>NC_080755.1:5370000-15370000 GCF_020826845.1 Diceros bicornis minor | reverse complement strand
GAGTTAATAAGCGGTGGAGCCAGGAATGGAATCCAGGCTCTCTGTCTCCAGAATCTGTACTCTGAACTGCTATGATACACATCTTCAAACGCAAGTCCAATTTATGATACCTGTGCTTTCAACATTAGATAGCTTACCATTGTTAAAATCCAAACAACTCCATATGGCTCACAAAGCCTGCATCACATGTAATTACTCACCTCTCCACTCAACCCCACTTTTCTTCCCATGTCAGTGTGCTACACTGCTTTATTTTACCAAGACACTCATTGCCTTCCTTTGCCTCTGGGCCTCACATATGCTATTCCCTCTACCAGGCATACTGTCTCCTCTCTTCATTACCTGGCTAACTCCTTGAGATAATTTGGAGCACAAATTAGATGTCACTTCTCCAAGAAGTCTCTCCTGGCTCCTCTAAGACGGGGCTGGTGCCAGGCTAGGTCAAGTGTGGCCACATCGCAGCATGTGCAGAACTATAACAATGTAGCTTATTCACTCCTCTTTATTTCTGCTCCAGAGACATGGACCACGTCTGTCTGTCTGCAGAGGTACCCTGGGATTATTAGCACAGCTCTTAATACATAGTAAGTGCTTTAAGATATTGGCTGAATTAATATTAATAAATGAGAGGATAAAAAATAAACATTCACATTACAATTATGGGCCTCTATCTTTGTGTCTATGAGTCCTAGCTTAAATGAGAAAAATCTTATATTGAGTACCATAGAGCATATGCATTCTTGAGTTTTACTTTCATCACCCGAAATGAAATGAAATGAAAAGCATATGCTTTTTGTGCTGCAAAGCCCTTCCGAGGAAGCGAGAAAAAAAACAAATTTGAAGGAACTCTTTACATCTGTCAGTCCTAAAAATACAATGGAAAGTATGAATTGTTCTCATGAGAAGAGTATTTGAATTGAAAAGGCTAAGAACTTACTAAAACTTAGACTTTTCTCCAATACAAAAGTCCTGTCTTTAAGCACCAATGTTCTCATAACCCTGCCATTAACCAAAAAAGATGTCTATGAATGATTAGAGATAACTTGGAGAAACTACTTATTCTTGAAAGGATTGTTTGGGAAAGAAAAGTTTGAAGAAGTGCCTCATCAAATAATGCCTGAGTCTTAAAAACGTTTTTCTAATACTTTGATGCAGGTCGTGAAGCTACACTGTTTCTTTTCACCGTGCTACTGAATGCAACTACTTCTGCCTCTGGTGCTGCCATCTCTGGGCTACATTTCTTAAATGCATATTGATACCAAAGAAGAATCCCTATTTAGTAGCCACAATGAGAAGACACCAAAACGTTAAGCAAAACCTTGTCCACAAGAAGAGTGTTGTTATTCTTGATATACACAGGTGAAGCATTTTTCCATACTTGGCAACATACCTTGCCTTGATACTCATATGAGTAAATTCCACAGCTGTTCACCTCTGCTCTCTTAACCGGAACATTATAGCTCTCTGCCAACAGTCATTAAAGTCCTCTCATCCATGACATGAATGGCATCACCCCGAAAACAGGGCCTTTCAAGAGGTTTGGACAAGAAGACAGAATGTAAAGTCCTAAGCTCACATCCACTGGATCACTGGGGCATTCCTCACATTCATAACTAGCCTCCTGAAGGACGTTTCTCCTGTGTTGAAAAAAGAAAAAAAAAGTAAATTCTAGTCACAGAAACATTTGACAAGAAAGAGCTCTTTCATAGCTTAACTTTTTTAGTATATATTTTTGGTGTTCTTCATGAAGTAAATCTTTCCACTGAAGTCTGTAAAGCTTGATTACAGATGTTTTGAAAAATTACAAGATTTCTTTCCTCCAAGCTTCTCCCTCTGCAGAACTAAGTTGGAGGAGGAAATCTCTTAACTTTCCAGTGCTAGAGCAGTGTGTCTGCAAACTGGAGTCAAATCTAGCAAAGGCTTCTCAATTTCTCTGCAGGCAATAGTCTACAGATGCTTAGAAACACTGCTTGAACTCTGGTAGGCCAACTGCTCAGAGCTTAAAACTGAATGTGCAGACCTTGATGAAGAGGGTCTTGTTGACTTGAGTAAAGGAAAAGATTGCACATGAATTCAACACAAAAAGTCTTGCAAAATTCTGTTTTTCTCTTGACCTAAGCTTACCTGTGTTTGCAGAGCTAGGTTAAGAGGAAGGCCAAAGTGACAGCTGCCACGTATGTCTCTATTTCAATTTCTAAGGGAAACAAAAACAACACTGAAATAAGGTAGGAAGCCGCTACCAATTATTCAGGTTTCCCGTGTAATTCCTCGAGTCATTGGTGAGATACAAAAGGCCCCCATTTCTGCTGATGTTAAATTTTTTTTTAAAAAAGCACTCCTTTAGGATATCTCTGTTGATGTTTCTGCAACACATAAATTCAAGATGGTACGTGGCACATCCACCTTGCCTCTAATACTGAGACTAGTCCCGTGAGATGGATCTTCAGAGTCAGCAGAAATTCTCAATTGTCATAATGCCTGGCACAACAGTGACTACTGGAAACAAGTGACTTACATTATCCAAATTTTAAGGGGTTTAATGTTTCTCAAGAACTTGCCCAGTTGGAAAAACTATCTGTAACTCATGTTCTATTTGAAGAAAAAGAGTTAGACAACTTTTACTAAAAGAAAAATCAATCTCTCTCTGTGCACACAGATCAGATCTTGAATAAATATTTAAATAATATTGCTTTGAAGATGCAACAATTTATTTGCTTCTCATGGTGCCCTCTATCTCATCTGGGCCAGCTTCTCTGCCAAGATAACCATTAGAATCTGATTCTGTTTGCTACTATGCATCTTAGAGAGTCAGAGAGTGTAATTATCAAAAACATCGCAAATTAACCATAATTTTTTGTTCCTCAAAGTTAAACTTTGGGTTACATTGCTCATCACTTCTCAAAAATTTTGTAAAGTATTCTAACACTTCATCTTCATTATCATAATGTCCAAAAGATATGCATGACAATTTATATCAAAAACTCTAGCTAATTCACCTTAAACTTTACTGACATACTCCTCAGTTTTATATTTCTTCTAGTAGTGCTATTTAAATGCAGTATTTTATTAAAATCAAATCCAATTTTTGGCAATGAACTTATTTAAATCCTTTGTAAATTGGTCCTAAGCATCTCTTCAACATCAATGAAATTTAAAAATGCTTTTTATCAAAATAGACTTTGGTATATTCTGAAGGTATCTTATATGAATTACATGACCAGTTGTCTTAATATTAAGTTGAGGAGACATTGGTAACAATCACCAAATTCTGCAACATTTAGATTCTTATTATTCCAATGATGGACTTCTGAATTTTCATACATTTATAGGAATAAATTATGAACTCATAAATTAAAATGTGTCCTTTCACTTAGCTTAATCTATGATTTTCAACAACATAGGAAACTTGTAGATGCATAATCACAGAAGTAATAAATTTATCATACCCTCTACACTGCGAATATATATATTTAATGATGAATTTCATATATAGTTTAGATCCTTCAACTTGTTTTTAGTAAGCTAACCATTTTTATTTACAATTTTATTATAAATTCAATATTATCTCCAAAATTTCCATGACTTCAATTCATATCACATTTTCTTAACTTTCCATGCCCAGAAGTCCCTTTTCTATGATACAATTTTTATTTATCGTATAATTTTTCTGTTGGCAGAAAAATTAGCGTTACTAATAGAATTTCACCTTCCCTATAATGTTAGACCCAACTTTTGTAAGTCTATACATTAAGACCTATCACAATTTAACTTTTTGTACCTTAGAGCTAAATTTTGAGTTAACATAGTTTACCACTCCTTAGAAATTGCATAACATGGAAAGAGTCCTGGATCAAAACTCTCCTGCATGTACCATCCTGTATGTCTCTATTGGCACTTGATGATAAATTCAGTTGTGCAACATTGAACCTCAATTAATACCATGAGTTGACTGAATTGCCAAAGTTGTAAATATTTGTAAATAATCTTAATACTTGTTTTAATGTTATTTTCAAATTATTACAAGACTAAGAAATAAATCACAATAAAACATAGCATAACTACTCAGCTATTAAAGAATGGTATGAAATATGTGTATCACATGTACAGACCCACAGGTATGGACATTTGAAAGAATATCAGTCAGGTAGAAGTAGCACTGTTAAAGTAGCACAATCAACTGCACATGCCAAATGCCATCACTTACTTTTTTTGATATTTTGTTGATATTTTCAACATTGAATTTCAATTCAAACTTTGTTGATAATATTCAATGAAAATTTACAATTTCTAAACTATAGCTGAACAAAGAGAACAATGATTTATGTCCTGCCATTTGCATATACTTTTGAAAGCTCTTTTAGTTTTAAGACAACATCAAATAAAAGATTTTACATTCTGGGAAGTTGGGAAGAATTATAAAACACACCACCATCCTCATTATCTCTAATTATTATGCTTTGTCTTTGGCCCCCAGGGCTAAATAAGGCTATACTCTGCTCTCTTGAAAATGTCACGAATAGCTAGGAATATAGACAAAATAAAATCTCCTAATATTTTCACTAATTGAATTTCTATATGGTGGTCAATATATTAATTCTATAGCTAATTGAAATATAGCCTCATGATAAAGCACTTTTGCTTTTAGTTTCATATCCTACGCTTATTATCTCTACTCAAATCTCAAAAGAAAAAGGTACATGTCAAATATTTTAGAATGACTTATGTCTGAGGAAAGATTCTAGAATAGATTGAGTGCCTGCCATGGCCAGGTTACTCTAATGAGCACAAAGAAGCATGACTTCATGGAGCCTGTAATCCAGTTTCTCTCCTGATCTGGATAAATTATGTTCCAAAGTTATCAGAGAATGGATGCATATATTAAATCCTTATAAGAAATATCTGAATTCATGGAAAATAGGGGAGGCCCAGGAAAGAAATTAGACAAAGGTTATCTAGATGGTTGAACAGGGGAAAGTATAGGTGCCAAATAAATTAAAATGATGAGATTAGCAGTATCTCCAGAGAAATTTCTAAAACAGGTTTTTTAAAAGATGCAGAGTGTGTGATTTTTGACCATTTAGGAAAAGTATCCCTAAGCATATCATTTGTTAAATAACTTTTCAATTTGTAATATACTATTTCTATCACACTTTTCCTAAGGGGTTAGGAACCTAGGTTGAACCTCTAGGTTGAACTTTGTGGAACTTTGAAGTTACTACTGCTTATCCTAGAGCACTTTGCCAGGTGGTCATTACAGAGTATTTAGCTGAATCTATTTTTTTTTTAATTTAATCTAAGTAAGGACTAAGTCTCCAGGGATGTTCTTGTTTTACCATTTGAGAGACAGCTACCTGCAACACCGTCTTTCCAACATCAATGCGTTATTCCAATTGTATGAGTTAATCTTTTTCCTTCAGTGTGTTCTTATATTCTAGATTAACCCAACGAGAATGGTTCTTTCTCTCATTGTTTTTAAGCTTGATTCGAGAATAAAGAAAATTTTTCTTATGTGTACCCTCAACATGTAGGTTGAAAGGGACTCTAAAAGTTTCAAAGGAAGTGAAACTTGGTTCCCTTCAAATGGAGAGAAGCTGAGGAGATAACAGAATATGATGAGGAGCAAGAAATAGAAAGAAAATCTACCAAAAGGGGAAGTTTTGGAGAGTTTGAATAAGAAAAATTACCACAATTTTCCCCCAACCACTGTTGTAACCATTTGATCAAGTAGACAAAGAAACCAAAGGGGCTTGCTTTACAGCCCAAAGTGCAGTAACCCGTAGTTAGGTTGTGTTGGGAAACTTGGCTTGGACCTGGAGCCAAAATTGAGCTTCTTGCTCCTTTACCGGAGAAATGAATGTATTCACATTAATTGCAGGCAGAAGAGTTTTGAAGAGAACAGGTCTAGATGCTACTTCTTCTGTTTACACATGGAGAATACAAGCTACATGAAGTCCTCAAATGTTACACATGCCCACAGCATGTAATCCAAAGAGAGAACACCAGGGTTTCTTAAGAAGGCAGGCAGAAGTAAGAGGGCTGGATGCCTTCTGCCAAATCTGTCCTGCTAGTGACTCCTCTTCCCAATATTGAAGTCTTGGAATAATCCTGGAATAATCACCCTCTCTCAGAAAGTCACCTGAGGACGATTGAAAAATAACTCTAACAAATGTTTTAACAAAATGGGGGAAGGAGAACAAAGAGAAAGAAGGGATTTACAATATTTCACTCAAAACTAAAAACAAAAGTTGCTACCTGGAAATTTTTAGTAAACTGTTTTTGTCTTTTAACTCAGAGTTAGCAAACAAATTGCAATTACTTTGGATTTATCAGATGAGTCAAGCCATGCAAAATAGCAACCTCCCCTTACCCGTTCATTCTAGCATTCACAAAAGTGAAATCTTCTTAAGGTTTTAATAAATGCAAGAAAGGCAATCTTTCTAGGGAGATACTATAAAATTTCTGAGACAAAACTACTTAATTCCTTTACTCCATTGGTGATTTGGAAAATGTTTGATTGATAATTTAATTTTATTGTGCCTTGTTACTCAAAATGTGGTCCACAGATCAGCAACATCAGCAGCCTCTAGGAGTTCGACAGAAATGCAGGTTCTCAGGCCCCTACCCAGACCTACTGAATCAAAATTGTCACTTTAACAAGATAAGATCCCTGAGTGAGTCATATGTACATTCAAGTCAAGAAGTACTGCTCTAAGTTTTCAAAAATGATTTATGAATGGTCCAAAAGTGTCCTTTGTCCTTCATGAAAACATGTTAAAAAGAGTTCCCAGTGTTAAAAATAAAATATTCAGCTTAATAAACCCACAGTACACTTTATATATCTATATTATTCTCAAGTGAAGGGGTTCAGAATGTAAATCAACATAGCAAATAATGCAAATGATTTTATTTTATATCTTCTGTTATTCAGACTCTTAAGAATTGAGTCACTATAACTGAAGATTTGAGAACTGGCCAGCGAGGAGTGCTCTCAGAGTGAAAGAGAACCTGGATGGCTCTACAAGTTTCTGACAGCTTGTACGTTTGAATATGGCTAACTCCTCCCAAGCTGCTCTGCACTTTGGTATTTCCACTCTGAAGAGCAATAGCATAGTAGTATCACAGGCACCTCACCAGCTGTGTGAAATAGACCTGCACTGCAGGTGTATCTAGGACAGGGGAGAGGGAGGAAGAGGAAGAGACCAAAACTTCAGGATAAATTTTCTGAAGAAAACAGTGAAGTTGCATGATACTGCAATGAGATATGAAGTAAGGAAATATAGATCCTTTTCTGAGATAAGATCACTGCTTAATCTACATCAATATTTTAAGTTCTTCCTTCAGTTTTACATCACTCACCCTCCTCTGAGTTGTACTTAGGGTATATTTGCATATTTACAATTTATAGGTCATAAAAGACAGTTGCCTCCAAGTAGACTGTGATTTTGTCTCAATGACAGTATCTAAATGTTTAAAAAAATGATACTACAACCAATTCGATGTTTAGCTGACATAAAGTTGGTCAAAGAGTACAAACTTCCTGTTTTAAAATAGATAAGTTCTGGAAATTTAATGTACAGCATGGTGATTATAATTAATAACACTCTGATGTATACTTGAAAGTGGCTAAGAGGTAGGTCTTAAATGCTCTGACCACAAAAAAGAAATGGTAGGGGGTGGGCCCGGTGGCGCAAGCAGTTAAGTGCAGGCGCTCCGCTGCGGCAGCCTGGGGTTCACTGGTTCAGATCCCGAGCGCGCACCCATGCACTGCTTGGCAGGCCATGCTGTGGTGGCGTCCCATATAAAGTGAAGGAAGACGGGCATGGATGTTAGCCCAGGGCCAGTCTTCCTCAGCAAAAAAAGAGGAGGATTGGCAGATGTTAGCACAGGGCTGATCTTCCTCACACACACACAAAAAAAGAAATGTGACACGATAGAGGTGTTAACTAATGCTATGGTGGTGATCATTTTGCAATATATAAGTGTATCAAGTCAACACCTTGCACACCTTAAACTTACACAATGTTATGTGTCAATTATATCTCAATGAAGCCGAGAAAAAATATTTTAAAACTGAAACACAGTTTCTAGTTATCTAACAACAATTGAAACTGCCCCCTAAGTCCCAGTGAGGCCCTTTAATCACTACCTTGTTAACCAGGAGCTAAAACTGGCCCGTGGTTTGGCAATGGCAGCTGCGGGGGAACTGACAGCAAATGACATAGCCCTGATTTTCCACGTGTTGGATTCTTCTCAGATCTTACTTGTAGCTCGCAGCCCATGGGTAATCGATTGTCATCTCTCCAATATAAAACAGTAAGCAAACCACTTATTTCATAATTAGACTTTCCATAAATGAGAGTGGTAATAAAGAAATCTATAATCTTACAAAAAATTATCTTGACATTCAAAGTTTTTGTTGATATTGAACATTGTTATAGACTGAATGTTTGCATCCTCCAAAAATTCATATGTTGAAGCCCAACCCCTTAACGTGATGGTGTTTGGAGATGAGACCTTTGGGAGGTAATTAAGGTTAGGTGTGGTCATGAGGCTGGGACTCTAATCTGATGGAATTGGTGTCCTTATAAAAGGGTGAAGAGTTGTGAGAGAGCTTTTTCTCTCTCACTGAGTGCGCACAAAGAGGTCACATGAGCAAGATGGCAGCTACCTATAAGCCATAAGAAGAGACCTCAGAATGAAACCTACTTTGCCATCATCTTGAGCTTGAACTTCCCAGCCTCCAGAACTGTGAGAAATAAATTTCTGTTGCTTAAGCAATCCAGTCTATGGTGTTTTGTCATGGCAGCCCAAGAAAACTAATACACAACTAATTTATTGGTCCAAATTATTTGACAGCAGGCAGAAATAAAGGAAAAGCTTACCTTGAGTACTATGTCAAAGGAACTCAAATATGATCATTAATTAAAAGTGAATATGAGGAAACTCAACTAGAAATTCAATTTACCAGCTGTCAGAGAAACGTGGACTTTTTTTTTGCTTTACTGAACCAAATAAACATAAAACAATAGTAATGATAGACCATGCCCTGACTTTTAAAAAAAGGCAATGTGGAGATAATATTGTGTAGAACTTAAACAACTTGGTATATCCAAAAGAAAGTAAAAGCCATTCACAATACATAACAATTATTTTGGCATAAAAATCTAATATTGGCCCCAAATTATTAGTAAGCATAAAAACAGGTGCATAGATTAAGAACCAGAAGCATATAATGAAGATTATTACACATAATGAAGATATATAGCTGAGAATCAAATCTCAAATTGCTATTGATACCTGAATCTAATAACCCTTGAGGTAATGTACTGGGGAGATCTTCTTATCCTCTGTACATAACTGACAAGTCTATGTGTATCTTTGTGTGTGTGTTTTCCTCAAGTGATGAATAAAACAATCTATTCAGAAAATTACATTTTATATACATATATAAAGTTGTCTTTCTGATACAATTGCATCGTGTATTTTGCTGAGATTCCCGGAAGATATTTTCTAACATATATTTAGAATGCTATGCAAATCATCCAGAACAAAAAGGTTACACTCAATTAAAACCCATGTGGGCCAGAATTTTAGTTTGTTGTA
Source organism: Diceros bicornis minor (assembly GCF_020826845.1). NCBI lineage: Eukaryota > Metazoa > Chordata > Mammalia > Perissodactyla > Rhinocerotidae > Diceros > Diceros bicornis. The sequence continues at coordinate 15,360,397 of NC_080755.1, read as the reverse complement.
GTTGTTGCTGTATTCCTTGTGCCTAGAACAGTGCCTGGCACATAGCAGGGACTCAATAAATATTGAACGAGCGAATGAATGAATGAAACTTGTGTTAAATTGTAAATTTATTTTCATTAAAACTTCTCTTGTGGTAAATAAGCCCTAGAGATAATGCCCAGTATAGTGAATATAGACAACAATATTGTATTATAATCATCAAACTTACTAAGAGACAAGATCTTAATGATTCCAACCACAAAAAGGAAAGGATAATTATGTAATGTGATATTGATGCTAATTATTGCTACAATTACAATATGTAAATGTATCAAATTAACATTGTACACCTAAATTCGAACAATGTTATATGTCAAATATATTTCAGTAGAAAAAACCTACTCTTGTGGTGATTAACAAAGTTAAATATGAGTAATTATAAAATAAAAGGAAACAGAAAAGAAGATTAAGTAAGCATCGAATATTATTGTTTAATATACTTGAAAGTTAATGAAGAATGAATGAGATTCCAGCATATATGTTTCGATAGCACCTATCACCATCTTAAACTTCCTTATTTACTTGTGTACTAGTTTATCATTTATCCCACTCAGTAGAATGAAAGCTCCATGAGTGCTATGGCTTTGTTTCATAAACCACTGTATTAATGGTGCTGAAAAGAGTGCTTGTCACATAGTGGGTGCTCAATAAAAGTTTGCTAAATGAAAGGATGAATCTAAAGCACAGATCTCAAACCAGTTCAGATGGTGGGGCACCTAGAAATCATGCTTTGATGTACTTTGAAAAATTTTGTAACATCAAAATGAAGCTTACATTTATTAAGCTTATAATTGAGTAAAAATCATATAATATAGTGTGGAATTGTAAATTATAGAATAGATAATGTCTGTTAATTCTGTTTTTCTAAAAATTTGGGGGTCGACAATTATTCCGTTTTAGTTGTAGCTTACAGTACAGCAGTGTTAAAAATATGTGAGTTCTACTTCCAGTTCTAACTCTTCTGTGCAAAATTTCAAATATTATAAAGTGTGGAGCGTACACCAACTGCCACATACACAATATTTGTACTTTAAATATTAATGGTTTAGGGTATAATTGCAAGTCATTTAAAATTATAGGGCATCAGCATCTCATATGGAAAATGGATTTGCCATAGTCATGCACATTTCTTTTCCGTCTTATGCAATGTTAGGACCAGTAAAAACAGATTTTAAAGATACCAACAGATATTAAAGATTATATAGCTCTACTTATTAAATAATGCTATTATCACCATCTAAATGCTGTCATCAACGTTCAGAATCTAGAGGGCAAATCAACAACGCTTTCCGTACTTTAATTCCAAGTATCAGGGCATCAGAGAATATTTCAGCAATAACATAAGTTTAGAAATGATTGCTAAGAAAAGGTAATGTTGTATTAGATAGCAAGATTGAAAAGGTTTAATATGAAACAAGGATAAATACTTATTCAAGTTACCTGAGGATTCCATTTACACATATTAGCATAGGAAATAGAAAAATTGGCTGACCAAATCACTGGACAAGTAAACTAAAAAAAAAAAATCAACATAAACAGTACTCTGAGAGAGAAAGTAAGAACACAATTTAACAGTGCTCAAGGTTGGCCTTTAAATTCTGAAGTGAGAGGAATACGTACTCAACTGTACCAAAAACATTGTCTCTAGAATGCTTTACCTCTTCTGGTGACAGCACCTTCGTCTCTAAAAGTACACCTGTAGCTAGCTAAGGCCACTGGCCAACTTGGAGGCGGGCATAGCATCTTGGCTATCATTGGCTGTGATGCAGCGCCTGGTAAATGTCTGCAGAGTAAATACGGCTGTGCCGAATGCACTGACCATATATCATTATTTGAAATACGCTGCACCGTTGTGTGTCATAAGCCATTAAAATATCCCAGTAACTGCTGTGCGCATTCAAAGCCTGTTTTGAGGCTGCCTTTCACATCTGGGAGAGGCAGAAAGTCCACTGTCAGTTCGTATGCTAGGAACACTGCTAGGAGTGTTCAACTCAATTCACTAAAGATTTGTTAGGCTCCTGCTATGTCTTTTCAGCATAAAAGATGCTGTAAGAAAATAAAAGCTGTAGCTGTCATGATTTTTGCCCTTAAAAGGGATTTGTCCATTTCTATCCCCACATCTACGCGCCATTAAAATTATTTTCCTAGAAAATACATCCCTCAATCTTCCACAGTAAGGCACTGCAGCATTTTTATTAGGTAACTAACGTCGTAAAAAGGACAGTCCTCATAAATGTTAGATCTGAACAAACAGGAGACTATAAATGATCTAGGGGAGTCATAATACTAGGTGGGCAACGGAAGAAAGAAAGCAAGAAGTTAAGTAGCCCTGTGGCTAAAATAATAAACAGCTAAGACTGAACCTACCTTATAGGAGAACACAACAATAAAAAGAAAAACACTGCCTGAGGAAAAATCATCTGAATCCAATGGGTAGTGGGCTGAATTTTTCTTTCCTTCTAGTCTTCTAATGTCGATTTAGAAGATACCAGATAAAAAGAGGAGATAGGAATTGTGAAGGAATGAGGTGCTGGCTGTGACTAATTAGCCAGAAGCTTACACCATAAACAAGGGTAAGAGGAAATATCTTGGTGAAGCCAAGACATCTGCTCCCAATCCTAATTTTGTTGAATAGTTGGGTATAAGGGAGAGGGGTTTTCATCTAAATTAATGCCTAGCATTTGCATTTTAATAGAACTTTTTGGAAGGTGTGGTAACCAAAATATTTCAGCTATTTCCTCAGGGAACGAGATAGGAGCTCAACTCATTTCAAAATTCTAAAGCAAATGAAAATAAGAACCCATTCTCTTAAGATGAATGAAGCAAGGCTATTGTACACATCAATTCAGTAGCACATCAATAAATATATTTTTTTTTTTGTGAGGAGATCAGCCCTGTGCTAACATCCGCCAATCCTCCTCTTTTTTTGCTGAGGAAGACGGCCCTGGGCTAACATCTGTGCCCATCTTCCTCCACTTTACATGGGACGCCGCCACAGCATGGCTTGCCAAGCAGTGCGTCAGTGCGCGCCCGGGATCCGAACCAGCGAACCCCGGGCCGCCGCAGTGGAGCGCACGCACTTAACCGCTTGTGCCACCGGGCCGGCCCCTCAATAAATATTTTTAAATGAGAGATTCTTGACATCCTAAATTATTTCACTCTCATCAAGAGAAAGAAATTGGACCCAGATTTACAAGCAAATCAGACAGTTTAAATGTCTTCAGCTGAAACTCAACTACATCCCAAGTGGTAACTGATTGGAGGGCTTTTGTCTCCATCCCCAAAATTGTACTCTAAAAGCCAGGACAGCAGGGTCTGCTGCTGGATTTGCCTGCCTTGTACTAAGCTATTGGTGATCTACAGTTGCCAGTCTGCCACTTTACTTTTTTATTTTTAGGAATACCCATGACAAAGAGCATTTTTTTCTTGTTGATACAACTTCAGGTTTACTTAATTGAAGAAATACAAAAGATTTTAAGAAGTGTGTTATTCTGAGAGTTAAGCTATTTCTCTTGCATGTTGATAAATGGTTGTTTAACAGTGATTGGCGTGTTAACTAGCAATTTTCATAGGATGAGATAATAATAATAATATAGTAATAATTATAAGTTTCTATAGGAAAACCAAGTATTTTGAAAACTGGTGTTGTGTGTCCTCCTTGTGTTTTTTACACAGAAGGTAAGAAGCAAAAGGAAGGAATATAGTTATTTTTTTCCCACTAATAGTACAAACAATTCATGCAGAAGTCAAATAATCCTTCCCAGTTTTTTCAGTGAATCAGGTGCAGACTCATGGAGACTGAGGTAAACAGAAAAGAGAACTACATACAAAATAGCTTATTAGATCAAGGTGAATATGCTTGCAATATTGATAATAAAAGAATATCTGCATTTCTGTTGGTAGTTTCCACCTGGCCAATATCTTCCTCCTTTTGAAATTTTAGTGCCAATTCAAATATATGCCAGAGAGATAAAAAAAGAGTGTACTTGGATTGATGTGGAACCCTGAGGTCATAGATTTATTATTTATGAAGGCATAAATCCTGGAAAGCAAGTTAATATTTGCCTCTTTTTTTGCAGGTGAGAGAACTGAAATGCAGATGATTCTTTAACAATGGGAACTACAAAGTCTGGAAGGGAGCAAAGTGAAACCCTTAGGCTGGACAATTTATTAGGTGCTCCAGGTGGTGCTCTTAGTCTCCTGTGGTGCTTGAACATCCTTTTTGTCATCTTTTCCTGAAGGTTTGAAGCCAATAGAGCCCAGTCTCAAATGATTCTCAATTTTTTGGCCTGAAACTCAACCTGGAAGAGAGGAAGGAAAGGGGCTTTTCTAATGAGCATAAAGGCAAGTGAGTCACAAAAGAACAGAAAGTAGAATGGGAGCAAAAAGTTTCCATTTCTCTTGTGACTGTTTTTCTTTCTTTCTTTTTGAAGGGAGTTCATTGCTTGTTCTCTAATAGGTTGAGGAACGCAGTACACTCTCAAAGGAAAGTATTACATTGGCATGTCTAAGCTGGGCACCTGTATCTCCAGATGAGGTCAACAGTTATCATTGGACAATTCACAGAGAGTAGGAGGTGACAAATACAGGACACTAAGAATAGTGTAGAATATAAAGCTTCGTTACTGAGCATTCTGCAAAGTTCCATTGGAAAGATAGTGAACATAATGCTCTCTAACCAAGATATGAGAAAATAGTGTGTGTAATTGGAAAAGACTAAAAATGTCATCTTCTGCTTACAAACGTAGAGTCAAGTTATTGGTGAAGCTATTATAGACATTTTCTGAACACCGACGCAATTCAAGTGAAATCTCTAATTTCTAGGAGTCTCAAACAGGGAGAATAGTCAGGCTAATCTGATGAGGTGACAGAGGATCTGTCCCTAATCCAATGGTTGTGTTTATGCATACTTTCCTGCCGTGTGCTTGCAAAGGAAGCACTGTTGGCTCTGTAATAACTCAGGAGGAACAAATTGTGCCTATACTTAACTCAAGGCAGTTAATGTCTCAGCTAGAAACATAAGAAGATGGTTGACATTCCATCGATTATTTTTATAGCACTCAACACTGTAGCACATATGCTCGTTAGCCTAACGACCACCACAAATGCTCTGAGGACATGTGGGTGGCTAACAGTATATCCAGGCAATATACACCCTGCTATGAAGCCAAAGAGAAAATGGAGGCAAGGAAAGGATAAAGGTAACATGCAAAATAAATCTGGCAAAGGAAAGAAAACAAGAAGCTTCCAGTGTGATCTGGAGTAGAAGGGATTGCAAAGGGCAGGGACTCACTGGAAACCTATTATGACTGGTCATTGGGAAATCAAAGACATCCCCTGAAAGATTACGCTTCATATTCAGACAGAAGTAGTTCTTTTGAAGTAACGTTATGAAATGGTTGCAGTTTTTGCCTGATTTTCCCCATGCTGGCTTCAGAATGTTCACATGATTATGGAGATTCCACCCACCCCAGATATCAGCATGCAGAAGAGAGAATAGCTTCCAGATTCCATGAAGACAACCAAAGGACTAGTTGAAAATTTCTGAATTCAAATTGTGGAATGAGAGGTGTATAATCAGTTTTCTACATAATTACCTTAGGTTCTACTACAAACTTCAGAAATTGTAGAGTGAGGTTCATATATTAATTTTCATTTCCCATTCTCATCAGGAAACTCATAAAAAACTTACAAATGTCAAACTATTTTATGCCTCAAAATATGCCATGCTTATTTACTACTCAGTAATATTGTTTCCCAAAGCATTTTACATGGAACACTTGTCCCTTTTGATACTCAAGATAAAAGGATTTCATTTTAAAATAACTTCAGAAATGCTTGAACCCATATAAAGACTCACAATGACCATCAGCATTTTAAAAGTTCTTAGAAGTCCTGCAGTTAAAATAAAAGTTTTCACCATACAAAAAAAGTACAAGAAAAGACAACTGCAGGCCACTGTTTCTTGTGAATATAGATGCCAAAATCCTCAAGAAAATCTATCAGCATAGAAAAAAAATTATACCCCATGATGATGTGGGATTTATCCTAGGAATGCAAGTAGGCTTAACTTCTGAAAACTAATTAACATAGTCATACAATCCATTTGCATGAAATGTCCAAAATAGGCAAATCTATAGAGACAGAATGTAGATTAGTGACTGCGCAGGGAAGAAGTAGGATGGGGAGAACAGCAGGTGTGAGGGGGTGACTGCTGCAGGGTGTGAGATTCCTTTGTTGGGTGATGAAAATGTTCTAAAATTGATCGTGGTGATAGTTGCACAACTCTGGTGAATATACTAAAAACCACTGACTTGTACACTTTAAATGAGTGAACTGTCTTGTATGTGAATTGTGTCTCAGTAAAGGTGTCACCAAAAAACTATTTTCACAGAAAATCTTACTAACATCCCTAGAGTAACAATTTTGGCAAGTAATGTTTTTTCTTTGCAAATGGTATCTCTTTGGGCCTAGTCCCTACCCTTTTTTTGTCTTAAAAACTTCTACTCCTTTATTAATAATCAGCCAAAATGTCACCACTACTATAATGCCTTCCATGATTTCCTATCATAAAAGGCAAGTATGTCTGAAACATTTTTCACCACGACCCATGCATGAACCCTGAATGGATAGATGAATAGATAGATAAATAGATAGATGATAGATAGATAGATAGATAGATAGATAGATAGATAGATAGATAGATGAAACAACTTTTTACAAAGCAATACTTATCCTTACCACATGCAGCTCATGCTAATTCTTCTACTGTATTTTATTCTAGTCTAGTCTATTTCATTTTTAAAATTTTTTCATGACCCTTTAAACTAATTTCATAATCCCCTTATTAGTGGCAACTCATAATTCGAAAACTGCTGTCTGAGATAAATGGATTCCATATTGTACATTTTTACATAAGTACCCCTTTATGCGTCAGTTTGCAGTAGTGAATATTCTTATCTTGGGTTACTGTAAAAGGATGTTGTAGTCATTGTCTATATCCTTCATTCATCTCCTTTTTGAATGTTGAAGTCCTGCATTTCTTTTCTGAGTATTCTAATCCTGTGCTACACAGGGAAGAATTTTTTTTTTAACACCAGGGAGATACTACTATTTGCAGAAAAGACTCAATCTCTTACTTAAAAATGGTGCTTGGTTCCAAGTGCCCTGCTGTGTTACCAAGAAAATTGTTCTTCCCTTCCCACATGCTCTACAAAATGACGGTTGACTGTTTTATCTACTATTCTTGTGGTAACTTCTGAACTGTAGCTCTGTCTTTCCTTCTCTACTCTGAGTTTTATATGATCTAAAGAAACCTCTTTGTGTCCTGCTCCATGTTTTCCTTTTTTTTCTTTTTTGGTGAGGAAGATTGTCCCTGAGCTAACATCTGTGCCCATCTTCCTCTATTTTGTATGTGGGACGCTGCCACAGTATGGCTTGATGAGCGGTGCATAGGTCCATGCCCGGGATCCAAACCCACAGACCCCAGGCCACCAAAGCACAGCATGTGAACTTAACCACTACACCACTAGGCTGGCCCCATCCGTGTTTTCCTTTTAATATGAGCAGGTTGGAAACATAGTGAAAGTGATTTCATCCTATGCAGAGATATGGGTACAATGGCACTTACTGTATAATGCCATTTATTGCGTCCTATGAGTGTGTACTACAAGTAATTTTATAATTGAATAAGTCATGCCCAGCAAGAAGTAGGCTACCAAACAACGTGGTCTCAGATTTTCATTTATCCTATTTTTATTTCTACTTAAGATTATTATTATTTCAACTTCTGTGTCCAATGTGAAACAATACATCCACAATTGAGAAAGATAATTTGTGTGAGGAGGGAGTAATAAGAAGCAGGTATAGACTGCCAATCGCTTCTTTCTTTGATATAGGGCTAGAATGATGTTGGACATAGGTACTTCTGAGTTTATTTCACATATGGCAATTGAATTTATTTCTTTTGGAAACTTCAGTTTAGGAAACTGCTGTGTGTGTGTGTGTGTTTATGTGTGTGTGTGAAAGATAGAGAGAGAGAAAGGTACATAGACAGAGAGACAGAAAGAGAATTTCAAAAGGATGAGAGTACCTTTATGCATGATAAGTCACATAGCCTGTGTATCAAAATTCTCACCTTCAGGAATAATTCCAAAGAAGTTGTCCATAAAGAGACACTTTGCAAAAATCATACTAGGCATAGGGGTTTAGAAAGAGTGGCCTTTGTTTAAATTCCAGTTTTGGTCTTAGTAGTCATTCTCTCTCTGTAAATACTAACCCCATTCTTATATCTCTGTGTATCTTGTGTCTCTTATATCTAGATATAGCCTTGCAATATTTTATTCAAACTAAAACATGTCTTAGAGCTTTATATACTTGTTTTTTAAGCATGCTTTGCCTCCTTCAGTTATTCACATACCTTGGCAAAAGTCTGCAAACATCCTATCTTCTTTCTATATCCTTGGAATAGTCCTGAAAACCATAAATTTGAAGAGTGCTTTATTGACTCTTATATGTGCTGCAGATTCTTCATAAGGTCACTAACCTCAAGGGACATGAAATCCTGCTGTGGAGGCAATATAATGAATATCAACTGATAAAGAAACAAGAACAAGAATTTGTGATGCATACCGTAAGTGTGACAGGGATTTAGAGAAGGAAAAGAGTACTTAAGACTTCAGATAGTTAAAGAAGGTCTCATGTGACAGAGAAGGATTGTCTTGGATGGATGCATTGTATGTGAATAGGTAGAAAAAGAAGTGTATTCCAAACAAGGAATTATGAGGCTGTGGGATACAGTGAAATGAGTCTGAAGGGTTTGGCTTCAAGTCTTGAATCTATCCTTACTCCCTACATTGTCTTAAATGAGTTAATTAATATATCTGAGCCAATAGTGTTTCTTAACTCTATAATTGAGATGAAGTACCTACAGTGCTTGGCAATTAGTAGGCAATCAATACATGTTTATTGCCTTCCTTTTCCAAAGAAGGTTAATAAAAGAATCATTATAGATAAGAAACAATTGTTATTTTATGAATTTGGGGAAAGAAATGTAAGAGGGTAAGAGTTCAGGGCAACCACGAGTTCCATACATATAACAGATGACACAGTAAAAAGAACAAGAGCATTTTAAAATTCCAAGTAGCGTAGACATTTATATTCAAATGAAACGACATGTGGCAGGATAGCATCTCTTGCCCCTGTGCTCCTTTTTACTCACGGCATCCTCGTTACTTGTGGGGAGGAGACACGTTGGCATAATAAAGTTATCATAATAAAGTTATTGCTGTGAAAGGCAAATGGTCTTAAAAAGTAGATCCTCCACTCTGTAGAATGTGACAATCCTTAATATACAAGAATTAACTAAAAGGTCAGACCATGCTGCAGGGAGGAGAGGGAAAAAATTAAGGAGGGAGAAAATTCAAGGTGAAAAGATCGCTGAACTGACGAGAAGGTCATCTGAAAGAAGGATAAAGAAAGTCTGCACCATCCTGGGGACGGGGAATATATATTCCTGGTTGTTGGAAGTAATATAAGGGCCCAAGGGGTGGAGGATTAAATCTGTGATCCTTTCCAACTGATACTCAAATTAAGGGCAGGTTTTCCTAAAAATACAACCAAAGGATAATGGGAATAGTATGGATTACTTAGTTTGGGATTCCCATGCTACTGCTGATCCTTCCCTCCCTCCCATCTCCTGCCACAGCATCAATATGTTGACGATTTCTGTTTTTTAAAGGAAAAAGAAACTTCTCTGTCAAAAGATCTATGTTTAAACAAACTCTGTGTTGACATTGAATACTAAGATGCAGCTGGATGGGCAATGTGGCTCTCACAGGATTCGGAGTGTGGCTCCTCTATCATAGTCTGTCTTCCTTTGTTGCCTGAACACAGCAATGCTGTCATAATTTTGTGAAGGAATCTTTCAATGAACTTGCATCTGCGAGTTTTCACTAATGTCACACACATTTACTGAGTGCTCACTATCTGCCAAGTAGACGCCATAAGCAATGTAGAGAAAAATACAAGTCCTCCTATGTTCTCAAAGCATTTGCAACACAGAAACACATATATCTAATACAAAGGCAAAGACTGACAGAATGGAATAAATCAAATGCTGTGAAAGCTGAGAGGAAGAAGTAACAAAATCTAAATGCTTAAAAAAGTTTGCATGCTTTTATTCAGTAGTACATATTAAGCAGTAAGAGGAAAGACAAAAGACCAACAAAAGAATAAACACAGAAAACAGAAAATGAGCTATCCTAAAGAATGTGTGGTTAGCTTGTTCATCTTGTCCAAGAACTGTTAATGAGTGGCATGCCAAGTTCAGCTGTTATTCATAAAATCCCTTCAGTGCTAACCTCAGCTTAAAGTGTAAATTGCTTCTCACCAAGATGCTGGTGAGTATGACCTTGAAAAATAAAATCAGCCCTATTTTTCATTTACGCCCAGGTGAAACACTGTATGAAGACTATAAATGTACAAACAGAATCTGGTGTAGCCGTGTAAGTGAAATGGCACATGAACAAACAGACCGTGCCTACAAATGGAGACTACATGGGAGGTTGCTCCAGTTCCACAACAGCCTTGATATGAACTGCTCTAAATATTTGTGATGGCTCCCAGGACCATAACAAACTGAGCCCCCTCACTCTGCGGCTTGCAACCCACACTCGGCAGTATCTGCTATGTGTCAGTCAGAACTTTTGATTCTTCTCTCTCATCTCGGCACATCACCTCTCATCTCTAACTCATGTGCTCACCTGCTGCACGTGTGTGTTTGTTTGTTTGTTTGTTTTAATCACAGGATATGTAGAAGCATCTCTTAAAGTGTTTCCACAAGCTAATATAGAAGTTAAGCTTATAAAAATTGAAATATGTAGATTTTATGACAAAAGATTTTAGAGAATTGAAAACAAAATGAGAAAAGTAAAGATATCAATGAAAGCTTAAATTAATATAAATATATTGAAATAATGTCTCATGGTTATTGATAAGGACTTTCCATGTAAAATCCTTCAACTGATTCAAAAAGAACATCTACAAGTCCAAGTGGGCTTGTGGCACTGTCCAACTGATTATAACCCTAAATATCACCCAGAGCTAGTGACGTTAGATTCCATCAGTAATACAGCAGGTGACTGTCAGTGATCACCTATAAAATATTGAGAATGAAATGAAAAAATTCTAAAAATCTTCCTCAGCTTTCACATGATTTTGCCTTTGCTTTCAGAGCCTTCAGTGAGTCTTGCTTGTCCCACCCTAGTGCATTCACACTGGTCAAGAATGCTCTTTTCTTACAGTCTCTCGTACTTTGTCTACACAGCTTCCACTCATCCTTGAAGGATTATCTCAAATATCACCATTTCCAGGAAACATTTCCTAAACTCTCAGACTAAATTAGATCCTCTTGTCATATGGTCTTATAGGTCCCTCTTCTTTACATTCCTAGTACTACCTACATAGCAACTAAATAATTTCTTGTACAATTGCTTATAAAATGTGTCTTCTCGACTAATATGTAAGTTCCATGAGCTAAGGGATATCATTTGCCTTATTCACTACTGGATATCTAGCATCAGGAATTGTAACTGATCCATACTAAGTGCTCAAAAATATTTGTTGAATGAGTGAATGTTGGAATTAAATTTCATTTATCAAATTAAGAAAAATAAAGCATCACGATAGGCTGATGGGAGATGTTAGAATCTTTAAGAAACTACAATATGCTCATCACCTCAAAAATCAGTCATTCTTTCTCAGCCCCATAGGCAGATGATTCCAGCATGGTGAAGAGAGTATGATTAAAAAAACAGTCAAGGACAGTTCAGGTGTCAAAATTAAAATGATGCAGGCAGGACATTAGAACCCCATTCCCTGTGACAGAAAAGGAAGCAGAATCATGCTAGGTACTCATGCTATGTGTTGATTATTATCCAACCATCCGTGTCCATTCTCCTTCTTTCCCTACCGTGCTCTGTGCCCTGAGAAAATGCCCTCAGTGGACTACATCATCTCATCCTTTTGTCGTCTGGCTTCATGTTGAGTTCAGCCAATAGGAGATGCCAGCAGGAGGTCAGAGGTCAGAAGAAGAGAGAGATTGGTGGATTTATTTCCCTCATTCACTCCCTGACTGGTTACAGGTTGGCTGTGTGTGTGTGTGTGGGTGTGTGTGTGTGTATGATGGGGATGTTGGGAAATTGTGGGAAAAAGCAAGCAGTGTGCATACGGCCCATTCTATTTATGACAGAAGGTATAAAATAAGAATAAGATGTTGTCTTTGTCCTCAAGAAGTTCACATTCTAGCAACTATACCTACAATAAACCCATATCAATGACAGCCAGGATAAACTCATGGAAACTTCTCCAAGGGTACTTTGAAAAGTTAATTAACTCCTTCAGGCAACTAGAATTTTTAACAAATTATTATACCATGCTTTTTAAGTGTGTATTGTTGTAGCAAGGTGAAGAACTACTTAAAAGACTCTAAAGAGGAGTCAGATTCCATCTCAGTCGTATAAGACTAGTCTGACATTGGAGGAAAAATAAAAAATCAGACATGGAGGAGAGCTCAGTTACCATACTAAGGAGATCAGGAGTATAATCAAGGTCAGATACTATGAAATACATTATATGACCCTGCATTTGAAGCAGTGGCACATATTACAGCCAAAGTCTAGATCTTTCTCTGATTTCTTTCATTGTCATCAAAGGCACATACACCTAATAAAAATATCTGGCCTACCATGTAACATGTTAAAATTTCTTCTTATCTTAACACTAAGGAATTTGGTAAAATGTGAAAATGAACATTTAAAAAAATATACAAAAACAAGTTGTAGGGAATTAATTATTTTATGACTATTACTTAGTGTCAGAAAACTCCCTTAATATTTGATCATGATGATGATATAATAATAGTAATACCTAATATACATGTCACTTTCTAAATGCCAGAAAATTTGATATTATTTCAATTAATACTCAAAATCACACTATATAAGGTGAGAACTCAATTATCCTCATGCTGCAAATTTAGAGCAATTAAGTGACTCACCCAAGATTATAGAGCTAAACTCAAGAACTTGGATTTGGACCCATATTTGCCTCATCCAGAACCTTGTGCTCTAATCCTAAATAAATAGTTTAACCATTCTATGCTATATTTGCATTGTGCATAGGAAAGAGTTGATATTCTATAATAGCAATCTATCTCATAAGTCCACAAGGAGAATTTCTGGAATTATGTCAGCAAAAAGTCTGAGAAAGAAGGTGCTATGCACGATATATTCTTGTGTTCTATTTCTGCCCTTGGCCCATCACCAGTTATTCACTTTTACCTTTGCATAATAAATCATTTCAATTGCAATTTACAAAAATGAAACCCAGTGCCAGTAAAAATAAGATTTATATTCATATTGCTTTCTTATAGGAAAACTCCTTTAAAAAAAAGCAACGGAAACTAACATACCATACAACAACACCAGACATTTCCATGACATTTTTAATATTACTGAGTCACAGAAAATAATGTTTCAGCACTGACCAAAAAAAAAGTAAAAATAAACTAAACTAGACTCTAAATAATTTTACAGTGACCAATTTATATGACTTATAGCTATTTACCACAAAGTGTCATTTTTGCATGAAAAATTAAAATTATTAGTAATAACATAGTCATCAAATTGCATACACAAATTTTAAAACTATTGATTTTCAGAAAAGTGAAAATTAAGTTAAAATATTCTAAGCCGTAGAACAATGCCTCCAATATGCTTTCTGTTCATTTAGTGGACAGAAGGCTCTATATCCTTTTACATATTACATATAAAAGTAAATTAAAAGTATATATGATGGGGCCGTCCCAGTGGCACAGCGGTTAAGTGCTCAAGCTCTGCTTCGGTGGCCCGGGGTTCTCAGGTTCAGATCCCGGGCGTGCACCTACTCACCGCTTATCAAGCCATGCTGTGGCGGCGTCCCATATAAAATAAGAGGAAGGTGGGCACGAATGTTAGCCCAGGGCTAATCTTCCTCACAAAAAAATTTAAAAAAAATTTTTTTTAAGTATATATGTAGTATACTTTTTTAAAAGTATATAAAGTATATATTGTATATATACTTTTTTTAAAGTATATAAATAAAAGAAAATTTTGGTTTGGTTTGGTTTTGTGCTTACACTGCATGAATTACTGGTAACTGTGAAATTCATTTCTTTAGTAAGCTATCCAAAAGAGAACTTGAGAACTTCTGTAATGTCCTACCCTGGATTTCTGGTCTACTTCTCAGTTCTTACCCCTACCCAACTGCCAACAACAATAAAATCTACAGTTTCTATTTCGTCCAGTGTCTATGCTAATGAGAGACAAACCAAATGGTATACGGAATAGTACCTCTCCATAAACCAATAAAGTTCTGGAATTAGTAATCTGCACCTACACTTAATGTAGAAGGGGTGGATTTAACCCCTGGAATACTCAAGCTGATATGAAGTCATTGCAGCTCTCTCTGTTCCTGAATCTTCTGGCCAATCTACCTTACCTGCTTTCTGCTTGGACTCCTGTTACTCAGCAGCCCCTCAAGTTTCTGCTAAAAGAAGAGTCTACCTCCACGTCTTTCTTACATTACAGCCTCCTCTCTGTCCCCACCTCTTCAGATCTTGATCTACTTTCCATATGCCTCAAAACAATTCAGATGGACCAATGTAATTTATTAGTTTGATACCCACTCACCGTTCTATCCCAGACAACATGTTCACTCTTAGCCTCAACTTCTATGCTCCAACAGTTCCTTAGTTCTGACTGGCTTGATTTTTAGAGAGAAGGGCTACTCCTATTATCCATTAATTGCTGTCAACCTTCACTTTGTGCTGTCCTTAGCTAACCTTCCAAATACCTGTAAGTAGCTGCCAACACACTAAAAGTCAGGGCCATGAACCTTATAATACTATGTTAGCAGACACATACAGTTCTCTCTGACTCTCTTCCTTCTGATGTTCATCTTCCCTATTTGCCTAATTATCCTTAAAGAGTTCTAGAAATTCTCTAGTTCTTTTTTATGCCTTCTTAAACTCTAGTGCCTAAACATTTGGTGATTTGCCATTTCTATTAAATAAAGTTTCCATTGTACTAGCATCTCAGCAAAGGATATCCATCTTCAATGAAGCCATTTTGCCCTATTACACATTACCTGAGTTCCTAACAACTTTTTTTTTTAATATGTTTGTGAAGGGTTGAAATATTTTAAATTAAAATGACTAGTAATTCATAGAGCATAGAAGATATTAAAAGACCTTCATTCCTTCAGACCTTCAAAACAACAAGATATTACCAGTGAAACAAAGATAATAATAATAAATACTGTTTTTAAAGCCAATGAAGAGATATGGACACAAAGAAATCTAAAAGAAATGAACTTCAGAAGGATGAGCCTTTCCAAGTGAGCAAAAACAAAAGATGTTTGCGCACCTGGAGCCAATTATTGAAGCCTTGCAAAAAAGGGTAGCTTTTGCTCAGAGGAGGAGAAACAAGCTAAACTTTTGACAAATTTATGAGCTCACCTGTCAGATTAGAATCTAGAGGAAGCTTAATGCAAAGATATCTTGAAATCTTAGGGCAGTGCACTCACACAGTCTCACAGTCTTGAGTATTTATAGTCTCACAGTCTCAGTGTGCCACAGGCAGGGAGTCTCCAAATCTCATAGGATCCAAGTCTTCAGCCTCATAGAATTTCATTCTTAAAGCCTTGAGGTCTAATGGTCTAATAGTGATAAGATCTGTTGAACTGAAGTGACCCAGGTTATTTGTATTTGGTCCCAAAGCCCTTCCGGAAGAAGAGGTCTGAACCTCTACGTCTTTGCCAATTTAATTTTGAAAAGGTGAAAGATATTAGTACACTTTTATACTGTTGGTGGGTATGCAAATTGGCACAGCCATTAGGGAAAATAGTACAGAAGTTTCTCAGAAAATTAAAATAGACTACCATATGATCCAGGAATCCCACTTCTGTATATATCCAAAGGAAATAAAATCACTATCTCAAAGAGATATGTGCACTCCCATGTTCATTGCAGCGTTATTCACAATTGCCAAGATATGGAAACAACCTAAGTGTCTGTCAACAGAGGAAGGGACAAAGCAAATGTGACATAGATATACAATGGAATATTATTCAGCCATGAGACAGAAGGAAATCTTGCCATTTGTGACATCATGGATGAACCTGGAAGACATGCTAAATGAAATAAGCAGACACAGAAAGATAAATACTGTATGATCTCACTTATATGTGGAATCTAAGAAAGCCGAACTCATAGATCCAGAGTAGAATGGTGGTTGCCAGGTGCTGAGGGGTGGAGAAAATGAGGGAATGTTGATCAAAAGTTACGAACTTTCAGTTGTAAGATAAGTTCTGGGGGTCTAACGTACACTATGGTGATTACAGTTAATAATACTGTATTGTATACTTGAAATTTGCTAAGAAAATAAATCTTAAGTGTTCTCATCACAAAAGATGGCAACTATTTGAGGTGACGGATATGTTAACTAGCTTGACTGTGTTAATCATTCCACAATGTATACATATATTAAATCATCACATTGTACACTTAAAAAAATCATGGGGGCCGGCCCGGTGGCGCAAGCGGTTAGGTGCGCGCGCTCCGCTGCGGCGGCCTGGGGTTCGCTGGTTCGGATCCCGGGCGCGCACCGACGCACTGCTTGGCAAGCCATGCTGTGGCGGTGTCCCATATAAAGTGGAGGAAGATGGGCACAGATGTTAGCCCAGGGCCGTCTTCCTCAGCAAAAAAAGAGGAGGATTGGCGGATGTTAGCACAGGGCTGATCTCCTCACAAAAAAAAAAAAAAAAAAAAAAATCATATTGCACAACCTAAATATATATAATTTTTATTTGTGAATCATACCTCAATAAAGCTGAGGGAAAAAAATATATTGGCCCCGTAGTGGCACAGACATTTCAGAACTGGACTGAGGGGCAATGAGAAATCTTCTTAGATATCTGTAGTTCAATTTCAAGGTCACAGTAGGGGGACTAAAGCCACAAAGTTTACACCAAACAAACTCAAATACTAATTGAATCAAAGGGATCATTCCTCACCTGCACTGTCTAAGACTAAACAGTTCGTTCTGACAAACAATAAAAATGAGTGAGAAAAGCAAAGAAGCAAGAAAATGTGACCAACAGTCAAGAGAAAAAAATAATTCAATACAAATAGACCCACAGATTACCCAGATATTGGAAAAATTAGAACAAGAAAAATTAGAACAATAAAAGAATCTGTTCTAACAGATTAACTTAATAAACTATGGGATTAAAAATCCAAGAGACATTTGGAATTAATTCTAAAACACATGGAAATCGTAGAAATAACAAATAGAATATTTTGAGTAAAAAATTCACTGAATGGGATTACTGTCCAATTCAACACATCATAAGAAAGGATTGGTGACTGTGAAGACAGGTCAGTAGAAATCTTCAAAACTTAAGCACATACAGAAAAAAACTTAAAGGACTGATGGATGGGATAGTATCAAGATGTCTAACATACAAGTAATTGGAGTTCTAGAAGGAAAAGAGATAAAGAAAGAAGCAAAAAAGTTTTGCAAAAGTATTTGCCATTTTTTCCCTGTATTTGATCAAGAAAAAGCAGCCCACTGGCTCAGGAAACTCAATAGACACTAAGAAAAATAAGTATAAAGCATATCATCTAGGTACATCATAGTCAAAATGCCAAAAACTAAGAAAAAAGTAAATCTTTTTAAAAAATTAGAAAAAAAGATATAGCACATGCAGAGAAATCAAATATATATGCATATATATGAATGACACTTGAATTCTCTACAGGAACGTTGGAGACCAGAAGAAAAAAGAATGACTTTTTTAAAATGATGAAACTAAATACAAAAAACTATCAACAGAGAATGCTATATCCAGTGAAAATATATTACAAAATGAAGGTGAAATGTGTTCCTTTTGTGATAAACAAAAGCTGAGAGAATATATTGCCAGCAAACCTGCAATACAAGAAATATTAAAGGAAGGTCTTCAGCTGAAGTAGAATGATACCAGTTAGCAACTTTGATATACAAAAAATAATGAAGGTCACAGGAATGGACAAATATGAAAGTAAATATAAAATATATCTTTAATATGATATACATATATTTTTTAAAAAAGACTATTGATTCCATAAAGCAAAACTAATAACAATGCATTAAAGAATCTATCATATATGTAAAAGTAAAATATAGAAAAACAAGATCAAAAAGGTGGGAGATTAAAATAAACTTATTTTTTTAATTAAATTTTTATTTTCAGATATAGTCGTGTGCCGTATAACAACATTTGGGTCAATGACAGATCGAATATACGACGGTGGTGCCATAAAATTATTATTTGGTGACATTGTAGCTATCATAACATCATAACATAATGCATTAGTCATGCATTTGTGGTGATGCTGGTTAAACAAACCTACTGCACTGCCAGACATATAAAAGTATAGCACATACAATCATGTACAATATTTGACAATGATAATAAATGACTATGTTACTAGTTTATGTATTTACTATACTGTACTTTTTATTGTTATTTTAGAGTGTACTCTTTCTACTTATAAAAAAATTTACTGTAAAATAGCATGCCATGTCACACGGCAGCAGCCTCATGTATCTTGTGTTTACTATGTCTCTTCATTGAATCATTTTCTCGTGTGCTTGTTTTAATCTTATGTTGTTTTGTCCATCATGGCCCCTAAGCATACAAAATCCAATGCTAATGTTGCCAATAAGAGGCCACGTTGAGTGGTTAACCTGGAAACAAAATTAGAAGTGATTAAGTGCTACGAAGGTGGAAAATCAGTGATGGTTATTGCTCACCAGTCAGGCATGTCCCATTCCACCGTATCTATGATTGAGAAGAACAAGAACAAAGTGGCAAAAGCTGTTAAAGAATCCGCTTCACTGAAGACAGGAAGATTAACAAAAATTCAAGAAGGGCCTATATCAGACATGGAGAAACTTCTAATGACCTGGGTTGAAGACTAGATGCAAAAGCATATCTCTCTTAGCACCAAGACAGTCGTGGCAAAAGCAAGAATTTTGTTTGCAACATTGAAAGAAAAGGCTAGGCCCAACTAAGATGTTGAATTTACTCTAGCTCTGGGTGGTTTAAATGATTCAGGAATTGTTATCCATTACATATTGAGAAAGTGAGTGGTGAGTCTGCAAGTGCTGATGTGAAGGCAGCTGAAGAATTTTTGGAAACACTAGATAAGCTGATTGTAGAGGAAAATCACTTGCCAGAGAAAATATTCAGTATAGATGAAACCTCCCTATTCTAGAAATGGATGCCTAAAAAGACTTTCATCCATAAGGAGGCAAACTCAATGGCAGGTTTCAAGACTTTTAAGGACAGGATAACAGTCTTGCTTGGGGGCAATGTTGCAGGCTACAAATTGAAACCCTTTGTGATCTGGCACAGTGAGAACCCCAGGGCCTTCAAGCATATCAGTGAGCACTCACTGCCAGTGCACTACAGGAGCAATAAGAAGTCATGGATGACCCAGCTCCTCTTCCAAGATGCCCTCCTAAATTGCCATGCCTGTGAAATGGAGAAGTACTGTTTTTAGAATAAGATACCCTTCAAGATTTTGCTTATTGTTGATAATGCTCCTAGACCTCCTCCTTTTATTGGAGATCTTCATCCCAATATCAAAGCAATGTTTTTCCCTCCAAACACCACCTGTTTGATCCATTCAATGGATTAAGGAGTTATAGCAACTTTTAAGACCTATCACCTGAGGAAAAGCTTTGCCCAGGATTTTGCTGCAACTGAGGAAGACACTGATGCAATTCTGGAAGGATTATAACATCTATGACTGCATCAAGAACCTTGCTTGGGCCTGGGGTTATATCACCAAGGAATGTATGAATGGCATCTGGAAAAAGACACTCAAGACACTCGCCCATGACTTCAAAGTATTTGCCAAGGATGAGGAGGTTGCGAAAATCAACAAGGCTGTGGTTGAGATGGCAAACAACTTTAAGCTGGGTGTGGATGAGGATAACTGAGAAGCTCCTAGAGGTAGTTCCTGAGGAATTGCCTCATGAGGAGTTGTTGGAACTGGAGCAGGAACACACAGCTGAAGAAGAGGCAAGAGAAAAGGAACCTGCAGAAGAAGAACCCCCAAGAAAATTCACAGCGCAGCATTTAGCAGAAGCTTTTGCAGACCTCAACAAGCTCCTTAAAAAGTTTGAAAACATGGACTCCAACACCAAAAGGTTTTCATTAATAGAGAGGAATGTTCACCGTGCATTTTCTGCTTACAAGCAAATCTATGATGAAAAAAAGAAACAAACCAAGCAAATCACCATGAACATGTTTCTGAAAAGAGTAACATCTCCTCAAGAAGAGCCTCAGGCAGATCCTTCAGGAGGCATTCCAGAAGAAGGCATTGTTATCACAGGAGATGACAACTCCATGCATGTTATTGCCCCTCAACACCTTCCAGTGGGACAAGATGTGGAGGTGGAAGACAGTGATACTGATGATCCTGACCCTGTGTAGGCCTAGGCTAATCTGTGTGCTTGTCTCTTGGTTTTTAACAAGAAATTTTGAAAAGCAAAAAATGAAAATAAAAGATTTTGAATATAGAAAAATGCTTATAGAAAAAGGATATAAAGAAAGAAAATATTTTTGTACAGCTATACAGTGTGTTTGTGTCTCAAGCTAAGTGTTGTTACAAAAGAGTCAAAAGTTGAAACAGTTAAAAACTTAATTTTATAAAGTAAAAAATTTACAGTAAGCTAAGGTTAATTTATTATTGAAGAAAGAAAAAATTTTTTGTAAATTTAGTGTAGCCTAAATGTACAGTGTTTATAAAGTCTATGGCAGTGTACAGTAATGTCCTAGGCCTTCACATTCACTCTGCACTCACTCAGAGCAACTTCCAATCCTGCAAGCTCCATGCATGGTAAGTGCCTTATACAGGTGCACCATTTTTTCTTCTACGCCATACTTTTACTGTATATTTTCTATGTTTAGATACACAAATACTTACCATTGTGTTATAACTGCCTACAGAAGTCAGTACAGTAACATGCTATATAGATTTGTAGCCTAGAAGCAATAGGCTATACCATATAGCCGAGGTGTGTAGTTGGCTATACCATCTATGTTTGTGTAAGTACACTCTATGATGTTTGCACAATGATGAAATCGTCTAACACGTTTCTTAGAACGTATCCCCGTCATTAAGTGACACATGACTGTAATTGTAGATTTACATGCTTTTGTAAGAAATAATGCATACAGATCCCATGTACCCTTTACCCAGTTTCCACCAATGGTAACATCTTGGAAAACTGTAGCGCGTGATCACAAGCAGAATATCGGTATTAATACAGTAAAATTACAGAACACTTCCGTCACCACAAAGATCCCTCATGTTGTGCTTTCATAGCCGCATCCACTTCCCTCCTACTCATCCCCCTTCCTTAAGCTCTGAAGACTACTAATCTGTTCTCCATTTCTATTATTTTGTCATTTCAAAATGTTATATAAATAAAATTATACAGTATTTAACCTTTTGGGATTGGTGTTTTTCACTCAGCATACTTCTCTAGAGAGTCATTCAGGTTGTTCTGTGTATCAACAGTTCACTTCCTTTTTACTACTGAGTAGTAGTATATGCTATGGATGTACCGCACTTTGTTTAAATCTGTCTTTACACACATATGACAGAGTGGTTTACATAAAAATCCTAAATGTTGTATTTTTAAAATTACTGGAATTTCTAAGTAAATTCAGCAATGTTATAGGATACTAACTTCATATAAAAAATTAGTTTCCTGAAGTTGTTGCAATAATTACCACAAACCTCGGGGCTGAAAACAACAGAAATTTATTTTCCCACAGTTCTAAAAGTGAAAATCCAAAATCTAGGTGTCTGCAGAGCCACACTCTCCCTGAAAACTCTAGAAGAGAATCCTTGCTGGCCTATTCCATATTCTGGTGGCTCCTGGCATTCTTTGGCTTGTGACAGCACAAGCCCAACCTCTGTTTCCTTCTTCATATGGCTTCTTCCCTCTGTGTCTTCTTCCCTGCCATCTTTTATAAGGACATATGTCATTGGATTTAGGGTCCATCCTAAATCCAGGATGATCTTGTCTCAAGATCCTTAATTACATCTGCAAAGGCCCTTTTACCAAATAAGTTCACTTTCACAGGTTCCAGGGATTAGGACTTGAGCACATTTTTGGGGGGGCTCTACTCAACCTACAATAATTGGTAAATAAAATTTTTAAAATACCACAAAACCCTAAAATATTTGCAATAAATTTAACCAAAAAGTTACAATCTTTGCACTGAAAACTAACATAATATTGTTGAGAGAAATTTTCAGGAGACCAAAATAAATAGAGATATATATACCATATTCATGAACTAGAATACTTGACATTATTAAAATAACTATTTTCTGTAAATTAGATTCAACCATAACAATCAAAATCTCATTAGTATTTTCTCTGGAATTTGCAAGATGAATCTACCATAATTCATTTTTCTTGTCTACTATTGACTTGCAAGTTTGGGTATTACAAAGAAACTGGAATAAACATTTTTTAAATATTATACATATGTGCCAGAGTATCTCTAAAATTTATGTGATCATAGATGAGCCAAAAACAATCTTGAAAGAGATCAAGAAACTTGGGAGAACTACATTATCTGATTTCAAGATTGATTATGACTGTTATAATCATAACAATAATGCATCTGTATAAGGAAGGACAAACAGGTTAATGAAAGGGAATAAAGAGTCCAGACCGACAGATATGCAGCCAAAAGTATACAGAGAATAACCTAATGGCAATCTATGCATCCATCATTCAACTTTAGAATTTTGCCAATACTAGCCTCAGATTTTTTTGTGATAAAACATACAGATATTGCTAAAGGGCCCTGTCTAACCCTCACTGATTCTATTTCCCTCTCTCTTCTCTTTCATTGTCCTGAATTTGGTGCTTATCATATGATCAAACTATAGATAACTTATGTATGCGTAAAAAGGAACACAAATAACTAGTATTATAGATTTTTTAAATTTAATTTATGTAAATTATAACATACTGTATATATTGTTGGATAGCTTGTGGTTTTGCACTTGACATTATATTTTTGTATTTGTTCACATTGATAGATGTAGCTTCACTTTTACTGATATGTTATCCCACTGAATGAATATACCACAATTCACTTTCCTTGTCTCCTATTGACTTGCAAGTTGTGGTGTTACAAAAAAAAATGTTGAAATAAACATTTTTTACATATTATACATATGTACAAGAGTATCACCACAGCAAAATCTCTCAAATCGTGGTCTGGGGACACTTGGGTCCTGAGATCATGTATAGGCTCTGCAGGGACAAAACTATTTTCATAATAATAGTAAGACATGATTTGCCTTTTGCATTTTCATTCTTCCTGAGTGTAGAGGGGAGTTTTCCAGACGCTAAATGCTGAGTGGTGGCGTCATTACGCTGACAGCTAATAGAATGATTGCTTGTATATTCTTATGTTTTATGTTTTTCACAGCTTAAATTTCTAATACAGTAAATATCAATCAATTATAACCCACATAAAAATGGTTTGCTGGAGTCCTCACTAATTATTTTGAGTGCAAAGGGATCTTGATACCAAAATATTTGAGAATCACTGTACTAAGCTATGCAACCAGGAGTGCATCTTAAGCTTTACTAGGTATTGTCAAATTTTCTCCCAAGTGGCTGTAATGATATAAACAAACATTACTATTGGGGTAACAAAATTTGGCCTCCACTCGTATCTGACTTCTACATCTCATGCGAAGCTATCTGATTAACTGAACCGAATTACCTCCAAAATTCCCGTTGAAAAGGAAGCTGTGATTTGTAATCGTTCTCTTTCCAGGTTTTGCAAATCCAGAAAGCACACTAGAAGATATACATGTGAAAATAGTTCCATATTCACTACAACCATCTTTCAATATATGCCCTTAAGCTTTAAATCTAATTCTAAAAAAATGTGTTGGCTGCATATCATGACTTTTCACATAGAGTGGTGTTATTGTCATTCAGTTCTAAATGTCAATACTACCCATCGTAAATTTTGTCCTTTACTCATGAATAATTTGCTAGTGCATTTTTAAGTCTTGAAGCATGTTATTAAATCTTCTGTTGATTTTCAAGTATGGTCAGAGATTTCAGTCTATATAACCTTGATTTTTTAAAAATGTGTTCAAGAGAGTAGATGTTAAAAGTTCTCATTACAAGAAAACAAATTTTTAACTATGTGTGGTGATTGATGTTAACTAGACTCATTGTGGTGATCATTTCACAATATATGCAAATATTGAATCATTATGTTGTATTGCTAGAATATTATGTGTCAATTATATTTCAATAAAAAAACTATCAAAATTGAGCATAGAAGTTGAAATCCTGAACAGGCCAATAAACAGAAGAGATTTAGAAAGAAATTAAAACTCTACCATTAAAATATCACAAGACTATATGATCCAGCAATCCCACTTCTGGGCATACACCCAAAAGAATTGAAAGCAAGGTCTTAAAGAGATATTTGTGTACCTATGTTCATAGCAGCATTATTCACAGTAGCTGAAAGGTGGAAGCAACTCAGATGTCCACCAATGGAAAAATGAATAAACAAAATGTGATATATACATACATACAATGGAATATTATTCAGCCTTAAAAGGAAGGAAATTTTAACACATGCTACAACATGGATGACCTTGAGGACGTTATGCTAAGTGGAATAACCAGTCACAAAAAGACAAATATTGTATAATTCCACTTATATGAGATACCTAGAATAGCCAAATGCATAGAGGCAGAAAGTAGAATGGTGGTTGCCAGGAGCTAGGGGGAGAGGGAAATAGAGAGTTTTTGTTTAATGGGTATAGAGTTTTAGTTCTGCAAAATGACAAGAGCTCTGTAGACCGACTGCACAGTAATATGAATGTGCTGAACACCACTGAACTGTACACTTAAAATGGTTGAGATGGTAAATTTTGCATTATGAGTATTTTACTATAATTAAAAGTAAAATTGAAAAAATATCACAAGATAAAATGTGTTGAAATTTCCTGTGATGTCTTTTGTAGGGTCATATGGTCAATCGTTATTTAGAAGCCATGTGAGGGTTCCATTTCATATATATATATATATATATGTATATATGTATATATGGTGTGTACCATATATATATAATATGTAGAATATAGAGAGAAATAATATATAATACAAATAATAATATAGAATATAGAATATATATATATATAAATACATGTATATATATTTTTCTAATTTTGGTCTATTTGATCTCACTTCTAAATAAAGATAGTTTAAAAATCAATTTATGCCAGTTGTTGCTTCTTAGAATTCTAGATTATGTCATTCATACAAGATCATGATTATTAAATCTTTTTGGTGGATTGTTCTTTGTAATATTGAGCTGTCTCTTTACCCACATTAACAAGTTTTGCCTTTAATTCTGTGTTGTCTGATCTTAATATTGCTACCATTGCTTTTGTTTCCATTGCCTAGCTAATCTTTTCTCATCTTTTAGTTTTCATCCAGTGCATGTGTATATGTCAACCATGTGTGATGTCAGATATATCTTTCTTAAGGAGTAATAATCTCTTTATTCATCTTTCATTTTCTTGGCTTCTCTCATTTATACCCTCAATAGCACTTACTATATTTTTAGTAATAAACATTCTCCCTCGTACATTTTCTAACAAAATCTTCGTTTCTAATATGTTTGTCTTTTTGCTCACTTTGCTTCCTGAATTTTGTCAGTCCCTGCTCTTTTTCCTTCTCTTCTCTGAGGTTTTGCATTTCTGTTCCCTTATGTTATTTCATATCTACAAACACTTTTTAAATTACTTATAATTCTTTTAAAATTATTTATAATTCACACTGGAATCCTGTGTTACAGGTTTCCTCCACTTTCTGGTGCGATTTTTCTGGTCTGTTTCCTCTACTAGAAAGTTTTGTTTCTTGTTTTCTGTTCTGTGCTATTTTATAATTTCCCCCCTCCACACTGAATCTTTGTTCCTGTCTTGCTTTGTTAAGGCCTTTATCATCTGAAATGTGTTCCTTTCCTTCACCATCGGCTGATTTTGCCGAGTGACACTGTCAGCTTTCTGTGTGCCCCTCTCTTTTTTTTTCAGGAACAGTGGCTTCCCAAGACTGCCCTCTGTGGTCCCACAAACATCGCAAGCCCTTTCTTCCATCTTTCTTACCAGTGTCTGACTGACCAGGTTTCAGTTCTGTTCTCCGGAGTTCTCATGCACAATGACACCTTCTCCTCCTGTTTTTTTGTTTTTTCTTACTCTTGCTAACTGCCCCGCTCTGTCTTCTGTGCATGCTCATCACA
The DNA here is from genome assembly GCF_020826845.1 of Diceros bicornis minor. Classification (NCBI taxonomy): domain Eukaryota; kingdom Metazoa; phylum Chordata; class Mammalia; order Perissodactyla; family Rhinocerotidae; genus Diceros; species Diceros bicornis. Next base: position 15,333,895 of record NC_080755.1, on the reverse strand, counting down.
TCTCCTGCAATCCCATGGACTCTGGGTCCACCTCTGCTAAACTCCAGTCTTTATTTCTCACTTCCTGTTAAATTGGAGTCTGTAGTCTTCTTTGCCTCCTGAGAATGCTGTAGATATAAGATGTGCAATTGCGTATTTGCTCTCTTTTTCACTCATACGGTTTTTGGAATGAGATGATGGGACATCCAGATCTACACGGCCACCATCATCCCGCCTTCTATCATGCCCTGGGCTGACAGTTTAAAGTCTTCATAAGAATTTCCAAAAATAACAATGATTTCATACAGAATGAGTCTGACTATTGGTTTTGTTGATTGTCTTTATTAACTTTCGATTTATTTACATATTTTGGGATTTTAGTGTAGATTCAGCTCATGTGAAGGGTTTTTATGTTTTTATATGCTTGTTTCTCCTTTCCCTGCCCCATAAACTTCCACCTCTACAGGTCTAGTGGTTTTGAGTTTGCCTCCACCCAGACCTTCCTTCATCTCCAGAACCAGATCTTTTAATGGAATTTTGAGTTTCTTCTCTGTAGCGATTTTTGGGGAATCACAGAGCCAACAGACAGCTTGATTCATTTTCTCGTTACAAGGCTGAGCTTGTGTTTTCCTACCTCCCAAGTCTACAGCTTGTTTAAAGCTCTATCCCAGACGGTGGCCAGCACATTTTTGGTATTCAGTCTCCTTTCATTTTTGAGAAAATCTCATCCCACCCTCAAACCTGGCCTGTTATGTGCCTAGCTTTGGACTTGTAGGAAGCATTTTCATTCTCCTTTCTCACAGAAATAATCCAATTCTGGCTGCACTTGTTGACTTACAGATCCAGTGCCCCAAATAGCTGAGGCTTCAGCCCTGTTCATTTCATGTGTTTCTGCTCCTCAGAGAGTTTTTCTTGCTTTCAAGTCCAGCTGCATATCTTTTCAGTTTTATTTTTTATGTTTAATCCATTAGCGGTACGTGTCTGGAACAGATGGAAGCATCAAACTATGATTTTATGGAGGCATCTTGGCCATAAATTTTCAGATTGAGTTAACATAGGAGAAATCGCAGGTCTTTAGATTTTAAAGTCATAAAATCCCCCCTAGAGAGAATAGAATGATAGGACATCAGCACATATCAGTATTGGATTTGCTATGTGCCCAGCACTGTAGTTGGTGTTTTATATACATTATTATTATCTGTATTTTTGTAAGTGGAGAAACAGAATAGGTAAGAAAATTACCCATTATCTCTCAGCCAGGATGTGACAAAAGTAGCATTAAAATCCAGTTCACTTGAAATTTATATAATGTTATAAACCAGTGTGACCTCAATAAAAAAAGAAAAAAAAAACAAACCCAGTTCAGTCTCCACCCCAGGTGAACACTCTATCCAACATATAAAGCTTTTGATGTTTGCTTCTTAATATGTAGGAAAGAATTCTAAGAGAAAGGAAAATAGCCCTGTTCTTCATGGTTAAAGTTTGTGAACTTGCATCAAAAATCCATGGAGAATCTTTTTTAAATGTCTGTGAAATACTTCAAGATCTTCTGATGAAATTACTCTCAGCACAAATCATTTTCCCCACACCAATAGAGCCAATCGTGCCATCAGACAGTAGTTTCCAGGCAGTCTCAATGAAGTGCAGTTCCACATTGTTTGCTATTTTAACAGTATCTTCTGAGCCTTTTAATTTTCTTGATTTACAGCATGAATAATGCTTATCCTCACTCAATATCAGCTTCCCACTATCCACTGGACCAATCCACTCAGAGCTCTCACATACCCAGCTCCCTCTGAAGGGAATGGGAGGAATGAGGCAGCACTGGTCCTCTGTCCCCACTAATCTCAGTCTCTCTCGGTGAAACCAAGACTGGTAAATCAGGAAGGAAAAGTGGCCCCTTTAGGAATTTTCTCCTTTCTGATATGGACAGTTTACTTGTTTCATCAAGGAGCATTTTGCTTTATGAGCATCAGTCTCTTGCCTTCCATGGGCTCTTCCTCTTTCATACAAATGTGCAGAGTTCTTGGATGATTAAAAAAATGATCCCCTTGCAGTTTTCATTCCTACAAATGTCTAAATTCCTTAGCCTTTAACCTTCACTTACTTTCAATTGACTCTACTGAAATCATAGCGCTGGAACACTCTGAAAACTGCCTTCTTTTTAAGTTCAATATCTTTCAGTACTCATTCTCTTTAACCAGAGTCTGTCGCCCTGATTCTCCTCCCCTCCTCTGGCTTCTCCATTTCTTTACTGTTTAAACATGTCACCTTTTCTGTAACGTTGAGCAGCCCCCAGGCTCCCTTTTGACTGGCTGCTCTTCTTGCTTCACAGTCTCTCCCTTGTAGACTTCACTCACCTCTGTGGATTCAGGTCTCTGACCACTGGTTTATCTTCTTGGAGTTTCCAACATTATTTCAAATCTACCTTGCCTAAAATGAAATATTGCGTCTTCCCCTCGAAAAAATCCCAGCTTTTCCTTCATGCCTGTTGTTTCCCAATCACACAAAATTGACTTTATTTTTTAATAATCAGACTTCAAGTCCTACCTGTTCTTTTTTTTTCATCTGGTGCTTCTTTTTTCCTACTAACATCATTCTACTTCAGATCTTATCACCACACAATATCACTTCCATAGGCTTTGACTTGCTTCTGCTTCTTGTCTCTCCAGAGCAACACAAGTGAAGCTCTAACACAGATTTGGCCTCATATAGCACTGCTTCTTCATGTGACACCTCTCAAACTCTCAGTGTGATGCCACTGCCTTTCTAATTAAGTTTCCTCTCTTCAATATGGCACTGAGGCCCTCCACAACTGGTGTCGACTTGATTCCAATTTTATAAGCATTCATCATTCAACAAATATATATGCCAGACACTGTGCTAGGCGCTTGAGATGGGTCAGAGAAAAAAATAAGCAGAAAAACCTGTTTCCTTGGTTGAGTTTTCATTCTAGTGAGAAGTGACAGACAATAAACAAAGTAAAGAAAAAAATGATAAATTACACCGAATGTTACAAGGTAAGGGTTAGGAACAACAACAACAAAAAGAGCAGATCAGAATGCTGGGTGGCATGCGGTGAACACATTTTTGTATAGCATGCTCAGAGGAGCGTTTATCGAGAAGGTTACAATTTAAGCCAAGGTTTGAAGGACACAGACTTTTTCAATGAAAAGGATGCCAGTGTGGAGGGAGAAAAGTGAAGGAAGGAGAGAATGGTAGGAGAGGAAGTGAGAGGTAGCAGATCTCAGATCATTTAGGACCTTTTAGGCCAATGTGAGAGCTTTGGCAGTTTTTACTCTAAGGGAAATGTGTGGATGGTTGGGGGTGAGTTTGAAAAATCATTTAGACATCCAAGTGGAAATATCTAGTGGGCAGTTGGATACATACATCTAAAGTTCAGGAGAGAGGTCTGCACCAGAGATAGATTTGGGGAATTGCTAGCGTTAGGAAACACTATTACTATACTGATTGTCTTAATTTTACCACAATTTCCCTACTCTCTCTTCCCAAATCTTTGTATTCCTTTATGTATATATTTTCTGCTCTATTTTCAATTTATAGTACTTACTTTCAGCAGGAGTCCTCTATTTATTGTTCTGTGAATGATTCTTGTTTAATCATCTTCAGATTTATTCACCAAATGTTTACTGCCCTCTTGATATGTGCCAAGCACTGTGCCAGAAATCAGGGATCTGATAACTAGTAAGAGAGACAAGACCTTTGCCCTCTTTTAACTTACAGTCTAATGAGGGAAAAAGACAATAAAACAGACATATTCGACACACATAACCACTTTGTTCTCCTCCATACAATTTCTTCACATTGTTACCAGCTTTAAGTTTTCATCTTATCTCAGTTGTCTCTCTTTTTCAGTCTCCTTCGCTAGTTCCAGCTCTTCCCCCCATCCCCTTAATCTTAGAAAGCCTCAAGGCTTGCTCTTTCTTCCTTTTCTTTCTCCATGTACCATCACTCTCTTTGTGATTTCATTAGGTCTTGTAGCTTTAAATGCCACTTATAGGCCAATGACCCCCATATTTATATCTCCAGCCCAGATCACTCTTCCAAATTCCAGACTCATTTCCAGCTGTCGATTTATCTCTCCACTTAGATAATCAAGGGATATCTCAAACTTATTATGTCCAAAACTAATACCCGATCCTCCCCTTCAAACCTGCCCTTTCAAACCATCTTCTCCATTTCTCTTAATGGCAAAAAACCCTTGGCTCAGGTCAAAAACACTGGAGTCATTTTATACTTGTTTCTTTATCTTATACATCACCTCCAATCCATTGGCAAATTCTGCAGCCTATACCTTCAACATGTATCCAGAATCCCTCTCACTACCTCCGTTACTAACTGCCTGTTCCAAGTCCCCATCAAATCAAACTTCAATTACTCCAACAGCCTCCTAACTGATTTCTCTACTTCTCCCTGGAGTTCCTACAATCTTTTCTCAACAAGTCACCAGTGTGATGTCCTGACACTGTAAGTCAGATCAGGTCACCTCTGTACTCCATACCCTGCAATGGTTCCCCATTTGCCTCAGAGTAAGAGCCAAAGTCCAAACAAGAACTGCAATCCTCTCGTTACCTCAATCTCGCTTACTACTCTCCCCATCACTCATTTCGGTCCAGAAACCCTTACTTCTGGGCTCATCCTCAGACCCACAGGCACTGTCCTACATGAGAATCACTGACTGGCCATCTCTTCTGCCTGGGATGCTCCTTCTCCAGGTAGTGGCAAAGTCAACCTCTTACCTCCTTTAAGACTTTCTTCAAATATCACTTGGAACTCTCAAGTTCTTTTACCCTGCTCCTCTTTCCCTTTTTTAAATTAAATCAAAGTTTATAACATTCTAATATATTATATAACTTATTCAGTTGGGATTTTTTAAATCATCTATCTCCCTTTAATAGAATGTAAGCTTCATGAGAAATTTTATCTGATTTTTTCACTCTTAGAACAGTGCCTAGAGCAGTGCCAGGCACATAATAGGTACTTACTACATATTTGTTGAATGAATGAACAAAAGAAGTACAAATAAATACATTTCAAATTGCATATTTTGATAAGAGCTATGAAGGAAATAAACTGTAGTGATGGAACATAACCATGGGCCTAATTTAAATAAATATTTTAAGGAGACCCAGCTATAGAGATGACACTTAAACCAAGATGAGAAGGATGAGATGCCAGAAATTGGGAGTGTAGGGAATTGTAAGGTGGAGAAGGGAACTGTACGTAAAAGCAGAGGGAACAGTAAGTGCTGGCTGAAAAGAGTTAGTACTTTGTGTGGGGGAAAAAGGCATCAAGGCTAGAACATAGCATGTGAGAGGGAGAGCAACATGAGATGAAACCATGGAGCAGGTAAGGGACAAGATAAGAAGTTACATCTTATTATAAGTTAAGGGAGAGTCACTACAGTAGTTTAAAAAGAGAAACGACCTAATTTGATTTGTATTGGTAAAGGTCACTGGCTAGTGCATGGAGAATAGGCTATGGGGAGCAAGAATGGAGGAAGAAAGATCAACTAGGGGACACTACATTGGTCTCAGTGAGAGATGATGGTAGCTTAGACTGGCTGGTAGTAGTGAAGTTGGAGAGAAATGAATGGATTAGAGAGATGTTTTGGAGGCGGAAAATGAATGGATTAGAGGGATGTTTTGGAGGTTGGATTGAGTGCCTAACGGGTCAGTGCCATTCATTCAAATGCTAAATGTCAAAATGACTCATTGGAAAAGTCTGAGATTGAATCTAAAATAGCAGATAGGCCTTGTATTCTGTTTAGAATCGACTTAGTGGTTTTGGCTGCTAGTCTGAAAAATTAGTCTTACCTCTGCATTGCATTACTATATATAACTAGTTAATTATTATGATTTGATTGTGGTTTCCATATTCCAGCTCAACATGATGATGAATGGCTTAGAAAAAGTCCAAGATACTATTTGCATTCAATCTAATTTCTTAAAAATTTCTCCCTTACAAAAATATAGTTCTCTTTGGACCAGAATGAACAAAGGTCAGAGTCTATAATTCTATATGCTCTGATCCTTCAGTTCAAATAATAATGTAAAATTCTTTTGAAAACTACGTTATATAAAATAATTTTGTCTTGCTGCCATAGACTAAATGTTTTTGTCTCCCCCAAAGTCATATGTAGAACCTAATCCCCAATGTGATGATATTTGGAGGTGGGGGCTTTGGGAAGTGATCGGGTTATGAGGGCAGAGCCATCGCAAATGGGATTCATTTCTTTATAAAAAGAGACTCCAGAGAGCTCCCTTGCCCTTTTGGCCATGTGAGGACACAGTAACAAGATGGCCATCTATGAACCAGAAGAGAGCTCTCACCAGGTACTGAATCTGCCTTGATCCTGGGCTTCCCAGCCTCCCAAACTGTGAATAAATTTCTGTTGTTTATAAGCCACTCAATCTACGGCAGTTTGTTATAGCAACCTGAGCTGACTAAGACACTTGTTAGCCATGAAACCTTCTCAGCAACTTATGTTCTGAGGACTCAAATTCCTTTGTTCTATATATACAATTTTTGAGCATATCTGAGGTCTGGGATGACAAAAATAGTAACTTGAAGGATGCAATAGCACATCTCTACTTATTCCACTCCATTAAATTTTAGTTAGTAACAATTAACTACACTTTTATTCACAGACAACATATATCTGACATATTCTTTGATGTTAATATTATTTTATATTGTGTGACCTTTTCTCTGCAGGCCTACATTTTTCTCAAAATACTTGGGTAACTAACATATTGGTACCATGCACTCAGATAGGGTATAACATATAATAAGAGTGTTTAGGGTAAGAGAGAGTATAATAACTTTAATTTGAAAAGATAAATTGAATTTTAGGTACCTTTACTTAGTTAACATTTTACCTTATCTTCGTTCTTTCTTTCGTCAATTGAGTTTACTGAAGAAGAATTTACATATAATAAAAGCAGCCATGCTAAGTATTCATTTCCTTGAGTTTTGACAAATGTGTTCACCTGTATAACCACCACCAGAATCAAATTATAGAATATTTCCATCTCATCCAAAAGTTTCCTTTGCCCTTCCCATTTAGTACCCCTCATTCACTGGGCCAAGGCAACCACTGATCTGCTTTCTTTCAATATAGAATGGATTTCTCCTTTCTAGTTTTATTTAAGATGGAACCATACAGTATGTACTCTTGTCTGGCTTCTTTGGCTCAAAATAATATTTTTGAGATTCATCCATACCATTGCGTTTATCAGAGGACTATTGCTTTTTACTGTTGAGTAGTATTCCATTGTATGGATACATCTCAATTTATTTATCAATCTGACTGTTGTTGGATATTTGAGTCATTTCCAGTTTTGGACCATAATGAATAAAGTTTCTATAAAAAAAGCTTTGTGGGGTCATAGGTTATCATTTCTCTTTGGTAAATAACTCTGAGTTGAATTGTTATGTCATATGGCAAATGTACATTTAACTTTTTAAGAAACTCTCCAACTGTTTTCCAAAATAGTTGTACCGTTTTACCTAACCCACAGAAATGTATGAAAATTCCAGTCAGTCAGTTACTGTAAACTTACAGTAATCAAAACAATGTGATTGTGGCGTAAAGATAGACATATAGATCGATGGAACAGAATACAGAGTCTGAAAATAGAGTCACATATATAGGGTTAAATAATTTTTAAAGAAGATGCCAAGGTAAGTAAATGGGAAATAGTCTTTACAACAAATGTTAATGGAATAGAAAAATAAATAAATCTTTACTCTTATATCATATATAAAATTAACTCCAAATAGATCATGAGCTAAATGTAAAAGCCAAGACTGTAAAAATCCTAAAAGAATACATGGGAGAAAATGTTTGCAACCTTCGGGGTAGCAAAGATTTGTAGATAGAACACAAGAAGCATGAACCATAAAAGAAAAAGGTGATAAATTGGACTTTAAAATTAAAATTTCTGCCTAAGATATCAAAAAATATCTTAAGAAAATGAAAAGGAAAGCTACTTATCGGGAGAAAATATTTATTACATATCTGACAAAGGACTTGTATTCAGAATATATAAAGACCTTTCACAACTCAAAAGTAGGAGTAAAATAACCTAACAATAATTGGCCCAAAGACTTCAACAGACACTTAACAAAACAAGTTAAAAAATGGCCAATATACACATGAAAAAAATACTCAACATCTTTAAGCATCAGAGAAATGCAAATTAAAACCACATTGAGATACCATTACACATCCACTTGAACTGCTAAAAATAATTTAAAAACAAACTTGATAATATCAAGTTTTTCTCTTTTCTAATCCAACCTGATTATAAAACTGCCACTTATTTTTATTTAAAAAAATCTTTCTTCAATGGCTCCTCATCATTTATAGAAAAAAAATACAAATTCCATTCATATGAGGGCTTGCCACATGATTTCACCTCCTTTTTCCTCCATGTCCCTGCCATGAATCCTTCCATTTAGCTCCAGCTAGCCATTCATCCTTACCCAATCTCACCACACACTTCATGTCTACATGTTTTTGAGCATGTATTTCATATATCCATAATCCATCCATTCCCAGTCTTGCCCAACTATTGAACCATTTTATTCTGGGAATCAAGTATTTTGCTTTTTCTCACCTCCATTTGATCAATCATTATTTTCTTTAAGAAAAAAATTTTTTGTTTCACAGTCACGTTGGCCTTTCTGTTTCTTAAACACACTGGTTACAGTCCCATCTTAGGGCCCTTTCAATGGGCTTCTGGAATGTTCTCCTAGCCCCAACCTCCATATCTTCACATCTCCATGACCAACTCTCTCATCTCCTTCAGGTTTTGACACAAAAGTCATTTTCTCAATGAGACCTACCCTCACCATCCTATTTAAAACTGCAATATAACCCTGTTCCCACCCCTGCACATCCAGTCATTTTGATCCTATTCTACTCTTCCTTTATTTCCAAAGTACTTGACACCTTCTAACATACTCTATAATTTATCTATTTGTTATTGTCAATCCATGTAGGCACATGGTTGGTGTCTTGACATGAGTACAGCCATGTTTAGCCATTCTCATTAACCTACAGCCACCAGCACACAAAGAAATATAAAGCTGCTTTCTGTGTGGTGGGAACTGGCCCTTCTCCCACGGAGATAGTTGCAATGTGTAAAAATTTCAAAGTCCTTTGGGCATCGTGGCTTGGGGAAGACTGGCCATCTGTGCCAGGCTGGGATGATAACCAGAGAAAACAATGCATGTACACCACTGCCGGGCTGGGACGAGAGCCAGGAGGCTCAATACACCTACACCACTGATAACCATTTGTGCATGGAAACACTGAATGCTTGCTCTGTAAACTCTGTAACTGCTTATATAAACTGCTGGAAACTGAGGCCTGGTGAGAGTCTCACCTGTGGAAGGGACGCCTTGCCCAGGACATGTGGTTCCTGCCCAGCCGTGTCAATTGAAGGGACTCTCCCGGCAGTGGAGCGTGGATATTGTGAGTAACCGATCCGATGTGTTCTCTTTTCAGTCAACCTGGTGTTTCTCTTTCCGGTTGATTTGTGTCATTTCCCTTCAGTCGATGTGGATGTTTTCCCTTTCCAGTCGATCTGATGTTTTTCCCTCTCATTATATGACCTATTCGAATCTGCTGCTATCTCAGTCAATGTGGTTGTTTTCCATTTCCAGTCGAGCTGATGTTTTTCCCTCTTAATATTTGACCTATTCGGATCTGTTTGCAGACTATTACCTTTACCATCCTCTATATAATAAAATATACCTTCAGTCCCTTTGTTTGGAGTAGAAAGATTCTTTTACGTCTCTAATCGAATCCTCCAAACCTCTCATAACAGTTGGCAACCACAAAACATTTGTTAAATTAATTACTTAACAAGCACATCTGCCTTCAGATATCTTATGCTTCCTCCTGCTGGACAGCTTCATTTAAGTCTCTTCATTTTTCTCTTAGATGTTGTGCTGTACATATACATTGAATGGGCTTGCTACCCTTTTCAAACACTCTGTATGTCTTTTCTTTCATATTCCTTTGTTATAAACAAAGAAAAATCAGTCAATGAGATACCAATTTACGTTACAAGACATCATATCTTCATTGGGCCCAATTACCAATGAATATGCCACTATCTCACCTAGAACTTCAGCTTCAATATGAATAGATAATTGATATTAAGGACTCATGACAATAAAATTATTAGAAACTTCTTTCTTATATAATTATCTTTGGTCCTTTTTGTCCAGACCTTCTAACTAAATGTCATATTAGTCTTCTACAATTACTTTTCAAGTAGTTTTGAAATGCATTTCTCTACATATTCTAGTAAGAATAACGTCCTGTCCTCTCCTGTCAGTTATTTAGGTCTTCATCTTTTTGGAGCATACCATGTTTTATTCTTTGACTTACAGTGAATGCCAACCTAGCCCATTATTATTGTCTATACACATATTGATGTCAATCTGAACTTTATTTGAAATACTTTATATGCATTAGGCTCATTGAAGAGTTTTAACAAGAAAACATTTTTTGGCATTTATTGTCAACTTTAAACTGTCAAGACTCCATCAGAAACGCAATGTTACTGCTGAACTTTCATAGATAAATTTCCACCAAAATGACCTTAATAAAATGAAATTGTCTAATAAGTAAAATGAAAGACTTGACTACAGGGTGTCAGTGACACTTGAGTTCTTGGCATACCGGTGTCCTGGAAGAATGGTGGAGAATCTTCCAGAATATGATTCAAAATAGCCCTAAGATGCTGGTGTCGTTTACATGGATCCAGTGTGATCAGGTCAGGTACTAGGCATGGGGACAGAAAGTCCAAAATCCCTTTTCTCTTCTTGATCGTCTGCTGGAAAAGCATTCTGGCATGTGCACAGTGCTGCTGGGGAAGGGTGAGGGAGTGCTCACCTATCTCCACCACTTCCCAGGGATCTAGTCCATCCACCTTCAAATGTAAGCTGCATGGGTCTCTCAGGCATCCTGTTGTGCTGTGTGGGTATCCTCCATTGGTCAATGAATGTCCAGTTAGTTGTAGTTCAAAGAGGAGAGATAAAGGGAACAGCTCATTCTGCCATGTTGCAGACATCACTCTCACATTTTTAGTTATAGTAGTTTATTTGACCTTCAACAACTTTTTGAGTAACTTTTAGCATTTCCTTTATAATCAATTTTCTTGTGATTCTTTGAAATTTTATTTTAGAGATGTTGAAACATTACTTTACTCATGATATAAGCCTTGATTAGCCTTACAGTAGGCAGACAATCTCATTACACTTGAAATATTTGAAGAAAAATTCACATTAACATGTGTGTTTAAAGAATTCCAGCTATGTGATAAACTTGAAAAGAAAACATGTAACTACAGGAAAATGCTGAATTAGTCAACTTATATCATCACCTTTTGTTTTCAATGATAAAATATCTTTGAGTGATGCTAAAGATGAGCTGAATGTGACACACATTCTGTGTGCTTATTAATGTTTGCACAGGGTGCTCGCTGCCAGAACTGTCCATATAATTTGCAAGCCTTCTTGTTCAAAAACTAAAAATAATCAAGAAAGTGACTGCAGATGATTAAACCAACGCAGGACACTTCTAAGTGCTAGGCACCTTATAATTGCAACGTCACACACCTGTGAAGCTGGTCCTGCTTGCAGCCCTTTATCCTTAACTTTCATAACAGCTTGTAATATGCCTACCTGACTGTTGTTCAACATCACACAGAAGAAACTCTGGCCAACGTAAATATATCCCACTAAAATGCAACTAAATATTTCCCCAAGTCAATAAACCCGGAGCCAGATTCCTCAAATACCCATAGTCACTACAATGTCCCCTGACATGGAGGAAAGCATGAGGCAGGGGAAGTTAGGATGGAAAGAGAAAGAGTCTTAAACAATTTGAGTTTAAATTTTAGTTTAAATATCTTATATTTGCAAATTTACCAGTGCATGTGACCATATAAACACATTTCTAGATCCTCTTCCAGAAGCTTAGCTTGGGTTTCTACAAGTGAAGAACATTGAGACAAAATCTTGTAGCTTTATGGTAAATCCACATCTGAGCATGGGCCTGGATCACAGCCACATGCCAGGATTTCAACCATCATAGGTGTTTCCACAAGAGAATGGATTATCTTACTGCCCGCTTTGGGGCCACTACTCTTTCCATGTTGCTGCCTGAGGAACCCAGTAAGTTAAGTCTCCATTCATTGATCTTTAGGAGCCGGAAGAAAAAAGAGAGAGAGACATCAAGTTAACATGCTGGGGCAAGCTTGCTCATCCCAATATTTCAAGATTCTCTCTGGAAATCTGCTATTAGCATCCAAAATCTGCTATTAGATCAAGGGAGTTTGCTGAATCCTAATGTCGTGATCAGTTGATCATGTGTAACTGTATGTTCTGTTATAGTTGTTCAAGTACCTTGAAGCCTGAAATATTTCCAGTGACCCTTAGAATTAGAGTTAGTATAAATTTTTCTTACCACTTACTAGTTGTTTGTCATAGGATTTTCAACATCTGACATCGAACTTCAGAGGTGGCAGTAAGCATGGATCTGCAAAACTGATAGCTTACCTCAGAAATCATCAATCATCAATTTCACTCACATCAAGTCTCAGCTAAGTTTTGCGTCGCTGATATCACAGGGACTCAGGAGGGTGGACTGCTTGTAGAAGTCCTGATGAATCCTATCTCCCTAAACTTTGCCCCCAATACCCATACATCCCTTTATGACGTTCTAACTAAAAGATTGACTCACAGGTGAAGGTTGTACAATTTGCTCTTTCCCATAAGGGCTCAAGGGTGAAGAATCGTATTTAGTTTGTATTTCTCAAATCAGATCTGTAATACACATCTGACATAAGCATCAACAAGAACACCTCATTCAACAGCACAACACTGGCAATAAGCAATTGATTTGTTTTTTAATCTGGTGAAAATAAAACCTATTCCTGGAAGTGTTCCAATTACCCGGCTCAATCTCCTAAATGCCCTTGGCAAATGGCTTGCTTTATAATTTTCATTTGAATGAGATCCTGATTTTTCAGGCAAAATACTCAATAAGAAACCCTCCTTTTAACTTCACAAGAGAAAACAATAAAATCCTTGGCTACCACTTTTAAATCATATAATTAACTATCTAATATGTCTCATCAAGTTGCTGTGTTGTGCTAACTGCAATGACTTCATTGGTTCCTAAATTGCAGGTTTCTCTCTCATTCTGCCATTCACCATTACCCTTTGTCACCTTATTTGTTCAAGCCAATTTAACTCATTGATTTTCATTGTAAAGGCTACAATACTGCCAGCAATTTGAGACTTGCACAAGTTAGGCTAATACATGTTAACTGGTGTCACTGTCAGCATTAGAGTTAAGAATGTAAGCTACAACCTTTTCACTCTGGGTCTGCCTGTTAAGGAAGGGGCTAGTTGAATGAACAGAAAAAGTTTGAGATCCATACTTTTTAAATAAGCTGGCACTTCGGAAATGTGCTATTTTGTTTAAAGGACTTGGAAACATGGATTTAATTTCAATATTAACCCAGCATTTAACTAACAATTTTTGAGTACCTGCTAAGAGCCAGGTCTCTTGCTCAGAAATAGTTTACAATTCAGGGGTGCTAATTACTAAATATGATTTTAAAAAAAATAAGTGCTCAAGTAGAGGTACATATACAAACCATACTACCAATTAAATCACAAACCATCCTGGAATTGAGATCCTTACATTATATTCTTGAGTACTGGTCATTAGTGCTCACACAGCCTGAGAAATCAAGACTAAGATGCTGCAACATCGAACAGTTCTCTGAAATCCTAAATTCACCACTGCTATAACGGAGTCCAAATATCTACTCCATGTAACAGAATTCACAATAAATAGGGTTTACAGATCAAAAAAGAAAGTACTATCCTTTCTCTTAAACCTAGTCCTCTTATGAAAAATTACTGGGTTTTCTTAACAATTCTTAATAATATCTTCTTCACCATAGCTTTTATTTAACACTAAACATTTTATTCTGTTTTCCTGATTTATGGAAATAATGTTTAAGATAAAATGCCTTGAAGCTAACAACGGCACCTTGCTCATACTTTTTGGAAATTACAGCAGAGGATTGTTATAAACAGAGACCAAAGAAAAACATTGATTTATGGATTATTTATTTAAATAATTTGTTTTAGATATATTAACAGGGCACTATGATAATTGTTGAAATGAAATTGTTATGAATTCACAAATGACAGAAGTTGTGGGCCATATGTTGTCACTTTGTGATTGCCCCCTCTTCCTTTGTGTTGGCTAATTATTACTCTGCCACATAAATAACCCCTGAGGAGGACTACAGTTTAATCAATAAAGTTTGGAAGGAATCTGGCAAAGGTAAATATTAGCATGATACCAGAAAACTATTTATTTCAGTTGTCAGTGTATCTCAGAAAAATAACTATACTGACACTACCAATTATCATCTATTAAAATGTAAGCTCGTGAGGGCTTATTCATCTTTTTGTTTCCACTTCTTAGCAGTACTGGGCACATCTTTGATGCTCAAAAGTTTTAATGAACGAACTGACATAAACGGATGAAATGGACTTTGGAGAAAATATTCTCCTCTTATACAAGACACTAGGAATTAGTAATACGGTGAAATAAATTTATTCAATACACAATTATTGAATGATTTTTATGACTCTGGCACAGTTGTAGGTGCAGGGGACATAGCAGTGAACAAATCACATAAAAACCTTTGTCATTATGAAGCTCATGTTCTAGTGGGAAGGAGACAAAAGGCAAATGTTTGCTCGTATTAATGTTCAGCAGAACTGTTAGAATCCTGTGAAGGACTGTGATTGCTTTTCTTTAGTCAACATTTATCATGCAGTTATGTGTTTGTCCAGCCAAGTATTTATGGTACCTGCTGAGTGTCAGACATCCTGCAGTACTGTAGACATTCTCAGCTGAAAAGAGACAGACCTTACCCTTAGAAAGGTCACAGGCTATTGGGAAGGCAGTTATGGCACAGGAAACACACAAAAAAATGATTGCAATAAAGCATTTTATCTGTCATAATGAAGATGTGCACAAGGTACTGTAGAAACATGGGGAAATCATGGAAGATTTAAAGAGGAGGTTTTTTTTAAAGGAAGGTTTGCAGAGCAAGAAGGAGTGAGTGGGGGAGCCTGAAAACAAAGGGAGTGGCAGATACTAAAAGCTAGAGTCATCTGAGAATCTGATAGGCTCTGTGAATGCAAATGGAATATAAAAGAGAATCTGAGGAGAAAACAGTCAGCCATACTTAGGCTCCAATCCAGGCACTGCCACTTGCAAGTTGGGCAAGTTACTTTACCTCTCTAACACTCAGTTTCCTCACCTGTGAAACTAGGATAATTATGCCCATTCACAGGATTGTTGTGAAGATTAATTAACACGATATTTCCAATTTCAAGCATAGCACCTACAATATGGTAAGTGCTCAATAAGCGTTAATTCACTTATCTTTCCCTTGCAACACCAAGGAAATCATTGAAGAATTTTTACCATAAAGATGATACCCTACTATCAGGTAGCATTCTTGAGCGTGGTCTTGAAGAAAGCAATATTTAGGAGAAGAGTGAAAGAAAATGAGTGTTCGAACTCAAAGTGAAGATGGAGAGGAAGGGGTGGAGACCGCAGGTACCTGAGAGGTGGAATGGCCAGCACATAGTGATCAACTAAAGTGGGAGAATCAGAGAGCAGTGGGGTCTAGAAAGACCTCACAGTTAGCTGCTTAGAAAATTGGATTGACAGTAGAAACATAGGTAGCTGATTTAGAAAATCGACATCATGAGATCAGTCTTGGAAGAGTTGATTTTTGAGGTGCCCATAGGATATATACATAGATTCAGTACAAACATGACCAATAGATATTTGGAGTGTAAAAAAATATACTTAGATTTTGCAATCCTTAGATGAAAGTAAAAGTCTAAGGCACAAATAGTATCATTTAGGGAAATGGATTCTGAATGTTTTAATTATCTCCAACTGCCACAGGTGAGAAAGTGTTCTCCTTATGCCAATTATGTTGAGCTTAATCTGTGATCCCAGTTGAGTGCATTGTAAACTAAACGCACATATTTAATAAGATGGGTTAAATTTATTGGCTAAAAGGAAGTTCACAGCTTCCTTCATCTCTTTCCTTCCCACACCCATGTCACCCATAGTCTATCCTCAAGGAGCAATGCTACCGTGTATTAGTTGAGTTAAGAACATTTTATTAACACATGCTTTGAAGGTAGAGGTCAACAAGCATGTTGTTGGATGGCCGTCCTCCCCTTCAGAGCACAGAGCACTGTCAGTGCTGGACACCAGGGCAGCTCTTATTCTCTACAGCTCCTTTATCTTTGGGTGATGCGCTCTTCTCCCATCCAGCTGATTGAACTGAAGGAAGCAACTGGAGAAAAGTGTGCCAAGTAAGGAAGATCTGGGCTGGTAGCCAAAGCGACTCCCTTACTCAGTTCTGAGCTCCCTTCTCCTTTCCACTGATGAGTGTACCTTGGATTAGGAATCCACTGCATAAATTGTATAAGAACAAAGATTTCAGTTTGAGCTCAGACTGAAATTAGGCAACATAGATATTCAACTGACTTTCACTCTGGTACTGAGGCCTACAGAGCCTAAGCAAAGGAATAATCCATAAGTGAACCAAACTCCCTCTGGGGTAGGCAAGGCCCAGTAAATAATAACATGTACTTTGACTTGCTTTTTCCTCTATGGGAAATAGTTGAAGGAGGAATTCAGATAGTCCTAGGCTGTGGCCCAATTCCATCCTATTATAACCCCAATGCCTCCTTCCCTAATTGAATTGTGGATTATCTGAACATGAAAGCCATCCAAATTGTCTAGTCAGACCTTTACACGTAAAATTTCAGTGGATACTGCTTTTAATTTGTATACATGGAAGATGTATATGGTGAGACACAATGACATCATTCCCCAAGTCAAGATAGAATTAGTTTAAAAAAAAAGCTGCAATAGAGAGTACTATAATCAGATTGCTACTTTGGACTATGTCAATTATAGAAGCTTCTTCAGGTTCATGTCACAGATCATTATCCTCAGTAAACTGGACCTGAATTACAAACAGAAAGTCACTTGTCTGTATTGTTGTTTTTAACACTAATCCTAGGACTGTAAATTGGAGTAAAAGTGAATGTTCTGAATTTGGAAGCACATTTTGGCCTTAAAAACAACTCCAAATAATTGAACGTGGCATATGGTAAGCACCTGAGTATCTACTCCTTTTTATAAAGTTACAATAAACAGTCCAATCAGTGAATAGCCTAAAGTTGTAGATCAGATTCTTATGTCCATATTCTAATGACTGTCAAATCTTTATTATTGCTATCTCTTCTCTTTTGAATGTTGCCCCCACCCCATGCTGTGACATCCGCAACTAACCCAACTAAAGAACTGGAGAACAATTACAAGGCCCAAAGTTTCATTCTAACCACTTAATGAATGAAAAATATTCCTTAAATTTGTATGTAAGAAAAATATACAAAAATAAAATTAAACTTCCTCTGGAGTTTTCATTGTTATTTCCAAAATGACATTTTTAAAATATTTGGAATCACAGAAGAAATGTTGACCCCAATCCTAAATTTAAGCTCTCATTCAATATGAGCCAACTGGGTAGAAATAATGGTCATGGCTAATTGTTAGTATTTGTTGAGTGCTACCATATGCTCTAATAAGAAGTGCTCTAAGTGCCTTAAATGTGCTGTCTCATGGTGACTACAGTTAACAATACTGTGTTGTATATTTGAAGGTTGCTAAGAGAGTAGATTTTAAAAGTTCTCATCACAAGAAAAAAATTATAACTGTGTGTGATGATGGATATTAACTAAAATTATTGTGGTAATTATTTTCCAGTCTCTCTCTCTATATATATCGAATCATTATGTTGTATAACTAAAACTAATACAATGTTATATGTCAAGTAAGTTTCAATTAAAAAATAAAAGTTTTTAAAAATGTGCTATTTTGCCTATCTTGAACAATCATTTGACATAGCTGAAGTTATCATCTCCATTGTACAGATGAGGAAATTAAGGCACAAAGAGGTTAAGTAAGATGCTGGCAGTTTCTAAATATGATTATTGTTGAGTAGTCTGACATCTGAAGCTACATTCTAATTGTTTTAAATTATATATGAGTTTAAAAAATACCATAGAATTCATCTAATTTCATTTCATTGAGAATTCTTATTGTTTCCTTGAAGGAAAAATTTCTCAACAACAAAGCAGATTTTCCTTGGTTTAAATAATGATCAAAATCTTGAGAAAGGAGACATTGAGAAATAATTCATCTTTTAGATTCTGACAATGCAAGTAGCAAGTCATGAATTTTAATAACCCAGACCAGAAATTCTCAAATTTTTTAGTCTTAGGATTCCTTTAT
The DNA here is from genome assembly GCF_020826845.1 of Diceros bicornis minor. Classification (NCBI taxonomy): domain Eukaryota; kingdom Metazoa; phylum Chordata; class Mammalia; order Perissodactyla; family Rhinocerotidae; genus Diceros; species Diceros bicornis. The sequence continues at coordinate 15,315,447 of NC_080755.1, read as the reverse complement.
ATTCTTAAAAATAATTGAGGATCCCAAAGTGCTTTTATTTCTATAGGTTATATCTATAGCTATTTAGATTATTAGAAATTAAAGCTCAGAAAAGTTTAAAACCCAAGAAGACACAAGCACATGTTCCATTAGCTGCACAGCAAAGGTCTCACCACATAGTGCAGCCTCCAGAAAACTCTGAGTATACACTCTTGAGAGACTGAGAGGAAGAAAATAACATTTTAGGATTATTATGAAAATAGGTTTGATTTCATGGATCCCCTGAAACGACAATACTTTGAGAACTGCTTATTGAAAAGTGATCGTTCTTATCCTGGCTATTCTCCTCAATAGACGCTTTTAACTTAATGATTAAAAAAAGGAAGCGATTCCACAAGATTATTATGTGGGTGATGGGGTTAGGGTTGATCTTCTGAATACCTTTTGGTCATTCTTTTAAGATACAAATGTTTAACCATAGTGGCTAGTTCAGGATGAAATTATATTAGTTCACTGCCAAACTTTGGTGGCTGCACTGACACCTGAAACTATACTCACAAAGGGGGTTAATTGATCATATTGAAGTGCTGAGGGGACAGAATAAATAATGATCTCTCTGAGCATGCCCTCTGCAGGCCCCAGGGCGAAATTTGAGTCAGGGTTGGATTCAGAGGCCCCGAAAACAGGGTGTGTTCATGCTTGGTCCTACCCAACCGAGTCAGGGATGGCAAGAGCTGAGAATCAAGCCACAATCAACCAAACAGAGTTGAGAACCAGATGCTATGCAGGTAGAAAGTTAAAACTTAGATCCGAGAATATGTCAACACCAATAAAAAAAAAAAAAAACCCTTAAATCTAAGGGATGATCTGGAGGCAACATTAAATCTGGGGACAGAAAGCAAGGGTTTGAATTATTCAGAAATACGATCAGAAAAGGCAGGTCCAGAAAAAGTGAGGAAGATCTAGGATGATGGCTGCAAATAACTGTAGTGCATCCTCAGATGAATTCTATCAGTCCATGTGTGCATACCAGTGACAGACTGGCTTATAGGGTAGGGTTGGTTCCGTGACGTTGAAACTGGCTTGGATGAATGCTAAGGTCTCATCCTCCTATTAAACAACAAAAGACAAAACAAAAACCCTGATTCAATGAGTACTTCCTACTTTGATCAAATCACTTTGCTACTTTCAACAATTAAAAATAATATCAAAATATTATTTTCACTTCTAAACCATGTACATGAAGAGTTATCACAGAACAAAAAAGCTTTCATTTTAAAACTGTGTTGTCCTTTTGCTTTTGATCACTTCAGACACACATACGTGTACACACACATAACGCACATAAAAAATGAATAATGGCTAACATCCCAAAAGCTTGCAATTTTTACATCAAGGTAAATTCAATAATCAACTTTAAAAATCCATCATTTCTAAATTAGATCACTTAATTGTATTTATTTGTTTTATATTTCTATAAGTTCTGTTTATGAAACAGGGCAGAACGAAAGAAAAATTAAAGGAATGGAATTGATGCTTTCCGGGTTTCATTCTCAACTCCCCATCGAATGCATGCATATAATCACATCTGCCTGAAACTGTCCTGTTACCCTGTTCTTCCTCAAGCACTCACCTCTAGGTGAATGATCCTCAGCAGACAAGATTTATGTGACAGCATGACCTTTATGAAACAGCAGAGGCGCCATTGTATTAACAATCAGCAGATCCTAAACCAGCAGCAAACATGCTGATTAGATGTCTGTCATTCCCAAATGCCCCTGTTTGACGGTTTCTTGAGACCAAAAAAAAAAAATCAAGCATACACCACAATTTTACTGCAGCCACCTAGAGGAAGCAATTCACTAGGTAGAAAGTTTTGCCTTCTTCTCTTGGACTTCCCTATAAATAAAATTAGACAAACATATTTTGAAGAGGCCAAACAGGAACGAGTAGGCACTTCCCAGCTAGGGTCAGGTAGCAATCTTTATGTTACTGCCGCCCGGGAATATCTCTGACTGAGGAGTCAAAGCTTCAGAGCATCAGCAGGGAAAGCTCCCTCTTATCTGTCGGCAGGTAGCTGAGTTGGTTCCTGCTCTTGATCTCCTTGTCAAGATAAGGAACTTCATCCTCATCTATCAAAACGAGTCGGATTATGTGTCATCTGAAAACTCTTCCAGCCAAATATCCCGAGGGTTAGATAACACTGGGTCCACAAGAGGACCCTCTGCACCAGACAGTTCTTTGCAGTTTGCGCTCTGATAAGTAACTTTTTGCCTCATGTTAAATCCTTCCAGTCCAGTAGAAGCTTTCAATATACTAATGATTAAAGAGAAAAAAGGCAAATTCACCCCAAAAGTTCTGAGTTCACAGACAGTTTCAAAAGGCAAGAAATGTTTTCAAAAAGTTCTACCACAAAACTCTGTGTTGCTATCTCTTGGTAAAGGCAATATAATATGCAGAATATCAGAACAACAGATGCTCTGGATGTCTTTTCCTCTTCAGAAGGGCCCAGCAGTGCCAGTGGCTTCTCTGTGCTGAGGCTGCCACAGAAAGCACACGTGGTGGTGGTGCCCTTGGCCAGGATGGCTTAGAAAGGATGTGTTGGGACCACGGGCAGCTCAGGCTGCCTCTGAACACTCCTTTTCTCTCCTGCCACTCTTGCTATGATGCTGAAATGTTTGAGAACTGCAGAGCTCTATTTGTTATCGAGGTCGAAGCTGATTTTCTATTCAAGTTCGCCTTTGCTTAACAAGACAATTCTAGAATGAGTGGAAAAGGCACAGGCAACAATGATATTAGGATTCCAGAAGCATCACTATAAACACCAGCAAAAGAGAAAGACGAGGTGGAATTAATGCGGCAAAAATATTCTATTTCTTTCGCAGCTAGAGTCATTGAATGTCATTATACTCTTTTTTAAAAAGTTGCTATTTACCAAGGTCACCTTCAGACAAAGAATATGTTACTGTTTGCCATGATTGTTCCAGACACTTGTAACTGTGTAAAACAGGAAAGCTGTTTCAAGCTAGTGGTTTGGTGGCTCACTATTTTCAGTAATATACGTTTATAATCAGGTATGGAAGCGATAAGGAAAGATAGGTGATGGCCTGTATTAATAAAAATGCTTGACTACTACTTCAATAAGAGTTAAATTCCAGATATTTCTTAGAATTCTCTGTTCCTATGAAATATTCCACAAGGTGTGAACTGCCTCATATTTTTAAAATATCAGAATGGTTTTCATTAACCACAAATGAACCTATGTTGGCCCCCACATTCCAGATCAGCTTCCATTTCCCTACTCTCCTTCACAAAGAAAAAAATTTCAGAAGAATTGTCCATGTACTCTGTCTCTTCTTCTTCACCTTACATTCAGCTTTCAGCACATACTTACCCGGTTGCGTCCCCATAACTCCACTGAAATGGTTCTTGTCAAGGTTATCAATGGCCCAGCTTGCTAAATTGGAGCTCACATTTGTCCTCACACTAGTTGATTTCAGCATATTTGGCAAAGATGGCCATTTATTCCTCCTTGGAGCATTCTCTGCTCTAGGCTCCAGTGTCGCTACACTTCCTGGCTTTCCTCCCACCCCTCTGACCACTCCTTCTCAGGTTCCTTGGCTGACTCCTCCTTTAGCAAAATTCCGCAGATAGGGATTCCCAAGCCCTCTCACTTTTCTCTACCTATGCTCTCTGATTCGAGTGACTTCCAGTACCACCTATACACTGACTCCCAGACTTGTAGCTCCAATCTAGACTCATCCCTTTTGAGGCTCAGACTCAGACATAAACAGATAGGCAGGTAGATGACAAATCAATAGATAGATAGATAGATAGATAGATAGATAGATAGATAGATAGATAGATAGATTCGCCTCTCCACTTAGATGTCTAATAGACATCTCAAATGTAGAAAGTCCAAAGAAGCAAGTCCAAAATGGAACATACACCATCCAAATCTCCAAATCTGTTTCTCTCTCAGTAAATAGCACTGCCAATCACATAGTCATTCAATCCAGAACTGTCGTTGTTACTTACTTCCCTTCTCTTATCTCCTAGACCTCACCAACAATGAATCCTATCAGATCACCTTCAAAACTCTCTCTGCTTCATGGACTTCTCTATTTTCCATTGCTACCACCCTAAAGAAGCCAACAACATGTCCGGCCTGAACTTGAAAGAAAAAAAAAGCTTAAGAGTTATCCCTGCTTCTACGTTTTACTCCCACCAATTCATTTTTTTCTACACAGAAATACAAAACCCTAAAACCATAGTAGGTCCCTGGTGCCTGGCACAGCATAGGCAATCAATAAATATTCACTTAATTCTTTAATAATTTAATTCATGTAGCATAACATAAAGCCTTAAGATTTTATACTAAGTTGAATGTACTTCTCTCATTACTCTTTTTCCTTCTCATATCATTGTTTTAATATCCCATATGCTGAAAGGTATATCAATTCAGCTTTGCTAGGTTATGTGACCCAACCATATGATAAACAGATACAATACCATCACAGACTCCTCCATTTAACTTTCATGTGGCTTTAGGAAAATAGAAGAACTGAGGATAAATTGGCACAATATCATACAGATAATCAATAATGAATCAACAATCGTTAAGAGCAGTTGCAATACATATGGAATACTTGTCACGTACTTATCTGTGAGTCATCTGACATACCCGATATCATATTAGACTCTTCAAAAGTCAGACTAAATAAATAGAGTCTGTCCCCTGAGGTGTTTGAAATAAAACTATACATATAGTTATATATATAAATATATATTTATATATATAAACAGAGTATAAAACAAATAATAGAATCAAAGCTATTTAAAAATATTTAATGAAATAGCGAATGAGGAGACTATGAGGGGGTGTTAATTCCCTTCTAATTTCATTCTTAAGAAAGATAAAGAATTCCAGATGCTGGATAATAATGAAAGAGAAAAGTGTTACTGAGGGAAAAAAACATTTTAGGAACAGAATGTAGCCAGTCAAAGGGCTTGAGCCGAGGAATGATTAGACTCTGTAATTGGATAACTACTACCAAAACAATAACAAGGAGGGCCATACTGAAGAGTAAATAATTCCGTGAGGCCAAATAAAAAGCATGGGTCCAGAGGGTCCAAATTTTCCTCTGATTTATATGGCACAATAATCTATTGTACAATTAACAGTTTGAAAGATGTTTCCATCAGCCTGGGGCTTTCTCTCTCTGGTATGAAGACATAGTGATATTTCCTATGTCAGGACCATGGCTCCAAACCACCAGATTAATACCAGACATAATACACAGGTCCTGTATACACAGGACCTACAAATCTAATGAGTGTTGTCAGACCGTAATTCTACACAACTTCAAGACCACTGCCCACTAATCTACTCAGAGCCCCTCTCCATACTTGTTTTGATGTGATCTTATTCACCTCAAGTTAAAACATATAACAAAATAGGCAAAAAACCTTAAGGTGTCAAAAGGAAAACACAGAGAGAATTGGGATAATTAGTCCTGGATTACTATAAACCCTAAATTATTATTAACCTCTAATTACCATTACATTGCCTATTGTCACCTCATGTTCCTGTTTTGCCAAACCACATATTCAATACCATGACGATAATTGCATGGTATTTCTAGTAGCTTCAAAACAACACAGCAACAAAAACTCCACTGGAAAATATTATATGCTTGTTTCCTCTGGAGTGATAGAAATTTCAACAAATCTATGACTGCATTGAAAGTACCAGAAAAAAAATGATACAGGTTTAATGAGTATTGTTCCTTATTATCTCTAATAAAACAGTCATGTTTAAAAAAAAAAAAAGCTGGCTAGTCTCTTATGGGACAGCTGTAATAGCTACTCAATGGTTCTGCATTTTTCTTTCAGCTTAGAAAAATATAAATAGAATGTATCCATTCTCAATGAGACTCCACTGGTGACTAAAATCATTTCATAAAAGAAAACAGGCTATTTTTAGGAAAATGTACCATTTGGGTGGATTGAAACAGATTTTAATTTTATAACATTCAAATGAGAATTCTTGCGTACAATGTAATCTAAAATCTTTAGATATCTTTTTCTTTACTGTTATTAACTCAACAAAGATTGAGCTTTGACTAATGGCACTCTACTAGGTGATAAGAATACAAAAATAAATGGTACCTACTCTTAAGAAGCTCACAGTTCAGTTTCTTTCATTATTCCTTCAAAGGAGCAATTATTTATTCAAATTAATGTCATCTAACATAGAAAATATAACTAATGTTTCATCAAAAGTTCCATACTTTGAAAGTTATTAATGAGTTTTAGAAATCATTCTATATTACCTCCTGGAAGAAAATTTTAGTTCAGAGATTCCTAATAAATGTCCTATGGGACACCAACTCTTCAGCATGTCAATAGATATGGCAAGTGGAAACATGCTGTATTTAACAAAGTTAAACATAGTCAAAAGAGTTTTTTGATTATGTGACATCCCAGAGGCTCTGTCATGCAAATATGCATCAGGAATTTCACAGGAAAATATATTATTTGGCATTCCCTGTGTTTATTTCTTATTTCATGAGAAAAATCTACAGAAATCAAGTCTAATAGAACATATTTTTGGAACTGTAGATAAGGTACAATTTAAACAGTTCAGAGATGGATCAACAACTAGTCATATCTAACTTACCCTTTTGACCAATCCATATTTATCAATTTATCTTAGAATTTTCCCTAGAAATTTTTAGCTCAACTTACACTAAAATCCAGAGGCCCAGGAAAGGCAGTGTGCATTTTTTCCCTAGAATCTCAGGTCGGTCACTTCGTCTTCCTGTGCCTACATCTCTGCACTCATGTAGAAGTTGAATAGATAAGAGAAAGTAAAAGTATTTGAAGCTCTAGGTTTTGTCTTATTATTCCCATAGAAAATTTTACTAAAAACCGATTGAAAATGTGAAAACCTGCTCTTGATAAGTGGAAAATTTGACCTTTCGAGAAATCTCAATAGATATAAACCAAATGTATTTTTCTAAAAAGTTAACTTTTATCCCTAAGCACTAACACAAAATTAGTTTAGGATTTTCGTGTGAATTTAGATATAGTTTACCCACACATATTCTGGAAAGACAATCCAAATGAATTTTATTCCTAACTAATATAGTAAATTCTCGGTGTTTAACTAGGCAAAGTATTACACACACAACTCCATTCTGCTTTTATTCAAACCCTTGGCAATACCCCTATCACACTGAGTTTCGAAAGCAAGCTGAGGGCAAAAGATGGTTGCTGTTCAAACATAACCAGACAAAAAACAGATGGAAAGGAGACGTAATGCAGAGCATGACAGCACATTCTTTTTAACAGCATAATTATGGAGGCATCTGTTCTGAAAGCACAGGTTTCCACTGCATCTTTGTTTTACCTGATTGTTGAAAGAACAGAAGCATTTTAAATTGTGAGAATGACAAAGCTAGAATATGTTACTTATGTGCAGGAGCTGTTAATTTAATGATGTCATGGACAGGCTTGATTAACAGCATCCTCTTCTGAAGGGTATATCTAGCCAGAAAAGTCGTCCTGCAACTAAATGACTTACTGCCCCAGCTCCAAAGCAAAGGGCAAATCTGAACAGCATCATGATATCCCAGTCCTCTGGAAGGAGGGGGGCACAGAGCACAATTTTTCTTAGGCCCTGGCATATTTCTGCTAGTGGCAGAGTGATTTTACTGGCCTGAGTCAGGAAGCATGTGAGTCATCTGTATAAGAAATGAGACAGCTTTATTTCATTCAGCTTCTGCTCACTTCATTACAGCAAGAGAAAGTAAGGAAAATTTCTGGTTTCTGTCAGGTTTTCCCAAAATGATCAGTCACTGATGGCTCACGTGTGCCCATCAGAACTGTGTGAGACTGTGAAGCCACAGCTTGTAGCGCCAGCAACCCAGGCAGGAATGCGGTTGCCAAGCACACAGGCTCCTGCAATGATTTGCCACTTCCAGATGTTACATTTGACAACAAATCTAAGAAACTCAGCCTTCTCAGCTAGAAGCTTCCCGGGTTAGATCTGGCGTCACAGCTGCTTGGCTTTGCTGTCCCCATGAAGGGCCAGCCAGTTTTAGGCTTCTCTCTTTGCCGAAGTTGAATGCCACAATTTGGACGCTGCGTTCCAGGTCTCCTTCATCTTTCCTGTTCAACTAAAAGACCCAGTCAAACTCAAAATCTGATTGAATTAACTGGTTGAGTTAACTAGCAGCACAATTCATTCAGGAGGGAGTTGGCGAAGGGCAAACTCAACAATGTGTTTGTTGAATATGGATAAGACTAATGTGAAAACCACTTCTTTGAGGACAGGGAATGCAACACAAGCAGAATAACACAGGAGAATTTCTGCAGCTTAATATCTGCTGTATAGGAGGAGAATGGGAAAGCACGTCACATAGCCCAGTTGGAACCAAATCATAACTTTCAAATTGAGAGGTAAGATAAAAATTTATAATATTTGAGAGTTTTAAACAAGTTTAGCAACTGCCTAATCCCTTCATCCATGCAACGCAGGAATAGCCTCTACAATAGCTTCGCAGGCACTCATGAAGTCTCTGAATCATTTCAGCCACCGGGACCTCACTAACTCACAGGCAGCCCACCCTTTTGACAAACAGTTCTGATGACTTAAAGGTATTCCTCGGAGTGAGCAGAAATCTGCCCCTCTCTCTGAAGTTTCCATACACTAACTCTCATTCAGGCCGTTTAACAGAGATGGCTGAGAGTTTTTCTAAGAAATTTGCTTCGTAGTTTACATCCTAGCCCACTCTGATTCTTGCACTTTAAATTATTCCAATTTGTTTGTGACTCTGATCAGCATCCATATGGCCCAAATATTCCTGTTCTTGGCTGTGCTCCTGACTCTGCTTTGCTCAACCACAGGACTCTGTCTAGTAAGTTCAGACGGCTGGCCCCTCAACCTGACCATGGTCTCTGTTCAGATAACGAACCCTGTGCAGAGATTTAACCCTTCGCCCCAATGCCCATCTTCTCTTCCTAGGCACTACTCTGCCCAGCTCTTAGTCTTCACCCCAGAACCCTCCAATCAACTGTGTCAATTGTGCATTTCAATTTGGTTCTTTCTAACTGCTCTGTCTTGAAAGCTCTCTCCTACTTCCTTCTAACTCTCAGTGTGAATAAAGAGCTGAAGGAAGGCTATACTCAATTCTGGGAGAGCAACTAGTAAGCAAAGATTTAAAAACCAGGCAAAAAACTGATAACAGCCTGAATTCAGGCAGTGGATAATAGATGATGGATACAAAAGATATTAAAATCTGGGAATTGTAGAATGTGGTAACTGAATTGATGATATTCACCGAGGAGTGTGTATGTGAGAATAAAGAATATGAAATTACAAGACAAAAAGTAGTAGTATTCACCAAGATAGATGATACAGAAGGAGTTTGGTAGGGAGTAACGATTAATTTTTCAATGTGATTGATTTGACATGCCTGTGGGCCTTCCAAATCAAAATATTTATTAGGCTGTAGGAAATATGGGTCTGGAATTTAACAGAGTTCCTGATTGGATTTAAGAATCATCAAAATGTAAAGAAAACATTGGGACAAACATTTTCTTTAAGATATTGTAGGAATCATATTTAGAGTGAAAAGCTCAAAGAGATGACAATGGAAGTCTTTTGAATTATGACTTTGACTTTTAAAGACTGAGCAGAGAAAGAACAGTCCTCAAAAGGAATCTAGAATGAATGGCTAATAAGAGTAGAAGAGAAAAAAAACGAACACGTAGATTATGGAAATCAAGGGAGGAGACAGTTTCAAGAAGAAGAAAGTGGTTAATAACAAATGTTCATCAGAGTGTTCAATGCTGTAATAAAATAAAAATTCAGTCTCTTTGGTAATATACAGGCCAGTAATCCCAAGAGCAAAAACTGGTTATCTACTTAGCAAACCTCCTACCTCTTCCTCCTGGGCACACAAGCAGACCAGTTTTCAGCATCACTTGCAATTAGGTATTGCCATCTTAAGTGAACTCTGGCCAATAGAGTGTAGGCAGAAATGATGAATGCCACATCCTGAGTGACCCATAAAAAGTATTATATGTGAGCCTCACTCAGCAAGAATGTAATTGTCAGGTCCTGAGTCCCCGCAGATGTAAAGGCTCTGGGTGCCAGAGAGTGGAGGTGGGTGGGGTGGGGCTGGGGGGATGAGAGTGCACCTGGAGTACTTGATTATAAATGGCAGGACATGAATATTCCTGTTTTACAGAATGCAATGGAACAGAACGCTGAAATTTTAATCCATAATTACAATTTTCAAATTACTGAGAAAGATTAGATGATTATTTGGAACGTCACTCTAGTCCTAGAAAGCATACAAATCTAGTTCTGGTTTTGTGTCAAAAGAGTCCTATTATTTTACTGGTTGCTCACTTATTGCATCACATCTACATCTATCTATTTATCTACATATCATATATCTCAACATTGTAAAAATTTTCAATTTCCTTATAAATAATTTTCTCATTTTTTCTTATTCTAAGATTTCTTTCAGTAACTCATTGAAATGTTAACAAATTATGTTACAGAAACCTGTGTTATTTGTTCTGTAGGCCATTTATGGGTGAAAGGGTATTACGAATGTTAAAAAAATGATTAAAGAGGACAATTTAGGTGACACAAACAAACTTAACACTTCACGAAGCGGACAGTCTCCATTTGGAGAATTACAAAATGGGGCGGAAGGCAAGAAGCTTCTATAGGATAAAGAAAGGAACAAGGAAGAGACAAGTAGAAAATATTTGAATGGCTGGGGCCATGTAGTCAACTCTGTTTGGGATGCGACAGCCCGGAGTTGGCTTGGCGCTTGGGGATTGGCTGACTGGATAGACTGCATTTCTGGTCAAGTGGAGGATTTACAAGGACATGAAAGTTATCCAAGTTTCAGTTTGCTGCCATGGCACCCCAGGCAGGAGCCAGCTCCGTCTTAAGCCTAGAAATTTATTTCAACACAAGTTTTCTTGGGCTGTGTTTCAACGGCATCAACTCTTTGTTCCTGTAAAACTTCTTACATCTTCAAGTGAAAAACAATAGGAAATTATTTGATTTCCTTTCTTTTAGAGGCCAATAGAAAATGGCTACGAAACTAGAGATAATGCTAATCTACCTACGTTAGTTTCTGGGTTTCCTAAGACACAGCTGGAGAAATGCTTCCACTGAGAAGAGAAAGGAATTGGCTCAGTCTTATTTTGGCCCAACTCTTACCAACAACTTTCCCTCTCCAATCTCTACTCACCCATCTGCTACCTTGTTTTGGCAGTGGGGCAGGAGCAGGAGTTAAAGAGGGATAGTGATGCACCAGCTCAGAAACCATGAGCAGTTAACCCTAGTGCACTGGTAATACGATTTTCTCAGCCTCTTTCTAACTGCTGTGCCCAGGTAGACGGCGAATGGTGAGAGAAGAGGCCTTGCCAAAACCTTGCCATATCCACAGGCTAGAACAGGGAGGGGTGGCTTACCATTGAAAGGAGTGCTGGGCAGATATGTACCAAGGTCACCATTCCTGCTGATTCTCTCATCTGCTACTTTCTGCATCTCCCGTTACAGTCCTCATGTGCTCCTTCCTGTTCAATTGACATCTCTGGACATGATTACTTGATCTTCTAGACCTAAGGTATCCATCATAAAAAACAAAAGTATTGTATGTGAGCTTCACTCCCCCTGTCTGCCAGTAACATTTAGAAGATCTAGCAGAGGATTCTAAGATCCTAGAGAAAGAATAGGATATAAAGAGCCCAACTCTCTAAATCACTTTTGGAGCAGTTTACCACCCCTTCAATCCTCTATTTTCCCCCACAGTCTCCAATTCAATTTTATGAGAACAAAAATAAATTTCTATTAAATCCTTGAGATTTGGGTGCCATAAATTACAACCACTAGATTACCTTTACTAAAATAGATCTTTGAAATCCATTTTCAGTGCACTGGTAGTCAGTCAGGAAAGGTAGAGCAGAGGTGAGCATGCACAATGGAGATTTCTTGACGAATATTGTTATTATTTTGATGCCCATGAAAAAAGGAAAAGAGCCACAGTGATGTTTCCGGTTCGAGTAGTACACTTGGTTTTTAAATGCTTACTGGATCAAAATTAACCTGACTGGCCATAAAAATTGGATTGCCAAATCTTGTCTCCCCAGCAATATTAAGAAGCCAAACTGATGAAAGGAGGCTGCTCACAGTGCAGCTTCTGATGTCATAATCTCGGGGGAAAGGAACAGTCAGAGAGTTAGAACTACTTCATGGAAAGGAGTGGAGTATAAACACTATTTATTCACTCAACAATTTTTGAGTGCCTACTATGTGCTATTCTAAACAATAAGCATTTGGTGGTAAAGAGATAAAAGTTCCTATTTTCATGTATCTTACACTTTGGTGTACTCTACATTCTTAAGTCTTCACAATAACAGAACTGAGCGAACTCCAGTCACAGATGGATCTGCTGTGGTATACATCCTCTTTTCAAAATATGTTTTAATACCCAACTACATCCTACTCAAATACCCAGTGAGAATAAGGAAAGCAAACAAGTAAGAGCTGAATCATGGTTCAGAAACAATTAGTTGTTATCATCACATCTGTACCAACCATGCCCTTTTGAACAGAAATGCCCAGAATTAAGACAACCCTCCAACTGAGACAGCTGTGGATGATTGGGGAGAGGAGTGACAGGTATAACTCCAGCTTTTCTTTTATAGCTATTAGAGCCTCCAAAATAGATATCACTTGTATCACTGCCATTTATTTAGTACATGTACGTGGGGGGGTGTGGGGGGGTGTCTGTTAGAAGGTTCTTATTTAAGCTGAAATGAGGATAGCTAAAAGGAATTTAAAAAGAGTTTCTATAAATTAACTAAGTCAATAAGCCATTCTGCAATAATGAAAAAAAAAATTTACTTATAATGTCCTGTACAGCATATTTTGAAAGAAAATATCTTGGGGCTATTGTAACAGTACATTCAGTTGTCTTAAAGAATTTTTTTTCTTTTTGAGGAAGATTGGCCCTGAGCTAACAACTGTTGCCAATCTTCCTCTTTTCTTCTTTTTTCTCCCCAAAGCCCCCAGTACATTGTTGTATATCCTAGTTGTAGGGCCTTCTAGTTCTTCCATGTGGGATGCCACCACAGCATGGCTTGATGAGCAGTGAGTAGGTCCACGCCCAGAATCCGAACTGGCGAACCCTGGGCCACCGAAGCAGAATGCACGAACTCAACTGCTGCACCATCAGGCTGGCCCCTTAAAGAATTATTTTTAGGGGCTGGCCCTGTGGCACAGTGGTTAAGTGTGTCCGCTCCGCTGCTGGCGACCCAGGTTCAGATCCCTGGTGCGCACCGACCCATCGCTTGTCAGGCCACGCTGTGGCGGCATTCCACGTAAATTGGAGGAAGATGGGAATGGATATTAGCTCAGGGCCAGTCTTCCTTGGTACAAAGAGGAGGATTGGCAGGGATGTTAGCTCAGGGCTGATCTTCCTCACACGCAAAAAAAAGCATTATTTTTAATGCTTTTATGTTTCTGTCTTAAAATACAAGTCTATAATAGGAACACAAGTCATAACATTCAAAATTTCATAATACAAATAGTAGTAATTCTCTAATACAGATAGCTCGCTCTTTTTCATAGACAGATGATGGATGTAGGTAGGTAGATAGATGTATAAGTGGATGTATACATACTTATATATCTGTGTGTCTATTCATATATGCTTTGCTTATAGAGTTGCATGTGCATTTCCACCAAATCTTTCTAAACCACGCAGATTCAAATAGCTGTTTATTCTTTAATGACAAATTCACAAGGAAACTAAAAATATAACAATTCCATTGTTTGATGCAACCAACTGGCCTCCAAATTGTGGGGTCACAATTTTATCAAAGGAGCCATAGAACACAGTGCCATCACTTCCACAGCTACCATCTCAGCTCCCATAAATGTATTGCTTGTTTGGTGATCTGGGAAAGACTATGCCCCTGGGCCAGGTTTCTTGTTTTAACGACTCTGAAGTTTCTTGTTTTAAGGACTTAAGCCTTTGTATTCCAGCACAAGGATGTTTTCTAATACAAATCCATCTGCCTATTTTCCTAATGAGAAAAAAATTTAAAACTATCCCATTAAATTGTGAAATGAATTGATTAATAAACAATGCACTTTCTCCAGTTGGGAATTAGGACTAAATATTGTCTAATGAGGTTTACTTCTAAATAATTACACAAAATGGTGGTGCCAAACCCAGCAGAGACACAATTTGGATAATAAACTAAAATTAAAGATCAGAAAAGTATATGGTATTACTGAATGCCTAGCAGATGCAGCAAAAGCTAAGATGAGTAGATAACATAGAACATGCCATTATAATATAATGGTTTAGCAGTTTATGAAACCGTATCTGAAAAAAAACCATATCATGTATTTCAAATTCTATAACATTCTATCACCTGTTCTAAAACATTCTAGGTATGATTCAATATTATTAGCTGGTTTTCTTTTTTTTTTTTTAATAATTTTATTTATTTATTTTCCCCCCCAAAGCCCCAGCAGATAGTTGTATGTCATAGCCGCACATCCTTCTAGTTGCTGTATGTGGGACGTGACCTCAGTAATGCTGTAAAGCACAAAGCCTAACTCTTGGTTGTTTGTTTTGCAGCATGAGATACTTCGATCTAGCTGCCTTATTTGTAGAAGCTTGTCTCACGGAGAAGTGGTGCGTCGGTGCACGCCCGGGATCCGAACCCGGGCCACCAGCAGCAGAGCGCGAGCACCCAACTGCTAAGCCACAGGGCCGGCCCTATTAGCTGTTTTTCTTTCTCTTTTTCCCCCGGAACTCTAGCCTATGCCAGTAATAGAGCATTACCATCACCACAGAAGGCCTCATATCACAGTCCTCACAAGGAAAACCACTATTCTGACTTATAGCATTATAGTTTAATTTTACCTTTCATTGAACTTGATGTAAATAGAGTTACTATATGTACTCTTTTGCTTTGGGCTTCTTTGATTCAGCATTATGTGTGTGAGTTTCATTCATGTTGCTGGATATAATTATAGTTTGTCTATTCTTATTTCTGGAAAGTATTCCATTATGTGAATATACAACATACTATTTATCCATTCTATTATTTTTGGATATTTGTGTTGTTATCAGATTGGGACTATTATGAATAAAGCTGTTATGTGCATTCTTATATCCATGTTTTGGTGATTATATGTAGGTATTTCTGTTGAGTAATTACCTGGGAGTGGGATTCTTTAATCTGTATCAATAAACAGTTTCCTAAAGTGATTATACAATTTCCGCTGCCATTTCGCATTGTAAAAGAATTTTGAATGTTCCATGTCCTCTCCAACTCTTGATATTCTCTGTCTTTTTTGTCTTAGTCCTTCTGGTGTTTGTGTAGCCCATTGTGGTTTTAATTTGACTTTCCTTGTGTAGCCCATCGTGGTTTTAATTTGAATTTCCTTTTATATCTGTATCAACCATTTGGATATCTGCTTTGTGTGAAGTCCTTCTTCAAGTCTTTTTTATATTCTTTTCTGGTTGTCTACTATTACTGAGCTTCAGAGTTCTTTGCCTTTTTTGTGATTTATAGTTTCACGTTCTTAATGATGTTTTTGGTGGACAGAAGTTCTTAGTCTTCAAATAGTCTAAGCTCTCATTTTTCAATTACGGTGAGAATATTTAGTGTCCTGTTAAAGACTTACTTGTTGTCTAGTCCTAGGGCGTAAAGATGTTTTCCAATGTCTTTTTCAAAAGCTATATTGTTAACCCTTTCCATTTATACCTGCAGTCTCCTTGATTGATTTGCGTGTGTGTGTGTGTGTGTGTGTGTGTGTGTGCATGTGTCTGTAGTGTCACGTAGGGACAATGTTCATTTTTTTAATAAAAATATTCAATTGACCTAGCACAATGTATTGAAAAGATTATTGTATCCATGTTACCTTGCACATCAACTTTGTTAGAAATGAGGTGATGCATATCCTTGCGTCAATAACGCACTATCTTAAGTACCTTGACTTTATAAGAGGTCCCTTTATTTGTTAGTGTAGGTCTCCACCTTGGTTCCTTTTATTAAAGTTGCCTTGGATATTGTTGGCAATTTACATTTCTAAATAAAGTGTAGAATCCTCTTGTCAATTTCCACAAAAAATAACCACAAGATTTTTGCTGGGTTGCACTGAAGCTATAAACAAATTTGGAAAGAATTAACATCTGTTATAGAAAGGTAATTTTATATTTGGTAATTTTTAACACAACTGAATATTATTTTTAAAATTAACTTTCTAGTTATCTGTTTCTAGTTTAAATTATAAAATTGATTTTTGCTTATTGAGCTTGTATCCTATGACTATGCTAACACTACTGTATTAATTTTAATAAATTATCTGTAGAGTTTTTGGAATTTTTTATGTCACAATCTTATTTTCAGAGAATAATGACAGTTTAGCTCCTATCTTTTTGATCTTTATTCTTCTTTTGTCTTTTACTTGCCTTCTTGCACTCTGTAGACTATTCAGTAAATTGCTGAAAAGAACTAGTGAAATGGGCATTCTTATCACATTCCCAACCTCAGAGAGAAATCTTTCAATATTTCGCTATTAAATATGTCTCTGATCATTTTTTATTAGATTAAGAAAATCCTTGTCTATTCCTACCTCGCTAATTTTTTTTTATTTTTTATGAATGCCTTCTGAATTTATCAAGTGCAGTAACTGATTTTATCAATATGATTATATAATTTTTCTTCCTGTCTATAGTAACATGATGAATTAGATTGACTGTTTTGCAAATGATAAATCACTCTGTCATGCCTGAAATACATTCCACTTTGATATGATGTATTTTTCTTTTAAATATTGTTAAATTCTCTTTTTAATATTTTGTTTATAGTTTTTGTACCTTCGTTCATGAAAGGAACTGGTCCACAAGTTCCCATTGATGTGATGTCCTTGTCAGGTTTTGGTATCAAAGTTATACTGGTCTCTCTTTTTCTGTTCTCTGGAGGAGTTTACATAATAGTACTGTTATTATTTCCTTAAAGATTTAGAAGAATTTACTATTGAAGCCATTAAGCCTGGAATTTTCTTTAAAGAAAAAACTTTAATAAAAACATAACTTTTTAGAAGTTAATGGACTATTTAAATTATATATTCTTCTATCAGTTTGTGTAAGATGTATTGTTTGAAAATTTTCTATTTCATTTACATTTTCTAAATTATTGGTTTATATCTATTTAGGATATCTTCTTATCTTTTTAATTTCTATAGAATCTGTAGTGATATAGTGATTCCTGATATTAATGACATGTTTTTTCTCTTTTTTCTTGATAAAGTTATGCTGAGTTTATAAATTTTGTTACTTTTTGTAGTGCCAACTTTTGACTGTTATTTTTATGTTAGAATTTTTTCTATTTTCTTAATTTCACTTTTATTTTTATCACTTTCCTTTCTTCTTTCTTCATATTTTTTTTTTTTTCCCTAGTTTCTTGAGGTTGAAGATAAGATCATTGATTTTCTACCTTTTCTCTTTTCTAACACATGCATTTAAGGCTACAAATCTCACTCTAATCACTGCTTTCCCCACATCTCACATGTGCTACAATGTTGTATCATCATTATCATCCAGTTTAAATGTTTACTAATTGCACTGTAATTTCTTCTTTGACCCATGGACTATTCAGATATATATCCTTTATTTTGCAACTATTTTTCTACTTAGCTTTTTTATTACTGATATCTAACTAAATTCCACTGTGACAGTAGATTATACTCTATCAAATTCTTCGATAATTGTGGAGGCTTTATTTATGTCCCAGTGCATGGTCAATTTTGGTAAATGTTTTATGTACACTGTATTTGTTAATTAGGTCAATTTGGTTGATTGTTTTATAGATCTTGTCTATCATTATAAAATTTTTGTCTGCTTTTTCTATTAGCTACTAAGGCGTCAACATTCAAGTTTTCTACTATTGAATTTATTTTAGTTCTGTCAGTTTGCATCATATATTTTGAAGTTATGATATTGAGTACACATAAATAGGATTGTGATATCTTCCTAGTAGATGTACCCTTTTAATATTATAAAAACCATCCCTCTTTATGTGTAGTAATTCATCTTGCTTTCAATTATACATTTTCTGATATCAGAATGGCCACACCAGAGGTGTTTGTTTTGTTAGTATTTACAAGGCATTTCTTTTCCTTTTCTTTTAATTTCAGTCTTCATGTCAAAAACATGTTTATGTGTATAGTGTAGCAAACTATCTTTTACTTGAAGTATTTAGTGAGTTTGCTACTGCCCTTTGCTGCCTGATGTCCAGTGATTTGAAAGCCAATATTTCATATTTTTTTCTCTTTTTTTTTTTTCTGATTGTTTCAGGTAGGAGAGTAAATTTGGTTCCCATTACTCCAGTTGACCAAAAGCACACATTTGTCAATTATCTTCTAGAGAGATTTATAATAAAAAGAAAAAAACTCTATATTTACTCATGTAATTACCTCTTCAGTGCTCCTTATTCCTTGGTATTGATCTAGATTTCCATCTGACATCATCTTCCTTCTGCTTAAAGGACTGACAACCATTTCTTTTATTCAGCTCTACTGGTGATTAAAGCTTTCAGCTTTTGCATGTCTTAAAACAGCTTTATTTTGCCTTCATTTTTGACAGGTTTTTCACTGAGCATAGAATTCTAGGTTGACAATTTTTTTTTGTTTCAGCGTTTTAAAGATATTGTTCCACTGTCTTTTAGCTTGCATTAGTTTCCAACAAGAAATTTTCTGTCATCCTTATCTTTGTTCCTCTGAAAATCGTGTGTCTTTTTTTCCTCTGGCTGTGTTTAAGATTTTCTTTTTATCACTAGTTTAAAACACTGGTGTTTTATATGCTTTGGTGTGCTTTCCTCATGTTTCTTGTGGTTGAGTTTGATGATCTTCTTAAATCTGTGTGTTTAAAGTTTTAATCAAATTTGGAAATTTGGGGGCATTATTTTTGCCAATGTTTTCCTGCCTTTCCCCTCCCCAACACATCTTCTCCTTTAGAAACTCCAATTACATGCAAATTTTAGTGCATGAAATTGTTTAACAAGTTACTGATTCTTTGCTTATTTTGCTCAGTTTGTCTTTTCTCTGAGCTTCATCTTCGATAGATTCTATTTCTATGTCTTCAAGTTTACTAATCTTCTATTCTGCAACGTTTAATTTGCGGATAATCACATGTAGTGTATTATTTTTTAATAGATTTTCTTTTGTAAAGCAGTTTTAGGTTCACAGAAAAATTGAGTTGAGGGTACAGAAACTTCACATATACCACCTGCCCCTACACATGCATAGCCTCCACCATTATCAATATCCCCCACCAGAGTCGTAGATTTTTTACAATTGTTGAACCTACATTGACACATAATTATCACCTGGTATCTGTAGTCTATATTAGGGTTTACTCTTAGTGTTGTACATTCTATGGGTTTGGACAAATGTATAGTGACATGTATCCACCATTGTGGTATCATACAGAGTTGTTTCACTACCCTAAAAAGCCTCTCTGATCTGCCCATTCATCCTTCCATCCCCTGTAACTCCTGGCAACCACTGATCTTTTTGCTGTCTCCATAGATTTACCTATACTGGAATATCATATAAATGGAATCATACAATTCCAATCCCGTGGCATTTTTGGATTGGCTTCCTTCACTTAGTAATATGTATTTCAGGTTCCTCCATGTCGTTTCATGGCTTGTTAGCTCACTTCTTTTTAGCACTGAACAATATTCCATTTTCTGCATTTAGCAGTTTATTTACCTGTTTAGCTACTAAAGGACATCTTGGTTGATTCCAAGTTTTGGCAATTATGAACAAAGCTGCTATAAATATCCCTATGCAACTTTTTATGCAGACATGAATTTTCAACTCCTTTGGGTAAATACCAAGGAACAAGATTGCCAGATCATATGGTTAGAGTATGCTCAATTTTGTAAGAAACCACCAAACTTTCTTCCAAAGTAGCTGTACCACTTTGTATCCCCACCAGCAGTGTATGAGAGTTCTTATTGTTCCACATCCTTGCCAGCATTTGGTGTTGCCAATGTTCTGGATACTGGCCATTCTAATGGGTTTGTAGGGGTATCTCATTGTTGCTATAATTTGTATTTCCCTGATGACATGTGATATGGAGCATATTTTCATATGCTTATGTGCCATCTCTATATCTCCTTTGGTGAGGTGTCTGTTCAGGTCTTTGGCCCATTTTTTAATCCGGTTGCTTGTGTTCTTGCTGAGTTTTAAGAATTCATTGTATATTTTTCATAATAGTCATTTATGAGGTATATCTTGCAAATATTTTCTCCCAGTCTTTGGCTTGTCTTTTCATTCTCTTCAAAGTGTCTGTTAAAGAGCAGGAATTTTTAATTTTAATGAAGTCTAGTTTACCAATTCTTTCTTTCATGGATTGTGCCTTTGGTGTTGCATACCAAAAGTCATTCCCAAATCCAAGGTCATCTAGATTTCCTTCAACTAGATAACTCCTAGGTATCGTCTAGGAGTTTTATAGTCTTGTGTTACATTTAGGTCTGTGATCCATTTTGAGTTAACCTTTGTGAAGGGTGTAAAGTCTGTGTCTAGATTCATTTTTTTTTTTTTTTGTATGTGGATGTCTAGTTGTTCCAGCACCATTAGTGAAAAGACTATTTTTCTCCATTTTATTGTCTTTGCTTCTTTGTCAAATATCAGTTGACGGTGTATATGTGGATCTATTTCTGGGCTCTCTATCTTATTCAATCCATCTATTTGTCTGTTCTTTCACCAATACCACACTGTTTTGATTACTGTAGCTCTATAGTATACGTTGAAGTTGGGTAGTGTCAGTCCTCCAACTTTGTTCTTCTCCTTCAGTATTGTGTTGGCTATTCTAGGTCTTTTGCCTGCCCATATAAACTTTTTTTGCCTGTCCATATAAACTTTAGAATCAGTTTGTCAATATCTGCAAAATAACTTACTGCAATTTTGATTATGATTGCATTGAATTTATAGATCAAATTGGGAAGAACTGACATCTTGACAATATTGAGTTTTCCTATCCATGAACATAGAATAACTCTCGATTTCCTTAGTTCTTTGATTTCTTTCATCAGAGTTTTGTAGTTTTCCTCATATAGATCTTGTGCATATTTTGATAGATTTTTACATAAGTATTTCATTTTGGGGGATGTTAATATAAATGGTATTGTGTCTTTAATTTCAAATCCCATTTGTTCATTGCTGGTATATAGAAAAATGATTGACTTTTTTGTATTAACCTTGTACCCTGCAACCCTGCTGTAATTGCTCATTAGTTCTAGGAATATTTTTGTCTATTGTTTCGGATTTTCTACATAAACAATCATGTCATCTGCTAACAAAGATAATTTTATTTCTTCCTTCCCAATCCATATATCTTTTATTTCCTTTTCTTGACTTATGCATTAGCTAGGACTTCCAATATGATGTTGAAAAGGAGTTGTGAGAGGGGACATCCCTGCCTTGTTTCTGATCTTAGTGGGAAAGCTTCAAGGTTCTCACCATTAAGTATGATGCTAGCTGTAGGTTTTTGTAGATATTCTTTACCAATTTGAGGAAGTTCCCCTCTACTCCTACTTTACTGAGAGTGTTTATCATGGGTGGGTGTTGGATTTTGTCAAATGATTTTTTTTAATCTATTGATATGATTGTGTGACTTTTCTCTTTTAGCCTATTGATATGATGGATTGCACTAATTGATTTTTGAATGTTGACCAGCCTTGCATACCTAAGATAAATCCCAGTTGGCTGGAGTGTATAATTCTTTTTATACATTGTTATATTTGATTTATTAATATTCTGTTGAGGATTTTTACATCTATGTTTATGAGAGATATTGGTCTGTAGTTTTCTTTTCTTCTAATTTCTTTGTCTGTATTTGGCGTTAGGGTAATGCCGTCCTCATAGAATGAGTTGGGAAGTATTCCCTCTGCTTCTGGTTTCTGGAAGAGATTATAGAGAATTGGTACAATTTCTTCCTTAAGTGTGCGGTAGAATTCATCAGTGAATTCATCTGGGCCTTGTACTTTCTCTTTTGAAAGATTATTAATTATTGACTCAGTTTCTTTAGTAGTGATATACCTGTTCAGATTGTCTATTACTTCTTGTGTGAGTTCTGGCAGATCATGCCTTTCAAAGAATTGGTCTATTTCATCTAGGTTATCAAATTTATGGACATAGAGTTGTTCATGGTATTCCTTTATTATCCTTTTAATGTCTATGGGATCTATAGTGATGTCCTCTCTTTCACTTCTGATATTAGTAAATGTGCCCTCTCTCTATTCTTCTTAGTAGATTTGCTAGAGGCTTATCAATTTTATTGATTTTTTTCAAAGAACCAGCTTCTGGTTTTGTTTATTTTCTCCATTAACTTCCTGTTTTTGGTGTCATTGATTTCTGCTCTAATTTGTATTATTTCTTTTCTTCTTACTTTGTATTTAATTCGTTCTTCTTTCTCTAGTTTCCTATGGTAGAACCTCAGATTATTGATTTTAGACATTTCTTCTTTTCTAATATATGCATTCAATGCTATAAATTTCTCTTTATCTAGACACTGCTTTCACTGCATCCCACAAATTTTGATAAGATGTGTTTTAATTTTTATTTAGTTCAAAAGATTTTTAAATTTCTCTTGAGATTTCTTACTTGACCTATGTGTTATTTAAAAGTGTGCTTTTTAATCTCCACATATTTGGGGATTTTCCAGCTATCTTTCTGTTATTGACTCCTAGTTGAATTCCATTGTGGTCTTAGATCAGACATTGTGTGATTTCCATTCTTTTAAATTTGTTAAGGTGTATTTTTGTGGCCCAGAATGTGGTCTATTTTGGTGACTGTTCCATGTGAACTTGAGAAGAATGTGTATTCTGCTGTTGTTGGCTGAAGGAGTCTATAGCTATCAGTTATATCCAGCTGATTGACAGTGTTGTTGGGTTCAGCTATGTCCTTACTGATTTTCTGTGGGCTGGATCTGTCCATTTCTGATAGAGGGGTATTGAATTCTCCAGCTATAATAGTGAATTCATCTAATTTTTATTGTAGTTCTATCAGTTTTTGCCTCACATATTTTGACACGCTGTTGTTAGGTGCATACATGTTGAGAATTATTATGTATTCTTGGAGAATTGATTTCTTTATCATTATGTAACGCCCCTCTTTATCCCTGATAAATTTCCTTGGTCTGAAATTAGCTGTGTCTGAAATTAATATAGCTGATCCTGCTTTCTTTTTGTTAGTATTAACATAGTATATCTTTTTCCAACCATTTACTTTTAGTTTACATGTGCCTTTATATTTAAAGTACGTTTCTCATAGACAGCATATAGTTGGGTACGTGCAATATATTTTTCATCTTGGAATTATAATTTTCATATACAGACATTCAACTTGGTCTATTTTATATCTTTCATATCTCTATTTAAAATTTATTCTTTTATCCAGATTTTTGAATATATGAAACACAATTATAATAACTCTTGCAATATCCTTGTCTACTAATTCCATCATCTATGTCATTGCTAGGTCAGTTTCAATTGAGTGATTTTTCTCCTATTTATGAACAGTGTTTTCCTGCTTCTGTACATGGCTATAACTTTTGATTGGATGCTAAATATTGTGAATGTTAATTTGTTGGTTGCTATATATATTTGTATCCCTATAAATATTCTTCAGCTTTGTTGTGAGATAAAGAAAAATTATTTGAAAACTATTTCATGCTTTGGGGTCTTGCCTTTAAATTTTGTTAGGTGGACCATAGCACCATTTATTCAAAAATTAATTTTTCCCACTACTGAAGCAAGACACTTTATACTCTACCAAATCATCAGTAAATTACGAGGTTTTCCACTCTCACTATGTGGAATAGACACGCTACTCTTGGCCTTATGTGAGCTTTAGCCGCTGTTCCCTCTTTTCCCAATTTTGAGTAGTTTCCTCAGACACATGCACGCATCAGTACTAAATTGAATCCTTGAGGGTACTCTCTGAAGATCTCCAGAGTTCTCTCTCTGTGTAGCTCTTGCCCCTTCATGGCGCTGCCTGAAATTTCCATACTCTCAGCTCTATCTTTTCAACTTGGGCCTGCCTGGTTTCTTCCTCTTCATGAAGTGACATACAAAATTTCTCCAGTCAGAAGGTCAGGCAATTTTAGGTCTCACCTCATTTGTTTCCTTAATCTCTGGAATCACTTTACTTTGTTGCCAAGTTTCCAATGTCATGAGAGCCATTGTTTCATGTATTTGGTTTATTTTTCAGTTGTTTTAGATAGGAGGTAAATCCAGTCCCTATTACTCCATCTTTGCTGGAAGTATGAATAAATAATTCAGTCTTTACGCTATAAAATTTAGTCACAAGTAAAATTGTTACTAAAAAGAAGAGGACTTAACAAAACTCAGAGGTTAACTGGGCCGGCCAGGTGGCCTAGCAGTTGTTTGGTCACTCCACCTCCACGGCCTGGGGTTTGCAGGTTCTGATCCTGGGCACGGACCAATGCACCACTTGTCAAGCCGTTGTGTGGCAGTGTCCCATATAAAGTAGAGGAAGGTGGGCACGGATGTTAGCCCAGGGCCAATCTTTCTCAGAAAAAAGAGGAGGATTGGCAACAGATGGTAGCTCAGGGCTAATTTTCTTCACAAAAAAAACACAAAAACAACTCAGAGATTAACATAGTGAGTGATGGGACTTTGTGACCACTGTTTTTTAATAAGAATGATGGTTGCAACTAACATGCAAAGGTCAGGAGCAACCAGCATGCAAAGAAGAGCTGTGGATGTTGTTCAAATTGAATGCAAAATGAGACCAGACTTGAAAATTCCCTGAGAAAACAAAACCATTTAAGCCATATAATCAAAACTAAATCTAGCTTATTTCATGAACATAGGTGAAACTTCACTTAGGTTACTTCTTGTAAATGCCTCTGATAATCATAAAAGAAACTTGAGTTGTCTTCCTAAAAATGGTATAAGATAATCACTTTTAACCAATCCCCTGCCACCCAGAAACCCCCATTGTAATAATCAGTCATTGTAAAAGTTAAACAACTTCCTCACTTTCACTTTATAAGACATCCTGTAACATCATGCCCTTGAGCTTCATACCAGTTTAGGATTTGAAAGCTCCTAGTTTGTGAATTGATCTTATATGCACAATAAACTCTCACTAAAAACTATTTCACTGATCTGGTGGTTTTAAGTTTGCTATTTCTGGATTTTTGACAATGCTAAGTAACCAGAGAAAAGTTATGCCAGATATTGCTTGTTTTAGTACTTAGCACCATCCCTTCCCTTCTAATCTTTCCCCCATATTTCATGTGCTAGAAGACTAAAGGCTCTGTTGTCAGCAAGGTTCCAGTGCAGGGTCTGCCAGTGAGGCACTTCCATGAGATTAGAAGGGAGATGGAAGCTAGACGTCATTATTTTTCTTCAGACTCTAGCAGCGGTCCAGTGTGTGCTCATCAGGCATGTGGCAACACAGGAGAAAAGAGGCCTGAGCTGACGATAGCCAGGAAACAGCCATAGGCTTCTTTGCAGCTGTGCAGCTAGGAGGCATATGAAAACAGGCTCCAAGGGGCACACGAGCAGCTTCCTTTCATTTCTTGATCTTTTGTTAACACCATATTCATCCCATTTGTTCCTCCAGTACTTCTAACAAATTTCCACTCTGATAATCTATATTAAATACTTCTCATAATGAAATACCAGCAGTGGTTTCTGTTTGCTGACTGAATTCTACTTTACACAGTATTCCATTGTTCTGTTTGCCTCCTCCAATCTGTCCACTGCTTTCAAAGTTATCTCCAGTAACTAACACACACAGAGTATCACATGTATCAAAAAAAATCATCAGAAATATTTCTATTTGCCATTTAAATCTGATTTCTTCAAGTACAGAGAGTGTCTTGTGATGATCATAAATGTTAGGTACAGCCAGGGTGTTCTACGTTCTCTCCTGCTGGCTCGTGTTTGATGTCCTATATTCACTATACTGGCCTTTACAAGCCACAGTTTTTCATGTGATTTCAAAGGGTGTTGATTTTTACACTGTTTCCTTTATTATCAAATGAGCTAACAATCAAACATGCAGGTTTATAGATGTAATTAAATGTAGGTTTCAGCACTAGCTACTGCCACTTTACCTAGCATGGCTTGGTTTATTGCAGAAGGCATTTTTAATTTGAGATTAGCATTTGAGCTAAATCGAAATTGTCTTCTACTCCTCTCCCTCCTCCCTGCCCTTGTCTTCCCTCTCTTCTCACTTCCTTTTCTTTGCAATATAATTTGTAAATAAATGAAAAATATGAACATTGCAAAAAATTTAAACCTCACTTTTATTAGACAGATAGATAGATAGACAGATAGATAGATGATAGAAGAGATAATTAGAACTCTCTCTACTCTTCTTTACTTCTTTTCCTCTAATGGAGACTATAGTGTGCCAACCAAATCCATTTTTCAGGACTGAGGCACTTGTTCCCCCAACTGCTGGTAGTGTTGGGTGCTGAGGTCTCACAGCTGAGTCCCTCCCTAGGAACTGCCCTTGGACAAAGAGAACTTCCTTGACAGATGTTAACCTCTCCCCAAGGGCAGTCCACATGTTATGACTGCTTAATGTGGATGGGAGAGTATGTAGGCCCAGATGTCTTACCTCAATTCAGTACCTTTGAAGGCTGTCCCACCTACAGAGCTTGCTGGGAGACCATCTGAAGTCTCTCCTGCAATTGTATCACAGTTCAACTTTGCCCTTTGCCTAAGCCTGCTTCACACACTACTTTACCCGTGTTGTCTCTGAGAGCACACTCCCAATAAATCACCGTCACATAAATTTTCATTTTATAATCTGTTCCCTAGGGTAACAAAACTATGAGGGTTAGTGCCTGAAGTGATCCACTGAAGCAGACTCTAAATTGGAATTCTGGAACTGGGTTACTCGCTGGCTGGCAATGAGAACACCATCACTGGTGGAAAGTCCTGATAACACCTGGCTTCCTGAAGTAGGTCAATAAACTGAGATGATCTGTAATGTGTCATCTAAACCAGTGGTGAACTGAGTGGGCGCTGGTAGAAGGAAATGCATCTATGGGCATTTGAGATGATGGGGGAGGCACTAATAATTCTAAGGACTATGGAAGTGGAAGCTTCCTACTGGGAACTATTGAAACATTGGATTAATTATCAATTTAGGCAAAGTGTGACAGCCAGAGGGCCTCCCAGGTGGTATCTAAAGGTTCTCATATCCTGTAGCCAGAGAGGAGAAAGCTCTGAAGATCGGAATAATTAATAATTAATTAATTATAAGAGTGAAAGATAAGATTGAATTCTCAGTTTCTGCAAGTCTGCTATTCCAAGAGTCCTGACTGGGACCTGGGTGGTGTGGACATTCTGGAGAACATCTCATTGGTCCACTATATCAATGACATCATGTTAATTAGACCAGCTAAATAAAATGAGGCAAGTAAGTTAAAGAGTAGGAGATAAACCATCTGTGGTGCTCAACACCACTGTGAAGTTTTGGGGAGTCCAGTGGCCTGGAGCATGCTGAGACTTCCCCTCAAACATAAAAGACAAATTAAATTATTGCATCTTGCACTGCTCATCACTAAAACAGAAGCATGAAGGCCAGTAGGCCTCTTTGAGTTCTGTAAGTATCATATTTCACACTTGGGAACACTGTTCTAACCCATTTGAGAGTGTCAGGGAAGGCTTCTAGCTTTAGTGGGACCCAGAACAGAAAGGACTGCTAAGCATTCCCAGATGCATACAATCTTGCCATTTAGGTGATATAATCTGACAGACCTAATGGTACCAGAGGCCAATGTGATAGAAGATGCCATGTGAAGATGATGGCAAGGCCCAATAGGTGCATCACAATATATAACACAATATATTCTTAGTATGTCTGCAGCATGGATTCACAGTAATGGAATTAGTGAGTCAATGTGCATGTACTTTAACGTTTTTTATATCTACTATGAAATATTTAATAATACAAGAAGATATAAAGTATAACAAAATGAAACCCTAAACCCATTGCCTAAAAAGCTCCATGAACAATTTTCTCTGATTGTACCCACTCTACCTGAGAGAGAAAACCAACATCTTTTATATTTGTCATTTCAATGCACTTCTTTATACTTTCACTAATTATCACTAAAAACAAATAGTATTTTTATGTTTTTATATTTTACATAAGTGGTGTCAGGTGGCATTGATTCTTCCTCAACTTCTATTTTTGTACAAAATGACGTATATGAGATTCAGCTATGTTAACCTATAGCCCCAGTTTTTTTTCTCATTTTTACCACTTTGTAATATTCCATTGTATTAAAATGTCACAATTTATTTATCCATTTTCCTATTGGTGGAAATATGAGCTCTTTACATTTTTTCCTGTTGCATAAAATTCTTTTTGAATGTTCTTAATGTGTGCATATCTTTATCTTTTATAGGCAGTAGAAAAATTTCCTCCAAAGTCAGACAAATTTATATTCCCTCCAGCAGCATAGCATCTTTTTGTTGTCCCACATCTGCACACTCACTTGACGTTATACAAATTTTAACCTTGATTGAGATATTTAAACTCTTTTTTCCCCTCTACAAGTTTTCCCCTCTCTTTTATCATTCTTTAATTACTCACCTTTAAAATTTTAACATACATATTTACCTAAATAGAGTCTTAAATTAACAAAAATCTATAACATCTTCCTGAATTATAGCTTAGCTGGGTATACAATTCTAGGTTAGTGGTTATTTTTTCTCAAAACTTTAAAGACACTGCTCTACTCTTCAGGCTCCTACCCTTGCTGTTCAGAAGTCTCAGCTCTTTCTAGTTGTTTCTTCTCTCTGTCTGCTTTTAAATTTTGTCTTTTGCTTGGAGTTTCCAAAGTTTCACTATGATGTATTTAAATGTGAATTTCACTTTATTTTTGTGCTTGGGTTTCATTGGGTTTACTAAATCTAAAGATTTGTGTCTTTCATCATTGGAACCTGTGTGGTCCCAGAAAATTCTCTAGCATTCCTTCTTCAAATTGTCCGTCTCCCTTATTCTTTAAATTCTCTTCCTCTGAAATACCAATAGAGATAGATTAGATCTTCTCATTCTCACTCCATGTTGCATAGCCTATCATATCATCTATTCCTTTGTCCCTCTGTATTATGTTTTGCATAACTGTTCTTAAATCTATGCTTCAGTTTACAAATTATCTTCACTTTTGTCTATTCTGCTATTTAACATTTTGGGGCATTTATAACAATGTCTATATTGTTTACATCTAGAAACTATATTTAGTTCTTTTTCAAGTCTTTATTTAAAAATGCTTTCTCATTTTGTCCTCATGTTTTTGATTCTCTTTTTTGTTTTTAAACATGTTAAGCAAATTTCCTTTGGGTCTTTATTCAATAAGTTTTATATCTCATGGCTTGGGGGTCTAATTCTACTCCCTTTTTTATATCTACTGCTTGTCACTTATGGCGGCTTGTGTCTTGTTGTTTTAGATTATAAGATCAAGTTCATGTGGGATGTACATGCGGGAGGTTTTTTTGTGCTTCTGTTTGAGAGAGATTTTCTTTGGCCACAGACAGGCACCCAAAGGTACTATAAAACAAGGTCACTTTAAGGTAAATTTTTAGATTGGTATTTTCTGGATCACCCAATTACCACAAATTTGGATCCCAAACTTATATGATCTCAGGCTTGTCAATACAAATTCTTAGAGGAGAGTTTTGGGGGGTGTCTTGCTTTGTTTTGTTTTGTTTTGTTTCATTTAAACCCCAGAACAAGACTGTCAAGTTCCCTTGTCTTCTCTTTTTGCTGGTACATGGAATTTTTCTAGTCTGTCCTTTCACCAACATTGCAGATCTTCAAGGGCCCAAGCAGAAGCCTCAAGCCTCACTCGCTTCCTTATAATGACCCCTCCATGGCCATCAAACTCAAAGATCTAGGGTGCTGAGATTGGCAGATACACTTGGGACTTTCTTGACTTCAGCACTCACTCACCACTTGGGTTTTCTGCTCCCTCACATATATGGTTCCTGAGCACTTCCATTTCATTCTTCTTTTTCCAGCTGTTCATTTTAAAGGACATTTGTTATAGTTTACCCAGAATTTCTAAATGTTTTGTAGTGGGACAGTTTTCAGGATATCTAATACAGCAAATTGATAAATAGATGAATGCCTGTAAATTTTAAATTTGGGGGAATGATGATAATCAATTGTTTTCCATGGCGATGCTCTTAATTATGGTCCTCCAATGCAATTTAAATTAACATACAATATGTTTCTCATATTGAAAGTGTACAATATAATAATAAGTTTTAACATATGTATATACCCCTGAAACCATTACCACATTTAAGATAATGAATATTTCCATCATCCCTATATAATTTGACTGTCTTGCATTTTGCAAATATTTTCTTCAGTTCACCATTTGGATGTTTTCTTTTGTTTTTTAACTTAGATTATTGTCCTTTTTACTATATAGAATTTCCAATTTTTCTGCAGCTAAATTTGTCAGTCATTTATTCTAGGACTTCTCCTCTTTCATTTTTAATGCCATGATTATAAAGCCCTATTACAACATTATTTATAAACTCACCCACATTTTCCTCCTCTAATTTTTTTATGATTTCATTTTTATACATTTACATTTTTTAGATTGCTTCTTTTTTGGCAGCAGCTCAAAACATTCTATATAGTGACAAACTACATTTTTAAATGTCAAAAGCACCAGAATAAACAGTCTCATTTAATACAAATTACTGAATTAATTCCAGATTAAATGAATTGGCTCTTCTGTGGTATTGGCTATCAAACCATGGAAGAGGTTACAAAGAGTCTCATTTCTCTTAGCAGCTCTATAAGGAACATATTTTAATTCTAATTTGAGATCCATGTTTGGAAGTCTTCCTTTTTAATACAATCATTCAAAAAGTTTGACATCTTATCTTATTGTAATTAATTGCCTGATTAATTGCTGTTTTATTTCTCAACTGCCAGCTTAATTCAATCAAGATTACAGAAAAATCCAGGCAAAAATAATAAAGGAAACAAAATAATAAAAAAATTAAAAGCTCATCGTTACTTAAAGTATATCAACTAAGCAATAACATACGAGAAAACATGCCTTTTAGTTTCTAGTTTTTTATTTGAAGGTGATATTTCCAAAATTATTTCTTTTAAACATTTCTTTACAAAGTCCTGAGTGTTACCTACTCCAGTACAGATAGGGACTTTGCCATTTGAGCGTGTTTTATTTTGACAGAAGTGGCATAAAAACTTGAATTTTAAATGAGTAGTGGGTCTAGCTGTTCTCATCTTTAGTTTAATGAGTCTATTAGTAAATTCAAACTGCTTGATATACCCAGACACATTTATGGTTTTTTGTTCCTCTTTCTTTGAGAAGGAAGAATTGGGTGGGGTGGGGCAAGTTGTGTAGAACTAGTGAAATGTTACACTTCAGGAGATGTGTTGACAGTTGCGAACCTCAATTAGACTAGCATAGAGGGCTCTATTCAATTAACTTGTGGAAGGAAATGTTTTGCCTCCTACTCTTCAGACCAGAAGTTGAGAGACAGAAGGGCAGCAAGAGAAGTGGAAAAGTGAGACAATAAATTGATGAAGAACGGGTGAGACTAGATAGGAAATGAAATAAAATATAAAACACAATTAAGAGGGGATATTTTAAAACAAGAAAAAAGAACAGAAGAGATGTGGGAAGTAAAAAAGAACAAGAAGTTAATATGTGAGTTGAAAGTATAAAAATCAAAGAGAAAAGATAGAAAAAGACAAAAGGAAAAAGAATTGGAAAAGATATAAATATCAAAGGAAAAAAATTGTGGCTACGAGAACTAGCAAACTGAAAAGGGGGAGAGAGAGCGTCTGGAGGGACTGGTGTTGCAAATACAGACACAGATTTCTAGCACACTTATATAATCCTCTCTAGCCCGTGAGTTTCACCTTTGTTCATAGATACATGTAAATGTAGAAGAGATTAAGTTAATAGAGCACTCATAGGCAGTATCTTTAAGCAAAGAAGGTTACAAGACAGTCCTCACGAAGTAATTTTTTTTATTATAGCAAATAAATACCAGTTTCTTTTGTTTTTGTTTGACCATAAAAGCACTATTTTATGCTACAGGGAATTTTTAACTCACTCTAACTCTTGAGTGCTACAAGCAAGTTTCTTCCTGGAAAAAAAAATGGAGATTTTTAAACTTTTAGATTTAAAACCATCTATATTTTGTTTAGCTTTGCAAGTGCAGTGATGTAAATAACACGAAAGCCTGTTTTTTTCTGTGATTTGCCTATTCAAATCATTTGCATGTTTTATCCAGTGAGAGAAGAGGAGAAGAATGTATGTTTGTAACATATGAGAGTAGATGTTAAAATAACTCATAAGAAAAGGGCAATTATTTTGTTAGATTTCTGATACAAGATTTGTGTTTGCTCCAGCAAGTATCTTTTATTGAAAAGAGCCATGAAGAGGGGCACATCTCTGTTGCCTCTGCACTACTAGGTGTGCTTGCTTCACAAAGTAGGGGTGTGCATATAAGCTGAAAATAAAAATCACTAAAAATAAGGCTTATATCTTCATAAATTCCATAAAAGGCATCAGAAATATGTTCTCTTGAGGGAGGGATAGGAAATCTAACTTCTAATTTTGGGTAGCACACAGATACAGGGATATTTTGCCTCATTGCCTGCATTATTGAGTTTTAAGCCATATGTTCCTGGCTTTCGCTCACAATATTTACACCACTGGTAAGATGATAAAATTTGAGCACAGTGTGTCCTATTCAGACTTCATCCAATAACTCATTTTTATTTCCTGCTTTATTCATCACACTAAGTCATATGATTTAAGGAAACTTTTTTTAAACCCAGCAGAAATACCATTCCGAGCTAAGATTCCAGAAACAAAGTTTCCTCTTCTATTTGTGTAAAAATGAATTAAAATGATAGTATCAAGAATAGAAGCAACATTTATGTGTTAATATATTTTTATCTTTCCTAAAGTGTAGGATTTGAATATATTTTCTATTCTGGGTTCCGGCATCTGCATTATTTCCTCTCCTACGTGTTTCCACATTCCACGCACATCCTCAAGTCCTCATGTTCCACTTAATTGGAAGGGAGAGCACATGACAACCCACTGACGTTCTTCCGTCAGTGCACTCTTCTACTACCAAGTCCAGAGAGACACACGGATGCTCCGCCAATAGTTTGGCCCAGAGTCTTCTCCATTCATCCGCTGCAACTTGGTGGCTGAGCAATTGCCCTGTTTCAGATCACAGGAACTGAATTATCTTTAGAATTAACAAGTAGCATCACCTCAATCACCACTAATTTTTCACCCATTACCTAACTTGAAAACTTCTGAAGATTGAAGCCTATAGGTGAATTTAGTCAGCAATAACATGAAATCTACAATTTCAATCTCTTCGCTGCACAGTCTGCTTTTTAAAAACCTGAATTAATGTCATGCTTAGTCTAATTTGATTTTTAAATATCATTATATATCATTATAAATATCATTATATATGAAATCACACCAGTCTCTCTGAGAAGCTCTAAATGAACTAATAGTGTTCCCAAGTCATAGAATTTTAGGTTGGAGATGGAAGTGACCTTATGAGTTTTGAACATCAGCTTTCAAAAGAAAATTTACTTTTAGGCTAGTTTGCTGAAATGAATTCAACTCCAAGACTCCTGATTCTTATTCCAGTTCTCTTTCCATTCTACCATGTAGCCTTTCTCAAGACCATCTGGAAGGAAAACCACTTGAAACATGAATCATTACTGCCTGTTGATTTTATTTGATTCAACGTTACTAAGATAGATTTTTAAATCTAGTTAGTAAGTTTTAATAGATCATTATAGCTCTCATATTAGATAGTAACTTTAAATATTCTTTTGTGTTATATTTAGAGCTGTCACTTAATTCGTCAGGCTTCTGACCAAGCAGCTCTCATCATTACTATAGTATTTGCAAGTAAATAACAGCAGCAAAAAAGAAAAAGAAAACAGGGGAATATGAACATAAAAGATGAAGAGTTGAAGGGCCGGGCTGGTGGCGTAGTGGTTAAGTTCGCGCATTCCACTTCGGCAGCCCAGGGTTCACAGGTTCAGATCCCGGGTGTGGACCTACGCACCGCTTTATCAAGCCATGCTGTGGCAGCCATCCCACATATAAAGTAGAGGAAGATGGGCACAGATGTTAGCCCAGGACCAATCTTCCTCAGCAGAAGGAGGAGAATTGGCAACAGATATTAGCTCAGGGCTAATCTTCCTCACAAAAAAAAAATAATAATAAGATAAAGAGTTGAAGATAATTGGGGAGACCGTATGGTGGTGTCATTCATTAAAATTATAAATTTTCAGGTCTAATCAAATCTATATTCTAATGAAAACACTAAATCAAAAAGATACGTGCGTTCATATGCTCATTGCAGCGTTATTCACAACAGCCAAGACTTGGAAACAACATAAGTGCCCATCGACAGATGAATGGATAAGGAAAAAGTGATATAAATGTACAATGAAATACTACTCAGCCATAAAAAAAAGATGAAATCTTGTCATTTGTAAGAACACGGGTGGACCTTGATGGTATTATGCTAAGAGAAATAAGTCAGATGGAGAAAGACAAATACCATATGATTTCATTCATATGTGGAAGATAAACAAACAAACACGTAGATATGGAGAACAGAGTGGTAGTTACCAGAGGGTAAGGAGGGTGGGGAGATGGTGAAAGGGGTAAAGGGGGACATTTATAGAGTGATGGATGGCAGCTAGACTTTTCGTGGTGAACATGATGTAGTCTACACAGAAGTCGAAATATAATGATGTACTCCTGAAATTTATGTAATATTATAAACCAATGTTACCTCCAAAAAAAATCTGTGTTCTTGTCCTGGTTCCTCCATTTACTGGTTGCACCAATTTAGCCAAATTACAACCAAGAACTTCAATTTTCTCATCTCTGACTGGGGGCAATTAGAGAACATACCTCATAAAGCTGTTGTGAGTACAAAGTGAGAAAAAAGCATACAGTACTTAATATAGTACCTGGCACTTAATGAATACTCAAGAAAAATTGGTCAAATCTGATAATCTCTACGGAGGATTAAAAAAAAGACCACATCTGGGAACTATCAAGCAATCCCCTAACCCAGGTGTATTCCCAGGACAAGCCTTTTATAGAATAGCCATAAGGAGCTTTATAGGGAGTCTTCATCAGTTACCCACCCCAAAGGTCATCAGTTCCAAGTGAGTGAATCACCTCTTTGCTTGGTTCAATAGGGAAGAACCTTGGAAAAGCATCTTCTTCCCCACTGCAAGTCTGGAAGCAGATTGTGATATATCCCACAGCTAGAAAGAGATGCCAAGATGAGAAAGTGTTCAATTTGGTTAAGCTTATTTACTGACTCATCCCTGAACAGTTGTGCTTATATTAAAATTTTATATGTATGAAATGTACATACAAACGCACACAGACAAGATGAGCACATGGGAGCACATGGGCACACACACACAGAGTGTCAACCTTTTTTAAAGACAATGGAGAAAATTTAGATATCCCTAGAAAAAACAGAAGCACTCTGTACTCTTTGGAATTCACTTTCAGATTTGGGGAGAAAGATTTACTTTCCAAATTATGTTTTGCTTTTGCAAGTATTTGCTTTCCCCAGCCACACCACTAACAAAACAGTAAAATCATGTTGGACAGAAGGAAAAAGAAACTTTAAATTAAACTTTTAAGATTGACTCTGAACTCTAGGATGGCAGGGAAAGACTATCATCACTGCTGTATCTATCCCCTACACCTAGCACAGTGACAGGCACATATGTCATTATTAAACATTTTAGTAGGGCCGGCCCCGTGGCTTAGTGGTTAGGTGAGCTCGCTCCGCTACTGGCAGCCTGGGTTCGGATCCCGGGCGCGCACCAACGCACCATTTCTCCGGCCATGCTGAGGCTGTGTCCCACATACAGCAGCTAGAAGGATGTGCATCTATGACATACAGCTATCTACTGGGGCTTTGGGGAAAAAAAGTGGGGGGAGGATTGGCAATAGATGTTAGCTCAGAGCTGGTCTTCCTCAGCAAAAAGAGGGGGATTGGCATGGATGTTAGCTCAGGGCTGATCTTCCTCACCAAAAAAAAAAAAAAAATTTAGTAAATGAGCAATGAGGGATAAATCCCCAAGTGAACCTGAATATATACTAATTTTGAGCTAGAAAAGTACTATCATCTCTACTGCCTTAAGTCAATATTAAAAATTCTTCTTTCTATGCCTTGCTTATTTCACTTAGCATAATGCCCTCCAGGTTTATCCATGTTGTCAAGAATGGCAGGATTTCCTTCTTTTTTATGGCTGAATAATATTCCAAGTTTAGGTTGCTTCTATGTCTTGGCTATTGTGAATAATGTTGCCATGAACAGGGGAGTACAGATATCTCTTCAAGATACTGATTTCATTTCCTTTGGATAAATACCAAGAAGCGGGACTGCTGGATCACATGGTAGTTCTATTTCTAATTTTTTGAGAAACCTCTATACTATTTTCCCTAGTGGCTGTACCAATTTATATTCCTGCCAGCAGTGTACAAGGGTTCCTTTTCTCCACATCCTCACCAACATTTTTTAGCACTTATCTTTTTGGTAACAGCCATTCTAACAGGTGTGAGGTAATATCTCACTGTGGTTTTGATTTGCATTTCCCTGATGATTAGTGACTTTGAGTATCTTTTCACATATCTGTTGGCCATTTGTAGGTCTTCTTTGGAAAACTGTCTATTCAGGTCTTTCACCCATTTTTTAATTAGGTTATTTGCAGTTTTTTGCTATTGAGTTATGAATTCCTTATATTTTTTGGACATTAACCCCTTATAAGATATATGATTTGCAAGTATTTTCTCTACTCTGTAGGTTGCCTTTTGATTTTGTTGATGGTTTCCCTTGCTGGGCAAAATGTTTTTAGTTTGACGTAGTCCCACTTATTTATTTTTGCTTTTGTTGTCTATGCTTTTGGTGTCATATCCAAAGAATCATTGCCAAAACCAATGTCAAGGAGCTTTTTCTCTATGTTTTCTCCTAGGATTTATACAGTTTCAGGTCTTACATTTAAGTCTTTAATCCTTTTGAGTTGATTTTTATATATGGTATAAGATAAGGGTCCAATTTCATTCTTTTGTGAAAAATCTTTTTATTTTTTCTGTCCTGGAAATATTAAGGAATTTTCTTTATCCTGATTGTTCTGACATTTCACCACGTAATGTCCAGTTACAATCATTCATTCAACCAATACTTATTGAGTATGTACATACTTTAGGTGAGAGTTACTGGGGATTCAAAGAGAACAGTATAGATCCAACCCATGTTCTCATTATATTTGAACTAGAGAAAGGAGATTTTAAAAAAATCACACAAAGAGGTGAATTAGTTTCAAATATTGATAAATGCTATGAAGAAAATGAAACAATATAGAGAGAAAATGTTAAATGGAGAGAGACTACCATGGCTAGAGTGATCATTGAAGGTCTATCTGGGAATTGATACTTTGTCAAAAGCATAATTGATGAGGTGAAGACATGGGAATGCAGTAATTTAGGAAAAGGCCAACAGGCTGGAGTATTGTGAATAAGGAGAGAGTGACATTATTGGGTTTTATTCTAAGTATGTGGGAAAAACATTGAAGGATTTTAAGAGGAGTTCAATGATCAGAATGATGCTTTAAAAACATGTCTCTTAATACTCTTCCAACTGAACATGGCTAGGTGAAAACATACAATGATGCTAGAGTTTTCATTCTAAATTCACCACCATAAACTTAACGCTGCCCACCAATTATATAATACTTCCATGATCCATCATCTCTCCACTCTTTTAGATAAGTTTCTCCTCTATCATCAAATCAATAGTCCTGCCTCATTCCCACTCTCAGTTGATGACCTTTCTATTTCACCGAGAAAACTGAAGCCATCAGAAGAGTACTTCCAAAGATTTTCTTAACCCAGTCTACTCACCTATCAGCCCCTGTATCCTATCCACTATCTTCTTTCCTCTTTTCATAGAGGAACTGCCCATACAGCTTCATAAAACTAATCCTTCATATATAAACTAGATTCTATTTCCTCTCATCTACTCATGGATGTCACATAAGCAAGTCTGTCTCTATTATATTCTCAGTTTCCACTCTCTGCTGGAACATTCACATCAGTATATGAATATGCTATTAACTCTCCCATCTTAAAAACCTTCTCTTGACTCCACTTATCCCATCATCTACCACCCATTTCTCTGCTTCTCTTTGCAGCAATGTCTCCCAAAATATTCTCTTATGCTGGCTTCCTCCAACACTCCTTCTAGTCACTCTTAAATCCATTGTAATTAGATATTCACCTCCTCACTACCACTACTCCAAAACCACCCTTTTCAAGGTAATCTACGATGTCCACATTTCTAGATCCAGTGTCAGTTCTCAGTTTTCATCTTATTTGACCAATCAGCTGCATCTCACACATCGATTATTTTCTCCTCTTTGATACCCTTTCTTTGTTTGGCCTCAAGGATATTGCTCTTGTTTTTCTTCCTACCTCACTGGTCTCTCCTCAGTCTCCTTTGTACTTTCTTCTCATTCTTCTGAAATCTTGATGCTACAATATTCCGGGGCTCAATATTTGGCCATCATTTCTCTTCTTCATTGGTGATGTCATCCCATCTCATAACTTTAGATGCCATCAATATGTCAACCCATCTGGATTTACTTCTTCAGCTGAGACCTCCTTCTTGAACTCTAGACTCTCACATCATTTCCAGCCACTCATTTGATATTCCCACTTGGATGTCTAAGAGACATCTCAGATTTAAATGTCCAAAACTAAATTTCTAATATCCTACAAGAATCTACACCCCTCTCAATCTTCCCCATGTCAGTTGATGACCATTCCGTCTTCCCAGTTGTTCAGCCAAAATCTTTAGATTCATCTTTGACTTCCTTTCTCTCTCACCCAATATTTAATTCACCATTGTTTTGTGAAAATTTTCTGCATTAGCTTCCAAACTAGGATTTTGTTTTGTTTTGCTTCCACACTTGCCTTCCTGTGGCACTACAGCAGCTAGATTGATGTTTTTTAAATGTTGTCAGATCACATCCCTTCTTTACTCAACATCATGCAGTGGTTCTTCATTCCCCTTGGATAATAAAAGCCATAATCCTTAAAATTGTTTAGAAGGTTCTACATTTCTGGCCCATATGACCTCTGGTTCTACATATCTGACCTCTCTGACTTATTCTTCTATCAGTTTCAACCTTCACTCACTCCACTTTCATTACACTGGCTTCTTTGCTGTTCCTCAGATATGCCAGATGTGTGAGAACCCTGGAGCTTTTGCACTTGCTGTTCTCTCTTCCCCAAATGCTCTTCCCCAGTTACCCACATGGCTGAGCCCTCCAATTCATTCAATCTTCCCTTAAATAGCTCTTTATCTAAGAGGGTTGTCTACTCTGACCATTCTGCTTTAAATTATAGCACTCCCCTCTAAGCATTATTTTTTTCCCTTATCCTGCTATATTTTTACCATATCAATTTTTAATTAATTTGCTAAATTATTTATTACTTATTATGT
This sequence comes from Diceros bicornis minor, assembly GCF_020826845.1. Lineage (NCBI taxonomy): Eukaryota > Metazoa > Chordata > Mammalia > Perissodactyla > Rhinocerotidae > Diceros > Diceros bicornis. The sequence goes on along the minus strand of NC_080755.1, from coordinate 15,275,751 downwards.
TTATTTACTATATCCCCCCACTTGATTATAAGTTCAATGAAGGCAGGAGTTTTTGTCTGTTTCATTCACTGTTGATCCCTACCACCTACAAATAGGCCTGGCACACAAAGGGCTCAATAAATATTTTTTTAAGAGATTGAATGAAAGTAAAATTAAGTATGTAGATGAATCTTAAAAACTTAATATTATATTCAAAAAACAAGTCAGAAGAATGCCAACAACATGATTTAATTTATATAAAGGTCAGAAACACAAAATTTAAAAATATTTACAGAAACTTTTGTGATATAAAGAGGAATGCTTTCTATGTATTTGGGGACTCAAGTTACTGTTTCTTAAGTCTGGTTGTGAGGACATGGGTAGTCATTTTATTATTATTCTTTAAACTATACATAAACAGTATATTCCTTTTTGTATATATACAATATTTCATAAAAAAAATTAAAAACAAAACATTTTATTTTTGTACACTTGAGTTTGGGGGATGATTTATACCTACTTACTGTTTTCTATATAAACAAATGCTGCATTTGCAATTTCATTGGAGCCTCAAAACCTCCTATTCCTACTTTACAGGTGGGGAAGATGGGACTCAGAAGTGAAATGACTTCTCAAGTCACAAGTCTAATCACTGGGAGAGTCAGCAGCAGGACTTGGGTATTCGGATTTCAGATATTTGGATTGAAAAGTACAGTGATAGTAACACTGGGTCCACACAGGGTTTGTGTAGTAACTTTGAGAATGTTCAGAGCAATTTGACATTAATTTACGTCACTAATTAATCATGTTGATTCTTATTCTTCTGCATAAAATGCTGGCCCTCAGATTATGTTGACCTGAAGTTAAATTCAAGCTTTCAGCCTTGGCATTTAAGACCCTCCACGCTCGGACTGCAACATTTCCCACCTTGTCTTCTACATTCCACTCTAGTTGTGCTGGACCATTTCCCAAGCATGTTATGTCCTTTCATATTACATTTTCTTTGTTATGATTATATCCTTATCTTAAGACACCATCCTGCCTTCTCTGCTTATTGAACATTTGCCTTTCCCTCAAAAACAGCTTAAATATCCCCACCCCTACATAAGCCATCTCCAAAATTCCCTTTTAGAATTAAATTCTACCTTCTCTGTGAAACATTGTAGAGTATTGGGGACTTTTATTAGAGCAAATCCTTTACTCTGTCTTGTACTATACCTTATGATCTATACTAAATTAGAAGCTACTTGAGAAAATAGAGTCTATCCTATGTGCATTTTTATCCACCACTGAATGACACACAATGTTATAGTATATTCTCTCAATAACCTTTGCATGGAATCTAGTAGTGTAGTCAAATAAATGGAAAATAAATCCTTAATGGGTTCCATAGACACGTAATTTTCTCAATGAGTTTCCATTAAATTCTTCAAGTTAAATTTAAAAGGATAACCTACTGATGCAGTTTTTCCTATTTGAAGCTATGATCGGGTAAATAACATGGCATTCAATTCTATCATAATCATTATTATTACCATTATTGATAATGGTGGTGGTTGAGGGTTTATTTTTGAGCCTTAGAAATCTAAACAAGGGTGTTTTCTGTTGGTAGGAGAAATCAACATCTCATCTACTTGTTTCTGTAGATTAGGCACAGATGAGAGTGTTGAGTCTGACCAGTACTCCTAATTTAATTCTTCATTTCTTATACAGTATTCCAGATGCACTGCTGTTTCTGAGACAGCAAGAGGATGTGAATCAAATCTAGTAATCTCATTCTTTGCATGTACAGGCACGTTTCGGTAACAGAGCTAGAGTCAGCGTAAATGAATCTATTGATCCTTTTCAAGATTAGACTACAAACCAATTTAGAATCAGATTTATTAGATGTCAAGTGCAGCGGTTGTAGCAAGATCAGTGACATAATTAAGAACTCTGTGGAGTATTAGGAGGAAAATGAGAGGGTATTTTTTCCCGTTAAAGAGTAAGAATCGTTAGTTGAATACCAATAATTTGATTGGCCATGAAAGTATGTCACATTAATATTTAAGTCTTTCGATGGTCTTTAAATTCTGCCTATTTGGCACTGAGATTGTCTGACAGGTTACATAATAAAATGCTCCCAAGGAAACCTTCCTTAAAAACTTTTTATTGAGAAAAGGCACTCACACTCTCTTCCATAATATATCACACTCATTTTTCACTACCTTTCTAAGGAAAATCTCATGTCAAACATTTCCTCTGGGAGAACATACAAAGTACAAGAAAACAACATCTCACTAAATTGAAATTTATGAAACCACCTCATTAGGAAAAAAAGTAGTTGTTTATATGAGCAAATTAAAGACAGATGACATAGCCTTACTTTTCTGCTTACACCAACCCAGCAGTCAGTTTTGCATACAGAAATAGATGTGAGTCTTCAATTACTTGCATCTTAACCATTCACTATTTTAGCTTATTCCAGTGCACTATAAGCTACCACACATTTCCAAACATCTCCATAAGAACAGCATTCAACTATTATTCAATGGATATTTCTGCTTTTATTTACCAGTCTCTATTTTTCTTAAATGTATTACCCTTTCTCGGTATATCACACTAATGATTGTCAACCTAACATTTACAATACAAACCCCTTAATCCTATGTGTCCTCCAATTTCCTACTTTTCCTTCTCAGCCAACCCTCAGGAAAGAGTAGTCCATGCTTGCCGTCTTGTCTATTTTCTCACTTCCCTTTTATTCCATTCGTATCTTTCTCTTAAAACTGCTGTGACGGTGGTCACCCTTCATTTGGACTATCCAAAGAACACTTTGCTCTCTCTGCTACATTATACACTGCTGATCCCTCTCTCCTTTCTTAAAGCCCCCACTTGGTTGGCTTCCACACCCCTGATCTTGTGCTCTTACTTATTCCAGGTCAATTCTTCTTACTTTCTTTCATAGACTCTTCCTCAGATGTTCACCCACGGGATGTAAGGAAATTGGTTTATGATATATCCAGGAACCTCCTTAAAGGAAGGAGATATGCTCATTGTCACCCTTTCCCACTAGATAGAATGCAGATGTGGTATCTGGAGATCAAGAAGCCATTTTGGCCCCTGAGGTTGGTCCATGTGTTGAGAATGGAGGATTAACAAGATAGAACAATTAATTAATAATAATGAAGCTATCCTACCAGCCCTTGTATTAATCATGTTGTTTATTTTATGATGTTTTGACATCTTGAGAGGGCCTTGCTGGCTGAGAAAACTGCCCCTTGCAGGGCTAGCTAACACTTAGAGATAATAAACAACTTGCCTGCTAACACTCATTTCATATGCAAACCAACCAATACTGAGCCCACATCCCAAACCACCATCTTTATATACCTCTCACACACCAAGCCAATATTTCTCTTGCCCCAAATCAACCCAGGACTGGATACCAGAAAACTAAGGACATCTCCTCTGCCCCAAAGCCCACCAGAATTATCGAAACTAGCCAGTCCTAAACTGTGACTCAGCCTGCCTTGCCTTCCCCACAGAAACCCCCAGTGAAGGCTGTGACCCATGCTTTCCCCTCACTCCTGCTTCTGCCTCCTGACCAACTCTGATGCTTCCCCCATGTGGCCCTGTATGGCATGGCATGCCTCTCATTTCTAGCGGAACTTTACAATAGGTTTTTCTTTCAATGGCATTGACCTCTCCCTGTTGTCATTCAATCACCTTTACAAATTAAGACCCAGGCACAAGTGAGCCCTTGACTCTTTTATCTCTAAACCTTATTGATATAATAAGATGTAACTTTTATCTTGTTTAAATCACTGTTATTTTCAGTCAAATATTTACAGTCAAATATTTGCATATTTACATTTACAAATATTCCAACATAGACATATATCACTGGTCTATTCCCTTCAAATATAGCACAATCAACTCTTGCTCATTGTTCTGTCCCCCTCAAACCTGCGCTTCCTCCTGTTCTTTCTTTTTCAGATAATATTACCATGACACATACTCATCCAAACCAAAAACCCAAGAATCATCCTAAAACCCTTCTCCACATTCATGTCCCCCATCTAACAAATATCCAGGGTTTTTACATTTTACCCACCTTCCTAAATATGTCTTGACTGTATCTTTACCCTCCTTCACATATTACCTGCCTCTGTCTTGCACTTCTTTCCTGTATTAATAAATAACACTTAAAAGAAAATACAGGTTATCTATTATGGCCTAAGAGCCCGTTGCCTCATCTTACTCTTCTACCTTTACAACTTTACCTTTTTCTACTATTTTCTTCTCTCCTTGCCCTCCAGGCACAATGCCTTCCTTTCTGTCTCTTGAAGATATTGATCTATTCCCACTTCAGAGCCTTTACACGGGCTGTTCACTCTGCTTGGAGGACTAATCCTTTCCCCAGCTACTTCACATTAATCATCTAGCTAGGACAGGGGAGGACATTTTCAAGGGCTTCAACTAACCCTTTCTATTATAATGACTATTACTCCATAGACAGACATATACAAGTCAGAAGTTCCTGCCAGTTGCTAATTGTCTCTTTCCCAATTATACATTCAAGAGTGGAGGAAATAACTGCAAGCAGACCCAGAGACCAGTACAGTATGCTTCAAAATGAACTTGGGCCAAGCCCGCAGTCTACCTGGAGGACCATGATGGTGTTTTAGGTCCCCTCATATCAATGTCAATTCAGATTCCATTACCAATAATTCTGTTTACTCACCATAAAGTTATCCTGGCAAACAGCATCAAGTCTCCTTAAGGAAGGATCAAAGGAGTATTTATTCTATATACTTCTAACGGCATTGCAGGATTCTTCTTCAAGAGGTCTCCAGCTCACCTGCAATCAATGGGCTCTGGGTCTGTGAACTTAGATCTGAAAATTGAATAAAAGATCACAATTTTCTGTTGCAATAGTTGACACCAACTTTCTACTTGTCAGCTTTTTTTTAATTATACAAATAGAGAAATGCTCTAATTTAGCTGCCCATCTATGTCATTGTTAAGAAATTCATGATCTATTAGCTATCATCATAGCCCTGTGTAATTCAAGGCACCTTTTTCATCATTCCAGCCTTATCACCTGTTATGGCTGTTATGTTCACCTTTCCTCTGTCAGTTAAGTACCTCCACCAGCTTCTACAATTTCATGAGAGGGGGGAAGCAGGAAATGGGAGGTATTGTTTAATAAGTACAAAGTTTCAGTTTGGGTTGATGAAAATATTTTGGAGATGGATAATGGTGATGGTTGCACAACAATATGAATATGCTTAACGACACAGAACTGTACATTTACCACAATAAAAAAAGAAGCAATCCAAAGCATAATCCTGATAATTGTCATTGCCCCCATATCAATGATGTACAACAACTACACGATATCAAGTGTGCTTTCCTTTACCTCATAGAGCGTAGTTGCAATAGCTGCTTTAAAGTCATTTTCTGATACTCGTGACATTGGGTCATCTCATGGTTGGCATGTATATTCTGCTTTTCCCCTGGAAATTGGTCACATTTTCCTGAATTTTTGCATTTTGAGTAATCTCGGATTGTATTCTAGACACTATGAATGTTATACTGCATAGGTGCTAGGTCCTGTTACAGTCCTCTAGAGAATGTTGATGTTTCTATTTTAGAAGGCATTCAATCTGGTTAGGTTCATAACTTAAGGTCTACTTTGCTTTCTGTAGGGGAAATTCAAATTTCCATTTTGTTCCTTAACCCTTTGAGTCTGTCCCAGGCATGTGTTCGGCAGGAGACTTGTTCAGGTGATTCAAATTTCCGTTAAACTCCCTAAGCCTCAGCTTTAGTTCTTTGGTGGTGTCCCACACATGCAGAGTTCAAGGGCTAGTCTGAGACTCACTCAGGTTAATACACAGAAGTAGGATAACTTTTTTCTTACTCTCTCTCTTACAGAATTTCCCCCAAACTCTCTGGCCAACTGAGGCTCCCTTTTCTGATTCCTCTGTCCAGAAAGATGGAATTTATGTCAGTGTTAGCTTCATGTGCCACTGCACAACTTCATGGATGGGGCCTGCCCTTGGAGTAAAATTGTAGGAGGGAAAAAAAATAGCAAACTTCCTCCCAACTCCCTTTTAACTTCTCCAAACTGTGACTCCCCCTCCACAATGCTGTCTTTTAGATTATTTTTCAGAGTCTTCACGTTGTTGTTTGTTTATTTTGTTCTTAGTTTCTAAATGCCATCAGCGGGTGGATCAGACTGGAGTGGGCTCACACCATCATAGCAGAACCAGATGTTCCTCCCACCTTTCTGTTTGTTTGTCTACGGATATGTCAGTAAAGTCCAGCCAGGAAATAAGAACCACTTCAGTTTTTTCAAACACAAGAACTTTAAATATAAGTGAATTGGTTTCACAGGCTATGGAAGGTCTGAGAAGCTTAAAAGGAGATGGCAAATCAACACAGACATTGACATCAGCTAAAAGCTGCTAGTAACCCTAATGGTGGAGGGACAATAGAAGGAGATGTTGTTATCAGAGCCCAGATGTCAGGGCTCTCTGGCAGGAGCTAGAACATCAGAAGATGCACTGCTGGGACCATGGCAGGAGTTGCTCAGTTAGGCTTGGAGCTACAGAGGAGATCATTCATAGGCAGTGATGCTACAAGATGCAGAGTGATTTGGAGTGGGATCCCGTCATTCTCACCTTCCAATATTCTACCAGTACCCCCCATTGACCAAACATTCCTGGCAGCCAGAGTGCAAGAAAGCCAGGGAAATGTAGTTTTCTAACATAGAGAGCAAATCAGGGGAAGGTAGGAAGATAGATTTGAGTCAAACAAGCATTTGACTGGCACACTGGAGTATTCTGAAGCAAATTCCAAGCGTCTATTATTTTGCCCACAAACACTAACACTTGAAATTTTTAAGGCATGTTAAAAAATCAAAACCTATGTAAAACAACAAACAGCATCAATTATCTAAAAGTTTGATATTTGCCAGAAATGTAGGAACGGCTAGCATTTTAAATTATTATTTTTCAAGATACAATTCTTGTCATATAACTCCAGTTATTAGTATGAGAAAGGGAAGAGCCAGCCATTGTCCTTCTACGTCTTGCTCTCAATTAAGGTCAAAAGTCACAGATCAGAGCCAGGAATCAAGGGCCAAAGATAAGAGAAATCCAAACTCAGACACATGAGTGACGTACTGAGTAAGATGAACAAGAAGCGTTCCTCTTCTCAACTTAAACCCCAGAAAACCCGTGAAAATCTAGGAGACGTAGTTCACAAGGAAATGAGCTCATAATTCTCCAGTATTATACCACCAATTTCTGGCAGTGTTTTTTTCTTTTTTTCAACCCATAGATCTTTAATAGCAAAACATTTTAGGAGAGCTATCAATATGTGCCCTCTAGCATGCCTCAGATCTTTCTCTCTAAAGAAGAATATACCTTGAATTCTTAGGAAAACGAATTCAAAGTGAAATTGGCGATAAAAAAATTCTAGGCACTCTCTTTCAAAGTCATATTCAACCTAGAATTTTTTGTGGTTCTATTTTCATAAGATATTGAAATTCCTCTATTCATATTTTTCTAATTATTTGTAATACAACCAATTTGCATCCAAAGCCATTTTTAAAAATTAGTTTTTGTGTGGGTAATTTCAACTTGCACTCAATTTTTTGGAGAAAAGAAATGAAAATGGAAAATGTTATGGCAGTTTCTGTGTTTTCATTCTCCTTGTGTTCTCTCTCATGTTTTCTTCATAGCTTTGAATGTAAATGTTATAATCAGACTATAAGTGGTGTGCTATGATAATATCTCATATCTTGGAGCTAAGGGCCAAATATTTTCACTAATTCACCCAGTACGTTTTTTTTTTAATATAAAGGAAACAAACACAGGAGTGAATCACTATAATTTGTTAGGGAAGAGGATGAGAATGGGGCTTGACTCAGTTAAAAGTGGTTTAATACAGAATATATTTCTCTTGAGATAGACTTAGTTGGTGTAATTTTTAGACCAGTTAATTGCTGCATCAAGTTTCCAAATGTGCCAGTGGCTCTCGAACTCCCCCAGCCCCAGCAGCAGTGACAGAGCTTTCCCCATGAGACGATCCTGTCAGCAGGCCCTGATTTGCTGCACAGCTGTAGCATAATGAGCATTAGTTTCTCTCTAACTAGCTCTAACTCTACTCTTGATCACAGTTGAGCCCACCACGAGCTAAACAACAACCTGGGTGAGAAGTAGCTAACAGTTTCTACTTAAAGAATATATTTTCCTTCAGATGTAAAAAACAGTTAACATGATCAAACCGAAAGCAATGCCTGCATCTCCTCTCACGTTTTTTTTGTGGCAGAGATACACCTGGGTAAGCGCCAATACTGTAGAAAGCACTCAGAGCTGACATTGGAATATTCCCTGGAAAATATGTGAACTTGCTTTAGTGCCTTCACAGAAATAGTATGGCCAATATAGTGCTTTGCATGGGTGTAATTTGTCAGTTTTATTGCACACGGGAAATAGTACTGTCTACTGAAAAATACTCTCTTTGGATGTAAAGCTAACCAAAAAACAAAATGGTGTTAATCACAGTTGAGAAAGTGGGAAGATCATAGTTAACTGCAGTTGCTCCAATAAATTTTCCCAACCACACCTGGGGAGGGAGGGAAAGAGAAAGGAAGAAGCAGAGGGGGAGGAGATGCAGTGGAGATGGAAGGAAGGGTGGGGGGAGAGAATTTAAACCATGTATTCCATTTTCTTCGCAGTCTTAGTTCTATTTTATCCTGATATTTCCCATGGGTAGTTACAGTATCTGATCTCACTTGGATCTCATGTAGAAAATGCACAAGACTTTACAGCAAAATATATTTATGAAGGAATCACCAAGTATATGTTTTGTGCTGATTAGAGTAGTCAAACAACATTATAAAAGAATAAGTGTCTAATCTTCCCCAGATACCATCACTTAACAATTTAAAGTCCTTAATCATTGTTATCAGCATCAGTAAAATTTGATAAGCTCCTACTTGATTGATGGAACTTTAGATTTATCTTTACTCCACGTGACTGTTTATAGAAATCTTCCCCAGCCTGGAAGAATTCAAAGGGATCCTCATAGAAGGCAAATCAAGCCGAACTGTGCCAAGCCGAGCTACAGACCCAGGGTTATGTGGCTTGCATCCTGCACAAAATATGTGAATAGACACTTGACTGTAGAAGATATATAAATGGCTAGTCAACATATGGAAAATATACTCAATGTCACTGGTCGTCACGAAAATAGAATTAAGATCATAACGAAACACCACTCCACACCCAGCAGAATGACTAGAATCAAAATAACTAACGAGGACTGACAAGAATATGGAGTAGTTGGGCCTTTCATACACTGATGATGGGAGTGCAAAATGGTGTAAACACTGGGAAAAAAAGAGTTTGACCATTTCTTATAAAATGAAACATCCTTACAAAGTGAAATCAAGCAGAAAAAAAAAAGTTTGTATATTCATAAAAGGGAATACAATTTGGCAATAAAGGAAAATAAACAATTGATAAACAAAATGGATGAATAGCGAAAATATTATGCTGAGTGAAAGAAGCCAGACACAAGAGTCCGTAGTGTAGGATTCCATTTATATGAAACTCTAAAAAAGGCACATTGAAACTACAGTGTCAGAAAGCAAATCAGCAGGTGCCAGGGGCGAGGGAAGTTTTGGGGGACTAATTCCAAAAGAGCATAAGGGAAATTTTGCATAAGGGGGATGGAAATGTTTACCTTGATTGGGTTTGAGGTTAATGAGTGTATACACTTGTCCAAACTCATCAAAATTGTGGGTTTATCTTATCATATGGAAATTATACTAGCCCCAAAGGACCATATTTTCAGAATCACATATCTTTAATAATTTTGGCTAATTGCTACCATTTGTTGTGCACGTAATTTTAGATATGTCATCTCATGTCACCCTCATAAAACACACTCAGATGGGTATTATTATTATCATCTCAAATATGAGGAAATGGGGCTCAAAAATATTAAGTAATAGATTAGCCTGATATGATGCAACTAGTAAGTTGCTGCAGTGTGACTAAACTTAATTCTCTCAGAACCACCTAAAACCCCCAGGCTTTATTTTAACCAGGATGTACAACACAGCACTAGTTTCTGTCTTATATTACTCTATTGATATTTTATTTTCGAGGTTGATATAAAAGCTCTCACCCATGACTTTCTTTGAAGTGGAAGAAATTAGGGCAATTATCTTTCCCTCGACTTTCTTATTACCTCTGTATTATCTCCTAATTATTGTCTCTAAACTAAACATTTATAACTAATAAAGCTACAACGTGAGTTAAATTACTTCATTGTCCATCAGATATCTGAAAATAAAATGGCTTTTGATTTTGTGCCACTTTAATTACCTATATCCTCCAAATATTTGGTCTTGTTTGTTACATCGATTTAAGAATATTCTGAATTTTCTTCTGGTCCCTCAGTGACAACCTCTTTTATCATTTATGCTCGTAGTATTGAAAATGCCCTTTCACAAACACGTAAAAAGACTTATTTGATTAGGGCCAGATTCTATTGTCAGGTTTGTATATGGCTCCCATTAAGTGTTATATTTAGTCTTCCTAATCGCTCATTTGAAACTTTTTAGTTCACTCTACTTATTGGTGGATATCTTCTGATACCTACTAACTTATTAAGGCACTGTAAAATACCCACATTTTATTTAGTATGTTTTGTCCTAACAAGGGCCAAGTTTATCTATATTTTACTCTTCTTGAAAAAAACTTTATACCAAAAACTCCTATAAAAATCTCATGTAGTAAGCCAGTAAGTTTTAGCAACTTTTAAAAGGGTATAAAAAATTAGGGGTTGTGTTAAGTGACAACTCTTGGACATCTGACTAATGAGTAGGAATCAGAATGTTCAACTCTAAAAGTGGTTCTCTTCCATTGTCTCTTTAACAGGTCTTAAGTAGCAAACTTTGTTCTTTCTAAGTATTTTCAGATTCAACATATCATCTTTATATAACGAGCTTTAAATACAGTAGTCCCCCCTTATCTGTGGGGAATATGTTCCAAGACCCTCAGTGGATGCCTGAAACCGTGGATAGTACCAAACCTTATACATACTATGTTTTTTCCTATACTTACATACCTATGATAGTGTTTAATTTATAAATTAGGCGCAGTAAAGATTAACAACAATAGTTAACAACAAAATAGAACACATAACAATATACTGTAATGAAAGTTACCTTAGATCTTAGCAACTTAAGCATATGATTTTTTTTCTTTCCTCACTAAGTCGAGAACTTTCACCTTTTCACTAAATGAAGCACTTTATGGCTTCTCTTTGGCATATCCTCATTGCCAGCATCACTACTTTTGCACTTTGGGGCCATTGTTAAGTAAAATAAGGCTTACTTGAATACAAGCACTGTGATAGCATGACATTCATTCTGATAACCAAGATGGCTCCTAAGTGACTAACGAGAGGATAGTGTTTGCAGCATGGATACACTGGACAGAGGGATGATTCCCATTCCGGGCTGGACAGAGCTGGATGACACAAGATTTTATCACAGTACTCAGAATGGGCATGCAATTTAAAACTTATGAATTGTTTATTCCTGGAATTTTCCATTTAATATTTTTGGACTGCCGTTGACCATGGGTAACTGAAACTGTGGAAAGCGAAACATCAGATAAAGGGGGACTACTGTAATTATCACATCCCAGCTAAGTTACAGATAGTTAGTTTATTTCAACAAATAAATTTGAAACCATCACCTCAGACAAGGGTGATACCAATAATAGGAAGTTTCCTACATCATAAACTGTATACATGTTATTTTTGTACTTTTGTCAACACTGGCCAGCAAGAAACTCACTCCATATTTGCCTTAATTTATTTCCTCAGGGAAAGCATGCTGCTCCTTCAAAGACAATTGCTCCTGCAATTTCAGCTGGAGGAAGACAAGGAAGCTGAGGGAGACCTTTTGGATTCCTGGAAAAAGCACTGTGGCTTAGTCTGAGTTCCAACTATGATGATACTCAACAGCCCTGTCCATCCTTTATGCCCAAGCCTCTGGAACACTTGAGTGGTGCTGCCTTTACTCATCACAGATGCTACAGAATCAGCAAAAGAAAGACAATGGCACCACAGCTAAGGAACCTGCTTTAGATACTACTACCAGCTACTTTATCTTTGGACACTATTTCAGGGCTTAGAGGTCAACAAATTTGTGCAATGCTTCAATAGTATATCCTAAGCAGGCAACTTTGTCATGGTCTATTTTCTCTCTCATTCCTGAGGAACCATCTCACCCCTTCTTTATACCTTTTGGAAGCAGCATCCTTCAGAATGTTGGCATGTCCTTGCTTGGCTTGAAATCCCACCTTAGCAGCTTCCATTGAAGCCAGGGCAAAGTCAGTAAAAACTCCAGCACTGACAGAGGAAGCAAAATCAAATGATGTGCATCAGAGACACACGTTCTCTCTGAACATGCTTTTTTTAAAAAGAGTTCAAAGGCTTTTAAAAGCCAAATTTGCCAAGTCCCTGTTTAGAGTGGCAGTGAAAATGGGGGCTCAGCCATTAGCCAAATTCTTAACATCATCTTCTTAACCATAACTGAAAATCTATTAAATATGCCCTTGCACGTTGGACAATTCACCTGCCTATGGAATTTCACTAAACCCAGATAGATATGCAACATTGTGGTGTGTCATGGCACAATTTAAAACCCACCACAGTAATCGAAACTTCGTGAAGCCATATTCACAAATATTTTCCTCCACAATGTCAGAGGTCAGGCATCACAGCCTGGCCCATCTCCTCCCTGTGATAGCCCAACACCCAATTCCTCTCTTTGGCAGACTGTGGTTCATAACTAACTTTATTTTACTTTGTGCTAGCATCATCACCTTGTAAAAGTAGTTCGGGTTGGTTTAGAGTGAGAACTGGGAAATGGGTCCAGTGTAATTAGAATTCATTCCTCTCTGACCTAATTACTTCCTCCTCCTGAACCTAACCCTCTGCTTCCAGCCAGGATCCTCTCTTCTCTCGCCCTGGACTGACCAGGCTTATCCCCAACCTCACAGACTTGCTCATCAGATAGTGCTCCCCACATTACTGCTTCTCTTCTCAATCCCTCTCACTGAGGTCCAGGTACACAAGTCCTCTCAGCTCTGTCCTATATGTCACACACTTATCCTGCCTTTCCCAGTCCTGTATCTCCAGCATATGAACCTATCCCTGCAACCCGACTGTAAGCTACCAGAGAGCAGGGACCTTGTCCTGTGTCTGTTCTCAAGGGACAGTTGACAAATTAATACGTGCACTAAGACTACCACAATACTAAGACTAGCTGTATGTTTTTAACAAAATGATGTAATTAAACCTTGCCCAAAATAATATTGAAAGAAGACGTCACTGTCTTAGAGTAACTGGATATTTTGGCTGCACTGCCTGCTACCTGAGTCTGGAACCAACTGTAATCCTGACCTGGAGAATTAAGAAAAAGAGTACGCAGCATGCCCGCAAATCAATGAGTTACATTAGGGATGTTCTTATCCTCACCTTGCACATCGGTTTAAATAACTGGGTCCTTATTACCACCACTGTGCTTAAGTCCTTCTTCTGCTTCTACATCTGTCCTACTGAGCCCCAACACATTCCTGGGACTAAATACCTGATACAAAATCCTCATGCCTAAACTGAGACTCTGCTAAATTTATCCATACCTTCATGACACTCTATCTCTCCCAGTTTTCTGGTCTTTCTCCTTCAACTCTCTGTTAAGCCCAGTCACCCCTAGTCTGGTGTGTCAGTTATCTATTGATGTATAGCAAATCCCCCGTTAGCCCAGGGCTTACAACAATCGTGTATTGTCTCATGATTGTCTGGGTTGGCTGGGCTCAGCTGGTTGGTTGTTCTGCTGGTCTCACCTAGTCACTTATGCATCTTCAATCATCTGTCTGCTTCACTGGGACTGCAGGGTCTAACGTACCCTAACTTACATGCCTGGGACCTTGGCGTTGGCTTTTGGCTGGAGATCACTCCACAGGTGTCATCTTTCAGAAGTCTACCCAGGCTTCCTGATGATGGTGACGTTCTAAGAGGGGACAAGAGCAGAAACTACAAGGCCTTTTACAGCCTAAGCTTTGGAACTTAGAAGATATCATTTCTACTACTTTCTATTGGTCATAAAGCAAGTCATAAAAGCTGCCCCACATTCAAAGTAGTGGACAAAGAAACTCCACCTCCAGCTCAGAAAAGCAGTAATTTCACACTGCAAAGCAGCATGTTTGGGAGCCATTGTTATAATGATCTTCAACCTTTGTTTTGCATTGCCCATCAGAAAATCAGAAGTTTTGCTGCCTTCCTCCTAACATGGGCACCCAACAAATAAATGCACTTATTCTCACCTCAAACTACTCGTGGAAGAACACGAGGCATAACAAAAAAGGTAGAAGAAAGGTTAAACAGAAATTAGCAGACAACTTCCTCCTCCACTGTACTGCCCCAGAGCATTATTTTTCAAGGTGCAGGGTGACACACTGCATTCAAGGGGTAATGATCCTGTGTTGTATGGGACCATGACATGAATTGCTTCAAGCACTTGGGAGACTTTTGATCCTCTAGATGGCCAAGGTCAAGTGACTGGGGTCAAGTGGGGCTATAGGAACCAGAATTGGTGCAGAGGTGAAGGTGTGGGGACTTGATTACTCAGGCCTTCCTCCGTTCAAGGGAGATTGCTGGAGGTGCCACCTTAAAATTTGTTATATATTACCCAGCCCAGCTCCCCAGGGCTGACAGGACGACTGGAATTCAGAAAAGAAGCCCTGTTTATGTAATAAGCAGGACAGGACGGCTCATAGGTGGCATCTCCTAGGAAGATGACATGGTAGGTAGGCAAAGTGCAGCAAGAAGTCAGTGAAGTAACTGCAAATATGGCGTAATCAAGAGAACTGGTCAGAATGAGAAGAAAGATGGGAGAACTCCGCCTTTTAAATTTGAGTGTGTTTATTCAAGTAAAAATACTGCGCAGTGTATCAGAAAGGTCTTGAATGACCAGATTTTAATCCCTTCCTGGTTCTATGATCTAACTATGAATATATAAAACCTCCACTTGCCCCCTCTGCACTTAGAACTAGTACCTTTTATCCAGCCCATAATTCTCCCTAGATGTTGGCTATTTTAAGGAGTAATTTAGTCACCCTAATCACATAATTTCCAAAGTTAATGATTTCCTAAAGCAAGGGAATCATTACAAATGAGCCCATATTGCTTTCCTCTAATATCTTTCCCGAGTTGAAATGAGTTTATATACTAACGGGTATTAAAAGTAAATTTTCAGAAGCATTTTCAGGGTTGGTGTCTGGCACAGACATTTACATTCCCTTTCAGTAAGAGAGACTGTGAAGAAGGAAAATAATACTCTTTTAAGGTAAGTCTCAGTGAATTGATACTTAAACACAGTACTGATGAAGCACTCAAGAAAATCATAGTTATGTTAACTAGAACATAACCAATACAGACCAAATTCCTCTATCATTTTATTTTTATGTTGGCCTTGACATGAGAACATGGAATCTCAGGAGATTCTTTCTTAACTTGAATGCATAAGCAACAAAAATATCAGCAGGATAAAAATTTTAGAAGGAAATAAGAATAATATATCCCACATGGATTTACAAAATGGAGCCATCTTGAGGGGGAGAAATTTGCTTTGGTAAAGGTAGAAAGATTCAATAAAATTTTCTCAACCATGACTAACAGAATAAAATGAACCAGAGGATTTTGGTATAATTATTTTTTGGGTTTCATTTTACTTTTGGGAGAGGTGGGTCAGAGGAGGAGAGTTATCTAATAGAAATGTCCAAGACCTGTTTCCTTAAGGTTTTAAAATATATTTCTAATATGAGTGAGTGCATTACTGCACAATTATCTGGGCCTTTATGAAAACTTTGTAGATAATTCTGGGCCCCAAATGGACATTGGACTAAATGATTTACATTATTTGTATTGATTCTGATAAGTGTAAGCTGAGTGAAAATAAAACTTAGAGCCTATTAAAGAAGTATGTTAAAGAAGTAACAAAGTTGAAAATTAATTTTTGAGCAGTTTTGCCATGTTATCTCAAAATTTAAAGATTTTAGAGCAAATTTCAGGATTTCAGAGCAAATTGTTACTTAACGATAAAATCCCCTGTTCTCTTTGTTCCCTTGACATTGCATGTTCTTTTAAATGCCTCTGATGAGAGTAAGTCAGTCAGTTGTCAACAGAAATGTGAAATAAAAATCAAAGGAAGTACAAACCAAGAAAAGATAGTGTGAGGGATCAGAATTGGCCACCTCAAAATATGTCTCTTTACCTTGATTATTTTAAAGAACAAAAGACTCTGAAAGAAACTTTGACCTCCCCCTCAACTAACTGCCTAAAAGAAATTTAAGATAGAAGGCCTGTCCCCAGGACAGACCATCACCATAGATAACTCTGGGTATTTATAGACTGGGAGGGTCCTTGCCAAGCCCATTCTTATCAAAGTTCTGTTTACCAAACATTTGCTTTACCATTTCCATGTGAATTGCCTTCCTCCCCTTTGAAGTCGCAAACAACTACCCCCAATACCTTTGTCTTGTCCTTTGTCTTTTGCTGAAGATGCTCTTTAAGATGACAGCCTCCACCATTTTAGTGAGTTACTCAGTTTTTCCTGGGTTTCTCCCATGTATACATGTTATAAAGCTTTGTTTGATTTTCTCCAGTTATTCTGTCTCATGTCATTTTAATTCATACCCCAGGCAGAAGGACCCAGAGTGGGTAGAGGATATGTCTTCCTCCCCTACAATAGCTATGAAATTTGTGATAACAATTTTATACTGGAGAAAACATCTGAAAGGCATAGTCTATGTGAATACAGAGCACTTTTGACAAGAGTAACTGAATCACAAAGCAAGTTCAAATCTAGTGGTTAAAAATTAGGACCTTAAGGAAACTCTTAAAACCATATCCCACACTTCCATTAACATTTCACAGCCATTACTCAATCCCACAGCCACACTTTGTGATTGAAGAGGCAGGACATGCGACTATAGGAGTGAGTAGTAATTCACTCAGCTAAAAGCCAAAGCTTTATGGCAGAGAAAGGAGACAATGTTTATTAGGAGGCAGCTAGCAGTCTCCACCTTGTTCCTATTCCACAGCTCTTCTTGAAACACTCCCCTCATTTGACTCCTAAAATGTAGTCAAAACTTCATGCTAATATGGCACACACTGATTCGGGAAACATCTCCCACATTATCACATTTAGCTGCATATGACCTTGTAAAGTAGGCACCCTTATTACATTCCAAATCTGCTAATAAGAACCAGAGGCTCAAAGAATTATTATAACTTGTCAAGAGTCAGGACACACATGAATTGTTTTTCATTTTTGTTTTTCTTTGTTTCACTCTAGACCCAATTGGTTCACCACTTTAGGTTCTTCTTCTACCACTTAGATTACCCTTCTACCATCTGCTAAGATAGTTTTCAGAACAAAGTAAAATCATGATTCACACTAACAAAGACTCTCACCTTGACCAAATTTTAGTCAGGCATCTCTGAACCTTCTTCTCAAGGAGGCCTGAGGTCTTGTCCTTGGGCCTTGTCCTCAAGCCTACCTATTATTGTAACAAAAGTCCTGCTAAACCAGTTTAAAGAGAATCCTCCCACCCTTGACAGCTGATCACCCTCAATATCTGATCAAATTCCTAATCCCTCACCATCCCTCAAGTGATGTCTGATCACCCTGACCTGCCTTTAGCAAGAATCCTGTTAGGTCAGTTTAACAAGAATCCCCCACCCTTGATGTCTCCTCTTAGTAATTTTCCATCCACTGACCCCTCTCAACCTGCTCCTTGGTTATAATTCCCACTTGTCCTTGTTTTCAGAGTTGAGCCTGATCTCTCTCCCTTGTTGTGATGGTCTTGACATCTAGAGCAGTTGTCCTGAGTAAAGTCTTCTTTACTTTTTAACAAATGTCAGAATAATTTTTCCTTTAACGACATACAAATATAAACATGAACATGTATGAAGGAACTTTTTTTTTACTCGTACGATACAAGGGTCCAAGGCAAATGATATAACAGGTTCAAAGAGAAAGTCAAAGCAGTACAAATTTATATAAAGGTATACTGTGATGAACTGCAAATGAAGACAAAATTGGTTTTTCCTTAGCCAGAGGAGTGAATTGAAATCACAGGACAGCATTTACATATCTATCAGTTATCTACAACTTATGAAGAGTTGCAAAATAGCTCAAAAGCAGAGATAACGGCTAGAACCTGATCACCTGGAAGGGTGTGCTGCAGATAGTGGATAGTTTTCCAAAGAAACAAAAAAATTTTTTTCTACGCATCTACCTGTAGAAAGTCCCTAATTTAGTCCATGCACTTAGGCTCATCTCTTTCTATATTATTCCCTCTGATAATGTATTCTATTTTATGGGTTAAATTCTCCTTCCTATACTGATAATCTCAAAATACACACTTCCATCCATCCCCTGTATGTCTTACCCAAGGTATTTTAATGTTATGCTATGTTCACTCTGTATTTCAATGTTCTACAAGTCATCTATATTTGAAAGTTCAAACATCATGTAAAACTTCAAGTGTATAAAATTAATACCGCTGTGCATCTCATAAGATCAGACATACTTTTCAATAGACCCACTTCTGTTATTGTCACAACTGTTATTCCAATAACTCAGAATTAATGTCTTAGAATCATTTAAAATCTTCTAATTTGTGCTTCATATCTAATAGTAATTAAGTTCTGCTTATTTTTCCAACAAAATGTTTCTTAGATGCAAGTTTCCATTCCCTTTTATCATTCACTTAGTCCTAAATTGCTTTTTACTCTTTCCTTCCCCATTTCTATGCTCTGTTAATCTAATGTGTGGCTACCAAATTAATCTCTATAAACCACTTTCACCATGTAGCATAGATATTCTCAAGTATACCACATACAAAATTAAATAGGTATGGCAGTTGTATTTTTCAAAGATAGTTTATAACAATATCTCCATATGCTTTTATTACTACATTATATTCCTTTGTGTTTGCATCAACCAACATACCACAGTGGAAGTGACACCATTGACATCTAAGGCTAGGTCTTAAATGGTGACACGGTTTCACCTGGCTCTCTCTCTCTCAGACTGCTTGCTCTTGGAACTCAGTCTCCATGCAGTAAGCAAGTCCAAGCCACGTGGAGAGGTCACATGAAGGTATTCTGGCCAACAGCCTTAGCTGAGGTCCTATCTGGTAACCAGCATTAACCACCAGACATGTAGGTGAGGAAGCTCCAAGATGACTCCAACCCCAGCCCCATACGACAGCCACCACACGAAAGAACCCAAGTGAAGGCTGCCTAGCTGAGGCCAGTCAACTCCCAGAACATTTATAGTTATTAATAATAAATAACTTGCTGTTTCTTATGCCGTTATATTTGGGGTGGGCTGTGTAGCAATGGCTAAGCAATACTGTAGGGCAGGCATTACAATCATAATCTAGGTTTTTTAATGGCAAAAACAGGTAGTGCAAAGGTGATAAATCACTGACTTAATTTTACTAATAGCATTTTGAACTGTGAACTTTTTGAATGTAGTGATCATGTCCATTATCTGAATGCCCATTGTCTGTCACAGTCTCTGGTCCATATTAAACGCACAAGAAATAGTGTTTAAATGATTACTTGAACAAATAGAACTATATGCAGATTTTACTTGGTTTAGCTTCATTGGGTTTTGAAATAATAGTAGCTCCTAATTATAACCAGAAACTGTAATTTGGGGTTTGTTTCTTTGTTTCTTTGGATTGTTTGGTTTCTTTACCCTGAAGATTAAAGAATCATTCTCAGAGGTCTCTTGAACACCAGCTTATATCAGGAATAGGTCCATTTAAAAGCCAGATATATAATGTAATGAATCTTGGTATAATAGTTAGAAATTTTAGAATATTTTTTACATCCCCATTTTAATCATTAATGCCAGATGTCTTGATCTTAAAGAGGAAAAATAAAGGATAAAATGAATTAAAGTATTTTATTGCTCTTTTAGGTTTGAATGTTTATGTCTCAAGCATTAAATAAATTGTACTTGGTCCAAGTTGTCCAGGTGCAAAATACGAAACAATTAATATCTGTTTCTCCTTTAGCACATTTTTCCAGAAGTATATTTTTTACGTAAACAACATTTTATTTAATATTTAGATTGTAAGACTTTGAAAACTTTTGACATATTTATACCTTCTTACAAGTAATGATTCAAGTAAGTCAATAGATATTCAATTCAAACAACTGTAATAATCCTAACAATTGTATATCTATACAGTTGCCTAATGGTTCTAAGGCCTAACCTGAAATTAAGATGTTGAGGGTATAGATGGCTATCAAGTAAAGAGTCACACAAATTTTAGGTAAAGTAAGTAGACAATAGAATTTCAAAGATTCCAAATATTCAATGCCTTAAGAACAAGATAAACATTAAATCTGCGAGAATTCAAGGAAGGAAAACTGTCTTAGCATAAGCCCATAGTTCTAGCCGTGAGCAAACAGAAAGAGGCACCTTACATGAAACTTGAAAAGAAGACCAGCATTCACCTATGCCAGCTCAAATGTCCACGAAGGAGAGGAGCCCTATGAATGAATAACCGTGGTAGGCAGTAATGGCCTCCCCAAAGAGATCCATGTTCTAATCCTGGAACATGTGAATATGCGATGTTACATGGCAAGTGGGAATTAAGATAGCAGATGGAATTAAGGTTATTAATCAACTGACCTTAAAATAGGAGGATTATCCTGGATTATTTAAGAAGGCATCAGAGTAATTCAATGTGAGAAACACTCAACTGGCCATTGCTGGCTTTGAAGATGGAAGTGGCCACAAGCCAAGGAATGCAGGCAGTCTCTAGATTTTGGAAAAGGCGTCCCTGGCCTTCAGAAGGAATCAACTTTGCTGACACCTTAATTTTAACCCAGTAAGACTCACTTCAGACTTTTGACCTCCAGAACTATAAGATAATAAATTTGTGGAGTTTTAAGCCACTAAATTTATAATAATTTGTTATAGCAGCAATAGGAAACTAATACAATAACCAAGGATAGACCTCTGAATAGAAATACTTCTAGTGGAAAACAATAAATCTTCCAAGTGCTAATGTGCACAGAATGAAATGACCCCTAAAATAATTATCTTCCACGCCCTCTGATACTAACTTTATCAAACCAAACATCTAATAGTCATTTGGAGTAATAAGTTGATATAAAAGAAAGACTTGGAATAGATAACTGGTCAGCATTCTTAAGCTATTTACATTTTCTGCTCAAAATGTAGGGTTCGAAATACAGGAATGGAGAGAACACCTAGTTTCCTTGGAGTTTTGTTAGAGTATTTCAATTGATGAGAACCTAATTATTCCTTCATGAGCAATAAACTGGAATCTAAGGATAGGCAGGGCTGAATCAGGAAAAATGCTATTGTAAACACATCATCTGGGGCAATCCAATATCCAAAGCTCCATTCCTATTGGTACCCTGATCTCCATTTTGGAGAATTCCTTATATTGTGTGGTCTAGAGAGTTAGTGCTCACCATAAAGGTCTAATCCACATCCTGGCAGCAGCAGTGGACCAGACTGCTACAGTGGTGAATCTCAGCAATGGTGCCGCTGCTCAAACCATCAAAGCTCCCTTGTTCCTACCCAATTTCTAATTCTGGGCCTCCAGCTTCCCTCCCGTTCAGTGAGCCTCTGACATCCTTCCAGTAATTTACCTTTTGTTTAGGTAAATGAATCATTTCCTACCACTTCTAACCAAGAACAGAATGGATAACCATACTAAGGAATAGCCCTGACCTTTAACCTCTAAACAGCCCATAACTACCCACTACATAATATTTGATTCTGTTTTCAAAATTGTCAACTCGCTGATGAAAGCCACCCTGATAAACAATTCTGATCTTAGCTGCATAAACTAGGATTTGGAAATTTTTTGTATGAATTTATTCTCTGCTCTGCGATCTAAAATAAGTTCATTTCTAAAGTGGAAAATTGTTTTGCAATAACAAAATCACAAAGGGAAGACTGACATATTTGACTACCAAAATATTTATGAAATTTTTAATATAAGAAAATAGAATAAATACTAAAGAAAACCAATTTGGGAAAATAATTGGCTAAGTATGAAAAACTAAGTATCAGCACCCATACAAAGTAAGGAGTTATGTAAATGCACGAAGATCGCCCAAGATCCCAGAAACAATTCACACTAGAGGAAATACAAAAAGCTACAAAAAATTTGAAAAATATTCAGTCTTGGTTCAATATAATCAAAGAAATGAAAAGTAAAGCATTATTAAGATATAATTTTATATCTATTAAAATTAAAAAATTAAAATATTGACACTGAATTTTGATGATGTGGTAAAACTAATACATTTATATACAATCAAGGAACTGTAAAATTGTGTCCCTGACTGTTCCTGGCTGCAAAATAATAATAAATTTTGAAAGCCATAAAATATTCATAAGTAGTTAATTCAGGGGAGAAAGAAAAGCTATCCAGGCAAAGACATTCATTATAGCATTATCAAAAATAGTAAAAAAATCAATAAAAGATAGGATGATAGGGAATGGCTGAGTAAATCACAGTGCAATATCTAACGGAATACTATGTAGTTATTAATAATAATAATTGTAGAAACATTAAAAATACTTGTTATAGGAATCTTAAAGAAAAGGAAGGCAAAACCATATAAGTATATTCACAAAACAAAGACTAAAAAGAAATATTTAAAAATTAGTCGTGTTCAGTTATTCAAATTTTGAGATATTTTTTCTTGAAAAAATTGACTTTAATGTGAATGCATGGCTTTGTAACAACTGGGAAGAAAATAACAGATCAGTGACAAAATGAATGTAAAACTTGCAGACCTCAGGAACATAATCAAGCTTTTAAAAGGTTTGTTTCTTTTATGATTAGTTCAATAAAAAGACATTAGTTAAAACATAACAATGAAATAAATCTACCTAGTGTATTCTCTTGGAGAACGTTAAACTTGAGTCTTACATTTTTACCATTTTCAAAAGAATACCAAATTAACGATTACCCCAAATCAAAAAAAGTTTACAACGTGAACTGCAATATCTAAAAGAATCAAATATAAAATGAATCATCCTATCTCCACAATTTAAAAATTCTGGTTTACATGATAGTACAAGCATAAATTATATACCCCTCAGATAAGAAGGATTACTATGGCAAAGCTTGAAGATGAGATAGAAAGTAGAGAAAGAGGGACAGACACCTAGGCACCCAGAATATATACTCCTATCGTAAGTAAATAGCCATCAACAAATGGTAAATTCTTTTTGAGTGACCTTCAGTAACAGGCATTATCCGTCTTACAAAGTGGATGCCACAAAGAAGTCCTATAATTATCCATTAGCGAAGAGAGTTTAGAGAAGATTAAAGAATGGAGAGGTCTGCGCTTTCATTTGACACACACATGCATCAAGTGCATAATGGGGGCTTTTTAAAAATACAATAAATGTTCATCTACAAGCTGTCAGGTCACAGATGGAAAACTGATTTCAAAGAGATCTTTCATATGTAAATTCTAAATAATTTACTCAAGAACATGGCTTGGGCTAGAAGATATTACCAGTCAGGCCTCTGTATGCATTTTTATATACCCAGCCTGACAACCCGTCTCTCTGTAGTTCCCTTACTTACCCAATAAAATTCTATACATCTCTCAAACATAAAGATTGGTAAGGGAAATGGCAAGGGCAGAGCTAAATAAGAAAGCCTATTTTTTCTCAGAGTAGCAGTGATTTATAACGAGCTGAAAAATTAGTAGCCAAATAAGACAAAGTAAGGTCAGTCAGTTGGATCAAGGTCTGGAACCTGCTGACCAGCTCAATGGCCAATGCAATTAGATTGCCAGTGTAAACACCTGTGTGCCATCTGGCCTTCTGAGGGCTGACGCCACCACACATTTCCTTAGACCTGTAATGGTAACCACATTTATGATAGGCGCAAGTCTTCAGGAGGTAATAAGCCCAGAGACCATTAAGAGTGTCCTCAGAACCTCTGATTTCACATATTATTCAACTCATGAATAATAGGTTCATTACAGCCCAAGATGGTACTTTAGAATAATTATTTTTAAATGTGTATGAAAACTGTATTTCTTTTAAAAAGCATTTGAGTAGAGTTTCTGATGCTCTCTGACATTTATTCTTACTGAGAAGTAAGAAATTCAAATGAAGTATTGAGCAAAACAACAGAAGCAATCGAATCATTTTATTTTAATGATTGTATACACCACTGCATGTATCTCAAAGTGTTTTCAAGCATGTTATCTCACTCAACTCTCAAAGAATTGGGGCAAGTACTGAGGACCTAGACTGTTTTCCCCATTTAATAACGAGGAATCAGACACTGAGAGTTGAGGAGACTGTCCAGGGTCACAAAAGCAGGACAAAGGATCTTCTATTCCATATTTTTCTATTGATGCCATATTTCTTATACTGAATAATATGTAAAGATTATGATTAATTTTCTTAAAATACTTAAGGACATTCGGCATCTAGATGTGCTATTAATCAAAGGTATGTTAATCAGTGGGTAAACTCCAAGAGGCAGATTATAACCTGTACTGAGTCACCAAATCACAGAATCTAGAGTTGAATGGGAATTCATAAATAAATAAACCCAACTTCACATCAAAAAAATAAATTCTCTCAGTAATATCCTTGAGACATAATCAAGAAGCTTCTGCTCAAGCTGATCCAGTAATGAGATGCTCAACCACTGCCCAGGGCAGAGAAAGCCTTTGTGGAGAGTTCTGAGAAAAAGTTCTGTATATTGAAGGTGTGCTAACACTTAAGGCTGCCCTTTAGTATTTGTTCATTGTTCCACCCCACTGGGTCTCAACTGGAGGGGGCAGGGGGTGTGAATTTGCCCACCAGAGGACATCTAGCAATGCCCAGACACGTTTTTGGTCATCCAGGATTGCTACTGGCACCTTGTGGGTAGAGGCCAGTGATGCTGCTTAACATCCTGCAATAGACAGGGCAACCCCCACATCAATGCATTATCCAGCCAAAAAATGTCCACAGTGCTGAGACTGAGAACCCTGTTCTACTCTAAAAATCTACCTAGAGAATAAATCTAATCCCTCTTCTCATCAACACCTTTCAAATACTTGTAAAAGTTATCCTGTTCCACCCTATATCTTCCATTTTCAGTGATAAATTTTCCCAAGTCTAAAACACTCCCTCCTACAAATATGATTTTTGGACCTCTTAACAACATATTTGTCCTTCTGTTTGTCAAATTTGCTCTTTAAATTGTGGGTCCAGAATGGCCTAATATGGCAGAAAGGGTCAGAAATTGCACAATGCAATAGAACTATTTATTTCCCAAATTTAGTTCTGCCTATATTAAGAATGCCTAGACCTGTAGCATATCTTTTAACAGCCATTTCATACCTCCACTCATACTGAGCTTGTGATCAACTAACTTAACTAAGTAAATTTTTACTTGAACTAATATTGGTCTTTTCTACTACCTTTGCAGTAAATTGTTCAAACCCAAAAGCAAGATTTTGTGTGTTCCAATTAAATACAATCTTATCAATTTCAATCTTCCAGGCAGCTGATGGAGTCTCTCCGTCCTGAAGAGGGGACCACAGCCTTCACCACAGCCCACCCCGTGTACCACACAAATCTATTTGCCTCATAGAGTAAGTCCACCACTGAGAGATGAGTTTCTCTGGGATTCTGGTTGGTCTCTATCCCTAAGGAAACTTACAAGGGGGAAAGTTAGTGAAACAAACTATAGTGACTGCTACTGTAGCTGGACTCAAATCCACAACTGACAGTCATTGCCTCCCTCCTCAACAATTCTTTCTAGGTCTCCCTTGTCTTTGGCTAACACATCTGCTGAACTAGACCCTCAAACTTGAAAGATCTGAAACTCCTGGTCACCAAGCCATTCTCAGGCCTTGTCTGGGGCAATAAAACAATAAACGATCAAATAAATAAATAAAATTAATTGCTTCAGGACTTCAAATACATCTAGTTTTATATTTTTATTATTTATCAATAACTGTTATTCTTATAATATCTCATAGCAATATAGGCTATAAGTTCACCAATAGAAAAAAAACTTTAAAGAATAATTCCTCACTGAAATGAGCAAAAAAGCACATCTACAATTATTTGTCACTATTAATTATTAATCAAATCATTGATTACGTGCTGCAGATCTAATATTTTAAAATAACTAACCATTATTACTTCAGTTGCTCTCTTATTTTAGCACAATGCAATAGCCATTACATCTAAAAGCCATGCAGTTAAAATTTCTTTGAAGTTTGGCTCTCTTGCAGCATATAAATCCAAAAATGTTGATGGTGATACTCTTCACTTTTCTTTTTGAGCTTTTTAATAAAGTGTATTCTACATATGCTAGGAAAGAAAAAATTCTTAGTTATTAACACAGTGAGGAGGTTGATCAATAGTTTGTTTATTTTGAATAAGGCAAAATTATCCTAACTGAAAGAACACATCATCCTTTTTGATTCTTGGGAATTGTAAAACAGCAGTCTTCTCCCTCTACACGCACAGTATCACGGGTAAGCTACACAGGACTCACTCTCACACCACCATCCAGACCAGGGCAGTTTGGAATGCTTTCAGCTAATTTGTTTTATTAATTTCTAATCAACTTTCAGGAGAATTCCACTCTACTTATTGTTTTTCAAGAAGAAATTCAAAGGTGTCCCTTTTTCATTTATTTTTAAACAGAAATGTAATTATTTTTCCACTGATAATATTTCCTTTGGGAACTATATACTTGGGAGCTTTAATAGTTGTATTACATATTCATCTCTTTCTTTATTAAGTGAGATCAGATCTTTCTCTCCAAATTGTTTTTAACCATGTTCTTTTTCAATGATCTCCATAAATGAATGTTGAGTGTAAATTTTGAAAGATACCTATAACTCGAGATTTTATAAAATTTTATTCTTTTCAAAGTTTATTGATGAAAAATATAATTAGTTATTTAGATTTTCTTATTCCTTACTGGGAATAACCAAAGCTTGCTGACTTGTGTGTTTTTGGTCAAGTCTCAAAATGCAGGTCTCTATGCAGAGGCTTATAAAGCGAGTAACTCCCTCTCGATTGATGGATTTATCCCACAGCAGCCTCAGAGGGTTTTCCTACTTTGCTTTCAACTGTTCTTCATTAGCCCACTTGCTCTACATTAGCATCCCTCAGGCTGCCATGACTTTGCATCTTTAGCTCATTCCTGATGTTTGCACTTTTGCCTAACCCACCCTTATTCTCTTTTCAGCTTTTGAACTATCTTCAGCCTTAAACATTATTTTTCACACTCCCTCAACTCCATTTCTGTAGCCCAGTTGTAAGACTAATGGCAACCAATGGTAAGACTAACAACCATGAATTAGGAGACTTATTGCTAAAATGTCCATGCTACCCAAAGCAATCTACAGATTCGATGCAATCTCCACCAAAATTCCAATGGCATTTTTTACAGAAATATTAAAAACAATCCTAAAATTCATGTGGAACCATTCACAAAAGCCCCAGCGTAGCCAAAGCAATCTTGAGAAAGGAGAAAAAAGCTGGAGGTGTCACACTTCCTGATTTCCAGTTATATGACAAACCTAGAGTAATCAAAATGGCATGGTATTGGCATAAAAACAGAAACAGACCAATGGAACAAAATATAGAACCCAGAAATAAAACCATGCATATATGTCAACTGATCTTTGACAAGGGTTCCAAGAATACACAATGAAGAAAGGTTAGTTCTTCGACAAATGGTGTTGGAGAACAGGATATTCACATGCCAAAGAATGAAAGTGGATGCTTGTCTTACACCCTGCACAAAAATAAACCCAAAATGGATTAAAGACTTAAAGGTAAGACCTAAAACTGTAACACTCCTAGAAGAAAACATAGGGCAAAAGCTTCTTGACATTGGTCTTGGCAATGATTTCATAAATATGATACCAAAAGAACAGCCAAAAATAGACAAGTGGGATTATATCAAACTAAAAAGATTCTTCACGGCAAAGGAAACCATCAATAGAATGAAAAGGCAACCTATGGATTAGGAGAATATGTTTTCAAACCGTATATTTGATAGAGGTTAATTTTCAAATATATATGAAACTCCTACAACCTGATAGCAAAAAAATCTAATAACCCTCTTCAAAAATGGGTTTAAGATTGGAATAGACATTTCTCCAAAGAAGACACACAAATGGCCAACATGTATATGGAAAGATACTGAACATCACTAATCATTAGGGAAATCAAATCAAAGCCACAATAAGATATCACCTTACACCTGTTAGGATAGCTATTATCAAAAAGACGAGTATTGGTGTGGATGTGGAGAAATTGAAACCTTTATATACTGTTGGTGGAAATGTAAAATGGTGAAACTGCTGTGGAAAACAGTGTGGAGTTCCCTCAAGACATTAAAAATAGAACTTCCGTATGATACTTCAATAGCACTTCTGGGTATTCATCCAAAAGAACTGAAATCAAGATGTTAGCAGTCCATGATCATTGCAGGATTATTCACAATAGCCAAGATATGGAAATAACCTGAATGTCTATCGATGTATATGGTACATATATGCAATGATATATTATTCATCCTTGAAAAAGAAAGACGGGGGCCGGCCCGGTGGTGCAAGCAGTTAAGTGTGCACGCTCCGCTGCAGCGGCCCGGGGTTCGCCGGTTTGGATCCCGGGCGCGAGCCGATGCACTGCTTGGCAAGCCATGCTGTGGCGGCGTCCCATATTAAGTGGAGGAAGATGGGCACAGATGTTAGCCCAGGGCCAGTCTTTCTCAGCAAAAAAAAAAAAAAAAGAGGAGGATCAGCAGATGCTAGCACAGGGCTGACCTCCTCACAAAAATAAATAAATTAAATAAATAAATAAATAAATAAATAAATAAAATAAAAATGAAAAAGAAAGACGGGCCAGCCCGATGGCATAGCGGTTAAGTTTGCATGCTCCACTTCGGCGGCCGAGGGTTCACAAGTCCAGATCCCGGGCACAGATCTACACACCACTAGTTCAGCCATGTTGTGGTGGCACCCCACATGCAAAATAGAGGAAGACTGGCACAGATGTTAGCTTAGGGACAATCTTCCTCGCCCCCCCCCCAAAAAAAAAGAAGAAGAAGGAAATCCTACTATATGGGACAACATGGATGAATCTGGGGGAATATGGTAAGTGAAATAAGCCAGTGATAGAAGGATAAACATTGCATGATTCCACGCATATAAAGTATCTAAAATCATCAAGCTTGTAGAATCAGAAAGTGGAATGGTGGTTGCCAAGTAAGTTGCTAAGTGAAGGGCATAAAGTTTCAGTCAGGCAAGGTGAGTAAGTTCTAGAGATCTGCTGTGCAACATTGTGCTTATAATTAACAATACTTATATTGTACACTTGAAAATTTTAAGAGGGTAGAACTCGTGTTCTTACCACAATAAAATATTTTTTAAGCCAAAATCTAAAATGCTTATAACACTAAGGATTTTATTTCTCACTCCTTCTACACGTCTGTCGTGGGTGGGCTGGGTGCTTTCCTCCAAGCCTCCGTTCTCTGAGACACAGGCTAATAAATAGCCACCTTTTCAAATTTTCTCGTCCATGGCAAAGAGAAAGAGAGAAATGGCAAATAGCCTCTTAAAACTTCCACCTAGTAGTGATATACATTATTTCTAACCACATTTCCTTCTCCAAAGCAAATTACACATAACTCCAAAGGGGCAGAGAAGTGTACCATGTGCCCAGAAGGAAAACCAGAAATGTCTTATATGACCATCCTAGTATTCTTTCTTTTAAAAGTATAAATATCAACCACTATCATTAGTCCTCTTAAGTGGGTTCACAACTATAGTAAGATTTAAATAAATATAAACATGGAAGGACAAGATAGTTATCTTACTCATTGCTGTCACAAAATCAGTTATCATAATTCACGCCTACAGAGTTTCAGCAACCCTGCCAGTTTGCAAATCCTTGAAGCCTCTTTGCAAATCCAGGAAGTCTCTCTTCCAGGAAGAGAAAGCTTTTGATTGCCACAGGCTGCCTCAGTCAGACCAGAAATACTGTGAACAGGGCTGACTGTCCGCTTACCCAAGTAGGTAGAAACCAGCAGGGTAAGCTTAATGCAGCACCGAAATACCATTTGTTGCCATACTTTCTTTTTCCGTTCAGAAGAGCCCAATTTTTCCTTTCATTTATTCAGTTTATCCTACAAATATTGAGTGTGTGCAATGCAAGGTGCTAATTGCTGGAGATATAGGTAGCAAACCAGATGAGAAATATTAAACAACTAATTGCATAATTTAGTATTTAATTTCAGTTGTGATAAGAAACTGTCATAAGAGGTAGAAGAGTGCAGAAGCTAGTTTCGAATGATTTTACAATTCCAGCTCACTTCCTTCCTAGCCCTGTGACCTTGAGTAAGTTTACTGAAATGTCCCTAAGTCTCAATTTCCTCATCTCTAAGTCAAGAATATAATACCTACTAATGGAATAAGACTGCCTACGTTATAAATTTGTTGTGCGGATTAAGTGAGATAATATATGTAAAATGCTTTGCTCATGTCTGCCAGAGTTAAATGCTTAAAAGATTTTTACTATTATCATTGTTGTTGTTTACTACAAAGGGAATGTATTGGCAGCATATCTTCACAAAACTAACAGAGAAAGCACTTTCACTACAATTTTACTGAGATCAGAAAACAAAGAAAAATATGATTGCTTAACTAAGAAATATAAAATAAATTTACATTCTTAGGGAAGCTAAATGTTAGTGCACTTGATTTAGCTAAAAGTTCATAGGTGAATGGTGAGGTAAATTCTGATAAACGTCTTTTCTCCATATCTCATCTCATTTTTGATCAGTCAAGAATTTACGAAGAAGGGAATGGCATCATCCCGAATTTTCTTTCATTTTCCGATGAAGCAAATAAGCCAGGTACTATTATACTGAATTGTTTGAGGAAAGTGATGCACGGGAATCATAAAACACTAACCGGGATCAAATCTTGTAGGTGTCTTAACTACCATTTAAATGATTTTTACAATTAGAATGTTACTCATCTACTTATGTAGCTAATTTCCATATTTCCTGGGAATGAACAGATCAGCAACAGAAAGTTTGCTAACATTTGTATGGGGATTACCAGTCACAAAGCACTCGATGTGCACTAATTTATGTTTTCTTTTTAAAACTCTGAGAAGGAAGTAGGGCAGATCATGTTATCCCCCGTTTTTCCAATGAGCAAACTGACGCTCTTAGAATGTAAGTGACTTGTCCAAGATCAAACACAGATTCTGATTCAGTTTAAAACCATCTGCTGGGGGCCGGCCCGTGGCTTAGCGGTTAAGTGCGCTGCGCTCCGCTACTGGGGACCCGGGTTCGGATCCCGGGGGCGCATCTACACACCGCTTGTCCGGCCATGCTGAGGCCGTGTCGCACATACAGCAACTAGAAGGGTGTGCAGCTATGACATACAACCATCTACTGGGGCTTTGGGGGAAAAAAAGGAGGAGGATTGGCAATAGATGTTAGCTCAGAGCCAGTCTTCCTCAGCAAAAAGAGGAGGATGAGCATGGATG
Organism: Diceros bicornis minor; assembly: GCF_020826845.1. Classification (NCBI taxonomy): domain Eukaryota; kingdom Metazoa; phylum Chordata; class Mammalia; order Perissodactyla; family Rhinocerotidae; genus Diceros; species Diceros bicornis. Next base: position 15,244,064 of record NC_080755.1, on the reverse strand, counting down.
TTAGCTCAGGGTTGATCTTTCTTACAAAAAAAAAAAGAAAACATTCTTTAAAAATAAATAAATAAATAAAACCATCTGACGGAAACATGCAATGCTCGTTTTATGCCTTGGAACATGTATGCATTATTCAGGGAAACACAGACCTCTGGGAAAGGGTAAGAAATTCAGGTACAATTATAAGGAAGTGGGGACATTGTTAATAATGGCTTTAATTTTGTCAACTATGGCTTAAATATTTGTTAAGTTTAAGAGGTTTTCAATAGTTCTGCAAAATGGCAGTGTGTTAATGTAGTTTGCCAATTTACATTAACTTATAAATTAATGCAGTTTAAGATAACGTAGTTTAACTTTTCTCGATCTGAGTCATAGTGATTGAATTAATGTGCCTACAAAAGCAGACTTCTTGTGAGTGCATATTTGCAAGGTATACATCGAAAAGTGATCCAAATTTGATACAAGGCTGGGAAGATGCAGTTCGAGCCCACGTCACCATTTGCCTCACCAGCTGGCAGTGGCTTATGGGATGCTGCCAGATGGGTCTTCATGAGCCTCCTAAATCAACAGTTAAATTGAGAGTGCAGTCATCAAATATGCCATTACTGCTAAAAATAGGAAAATGACATTGCATACCTATTTGATACACTGCACAGCCTTGAATCACAAATAGAGTGTCTCTTAAGAAAACTGGAATGAAAGGTAAAATAGGTACTTTAGACTGCAAATCTGTCTCACACTTGTGATAAAACTTTTTAGCAGAGAACACTTCAAGAAACAGCAGTATCTTTTTCCACTCAATTTATAACAACTCTCAGGTTTCTGAATAAAAGAGAGGGAGATAATGATGTACTGGGTAGAGAAGCCTAAAAAGAATGTGGCAGATTCAGGGAACTAGCAACTAGAGATGAGGGTACCCAGTGTGGTCACTTCAGATAAAAATGCAGCCTCTCATTTATAATCCTAATGTTGGATCATGGCACTCATCATATACCACCTTGTAATATAACCATTGCAAGCATATCATTGTCCTTGCTAAAACAGTGTAATGAAAAGATACAGACTTTAAAACCAGATCAACTTGATTTGAATTCTAGATAACTACCATCTGCATTGGCCTTAAGTAATATACTAATTTCTCTGGGCCTTGTTTCTTCACATTAAAGAAGATTGATATCTACATATCAAGGTTGCTAAAAGAATTGTGTGATTATATATGTATATACAAACATATATATGATGTCTGCCACAGGGTAGGAATGTAATTAATGACAACTGTCATTTTTATTGTCATCATGTAATTTTGAGACTTACCCAAAGGCTAGTAATTTTGCAGAAAAGATAATAGAATCTTCCTCAAAAGAATAATGGATGAATGAATGAATGAATGAAGACATAAAAATGCCAAAGTTCATAAATAAATGCCGGCCATGTGCCACACTAGCTCAGTGAGATGGCAGCAGCACCTAGAATATAGAAAAGGTCAGATGCTGAGGCTGTGCTTAGTTAATAAAGAAATAACAATTTTTTATTTGGTTTTAAATGAAGCTTCCAAATTTGTAGTCCCTAGACAGACGTTTATGAATATTCAGATTTTTGAAAATTCATTTTTTTGTTCCTCCAAATTTTCTCAGGACACAAATGAATATCTTGTTCATACTCAATATGAAAGTACCATTTGTATTGTTTTTTCCATTATAGTATTTCTCAGTTTGCAACCATAACTTATTTGCATGGGCACTTGATTAATAATGGCTTATTCTGCTAGACTCAAAGCTCCATGAGGGCAGGACTGGGTCTCAGACTTATTTTTGTAGCCTCAGTTTTTGGCACAGTGCTTAGTGCATAGTAGGCATTCACAATAATTGTTCAAAAAAGGTAAATTACCCTCTTCATGTCCCAAAACCATGCCAAGGGATCGACATTATATATTTCGGTTTAGTTTCTTTATTAAACAACTAGGTTTTAAAAGAATTGTGTAAAATTGGTAACGGATCATTTTAGACACTCAGGCATTCCATTGCTTGCATGTGTCACAGAGCTTTCAAAATCAAATGTCAGAAACGGAAACCTAAAATGGCATTCTGCTTTCAACTAGTGATCCTACAGAGACTGTACTCTGACTCCAACGTCATTTAGAAAAATCTCTCAGGATGCTCTTCATTGCTCCGGTGGCACACTCAGAAAAGGCACCAGTGCTTAGGGAAACTGGGACCAGTGCTAGTGACAGTCTCCACTCTGGGCCATAATTCAATGTTTTAAATGTAGAAGAAAATTCCAAAAGTAAAAATTTCACTCCGGAATCCCTGGACTCAACTATATTTATCCACTCTTGATAGATCCAAGTCTCTGACATCAGAATCAAGAATCATATGCCAAAACAAAACAAAAACATTGAAAGAAAGAGCATGTGGTATGATTTTCAAATAGAATAGAATTTATAGATAGGACTCAACATCAAACTGCTAGTACATACACACCATTTTATCTGTTCTCAAACAACTCTTAAGATCCATAATATATAACAATTTTTGGTGGAGTTAAAGATACCTACTTCATATGGCTATTTTAAGAAGTAAACAAAACCATATATGTGAAATGCTAAGTCAAAGTTGGAATCTCCTGAATGGCAGTTGGAATGCAGGAGTTACTACTTGGTCAATGGGGAGTGAAGGAGTTGAGAAGATCATTCAAGAGCCACCTCTCCATCACTGGTATTCCAGAACTGAAGATTGGTTTCCGGTTTAATCCTCTTATGCCTTCACATATATGCCAAATTTAATCATTCCTCATCATCTCTACCATTCCCACCTAGTGCTAGCCACCATCATGTCTTCTCTGGACTTTTGTCTTTCAACCAGTCCCCTTACTTCCCCTTGTCTCCCCCATCCCACCTTCCCTCTCGCCACCTCTCAATTTGGTTTATTATTCAGAGAGCAGCCAAAGTGATCCTTTTACAATAAAAATCTTTTCTGGTCACTCCCATTCTCAAAACCCTCCAAAACTTCTCAATAAAGTCTAAATTCTTTACCATAGCCAACAATATCTGGCCACTAGATACCTCTCCAACCACAGTTTCTTACACTTCACAATATCTGATGTTATGGTTTATATTTATTTGATTATTACCTGTTTTACCTGCCAGAGGCAAGCTCCATGAGAATGAAAAAAATATTGGTTTTATTTATTATTCTATCCCTAATATCTAGAGGAGCTGATGCACATCATAGACACTTAATGACTATTTGTAGAATGAAACAATGCTTGAGTGTTTCTCATCCAATTCAAGTTAGATACACTTATGAAAGATGAATTAAATAGAAAAAGAACTCCTAACCATAGCTTTAAGGAAGACAAAAGACAGTTTTCAGTGGTAGAACCAAAGGAGTCAAAATAGAAGAAAATTGGGATGCAGAAACATTAAAGCGTGATAATTTTCTATTGTTACTTAAATTATGGCACCCATTTATTAGCTCATAATTCTGTAGGTCAGTCTAGGCAGGCTTGACTAGATTCTCTGCTTAGGGTCTCACAAGGCAGAAATCAGGTGGTTGACCAAGCAGCTCTGGGAAAAAATTCACTTTTATGCTCATTCAGGTTGCTGGCAGAATTCAGTTCCTTGCAGTTGTAAGACTGAAATAGAGGTTTTCGTCTTGGATGTGACATAGGGGCTACTGTCGGCTCCTAGAGGCCACCCACATTCCTTGGCAAGTAGCCCCTCCATCTTCTAAGGTAGCAAGGGCATGTTGAATCCATGTCATGCTTGGAATCTCACTTCCTCTTCTGCCACCAATCAGAGAAAATTTTCTGTTTTTAAAGAGCTCATGTAATTGTATTAGGCCCACAAGGATAATCTCCCTTTGATTAACTCCAAGTCAATTGACAGCACATTAAGTACACACATAATTGGAGGCACGATAGCTCACTATATTCAGTTCCAGAGATTAGGGCAAGAAATCTTGGGGCCAGTGGGATGGGGAGGCATCTTAAAATTCTGCCTACCACAAATAGCTTATCCCAACCAAAGGTACCCAATAGAATGTTTACAAGTGATGCTCTTTGGGATCTTTGTCTTGCCGTTACAATTAATTAGCTTAAGCCTCATACTTCCCACTTGGAAGTATGGCAGGTATCTCTTTCTTTTATCCTGGTAGCAGCACCTTCACAGTGAACCCTGCAGTCAACTGAGCTGAAAACCAAACCTATAAACAAAACGTCGTGGTAGAGATCAGAGGGAAAAAGCCAAATTTCCCTAAAACCTCTCTCAGTCTAATTTCCTGTAGTCATCAGAATGTTCTTGCATGGAAAGGGTGCACAAATACACAGCTCCCAGACACTGATTCCATTTTCCACAAACCTGCATCAGTATGTTTGTATCAGTGTGCTGCATGGAAACATACTTCTACGTTTTACCTGTGTGGCACCCTATAGTTTTCAAAATACTTTACCATGTTTAATCTTCATCACAACCCTGCGAAGCAAAGTTAGGCAATCGTTGTTCCTCTGATTTACAAATCAGGAAACTGGTGCCCAGAGTGATTAAATAATCTGCCTGTAGTCCCACAATAATTTATTGACAAACTTGGTACTAAAAACCGTGTCTCCTAATTCCTGGACCTAGGTTCTTCTACTTCATTCTAGACTAGAAGCAAGAATCCCAGGAGACAGAGTTCTTCTGTGCAGAATTTCCCTCTTGGTGGGGCCTGCTGGTCTTCCGGTCCTGTCTGACCTTGCTGATACTAGGTGGCATTTAAGGACACGGCCGTGAATTGTGTGGTTAGCGCTCTTACTGCAGTTCCCGGGTTTTAGCACAGTGCAATAAAGGAAAACGCTCACTATAAAAGAGGAAGTGTAAGAGGAACTGCCTCTTGAATAAGAAGGATATATCCCAAGGAACAACAAGAGGGCCTCCCTCGGTGTGCCATCTCTGACTACAAGCAAAACAGACCGCTGCAGTAGAGGGCGTAGGAACCAGGGAGGCAGGGGGTGGAGGCCCCAGTTGCTCATGCAGCTATAACTTGCAGGGTGAATCCACATGTAACACTCATCAGAGCAGTTCTACAGTTAAAAGAACAATGAACAAAAGTACCTACTATCAGTAATACTCATATCAAGAATACTCCGTAAGAGAATTTGATTACAAAAATCCATTCTTATGCACAATTGATATATTTCTTAACCCATAGCTTGTTGGTGGCCAGGTCCTTCTTCCTAGTGTGTCTTAGTCTGGAACTTCTGTTGAAACCTGTCCACCACGGGTCACCCTGCTGGTGTTTGAAATACCGATGGCATGGCTTTCAGCATCACAGCAACACGCAGCCACAACAGTATGACAACCAACAGATGGGTGGTGTGGTTGGTCCCCTGACAGGGACAAGGACCTGGGGCCATGACAGTGAGAGTGCTGAATCTTAACCACTAGACCACTAGGGCTGGCTATATACAGAATTACTAAGTGATAAAACACATGGAGCTTAAGAGTGATGGCTTTGGCAGCAAACTGATTTGGATACTGGTTTCATATCCATCACTTATTGGCTGTGTGATTTGGGGAAACTTACTTAACCTCTCTAAGCTTTAATCTCCTCATCTGTGAATTTGGAATGAGAACATTGCCTACCTCAGAGTATTATTGTGAGGATTAAATCAAACAATGTTTGTAAATCAGTCAGCTCATAGTAAGCACTAATTAAATGTGTGCCATTGTCACTGTAATTTTGTGTTAAAGAATATGTTTTATATTTTTTCCAATATTTACTGGCATAAATATCATGATGAGTCTCATGCATTAGAATAGGGAAACTCATTTATAATTGTTAAATCAAGAAAGGTGATGGTGAGAAAATTTGTGTTTAAATTTTTATGTTTTTAAAAGCGATATTTAATTAGTAAGAATTAATCCCAGAAATAACCAACCATGTTGCTAGCAATTATATCTGTTTGTAAACATAACTGCCAGAAGATAGATGAATAAATTTAGCTATTATGTATCACCCAAAACAGTTTCTGCAAGAAAAAAAGAGTGGGTGGAAAATGTGGCAGAAAACACTCGTTTTAAGATTAAGCGTGAAATGTGTTGGGAAATCACCATGGAGACGTTATAAACAGCCAAATAACCCAAAATCTAGCCGAAGTTTGGAATTGGAATTCTCCTGGATTTTGTAATGCAGAATAGCCTAGTGCTTCAAAGCCTCAGCGACTGATAGTATTTTAAGGGATAGTTCTTTCTTCCCAGATGTTGAAATTAAAATGCCACAATATGTCTAAACTATCAAATCAGCCAGTGGATAAAAGTTTTAGAGGGAAAACCTCAAGCCCTTCAAGTCCTTTTTGCAGTTTAAAGTGTTACCTAATTAGCCTGGCAGTTAAAAAATGTAAGAAAGAGATTTCTTTCAAGTAAACCGGCCACCACTGCTGTTCCAGGGCATTTCTATTGCTTCTATAATAACTTTTAGAGGTCATAGGCTATTATGAGTTAAAGGCATAGACTCCCTAAGGGAACATGCTAGTAATTTTCCTCCTAACAATAGAACAATTTCATATTATTTTATAAATAGAAAACAAGTTTGGCCAATAGCAATAATCTTCAGCTGATATTAAATAACCGGAAAACCAGACATTTAAATCATCTTAAAATACATCAAAATTTCAGCACACATTTATATCTCCACAAATCATTTTGGATAAAAACCCATTATGCCAAGCATTAACGTAGAGAAAAAAAGTTACTTAAAGATTCAGAAAGAAACAGGATTCGCCTCAGACTAGAAGGTAAATTAACTTTTTCTGCAATAATCCAAACGTAGATTCCTAAATGTCTTAAGCTGACACTAGAATTCAATTCTAAAGTGTGGACACTCTGATAATCAGTTCATTTCATGTTCTTCAGACACCACTCTCCCGGCCATCTGTGAGCATTCAGTGTAAAGCCCCCTTCCACACGACTTGATTAGCCTAAAATCAGAAACACTCCTCAGTTCTACATACCAATGGTGGGAGATACCAACTGGAAATCTAGGGCCATTCCTCTTGAGTTCCCAACTTGTCTCCCATTTCTGTAACTGAAATCCTGGCACACCCAAGGTTACACAGTCCCTCACTAAGAGATTCTCAGAGCATCTCGGTATCATCAGTATTACTCTCATTCTCCATATCCCACATCATTTACTCACAACATTTTATTAGTGCCCCAGAATGGGCATGGGCAAGGTTAGGAGAAAACAGATAGAGGAGGATGAGGGACAGAGATGTAATCTTACTCTAAATGAATGTTCTATCTAGTAGCACAGAGTGGTGGCAAAGTAGGTTTATCATTCCTTTCATTAAGTCCTAGACAGAAAATAAGCTCAGGAACAGAGCTGAGAAGCGCAGATCCAACTCCTTAATGGTTTCAACAATTTTTGAAGAGATGGAAGAGGTGGAGGGATCCAGTATCTAAGGTCCAGTTTATTTTTAGAACAAAACGGGAACCAATTTATAAGTAGTCAGTGGCCTATCTTGTAAAATTTTAATGGGGGAGTGGGGAACTAGACAGAGAATGTTCCTAAAATATCACCAGTAGGTGTCATTTCACAACTCTTGATCCATTCTTCTGATGTAGAGCATTCCTTCCATCTTAGGAAAACCTCTTTAACATACAAATTACTCTAAACCAGATAGCGTGTATCCCAACATTCCATTTGTCTTAATGCCCATAATAATAATCCAAATCTGCATTCTGTTTGACTTCGGGAACTCCAATATCTCTGGAAATCCCTAAAGAATGTATATTCTACAAATATGTGCTAATTGTTACTTATCACCTCAGCAACTAATGTCTTAAGCAAGTCATCTCTTGGTCTCTTTCCTGTTCTCAGTCAGAAGCACAGACACAAGCCCCTCCCCAAAAGCACAGCTAGTTAGAATCTTTAACATGCAGCACAATGCTAAGATTTAGCCCCAAAGCTTGTGGATAACAGAGTACAAAGAAAAACTTAACCTATGCATTATACTAGGAACGAGATATGACTAGTATAACTAGGTGGCCTTGGGCTACCCCCAACCACCAAGAGTTCCCTGATAAGCTCCCATCCCTTCATCTACCATACTGCACTGAGGTTGAGGAACCAACTCATCAACTCACAGTGGGCACGTCTTTCAACACACTCTTCTCTACAGAGTCAGGTTCTCAGAAGCGTGTGTGAGGTTTTCTTGTGGGGAGGGTGGTTTTTTTCTCCCACAGCCACAATAAGTACAATATGCCAGTTAAAATCTAGAATAGGAAAAGGAGAAATGCTACAAAGAAGACGAATTCTTCCACTGTTATTATGTAGAGCAACTTAGCTCCTCAATTGCCAAAGGTCTCCATTCCAGAATACAATCTTAACTTTTCCACCTGTATAACCAAAAAATAAATAAAGAGATTTTATCTAAATGAAGGAGCAATTTGTTTTGCCCCCAAACAAAAACAGAAAAACTATTGGCACTTTTAACGTAGTAGCCCCTTCCCACAGATTCTCACCCCCAGACATAAAAGTTTTCCAAGTTGTCAAAATGTGGAATTTTCTCTTAGCTAGAGTAGAGTGCAATATAAGTATTATTCAATTTAATCCTAACAACAAATCTTTGAAGTGGGTATTATTTCCCCATTTTTACAGAAGAGGAGACTAGCCTGAGAAAGTCCAGTAATTTTGCCCATAGTCACCAGGCCCATCTGATTCTGGTGCCTCAGTAGACAGCTCAGAACAAGAATGTCACCATGGTAACGACATGGGGAAACGAGATCTAGCTAGAAGAAAAAGGAAGAACCCAAACAAGGGCTATGGGAAGACACAAAAGCTAAAGCGTGCCTATGGGCGAGCCTGCATCTCTCTCTTCAGACCTGCATCTGCCATAACCTAGGCAACCAACATCCCTGACTGTCTGGCTTGAGTTTCGCTCTAATATGCTAATTAGTTCAAATTCTTGAGTCTTCAATATTTGGCATTCATGATTTATTCACCTCTCCTAACTAATACACTCATTTTATGAAATCATTTTTATTATTATTTTATTGGTTCATGTTGAAGAAGTCTGACGTCAAGTTCTAAAGTCATTTACCCTGATATATGAAGGCTGCCAATACCAAAACCATTTTAGAGCTCAGCTTATGTTTCTGTCATTGCAGTTAGCATGAGCTGATTAGAGTTGCCTGAGATAGGCCACTAAAGGTGTCATTTAATCCCATGCATTTCATGTGTTTGCAGTACAGGAGGATCAGGCTTATTTACAACTATGACTATGAACCTCTTAATGGAGTTAACTGAAACTAATATCTCAAATAGAGAAGGTGCATTTAAAATCCACGTCCTAATTTCATGATAGAGAGAGACAAATAAGCAAAGCACCAGAATTGCCTTTGTATACGAAAATCCTCTTGTAGATGAATCTATTGAAAAAACATCCAAATTTCTGATGATGCATAGAATGCCAATCACAAGTCTACTCAATACACTTTTTTGTTAATTTTGGTAACATTGGTTTATAACGTTACATAAATTTCAGGTGTATATCATTATATTTCGATTTCTGTGTAGATGTCATCATGTTCACCACCCAAAGACTAACTACAATCCATCACCACACACATGTGCCTAATCACCCCTTTTGCCCTCCTCCCTCCCGCCTTCCCCTCTGGTAACCACTAATCCAATCTCTGTCTCTATGTGATTGTTTGTTCTAGTTTTTATCTTCTACTTAGGAGTGAGATCATATGGTATTTGACTTTCTCCCTCTGACTTATTTAGCTTAGCATAATACCCTCAAGGTCCATCCATGTTGTCACAAATGGCCAGATTTCATCATTTCTTATGGCTGAGTAGTATTCCATTGTGTATACATACCACATCTTTTTTATCCATTTGTCCCTTGATGGGCACACTTAGGTTGTTTCCAAGTCTTGGCTATTGTGAATAATGTTGCGGTGAACACAAGGGTGCATGGTAGTTGCATGGTAGTTCTATTCTTAATTTTTTGAGGAATCTCCATACTGTTTTCCATAGCAACTGCACCAGTTTGCATTCCCACCAGTAGTGTATGAGAGTTCCCTTCTCCACATCCTCTCCAACACTTGTTGTTTCCTGTCTTGTTAATTATAGCCATTGTGACAGGAGTGAGGTGATACCGCATTGTAGTTTTGATTTGCATTTCCCTGATAGTTAATGGTATAGAACATCTTTTCATGTGCCTGTTGGCCACCTGTATATCTTCTTTGGGGAAATGTCTGTTCAGATCTTTTGCCCATTTTTTAATTGGGTTGTTAGTTTTTGTTTATTTGTTTGTTTGTTTTTGTGAGGAAGATTAGCCCTGAGCTAACATCTGTTGCCATTCCTCCTCTTTTTATTGAGGAAGATTGTCCCTGGGCTAACATCCATACCCATCCTCCTCTACTTTGTATGTGGGACACCTGCCACAGCGTGGCTTGATAAGCGGTGTCTGGGTCTACGTCTGGGATCTGAACCTGTGAAGTCCAGGCCGCTGAAGTAGAGCATGCAAACTTAACCACTACATCACCAGGCTGGCCCCAGATTGTAAGTTTTTTTGTTGTTGAGATGTATGAGCTCTTTATATATTTTGGATATTAACCCCTTATCAGATATATGGTTTGCAAATATCTTCTTCCAATTGTTAAGTTGTCTTTTCATTTTGTTGATGGTTTCCTTTGCTGTGCAGAAGCTTTTTAGTTTGATGTACTCCCATTTGTTTATTTTTTCTATTGTTTCCCTTGCCCAGTCAGACACAGTACTTGAAAATATGCTGCTAAGACCGCTGTCAAAGAGCATACTGCCTATGTTGTCTTCTAGAAGTTTCATGGTTTCAGGCCTTACATTGAAGTCTTTAATCCATTTTGAGTTAATTTTTGTGGATGGTGTAAGATAATGGTTTACTTTCATTCTTTTGCATGTGGCTGTCCAGTTTTCCCAACACCGTTTATTGAAGAGACTTTCCCTTTTCCATTGTATGTTCTTGGCTCCCTTGTCAAAAATTATCTGTCCACAGGGTTTATCTCTGGGCTCTCGATTCCGTTCCATTGATCTGTGTGTCTGTTTTTGTGTGGTACCATGCTGTTTTATTTACTACAGCTTTGCAGTATATTTTGAAATCAGGGAGTGTGACACCTCCAGCTTTGTTCTTTTTTCTCAGGATTCCTTTGGCTATTTGGGGTCTTTTGATTCTTATAGGTGACAATCCCAGAGCATCTTAATGCAATTATAGAGAATGAAACTGAGGTGATTTGAAGCCATACTTAAGTCCCTATGTGAGCTCTCTTGTTACTCTTTCTAATTGTGTGTTGTTTTTAGAGTCCCAACCTGAAAGGGAGATTGGGTCAGGGGCAGTTAAAAGAGCTCCCATTCCGTTTTGACCCCCTGGTCTCATGAAGGTGTCAATGCTTTATTCATCATTTCAGCCCCTTGGCTATATCTTTTGGAATTGGCGTATACCGCATGGGGAAAATCTGCCCCCAAAGTCTGGTTTACCAGGCTCACATATCTTCTAGATTTCAACTCCATAATTTTTCACTGCCTTGTATGCTTGAAAAAATGCACACGGAGCTCAGAGCAACGGTGGACTGTACAACAACCCTTCCATTGCGAACAACTAGAAAAGCTAGAAAACATATTTTTAAATCTATTTTCAGGTATCTAAGAACCAGCAACTTGCTCTAACTACTGCATCTGCTAACCTACCTGCATCTGTGCTCATATACGCTGCCTGTCCTCTTACTACAAGGGGTACACTCTCCTAGCTCCTAAAGCAAATCCCTCCACTTGGGCTACTGAATCCCATCCCATTTCACCTACTCAAAAACCTAGCTCCAGAAATTATGGCTTCTTTCTCTCAGAATAACAATATATCTCTCTATTCTCATTTGCCGCAGCACACAAAAGTGTTATAACGTAACCCCATTTTGAAATTAAACATTTCAAACTAAATAAATAAACAAACAAATCCTTCCTCTATCCTATCAACATTTTCTGCTCTCCTCTATAGCAAAACTCCTCCAAAGCCTTGTCTATACTCATTTTATTTACTCAGTTTCATCCCATTCTCTCTCAAACCCACTCTAATCAATCTTTTTCTCATTACTCCACTGAACTCTTTTTCTTTTCTTTTCTTTTGGTGAGGAAGATTGGCCCTGAGCTAACACTTGTGCCAATCTTCCTCTGTTTTGTATGTGGGACGCTGCCACAGTATGGCTTGACGAGCGGTATGCAGGTCCGTGCCCAGGATCTGAACCAGCGAACCCTGGGCCACCGCAGTGGAGTGAGTGAACTTAACCACTACACCACCAGCCCAGCCCCTCCACCGAACTATTTTTAATAAAGGACATTAGTGTCCTCACATTTCCAAATCCAGAAGCCTCCAATCTCATCTCACTTGAATGATCAGCATAAAATCTGAAGCCTTATCAAGGGCTACATGACGATACCTGCTCTCTTCCCACCTCCCTTCTCCCCTTACCCCATCCATCACACTTTCCCTCCCTCTCTCCATTTCAGCCACACTGGCCTCTTTGCTGTACCTCCACGATAACAACCACGTGCTCACCTCAGAGCCTTTCCACTTGCTGTTCCTGCTCTCAGAAGCATTTTCCCCCGGTTATCTACATGACATTTTTCTTCACTTCATGTGGGTTTTGGCTCAAGTGACAAGTTATCAAAGGGACATTTCCAGGTCACACATGGAATCATTATCTGACCCCATTGCCCTGCTCTATTTTTATTCTTAGCATTTACCATCTCCTGACATATTAAGTTTTTTTGTTTATTGCCTTTCTCACCTAAAATGCACCTCCAGTTCAGAGCTATATCCCCAGTTCAGAAATAGAGTTCAGCACCGTATCCCAAGCACTGATAAACATTTATTGACAACCTTCAATGAATATTTGTTGAAGAAATAAACAAACCAGGAATAATTTGAACTAGTTGTAAGGACCTGGCCAGAAAATTATGCTGATCTCACCTACTAGCCAAATATTGTTACACTGAGTAGGCTAAAGCAACAGAGCCCATATTAATTAGTTATGCACTTCCCCAACTAGATCTTAATAATAAATAAACTGATTTAAAAAAAAAGCAACTAATTCTGACTTAGCAGATTTGGGAAAATGGAACAGTGAAGGCAAGGCCTACTTCTGGTGGACATGAATGTGTGGGAAGAACTCTATGATGTGTCTGAGTTTCTGAAAAGCGTGTGCTGTGTAGTGCCCATCTGCTTGTTCATCTAACATTCTGAGCTCCAACATGAACCTTCATAATTTACCCAGCAAAGAAGTTACTGAAAACATGTGGTGAGTGGGGGAGGGAGGTGTAACAAAGGTCAAGTCATGGTCCAAGAGAAAGCAGGTCACACCTGGCACCAACCTTATACTAAAAGAATATTAAATTATTTTATTTTGCATGCCAGAGTGAGAAAAGAAAAGAATGGATCATTTTCATTTTTCCTGTTCTATCTATAAGACCCAAACAAAAAGGCTTTTATTTAAGAAGGAAACCATTTTAGTTTGCTACAGTATGGTGCCTATTTCTTGGGAGGTGATCATAGAAGGATCCAAAGTAGCCCACATAAAACTGTTCTCTGTTCGTACAGATAAATGGAATTTTGCAAGACAGGAAACACATGTTGGATTATATCACTACCTACATTTACCTTTCCTAAAATACAATTTCTTTACCTTGAAACTTATAACACTTCTGTAATGTCTCAGCCTTATTCATCCAACAAAAAAAGAAAAGTAGTTCCATCATTCTTAAGAAATCTCCTTAATTCTCTTAAAATGAAGTCCTAGGTTAATAGCATCTAACAAAGGTGCTGGAGAAGGAATAGGTGGGAAGATTAATCTAATGACCAAGGAAGTTCTGGTCATCTAAATTCATTTTATTTTAATTTTTAACAAAACTAGTGTCTCCATACTTTAATAAAAGTTGTATGTGCAATTATAGATGTACACATAATTCAGTGCAGGATGTTGTAAATTTTGATTAAGCTAGAAGTACTCCAGTGCAATAAATATTCACATTTGAGATGCCTCAAGTCTACCAATAATACAATACTCCTAAGGGAAACAGAAAAAGAATACAAACCATATCAACATAACAAAGCTCCTAAGTAAAAACATAAAAATATATTCCCCATCCTATAAAATTTTCTCTGAGAATTCAGAAAACAGTCAGTCACAGAGGCTTTTGCTCCCTGAGTCACTGTGACTATCACAAAAGGATAACATTTCTCTTAATTATCATCTGTGGAATATCCACAAATAGCTATAAAATTCTAAATAACAGTTTCTGTATATACAATAGAGAGTGTATACTCTTCTGAGAGCAAACTCTGTCCTTTACTCTGTCATTCTTATGTGCTCTTGAAAGATTCTCAAGTGACTTCTAACACTTATTGGAAAAAAAAATCTATAAGAGATCCCCAGAAGGATTTTCAAAACAAAATAGAGGAAAAGAGGGATAAAAGTTGGAAAGATTTCTGAAGCCTAGGGAAAAATAAATCAGTGTCATAAAATCAATGACCTGACAACATTAAAAATGTTATTTCTCTTGGTTGAGTCTCAATGCTAGGTTAGCTTTTGTATTGTCATTCTTGAGCTAAGTGGAAAGGATTTGGGAAATAATGTGATACAAAGTGTAATTTGAGAATACTTCCTAGATTCTCCAAACTAAATTTTCTACCTATAAATTCAAGTTTGGCTTTTCTAGTGAAACAAGAAGTACACCAAAGTTACTGGGAATAATTTTTGTAATATTTACTTTTAAATAAATTGCATTCCACAGAGCTATGTTACTGCTGCACTGTTTGAAGATGCATAGACTTAAAGAGTTCCATATTTGTTAGGACTCTTTTAATCTCAGTTGAGTAAAACCCAATTAGAACTTAGGGGAAATCAGGGAATGGGGAATGTAAACATACATGGCATATATCTATTCCCTCCTGAAACCCCCTAAAAACAATAGTAAAGAATTTTTTTTTTAAATAGTAAAGAATTTTTTAATAAACCATCAAAAAGATTATAAGTGGAAAAGAAGACAACACCAAACATTTCACATTTGTTGCCAGGAATATCCATACTAATGGAAAAATCCTGGCCCATGGAAATGTTTTACATAGGAGATATCAACACGTTTTGGGCAGAATGAAGGCAGCTAGCAGAAAAGTAATTGACATGGCAAAGGAAAGAAGCACCTTAAAGACTTGAAAGTGTTTGTCTCTTGGGATCAGGACCCAGACTGATGGGAGGACTCCTGCTTTTCTTAAAAGCCTTTAGCATCATTTACTTTATAGACATTTATTACTTCATGAAAGTAAAAATTAATATACTAAATTAAAATTAAAAGAGGAATTTGGAGGAAGGATAGCAGCACATCTAAAGGAATGTGAAGGATTGAAAAAAACAATCTGTGAGAAGGTTAATCTGACAGTCATTAATGCTTTTAGATCAATCATTTTCTGGTTCTCTCCAAATTTGGCCATATGGCATGTACTTCATGACCCCCCTGTGGTTAGGTGGTACAACCTAACTACTCCTGGTCAATGATTTTCTGAACGGAAGTGATATGTGGCATTTCTGGGCTTGAGCATTTAATTATTAGTAAGAGATCCTTCAAAGTTAGCTCATTTTCCTCTGATGTGGTGAACAACATCATTCGAGATGGGTCTGCTTCATAAACCTGGGTCCCTATATGCCTATGAAGAGCAAAGCCCTCCATTTATTCATAATAGATATGAGCGTGGTCAAGAAACAAGTCTGTATTATTTAACCCACTGAGATTTGGGAACTATTAGTTATACCAAAAAACATAGATCATCCTAATTATTAGGTGGACCTAAAGGACAGTCAGAATCAGGACTCCCTGTCTAGCTGCCATTTCTGCTTTTCCATGAATGTGGTCATCTTCCTCTTTCCCTAAATTTAGCAGCAAAACGGTTGCCAGCAGCTTCTGGGCTTCACATCCCATAGCATCTCTCAGCTGAAGGGGACTAACTTTCTTCCTCACTTCTGGGTCAGAAAACCTTGGGGAAGGACTTTGATTGTCATAGGTACACTCTTGAGACAAGAGAGGTCAGTTCATCAGAATCAGGAAACGACAGATGAAAGCATGTGAGAATCATGTAACGACGTGGCTGGGGAAAGAGGGTAGCGCATATCTTCAAAATAGCTGAAGAACGTTCTCAGGATAAAAAAGTCGATGGGAAGACAAAATAATGGGCATCCACTCCAAGTCACTGTAAATTTACTTCATATCTTCTTAACATTTTGATGTTTAAATAAGACAATTTAACATTCATGATATAATCTTTGCTTACTTTTACAGTTTGACCTCCCATCATTCCCCAACTTATTAGTGACCACTCTAGGTAGTTCCGTGGGACACTACATAATTTCCAAACAAGGCATGCTGTCACATCTCTGTGTCTTTGGCCCACCCTAGAATTCCTTCATTTCCTTGCCCAAGTACCCAAGTCTACTTATCCCTAGAATCAACTCAAGTTCTGCCACCTCTCAGAAGCCTTCTCAGAGAAAGTATGGCAAAGTGGAAAGAGTCTAAACTTTGGACTCACAGAAGCAGACTGAACATCCATTGTGCCATTTACTAGCATGTGACCTTGATCAACTTACTAATCTTTTTCGAATTTAATTTCATCATCTGTAAAAGGATGATAATAATGATAAATTTGCAGGGTTTTATGGATTAGGAGTAATATATCTATGTATATTTCCTAGAACATAGTAATACCTTAAAAATGCATATTACATATTTCATAAGATATTTTAGTGCAATTTTCTGCATATATATTTGTCTTCCATACTAGTCTGTGAGCTCCTTGAAGAAGGACCATGTTTTATTCATCTTCAGTGAGTATAGCAGTTTCTAGTACACTAGAATTACCTCGGAACTTAAAAACAATACTGACTGCAGAGACTTACCCTAGAGACATTGATTTAATTGATCTGGGTTGCCGCCAGGGCATTGTTGGTGTTGTTTAAAATCTTCCCTAGTGGTGTTAAAGTGCAGCCATGATTGACAATCACTGTACTAGATGCTCAAATATTTGTTGAATGAATGTTGTTTGTTCTACAAGGCACTTCCAGGGCTCCACTAAATGTTTCATTTATATATAACTTTCACCTTGTTTAACCTTAGTGAAAAACTATGACCTTACTAAAGGTGGCTATTTAACGAAATATGTTACTCTGTTGTACCTTGGAAGAAGCAAATGGAAATAGACAAGGATCTCAAGGCTGAACAAGGCTGAGTCCAGTCGACTGTTCCTTTTCTCTCTCATGGAAGTAAGTACTACCATCTTAAAAAAGAGTTGCCTGTCTTAAAAAGTTAGGAGGAAAAGGATACTAAAGACATGTTTGTCTTGTTTTTTCTAAGTTCCTATTTATAGGTTTTAAATTTCTAACTAGCTTGCTGAGCATACATTACCTCCACCATGAAAATATTCTGATTAATGAATTACCTTTCTGCGTAACACAGCAGATAATATTTGCTCCTCCCTCCTGCTATACTTCTGAAATGTGGGGAGCGGGGAGGGAGGGAATAAATAGATATATAATGGATGGATAGATAGATAGATAGATAGATAGATAGATAGATAGATAGATAGATAGATATACAGACAAGACGTAGACCTAGACATAGACATATAGATATATATCAGCTGCTTCTAGTATTGGGTAATAACACTCATATTGAATTTTCACTTATTTTAAAGATGCATTTGGTATTTATGCTGTCTCTTAGCTTGCAATTAAAGTGTGCAATGAATAGAGAAGATCTGCAGCAGCTCCAAGTGTTGTCCATCACATAACATTTGTTGTCAAAAGGGTATTTATTGCCTTGGAGAGGAAAGAAAATTGTTTTAGAAAATTCTAAACTCTGTAATGGCTTTCTACCCTTTTCCTTTCTTTTCTTTCCTTTTTGCCTTTGATGTTCTTGAAGCAAGTAAATAATACACCAGAGTGTCTCTGTGACTTAAAAGAATTTGAAATTACAAAGAAAACCCAAGAGCAACTTCTTAATCCCTTCCAAACCTTCTGCCTAATGTCTAGGCAGCTGCCTCTGGATAATTAGTTGTGTGTGAGCAGAAGGGCCAGACAAAATATTAGAATTTTGTTTCAAAATGGATAGGTGATCAAATCTAGATGATAAAATATAGTATTTGAAGCACTCAATTTTTATAGTAATTGCATGTAACTGTTTTGACAACAACTCAAATTAGTGCATTTATGTTTTCTATTTTAAAACAGTTAACTATCCCTAACCATCAGTGAGACCACAGATTGTCACTTTTTTGGATCTCAGCTTCCAGGGTTGCACAGTGAAGAATTGGAATAGTTGAATTCCAGATTCCCTTAAATTTCATCAACTCTGTCTTGTGGGGGGGGGTGGTAAGGAAGATTGGCCCTGAGCTAACATCTGTGCCCATCTTCCTGTATTTTGCATGTGGGACGCTGCCACAGCATGGCTTGATGAGAAGCGCTAGGTCCATGCCCCGGATCCAAACCTGCCAACCCTGGCTCCCTGAAGCAGAACAGGCAAACCCAACCACTGTGCACCATCGGGCTGGCGCCGCAACTCGGTGTTTTTAAGAGACATACTAGTTAAAGAAAGAGCAAGATAAAACCCAAAAAAGAGACAAATTATCCATCAATGCTTTTTTACTCTAATTAAATTGTTGGCCACTTTTGTTTTCCTATGCAACACTCACACACTACTTTTGTAGCTGATGGTCATGCTTGTTTGAGTTTTTAATTAGCTATTACTGAGAGTAGTCATTATGACAGTATGCTTTTGAGACCTTGCGGCCCCCAAGATCTTTTGAGGGAGTCCACAGGGTCAAAATTATTTGTGAAAGAATATGTCTACTGAAGTAAAGAGTCTAGGTAAGGTTAAATGAAGGTGTTTATTCAATAAGCAAAGTGAGGAACTTGAGTCCCAGGAAACAGTCCAACAGAGTATTCTGAGGAACTGCTCTGAGGTTACAGATCTCAGAGCAGTTTATACACGTTTTTTAAACAAAGAAGTGTGTGTGCTAGAAAGGGCTTACACATATAAGAGTCATACACTTCAAAGATAACACAAACAAGATCTTTTTGGTTAAACCTCAAACAAGTCTTGGAATGTTGGTGTTATCTATGTGTGTGGAGGTAGGCAAGGACCAGGGTCGTTACTTTTTTCCCTCAGTCTCTAAGAAGTGCAGCTGGGAAATATGAGAGTGAGGTACCCTTTATCTTTTCCTGTTGTGGATCTGTCCAGCTGGTGTCATCAGTCGTGAGGTGTGGGTTACGAAATCATTGTAACACAGGCTTAAGATGGCCTGCACGGCCGCTTCACAGCACTGCATGGATTTTTGTACTGACTTGAGGCCTATGCAGCTTGCTTGCTAGATTCGCCAGTTACACCAAGGAGAGGGGTCTCAAATGTTTGTTCTCAGATACTAAGTGGCTATTTCCCTTGTTTGCCCTCATTTTCTCACAAGTGTGTGGTGGAGTTTACCAGAAGCTATGTGACACATGCTGTCACAACAGATTAAATGCAGAAGCAGATACGAGAATCTGGCTGCATCTACTAAGTCAGAGATTGGTAAAAAAGTAAAACAAAGCCACTTTGAGAATTTTTTGTTCAGGGAGTATAGTTATTTCTCATAAGAAATATGTTAATTTGTGAGCACATAATGAGTTTATTGTTAATTTTAAATGAATTAAATAAATATTTTTAAATGTTTTGAATGTGTAATATGTAAATATCAATAGATATAACCACATAAACAAAAACTCTGTGAGGTCTTCAAAATTTTTAAGAGTATAAAAGTGTCCTGAGACCAAAGTTTGAGAACTCTGACTTAAACTATTGGAAATAATTGAGTCCATATAATTTCTTTGTACTGATGTAATATTTTCAAAAGTTATTTATTTCCCAGTCTAAGTAGATTGTCCTGGGCTTCCACATACCAAACCTAAGTCATCTGATCCTATTACCTTTCCTTCCAGACACATTTATTTAGCATCTGCTGTGTGTAAACTCCCTGAGGACAGGAATCATGTCTGTTTTACTAACCATGGAGCCTAACACTAGTATTTAATGAATGAGTGAATAAGTTGATGCCATGCAAAGCATAATGTGAAATTCTCACATCACTTCTGAACTTTTTTTAGATGATAATCCTAAATGTAAAATAATAAATGCATAAAAGCCCCAACCTTGGTTAAAAATAACTGCTTTCTCTGGCACAACCCCTGACCCAGACAACTGACATGGCTGAAGAAAGACGTGCAAAGATTATAACTAGTGTCACTTGAAATTTGTGAGTATTAATTTGAATTGGGTTCTCAAGGACACCTGACAATCATTCCTCAGATGACTATTACATACCTTCTCTTGTCTCCTCAAACATGCAACATCTCCTCCCCAGTGCTCACTCTCAGCTGATAAACTTAGTTCCATACATCACCACAAGTCTTATTTACAATCTTCAGTCCCTTCTCCACCCTCCCCCTCTGTACCATAGATACCATAGACTGTACACCACTAGGGCCAATAGATCCACTAGACTGCATTCCCTCTCGTTTACTCAAAGACATCCTCCAGAAATTCCCCTCTGTCAACTGTCCCTCTCTGCTAGAACATTCCTATCAGCATAAGAATATGTGGTGATTTCTCCCATTTTAAATTAGTTTTTCTCTTAGCCTCATTTCCCTCTCCAGCTATAACTCCATCGTTCTGCTCCCATCTATAATATAACTTCCTGCTAGATTGTTGAAATTTGCTACCTCAAATTCCTCTCCCATTTTTTCTTATTCTCACTGCAGTCAGACTTTCCCCCCACCACTCTACCAAAACCATTTTTCCAATATCACCAATGACCTACACTTTGCTAAATCTAACAGTTAATTCTCAGTTCTCCTACTCGACCTTTCAGATATATTTGATGCAGTTGATCACTTACTCTTCCCTAAAACACCTTCAACATTTGGCTTCCAAGACACCTTACTTTTCTGGTTTTGCTTTCACATCACTGGTTGTTTCTTAACCCCATTTGCTGATTTGTCCTCATTTTTCCAACCTCCTAAAACTAGAATGCTTCAGGGCTCAGCTCTTGGACCACTTCTCTTCTCTGTCTTACACTCACTTATTTAGTCTATGGTTTTAAACAGCATTTATACTTTGGGACTATTAAATTTATAACTCCAGACTATACTACTCTTCTGAATTCCAGACTCTCATATCCAACTGCCTTCTCAAATTTTCCGCTTGGATGTCACAGAGACATATTAAATTTAACTTATCCAAAACTGACTCTTAATCTTCTCTCCAAAATCTGCTCTTCTCCACTCTTCACTGTCTTTCTCATTTGCATTAATGGCGACTCCATCCTTCTCACTGTTCACTTCAAAAACTTTGAGTCATCTTCAACTCCTTTCTCTCATAACTCATATCTAATATGTCAGGAAATCCCACTGGCATTGCCTTTTTTGATTTGGGGAGGTGACTGAACCTTCCTAAACATTGTAAGTATAATATAAACCAAACTTAGAAACAAAGTGAAATAAGGTAGGGATTTTTCGTATCTGCATATAATTTTAGTACAAATGACAAAAACTTAGATATTGGCCCTTTAACTATATCAATAAAGATGGTATGCAAAAATACCCAGGGCTCTTCAGCATGTGGATAGGATGAAAGGATATTTGAGCCTTCTTTGATATTTATATATTGGCCATTTAATCTACACCTGAATATATGAATAACAATCATCAACAGTATTATTAAAATTTGTTGAAGCATCATTATCAATATTAACAGCTACATTATAAATCAATACTCCCAAAATTCTTGGTTCAGGAAGTAAAGAAAATAGAATTATCTATGGGTATAATGTTGCAAGAATGTTATTTATTAGATTGCACCATATCCACTTTTTTTTTTAATATGAGAAGAGTTGTACTTTATTCTTCAGCATAAATTGCACTTTCAAGCCTAAGACCTCCTGCAAAATATACATGAAAATGTCAATTGGCTGCATTATTAATGAAGCTAATGACATGGGGTCTTAATGACTTGTGCATACTCTAGTCCCACTTAAAACCATTGATAAATCACTAAGATGTGTCTTATTTTCCTTACTTCCTTCGTCCTATCAAATTGAAATAAGTGCACTCAATCACACAGCTTACAGAAATTTATTAAAATTGAAAGTTGTTTAATCTTCTACCCCATGAGCATCTAGCCAGTTGCCTTTCAACTGGTAAGCTCTATGATTTCTGTTGTCATAAATGCCCTTGAAGTCTTCAGGCTAACAGATGTGCTGCCTGTGCTTCTCCAAACATGAATTCTTAATCCTTTGTTTAAAACTCCTCGTTCCATGCCTTATCACCAACCTGACTCTTCACACCTTTATTTAAAAGGTCTCCAAAATCTCCACCCAAGCATGTCATCAAGGATATCCGCTTTAAAAAATAAAAATCCAAGAGGAAATGACTGATTGGTCTCAGTCTCAAAGTAAATTGTATATCTCCTGAGGAATTAGTTTGATTTTATCTTACGGTCCCTGTCAATTGTGTAACTAACCAGGTTTATTTTTTTGTTGTTGGTTATTTAGGGTCAAATTAATAGCTCACTTATTAACAAATGTATACGTTGCTAGGTTATGCATGTCGTGGCCTCATTGTAATCTTCAATCTATGTCTCATTTTTTTTTAATTTATTCTTTCACTGCCATTATTCATTTCTGTAATTTTGGTATATTTTCTATATTCTCACAAGCCACTTTCATCCATTCTAGAATCAGGTGGAGGTACAAACACATAATCAAGCCACTAAATAAATGCATACATACATCCATATATACACACATACCTAAACACAAAGGGTTAGCTGAAAAGAAAATGTCTAAAGGTTAAAGATGGTTTATCTGTGTTTCTATGTCAGGGCAAATTCTAAAAGTTGTGAAAATTGGTATCAGTAGGAGAGGAGAATGGCATTTATTACTCATTCCATGATTAGTTCAGAAGGAGTGGGGGTCCTCCTTTATGAGATTTCTGAACAAAAATATATTGGATTACCTGCCTGAGGTTCTTGAAATCAAAAAACTGATATAATATTATTCATTATTAATTGATATAATATTATTCATTATAACTGATATAATATTATTCAACCAACTAAAACAAAAATAATCATAAATATACATGATCTTTCTGGTCATGCTAATTTTGCTCTTCTACTAAGACCTAAGAAATCTATTAAGCACAAAAGCTATAGAAGCTGATTTGGACCAAACAGCAAGACAGAATTTTAGTGTGGACGTGATTTATTTCACTCTATTTCACATAGTTACTCAGTCTTTTTGTCCTTTTTATAGGAAAACATCCACTCTGTCATCAGATGAGACAGAGAGAGCCAGAAAAGGATTAGACATCTGAAAGACAAATGTGGATGAACCCTGTTTCCTACGTGAAGTCATTATATAGCACCAGTTGCTTCGGCGACTAATTTTGTTCTGTTTCATTAAATGATTACACTATATGATGTCCAGTCTGTTTATGTGTTTTCTGAGGCTCTGGGACAAGTGAGGCACATCAGACCACATAGAGAAAGAAAATGAGGGGTGGCAGCTGCCCGCCATGTCTGACGACAAAAACAAATATTTATATCAGGAACTGAAAGTTGAGTTGGTTTCTCTGTGTTGAATTACTCATTCTTCAAATCAAACGTTAGTAAGTGAAGGATTTTTGGCATTTCAGACCAAGATGCTGGGTTAGAGAAAAATGATTCCTGAGCGTGATGGAGAACTAGACACAATCGTCAATCTTCTCCTTTTATTTTATTTTTTGTAATCTTCTTTTAAAATCCAATAATTTTAGCCCCGCTTTCTAATGTGTCATAATGAAGCCAAAAAGAAGCACTACGCATCTTTTAAAATGTCCATGAAATAGTATCAACTTTATGAAATATATTCCTGAATGTTAACTTTTCAGAAATCTTGGGTAAATTTTATTTCTAAAAATGTCAAGGCTTGGATTTATACATAACGTTTTCCAAACTTCATCATACATCATTTAAAGGAATGTTCCATGGAAACAATTGACTGGAGTGGGTTTATTTTTCCTCCCTGAAATTACCAGAAGAAAAATGCATTATTAGCGTGCAACTCACAATCATTTGACGGCCAGGGTAAGAAGTGAAACCGTTTTCAAGCAGCAGCAGATAAAGGGCTAGACTCATTAAAGTGAATTCAAAGGCTCATGGCTAAGTGGTAAAATATTTCAGAGGATCAAATCTAATAAACTAATAAGAAAGCTAAATGAATGCCGTGTCTACTATGCACGAATTAAATCAGTGTTGCACACATGGTGAAGCTCTCAGCCCAACACTTGACAAAATAATTACCTCATTAAAGGAAGAGTGTAAGTGTAGTTTAGAAATCTTCATGGATTCAGGTTTTCCCAAGGAAAATAAAAGCTTAAATAATCTGTTTTCCACTTGATAAGAGAAAACGTAAGCTTAAAAATGATATCAAGATTCTTGAAGAGTTGAAAAGGGACTCTTTAAATAAAAATAAAAGCATATAGACAGAATTAAAAAATGTATGACAATTTATATTTTTATTTGTTTTATTCCCTACTGTATTTATAATAGTAGCAGAATTCCAATCTTTGCTTTCTTTGTGGAGTACAACATATATTCTCAGGAAATAGAATTACAGGATTCAGTGAAGATTGGAATGGAAGGAAAGATTCCTCCAGGCAAGGGATCCCCAACCCTGTGGCACATTAGAATCACCTGGGGAGCTTTTGAAACTACTGATACCTGTGTTTCATCCTTAGGATTCTGACTTTAGTTGGTGTGGGGCAATGTCTAGGCATTGGTACTTTTTAAAAGCGTTCAGATTTCTCTAATATTTAACCAGGGGTAATAAATCACTGTTCTAAGCGACCATATCATTTACCGGAACACTTTTGAGAGTAAAAGGAGCCCCATTAATAATTACACCTGAATTAAAGAGTAAACAGCCACTGTCATGGGAAAACTGGGAGGTATGGTCACTGTATCACATATCCAATGCTGAATACTTCTACAACATTTCTGATAAGAGATAGAAATAAGAGTCTACACCTCATTGCCTGCATAATAGGAAATTCCTTGTCTCCCAAGACAGCATCTTAGATCTTTCAACGACCGGAATATACTCCATTATTTCCGGAATTCACACATAAGAGGTTAACCCCTCTCCATAGACAAGACCTGCAGATATTTGAAGATATATCTCTTGTGCCCTCCTTAACAACCACATTTCCTCTTTTGAAGCCAACTTTTTTCACTCCAGATTAAATACCCTTCAGTTTTTCAAGTCTTGCCTCATACATCATGGTTTTGAGTTTCCTTGTCATCATGGTTGCTCACATCTGAAGATTTTCAAATTTATTTATGCCATCTAATAATATAGATTCAATGAAAGAATCCTTGAATGATTATTATTTGATATACATATATATGTGCAAAATTTAAGTAAAGATTTGATAGAATAGTAAAGCCTATATAATTCTCTAAACTGCTCAAACCTCTTCTTCACCAACCAGAAGAGTTGTAGGCACTCTAATAAATAGGCCTTACGACTATGAGGAAGAAAAGGGTTAACATTGTCTCTAACTTGTTTATCCTTAGGGGTGGGTAAGGCAATTTTGACCCTAACCAGAACTCCTTGCAAATACTGGCTGATGGAATTTACTAACCAAAGCATGAATAAGGGACCTGAGGGGTTACTTTGTAATGATTTCTTATCTAGGACTGCTTTTAGCTGGATACACCTGGTCTTCCTAGATTATTTATTGTAAATTATCCTGCAATTTAGGGGTTGCAGCTGGGCTGAATAATGGACATTAGTCATTTGACCAGACAGGGCTACGGGCTAACAAGACATAAAAAGTAAGAGATCCCAAAATTCAATGACTTCCCTCTACTAACCTCCCTTGTATGCAGTTAGTGCTACTCACCCCAAAACTAAACTGCATCTCAGGATGACAAAAGGAGCTCTAAGATCTGTGTCTGAAAGAAGCAGGCCTCTCAGATGTGCTGTTGCTCATGCCTTATTTTCTGTGCTAATCAGTAAACTCACTAAGCCCACTATTTCCTGTGTGTCTAACTGACAGTTCTAGTCTTTGGGATTTCAGTTTTGCTCCATTCCTAGGGAACTCTCTTTAGGCTGCTAGGATTTATTCTGAACCAGTGTGCTGTCTTCATTGTCTTTGGTTGAAGTCTGTCTGGTTAACCCCTTTGGATTAATATTTCCTTTGGAACAAAATCTTGACTTTCAATTCCAACTTTCCCCCTCTATATGGCCTTTCTTAAAAAAAAAAAACAGCTTTGAGATATTATTCACACACCATGCAATTCACCCGTTTAAAGTGCACACATCAGTGTCTTTTAGTATGCTCACAGAGTTGTACAACCATTACCACAATCTAATTTTAGAACATTTTCACCCCAAAATTTACCATGTACCCGTTAGTAGTCACTCCTCCACTACCCACCCACCCCTTCCCCAGACCTAGCAACCACTAATCTACTTTCTGTTTTTAGAGATTTGCCTATTCTGGATTTTCATATAAATGGAATCTTACAAGAAGTAGTCTTTTGGAACTGGTTAACTTATTTTCAAAGTTAAACCATGTTATAGCATGTCTAAGGACTTTGTTCCTTTGTATTGCTTGATAATAGTAGATAGGTGAGACACATTTATTTATTCATTCATCAGCTGAGGAACATTTGGGTTGTTTCCACTTTTTGGTTATTATGAATAATGCTGCTTAAACATTCTTGCACAAGTTTTTCTGTAGACACATTTAAATCTGTCTTGGGAACACACCTAGGAGGGAAATTGCTGGGGCACATGATAATTCTATGTTTAACATTTTGAGAACTGTCGCACTGTTCTCCTAGCATCTGCCCCATTTTATATTTCCACCAGCAATTTATGAAGGTTACAATTTCTCCACATACCCACCAACACCTGCTGTTATCTGTCTTTTTAATTTTATTGTGGTGTCACAATGTGATTTTGATTTGCATTTCCCTAATGGCTAATGAGGTTGACCATCATTTCAGATGCTTATTGGCCATTTGTATATCTTCTTCGGAGAAACATCTTTTCAGATCCTTTGTTTATTTTTGTGTTATTTGATTTTTTATTATTGAGATGTAAGAGTTGCAAGAGTTCTTTTTATATTGTGGATACAAGTCCCTGATCAAATATAGGATTTGTAAATATTTTCTTTCATTCTGTGGATTGTCTCTCCCCTTTCTTAACGGTTTCCTTTGATGTACAAAAGTTTTTGACATTATTGTAGTCCAATTTATCAATTTTTTCTTTTGTTGCTTGTGGTTTGGGGGTCCTATCTCAGAAGGGCTGCTTAACCCAAGATCACTAAGATTCACTTCTTTCTTTTCTTTAAATATTTTTATACTTTTAGCTCTAATGTTTAGGTCTATGATTTATTTGAAATTAATTTTGTGTCTGACGTAAAGAATGGATCCATCTTCGTTATTTTGCATGTGGTATCTGTTGTCCCAGCACCATTG
This sequence comes from Diceros bicornis minor, assembly GCF_020826845.1. Classification (NCBI taxonomy): domain Eukaryota; kingdom Metazoa; phylum Chordata; class Mammalia; order Perissodactyla; family Rhinocerotidae; genus Diceros; species Diceros bicornis. Next base: position 15,216,456 of record NC_080755.1, on the reverse strand, counting down.
TTTCCCACAATAAATATTCTTGGCATCCGTGTTGAAAATCTATTGACTTTAAATGTGAGAGAGAGTCTTATTTATATTCCATTGATCTATATGCCTATCTTTATGCCAGTACCACACTGTCTTGGCTACTCTACTTTTGTACTAAGCTTTGAAATCAGGAAGTGTGAGTCCTCCAACTTTTTTCTTCTTTCTCAAGATTGTTATGGCTATTCTGGATACCTCGCATTTCCATATAAATTTTAGGATCATCTTGTCAGTTTCTGCAAGAAGCTAGCTGTAGAGCTGAAATTTTGATCGGGATTTTGATGAATCTGGAATCTGCAGATCAATTTGGGAAGCATTGCCATCTTAAGAATGTTGACATTTATGAACCATGAATATGGCATGCTTTCCATTTATGAAGGTCTTCTTTATTTCAACAATATTTTGTAGTTTTCAGTTTGCAAGGCTTGTGCCTCCTTGGTTAAATTTATTCCTAAGTATTTTATTCTTTTTGACACTATTTTAAATGTCGCTATTGTTAATTGCATTTTAGAATTGTCCATTGCTAGTGTATAGATATGCAATTTATTTTTGTATATTGATCTTGTACCCTGGAAACTTGCTGAAATCATTTATTAGTTCTAAAGCTTTTTCATATATTCTTCAATATTTTCTATATATTAGGTCATCTATCTGCACATAGAGATAGTTTTACTTCTTTCTTCCCAAGTGGAATGACATTTTTTTTCTTGCCTAATTGCCCTGGCTAGAAACTCTAGTGCAATATTGAATAGAAGTGGTGAGTGTGGACATTCATACACTGTTCCTGATCTTATTCAGAAAGCATTCAATTTCACCATTAAGTATGGGGTAAGCTGTGGAATTTTCATAGATTCTCTTTCAGGTTAAGGAAATTTTCTTCTATTTCTAGTCTGATAAATGTTTTTTCCTAGCAGGTTTTTGGATTTAGTCAAATGTTTTTTCTGTATCTATTGAGATAGTTATGTGATTTGTTCTTTATCCTATTCATATGGTGTATGACATTAATTGATTTTCAGATACTAAACCAACATTGCATTCCTGCGATATAGCCCACTTGGACAGGGTATATAATTCTCTTAAATGTTGCTAAGTTTGGTTTGCTAATATTTTATAGAGGATTTTTTTTTTTGCCTACAATCATAAGAGATATTGGTCTGTGTCCTTCTTTTCTTGTGATGTTTGTCTTATTTTGGTATCAGGGCAATACTGACCTCATAGAATGAACCAAAATATGTTCCCTCCTCTTCTATTTTTTGGAAGACTTTTTGAAAATTTGGTTTTAATTATTCTTTAAATATCTATTAAAATTGACTAGGAAATCTTAGCTGAGATTTTCTTTGGAGGAAGATTTTTAATTACAAATTTGATCTCTGCTTGGCAAATGTGTATTTGGATTTCTATTTCTTCTTATACAAGTTTCATTAATTTGTGTCCCTCTTAAAACCTATTTCATTTAAATTCTCTAATTTTTTGGCAAAAAGTTGTTCATAGTATTAACTTCTAATATTTTATTATTTCTGTAAGGTCAGTAGTAATGTCTTCTCTTCATTCCTGATTTTAGTAATGTGAGTCTTCTCTCCTTTTTCTTGGTGAGTTTAGTTAAAGATTTGTCATTTTCTTTTTTTATCCTTTCAAAGGACCAATTTTGGTTTATTGATCATCTCTATTGTTTTTCTCTTTTTGATTTGATTAATTTCCATTCTAATCTTTACTATTTCTTTTTTCTGCTTGCATAGGTTTAGTTTGTTCTTCTTTTATCAGTGCCTTAACATAGAAGGTTATGTTATTAATCTTTTTTCAATTTTTAGTAGAATTGATTAATAAAGTTGTATGTATTTAAAGTGTACAACCTGATGATTTGACTTGCATATGCTTTATGAAATGATCACCACAATCTGGTTAATTAACATATCCATTACCTCACATAGTTATCTTTGGGTGTGTGCTGAAGAACTACCCTTATAGCAAATTTCATTTACAAAACACAGTATTTTTTTTTTGTGAGGAAGATTAGCCCTGAGCTGAGATCCGTTGCCAATACTCCTCTTTTTGCTGAGGAAGATTGACCCTGTGCTAACATCCATGCCCATTCTTCTCTACTTTATATGGGATGCCGCCACAGCATGGCTTGACAAATAGTGCATCGGTCCACCCCCAGGATCTGAACCTGTGAACCGGGGCCGCTGAAGCAGAGTGTGCAAACTTAACCGCCATGCCACTGGGCCAGCCCCCAAAACACAATATTTTTAACGTAGTCACCATGCTCTATATTAGATCCCCGGAGCTTATGCATTTTATCACTGTAGGCTTGTCCCTTTGCCCAGCATCTCCTCATCTCCCCCACCCCTCCAGCCCTGGGTACTCACCATTCTACTCTCTGTTTCTATGAGTCCAACTTTTTTTTTTTAAGATTCCACATCTAAAAATATCATACATTATTTCTCCTTCTCTGTCTGGCTAATTTCATGTAACATAATGTCCTTTAGATTCATCCATATTGTTGCAAACGACAGGGTTTCCTTCTTTCTCGTGGTTGGATAGTATTCCACTGTGTATACATACCACATCTTCTTTATCCATTCATCCATTGACAGATATTTAGGTTGTTTCCATATCTCAGCTATTGTGAATAATGCAGCAATGAACTTGGGAGCGCAGATATCTCTTTAAGATACTGATTTTGTTTCCTTCAGATATATACCCAGAAGTGAGATTATTGGATCATATATTTGTTCTATTTTTAATTTTTTTAGAAAACCTCATACTGCTTTCACTAATGGCTGTACTAATTCTCACCACCAGGGTAAAAGGGTTCCATTTTCACCACATCATTGCCAGCACTTGTTATGTATTGTCTTTTAGATAAAAGCCATCCTAACAGATGTGAGGTTGCATTTCCCAGATGATTAATGATACTGAGCACCTTTTCATGTACCTGTTGGCCATTTATATGTCTCCTTTGGAAAAATGTCTATTCAGTTCCTTTGCCTGTTTTTTAATCAGATTATTTGTTTTTTTGCTATTGAGTTGTATGGGTTTTTTATGTATGTTGGATACTAGCCACTTACTAACTATATGGCTTGCAAACATTTTCTGCATTCCACTGGCTGCTCTTTCGTTTTGCTGATTGTTTCCCTTGCTGTGCAGAAGCTTTCTATTTTGATGTAGCACTACGTGTTTACTTTTGCTTTTGGTTCATATCCAAAAAAATCATTGCCAAGACCGGTATCAAGGAGATTTTTCCTATGTTTTCTTCTATGAGTTTTACAGTTTCAATTCTTACATTTAAGTCTTTAATCCTTTTTGAGGTAATTTTTGTGAGATAGAGGTCCAGTTTCATTCTTTTGCATAAGGATATCCAGTTTCCCCAAAACCATTTACTGAAGAGACTATCCGTTCCCCATTCTTGCTGACCTTGTCAAAAGTTAGTTGACTATACATGCATGAGTTTATTTCTGGTCTCTTGATTCTGTTTCATTGGTCTATGGCTCTGTTTTTATACCAATACTATACTGTTTTAATTCCTATATCTTTGTAATATAGATTGAAATCAGGAAGTGAGATGCCTTCAGCTTAGCTTTTCTTTCTCAAGATTGCTTTGGCTATTTGGGATATTTTGTGGTTCCACACAAATTTTGAGATTGTTTTTTCTATTTCTGGGAAAAATGCTAATGGAATTTTGATAGGAATTGCACTGAATCTGTAGATCACTTTGGGTGCTATGGACATTTTAACTATATTAATTCTTACAATCCACGAAGGCTGGATATCTTTCAAATTATCTGTGCCTTCTTCAGTTTCTTTCTTCAATGTCTTACAGTTTTCAGTGTACATATCTTTACCTCCTTAGTTAAATTTATTTCTAAATATTTCAGTCTTTTTGAAGCTATTGTAAATGGGATTGTTTTCTTAATTTCTCTTTCTGATCATTCATTATAAGTGTATACAAATGCAACTGACTTTTGTATCCTGAAAATTTACTGAATTTATTTATTAGTTCCAACAGATTTTGGTGGAATTTTAGAGTTTTCTATATATAAGATCATGTCATCTGTAAACAGAGACAGTTTTACTTCTTCCTTTCTAATTTGGATGACTTTTACTTTTTATTCTTGCCTAATTACTTTGGCTAGGACTTCCAATACTATGTTGAACCGAAGTGGTGAGATTAGGCATCTTTGTCTTGTTTCTGATCTTAGAGGAAAAGCTTTCAGTTTCTCACCATTAAGTATGATGTTAGCTGTGGGCTTGTCATATATGGCTTTTACTATGTTAAGGTACCTTCCTTCTATGCCTAATTTGTTGAGAATTTCAACATTATGAAAGGATTTTGAATTTTGTCAGATGCTTTTTGTGCATCTATTGAGATGATCATATGATTTTTGTCCTTCATTTTTTAATGTGGTATATCACATTGATTGATTAGTGTTTGTTGAAACATCCTTGCAGCCCAGGGATAAATCCAAGTTGATCATGGTGTATTATCCCTTTAATGTGCTGTTGAATTCTATTTGTTTATATTTTGGTGAGGATATTTTTGTCTATATTTATTAGGGACATTGGTCTGTAATTTTCTTTTCTTGTAGTGTCCTTGTCTGGCTTTGGTATCAGGGTAATGCTGGCCTCTTAAAATGAGTCTGAGAGTGCTCCCTCCTCTTCAATTTTTGGAAGAATTTGAGAAGGAGTGTTATTAACTCTTCGTTAAATGTTTGGTAGAATTCACCAGTGAAGCCATCAGGTCCTGGGTTTTATTTTGTTGGGAGGTTTCTAACTACTGATTTAATTTCCTTACTAGTAATGATCTGTTCAGATTTTCTATTTCTTTGTGATTCAATCTTGGTAAGTTGAATGTTTCTAGGAATTTATCCATTTCTTCTAGAGTATCCTAATTTTGGCATAAAATTGTGCATAGTAGTCTTTTATGATCCTTTGCATTTCTGCAGAACTGTTTGTAATGTCTCCTCTTTCATTTCTGATTTTGTTTATTTGAGTCTTCTCTTTTTTTTCCTTAGTTTGTCTAGCTAGTTATTTATCAATTTTGTTTACCTTTTCAAAAGTACCAGCTCATAGTTTCATTGATCTTTTCTATTGCCTTTTTAGTCTTTATTTCATTTCTTTCTGCTTTGATCTTTGTAAGTTCTTTCCTTCTGCTAACTTTGGGCTTAGTTTGTTCTTTTTCTAGTTGCTTGAGGTATAAAGTTAGGTTGTTTGTTTGAGATTTTTCTTTCCTTAATGTAGGTGTTTATCACTGAAAACTTCCCTCTTAGAACCATTTTTGCTGCATCACATAAGTTTTGGTATGTTGTGTTTCCTTTTATTGTTTGTTTATTTTTAGATTTCTCTTTTAATTTCATTTTTGATTCATTGGCTGTTCAGAAATGTGTTGTTTAATTTCAACATACTTATGAATTTTCCAGGTTTCTTCCTTTTATTGATTTCTAGTTTCATACCACTGTGGTCAGGAAAGACACTTTGCAAGATTTCAATCTTCCTAAAAGCTAAGACTTGTTTCGTGACCTATCATATGATCTATCCTAGAGAATGTTTTCTGTGTACTTAAGAATGCATATTCTGCTGCTGTTGGATAGAATGTTCTGTATGTGTCTATTAGATCTATTATGATTCCATATTGATTTTCTGTCTGGATGATATATCCATTTTTGAAAGTGGGGTATTGAAGTCCTCTACTATGGTTGTATTGTTGTCTATTTCTCTCTTCAGATCTGTTAGTATTTGCTAAATATATTTAGATACTCCAATGCCGAGTGCATATATATATATTTATTATTGTTATATTCTCTTGATGAATTGACTTCTTTATCATTATATAATGACCTTCTCTTGTTACAGTTTTTGACTTAAAGTCCATTTTGTCTGACATAAGTATAGCTATTCCTGTTCTATTTTCTTTTCCATTTGCACGGAATATCATTTTCCATCCTTTCACTTTGAACCTATGTGTTCTAAAAGCTGAAGTGACTCTTTTGTAGGCAGTATATAATGGGTCTCTTTTTTTTTTTTATCCATTCAGCCACTCTATGCATTTCGATTGGAGATTTCAATCCATATACATTTAGAGTAATTATTGGTAGATGAAGACTTGCTAATGCCATCTTATTAACTGTTTTCTGGCTATGTTGTGGTTTCCTTGTTCCTTTCCTCCTCTCTTGCTGCCTTCCTTTGTGAACTTATGATTTTCCATAGTGGTATGTTTTGATTCCCATCTCTTTTCTTTTGTGAATCTATTGTAGGTTTTTGCTTTGTGATTACCATGTGGCTGACATAAAACATCTTTCACTTACAACAGTCTATTTTAAGCTGATGACAACAATATCAATCATGTATAAAAACTCTATCCTTTACTCCTCTCTACACACTTTACATTTTGATTTCACAATTTACTTCTTTCTATATTGTATATCTATTAACAAATTATTGTACCTATAGTTATTTTAATACTTTTGTCCTTAACTTTTGTAACAGAGTTAAGTGGTTAACACACCACCATATTACAGTATCAGAGTATTCTTAATTTAGCTATATTCTTACCTTTACCAGTGTGTGTTATATTTTCGTATGTTGACATGTTTCTAATTAGTGTTCTTCCATTTCAAGTTGAAGAATTCCTTTCAGTACTTCTCATAGGCAAGTCTAGTGGTGATGAATTCCCTCAGCTTTTGTTTGTCTGGGACAGTCTTTATTTCTTTTCTAAAGAACAACTTGGCTGGGTAAAATATACTTGGTTGGCAGTTTTTGTCTTTCAGCATTTTGAATATATCATCTACTCTATCTTTTCCTGCAAGATTTCTGTTGAAAAATATGCTGGTATCTTTATGAGTGTTCCCTTGCATGTAAAGATTTTTTTTCACTTGCTGCTTTCAAAATTCTTTCTTTATCTTTGATTTTAGACAGTTTTATTATAATGTATCTTGAAGAATATATTTTGGGGTTGAAATTTGGGGGGGACGTTGAGCTTCATGAACTTGGATATCCAAATCTTTCCCCAGATTTGGGAAGTTCTCAACTATTATTTCTTTAAATAAGCTTTCTACCCCTTTCTCCCTCTCTTCTCCTTCTGGGACTCCAATAAAGCATACATTGTTTCACTTGGTGGTGTTCCATAAATCATGTAAGCTTTCTTCACTCTTTTTCATTCTTTTTTTTCTTTTTTCTCCTCTGCCTGGTTATTTCAAATGACCTGTCTTTTATTTTGCAGATTCTTTCTTCTGCTTGATTAAGATTGCTGTTGATGTTCTCTATTGCATTTTTTCTTTTTATTCATTGTATTCTTCAGCTCCAGAGTTTCTATTCGGTTCATTTTTTTTTTTTTTTGATGTCTATCACTGTTAAACTTCTAATTTTGTTTGTGTACTGTTTTCCTGATTTTATTTAATTGTCTTTCTCTGTTTCCTTGTAGATCACTGAGTTTCATTAAAGTAACTATTTTGAAGTCTTTATCATGCAAATCATAGATCTCCATTTCTTTGGGATCAGTTACTGGAAAATTATTGTGTTCCTTTAGTGGTGTCATGCTTCCTTGATTTTTCATGTTCCTTGATGTCTTGCATTGCTGTCTTCACATTTGAAAAAGAAGTCACCTCCTTCAGTCTTGACTGACTGGCTTTGGGAAAGAAATACCTTCTGTCAGCCCTGCTAGGGATTCTGAGACTTTCTCATATATTTTCTATGGATACACCTGCTCCACACTTCTTATTCCCTCTTAGGAGGGAATTTTTAAGACTGTTTGCCTTCTCTCAATCCTGCAAAGTCAGGCTGGGTGCTGACAGCCTTCCATTTGCTTTCCTCAGGGTGGCACTAAATGTTTAAGTTTGTATGCTTTCTCTCAATCCCACAGTGTTGGGCCAACTTTTTTTTTTTTGTTTTTATTGATGTTTTAATGGTTTCTAACATTGTGAAATTTTGGGTTGTACATTTTTGTTTGTCCATCACCCCATATATGACTCCCTTCACCCCTTGTGCTCACCCCCCACCCCCACTGCCCGGGTAACCACAGTCCAGTTTTCTCTGTCCATGTGTTGGTTTATATTCCACATATGAGTGAGATCATACAGTGTTTGTCTTTCTCTTTCTGGCTTATTTCACTTAACATAATACGCTCCAGGCCCATCCATGTTGTTGCAAATGGGACGATTTTGTCTTTTTTTATGGCTGAGTAGTATTCCATTGTATATATATATACCACATTTTCTTAATCCAATCGTCAGTCGAGGGACACTTAGGTTGCTTCCACTTCTTGGCTATGGTGAATAATGCTGCAATGAACATAGGGGTGCATAAGCCTCTTTGGATTGTTGATTTCAGGTGCGTTGGATAGATTCCCAGTAGTGGGATGGCTGGATCATAGGGCATCTCTATTTTTAATTCTTTGAGGAATCTCCATACCGTTTTCCATAGAGGCTGCACCAATTTGCATTCCCACCAGCTGTGTATGAGGGTTCCTGTTTCTCCACATCCTCTCCAACATTTGTTGTTTTTTGTCTTGGTGATTATAGCCATTCTAACGGGTGTGAGGTGGTATCTTAGCGTTGTTTTGATTTGCATTTCCCTGATGATTAGTGATGTTGAGCATCTTTTCATGTGCCTATTGGCCATCTGTATATCTTCCTTGGAGAAGTGTCTGTTCATTTCCTCTGCCCATTTTTTGATCGGGTTGTTTGTTTTTTTGTTGTTCAATTGTGTGAGTTCTTTATATATTATGGAGATCAACCCCTTGTCAGATGTATGTTTTGCAAATATTCTCTCCCAGCTGGTTGGTTGTTTGTTCATCTTGATTCTGGTTTCATTTGTCTTATAAAAGCTCTTTAATCTGATAAAGTCCCACTTGTTTATTTTTTCTTTAGTTTCCCTAGTCTGGGTAGGCATGTCATCCGAAAAGATTCCTTTAAAACCAATGTGAAATAGTGTGTTGCCTATATTTTCTTCTATGAGTTTTATAGTTTCAGGTCTCACCTTCAGGTCTTTGATCCATTTTGAGTTAATTTTTGTGAATGGTGATAGCACATGGTCCACTTTCATTCTTTTGCATGTGGCTGTCCGGTTTTCCCAACACCATTTATTGAAGAGACTTTCCTTTCTCCATTGCATGTTCTTAGCACCTTTGTCGAAAATTAGCTGTCCGTATATGTGTGGTTTTATTTCTGGGCTTTCAATTCTGTTCCATTGATCTGTGTGTCTGTTTTTATACCAGTACCATGCTGTTTTGATTACTATTGCTTTGTAGTATGTTTTGAAGTCAGGAATTGTGATGCCTCCTGCTTTGTTCTTTTTCTTTAGGATTTCTTTAGCTATTCGGGGTCTTTTGTTGCCCCATATAAATTTTAGTATTCTTTTTTCTATTTCTGTGAAGAATGTCATTGGGATTCTGATTGAGATTGCATTGAATCTGTAGATTGCTTTAGGTAATATAGACATTTTAACTATGTTTATTCTTCCAATCCACGTGCATGGGATATCTTTCCATTTCTTTATGTCATCGATTTCTTTCAATAATGTCTTGTAGTTTCCATTGTATAGGTCTTTCACCTCCTTGGTAAGATTTATTCCTAGGTATTTTATTCTTTTTGATGCAATTGTAAATGGTATTATCTTTTTGAGCTCTCTTTCTGTTAGTTCATTATTAGCATATAGAAATGCAACTGATTTTTGTAGATTGATTTTGTATCCTGCAACTTTGCTGTAGTTGTTGATTGTTTCTAACAGTTTTCCAACAGATTCTTTAGGGTTTTCTATATATACAATCATGTCACCTGCAAATAGTGAGAGTTTCACTTCTTCGTTACCTATTTGGATTCCTTTTATTCCTTTTTCTTGCCTAATTGCTCTGGCCAAAACCTCCAGTACTATTTTGAACAGGAGTGGTGAGAGTGGGCAGCCCTGCCTCGTTCCTGTTCTCAGAGGAATGGCTTTCAGTCTTTCCCCGTTGAGTATGATGTTAGCTGTGGGTTTGTCATATATGGCCTTTATTATGTTGAGGTACTTTCCTTCTATTCCCATTTTATTGAGAGTTTTTATCATAAATGGATGTTGTATCTTGTCAAATGCCTTCTCTGCGTCTATTGAGACGATCATGTGGTTTTTATTCTCTGTGTTGTTGATGTGATGTATCACGTTGATTGATTTGCGGATGTTGAACCATCCCTGTGTCTCTGGTATAAATCCCACTTGATCATGGTGTATGATCTTTTTAATATATTGTTGTATTCGGTTTGCCAATATTTTGTTGAGGATTTTTGCATCAATGTTCATCAGCGATATTGGCCTGTAATTTTCTTTCTTTGTATTGTCTTTGTCTGGTTTTGGTATCAGGGTGATGTTGGCCTCATAGAATGATTCAGGAAGTGTTCCATCTTCCTCTATTTTGTGGAATAGTTTGAGGAGGATAGGTATTAAATCTTCTTTGAATGTTTGGTAAAATTCACTGGAGAAGCCATCTGGTCCTGGACTTTTATTTTTTGGGAGGTTTTTGATTACTATTTCAATCTCTTTACTTGTGATTGGTCTATTCAGATTCTCCATTTCTTCTTGGTTCAATTTTGGGAGGTTGTATAAGTCTAAGAATTTATCCATTTCTTCTAGATTGTCCAATTTGTTGGCATATAATTTCTCATAGTATTCTCTTATAATCCTCTGTATTTCCATGGTATCCGTTGTAATTTCTCCTCTTTCATTTCTAATTTTATTTACTTGAGCCTTTTCTCTTTTTTTCTTAGTAAGCCTGGCTAAGGGTTTGTCTATTTTGTTTATCTTCTCGAAGAACCAACTCTTTGTTTCATTAATCCTTTCTACTGTTTTTTTGGTCTCAATATCATTTATTTCTGCTCTGATTTTTATTATTTCTCTCCTTCTGCTGGCTTTGGGCTTTGTTTGTTCTTCTTTTTCTAGTTCTGTTAGGTGTAATTTAAGGTTGCCTATTAGGGCTTTTTCTTGTTTGTTAAGGTGGGCTTGTATCGCTATGAGTTTCCCTCTCATGACCGCTTTTGCTGTATCCCATATGGTTTGATATGGCATGTTATCATTTTCGTTTGTTTCCAGATAGTTTTTGATTTCTCCTTTAATTTCATCAATGATCCATTGGTTGTTCACTAGCATGTTGTTTAATCTCCACATTTTTGTCACTTTCCCAGTTTTTTTTTCCTGGTTCATTTCCAGTTTCATAGCCTTATGGTCTGAAAAGATACTTGTTATGATTTCGATCTTCTTAAATTTATTGAGGCTTGCTTTGTTTCCCAACATATGGTCTATCCTAGAGAATGTTCCATGCGCACTTGAGAAGAATGTGTAGTCAGCTGTTTTTGGGTGGAGTGCTCTGTATATGTCTACTAGGTCCATCTCGTCCAGTTTTTCATTTAAGTCTAATATTTCTTTATTAACTTTTTGTCTGGATGATCTATCCATTGCTGTAAGTGGGGTGTTAAGATCCCCTACTATTATTGTGTTGTTGTTGATTTCTCCTTTTAGGTTTGTTAATAGTTGTTTTATGTACATTGGTGCTCCTATGTTGGGTGCATATATATTTATAAGTGATATGTCTTCTTGATGGAGTGTCCCTTTTATCATTATATATTTCCCTTCTTTGTCTTTCTTAACCTATTTTATCTTGAAGTCTACTTTGTCTGATATGAGTATGGCAACACCTGCTTTCTTTTGTTTGCCATTAGCTTGGAGTATTGTCTTCCATCCTTTCACTCTGAGCCTGTGCTTGTCTTTAGTGCTAAGATGTGTTTCCTGAAGGCAGCATATTGTTGGGTCTTGCTTTTTAATCCATCCTGCTACTCTGTATCTTTTAATTGGAGAGTTCAATCCATTTACATTTAGGGTAATTATTGAAATATGAGGGCTGAATGTTGCTGTTTTGTCACTTATTTTCTGGTTCTTTTGCATTTCCTTTGTTTCTTGTCCCATTTGTTTTGGACTGCCAATTCAGTTTGGTTGTTCTGTCTTATGATTCTTCTAGTTTTCTCTTTGTTTATCATATGTGGTTTTAATTTGATTATTTGTTTAGTGGTTACCTTGAGGTTTGGGCAAAAAATCTTGTGTATGAGATAGTCCATTATCTGATAGCCTCCTATTTCCTTATACTAAGTCAATTCAGTCACTTTCCTCTTCCCCTTCTAAGTTGCTCTTGTTATACCTTATTCTATCTTGTGTTGTGGCTGTGTGTTTACAGTGATGAGGTTAAATTTATTTTTGGTGAATTTCTTCCTTTGATCTTTGAGTTTAGTATTTAAGTGGTTGCTAACCTATTCCGGTAAAGATCTACTATTTCTCTGATTTTCTCTACCTACTTTTCTCCTTACTCCAAGCTTTGTGTTCCCTTTCTCTTCTTTTTTTCAGGCCTGAGGGCCTTCTTGAGTATTTCTTGTAGTGGAGGTCTCGTGGCCATGAACTCCCTTAGCTTTTGTTTATCTGGGAGAGTTACTATTTCTCCATCATATTTGAAGGATATTTTTGCTGGATAGAGTATTCTTGGCTGAAAGTTTTTGTCTTTCAGTATTTTGAATATATCATTCCAGTCTCTTCTAGCCTGAAAAGTTTCTGTTGAGAAATCCGCTGAGAGCCTGATGGGAGTTCCTTTGTACGTTATTTTTTGTTTTTGTCTAGCTGCCCTTAATATTGTTTCTTTGTCATTGACCCTGGCTAGCCTTACCACTAGGTGTCGTGGTGAAGGCCTTTGTCTGTTAATATATATAGGCGTCCTGTTGGCTTCGCTTACTGGTATTTCCTGCTCCTTCCCCAGATTTGGGAAATTTTCAGCTATTATTTCCTTGAATAGGCTCTCTGTTCCTCTTTCCCTCTCCTCTCCCTCAGGAATACCTATAATTCTTATGTTACATTTTCTAATAGAGTCAGATATTTCTCAGAGTCTTTCTTCATTTCTTTTTAGTCTTAGTTCTCTCTCTTCTTCCATCTGGAGTATATCTGTATTCCTATCCTCTAAAGTACTAATTCTTTCCTCCATATTGTCAGCTCTGTTCTTTAAAGATTCCAGATTCTCCTTTATCTCCTCCATTGTGTTCTTCATCTCCATCAGCACTGATTGGTTTTTCTTTATGATTTCAATCTCTTTTGTGAAGAATCTCCTAATCTCATTTAATTGTTTGTCTGTGTTGTCTCGTATTTCGTTGAGTGTTTTTATGATAGCTATTTTGAAATCTCTGTCATTTAGTTTATGGATTTCTGTGTCTTCGGGGTTGATTTCTGGGTGCTTGTCATTTTGTTTCTGGTCTGGTGATTTCATATATTTTTGCATTGTGGTTCCTGTGTTGGTTTTGATTTTCCTCATCCTGGAAGTCTCTGGTTGCAATTTCCACCTGCCGCCACTGTCTGGTGGTAAAGGGCTGTGTAGTCTAAGCCCCCTGCGCTCTGCCCCAGTTTTTCCGCTGCGATCCGCAGTTTTGTTTTGTTTTGTTTTGTTTTTTTCCCCACTGCGATCCACGGGTCCAGTCCAGTTTGTTCAGGTCTGCCTCAGATCGCTAGGTCTGGTCGAGCTGCAGACTCCGGGTTGCCGGGAGGGGGGAGCTCTCTCTTTTGCCCTCTGGGTCCCTGACGTGGGAGGCTTCTCGTTTGCCCCTCTTTATCCGCTCTCTGGGGTGCTCAGATGTTGATGGTAGCCCTGTGGCTCCTCTGAGCCCCCTGTGCGGGAGTTTCCCACTGGCTGAGAGAGCCCAAAGAGCTACAGTTTCCCGCCGAGTGCCGCCCCTCCCCCCTCTCTGGGAGCCGCGCAGACCGGGATCGCTGATCTGATGGGGAGGGAGCGGAGTTCTCCTTACCTTTCCCCACTTCCTCTGGGGGCCCAGCACGTTCCGCTCTCAGATGTGTGGCAGTGTGGATCCCTCCACTCTAGGTTTTCACTGTCTGTAATTCCGTTGTTGGTCTGTGGCTGTTGCTTTTGTTGTATCTTTTGGGGGAAGAATTCACGGGAAAGCTCACTCCGCCATGATGCTGACGTCACTCCTGGGCCAACTTTTTGTACATGTTCACTTGTCATCTGCATAGGCTTGCACTCATTGCCCTCAGGGGCACACACAGGAAGAGTGGGGGATGGGAAAGTATGTAAGATGTGCAGAAAGTTGAAATGGCTGGTGGGTCAATTGGGGGGATCTGCAGCTAAGGCATCCCCAGAGGCTGATAGGTGGGCTTCCTGATGGAGTCCATGAATCAGTTAGCAGGATCCTCATTCCTAAATATAGCCAGTGAGAAGGTACTGTCTCCATCAGTTTGAGAAAGCCAGTGATGTTTGCAACAACCAGCTTCACACTCACCAATAAGTGAATGTCTTTCTATTACCCAAAGATCTGTTTGAATGTATCTAGGATTGATCAATGATTTTCTGAGCTCCTACTATGTCTATCATTGTATAAGACAGTGTGGAGGATATTGAAAATGTGGGATATATGGTCTCTAACCTTAAAGAGTTTTTGCTCTGTTTAGGAAGATAACTTCAATAAACAAGGATTATATCACATAGAGTAGAGTATAAACATAGAAATTCAGAGATAAAGATCACCATATGCTGAGGTGGCTAGGAAATCAAGTCTTATACAACCCTGTAATCAGATGTTGCTTTGAATCTGGCCTCCACTACTTCCCAGTGGTATGATTTTAGAGAAATCATTTCATCTCTTGATTCTTGGTCGTCTCATTTGTAAAAGGAAATGATAGTACTTATGTTAGAGAGTTCTCTGGAAGATAAAATGAGATGAGGAAACTGAACGTAATGTCTGACATAATATAGGCACATGATCAACTTTATTTGAATTAGAGGATGAGAAGGACCTGGACTGGCAAAAAGAAAAAAAAAAGCAGGAGGACACTTACGGGAGGAGGAAAAATTAATGTAAGGTCTCAAACTTTAACTAGGACATAAACAAACAGTTTGTTTTCTCTTCTTTCTATGTTAAAGTATATCTAAAACTCTGATAGTTTTGTCAGTTCAAATCACCAATACACTAATTCCTCAGTCATATCAGAAATATTTTCTCTGGAAATATTTGATAGACGTGTGCCACTTCAGAATATTTGTTCGCAAGGAAGGTGGCTACTACTTGCACTATTGTGTCTATTTCAGATTTTTACTTAGAACCCTGTGAAATGTTACATATTAAAAATGGAATTCAAAGCATGTTATTATATATCAGCTCATAAGTGATTTTCCAAATTGTCACCTTTTCCTAATTTTGGATTATGTTTTCTATTTCAAAGTGAAATGTTGGCATGCTTACTATTTTTTTTCTTCTTCAAATCTGGATGTCCAACTGTCGAACTTCTAAAATTTTACTTTTTATAGCAGGATGAACATGTTTTTAGATACATTTTTAAAATTTTGCTCTAACTTATTTTGCCAAAGCAATGGAGTCTTTACGACAGAAGAGACATGCTTGCAACAAACAGAGAAGGAAGAATGAAATCTTTCCAAACACAGGCATCTTATAAATTACTAAACACATGGATAGGGTTGCTGAAACTGTCTTTCCAAAAGCTTACAAATTGTCTTTGGCTTTTTTTTACGATTCATATTTTAAATTTTGCTGCTGTAAAATGTGTTTCTAGTTACCTTATTAAAATGCATCCGTGAATAAGCAGAGTTTTGTGAGAGATTCAAATCTATGACATTTTTATTTCACAAACAGTCCCTATAGTAATATATAATTGAAACACTACCAATTCTGATACTAGTTAGACAATTTAAAATATGGGTCTGCCATTGACTAGCTACATGGTTTTGAATAAGTCACTTCTTAGCCCAAAGTCTGTTTCTCAATCTGTGAATGGCAATAATAAGAAATAAATGATGACCACAGGAGGATCATATTAGATAGTAAATATAAAGTGACTGGAAATTAGAAACAGCTCATTAGTTATTTCTATTATTATTTTTATTAAAGAAAGAAACTGGTGATCATTCAGAGCATACAGAAAATTATTTGAGGGATATTGAGAAAGTGTGGTCAATTTTAGCTTAGAGACCCAAAATATGAAGATAAACAATACAGGTGCTGTCTCAAAATGATACATAATAGAAAACCAAATGAATAAGACAGGCAACAGATCTATGGGAGTAACATAAAAACACCAGTGCTTTATTTAGTGAAAATTGGTTATTACCTCATTGTCTCCAAGAAGCTTTTTGTAGCAGCAAATGGCAACAGAAGGGATTCTTTTGCCCATAAGCCACAAGAAAATGATTTTGAGAATCATTTTTGACATCAAAAAGACTAACCCAGGGCCAGCCACAGTGGCCTCATGGTTAAGTTCAATGAGCTCCACTTCATCGGTCCACATTCAGTTCCTGGGCATGGACCTACACCACTCATCTGTCAGTGGCCATGTAGTGGCTGTGGCTCACATACAAAAAGAGGAAGACTGGCAATAAATGTTAGCTCAGGGCAAATCTTCCTCAGCAAAAAGAGGAAGATTGGCAACAGATGTTAGCTTAGGATGAATCTTCCTCAGTAATTTTTTTAAAAAAGACTAACACAGCTTTCAAAGTCTAAATATTTCATAGTAAAGGTATCCTGGAGAGGTTTCTTATCACTGCCACATTAATTCTCCCTCTCCCTGCTCTCTTAACTGTGATTTTTTTTTTTTTGGTCATATCGGTACTTTTCTTTTTTTTTTTTTTAATTTTTTGTTTATTGCAGTATCATTGGTTTATAACATTGTATAAATTTCAGGTGTACATCATTATACTTCTATTTCTGCATAGATTACCTCATGTTCACCACCCAAATACTAATTACAACCCATCACCACACACATGTGCGGAATCATCTCTTTCGGCATCCTCCCTCCCCCGCTCCACTCTGGCAACCACCAATCCAATCTCTGTCTCTATGTGTTTGTTTATTGTTGTTATTATCAACTACTTAATGAAGGAAATCATATGGTATTTGACCTTCTCCCTCTGACTTCTTTCACTTTGCATAATACCCTCAATGTCATCCATGTTGTCACAAATGGCTGGATTTCATCGTTTCTTATGGCTGAGTAGTATTCCATGGTGTATTACGTTGATTGATTTGCGAACGTTAAACCATCCCTGCATCCCTGGAATAAATCCCACTTGATCATGGTGTATAATCTTTTCAACGTATTGTATGCAATTTGCTAGTATTTTGTTGAGTTTTTTTGCATCGATGTTCATCAGTGATATTGGCCTGTAATTTTCTTTTTTTGTGTTGTCCTTGCCTGGTTTTGGTATCAGGGTAATGTTGGCTTCGTAGAATGAGTTAGGGAGCTTCCCCCCCTCCTCAATTTTTTGGAAGAGTTTGAGAAGGATAGGTATTAAGTCTTCTTTGAATGTTTGGTAGAATTCACCAGGGAAGCCGTCTGGTCCTGGACTTTATTTTTGGAGAGGTTTGTGATTACTCTTTCAATCTCCTTACCGGCGATTTGTCTATTCAAATTCTCTACTTCTTCTTGATCCAGTTTTGGAAGGTTGTATGATTTTAAGAATTTATCCATTTCTTCCAGATTGTCGAATTGGTTGGCATATAGCTTTTCATAGTATTCTCTTATAATCTTTTGTGTGTCTGTTGTAACCTCTCCTCTTTCATTTCTGATTTTACTTATTTGTGCCTACTCTCTTTTTTTCTTGGTGAGTCTAGCTAAAGGTTTGTCAATTTTGTTGATCTTTTCAAAGAACCAGCTCTTGGTTTTATTAATTTTTTCTATTGTTTTTTTTTGGTCTCTATTTCATTTATTTCTGCTCTGATTTTTATTATTTCCCTTCTTCTACTGATTTTGGGCTTTGTTTGTTCTTCTTTTTCCAGTTCCTTTAGGTGCTTTGTTAGATTGTTTATTTGAGATTTTTTCTTGTTTGTTGAGATAGGCCTATATTGCTATAAGCTTCCCTCTTAGAACCGCTTTTGCTGTATCCCATAAATTCTGGCATGTCATATTTTCATTTTCATTTGTCTCCAGGTATTTTTTTGATTTCTTCTTTGATTTCTTCGTTGACCCAGTCATTGTTCAGTAGCATTTTGTTTAATCTCCATGTATTTGTGGCTTTTCTGATTTTCTTCCTATAGTTGATTTCTAGTTTCATACTGTTGTGGTCAGAAAAGATGCTTGGTATTATTTCAATCTTCTTAAATTTATGGAAACTTGTTTTGTGGCCTAATTGTGATCAATCCTGGAGAATGTTCCAGGTGCATTTGAAAAGAACGTGTATTCTTCGGTTTTTGGATGGAATGCTCTGTATATATCTACTAGGTCCATCTGTTCTAGTGTATCATTTAAGGCCAATGTTTCCTTATTGATCTTCTGTTTGGATGATCTATCCGTTGGTGTAAGTGGAGTGTTAAAATCCCCTACTATTATTGTGTTGGTGTCCATTTCTGTTTTTATGTCTGTTAATAATTGCTTTATATATTTAGGTGCACCTACATTGGGTGCGCAGATATTTACCAGTGTTATATCCTCTTGTTGGATTGTTCCCTTGATCATCATGTAATGCCCTTCTTTGTCTCTTTTTACAGTTTTTGTTTTAAAGTCTATTTTGTCTGATATGAGTACTGTTACCCCAGCTTTCTTTTCATTGCCATTTGCGTGGAGTATCTTTTACTCCACTTCACTTTCAGTTTGTGAGTGTCTTTAGGTCTGAAGTGTGTCTCTTGTATGCAGCATATATATGGGTCTTGTTTTTTTATCCAATCAGCCGCCCTATGCCTTTTAATTGGAGCATTTAGTCCATTGACATTTAAAGTAGCTATTGATAAGTATGTACTTACTGCCATTTTTTAACTTTTTTTTTCTCAGTGTTTAAGTAGTCCTTCTCTGTTCCTATCTTCTTCTTTACAGAACTGATGGTCTCTTTAGTTTGACCTCTGTCTGAAAGCTCTACTCTTTAACTCCCCTCCTCCCTCCTTTTATGTTTTTGATATCATATCTAACCTCTTTTTTGTGCTTTTGTAGCCATTACTCTCTTATCATGGAAATAGATAATTTTTCCTATTTGTGGTCTTCTCTTTTCCCCTTAAATCAGTCCCTTTAACATTTCTTGTAGCACTGGTTTCTTGGTGACAAACTCCTTTAATTTTTGCTTGTCTGGGAAATTTTTGATGTCTCCTTCCATTTTGAATGATAACCTTGCTGGGTAGAGTATTCTTGGCTGTAAGGTTTTTCCTTTTAGCACTTTAAATATATCATGCCACTCTCTTCTAGCCTGTAAGGTTTCTGCTGAGAAGTCAGCTGATAGCCTTACTTGGTTTCCTTTGTATGTAACTTGACTTTCTCTTGCCACTTTTAGGATTCTCTCTTTATCTTTAATTCTGGGCATTTTGATTATGATGTGTCTTGGTGTGGTCCTCTTTGGGTTTATCTTGTTTGGGGCTCTCTGTGCTTCCTGTACCTGGATGTCTGTTTCCTTTCTTAGGTTAGGGAAGTTTTCATCTATTATTTCTTGAAATAGATTCTCTGCCCCTTTGTCTCACTCTTATCCTTCCGGGACACCTATAACACAAATGTTAGTGCACTTGATGTTGTCCCAGAGGTCCCTTAGACTGTCCTCACTCTTTTTAATTCTTTTCTCTTTTACCTGTTCACCTTGGGTAATTTCTTCTAGTCTTTCGTCCAGCTCGCAGATCCATTCTTCTGTATCCTCTACTCTGCTTTTGAGTCCCTCTAGTCAATTTTTCATTTCCAGTATTGTATTCTTCATTTCTCATTGGTTCTTTTTTATATCTTCCATTTCTTTGTTGACATTCTCACTGAGTTCATCTATTCTTCTCCCCAGTTCAGTGAGCATCTTTAACACTCTTTGTTTGAACTCTGTGTTAGGTAGGTTGCTCATTTCTGTTTCACTTAGTTCCTTTTCTGGGGTTTTGTCCTGTTCCCTTACTTGGAATGTATTCCTTTGCCTCCTCATTTTGCCTCTTTCCCTGTGCTTGTGTCTACGTATTAAGTAGGTCAGCTACGTCTCCTGCTCTTGGATAGGTGACTTTATGTAAGTGATGCCTTAGGAAACCTGCAGTGTGCTTCCCTCAGTTCTCAATGTTCCAGGGGTGGCCCCTATGGGGGCTACATGTCTCCTTCTGTTGTGGCCTGTTTGCTCTCCCTGTATGCGCCCAGGGAGGCCGAGTTATGCTCCTGGCCAACAGTTGTAATGCTCAACTGCTTGTAGTTGTTGTGGGCCCTTCAAATTCTTTGTCAGGTGTGAGGAGTTCCAGCACAGTTGGCTGTAAGTTCTAATACTACATTTGTGTTGCAGTATTTCTTTTAAGTGAGTAGGCCCCCAGCGTGGCAGTTTGTTAGGCTCAGGGCCTTACAATTGCTATAAGCCTCCAGCCCTTAGGTTTCTTGTCAGCTCTCTGGATATTGCAGCTGGGTGGGGCTGGCCT
The DNA here is from genome assembly GCF_020826845.1 of Diceros bicornis minor. Lineage (NCBI taxonomy): Eukaryota > Metazoa > Chordata > Mammalia > Perissodactyla > Rhinocerotidae > Diceros > Diceros bicornis. Next base: position 15,196,072 of record NC_080755.1, on the reverse strand, counting down.
CAGGCACAGGAGCACCCAATTGTTTCAAGCTTTGGAAAGTGGGGCAAACCCCCTATGTGGGTCTTTGAGAAGCACAAGTCTTCTGCAGCTGACAAGCCCTGCTGCCCACAGGTCCACACACACAGTCATCACAGTCCTGCCCCATGTCCGTGTCCCGACCTTCCGAAGCGGACCCAGTCTCTGCACGGCGGGAGCCCCACACACTCCGCCACCGCCCCACACTCTCCACCTGCTCTTTGTGCACACCCTGCCCCACTGAAGTTGGCTCAGTTGCCAGGCTGCAGAGAATCCAGTCACCAATCTATGCAGGCCCACAAGTTGCCTGAGGGCTTGTTGTTGGGTGGGGCCAGTTTCTAGGGTGGGCTGCCTGCCCTGGCTGAGCTGGATTAAATCAGTGCTCTAGTGGGTGGAGCAGACCCTGGGCTAGCAGGCCTCAGGGAGAACTCCAACGGCGTCTGTGTCAGTACGCCCACACCTGGCCACAACAACGGCCGCTGCCAATGTCCCAGTCCCTGGAGAGGTCTCACCCCTCACCAAGGTGCACTCAGGACCTATTAGGTGAGTCTCTTTTCACCAAAGCACTGTGCACCTTTCTTTCTGGTGATTTTAGGTTGCTTTCTGAAAGGTGTAAATTTGCCCATGGGCCCTTAAGAGCCGGTTTTAATTTCTTTGTGAACCAGCTTTTCTGGGGGTACTCCCCAATGTTTTAGTAGCAGGCAAAGTCAGATATTATGCCACTCGTCTCTATTGTGCTGGGTCCACAAATGCCCACAGCGGGGGTGCTCCCCAGCTCAGGGCCCCACGCCTCCAGGGACGACTGCGTACCTGTGGTCTGCTCCCCGGCGGCCGTGAAGCTGGTGGCTTGTGAAGGCGGCGTTTTTCCTCTCCAGAAGGGAGTTTCTGGCTCTTCCACCTCAATTAGGATTGTCTGTTGTTGCAGGAGTTCCTCTTATCCAGTTTTGAGTTCTGTCTCAGGGGTAATTTTTCCACGAGTTGTTGTAAATTGGCTGTGTCCGCAGGAGGAGGTGAGTTCAGAGTCTGCCTATGCCACCATCTTGACTTCTCCCATCTTTTAACCGTTTTTTAAAAGGCAGTATACACTGGATTCAAACTGGTAGATGTGGTAGGCTGAATAATGGCTCCATAAAAGATACCCGCGTCCTAGTCCCTAGAATCTGTAAATGTTACATTATATGGCCAAAAAAAGAGACTCGGATACTTTTAAGATGGTGAGATTATCCTGGATTATCCCCGTGGGCCCTAAGTGCCATCACATTATAAGAGAGAGGCAAAAGGAGACTTGACCTAGAATAGAAAAAGACCATGTAACAGAAGTAGAGAGAAGTAGAGTCAGAGGGAGAAAGTATTACAAGATGGGACATGAGGAGGGCTTTGAAGACAAAGGAAGGAGACATGAGCCACGGAATAGAAGGAATGCAGTTCTAGACACTGGAAAAGGCTAGAAAATGTATTCTTACATAGATCCTCTGGAGGATCACGACCCCGTTGACACCCTGATTTCAGCTCAGTGATACTTATTTTGGACTTCTGTCCTCCAGAACTGTGAGAGAATAAATTTTTGTTGTTTTAAGCCAAGAAATTAGTGGTGATTGTTATAAGAGCCATAGGAAACTAATATAGTAGATAAAACACGTGTTTATATCTTTCCTCTCCTAATCTCCATTAAAGTTAAGAAATTAAAATGTTATAAAACAACAACTTACCAAATAGGAGGAAGGGCCATCAATGGACAAGAAATTTCAACAAATTTCTGGTAAATCATAAGTGGACAGAAATATATGCAGAGGGGACTATCTTGTGAAAGAAGGTAGATGCCCAGAAGAACCTAAGAGAAACTCCAGAATCAGACATGGAAGTGGTGATGGATGGAAAAAAGGAGAGAGACGTAGGACTAAAAAGAAGAATATTTACTGTAGGTCTATATGTTGTTCACTTAAGCTCCTCAAGCCCCTCTCCCACTGCTATGTTCAGAATGATTTCCAGCTAGACATTCATGTCCAGGTTCCAGAAAGAATAGTTCTTTTTTTGAATAAAAATGAATAAACTTTCTAGAGAGAACCAAGGCAACCAATTCAGTTGTTGGTATCCGAGTAAACTCCTAGCATTCTATTATGTTGAAGAACTCTAGCATCACAGCTTCCCACCGTTTTAGGCCAAAACAGATCCTGCTCTCATGCCCAGAGTATCCATCTTAATTCCTCACTTTGAACGATTCTGAAGTTTGAACAGGCAACCACACATTATAACCTTTTGAGGAAGGCCTCCATGAGGAAGTCTAAGAGAGAAACTGGCCCATGAAACAAGCATTTATCAGGAAAGGTAAAAGAACTTAAACTACAGTTCTAATTAGAACCACATAGATACCCAAGATGTGTGTCCCTAAAATAAGAAAAGGATGCTATGAATAAAGAACAGAAAACAAGACAAAACTTGTGATTATAAAAAAAAAAAATTCATTATTAGAATATAAAAATTGATGAAATCTTCCAGAGTGTATTACAAAAAAATGAAGACAGAAATATGAGAGGAGGGAAGAAGCTAAAATTTACAAAATAGGAATTCCAATGTCAAATTAATAGACATTCCAAAAAGAAAATGATAGGAAGAAAATTAAGAAAGAAAGTACAGAAAATCTTCCAGAATTAAATGGAGTGAGTCTTCAAATTTAGAGGCTGAACAAGTACTGATCAAGTGTACTTAAACTTATATTGCAAAATATTTTCACATCAAGTGTCCTTAAGATTTCTAGAGAGAAACAGATTTTTTAAAATGTTCTTAAAAAGACCCAGAATCAAACTTGTGTCAGACTTCCCATAGGCATTGAAGAACATTGAAGGCAACAAAGTTCTGAGGGAAATGACTTTCAACCTACAGAAATACATCTAGCAAAACAACGAGTCTAGTGAGAGAGAGACAAATTACATACATTTTTAGCATGCAAGGATTTAGAAAATTTACCTCCCTCACTCACATTCCTAGGAGGTTACTGGAGAGTGAATTCTAACAAATGAAAGAGAAAATAAGAAAAATACATGAGATTGAGGAAACAGTAAACCAACACCCAAGAGAAGAGTGAATGGAAGTCCCAGGACTGCCCCTGCATGGTAGATATAGAAAGTAACGAGTTCGTATTGGAGCGGGATGATGCAGAACTCGAACAGGAAAACCTCTGGGAAATAAAGAGGATATCATAGTTACTCATACCATAGTTCCTATGAGTGACAGACTAGAAATATTAAGAACAGGATAAAGGCCAAAAAATGCAAGACAAAAACCACTACTTGACTTTCAGGAAACAAGAGCTGTGCAAGAAAGTTATAAACATTAGTCTATGTATGAAGCAAAACATCAAAGTAGGACAGTAAGTTTATGAGAGTCAAGTGGAATGAGACAGGCTACAGGCAATAGATAGAATAAATATGAATTGCAAAAATATTTTGCTTAAGTTTCTTCCAGCAATGGGGGAAAAAGATGGTCAGAAATTATAGGAAAACTAATTTTTAAAAAAAACTAAAGAAATATGTAGTGTAAAATATGAAGCAAACAAAAATTATATTATGATTTCAAGCAATTGGTTAAATATAAAAAGAGATTCATTCTTTGAACGTGATGCTAAGGGAACCCTCCTTTGGATATCCAAAAATAGTGAAAGGCATCTACAGCAGAAATGTAGATGGGAATTATAATAATAGCTCATTAAATAGCTCTGTAGTAAATAATAAATCATCATGATAATTTAAACCTTATCATCTCAACTTTTAGAATCAATCTAGATCCAAAGCATGAAAGGCTTAATTATGGCTGCAAGAAATAAAAATATTGTAAATGTTGGTGAGGTAAAAGTAAAAATGACAGAAGCTGGGAGGTTGTTGGCAAAGGGGGTTGTGAAATGGGAGGAAGGGTGGGATGCTGATACCATCATCTTACATTATAAAGTCAAGAACTATGACTATAATTAAAGAACAAATGGAGGCTTAAATATAATATTTAATGGAGACGATAAGTTATTTAAAATGAGTTCAAGTAATATCAGGAAAAACAAAAAAAGGTGATATAATGATATTGGGAGAAAAGGGGCTGATATAACTGAACTAAATTATATTCTATCATAGCAAGAGGTCAATATATAATGCCTAAAGCTGATAAATCAAAAAAACTGTAGTATATTACTTAGCAATTTACACAGTACTGACAAAAGAACTTTATTTAAAAAAAAAAAAAAAACTTTAAAATAAAGTGACAGCTCTGAAGAAGAAAAAGACCCAATGTTAATACTCATTAAATCTCGATGTTAAATATACGGAGTACTATCCTTTGTATTTCTTTAGGGTTACACACACATACACACACACATAAAACAGACTGTGGAGTCAAAAAGACTGTCAAATTCATGTAAATCCCAGAACTAACTAGCTGTGCAACTTAAGACATCTTCACTTATCTCAACATCTGGATCTGAAAGGTGGATAATACTATCTATGACAAAGCACTCTTGTGAGAATTAAATGAGATTGAACATTTAAAGGGATCAGTATAGTTTCTGGCACCAGAAATCTAAATTAATGGCAGCTTTCTTACAAAGTTCCTTCCCCTGGTGTGCAGTTAATAATATAAAGCTGGAACCTGAGGTCCACTCATTTATATTAGCTCAAAGATAGAATTTCAGAAGACAATTAAAAGGGTTTCAAGCTTTGTTATTATCTAAGCTTTAAAAAACACAGCCAGAGCCAGCTAAGGGTGGACCATCTTGACATTAAATTTGTGAAATAACTAAGACAATCATTCAAGGATCCTTTCATTAAAAAAAAGTATGAACAATTAACCCTTGCCTACCAGTGATGTCATAAATGTATGGTTCTGTAACAACTCTTGTTAACTATTTTAAAAACTCCATGATTGTATAGCATTAGTGCCCACATCAAACAATTAATAAATTTCTACTAAACACCTACTAAATGCTGAGCACTACTAAATAGTGCCATCCAGGTTCTTATGATATGGTGGAATATACACAAAAAGGCACACACCATGCAGTTCATGATGAGTTCCAAATGACCATCTTCAACCTTAGACTTGTCCTTGAGAATCATAATTAAGATCTTCACCACTAAAAAATGCAAGAGGATGCTAACAATGGATATAGCACTAGGGTTGATGTCAAGAGACCTGGTTTATAAGCCAACTCTTTGGATGACAATATTACATCCTCACTTAATCTTGCTGAGCCTCAAGTTGTTCACTAGTAACATAGCGTGTAGCCTGACTACCGCAGGTGCTGTTGTGAATATTAAAACTACTTGACACATGAGAAATTGCTCTTGAAGAAAACAGACTCTTGCTGGGAACCTGCTTCCAGCTGTGTCCAAAACAGTTGCTAAATGTTCATTGATTTCCCCAGAGCAGATCCTCCAGTTTTCCTGCTTTCATTTCAGAAACTGATTTTAACCTTCTTCTCTTTTCCTTCTAGCCCCCTCTCCTCCTGCAGCAGTTACAAAAGACAAGATCAAATCAGCAGAATTGCCTTTCTTTCCATGGGGACAGAATTATCTTTACTTATGTGTGTAAATGCCAAAGGCCAGAAATATAGCCTAGGACTCTTGACTCCCAACCCATTACTCTTGTAATGTCATACTGCATATTTACCCACTCATGGATGACTAGGGCAGGAAAAAAAGGCACTTCAAAGCAGAAATTAAATAGCCCACTACCCAGCATTGCCACATCACCTCTACTCACCCATTAGTTACTTATCAAGAGGTGAAAATCACCTTAATTCCATATCTTGACAATACTGGTTTGCCAAATATCAACTTTCTCCTATTCTTTCCCTTTCCTCTATACATCAATGTTTAATGTCATTGTTTAAAGTCTGAAACAATTTATGATATATCAATAAATTAGAGCAGTTATATTATTGGTCTGGTGTTGTTACTTTACATGAAAAATTATTTCCTTTAGCTGAGTGTAAATGCTGGTACTACCAAGAAAGAAGGCCAAACTTTGCAAACTTGAAACTATGAAGACCATATTGTTGTCTGAAGCATTTCGGAATTGATGACTTCCAAATCCAGAGAGTCAGGCTGAACTTTGCATAGATAATCTTATTGGTACAAGCTCTTATAGCCTCATATAACTTCACATCTTTGTTTCTAGGCAACCAGAAAGACAGAAATATGACAACCTCATATTTGTAATGTAGAATCATGCTAGCTCCAAGATCATTTATTGTAATATTTCAGCACTTCATATAAGCTTGTAAACTTAAATTAGGTTGATTTAAAAAAGTAAAGAACTATAGTTTGTTTCCCATTCAATCAATATTTGTAGGGTTCTATCTATGTGTCAAGCACCATTTAAGGAAGAAAAATAAGGCAAGATCCCTTCCCTAAAAGATCTTACATTTTAATGGGGAACTCTAAAATATATATAAATATCTGAACTAGACTGTTATAATAAGTGTTATAAGATAGAGGTTTTTGCACTTGCTAATTTCTTCATTTATTTATTGTAATTATTAAGTGTCTGCTAGAGGCCAGAGACTGTACTAGATATAGGGACCCGAACATAGACACCGTAGCATCTGCCTTCCAAACTTACAATCTAGTGAAGGAAGCAGACAATAGCAAACTGATTTTACATCATCATATGATAAGTACTATATTAGATGTTCAGATAGAATACGTGGCAGCACATAAGAGAGACATTTTGGCTCTGTCCTAGACAATCCCCTCTACTTGAAATGCATTCTCCACCCCTTACTTTACACACATACTCCTTTGTCATCCTGGTAATCTACTCATTCTAAAGGACCAAAGTCAATTCTCGACTTCTCTGGCATCACCTTTGCTACACACTGCAGGTAAATTTAGTTGCTCTGTGCTCCATACACCTATCCAAATGCCTAACAAATACTTAGGATATCTGTAGCATTTTTTTTTAAGGAATGACTTTGAAACGAGAATACTAACTGATACCTTACTGAATTACTTAGTTTTTCTAAGACCTATATCTTTCCCCTTAAAGAACCAAGAAATATTGGCTACCAACCATATGTGGACACTGACATTTAGTAGTTATTAAATCCAATTCTTCATGATGTCTAAACTAAATAAATTAAATCTGGCACACATACAACTTATTTCCAATTTACTAGGGGACCACTCTAAGTACAGCATGTTAATATACCCAGTTCAATGGCTGGAGCATCTCGCCTGGTGAGCCCCTAGATGAATATCAAGTACTTACGAAGTTAATGCTAAATGTTTGGTTTTTTCCAGTTCTGTAAACTTTGAAAAGAGAAATCTCTCCATGGTGTCATACTATACATCTGTCAGGCTTACTAACACACAGGAATTTCCCATTCTCCCCACATATTAGTCAACTGGTCTAAAATATCTGATGATTGAGAGGTGACATTAAGCATCAGTTGTCTAAGGAAATATCAGCCCTAGAACAATATCCCTCTCACCAACTCTCTCCTTGCTAACCATTTTTCTAATGGAATCTATATTTAGTTTTCTTTCCTTTGCTCCTGTTTTTCTCTTTGAAAGCCTGGCTTTATTACCCTTAGACGTTTCAGTACATGCAGCCTCAAAATTATATTAAATTACCAAATTTATAGCAGAGTTGTTGCAGATCAAAGTATTTACTTAAAATATTCAGAAGCAATTACCCCTCTCTTAGAAAGCCAATTAAGTTACCCTTCAAGGTTTATTTGTATAATAGAGTGAAACATACACACACATTTTCTAAGCAGAAAATTACGTATACAAAACAAAGATAGCAGGAATATCAATAAAACCACAAAATTTTAAATGCAAAATTTATTTAGAAGCAATGGCGAGTTATGATTAAAAGTGAAACCAAAAAGCAAATAGCCTACATCTGTGTTTTGGTTACCCATTGCTGTGTAACAAAACATTCCAAAACTGAGTGGCTTAAACCAGCACTTTAGTGTTATCTCTCATAGTTCTGTGTGTTGATTGGGTTCAACAGGGTGGTTCTTACTTGGGGTCTCTCATTGGATTCAGTTAAACAGCAGCTGGGCTGGAGCCATCTGAAGGCTTAACTGGCCTAGATATCCAAGATAACATTTTCACTTCCCTCAGCTGGGTTGACTGGGATAGCTGGAGAACGTCCATGTATCTCTCTTTCTCCATGGAGCCTCACTGCTTGGCTTCTTTGGGCATTTGTTCACAGCTTGGCAGCAGCTGACTTCTCCCAGGGAGCTTGTTCCAAGTGATCTAGGCGAAAATCTGCAAGGCATCTTATGACCTTGCCCCAGAAGTCGGGCAGCATCACTGCCACCACATTCTACCCACTAAAAACAAGTCTCAGGGCATCCCAGATTCAAGGAGAGGGGACTACATAAGAGCATGAGTACTGGGAGGCAGGGCTCAAGGGTGGGCCATCTGTGAAGACCAGCTAGCCTAATCTCTAATAGTGTTTGTTTAACCATAGTGATATTTTAATTGAATTCTAAATTATATGTCATATGGGTGGTGCTCAAAGAGTTGGCAGAGAACACAGACAGATAACTCAATGGATTTTATAGGACAATGTCTCACAATGATAATTAATATTAGCAAATGAAAATGTATTTGACTTTTAATTTTCTGTATCTGTGAATAGTTTAAATAAATAAAATTTGTAGATAATTCTTAAGTCCTCATTTACGTCAGTATTATCAATCACTATTTCTTTAAAAATAACTTTTAAAGAAGATAATAAAAAGCATTTGTTGTATACTTCAATAAAAAGGTTGTTTAAGAAAAAGGCATTTGAGGCAATTGAATTTTCTCTCTTTTGCTCTGGTACACCTTCTAATAAGCAGTAGGCAGGCAAAAAAGCATTAAACAAGAACATGCCTAAAAGATGGTGTAGAACAATGAAGAGAGTTATTCCTTCCTGTGACTACAAGAAATGTGAGAAAATGGGCCAAGGCTTGAGGGAACCATGGACGTCAAAGGAAAACAGTCTCTTTAAGACAGCATGCAAAGACATTCTTCAACTATAAACTTTTATCTCTCCCTACTGAAAGGCCTACATTGCTTACAGTTGAGATCAGTATGACTATGCATACTAATAATGTGACTTATGCCAGCACTCACTATTTGGTTAGAATTTATAACTTGATTTAGACCTGACTAGAGATATGATTCTGTTGACTAATCCACTTCTGTCTTAAAACAAGCAGATTATGTTTGTCAGTTTTTGAATGCTATTAGGTTAATTCAATTTAGGAAAGTTAATTGGTTTAGTGTGTAATTTTTAAGAGGAAAAAATTATTCCAAATCTAAGATAGACAGTAGAGATGTGTGCCTTCCCACACTGCTATGAATATCCTCAGGTGTTTAGTCAATGAAGCTCCCTCACAGAGGAGGGTGCACCATGAGCCCAGGCATAAACTGAAAACTCCCCAAGTTTCCGTAGTTTTGAAAATCTGATGGGAGGGCAGAGTTTATGGATTTGCCCGAGAATAAAGATCATCATTTTTCTCTCAGATCATGTTAGAAAAAGAAAAAATAACTTCTTAAATAACTAGGTAAGATGATATGCTTCATGCTGGTCTAGGTCTTGATGCCTCATTAAACCTAAAGATTATTCATCACGCTGTGAGTTTAAATTGATCTTTATAAAACTTTTCAAGACGTCAGTTTAAACATGCAAGTGTGCAGTATTCTAAGAAATGAGAGTTTAATAGGTTGTATTGATTATTCTGTAACTTTCAGGAATTCATATGCTGCTTACAGTCACTGATTCCTCAATGACTGATTTATATCCAAGCTCTATGGACATCATTCTCTTTTCCCAATAACTGTATATTGTGTTCCATGTTTTAACATGGGCAATAGTGTTTCAACAGAGGAGATAAACCACAACTCAGATAGTTTGTTGCATTATAGTATATTTTATTTTGCAAATTTTGAGGGACAATAAATGTCTATTTTCTCTTTTTTGACATATCTACTTTCAAATTAAGTAACAATATTCAAATATTTCATTATTTATAGTAATAATCTCACCTCAACCCATGACTCTTTTTATTACTGGTTATTTGAGGTGTAGGATATTGGGTAATATTGATGAGAAAATAAATCTTTTCTATTGAAAGAGACAGATGTATCAGGATTAATTTGTTGAAATAAAATGTCATAAGCCAGCGAATATTTACAAGTCTCTATGTCATTCTGAAAGAACAAACAGTTAAGGACAGGAAGATTGCAAAATATTTACTTTCTTGTTACTCCGTGTGAGGTAAGCAAGGAATGAAGTTGGAAATTGACAACGGAGTAGAGAATTTAGCTTACCGTAAACTGTAGAGGCCTAATTCTTGGTTGTCCTGATAACAACACCACCTCCTCATAATATGGGTTTGATAATAAGAAAAGACTTGAGCAAATGAAGTAGCTGTGAATTAAAGGTAGAGCAACACACGGTCTAGCTCAGGGTTGGCAAACGATTGACAATGGGCTCTTTCTGCATAGCCCTCAAGCTAAGAATGTGTTTTACATTTTTAAAGAGTTATAAAAACAAAACAAAAAAGAGGAGGAGAAGGAGACCATATATGGCCTACAAGGGCTAAAATAGTTACTTTCTGGCCCTTTACAAAAAAGAGATTGCAGACCCCTAGTCTACATCACTCTACCTTGAAGGAGGCCTGCAGAGAGGTGTAGGAGAGGTATACAGGGTAAGCGAACGATAGGAACGCAACGAGCATAGGCTTAGATTTTGCACCAAGGAGTTCAATTGCATCCTTGTGCTTGCAAGTGACTTACATATTGCACACTTATTGTATCTCTGGCTAAATCTTGTTGTAGTCAATCTAAATAATTATTTAAGTGTTTGTAGATTCGCATTGCCCAGGCATAATAGTCTGGTAGATACTGTGGATTAGTCTCTTAATTTATTTCCTCACTTATTCTCTTTGGAAAAGTCTAGACAGTTATAAACTACAATTCCCAGACTCCTTTGCAACTATAGTTCTGAATGTAAATTAAGTTCTACTACTTGGATACCTTCAGGTGAGATTTGAAAAATAGAAATTGCTACTGGCAAACCAGGTCATGGTAACATGATGGTAAGACAGTTCTGGTGACTGGAATAAGTGCCTTAGCGTCCAGTCACCAGTTTTGTGAGTGTGAATGCAGTTGTGAGAGCAGTAATTATGAAAGCAATTTCTGACAGAAGGCTGACAGAATTCTATTTGGTTCACAACTATGATGATCTGCTCTTGTAAGTCCTTTTACACACTTAAATCCCTTTGTTGAGTCCCTTTCTACATGAAATTGAAGCGATTTATGTTTCCAGCACCAAACTCTGGTGGCAATAGTTAGTGAGTCAGCTGTTATTATCTAACTGCACTTGCCTCTTCACTAATTTTAATGGTGAGAATGATAAAAATTCTCATTTCTTCCTCTTCTCTTTGCTTGAGTCAAAAATAACCTTTTTGGAAACCCTAGTTTTTTAGGTTATATCACAGCTCTCCTTCCAGACCAAAACACACCTCTTTCACCCTGGTCAATGATACCTGTAAGCCTCTCCCTGTGGCAGATAATTGTACAGGCATCATTTTCAAGTCCATAATATAATAATTCCAACTACAAGAAGGTTTCTACATTTCTTAGAAATATGCTACACATGCAAAACACATTGATGTGTACAATTCAATAAATTGCAATCCTACAAAATGTTGACCAGAAGCGAATGAGAGACATACGTCAAGAACACATTAGAGCAGAGTGTGAAGCAGGGTACCATAACCCCAAGTAGAAAATGTAGGCAATAATGTTTAGCAAGTGTCTCCATTAAAAAAAAGCTGAATGCACAGCAGCAGCAGACAGATAGTCCCTAGTGAGAAGCAGTGAGGAATGTTGTAACAGTGAGAACCAAGCAACCATGCTCTTTGGAAAACTAAAAGACAAAAGGAGCAGAATAAATCTCTTACCAACTGTCAGCTGTTGTCATTACCTAAAAAAGAGCCCATTTAAACAGCCAGTATGGAAACAGCTGTGGGTTGCTACATTCATACTTGGGAAACTTTTTCTCAATAGATGATGATACCCAATAATCTGTAAAATATATATGTGTTCTTAGTTGAAACTACAGTAAAACATATAATCCCATATATCTGCATTCAATCTTTTCCAGTTATTCTCCATAAAAGCTTTAAGACCAAAATGTGTAGAAGAATGATTGCTAATTTAACAATGACTTACTTTAAACTAAACCGTAGTAGGATATCTCTAAACTCAGAGGACAGAATATTAAAATCTGCGTTATGCTATATTGCCATATGGAACAATATTAGCCCTATGAATTACCCAGGGGGGAAAAGATCTTACCCTTTTCCCTCAAGATATGGAGTTGAAAAATGCAAACTCAGTGAAAAGGTGACAACCTCCAAACACCATCAACCTGTATTGTAGTTCTTCTTAACTAGTAAAGTGGTTCATCCTATTCCCCAACACCAGATCGCCAATTCCTATGCCACATCCAACTTTTCTTATTTCTGTCACTAACACTATAATTCATTTTTTTATTTATCCTTTCAATAAATATTTATTAAGCACCTACCTTACACCAAGAACTATGCCAGAAGATGGGAATATGGTGGAAAAGAGAATAAGAAACATGTGGTATTCCTGCTCTGATGCCTGGCGAGCAGACCTTGACACATTGTTGATGAAAAAGAGATGAACCTTTCACAATGTTATAAACCATTAAGACATCAATTAAAAAAAAAAAAAGAGATGAACCAACTCCAACCTATCCCTCCCAAAATATCTGATCTTTTGCCAATGACTGAAATTTTGCCAATGTGGTAGTAATTCCTAATAGCTACTAGGTCTACGGAACTTACATGAAGATAAAATCAGTGGCTCATTAATGTTATGAGGTTGGAAACAACGTACTCTGACCACTTTAAAATAAGTAAAAGATCTTTCTTTATACTACATTTACTATTGCCTTGTTTATAAACACAAAATGTGTACCAATTATGAAGCTTATCAACCATGTCCCTACTATATGGAATTTTAGTAGGAGTGTCATTTTCCTATTTGCCTCATTAGTACCTCTCATCACCATGACCTAGAAACTAAAATTCCTAAAAACGGAAGCTGGCAAGAAGATGGTATTGTTCAATAAGAACATATTTTATCTTGGTCAATATGTCCCACAATCAAAATGCTAGAGGTTCAATATTTCTGCATCTAAGGTGAATGTAGTAAGTCGGGGCATGCTAATGCTCCTACAAAGACAACTTAGAAAAATTTAATAAACTAAAATTTCAGAGAAGAGAGAATGTTTCTTAGATGAGCTTACAATCACCTATGGGCCTTTACCAGTTCTGAGAGTGGGTTGAGGATCAGGTTTAGCTCAAGCAAAAAGTCTCTGCTGAAGGTAAAAGAAAAGCATAAACACTTTAGTGGGCATGTGGAGCCAGAATAATAAATTCCAAACACGAGGGACCTCAAATGCGCTGTCTGTTTCTCGCAAAGGATGTTTGCTGAGTTTTGGAGCTGTGTTAGAGGCCAAGGAATTAGTAAGAAAGCTTGTAAACATAATAGTAAATCTCCTACAGTCTCATAGTATAGATGAAACAAAGATATGTGGGAGAAAGGACCTTCCTCATTCACAGTACAGATGAAACGAAGATGTGTGGCAGAAAGGGCCTTGAGCTTCTCTCTCAAGACATTTGCTATATTTTGAAGCTGCATGGAGCTGGACTCTGGAGCTCTGGCCTGGGAAAATCAGAAAAATAGAGCTGAATCTCCTGAATGTTTTGAAGAATGTACACAGATACTCTAAAGGCACTTAATCAAAGGCCTAGAAGTTTCCTTGAAGCACATGAAAGAAACAGAAGTAAACTGAACTTTGCTAAAACTATAACCCTTTTTAACTCCTGTTCAGTCCTTGATGGGCTTGAAGTGATCAACTTCTAAATCCTAAATGCCTATCAGAGGAAAGTGAGACAGAGACCAGCGAGGTTGATAATCAGTTCATCTTAAGCCTTCATAATTCTTTTATACACAATATCTGTGCTGTAATAAAAAATGCTTTGATATATGAATAAGCAAGAAAATATGACCAACTATGAAAATAAAATAGACAATAGTAGTAGATCCACTGATAATCCAGACCAATAACTTTAAAATAACTGATAAATATATATTTTAAAAATAGAAGAACTCGACTTCCAGTTTCCAATCCTGCATGTAAGAAGATTAGAAGTAACTACTCCCATTCACACAACAAGAAAAAAGCCAAATGAACTGAAAATCAACCACTCTTTCTAGATCCATCAGATGATTAAGATCACAGGACAAACCATTGCCCAATAATTGGAGAAACAAACAGGTAGATACAGATAATCACAATTTACTGGAGCAAAAACCACCATAGTTACCAGGACTAGGGTAGGAAAACCTAAATTATGATTGAAAAGTTGCTGGAGGATTAGTGTGAAGAAGTCTGAGAGTTAAGAACTCCAGGGAGGCCCAGTCTTATGGAGACCTCACATTTTTGTGAGTTTTGTCTCCAGGAGTCCCACCAGGTTCTCACAGTGCAGACTGGAGAATAATCTCCACATGCTTCTGGCAGGGGAAGGGGACATGCAGCCATTTTGAAATAATCCCAGAGCATTCTGTTCTTCTCAATAAGGCTTTTCTTCATACGAAACTACTTCACTAGAGCCTAATTGACTTGGGTTTTACCAGAGCCTATCCAACCTGGAGGAAGGTAAATATCCAACTGCAGTCTGCTCTAGCCTTCCTTGTGGGGAAAGAGATATGCCTAGATGCAGCCCTTCTACCCTTCCTGTCTCACCTAAAGAGGGATGGATGGGTATTTAGAAGTACTTGAAAGGTCACAGCACATGAGCAGAGGCTCCCTAAATGCCAGAGACCTAATCAGAGGTCTATAGAATGTTTCCCCTCCCCCACACCTTACACCACATCAGTAGGGCTCATATAAAATAACAGGAGAATACAACTGAAGAACTGCACATCTCAGACTTTACATAAGAAGTCTTTAGAGAATCCATAAGACAGAAAAGGAGATCAAAACAAGAACACTAGAGAAAATTTTAGCCTCTGAAATCTACAGCTACAACAAATAGTAAATACAGCCTCAGCCTTAGCCAGATAAACGCCTCACACTAAAGGCCTATTTACCACAGTTTCTTTTACCCACTATATCATGTCCAGCTTTTAAGAAAAAATTACAAGGCATACTACAAGACAAAAAGACACTTCAAAGAGAAAGACCAAGCACAAGAACCAGACTCATATATGGCAGAGATATTGGAATTATGGGGCCAAGAATTTTACACAAGTATAATTAATATGCTAAGGGCTCTAATGGAAAGAGAAGGCAACATGCAAGAGCAGATGGGTAACGTAATCAGGGATAAAAACTTTAAGAAAGAATCAAAAGGAAATTCTAGAAATGAAAAACACTATAACAGAATTGAAGAATACCCTTGATGGTCTCATCATAAGCTGGACACAGGTGAAGAGAGAAACAATAATCTTGAAGTGTCAATAGAAACTTCCAAAATGGAAATGCAAAGACAAAAAAAGCATTAAAATGATAGAACAAAATATGGAAGAACTATGGGACAATTACAAAATCTATAACATATGCATAATGGAAACACCAGAAGGAGAAGAAAGAGAGAAAGGAATAGAAGAAATAACTGAAGTAATAACGACTGAAAATTTCACAAAATTAATAATATACACCAAACCACAGATCCAGGAAGTTCAGAGGACACCAAAGGGAAAAAATAAGCAAAAATCTACATCTAGGCATATCATATTCAAACTGAACAACAAAAAAAGAGAGAATGCCCTTTTTTTTAAGCTTTATTGAGAGATAATTGATATACATCACTGTATAAGTTTAAGGTATACAGTGTGATGGTTTGATTTACATATATTGTGAAATGATTGCCACAATAGTTTCGGCTAATATTCATCTTCTCATATAGATACAATAAAAAGAAAAGAAAGAAAAAAAGGGAAAAAAATTTCTCTTTGTGATAAGAACTCTTAGGATTTATTCTCTTAACAACTTTCCTATATAGTGTTGGATATAGTCACCATGTTGTACATTATATCCCTAGTACTTATTTATCTTATAACTGAAAGTTTGTACATTTTGACTACCTTCCTCTGATTCCCCTTCCCCCATCCTCCACCTTGGGTAACCACAAGTCTGATCTCTTTTTCCATGAGTTTTGTTTGGTGGTTTTTTTTTTTTTTTAGATTCTGCATATAAATGAGATCATACAGTATTTGTCTTTCTCTGTCTGACTTATTGTACTTAGCATAATGTCTTCAGATTCCATCCATGTTGTTGTAAATGGTAAGATTTCGTCTTTTCTTATGCCTGAATAATATTCCACCACAACTTCTTTATCCATTTATTCATCAGTGAACATTTAGGTTGTTTTTATGTCTTGGTTATTGTAAATAATGCTGCTATGAACATGAGATGCAGATATCTTTTTGAGTTAATGTTTTTGTTTTCTTTGGGTATATTCCCAGAAGTGTAATTGCTGGATCATATGGTAGTTATATTTTTAAATTTTTGAGGATCCTCCATACTGTTTTCTATAGTGGCTGTGCCAGAGATTATCTTGAAAGAAGCCAGAAAAGAGGGAAAATACCTTAGCCAATAATTGGAGCAGAATTCAATGAAATTGAAAACAGGAAATCAATGGAGAAAATCAACAAAACTAAAAGCTGGTTCTTAGAAAAAAATCAATAAAGTTGATAAGCATATAATAAAGCTAAGAAAGAAAAAAAAGAGGACACAAATTACTAATATCAAAAATGAAAAAGGGGACATAATTACACATCCCACAGACGTTAAAAGGATAATAAAAATACAATAAACAACTATATGCCCAGAAATTTGATGAAATGGACCAATTCTTTGAAAGACATAATCTGACAAAACTCCACACATGAAGAAATAGACAATCTGAACAGGCATATACCCACTAAATAAATTGAATAATTCATAACCTTCTAAAACAAAAGCACCATATTTAGATGTGTTCCTTGGTGAATTCCACCAAATATTTAAAGTAGAAATTATATACCAGTTCTCTACAATCTCTTTCAGATTTAAGAAACAGAAGGAATACATCCTAACCCATTCTATGAGACCAGCATTATCCTAATACCAAAACCAGACAAAGAGATTACAAGAAAAGAAAGCTACATACCAATATCTCTCATGAACATAGATGCAAAAATCCTCAACAAAATATTACCAAATCAAATTTAACAATCTACAAAAAGAATTATACACCACAACCAAGTGGGATTTATCCCAGGTATGCAAGCCTGGTTCAACATTTGAAAATCACATCAACAGGCTAAAGAAGAAAAATCACACAATTATACCGGTAAATGAAAGCATTTGACAAACTCTAACACCTATTCATGGTAAACACTCTCAATAAACTAGGAATGGAGAAGAACTTCCACAACTTGATAAAGAACATCTACAAAATACCTACAGTTAACATACTTAATAGTGAGAAACTCAAAGCTTTCCTACTAAGATCAGGAACAAGGCAAGGATGTCCTCTCTTACAGCTCCTTTTCAACATTGTACTGGAAATACTAGCTAATGTAATAAGACAAGAAAAGAAAACAAAAGATATACAAATTGGGAAGGAAGAAATAAAATTGTCTTTGCTCACAAATGATGTGATCATCATCTAGAAAATCCAAAAGAATCAACCAAAAATCTGGAACTAATAAATGGTTATAGTAATGTTGCAGGATACAAGGTTGATATACAAGAACCAATCATTTTCCTATATACTAGCAATGACAAGCAGAACTTGAATTTAAAAACACAACACCATTTACATTAGCACCCCCCAAAATGAAATACTTAAGTATAAATCTAACAAAATATGTACAAGATCTATATGAAGAAAACTGCAAAACTCTAATGAAAGAATTAAAATAACTAAGTAAATGTAAAAACATTCCATGTTCATGGATAGGAAGACTCAACATTGTCAAGATGCCAGTTCTTCCAATATAATCTATAGATTAATGTAATCCAAATCCAAATCCCACCAAGTTATTTTGTAGATATTGACAAAGTAATTCTAAACTGTGTATGGAAAGACAAAAATAAAAACAGAATAACCAGCACAATATTGAAAGAGAACAAAGTTGGAGGACAGACACTCCCCAACTTCAAGATTTACCATAAAGCTACAGTTATCAAGACTGTGTGGTACTAGTGAAAGAATAGACAAATAATCAGTGGTACAGAATAGAAAGCCCAGAAATAGACCCACATAGATATAGTCAACTCATCTTTGACAAAGGAGCAAAGGCAAGACAATGGAGAAAAGACAGTTTTTTCAACAAATGGTGCTGCAACAACTGGACATCCACATGCAAAAAAATGTATCTAGACATAGAATTTGCATCTTTCACAAACATTAACTCAAAATGAATCACAGACCTAAATATAAAATGCAAAGCTATAAAACTAGATGACCTTGGATATGGTGATGACTTTTTAGATATAACCCCACAGGCACAATCCAGGAAAGAACGATAAGCTGGACTTTATTAAAAATAAAATTTTCTGCTCTGCAAAAGACACTGTCAAAAGAATGAAAGGACAGGAAACAGACTGGGAGAAAATATTAGCAAAAGATATATATGATAAAGAACTGTTATCCAAAATATATAAAGAACTCTTAAAACTCAACAATAAGAAAACAAACAGCCTGACTAAAAAATGGGCCAAAGACTTTGATAGACACCTCACCAAAGAAGATATACAGATGGCAAAGAAACATATAAAAAGATGCTCCACATCATATGTCATCAGGGAAATGCAAGGTAAAACAACAATGGGGTACCACTACACGTCTATCAGAATGACCAATATCTGGAACACTGACAACACCAAATGCATGTGAAGCAATGGGAATTCTCATTCATTGCAGATGGGAATGCAAAATGGTACAGCCACTTTGGAAGACAGTTGGGCAATATCTTACAAAACTAAACACACTCTTACCATATGATCTAGCAATTGTACTTGTTGCTCTGTACCCAAAGGAGATGAAAACTTAAATGTAAATAGAAACCTATACACAAATGTTTATAGCAGCTTTATACATACTTGCCAAAACTTAGAGGCAACCAAGATGTCCTTCAGTAGGTGAATGGATAAACTGTGGCACATCCAGACAATAAAATATTACTAAGATTATTAAGAATATTAATATTAATATCATTAAGAATAATTATTATTGTTGTTATTAAGATTATTAAAAATATTATTAACTAAAATGAAATGAGCTATCAAGTCATGAAAAGACATGAAGGAACATCAAATGCATATTACTAAGTGAAAGAAGCCAATCTGAAAAGGTCACATACTATATGATTCCAATTATATGACTTTCTGGAAAAGGCAAAACTATGGAGAAACTAAAAGAATCATTGATTGCCAGGGGTAAGGGAGGACTAAGGGTTGCATAAGCAGAGCATGCAGAATTTTTAGTGCAGTGAAACTACTCTGTATGACATTATAATGGTAGATATGTGTCATTATAAATTTGTACAAACCCATAGTATGTACAACACCAAGAGTGAACCCTAATATATGCTGTGGACACTGTGATAATGATGAGTCAATGTAGGTTCATCAATTACAAAAAATGCACCACTATGGTGGCGGATGTTTATAATGGGGAGGCTACGTATATGTGGGGGTAGGGGGCACATGGGAATTCTCTGTACCTTACCCTTAATTTTTGTTGTGAACCTAAAATTACTTTAAAAAATAAACTCTAGTAAAAAGAAAAACCCTACCTATAGAAAAACAAGGATAAGAATTATACAGCACTTCTCTTCAGAAACCATAAAAGTAAGAAGTGAAGTGAAATATTTAAGTGTTGAAAGAAAAAGCCACCAACCCATAATTCTGTATTCAGTGAAATTATCCTTCAAAATAAAGGAGAAATAAGAGCTTTCTCAAATAAACAAAAATGAAAGGAATCTGTCACCAGTAGACCTGACTTCCAAGAAATGCTAGAAGAAATCCTTCAGAAAGAAGGAAAATAATATAGACCAGAAACTCAAATCTACATAAATAAATGAAGAGTATTATAGAAGGGATAAATGAAATTAAACTGAAATATTTTATTTTTCTTACTTTTAATTGATCCAATAGGTAATAGTTTGTTCAAAATAATAATAGCAACAATGTATTCAGTGATTATATCTTATGGATAAATGAAATGAATGACAAGAATATTATAGCACTTGAACTACCTATGAAATGGTATAGTATTATTTGAAAGAGGACGTAGATTAGTTTAAATGTATACTGCAGACTCAAGGACAACCACTTAATTAAAGTTGTAAAAAAGAGAGAGAGAAAAGGATAATTGATATGCTAAGAGAGAAGAAAAAATGGAATCATGTAAAATGCTCAATTAAAACTATAGAAGGCAGAAAAATACTGGAAGACAAAAAAGGCAAAGAAAAGGAAGATGAATAGAAAACAGTAGCAGATATGATAGATATCAATCCAACCAAATCAATAATCACTTTAAATGTCTGTGAGCTAAAACAACAATTAAAATATAGACTGTTAGAATGGATTTAAAAACACAGCCAAATTCTACGCTATCTACAAGAAACCCACTTTAAATATAAAGATACAATAGATTGAAAGTAAAGGGATGGATAAATATATACCATGCTATACCTAATCAAAAGAAAACTGGAGTAGCTATACTAATTTTAGGCAAAGCAGAAGTCAGAGTAAGGAAAAATATCAGGGATAAAGAGAGACATTATTTATTAATAAATGGGTCAATTCTCCAAGAAGACATAACAATCCTTAATATGTATGCATCTAACAACAGAATGCCAAATTACATGAGGCAAAAACTGAAAGAACTGCAAAGAGAAACAGATAAGTCCATTGTTATAGTTAGAGACTTCAACACCCCTCCCCATCACTAATTAACAGAGCCAGCAAGCAGAAAATCAGCAAGGACACGGCTGAATTGAGCAACACCATCAATCAACTGGATCAAATTGCCATCTATAGAATACATCATCCCACAACAGCAGAAGACACATTCCTCCCAAACTCACTTGGACATTCACCAAGATTAACTACATTCTGGGCCATAAAATACATCTTAACAAATTTCAAAGACTATAAATCATACAAAGTATAGTCTCAGACCACAATTGAATTAAATTAGAAATCAATAACTGTAAGAGAGTTGGAAACCCCAAAACACTTGGACATTAAACAACACACTTCTAAGTAACAAGTGGGTGAAAGAAAAAGTCTTAAGAGAAATTTAAATATAATTTGAACTAAATGAAAGTGAAAGTACAATGCACCAAAATTTGGGGGATGCAGAGAAAGCAGTGCTTAGAGGGAAACTTATAGTATTGAATGCATACATTAAAAAAGAAGAAAGATCTAAAATCAATAATCCATGCTACCATATTGGGAAACTAAAGAAAGAGGAGGAATATAAACCTAAAGCAAGCAGAAGAAAGGAAATAATAAAAATTAGAACAAAAATCCATGAAATTGAAAAGAGGAAAACAGAGATTATCAATGAATACAAGTGCTGGTTCTTCAAAAAGATCCATAAAATTTAAAACCTACCTATGCCAACAACAAAGAGAAAAGACAAAAATTACTAATGTCAGTTATTAAAAAAGGGCATTGCTACTGATCCCATGGATATTAAAAGGATAATGAAAAATATGAACGACTCTCTATCCACAAGTTTGATAATTTAGATGAAGTAAACCAATTCTTTGAAAAGCACAATCTACCAAAACTTACACAAGAAGAAATAGATAATCTGAACAGGCCTATACTTGTTAAATAAATTGGGTCAAGATTGAATAAATTTCCAAAAAAGAAAACACTAGACCCAGATGGTTTTACTGGTCAATTCTACCAAACATTTAAGGAAGAAATTATACCAGTTCTCTACAATCTCTTTCAGATTTTAGAAACAGAGGCATACTTCCTAACTCATTCTACGAGACCAGCATTAACCTAATACCAAAATCAGATAAAGACATTACAAGAAAGGAAAACTACAGGCCAATATCTCTCATGAACACAGACACAAAAATACTTAACAAAATATTGGCAAATCGAATCCAATAATGTATAAAAAGAATTACACACCACGACCAAGTGGTATTTATCCCAGATGTGCAAGGCTGGTTCAACTTTAGAAAATCAATTAATGCACTCCACTATATCAATAGGCTAAAGACAAAAAATCACATGATCATACCAATAGGTACAAAAAAAAGCATTTGGGAGAATCAAAGATCCATTCATGGTAAAAAACTCTCAGCAAACTAGGAATAGAGAGCATCTTCAACTTGAGAAAGAAAAACCTACAGTTAACACATGCTTAATAGGTAGTGAGACACTCAAAGCTTCTGCCCTAAGGTCAGGAACAAGGCAAGGATGTCCCCTCTCACCATTCCTATTCAACATCATACTGGAAATTCTAGATGATGCAATAAGACAAGAAAGGGAAATGAAGGTATATCAATTGAGAAGGAAGAAATAAAATTATCTTTATTCACAGATGATATGGTTGTCTATATAAAAAATCTAAGAGTCGACAGAAAAACTCCTGGGACTAATAAGTGACTATAGCAAAGTTTCACGATACAAGGCTAACATTCAAAACCAATTACTTTCCTGTATACCAACAATGAACAAGTGGAATTTGAAATTGAAAAACATAATACCATTTATATTAGCATCAAAAAAATGAAAGACTTAAGTACAAATCTATCAAAATATGTACAAGATCTATATAGGAAAATTATAAAACTCCAATGAAAGACATTAAATAAATGGAGAAGTATTCCAGGTTCATGGACAGGAAGACTCAATATTATGGGGATGTCACTTCTTCCCAATTTGATCTACAGACTCAATGCATTCCAATCAAAATACCAGCAAGTTATTTTGTGGTTATCTACAAATTAATTCTAAAGTTTATATGGAAAGGCAAAGACTTAGAATAGCCAACACAATACTGAAAAGAACACAGTTGGATGACTGACACTACTCAACTTCAAGACTTACTGTAAAGTTCAAGACTCACTATTACCATATACTATAGCGATCAAGTCAGTATGATATCTGTGAAAGAAGAGACAAATAGATCAATGGAGCAGAAATATACAGCCCAGAAATAGAACCACATAAATATAGTCATCTGATCTTTGACAAAGGAGCAAAAGTAATGCAATGGAGAAAAGATGGTCTTTTCAAAAAATGATGCTGAAACAAGCAGACATCCACATGCAAAAAAAAATGAATCTAGACACAGAATTTGTATCTTTCACAAACATTAACTCAAATGAATCATAGACCTAAATATAAAATGCAAAACTACAGACTCCTAGAACATAACATAGCAGAAAATCTGGGTTTGGCAATGACTTTTTATATTCAACACCAAAAGCACAATCTATATGAAAGAAAAAATTGAGAGTTTGGGCTTCATTCAAATTAAAAACTTCTGCTCTGCAAACACATTGGTAAGAGAATGAAAAGACAAGAAACAGACTGGGAGAAAATTTTTGCAAACACATAACTTATCGAGGATTTATATCTAAAATATATAAAGGCCTCAACAATAAGGAAACAAACAACTCAATTAGAAAAATAGCCAGTAATCTGAACAGTCACCTCACTAAAGATATACATATGCAAATTATACAGACAGCAAAGATGCTCATCCTGATGAATTATTAGGGAAATAGAAATTAAAACTAAATGAGATACCACTATACACCTATTATAATGGCTAAAATCCATAAAACTGACGACACCAAATGCTAGCTAGGATGTGAAGCAAAAACAACTCTCATTCGTTGATGATAGAAATACAAAATGTTACATCCACTTTGGAAAGCAGTTTGGCAGTTTCTTACAAAGCGAGGCATAGTCTTACCATACAATCCAGGCATCATGCTCCTAAGTATTTAACCAAGTAAGTTGAAAACTTATATGAACACACAAACCTGCACATGAATGTGAATTTTCACAATTGCCAATAACTGGAAGCAACAAAGATGTCCTTCAAGGTGAATGGATAAACAAATTGTGGTACATCCATACAATGAAATATTATTCAGTGATAAAAAGAAATGAGTTATCAGGCCAGAAAAAGACATGAAAGAACAAAGAACTGCTAAGTGAAAGAAGCCAGTCTGAAAGGCCACCTGCCATATGATTTCAACTATGACATTCTGAAAAGGCAAAACTATAGAGACAGTAAAAAGATCAACACTTGCAGGGGCCCCGCAGCGTGGAGGGAGGCAGAGGTGGACAGTGAAACTGTGTGATATTACAATAGTGACTACATGACATTATACATTTGTCAAAATCCATACAACTGTGCAACACAAAGACTGACTCCTAACGTGAACTATGAATTTTGGTTAATAATAGTATATCAATATTGGTTCATCAGTTGTAACAAATGTACCACAGTAATGCAAGACGTTAATAATAGGCGACTCTGTGAGCTGGGGGAAGAGGGAGTCTGAGGGAATTCTCTGCTCAATTTCCTGTAAACCCAAAATTGTTCTAAAAACTAAAGTCTATTAATTTAAAAAGTGTATCATTCATTCTAAAGTAATCTGTTACAAAAAAGTAACTAATACATATAAATTATGGAGTTCATATTACTTAGAAAACTTGTAAATAAATCATGCATATGCCATATGTGTAGCTCTTCACATCTATTTGGATTTTGTTTTTTTTCTCTTTAAGTAGACTTCACATATTTAAATGCTTGGATATTTAGATGCTAACCCAAGGAACTAATATAGCATATATTATCTCATAGCTCTGAGGTTTTGGCTAGTAAGTGTTATAAAAGGCAATTTTTAGCTATTTCTCTGTTATTACTGATTCAAAGTGAATAACATTTTTCCTTACAAAACTTGAAAATCATGTATATTTTTCCAATACCTAGGTCTTTGAACACACACACAAAGATATTGATCAACTCACATGCGTAATTGAAATTGTTGCATAATCATATAATTCTGACCAACAGATGAAATTCAGAAGAGTCAAAAAAATACTACAGTGGTTGGTAGTCAAGATGGCGGCGTAAGCAGACTCGGAACTCACCTCCTCCCGTGGACACAGCCAATTTACAACTACTCGTGGAAAGATTACCCCTGAGACAGAACTCAAAACTGGATAAGAGGAACTCCTGCAACAACGGACAATCCTGGCTGAAGTGGAGGAGGCAGAAACTCCCATCTGGAGAGGAACAACGCCGCCTTCACAAGCCACCAGATTCACGGCCGCCCGGGAGCAGGCCACAGGTACGCAGCCTCCCTGGAGGCGCAGGGCCCTGAGCCAGGGAGCGCCCCCGCTGTGGGCATTTTGTGGACCCAGCACAATCGAGAACAGCGGCATAATATCTGACTTTGCCTGCTACTAAAGCATTGGGGAGGACCCCCAGAAAACCCGGTTCACAAAGAAACTAAAACCAGCTCTTAAAGGGCCCACACGCAAACTCACCCGTTTCAGAAAGCATCCTAAAATCACCACAAAGAAAGGTGGACAGTGCTGTGGTGAAAAGAGACTCACCTAATAGGCCCTGTGTGCATCTCGGTGAGAGGTGAGACCTCTCCAGGGACTGGGACATTGGCAGCGGCCATTGTTGTGGCCTGGTGTGGGTGTGCTGACACAGCGCCATTGGAGTTCTCCCTGAGGTCTGCTAGCCAAGGGTCTGCCCCACCCACTAGAGCACTGATTTAATCTAGCTCAGCCAGCGCAGGCAGCCCACCCTAGAGACTGGCCCCACCCAACAAGCCCTCAGGCAACTTGTGGGCCTGCATAGATTGGTGACTGGATTCTCTGCAGCCTGGCAACTAAGCTGACATTAGCAGGGCAGGGTGTGCACAAGGAGCGGGTGGAGAGTGTGGGGCGGTGGCGGAGTGTGTGGGGCTCCCGCCGTGGAGAGACTGGGTCCACTTCGGGAGGCCGGGGCACGCACACGGGGCAGGACTGTGTTGACTGTGTGTGTGGACCTGTGGGCGGCAGGGCTTGTCAGCTGCAGAAGACTTGTGCTTCTCAAAGACCCACAATAGGGCTTTTGCCCCACCTTCCAAAGCCTGAAACAATTGGGTGCTCCTGTGCCTGAGGCCAGCCCCACCCAGCTGCAATCCTCAGAGAGCTGACAAGAGACCTAATAGGCTAGAGGCTTACAGCAATTGTAAGGCCTTGAGCCTAACAACCTGCCACGGTGGGGGCCTACTCACTTAAAAGAAATACTGCAACACAAATGTGGTATTAGAACTTGCAGCCAACTGTGCTGGGGATCCCCACACCTGATAAAGAGACTGAAGGGCCCACAACAACTACAAGCAGTTGAGCATTACAACAGCTGGCCAGGAGCATAACTCAGCCTCCCTGGGTGCCTACAGGGAGAACAAACAGGCCACAAAAGAAGGACACACGTAGCGCACATAGGGGTCACCCCTGGAACATTGAGAACTGAGGGAAGCACACTGGAAGCCTCCTAAGGCATCACTCACATAAGGTCACCTATCCAAGAGCAAGAGACGTAGCTGACCTAGCTAATACGTAGACACAAACACAGGGAAAGAGGCAAAATGAGGAGGCAAAAGAACACATTCCAAGTAAGGGAACAGGACAAAACCCCAGAAAAAGAACTAAGTGAACAGAAATGAGCAACCTACCCAACAGAGAATTCAAACTAAGAGTGTTAAGGATGCTCACTGAACTGGGGAGAAGAATAGATGAACTCAGTGAGAATGTCAACAAAGAAATGGAAGATATAAAAAAGAACCAATCAGAAATGAAGAATACAATACTGGAAATGAAAAATTCATTAGAGGGACTCAAAAGCAGAGTAGAGGATACAGAAGAACGGATCTGCGAGCTGGACGAAAGACTAGAAGAAATTACCCAAGGTGAACAGGTAAAAGAGAAAAGAATTAAAAAGAGTGAGGACAGTCTAAGGGACCTCTGGGACAACATCAAGCGCACTAACATCCGTGTTATAGGTGTCCCGGAAGGAGTAGAGCGAGACAAGGGGGCAGAGAATCTATTTCAAGAAATAATAGATGAAAACTTCCCTAACATAAGGAAGTAAACAGACATCCAGGTACAGGAAGCACAGAGAGCCCCAAACAAGGTAAACCCAAAGAGGCCCACACCAAGACACATCATAATCAAAATGTCCAGAATTAAAGATAAAGAGAGAATCCTAAAAGTGGCAAGAGAGTGTCAAGTTACATACAAAGGAAACCAAGTAAGGCTATCAGCTGACTTCTCAGCAGAAACCTTACAGGCTAGAAGAGAATGGCATGATATATTTAAAGTGCTAAAAGGAAAAAACTTACAGCCAAGAATACTCTACCCAGCAAGGTTATCATTCAAAATGGAAGGAGACATCAAAAATTTCCCAGACAAGCAAAAATTAGAGGAGTTTGTCTCCAAGAAACCAGTGCCACAAGAAATGTCAAAGGGACTGATTTAAGGGGAAAAGAGAAGACCACAAATAGGAAAAATTATCTATTTCCATGATAAGAACGTAATGGATACAAATACACAAAAAAGAGGTTAGATATGATATCAAAATCATAAAAAGAGGGAGGAGGGGAGTTAAAGAGTACAGCTTTCAGACAGAGGTCAAACTAAAGTGACCATCAATTCTGTATAGAAGAAGAAAGAAACAGAGAAGGACTACTAAAACACTGAGAAAAAAAAAATTAAAAAATGGCAGTAAGTACATACTTATCAATAGCTACTTTAAACGTCAATGGACTAAATGCTCCAATTAAAAGGCATAGGGTGGCTGATTGGATAAAAACACAAGACCCATATATATGCTGCATACAAGAGACACACTTCAGACCTAAAGACACTCACAAACTGAAAGTGAAGGGATGGAAAAAGATACTCCACGCAAATGGCAATGAAAAGAATGCTGGCGTAGCAGTACTCATATCAGACAAAATAGACTTTAAAACAAAAACTGTAAAAAGAGACAAAGAAGGGCATTACATAATGATCAAGGGAACAATCCAACAAGAGGATATAACACTTGTAAATATCTACGCACCCAATGTAGGTGCACCTAAATATATAAAGCAATTATTAACAGACATAAAAACAGAAATAGACAGTAACACAATAATAGTAGGGGACTTTAACACTCCACTTACATCAACGGATAGATCATCCAAACAGAAGATCAATAAGGAAACATTGGCCTTAAACGACACACTAGAACAGATGGACCTAGTAGATATATACAGAGCATTCCATCCAAAAGCCGAAGAATACACATTCTTTTCAAATGCACATGAAACATTCTCCAGGATTGATCACAATTAGGCCACAAAACAAGTCTCCATAAATTTAAGAAGATTGAAATAATACCAAGTATCTTTTCTGACCACAAGGGTATGAAACTAGAAATCAACTATAGGAAGAAAATCAGAAAAGCCACAAATACGTGCAGATTAAACAAAATGCTACTGAACAACGACTGGGTTAATGAAGAAATCAAAGAAGAAATCAAAAAATACCTGGAGACAAATGACAATGAAAATACGACATGCCAGAACTTATGGGCTACAGCAAAAGCGGTTCTAAGAGGGAAGTTTATAGCAATACAGGCCTATCTCAACAAACAAGAAAAATCTCAAATAAACAATCTAACGATGCACCTAAAGGAACTGGAAAAAGAGGAACAAACAAAACCCCAAATCAGTAGAAGAAGGGAAATAATAAAAATCAGAGCAGAAATAAATGAAATAGAGACCAAAAAAACAATAGAAAAAATTAATAAAACCAAGAGCTGGTTCTTTGAAAAGATCAACAAAATTGACAAACCTTTAGCTAGACTCACCAAGAAAAAAAGAGAGAAGGCACAAATAAGTAAAATCAGAAATGAAAGAGGAAAAGTTACAACAGACACCTCAGACATACAAAAGATTATAAGAGAATACTATGAAAAGCTATATGCCAACCAATTCGACAATCTGGAAGAAATGGATAAATTCTTAAAATCATACAACCTTCCAAAACTGGATCAAGAAGAAGTAGAGAATTTGAATAGACCAATCACCAATAAGGAGATCAAAAGAGTAATCACAAACCTCCCCAAAAATAAAAGTCCAGGACCAGACGGCTTCCCTGGTGAATTCTACCAAACATTCAAGGAAGACTTAATACCTATCCTTCTCAAACTCTTCCAAAAAATTGAGGAGGGGGGGAAGCTCCCTAACTCATTCTACGAAGCTGACATTACCCTGATACCAAATCCAGACAAGGACAACACACACAAAAAAAAGAAAACTACAGGCCAATATCACTGATGAACAGCGGTGCAAAAATCCTCAACAAAATACTAGCAAATCGCATACAACAATACGTTAAAAAGATTATACACCATGATCAAGTGGGATTTATTCCAGGGATGCAGGGATGGTTTAACGTTCGCAAATCAATCAACATAATACACCACATTAATAAAATGAAGGATAAAAATCACATGATCATCTCAATAGATGCAGAGAAAGCATTTGACAAGATATAGCATCCATTTATGATAAAAACTCTGAATAAAATGGGTATAGAAGGAAAGTATCTCAACATAATAATGACCATGTATGAGAAACCCACAGCTAATATCATCCTCAATGGTGAAAAACTGAAAGCTATCCCTCTAAGAACAGGAACCAGACAAGGATGCCCACTCTCACCACTCCTATTTAACATAGTACTGGAAGTCCTAGCCAGAACAATCAGGCAAGAGAAAGAAATAAAAGGGATCCAAATTGGAAAGGAAGAAGTGAAACTGTCACTATTTGCAGATGACATGATTTTATATATAGAAAACCCTGAAGAATCCACCAGAAAACTTTTAGAAGTAATAAACGAATATGGTAAAGTTGCAGGATACAAAATCAACATACAAAAATCAGTTGCATTTCTATACATTAACAATGAAGTAGCAGAAAGAGAAATTAAGAATACCATCCCATTTACAATTGCAACAAAAAGAATAAAATACCTAGGAATAAACTTAACCAAAGATGTGAAAGATCTGTACACCGAAACTATAAAACATTTCTGAAAGAAATTGAAGAAGACACAAAGAAATGGAAAGATATTCTGTGCTCTTGGTTTGGAAGAATTAACATAGTTAAGATGTCCATACTTCCTAAAGCCATCTATAGATTCAATGCAATCCCTATAAAAGTTCCAACAACATTTTTCACAGAAATAGAACAAAGAATCCCAAAATTTATATGGAACAACAAAAGACCCCGAATAGCTAAAGGAATCCTGAGAAAAAAGAACAAAGCTGGAGGTATCACACTCCCTGATTTCAAAATATACTACAAAGCTATAGTAACCAAAACAGCTTGGTACTGGCACAAAACAGACACACAGATCAATGGAATAGAATCGAAAGCCCAGAAATAAACTCACACATCTATGGACAGCTAATCTTTGACAAAAGAGCCAAGAACATACAATGGGGAAAAGAAAGTCTCTTCAACAAATGGTGTTGGGAAAACTGGACAGCCACATGCAAAAAAATGAAAGTAGACCCTTACCTTACACCATACACAAAAATTAACTCCAAATGGATTAAAGACTTGAATGTAAGACCTGAAACTGTGAAACTTCTAGAAGAAAACATAGGCAGTATGCTCTTCGACATCGATCTTAGCAACATCTTTTCAAACACCACGTCTGACCGGGCAAGAGAAACAATAGAAAAAATAAACAAATGGGACTACATCAAACTAAAAAGCTTCTGCTCAGCAAAGGAAACCGTCAACAAAACGAAAAGATAACCTAACAATTGGGAGAAAATATTTGCAAACCATACATCTGATAAGGGCTTAATCTCCAAAATATATAAAGAACTGCTGCATCTCAACAACAAAAAAACTAACAACCCAATTAAAAAATGGGCAAAAGAGCTGAACAGACATTCCTCCAAAGAAGATATACAGATGGCCAACAGACACATGAAAAGATGTTCAAAATCACTAACTATAAGGGAAATGCAAATCAAAACTACAATGAGATATCACCTCACCCCCGTCAGAATGGCTATAATTAACAAGACAGGAAACAACGTGTGTTGGAGAGGATGTGGAGAGAAGGGAACCCTCATACACTGCTGGTGGGAGTGCAAACTGGTGCAGCCACTATGGAAAACAGTATGGAGAGTCCTCAAAAAATCAAGGATAGAACTACCATATGATCCAGCTATTCCACTGCTGGGTATTTATCCAAAGAAATTGAAAACACCAATTTGTAAAGGTACATGCACCCCTGTGTTCATTGCAGCGTTATTCACAATAGCCAAGACTTGGAAGCAACCTAAGTGCCCATCAAGGGACGAATGGATAAAGAAGATGTGGTATATATACACAATGGAATACTACTCAGCCATAAGAAACGATGAAATCCAGCCATTTGTGACAACGTGGATGGACATTGAGGGTATAATGCAAAGTGAAATAAGTCAGAGGGAGAAGGTCAAATACCGTATGATTTCCTTCATTAAGTAGTAGATAATAACAACAATAAACAAACACATAGGGACAGAGATTGGATTGGTGGTTACCAGAGGGGAAGGGGGGAGGGAGGAGGGCGAAAGGGATAATTCGGCACTTGTGTGTGGTGATGGGTTGTAATTAGTATTTTGGTGGTGAACATGATGTAATCTATGCAGAAATAGAAGTATAATGACGTACACCTGAAATTTTTACAATGTTATAAACCAATGTTACTGCAATAAACAAAAAGTTAAAAAAAAATACTACAGACCTGAAGTAAATAATATAAGGAAAATCAAAAGACACTAAAAATATGGATTCTTGATGAGGAAGGCAGAAAAGGCATTTAATCTTCTGTGAGGGCAAATGATTTAAGGAAATGTCATATTTAACCATTTGACTCAAAACATCACACATTTTTTATAACCTTAAAAGGAGGAAAAGTAACAAGGGACTTCTATTGTTTTATTTCAATCTCAAATTTATAGAAAATTTTCCAGTACAGTACAAAGAACATTTTTCCTTCAAGTAATTGAGAGAGAGTTGCCAACTTGATGCCACATCAGCCCCAAAACAGCGTATGCTTCCTAGAAACGAGGACTTTCTCCTTCACAACCACCATACAGTTACCAAAAATCAAGAAGCTGATGGATCTGAGAGTAACATCTAATCCTCAGAAATCATTCAAATTTCACCAATTGTCACAGTAACGTCCTTTATAACACAAGGATCTAGCTCAGAATCCTATATTGTATCAATTTGTAGCATCTCCTCAGAGTGTATCAGTCTGGAACAGATTCTCCATCTTTCCTTAATTTTTATGACCACGACACTTCAAAAGATTCCAGGCTGGTTGTTTTGTAGGCTGTTCCTTAATTTGGATTTGCCTGATGTGTCCTTGATTCAATACTGATAATATACCTTTGGCAAGAATGTCATAGAAGTGAGGTGATCCTCTAATTGCAACCTGTCAGGTGGCACTTGATTTTGATTTATCCCATTACTGATGATGCTCACTTTGATCACGTGACTAAGGTGGTGCCTGTCAGGCTTTTCCATTGTAGAAGTATAATTTTTCTCTTGTAATTTTTCTTCTTGTAATGAAGAATGTGTGTGGAAGTACTTTGAAACTATGTAAGATTTTTGTCCCCACCAAACTACTAATGTATTCATTTATATCAGCATGGGCTCATGGTTTTCTATTTTCTTCAATGGGTTCTGATCCATTGCTATCATTTTTTTTTTTTTTTTTGCTGAGGAAGATTGGCCCTGGCCTAACATCCGTGCCCATCTTCCTCTACTTTATATGTGGGACGCCGCCACAGCATGGCTTGATAAACTGTGCACATGTCTGCGCCCGGGATCCAAACATGCCAACCCTGGGCCGCCAAAGCAGAGTGCACGAACTTAACCACTACGCCACCGGGCCTGCTATCATTATTTTTAATCAACTTTATTAAGATACAATTTAGACATAAAATGTGGCCATTTTAAATGTACAAGTTGATGAGTTTTTAAGAATTTGTGCACCTGTGTAACCACCACTCCAATCAAGACAGAAAATTTTCATCACTTCAAAATGTTTCCTGGTAAGCCCTTTGCAGTCAACCTAGTCCTACTTAACCACTAATCAGTTTTCTTTCAAAAAACACTGAGTTTGCGTCTTCTAGAATATTGTATAAGTGGAATCATACATTGTATACTCTTTTGTGTCTGACTTCTTTCTCTCAGCCAAATGCTTCTGAGATTCATCCACATTGTTGCAGGTGTCCGTTGCTCATCCCTTTCTATTGCAGACTAGTATTTCAGGATACAATGTACCACAACTTATCTATTCTCCATTTGATGGACATTTTGGTTTTTACTATTTAGGAACTATTTTGAATAAATTTGCTATGAGCACTTGTGAACAAGTCTTTGTATGCACATATGTTTTATTTGGTAAGTGTTTTTTAAACTTTATAAGAAACTGTCAAGGTGTTTTTCAAAGAGGCAGTACAGTTTTTCACTCCCACCAGCAACATATAGGAGTTGCAGTTGTTCAACATCCTCATGAACTTTTAGAATTGTCCTTCTTTTCATAATTAGCCAGTCCAGTGAGTGTGTAGTATATCTCATTGTGGTTTTAATTTTTATTTCCCTGATACATAATATTGTTATGCATCTTTTCCTGGGCTTTTTGGCCACTTATAAACTTTTGTAGAGTCTTTTTATACTTTTTTTGCCCATTTTTTAATTGAGTTGTAAGCCTTTTTATTACTGTGTTTTAAGAGTTCTTTATATATTGTTCTCTCTACATATATGCTTTGATGAACTTATGTGTGTATAAATATAGGATAAATTTTTAGAGATGTAGTGGCTGGGTCAAAGAATGTACTTTTTTAACCTTTTGATAGATATTGGTTAATTACCCTCTGTAGAGACTGTACCAATGTACAATTCCCTTAACAATATAGGAAAGAGAGTAAAATATCAATATTATACAGCTTAAATTATTTTTCAAATGTTACAGGTATTATCTCACTTTATTCAGTAGACATATTTCTAAAAATCTGAATACAATTCATCTGGGGTAGAACTCCTTCTGTATTATTCATTCCAATACAGCTAACATAACTGAAATAACGGAATGTAGTAAAGTACTGAAAAGTTTTCAGGAGAAATTTTCTTAATGCAAAAACAAATATTATTACTGCTTTGGCAAATTTCAGGTATCAAATAAATATTCAAAAACAAAATTACTAGTGAACTTGTAACAAAAATATGACAGGTCTTAGCATGTGAGTATATGATATTCAACTTACTTGACTAACATTATAAATATCTTATTAGAAAAAGTTTCTCCTTGTACAAAATACTGCTAAAAATATAATATATCACTATTTAAAAATAATAAACATATTTGAATGCCAAAGGTAAATATTGTGGTAGGATAAAATAGATCATGTTGACAGTATTCTTCAAAATATAATTATTTAATGGGTGCAAAGTTTCAGTTTGGGAGGGTGGAAAAGTTCTAGAGATGGATAATGGTGATGGCTGCACAACAATGTGAATGTAAATGCCACTGAACTATATACTTAAAAATGATTAAAATGGTAAATTTTATGTTACATATATTTTATCATAATAAAAGTACAGAAAATATATAACATGCATTGGTTCAATATTCAAGATTTCAATATATCTGGGTAGATTTAAATGATTTCACATCACGTAAAAGCTTTTCATCTTACTAAAATAAAAAAGCCACTTCCTTTCCCTTAGTTTTTCCTGCAACCCTTAGTTTTAACTCTGTATTATATCAATGTATTTATTTCATATTTCATCAGATAATATAGCTATGTTAAAAATCCTTTAAAGATCTTAAGAAGCAATGAGTAATTTTAAAAAGTCAGTATGCTACCACCCCCTACCCCAACTAGTCTATTTTGAAACTGTGGATTATCACGTGTGAAGTTTCTTTTTTTTTTTTTCAAAGAAACTCTTTATTTCTTTCTTTCTTTTCTGAAGAAGATTGGCCCTGAGCTAACATTTTTTGCCAATCTTTTTCTCCGCAAAGCCCCAGTACCTAGTTGTAGGTCCTTCTAGTTCTTCTATGTGGGACACCGCCTTAGCATGGCTTGAGGAGCGGTGAGTAGGTCCGCGCCCAGGATTCCAACCGGTGAACCCCGGGCTGCCCTAGAAGAACCTGCTAACTTAACTGCTATGCCACCAGGCTGGCCCCTGAAGTTTCTTAAATAAACACCTGTGTTGTAAAAACATTTTGTTAGAGCTTTCTTAAAATTGAGCTTTCAATTATTAGTTTGTAAACTCCTAAAGTCTTTATTCCCAAAGAGGACTCATCATTTTCAAAAGAAAAGGTCACTATCTGAAATAGATGTTGTTCTGACTAAATAAAGATTTATAAAGGCATTACGGATTTTATTTACTGCAATTATATTGAGAGCTATTTCTCACAGAAAACAAACAGACGATATTATCTTGTTCACCAGTACAGCATTAAGTTTTTATCAAGAAATAATTGTATTTTATGTCGCTTCATTTGTCAATGCTAAAGGTTACAATGTCCAAATAAAGGATTAATGATAACAATTTGCATTTGTAGGTTTTAAGTCTCCAAAGAGTTTCCATATTCATTGCTTCTTTTGATGAAGACAATGATGAAGACAATCTTGTGACACAATATAGTAGGTCTTATTCATATATTTTACAGATGAGATAACTGAGGTTTGAAGAATTCCAATTGATTACCTATCATTTCACACTAAAAGACCTCCATCTTAAACCAGGATTCTTTGCACCACCTCCACACTCTCTCCCATAGCTATGGTGACAGACAACCTTTATCCCCAGTTTATCACTGCTTACAAACTGTATCATTAGCAATAAAGAAAGCTGGCAGAAAGTGTGGAATTGTGCAACTCCACCATTACTAATGATGGAACACCCCAAAGAATATCTTATTGGT
The DNA here is from genome assembly GCF_020826845.1 of Diceros bicornis minor. Classification (NCBI taxonomy): domain Eukaryota; kingdom Metazoa; phylum Chordata; class Mammalia; order Perissodactyla; family Rhinocerotidae; genus Diceros; species Diceros bicornis. The sequence continues at coordinate 15,159,916 of NC_080755.1, read as the reverse complement.
GGCCATTGACATACCTTTTACGTAATGATAAAGAGCTCACAAAGTCCTCTACAGTTGACCTACCACATCTGCATGCACCATCCCATTTGATCTTACAACATACCTGTGAGGAAGCAGAGAAGACACATGTTAACATGCCCATTGATTTGGTAGATGGAGGAACCAAAGCTGGGGAAAGCCAAGAGACTTTCCAAAGCTCACACAGTCAAGTGTGCGGCATAGCTGAGTTGGGATGCGGTGCTCATGGAGTCCAGATTTCCTGAGTCCAAATCCTGAGTTATTTTACTTCATTAATGTGGAAGATGAATAAAAATAGAGTGGATTTTACTGCTGATGTTATCTAACATTTCTGCTGCCTAATGAAAGAATCCCATGTTTAATGATTATTTGCCAATCTGAAGTTTTCAATTTTCACTTCCAGAAAATACATTGTTGATAAAAATTATTCCCAAAGAGTTTTTCTTGTTTTAAGATGTTCAGCTGAATTCAGGATGTCCTTTATTTTCACTGCAGACATCTGTAATGCCTAAGCTCTCAAGCCAGTTAGTGAGTAAAGGAACCTGGTATTTTTCTCTTTCTTTCTTTTCCAAAGGACAAAAATGAAGAGTTTTCTCTTGATATAAGTGAGAAGCTGAAATATTTTAGCCCAAAGGCATGATATTAAAAAGATAAGATGCCGGGGCCCGCCCAGTGGTGTAGTGGTTAAGTTTGCACACTCCACTTTGGGGGCCTGGGGTTTGCAGGTTTGGATCCCGGGCATGGACCTATGTACCGCTTATCAAGCCATGCTGTGGGAGGCGTCCCACATATAAAGTAGAGGAAGATGGGCATGGATGTTAGCCCAGGGCCAATCTTACTCAGCAAAAAGAGGATTGGCAACAGATAGCTCAGGGCTCTTCTTCCTCACCAAAAAAAAAAGGTAAGATGTCCACAACGAAATTCTGAGGTACCATTCTATATAACTAGAGATCGAATTCCCCCCTCAGTAATTACATAAATCATGTTTATGGGATGTTGCTTTTCACTAAATGAATAAATCATAGTTGCTAAGTGCTGAGTATACCCATATTCCATGCACAGGTCCTGTGCTCCCTGTTGGAATCTGGTTTTCTTGAGCCACACATTGCAGCCTCTGGCTGCCAAGTATTTTTATGTCTTCAATAAACTAAACCGAACCAAGCTATTATTACTGAATTGCAAACTATCAGACGCCGAATGTAGCTGTTGGTGTATTACCATGGGAAATAAAACCTTATTATGTTCATTTTGTATGTAACCCAGACAGTTGCATTTGCAAGCAATCAGCATTTGCAAGGGCTGTTTCAGATCTGGAGAGGTTGTGCAGCAGGCCACATCATGATTTCTATACCTGCTTTGGATTCCTAAGCTACCTGCCATAGAATACTTTGCACAGGAATTAAAGAATCAAAGCCATTTTCCAGGTTTCAATATTTACTGCAAGTGCTTAAAATAATCTTGTCCTTCATGCACACAAAACTGGGCCCTATTTAAAAATAATAATAATAATAATGAAATGAAATAAAGCAGTGGCGGATGGGCAAGAGCAGCCTAGATGGATTGCATAAGGTGAAAAACAACAATGGATTTCATGCTATACGCATTCCATCACCAAGGAGACTGTAGAAGAAACATAATTTCCAGAGAAACATTGACTTAAAAACATTTTGCTAAAGAGAAAGAAAAAAATTGTTTTTCCCAACATACTATTGATTGAACAAGTAGTATGACTATTAGCTAATATCTCTACACCCATTAAGTGGAAGCCAGAAGTAGACATAAAGACTAGACCCAGATTAGAGCAGTTATCTACTTAATTATTAAAGTTTCTCTTAGCCAAAGAGCTAAAACATAACTCAGCTAAGGCTACATCAAGGCCTTAGCTAAGTAATCCAATATAACGCAAGATTCTCAAGCTTTGTAAAGTGTTTCAGAAGGTAACTATACAAAAATTGGAAGCTTCCTCAAAATTTATCCTACTCTCTAGTGAGAGAATAAAATTAATATTTTTATTAACTATTTAAAGAAAGAAAAGCATTAATCTTCGCCTAATATGTATTAATGATATACAATAATAACACATTATTCTAGGCAATTTTTCTACTGCTTCTGTGACCAAATCTTCTGCTTTAAAAAGGAAATGGGTCCCATGTAAAAAAGCTTTATTTTTTCCAAACCCAAAAAGGGTTTATATTCAAGCCTACTGACTCTGTTATTAGAACCTGAATCTATCACTTTTACAATATTAGGTTCTCTCCAAAGGTCTTGTTCAGAATGACTAGCCAAAGTCCACTAATCTAAAAGAATAGAAAATTTCACTTTCCTTTCATTGCGAGGATAAACGATATTCTAAAAAGGAAACAGAGAAGCACAAAATGGAAAATAGTATCTAGTCCATATCAAAAGAATACTGGCATTTTCTTTTCTGGCTCATGCAGCTATTCAGAGCCCACAAAGGTATTTCCAAATGATTAAAGAATGACAATTCCAAGTCTTGGCTATTGTGAATAACGCTGCAATGAACACAGGGGTGCATGTATCTTTATGCATTGGTGTTTTCAGGTTGTTTCGATAAATACCCAGCACTGGAATAGCTGGATCATATGGTAGTTCTATCCTTGATTTTTTGAGGAATCTCCATACTGTTTTCCATAGTGGCTGCACCAGTTTGCACTCCCACCAGCAGTGTACGAGAGTTCCCTTCTCTCCACATCCTCTCCAACACATGTTGTTTCCTGTCTTGTTAATTATAGCCATTCTGAGGGGCATGAGGTGATATCTCATTGTAGTTTTGATTTGTATTTCCCTGATAGTTAATGATTTTGAACCTCGAGGGTTTTATGCAAAGTGAAGTAAGTCAGAGGGAGAAGGTCAAATACCGTATGATTTCCTTCATTAAGTAGTAGATAATAACAACAATAAACAAACACATAGAGACAGAGATTGGATTGGTGGTTACCAGAGGGGAAGGGGGGAGGGAGGAGGGCGAAAGGGATAATTCGGCACATGTGTGTGGTGATGGGTTGTAATTAGTATTTGGGTGGTGAACATGAAGTAACCTATGCAGAAATAGAAGTATAATGATGGACACCTGAAATTTATACAATGTTATAAACCAATGTTACTGCAATAAACAAAAAATGAAAAAAAAAAAAAGAGTGACAATTCCTTCCTTAACTTCAGTAGGCAAAATAATGACCCTCCAAACACACCCACAACTTAATCCCTGGAACCCAGGAATATATTACCTTACATAGAAAAATAGAATTAAGGCTGCAGATGGAATTAAAGTTGTTAATCAGCTGACCTTAAAATAGGAAGATTGTCCTGGGTTATCCAAGTGGGCCCAGTGTAGTCACAAGGGTCCTTAAAAGTGAAGAGGGAGGCAGAAGAGTTGTTCAGTGATATAATGTGAGAAGGACTAGACCTGACATTGCTGGCTTTGAAGATGGAGGAAAGGAACCAAGAGCTAAGGAATATGCATGGCCTCTAAAGCTGGAGGAGGCAAGGAAATGGATTCCCCCCCTGGGGTCTCCATGAAGAATCACAGCCCTGCTGACACCCTGATTTTATCGTAGTGAGACCCGTGTCAGACTTCTGACCTCCGGAACTGGAAGATCATAAATTTGTGTTGTCTTAAGCCATTAGGTTTGTATTAATTTGTTACTGCAGCAAATAGGAAACTAATATACCAACCAAATTAAGATATTTTGAGAATTTTCTTCTCTAAACTGCTAGAACATTTTAAAATTTATACCAAAAAATAGCTTTAAGTTATTCTGTCCGATACCATTTTCCTATTTTTTCATGAGTATTCCAAGTGGTTTGGAAGCTTAACAGGAACTGAACACAGTCAACTCAAAATTTTTTGTTCTCTATTCACTTAAAATAGCATTGTACTTGTACTGAATGCTCAAAAATGGTTACTGGTTGGCTGGGTTATTAAAATTAAATCCAGAGGCTCCTCAAAATATTAAAAATAGAACTACCACACGATCCAGCAATCCTACTTCTGGGTATACCTCCAAAGGAATCGAAATCAGGATCTCTAAGAGCTCATGTTCATTGCTCATGTTCATAGCAGCATTATTCACAATTGCCAATATATGGAAACATCCTAAGTGTCCATCAGTGGATAAATGGAATAAAGAAAATGTGGTATACAGTATAAACAATGGAATATTATTCAGCCTTAAAAATAAGGAAATCTTGCCACTTGTGACAACATGGACGAATCTGGAGGACATCATGCTAAGTGAAATAACCCAGTCTCAGAAGAACAAATACTGCATGACTTCACTTATATGAGAAATCCAAAATAGTCATAGAAGCAGAGGGTAGAATGGTGGTTGCCAAGCTCTGGAGGAAGGGGGAAGTGGGGAGGTATTAGTCAATGGATACAAAGTTTCAGTTATACAAGATGAAAAAGTCCTAGAGATCTACTGTACAGCATAAAGCCTATAGTTAACAATACTGTATTTTACCCTTAAAATTTTGCTAAGAGGGTTGGTCTTATGTTGTGTTCTTACACAAAATAACAGCAACAATAATAATAAATAAAGAAGGAGGAGTTTTGCAGGTGAAGATATGTTTATGGCATAGATTGTGGTGATGGTTTCACGGGTATATACTAATCTTTAAACTCATCAACTTGTGTACATTAAATATGTACAGCTTTCTGTATGTCAATCATACATCAATAAAGTGGCTTTAACAAAAAACCTAAATCTGACTGTGTGAATCTAAAGAGGTTCATCGGTATGAGTGGATCCAAGCATCTATCGATTTTCTACAAAATTACTGATGTACCCAGAGATGCTGACGACTATAACAGGAAAGGTTACATGAGAAGCTGAAGTGCAGACACTTAAAGAGACGAAAACCTTTTCACAAGCAAATCCAAAGTTGAACAAAGGAAGTTGGCCACTTTATACCCTAGAAGATGAAGATTCCTTCTATACTTGGCTCACTTCCTCTTAAGTTATTCTGAATGTTGTTTACTAACATTTCTTGCCCAATAAACTGGTTTCTGTCAATAATCAGTTCATGGTTCAAACTCTAAGTTTGCAAATTCACATATACAAAAGTGCAGCCATTTTTGCTCTGTGGATGCTGGTCTCCATCTCTACCCTGTTTTCCAGTGCTACTGAAGACATCGTTAACACTGTGCAAGGCAGTGCCTTCTACAATAGCCCTCGCCTCTTCCCGTCTCTCTAGACTCAACCGCCACCACCCTCACCTCATCAGTTAAGCCCAGCAATACCACTTTGCTCGTGGGGTCCCATCCACATTACAGGTTCGTATATCTGTGATATTAGTCATACTGTTCTTTTATCTAGAAGGCCCTTTCCTTCCCCTATGCATTAATTTGATTCACCTCTTATAACCGCACAAGCAACGTTAGTTGCTATTTCATATATATATATATATAAAATCAGTGGCTTAGCACAATAAAGGTTTATTTCTCTTTTTGTTTGGCAAGTTTAATGTGAGAAAATATCTGTTCTTGGTCAAGTGGCTCTTTGGGATGGCTCTCTATCCAGATCCTTCCATCATGTGGTTCCACCATCTTCTAGGAAAGTGTTGGCAAACTTTTCTCTGTAAAGGGCCAGATAACAAATATTTTGGGCTTTGCAAAACAAGTGGTCTCTGTTACAACTACTCTACTCTGCCATTATAGCACTAAAGCAGCCATGGATAACATGTAAACAAATAGATGTGACTGTGTTCCAATAAAACTTAGTTTACAGAGAGAGGCAGCAGGCAAGATTTGGCCTCCAGGCTATAGTTGCCCAACCCCTGGTCTAGGCCTTGGAGTGTTTCCTGTACACATTTAATTGGCCAGAATTCAATCCCATGTTCTCACTTACATATGGGGGTAAGTCAGTGAGGAGTAGTTGGGAAAGGTGGTTTAACTGTGTGACTACCAAAGAAAAGACTAGCTTGGTGAACTATAGAAGTCTCTCTCATACGCCTATTCATCCTTTGAGAAATCTTCTTTGAGACCTCCATATGAACTGTATCATAAGATCCACTAACCCTCTGTGCATACCTCTATTATAATACTCAATCACAGACAATCACTTAATTGTCTGTCTATCTCCTCTACTAAACTATAAGCACCTACAGAGCAAAGATTCTGACCAATTTACACTTGTCTGTTCCTATAATAAATTAGAGGCATGAATAATTTTTAAAGAATGGGAAATTACCCAAAGTCTGAGGAAGAGTGAAACCAGAACTATAAAGAAGAGATTTCCAGTTGGCATTTTTCTGTCAGTCATTCATTAATTACACAGCCTCATGTTCAAACCCCTGATCAAGCTCCTCACACAGTCACTGAGTATTATGTAAATATGTGCATTCTCATAATGTTAATTCCTACTTTTCCTGTTAAGAATGTTACTTCAGACCTACCTGCCTCTTTTTTTAACAGTTCTTAACCATTTTTAACTATGATTTATGCAATCTTGGGGGTGTCTCTGCTTAGTCAAGCAATTCATGATGCCTTTCAACAGAAAGTATTAAACGTTCACAGGTTGTGCATCTCCGTCTTATCCGTGCTGGTTATCAATCATGTCCACAGCTCCAGAGCACATGTCTGGGTGCATCAAAACCAAGGCACTGTCCAGGGGGCTTCCTTCTCCTCCCTGGAGATCAGAGCCTTCTGGCAGAACATGGTAGGACTTAACTCATTCATTTACTCAACAGTGTTTGCTGGGCATCTTTTATGTGTCAGGTACTGTGTTAAATTCTAAGGACACACAGTGAACAATACAATCACATCCTCTGTCCTCATGGAACTGCCAACATGGTGTCTAGAATCTCCACCTATTGAGTACAATAAGACCCTCAGCACCTCCTGACACTGCTCCTTCTGAAGAAAAATTGCCCAATGGGAACTGAAGGTAAATTCTTCAATGATTCCCTAACTTCTCATCACTGTGATATCTGTATTGCAAAGATAAGGATAGTGTTGTGGCCAAGCTGCAGAAGTGGAATGGATCCCCTCCACCCAAACTTTGGTTCAGATGACAAGACTGATAAAGCCATATATGCAGCAAGAGTGTACGAAGATATTTGTTACTCACATAATGAGGCTTTACGGTGAGAGCAGGACCAGGTAGGTCTGAAAATAGCTTGAGAGAGCAAAGAGGGGTCATTGACTTTGGCATTTATTGTGATTAGAGGGTGGGACTAACAATGAGTGTCCCTGTAGGTGGCAAGGCCTTGCTGATGGCAGGGTTTGAAATTCCCACCCACATCAAAAGAGGGAGTACACACCTTTTCTTGCCCAGATGTGGGACAAGAGGGAAGGAGGGAAGTGTGAGTCTCGAACACTGTCAGAAGTCAAACATCAAAAATGGATTCAGAGTCTTGATTACAGATACTGTCATTATTTTGTTACTATGGTGATAGCCCTAGTAACAAACAAATCCTCTGGCAACAAAGCTGTTTTAATAAAGACAATCCACAGTGATGGGAGGAAACAATCTTATGTCTCAGCAGTGGATCAGTAAGTAATAATTTTGGCAGCTGAAAAAGGCAAAAGTTAGTAGCAGTGATAGAGCCTAACTGAGGGGAAGGAGGGGTATTGTGATGGAAGAAAAAGTGTTCCCAATGTACATGTGTCGAGGGATAAGTCTGGCCCCCAACAAGGCAAGAAGGAACACACACACACACACACACACACACACACACACCTCAATACCAGTGAGGACCTAAGAGGATCAGAACAAAACCTCTCTCATCTAGAAGGAAGGAAAGTGAAGAGTACATCCTAGCTAAGTGATGAGGAAAACTGCCTCTGAGAAACTGTTATGCTTCCAATATTATTGATACTTCCAGTGATTTCATTCCCAATCACTGATATCAACGGAGTGCCTATTTTAACTACTGAAACCCTAAAACATATGTAGCTCATACGTCTTTGCCTTGTAACTATGGCTCAGCATTAGAATTGCATCATTTAGGATGATTTGGGTTATAAGTAATAGAATAACCAACTAAAATAGGCTTTAAAAATAAGGTCAAGTCTTCTGCTTCCGTCCAAATGGAGTAATCCCTCCCCACACAACTTCAAAACCCTACATAACACAACAAACAAGCACAAGAAGGTCCTGAAAGGTGGAAAGAAATGGACCTCAGCCTTGAGCAATGTCATGGTGGTGAGTTCTCTGGGTTTCCTTATCACCCTGTGTATCCCAGACAGGGTGCTGCAGAAGCCTCTGATCCAGAATTGCCAACAGGCACAGACAAAAAGGAATTCCAAGAAATGCCTGTTTCTCCTAGCCAAAGAGCTGAGGAAAGAGTACCCTATAACCAGAAAACGTTTTTGGCGATACCAGCCCTACTCCAGCCAAACACCAACAAGAAAATCACACAAACCTTGCCCAGCAGTTTCAGAGAAGATAAGCAGAGTTGATCTTTATTTCTTCGCTTGGTGGAAGCAGATGGTGATCTAATTCTCCATCAGGGTGTGTTGGTGGGATCCAGTGATGAGCTGAGCCTCCATCTCCACCCACTAGCTACAAGACTTAACCAGGTGGTACAAGGCGGAGCTCATTACCACTGGACTTCACCACCACTCCCATGATTGTAGGGAGCATCCCCCTCCACCTGACATCCACAAGTGACCAAGGCCATGCAAATCAAGGTGAGAAAGCACTCCACTTTCCTCCTCCTCCCGTCAGAGAGGCCCACTGCCACCCAGCATCAATGAAACTGAGGGAGGTGGTTCCAGGTGGGATGTTCGACACTCCAGCCCTCTTTTCCCCAGTGTCAGTGGGGCCCAGTGGGAGCTGAGCTGCTGTGCTCACCCTACAGCAACAAAGCAATGTAAGTTAGCACCCTGCTTACCCCCTACCTGGTGGCAATGGAGCCCAGCCAGGAGCTAATCATACAGCCCCACTTGCAAGCAACCAGGAGGTGAATCAGTGCCACATTTTTACTGGGAAGGTGTCAATGGGGCCAAGGTGGTTGCTGAACTTTCAACCTACCCTTCTGCAGTGAGGCCACGTGAGTCAGCACCCCGCTTTTGTTGGGGTGATACTGGCAGGGTCCAGCAGGAAGCTGAACATATGCCCCCACCAGCGTCTGGGGGCTATACCTCAACAAGAGGATTGCCTACTAAAAAACGAGGACTCAATAGGATCCACAGTCTCATAACATAATATCCAAAATGTCCAGAATACAATTTAAAAAATCGCTCATCATACCAAGAAACAAGAACACGAATTAGAAAAGACAATCAACAAACAACGTCACCAAGATGAATCTAATATTGGAATTATCTGCAAAGATTTTAAAGCAGCCATCGTAAAAATGCTTCCACAAGCAACTAATAATTCTTCTGAAACAAATGAAAAAATAGAAAAATCTCAGCAAAGGAATAGAAGTTATAAAAAGAACCAAATTGAAATTACAGAATTGAAAATACAGTAACAAAAATTAAAAATTCACTATAAGGGCTCAATAGTAGATGGAGATTACAGAGGATAGAATCAGTGAGCTTTAGTCCAGATCAACAGAATTTATCCAACCTAAAAATCATAGAGAAATAGGCTTAAAAATTAACAATAAACCCATTTATTATCTCCCATAAAAATAACTCCAGAAGCAGGGCATTTCTAGGTTTATTTCAGCATCTCAGTGATAGCAATATTTCTTCTTGGCTAGTCTCAGTTTTTAGGACTTTTCCTCAGACTTGTTGCCTTGTGGTCACAAGATGGTTGCTGCAACTCCAGGCCTCACATCCAATGACAGAAAGGAGAATTTTCTTTAGTTTGTTTGGTTTTTAGGTGGTGCTGTTGTTGTTCTTTTTGAGGGAGAAGAACTTCCCAGGAACCCATTTTATGTCTTCTTTTTGGCCATTTAAACATACACTCATGCTCTAGGTGCAAGAGAGGCTGCAAAAGCAAGCATCTGGCATTTTCAGCTTCTATGATGGGAGGTAACTTCTGCCAGCGGTGAGTGGAAAAGGCTAGGGAATGGCTTTTGGATCAGAACCAACAAAGTTTAATAGAGAAATTAATCTTTTTGTCATTTTTTACGTTCCTAAAGAAAAATTTCACAGATTGTTCCTTCCTCTTCCATTTCTAATACCATAAAATTTTCAAACCCTATTGTTTTACCAGCTTCTCTTCTTTCAGTTTCAATCTACTTCAATCCACAGGATAAGCCACGTTTTCAACAATATCTTAGATTACAGCATTGCTTCTCTCCAAATTCCGCAATAGTTCACAATTACCTTTTGAACCAAACGGAATAACGAATTGTGACTTTTTTAAGGTTCTCCATCAAAAAAAGTCTCTCTGGCATTCCCAAAGACTATTACTAAAACCCATCTCATTTCAAGGGTTTTATTAATAATCACACTAAAAACAGCAAAAATTAACTTGAAAATACTATAAAGACTATGAAGTTCTTATAGTCAAGATCTTTTGTCTACAGGTCTTCATCACCTTGCTTAAATGTTAACCTAAGGGTGAATCTTACCACACTACTGAGTCTACTAACTCAGGTTCCCACCAGCTCATCTCAGGTTCCAAAGTGCCGTGGAGGCTGCCTTTCCTAGACTACAGATCTGAAGAAGCGAGAGGTCCCCCTTAGCTCTGGCCGGTAATTTCTTCTCTAAAGAAATTCAGACTGGCCAATGTCAAATTTCAGGGAGTTATTCTGAACTGCACAAACGTGATATCCTGTGAGCAGCACTTCATAGGTCTACTCTTAATAAACCACACAATATTTCTCCCACTATTCCCATTTGTCTAAAAAAGTAAAATCTCTCATTTCCTTTCTCCCTCTCTGCTATAGTTTCTGTTAATTGTTATTATATATTATATGTGTTACTGTGCATTATACTAAATATAAGATATATGGGAAAAGTTGATATGAACATCAAGAAAAGAAAAAAAGAAACTTACGCATTGATTTGTTTTATCACAAAAATATGCCACACTTCATTTTTTAAGGTCTCATGCAAATTAGCCCATATGTTCATTTATTCATCCAACAAATATTTATTAAATGCCTACTATGGATTGACATGTGAACTTGTTCCCAGTAAATGAGTCAGCTGGGAATGGAACTGTTAATATATTTAAACGTCAATATTGCATGTCAATATTTGTCTGAATAAATGTGGCCACAGTTGTCACAAAGCACGTGTATGGACATCAGGAGACAGACATAGAGTGGAGGCAGGGTCATGCAACTGCCTGTTCCTCTAAGATCACAGAGCCGGGGCACTGAGTTCCTCTTCTGTAGCCCCATAAAGCTTTGAAGAGTGTCTTGAATACATCTAACACAAAACAAACTGAACTGATTTAGACCGAACTTCTGACAACAATTTTAAAAATAAGATTTCTTACTATGCATAGCAAAGATTACACATAATCTCAGATTTATTAGTAAACAAAACTAAAAATTACAATTCACACAAGTACCCTGTTATGGGTTTGAACACCACAGATAAAACAGCCTTTGAGAATGTGAAAATGCTGTCCATCAAATTATGACCAAATATCATATGAGGGAAGAAATGTACTAGATTACATTTACTACACTCCTGGTATGGGATTTAAAGAAAATACTATGAACATTGCCAGTTTGAAGCAGCCTCATCTTGGTGCTCAAAACAGAGTTTAGGACATAAGCATAATGGGTCTTTTTGATGGATTTTTTTCCCAAAAAAATAGAAGATAGTTTTCTTGTAAGAATGAATTATCATATACACTGGAGTCAAATTTTAAGAATCACAAATCCATGTGTAAAAACTATTGCTTTATTTTCTGTATCTTCTCTTGCTTTGGGGTTCCTATGTCCATGACGGCAGCAGATAACGGATGGAGTAGGAAGAGGGATAAAAAAAATTATCAATTAAAAGTAACTCAGTCTCTTCCAAGTTAGAAGAGTCTCTTTCAAGTAAATATTCATTCAAACACAAGTTAAAATCCTTCGCAGAGAGAAGTTCACACCATCTCGTTAGTTCCTCCCATCCCCCTCATCCTCTGTGGGTTGGGATCTGGATGCAGGGGAAATACGGCAGCCAAGAAGGGGCTTCTGGACATCATTCCATCCTTTGGGACATTACAACATCCAAAAAGATGTCTCTTGCCCTTCCGAGGCTCTGGCCATACTGTGCAGGTGTCCACTGAAGTGTGACCTGATCTGTTTCTAGTCATCTCACCGTACCTGATGCTGAGGTCACTGGCCTCTACCACAAACTCCTACGGCAAGGTGCCTTCACTCCACCACCTCCCCATCAGACCCAGGTTCCTCAGTTTCTCACCACATCCCCATGCCCCCAAGCAGGACAAAGGGGTTGCTTAGAAGATCCTATAAACTGCCTCTAAGTGGTGATAAAGGGAAGCAGATACATCTCCAGCCAAACATGGCACTTCTTACCAGGCCACTTGGAAGTGGGAAGGGGATTCAATAGCCATATATGAATAGCTCCAAACCTATGAGGATATTTGAACTAGCCCCATCCACTTCCTAAGAGTTTCAAGGGAAAGAGCTTAGAAGTAAGAAAGCTCTCTTCTTGTCGCTCTCTCCTTGCATACTCCGCTTGCAATTCAGCACTAGAAGTGTTTCTCTTCCCTTTCCTTTCTAGCAGAAACTACCCCTAAATCACATTCTCCTCCTTCTCTAGGTGGCTTTCAGGTAGAGCCATAATGTTAGAAAGGCTGCAGGAAAAGGAGCTGGATTGCTGAGAGGATAAGATACGAAAGATAAATTACAACTCTGTTATGCCTAAATCAGCACATTCTTAGTGAGCTTTGAAACAGTCACAAAAATGCGCTCAGTAAGTAGAACTATGGGTGTCCTTTAATTTTAATCGCTTAGTGTTTCAAAGCTGGAGCGTGACTGTCATCATTAGGGAGCATTCCTCTGGGTCCTCTGGGAATAGAGGTCTCTCCTGGAGTCTTGGACAACTGTTCTAAGGTTGTAGATTTGACATTGCCTTGGGATTTTACCAAATTCATGATACCAAAGGGTAGAGCTTTGATATGAAAGATCCAGGTGTCAGGAAATTTTCCCATATGATACAGAAATTTAGTTTTAGTTGCCAATGATGACTCTACAATAAACTTGATAACAAGTAATTAAGTGGCTATATATGAAATTTCAGAGGGTACCATTTCTCATTATTTTTAGTTTTAAAAAAGAGAGGCCAACCCGGTGGCATAGTGGTTAAGTTTGCGCACTCTGCTTTGGCGGCCCAGGGGTTGCAGGCCGGGATCCCAGGCACAAACCTACGCACCACTTGTTAAGCCATGCTGTGGCAGCATCCCATATACAAAATAGAGGAGGATGGGCACAGATGTTAGCTGAGGTCTAATCTTCCTTAGCAACAAGAGGAAGACTGGCAACGAATGTTAGCTCACGGCTGATCATCCTCACCAAAAAAAAATATATATATATATATATTTTGTATATGTATATATATATATATATATATATATACAGAAAATAAGATAAACTCAGGTACCTCTCCACCCTTGAATCAGGAGCTACATTGCAGCATTATTCACAATAGCCAAGACTTGAAAGCAACCTAAGTGCCCATCAAGGGACGAATGGATGAAGAAGATGTGGTATATATACACAATGCAATACTACTCAGCCATAAGAAACGATGAAATCCAGCCATTTGTGACAACATGGATGGACCTTGAGGGTATTATGCTAAGCGAAATAAGTCAGAGGGAGAAAGTCAAATACCATACGATCTCACTCATAAGTAGAAGATAAAAACAACAACAAACACACGGAGACAGTGGTTGGATTGGTGGTTACCAGGAAGGGAGGAGGGAGGAGGGCAAAAGGGATGATTAGGCACATGTGTGTGGTGATAGATGGCAATTAGTCTTTGGGTGGTGAACATGATGTAATCCATGCAGAATTAGAAGCATAATGATGTACACCTGAAATTTATGTAATGTTATAAACCAATGTTACTGCAATTTAAAAAAAAAAGCTACTAACATTTTATTATCTTTACTCTCATTTCTTTCTCTCCTAAGTCCCATTTCTCTCCAACTGCAGAGACTGTTTCTTTTTCTTTTTTTGTAAGGCAGATTAGCCCTGAGCTAACATCCATTGCCAGTCCTCCTCTTTTTCCGAGGAAGATTGGCCCTGGGCTAACATCCGTGCCCATCTTCCTCAACTTTACATGGGACGCTGCCACAGCATGGCTTGACAAGTAGTCCACACCCAGGATCCGAAACTGCGAATCCCAGGCTGCCAAAGCAGAGTGTGTGAACTTAACTGCTATGCCACCAGGTCAGCCCCCATAGACTGTTTCTTAAAGAATTTATATAATCTTTTTAAAAATATATATTCAGTAAAAGTATAAATTAGTATCTATATGTAGTATTTTTAAATATATACGTAGTAAAAACATATAACAGTATCTATAGAATTTATTCATTCACATTAATGGCTCTATAGTATTTCATTATATAACTATATCACAATTATCTGTTCCTCTCCTGACAGAGATGTGTATTATTTTTCAATGTTTTAAACATAAAAATTAATGCTGTGTCTAATGACCCCACACCTGTCTCTTATGCATACATATACTTTCCAAAGAGTGGTAGCAATTTTCACATTATCCAACAGTATATGAGAGTTTTCATTTCTTAACATCTTTGGTGCTGACAAACTTTTTAGTTTTGCCACCCCAGGGTGGTGGAATAAAATAGTTTCCCATTATTGTTGTATTATGCAACTATCTAATTATTAGCAAGATTATCTTTTGAGGCTGTTGGTTATTTGAGCTTCCTCCTCTGATGTGGGTGTTCTTTTCTCACTTTTTATTACATTGTTTGTGTTTTTAATAGTGATTTAAAGTTATTTGGGTTTTTACTTTATGTTGCAAATCTTTTCCTGGTCAGTGACTTGTTTTTACATTTTTAAGGTGTTTTTATTGTAGCTAAGTAATTAATTTTAGTAAAGCCCAATTTATCAAGTTTTTTTAGTGGATTACTTTTGTATCTTGTTTAAGGAATCCTTCCTTACTTAGACATCATATGGATATTCTCTCCTATCTCCTAAAAGTTTTAGTGTTTTGATTTTGCCCCTTTTGGTCTATTATATAACAGGGTACTATATTATGTACAAATCTGCTTCTGAGCTCACTATTCTAGTTGATATATTGATTTTTCTATTTCTGTACTAATACCGTACTATCTAGAGCTTTACAAATCTGATATCTGTAAAGCAAGGATTTCTCCGTATTTTTATTTCAACACTTCCTTTAATACTGTCATTAGTGCTCTTAAACTATTATTCTTTTATATGAATTTTAGAGTTATTTGAACAAAGTCCACAAAACTTCTGCTGAGATTTTAACTGGAATTTCATTAAACTTAGATTAATTTGGGAGGAAGCAATAAGATCTTAATGATATTCTTTATCTCCTTAAACATATTAAAATTCAACATGTCATAAAGTTTCTTTTTGAATCGTTCTATACTATGTAATAGTTTTCTCCATAAATCTCTTGAACAACTGTCACTAGATCTATTTCTAGATGTCAAAAGTTTTTGTGAATAATATAAATGGTATTTTTCTAATCGTTACTACTTAATTATAGTTGATAAATAAGAATATATTGATTTTGTACCTTTTTCACTGATTTTGTATATTTATTTTTGTATTCAACAATATTTTGAAATTTCTCTTTAATTCTAATAGTTTGCAGATCAGCTTTGATTTTTTAAAATAAATTAACATATTATCTCCCAATAAGGATGATTTTGTCACTTTCTCTCAAATCCCTACACTTATTTTTGTTATTCCTTAAATTGTCTTCCCTCTTATATTTTTAATCAGATATATTTATTTTATTTTTTATAAAACTTCATTATTTTTTTATTTCATTAATTTCTTCTCTTTATTATTTTCTTCCTTCAATAATTTTTGTTTCATTTTGTTATTTTTTATAAATTATTGTCCTGAATGCTTAAATCAGATATTTTAATTCTATCTTGCTTTTTAATAAATTTATTGAAGTATCTAAATGTCCCTCTTGGTAATATATTAGCTACATCCCACAACTTTTAATCTATAGTGCTTTCATTGTCATTCATACTAAAAATTTTATAATTTTCATTGTACTTCCTCTGTAATCCATAAATTATCACTTTTTCTAGTAATTGTTCCTTTTAACAAAAACTTTTTATTTTCTTAAAAGCATTTTTAAAGCTATGTTTACTGGGGCATAATTTATATACAGTAAAATTCACCCTTTACAGGAGCTCTATGAGTTTTAACAAATGTATGTAGTCATGTAACCACCATGACAATCAAGATAAAGACCAGCACTGTCCTATAGAAATCTCATGAGAGTTACATTGTAATTAAAATTTTTCTAGTATATCCACATTTTAAAAAGTAAAAAAGAAACAATGACATTAATGTTTTTCAATTACTTTATTGAAATCATAAATATTTATACATCGTATAAATTCGGGTATACATTATTATGTATCAATTCCTGTATAGACTGCATCGTGCTCACCACCAGTAGTCTAAATTTTATCCTTCACATACATATGTGCCCCTTTTCCCCTTTTGCCCACCCTCTAGCCCCCTTCCCCTCTGGTAACCACTAATCTGTTCTCTTTATCCATGTGTTTGTTTATCTTCCACATATGAGTGGAATCATACAGTGTTTGTCTTTCTCTGTCTGGCTTATTTCACTTAACATCATACCCTCCAGGTCCATCCATGTTGTTGCAAATGAGACAATTTTGTCTTTTTTATGGCTCAGCAGCATTCCATTGTATCTATCTATACCACATCTTCTTTACCCATTCATCCACAGCAGGGCACTTGTGTTGCTTTCACCTCCCGGCTATTGTGAATAATCCTGCAATGAAAATAGGGATTATTATCTTTGGATTGTTGATTTCAAGATCTTTGGATGAATACCCAAGATTGTATGGTATTTCTATTTTTAATTTTTTGAGAAATCTCCATACTGTTTTCCATAGTGGCTGCACCAGTTTGCATTCCCACCAGCAATGTATGAGGCTTCCCTTTTCTCCACATCCTCTCTAACATTTGTTATTTTTTGTCTTGGTAATTACAGCCATTCTGACTGGTGTAAGGTAACATCTCATTGTAGTTTTGATTTGCATTTCCCTAATAATTAGTGATGTTGAACATCTTTTCATGTGTCTGCTGCCCATCTGTAAATCTTCCTTAGAGAAATGTCTGTTCATACTCTCTGCCCATTTTTTTATGGGGTTTTTTTGTTGTTGAGTGTGTGAGTTCTTCGTATATTTTGGAAATTAACCCTTTGTCAGATATATGATTTGCAAATATTTTCTCCCAGTTGGTGGGTTGTCTTTTCATTTTGTTCGTGGTTCCCCTTGACTTGCAGAAGATTTTTAGTCTGATGTACTCCCATTTGTTAATTTTTTCTTTTGTTTCGTTTGCCTGAGTAGACATGGTATTTGAAAAGATGCTGCTCACACCGATATCAAAGAGTGTACTGCCTATATTTTCTTCTAGGAGTTTTATGATTTCAAGTCTTACATTTCAGTTTTTAATCCATTTTGAGTTAATTTTTGTGTATGGTGCAAGATAATGGCCTATTTTCCTTCTTTTGCATGTGGCTGTCCAGTTTTCCCAACACCATTTATTGAAGAGACTTTCCATTCTCCATTGTATGTTCTTGGCTCCCTTGTCGAAGATTAGCTGTCCATAGATGTGTGGTTTTATTTCTGGGCTTTCAATTCTCTTCCATTGATCCGTGTGTCTGTTTTTGTGCCGGTACCATGCTGTTTTGATTATTATAGCTTTGTAGTATATTTTGAAATCCAGGATTGTCATGCCTCCCGCTTTGTTCTTTTTTCTCAGAATTGCTTTGGCTATTTGAGGTCTTTAGTTGTTCCATATAAATTTTAGGATTCTTTACTCTATTTCTGTGAAGACTCTCATTGGGATTCTGATTGGGATTGCATTGAATCTGTAGATTGCTTTAGGTAATACAGACATTTTAACAATGTTTATTCCTCCAATCCATGAGCATGGAATGTCTTTCCATTTCTTTATATCTTCTTCAATTTCTTTCAGTAATGTCTTGTAGTTTTCAGTGTATAGGTCTTTCACTTCTTTGGTCAAATTCATTCCTAAATATTTTATTCTTTTGTTGCAATAATAAATGGGAGTGTATTCTTGACATCTCTTTCTGCTGCTTCCTTGTTAGTGTATAGAAACACTACTGGTTTTGTAAGTTGATTTTGTACCCTGCAACTTTGTTGTAGTTGTTGATTATTTCTAATAGTTTTCTGATGGATTCTTTAAGGTTTTCTATATATAGAATCATGTCATCTGCAAACAGGGAGAATTTCGTTTCTTCCTTTCCAAGTTGGATTCTTTTTATTTCTTTTTCTTGCCTAATTTCTCTGGCCAAAACCTCCAGCACTATGTTGAATAAGAGTGGTGAGAGTGAGCACCCTTGTCTTGTTCCTGTTCTCAGAGGGATGGCTTTTACTTTTTCACCATGAAGTATGATGTTAGCTGTGGGTTTGTCACATGTGGCCTTTACTATGTTGAGGTACTCTCCTTCTATACCAATTTTATTGTGAGTTTTTATCATAAATGGATGTTGGATCTTGTCAAATGCTTTCTCTGCATCTATTGAGATGATCACGTGATTTTTATTCCTCATTTTGTTAATGTGTTGTATCACGTTGATTGACTTGTGAATGTTGAACCATCCCTGCATCCCTGGTGTAAAGCCCCCCTGGCCATGGTGTATGATCCTTTAAATGTATTACTGTGTTCAGTTCACCAATATTTTGTTGAAAATTTTTGCATCTATGTTCATCAGCGATGTTGGCCTGTAATTTTCCTTCTTTGTACTGTCCTTGCCTGGTTTTGGTATCAAGGTGATGTTGGCCTCATAGAGTGAGTTAGGAAGTGTTCCATCTTCTTCAATTTTTTGGATTAGTTTGAGAAGGATAGGTATTAAATCTGCTTTGAATGCTTGGTAGAATTCTCCAGAGAAGCCATCTGGCCCTGGACTTTTGTTTTCTAATCCATCCACCTACTTTGTGTCTTTTGACTGGAGAATTCAATCCATTTACATTTAGAGTGATTATTGATATATGAGGGCTCAAGACTGCCATTTTATCTCTTGTTTTCTGATTGTTCTATATTTCCATTTTTTCTCTTCGTTTGTATTTGTGACTGCCATTTCATTTTGGTGGTTTTCTGCGGAGGTTTTCTCTTTTTTTAAGAATTGTGGCTCTACTCTGATTTTTTTAGTGGTTACATGAGGTTTGTATAAAAGATCTTGTAGACGAGATAATCCATTTTCTGATATCCTTTTGTCTCCATTAGCCTAAGCAGGTTCTATCCCTATCCCCTTCCCCTTCTGAGATATTATTGTCACAAATTATTCTGTTTTGTGTTGTGAGTTTGTGACTAAATTGAAGTGTTTATAATTACTTTTGATGCTTTCCTTCCCTTTATCTTTTAAGTTATAATTAAACATTTGCTACCCTGTTCTGAAAGAGAGCTGCCGTTTTCTTATTTTGTCTGTCAATGTATCTCCATGCTGAAAGTTTTGTAGACTTTTGCTTTTATTTCCCAGGTATTAGGGTGTCATTAATCATTTCTTGTAGAGGAGGTCTAATAGCAGTGAACTCCCTCAGCTTTTGTTTACCTGGGAAAGCTTTTATTTCTCCATCATATCTGAAGGATAGTTTTGCTGGATAGAGTATTCTTTGCTGAAATTTTGTCTTTCAGTATTTTGATTATATCATTTCATTCTCTCCTAGCCTGTAAGATTTCTGTCAAGAAATCCACTGAAATCCTGATAGGGATTCATTTGTAGGTTATTTTCTTCTGCCTTGCTGCCCTTAATATTCTTTTTTTGTCATTGACTTTTGCCAGTTTAACTATTATATGTCTTGGAGAAGGTCTTTCAACATTGATGTAATTAGGAGTTCTATTGGCTTCATGAATTTGTAAGTCCAATTCCTTCCCCGAGTTGGGAAGTTTTCAGCTATTATTTCCTTGAACAAGCTCTCTGTTTCTTCCCCCCCCCCCCCCCGGAATACCTATAATCCTTATGTTGCTTTTCCTAATTGAGTCAGACATTTCTTGAAGAATTCCTTCATTTTTTTTAAATCTTAGTTCTCTCTCCTCCTCCACCTGAAGTGTTTCCATATTTCCATCCTCTAACTCACTAATTCTTTCCTCCATAACGTAAGCTCTATTTTTTAAGGATTCTATATTTTTTTTATCTCATTAATTATGTTCTTCATATCCAGAAATTCTTCTTGGTTTTCTTTTATAGTTTTAATCTCTTTGGTGAAATATTCTTTCTTCTCATTAATTTTAATCCTGAGCTCATTAAACTGTCTTTCTGAGTTTTCTTGAAACTTGTTGAGTTTCTTTATGAAAACTATTTTGAAATCTCTGTCATTTAGAGATGCTGTGACTTCAGTGTTGGTTTCTGGAGATTTGTCATTCTCCTTCTGCTCTGAATTGTTGCTGTAGTTTCTCATGGTGTTTGATGAACTAATCTTTTGCCAGGGCATTTGTGGGTGTATCAGGTCACAGATTCCACCTGCAACCACTGGGGGGAAGGAGGAGCTGTGTTTCTAATCCCACCCCATCTCCTGGAATTTATGGTGGATGGTCCCACTGGTTGGGAAAGCATTCACGTGCAGGCTCAAGGCTTCCCATGCGCCAAGGTGCATTCCCTCTTGTGAGGCCACATTGGTACTATGGATGTTCATGCCAGCCAGGAAAGCTTTCACATGTGCACATATCTGTTGCTTCCTCTTCTTATGGTTGTGCCAGCCTCTATGCTTGGTGGGTGGGGTTTCTTCATGAGGTCTGACCCTGGGTCACTCATTGGGACCACAGTAGCAGGATGGGCTCTCCAACCAACTGGGAAAGCATTCACCTGTGGGACCTGGGCTGCTGCTGCTCCTTCCCACAGTCACACTGAGGCACGCTCCCACTTTTGGGGCAGCAGCAGTACTATGGGTGCTCACGCCAGCAGGGAAGGCATTCGGGCACGCACACAGGGCTGCCAGGGAAGGGAGGGTTGCACTCACCTATCTCCACCGCTTCCTGGGGGAGCCAGTCCGTCCACCTTCATGTGTATAGCTGTGTGGGTCTCTCAGGTGTCATGTTGTGCTGTGTGGGTATGCTCCATTGGTCAATGAATGTTCATTTAGTTGTAATTCAAAGGGGGAGAGATAAAGGGTACAGCTCACTCCACCGTGTTGCTGATGTCCCAAGTTAAGTAATTGGTTTTTTTATTTATATTTTATTTTTAGTATTTTCAAATTTTTCCCAATCTTTGTTAATTTGAAATTTTTCATATATTGAGAAAGTTGAAAGAATATTACAGCCATACACTGTCCATATAGATTTTAAAGTTGTTAACATTTTTATCATATTTCTTTATCTGTTTCTGTCACTACACAAATATTCACTTTGTTTTGAAGAGCTATTTAAAAGTAAATTATAAGCATCATAATTTCACCCCAAATTACTTTAGTATGCATTTTTTAAATACACATATTCTCTTACATAAATATAATACATCACAACTAAAAAAAATTAACAATGACATGATATCATCTAGTATCTAGTCCACAGTCAAATTTCCCCATTGTCCCAGACTTTTATATATTTATTTTCTGATCCAGCACTTAACCAAGGTTCATAAACTGTTTTTGATTTTTAGCTTTCTGTCGTCTTTTACATTTGACTTTTCTCCTACTTTTTATAAATGCTTTTACTTTTTTCCAGCTTTATAGAGATATAATTGACATATAATATAGTGTAAGTATAAAGTGATGATTTAACATTTGACATGATGATTGAATGTGCATATACGTTGTGAAATGATTATCAAAATTAGGTTAGTTAGTACATCCATCCCACACATAGTTACCTTTTATGTGTATGTGTGGTAAGAACTTTAAAGATTTACTCTCTTAGCAACTTTCAAGTGTACAATATAGCATTGTAAACTACAGTCACTATGCTGTACATTAGATTCCCAGAATTTATTCATCTTTTAACTGGAATTTTGTACCTTTTGACTACCTTCACCTATTTCCCCTACCCCACCCCACCCCTTACTCTGGCAACTGCCCATCTGTTCTCTGTATCTATGAGTTCAGTTTTGTTTTGTTTTTTAGATTCCACATATAAATGAGATCATAAGGTATTTGTCTTTCTCTGTCTGACTTATTTCACTCAGCATTATGCCCTCAACGTCCATCCATGTTGTCACAAATGACAAGATGTCATTGTTTTTTATGGCTGAATAATATTCCATTGTATGTGTATGTATATATATACACATTTCTTTATCAATTTATTCATAAATGGACACTTAGGTTGCTTCCATATCTTGACTATTATAAATAAAGCTGCAATGAACATGGGGCTGCATACAACTTGTTGATTTAGTGTTTTCATTTTCTTCATATAAATAGCCAGAAATGGAATTACTGGACCATATGGTAATTCTATTTTTAATTTTTTGAGGAATCTCCATACTGTTTTCCATAGTGGCTGCACCAATTTGCATTCCCACCAACAGTGCACAAGGGTGTCCTTTTCACCACATCCTCACCAACACTTGTTATTTCTTGTCTCTTTTTTAGTAGCCTAATAGGCATGAAGTGACTGCTCATTGTGGTTTTGATTTGCATTTCCCTGATGATCAGTGATGTTGAGCACCTTTTCATGTACCTGTTGGCCATCTGTATGTCTTCTTTGGAAAAACGTCTTTTCTGAGCCTCTGCCCATTTTTTAATTGGTATTTTTTTTTACTATTGAGGTACATGAGTTCTTTATATATTTTAGATATTAACCCCTTTTTGCTCTTCTTCTAGCTCCTTGAGAGGTAAAGTTAGGTTGCTTGAGATTTTTCTTGTTTATTGATGTAGGCATTTATTGCTGTGAACTTTCTTCTTAGAACTGCATTTGCTGCATCCTATACATTTTGGTATGTTGCATTATCATTTTCACTTGTCTCAAGGTATCTTTTGATTTCTTCTTCAACTCACTGTTGTTCAGTAGCATGTTATTTAATCTCCACATATTTGTGAATTTTCCAGTTTTCTTCTTGTAATTTCATACCATTGTGGTCAGAAAAGGCTTGATATGATTTCAATCTTCTTAAATTTATTGATATTTATTTTGTAGTCTCACATATGATCTATCCTGGAGAATGTTCTATGTGTGCTTGAGAAGAATATGTATTCATTTGCTTTTGGAAAAAATGTTTTGTATATGTCTGTTAAGTCTATCTGGTCCAACATATCATTTAAAGCCAATGTTTCCTTATTGATTTTCTGTCTGGACGATTTAGCCATTGATGAAACTGGGGTAGTAAAGTCCCCTGCTATTATTGTATTGCTGTCTATTTCTCCCTTTAGGTCTGTTAATATTTGCTTTATATATTTAAGTGCTCCTACATTGGGTGCATAAATATTTACCAAAGTTATATTCTTTTGTTGGATTGACCCTTTTAACATTATATAATGACTTTCATTGTCTCTTATTAGAGTCTTTGTCTTAAAGCCTATTTTATCTGATATAAGTATAGCTACTTCAGCTATCTTTTGGTTTCCATTTGCATGGAATATCTTTTTCTATCTCTTTATTTTCAGTCTGCATGTATCCTTATACCCAAAGTGAGTCTCTTGTAGGCAGCATGTAAATGGGTCTTGTATTTTTACCCATCCAGCCACTCTACGTCTTTTGCTTGGAGAATTTAATCCATTTTTATCGTAAATTATTGATAGGTGTGTACTTATTACAATTTTGTTAGTTGTTTTCTCGCTGTTTTGTAATTCTTCTGTTCCTTTCTTTATCTCTTGCTCTCTTCCTTTGTGGTTTGATGACTTTCTTTAGTGGTATGCTTAGATTCCTTTCTCTTTTGTGCATCTGCTATAGGTTTTTGCTTTGCAGGTTACCATGAGGCTTACATAAAACAACTTACATTTATAACAACTTATTTTAAGTTGATAACAACTTAAGTTTGAACGCATTCTAAAGCTCTACATTTTTACTCCCCTATCCACATTTTATGTTTTTGATGTCACAAATTACATCTTTTTATCTTGCTTATCCCTTAACAAATTATTGTGGTCACAGTTATTTTTACTAGTAGTTATAGTTTATTTCTTCAACAATGTTTTGTAGGTTCTAATGTAAAAATCTTGCACTTCTTTTGTTAAGTTGACACCTAAGTAGTAGGTTTTTTGGTGTCATTATAAATGGAATTCTTCTATTAACTTTATTTTCAGATTGTTCATTGCACCTGTATAGAAATACAATGGACTTTTGTGTTGTTCTTGTATCCTGAAACCTTGCTGAACTCATTTATTAGTTCTAATAGTTTTTAGTGGATTCCTTATGATTTTTTATATATAAGATTATGTCACCCATGAATAGAGATAATTTTACCTCTTCTTTTCCAATCTGGATGCCTTTTATTTCTTTTCTTGCCTAAATTCCATGGCTAGAGCCTCCAGTACATTAAAATAGAAGTGGCTAGAGTGAATAGCCTTGTCCTGTTCTTAATCTCAAAGAGAAAACATTCTTTGGTCTTTCACCATTATGTACCATGTTAGCTTTGGGTTTTATGTACATGCCCTTTATCTAGTTTTAGAAATTCCTTTCCATTCCTAGTTTGTTGAATATTTTTATCATAAAATGTTGTTGGCTTTTGTCAAATGTTTTTTATTTGTCTTTATGTTGCTCACATAATATTTGTCTTAGATTCTATTAATATAGTGTATTACATCATTTAATTTGGGGATGCTAATCCAACCTGCATTCTGAAATAAATCTCACTTGGTCATGGTGTATAATCCTTTTTCTATCTTGTTGGCTTCATTTTGCTAGTATTTTGTTGAGGATTTTGCATCTCTATTCTTAAGAAAAATGGTCTGTGGTTTTCTTGTGATGTCTTTATCTGGTTTTGGTATCAGAGTAATACTGAGCTCATAGAATTAATTGGAAAATGTTCCTTCCTATTCTATTTTTGGAACAGTTTGTGAAATATTGGTATAAATTCTTATTTGAATATTTGGTATAATTCATCAGTAAAACAATAGGGTGCTGGGTTTTTCTCTGTGGGAAAGTTTTAAATTACTAATTTAATCTCTTTATGTGTTATAAGTCTATTCAGATTTTTATTTCTTCTTCAGTTTTGATAATGTGTTTCTAGGAATTTGTCCACTTCATATAAGTTATCTAATTTTTTGGCATACAGTTGTTCATAGTATACATTTATAATCTTTTTTATTGCTATAAACTTGGTAGTGATATCTCCTCTTTCATTCTAATTCTAATAATTTGAATCTTCTCTCTTTTTCTCTTGTCATGATAATTAAAGTTTGTCATTTTGTTTATTTATTTTTTTTTTTTGAAGAATCCACTTTTGGTTTCTTTCAATTTTGCTAGTGTTATTCTATTCTCTATTTTATTTATTTTTGCTCCAATCTCTATTATATCTTTCCTTCTACTTTCTTTCAGTTTAGTTTGCTTTTCTTTTTCTAGATTTTAAGATATAAGTTTAAGTTTTTAATCTGAAATATTTCTTCATTTGTAATATAAGCTATAACAGCTATACATTTTTCTCTTGGCAGTGTTTTAGTTGCATACCGTAAGTTTTGTATGGCATGTTTTCATTTTCATTCATCTCAAAATATTTTCTAATTTCCTTTGTGATATCTTCTTTGACTCATCAGTTATTTAGGTGTGTATTGTTTAATTTTCATGTATTTTGAATTTCCCAAATTGCCTTTTGTTATTGACTCTCACAACTCAATAATAAGAAAACAAACCTCTTCCTCCCAAAAATAGGCAAAAGATTTGAACATATAACTTAGCAAATAAAATATATAAATGGTAAATAAACACATGAAAAGAAACTCAGTAGCATTAACCATTTGGGAAATGCAACTTAAAAACACTATATGAATGGTTACACTCCCTAACAGAATGGCTAAAAAGAAAAAAAAAACAACACCACCACCAAGTCCTGGAGAGTGAGAAAGAAAAATGATACAACAATTTTGGAAAAGAGTTTGGTAGTTTTTTAAAAAGTTAAACATTCATTTGTATTAGGATTCTTCAGAAAAACAGAACCAATAGGATAGATGGATAGATGATTGATAGGTAGGTATATGATAGATGATAGATAGATAGATAGATAGATAGATAGATAGATAGATAGATAGAACTATTATAAGGAATTGGCTCATGCAATTATGGAGACTGATAAGTCCCAACATCTGCAGAGTTAGTTGGCAGACTTGAGACCTAGGAAGAGTTTGGATGTTGGTTTGGATGTTGGTCAAAGGTACAAACTTGCAGTTAGAAGATGAAGAAATTCCAGGGATCTAATGCACAGCATTGTGATTATAGTTAAGGATATTATGTTACATACTTGAAAATTGCTGAAACTAGTTCTTAAATGTTCTTAACACAAAAAATAAATGATAACTATGCGATGTGGTGGAGATGTTAGCTAACGCTATGTTGGTAATAAAATTGCAACATATAAGTGTATCAAATCAACACAGTGTACACCTTAAACTTATACAATGTTATATGTCAATTATATCTTAATTTTTTTTTAATGTAGGAATAGCAAATATTCCAGTTTGAAGGCAGTTAGGCAGGATGAATTCTCTTTTACTTGAGGAAAGTTGATCTTTTTATTCTATTCAGGCCTTCAGCTGATTGGATGAGGCCTGGTAATCTGCTTTACTCAGTCTACCAATTTAAATATTAATCTCATCCAAAAACTTCCCCACAGAAATATGTAGAATAATGTTTGACCAAATATTTGGATACTCTGTGGCCCAATCAAGTTGACACATAAAATTAACCATCACACTTACTTATGTATTTACCTGAAAAATATAAAAATACATGTCCACACCAAAAACTTCACGCAATTATTTATAGTAATTTATTCATAGTCATCAAAAACTGGAAACAACCCAAATGTCCATCAGCTGGTGAAAGATAAACAAGTTGTAGTATAACCATACAATGGATTACTATTCAGCAACTTTAAAAAAATACAGATATATGTTACAATATGGATGAATCTCAAAATGATTATGGTAAGTGAATGCATTATGTCACATTTAAAACACTACATATCATAATCTATTTACATGATATGCAGGAAAGGACAAAACTATAGGAACGGAAAAGAGATAAGTAGTTGCCAGGAGCTGGGGATATAAGAAGAGAATTTACCACAAAGAGGCACAAGGGGACTTTTGGGCTGATGGAAACACTCTATGGCTTGATTGTGGTGGTGGTCACATGACTACACGTTTGTCAGATTTCATCAAACTTTAACGTGTGATCTGGGTGAATTTTCCTTCATGTAAATTATACCTCAATAAAACCGGACTTAAGTAAATGGCACAAATTTTGAAGGAAAGGAGATCCAATTCTTCACTGCTATCTGGTTTCTTAGGACTCTTCCACTTTTTTGTTTTTGGTGAGGAAGATTAGCCCTGAGCTAACATCTGTTGCCAATCCTCCTCTTTTTTGCTGAGGAAGATTGTCCCTGAGCTAACATCTGTGCCCATCTTCCTCTATTTTACATGTGGGACGCCTGCCATAGCATGGCTTGCTAAGCGGTGCATGTATCCATGCCCAGGACGCGAACCTGCAAACCCTGGGCTGCCGAAGTGGAGCTGAGCAAGCAAACCTAACCACTAGGCCAGAGGGCTGGCTCCAGGACTCTTCTACTTTTTGATGCCTTCTTTACCTTTGCACTAAGCCTCCAAAGGACAGTCCTGCATATAAGTTATCTTCTCTCCCCAAAAGCACTGCCTTCCCATGGCTTTGCCTCTGGTTCCACATACCAGCCAAGTCCCTTCATTTTGATTTCCACGCAGCCCATGCTCTGATCAGACCTGTTCTGAGTATTTCCCGATTCTGAGAAGGACCCTCTTCTTCAGGCAGTTTGCGCTGCAATGCTGGGAACTCACTGTTCTTTCCATTTTTCTGTGCAATCCCCACCCCTCTCCACTCCACAGACGGTTCCAAGATGGATCTTCTGGTTTTCATTCATTTCCAAATTTACATGAACTTTGAGGTTTATAGAATTCACTGTCTCTTACTCTGTAGGAAATATGCAATTTTATTTGTTATCCTTTGTTCAAATGGTTTGGGGAATGTAAAGAGATTTGGTTTACCCTAACTGGCATCTAATTTTATAGCAACACTCTCAGATACGTTGTTCTTTGTGTTATCTGTTCTTGGGAATTTGTTGAAACTTTCTTTTTGCTTATTTTGTGATCAGATTTGGTAAATTTTCCATATATTCTTGAAAAGAATATGAATTACCTTTTTATTGATCACAAGAGCCATATAGCAGGTCAGGCTTGTTAACTGTATTGATAAATTCTTCCAGAGCTTCTAAATTTTTTTCTGATTAATGAAGCAGTTTCTGATGGAAATGTGTTAAAATAATCCATTAAGATATATCCATTCAAATATAATACATGTAAGTTTCCAAAATAAAATAACCTATTTGAAGTAACTTTGTAACTGTGTGTGTCTGTAGCACTCTACACACTTTTATTATACTAACCACAGAAACAAAATAAAATATATGATGACACATAAAAGTATCAATTAAAAAGTCAAGAAGTAACAAGTATTTGAGAGGTTGTGGGAAAAAAATGAAACCTCAAACACTGCTGTTGGGAATGTAAAATGGTGCAGCCACTATGGAAAACAGTATGGAGGTTCCTCAAAAATTAAAAATAGAACTACCATATGTTCCAGCTATTCCACTTCTGGGTGTTTATCCAAAGAACACAAAAACACTAATTCGAAAAGATATATGCACCCCTATGTTCATTGCAGCATTATTCACCATAGCCAAGACTTGGAAACAACCTTAGTGCCCATCAGTGAATGAATGGATAAAGAACATGTGATATATATTTATACACAATGGAATCCTACTCACCTATAAAAAAAAAAAATAAGATGAAATTTTGCCTTTTGCAACAACATGGATGGACCTTGAGGGTATTATGCTAGGCAAAATAAGTCAGAGAAAGACAAAATACCGTAACGTTTCACTCATAAGTGGAAGATAAATAAATGAACAAACACCTGGATTCAGAGAACAGAGTGGTGGTTACCTAAGAGGAAGAGGGTAGGGGGAGGGCAAAAGAGGAGGCAGAAACTGCCTAAAGAAGTCACAGATGGCAACTAGACTTTTGGTAGTGAACCCGATGTAGTCTACACAGAAGTCAAAATATAATGATGTACATCTGAAATTTATATAATATTATAAACCAATGTTACCTCAACACAAATAAATAAATTTTAAAAAGTATCCTGAAGGGACTTCGCATTGGACAATAAGGTTTGTGTGACTTAGAGCATTACTTATTAGCCAAAAAGCCTGCCTTAAAACCTTTGCTTAATAACAGTCAAAAAAGGCATAACCTTGATGTCTATGAGTTACCAGATTTTATCCTGATGTCAATTCTCCTAGAATGAATACTGCTCCCAGGGCATACCATGGACATGTCATTTTAGTTCTATCTCTTCCAACAAAGTCTTACTTGATTTCAATAAATCTCAAATAATCTTTTGGTACAAGATATAAACCTCCAAGACTTAAGAATGTCAAACTTTTGCTAGCTATTTGATAGAGTCCCAGGGAAATTGAACTTTGAGGTGTTTTTTTCTTTTGATCAACAGGTTTTACTCACAAACAGGGTAGCTGGTAATGAAAGACTGT
The DNA here is from genome assembly GCF_020826845.1 of Diceros bicornis minor. Lineage (NCBI taxonomy): Eukaryota > Metazoa > Chordata > Mammalia > Perissodactyla > Rhinocerotidae > Diceros > Diceros bicornis. The sequence continues at coordinate 15,130,086 of NC_080755.1, read as the reverse complement.
CAGCAGACAATTAGAAAGATATATATTTTAAAGGTCACTGTTTTTATTTGTCTTCTCTTTGATAAAGAACATGGCATTAAGACACAAGGATTTCAAGCAGGCCTTTCAGGGGGCACTGCAAGATGTAATTGGATGCTATGATAGTGGGGGGGAAGCCCCTAGTGTTTTTCCTCAATATTCTACTCTATCAACTCATGAACCGTTATAAGGGTTGGAACTGAAATATTTTGCCCCATTGCTAATGGTTTTGTTATTTCTATGTGCATATGGGAAAGAAAACACTTCTTGAGTAATAGAAGACAAATCAGCTTTTCTCTAATAAATAAAGAGACTTTCAATAAATCCCAAAGCTACAGTCTGACATTCTATATGTAATGAAGGAGGGGCATTTTTTTTTAATGTGCACACAGTTAACCTCTGGAGCCCTATCTGACTAGTTACCATGAACTAACAGAGGCAAATATGAATTCAACTGTTTTTAAATTCACTCACTTTTAGATGGTTTATGGTTCTGGGAAGTTAGTAGTGGGATTAGAGGTCAAGTGTTCCTGTCTAGACAATGACATTGGTGGTCATAAAGTATAGTTATGGGACTGCTCAAGTAGTCTATTCAAATGGAATTAGGGTGGTAGTCCAGTTCTCAGGTGGCCTGGGAACCACTTTGACAGTCTTCTCAAAGAGGCAGCAACAGCTGAATTCAAGGTTTGGAGAGGAGGTAAATGTACTTACATCAGGAAAGTTCTAGGTAAATTCTGAAAACAAAATAGGATGAGAGTGTATCTACCAATGTAGTTCAATGGCCATCCTTAATTTTAGGAAGAGGATGTTCTATTAGCAAAGCACATTTTTACCAGTCATATTTGCACAAATTTTATAGACTTGGGAGGGTGAGATGTTAGGAGCAAAACGTTAGCTAGAACCAGCTTGCTTTTCTGAGAGTTTGAACTGAATTTTTAAGTATACTTCCTGTGACAAAAAGCCGATATCAGATATAAATCTTCTTCTCTGTTATTTGAATTATGTGTTTTTCTCCATTGTCCACCAGAATGGGAAAGAGGGAGGCTGGTCCCAAGAAGCTCCCTCTGGTGCTGTAAGCTTCTTCCTGCCTCCATTGGATAGACTGTGGCCTGCCACAGTCCTTTAGGCTTCACTTGGACACTTAGCATGTCCTTGATGCATTTGGGGGGCAGGGAGTGGCAAGGAGGAGTGACGGCACAAATAAGCACCACAGTTTCCGTATTTCCTCTTGCTTTTCCCTGTAAAAATAAATAAATAAAAGCCTCGCTCTCATTTAACTTTCTCAAAACTGTCACTTTTCCCTTTTCTGGCTCTAAAACATTAAATAGTGAGACTATAAAACTTGACAAAAGAAAACACTGGGGGAAGGTATTCTTTGCAAAGGGATACCAAATCTTAAAGGTGAAATTGGAAATCTTATTCTAAAAAGCACATTTTAATTTTTTTAAATGAGATACTTTTCCTCCTCTCTTGAGATTTATAAAATCCTGTTCCTACCTTGCTATTTCTCCTTCTACTGCCTCTATTTTCCTTGTCAGGTGAACTCATTTTTCATTAACTGAATCAGGCAAGAACTCTTTCTTCTAGAGAATCCGTTTTTGGAAGATATTTTTGCACCATATTTAGGAGATGTGCAGAAAACAGCTTCATGGGGTAATGGCTATGGTTCTTCTCACTGAGAGAAAAGATTTCACCACTCCTGCTAATTCAAAGTTAACCCAATTTAGATAAGACAAGTAGGAAGGAAGCCAAAGTTTGGCTATGGATTCAACTACCTTATGGAGGAACAAATTATCTGCAGTTGCAAGACCAAAACTGGAGGTTGGAGGCAATGGGTAAGGGAGGCAGTAAAATTTTGGAGTTCTGTTAAAGCACTTACATACTGAGATATAGATGCTATAGATATAGATAAATAAATTATATACAAAAATTCTCACCTACATTCTTTGAGAACAAGGGTCATGGATTAATCATTCTTGCATCTGCCCTAACTCCTCCCCCAGGTGATTTCATCCATTCCCGTGACTTTAAATGCTGATGTATATTATGCAAAAGAATGTCTATTGGCACTTAAGTGTATGACTTCCAAATTTGTTTCTCCAGCCTGAACCACTTCATTGAGACCCATGCTAGTGTATCTAAGCACCTGACCTGGATATTTAACAGGAATCTCAAAACTAACATTGCCAAAACAGAATTCTTAATTTTCCCCTGAAAACCTGCTCCACACAGTATTTTCCATTCTTGTACATGAAACCACTACCCAATTACTGAAGCCTCAGATACAGGTGTCATCCTCATTCTGCCTTTTCTCTTGTGTCACCACCCACTCATTCAGTTCATCAGCAACTTCTATTAGCTCTATCTCCAAACTATTACCCTTGTCCACCCACTGTTTTCCACGCTTACCACTACCACGTTTATCTAAGCACCAGGATTTCTTCCCTCTTCTACTGCAGCAGCATAACCGGTGTCCCAGCTTTCACTCTTGACCAGCTACAAACTATTCCAAACGTTTACTTAAAATGTAAAACAAATGATATCATTGCACTGCTTTCTCAATACAGAGAGAAAAAAAATCCCAACTCATCACCCTGACCTACACGCCCCTACATGATCTAGCCTTGACCAACTCTCCAGGGTCTAACCTCAGCGAGTTACGCCCAAGAGGTGAGGCTACCAGTACAGGTTGATGGGCGAGTCAACCTAGCTTTTTTAAACTGTTGAAAGGCCTTCAGTGAGGGAGAATGTGCTTAGGGGAAGCAACTCCCACTACTCATTCTCAGCTACTCTAAGACTGGGAGATTTTCACCTACAATACAATCAACTTGAAAGAAAAAGAAACTCTAAAAGAGTATTAATGAAAAAAATCTAAGCAGCCAAATTGCAATTCCTCTCTACCAGAAAGCATAGGATCATGGGGGGAACTAACTAGGAATTGAACAACTATCCTGGGACCCTACAGCATATACGCCAACATTTCTTCATCCCAGAATGTTGTCCCCAACCTGTGAGCATTCCATCCTAAAACTGACCTCCTACAAAGAACTTGTGAACTAATCTGCCTCAGCATTTCATTTCTCTGAAGTGTCCCTTTTACCTTTATAAATCAGTTTGTATTGCACTGAAAGTTCACTAAGGTGTTATCTTGGGAGCTCTTGCTAATGTTAGCTGTAAATCCTATGGTTCTTAATCGAATTTTTCAGGTACTTTATTACTTGAACCATACTGAATGTGGCCTAAAACAAGTAAGATTTTACCAAACCCAGATCAATAGCGGAAAGTTTTAGGATGTGGCTCCAATGTGCATTTATTTGTAGTTGTTGGTGTGTTGCTTTTCAGATGTCTCAATGGCGGTTTGGGTTTCTTGGGGGCTACACTATGATTTCTCCTATATAGTGCTCTGCAGCATCACTGACTAGCCACTTACTAGAGTATTAGTCATAAAAAAAAGTCCTTCTTAAAATAAGGAGCATGTTAGTCTGCTAAGGCTTCCATAACAAAAATACCACAGACTGGGTGGCTTAAACAACATAAACTTATTTTCTCACAGTTCTGGAGACCAGAAGTCTGAAATCAAGATGCTAGCAGGATCGGTTTCCAGAGAGGCCTCCCTTTCTGGTTCACAGACAGTCACCTTCTTGCTGTATCCTCATGTGGCCTCTTCTCTGTGTGTACCCAGAGAGAGAGAGAGGATCTCTGATGTTTTCTCCTCTTCTAAGGACACCAATCCTATCTGATTAGGGCCCCTCCCTCATAACCTCACTTAAACTTAATTACCTACCTAAGGCCCTATCGCTAAAGATGGTCACATTGGGGATTAGGGCATCAACATTTGAGTTTGGGATGGGACACAATTCAATCCATAACAAAGAGACTTTGCAATATTAAGAGAGGTATCTTAACAGAAATGTCCAGTTAACACCAAATAATCCAACACAACTGAACTATGGACTAAAAGCAGTGTCATAAATTTGGCACTAGAGGACATGTAAACTGAGCTGAACTATGCAGACAGCATTGTAAATCTAGTCATTGCCATTCAGAGCAAAACACATCACAATTTCAGCTTTAAATGAAAGAAGGCGCTATATTTTTTGATTGCTAAAATTAACCCTGATCATAAACTAGGTACAAATAAAGTATATGAGGACGCAGAGATTTGGGGAATTTTTTTCTTCAGAGAGAAAGGGATCACTTCCTGCACTGTAGGAGTAATTTACTAACTGGTACTTCAGCATCTTGCTAATTAAAGAGTGACTCAGGTCATGCATTTAAGTGCACAGAGCCCCAACTGTCTCATAAGTCAACAGTAGTACATAAACAGCGCTGTTTTGTCCTGAATGAGGCATGTTGAACATGGGCAAAGTTCAAATTTGCTAGAATACATGCTTTGTAACCTGCATGCCATTTCAAGTATCTTGAGCAAGCGAAGCTAGCTGGCATACATTTTTTTCTTTGTTGATTCTGTAGCATAACGCAACTGTTCAACCATACTAATAACTCTGACAACGTCCAAAACTACCTCATCAAATTTATGAAAGCACTAGAGCTTTGCCAAGCCGTATCTCTTTAATTGGAGTCAAATAGCTATTTCTTTGACACTAAGAGTTGCCCACCTAGATTTTGTAACCTAATTTGCTTAGCTAATGAGAACACTATGTCACAGTAGATGGAATTTATCTGAAAATTAAGACAGCAAATGTAACAGAGATTTCTTTCCTGGAGAGCGTTACTTTGAAATCCAGTAAGGACACCATGGATGAAAAAAGGAGGCAGTTTATGTTTCTCTAGGGTTTCCAGCATGTATATTCTTGCATGTATAAACGATGAGAGCAACAAAGAGTGAGTCATAATTGAGGAGGTTGTTTGGTTGTTACGTAACTCTAATTCTGCTCCCAGGTTAGTGGTATAGCTGAAAACTGACATGTCTGAAAATGGCTACTGAAATAACCCAGGCATCAGACAAGAATTTGGAACTAAGGAAGGTATCGGATATTGGCTTAAAAATAGATTATTCAGAACTATAAAAACTATACTAAGATAGTCAATTATAATTGGAAGTTTATTGAGGTTCCCTAGGGTATTTTGTAAGTAAAATTAGGCTGTAAGTGTCTTTGAAATTATGAATCTTTTCACACGTTAATTTGCATAAGGATAAATAAATTTCTGAATCTAGATCTAGGCTCTTTGGCTGGCTCTGGATTACAGTGTCAACATTATCTCACAGCAGAGCACTTCAACAGCTGCCATCACTGAAGACTGAGGACTTTTATGTGCCAAACACTGCTCTAGGCATTGGAGATAAAAGCCTAGTGGAGGAAACAGACAATAAATAAGTAAAAAAAAAAGCAGACTAAATAATTCCAGATGGCAATCATGCCATGGAAAATTAAAAGAGAGTAACCAGTTAAAGAGTGATGGGGTAGGAGGACAATACTATAAATAGGGTACTCAGGAAAGCCCTCTCTGAAAGTACGACATTTAAGCCGAGAACTGAAAGACAAGAAGGAACCACCCATGTGACGACATAATGGAACAGTGTGCCAGGTTGTGGAAAAGTCCAGCAGTGAATTTGAGCATGACATCCCTGAAGAACAGCAAGAGGGCCGGTGTGGCTCAGAGTAAAAGGAAAGAGAGGAAGGAAATGAGTTGAAGTCAGGGAGCTAATTTAATGACAAGTGGCCCAACCCTAATGTCCACAGGAAGGAAGGACCCTAGGGAAGGATATGATTTCTAACTTCCTGTCTACGAATAGGGAGAAGCAAAAGTAGAGCTTCAAGGGGGCTAGAATAGACCAACCTCCTCTGCGCTCCCCTAATATTATGATTATTTTTCTTTCCAGAGAAAGAGTCAGCAAACTTTTTATTTCTCAAACAGGGGCTGCTAAAAGGCTAAGTAGTAAATATTTTAGGCTTCCTGAGACACAAAGTCTCCGTTGCAACTATTCAACCATGATGTTATAACATAAAGTTAGCCATAGACGACATATAAATGAATAAAGATGATTGTGTTCCAATAAAACTTTATTTACAAAAACAGGCAGTGGTCCAGATTAGGCCTACAGGTCTGCTGACATCCCTTCTACAATCTCTGAAGAATTTCACATCTGTGCAGTTCACTTCTATATCAAAAATATGATCATTCTAATGTAGTATCTCTTTAAGAACACTAGATTACTTTTATTCTACCAATGCTAACCGGAAAAGAAATTCTCTGTGAAAGATTCAAGTTCCAAACATTTAATACTTGAATTAATTTGCACATCTTCAATTGATACATGGTGTCAAGAAGGCTCCCGTACTATGTTTTCATTATCTCACTCTCCCCATCACTCATACAGATTGCTCCGTGGTAATTTCATCCTTCATTTCAAAACTCTTGTTACTAGGCAATAGACCATTAATGTAGCACATATATCTTCCTAAAGTCTAGATGAGGAACTTAATGAAGCAACAGGACACAAAATAATTACCAGTAGAATACATTTTTCCTAAATCTGTTATGGTATTATCAACAACTTAATGGTAGGCTATTTCCATATATGCTACATATTGGGGGGTATTAATAAAATTATAGTATTTAAATAAATCACTACATCAGGGAAGAATTATGTGTTTGTCACAGTCAAAATACACAAAAAGAAATGAAATCACACTTTTAAAAATAATGATTGAGGCTTCAGCTATGAATATAAAAATGTAGATAATTTCATGGATGAGTTTTAGGTCAGAATAGATCCATTGAATGCTGTTCCTCGCTTCAAAATGCCACTTCTCTTTAACTTCTTGTTTTCATTTGCACAGCACCTCACTTAGCTGAGGTACTCATTTCTATATGCCTGGTGTAAAAATGCTTCTTGGTTTATCTCTATTTCTAACTTAGCCCGTTTTATCCGTAATCCCTGGAACAATCTCTAAAAAATATTTTCATCGTGGTACGACTTGGCTTAAAAATTTTTGAGTAGCCTACTCACGTATATGTAGAATCTTACCAAAAAAAAAAAAAAAGCAACAACAAAAAACAAAAAAACGAACCTATAGATACAGAGAACAGATTGGTGATGCCAGAGGCGGGGGTTGGGGGGTGGAGGAAACGGGTGAAGGGGGTCAAAAGGTACAAACTTCCAGTGACAAAATAAATAAGTCCCATGAATGTAATGTACAGCATGGTGACTATAGTTAACAATACTGAATTGTATATTTGAAAATTGCTAAGAGAGCAGATCTTAAAAGTTCTCATCACAAGACAAAAAATTGTAACTATGTGTGATGATGGATGTTAACTAGACTTATTGTGCTGATCATTTCACAATACATACAAGTATCAAATCACCATATTGTACACCTGAAATTAATATAATGTTGTATGTCAATTATATCTCAATTTTAAAAAGATACACATTAATGTATTTTATTTTCTACAATCATGGTTTTAAAAAATAATCACAGTTCACTATAATTTCTTTTTTAATTTAGAGTAGCCTAGAAATCTTCCCCTAAAAGGTAACCATTTCCTACTGATTCTTTACCCTTCCCCTGGAACTGGGTTTGCACTATCCCAATGAACCAAAGTTTTCCTTGTACACCTAAATCCCTTCTTTATACTAATCCTCTGCTCAGTACAACTGTTCCACAGCCTCTGGTGAGCAAACTCTTCCTCGCTCTTCCAGTGGTGAAGCCTCTCCCACCCACACTAAGCATAATGGTGGATATACCTCTGGTTCAGAATTATCACATTGTATTATAATTATGTGTTTATTCATCTGTCTTCCTCCAAATTAACTGTTTATCCTTAAGTGGTAGAATCACTTTCATGTTCATCTTTTTATTCTTATTGTCTGGTTCATAGCAGGCATTCAATATGTGATTCGTGAATAAATTAACACATTAATCAGCAAAAACTCTTCAATTGTATCAAGTATTTATCTTCAACTTCACTATCTTGAACATAAGAACTGCTTCTTCTAATCCTATGAGTGCTATTTCCAGAATTAAAATTGATTAAAGATATGCTCTCTAGATATTCTAACTCAGTAGGTCTGAAAGAAAGGCCCAAGAATCAACACTATTCCTTAACATCTTGGGATTTTGGGGCAGATGGGCCACAGATAACAGTTTGAGAAACTCTGTATTAAAGCGTAAGTGTAGAAAGTGGGTAACTGCCCTCAAGAGAGCGCTGTTACAGTTTTAAAAATATATTGGGCCTTTATTATGTTAACTTGAGGCATGGTTACATGAAATGACATAACATTTTGATTCAGATTTTGCTAGTGATTTATCTTTTCAAGTAGCATTTATTTTTACTGAAAACATATTAATTGATTTACATTCTATGAAAGAATACATAATAAATGAGAAACAGAGGACAGCAATATTTGAAGAAATGCAATATCTTAATGGATAATCTTCGACTAATTCCAATGGCTTAGATTTTATTTTTTAGGAAAAACTTTTGATTATATTTTCTGTCTTGCTGTGCTCCAATGGGTACCAAGGCTTTAGCATAGCTTTTTGTTAAGAGCCCTTACAAGGGAGTTTTTTATCCAGCTATTGACTCCTGATGATAATGGAGTGTTATTTTTTCTTCCATAGTTTATTGGCATGCACTACAGCCAGCTCCATACAGCGGCTTCTAGGAAGAAACCAATTCCACCACTAGAAACTGGAGTCTCAGAAATCCATGTGATGTGGATAATCCAACTCCTTAAAACTGCCAACAAATTCACCAGCAGAAACCAGGATCTTCCAAAGGGTGTCTGTGTTTTTTTCTATTTAGATCTAACCAAAAAACCAATCCACTGGAAGAATAAGAATATACTTTTTGTTTTAAGGGAGAAATTTTGAGATGTTTAAGTATAAAATAAAGTTTCTGAAACACACACTTAGTGGACAACCTAGTGCTTTCCAAATATTAAACCATATTAAAGTTTTTACAAGTTCAAAGAAAAATGAGAAAAACAAGGCCCTGAGAGAGGTATCAATCACTTCCTATTCACAAAATCACATCTAGAACAGAACAAACCCCTAATCAAAAGTGAAGTCCCTCCTATCCCTACAGGAGTCATGTCTCGTAGCCACTTCCATAACTCTTCACAGTATGTACTTATCTTAAGCCACTTTAGGAACAGTCTTCTGAAAATGATTGTCCTTAATTAGATCCCCAGTACCCAATGTTGAAGTCTTTGGTTGGCACTAATTGTTACAAACTTAATTATGAGACCAAGAGTTAAGTTCGAACACTGACCCCTCGAGCGCTCTGTCCCCAGGAATTCTGAAGATGTCTTTTTCCCTGAGTAGAGCTTTAGGGATGAGGAGCCCCGCTAGATTCTCTCTTCAGGCTGACTGGTCTCTGATCACAGATTAACTCGTGTCTTAGACTGAATTAGAAAAGATGTCCAGAAAGAAAATTGCTCACAGCATAGAAAATATTCACCAACTGCTTGTTGTCTATTCATAAAGGTCCAGTTTATAGTCCTATTCTCCTATAGTCTATTGTGTTAGATTCCATGATAGAATAAAAAACAACTAGAAGATATCATCATTATTTTTGTTATTCTATCCCATCTTATTCCAAACCTGACTTAAAGCAGCCGGGACTTGACACTTGGTAAGCGCTTGGATGTCATTTGCTGAATCTTGGTACTTTGCATATTGTTTCACTTATCCTAACAACTCGTTATATTTTATAATTCCCATTTCAACAGACGCTGCCATCAAAGCTGCCCAAGATTACCTTTAACATTACACAGAAACGATGTCAGGATTGAAATCCACATCTGTTAGACTTCAGTCCATCACGCCACAATGCGTTCAGTAGATCAAGAAACTCTCTGCAGGAGAAACTTGGGTAAATCTATTTCTTCTGGTCTGAAGCTGATTTCAGTATTGAAAGCAAGATAAGGGACCAAAATGACTTGTCATGTACCTACAGTGGCAAGGGGAACCTCTGTGACAAGTTTGCAGTCACTCAAAACACTTTGGATTTTTTTCTTTTGTATACAAATGATTTCAGAAAACAGTAAATAAGACACATACTGAAAAGCCAGTCTTGTTACTTTACGGTCCTACTTAATGTTTTTCCTTGTTTTAATGCCAAGTGATATAACTCAACTTGAACATACATTTTTTTCCCCTAAGAGTTGTCTCTAAATTACTTCTAGCTATTTCCACATAAATTGGACAAAGATTTGTCCGTGAGAGGCCAAAGATTTGTCAATATTGAAGATATTCATAAGAAAATGCCACAAGCTATGATGGTAATTTGAAGAGAAGAGCCTGGGAAATGACTCAAACAACAACAGTATCAATGGACTAAGTAATTAGCATTCTAATATGACTAATTTGAGGAATGATATTTATTTAAAGGAAAAGCTTCTGGTGTATTTCAGTTTATACTATATTTAATAATTATATTATTCTATTGATTTCATGACTGTAATACAAAGTTAAATTCTATCTCCAAAGTCTGATAGAATCATAGTACAATTGTAAAGTTGATGAGAGAGAAAAAAGGCCAAGAGAGGCTTATTATTCTGTATAACAAGCATTATCCTGGGTTTTACATTTGAAATATTTCCTTGAATGCCTAATAAATCTTGACTGCCATTTTAATATAAGCAAGTATCTGCTATTCACAGGCCATAAATAAGTACAAAGTATGCATTTATGCCATTATATTTGCAATTTTTGGTCCCAGTAATATAAGAGTTCTAGCTAAAATTGTGGTAATGAAAATAGAGAAGAGGAGAAAACTGTGATGCATATTCTAGTGTAGTCTGGTCCTGTAAATACACGGTGCCTCTGCAGCCATGCCCTCTTCTAAGAAAGTCACTCATAATTGATCATAGATTTTTTCCCACTTAGTCCACAGGTAGCCTCACAATTATTCTCAACATAACAGCCCCAGCTTGCACTGTTAACAAATTACAATTGACATTAAAGATGAAGTTCATTTCTTATCCCAGGAGATGGTACATGGTCATCATTGACTCCTGGGAAGAAATGGACATCCCTAGGTAATTCAGTTTATCAGTCTGCACTCCCTCAACCAACCACATGAGAACCAGTGCAGAGAGATACCGCACTATATCCCACTCTCAGAGGATGGGCAGGGCAGAGCACCAGTGTTTATTGAATGGTGACTGCATTTAATCCTTAGAAAAACTCTTAGAGCTAGAGATTGTTTTTCTGCATTTTAGAGCTGAGGAAATGAGGTGCAAAGAGGTTAGGCAAAGTTGTCTTAGGTCACAGAGCTGGTAACTGCTATAAACACATATAGTGATCTTTCCTCAACTGAACATTCTAAGTGGGTGTAATTTGCAAATATAAAAGCTATTGGGGGCCGGCCCAGTGGCTCAGCGCTTGAGTGTGCTCACTCTGCTTCGGCAGCCCGGGGTTCGCCGGTTCGGATCCCAGGAGCGCACTGATGCACCGCTTGTTAAGCCATGCTGTGGAGGCGTACCATATAATGTAGAGGAAGATGGGCACGGATGTTAGCCCAGGGTCAGTCTTCCTCAGCAAAAAAAGAGGAGGATTGGCATGGGATGTTAGCTCAGGGCTGACCTTCTTCACAAAAAAAAGTTATTGATATATGTACATTAATTTCATATCCACCAATCTCACTGAGTTTTATTATTATTTTTACATTTTTTCTCTTGATTTGTTTTATATTTTCCATGTATATTATAATAGCAGCTGAAAATAATAATAATTTCACCTTATCCTATTCAAATTTTATGCCTCTAATGTCTGTCTTTTGTCTAATTACATTGGCTGGTATCTTTAAGCAGTGTTAGATGTTAAATTTCTGTTTAAACAAAATGGAAATCCTTACTTTGTCCCAAGTGTTTATGGGGAAACACTATGGCTTCCCCCATCAAGATTGATGTTATCTTTGGGGTTGAGCCAGATATATTTTTTATAAAGTTAAGAATGTTTTATTTAAAGTTTTAAATCAAGAATGTACATTGACTTTTCTAATAGCTTTATTGAGATGTAATTCACATAGTATTAAATTCAATGGCTTTTAGTATATTCACAGAGTCGTGCAACCATCACAATCTAATTTCAGAATCTAATATAGAATCTGATATTCATCACCCCAAAAAGAAACCCCAGACCTGTTAGTGGTAAGTCCCCATCCCACCCCCAGCCCCCAGCCCTAGGCAACCACTAATCTACTTTTGTTTCTATAGATTTGCCTATTCTGGATATTTCATATAAATAGAATCATACAGTATGTGGTCTTTTGTGACTGGTTTACATTTAATTTTTCCATTGCTTTTTCAAAAAGTTTGTACATGATCATAAGATTCACCTTAGATCTCTTACTAAGATGAAGTATACTGATATATTTTCTAATTAGAACCTTCCTCACATTCTTGGAATGACTTCTTTAATTGACTACTGGATTATCTTTGCTAGTAATTTATTTAGGATTTTTATACCAATATGTGTTGCATATTGTATTTTGTGCTACTTTTTGTTGGACTTTGGTAACCATGTTATATGTACTACTGCAGAGGATGATTTAGAAGCTTTTATTCTCCATGTCGGTTCCCAAGCAAGTTAAATAGCATTGGATTTATCCCCTACGAAGCTGTCTGGACAGAGTCCCTTTCAGAGGATTAACTCTTTGACAACTTTATGTCTTTTATGTTAATTAGTCTTTCAAATTTTTCTCCCTTTTCTGGAATCTATTTTGGTAAATTTTATTTTTCCAGAAAATTGTCCATTTCAAAGTATTTCAAATGTGTTTCCATGGGGTTTAGAAAAGCAGCCTCCTATGATCCATTTAATTTCATCTGCAATTGAGGTTATTTTCTCTCTTGTCTCTTATTTAGTATATTTGTGCCTTCTCCCTTTTTTCTTGCCTAATGAACTGACATTAATCTCATATTATTTATTTTTCAAGACCCAGCTCTTGGATATACATACAGCTTTACATTTTTCAGGTTTTTTAAATTTATTAATTTCTGCTTTACCTTATTAAATCCTTATTTCTGTTTTCCTTTTGGTCTTTTTCTAACTCCTTTAGTTACATGTTTAATTCATTTATGATCATGCTTTCTTATTTACAATATAAGTACATAATGATTTATCCTCTGACTTTTGCTTTTGTGATGAGAAAAACGATGTTTGTTTTTCTGAGTTGCTGCCTAGGCATTTCACAGAATGATGACCCTGCTCACATCCAGAGTCTGGGCATTTGGACAAAAACTTGAGTTTAGGATTCCCGCCATAAGTTCCTGCTTTACGTTTCCCGGCGCACCTTTTAAAATCACCGCTCAGAGTAAAGCCGTGAACACTAGTGACCTCCACCCCAACCACCTTATAAGAAACAAGTGCTTGCTAACCTGTTCTCTAACCCGCTCGCTTGTATCCTGGGATGGAGGACTGCCCTTTCCCCTGGCTCCATTGCGCCCCCTCGCTTCTGGGATCTGTAAGTAGTAATAAATCTTGTGACACTTGTTTCCTTTGTGTTGGTATACTGAAACTGCATCTTCAATCAAAACGACTCTATGGATTTCACTTCCCCAAAATGAGAGCCCAGATGCTGAGGGAGGTACCTGCCACCCCTGTGTGGGTGGCTTGCGCCTTCTCATTCTGCAGGTCATAATCTGCATATTCTGATTCAATACATCAGCCCTGGCTTCTCAACACAGCTTTCACGGTAAACCCTCTGTGCTGTTATCTAGTGTTTTCATTGTCAATATACTTTGCTCTTTCATGTTTGTGAGTTGTTTAAGACACATGTATAAATTTCTATGTGGTGGGACTTTTTTGCTTCTCTGATTTTTATCAAGTTCTAATTTATTGCATTTATAGCACACAATTTTATCTATATTATTTTATTTTATGATAGTTATTGAAGTCTCCTTTTTGGCATATGATATGGTCATTCCTTGTGACTACCCCACTGGTAGTTGAAAGGAAGGCATATTATCTATTTTTAAGGTACAAAGTTCAATATATGTCAAATAAATCTACCTCGTCCTCTCATAATTTCTTCCAGAAAAATTCATGAGAACAATATTCCCTAAGCTCTTGCATATTCAGTATATTTATCTGTTGTCTTTATACTTGAATGACAGTTTGTCTGAATATAAAATTCTTGGGTCACATTTCTTTTCCTTGAGGACTAGTAAGAATTGTCCCTTAGTATCAAATGCTGCTACACAACAATCTGAGGGAGGCTGATGTTTTTCCCAAATTTTTAAGTGACTTGGTTTTATTGCCTAGCTTCCCAAATGATTTTTTCTTTATCTTTGATGTCTCATTACATTACTAAGATATGCCTCAATATTGCCTTTTTATTAGTTGTCATAGGCTAAACTGCTGTAACAAATAGACAATATATAATGGCTCAAAAAGGCTAGAAATTGATTTTTTGCTCAGGGGATAAATATTCCAGGTTAAGATTTCGGGGGCTTATAATCCACATGGTCATTCGCTTCTGGCCTCTTTGATCATTGTGGTTACAACTGCAGCCCATTGGAAAGAGAAAGGAGCATGGAGGAGTGCTCATGGGGTGTTTTATGGGCCGTGACTAAAAGTGAGACACATAACTTCTGTTCACATGCCATTGACTAGAATGCAGTCATATGACACAAAAGTGGCAGGAAAATGTCTTTGAGTGTCCAGGAAGAAAAATAAGAAAAGGTTTTGATGGACACTAGCAACTTCTGCCAGTCTGCTCCTCTGGCTACCACATAGCCATGCAGATCCTACTGACCACACATAAAAGACATTCACTCCTTCCCAAGGGAAAAACCCCAGAATTATTCAGTAATTGCATCCAACTCAGTCCCGAATTTCTGTGGGATTTCTATCCTTTAGATCAGGCCCAGTTCTGGTTCTTTAAGGACTGACCATCTATAGATTAAACATACAAGTTATCTAACCGCTGCCTCACTGAAAAACAGACATCCAATATACAACAGTGGAGTACAGACATGATAGCCACAATAACAACCCCTATTCAGAAAAGAGGAGAATCAGAAACACACGATAGTCATAGCAATGATGGAATCCAGCTGGACAACATTATGCTGTTTCATAGCAAGGTTCTCAGTTATACCATGAACCTGCTCTTTATGAGGAATTTGCTGTTTTCCATAGCCTCTTGCTCCACTCTCTGGAAGATTCTTCCTTGCCCCTTACCCACGGCCATATCTGAAGTGAGGATTTGGAAATGACCTCCTTGGAAGTTGTACAGTGGAAGTAATGTGTGCTAGTCATGTGTGTTCCTTCCAGGCCCAGCCAATAATTACCTTCCTGGTTTACTCTTCCATGTTCTTCACTCCTTTTTATGGGCTACAATGGTAGCTAAGTGGACCAGAGTGAAGGATTCATGATAGCTTTGATTGGGCATATAGATCAGTAGCCTTTGATGGAACAGGAAGCCTGAGTCCCTGAATGACTGTGAAGAAGAGAGATCCTCCTTCATCAACCTGGAACATTTGACCTGGACCGTTACATTAGCAAGAAATAAAATCTTTTGTCTTGAACTATTACATGTTGAATGTGTTTGTTATAGTAATCTAGCCTTCACTAATTAATATGAAAATTAGCAACAGGAATGGGATAATGCCATAACTCTGATTTAAAATACGTGGCATCTGTTTAGTAACTGGATAGTGGGTGGTAAGGAAACAGATATTACAGGCTGAAAGCCAGAGACTCATGTCCCACTAGGGTAAACCAGTAGGTATGCTTCATTCCATTGGAGAGAACTATGTCCCATAGCCACTCCCACAGTATGCAGAAAAGTATGCTCTAGCTCTGTGCCCAGGAGCAGGAAGAGTAGGTTTTGGTGGACAGCTAGCTGTCCCTGCCATATCTATTCTGTGTCAAATTTTTCTGAGACTTGGTGTGCCTGTTTAGTCTGTAGACAATGTTTTTGATTATGGAAAGTGTTTCTGGAAATCTTTAAATGTTAGTTCTGGTCCAACATTTCCGTTTGCTTCTTCAGGTCTCCACTTGAGCTTATGTTTTATTTGCTTTGAGTCTGCTCCATGTCTACACTCACATTCAACCCTGTCGCCTCGTTGATGTTCTCTCTGTCCCTTGCTGTGTTGTTTCTAATCTGTGTGTCTAATGGAGCTTCTTTTATTTTTCCTTTTTTCTAAGATCTGTTCACTCGTACTTTATCTCCTCCTGTTCTCTCTACTTCATGCTTAAGTTTATCAAGGAAATTTCTTTATTAATTTTTTTTTTTTTTTTTTTTTTTTGTAATTCACAAAGAAACGTTTAACAGCAGTTTTCCAGTCAGGAAATTTTTTCTGTTCATTTTCTCTTTTTTTCTGTTATATCATTGTTTAGTTTATTTTGTGATCCCTTATTTCTAATGATGTGTGTTTTTACCAGTAAAGACCTATTACTTTATAAAGGTTTTCATGGGGACAGGGCCATGACTATGGCTACTATTTTGGCCCTTATTTCCTACAGATGGGGCTTACCTCTGTGATTCTTCACTAGTCTCTCCTCTGCTGCTCCTCAGAACCAAAATTAGTCACAGGAGGCTACCACCTCTCACCCATGAATTGGGTCCCTAAAGCTGTGACCAGAGGATTTTGTTTTGCAATTTAGGGTGACCGCATCATCTTGGAGAAATATACTTTGCAGGTCTTATCTTTGACCTGTGGCCACGGGTATGCTTTCCCAATTTCTCCTGCAAATCTACTTTATTTCCATTGTTTTGGGAACTCTTTTCACCTATTTTGTAGTTCAAGATTTTAGCTGACTCCCAGGTGTGTGGAAGTTGGAGTTTGTCTCTTTTCTCATTCTCCATGCTGCTTTCACATGTTTTCCAGAAGGATAAGGAAAAATGTTGACCTTACACTGTCATTGCCAAAGAGGCATTATAATTAAAAGTTTGTACCATCAAATGTCACCCTGGAATGAGTTTTAACAATTATACATAAAAGAGAAAAGTCGTAAAAATAATTAAATATTTCTGAATTCTGAACTATTTAAAACAGTCTGTGGAATATCGTTATTAGAGCCATACTATAGAACTGTTTTACAAAATTGTTTTGTAACTGACTTGCAAGTAATAGTTATTCCCATGACATACACATTTCTATAGCAACTCTGCTTAATATGAGGTAGGAAATTCCCAACTGCCTGAGTCCTGTGTGATAAATATCCTTGGTAGCAGATTTTTTCCTTTTCTTGTAACACATATATATGTATGTATGCATGCATGTACTTGTATGTTATACATGTAACAGATATGTGTATGTATACATATGTGTATATATAGTTATTACTGCAATCTATTTTAGTTCTCTCATTTTAAAACCCTTTTAAATCTTGTGAACTGCTTTTTTTTTTTTTTTTAAAGCAAAGGGAAAGCACTGGGGACAGCTTTTAAGAAAATGGCTGTTTTTGATATTTTTCAAACCCAAATATAGAATGATAGGATGTTAGAACGGAAAAGAACCTCAGGCCTGATCTCACTCAACACCCTTATTTTACAGGATAAGCAAACCTGAAGTTACAGTGGCTAAAAGTGCCCCCAGGGTCTCAAGCTAGGTAGCAGCAGAGAACTTGAACTCAGACATGAGATATCCTCCATCACTAATAATAAACGTTATAGTTAGGCAAAGAGGGTCGTAGAAACTTTCCTACAGAATCCTTTATTGTGCATAAGATACAGGGATGTAAAGTGCCAGACATATTCAGGCAGGCACATCTGCATGGAAGTCTTTTTCAGTCACTCAGCTTTGGAAGGGCTGCACTTTGCAAACTTCACACTAGCCTAGTGGTCACACTATAGTAACACAACGTCAATACATCTCTAAATGCACTCATTGGTGCATAGGTAAAGAGGATCTCCAGTAAATTTAGGTAAATAGATTAAATCCTGACCCTAATTAAAATGTCCCTTCTGCCAGTTAGAGAATATGTTTGGATCCATGCTGTCACCTTCTCAGCACCTGCCCTTTTATGCTGAAAGTTCCTAATTCTTCAGTCTGTCCATCTGTTCTACCCATTCCTCTTGATCATTTTCTGTCATTCATTCAATGATCATCATTTTTTCATTCATTCACTCACTCACTCATTCGTTCAATTAGTAACAATCAGGAGCCTGATGTTATCATGGCACTGTGCTTGGTGTTGTGGGGGAATACAGAGCCCCATAAACACCGTCACTGCCCTCAGATATCCTAGCCTAGTACAGAGGATGAGAACTGGTCAGAAGTAAGCATAATACACCGAAAGAAAGTGATAGATACAGAAGATGAGGCAGAAGACATAACTTCCAACAAGGAACAGTGGGGTAGGGGGAGAAATTGCAGAAATCCAAGATGGCTCTAAGAAATCTGCCACTGGAGTGGAATTTGAGAACACACTGAGACTGTGATGGATGAATGTGCAGAGAGGCCCATTCGTTTATTTAATACATACACATAGACACACACACATACACACATCTTGGCCTTTTCTGTCCAAAAGATCCACTCTGCTATTCACCCTGCCCTCTGCCCTGATATGTGGCTGCTATCACCAAGTGCACTGTCTGTTCCTTACAACCAGCTACAGGGAGGAAGAGAGTTGTCCCATACAGAGGCAGGGGGCCATTACAAACAATCCTGTGTCCAAGCATCTCCTCAGCTGCTGAGGATTTCATGCTGCTCGCAATATGGTCCAACCAACAGTAACCTGATGGGGGTAGCTGGGTCGATCTTTTGCATGTATTTATTTCTTTTGTCTGAATCCTTCTAAAGTCCAGTCAACAGTTCGTCTCACCTTCCTCCCTGGTTTTAGTGACCAGAGAAGCTTCTCACAAACTCAGGATATCCAATGAATAAAAGCTCCCCGTTCTGTAGGGAGCCCCAGTCATTCTCTCTCTGACTGAACAGAATCTAGAGGAACCACAGGCAGCAAGTGAGGTATACAAGTTACAGGATGCTCACAGGTGACATGCAAAAAGTTGCTGTTAAAGGAAAATGGAATGTGAGCCTGCAGCTTCCCTCCCTAGATTAGAGACAGCAAACCAAGAATCCTGGAGACTTTTACACAGCAGTGTTCTTTGCAGGGACTTTCTGTACCAAAAATAAATATGAATTTAAAAAAATAAAATACAAAAGGGAAAAATCTTACTAGCTGAGAACAAAATGATAACTTTTTTTTTTACTGTATTGCTATTTAACTACTCTAGCTTGTCATACTCCCAGAGATGTGTAGGTAATAAACAGGTTTTGTTGTCCTCACATCTTTCCCAAGAGCCCTGACGCTGTGCCCACCTGCTGCAACTATACCACAGAGGTGAGACGCAGTGCCTGCCCTGCGTGAGCTTATCTACCGTTCTGTGTCAACATGTTCTTAGTGCGGTCCTTTATGCAAAGGTTCAGTGACTACGAAAAAGCTTTGAAATGCAAGAGATTAAGAATTCATCTTGATAGCTACTTGATGTCATTTGTAAATAGGTATCTGCAACTTTGAAAATCATTTTCTGAAATGTGCAACTCTGTAGCACATTTTCATTGGCATTCGTGCAGCCCTCAAAACGTGCTCCCTGTGACACATCTCCACTAACTTCAGGTCTTTCCCTACGGCAAGCACAGTCAGAGTTCCCAGTGTTTCATTCCAACCCCGGATGCAAATTTCCATGTAAAGTGAATGTACTGTCATCGCAGAAAGAATCCATCCTAGAGATTTGCCAGCTTGAAAGACAAAGAACAGGAAAAGATTTAGAGAACTAACAAGGAAAAAGAGAAAACCCAACAGGACTCCATTTACCTTCTGAACAATACAGGGATGGGAAGGAGGGGTGCCTGCAGGGAAATGGTTTAAGTTCCCATCCATCCTTTTCAACAGAATCAATAAAAGTTAAATGCTACAGTTTTGTTTTTTTTTTTTTGTAGGTAAACAGACTGATGAGAGCATGCTCTATAAATCCACAGAAGCTGACATCAGAAATAGCTTATAGGTAAAACCCCCAGAAGAGGTTGAAAATCAATAGATAAAGGTCTGAGGTAATCCTAACTCATGAAATAGCAACTGTGTGCTGGGTTCTCCCAGGTTTTTCACGTGGGTGAAGTAAATGGTTTTTGAATTCTGCTGAATATTTAGAGTCTAAATGCAATCCACAAACTTAATGTTGGATATGTGGTCTAAAGTATTTTTTTGTCAACTAAACGTCTTAACGTAAATCTAGATTTTAGGTTTTTCCCAGGCATTGATAAAGGGGCTAGGAAATCGAGGAGTATGCCATGAAAATAGTTATTTTAGGGAATTCACGAAAATTTTCACAGAAGGAGGTGCCACACAAATAAGTAAAGAAAACTAAGCAGTTGTGGACTATATTACGTACCTGGTAGACTCATTTATTGACTCTCATTAATTCCAACCTTATTTATTATTATTATTACCTTATATTTAATTTTTCAAAATATGTGTTACACATTTAGAAAAATAAATCTTCTGAGGCAACATTCTGTAAGGGATACACCATTCCCCTGACTTGTCCACGCTGAGCACAAGATCTTGGCTACAAAAGGTGGTTGGAATAGAGCTGTGACAATACCAACACCTTATGAAGACCACAAAAGAGGCATTGAGAACTATTGAATGACTCCCATGAAACAAGAACAAAATGGAGGTTAAATTACCAAATAAGCAAATGTGTATACAAATGATGGGTGCTATGGTAGGATTGAGATAATTTTCTCACAAACAATTTAATTGTTTTAAATAAACCAATCAAAGCTAAGAGAACAGGGTCTATTCTGGGTCTCTGGACTTTCCTTTCTGTTCGATGTCTACTTTCTCCTATCCCGTTTCTGCATGTCTACCAAAACAGTCTAAGTTGAGACAGGACTTTCTCATGCAGAGTCTTTGTTAGTATTACTTATCAAAATTATTCTATCTCTAAATCCATAATTGCTCAATGTTAGTCTTAAATATCTAGGATTCATATATTATATATTTAAGGAAATTGGTTTCCCAGAAATGTTCTTTTAAAAACACATGTTGCTTCTTACTTATTTTCCCAAAAATAGTCTGTGATGACTCAGTGTGGAACACTCCATGAGATCCCCTCATTCTGGTCTTTGTCTTTTACTCCACACTGTCATGACAAAATAGATTGTATTTAATTTTCAATGGCAGAAATACTAACTTCTAGACTGGGTTCTGAGTTCAAACTTAATCCTTCAATGAGCTGAAACATCATAGTTAGAATACAGGCTGTGTCTTAACAATTCCACCAGTTGAAGGAATTCTTGGATTTCACTTTTTAACCCTTCCAGGTATACATTCTTTTTACTACATTTTTGATATAATCTCTTTTCTTCTGTCAAAATAAATGATATCATTTTAACTAATCTTGAGATTACATAGATACTGGGATCTTTTTTATTTTCACCATTGGTATTTTACTGTTTTAATCTCCTCCTACTTACACCATTGGTCAGGGGAGGATTCCTGCCCTAGGGTTGTGCTGATAGCCACATGACACCCAACACTGGGCAGATGAGAGCAACAGCAGTTATTGGTCACATATACCCATGGCCCAGGGGAGAAGGACACCATGCAGGGCCACACGGCATTTGCACTTGGAGTCAGGACAGAGTGAACAACCAGGGGCAGTGGGAGGCAGGTTTTATAGGATCAAGAGGGTGGGATGCCCCCCTGGTTCCCACAAAAGGATATGATTGGCTCATTTAAATAATTTGTGGGATGACAGGGAAATGAAACCCACTACTCAGAGATAAGCAGGAACTGCATTTGGTCCCTTCGATATGGAGGGTTGTTTGGCGAGGAGATCTTACCTGAGGAAGCAAAGTGGGGAGGGAAACTTTTGATTAGGCCATTCAAGGCCCTTCCAATTTCCCCAGCTGTCAAGGCAACACATAATATTAATTTCAGGTCTTATACCACATTTACCTGCATAAATATACAGTAGTAACTAAAGAACACAAATTCAACAGGCGTAACTTTACTCACTGTGACCTATGAAATTTCTTAGATATTATCTATCTTAAGGGAAAACTACTTCCTCTCACCAATTGTACATACAGTGATAGGGGAATTATTGGTCCCTTACAACCCTGGCAACGACTCAGTGCCTCAACACGCTCCCTCGGTACCAAGAAAGCAAGCTACTATTGTGTTACCTCAGCATGTCATCCCAGCCTTGTTGCTAAAGATGGCTTGTATTCCCCAGGTATTATTTGTGTACTACACCCATGTAGGCATACACTTGGCTTCAATACAACTCTGGGGATGTTCTAAATGAAACATCACCAGTTACCATTTCACTCAAGATTTAGAAGTATTTAAACCTCTTGCTTCTCAGAAAATGTTCTCTGAAATAGTTTCTCCTCTGATACAAGAGAAATAAGCACCAACACTACCTCGGGGTGTTGGGAAGATGCGTGAAATCCCACTAGGCAAACTTAATAGATAACAGTAATTTATCCATGACCACTAAATAAGTGCTTTGAGTATGACTGAAGGGTTTGGTTGCTTTATCCAGGTTAAATATAACCCAACAATATTGCTTACATTATTCTTTTATCATGATATAAAAGTAAATGTCAGCCCCTTCCAAATAATCATAAATTTTTCATTTTAAGAAGTCTGAATTGATGAGGCTTTATTCTACTTTGGAACAAAAAAAAAAATATCCTCTACAGAGGGCCTGGTTAATAAATGCCCTATAGCCTAAGGGAACCTGGCAGAGAATGGAATCATTCTCAAGTATTTTTAATAACAGAAACAAACAAAGCTATATTTCTTTATTCAAAATGTACTTTTGTTTTGGAGAGAACATTGGGGGGCACCAAACTTTAGCAGATGAATATCATCCATTCTCACTTTAAAGACCCAAATGTCAAAATAATTCAACTCTAATAACGCTGTCACAAGCCAGATAGAACCTTCAGTAAATGAGCTAGCCACCTGTCAGGGAGTCCTGGGCAGGGATGTGAACACAATAGGGAATATAATCAGGAGACATCTAGCTAAACACATCTATATCAGCTTTCAGGGGCAGAGCTGCAAAGGTTATTTATAGCAAGGTGTACCTGCCCTACAAGCAAAAGGCTGTGAAGCGTTTCTGACTCCCCTGGTTTGTGCCACACTGAAATACAAAAACATATTTTAGTCTCCCATTCCCCAAGAAATTAATTTCTGTGCACTTGTGCTTCATCTGTGCTTCTCTACTTTCTTCTCTCCTGAAACTCCATTTGTTCAAGGCTGAAAGTTAATTTAACAGTGTGTGAGTTTGATTCAAGAGTTTTCCCTCCTTTCTTGACACATGGTACTGGTACTTCTCATTTATTTCTACTACAAAATAAATCATCCAGAATTCCAAGAGAACTCTATCCACAGTTGGTCGTCTTTAAAGTCTCTGATGTGTTGCTACTGGGAAGTAATACAAAACTTCTAAATACAATCAAGTTTTGTAGGGATGAGAAACAATTGAACAGCAAACTCTGCGGCCAATAGTCACATGGGTTTCATAGCTTGGCAAAGCTGTTATAGAAAATGTGGTTTCAGGTAGCTCTTGGTCCTTCCTTGTTTTCCCTCTTTACAGCACTTCTCTTTCAACACAGTCTCTGTTCCTGGACTCCATTGCCATAATTTTCCATTAAATGGGATAATTTTCATATGAATACCTAGCATGTGGCCAGATTATAACACTCAATACTATTCACCTTTGCTCAACCAAGTACAAGTACAGGATGAAATCTAATAAATTTACTTACACCAAGGTATCAATGGCTCAACAGTCCTCCCTTTGTAGTGGATATGTTTTGTTGTGAATCTGCCATGCACTATTTCTCCCTCTTGTACCAATTAAATATCCTTACTTTCTTCAAAGAATTTCCCTTTCTCCTTTCCATATGTTCCCAGTAGAGTTGCCAATCACAGTACATCTTCCTTCATAGGCAGTAGAGTGGGCCAGTGGTCTGAATTAAGCTGACTGGATTCTTTCTTCCAGGTATCTGAATCTAGAGCAAAGATTCTGAAGGGCAGAAAAATCAATTGGTGCTAAGTTACTCAATGGTAGAACCCAGGGAGAAATTCCACACTTTCTGCTGTTGACAACCTAAGTCTTCCCAGCTTCCTGTCCTTTCTGAGGAATTGTTCACCTCTGTCTTCTCTTTGATTCTGTGAACTCCCCAGTCCCCTCACAATATTACATCCTTCGCTTAAATTAGTCAAAATCAGTTTCTGTGCATATAACCAAAGACACTTAACTAACACCCTCCCCCACAGAGTGGGGAGTAGAGAAGTCCTTACACTTTTTAACAGAAATCTAAAAGGTGAGATAATCATTCATTCAAATAAATGAGATTCTAATAGTGAAATATCCTGGGTCAGAAAGAGATAAAAGTAGACAGAAATTTGGGTGGAGGGGTGAAGTTTCTCATGCCTACATTACTTGATTGATATTGTATACCTAACTCATAGCCTTATGAATTCTCCAGAACCTAATGAATATTGAAAGTATACCTAATATTTTAATTCATCCTAATTAATTTTTAAACAAATGAGGCAATTTTCAGGCTTCAGGAGCTCCCTAGAAATTAGAAATAAATCTTATACTCTTGATTCATATAATTATGGTTATGAGTTATTTGTATGTATAAAAATGAATTGCATTAAAATTTTGCAAAGATTTTACAATGGATATAACTCTGCAGTCTTCAAAAATGTGCCACTTGCATTGGTCAGGATAAATGGCATAGGAATCCAGCCTCCTTCCATTTAGAGGCTCTGCATCCCCCCCCCCCCCCCCCCCCCCGGCCTCAGAGTCATCTGCTGGATCGTCTACATCTGGTCGGCTAGTGAAGCAAAGAGAGAGAAGGTGGAGGATCATTCGAGATGAGGAAGGACAGTCCTGGAAGCGGCAAACATCATTTCCCCACACATCCTGTTTGCAAGAATCAGTTACATGGTCCCACCTACATGCAGTGGGATTGGGAAGATAGCTTAGATGTTTTTTGCAGGAGGACAAAAAAGGTTTACGAGTACACAGCCAGCTATCTGCCACCACTTCATCCATCTCTGTAGAGTCTAGCAGTGTGACATAAGAATTGTGCTTTCAAAAACTAGAGCTATGGTTAAACAATACTTCCACTTTTTATTTTAAAATGTTTCATCAATAAGTAATATATAAAATTTTCACAGCAAAGAAGAACAAGAATTGTTTAAAACTTGTTTTTTTTTATTCTTCTAAAATTAAAAAAAATACCTTCTCTCTGTGTGTGTCTCTCTCTCTGTACCTTTCTGTCTCTGACTATCTGGATACATAGATAGTAGATAGATAAAATATCTCTTTGTCTTTGATTAAGAGTAAATAAAATCAAACTTCAGGTTTGAAAGCGTAACTGAGCAGGTATTGAAATCCCTCCCTTCCACTCAATACTTAGAGAAATTACAGATAAAAATAGAAAAATCAGTTTGACATTACTGACATATTAAAAGATACCAAAATAAAATAAAATGATGTGTTCAAATTGATGGGAGAAAATAACGTCAACCTAGATATCACACTAAGTAAAATAACAAAGAGTGAGGAAAAAATAAGAGTAATTTCAGATAAAGAGGAAAGAGATGAGTCCAAATATATCATTAATTACAATGATTATAAACAGAATAAACTCTTATTAAAAGTTAAAGTCTTGGGTCCAGCCCAGCAGCATAGTGGTTAAGTTCGCATTCTCTGCTTCGCTGGCCCACGGTTCACGGCTTCAGATCCCGAGTGGGGACCTATGCACTGCTCATCAAACCATTCTGTGGTGGCATCTCACATACAAAATGGAGGAATATGGGCACAGATATTAGCTCAGGGCCCATCTTTCTCACCTAAAGAAAAGGAAGAAAAAGTTAAAGTTTCTCAGTGTACATTTATTAAATCCATATGCATCTTTGCAGAAAAATATATCTAAAACATAATAGCAGTTTAAGATTGAAAATGAAAGGATGGGAAAAGATGTAGTAGCAAATATTGACCAAAAGAAAGCTACAAAAGCAACATGAATATAAAATATAATTTTTAAATAACATATTAACGAGAGGGGACACATGTCAGCCCGTGACACACAACAAACAAATTGGAGAGCAATTTGGTAATACTTTCTAAAAATACTTGTACTCAAAACCTAGCCATTTTACCTCTAGAAAAATTCTCGCCTATATGCATAAGGAAATGAGTATAAGGATGTTCATTGCAACATTGGGAGTAATAGCAAAAAGAAAAAGTAAAAAAGAAACAACCGGCATCCCCATCAAAAGGGAAATGAGTCAGCAAATTGTGATGTTGTCATACCATACTACACAGCAGCTAAAGGAAATAAACTATAGCTATGGATATCAGTATGGATAAAACTAAGATAAAACTGAGTGAAAAAATTGATTTCAACAATTTAGTAGGTTGTACAAATGTTCATAGTTCTTCCTTTCCCTGTGTTCTTGCACCTTTGCTGTGTAACTTTGAGAGTCCTTCCTCTCTAGACTCTAGACTCATCTTTGTTAATTACTTTGCTCAATTTGCCAGTAGAAAATGTGACTGAGGCAGAGACTTGTAAAGCACTGGAACAACAGGGCTGATCCGCTCATAAATTTTGGAACCCTTTCCCCACCAGGGGAATAAGCCCTGGCTAGTCTGCTGGAGCATAAGAAACAACGTGGAGCAGAGACAAGCATTACCCACCGAGTTCTTCTAGACCAACCAACCCTAGCCAACTCGGGTGCTGTCCACAGATGCATGAGTAAACCAAGCTGAGGCCAGCAGAAAAATTGCTCAGCTAAGCCACGCCCAAATTACGGAGCCACAGAACCGTGAGGTCAATAAATGGCTCTGGGTTTACGCCGCTGAATTTTGGGGTGATTCGTGACACAGAAAAAGCTAAGTGATACATACATGTACAGATGAAACCATTTATATAATTTTATATATTCACAAAATAATGCTAAATATTGCTATGCACAATAACTTGCACAGCAGAATTATACAACACAGATGAATATATATACATGAAGTTCATGCTAGTGGTTAGCCCTGGAATGAACGGAAGAGAATACAAATAGGAAGGGGTAAAGGGGTGGCTTTAACCTATAGAGGTTTTTTCCTTAAAAATTAAAAGAACTTTCCAGAAGTAAATCTTCATGACCCTGCAGTAGGCAAAAATTTCATAGATAGGACACAAAAATTACAAGCCATAAAAGAAAAGAACACTGTTAAATTAGACCTCATCAAATTTTAAACTATCTGTTCTTTGTAAAACATTACTAACAAAATAAAAAGACAAAGGAAATTGGGAGAAAATATTTGCAATGCATATATCTGACAAAGGATTTGTATCCAGAATGTATACTTTCAATAATAAGATGACAAATATTCCCATGTTTTTAAATGGGCAACCAGATGATGAAAAAGTACATGATAAGGTGTTCAACATCATTAGTCATCAGGGAAATGCAAATTAAAACCATAATGAAATACCTCCAACCATTAGGACGGCTAAAATTAAACAGACTGAAAATGACAGGTACCAGGTACGGATGCAGAGCAAGCAGAACTCTAATACATTGCTGGTGGGGATGTAAACTGGTGCAACAATTCTGGAGAAATATATGGCAGCTACTTTGAAAGTTGGACAAACACTTACCATATATCCCAGAAATGCTCCTCCTAGGTATTTACCCCCTCAAAAATAAAAACATATGTCCACACAAAGATTAGTAGATGAGTGTTCATAGTAGCTTTATTTAAATAGTCAAAACCTGAAGACAACCCAAATACCTATCAACAGGAGAAAAGATAAACAAATGGTAATATATTCATATAACTAAACACTACTTGGCAATAAAAAGAAGTGATTTACTGATAAAAGCAACAACATGGGTGAATGGCAAAAACAATATGCTGAACAAAAGAAGTCAGATATAAACGAGTACATACTATATGATTCCATCTAGCTGAAACTCTAGAACACAAATCTAATCTATGGTTACAAAGCAGATTGGAGGTTGCCTGTGGGCCTGGGGTGGGGATTTGACCAAGAAAGGGCACAGGGAACTTTTGGAGGGTGAGGGACTTGCACATTTTTTTGCTTGTGTTGGTGGTTACACAGGTACATACAATTGCCAAAATTTATCAAACTACATGATCAAAGTGGATGCATTTTATTGTTTATAAATCATATCTCAATAAAGTTGATTTTTTAAAAAAATATTTAAGAAAATATGAAAAATATTAATATGTCTCAATTCTGAGTTTTGAGTGCTGTATCATTCAGGGTGCTATCAAGAAACACGGCAACCTCCTCTGGAATTTGAAGAAACTTTAATGAAAGGCATATTAAGAGGAATGGGCAGAATAAGGAAACAAACGGTATGCTGAGGCATTCAGGGACTTGCAACAACAAGGCAAGGAGAGGGATCAGAATGATCTGAGTCCAAATGATCACTATGGGTCCCTAACACAATGTCTCCCATCCTCTTAGACATAGAAACAAAGACAGAGAAAGAGATAAGAGAGAACACGGACATTTGATTTCCTAATGTTATTGGAGAAGAGGTGCTAGGGAACAGTGACCAGAGATGAGGCTAAATTGGGGTGTTATTTTAAGGCAGGGGAGAGGTGTGGATATGTAGGGTTTCATAAGCCAAAATAAGGACTTTGGTCTTTATTCTGAATCCATGTAAGAATTTCATGTAAAAGAATGGATGAAAATTTCATTTTTAAATGATTACTCTAACTTTTTTCCTTCGACAGATTCTAAAAATGTAATCACTACAAGGCAAGGATTTTTTTTTTTACTCTTCTTGATTTAGAAATAGCATATATTGTAGCATTATTAATAATAGCAGCAGAATTGTTATTATATATAAAAGTCTGATGAAATATTTTCTAGTTGTTGGTTTCTACTATTTTCTCCAGTTTATTCTTTGTTTTTTAATTTGGCTCAAAGTAATTATTTTGAAGTATAGGAGTTTAATTTGATTAAAACTACTATTTATTTTCATGATTTAATCATCTTCAATTTGGAGATATTATTTTCAGCAATATTTTACTCTTAGTTGACTTTTTAAAATTTCACCCTTTAATTCTTCTGAAATTAATTTTAGTCTCTTATGAAATATACACTATAAAATGATTGTGAGTTCAGTAGCAAAGAAGTTTTTAGCAGCTCCTACAAGGCCTTGTACATAACAGGCCTCAACGATGATTTCTGGAATAAGTACCTGATTGTCAGGACCAATGACAAGAACATTTTGCCCACGTACTTTAATGTTATAGACATCACTTTCACTGTTAATTACACCAGAGTGTTCATAATACAGTGTTACAATAGCAAGATACAGTCATTTTTTCATTAATTTTTAAAATTCACTTATCTATTAATCATGATTGATCATCTAAAGTTAACTTAAAAATGAGGTGACGATTTTAAAATTTTTAGTTGATTCATACGTCATCTGTGAATTTTTAAATGCGAGTGAGTTTTGTTGCCCTAAGTACCAAGAAGCAGCACACTACTCAGAATGTATCCTAATTTACCTGAAAACAAACACCTTCGTAAATTACTTACCAAGCCAATGTCCAATCCCATGTTTTCATAGCCCAAAATCTCTGTCATCTTTTTCTCAAGAACACAGTCCCCACTGTATCACAAATACTAAAATAACCACAGTGGAGACATTTATAGTAAGGTGACAAAGGGAGGCTGTTTCCCAGAACACCTCTGCTACTCTTCATTGCTCAAAGCTAACAAACACACACGTGAACCGGAAAAGCGCCTAGAACCAAACTGAGACTGAGTGAGAAAACGAACATTTGTTTGCATCATCGATAGCTATCTCTTTAATTTCTCATCCAATCCATCGTATCTCTATACTGTAACATATTTTATAAATTTCTGTCTAGAATGATGAAGAGCCCCTGAGTTCCACCTAACAGAGCAAAGCCATCCAGGAAGGAGCAGACCAGAAGCATCTGGGGAGCAGCTGCGTCTACAGACAGGGAGACAGATTACTGCATAAGGAAGAAAGTTTGAGAAAGTAAATCCCTTTGCCACTTCGACCTTAATGCCCTTCCCTTTAGAAGAAATACTTAGATTTAGGTTATCTCTAAGTAGTCTAAGATTCCACACTTGGGGACTATGGTGTTGGAGAAAAAGATGACAAAGATTCTGGGCTATTAAAACAAGCCAGTGAATGACCAAGTGCAGAATCGAGCAGAGAGACAATGTTTGGAAAATGTGTCTCCAGGAGACCAAGGCATAATACCAGACATACAGACAGCTCAAGCATTTGGTGTTTATACGGGCTGTGGGGACAGGTAAGAACAGGGAGGGCGCTCCTCAGCAGCACCTGACCATCCCTTATACGGATGTGGAAAATGTTTCTGTAAGCAGGGAGGAAGCCCAGTCCTATAGGTATCAAACTTTGATCTGCCTCAACACCTTCCACAAACACAACTCATTCCCATCACACCTGCTCTCATCAGAGGCAGCTATTCCCAACAGGGGCACAAGCCCTCCCTCTCTCTGCAGAGAGTGTTTCAGAAATTGGCGAAGGCATTTCCAAAAACCATGGAAAAATTTAATCAATGTATTTCATTTTTGAATGGATAATACATTCATATGGTACAAACTTTAAACAATACCAAAGGATATACAATGAAAAGTAAGTATTGCCTATCCCCAGTCTCCCTCCTGAAGACAGCTACAATGATTTCTTGTGCATCCTTACAGAGGTATTCTAACATGAGGAAACACACACACACACAAATTATAGATAGAGACTTTTTTTATATACAAATGGTAGTAAATGCACAGATGAGGAAATTGAAAAGCTTCCTCATCTTGCTTCCAGCTGCCTAGGATTCCACTGCATGGCTGTTCCATAGTATATATAACCAGTTCCAGTGAACTTTTGTTTCCAATCTACTGCTGTCACAGATAAGGCTACACTGAATATCTGTGTCCACTCATCATTTCATAATGTGTGAGCAAATCTGCAGGATAAAACTCTGACAGTGGAATTTCAGGGTTAAAGCAACTGTGTATTTGTAATTTTTATCACAGGCCATTTGGAGGACAATGACAGCTGAGTATAGCTGCTTGCATGTCCTTTAGCCAGATCTCCTGGGTTGAACTTCTACTACTGCCATTTACTTTCTTCGTGACTAGGCAAGTTACTTCTTTCTAGACCTCAATTTTGCCATCTAAACATAGCAATAATAATTGTACTTGCTTTACAGGATCATTGTGAGGAATTAGTTAATAAATACATGTAAAACTCTTAGAACAGTGCCTGACAAAGTAAACACTCAAAAAATGTTAACTATTGTTACTAGTTCTATTATTCACCCATATCACACACAAATACAACTTCATCTTATCTAATTTTTCATCTTTGCCAATCTAATAGCATTTTCACTTGACTCACTGTGGTTTTAATTTATATTTATTTTTTGTTTTGGAAGTATTTAAGCATGTTTTCAAAAGTTTGAGTCACTTGTAATTTCTTTCTGTGAACTCTGTTTATAACCTTTGCTCTTATTTCTATTGGATTATTTATTGTTTCCTATTAGGGAATAGAAAGTCTTTATATATTAAGGAAATTAGCTTTTTGCCTATGATACGTGTTACAAATATTTTTTCTAAATTTCTTGTTATTTTTATTTTATTTATGGTTATTTCTGACATGCAAATGTTATTTTACTTTTAGTAAAATTTATGGATCATTTCTTGTATGACTTCTTGGTTTTATACGAGATTTAGAAATGGTTTCTTGTTCCAAAATTATTTTCTTTAATTTTTGCTATATTTTATCCTAGTATTTTTATGGATTAATTTTTTACACTAAAATATTCGCTCCATATGAAATTAGGATGGGAGCCAATTTTATTTTACTCCAGATGGCTATGCAGTTGTCCTGGCATCATTTACTGAATAATTCATCTTTTCTCCACTGATTTTTCAATACCACCTTTAACACATACCAAATTCACAAATATATTAATTCCACTTCTGGACATTTTATTCTGTTTTATTGAGCTATACATTATTTATACAAGTGCTAGTACCAACTTTTAAATTACTATATCATTATAATATGTTGACTATCCTGTAAGACTGTCTGTACAGACTATCTGTCTATCTGTACATTCAAAAAGTAACAATTTTTTAACTTTTTTTCAGAATTTTCTTAAAAATTAATACAAGTTTATTCTAACATAAGAAAATTAGAATCCATTTATGTAGTTCATTTAAAAATCCTCTTAGTATAGGTATCAAAGAAAATGCTAAACACATAGATTTATTGGGAGAGAATAGACATCACAATGATACTGAGTTTCTGTATCTAAGAGGAGGAAATGCCTGTCTATTCCTTTAAGTCTTCTTGGATACCTCACTAGTATTTTAAATTTTCATTCATTGGGTTTTTAACACATAAAACCACATTAGCTACAAATACTTATTTCGTCTTCTCTTTTATAACTTTCATACCCCTCATTTCTTTCTCTAATTTTGTTACATTCACTGGGCTTCATAAAGGACCGTGTTATAATGAAGATCTTTCTCTTGTTCCTAAATGTAAAGGAATAATGTCTAGACATTCTAGATGTTCTAGATGCCATGCTTTTTTAAACATGGAACAATAATTATATTTTTATTATGTTAAGTATATTTTGTGTTAATATGTTGCATCATATTAAGAGTTTCTTATCAAGAATGAAGGATGAATTACATGAAATGCTTTTTCAGCTATAAAAAAGTGATCATATGTGTTTTCTCTTTTTATCTATTAATTTGGTGAGTTACAATATTATATATTTTACTATTGGGCTATGCTTATATGTATCAAGTCTATAATTCAGCAGCAATCTTTACTGGCTCTAGGATTCTAATCTCTTGTTTTTGTTCTATTCTTGAGGGGTTTTGTCAGAATATTGACTTAGGCAAAAGTTCCCCAAATGCTAGAATATATTAAAAACACCAGTGCATGTTTTTTCCAGTATTTCAAATCGGATAAACTACATGCCAGAGCAAGTCAGTCCAGAAGAACAAGGACCATCCACAGCACATTTTCATAGATCAAGTTAGCACTCTTCATCTAGGGAACAGAAAGCGAGGAGGCAGAATTAGTTAAACAGTTAAGAGAGAAAGAAAACTGAAGTAGAGCAGGGAAATCTTATCAGTAAAACCACAAGTAGAAGATCCACTTTTTTCGTAGGCATCAATTAGCCTGAAGCTGAAGTCAAGAGAGAAAAACAGAAACATGTTAGGAGTCTTGAGTTTGAAGAGAGAAACAAAAAAATAAGATTTATGTGAAACTAGTGAATTCTAGTAAGTTTACAAAACCTTGTTGTAGAAACAAAAGTTAAATGAAACCATTAGCTTTCTTTAAGATATTAGGTTCTAAATATGATAACTTCTGAAATTATGAAATAGACTTGTTTCTGTGTTTTATAGGACGTTATAGTGCTTTGTGACACTAGTCTTCTTGGGTTCCTCAGTAGTATTCTGGTTGACTATTCCTAACATAAACCAGTTTCATCCTAAAATGACTCTAAAAATAAAAACTTAAAAACTGGGAGGGGGGTGGGGATCGTATTTTATTTCTTGAGTTACTATTTTTTTTCACATTGAGCACATATAAATAAAAGTTATGCCCCTTAATAAAATTATGCTAGACCCTCCAAGGTAGCAATGGAGGAAGAGTGTCTATAGAAGGAGGAATCATTATGAACCTCCATGTGCTCAGATTTACCTTCCCCTGGGAATGTCTCAACAATCACCTTTATCAGCAGTGCTTAACCTTGGAGGATGCTATTTTCTTTTTTAAAGCTCTGACCCAGATGATTATGTAGGACCTTTTTTTCCTTTTTTTGAATTTCCTAAGCATGAATATGATAAATCAGAGGTAGTCAAGCAAGACTTTAATAAAAATTCAAGGTTAACAAAAGGCAAATAAAGTTAGAGAGTAACACACATCTAGCTATGGTGGCTTATGGATATGACTTGTTCTCAGTTGTCAGGCTCTATCTCATCCTGATGGGCCACTAAAGAAGAGAGAGTTTCCATGTTTCAATCTCCGATCCCCATTCCCAAAATCCTCCTCCCACTTGTTCCCATATTACTTCCATCTTGAATTACCTCACAGGCCAAAGGAGAAACCCCACCATATGATGCTCACTGGGTTACCAGGCCTCTCCCTCATGGCAAGAACACCAGGAAGAGAAAGACAATCAACAAAAGGGGGGGGAGGGTTAAATGATCTAAAATGTATCTCATGGAAGAATTCTGTTTCATTAATGACTTGGATTAGTAAAATAACCTTTTCCTATTTCACTTAAATTGACTTTTCTACTTTCTAGGAATGAAATACAAAATTGTACAAAGGAAAAGCTATGGGGGCTCCACCAGTGTTATAGTAAAGCTGTTTTTCCTATATTCTTTGCTGCAATCATCAGAGTGCAATTCCCACGATCACCAGCAAAATCCTAACTGATGCTACTAAAACTGTTGGCAATACCCTACAATTACTATTAAGTCCCCATGAAATGACACCTTAAGCTTAGTAAGTGTTTCAGTTATCTCTCCAACAAACTCCACATGGTCATCAAAATAGAGTCACTCCATGGTACTTTTTTCTACCTAAGAAAAATCGCAGTATGTCAAGGAAAGTATTTTTTTTTTTCCTATTCAAAAGTGTGGCTATAGAGAATAAAATGAAATGATGTGAAGTGCCAGTTTTCAAAAGCAAGTACCCTACTGTAAAAAAACAGTCCAGAAAAAGCAGTGGGACAGAGCAAAATAAGTCTTGCTTTACTTTTCAGGATTTAGACTGATATGAGTGAATGAGGAGGAGAGAATGAAGTTATAGAAAGTAACAAGGTGTGTGGTGGAGGGGGTGGGTATATTACACAAGTTCACTTAATTATTCAACTATGCTTAATATATGGCATGTTTATATTGCAAAGTATATGCAATATGGCATGCATATTGCCTTAGGCAACTCATGTTGCTATAACAAAATACCATAGACTGGATGACTTAAACAACAGACATTTATTTCTCACAGTTGTGGAGGCTGGGAAGTCCAAGATCAAGGTGCCAGCAGAGTTGTGTCTGGTGAGAACTCTCTTCCCAGTTTGCAGATGGCTGCCTTCTTACTGTATCGTCACACGGCAAAGAGAGAAATCTCATGTCTCTTCCTCTTTTTACAAGGGCACAAATCACAAGGGCCCCACCCTCCTGACCTCATCTAACTCTAATTGCCTCCAAATACCATCACACTGGGAATTAGGGCTTCAACATATGAATCTGAGGGGGACATAAACATTCAGTCTATAGCATTTATGAAGTATATGTACACACATAATTCTACATATGAGGACACTTAAGGAATAAACCATGAAATGCCATCAGTAGCAAGTCTCTGGCTTCATCTGCTCTCCAATAAAAGATCCTCAGCCCTCAAGATACACACAGAATGAAGCAAGAAATCCATTTCCTTGTTCTGAGTGCAGGAGCTAAGGTCCGAAAAATACTCATCAGCTAACAAGAGCTGCTGAAAGTGAATTACCTACGAGTCAATCAGACCTAGGGCATCACACCTATCAGAGATAACTTCTGCTTCGGATGTTTAGGCTAAAACTGCCTTTAATCTTCATAACTCAAGTATCTCTGGCACAAACGTTAGTTAATTTGTGTCAGTTAATCCCTATAGTGCAGCTACGTTACGTGTGCAGGAAGTTTCATGGACTGGTCTAGCTGCAATCTCGAAGAACATGTCCCTTGGGAAACAGTTCTAAATCCCAAACAACTAATTTTAAAGAAAATCTTTGGAACAGAGACTCATTATAAATTAACGGTCCTGAATTTAAGAACCTTCATGCTCCTGAAAGCCCACCAACTGAGCAAGCCTAAGACATTGGCGAGAATCTGGAAGGAGATGGAGAGCAAAGCACACCTTAGTTCCAAGTGAGTCAAGAGGGCTGACCTCCCTCTCAGTATCTTCTAGCCAAATTTTTTAAATTTATTTTATGGGGCAAGAGACAATGTGTAACTTAAATATGACACATCAGAAAATAATTTTCTAATGAAAAAGCACAGATGGTAAAAACAAAATTATTTGGGACCGTGTTATGTGAGTAAGTACAAAGATGCTTCAAACTTTGTATTTGCGCTCTACCATTGTCAAATCTGTGAGATAAGAAGAGGGTATGTTCTCACTCTGATTCCACAAGTGAGTAAGTTGAGAGCCATTATGTGAGTTTCCCACACAGTCATACAGCTGTGGTAATGCTGGGATGCACAATTCAGTCCTGTGAATCTAAGTCCAGTGTTCTTAGGTGTCTATTGCAGCAATGACCAGGGTGAAGAGAGGAGATTATTAAAAGCTAAGACAATTATAGACAACCCCAGGTAATTTTGGAAGTGATACTGAAATTTTATCTTATTGAAATCAGGAGAGAAAAGCAGTACAGAGAAGGACAAGTGAGGCTTTTGATAAGTGGGAAAGAGGCATGATAACCTGATAATCTAAAAGAAGTGCTATGGGGAATGATGGGGCCTCCAGCAAAGTTCAAACACAGGTAGGTAGCAAATGATGAGGAGATCTTTAGAATGTCGTATGTACCCAGTTGTCCATTTTAAATGAATGCTTAACTCCAACTCAACTAAACTTTAGATTTTACTTCCATTAGTTTTCCACATTGCACAAAAAAAAGAAATAAAAATAAACATTCTGAAAATGCCAAAATTAGAAGATAATTGTCAGGATTTGCACTACAGGTCATGATGGACTAGAATAGCCATCCATCATAAATAATTGGGAGAGGAGACAAAATATTTGAAACCACTGTTTTCAGAATCATGAAGTAGGCAGTAAAGAACTATAATCCCTGAAAGCAGAGGGGAAAGAACTAGGAGAGCCAAAAATGGCTTCAACTTTCTGCTGGAGACACTTTCCAGACATCTAACCCACAGGGGAGAAACTGAAACAGTTTTTTTCAATAGAAACAGACCCCAAAATACTGAGATGATAAAATTATCCGACAAAGACTACAGAGGAGGGCCGGCCCCGTGGCTTAGCGGTTAAGTGCGCGTGCTCCGCTGCTGGCGGCCCGGGTTCGCATCACGGGCGTGTACCGACACACTGCTTCTCTGGCCACGCTGAGGCCGCGTCCCACATACAGCAACTAGATGGATGTGCAACTGTGACATACAACTATCTACTAGGGCTTTGGGGGGAAAAAATAAATAAATAAAATCTTAAAAATAAAAGAAAAGACTACAGAGGAAAAGATTAGTGATTTTGAAGAAAGGGCAAATGAAAGTTTCCAAATGGAAGTACAGAAAGAAAAGTGGCTAGAAAAAAATGAACAGTCACAGGAATCTCCTGGACAAAAGTGAGAAGTCTCTTATAAGTATGAGAGGAGTCCCAGAACGAGGAAGGGGGCAGAAAAATATTTGAAGAAATAATTGACAAAATTTTTCCAGATCTAATGAAAAATATAAACTCACAGATCCAGGAATCTCAATGAACTTCAAGCAGGATAAACACAAAGGAAACCACACCACTTCACATCATAAACAAATTGTTTAAAACTAATGATAAAGAGAAAAATCTTAAAATCAGCAAAAGGGAAAAATATTTATTACATACAGAGGAACAAATATATGAACATAATTGACTTTCATCAGAAACAATACACACTAGAAAACAATGGAACCACATGTTTGCAGTGCTGGGAGGCAGGAGGGATCTATCAACCTAAAATTCTATATCCGTTAAAAATATTCTTCAGAAATGACAGTACAATAAACTTATTTTCATAAAACACAAGTTAAAAGAGGTCATCACCAGCAGACTTTCATTACAAGAAAGGTTAAAGGAAGTTCTTCAGGCTGAAGGAAAATGATACTGGATGGAAACTTAGGTCTACACAAAGAAATGAGAAATGCCAGAAATGATGGATAATAAGTGAGCAAATATA
The DNA here is from genome assembly GCF_020826845.1 of Diceros bicornis minor. NCBI lineage: Eukaryota > Metazoa > Chordata > Mammalia > Perissodactyla > Rhinocerotidae > Diceros > Diceros bicornis. Next base: position 15,092,082 of record NC_080755.1, on the reverse strand, counting down.
AAGGACTTTTAAATTTTCTTTAAAAGACAATTGATATATAAGATGATAATATGTTTTATAGGTTTGTAACATGTCTAAGTAAAATGTATAATAATAAAAACAAAGATTTGAGACAGGAAATGGAAATATACTGTTGAAAGGCTCTAACATAATACCAATAATACAGGTTAATTTAATATTTGAAAATCAAATAATGTGATCTATCGTATTTACAGAATATAGGATAAAAAATCACATAATCCAGAGTGACGTCAGCATCATGGCGGAGTGAGCTTTCCCGTGAACTCTTCCCCCGACAAGATACAACAAAAGCAACAGTCACAGACCAACAACGGAATCCCAGACAGTGAAAACCTAGAGCGGAGGGATCCACACTGCCGCACATCTGAGAGCGGAACGTGCTGGGCCCGTGGAGGAAGTGGGGAGAGGTAAGGAGAACTCCGCTCCCTCCCCATCAGATCAGCAATCCCAGTCCGCGGCTCCCAGAGAGGGGGGAGGGGCGGCCCTCGGCGGGGAAACCGTGGCTCTTCAGACTCTCTCAGCCAGTGGGAAACTCCCACACAGAGGACTCAGAGGAGCCACAGGGCTACCATCAACATCTGAGCACCCCAGAGAGCGGATAAAGAGGGGCAAACGAGAAGCCTCCCACGTCAGGGACCCAGAGGGCAAAAGAGAGAGCTCCCCCCTCCCCGCAACCGGGACTCTGCAGCTCGACCAGACCAGACCTAGCGATCCATGGCAGACCTGATCAAACGACTGGACCCGTGGATCGCAGCGGGAAAAAAAAAACAAAACTGCGGATCGCAGCAGAAAAACCGGGGCAGAGCGCAGGGGGCTTAGACTACACAGCTCTTTACCACCAGACAGTGGCGGCAGGTGGAAATTGCAACCAGAGACTTCCAGGATGAGGAAAAACAAAACCAACACAGGAACCACAATGCAAAAATATATGAAATCACCAGACCAGAAACAAAATGACAAGCACCCAGAAATCAACCCCGAAGACACAGAAATCCATAAACTAAATGACAGAGATTTCAAAATAGCTATCATAAAAACACTCAACGAAATACGAGACAACACAGACAAACAATTCAATGAGATTAGGAGTTTCTTCACAAAAGAGATTGAAATCATAAAGAAAAACCAATCAGTGCTGATGGAGATGAAGAACACAATGGAGGCGATAAAGGAGAATCTGGAATCTTTAAAGAACAGAGCTGACAATATGGAGGAAAGAATTAGTACTTTAGAGGATAGGAATACAGATATACTCCAGATGGAAGAGGAGAGAGAACTAAGACTAAAAAGAAATGAAGAAAGACTCCAAGAAATATCTGACTCTATTAGAAAATGTAACATAAGAATTATAGGTATTCCTGAGGGAGAGGAGAGGGAAAGAGGAACAGAGAGCCTATTCAAGGAAATAATAGCTGAAAATTTCCCAAATCTGGGGAAGGAGCAGGAAATACCAGTAAGCGAAGCCAACAGGACACCTATATATATTAACAGACAAAGGCCTTCACCATGACACCTAGTGGTAAGGCTAGCCAGGGTCAAGGACAAAGAAACAATATTAAGGGCAGCTAGACAAAAACAAAAAATAACGTACAAAGGAACTCCCATCAGGCTCTCAGCGGATTTCTCAACAGAAACTTTTCAGGCTAGAAGAGACTGGAATGATATATTCAAAATACTGAAAGACAAAAACTTTCAGCCAAGAATACTCTATCCAGCAAAAATATCCTTCAAATATGATGGGGAAATAGTAACTCTCCCAGATAAACAAAAGCTAAGGGAGTTCATGGCCACGAGACCCCCACTACAAGAAATACTCAAGAAGGCCCTCAGGCCTGAGAAAAAGAAGAGAAAGGGAACACAAAGCTTGGAGGAAGGAGAAAAGTAGGTAGACAAAATCAGAGAAATAGTAGATCTTTACTGGAATAGGTTAGCAACCACTTAAATACTAAACTCAAAGATCAAAGAAAGAAATTCACCAAAAATAAATTTAACCTCATCACTGTAAACACACAGCCACAACACAAGATAGAATAAGGTATAACAAGAGCAACTTAGAAGGGGAAGAGGAAAGTGACTGAATTGACTTAGTATAAGGAAATAGGAGGCTATCAGATAATGGACTATCTCATACACAAGATTTTTTGCCCAAACCACAAGGTAACCACTAAACAAATAATCAAAGCAAAACCACATATGATAAACAAAGAGAAAACTAGAAGAATCATAAGACAGAACAACCAAACTGAATTGGCAGTCCAAAACAAATGGGACAAGAAACAAAGGAAATGCAAAAGAACCAGAAAATAAGTGACAAAACAGCAATATTAAGCCCTCATATTTCAATAATTACCCGAAATGTAAATGGATTGAACTCTCCAATCAAAAGATACAGAGTGGCAGGATGGATTAAAAATCACATAATCCTTTTCATAAATGCAGAAAAAGCATTTGACTAAATTCAATACCCATTCATGAGTGTTTTTTTATTTAATCTAAGCAAATTAAAAATAGAAGAAACCTTCCTCAGCCTGGTAACCCATACATTACCTATAAAAAGCCTTCAGGTAAGGTCATCCTTAATGGTGAAAGACTGAACGCTTTCCTCCAAATTTCAAAATAGGGCAAAGATGTTCACTCTCACCATTCATTCAATATTATACTGGAGATTCTAGCATGTTCAATAAGGAGGTAAAAGGAGAAAAATAAAACCAAATAAATAAAAGACATAAATCAGATAGGAAGAAATAAAATGGTCATTATTCACAGACAATATTATTGTGTACATACTGTTGAATAATAGTAAATAATCTACCAAAAACCCATGATAATCAATTAAATAGAAAAGTCACAGGATTCAAGATCAATATACAAACATGAATCGTATTTTTATTTACTAGTAATGAATAGTTGGAAAATGAAAGTTTTAAAATTATTATTTACAGGATTATCAAAACACATGAACTAACTAGGAATGAATCTAACATATGTGCGAGACCTGTATCTTGAAAATTATATAACATTGTTCCAAAAAATTCAAGAAGGGCTAACTGAATGGAAAGATATACATATTCATGGACTAGAAGAGTCAATACTGTTATGATGTCAGTTCTCCCCAAAGTGTTCTACAAATCTAATGCAATAAAAATGCCAGCTGACTTTATTGATAAATTTGGCAAACTGATTCTAAAATTAATATAGAAATTCAAAGGAAGGACCTAGCACAGCCAAAACAGTTTTGGAATGGAAGAATAAAGTTAGATATTTTACCCTACTTGGATTCAAGGTTTAGCTACAGTAATCAAGATGATATGGCATTAGCGTAAGGATAGACAACCAATCTTGAATTGGTGATGGTGACGCAGGATAGGGTTTTGTCAAAATGCTTCAAACTGAACACTGAAAATGAGTGCATTTATTGTATATAACTACATTCAATAAAAATGAGTTTTAGGGGCCAGCCCAGTGGCGCAAGCGGTTAAGTGCGCGCACTCTGCTGCAGCGGCCCGGGGTTCGCCGGTTCAGATCCCAGGCGTGCCCCAATGCACTGCTTGGCAAGCCATGCTGTGGCGGCATCCCATATAAAGTGGAGGAAGATGGGCACAGATGTTAGTCCAGGGCCAGTCTTCCTCAGCAAAAAAAAAACAGAGGAGGATTGGCAGATGTTAGCACAGGGCTGATCTCCTCACCAAAAAAAAAATGATTTTTAAAAAGATAATTGTCATTAATATGTGGAATAAGAAAGGAGGTCACTGAGGTGTACGAGCAAAGGATTACAATGTAGCATTTTCAAATATCTGATAAAAAATTAATAAACAGAACTCTACTAAAATAGACAAATATGCACAATTGATAATCAGTCACAATTTTGTTAAAACAATATGATTGGAAGTAATTTGGTCCATGAAATTTTCATTCTCTGTGGATTACTGGAACATGAATGCATAAAAACAAAGACACTTGTTCTACCTTTCAAGATTTCATAAGTTTCAACTAACCAAAAGTTTCAGAGATATCTTGTTTCTGGATAAGCCTGAGATTGTAGATTTAAATTTGTCTTTTGAATGGGAAAAAAAGATTTTAAAAGGAGATAAATACATTTTAAAGATAAACATTGTACTTCCATGTAAATGAGTTTTATAATAAAACTCAAGAGCACATAAGTAAATACAGAAAAAAATCACCGGAAAGCAAATATTTTCCAAATGTAAAGAAACAAAAAAATCCTGAGGCTGTCATAAGCCTCTAGAAACAACGCATTTTCCTTAAACATCTAAGGAGATCCCACGGCGGCCTAAAATTGCCCTCAAAATGGCAGGAGAAATCATCACACTTTTACTGTGTTGAAATGTTTTGAAAATAATGTTTATTTTCTACTTAAATTCTTTTGTTATTCTAGGTATCAGTAATTATTTTGTGACATGACTGATGTAATTTTAACGAAGATATATACTTTGGGGAAAGACATTTAAAATTTCTCTGACATGAGGGAAAAACTTTTTGCACTAAGTAACTAGGGGTGTTTAAAAATGGAATTAGTATTCCTAATTATTATTCCTAATAGGTTCAGATGCACACAAAATAAAGGAGAGCCTCCAATTATCAAGTTGATCTAGGGATACTGTAGTGACTACAATAGAATGTTTCTGGAAAAGGAGAAATTACAAAGGCATAAATCTCCAAGGAGAGGCAGCATGAAAACTTCAATATACATTATCAACACCTATTATCAACCTGTATCCAATTCAAGGAAACAACTTCTATAACCCTATGTACAGAAAACTCTTACTGAAGGAATCACTTTTTTAAAATATAATTAAGGAGGATGATGATGGAGAGATGACAGTGGCCACGGTGTAGTTTTTGAATCTCTCATTCCATGAAAAATTGTTATAAGAAAAGAAAAAGTAAGTAGTCAAATAACATCTCCTAGAGACAATGAAAGCATATCCAAAAGCTATGTTCACTGAACAGATAAAAACTATAATCCACCTCTGTGAGCACAGGGGTGGAGGCTCTGGGCCTGACAGCCACACCAGAATCACACTGATTGAGAAAGAGTGTTTCCTCAAAGGAAGGAATACTGGGCACACAATTACATTTTTTTTAAAAGACAGTTGGCTACAACATGCAATGGAATGCTGGTGAATGATAAACAGCCAGATCTTTGAGAAGGAAAAAAGCTCCTGTTTGTAGCACTGGTCAATTTCCACAGTGTAAATACTCCCACCATAGCCAATTTTAAGCTACAAATGTGACATCACTGTATGCTGAATTGGGAAGAATCAGCTCTCATGAGATGGTAGGAATCAGCCCCAGCATACTAACAGCGAACATCAACAAAACAGATGACATTTAGTTTATTTTTGAGACAGAAAATAAAATGGTAATTCGTTTCTCCTGAATTAGGAAGGAAACCCCAACAAATAAAAAAAGATGCTACCCTTAATCTAAATATGCAAATGTTTCTCATTTCTTGGCCCTGTGAATCACTTCTTGAATGTACCTAAAATATATCTCTGGAATGGTCAAGCAACAACAATGAAGCACCCTTCTTACAGGGTCAAATAACAAAAGTAGTATACCACAGCCACTGGATCCCTAAACAAAGTGGATCTTCTGTTGTACAGTTTTCCAAATATCTGTTCCATTCCAGCTCTAATGTTTCTTGTTAAACTCTCAGATATTTGTGGGCAATGAGGGGAAAAACTGGAGATGAACGAGAGGGAGGATTTTTGGAAGTGATTAGGATTCTTCTTATAGCTGCTAATTAAGAAGAATGACAAGCAAGCTTGCAGGTTTACCAAACCCTGAAAAGATGTTAAATATTTTTAAAACAAGAATGGTAGTGTTTCCATAAAGCAAATATATTTTTCTACCTCGGTCTTTGCTTTATTGATTTACATACATTACAGTTTAAAATCCTTTGAAAACTTACTTTTGTATTTTGCTCCTTACTCATCATTTTACCCTAACTCAAGAACAATAATAGTTCTCTAAAAAAAAAAAAAATTATGAGTATGTTAATTTCTACCAGCTTTCTAATGTTTTGTTGAGAGAAGGGAGCAGCTGGTCTTGCTCCTGGGAAATTAACAGGAAATATTCATGGACAAAATTCTTAAAGCAATTATTGCTGGCTTTCCTGGCAGTCTAATGGTAGAAATCAATAGCTGTCTTTATGGAATGTATCTCCATGGACCAAGGGAGACAAGGAGGGAATAGTGGCCTAGTTTGTTTAGTTCTTTGCTGATCTCCATCTTTGATAGGTGACAGCGTTAAAATTGATAATGCCTAGTCCAAAGGGAAAACATTATTAAATATTTCATTTACCAACAAATAGTTGTCCTTGGACATCGACAGAATAAGGTGTCCTTATTTGTAATTTTGGTGGGCAGAAGGGGAGAAATTAGCAATTCTTTCATTTACTTATTTAACAAATGTTTATCGAATATCTGCCTCATGCCATCCCTGGGCTGGGTTCTGGGGATATATCACAAAATGAGGTAAAATGTCTACCATTTCAAGCATACATGTTAGTGGTGGAGACAACGAAGTAAACAAGAATATATAAAACATATGTGTATATTGAGTGTTTTGAAAAGGGATATATAGAGTGGTACGGGAGTGTGGAAAAGGGATTGGAGGCACCCACTACAGCCTGGGGTGGTCAAGAAAGCTTCCTGGAAAAAGTGACATCCAAGACAAAACCGGAAGGATGAACAGGAGGCACTCAGGCAAATGGGAGCCAAGGAGAGGGAGGCAAAAATTCTTCAAGATAGAGAGGACAGCATATGCAAAGGCCCTGTGGGTAAGAGAAAATAAGGCACTTTTAGGAAATTATGACAATACTAATCCTTTACAACATGTCTAAAAAATACAGACACTGGTAAAGTTTTCATTGGCAAAATCCTATTAAAAATAATATAATGGCATTAAATGTTTAGAAACAGTAAATAAAAATTATTTATTAAAAAATAGATATTACTTTGTTAAAAATTTGTATAAGAGCAAAGTTCTTAATGGCATAAAGCAGAGCCATCACAAATGTCCATTGACAGAGAACAGACAAATAAAACTGTGGCATATTCATACAACAATGAAAATGTATGTATTACAACTACCTAAGCGACATAAGTACAACATGAAAACATAATGTTTAGCCAAAAAAAGCATGCCACAGTAAACCATATAGAGTATGATACATTTTGAGGTGCCTCAATAACAAGTAAATTTAATTGGTATATTTAAGCATACACATATTTATTATAAAACTGTATTTTAAAGAAGCACTGTAATAATATAAATTTAGGAATAGTGGTTGCCTTTGTGGCACAAAGTGATATAGGTGCAAGGAAGGCAGGGAGATGGTAGAGGGAAAGGAATTAATAGCAGCTAAAAGTTTTTATTGTTTTAGTTCTTGGACTGAGAAGTGGGTTCATAAATGTTCCTTACACGATTATGATTTATAACTAACATAGGTAATATAGGACACTTTTTTGAAAATGATATTTCCAGGACATTAGGACATTTTTTCTGCTAAAGTAGATTCTTCCACAAATTACATGACCATACCTCTCTATACAGTTTTAATTAAATTGGACTTTTTATTAATAATTTGAATAGGAACAAAAGTCTTAATCACAGAAAAGTAGAAACATCCCAAATATCCATTGACAAAGAATGGACAAATAAAATTGTGGTATATTCATACAACAATTTAGTAACCTAAATTTAATTTAATGACATATTTACAACCTTGTTCTTGCAAGCTTCCGCAAAATGACTCCCCTCTTACCAGTGACCTCAGTGCATGGTTTGTACATACCTTTTCGCACTGCACCATCCACACACTCAGCCACCTGTCTAGCAGGGCAAAGAGAATTGCTAGTCTTCAGTTAAAGGAGTCTCACAGTGGGGTTGGAGGGCCGGCCCGGTGGCACAGCAGTTAAGCGCGTGTGCTCCACTTCAGTGGCCCGGGGTTAGCAGGTTTGGATCCCAGGTGTGTACCATCTCACCGCTTTTGAAACCACGCTGTGGCGGCGTCCCATATAAAGTAGAGGAAGATGGACACAGATGTTAGCCCAGAGCCAATCTTCCTCAGCAAAAAAGAGGAGGATTGGCATTGGATGTTAGCTCAGGCCTGATCTTCCTCACAAAAAAAAAAAAAAAAGAGTCTCACAGGGCCTCATATACATAAAATATCATAGATTAGCAAAATTTGACATTTATTCAACAGAAGTTTTTTAGCATCTATTGAGTCTCAAGCTCTCTATCTAAGCAATACAGATACAATATGAACAAGCAAGAGAAGGTCCTGTTCTATGGAGCTCATATTTTGGTCGAGAAAGAGACACATTTCCAAATAGACTTGAGTATGAAAGTCTGTAGCTCAGAGGAGCAGCACTGGCTAGAGACGTTAAGTGTGGGAATTGCCATAAGTTATGAAAGTCATTGCCAAATAGAAGAAAAGAGAGGAGGAAAGGGGAATGTGAAATAAGAGAGGGGGGAGGGGAGAGGAGGACCTGGAACCAGGAGCTTAAGATTTCCAATATTTAGAACTCAGTTGAAGGAGGAGCCTGAGGAAGAGGGGCCGGCAGGAGCTCCAGACTCATAGCCCAATGCCTACTTATGAGCCCCACTTGGCTATTTCATATGAATTTCAAAATTAACATGTCCAAAACTTGAACATGAAAACTTGAAATTGAAACAGAATGACAAGTGATTTAGGAGGAACACCAGAAGAGAAAGTTGTCATAGAAGCAAAGAGAGTAGAGTGTTTCCAAAAGAAAGAGTGGTCATTCTTATTAAATGCTTGAGAGAAATTAAAAATAAATAAATAAATAAAATAACTATGCTATCCAAAGTATGGTTAGTAAAACCATGATGGTGAGGAGCATGGCGAGGCTGGAGCTTAGAGTGTGACTTGAGAAATAAGCTGCATTAGACCACAAAGAAGTGTATATATCAAGCAAGGAGGGAGGTCTGATTCCCTAGGTCGGTGACGAGCCATTGAGGCTCTTGCCAGTAAGAGAATTGTCTGTTCAGATCTGAACTCTCTGCACTTTAGAAATATCACACTAACTTCACAGACAGAAGAACCTTCACTCTCATATTATTATAACAAATATGTTCTTGCCTTCTTCTTTTTCATTCAAGCTCTAATGAGATTGGGGCTGAGGGAAAGGTAGGTAAGAGGGAGAAAAGAAAGTGGAGAAGAACTTACCCATGAGTATGCTTCTTCCTAACATACAGACTGTAAGATTATCTAAGAGTTAGGCAGGACAAAAATCATATTTCCCTTTGAGTTAACATATCGAGATGCTTAAATCCAAAGCATACACAAGTGCAGCCACAAAGAAGGAAATATGCAAGGGAATGGGGGGAAGGGGAAAGAATACTGAAGAATAACTTTAAGAGAGTGATGCCTTTAACTCAACACAACAGCTTGTTTCTTTTAAATTGACCTCAAATTTGAAAATTAGACCTCACTTTAAAAACTCAAAGATGGAACAGGGCACACATTTGTGTTAATTATTTTCTTTAGCAAACAAATGATTATTATCTTAGAAGTCTCAAAACATAAAATTTGGAGAATGTCAGGTACATATTCTTTAAGAATATGACATTTATAATGACTTTGATAGCTGAGAAATTCTTCAAAATTGGAGTTAACGTGCTTCAGATATTAGTAGCTGAGCATTTCCTCTCTAGGTCTCAGGAACCTTGGTTGAGAAATGCAGGTTCTTCAAAAATTCTGCTCAGCCAGCTGCTAACAGCCTAATGAATCCCATCAGAGAGCATGGCCTGAAGTGAAAGTGCACCAGAACAGCTGCTCTTTACCTGACTGGAGGAAGCTCTGAACTCTACTTATCCAGCTACTGAGAAGAGCAGCAAAATCAGGATCAAAATCAGATTCTAAACAGAAAGATTCATGGAATGCTTCACAATTTACTTTAAGATGGACCAGTTCAAACTCCACTTCCTGGTAATAGCATACCTGACAATCCAACACCAAACCGTGGTTCTCTCAATTCATTTCTGAAGTATGAATTATTCTTACTTTTCTCTTGACCCCAAAGGATATAGTGAATGGGAAAAGCACTGGATGTGGAGTAAAAAGACATGGCTTTAAATGAAAACTATACTTATGGACTATCTAGCCCTGGACAAATCATTGAACTTCACACAATATACATTTCCTTACCCATGAAAGAGGCATAAAAATACCTCACATTTCAAAGGACTACTACAATGTAAAAAATTAAAAGTATCTCAAAATCCTAGAGAGGGTTTCACTTCTGGTTTGGATGCAGAAAATCACAAGACACTATCACTTTCACCTGAATAACATATAAAAGCCACACAAACTACAAAATCATGGCTTCTTAAAAACACATCAGACAACTGAGGAACCCAAGAAATTCAAGTGAACTGAACTCCAAAAAGTGAGTAACCCTTCAGAGGAGAGATTTACCACTGCTCTTATCCCTGCAGAATAGAGAGAGGAGGAGATAAGAAGAACCAACCACATTTATAATAACTATATGTGTGATGGTATGAAAAGTTAGAACTCTTAGGAGTTGCAGTCACAGAGCAAGTCTCCAACTACCTGCTGACTCTTTCTCACAAGTCTTTATTGAGTACTTGAGGATAAACTGCCAAAAGTGTGGTGGGGGAAACAGAAGGAGAGCTGAGAGAATACCACCACATGTACTTGGGGATTTCATTAAAGGAAGGAACTGGGAGAGCTAAAAATGTGCCAAGACACCCAAAAGCCAGCAGCATTGCAGACAACAGAGAGATCTGACCTCGTTAAAACTCCATTAAAAGCACCATCCCCAAAGCACAGTCAATAATTTCTCTGAACTTGCAACTCCCTGAAAAACTTCTATTCTCTATTTTCAGAAGGTGGTGGCTATTTGGTTTGACTCAGAGCTCTGCTCAGCAGAAAAGCAGAATAAGGAAAACCTACTTTTCCAAGATAATCACCAAACAACAGCAAACAGCTGCGATGTTGGGGGAAACAAGAGTATGGCCAGGAATTGAAAAGAAAATCTTAGAGAACTAGATGACATAGGGAAATCTGAAAAGCCCCAACATACTCCTAGGGGCCTAAAAAGCTACATGAATGTATAAGGTGGTATGCATACCCTAAAAGGACCTGGGAAAGAAGGCACAAGTCACTCAGCTCTGGCTGACTTTGAGGCTCTGTGAGGCTCTGTGAAAACAGAAAGTGAAAGCAAAGGGTGTCATGTACACTGCCTAAAATTTGAAGGAAGCCTTCTCACAAAGATCCCCTTGGCAAAGGGTGAAACACATACAAGCAAAGCATTGAAGGAAATCCTCTGATCAATCACTGGATGATCAGTAAATTATACTGACATGGGTGTGACTGCTAGGAATCCAAGCTTAAAAATAAAAACAAACTTAAAAAAAAATAGCTAACAGAACCTGTTAGCCTCAGTAGCAGAGAATACAGAATCTACAGAATTAGTCTAGGAATGTTGCTAAACAAATAATCAGCAACAAAAGAAATAAAAACAGACAACAAACCTTACAGAGTAGAGGAATCTGATACTAGAGTTATTATAAGATATCTAAAATTTCCAGTTTTCAACAAAAATTTATCAGACATGCAAAGAAATAAGAAAGAATGCCACATACACAGGAAAAATGCAGCCAACAGAAAATGTCCCAGAGACCCCAGATATTGTGCTTAGTAGAAAAAGACTTTAAATCACAAATTATAAATACATTCAAAGAACTAAAGGAAACCATATTACAAGAATTAAGGGAAAGTATGAAAATGATGTCTCACCAGATAAATAAAGAGATAGAAATTGTAGGAAAAAATAACAAATTCTTGAGTTGAAAAGTACAATAACTGAAATGAAAACTTCACTGGAGAGGCTCAACAATAGATATGAGCTGACAGAAAAATTAGCAAACTTGAAGATAGATCAATAAAGATCATCCAGTCTGAGGTGTACAAAGAAAAAACCATGAAGTAAAATTATCACAATCAAGTGTACCAACATGCACATAATTGGAGTCCCAGAAGAAGAAGAAACAATGAAAGACACAGGAAAATATTTGAAGAAATCATAGCCAAAATCTTCCCAAATTAGATTTTTACAGTATTAATCTACATATTAAAATAGCTCAACAAATTTCAGTAACACAAACTCAAAGAGATCGACCCTCAAAGGCATTATAGTCAGATTGATGAAAGTCAAAGACAGAGAAAGCATCAAGAAAAAAATCATTTTATCACATATATGGGATCCTCAATAAGATTAGTGGCTGACTTCTCATCAGAAACAATGGATACCAGAAGATAGTGGGATGCATCTTCAAAGCCTTGGGAAAAAAATTGTCAACCACGAATTCTATATCCAGCTACAATCTCTTTCAAAAAATGAAGAAATTAGCACTTTCCAAGATAAACAAAAAAAGAGAATTTGTTGTTAACAGACCTTCACTATAAGAAATACTAAAGGGAGTTCTTTAGGTTGACATGAAAGGACTCTAGACAGTAACTCAAACACACACAAAGAAATAAAAAGCACCAATGAGGGTAAAAATGCAGACATTATGAAATGCAGTATAAATAAATTTTTGTATGTAACTCTTCTCTAATCTATTTTAAAAGATGGATTACTGCCTAAAGCAATAATTATAAAATTATCTTGATGGTCTTATAATGTATAAAGATGTAGTTTGTATGACAACGAAAGTACAAAGAAGGGGGGAGGAAACTGTGGTATCTTAGAGCTAAGTGTTGGTATATTACTGAAGTTAAGTTAGTATTAATCCAAAATAGATTATTTTAAATTTCATACTGTTATCTCCAGGGAAACTACCAACAAAATAACTCAAAAAACATATATAAAGAGAAGCAATATGATAATTAAAAATATCCACCAGAAAATATCTGTTTATACAATAGAGAGCAGTAATAGATAAATAAGGAAACAGAAAGAAATAAGACATATAGAAAACAAATACCAAAATGACAGACATAAATCCTACCTTATCAGTAAATACAATAAATGTAAATAAATTAAATGCTTTAATCAAAATTTAGAGATTGGTAGAATGAATAAAAAATTATGACCTGATTATATGTTGGCTACAAAATATACACTTTAGATTCAAAGACACAACTAGGTTGAAAATAAAGGATGGAAAAATATATAACATGCAAGCATCAACCAAAAAAGAGCTGGAGTAGCTACACTAACATCAAACAAAATAGAATTTAAGACAAAAATTGTAACTAGAGACCAAGAAGTGTATTGTTAATGATAAGAAGGTTAATCCATTACAAAGATATAAGGATTATAAAAATATATGTACCTAACAACAGAGGCCCAAAATACTTGAACTGATAGAACTGACAGATATAAAGGAAATCATAGACAACTCAACAATACTAATAGGAGACTTCAATACCTCACTTTCAACAATGGGTAGAAAAACTAGGCAGAGATCAACAAGAAAATAGAAGACTTGAAAAACTGGATCTAAAGACATCTACAGAACACTCCACCCAACAAGAGCACAATACACAATTCTTGTCAAGCACACATGGAACATTATCCAGAATAGACCATTCTCAGGGTACAAGCCTCAATAAATTGCAAAGATTGAGATTATGCAAATTATGTCCTCCAACCACAATGGAATAAAATAAGAATTCAACAGAAGAAAATTTAGGAAATTCACAAATATGTGAAAGTAAAAAAAATATACTCTAAATAACTAATGGATCAAAGAATAAATAACAATGGAAATTCCAAAAACTTTGAGAAAAATCAAGTGTAAAACAGAAAATAGTAAAACTTATGGGATTCAGTGAAAGCAATGCTGAAAGGAAAATCCACAGATGTAAATGCCTATGTTAAAACAAAGAAATCTTAAATCAAGAACCTAAAGTTAAAGCACCTTGAGAAATTGAAAAGAGAAGAAAAAACCCTATCCAAAACAAGAAGAATGAAGGAACTAATAAAGATTAGATCAGAAATAAAGGAATTAGAGAATATCAAAACAATAGACAAAATAAATGAAACCAAAAGTTGGTTTTTTGAAAAAAATCAACAGTTTGACTAAATTTCATCAAGACTGACCAAGAAAAAAGAAGGAAGACTCAAATTACTAAAATCAGGAATTAAAAAAGGTATGTTACTACAAACCTTACAAGAATAAAAAGGACTATAAGATACTACTATAAATAACTATATGCCAAAAACTAAATGAGATAGACAAATACTTAGAAAGATACATACTACAGAAACTGACTCAAGAAGAAATAGAAAATCTGAATAGATCTAATGAAGTTAGTAATTAAAAAACTATCCATGATGTAAACTCCAGGCCCAAATGGCTTAACCCATTGAATTCTACAAAACATTTAAAGATGAAATAATAAAAATTCTTCACAAACTCTTCCAAAAAATAGAAGATAATACTTTCTAACTCATTCTATGATGCCAGTATTACCCTAATACCAAAACCAGATCAAGATACCACAAAAGAAGTAAACCAAAACCATTATTTCTCACAAATATAGACATAGAAATCCTCAACAAAATTCTAGCAAACGAAATCCAGCAATGCATAGAAAGGACCATATACCCTGACCCAATGAAATTTATCCCAGGAATGCAAGATTGGTTTAACATCTCAAAATCAATTAATGTAATAATACATGCTAGCAATAGAATAATGAATAAAACCATACGATAATTAAAATAGACAAAGACAACATTTGACAAAATTCAACACTACCTCATGATAAAAAAAAAAAAAAACTAAATAACAAAAAATAGAGGGAACTCCCACAACCTGATAAAGGGCATCTACAAAAAATGGACAGCTGGACATCAGCATCATGGCGGAGTGAGCTTTCCCGTAAACTCTTTCCCTGATAAGATACAACAAAAGAGACAGTCACAGACCAACAACAGACTCCTACACAGAAAAACGAAGATCGGAAAGGTCCACACTGCTGCACATCTGAGAGTGGATGTGCTGGTGCGCCCGGAGGAAGTGGGCAGAGGTAAGGAGAAATCCTCTCCCTCCCCATCAGATCAGCGATCTGGGTCCATGCGGTTCCCAGAGAGGGGAGAGGGGCGGCCCTCTGCAGGGAAACAGTAGCTCTTCAAGCTCTCTCAGCCAGTGGGAAATTCCCACACAGAGGACGCAGAACTGCTGCAGGGGTGCCATCAACATCTGAGCACCCCAGGAGAGCAGATAACAAGGGGTGAGTGAGAAGCCCCCCACTCCAGGGACCCAGCAAGCAAAAGAGAGAGTCCCCGCCTCCCTGCATGCCTGACACTGCAGTTCAGCTGACCAGACCAGACAGAGCAGCCAGGCCAATCGCAGGGAGCAGCTGGGGCAGAGTACAGGGGGCTCAGATTATACAGCCCTTAACCACTACATGGTGGTGGCAGGTGGAAACTGCAACGAGATATTTCCAGGATGAGGAAAAACAAAGCAAATACAGGAACCACAATGCAAAGGTACATGAAATCACCAGACCAGAAGAAAAATGACAAGCACCCAGAAACCAACCCTGAAGGCACAGAAATCCATAACCTAAATGGCAGAGATTTCAAAATAGCTATCATAAAATAACTCAACAAAATACAAGATAACACAGACAAACAATTCAATGAGATAAGGATTTCTTCACAAAAGAGATTGAAATCCTAAAGAAAAACAAATCAATACTGATGGAGACGAAGAACACAATGGAGGAGATAAAGGAGAATCTGGAATCTTTAAAGAATAGAGCTGACAATATGGAGGAAAGAATTAGCATTATAGAGGATGGAATACAGATATGCTCCAGATGGAGGAGGAGAGAAAACTAAGACTAAAAAGAAATGAAGAAAGTCTCCAAGAAATATCCGACTCTACTAGGAAATGTAACATAAGAATTACAGGTATTCCTTAGGCAGAAGAGAGGGAAAGAGGAACAGAGAGCCTATTCAAGGAAATAATAGCTGAGAACTTCCAAATCTGGGGAAGGAGCAAGAAATACCAGTAAGTGAAGCCAATAGGTCGCCTAATTAAGTCAACAGGCAAAGGCCCATCCCACGGCATATAGTGGTAAGGCTGGCTAAAGTCAATGACAAAGAAACAATATTAAGGGCAGTTAGACAAAAACAAACAATAACGTAAAAAGGAACTCCCATCAGGCTCTCAGCCAATTTCTCAACAGAAACTTTACAGGCTAGGAGAGACTGGAATGACATATTCAAAATACTGAAAGACAAAAACTTTCAGCCAAGAATACTCTATCCAGCAAAAATATCCTTCAAATATGATGGAGAAATAGTAACTTTCCCAGATAAACAAAAGCTAAGGGAGTTCATGGCCACGAGACCCCCACTATAAGAAATAGTGAAGAAGGCCTTCAGGCGTGAAAAAAAGAAAAGAAAGGGAATACAAAGCTTGGAGCAAGGAGAAAAATAGGCAGATAAACTCAGAAAAATAGTAGATCTTTATCGGAATAGGTTAGAACCACTTAAATACCAAAATCAAAGATCAAAGGAAGGAATTCACCAAAAATAAATTTAACCTCATCACTGTAAACACACACACACAACACAAGATGGGATAAGTTGTAACAAGAATGACTTAGAAGGGGAAGAGGAAAGACATTGAATTGAGTTAGTATAAGGAAATAAGAGGCCATCAGATAATGGACTATCTCATATACAAGATTTTTTATACAAACCTCAAGGTAACCACTAAACAAATAATCGAAACAAAATCACATATGATAAACAAAGAGAAAACTAGAAGAGTCATAAGACAGAACAACCAAACTGAATTGGCAGTCCGAAACAAATGGGACAAGAAACAAAGGAAATGCAAAAGAACCAGAAAATAAGTGACAAAACAGCGACATTAAGCCCTCATATATCAATAATTACCCTAAATGTAAATGGATTTAACTCTCCAATCAAAAGATACAGAGTGGCAAGATGGATTAAAAAGCAAGACCCAAAAATATGCTGCCTCCAGGAAATACATCTCAGCTCTAGAGACAAGCATAGGCTCAAAGTGAAAGGATGGAAGACAATACTCCAAGCTAATGGCAAACAAAAGAAAGCAGGTGTTGCCATACTGATATCAGACAAAGTGGTCTTCAAGACAAAACAGGTTAAGAGAGAAAAAGAATGGCAATATATAATGATAAAAGGGACACTCCACCAAGAAGACATATCAATTGTAAATATATATGCACCCAACGTAGGAGCACCAAAGTACATAAAGTAACTATTAACAAACCTAAAAGGAGATATTAACAACAACTCAATAATAGTAGGGGATCTTAGTACCCCACTTACACCAATGGATAGATCATCCAGACAAAAAGTCAATAAAGAGACAGTGGACTGGGCCAGCCCCCTGGCTTAGGGGTTAAGTGCGAGTGCTCCGCTGCTGGTGGCCTGGGTTCGGACCCCGGGCACACACCGACGCACCGCTTCTCCAGCCATGCTGAGGCCGCGTCCCACATACAGCAAATAGAAGGATGTGCAACTATGACATACAACTGTCTACTGGGGCTTTGGGGAAAAAAATAAATAAATAATAAAAAAAATTTAAAAAAATAAAAAAGAAACAGTGGACTTAAATAAAACCTGGACAAGATGGACCTAGTAGACATATACAGAGCACTCCATCCAAAAACAGCTGACTACACATTCTTCTCAAGCGCACATGGAACATTCTCAAGGATAGACTATATGTTGGGAAACAAAGCGAGCCTCAACAAATTTGAGAAGATTGAAATCATAACAAGCATCTTTTTCATACCATAATGCTATGAAACTGGAAATCAACTATTAGAAATAAAACTGGGAATGTGACAAAGGTGTGGAGATTAAACAACATGCTACTGAACAACCAATGGATCATTGATGCAATTAAAGGAGAAATCAAAAAATATCTGGAAACAAATTAAAATGAAAATATGCCATACCAAATCATATGGGATGCAGCAAAAGCGGTCCTGAGAGGGAAACTCATAGCAATACAAGCCCACCTTAACAAACGAGAAAAAGCCCAAATAAGCAACCTTAAATTACACCTAACAGAACTAGAAAAAGACAAACAAACAAAGCCCAAAGTCAGCAGAAGGAGAGAAATAATAAAAGTCGGAGCAGAAATAAATGAAATTGAGACCAAAAAAACAGTAGAAAGGATCAATGAAACAAAGAGTTGGTTCTTTGAGAAGATAAACAAAATTGACAAACCCTTAGCCAGACTTACTAAGGAAAAAAGAGAAAAGGCTCAAATAAATAAAATTAGAAATGAAAGAGGAGAAATTACAACAGATACCACGGAAATACAAAGGATTATAAGAGAATACTATCAGAAATTATATGCCAACAAATTGGACAAACTGGAAGAAATGGATAAATTCTTAGACTCGCACAACCTCCCAAAACTGAACCAAGAAGAAATGGAGAACCTGAATAGACCAATCACAAGTAAAGGGATTGAAATAGTAATCAAAAACCTCCAAAAATTAAAAGTCCAGGACCAGATGGCTTCTCCGGTGAATTTTACCAAACATTCGAAGAAGATTTAATACTCATCCTTCTCAAACTATTCCAAAAAATAGAGGAAGATGGAACACTTCCTAAATCATTCTATGAGGCCAACATCACCCTGATACCAAAGCCAGACAAAGACAATACAAAGAAGGAAAATTACAGGCCAATATCACTGATGAACATAGATGCAAAAATCCTCAACAACATATTGGCAAACCGAATACAGCAATACATTAAAAAGATCATACACCATGATCAAGTGGGATTTATACCAGGGACGCAGGGATGGTTCAATATGCACAAATCAATCAACGTTGATATACCACATCAACAAAACAAAGAATAAAAACCACATGGTCATCTCAATAGATGCAGAGAAGGTATTTGAAAAGATACAACATCGATTTATGATAAAAACTCTCAACAAAATGGGAATAGAAGGAAAGTACCTCAACATAATAAAGGCTGTTTATGACAAACCCACAGCTAACATCATACTCAGCGAGGAAAAGCTGAAAGCCATTCCTCTGAGAACAGGAATGAGATAACTCTGCCCACTCTCACACTCTTATTCAGCATAGTACTGGAGGTTTTGGCCAGAGCATTTCACTATTTGCAGACAACATGATTTTATATATAGAAAACCCTAAGGAATCCATTGGAAAACTATTAGAAATAATCAACAACTACAGCAAAGCTGCAGGGAACAAAATCAATCTACAAAAATCAGTTGCATTTCTGTATGCTAATAACAAACTAACAGAAAGAGAGCTCAAAAACATAACACCATTTACAATCACATCGAAAAGAATAACATATCTAGGAATAAATCTTACCAAGGAGGTGAAAGACCTATACAATGGAAACTACAAGACATTATTGAAAGAAATCGATGACATAAAGAAATGGAAAGACATCCCATGCACATGGATTGGAAGAATAAACATAGTTAAAATGTCCATATTACCTAAAGCAATCTACAGATTCAATGCAATCCCAATCAGAATCCCAATGACATTCTTCACAGAAATAGAAAAAAGAATACTAAAATTCATATGGGGCAACAGATAACTAAAGCAATCCTAAGGAAAAACAACAAAGCTGGAGGCATCACAATCCCTGACTTCAAAACATACTACAAAGCAATAGTAATCAAAACAGTATGGTACTGGTACAAAAACGGACACACAGATCAATGGAACAGAATTGAAAGCCCAGAAATAAAACCACACATATACGGACAGCTAATTTTCGACAAAGGACCTAAGAACATACGATGGAGAAAGGAAAGTCTCTTCAATAAATGGTGTTGGGAAAACTGGACAGCCACATGCAAAAGAATGAAAGTGGACCGTCTGCTATCGCCATTCACAAAAATTAACTCAAAGTGGATCAAAGACCTGAAGGTGAGACCTGAAACTATAAAAGTCATAGAAGAAAATATAGGCAACACACTATTTGACATTGGTCATAAAGGAATCTTTTCGGATGACATGCCTACTCAGACTAGGGAAACTAAAGAAAAAATAAGCAAGTGGGAGTTTATTAGATTAGAGTTATGTAGAGCTTCTACAAGAAAAATGAAACCAGAATCAAGATGAACAGACAATCCACCAGCTGGGAGCAAATATTTGCAAAACATATATCTGACAAGGGGTTAATCTCCATAATATATAAAGAACTCACACAACTGAACAACAAAAAAACAAACAAGCCAGTCAAAAAATGGGCAGAGGAAATGAACAGACACTTCTCCAAAGAAGATATACAAATGGCCAATAGGCACATGACAAGATGCTCAACATCACTAATCATCAGGGAAATGCAAATCAAAACAACACTAAGATATCACCTCACGCCCATTAGAATGGCTATAATCACCAAGACAAAAAACAACAAATGTTGGAGAGGATGTAGAGAAAGAGGAACCCTCATACACAGCTGGTGGGAATGCAAATTGGTGCAGCCTCTATGGAAAACGGTATGGGGATTCCCCAAAAAACTAAAAATAGAAATACCCTATGATCCAGCTATCCCACTAATGGGAATCTATCCAATGAACCTGAAATCAATAAGCCAAAGAGGCTTATGCACCCCTATGTTCATTGCAGCATTATTCACTATAGCCAAGAAATGGAAGCAACCCAAGTGTCCCTCGACTGATGAATGAATCAAGAAGATGTGGTATATATATACAATGGAATACTACTCAGCCATAAAAAAGACAAAATCCTCCCATTTGCAACAACATGGATGGACTTGGAGAGTATTATGTTAAGTGAAATAAGCTGGAAAGAGAAAGACAAACACCATATGATCTCACTCATATGTGGAATATAAACCAACATATAGACAGAGAAAACTGTATTGTGGTTACCAGCGGCAATGGAGGTAAGAGGTGGGCACAAGGGGTGAGGGGAGACATGTATATGGTGATGGACAAACAAAAGTGTACAACCAAAAAATTTCACAATGTTATAAACTATTAAAACATCAATAAAAAAAATGCACAGCTAACATAATACATGATGGTGAAGGACTGAATGATTTCCCCCTAAGATCAGAAAGAAGACAAGAATATCTGCAACACTTCTATTCAAAGTTATACTGGAAGTGCTAGCCAGGGCAATCAGGCAAGAAAAATCATATAAAGTCATTAAGATTGGAAAGGAAGAAGTAAAACTATCTTTGCATATGACATGACCTTATATATAGAAAATCCCCAGAAATCTGCTAAAAATCTATTAGAACTAAGAAAAACGTTTAACAGGGTTGCAGGTAGCAAGATAAATATACAATAACCAATCGTATTTCCATACAGTAGCAATGAACAAACAAAAATGAAATCAAGAAAGTATTTCACTTGTAATAGCATCAAAAAGAATGACATCTGGTTGCCAGGGACTGGGGGAAGGAGGGAATGGGGAGTTGCTATTCACTAAGTACAAAGTTTCAGTTATGCATGATGATTAAGTTTTAGAGATCTGCTGTCCAACATTATGCCTATAATTAACATAACTGTATTGTACACTTAAAATTTGTAAAGAGGGTAAATCTCATGTTAAGTTTTATTACCACAGTTAAAAAAAAAAAAAGAATAACATCCTTAGGAATATATTTAATAAAAAGAAGTGCATAACTTAGACTCTGAAAACTACAAAACATTCTTGAAAGAAATTAAATACCTAAATAAATGGAAAGACATCCATGTTCAAGGATTAGAAGACTTGATAAGAAAATATTGTTAAGATGTCATTACTTCCCAAATTAATCTATACATTCAACACAATCTCTATCAAAATCCAAACAGCTGACTTTCTGTTGAGAAGTTGAGTGTAAAATGTATTTGGACACTAAAGGGACTCATAGTAGCAAATCTTGAAAAAGGACAAAGTTGGAGGATTCACACTTTTTGATTTCAAAATCTTCTCCAAAGCTACATAATTGAGACAATGTGGTCCTGGCATGAAGAAAGACATATGAATCAGTAGAATAAAAATAAAGCCTCAGATTTATGATCAATTGATTTTTGACCAGAGTGTCAAGACAATTCAATGGGGAAAGAATAGTTACTTCAACAAATGGTGCTGGGATAACTGGATATCCACATGCAAAAGAATGAAATCGAACCCTTACCTAACAACATATACAAAAAATAACTCAAAATGGATCAAAGTCCTAAATTTAAGAGCTAAAACTATAAAACTCTGAGAATAAAACATAGGCATAAATCTTCATGACTTCAGATTACACAATGGTTTCTTAGATACAACACCAAAAACACAAGCAACGAAAAAAAAGAGATAAATTTGTTTTCATCAAAATTAAAAACTTTTGTGCTTCAAAGACACAAAGTGAAATGACAACCCATAGAATGCAAAGAAAGGTTTTGCAAATTGTATATATGATGTGGGGTTTGTATATAGAATAAACAAATAACTACTACAAATTAGTAATAAAAAGACAACACAACTAAAAAATGGGCAAAGGACCTCAATAGACATTTCTCCAAAAAAAAGATATACAAATGGTCAACAAACACGTGAGAAGATGCTCAACATCCTTCACCATCGGGGAAACACAAATCAAAATCACAATAAGACATCCCTCCATACACACTAGAGTGGCTATAATTAAAAAGACAGAAAATAAAAAATGTTTTTGATGATGTGAGCAAATTGGAATTCTTATACATTGCTGGTGGGAATGCAAAACGGTGCAGCCACTTTTGAAAATAGTGTGGCAATTCCTCAAATGTCTAAAGATAGAGTACTCTATCTTTAGACATTTGCCGTATGACCCAGCAATTCTACTCCCAGATATATATCCAAGAGAAATGAAACATATGTCCACAAAAACATTTACACACAAATGTTTGCAGCAGCCTTATTCACAATATTCAAAAAGTGAAAAAGTGATTGTTTTCAATCCAATGTTTATTAACTTAATGAATTAATAAATAAAATGTGGCATATCCATAAAATGGAATATTATTTGGCAATAAAATACAATGAAGTACTGATACATGCTATAACATGCGTGAACCTTGAAAACATTATGCTAAGTGAAAGAAGCCAGACACAATGGATCACATAGTATATGATCCCATTTATATTAAATAGTTAGAATAGGTAAATCTAGAGAGACAGAAAGTAGATTAGTGGTTTCCTAGGGCTGAAGAGGGGTGGAGAGGGAGAATGTGGGACTGGGAGTTGATAGCTGAAGGGCGTGGAGTTTCTTTTGGGGTGATGAAAACGTGCTTAAATTTATTTTGGTGATGCTGCACAACTCTGTGAAAAGCCATTGAATTGTACACTTAAAATGGGTAAATTGTATAGTATGTTGATTATATTTCAGTAAAGCTTTTTTTTAAAAAAAAATCAATTATCTTTCTATATACGAACAAGGAACGTTTGGAAAATGGAATTTTAAAAAACAATACCACCTAAAATAAGACTGGCAATACCAAGTGAGAAGGACATGGAGCAGCGAAAACCTCATACACTACTGATAGGAGTGTATATTGGTAAAATCACCTTTGAAAACAATTTGGCAGTATCTACTAAAACCTAATAAAGGCCTACTCTATGAGCCAACAGTTCCACTCCTGTGTATATATACCCAAGAGAGATGAGTGCTGTGTCCACCAAAAGTCATGTACAAAATTGTTCATAGCAGCTTAACTCATAATAGCAAGAAGTAGAAATAATCCATACGTCCATCAAGAGAAGAATGAATAAGTAATATGTGACTTATTCATACCTGGTATACTCCTTAAAAATTCAAAGAATGAACTACATCTAGATGTAACACATTGTAAAATCCCACTAGACGTAATGTTGAATGAACAAAACCAAATACAAATGGGCTCAACAACAGTATGATTCTATTTACAAAATATTCAAGATTAGGCTAAACTTAATCTGTGGTGATAGAAGTAAGAATATGGATGTGGATGGAGCTAAGACTAAGACTGTCAAGGAACATGAGGGAGTCTTCTGGAGTGCTGCAAGTATTTTATAACTTGATCTAAATTCTACATAAATATGCAAAAATTAAACTACACATGTAAGTTTGCACACATACTTCAAATTTAAAATGTTTTAAAGAAAAATTTACACAATTTAGCACTTAAATATTTTTTCATTCTCATGAAAGAAGGTTTTTACAGTGGTAGAGGCAAAAGCCAAGTGGTAGTGGATTGAGGAGTGGATCTAGAGGTGAAGAAGTAGAGTCTGTGTGCATAGACTAGTCTTTCAAGACGTTGAACAATAAAAGGAAGAAAAAAGATGACTTGAAGGGTAGTATCTAGAGAAGAAATTTCTGTTATTGGTGCAAGGAAGGAGGCACTGGCACATGCTTAGAAGTTAAAGGAAAGAATATAATGGAGAGAGATGAAAGAACTAGAATTGATTGTTTCTCATGATGGATAGAAGCTTAGTCCTTTTTTTTTTTTTTAATTTTTTGTTTATTGCAGTAACATTGGTTTATGACGTTGTAAAAATTTCAGGTGTACATCACTGTACTTCTATTTCTGCATAGATTACATCATGTTCACCACCAAAATACTAATTACAACCCATCACCACACACGTGCTGAATTATCCTTTTCACCCTCCTCCCTCCCCCCTTCCCCTGGGGTAACCACCAATCCAATCTCTGTCCCTATGTGTTTGTTTATTGTTGTTATTATCTACTACTTAATGAAGGAAATCATACGGTATTTGACCTTCTCCCTCTGACTTATTTCACTTTGCATTATACCCTCAATGTCCATCCATGTTGTCACAAATGGCTGGATTTCATCGTTTCTTATGTCTGAGTAGTATTCCATTGTGTATATATACCACAGCTTCTTTATCCATTCGTCCCTTGATGGGCACTTAGGTTGCTTCCAAGTCTTGGCTATTGTGAATAACGCTGCAATGAACACAGGGGTGCATGTACCTTTACAAATTGGTGTTTTCAAGTTCTTTGGATAAATACCCAACAGTGGAATAGCTGGATCATATGGTAGTTCTATCCTTGATTTTTTGAGGAATCTCCATACTGTTTTCCATAGTGGCTGCATCAGTTTGCACTCCCACCAGCAGTGTATGAGAGCTTAGTCCTTTATGTCAGTCTTGGGTTCAAGTCTCAACTCGATCACTTACTCCTTGTAAGATTTTGCACATGCTATTTAACCTGTTCAAGATCAGTTCCTCGTCTATAAAGCGGAAGAAAATAATTTTAACTTTTTATTTTAACTATTTTATTTAAATTTAACTTTTTAACCTGTTCAAGATCAGTTCCTCATCTATAAAATGGAAGAAAATAATTTTAACTTTTTATAGTGTTGTGGGTGTTTGCTTAAATTAAACTCAATAAGTATCTGTTATGCCAATTCAAAGAGATTGGGGAGAATAGAATTAAGAACACAGGTAGAGGAATTGAACTTATGAAATATCAGGAAAAAAGAAAATAATGGATTAAAAAAAACCAAAACACTAAGTTTTTAAAAAGATAGCATGTGAGTAGAAAAACTAAGATAACAGCTGATTCTTTACTTTTTCATAGTGAAAATGGTCTTTCACTAAAATAGAGCCAAATTCAACGCTTATGTAAGGGATTCTCAAGCTCTTTATAAGACTGAAGGAAATATTGAGATTCTGACTTTCCAGTAACATAATATTAGAATAGAAAGTCCACTTTTCACTAGTCTTTATTTTCACTATAACCTTCCCTATATGAAGGTGAAGGAGTTACAATTTGCATTGTAAAAAAAAGAAATATATGAATGTTAACATCAGTCTGGAATAAAACTATTACAAACAATAACTATTTTAAAATATTGGAATTGAAAGTATTTGCTGGTCTAATGCTTTTAAACATAGAGAAAGTATATTGCTTATCTTAACTTATGGAAACAACAACAAAAACCCGTCATTAAAAAGCAAAGAGAGAGATAAGTGATAATTATACCAAAGAGTTTGACTGTTCCTAAGACTTGGATGTTCTCATATATTTCATTAAAAACAATTTTTAAATTTTCAATGAATAAGTTCACCTTTACTTATTTGAGGGAAATCTACATCTTTTTATTGGGTGCAAGAGGAAAACAAATCTGGAGTTTTCTCCTTTCAACAAGGATTTTCTTTCCCAGTTATTTCCAGACCCTAAAGGAGAGGGGGAGTGTGACAAGCTGAGAAATGCAGGTGCACGTAATTGACTAGGCAAATGTTCTATTGTCATAGAAGCAAAGCACATCAAATTAATGAGGTCCACAGAGACCCAGAAGGCTGGGTCCAATCAGAAGCCTGACTTGGCATGCTTCAGCATGTGCTTTGGGCAACCTGGCAGCCCTTTTGTTTGTATCCCAGACAACCTAAAATTTCCAGGAAAGAGAAATCATCTTCATATTCTTACTGTGTGCAAAGGTAGGTTTTCAAAGAGCACATGTTTAAAGCCCAAAAGTCACTATTTGAGCTGTATGCCAATTGTGAATTAAAAAAATGGTTCAATTAAAAACTTGTTTAGCTTCTTCTTGAAGATGATAGTTAGTATAAACTGTGTTGCTAAAAATGTAAGGAAGCACCTAGGAGTCAAAAAAATTGAGATCTCCTAAGTCTGCCATTGGCCACTTTTTCCTTTAGGCAAGTCATGTAAGCTTTCTGGGCCTCTATTTCTTCTTCTATAAAAATTAAATAATTAGGTTAATGATCTTTTCCTTCCAGTTCCAAAACTATATCAACCACAAAAATGAATTTCCTAAAAAATATTATTTACACTTTGAAAATTAAATTGTTTCCTTCTTTAAAAAGGTGAGAAATGGATTTCTTACATCTCCACCTCTAGCCTGAAAAGCCTATGGATCTAAAAGAAATGGTTATGACACAAAGTTTCTAAAAATTAATATTTCAATAATGTAAGAACGAATTGCATATGGACAAGAACAAAACAATAATATACAAAAGTGGAAATAATTGCTAGAGTGATGGGAAATAGTTCTGTTTTTCTTTTAATTGGTGTTAATCACAACATCCTATTGAAAACTCTCTTAGATCTTTGACCATTGGGAATAAAATGGTGGTTCTGGGACCCAGATCCAAACCTTCACTGGACTTCTCCCTCTGTTGGCCCCAGCACACTCCATAGTAAAGGCTGATGCTGCAGCATGTGCTGGAAATATTGCTGCTGCAGGTGCAGCTCCAGGCTCACCTTGAGCTCGCAGCTTCTAGTAACCAAGGCGACACTCCCAGGAAAACCAGAGAGGCCAGCCACCACTTCCTATGGAAAAAAAGAAACTGATATGAAGAGAGAGTTTTTTCTGGTGCCTTTATCAAAATGGAAAGATAAAGTACCCAAGTGAATGAGGTCATTAGAACTAGAGTTGGTTTTCTAAGGATTTAAAGTGCAAGTAGAGTGGCCCAGTGGTTAGAGCTTTGTGCTTCTTGGAACGAAGTCAAATATAACTAGCCATGATCTCGTATGAGTAGTGTGGTCTAAGCACATTAATAAACTGGTCCTAAATAAGAACATCTACTTTGAGTGTCCTTTAGGCCAGTTACTAGCTATGTATCCTTAGGCAAATCACTATCTCCAATCTTTTCACTTCTGCCATTTGAAAAACAGGAAAGATAGCTTCCCAATCTATCTACCTGTGCCTTAGTAGAGGTGAAATGGGCTAATGAGTTGGAAAATTCTTTAATAAGTAAAAAATGCTTTAAAAAACAAGGCAGGTTGTTTTAAATTATTGAAAATATAATCTCTCATTCTATAAGTATTTGCTCTTTTCCTTGCGTTAGCTCTGGTATCTGGTTATATAATTTAATTGCAGGAGGCAGGACTTCTGGAATGATGTTGTAAGTAACTCAGTGAAATCTCTCTCCTGGAGCCGTATCTATTAAGCTGGTCAAAGTTAACAAAAACAATTATTCAAATTCTCTGGAGAAAGACCAAAGGGCTTGCAACAAATTGAGAAGCATTTATTGAACAAAATCTCTAGAAACTCAATAAGAACAGTGGGAGGCTGTGGCATTTGAGATAGGGACTGTATCCATCCACCAACAAGTCTGCCTTGCAGAACCATTTCAGGAGGCCTAGCAATCCCAGCAGCCCAGTGGCAGCTCCCATCTCCCCAGATCCCTGGGACAGAAGAACTGTTCTGTGGTTTCTGCAGCCAGCGGACATCAGCAGATCCCAGAGGGCCTATACTGAGCTGTTGGTGACAGCTGGGTGGCACCTGTTCTGCCACATCAACTCCCACTATTTAAGATGAAACCAGGTATAAGAGCTGGTGAAGAGTGCAGGCACCCTTACTTGCATAGCTCTGAGCTGCTACAGTGGGCTTGGCAGCCAAGTGAAAGCTCCTATCCCCTCAGCTTCTAGGACAGAGACCAAGCGGCAGCTAGTGAATATCAGCAGTTCCCTACCTCACCAGCACTGGGTTGTAGAAGATCCACACTAAGTAGTGGCCACAGCCAGGCAGAGGCACCAGTTCTTGCCTCTCCCTATCCACACACAAAAATAGAACCCTGCCTCCATAGGGAGGATCCAGGTGGGACAGCAAGTGAAGAGTGAGTTCTCCATCCCCAACCAGTTCCTGATCCAAAGAATAGAGGTTTTACCCAGGAGAGGGTCACAAAGAGCCTTAAAGACTGGCAACAACCTGTCTCTGCCAAGGGACTCAACTGTAATTGAACCAGAATGTGGAACAATTAATGTTATCCAAAACCATAAAGCAATCATCTAGCAATTAGTGGAGGCTATAGACGGCTATGAAATGCATAGAGGAAGTCAAAGAGAGTTTGTCTAAACCCATGATCATCCCTGATAATGAAGAAGACTATATGCATGCCCAAGGCTATGCCCTCTCAGAGGAGACATCAAAGGCTGCAAATTTCAGGGGAAATAGATCTCACTGAACTAATCCAGCCAAAGTGTAAACAAATAAGGAAGCAAACAACAAGCCCGTAGGTACAAGGGATCAGTATCCAGAGTGGCCACGTTATATATAGGGTATATGAGACACTCAAAGAAACAGAAACCCATGCACAAGGGGAAAAAAGCAGGCAATAGAAATTATATTTGAGGGGACCCAGATGTTGGACTTAGCAGACAAAGATTTTTAAGGCAACTCTTACAAAATACATTCAAAGATCTAAAGCAAACCATGCTTAAAGATTTAAAGCAGGTAGGTGGTTGAAGATGGCAGTGTAGGAAGATCCTGAACTCACCTCCTCCCATGGACACAAAAAATCAACAGCTACATATGGAACAATTCCCTCTGAAAAAGACCTGGAAACTAGCTGAACAGCTCCTCCAGAGCAAAGGATAAAGGGGCTACATCTGAGATGGGTAGGAGAGGCAGAGATGCAGTCTTGCCAAAAGCCCCACCCCTAGCACAGCAACCAATGTTGTTGAAGGGGGAGAGGCAGAGATGCAGTCTTGCCAAAAGCCCCACCCCTAGCACAGCAACCAATGTTGTTGAAGGGACCTCACAAACACAGAGCTTCTCCCTAAGGAGTGAGAGATTTGTACCCCACATCAGGAACTCCAACATTGGGACCTGCATGAGAGAAACAAGCTCCCAAAACATCTGGCTTTGTAAACCAACAGGGCTCACATCCAGGAACACCATAGGTGTGTAGGAAATGGAGATTCCCCTCTTAAAGGGCTTGCACACAAACTCACTTGCTCCAGGACCCAGCACAAGAGCGGCAGTTTGAAAAGCACCTAGACCACGTGTGAAGGAGATTCATTTGCTAATCTTAAGCATCTGCTGGAGGGGCAGGAGCTTGTTGGGACTCTTTCTGAGGAAGGAGGTGCTGGTGGGTGCCATTTTTGTGTTCTCCCTCTACCTTGCTAGTGCTGGCACGAGTGGGCACCATTTTTGCACTCCCTTTCTTACCTGCTAGTGCCGGTGGGCACGCCCCATACCCACGCTGCTCCATTAGCCCCACCAAAGCAGGCAGGTGGGCACAGCCCACACAGAAAATGCTCCTTGAGTGCCTGGCTCTGGTGGCCAAGGGGGATTGTGTTCCTAGACCCAATGGGTTGAAACAATCAAAGAGATAGTTTTTGGCAGGCTACCACCCCACAGCACTACACAGACAGCAGACTGAAACACATCACCAGTCTTCTTGTGGAAAAGGCTTACTTACTTGTCCTGGAGCTTCAGCCTGAGGGGCAGGCTTCAGGTTTGCCATGCATCTAGAGGCTACAGAAGTGTTCTCAAGGAATGTAGGCCGGGAGATGCCACCTTTGCCCTCTCCCTTGGCCTTGCTACAGCTTGCTGGTACCTCCCAGAAACACTCATACACTCATCTGGTGCCCTGATGTTTGCAACTGTTGCCAAGGGGACCTACAGATCACCTGGTCTGGGGGCCAGGAGGGTTTACTATTGCAGTCCCATAGGACTGGATATGTGCGCACCTTAATATCTGCTGCCTGAAGGTCTAGTTTCCAATCAGCCTGAAACTAAGTGCTAACTGAGATCCCTCCCTCTGGAACACACAGGTCTTGGAACACCCTCAACAACTGGGACCTGTCAAGAATATATCAAGCTTCTTAGACAATCACAAAGGTTCAAGAGACAACCACGAGCTCATCTCCCACATGCAGTCACTCTTTCAAGACTGGGAGAGAGAGTTGTTTCACCTAATACATAGAAACACAGAAAGTCAAGCCAAATGAAGAAAAAGAGGAATATGTTCCAAGCTAAAGAACAAGATAAAAACTCCAGAAGAAAACCTTAATGAAATGGAAATAAGTAATTTAGCTGATAAAGAGTTCAAAGTAATGGTCATAAAGGCACTTACCAAACTTGGGAGAACATATGAACACAGTGAGAATTTCAACAAAGACACAGAAAATATAAGAAAGTACCAAACAGAAGTCACAGAGCTGAATAATACAATAACTGAACTGAAAAATGACTAGAGGGGTTCAATAGCAGACTAGATGAAGTAGAAGGAAGAATCAGTCATCTGGAAGGCAGGGCAGTGAAACTCACTCAAACAGAGTAGCAAAAAGAAAAAAGAACTAAGAAACATGAAGATAGCTTAAGGGACCTATGGGACAGCATCAAGCAGAATAACATTCACATTATAGGGGTCCCAGAAGGAGAAGAGGAAGAGAAAGAGAAAGGGGCAGAAAACTTATTGGAAGAAATAATGGCTGAAAACTTCCCTAACCTGTGGAAGGAATAAGACATCCAGATCCAGGAATCCCAGAGAGTTCCAAACAAGATGAACTCAAACATACCTACACTAAGATACATCATAATTAAAATATCAAAAGTTAAAGATAAAGAGAGAACCTTGAAAGCAGCAAGAAATATATGTTACAAGGAAACCCCCATAAGACTATCAGCAGATTTCTCAGCAGAAACTTTTCAGGACAAAAGAGAGTGGCATGCTATATTCAAAGTGCTGAAAGAAAAAAACTTCCAACCAAGAATACTCTACCTGGCAAGATTATCACTCAGAATTGAAGGAAATATAAAAGAGTTTTCCAGACAAGCAGAAGCTAAAGGAGTACATACCCACTAAACCAGCCTTACAAGAAATGTTAAAGGGACTTCTTCAAGCTGAAAAGAAAGGGCACTAATTAGTAGCATGAAAACATATGAAAGTAAAAATCTCACTGGTAAAGGTAAATATATAGTAAAGGAGGTAGATTAATCACTTCTAAAGCTGGTATGAAGGTTAAAAGAAAAAAGTAGCAAAAATAACTATAACTACAATAATTAGCTAAGGGATACACAAAATTATAAGATTTAAAATGTGACATCAGAAACATAAAATGTGGGTGAAGAGTAAAAATGTAGAATTTTAGAATGCATTCAAACTTAACTTGCTATCAACTTAAAATAGACTCTACATATATATAGGCTTTTATACGTGAGCCTCATGGAACCACAAAGCAAAATCCTATAGTAGATACACAAAAAATATTGAGAAAGGAATCTAAGCATAACACTACAGAAAGTCATCAGACAACATGGAAAGGAAGCAAGAGAAGAAGAAATGAACAGAGAGGAGCTATAAAGCAGCCAGAAACCAATAATAAAATGGCAGTAAGTACATACCTATCAATAATTACATTAAATGTAAATGGACTAAATTCTCCAATCAAAAGACATAGAGTGGCTGAACGGATTAAAAAAACAAGACCCATCTGCCTAAAAGAGACTCACTTCAGGTGTAAGGACACATATAGACTGCAAAGATGGGATGGAAAAAGATGTTTCATGCAAATGGAAACCAAAGGAAAGCTAGGGTAGCTACACTTATATTAGACAAAATAGACTTTAAAACAAAGACTATAATAAAAGATAATGATGGGCATTACATAATTAAGGAGTTAATCCAAGAAGAAGATATAACATTTATAAATATTTATGCACTCAACATAGGAGCACCTAAATATACATAGGAAATATTAACAGACCTAGAGAGAAATTGACAGCAACACAATAGTAGGGGACTTTAATACTCCACTTACATCAATGGATAGATTATCCAGACAGAAAATCAATAAGGAAATATTGGTCTTAAACAACACATTAGACCAAATAGACTTAATAGATATATACAGAACATTCCATCCAAAAGCAGTAGAATATACATTCTTCCCAAGGGCACATGGAACACTCCAGGATTGATCATATGTCAGGTCACAAAACAAGTCTCAATAAATTTAAGAAGATTAAAATCATATCAAGCATCTTGTCTGACCACAATGGTATGAAACCAGAATCAATTATAGGAAGAAAACTGGAAAAATCACAAACATATGGAGATTAAATATACTACTGAACAACCAATGGGTCAAGAGAGATATCAAAGGAGAAATCAAAAATTATGTTGAGATAAGTGAAAGTGGAAACACAACTTACCAAAATTTGTGGGATACAACAAAAGTAGGTCTAAGAGGGAAGTTTATAGTGATATAGACCTACCTGTAGAAAGAAGAAAAACCTCAAATAAACAATATAACCTTATATGTAAAGGAACTAGAAAAAGAAAAACAAACAGCCCAAAGTTAGTAGAAAGAAGGAAATAATAAAGATCAGAGCAGAAATAAATAGAGACTAAAAAGACAATAGAAAAGATGAAACAAACAGCTGGTTCTTCAAAAAGATAAACAAAAGTGAAAAACCTTTAGCTAGACTCACTAAGAATAAAAGAGGGAAGGCACAAATAAGTAAAATCAGAAATGAAAGAGGAGAAGTTACAACTGATACCAAAGAAACACAAAAGATCATAAGAAACTATGAATTATATGCCAAAAAATTAGACAACTATAAGAAATGGATAAATATCCAGAAACATACAATGTTCTAAAACTGAATCATGAAGAAACAGAAAACCTGAATAGAATGATTGCTAGTAAGGAGATGGAATCAGTAATCAAAAAACTCCCAACAAAAAAAGGTTCAGGACATAACAGCTTCACTGATGAATTCTACCAAATATTCAAAGAAGATTTAATATCCATCCTTCTCAAACTCTCAAAAATTGAAAAGGAGGGAATGCTTCCAAACTCATTTTACCAGGCCAGGATTACCCTGATCCCAACATGAGACAAGGACACCACAAAAAAAGAAAGTTACAGACCAATAGCCCTGATGAACATAGATGCAAAAATCCTCAACAAATTATTAGCAAACCAAATTCAACAACACATTAAAAGGATCATACACCATGACTAAGTGGGATTTATTCCAGGGATGCAAGAATGGTTAAACATGAACAAATCAATCAATGTGATGCACTATATTAACAAAATGAAGGATAAAATTTATATGATCATCTCAATAGATGCAGAAAAAGCATCTGACAAAATTAAACATACATTTATGATAAAAACTCTCAACAAAGTAGGTATGGAGGGAACATACCTAACATAACATAGGCCATATACAAAAAATGCACAGTTAACATCATATTCAATGGTAAAAAGCTGAAAGCTTTACTTTAAGATCAGGGACAAGACAAAGATTCCCACTCTCACCACTTTTATTCAACATAGCATTGGAAATGCTAGCCAGAGCAATTAGGCAGGGAAAAAGAATAATAAAAGGCCTCCAAATTGAAAAGAAAAAAGTAAAACTGTCACTATTTGCAGATGACATGATTTTTTTATATAGAAAACCCTAAAAATTCCACCAAAAACCTGTTAGAACTAATAAACAAATTCAGTAAAGTTGCAGGGTACAAAATCAATATACAAAAATCTGCTACATTTTATACACTAACAATAAACTATCAGAAAGAGAAATTAAGAAAACAATTCCATTTACAATTGCATCAAAAAGAATAAAATACCTAGGAGTAAATTTAGCCAAGGAGGTGAAAGATCTGTAACTAAAAACTACAAGACATTGATGAAATAAAATGAAGAATACACAAATAAATGGAAAGATATTCTGTGCTCATGGATTGGAAGAGTTAATATTGTTAAAATGTCCATATCACCCAAAGCAATCTACAGAGTCAATGCAATCCTTATCAAAATTCCAAAAGCATTTTTCACAGAAATAGAACAAACAATTCTAAAATTTGTATTTAAAAAGATCCTGAATAGCCAAAGCAATCTTGAGAAAGAAGAACAAAGCTAGAAGCATGATGCTCCCTGATTTCAAACTATATTAGAAAGGTATAATAATCAAAATATTATGGCGTTGACATAAAAAAACAGACACAGATCAATGGAACAGAATAGAGAGATCAGAATAAACTCACACATATCTGGTCAATTAGTGTATGACAAAAGAAGCAAGAATATACAATGGGGAAAGACAGTCTCTTCAATAAATAGTGTTGGGAAAACTGGACAGTCACACGCAAAAGAATGAAACTGGACCACTGTCTTACACCATACACAAAAAGTAACTCAAAAATGGATTAATTTTGAAACCACAAAACACCTAGAAGAAAACATAAGTGGTAAGCTCTTTGACGTAGGTCTTAGTGATGATTTTTTGGATCTGACTCCAAAGGCAAGGGCAGCAAAAGCAAAAATAAACAAATTGGACTATATCAGACTAAAAACTTTCTGCACAGCAAAGGAAACCATCAACAAAATGAAAAGGCAACCTACTTAATAAGAGAATATATTTGCAAATCATATATCTGATAAGGGGTTAATATTCAAAATATATAAAGAACTCATACAACTCAATAACAAAAAACAAACAATCCAATTTAAAAATGGGCAGAGGACCTGCATAGACATTTTTCCAAAGAAGACATACAGATGGCCAGCAGGCACATGAAAAGATGCTCATCACTAATCATCAGGGAAATGCAAGTCAAAACCACAATGAGATATCACCTCACACTTGTCAGAATGGCTATTATCAAAAAAACAAGAAATAACAAGAGTTGGAAAGGATGTTGAGAAAAGGGAACCCTCATGCACTGTTGGTGAGAATGTAAATTGGTGCAGCCACTGTGGAAAACAGTATGGAAGTTCCTCAAAAAATGAGAAACCATATGATCCACCTATTCCACTCAAAGAAAATGAAAACACTAATCTGAAAAGATATATGCACCCCTATGTTCATTGCAGCATTGTTTACAATAGCCAAGATAGGGAAGGAACCTAAATGTCCATCGATGGATAAATAGATAAAGAAAATATAGTATACATATACAATGGAATACTACTCAGCCATAAAAAAGAATGAAATCTTGCCATTTGCGACAACATGAATGGACTTTGAGGATATTATGCTAAGCGAAATGTCACACAGAGAAAGATACTACCTTATTATTTCACTTATATGTGGAATCTAAAAAACAAAACAAAACAAAACTCATAGATACAGAGAACAGATTGATGGTTGCCAGAGTGGAGGGTGTTGGGGAGTGGATGAAATGGTTGAAGGATATCAAGACACACAAACTTCCAGTTATAAAATAAATAAGTCATGGTGATATAATATACAGCATCATGATTATAGTCAATAATATAGTATTGAGTATTTGAAAGTTGCTAAGAAAGTACATCTTGAAAATTCTCATCAAAAAAAAACAAAATTTGTAACTTTATGTGGTGACAGATGGTAACTAGACTACTGTGGTGATCATTTCCCAATGTACACAAATATCAAATCATTATGTTGTACACCTGAAACTAACATGTTATATGTCAATTATACTTCAATAAAAAAAGAAATAAACATGATGACAATCTCTCACCAAATAGAGAATATCAACAAAGAGACAGAAATCATAAAGACAAAAAATGGAAATTCTGAATTTTAAAAATACAATAACCAAAAATGAAAAATTCACTAGAGGGGCTCAGCAGTAGACTTGAGCTGGCAGAAGAAAGAATCAGCAAACTTGAAGATAAATTGATAGCGATTATGCAATCTATAAAACAGAGGGGAAAAAAGAATGAAGAAAAATAAACAGTCTCAGAGAAAGGTGGGATACTATTAAGTACACCAACATAAGCATGATGATAGTGCCAGAAGAAAAGGAGAAAGACACGTTCCCAGAGAGACACAAACTGAGAGAATCCATTGCGAGCAGACCCACCTTTCAAGAAATAGTAAAGATATTCTTCAGACTGAAAGCAAAGCTATCAGACAGTAATTTGAATCCACATGAAAAAGCCAAAAAGTGCTTGTGAAAGTAATTCTGCAGGTAATTATAAAAACTTAATTGCATAT
The DNA here is from genome assembly GCF_020826845.1 of Diceros bicornis minor. Taxonomy (NCBI): domain Eukaryota; kingdom Metazoa; phylum Chordata; class Mammalia; order Perissodactyla; family Rhinocerotidae; genus Diceros; species Diceros bicornis. The sequence continues at coordinate 15,055,320 of NC_080755.1, read as the reverse complement.
TTCTTTACTTAACTGCTTTAAAAAGCAAATTGCATAAAACAATATGTATACAATTGTACTGTTGGACCTATAACATATAGAAATGCAATAAATTTGACAATAACAGCACAAAAGAGATAGGTAAAAACAAAGTTGTACTAGAATAAGAAAACGGCACCAGATGGTAACTTAGGTCATAAGAAGAAATTGAGAGACCTGGAAATAGTAAATAACGGGTCAATTTAACAAACTCTATAAATATATACTTATCTCCCTTTCTTCTCTCAGTCTTTTTAATTTAGTTGTGGTTCTTCTTAACCACTGAGGAGCAAAGAAGTGTTCCAATACATTCCTGAAATTATGACCAAATGGGACAGCCATAGCATCTGCTACACCTGAGAAACCTCAGCATTTGTATGATGTCATATAGTATAGGCACAGACACATATAGAACACAGACATCTTTCCCAATTTATTTATTCAATTCCTAATTAGCAAAAGTACTCAAATATAACCACCAGATAATTACCAATGAATATAGCCTTAGAATGACGTTGATTTGGTAAGCATTAAAGCTAAACCCAACCAGTATTTGCTACCAATATGACATTTCTCAAAAAACATTTTCTTCTGATTTATTTCCACACATGCATACCATTTAAGGATATAAGATGCTCTCCCATGGAGTAAAAGAGCTCTCTCAATAAAAAATGGAGAATGTCATTAGTCCCACCCTGTTGATTTTCTTGTAAAATTTGGTTTTAGTCACATCGCGTCAAAATCTGTCACATAGATTCCTAGCATCAAAATCTGTCACACAGTGTCTTGAATAATTTTGGCTTTCTTAGCTTTCTCTTAACATTATAGCATAATAAAATAGCAATTTAGACTATTCTTAGTTTTGTTGTTTAGTAAACAACAAAAATATAAACTGTCGTGGGCCGGCCCCGTGGCTTAGCAGTTAAGCGCGCATGCTCCACTACTGGTGGCCCGGGTTCGGATCCTGGTGCGCACCGACGCACTGCTCCTCCAGCCATGCTGAGGCCGCATCCCACATACAGCAACTAGAAGGATGTGCAGCTATGACATACAACTATCTACTGGGTCTTTGGGGGGAAAAACAAAAAAGGAGGAGGATTGGCAATAGATGTTAGCTCAGAGCCGGTCTTCCTCAGCAAAAAGAGGAGGATTAGCATGGATGTTAGCTCAGGGCTGATCTTCCTCACACACACACACACACATAAATATATATATGTATATATATATTTTTATATATATATATAAACTGTCTAGACTTCCAAAAGTGAGGAAAAAATAATTTTCCTGAACCTAAAATTTTTCACCTCTCAGATCATCTGTAATCTGATGGAAATTATACAAAACATATATATGTTTTTTAACCCAGCATTTCACATTTCAGGAAATCTCTGTACACGCTTGAATGACTAGGATTTATGGGTATTATTCAAAATGGGTCCCTGTGGGAGTTGCATGGCAAGCCAAGGTTAACAAGAAGTAGTACTGAGGAAAGTAGTATAATTGTCATCCATTAATTGTTGCAATCTAGAGATGCACAGTGATCCATACATTAAAACAATAGTGAGAAACGTTAAATTTTTTGTTCTGGGTGTGTGTCAAACTAGTTTTCGTGAGGTCTAATCTAGGTCTAGTACTGAGAAAAGAGAACGGCTTTGGTGATGCATTAAATCCTTTGGTGTAACATATTGCAAAAATCCGTCTCCAAAATTAGCCCCCGGGACCTGCTCTTTGTTAGGCTTACTAACCTTCCGTCTCCCAGTTTCAATGGCAGAGCCTACATTTGACAGTGACGGCACAAAGGAGGTGGGTAAGAGCAAAGCTATATTGGAGTAAGGAAATGGTACCAGATGGCTGATGGCCTCTTCTAGGATGTTCCCCTCCTGAGTTCATCCCAGGACAACTAATGTGTTTCTTGCTTCTTTGCACTAGTACTGATTGGCATAAATCACCTTGAGTTTTGTGAATCAAAATTGATCTATTTAAACTTCCCTTGAATGGAAATAATTAAGTATAATCATTTCCCTCTTTCTCATAATGTACAGTTTCAAAAAAAAATATCTAAAAAGTCCTAATTAAAGAGAAAGATAAAAACAACAATAACTGCACTTATACCATATGGCACTTTTTCTCAAGCCCCTTAAGTGTTTTACATATATGATATATATTACAAGTATTACCTCACTTAATAATTCAAAACAATCATAAAGAATAAGTGGTCTTAGTTCCTTATTTTTTACACATGAAGAAAGGCCAAGTGACTTGCCAAAAGCCATGCAGCTAGTAAGTGGTGGCACCAAGATTCTCAAACTCAGGCTGCCTGGCTCCGTGGTCTGCACTCTTGTGCTTCTGCTATTCTGTCCCCCACGATACCTCAGCTTCATATGTTTAACTCTTATACACAACATGTCTAAAGAACAAAAACAAATACATAGGCATAAAATAAGAGATATCAAATAATAAAAGCACAAGTGCAAGAAAACATTAGGAGGAGGAATGGATGTTAGAAATGTACACTATAAAGAATAAATGTAGTATAAAAATTGTATATTTATATAAAATGAATTATATCCTAATGTTACAAAACAATTTCTCAGAGAATAAATATTCAAAATGTTCATCATTAACAATACTTTGTTTCTTAAAATAAGTTGCTACATTCACTTTTTCTCATGGCTTTATTCAAGACATATTTAGTAAGGTGCAAAATGCAGTGCCAGGAATTGGGGAAAGGGGCACTCCTGTCCTCCTGACGCTTCCCTCCAGAGTGGAAGTCAGTCTAGGAGCAGCACTAAGGTGTGAGCGTGTATGATTGAGGAAGTGCAGGGGGCCACTGGAGCATAAAGCAGGGCACCCGAAATAGGTTCCATGTGGTCAGAGAAGCTTCCCAGAGGAAGCAACGCACAAGCAAGACCTGAGGATAAAGAAGTTGGCCAGGTGTGGAGGAGGAGTTCAGAAAAAAGCATGCAACCTTTGCAAAGGCTCAGAGGCAAAAGAGTATTATACATTCAAGAAATGGAAGGAAGTTCGTAATTGCTGGTCACTGATACGCATGTACTTTTCTACCATCATCTTTCCATTTTCCATTTTCAAGGGAGCATAATGTGGGGAAAGAGCTTCAGGTTTGGAGCCAGATGGGTTCAAATTAACATTTTGATTCTGCCACTTATGGTCTGAGCTTAGACAAGTTGCTCACCCTCCCTGAGCTTCGGGATTATTATTGGCTAAAGAGTGATAACATCTAAATTGAACAATTTCTCATTAAAATGTATGTGATTGCACTGGGGAAAATGGCGGGTACAGAAACATCAATAAATAACACTTTCCCTTCCTAGTAAATAAGCATATAGACTACCTTTCCTTCAAGCTTTTTGTAAAAATTTGAAGTGTTTCTGGTCTTGAATTCATTCAACTTGCTCTTTTACTTAATCTACTATTGTTCTTACCAGTTGTGTAATTTGGGTATGGAACTGGAAGAGATCCTAGAGAATTATTTTCAGCTTCCTCAGAGTGGGATCCTGATTACTGGCATTTCAGGCAGGACGATTCTTCACTGTGTAAAATGGTCCTGTGCGTTTCAGGATGTTTCCAACCCAGACTGGCAACTAGTGAATGCCACTAAATCCCAAGTCATTGTTACAAATAAAAATGCTCCTTGGGGGTCGGTATCACCTTATTTGAGAACTCACTGACTACCTCCACCCACCCATATACACACAATTTAAGGAGAAAGGGAAAAGAAAATGGGCCATTTCATTACTTCATCAAAAGGAGTCCATCAACTCCGGTCAATTTTCATTTCAGTGCATTCCATTACAACAAAAGAGTTCTATAGAAGCAAACAAGAAGTCTGAGAATGTTTAGAGTCTCTTTTTCATCAAGGATCAGTGTAATATACAATCTTGACTCCATCTGGGCCAAGCTATTATTGGAGTTATGACTCAATCCACTAGTGCATCATGGCCTGCATGCTGAAAAATTTATTACAAATAAAATCACCCCTTAGCTACTATGCAGACAAGTTTTACACACCTTAGTTGTATTAACTTTAACAATTCTAGTTCCTGAAGATGTAACATTCATATCTATCTCCACATGCCACAAGGCATAGATTTTTAAGTTCCTTAGGTGCAATATATGTGCCTTATATTTTCAGGAAATACATCTTCAGGTCTGTACTTGGAGTGTAAAAGCCACAATTTGTTTCAATAGAGCTTTTATAAACATCTCTGAGCTCCACTGAGTACCTGAAGATTATGTTCATGTATTTACTTCTAACCAGACGACCTGGCACAGCCGCCTTTCTCCAAATCCCAAAGTCCTGAGGGGCATGAGTATTCATGAGGGTCAGTGAACTATAGTATTTGTGGAGATTTTAAGACAGAAGGTCAGTGGTAACTCCATGAATCTAGAAATTGATATCAAACTGTTTTCCATTTCCCCTGAAAATTGAAAAAGAGAGGGCGACTTGAGTAACAACACTAACACAAAGAAAGCTGCCCACATTTTAAGTCACAAGATACAAGAAAAAGCTACTAACAGTCACATTTGGAAAGTTCTACCTTTAGCATAATGGAGGCTCTGTCTTCTGAGAGAATTTCTAATACAATGCCTCTGGGAGATGAGTGATAGATGAGATACTTAACAGGTCTTTTCCTGATCTACAACTCCATGAAACTATCTTCGAGGGAAAAGGAAACCACAGACTATATCTGGTTTCTGAAGTCACAAGACCTTGGTGACATCAAGGTATTATGGCCTGCTTTTAACACATAAGCAGATAAAAGATCTTCCAAATTCCTTTATCTACTTTAAACTTTACCTCCAAGATTTCTGTCTTTCCTTTGGCCTCTATTCATTCAATCCCACATCCATCAAAATTACTCTTACAATTACATTAATTATTTTCTTTGCAAGTTTCATTCTTATTTAATATCCCAAATCTAAATAATTAATGAGAAAGCATAGCCCTTATCTCCTTTCCATGAGGTGCAATTAACAAAAAATGGGACATTCAAAATATATATATATCTCATGTTTATACTTATATCTTATGAGTTTTTTTTAATTTGGTTTTAGGCTAAAAAAATGTGAAATGTCAAAGAACAATTATGACCATATGACACACAGGCTTATTCGAGAAAAGTGCAATAGATTGTGACCAAGAAAATTCTGAGTTTCAGTGGTCCACATAGAATGTTAAATACCTTTCTGAAGATACATAATCAAAATAGCCAGGTACATAATTTTTAGGATACACACACATTTTTAGTTTGCCTCACTAAAAAAGAACCGTGAGAGTCAGTCGCAAATAAAGGAAACCTTAGCTGAATTATGCTTCAGGGGTGCAAAAGGACATTGCACTTAACAGGTGTTTTTCCAACAACTCACAGCACTTCTGAAAACTATTATATCCATGAATATTTTTATATCCCATATTTAGGTAAAACCTTTAAAAGTATCTCTGTCTTATTAGAAGAGCATTTTACAATAATTAAAACCACATTACCAAAAGTGCATCATAGCTCTTTTCCTTAATATAGCCAAATCTCAAACATATAAATCCCTACGACTTGGCAGTGCACAAAATCCCAAATTCTTTTTGCCAAAAAAAAGATCAATTTCCTTACTATGGTATATGCAGTGCATCACACATCGGAGGGCAGAGCCCTCCCAGTGATGAGAAAGTTTAAAATTATATTTACAGAGTAATTTGGTATCAGTAATATTAAAGAATCCATCTAGAAGATTCACTCCAATTAATGTCTTTAACTCACATGAGACTACACATCTTGTTCCCACTTTGTCCTCACTTCCTTCTGCATTCCTGCTTTTACTTAGATCAAAATACTCAGTTTTGTTTTCCATATCCAGTCCCAAATTTTCCCTCAAGGGCCACCCCCAGATTTTGATCTTCATTTTAGCACAGACAGTGACCAGAAAAAGGTTGCTTAAATGGCAGCTTTAGTGTAGTCTTCTCCTCCCACAACAAGCTCGCTAACAACCCCAAATAAAAACGTAATAAAAATAACCACTATTCATTGAGAATATTTTCACTGGCCCTGCTCTAAAGGCTTCACATATATTACTTGCTTGTTTCTCTACAACACTTGTACAAAATAAATACTGATGTTACCTCCATTTTATGGATAAAATTGAAGCATAGAGAACTTGAGATATTTACCCAAGGTCAAACAGCTAGGATACAACAGAACTGGGATTAGAACCCAGGCTTAATCTGGTACCAGAAACCATGTTATTAATAACTAGGCTATATTGACTATTAGTTTTTTAAAAAGCAGAATACTTATTATGAAAACAGGGTGGAGCCACGCGAAATAAACGTACAGGATAAAGTAAAACAAAATATTTGCTGTGCAAAAGCAACTTCAAGACAATTTCTTGTCCTCTTTTTTTCCTAGTAGATTGTTTTTAGATACTAAGTAGCTGATAGGTAAAGTTGTTAAAATATGCTTTTCTGGACACTTTAGTGGACAAGAACTACAACATCAAGATCTCATTAGTTTTGACTTAACAAACCTTTCAAATAAGGCTGAAAATTATTCAAGTGTTCTACAGACTGAATGTTTGTGTCTGCCCAGCTTCATATGCTGAAGCCTATTCCCCAATGTGACGGTATTAGGAGGTGGGGCTGGAAGGTGATTAGGTAGGTCATGAGGGTAGAGCCTCAGGAATGGGATTAGTGCCCTTATAAATGAGACCCCAGATTGCTCCCTTGCCCCTTCGAGCATGTGAGGACACAGGGAGAGATGGCCGGCTGTGAACCAGGAAGTGGGTTTTTACCAAACATCGAATCTACCAGCACCTTATCTTGGGCTTCCCAGCCTCCAGAATTGCGAGAAATAAATGTTTATATAAACCATCCAGTCTATGACATTTTTGTTATAGTAACCCAAACAGACTAAGACAGAGTGCATTAATTTTTTTTCTTTTAATGATATGTTGTATTGATGACATTCAAAGAAATTGAAGTAAATCGGTGGCACTGTGAAAAAGAAAATGTCTGACTTACCCTGTTAGTTGTCATGGATTCATGTGTACCACGTACCTTGAAATTTGAAGATTAGAACAGGAGCGATTGAGATAATATGAACCAGCTGAGCCTCTGGTTGACTGATTGCCTTTGCTGGTTTCACAACCATTTTTTTTCTTTTTTTTTTTTTTTATCAACAGCCAAATGTTCTGAAAACCAAACAGGAATGGCCTGAGATGTAGAGCCATCCATTCTGTAAGAGTAGAGTAAATGAAGGGAATTTTTTAAGGCTCAGCATTTAGGGGTTCCATGGTGCTAGCGACTAGGTAACAACTCAAGGAAACACCCAGTATGAAAGGACTTGCTGTACTAGCTTGTGCTAACAAAACACATCTGACGCTCAAATACACAGAATTGGTCCATGATATAATTTCTCCTCTCTGCAAAGGAATGACATTGTCTCTCCTGTATTCCATACATCCTCTCAGGAAAAACTGCATAACTTTATCCCCCTTCAAGAGGTTTCCCACGCAAAAACTGATGGAGAAGAGCTTGGTATTGTGGAAACATCATTGGCCTGGGGACTGAGAAACCAAGTTTTAGTTGCAAGTCACCAAAAATCTATGTGATCTGAGCAGTCTTTGTTCAAACTGGGCCTCCATTTCCTCATCTGTGAAACTATTTATTATCTTGTAATAAATAGAGAAGTGCTTTAAAATACCTTCCACTTTAAAAGTCAGTTATTCTAGACTTACAAAAATGAGGAGTCAACAACTTAACTGTGTACACTACCCCCAAAATTACTTATGCTGACTAATTTAGTACTTTAGCTGATTTAAATATTACTTCCTCAGAGAAGTCTTTGGGACCACTCTACCAAATGGAGCACCCTGCTCCCATCATCCTTTACTCAATTGTTTTTCTTTCTAACACTTACCACTTGATAGAGTGGGGAGGGTACGATCTTAGAACTCTTTTTGTTCACTCTTGTATCCTCTTTTTAACTGGGACAGTGCCTGGTATTGGTTAAAAGAGTGAATTTTATCCCTCCCTAATTATTATATTTTAGCAGTCTGATTTTTAATACACTCCTTTCAAATAACTATCTAATCTCTAATCCACAAAACTAAAAACATTAGCATCTCTTGATTATTACTTATTTCATTGTTGAAAAGTCAAATCAAAATTAATCTGATAAGAAAGCAAAGAAACCAATTTCTAAATAAATTTTAGTACAAAAAAGTTTTCACTGCAATATTGCTAGAAATAAAGATAGTTTTGAAGTTGGAAAGGTATTATTTAACTCTAGTTCTCAGGGTTTTTGTTTTCTCCCCTCATCAGTTCAACTGAACAGATATTTCTTGACAGTCAACCATGAAGTAGGTGCTAGAAGGTCAAAGATAAATAAGATACGATCTATGTCTTTAAAAATGTAGAGTTTGGTAGAAATAACAAAAAACAGATAATTTATGCTACTTCAGGACCAGACAAAAGAGGAATTTAGAATAAATGGAAACTTCTTCCTGAAATGTGTAGTTCATGAAACATAACCAGACTACTTTTCAAAAACTTATATAAGAAGAATTTCTTCCTACATCTGGATGCATGAAACCTCAAGCAGAGAAGTTCTTCATTATTTAGCAAGGGTGAAATTTTCTTTTGCTTCTGTATGTGATTTTTATTATGCATTTTAGTGTCCAATTTATTCACTTTAGTTTGAATCAGTCCCATTAATGATGTTGGAGGACATTAATATTGCAGTGATTTCCATGCTGGGTAACACATGGGTGAGCAGAAAAAACAACATAGAGACAATTGAGGGTACAAACACTCTTGTTGATTCAGACGGTTTTTCCTTCACTTCTCAAATTTTGTAAATGTCTCCTTAGCACATCCACCATATACTATTCAAGGGAAAAAATTAAATTTTAGCCTGTATATTTTGCCACTTATTGAGAATTCTAGCAAAAGAGAGACGATTGAGTTCCTGCTAAGATTAGGGATTTGACTGTCTGTGAATTTCAATTATGTCTTCTACAATCACTATGAACGAAAAAGGCCAGATCTGGGAATTCTCACTCTGGATGGCTAGTATAAACACCTTAGATGGGCCTTTTAATTTTTCTTGCCTTAGTTTCTTTATTTGGGAAAGGGAAAAAAAGAGATACTGAAGAAGATAATTTCTATGGTTTCTTTAAGTTCCAAGTTTTCTAAGCATGTGTTATGAGTAATTAAAAACTTGCTATTATCTCTCCAAATAATTGAAATACAAACCACTACTTGTGGCCTATGAGCAATCCAATACTTTTCCCTATGTAAACATCATCAGCAATAATATTCAGTGCAAGCCACTTCTGTGGAGATAGAAAGTTCACAACATAACTGAGAAAATTTTTTTAAACATGAAAAATTACCTATCAGAACAAGTTAAATAAGGCTACTGACTATCGAGAGACTGGCATATACTAGCAGTGTCCAAACTTGGATAGTAATCAGAATCATCAGAAATTAAACAAACAAACAAGAAATCAGAGTATCTCACATGGGGTCCACGATGTTCTTTATAATTTCCCCCTGTGATTTTGATGTGTAGTCAAGTTTGTGAACCACTGTTATAAACAATAAATGTTATGAGTTCTGAACACTGAGGGACCTCTGTGCTCTAAATTAGTTTGGGAAAGCTAATAATAATGTGTATTATTGAAATTGATTCATAATTTTTCCTTGATCAGCCAGTAATTGTTCAAACAAAACTGACAGTAGTAATTCCTTAGGGGTATGATAATCAGCCGAACTTTTCATACAGCAAGTGAATTGTATTCAAATAGACTCATACATCCTCTCTCAAATCTCATTACTACACCTTATATTTGTATAGTGTTTTATAGATTCCGATGTGCTCCACATGAATTCTCATTTGAACTTTAGTTATGTTATCCCCATTTTAAAAATCAGGAAATTAAAGCTCAGAGATAATTATTCCAGGACCACACAAATAAGTAGAAGCTTGAATTTAAACAAAAGTTTTTCTGACTCCAAATGCTTCTTACCTAATCTCATAAACAGTAAAAGTTATTCTTGACATAAGGTACTACTTAAAACCATACCATACAAAACTGGTATGTTTGTATAACTTAAGTTTAACTTTATTTAGCTTAGGCAGTTAAGACATTTTTCTTTCTCAAAGACTTGCAAATATTTTTAATTTATATGACTTCTGAGTCAGAATCACTCTTACCCCAACTGCTCAAATTAATATTCAGAGTGATCTTAATTCTACTTTTTAAGCCCCATCCAAAAACCTGGGGAAAACTCTCTGCTAGGCATGACAGTGGGTGGAAACAATTTCTCCCATTAGGCAAACAAACGTGAATGCAACAGAAGAAAGTGTTATAAACAAAAACAGAAAACCAAAAGCTGTAGCTATCATCCAAGAGAAAATTCCACAGGGGCATCCTTCAGTAAGAACAGAGCTCCTGAAATAGAGCAGAAAGGCACAGACTTTGGAATCAGGTGAACCTGGCTTTAAAGGTTGACTGTGCCACTTAATAGTCACATCAGCTTGAGCAAGTCACCTTCAAATGGAGACATATAGCACATATCCTGTTGTACTAGTTTTCTATTGCTTTTGAAACAAATCACCACAAACTTAGTGACTTAAAACAAATTCATCTTGCAGTTCTGGAGGTCAGAAATCTGAAGTGGGTTTCACTAGACTAAAATCAAGGTGTTGTCAGGGCTGCATTCCTTCTGGAAGCTCTAGGAAGAATCATTTCCTTGCTTTTTCCAGCTCTAGAGACTGTTTGCATTCCTTTTCTCATGGCCACTTCTATCTTCAAAGCCAGCAGTGGCTGGTCAAGTCCTCCTCACACGGCATCACTCTGACACTGACTGTGTGGCCTCCCTCTTCCACATTTAAGGACCCTTGTAATTACATTGGGCCCACCTGGATAACCCAGGATAATCTCCCTATTTTAAAGTCAGTTGATTAGCAATCTTTATTCTATCTTCAATCTTAATTCGCTTTGCCGTATAATGTAACATATTCATTCACAGTTTCCAGGAGACGCAAACAATTAAGAGGCAGAGGCAAAGCAGGGAGAAGTCTGAGAGCAGACGCTGTCTGCTTCCCTAGCTTCTTCCTTCCTGCTTTGTACGTGCTGTCTGGCTCAGAATAATTGATGAGATCTCTAAGGAAACTCCACATAGTGGGGAGTATTTGAATTATGAAACATCCATTTTATATCCCCATGTTGTATGACATTCACCAGGGAGCCATGCCTCATAAATCCAAAGATTGTTGGTTTGCTTACCATAAGCAATCCTAAACTAGGGATGTTTTCAAGGCATCCATAGATTAGGAATATCCTCCTGGAAAGTCTATTTGCCTGGAAGTCTATTTCCTAGTAGTCTATCTGCCTGGAAGTCCATGTTTTTATGTTTATAAAATTATACTGGGTCATCTGCCTTCTCTGTTTCTTCCCAGGAGACTTCTCCTAGTAATCAGGGAAGACAGAGTCACAAGCCAGCTACTTCAACTCCTTCCCCTCCAGGAAGATTATTATAGATTGAGAAATAAATGATGTATATAAAATACCTAACACAGTGTCGTGCACATAATACATACTCAATAAGTGGGAGCTATTCATATTACTATTCCCAATCATCACATCAAATGAGAATCTGTTAACTTGCTTATAAGGGTCATTGAATAAAATATTTGAGTGGCCATGTATAAGGAAAGACATTTAAGACATGCTCTCTTCTTTCAAATATATAGACTCTAGTAGAGATTCTTAAATAATTACAATAGGCTATAATATGTTTAACCATACAAGAAATACAGATGAAAAACATAAAAGTTCAAGGAATGAAGCAAATGAGGACTGTTTCACACAGACAGTGGTAGAGGCTGCAGTGATGGCTGGTGGTGAGAAAAAGGAAAGAGAAAAGCAGGATGACAGGCTTGCGTGCAGGGCAAGATGAGTTTTCTAGTGGGAGGAGTCTAGAAAGATAAGACTGGTTCACATTGAGAATTTCAGAGACCACTTGGGCCAAGAGCTTTGAATGCCAATCTAAACAACGTGGATTTCCACCTATAAGGGGCTCACTGAGTGTTTTTGATTGAAGTGTAGCATCATGAAATCAGCTGTTGTGAAAGTTGGTCAGAATATGGTATTTGGGGGGGTGGTTTATTGCTTATTTGTTTTAGGATATATCTAAGGACTCAGTTAGTCACTTTTCCATTTATCCAAAAATAAAGTGTAGATGATCTATTCTCTGTTCTGGGTTTTACTGAAAAATATAAGAAACTCTCCAGAGTCTGACAACGCAAGGTTCTTTCAGGACTATCATTGGAATCAGCAAGGTTTTCATTTCATTTACTAGCAAATAATGAGACAATCTCTCTAAGCATTAATTTCCTGGTCTGTAAAACAGAAAATAATAATACCTATATTCATGTTTACTATAAGAATATAAATAATCTTATTACCTAATACCATTTTCAGCACATACTGGCACATAATAAGTGGTAGTCATTATTTTCCCTGATAGAAAAGGTAATTCTACCCTTTGAGGCTGTCTCAATCGGCTTTAGTTTTACTGCCTCTACTTAACCTAACCATACTTAAGTTCAGAGCCTCCAGGAATAAAGTCTTCAAGTTTTTAGGGGAATATAGGCCTTCCACTCCTCTGGAGTTTGCTTTCTGCTCCGAGGAACAGGATGCCAGTACCACGAGCTATCTAGATATGAAACAAAAGTGGTGATTTACCCATGACATTCTTTCAAACTGGCCTGGTGTTCCTTTTCCGCAGGACTACCTCCTGCACTTTCAAGGACTCTGACTGCTTATTCATTGTCTTGCAGTTCATTTCTCTTGAGCAATAGATGAGTTTAGCAAATTGCCTTATAATGCCATGTATAGTCACCATCCAGAGTCCAGTTTCTTCCTAAGCATATTCCAAAACTAGCTTACCTTGAGACCTCTTTATAATTTTTCTAAGAATGAGCATATGATTCTTGCATCTAGAGAACTCAGGTTACTTATCCAAACAATCTTATACTCACAACTGTTAGCAGAGGGAAGAAAAGTCAGTGAGATAGTGAGACAGGTAAATAATACAGCAAATTCTCAAACAGCAAATGTGAGGAGATATTTATTATTGTTTTCTGTTCCCATTTTCTGATGCAGAAATGACTCCCTTAATGTACCAATCGTAGTACCAGACCCTTCTGGTCATATAATTGTTTAGACTTAGAATTTTGACCAAAGTCAAGCCAATCAAAGTTCCAACAAGGCCACTAGCCTGAAGTCTTCATGGAGAGCCATAGGTCACTGCCAAATGACTGGTCTGGATCTCTCATCATTCAAATTCCCAGAAAGAGAATCTGACTATCCATTAGCAGGTCAATGCATTGAGTAGCTTTGGGTCAGGTGTCCACCTCCATTCAATACGAGTTGAGAGTGAAATTGCAAAAAGAGCTAGAAGTCATCAAAAAAAAGTAAAATAAAAGGAATCCTTTAGAATTGTAATCCTAAAATTGAAAGAATAAACAAGATTAAATAAACCACATCTAAATAGAAAATGTAATTCACACATGGTAGCTAGCAATTGACTGATATTGCTTAAAAGAAAAGCATGATCAAAGACCCTTTGATCCTAGTAACATAGCATAACTATAGCTGTGAATTACTCAAAAGGAAATCAACCTATGAGTCTCTGTTCCCAGGTACCAGGCTGTGTCAGAAGTATTTCCTGAAGGAGTTAATCTTCTATGTGATGCTTCCAGCAAAACTTTCCTTGTCAAAAATGATTGGTTTTCTGTAAGAATTAAATACTACCTCTCCGGGCCAGCCCGTGGCTTGCCGGTTAAGTGCACGCGCTCCGCTACTGGCGGCCCGGGTTCGGATCCTGGGCGCGCAACAACGCACCACTTCTCCGGCCATGCTGAGGCCGCGTCCCACATACAGCAACTAGAAGAATGTGCAGTTATGACATAACAACTATCTATTGGGGCTTGGGGGGAAAAATAAATAAATAAAATTATAAGAAAAAAAATACTACCTCTCCCACCACCAGGTGCATAGACAGAAGACACAGCAGACAGCTGAGGGTAGAGTGTAGAAAGTCACCTGCAAGGACAACGACAGCCCCCACAACCCAGAAGGGTGAGGTCTTTAACACTAGCAAAGCCGTGGCTTTAACCCAAAAGAGTCTGCAGTGAAAACATTCAAGTCCCTACAATTTGCCTAGCAACAAGAACCACAACTCTCTGGAGGCCAACAGCCAGAGTTTCTGAAGAAATATACCAAGACATTGTGGAATGGATCTAGAAATCAGAATAAAGCAGGACCCCAGAGAACTGAGCCAACAAAACAACATGTGCTTCATTAAGCATGACTGGCTACTTCTGGCCAACGGAGAGATGCCAACTTTACATATGAAAAAGGTTTTAACGGTCTAAAAAGCTCACAATCTAAGTAAAAGACATGTTGATAGCTATGTCCGCTTTGTGAACATTAGTTATAACCCCCCACAAATTGTGTGAATCAAGTAATTCTCATACAACCCCTTTTGCTAAAAGGTACTGCCTTAAGTATCTTGTTAAGTATTGTGGTACCTAATGTAGCTAAATCTAAGTAGACCTGGGCAACAATATCCTTTCTGTATTGGTGTGCATGTAAAAACTAAATAATCTTAATTGGCTCTACTTCTGCCCCCACCTCCTGGGTTTGAAAAGATAGAAGATTAAAATTTGCTCAGAGGGTAGATCTTATGTAAGTGTACTTACCATAAACAAAAAAATGATAATAACAGAGGAGGCAGGACGAAACTGGGAGGTAATGGATATCTTTGCGGTCTTGATGGGGGCGATGGTTTCACAGGTGTATATGTATCCTCAAACTCATCGAGTTGTATATATTAAATATGTACAGCTTTTTGCACATCAACCATATCTCAATAAAGTGGCTTTAAAAAAAAAATGATAGAAGAGTCATCCAGAAAATATTTGTCTCTCTTCCTGGTAACTAAAGAACAGTTAACTCATAAGTTCTTCTAGTGCTGTGTTCCAGCTTAGATTATTTTAGGTAACAGGAATCATTGCTTATTGCTTTATACGATGCATTTCTATGAAATAAAAAATCATTTATGACCTTGAATAGAGACTTTTTTTTAACTACATTGTGTGTTACATTCCTAAGACACATAAAAAAAAGAAAAAAAACTAGCCCTGGTTGCTTTTGTAAAGTCACTATCTCACGAATATGTCATTTTTCGGTCTCAGATATTGCTACAGAGAAACTGTTGATTGGATATATCTACAATCTGTGTACACATATGAAATAGAACACTTACATTAATTGTTTAAATATTTTCAAATGAATAACTCCTTAACACCTTTATCCCAGCACATGCCTCCTCTTGTTTATTTTATTAACAAGCACGCTTTATAGAAGGCCTTTCTACAATGCATGGCTGAGGAATGAGGGGCATGGGGTGAAAGACGGCAGGGAGGATATTACTAATACAAGTTGAATACATAAATACATTAATCACACAGACCACACTCTATTATTCAGCAGCTGACATTACAGTGTGAGATCAGCTCAGCCCCTGGCTCCTGCTCCTGTCAACTGAACACATATTTCTCATGGCTTACTCTATGCCTAGCATTCTGGTGAGAAGCTGCAGAGGAGAGAAGAATAGAGGGAGAGAAGAGAGGAAGAGACAGAGAGGGAGAGAGAGAGCACTGTCTGAGGAGTGCTGCTCTGGCTGGGAGATGAGAGGTACATATGGAAAATAACTGAAGATCGCTACTCAACTATAGCTCTGTTCTTCCTTCCTTCGACCAGTAATTTTTTAGGGGGATTCGTTGTCTATCATTACTGCTACCCACGGCATTTAAGACAACTGAGACTCAAAGAAGTTAGTTGTTTTTCTCCTATTTAATAGATCTGGGGAAAGTCTTAATTGGAGAGGAGGGGAAGAAGCTAAAACTATTGGTAAAATGAAAGTATAAGGTTATCTCTGAATGTCATTTTCTGTGTCATAATATTTCCATATCAGCATGGAAAATCAAATAATAGCTTTATTGGGCAGTTAGCTTTAGCAAACTCCTGAAGCAGGCAGTTAGCTTTAGCGAACATTTGCAGGGTGCTCCCTCCCTGCAGATTCATGGTACTGAGCAGAGACTGTTAGAGTACTTATTCTCTTTTTGTAATTAATTGTGTGTATGTCTGTCTCTTCCGTCCTACGATGAGCTCTATGAGGTCGACATCCAAATCTTATACATAAACTCACATTGTTAAATGACTGTATGCATGTGTGAATGAGCAAGTGCATAAGGACCAGGTGACAGGAATTCTGAAACCATCCCTGTATGAATAGAATGCACTGTGATATAGCAAATGAGTACCTACGAACTTACTACCTAACCTACAAAAATGAAATAAAGTCTAAGTAAAAAATAAAGATATATCAATAATGAGGAAAATGCTTATGTTAAAACATTAGGTGGGAAAGAAAATAAATTTTGTATATCTGGAATGATAACTATGTTAAATTTTTTTTTAGCTACAGCCTGAAAAAAAGACAGAAGGAAATACAACAAACATTAATGGTCAAGATCAATAACTGGCTCTTAAGAGGACACTTTAAATGCTCATCTTATTTGATCTCTCCCTTGATTTGACTCTGCAGTTTCTTCTCACTGTGTTCATTTTTCCTGAACAATCCTCTTTATTCATTTATTCAATCAATCAGTCTACATATATTACCAAAGTACCTCCCATGTGCTGAGCATCCTGCTAGACCCTGGATACACAGAAGGGAATGAGACAGGCATGGTCTTTGTCCTCACTGATCATGCCAGGAAGACAAGCATTAAGGAGAGTGCTGAGGGTCAACAGGCTCAGGACTGTGCAAGGAGAGAACCTAACTGTCTCAGGGAGGAGGGAAAGCCTCTTTGAGGAAGTAACTTTTAAGTTGAAACATGAAGTATAAGAAGGAGTTAGCCTTGTGAAGAGGAGATGAGAAAAAAATCGGTGGGGGCAGGGGAGACATTTCATTGGCTTTGACTACCATCTATGTGCTAATATCTCTCAGATTTGTATTTCCAGACCAGAAAATCTTCATTACCTCCAGGCTCATATATAGCCTTCAACTTTATAGTTAAAATGTCCAAACTGAAGTCCTTTGTCTCCATCTCCTCCTCTACATTCAAAAGAAGGAAGAAATAAGGCCACACTTACTCCATGTTTCCAATCCTTCCCATTACCCAAGCCAGAAAGCTTGTGTTATTCTAAATTTCTCTCCCTCCTCTTCCATATCCCATGGGTCACTAAAAGCCATTCTAACACTTAGTCTCTCAAAACTCTCCATCCTGCTCATCCCCATAATCACAGCTCCAATCCAGCCCTCATCATCTCCTGATAGGACTACCAAAATAATTGATATCCTATCCCCCTAATTTGTTTCCCTGCTTCCAATCTCACATCAACTCCCAGTTCATTTCTCACATTTCCTGTAGAGTGTTACTTCAAAAATGCAAATCTGGTCGTATTCCTCCATAACTTCCTCAGTAGTTCTCCACTGTTCACAGATAAAAGTCTAGATTCTGTATGGCTTTGACATCCTTCATCATCTCGCTTCTGACTACTTCTCCATTTTAACCTACCACCACTACCTTCTTCATACGTTAGGCTCCCAGTACACCAAATGATAACTGGACTTCTAAACAGTCTGAATAAAGCTTCTAAAATGCCCCTTCTGCCTGGAGTGCAATGCCTGCCTTCCTGCAATTTCTACCCAGCAAAATCTTCCTTCTCCTTCAAAAATTAACTCAATATCTCTTCTTCTATAAATCATTTCCTGGCTCTCCAATCTTGAATTTAGTGCTATTTCCTATGTATTCCCATTGTACCATCTCCTTTCCTCCATCATAAAACAACTGTTCTCTCTGCCTACAGTACTCCTCCACAACAACCCTTACCCAATATTTGTCCAGTTAACTCCTCTTCAATCTTTAGATGCCTCCAAACCTCACTTTCTAAGGAAGACTTCTGAGACCTCTGATTAGGTCAGGCCTTTTTTTTGATAAGCTATCCTAAAACTATGTTTTATTTCTTCCCAGAACTTTTCTGAGTTTACAATTATATATTCACCTCAGTGATTTTTTTATTGTCTCTTTCCCCATTAGACTATTACACAGTGGCAGGCCTCAGGTCTATTTTGCAATAAAAGTAGATGTTTACCTAAAAGAATTTAGGTCAACTAAATTTTATATAAAGATTTTAAAGTGTGCTTTGCTCTGCACCAAAGATATTCAAAGAACAGAGATAAATTAAGGTTAAAGTAAATTATAAGGGAAAAGATAACACCTCACACCCATTAGGATGGCTATTATTAAAAAAAAATACAGAAAATAACAAGGATTCAAATTTCTCCACATCAACGTAGAGGATGATGAGAATGTGGAGAAATTGGAACTCTTGCATGTTGCTTGGAATGTAAAAATGGTTCAGCTGCTGTGGAAAACAGTACGGCAATTCCTCAAAAATTAAACATAGAATTACTATATGACTCAGGAATTCTACTTCTAGGTATACAACCATAAGAATTTAGAGCAGGGACTTGAACAGATATTTGTACATCAGTGTTCACAGCAGCATTATTCACAATAGCCAAAGATGAAAACAACCCAAGGGTCCATCAACAAATGAACAGATAAAAATGTGGCATATACATACAATGGAATATTTTTTGATCTTGAAAAGGCATGAAATTCTGATGTATTCTACAACATGAATGAATGTTGAAGACATTACGCTAAATAAAATAAGCCAGACAAAAAAGGACAAATATTATATGATTCCACTTATATTAGGTACTTAGAATAGAAAGATTCATAGAGGCAGAAAGTAGAATAGCGGTTACTAGGGACTGAGGAGAGGGGAACGGGGAGTAATTGTTTAATGGACTCAAAGTTTCAATTTGTGAAGGTGAAAAAGTTCTTGAGATGGATGATGATGATGGTTGCACAGCAGTGTGAATGTACTTAATGCCACTGAACTGTACACTTAAAAATGGTTAATATGGTAATTATATTATGTATATTTTGCCAAATTTTTTTTAAAAAAGATAGAATAAGAAGCTAATACGGAAATACTTCCAAAGGAAGAAGCAAGATAGATGTGTTGTCAGAGACCTGAGAGAAATTTCTGCCAGAAAAAAATAACTATGAAGGAAAGAGTATGTGGTAAACATGTCAATGCCTGCTCATCTCCCCCTGGCGCCCCCTCTACAGATTGAAGACTGCTTACTAGGAACACCTGTGTCTCCTTGCTTGCGAGTTTTTTCTAGCTATGGGAGCATGCTCTACCTGTGCGTGGTCAACCTGTAAGCAAGTTAATGCCCCAGGAAGTAGTCATCAGCCACTGCTGGATGGGAATGAATACCTCAGCTTCCTTTCCCCTCTGAGGATAACTCCGAGGCTTGTTCTACATATATCCTAGAGATCCCCAGTAAGATTGGGCTGCAGTCGCCCACTGCAGGAACTTGCTTGATAACACGCTAGTGGCTTCCTTCTCTTCTCTGTCTCCCTCATTCCCCTATTCCATGGAATCATCTCTCAAATAAACTGCTCACACTCAAATCCTTGTCCTAGGGTCTCCTTCTGGATGAATGCAAACTAAGACATAAAAATTCAAGGCTCTGATGAAAGCGCCCCCACAAACAGCACAGATATACCATAAGAAAAAAAAATATTCACTTTAACACGCAAGGGGCCCAGAGTTGGAGAAAAATTAAACAATAATATGACACAAAAGTGGATGTACACAGACTGACTCCTAACACTTTGCCTGTACATTTAAGTAAACAACAAATCAAATCGTGAAACTTAGAAGAGTGCTTTGGCAGATCCTTTTTAATAAATAGATGACTAGCTTATTCTAATGCTGAATTTGTAATTCTATTGATGTGTCTTTAAAGAAAATCTCTTCTTTTTATGGATTCTTTTGCAAATAGCTATATAATGACATGACACCACTCTGGCTTGCTTTAAAGCTCTCCTTACTCTCTATGCTAAATGTAAAATCTACAGCCTGTTTAGAACTGAAAGCTTACTGAGTACCCCTTCTCTCAGAGAAGAAAACCATACTGAGAAAATCTTCAGTTAAATGGTGTTTAAAAAGAAAACACCACTGTAATAAAAGCTTTAACAGGCCTCCTATCTTCAGATTAGCAATCAATCCTCATTGCCTATTCAGGTCATTATCTCCTCTGGTCTGCAATTGAAGTCCCAATATCCAACCACTTCTGATTTACCACTACATCCCTGAAGTCAACACTGATCCAGGGGAAAAGACGAATATCAAACATGTGGCTTTAAAGGAGGACTGATGTGTTCTCACTTTTCCCCATCATCCCATTCCCCACTCTCCTGTGCACAAATGCATCACTTCTGACAGTCCCCCTGTGAGGAACACATGGGAAGGTGCCATCTCCATTAAACAAGGGATTTAACCAACTATTGAAGAGCCAAAAGGGGAATGGAACCAGAACAACTGACTCACACATCACAGCTTGAACCACTAGACCAAGCTTCCGCCCTGAGAGGGAGATGAATCAGTCAACAGTGATTCATCCCACCAAGGAAAATGTGTTTTCCCTGTGATGGAGAAGTTGATTTTAAACATAATAAATCATAAAATGTAAAAGTTAATGAAAAGAACAGTCTGTTTAAATTCAACAGCCATGTAGACTTGTCAATTACAACATACAACTATGTGTTGTCATGTGACCTGAAAAAGCAATAAAGTGTGAGTATCATTCATGAAAATGTCTGAAAGCAACTTTTAAGATTTCAGTTAAAAACATCATCAAAAAAATAGGGAAATGTGCACTTTAATATATTTGAATTAGATACACTAAATTCTAAAAACATTTTAACTTTAAAAGTTTAAACCATCATTAAAGAAGATCTTTTAAAGAATAATTTTAACCTTTGGCAAAATCACAAGAGAATTTTTAAAATAAACAAATTTGGTGTAAATGACTGGCTGATTTGGTACATTAATTTAATGAAAATAATGATAGCTGCTATTTATTGAATGCCTACTATGTGCCATCTCTAATTATCGTAACAATTCCCAAAAGAAATATTGTCTGCATTTTATTGAGGAGGGGTCAGAGGTTCAAGGAAGTTCAGCGACTTGCCTAAGATGAAGTAAGTTTCTGTTCTGAAATTTAAACTTAAGCTATTCTGGTTCCAAAACAATCCTGACAATTCTTCACTATACCATACTCTCTCCCTGAGATATCTGAGGCCTACCTGCACCTTAAGCAATGAACTATAAATTGTGGGTACCAAAATAACATCAGTGAATTGTATGTTCTTTATCAGCAAGAAAAGAGAATGATCTCTCTCTCTCTTTCTCTCTCTCTCTCTCTCTCACACACACACACAACTAGTTATTGAAATTATGCATTTTTATAGCAAACTCGTTACTATTCCCACCCAGCTCATTCAAATACTTTTATTGTACAGTAGACTCAAATAGCGTTGTTTAAGGTATTTCCTTACATGATTAAGAAGCAACCAAGGCTAAAAGAAGTAAATCCGAGATCACTGTACACATCCCTAAGTTGAAGCTGCCAATCTTAGCTTTTGTCATTCAAGGATCCAGGCACATTTATACCTCTAGATCTGCAGTTCTGATTTTTAATTTGTATTATAAAGTATTTAAATAGTGGTTTTCATACAGGCCAAAGCATAGAGGCTTCACTGAACTTCTCTGATGTAAGAAGTAGTATCCACTCACTTTTGCAAAGCTTTTCATACAAATAAGCCTGGCACACTGAAGATATTCACCAGGATACTCAGGCCCATGTGATGGTGTGGCCAGTTTTGGAAAGTTTGATGGAAGTAGGATTATATTATACAGTGAATACCTATACTACTACAATTATTATTGGTGGTGTTATTATTTTTGTTAGTATTGATTATTATAAATACTAACATTTAATCCTCTCAACAACCCTTTAGTGTCAGTACTATTATTATCATCCATGTGTTATAAATGGAGTATGCTTATGATGTAGACACTGTGCCCTGGAAAGATTAAGTAACTCAGATAACTAAGTAGAGCTGATATTCAAAGCCAGAAATGCCTGCACTCTTAACTGTCATGACTTACTGCTTCTCAGTTTCCATAGAGGTCTACAAGATATTATCATACCTTTCCAGTCCTTGAGACCAAGCTTAATGGTTCAACTTCAAAACTGCAAGTTTTGCATGAGTTATAGTATACCGATTATTGTATTTCTAAAGTTCACACAAAGAAGCATTCACTAGTTATGATCAACTTCAAATCCACTTCAGAGTGTGGTACTGTTACTAGCATGTTGGCAAGCCTGTAGTCACTGAGCCAAGAACAACCGCTGTCCATACCTGTGCTGCCAGAGACAGCTATCAGTGCAAACACCTGCACCCGGAGGCCGCGCTGGGAGCTGTCCATGGTTCTGACTGAAAACTCCTGGCTCGAGTTTGCTTTTCCATATTTCCACTCAGATTCTGCCTACTTACCAAACCCCAGTCTTCCTTGTCTGTAGATCCTGCTTCTAAACAAGTCTTTATTTATCTTCAGTCCTATTACAATCTTGCTCTGTCCATATTTCCGCCTGCTGAATTGCATCTTGTCTAAGCCCTGCCTCTGCTGCCTTAATCCCACCATAGCTTCATTTTCTGCTTGGGTTCTTGACAAATCAGCCTACCATTATCTTTTCTAAGGTACTCCTTAAGAAGGGAAAATATAAATAATATTACATAATAAGTAGTAGATATATTAGGATTATCCTCGTCATTTGTCCCTTCTTATATTGCTTAGAGTATATGGAGGAAGGGGTGTCCCCTCTGGTAACCACAAGACCTCCAGCCAAGTGTTACTTGAAAGCTGCTATTGGAAATGGAGTCATGAGGTGAGAAGGAAGGAACTGGCCTGGGAGATTCTGATGGAATTGCCTTGGGTTGGGGTGAAAAGCAAGAGATAACAGGTAAGGTCCTATGGGAAAGCTAAGCCCAAATCATGCTACTTGTTTTCCAGTGGATATTGGAAGCTGAGCTTCAGGTTCTAACAAAAAAAAAAGAGGGAGAAAATAATTATAAGTGATATGTCACAAAATAAAATAAAAATATAGGGCCAGCCTGGTCGTGTAGTGGTTAAGTTCGCACGCTCCGCTTTGGTGCCCAGCGTTCACGGGTTTGGATCCCGGGTGCGGACCTACACACCACTCATCAAGCCATGCTGTGGTGGCATCCCACATAGAAAAAATGAAGGAAGACTGGCACAGATGTTAGCTCAGTGACAATCTTCCTCAAGCAAAAAGAGGAAGATTGGCAACAGATGCTAGCTCAGGGCCAATCTTCCTCACCAAAAAAGAAAAGAAAAGAAAAGAATAATATAAATATTTTATTTTTGCTTAACATACCTATTTGTAGCTATATCATCTTTGCAAACATAAATTTTCAGACCTAATTTATTAATGGAATGCTATCTCTCATTAATTTAAAGTGTCTGATATATAAATAACTTTCACAAACTAATTTAAACTAGCGATGTATGACACTAGTCTCAGAAATAGTGTGAAATTTTCTTTAAAAATTGCTGCTGGCTGTCCAATAATTATACACTGTGACATTGCAGCAGGATTCTTGCTTGGCCTCCATCTTAAATTAGAAAATGCTAAGCCAGTAAAAAAAAAAATGATGTACCAGCATCATATCACCCTAGCAAATGCATAAATACTTTTAAATTTATTTAACTAACTACCCCCTTGAGAACCAGGTATTTATAGTCTTAAATTGTTTACTTTTTTTTTTTTTTTTGATGATATCACTGTGGGAATCATCCCATGGCCATTCTTCTCACTACGTAACAATTTATTCTAGTCACAAAGCTGGGTATTTTGTTGCAGATGGGTTTACCCTAATGACCACAGCTCAGCTCTAATAATTAGCATTTTAACAAAAGTTTGGCACTAATAGTGAACAAATAATATGCATCCTCTTGTTAGCAAAAGTATACATACAAAAACTAGTGTAGGATATTTTAAGTTCTTAATATAGAATTTAAGAAGCTTGAGGAATTCTATGAAGAAAATGAGAATTTAAGAGGAAAAATATTTCATCTTCTGACCAAACCTCAAGGACAATAAGCAAACTCTTTTTAATGTTATATTGTTTAGATGTCAAACCTAAGTTATGGAATATATTGCCCTTATGTGCTTTGTGTTTTCCTTTAGGAGGTCAGAGGTGTAGATGCGTTGTCTCCCACCACCAACACTTCCCTTTTCTTATGGGATACATTTATGGAATTTTTCTATGAAAGTTCCATAAGGATTATCTAGTGTAACCTTTCATTTCACAGATGAGAAGGAAAGTCTCAGACATACCTAAGGACTTTTCCAAGTTACACAGGCAGAACTAGAGCCTAATACATCTGTCTACAAATAAAATGTTCTTTCCACCATACTGCTCTCTACTCTATTAGCGACTTTCAAAAAGCAATACAGTATTATTAACTATAATCACCATGCTGTACCTTACATCCCCAGGGCTTATTTATTTTATAACTGAGAGTTTGTACCTTTTGACTGTCTTCACCCATTTCGCCTACTCCCACCCCTGTCACCGCCCCCCCCGCCCCCAGCCTCTGGCAACCACAAATCTGTTCTCTATCTATGAGTTAGAGTTGTGTTTTTTTTTAGATTCCACATATAAATGAGATCATACGGTATTTGTCTTTCTCTGTCTGACTTGTTTCACATAGCATAATGCCCTCAAGGCCCATCTGTGTTGTTGCAAATAATGCCTTAGAGTTTATACAAAGTAACAGAGAAGGATAATTAGAGAGGCATACATTTCCAAAAAAATCATGTACAATACTTTAGAAACATGGATATAATATATACAAAACTTATAAAGGAAATTCTAGAAGCAAATGTGGGAAATTAGCAAAAGTGAGTGGCAGGGAATCCAGAAAAGAAGAAAGAGAAGACTATGAATACTCAAATCATCATATATTGGGGGGAAATTTTGGATATCATAATTTTGTTGTCATGAGAATGCTTGGTCATCATTTTTGTTCAGTTATTACCAGAGGTGATTGTGTATGTATTACTACTCTACAACATTACAGCAAAAAAATTCTACTGCCTGATTTGAGACAAGAAAATTACCCAAATAAGAACAGAAATTGGGGCAAAAAAAGAACATTGAGTTGGTGCGCACCCAAGAAGTTACCATGATCTAGCCAATGCATTGTGTAGTAAAACTACATGATTCCCAGGTAATAAACTGTTTCCATAAGGAAAGAATTCCCCTAGATGTCACGCATGTGACTCTCTTACTTCTTGGAGGATTTCAAGATGTCCAGGCCAGACTCAGGAGCTCCAAGCAGAAAAGGGACAGAATGCACTAAGCTTCAGACAGGTCAGAGACAAAGATCAAGAAGATCAACCAAGGCCAAGAGAAATAGGCAGATAGTGTAGTCAAGGTAAGAAGAAATCCAAAGACCAAAGAATTGGAGAGTACAATTGAGATCCCAGGGTAGGATATCAAGGGGCAAAAAATAGTGACCAAAGCAGAAGAAGTCCTTTACATGGTATATAAAACCCTTTATAATCTGACCCTCATTTGCGTCTTCAGCCTCATGCCTCAGTAATACTCATGCTGTCACAGTTCAGTGCATCTGTTTGGCATTCCCTTTCTTAATTTATCCACCTAGAAATTTTGACTCTCCTTCAGACAGAATTCAACACCACCTCCACAAATAAATTGGCTTTGAATGTTCCCAGAAGACTTGGGCATACTATCCTAATGTTCTCAACGCACTTTATGCATACCACCATTATAACATGTATCATATTAAGTTTTAACTGCTTATGTGCCAACAACCTCATTAGCTAAAATTTCCTTGAGGGTAGACACTGCCTCTTAATCACTGATTTTCCAAAAACACCTAGAACACAGTGCTTGATGTACCACAAGCCCTTGAATATTTGAATAAATGAACACCTCTATAATAACACTTATGTTCTAATATAATCATTTATATTCTGCCTTTTCCTTAAGAATAGGAGCTATCTTATTTATTATTTTCCCCTAGCACTTAGCTCAAGTTCTGGCAAAGAACATGTGCTCAATAAATATTTAACAATTAATAAATGAGTGAAAATCTCTTCCCCTTCAATTGTTTATATAGACTAAGTCTAAGAAGAATTATACAGAGAGGAGTCCCAAAATGTGCTTTGAATATTGGAGTAACAACAACAGCAGTATAAGAGACATAGCCACTTACTAGCTGAGTCTCCTCAGTCAAAGTGATTTAATCCCTCTGTGTCTCACTTAGTTTCATTAGCTATAAGCTGGGGATAATAGTACCTATTGTTAATAATAGCAATAGCATTGTTATGAAGATTAGAAGAGTGCCTAACACATAGGAAGCACTATTTCAGTATTTGTTGTTGCTGCTGCTGCTATTGTTATTGTTGTTGTTACTAGAGTTCTCAGCTAGAAAGGAAAAATTTTTAATGAGACAAAGTGAATGGCTATCCAGCAAGAAGAGTTAATGTTTCTTCTCTTTATAAACCAGAACAGAATTGACCAAAAAAAACAAAGGATGCAATCAGAAGTCCCAGCCACAAAACTTATTAGCCATTTGACTTTGCTCAAATCATTCACCATTCTGTACCTCAGCATCATCTTTATTCATTCAATAGATATTTACTGAGCAGCTACTATGCAAGATACTAGGGCTACCATGATAAACAATATAGGTATAAAGGTTACAGGCTAGTGAACCCAATGCCTTCCAGTCTAAAATGCGAGTGTTGGTTCAGAGATTTGAAATAAGAGTGTCATCTCCCCAGGAGTTTTTCAGACTACTTC
Organism: Diceros bicornis minor; assembly: GCF_020826845.1. Classification (NCBI taxonomy): domain Eukaryota; kingdom Metazoa; phylum Chordata; class Mammalia; order Perissodactyla; family Rhinocerotidae; genus Diceros; species Diceros bicornis. Next base: position 15,028,357 of record NC_080755.1, on the reverse strand, counting down.
CAAGAACCATGGCCATTTCTCTCCTCTGTTGGGACCTGTTGTATTGAACCACTGTTAATGATGTGACTGTGTGTATCCTCCAAATGTCTTGTGACAGGAAAGGTAGAGAATTGTTAGATTAGATGTTAGGTTAGGTTAGGTTAGATGAGATGAGATGACATGAGATGAGATTAGATTAGATTCATCCCATGAATGAGTAAACTACACCATAAAGCTATTATTCTAAAATGACATTATTGCCCTGAAACCATAGCCTTCACGCACAACTACCAATTCACAAATTATGCCATTGATACAAAAAAGATGAAACTAAGAAAACATATAGAATATTAAAAATCTATCTTTTCTGCTGGCAAAACAATTCAAAGTGTCTACGCTTTTGTGAGTGTATGAGTTTTCCACTCTTCACAAATACATATATAAAAACAAAATAAATCCCGAAGAAAAGTAATGGTCAATAGCGTGGAAGAGTTAGATGTACAACAATACAGCAAGCCTATGAAAATGCAGGGAAGGTTCAGACGGAGGAAAGATGTTTGGGAACCAGGAACCTATTAGTAAATTATATGCTAAGAAAAGCCAGAATTATACTCAGTACAGAGGCTGGGCAAAAATCTGTCCAGGGGCTGGCCCCGTGGCATAGTGGTTGAGTTCGGCGCACTCTGCTTCAGCAGCCCGGGGTTCATGGGTTTGGTTCTCAGGCAGGGACATACCCTGCTCATCAGCCTCATCCATGGCCAACAAGTACAAAACAGAGGGAAATTGACACAGACGTTAGCTCAGGGTGAATCTTGCTCAGCAAGAAAAAAAAAGGCTGTCCGGTTAAGTGACTGATCAAAATAATCCCACTAGGGTGGGCGTTGGGTATTAGAAACATTCACTCAAGAAAAAAAAAATGGTCATCAGACAAAACAATGTGGGAAAGGACAGTTTAAATTTTCCACATATGCACAAAGTACAACGAGGACAAAATGACCAGGTATTTTTCAAGTGATTGATGTGATTAAAGCTAGAACAATGAAAGTCCAGCCACTGAGATGCAAATGAGATAGGAGAAAGATTATGCAGTACCATGGATGCTCTGACAAGTGTCTTAGATCTTTTTCTTTGAGAAAAGTAAAATATGCTACCTGATATGCACCTAGACTCTATTTTACCAAAAAAAGAAAAAAGTCTTAAAGCAGATTGAAAAGTTACTTATCAACATGTCTAATCACCAACAAACTATTATTAATAAGTTTTGCAGAGCCCATGATTGTTGTAATAAAGCAGATATATTTTCCTTTCAAAATGATAAGACTTAAGAACATAAGTATAAATACTTCCATGGAATAGAGTGAATAAATACCAAAAATCCTTTCTCCAAATTTTTTTAAGTATTTTACAAAAACATATTCAACATACATATGTATGTGTACTTGTTCACATATAACTCCTCACACACACACAGTTGTCAAAATTAATGATAAAAATTTAATGTGGGCCAGATTCACGTACAACTTTCCACAAACTTTCACACTCATTGAAAGCGATTTAGAAAGAACATTAACATCTACCCAAAAGTCTGCCTAAAATAAATACTACACAACTGGAAGGTGAATAAAGGGAAGCCCCATCAACTCCTCTAATATCCCCAACAAGCGGAGTGGACCTTATCCACAAAGTAAAGAGCAGAACCATTAAATGGGGCCTGCAAAAAATGGTCTGCCTTATACTGCCTCGCCTCTGGGTCTAATCGCCCAAAGAGAAGTTGCCGTAAGTAAAACAGACCTTTCCACACGTTGTTGATAACAGTGTAAATTAGAAAATCTTTTTGGACGTTTACATAGCAATATGTTTTAATAGTCTTAAAAAACGCCTTAGCCTTTTACTCCATAAACTCAAACCTGTTTTTTTTAAGAAAGAATCCTAAATATGGGGGAAAAAAACCTAATAGCACATAAGAAATTGGAAACTACCTAGATATGCACTGTTATGTAAAATCTACCTCGTGGAATATATGTGTCCATTTAAAGTAAATATATAAGTATGTAGAAAGATAGATAAAAAGAGAGATACATAAAATAAGAAATTCTTATGTTTTACTGCAAGTCAAGTAAGAAAGAGGCAAAATTATTCACAATACATACAATATGTAATGTCTCCAACTGTGGGACAGACTGGCCACTCGAAGACCTTAAATAGCTGTCAAACTTATAAAACTAATTAATCCCATAACACTTCTCATCCCTATTCACTTTTGTCACCTTCAGAAACCAAACTTCTCAGCCCCACCATTGTTAAGCACCCTGTTATCTCCGTATGACTCCATAGATCCCCACTCAAAACCCATGTCCCGCTTCTTCCTCCCTTTCCAAACAAACCCTTCCCTTCACCTTCTTACTCCATCCTACCTGCAGCCTGAAGACACCGTATTCCTGGCAGCTCTCTCCGGCGGAGGCTGTTTCTTTCCTCTCCCCACTTGTACCTCAGAACTCCATGCCCTCCATTGACATCCATGGCACACCCCCTCTCTCCTATAAACTGTCTCAATATCACCAGCACACACTCCATGGCGAAAACAAGTGTATTTAGATGAAATCTATACTTTTCCACCATCAATTCCACCGACTTACCTGTAGCCCTTACAGATTCCACCTTCTTGTCGGTTACAAGGCCAACCTCTCCACTTGTGCTCTGGATCCATCCTGGCTTCTCAAGGACCCTGTTTATACAATTCTCTCTAGCATCAATTTCTCCCTCTATTGCATCATTCCCATTGGCAAATAAATATGATTTCATATTCTCTTCTTTAAAATAAACAAAAAGAAACCATTCGTTACCCCAAGACACTTCCAGCCTCGACTTCATCTTCCTTTTCCCCTTACTAGCAACACTCCTGGAAATAATTTATTCACTGTCTCCATTTCCTCAGCACCTCTTCTCTCCTCTACCCACTCATATCAGGCTTTCATCCCCACCACTCCACTGAAATAGCATGTATGAAGGTCATCAATGACCTCTATCCTGCAGCATTTGACAAAATTGGGCATTCTCTACTTCTTGAACACCACACTTACCCAATTTCCCCTTCCCTTACTGGCCATTCCTTTCCATCTCCCTTAATGAGTCCTCATTTTCCACCAGACTGCTAATTGTTAGAGTGCCCAAGGCCTCTGTACACAGACTCCTATACCTACAGCCTCTGCCTAAGCGAGCCCATCTAACCACATGGTTTTAAATACCTCATCTTAAAATTTTTATTTTAGCCCAGACAATGGTATTATCTCCATCTAGATACTTGGCAGGAATCTCAAATGCAAACTGGTCAGAACAGAACCACTGATTCCCACTCTGTAGCCAGCTCCCACCCCAAGTCCAAACCCTCTCCATCTCAGGATATGGCATCACCAACCATCTAGGTGCTTAGTCAAAAACCTAGAAGTTGTCTTGACTCCTCTTTCCTTCAACCCCAAATGTAATTCATCAGTAAGTTCTATCACAGCAACATCTAAAATGCATGCAGAATCTCACCATCTCTCGCTATCTCCTCTCTTCTGCCCCAGGCCTGGCTACCATTATTTCTCACCCAAACTGCTGAAACAGTGTCCTAGCTGGCTTCTCTGCCTCTGCTCTTGCTCCCCTTGGTCCATTCTCCGTACAACAACTGGAGCGATCTCTCTAAATCATATATGTGATCCTATTATTCCCCTACTTAAAATCTTCTTCAGGTCATTTAAAGCAGAATAAAATCCAACCTCTCTGCCATGGACCACAAAGACCTATATGATCTGGCTCCTGCTTTCCTCTATCCTCATTTTATTTTGTTCTTTCCTTTTCTCACCATGACTTAGATGCACTTTTCTTTCTGTTCCTCGAATCTGTCAAGCTCCTTACCAGGTCAGGGCCATGGCACTTGTGGTTCCTCCAGCTTGGAATGCTCTGTTCCCACAAGCTAATAATAATAATGATGTCTCAAATTTACTGAGACTTAATATGTGCCAAGCCCTGTTCTAAGAGCTTCACATGTATTAACTCATTTGTGTTAGTCTGGGTCCTTCAAGAAGCAGATGCCAAGAAAGAGTTAAACATGTAAGAAATTTCTTAGGAGGAATATCTGCATGAGACAATGGGGAGGGAGCAGGGAGAAGCCGGAAGAGCTACCAGACCATGACGCCAGTCTGATCCCAGGTGAAGAAGAGAAGGAGGGAGGGAAGAAGGGTGGGTGTATATTAAATTGCCACACAGGTCTTTAAAAAGTTCATCAAGGGGGCCGGCCCGGTGGCGCAAGCGGTTAAGTGCGCGCGCTCCGCTGCGGCGGCCCGGGGTTCGCTGGTTCGGATCCCGGGCGCGCACCGAAGTACTGCTTGGTAAGCCATGCTGTGGCGGCGTCCCATATAAAGTGGAGGAGGATAGGCACCGATGTTAGCCCAGGGCCATCTTCCTCAGCAAAAAAAGAGGAGGATTGGCGGATGTTAGCTCAGGGCTGATCTCCTCACAAAAAAAAAAAAAAAAAAAAAAAAAAGTTCATCAAGGCTTCTCAAGTCAAAGTCACCTGTTAGAGGAGTCTCCCAGGAATGGGTCCACCTTAGTGTCTTTGCCATGCTCAGTCATTGGCTGGGCGCAGCCCCATGGGAAGTGCTGTCGCAGTACAAATGCAATAATGGGCATCAGCATGCAGCAGCTGGGCCTCCCTGCAGTCAGAGATCTGAGAGGCACATTCTCCTGGGCATCACATCCTTTAATCTTCCCAACCCTATGAAAAAGGATTTACTATCTCCGTTTGTAGATGAGGAAATGAGGTACAGAAGGTCACCCATTTATCAGATGGCAGAGCTGGTGGTCGGAATCAGGTGGTCTGGCTCCATATCCCTCACCCCAATGCCACCTCCTTGGAAAAAGAAGGTCCTACATAAAGCAGGCCTTGCCCTTTCTCCAAATCACTGCTGTATCTTCTAATACTTTTTAGTACCTAAACTTATTTATTTTACATGTTTTACTATCTGTACTCCCTCAACTAGGATAGAGGATTTACTGGAAGATTTTATTTAGTTGGGAGAAGTGAGTTGGGAGGCAGGGGGTGTGGTAAGGGAAGGAGGAGTCAGGAATGACTCTCAGATTTCTAACTTTAGTAACTGAGTGGATAACAAGTTGAAGATCATCTTAATTCAATAGCCAAAATCAAAACATCATGAAAAAGCTGTGGACACACTCCTATAAAAATCAAGAACAAGTTTAAAATCCTCTCTCTCACCTCTATTATTACAGATCCTTCCAAAGTTTCCAACAGAATAAAGCAAAAACTTTAACAAGCATATTTTTTGGAAAGGAAAAAGGCACCATAATTTGCTAGTGATTTTATCTACCTAGTAAAATCCAAGAGAATTAACCAAAAAAAGAAAACTAATCAATATACAAAGAACTGAGAGTTTTCCTAAATACCAATAATAACCATTCAGAAATACAATGAAGAAAAGATTGCATTCATAAGACAAACAAAAATATATATAAAATAACTGGCAATAAAACTAACTAAAAAAAAATGTTAAACCTCTATGAAGAAAACTACTAGACTTTACCAAAGAATTTAAAATGCTCTTGCATGCAGAGAGGCCATATTTCTTGATAGATACACTTAATACTCTAAAGATGTAAATTCCTAAATCAGTTTACAGAGTTGTCCCAATTGTAATATAAACATTAGCAAAAATTGTTTCACAACTTAAGAGATGAATTCTAAACTTCTTTAAAAGACTTTGAATAAGTAAAAGTAGCTAAGAAATTTTGAAAAAGAGGAGAGCACTGAGAATGGAGTTGCCCCACCAGATCTTAAAATGTATTATAAACCAACAACAATTCAACAGTCTGCCACAGAGCTCTATAATAAGAACCGAGAGTCAAATTAATGACTGTAAGCACATTATGTGTAAACACATAAGAAAACACAAAAATCTAGTCTCTTTTATGGCCTATATAAAAGTTTGTACCTGAAAACATGACCACACAAATTGGTAGAGGAAAGCAACAAATAGTATTCATCGGAAACAGTAAATGAAGATCGTTATCTCAAGACTCACACCCTCTAACTTGCAGAAAGATCCAAATTAAAGATATAATCATGAAACAACTAAAAGTAAAAATATCTGATCTCATAAAAGATACATTTATATGAGTATTATAAAGATATTAAAATCATCCTTTTGAAAAATATTTATTAACTTTAGAAAGCATAATTTAAGTGAGCAAAAATAAAATTACAAAACAATACAAGGAAAATTCTTTTTTTTTTAATATTTATTTATTTATTTATTTAGTGTGTGTGTGTGTGTGTGTGTGTGTATGTGCGCGAGGAAGATCAGCCCTGAGCTAACATCCATGCCAATCTTCCTCTTTTTGCTGAAGGAAGACTGGTCCTGAGCTAACGTCCGTGCCAATCTTCCTCCACTTTATATGGGACGCCGCCACAGCATGGCCTGACAAGTGGTGTGTCGGTGCACGCCCGGGATCCGAACCCGGGCCACCAGCAGCGGAGCACGCGCACTTAACCACTACGCCACGGGGCCCCCAGTCCCCAGAAAATTCTTTATTGAAGTAATCTTTATCTCGGTCTTCACAATTGCAGACCGAAGGAAAATTCATCCAAATATGAAAATATTCCTTTATTAACTGGCCACTTAAAAAATGTGTCCAAAATATTCCTTTCTACTTAACACTATGTCTGACTATTCTGACAATATCTTTTTTGGTCAATCACAGCTATTCATCGGATGTATATATCTGCTGGGAAAATTAGTCCTTAGGAAAATTGATAAAGCTCTCAAACATTTTAATGTAAATGATAATATTTAAGAAGTAGAGGATGTACGACAACTGACAATTTTGTCAGAAAAGTTAAGCTAAAAAAACGAATTGATTTCTTGTTTTTCATTAAGAATGAGCTCATAGGTAGAATTAACATGAATTGTGAAATAACGTTTATGTTTTCTTCATTTTTTAACATTAAGTCCCAATCAAACCTTTTTCTCTACTGTGGTCGGCAGAATTATAAGATGGCCTGAAGATTCCTACCCCCCGTTATACACACCTGTACCTGAATATGATGAGATAGTTCCCCCATGATTAACTTACACCATATGGCAGAACGGATTTTGCAGATTAATTAAGGTCTCTAATTACTTGACATTGAGTTCATCAAAAGGGAAATTATCCTAGGTGGGCATGACTTAATCAGGTAAGCCCTTAAAAGAGGTTGGAGAGATTGCAATTGTGAGAGACGTTCTCTTGCTGGCCTTGAAGGAGCAAACTGCCATATTGTAAAGAGGGCCAGGTGGCAGAGAACAGAGAACGGCCTCTAGAAGCTGAGAACAGCCCTGAGTTGACAGCCATCACGAAAGCAGGAACCTTAGCCCTATAACTGCAAGGAATTGAATTTTGCCAATAAGCAATGAGCTGGGAAGAGGACTTCAAGCTCCATATGAGATCACAGCCCGGTGTGACACCTTGATTCCAGCCTGGTGAGACCCTGAGCCAAGGACCCAGAGAAAACACTCCCAGACTCTAGATCCACAGAAACTGTGAGATAATTCATGTGTTGTTTTAAAGCCACTAAGTTTGTGATAATTTGTTACACGGCAATAGAAAACTCATACTCTTACTGTTGACTATGACTTTTAATCCCCATTTCAAAGTGTATATTAACATTAGGTGTCACTTTTCTGGTACCAACTACCATGGATAATAAGGACCTTATATACTTGAGTGATTATTTGAAAATCATCTGTCTCTCTATTAGATTTCAAGTTCTGTAGGGGGCAGAAACTATATCTCGTTTGCTCACCATTATAGCCTCAGAGGCAGCACCTAGTAATTACTCAATATATGTGTTGAATGAAAGAGTGTTCTCATTATTTGGTTTCATGTCTCTCATGAGTCCCTGAAAGTACCTGTTACTAAAAAAAAAAAGAAAAATTCCTCCATCCTCTCTTCAAAGAATACATAGCGTGTCTATGAAAATTTGGAGAACACAACATGCAAGAGACTCATCTGACATCCTGCATCAAAGGAATGATTTGGCCCTGCGGGGAGGCACTGAGCAGCCTTGGGTAAAGCTGCCAATAGTGCCAGGCTGCAAAAAGCAGCTTCAGCTAGGAGCCTAAAGCCTGATGTTACAGACATGTCAGCTCTGCCTCCATTCATTGCTGCCTCTCCAGCTCCTCACAGCTAGGTATACGTGCTCTGGTCATGAAGATTGCACCCTATGCACCCCTAAGACAACCTGCCCACTTTCAGGCACAATGTTAATTGCCTCCGCTCATCAGTCTGGATGCAGTACAGAATGTTGTTCAGCCAGTGTCCTTTGTTGGCCATTTTTGCCCCATAAGGACCTCTGAGCTGTTCTTGCCTCCCACCTCCACCACTTCCAAAGGAAGACTTCTCCCCACCCTCAAATGCTATAGTTCCCAAGACTGAGTTTTTGCCTCAATTCCTGTCTTATGCTCCCATTCACTTTCCAACTGCCTGGAGCCCCATCTACGAACTCCACCCTGGTCCTCCTCCAACCACGACTGATAACATTAGATTGCCCAGCCTGGGCTCCAGAGAGAAACCCTGTGTCAGTGGGTGCCTCAGTCTCTGCTGAGCTGCGCAGTCGACTCTGTACCTTGCCAGCTTCATCAGGCCTGCACCCTTTCCCACTCCTGCCATGACTCCACAGAAAATGGGTCTCCAACCTACTTTGATCTCCTTTTCCCTTTCCTATCCACCTCTTTTTGCAAGAAGGAACCAGAAGACTTGCAGAGTCTCTCACCTCACATCCAATTCTGATATAATAAGGCATCCTATAAAGTGGAGAATATTCTTATATATGGACCTCCATAAGGAATCCATTCATTTTATTAGACACATTTTAAATTTGTTATCATTTTATGTAAAATTGCAAGAATATTTATTCCCTGCCCACTTTACCTCATTGCTCTATAACAAATATCACCTCACAAACATTTTATATTGGTAGAATATTTAAATTTAACATTTATATAGATATTTTCATTGTATGTACCTACTTATTATCTTTAAAGAGTGAAATTTCAGGCTTTATTAAATGTAGTTTTAAGCACTATTTTTCTAAAGACTTTTGACCAGCAATAGGAAGAAAAGAAAGTTTAAATAAATTTTAGCATGTTTTCTTCTGGACGTATGTCATATTCTTTCACATAATAATCTCATTTAGACATATTAGTTTGTACACACATCACATTCATAAAGCGAAATACCAAGCTTTACGGCAATTAGTGGCTTTCAATGCTACTAAAATTTAATGAATTCAACTTAAGGCATCTTTAATTAAACAAAATATAAAATTGTTACTAACTTTACAACTACTATATATAAATCTCCTTATAAAATACTTGTATAAAAGCTATATGTATAGTTTTTTCCTTCCATAGTCAACTACCAGCTATCTATTAATTTTCTTTAGTGAAACTTGTCACAATTTAAAAACAAATTTTAAACAATTTAAAAACAAATTTTAAATACAAAAATACCTTTCATAGGCATTATTTCAAAATGTTAATATATTTTTTCTCCTTTGAGTAACCAAGATATTATCCTTGATATTATTGACTAGATTCACCTTTGCCTTCAGAATTTAAAAAAAAAAAAAAAACACAATGATTTTCAACTTAACTACAAAGTAGGCTTAACTGAGGAGCTTTTAAAAGACACACTGTTCAAGGCCACCACCAGAGACCCTGATTCAAGTGGTCAGGGGTGGGACCCAAGCGTTGGCATTTCTGAAAACACAGGTGATTCTAATACATAGCCAGGCTGGAGACTGCTGCCATGGTGACCACAGCCATCAAGGTGAAGATTAGGTGTGAGATAATTCAGGAAGAACACAGCAGCAGTAAAAGATACTTCCTAAAGCAGGCCAAGGCCCAGGCTCCGACCAACGCCCAGCTTCTACACAGGTGCACTCTGCGGCTATTCTGCAGGCCTGAACACAGCCATATGGGAGATGGGGACATTTCCTACCACTGTCAGACTGCTGTCTCCAGGTGTATGTGGACGAGGCACAGACCCCAGCGGATGGAGGTTCAGACGGGGTTTTAGGTTCTCGAGTGGCTTGCTGTACCCGTTGTGTCTTATGTCCTGCATTTATCACAGGAAAAACGACTTGTCTGCAGAAGGATTTTCTTAACATGTTTGCACAGAGATATCCTACTCGGAGCACACACACTTTCTCCTGCATCAACCTCCTTGGTGGAATTTTTTCATTTATTTTCCTGACCAGAGAACACACCTTAGAAATTGCTAATCATACACATATTTATGGAAATCCTCTCAAGGTATCTCAGGCTCCCTTTTAGCACACCTTCCCCACCATGGCCCCTTCACTGCTCCCCTTCAATTACTCAGGGTTTTCATGCTCTCAGTACATCCTTTCCCTCTAAATCTCTTCTTAAGAGGTGACTTAACTAGTCACCTCAACACTAGGGTGTATTGAGTTTGTTGTGTTGCCTCTTTAGATTTCAATTCTAATTGTGGAACTAAGTGTTTTTTCCCCCTTTTAAAAAGATTCTTTGCAAGCAGGAGAGATTTCTTTTGGATAGGTGGTCTTTCCTGGCACAACTGAATTGACAGCCAATAGGGAGCTATTACTCCTACACACCATGCTAAGAATACTAGTAACCTAACTGTTCATTAAAACAATAATAGTAGGTGGAAAGACAAAGAAAGGAAAAAAAGTAACCTTGAATCTGGTTCAGTTCCTTCCATCCACAACCTGAAGAAGACTTTGCGGATGCTCTTCTAGTGTCATTGCTCCATTCCACTGCTCCCAGAACCGTCTTTCCGAAGTTGTCCAATTAAAAGTATTTTGCACAATGTAGGAAATGAAACTACGTGGAGAAAGGACCAAGAGATTATCAAAGTTCATTTTCAAATATTTCTCTCCTACAAATATTATGCTAAAGAAAACTATTTTAATTAGAAAAACACATGGGAAAACTCATAATAAGCACTCAGTAACTAGGTTTGCAGAGAGATTTTCTCCAGGCGTGGAGCTTTAATGTCAGTAAATCAAGCCAAAGAGAATTTCTGTGATGCTTTGCTACTGATTTCTCACCCAAAAAAGGGGGTATTTTGAAAGGAAAATATTACTCACTTTTACTAGAATAGCAAATGTAATCATATTTACCTGTTCGTTTTCCTTCAAAAATTAGTTAATTTTGGTCAAGTAAAGCTTTCTCCTTTATGTCACATCAGCCTTACTTCTTCTTCTTTGCCTAATAAACAATTTCTCCCTCTACTGTCATGTCATGACAGATGGTAGCTGTATATCATGTCCACGTTCATACATTATCCAGAAGCAAATGCATTTCTAAGTGCTTTTGTGAGTCACCAAGGATGCTATGGTTGATGTGTGTCTCTGTCATTAACCTTTGACTTACAAAACTGCTATCATAAAAGAGAATATTTTTTAAACTCTTATATGTACTTTGATTAGTACATATTTCAAAGGAAACTTCAAGTTGAACGTATCTGCCAAGACAGAAGAAATTCTCATCCAAAGCTGTGTATTTGTTAAATATATATATATATATGATTCACAGATACTTTTGCTTTTTTCTAATTTCTTTCCATCAATTAATATTTATAAGCATAATAATCTGGAAGTCAATCTGAGACAGGGATACAATCTCTAGATAAGACAACACAGATGGTGGCATGCATTCTTGCAGACTATTTTTATATTGACTCTCTTACAGGCAATCTGTTTTATCAGCTTTCCAATGGATCCATGGTATGAAGGACTCCAAAAAAGAAAATTCCAAGATTCTAAAAACACTTGGCTGTGAACAGATTTAGTGGGCATAGCTTCAGCCCCTGCCAAGTATCTGGGATGTAAAGAACTAAGAACATAGCCCAACATTTCCTTCCCCCATCCTGTTTAAGAGCCTCGTTACTGTTGCTATATGCTGATGTAGTCACTACGAAACTGACTCTGATGAAGGTAGATACATGAGCTCCGGGCCATAAGGATAATAGAAGTTTGCTACAGAGTATGATGAAAATGTATTAGGCATAAGAGCTATGTGATCAAGGAATGAATTAACAAACAGGACAACACCACACAAGCAATATAATAGGGTCAAGGTTCAGGAACAATCTGGCTGCAGATTGTTATCTGAAAATAATCACAAGTAGACCAGACAGGGAGCCTATTTGTTATACGCATATTGTAAATGAATATGTAATCACTAGGGTAACGTTAAGAGAACAGCCAGCTTCATGTCTAGCCATTAATGATCAGTAATAAAAGTGACAGTGTTTGTTCAGGGAGAAAAGAAAGCTGTTTCCTATTGAGGAGAACACAACACAATTTAGTCAAAAGCCATTCATCTATGCAGGGATGGTGCCAACCTTGCCTAATTCAAAATAAATGAGTCTGGGGCTAAGCTATGCTTTTAGTGGTTAAAGATGGCCTATTTCAACATGTTGAGGCTCTGAATTCTGAACTGAGGTAACACAAAGGCAAAGAAAACAAATTAAATACAAATATGAAAGCATTACCAGAGATTCTAGGTTATTATCATTAACCAGAAATAATGCCAGCACTTAGGATCACACGCTAACAGTTTTAATGTCATTGTTTTCTAGACAAGAAGACTGAGCTCTGTTAAATAGCTAAATAATTAAAGAAGTTATTAAGAAGCCATTTCACCATTTAAATAAGTAACTCAATTAGTAGGCAGGCTGAGCTCAGAGCAATTGTGATATGCACAGGAAAATGAAATGAATTTTATTGGTTGGGGAAAATGTTCAAACTAAATATTAACTCTTATGGTGCCTTGGATTTCAACAATATCTGTAAAAAGTGTTTGTTGGTACCTAATACTATACTACGGTATAAAGAATAAGTCAAATGTTTTTAAAAGGTTTAGAAGGGAAACTGCCCATGTAAATTAGTACTTTATTTCAGTTATATAACTTAATCCAACTGTAATCACATTTGGAGGAAATTTAATTTTTTAGGTCAAGAAAATTGCCATAGACAGTCTAAAATTTCTCAAATCAGTGGCAAACTCACCAAAGAGGACATGCCATTAAATTATAGACATGTTCACATATCACAGCAACATCCTTCTGCTAAAATTACCAGCAAGAGTTCAAGTACAGCCAGCTCCAAAAGTTTAAGAGGTAAAAGTAAAATAACCACAATTGCCCTCTGGGTACTCAGGCCCTTGCATTTTTCTGACGATATAAATGCGCACCACCCCACAATAGGAAAATTTTGAGGCATCATTAACTAGAAAAAAAAATAGCCTGAACTGAACCATAATGATCTTCCCACTGTTGCCAGAATTTCCATGAGAAAACTGAGTTGCTATGCATTCATTTGATGGAATTGAAGATACTCCAGCTAAGGGCATCATAAAGCGGCTTTCGTATCGATATCTTCACTTATAACTCATCATGGTTCTAATATATAAATGGTTACAGGTAAGTCTTCAAATTTTAGTCTGACAAATGTGGAAACTCCAGAGAACTGTACAACAGGGTAAAAAAACATGAAGCTAGGAGATAAGACATTTGGGTTTTAGTTCTGTCTTGCCACAAACTGGCCTTTATACTGAAGATAACCCACTTGACCTCTCAGTATTTCTGTTTTTTCATCTGGTTTTCATTCTCTAAAATGAGGCAGTTGAATTAGAAGATCTCAAAACATTCCACCCCAGCTTTGGTGATTTAAAATAATACTTCAATCTACTCAAATATTTACCTATTCCATTAAACAAATGCTTTCTAGAATAAAAATTAAATCAATTAACAAATATTTATTCAACTCTTAGTAAGAGCTGGGTATTAACAATGTTAATTGCTGAGGAAAACACCCGAATCCAATATAATGCAATCCAAAAGAATGCTGAATTTCACTTTTAAAAGTGTGTGTGTAAGGGGTGAGGAAAGACCTACAATTCTTACTTGTTTATATTCTGTAATAAACTTAACTGAGGCATCAAATAAGAGAGTTTATTTATTTTATTAATAAAATGTACTACAATGGCACTCTATGCTGTTGGTTTGCACAAAATATGAATGTAATTTTAAAGTATTCCCTATTACATTTTAAAATGTTTCACAAAATTTAATAAGATTTTATTCTCTCTAATTTTGAAAATCTTGTCATTCCAGCTTTCAAGTACAAAATTAAATGTTTGTGGTGTTCCATATTCAGAGGTTCAGAAAAATATACTAAGATGTTTGTATTGCCTAAAATAAAACATCAACACAGAGGACAAAGATTTATACTAGGAAATATATATTTGCAAATCAGATTACGGAAATAAAAAATAAATTCTCTGTTCCTCCCATAATTAGAAACATAAAGGTGTATATGTTCGCTATTCTAGGTTAGCCCTTAAGTTTGTTCATATTTACAAACCTTAAGTTATGATTTCATCTGAGGCTTGGCCGAAGATTTAGGACAGTTCTGCTATTAATGGAATCTGTTGACCTATCTCTATTTATAAAGTCATCAAACCCCAGTTTGTTTCCGCCTGGCCGGGCTTCAAAGGGGTGAAGGCAGCGGGAAAGTTTGCATACTATAGCATAATGGAATGACACCTAAGTAGAGAGCACATTGCAAAGAAAGGGGCACAATGTGAACACACGTGTGCAGCAACTCACTTGTCTAGCAACTCACTTATGGAATAAGGTAACTCACAAAGGCAAATTTTCCGGATCATGCTAAAGCTGTATTTAATTCTTCCCTATCATTCCTTCTTTATGTTTCAGGGTAGTCTTTATAAATGATTATATCATAAAATAATATATAAAGAATATATACTGTGAAATCATGTACTGATGCTCTCAGAGGACATTGCCCTACACTGAAGAGCCCAAATGGATGCATCTTTAATTTATGTACCTAAATTTATAGGTTTCTATCTCTTCCCTTGCTGTAAAGCTAACCACTATCTTTTTTTAATTCTTTATACTATTTGTTAGCTTTATCAACTTCTGAAATGTCTGTGAATGCTTTGTCTAAAGCAGAAACAGGCTCTAAGTAAAAGACTAGAGACTCTGTAGAGTCAAATATATAAAACATAGACTCTGATGCATGAACTTTGTGTCAACTACTTGCTTATTTTTGTCCCTATTCTTTCCAAGAATTGTGACTCTGTTTCAGAGATGGGGTAGTTCAAATCTAATTCCTAGATACTGTATACTACTATTTGTATTTATTTGTTCCCTATTGACAAGTATTGGCCTTTGAAAAACAACTTATCCACAGAGTATGACTAAAAATTATTGGAAGACATCAAAGAAGTATTTTTAGAGGAGTAAGAGAACACTGTGGAACCAGAGATGACCATTTACTATGATTATAGTTTTTCTAACTTGAAAGAAAGTGCTCATAAAAATTACTGGCCCATGGTAGAGAAAATACAGATCTATTTCCATCATTTTCTATTCTCAGATTATTGACATTAAGAAAAAATAGATTATTCCATTCTCTTTAAATCAAAAGCATCTTACAATTCAGGATACTCTAAAGAACTACTATGAAGTAATATAAGGTGATACTTTTGCATTTTTATGAGCATTTATTTTTAAGTTCAGAACCATAAATAGGAAAAAAAATCAACCAAATGAAACGTCAACCCATTTGTTAAATCGGGTGTAAATGTATCTTGCCATGTATCACAGTGAGATTTAGTATATATTAAAAGTAATAAGTAAATTATGTGTCCATCACAAAATCTTTTCCAACATATTTATTATAATTTTGGATATGCTTCAATTCCATTTCCAATGATTCATCAATTGTTTTCTAACAATTCAGCTCTAGGCTCCTCTGCTAAGCTGTTAAGTCAAGTAGCTAATGGTCTGCAAAATGCAAAAATATACAAGAAGGGGCATTACTAAAGTAAAACGTGTTTTCAGTGCAAATTACTGCCCTACATAACGATTTCATAAACTTCAATTTCACATGTGCTCCAGAATAATAAAATATTAATCAGAATTAAGGACACAAAAATAAGGATATTCTAGGTAGAAAGTCATTTTCTCTATAAGTTGACATTCTATATCATTGCTTTGAACTAATATGAACATTTTAAACCTTAGCACTCATAGGCCAATCTTATTTCCAAGTTCAGGCAACTTCTCATTATCACCCAGGTCAAGGCGTAATTTGCCTAAATGCAGTCAACAATCATATTAACATAAAACTATGAGTCCCAGGCCAAAAAATAAAAGCCAATAAATAAATAAGATCAGATGGTCAATTTATATTGATAAAAAGGCAGGGAAGACATGAACCGTTATGCACATAGTAACATAGCATTAAAGTAGATCAAACAAAGCCTAATATAAATACAAGGAGAAATTGACAGAATCATAAGTAGTGTGGCATTATAAGTCTGTCAGTCTATGGCATCATAAGTAATTATATATATAAGGACAATTAATCAAATTTTAAACACACATGCATGTTGAATTACCTACAAAGAATACAGTATCCTTTCAAATGTCTCTAGAATGTTTATTAAAAATAAATGCTATTTTGAAAACTTTGGAAATGTTGTTATTTAATTCCATTATCAGCTTCAGAGAAAAACTCAATACGTTTTTAAAAGGGAAAAATATATAGGCCACACATTCTGACAATAATGCAATTAAATTATAAATTAATAATAAAGTTTTAAATGAAAAACTCTGATTACCTTTTTAAAAAACAAAACTATGATCTTATATAACAAATACTTGATCCAAAAAGAAATATAACAGAGCTAAGGACATTAAATTTATTCAGCCAACATTTATTAGGCCCCTACTATATGCCAAGCACCATGCTTTGAAGTCACAAAGAATGAGAAATCCTCAATGCCTTCATAGTAATTAAAGTCTAATAAATGGAGAGAGGTATAAAACAAGCAAACAAATAAGCAAAATCAAAGTATGTCACACATGATCTGATAGAATGTGTACAAAGTATGATAAGTATCCAAGGCTATGTGGTTTAATTCTACTTTGGCTAGTGGATAAGTGTCAGGAAGGAAGTAACCTTTGAAATGATTTGTCTTAAATTATAAAGAGTGTTAAGAAGATTGTAGGGCTTAGTGACTTAAAAGGGGAATCTTAAGCAGTGGGAAAAAGTACAAATCATCCTGGCAAGGTCAAGAATGATGTAATGTTGACCTGAGTCTTAAAAGATGAACAGGAGTTCAGCAAATAAATAAGAGAATAAAGACAGAGGGAAGAACATATGCAAAAACAAAAATTACATGGTATATTTGAGGAATGGCAGCAAGTTATGATGAGTGAAACAGAGCTTTGATGGTCAAGCATAATGAAAGAAGGGGTTGAAATGATAGGAGGCAGTTAATAAAGAACTCCGGGTGGGGGCCAGCCCTGTGGCCTAGTGGTTAAGTTCAGTGCACTCTACTTTGGTGGCCCAGGATTGGTTCCCAGGCACAGACCTCCACCACTCGTCGGCAGCCACGCTGTGGTGGCGAGCCACATACAAAATAGAGGAAGATTGGCACAGATGTTAGCTCAAGGTGAGTCTTCCTCAGTGAAAAGAAAAAACAATTTTAAAAAGTATAAAAAAAGAACTCTGGGTGTCACATATGAGAAATTACACTTCACCCTGTAGGCATGGTGAACATCCAACAACCTGCACATATCATCAATATGTGTTTGTTGAATCAATGTATTATTTATCTATTGCTGTGTAACTAATTACCCCAAACCTTAGACACTTAAAACACCAAACATTAACCATTTTACAGAGTTTCTGAGGGTCAGGAATCCAGGAGGGGGTTAGCTAGGTAGATACAGCTCAGAGTCTCTGATGAGGTTGCCATCAAGCTGTCTGCCAGGGCTGCAATCATCTCAAGGTTCAACTGGAGATTATGCTTTCAATCTCACTCAAGTGGCTGGTGGCAGGAGGCTACAGGTCATTGCAATGTGGGCTTCTCCATTGAGATGCTCACAACATGGCATCCTCCAGAGTAAGTGATCTGGGGAGTGGAGAGTGGGCAAGAAACAAAACACCCAAAATGAAAGTTTCAGTGTTTCATAACTTAATCTCAGAAGTGACTTACCATTCCTTCTGCCATATGCTATTGGTCACATTCACCCAATGAAGTACAATGTAAATTCACAAGAATGTGCATATCAGAAGGCAGGGATCATTGAGGATTACATTGGAGTCTGGTTACCACAATGAAGAAATAGTTCCAAGGCAATAGATTCTTCTGGACAACAGGGGCAAGGAAGATGCTGTGGGTGGGAACAAATTAGATCAAAAGTAACTATCGATGTTCACTTCTGGCCAAGATAGAGGGACCAGATTGATCTTCCCACATGAAAAAAAAAAAAAAAGTCAAAAAAAGAAGAAAAAATATATGAAACAAAAGTTTTCAAAACATCAGGAAAAGGATAGTGATTCCTGAGAGATAAGAAACAAACAAGGGGAGTATTAGGGTTGCTAGGATTGCTGTCTAGAGAGCGTTTCTAGGGAATGTCACAAAAGGAGCAACCGAGGCAGAGCCCAGCAGTCATTCAGACTTAAGAAGATAGAGCCAGGATTCTGGGGAGGACAAGGTGACTAGCGTTTGCAGGTCAGAGTACTGAGAAGGAGAGACTTACACAGAGATACAGCCCCAGAGATCTTCAGAGGTTCCTTTCTGGAGGAGGTTCCTCTCCTAGTATTCAGCTGAGTACTGATCATGCATGTGAGGAAACTATCTGAGGCTGGGGTAAGAACCATCCAGAAGGATAAGAAGTAACAGTATCTAGAAGTCACAAAGAACCAGGAATAATTCCTGTTTTCACAAGCTGAAATAGAAAATCTAATCATTTACAGGACATTGGGTAGAATACTCGAAAGGATTTTGCCTCAAATAGTGGGGAAAACTTAGACCAAGACTAAACACTACTCTGATTCCACCTAGCTAAGCTTAGAAATAAGAGTGTGTTACTGCCTCCAAGTGACTTAATGGTATACCAAAAGACAGTGCAGAAATATTCATAGGAATACAAAAATATCCAGCATCCAACAAGGTAAAATTCACAATGTGTAGCATCCAATAAAAAACTCTGAGGCATGCAAAGAAGAAGGAAAATGTGATCCATAATGAGTAGGAAAAAAATTAACCAATCAAAACTAACCTAGAAATGACACACACAATAGAATTAGTAGACAACAACATTAAAAGTTATTTTACATTCAAAAAGCAAGAAAAAGATCACACATGTTAATTAGACACAAAGATACTTAAAAGACCCAAATCAAGCTTCTAGAACTGAAATGAAAGCTTAAGCACCTGAAATGAAAAACAAATATTTTGAATGAAATTAATTGCAGAATAGGCATTGCAAAAGAAAATATTAGTAAACTTGAAGGCATAATAGTAGACAACTTCAAGTGGCCTCATACACTTATAGTTGGAGTCCCTGAAAGAGTACAGAAGTATATAGGTGGAAAAAATTAAAGAAATAATGGCTGAAATGTTTCCAAATTTGATGAAAATTATAGAAGTTCAACAAACCCCGAATACCAAAAGTGAAAAAAGAAAAAGAAGAAAAATACCAGGACACATCATAATCAAACTGCTTAAAATCAGTGATAAAGAGAAAAATCTTAAAAGCAGACCGAGGCAAAAAACATATGTAGAGAGAAACAAAGATAAAGATTACAGCAAATTTCTTGTCAGAAACAATGCAAGCCAGAAGAGAGTAAGACATATCTTTAATGCTGAAATCGTCAATTTACAATTATATGTCCACTGAAAATATCTTTCAAATACAAAGGTGATACAGAAACAATCATAGATGTGTGAGTATAAATGGCTTAGTATACATACATACATTACCTAGCCTGTACACTGAGAGGGCAGAGAAGCAATGACATCCCAGTAGCAACAAGCACAACCAGCACCCAGGTGTTGGGTTCTTTATCAGTTTGTTAGGACTGCCTTAATAAAGTACCACGGACTGAGTGGCTTAAACAACAGGAATTTATTGCCTCACAGTTCTGGAGCTCAAGATCAAGGTTGGTTCCTTTCCAGGGCTGTGAGAGAGAATCTCTTCCGTGCCTCTCACCTAGCTTCTGGTAGTTTGCAGGAAATCTTTCACATTCCTTGGCTTGTAGAGGCATCACCTCAATCTCTGCCTTCACGTTCACATAGTGTTCTTCCAGGGCTGGGGCATCTGGAGCATCTTGTAGAACCAGAAATTAACAAAGTGCTTTAGGGACATCACCAAGATGGCAACATAGGAGGCCCCTGAATTTCCCTCCTACGGGTGCACCAAATATACACGTGGAGCAATTTCCTCTGAGAGAAATCCGGAAACTCCTACACATCAGGTGACTGAGAAAATACCCACATAGAAATGGGTAGAAAAGGCTGAGACACGCTCTTGCCATAAACCTCAACCCTGGCACAGTTCCTTACAACAGGGAAGGAATCCCCAACTCCCCGCTTCTGAGGAATGAAGGTGTTTGGACCACACATATTGCATCCCAACTTTTAAGACTACCACCCAAGGAGCAGGCTCCCAAATCATCTAGCTCTGAAGGCCAACCTGGCTTGCAGTCACAAGTCCCAGAGGACGATAGCAAGCAAAGAAGCAGTGGCTAAATGGGCACATGAACACTTCCCATGTCTATCATCCCTGGGCTCAGAGCAGAGGGAACAGACAAAAACACTAATCTCCCAGTTTTTTCCTGGAAGGGATTTCACTGCATGCTTTACCAGCTACTGCCTGGAGGTCTGGCTTCCAACTAGCTGGCATCTAGGTGCTGAATGCAATCCTCCCCAGAGCCCAAAAGAGATGGAGGGCACTTCCCCTGCCTTCTCCCTCTGGCTTACTCCAACAATAAAACAAAATCACAGTATCTCCCTGGAAGGTGCTTGTCCACACATCTAACTCCCCAACTTTTGTGGCTGCTACCCAAGAGATGGGCCCCCAAATCACATAATTCTGATAGCTAATTCTGAATGCCTGGAGGGTTCAACATTCACGAGTCCCACAGGACCATATTAAGTTTAAAAAGCACTTTTCAAATGGGTACATAAGCACTTCCTGCAGCTATCCCCCTTCCCTCCAGGCACAGTGCAGAGGGAGCAGGCAAAAATGCCCTCTCCCAGTTTCTCCCTGGAAGGGATTTAACTACAAATTTTCCCAACTGCTGTCTGATGTTACAACTTCAAATCAAGCTGCATATGGGAACTGACTGGGATCCTACTGGGAGCCCAAAAGAGCTGATGAGCACATCCCCCACTGTCTTCACCAGCTCACCCAAACAGCATAACCAAGTCTCCAACTTCTCCTTAGAAGGAATCTGTCCATATATATAGCACCCCAATTGTTACAGCTGCCACTCAAGGGACTGGCTTCCAAATCACCTATCTCTGGGAGCTGTTGGGGCTCAGCATTCACAAGTTGCCTGGGATCACACAAAGAGGTTGTTCTATTTGGGAGCATAAGCTCTCCCAGTGATTATGTCACCAGCCAAGGACTCTGACCTATTTCTTTGTCTTGTTGAAGGGTGCAGGTGTTCCATTCTCTAATGTCCTTTGCTTTCAGCTATGTTCCAGGAAGAAGATCTAAACGCCAACCACCCTGAACTGGTCCCAACCACAACCACAGGAGTGACACTTGCACAGATGAGCAGAGAATAGTACTAAAGTAACCTTTGCCTCATTATAATGCCAAAATCACCACCCCAGGAGGAGCTTAAGCCTTATTAGCCTTATTAGCATAACATGCAATGTATGTATATGAAGGTGCATTTTCAAACTACACATGCACAAGCTTATACCCATCTCTACATGAGATGATGAAACTTCCCTTTTTGAATATTCATTCACTACCCCAAATATGGCACCCTTGCTCAGGTGACCATAGTTTTGTGAAATTATTCCCTGTGGTCTCCTGT
Source organism: Diceros bicornis minor (assembly GCF_020826845.1). NCBI lineage: Eukaryota > Metazoa > Chordata > Mammalia > Perissodactyla > Rhinocerotidae > Diceros > Diceros bicornis. Next base: position 15,006,417 of record NC_080755.1, on the reverse strand, counting down.
TGTTTGCTGCATGCTGCAAATAAAATTTTGCTTTGTGTGACAACTACTTTTGGTGAAGTCGTTGATTTCAGCTCACCAAGGGGCAAGCTCACTTTAGTCTGCTAACAATTATTGCCTCTGGCTCAGTATAGAGTGAGTAGGCAAAAATACCCAGCTCCTTATTTCTCCCTGATAGGGGCTAGACAGCATATCTAATGTCCTGACTTTCCAGCTGTTTCCTGAAGGCCTGGCTTCCAATTAGCCTTCATCAGTGAGCTGAAGAGGCAGGTAATTAGTAGTCCTCCAGAAGCCCGAATAGATATATGGGCATTTCCCACATCTTTGGAACACTGACAGATCTTGGCGTGCCTTAAACTACTGGAGCAACTAAGAACAAAGACAGCAGCTTGGACAATCACAAAGGTTTGAGAGGCGACCAGGAGCTCAGTCCAAGCTGACAAGGTTCATCTCCTACATGAGGTCAGTCTGTCAAGACTTGGAGAGGTGGCTGTTTTACCAAATGCACACAAACCAACACAGAAAGTAAAAGAAAAAGAATAAACAGGGGAATATGTTCCAAACAAAAGAACAAGATAAATCTTCAGAAATCAACCTTAAGAAAACAGAAATAAGTGATTTATCTGATACAGAGTTCAAAACTAAGGTCATAAAGATGCTTAATCAGGTCAGGAGAGTAAGGCATGAACAAAGTGAGGATTTTAACAAAGATACAGAAAATTTTAAAAAGTACCAAACAGAAATCACAGAGCTAAAGAATACAATAATTGAATGGAAAAATTAAACAGAGAGTTTCAACAGCAGACTAGGTCAAGTGGAAGAAAGGATCAGCAAACTCAAAGACAGGCCAGTGGAATTTATCTAGTCAGAGGAGCAAAAAAGAATAAAAAATGGTAAAGAAAGCTTAATGGACTCATGGGACAACATCAAGCAGGCCAATATATGTATTATAGGGGCCCCAGAGAAGAAGAGAGAGAGAAAAGGGCAGAAAGCTTACTTAAAGAAATAACGGCTGAAAACTTCCCAACCCTGGGGAAAGAAACAGACATCCAGATCCAGGAAGCTCAAAAAATACCAAAAAGATGAAGCCAAAGAGATCCACACTGAGCAATATAATAATTAAATATTGTAATGTGGTGGGTAAATCACTTATAACTCTAATATAAAGATTAAAATAAAAAGTATTAGAAATAACTATAACTACAATAATTTGTTAATGGATATACAATATAAAATATGTAATTTTTAATATCAAAAGCATAAAATGTGAGGGTGAATGCAAAAATGTAGAGCTTTTGTATGCATTTGAAGTTAAGTTGCTAACAGCTTAAAATAGGCAATTACAACTATAAGATGTTTTATTTAAGTCTTATGACAGTCTCTTCAATAAATAGTGTTGGGAAAACTAGATATCTACATGTAAAAGAACAAAACTAGACCCTTATCTTACACTATACACAAAAATCAACTCAAAATGGAATTAAGACTTTAATGTAAGACTTGAAACCATAAAACTCCTAGAAGAAAACATAGAGGGTAAGCTCCTTGACATTGGTCTTGACAATGATTTTTTGGAATTGACACCAAAAGTAAAGGCAACAAAAGCAAAAAAAAAAAAAAAATGTAAAACTACATCAAACTAAAAAGCTTCTGCACAGCAAAGGAAATGTCAACAAAATTAAAAGGCAATCTATGGACTGGGAGAATATATTTACAAACCATATATCCAGTAAGGAATTGCTATCCAAAATATACAAGGAACTCATACAATCCAATAGCAAAATAATATTAATAACCCAATTAAAAACTGGGCGAAGGACCTGAATAGACATTTTTCCAAAGAAGACCTACAAATGGCCAACAGGTACATGAAAAACTGTTCAACATCACTTATCATCAGGGAAATGCAAATCAAAATCACAATGAGATATCACCTCATACCTGTTAGGCTATCACTTATATGTGGAATCTAAAAAAATAAGTCAACCTCATAGAAACAGAGAATAGAATGGTAGCTGTCAAGAGTTGGGTTGGGAAAAATAGGAGAAGTTGGTAAAAGTGTACAAACTTACAAACTTTTGATTATAAAAGGAATAAGATCTGAGGATCTAATGTATAACATGATGACTAGGTCTGATGACATAGTGTTTAACATGGTGATTATAGTTGATAATACTGCATTGTATAACTGAATTTGCTAAGAGAGTAGAACTTAAGTGTTCACACCAAAAAAAAAAGGTAAACATGTGAGGTGATGGAAGTGTTAACTCAATGGTGGGAATCCTTTCACATATGTATATAGATATAGATATATAGACATATTTTATCTATATATATCAGATCGTCATGTACACTTTAAATATATTTAATTACAATTTTATTTGTCAATTATACCTCAATAAAGCTAAGAAAAAAGCATTTGACAAAATTCAACATCCTTTCATGATAAAAACTCTCAACAAATTGGATATAGAAGGAACATACCTCAACAAAATAAAGGCCATATATAACAAGCCCACAGCTAACAGTATACTCAATGATGAAAAGCTGAAAGGTTTTCCTCTAAGATTAGAAGCAAAACCCATTCTCACTACTTTTATCCAACATAGTACTGAAATTCCTATCTAGAGCAATTAGGTAAGAAAAAGTAATAAAAGGCATCCAAATCAGAAAGGAAGAAGAAAAATTTTCTCTATTTGCAGATGACATATTATATATAGAAAACTCTAAAGACTCCACAAAAAAACTATTAGAATATTTGAATAAACAAATTCAACATATAGAAAGAGTTGCCTTTCTATACACTAACAACAAAATATCTGAAAAAGAAATACAAAAAACAATCCCATTAATAACTGCATCAAAAAGAATAAAATACCTAGGAATAAACTTAACCAAGGTGAAATATCTGTACACTGAAAATTATAAAACATTGATGAAATAAATTGAAGAATATATAAATAAATGGAAAGATATTCCACATTCATGAATAGGAAGAATTAATATTGTTAAAATGTCTATACTACCCAACACGTTCTAAAGATCCAATGCAATCCTTATCCCAGAGAGAGAGAGAGAAAAGAAAAAAGAAAGTGCTTTTTTTTAAAAAGCATGTCAAAGGGACACAGGGGCCAACCTGAAAGAGCCCCCAATGGTCAAAGCTGGAACAATTTGAACAACAAAATAAATAATGTGGTACTGGATTATAACCCAAAGTATAAAATAAATATCCATGAGCCTGTATTGATATAAAGAGACAAATCTTCTTTACGGAGGAATTCCAAATAATATATGTAGATATTGCCCCCTCTGGGGGGTGGTGTTTAACCACTTGCCACTTTGAGGTAGGCTAGATTTAATGACTCACTTCAGAAAAGTAGAATATGGAAAGGGAAAATGGAAACTCTACAGTAAAGAAACCTGGCAAACAGTATCTTAACCAAGTGAGGAGGGTTAACATCACCTGTATAGTGATGTGGCTATCATGTGCCACCTGATGTGATGTGATGAGAAGAGCATTTCACTTTTATGGTAGTCTCTCCAAAAACTCATAACTCTAGTCTAATAAGGAGAAAAATGTCAGACAACTCCAACTGAACAACATCTACAAAATATCTGATCAATATTCCTCAAAAGTGTCAAGATCATGAAAAACAAAAGATTGAGAAACTGTCACAGATGAGAGGAGACAAAAGAGAAATGATAAATAAATGCAATGTGATACCCTGGATTGGATCCTAGAACAGAAAAATGATATTAATAGAAAAACTAGTGCAATCCAAATAAATTCTAGAGTCTGGTTAGTAGTAATATACCAATACTGGTTTCTTTGACCACAATGGAATTAAATCAAAAATCAGTAACAGAAAGATATCTGGAAAATTGCCAAATACGTGGAAATTAAACAAGAATAGGAAAGAAGAGAATAGAAAAGAATAGAATAGAAAAAAACAAAAAGATAAATCAAAAAGTATTCTAAAGTGAATGAATAAAAGCATACATCAAAGTTTCTGGAATTCAACTACAGTAGTGCTTGGAAGGAAATCTATAGCAATAAATGACTATATTAAAAACAAAGGTAAAAATCAGGTACCTCAGCTTAAGAAGCTAGAAAAAGAAGAAAAAATTAAAACCAAAGTAAGAAGAAAGAAGATAAAAATGATCACAGTGGAAATCAATGACATAAGCACAGAAAAATAATAGAGAAAAATCAAGGAAACTATAAGTTGCTTTGTAGAGAAGATCAATAAAATTGATAAACCTCTAGCCAGAATAATCAGGAAAAAAAAAGACAAGAGGCAAAATACCAATACCAGGAATGAGAGAGGTGACATCACTACAGATTCAGCAGTTATTAAAAGGATAATAAGCAAATATTATACACAACTTTATGCCTATAAATTTGACAACTTTGATAAAATTGTGATATGGAATGTTAAAGGAATGATAAAAAATTCCTTTAACACAAATTACTAAATTTCATTCAAAAAGGAATAATCTGGATAGCCCTATCTCTTAAAGCAATTGCATTTTTAATTAAAAATCTTCCCACAAGAAAAACTCCAGGCCCAGATTACTTCACTGGTGAACTCTAACTAGCATTTAAGAAAGAAATGTTACTAATCCTACACAAATTCTTCCAGAAAATTGAAGGCCAAGGAATACTTCCCAACTCATTCTATAATGCCAACATTATTCTTATCGAAGAACTAGACAGACATTACAGAAAACAAAACTACCTACCAATATCCTTCATGACAAAGCTGCAAAATTTCTTAAAATTTGAGCAAATTGAATCCAACAATATATAAAAAGGATAATACCTCATGACTCAGTGGAGTTTATCTCTAGAATGCAAAGTTGCTTTAACCTTTTAAAATCAATTAATATAATTTACCATAACAACAGGCTAAAAAAGAAAAATCATGTAATTATTTCATAGATGCAGGGGAAAGCATTTGAAAAAATCAATAACCATTCCTAATAAAAACTCTCGGGGCGGCCCAGTGGCACGGGCGGTTGGGTGTGCTTGCTCCGCTGCAGTCGCCCGGGGTTCGCCAATTCGGATCCTGGGCACGCACTGATGCACTGCTTGTCGAGCCATGCTGTGGCGGCGTCCCATGTGGGGTGGAGGAAGATGGGCATGGATGTTGGCCCAGGGCCGGTCTTCCTCAGCCAAAAGGGGAGGATTGGCAGATGTTGGCTCAGGGCCGATCTTCCTCACCCAAAAAAAAAAAAACTCTCGGAAAACTAGGTGAAAGACTTTTTAAGCTTTCCATCTAAAATCAGGAACAATGGAAGGATGATTGTTCTCTCTCTCTTTTTTTTTTTTAGCATTGTTGGTTTTTTTTTTTTTTGAGGCAACGTTGGTCTATAACTTTATATACATTTCAGGTGTACATCATTATAAATCGAATTCTGTGTAGATTACATCATGTACACCACCCAAAAACAAATTACCGTCAGTCACCATACACATATGCCCTATCACCCCTTTTGCCCTCATCCCTCCCCATTTGCCATCTGGTAACCACCAATCTAATCTCTGTATCTAAATGTTTGTTTGTTGTTGTTTTTATCTTCTACTTATTAGCGAAATCATACGGTATTTGACTTTCTCCCTCTGACTTCTTTCTGTTTTGTTTGTTTGTTTGTTTGTTTGTTTGTGAGGAAGATCAGCCCTGAGCCAACATCCATGCTGAATCCTCCTCTCTTTGCTGAAGAAAGCCAGCTCTGAGCTAACATCTATCCCCAATCCTCCTCCTTTTTTTTTTTTCCCCAAAGCCCCAGTAGATAGTTGTATGTCATAGTTGCACATCCTTCTAGTTGCTGTATGTGGGACGCGGCCTCAGCACTGCCAGAGAAGCGGTGCATCGGTGCGCGCCGGGATCCAAACCCTGGCCGCCAGTAGTGGAGCACACGCACTTAACTGCTAAGCCACGGGGCGGCCCTGACTTATTTCGCTTAGCATAATACCCTCAAGGTCCACCTGTGTCATCACAAATGACAAGAAATCATCGTTTCTTATGGTTGAGTAGTATTCCATTGTGTATATATACCACATCTTCATCTATTTATCCATTGATGGACACTTAGGTTGTTTCCAAGTCTTGGCTATTGTGAATAACGCTGCAATGAACATAGGCATGCAAATGTCTTTACGCATTCGTGTTTTCACGTTCTTTGGATAAATAGCCAGCAGTGGAATAGCTGGATCATATGGTAGTTCTATTCTTAATTTTTTGAGGAATCTCCATACTGTTTTCCATAGTGGCTGCACCAGTTTACATTCCCAACAGCAGTGTATGAGAGTTCCTTTTTCTCTACATCCTCTCCAACACTTGTTGTTTCCTGTCTTATTAATTATAGCCATTCTGACAGACATAAGATGATATCTCATTGTAGTTTGGGGGTTTGCATTTCCCTGATAATAAGTGATGTTGAACATCTTTTCATGTGCCTGTTGGCTATTTGTATATCCTCTTTGGAAACATGTCTGTTCAGATCCTCTGCCCATTTTTTAATTGGGTTGTTTGTTTCTTTGTTGTTGAAATGTATGAGGATATTAACCCCTTATCAGATATATGGTTTGCAAATATCTTCTCCCAATTGTTAAGTTGTCTTTTCATTTCGTTGATGGTTTCCTTTGCTATGTAGAAAACTTATTAGTTTGATGTAATCCAATTTGTTTATTTTTTCTTTTGTTTCCCTTGCCTGGTCAGACAAGGTATTCAAAAAGATGCTGCTAAGACCAATGTCGAAGAGCATACTGCTTATGTTTTCTTCTAGAAGTATTATGGCTTCAGGTCTCACATTCAATTCTTTAATCCATTTTGAGTTAATTTTTGTGTGTGGTGTAAGGTAATGGTCTACTTTCATTCTTTTGCATGTGGCTGTCCAGTTTTCCCAACACAATTTATTGGAGGGACTTTCCCTTTTCCATTGTATGTTCTTGGCTCCTTTGTCAAAAATTAGCTGTCTGTCGATGTGTGGGTTTATTTCTGGGCTTTCAATTCTGTTCCATTGATCTGTGTTTCTTTTTTTGTGCCAGTACCATGCTGTTTCAGTAACTATAGCTTTGTAGTATATTTTGAAATCAGGGTGTGTGATGCCTCCAGCTTTGTTCTTTTTTCTCAGGATTCCTTTGGCTATTCAGGGTCTTTTGTTGTTCCACATAAATTTTAGGATTCCTTGTTCTCTTTCTGTGAAAAATGTCATTGGGATTTTTATAGGGATTGCATTGAATATGTAGATTGCTTTAGAAGTATGGACATTTTAACTATGTTAATTCTTCCAATCCATGAGCATGGAATATTTTCCATTTCTTTGTGTCTTCTTTGATTTCTTTCAACAATGTTTTATAGTTTTCAGTGTACGGGTCTTTCACCTCTTTTGTTAAATTTATTCCTAGGTATTTTATTCTTTTTGTTGCAATTGTAAATGGAACTTGCTCTCTCTTAAACATTGTACAGGAAGTTTTAGCTAGTAAATTAAGGCAATAAAATGAAATAAAAGACACCTAGATTGGAAAGGAAAGGGTAAAGCTCTCTTTACTCACAGAGAAAAGGTCATCTATATAGACAATTCAATGACAACTACAAAAAAAATACTATATCTAATAAGTGTGTTTAGCAAGGTTACAGAATACAAGACAATATTCAAAAATCAATTATTCTTCATATACTAGAAATGAATAATCAGAAATTTTTTTAACTACCACTTACAAAAACTTCAAAAATGTGAAATACTTAGGGATAAACCCAACAGAAGACACTTAAGACCTGTTCACTGAAAACTACAAAACATTGCTGAGGGAAATTAAAGAAGATCTAAACAAATACCATGATCATGGGTCCACAAAGTTAATATTTTTAAGATATCAGTTCTCCTCAAATTGCTCTACGGATTCAATGCAATTACAATCAAAATCTTAGGTTTTTTTGTAGAAATTGAGAAGTTTCTAAATTCATATACAGTCATGCACCACATAACGTTTCAGTCAATGATGGACCGCATATACAACAGTGGCCCCATAAAATTAGTACCATATAGCCTAGGTGTGTAGTAGGCTATACCATCTAGGTTTTTGTAAGTACACTCTATGATATTCGCACACTGACACATTTCTCAAAATGTAGCCGCCTCATTAAGCTACACTTGACTTTACATACCAATTATACCTCAATAAAACTGGGAAAAAAATAAATTCATATGTAAACATAAAGAATCCAGAATAGTCAAAACAACTTTGAAAATGAAGAATAAAATTGGAGGACTTATAATCCCTGACTTCAAGACTTAGTATAAAGCTACAGTAATTAAGATAATGTAGTATTAGTATATAGACAAATAGATCAATGAAACAGAATGGAGAGTCCAGAAAGAGATTCACACATATTTGGTCAACTTATTTTTGAGAAAGTGCAAAAGCAATTCAGTGGAGAAAGATATTATTTTTCAACAAACAGTATTGTAACAATTGAATGTCCACATGCAAAAAAAAAAAAAAAAATGAACCTGTACTTCACATGATAAAAATATAACTCAAATGATTCATAGACCTAATGTAAATGTAAAATTATAAACTTTCTAGAAGAAATTATAGAAGAAAATCTTTTTGACCTAGAGTTAGGCAAAGATTTATTGAATAATTCACTGAAATTATGGTCCATAAAAGGAAAAAACTGATAAATTCAGCTTCCTCAAAATTAAGGACTTCTGCTCTGAAAGACACTGTTAAAAGAATGAAAAGACAAGCCACAAACTGGGAGAAAATATTTGCAAGTCACATATCTGATAAAAGAGTTATATCAAGAATATATAAAGAACTCTCAAAACTCAATAATGAGAAAACAAACATTTCAATCTAAAAAAAAAAGTAAAATATTTTAACAGACATTCCATCAAAGAAAATATAAGGATGGCAAATAAGCACACAAAAAGATGTTCAACGTCAATAGTCATTAGGAAAACGCAAATTAAAACCACAATAAGTACCATTACTCATCTATTTGAATGACTAAAATTAAAGATTGACCATACCAAGTGTTAAGAAGAATGTGGAGTAACTGAAACCTTACACTCTACTAGCAGGAAGGTAAAATAGTACAGCCACTTTGAAAAACAGTTTTTAACAGTTCAACATATACCTATCATATGACCTAACCATTCCATTCCTAAAGTTGTCCACAAAATTTCATAGCAGGTTTTGTAATAACCAAACACCGGAAACAATTCAAACATCCATCAACAAATGAATGGAAAAACAAACTGTGCATATCCATACAAGGAAGTACTACTTAGCAATAAAAGGTGGTAAACTATGATACACACAAAAAAACATGAATCAGTTTCAAAATTACCATGCTGGGTGAAAGAATGCAAGCAAAAAGACTACATACTATATGATTTGATTTATATAAAATTCAAGAATATTCAAACCTCAATACTTGCCTGAGGATAGTGCATGGAGGTGGGGGTTGGGTGGCGCCTGAGTTGTACGACATTTTATACTTTAAATATGTGTGCTTTATCACATGTCAATTATACCTCAATAAAGCTGTTAAAAAGTGACTATCCATTTTTGTGAATTTTAAATATATGAAATTTATTCTAAGTTTAGGAATATTTTATGCATATTGACAACTTCAATCTCCCATATGATTAAATTTGGTTTCTGTTCAAGCTCCATCTGTTCCCAACCTTTACTCAGTCACAATTCAACCTAATTATTCCCTCAGATTTCATTAGAATACCTTAGCTTTGGCTTGAATTGATGACTCTATAGTCATGCCTAAGGAATAGAGAAATTAACACAGACTATTTTCATGTTTCAGTAACCAAGAATCAATCCAATTCTGATAGTATCTGCAACTGTTTCTGTATACAAGGAAATAATAAGAATTTCTAAAATTTTTCATGCCAACATAACTTCAAGTTTTTCAAGTTGGACTTTCAAGTCCATTTATACTAAATGCACCCCAAAAATCCACTTTCCTTGAATTTTAATTCACCAAAAGAAACTAGATAATCATGGTGAAAGCACAACTTAAGCAAGCATCACACCCACCTGTACTCTCAAGAATAACTTTTTTTATATTTCTAAAGAGAATATAGAGAGGCTCGTGTTTCCACTGTTTTAAATGTTAGCCATGGCTTTGATGATTATTGAGATCCCTCAATGTTCCTAGAGACGTCATTGCAATACAATCACGTAACTCTGGCAGCCCAGGTGAATTAAATCACAGTCACCCACTTACTAGTAAATAAATGACACATTGGTAAAGCCAAGAGAATGGAAACTTGGGTAGTTTGCTAGTTGACCTAATCAGTAGTGACCAAAAGGCTCAGAACATCTCACTCATCACTTCCTTTGCTGATGTGGCCTAATTAACTGCAGTTAAGGACTGAAACCCAAAATTCTTAGAGGTCGATTTCATTATAAGAGCGGTGAGAGAGATGATAATGCCATTTTCACATCATTTCCTTTCTCTAATTCTGCTTCACTGTCTTAAGACCTCTCAGTAAGATCTTAGGACCTCTCATCCTCAGAAAGCTCCAGTAACTTCTAGAAGAGCGTAAGTGACTCTCCATCTTTAGATTAAGCAAGCAGCCTTCTTATTCCTCCAGCAACTTTTTTGAGAACCTATTCTTTGCCAGGAACAAAGTGCCTACACTTCAGAAGTTAATATAAATGCTATAAAGAGAAATAAATAGCATTAGACTAAACTTTATCTTTAAAATTCCTCTTCCCTTTTCTCTCACACACACATTCATTTACTTCTTCAGGGGTGGGGGATGGTGGACGGATAATAAACTTTATTTTCACCCTATAAATAGGATTCCTTGTTCACAATGCAAAGTAACCATTTGCAGGCAATTGCTACTGGCAATTTTGTTGCATGAAAATTAGAAGAGTAAAAACCTTCTTAAAGTTTCAACTTTTCCATGACTCTAACACAATAACAACATGGAAAAAAATACCAAGATATATACAAATATAGATGAAAATTCTTGAATTGTGGATGCCCAAGACAAGCCAGCGCGTATCAGCACATAACAGAGGTTCCAGCAGCGGCGTGCTATAGCAGGCTTATACCAGTTCATCATTATTCCAGCTCATCTGCCAATCATTAAATTTTCAGAAATTTTGCAAGCCAGCAGTTTGGTACCTTGAAATCGGCCATGAAGGGTGTATTTATGTGGAAATCAGCAAATGCTACAAATCAGGGCTTTTCTTTCTTTCTTTATTTTTGGTGGGCCAGCTGTAATATTGACCAGCACACCACTGGATAGAGGACAAGAGTAGAGACAAAGACCGACTTTGCTGTGTAATAAATACAAGGGACCCTTACTTTCAGTCCCAAGTTTACATAAATGTGCAGTTCTGCAAATCTGTAACATCTACAAATTCTCTTAATTACCAAAAAGATTGGTAAACCGACATGTTAAATTCAAAAAACAATTGTAACTATAATAAAATGACAAAATATGCTATAAAAAGAAATCTAGGAAATCTATTTAGAAATCTACCATCTATTTAGGTTGTAAATATGATTCAAGCTTTCATGTCAAATTTCTGAAGTTCTCTTCCAAAAGTCATGTTCCCTAGACCTATCCAAACCACCAGTCCTCAGTTCTGACTTCCAAATTTAGACAGTCTAAGTTCTGCAGGTGCTGTTTATTGAGTGTTTTGGCTGCAGATTCATCATCTGTAAATATTTCAAGAGATTCTGAAAGCACAATATGCTTGAAAACAACCACCTGGACGAAACAGAATCTTTGCAGAGCCTAAAAGCAATTAGGAGATAGATATGAAAAAAACATAGCATTCTCTCTCTTTTTCATTGGAAATCTATATTGAGGAACGAGGTCATTGTGGATTGGAAATATATTTGTGTTCTCATAATCTACTGATTTAAGATCAGAGCAAGTAGAATCTGAAGTGAAAATGGAATTCATTAGAGTAGGCAATCCAAAGGTACCCCCTTTGGATGAAGGGGGTCAAAAGGTACAAATGCCCAGTTATAAAGTAAATAAGTCAAGAGGATGTAATGTACAGCATGGCAACCATAGTTAATAATACTGTATTGCATATTTGAAAGTTGCTAAGAGAGTAGATCTTACAAGTTCTCATCAAAAGAAAAAAGAATTCTGTAACTATGTATGGTGACAGATGTTAACTATACTCATTGTGGTCATTTCACAATATATACAAATATCGAATCATTATGCTGTACACCTGAAACTAATATAATATTATATGTCAGTTATACCTCAATTTAAAAAAAGAGTAGGCAGTCGAATTAAAATTGTGATTCCACAAAATTTTCTGAATGAACTATGATTCACGATGTTTCAACTACCAAATTTGGAACACTAACAGTTTAATAAAATAATCAGTAATATTAGCCATATCATTATAGTATTTTCAACATTAAATGTGGGGCATAAGAAATTCTTTTTAAAAAAAATAAAAGCCCAGGGATATTACAAGGAGTAAGTCTTTTTCAGCGAAAACGCATTTATTCAAGGTTAATGAAGTTAAGATTCAACAAATAACAAATAGTCAGCTTGACAATAGAAACTCTTCAATTCTGGAATTGAAATATGCTTGAAATTTTCAAATAATAGAGAATACAATCATAATATAAAGCTAAATTTGCTTTAAATGGCAATGCAACTTCATGCAGAGCAGTTAATTTTGTTCCTGGAGACCCTTTATTTCTTTTCTGTTTGCAATAAGAAGTAGAGATTACTTTAAACCATATATTTCAATGTGCTATTATTGGATGGATCTGTTTCATTCAAGGACAAATCAAAGGTTGATTAAAATTTTAAGCATAACATTCTAAAAAATATAATAAAAAACTTGAAAGAGTTTAAATCTTCACTTGGGAGTTTCCTACCTTCTGTACTGACGTGTGATTGACTAAAAAGTTGTATGCACCCACTTAAAGAAAACTCACTATGCAAAAATTCACTGTCATGGAAATAGTAATTTAGGAGCATGAATTTTTAAAATACAGTGGATATTTTCCATTTTATGGAATATTAAGTTAATATTGCTCTAGAAAAAGAAAAGTAAAAATTAAACAGACTAACAGGTATTTCTTATGCAACTATTAATAGTATGACCATGAAAAGTTTTAAATAGTATCAAGAATGGTTACGATATAAAAATGAAAACTAAAGATGCAAAAATATCGGTAGTGTAACCACAAATATGACTAAAAATTAAATGTAATAAACACATGTGCACAGAAAAAAGATTGAAATAAAATATGTCAAAAACATTAAGGTGGTTGTTTCTGTTCCTTATCTAAGTATTTATATTATATATGACTATAGGCATTTCATAATCAGAAAGAAATATATATTAAAATAAAAATTAAATTGTGCTAAAAATTAAAAAGCTTAAACCTCTTTAAGCACGAATCTACTAAAAATGCCTAAGCTATAGGAAAAATACAGTCCAAAAAATTGGACTAACATTTGTCCAATTTTTAGTTCATGCCTTGGGATTTTAAAGGAAAATATTTATTTGGATTACTACAGAGATCCCAGTTTATCCCTCCTGGTGGACAGAACTCTAAGAATAGCTTCCAATGACCCTCATCTTTTATAATCTCCTCTCCTTTGAGAGTGGGTGGAACTCATGAATATAGTAAGATATAACTCCTGATTACGTTACCTTGCATAGCAAAAGAGAGATTAATCTGGTGGGCCCAACCTAATCAAATGATCCCTTTAAATGTGGAGAGTTTCCTCCAGATGACGGCAGAAGGGGAAGTTACAGAAAGCCCAGTGTGAGACAGACTTGATATACCCTTGTGGCCTTGAAGATGGAGGGGAGCAACTTAGAAGGAATGCAGGTGGCCTTTAGGAGCAGGGAGCGGCTCAGGGCTGACATCCAGCAAGGGCCTCAGACCTAGTCTCAAGGACCTGGATCCTACCAACAACCTGAATGAGATTAGAAGCAAATTTTTCCCCAGAGCCTCCAGATAGGAGCCCAGTCCAGCCGATATCTTGATCTTAGTCTTGTGAGACCCTGAGCAGAGAAGAAGCCCATCCCACTGCTGACCACAAAACTGTGAGATAATGAATGGGTGTTGTTCAAAGCTGCTAAATTTATAGCAATTTGTTAAGTGGCAACATCCCTTTATACTGTTCTGTCACTAAAGACTTACTTCCAGGCAGGGTCATTTGAATGAACATTTCCTTCAAATAAATTTAGTCCTATGAGAACAAAATTTCTGGCAGGATGTTTGCATTTTGAGACTTGAAGTCATTAACATTTTACATGATTTTAGTTCTATGTATAGAAGTTTCCAAAAGGCAATAGAATATATTATGTAAAGAGTTTTTGTTTGGTTTTGCATTTCATTGAGACTAAAATATTTCCCTGAAAGAATATTTCCCATCCATTACATCAGTCAAGGTGAAAATAATTTCATGATCTGAAATTTGTTTTACAGCCAGTTTTGGGGGAAAACAAACCAATAGCATTAAGACAGACATCTGAATAGGGCCTTCTTTTCTAAAAATGAAGAATTGAGGGGCCGGCCCTGTAGCGCAAGCGGTTAAGTGCTTGCACTCCGCTGCAGTGGCCGGGGGTTCGCCAGTTCGGGTCCCAGGCACACACCAACGCACCGCTTGGCAAGCCATGCTGTGGCGGTGTCCCATATAAAGTGGAGGAAGATGGGCATGGATGTTAGCCCAGGGCCAGTCTTCCTCAGCCAAAAAAAAAAAAGAGGAGGATTGGCAGATATTAGCACAGGGCTGATCTTTCTCACAAAAAAAAAGTAAAGAATTGAGCAGTCTTTTTGTTGTTGTTGTTAGGGTTAGGGTTAGGGTTAGGGCTAGGGTGGGTTAGGATTAGGGTTGGGTTCGGGTTATGATTAGTGTTGGGTTTAGGTTTTGGTTTCGGATTAGGGTTATGGTTTGTGTTAGGGTTCGATTTAGGTCTAGAGTTAGGCCTAGGGTTAGGGTTAGCGTTGGGTTTGGATTAGAGTTAGGGTTAGCATTAGGGTTAGAAATATGGTTAGAGTTCACGTTACGGTTAGGGTTAGTAATAGGGTTCGGGTTAGGGTAATGTTTAGTTTTAGTGTTAGGGCTAGTGTTCGAATTAGGATTAGGGTTCAGGTTCGGGATCAGGTTAGGGTTAGGGTTAGAGTCAGGCTAAGTTTAGGGTTATGTTTAGGGTTCAAGAATTGAGCATTCTTGAATTTCAGTAGTGGAGCAGCTTAATAGGAAAGGGAAATATTTCTGAAAACTAACTTTTACCCTTGTCCCATTTACTATGGTTGGCCATTTTCTCCTAGCCAGCCCTTGGAGCCATCCATATTAGGACATCGGCTACCCAACCTGACACCTCTAAGGCCATGTTCCACATTGAAATTTACCTTTTACTAGCTTCAGTGATGTTCCTTTAGGCTTCCTTAGCCTACAGGTCTATTCACTGCTCTTTTGACTTTTCAAATCTAAGCCTCTCTGGAGGAGAACGGTGCTTTACATCGAAAAATTATAACAACGATTCTATTTCCTAACTTCTAAATCCATTCCTCAACAAACAATCGGAATTCCCTTCCAACTCTCTAAGCCTGTTCCATGAGCAAACTGAAGAAGCTGGACTAAGTGATGTTTGAGATCCCTTCCAAATATAATATGTGATGGACCAGGCATTTAATGTAATCAGCAAGGAAGCTAGGATATAAAGACATTTTTACAAGACTTAAGCTGAGAGGTGAAGAGAATAACAAATGACCCCTGTTATAATTTGGTAACGTTTCCTTTGAAGATCTCAGAGAACATGAAGCCGATAATGGCCAGTCTTTGACTGACCACAACCGCCTATAGGCTTCACATTATTTCTAGTATCTCCCTCTTCAACTATATGCTTCAGGCACACAACACAGAATCAAGAAACTATCCTGAGCTCAGGACGTGCCCTCTTTTATTTTAGGTACGTTTCTTTCAAATTTTCTATTGTCATCAAAAGGCAGGCTGGAGGAACACATTTTCAGCTGTCCCCAAACCTACCCAAGGGTTGTAACAAATTTTCCACAGGCGTTTTAATCGATCTTTCCATGAAATGGAAGAGTAAGGTGTCTGTTAGCTCCTTTGATCTCATGTAGCAGTAAAGCAGTAAACAGGAGAGAGAGAAGATGAGAAACCGTAAAAGACAGCAAAGAACCACAGTCAGATTTTAATACGTAGAATTTGGATGACTTGTAGTTTTATATTCCCAGACTTTAAGAGAATTACCACATAATGATTGATACTTTGGGGAAATCATCAGGATATGAAATTAATTTCTTAGCTTGGAACTTTAATTTGTCATATGAGGAATTCAGACACAACTAAAATCAAATATCCTTTATTAGCCGTAACTCTCCTTAGCAAAAATTACTTTGTACTCCTGCCCACCAATCCCTCTTTCCACTCTGAGATTGATTCACAATATGACGTTATCACCCACTTTTATTCTTAAACTGGAAGAATTAATGTAATTAAACCCAATTGTATTTGTCACACCTACCTACAGAGGCAAGTCAAGAATTAAAAAAGATTAGGGGAACACTGCCCTACTAGAGTCAGTTAAAAATATTTTCATGAGGAAGTTGTTTTATACAAGATAAAAAAGGAAAGATTTAAGGATACAATCACCAAATTGTAAAAATACAATTTCAGCCTTTCAAGGATAACTTTTCCTGCACAGGATATATAATTTTATGCCTCCATGTTTTATATCCAACTTGTCCCTCAGCCCCAGAACTTCCCATCTTCACCCCTATTCTTATTAACCACTCATCTCATTCTTTAAAGCCCAGTCCAAATGCCACTTCCTTCCTGGAAACTTCTTGTATCGCCAGATCACAGGTCATTCCTTCTCATTCCCACTCCTATCCTTCCCCTCACTGGTCATGGACTAAACCTCAAGATTTGAGAGAAGTAATTTGGGTGTGATTTCATTCATTAAGACCTTCTGTGAGGGTGCCTTATAAACCAGAGAAGGAAATGCTGCCTTAGCATAATAAAGCCAAGTCATTCCTGAGAAATTTTAGGAAGAAATATTTAAAATATTTTGTTAATATTTAAAATACTAATAATTAATTAAAATTAAAATATTAATTCCCTATTTAATGTGGAAGAAAAAATCAATTCTCTGATAAAGAGGCACCAATTTCAGGCTAAGGGAGAAAGCCAGTTGCCAGAGTAACAACCCTTTATGGTTCCTCTACCTATGCCCGTGCTGTACCAGTTCATGAGCTCATGTTCACCCCTCCCCTCTGCAGGGCCAGCAGAGCTGAGCAGAAAACAAAGTTCTAGCATCTGTTAGATGATAGAGGCAGTGAAATCAGCAAAACACAAGGAAAGAATGAGTGAATCGAGACTCAAATATTTGAGAGGATAGAAGGGAGAAGCATACAATATCCCGAGATATATCTGGGAGGACAGAAGGGCACTGAGGACACCTACAGGGAACATGTTAAAGAGAAAGCAAACAAGAAGAGGAAGAGCTAGGAAACAGGGAGCTCCACGTGGGACAGTCCTCAAGGTTTAGGCAGTGGGGCCTCCTTTTGTAGGATGCAAGGGAATGATGTAGCTAGAGCTCAATTTCTCCCTAACTCAGTATAACTCGAGAAAACTGCCTGGACCATTCAGTAGAGAACTGCTTAAAATTTTCATCCAGGTTTACAGATGCAGTTTGCATCCAAGTTTATTAGGGAAGGCAGGGGAGGCAGTATCCGAGATAGGGAAGGTTAAATACCCTCACTGTGGTCATCTAATCGGCCTCCTCCCTGAGGACCACTGAGCAGAAATGTATGTAAACCACAGAATAGGACTCTACAAGACAACCAGCAAAACTGATTTCCCTCCCCCTCTCACCCCCATGCTCCCAAAAGGAAAGGGCTTCCCATGGTTTATACTTCTATTTGACATTCATAACTTCTTACTCTACTTATTTACTTACTTGTCAGAAGTTCTCTTTGTCCTCTTGCCCAGCCCTTTGCCCATGGCAGTTATTTGCAGTGGATATGTCGTTGCCCATCCAACACCCACTCCCTCTTTCCTCCATCCTAACAGAATCCTGACTTTATTCAGGCAACTCCAGAGGGCATCTTGATTAATTTCTAAGTCAATCAATGCATTGTATTAATTATTATTGGTCTGGAGTGGGAATGTAACCAAAGTTGGTACAATCAAACTGAAGGAAAAGTCTTGTATTCTTTGCTTGAGGAAAAAAAAAAGTCTTTTTCTCTTGATTTTGCTAGACATGAACCAGGAAATACATGACTCTGATTGACACTGGTGGCCGTCTTGCAATCACAAGGGATATCGAGCTTAGGATGAAGAAAACACTGAGGATGGCAGAGAACAGACACTAAAGAACCCTGGATGTTGGTATCATTACTGAGCCCATGACGTTATCACGCCTGTGCTGTGGACGACCTCTGGACTACCGGGTATGTGAGACAGTATTCTTTTATGTTTTAACTCAGTTTGAGTCAGTTTTTAATACTTGACTAGTAAAGTTACAAATGATTTTTTTTTTAATTAAAGAGCAGGGAATGACAGTTATTTACACATATTTAATCACAATTTTAAAGAGTTGTTAAAAAAAAAGTAAATGTCACAAGAAAGGCAGTGGGAGCTTGGGAGCTGGACAGACAGACGAGGTTGAATGGAGAAAACATTAACAGCTAACCCCTCAAGTACAGAGAAGATAGCAAGCAAACATGGGAACTGGATTTCAAGAGGCAAGATTTAAGACCTTGCAATGACCAGATGGAGAAACAGGAACAGATGGGGATACCAGACAGAGAACTAAGACAAGGATTTAAGCACAGAGGCTAAAGGCAAACTTGCTTACAGAGCTTGGGCTACAAGTTGGTGGCTCAGTCATAAGTTTTGCAGGACACACTTCCTTGAACTAGAGTATGATACCAGGATAAGACAGTTTTCATTTATTCAAATGATATTTGAAAACCTGTCCTGTGCCAGGCACTGTGCTGGGTGCAAGAAATATAATGGTGAGCAAGAACAAAGTCCCTAGCCTTGTGAGTTCTCACAATCTAGTGGGGAGGTACACACTATTTGAATAAAAGAGATGTAAAATTGCACAGTAATGTGAAATGAAGGAGAGCTGCCTGGTGTTAGGAGAACATTTAAGCTGGAGATTGAGCTTGTGGGGATGTCAATTAAGAAAGGTTTCCCTGTGATAGGGACTCTTGAGCAGAGTCAGGAATGATTACCAGGAATTAACCAGGTAAAGAAAGGAAAGATAAGAACATTCCAGGCAGAGACAGCACATGCAAATGCCCTGGGACAGGAGGAAACAAGGGTGCTTGAGAGAGACTGGAAAAAAGTTAGTGTGACTAGAGTGAAAGGGTGAAGGGGAGCATGGTAGGAGATGGAGCTAAAGAGGCAGTTAGATAAACAGATAACACAAGGGTGCGTAGACCACAGTTTTATCTTGGAGCTTACCACTGGAACTTTCTTAGCAAAGGGTGTTATGAATTAATATTTGTGTTTAGAAGGGATTACTCCAGACAAAGTGAGAGGAACTGATTGGAGAAGGACACATGCAATTGAGTAGGACCTGATAGGAAGCAATTACAGTAATCCAGGCGACATGTGATGTCTAGAGTAGTAGCAGTGACAACGGTGAGAAGTAGATGGGTATGAAATATATGTAGATAGTGAAAGGGATATTTCACAGCATTATAGAGCAAGAATAAAAGAGGACCTACACCTGGGTGAAAGGGAAGAAAGTGAGCCATCCATCGTGAAACGCGTAGGTACAGGCTATAGGCCAGGCTGTGGGGTTGAGTTTATTTTTTATCTTTAATGAATTATGAATTCATCCGTGGTGCTACCTTGAATGCTAAGGCCCTACATTACAGGTCTGGAGGTATGTAGCACGTCCCCTCTCCACAGAATAAAATTTGGATATTTCAGTTGTAAGGCTAATAGTTCCCCAGACTGAAATGCTCACTTATGATGGAACTCAACAGTTAGCAAGTCACACAGACACCTGCCTCCAAGCCTGACATGTTTCCTCCATTTATTCAACTCTCTTTCTTCTCTTGTTGTCCCTTGGTCTCTTTTTGAAACCCTGCTAAAATTGCTTTCTTCTATTTAAAAGCTTTTCAATTGTTTTTTTTTTCCCCCAAGAATCAGTAACACTCAATGGAGACAAATAGAAAAAAATGCCTTCAAAAGAAACAGATCACCCTTGGCAGAAGTGCCAGCAAGTCTTCTGTCACTTTATATAACCATATGGCATGCAAAAAAAAAATTGTCTAATTTATCCAACCTTCTTATTGAAAATTCATTTTGAAAGGTAAAAAATTCAGTGGTATAAACTCTACCAATTACCCTTTAAGCAACCTCCTTTCCCTGGGATAATTAGGAAGCTCCTCATTTACACCTACAAAGCAGGAGGCCGGGCCCCTGTCTATGCACAGAAGATTTTAAAGAAGTTAACAGATGATTAGAAACTAACCTAAGGGACACACTACATTTCTATTTTTCCTAAAGTGGCCAAAACAGTGTGCATTCATGAACAAGCTTCCTGACCGAAAGGCAATTTTAAAGAATGAAATCTGCAGACTAACAGGCTCCCTTTCTGAAAGGATAAGACCTCTGTTACAAATAATGATAAGTATACTCTCCTTGATAAAAATAAGAGGAGCTTTCAAAATAACTAGATTGATTTTTTTTATCAGTTTTCCCAAACCAAAACAACCATTCGTGTTTATTTAGGGATATGAAAACCTAGTAAAACTTCATTCAGGGCTCACCTTAGCAAAAGCCTAATAAAAAGGCAAATTCTTTCTTCCTTACTAGCCCTCCCCCAATCACAATAATCAGACCTGTGATGGTCGTCCCTGATCACACACATGTCAAATTAGGTTGAAAAATAATGATAACTGTTCATCAAATAGCCCTTCATATGAGCTATCTCTAACAGCCACAACAATAATGAAAGGTAGAAATTTTTATCTTTATTTCATAAATGAGGAGAGAAAAACTTGAAAATGTATTAAGTTGTTCAAGGCTAGGCTGCCAGGAGGGGATAAAGCTGGGAATTGAACCCAAATCTCCTGACTCCAAAATCCACACTCCTACTCCATGATGTACACTATAACCTGACCTCCCAGAGTCCATTTCTGGTATAGCTTTGGATCTTACAGTTGGAAGGGTTTCAGTAGCACAAGCTCCCACCAACAGGAGAGAGAGGCAGTAAATCTTGAGGCAATCAACAAAATTTGGTGGAAGGTTTTTCCTTGGGAGGCAGTAGTGGAAAAGCTCAAGTTTGGAATCAGACAGCCTGAGTTTGAGTCTCATCTCTATCAATGTGTGACCTCAAGAAAGTTTCTCTCTAAGCCTCAGTCTCCCTATTTATCTATAAAGCAGATTAGAGTATCTATCACAGAGTTATTGTTAGAATTTAAGGAAATAAACTACATAACATGTTTAGCACAGTGCTGGCACATACTAAGTGTTTAATAAATGTTAGCTATAATTATTGCAGAGAGTAAAATTAGCTTCACTCGTCAACTGGTACCCATTCATTCACCTTAGTCTGGCTTTCTGGAAAAACACAAGATAATTCTTATATGGCAATGAAGTTCTTCAGAACGTTCCTGTTTTTATTACCATTCTCATATGGCATGACTTCCTGCTCCCACACATTGTTATTTGGTAAGGGATGGACCAGAAGGATCACTATACATCTGGAATCTATTAGCTGTGGTCAACTCAAACCTTTTTCATACAAATAGATGTCAAGCCAACTCAGTTCATAATATATGTTCACAACTGATTTGGGAATTTAAATGCAAACACTTAAAAACATACTTCTTAAATATCACCTTGCTTACAGAAGAGATTCACAAGGACCCTGAGATGATCCATGTGACTGACTGCATGGGCGTTTCTGTGGAGTTTAAAGCTCTCAAACCAGGCACTAAATATATGTCAACTGTCCCCTCCATACAGTGCTGTTTTTTGTCTAATGCCACGATATCAGCATATCACCACAGACAGCAGCTTGCATAAATGGAAGAAGATGGACCTCTCCAGCTATTATTGGATTCTGTATAATCCATCTCCATGGCGTCTATATATGATCATCTCAGTTCATGTGGAAAAGAAGTTCCAAATCAGTCATGTTTGCTGACATCAGAAAACAAGCCATTTATAGAAAGAATTCCTCTAAGCACAGAATATTTGTGGAGAAGTTCCTCTTCAGGTGGTAACTTGTGACTAACATTTTTTTTTTTAATAAGGGGAAGATAGGGTGTTTTTTTTTTTTTTAAGATTGGCCCTGTGCTAACATCTGTTGCCAATCTTCCTCTGTTTTGTTTTCTTTTTTCTCCCCAAAGCCCCAGTACATAGTTGTGTATCATAGTTGTAGAGCTGTAGCTCCTCTATGTGGGATGCCCCTCAGCATGACTTGATGAGCAATGCATAGGTCCGCGCCTAGGATCCGAACCGGTGAACTTGGGCCACTGAAGCGGAGCGCATGAACTTAATGGTTACACCCTGGTGACTAACATTTTTGACTTTGTGCTTGACCTTAATTGCGTATTGGTTAGACAAGAAATATGCATCAAGTGTCACTTTATCTTCCTACATCTGAACTTTACAAGTATCAGCAAAAGGTAAATACCAAAAGTTTGAACTGCTGCAGGAGTTCCCAAATCAGCTGCACATTAGAATCACCTGGGGAACTTTTTAAAAATACAAATGTCCAGGCCTCTCCTAGATCGATTAGATCAGAATCTCTGTGGCGGCTTTTTAAAAGCTCCCCAAGGCGTTCTAATTAGAATTGAGACGAGATGATCTCTCAAGTCCCTTTCAATCGTCCTTCATTTTAGAAATACATTGTGTATTTTCCTCCCTTGAGATGTTTTCCATGACCTTGCCTACTCACCTTAAAAGTAAAAATTGAGAGAAAGCATTGCCCCCTCAATAATTCTCTGTATACGCATTTGCTTTGCTTTGACGAAACATTTGCTATTTTCAGCAGTTTCCTCTACACAAAATGCACTTAGCCAGAGCAACCTTAAAGGTTAAATGAAAGAAGCAGCTCCCTTTTTTTTTTTTTCTGAAATCAGAAGGTACAACTCAGACCTCATTCCTTTTTCTCTGTGTTGCTGCAACTCATCCTCCTCTTTTCTGAATTCTGAATCCCTCCCACTTCCTCCCTGTGAGATCTGCATGGCCCTTGGTGCTCTCCCAGCCCCAAAAGAAAAACGAGTTACAAGTCAAGACTGCTTCCTCCCTCAACTCTTGCCCCATGGACAAAAACGGAGAAGCCCAAACTATGCAATGTTAGAACAGACAATCTGAAATTCGAGCATTATGTTCCAAGAATTTTCACCTTGTCTCTCAGAAATACACACAGATTTTCCTAATACAGTCCTCTAAACTTTTCAGAAATCAAGAATATACTAAGGGAAAGACATGCATATTGAAGTGGTCTGGGACAAAGGGCACCGATGCTGGCAACACACTTTGAATCAAAAATTGGATTGATGGGGCTGGCCCCGTGGCTTAGCGGTTAAGTGCCCGCGCTCCGCTATTGGCAGCCCGGGTTCGGATCCCGGGCACGCACAGACGCACTGCTTCTCCGGCCATGCTGAGGCCGCGTCCCACATACAGCAACTAGAAGGATGTGCAACTATGACATACAACTATCTACTGGGGCTTTGGGGAAAAAAAAAAAGGAGGAGGATTGGCAATAGATGTTAGCTCAGAGCCGGGCTTCCTCAGTAAAAAGAGGAGGATTAGCACGGATGTTAGCTCAGGGCTGATCTTTCTCACAAAAAAAAAAAAAAAAAAAGCTTGGGTTTCTTTAAAAAAAAAATTGGATTGATGGGTGGATAGATGATGTAGCCAAGTGACGGCAATGTAGAAGGTATACAGTACGCGTGTGCTCACTGCACAATTCTTTCAATGTCTTGGTATGTTTGAAATTTTTTTAAATAAAATATTGGGGGAAAAAGAATGTACTAGGGGAAAATTTGGTTGAATATCATAGATATAACATTAAGTGAAAGAAGTCAAACAGCAAAAGAGTACTTATTTTATGATTCCAATTACATAAAGGTCAGGAATAGTGAAATAATCTGTGTGGACAGAAGTTCGAATAGTGGAAACCTCGGAGTGGGAAAATATTGATTGGGAAATGTCATGAGAAAGCCTTCTGCAGAGCCGGAAATGCTGTGCCTTGACTGACTTCTTGTTCTGTTTCTTAATACTGTAAGATGATAGATGATAGATTAGATAGATAGATAGATAGAGAGAGAGAGAGAGAGAGAAAGAGAGAGAGAGAGAGACAGATAATTCATTGAGCTGTGTAGTTTACTGTAATACATTCTATTTCAATTTTTTTAAAAGAGCTTTTAAGAATTTACTAAGGAAAAGTGGTCATATGAGTTTGCTGTACTACTTTCAATAACTCAGTGTTATTCATGTGGTATTAACTTGCACTCTGGAGCAAAGAATCACTTAACCACACATACAATCATAACTCTTACAGATTCTCCCAGAATCCTCCTTTTCTACCCTGATGGAGAGACCACAAGTGAACCTAAAAGGCTGCTGACCTGCCTCTCCCGAGAGCTGCAATTTCTTCTAAAACAACAGTCGCACTATCTCTTCTCTTAGGTCTCTAAAATAAAGATCACTCCAAAGCTAAAGGTAACCCAATTTAGAAAGTCTAAATGCAGGAGGAGAAGAGGGAGAAGATGAAAGGAGAAACAAATACCAGCCATAATCACAATTCTGGTCTGTGACTATTCATTCTCTTGTGTTACTCTCTTTAGACTTTGTGCAGAGAGAACAAAAAGCAGTGTTGGTATTTTCCTCTGTTTTTCACCTAAACACTTCCCCAGCCCCTCCTGAGTGAAGTTGAATGGAACAGGATGGAACAGCAATATGCTGGTTCATAAGGCAAGTTTCCAAACAACGAAGCAAAGTCACAGAGGTGAATGGCAAGAGAGGAGTGCCCTTTTCCATCAGTATTTTTCATCCCAAATTTATAGTAATTCTGTGTAAAATCTTGAATAATAGGCAAATCAGATTTTTTTACTGACATTTATCATTCTGAGATTTTGTGATGACAAAACAAAGGTGGAAACAAAACAAAGGGTGGCAGAAAAGTATATATGATGTTCTTAACAACCAACTTAAAGACATATATCTTGAAAATCTAAAAAGACCAGTTATACTACATAAAACATGTAAAACATGTAAACACAGTGTAAATGCTCAAACATTGTAAAGGAGATTAGTCAAATATTTCTCCTGATATCTTCAGAAGTCTGCATAGCATCACACTTCTTTCACCTAAATCTTTTTTTTGTGTGTGAGGAAGATCAGCCCTGAGCTAACATCTGCCAATCCTTTTCTTTTTGCTGAGGAAGACTGGCCCTGGGCTAACATCCACGCCCATCTTCCTCTACTTGATATGGGATGCCACCACAGCATGGCTTGACAAGCGGTGCATTGGTGCGCGCCTGGGATCCAAACCAGCGAACCCCGGCCACCGCAGTGGAGCGCACACACTTAACCACTTGTGCCACCGGGCCGGCCCCTCACCTAAATCTTAAGCAGTTTGAGAGTCAGGACATTTTTCCACTTCAAGCAAAACTCCAAATCAATATACAGGAAAAAAAATTTTTTTACTTTTATTCCTTAGGGGAAAAGAGAAGTTAATGAAAATTCTTAATTCTTTGCCTGAATGCTAAAAGATTCTGGAGATATTTTGATTTGGGGGGGAAAATCTTCTGGAGGGAAATTTGATATTTGCATCCAAGGAATAAGATGAATATTGTAACTCTCTACCAAATTCTGCTTTATTCAGCTTCTTACTTTTCAACATGCAAAATATGACCTCAGATTGTCTGCTATGAAAAGTTTCAAAAAATTTCAAAGCGTTCAGTGTGATTGTTAAGGCCTGACCTGAGCTGGACAGAGCTGAGCTGTCAGGTGTCAGGGTAGCCAATTAAGACAACAAACCAAAATGAAAGTAGCAGTCAAGCCTTTAATCATTTACTGCAATAGTACAGTCATGTGCTGCATAACATGGTTTCAGTCAACGACAAAACACATATACAACAGTGGTTCCATAAGATTATAGTGGAGCTGAAAAATTCCTACCGCCTAGTGACGTCATAGCCATGATAAAGCTGTAGCCCAATGTATTACACACGTCTGTGGTGATGCTGGTGTAAACAACTCTACTGTGCTGCCAGCCGCATAAAAGTATAGCACATACAATCACATATGGTACATAATACTTCATTATGATAATAAATGACTATGTTAGTAGTTTATATATTCACTATACTATAATTTTTATCATTATTTTAGAGTGTATTCTTTCTACTTATTAAAAAAGTTATCTGTAAAACAACATGCCTTGTTGTTGGCAGCAGCCTCATACAATTCATGTTTATCACATCTCTTGATTACATCATTTTCTCTTGTGCTTTTTTAAATCTCATGTTGTTTTGTTCATCATGGCCCCTAAGCATACAAAATCCAATGCTAATGTTGCCAGTAAGAGGCCATGTTAAGTGGCTGAACTGGAAATAAAATGAAAAGTGATTAAGGACTATGAAGGTGGAAAATCAGTGATGGTCATTGATCGCTAATCAGGCATGTCTCATTCAACCATAGCTATGATCATGAAAAATAAGAAGAAAAAGTGAGGAAAGCTGTTTAAGGATCTCCTTCATCGAAGACAACAAGACTAACAAAAATTCAAGAAGGGCCCATATCAGACATGGAGAAACTTACAATGACCTAGATTGAAGACCAGACACAGGAGCGTATCCCTCTCAGCACCATGACGATCACCGCCAAAGCAAAAAGTTTGTTTGCAATGTTGAAAGAAAAGGCTAGATCCAACTATGATGTTGAATTTACTGCTAGCTCTGGGTGGTTTAAACAATTCAAGAATCTTTATTTGTTACATAATGTGAAAGTGAGCGGTGAGTCTGCAAGAGCTGATGTGAAGGCAGCTGAAGAATTTTTGGAAACGCTAGATAAACTGATTGTGGAGGAAAATTACTTACCAGAGCAAATATTCAATATGGATGACACCTCCCTCTTTTGGAAATGGATGCCTGAAAGGACTTTTATCCATAAAGAGGCCCAAGTCAATGCCAGGTTTCAAGGCTTTTAAGGACAGGATAGCAGCCTTGCTTGGGGGCAATATTGCAGGCTACAAATTGAAACCCTTTGTGATCTGGAACAGTGAGATCCCCAGGGGCTTCAAGCATATCGATAAACACACACTGACAGTGTACTTGGGAGCAGTAAGAAGTCATGGATGGCCAAGCTCCTCTTCCAAGATGTCCTCCTAAACTGTTTATGCCAATAAAATAGAGAAGCACTGTTTGGAGAATAACATACCTTTCCAGATTTTGTTTATTGTCGATAATGCTCCTGGATATCCTCCTTATATTGGTGATCTTCATCTCAATATCAAAGTGGTGTTTCTCCCTCCAAACACCACCTCTTTGATCCAACCAACGGATCAAGGAGTTATAGCAGCTTTTAAGGCCTATTACCTGAGGAGGAGCTTTCCCAGGCTATTGTTGCAACTGAGGAAGACACAAAAGCAATTCTGGAAGGATTACAACATCTATGACTGCATCAAGAACCTTGCTTGGGATTGGAGTGATATATCAACGGCACCTGGAAGAAGACACTCAAGAGGTTCGTGCATGACTTCAAAGGATTTGACAAGGATAAAGAGGTTGCAAAAACCCAACAAGGCTGTGGTTGAGATGGCAAACAACTTTAAGCTGGATGTGGATGAGATGACACTGAGGAGCTCCTAGAGGTGGTTCCTGAGGAATTGACTAACAACAAGTTGTTGGAACTGAACAGGAACGCATAGCTAAAGAAGAGGCAAGAGAAAAGGAAACTGTAGGAGAAGAAAAAGAATAAGAACCCCCAAGAAAATTCACAGTGAAGGGTTTAGCAGAAGCTTTCGCAGACCTCAATAAGCTCCTTAAAAAGTTTAAAAACATGGACCCCAACACCAAAAGGTTTTCATAAATAGAGAAGAATGTTCATGGTGCATTATCTGCTTACAAGCAAATCTGTGATGAAAAAAAGAAACAAACCACCATGGGCATATTTCTAAAAAGAGTGACATCTGCTTAAGAAGAGCCTCAGGCAGGTCCTTCAGGAGGTATTCCAGAAGAAGGGATCATAGGAGATGACAACTCCATGCGTGTTATTGCCCCCGAAGACCTTCCAGTGGGACAAGATGTGGAGGTGGAAGCCAGTGATACTGATGATCCTGACCCTGTGTGGGCCTAGGCTAATATGTGTGCTTGTCTCTCAGTTTTTAACAAAAAAGTTTAAAAAGTAAAAAAAAGAAAAATTTTAAAAATAGAAAAGAGCTTATAGAATAAAGATATAAAGAAAATATTTTTGTACAGCTGTACAAATGTGTTTGCGTTTTTAGCTAAGTGTTATCACAAGAGTCAAAAAATTAAAAAAATTCAAGAGTTTATAAATAAAAAAGTGACAGTAAGCTAAGGTTAATTTATTACTGAAGAAATAAAAATATTTTTTATACATTTAGTGTAGCCTAAGTGTACAGTGTTTATAAAGACTACAGTAGTGTACAATAATATCCTAGGCCTTCACATTCACTCACCTCTACACCACTACACCAATAGGTGTACTATTTTTTTATCTTTTATACTGTATTTTTACTATATCTTCTCTATGTTTAGATATGTTTAGATACACGAATACTTACCATTGTGCTACAATTGCCTACAGTATTCAGTACAGTAACATGCTGTAGAGGTTTGTAGTCTAGGAGCAATAGGATAAACCATACAGCGTAGGTGTGTAGAAGGCTATACCATCTAGGTTTGCAGAAGTACACTCTATGATGTTTGCACAACAAAATCGTCTAACGACACATCTCAGAATATATCCCTACGGTTAAGCAATGCATGACTATATAAGCAAAAGGCGAAACCAGAGAAAGCGTCAACTCCAGTTCCCGTCCCACCCTCCCCCATTCCATTTTCCCCCCATGGAACATCGCCAGTCACCAGTCAAGAGTCAGGTGAATCAGCACAGGCAGGGTCATTTCACTGCCAAAGGAGCCCAAACAAAAGTTTTCTGCAGTTTTATGGACTTAGGGGATAGAGGAAGGAAGTGGGAAGTACTAGGAGCAGAAAAATACTAAGTACTGAGTCAGAGTGGAGGAAAACATCTTTAAGGTCTTCCCCACCCCCCACCATAAGGAAGCCTCTGCTGAAATCCCAAGATAAGGAGGCCTCCAAAGAGAGACACCTGGGCTACGAATGCAGATGTGTGTAAGAGCATGGCCAGCCAGGGGGGCCTGAGTCTTGATGATCACTCCTTTCACAGACTGTAGTGCACTGACTGTGCACCAAGTCTGGTGTGGGCTGGGCAGCTTTTCCCCATGAGGCCTGCCATGTAATTACAATTATAAAAATTGTCAATGGTCGGGCCTGAAAGATCATACATAGGTTTTTGGCCGTGAGCTGGACTCTTCAGTGGTGACCTTAGAAAATATTCCATTTTGTTCATCTCCCTCATTGACCTCTAGGTTGTGAAAGAAATTCACTGTCACCAACTTTGGAAAGAGAAATATATATATATATATATATATACACACACACACACACATACATACACACAAAAATGGAATATAGTGTAAATATTTTCACAAAAATGTAAAACTTGCATCAAAAATATATAATCTCACAGCAAATCAAACTTAAGGAAAGTAGAAGGGAAGAAATAATAAAGATAAGAGCAGAAATTAGTGAAATTAATTTGAAAAAAATTAAAAACAAATGCATAAGATGGATAATCGTCAAAGCCAATAGTTAGTTCTCGGAAAACATTAACAATATTGGAGGGCCGGCCCCGTGGCTTAGTGGTTAAGTGCACACGCTCCGCTGCTGGTGGCCCAGGTTCGTGTCCCGGGCGTGCACCAACGCACCACTTCTCCGGCCATGCTGGGGCCGCGTCCCACATACAGCAACTAGAAGGATGTGCAACTATGACATACAACTATCTACTCAGGCTTTGGGGGAAAAATAAATAAATAAAATTATAAAAAATAATAATAATAATAACAATAATATTGGAAAACCCTTAAGACTGATCAAGGAAGAAAATAAGAAAACATCAATTACTGATATCAGGAATAAAAAAGAAGCAGCATCACAGAGCCTAACAGACATAAAAACTAATAAAAGATGGTATTAAACCTTCAGGCCAATAAATTTGACAATTTGGATGAAAGAAAAATTCCTCAAAAAATACAATTTATCAAAGCTATCAGAAGAAGAAAGAGAAAAATCTGACTAGTTTGATATTCATTAACAAAACTGAATCCATTATTTAAACTTTCACACACACACAATACCTAAGCCTAAAAGGTTTTGCTGGTGAATTCTTCCAAATATTCAAGAAACAAAACGCCAATTTAGCAAAAGTTCGTCCAAAGAATAGAAAAATAGGGAGCACTTTCTAATTATTTATATATGCCAACAAAATGTTGTGTCAAAATATGAGAAGAAAAATTGCAGATCTAAATATGAAAAGTTAAAAAATAAACTTTTAAAGGAAACATAGATCATCATGACTTTGGAGGAAAAGACTTCTTAAAGAAGATACAGAAAGCACTAAAGCATAAGAAAAAATTGATATATTGGCATATATTAAAATTGAGAATTTCTATTAACAAAAAAGCACGATTAAGACTGAAAACTAACCCACAGACCAAGATATTCAAAATATGGATAACTGCCACAAGACTCATATTCAGAATGCACAAAGAACTTCTACAAGTTAATAAATAAAAGGCATACAAGCCAATAGAAAAAATGGGCAAAAGACTTGAATAGCCACTTCATAGAAGAAGGTATCTTCATGGCTTGTAACCATATGACAATGTTCCCAATATCATTAATCATCAAGAAAATGAAAATTAAAATCACTATAAGAAAACACGCACCAGAAACTAAAAAGATAGAATGAGATAACACTCAAAAAAAATTAAAAAGAGAAAATACTTTGGGATTGTTGAAGATATACAGCAACCGGAACTCTGTAGATGAGAGTGTAAGTTGGTATGTCTATGGAAAACTCTTTGGCAGTATCCAGTAACACCGAACATGTACATCACCTATAACCCATAAATTCTACTCCTGGATATACACTCAACTGAACTGCATATAATGTTCACCAAAAGATGTGTAATAGAATACATGTAGAGACATCTTTCATAATAGGTAAATGTCCACCAGCAATAAAATGGATAAATAGCATCATATCCTTACATTGCAATACAAAACAGTAATAGAAATAAACAATCTACAAATACCCTCAACAATACAGATAAATCATACAAAGTGTTGGGTGAAAGAAGCCAAACACCAAAGAGTACATAACGGTGACTTTCTATATAAAGTATAAAAACGTGTGAAACTAATTTATATTGTTAAAATCAAGATGGCAGTTATCCTTGGAAAAGTGGTGGGAAGGACTGGGAGTGAATACAGGGTGGTGGTAATGTTCTGTCTGGATCCTGGTTATACAGAAGTGTTCAGTTTGTGAGAATTCCTCAAACTGTACACTTAGGATATGTGCACTTTTCTCTGCATTATGTCCAAGTAAAAAGTAACAAATCTGTCACCTATATATTTAAAAGATAGGATAGGGTCTATAAGTATTAAGTGGTGGTCTAGAGGTTAAGATTCAGTGCTCTCATCGCCACAGCCTAGTTCATTTGCCAGTCAGGAAACTACACCACCCACCTGTTGGTTGTCATACTGTGGTGGCTGCGTGTTGTGATGCTGAAAGCTACACCACCGGTATTTCAAATACCAGAAGGGTCACCGATGGTGGATAGGTTTCAGCAGAGCTTCCAGGTTAAGATAGACTAGGAAGAAGGACCCAGCCACCCACTTCCATGAAATTGGCCATGAAAACCCTGTGAAGCGTTGTAGCGAAGCGTTGTCTTATACAGCGCCAGAAGGTGAGAGGATGGCACAACAAGACCGGGCAAGGTTCCGCTCTTCTGTACACAGGGTTGCTAGGAGTCAGAATCAACTCAATGACACTAACAATAACAAACTGATAAACCAAAAGTATTAATTTAAGCACTGATGAACTAAAAGCATTATTCCAGATTAAGAAATTAATGTAAGCACTGATAAACTGAAAGAGGCAATCTGTTTGTTCTGACCATTCAAGTATCTTAACCACAAGGTGAAATTAGTGGAAAAAGGGATGCATTTCCCCAACATTATATTACCCAACACTACTTTTGGTGAAATGGAGAATAAGATCCAAATTAAAGGCCTAATTGATGTGGAACTAGAAGTTCCCAAAGAAACAGAACGTGGACTTTAAATTAAAACTGCTGCTCTAACAAGTTGTCAACACAGAATTTTCATATTGTGTCCTCAGTCTTGTGAATGATGCATAGAACATAATACTCCGAAGCATGTACAGCCACAGCAATTAGTGAACACTCTCCTGGCCTGATGTGTCTACTCTCATCACTGCAATCAGCATGCTGTTCACTAGACAACCTCCCCCATCAGACTGAGAGCATTTTGAGGCCAGAGGTTCTGTTCATCATTGGATTCCAGTGCCCGGTATGGAGTAACCATTCAATATATTTGCTGAATGAGGATTACATGAATGAAATGAAATCAATGAGTGACAGATCCTTCCAGCTCTAACTTGAAAAGCCTTTGGTATGAGGCTTTATGTTATCTAATGAAGATCTATTTCCAGAAGTTAGTTCTGTTTGTTCCAAGTTCTACCATCAAAGATTGCAACCTCAATTGACCAGTTCAACAGAGATGCACATTTAGAATCATTAAAATTCCCTAAGTTATTAAAATAGGATAGACATTTGTTGTGAAAATTCACAATTGAGTGTGGATTTTGAAAGTGTTTCTCCTTTAGTTCATGAGTCAGGTCCAGGATAAGAGTATGTTAAAAAGAAGACAACAGGCCAAAATGGAATCACTTATACTAAGCCCCACATCACCAAACTGAGACTTAACCTAATTGCAGTTTCAGCCCTCCCAGAAATGGAATCTTAAACCAGTCAATCAGGAATTGCCTGATCAGCACTAGTTACATTATCTGCCTGATGGACCCCTGCCATCCCCTGAAGGAAAGTTCCTCTGTAACAAATAACCAACCCGCTTTTTTGCTACTATAGCTTCCTTGTTCCCACTCCTTTCTGCCTATAACAGTCTTTCATTTTGTACAGCTCCTCAGAGCTCCCTTTTATCTGCTAGATTGGATGCTCCCTGATTCAAATTGATGTTTGCTCAAATAAACTCTTAAAATTTTTAATATGCCTCAGTTTATCTTTTAACAGTTCTAGTGTGAGAAGAGATAACCTAAGGAGACCCGTCACAACCCCCAGGAGCAATAAGCAACCAGATGTAGGTACCTGTTGAACCCCTTGAGCTCGCTGCTTTCTCACTGCCTCTGGAGGTGGTGGGTAAGTCCCTCTCGGATCCTGGCTCTGCAGATTTTGAGCTTTCAGACTTCATTTGAGCATTTCTTTTTTCTGTACTGGGTCTGGAAACTGGCTGGAGTTGGACTGGGTCTGACTTAGAAATGGGACTGGGTCTGGAGTCAGACTGGGTCTAACTTAAGCTGGACTGGATCTAGTGTGAGGCCTTGGGTGAATAACATTTTCTTTTAAGGTGGAACAAGCAGGTTAAACTTATTGAAGATAGCCTTGAATTACAGTGGCCACAGTGGAGAACTTTTAACCTAGGTAAGCTTATCCATTTATGAGATGCCCTAGAGAAAAAAGGGTCTGAGCCAGACACTCACCATAAAGGGTGGAGGGAAAATTATTTTTCCTCCTCTACAGTTTCTAGTGACCAGGATGAGACCCTCCAGGACACCCCACTCACTCCAGAGCCTGCAGTTGTGATCCTGGGAGAACTGGAAGAAGCCAGCAAAGGATCAGAATTCTTACCAAAGCCAGCTCTCCCAGGTCTCTATCACTGGTGCCTGGTTGAGAGAGGAGGGTAAAATTTCATGTTGTCCCCTTCCTTCCAAATTCAGATTGGCAAGCAAAAAATATTTGTAAGAATTAGATCTTTGAGTTGTGACTTGTGAATTTGCTCTTGGGTACCTGTTGGTTGTCAATCCTTCCCAGGGATTGCCTTCTTATTTGTCTCATTTTGTGTCCTTGGAACTGGGCTTGGAATCCATCAGATTGGGGGCCCCAAAAATAAAACTGGACAGAAATGTGGACTGCACTCCTTTTGCAGCTAGGATCCTACCAACTATTGCCAGCTCTCAGAAGAATTGTCTAAGTCTTTCTTCCTTTTGGTTATCTTTGGGAGTGGCTCTGGATCTTGAGAGGGCATCCTCTTTGAGGATGCCTCATATCCATGGGGGTTGTTCAATACTGCCAGGAATATTTACTGTTTGTCTCAGATGAAACCTAACAAAATATTTGAAAGGATTTTTTTTAATAGCTCTATGGTCAGAAGTTGGCCAAATTGGAAGCTGATATTCAGAGCCTGATAGGAATTTTTTTTTAGGCCTTCTCCCCTAAGCTAAAATTAAACTATGTACTCAGAGGGAAAGAAAAACATTCTGAAGCCTTTGTGAAAGGATTTACTAAAACGTTCCAAAGACACACACCTCTCAACCTAGAACATAGGAATCTTTTGGTGTCCATCTTAGTTGAAGCTCTTCTCCTGGATATAAAAGAAGCAAACTGAGGATAATGTAGTTGGACGGGTGGGTGGGTCAGTGCCTTAATATCATTCCAGTTGCCACCCAATTCTTTGAGCAATTAAAAACAACTTGTCTTACAAATTGAGTCCTTGTCTTACAAAATCAGTCTGCACAAGAACACAAATGCAGCTCTACAAACAATTCAAATCCCACCTACACATTTTACCAATCCCAAAACCTCCCCTATTCATTTCAAAACACTTATATAGATGTTGGAAAAGATCTGGACTTCAAGAACAAAAGTCCTCTTGGTGGAACTTGTGTTCTTTCTCTGTGCCTTTTGAGATGTAAGTATTCTACCTGGTCTTCTCTGGGAACCAAGGTAATTCTTATCAGAAGGAAAAGGGGTAAAAAAGGAAAGATTATTTTGAAAACTAAGCCTATGAAAAATCTTAAAATTCTCTTCCACAAATATTAGCAAAAAGCTTTAGCCATCTGAGCAGGTAACTTTAACTTATTCCATCTGCCCGAAATACAATTTGTATCCAACTGTTCTTTTATAAACTAGTGAGTTTTACACTATTGTACCTGTCTCATGACTAAAATTTTAAAATGAAAGCTATAAGATCTCTGCATCTGTCTGTATGTTTATGTGTGTCTATGTATGTAAGTTATAGATGTGTGATATTTTTCTACCTCCAGATGGTATGGCCAAAATTAATTGTAGAGAGCTCTATTTAATTGGCTTCAAGGAAATTAAACATTTATATAAATCAAGTAGACTGTCAGAAATATAGAAACTAATCCAAATGTTTTTCAAGTTCACGTGATCTAGGATAATTGTTGGTAAATAAAAGCTAGTTTAAGTTTGTTGTTTAATTAAAACAGACATGTCTTTAAAATTATCAGCATTAAATATAATACTTTTATTCTACCTAGGTTTCCTAAAAGCCAAAAACTCATGTTATCTCTGTTACAGAATCTGTCAGTGAGAAAGATAACTTAAGATGATACTTAGCTGTTTAATGTCTTGTGAAACTTTCATGACTAATCTAAACATAATTGTTAAGAACAAGTAAATTAAATAGATGTAAGTAAGATAAAAGTTTATAAACAAACTTTTCAACAATAATTATGCTTTATGGCATGTCAACTTAAAAATAGTTTCCAAAATCTTTTTGGTAACTTGAAACCTTACAGTCATACTGAGATAAGTTAAATAATGAATAGTCATTGAATATCTAGATTATTTCCAAATAAGATAAAATACTGAAATACTGAACCTCCCTAAGACTCCATAG
Organism: Diceros bicornis minor; assembly: GCF_020826845.1. Classification (NCBI taxonomy): domain Eukaryota; kingdom Metazoa; phylum Chordata; class Mammalia; order Perissodactyla; family Rhinocerotidae; genus Diceros; species Diceros bicornis. The sequence continues at coordinate 14,970,349 of NC_080755.1, read as the reverse complement.
TTTTCATTTCACGCTTATATCACTATATTAATCCAGTACCTGTGATGACTACTGGAGATGGTTATTATGACAAGATTTTAAGAAACTGCTGTAGATCAGTGACTTAGAAAGTGTGTGATAAAACATCAATGCATTTGTTTTTAAAACCTGTCTTTAATATCTGTTATTTCATAATTTTACACAGACCTTTTAAATATTCCATCTCCTAAAAATGTGAGAGTACAAAATCTTTAGAGTTTAATATGTAGCTCTTATGTTAAAAGTTAACTCAGTGAAATAAGTCAGACAGGGAAAGACAAATACTGTATGATCTCACTTACTTGTGGAATCTAAAGAAAAAACCAGGGGCCGGCCAGGTGGCCCAAGTGGTTAAGTGCGCACACTCCACTGCGGCGGCCCGGGGTTTGCTGGTTCAGATCCCGGGTACACACCGATGCACTGCTTGGCAAGCCATGCTGTGGCAGTGACCCATATAAAGTGGAAGAAGACGGGCATGGATGTTAGCCCAGGGCCAGTCTTCCTCAGAAAAAGAGGAGGATTGGCACTTGTTAGCTCAGGGCCAATCTGCCTCACAAAAAAAAAAAAAAAAAAAGAAAAAACCAATTCATAGAAAAAGAGATCAGACTTGGTGGTTTCCAGAGGCAAGGGGGCATGGTGTGGGAGAATTGGAGGAAGGTGGTCAAAAAGTACAAACTTCTAGTTATGAGATAAATAAGTACTGGGGATGTAGTGTACAACATGATGTCTGTATTAACAATGCAATATGGTATATTGTGGGAGATCAAGATTTGGCCACCCTGAAATATGTCTCTTTACCTTGATTATTTTCTCTGACGGACACTGTACCTCCCCCAAACTGCCTAAAGGAATTTAACTCTGGGTGTAGACAGACTGGCAGGGTCCTCGCTAAGCCCATTCTTAACAAAGTTCTATTTACCAAACATTTACATTTGTAAAGGTATCTCCCTCTCTGTATTGGGAAGGGGGGGATGGCCTTGTCTCCGTAGAAACTCTTATCAGTATGGAAGGAAAGAACTTAAATCTACATACTTTTGATTACTGTGATTTCTGTCTCTCCAGCCACATTCTCTATAGGTGGCCCTGCAAAGAATTGTCTGACAAACATTTACATTTCCCTCTCCATGTAAATTGTCTTCTTCCCCTCTGAAATCCCAAATCCCCCACCCCCAACATCCTCCTTTGTCTTTAGCTGAAGATAGTATTTAAGATGAGAATCTCTGCTATTGTGTTGAGAAACTCAGTTTCCCTGGTATCTCCCATGTATACATGTTATTAAACCAGCCATAAGAACCTTGAAGGAAAGGGCAGAGGGGGATTCTCCCTCTTCCCCAACAATATCTTAAAGTCGCTAAGAGAGTATATCCTAAAAGATCTCATCACAAGGAAAAAAAAATTTTTTGTAACCATATGAGGTGATGGATATTAACTAAACTGCCTATGGTAATCATTTCACAATATATACATATGTCATTATGCTGTACACCTTAAACATATACAGTGTTGTATGTCAATTATACCTCAATAAAACTGAAAGGAAAATAAATAAATAAATAAACACTTCCAATTTGGCTCTGCCTGATTCGAATTGATTTTTGCTCAAATAAACTCTTAAAATTAAAAAAAAGTTTCATTTTACAGGATTTTCAAGGAGCAGCTAGCAATTTTCTTCGGGGATACCAATTCTGTGGCTAACCTGTCATTTTTCAAGAGCACATTACAAAATAAAAGTAGAAATATATAATATTTAAGACTATCAGATCCATTTTAAAGGAAAAATAGCAACTATAACCAGAGTAAAATAAGGAAGTAGAGTCCGAGTCAGTTCATCTCAAGGGGCTCTGCAATTACTGGGACAATTATCATCATCTGTAGAACATGAGTTCAAAGACACCCCCTACTAGCTTGACAATTGCTTTTCAGACCAAGTGCCAATTTGAAATGTATAACAGGACAGCACATTTCCTAGATGGTAATTTTCCATATTTTACTTCTATAACTCAAGCTGCTTTTAAGAGACCTGAATTCAATAAGAAGAAAAAAATAGAACCAACTCTTTTAAAACATTATATTGAAATATAAACTCACATACAAGTAAGTGCACAGGTCATAAGTATAAACCTCAATGAATTTTCACAAACTACCTAGCACTCAGATCAAGAAACAGGTTTCAACACCTCCAGGAATGCCACACTGTGCTCTCTTCTAAGAACTAGTCCCAAGAACAGTAGTCACTATCCTGACTTCTAACGCCTAGGCTTGTTCTGACTGTTCTGTATTTTACACAAGTGACAGTCACCCATATTGTAGTTTGTTGTTGTAAATTGTTCATTTTCATTGCTGTATAGTATATGAATACAACAGAAATTTATCAAGTCTACTGCTGATAGGCATTTGTGTAGTTTCCAGTTTGGTGCTATAACAACTAGTGCTGCTATGAATATTCTAAAATATATCTTTTGGTGCACATATGGACACACTTCTATTGGGTATATAGCCAAGTATGAAAATGCAGAGTCATAGGAATGCATATCTTCAACTTTAGTAGATAATGCCAGTTTTCAAAAAAGCCTGTACCAATTTATACTCCCACTGCAGTGCACAAGAGTTCCCTATTATATCACCTACCTCATATAGTTAAATGATAAATGTACATGTGCATCTCCTTATGTGGTTGATACAAGGATGAAGGGAATGATGCCATCAGACACAGGCAAAGGATAAAAATTAGTCTGTTTATGTGAAGTAAAATAATCACCTGTACACAGACTACACAGAACAAAGGCACAGTGCAGTCCCAGTAGGGGGAGGGAGAAACAGGCAGGTTTCCATGGCCATGAGCCCCAACAAAGCCCCCAGTGGTCAATGATACAACTTGAGATTCTTCCAAGAATTCCATCCACCTACCCCATCCTCAGGGGATCTTTATACGTTCCCGGGTCACAACTGTTCCGGAAGGTCTGGCTAAATACCTGCCTGCTCACCTTGGGCAGACAATTGGAAATAATCTGAATCTCAATACATTCCTGGGTGTTTATTATTACTGTGAGAAGGGGAAAAATCAAGTCAATTCCTCAGTAAACCAGATTACTAATAAAACTCCACCTGAAATATTTTCTTTCACTTCTCGAATAAACTGTAAACTCCTCAAATATAGCTCATGTGTTATTCATCTTTTATCCCAAATATCAATGCACTGTGTGGAACACAACAGATACTCGACAAATGCTTTTTAAACTGAACCGGGTAAGCAATTATTATTATTCCCACTTTAAAGATGAGCCTGGTGCCAAGCACATAGTAAGCCCCCAATTATGGCAGCTTTAACTAAATCTTACTCCAGAGCAATGCTCTATCCACAACACAACTCTGTATTTGACAACACCATGCTAGAAATTGATTTATTTTGTATGACTCCAAGGAACAAAATTAGGAGAAGAGATTTCACCTCAATATAAAGAAAACATTTGTAATTGTTGGAGATGTCTAAACATCATTTGCTTCAGGAGTTACTACTAATAAAAATTCTACTTATTAAGTATTTGCTGTGCTTACTCCATGGAAGATATTTATTGAACAGTTGTTGAGTATACAGGGAAAAGCAGAAATGCTTCTAGTCTGTGTGCTCATCAAAGTGACAGCAAATGTATAATCCCAAAAATAAATGCAAAATTGTAACTGTGACAGAGGTACATGGTCTATGATATGATAGAGGGGTGAGGAGGCTTAATCTAAACTACCACTTTCCCTAAAAAAGTGATATTTAAGTTGACATCTAATGACTAGTTAAGAGTTAACTAAGAGAAGATAAAGGGGAGACCGTTTTAAGCAAAGGTCCCTAACCAAGGGGAAGAGTGATGTGTTTAAGGAACTACAAGAAGGCCAGTGTGGCTGGAACAGAAGCCTAAGACAAGGACAGAGGGAGCCTAGACGGGGCCAGCTCACAAAGGGACTTGTAGATCTCATTAAGGATTTGGATCTTTATCCTAACATGAATAGTATGGATTTACTCAGTGTAACATCCTGACTTTTTCTAGTACTTTTTGGTAAGCAGCAAGCAGAAACAAGGACACAGCAGGTTGGTACAGTGAGCTGAGGAATTTTAAGTCTGGTGAGGACTTCGTTGTAATGACTGTCATGCAAGTAATCCATAATCAATCTATAAATCAAAATTGAGGTGAGTTTATTATGAGCCAGATCTGAGGACTAGCCCAGGGCCTTCCTTCCCCAAGGAAGGAAGGGCATCGAAGAAGTAGGGTGTACAGAGTGGTTACATACCATCTTGGAACAAAGAGCATATATCACATGTGACAGGAATATCTTTTACTACTGTCACGAGATGCTTAGCTGGCACAGCAGGTGGGTGGTCAGCAGGCCAGTGGTCACAAGGTGAGCACAGCAGGTCAGTAATTAATCTTTAGTTTCCGGGAAGAGATGCTTATCCTTAAAGAAATGCAGATATGGGGGGGAGTTACATCCCTACCTGTCTTTAAAGGCATCGTTCTTGTCTTTGGGACATAGTAAACATTTAAAGCAGATATACAATGCATGCTCAACAGGCCACGTCAGGTCCTTTTGGAAAAACAAGTTCAGGCCAAATTAGTTTTACACGAAATGGCTTCCTCGTATACTGCAATATCTCCTATTGCTTTTCATGTATTTATCATGGCTAACCACGGGATCAGGGCCCGTAGGGAAACAAATGAAGTCTGTAGGAGCAGGTAACAGCAGATAAAAATACTGAACAATGAGCAGAAATAATTCAATAAACAGGAGTGAGCAAATGTGGTTGCAAAGTTAAGGAAACTATTACCACAAAGGAAAATTTCAGACTTTAAGGCCCAAGTTCAGAGTAATTTTTATTGAGAAGCTCAAAGTGGATATGAAGGTGACTAGAGTTAAGAACATCAAGAAAATAAATAAGAAGCCATAGTTCTAGAAGGGTTGACACCACAGAAATCAGGACCACTGAAGAAGACCAAGGAAAGAAAGAAGAGGATAAGTTTCAGACAGATAGTAAAGTCACTAAGTGATGTGATTAGAATATCTTGAAGAACAGGAGGTCCGAGTCATAAAAGATGGAAAGGGAAACTTGAGGATTACCAAAAAGTATTCAAGATATTGATCAGACCTTCTCAAATCAAGTATTAGCCAATCGATTCACAATGACAAATAAACAACCCCTCCTAGAAGAATAACTCTTAAATATTAACATAAAAAAAGACTGTGACTATAGTTTGGGGAGCTTTGTTTTCTTTATTCAGTTTCTTATTCAAGGTTATAGAAATCCAAGATCAACAAGTTATTTATTTGTTTTAATCGTGTGTAGGATATAAATATCTAACTTTAAAAAGTTACAGGGATTAAAATACACCCCCCTCAAGTGATCTAAAGGAATTCCACTAAGTGTACTTCCTGAAGCACTGTATCTCTTGTGCATTACAAGCTGCAATGACTTTTTTGTTTTGTTTTTTTTTTTTTGAGGAAGATTGGCTCTGAGCTAACTTATGTTGCCAATCTTCCTCCTTTTTTCTCCCCAAAGACCCAGTCGATAGTTGTATATCATAGTTGTATATCCGTCTAGTTGCTCTATGTGGGATGCCACATCAGCATGGCTTGATGAGCAGTGCATAGGTCTGTGCCCAGGATCCAAACCGGCGAACCCTGGCCACCGAAGCAGAGCGGGTGAACTTAACCACTACACCACCAGGTTGGCCCCTGCAATGACTTTTAAATCACAGAAATCTTGATATTTTTCTAAAACATACTGCATCATTACTCAGAGTTAGGAGAGAGAAGGCAAAAAGCCCAACTGAAATGAGACCATTTTAATATCATAAGATAGTTTGATAAGTGAAAATACACAAAATTCTTTTAAAATATGGAATGGTAAGAAAGGAGATTTCTAGAAAATAATCATTTGCATATACGCTTTCTTAACCAGGTAGAAAGGGTAGGTCTACGTAAATTCAAAATATAAGCCTTTAATGGAAAATAAACATCGCACTCAGGCTACTGGGTAAATGATCATCTGCCACATGACTTAAAAATCCTAAACTGACACATTCTGAAGCACATCTTGGAAACTGCTCGAAATGCAGGAAGTGTCTGCTGCCAGCCTGGCACATTTGTTACGTGGCTTCAATTCCAAGCATTCCATATTTCCTCTGAGGCCATGGCTTATAAATCAGATGAGATTGGTCATCTTGCAACAAAATGGATTTTTAAAATGTGATTTTGAAGAGATTGGAGAGTGTAATACAACAGATTTTTCAGTCTTCAGTGCTGAGAAATGATTGTTTTATTGACGGCTCTATTGAGAATGTGATATTACTCCAAAAAGATGTAGACCTGTAAAATTTCCAGGGGCCATATCATCAGATGTTTTATTCTAGGGTCTTAATGGTCAGATACCAATTATGTGCTTTATTCCAAAAGATAAAATAATAATGACTTAAGGGCTCCCGTCACCGCTTTTATTTCTGAGTTAATCATGACGTTTTGACAAATCCACAAAGGAGAGCCTCAATGATGCATTCCAGTGAAATTTAAATATTTCAATATAGGTGTATGGTTAATTACAATATAGATGTGTGGTTCACCCTTTAAATGTCACTATTGCTAAAGAGAAAAATCCAAACAAATGCATTAAAAATGGTTCTAATTTGCATTCATAGAAACATCATGTACTTCTAGCCTTTACATCAATGTACACAGAATAAGGAACAGCTTTAAAGTCAATACCTGCTAAATTAATTCATTGCTGGCTTTCCAGATATCCAGGCTCTAGATGGCCTTTCACCTTCTCCCCCCACAGCAATTCAAAGCATACCCATTCTCTCCATCTCCCCTGACCCCCCGGCTTGCATTTAATGACTAGAATTCATGCAAACTGGCTGCTCTTACAGGCTCATGAGGAGATGGTGAAATCTGGAACCAGGTGGATGACAGCCAGTTAATTGGATCTTTCTTCTCCAAACACCAGGGGACAGCTGGTTTGCATTGTTGTTCTAATGAGCTATGCTGAAATGGAAGCTGGGCACATTAGTTGGAGCTCTTCTGGTGCTATGTACAGTCTTGGAAATCACGCTTATCATTGCCAGAGGCTTTTATGGTGAAAAGAATAAAGTTTCTATACTTAAAAAAAAAATGCAATCTGATATTAGGGGAAGGCAGCAGTGTTTCTTGGCCCCATTCCAGTCCTCACATTTCTAAATGCTCATTTCTACTCCTGCATATTCCCTTGCATTGGCATATATATCTGATGTGAGTGCGTGCATCTGCACACACACACATGCACACTTCCCTGGGTAATTCCCTGGGAGAAGGGGTAGCATGGGTTCAATGGAGGCAGAATGAGTTTAAGCTTGTAGGCCTGGTAGCCAGATCCAAAGGCCAAAAGCCATTTTAAAAATAAGAAAGCACAACTATGGAGTAGCTTTGTAAATCATACTCTTTAGGGGGAAGGCCTGTGCAGTGTTAACACCTTTTTTAAATATTTTGGAATAAAAGAAGGGGAAGTTACTTGGAATATTCCCATTTTTAAATGTAAGATCTAGGAAATGTCAGTAAATTGACAAAAAAATCCAGAATCATGGGACTCTCTCCTCTACCAATAATCAAGTCTCTGAGGTCACCCCTGGTTACACAGGTGAAAGGCCTTCGTTGTGAGGCTGTCAAACACTCGACATTTAGCCGACACTGCTCAACAGTGTAACTGGGGCTCAGTTTTCATTTTAATTTTTCAGAGACACATGAGATGTCTCTTTTTTCAATATGAAGTATTAAAATGGTTCCAAAATGGTATCAAAATATAAAAGATTTAATAAAATACTTAAGTTTTGAAGGCTTTTCTTTTTCCTTCAGGACAGTCAGACGGCACACGAAGAATGACGAAAGTTAAGCAACGATAAAAATATTGCCGGAAAAAAGTTTTCCGGCAATAAATTTTATCGGTTCTCTGGCTCTCGTTTTCACACATTTCCTTTGATTTTCTCTTTTACTCTGAAATTTAAGATCTTTACGTTTTCACTTGGAGCATATAAGCTACCTAGAGGAATGAGGTGTTACTCAGCATTAAAATGCATCATGCTGCAACCGTTCCCTTATAAGAGACTCATCTAAATGATAATGAGCATGAAAAATTGATTATCTCCTAGGTTGAACTGGTCTTTGTGTTTTTTATCTGGTGAATCTAATAGTGCTAGAATAGGTCTTAAAACATGAACATGCCAGCAGTTCAATTAATAGAATAGTTAGAGGCAATGCTACAGGATGTTACCTATTTCAGGCAAAAAGCTTCTCGAATAATAGTGATTCATAACACAATTTCAACAGAAAAAGGCCAATGTGAGTTTTTAACTTCCTATTTAAACTTACATGTGGACTGTTTTCTTCAAATCCTCTAATCCAAGGCAGAAGATAGATTACAGAGTTTTAGAGTTTATACCAAAACATGAATTGCAATGACCTAATCCTCTAATAAATAAATAACCTAACAAAAATATTTGATGAAAAAAGTGGTTCTTATATGAGACTATGTGTTGGGACTTTCTGGATCGTCTTCATCTTCCTTCCAATTCTCTGTCCTCAATTTTTTATATTCTCTCCTTTAAAAAATGTATCCACTTCAAGATTTCAACTTTCTTCTCTCTCTGACATTTCCCAAACTATGGCTCTAATCTTAATCTCTCTACAGGTCTACAGATCCAAGTGCCCACAGGAAGTCTCCACCTGTATCTTGTACTACCAAAACATGCTCTAATTCAGCATCCACAAACCATCTCCTTTTTCTGATTTCCCCATTTCTGTTAATGGTGCCCATTCATTTTATATTACCCTGTGGTTTTCTCTCTCAGAACATATTCTTCTATTTGGGATCTTCTGCCTACTTCCACGGGCACCACTGGACTGTGAGATCTTGAGGGTAATTCTTTATACCCTAGAAATTACTTCTCTACATCCCTATTTAATAATGTTGAATGAATAAATGAATATATAGATTAATTGTCCTATAGCATTTTATTCATCCTATTACTATATGGCTATTACATTCAAGTTTGAAAATGAATATGAAAATTCATATTGATATTATCAAAAATGAATGACAACGAAATTTGAATAGTATTATATTAATATTAACTTTTCTAAATTTTATCATTGTTATATGTTAGAATGTTATGTGGTTGTGTGTTAGAATGTCCTTGTTCTTAGAAACTATGTGATACAGTATCTAGGAGTAAAAATATTAAGAAATCCAGAAGTCACATGGTAGTTATCATTATTGTTGATGCTGGAAATAATGACTTTATTTTTAAAATAAAACTGTTAAATAATGTGCTAAATTCAGATTTTGTAAGAGCCAGTCCTGTGCTAAACCAAGACAATTTTGGAAACTAATTAAGGCTTCCAACTCCTAAAGGAGTTCTGTCATGCCTAATCTCATATAATTCTAATACAACAAACACCTGACATCCCCAAACCAAAAATAGGATTCTGGAAGGTGTTTGAGTGGTTAAATGTAATAACAGAACAAAAGCCTGCTTTTACAGTCTATACCATATAGCCTACATTTTTATTGACTATTTGCCTGATTTGTCTGTCAGGAGTTTTGTCAAATATATTAGGAAATGTTAAAACCTGTAAGTTGATAAATGCACCTTCAAAAAGTCGTCATCTGGAGCCAGCCCAGATCGCCTAGCAGTTAATGTTCGCCGCACTCCGCTTCTGTGGCCTGGGTTCCTTTCCCGGGCGCAGAACCACACCACTCGTCTGTCAGTAGCCATGCTGTGGTGGCAGCTCACGTGGAAGAACCAGAGAGACTTACAACTAGAATATACAGCTATGTATTGGAGCTTTGGGGAGGGGGAAAAAAAAAAGAAAGAGAGAGGAAGATTGGCAACGGATGTCAGCTCAGGGCGAATCTTTCCCAGAAAAACAAAAAATCATGATCAAAATCTGAAAACTCCATGAAAGGTAAAAAATAAATCTACAGGCAAGAAAAACTTTGCACCTTCAAATGAGTTTCAGATATTCTCCCCTCCAATTCCCACCACATTTCACCTGAGAACTTGGAAAAAATATATATACTCTCAGCTGTCATCTGTTCTCGGAGAGGGAGAGAGAGAGACAGAAAGAGAGAGAAAGAAACAAAGAGACAGAGACAGAGAAAGAAGCAGAGAAAGAGTATGAATCCTCCCTAGATTTTTCTTTTTCACTGATTTTCATGCCCCCCCACCCCCACGCCTATGGTCAAGATTCAAAGACTTCCAGGACTGAAAAGAAACACTGATCACTCACCCGCAGCTGTTCAGAACTGTGTCCTGGAAATCCCTAGAATTCTTGGGCAGCCTTTGGGGCCATTTGGGGAATCAAAGGATAACCTGACCACTGCTTCCACCAGAGCCACTCTACTTTTATCTACTTTACATACTGAGGCTCTGGGTAACACTTCATTTGAAAAACTAGTCCCATTTCAGTCCCATCACGATGCAGATAACAAAACTGAGACCCCAAAGGTTAAGTGACTTGTCGAGTCCACACAGCCACAGAGCAGTCCACAGAACAGGACCGCAACCCAGCTAGCCCCTCAAACTTCCCGAGCTCTTTCCACATCAGCAGTGACTCCCAAACCTGGCTGTGCATCTAAATGACCTCAAGAGCTTATTCAAATAAGGACTCCTGTGCCTCAGTCCAGGCGATTCCAATTCAGTGGATCTGAAGTGGGGCCTGGGAATCTGTATTTCACCTCGTGTCCCAGGTGATTCTGATTCAGCCAGTCCACAGGCCAGCATTTGGGAACCACTGCTGCCTCTATTAATGCATGCATTAAATCTTGCAATAAATACAATTTTTATTTAATCAAGCAGAGGGCTAAGCATCCTGCCACCCAGGATCCTGCTATCAGCTGGTTCAGGAGTTTAGAAGGCTTAAAAGTTAATTTAGCACCAATGAGAGAAGTGATTTATAGCCTAAATGTGTGTGTATTTGCTCTCTAGAGACAGCTCTCAGCGGCTGGGGAAACAGCACGTCCGCCTTGGCCCTAAGGCCTCTTCCAGATGGCTCCTAAATGAGCTGGAGGAATCGGCAGCAGCTTTTCAAAATCCTACATACCCACCCATGTGGTCTAAGCAAAATCAGGACTTTAAATGAGTCTTAGAAATAGGAAAAGACCTTATTGGGTGCATGAGACAGATGAAGAATTGCCCCAACTGTCCCCCTCTGTTCCCCTCTGCTCCCCACTCTCTCAATATGAGCCCCATGGCAGAAATTCTCAGGGAGAGATGTAGCTGATCATGCATGCAAGGTGGATGTCACGTGTTGGCAATGCTAAACTTGCAATATGGTCCCTGTTGGGGAGAAAGGGAGAAAACTGTAGGAAAGTGCCAGCCACAGCAGCCCCACCTCATGACAAGAGCTTTAGTCCTTTTACTGCAATTCTTCCACTGGGTAGACATTACTATCCGTCACAAATAGCAGGGCCTACTCCCATGCCTGGGAGGAGACTACTCTTCCCAGCCTCCTTGCAGTTAGGCAGGGTCAGGTGACTAATTTTGGCCAATGAACTCTACGTAGAGGTGCCATGTGTCCCTTCTGGGCAAAGGCAGGGAAAATCTCCAGCATGACCCTCCACCTCTATCTTCCCCTGTCACGGTGGACTGGAATCCATGTGTTGACACACAGAAACATTAGAAAGAAGCAGGTGGGATTCCTAAATCACTGCTTGGGACAGGGCTGCCCCACAGAGCATCAGGGTCTCAATACACAGGGCATGATCAAGAAATAATTCTTCACTTCATAAGCCACTGAGATTGTGATGTAAATTTGTTTCCAGGCATTATTTAGCCTGTCCTGACTCACCTCCTCCTCACCCCAACCCTACCACTCCCTGCTCCTGATTGCTAGAAAAGGGATCGCTCCTACCCATGCATTTTGCCAAGACTGTTACATCAGGAACATAGGCTTCGTTCTCATTGGCCAGCTCCCTCCAACACCCTCTTTAAAAAGTGGAGTCTGGGGGTCAGCCCGGTGGCATAGCGGTTAAGTGCATGCCCAGGTTTGGCAGCGCAGGGTTCACAGGTTTGGATCCCAGGCATGGACCTATGCACCGCTTATCAAGCCATGCTATGGCAGGCATCCCACATAAAAAGTAGAGGAAGATGGGCACAGATGTTAACCCAGGGCCGATCTTGCTCAGCAAAAAGAGGAGGAGTGGCAACAGATGCTGGTTCAGGGCTAATCTTCCTCACCAAAAAAAAAAAAAAAAGGAATCTGAAATATTATTGGATCGTCTGCTATGTGATGTTATCTACCAAGACAAGGTTGGAAAAAATTAAGACTAAACACCTGTTTTAACTTAATCTGTAGGTCAAAGAAACGAGAATGTAAAAGAGACAGAAGTCCCTCTGAAGTCCCAATATTATGGATTCAGGTTCTGAAGCAACAGTGATTGTCTAAAAAAAAAAAAAAATGCATGGTTCAATCAGCAGAGTAGAGGCTCCAGGTCCCCGGTCCCCGGGTCTGTTCAAAATCCTTAATTTCAGGCAGCTGCAAAGACAGAATTAAAACAATATCAGCTAAGTCTCTCCCTTCACATTGGTGATTAACAGAATTCCCACTGTTTCCCTGCACAAAGGTGAACTCCCAGACCCATGCCTACCTTAGAAGTGGCCTTTATAGGACTCAGAAAACAGGCGTTAGACATGTAGATCTCCTTACAAAGCCACACCAACAAGGTGACCTTCTGTGTGGCCTGGGGTGTGTGCTACAACCAGCCCCGCCAGCAAAACCTGCATGGAAGGTGGACGACGCCCCTGCAGTCACTGTGTAGTTGTCTAAGCGAAGGAACTATGGTTCACACAAGCAAGAAAAACCTACTAACGCAGGGCTTCAAGCACCTCGGCATAACCATGATCTGATAAAAACAGCAAGAGCTGTCAGCCCCGGTGGCCTAGTGATTAAGTTCAGCCCCCCTCCACTTTGGCAGCCCGGGCCCAGTTCTCAGGTGCGGACCTCCACCACTCACCTCTCAGTGGCCACGTTGTATGGTGGCGGCTCACATACAAAAAGAGGAAGATTGGCAACAGATGTTAGCTGAGGGCAAATCTTCCTCAGCAAGAAAAAAAAAAAAACAGCAATAGCAGCAGAAGGACCTTGGTCAAGGTAGGCTCACAAGCAGCTGCAAGTCTCAATGGACAGAAATCACAGAGGTTTTTTTAGCCACTCACAGACAACATCTATGCCAACTCTGACTAAAATGTTGCAGAGTGTTGACAGGGAACAAACCAGAGATTGGTTTGTCCTGGCCTGCAGTGTGACCTGCATTAGTAAAATCGATTCCCAAATACTAACTAAAATGCACCTACATGGGCAAGAAAGCAGCAACTCAGAGCCCAGAGTGAGTACCCAGGGGCCAGGCATCACCAGTGTGGCTCCAGATCTTGAGTCAAACCAAGAAAGTTCATGACTTGGTGGGAAGGTCCGTGCTCATATGACAAGGAGTCCAGCCTTCCGAAATCAAGGCTTTGGCCTTGAGGCCAGGGCCGGCCACAGTCCCGGTTCCCAGGAACAGCCCTCTAACTTCTCCTCTTCAAGGTAGCTCAATGCTTAATACAATGACTGAAATCTCAAATACCCCTAAGCAAAGATATAAACACAGGGGAAACTCTGGGGTCCTCTTCTAAAATTTGGGATCCAGTGTCCTATGACCGGAGCTCAATGACACTTTGTACTACTTTTCATGATTTTAAGAAGCATTTTCTGCACATAATTTTACCCACAGTTAAAAACACACAATAAATCTGCTCTGATTTCTGCTAAGTCATGATGAAATTCAAATCTAAACCTCGTGCTGAGGGATCATATATTACTGGAGTCTTCTGATTTCAAAGCCCCTTTGCCAGGCCAACTCTGAAAACATTGTTTTAGTTGAATAATTATTTAAATGTGTGCTCATAGGAAATATTATCAAATTATAGTAAATGAACAAATGCAATTAAATAAAACTATGGCTCCTCATGAGCACATAATGATCTGAGATGTTTGGCCCCAGGAAATGTGGATAGAGTGGACATTAATCTCTGTCCACTGACTCAGGTGTGCAAAATAATCCATTTTTTAATAAATAAATTTAATTTCTGGCTCAGTCCCCATCCTGCAGCTTGGTGAGGGATGCCCCTCTCTCCAGGGTCATGTTGAGGTCATCTGTCTTCATAAATTATTGCTGAGATACCCACTGTCCCGGATTACACGGTCTCTTCAGATCCAGAAATTTCTTGTGGCTCCTGTGCTCTGCTGGAGATAGAGAGATATGTGTAAGGCTGGGAACCCCAAGCCTGAGGTCAGGCCCACTCCTATGTACCATGCAGCCACTCTCTTTGGGATCTTGCTGCCTCACCAGTTACCAGCATGAAGATGGGCCTGGGTCCTCACTGCTTCTGGACCCACAAGGCCCAGCTGGAAGAATCATGTCTTCAGTCTGGTAGAAGCCCATGTTTCTGCCTGCTTCTTCCTATAAACATTCTCCTCTCCCTTCTATTACCTCTGCAAACCATCTCATCCTTTTATGGACTTAGGTTTTTAGCAACAAACATAATGATGCATCACAGGCTATTTCTGTGTGCAGTGATCCGACTCAAAGAACAAAATATCTTAACCCTTGGTTTGAAAACATAAAAGCAAACCCAAATACACAGAGCATTCTCTAATCTGTTGTGGTGCATTTCAATAAATACTAAACTATTTTTGGAATCTGCCCACAGAGCACACAGGAAGAAGGGTAAAATATCAGAGCTAAATTACAAAAAATGAACTTTGAATAACTACACTGCACAGCCTGTTTGATTGCCTTCTCTTCACCAATTAGTGTCACTCAATTAAATCAGATGAATCTTCACTTAGTCCACTGGATTCGAGACTCATTAAAACAACTGAACAACTTCCACTGAGTTTTTTTTCCTTCTACTCATACACACCCCATCAGATTGGCTCACAGCCCCACTGAGAGGCTGTTAGCAGCTCCAAAAAAACCATATTGAAATTATTCTCATATTTCTGTTAATTCAGCCTTTTTTTTTGGCTTAAAGATAGTATCTCCAAGTGTTCATAAATATGCATGTAGTGAACTTTTAAAACTTAGATTTTTGTTTTTTTTGGCCTTCCAGGAATTTTTTGAAATCACAGATCTCTGGGCTAAGAAGAAATACAAGTAGTCAATCAGCATGTCAAATTTACAAGGATTCAAAGAATTGCAAGATTAACAAACAAACACAGATAAGGAGAACAGATTGGTGGTTACCAGAGGGGGAGGGGGCGGGGGGAGGGCAAAAGGGGTAAAGGGGCACGTGTGTACGGTGACCAGTGGAAACTAGACTTTTGGTGGTGAACACGAGGCAGTCTATACAGAAGCTGAAATATGATGTACACCTGAAATTTATATAATGTTATAAACCGACATGACCTCAACAAAATAAAATAAAAAAGAATGGCAAGATCAAACGACAATGACATAACCTACTACCTTACAGCTATGAAACTGGCAATTTTTTAAGCGCTATAGAAGTGACGTTAGACTGAAAGGAATAAGGAGGGGCACTCTCCTACACTGTTGGTGGAGGAACAATGCTTCTGGAGGACAAGCCGGCTGTAACAGATAAGGAAGCACTAGGCACTGTAACAGATGAACCCCTAATGTCAGCGCTTCACACAATAAGTAGTTCTTACTTACCTAGGCTCTGAAACCGGTAATCCTGATCACTGGTAGGGGCCTCTCATCCTCTCACAGATAGAAAGGATGACAGAGCCTGATCGACAGAGCCTCTACCACCTTCCGTGTGGCTTTCAGGGTCACCCCAGGATAGACACACAGCCAAGAGACAGGAGAAGAGGGAGGCCATGGAGAAGGCACACCTACTTTTTAACTTGGCCAGGAAGTGACACAAGTTACTGCTGCTCAGAGTCCACAGCTGAGAATCAGGCACGTGGACCCACTGAGATGCAAAGGGGCTGGAAGCAGCTGCTTCCCAGCAACCAATCTACACTATGGATGGAGGGCATGAGATTGGCTCTGTCAAGGTAGCTAAATAAATCAATAGTATAAAGTATGTGTGTATATATGTATATACATATACATATATACATAAAATTTTTAAAGTTATACTCTTTGATGAAGCAATTCCATTTTTCAAAATTTATCTGAAGTAAATAATTAGATACGTGGGCAAAGATACATGCACAAAGATGTTCACTGACATTTTGTTTATGACGGCCAAAAAAATTAGAAACCTAAAAAATATTTAGGCAGATTGGTTAAATAAATTCTGACACATTCAAATAACGAAATACTGTTTGCAAATCAAGAATGATGCTATAAATGTTGATTGATTGATTGTTATGGAATTTATAAAGTAGGATATACAGGAAAAGCCCATTTTTGTAACAAAGATATCTGGTAAATATATAAATTGGTGACTCACTATGTAGAGTCCAGATTCTCCACCTTTTATTACAGCTTCTAAAATTCGATTGTGTCCATTCACGTAGAAGCATTCAAGATCTGAGCGATTGACTCTCGAAAAAATATTCTCGACAGTCTGAGTGACAAAATAGAAAGCTGATTTATTCTTTTGCAGTGAAAATATACAGGGAAAACTACCTAGTGAAATTTTGCTACTAGGAATGCCTGTTGCTTTTCTCTAAGAACATTTTCACCTTGTTATTAAGAAACTAGGAAATCGAGTTTCTTTATCAGAAGTTGGTTCATGAGCTCAGTCCTCAAAGAAAGGGAATTTGATGCTCTTGAGACTTGTTTCCAGACTGGAGAATCCTCATCTGACATTTACTGCACTCCCACTCGGCGACACGGACTGTGTCAGACCCTGAGGATGCAAAGGGGAACAGCACAGAACCTGCCATTTCAGAACTCGGAGAGGAGCAAGGGAGACTCCAGTGTAAACAGCAGGTGTGATCTGTGAGCAGAGCTTTGAGGGACAACCACAAAGTGCTGGGAGAAGCAGCAGCCCTTTTTCAGGGATCAAGGACTCCAAAAGGAGACAGTACCTGAGTTAAATCTAAATGGATGAGAAAGGCTTCCACAGACAGACAAATTAAGGAAAGACCTTCCAGACAAAAGGACAAGCGTAAGCAAAGAAGACATTGAGAAATCAAAGATTGTGAACGTTGGAGAAATGCAAACAAGGTTCCCAAACTGAAATGCTATAACACATACAAAACACCAAGCATGATGCTGCGGACAGAGTAGGCACTCAAATGTCGACTTCCTTTCTCTTCTCCTTCCCAACTCAGAGTAACTGAAGCAGAATCAAAGAAAGACTTAAGTTTTGTGACGTTTCTACACGGAGGTGTGGGGGGCCTCTTTCCGAGAAAAAGAATACACAATTAGGTTCAGGGTCTTGGAAGGGGCCCATGCAAGCGAGGGGCCCTAAAGCTTACGCTTCACTAGCTTCAGTCAATATGCCTCCGACAGAGTACAGGAATGAGGGTGGGATGGGGTGAGCAGGTGTAGTAGGAGATGGGCACTGTCATGAACACGGTAATGCACTCCCTAGATCCCCCTTCAGGAACGAAGAACCTACTCCCCAGCTGCTAGGAGTCCTGCAAGGAGAACGCCCTCAGCTGCCAGCCCCTACAGGGATTGCCTCAGCTGAAGAAAGCCGCTCATCCAAGGCACACACCTCCTTCCTGTGGCATCCCATGAGGTGTAAAGATCCACTCCCCCTGAGTGGGTCCAAGTTCACACAGAAATCCGGAAACTGAAGTATCATCATGGCTCCTTGTTAGAGTAGAGGCACATGTAGCCAGGAAATAATCGGAGTCCTGACCAAGATCCAGTTCACAGTGGGTACAGTAGGTCCAGTGATCCACCTGGCAGCTATTTTCCTGGTCCCCAAATGTATAATTGAAATGGACACACTTCTAGTTGCCGGAAACTCCTGGTTTCTTGGTCTGTGGGGTGAGAAGGGCAAGTAGCAACCTCTGAAATTCAAACCACGCCCCCACCACCAAGATGGAAAATCAGAAATAATACTGCCTCCCAGGGAAAGTGGCAGAGATTAAGACCATATGTAAAGAATTAAATTCTATTCATTTAATTGACTATTCTGGTCCCTGCAAACACTAGAAGTATCCCAAAGTAGACATAGATTACCACAAATTCAGCCAAGTAGCAGCCCCACTTGCAGCTGCTTGGCCACATGTGAAATCTTTGCTGGAGCAGGTTTGGGTGCATGGTACGTCACATTGATCTGACATATGCATTCTTTTCCATCTATACCAGAAAAGAAGATCAGAAGCAGATTGCATTCACCTGAAATGAACAACAGGAAACATTTATAGTCTTGCCCCAGGACTACGTTAATTCTCCACCCTCTGTCATAATATAATCCATCAAGACCTAGACTAACTGGACATCTTGAAAAACATCACACTGGCCCACTATATTGATGACACTATGCTAACCAGAGCAGATAAGCAAGATGTGGCTGGTGCACTGGAAGCCATAATACCACACATGGAGTAATGGGAGATACACCCTCTGAGGAGTTAGGATCCCAACATATCAGTAAAAATTTTAGATGTCTAATGGACTAGGGCAAGCCAGGCTTCTCGTCCAAAGCAAAGAACAAATACTATAATATGCATTTCCCACTATGAAGAAGGAAGCTCAAGCCCTGAGAAGCTTCTTTGGGTTATGAAAGCAGCATATTCCAGACCTGGGGTATTGCTTCAACACCAAGTTTCCAGCTTCTAATGGGCGTCCAGAGCAGGAAAATTGTCAGCTTTTAATTGGGATTAGAGCACAAAAGGGCTATGTAGCAGGTCCAGGATGCAGTTCAAGCATCCCTGTCTTTTAGACCATACATCCCAGCAGACCCCATGCAATAGAGGTTTCAGCAGTGAGAAAAAATACCATGTACAATGTACAGCAAGCACCGATAGAAGAATCATAACCCAGATCCACTGGGTTCTGGGGCATGCCACCTGTAACAGAGAATTATACACCTTTTCGGAAATGATTCCTAACACGTTACTGAGCCTTGGTAGAGCTGGAGTGTCTGACCCTGGGACACAAAGTTAGATCTGCCCCTTGTGAACTAGACATGTCAGGACCACCAAGCCATAGGTTGAACTGGTCCAGCTGAAAGATGGAAATGGTCTACGGATACTGAACACAAGCAGGGCCAGAGAACACAAGCCAGCTGCACAAGCAAGTAGCCCTGACACACATGTCATCCACCACTGCTGCGCCAGAGCCTCTCCCACAACACACACCCATGGTCATATGAGTGATCCCTTTTGACCCCCTGATAGAGGAGGAAAAAAGCCTGAGCTGGGTTCATAGATGAGTCAACTCAGTATGTGGTGAAAGCCAAAAATGGATGGTGGCTGTACTACAACCCTACTCAGGATTGGTCTTGAAATACAGTGGTGAGGGAAGATCCTCCCAACAAGCAGAGCTTTGGGTGGTAGCCGCTTTGTGAAAAGAGAAGTGGCCCAAGGATAAACTATACATGGACTCATGGGTAATAGCAAATGGCTTGGCTGGTTAGTCAGGATCCTGGAAGAAGAAAGAATATAAGATCAGAGCCAAGGAGATCTAAGGTAGAGGCATGTGAATGGACATATAGGAGAGGGGATAAAGTATGAAGATCTTTATATCACATGTCAATACCCATCAGAGATAACCCATCACAGAAGAGGCACTAAACAACCAAGTAGACAGAATGACTCAGCCAGTTGATGTCAGCCAGCCTCTGTCAACAGCCACCCCATGGCAGACACAATGGACACATGAAAGGAACAGTCATGGTGGCAGGGATGGAGGCTATGCATGGGTTCAAAGGATGACCTTTCACCTACCAAGGGTGATCTAGCTATTGTGACTGCTGAATGTCTAACTTGCCAACAGCAAAGAATAATGCTGAGTCCCCAGTACAGCACCATCCTTGGAGGGGCCAACCACCCAATGGTGGCAAGTTGATTACATTGGACCCCCTCCTCCACAGAAGGGATAGTTATTCATTTTCATAGGAACAGACATATACTCTGGGAAATACATCCTAGGAAAGGTTTGCCTTTCCTACCATAGGACCTCAGCCAGTATTACTGTCCCAACGCTTACAGAATATTCTATGCACTGCAAAGTACCCCACAGAATATCACCTCAGACCGAGGAATGCATATTACAGCAAAGAGGATGTGGGAGAGGGCATTGACCATAGGATCTATTTCTCATATAATGTACTGCAACACCCAGAAGCTGACAGCTGACAGAATGATGGAACAGCCTGTTGAAAGCACAACTGAAGTGCCAACTCAGAAATATTACCTCGCAAGGATAGAGGGCCATGCAAGTGGGATGCAGTGTACATTTTAAATCAATGACGTTTATATGAGTACTGTGTCCCCAGCAGGTAGAACATAACGGGTCTGAGAATCAAGAAGTAGAAGCAGGAGTGGCTCCACATAAGATTATTCCCAGGGTCCCACTTGGAGAAGTTGTACTTCCTGCCCATGCAACTTGAGGCTCTGTAGTTTTACTGGTCCTGGTACTCAAGGAGGGAATGCTTTCTCCAGGGGACACAGCAGGAGCCTTATTGAACAGCAAGCTGCTGCTTCCACCTGAGCACCATAGGCTCCTCACACCAAGGGCTTAGACACCCCACAAACAAGGGTCTGGGTCACACCAACAAGCAAGCCACTAAGACCAGCAGAAGTGTTAATGAATGAATGAATCTAAAATGAAGAGTAGAGGAGGGTGACTGAGTATCAGTTGTAGCCCCAACGCAAGCTGCAAATGCAGGGGCTATAGCTGTACTCTTCTAAGTTTGCATCAATGAGAGAAAAACCCACTGGAATCCTAGAAGAGTTGCTTCTGGAACTTATACAAAGAAGTGGATCAAAATGGCCCAAGGGATGGGCTGTGGTGACTGCTGGGATGTGCTACCCAGAACCCCCTTTGGGAATGAACAACTTACTCTCAGCTTTTGGGAGTGCTGAAAGCAGAAGCTCTCAACTATCAGGCCTCTACCTGGACTGCCTCAGTTGAAGAGAATCACCTCACCCAAGATCACGCCTCCTTCCTAGGATGGCCAGAATCTAATGACTGATGGACACGGGAGAATAACGGCCTGGTCCCTGGCTCAACTCAAGAGAACTCTGAAGGGTCATCCCAGGTTCAGAGCTCCCCATCGAGTTGGCTGAGGCCTCTGCTAAGACTGCATCACAGCTCATCTTCTTCTGCCCAATCCTGCTTCCTTCCCTTCTGCAGATGTCGATCTCAAGGGCACTTCCTAATAAATCTCTGAATGTTCATCTTCATCTCAGAGTCTGCTTCCCAGGGAACTCAACCTATGATATGCACCAAAACACAGGCACCAAAAATATTTGTGTCTGCCAGATAAGTTCTCTCCTTTGAATGGTACTTGATAAACACCAATACATTCACTGTCCAACTTGCCTACATCTACTAACAGACAAGCAAAAATAAAACTGAATTGATCACAGTTTCTTTTTATTAAATATAACTATTGATGAGACACAATTTACTGTAAGGGGTAAGAATCCCATCTTCCAAGGTGGCCCCAGATGTCCACCTTTTTCTTCAAAGATGACTTTTCTTCAAAGATGACTCACTATCAACCTCAGATAAAATCCCTGATTCATTCTTGTTTTGAAAGTAACTGCCAAAAAGATTAATTACACTTCCAGTGGGCTAGCCCTTTCCATTACCAGGTTGCGCTCCGATTTTCAGCAGCAATATTTGGGGTCAGATCATCACTTGTGATTTCTTGAAGTTCCTTGCTTTAAGACCTCCCATTTTGAACGTCCTAGGAAAATAGAAGGCACAGAACTCTCTTCTACCTCCTCTTTCGTTTTTTCCTTCCAGCTACTGTCAGCAGCTCACATAAGTGCTCCCCACCCTTTAATTTCTAGGGAAGGGCAAGAGAACTATTGCCTCTAACTCTTCTCTTCCCTGTTCCCCTGACACGGCACTGAGATGGAAAATACTGCTGTCTTTTCCAACTCCAGAATTTCACGAATTTATATAAGTCAATTAATTTCAGGTAGAAAAACAGTTTTCAACTAGATATGAAACTACATATCTGTACAAAATAACAGAAAGTTCCAGGTGTGACCTGGCCCTCTCCATATCAAAACGGTGTCAAGGAAATTAGGTAACTGAGTAAATTTAAGGGAGAAGAGAAGGGAAGATAAAAGGATGGCTCGGTGTGCTATAACACTACCTCACCCAGGACCTACAAACGTCCTGGCATTGAAGACCCTACGTTAAGAAACGGTCTTGCTCATAATCCAAATAATAGTAATAGGTGGCTACTCTGTTTCCCAAGATCTTACCCCTCCATATCAAAGAAATGCCCGGATTAAAAATAATTTATGATCATGATATAAAATAACCATACTTGAGGAGTTTAGGGTTCTTGGCCTAGATCTGCTGCTAAAGTTGAGCCACCTTCATCTCCTGAGGTCTCCTTTTCATCATCTGCTTACGAAAACAGGGACGGGAGGGGTAGGGCTGGCTTTTCCAAAAATATTTTATAATAAGCTTATGTTACTTTATAGTGGAAATAATAAAAAGTGTTTTACTATTTGAAAAAGAAACTTGAAAGGTAATTTCTAAGTTTCCATCTAATGCTGACATTTTATGAACCTCCACGTAGTCATGTAGAGCTAAATTGTATCATCAACCCCAACCCATATTTCACCCAAAATATGCCTTCAATAACAATCTATACACCAAAAACATTCAAATTTACCTCAGCCATATTTCTCCTCTGAGCTCCAGACTTCTATACACACCAGTCTGCTCCATATATCCATTTGGATATTTCAAAGGCACCCCAAATGCTCCCCTCAAATGGAAAGCAAGCTTCAGGACTTTTGCCCCAAATTTGATTCTCTTCCAGTGATCTTTATCACACTCACAAGCACTATCCACCTAATAAGTACAGCAAACCAGGTGACTGGAGTAAGGCTTGACACCCTCTGCCTCCTTCACCTTCTATTTCCAATCTATCATCAAGCCCTCTCAATTTACCACTAAAAAACTCAGACCATCCACTGGTCTCCATCTCCACTTCCACCACCTAATCCAAGCTATGATGACCTCTCACCTGCACTAGGCAATAGCCTCCTCACTGGCCCCCCAACATCTTCTCTTGCCCCATATCCATTCTTCACACTACAGTAAGTGACGTTTCAAAATGCAAATATGATCATGCTATTTCCCTGCTTAAAATCCTCGAATGATTTCCCTATTCTCTTGGAATAATCACAAAATCTTTAACTCTCACTCCAAGGCCCTGGATGATCTGGAAGTGGGCCCTCACCAGCCCCAAATCCGCCAGCACCTTGATCTTGGACTTTCCAGCCTCCAGAACTGTGAGGAAAAAATGTTTGTTATTTAAGCCACCCAGTCTGTGGTATTTGTTACAGTAACCCGAGTTGACTAAGATGCACTTCATTTTCTTTGCCTAGTTAACTCCTACTTTTCCTTCAAGCCTAAGCTCAAAAAACACTTTCTTGGGGGCTGGCCCCGCGGCCAGGCAGTTAAGGTTCCGCGCGCTCCGCTTTGGTGGCCCAGGTTCGCGGGGTTCAGATCCCGGGCATGGATCTACTCCACTCATCAGCCATGCTGTGGAGGCATCCCACATACAAAACAGAAGAAGACTGGGACAGATGCTAGCTCAAGGTGAATGTTCCTCACCAAAAAATATATATATATAACACTTTCTTGCAGCTGGCCTGGTGGCATAGTGGTTAAGTCCGGCACGTTTTGTTGTGGCATCCCAGGTTCACAGGCTCGGATCCCGGGTGTGGACCCACACCGCTCATCAAGCCATGCTCTGGTGGCATCCCATATACGAAATAGAGGAAGATTGGCACTGATGTTAGCTCAGGGACAATCTTCCTCAAGCAAAAAGAGGAAGATTGGCAACAGATGTTAGCTCAGGACCAATCTTCCTCACCGAAAAAAAAAAACACTTTCTCAGGGAACCCTTCTCTGACTTATAGGCCAAACCAAGTCCTTCTGTTACAAGTTCTTATAATACCTCATACATTTTCTTTATAGCACTTATTATAATTTGTAATGATGAATGTAGGTGGTTATTTACTCAATATGTCTTTCCTACCGGATCTAAGACTTCTGTTTTTTCAACATTTTACCCCTGACACTTCACTCGGTGCTAAGCACATAATAGACACCCAATAAATGTTTCTTTAATGGATGAATGAATGAAGGGATGAATAAAAGCAGAGAAAAGCAATGAGGCATTTTTCTCATTATTGCTTTTGCTCAAATACCTAGATATTTCCCCTTAACTTTATTGCACTTCGACTGTGAAGGTATAATTTGGGGCTGCTGCTCAAGTTCATCAATTTTAGAGGAGAAAAGTTATCTACTTATGAAATTAAATTGTTAAGAATTATCACTTGTTACTTCCATGACGTTATAAGATGTCAAGTAAAATTGGTAGTCTTGATAGTCCTTCCTGGAAAATTATTAGTAGATCAAGAACAACAGAAGCTAAGAAATGTTTGGAATACTCTCCAGGAATGAGATCCCAGCCCTGAGTATTATGCAGTGGAAAAGTTTTGAATTAGCATCAGCTTTACTTCCACATAACTATTCTAGTCAAGTGCCTCACATACTTCAATCTCAGACACTTAATGAGGTCCCCAAACCACTCTCTAACCTGGAGACCACTGGAAAGGGAAGGAGGAATGTTTCTAGCGGCAGGTAGGTAGACAAGCACAGCAGCCTAATGAAAGCCAACAGTGTTGGGGGAGTAAGAGAGAACATTTTCTGATTCAGTCTCTGATCAGCTCACCTCTGTACCCCTGTCTCCTTGGAAGCGAATTCTGTAATGCAATCCCCAACTACGAAGAACACACAGAAGACACTCATTAAATTCTTGGGACCTTGGGCCCAGGGCGCTCATCCATTTAGCTTATCCCTTCACTCCTGCCCTTTGGCCAGATCTGCCTCTAGGGAACAAACTAACACCAAGATTCCAAGTCAGGTCTTTCATCAGCACCAATTCAATTTATAAAAACCCAAGTGTGGGGCCGGCCTGGTGGCGTAGTGGTTAAGTTCACGTGCTCCACTTCGGCGGCCCAGGGTTCACAGGTTCGGATCGCGGGCGCGGACCTAGGCACCGCTTATTAAGCCATGCTGCGGCAGGCATCCCACATATAAAGTAGAGGAAGATGGGCAAGGATGTTAGCCCAGGGCCAACCTTCCTCAACAAAAAGAGGAGGATTGACAACAGATGTTAGCTCAAGGCTAATCTTCCTCACTGAAAAAAAAACAAACAAGCGTTACCTCTTCCAGTGAAAATGTTCCAAATGATGTTTTGGAGGCAAGTCATGTCCAAATTGCATGATATGTCTAACTGAATTCCTAAACTGATTTCCCCTTCCCTCCACCCTCCTATATTTCTAAACTAAAGGAGAAAAAATAGAAACCTGGCAAGGTAGGAATCAATCACTGAAGCCCATATTCTCTCTTCACATGACCCTGATCAGCAGTTCCTGCTCTCTCTTGGTCTTCCAATATGACTTGAATAAAGCCCTCCTCCTTAAGGCAGAGCATCGATTGGTCCTGGACTGGAGAAAAATTTTACCAAAGGATGCATCAAAAAAGAAGCTTCAGAGGCACACAGACAGGCACTCGAAAACAGGACAGCCCCCTATGCTATTTAAGGTCTCCTCTCCCATCAACCCTTGGGGCCTCAGGATAAATAGTTCACATAGCTCCCAGTGTGAACTTCATAGCTCCATTGCATAGCACAGTAAGTACTCAGTAAGTGTTGAATGAATAGGTGAATAAAAGAATGCAGGAATCTGTCAAGATTAGCCAATTAAAACTTTACCTTTTTAATATAATAACTAAAATTGCTCAGCCAATTTATTACTTTCATTTTTAATATTTTATGTTTACAGATGATCATGTTTAATTATACAATATTAAATATACACAAAAACATATAAAGACTAGCACAATGAACAATAGGGCGCCATCTTTCTTTTTTTTTTCCAAGCTTGTGAATCTTTTTCTTTATTGCTAACATTTTTGGTGTCTTCTTTTTTTGTGTTTTTTTATTGCAGTAACATTGGCTTATAACATTATATAAATTTCAGGTGTACATCATTATATGTCGATTTCTATATAGATTACATCACATTCACCACCCAAAGGCTAACTACCACCCCTCACCACACACATGTGCCTAATCACCCCTTTCTTAAGAAACAAAACATTACCAACACAGTTGGAAAGTTGCTTGTAGCTTCCTCTCTTACCCCCACCCCCATCCCCACCCAGAGGTAAGCACTATCTTGAATCTAGTGTCTGTAGAGTAATCGTTTTAAGGGGAAAAGTCAGGTGCTTTGAAATAAAAATAAGCATGACAGTGTCATTCCTTTAACTCAGCTTGAACAGGTTTGCCTTACACAAAACTTTAGGATATGACTGCACTTATTATTTAAAATTGTACAAATAAAAACAGACTTAATAATGATTTGAGGTGGAAACCAAGGGAAATATCTCCACCCAGTCTATATGCAAACAAGGAATTTTACCTAGCAGGGTCAGGAAGTCTTCTAACTCAAATATTACCATCCCCCAGTGAGCAAATACATCCATTCTAATCCTCTTGATCCTCCCTTCAGTGCAATATAGATTACAGCAATCAGGAAAAAGCAGGCATAGTCGTAGAGAGCGCACCAGGGACGGGCTAATTCTTCTGAAACAAGAGGAACAAGGTGAAGATAGGTCCATACCTTAGAAAGCAACAGTGTATATTAATAAGTAACATAAGAAACTATTGTACACAATTCTGTGTATGTGTGTGTGTTTGGAGAGACAGATGTATGAGACAGAGAGAAAGAAAAAGAGAGAGAGAGAAGCTAGCAGGAAGGGGAATGATCAAGCATCTCAAGGGAAACAAGCAAGTAAGACAGGATCAGATCACCGTTTTTTCCTTAGGCATTGCCAAACTCTTTCCCAAAGTGGTCTCCTTGTACAAATCCTACAGCAGTGTATGCGTTTCCACTGTTCCTCATGTCTTGCCAGTACTTGGTATTATCAGACTTATCAATTTTCGTCTGTCTGATAAGTGCGTACTGGTATCTCACTGTGGTTTTAATAAATTTCCCTAATGCCTCATGAGCCCCTTTATATATATATATATATATATATATATATATATATATATATATATTTTGTGTGTGTGTGAGGAGATCAGCCCTGTGCTAACATCTGCCAATCCTCCTCTTTTTTTGCTGAGGAAGACTGGCCCTGGGCTAACATCCATGCCCATCTTCTTCCTCCACTTTATATGGGACACTGCCACAGCATGGCTTGCCAAGCAGTGTGCCCGTGCATGCCCAGGATCCGAACCTGCGAACCCCAGGCCGCCGCAGCGGAGCGTGCACACTTAACCTCTTGCGCCACCAGGTCGGCCCCCCGCTTTTTATATTTACTGGCCATTTGGATAGCCTCTTTTCTAAAGCGCTAGCTCAAGTCTTTTGCTCATTTTTCTATTCAGTTTTCTGTCTTTTTCTTATTAGCTGTTCTTTACAGATTCCAAATATGTCTTTGTTGGTTATATGTATTACAAATATCTCCTGCTCTTTTCACTGTCCTTTTTTTTAACAATTTTTTTGAGATATAATTGACATACAACATCATATTAGTTTCAGGTGTAGAATATAATGATTCCACATTTGCATATATTGTATAAATCTAGTTAACTTATTACTTTAAATAAGTTCAAGCCTACAGGACCAAACAAATTCCACTCCAAGAAGGTGGAAGAATGCCCAGATTTTATCTCTGAACCACTGAAGATATCTTTTGAGGAATAATTAGAAAAAAAGACCATTGCTCCAATTTACCAAAAAGGAGAAAAGGATGGATCCCAGAAACACCGGAAAAGTTTTAGACCAATTTATGAGACAACAGATTCGTGACTATAAAGAAAATAATGTGTACTGATGTCTAAAACCATTGCTAGGATGATTTTTTGGATCTGACACCTAAAGCACAAGCAATAAAATCAAAAATAAACAAGCGAGACCACATCAAACTAAAAAGCTTCTGCGCAGCAAAAGAAACCGTCAACAAAGTGAAAAACATATAGAACGGGAAAAAATATTCACAAATCATGTATCTGATAAGGGGTTAATTCCAAAATATATATAGAACTCTTACAACTCGATAGCAAAAAAAAAAAAAAAAAACCAATAATCCAATTAAAAATGGGCAAAAGACCTGAACAGATATTTTTCCAAAAACGATATACAAATGGCCGACAGGCACATGCTCAGCATCACTAGTCATTAGGAAAATGCAAATCAAAACCACAATGAGATATCACTTCATGCCTGTTAGATTGGCCATCAATCTAACAAAGATAAAAAGACAAGGGAGAAATGCTGGCAAGGAAGTGGAGAAAAGAGAACCCTTGTGCACTGTAAACTGCTGCAGTCACTGTGAAAAACAAGATGGAGGATCCTCAAAATTTAAAAATAGAATTACCATTTGATCTAGTAATTCCACTTTTGGGAACACATCCAAAGGAAATGAAAACACTAACTCGAAAAGATATTTGCACGCCATGTTCATAGCAGCATTATACATAATAGCCAAGACATGGTAACAACCCAAGTGTCCTTCAATAGATGAATGGATAAAGTTTTATATATATACAATGGATATTATTCAGCCATAAAAAAAAAGAGGAAATCTTGCCATTTGCAACAATATGAATAGATCTTGAGGGCATTATGCTAAGTGAAATAAGTCAGACAGAGAAAGAGAAATACTGTATTATCTCATTTATATGTGGCATCTAAAATAAAAAGAAAACCCAAGTTCATAGAAAAAGAGATCAGATTTGTGGTTACCAGAGGCAGGAGGTGGAGAGTGGAAGAATTGGAGGAAGGTGGTCAAAATGTACAAACTTGCAGTTATAAGATAAATAAGTACTAGGGATGTAGTGTACAATATGATGACTATAATTAACACTGCTGTATTACATATACAAAAGTTGTTAGAGCAGATCCTAAAAAGGAAAAATATTTTTTCTTTTTTTGCTTTTTCTTTTTACTGCATCTATACAAGATGATGGATGTTAACTAAACTTATTATGGTAATCATTTCACAATATACCTAAGCCAAACCATTATGCTGTACACCTTAAACTTATACAGTGATGTATGTCAATTATTTCTCAATAAAACTTGGGGGAAAAAAACATTGCTAGGTCATTAATAGTATTATGGCAGGTTATTCTCATTTTCTTTCTTAATAAAGCAGAAATAGAAGTATAATGATGTACACCTGAAATTTATACAATGTTATAAACTAATGTTACTGCAATAAACAAAAAATTAAAAATAAA
This sequence comes from Diceros bicornis minor, assembly GCF_020826845.1. Classification (NCBI taxonomy): domain Eukaryota; kingdom Metazoa; phylum Chordata; class Mammalia; order Perissodactyla; family Rhinocerotidae; genus Diceros; species Diceros bicornis. The sequence goes on along the minus strand of NC_080755.1, from coordinate 14,940,884 downwards.
TAAATAAATAAAGCATATGACAAATTCTCCTATAATATTTCTGGATAAGATGGAAAAATGCAAGTTGTATGATAATAGAATTATAAGAATTTAAGCTAGTAGAACTAGAAACCAGGTCTCTAGACTGATAGATAGATAGATAGATAGATAGATAGATAGATAGATAGATAGATAGATAGATATAAAGATTTAAGACCACTCCAAACTGATACATTCTGTTCCTATACTTGATCAAACATTTCTTTGGTTTCCTCTAGGCAGACACCGTTGATTGCCCATTCCATGGCCATGTCCTCCTTTTCCTTGGTAACAAAACAGCGATTTTGTTTAGGCAGTAATATTTCATTTTCCAGGCAATGAATCTTGATTGGTCTACACCAAGTGTAGCAATCTCAATCCATTTGGCCTGGTGTTTGGCCAACAGGACATAGAAAGAAGTCTGCTGGGCACTTCTGGGAAAGATTTTCCTCCCTGAAAGAAGAAAGATGTGCAAAGAGAAGGTTCTTTTTGCCCCTTCATTCCTGCTGTGAATATTTTGATGTGAGAACCTGATGCTTGGAGCTGTGGCAGCCATTTTGAAACCATGAGGTTACAAACATGAAGATGAAACTAATCCTCTGAAAAATAATAGAGTAGGAAAAAGAAAAGAACCTGGATCCTTGATGACATCATTTATGACAAACAAGCCTGAAATCACATTCTTCCAGTCTTATTAGGTAAACAATAAATCTCCTTATGGTTTAAATCACTATTAGCTAAGGACATCCTAACTGATACAATTGTAAACACTAAAGAAATAAGAAAATGACCTAAGAATTTGCAGTTGGCAAAAAAGTTTGGTGAAGCTTCTAAACCTGGTGAAAAAAGTCTTGGTGTACATATTTATGTATTATGTAAATCATGTATCACTGGGGTACCATGGAGAATAGTAGTAACACTGTAGTCTTTTGGTTCAACCCTATTTAGTAAGTGTTCTTCAGGTCAGGGTATCATATTTTAGGAGGCACAGTGGAAAAGTCAAATATAAGTAGCAATTAAAATAATGAGGACTGTAAACAAAGATACATCTTAGGGAAATAGATGAATTATTTTAGGCTGAATTATTTTTAGGCTTAATAAAAGACAAAAGGAATCATGATGGCTAATTCAAACATTTGAAGGTTTTTGATACAGTATAGACAAGAGAACAAAATGTTCTACACTACTTTGCCACAAAATTCCTCCTCCTGCATTCTCTATCTCTATAATTACACCATGTACCCAATTGCCAGTGTCAGGAAACTGAGTCATTTTTCACTCCTCCCTTCCCTCCTAAACCCATATCCAGTAAATTACAAAGGTTTCTGGCTCTATCTTATTACAGTCTCTCAAATTCCTCTAACTCTCTCCATATCCAGTGTCACATTTTTGGCCACCGTCATCTCTCACTTGGACCACTGCAATGGCCTCCTGGTAGGTCTTCCTCCCCCTAGTCTCACTGCTCCCTAGTATAGCTTCCAAAATGAGCTTTCTCAAAAAACAAATTTGACCTAACTGCTCCCCTACTTAAAATCCTTCAGAGTAAAATCCAATATTCTTAACCCTTCATAGTTTGGCCCATGCCCATTCTTTCCACCCTTAGCTCATTACTTTCCCACAAGTACCCTGTGCTTATACCAAACTACTTGCAGGCTCTTTAAAACATGCCCAACTGTTTCAAGCTTCTGCATCTCTCTATCTTCTTACTCCATAACCATGTGAAAAACCCCAACGTTCCCTTCAAACTTCTGCTCAAAAGTCTCCTCCATCCTATGAGTCCCTAAAGCTCTCCTGTCCCAGATGGAAAAGACTGAAGGACACCAGCCTACTGTGACATATCTAAAGTGTTCCAACACCCTAGGTCAGGCAAGAGAACAAGGAAAACATGGGCTGCAGTAGAGGGGACCACCCAGGAGGATGCAGAAGCCAGATTCGAAAAATCAGATAAACTCGATGTAAATGCAACTTCGCTCCCATGGAACCAGACAGAAAGATAGAATTCAGATAAAAATCAACAGGATGGAAATGGGAGAAACCAGGAGATAACAAATATCTGAAATAGAGCAGGAACAGAGTCTGGATTAATTAGCTGAGCCAATTTTGAGAGTGACCGTAGACTAGGATATGTGTAGAGGGGCAGCTACTCAAGGCACTAACTAATGAACACTTCATTAATTCCTCACTTGGTAATTATCTCATTGTACTGAAATTATGTACTGCTATTGGTCTCTCCTTCTATTCTGTATGCTTGGGTAAGGAAGAGACCACGTCTTACGTATCTGTAACCTATAATTTCCCAAGCCACACCAGTGTAGGAATAAAAGTAGAGTCAAATTAACAGTCAAAAGTATTTCTCTGTCTCTGTCCCTACACACTCTTTGGGGATCCTCCAAATCCCTTCAAATTCACCCCCACTCAGGAGTCCCCTAGGGGCACTCAGCTAGTCCAGCCAGTCACCACGTGCTCTCTGCCATTTTCCTTCTCTTTTGATCCAGCCCCAGTTCAAGGAGTGGTGCCTTCTTTGACTGTTCAGTCCCTCAGTGAGGCTGTTGACAGCGTCAGCACTGTTCAGAGATGCTACCACACATTACCTCTAGAATCCACAGCAGGAGCCAAGGCTGACATACTTGCCCTTGCATCAACCCAGTCATAGCCCCCTGCTGGCCCAGCCCTCTGCTCGAGCCTCAACATTTGCTCTAGGCTTTGTCCAATGAGCTCCAAAAGTAAACAGAACTGAACTCTTCATTGTCATTTGTTTTACAGAGGCAGTATTTCTGTGAGCTCATCACTGAAATTTTGGAAAAATTATTCTAAGTCTTATTTGTGGCTTCCTGACCTCTGTGAGAACCCAAACCCATGGACGGTTAAACCAGAGGCCAAATGAATCCTAGACATCCTCCTCTCCTCAGATCAGCCTTTCTCACTTGAGGCTTCACAGGCCTTGACAATCTGCCTTTAGGATGAATCCCTCATGCAAATAGACACTTGATAACTCCACCTTTCAGTCTGAAATTTCTTCTATGCCTCTATGTGCCCCCAGTGTGTAGCACATGCCTAGCATATAAATGTGTTCTCAATAAATGTTTACTAAATGAATGAATAAGGAAATGTTTTTCAACATGAAAAATTAAAATAGTTGCATTTCTCCAAAGAAGACATACAAATGGCCAATAAGCACACTGAAAAGATTCCCAATATCATTAGTCATTAGGAAAATGAAAATCAAAACCACAATGAGAAACTACTTCACATTCATTGGGATGGCTATGATCAAAAAGATGAACAATAACAAGTGTTGGCGAGAATGTAGAGAAATCGGAACCCTCACATTTTGCTCATGGAATGTAAAATGATGCCACGTTTCACTGGCAGTTCCTCAAAAAGTTAAACATAGAATTACCACATGACCCAGAAATTCCACTCCTAGGTATACACCCAAGAGAATTGAAAACATACATTCACACAACAACTTGTAGTACACTAATATTCATAGCAGCATTATCTATAATAGCCAAAAAGTAGAAATAACCCAAATGTCCATCAAGTAATGAATGGATAAACAAAATATGGTATATCCACACAACAGAATATTATCCAGCCATAAAAAGAAATGAAGTACTGCTACATGCTACGAGATGGATGAACCTTGAAATCCCATGCTAAGTCCAAGAAGCCAGACACAAAAGGACATATATTATATGATTCCATTTATAGGAAATGTTCAGAACAGGCAAATCTACAGAGACAGAAAGTAGTGGTTTTCAGGGGCTGGGAGAAGGGGGTAATGGGGAGTAACTGCCAATAGATACAGGGTTTCTTTTTGGGCTAATGGATTAGATAACAGTCATGGTTGCACAACTTTGTGAACATACTAAAAACCACTGAATTGTACACTGTAAAAACGTGAATTTCATGGTACATGAATTATACCTCAATTTTTTAAGTGCCCCTAAAAATAATTAAGACTATTTGGTGGACATTATGTTATTACAAAGTATAAATTACAAAGTTGATTTTGGTTCAATTTTTTAAAAAGTACTTTCTATTTGTAGAAATAGACATGCTTACCTATTGAAATAAATTCCTCATTCAGGTAGTGAGCTGCCTATCTGAAGAATTATTCAAGATAAGCTTGTCAGGAGTGCTACAGGAGGAATTCTTGCACCGCACTTGAGATTGGACTACCTTATAAATTCCATATCATGTTAGGCACCCCCTAGTGCCCTATGCAAAGCAGGCACTCAATTATAAATAAATAAATGTCAACAAATGCCTGGTAAATAAGTTAACAAACAAATCCTCACAAAGCATTTATTAAGCACATCTTTGCACATGATGCTGTGCTAATCAGCAAATGCCAACCTTTTCATTGCAAGCTTACTGTGGATAGAAGCCAATCTGTCCCTGATAGGCAGAGAAACGAACTTCACATATTTCGCACTGGGTTTTATCAGCTGCTAGGGAAGTTATTTAGAAGAAAACCAACAATGGCTGATAAACTCCAACTGCCCAGCTGAGCGAATATAAACAGTGCCAGCCAACGCTGCTCATGCACCCGGCTGATGGAAGACATGCAGCACCAGTGGAGGGGACAGCCAGGGGTCTGTGTTAGTTTTCAGATCTTGGAAGAACAGGAAGACGTCATCATCAGAACAGCATTCCCCAGAGATCAGAATAATGTCAACAAAGTCTATGGAGGGCACTTCACTCCATTTATAGACCTAACCCAGTACTGGGCAGAAAGTAGGCACTCATTTTATATTTTTTTTCTCTCTCTCTCTCAAAAAAATGTTGTTGTTGTTGTTGTTTTTACATTCCCCTACCCCTAGGTTACGGGTTAAATTGTATCCCTCCAAAAAAGATACATTGGAGTCTTAACTCCAGTATCTTGGAATGTGACCCTATTTGAAAATAAGTCTTTACAGAGGTAATCAAGTTAAAGTGAGGTCATGAGGGTGGGCCCCTAATCCAGGATGACTGGCATCCTTAGTAAGAGGGGACATTTGGACACGGGCACACACATACACAGGGAGAACACCATGCGGACGTGAAGGTAGAGACCATGGTGATGCAGCAGAAGTCAACCAACACCGAAGATTGCCAGCACACCACCAGAAACGAGGAGACAGATTCTCCATCACAGATTTTCTGTCACAGCCCTCAGAGGGAGCCAACCCTGCTGACACCTTGATCTCAGACTCATAGTCTCCAGAACCAGGAGACAATGCATTTCTGTTGTTTAAGTCACCCAGCCTGTTTCACTTCGTTACAGCAGCCTCAGCAGACTGATCCAGCCCAACCCCCAGCAGCAGCAGCAGCACTCCCCACCTTGTCATTGTCTGCTCCTGACTTCCCCTCCCCAGGATCTAAGTTTAAAACCCACTTGAAAGTCCAGCCAGTCCCCAGGGAGCACCCGAGCTCACAAGTGTCCAAGACCATTTGTCCTCTGTGTCCTCTAATCACCTACAGCAAGTGAAGGGGCTAAAATGTCACGATCCCTCCCAGCCTCGTTCTTTTTTATGACATGTCACTCACCTTTAGCAGAGGGGAAAAAAACTGTCCTTAAAATGGCAATTTCATGAAGTTAAGCACGATTTTGAATAAGTGAGCCCCAAGGGCTCAGTATACAAATATGAACAGATGTTCCAAACTGTGGAAGGAATGTGGCAATAGAAGAAGAGAGAAGAATGTTGCCAGACTGGCATTTCATACCCAAAGCCCTGTCTGAGCTCCCAGTCACCAGGACACCTGCTGCAGGAACAGCGTTTTGCTATGATTTCATATACTCAGTAATGAGTTCAAAAGTGCATCATGCACATAACTTCATTCTAGGGTCTGTAAATTAGAGTGATCTTCTAATCAAGGATAATAAGTCGCATTTCCCAGCCTGCACTTAGGAAGCCACAAGCAGAGCAAACTCTCTGGCTCAGAGAAAAGGGCCCTTCTGCTCTCTTCCCCCCATGCTAGAGCCTCTGAGGTCAGCCGCTCAGAGAGTGGCACCCCGACCCCAGCTGCACCCAAGCTCCTGGCCACATAGCCAGGAACTGGGGGGTCAACAGAGCTGTGGGGGCGGTGCTCCAGCCAGTACCACCCAAGTACTGCCCTCCCTCAGCCCAAAGTCAGCCTCACGGTTTGCTAAAACCAGAGGCAGATGAAGAAGCTAACCAGAGAAAGCAGAACCATATGCCATACGGAGAGAAAAAGTCTTACACCAAACCATACAAAGTGTATTTCAAAGAAAACAGATTTAGTTCAATGACAAGTTTACAGCTTTAGAACAAGATAATTCCTTTGTGTGCTTTAGCAGTGGTCAGTCAATCTGTAAATCACCCTTGAGTGCCTACTATATGCCAAACCTTGTGTGAGGCGCTTAGACAAGGCAGGGAAAGAGACAGACACAGCTGCTGCCTATGGAGATACAGCGGTGGGCAAGAGATCAGGCATGGGAGTCAGACCCAGCTAGACTCCAATCTTGAATCCATCTTTATTAGCTGGGTGGTCCTGGGGAGGTCATATGACCTCTCTGAGCCTCAGCTTCCTCATCTGTAAAACAGAGATAGTAATATGTCCTATAGAATGTTCTATAACGTTTCTAGTACATAGTAATTACTTGAAAATGGTAGCTATAATTATTATATGCTAATGCATAGACGCTAATAAACACATTGTCCCTGTAGAGTTGTCTTTAAATGTCTTTCACAAGCTTATACTCTGCCTTCCCAGCTAGAGGCGAATATTCTTTTTTTTTTAACTTATTTTTTTTACTTTTTTCTTTTTTACTTTTTTTTTTAATTGCAGTAACTGGTTTATAACATTGTATAAATTTCAAGTGTACATCATTATACTTGTATTTCTGCATAGATTACATCATGTTCACCCACCCAAATACTAATTACAATCCATCACCACACACACGCAAGGCGAATATTCTTAAGAACAGAAACAATGTCTTCTTTTTCTCTTGTATCCTACAACTGTTTGTAGCACAATGATGGCTGCCTGAGTTCCCACACCAGTGTCCTAGACTACCTGTAAGAAAAATGCCAGAAAACCGCATAGTTGAGAATTATAGGTTATGATGCTACTCAGAAAGAATTAACGGGGTAACATCAGAGGCAAGACTTGTAAACTAATGATTACCGTGATTGGGGTGTCTTGCTCTAGTCCCAAAATAGAAAGCTTCAAGTGTTGTTCTTCACTCTCTTTAATGAAAACCAGTTTACACTTGAAACAACACATTCTCTGGCCCCAGAAGCAATGAAAAGACTATTAAGTCTATAGAATATCTTGGCATTATGTAAGTTTACACAGCATGTGTATGTTCCTACAGAATACTACAATTTTGAAATCCACAGAGACTTACCTATTCCTGAATCACATAAAATATTTTTCAAACAATTTTCTCATCCTGAGATGAGAAAATCAAGTGTTTCTTCTGAGAAATCAACAGCTTTCTTAAGGAACAAAATGTTCTCCAAGACAAAAATCATTTGCCTTCCAAAGAGAGGCTATTTTCTCCCTTCATGAACAAGAGAGAGCCTACTGCTTTTAACTCATAAGGCACATCTGACCTAAAATGGTTCAAGAATGTTTTCAGACATTGCTTGGATATTTCAAGAGCTTATCATAAAAACACATTTTAAAATATAATCAAATCGTTGTATGGAATATGGTTTTCCATGTTTTATCCCTTCAAAAGGTACATTGATATCTTCTTAGGGAAGAACAGGAATACATTATGTTATAAAATTCAATAAATTCTTCCTTTCCTCAAAAATGAGGTACTTAATGATAAAGGGGAGGTTATATTTGACTAAGGAAACAAAGACCATTAAATGTTTCAAAGAAAGTCATTGAACATAGAAGAGATTGTCACACACATTCAGCCCCTTCGAGAGGCTCATAGCTCCCCTCAGATGCTCCCAAAAGAATTGATGAGGTAGACAATGGCTTTATGAGGAACAGACCTTCCATAATCTGGCCACCATTCCTAACTCCTGCTTCATTCTCCAGCCTTCTGCTGCTCTGCTCGCTCAGCTTGGCATGTCCATTTATGTGCTTTCACAGGGTCAAACCTTTCCAGACTTCAGCCAGCTTGCTCCTCGCATGAACTGCTAACGGACCCGCACTGGCTTGTCCCGGCCTCCCTACACCCAGCCCCTACCTTCAGGGGCAGCCCCGACACGGTTTCGCCATGACCCAGACGGGCTGAGTCCAACAGCCAACTGCTCGTTTTGAATGATTTCATCTGCTCAAGACTAGCAGCTGGAATGGATGATACCTTGAGACTTCCAGTTTCCATTCTAACAATTTATGAATAAATCTTCCCAGTAGAGCTGGGTAGAGAAATGTCCTATTCATTTAAAACCCAAACAGAGAAAATATGACTGGTAGTAAAATAATTAAACTTCAGTCCGGAACTATTCTCATCAGCGGACTAGCAGACAGGTTTAGATCTTTCCAAAATGCAGGCTTTTCTACAGCATGGATGTGTGATACACTAGGGGAGGGGGGCAAATGAGCAGGGGAATGAGCTGAGCATCTTTATCTTTGCCTAACTAAGAGCAGATTATCCCTCACCTCTGAGGTTTGAATAAAAGAGAAAGAAAGCTGAGGAAAGCAATTAAGACGGCTTAATAAGGGTCTAAGAAGGTTTTGCTGCAAGCAATAATACAGCTTGGATAGTGGAAAGCAGGAAGAACGTTTCAATCCTACTTAGGACATCTAAAGCCAGATCTGCATGTGGAATTGAATGAACACTGGTCATTTGTATTTGGATAATTCACCAGTTGCCACTAAGAAATTACCCTAGGGAATGCTTTCTGGGAAGGATATGGGGGAGGGGAGCAGAGGACAGGCTGTGTCCTTTCACCTTATTGTTCAGAGCTTGGACTCATCTGCATAGCCCTCCGAGGATGAAGTCTTTGCTGCCATTTGGTAAATTGCCATCAAATTTCAAGTGACATGATGCCCGGTAGATTTATGCACCGTGAAGCGGATACTGCAGGGGTTTGGTGTATTTGTGTTTCATTTCCAGTTCAACAATACACAGGGGGCTGTCACACTAACAAGGTTTATAATGATTGACTTGTTCAGCCGTATCGAGACCTTTACTTCAATAGAGCAGAAGCCTCAATAAACAGGAAATTTATATTTGAACAGATGTCTGTCTAGAAGGGCGGTACCATATTTCTGCCTGACTTGTTCAAAGTGAATCAAGTGTATTCCCCCAGCCCCAGTTCCCCAGCACAGGGCACAGCCAAATTCTGTACAATTTGCAGAACCTCTGGGTCATTAGAATCTTACTCTTATAAAATAGAATCCCTGAAAATCTGTATTCAAGCCCTCTGAAAGAATTACCAGGCATAATTCAACATTTGGCTGTGCTCATTTTTAAACATGAATTCATGATTTTGAAAAATGCAAACATTATACCACAACAAAAAGAAAGCATTTTCATCTCTGTGATTTGGAGCAGTTTAATTCCCTGAGCCTCATCTATAAAGTAGGAAGAGTAAAACCCACTAAAAGAGGTCATTGTGAGAATTAAATAAGAATGTCTATGAAAGCCTAGCACATAGTTGTTGTCCAATAAATGTTTGTTTAAAAAAACACATAGATGATATAAGTGACCCTCTGGACACACCTGATCTCACCTTTGGCAGATGAATTTATATTATATGCGGCAGAATTAAGAGCAGTCAGGGCATTTAGGAACAGAGCAGTGCAGTATAGAGAGAGAAGAAAATGCCTTCCTGGAACCTGATATAAACAGTAAGCCAGGCAGTTATGACAAACGTGGCCACTGCCAGGACTGGGTCCCCAAGGAGCTAGAAGAAACTTGCGAAAGCATATTAAGACATGAAAGACTCAAGGGAAAGTTGAAGAGAGCAATTTCTTCCTTTAGATTTAAAAATACCTAGGTATTTGTTGAATAAATGAATGAATAAATGAACGAATGAACAAATGAACAAACACGTCCTGACATAATCACCTCCAGGTGGTCCAGGGTTTTTTGTGAACCATTTATTGATCCAGCATATAGTATTGGGCCCATACCATGTGCCAGGCGCTGATGACACAGGGGTGCGAAGACAGGTGGGGTCCTTGCCTTCCTGGAGCTGACAGTCTAGTAGGGAGACAGACAAATAATCACGTAAATAAAGATAAGAATTTTGATAAGTGCTATGATGGAAAAGTACAAAATACTATGAGAGAGTATTTAAACCTTAAGAACCTAATTTCTGAGGCCTGAGGTATGTACAGGAATTCACCAGGTAGAGTTGGGGAAAGAGAGTTCCCGGCAGAGGGAAAAGTGCGTGGGAATTTCCTGAGGCAGGAGAGAACTGGCGTTCTGAGAACTGGAACAAGGCCTCAATGGCTGGAATACTGTAAGCAAAGGGAACACTGGCAAGAGTTGGCAGGAACCAAACCAGGCAGAGTCTTGCTGGCTGTGTTATTTACTTTATAATTTATCCTAAATGCAATGAAAAACAATGACTTGATCAAATCTTTGCTTTTAAAATATCACTCTGACCATAGCCTACTGAATGAATCAGAAATATAAAAGTGGATGTGCGGATACTATTAAGAAGCTATTGCAGTAACCCTAACAAGAGAGAATGTCAACTTATGCTGTAGGATGTAGAGATGGATTTATTACGTATTTTTGCATTATGTAATATGTAATTTTGTATTACGTAATATGTATTTTTAAAGTAGAATTGACAAACTTGAAATCAATAGCTGTGGCCTAGGCAACAAGATAGATAGTGGTACTACCCACTAAATGGAGTCTACCAGAAGAAGAGCAGTCCAGGGGGAGGGAGCAGTTGGAAAAGAGCAAGAATTTAATTTTGGACAATTCAAGTTTAAAATGTCTGCAACCACCAAAGTGGATGTGTCTATAATGCAATCATATATAAATGCCTAGAGCTCAAACGAGAAATCAGAGCTGAAGCTATAAATTGGGAAGACACAGGCATACACACACAGTAATTAAAATCACAGGAGTGGCTGAGATTGCCCATGGCAAGTACAGAAGAAGAAGAGAAGAGGGCTCAGCATTTCAAGGTCAGTCAAGAAGACTGGGAAGGAGAAGCCATGTGATGGGAGGAAACCAAGAGTGCTTGGGGCCGGGGAGGTCAAGAGAAGAAAGCATTTCAATAAAGGAATGTTGCATGTTGCTGCAAATAAAGTAAAATGAGAACTAAAATGAGTCCATTGGATCTAACACATGCAAGTAAACTTAGGAATTCCCGATATAATGGAATTTTGAGGACAGAAGCCAGGCTGGAGTGGATTGAAAGGACAAAGGTGAGGAAATACACAGGACATGAGTGGACAAGGCGGTGGCCATGAAAGTACAGTAACAGGAAAGAGACTGGGGTCAAAGAAGGGTGGCAGTTATTGCTATTTGTCATCATCGTCTTTGTTGTTGGTGTTGTGTGGTTGTTTCTGGTGGGAAATACTACAATATATATTAGTATTGATCAAATAGATCCAGATAGATGGAAAAGGCTAGAGGGAATGAGATTCAAACCCACATATGGAGCAAGCGGCCTTGGATAAGAAGAGGGGCACGTCCTTCATTGTAACTTGTGAAAAGAGAGCGCAGACATAGGCTGCTGTGTAAATCATGCAAAATGAACGTGAAGGAGTTTCATCTGAGAGTTTCTACCTTCCCTTTTAAATCATTTTCTGAGCCAAGGTCATCTTCTGAGCCTAAGGGAGAGTGGGGAATTTTAAAGAGAATGGAAAAGGAATGGAAAAACTAGACCTTGAGGAAAGTAGGATGGACCTTACTAGAAAGAGTAGTACTAAGTCTGCCATGCAGTGGGGAGAAATGAGTTAAGTTTGGTTATTGTAAATAAATAGCGCTGCCATCTGCCAGGTTGTGTGATGTTCTCCAACAATGCCAAGACATTTGGCAGTTGGCCTGAAGAAGGTTGACGGCTGGATTCATCCAGAGCTGGAGTTTCGTCAAGTGGGTAGGACAGAAAGAGAAAGAAACATGAGGGTATTTGCAACAGAGGAATGGTCGTGATAGACAATGAAGTCTAAGCTGGACCAAGGGAATGTGAACCCAAGAGGAGCTGATGGAAAAAGAGAAAGCAAAAGGGCCAATGGACTGGAGATGCAGGGGGGACGGAAGCAAGTGAGCAGGGAAGATACAAACAATGGCTCTCAGGGGCAGGGTGTGCAATTTAGATATTCTGCAGTTGTGGGAGCCTGTGGTGATGACAGCTGCTAGAGTGTAGCCACGGGAGAGGGTTGCTTAACATCAGAGCGGAGGAGAAAGCCATAGTAGATGAAGTGATCAAAAACTGAAACTTTGGAATGTGGAATAAATTTAATGGTGGATATTTAAGTTACCTAGGATGAGGGCGGAAGTTGAAGTGGACAGAAAGATTGAGAGCCACGGTGCTAAAGTCTTTAGTGAGAGAAAATACCAAAGAGATTTACTAAAGAAGAAGTAAATTACAACAAAGAGGATAGGGAGAAAGTGGTACAGCTGGATGGTTTGAGCCTCAAAGGACAGAAATTTTTGTAAAAGGACAGAGTAGTTATAGGGTCTAAAAGTGTCATGAGGGAGGAAGGAGGACAACTACCCCACTGTCCGACCCTGATAAATCAAATCTGAGAAAATAGCCTCTATCCAAGAGCACCTCAAGGAATATATAATAACAAAAACTACAAACGTTGTGAGTGCCAACCCTGTGGTAAGAACATTTTATACATTACTTTACAAAAACCATTAGCTATTATTATTCCCATTTTACAGATGAGGAAACTGAAGCTTAGACAGAGTTAAAGTAACTTGCATTGGTCATATATCTTATAAATGGCAGAGCTGAAGCCATAACCTAAAGGAAAAATTACAGTTTTTGAAATGTTCTTGAGGGCATACTATATTGGCAGGATGCAATGCTTCTTTCATATCCAGAGGATTCTTGGAGAACCATTATTCTATGGAGTGATGATAAAGTAATGGAAGCTAGGGTGGACTAAACACGCACTCTGTTCCTTTAGGTCTTGGTCTTGGTTTTAGGAGAGGCCTCAGGCCTGGAGAGAGCAAAGCAATTTCACATTGGCATGGAATTCTCCAGCTCTCAGGATTTAGTCTTCATATCTTCTCCAGGGCACAAGGACAGAGGAAAACTGGTTCTTCTTTACTATGAACTCCTCTCCTGCTCTTCCCCAATTTTCAATCTTGAAATATCTTGGTATTAAAAATAAATAAATGTAGAAGGGCTAAGTTAAGAGCCCACCACTCAAACCAGGGTAGCTTGGTCCACAATGATGTCTTGAACCTAAAATGGCAACTTATGAATCTGAGACTTAAGGCTGGCCTGATTCAGAAGACATGCATGTCATGTTAGAATGCTTCCACACATGGGTCAATCACTCCCCATTACAAACCCACAGAAGGTCTCTGCTTCTCAGGAAAATGACTATAATCCCAAAGTTTCTCTAGTTCACTTATTCAATCAGCTATCAGGTCATTCCTATTCCAATTAACAAGTGCTAGAAGCTACAAAGGTGTCCCATGATTGTGATATGTGTCACAGTCTGCCAACCTAGCAAGGTCTCCTTGTCTGATGTTAATCCTAGAATGACAGTGGGAGAATCAGAAGCTTCTGCCTACTCATCAGAAGTCGGTGAGGTCAGGCCAATGAGCCCATGCACACATAGATCCAGGCCTGACAATGGAAAGGGTGTAGACACAGATGAGGCCAAACCACTCCAATTAAATCCATCATCATCATGCTGTGTACCTGCAAAACATGCCAACCACTCCACAAACAGAGCAGCCTTAGGGCCCCAAAACCCAACCTCCACTCTTCTAGGAGACTGTAATCCACACACTCAAAACAGCTTTTCTTTAAAATGTTTCTAAACTCATTTTAATATTTCAGTATTTCAAGAGGAAAGAGGCAGCTGCTTGTTGCAGTGTTCCACAGATTGTCAATAATTCCCTGCATCTGATCACTTTCTTATAGTAAGCCTGTTGTGTTGATGAGGCTCCAGGTGTGTCCTTTCAAGAAAGATGGAGGTAGGATGGTGGTCTGGGCCAAGGACATAGACTAAGAAAGGTCAAAGGGAACAGCTGGAGCAAGAAGCCCAAGTGGTGACTTTCCAGCAGCCACCACTTTGGATCCTTCTCCTACATCTTTAGCCAGCCCTGGTGGGTTAGTGGTTGAGATTCGGCGCTCTCACCCCTGGGCCCTAGTTTGTTTCCTAGTCAGGGAACCATATCGCCCGTCTGTCAGTTGTCATACTGTAGCAGCTGTGTGTTGCTGTGATGCTGAAAGCTATGGCACTAGGACTTCAAACACCAGCAGGATCACCCATTCCGGACAGGTTTCAGCAGAGCTTCCAGACTAAGACAGACTAGGAAGAAGGACCTGGCCACCAACTTCCTAAAAAATTGGCCATGAAAACACTATGAATAGCAGTGGAGCATTGACTGATATAGCACTGGAAGGTGAGAGAATGGTGCGAAGAAACAGGGCAGGGTTCTGCTCTGCTGCCCACAGGGTCGTTAGGAGTCAGAATCCAGTTGAGGACGTTAACAATAGCCTACATCTTTATCAGTCTGCTCAGACCCCCCTAAGGGAGATACAAGAACACTGTGATCCATTTACCAACTTCTAACTCAATTTTGTTGGCTCAGTACTGTCACCAGGTAATAATACCAACGCTTACTACATTCCAGGCATTTTACTGCATTCTTTAAATGCTTATATCATATAATTCTTACTAAAGTCTTACCAGATATATATTTTAGCATATTACCATTTTATATATAAGGAAACTGAGGCACAGAGGTACTGCTAATGAGTGGAGGTGGGATTCAAACCCACCCATCCTCAGGCTCCGTGGCCCTAGTGTTTGACCATTATGCAATGGTGCTTCCCAGAAGACAAGACCTGAAGTGTTTAGATGCAATTTGGCAGTAGTGGCCCGGTTTGCCAAGATTGAAAACTGATTCTTGGTCCTCTCCATCTTTACCTCTTATCTGCAACCCAAGCAACAGAGGAGGCAGAAAAGATAGCAAGTCTGCCAAGCACGGAATAGCAATGTCAGAAATTAGGTCGTGAGCTTCAGCAGGAACATGAGGGTTAAGGGCCTTTGGGTCGCTTCATTTTCAGAGTATGCCTGGAGAGGCTGCTCCAGACTCTCTGTGAAGCTGATCGTGGAAATGGCGTTAAGGTCCATGGTGCTGGAATTATCACCTGAGGGCTCTGGCTCACAAAGAGAAAGCACTCCTCCCCCCTGCAGCCTCCCCACCAGAGGCAGGAAAGTGCAAGACGCAGTTGAGTCTGTTTTCTGTCACTAATCATGACTGCAGACTGCCGTGGACGCCATGAGATAGGATCCCAGGCGGTAAAAAGAGGTGGGTGTCACAGCTTCAACATGTGAGAAAAAGCAAAACAGATCTGCAGGAGACTGGAGAACAGAATGTCAGAGGACATGAAACGTTCCTCGTTTCAGTCACATACACAAATTATGAACCAGTTGGGATTCATCAGAAATTTTTTGTGGGCCAACTTTTCAGTGAAATGCTTTGCTCAGTCTGGAGAAGTGTGAAGAACCGGCAGCTGACTTGTGATGGCTTGTTTTGAGTTTCAGTCTGGGTTCATCCCAGCAGTTTACATCTCCAGGGCCCTGCGACGCCCAGCTGAGGCGGCAACTGCATCCTCGAGGCTCCCGTGGAGAAGTTGTGACTGGAGACATCACACTCCGTTAAGCCATATTTCAGCTCCCAAAGCAAAATCCCAAATAGTGTGCTCCTCTCTAAATGGCTACAGGATTACTTCACAAAACCATCCGAACCAGTACGCAGCTATCTCCCCTTCCCAAACAAACACTTAGTGAGGGCACCAAATCCTGAGCGCTAGAAACCCTGCTTCCAACTTTCCAAGGTCATCTGGTGACCCTTCCTAAGTAACACAGCGAGGGAGGTAAGATGAGTACTCAGGCACAGATGAGGTAGCTGACTTGCCCACATCCAGGTTGTAAGTTAACAGAGCTAGGATCCAAGTCACTTCACAGCACAGACGAGGGTCTACTCTGCACCAGGCACTGTGTTTATCCAAGATGACTGAGACATTGCGCCACACTTAAGGAGTGGACAGTCCACTGGGGTGTGCCTCATCTCATGGGTTTCAAATCTGGATTGTTCCACTACTTTTTAAAATACCCTAATTACTCCAAAGCACTTATTGTTTGTACTGTTTGTTTGAGACGTAGCCCAGACTATCTGGAATGAGAGTTCTCTTCCTAAGTGTATGGGCTATATTTCTAACTGGATTTTCAGCTATTTGAAGGCAAAGGCTATGTGTCATGAACCCTTCGTGTCCCTGTACCTAGCACTGTATCCTGCACTTAATGGGCTGGCTGGTAGGTGTTTCCCGATCCTGTTGGTGGTGGTGTGTGTGTGGGAGAGTGATTGTGTCTGGTACTGAATAGAGAAGCACAAGGGTTAGAGAGAATTTGTTTGTTCCCTCAATACTAACAAAAAGGTGTGTTTGTAGGAATATATTATATAACTAACACTCGTTTAAGCAAAGCACTACAAACTACTAACCTATAATTCAGAGTACAGGCTCTTGAGCCGGCCTATCTCCATTTGAAAGCCATTCTCACCATTTACTTATTAGCTGTGTGACCTTAAGCATGTGACTTAATTTCTCTGTGCCTCAGTTTCATTCTTGTGAAGACTATGCGTTAATACATGTAAAACACTTAGAATAGTGTCTGACACACAGTAAGTGCTCAACAAAAGTTAACTTTCGCTATCATCTTCAAATAATTTGCTTCAGTGCAGTTAATTTAGGGTCATAAGCATGGCAGAGACAAATCACAGGACAACAAACCCTGTACATGGATTTATTTTAAACAACTTCTAAGTGACATCCTGGGTTTGTTATGCATTTAGTTCAATTCTTCATCACCCATAGAATAATAATTTATTCAACAAATATTTATTAAGCACCCATTGTGTGCTAGAAGACAGAGACATAGGATACGGCTTCTCTCAGAGCTCACAGTCTAGGAGTGAATTTAGCATAGGAAGTGCAGGGACAAGGGATAGCACCAGGTACTATGGAACACAAGGAAGGGACATAAACCCACCCTGAGGGGGCCAAAGGAGGTCTCTTCGAAAGGCCACATCTGTACCAAGTTTTGAAGAACAAGTAGAAGTGAGCCAGATAAAGAAGGGAGGGAGAAAATGATGAAAACAGCAATTGTTTATAATTATAATACCATGTGTTTCCATATGTCTTTACAATTTACAAAATGTTGCGATATCAATTACCTTGTTTAATAAAAGCTGATTACTAACTGGTCCAAAATGTAGGCACATGAGCTGCACCACACAAATCAGGATCCTTCCATTAGGATTTTTTAAATTTGAGCTCTGGGGAAGTGTGTCTTCATCTCTCTGGTCACAAGCTACCAAGGTAGGAGGACAGAGCTGCCTGCTGCCATGTCCCCAGCTGAGCAGAGAAGCAGCTGGTAAGAGAGAATGAGGCTTCCAGGCAAAGATGCAGAAACGAGAGAGATGGTGTTGCTATGCTGGATCTAGTTGTCCCTAAAGCCAGCTCCAGCCTGCCCTTTCCACTTGGGATTACAGGCACTGATGATGACAAGGAATACCTATAATATAATATTGCTGATGAGCGTGTACTGGGTGTCAATATGTACCAAGGGTTGCACTAAGCTCCTCACACTGCCAGTAAGACAAAACTCTTTTGTAAAGTATGTTGCCAGGCAAGGAAGGAATCAGCTACTATATAGCTGCCTACTTCTCGTCCAATTGAATTGAATTGTGTCTCGCTTAGGCAGCATCACTAGACATTCAGTATAGACAATGAAATCTAGCTACTTGTTGCTATTGTTTAAATCTCCTTTCTTTTACTTCCCCTATAAGTCCAAAGATGCTTTGTACCGTGGAAAGGACAATTGTTTAAATATAGCCAGTTTTTGGTCACTTGCAGTCTTGTACTTGGGAGGCAAAAGGAGAGACTAGTTCTATCACAATGCTTCTCATAGAGCAGGCTTCCCCTCATACCCTCAGCCTGCTACCCTCTGACCACCCTAAGGCCACTAGCCCCCCTCCATCTCCCTGCCGAACTCATCTGAAAACAAATACCTGTGCTCTGTCAGCAATGGCTGCCCAGGTGGGAATCTAACTCTGTCCATCTGCACGTCTCAAGCAAGGTGCCAGCCTCCAGCAAGTGGTCAGGGGGGTCTTTAAAATAGTCCTCTAGCCCCCAATCCTTCTCTCTCGCCTGACGCAAACTCTCCCTTCATCAGCAAAGGCAGTTCCCTCTGGCCACAGCTCCACGCTACCTGCACGCTCATCTCCAAAAGTATAAATCCTCCTTTTTCAGTACTTGACTTACTGCTGTTGCCAAAGACACCAGAAAACAAGTCGCCTGCCACACTACACAAAGCCTCAGAAAAATAACAACGTCACCTCACAGTGTTTTTGCCCCTTATCATATTCCAAGTACATAAGATTTATCTCATCCATTGTTTTAACAATATTGGAATTCTGTAATGCGGTTTGGACAGCTATTTTTCCCCATTTTACAGATCACAGAGAGCACAACGATTCCCTCAAGCCTACCAGACTATAAGTGACAGAGCCAGGCAAGGCCCCCATGCACCTCGCCCATTACACTCTGAGAAGAGGGCAACCATTATAAGGATCTAAATCCCAAACCAATAATAAAAACCACATAAGTTTAAAACTTTTATTGTTTTTTCCTTCATATTCTTCTTGGGATAAATGATGCTTGGCTTTAATAGAGACATATTATGTTTGGAGAGAAATAATTTATTATTTATCTCCTTTAAATAGAGTCCAAAATGTTTCCAAAAGTAGCATGACTCTTTTTCGTTAAGGGTTCTGTGCGGGGCGAGTGGCAGCGGCTCTTATGCAAACCATCTGTCACCTCATACCGCAAAATGAAAAGACAGGAGGAGCCCAAAACTGACAGGCGGGAAGCGTCTCTCCAAAACAGGAACCTCAGACACGGCTTTTGGAGTGATACGTCTGAGTGTCTCCCACACTTTACATCCTTGTAGCTTCCTGGGATAAGTCAGAAAACTCCAGAGAAAAATGTTTTGTTCCCAGTTCCTGCCCCAAGAGAGATTTCAAATGTTGATCACTTTCTCATTAGAGAAGCAGTGTTTGTTCGAAAGGGAGAGTTTTTACCCTCTTCAAAACAACCACTACATGGCCCAAGAGAGTCGAGCAACACAATCATCAAATGAAACCATTTTGGTGGTGTCCCTGGTGCCTGAGAAGACACGATGGAAAGAAGAAATGACAGAACCTCAGTCAGCAGCAGATAACTGGGGGCTGTACCAAGAGCCGCTGTACCCGGTGCCTCTGGCAAAGAGACAGCCAAAGAATGCTTTTTTCTTTAACTGAAAAGTTTAAAACAACAATAAAATTATGCCAGTGACATTCCACACTCTAGCCTCCCAGGGTCACTATTAAATGTTGTAGCTGCTTCAACCAGCAAATTTCCAGGGATCCAAGTCAAAAAAAATTCTTCTCCAGCCAGAATTTTCAAAACTCTTGCCAAATTATAGATAACACCTATTGACAGAATATTTTAGGACCTGACATTCCTTGACATATCTATTACTGTTTTTTGAAACAACTTATTTTAGCCAAATCACGGCTTTTTACAAAATTTTCTTTCAAGGAGCCAAAAAGTGATTCTTTTAACATCTCATAGCTAAGAGATCCACATAACTTGTATGACTCACAAAGCACTCATTAATAATACTTATTGTTTCTTCCTCTAAAATCTAATTTCCATTTCTGTACAGTTTACAAACACATAAAAAAGGAAGGATGAATGCAGACATGGACAGGAAAAAGGTCCAGAAAACAACTAAAATAGAAGCATTAGACTCTGTTTATATATGCATATGTATATATATAAAATATTCATGTACATAAGAACAGAATCATGATTTATATATTCAGTATACTTACATATGTGATATAATAAGCAAGCTGTTAAAATCCCACAGAAAGGATATTAATGTATTATTTTTAAATTCCTTTAACTTAGCAAGTATATAAAAGTAGCAAAATAATTTATCTCAGTATCACTAATTACCAAGGACACTTAAGCAACCAAAAACTGAGCAGTCGTTTTAAACATATGCTTATTTAAATGTTTTTCTGGCCCATGACAACTTTTCCCAAACTACATTCCCTGGTCAAAGTAGTTTAGAAATGCTACCAACCACTTCCCTCTTTTGTAGAAGCACAATGGACAGAAAGAGAGCTGTGTGACTTAGGATTTAACCCAGCTGTTTAATCTAGCATTACTTCATTTGACTACTGAACATAGTATTCATTGACTACCTTTTAATTTCTCAGGAAATTTATCATAATAAACAATAAAAATAAGAAGTTTGGAAAATGCTGACTTAGGGTTTTAGTTAGCACCAAGTAGACTTAAGAATTTTTTAATGCTGTATATAAATATTTATTTTTATTTTGTTCTTGATTTTTGAAATTTCCTTTGGGAGACCATCTTATTATCCAGAGAAGTTATGTCAGTATATATTATAATTCAAGTTTGTCGATTTCATTTCCATTCATCATGTTCTAGTGCCATAAAAATGTACACTCATGTACTATGCTTTATCATTTATCACACAGTAGTAATATTTTATATTTCCCCAAGAGGAACTGAAAGTATTCTGCAAGCATTTTGTAACTCATTTTCATAACACTACTGTGACACAGGTGGAGATTAATTGTTCCACTTTGCAGATGTAGAAAAGGCATCTCAGAGAGACTGAGTCACAAGCAAAGTTGGAAATAAAACTCACTTATTGAGGCTTCAGAATATAATCTTTCATCCAGATGGCAATGTTCCTCTATGAATTAAAAGTATAGTTCTCTCTGTGTGTGGCCATCTCCTTGGGAAAAAATAAAATAAAGAACAAGTGAAAGTACTATAGATGGAATCTTCTCCATAATAGAAATGTTTGATCAAGTATCTCTCCTGCAAGGATTCTGAACAAGAAGCTAAGGAGCAATTCCCTCCAGGCGGGAGGAGAGAGCACTTGGAGACATAATTCTAACGGTGAGCCAAAGAGCTCAGAATAAATCATTAACTCATGGCCATCTACTTCCTTTTCAAGAGCTACACCATGGTTTGCAAAGTCATTTGCCCTATGCCACAAAGTAAAATACAAAACAGTCAAATCAGTTGAAATAATTTTAAATCTCTTAAAATAATTGAATCTTCTGCATCCATTGAATATGCTTAAAAGAATTAATGATTATTAAATCAGTTATTGTTATTCTCACTTTCAAATGGTTTGGAGGCTATCATTTAAGGAAAAGCTTCCTAATAGCTTTCCCAGTTCCTTACATCCTCCTACACACACACCCACAATTACCTTCCAGTCCCTGCCAGGACATTGAAAAAATCAAAAACAGAAACTGTTGGGTTTTTTCTTTTGTAACATTTTAATTTTTTTCTCTTTATTTTCCCCCAAAGCCCCAGTAGATAGTTGTATGTCATAGATGCACATCCTTCTAGTTGCTGTATGTGGGACACGACCTCAGCATGGCCAGAGAAGCGGTACGTCGGTGCATGCCTGGGATCCGAACCCGGGCCGCCAGCAGCCAAGCACGCGCACTTAACCACCAAGCCACGGGGCCGGCCCTATAACATTTTAATTTTTAACATTTAACCTTGCCTTCTGGTGCATTTTGCCCAGCAGAATACTTATTTGGACAAAGTCATTTGTGTCTCCACTCTTAACGTAATAACAACCTGGCTCACTATCTCTGAAGCTCTCCATCTCCACACCTAACCACTGAGTCCTCATCTCTAAGCTTAGGCTAATTCTTGGCCAATTCTGTTACTATTCAAAGGGAATTTAAGGGTTCATAGACTGAGGTTTGATGCTAGGTTTAATGCTCAGTTCCTCCATCACTGGTGCTCTTCTGCCTTTTGAGGCCTCCTGGCAACTAAAGTTTAGTTCCAGAATCTCAGGCCAAGGCTGGACTCAGCTTTTGGCTGCTCCGCCCTCCCAGACGCCACCCATTGTCTTCATGATTTCCCTGTATTTCCATCACCTGTCACCCACCGCTCCTGTCCCTGTGCTCTGCCAGATCAACCAGACCATATTCTGTCACTGGCCGCCAGGCATGCTCCTCAAAGACCTGGCCACCCTGAATGCCATGCCTACTCTCCAGTACCTTCCTCAGCCACCTTGACAGTCCATCAAAGTACTAAGTTCCAGGGACTTGAGTACAAGCATCCAGAATGTTCAACTGTTCCAAAGACACTGAGAATCTGAAAGTTTTACTAGCCAGACAGTACATACCCACAGTGCCAAGTGCAGAGAAGATGCTCAATATATACATATTGAAAGAATGACTGAGTGCTCGTTACTACACACTCATACCTCCCACCCCAACCTCTGCCCCCTCGCTGTGAAATTCACCGCCAGGCGCCAAAGAAGAGAAGATGAATCATCAGATTGTGGTGTGGTGGCTCACAGCACAGACTTTGGATTCAGATTGCCTTGGTTCCATCCCATGTCCACCACTTACTAGCTATATAATCTTTGAAAGGTTACTTGGCCTTCCTAACCCCAGTGTTCACATCAGTAAAACACGGGAGATAATCGCTTACCTCAGTAGGTTTTTGTAAGGACTAAATGAGTTGGTCCACATATGACACTGAGCAAGCACCTAGGCTAGAGCTGACACTAGATAGATGTTAACTATTATTAGCATTAAGCCCTTTCCCATCAGTCACACCCACAAAGGGGGCTAAGAAATAAAACAACAACTAGTGCCTGAGAATGTCAAAATAGACAGATTGTGCCTGTTGTATTTTTTTCCCTAACTTTCACTTTTATTCCTCACTTTCATCATGTTTGCTAATGGCAGTAGCCCGTGACACCAGGACAAGCAGCAAGTCAACACCACAGCATTTCTTAGTCTTCAAACGCACCCGGGCTAACTTCAGGAGCCACTCGAGTTCTCTTCAACGTGCTGCTGAAAGGTGAGAGGTATGTTTCTGCTTGAGGAACTATTAAAAATCCAAGATTACTTTCGCCCTTGAATACTCTTGAAGAAGCCTTGCCCCAAGCTGGCCAGGCTTTCAAGTCTTTATTCACTGGCTAGCTGGACTTTGTTCCATGCTGGGTATTATCCTGCTGGGTCCCGGCTTCTAAGGCTCAAGTTCTCAGTGTCCCAAAACAAGCCGGATTTATAGTCTTGACCTCTTTCAGAGAGAGAACGCCACCTTTTTCAGGGTCCTCTAACGCCAACTTCACCTTGGCTATTCCTCACAATCAGAAAAATCCTCTAGAGGGATGCAGAAATATATAACACTGTGCAGAGTATTTCCAAAGAATAGCAAAAGTCATCCAGCCAAAGGACTGCCCCCAAAATGTGGGCTCTGACCCACTAGTGAGAAGTGAAATTTAGTTGATCTCAAGAGGCTTGTTTTTAGTAAAAGAGAACAAAGGAATGGGATGGAATGAAACAGAATAGAACAGAACAGAATAGAATAGAATAGGACAATATCAGAATATGTCCCATGTCACAAAGGTCAAGCCCTATGCCATGTTTTAATTACACATATATGTATCTGTGTACCAGATCATAATGTAAAAATGTAATGCTTACTATGAATCAAGATGAAACATTTTTTAAAATCCCATGTCTAATGGGATGACTGAATCAGTATTGATCCACTCTTCTACCCATATCAATAACATTTCAGTCTAGGGGGTTGAACATTGGAAAAATATCGTGAATATGCAGTAGAATTTAGCTGCAAGTCCAAAAGTTATTAAAACAAATTTAGGGAAAATTAATTCAAGACTAAGCTTACATCAAACAGCTGGAAACGTAAGTAGTAGGCAGAGAAAGTGAGCCTGACATCAGGCTGCAGGGGCTCAAATCTTGGTCCCTCATTGGCTGTGTAGTCATGGGTCAATTACTTAGCCTCTCCAAGCCTAAGGTTCCTCGTCTGTGAAATGGGGATAAAAGCAGAGTTACTAGAAAAATTAAATGAATCATTATAACAAATTATTATAAATGGATTATACAGCACTTAGCACGATGCCTGGTACAAAGTAAGCTCTATTAGCTATTACTATGTTTGCCATTGAAACTGGTAGTTATTATTGTTGTTTATTACACACAAAAATAGACTATGGTCTAAATAACTTTATCTCAGAAGACAACACCCAGCATGCCATAAAGATCAAATAGCTATTTTCCCTCATTAAGCCACCAGCCTATTAAAACCCCTGGTGACTCAAACACCGAATCTGCCTGAACAATCGAGAGATGGCTAGAGCTCCATCTCCAGCCAGAGCCTCCCAGACAGAGGGTGTAGGATGGGGACGTGGGGTTAGTACCATGATATTTTGTTCTGTGTAGTAATGGCCAGTGTGGGTTCAAAAGTAAACACAAATACTATGTCTAAGTGGTCATGTGTGAAGAAAAGTTTGCCTTTTAATCATTTTTTCATAAAATACCAAAAGGAATTCCAAAGACTTTTCAATTAATTATTTCATAGCCTTAAAATCTGACCTGGAGCTAGTTTGTGTTTTCCTTTAAAAAAAAAAAAAAAAGTTATTTCTCTTACCTGTCTGCTTCAACACCTTCAGGACTTTCTCCCTGGCTCAGCAAGAGGGTGAAGGAGGGTGGGGAGTAGGCAGGGAGGTGGCAGGGCAGGTGGCAGAGCTGGGATGCAGGAAACATAACAGTGCCTATACACTCATAAGAAGAGCGTTTTCCTGCTCTCGTTTCTGCAGTCTATTCCCACTGTGCTCCACTTCACAGCAGCAAGGGAAAAATTATGCAGAACCTTCCTGCTGCTTTAGAGTGGACTGAACGTGGAAGTCTTTTGTAAAGAGGAGGTTTCTCCAAGCCCGAGACTGCTCGAGCAGTCTATAAATGAAATTAGGGTGACCTAGACATGGGCATTTTTAAAACTCCATCCTCCTACTGGGCTATCTTCATTCTAGCATGCAGTCCTACTGGTCCTCAGGTCCTCTCAGAGGCAAGGCCCCTAAGAGCAGGCTAATCACATTCCTCAGGCTGACCTTCAGCTGAAGGTTAGTTTAACTGTGTGAGAAAAGGAATTTCTTAGCATAATGAACACAGAGATGATTCTGTTTCTAATTCAGACACCAGAATATAGAAATAAGCAGATGTGTGAAAAAGAAACTATGTGCCCAGTGCTATGGAAGTTACTTTGTATACATTATCTCATCTAATCTCCATCCTATGAAATGTGTATGTTTATCTCCATTTTACAGATGATAAAACTGAGGCTAAAAACAGGTAAGTAATTTGTTTGAGTCCACATAGCTAGCAAAGAGTGTGGCCAACTTTGGGAAATGAACCAAAGAGATCCTCTGTTACCTACAACGCACCCCCCCCCAACAGTAAACACCCTAGTCTTCACATTCACTTTCACAAATCATCTCACAAAGCTGAGAGCAGAGGGGAAGGTGTGAGAGGTAGGTGAGCTGAGCAGAGAGAAAGGGAAGGCTAGTGATGATTTCCTAACTTCCCCCCATTCACAAACACCCCAAAGATCAGTGTCTATGGTGACGTCAATAGAGGTGGGATTGTCATCCTAGCTCTGGAAAAATGTGTCCAAGAGTAGTCTAGCTCCAGGCAAAGGGAGGGCAACAGAGGGTAGAGCCAGACTTCTCTTGCAGTAGGGTGACACAGGAGACAGCCTAGGCATTCTTAGCAGACCAGAAGCCTCACTCGATTTTAAAGAAATAGCACTCGTAAATGACAGATCACATTTTAAACATAATTTGTCAGTGTTTCAATAAACATCTCCTCCACAAGAAACAACAGGATGAAGATAACATAATATCCAGTTAGCTTTTCTAGTGCCAAATAATAGTATCCTTATGTTCTAGCCATGTTTGAGCTAGAAACAAGGCAATGAAAGTTTAATGAAAAAAAACCTTTAAACCCATATGAAACTTCCTAATTGAAAAATGAATCCTCCATATTCCCAAAGGAACACACAGGATGCAGACTATGGTTATTGTTTTAAGAAGCAGACAATCCATATTAATATGTTGTCTTACGAATCCTTTTTTCAGTTAAACATTTGCCATAAGTCAAGGAAATGTTTATGTAACTCAGGATCATTCGAAATCAAAATGCATGTACAATCCAATCTGAGATCATTTTTACAGCCCTGCTCCTATCAGATGCTCAGACAGATGATGAAATTTCACACAAAGCCTCTATTCTTAATGAAAATCCGTCTCTCCTTCATTCCTCACCTCTGGCTGATCATGACAAAAAGAAGCTTTTCCCTAAAGCAAGTGGGTTGAGTAGGAATGTGGAAAGAGAGACATAATGTGTATTCAACCCTCTGCCTGCTGCCAGCTCTTGGGATTTAACTGGCTTTGAAATATGTATAAGCTAGAGTGACTGCTGTATTATTCATCAAAGATCTATCAGACCTTTAAAATCAATTACACATAGTGACCACAGGACATTTTAAATTAACCATAATAATAACAAAATGTATAAAAAATAGGTCTTTTTTTTAAAATGCTCTCTAAGAAAAGAAAAAAACAGAGAACGGTTGTTTAAAGTTAATATCTGGGGCTCTAAATAAAAATTGTAGCAAGGTTCTCCACTCCCCAACACTTGGTTTTTAAATTAATAATTCATTCTGCAAGGGTCCTTTCCTCATCTGGGGGCCCTGAGAAGCAGGGTTTACCTATAAAGAATCAACATGTTCATTCAGGAGATAAACATTGCAACAAACCTCTGAAAAAGTCATTGTGGCCCAAAAAGTTTAATTATCCTTAAAAAAAAGGAAAGGAACAGAAAACACTCTCCCATTCCTTTCCAGTCCCAGCTTTTGGTTTTTGTTTGTTAAATGGAAGAGAACTTGGCAGGCATCCAACGTGACTTTCCAATTGTACAGATCATAGAGCTGTGATTGCATAGATCTAAGTGTACAGATCTGAGCCCCAGCAACGCTGTGACTTAGCCAAGGTCACAGCCAGACAATCATATTCATTTCTTTATTCAACAAATATGTATTGTGTCCCCACTATGTGCTAAGCATTGTCTTAAACACCAGGTATAGTGAGAAACTAAACAGTCCCAGCCACTGCCCTTCAGGGACTCTGGCTACGAGGACCACGAGGGTGTGTACCTCCTCTGGTGGTCTGCTCCTGGCCCTGGGACCAGGCCCAGGCCAGTGGGAGGTTTGCACCTGCTAGAGGCAAAAGGTAAAAAATACAGAGTGTAGGCTTCCATGAAGCTGGACATACTCAACTCTAAAAGATGTCCTTTATCCCAAGACTCTCTTCCTTCTTTTGTTCTGTTTAATTTCCTTCCTTTTATGAAATGATGGGGACAAAAGATAGTAGGGACTTTCTTATGTCCTCATTTGGAAAACTGATTTTTCTTTTTAAAATGTACTGATTTATGGGGCCAGCCCAGTGGCACAAGTGGCTAAGTGCGCGGTTGAGATCCTGGGCACGCACCGACACACTGCTTGGTAAGGCATGCTGTGGCGGCATCCCTTATAAACTGGAGGAAGATGGGCACGGATGTTAGCCCAAGGCCAGTATTCCTCAGCAAAAAGAGGAGGATTGGCAGATGTTAGCACAGGGCTGATCTTCCTCACAAAAAAATAAAATGTACTGATTTACGAAATCCAAGTCCAGGATGCTCTCCTTTACACCACAACACCCTCTCACAGGATTAGCAGATGAAGAGGTCTAAGAACATTACAAAAGTAAAGGCAGGAAGCCCCCAACTGGGGTCAGTTGAAGTGGGCTGGGTTTAGCAGCTATTTCTTCCTATATCTGGAACTCCAGCTTGAAAAAGCATGTTAATGAAGTGAATAAAGTGTGTCTCCTGGCTCTGTGACTAACTGTTATTGAGGCTGGAGAGTTGGGCTGCCAAGACTGAGCCAAAAAACTCTTCCTTTATGAGATGAATTAATTAGTTAATATTTGTGGAGTGCTTGAAAGTGGTAAAGGGTTATGTTCATGCCACATACCATCAAGATTAAGGAAATGTGATTAGAACCGAGGGGGATGTGTATCTGCAGAGAAAGCATTTCAAGAAATCTCTAAGGGTTATGTCATTAACCTAAACATCAATGAGCAAGCCTTTTGTAATTTCCTGGGTATATTTCCTCCTGAGCAACAGATCAAGAGCTCTCGGAGTAGCTTCTCTCCCTCTCCTCTGGACCCAGGAACAGCAGCGGCCTTGTTCCTATTGTTGAATTTTCCAACTCAGCTTTTCCAAGTTCTGGGCCCTTCTGCCAGAGCAAAGGAGAAGGCAGGAGAAGTGAAGGGCCTGTACAGCGAGGAGTGAGGCACAGCTCTTTCTCATTCTCTGTTGCCAAAAGCTGTCACTCGACTCTGCTATCCTTCCCGTGGGAAATGCCTGTACCCAAAATTTGTGTCTTATGAAATTCCTAGAATCATAACAATAGCAACCATTTATTGAGTGTTTACCAAGCATCAGGCCTCGCACTAAGTACTTTCCACACATCATGTTAGTCCATTCCCACAGCAACCTTACAAATAGGTGGCATCATCCTCGATTTCTAGTCCAAGAAATGGAGACCTAAAGAGAGTCAGTAACTTGCCGGAGGTCACAGAGCGCAGGGCTTGAACCAGCTCCAAAGCCCTGCTTTTAACCACGACATTGTTCTGCCTTCTGCAAAGCCCAAAAGCCTGAGGAAAGCAGGCAGGTTTCCTTTCCAGGTGAAAACGAAATCCATCACAGTGGATGCTGTGATACAGCTGACGCGCTCCTTTCCGGGGCTGCCAGGAGTGAGGTCTGTTGAGAGCTCACAGCTTTGTCCCTCAGCCAAAGCAGGGGCTGCAGCCAGCACCAGTGACCGGCTGATGATGTAAAGGGCTGGTCCTTTTGCCTCAACTTTGAAAAGCTATCCCAGCTTCAGAGCGTACCATGGGATCAGCTGAGGCCTCTGTTTCAACTGCATCCCAGTTCATCTTCCCCTTTGCCAAGTCCTGCTTTGTGCAGTTCCTTGTAAGCTTGTTCCTAAGACCACGCCCCAATAACCACCTGCACACAAATCCATCTCAAATCCTGCTTCCCAGGGAAGCTGAAACACAACATCTACCATAACCTACTATCACAACAAATTCTATTCTCAAGATTTCTCTGTAGCAAGGAACTTGTTTTACCTGATAGTCTATAATTAAAAGTTCCAAATGCCCCCACCTGGCCTGTAATGTTGAAGCATGATATGCTATAAGAAACCTCCTGTCCCTCTTATTGATTACTGATATTCTGTTATTGATATTTAGGCCATGAAAAGACTTGAGGAAAACATCCTTGCTCTGAATGTGGAAGCTGCTGGTTGGAGGACTAAACCGTGGGGAGAGGAGGAATTTAAGCCCAGGAGGAGATGCAGGATTTGGGGAAATACAGGACATTTTGTGGAAAAAGACCTCAGTTGGTACTATCACCTTGATGATCACCCCTTATCCTTTTTATCAACAGATCATTTAATCACAAAATGGACACACTAGAACTCTAGTAGCCACTAGCCAGCCACATATGTCTATTTAAAATTAACTAAATTCAAAAAGTTAAACATTCCGTTCCTCAGTCACACTAGCCATGTTTCAAATGATCAGTAGCCACGTGTGGTTAGTGGCTACCATATTGGACAGCACAGAATGTGAACATTTCCATCATTGCCAAAATGTTCTATTGGGTAGCATTGGTATAAAATGAAAAACTTTTTTCCCTATATAGACACTTAAGATTACTGCTTTTAAACTAATCACTAATAAATGGTCTCCATACTCCTGTGGAACAAGAAGAGTCTCTTTAATGATAATTCACTTGCAATTCCTCTTCACCACTGAGTTACTGAGACCAGAGCCACCAGCCCATTAATATAACTCAACCCACAACTCAGGCTCCGTGCAAATGGATAGCCTACCTGTCTGAACAGACAGGCCCCCAATTATATCTGTGAGAGATGTTGTTAAGAAGGAAGTGAGGTCAGTTTTCTGATATGCATGACCCTGAGGAAGAGTTCATGAATTGTGTGGAGAGGATAACGCAGTAGAACTACTGTTTTCACATTACAGACAATAGTTGTCCGGAGGTGGCAGCCTATGGAACACTGTGCAGAAAAAAGTTAACGTAGTCGGGGCTGGCCCCGTGGCTTAGCGGTTAAGCGCCCGTGCTCCGCTACTGGCGGCCCAGGTTCGGATCCCAGGCGCGCACCAACGCACAGCTTCTCCGGCCATGCTGAGGCCGCGTCCCACATACAGCAACTAGAAGGATATGCAACTATGACATACAACTATCTACTGGGGCTTTGGGGAAAAAAAGGAGAAGGATCGGCAATAGATGTTAGCTCAGAGCCGGTCTTCCTCAGCAAAAAGAGGAGGATTAGCATGGATGTTAGCTCAGGGCTGATCTTCCTCACAAAAAAAAATTTTTTAAAAGTTAACATGGCAGGCCTGATGTTAACCTTTGAAAGACCTGCTTGCAATGTCGGCCCTCGGCTGGTGTCTAGGAACTTGGATTTCGGGAAGGTTCCCACCATTCCTAGAACTGATAAGAGTGGCTTTTTAAGCCTAAATTGTTTGCACAAACAAAATAGCTTATGCTGAACATCTGCTTTCGTTCTGAAGTCTGCAATTTTGGTATGTGACAAGCAGAGGCTGCCTATACGACCCAGTAAAACCCTGGGTGCTGAGTCTCTAATGAGCTTCCCTGGTTGGCATTTTCACACGTGTTGTCACAACTCTTTACTAAAGAAATTAAGACGCATCCTGTGTGACTCTGCAAAAGACCCTCGGAAGCTTGCCCCTGGTTTCCCCAGGACCCTGCCCCATGTGCCTTTTCTCTTCACTGATTTGGCTTTCTATCCTTCACTATGATAAATCATCACCCTAAGTACAGCTATACAGAGTCCTGCGCATCCTCCTTGTGAATCATTGAACCTGGGGGTCTTTGTGACCTCAACACAATATTCTCTCTCATAGACAAGTCTCCTAGGCAACTCCATCTGAGTGAGATAGAGGGCTACTGATTCCTCCCCAGAACTCAAGGGAAGGGGCCCAGACGCACCCTACTACCCATGCACGGTTTTCCTAGAAGATCATTTGTTCTTCTTCAGATTAGTAAGTCAATACCAACACGGTGACCGCTATCACTTACGTGCATACAAACAGGCACTATATCAAGTCCTTTATACATCCCCCCTGAGGTTCATCACTGGGATGATGGCCAGACATTTCTGTCTGTTGTTCCTTTCCTTCACTCTTAAGAAATATCTTAAGACAGGACAAGGCACACAGAAATCATCCAAAGTTTTCACACACAAAAGTGAATGAAAAATCATCAAATTGATCAGTGGGAGTGAGTAATTATTTGGGTTTACCTACTTAAGGTGTCGTAGACTACAGACAAGTTCAAACAACCTCCAGGGCAGCAGTGGCTCATCCAGGCCTCTCTACGGGATCCAGCCCTTTTCCTTTTGGAGGAAGGAGAAATAGTCCTCTCCTGTACTGGGGAATTCTGTCTGACAACCTGGAATGAGAATTCTCAATATTCTTTTTTTTTGTAAGGAAGATCAGCCCTGAGCTAACATCCATGCTAGTCCTCCTCTTTTTGCTGAGGAAGACCGGCTCTGAGCTAACATCTATTGCCAATCCTCCTCCTTTTTCTTTTTTTCCCCCAAAGCCCCAGTAGATAGCTGTATGTCCTAGTTGCACATCCTTCTAGTTGCTGTATGTGGGACGTGGCCTCAGCATGGCCGGAGAAGCCGTGTGTCGGTGCGCGCCCGGGATCCGAACCCGGGCCCCCAGCAGCGGAGCGTGCGCACTTAACCGCTAAGCCGTGGGGCGGCCCCTCAATATTCTTTAGAAAGCATCCCCAAAGCTAGATGTAAGGATAAAAGGAAACCCAGGCTCATTTTTAAGAACCAATAATTCTGTTTCTTTGAAGAGAGATGACTTTGACATTAGACAAATATGTCGCTGATTTAGCCACATGCCTATTATTACACTTCAGATGAAAGCTCCTGTCAAGACCTAACTTCACACACAAAAGTCGTTCTGATGTGACACTATCAATAACACAGAAAACTTTATCAACTTCCAACTCCCGATATCTCATTATAAAATAAAAAATTCTTTCTGAATGAGAGAATAATAATGGCCACCATTTATTGGGTGTTAATTAAATCACTTATGTATATTATCTCGTTTAATTCTTACAATAATCCAGTGCGACTGGTATTATTATCCCCATTTAATAAACACGGAACAGAGCCAAAGAAATAAAACTTGTCCAAGGATACAAAGCAAATAAGCAGAGGAGACAGGGCTGAAACCGAGGTCAGCTGACTCCAGAGCCAACATTCTCAGCCACTAGTCTAGAAATTGCTCAGTCACCTGGACCTTGAAGGGAAATTTAAAGAGGCCACAAACTACGCTTCAGCTCTTTCTTTAAAGAACTTTGGGCTGCTTTGGAGGATATACCAGATTTTCCTGGTGTATAACCTACTCCCAGGAATAAAGTAGCCTGTTGGAGAAAGGATGCTAATGCTCTGTGTTGCTGGGGTGCCACTTGGTAGTAAACTGCTGCTTTTAAATACAAAATAACCCTGAAAGGACTCTTCCAGCTTTTCAAACTATGGAATTAACAATGTAAGTGCTCACATGCAAAGAGAGCCACACATTTTTAAATGAGCATTTAAAGAAATGTAAAGAGAAACAGGAGCAATCCTAGAAAAGTGAAGACCTGTCACCTTCCCCTACCTCCTCAACAGGCAAATCACCCTTTGGACTGTCTGGAATCCAATCACCTGAGGCCAAGGACGCCACCAACATAGCTACTGGTGACAGAGCAGTCCTCAGAGAAATGGGTTCATTGTGGGTGGAGCAGATTTCAACAAGGTGCCTGTGATATGCCAGATTCTAAGAAGGCCCCAAGATTCCTGCCTCCTGATGTAAACACCTTCTAAGTATTTCTGTGAAAGGATTTTACAGATGTTATTAAATTCCCTAAGAGTTGACTGTCAACTAGGGAGATTATCCTTGGTGGGCCTGACCTAATCCGGTGAGCCGTTTTTAAAAATCAGAGAGAATCAAAGCTGCAGCAGACACTTCCCACTGGCTTTGAAGAAGTAAACTGCTGTGTTGTGGAGAGCACTATGTGGCAAGGAAGAGCGGGCAGTCTCTTGGAGTCCTCAGCTTTACAACCTCCAGAAACTGAATTCTGCCCCCAGTCAGTGAGCTTAGAATAGGACTGAGCCTCCAGATGAAAACACAGCCTGGACTACACCCTGATTACAGCCTCGTGAGGTCCTGAGCAGAGGACCATCTAAGCTGTGCCTGGACTCCTAACCCAAGGAAACTGCGAGATAATAAATGCATGTTGTTTTAAGCCACTAAGCTTGGGGCAATTTGTTACGAAGCAACAGGAAACTAATACAGGGCCCATCTCAGAAGCACACAAAACTGGATGCAGGGGGCTACAGCCCAGGTTTACAAGCATCCAGGGGTGAAGATGTAGGAAACAGAAAAGATCTCTGAGTTTCCAGCTCTGAAAATATCCTTGTTCACCCCTAGTAGAAGCAGAGGAGCCAGGCAGAGAACCAAAGTGAACGGGGACACGTATACACACACACACACACACACACACACACACACACATCGGAACCACCCCTTAAGTGTTTGTGGAAGCAGTTGACTGCATTGCTTTACTTGTCCAGTGACGTGCCTGCCTAATTAGCCTGACTAACTGAAGGGGCTTTCTCTTCCCCCTCAGAGCCGCACGACAGCCCTGGCAGAAGCCGGGGACCCAGGCTCAGCATCAACCATTTTGCACAGCCATCGGCACTTGGGAAGCAGGGCAAGGCAGTGTGTGATTTGCTGCTTATGGCCTACGGTGACAAAATGTTTCTAGTTTCTCAAGTCTACTGTTTATCTGATAATTCCTAGGGTGAGACCTAAAGTCCAAATTCTTTCTGACCTCCAAAGCATTCTTACGATAATTTGTGTATGTGTGTGAGGAAGATCAGCCCTGAGCTAACATCTGCCAATCCTTCTCTTTTTTTTGCTGAGGAAGATTGGCCCTGGGCTAACATCCGTGCCTATCTTCCTCCACTTTATATG
Organism: Diceros bicornis minor; assembly: GCF_020826845.1. Lineage (NCBI taxonomy): Eukaryota > Metazoa > Chordata > Mammalia > Perissodactyla > Rhinocerotidae > Diceros > Diceros bicornis. Next base: position 14,906,648 of record NC_080755.1, on the reverse strand, counting down.
GGACGCCGCCACAGCACGGCTTGACAAGCGGTGCGTCGGTGTGCGCCTGGGGTTCCGAACCGGCGAACCCCAGGCCGCCTGCCACAGCGGACCACGCGCACTTAACCACTTGCGCCACCGGGCCGGCCTCCTTAAGATAATTTTTAAAAATGGGCTCTGAGCTTTACTATTTTTTTCCCTCTGAATTCATAAAGCCCTCCACTTATTTTACGGACTTATCCTCACAACAACTCTATTCTCCTTCCTGAATTATAGATAGGGAACTAACCCAGGACTATAGCTAGAATTATCCAGAGCCATAAAGCAAATTCCAGATGGGCTGGAGTATCCCAAACACTCTCTCCTCTAAGCAGTTACATAACTCTTGAGTGTGTGTGTGTGTGTGTGTGTGTGTGTGTGTGTGTGTTTACATATATACATATTTTACTTGCTATTTCTTCAGGGGTCATTTCCATAGTCTGGGTGGTTATCTCAGTAGCCTCTTGTTCCCAGCCCAATCTCCCGAGTTCAGGATGTACCCAGCACAGTTTGCGCTAATTACTGGAGGAGAGCATAAAGGTGTCATTTGATGAAGCAGCAATTCATACACGGTAAAATAGGTTTTTAAATTTAAAATAAGGATGCCTTAGAGTTAGACAGGGGCAGAATATGTAAATATTAGAGCTGCACTCAAACCTAGAATATATGTTTACATACATCCACAGATGTATTTTAAAGACATCCACACGTTTACATGTTCAACATCATCAGTAAAATCGCTGAAGTGAGTCTGTGCTCGTAGTTTAAGCTCAACAGATACTTGGTAACTGACGAGTTTGTGATTTTATAGACTTGAAAGTAACACAGTTATCAAACAGACTCCCTAAATTCCAGGAGCTGAGAAGACTAATTATTACGTATACAAATAACACTGTCATCATCTATGCATAAAGGAAAATGTCATCCATTTGTTAAGAATTTACTAGGGAAACTCATATATGAGGAGCACCTCCTATGTGTCTGAAACTAGATTAAGTGCTTTGCATAAATCATTCCACTTATTCCCAATAAGAAGTCTTCAAGGTAAATACTGCTACTGCCATTTTGCAAATGAGGAAACTGAGATTCAGAGGGGTTAAGTAACTTGCCCAAGGGCACATGGCTACTAAGTGCCTCTTGAATAAAGCACACAGATACAGAAAGGCCCAAACCAACGAAAATCCCACTGGAAGGAGCTTCCCTATTATTTTGTTATAGTAAAATTGCATTTCATGATTCTGGCAAAAGGCATATTTGCACCCTACTAGACCTGAAGATAAAATAGAACTGACACCCAATTTTACTTGACTATGTAATCAAGTAAATCAAATTACATATTAACAGCCTGGTAGGGGCTATTCTTTTCCTCTGCCCCAATCTTTTTTGGGGGTAGTTTTATTTACATGGAATTTCTTTATGTGAAAAGTATAATATTTGGGTGTTAAAGGGATGTAAGAATTACAGAGAAGCCACTATTTGATGGAAGAAGTAAAGTAGTAATAGGAGAAGTTGTAATAAGCATAATTGTTATCATTATTTAATGTACTATTGTAAGCACTTTATATAAAGTAACTTATTTAATCCTCATAACAATCCTATGAGGATACTATGATCATCTCCATTTTATGGGTGAAGAAACTAAGGCACAAAGAATCACAGAACTTGCCCAAGGTCACACTGAGCAAATGGAAGAACCAACATTCAAACTCCAGAGTCTGGGCGCTGAACTACTAAGAATTAGGGGGAATTAAGGTCCTCCTGGCTTTTATTCTCACCCCCACCCCTCCACAGCACAAGGACTCTTAACCCTTTCCTCTGTTAAGGGACGACATGATTAAAGAAGGGATACTGGTTTTGAATAGGATTCTATGTTATAGGAGACGCAGTCTAGTGTATTTTATTGCTCAGGGAAAACTGTCCTACCCCCGCCCCACTGCAGCTTCCCTCCAGGCAGTCCCCTCCCTTTTCCATCCCAGTCAAATGGATCTGTCCTCTCTCTGAGTTACAGCAGCAAAGTATACTGATGACGCAAATCATGCCGCTCACAGCCAACGCATGTGCATTTTAACAGAGACCTTCGAATACTGCTTGAACCTAATGGGACAACTGTAATTACAGAATTGCAGGCACCATGGCAGGTTTGGGGAGCTGCATTAAGAACAGAGGGTCTGTGGAGGAATTCATCTAATTAAGGGCATCCTGAATGATACTGAGTTGTGTGCACTATGTAATATATGGATGCAAATATATGATATTATAAAGTAACACCAATGAATTTTTAGGCTTAAATAAAAGTAAACTAACCTTAAAATGTACACTGAAGATTCAGAATTAGATGGGCAGATCCAATTCATGACTATCAAAAGTAGGAGAAGTTATAATCTTCTCTAGAAACTTTTGAAATTAGGATAATGTCTTATTAATATAGGAAAGTTTAGGTGTAGACATTTCACGTGTTCCTCCCTGGCCCTGACACTCTAAGATGTACATTTGGTTCATACCTTAAGAATACCCAGGCAAACAAAGATCAGTCTAGACATTCTCATGTAAAGGAAGCACATCTAGAGGATCAGTTCCAAAGATGATGGCAGAATCACCAACGCTAGGATTAGGACACACCCATCAGTGCTGAGGCTGGTTTTCCCGCTCCTCTTGTGATTGAGCTGTGAATTTGAACTGTGTAGGCTACTGCTACAGACACTTCAGGAAGGGGCATTGGGCTGGATATTGGGAGACCTGGGCTCTAATTGCATCTCTGCTATTAGCTAGTTTTGTAAATTTGGGCACATCATATATCATCTCTGGCCCTTACTTCCCTTTTCTGGTAAATGAGAGAATCTCTATGATCTCTACCGGCTTGAAAATTCCATGATTCAGAACAAACCATTGCTGCAGGCAACAACGTGAATTAAACTCACAAACTCAATGTTGAGTGAAGGAAAATGGACACAAATGAGCTTATTCTGTGTGGTTCTATTTATATATATTAAAAAAACAGACAACCTATCTTGCTAGAAGTCAGATAGTGTTACCTTTGCAAGAAGGTAGTGGCAGAAGGCCTCTGGTGGTGGTAATTTCTTTATCTTGGTACTGGCTAAATGAGTGTGAATATTTGGTGACAATTCACTGAATTCTCCAATTATGATTTGCACACTTTTCTGTATGTACGTTATGCTTCATTAAAAAGTTGTTTTTTAAAAAATGTTCAGCAGTTCCAATCCATGGTGCAATTCTCAAATTCATGAGTAACTGCAAACTCTCTCTTGTGCTCTGTGCTGCATCTTTGTGGGGAGAGAGAGGGAAGGGAGGGACGTTGGTGAATGCTTGTTCAGTACGTCCTATGCAACAGGCACTTGCTCTATAAGTTACATCTCTGCCTTGAGCAGTCCTGGCTGCTATCACAAAGTACCATAGACCAAATGACTTATAAACTACAGAAATTTATTTCTCACAGTTTTAGAGGCTGGAAGTCCAAGATCAGGATACCAGCATGGTCAGGTTCTCGTGAGCCCTCTTTCGGCTTGCAGACTGCTGACTTCTTGTTATAACCTCACAAGGCAGAAAAAGGGTGAGAGAGCTCTCTGGGGTCCCTTTTATAAGGGCACTAATCCATTCAAGAGGGTTCCACCCTCATGAATGACCTAATTACCTCCCAAAGGCCTCACCTCCTAAATCATCACCTTGGTTAGGATTTCAACATATGAATCTGGGGGGACACAAACGCACAGTCCGTTACACATACTTCATCTCTATTCTTACAACAAGGCTGTGGGGTAGCGATTCCCATCCACGTTTACCGACGAGAAAGCTAAGGCTCCGAGAGTGTAAGAGACGTGCCTAAGCTCATGCAGCAAGCAAGCAACGGAGCCCAGGTCTGTCTGCCCTGGGCTGTAATGTTCTTTCCATTATGTCTTGCTGCAAATCACTGCAATTTAGGGTTTATAAAAAACCTTTAGTCCTGAGGTCTTACACACAAAAATAGTTTGGGAAAGCTAGAAAATTACTTCCCCAAAGTTCGAAATCCTCTTCAAGGTTAAACATTTGCAGCAGTTCCTGGAAGTTACTCGTTTAGTAGGAGGTAAATAGAGGCACTTGGCCCATCTTGGATCATCACACCATGTGTGTTTGAAAATAAAATCTCTCCTTATGAACCGCTCCCTCTCAAAGATTTAAAATAATTCTCAGTGTCTGAAAGATTCTCTTCAATCATAAGAGAGTGCATTAGCCGCTGCCTTAAACACACACGCAGGACTCACAAACCCTGACCTTGCTCCTTCCAGGAAACCCATTTAAACGGCAAAGAAAGAAACCATCAATGAAATGAAAAGGCAACCTACAGAATGGGAGAAAATATTTGGAAACTATCTATCTGATAAGGGGTTAACATCCAAAATATACAAGGAACTCATACAACTCCATAGCAAAAAAACAAACAATCTGATTTAAAATGGGCAGAGGACCTGAACAGACATTTTCCAAAGAAGACATACAGATGGACAACAGGTACATGAAAAGATGCTCAACACCACTAATCATCAGAGAAATGCAAATCAAAACCACAATAAGATATCACCTCACACCTGTCAGGATGGCTATTATCAAAAAGACAAAAGATAACAAGTGTTGGTGAGGATGTGGAGAAATCAGAACCCTTGTGCACTGATAGTGGGAATATAAATTGGTACAGCCATTATGGAAAACAGTATGGGGGATCCTCAAAAAATTAAAAATAGAACTACTATGTAATCCAGCAACTTCACTTCTGGGTATATAGCCAAAGGATATGAAAACAAGATATCAAAAAGATATCTGCACTATATGGATTTGCAGCATTATTCACAATAGCCAAGATATGGAAACTACCTAAGTGTCCACTGACTGATGGATAAAGAAGGTGTGGTATATACATACAATGGAATATTACTCAGTCACGAGAAAGAAAGAAATCCTGCTATTTGCATCAACATGGATGCAACTTGAGGGCATTATGCTAAGTGACATAAGCCAAACAGAAAAAGACAAATACTGTATGATCTCATTTATACTATGTGGAATCTAAAAAAACTGAACTCATGGAAACAGAGTAGAATGGTGGTTGCCAGGGGCTGGGATGGGGGAAACAGGGAGATGCTGGTCAAAGGGTACAAACTTCCAGTTACAAGGTAATAAGTTCCAGGGATCTGAGGTACAGCGTGGTGACTATAGTTTAAAACACTGTATTATATATTTGAAAGTTGCTAAGGGAGTAGATCTTAAATGTTCTCACCACAAAAATAAATGGTAATTACATAAGGCAATGGATGTGTTAACTGATCCTATTGTGGTAATCATTTCATAACATATATGTGTATCAAACCATCACATTGTACACTTTAAACTTACACAACGTTATGTCAATTATTTCTCAATAAAGCTGGAAAATAAATAAATAAATAAGACTACTGCCACCCGTAGTCAGAAAAAGTTAAACACACATACACACACAGAGTCATTTGATTGCTTCTGATAATATATTAACATTTATATTATATAAACATATATATATATATATATATATATATAAACATCTGTTTAATTCATGTGCTTTCTCTACCAGGAAAACAAAGTATTAAGTGGATTTAGACCTCTTCAGACAATTCACTTTGAAACAAAATGAAAATTTTAGTGCCCTCTTCTCTCCCTTTTTCCTACCCTCTCTCCCTTCATCTCACTGAAGTTGTCCTGGTCCCTCCCAGAAGACTGCACTCAGGACCTTCCCGGGCCTGCCCTCCTCTCACCAAGAGGACCAACATTCCTCTCTTCCTCTCACCAAACTCTCAGCATGGCTGACTTCAGTGAGGTAACAGAAAGAAAGCAATAGGACTAAAAGCATTCATTCTAAGATCAGTTTTCCAAGGTAGTCATATTTTAAAAGTAGAGCTTACTTATCCACATAAATTTCTAGTAGATGAAATACAGATTTCAGCCTGTGTGCCCAAGGAAATTAAAGAATTCCGGTACTGTGGGAAAAAGAGGGATGTTATTATCACTTCTTGAAGAAGGTGGCTACTGCCCATGATGCCAGGAGCTTCACTGTTTGACTCCTCATGGCACCTAGAAGATGCTTTAAGGATGGTGGCCGTGAGTCACCCTCCTTGATCCCTGAGTGGTTTGATCATCATGTCTTTTTTCCCTATTTCTAAATTGACAAGATCCCAATAAATTACAAGTATGTATTTATGCAGACAGTATTTCAAATGTCATACCAAAATAACGTCCAGAAACTGATGTTCAAATAAATGGTGAAAGAATTCTAACTTAGCTGGAATATATGGCCGTGATCTCTAAATGACAGCCTGTCATTCACAGTCTTCCCGGCTCCACATACTCATTCTCTTTAAGACCACTTCTTGCTTTCCATTTCCATTGCCTCATATATATACATACAACCACAAAGTAAAAACAAAGCAGGAGCTAGGTTTACGGTCATTAGAACATTGGTGGTCTGGTACCACTGTTAATAGAGGTCCAAAACTTGATGATTGAATCTCTGGCACAGTGTGGGATTACAATACCCAACCAACTTTTATTAAGCATCTACTAAGTGGAGAGCATTGAGACCCACCCTCAGAATTACTGCCATGTCCCAGTTCCTTCATCCCTGGAGAGAGATGCTGGCATTCACCTAAATGCCTTTAATCAGGCTGCCATTATACATCTTCCCTTAGACCGCAGCATCACACAGTCTAGTCGTGGAACAAATAGGAGAGTCAACCTAGGTCTATCTGTTTAAAACACGACTCCAGAGAGACATAAGATAAGTGATAAGCAGGATTTGGTATTCGCAAAGAAGAGCTATTTTTAAGAGGAATGCTTCTAAATTCCATAACTAACATTTTTTAAGCAAGTGGAAATGGAGTAGTGGTGTTGGAAAACAAGAGCATATTATGAATCAAGAAACATTTTCTAACCAGATACTCACCTCCATCCTCTCCAGAAAACTCCTAGACTTTTCCCCCTCTGAGCCTTGTTGACTTCAAACAAATAGACAGCCAGTTATTTCTCCAACAAAAATGGGTGTATTCAGGATCAGCAAAGAATTGCAACTCAAGGTCTGCAACCATGGCGAGCCACCTGCAAGTCCAGAGCAGCAAGGGGAGGAGAAACCCTTCTATAGAGGGGAAGGGGAAGTTGGAAGGGCTATTGTAAACAAAGAGTCCATTGGAGGAGACTGGGAGTTCAAAGTGTAGTGGCTTTTCATTGGCTGAGTTGTGACAGACTCTCATTGGCTGAGCTTCTTGCCGGTCAAGAAGAGGAAGCCTTTCTTCTTCCTGTTGGGCTCTACAATCGTCTAGGGCATGAGAGCTCCCCCTTTTGGCCTCTGACTCCATTTTAATGAGGTTTCTGTTTATTAATTTCCACAGCCTGAATTTCCAATTTACTGCCTTGTGTTAATCATTTGCAAAAATGCAGATCCAGTCATTCTTTATTTAATTTTTAATAATATCTAGAGTGCCTAGTGAAGTACCTGGCAAGGATCTATTGAGTAGGCATTCAATAAATATCTGTTGCATGAATGAATGAACTGTTGAGATCTATGACTCATATTTTAGTCAGCAAAAATACAAATGGTATTTTTAATTAATTCAGCAACATATGGTATTGATTCTAAATGTGTTTCATTAAGATATAAGCAAGCACTGAGATACTGACACTACAAAGGTAACTCTGCTACCGGAATATAATTATAATAATGCCTTATTAGACTTATTTGTTAAATACAGATATTAATATACTTTAAACAGCCCTTCATTAAGTCGTGCAGAAATTTTAATATGTTTAAGCTACCAGATTTCTCTTTCCTCAGTAGCCGTAGGATGTACCTCCCTTAAGCCCAGGCAAGAGGGGACTCATCCTGGATCCCCTCTCTGGCACTTGTCCAGCTGCATCCCCCGCTCCTGGCAATGGGGGAGTCTGTAGGACCAAAGGGATATGCACACCCAGAGCCCACGCCCCCTCTTCTAGAACACACTCTGAGTATCTAGGACCCCAGAGTTCCCAGGTCAAACAACCCCAAGCCTCCTTCCAGAACCTGTGCAACACCACTTCCCAGGGTGCCTCCTTCAGAGGCTGGACCACACCTAGAGTCCTCGCCCCTCAGCCTGGGGCGGGGGGCGGGGGTACACAGTAGGTAGGGGTGCCCACATGAGTGCATGCAGGATAGCGCCAGGGATGGGGAGAGACAGAGCTGGCCTCAGGCTAGGGACTAAGGCTTGCTTGCCCTGTGTCACCATATTTCAGCACAGACCACCAAGGAGGCCAAGAATTCTAAATTCAAAGTTGCCTTCCAAAATTACCGGAAAAATCTGCATCAGGATGTTGGTTAACTTTAGAGAGTGAAATTGTGGGTGATTTTTTTCTATCTGTTCTTTACTTTTCTGTGTCAGTTTTCATGTTGGTAAAATGGACATAATAATAGGACATCCCTCATCAAATGACTTATAAAGACTAAATGAGATAATGCATGTAAAGTCTGAAGCACCCGACATAAGATAAATGTTCAATAAAATAATTGTAACTATAATTATTATTACACACGTATACTAATTGTGTAACCAGGAACACAGACAATAAAACCTATTTTAAAATCCAGTTTTTAAAACAAAGCAGCCTTCCAGGTTGCCATGAAAGTGTATGCAGTTACAGTTCAGTAGCTTGATGTATAACTTTCAGAATTTAGACATATGGTTTGTGGACCTCTATTTATACTCCTGCCCCTACCTTTGCAAATGTTAGGAGTGCTTTCTTCAAACTCTTCTTGAACTTCAAATATCCAAATATACTGAATATGCTGAACTAAGTACCACAAGTGAGACCTTGCCCACTTAAACCTTTGAGATTTTTTATGTTCTCAAACTTACCAACAGAGGCGCTTGGTCCAGATGAGTGGGCTCTCTTGAGGCAGCCCGGGAACAAGAACTAAGTCCATGTCTGGTGGTAACGATATTCACAAATAATAATAAAGTTTACTGAGTGTTTAGCATCTGCCAGGTATAGCTCCAAGTAATTTGCATACATTATTCCATTCTATCCTCAAAACTCTAAGGTTTTTTATATTATTGTAAATATTGTATTTTTTATATTATTTTATTTTACAGATGCAGAAACTATGGTGTAGAGAAGTTCAATAACTTGTCCAAGTTTCCACAGCCAGAACGGACAATATCCTGGATGCCAGCTTGGCTCAGCAGCCGGCAGAGCGCCTGCTCCCTGCCACTGACTCCACTGCCTCCAGCAGCATGACCCTCTCTCGGTCTCTGCCTCTTCTTTTCCTGCGGCCCTCTCATTCTCACTTTTCCCCAGTCCCACCCAGGCCTCAGGCCTCAGGCCTCCAACCTCAGGTTTCTAGTTATAATTGCTTATTGTGTTGAACATAGAGATTACTTTGAGGGACTGATGACTGTCAACACGCACACAGGCAAGGAAAGACACCCTAGAGTTAGGAGGTACCTGGGAATCAGGCAGGCTATGCCCCGTGATGGGATGGGGGAACTGGAGCTGAGTCACGGAGATTGCAAAGGGAGTTGTGGTAAGTTGGAGCATGGGGCATGTATGGTGCACCCGGGTGCCAGGAGTGTACTGTGAGGGAGTGTCTGCTGTGTCTGCTGCACCTTGAAAAGGAAGGGACAGAAAAGGACAGAACCGAGAAGGGGTGCAGACACAAGCCTCAGTGCTGAAGTGGAAAAGCGTATCTACACTGAAGGAGTGTCTCTGGAGTAGAAAGCACAGTCTGGGTCAGACAGAACAAATAAGTGAAATTCACTCTTCTTCATTAAATTCCAAACCAAATCCACTCATTTGTTGGTTTAGTTAAATCAAATCTATATTTAAAAAAATAGAACCTAACCTTTGTGTTTTTGAAATATAGAGATCACAGATGGGGTAAAGTTATAAATTTCCTCAAAACTGGTATGTGTTTGGGTTACAGTCCGTGAGCCCAAGAGAGAGGCAAAATGTTCCCAGAAGCATTTCACCAGATGAAATAGTTTGGGAAGGAGCAGGGTAACAAGAGGAGAGCCTCTTTTCTCTCCATCTCCCTTTCTCTCTTTTCTTTCATCTTCAAATGCACTAACTGAATATGCTTACTTTTGGGGAACACATTGAGGTGCAATCATGACATCTGCCCTCTATAGACAGAAAGAGATGAAAATGATATTTCATTTTAAGTCTACATTTCAGTTCAACCTCACCCTCCTTCCCATACAAAAGCATCTAGGGCACTCAGAAACTCTTACTTGCTCTTGTTTCTGTTACCATGACAACAGGCATCTGCTCTGAATGGACAGGAAGAGTAGGGAAACAAATATGTTTCGACCTACTTGAAAAATACTTTCTTGTTGATGGCATGATGCTTCCAGTGTTACTGGCTCCCAAGCGTATTAGGCAGTTAAAGGAAGTATCTTCAGGAACCTGATTCTCTCCAGGATCTAAGCTATGTGGCTAACGGACAACACATTCAATCCAATTCTACCTGGTGGAAGGCAGCAGGTGGGGCTCACAGGGAGCCCTCTGTCACCTCTCAACAGCAGCCAGGACACATAAGGCCTTGGCTCTGCATGGGCTCAGACATGTGCACAGCCTACCTTAGGCATGGCCACAATCAAGGCTTGTTGGAAACACAGCCAAGAACCCTTTGTAGAGTCTGAATCCCCGGTACAACTCAAAGAGAAAATAACAAAGCCCCTCTCCCAGCCACCCTCACAGCAGTTGTATTTTGCACCTGATCCTATTCAATATTTTTGAGTCCTGTTGTATGCTAGACCCTCTGTATAATTATTAGATCTAGTCATCTCAACATTTTTTGAAGTAGGTGCAATTATCCCCACTTTTCCCTAGGAAAATCAATGCTCGAAGAGGTTTAATATCGGGTCCAGGTTCACACAGTCATCAAGGAAAATCTAATCTTCAAATTCAGTTAGGTAAAAAAAGGAGCCCGTCCTTGTGGTCCACCACAGTGCAGGAAGTGGAGGGAATGCTAAACAGCCCACTCATTGATTCACGACACACTAGTCATCGGTGAACCAACAGCTTGGTCCTTGCTCCCATGTAGCTTACACACTGAGGCATTCAGACCATAGACAAGCGAAAATGTATATAATTACAAGTCTTGATAAGTGTTGTTAAGGAAACAGTGCCCTAAGAAAGAATTGTGTCCTCATCCTTATGAAAAATTCTGCCCTCTGGAACTCTCTCTCTTGCAAAGCAAAGGCAGAGCCTTAATCCACAGGCCTGAGATAATGTGCTCGAGAACATCTTTGCACAGTGACCAAGCACATGAACCAGCTCTCAGTTCACCATTTAAGGCCCAGTTCTGCTACAACCTAATTGTGCGCCCTAGGATGAGTGATTAAAATTCTATGGGCCTCACCAAATGCAGAAATATGTGTAAAGCATGTAGTCGAACCAGCACGTAACATAAATATGAGTTTTCTCAATCACGTTACTATTGTCATTATTTCCCTCCCACCCACACCCAAAAGTCCTCCCAGACGTGGCCTGTGATGGCAATGGGAAATGGTGGCCTCTAAAGATTATGGAACTAAAGCCATGTCAGCTCAACTGAATAAAAACGTCTACCTCTTCCTCCCACGCTGACCCAGCTCCTTTCTCTCATGTGTTACCTATGGGCTGACTCAGCAAACACTATCAATGACCCACTCGCATGTCCTCGAATCCCTTCACCACTTTCATACTCACTGGCTCCCAGTGCACGTTCACTGCCAACTGCAAACACCTGTCTCTTTTCTGGCAGCCTGCCCTCCAGCTTCCTGAACCCGAATTTCTGCCCCGGGGACAGCCTTAACCCATGCATGACTGACAGGTGCAGAGGATAAAACCTTGCTTCTCTGCAACCTAAAGGAGACAACTTGAGTGAGTGCTCCCCTTTGCAGGACTTTGCTTCATACTAGACCCTTGCTTGGCCTCTTCCCCTTCCAAGTCACACTTTCCAACCCTCTACCAGGGGACACTTCCTAATAAATAAATCGCTTTCACGAGAATCCTCTTCTCAGTATCTGCTTCTGGGGAACCAACATAAGACAGGCTAGTGTTAACCGGCCCAAGTACTTGCTTTAAAAGCGTGGTTAGAAGTACAACACTTGGGTAAGAAATGTTTCAGTCTTAGCAAGGCTTGACACACAAGCTTTAGTATTCTCTGAGAATTCAAGAGAGTAGCAATAGGCATTTTGTCCTTCAGTATGAAAGATGGAGGACTATTAGAGTTGAGAAGTGTAAACACAGTGATGCATTTTGGAACAAGATGCACCTTCTGGGCAGCAATCACTCCTGAGTTAGAGTAATCAGACTTTTCATTGTTGCTTGTTCCCAAATGAAATGTTTCCTAAACAAAATTCAGAATGTGCCAGAATAAGCAAGGCTTTCTTAGGTGCTCAAAATTACAAAAAAATTGTAACCTTTTAAATGAAATACAATTAAGTAGGAGTGAAATACTCATCATTTGAATGCTTAATGAAATTCTATCTCAGAGAATCTCTCTATCCTTAGAGCTTAATTGTTTGCAGATACGACTTGTAGACATGCAACAATGGTGTCCACTATTTCAGGGTGACTTTCAATGAGAATAAAATGTACTTGGGTTTTTATTTAAGAATGAAAAATAAGGGAGCTCTAATTAGAAATGATTTTTGAGACCAGCCTCCTTTATCATGACTTTTGCTATATGGCCTTAGACGTAAAATTTCTAGTATTATGGTAATAGCATCCAGACTTTAGAGATCATCTAGACCAATTTTTTCTTTCTAGTGTTCTACATTTCCAGTTTTCCCACATGGGTATATGGACATATATAACATATATATTTACATATGTGTGTATACAGATATGCATATCCATATGTGCTTTATGCATGCATATAATATATATGTATATATGTGTAAATATACAAAGAGATTACTTTTATAATTTGAAGTTTCTAAATTGGACCATGTTCAACTGTATGGACACAAAGAAATTTAAATTAGAATAATGAAACAGTTTTGCTTATATATTATCAAAGTATTTTTTTAAGAAAGAAGACTTACAGCCGATGGTGAGAATGTAAACTCATAAATTTCTTTGAAAGTAATTTAGCAAGAGCCTTTAAAAAGTTTGTAATCCAGTAGTTTTATGCTTATAAAACTGAAATAAATAAAAAGTTTTGTGTACAAATATGCACACTTTGATAATATTTAATAGGTTTTCTACTTTTTATTAAAGTATATCATACTTACAGAGAAGGCTAGAGTTCAATATATTTTCACAAAATGAACTACCCATGTAACCATCGCCCAAATAAAGAGGCAGATTATAATCAGCACCCCGGAGTATAATAGATTTTTAAAGCAGAAACAAATTAATGTCCAACAATAGAGAAAAATTTAAATAGGACAAACTAGGCTAATTTTAAGCAATTTAAGCAAAGCCATCTAGAAGTCCCATAGGCAACGAGACAAAGCAGTAAATATGAAGATCCCTCTGGACCACAGTTACAGACTTCCAAGAGGTATATTACTGGAGGTGTGGCCAAGCCAATGGGAAATTGTGCCAACTTACCTTTATGAGGAATAACTAGCAGAATCATAGCAGCAAAGGCACTGAGTAAAAATTCGGTTTGGGTCATGCGTCGTGGTTATGCAAATGAGGTCTAAATTGATGTGCTCCATAAACCCAACGCTAAAAGTGAGTAGGCATTCACAGAGGGGAGATGCAGATATGGGTGGCAGTCTGACTGAGGATAGAAAATATAGAAATAAGTCCTCCATGCTGAGAAAAGATGGAATCCACCATTTTGAATCATACAGTGAACATTAATATGACACCAGCTTATAGCCAAAGACACTAACGAGAAGGCCAAGCTTAACCAACGGTGTAACTAGCTATTACCATCTGGTTTATGAACAAGCATAGCTAAATTAAGCATGACCTTGAGATATAGATCACAAACAAGTGGAACAGTTTCAGAGGACAGAGCAAAGAAGCTTCTAGATAGATGAAAGATGTATCAATAACATTCCCACAAACACACCCACTACTCAACAGTAGGGCTTTTAAAACTAGGATAGGGTGGACCATTCTCACCCACTGGTCCAGGCTTCAGAGGAAAATGAGAGAACTAGGTAATAATATCAGTATAGACATTCCAGGCTTCACAGGAAACAGTGGGCTCTGGATGAAAAAGATCTTTCCAGGCCTTCCACAGGACCAAGGTCAAAACAAAATTATTGCAGTTGGGGGCTACTCAGGCTGGGTAAAGACAGAACTACTTTGTGCCTCCTGTATAGATTAATTCTTTCTTTCAACAAATAGTTATTGAGCCCCTATGAAGCACTGTGCTACTCAGAGGATGTCAGTGAGAAAGACAAACACAGGCCCGGCCCTGAAGACAGTGTCACCTACACTGTGATGAGGAGAAGTACACTTTCCAGAAGGTGAATGAAGGTGCAGCTTCAGTCTGCATTTCAAGGTCTATATCTAATGTTTTTGCATAATTTGAATTCTTTTCTTTAAATGGGCCCCCAAAAATGTACAAGCTTTGTGTCCCACAAACCTGGTCCCACCTCTGTTGATGAGTTCCATGAAGAAGACCAGATTTCTATGATGGTACCTCTCACACTTCATTACACACATTTATTTGCATATCTGTCTTTCTCTAAAACCCTGAGCCCCTTCATGTTAGAGACATTTCTAATTTATCTTTGTGTCTCTGATATTCAATGCAGATGTGTTAAACAAATAAGCGTATAGACTTTAGTTAACTTTTAGTTATCAGTATACTAAACAAGCAACGGCCTTCATGCTTTTGAATATCATTTGTTCCCTTTTTTGCTTTCCCTCAGTAAAGGTCCCTTTGAAAATTCCAATCTGACCAGGCTGGAACAAGTGAGGAATTGTTGACTCTTATCCACACCAGGGAGCCAAGAAAAGAAGAGGCTTTTTGTGGCCAGGTGAGGTAATGGTAGCAGCAGTCAGTCCCAGGTAGAAAATCAGTGAAGCCTGGAGTTGCTGAGTCAATTAACAAAGCGAAGTTCCTGAAACAAATGGTCTCCTCAAATCAATGATTCTCAAATTTTGGTGTGCTCACTTGGAGAGCTTGTTAAAACACAGATGGTTGGGCCCCATCCAGAAGTTCTTAGTAGATCTCAGGTGAACACTGGAAATTTGCATTTCTAACAAGTGCCAAGTGATGCTGATGCTGCGGGTCCCGGGACCACACTTTACCCTAACGGATGCCCTAATCTTGGCTCCACTTTGAAATCATCTGGAGAGCTTTAAAAATGCTGAGGTCTAGGTTCTTCCCCACCCTGATTAATCCTCATTCTGATTAACTGGTCTAGATCACAGTCTGGGCACTAAGATCCACTCAGACACCCTTGGAGCAATTCCAGTCGGAGGGAACCTTTCTGCATTTAAACAGCCCCAGCCACTACAATCCAAAGGAGACTCACTTAGGCCTTGCTACTCCACAAACATCTTGTTTCCAAGCCTCTGCCCATGTTGTGACTACCTGGAATGGCCACTCCTCCATAAGGCTCCAATCTGCCCCTCTCTAAAGCTTTCTAGATCCCAGCCCCTCCAGCTCTTTAACATCTCAGTCCCTCCTTCCAGTTCCCACAGTAATGTTTTGAACTACACCTCTCCTATTACATTTCTCTCCCTGTATCACAATTACTTGTTTGCATTTCCATTTTCCTCCCAGAATAATGTAAGCTTCTTGAAGGTAATTTCTCTACCTTATGGCCCTAGTACCTAGCCCAGGTATTAAATGAAAGGTTTTTGAATGAATATTGAACAATAATGTATTAATCAGATTAATCTCCACCCTTTTGGGCAAAAGAATTTCTTACTCTTCCCAATTGTCTCTCTATTTCCATATCTAATTGCTGAAGGCCTTTACCTTGTCATAATTTAAAGGTAAAAATCAAGTTGGTAACATTTTATACCATGAATTGCAAAACAACCAAACTAAACCCAAACTACTTGAATGGCATCCCAAAATAGAACCTAAAATGGAGAGCCATATTAAGTGAACTAATTAAATAAGGAAAATGAGAATTTTGCTATTGCATTACAAGTTTCTGGTTTTACCTAAATGAATGATAAAAAAAAAAAACAGTGTGGAAAAGCAAAATGACTTCACAATAAAACTCTAAGCCCCAGAAGATCCTAGCATCCCTTCTAGTCTAAACTTAGCTCAGCCACTGGCCCACCATGTGAATGAGTCACTGCTCTTGCTTGACTTAAATCATCCTTCTTATAAAACTTGTTAAAGAAAGACGTCACTGCAAATTAGATGTTGTAGCTAAGTTTAGCCATCCTTAGGACCTAAATACTGTAACTTATGTGAGTTCAATCATTTTTATATCATGACTTATATTTGGGCATGTGCTTGAATATGTGTTTTTGTACATACTGTAGCTAAAGATATACCTTATGCACAGATATAGATTTTATATATATTAATATATATGCAAATATCCACAGAAAGCACCTTGCACAGAAACATCCTTGAGCTATTTTAACAGAAAGCATTATTTTACTGACATATGTTCAGAATTGAGCTCTCTGACTTGCCCCCAGCCTAACCTCTATGAGTTGACTACTCTCCTCAGAGAGGCTGTGCATGAGTATGTAAGTGTGCGTGTTGGGAGGATGACAGGAAGACCTGCCCTCCCCCGTCCCCAGCTTCTCCTCAGACAATGCGATTCACACTGAGCCACGCAGGCAGATGCCACATGGTATAATCTGGGGATTAATAGGGTCTCTCTACCAGAAATACTCGCCCACAGGCTTCTCGGAGAAGCCTGAGGTTCCAACCATCACCAGCATTTCCTTCCTTCTTTAAGGGCCTTCTTGAAGAGCTCATGCATTTTACCTGGATCAGGACACTGTGTTATCTGGCAAAGGCTATGCATTTAAAATGTGAGTGACCTGAGAGGCTAGTTTATCTGATCAACCCAGTACTGCCCACTTATTGTCACTTCTTTGAGATTAGGATCCTGAAAGAATGAGGAAAAGGAAGGTGACATTCAGAGATACTTAAGCAGCCCTTGCTTGGGAGAAGGAAGTCAGAAACCTGGACAGTCCAACAGTCACACAAGGATCCTAGGCACAAGGGAGCAAGTAGCAGAGGAGAGTAACAGGGACACCAGAAGACAGGTAAGCATGAGCAACAGGCTAACTCTGGCCAGTGACCAAGGCTGACTGCTGCATGGAAACTCAGTTTACAGACAACTTCCTCATCTCATTTGAATCTCAAAAAATCCCAGTGAATTAAGTATTGTGATTTTCATCCTCATTTTATAGAAGGTTGTGAGATTCAGAAAAACTGAGTGGCTCACCCAAGGTCACTCAGCTAGTAAATGGCAGAACTGGGCTGCAAACCATGGTCTTCAAAATCAAGCAAGTCTCCATGTTACACCTTCCTGTCTAGGTGTCAGGTCAAGCAGTGACTGTGCCAAATGATTCTGTCCCCTCCAATACACACAGATGTGGTTATACTCCACTACGGGGTTTCCACTTACTGTGGCCAGAACTAACCCAAGCTCCCTCGCAAGAATCAACAGCCTGCTCATATCAGGGGACCCAGCATACTCTAAACATGGGAAAAATGGCTAAAAGAAAAACTTAAGAGGGAGGCAAATATTAAGATAGGTAAGGAAGGTATCCCACCCTCCCTAATCCAGCAGAGTATGTTGTTAACATCTTCTTTGGGGTCAAAGGAAGACCTGAGACCACAGAATATAAGTTGTGGAGAGGTCTCGAGGGTTCATCCTGCCTCTGGGCAGGCCCACACCTCAACTGTCAAACCCATGTGGTCATCCAGCCTATCCATAATAGTGAAAAAGAGGAATTCTTCAATTTCCTTAAGAGACCCATTCCCATGTTCAGTCATCTTTCCTATTAAAAAGGAGCTCTTTTGTACCTAATTTAAATGTTTTCCATCAGCTTTCGTAGGTCTGCTCAAGAAGAGATCATCAGTGTTATTTAAATAATATATTTAATATTTTAAAGCCTACTAAGAATCCGTTCAGTATTTCTTCTCCAGGAAAACAGCCATAACTCCTTTGATATCTCTTCACAAGGCATAAGTCCTATTTTTTATGCCTTTAATCAATTCCATTGCTCATCTGTGGTTCCTTTCCAATTTTATCACATGCACACTAAACTGTGAAGACCAAAACACAGTACCCTGGATGCAGTACTCTAAGGAACAGACCAATAAAAGGCTGGTTTCCTAGCTCCTGAAAGACGATCACACAATAAAAGCCAGGGTCACGTTCATGCCCAAATATCACTCATAAACAATAGCACCGCCCTGCTGATTCGTTCACCGTGTGCTCCACATGTCGCCCCCTGCCTGGTGCCATGCCCTCCCGCTTCAGCTGTACCCCTGGAGTCCAGGTTGAGTGCTCCTGTACACACTTTATCCTGCCCCTTCCTGAGCAGCACCTCTAGAGAGGAGAAACCCACAGGTGCTCACAAGTTTAAAATACGATAAGAGAAGCCACGTCTCATTCTCAGAGGTGACTGGCAAGTCACAGAATTTTAGAACAAAAGGAATGTTCAATCCAGCACCACAACAGGAGAGAAGGCAGCACAATACGTACAGGTGCTCAATGAAGCCTCTACAGGTACAAATAGCCTAAGAGCATTTGTAGCTGATTTACACACTTAAGTCTGTCTGTATAAAGGGAAGTATTACCCTCATTCACCAGCTCACAGGTTTGATCAGCAAAGAGACCAAACCTGAGAAAGCTAGAAGTACCTGGAGCTTGTTAGAAAATTCATCACACAGGGCCTGCAGTCACTTAGCCGGTTTCCTCTCCTCTTGTCCTTTTCCGTCTGCATATTAAACCAAGTTATTTGTTCCTCACAAAGCGTAACTGCTGCAACCTGAACTTTCCCATTTTTCTCCCTGAAGCAAAACAAGATTGTGTAAGTAAAAGCCCCAGAAACATTCTAATCAAGAATGAGAACTAAACCTCCAACAACTAAGATTTAGGCAAACAAGAAAACAGATTCCAGAATCAGCAAAGACCCTTCTGACGCTCCTGGAGGCATTGCTAGCGCACGTACCTCAAGCCTTAGCTCTTATACCTCAAGCCTTAGCTCTTAATAGAAACGTCCTCACAGCTGAATACCCCAGGCCTTTCTGCCCGGAGGGGCTGAGGCCGTGCTGGCAAATATTACTCAGTCTCAGAGCATCCTTTTCAGAGTGGTATTTTTCTTTACTCTGCTGATGAAACACAGCCCCTGAGGGCCAGTGAGGTAGCACCATGTGCCACTGACCCTCAGAGAATGTCCAGCACGGGGCCTGGGCCATGTCACACTCTCCTAGAATGAGTTTAGCTCTCTGGAATGTTGTTAGCTTGATGTCTGAATTGCCAGCTGGGTAATCTAAGGTGGTCATTTCAATAGAGAGTCTGCAAAACCAGTAAGATTATTCTATTATATTCATTTAATAGCTGAACTCTGTCTACTTCCAAAAGAATGTACTGTTATTTATTAGTGATACTTAGGCCAATTAAAACACAATGAAGATAAGAGATATCTGCACTTCCATGTTCACTGCAGCATTATCCAAAATAGCCAAGAGGTGGAAACAACCTAAATGTGCATTGATGGATAAACAGATAAAGAAAATGTGGTATATACCTACAATGAAATATTATTCAGCCATAAAAAGAGGAAGGAAATCCTGTCACATGCTACAAGATGTATGGACCTTGAAGACATTATACTAAGTGAATAAGCCCATCACAGAAGGACAAATACTGTGATTCCTTATATGTGGTATCTAAAATAGTCAAAACACCAAAGCAGAGAGCAGAATAGTGGTCGCCCTGGGCTGGCGGGAGGGGCAAATGGTGAGTCACCATTCAATGAGTTTAAATTCTCAGTCATACAAGATGAAAGTTCTAGAGATCTGCTGTATAACATTGTGCTTATAGTAAGCAATACTGTAGTGTACACTTAAAAATTTGTTAAAAGAGTAGATCTCATGTTGTGTTTTTTACCACAATAAAAAAAGCTATTCTCCTCTACTTCACTATATATGGCAAACTGAATTGACAATAAAATAATGTGCATATCAAAACACTCACACACATACACACACACAATAAGGATAGAGCATTTAAGAACAAGTGAATACAAGGTTTTGGGGTAGGCTCTGGCCAGGTTTACTATACTCAGCACTCCTAGATCTAGAACCAGGGCCAGCTTCACGGCCATACAACCTGAACAGTCGCATTGGGCCCCGAGCTCAGAACAAACCTGTACTTGGTTTAATACTCTGCTCTTGTTGCCTAGAGATTCTTAATAATTTCTTTAGAAAGGGCCCCACATTTTCATTTTGCACTGGGTCCCAAAAATTATGCAGTTGGTTCTGCCCAGAACTGATTGTGTCTGTTCACAGACTGGTCATCCTTACATAGTTCATTGCATGTGACTGTAAATTAGTGGTATCCAACCATTATTATACAATTTGTGCACAATGGGGCAAAGGGTTGTAAAATACGAAAATTTATCAGGATGTTAGACACAGATGGCTTGCTGAAGACAGTTGTTGTAACCATATAAAGTAATTAAGCTGGGCGTTGGGGGCATTGTAGTTGGGACTAAAAGAGATTTGGAAATCCCTGACTTTGGGCTTCCCTCTACCTGACAGGACCCACCCTTGGGCAGGCAAATTACCACTGCTACCCACCTGAGCACATCCCTGAGAAACTGGGAAGACGTGGGAAGCCATGCTCATCAAACCTCCTCCAGCCTGATATCGTCTGATATCCTTTGCTAAAAATGGATCCTTTGTGTTTATCACAGTAACAGTAACTGCTAGATATGCAGGTGTCCAAGTGCTCATTTTCATCAAGTCTCTAGCTCAGTTCTCTGAAGGATTTCTTCAGGGTCATCTAAAGGAACCAGAAAGAATAGATACTTTCAGAGACTTGAGTTGAGTATCCTTGCAACAATCAGGTGATCAAGTTGCCTACAGTTTTTAGATAATTTGATTGAAAAGCAAAACTGAACCTAAAGTCTACCTAGCTTTAGTCTACACAGAAATAATGTATTAAAAAGGACTAAAAATTATTTATTTCAAGGTATAGTCAGACAAACTCTTACTCCATAAATTTGCTTATTTTTCCCCTGCTATGAGAGGATGCCTTTCATAGTAGTGTCAGGGACATAAGCTACTCAGGAAGATAGACAAATTGTCAACTTTAAACTGTTAAAAAAAAAAAAAAGACCGGGAGTCGGGGGAGAGGCCGTCCCGGTGGCGCAAGCGGTTAAGTGCGCGCGCTCCGCTGCGGCGGCCCAGGGTTCGCCGGTTCGGATCCCGGGTGCGCACCAACTCACTGCTTGGCAAGCCATGCTGTGGCAGCATCCCATATAAAATAGAGGAAGATGGGCATGGATGTTAGCCCAGGGCCAGTCTTCCTCAGCAAAAAGAGGAGGATTGGCAGATGTTAGCTGAGTGCCGATCTTCCTCACACACACACACACAAAAAAAGGGAGTTCTCCCTTACTCCATCTCAAACAAAGATCCTAGTAAGAAAAGACAGGATCCTCTCTCCATTACTGATGATAATAGAGGGAAGCATGCACTGATTAGATTTATGGGAAATCCAGAGGCCTTGCTTTGGCAGTTTCAATATCCTTTTTCACCAGCCTTTCCACCAGGATGTCTAGCAATCAGCAAATTGAACTGGTTCACATTTTTGTTTCTTCTCCTTCCCTCTCTCTAACTGAAGCACAATAAATAATCTCGTGAGCAGAAGACAGAATCTGTAAATAGGATCATCAGATCCTTCCATAATTACAAAAGTTATGTGAACAAGATATGCCCCCTGCAAAATCACAATCCCAAGATAGCTTCCATCTAATTAATGCTAAGAGCATCATTTATTTCCCCAGCTCACTGCAGGTTTGGGCATCTGGTTTCCACAGGCAAGAAAGTATATGAAAGCAAAGAAGTCAGACTGTCTTTCTCTGATGATCCCTATTTATACTCAAAGTGTAATAGCCAGAAGAGATCTTAGCAGGGGATCATCCAACAACATCTTGGATGTTGCTTGCATCTACAAGCAAGATGGAAAATTCCAACCACTCAAGAAAGTCTTGTGTCTATTGTTTGAATGGCTTCTTTTTTCATTTCTCATCAAAGGTTAAATTTTGGAAACACACAAGTCAATGCACAAGGTCAAATATACTTGGGGCCTTTAAGTAACTCGAAGGAATTTGGGCTCTAAACTGGTGGCCTAGTTTTCTTAGAAAACAAATTTATTTAGTCTACTTACAACCTGTAGTGAGCACTTAACTATGTGTAAGTTCTATGTTACCATTCCCAGCTGTCACCTGAGAGTATAAGATTTATGATCTGCTTGGATCAAAAAAGAAAACGAAAAACAGAGAGAGAAAAACAACCTCAGCACACAAACACTTTGGGTACTTAAAGGAATAAGCTTCAACTCAATCGTTCAAAAGATACCTGTTGCTGCCCAAATCCTTCCTAATATCTAAGTAAATCCTTCATGTTATAACTTAAATTATTTTTCTCCTATTGTCTATATGGAGAATAATTGTTCACCAACTTCCATGGGATTAATTTCAGTTCAACAAATAGTGACTGAGTGCCCATTATGCGCCAGAAACTACAGACCCTAAGGATTGAAAGTTGAATAGTTATGGTCCTTAGGTTCTCAACCTATCAGCAAAAGACATGTATGCAACTAAGTACTAAACTAGTAGTATGAATAAATGCAACAGGAAAACAGAAAAAGGAGCTGGTCTTTCCTTGAAAGATCAGTAGCATTTCACCAGGGAAAAAAAAAGGATAGAAGAGCACTCTAGAGAGAGAGAGCCACAAATAGAAGGTATTAGATTAGAAGAGAAGGGTAGATTGGAGGGAAATTATTAAAGACAGGCTAAAGACTTTGGACTCCAGCCAAAAGGCCACAGGAAGTCATAAAAAATTTTTCAACCCAGCACAGGGAAGTAACATGACCCGAGTCTTATTTTAGATAGATCATTCTGGAGGCAGAGGAGAATGCCTAGGAGAGAGGAACTAGAGCCCAAGTGCTAGGAGGCTATTGCAAAAACAGCAAAAGATTATGTGAATGTGGAGTTCTGCAGAAAATAGGATTGGAAAATCCATAAGACTTAGTGGCTGATTAAATGAATGGAGTAAAGAAGAAGAAAGGGAAGAATACTCTGAAGTATTTAGATTGGGTAGCATGGTGGATAGCGATGCCAGTAACCCAGAGGAGGAATAAATGTGGATAATGATTTCATTTGGGAACATGTTGAGCTTGAGGTACATTTTGGATATCCAGGTGAATATGTCAATCGGACATTTGAACTCATTCACAGGGCTGTGAGACTGGGAATCATCAGACTATCATAGATGAGATCATCCAAGGTAAAAGTACAGCCCTAGGAGAAAGGGGGAAGGACAGAACTTGAGTCCATCTACATTTAAGAAGGAAGAGGCGGCAATGTAAAAGACTGGAAAAAGAAGCAGAAAGGTATGAAAAAAAATGCCAGTAGAATCGAGTCCCTGGAAGTGAAAAGAAAGTTTTAGGAATGAAAGAGATGCTATAATGAGATAACATAGGATGGGGACTGAGAAGATATTGGTTTGAGAAAACATAGGACAATTGAATATGAAGAAATTTCAGTAAAGTTTTAGAGGAAAGACAGCAAGGAATTGAGATGGGAATTTAAAGTGAAAAAATGCGTGGCGGTGGAGGAAAGAAACTGAGGGAGCTTTGTTTTGTTTTTGTTTTCAGAAAACGGGAGGCAAAGTCAACAATGAAGTTAGATGTCAGGATGGGCTGAGGATCCTGAAGAGTGAAGAGAACAAGGATAGCAAACGGAAAAGAGAACTGATTAGAAGTGCGTGCATTATTAGAAGTGAATGCAATACAGACCCAACAGACATAGGTAATCATAAATTTATACTAGAGCTGGATCAAAACAGATCCAAGATTTTTCCAATAGCCTTCAGCAACTGGGAGAAAACACACGGTTGGGTTGATCCACGTTTGAGAGTGTTAAGGTGAGTATGGGGGCAAAAGTAGTCAGGGAATGAAAGCATTTGGGGAACCAGGGAGGGTCATTAAACTGATGCAAGATGAGTGAGGAAACAGTGAAGGGAGAAAGGAGGCAGTAGCCTGGGAGAATGGAGGACAAGGTGCCAGAAGACTGGAGTGAGTCTCCATTGAGTTTTATCTTGTTTTTCTAAGACTTTATTTTTTTAGAGCAGTTTTAGGTTTACAACAAAATTGAGAGGAAGTTACAGAGATTTCCCACATATCTCCTACCCGCACACATGCATAGCCTCCCCCAATATCAACATCACTGACCAGAATGGTACATTTTTTACCAACGATGAACCTATTTTAACATATAATAAACACCCAAAGTCCATAGTTTACTTTAGGGTTCACTTTTAGCGTTGTACATTCTATGCATTTGGACAAAAGTAATGACATATATCCATCATTATAATATCATACTGAGTATTTTCACTGCCCTAAAAATCTCCTGCGCTCTCCCTATTCAACTCTCCCCTCCCTCAGCACCCCTGGCAACCACTGCTCTTTTTACCATCTCCATAGTTTTGCCTTTTCCAGAATGTCATATAGTCAGAATCATACGGTGTGTAGCCTTTCAGATTGGCTCCTTTCACTTAGTAGTATACATTTAAGTTTCCCCCATGTCTTTTCATGGCTTGATAGCACATTTCTTTCTAATGCTGAATAATAATATTCCATTGTCTGGATGCACCACAGTTTATTTATCCATTCACCTACTGAAGGACATCCTGGTTGCTCCCAAGTTTTGGCAATTATGAATAAAGCTGCACCAAATATCCATGTGCAGGTTTTTGTGTGGATATAAGTTTTCACCTCCTTTGAGTAAATACCAAGGAGCCCAACTGCTGGATCTTATGATAAGAGTATGTGTAGTTTTGTAAGAAACAGCCAAACTATCTTCCAAAATGGCACACTAGTGAGTTTTATCACAAGTTTCATGGATGTAGGCGATGATAGGCAGCAGTGATACGACAGTAGTTTGTACTCAGAGCAGAATTTCAAAAAATTTCAGAGCAGAGCAGTTCTAAGGTGCTAGTAATTGAAAGAAGTAGCATAGTTGATGGCAAAAGATGGTGAGAGCTCCTCACAGGATATTTCTTACTATAGTTAAAAGCAGTTACTAAGGGTCCCTTTTAGGTGTCTTTTAATATTTAAATATTAAAACGTTAAAGTAAAATTTTAGCAGAGGATGTGAAGTCTTTGGAACACTGGGCATTGATATTTATAACACTCTCTGTTCACTGGAACCTCTGCAGACCAGTCTCAATACTCTCCTCTGTGTTCTGAAGAAAAGATACTAAGCCAGTTCCAGTTGGGTTTTCCATTACTTGCAACACAGGTCCTAACTGATATTACAAACAAGAACCCGCCTAAGCAATGAAGGGGATTTATTGGCTTACGCGACAGGAAAGTCCAGCGGCAGCTCAGGCTTCAGGGCTGCTCTGATTCCAGGGCTCAAGGATGTTGTCAAGGACAAGTAGAAACCTGTCACTCCTCTCTGTCTTTCATGGTGTCAGTTTCACTGTGAGGCTGGCTTCTCAAATGGTGTGTTACATTATATTCCCCATCCTTCAGAAGAAAGAACTTCTTTTCCAGAAGCTTCCAGCAAAAAAAAATTCTTCTCTAATCCCACTATCCTGAAATGAATCATATGCCAAGCCCTGAACTGTGGTCAGGGGGCACAATTATCCTTATCAGTTATATCTAGAAGTGGAGTTAGCATCCCACAAAAGCCACGTCCTGCGTGAAGGAGGTGTGGTCAACAGAGCAAAACTCAGGGTAGTTAACAAAGGCAAAATATGCACAGATACACATCACACTGTCTGTTTTCTTTTAGGTTTACAGGTAATATTCCTCCCTGAATTAGGACTCTGTAATAGACAGCAAAGATATAGCTAAGAAGAAAATAAATTTAAACCAGATGACATCACCTACTATAATCTTCCCCTGTTAAGAAATATTTTTCGTTACGTCCTTTTTCCTATCTATGAACTCATGTTTCAACTCACGTTTCTGTTGAAGGCTGAAGTTTCTTTGGCAGCTACAGATAACTGCTCTATTACCACCTCGAGGGCAGTCCAGTTCCCAGTCTGCATCTCCAGAATCCTTTTTCCTTTATTCTAGGAAAAGGTAGTACTATCTTGAGGCATAAGGTGAATTCTCTTTAGTTTGAAAATACAATCCTTCTTTTCTTTATCAGAATGAAAAAATAAAGGCCTAGTGGCTTGAGTCTATTGCAGCCTTTTGCTTATATGCAAATTTAAAGTTCATTTTATCTTATGGCAGAAACACACTTAATTAACTTGGCATTCTTTCCTATGTAGCTTTTCCTGGAGGGAGATCTAGTTTGATTTATGATGAACACCTAATTAAAGAGTTAATTTCGCTTCCTACATATGCACTGTAGCTGTCCTATTAGAATAAGGGGGAAATCTCATGGTGAATTCTGCAAGTCCTCTGGTTATTTCAATCACTCAAAAGAGATATTTATTATGTTCCCAGAAGTATGTTAAGCATTAAAGTGCAATGTATCATCCACATCCTCCAGGAGGTCATCCAGCTGGGGAGATGAGCCATGCACTTACAAAATAGTTAAGGAACAGGGCAGAGCAGTGTGGAATTAAAGACCAGAAGTAGTAATGCTACAGAGTAAGGGTCACAGTAAAACAGTGTAAAGATTTGGGGGGAGGGGAGGGAGAAGATACAGTTACTCTGAGAGGATGAGGAAGATCCCTAGGAGAGGAGGGCTTCAGTTGGACCTTAGAGAATACTCAGATTGTGTAGGTAGAGAAAGGACATTCTGACCACAGAGGGATTCTTGGGAGATGAAAATGAACATTAGTGTTTCAAAGACTGACAAGAACCTGTCCTTCTAAAGAAGAAGGATCATTCTGGGCAACAGTGAAAGGTAAGACTGGCTACAAAGTGGGTCCAGAGTACAAAGAACTTTGAGCCCTGTGACAATGGAGCCTACTCTGGAACATCTGATCAGACGGTTATGATAATAAAAAGGAGCTAAAACTACCTGGTTGAAGGGAGAACGACCAAAGGCAGGCTGATCAGTTACAAACCAATGTAGGAAGCCAGTGGGGAGGCCACAGGCAGCAGCAAGAGGAGCGGGCTTCTCCCTTCTCCAGAGAAAGGCCACAATGAAAGAGAAGAGCTCAGACACGATCTTGGTTCCCAATCTTCTAACAGTGTAAACAGTACGGTTGAGTTTGAGATCACAGTTGGGCATCCAAGTGAAATCATCTTGTAAACAGTTAGGGGGACACATTCAAGCCAAATCTGGATATAATGCAATAGGAAGTTGACTTCTGGGTCAACAAAATTACTACCAGTTAGCTGCACAGGTTCTATTATTTCATTAATCTCTCAGTCACGTGATTGAATTTCTTGGACTCTACTCTACTCTAAAGGATCACTCTCCTTCCCGAAGTTCCTTTAACATAGAGGTCCAACCAGAATGTATAAGTAAAATAATGCTAACTATGGCCTTAGTGACTTCAGGAACTATTGCAGTTTTTGAAGAACCTAATGTCCATCCTGGGAGAATATGGCTTATCGATGTATTTATTATCTGTGTACAGGTAGCATGACCTGTTGCTTATTTAATATGGAAAAAACACACAGCCCCAGTACACATATGTGCTACATATGTCACCAAATTCTAAATCTAGGCAGTCTCAAACTTTAGTGTCCATTATTCTAGGTTTTCATTTAAAACACAGATTCAGTGGTTCTGGTGGAGCCCTGCAATCTGCATTATTAACAAGTCCCCAAGTGATCCTGTTGCAGAAAATATTCTTTGCAGAAATACTACCTTAACTCTCAGGTGTTAAACACTCTCAACCAGTGTGCCTGATCCATTTTAGGTGTATTGTATTGAATCAATGTGTTCCCAGCCCTAACAGCAATAAGGCATATATTATGACTTCTTGGATACCTAAATATATCAAGCCTTCCAGGGAAAAGCCATCATTTGAGTTATCCCACATAAGAGAATATAGCAAGTTGTTATATACATGAACTTCACTTGAAGTGAGCCAAGTCTGGGGTGTGATTCTACTTTCTCCACAAGTCATTACCCCCAACCAAGTAAATTATCTTTATCTTTCTTCATTCTTCCATTTACCACACTAGCATACTATATATATACTCAGTGACTCCATGGAGGGGAGGGTTCAAGATAGAGAAGAAAAACTCCTTATCCAATAAAATCCAATATAAATATGAATTGTACTGTACTTTTTTTTAATTTACTACAAATGGGATCTCTAAATCATAAGCTCCTCCCTATATGATTCTAGGCCTTAAATACTGAGCTAAGTTCTGAAGATAACTTTTGAATCCTTGCTGATCTTTGCTGGTCCTCTAATACTGCTATGATGTATTTATTGATTTACAAATTGACTGCATTAATTTTTAGGATGAAAATCTGGCAGTTTATAGTAAATGGTATGTGACTTATATAAGTGACTTTCAGTACATTTTTTTAAGCCAGAAATCATCAAGGGCTCCAAAATAAACACCACTGCGAAATTTATGGGACTTTCATATGAAAGCTTTGCTTTAAAGTTTGTTAATATGAATTAATAAAACAAATGTCTTTTCACATTTTGTCCTAGGCTTCAAAGCACATTTTCTTTTAAAGATATAGAGTAAACTCTTTGCCTACTCATGTTCTTTTTTCTTCAGAGATAGTCATTTATAGATCTCTAAACATATTTTAAAACTTCCAAAACTGATTATTTAAATCAGAGTTTTATTGAATTACTTATTTATCAGAATTATTATTTTATACAGAATTTTATCAAGACCAATTTAGTCTGCAGAGTTACTTGTAAAAGAACAATGTTAGATTGCTATTTTAGAAGTATAACTAATACCCAGGTACTGTCTCCCACCACTGGACGGTAACTTTCCAAATCCTAAGCAAGGTATATGGACACTAGGGGATGGAAGTTAATCTGAACTGTGCGTCCTATAAATGTTTCAGCTTCCGTGCCTATTTATGAGCTTGATGTCTTCTGAGGCATCTCCGCATGAGCAGCTACTTTAGATTTTTAGTTGACTCCAGTAACCCATCAAGCAGATATTACAATACAGTCTATGAAAATACATGGATGCTTAGATATAGATTCCAGACATGAAAAATCTTATGGTTGCTAAAGAAAATAGAATACTCTAAGAGATTTTAAAGTAGTTATTTCCTGAATGTCTTTTTTTCTCCAAACATTAGACGAAGTTGCATTGTTTACAAAAATTTATTCATACAAATTTTACACACTTTATGTAACAGTTATCAAAGTCCTAGTTATAGATATCATGTGTGTAATAATACTTGGTTAAGATGATTTTATAATCAGTTGCACACAAAATAAGAGCTTCGAGACTAACATCTACCTAAATTATCACTATATCATAAATCTGCTCCAGGTTAGTAAGGCTCTTGGCAATTCTAAAAAGTATACAAAAGATTAAACTGGGTGATCACTGTAAATGCTTGCAACTAGCCACGGGAACACTAAATTAGGCTTCATAAATAAAAGGTTAACTAAAGCCCTGTTTCACCACTAACAGCTAACACAAATACAGAAAACTCTGCCCATTATCCAAGAAACAAATAATTAAGACTAAAATGCAAGCCGATGTGTTGCAGCATTGTAGGGCCACTAAATAGCCATCTGTGATTCGTGGCGATTTAAAAGGCGAAGAAAGGCACTAACGCTGCAAACTGCATTCGTGTCACATTGCCTGAGACTGCAGAATTAGAGAAAGATTGATCCCGCACACAGGACTCAGGCATAGATCGAATGCCTCTGTGCTTTTCCCTGTTTGCAATGTGATCTCCTGGCAGCATCCATCCCGCCTGGGAATGCAAATCCAATTCCATTTTCTTTGATTTATGACTTCGTACTGATCAAATCCGTAAAGGAAAAGGAAAGATCCTTTAAACCCTACAAGCTAATGTTTAATCTTTTTTTGTAATTTTTTTTTTCTTTTCAAAAGAATTTGTGTCTGAAATTTGGGAGTTTGGCTGGTTTGCCTGTTGTTGCTTGATCTGGTTGCTGGGTGAAGGTTCTTTTGTTTATAGAGATTACTAGACAGGTTCAAGAAATTGATAGGAAACAGACAGACGTGCTTTCTGTAGCCAAGAAAGGATACAAGGGAAGGTTCTCAGGGTCTGTTGGGGCTTGCTTACCTCACTCTTGACCACAAATATAAGATAGTACTCATACATATGAAGACGAGGTTTAAACGATTTATCAGTTAGTAAATCTGAGCAACATGTGAACACTACACATTCTAATATGACAAAGGTTGGTTTTATGAAATAAATTTTACTAAGCAATAAGCCATAATGTAGAAAAATACATTTTACCTACAAACTCAATAAACAAGAAACAAAAGGTTCATATTTAGTGCATAATTACTGAGTGATAACTACACAGGGGTTCCTAAACTTTACAGTAAGTGCTTGCATCAAACAACAAAAAAAGAAGCATTCACAAGTTTAAGAGAAGTGAATAAAAAATGGTAAACGGTACTTAAATAGTGCAAGAGAGTGGGAAGGAGATGTCTTCAGAAAACCACAAAAGAAAAGGGTGGCTCTTACAGTGCAGGGTTCAAAGGGGAGGATCCTGGCCATTTCACAAGATGAGAAGCATGGACAGCACTGGAGAAAAACACATCGTACTTTGCATCCATTTCCAATACCCAGCACCCAAAGTCAACCGGGCAGGGGACCTCTGGTGGGACTTGGCTTGCCCCCAGTGTCCCAGACCTGGGGCAGCCCCAAACCAGGGTCCTCCTCCTACTGCCTTATGTTCTGTCTCTTCCAGTATACCTACATTTCCTTCACTTTATTCCAATTGCCCTAACCTGGGATATTGGGTTCCCTGGAAATACAGAAAAGGGAGCTTCCTACGCAAGCCTCCCTTCTCGGTACAATCCCCCAACTCTTCCCCCAGGAAGTGGTGTGAATTCTGGGGAGAAGCACAGTTTGGATCGAGCTGTTGTTTTATCAGGAGAATTTCCTTCTGGGCTGAGAGTCTGAAGAGAGACAAATACACATAAAAGTAGAATCAAAGAAAGCAGAAATATTGGAATTGCCACCCAGCAAGGGGGACAGTGCCTCGTTGAGTTAGGCTGGGACTGAAGCAGCCTGCCCCCGGAGACTCACTAGGAAAGAATGCCCTTCAGCAACTCTCCCAAATCATTACCTCCAAATCTCCCTGGAGCAGGGCATCATTGTTTATGTACAGTAGCAAATGGTCAGTATTAATATCTTCAGGCCTGTCATGGATAAAAATACTATCCTTTTAATTCTGGTTTACAAAAATAGGACTAATATTCAAAACAATGATTGTCTATTTTTCTATTTATTTTATATAAAAACATAAACAGCTCAGGCAAATTTTCAATCCTTGTGCACACTTTGTATGAACTCTCTATTATACTTATATATGTATTCTTAATATATATATTTATTTTATATATATACCAATAACTGGTCCACAAAGTATATCTGTGCATTCTCTAGTGCTTTGTAAAAAGAAAAACAATATTATTATCAAAATATTCATTTAATGGCTTTACTTCATACATAAATACATATTTGGATAGAACACACGAGCGATGACTGTTCACTCAGTTGGGAAAACGACTTTTCATTGTGTCAGGATTGTATACATAGGGTAGCTGGTAACTCATCGCTACAAATACGCTATTCGGCGTCCTTTGTTTTTAACCCTTTGTTTATACCTTTTCCCTAGGACAGCCGCCAAGTATTTCTTGACAGCCATTTGTTTCCGGTAGCGGCTGTAGCTGTCCGTGAAGATCCCGTCCGAGTGGCGCTTGGAGAGCGGCTCCGAGTCGTCCTCCGCGCCGCCGCCCAGGTTCCCACTGCAAGGACAGGGGTCGGGAAGAGGGTGGCGGGGCGGGAGACACAGGTTCAATAGCAGCGGGGAGCAGGTGGGCCCCACCCCACGCGGGAGCCTTCGGGGAGGGCACGGGCTCGCACTGCCCACCGCGCCGCCCTGCTCTGCCCGTACGCAGCCGGAGGGAGGGCTTCGATGGAAACCCCTCACTCCTCACTCCTCCCTCCCCACCGGGATTTCCAGGCACTAAGTCCTTACCGAAGGGGCCCGGTTGAAGTCTGGGCCAAGGGCACGCGATTTAACCCTAACCTTTCTCCAAACGCTGCCCTTTGAGAAATGACCATCCATGCGTTTGCGCTGAATTGTCCTCACTGTCCCTCTCACGCCCCCATGCACACAGAAAATAACCAAAGAGCCCTAAGTGCCATGCTGGCTGCTGCCGTGGAGTTTACATCGATCCCGCAATTCCTAGTCAGACACGAGCACTCCTCCTTCCGCACGCTAAGTTGAAAAACGTGATAATAATATAAGTCGACAGGCTGTAGGCAATATTTTTCATCGCATGAATTATTCATTGCGAAAAATGTAATCTGTTTTCCCATGGGCTTTATTAAAATGTTGCCTTCTGCTGAGAGATGCTCCACGAAAGCCCTGTGCTCTGGGTTTGTCTGGCACGAGAAAAAGCTGTTTCCCTAAGTGTCCAAATTTAAGATTTGTTTCGATTTCAATTTACAGTAAATGTAAAAAAAAAAAGAAAGTCAAGCTTAGAGGAAATTATAGTTAGTCGTCCGGAAAAGCTTGAAGGTTTTGAATGGCTGAGGGGTTTGTTCGCTTTCTCTCTTTTTCATTCAAAACGGATCAAACTTCCCGGTATTCCTGCCCTCGCCTTTTCTCTCCCGGGTCCCGAGCTCTCTCGCCCAACTTGAGGCACGGCCTCAGAACCTTCGCCTGCGGCGCACCGCTGGCCCCGCAGAGCCTGCAGCGGCGCAGACGCACCCAAGGCCCCACGTGCACGCACGGACGCAGAAGGCAAGCCGCCCGCCCCGGGCGCACGCGCGCCGTCACGTGCCGGTTAACTCTTTAGCAAACTCTTACCCCACGCCCTTGGCCACGAGCGTCTGCAGATATTTCCTGGCGGACAGCTGGTCCAGCACTTTGCGGTACGCCTTGTTAAGAATCTCGTGGGCGACATCTCTAACGGGGAGGCAAAGTGCGCGCCCAGGGTCACTGACTGTGTCCCCAAGTGGCCGCCCCAGGCCTCCCACTGGGCACGCACGCTCCTCCACGCTCGGGAGGCTGACGGGGAAACCCCCAGAGTCACAGAACTCGCGAATAACTCCCTTGGGATGTTCTCGTGAGTGAATGACAGGAACGGGAGTCCCTCCTGCCCTCCGGATATGGCAGGTGTGCAGTCTGGCCGGGGCGCGCACTCACTGCCACTCCTTGGGCCACCGACCTTTTGGTCACCACACGGCCCTCATGTCCACGTGGACCGGCCCGCTACTTTCTGTCGCTCTCTTGGGAACCAGCCAGGGAGAAGAGAGACTTCAGGGCTTTTATGGAAAAAAACCTGCTGGTGGGCCACTACCCTGCCCCTCCCGCCATGTCCGTCCCGGGCCGGCACGGAGGCCGCGCGGCAGTACCTCTTCTGCGCGGGGTAGTAGAGCGCGTAGGCGTCGCGCAGCGCGGAGGCGGGGCTCCCTGCGCCCGGCGGGTCCGAGTCGTAGAAGTCCAGCAGCGGGGTTCCGTCCTCGTCGTACGCCTCATCCTCCGGCCTGCCGGGGCAGCCGGGGGCAGAAGGAGTGGTCAGTGCTAGTCCCTCCCCGGCTCTGCGAGGACCCAAAGAAGGGGCCTCGCACTGATTTTCCTTCTTCCTAAGGGTCCCCACGGAGAATTACCTCTTCTTCCCGGACAGGGGTGGGGGTAGAGGTAAGAAGGAGAAAACTAAACCCAACAGAAATTCCCGTCCCTCTTTTCGTGGGGTAAGAGTCGCCCTGCAGGCCTGTGGCCTCAACGAGCACTGGGAAGCCGAGGCACTCCGCCGACCTCCCACGCCTGGCCACCGGAGAGGCCCGCCCCCCTCCCGGCCTGAGCCTCCCCCCACAAGCAGCAACGGGCGGGGACGAGCAAGGCCCTAGGAGACGACACGCTGGCCAACGCGAAAACCCGATGGGGGAGGCCCGGAATGAAACAGAAAGGGAGGGTGGGTGGGGGGTGGGGTGGCCAACTCCGGCAGCCACCCCCACCCAGCTTCCAAGCCCAGGGGAGCCCTTCCCTGCGCAGATGTAGGTCACGGAGAACCTCCGGCTTCTATTTTGGGCAAGAGAGGATCTGGCAGGAACATGAATAATAGATGCCCCTAAACTTAGCCGGTTTGGCGGCGGCTCATTCTGTGGCGTGTCCGCGCCCTCCGGTGCCTCTCGCCCGGGGAAAGTGCCAGGCACTCGGGACTTTGAAAATAGCTGAGGGTGAAATACGGCTTTAAAGTGCACTAAATAGATAGTTTGCGTTGATCTGTTAGCGATGGCGGGGCGGCGGGACCACATCTCAACCCTGGGGCTCAGGGAAAGAGTCAACAGGGGACCGAGAGCCAGCAGGAGCGCAGCGGTCTCGCAGTCGCCTTTGCCTACCGCCTCTATCCTTGATATAGGATGGGGAGAGGTGGGTTAAAACACAAAACCCCTCGCTGTGGGCCATTGGAGATACTCAGAAAGTGGCCAGAGCAAGTAGCGATCTCTAGGAGAGGTTAGAGTCATACTTCGTTACTCCACATGCCTTTTCTCCATCCCTGGAGAGGTAAGGGAAAAGCAAACACATCCCTCGCCCGCCCCGCACCCAGCCTTTCCTCGGCGACGCGCCTCTGCCCTGGTCCGGCTGCCTGGAATCCCCGGGTCTTTCTGGCCACTTCCATCCCTCCCCCGTGCCCAGATGCTGGAATCATAATACTGGAGCCGGACCCCATATCACTGGCCAAATCAATGGTCAGTGGCCCCCAAGGCGAACGTTCTTGGGCGCGGCTGGGAGGAGCAGCTTTGCTGGCAGAATGCGCGCTCCTCGCTGCCAGGAGCCGGGTGCATCGCGGGGCGCGGACGCTGCGCTGCAAAGCGAGCTTCCACTCTCCGGCTGACCCGCCCGGGACTCTGGGGCTGCGGCAGCGAACCCGGGCAGCGCCGACCGATTAGAAACCAGGGGCTAAGGAAAAAGCCAGGATTACTCCAGCCTGGGATGGGCAGGGCTGTCCTCCTAGTCCTGCCTGCCTGCTTGCTTTCTCTTCCTCCTTCCTTGCATCCGTTTCTCCCCTTCCCTCTCAGACTCATTCTTGTTCTTCCTTCTCTCAAATCGCTTTTCCTCAACCGTACCCGGCCAACACTCCTCCTCCCTAAGACAGCCTGAACCTCAAAATGCAATTGGAAAACGTATCACTTGAGAGAAAGCTCTTCAGGGGAAAGAATTCGAATTGAGGTGAGAGGGAGAGCGGAGGAGAGAGAGGGAGACCCCGCCCGGATAGTCCAGAAGAAGCTGTAACAAAGCGAAGTCCACGGAGCTTCGCTCTCAGCCCCCAACCCGGCTCCGGGAGCCGAAGTTCTCCTAACTCAAGCTAAGAAAAGGGAGAAGTCAAGCTCGGGCCCAGCCCTGTCCCCCTCCCGCGGGCGGGGCTGGGGGAGGGGAGGTTTCTCCAGCCGGCTGAGGCGCGCTTGCTCCACCCGGGCCCCTCGGCTGCCGCGGGCTGGGGGAGGGGCGCCGAGCCGCAGTGGAGCCACCTGGCCCTTGGGCTGAGCCAGGGACCAGCCGCCGACCCTGGCTGGCGGCGGCGCACTGGGGGCACATGGGGAGATGGTCGTAGCCGGGACCGAGGAACTGCAGGAGGGCGACCACCAGGAGGTGTCGGGGCAAGGGAAGCCCCGGCCTCAGCTCAGCCTGGGCTGCCAGCACCTACCTGATCCCAGGGAACCGGAGTCCGGCGGTGGCAGGTGAGCAGTAGACGCTGCTGTGCATTATTATCCCATAGAGCAGCAGGGCCAGCCTCGCTCCGCTACACATGGTCATTCTGCGCAGGACGGGAAAGAGGGCACACAGCCGTCAGAACGCCCCTGGCCTTCCACCCTCCAACCCCTGGAAACTCCCCGAGCTGGGGGAGGGCCCGAGCGAGCTCTGCTCCCAGTGTTGAATGCCACTTCATGACAGCCCGCGCGCGCCCCGCCACTTCCCTCCCGCTATAGTTGGAAAATATATGTATGTATACACCCGGAGCCCAATAACTCGCCAGGCTGGTGCGAAGACAAGCTAACCGGTACCCTGATGCCGGCGAAAGAATCGGCAGTCAACTGAATCGTTTGGTTTGGTAAGATTTTTTTCCCCCTTACCATTCAACTCTTACCGCTGCTAGGAGAGGGTTTGCTGCCAAGTAGGACGGCGGGCAAAGGGCTTCTCCAAGTTTCTGCGCTGGAGTCACAACCCAAGAGGCATCACCGTCTGGCGTTAGTGTCTGAGGAGAAGCCGCAGGAACGAGCAGGAGCGGCAGGAGGAGCTGGAGGACTTGTTTGCTGAAGCCAGTATTCTGTTCAAAAGTTTGTAGACCCACAGAACTAGGAGGGAGCGTGACACCGAGAGAAGGGGGTGAGGAGAGAGATGTAGAAAGAAGAAGGGAGGCGACCAGCTAAAGTGGGAGTGGGGGACAAAGTGGCCGTTAAGTCCACTGGGAGAAAGAAGTAAGTGATTAAGGAAAAGAGGGAAAGTCGAAGAAGGAAAGAGAGGGCCGCGGCGCAGCCGGCTTCTGTGGGAGCCGCCGGGTCAGGCAGCCGCGCGAGTCGGCAGCGCCTTCTCTGCTCTGAGGTCCCTCTGGCTGCGTCTGAAGCTGCGGCTTCTTCAGCTGCTGCCGGTGGTTACAGAGGTGACTGGCCCTCTGCTCCTATTTATATATGCAGTTAGCAGAAATCTATCCGAACATGGTTTCAGAATAGACTTCCTTGTCAACATCTGTCTGCCTATGGCCTTTAAGTACAGAATATTTTGTTGCACTGTTGCGCTCCGATTTTTATTCATGGAATGACTTCCCCCTTTTTTTTTTTTTTCAGTCACGTAATGATCGGGTATCAGAAAAAGACGTCAGCATCCTAGTCCCTCAAGGAACATATTAACTATTCTGTGCTGTCCTCTTGGATGATAAGATCCGGAGTCATCGACTTCTCATAAACACCTTTCACTCATACAATCCAATTTTTAAGAAGTCCAATTATTTTGATGGTTTTCAATTTTACCCATTTCTCAAGGATAGGTAAAGAATTCATAGAATTTGAAGGATGGTAAAAGTCATGTTTTTAACTATGTCCCTACTATTTCTCTTTACTTTTCATCAAGCCCCAGCAATCTGAGCTCTGGTCTCTGGAATTAAGCACCATCAAGCTCTCCTATTAATAAATTTAATTTAGATCCCCTAATTTCTTGCGTATGTTCTTTCAGATAGACAATTAAATGTGGAAGTCGTTTTGTTTTTAAAGGGAAGTCTTAGAGGATTTTCAGTAAATCACTAATGAGTCTGGCTGTCGTTGACAGTCTGGCTATGAGTAGATGGATTTGAGTTAAAGCTGGTCCGGAGAGTGGCCTGTGGAGCTGTTCAGGCTCTGAGTGCTGAACTGTTTGGTCACAGATGCTACCAACATTGAAAATTGCCACTGGTTTAATTTTTCACCAGAGCCTCTAAATCTGAAGATCTGGCAGTGGTGCCATTAACATGGAAATTCATTGTCCAAGTCACCCCGCTGTTCAGAGAGGTTCCCCCCTTGCAGTGTTCATGAATGCCCTTGATGCTGAGAACAGTCCGACCCCTGCTTAGATTTGAGTAAAGAGCATTCTGTGTCTCCCGTTAGTCCTGATCTTTGGGTGGCCAGATGGCCTATGTGGACATCTCCACACTTTCTATGGGTCTTACTGATTTTAAAAACTGAAATTGTAAAATTCTCTTTTCCACAAAAATTGAAATTTTGAGAATTTAGGAGAGAGAAATATGTTTTTCCTTTTATTTACAACTTGAGTTCTGTTTGGGGAAATACAGACAGACTGGGAAAGCACGAGGATTCCCAGTACAAGTTTACTTGCTGAGGGTTCCTAACGGGAATCCCTCCGTTGGGAATGGTTAGGTTTTTTTTAGCTGAAAATGATGTGGGAAGAGGAAAGCAATAAGGGAAGACCACATCCATCCGGAGGCTTCCAAGTCCCTGGGTAATTTAAGAAGATTCATAAATTTCTACTCCAGTAAGAGAACTCGGGTCTATTTCTTTTAAAAGGGAAATAGAGCCATCAATAACCATTAGTGTGCATTTCAATTATTTGTATCTTAAACAAAAATTAGAGGAAATGGCAATTTAGTGGCAGTGTTTCCTGTTACTATGATTTGGATCTAACATTTAAATAAGCTATATTAGTTCTGCATGCTTTTTCTAAGGCAAAATTATAATGCTTCTCATTCTCAATGCCTTTCCCGCTTTATTATTTGAGATTTAATATTTCCTCCAAGAAGACAAAGTTTTGCTTATTCCTGGCCATGAATGGCCAGTAACTGCCCACTTCCTCTTAGTTTATTCCTGGGGATGCTCCAGATTGCCTGCTTGCAATAAAGCTTCAAACCACATCTACGTGGGGATGTATCTCTTTGTCTCCGCTGCATATGTTCGCTGATTTGTGTTGGGGTTTTACATGCGTGTGTTCCTCTGGAGTAAGCTCGCGCACAAAGAGCCCTTGGTGCACATGACCGGATAGTCAAGCAGAGATGCCTTTCTTACTAAAGCGCCAACGCTGTTACCGACTGCGGCATTCCTGCCTTCCGCCTTGCTTCACATCAAAGGTGAACCCGGTTAAAATCCTTCCTCTTTCCTCCCACGCGAATTCTGAAATGAGTTCAATCTATAGAAATATTTGAGAATTTCCAAGACTCCTTGTAAAAATTCACTACTCAACTTTAGTAAAGGGAGCCACCATGTGGGGAGTTTGTTGACTTCATGGTCTATTGAAGGGGGAAAACCACAAACACCGTAAACTTGGTGGGGAGGAAGACAGAACTGCCGGCTCCACAGCCCCGCAGGAATCTGAACTGTGCCTCTGGCTTACAAAGGCGGTGCCACTTCCACTCTTCTCGGGCTACGCACTCTCAGCGCGGAACTCCGAAATTACTCCAGCGCTCCAAAATTACTGGCCTCGAGGCCTGAGCCCATTCACTGAAGTGAAAGACTAAGCAGAGAATTGAATTTGAGATTCTCCGTCATTGAACTCCAGAAAATCAAGCTTCCGAGACACATCCGTTGCTCAGGACAATCTAAAGACCCACCCAGCCCCGACGCACAGCTGCCCGGGGGAATCGAACCCCGGACCGGATCGTCTCGCAGGTCGTTCAAACCACTGACGTCTCTGATTAGACGAGTTTGGCGTCCTGTGGGCA
This sequence comes from Diceros bicornis minor, assembly GCF_020826845.1. Classification (NCBI taxonomy): domain Eukaryota; kingdom Metazoa; phylum Chordata; class Mammalia; order Perissodactyla; family Rhinocerotidae; genus Diceros; species Diceros bicornis. The sequence continues at coordinate 14,867,178 of NC_080755.1, read as the reverse complement.
AGGAAGCTTTCCTGTTCTCAAAAGTTCTGGCCATTGGCCCCTGGCCCAGGAAATGCCGAGAAGGCTGAGGAACAAGAAGCTAAGGACGGGGCTTGAGAACTGCGAGAATCTGGGGCTGCACCTCTGTCTGCCCCGCCAAACCCCGCTGCGTGAGCGCAGGCCCGTCTGCTTCCTGTTGGATGGAGGGGAATATGGGGCGACTGATGTCTCAAAGACCAAAACTATCCCCAAGTGCCCCCGAGAGTGATAATTTGCTTCTAATCTCGAGTGCGTTCTGACTCGAGCGTTAACGCTGCTTTCAGAGGGCGTTTGTGTCTGGGACCTTTGGGGAGCGGCGAGGAGGAGGGACGCATCAGGCGGAAACGCTGGGCTGGAGAGGCCCAGAGCCACCCCGAATGCACTCACCAGGTGTCTCGGCAGGGCCGCAGAGGGAACCGCTGCCGGTACGGACTTGTTCATTACAAATGCAGACGCCAACCTAGCTTAAAGCGAGGGATGGGCCCTGGGCAGAGGATCAGAAGGACCCTGAACCAACGCCCCCTTTGTGGGAAGAGAAGGGAGAAAAAGAGGTAGAATGAGAGGAGAATTGGGGAGGGGCAGGATAAGGGAGCAGAGCCTTCCAATTTTATCCTGTTCTTACCTGGTTTCTCTCCCAAAGGGATTTTTACATCCTCCTAAAGTGACTGAGGTTAAGAGCGAGAGAGAACCGTTCAGATCTCCCATACATCACTGAAAATGACGTGGGGAGAAGAGGGAGGGGATGAAGAAGGGACCCGAGAGTTAGAACTTCCTGTTTGCAGAAAACGCAAAGGAATTTCAAGTCTTCGTTCCAACAGTCCCACCCCTTCCCTCTAAAGTTCGACAGAGGAAGTAGAAGAATTCCCAGGCAGCAAAGTTTCTTTCCAGGCTATGGAAGCGAAGAATGGCATGTAAGTGGAATCACCTTCAGTTAGAAAAGCTAGGGAAACCATGGAAATCTTCAGAATAGAAAGTCTTGCCTATGTCCTCTGTGAGGCAGAAGGACAGAAGGTGTCAGTCCCGGGGTAAGCCATGACCTACCCAGAAGAGGCTGTTTGGAAGTATTTGTTGGAAATAATAAAAGACTCTGAATTTCAAGTCCCTAATGTATCAACTCCTTTTTATCCTGTCTGTCCTTCAGATATGAAAACGTGACTCTTAGTCTGAAATGATGAATGATAGCTACAAGTGAAACTAGCACTTCCCTGAATTGTTTTTCCTGGTCACTGACACGTCAGTCTTCATTGAAGTTTCAAGCTTTGAACGCTCAATCAACACTCGATTTAAAGAACTCTTTAGCCTTTGAAAAAGTGGGTTTTTAATTGAAACATGAGGAATATGTCTAGTATATTTATTGAGAGTTTGAATTTGCAGATGGCCTCACAACATTAGCAAACACCTGGCATAGACAAGACTCAGTTCCCCAGGGTAAGGAGATGTCGCTACTTTCCTTCTGGCCTCTACTCATCCCACACATGTGTTCACTTGTCTTTTCTTTGGCTGTATAGCTCTCACCATTGCCCATACCACCACCATCCCCAGCCCCTACCTCCATCGATTTTTTTTTTTTACCTTATGAAAAGACATATTTGCACACATCATCTTCATACATTCCTAGTATAAATAATACCAAATCACATTGGAAACGTCTTATTTTCTCATCCTATTCACTTCTAGTCAGTACAGTACCTAGGATAAGAACCAGGCTATAGTAAGCTTTTTCAGTGAACAAGCTTGATGCAAAACATCATCCTCTCCTATGAGTAACAAAAGTAAATTACAACACTGTATTCAATTTCACTCTAAACTTTTTCTCTTCTGAGTCTTCCAGAAAATGTGATGAGTAATGACTCACTTCATACCGATTACACCTGTAAGGAAACCCAAATGTTCTGCAGCAGAACGTCGTGACCATCACTTACTGGTCTGCCTGCATCATGCCCTTCTGAACTCACTGTGAAGTGAGGAGCTGATGAGCTTACCCATAATGTATCATGACTTCTCTGACCTTCAGAATTTAGTGCTTCACACACTCTGAAAACAACTGGCAAAAGAAGCCTTTCCAAACCCCATGAGCAAAAGCATCTCTCTCTAATTCAAGAACAGAATTGCATGTGCATAGAGCCAAGAAATTTTGCTGGTAGTTTCAAGACAAAGCAGACACTCAAGAAGCGAAAACTAGAATCTAAACCTTGACTGCAGGTTTGAGTGATTTCAACTACCTCACATATATGGCTCTTCTAAGGCCTTGTTCTCTGAACATTAGTTTACTGGGTACAAAAATATATATCCCAGACTTCCCTGCACAGCATCTGCCAAAATCTCCTGAGATTTCCAGAACATACCCTCTTAAAAGCCAAGGAGAAGAAAGTCTTCTCCCTACTTGAGTCTAAATCCCCTGCTCATATAAGGCTTAAATGCAGGAAGAACAGCTTGGAGAGGACCCAGGAAACCGAGCATCCTAAATGAGTTTTTTGTGACAGCTTCCGAAAATGTTGGAAGATCTGTGTACAAAATACAACATGGTTTTTATGTGCAAATCAAAAAGGGATATTGCTCTATGAGTTCATAGCATCCCAGACCTCTGTCCTCTGGGTTCAGACTCAGCCTTATCTATCTGCAAATATAGGTCTATTTGTAATAATTTTGGAGCCTTTGTTTTTCATTATCCTTATTACTAGCACTTTGTGGTAATAATAATAACTCTGCAAAACCTTTTTAACTAATCTTTCCCTCTACCCAAATATACACAGGCATGATTAAAAAAAAAAAGTTCACATCTACTTGGAATACAGTTATATTTGCCATGAGTTTACTATTTGAAAACTTCAATTATTATTTCTTTAAATTCTTCCTTCCAATAGGGCTGCATGATTTTGCTACTCACCAGTTAATAACAGCAATAACAACTGCAATAACAACTGTTTACTGAAAATTTACTGTGCTAAATGCTTGACTAGAGTTATTTTCTTTACTCTCAAACAGCCTTCTTTCTAGATACTGTCGTTATTCCATTTTACTAATGAGAAACTGAGGTTCAAAGTGGTTAGGTAATATATTCAAAGTCACACAGCTGCTACAGTATAATACAGAGATTCAAATTCAAGTCTCAATGACTCAATCTTAGTGACCATCATATATTACATTGGTTTACATATTTATTTTCTCTAGAGTTGTTTTAAATACAAATTACTAATTTAATATGAGCTTTAATCTGTGATTTGATTCAACTGAGAAGAAAATAGCTTTCTTATTAATTTTCAAATTAAAAATTATGTTTAATGTACTAGGAATAAAATGCTATTAACACAGTAGAAACTGGTTACAAACATATCGCATACCTATGGGCTTTGCTTTATAGAATAGATATGCTTCTAAAAATATGTGCATTAATAGTGCACATATTCTTATATTCAACAATTTGAAAAGGTAAAAAATATTGCCATCTCAAGGCATGATTTAAAATGACTTCTTAAGAATGTAGCAAAAGTTTCAGTGATGTATTTAAGTAAAAAAAAAATCATTATTTTGTAAGATCACCATTTAATAGCCATTATATCATCATCATATCTTATTAAATCATCATGTAATTCAGTACCACAGAAACCTTATGATTGCCGTGAGTCATGACTTTTGTGAGTCAAATGAGATGATGTATATGAAAATGTTTTACAAACAATAGATCCTAGACCAGTATAAAGGAAGTAAAATTAACATTTATTGGGCTCCTCCTTGATAGCAGTGACATGCTCTGTGTTAGCAAACACTGTCCCAGTTAATCCTCGTATTGCCCTGGGAGGTAGATATAGTATTACTATTCCTATTTTTACTGATGGATAAACTGAGACTCTTAAAGATGAATTAACTTGCCCAACACACATGGTTAATGATAACAAAGTCAGGTTTCCAGCCCAGGACTAGCCTTTTCCAAAGTAAGCAGTAGCTTTCTCCTACCATTTGGCCTCCCTGTTATTACTGGTATAATTAATGGTATAATTACCATTATTATTAAAGGGGAAAGAAGCATCAACTTTTATAAAAGTACATGATTACTTAACAAAATATGAATTTGAAAGCAGTAGTTTGAACAATTCTTCTTGCTTTTTCTTGAATTTTAAAATAAGTGAAGAGGTGATGTGTGTTATTTCTAAGAACAATTTTAAAAGAGATAAGTAATGAATAAGGTTGCGCTCATAAGTATTAAAAAATGTGATAAAGTTTCAGCAATTAAAATAGTGTGGTGCTGGTGAAATAAGAGATCAAAGGAATAAATATGCAGTATATAAATATAAAGAAATAAGCACTATTATGTAATTTCCAATGGAAAGAACAGAATACTGGGACAACTGACTATCTATTTGGGAAACAAATGAAGTCGCTACTTCATATCCTACAACAACATCAAACATATTCAGATAGATTAAAAATTTTAATGTAAAAGAAAATCACAAAAATACTAGAAAAAATATATAAATAATTTTAGGACTGGAAAAGAAATTTAAGATTGATGATGTAAAAGAAACCAGAAAGAAAGAGATTGATAAATTGACTAAAATATTTTTTAAATTTCTCTGTATTAAAAGAAAATCCACAAATAAAGTTAAATGGCACTTGAAAACTGGGGAGAAATGTTGCCATCATTTATAAAAAATAAAAAATTGAAAATTTCAAAATATAAAGAACATTTACAAAATGCATAAAGAAAACACAATCACACTTAAATGTAAAGTTGGTAAAGAACATAAACAGGCAATTCACTAAATTAGAAATATGAATGGCTAATAAATTGCACAAAATTTGTTTTTTACCAAATGGATGGTCAGTCATCCCGGTATCCTACTCTTTCCATCAGAAATTCCATAATACTCTTGATTTCCTTATACTTATGTACTTTATATTTATTCCTTTGATCTATGTAGCTTAAATTGTCATACAAATGCAAATTAAAATGTTGTTTTTTAATTTAATAAGTTGGAATGATTTTTTATATTCTACTAAGTTGTATTGTCAAACATGCCAGGAAAGAATGTGCTCTCAAGCACTGCTGGCAGTTGTGTAAATTGACCCAACTTTTCCAGAGGGCAGTTTGTCAATTATACGTAAATTTGACCCACTGATTTTACTTCTATGAATTTATGCTGAGGAAATAAACATGGATCTATCCAAAGATTGACTACTACCAATTGACCATTCATAGCACCATTGATTATAACAAGGAACATTTGAAAACAACCATAAAATTTCCCCTAATAGAGAACTAATTAAATTTCTTTTAGTATATCCCTACAATGGAACATCATTTCTATTGTAGAAAAATCTTTAATAACACAAGATGTTTACAATATGTTGTTAGAAAGAGAGAGAGCAGATTATAAACCCACATGCACAATACAATACCAATTTTGTAAAAACAAAATCTTTATACCTGTGCATCTAGAAGGACATATACCAAAACATTAACCATGTTCATCGCCAGGGATGGAATTATGGAGGAGATCAGGGATCCTTTTTATTTTCTTTTTATGCTTATCCATTTTTTTCTTAAAGTTTTTTAAATATATAGTACATATTTTTATAATAAGAAAAATAAGTACAAGATTTATTTTTAAATAAAATGCATGGCTTTTCTTTATCACATTTCCAATAAATGTGTACTTCCTCTTTGTTAAAATTTCTTTTGTCTTATACTGAGCTAAGCATCTATTTGAATCTTCTCATCATGCTGATCTGTGACCTTCACTTAGAAGGAAAGCTAAAGACAATCTGGGTCAGAAGAAAGAATAGAACCAAGGCAACACATCAAGGAAGCAGGCTTAGCAAAGGCAAGTGCGAGAAGAAACGCAGCAAAAGGGGAGAGCCGAGCGATGCAGCCATCGAGAGTGGCTGTTTCCAAGGAACATATTGAAACCTCTTGTGTGTAAGTCATTACTGATAAGATTAATTTGTGCTGAATGAAGTTGAGCTATATCTTGGAAGTACACCTATCCTACATTATCAGAGATGGGTCATCTACCTTGTGGTTTATTCCGAATTTGACTCGTTATGATCCAAGTCTGTTGTCACATATTATGAGACCAAGGAGGTCCAGACATCTGATTAGTGTCTCCTGATCCCTCCTCTCCTCCATAAAGTACATCCTTCCCATGTCAGAGCCAGGGCTAGTGGTTACCAGCACTGAACAAGGCAAGCTTGCTTACCTAGCAAGCAAGCTTGGTCAGGCAACATGTTTGAGACCATTAGTCAGAATTTTCAAGAGGTGGTGCTATGGGTTGAATTGTGTCCTCCAAAAAATATGTATTGAAGTCCTAACCCCCCAGTACCTCAGAATGTGACCTTATTTGAAAATAGGTTTTTACAGATGTAGTCAAGTTAAGATGAGGTCATTAGGTGGGCCTTAATCTAACTGGTGTCCCTTATAATATGAGGAAATTTGGACACAGACGTAGATATGCACAAAGGGAAGATTATGTGAAGAGATATAGAGAGAATGCCATGTGAAGACTGGAGTGATACTGTCAGAAGCCAAGGAATGTCTGGGGCTACCAGAAGCTGGAAGAGGCAAGGAACGCTCCTTCCCTATAGGTTTCAGTGGGGAGATGGCCCTGCCAACACCTTGACTTGAGCTTCTAACCTCCAGAAATGTGAGACAATAAATTTCTGTTGTTCTGAGCCACCTAGTTTACCGTACTTTGTTACAGCAGCCTTAGGAAACTAATACAGGTAGTATAATCACCCCCTCCAAAGAAAGGTGCATATCATTCCCAAGGGACTCTGGGAAATACTGAAGAGCCCTCTCATACACTGCTATAAAGCTAATCATAAAGAATTGAGGATCTGCCTCTGCCTGTATGTGCAGGCAAAACCTCTGCCTGTTTTATACATACACCCTCACCCTCGACTTCCATTTTGCCATCATTTTTCATCTTTAAATTGGGATAAAAGTCTGGTCTCCCTCACAGGATTCCTGCACAGAGTTAATATCTTTAGGCACATTGGGAAGCACTTTGAAAAGAACGGGAGTACATAAATACAACAGAACCGGGTAAAGTTACAGCCACAATAAACATACTGAACAGCGGTGGCTGCGGGGCTAATAGATTAAGGCAATTGTTAGATTAAAGCAACTCCATTGAATGCTTTGTAAATGGCTTGCAATCTTATGATGCTTCACTAGTGTGTTAAATCAAAAAGCTCCTTTGCCAGCTCAGCGTGTGGTGTGCAGAGTGATCTGTGCAGAGCTGTCTGTATGGTTTACGTCCACTAGGGCAACAGCATGTGATGGCCATTCCCTAGAGGGTCACACAACAGACAGCTCGTAACTAAGGCTGTCCCAGGAAGGCAAATGTTTTGCTAAATAAAATCTCTTTAGGAAAACTGCATGACTCAGAGTAATAGGCAGAGAACAAAAGAAGGAGGCCACAGGACCTTTCAGACAGAGCACCAGAGTACCTGGAGACAGGTAGGTTCTGGGTTCAGTGAAAGACACTACTCTATAAAGTCAGCCCCACTCTGAAGGCAGGATGGTTCATCTTTCCTCACCAAATGCCTCTACTATAGAGACAAACACATATTTTAGAGCAGGAAGGATTTTGACCTGTTCTCTTACTTTAGCCTAATGCTGAGCAAACATTTACATTTAGGAGCAAGCCCCCCAAAAATATGAAGCAAATATCCCAACTCTTGAGCTAATGGGACCCAGAATTTTATAAAAATCTAAACATGGTAATGCTACATAGACTGGCACATAAAGCAACAGGAGTCTTGAGGTCAACAGCTTAGCACTATATGCGCAACCGTAGTCAGTAGGCCTCTACCACATCAACTGAAGCCAAATCAAAGTGAAAATATCCGCAAGTATTTGTCAATTAACGTCATGTGTTGAAGGGGCTAGAGAAGAAACATAAGACATGAAAACTCTCTGCCATCAAGAAGTTTACAATCAAGGGGCCGGCCCCGTGGCGTAGCAGTTAAGTGCACGTGCTCCGCTGCTGGCCACCCGGGTTCGGATCCGGGGCACGCACCAACGCACCGCTTGTCAGGCCATGTTGTGGCGGCGTCCCATATAAAGTGGAGGAAGATGGGCACAGATGTTAGCCCAGGGCCAGTCTTCCTCAGCAAAAAGAGGAGGGTTGGCATTATGTTAGCTCAGGGCTGATCTTCCTCACAAAAAATTTAAAAAATTAAAAGAAATAAATAAAAAAGTTTACAATCAAAATAACTGGAATCAAAATGCATTTTTGTAAGTTATCTATTGAGTTCCTGCTATGGACCGAATATTTGTGTCCCCCCCAAATTCCTACATTGAACCCTATCCCCAGTGTGCTGGTATTTGGAGGTGAGGCCTTTAGGAAGTAACTAGGTCATGAAGGTGCAGCCCTCATGAATGGGATAAGTGCCCTTATAAGAGAAACCAGAGTGATGAGCTCTCACTCTGCCATGTGAGGACATGGCCAGCAGGCAGCCATCTGCAGACCACGAAGAGAGCCCTCGCCAGACACTGAATCTGCCAGCACCTTGATCTTGGACTCCCCAGCCTTCAGAAGGGTGAGAAATAAATGTCTGTTGTTTAAGCCACACAGTTTACAGTATTCTGTCACAGCAGCCTGAGCTAAGACAGTTCCTTAAATCAGATGCTTTCTACTCCCCCACTACTGCTCTCACTCAGAAAATATCTGAAGATGCACACAGCTGCCACAAATACGGTTTTTTTGAAACCTCCAACAAATATCTCAGTTAAAGAAGATGAGTTCAGCAGGTAAGGCATCAGCACTCACAAGGATAACTGCTGTGCTGTTACTTAAGCCAGCAGGCATGAATGCGAGGTAGGGCGGCTTTGCAAATTGTCTTTAAATATCAAGATGCTTACAAAGACTACTTAGCCTACAAAATTAACACAGACTTTACCTAGGTTATTCTCTCTTCCCATCCCACAATAGAGATAATGGAACAGGTACATCTTTCTGTTACAAATATCGTACAATACACACACACACACACACACACAGTCCTCATTTGCATTTTTTTCATAGCACATAGCAGCTTCTGCTCAGTAGATGAACAATTAAATTAGAATACATAGAAGATGCAGAAATTAAATGTCATTATACTCACACCTGATTTCTTTTAGATTTGCCTCAAGGTCTTGTAGGGCATGAACACATGTACGTAAAGAAAATTTTTATGACTGCCACTTCATTGCTTTCAATGGCTTCTATAAAAGCCACACTACTCTGAAATAAAAACACACAGGTGGCCAGACACAGAGAAATCTATAATGCCTAAAAAGTCACTAAAATTGTACCTGTTAGAGACCCATGGTTACAGAGGTATAGTGGTTACATTTAGAGGAGAGAATTGACTAGACAGGGGCAGGAGGGAGCCTTCTGGAAATGTGCTATGCCTTAATCTGGGTGACGGTTACATGGATCTGTATATAGGTAAAAATTATCAAGCTGTAAACTTAAGCTTTCTGCACTTTACTGTACGTTATACCTCAATAAAATGTTTTATTTCTACCTGCTAAGTGTATTCAAAATTAGGTAAAACAATAATACATTAAGTTATAAAGTAATAACTTATAGATTAATAAATTAATAAGAACTATTAAAATTATTGCATTTTTAAAGTCATGAGATCACTTGAAGCATGTACATAATTGTTAAATATACACCACATGGCCATGAATACAGATTATCCATAAAACCAAGGCTAACTCTTTGTTGGGAGTAGTTGAAGTTGAAGGATGAAGAGGGTGGAAAAAATTGTTCCCTAAAGCCTCACTCCTTTCAATGACATAAACACAATGAGCACAGGGGAAGGAAGGTCACCCCCTGTTGAACACCAGACTTCCCTCACCTCCACAGTCACCTGTAACTGGCTCCAGAAGCTGAGACTCAGGGACACTTATGCTAATTGCAGCTTCTCAGTCCCTTCAGGGCCTGAATACTGAATTCAGCAGCAGAACCCACTGAGAGAAATATCCATCATGGGGACCAAAAAGAGAGGTTGGCATGAAAGAGAATACCATTCCGACTTCTCGCCTTCCTCTTGTACACAAGTCACTGGAAAAGTATAGACAAGTGACCCAGGTTTCCAGGGCCCAACTCTCTCCATTCCGACCTCTATAAACCTGGAAAGAATTTTCTTGAAGTTGGTCCACTGCTGTGGAAAATTCAGGGCTCCTTTCACAGCAGAACTCAACCCTCTTTGCTAGCGTAGGCAATTTTCATTTTCCATCCAAATAAAACCTGAAATTTTGAGAGACACTGTATTAGTTTTCTAGGGCTCCCCAAACAAAGTACCCCAACTAGGTGATTTAAACAACAGAAATTTATTGTCTTACAGTTCTGGAGGCTAGAAGTTCAAACCAAGGTGCCAACAAGGTTAGTACCTTCCGAGGACTGTGAGGGAGAATATGTTCCAGGCCTCTCTCTTAGCTTCTGGTGGTTACCGGGCAATCTTCGGTGTTCCTTGACTTCTACATGTTATCACCTGGATCTCTGCCTTCATGTTCACGTGGTATTCTCCTGTGTGTGTGTCTGTGTCCAAATTTCCCCTTTCTATAAATGACACCAGTCATTTTGGATTAGGGGCCACCCTACACCTGTATAACTTCATCTTAACTAATTACATCTGCAATGACCCTATTTCCAAATAAGGTCACATTCTGGGGTTTTGGACTTCAATATACAAATTTTTGAGGGACATAACTCAACCCACAACAGACTCACACCCTGCTATATCCTCTTTTCTCCACCCACACCGCCACTGCCTCAGTTCAGGCCCCTTCATCCTTCACCTGGGCTCTTGTAGCACACTCCTACCTACCTGTGGTCCCAATTCCCTCCATGACATCCTCCACACTACCTCCTGAATTAGCTGCTTAAATCCAAATGTGGTCATGACACTGCTCTGTTTAAGGCCTTCCAAAGGCTCACATTGCTCATAGGACAAGGGACATGCTGATCCAACTATGATCCAGCCCAGCAGTATCTAACAGAAATATAACGCAACCCACAAATGGGAGCCCCATGTGTAATTTTAAATATTCTAGAAGCCACATTTTAAAAAGTAAAATTAAACAAGTAAAATTAATTTTAAGGATATATTTTAACCCAATATGTCCAAAACATTACCATTTCAACATGTAATTGATATGAAAAAATTATTAATGAGATCATTTACGTTTTTTCCTACTAACTCTTCAAAGTTCAATGTGTACTTTACACTCTCAGCACATCTCAATTCAAACTAGCCACATTTCAAGGGCTCAACAGCCACATGAGGCTAGTGGCAACCATATTGGACAGTGTAGAACTCATCTTAACCATGGACTCCCTCCATCCTACTCTACTAGCTAGGCATCCCCAATCTATTAGAATTCCATAAGCCTAGCAGTTAATTTTATACCACTTTGCTTTTTCAAATGCTGTTTCCCCTGTCAGAATACTCTACTCATCCCTCCACTCAAGTAGCTCCTCTTTTATGAAAACTTCCCTAGGAACTCATTCTCCCTCACTCTAGCAATCAACTCTGGGATCACCATAAACTTAGGCCTTATTAAAGCACTTATCACATTGGATTTCATTATTTGTTTTCCTCTCTGATCCCCTTAAATAAAACTTGAACTTACTGAAGCCAATGTTCATATCCTATTCACATATGTATCCCCAACATTGATCAATGGCCTGAAACATAATAGGTGCTTAATGAATGATTCTGCCTGAAGGAAGAGAATGCCAGCAGCACAGATTTCAGGTCCCAGTATCATTTATTGAGTACCTTACAATGTGTTGAATCCTATGAGTTCATGTATCTTATCTCATTTAATCAATATTTATTAAGATTCATATAGCCAATCCTAGAAACAGGAGATTCCAAAGTATTAGCTCTTATTTAATGCCTTATTAAAATCAGCATAAGCCTGATGAAGAATAGAAAATACATTCTATAAATATTTTTTTAACATCGACTATGTGCCAAACACTCTTCTAGGTTCTGAAGATGGATCCATAAAGAAAAAGGGATAGGGCCCATGCTTTTGTGGAACTTATATTCTAGTGGTCCCTTACAGTAACCATGCCCACCTTGTCTCTGGCAATTAAGTGCTACCACTTGGCCTCAAATTATCTGCAATGCTTTTATGGATTCCAGTTCAGTGGCAGCAGGTCCCAGTGCAATTTCTGACTTAAAGAGAAGAATGACTACAGGGCACTTTAAGGATGCTGGGGCTCCACTCACAAAAATGTTTCTCATAGCCATGGTGAAAGGGCATCCTCTGGACCATCCTTAGGGAAATAAACAGGTGTTTCATGATAAATCTACTCTAATATTTCGATCTCCCTAAGCCTTTGGATACTCTTATCTACAGTATACCAAGGCAGTTCTGGCATTTCAGTTTCATTTAGTGTAAGCTACCTTTTGGTCCATGTTTCAGCCAACCAAAAAAAACAAACTGTAAGAGCCCTTTCTATCCCTTGAGTTACAACACTGAATCCAGAATCTCTATCTGGCAGGATCATCTCAATAAATTCTGCCTGATCCAACTCTATGTTCTTTCCACCATTACCCCACACATTTAATATCCATTCCCATACATATTCTCCGGATTTCTGTCTGTATAAATTAGAAAGATCATTCAGAAGAATCAGCAGTGTCTTTCAATGCAACTACCTCAGGGGAGGCCAATACAAGTTCTTCAGGCGAAGCAGGGTTAGCATCCTTAGACAGAGTGGAAGGGCTGCTTCTATTGGCAAAGAAAACTCAACAGAATTTAGGAATTCAATGTCCTCAGCTTCATCAGGATCTACCCATATGTCCCATTCTAATTTTTAGGATCCCATTCCTTCCCAATCAACGCCTCGTTTTAACAATAGACACCCTGCAAGGTTGGAAATTCAACTTGTGTTGTAATTCAGCCACTTCCAGGATGATGCCCAAAGCTTAGTTTTCATAAATCACAGCTCTGAAGCTACAGGAGATAAAGGTTTCTTTCAGGGTAGACATAGAACCTTTCAGGTCATTTATGCAGAGCTTGAGCTGGGAATTTGAAGCCCTGAGCTCATTTTTTCTTTCTCTACTTTCTCCAATGCAATTAGGAGCAACAAGCCAATCTCATTAGTCTGACAACAGTGTTCTAAGGTTTCAAATACATGGTCACTCAGAACCTTGCCTCTTATAACTATTTGATTAGGATTAACCAATGGCGTTATTTTGCATATCTCTATTGCCAAATCATGCTGTGGATTATCAGTGCCCTCTTCACCACTGAAAATAGAATCATTTGTGCCTTTAAATCCAATCATATTGGATAACCAATTCCAGGAAACCCAGAACCAATTCAAAAAACTCAACCTTAAGATTCTGTTCCTCTAGAACCACTCTCAGGATCAAATTTGTATCAGTCAAGGAAAACAGAACTTATACTGGTTATACTAGTTCTGTTTTCCTTGACTCATACAGATTTTGGTCGGGAGAGTGGTTCTAGAGGTTCTAATACATACATGTCCTTGAGACAGAAAGACAGAGAATTCAAGGAATGAGGTTATAAGATTGTGGGGTTGGGCCGGCCCCGTGGCTTGGCGGTTAAGTGCGCGTGATCTGATACTGGTGGCCCGGGCTCGGATCCCGGGCGCGCACCAACGCACCGCTTCTCCGGCCATGCTGAGGCCGCATCCCACATACAGCAACTAGAAGGATGTGCAGCTATGACATGCAACTATCTACTGGGGCTTTGGGGGGAAAAAAATAAAAATAAATAAATAAATAATAAGAAAAAAAAGATTGTGGGGTCTGGCAAGTGTGAAATCTGTAGGGCAGGCTGGTAGGCTGGAAACTCTTGGGCAGGAGCTGATGCTGCAGTCTGGAGACAGAATTTCTTCTTCCTCAGGGTAAACTCAGTTTTGTTCCTAAGGTTTTTCAACTGATTGAATGAGGCCCAGCCACATTACCAGAGATAATCTTTACTTAAATTCAACTAATTGTAGATGTCAACCACGTTTACAAAATACCTTCACAGCAAGACTTAGTGTTTGATTGAATAACTGGGTACCGTAGACTAGCCAAGTTGACCCATAAAACTAACCATCACAATCTCTAATAATGACTTCTGTTTTCATTATAATTAGCAAATAGCATAATCCCTTTGGTCATCCAATCACAGTAAGATATCGCAAGTTTTGTCTAAATTGTATTTTTTTCTTCCCAGTCCTTCCAAAATCATGAAGAAACTATCATTTAAATTTAATTTACATTAATAGTATTTATTCATGGTTAAACACTACTTACAGAGTCAACAATTTCATATAACACAGTTCTACCACTAGAAAAAAAACCCTTAGTGGTTTGTGGATAACGTTTTGAAAATATTTATTTATAGCCAAGAATTGCCAGAAATAACAGCAAATTAATAATTAAATAGAAAGCTTTTATTGCAAAAGGAACAAAGCTAAAATAAATAGGAACCATCTGAAATTTTTCAATATACAAATTCTTAGAGCTTTTATTTAACTGAACAGTTATTACAATAATAACTAACAACCTGACATCTTCCAAGTCCCCTGGAGCTCCTGGCCACTAAATCTGAGAAAGCTGACAAGGGTAGCCTCGCAATTCAGCCTGTGTGGGAGGAAATGAGAGAAATCAGTGGAAAAACACGGGGGCAGGTGGGAAACGCTCTGATTTATTTTGTATTATTACACAGAGGGGAATAGATTTTTACAGTTATAAACTCAAATATGCAAAACTGTATTTTATTTTACTATAACTGAATTTAATTTCTGCCCTGAGCTTCCAATACTGCCTAATAACAGAAAGTTTAATCTAATAATTTCTGGGTAAACTCAGCCAAATCAACAATTACTCAACCATTCCATGTTTTCAGTCAGTCATTTCAGGAATTTTTTTCCCTGTAAAATCCAGGGACCCCCATTCCACTCTTACCCAGTGGCATAAGTTCTGGAGAATTAATGGAAGTGTCTGTGCTTTAGCAGATGAAGTGTCTGGTTCTTCATGGTTCTCTGTCTTCCATGGGTATCCACAAAGATGTAACTCATCTTGCTGGGTCTTTAGTGGTGAGCATCTATTCCAGCTGTGGTTTCTCATTCAAATGGTCCATGCTGCATCTGCTGACTACTTTCCTTCATCATGACTTCCCTTTATTCCTGACTGGAGGCCACTTCTAATCCACCAGGCTTCTCTCAGCCAATCCTACCCACTCTTGAGAGCGTGGGAAACTTTCTAATGCTCCCCTGCACTCCTCTGGGTCCACAGGTGACTCAGGAGGCAGCCTCAGGCACTCTTTGCCCAGATCTTCCCTGTGTGCATTTGCCATTGCCAAACCAGACTTTGGGAGGGGGCTTCTCTGCAAAGCTTGGATATCTCCTCAGGTCTTACTTGGGAAGGGAAGCACTTACACACTCCTAGCCTATCTGGAGTATAAAGTTATTCCATGCATATGCTCAGACAAATACACACACACACAGACACACACAACACACACACACACACAGCTCGGGGAGGGGAGGCAGGACATTTGCACCCTTTACACCAGGGGTTAACTCTATTCTCGGCTATCACTGAAAAACGTATTGTTCCCGCTAGCTCATCCTCTTGCAGGGGGAGTGGTAGATGCACAGACATTTGCTTCAGTATTCAGAGGCTTTTCTTGCTAACCTAGTTTCACTGTAAGGGAAACCCTAAGGATATTTTTTATAAAGATTATTTTTATTTTAGTTGTATGACCCTTTGCCAAAAGTAACACAGTCCCACCAATATAACAGGTTGAGAATTTTGTCAAAAAAAATGAAAATGGAGAGAACCCTGACTCAACCTTTCATGCCACCATAGTTACAACGTTCTAACAGAGAAACCACTCCCATTCCACACTGAGTACAGTACATACAGTAGCAAGGCTTCCTTGGGTCTTAGGAGGTCTGATGTGTTTGTATTTGAATCCCAGGTCCATTATGTCCCCTCAAATTGGTCTTGGACAAGTTACTTAACCTCTTTGAAACTCATTTTCCTCATTCCCATACCTATCTCATGGGATCATTGTGAGAGTTAAATGGGATGACGAGAGATAATATCGGTTCCCTAATCCAATTAGGCAAAATTTGAAAGTTCCCGTTGGCACAATCTCAACATAAACTGTTGTATAAAAACTGTTTCTTTGCAGATGAAATAGTGTAAGACAGTCATGATAAAATAACTACCTATCCAGGATTATTTTGAAGATATTTTAATATCTAAGCATTCAGGACTGGTTGACCTCTTAGGCCAATCACTCACCACTCCCTGTCCCTCCCACAGGAACACATGTCCATTACATCTGCTCTATAATTCTATTTCAAGTTCAGTAGAGCAAAATCTGTCCAGAGTTGTCAGTGTCTACATAGCAGCAGCTTTTTTTGTGTGTGTGTGAGGAAGATCAGCCCTGAGCTAACATCCATGCCAATCCTCTTCTTTTTGTTGAGGAAGACCGGCTCTGAGCTAACATCCATGCCAATCCTCTTCTTTTTGCTGAGGAAGACCGGCTCTGAGCTAACATCCACTGCCAATCCTCCTCCTTTTTTTCCCCAAGCCCCAGCAGATAGTTGTACGTCATAGTTGCACATCCTTCTAGTTGCTGTGTGTGGGACGCAGCCTCACCATGGCCGGAGAAGCAGTGCGTCGGTGCACGCCCGGGGTCCGAACCCCGGCCGCCAGTAGTGGAGCGCGCGCACTTAACCACTAAGCCACGGGGCCGGCCCAAGCAGCAGCTTTTAAATGTTGGCTTGATCATGCCGTGGAAAAGCCCAACACTGGGTCCTGTTGCATCTGGGATTATATAAGTCAATCTCTGTGGTTTGGAGGTTCCTTGCTCTACGGATCTTGCATCTGTCTGCTCCTGCTCCCTGATTCAATGCTTGCTCTTGGCTGATAACTTGTTCTTCATCTCTAACGCAAGGTTATCACTTGATCTGTTCTCAAGCTAAACCCTAGACTCACCTTTGCTATTTCAGTCTTGCTTCCAACCTTGTTTCCAGGATCCACTGCTGCCCACAGGCACCCTATCTTGGGAGATGACCTAAGACCAAAAACCTATGAAAGCTGTATTCTTAAATTTAAAACCAAAAACAACAGGTGGAATTTGAAAGGTTTAAGAAAAAAATCATTATCAAAGTAGAAGAGGAAGATGATATACACTAAGTATTGTGGCCCTTGAAGAGGATGTGACTAACAATAGAAGGCAGAGATATGGGATTTTTTTCCAGAAATGGGAGATTTCACTGGAAGAAGAGTCAAAACCTAGTGTATTGCATTGTATTGTATTGTGTTGTACTGTATTCTAGTGTTCTTTCTTCTCACAAAGAAGGAGTGAATCACATTCAACATATTCAAGATTATCAGAAAGTGGATTTCTAGATGAGAATATGAGAGCCAGAAGATGCTTTAGAAATCAGTCATCTAGTCTGACCACCTTATGTCACCCTTGAGGTTACTGACCCAGAAAGATTAAATGGCTGCACCAAGTTGATACAGGTGCCCCAAGGCAAACATGAGACTAGAACCAGCCCATGCTTGTCCCACTGTGTCTCATTGCCTCCTGAACCACATGCTAATTTGATCTGCTTTTCCATTTCTAGAACACTGACCAAGATCACCTTCCCCTAGGTGATCTTGAGGCAGTCACACAGTTACATGTATATTTTTCTGCGTATTTCCTTTCACATGGCGATACTTAAGCCCTAATATTAGAGTTTTATAAATTAACTCCATCCGACAAGGCAGTCTTCCATCTCTTCTTCCAGAGCTCTTCCAAAACCCTACAGCCAAACAGAAACCCACTTTCTAACAATCACCCCACCCTGCAACCTCTGGCCTTTATCCCTTACTCTATTGCCACTCCTTCAACCAGCTGACTTTGGCTGGTAGAGTTTTAAAGTGTATGTGTGTGTATATATATATATATATATATACACTTTATATGTGTATATATATATATACTTTAAATATATATATACTTGTATGCATATATATAAAGTATATATATATTTAAAGTGTGCATATATATATAAAAAATATATATATGATATTTTATATATATATATATATTTTTTTTTTTTTTTGGTGAGGAAGACTGGCCTTGAGCTAACATACGTTGCCAATCTTCCTCTTTTTGCTGAGGAAGATTAGCTCTGAGCTAACATCTGTGCCCATCTTCCTCTATTTTGTATGTGGGATGCCACCACAGCATGGCTTGACAAGCAGCACGTAGGCCTGCGCACGGGATTCAAACCTGCGAACCCCAGGCCACAGAAACAGAGCACACAAACTCAATCACTATGCCACCGGCCCGGCCCCTTAAAATATAATTTAATGGAAGTCTATTAAAAATCAAAAAAACTTCAAAACCCTGGAAACTAGGTTAATGGTAGGATTGAGGAAATGTATCAGGTGACAAAAAGGAAACATTTCTTGTCACAGCTCAACTCACACCATATAAGAGACTGAGGAAACATTCTTATGGAGGAATAACATTTTACACTTATCAGTGAGTAACAGCTGAAGGAGAGTAAGTTTATCAGACCTTCCCAGTGTGATAACTGAGAGCTACTCATGATGAGGGGAAGGAGAAGAGAGTGTTCTAGAGTTGGCAGGACAGTCTGGGTGGGAGGCCCTGGTCTGCCCGGATAGCATCATAGCATTGGGAAACTGAAAAGAGGCAGGAAGGTGCTTGGAGGGAAGACCAGATCCTGAAATGGCACTGCAGACAAACTTTACTTACTTCATATATTTGTCTAGAGCTGACTTCCCACTCACGGGAATCTCTAGAGATTCTGTTTGCTCCATTGTTTCTGTGGTTCTTATGTACTCTGTATTTATCCATTACCTAAGCACACTAAACAAATATTTCATGTTAGAACTTTTGTGATGAGTTATAGCCCAACATAAGGGGTTCTGGGGTTGGGAAACATCTCTGGTAATATCCTTATTCCTACTTGTTATGTGGAGAAAATATTACTTGCAGATGAATTTAATACAATTTTCTTTAGTTTTTTATTTTTGAGTCTACAATAACAGGATATTTGTTTTCCTATTCGAACTCCCAAATACTCAAATCATGAAATTTCTTTAAATTTTTTGTTAGAGGATCTATATGTTTAAAGGGCAACTTTTTCATTATAAGAACTACTGACAAATATCAAGGAAGTAGTATGTAAATAGTAGACGATCTGTGACAATATATTGTCATATTTAAGATCAGGAGCAGTATTTCTACTTTACCACATAGTATTTTTTAATAAGTGCTTCATCAATCTTTCTGGTCCTTTCAAAATCATTGTAAAGACCTCTTTCTATTATAGACATCTTCAGATGTCCATCTGACATAATTGCATAAATTTGTTATCCATTTTGGATACCAAATTGTTATTACAATCCTTAATCAACAACAAAAATTGGTAAATCCTTAACTGTGCCAGCCAAAAAAAAAGCTGGCTACAAGATCTCAGAACTGCATAGCTGGGTAAAATTTTATGATAGTTTATTTAGTCCATATCTCTTATATGTAGCCAAGACAACACTTTGAACAAGACAAATGATTGCCTATCCAGTGTGTAGCCAGTTCCAATATCTAACTACCTTATCAAGGGAAGTTTTGTTTATGCCCACCCGGACTCCTTCTGCAATGCAATTTGGATGCCAACCACCCAACTACCCAGAGTTAGCGCAGAGTTCACAGGTTGAGAGCACAGTCCTCCACAAGAACCTCCCTCACTTCAGACACCAGCCACAAGCTCTGGAGTTCTCAGGCCACCCACACTTCTTTCCAACTAGCTAAAAATTCAGGGGTTCCCACTAGCCCCTTCAGGTTTGATAATTTAATAGACTCATAGGACGCAGGAAAGTGCTATATTTCTTATTATAGTTTTATTTTAAAGGATGCAAATCAAGACCAGACAAAAGAAGACATCTGTAAAGTGAGTTTAGGAAGTTCACAAACACGGAACTTCCATGTCCTCTTCCTATGGAGTCAGGACACATCACCCTCCTGGCACATTGATGTGTTCACCAACTGGGAAGTTCACTTGAGCTTGGTGTCTAGAGTTTTTATTGGGGTTTCATTAAGTAGGCATGATTGATTGAGCCATTGGCCATGTGATTGAATTCAATCTCTATTTCCTTCCCCCTCCCTAGAGGTTGGGTTGACATCACCTGGCTCAAAGCTGCAACCCTCTAATCATGTAGTTGGTCTTTCCAGCATGGCCAGCCCCCAGCCTGAAACTACTTAGGGGCCCTATCATGAGTCTCCTCATTGGCATAAATTCAGGCATAGTCTGAGGGACCTTCCACAAGTAATAGACACTTTTATCACTGGGGAAATTCCAAGGAATTAAAATCTCTATCCCAGGAACCTAGGGCAAAGACCAGACAAATTCTTTATCATACAACACCTTCTTACTGCAATTTAAGATAGATAGGTAGATAAATGGAGACCTTTGAAATGTGTCTTATGAAACTCTTATAGACTGCTTTGTTTTATTCCCTCTAGGTATCATTTAACCAGTGAAATTACTTCCGATTCATCATCCCAATGCAGGTATTAGCCAGTAGTAAGTTATCAAATTACCTCTTATAAAAATGTTAAGAAAAATGTCAAGCAGTCTTTCACTATTCCATTATGTAATTTTTATCTCACCTTTGAACTATTCAGAAAACTTTTCAATGACTTAAAGATAAAATCTCTCTTTTGGTAATCATGCTTCTTCACTTCTACTCAGAACCAAAAATAACTAGATTTTCTGATGTGATCCATACTCTTAGATAGAAACAAGGGTATAAAAATGAGTCCTTAACTTGACTGGTTGTAAAGAGAAATTACAAGTCTTAGTAATAAATACTAGAAAACTGTCCTGGCGTTTATGATAAAAGTCCTACCTCTATGATTCTAAGTTGACCTGATTTTATACTACATTATAGGTAAGGACCCAACCAGTAGCATTGATTAAAGAAAAAGTAGTTTTCTCAATTATCATGTGAGGGTATCAAAAATGCATAATTGGATCAGATGTATTGTGAGGAATTTAAGGAGAACACATAGTGTTCATTTCTTTTCCTATGACTTCTATCTCTGATATTGGGAGACATTTCATCCAAAGTTCATGGACCAGCATCTGTAGACGGGCTCTAGGGCTTCCGTTAAGCTCCTAAAGTAATATAGAAAATACTGTACATTTTTAGGGAGAGATAATGAATCACTTTCATCAGATTCCCAAAATCCATGACCATGACCCTCAGAAACCTTAAGGGGAATCACTTTTGTAAGGGAGCTCTTCTCTAGGAACAGACCAGCCTTCAAGCCACTTCCTAAAGCCTACAGAATTTATAATTCTACCATCATAACCCAAGGACCTGCTATTGGGCATTTCCAGTGCCTTCTTGAAGCATTTATTTTCCAAGTAAGTTGACTTGAGCCTCCATCCCACATCATGTCCATGGCCCTCCTCAGTATTTCTGAGAGTTCTTGGTGGGGAGTGCTTCTATTTCTCCTGGTCACCTCTCACTCTGATTTCCTACTCTATTCACTTCCTGTAGCAACATCTGCCCTGTTTCCTTTATTCCCCAAAATACTATTAACGTAAGACAGTTGCACATAACAGAACTTTGCTGAAGGTTTGAGAAGGATCATGTATTAACCATGTTTCTAGCATCTGTAAACTTGGTGCTTTGATATATGCCCTACCTGCATATGCTGGACATGCCTTGTCCTGGACAACCCAGTAATATGCTTCAGTCACCTCACCTTGGCCTCCTGCCTCCCTCATCTCCCCTGCCCCCTTAAGAGAAGTCCTTCTCTTGGGGGCATGGTTTTCGAATACAAATCAACCAATACAGAGTCCACACCCCCAACCACCTCTTTATAGGGCTTTCAGACTCCTGGCCATTATCCACCTGCCCTAATCACTCCAGACCACTAGGGACAATCCCTGTGTCCCAGGTCTGCTACAACTATTCAAACCAGCAATCTAAGCCTGTTTAGGGCCGGCCCCGTGGCTTAGCAGTTAAGTGCGCACGCTCCGCTGCTGGCGGCCCGGGTTCGGATCCCGGGCGCGCACAGACGCACTGCTTCTCCGGCCATGCTGAGGCCACGTCCCACATACAGCAACTAGAAGGAAGTGCAGCTATGACCTACAACTGTCTACTGGGGCTTTGGGGGAAAAAATAAATAAAATTAAATTTATAAGCCTGTTTACCCTGCCTCAACTGTTCCTTCCTGAGGAAACCACTATAAACTCCTGCCCATGTTTCCTGCCCCCTCCTCTGCTTCTTGACCAACCCTGGTGCTGCACCATGTGGCCCCAAGTGGCATAGGGTCCCCACTTCTCTTGGGAACTGTAAGTAATAAACTATCTTTTCAATGGCAATCATTTGCTGATCTGTTGGCCTTACTATACCTCAAATTTTCTATTAATATACTATAGCCTAGAACAGCTCACAACAGGGCACAGAACAGAAAGCAGCTTACAATTTATTACTAAATATCACTGTTCCTCAGAAGTCCCTTTACAAGGAATTTCTTAGCAGCTATATTTTCATGGGACTCCTCTCCTCACTGAGGCCATTACTCCCCGTGGTTTCTTCTCTTCTCATCCTTGGGGTTCCCACACCATTCCTCTTCAGATGGCAAAAGAATTTAGGAACGTTTCTGTTATCTTACCAGGCAGAACAGCTTTATTTTCCTTTTTTCAATCTTCACCCATCCAGGTCTTCCGTGACCAACAGATCCACTAAGATTTTTCCTAATGAAAAGAGCTGTCTACCTTTAAGATAAATACTGCTATTACCTATAATATGGATGTGCAGCAACAATTTTCTCTTTTAAAGCAAATTTTCTTCTTGTTAAATGTGTATCTAGTAAATACAAAGGCAATCCATGCAGAGAGGATCCCAAGCATGCTATCAGTTTAAAATATTAACCAACAGTTTAAAATTTATCATATATACATTATTCAAGTATGTACTTGGTAACAAAAATTAATATACAAGAATGAATGGCTTTCCATTAATAAGATGAGGAGTGATTGTTTAATGAGTACAGAGCTTCTGTTTGGGATGACAAAAAAGTTCTAGAAATGGAGAGTGATGATGGTTGCACAACATTGTGAATGTAGTTAATGCCACTGAGTTGTACACTTAAAATGACTAAAATGGTAAATTTTATTTTACGAATATTTTAAATAACATAAAATAACAATTAAAAATAGAAAAAAAACCTATTTTAATCTGAACAATGTAATATTGGTGCCTTCACCTGCAGACAGACCAATGACCAACAGAGAAAGCCAAGATACAGATCCAAGTATGTATTCGAATTTAGTATATGATTAAGATGACATTTCAAGACAGAGAGGAAATAATAGAATAGTCCATTAATGGTTCTTTAACAACATACTAACTATTTTGGAACAAAAAAAGTTATATTCCTAATACACATCATATTTCAAAATAGGTTCCAGGCGTATATAAATATTTTAAAATAAAATATTAGAACAAAAATGTAGAGTAACTATATAGACTTGGAGCATGGAAGTCTTTCCTCAGTTTAACAGCAGATACAATAACCACAAAGGAAGAAGTAAATGAAGTTCACTATATCAAATTGTTGTAATTTTGCAACTCAAAAAACATCATTATCAAAGTCAAAATGTAAATGATAAACCGGGGAAATGCCCTTTCTATGTAAAAGGCCCTTACAAAAACATAAAGATAGACACCTCAGTAAAAAATTAGCCGAAGGATATAAACAGGCAATTCACAAAATAAGAAAAGCAATTAGTCCATAATATATGGAAAAGTTTTCAATGGTAAAAAAATTCACTGGCACTGCTTAGTGTTGCTATAGCAAGGAGTCAGTGAAGAGACAGATATCCTCATGCTTTGTTGGTGGGAATATAAATAGATACAATTTATGAAAAAGGACAGTTTGGCAGCATATATCAAAAGCCTTTAATAGCAATTCCACATCTAGAAGTCTATCAGAAGGAAATAAATAGACAAGTGCACAAAAGTAAACATGTAAGAATGTTTATTGCAGCAAATTTGATGAGAACGCAGAAATTCCAAACTGTACTCAGCAAAAGGAGATTAATTAAATTAATTAAATAGATCAAATTACGGCACATTCTTACAATAGGATGCCATGCAGCCATTAAAAGTACCACGAAGAGGAGCCGGCCCCGTGGCTTAGCGGTTAGGTGCGTGTGCTCCGCTGCTGGCAGCCGAGGTTCGCGTCCCGGGCGCACACCTACGCACCGCTTCTCCGGCAATGCTGAGGCCACGTCCCACATACAGCAACTAGAAGGATGTGCAACTATGACATACAACTATCTACTGGGGCTTTGGGGAAAAAGAAATAAATAAATAAAATTATAAGTAAAAAAAAAAAAAGTACCACGAAGAGCTTTATTAATTGAACTTAAAATGTTTGTGATATATCACTAAGAGGAAAAAGGGGCCACAAAAATTTTTATAGAGTATGATTTCATTTTCAAAAAAATGAATAAGTATATGCATATGTTTGCAAGGAAATATATCTGGAAAGATAGCACCAAAAGACAAAAATAAAATTGTATTACACAAACTTTATAATGACAGCAGTGAAAATAAAAAAGACAATACACATTTAGGGTTCCACTGTTTTGTCAAAGCAAAATCATTTCATTTTCCATATACGTTTTGATGTCTGTCTTATAAGCAAACAAAATTTGACAGTCATCATAACCAATGACAAAACCTTCTTTAGAATTCAATTGTGTCAGAAACAGAGAAAAACTGCTAACAGAAATGGATACAAGGAGGGATGGATGGATGGATGGGTGGATGGATGGATGGATGGATGGACAGATGGATGGACAGTTGGACAGACAGACAGACAAACATTCACCCACAGATAGTCAAGCCAACTTACTTTTTAGGATCACATTTCATAGTAAGGAGAAGTCGTTGTCAGTGTCACAAACAATTGCCATGGAGTTTTACCAAGACTCAGAACTGTGGTTAGGAGAGAGCAAAGCAAGCTGTCACTCTCCTGAGCAAAATTTCACAAAGCAAAGCCTTTTCTACAATTTTTTCAAGAAAAATATGTTGACATAACTATTGTTAAAACTGAAACTAGGGCCGGTCCTGTGGCTTAGCGGTTAAGTGCACGTGCTCCGCTGCTGGCGGCCCAGGTTCGGGTCCCGGGCACGCACCGACGCACCGCTTCTCCAGCCATGCTGAGGCCGTATCCCATATACAGCAACTAGAAGGATGTGCAGCTATGACATACAACTATCTACTGGGGATTGGGGGGAAAAAATAAATAAATAAATAAAATTATTTAAAAAAAAAAAAAACTGAAACCAGAGGAAGCCATGTGAAAGCAAGTCCATGAGGCCCCAGAGAAATTAGTCAAACAATGGCACTTCGCTCATCTGTTATCATCCTACCAGCTCACCTGTTATCATCCTACCAGCTGGTCCAACCTCTCTCTCAAACTGGTTCTCCAAGAGGTTGGCACTTGGCTGGCCGAGCCTCTGCAAGGACCACATTCATGGTGAACTGCTCTGCTCTGCCTTTCCATCACGATGTAATGCAAAAGACTTGTCCTGTCCTTCATAGCTCTTATCAGTGTATTTTTACATCTTTGTGTGTGATTGCTTAATTAATGCATGTCTCTGCAGCTAAATCATAAGCAAGTTGAGGTTGGAATCCACCTGTTTGCACACCTTTGTATCCTCAGGACGTGCCTGACACAGCCTTTCAATAGATATTTTTAAGTGAGCTAGTAAGTGAGTTGAGTGAGTGAATGGCAAAAAGCCAGCAAACTCAGATCTGGACTCATATTGTTTACTTTTCTAGCCTTAATCTGTTCATCTAAAGATAAGGATTTGCCCATGACATAGGATTATTGTAAGGACTAAAATTAAATAAAGTGTGTTTCATGGTTATCATAGTAAATTCTTCACACGCGTAAATTCTCTCCTAGTTTCGCCTCCTCTCTGAGTTCTAGTTGGAGCTCCACAACCTATCAGATACTAAACTCCTTAAGATTTAATTTCCATCTGTAAAGTAAAGGATTAGATGCTCTTTAAAGCCATGTCCACAGCTAACATTTTCTCATTCAATATAAACATTCTGAAAATCGTCCCCCGAAGAAGGGGCCGCAGTACATTCCGGTTGCTAGAAATGAGTGTGGCACTTAGAAGGAGCCCAAGTTGTGGAAGTAAAACAGAAAACATTAATAAAGAATAACTTCAAACCTTCTATGTGGGGGCTGGAAAGGCGAGTTAGTTGTCAGATTATATGTATTTCAAACACAGGATCGTCATTAAAATCAGATTACTCATCAACAATAAGTAGGGTTTTATAAATGTAATATTTCAATTGCATCAAAACTGTCCTTGTAAAAACAACTTTTTTCCTCCTCCATTCAGCTGTGGATGTCCCTTGTGTCAGCCCATGCACTGTGGTGTTTGTTCACTGAACCGTTGTCCTTCTCAAGAGATGGTTTTTCACCCCACCAAAAATAACTATGAATCACTGGGTCTATGAATATTTCTCCCTTGTTTTGTTCACAGTGTGAATGACAGATTTCAGTGTATTTATTTCTTGCATAAGCAAAAGTTGCCATTAACCTGAAGTGATCTATATTGCAAACGCAAACTGTTGCTTTTAATTTCAAATGTTGGGTAACTATGCCATTCTAATTAGGGGTTCATAATTCTCCTAAAGGAAGGATATGAGTAACAGGGAAAGAAAGATGTTTCACAGAAAATGGAAAGCTCATTGATATTTAAAGTTTTTTTTCCAGATACAACTGTTTATGTGACTTAAAAACAAAAAGGAAAATATTCCCTTAGTGGTTATTTCTATAGCTTTTCTATAGCATCTATGATCAAAAGTGTTCAAAGAATTTTACATACGTTTTCAGGTTTCATAAAGAGAAAAAGTATTTAACACAGATACACAATGCTTTTTTCTGTTTCCTCTGTTAAAAGATTCAGTTTTCTATAAACATCCCTGTACAATCTAATCTGACATTCAGTTTCTCCTTGGGAAGTTGCCACAGACAGTAATTCTCATCTCTCTACTGCTGTGTTCTCTCAGAGAATCTTGTATTTCTCCACCCAGATCACTTACCAGACATCCTTGAAGTTGCTTTCCCAAGTAATGGTCTGACCAGAAAAAATGTAATCTCCTTGAAGGCAGAAGCCATTACTTGTTCCCTCAATAAATGAATAAATTATTTAAAAGGAAATTAATGAATAAGTTAATTCAAAATATATCATGTCCCTAGGAGAAAATTTTATATAATTCTCTCATGTCAGATTTATGATCCAAAAATTCTAATGTGATTTTATTTTTTTCAGCTTTATTGAGATACTATTGACATATAACATGTAAATTTAAGGTGTACAATGTGGTAATTTGATGCACGTATATATTGTGAAATGATTATCACAATGACATTAGTTAACACCTCCATTCTCTCACATAATTACCTTTGTGTGTGTGTGTGTGTGTGTGTGTGTGTGGTGATAACTTTTAAGATTTACTCTCTTAACAACTTTCAAGTATAGTCACCATGCTGTACAGTAGATCTCCAGAAATTATTCATCTTACAGCTGAAAGTTTGTACCCTCTGACCAACATCTCCCCATTTTCCTCACCCCCCAGCCCCTGGCAACCACCATTCCACTCGCTATTTCTTTGAGTTCAGCTTTTTTAGATTCCACATACAGATGAAAGCATATGGTATTCGTCTTTTTCTGTCTGACTTTCTAATGTGATTTTAAATGTAGCAAATAGGAGGCCAGTAGTTTCTAAAACATTTATAGCAAAGATAGAGCACTAAGATAATGTCATAATAGACAATTTCATCATCTCTTTAAAACTTCAAAGTTTTCATTTTGTATCTTGGAATTCCAGGAATGAACATCACTTCCGGAGTGCTGTTCACATAGAGAACATATTAAGAATGCTCCTAGGCCTTGACAGTAAACTGGAATCAAATTAAATGGCTTTCAGGAGCTCCTACACTTTGCAACTGTTTAAAATCAGATAATCAGAGACTGTTAGAGGGGACCTTAGCCGTCTCCAGTCCAAATCCCTCATATTGTAGCTGAGAACAGGCCCAGCAAGCAGTTGTCTCGCCCAGCAACCTTCTAGCTCCTTCTTCAGAACCCATGGTGGAGCCCCCGCCACCCAACGCCACACAGGCCACTAGTTCCTTACTTTTCCATTCAGCTGTCAAAAGTCTTCAGTCTCAGAAAAATTTTAATCATCATTGGAAAACATAAATTAACGTAAAAAGTAAAATTTTACTTATAATCTCAAGAGATTCTGAATTTTGCCCTTATAGTTCCTTTTCAATTTCTCAAAAAAGCCATCATTGGCCTTTAGACAATGGTTTGTTGACTTAACGAATCACAGCCTCAACAAAAGCTTAACAGAAAATTCGGTTACCAGATATATAACATATCAAGACCACCTCTGCCTGGGCTAACCTAATTGCTCCGGAGCACAAGCATCACTGATCAGAGTTCTCTCCACAGAAACATTCAGCCCCGGAAGCGCAGAGGGCGTGCGGCGTTCCAGCACCTACGGCGCAGCACCGCCACCTAGTGGCCCTTGTGAGAGACTCTTTTCCGCTGCCAAGACCACGGCCCTTGGCCTTTCAGAGTTGGCAATCTCTTTTTAAGACCGTCGGGACCAAGATATGGTCCTGAAACTACCTCTACCTTATTACAGGAAATCCTCTAATTCACAGATTACAATCCATCTAGCAAATAGGAACCATCTATCATAAAGCCAGCTGAGACCAGAAACAATTGCTGAGCATAAACCTCAGTCTTCATATCTTTCATTTTAAATAGATATTTCAAATATTTAAATTGCACTACTATTTTTTCCAGCTGCTGCCTCAATAAAAAGAGGCAAAACTGGAATTGACAGCAGCAATTTGAAGTGCGCCATTTCACAGAAACCCTCAATGAGACAGAAAAGAGAACACAAAAATGAAACAGGAAAATATAACATTTGTATATTTACCAAAGTTAGTATTTTGAACCAAGGAGGCACTTGGTTATCTCTGATAGTTAAGAAAGAAAATCAGGGTTTTTTTTCCAGGTTTATTTGGCTGTTAATGACATGCTAACCTTGAACTTGAGAGCACTTGTTCTTGTGCTGTTCAGTTTCAGAAAGCAAATCCCCTGGCCGTTAGGGACCGATTGCTGAAGGATCAAGCCTGAAGGAGCCTTCATGGGACGGTAGATCCCGAGTCGACAACCCAACTTCTTTGCTTTGCCTGCTTTATCTTCTGGTAGCGCAGGCGTCTATCCACATAAAAGAAGTTCGCCCTGCTCTGAGGGGTGATTTCCCCTGAGAAAGGCCATAAAGGTAACTGGTAACAACCTTTCACTTGATTAACGTAGAGTGAATTTGGTCATTTCAGACAGAAAAATAATAGAACTGCTTGAGTTTGTACCTTAAGGGGAACTTATTAATGAGAAATAAATCCAGCAAGTTGTGCCTGCGTTTAAAAAACAAAAACCGGGGGGTCAGCCTGGTGGCGTAGCGGTTAAGTTCGGGCTCTCCCGGGGTTGCAGGTTCGGATCCCTGGCGTGGAGGTAGCCCAGCTCATCAAGCCATGCTGCGGCAGCATCCCATACACAAAGTGGGGGAAGATGGGTACAGATGTTGGCCCAGGGCTAATCTTCCTCAGCAAAAAGAGGAGGATTGGCGAGGGATGTTAGTTCAGAGCTGATCTTCCTCACCAGAAAAAAAAAAATGGTGAATGTAAGCACCACTGCTGCAATCAGAGGGTCTCTCACTCTCCCTGTGTGCATGACTCCTTCAGACAGTTGCTGACAGTTATTTGATTATGCCCAGGCGCCTCATGTTGAAAGTCACCTTGGGTTTTCAGAAGCTGGAAGATTATGAAACCAGATCTGAATTCTACAGGATAAAAGTCTGAGAAGTTCCTTTGCACATCCTAGACTGATTCTTTATTCCTACATTTCATGAAGGAACACAATGTTCCCTGTGAGCTCAGGTAGCCTTGTCCAGAATGAAATTCCCCAAGCTGTTCGTCCATATTCTACTTAGAAAATGGTATGTCAACTATCTCACATCACACACAAAAATTAACTCAAACTGGATTAAGACTTGAATGTAAGACCTAAAACCATAGAACTCCTAGAAGAAAACATAGGTAGTACACTCTTTAATGTCAGTCTTAGCAATATCTTTTTGGATATATCTCCTCAGGCAAGGGAAACAAAGAAAAAATAAACAAATGGGACTACATTAAACTAAAAAGCTTCTGCACAGCAAAGGAAACCATCAACAAAATGAAAAGACAACTTCACAATTGGGAGAAGATATTTGCAAGTCATATATCCAATAAGGGGTTAATATCCAAAATATGTAAAGAACTCATACATCTCAACAACAAAAAAACAACCAGATTAAAAAATGGCCAGAGGATCTGAACAGACATTTTTCCAAAGAAGATATACAGATGGCCAACAGGTACACGAAAAGATGTTCAACGTCACTAATTATTAGGGAAATGCAAGTCAAAACCACAATGAGATATCACCTCAGGCCTGTCAGAATGGCTATTATTAAAAAGACAAGGGCCGGTCCCGTGGCTTAGCGGTTGGGTGTGCACACTCCGCTGCTGGCGGCCCAGGTTCGGATCCCGGGCGCACACCGACGCACCACTTCTCTGGCCATGCTGAGGCCGCGTCCCACATACAGCAACTAGAAGGATGTACAGCTATGACATACAGCTATCTGCTGGGGCTTTGGGGGGAAAGAAAATAAATAAATAAAATCTTTAAAAAAAAAAAAGACAAGAAATGACAAGTGTTAGAAAGGATGTGGAGAAAAGGGAACCCTCACACACTGTTGGGAATGCAAACTGGTGCAGCCGCTATGGAAAACAGTATGGATATTCCTCAAAGAATTAAAAATAGAACTACCATATGATCCAGCTATTCCACTGCTGGGTATTTGTCCAAAGAACACGAAAACACTAATTCAAAACGATATATGCACCCCTATGCTTATTGCAGCATTAGTCATAATAGCTAAGACTTGGAAGCAACCTAAGTGCCCATCAACAGATGGATGAATAAAGAAGATGTGGTGTGTATACAAAATGGTGTACTACT
The DNA here is from genome assembly GCF_020826845.1 of Diceros bicornis minor. Lineage (NCBI taxonomy): Eukaryota > Metazoa > Chordata > Mammalia > Perissodactyla > Rhinocerotidae > Diceros > Diceros bicornis. The sequence goes on along the minus strand of NC_080755.1, from coordinate 14,835,958 downwards.
CAGCCATAAAAAACAAGATGTAATCTTTCCATTCGCAACAACATGGACGGACCTTGAGGGTATTATGTTAAGCAAAATAAGTCAGACAGAGAAAGACAAACACCACATGACTTCACTCATATGTGGAAGATAAACAAACACATAGATACAGAGAACACAGTGGTGGTACCCAGAAGGGAAGGGGTTGGGGGAGGGTGAAAGAGGTAGAGGGGTGCATATGTACAGTGATGGACGGCAACTAGACTTTTTTTTCCCCCCGAAGGCAAGATTGATTATCTTTGTGTATGTGTGTGTGTGTGTGTGTGTGTGTGTGTGAGGAAGAGTGGCCATGCGCTAACATCTGTTGCCAATCTTCTCTTTTTCTTTTTTTTTCCCCAAAGCCCCAGTAGATAGTGTGTATCATAGTTGTAGAGTTGGAGCTCTTCCATATGGCACGCCGCCTCAGCATGGCTTGATGAGCAGTGAGTAAGTCCGCGTCCAGGATCCGAACTGGCGAACCCCAAGCTGCCCAAGTGGAAGGCTCGAACTTAACCGCTACCGGGCCAGCCCCACAACTAGACTTTTGATGGTGAACACGTTATAGTCTATACAGAAGTCGAAGTATAATAATGTACATCTCAAATTTATATAATGTTATAAACCAAAGTGACCTCAATAAAAAAATATAAATGTTAAAAAAAGAAAGAAAGTGGTAGGTCAGAAACACGAAGAAAGCATTGCCTGAATTGTAAATTTCACTTTACGGACAGTCAGCCAAGAAAAGCCATGAAAAGGTGAAAAAAGCTTCAATAACTTGTCAGTGCAGAGGTTTCTGATGTAAGTGCGAATGCCCAATTCTAGGAACAGTTTCTATAGTTAAGCAGGAGCTAAAGAGAACCAAAACATGAGAGCCAATAAAGGAAGGGTTTTATCCTTACCATTGATCTGCCTCTCCTACTTTTCTTATTCACAGTTAGGAGAGAGCTCCAACCTGTTGGAAATTAGTGTGGAAGCCACCTGTGGTCAGGGAGACAGCGCTTGTTTCACAGCCTCAAATTGAGACATTTGCTGTGGCTTCCTTCAGGAAAAAGGGGGAAAGGCATTTAGTATCTCAAAGGAATTTCAAAAATAATAGCCTCTTTCTGAAAATCTCCCCAACAAAGTTTATGAAAAAAGACCCACCATAGAAGCAGGGAACTCCCTTTGACTAATTTCAGAATAAAAATTAGAAAACAGCCTCCTGCTAATACTTCTCAAGTACGCCCAAATATTATCACCCCAGGAGCTAATCATTCTTTTCTCATTATCACTCTTTTTTCAATAATGACAATTTGTAAGAATATACATTTTGCTTTCAGATGGTACTCAATACGACTATCTTCACTCTGAATTGTAGGAATGCTCCAGGAGCATTTTTGTTTTTCCCAGTGCCCTAATGAAATGCCAGGTTTCCTTCTGTTGGGCAGCCTTACTGGAAGAGACCCTGCAGAAAGATAAGGAGAGAGTGCAGAGAAGGGGAGACCACCATGGTGTGGCCTAAAGCTCATTCCGATTTTTATTCAAATGCTGTGGCCCCTGCCCCTTTCCTGTCAGGTCCTGCCATCTGTGTGTTGATTATCACTGGGAAGGAAAAGCAAACCCAATATCAATCTTTAGATGTTAGAGGAACGGTCTGGGGTCTCTTTTATATGAGAAGCCAATGATCTTGGTTGCTAAGGATACCTTTTCACAACAAATATGTAAAGCAGAGAGACCTTGACAAAAGGTTGGGACGCTGAATAAATTTTACTGTGAGGCTGCCTGTTTCTTATGTTTTTCTTACACCTGAGTGTTGTTTTTTTAAATGGTATAATGCTTTTAGATGGCAAGCCCAGATTGTTCAAAAATAATTCCAGGATTCTAGGAAATCAATCTTAATAAAAATCAAACTCTGCAGCCTAACCTGAAAAACTGGAATTCCTACAGCTAGTGCCAGAAATTTTAGAATTTGTACACAGTTAAAAGTGAAGTCGAATTTGGAGCTGAATTAACCAGACTGACTGCCCGAAAAGCTAAAAATCACTAAATATCTGCTAACTGCAGCTTCATTTTCTGCTACTTATCATGGCCCAAGAGATAATTCCACACAAAATGAAAAGGAAGGGAAGAGGAGAGAGAATAATTATGATGCTAATTCTCTTTATATATATTAGATGGACTTTATTTCTTGGACTGTAAATTAGGAAATTAATCCTTGAAAAACCTAAAATGTCAAAACAAAAGAGTAATAAGCTACAACTGTTCCAGAGCATGCTACCACTCAGAAAACATCATGTGAAAGATAATGGGCATAAGAAAAATAAATGGGGGCCGACCCCGTGGCTTAGCAGTTAAGTGCGTGCGCTCCGCTACTGGCGGCCCAGGTTCGGATCCCGAGTGCGCACTGACGCACCGCTTCTCCGGCCATGCTGAGGCCGCGTCCCACATACAGCAACTAGAAGGATGTGCAACTATGACATACAACTATCTATTGGGGCTTTGGGGGAAAAAAAGGAGGAGGATTGGCAATAGATGTTAGCTCAGAGCCGGTCTTCCTCAGCAAAAAGAGGAGGATTAGCACAGATGTTAGCTCAGGGCTGATCTTCCTCACACACACACAAAAAAAAGATTAAAAAAAATAATAAAGGAGAAATCAAGTAACTCATGAATCTCGTGTATTAAAGAAAAGCTTCATCAAGAAACACACTGAACAGCATGTCACTGGTATAAAATAGAAAAAGAAATTCTTCAAGAGTTTTAGAGGAAGGCGCTTAAGAGGTCATGTCATCCGATCCCCTCTTTTTTTTCCCAGTTTTATTGAGATATAATTGACATATATCACTGTAAAAGTTTAAGGTGTCCAGCATAATGATTTGATTTACATATATTGTGAAATGATTATCACAATAAGTTAACACCTATCATCTCATATACATACAAAAAAGAAAAAGAAAAAAATGTTTTTTTCCTGTGATGAGAACTCTTAGGATCTACGCTCCTAACAACTTTCAAATCTACCGTAGAGCAGTGTTGTACATTACATCCCCAGTACCTATATATCTTATCACTAGAAGTTTGTGCCTTTTGACCATCTTCATTCCCCCTCCCCCACCCCACCACCCACCTCTAGGAACCACAAATCTGCTGATCCCCTCTTGTATAAATGGAAGCTGAGGTTCAGAAGATGAAAAGGCTTCCCTAAGGGGCCAGGAAGGTGAGGAGCACAGCAGCTCTGAGCCCACCCTCTCTCTACTTCCCGTCAATATCAGTTCCCCACACAGATCTCTCTCCCCGGTGGGCCACACACAGGTTTCCTTTGGGTTGAATGGCACTTTTTATAAAAATTGAGCCAACATTTAAAAATTAGAAGATCTCATACAAAACAGAGCCCAGATTTCCTGCTTCTATTAAAAATGAGAAGATCTGAGAAGACATTCAAATGGCCAACAGGTACCTGAAAAGGGGCTCAACATCACTAATCATCAGGGAAATGCAAATCAAAACCACAATGAGAGATCACCTCACACCTGTTAGAATGGCTATCATTAAAAAGACAAGAGATAACAAGTGTTGGTGATGATGTGGAGAAAAGGAAACCCTCGTACATTCTCGGTTAGAATGTAAATTGGTGCAGCTACTATGGAAAACAGTATGGAGGGCCCTCAAAAATTAGAAATAGAACTACCACATGATCCAGCAATTCCCTTTCTGGGTATTTATCTGAAGAAAACAAAAACACTAACTCAAAAAGATATATGCACCCCCATGTTCATCACAGCATTACTTAGAATAGCCAAGACATGGAAGTAACCTAAGTGTCCATCAATGGATGAAGGGATAAAGAAAACGTAGCATACACACACACACACACACACACACACACACACACAGAGGAATATTGTTCAGCCATAAAAAAAAAAGAAAATCCTGCCAATTGCGACAACATGGATGAATCTTGAGGGCATTATACTAAGTGAAATAAGTCAGACAGAGAAAGACAAATACCATATGATCTCACTTACATGTAGAATCTTTTTTAAAAAAGATACAAAGAATAGATTGGTGGTTGTCAGACATGGAGGGTGGGGAGCAGGCAAAATGGGTGCAGGTGGTCAAAAGTTATAAGATAAATAAGTTCTGGGGATGTAATGTACAGCGTGGTGACTATAGTTAACAATACTGTATTGTATATTTGAAAGATGCTGAGAGTAAATCTTAAAAGTTCTCATCACAAGAAAACAATTTTTTGTAACTATGTGAGGTGATTGTTGTTAACTAAACTTTTTGTGGTAATCATTTCACAATATATACATATCAAATCATAAAAAAAAATGAGAAGATCTGGTAGCAGCAAGGAGCAACCTGATAGAGCTATGGCTACCAACAACTAGAACAAATTAACTTACTTTTCAAAAATTTTCAACAAAATCATTCTGCCTGGAAGTATCCACATACAACTGATGTGTGGAGGTGTAATCTATTCAAATGATGTTTAATACCCCAGAAATGAATCCTCTATGGTTTGTTTTTAAGCTGGAATGCTAGTAAACAACTGCATTTTCTTTTTTGTGTGTGTGTGAGGAAGATCAGCCCTGAGCTAACATCCATGCCAATCCTCCTCTTTTTGCTGAGGAAGACTGGCCCTGGGCTAACATCTGTGCCCATCTTCCTCCACTTTATATGGGACGCCAACGCAGCATGGCCTGACAAGCGGTGCATCGGTGCGTACCTGGGATCCGAAGCTGGGCCGCCAGCAGCGGAGCGCACGCACTTAACCACTACTCCAGGGGGCCGGCCCCAGAACTGCATTTTCAACATGCGTATTGGGTAATATTATTATGTCACAGGATTCAATGTTGAGCATGTTTTCTTTCTTCTAAAGTTTATTGATGAATTTTATTTTTCATAAAGACCAGTGATTCATGGCTTCACTGTGGGCTAGATATGTTATTTACAGTTGGTTCTATACTTATAGATACTTAGAATAAAAGATAGAACATAATTTTATTCTGTCATATATACCATATATATCATCAAAACTGGTTTCTTAGTTCCTGGTGACACTAGTTCACATTCTTTCATATTGAGAAATTCTTTATAACCATTTTTTTCATTTCCACAGCTAGTTCATTTATAAATTCTTAGAAGCATGAAACCAATTCAGTCCCTAAAAATTTCCTGAGTTTTTTTTTTCTAAATTGCTACTTTTAGACAAACACAAAATGTTTCCTCCTTAACAAACCATCCTGATAAGCTCTCTGGGCAAATACAGAAGACATGGCATTTAGTTCAATCTCTCTGTATAAGGGATAATGCTCTAAGTTATGAAAATGAAGGTGTTCTCACTTAACCCAGGATGAATAGAACTGCCTCGTCCTTATTGCCACTGTATTACTCACAATAATAAACCTCTCTTTGAAAAATTGTATTCATTAAATTAATAAGTGAGAAAATGAATCACAAAAAATGTTAATCTAATGCATAATTTATGGTATTACAAATAAATTGAACACTCTCCATGCCTCAAGTACTCGAATTTCAAACACAAAAATCAGCAAATTTTTCTTCTTTTAACTCAGGTTCATATTTGAAGTAATAATCATGGAGAGTCTATGGATAATTTTTCCCCAAAAGTTCTTCACAAAAAACATATTGAAATTACTTTTCCCATTAAAAATTCTATGAATGATAATTTCTCTTCCTTCTTCTAGACATCATTAAAAATAACTAATTTAGGGGACCAGCCCATCGGCAAAGCGGTTAGATTTGTATGCTCCACTTCAGCGGCCCAGGGTTTGCCAGTTTGGATCCTGGGCATGGACCTACACACTGCTTATCGAGCCATGCTGTGGCGGCGTCCCATGTAGAGCAACTAGAAGAATGTACACCTATGACATACAACTATCTACTGGGGAGATAAAAAAGGAAAAAAGGAGGAAGATTGGCAACAGATGTTAGCTCAGGGCCAATCTTCCTCAAAAAAAATAAATGAATAATTTAAAATTTTATAATATAACTCAGAAATATAACTCAGAAGGCACAGACCTCCTTGGCTTTACCCTGATCCTCTGCGAGTTCTGCGGGGGGTCCTTCCCAAATATTCTTGCCCTCCTTTCTGTTCATGACTGCCCTTTCCCAAAGGACCCAGAGGGCAATAAATAAGAAAGTCTGATATCAAATTCCTCAAGTTCTAAATACAAATGTGTTTATGGAATAGACAGAAAACCTGTTGTGGGTTAACTCCTCACAAGTGAGAAGAAGTGTTGTGATAGGTAGAATTCCAAGGTGGCCCCAAGCTTCCTCCCCCCATTGTACACACTCCGTACAACCCCCTTCCCTTGAGTGTAGGCGTGACTTGTGACTATGATGGGATAGTTACTCCTATGATTATATTACATCACATGGAGGAAGGGATTTTGCAGGTGTAATTAAGGTCCCTCATCAGTTGACTTTGAGTTAATCAAAAGGAAAATTATCCTGGGTGGGGCTGACCTAATCAGATGAGCTCTTAAAAGTCACTAGCCCATTCCCAAAGGAAGCGATTCCAAGGATGAGAGAGATTCTCCTCTGGCCCCATAAGGACAAACTGCCAAGCTGGGGAGAGGATCACATGGCAGGGAAGGTGGGGAAGCCTCTAGGATATGAGAAGGGTGCCCAGTTGGCTGACAGCAAAAAAGCAGAGACCTCTGTCCTACAACTGTAAGGAACAAAATTCTGTCAACAACCAATGAGCTTAAAAGAAGACCCCAAGCTGCAGTGGAGATCAAAATTCTGCCCCAAACACTGATTTCAGCCTTGTGAGACCATGAGCACAAGAACCAGCAAAAATATGCCTGGACTCCTGTGAGATAATAGAAAATACATATATTGGCCTCTGCCCCCTGTTCCGGGCACAGACCGCCTAAATCCCTTGTAATTTCCTAAGTGATAAGAGCACTAGAGGCATCTTTTGTTCTAGGATTTGGTCTTTGACCCCTGTTCCTGACACAGAGTTCCTAAATTCCTTGGAATTTCCTGCATGACAGAAGTATCTTTGGTTCTAATGAGGTGACTGTTGATGGGCTCCTGGACAAGGGCTGGTCACCCAGAAGAACCAGCCATGACTAGAAGCTTGGAATTTTCAGCCGACCTCTGCTCCATTATCCAGAGAGGGGAGAGAGGCTGGAAATGGAGTTAATGATGGATCATGCCCACGTATGAAGCTTCCATAAAAATCTCAAAAGCACAGGGTTCGGAGAGCTTCCAGGTTGGTGAACGTGTGGCAGTGCGGAGAGAGACGTGCGCCTGGAGAGGGCATGGAAGCTCCGCACCCCTTCCCACATACTTTGCCCTGTGCATCTCTTCCATTTGGATATTCATCTGTATCTTTTATCATATCCTTTTATAATAAATTGGTAAACAGTAAGTAAACTATTTTCCTGAGTTCTGTGCGCCACTCTTGCAAATTAATCAAACCCACAGAGGGGATTGTGGGAACCTCCGATTTATAGCCTGTCAGTCAGAAGCACAGGTGACAACATGGACTTGTGACTGGCATCTGACATGGGGGTGGGGGGCAGTCTTGTGGGACTGAGGCCTTAACCTGTAGGATCCGACGCTATCGCCAGGGAGATAGTGCCAGAACTGAGTTAAATTGTAGGACACCCAGCTAGTGTCGCAAAGAATTGCTTGGTGGAGAAAACCCCCACATCCTTGGAGTTAGAAGTGTTGTGAGTGTGGTAGTAGTGTGAGAGTAAGGAAACACACACGAGGAAGAACTGAGTTTTTCCTAACTCCTAACCCATGGAGACTGTAAGATGTTTTATTTTAAGCTGCTAAATTTTTGGTAATTTGTTATGCAGCAATAGAAAACTAATACACTCATTTAATCCTTACAGCAACCCTATGAGGCATGGACTATTAATATCCTCACTTCACAGAAAAGAAAAATGAGGCACAGGAAGTTTAATAACTTGCCCAAAGTTACATAACTGGTAGTGGAATTTAAATTCCGGCAGCCTGGCATAAGAGCCTACCCACATCCATGCACGTCACTCATCATCCTGCTAAAAATTCCCAGGTCTTTATCTACCCAGACACCTCCAGTGGACACCCCTAGGCTCAAATGCTACAAAACAAACTCTCAAAAGGATACCATAAATAAAAGCAAAAGACACACCATGGACCTGTAGGAGATGTCTCTAATTCCTGTAAATTATCAGTGTTTAGTACCAAGAACATATTAAGAAAGCCTACAAATCAAAAACAAAGACAAATAACCCAATAGAAATATGAACAGAAGATATGAAGAGGCAATTGGCAGAAAGGAAAGGTCATACAGCCAGTAAACACACTTGAGTGGTGCTCAGCCTAATCAGCACTCATACAAATTTCAACACTGATCAAATCCTAAGTATCGGGAAGAATGTGAAGCAGCAAGGACTTTCATGTTCTGCTGGTGGGAGTGTAATTCATACTCCATACACATGGAGAGTGATTTAGGAACATTGGGTAAAATTGAATATAAGAATGTCTTTTGAATCAGAAATTCGACTTTAAGGTACCTGTAATAGAGAAACTCTAGCCCACATGCATAAAAAAAATGTACAAGAATAGTCATTTCAGTCTTATTTGTAATAGGAAGAAAAAGGGAAATAAATTAAGTGTCCATCAACAGAAGAGTCAGTAATTAAGCAGGATAAGTCCAAAGTTTTTCCATCTCTAAATGTGATCTCTCTTTCCATTGATTTAGGTGTTGTTCCATGTTTTCAGTAAAGTTTGCATTTGGTTATGTAGTCTAACTCTAAGCTTAGCTGGTTTTAATGTTTATTACCAGTCCTCCATGCCATGATCTCTCGATTCTTAAATCATAAATTTTTATTTATCTCGTGATGAACTGGGTTTTATGTCCTAGTAATTTCTTTTCAGTATAAGTATTTTATCAGGGCTTTTGCACGTATGATAACGTCTTCCTTAATCTTCCCAAACAAACAACAATCTGGCCAGTCACAAAATTTTCTATTTGCACACTTTTCTCTACAGGCAATGCTGGTATTAATCTGTTTTTTTCTGGCGTTCGTAGAGGTTAATCCTATGTTTTGTTCCCTTTAAACAACCTGTTTTTTTGTTTTTTGTGAGGAAGATCAGCCCGGTGCTAACATCTGCTAATCCTCCTCTTTTTTTGCTGAGGAAGACTGGCCCTGGGCTAACATCCGTGCCCATCTTCCTCCACTTTATATGGGACGCCGCCACAGCATGGCTTGCCAAGGGGTGGGTCAGTGCACACCTGGGATCTGAACCGGCGAGCCCTGGATGCTGCAGCGGAGCGCGCGCACCTAACTGCTTGCACCACGGGGCAGGCCTCTAAACAACCTGTTTTTGTCTGGTCTTGGAAACAAAGAGAGGAAGTAGTTCCTGTCCCTGTAATTTTAGGCTCTCCTTGACCAAAGGTCCTGGTTCCCTGAGAGGGCAGACTTCTACCAAGGGACTAGGCGAGAGTTCCACTGAACCTAAAGCTTTGACTGCCATTTGGAGATTCTCATGCTAGAAGATCAGAAAGCAGAGTGGAGTTACTATACTGGTGGGGCTAACTGACCCAGATATCATGAGGAAATAAGATTGCTGCTCCATAATTGAGGCAGGGAAGAATATGTCTGGAACTTAGGGATTCATCAGGCCACCACTTGTTGTTTCCACGCCCAGCAAATATGCCTGGCAAGAACACAGGAATCAAGGGCTCAGATCCTTCCAGGGAAGGGTTTGGGTTTCCCACTGGGCGAGCAACCCAGACCAGCAGAACGATAAGCAAGGGTGAGGGGAAGCTAGAATGCATGGCAGATGAGGGAATATCAGTTGCAGTTTGGGGACCAACTGGAGCAGAGAGAGCTGTAGCACGAGCTTCCAAACATCCTTTGTAAGTCTATTTTATAGGAATTTTGACTGGGCAAACCAGGAGAATTGATGACAGTGTGCCGTGAACCTAATGTGGGGCATGAATGGATGGGAACGGTGCAGGTGGTGGACTGCAGCAATGCCCCTGACTCACGCCCCATCTTCTCCCTCTTAATACTCCAGTGCAGGCCAGGCCCTCTTCCAACTGCTAGCACCCACTCTGCCCCACTGCAGGCCACAAGCACCCCAGAAATCATGCCCCTGGGAGCAAGCTTCAGCAGGTGGCTGACAGGAGATAGTATACACACATACACCTCAGTCTCCTTCTCTTCAAGTGAGATAAGACTGAGCTGCTGGTTCTACGCGGTTTCCTAGCTCCCAGGGTAGGAGTAAGCACATTCATTAACTTTTCCTGTCTGCCTCGCATCCCCATTCCCTACCAGCATTTCCTGGAATCATTTCCCATATCAACCACTTACACTCAAATCCTCAACTTGGTTCTTCTTCTGGGGAAATCCAAACAAAAACACTTGAGCAGATTTACCGTGAAGCATCAGGGTCAGAAGGCTTCACTGGCATGGGCCCGTTTCCCTGAAAATGTGTTCACACGGTCATGTGTTTTTGGAAAATTCACCAAGAAAGATAATTTTGTTTTTATTTTCTTAATGAATGCTCCAAATTTGTATAAGCTCCAGGCCTCAAAAAACCTGGATCTACTCCCGCTTATCTGATATTCCATACATACTATTCACTTGTTTATTTATTATTATTTATCTTCCTTCTCTAGAAGGGGAGCTCCAATTGGGCAGGAATTTTGTCGGATTTTTTCACTGCTGAAGCTCCAGTACGTTTATCAGTGCCAAGCACACAGTAGATGCTAATAATTTTGTTGAATAAATAAGTGAGTAAGCCCCAAATGAAGCCCTGTGTCTCTCTCTCTGCATCTGCTCTCTCCTTTGATTAGAATCCCTCTGCTCCCCGATCAGTGGCTACTCACTCAAGACCTATCTCAAATGTCCAAGGATCGCATGGGTGGAAGTACAAACATGAATTTAGGGAAGGACTTATAGCCACCCCAAATGCCTACTTCCCTTTCCAGGGACAGTTTCTCATACGTGCCTATTTTAACTTTTCATTTTAAATTTTGCACACGCGTAGAAAATAGAAATAGCGCAATAAATAATGATATATCCACCATTTAAATACAATCGCTAATCTTTTGCCAGATCACTTCACCAATATATACTTTTATTTAATTATATATAAATTTTAGTGCCGTAAAACAACAATTGATTAACCTCACGATGCGTGGGTCAGCTGGGCGGTTCCTCTGCTGGTCTCACTGGGCTCACTCTTGTGGCTACAGTCACCTAGAAGGTCAACAGGGCTGGAAGGTTCAAGATGGACTCGCTCCCATGTGCAGTGGCTGGTGCTGGCTATTGGCTGTGCACCTCAGTTCTCCTCCACGACAGTCTCAGGACAGGTTTCAGGAGGGAGAACGTGAAAGCTGCAAGGCTTTTTGAGGTCTAGGCTCACACAGCATCAATTCTGCCATATTTTTTTAAACAGTTTTATTGAGGTATAATTTACATACTGTAAAATTCAATCATTGTAAGTGTACAATTCAACGATTTTTAGTAAATATACAGAGTTGTGCAATTATCACCATAATCCAGTTTTAGAACATTTTTTTTACCCCAAAAAGATCCCTCATGACCATTTGTAGTAAATCTCTGTTTCTACCCTCAGCCCCTGACAACCACTAAGCCATCTCTATAGATTTACCTTTTCTAGACATTTCATATCAATGGAATCATACAATATGCAGTCTCTTGCATCTGGCTTCTTTTACTCAGCATAATGTTTTTGAGGTTCACCCCTGGTGTAACACATATCAGCAGTGGTTTGTTCCTTTTTATGGCTGAGCGATATCCACTGTATGGATAGATGACATTTTGTTTATCCATTCACCAGTTGATGAACATTTGGATTGTCTGCAGTTCAGGGACATTATAAATAATGCTGCTACGAACATTCATATACAAGTCCTTGTGTGGATATACATTCTCTCTTGGGTAGATACCTAGGAGTGGAATTGCTGAATCACATAGTAAATTCACATTTCACTCGTTAACTGTTTTCCAAAGTGGCTGCACTATTTTCCATGCCCACCAGTAATGACTGTTGATCTAGTTTCTGTTCATGCTCCTATCTCTTTTCATCTAGAACAGACTCCACCTCCCCAATTATTTCCATGAAATTTAGTTTTTTAAGAGGCCTGGTCAGTTGTATTGTACAATCTCCCACATTTTAAATTTGACTTTGTTTCTTTACGATATTGTTTAATTTGTTTCTCTATCCCCTATATTTCCAAGAACTGGAAGCAAGACCTAACAATTTGATTACATTCAGGTTAACATTTCGACAAGTGGTAATACGTACATCATATTGCACACATCAGGAGGCACATAAAGTCTGATTGCCCTGCTACTAGTAATTTTAAAATTTATCACTGTGGTGGGGTAGTGACAGTCAGATTTCTCCATCTTTTTAAGGTATTTTTGCCCTTGGCAGTTAGCAAGTAATTAGGGGGTAATTCTATGCCTATTGCCAAAAAAATAAAGTGTGAGGGAGTGTTTTAGATAACTTACAAAATATTAAACACAAGGTGATAATTAAAATTAAAAATGTAATATTTTAAAAAACAATATGTGTACTTAGCATCTGGAAGGAATTAAGCACCCATTTGGCCATGAGTTTTCCGGTAACCAAAACAATAAAGCAAAGACATTTAGTAACAGGTCTCACTTCCAAATAGAATAAGGCACACAAATTCTTCCATAAAGGTGAACTGGACTCCAGCAGGAATTTCTCACAGGGAGGCTTATTTAAATACACTGAATAATGGAGTTGACAATCATTCTAATGAGCAGGAAAGCCCCGACATTTGTACACGTTGACTGAAGAACCAGGCTTCTGTATCTGAAAAGAAAGTCTTCATCCATCAAACATCCAATTTTGAGACAGCCCCTAAACAGTGAGAAAAGAAAGGGATTCCTGTCATTCCTAAGGTCAATTAAAGCAGCCCTAGAAATTAGCAAAATGACAGATTAGCCTACCAGTATTGTTTTATTACTCTTATAAGGATATTTCTAAGGGAACTGTGATTACACACACACAGAGTCAAGAACACCATTTTCTGATCGCCTAATATAATACAGCCAAATAACTTAGAGATTCTGGGAGAACAGATAAACATAATTTCCACAAATCTTTTTTCACATTCTTCCTTTCTCTCTCTCTCTTATCAGATGTTACAAGCAAATTTCTGGCAAGTGCTGAATTGCAATCAATTCGTAGTGACAAATGACTAAAATGCCAGTCTTCTGTCTTGTTGAATGGAGGAAAATAAATATGTTTTCCATCTCAGACATGCAGATGGCACGGTTCAAAGTGTTGGGAAAATTTAGGAACCTGATTTATATTCTAGTCAGAGACAGAACATCCTACTTTCTCAGGGAAGCTACCAAAACCACATTATTTTTTCTCAAAAAAACAGTGCTTTGTGGATAAACCTGTATCACAAAACGTGGAAGAAACTGCTTTGTCTCTAAAAATGTTTAAAGTACAGTCTTTAGTCTTCAGAAAACTATTTTAATTCCAACTCTAACAACCAAGTAGCCCTGGACAAGTTACTAATGTCTCAAAGTTTCTGCTTCCACGTCTTTGAAACAGGATAATACCCATCTCCCAGAACTGTTTTGAGAAGGAAAGAAAATAACGTAAATAAAGTGCTCAGCACAGTGCAAGCTCTTCATAGACCACAGCTACCGCTGCTACTGAACGCGCTCAGGATTCAGCACCCCTCTCCAGTTCTCTCCTTCAGCCCACTTCTCTCCACCCCGTCTCTCCATTCCCCCTCCCTCCAGCCCCCCTCTCTCCAGCGCACCCTCTCCAGCCCCACTCTCTCCAGCCCCCCTTTCTCCAGCGCCCCCTCTCTCCAAGGTCCCCTCTCTCCAGCCCCGCTCTCTCCAGCGCACCCTCTCCAGCCCCCCTTTCTCCAGGGGCCCCCTCTCCAAGGTCCCCTCTCTCCAATCCCGCTCTCTCCAGCCTCCTTCTCTCCAGCAACCCCTTCTCCAGCGTCCCCTCTCCAGCTCCCCTCTCCACAGCCCCCCTCTCTCTAGCACTCCATGTACAGCCCCCTCTCTCCAGCCCCCTCTCTCCATTCCCTCTCCCTCCAGCGACCCCTTCTCCAGCCCCCCTCTCTCTACTCCCCCATCTACAGCCCCCCTCTCTCCGGACCCCCTCTCTCCACCTCCCTTCTGCAGGCTGACTGACGAACATGCAAGCATGCGCAGTGAGAAAAAAAAGACAGTGGCTCTTTGTCAACAGCCGAGCAAGCCCAAACATAATTCTGTTAACAGCTGGACTGGAGAAAGGTTTAGGCCTGAGGGTACAGAGGAGCTTCCAGCTGCTTTCCCCACACGTATCGTCCCGTTTCACCTGCAAATCCAAGGGCAGATGGAACTACTGCCGCGCCGGTAAAGGCTACTCCAAAAACATTCCCTAGTGCTAGAGCAAATGACAAAATAGCGTGTAAAGGTCCCTCACTTTCCCCTGGCCTATGCCTCATTCCCAGGCGACTTGAGCCACTGAGCCTGTGGCTCGGACAGGAACTCAGGCCAAGCTGCCCTACAGTAGGAAGAGAAAGGGAAGGTGAGTTGAGGCACCGGAACTCCACCCGCTTGTAAAACCTGCTCAGGGAATATTCACAATCGACTAGTCGCTCCTCTTCCCAGGGAAAGACTGTCCCTGTCTCTCACGTGTGAGCTGCGGTGGGATTCTCTGCAACGAGAAGACGGGCTTCCTCCCGACAGTCCATTCGACCGTGAAGGATTTCTGATTGCCTCAAAGCCCCTGGGCTTCAGTACATCTGTGTCCTGGAGGGTTTATCAGCAGGATTTAGTAGCCGAATGTGTTAAGTTTTTGAAGTGAGAATAATTAGTACTGTCCTCTTCAAGGCTGAAACTTGTTTTATAAATACAAAAATTGTGGCGAATTTCTCTGTTCCTTGAGGAGAGTGCAAATGGCATTTGGGGAAGGAGGATATTTGATCGTGCTGGGATCCGATACTTGGCAGCGTTTAGGGTCTCTGATCCCAAGACACTAAATGCCAGTTGTACCTCCCCTTTCTGACAGCCAAAAAGGGCCCCTTCCAGTTCCAAATGTCCGTTGAAGGATGCCCACAGCGAACTGAGGATCGCTGGCTGATAGTCAGATGGTCTTGCTGACAATGGTTAACCAACAGCTATCATTCTGTCTTTCAAGCCATTGGTTCATGATAAACAAGCCAAATGCTCTCATGATATTTGTCTTTTTACATGTTATGGTCAGAGAGAATAAACTCCATTTATATAACAGTTTTACATACTTAGATAACATAAAGCACTTAGTATAGTGAGAAGCAAATTGTGAGCACTCAACAAATAGCTACAGTGTTCTTTATAAGTACCATTATCAGCTTTATCTGATTATTAAATATTAGTTGAAAGTAAAAAGCAACAATATTTTATACCATTTTGAACTTAAATTTCATCTGAGAGGAATTATTTTTATCTTCTCCAAATCCTACATTAGCACTCTGCTCTCCCCAAGACTCAGTCTTCTTACCTGTAAGGAGGGGATGATAGTATTGACACTATGGGGTTGTTATGAGGCTTAAACGAGACGATGTTTGTGAAGTATTGATGAGGGTTAGCAACTAAACATGTTGTTTCCTACATTATTTTAACAGGTTGGAGGTGGAGGGAAGGGTAAAGAAACCTCAGATAGCTTCTGAAATCTCTATATAATCTAATTCCAACATTAATGTGCATATTAATCACCTGGGAGTCTTGTTAAAATGCGGCTTCTGATTCAGCAGGTGGAGGGCAGTGGGGTGGCCGGAGATTCTGCATCTAACAAGCTCCCAGAAAGAGGCTTTACAGTCTGACAGATCTGGATTTGCATCTGATGCAATCAATAGTTATGTAATAAGTTATCCTTGAGACTCAGTTTCTATATCAGTAAAATGGTTCTAATAATACACACCTTATATAATCAGCATGATAATTATATAATATAGCATATATAAAGCAATTGCCATATTGTAGGCACTCAGTATAAGTTCTGCTTTCCTACCCAGAGAAAACCTGTAGAGTTCTGAAAAGATTTATCAAACCAACAAAATTTCAATTCAGTGATAGAGATTTACCTTTCCATAAAGGAAGCTGTGGTATATTGTATTGCCTGTTCAAATATTTGCTGCCCCTCACTGTGGGAGGATTATATCTCCCCACCTCAGTGATGTCAGACTCAGCCACATGACTTATGTGAGCCAAAGAAGCGTGAATAGAAGTAAATTACTCTATTTGCAAGATGGAGCTTCAAGAGTCAACAGGAGGTTCCACCACTGTTCTTTCTCTCTCTCGCTGTTCCAGAAAGCAGTTCCTCCTTCAGCCTCAATTCTAGAATGAAGGTGTAGTAAATAAAGAATTTGTCTTGTTTTTGTTCAAGGTTCCTGGCAAGGAGCTTCTAAAACCCTTGCGGGGCTGGCCCAGTGGTGTAGCAGTTAAGTGCCTACACTCTGCTGCAGTGGCCTGGGGTTTGGATCCTGGGTGCACACCGAGGCACCGCTTGTCAAGCCATGCTGTGGCGGCGTCCCATATAAAGTAGAGGAAGATGGGCACGGATGTTAGCCCAGGGCCAGTCTTCCTCAGCAAAAAGAGGAGGATTGGTGACAGATGTTAGCTCAGGGCTAATCTTCCTCACAAAAAAATTAAAAAAAGAAAGAAAAAGAAAACCCTTGGAATTTCCTGAGTGACAAGAGTGTCTTTGTTATGCTAATGGTTTGACTGTTGTGGGCCCCTAGACAGCTTCAGGATGGGGCATGGTTATCAGAAAGAGCAACCATGTGATTAAAGGGTTAGAACTTTTGGCCAGCCTGAACTCTAGGGAGCAGACAGGGTATGGAGATTGAGTCGAGTCACAAGGCTGATGATTTAATCAATTGTGACTGCATCATGAAACCCTGATAAAAACTCTGAACACTGAAGCTCAGTGGAGCTTTCCGAACACATTGAAGTGCCTGGAGAGTGACAAGAATGGACTCCACAAGGAGAGGGCACGGAAGCTTTGCATTCCCTCCCAGACCTCACCCATGTGTACCCTTAATAGAGCTGTAATCATAAGTATAGCACTTTCTTGTGTTCTGTGAGTCATTCTAACAAATTATCAAACCTGAGGGAGTTGTGAAAAACCCTGAATTAATAGCCAGTCAAAAGTGTAAGTGACCTCAGGACCCCTGAAGTGTGTTCAGGGTCTGAAGTAAGGACAGTCTTGTGGAGGACTGAGCTCTTAACTTGGGGATTATGACCTTAACTCTGGGTGGTGCACATCAGAAATGTATGGCAGTACACCCAGTTGGTGGTGAAACAGAATAGAAGGAGCTGAACCTCACCAACACATAACATGAGGGAGAAATAAATCTTTAATGTTGTGAGCCACCGAGATCCTGGAGTTGTTTATATTGTAGCATCATGTAATCTAATGTGACTGGTACAAAGGTAGACCATACTTAGATTCCATTCTGAAGGAATTACATCTGATTAGCAATTGAGCTAGGAATGTAGTGTGCACACAGGCATACAATGAGCTGCGGTCACTCTTGCTTTTGGCTGCCCAGCATATTTTGCCCCATTCCTCTTTATCAGGTAACTGTGTTCAGGGCCATCTCTGGACCCAGGGGCAGGCATGTTCAACAAGCCTGGCCAGTCTTCATACCTGCACGCACTGATGGGAAGGAATCTGCACGAGGCAGGTCAGGATCTTTCCCTGGAGTTGTTAAGCTGAGAATGCAACTGACACTTCTGGTGACCCCCGTTCTCATCCTGAGGAGAGAGCCTGTCTGAAGAAGGAACCAAGCAGAGACAGCAGAGATGGAAGACAGACATCGACGAGGAGAGACCTCATGGCATTGTGTCCCAGTTCCAGGGCTCAAACCCCCACTTCCTGCAGCTCTACCTTTAATTCTGGGAGCCAGCCCAGAATCCTTCCCAACTGCGTGAGCCTTTAAATTATCCTTTTTCTATATGCTGATTTGAGTTGGTTATCTGTCATGATAACTGAGGAGTCCAGACTAATATAAACTATAATTGAAACAATTCTGGCTATAAGAGAACTCTTTCGGTGGACTTTGTATTTCATTTTGTTTTAATTGATTGGTATTTTTAAGTTGATGGGTTTTCTGAATTCTAGCTGAAAAGAACCCTGGAATCTACCAAATGCAGAGAGATAACCAAAGGAATAGAAGGACTCCAAAGTGAACAAAAAGACTTGTGTTTCTAAAATTCCTCCTGAATAGGCCTGGCCATGAGCAACAGTCATCTAAATATGCAAATAGAATTATCCATGACGACCCATCCCAAATCACCTCATGATAAGCCAAATCTTCCCAAATAGTAAGTTGTTTTTAAAACAGCTAGAACTTAATATGTTTGTGTTTGACTTTATCTAAGTTTCATTGAGGAATGATTTCACAAGGTTAGAATTTATTTTAACTCCCTGGCAGTTCTGAGTCAAGAAAAAATAAGCACAATTCTCTATATCATACGGAGCATACAGGACACAGAGCATACAGGGTGCAGAGCATGCAGAGGACAGAGGGTGCAGAGGATGTATTTTGGCATCAGGCAGACCTTAGCTCTGCTCCCACTTTGCTACTTACCACCTGTCATGCCTTGGCCAAGCTACTTAGTTCCTCTGGGCACATTTATTTCTATAAAATAAAATTGATAACTATACTGCACTTACAATGTAGAGATTAAATGAGATACAGGGCATGTAAAATGCTTAGCACATAAATTTAGCAGGGCACATGTTCTGTGCTTAATAACTGATAGTTATTAATATTATTACATCAAGTAATCTAGGCTGCTTCCAGACTGTCTAAAATGTGTTACTATACAAAATGGAATCCTCTGCCAAAAACACTTTGGGTGGAAAGTTACTCATGGAACTGGAAAGATGTCTACTTTTTCTTAACGTTTTTATCATCATTATCTTACTATTTGAGTTAAGGATGGTCACTTTTGAAAAGCAACAATATTGAGGGGCAGAATATATTTTAATAAGGAAAATGATCACGTTTAATTTGGTCTAAAATATCTACCTCAGACTGAAATAAGTCAAGAATGGCTGACTACTAAAGTGCCAATTGTTTTTTCAAAAAACCTAGTCATTTAAATCTACATGAAAATACACGATGTTATTAGCTCATGACAATAAATTCACTTGGCCAGATAATTTCCATTTGGTTCAGGCAAGTGTCCCCAGAGAAATGGCCCCCAGGAAAGCAGCCTCTCCACACCAGGCTTCCTGTGGCTGAAGCTTGGAGCACTCTAGTGCCCATCTTGAAATTATTTCTTAAAACTATTAAGCAAGCTAATAGGGTTTTGTCACATTTGTTCCAGAGATCCGAGGGTTCTAAATCAATGCACAGCACTAAGAGGCACGTGTACGTTAAAGCAGGCCAAAGTGGGCTAACCGGAAATATGGACCAGGAGAGACCACATGTTCTTGAGGTTAACTAAGGTCGTCCTGGCCATCCTCACCACCACCACCACCACCACCACCACTTACTTTTCCAGACGAGTGTGAACAAGGAAAAATCTAAAACTTTGGCCCTAGGATTTTGTTTGGCTTGGTTTGGTTTTCTAAAATTGTTCCTTTGTAAGCACAAAGGATGATGTGATCAAACAAAACTGCAGAGAGAAAGACTTCTCTAGATAGGACGGTCAGGAAAGTTTCTCTCAGGAGTTGGCAATTAAGCTCAGGCTTGAAGTATCAGAAGGAGCCAACCGGGGCCGGCCCGGTGGCGCAAGCGGTTAAGTGCGCGCGCTCCGCTGCGGCGGCCCGGGGTTCGCTGGTTCGGATCCCGGGCGCGCACCGACGTACTGCTTGGCAAGCCATGCTGTGGTGGCGTCCCATATAAAGTGGAGGAAGATGGGCACGGATGTTAGCCCAGGGCCGTCTTCCTCAGCAAAAAAAAAAAAAGAGGAGGATTGGCGGATGTTAGCACAGGGCTGATCGCCTCACAAAAAAAAAAAAAAAAAAAAAAAAGAAGGAGCCAACCGTGGAATAAGCAGCGCGGTAAGAACATCGCAGTAAAAGGGAACAGCACATGCAATGGCCTTGAAGCAGAAATGAGTTGGACACACTTGAAGAACAGAAAGACAGTCGGTGTGGCTGGAGGGCTGTGGGCGAGCAGAAGAGCAGGCGAAATGGGGCTGGAGTGGTAAGGCTCCCGTCCTGCAGGACCCTTGGGCTTTCTAAGACTTTGACATATCACACTTAAAATTTTGATGAGGGTAAATCTCATGTCAAGTGTTCTTTCCACAATTAAAAAATAAAAGACTTTGAACAGTTGAGATTGAGGGGCCAGCAGGACATGGATTTAGAAATGCCTTGGGCAGTTATTTATGTGGAACGACAGTGCACACAGTGACTTCCCCTCTATGAGCATAAAAATCGTCCTTGAGTGCCAGGGTGGGGATGATACTCCCTGGGGGAAGAAAGAGAACTGTGGACAGAGCCTTAGGGCAGGTCAATCTTAAAGAAGGCTGACAAAAAAGAGGCATCACAACATCAGAGGGTAAGGGCTTAACTTCTGAAGACAGGTGACCTTGGGTTTCAATCTGTTACTCAGGGAATTATTTACCCTCTCTGAGTCTTGGGTTCTTATACAAAATGGGGATTAAAAACACCCACCTCATAAAGTTGTTCTGAGGATTAAAAGAGATAATGTAGGCAAACTATTACAGTGCCTGGCACTTAGCAGAGGCTGAGTAAATGGCAAGAATCTCATGTGCATGCACACACGAACACACACACACACACACACACACACACATAAGCCTAAAAAAGAAACTGAGAAGGAATTTCTAAAGAGGAAGGAGAAGAGTCTGGGAGAGTGGTGTCACGGAAGCCAGTTGAGAAGAGAGTTAAAAGTTGAAGGTGATCAGTGGTCAGATGCCACAGAGAGGTCAAGGAAGAGCCTCCACTGAATCTGGCAGTCGTGCTTGGGCGGAGTTTCAGCAGCACAGTTGAGTTGTGATGGTGCTCAGGGCAGGCCACCCCAAGAGGCACCACTCTGGTATGCGGATTATTTCAAGCTGAAGACTCAGAAAACTCAGGAAGAACATTTTAGTTTCCCCTCCCAAACTGCCTAAAGAATTTAACATAAAAGATCTGTTTCAGGAAGGAGTTACTAGCATGATGGATGTAATATAATGTAAAATAGATGTTACAATAGGAAAGGCACCAAGCCCGTCTTATCAAAAATTCTGTCTCTTCCCGGCCACATTCTCTAGGTGGCCCTGCTAGGAGTTGCCAGACAGACATTTACATTTATAAGGGAAATCTCCATTTGTAAAGATATCTCCCTCTCTGTACTGGGAAGAAGGGGGATGACCTCATCTCTAAAAACTTATCAATGTGAAGAATGAGGCCTTAAATCTGCATAATAACCTTACTCTTGTTTA
Source organism: Diceros bicornis minor (assembly GCF_020826845.1). NCBI lineage: Eukaryota > Metazoa > Chordata > Mammalia > Perissodactyla > Rhinocerotidae > Diceros > Diceros bicornis. The sequence goes on along the minus strand of NC_080755.1, from coordinate 14,814,512 downwards.
CTGGGCTTTTCTGGTAATCTCCCGTAACTGACTCCCCCCACCCCAAACATCCTCCTTTGTCTTTAGCTGAAGATAGTATTTAAGATAAGAATTTCTGCTATTGTGTTGAGAAACTCAGTGTCCCTGGTTTCTCCCATGCATACATGTTATTAAACTTGGTATTATTTTCTTCTGCTAACCTGTCTTTTAATTATTTGGCCAACCATAAGAACCTTAAGGGAAAGGGCAGAGGGGGATTCTCCCTCTTCCCCTACAGTTGGAAGTCTTATTACTATCATTTTGATGGGGCAAGCTGCCCCAGGAAGCACCACTGTGGTATGCGGATTATTTCGAGCTGAAGACAATAAGGACTCAGAGAGCTCAGGAAAAATATTTGAGTTTCCCCTCCCAAACTGCCTAAAGAATTTAAAACCAAAAAAAATCTGTTTTAGGAAGGGGTTATTATCATGACTGCTATAAAAGATAATTTAGGATAGAGGTTACAATAGAAAAGGCACCAACACGCCCATCTTATCGGGAGTCCTGTCTCTGGCCACATTCTTTGGATGGCCCTGCAAGGAGTTGCCAGACAGACATTTACATTTATAAGGGAAATCTCCATTTGTAAAGGTATCTCCCTCTCTGTTTGGAGAAGAGAGGGGGATGAGCTCATTTCTAGTGACTTATCAATGTGGAAGGTGATGACTTAAATCTGTATAATAAACCTTACTCTTGTTTACTGTGCTTTAGTGGTAATCTCCTGTAACTGACTCCCCCACCCCCAAAATCCTCCTTTGTCATTGGCTGAAAATGATATTTAAGACGAGAATTTCTGCTATTGTGTTGAGAAACGCAGTGTCCCTGCTTTCTCCCATGTATACATGTTATTAAACTTGGTATTATTTTCTCCTGCTAACCTGTCTTGTTGATTATTTGGCCAGCCAGAAGAACCTTAAGGGAAAGGGCAGAGGGAGATTCTCCCTCTTCCCCCGACAATTTGAGGAGTTATTATGAATGTGGGAATGGAGATAGAGAAGATACCTTGCTCTGCACGGACTAGAAGAGGAGCCCCAAGACAGAAACAGAAGTGGAGAATAGGTTCAAGTATGCTTCTTTGTTTAAAGGTGCAAATTACTTACGCATGATTGTATACTCAGGAAAAAAAATTGGAAATACGGAAGAGGATGATAGCTGGTTCATAAGGCACTCTTGCCTTATAAGACGTCATAGGATCCAGAACGTGAGTGGAGGGTTTTGTTGTGAAATGAGAAGGAAATATGAATGAGTATAAATGTTGTCAACTTTTAAGGGTGAGCGTAGAGAGTTTTAATTTCCCATGGTGTACTGTATTTGCCTGAGAAGTTAGATCTGAGACTGAGGGGCAAGGAGTTGAAGGGAAGGATTACAGGATTGATCTATAGAATTATAAAAGTGGGTGACCGGTTTGATATCAGTCTACAATAAATTTTGGATACTACAGCTTTTAACGCACACATTTCTTCTTCATAGAGGAAATACAATGACCATAAATATAAAGGAACAGGAGCTCTTCCAAGCAAGTCTTGAAACCAGCTCTTTGGAGGGTAAAATTTAGTCTGAAGCTTTGCTGGAAAAATTTTTTTAAAGTGGGGTTAAAGCGAGGGAGTGGGTATGTGCAGTCTGAAACTGGAGGTGTGGATCTTGTTCCTCAAGGGTTCAAGGACTAGCACAATGACAGAAAAACTGCCTCCGACTTCCGCTCTATTTTCATTTTATTGTGTTTGTTTCCTGACAGCCTCTGTTGCAGACACCCTCTCTGCCCATGGGTAGGAAATTCATAATCCAAGGTCATACCCAGAAGCTTTTGTTCCAATAACCTTTCTGAATCATACACCTGGCTCTCTAATATCACTAGTCATTTAAAAAATCCTTTAGAGACAATAGAGGTTGTTGTGCCTCATAGTAGAGTGACCCTGACTACACAAGTGCCTGACACACCCAAGCACACACATAGTGCAGGTTTACGACTGTACTGGGAAACTCAAGAGATAGGCCTGAGTGTGAAAAGGAGTCATTTTCAAGGTCACTGTTCCAATAAAGAAAAATCAAATTGAAGTAAGCAGATTCCAAGCAAGTTTTGACTAACGTTATTGGCCTTCTCTCTCCAACAGACTGAGCATGAAATAAATTATTCACTTGTGTTGATGAGTTATTCTGGGTGCCATGATGAGATTTGGCTACTGTGCCACATCCAGCTCATTTTCAATTTATTCTAACAAAAGAGCATGCACACCCTGGATAGGGCCTCCTGACCCTGGACAGATTTTTCTCTACGTAAATAAAGCCCATCTAGAAAGCTCTCTGGGTCCCGGGATCCTCTTCAGTCTCACCGTGCCCGTTGACAGCACTATCAGTTTCTACCACAAGGTGGCGCCCGCAAACCTCCACAGGCGCTGCCCGGCGGTGCGGCTGAATCGCAGCCCTCCTCGAGCCAGAAACAGGGGGTGTTAGAGCAGAAAAGATCAGCTGGTGCAGCCCACTCTCTTTACAAATAAGCAAACTGAGACCCAAAGAAGGTAAGGGACCCAGCCCAAACCACACTGCTGCTTTGGCGAAGCAGGATCAAAGTCCATGACTCACACGCTGTCAATCCCAAAGTCGTTCCACCCAAGGGCAGTGGTTTTCAAACCAAAACAAACAAGCAAGCAACAAAATGCCTTTTTTTCTAACGAAATTTGACAAAGAATATACACTCTTCCACCCCTCCACACCCTCCACCCTTCCTCGTCTAGACAAATGAAAATGGAGTAGCTCTGATTGAAAGGATTGTCCCTAAAGCATCTTTGAAGAACCGCCAGGCGCCTCAGATGAGTTTGAAAATGATTGATGGGGAGGAATAAACCGAATTAGGAGCCCTAAAACGTGCTTGTCCTATAGAATTTCTCTCTCGAACCATAACTTTCTCCCCTGCTGCATCTCCACCTCCTTCGCAGCCTGCAAACCTCCTCCCGGACCTCCGCCGGAGTTCAGACCCCCCGGGTCCTCCCTGACCCCCCGGGTCCTCCCTGACCCCCCGGGCTACCGGCCCAGCGCGGCCCAGGTGAACCTCTTCCCACGCTGGGGGCCGCACTTGCAGCTCCGGCCCCGGCCGTCAGCCCCTCCCTTCGCTTCTTCCCGCTGCCGAATTCCGCCCAGGAAATCAGCGACAAGAACCAGTTCTGCTGCAAGTGAACGGTTTCCAGCCCCGGCGGGGCCCACGCTGCTCAGCAGCGCCTCTTCCGCTCCCGTCGGCTTCTCTCCGGCCCCCGCAGGGGCGGCGCAGCCGTCAGGCCAACCCTCGCCTCCGGGGCCGCTCCCAAGCCCGAGTCCTCACCGCGCCCAGGTGCTGCCCTCAGAACCTTACCTGCACTGACTCGCTCTAACCTTCACAGCAGTCCTAGGGGGCAGAAAATGGGATTCAAAATCCCCATTTTACGGACGAGAAATGTGAGGCGCGGAGATCACAGGGCGGGGAGATGGCGGGGCCCGAGTGTTCTCAACCCCAGTGCTGTGGCCTCCCAGGACGGCGCCCGCAGCTTCGCTTAGGAAACAGGAGCTCTCAGGCCTCGAGTCCTGCATTTGCATCCCGTCTATCTCATCATTTATCCACATCTCCACCCATCCTTGAATCCTTCCCCTTTCAAGCCATAATTTTGATCCCAATTTCCCTCAGTGTCCCAGGCCCTTGCTCCACCAATTATTCTTCCCTTAGCCCTCTACTGAACTGCTCCATCGAAGCTTCTGATAAGACCTCGTGTGCCAAGCCCGGGGACTGCTCCGTCGGGCTCTCCCTTCTAAACCCCGGGAGCACTTTTTCTCCTGCTGGCCACGCCCCTCGCCTGCAGCCCCGCCCCCTTTAGCTCACGTGACGCTGTCCTCTGTCTTCTCGCTCCAGAGCAGGTGCTCGCACTTGGGTTCTCCATGCAGATGTTTGATTCCTCCCTCAGACCAGATACCAGACGTGTAGTTTTTCGAAGCTCCTCAACTGATTGGCTGCACAGCCGGAGTAGGAACCATGGTTCCTAATAAGGCAGACCCAAAAGGTAAATATGTGTGATTCCACTTACATGAGGTACCCAGATAGTCAGATTCATGCAAGCAGAAAGTAGAACAGGGGTTACCAGGCACCGTGCAGGCTCCCTGCCATCACTATTTCCTCCACCTGGAACATCCCTTCTGCCTTCCCGCCTGGCTAGTTCCTACTCACCCCTCAGGCTCAGCTCAGGGCTGGGCTAGTGGACACTCTGCACTCTCTCTCCCTTAGAAATCTCATTTGTTCCACACCTTCAGCTCTTCCCTACATATTACTGATTCCCAAATCTCCCTCCAGCCCCAGCAGTGCTCCTGAGTTCTGACACAAATTCACATTTCCCACTGCACACCTGCTTTCCTCAGGCATCTCAAACCCAACATGACCAAAACTTGGCTGCCCAGTTTCCCTCTTTCTGCTCTGCGTCTCCTCCTGTGTTTTCTATTTCAACAACTAGCATCGACATGTATTGTGTGTATCCAATATTTACAACAGTGCTCAGCAGCTATTGTTGTTATTATATGAGGGTTAATAATATTATTAGCACTAGATTTATCATAATAGAATTAGACAAAGACTTTTAGAAACACGGTAAAGCTAGTAACAAAGTACCTACCACCCGACAGCATCTCCATATTTAAGATAACTTTAAAAAATCAGTCTCTTGGGCCGGCCCCGTGGCTTGGTGGTTGAGTGCGCGCGCTCCGATGCTGGCGGCCCGGGTTCGGATCCCGGGCGCGCACCGAGGCACCGCTTCTCCGTCCATCCTGGGGCTGAGTCCCACATACAGCAACTAGAAGGATGTGCAGCTATGACATGCGACTATCTACTGGGGCTTTGGGGGAAAAAATAAATAAATAAAATCTTTAAAAAAAAATCAGTCTCTTAAATATCAAGGTAGAAAAGGAAAAGCTTAATGAGGTAACATGCTCATACTGGAGGCCAAATACTATGATGGCTCATCCCTAGAGCACCATTAAGCACAGTGAAGAAAACTTCCTTTGAAAAGTGGAGCTTTGCCAGAAGGCCTAAAGAAAAGGTAGAAAACCATGATAGATCAGATACATAGACTAAGGGGACACAGCTGACCAAGAGTTGAACAATTTTGTGTCTCTCTAATCAAAATATGCTATAGATTATAGAAGACTCTCAAAATATGTATTAGTGATTTACTCACTAAACAAAATTAATGTGATATTGTCAAAGATGAGCCATTATGAATGGATAAGCAAAATGTGATATAAACATACAATGGAATATTAGTCAGCCTTTAAAAGGAATGAAATTCTGATATATGCTACAACATGGATGAACCTTGAAAACATTATGTTAAGTGAAATAAGCAAGACACAGAAGCACAAATGCTGTAGGGTTCCACTTCTCTGAGGCACCAAAGTAGTCAAATTCAGAGAGACAGAAAGTAGAAAGAATGGTGGTTGCCAGAGGCCGGAGGGAGGAGGGAATGGCGAATTAGTGTTTAATGGGTACAGAGTTTTACTTCAGAAATATGAAAAAGTTCCAAAGGTAGATAGCGGTGATGATTGCACAACAATGTGAATGTACTTAATGCTTCTGAACTATACACTTAAAAATAGTTAAAATGGTAAATTTTATATTATGTATATTTTACCATAATAAAAAAATCAAAAAAAGAGCCATTAAGCTCAATACTTAATACATAACTATAAAGTTCCCTTAAATATATTTCCCTAACAATAGATAAAATTTGCAAAATTTCATAAATAAATGTAATATACTTCTCCAAAATGCAATATCAGTAAGGACAACAGCTTTCAAACATATCCAAATTAAAGTTGGAAAGAAGTAATTAAAAATAAAATTATAGGGCCGGCCCGGTGGCTTGGCGGTTGGGTGCGCGCGCTCTGCTGCTGGAGGCCAGGGTTCGGATCCCGGGCACGCAGGGACGGGCTGCTTCTCCGGCCATGCTGGGGCCGCGTCCCACATGCAGCAACTAGAAGGATGTGCAGCTGTGACATGCAACTGTCTACTGGGGCTTTGGGGGGAACAAATAAATAAATAAAAAATCTTTAAAAATAAAATTATAACTTACATCTAAGGAATAGATGCAGGAGGAGGATGATAGCTCTCTCAAAGAATAGGGAAATAAGGGATATTTTATTTTATACAAAAGTCAATCAGAACAGAAATTATAATACAAAAATCTCTCCTTACACTTCTGCCATTATACAAATGGGATATTTAATTTTTTGTGTCATATTGAAAAATGAAGAATTATGAATATTAAAATTGCTATTGTTATTCTCTTTTTGAATGAATATTCTTTTTTTTTAATTTTTTGTTTATTGCAGTAACATTGGTTTATAACATTGTCAAAATTTCAGGTGTACATCATTATACTTCTATTTCTGCATAGATTACATCATGTTCACCACCAAAATACTAATTACAACCCATCACCACACACATGCACCGAATTATCCCTTTCACCCTCCTCCTTCCTCCCTCCCCCCTTCCCCTCCGGTAACCACCAATCCAATCTCTGTCCCTATGTGTTTGTTTATTGTTGTTATTATCTACTACTTAATGAAGGAAATCATACGGTATTTGACCTTCTCCCTCTGACTTATTTCACTTTGCATTATACCCTCAATGTCCATCCATGTTGTCACAAATGGCTGGATTTCATCGTTTCTTATGGCTGAGTAGTATTCCATTGTGTATATATACCACAGCTTCTTTATCCATTCGTCCCTTGATGGGCACTTAGGTTGCTTCCAAGTCTTGGCTATTGTGAATAACGCTGCAATGAACACAGGGGTGCGTGTATCTTTACCCATTGGTGTTTTCAAGTTCTTTGGATAAATACCCAACAGTGGAATAGCTGGATCATATGGTAGTTCTACCCTTGATTTTTTGAGGAATCTCCATACTGTTTTCCATAGTGGCTGCACCAGTTTGCACTCCCACCAGCAGTGTATGAGAGTTCCCTTCTCTTCACATCCTCTCCAACGCATGTTGTTTCCTGTCTTGTTAATTATAGCCATTCTGACGGGCGTGAGGTGATATCTCATTGTAGTTTTGATTTGCATTTCCCTGATAGTTAGTGATTTTGAACATCTTTTCATGTGTCTGTTGGCCATCTGTATATCTTCTTTGGAGAAATGTCTGTTCAGGTCTTTTGCCCATTTTTTAATTGGGTTGGTAGTTTTTTTGTTGTTGAGATGCATGAGTTCTTTATATATTTTGGAGATTAAGCCCTTATCAGATGTATGGTTTGCAAATATCTTCTCCCAATTGTTAGGTTGTCTTTTCGTTTTGTTGATGGTTTCCTTTGCTGTGCAGAAGCTTTTTAGTTTGATGTAGTCCCATTTGTTTATTTTTTTCTATTGTTTCTCTTGCCCGGTCAGACATGGTGTTTGAAAAGATGTTGCTAAGACCAATGTCGAAGAGCGTACTGCCTATGTTTTCTTCTAGAAGTTTCACAGTTTCAGGTCTTACATTCAAGTCTTTAATCCATTTGGAGTTAATTTTTGTGTATGGTGTAAGGTAAGGGTCTACTTTCATTGTTTTGCATGTGGCTATCCAGTTTTCCCAACACCATTTGTTGAAGAGACTTTCTTTTCCCCATTGTATGTTCTTGGCTCCTTTGTCAAAGATTAGCTGTCCATAGATGTGTGGGTTTATTTCTGGGCTCTCGATTCTATTCCATTGATCTGTGTGTCTGTTTTGTGCCAGTACCAAGCTGTTTTGGTTACTATAGCTTTGTAGTATATTTTGAAATCAGGGAGTGTGATACCTCCAGCTTTGTTCTTTTTCTCAGGATTCCTTTAGCTATTCGGGGTCTTTTGTTGTTCCATATAAATTTTAGGATTCTTTGTTCTATTTCTGTGAAAAATGTTGTTGCAAATTTGATAGGGATTGCATTGAATCTATAGATGGCTTTAGGAAGTATGGACATCTTAACTATGTTAATTCTTCCAATCCAAGAGCACGGAATATCTTTCCATTTCTTTGTGTCTTCTTCAATTTCTTTCAGAAATGTTTTATAGTTTTCGGTGTACAGATCTTTCACCTCTTTGGTTAAGTTTATTCCTAGGTATTTTATTCTTTTTGTTGCAATTGTAAATGGGATGGTATTCTTAATTTCTCTTTCTGCTACTTCGTTGTTAGTGTACAGAAATGCAACTGATTTTTGTATGTTGATTTTGTATCCTGCAACTTTACCATATTCGTTTATTACTTCTAAAAGTTTTCTGGTGGATTCTTTAGGGTTTTCTATATATAAAATCATGTCATCTGCAAATAGTGACAGTTTCACTTCTTCCTTTCCAATTTGGATCCCTTTTCTTTCTTTCTCTTGCCTGATTGCTCTGGCTAGGACTTCCAGTACTATGTTAAATAGGAGTGGTGACAGTGGGCATCCTTGTCTGGTTCCTATTCTTAGAGGGATAGCTTTCAGTTTTTCACCATTGAGGATGATATTAGCTGTGGGTTTGTCATATATGGTCTTTATTATGTTGAGGTACTTTCCTTCTATACCCATTTTATTCAGAGTTTTTATCATGAATGGATGCTGTATCTGTCAAATGCTTTCTCTGCATCTGAGATGATCGTGTGATTTTTATTCTTCATTTTATTAATGTGGTGTATTATGTTGATTGATTTGTGAACGTTAAACCATCCCTGCATCCCTGGAATAAATCCCACTTGATCATGGTGTATAATATTTTTAACGTATTGTTGTATGCGATTTGCTAGTATTTTGTTGAGGATTTTTGCATTGATGTTCATCAGTGATATTGGCCTGTAATTTTCTTTTTTTATGTTGTCCTTGTCTGGTTTTGGTATCAGGGTAATGTCAGCTTCGTAGAATGAGTTAGGGAGCTTCCCCCTCTCCTCAATTTTTTGGAAGAGTTTGAGAAGGATAGGTATTAAGTCTTCTTTGAATGTTTGGTATAATTCACGAGGGAAGCTGTCTGGTCCTGGACTTTTATTTTGGGGGAGGTTTGTGATTACTGTTTCGATCTCCTTACTGGTGACTGGTCTATTCAAATTCTCTACTTCTTCTTGATCCAGTTTTGGAAGGTTGTATGATTCTAAGAATTTATCCATTTCTTCCAGATTGTCGAATTGGTTGGTATATAGCTTTTCATAGTATTCTTTTATAATCTTTTGTATTTCTGAGGTGTCTGTTGTAACCTCTCCTCTTTCATTTCTGACTTTACTTATTTGTGCCTTCTCTCTTTTTTTCTTGGTGAGTCTAGCTAAAGGTTTGTCAATTTTGTTGATCTTTTCAAAGAACCAGCTCTTGGTTTTATTAATTTTTTCTTTTTTTTTTTGGTCTCTATTTCATTTATTTCTGCTCTGATTTTTATTATTTCCCTTCTTCTACTGATTTTGGGCTTTGTTTGTTCTTCTTTTTCCAATTCCTTTAGGTGCATTGTTAGATTGTTTATTTGAGATTTTTCTTGTTTGTTGAGATAGGCCTGTATTGCTATAAACTTCCCTCTTAGAACCGCTTTTGCTGTATCCCATAAATTCTGGCATGTCGTATTTTCATTGTCATTTGTCTCCAGGTAGTTTTTGATTTCTTCTTTGATTTCTTCGTTAACCCAGTCGTTGTTCAGTAGCATTTTGTTTAATCTCCACGTATTTGTGGCTTTTCTGATTTTCTTCCTATAGTTGATTTCTAGTTTCATACCATTGTGGTCAGAAAAGATGCTTGGTATTATTTCAATCTTCTTAAATTTATGGAGACTTGTTTTGTGGCCTAATATGTGATCAATCCTGGAGAATGTTCCATGTGCATTTGAAAAGAACGTGTATTCTTCGGTTTTTGGATGGAATGCTCTGTATATATCTACTAGGTCCATCTGTTCTAGTGTGTCGTTTAAGGCCAATGTTTCCTTATTGATCTTCTGTTTGGATGATCTATCCGTTGGTGTAAGTGGAGTGTTAAAGTCCCCTACTATTATTGTGTTACTGTCTATTTCTCTTTTTATGTCTGTTAATAATTGCTTTATATATTTAGGTGCACCTACATTGGGTGCGTAGATATTTACAAGTGTTATATCCTCTTGTTGGATTGTTTCCTTGATCATTATGTAATGCCCTTGTCTCTTTTTACAGTTTTTGTTTTAAAGTCTATTTTGTCTGATATGAGTACTGCTACCCCAGCTTTCTTTTCATTGCCATTTGCATGGAGTATCTTTTTCCATCCCTTCACTTTCAGTTTGTGTCTTTAGGTCTGAAGTGTGTCTCTTGTATGCAGCATATATATGGGTCTTGTTTTTTATCCAGTCAGCCACCCTATGCCTTTTAATTGGAGCATTTAGTCCATTGACATTTAAAGTAGCTATTGATAAGTATGTACTTACTGCCATTTTTTAACTTTTTTTTCTGTGTTTTAGTAGTCCTTCCCTGTTCCTTTCTTCTTCGATACAGAACTGATGGTCACTTTAGTCTGACCTCTGTCTGAAAGCTCTACTCTTTAACTCCCCTCCTCCCTCCTTTTATGTTTTTGATATCATATCTAACCTCTTTTTTGTGCATTTGTATCCATTACGTTCTTATCATGGAAATAGATAATTTTTCCTATTTGTGGTCTTCTCTTTTCCCCTTAAATCAGTCCCTTTAACATTTCTTGTAGCACTGGTTTCTTGGTGACAAACTCCTTTAATTTTTGCTTGTCTGGGAAATTTTTGATCTCTCCTTCCATTTTGAATGATAACCTTGCTGGGTAGAGTATTCTTGGCTGTAAGTTTTTTCTTTTTAGCACTTTAAATATATCGTGCCATTCTCTTCTAGCCTGTAAGGTTTCTGCTGAGAAGTCAGCTGATAGCCTTATGGGGTTTCCTTTGTATGTAACTTGACATTCTCTTGCGGCTTTTAGGATTTTCTCTTTATCTTTAATTCTGGACATTTTGATTATGATGTGTCTTGGTGTGGACCTCTTTGGGTTTATCTTGTTTGGGGCTCTCTGTGATTCCTGTACCTGGATGTCTGTTTCCTTCCTTAGGTTAGGGAAGTTTTCATCTATTATTTCTTGAAATGGGTTCTCTGTCCCCTTGTCTCGCTCTACTCCTTCCGGGACACCTATAACACGGATGTTAGTGCGCTTGATGTTGTCCCAGAGGTCCCTTAGACTGTCCTCACTCTTTTTAATTCTTTTCTCTTTCACCTGTTCACCTTGGGTAATTTCTTCTAGTCTTTTGTCCAGCTCACAGATCCATTCTTCTGTATCCTCTACTCTGCTTTTGAGTCCCTCTAATGAATTTTTCATTTCCAGTATTGTATTCTTTATTTCTGATTAGTTCTTTTTTATATCTTCCATTTCTTTGTTGACATTCTCACTGAGTTCATCTATTCTTCTCCCCAGATCAGTGAGCATCCTTAACACTCTTAGTTTGACCTCTCTGTCGGGTAGGTTGCTCATTTCTGTTTCACTTAGTTCCTTTTCTGGGGTTTTGTCCTGTTCCCTTACTTGGAATGTATTCTTTTGCCTCCTCATTTTGCCTCTTTCCTTGTGCTTGTGTCTATGTATTAGGTAGGTCAGCTACGTCTCCTGCTCTTGGATAGGTGACCTTATATAAGTGATGCCTTAGGAGGCTTCCAGTGTGCTTCCCTCAGTTCTCAATGTTCCAGGGGTGACCCCTATGTGGGCTACATGTGTCCTTCTGTTGTGTCCTGTTTGCTCTCCCTGTAGGCGCCCAGGGAGGCTGAGTTATGCTCCTGGCCAGCTGTTGTAATGCTCAGCTGCTTGTAGTTGTTGTGGGCCCTTCAGTCTCTTTATCAGGTGTGGGGAGCCCCAGCACAGTTGGCTGCAAGTTCTAATACCACATTTGTGTTGCAGTATTTCTTTTAAGTGAGTAGGCCCCCAGCATGGCAGGTTGTTAGGCTCAGGGCCTTACAATTGCTATAAGCCTCCAGCCTTTAGGTCTCTTGTCAGCTCTCTGAGGATTGCAGCTGGGTGGGGCTGGCCTCAGGCACGGGAGCACCCAATTGTTTCAGGCTTTGGAAGGTGGGGCAAACCCCCATGTGGGTCTTTGAGAAGCACAAGTCTTCTGCAGCTGACAAGCCCTGCCGCCCACAGGTCCACACTCACAGTCAACACAGTCCTGCCCCATGTGCGCGCCCCGACCTCCCGATGCGTACCCAGTCTCTCCATGGCGGGAGCCCCACACACTCCGCCACCGCCCCACACTCTCTACCCGCTCCTTGTGCACGCCCTGCCCTGCTAAAGTTGGCTCAGTTGCCAGGCTGCAGAGAATCCAGTCACCAATCTATGCAGGCCCACAAGTTGCCTGAGGGCTTGTTGTTGGGTGGGGCCAGTCTCTAGGGTGGGCTGCCTGCCCTGGCTGAGCTGGATTAAATCAGTGCTCTAGGGGTGGGGCAGACCCTGGGCTAGCAGGCCTCAGGGAGAACTCCAATGGCGTCTGTGGCAGCACGCCCACACCAGGCCACAACAGTGGCCGCCGCCAATGTCCCAGTCCCTGGAGAGGTCTCACCCCTCACCGAGATGCACTCATGGCCTATTAGGTGAGTCTCTTTTCACCACAGCACTGCGCACCTTTCTTTGTGGTGAGTTTAGGATGCTTTCTGGAACGGGTGAGTTTGTGCGCAGGCCCTTTAAGAGCCAGTTTTAGTTTCTTTGTGAACCGGGTTTTCTGGGGGTGCTCCCCAATGCTTTAGAAGCAGGCACAGTCAGATATTATGCCACTCGTCTCGATTATGCTGGGTCCACAAAATGCCCACAGTGGGGGCGCTCCCCGGCTCAGGACCCTGCGCCTCCAGGGAGGGCTGCGTACCTGTGAGCTGCTCCCGGCGGCCGTGAAGCTGGCGGCTTGTGAAGGCGGCGTTTTTCCTCTCCAGAAGGGAGTCTCTGCCTCTTCCACCTCAGTTAGGATTGTCCGTTGTTGCAGGAGTTCCTCTCATCCAGTTTTCACTTCTGTCTCAGGGGTAATTTTTCCACGAGTAGCTGTAAATTGGCTGCGTCCCCGGGAGGAAGTGAGTTCAGAGTCTGCTTACGCCACCATCTTGACTTCCCCTCTGGAATGAATACTCTTCTACTGGAAAACTTCAAATCAAAAATATTTCCCATAATAATAAAGCTAGAATGTCCAATACGTTTGTTCCCAGCTGCTCTTATAGGAGCTTTAACAGAGGCAGTTAGTGCTCCAGAACACCCATGTGCTTCTCCATGTCCTCCAGGCTCCCCTGCCATTGGGCTGAGGCCAGGTGACTGGTTCTGGCTAATAGAAAGTAGCGGGGTGACATATATCACTTCCAGGCTGAAGCAGTTAAAAGCCAGTGGCCTCCTCCGTCTCTCTGTTGCCTCCTCCATCTCTCTACTGCCCTGTCCAGGTGACTTTGGTAGGTGAGAAGGTAATGGAGATCACAGGATGCAGGCAGCCTGGATCTCCGAGATGCTGCTTGTAGACGGGCCTGGCCAGCCTGCACTGGACCTTCTGTGAGAAGTAAACTTTTATTTTTTAAGCCACTGAGATTGGGGGGTTTATTTGTTACCATAACATAACCACACTTACACTGACTAATACAGCAGGTAGCCTTCAGATGATAAAGTGGGAAACCACTATTAGCCACTCATTGGAAGAGTCAGTTCTACCTGTGACCACTTTTTAAAACTCCAAAGTAGGCGTCATTAAATACTAAGAAACGCTAGAGGGCACAATTGTGTTGTGGAAAACTTTGGCCAATATTGTAACTGAAGCAACGTGGGAATCCTGCAAAAATTAAACAATGCAACAGAAACATGGGTAGTGAAAATCATTAGCTTTGGAAACAGTTTCTTTGTAAATCTGTTAGTTACATTTCCCTATTTGAGATCATTGAATTAAAAGAGAATTTACAACACTTTAATTTTAATGTAAAACCAATAAGTTCCAAAAACATGGCAAGCATATACACTTACAAATATGAACTCTTACATTGGAAAACTAGTGAGAGTGTTCTCCGTGTAAGAGAAGAGTTTGTTTTCCATCTGTGTTTTTTTCTTTCTTCAGACATGCCTGTCTCCTGGCCATGATGGTTAGGCCGTGGAATCCATACGTGTTCTAACCTGGTCACTTGAGAAAGCTCAAGTTTCTAAGGTCTAGTCATTATAAGAGGTGACCAGATGTTCCAAACATCAAGCTGTGACAGGAAGCTCCCACCCACTCCAAATGTCATGCTGAGTTCTGAGCAGACTTCCCTTTCCCGTTTCCTTTTTCCCCTCTCTCTAATTTTTTTTCTTCAAAGTCTATTCAAAAGCTGCTGCCAAAACTGTCTTCCTCTATTGTTGTTCCGATGACATCATTCCCTTCCCTAACTCCCCCTTGTCTTTAGTCTCATGGTCAAAGCTTGCCTTCACTTCCTTGGACTGCCTCCCTGCCTGCTCTACTTCATTTTCCCCTTATTTCCTGCTTTTTCCTCACCAATTACTGTACAGGATTGTCACCTCTGATGTCCCAGTGTTGAGGGATCTATTCATTCATATTCATATTTACTTTTTTGTGTGTGTGTGAGGAAGATCAGCCCTGAGCTAACATCCATGCTGAATCCTCCTCTTTTTGCTGAGGAAGGCCGGCTCTGAGCTAACATCTATTGCCAATCCTCCTCCTTTTTTTCTTTCCCCAAAGCCCCAGTAGATAGCTGTATATCATAGTTGCACGTCCTTCTAGTTGCTGTATGTGGGACGCGGCCTCAGCATGGCCGGAGAAGCGGTGCGGTGCTGCGCACCCGGGATCCGAACCCAGGCCGCCAGTAGCAGAGCGCGCACACTTAACCGCTAAGCCACAAGGCCAGCCCTATATTTACTTCTAACAAAGAGAGTCCTCCAATTCCTCCATCCCAGACTTTCCCAGGTCTCTTCCAAACCAATTTCATTTATATATCCATTGCTCTAGAACATCTTAAGCACCTTCCACGTGCATGGCATCATTCTGGGTGCTGTAAGAGGGGGTATAAAAGAAGTGAAAGACCTGATCCTTACACTGGAAATTATCGGAAAGCCATTCAAGTGGGGGCTTTTGGAAACCAACTAGACTTTATTCTCCTTTAGAGACTGAGGGGATGAAATAGGAGGGGAAAATGATGCAATGATACCAAATAACTACACCATCAGAGTGGCAGACTTGGGGTAATTCTTGTCAAGATGATACAATACTTTTGGGCCGGCCCATAGCTTAGCGGTTAAGTGCCCGCACTCTGCTACTGGTGGCCTGGGTTCGGATCCCGGGCGTGCACCGATGCACTGCATCTCCAGCCACGCTGAGGCCGCATGCCACATACAGCAACTAGAAGGATGTGCAACTATGACATACAACTATCTACTGGGGCTTTGGGGAAAAAAAGGAGGAGGATTGGCAATAGATGTTAGCTCAGAGCCGGTCTTCCTCAGCAAAAAAAAAAAAAAAAGGAGGATTAGCATGGTTGTTAGCTCAGGGCTGATCTTCCTCACACACACACAAAAAGATACAATACTTTCAATAAAAAAACTTCTTATATAATAAAATTTTTATTAAATAAAAAATACTTTCAATAAAAAAAGATTTGAGTCTTAAATTGGTGTTAAGGATATGAATCCTACACCAAATTACAAAAACTATTTTTATTTCCACTGTATACCACGCTCCTATAAAAAAAATTTTTTTGAGTGTTTAAGACACGAGAGTAAACACTATCATATCAACAGGGAAAATATGTTATAGTAACATAGAAAAAGGCAGTGTCAAACCCAAAACTCTAACTTTAATTTGAGGAAAGCTGTCATCTAGAGTATGTGATATTATTTAATGAACCAAACTACCTTAAATAATACTCGAGGACCGGCCCCATGGCTTAGTGGTTAAGTGTGCGCGCTCCGCTGCTGGCGGCCCGGGTTCGGATCCTGGGCGCGCACCAACACACTGCTCCTCCAGCCATGCTGAGGCCGAGTCCCACATACAGCAACTAGAAGGATGTGCAGCTGTGACATACAAGTATCTACTGGGGCTTTGGGGGAAAAAATAAATAAATAAAATTATAAATTAAAAAAATAATAATAATAATAATACTCGAGTATAAAATTAGTTACTGTGATTATAATCCCTGGTGGTATTGTGATATATAGAAGGTCCACTTTGCATTCCTATTAATAGCAAATTTTGAGATTTTAAAGTGGGATAAATACTACCTAGTAATCACATATATTGAAGGAAAATCACTTTTTTTTTTTTTTGGTGAGGAAGACTGGCCCTGGGCTAACATCCGTGCCCATCTTCCTCTACTTTATATGGGACGCCGCCACAACATGGCTTGACAAGCGATGCATTGACGTGCACCCAGGATCCCAAACTTCAGATCCCGGACCGCCTAAGCAGAGCACACACACTTAACCGCTACACCTCCAGGCTGGCCCCAACAAGCTGGATCTTTTAATACCAAATTATTTTAACTGAATTTCAGTTTTAGAAAAGGGGAATAATGTCACAGATTGTGGTGAAGACTAATTTAAATGAGTTAGCATATAAATCAGGGCAAGTGCCTAGTAAAGAACAAACACTCGACAAATGATAGTCTCCAGTTTTTATTGCCAAGAGACTGGAAGCTCCTTGAGAAACAGGGATCATTTCAAAATAATTTTTGTGTATGTTGAACTAATAGAAGAGTGAGTATGTGTGTGTGCACAGAATACAGCTAGGATCAAAAAGAAAAAAGATAGGGAGACAGGGAATGTGGCATTTGTTGTTGTTTTAATTGCACTGACTTAAGCCACGCATCTAAATTCTGTTTCTCATTTCTCATGCATCTTATTATCATTTGCCTTCCTTGGAAGCTAATTAGAACAATTCTGATCTGAGGAAAAACACGAGACATTTTTGTGGCCAAATTTAACTGAACTAAAGGTGAAGAAATCTTTATATTAATAGAATGAAACAAAGGAATTATAGGAGTTTTATTTTTATTTAAGGGAAGATTATTTATTGCAGAGAGATCTTTTTTTGTGTGTGTGTCAAGTTTCTACTACTCAGCCAAACCTTGAGATCTACAGAAGGCCCTGGGTAGAGAGTTGATGGTCTGAAGTGATGTGTTGACTATCCCTCCCCCATCCCTTTCAATGCTTTCTCAAATGTGGTTTATTTAATATCAAGGAAACTTTTTTTTTAACCAATATTCACCACCAAAAATACATAATTTTATAATATTAAATGGAGGAGGGCTACAAGATTGTAGGTCAATTCAAAACTTTTAAAAATTTATTGTCAGAATTCTAGATAGAATGACATAGTAGTTAAGAGAGTTAGCTCTAAAATTAAACTGTTTGGGTTCAATTTCCAGCTCCATCACTTCTAGTTACACATTTTTGTCTTAATTATTAATTTCTCTTTCCCTCATTTTCTTTGCCTATAAAATGGGAAGGATTATATAATTGTACTGCCTCATAGTTTGCAATGAGGATTGAGTTAATACAGAGTTCAGAACAGCCTCTGACACACAGTAAGTGTTCAAAGAATGTTAGCTGCAAGTATTACAAGATCAATGGAGATTTTGCTACTACCAAATTCAATAGTATAAATTGACAGAATTTTATTGAAGGAGGGACGTTACAAATCAGCCAATACAGTGGGTTTTAAACTTTTTTATTGTAACCCACAGAGAAAAAATATATTTTATATCATGACTTAGTATGTACATATATACAAGGGAAACAAGAGTTTGGTGAAAAAAATACTTATTATATGCAGTGCACTCTAATATTTCTTTGTTTCATTTTTTAAAAGATGCTGGTTGCCATCCACTAAATTGATTTTGCTGCTCACTAAGGAATTGCAACCCACAGTGTGAAAAATGTTGATCTAAAAAATCCCTTCACTTTACAGTGGAGAAAACTGAAGTCTTAAGAACTTCAGAAACTGACTTAAGATTACGTAGCTAGGAAATGTGATACACCACGTTAATAGAATGAAGGATAGGGCTGCCCCGTGGCTTAGCGGTTAAGTGCGCGCGCTCCGCTGCTGGCGGCCGGGGTTTGGTTCCCAGGCGCGCACCGCCCCGACCCGCGGCTTCTCCAGCCATGCTGAGGCAGTGTCGCACATACAGCAACTAGAAGGATGTGCAGCTATGACATACAACTATCTACTGGGGCTTTGGGGGAAAAAAATAAATAAAAATTAAAAAAAAAGCATGAAGGATAAAAATTATATGATCCTTTCAAATAGATGCAGAGAAAGCATTTGATAGAATTCAACACACTTTCATGATAAAAGCTCTCAACAAATTTCGTATAGAAGGAACACACCTTAACATAATCAAGGCCAAATATGAAAAACCCACAGCTAACATCATAGTCAATAGTGAAAAGCTAATAGCTTTTCCTCTAAAATCAGGAATGAGGCAAACATGCCCTCTCACAACTCCTATTTGACATGGTGCTGGGAGTCCTAATCAGAGCAATTAGGCAAGAAAAAGAAATAAATGTAATTTCCAATGGAAAGAATAGAATGCTGAGACAACAGACTAGCCATTCAGAAAAAACAGAAAAAGTAGATCACTACTTCATATCCTACAACATCAAACGTATTCAAATGGATTAAATTTTTTTCACGTGAAAGAAAATCACAGAAATACTGGAAAAAATATTTACATAATTTTAGAATTGGAAAGGAAATGCTAAGACTGACAATTTAAAAGAAAGCAAAAAGAAAGAGATTCATAAATTGACTAAAATATTTTTTAGTTTCTCTGTATTAAAAGAACAGCAAATAAAGTTAAATGACATGAAAACTTTGGGGAAATGTTGCCGTTGTTTATGAAAAATAAAGAATTCAAATTTTTTAAATATAAAAAAACACCTACATATCCATAAAGAAAAGATAATCACACCTAAATGCAAAGTTGGTAAAGGACAATTCACAAAATTAGAAATATGAATGGCCAATACATTTGCACAAAATCTTCAAGGGAAATTTTCCTTTCGCCAAATGGATAGTCGCTTGTCCCAGTATCCTACTCTTTCCATTCGAAATTACATAATAGTGTTGATTTGCTTATATTTATGTACTTTGTATTTATTCCTTTAATCTATTCTATGTAGCATAAATGGTGATGGATGTTCTAACTAACCTTATTGTGATAATCATGTCACAATTTATACGTGTATCAAACCATCATGTTGTACACCATAAACTTACACAATGCTATATGTCAATTATATCTCAATAAAGCTGTGGAAATAAAGATTACGTTGCTACATAAGGGCATAAAGTTCTGGAACTAGATTTTCTTTTAATTGAGATATAATTTACATACCATAAAATTTACCCTTAAAGTGTACAATTAATTCAGTGTTTTTTAGTACATTCCAAAGTTGTGCAACCATTTCCACTATCGAATTCCAGAATATTTTCACCCCAAAAGAAACTCCATAACCCACTACCAGTGGGATCAGAATTAATATTTACTCCAAGTCCAAAGATCTTTCCACTGTCATAGTTTTATGTGGATTTTCAAACTGATTCTCTTAAGGTAAGTAAAATTTAATAAGTGTTTATTTGCCTAAATGACCCAATTTATCAAATACTTGCTAAGACTTTGCATAATTCTGTGCTGTTAACCATCTCAAGATTTTAGATAAATTTCTGCATTCTTTGGTTTTTTAAAAAAAATATCTACCAGATTCTTGAGGGTACATGACAAACACTTCGGAACGCATCCTATGTACTCTAAACAGACTCAGGAAATGCTTTGTTCTCTGAATGTATAGCTCATCATCTCAAAGGAAGTGAGTGATTTTTACAGAGAGCATGTGAGACTTGGAGCATTTCACAAGAGGAGGAATTTTTTTTTTTTCTATTTCAAGGTTTTCAAATAAAATCCACAACTAGACAATTGGTCCTTAAGAGGTCTAAGGAGAATCTAAATATTTTCCTGAACAGGAGTTCAAATAAATTTTAAAAGTGCCTCACCATCATATAAACCAAATTTTCCAGTCTGTGGTTTCCAAAACATCCATTCCTTGGTCTCTGGCTTTGCTTCTACTTTAACTTGTTGGAATTAATTTTACATAAAATGAGCATGAGTGCCAATTTTTTATTTTATTCCAAAATTATCAGGTTTCCAAAAGAAAAATCTCTACTTTAAAGTTAGTCATATTTAGATTATTTAAATAGCATCCTCTAAAGTGTGAGTCATTGTATATTCTTTGATTCTTCAATGCACGGTTGTTGATTCTTTAGTAAACATGGTTTCAAGTATTCAGGACATAGGCCCATGCAAATTAATTACCAGAACTCAGGGCTCAAATAATTTGAAATGGTTGTAGATTAGTCCACTATAAAGCAATGAAAATTATGGTAATGACAATAAAGCTAAAATATATATTTTTTTAAAAAAATAGTGGCTAGTACTTTTAAGTAAAAAAATTTTTAAAAAGCAAATTAGGTGTAAACTATAAAAACTGATTTTATTAGTCTGTAATGAAAATTTCCAAAAGAAAATGATGAATTTTAACATTGAATCTGGTAGGATATTAACTCCTTTTTCTCTGAAAAAAAAAATCCTAATAAAATATTTGAAAATCTGTTAATATTTACATTCCTTGGATTTCAATACAAGGAAAGTGTCCTGCCATTAATTTCCAGTTCTCCAAGTTAATAAAGTCATAAGATCTCTTTTAATACAATATCAACTAAAATATACAGAATTTATCAGGAGATAGTCTATAAATATGTTATGAATGAATAAGCTGATTTTAAAAATATGAAACAACCTTTCCTAGTGTTGGGTTATTATTAACCGTTTACTGCATCTAATCACCGAGTTATGGTTACCATGGAAGGCTTAACTTCAATTAGCTAGCCTTGGCAGATTAAAATGTAAACCTTAACATTGACTTAACTTATTTAGTATTTTGTAAGGTAATTATTTATGCTGTACATAGAGTCATTTCTCAGATGTTTGGTTTCTTGTCTGAAACCATGGTTTGGGGGAAGGTGTTGTTTGAAGATGCCAAATACTAATCACCAGAAAGTTATATTTAATACACGTTTTTTCTAAATGGAATTCATTCTTTTTAGGCTAGTCTTATACATCTTTTTAAGTTTGCCCCCAACCCTTTCTTAGGCATATAAAACTATAAAATAAAAAATGTTCTATGAATTTGTAGTATTCCACATTTCTTATTTATATACTTCTAATTATAAAGACAATTTACCAATTTTAATTATTCCAGAATTTAGAGAAATAAATTCTGTTTTACCCGGTCATTGAAATAACACTTAAAAATAATTTCTTTTCTGCAGTCACAATGACTTTCAGTAGAATAGGTTTTGGAACATTTCCTCGTATTAGTTGTGCGGTACATAACCTCTCCGAGCCTGAGGAATCCAATCTGTAGATGGGGAAAATACTACCAACCTCCCGGGGGATGATGGGGATTCAGTGAATGATGCAGGTAAGGCACCTGGCATATGGGCGAGGGCTCCAGAAAAGACAGCCATTGTTGTTATCAATTCTAGTATCTGTATTTCCAGTCTCATTAATTCATTCACATGACCCAAAACGTTTTGTCAAAGCATAGATCTTATGTTACATATTTGTTGCATATGTTATTCCTTTAGAAAGAAGAAAAATTAAGTAGCCATTTCAAGAACTCAAAAGCCCTATTCATCTAAGTCAAAGAAGCATAAATACACTTTGCTAAGGTTTACATCATATATTAAGATCAGGTCAGATTTTAATTTGCTCAGACACAAACGTGAAAAATAATGATCTATACCACCAAAACACAAAAACAAGGTTTAGCTTTAAAAAGGATATTAAAACTGGTTTTCAAAAGCATAGATTCATTCTAAACACATTTTTTTAAAACCCCAACCACAATGTTAGTTTGCAGAATATCTAATAATAAAAAGTTCCCTAATACCAACCCTTTATGTTTCATGACCTGATGTCAGTTCAATTAAGAGATAAGAGCATGCCTGATTTATAGTTTCTTTTCTAACACTCGGATGTAGGTAAACATTCTAACTTTAACTTCTTGCCTTCAAGCAAAGTTATGTTCTACTTTTCATAACCCATTTGTGAAGATTTCCAGGAAGTAGCAATCTGGTAGCAATTTTAGTCGTGTTTAAACTCAATGTCAGAGACACTGACATATTATGAGCACACATCAGCCTAATGTATCAGAAAAGTAAAGGCCAACACTTGGTAATGGCCACAGGAATTGCAAATATTGATCTTGGGAGGAAATTACAAGCCTATAGGGCAGAGATGTATCAACATCTAACACCAGTTTCAGGTGTTTGCTGCCTGAATTGTTGTGTTGAGAAGGATTTTGAAGATGGATTTAGTGCTCTGGAAAAAGGAGTGTGTGCTATATTGTGATCTAAAAGCAATGACTGCCCTGGGCAGGCAGGAGGAGGGACTGACTTGCCAGCTGTATTCTAGGATTGGGGTCTTACTTGTGGCTCAAGGCAACTGGAGTCAGCGTTGGGGTCCTACAATCTCTTATCCCTGCTTCTCACTGTGTATCTGCTTTATCCTCTCTCTGAAAACCAGCTCCCCCACCCCATGCCCACCCTCATTGTGTGCAGGAGATGCTGCCCTTATAGCACTTGAGTTTACTGTCAGCAGTCCAAGTAAGTAGCAGAGACTAAGTAGTGTTTCTTATTTGCAAAGAATAGAGAAGGTCTCAACTTAAGAAGAGAATTTAATTTTGGAAGTTCAGAGAATGGACAGGAAGGTCGGTGGAGCAGGCTCAGGCAGGAACTAAGGAAGGCAGGGCAGAGTCCAGGTCCCACCATAGGGATAATCTGCTTAGCATGCAGGCACCATCAGCACTGGACACTTGTTGCCTACTGCTACTGGACTCCCCTACTCCTGGACACTCATCTTCTGCTCCTGGACTCTCAACTCCACCACAGCCACCATGAGTAATCTCTGAGTCACCTTTGTGTCACTCCCTCAAAATTCAAAATTCCAAGCTGGAGCCTGGGAGTAGCAGTACAGATCACAAGGCTACACTCCAGCTATTGGTAGAGGACTGGTTCTCAGAAAAGAGGAACTTGAGCTAAACAGACATCCTCAAAAGGTGTCCATTGCATGCTATATTCTGCCAAGTGGGAGGCATGTGAGAAGATGCCAGGTGCCACCCAGCTTAGAAAGTGCTGTCACAGAACAGAGTGAGAAACCAAGTTGAGAATATGAAAATTTACAGTTATAGGTGAGATACCTACTTAGGAATTGGCAGAGTAGGTACCAGGAGGAGCTAGAGCTGAAACTAGGGACTCTATAAGATATAACAGGCCTGGGACCAAACTGTGGGAGAAGTAGAAAGAATTGAAGTCAGAGAAATAAACCAAGAGATGACTCAAAGTAGATTCCAACAGCAAAGATTAGACTTCCAAAAAATAGTCCTGGAGCGGGAGAAGCACACCAGGCAAAGGGTGGAATTCTAACATTGTGGACCGGGTAGCCAAGAAGTCAGTAGCTGGAGAGGGCAACAAAACAGAGCAAAATAATGGGCTGGATTTGCTGCTGCTCATATAAGAATGCCATTTGTTACATCTATTCATTGTAGGATGTGTCCTTACATATCCAATGAATTGGTTTTCTTACACAGACATTGCCCAGTTGAGGGGAAGTAAAAATGGAAGCACCCGTCCTTGAGGCAGTGAAGCATCAGGAGCATTCCGAAATTGATGGGTTACAGCACCTCTCCACTAAGCTTAACACAATGAGCCTAACATTCAAGGATGAATACTTTCCTTTTGCCTAATTTTCCAAATCTTTGCTGAGAGACATCCTAACTGGTCCTAGGAGCCGTTTTGGCCAGGTAGAGGAGGCAAGGCTAAGGTGATGTAGATAACTTCAGGCATCGAGTGGACGTGAGAAGATCCAGACTTTGAGTGGTTAGCACAAGTCCATGGAAGGCATGTTGAGGGGGGTGGTAGTGGGGATGCTTATTAGAGAGCAGAGACCAGTGCATGGACCCTGTGTAGGACTGCAGGCTTTTTAGTTACCACAAAGAGAAAATCGTCACAGCCTCAGTGACAGAGGCAGCCGCAGCAGCAGATTATTGACAGCGGGGAGGAGAGGTTTATCCTAAACACAAACATTTCCTGGCAAAATCACATGTTCCAGGGTGAGAGCAAGTGTGCCCCAGCTAAACTCCAAATTTCTTAAACTTTCAGTCACTCAAATAACAGCATTAGTAAACTTAAATAGATGATGCATTTCACTTTCGTAGGGACTTAACATATTTCATCAGTTTTGTTTGTTTCAAGCTTTCCCCTAGTTTTTCATCC
Organism: Diceros bicornis minor; assembly: GCF_020826845.1. Lineage (NCBI taxonomy): Eukaryota > Metazoa > Chordata > Mammalia > Perissodactyla > Rhinocerotidae > Diceros > Diceros bicornis. The sequence continues at coordinate 14,790,218 of NC_080755.1, read as the reverse complement.
AGCAGACTCTCCCAGGACTCCAAGACTTAGGTCCCTTATCACTCCCTAACACATACATGCAGACCTCTGTGCTGTATGGAAGGACACAGGGGCGAGCTGCTTCCTTTGTTTTACGAATGAACAGATTTTCACTTAAAAGCAATTTCTATTCTACCAAACTCAAGGAGACTTTAGAGATTCTTTCTTCATCCTGTTTTTCGTTTTTTGGTGTTTTAAATATCCCTGGAAATAAATGAACCTAAGATTGAAAATTCTCCGGGTTACTTAAAGATGGAAACTTGGCATTGTGCAATGACTACTTCAAAAAAGAAAAAAGCGAATGAGGTAATAAAAAAAATCAAAATGAGAGTGAAGAGAAGAAAATTCAATGATAACATAACCTGTAACACGCAGGAGAGATTTTTGACACCCTCTCTCACCTTCAAAAGTCCATATAGAACATCTTCAAAGCCACTTCAACCCTTAAACTGGGGTAAACTAGTATTTTAGAGTTGATTTTTTGAGAGTTTAGGACAACAAAAATATTATCTCTATTTTATTTAGAAGTTTAGAAAAGAAACAGCTCCAGGACTTTATTTTCCAGTTAAAAAAAAAAGCTGAATATAAATCTACATGAAAATTTTAATGCCCAAGACAGTCAACAGCAAATGAAGTTTGAGTAGCTAAATCAAAGAAAGCACCGTTCCATGTGATGTGTACCTTCCGTTAATGTGAAACCCTATGCTTACGCTTGGTTCATTTAGTGAGCTGAAGAAAAACATTTTTCAAATCCTTATATGCATTTCCCGAGTTCCCAGAATACCATAATACTGACATATATGATTGTGCTATTTCGTATTTGTCGAAGATGATTGAATTCCGCTAGAAACCACAAAGGAAACCAACCATCCCACGTTAATAGTTCTGATAACCCTACCAAAGAGGAAATAAAGAGAGGAACTTCATCTAAGAGTCTGACAGGGCAGAAGTGATTTCAGCAAAACAGCCTCAATATTCAGCCCATTCCGACACTAACTAACCCTCATCTTCATCCCAGTTCCTTCAGGATCCTCTCCCTTCTTCAGCGACTGGCCACAAGGCAAATAGCAAAGGTTGCTTGGATTCCGACGAGCAGGATTCTAGCTGTGGCTGCTCCACTTTCTAGAGGGTCGCGACCTCAGTTTCCACAGCTGTCAAACAGAGTAATACCTGTCCCAGTTCCCTCCCTGGGACGTTGCCAGGATCATATAAGAATACGCTGTCCGAAGATCAGCCAAAGCCACCATGACTGGGAGAGTCGCCAACAGAACTCGGCTTCGGGTCCCGCTCGAAGCAAGGCTGGTTCGACCTACAGTCAACAGGAAGCTCCTCGGGCTGGGACAGGATCCCTGACTTGGAAGGAGGCCAGACGCAAGCGTTTTTGGACGGCGATCAGGATGGTGATGAGGGTGTTAGTAACGCCCGCCGGCTCACGCGGCGGGGCTGAGATTTTACTATCAACGACAAAGGGTGCGGAAGCATAGTACTGAGAAGCACACAGCCAACCAGAAACACTCAACCCTGTCCTCTCCCCCCAAAAAGCAAAGTCCCAAGCCCTCGGCGGTGCAGAGCGCGGGGCGGAGGGGAGAGGCAGAGAGGGCGAAATCTGCGCCCCCGACTCCATCTCCGCGCAGCCGGGTCAGCGGCCGCAGGGTCCGCGCGTGGGGAGGGGGCGCTGTGGGCCCGCTCTCCGCGGGGAGAAGCGCCTCCTCCTCACGCCCCCTCAGCCTGCGCCGCCTCGGGAATCCGCCCCGGACCCCGCCGCCATGTTGGGCCGGGATAAGTGACTCGGACTCGCCGCCGACGGAGACCGCGGCTGGACGGCCCGCAGCCCACGGGGGCGCGCGCCGGCGCCGGAAGGCGGGGGGGCGCTCGAGCCAGGGGCGGGCTCGGCGCGAGTTCCGGTGAGCGGCCGGCCGCGCGCGCAGGTAGCCGCAGCCCCCGCCCCCGCCCCCGCCGGGGAGCGGAGGGGCGGAGCCCCTAGAGGGGGCGGGCGCCGCGCGAAGAGAGGTGGAGAGTGAGTCGCAGGGGTGGGGGAGCCCGGGAATTCCCTCCTCCTGAAGTAAGGACTTCAGGGCCGGCTGTGCCGTCGTCGCTGCCGCCGGGCGCCCGGGACGTGGAGGTGGAGGAGGGAGAGGGCCCGCGGGCCTCGCCGCCGCCCGCCGCCCCCTCCCCGCCACCCCGAGCCGCCGCCGCAGGGACTGATGCGAGCGCGGCTGGAGCGCAGGTAAGGACCCGGCGGGGCCTCGCGGGCAGAGGCGGCCGACCCCGGCCGGGCAGCGCTAGGCCCCGGCGCCCGCCCGCCCGCCCGCGGCCGGAGGCGCCGCCGCTCCCTGCCCCCGGCGGCTCGGAGTCGGGAAGTCGGGGAGAAACTTCTCCACCCGCCCCCCCCACCCCCTATCCCGGCCCGGCTCGCCTGGCGGGCGTGTCTCCTTCCCGGCGCTACCTGCTCGCCCCTTGACTCGGTCTCCGCCCCGTCCAGTCCTTCCCGGTCCCGCCCAGGTCCAGCTTAAGGTCCTCGGAGCGTTGAGGCACCCCCACCCGGGTCTTTAAGATCGTGGGGGCCACCCGGCGAGGGGGAGGCGAGGTTTATTTTGGCTGGCCCGGCCGAAGGCAGGGGCGAGGGCAGCGGCCCCTCTCTGTCCCCGGGTTTGGGGGTCTGGATCTTGGCTGACGCCGGGCGACAACTGTGCCGGGAGAGCGGACGAGGGCGAGTGGGGGAGGCTCTCGCTTCACTTGGTTTGATTGAAAACCGCAACATGTTAAAGTTTTCCTTTGTTTTGGGTTGGGGGTTGGGAAATATGCCATTCAGCGTCCACTTTTACAGTATGATGCCACTCCAGCTCCCATTTGGTTCGATTCTCTGTCCACATGTGTTCCAGAAAATTTTGTTTTAAAGTCTATTTTTCTTCTTGATAATTGCTTCCAGCTTTGGCTTTGCTGGGCATGGAGCAGCGTTGTTTTAAGAAGCTCTTCGAAAATCACTTCCGACGTAGGGACTGCGTTAATTTTTGTTTTGTTGTGGGCGGGACACAACCTGGTTCGGATTTGGTTGAATTATTTTCTGCTTAATTAATTGAAAAGGCACGGAATAACATACGATCTAACAATTTATACATTATTAAAGTGAAGAAATGAAAAGTTAAGTCTAGTGGAATCACTTTATGTTCATTCCCTTTATTATGTATGTATATGTTCCACTAGTGGGTGTTTTCACATAGATGATTTCACATATACTCGTATATGGTTGTAGTAGGATTACAGTGCCAAAGGTATCCTGATAATTCTAAGTGTATTTAAACCATTCTGTTAAATTTCTAAAGTTAAGCTACACACTAAGGAAAATATCACTAAATGTGTACATGTGACTGTATGCGTTTAAGGCAAATCTAATACCTTAACTAACACAATGCTTGGCACACAGTGGACAGGAAACATTTTGAATGGGCAGGTGAGGAAGGAGTGTCTTGTATTAGAAGCCAAGGATCTCGTATGCATCATATATGATTTTCACATATTGTTTTGTAAGAAAGTTGTATTTCACTAAGCCATATATATATATTTAGTTTTGTTTTTACTAGTATATGAGACCCCTGCCATAGTTACATTTCAGAAAAAGAAGTTTAGTTGTATTTTAACTTTTGGACATTAGCTAAACCTCAGTGGAGATTTTGAATGCTGGTTGACAATTCTTAGGGTCCTAAATTTGAAAAAAACAATTGCCTTTGATCTGAATCTGACTACAAGACTGTTCAAAGCCATGTTTCCAGGATAAAAGATAAAGGGATTCTTAAAATATGTACTCGGCTGTAACCACCGTAATGTTATAATAGCTTTAGTTTTGCAGTATGTTTTTGCTGACTTCATAAACCACAAAATTGACTCCTTTCTGTTCAACCGAAAGTGAAATTACAGCTTTGACCTATCTTCCTGGGATAGGTGGAATTTGTCTCATGGCTGAAGTATAATATTAATACATGGTTTAAGTTTTTTTTTAATTCAGGAAATTCTTAAGCTGAAAAATCAGTGTCTATGCAAATATATATCCTTTGTGTAATGTTAAAAGAATAAATATTATAAAAGAGTAGCAATGGCTCAGTATAAGTGAAATACCAATGCATGGTATAAGACTTGTACAAAATTCAAATTTGCGTCTTGTTAGGCAGTAAATAATTTATTAATGTAATTTTTCTTTATAAATATATTTAGCTCTTAATCTAGTAAGTCTGTTCAGTGTAGGCATCATTTATTAGTTCCTATTGTCATTATATTAAAAAAAAACCCTAATATGAAAAACTTTAAAAGAGCAGTACTAAGCTCTGGTGTCTAGGAATGCAAACTTGGGTGATAAAATTGTATTTAAGAAAAAAAAACCTGCAAGGAGGTAATTTACATAAAAGTAAAGATATGGGAAGAGGAGGGCAGTTGTGATTGGGACCTGGCTTCTGAAGTGGTGGCAAAGTTCTTTTAACCTGGTGGTAGTTGCAAGAGTGTTGGCCTTAGTATAATTCGTTGTCATACATTTGTTCTGTGTGCTTTTCTGTATCATTGTTTTAGTTTACATAGAACTTTTTGTTCTTTTTTTAAAGAAGCCTGTGTGTAATGTACTTTATAAGGTGCTTTAGATAAAGAACTTAATATTTGGTGACTAACTTTATGTTTTGTTTTTTTTGTTGTTGTTGAGGAAGATTGGCAACAGATGTTACCACAGGGCTGCGCTAACATCTGTTGCCAATCTTCCTCCTTTTTTCCTCCCAAAGCTGCAGTAGATAGTTGTATGTCATAATTGTACATCCTTCTAGTTGCTCTGTATGGGAGGCCACCGCAGCATGGCTTGATGAGCGGTGCATAGGTCCTTGCCCAGGATCTGAACCGGTGAACTTCGGGCTGCTGAAGCGGAGCACGTGAACCTAACCGCTAGACCACCGGGCCAGCCCCATAGTGATTGACTTTAGAACACTGCTTAGGCTGTCCTTTGCAGACAGGATTAGACTTATTAAATTGTAATTGTCATATAGCAGCTATTGTGTGTAACTACTTTGACACATGTACACATATAATATATGTTAATCATATTAGTATTTTGAGGGAAGACTTCAGGTTTCACTAACTTTAAATCCTTTTCAGCTTGTATTTTGTAAGTGACATACGTAATTAAAATGTTTATTAAACTAATGGATACTGTTGTGTCATCAAGTATAAAATATACCCTATTTTTCAGAAAATTATGTAACATGACAGTTAAAACTCAAAACTGTGGCATCAAGGTAATAAGTCTTTCATCCATTTTTACTTTTCTGGAACAATAATTCTTTAGATCAGTAATTTCACCCTGAGTTTTGATATTCTTAAGGATGTCATGAAATTCTCAGCATAAAATAAGTTTTTGTTTACTTATGCCTTATGAAGATGTGCCATATAGCATCAAAAGGAAGAGTATGTTTTGTTTCAAAAGGAAGCAAATGACAGCATGGTGTCAGAGTTACAAAAATGCTGTGAGTCCTTGCACTATGCTACTTTACTTGCTTTGTGTAATGGCTTGCTGTTTTAGTTGTTGATGTTGCTTTGCGTTGTTGTAGAGTTGGAGATCACATCTGTGCCAAATTCTTATATCACAGGAACTTTCAGTCATGTTACAAAGGTGATGTTTGTGGCTCTGGCTTTGTTGTGTGAATATTTACAGGAAGTTTTTGTTAAGATCTTCCATTGTTCAGAACCCTACATGGCTTAGGTCACCTTCAGTTCACATTTAAACAGGTCTATAATACAAACACAAGTTCCTCTAGCGAGGTACAACTGCATTTCTTTAAAGGAAATCATCTGTTCCTATTAAAGTATCTTGGTATCTTATTGGTAGTGTGTGTGCGGCAGTTTGTGTGTGGCTACGGTAGGGTATGTATTATCTCTTTTCTTCCTCTCAGCTGCTCCAGCGCCACAATTAGGCTGAGTATTGCTCAGCTGCAGCTGCTGGGTGATTATGAACCATCCAGCTCCTGTCTAAACTCAGAGGCAGATTTAGCAAAAGGAGCTATAGTAACAGCACAGGGTGAAAGAGAAGAGCTGGTGCTGCTGCCAGTACCGTTTTAACATGTCTGTATGCCCAGAAATTGTTGGCTGCAGCAGCACTACTGTTGTCTTGGAACTAGCAGACTTGATGGTAACATATCCTGGTCTGGATTGGATTTACCTAGTGTTACTCTTTAAGATCTTGAAGCTCACTCCCAGAAAGAGAGAGAATCCTGTAATTTCAGAGTATAGGATAATGTACCCGACTGAGTTATAAGCCTCTGTGTGCGTCAGCCTCCCCCCTACTCCACGCCCCCCAACCTTGTTTGAGTGTGTATAAGTGATTGCAGGTTCCCTGAAGCATATGCGGTATGCTCTGTGCTGCTGTAAGCTGTCTCTCTCAGAAGTGCTGCTGCTGTTACTGTTGTTTGGGGGGTGGCAGGAGAGTTTATATGTGGGTTCTTTGGGCTTCCTACTTTCTTCCAGGAAGAGGAATACCTTCAAGAGAGATTATTTCTAGAACTAGCTGCACATGACATACCCCTGTGGCTGCCTGAATTTTGCAAGTAGGAACCCCAGGTTCTTTTTCCTGTTGTTCTTTGTTTATTCTTGGAGTATGAGAAGATGGACATCAACAAACGCAGATGCACTGTCAGCTGTGTATGGCAAGCTCCACACTGGAAGATGCCATAGGTAAATTTTGCTGCTTCTGAAGTGTTGCTCAGTTTATAAACATGCCAAGCAAAGAGCAGCATCTTGTCTTCTCTTTCACCACTACTGTCGGAAAATCTAGAGACGATTCCTTTTGCTAGTCCTGGCTTTGGAACTTGGTGGTTCAGAGTTTGGCTAATTTGGGATGGGACATAGAGAGTATTGGGAGAAGCAGCGCTCAAACTTGTATAACCAGAAGGAAGGAAGAGGTTCAGAAGATCGTATGCCTGAACGTTAACAAGTGCACATTGTCACCGTGGCACATGCTTAGCAGGACATTGGTGTGTTGACCGTTTTCTTTGGGCTCGCACAAAAACCTGATATCAAAGCATGTTTCTCCTTGCATTATAATTATTTCTTTCTGTGACTGTAATAGCCTTGACTCAGTGACACAGTGCTCACTGTGGCAAGGACCTGTTTTACATGAATCTTTGAGAACAGCCCCTAGTAGAATAAATGCTTAATAAATTTTGAATTGTATACAGAAAGCTGGTTCTGTGTATATTTATATGACTTTATGTATACAGACTTTTCCCACACACAACACATTTTTAAGGTACACCACTACTAAAATTTTATAAAACTAGCTTAGTGCTTTTTCATAAGCTAATGTTAAAACAAGTTCCTTAGATTTTTACCCTCAAAGTTTTGTTGTAGAAAATGATTTTATAAAACAATTTAAACACTTGCAAATGGGAATTTGAAGGTCGTTTTGATATTTCTAATGTAAGCTGGGAACTCTTGGTAGTTGTTAAACTAGTCTTTGATAAGGTTTATTAAAAAAATTTTTTTTTTTTACTATTTTAGTGAATACGGAAAGCCCAAGTTACGCAAAAAAAAATTTTTAGATTTTTCTAAAATACTTTAGGTATCCTATCACCTTAGTAGTGTTCATATCCTCCGAGGACAAAAAGAAGTCCTGATTTTCTTGACATAATGTGTGTAAAAAGTGCATAGTTTGTAGGATATTTCTGCTGAGTTATTGGGGGTGGGAGCGGAGACAGGAAGTACCGGGAGGAAAGGACTGGCCACTGAAACTTAAAGATTGTCTGGTTTCAGCCTCTGTTCCTGGCAATATGTAGACTCTAGGTTTTCTTCAACTAATTATGGATACTAGTTACTTCTTTAATTTTTTAATATAACTTGCAGTTTTTCAGCATTAAGTGGAAATTGGGGTGGAGTGGAGAAAGTTGGTGGCTTTTGCTGCATAAGTTAATACTTATAATTGTTCCATGGCAAGTTTATTGATTTCTAACTTTTGTTCTGATGCAATTAGTATTTTCCAGATAAGAATACTTTTAAAGTAGTAGTCATGCATTTGAAAAGGAGCAGAGAAGGCAATATGTTGTAATAAGGAAAGGACTAAAAGAGAGAAGACCATCTGGATTTTAATTCCACTTCTGACAGTGAAGAGCTATGTGGCCTTGGTCAGTTTAGTCAACTCCCTAGGCCTCAGTTTCACTGTTTGAAACAGGAGGTAGTTAGACCAGATGGTTTCTAATATCCTTTCAGCCTTATATAAATGTGTAGATTTTACTACAGTTCAAGTTTTTATGCTGATAAAATTTTTTTTTTTTGGTGAGGAAGATCAGCCCTGAGCTAACATCTGCCAATCCTCCTCTTTTTGCTGAGGAAGACTGGCCCTGGGCTAACATCCGTGCCCATCTTCCTCTACTTTATATGAGACGCCGCCACAGCATGGCCTGACAAGCGGTGCATCGGTGCACGCCTGGGATCCAAACCCGGGCCGCCAGCAGCGGAGCGCATGCACTTAACCACTACGCCATGGGGCCGGCTCCATGTACTGATAAATTTTAAGAAAATGTTTCAGAGTCTGGAATTTGAAATAAAATTAGATATCAGGTAAGTAAAGGCTGTAGTAAAAAAAGTGACCCATAGACTTAGTACTGGACTTTCTCAAGCAAATGCAGTGTTATTCCATTCATTAGTGCACATTTATTAAACCTGTGGTGTGACAAATACTGTGCTAGTTTTGATGTTATAAAAATGATTGCAGCATGACTGCTTCCTTCTAGGAATTCACAGTTGGGTGGAACTGGCTATGATTATGAGGCTGTTATAAGTTTGTAGGTTGGTAGATCTTTTTAGTGTGATAATCCATTACAGTACTTCTCTGTTTTTGATGGTATTAGTGTGTGATACGTTTGAAACTCTAATAAATCCCTTTGCGCTAGATAGCTTTAGCCTCGAGTAAACTGATTCAATTCTCTAGGCAGGAAGACTTGATTTGCTGTTTTTCTAGATATTAGTTCATTACAAATGTTTGTGACTCACGTACACGGGCTCTACAACACCTATAGAGAAATTTTACTACAAGAAGATACATTTGAAAGCAAGGTTTTAAAAAAAAATTTCAGATTTATTTTGCAGTAATGTAATGCAGAAAAATTATGACTTAATTATTCATTGAAGCAAGTAGTTGTGATGTCAGTTACCAGGTAATCTTGACCATTGGGTGACAGCTTTGCCATATTGTGTCAGGAAAATAGCCACCAACATTATAAAACGTATTTAATTTTTTTCATTGACAAAAACTCAGAGTAATTGTTCTGGGTATTTTTCTTTAACACATGTAGTTGATATTTAGATCAAAATAAAGTATGGACATTTGAAAATGGTTAGCTTTTTAAGGTTTGCAAAATAGATTTTGGGGAAAAAAAAAGAAAGAAACTAAAAATTTAAGTAGATTGTGTTCCCAAGTTTTGTCAGTCAGTTCTTTGAAAATCAGAATCCTTTCCCAGAAAAAGTCTTTTCTGTAAGGTTAGCCTTTTTGGTTAGATTTCTAGGCAGCCCATTAGAATTTACCTATAAAAACCTAACAAACAGGTATAACAGTGTTTCAGTGGTAAATGTGTTCTAATTGAGTTTCAGGGTTGTCTTTTCGTTTTGTTTTTAATCTGCTGAGCAATTTGAATAAATGAAATATTTGGCCTACTAAATGTTCTGATTACGCAGTAGATGAACCCATAGGCTTGCCGATCACCGTCCCTCCCCACCTTCCCAGCTCCTCACTATTTAGAAACCACTCTGAGTTCCATATCAGGAGGCCACGACTCTTTCCAATGAGGCCTTGCTGGTAAGCTGAATTTAAGTACAGAAGCTTCCCTAGTTTCTCCCATCTGCTTGTTAGGCGTTGTGAAGCATGCCTCTTACTCTAACCCTACAAGAAAGTGTGAGGAGTGGAAAAACTGTTAAAGATTGGGGATGAGAAACAAAAATGAAGAAAATAAAAGAGGGCTTGGGAAAATCAGGAGTGGCCGTAATATGGAGTTTATAATTTTCCCATTTGCATCTTTTTTTTCTGTTTCCTACCCATTTAATCCTCTTAGGCATTGGGTAAGGAAGGAAGGAAGAAGTCCTGTTCTATGACAGGTGCAATGCTACACATTCGTATGCATTATCACATTTAACTTAAATCTTTGAAATGCCTTTCCAGAATACCCAGAAAAGTCGTGGATGAGGTAGGTATTTATTACACATTAGAAACTGAGGATCAGAAAGTGTATATTATTTGCTAAGGTCACATGACTAGTGATTGGGGGGAACGGATTTGAATATAAGACTAATTGACAGCAATCCTGTTCCCTGTAAGACAACTTCCTTAGGGATAAGGAGCAGTGATGGAAAGGGGGATTTTCTTATCTTTTTCCTTCTCCCTTAAACTGTACATTTGTCTTGGGGCTGCAAATTTCCAACCACTCACACTTTTCTTTTTAATGGAAGTATTTTGTGGTGCATATTTCATAATAGATGTCAAGATCAGATATTATATGAGCTGAAAAAGATGGGTTATTACACTAAACTGTAGAAAATGCTGTCCTTTTCTAAGTTTGGGTTTGTAAAGTATATGTATAGTCTGTATATATATGGTCAGCCCCTCTCTCTCTCTCTCTGATACGTATAGTTTGTGCTCAAATCTGAGTCTTCTGACTCAAAAGCTAGATCAAACATCTATACAGTATTACTTTTGTTTCTGCTAATTCTATCATTTATTCTAGATGAGTTAGTAGAAATAGATGGAAGGTCTGCCTTGTCTAAATGGTCCTCCATCACATTTCAGACAGATGCTACAGAAAGAGAGCAGTGTTTGCCTCTGGGTGGGATGGCAATCCTACATCTTTGTTACAGACTCACCAACCATTCAAAGCTTCACTTCCTTCTGGAAGAAACAGTAGGATTCTTCCATAGTGGCTTGTTCCTATAAATCTTATTGTTACATGAATTCCTCACTCTCTGGATGAGGAGTCTCATCTAAAGCTCCGAATGGAAATGTTTGCTACTCTTTTGCCACCGTGTCAAGTTCCATTGACAGTGATTTCCTTCACCACCTTAGAAGCGTTTTCTTCTTTGGCTTCTTTTTATTTCTTCACTTGTATCGAAGAATGTACCCTTTATCCTCTCTAATAAGCTGGAGCATTGTTTTCTAGTGGAAGTACTAGCTTCATTTTGTAGCATTATTATCCCACATAGAATATCTACAATACAACTCCTTCACACATCACTGCAATAGTTCCCTCATTGCCCGTGTTTATTAAGTCTCTACATCAGGGTTGACAGATAGGTTTTAAACTGTTGTGCCAATTCTAAATGATTGGAATGGCTGCCACTAGAATGTAAGCTCCATGAGGGTAGGCGTCTTTGTTTTGGTTACAGAACTTATCCTGAGCATCTAGAACAATAGCACATAGTAGGCACTTATTAAATATTTTTAAATGTAGGAAAGTGCAACAGTCCGCTGGCAGTGTTTGCCTACCGTGGGCATGGGAGAAAGGAATGTCCCCAAGAGCTAGCTCCTCACTAAAACTCATGCAATAACCACAGGTGTTTTTCATTCAAGACTTCTTGGAGTGGCAGGCCGGCCTAGTGCTAAATTAGTGGCATTAATGTTCAGGATGAATTCAAATAAACGTCCTACTGGAGTCTGATGGAGAAACTGAGGTTGGATTTCATAGTGACTTGTAAATGTTAAAGAGCTGTAAGAAAGATCCTTAACTATCCCTAAGGATAGTTACCCATTTACAATAAGGAGGTTCCTTTTCTATGTATCTTAGTCTCTGAATATATCTCTGGCAAACATGCTTCTTAAAAACTCTGGCACACATCATATGCATGTATCTGGTTGTAAGTAGAGCTGGGAAAAATAGTCCTTGGCAGGGCAGCTACCTTCAGTGAGAATTTCACACCATAGAAAGAGAGAATGAATTTTTGGTGGAAAGGTGGCTGTCTCTGCTGCAGAAAGGGACAGGAAGTAACCTAGTAGTTAAACAAGTTAGACATCTATATGGAAATACACTATTTGGTTGTATAAACATGGTTAGAATATTTATTTGAAAGGTGTGGACATAGATGGTATCTTCTTAATTCAGGCAGCAATTAATTCAGAAGCAAACTAGTTCTGATGGAAAATGTCAAATATCCCAACACCTTCTGGAAATTTGATTTTTATAAGCAGAGCATCTGGAAAAATTTAATTTCATGTTTTAGGTAGTAAAGGAAGCTATAAAGGTATTTGCTATTTTGAACTTAGTTGGGACAATAGAAAAAAAGTGATTTGCAAATTATAGAAAGAGCCTTTGGAAATAAGGACCATGTTGTCTTGGGTTTGTATTAAAAGTAACAGGAAAGGTAATTCTGGACTTCAAGGAGATGTATGCCCTAGACTTTAGGAAACATTAGAAAACTAAGAGTCTATGGTTTTAAGATTCTAATTGGCAGTATACCACCTAAAGGAATGAAAAGTCTAAAAATGCTCCAAACTTTTTTGTATGAAAAGCTTGGGAAACACTCTGGTAGGGGAGGGGGTCAGAGTAGAGTGGGGATTGTATCAGTATTTGCATAGCACTTTTAGTGATTGAGAAAAGACAGTAATTAGCCAGATCAAAGAATCTGGTGGGCATAGTGACAGGTGCAAATTATGGTGGAGCTAAAGCCTTCCTCCCTCTCCCACATTTCCCCTCCCCTCTCCCCCTCTCTCGCCCTTAGCCACTCCTACTGGGGTTTAGTTTCCATTTTTGGACTTTTTTTTTTTAATGAATAGAACTTAAGTCAGAAGGAGGAACTCATAAGAAAGGTCAAGTAGAAAGAGAGAGTCAAGAACTTTTTAGGATGTTGTCAGAGGATGAATAGAATTTTTAGAATAATCAGTGCTTAGAAGAAGGAAAAACTGATAACATAGACGATTCTTAGAGATAAATGCACAACTAGAAGTAAAAAGGAAGGCACAGATCCACAATTTAGGAAAGTTGAAATAATAAATAACAGAGAACACCTTGCATGTCTTCTTTTTGCCTTCTAACTTCTGTAACAAGAGGATGCTCTTTAAGTTAGAAAAGCTAGAAAAGAGAGTAAGAAAGCAGATAATAGATAGTAAGAGGGCATCTGGTTTTAACCGATTTCAAGCTTCTACGTCCAGAAGAATTCTATTTGAAGATTCTGAAAGAATTTCTAATGTTCCCAGGGCCCCACTAGTCGTAGAGAAATCAGGAGACAAATAGACATCTCAAAAAGAATTGATTAAATGATGCCTTCAAAGGTAGATTTTAATAAATGCCAACACTGAAAGTTGCCTTTGATTCCTGACAAAATTCTGTAATAGCTTATTAAACAGTTGCCATTTATAACCATTGGAAGGTTATAAAGAAGTAATTTTTAGCAGTTTGTTGTCCAGCAGTGCTTTATTGAATCATTGAACCACCTCTCTCTGGAGTTTGAGCAAATGCTGGAGCTAAATAATCTGTCAGTGATACTTTCCTGTGGGTGAGTGGTTGGACCTGATAAGCTTAGTTACCTTCTAACAGTAAGAGTCAGTGATTCCTTTTCTACTTTTTAATTTTTTGTCTGTTTTATTTTCCACTTTCTGTAATTAAGTCTTCTAATGGCACAATAGACAATGCTTTATCTTTTTGAGGATATTCAGAGCCAGGGATATTAACAAGTTCAAAGCTCTTTTTATGTATTTCCAGTTAGTTTTTTTTTTTTTTGTGAGGGGATCAGCCCTGTGCTAACATCCGCCAATCCTCCTCTTTTTTTGCCGAGAAAGACGGCCCTGGGCTAACATCCGTGCCCATCCTCCTCCACTCTACATGGGACGCCGCCACAGCATGGCCCGCCAAAGCAGTGAGTCGGTGCGCGCCCGGGATCCGAACCAGCGAACCCCGGGCCGCCACAGCGGAGCGCGCGCACCCAACCGCTTGCGCCACCGGGCGGCCCCAGTTTTTTTTTTTTTTTTAAGGAAGATTGAACTGGAATATAGAAACATCCTTGTTTATCCCATAATATCTGTGAACATTGTTTTATTTTTGTTAGTTACTATGTGAATAAAGCTATCTTTAAAGTTATTTTAATTTGCTTTTTCACTTGAAGGCTTACTGTGCATTTTTCCATGTGGTGAACTGCTTGCTCATAACCTTTGCCAATTTTGCTATTGGGTTGTCTTTTTCTTATAGATTTTTAGGGCTTCTTCATATAGTATGGATATTAATCCTTTGCTTTATGTTGCAGACACTTTATCCATATCTCTGCTTATCTTTATTTCGTCTAATATTTTCCTTTTATCTTAAAAGTATTAAAATAATTTTCCTTTTATAACCTCTGGATTTTGTGTTTTAAGAATACTTTCCACAGCTGATGACCATTTTTAAAATTCTATGTAGAGGTTTTTGTTTTGTTTTATATTGCAAATAATTTAGCTTTTTACTCTGGAATTTATATTTATATATGTTATGAGATAAGAATTCTTTTTTTTTCAGATGATATAGCTTATTAGTGCTATTTATTAAATCTATCCTTTGTCCACTGATACAAAATACCACCTTTAGCATTTAGAAATTCTTTTACTCTCAAGCCTGTTTCTGGGCACTCTTTCTTTTCCGGATTGTTTAGTCCTCTGCCCAAACCACATAGCTTGATGGTGAGGATCATGGCCGTGATAACAGTAGTAAAACCAGCAGCTAATGTGTATTGAGTATTGCCTGCGTGCCAGTCACAGTGATAAATACTTTAACATTTTAACTAATTCCTTTCTCATAGAACTCTATAAGTTAGGTATTCTTTTTCTTTTGAAAACCTGGCTTAAATATTCTGACGTAGTCATTTTGTTTAATGAAAAGATTTTCTTCTTTTTTTTTTTTTTTGCATATGGAACGCTTCGTGAATTTGTGTGTCATCCTTGCACAGGAGCCATGCTAATCTTCTCTAGATTGTCCCAATTTTAGTATACTGCCAAAGTGAGCTGAGTTAGGTGTTCTTGATATCTTTACTTTTACAGATGAAAAAATGGGCCTCGAGAAATTAATTTATTGCAGTCACAAGCTAGGACTGTAATCAACTCAAAACCAGAGCCTATACTCTTAACCATGAGGTTGTGATTACTAAAAAGACAAATCTCCTCATTTTTCTTTTTTGAAAATTTCTTGGCTATTCTTATGCATTTACTTTTCCATATGAACTTGATTGTGACTGTGATTTAGATAATGTTATTTAATTTATTTAGGAAGAATGGACATCTTTATAATAATGGATCTTACCATTTAAAAATGTGATATGTTTCCATTTATTGAGGTTCTTTATATCCCACAGAGCTTTATTTTCTTAATATAAACTCTGAACATTTTTTGTTAAGCTTATTCATAGATATTATTTCATGTGTGGTTTTGAAAAAAACTTATTTGGAAATAATTTCTAAATTACAGAAGAGTTGCAGGAATAGAAAGAATTGCAAGAGTGCAAAAAAACTCCTAGATCCCCCTCACTCAGACTTATCAGTTGTTAACATGCTACCACATTTGATTTTGTTATTCCCTCCTCGTGTGTATGTATATGGGTGTTCCCCTCCACCACCACCACTTGCAAGTTAGTTGCAAACATCGTCTTATTACCCTTAAGTACTTCAGTGTGTGTGTCCTAAAAACAAGGACATTTTCTTACACAACCATAGTGCAATTATCAAATTCAAGAAGTTTAACATCACTATAATAAAATTAGCTAATATACAGTTGTCGTAGGTTAAATTGTTTTCCTTCAAAAGGTGGTTTAAGCCCTAACCCCCAGTACCTGTGAATGTGACCTTATTTGGAAATAGGGTCTTTGCAGATGTAATCAAGTTAAGATGAAGTCATACTGAATTAAGGTGGGCCGTAATCCTATATGACTGGTGTCCTTATAAGAAGAGGAAAATACCACTTGAAGATAGAAACACCCAGGGAGAATGCCGGGTGACAACAGAGGCAGAGATTGGAGTGATGCAGTTGCAAGCCAAGGATTGCCAGCCACAATCAGAAGCTGGGAGGTGGCAAGGAAAGATTCTCTCCAGAGATTCAGGGTCAGCATGGCCCTGCTGACACCTTGATTTTGGACTTCTAGCCTCCTCCAGAACTGTGAGAGAATAACATTCTGTTGTTTTAAACCATTTTTTTTACAGCAGTTCTTAAGAAACTAATGCAGCAGTCCATAATCAATTTATTCCCAGTTTTCCTAATGATGTCCTTTGTAACAAAAATCCAGAATCCAATCCACTGTATCTAGTTGTCTCTTTAGTTTCCTTTAATATGAACAGTTCTTCAGCCTTTGTCTTTCATGATGTGGATATTTTTGAAAAATCAGACTTCTTGTTTTGTACAGTGTACCTTGATGAGGATTTGTTGGATGTTTCCTCCTGATTAAATTCAGATTATGAATGTAGGGCAAGAATACTATGTAAGGGGTATTGTGTCCTTCCTACTACAGCCCATCAGGAGGCACACTATGTTAATCTGTCCCACTATTGGCAATATTAACTCTGCTCAGGTAAGGTGATATCTTTCAGGTTTCTCTACTGTAAAGTTAGCATTTTTCTCTTTTTAATTAATAAGTAATATGTGAGAAATAGTTTTAGCCTCCATTAATGAATCTTGCCTGAATTGGTTATTGCAGTGATGGTTGCAAAATAATACTTTTCCAACTCTATAATTTCTTCTACATTTACTAGTTGAGATTGTATAAGAGAAAACCTTTCCTTCTCCCTCGTTTATTATCAGAATGACTTAGGGATTCTTTTTTAGTCAGCAGGTTATAATCCATTAACGTCACTCTTCATTTTGATGCTCAAATTTATACTATTTTTGGCCAGCAAGAGTCTCTTCAAGATAGCTCCCATGTATTTTTGATATATCCCCATCATTTTTTGAGTACTATTTTATTTTTTTGGTGTAATATGTCACAGGCTCATCTTGTATTTACCTTGCTCTGGCTTTGGAATCTGCCATTTATCTAAGGAGCACTAGTTCCTTTTATCAGGTATGTGTGGTTTTGAATGGTTTGTTTTTAAATTATATTTTATAACTGGCTATTTTTGATATATTAAAAAGCTACTTATTTCTCTCTGTATTTTATAATTGCACGGGTTTTGGGAGCTCTGTGCTAGGAATGGGGACAAAGACCAAATGTATATTTTTTATTGTTAAACACAGTGTCACAGTAGCTCCTGGCCACATAGGACAGTTGAGTACTTAAAATGTGGCTAGGCCAAATTGAGATGTGCTGTAAGTGTAAAATATAGACCAGATTTTGAAGACTTAGTGTGATAAAAAGAATGTAAAATAATTCAACTTTTTATCTTGATTACATGTTGAAATGATAATATTTTGGATATATTAGGTTAAATAAGATATATTATTGAAATTCATGTCACTTGTTTATTTTTTATCTTTTTTATTGTGGCTACTAGAAAATTTAAAATTATGTATGTGGCTCACATTATATTTCTGTTGGATAGCACAGCTCTAGAAGCCGGGCTGCCTGGAGGTATCTGATCTTGGACAAGTTACATAGTCCTCAGTTTCCTCATCTTTAAAGGAATGGTAAAAGTAGCCCTTAACTCATAAGGTTGTAAAGATTAAATGAGTTAATATGTGCAAGAGTACTTAGAATGATGCTTGGCACATGGTAAGTGCCTCATGTTGTCTTGCTATTTCCAATAAGAATGCAAACTGCACGAGGGCTGGGACTGTTTTGTTTACTGCTGTATCTCCACTTTTTAGGCTCTCAAATAGTTTTTGAATGAATTGAATATAGAGAATTTTTGAGTAACCTAGGTAGTGGTTGGGAAGGAGGTCTCTTGATAACCCAGAATGTCTATTGAAACAATACTACAACCAAGAAAATTGCAATTCCTAAAAGACAAATGGCCTGGACTTCTCTCTTTGAAAAATCTCTATATCAAAAGATTAGAAAAATCAAAAGACTAATTAGATATATTTTGAGATTAAAAAGCAGAAAAATGTACATGATTTTATTATTTACACTGCATTTTTAGGGCTATTCTAGACTATCAGTAAAAATCCTCTAAATCTGAAAAAAAAAAGCCCCACAATATTATAGTCAGTGATCAAATATCTGGTGGTGGGCAAGGAGAGGGTGCTGCTGCTGGTCCTTGGTCATCATCGTAAAGTTTTTCCTGTATGGCAACCCCAGGCTGCCGAAGCAGAGTGCGAGAGCTTAACCACTACGCCACTGGGCCAACCCCTAGGCCTCCTTTTAACTTTTTTAGTAATTTGCATTTGCTGAGGTACTTGTCCTTTTCATCTAGTCGTTAAAACTTTATTAGCAGAGTTATACAAAGTTCCCGTTTATAGTCTTTTTAAATCCTCTGTGGCTGAGCCACTCTTCTCACACCTAATACTGTGTACCCTCCCTTTTTGTTTTTTTATTAAGATTAAATCTAGTGATTTATCTATTTCATTGATTTTTTTTGTAAATCATATTGGAATTTGTTCAATTATAATAATGAAATAAAAGAAAATTAAAAGAAAAATTAGTGAATTAGAAACAACAGAAAAAGAAATCTCAGTCTGATTTACAAATAAAAATCCTCTTTTTGGGTTTCTTTGGTTTTTGTTTTTTCCTAAATTTTAAATACTTGTCTAAAACCAAGCTCTGCACACTGAATAAAACAAAGCAGAAGGCTGCATTTATTGCAAGGCTTATGACCTGTAAGCCGGGAAACTCAAGGCCACAGGGACAGTGAGTTGCTCACAGACTAAGGGATTTTTATGGGCTAGATGCTTGAGTTGTTTGGCATTTTCAGCTGATTGGTTGCCTAGTGGTCTTCTTCTCTATTTGGAACAGGGTAGCTGAGTTAGGGGAACCAGGAAGTTCAGATATGGCTTGAACAGACTTGGTGCTTGGGGATTGGCTGGTGTTCTCTAACGATTTCTGAGAAGAGCTATAAATTCCTGTAAGGTTAGGTTAAGTTTCCTTTGTGCACCTGCGTTAATGTAAGTGACTCCATTTTAGTTTGGTTCTACATACTTAATTCATTTGTTTGTATTATTTCCTTTTTAGCAATAGGTGTGTAAGGCTATGAATTTTGCTCTGAATACACCCTTTGCTTTATGTAGCTCATTGATATGTTAGAAATTTGTTATTTTTATTTTATCATTTCAGTTTGTGTTTCCTCATTGACACAAGAGTATTGGATGATGAAAAACTTTATGTATTCACCTTATTTAGGAAACCTTGAAAAAACACTCTTGTGTACCCTGTCTTTAGGTTTTATAGCATATATTCTGTTGTCAATATTTCAATAAATGATAACCTGAGAAAATTATTTCCAGTTAGAAGTAATTTATGCATGTATAGGTAACTTGCTTCATGGAATTTTAAATATCTATTTCCCAAACGAATAATATTATGAAATGTGGGCCATAATAGTATGACAAATGTTGATACAATTCAGTTCAACAGACTTTTATATACTTGTTCTGAGCAAGCAAATACTGCCAATACTGCTGTAATATTCTGCTGAGAGCACAAAATAGCATCATGATTATAAAAAATCTTAACCTCTTGATTTCTAATACAGTTTGCCATAGAATATTTGTGACTCTAGTTGGAAACTTCCACTACTTTGTATGATAACCTTAAAAATCAAATGTGTTCTTTTAATTTTTTAATGACGTTTTAAATGTTGACATGTATACACCTAGTTATTACATGTTTTAAAAAATGACTTCAGGATTGAAATAGTATAGCACAGATGTAAGGAGCAATTCAGAAATATTGTACCAAGGTTCTGGCTTTAATTCTGACGTCATGCTAAGGAACTAGAGACTAAGTGATCATTTATAGCCCAGGGTCAAAAGCTCTTAGTGTAATGTGAAGATAGAAAGAAAGAAAACTTCAATTTTTTTTTGATTAAGAACTTCATGTCTGGGCCGGCCCTGTGGCTTAGTGGTTAAGTGCGCACGCTCCGCTACTAGTGGCCCGGGTTCGGATCTTGGGCGCACACCGACGCACCGCTTCTCCGGCCATGCTGAGGCCGCGTCCCACATACAGCAACTAGAAGGCTGTGCAGCTATGACATACAACTATCTACTGGGGCTTTGGGGGGGAACAAAAAAAAAAGGAGGAGGATAACAATAGATGTTAGCTCAGAGCCGGTCTTCCTCAGCAAAAAAAAAAAAAAAAAAAAAGAGGAGGATTAGCATGGATGTTACCTCAGGGCTGATCTTGCTCACACACACACAAAAAGAACTTCATGTTTCCTTTTAATGTAACAGCTTCATTGGACTAGAATGAAACCAGTCACACTATTTACACATTAATTTTTTTGCTCCAAAAAAAACCAAAGCAGGCAAATTCATATTCTTTGTAGATTCAAAATGTAAATGGATGAAGTCCTTCAGAACATACATTATGTAGGATATATTTGATTTTTTAATATAGATAATGGTCTTTGGAGCTCAACTATGTAAAAATATGATATGTACCAAATCCTATTTTCCCATAAATTCTCATTTATTCAAGTGTCTATAAGGTTCCTACCTACTTCTAAGTGGAAATAATAGCTATTGCTAAATAAGTAATGCAGAAAACTGATATTATCGATTGTTGTTCCCACCCTGAATTGACCATCTTGGTGTCCGAAATGTCTGGAAATGGTCTGCATTTTGTGTTTCTCATGTAGCTGCTGTTTTCTTGTCACCCACCTGTACTGGCATTTTGAGGCTAGAGCAGTTGTTAAAGTCATAAGCATTGTCAAGTCTTCACAGCTTAAAGGAGATGCAGATAACTAGTAAATTAATTTGATATATGTTACTATGGATTAAATTTATTTTTACTTCTGGTAATTCTTTATTGTATTAGTCTTTTTATCTCCACTCCCTTCTGTTAAAGAAGCCAGATTCAAGTATTAATTTGTTGAGTAATATTTATCTTTTGAGTCAAGTCCTAAACATTGATAGGGAAAAGGATCTGTAATTCAATTCCAACAAACTTGAAAAAAAATTTACGTTTACTCCAGGCAAGTCACAAATAACCTGCACCATGTTGATTAAGCTTTTTAGGAGGTAAAAAGGAAACTCTGCCCTCTCCTGTTTATCAATTAAGTATACTACTTCTTTAGATAACTTGAGGGAAATATTGTATTGGAATTTTCAAGTTCAGTAGCAGATCAAGAGAAGAGACAAACGCACATTCAGGAAAGGCCTGGTCAAGGTGGGATTTGAGTAGGTTTTGAAGGATAAACAAAATGGACATTCCAGAGGGAGCTGATAATATGAAAAGAGACGTAGAGAAGATGGAGAAGGCAAGTTACTTTCTGGTTATAGTAAATAGGTGTGCTTCAAGTGTAGGAATAAGGAATAAATATCGATCACGTACTTAAAAGTGGTGGCTCTCAAACTTCACAGTGCCTGCTCATCACCTGGGATGTCCGTTAAAATGTGGGCTTCTCAGTTCTGTCTCCAGAAATTTTAATGCACTAAACCTGGACTGAGAGCCAGGAATCTTCATTTTTAATAAATACCTCAAGCTATTTATAATACAGGTGGTATGGAAAAATTGCAAATAGAGACACATTTATAGAACTTGAAGCTTTAAAGATGTTCACTTTGACACAGTGGTACACCACTGGAGCTCTGGAGTCCTGCTGCGTGACCTTGGACAAGTTACTTCCCTGTGTGTCTCAGGTTCAGCATCTGTAAATGAGGAAAGTAACAGTAATTGTTTTTTTTAGGTTATTTCGAGAATTAAATGAGATAATCCATTTTAAGTGCTAAGCACAGTGGCTATAGTATAGTAACTGTTGTGTAAGTGTTAGCTGTTGTTTTTGTAGTTGTCATTGTCATCTAATTAAAGAGAAATGTATTTTTTTACTACATTTTAATTAAATTCATTAATTATTTTACCCTACATGCTTAATTAGACTACTTCCTGGTGTATTACCTTGTGTGTACTTACTCCCTATACTCATTCATTTATTCATCAAGACATTTTGAAATGTAGTGAATGTGCACAATATTAGATATACAAAAAATGACTATCATAACTGCCTGTTCTTAATTTGCTTACAGTGTTGGCTTTTGTTTTAGTAATTAATATCTAAATACATGGTTAGCAAATGCAATACTTGTCTATTTGGGACAAAATAATATAAAGTAACAATTCATTTGAATTTTAATTCACTTAAAAATGCAAAAATGGTATGGAGTTGTCAGGGGGCTATAATTCATTTAAAGGTATTTTAAAATGGAACAAAAAACTATACTTTTATTTATTTATTTATTTATTTATTTATTTATTTATTTATTTATTTATTTTTCCCCAAAAGCCCCAGTAGATAGTTGTATGTCGTAGTTGTTGCACATCCTTCTAGTTGCTGTATGTGGGACGTGGCCTCAGCATGGCCGGAGAAGCGGTGTGTTGGTGCGCGCCCGGGATCCGAACCCGGGCTGCCAGCAGCGGAGCGCGCGCGCTTAACTGCCAAGCCACGGGGCCGGCCCAAAACTGTACTTTTAAAAACATTTTTAAAGTACAGCATTTTAGATTTTTCCTTTTAAAATCCATTATTAGAGGGAAATTTGACAGTATTTATCACAGCTTTCAAAAAGCATAACTTTTGACTCAGAAATATTCTCTATCAAGATATTCATATACAGTCAATTCTCATTATTTGCAGTAGTTATAGTCTAGAAAGCCATGAATCTTGCAGTAGTGGATACTGAGCCATTGCTCCTAGAGGAAATACAAGGTTAGGTTCTTGTGATCCTCTGGTTACAACATTTTCATCAGCTGATCAATACATCATCTTGTTCTGTGTGTGTGCTTCTGTTTAAAGACACCGTTAACATTGAACTCACCAACAGCACTGTAACTCATGCCTGAATGAAGTTTATCTAACATATATTTTCTCTGTAAGGCACACCACAGCCTTCTTAGCTGAGGAACACTAGACAGCACTTCATCACTAACACCTGGGGCCCATTTTAAACAGTGACATCACCAACAAAAATGCAAAAAAAGAAAAAAGTGGCACTAGATAGACTGCGGAAAGGACACAATAGACAGTATGAGAGCCTTGTTTGATCTGAGCTGGGGATGTGTGGATCTGGCAACTCAAATTTTTCACAGCTCCGCACATGTCTGCAAATGACCACAAAAGTGCCATGAGCGTTGATTTGGGGGTTACAGATAAATCTTAGCAAGGAGGGTAATTCACAAATATGGAATTCTTGATAATGAAGATTTACTAATGATGACATTTTTATGGTAGTGAGTGTTGCAGAATGTCTTCTGAGCTAGCTACAATAGACAAACATTCTATTTCAGCTTTCCTTAGCTACCCTGAATGTGGCACTCAAATTAAGCACTCTTATATCAAGTACCCCTCCCTCTCACTCCAGGGAGGGGGAAAAAATGCCTCCATGTTTGGTGTTGCAACAAAGGAAGTCACCCACCCACTCACCCCCAAATCTCCCCTCTTTGAGTCCTGGTGCTTTTGGTAATTGCTCTGCCAAGACCAGCTTCCTGCCGAATTCCCATTCAGGAGACATTTGAAGAACAGTTGGGTCCAGAGTGTCGTTTGAACAGGCTGGTCATAATGCCAACCACAGCTCTGTTACCAGGACTCAGACCTTTCACAGTGCTTTTCTCTCCTCCCACCACTTAGAATAAGACCAGCTTTACTTGTTCCTCTTTCTCCCCTCAAGGTTAGTACTTCAGAAGTTTAGTAAGGGAAGAGGAAGATGGTATCTCTTATTGGCTTATTTCCCTTTAAGGCCTAGTTAGATGAGTGAGTCGTTAACTCGATTGACTCAACCACTTTGTTTTATTTTGAGAATTAATTTAAAACATTCTCCTAATTAGGAAAGGTACATTGCTTAGTACAGAATTAATTTTAAATCATGATACACTTTGAGCCAAAACATACTCACTGTCTGAACCCTAACAGATCAGTATAACTTTGGTAGTGTAGTGATTACAAGTATGGGCACTATGGCAGGCAGAATTATGACTTCCCAAAGAGATCCACGTCGTAGTTCCCAGAGCCTGTGAATATATTAGGTTACCTGGCCAAAGGGAATTACAGTTGCAGATGGAATTAAGGTTGCTAATAAACTGATTTTAAAATAGGGAGGTTAGCCTAGATTATGCAGTTGGGTCCTTGTAGTAACAAGGGTTTTTAAGAGTGGAAGAGGAAGGCAGAGTCAAAGAAGTGTGACAGTGGAAGCAGGGCCAGCGAGAGGCAACATTGCTGGCTTTGAAGGTGAAGAAAGTAGTCTGCGAGCCAGGGAATGCCAGCAGCCCCTGGAATCTGGAAAGGGCAAGAAAATCAGTTCTCTTTTAGATTCTCCAGGAGGGAATGCAGCCCTGCTGACACCTTAATTTTAATATAGTGAGACCCGTGTCAGACTTCTGGACTGTAAGATAATAAATTTGTGTCATTTAAAGCTACTAAGTTTGTGATAATTTTTTATGGCAGCAATAGAAATTTGATAGAAATTATCAATAGAAATAGGTAGTAGGTAATTTGATATGGCAGAAATAGAAAACACTGAGACAAGATCTCCTGAGTTCGTTCTCAACTTCTGGCTCTGTCACTTACTAGTTTTGTGACATAGAGCCAAGTTCCAGGCCTTAGTTTCCTCCTCTGTAAAACAGGGATAATAATAGCACATATCTTCAATGTTTACTGTCTGCATTAAACAAGTTAGTGCATCCAGCGCCTTTTTACTTTATATAACATCTGTTATTTAAATTTTAATATGGTGAGCATGTGGGAAATTTGTAGTTAAAAAGAAAAAATAAAAACTTGCTTTTAATACAAGAAGAAATTAGAAATTATATTTAGTAAATGTCCTATGGACATTTAGAGTTACAAGAACAGTTTTGGCCATATATATGACAAAATGTATCTCAAAATGGGTATTTTTTGCTAATATGAAATTTTATTGGGAAGACTCAGTAATTTACCCTGCCTGTTTTCTTTAATGTAAATAACTTTCTATGTTTATTTTAATTATCCTTAAAGGAACAAGCTAAACAACTTTTATTGTTAATTGTATATTACAAGTATTAATTTCAGGTGAAAAATTAATCAGCATGTGATACATATAGAAGCTTAGAAAAATCTGTGTGGGGGCCAGGAAGCAGATATGTTAACTTACTCACTTCTCACAGTTTTATCCTGAGTTTTCCAATTCAATTAAATTGATCTTTCAAATTCAATTTTGTTAGAACATTGCATCCATATTTATTGCTAGAGAGCTGTCAAAGGTTGTGATGGTTTTTCCCATGTGTTTTTTCCACTGAAGGTTTCTTTTCCTATTCAATTTGGAACAAGGTATGAGGAAGGCATTTAGTATGCTAATTTAAATTTTAAAAAGTGTTTTCAAGATCTTTTCCTAACTTTCTCTTTGGGTCTCTAGCTAAAGTATGCTGTATAATTTAAAACTTCCTTAGAATATCCTTAAATCCTTTTCCTTTATTAAAAAAAAGTTTACCTTTGTAGTGTGTTTTGCATCATTAGCTATTGAGATCAGAAGTTCAGGAAGTTAAAAATAGAGAATAATCCTTTTTACATGTTTTATGTTGATATTGTTTTCTATTCATATAAAATTTAAAATCGAAGTGTAACTTAAAACTTGACTAATTACTAATATATCCTTTTTGTAGCTAATTCACTTAAGTAAAATAATTCTCTTAAAACATTAATAGCTTTTATTTAATGGATGGAGTAGTAAGTCCAGAGTGTTTTGATTGCCCAGACTCCCTCATTTTCTAAGACCTTCCCCACCATCTCATGGTTAAAATGGGATCTGCCGTGTTCCAGCAGTGATCCCACCTCTTGACTGAGAGGACTGACCCAGAGACAGGCAGCTGATCCAAGTCCTTTAGGAATATGGAGTTAATATATAGAATCCTTCTGTCTAGCTCTAAAATGAAGATCGTAATTCTGAAATTATTGGTGGCCATGTTCTACCATGTGAAGTAAAGAGCTGAAAAAGCCATTCTGCCAAAGGAGAGAAGAATAAAGCAGATGAATAGAGTAGCAGAGGTGAAAGATGGAGAGAGACTGAGACAAACACATGAAGGGGATGGAGGAGAGAGGTGGATAAATAGGTCAGGAGGGGAGGAGGAGATGGGGAAGAAGGGAAGGGAAGCACAGAGAGACCAGGAAAAAGAGAGAAAATGAACAAACTAACTTTCTGTGACTTGAGTTCCTAGTTCTAGTTTTTTCTAACAACCTTGAATGCCATGAGAGACTCATGTAAGCTTTATAAAAACTCCCCTTTTTGCTTAAGATACTGTCTAGTCAGATTTTGTCCTTGTAGCCAGAAGAAGAGCCTTAACCAAAGCAAACACTTGTTTTTGTTAGGGTATATGCTAGCTACTCTATATACAGTATCAGTTAATTCTCACAACCTTGCAAGATAGGTAGTATTATTCCTTAAAAAAAAAAAAAAAGAGGAAACTTGAACTTAAGAGCTATTAAGTAATTTGATCACAGTAGCTAATAAGTGACAGGACAAGGATTGAAATGTAGGTCTAACTCCAAAGTCAGTTCTTATTCCATTCACTCTAAAAATATTTATTGGATATCAGCTGTAGGTTAGACAGTAGACCAAGCTACAACAGAGACGAAAACTTTGCTCTCCCAAAGTTTACGTTTCAGAGGAGGATAGAGAAAAACAGCCAATGACAATTCAGTGTAGTAAATGCTGTGGGAGGTGGAGGGGGGTGGGCATAAAATGTGCTATACGAGCACATGAGAGGTCAGGGAAGATTCCTTGAACATTTAAGCTAAGACTTGAAGGTTGAGTAGTCATAAAGCAAACATAAGGAAAGAGACAGGATGTGCCAAGCGTTTATGAACAGAACGTGGTGCATTTGAGGATCTAAAAGAAATTTGGTATGTGGGGAATATAGAATGCAAGGTGATGAATGGAAAGAGATGAGGCAGGAGAGGTAAATAAAGCAAATCATGCAGGACCTTCTATTTTATACTAAGAAGTTTGGACTTTATATTGGGAGCAAGAGGGGGCTGGGCCATTGAAGGCTCCTAATCAGATTTATTTTTTAGAAAATACATTCTTCACACTCTAGCCAGAAGAGACTGGAGAAACTGTTACCACTAGAGTCATGGAGGTCAGTTAAGGAAGCTTTTGCAATAATCCAGACAGTAAATGATTAGTAGCCAAGGGAAGTAGTAATTAGTTGAGGGGGAAGTAGAAGAATTTTGGAGATTACAGGCTAGTTATGGCCAGGTCTTGGTGACTGAAGGGATATGTGGTGCATGGGAGGGGTATGAGTTAAGAATGACTCTCAGGTTTCTGACTAAAGCAGCAGAATGAATGGGGGCTGCACTTACATTCACTGAGACATGGATGACAGAGAAGGAAGAGTGGATTTTGATGGGAAAGATGACAGGTCTCATTTTGGACGTGGTAAATTTGAGATTCCTGGAAGATGTTTCAGTGGATGCCCAGTAGATAGCTGTACCAGCTAAGAGAGCCTCCTACAGAGAGTGGATATTTTGACAAATCGAGAACTAATCTTTCATCTTCACCCTTTAAGTTTCTGGAAGAAAATGCCTGTAGGTATCTAATAAGTTTTGATATTTTATTTATTTATTTATTTATTTTTAATTTTAATTTTTTTGTGAGGAAGACCAGCCCTGAGCTAACATCTGTCGCCAATCCTCCCCTTTTTTCTTGAGGAAGATTGGCCCTGGGCTAACATCCATGCCCATCTTCCTCTACTTTATATGGGACATCACCACAGCGTGGCTTGAGAAGCAGTGCGTTGGTGCATGCCGGGATCCGAACTTGCGAAACCGGGGCCGCTGCTGTGGAGTGCGCACACTTAACCGCTACACCACTGTGCTGGCCAAAGTTTTGATATTTTAGAAGATCCGAGAGACTTTTTCCAGTAATTTAAAAAGTAAAATCATGTTCTCTTCCAACAAATTGCTAGAAATTCATTGCTTGTCTTTGCCATTCTACTGTGTAATTACCACTATTCTGTAGACTTATTTTTAGCAGGAAAAACAGGCCTATTAAAAGGCAATTTAAAGGTACTTCGCATATCCTTTTACGATGCGGCTATCCGGGAAATTATATTGGCATTGATTTTAAATGAAACAAAAGCTAAGAAAACTGAATAATAAACATTTATTAAGTACCTAGTCTATGCCCATACCATAGCTTTTTTTTTATTGCTGACAAGACAGAATTTTCTTAATGAAAGTTAAAAATTAAAATTAAAATGTCTTTTAACATATTTGGCAATTAAAATTTTGAAGCAAACATTTTAAAACTTTGTATTAAACTCTAAGAAAACCAAAATAAACTGTTTACTTCATGTAGTAATATAACATCTTGCTCAATAAAAAAGATAAAATTAAATTTAAAAATTGCTGTCTGAATAGTCCTTGTTGAAAAAAATATATAACATCTTGCTTGAGAAGGGATATTACGTAGCAGAATAAGCTAGAAAGGTCAGTGTTTTAAAAGAAAATGATTATAACTTCTGTACATCTAAAATTATTTCAAAATAGTTTTTTATAACTGGAAAAAAGGAAGTGGTTTTAAACATATATAATATGCACAAGTTACAATTAAATTCTTGGATACCAGTCAAAACTTATTTTCAAAAATTTCTTTCTTACCCCTGTTACTAGAAATATTGGCTTGAGTGTGAGAGGCAAGGATACAGCTTCTGCTAATTCCTGAGACAAGGCTAGTGGTTTAACAAAATACAAGACCTGCACCAAAGGTGTCAAAGGTCAGAAAGGTTCCCGGTTTCTGAGAGCTACAACAGAGTAAACTGATTTACTTCTTTCCTCCATTCCCTAAGCTCATCTCCAGCCATGCTCCCCATCGTGTGACTTATTTTGGGTTTTGAAACACACCTCACTCTGCCTTCCTCGTTGCTTCTATTGCCAAAAGCTCCCTCCCCCCAGATCTGCTGCATTAACTTATGTTTACAGTTGTGTATTTGATTTCTATACCAATTAAACTTTTAAGTTTTAAATCTATTGACTAAAACTTACGTTGAAGCTCAAAATATTGTTACAGCAGAAGCATGGTGGAAATAAATATCACAAGAATTTGGGAAAAATTCAAGAACTCGGGTTAATTTTATAAACTGATGTTTCTAAAAATGTGTCTATATCTAATTTCTTATGCTCTGTATTAAAGGGATAAAAAGACAGAAAGGATATATATACATTGTTATAGAAATAGTTGCATGGTATGTTTTTAAGGTTTAAAACTCCAACTAAAGTAGAATCCATACAGTGTCTAGGAGCATTTAATTGACATAAGGACTTGAAAGTAGTATCTAATTGTTTACTGTAATTTGCAGGTCAAAAATCTTGACAAAGGACAGTAGATAAGGTGTGAAAATCTGAGAGGATAAAAATTCTTGAGATAAGTATAAAATCAGCTTATTTTTTCAAGAATTGACTGAATTTGTGGAGAGAATGATGCCTAAATAAATATTTTACAAGTGCCTTTCTACTAGCAAACTGTTTTTAGTAATTGCCTAAAGTGACCAAAGATAATTAACTTTTACCTGAGATCTTTATAATTCAGATCTGTTCTATGTTGAATTTAATAAGTTTTTTAAAATCTTGGGCTTTACATTAATTTGTAAGTGATTTTTATTACTATAATTCCTAACAAATTTTAAGTATTCTTTACATATACTTTACATTAGGTCCTTCTTGTGGCTGATCCTCTGCCAGATTTCATTGAAGAAACCGTGAGGAACCACCAAGAATTTAGAATGAGTTGGCTTATTTTTTCTTTAAGGTCAATTGTTTGTATATCTAAAATGCAAAAAAAAGAAAAAAGATGGTAGAAAATTGCTATCAGTGAGCACTGCAGGCTCAATTTTCCATTGCTCACATTGTCTGTTCTCCTTTGACTCTTGGAAAATTAAGTTCTTTGTTTGCTTTTACAAGACAAAGTGCACGCCCTTTGTAGTCTGCTGTTTCCTCCTCTCCCTCTATGTTTTCTATTCTTTTATGGTCCTGCCTATCTTTTGTGCTGTATTGCTAAAGGGAGGGGATTTAAAAATGAAAGTTAGAGAAAAATCATTGGCTATGTTTATGGCCTGTAGAGCACTGTGACCTATGGAAATTGATCATTTCATGTATTATGAATTTAAGTCTATAAATTTATTTCTCTAGAATTTCTTAAAGATTTAAAACTTAGTCGTAGATTGGAGCCATCTGGGCAAAATGCCAAACTAGGGCTTTTTTTTTTTTTTTTTTGGTGAGGAGATCAGCCCTGTGCTAACATCTGCCAATCCTCCTCTTTTTTTGCTGAGGAAGACGGCCCTGGGCTAACATCTGTGCCCATCTTCCTCCACCTTACATGGGACGCCGCCACAGCACGGCTTGCCAAGCAGTGCGTTGGTGCGCGCCCGGGATCCGAACCAGCGAACCCCGGGCCGCCGCAGCGGAGCGCGCGCACTTAACCGCTTGCGCCACCGGGTCGGCCCCGCCAAACTAGGGCTTTTAACCCCCTGCTGGATACAGCATATAATGTCACAATTGGTTAGCTTACTAGAGTTAGTTTATAGAAATAATGTACATTTAAATTTTTTTTAAGAGTTCAAAAGTATGTTAAATCATCTGAGAATTTTTAGTCACTATTACTCATATAACAGGGCAACATGGTCATGGTGGAGAGGGGTGGGATGCTGTTTTCAGTTAGATTTGTGTTGTAGGCAGAGCAGTGCAACTGACTGCCAATAATGTTACCATGTTTGTAACATTTTCTAAAGGGCTGCTATTTAATAACTTATCAAAGAGCAGAAAATGGTATACACGAGACTTCATAGAGGCTATGTGGGTAGTGGAAAGAATGCAGCCTAGAAATCAGACGACCTGGTTCCTTAGTTGTGCTCACTTTTAGCCTATCTCCTTGAGCAAGTGACTTAACCTCCCCAAGCTTCACGTTCTTTAAATATAAGATATAGATTTCTTTTCCTGGTAACTTAGTAGGATTATTATGGGATCAAATGAAGTAATAAAAAAGTACTTTGGAAACATAAAGCACTGTCAAAGTGTAAAATATTATTAAAACAAAATACCTTAACACACTGTACAGTGTAAAGTGTTATATAAAGTGAATGAGCCAGATGCATTAAAAAGTTATTTAAAGTTTGTTCCAGCTCTACTGAACATACTGTTACACAGTAGGTTCTAAGATAATATAGGTGATTCTGATATATGATCACCTGATACAAAGTTGAAAAACTTTTATCTGAGTTAAGGAATTGATAAGTTAGGAAACAGTTGGTAATCCTACAAGTATTTCTAGAATTCTTGCTATGCTTGGCCCTTTGTGGGGAAACAACTGTTAGGCAGGTTGTTGGATAGAATTAGTCAGAATCAAGTTACAGGGCCGGCCCCATGGCTTAGCGGTTAAGTGAGCGCACTCCGCTGCTGGTGGCCCGGGTTCAGATCCCGAGCGCGCACCGACGCACCACTTCTACCGCCATGCTGAGGCTGCGACCCACATACAGCAAGTAGAAGGATGTGCAACTATGACATACAACTATCTACTGGGGCTTTGGGGGAAAAATAAATAAATAAAATTATTAAGAAAAAAAGAATCAAGTTACAATTCAGTGATTTATTCTTTCAACAAAAATTAAATGAATGTCCATATATCTAAAGCAATTTGTGTTAAGTAGAAGGAAATATAAGATCCTTGTAGCATAGGCACTGTTCCCTGTTGCTGTCTGTTCTGGCCTCATCTTCCCCTTCTTATTCTTTTATGTTGTACTTCAACACCGAACTACTTACGGTTTTAAAAGTCCACTTTGTTCTCTCATCTGTGGGCTTTTGAACATCCTGCTATCTCTGCCTAGAAGACAGTCTCTGTCCCCTGATTCGTGTAGTTAACATCTTATTGGGTTTTTGTCTTTCCCAACCCCAAGTCTGTGTTTTGGAAGGTTAACAGGTGATTGGGAAAGTAAATTGGGGAAGTTAATCTGGAATACTAGGTTAAGGAGTTGGGATTTTATTTTGTAGATAGAAGGAAGCCACTGAAAGATTTATCCTGGAGAGTGAGACAGTTCTACTTTACAAAGATTAGACGGTCAACATGTTAGAACCTCCTCGGGTTGAATTAGAGGTTGAGAATCACCATAAATTGCTGGATCATGAAGCAGAGTTGTAGAAACGGAGATGATTAGGATCTGAAGAAAAACAAAGCAAGCATTCATTGACTTAAAAAATATTTATTGATGCTTATTATATTCCAGACTCTGTTCTAGGAATATAGGAGTGAAAGGGATAAAAATATCACTCCTCTGATATTTAGAAAATATAGAGAATGCCTTATAGATCAGTAAGAAAAAGACAGACAACCCTATAGAGAGGTGAACAAATGTCTTGAACAGACATTTCACAAAAGAGAATGGCCAATAAACGTATGTAAACGTGCTCACTTCATTAGTAATTATGAACATAAAATTAAAATCACAATGAGAGGGCCGGCCTCGTGGCTTAGCGGTTAAGTGCGCGCGCTCTGCTACTGGCAGCCTGGGGTTTGGATCCGCTTCTCCGATGCACCGCTTCTCCGACCATGCTGAGGACGCATCCCACATACAGCAACCAGAAGGATGTGCAACTATGACATACAACTATCTACTGGGGCTTTGGGGGAAAAAAAAAGGAGGATTGGTGATAGATGTTAGCTCAGAGCCAGTCTTCCTCAGCAAAAAGAGGAGGATTAGCATGCATGTTAGCTCAGGGCTGATCTTCCTCACAAATAAATAAATAAAACTGTTTAATAAAAATAAATAAATAAAATCACAATGAGAGACTACTACATATCCACCAGAACAGATAACTTTTAAAAGATTGAAAATGCCAAGTACTGGTAAAGACAGGAAGCAATGGTAACTCTCATACTCTGCTGATGGGAGTATAAACTGGTACAGCTAGCTGTAAAACTGTTTAGCAGTGCATACTCTGACCCAGCAATCTACTGCAAGGTGTAGTTCCACTGGAATGGTTGCTGACAGTAGTATCTTTCTTGATCTGGGTGATGAGTTACATTGGTGTCTGGTTTGTGCTAATTCGTTGAGCTATACGTTTATGTTTCCTTTTCTGCATATGTGTTATACTTCAATAAAATTTTTTTTTAAATTTGCTCATTCTTAACATTCTGGAGAGGAGATCTATCATCAAAATCATCACCATGATAGCAACCATTAGTGAATAATATATGCTGGGCACTGTTTTAGGTGCACTACAGATATTAACTCATTTACCCCTCACAACAACACTATGAGGCTTACCTTTATAATTCCCTTTTCACAGATGAGGAAACTGAGGCACAGAAGCTCACACAGCTAAAATGGGGGGCTCAGACTTTAAACACAGACATTCTCTCTAAAGTCTGTGCTCTTAAACACTATGCTGTACATCCAATAAACAAAACAGTCTGCGCTCTCAACCCTTATGCTTCTTTTTCTCATGATAAATGCTATCAAGAGAAGTAAAGCAGGTTAAAGGGGAATAAGCAGTGCTCTAGGGAATGCTGTATTGCTGCTTTATGTAGGGTGGTCAGACAAGGTCTCATTGAGAAGGTGATAATAGCACAGAGACCTCAAGAAGCTGAGGGGATGTAGGTATCTGGCAGAAGAGCTTTCCAGGCAGAGAGAAGAAAGTGCACTGGCCTGAGACGGGAGTATGCTTGGTCTGTCTGAATGATAGCAAGAAGGCTGTGTGGCAGAACTGGGGCAAGTAAGGGCACAGTAGTAGGAGGTGAGGTTAGAGAAGTAACAGAGGTACCTAGTAGGATCTTGAAGGCCATTGTGAGAACTTTGGCTTTTACTCTAAGTGCAGTGGGAAGTCTTGGATGGATCATGGCAGAGGAGTGATGTGAAATGATTTATCTTTTAAAAGGATAACTCTGATACTTTGAGAAAAGCCTGTAAGGGATGCAAAAGCAAGAACGGGGAGACCATTTAGGCTATTGCAATATTGTTGAATTAATGAGAGATGGTGTGACTTAGACTCGGGTAGCAGTGGAGGTGGAGAGAAGTTTTCAGATTTTGGATATATTTTGAAAATAGAACCAAGGGATTTGCTGAGGAATTGGATGTAGGATGTGAAATAAAGAGATAATAAGGAAGACTTCAAAGTTTTTGGGCTGAACAACTGGAAGAATGGCCTTGACATTTACTGAGATACGGAAGATTGCAGGAGCTGGTTTGCAAATGAAGATTAGGATAAATTGGAGATGCTTTTAGATATCTAAGTGGTGATATTGAGCAGATATTTAAAAAACTGATCTGGAGTTCCAGTGAGAAGACCAGAAGTCCATAAAGATACAGATCTGGTAATCATCAATGTATACATGGTATTTAAAGATAGAAGACTGGGTGATATCACCAAAGGAATGAGTGTAGGTAGAGAAGTCCTTCTTGCAGCCCTCTGTGTTGAGATGTCAGAGAAAGGAGGAGGAACCAGCAAAGGAGACTGCGAAGGAGTAGCTAATAAGAAGGGGGAGAGGGGAAACACACTAAGAGTGTGTGTCCTAGAAACCAGGTGGAAAAAGCATTTTAAGGAAAAGGGAGTGATCTCTTGAGTTGAATATGGCTGACAGGTCAAGTAAGATGAGAACTCAAGATTGACTATTGGATTTAGCAATGTGGAGTTAATTGGGGATCTTAATGGGCAGTTTTAATATAGTGGAAGTAATAAGCATGGTCAGAAATCAAGAAAATTCAGATTATATTTTAAGCGAGTATGAGAAGCATAGGAAAGTTGGAATACATTTTGCTAAAATAAGTGGGATATGTGGACAGAAAAGAGGTAGCAAAGTTGAAATGGACAGAATTATGAAAGGCCAGAGGTTTGAAAAGAGAGAATGCCTGACCATCTTATATACCTGGTAGCATTTCTTTGTTGTCGTCACTAGCTTAATTAATCCTTTATTTCCTACAGAATTTTGAAATAAAAGGCAAATGTAATGGCCCTCGTTTTAAAGTATAATGATTTACATTCTTTTGGGAGATGACAATACAGCCTTATAAGAAATTGGAAAGGGACCATTTTACCTCTCTACTGTTGAGAACTTGCCCCATCAGCAAAACTCTGTTGATGTTTTTAGTTCCACTCTACCTTCTCTTGCCCATTTTCTAGGGAAGTGGAGAAAGTAGTTCAAGTGTGATGTGGAATCAAGCTAAAACTTTGCATGTATTAACCAGACTCTACCCTCTGGTAATGACAGGTGACTTAGTGAGTTAGATCAGCATTCAACATTAATCATCTAGATCTCTGACTTTATCTCCATTAAAGAAAAAAAATCTAATGCAGAAATTTGTTTCATTTTGAAAGGTTTTTACTTCTGATACATTTTGCAAAAATGTGTCTACACTAGCTATTAAAGCAAAAGCCTAGGCTAAACGGACAGTCATCATGGTACCTTCTAGGCCCATAGTCCAACAGCCAAACCCTAACTGGTCAGCAGGTTAGGGCAGTTAGATAGCAATTTATGTTCTTTTGCTTTTACTCTTATTCATGCCAACGCAAACTCAGAAATAGGCAAACCAGGCAGTGGCCGTGGGAGATTGAGGGAACCTGGAATAGACCACAAATGAATCAAAATTATGAGTAAGTAGAAGTTATGAGGTAGGGAACAGCTATTCCAGTACAGAGTGAAGTAGTTGGTTAAAGCATCACGAGTACGGAAATAAAGATGCTGAATCCACATTATGGTAGGGAAGCAGTAAGCTCCTCACCGTAAAGCAATGATTACCTAGTATCAAGACCTAATATCAAGCATTCAGATTTAAACACCAGCCTTTGGGGATTAATCTGTATGATCAGGTTGTTCTGTAGTTTCTGGGAGTTTTATCAGATTCTTGCCTCTTCTCTATTACCATTTTTAGCTTTAGAATAAAGCCCCTTCTTCTGTCTAAAAGAGCCTAACTAACATTGAGCTGAGTATAAATTTTAGCCCTACCAAGCAGGTACATAAGGAAATGATACTTTAAAAATTATTTTTTCTTTGAAATTAAAAGAAAAATGCCACAGAGTACTTTAACCAATTACAGTAAAACATTTAAAATGTTAATTGTTTAAAAGTGATCATTATTAAGGAATAAATCCTTTGAATAAATTAATACTCTGCACTTTAATGATATTAAAACCAAAGAATGAAACATTTTTCTAGAGATTAACTTTTAAGAGGCCATGATGGATTTACCATTCCCACCACCCCCCAAAAACCGAAAAACTGAAAATATGGACAAAATATGTGAGACAACTGTCTTCAGACGTTGGACAACAGTGCAGAACTGTTTCAGTGATCCCTGAAAGACAGGAAACAAACAAGGTGAGCTGTACAGTCACCTAATCATCCCAGCTTTCTGCCTGGAGGCACAGTCTGAATTGCAGAGCAGGGACAGGGATATTGGGCAAAGGACAGTAGTCTCAACAAGTTGAGGAGACAGAGATCAAGAATTCATGAAGGCTGAGACAACTGGAATTTCAGGGCAAAGTTCCAGCAGGACACTGTGTAGAAAAATAACACTAAAAGTCTGCACAGGACTGTCTCTGATTTTTTTTTTGCTGAATTCTGGAATGTACACGTGTAGAGTGAAACTATAAAGCCAGGCAAAGAGCAACCAGGTTAATGTGAGGTGATGGCCCGTAGCGGCCACAGAGGGCTGGGAGGCATTTGATTTTTTACTAGCTAGAGGGAAAAGTCCTTGTTGATCCCTCAGGACTTTTGTTAGTAACCCGCAAAGGGTCATGGTGCTAAGCTGGGTTAATAAAGGAATATTATGAACAACTTTATGCTAATATAAATTTAACAACTTGGATGAATTAGACAAATCTTGAGAGATGTAAGTTGCCAAAGTAACACAAGACAAATCGAGAAAAATGAGTAGCCTTGAATGTTAAATAAAGATATTAAATTTGTAATTCAAAACTCCAGGCCCAGAAGGCTTCACTGGTGAATTCTTTCGAACATTTAAGGAAGAAGTAATACCAATTTTAAACTCTTTAAAATAATAAAGGGGGAAGGGAACATTTCCCAACTCACTTCCTGAGGCCAACACATTACCCTGATACCAAAAACACACAAAGAAGTTACAAGAAAACTAAAGAGCAATATGCCTCTTGACTATAGACATAAAAATATTGAACAAAATAATTAGCTTTCAGGAATGTATAAAAAGGATAATACACCATGACAAATGGGTTTTATTCCAAGAATGCAAAGGTGCCAAAGTGGGGTTAACATTCAAAAATCGATTAGTGTAATTCACCATATCACTTGAATAAAGGGGAAAACCTGTGTGATCATCAAAGTAGAAATGGAAAAGTATTTGACAAAATGTAACACCCATTTATGATAAAAACTCTCAGCTAACAGAATTAGAAGAGAACCTTCCTCAGCCTGATGAAGGTCAGCTACAAACAATCTTATAGCTAACAACACTTAATGGTGATAGACTGAATGCTTTTTCCCCCTTAAGATCAGGAACGAGGCAAAGATGTTCTCTTGAATCATTTCTGTTCAACATTGTGCTAGCGATGCTAGCCAGTGCAGTAAGGCAAGGGGGAAAAAGGCATACACCTTGGAAAGAAAAGAGTAAAACAGTATTTATTTGTACACATGATCTGGACTGTAGAAAATCCTATGAACGTACAAAACTACAAGAACTAACGTGAGTTTAGCAGGGTCAAAAGATACCAGGTCAATATATAAGTATCAAGTGTATCTATATAATTATTAATATATATTTTTTATATAAGGAATGAACAATTAGAAATAGAAATAAAGTAATACCATTTATATTATTATCAAAAAAGCATGAAATGCCTGGAGATAAATTTAACAAAAATTAGATAAAACCTATACACTGAAAACTACAAAACATTGCTGAGAGAAACTTTTAAAGTCCAAAATAAATGGAGGACTACATTCATGGTTCAGGAGATCAATATTTTTAAGATGTTAATTCTCCCCAGTTTGATCTATAGATTCATTATTATCCCAATCAAAATCCCAGCAGGCATTTTTGTAGAGATTGACTGATTCTAAAATTTGTGTGGAAATGCAAAGGCTCTAGTGCACAGTTTGGCAAACGGCAACTTGGCAAGCCAAATCTGGCCCACTGCCTGTTTTTGGCAATAGTTTTATTGCAACACTGCCATGCTTATGCACTTATGTATTGTCTATGGCTGCTTTCGCACTAAAATGGCCAAGTCGAGTCGTTGTGACAGAGACCATTTGGTCCGCAAGCTTAAAATGTTTACTCTCTGGCCCTTTACAGAAAAAATTTGTTGACCCCTGCTGTAGAGTATCCAGAGCGATTTTGAAGAAGATGAAAAAACTGGAAGACCTATCCTATCTAATTTCAATACTTACTGAAAAGCTATAGTAATGAAGACAGTGTGATAATGGACATAAACATAGACATAGAAAACAGTGGAACTAATAGTATAGAAATAGACCCACACATATATTATTAATTGATTTCTGACAAAAGTACCAACATAATTCAATGGGAAACGGATAGTCTTTTCAACAAATAGTAGTTGAACAACTATATATCCAGTTTTAAAATATTGAACCTCAGACTACTTCACAACACGTACAAAAATTCGCTTAAAATGGCTCAGTAGGCCTGAGCTAAAGAGCTAAAACTTCTAGATGAAAACATTGGAGAAACTCCTCTGG
The DNA here is from genome assembly GCF_020826845.1 of Diceros bicornis minor. Lineage (NCBI taxonomy): Eukaryota > Metazoa > Chordata > Mammalia > Perissodactyla > Rhinocerotidae > Diceros > Diceros bicornis. Next base: position 14,751,477 of record NC_080755.1, on the reverse strand, counting down.
TGAAGAATTCTTAAATAGGATACATAGAGCACAAACCATAAAATTTAAAATTCTAATTGAACTTCATCAAAATTAAACATCATGTTCAAGGATACTATTAGAAAAATGCAAAGAGAACCTATAGACTGGGAGAAAATATTACAGTACTTGTATCTGACAACTTGATTCCAGAATACATAAAGAATATAATAGTATTATAGTAGTAAATATTCTTGTTTCTAGAATATAATAGAAGACAACCCAATTAAAAAAATTGATTTGAACAGGTACTTCACCAAGGTAGATATGGGTAGCAAATAAGCACGTAAAAGATGCTTAATATCAGGTGCCTAGTCATTAGGGAAATGTAAATCAAACCACAACAATAGGACTACACACCTAAAAAATCCCTGATAGTAACAAGTATAGATGAAGATGTGGAACAACTAGAACTTTCATTTTGATGGTGAGAATGCAAAATGTTAAAGCCACTTTGGAAAAGTTTTGCAGTTTATACTTCCCAATACAACCCAGCAGTTTTACTGGTAAGTATTTACTCAAGTGAAATGAAAACTTATGTTCACAGAAAAACCTATGTCACATATGTATGTGTTCATAGTGACTCTATTTGTGATTTTCAAAAACTGGAAACAATTCAAATGTCCCTTAACTGGAGAGTGAATAAACAAACTGTAGTGTATGCATACAGTGGAATGTTACTCAGTAATGAAAAGGAATGAACTGATTCCTACAAAAACGTGGGTGGATCTCAGATGTACTATGCTAAGTGAAAAGAACCAGAATCAAAAAGCTACATACTGTATAGTATCTGGAAAAGGTGAAACTATAATAACAGAAAACAGATCAGTAGTTACCTGGGGTTGGAGAGAGACATTGACTACAAAAGTACGTGGAGGCATCTTGGGGGGTGATGGAACTGTTCTTTATCTTCAGTGAGGTGGTGGTTGCACAACTGTATGCATTTGTCAAAACTTGCAGACCTGTATACTAATAAGGGTGAATTTTACATATTTAAGCCTTAATTTTTTTTTTTTTTTTTTTTTTTTTTGGTGAGGAAAGTTAGCCCTGAGCTAACATCTGTTGCCAATCCTCCTCTTTTTACTGAGGAAGATTGGCCCTGGGCTAACATCTGTGCCTATCTCTACTTTAATGTGGGGCGCCTGCCACAGCATGGCTTAACAAGCGGTGCGTAGATCCATTCCTGGGAACTGAACCTGCAAACCCCAGGCCGCCAAAGCGGAGCTCGCGAACTTAACCACTGCGCCACCTGGCCGGCCCTTATGCCTTAATTTTTTTAATGGGATTTTAAAAGAATGAGAAACTGACCCATTGAAGCATTATAGATATGAGAGAATCATCATGGTGTCTTACTAACTATGCAGTCTTACTTTGGTTGCCCTTGAATCTAATCTAAGTGTAGAAATAATATTGGACTTTCTAAAGCCTCTAGGACAGGGTTAGGTTGAAATGTTCCTGTTAGCTTTTGCCAGATTAAATGGTGGTAGAGATGTTTGGCAGTTACCTTAGGTCCCGACCATTATTTTTCTATCAGTGAACTAGAAATCAATGGCTAATTTGCAGATCTAATGATTTTGATGATACTCATGTTTTAAATGTGTGTAACATTGACTCAACCATATACATTTTATATTGTCAGCTACCTTTTGATATCAATAGATTTTAATTGTCAAAGCTATTTAAATAGAATAAAATGTAAAAGAGCTGTACAGAATATTTGGATCCTATCCAAACCCATGTAAACATATGGTGGGTTTCAGAGAGGGAAAAGAAAGACTTAGAAGTGTTGTCGAGAATGTGGAGCAACTAGAATTCACATTCATTGATAGTGGGGATGTAAAATGCTGTAGTCACTTTGGAAAACAGTTTAGCAGCTTCTTATGTAAGGATATGCTTAACTTTATATGACCAAGTGGTTCCATTCCTAGGTATTTATGACGGGGGAGAGACACATCTATCCACCCAAAGACTTCAACAGTTTAGAGCCGCTTTATTTATAATAGCCCCAAACTGAATAACTCAAATACCCATCAACAAGTGAATAGATAAAACAGATTATGGTATATGGGTATGATGGAATTCTACTTAGCAATAAAAGTTAATGAACTACCTATATATGCAGCAACGTGGAAGTGCCTCAGATACACAATGCTTAGCAAAAATAAACCAGATACAAAAAAACTACATATAGTATGATTCTATTTGTATGAAACTCTAAAAGGTAAATCTTTAGTTAGAGAAAACAAATCACTGGTTGCCTAGGGCTGGGGTTGGGGTTTGATGGGAAAAGGGTACAGCAGAGCCTTTTGGGGGTGACTGAAATATTCTATGTTGTGATTGTAGTATTGGTTGCACAATTATAGACATTTGCCAAAACTCATTGAACTGTACACTTTAAATGGGTGCATTTTATTGTACGTAAATTATACCTCAAAGTTGATTTTTTTTAAAAAGAACGTTTTAGGAAAGAATTTCTGACAGTGTCTAAGAGAAGAAGGTTTCATAATTTTAATTTTAAATAAGTTCATATTTCTCAAAAAATGTTAAAGTAGCAGTAATATTCAAGTTAAGAGTTAAAGCCTTGGGGCCGGCCCAGTGGTGCAAGTGGTTGAGTGCGCGTGCTCCGCTTTGGCGGCCCAGGGTTTGTGGGTTCAGATCCCGGGCGTGCACTGATGCACTGCTTGTCACGCCATGCTGTGGCGGCGTCCCATATAAAGTAGAGGAAGATGGACACAGATGTTCGCTCAGGGCCAATGTTCCTCGGCAAAAAAGAGGAGGATCAGCATTGGATGTTAGCTCAGGGCTGATCTTTGTCACAAAAAAAAAAAAAAAAAGAGTTAAAGCCTTGCTTTTCAGCAAATATTCATGTGCATTATGCTCAACGAAATATCTACATGAAATAGTTTGCTTAAAATTTTAATTTTACCTTTATAGGCTATGAGTTTTATAATTTTAAGGATATCTCAGATTTCCGTAAACACTTTGAGGGAAGTTTGGGATCTGTTTTTGTTAAGCTATTGAATCCTGATATGTTGAAAAGGGATTTAATATATTAACCATTGTCATATGATTTGAGTAGTTTATTATTTAAAATCCTTTCAGCCGCAAATAGCAGAGAACTGAACTAAAACTGGCTTATATAGTAGATACTTGTTATTTCACATAATAGGATTTCTGGAGCTAAAGTGTCATCTAGGGTTGTTAGAGGGTTATATAAATTCAGTACCTGAGCAACATCATCAGGGACCCAAGTTCCTTTCATCTTTCTGCCCTTCCATTCTCAGTATGTTGGTGTCCTTTCAGATGCGTGCTTTATAGTGTGGATGGCTGCCTCAGATTTAGGCATCATAGATGATAACATCTAGGGAAGGAAGACAGAATATTCCTGTCTGGTATTCCTTTTTATAAGTGAGGAAACTTCCTAGAAGCCCATGCTCTTGGCTTACACAGTTAATTGACAAAAGGAATAAGACCATAGGAGTGGCTTAAATCAGCCATTATTTACTACCTAGGGCTGGACAGATGAAGGACTTGGCAAATGGGAGGAGAGTAGACAAATCAGGGTTCTTTTCTCAAAGCAGGGGGAAAATGGCTGTAGAGGAGCCAAGTGTCTCCTGTATTGGATTATACTAAGACTGAAGGAGAGAATCAGTGAACTGGGCAAAGAAATGATAGAAAATGTCTTGATAAAAAGTGTATGTTCCCAATTTATGAAGATGTTGCATTCCAAAAATTCTCCATATTTTCACGGCCTAGTCGTTAATTTACTATTCAGTTTTCTGGGATCTAGCTTTTATTTTCATGACGCTAAGAAATGGTCTTGCTAAAGTCATCAGTGAGCTCCTAATTATTAATCAGCTAGCCATTTAAAATCAGTTTAAATGCCACTTGACTTCGTTTTGGTCTTTAACATTATTAGCCATTTTCTTCCTGAAAGTCTGTCTCTTTATTCCCACTATACTATTCTACTTCTTATTAAAAATGTATTAAATTATAAAATACTTCAAATAAACAAGAATTATACCTATTACCCACATTTAACACATTAACATTTTTCTCTATTTGCTTCATGTTTCTTTTAAGAAAAAAAAATGCCACAGATATAGTTGAAATTGTTCCCCAACCCGTTCCACTATCTTGAAGTTGATAATTATCTTTTCCAAACATGTTTTTATTTATAGAATAAATATTTAAAATTATATGTAAAAATAAATATTTATTTATGGAGGTACTCCTCAACTCTAATTGCTGCTTCCTAATTTTTTTACCTGTATATCCCTTAATATGTAGGTGTCCTGAAACATTGTATTAATTCTTCACACCCTTCCAAATCTGTACCTTGTGTGAGTTTTATCTCTAAAAGATGTGGTTAAACTGTGAAAATATTGTTGTTTAATCTTTCTGTGGTTTCTGCCTTTTCTGAGCTTTAGACTTATTATCCCAATCCCTATTACGCTTCTCAACATGATGCCCCACAGGCACCTAGAACCATCATCTGAAACTGAACTCATTGGTCCAGAAAAACCTGTTTCTCTCTTCTCTATTCCAGTTATGGCGTTACTTTCCACTCAGTTCAAACTGTAAACTTTGGAGTCATCCAGACCTTAACACACATATAGTAACTACTTTTAAAGTGTTCAATAAATACTGGGGGGTGAATAAATGACTCCTTTTTCTTCATATCTCCTCTGCCCATATCCAACTGATCATCTAAACTTGATTCTTCTACTTAGTAAATACCTCTCATTTTCTCCCTCATCTTTGGCCCCAGTGTTCCTGCTTTTGTCCTTTCTCGCGTGGGGTCATTGCCGTAGTTTGATAACTTGACTGTCACTTTTGTTTCTTTCTTTCCTGTTTGTAATTCATACTTATACTATAATTATTCTAAAACACATATCTTCTGCTATTCAACTTTTAAAAAATCTTAACTTCCCACTGCTCCCTGGATAAATTCTAAAAGTTGTTGCATAGCAAATAATCTTGTTTTTGTATAAATTCTTCTCTATCTCTAGCCATCTGTCCCACCATTCTCAAAAATACCCCTTTATACTACTGCCACAGAGGAGCATTTGCACACTTTTCGTTCTTCCTGGAATATCTAATTTCCTCTTCCCTAAATCTCCAGCTCTTGAAGACCTAGCTCAGATGCCACCAACTTTGCAAAATTTTCTTTCCCAAGCACTCAAGGCAAAGCTGATAACTTCTTTTGTATTCCCATGGCGCCTCATACATACTTCCACTCTAGCATTTTTTTCATTCTAGCATTTTTCACATTTTACAGTGCTGTGTTTGTTTCCTACACTTATTTGTGACCTTTTTTAAAGAAAGAGGACCATTTCTTGCCATCCCCGCTCCCTTTATAGTGTCTAATAAATATATGTTGTTAATAAAATATCCATCTGTAAGTTAGTAGCTTGGAACTTGAAAGAAGCTTTCCTGTATAGTAAATGTTCTGGATGATGTTACGTTTCTCAGACAACCCATAAAAATCTGTTTAACTCATATTGCATCTAAAGTTTACCTAAAAACTTAAATCTTGTCCTACATTTATCATGATTTTCTAAAGGAGATGGGTAGCAGTGATGGCTCCTGTGTGTTGATACTGGGGTGCTAGTGGAACTGGACTGAAAATCATGGTCTATCCTGGAGCTATGGGAAAGGGTAAATGGGTGGATGTGAGAAGTTAGACAAAGACTCTGGATTAAGAAAAAGAGGCTGGAAGACAGTAGTAATGAAAAACTGGTAGGATGAGGGAAAAAAAAAAGGTGTGACTTTTGAAGGAAAGAGAGTTAAATTAGAAGTGATATCTTGGCCGGCCCTGTGGCTTAGCGGTTAAGTGCGCACGCTCCGCTGCTGGCGGCCCGTGTTCAGATCCCGGGCGCGCACTGACGCACCGCTTCTCCGGCCATGCTGAGGCCGCGTCCCACATACAGCAACTAGAAGGACGTGCAGCTATGACACACAACTATCTACTGGGGCTTTGGGGGAAAAAGAAAGAAAGAAATAAAATTAAAAAAAAAAAAAAGTGATGTCTTGCAGGGAGAAAAGACCTAAGCAAGGATCCTGGGTGAAGAAAAAGGTGAAAATGAGGAATTAAGGAAGCTGAGGATGGAAATGGGGGTGGGGGAATAATTTTAGTAACCTCTGTTATGAATTAACATATTTCAGTTGGCCTGTTATCAAATTTAAAATAAATTAACACAGTTACTGGCTTTCATAATTTTTTTCTTATCATACAACTGCTGTTCTTTCAGAGTCTAATTTATGTAATTGTTAATAATGTTTTCTTTCTTTCTTTTTTTTTTTGGTGAGGAAGATCAGCCCTGAGCTAACATCCGTTGCCAGTCTTCCTCTTTTTTGCTGTGGAAGATTAGCCCTCAGCTAACATTCGTGCCCATCTTTCTCTATTTCGTATATAGGATGCCACCACAGCATGGCTTGACGAGTGGTGCGTAGGTCCATGCCTGGGATCCAAACCTGCGAATCCCAGGCCCCCAAAGCGGAGCGTGCGAACTTAAACACTGTGCCACCAGGCTGGCCCCAATAATGTTTTCTTAATATTTAGACTTTGGATATAGGTGATTTTAAAAATTCTTTGTGTGGATTTTAAATAGTTTTACAGTTTAACGTATTTTGTAGATATGTATTCATTGTTGGTTAAAATTCACCCTTGAACTTGAGTATTGAGTCAAAATTTGCCAATCTGATAAGCAAAAAACGTACCTTTTAAAATTTGCATGTATTAGAAGACTGGGAATGTTGGACATATCTTCATATGCTAATTGGCCTTTCGTATTTCATTTGTGGATTGCCTTTTGTTAGGCTTTCCTATTTTTCTGAGGGGCTTTTTTTTTTCATGTGTAAGTGTTGTCTATATTAAGAATGTCAACCAGTTTTCATAAGAGTACGTTTATGTGTGTGTGTTGAGAGAGTAAGAGCATGAGCAAGTACAAGGATGTTTTCTCTATTTCTCATGTCTTTAGCTTCATTTAAGAGTTTTTGTCCCCACCTCTGCCCTCCACATGGAAGTTGAATAATCATATACCTGTTAGAGTTTTCCTTTAAGGTTTCTACTTTTACATTATGCTTTAAAAGACTTTTCCAACACTAGATTATGAAATGACTTACCTTTATGTACTTCTAACACTTTTAGAAGCAATTGCCTTTTATATATTTAGCTTATAATTCTCTCATGGTGTTTTCAGTAGATGTTTAAATTTCTAGTCCCAGTCATGTTCCAATGCTTGTGCTTAACTGTCATATCGTCAGAATATACCCATTTAAGATAGTGATCTGAAAACCTTCTAATTCTGACTCTGTTTCTATTTTAATATTTATAGCTACATTTAAAATTAATATTATATAGCCGAGGTTGTAAATGTTCAGTCTTTCAGAATTTATGAGGCAGTCATCTTATCACTCACCTATTTCTTTTTGAATGCCAAATAAAAAGGAAAAAACTGTAAAATAAGAATGACCTTTAAAAGTAAGTGAATTAATGATACTTCCATTAGTGCTTCTGCAGGAAGTGAATAGAACAATGCAGATTTTGTAATATTAGTAAACCGACTATCTGCAAGTCACGTTGGTAGGCTGTTCAGTGTGTAAGAGATGAGTAGCTCTTGCTTTTAAGAAGTATATTACCAGTACTTTGGGGGTAGGGAGGGAATTAGGCCAGTAAGCAAAAAACAAGATGCGAAATGGAATAAGGTAAGAGTTTCATGCAAAAATCTCTCCAAAAGTACATTGGAGGTTTTAAGGAAAAAGATATTTTACCAACTTTAGGAAAGCCTGAATGGAAAAGTAACATTTGTGATGACCATCAGTGAATGGATAAATTTTACCTGGTAGAGATGTGAGGAGAGTATTATGGACAGAGACACTTTTAGGAGGAAAAAACCCCACAAAAATGGGAAAGCAGAGGGCATATGTATTGGGGGAACAGGAGTTTTTTTCTTACATGCAAAACTGTGAGGAAATAAATCGTAGGAGATAAAGTTGGAAAGATAGATTGGGGTCAGATTTGGCAAGTATTGAGGGGTGTGTCTTGATAGAGAAGGGAAAAGATATAAAGCCATGCTGTCCTATATGATAGCCGGTAGCCACATGCAGCTATTGAGCACTTGAAAAGTGCCTGGTCCGAAGATCTACTGTAAGTTTAAGATACACACCAGATTTCTAAGGCTTAGTACAAAAAGAATATAAAACAACTCATTAAAAATTTTTATATTGATAATGTGTTGAAATAATTATATTTTAGATGTATTGAGTTAAATAAAATATATTATTAAAATTAATTTTACCTGTTTATTTTTATTTTTTTTTAATGTGGTTACTAGAATATTTAAAATTATATATGTGACTCAGATTATATTTCTATTACATAGTGCTAGTGTAGATAGAAGGAATATAACCAGTATTTACTAGTACCTACTGTGTGCCAGATATTGTCTAGAACTTGTAATAAGCTTAAGTTAATCCTCATGGAAAACCTTAAGAGGTAGGTGATATTATCGTCTTTCTTTTTCAAGTAACTGAGGTGCAGAGAGGTACAGTAACATACCTGAAATCACTCCCCTAGTAAGTGAGAAGCCAGGATTCGAACTTAGGTCTCTCTGGCTTCAGAGCCCATGGTTTTCCCAACACACTCTGGCATGTTGTCATTGGACCATTAAAGGTGGTAGAGCTGGAGAATGACATGATTGGGATGATGCTTTAGCACAATTGTAGTCAAGATAAACGAGGGGAAGAGACTTCATTTTCAGCTGTCTAGTTTTTTTTTTTGGTGGTGTTAATGTCACTTTTTTGCAGGAGAAAAATGCCTTATTTAAAGTCAACTTTTGAATTGCATCTTTTTGAAGTATCCTTTATGTTAATTGCGTCTCAGAATATTTGCCTTATCATCTTTGTAGATTTGATAATGGGCTGCATTAAAAGTAAAGAGAACAAAAGTCCAACCATTAAATATAGACCAGAAAACACTCCAGAACCTGTCAGTACAAGTGTCAGCAATTATGGAGCAGAACACACTGCAGTGGCACCATCATCTGCAGCAAAGGGAACATCTGTTAATTTTAACAGTCTTTCCATGACACCATTTGGAGGATCCTCAGGAGTGACACCTTTTGGAGGAGCATCTTCCTCATTCTCAGTGGTGCCAAGTTCATATCCTGCTGGTTTAACAGGTGAGATTTAAATGGACACTTCTGTTGTCGGTTTGAGAACATGACCTTGGGCAATACATACATAAGGTTTGCCTGCTGTAAGAAAAATAACTTACTGGGGGACTTTATTAAAATAAGTTTATGTGAAAATTAATGTCTATCATAAAAATTAAAGTTTTGTTGGATACATATATATTGTTTTGAGAAATCTGGTGATAACTGGTGATTATGTACTGAGTTACACCGTTAGTTATTTCATTAATTCATTTTTCAAATAATTATTGAATACATACTGTGTGGCGGGCACTGGGGATATAAAGATTAAAAACATATACCCCTCCCTCAAGAATGTTACAACTTCTCAGGATTGTAAAGTAGTATCCACTATTAAAGTATTATAGTAGTTACTTAATAAATGTTAATTAAATGGCAACTTAGCGATGATAATAGTTTTTCTATTAGATATGTACTGATTTAAAAAAGAAAAATCCTGAGGTTCAGAGTTTAAATGATTTTTCTTTCAGAGTCACAGATAATAAGCAGGAGAGCCCAGATTTAATGTCCTGTTCCAGGATTCCATTTGTTATATTATGATATCCTTTCAGAGAGCAGCCAAAAGTGACAGCTGACAACCTTTCAGGGAGCCCGAGATGCTCTAAAAAAGTAGTCAGAAACTTTAAAAAAAGAGAATTCTTTTGTGAAGGGTCCCATGTTAGGATGCTTTTCCCTTGAGGAACAAAACACAACTGGCTTAACAAGGTAGGGTAAGCTCCAGGATTCCTTGATACTGCAGTTCCTTGATGTCATCAAGGACTCAGGCTTCTGTGATCTCTCTCCTGCAGCCCTTGGAGTGTCCACTTTATCCTTAGGCTTGGCAAAACAGCTGCCAGCATCAAATTGAGCAACGTGTGTCTGTACTAACAACCAGTGGGGGCAAAAGAGGAATCTCATCTGCTAGCATGGACTGTAAATTTGTCCCTTCAGTCTGCTCACCTCTGGACCGATAATAGTGGTCAGAGGAATCATACGCTAATTATATTAGATTGTTCGTTTGGGCAGTTAAGGAACATCAAAGGGTCAATTACAATCTTAATTCCAACCCCCTAACTCTAAATACTTCAGTGATAGATGGCCATGATGGTATTTCTCAGTCATCAGCAAAAGTTTAAATTATTTTCAGGATTATATGTTTGGGAAAGATAGTAATCCAAAATGATTAAAGTAAATGTTGATACTTAAAGACATACTTTCATTACCTAAAGCAGTATATTTATGTGAAATAGTCCATTCATGGGTATTCATTTATTAACAAATATGGAGTGTCTGTGTGCCAGGTATAGAGTTGTGAGCAAGAAAAACAAAATTTCAGCCCTAATAGAGTTTAGATAATAATGAGGGTTGGACAAAAATTATATAAACAACCAAACAGGATGATTAATGGTTCTTAAATGCTATGAAGGAACTAAACCAGAATGATTGGTGAAGACCCTTTAGATGATCAAGGAAAACCATCTTGAGAAGAAATCATTTGAGCTGAGGTTTGATTGATGAGAATGACCCAAACATGTACAGAAGTGGGAAAAGAGCTTTCTGGGGAGAGAGAATAAGAAGTGCAAAGTTTAGGAGGTATGGATGGACTTGGCAGTTTTGAGAACTAGTGAGGAGGCCAGTATAGGCAGAGGGTAGAATTGTAGGATATGGGATTGAAGAGTCAGGATTACTCAGGACCTCGTAGACTGATAAGAAGTTTCAAAGCCAGAAAGAAGCTACTGAAGAGATTTCAGTAAAGGATTTGCATGATTGAATTTCCTTTTTAAAAAACTTGCTCTGGCAGCTGTGTGGAGAATGGATGTAGGGAAGCTGGTATAGAAGTGGGTTAGAAGGCTACTACTCAGTAGTAGTTCCAGCAGTCCCAGTGAGAGATAACAAGGACTTGGATTAGGGTGGCAGCCTAATCCATGCAGTGGAAATGGAAAAGAAAGTAGAAAAGATACTGTAGAGGGAGAACTGACAGTGCTAGTAATGGACTTGGCTTGAGTACCTGATCAGCTGGTAGTGCCATTTGCTCAGTTAGGGAAGATTTGGGCCATACAGGTTAGAGGGGAAAAATCAGCACCTTTGTTTTGTACCTAATAAGTTTTAAACGCTTGTTAGACATTCAAGTAGAGATGTCAAATAGGTAGTTAATATATGACTGGAATTCAGGGGAGAAGCCAGATAAATGAGATAATCTGTTCTATTCTTTCTTTAGTTTGCAGATAATAGTTTGGCTGTGTAAGTGTGCTAATTTCTTAAGCATCTGCACACAATGCTATGTATGACACAGTTATTTTTGGAATTTATAATTAATATCAGCCATAACATTTAATTTCTAAGAAAAATATGCTATTTTTATCTTCGTGTTAAATATAATACATAAATATAATAATTAATCTTACTAAAACCCTAGTTATTACTCCTAATTAATTTTAAGGATGGAAATATTCACCCATTGTTTATAAGAAATTGAGACGATCAGTGCCGGTAGTTTATAGTACTTGCTAATGCTTTTTCTGCCAAAGAATTGATGTGAACTTTGTCTTTTCAAGCCAGAGATATTGATTGCTACTATGAATCAAAATTAAATTTGTTTCTCTGGGTCTATAGAATTTTAGAATTTGTAGAGTACAGTAGTTTCATGGAAGGTCTTAAGAGAGCATCCTATTAAGTTGAAAACTCCAGCTGCCCAAATCTCCAACTTTTGAAAATAGATTCCGGAGACTAGGGAAAAAACTATGCTTAAGCTTGTTTGCTGGCAGTGGTTTTTTATTTCTCTTTTATTAATTTACCTCGGTCTTTTTTTCCTCTAACAGGTGGTGTTACTATTTTTGTGGCCTTATATGATTATGAAGCTAGAACTACAGAAGACCTTTCATTTAAGAAGGGTGAAAGATTTCAAATAATTAACAATACGTAAGTGTTGTGATTATTTTGTGAGGGAGAAATACCGACAGAAACCTAGTCTTTACACTGAAACCACTGAGCTAGTGGATGATTCAGAAATGACAGGGGCGGGGCATGGGTCTCTGCCCACTGGGTTGGACAATGCATTTGGTTTCTTTAGACACGTGGCATAATACTACTGCTGTAGCCAGACGTTATTACTTCTACAAATTGTGCCACTGTTGTTCTACCATGAACAGTGGAGATTTAAGAATGAAGATTAAGGGAGTATGTGTAAGAAATATATATATTACTTAAAAAAAGAAGTCTTTATAAAGAGAATACTATGTTCCCATTTATCTAAGCACCAGATGATTTAAACATCTTACCGCTTTCTCTTAAAGGAAAAAGCCTAGGTAAGGAACCTCTGCAGTTCCAAACTGACCAAATTAAGTTGTTTTTTCCTCATATGACTCTTAGACTTTTCGTCATTTAGTGGCCCACCATAGAAATAGAAAATTCAATGCTTGTTATGGAAAATAGCGCTCATAATTTCTTTAGCAGGCATAGCAACCACTTTATAACTTCTCAAAATATGTATTTATGGTCTCTTTGCTTCCAGTTATGTTTTCTTCCTTCCTGTTCTCATTTGCTACCAGTTACTATTCCAGAACATAAAATATGATCATGTCTGCTTTAAAATCCTTCAATAGCTACCAGTTGCTGTCAACATAAAAGGAAACAGTAGTAACAGTAGGCGTCATTCATTGAGCTTCTTCCCCTTCTCACTCCACTGCCTAGCCATACTGAATTACTTGCAGTTTTCTGACTGCACTGGGGTTTCTCACCCTCTCCATACACATATGATTTCTTTTTTCTGGAATGTGACTTCTTGACTCTCCACTTTTTTCTTTTATCTGGCCAACCCTACTCATCCTTCAAAATGTATATTACTAAGTCCTTTCTCAAGGAAGCCTTTCCTAACATTCTTCCTCTTCCACCTGGCCCAGTTCCCACCTCCTGCTGGACTAGGTGTCTCTCTTACATGTTCACATAGCACTCTGTGCAAACCTCAACCATAGCTGCCATCACAATTTTGAATTATAATTTATCACTTGCTTATCATTCTTTTAGACCAGTGGTTCTCAATCTGGGGCAGAATCGCCCAGGGGACCTTTGTCTGGAGCAATGTCTGGAGACATTTGTGGTTGTTATAGTCAGGGTGCTACTGTCATCTAGTGGGTAGAGACCAGGGATATTGTAGAACATCCTATAAAGCACCGGACAGCCCCTTGTAACAAAGAATTATCCAGCCCAAAGTATCAATACTGCCGAGGTTGAGAAATCCTGCTCTAGACTGTGAGTTCCTTGAGGGTAAGGACTGTCTTTTTACTTCTGTTTCCAGCACACCCTATTGTAAAGTCTGTCACTTAAAAGACATTCAGTAAATGTTTGCATGCATCAGTGAATGGTTAGCAGGATCAAATGCAAAGTTTTCAATTTGTGTATATGAAAGTACTTAATATATACTAGGAAACTGCAAGTGTATGAGTTTGTAAATATTTGAATTACCAAAGGATTTTCCATTTCATTTTCTAGAGAGCAAATTCACCTCAAGCATTTATAAAATTTCACTTTAGACAAAATATTTTAAATATTTATTTCTGGTAAAACAAAACCTGCGTTTACTCTTTTGTGGAATCTGTATATCTCTTCCTCATTAGAGACCGGTAATATTCGCTCCTTTCCCATTAATTCTGGAAAAGTCAAGGCTTATGTATTACAAACTACATATAGTTCTCATGTTCTGAATTGATTTTAGTCTTCTTTGGATATTTATAGGTAACGTTTTTATAAATATACTTTATTCCAGGAATTAAATTTTTTATTGTTATTGCTTGTTGCTAATATTTTGGCTATAGGAGGTCTAGGGCATCCTGATTTTTTTTCCTAAAATGACTAAAAAGGAACGTTATAATTTTATGCACTGTTAAAAAGAAAAGCATTTGGCAAAAAAAACAAAGAATGAATTACTGACGCATGCTATGACATAAATGAACCTTGCAAAAATTATGCTAAGTGAAAGAAGCCAGTCAAAAAGATCACGATATATGATTCCATTTTTATGAAATGCCCACAGTAGGCATATCCATAGAAACAAAGTAGATTAGTGGCTTGTAGTGGTGGGAGGGGGTGAGGAGTGGGGAGTGACTTTTAATGGGTATGGGGTTTCTTTTCGGGGTGATGAAAATGTTCTAAAATTGATTGTGGTAACGGTTGCACAACTCTGTGAATATATTAAAACCCACTAAATTGTACATCTTAAATGAGGGAATTTTATGACATGCAAATTATATCTCAATAAAGCTTTTAAAAAAGAAAACATTCAGTCAAAACTGAGTAAATTGAAAGATTTACCTCCCAAATTGTTTTATTCAGTATAGTTTATTGTCTTAGGTTGAAAGAGTTACATAAAAAGAGATCTTGTAAGTAAAATTAAAGTGGTTGGTTTTTTGGTTTTTTTTGGTTTGGAGCAGAAATATGAAATTATGCTTTTGTTAGCCTTATTCCCTTAATTGATGTAACCTATTTTTCAATATTACTCTTTGAATTTAATTCTTGATCAGATGAATGCATAAATAAAAAATGAAAGTAATACTTCTTGTCTGCCTTAGATACAAGACAACACTGCAATAGATTGCTTTTTGAGCAATAGTCTGCCTTGTGGTGATTGTTTTATGTGTTGCAGGGAAGGAGACTGGTGGGAAGCAAGATCAATTGCTACAGGAAAGAATGGCTATATCCCCAGCAATTATGTAGCCCCTGCAGACTCCATTCAAGCAGAAGAGTATGGCACTACTTCATATTTTATTAATTATTTTGATTTTAAAAATGTTTTAATGTACATTCTACTTAGCCACATCTTTACACTCACACAATTACATACCAGTCTTAATACAGCTAATGTATCATATTAATAGATGTTACTTGAAAATTAATAATTAATGCCATAGTATTCACTTATAGTAGGATCAAAATGAATCTGCATTAATAATACAGCGTTATACCTAGTCTCTTTCCTTTATTTTTTCACTTTAAAAAAATTATATTAACTCTTTTAATCTGCAGACTATCTCACTTCAAAAATTTACCCTCCAGGGGCCGGCCCGGTGGCATAGTGGTTAAGTTCGTGCACTCCGCCTCTAGCAGCCCAGGGTTCGCAGGTTCGGATCCCAGGCGCGTACCTACACACCACTCATCAAGCCACACTGTGGCAGGCGTCTCACGTAAAGTAGAGGAAGATGGGCACGGATGTTAGCCCAGGGCCAATCTTCCTCAGCAAAAAAGAGGAGGATTGGCAACAGGTGTGAGCTCAGGGCTAATTTTCCTCACCAAAAAGAAAAAGAAAAATTTACCCTCAGGCCAGCCCAGTGGCGTAGTGGTTAGGTTCGCACGCTCTGCTTCAGTGGCCTGTGGTTCGTGGGTTCCGATCCCTGGCATGGACCTGCGCACTGCTTATCAAGCCGTGCTGTGGCTGAGTCCCACATACAAAAAAAATAGAGGAACATGGACACAGATGTTAACTCAGAGCCAGTCTTCCACACACACATACTATTTACCCTCGGTTGATAGTATTGTATCAGTGTTAATTTCTTGACTTAGGTGTTTGCTCTGTGGTTATGTAGGAGAGTGTCCTTGTCTTTTAGGAAGACACACTGAAATTTTTTTTTTGTTGTTTATTTTTGGTGAGGAAGATTAGCCCTGAGCTAAGATCCATTGCCAAACCTCCTCTTTTTGCTGAGGAAGATTGGCCCTGGGCTAACATCCGTGCCCATCTTCCTCTGTTTTATATGGGATGCCGCCACAGCATGGCTTGACAAGCAGTGCGTCGGTCCGCACCCGGGATCTGAACCTGCGCACCCTGGGCTGCCAAAGTAGAGTGCGTGAACTTAACCACTACACCACTGGGCCGGCCCCCACACTGAAGTTTTTAGGGGTAATGATTCAGCATGTTTGCAACCTACTCAATCGATTTGGAAAAACGCACACACAGAGGGAAAGAGAGAATGTGACAGCAAAATATTAACAGTTGGGAAACCTGGGTGGAAGGTATGTAGGACTTCTCTGTACAATTTTTGCAACTTTTAAAAGGTTAAAGCTCGCCTTCAGTAACATATTACTTTTAGGTCAAACCAGTTTTATCTGGGATCTGTAAATGCTACTTCGTTTTCCTATCACAACACTGAACACACTGCCTTGCACATAGTAGGTGCTCTGTCAACGTTTGTTTGCTTTTATGAATGATAAATTTGTCTCCATGACTCTCTGTTCTGCTTTGGTACTTTGTTACTTTCTTTTTTATTCTTTTGTCTGTCTTCTCCACTATTCTGTGAGCTCCTCCACAGCAGAACTGTAATTTTTATTCACAAAACTGTATTAAATCAAGCCTACACTAATTTAGAGTTCCTGATCATTTGGATTTGGTTTACTTGCATCTTACTGAATACAGATGATCACACTTGCCAGAGAACCACTTCTGTTCTTCCTACTGTAGTCTTAATATTGCTATCTGTCACTGACTGAAAGGCTCTCTGTGTCATTGTTGCCTTTCCTTCTCCATTTGCTGTTCCTGTGACTGCTGAGCGGAGTTTAAAAGACATGTTGAGTAGTCAGTCCATGAAAGTACTATGACAGAGTATATTCTGACAGTGATACTTATAATATTCGTACTTAATAAAGAAAGATCCTTCATTGTGTTTTACTATATTTCTCAGCTGTATTCTATAGCTATTCTTTGTCATCCTCCCTATCCCACTCCATTCTTACTAATACTTAGGTGTAATTTTTCTGATCCTTACACCTGTCTAACTCAGAACACTATTCATTTTTTTCCAGATGGTATTTTGGCAAAATGGGGAGAAAAGATGCTGAAAGATTACTGCTGAATCCTGGGAATCAACGAGGTATTTTCTTAGTAAGAGAGAGTGAAACTACTAAAGGTATGAGTATTGTTATATTAAATATAAGTATAAAAATTTTCTTGTGCAGTATTTTGAAAAAGATACAATAAAAGTATTCATTTTCCCCCTTAGGTGCTTATTCCCTCTCTATTCGTGATTGGGATGAGGTAAGGGGTGACAATGTGAAACATTACAAAATTAGGAAACTTGACAACGGTGGATACTATATCACAACTAGAGCACAATTTGATACTCTGCAGAAATTGGTAAAACACTACACAGGTATGTGAATATTTCACATATTTCCTCATGTTCTATTTTATGAGGACAGAATCCATGTTCTTTATGTCTGTTAAGGATTAGCATGCTACTTTACACACAGTATGTGTTCAATAAATGTGTGTGGTATTCTAGTTTTAAAATGAGGAACAGGTAATACTTATTACCTGAATTGGGTTCTTGGATAATGTGCTAAAATTAGACTAGTATCATTTGAGTCCTTATATCTTACTGGCATACTGTTTACATTGGAGTTCCATTTCTTAACAGCTAAAGACCAAGATAGATTGTGAAAGTAAATTTTAAAAAGCGTAAAAGTAAATATTTTGTTTAAGGACACTTATTAAGTAGGTATAACTAAACATTTAAAATAAAAAGCTGTATCAGATGTCCTTTTGGGTTACCTTCCTCTGCATGGGCTGGACCACATAAGACTTCTTAAAGTATAAATCCAGTGAAATTTGATCTGAAGAGGCATTTTTCTTTTCCTGGAAAATTAACCTATAGCAACTATAGGTATTCTTCAGTCTCTCAAGAACCTTTGAAAGATATTCAGTATTAGAGTCTTGTGTCTCAAAGTGTAATTGCACTTGTTAGAATGTGGATTTGTGTGGTTACTTACTGAGAATGGGAGGAAACATACCTTATTTACAGTAAGAAACATTGTATAAGCGAGATTCACAAGTCAAACCACTATAAATTTGGGATTCCTTGTTTTTGTGTCTCCCTTATTTAAAAATCAATCCCCTAAATGAAGAAGTTTTTCCTTGATTTTCACTATATGTCTTACATTAGTGGTTATTAGAAATAACAGTGATAGCATTTTCTTTGGGAAGAAGTAAAGCACAGTAGGCAAAAGCAGGACTGTGGAGGCAGCCAGACCTAGAGTTTTAATCCCATCTCCATCACTTACTAACTGGGTGACTTTGAGAAAGTTGCTTAAGTTTTCCAAGCCTCATTTATATGAGATGTTTATCAAGTGCTGAATTAGTACAATAGCTGGGACATATGCATTCAATAAATAATAACTTTAAAAATGTGTTAAACAAAATGTTTCACTTCTAATGTTTTCCTTCTTATATACAACTCTCTTTTTGTGCTCTTCGATTGAACATTGTTTTTTTTTTTATTTTCTGCAATTTAAACTTTAAAAACATTGATATGCTATTTGTATCTTAATTTTTGTAATTAACTAATTTTACAGTATAGTTTATTCATTTATCTAGAACATGCTGATGGTTTATGCCATAAGTTAACAACTGTGTGTCCAACTGTGAAACCCCAGACTCAAGGTCTAGCAAAAGATGCTTGGGAAATCCCTCGAGAATCTTTGCGACTAGAGGTTAAACTAGGACAAGGATGTTTTGGTGAAGTATGGATGGGTAAGAAGCCTGAACTTTTGTTATTTGTCATTGTTCAGCCATAGACTAAAATACCACAATTTATGATGAAATATGTTTAAATATTTAAGGTAACTGCTGTTCATTGAAGTTTGATCTAAAATCCCTTAAAATATAGATTAAAATAGTAAAATGTGTTGTTTCTCTAGGAACATGGAATGGAACCACAAAAGTAGCAATCAAAACACTAAAACCAGGTACAATGATGCCAGAAGCTTTTCTTCAAGAGGCTCAGATAATGAAAAAATTGAGACATGATAAACTTGTTCCACTATATGCTGTTGTTTCTGAAGAGCCAATTTATATTGTCACTGAATTTATGTCAAAAGGTATGTGTATAGTTATATCTCTTAGGGTATTCATGTTGATAAATTTAAACAAGTCTTCTGTTTTAACAATGTCTGTTTTTATGCATACAGATTTTTATTATGTAGTGTTTTCTAATTTAAAATTTTTATGTAGACATTTGACAAGAGGAAATCTAATACTGCATTTAATAGAGTATGATTAGCTCCAGTTATTCCAAAGGATAGTACAAATTTTAAAAGAAAAATTAGGCAGGCTGAATTTATTTTGTAAATAGATTTGACTAAGGGAAATGGAATAACTAGGGAAACAAGTATTTGTACAAATTGAACTAAAATAATACAATCAGAAAGATACATCTTTAGTACTAAAGCAAAGAAATCAGGTAAAGTTAAGGAAATTAATTTTATCTCATTTTAAGATAAACATAATCTCCATAGTCAGGACTCCTAGAAACTTCTTTTTCTACTGCTGTCAACTGAAATTTCTCCATTCTCCCAAATCCCAGACCCCAAGTGGAATCCTCAGTAACAGAGATGGTTAGGGCCAGGATAAAGAGAAGGGAAGGTTGTTGCCCTTCACTCTTTTTCCCTTTGCTAATGATGCTTCAGAAGAGGAACCAGTAAGTCACCAAATATGCTAACAGGCCTGCTTTTTACCCATCTTGAATTTTATCTACTTTTTTTACTCCTAATGAATCACTAACCCATGGTTAAAGCCACTGATAATGTCTTCCCTCTTTAGTAGTCCATCTTGGCCAACAATGTAGTTCCACCTCGTGGTGACAGGGTGAACTACAAGCTATACACTTGATATAAGAATTCCCCCCACTCCCCAAAGGAACTGAGAAAACAAAAGTCAAGAACTTACATAGCCTATTAGTTGATAGCCAAAACATACCTGAAGCCCCAAAGTACATGGCACTTTTTGGAGGGAATCTCTGCTACAAACAACTGCCAAATAACACATTTCAGAAAGTGCACTGGATGAACTAGAAAGGGAAAGGAGAAGAGGGACACCGAGAAGGAAGTTAAATCAGGATACTGATAGCATAAGAATATAATGGAGGTAAAGTTAATGATCCCTTTAGCTTTGTATGTTGATTTTAAGAATTATTTAATTGAGGGAACATAGTAGAAGTCGATGTTACCAGATTGCTGGATTGGGATTATTTCTAGATGGGAGATTTACAATACAAAATCACAGAAGTCCTGTCTAGTTTTAAACTCTGTAATTCTCCATCTTGATATTCAGGTACTTAGCAGTTGGCCCTCTGTAATCTGTCCAAACTCCTTGCCTCATGTGCTCTCACATAAACACACTTTTCTGGTCAGATGGGTCTTCTTGTTGCCCCTTATTTCTGTGATTTTGTTCATGTTATTTCCTTCACCTAGAATTTGGTTTCCCTATCTCTTGACCAGTCTATCAACTATACTTCCTTCAGATTGTACTTAAATGAAGTGTCTGAAGCCTTCCATTAATGTCCCAGTCTGTCATGATCATTATATCCTCTAAAATGTGTATAATCAGATGACTCTTGAAATTATTAACAACCAAAATGTATTGAATGCTTCTAATATACAAAGCACTCTGCTAGTTATTATATCAAAGAAATAAAGCCCCCCAAGTAACTTAAATTGAATTTGGAGAGAAAAGACCTAACCTGCTGAAGAGTTAATTTTCAGTATAAAGTTAAATAACAGTTCACTATAAACAAACAAACAAAATGCTGCAGGCCAAAGCATAATGAATTTCCGGGTGTTTGATCATTCAGTAAGTATGATAGAAATTGAGGAAGAGATCACACAGACTGAAATAAATTGAGAAAAATTAGTAGAAAAGACAAATCTTGAACTGCCATTTAAGGTTATAAAGGATATGGATGGGTGAAGAGAAGGATATGGGTATTTTTGCAGAGTTAAGAGGATATGAGGAAATGGGGAACAAAGTCATGGGTGGTAGAATGTATGGAAGGTAAATAGTTGAAATTAAGGCTAGAGAGGTATATGAGACAAACCTAAGGATACCTTTGAATTGATTTCACTATATTTATTGAGTACCTACTTTCTGCCAGGGTCATGAATGAGCTTCAGAGGGTCTATGAACTTCCTCTGAAGTTATGTGTCAATTTTTGCATACTTATCCATGTTTTTTTAGGAAGAGAGTGCATAGTTGTCATCAGATTCTCAAAATAATCCATGAACCAAAAAAGGTTAAGGACCACTGATATAGTCCAAAATGTTCTATGATAAATGGATGTAAGAAACATTGAGAGGTGGGAGGGGTGAAATTTGTTGTGATTGGTTAAAGATCAGAGAAAAGGAATTGTCAAAATGACACAAATTCCAATCCTGGTTTTCTGTGGTCTGCAGCTTTTGCACTATTTTAGCAATTATCTATTGTTTCACTGAATGATGTTCTACTTAGTGTATTGATCATGGCACCTTATCTAGATTCTCAATCCTAAACAAAGAACTGTCTTCTGCTGCTTTCTATATATGCTGCTTTGTCATGTAGAATATTTATATGACATCAATCTGTCTTGCAGGCTAAGAAGTCTGTTGTCCTCTATTTAAGGACAGTTCCTTTACTGCATTCTTGATCCTTCCTTACATTTAAAAAGAAAACCCTCCCTTGGTCCCATCATCTGCTTTTCACCTACTGTTCTACCTTTTTGCTTCCCTTCACAGCCGAGGTTTTTTTTTTTTTCCATTTTTTTTAATTGATGTTTTAATAGTTTTTAACATTGTGAAATTTTGGGTTGTACATTTTTGTTTGTCCATCACCAAATATATGTCTCCCTTCACCCCTTGTGTGCACCCCCCACCCCCATTGCCCCTGATAACCACAATACAGTTTTCTCTGTCCCTAATACAGTTTTCTCTGTCCATGTGTTGGTTTATATTCCACATATGAGTGAGATCATACAGTGTTTGTCTTTCTCTTTCTGGCTTACCCTCCAGGCCCACCCATGTTGTTGCAAATGGGACGATTTTGTCTTTTTTTATGGCTGAGTAGTATTCCATTGTATATATATACCACATCTTCTTGATCTAGTCGTCAGTCGAGGGACACTTAGGTTGCTTCCACTTCTTGGCTATGGTGAATAATGCTGCAGTGAACATAGGGGTGCATAAGCCTCTTTGGATTGTTGATTTCAGGTTCGTTGGGTAGATTCCCAGTAGTGCAATAGGTGGATCATAGGGCATCTCTATTTTTAATTCTTTGAGAAATCTCCATACCGCTTTCCATAGAGGCTGCACCAGTTTGCATTCCCACCAGCTGTGTATGAGGGTTCCTGTTTCTCCACATCCTCTCCAACATTTGTTGTTTTTTGTCTTGGTGATTATAGCCATTCTAACCGGCATGAGGTGATATCTTAGTGTTGTTTTGATTTGCATTTCCCTGATGATTAGTGATGTTGAACATCTTTTCATGTGCCTATTGGCCATCTGTATATCTTCTTTGGAGAAGTGTCTGCCCATTTTTTGATCGGGTGTTTGTTTTTTTGTTGTTCAGTTGTGTGAGTTCTTTATACATTATGGAGATCAACCCCTTGTCAGATATATGTTTTGCAAATATTCTCTCCCAGCTGGTGGGTTGTCTGTTCATCTTGATTCTGGTTTCGTTAGTCTTGTAGAAGCTCTTTAATCTGATAAAGTCCCAGTTGTTTATTTTTTCTTTAGTTTTCCCTAGTCTGGGTAGGCATGTCATCTGAAAAGATTCCTTTATGACCAATGTAAAATAGTGTGTTGCCTTATATTTTCTTCTTCTGTAGTTTCAGGTCTCACCTTCAGGTCTTTGATCCATTTTGAGTTAATTTTTATGAAATGGCGATAGCAGATGGTCCACTTTCATTCTTTTGCATGTGGCTGTCCAGTTTTCCCAACACCATTTATCGAAGAGACTTTCCTTTCTCCATCGTATGTTCTTACCTCCTTTGTCGAAAATTAACTGTCTGTATGTGTGGTTTTATTTCTGGGCTTTCAATTCTGTTCCATTGATCTGTGTGTCTGTTTTTGTACCAGTACCATGCTGTTTTGATTACTATTGCTTTGTAGTATGTTTTGAAGTCAAGGATTGTGATGCCTCCTGCTTTGTTCTTTTTTCTTAGGATTGCACAGCCAAGATTTTTTAAGAATAGGCAGTGCTCCTTGTCTCCACTTCCTAACCATCCGTTTACTGTTTTCTTAAAGCTATTCAAATTTATTTAATGTCAATAGTTTTCATAGAGCATTTTTTAAAATTATAGACTATTTCAAACATACAAAGAGTACCATAACACCCATGTCCCTGCCATCCAAATTTAACTGTTTACATTTTGCCATATTTGCTTCAGATCTTTCTGCTGGGGAAACAAAACATTAAAGATCCAATTGAATTCTTGTTTTTACCCCTCCTTGAGCCCATTCTCCTTTCAGCCCTCCTTTCAGGCTCCTTTGGGCCCATTTCCCTTCAGAGGTAACCTCAGCTTTGAATTTGGTGCTTAACCTTTCTCATTTGTGTTTTTCGTATTGGTATACTTTTACTAATATATTTACCTATTAAGAGTATTTGTATGTTTTTAACTTACATAAATGTAACTAGCTTTATTTTCATTCAACATTATGTTCTTAAGATTTATTCATATGAGAATAAGGGAATATCTAATTCGTATACTTCTAACTATTGAATGAGATTTTGTGTGAGTATACCATGGTTTATTCATTCCTTTCCCAATGACCGTTTAGGTTGCTTTTAGTTTGTCACTGTTACAGACTGTGCTACAGTGAATATTCTTGGGCTTGCCTTCTTTTGCTCATGTGCAGGAGTCTCTAATGCTTTGGATGGCAGCAGCATTAGCATCACCTGGAAACTTGTTATAAATGCAAACTCCGGGAATGGGGCCCAGCAAGCTTCACTTCCCTACCCCCTTATGTAATAATAGTCCATTGAGTGTCATTGATCCCATTTATTAAATCCCTCTGGAAATTTTATCCTTCTCCCCATTCCCACTGTCACTGCTAGATTTTAAGATAATAGTTTCTCTTTCCTAGATTGTTGTAGGAAATTTAAACTTATTCCTCTGGTACAGTTTTGGCCCGATTTTAGTCTTCATAGTACTGTGGGAGTGATTGCTTTTTCAACATAAATCTGATCATATTGCTTCTCAGCATAAAATGTCATATACACTCCATTCATGCATTGCCTTCTGTGCTCTGACTCTCCTTCTGCAGCCTCTTTCTCATCAGTTCCCATTTTTGAGCCCTGTATTCTTGCATAAGAAGGACTATTTTCAGTTCCCTGAACTTACTGTGCTGTTTCATGCATTACTGCCTTTGTTCTTGTTATTCTGTCTCCCTGGAATTTCCTGTCTGCCTCCGTGTCATCCTTTAACATGCATCTCCTCTGTGAAGCCATTTCTGACTTCTCCATAGAATCAGCCATATCCATTGTGTCTCCACTGTAGTTTTTACAATAACTTTTATAACATCTACTGTACAGTATTTATTTGTTTGCAGATATTCTATAATTTCTAGATCTATATACTATACTTTTATACTAGATCAAGATCTTTTCACAGCCAGGGACCATGACTTATGTATCTTTGTATCTTCTATACCTTTTACAGTGCTTCACGTGTAGTAGACCCTCAGCAGATATTTGAATGGGCAGATAAATGGATACACACATTAACATGTTCCCCCTGGAGTAGACCGACCAGAAGAAATATAGATATTCTCTGACTTTTAATCTCTGTAAATCAGTCTAAGTCACGACTCTCCCTTGCTTCACAATCCTGTCAACGTGGAAAGGGCTTTCTTTGTTTTGTTTTGTTTTGTTCTGATTTTACTTTTATTTTGGAATATTTTTAAGCTTATAGAAAAGTTGCAAAAATAATACAAAGAATTCCTGTATATGTTTCAGCCAGATTTGCCAATTGTTAACTAGATGTAGCTGTCAATATATGAAATATAAGGGGTTTTCTCTGAACCATTTGAGAGTATATTGCAGACATATTCCCTTTACCTCTAAATACTTCAATGTTTGTTTCCTTAAGACAAGAACATTGTCTTACATAACCACAGTACAATGATCAAATTTAGGAAATGTAATATGGATACAATTCCGTTATCTAATATCAGTCCATATTGAGATTTCACCAGTTGTCCCAATGATGTCCTTACTTATGGTAATTTTTCCTCTGATCCAGTATCCAATCCATGGTCGTGGATTTCTTTTAGTTGTCATTTCTCTTTGGTCTCCTTTAATCTGGAGCAGTCCCTCTGCCTTTCTTGTCTTTCATAACATTGTTATTTTTGAAGAGAATGGTACAGCCATTTTATAAAATACGCCTTAACTCAGGTTTGTGTGATATTTTCTCTTGATTAAATTCAGGTACATGGTAAATTTTTATCTAGTAATAGAAGAATAGCAACTAGACTTTTCCTTCTAGCCTTTCTCTCTGCTGTTATTCATAGTAGTTTGCTGTTCTGTGGTATCTTCTGCTAAAATTGAGAGAAGTTGGTTGGACTAACACTTCCATGTCAACTCAGCCATCCAGATTTAGTTTTAAGTACCCCCCAAGATATTCCCACTTGTCTGACCTCTTCATTCAGAGTGACTTAAAAATATATAAGTACCTAATACTACTTTTGGAATCAAAATTGGGACTGCTGCTCTTGATCAAAGCAAGGAGGGAATGCCTATAACCCGGTGAGATTATTGCATTTTCTCTTTTTTCATATGTTATTAGAAGTTTATAAAATTTCAGTTTAGAAACCTCTTCTTAACAATAATTATTCAGAAGTTCCAAAGCTGCAAAAAATATTAAAGAATGAAAAGCTGAAGTTTTGTATTGTGATGTAGTGATTTGTTTGGAGGTGGGGAATGTTTGTTTCAATCCTAATTTAAGATGTGTTTATTTTCCATGAATGTCTTGCTGTCTCTGATAGGGAGCTTATTAGATTTCCTGAAGGAGGGAGATGGAAAGTATTTGAAGCTCCCACAACTGGTTGATATGGCTGCTCAGGTACTTGTGTATCTATACATGTATCAATTTGAATTGAAAGTGTACATTAAAAGTATAAAATAATCTTAGTAGAATTACTCTTGTTTATGTAGTAAAACCATGGAGTTTTAGAGCTGGAAGGAACATTAGAGATAATTCAGTCTGATCATCTTGTGGTACAGATAACGTAGTATCTGAAGACCGAGGTACCTAAAACTCATATAACTTATTAGTATCAGCACCAGGCATGTAACTCCCAGTACAGTGCTGTCCTGGAACATGTGGCCTTTTAGAAGCATGTGCATCCACAAATATAAAATTTATATGTATGTATATTTCAACAGATAAATTTTAAGACAATGAATGATTGCTATTCCAAAGAAAATATTGGAAATCTAAAGTATATGCTGAATTTGTTGTTTAAGATGGCAATATACATTTAAAATGGGATATTTTTATTCTTCTCATTTTTGTTTTTAAATATAAGTGAAAACTATAATAGTTTCTATTCAGGTATGTGGTAGGTGTTCAAGGGGCCTTTAGTTGGCTTTGGTTGACATAATGGTTTTAAGACTCCTCTCTCAGTGAGCATCCAGATGTCCATGGAATCTGGCAGTTTAGAGAAATTTTATACCAAGAAACTGTCCATGTGAGACTTTAGCATATGCCAAGCCTAGTCCATGCTCCTGAGTTCACGGCTCTTAGACATTCTATGGTAGGGATTGGAAAACTGTTTTTGTAAAGGGTAACAGATAAATGTTTTAGGCTTTGTGGGCCATATACATCACTGTTGTTTTTTCTCCTCCTCTCCCTCCTCCTCCCCACTCTCCCGCCTCCTCTTACTCCCCCTTCCTCCTCTACTTCTCCTTCCTTCCCTCTCCCCCTCCCTCTCCTCCTCCTCCTCCATTAGTGTTTTCTGTTTTTCCTATTGTCTGCTAGATTTTGCCCTGTTCCCATCATCTCCTTTTGAGAGATGATTTTTCAGTGATCTGACTTAACATTAACCAAAATTGTCCTCTCCCTCCTTCCCTTTGTCCCATATGTTTTTTTTT
This sequence comes from Diceros bicornis minor, assembly GCF_020826845.1. Lineage (NCBI taxonomy): Eukaryota > Metazoa > Chordata > Mammalia > Perissodactyla > Rhinocerotidae > Diceros > Diceros bicornis. The sequence continues at coordinate 14,724,384 of NC_080755.1, read as the reverse complement.
CTTTCCAAGATTGCTGATGGTATGGCATATATTGAAAGGATGAACTATATTCACCGAGATCTTCGGGCTGCTAATATTCTTGTAGGAGAAAATCTTGTGTGCAAAATAGCGGATTTTGGTTTAGCGAGGTTAATTGAAGACAATGAATATACAGCAAGACAAGGTAAAATTACTTTTTAATGGTTGTAACCTAATGTTCAATGGATTGTCTTACCATTCTTTTGACTATACAGGGTTCTACAGAATAATAATAGCTCTAGGTTTGCTCAGAAGAGTCATAGAAACATTGATTTTATTCATAAAAGTATATACAATATGTGATAACCATGGCTTTCTGATAATTATTTCCCCCAAGGAAGAACTTAACTGGGTGTTCTTTGCATTATAAATATAGCAAGCAGTACACTCCTCTTTACACTTCTTTTGTCATGCCAACAAATAAACTTTTTTTTTTTAAATAATTTTATTTATTTTTTTTTTTCCCCCAGAGCCCCAGTAGATAGTTGTATGTCATAGCTGCACGTCCTTCTAGTTGCTGTATGTGGGATGCGGCCTCAGCATGGCCGGAGAAGTGGTGCGTCGGTGAGCACCCGGGATCCGAACCCGGGCCGCCAGCAGCAGAGCGCGCGCACTTAACCGCTAAGCCACGGGGCCCGCCCCCAACAGATAAACATTTTAAAATTCTTTTTGTAACAAACTTCAGAACTATCCAGATTTTACTACACTAAGGATCAGAAAGGGTGTATTTGAAGCTAATACATTAAGAAATAGCATACAATTTTATAAAGGCTTTGGAAACCATTTCTACACCAGATTTACAATAATTCTTTATTATATATAAAATTGTTATAAATAAAAACATTTGGAAGATTGACATAGAGTGAAGAGAAGGGAGCTTGTAGAAATTAACATAGGTTGATTCTTCTGTTTGGCATCTTTCTCTCTAAACTCTCATTCAGTACACACTTAATGAACACATTTATAATATATGCATGTGGAAAGAGTATGGGTTTTTTGAATCTCATTTTCATCTCTTATTAGCCCAGAGATTTCAACCAAGTTATCTAGCCTTTTTGACTAAGCCTCAGTCTCCTCACTTATAAAGACTAGCTGGTGCTATATACTTTTCAAGACTGTTGTGAAACTTGAATGAAGTAATAGATGTATAGTGCTTGACATTACCTAACATGGTAGATGCTCAGTAAATATTAGAGCTTACATTTTAATGGGCAAGGTAGACCTGCATATAAATAACTATAAAGCAAGCTATTATGTAATTAATGTCAAAAGAATATATGGAAAATACTGTGGGAAAGCAGAAAGAACAGGAAAGACTTTACAGAGGCGATGACTTATCAGCAGGACCTTGAAGGAAAAGTGTAACTTTGACAAGCAGACATTGAGTGAGTAAGGTCCCATATAAATCACCACATAGGTTGTCCATCCTGCCTGGAACCTTCAGTGAGCCTCCACACCTACAAAACAGATTCCTTGGCATTCAGCATATCCTACTCTCTAGTCCCAGCTTACCTTTAACAGACATTTGAGTCCCTCTTTGTGCCAGATATGAGGGCACAGCTGTAGGAGGGCATGATTTCTGCTATCAAGGAGCTCACTAACTACTGTCTGAGACTAAATGCTAAATAGACTTTTCAGTACAATCTAATAAGCCCAATTTAAAGGTTAGTGAAGGTTTATTTAGTAGACATACCAAAAAAATCTTTTTCTCAGCTATCTACTATTACCATCATTTCATAAAAGAGCATTTTAACACTACACAAGTAGGAAGGACACAATCTCAGAAGACATACCTATAAATTAATAATTTTAGCTTTGTGAATTGATACATGATCCTTTTTCTCTTTTTTTCATCAGTATGACTTTTTGTCAGTGACCAGATTGGTACACAAACCACTGGGAACTGCTGCCTTAAACCACAGGTTCTCAACCAGGGGTGCTAGCACACCCCCAGGGGACATTTGGCAAAGTCTTGAGACATTTTTTGGTTGTTATGACTGGGAGGCTGCTACTGGCCTCTAGTGGGTAGAGGCGAGGCATACTGCTAAACATCCTACAACGTAGAAGCTAGCCCCCCACCAAATGAAGAATTCTCCAGCTCAAAATGCCAGTAGTGCCAGGCTGAGAAACCCTGCCTTCAACACAGTGCTTTCTTTTCAACCTCCTTACTTTTGGGCAGTTCTCTCCAGCTAGATATATCTTCCTATTCTGTATTCTTTATAAAAATTCTAACCATTCTTTAAGGCTTAACTTAGCTGCCACTTTTTTTTTTTTTTAGTGAGGAAGATCAGCCCTGAGCTAACATCCATGCTAATCCTCCTGTTTTTGCTGAGGAAGACCGGGTCTGAGCTAACATCTATTGCCAATCCTCCTCCTTTTTTTTCCCCCCCAAAGGCCCAGTAGATAGTTGTAGGTCATAGTTGCACATCCTTCTAGTTGCTGTACGTGGGACGCGGCCTCAGCATGGCCGGAGAAGCGGTGCGTCGGTGCGCGCCCGGGATCCGAACCCGGGCCACCAGTAGCGGAGCGCGAGCACTTAACCGCTAAGCCACGGGGCTGGCCCGCTGCCACTTTTTTAATGAAACTTTTTGTGATTGTGCTAGTGAAAAGTTTAATGAAACCTTTTGTGATTGTGCTGGCAAAAACTGATCTTCTGTTTGTCTGAACATCTAAAGAACGATTTTTTAACACTATATACATACATATATAAGTAACTTCAAGTATGTAAGACACCTATAATCTCATTTCCACTCTTATAAGCTTCACAAAGGCTATGTTTTTATGTCCCCCATAACGATTAGTATACTGTCTTGTGCATAAAAAGCATACACTAAATATTTGAGTACATTAATATAGGCTTTTAAAAAAGTATAGTAAAATTTTCCAGAGAGATATGATAAAATAGAAAAGAGATTATGGTCAAAAACCAGTAGACATTAGAACCCAGCAGAATATGCCCTCATCAACCAACAGTTAGCTATAGCTACTAGGTGCTAGACTGACTTAAAAGTTAGAGATCCTATAATCTACATTTTTGGTTGCTTCTTATTAGAGTTTCTACCTCTATTTTCTTGAACGGTTTATCTCTCCACCAACAATTATCTTTTTTATGTTATTGAGTATCTTATCAGGAAGAAATCTGATTTAATACAAATTTTAAATATTAAAGAAAATTTTCCCATGTATCTTATATTTTTGAAGAATTGGACATGATGACACATATAGTAGGGATACTGACAAAAGATTAGCCCTGCTTATGCCATATTTACATAAATAGATTTTGGGTTTTTTGGTTTCACTGGTGATTTTCAATAAGCCTTTAAAAAAATAAACATTTTATACAGACTCTTTTAGAAAATTCAGCAGATTGGAACAATTTCCAACTAATTTTATAAGGCCAGTATAATCTGACATAGAAAGCTGATGAGAATATTATAAAAAATAAAATCACAGAATAATTTCTTATCACCATACATGCAAAATTTCTTAACAAAATAGCAAATTGTATTCAGTGATATACAAAAAGTATAATACCTCATGATCAAATGAGAGTTCTCAATAATGAAAAACTGATTTTACATTTGAAAATTAATTTGCTGCATTAACAATATAAAGGTGAAAAGTATATGATCATCTCAGTAAATGCAGAAGAAAACGTTTGATAATATTCAACATGCATTTATAAGAAAAACTCATTAGGAATAAGAGCATACTTCCTCAGTCTGATAAAGGGAATCTTTAAAAAGAAAGAAATTTATAATATCAGCACATAAAAAGGCATTAGAGGGGCCTGCCCCGTGGCACAAGTGGTTGAGTGTGCGTGCTCCACCGTGGCAGCCTGGGGTTCGCCGGTTCAGATCCCGGGCGTGCACCGACGCACTGGTTGGCAAGCCATGCTGTGGCGGCATCCCATATAAAGTGGAGGAAGATGGGCACGGATGTTAGCCCAGGGCCAGTCTTCCTCAGCAAAAAAAAAAGAGGAGGATTGGCAGATGTTAGCACAGGGCTGATCTCCTCACAAAAAAAAAAGGCATTAGATTAAAAGAAATCAGATTCAAACTGTATTTACTCATAATCTATTATTTTATTTATATGAAACCCCAAAATAAGCAAAATAATCCATGGTAATATAAATCAGAAAGTAGTTTTCTCAGGGGGTGGGGCTGCAGAGAAGGATGGGAAATTGATCGGAAAGAAATATTTGGGAACTTTCCACGATGATGGAACTGTTCTATATCTGATTTTGGAGGGTGGTAGATAGGTATACATGATTTCAAAACTCATCAAAATAAAAATGCAGGAAGTCTTTATTATAAGTAAATAGTACCATAAATATTAAAGAAAATATTAGATTTGCTTGTAATAGCTTATTTTTATGGCTGGGTTCTGAATTAGCCAATTAAATGGGCTTGTTTCAATTTTGCTGGCCTTCTGCAGATATGACTCAGGATACTGGCTAATGATTTACTGTCTTGTTTGCAGTGTGCCTGGTGCATATTTAAGTACCTTTTTTTAAATTGAGGTAACACTGGTTTATAACATAAATTTCAGGTGTAGATCATTATATTTCGACTTCTGTGTGTAGACAAATAGATTTTTAAAAATTTACTTAAGCAAGATTGTCAATACTGTTTTAGGTGCAAAATTTCCAATCAAATGGACAGCTCCTGAGGCTGCACTATATGGTCGATTTACAATAAAATCTGATGTATGGTCATTTGGAATTCTGCAGACAGAACTGGTAACAAAAGGCAGAGTGCCATATCCAGGTAAGCTTGCGTTTCCTGAGCTCTCGGTTATCCCATCAGTGACTTGAACTCGAGTTTATTAGGAGGAAAAATGTAAGGGGGCAAAAAAGGCCTTTTTTTCTTTTGTCTCTGTCTCTGCCTCTCTTTTCTTCCTTCTTCCCCCCCAACCCCCGCCCTTTATTTTGGTATTGGATGGATAGGGAAAGCACATGAAGAGTGGCCCACATTCCCCTCAGCATTCTCCCTTAGGGCATTTTCCAAAAGGGCCTTTTATCTCAGTCATTCTCTCAGATAATAAGCATATCTTAAATATCCTGGGTCATCTTCCCCACACCCCCGACCTCCACCCCCGCCCCCAAGTAATTGAGGGTGTATGCTACCCTGTGATAAGAGAGGTGAGCTCCTGATGGGGGTGGGGAGAATTACAAAGGAATCCAAGAAAGGAACTGTGTAATACCTTGAAGAAATTCAAAAACAGGTGATATTAGATAAGGAAACTGTTTCAGGGAAGTGACTTGATATAGTTACATACATAGTATATTTGGCACAATCAGGACTAGAACTCTCTGAATTCCTGTTTGAAAGTTCTTTCAGACACTGTCTTGTCACTATTCCTCATTAGCCCAAGTTTGGTCATTATTAACTGTTAGTGGCTAGGGGATTTGTTCTGTTTTGCTAGTGGTGCTTGGCATCATTGTTTTTTCATGTTTGAATCTTGCCTGTTAGGTATGGTCAACCGTGAGGTGCTGGAACAGGTAGAACGAGGATATAGGATGCCTTGCCCCCAGGGCTGTCCAGAATCCCTGCATGAATTGATGAATCTTTGTTGGAAGAAGGACCCTGATGAAAGACCAACATTTGAATATATACAGTCCTTCCTGGAAGACTACTTCACTGCTACAGAGCCACAGTACCAGCCAGGAGAAAATTTATAATCCAAGTAGCCTATTTTATATGCACAAATCGCCAAAATGTAAAGAACTTGTATAGACTTCCTCATTTCTGTACAGGAATCAAAAGAAGAAAATCTTCACTCTGCATGGTAAATGGTAAACTGGAATTCCAGATATGGTTGCACAAGACCACTTTTTTTTTCCCCCGAGTGTTAAACTCTAAAGTACCAATGATGAATTTTCCAACTTATTTCAGGGTCCAAAGAAAGTATAGCTAAGATATGGATGTCAGTGTGAGAGACAGCATGACAATGAAGAGCAGAAAGGCTACTATTTATAAATCACTTCCTTTCTTTTATTCCCCAAATTCAGAACTATTAAGAAAAAATTATCATAGACAAAACTTGGGAGATAAAAAGTTATACCATAATAAAATCTAAAATCAAGGAACTTTATGGGACCAAACAATTCCATTCCAGTTTTTAAGAATTTCTTGCATTCACTATTCTCAAAGGTTTTTTCTATGTTGAACAGTTAATATGCAATCTTAATATATGCCTCCTGTTGCATGGAAATGGGCCAGGTTTTTAGAAGCAAAAAGGAAAATAAACACTATCTAAAACTTAGTTAAATGTTAGACAACAGCAGTGGAATTTGAAAGTATAATGCACTGTGTTAATACTCAAACTCATGGAACTGGAAAGTAGAAAAGAAATTTATCACTTTAATCATTTTCTGAATAGCTCAGTTTAGAATAATGAAGGTAACTAGAAAGTGAGTTAATTTTTTATAAGGTTGCATTGATTTTTTTCAAAAACGCAATATATAATTAAAATTGTACTATCCAATCCAAGGGGAAATCTTTTAATCTTTAGACAGCATGAAAAAATAAGATCCAGCATTTAAACAGTCCTTTTTAAAAATATACTGGTACACTGTGAGATATTGCTAATATTTACGGTGATGGGTGCCACAAATATAAAATATCACTAGATCAGGGACTTGAATGCACTTTTGCTTACTGAATATAGGCGGACAGAGAGGAAAATGTATTTAAAAGAAATATGAGAAAAGAAAATGTGAAAGTTTTACAGATAGAGGGATGGAATGTTATGTTTAATGTTTATGTTATGGAGTGACAAAATGGCTTTGCTGGCACTCAAAGCTCCTCACTTATCTGTTTTCTGAGATTTTAAGAGTTATAAGGTATGACTATAAAATTAATCTTTCTTAACATAAACACTAAATGAGTGTTATAGCCTCAAAATAGCTAAGTTAAGGCTTCCCACTAATTCCAGTGATAAAGCTTTTATGCAAAACATTTTTAGAACTCCAGTTTTCAAATCTGTGTTTAAATCTACGTTCACTTTTTAAATATACTTAATGGTGATCATTTTTTCCCTTTTAGAATTCAGCTGATTTGAGGAGGAAAACTTATTCAGAATAATAACAGTGGTGAAAAGTGGGGACAGTTTTTTGCCCATTTTAAGGGCTGAAGTGAAACATACAAAATAAGACTGATTTTTATGACTAACTCAAAAAGAAATTCCAAAATATGAATTTGAATAATAGCATTACTGGTTTAATTGTCTAGCAAAAGTACTGACTCGTACAAAATAAAAGTCTGGTATTTATGTTTTAAATATTCTCTTTATTGTCACGCTTTAAGTAAAGCAATACACCAGGTCCCCATATTTTAGAATCATAATTTTTAACTACCATCACTTACTTCATTTAATCATTAAGTTTAAAATTCTGTGCCATGGTATCTATGTTGAAATTCAAACCATTTTATAATGTGACAGATGAACTTCATGCACGTTGGCAATAGTTCTGGTACTAAAAATTGCAGTGGTTTCTTATGTTTACGTAACCTGCTTAGTATTGAATCCCTCTTCCGAGAGGATCTTCCTGAGACAACTGCCATCATCATTTACCCTTAACGTCTACAACCTGTGACATCAAATTTTTAAAGGGCTTCAGTGAACTATGGTATTATAATTTTTCTAAGCATTTAAAAAAGAATAACAAAATTATATGTTCATCTACTAATTCTGTTCAAAAAAATAAGCTGGGAAAAGTTGATGGTATGCATTAAGTTTTAACTGAATGGAGCAGTTCCTTAGTTGTATAGTAAGGAAATAAAACACTAACTTAATGAGTATTCAGATTAAATGGTTATGTTTTTTAGATTGCCAAGAAAAATAAACAATTTTGTACATCTGAAGATTTTTTCCAACAGCTTTTCATCTTCAATATCTTAATGTGGAACTTAACCCTTACCAAAAAAGAAAGTTGTAAAAACAACTTTCTAGCACAAACACTTTTTTTAATGAATAATGGTAGCCTAAAACTTAATATTTTTATAAAGTATTATAATATTGTTTTGTGGATAATTGAAATAAAATTTCTCATTGAATGCACTCATTTATCTTTTTAGCCACTAATCATATTTTCTTTATTAAATTCAGAACATTAATGAACTCATTCTATGTGGTTAATTTTCATTGTCAGGTGAGTGACATTTTTACAAGTTTTTTTTTTTTTTAAATTATACCAGCAACTACAGTTAATGTATTGTACAGAGAAACGTAAGTGATTTGAGTGAAGCTGTTCACAGAGAATGTGTGTGGAGGATATAAAATGAAATGACCACTTTTGACCATAAGGGATTTAATTTTCTAAAAATGAAAAATATGTGAGCCTTATTTCTGTGTGTATTTTACACTTCTGTTATAAGTATAATGAAAATAAAGGTATACTAAATTATAAATGGCCAATCAAAAGCATTTATTATTTTCAATAAGGTAATAGTATTACCTTTTACTATTATATTATCTAGAATTATTAGCTTTGTTTTTCCCTGATTTCAGAAAAGTAACATTTAATCAACAAACACATCATTTAGTAAACATTTATTAAATATTTTTATACAGTATAGTAATAATTCCTCAATTTAAGAATGTTTCCCTAGTTTGCTGTTTGCCTTTTAATTTTGCATGTAAGTTTTTGACATTTAAGTTGTACATTTGTATGTTGTCAATCTTTTTTATGCTTAAAAAGTCCTTTGCATCCCAAGATTAAATATTCATCTCATCTGTTATATTTTATGCTTTCCTTTTTTGTATTTCTCTTTAATTCATTTGGAGTTATTTGGGTATAAAATATGACTTAAGAGTCGAGCATGATTTTTTCCCTATAGTTAATTTTCCCAGCACTGTTCACTGGTTAATCCATTCCCACCCCATTGGTTTGGGTTCTTTCCTTTATTATGCACATATCTACAACACATCTGTTTTGTCCCAATTAACTTGCCATTCTTCTGTCAACACAACATTTTTATTTACTAATCACTAGATAATGCATTTTAATAATTAAGAAGCAAGTTGTTTTTGCTATTCCTTTTTTTTTTTTTTTTTTAATCTTGGTATTCTTTCCTTTTTCTTTTTTTTTTTTTTGAGGAAGATTGGCCCTGAGCTAACATCTGTTGCCAATCTTTCTCCTTTTCTTTTTTCTCCCCAAAGCCACAGTACATAGTTGTATATCCTAGTTGTAGGTCCTTCTAGTTCTTCTACATGGGGCCCTGCCTCAGCATGGCTTGATGAGCGGTGAGTAGTTCCACACCCAGGATCCGAACCAGCGAACCCCAGGCTGCCAAAGCAGAATGTGCAAACTTTACTGCTACACCACTGGGCCGGCCCCCTAAATCTTGGTATTCTGGCAAATTCTTGATGAACTTTAGACTTTATTTTTCATATTCCCAAAAAATTCAAGTGAGATTTTGGTTAGGGTGACATTATGCTTATAAGTTAATTTGGTAAGAATTAACATCTTTCAAATCAGTTTTCCCATTCCATTTATGCAAATCTTCATTTACATCTCTTAGTAAAGTTCTTCTCCAAGATTTTTCTCTATGGAGTTGGAAGATGAGTCTGATCTCTTGTCTGATTATAATGCTCTAAAGATGCCACCCCAGTGCTGCTGGAGACCAGGTCCCCACATTGTTACAAAAAACCCCAACAATGCAGAGATCAGGAAGATTGTGTGCCCCAATAGCATTTATTTCCCTAAAATCAGCTCCTCCCCTGCACCTCTTCCAGTTTCTCCTTTTTTTGTTTAAATGACATCAAGTTGAGTTTTTGTCACCAGCAACCAGAGTCTTAATTAACATTCAAATTATCAATACAGAAAGGAATACCTCTGATTAAAATAAGCAACGCATGGCTGGTATCGTCCTTTTGCCCCTCCACATCCACAGACTGCTAGAAGGTCGACCTGTACTCATCAGTGGGTTCCTGCACTCTCTGGATTCCTGTTGAGTTAAGCCCATGAGGAGCTCTAGCAGAAGATCGGAGGAAACCTGAAAGAAAGGTCAAGGTGTTTATTTCCCTGGTTTCCTCCCTGTGAGGTTGGGCTGGCTATGTCCTTCAACCAAAAGTTCCTTTCAATATGGACTCCTCTCCTGGGGATTGATAACAGTTCCCATCCCTTATCTTTTCTGCCTTAGGGGTGCTCCTAACTTTGGTCACTGTGTTTCCCCTATCCTGCCCACCCCTTTATAAATATTCTTGATTTATCTTAGAGTGTGCCCTCTATTTCCAGCTGGGACCCTGACTGCTACTCGTCATACTACTGATAGCTGTATCAGTAGAAAATAGGAAACTTGCACTATCACATCGGAGTGACGGTTTATATAAAACAGTAACATCTTCAGTACAATAGCAGCATACGATATTGTATCAAATGTAAAATTACCATAAGACCTTATTAACTGTGGAGAGAACATACCAAATCTTTTTTTTAATTGTGGTATAATTGACATACATTATATTAGTTTCAGGTGTACAGTATAATGATTTCATAGTTGTATGTATTGCAAAATGATCACCACAATAAGTCTAGTTAACATCCATCACCATACATAGTTACTGAATTTTTTTCTTGTGATGAGAACTTTTAAGATCTATTCTCTTAGCAACTTTCAAATATACAATAAAGTATTATTAACTATAGTCACCATGCTATACATTACATCACATGATTTGTTTATTTTATAACTGGGGGCCGGCCCTGTGGCTTGGGCCGGCCCTGTGGCTTAGCGGTTAAGTGCTCGTGCTCCGCTGCTGGTGACCTGGGTTCGGATCCTGGGTGTGCACCTACGCACCGCTTCTCCGGCCATGCTGAGGCCGCGTCCCACATACAGCAACTATAAGGATGTGTAGCTATGACATACAACTATCTGCTGGGGCTTTGGGGGAAAAAATAAATAAAATTATATTTTATAACTGGAAGTTTGTACCTTTTGACTCCACCCATTTGCCCCCCTACACACACACCTTTGGCAACCACCACTCTGTTCTTTCTCTAGATCTATGAGCTTGGTGGTTGTGTTTTGTTTTGTTTAACATAAGGGTATCAGTTTTTGTTTTTGTTTTAAGATTGGCCCTGTGCTAACATCTGTTGCCAATCTTTCTCTTTTTTCTTTTCTTCTCCCCAAAGCCCCAGTACACAGTTGTATATATCCTACTTGTAGAGTTGTAGCTCTTCTATGTGAGACGCTGCCTCAGCATGGCTTGATGAGCGGTGAGTAGGTCCTCGCCCAGGATCCGAACTGGTGAACCCCAGGCCACCAAAGCAGAATGCACAAACTTAACTGCTATGCCACTGGGCTAGCCTGTTTTAGGTTTTTTGATTGATTCCACATATAAGTGAGATCATATGGTACTTGTCTTTCTCTGACTTATCTCACTTAGCATAATGCCTCAAGGTCCATCAATGTTGTCACAAATGGCAAGATTTCCTTTTTTATGGCTGAATAATATTCCAGCTGTACATATACTACATTTTCTTTATCTATTAATCTGTTGATGGATACTTAGGTGGTTTTCATATCAGAACATATCAAATCATAGAATATTCTAAACTCCAATTTCAAAACTGGAATCTTAAAGAGTTTTTCAATTAAATTTCTATTTTTCAAAAATTGGTAAGCCATATGTGATAGAACTTCATTAAACAGAGTGATTAGTTGCAACACCCCAATTCACGAATGAATCAATTCATGAATTGCATAAAAAATGAATAGGAATGAGGGTGGGAGTGCTGACCTAAGAAAAAGGAAATGGAAGAAAAAGGAAATGGAAGAAAAAGGAAGTATCTAGAAAATTAGTAAAACAATGGAAACTAAATTAAATAGACAATGTGTGAAAATTCCCCAGTAGCAGGAATGGCCCATAGACCTTTAAGAAACAGATGTCTAATATTCAGTTGTAAGATGCTTGCTCAGCTCTCCTGTTACCACAAACCTTCCTTTAAATCTGCTACACAAAACCTTGGGTCAGTGGCATTTAGGGAAATAAAGCGATTAGGGTAATGTCCAGAAGGGTTGTTGACAAGGTACAAAAATGGGGAGGGGTGGATTTCACACATAAGAGTTTAAATGCAGTGAGGAAATAAATAAAAAATTCAAATACAGAAACTGAATCGGGTGAGTGGAAAAATAAGTCCACCAAGTACTTCCAGAGATACTGGGACGGACAGATTTCCCACATGCAGGGGGCAGAGAGTGACTCCAGCCTCACTTACATCTTAAAGGTCAAGTTAACATGAGCAAGCTGGAGGACCTGGAGAATCCAAAGTACAAAACTGCCTCCAGCCTACGTGGTAATAGGGGTGAGAGAAAAAGCAAAACTTGGAAGTTGGCCAAAAGGATCCTAACAGAAAACTGAAGAATTATGGTGTGTCCCTTAAAGGTCATCAAATTCCTTTTACTCACTTATAATTGCAGTATTTTCGAGGAAAGCCTTGGTCCCCTAAAACACTGAGAGAATATACTGTGGAAGTAGCAAACTAAAGACATGCTTTCATGTCTCTTTCTATCCCAAAGCCCCTGAAAGGATCAAAGATCTGGGTTGTTGGTTTTTTATTTCTGTAATCCTTACCATTGCTAGAAAATTAGAAAGGGTGGCATAAGTCCAGCAGAAATTTTGAGGAACTCCTGGAACCACAAGAAACCCAGTCCAAAGCAAATACAAGAGAAAATTCTTGGAGAGCTTTAAGTGCAATTCCAAAGAATTCAAATTCAAAATCAACAAATATAAAGAGGAGGAGGGAGCCTCAAAGCAACATTTTTGTTTGTTTTATTGAGGTATAATTCAGACACAATAAAATTCACCATTTTAAGTAGACAATTAGATGAGTTTTGACAGATGTATACAGTCATGAAACCAGTACCAAAATCATGATATAGAACTTCTCCATCATTCCAAAAAGTTCCCTCCATTAACTCCCGACGCCGGCAACCACTGAGGGCTTTCTGTCACTACAGTTTGACATTTCTAGAATTTCATACAAATTGAATCATACAGTATGTAGTCACTGCTGTGTGGCGTCCTTCACTTAGCACAGTGCTTTTGAGATTCATCTTTTTATGGCTCAGAAATATTCTATTGTAGGGATGTACCACAATTTGATTTTGTCCATTTACCAGTTGATGGATGTTTGGGTTGTTTCCAGTTTGAGACTATCATGAATAAAGCTGCTATGAACATTCAAGTACAAGTTTTAGTGTGAACACAGGCTTTAAATTCTCTCGGAAGAATACCTAGGAGTAGGATTACTGAGTTCTATGGTACATGTATATTTAACTTTCTAAGAAACTGTCAACCTATTTTCCAAAGAAGCTGTTCCATTTTGTACGGAGAGCTCTAGCTGCTTGACATCCTTGCCGATACCTGGTGTTGTCAGCTACTTGAACTGTAGCCGTTCTGCCGGGTGGTGGTGGGATCTCATTGAGCTTTGACTGTGCATTTCCCTAATGACTACTAATGTTAAGTCTTTTCATGAGCTTATTTCAAATTCATGTATCTTCTCTGGTGGAGTGTCTATTAAAATCTTTTACCCATTTTTTTGTATCAAGTTGTTTGTCTTATTGAATTGTAATTATTTCAATATTCTGGATACCAGTACTTTATCAGATATATGTTTTGCAAATATTTTTCTCCCAATCTGCAGCTTGCTTTTCCATTTCCTTAATGGTATCTATCAAAAACATTTCTAATCTTGATGAAGTCTAATTTATCATTTTTTTCCTTTTATGATTCATGCTTTCTGTTTCCTAAAAAAATTTGCCTTATCCAAGTTCACAAAGATTTTCTCCTATGTTTTCTCTATTATAATTTTAGCTCTTACATTTATTAATTTTTTTTTTAATTTTTTTGTGAGGGAGATCAGCCCTGAGCTAACATCCATGCCAATCCTCCTCTTTTTTTGCTGAGGAAGACTGGCCCTGGGCTAACATCTGTGCCCATCTTCCTCCACTTTATGTGGGATGCCACCACAGCATGGCCTGAAAGTGGTGCGTTGGCGCACACCCGGGATCCGAACCCGGGCCACCAGCAGTGGAGTGCGTGCACTTAACCGCTACGCGATGGGGCCGGCCTCTCTTACATTTAGCTCTCTATTCCACTTCAAGATAGTCTTGGTGTATGATATAAGGTAAGGGCCCAGGGTGGTGGTTTTATTTGTTTCTTCATAGGAATATCCAATTGTACCAGCACCATTTGTTGAAAAGACTTTCTTTTACCCATTGAATTTCCTTGGCACCTTTCTCAAAAATCAGTTGACTATATATGTGTGGTCTATTTCAGGATGCTTCTGTGTCACTGATCTACATGTCTGTATTTATGCCAATAAACATTGACATGATTAGTGTAGTTTTATAGTAAGTCTTAAAATCAGGAGGATTAAGTTCTTCAGCTTTGTTCTTTTTCAGGATTATTTTTGCTATTCTAAGTTCTTTAAATTTCCATAAGAATTTTAAAATCAACTTGTCAATTTCTTTAAAAAATCCTGCTGGGGGCCGGCCCTGTGGCTTAGCGGTTAAGTGCGTGCGCTCTGCTGCTGGCGACCCGGGTTCGGATCCCGGGCGCGCACCGACGCACCACTTCTCTGGCCATGCTGAGGCCGCGTCCCACATACATCAACTAGAAGGATGTGCAGCTATGACATACAACTATCTACTGGGGTTTTGGGGGAAAAAAAATTAATAAATAAAATCTTTAAAAAAAAAAAAAATCCTGCTGGGATTCTGATTAGATTGCATCAGATCTATATTTCAGTTTGGGAAGAAATGATATCTTAACAATAATGAATCTTCCAATCCAAGAATAGAAATTTCTCTACATTTAGGTCTTCTTTAATTTTTCCCCACAATGTTTTATGGTTTTTATTGTATAGACTTCCATATTTTCTATTAAATTTGTTCCTAAGGATTTCATATTTTTGATGCAATTGTAAGAAGTATTGTTTTCTAATTTCAATTTCTGATATTTAATTACTGGTATATCAAGTGTAATTAACTTTAAATTGACCTCGTATCCTGCAAACTTGCTAAACTCATTATTAGTTCTAGTAACTTGTTGGTAAATTCTACAGACAATTTTCTACAAAGACCATCAATCATGTCATCCAAGAATAAAGTGGCTTATTTCTTCCTTTCCAATATGCCTTTTATTTCTTTTTCTTGCCTTATTACACTAACTAGGACCTTCAGAACCATATTGAATAGAAGTGGTGAAAGCAGACATCTTTGCCTTGTTCCCAATCTTAAGGGAAAAGCATTAATCTTTCACCATGAAATCAGATGGTGTAAGTCAGGTTGAGGGAGTTTTTTCTATTGCTACTTTGCTAAGAGTTTTTTTTAAATCATGAATCAGTGTTGAACTTTGTCAAATGCCTTTTCAGCCTCTATAAAAATGATCATATAGCTTCTCTTTTTTAGTCCATTATTAATAGGAAGAAGTGCATTGACTGATTTTTTTCATGGTAAACCAACCTTCCAGTACTGGGATAAATCCCACTCAGTCATGATGTATTGTCCTTATATACTGCTGGTGTCAGATTTGCTAATTTGTGTGTATGTGTGTGAGGAAGATGGGTCCTGAGCTAACATCTGTGCCCATCTTCCTCTATTTTGTATGTGGGATGCCACCACAGCACAGCTTGATGAGCGGTGTAGGTCCGCACCCAGGATCCCAACCCATGAAACTGGGCCGCCAACGTGGAGCGCACCAAACTTAACCACTACACCACTGGGCCAGCCCCTGGATTTGCTAATTTTTAAAAGGATCTTTGTGTCTATGTTCATGAGAGATATTGGTCGGTAGTTTTCTTTAATATCTTTGTTTTAGTATTGGGGTAATGCTAACCTCTTTTTTAAAAAGCTGATAAATGTCCTCTCATCTTATATTTTCTGGAGGAGTTTACATAGAATTGCTAATGTTTGGTAAGCAGTGAAGCTGAGATGGCCTGGAATTTTCTTTGAGGGAAGATTTTTCATTTTATTAAATTTCTTAATAGATATAGGACTATTTATCTATTCTTTTTCTTATTGAGATATAATAGACGTATAACATATTGGTTTCAGGTGTACAATACAATGATTTGATATTTGTATATATTGCAAAATAATAACCACAATTAGTCTAGTTAACATCTGTCACCACACAGAATTACAGAAATTTTCTTGTAATGAGAACTTTTAAGATTTACTCTTAGCAACTTTAAAATATGCAATATGGTATTATTAACTATAGTCACCATGCTGTACATTATATCCCCATGATTTATTTATTTTATAACTGGAAGTTTGTACCTTTTGATCTCCTTCACACATTTCACCCAACCCCTGCCCCTGGCAACCACCAATCTGTTCTCTGTATCTATGAGCTCAGTTTTTTTAGATTCTACATATAAGTAAGATCATGCAGTAATTGTCTTTCTCTGTCTGACTTAGTTCACTTAGCGCAATGCCCTTAAGGTCCATCTGTGATGTCGCAAACGGCAAGATTTCCTTTGTTTTTATGGCTGAATAATATTTCATTGTGTACAAAAATATTCTACATTTTCTTCATTCATCTGTCAAAGGACACACTTAAGTTGTTTCCATATCTTGGCTATTGTAAATAATGCTGCAGTGAACATAGGGGTGCATATATCTTTTTGACTTAGTGTTTTCATTTTCTTCTGATAAACACCCAGAAGTGGAATTGCTGGATCATATGGTAGTTTTAATTTTTTGAGGAACCTCATACTGTTTTCCATAGAGGCTGCACCAATTTACATTCCCATCAACAGTGTTTGTGTCTTCTCTACTTTTTTCTCATTAGTCTGGCTAGTGGTTTATCAATTTTCGTGATTTTTCTCGAAGAACTAGCTTTTGGTTTCATTGATTTGCTCTATTTGTGTGTGTGCGCACGTGTGCCCGCATGTGTTCTATTTCATTGATTTTTTATCTTTACTAATTCAATCCTGGGTTTTATTTCCTCTGTCATTTGGGGGTATATTTACTCTTCTTTTTCTAGTTTTTTTAAGACAGGGGCTTAGATCATTGATTTGAGACTTTTATTCTTTACTAATATGAGCATTTAATGCAATAAATTTCCCTTTAAATACTGCTTTCACTGCATCCCACATATTTTGATATGTCATGTTTTTATCATAATTCAGTTCAACATATTTTCTAATTTCCCTTCTGAGTTCTTTTTTTGACTTATGAGTTATTTATTTTTGTGCTGTTGTTAAATATTTGGGGATTTTCCAGATAACTTTCTCTTACTAATTATAATTTATTTCTGTTTTGGTCAGAGGACATACTTTGTGTAATTTTAATCCTAAATGTGTTAACTGTATTAAAATTCCGTTTTGTGGCCCAGAATATTCTACCTTCATGAACGTTCTATGAGTACTGGAAAATAATGTGCATCCTGCTTTTGTTGGCTGGAGTATTCTATAAATGTCAATTTGGTCAAGTTAATTGATAGTGTTGCTTAATCTTCTATACTCTTACTGCTTTTCTGTCTGCTTTTTCTATCAATTATTGAGAGAGGAATGTTGGAATCCTCAACTATAATTGTAGATTTTTCTATTTTTCCTTTTAGTTCTATCTTTGTTTTGCGTATTGTGAAGCTCTTATTAGGTGTACATACATCTCGCATTGTTGTGTCTCATGATAAATTGACCCCTTTATTATTATTAAATGTCTCCCTTTATATTTGGTAATATTCCTTTAGGTAGATCCAAATTTCCATCTGGTATCATTTTCCTTCTCCTTGAAGAGCTTCCTTTAATATTTCTTGTTGCACAGATCTGACAGCACTGCATTTAAAAAGTTTTTATTTGACTTCTTTTTGGAAACATGTTTTAGCTCAGTTAAGAATTCTAGGTTGACAGTTTTTTTTCCAGAAGTACTTTATAGAAGTCTCTCACTGTCTTCTACCTTGAATTATTCCTGACAAAAAGTCTTCTGTGTTCCTCAACTTTGTTCCTTTATATGTAAAGGGTCTTTTCTTCCTGGACTGTTAAAATATAATCTCTTTATTCCTGGTTTTCAGCAATTTATGACGTGCCTTTGTATGGCTTTCTTAAAGGTTATGCTACTTGGGGTTCTTTGAGTTTCTTGATTCAATGGGTTTATAGTTTCATCAGAGTTGGAAAATTTGGGGCCGTTATCTTTCAACTTGTTTTCCTTATTCACTTCTTCTGGAACTCCAATTGCATGTATATTGAGCCATTTAATATTGTCTCACAGGTCACTGATGCTTTGTTCTTTTTCTGTTTAATCCTTCTCTCTGCTTCATTTTGGATAGTTTCTTTTGCTCTGTCTTCATATTCACTAATCTTTTCTTTTGCAGTGTCTATTGTGCTTTTAATCCCATAGAGTATATATTTTTTATCTCAGAAATTCTAGCTTTCATTTCTTCTTTTTTATATCTTTCATATCTCTCTTTATTATGCTTACATTTTACTCTCTTGAAGGTTCTTATCTGGATGTTAGCACTCATCGGTCTATTTCTATTAATTGGCCATTCTCCTGTTTATGGGCTATCTGTTACTGCTTTTATATATGCCTGGTAATTTTGATTGGATGCTAAACACTGTAAATTATAGTTTTTGGTTGCTGGAATTTTGTGTGTGTTCTTTTAAATAATGTTGAATTTTGATTTCATGCACACTTTCTACTCCGGCTGGTGGGGACAGGAACTATTCTAAGCCCCATGCAACCTCCATATATTATTTTGTCTATTCTTTACTTGGAATCAGTTGAATCCTTCCAAGGTTTATATTCAAGCTCTGTTAGGTCCAAAACAATCTTTAGTCTTAGGAGAATTTATCTCCAATCATAAGGCACTACCCTGCTGAGGATTCTACCCAGTGCTCTATGTATTACAAATCTTTTCTCTCTGGCTGGCAGGAACAGGTATTGTCCCCAACCCCGTGCAACTGCCCATAATTTTTTTTGCCTATTCCTTTCTGGTGGCTTTTTCTCAAACTAGAGTAGTTTCCTTTCACTCATATGCATGTCAGTACTCAGCCAAAGATTAGAAGGGATCCTTCTGTTCTCTGCCTCTCAAATTATAGCCATGTTGGCCTCCTCTAACAGAAATAAACACTAATATTTGTCTCCTCAACTCAGCAAGACTGCTGGGCTCAGTTTGGGTCCCTCTTTGCACTGTAGGCTACAAACAGCCTCTAGACAGTAGGCTGGAGCAACTGTAGGGTGCTTTGTTTCTCTTCTTGCCATGATCACTGTCCTGCTCTCCCTGTGGTCCAGTGTCTGAAGTCCTTTCTTCCAAATATTTTAGCTGGTTTTCTAGCTGTGTAAGATGGGAGTATAAATCCTGTCCCTGTTACTTTATTTTCCCTAGACGTAATAGGGATATTAATTATAGCAATTTTTTTAGGGTCATTAATTAAGGGGCAGCATATGGAATGGCCTGTTGCTGTATGATAAGCTGATAAAAGTACTAACAATTTTCCAAACAAAGTTCACAGTTTGCCTTGGGAGATCCCTAGATGGAATCTGTGGGCTGGTGATGAAAGCACAGCAGATCCTAAAGTAAATCCTGATCACCACAAGGGAAACAGAAAATGGAGTGGTTTATTCTGATGTTTCTCCCTAGGATCCAGCCCTGAACATGACTGAAATGAAAGCTCAAAAGGGACTCAAGCCACCCCGCTTGGAAGAAAAGCTACTTTTGTACCTGTGCAGCCACATCTCCCACCCCTCCTCCACAATCACCAGAAACAGGTTTTCAAGATCTAACTTCACAGAAAGCCAAATGTGATTCTCAACAATAAATATGAAGAGACATATGAACACTAATGTCATGATAACCAGCATCAAGAATGAAAAGAATTAAAAAGCAACAACCAAGAACAAACCCTTAAGGAACCAAACGTAATGGAGGAAACAAAAGAAAACTTTGTTTTGAGAGGATATGGCATCCATTTTTTAAAAAGGGATGATGGTACTATGAAAAGAAAACTTGGAAATTTAAAATAACACCAAAGAAAAATTAGACAATTTGGGTGAATGAAAGAAGGAACACAGTTGGAAATCAAATCAGTGAGCTGGAATATTAAGCCAAAGGATATGCCCAGAACTTAGCACAAAAGAACAAAGAGTCAAAAAGTTTCTTTAGGGGCCAGCCCAGTGGCATAGCCATTAAGTGCACGCGTTCTGCTTCGGTGGCCCGGGGTTCACAGGTTCAGATCCCGGGCGCACACTGATGCACCACTTGTCAAGCCATGCTGTGGCCGTGTCCCATGTAAAGTAGAGGAAGATGGGCACGGATGTTAGCCCAGGGCCAATCTTCTTCAGCAAAAAGAGGAGGATTGGTAACAGATGTTAGCTCAGGGCTAATCTTCCTCACACACACACAAAAGAGTTTCTTTAAAAAGTTAAAGCATGGGGCTGGCCCGGTGGTGCAGCGGTTAAGTTCACGCGCTCCGCTTTGCCGGCCCGGGGACTGCTGGTTCAGATCCTGGGCATGGGCATACACACCGCTTATCAAGCTATGCTGAGGCGGCGTCCCGCACAGAGCAACTAGAAGGTTGTACAGCTATGACATACAACTATCTACTGGAGCTTTGGGAAGAAAAAAGGGAAAAAAGGAGGAAGACTGGCAACAGATGTTAGCTCAGGGCCAATCTTCCTCAAAAAAAAAAAAGATCTAAAAAAAAAAGCAAAGTGCAGAATAATTTTCAAAAAAAAAAAGTTAAAGCATGGATGATAGACTCAGAGGTTCAATATCAACCCACCCCGAGTTCCAGATGAAGAAAACAAAAGAATGAAGATGAAAAACCAATGTAAGAAATAGTGGAGAAAACTTTCCAGAGAAATATATTGCTTCTGGTTGAAAGGATCCATCAATTGTAGAATAGGATTAACTTAAAAATTAATCCTAAACACATATTAGTAGTATTTCAAAACCATAAAGAGAAAACCCAAACATTTTCCAAAGAGAAAGAAAAAAACCCCAGCTTATTCTTTAAAGAATGACACTTCAAAGAGTATTAATTTGAACTAAGAATTCTATACAATAAAACCAGCATTCAAATCTGAAAGAAAAACAAAGACATCTTCAGAACACAAAGTACTCAGAAGATATATCACTCAGACCAGAGATCTATTCTGAAAAAATGAATTGACCATATATATATTCGAGCCACACCAAAAAAAGAAAAAAATTCAAGAAAGCAAAAAATAGTGGTGAACAAATGGATAAAACTTTAAATGTTAATAAATGTCGATCCATATCTTAAATATCTATATATCTATACTGCCAAGTGCGTAGGACAGGACAGGAGAAAAGAAAGAATATTTCATATTAACATTTGAATTTCAGACTTCTCTTGGAAAATGAGAAGATACAGCAACCCGGAGCTCTAATTCGCACAGAACCACGATCAGCTAGCACTAACTGGCTACCCCTTTCGAAGAGCAAAGGCCCTTAGCTGCAGTCCAGCCGCCTCCCGCCTCACCCTCCCTCTGCTTCCTTGCGTGCGCCTGGCCTCTGCAGGCATTTGAGATGAGTATCTCAGCCTTAAGGCAAAGGAATTCATCCAACAGGGTTATATGCATCCTTGAACAGCGGAGGTGACCCGGGTGTCCCTGAAAATATCCCTGCCATACCCACAGAAACATATTAATAGAATAATACATCTATAGTATTGCTTCCCAAACATTTCATTTAATCGTCAAAGCATTCCCCAGAGGTAGGAACTGTCGGTGTGCTGTACTGCAGGGCACAGGGTCAGTGAACCCTCTAAAATGGTATAAAAACTCACGTGTGTGCAAACTTTGGGGGGAGGTGGGAAGAGTGTCTATGGCTTTCACCATGTTCTCAGAGGGATCCCACAGCTCTGAACACAAGAGTCCCTGCAATCCTGAGGACAGAGCCCAGGACACTTTGCCCCAGGACACTTTGCCACTTAACTAGCTGTGTGCCCTCGGGCAAGTTACTTAAATCACTTGATGTCTCTGAAGTCCCATTTCTTCACCAATAAATGAAAACGATCTACCTACCTTGCAGGGTTGGCAGGTAAGAGGGAATTTATTTAAGCACTCTGCATCAGCAGGGGTTTAATAAACGGTGACTCGCCTCTTAATTTATCATGCGCAATCTGAGGCTGAGGTTACTTAAAAGACACCTAGGACTTCCTAGCCCACGGATCCCCTGGCTGCACCGGCACCGACCCGCGGACTCAGCCAGGAGCCGAGCCCGCCGCCTGAAGCTGCTGCTAGGCGGTCACACTGGTCACACCCGCCTTCTTCCCTCCCGGCGCCGCTCCTGCGAAGGTCTCTTCGCGAGTTTCCAGCCCCGCGGAGCAGGGTTCTGCGGAGACGCCGACCAGGCGCGGGGGCTCATCGTCGCCCAGAGGTCGGCCGAGACCCTCAGCGAACCAGCGCGCAGGCAGCGCGGGCCAGCGCTGGGCGGAAACTCGCCGGGAACGACGGGAGCCCCAAGGAGCCCGGGGGCGGACCCGTAGCTCCGGTCACGCCAAGTTAGCGCGCGCTGCCACGCCCCCGGGCCGCGCGGCCAATCAGCGCCCGCCGTGCCGCCCCCCCACCCCCCCCTCCCCTCGCGCGCACGGGGTCCGCGCACGGGATCCAGCGGTGCGGGCGGCTCCAGGGTCCGCGGAGACATGGTGCGCGGCAGGATCTGCGGGCTGTCCGTCCGCGACGTGCGCTTCCCCACGTCGCTCGGGGGCCACGGCTCGGACGCCATGGTAGGTACTGCCCGAGCCCTGGGTGATCTCCAGCCTCGCTACCGCGGGGAGCCCCGCGCGTCCTGGGGAGATTTCCAACTTTGGAACCGTTGCTTTTGTGAAGGAGGAGGCCAGGAAGGGGAATAAAAGTATCCAGAAACTCTCCATCCTCCTAGGCTTTTTATTTTCTCTTTTCTTATTGCTGGCGTTGAATATTTCCTGTTTTTACATTTATGTTTCGCATTTTGCTGGAAATGGTAGAATGCATAATATGCAACAGCAGCGACATCGTTTTGTTGCGTCCCCACCAACGAAACCCTAGAACAACACATCGCTGGCCTCTTCTGTACTGAGAACTTGATGGGGTTCGTGGTGTTGGAGACCAGGAAGCCCGGGGCTGGGCGTTTTGGGTGGTGATCCTGCCTCCGCCACAACTTGCTGTGTGACCTGGAGAAGACCCTAACCTCTCTGGGCCTCTTGGGCCCCTCTGTGAAATGAAAGAGTCACAATGTGGCTGGGAAACCAGACAAAGAAGCTTATAGTAACTCTGGGTCGTGTGAGAGGGGGCTCTCATGAAATTACCTGAAAGCATGGTTATAAAGGATTTGTCACTTAAAGACTCATGCAAGTATGTGTCAGTCTTTGGAGATAACAGTAAAGGTACAGACTTTGTCTCCTACCTAAATACTGAAGGGCGTTTTTGCTTCCTGAAAGTGTTAGAGGGACACCACCACAGTCCAGTGCAATGGTTCCCAAATATAGGAGCTCTCTGCGGAGTCTCCTCCAGGCCTGTGCCTCACTGGATCCTCGCTGCCCATCTTGGTCCACGGGTGAGGTGGCCACACTAAAAGAACAAAGTTGCATGGCTGAGTGAGTGAACATGTTCTGGGAAGTGAGCAACACCCATGTTAGGAAAATAGCTATCTGTGCGGAGGGAAGGGAATGGGAAGAGAACAGAACAGTCCGGAGAACTGTAATTCACACTGGAATGTTTTGCTTCTTAAGCTAGGAGGAGGGCACACAGATGTTTGTTACATTACCTATGCCCTTTGTGTACCTGAAATATTTTATAAAAATAGGCCTCTTGTTAAAAAATACCAGCTAAACAAAGTTATTACAGTTAAAAGAATGTCCTTTAGTTATTACAGTTAAAAGAATGTCCTTTATTCTGAGATTAAGTTCTTCCTGCTTTTTAAAATCCTTATGTGTCTTTTCTTATATAATATTATGGTAAATGACTTAAAAAACACTCAGTTGACAATCCTTTGTGGATCTCCAAATAGATATTTGAAATTTTACTGGCTTGTAAAATCCAAACACAAAATGCAACGCCTTTGCCCCTCTGAGGTCTAGCAGCTGTGGGATAAACCACTCGATCTCTCCAGGCCTCGGTTTTCTCGTCTGTAAAATGAGTATAATAATATCTGCTTCATCCATGTAAATGAGGTGCTGGTAGAGAGCTTGACACAGAGAAGGCCATCAATAAGTTTTGGCTATAATTACTATTTACCTGTGAGGAAACTGAAGCAGAAGAGATTTTAAATTTGTGAATGCAAAGCACTTTGAATTTGTGAAGTGTTAAAGTAGCCTGATTTCCTGTAGAATAATTTAAGAAATGGAATTTGTCTCTGGACCTGAGTGGTTTATGACCTCTGGGTCAGGAGAAAAGAAGTTATCTGACATCTGTATTGTGAGCCCATAAATACTTAAGTATTTGTCTTCTGGAGGTAGGGCGTGTGTTGTGTGCTGATTCTCAGGTGACTTCTTAATACAGTGTGCTGCTTTGCACTTCTCCGTGGTACCGCTTCTCGTGCCCTCACGTCGTGCTGGACTCAGCAGTGCAGCTGCGTTCAGCACTTAGCAGCAGAGCGAGCTGTCCTGATCAGAAGTGGGATATTTTCACGAAGGAGCCCTCAAATCTGTTAAAAGCAGAGAATTCCAGTCTTATGATTTCTTATCAGCCTTTTAAGAAACGTGGAGTGCTCAGGCCTGCGGTGTATTTACCAGTTGTTTGCTTGTCCGGGCACTCACTGAGGCTCCAGAGCTCCCGCTGACCCTGCCGCCTCCCAGCCATAATTTTCTT
Organism: Diceros bicornis minor; assembly: GCF_020826845.1. NCBI lineage: Eukaryota > Metazoa > Chordata > Mammalia > Perissodactyla > Rhinocerotidae > Diceros > Diceros bicornis. The sequence continues at coordinate 14,699,590 of NC_080755.1, read as the reverse complement.
CTCCTTTCCCCACTGTCTGCTGAGCTCCCTGGAGCGGCTGTCCAGACAGCTCTCGCCCTCCTCTGGCCCCCAGTCCTTCACCCCCAGGAGTTAGAAGATGTTGCCTGCTACGTCAGTGAGGAGACTGAAGACAAATGCTCCCTTGGCCCCATCTCTGCACATGAGTCTCCAAACCAACCCTCTTCATCTTTCCCTTTATTCTATAAGTCGTGTCCTGCTCCAAAACTAATCTATTCTCCTGTGTCCCCATTCCCGCCCTTCTTGGCAGCCAGGGCCCCATTCTTATCCCCTCCATCTCCAGCATTTTCATCTTCAGTCTCTTCTTTTCCAGTGGTTCCTTCTCCATCCCACATGGACAGGGCTTCCCACTTGGGAATAGTCTCTCCTTGACCCTAAGACCTCTCTACCTCCTTCTGTTTCTGCACCTTCCCCACCAAATGCTAAATTACTGGTCCATGCCTGTTGCCTCCATCCTTTACAACTACTTCCTCCTTAATCTGAAGTCGACTTCTGTCTCCTTCCTTCTCTTGGAATTGCCCTCGTTATTTCTGCTTCCAGTGTCCTTTTCACAGTCTACATTTCATGCTGTCTGCTGTCTCCTCTTCCTGCCGTCTATCTGCCCCTCTGGCTGCTCCTCCTTCTTATACTGACCCCCTTCTTCCCTCTCCAAGACTCAGGCCTCAACACCTCTCCTGTCTCATTACACGCTCCCATTAAGACACCCTCCATGTTCACGGTTTCAGTGCCCACTTTTATGCCCAAGACTCCCAGATCCCATTTCCGGGCCTTCCCTCTCACCTCAAGTCCAGCTGCCATCTGGGCGCTTCTTGTCGGATTTTTCACCTTCATGCTAAACACCTTCCATCGGAACCCGAGCTCATTGTCTTGCATACCCTGCCCCACTCGCCCTCCTGATCCTTCCAGGATCATTCTGCCAGTCACAAGGACTCAAAAGCTTCAGGTCACTTTCGGCTCAACTCCTCCTTTTGACCCTGGCTGAAGGCTTCAGTGAAAGCTTTCCTTTTTCCATTGCTTCCTCTCCACGTAACCCAGAAACTGTCCACGGGTCTTTAATTCTTGGAGTCTCCCTCTGAGCCTTGTGTCCCCTCTTCCCCCTCAGGAACCCAGTGGCTAAACCAGGATGGTCACCAACCCTTGACTGTGCTCCAGTCTTTGCCTTTTCTGGCCCTTCACTGCCTTCACTGCCACTGTTATCTCATCTAAGATGTTCTTCCCTCCCAGATCCTTCATGCCTCTTCCTCACTGCTGCAAAGCTCCCTGTCCTCAACCGACCAGCTCAGAGTCTATTTTCACCGTAAAGCCGCCTCCAAGTTCCAGTGCATTCAGCTAATAGCACTCTCTGCCTGGCTTTCGTCATTTGCATCTCTCTCAGAGTCTGGCCGTGTTCTGCCTCATATTATTAGAGTTTCTGTAGCCATGGCTTCTAAACCGTAACTTTCTCAAGTGCAGACATGTCTGTGCCCCCTCAGCGACCTGCGCAATCTCCGCTACCCAGCTGGTGCTCAGCGACACATCACGCCGAACCCCCGCTGGGCTTCAACGCTAGACACAGCCCTCTCATCCGTCATGTGCACCTCCTCCCCTTCCCTGAACCCAGGGATTTGTTTGTGTGTGTGTGTGTGTGTGTGTGTGTGTGCGCGCGCGCGCGCGCGCGCGCGCGCGAGGAAAATCAGCCTTGAGCTAACATCCATGCTAATCTTCCTCTTTTTGCTGAGGAAGACCGGCTCTGAGCTGACATCTATCACCAATCCTCCTCCTTCCCCCCCCTGCAAAGCCCCAGTAGATAGTTGTATGTCATAGCTGCACATCCTTCTAGTTGCTGTATGTGGGACGCGGCCTCAGCATGGCCGGAGAAGCGGTGCGTCGGTGCGCACCCGGGATCCCAACCCAGGCTGCCAGTAGCGGAGCGCGCGCACTTAACCGCTAAGCCATGGGGCCGGCCCTGAACCCAGGGATTTAAATTCTGCCTCTTGAAACTCAGTTTCCTCATCTGTAAGATAGGGATGATAGCACCTACTTTATAATATTGTGAGAATTAAACTCAATCATGTAAAGCTCTTAAAATAGTGTTCCCAGAACAATAAATAGTATATAATCACAACAACAATAGTAATAAATTGTCATAGCCCTATGCAAAAGTCTTCCATAGTTGCATCCTCCATTCCTTATTAACACATTCAGATCTTCTGCCTGGCTTTTTGGGGTCTCTATTATCTGCCCCCACACCTCCCATCCAATCTCGTCTTCATTCACTTGCAAGCCAGTGTCCTGACGGGCCTTCCGCTTCCGTCTCACAAGCCTCCAGTGTCCTATTGCTCTCTCTTGCCTGCGTTCCTTCACCTGCCCCTCTGCCCGTCCGCGTGTCCTAGTCCCTCGCTTCCTCTGTGCTCCTCTCCCTTCAACTTCTCTGGTACTTCGACTGACCACACGTCAGCACGCGACCTTGTACTGTCTTAGCGATCGTTCTCACTTGGTTCTTGTGTGTTGGCACTTTCTCCCCACTGTGTGAGAAATTTCTAGAGACAGACTTGTTTTTTCACTTCTTCGTTCCCCATATCAACAAGTCGTGTTGAGTTTCATAATAGTCAGACAGTCAACACTTATTATCAAATACTGTTTGATAGTAGAAAGCTAAAAAAAGCAACAAAACAAAAAATGGGTTCATTTGTCTTGAAGTTGTAATTCTTCGATCCCCCCCAGTGATCTCTGAATGTGTGCTGTTGTCTTTGCAGCCTTGCTATAAACTGCAGTGGAGAGTCCGATTCTACGTGAGAGCTTTCTGAAAGCTTAGCATGTTCAATTTGAAGCTGCTTGTGAATGTAACTCTGTTCAAAGAGCTGACGGAGATAGCTGTGGGCGAAACTCCTGGGTTTAAAATTGAGCAGACAGCAAAGGAGACGTGATTGCGAACTGGCGTTAAAAATGTATGCAGGGCACTTGTTAAAATCGTTTGACTCCTTCAGGAGGACGTTCCTTGCATCCACTCAGAGCTCCTGTTTTCTTTGGGGTACATCATGGGTTCCGTTGGCTTGGAGCTCTTCCTGCATATCCCCGCTGCATGTCCTGTAATTACATGATGCCATTCTCATGTTTATTTTCGGGTTTTTCACATTCGCGTTGTTTGGGTGGGGGACGTTTTTCCACAGCACACAGACCCCAACTATTCGGCAGCCTATGTCATCTTAGAGACCGATGCGGGAGACGGACTCAAGGGGTATGGAATTACCTTCACTCTGGGAAGAGGCACTGAAGTTGGTGAGTTGTATATTCTCTTTAAGATTCCAGAAGGCTTAATTTTCATTTAGATTCCAGTTCTGACCTTATTTTTCTCTGTATTTACTTCTTGAAGTAAGTACAAACGACATTTTATGGTTTATTATTTATGTCATTGGGAGAAATTAAAAAGTGGCAGAATTTGGCCTCTCGCCTTATAGTCATCGGTAGACTGCAGGAAAATCCTCGAGTCTCAGACCATTTCTCTGCAGAGCTTTGAGGACCTAAACTAAGCACGTGACCAGGGGACGTGAGGGGGCAGACGTGTGCTCACGTAGCAAGGCTTACTGTGAAGTGCACAGGGGGTCCACTTGCTTTTCAAAATATCTCACACCGAGTCATTACAAGTTCACTGCTCTTCATGGCAGAAAAGGCCTTTGGCCCTGCCCAGTTTTAGAGCTCTCCTCAGGGAAGAGCAGGTTGTGTAGGCTGCACATCGAGTCATGAGTAAGTCCTTATCTCATGGCTGACGAGAGCTTGAGCCCCCTCATTTTTAAAGAAGGAAACCGAGGCCCAGACAGCCGCTGGGCCAGGCATGCAGAACCTCCTGACTGCCCAAAGTGCCTTCTCTCCAGAACATTTAAATACGAGTATTTGTTTTAAATGCATAATCCGTGCACGTGTTACAAAATTCAAGAAGTACAAAAAGATGACCTTGGCCAGATCAGCCATTTCAATGGATCATTAGGGGCTGAAGCCAAATTATCATAGGCTGACGAAAGAGGGTCCTGGAGGGGAGGAAACAGTTTCTCTGACTTCCGTGGTGACGTGCTGGCCCTCCCATGAATATTGCACTGTTAGCTTTCTCTTAGTTGTGGAATAAAAGTCATGCCCTACTGAAAGATTTTAATATTGTTGAGCAGATAAAAGGGATGTGTGTGGAGGCCGGCCCGGTGGCGCAAGCGGTTAAGTGCGTGCGCTCCGCTGTGGTGGCCCGGGGTTCGCCGGTTCGGATCCTGGGCGTGCACTGACGCACCGCTTGTCAGGCCATGCTGTGGCGGTGTCCCATATAAAGTGGAGGAAGATGGGCACGGATGTTAGCCCAGGGCCAGTCTTCCTCAGCAAAAAGAGGAGGATTGGCAGATGTTAGCTCAGGGCCAATCTTCCTTAAAAAAAGGGGGGGCGGGTGTATGTCTGTGTGTCTGTCTGTGTCTGTGTGAAGGATGAGGGAACCTTTCTTGAACTTTCAGTGGACGCCACCAAGCTGTTCCAGCTCCTCAGAGGGCTGGCGTTGGGTCACGCCGTCAGCCTGTTCTTCAGCAGACCTCTCTCGAGTGCTCCTGTCTATCCGGTGCTGGAGAAAAGCCTGTAGAAAGAGCGAGAAAGGAGACCGGGTCCCACACACAAGGAGAAGGAGGGCACACACGTCTCAGGGAGACGGACGCAGAAGAAACAGTAGTGCAGTGTGAGAAGGACTAATTTTTTTTAAGTGAGTACAAGGTACGCAGAGAGAGGGTTAGTCCGTTGTCCAGGAGGGTCAGGGATGGCAGAGGTGAGGCTTTGAGACGGGACTCAAGGGTAACCAGGAATCTGCCAGGCCGAAGGAGGAGCCTGGCTGTGATTCCCCACCTCCCTCCCGGTTAAGTTAATGATTTACTGCTGCCATTTCCCGAGGCAGTTCCCACTAACGCCATAGGTCTGTGAGCTGTGTCAGCTTCTCCTGCTACTTTAAGGGTCTCTGGTGTAAGTTGAGCACTTTATGAAGCTGCTTTCTCCACACTGCAAACCATACAGGGTGGCTGCAAAGGTGTGTAAAACTCAGCAAGCCTACAACATGTTATGGGACAAGCCACTGGAACCACTCTCTGTTAACAGTTAAGACTTTGAACTCTGCCCACTGGAGCCGCAGTGGAGGGAGCCTGCGCACGTCGTGTGCTTCTAAGACAGGCCAAGGCTCCTCTCAGATGGTCACTGAGTTCAGGGCTGTAGGGCCTTTGCTGATCTCTCCCTCCTCCATTCCCATTCCCACCCAGCCGTCCTGGGGCATGTCTGGGGCAGGGGTAAATCGATTTTCATCTCTTTATGACTTTAATAAATGGCTCTTGTGTGGTGATGTTGTTGGCTTCTGTCTGTTTCAGACCACAACATGACAGAACCCATTTTACCTTTAACCTCGCTGCATATTCAGGTGACTCACTGCAGTCTCACGAATGTGTCACGAAGCATTCACATTAAAGATGAAAAAATTCCATTAGCTCATCACAGTTCTCCTGCAGCCTTTATCAACTTGCTTACCTAATTGTTCTTTTATGATCCAAAAAAAAAGAGAAAGAAAATAGTGCTTTCTTCATTACCGTGAAGAAAGTGCTTGTGTGTGTCTGTGTGTGTGTGTGTGTGTGTGTGAGGGGGAGAGAGAGGGAGGGTTACAGTTGCTTTTTTAATGTATAGCATAGACCGATACAGTGTTTTGTTGTTGTTGTTGTTTTTAAGTAGGAAAAGAAAAAGAAAGAGATGAAAAAAGAAGAATTTTTAGAGACCAAAAACAGCCTTAAGTGTTCACACCAGCCCTGGAGCTCAGACACCCGTGGTCATCCATAAGCTTTACTGACTTGTCTTTCCCGTGCTGGAGGGTCCCAGAATCGAGTCCTGGGCAGATGTAATCACAGGAGAAAACCCTTGGGTTTAGGCAGCAAGAAGCTGCCTTCAAGGGCCAATTTTTCCCAGATGAATTTCCCACCCATCACAGCAAACATGCAAACCAGAAGTGGACTGTTCTTCATGCTGGAGGCAGACCACCACAACCCAAATTTCTATCAAACGCACCAAATTTTAGTTAACTTCGTGCAGTGGCCTCCGTTTGAGCAAGGAAAATCCACACACTATAGATGAATCTGTTCATCTTGTGCACCTCTTAGAGCTGTAAAAGATGAGATCATCCTTAACTTTTGTTAAATGCGTTTTGCCATTGTGACGCAAACCAGAGGTGTGCTTCAGTCAGTGATTTCTAGCAGCCATCTCATCAGTGAGACGGAGGTTTGAGGTAGTTAATGATATGCCTGTCTCTGAGTTGCTGACTTACTCTTCAGATGTCTTTAATCCAAGAGCACCAGCCGTCAAGGAGTGAGGAGGAGCCTGTCTTCTCACAATTCTAGGGAATGAATATCTGAACTGGAATGATTCCATATCCCATTAACAAAGGCCCTAGAGAACACGAATCGTTGGTTCAGCCCTAAATGCTCCGTGTGAGAGTGAGTGCACAATCATCTGAGAGCTGGTTCACACAGAGGCCAGGCATGTTCTAAGTGCGTGTTTCAAATACTTCCAAAGGTCTTTCTCTTAGAAAATGATTGATAGGAAAACTGCGCCTCTACAACCATCCCATTAAATGACTTGAGAATTTTAATATTGAAGCAATGGCAACACCAAACAATAAGTTTATCAAAATTTTTTCTAATAAATTAATTGCTTTGGGGCTAAGTTGATGATTTGATTATTTCAGCCATTTACACATAGACTGAGTGTTTTATGGACTGAGCAAAGGATAGAAGGGTCTTTCCCATTCAATTTGCTACTTTACTTATTCTTCATCTGAAATAACACTATAAAGCCTTTTTAAGTAAAACACCAAAAATAAATAATTGATGGTAATGCTGACCCAAATTAAGTTTAACCTTCAAATTACTTATGAAAAATGTAGTATATCATAAGTAAGTCAATGGTAAGAAACTTAATGTTTATGAAAAGTGTTTTCATGTACTTTAACATTTAACATGTATTAGGCTAATTGCAAATTCATCTCGTCTTTAATAGTGTGTTATGTTGTGAATTGAAGATATTTCCTATACAGTCATATGCCACATAGTGACGTTGTGGTCAACAACAGACAGCGTATACGACAGTGGTCCCATAAGATTAGTACCACATAGCCTAGGTGTGTAATAGGCTATGCCATCTAGGTTTGTGTAAGTACACTCTGTGATGTTCGCACAAGGACGAAATCACCTAACAACGCATTTCGCAGAATGTGTCCCCTTTGTTAAGCGACACATGACTGTACTTGACAAGAATGAAAAGGCCCTTTTTTTTTTAATTCTGTAAGTCAGTCTTCTCATTCCTTTGGAACAATGAACTAGCAAGGTTTCGTTTTGAATCTGACTGTCCAGACACTTTACAAAGTGAACCAGAAAATAATTTGGAAACATGATTTAAACTTTCAGATCTACAATCTGTTTTTCACATGGCAACCAATCAAAATGTGTTTGCTCTATTCAGAAATTAAGCTTAGTCTCCAGATTAACAGCTATTCTACTTGTGTGATATTACTTAAGACGACCACAGAAGACATATTTTTAAAGCATACACCTTTGTATTGAAAATTATTTTCACAAAATGCGATTAGGTTGTCTGTGGTGATTGCATGCCTTGATTTATACCAAAACATGCCCAAGAATGAAATCCTCTTTTACTAGTTGTCTGTGCTGTGAATGCCCTGGCCCACCATGTGCTTAGCAAGGACCTCAGGGACATTGTTGGTGACTTCAGAGGCTTCTACAGGCAGCTCACGAGTGACGGGCAGCTCAGATGGGTAAGTGGCCTATTTCATAAAGTGTTTCCACAAATAATGTTACTAAGGTCTAAGATGTCTTTTGATTAAACAAATGTGAAAATAGAGACGGGCTTACAGTTTGAAGGTAAAACATTTTATTCAAATAAATTAGGGCTTGAACTATTTAGACAGTCAGTGTTTTGGGGTAACCGATTCCTTTCTGTAAGACTTGAATCTGGGCGTATTTGGATCCCGAGAGCTGGCTTTGCCCTTGTGGACCTCATCTCCGCTCCCTGAATGGGAAGAACTGGTCTAGACTCTAGAGGATAAAGTGCTGAATGGGCAACCGTTTTTAGGGAGAGAGAATGTGAGTAGTATTGGAGTTGTGGGAGGAGGATATTAGGGACAGAAACAGAAAAGTAGAGGTTGAAAAGATAGAAACCCGAGCACCTTTTATGTGAACCCTATGTTCAAGGCATGAAAACAGTGAGATTCTAGAGAAAGGTTCTGTCACAGTAAGAGCAATCCAATAACCAGGACTTGCCCTTGTCTCCTGACACCAGCTCTGTCTTTTCCCAATTCTGTTCAGTCTCTTGTCTGTGCACAGAGAAAGGCACAAGGGAATGCACACTGCCTCAGATTTCATTTTTAACTTTCTGCAGAGCAAGTTAAACTTGCTTTTAAAGGTGTCCACTTGAAGAAGCTCCCACTGGCTGAATCTGCGACATTTCAAGCATCAAAATAAATATGGTAGTAATGGTATAACTCCTTGAATAACATAAGAATCCATGAGTCCATTCAGATAGTAAACAAACAAGGGAAATCTTGTCATTACAGTAGAATACAAACTAATATAAAAGGAATGATAACATTAGAAAATCACCATGTTGCAACCATCATAGCTATAAATGATTGAGGTGAGAATCATCAGTAGATGCTAAAATTTGGGGGCAATATTAATCTCCTTACTTAAAAAGGGAAAATAGTAATCCACAGTGAAGAAGACTAATGGACACTGACTTACCCAGGTGCTAAACGATAATAGCCCTAACAAAAAAACAAAATGCCAACATCGCTTCCATAGCCTTTGTGCCGAAAATGATAACCTGAGTCTAATCATGAAGGAACCCCAGACCAACCCACATTGAGGAACACTGTACAAGTCAACTCGCCTGTATTCTTTAAAAATGTTGATATCATTTTAAAAAAAAGAAAAAGAGGGCCGGCCCAGTGGCATAGCGGTTAAGTTCGAGTGCTCTGCTTCGGGGGCCCGGGGTTCACAGGTACGGATCCCAGGCGCGGACCTATGCACCGCTTATCAAGCCATGCTGTGGCAGCGTCCCATATAAAGTAGAGGAAGATGGGCACAGATGTTAGGCCAGGGCCAATCTTCTTCAGCAAAAACAGGAGGATTGGCAATGGATGTCAGCTCAGAGCTAATCTTCCTCAAAAAAAAACACACAAAAAGAAAAAAGAATAATTGTTCCAGATAAAAAGAGACTCAATGGGGCCAGCCCAGTGGCGTAGTGGTTAAGTTTGTGCGCTCTGATTTGGCCGCGCAGGGTTCGCAGTTTCGGATCCCAGGCGCCCGGACCTATGCGTTGCTCATCAAGCCATGCTGTTGTGGCAACCCGCGTGTAAAATGGAGGAAAATGGGCACAGATGTTAGCCCAGGGCCAATCTTCCTCAGCAAAAAGAAGAAGATTGGCAATGGATGTTAGCTCATGGCCAATATTCCTCACCAAAAAAAAAAAAAAAAGAAGAGACTCAAGAGACATGAAAACTAAATGCAATATGTCAGTAAAATAAAGTACATGATCGGGACAATTGGTGAAATTTGATTATGGACTGTCTTCGTAGGCAGTAGTATTCTGTCATTGTTATATTCCCTGAATTTGATCATTGTACTGTGGGTATGTAAGAGAATGGCCTTGTTTCGGGGAACTACGCTCTGAAGTATTTAGGCTTAAAGGAGCATGATATCTGCAAGTCACTCTCAAATGGTTCAGTAAAATAAATTTTATTTATATTATATACATCATATTTTATTTGTGTATATGTGTACATAGATGGAGAGAGGGGAAATATACGGGAGTTCTTTGTACTATTCTTGCAACTCTTCTATAGGTTGGAAACTATCAAAAAAAAAAAAAAGCTTAACATGGGGTCAGCCCCGTGGCATAGCGGTTAAGGGCGCGTGCTCCACTGCTGGCGGCTGGGGTTCAGATCCCGGGCGCGCACTGATGCACCTCTTATCAGGCCATGCTGTGGCAGTGTCCCATATAAAGTGGAGGAAGATGGGCACAGATGTTAGCCCAGGGCCAGTCTTCCTCAGCAAAAAGAAGAGGATTGGCATGGATGTTAGCAGAGCTGATCTGCCTCACAAAAAAAGAAAAAAAAAAAGCTTAACGTCTAAGTGAGTTTCCATCGCTGCCCTTTAATTCTTGAAATGCGTCTCTGGCTAGGAGACCTACATATCATCTTCATTTCTAAGAAGTGCTGGTGTGTTTTGCTTCCTAACCAGATCGGTCCTGAGAAAGGTGCTGTGCATCTGGCTACGGCGGCCGTCCTCAATGCTGTGTGGGACCTGTGGGCGAAGCAGGAGGGCAAGGTGAGTCGTCTCAGGAGCGCGCCGGGGCCTGGAATAGTACAGCCGTGGCAGAGCAGTGAGCACTTCCTCTGTGAGCAGCCTTCTAAGGACAAAAGACAAATACACAGCAGGCCCCCAAAAGGAAATAAAGAGAACTGTTTGATTTTTTTCTCCGCTGAGAGATATTGGCAGTAGTTAGGAAATTGTCAGAGTAGGTTAGAAAGGGCTGAGAAAGAAGGGGGGCAGCAAAAGTGAGGGGTGGGAGACAGCATTAGAGCTGGGGCGGGGGCGGAGGGCGGGGGCGGGCAGGTCTGATAGTTTGCCGCTGGTGCAGCTGTCAGGAAACAGATGGTACTTTACACATGTGTTTTCCAAATCTTTTCTTTTTTGTCTTCAAGCCTCTGTGGAAGTTACTTGTTGACATGGTAAGTAAATTCTTTAAAATTGTGATTGTTTCTGTAAGTGAAACGGATTTCATGGATTACTTGCCTTTTGATAATCGGGAAGTATGTTCAGGACTGTCTGTGGGTCACTGTAGTGATGATAAAGGAAAAAACCAGTACAATATAATATTCTTTTTCTGATACTTGAAGCCACAGATAGCTGTGCTCGTGCAGGCAGGGTGGTCTGAGTTTTGGGTCTGCCTCCCCCACTGCCGAGCTTTCCCATGTAGTACAAATTCTCCAAAGGGGACAGTTATAACTTCTCCAGGAACCTCACAGAATTGGTTTAAAGACCAAATAAGAAAAGTGCTTCACAAACACTGAAGAGCAAGATGTTAGTATTAAGATATTATCTGGTCACTTTGACTCCAAAAGCAAATGACAGATCATACTGTGTAGTCTCCGCTGTGCAACTCCAGCGGGGAAGGAGCCAAACACTGGATTCTAAAGATACGCACCTCACTGCTTCCTTTCTCCTTGACCTGTTTATAGCAGAGATGAGCAGCTGGCTGCTGACGAGGAAAAACTCTGGGCAAGTTAACTTCAGACCCAGGCAGACCTAGCTTTGAACCCAGGCTTCAGCACTCACTGGCTGAGTGACCTTGGGCGTGCCACTTAACCTCTCTGAGCATCAGCTGCCTCAGGGTGATGCCTTGGATGGTCCTAAAAATCTGGTGGTCAGCAATTGAAGGCCCTTGTTATTAATTGGCATCACAACTAAGGAAAAACAAAGAACACCGTGGCCTTGAAGACTGTTCACCAGCAGATGTCCCTCGTCTGGAGGGAAGTGAAGACAGGAAGACATCACACCGTCTCTCTGACGTGGTTGTGGGCGGCATGGGGGCAACGTCTGACGGGGAAGGACATGGACCTCTTGAGCCACCTTCAGGCTCAAGGTTAGCCTTTCAGAGGAGTGTAGGAGATGGCCACCAAAGCCAAATCATTTGAGGGCCACTGGGAAGGTGACTGAAATCCCACCTGTGGACTTTGCCTTCTTTTGGATCCTGTTCCCTGTTTAGTGCCAGTGCTCCTAAGACGCAGGGGCTCAGCGCTGAAAGAGCTCTTCCGATCTTGCTCAGTTACCATGGAGCAGTACTGGACACGATAAAACCTGAGCGGGAGTGGAGTTACAGGTTGCCTCCCAACTGACTGTTAGATTGGGGTGGGCAGAGGTCTCAGCCAGGGGCCCAGCCGAGAATGTCAGCCTTCCCCGTGTGGCCAGAGCACTGAGCGTGGGGCAGGAAGGGCACAGCCAGTGATTATCCAGGGTGAGTGCTGGGCACTGGCAGGTATGAATCCGCTCCCTTCCTGTCAGTGAAGTGAATTGTCCCAATTTGACAGGAGAGGAAATTGCCCAAGGTCACGCTGCTAATAAACAGTGGGCACAGGGTTGACCCTGGGTGGCCTGGCTCTGAGACCAGCCTCCTTTCCTCCCCCGCTAAGCAGCTCCAGTGTTGCATTCCTCCTCTCAGAGTTTGCTGCCTTGCTGCCGGCCAGCCCTGAAGTGTGGAGCAATGAAGTACAGCGGACACTAGCTGCTCACTTATCCATTTAACTTGCACCAAGTGCTTGCCTCACGCCGGGGCCTCTTTCCGGAACCATGTTAGTTGGAATGGTTGTAGGAGCCTAGGTTTCAAGGGAAGGGAGGGGCGGGGAGGGAGCACGGAGTCGGAGCATGAGGCCCTGAGGACTTCTTGGGAGGCAGCGATGACCCTCTGAAGGACTCTGCGCAGAAGAAGGAGAGAATCAAACAGTTTAACACAAATCTCAACGGTCCTTTCCCGGAAAGGATAAGCCCCATGTAGCAGTGTAAGCAGATCCTTAGAAACGTAGTCCGCCTGTGAATTGATGTGGGCCTTTCCCCCTCCTGTCGTGCTGCCAGGACCCCAGGACGCTGTTATCCTGCATAGATTTCAGATACATCACCGATGTCCTGACTGAGGAGGAAGCCTTCGGTGAGTCACAGTCCAGTGATGGAACCGGAAGCTCTCTGGTACATGCTGGTGTGTAAACAACGTAGTGGCATGCTTTGTTGTCTAAAAGAGTGATAAAGCCTTTTATTTTTTCCAGAAATACTGCAGAAAGGTCAAGTTGGTAAAAAAGAAAGAGGTGGGTTGTGAGGAAATTTCTTTCATTATTTTTGTGATCATTGTCCAGTTTTGAGTGTCCCTGTCCTGTGGGGGTTCACATTGTGCCCCAGATGCCCCGTGCCCAGCAGCCAGGCCCTCTGACAGACAGTTGAGTCTGGATGGAGAAGCCTCCTGGATGCGACCTCTTCCTTCAGAGTTCACTTCAGCTGCAGCTAAAAGGAAGTTTGGCTTTAGGGTTATGCCACAGGACACAGGAGGGCCCTGGCTAGTGGGGCAGTCCAGGAGGGTATCCTGACCCCCAAGGGTCGACGTCCTCCGAATTTGCATGATCCTGAATGTGACCTAAAGGCTGGGCCAGGGGCTGGGTGCATGTGAAGGGCAGGGTCAGAGGAGAACAGCTGGATTCTCCATGGGCAGCAGCTGAGCTACAGGCGATTCTAATTCTGAAGGTCCCTGAAACGTGAAAAATGTTGATGAGCGTTGTGTTTCCACAGAAGAGCAAATGCTGATGCATGGCTACCCTGCCTACACCACATCGTGTGCCTGGCTGGGGTACTCGGATGACACGCTGAAGCAGGTGGGTGTTTGAAACTGGTTTTGTAGACAGGTTTTATATTCCTGGCTTTCTGGACAAGATTTAATATTTTCTTGTTAGCCTTTCTAAATCATTATGGATCCAAGGTCTCTTCTGGAAGTCCTTACACACAAACAAAAGTAAAGCCATTCACACTGTGGACATGGGACTCTGACCTAGTGAGCCACAGCTTGGGTTCTGGAAGGTGACAGCCTAGGATTTGATTCCCAGGCAGAGGTGGCAGCACATTGCACAATGTTACGCCGAACCGTGCTGAGTCTCAGTTTCCTCACTGTGAAATGGGGAAATAATTCCTATCTTGTGGTGGTTTTGAGGATTCAGATAAATGCTATAAGCTGTGTAATGCTCACAGCACAGCGGCTGGCAAGTGGCATGCTATCAGTGCGTGGTTGACTTCCTGCTGTTTCTCCTTGTACCATACTCACAGCTGAGAGAAAGCGAGAGGGAGAGACTAGCTTCTGTTTGCTACTACTACATCCATTAGTTCTGTGGAGCCACAGAACATCCTAGCTTTAAAAAGAGGGATATAAATGCTCCACTTTGCTTCCAGGAATGTTGTGACAACTAAGGAAATGGTTTCCATAGAGATGAGGAGAGAAGGAGGTCACCCTACAAGTACAAAGAGTTATGCTCTGTTGGCTAAGCTGTTTCTTCTCCTCATTCAGCAACACTTGGTTGTTCTTCTGGTTCCTGCTACAGCCATAGCATTTGCGTCTCCGATCAGACAACTGAGGTGCTCATTAGACCAAGGAGAGCTTCTCAGAGTGTGCTGATGGCTGTGCTCCTCTCCCCACAGCTCTGCACCGAGGCTCTGAAGGACGGCTGGACCAGGTAACGTACTTGTATGTGTGTGATAATGACCTTGACTCCCAGTTGGCAGCAGGAGAGACTCGGCGGTGGAGAGGAGCCAGGATCAGAAGGCACCAGGGAGACCAGGGTTCGTCCAGGAGCAGCCTGGCACGTAGGGACGCATAAGAGACGTTTCATCCTAGGCCAGGCTTTCTCTAAAGACGAGATGTGAGTCCTCATTGGAATCCTAGAGCGTCAGAGTTGAAAGACACCTTGGAGAGCATCGATTTCAAGCACCAATCTAGAATAGAAATCTACTCTTTACCTCAGTAACAAGCTTTGATTCCGCTTCTACTTGAAAACCTCCAGAGGCAGCGAGCTTCGCTCTGTAAGGCACTTTGCAGTGTTGGAGTCTCTAAGGGTCAGAGAGAGCTTCAGGGTACTGAACCCTGTCCTTCCCTATGACTTCAGCTGCTGGTCCCAGTTCTCCACGGAGTTCCCAAGAGCCAAGCTCCTCCTCTTGCCCTCGGGTGACAGCCCTTCCCTTTCCCCCGGGCATCTGTCTCCAGACTAATCATCTGCACTTCTCTCCTGTCTCTCTCCTGTGTGCTATAGACCCCTGGGCATCCAAGGGTCTTCCTCGGGATAGATTGTGCATGTCAGTGGGCCCGAATCCTGATGCAGTGCAGGACACAGAGGGACATCATCTCTTGATCTGGTCACTGTGAGTCCATTGTGCAGCTCAAGGTGGCATCACCAGGTTTTCTACATGACTCACTCAGGCTGGCCACCCAGCCTCCTGCTGCTCAGAGTGTGGTCTGTGGAGCAGGCGCATCAGCATCTGCTGGGTGCTCATCAGAAATGCAGAATCTCAGGCTTCTGCCCAGGCCTGCTGCATCGGAATCTGCATTTTAACAAGATCCCTGGGTGACGGGTGTGCACACTGAAGTTTGAGAGGCACTGAATTCTTATTAACTCCTCGGCTAATAAAGGGTGGGGGAGTGAGAACTTGAAGGAGGCAGCATGAAGCAGTGGAAAGAGGCTTGGGATGTGATGGATTTGGAATCAACATCTTGCCCTTTTCCCTCATCCTGTGCAAGTACTTGCTGTGTGATCATGGACAAATTGCTTAACCTCTCTGAGCCTCATTTTCTCTCTACACAATGGGAATGATATTAACTCATAGTTCTCCTCAAAGTTGCTGTATCTGAAAAGGACCAGCACAGTCAGGATTCATAGCAGGTGCTCAGTAAGTGCCAGCACCTTCCCTCTCTCCACATACACAGGAGAGGCTGGAGCAGTCATGTCTGTTGAGTCAGAGAAGCTGAGGAGAGATTTTGTAGGCCTCCCAGCATAGGAAGCCCAGCATCCAGAGGCTGTAGCCAGCTGAAGCTCCCACGTGGGATAGAAGTGTCTTCTGTGGTGTGTTTAGCGCTGAGCACAGGTCAGAGAAGGCAGCGGATGCCTGAGTGTGTGGGAGAGCAGGGCTTCTGTTGGCACAGAGGGTGGGCATTGTGCACAGTGGAGGGAGGACTTCAGGCCGTCCCTGAGTGAGGGGACGAGGCAAGCGGGTCACGGGGTACGATGAGGAGGCCTGGTCTGAAGAATAGTGGGTGTTAAAACAGATGAAGGGAGCTCCCTGCACGTGGCCAGCTGTGAGGTGGAGGAGACCCCAGCTGCTCCTCAGTCACGTGACCAAGTCCTTTACTGCCCAGCCTCAGGCCCTGCACCGTGGGTCCCTGTGGCTGACTTCTCGCTGAGTTGATTGGGATGAAGCCCTCTAGTGAAGGCCCAGGCAGTTGGAGATGTTTTATCAATCATGCTCTTCACGTCCAGGATGTAACAGGATGGCTCACTTGGCTCCCCTTCCCAGCCCTGCTTTTCTCTTCAATTCTGTTTGCAGCTTTTTCGTACTTCATTACTTTTAATGGCATGGCAAAATGTGAGTTAATGTTATTAAAGATCTGACTGCTCTCTCTGGCTCCTTAACTTCAGGTCAGCAGGTAATTTAGAGTTATCACCCTGATACCGAGTAAAGAGATATCATTTGCAGGGTTATTTTCAAGTGGCTTGTCTGAAGATTGAGTGGGAGAGAGCAAGAGGTCACCAGAAAATGTGATCTGTGAATTAGTGGCACAGACGGTCACTTCTGCAGAAAGTCCAGGTGTCTTTGCCAAGTCGGGACAGATCTAAACCAAACCAAACATATTGTGCAGGTTCAAGGTAAAAGTCGGTGCTGATCTCCAGGATGACATCCGCAGATGCCGACTCATCAGAGACATGATCGGACCCGAGAAGATTCTGGTAAATATCCTCTCCTACCATTGAGCAGTGGGCAGCCTCGCATGAAGCCTTCGCCCAGGGCCCAAGTACAACTCATTTCAAGCAAGGATTAAAGAACGTTGGGAATTTTAAAACTGAGTGTCAGAGGAAGTACAGCTTTGTGGTTTTGCAGTAGGCAAACTCTTCAAAAAAAAAAAAAAACTCGGGGCTGATCATTTTTAACTTTTTTATAGTTAAATAAGATAAGAGTTAGGGATTGTTCCTTCTTGCTAGCGTGGATGTGCCTCAGCAAACAGGTCTCCCATTGGTGCCCCGGTGCATCAATCATTTCATCTCTCTGCCTAACGTCCCTCGCACCCGCTCATGGGGTAGGCGGGTCTCGGAGCCAGTGAGGAAGAAGTGCTGGAACTTTTGCTGAGATGAATGTAAGGATCAGTTATTCCTGACTATGTATTTTTATAAAACATTTCTTATGAATAAAATATTTTCATAAAAGAAAGTAACAAGATGTTTTTATTAAGCTTTAGAGGCTTGTTTCATAAGTTAAAATAGAAGTTTGAGTCCTTGACCCAGGATCAGAGGTCCCATTATTTATACACGAATTAATGCTCCTTTTGTCTTATGAGGTCATGCTAATCCAGATAATTTATGATACAGATTGGTTCTGGGTGTCCTGTCCTCGGGTTCTCATAGCGTCCTGTGAGGGAACTCTCACCACGTAGCACATTCTGCCAGAGATGTCGTCTCTGTTTCCATCTTCCTGAAGCATGATAATGTTGGGGGTGGAACAGCCCTTTCTTAGTGTCTGTACACCCAGCACCTGACCTCCAGGCAGGATTGTGGTGTGCAGAGAGCCAGGGCCTTGGAGAGAGACCCCTGGATTTGAACTTACCGTTTACCTGACTTATTGTTCTTGGGCAAGTTACGTAACTTCTCTGCATGTCAGTTTTCTTATCTGTAAAATGGGTTAATATGGACTGCTCATTGTTGTTATAAATATTAAATGGGACAAAATCCATAAAATGCCTAGTAGGGTAGGTGCTTAATTAATGGTAGAGTTTGGGTTATTTACGTAGTAGGCAATAGTCAACAAATGACTGTGGAACAAACTCAGTGTTGACTGTGCCTGATTCAGAATGTGATAAAACGGTTCCTACAAACAGCAAATTCTGCAAGACACACGTGTTTGGGTGGCATCTAAATGCAGATTGGGCCACAGCTCCAGGGCCAGTGATACTTCTCCTGGGCCCAGCCCAGGCACAGCCATCACAGTGGCTCCGTGAGCAATTTGCTTCTCCTCTAAAAGACAGCACGTGGGGTGAGAGTTCCAGTCTTGGCGGCCGCTGTTTGGCTCTCTTTGTTATGGCTGCGTGCTGGGCCTCTCAGAGGAAATGTCAGGCTCCCTTGGGGAATCTTGCTCGGCAGTCGGTGGCACTGAGTGGCAGCATTTCCTCCCTCGGAGTCACAGCCCTGCAGCAAGGCTAGCACCGGGCAGGTCACTGTGAAGGGTCTCCATCTGCTTGCAGATGATGGATGCCAACCAGCGCTGGGATGTGCCCGAGGCCGTGGAGTGGATGTCAAAGCTTGCTGAGTTCAAGCCGCTGTGGATTGAGGAGCCAACCTCCCCTGATGACATTCTGGGACATGCCACCATCTCCAAGGTAGAGAAACTGCTACTGCTGCTGTTACCATGTATCTTTTTGTTTAGTTTTCCAGAGTGGTCGTGACAGATCCTAAAATTCCTTTGCTTATTACCTTTTATGTCTCCTGATGAAGTCACTGAAATAACTGTAACTTGTGACAAGTACTGGAATCGCAGATCTGACGTCCTTTTATTCGCTTCAGCTTATCCACTGCCTCTATTTCTACTTATGTTTAGAGAAAGTAAATTGCTAAAGTTGAAAGGCTACCAGCAATCCAAAGGTTAATAGGCATGGTTCCCATACTTTGTAAATATAGAAATCTGATTGATACTAAAATATTTTACTCACCCAGAATGAAATAAAAAGCGTAGACGCTGGATGACTCAGAAGGCTTGCTTGGCTGATGTCAAGGTCAGGCCTTCGCAGGAGGAGGCTGCCTGTCTGTCTCCCTAGAGGGCTCACCCCAGGGCACTTCCTCTGCAAATCCCCCTGAACTGGGGCACCCTCTCCCCCTTTCAGGTTTAGGAAGAACTTGATATGTCAGAACATCTGAGAAACATCCTCTCCCTTAGGAGAGTCTCCTATAAGCCAGGTTGACGGCACTGATATATAAAGCCAGAAGGCCAGTTGGGTAATTTAAAAGGAGAACTATGACTTCAGCGTGCTAGATTTTTGTATCCTCTGACGAGAGCAAGCTCCATGAGTAGCCATATGAAACCGAAGGCTGCTGGATGAGTGAGGAATCAGGGCAGGAATTGGTTATGGGATTTGAATATGTGATGGCATCAGACCAAGGTGTTCCCCATGCATCCGTCTCCGCGGCGGATACACCTGCTTCTGCCCCAGACATGTTGAGTCTTAAGGTTCATCCCCCCCAGGGCAGTGCTTGCAGAGGCCTGGCCAGCACACCTCTGACCCCCCATTTACGTTTTCTTCTGATAACCCTTTCCCCCCACACTGTGCCATTAGGGTAGTACCTTCATTGGACTTATAGTCAAGTCCCGCCTGCCTCGGAACCGTTTTTTCTCCCTGAAGTGACTTGGTATTGCTCTCCTCTTCCCCATTATGTGTTGATCTTAAATTTTCCCTCTGAAGACAGTCTTAGTTCCAAGTTCTAGGAGGGACACCTCAATGTGTCCTACGTGAAGTCTTCCTGGGGCATGGGATTGGGGGCTCAAAATTCTTCTCCGTTTCTCTCAGTAAATCAACATATGATCTTCTTATGTCAGATACCCTCCAAAAACCCTCCAAAGGAATGCCCTGTTCTCCCCACTTTACAGCCAAGCTGGAGAGAAAAACTAAAGATACATGAACCAGACAGCTGGAATGCTGGGCTGGCACTGAGTGCTGAGGGCAGCAGAAAGAAGTTCACTAAAGGGAGAGGGGTGTGGGCTGGGCGGGGCAGGAGCCAGCCACGTGGAGGTAGGACGAGAGCTAAGCTGCAGGCACGCGAGGGAGATGTGAGCAGGATCCATGGAGTGACCACAGCCTTCTACTTAAAACAGAACTGAAACCTTCTGAGGAATTGTGCCAAAATGAGAATCTAGGTGAGGGGCTGTGGTTAAACAAGACTTTTTGCCTCGGGTTCTTGCAAGGTAGCCTCACCCTGGTGGCTGCCAGCTTGTCCAGACAGGGACCTGAACCTTTGCCTGCCTGGAGAGTCTCCTCAGAAGCCCTTCTGGGCTTCAACCCTCTGAGGTTTTGTTTCCATGAGTGAGGGCGTCCCCTCAGGAGGCATCTGAGGAAGGGGGACAGATGAACCAAGGCAGAGGGAGGCTGCAGAGACAGCCGACACAGGCGGGGGCACTGGAGACACACAACAGGATGCAGGTGCACGTGGGGGCTGTGGGGAAGGCAGGCCTGTGGGGCCGGATTATGGGGTCCACCTGCTCAGATGATGCAGCCAAGCACGGTGAGCCACTGTGGGTTCTTGAATTAGAGATGGGGATTCAAGATGATTTGACTGGCAGCAACCTGTAGGATGGATTGAGACAGGGATATAGGGGAGGTGAGGAATGGGCAAAAAGAAACTGGAGGCAGGGATAGGAGCTAGGAGCCTTTCCGAGTAATCTAGGGGAGTGGCGGGGAGATGAAGGGAGAGGGCAGCCAGAATACAGCAGATTCAGGAAATATTTAAAAAGAGAAAATAAAATTTGGTACTATTCAGTGCCAGTAATGCTTTAAAATGGTAGAAGGAATAAGTCAAATGGCTTTCCCCTCCCCCATGTTCTCCCCCACTCTCACCCCACTGTTTTCTTTTGAGATAAAGAACCAACCATACTTAAATTAGAAGCTTCAGGAGGCATAAACTGTTAGCGCTAGGAGACGCCTCCAGGACCACCTGCTCTGACTGCTGACCTGCAGGCGAGGAGGCTGCGGTTTCAGGGGGTCTGAGACTTGCCCACGTCCACATCCCTCCACATCCCATTAGAGGCAGGACAGGTAGTGGAATCAGGGACCCCTGCTCCTAAATTAAGGGGTTTTCTGCAGGGAAGTTGGCTTTTCTAGTGATTCCCCCTAGAATGATGCCCTAGGGGCATCAGAGGAGATGCCCCCTCTGATTCTGGAGTCGGCCTAGAGTTCCAGCTCTGGCGCAACCCCATTCTAGCGATGCTATCTGCAGACAGTCACTAGCCCTGTGCGCCTGCTTCCCCTCTGGGAAATGGGATAAGGGTGGCTCCTGTCCCAGTGGTTGTGATGAGGAATCACTTCAGTCAGGGTTTGCACCGCGCAGAACAAGAGCTCAGAAATTGTGAGCTGTCAGTGTCATTGATATTGTTCCCTGAACAGTGGGAAAGCAAGCCAAGCCGGGGAGAAACCCGAGAGGCCCGAGGGGAGTGAACGTGGCACTGGCATCCCACAGGGGCCGGAGGGCACAGCCTAGAGCCCAGGTGGAAGGGGAGTGAGGGAGCTTCTGGTGGGAGGACAGAGAGAGCGGCAGTCTGTGTTAAGAAGATTCCAGCACCTCGCCAGGTGAGGGGTTCACCAGGTGAGGAATGAGCTGAATCTAACCTGTCAAGTAGGCTCTAAGGCCACCCACTGAGCTTGAAGGGAGAGGGTTCTAGAATAACCACTGAAGGGGGGTCACCAAGGAGACAACAGAAAAGGAATGAAGGGAGTGATGCCCTACAGGAAGGAGTCAGCCAGAGGCCTGACCCCGAGTCTACAACGAGCCACTGCTGAGTGGCCGTGTCTTCTCCCAGTTCCACATCACTGCCCACGTCCGGGAGAGGAGGAGGGCCATTCCCATTTGGCAGGGGCACAGAATGGAGCAGGTGCTGCAGAAGAGATCTGCAGAGCCACAGCCAGGAAGGGAGCTAATGGCAGCATAGGAACAAGCGCTGGCCTTCTCTGCAGTCACACACAGCCCCGCCTGTGTGCACATCCCTTGACTGCCTTCTGCCACTCCTTAAATTCTACCCGGCTTGGCAACAGGGACATTTCCTTCTTCAACTCTAAATAGTTAACATTAAATAGTTAAACAGCTCTAAATTTTTAAATAGTAAGGAGTTGCAGTTCAGAAACTTAGGTGAATAACATCAGGTTGCCTTATATTTTATAGGCCTTGGTCCCATTAGGAATTGGTGTTGCCACTGGAGAACAGGTAAGTGATGACTCCTTGTGGTCAGTACACACTGGCCACCGACTGAGGACATTGGCGTACATTGGGCTATGCCACCTGTTGTATTTTGAGTTGGGAAGTTTTCATAATCTTAGAAATTGGGTCATTTTACTTCATTAGAGACTAGAGTCAGATATAGTCAAATGTTTGTATACTTGTCTACAATTCATATGACTAGAGTCATATCTTTTTCAAAGTATCTAATCAAAATTTACAAGGCAGTAATTTAAAGTTGCTATTGCAAGGGCATAAAATGCACTGTATGGTTTTAAGAAGGCTAGCTTCCAAATTGAGTAAACATTATTGCATTCTCTTTTTGTGCTTATAAACGAAGCACAAATGCCTGCCAGAAACTTTGGCACTCAGCCCAGGTGCAGAACAGTGCCAAGGAACAGATTCTCGGTTTTCTCAGCAAAGGAGGAATGCTGTTCTGCCATGCTTCTGTTTTGTCATCGGTGCCACCTGCTCATTGCTGTCACTGTGTTTCATCCTGATGCTTCACTTCATCTCCCTCATGCCAGTCGCTATGACAGTCATTCCTTAATAGATGGCAAGCAGGAGTGACTTTACATGACTGACACTTCCCCCAGCAAATTTGTACAGAAGTGAGCCCCGCCCCCGGACTATCAGGGCTTGCCTCATGCCAAGTGAGACTGAAGAATAAATACAGTGAGGGGCCGGCCCCGTGGCTTAGCGGTTGAGTGCGCGCGCTCTGCTACTGGCGGCCCGGGTTCGGATCCCGGGCGTGCACTGACGCACCGCTTCTCCGGCCACACTGAGGCCGCGTCCCACGTACAGCAACTAGAAGGACGTGCAACTATGACATACAGCTATCTACTGGGGCTTTGGAGGAAAAAAAGGGGGAGGATTGGTAATAGATGTTAGCTCAGAGCCGGCCTTCCTCAGCAAAAAGAGGAGGATTAGCACGGATGTTAGCTCAGGGCTGATCTTCCTCACAAAAAAGATAAAAAATAAATACAGTCCGGGCTTCCTGAAGGCCACTGATGAGTGACTTGGAATTGGTGTGTTGCCAGGTGTAGAGACCTGAAGGCCAAGGCTGACTCTTCTGTTGGTTTTATTTTAATTCTATTTCCAGTGCCACAATAGAGTGATATTTAAGCAACTCCTCCAGGTGAAAGCCCTGCAGTTTCTCCAGATTGACAGCTGCAGGCTGGGAAGTGTCAATGAGAACCTCTCAGTGTTGCTGATGGCCAAAAAGTTTGAAAGTAAGGGCACCGCGGAGCTGCAGACCACATCTCATTTCCCTGCCCATCGGACACCTGTGGTTCCCTCTGCACTTGGCTGTTTTGATTTCTTTCTAACTCTCATTTAGGTTTAATCAGGGAATCTTTGATGATTCTCATCCTGCAATCTCATTCCTAAATATTAATGAATTTTTTAATCACCTGTGGGCAATAAGAAAAACCATGGGTTCTCTTCCACCGCTCCCTCTCTGCCCTACTTGGCATTAAATAGAGATCCGTCTTCATTTTAGTTCCTGTTTGCCCCCATGCGGGTGGAGTTGGCCTCTGTGAATTGGTACAGCACCTGATCATATTTGACTTCATATCAGTCTCTGCAAGCCTTAAAAACAGGTCAGTAACGTGGCATTGACTTCAGCAGTGTCCCTCGCTCCAGGCCAGATCTTTTAAAATTCTGCTCTGGCAACCAGAGGCACTAGGAACCCTGTCCCTGGCACATCCATAACTGAAGGCAAGTTGGTTTTGCTTCCACTTCTCCACGGGGGGCAGTAACAGCAGAGACCCCCCAGTGACTAGAGTCCTTTTCCATTTAGAGAGGTAGGTTCTTGGTAGCCGACTCACTTTGTGTTCTAAGTACATGGGCCGGGGATAGTTTGCAACCAGGTGGAAACCAGAACTCTTTCCTCAACCAGCTCCTGTTTCTGACTTTCTAAAGCTCTGCTTTCATCCTCTGTAAATTCTCTGCTTCCGTCCCATCTCCTCTTCCTAACGCTGGAGTCTTACGTGATCTGACTGCATCTTTATTTAGTTCCGTCTTATTTCTCCACATGCCCCAGGTGAGCTTTAAATCAGGCAGTCTCCTTCCACGCACCTGCAAGCATAAGGCTTTACTATGCTTTTAGTTCCTCCTGGAATGAAATGTAGTATTGCAGAAAGATAACTGGGAGTATATAGTGAAAGCATAAAAACACACCTGGGAAAGGGAAACACCAAATTCAGGACTGGGAGAGAGAAATGGGACGTGTAAGGGTGTACAGGGGCTTGAATTATAGAGTAATGGTTTCTTAAGCTGGGTAGTTAGTCGACAGATGCTGCCTTTTAATATGCTTGAAGTAGTTTAAACTATAAAAAATAAACATTCCTGGGTTATTATTCTGCTTTTGCCCCCTCTCATTTCAGTTCCTGAAGGCAGGACCAAGGGGGTAGTTCCCACCAACCTTGAAAGGTCCTGCAAGTCTTGAGGGTCAGCCCTGGCTGCAGCGCACTGTGACCACCCAAGAGGGGATGAAAGGGCCTCATGCTGCTCTCCTGAAAGCAGACCTCACTGCTCAGGAATGCCACGCAGCAAGCAGAACAGCCACCAGACACAGACACCGCGTGCTGTCACACCTCCGCACTTCTGCGTTGTAATTCTGTGTGGAACACCTGTTTCCTGTTCATTCTTTGAGGCCCAACTGCCCTCTCCCATGGGGCTGGTTCTTCATCTGTAGCCTGTTCATAGATTATACATAGCACATATCATGATAAGTCAATAACTTAGCATCTATGTCCACTGAAACCATGAGGCCCTCTCTTGCAGATTCCTTTGTGTATCCCCAGGCACATGGCCTGCCTGTCACAGCTGTTCATTAACCAATGACTGAAGTAAGGCAGCAGAGTTAGGTCACTTGCCCCAAGTCACAAAACTGGAAAGTGGCTGACACCGAATTTGAATAGATTGGTCTGATCTGCTCTTCTAAATCATGTATGGAAAGGACCCCATTTGGTGATTTTAATCCATTCATCTAACTTTTGGCTAAAGGTATCCAAATAATCCCAGATACTTATGGAGTCTAAATTGATGCCTATTGGGGTCACAAAACCTTTCAGGGTTCATTTCATCCAAGCCCCCACATTGCATTATTTTACAGATGAAAAGAACCTGAGGCACAGAGCTTGAGGGATTTCCAGAGAAACACGTGGTACTAGCCAAGCCTTGACCAGTCCACCCTTTCTTCATAGTGTACTTGCCCCTTTATTTAACAGCACCACATGAATTATCTAACTTAAGGCATTATTGCCCCGATCCGATTCCTTCCTCCTAGGATGTGTGAATATGTCGACCACCTGCACGAACATTTCCGGTATCCTGTGATAATCAAGAAGGCTTCCTACATGCCTCCTAAGGTAAGCTTGGCCAGAAAGCTTGGCTTTATCCCTGAGAAAGCACTGCCAAACCCTCCTGTACTGGTTCTTGTGAGCTAGACCCTAGAGCACAAAGCTTTGTCTCCTTAGAGTTTATTTTCAATATCTAGAAACAAATGGCTCTTTGGTCAATGTTCAATTCTCCAGGCCTGAAGGTCAGGGCTTGGGGGTGAAATTGCCCCTGACAAGGCTTCTCTAATGCCTGCCTTTCCTTACCAGCTGACACCTTAAAATGTGCACTCCGGGCCGGCCCCGTGGCTTAGTGGTTAAGTGCGCACGCTCCAGCTGCTGGTGGCCCGGGTTCGGATCCCGGGCGTGCACCGATGCACCACTTCTCCAGCCATGCTGAGGCCGCGTCCCACATGCAGCAGCTAGAAGGATGTGCAGCTATGACATACAACTATCTACTGGGGCTTTGGGAGGAAAAAAATAAATAAAATCTAAAAAAAAAAAAAATATATGCACTCCTTGTGCAAAAACAAACCAAACCTGGCTCCATCTAGGAAGTCAGTGAACTGAAAGGCTTTGACTGCACTTGTGTTATCTGGGCCATTTATCTTCATCATGTTCAAGAGAATCGGGGCTCATTTTCAACAGCAGAGGTTAAGCTATCAAAGGCAGTTTGATTAGTTAACTAATCCTGCGAAGTAGCCAATAAAGTGTGTCCCTCTCCCCCATTTCAAACAACTTGAAAACTCATTTTTAAAATATTAATTTAGTTTCCTCTGGCTTAGGTTTAAAAGCATTTTGAGGAGCAGCAGAAATATATAAAATAAATGATTTTTGTTCCAGGAGGTTAACACTGCTCCCTTTTCTGTCTTTGACAGGATGCTGGTTATTCCACAGAAATGAAGACAGACTCTGTACAGAAGCACCAATATCCGGACGGTGACGTCTGGAAGAAACTCCTTGCTGCTCAAGGGAATTAAATGTTCAGCCCTAATACCTTTTTCTTTTTTCATTGAAAAGGCTTAAAATTTTTTGGGTGTGGTTTTACAAAAATAGGAAAAAACAAGATTCTACGTGTCAAAACAAGTTCAGCTGAAAGTCATATTAACCTCAAGCATCAGCTCAGTAACTGTTACTTCATTCTTTCTTTAAACAAATACACACAGTTGCTCCTACTTAATCCTTAAACAAATTCAGATTTAACTAACTCCAAGTCCAGGAAGATGTTCTTAAAAATTTCTGTTAAGCACTGGTGCCTAGACATTAAACTGTACTTTGAAAATAAGCAGCTTGTTGCACAATTTGTTGGAATAATTCCTTATTCTACTTAACGCTTGTCATAAATTAGCAGAATAAAAATAGTTCTGCCACACCATGGGGTACCCGGATGAAACAAAGGTGACGAGTCCAGTGATTAGCCCTAAAGTGGTTTAGCATCCTTGCTCGCACAGTCCAGGTGTATTATTAGAGTATTCACACCATACTAAAACTAACCAGGGCAAATGGTATTTCACACTATTTTTTTATAACTCTTAACTTTTATCCTAAATAATCATTATTTTAATGATAAAATGCAGCTAAAATTAGATGAATCACAGAAAAATAGGGCAAAATAGTTTAGTTAGCATTTCTAAAATATATGCTAACTCTCTAAGCAGTATCCAAACAAGAATACAATGTGTTTATTTAGGGGGTTCAGTTAAATCTATTTTAGGCAGGAATTGAGCATAATGGCAATATAGAATTTTTAAAAAAACAGGACAGAGGTGTCAAGATGGCGGCATAGGTGGATTCTGAACTTCCCTCCTCCCATGGACACAACAAATTTACAACTAAGGGAGAACTGAAAACTCGATAAAAAGAACCCACACACAAGGGACAGTCCTGATTGAGGTGAAAGAGGCAGAAATTCCTTTCTGGAGAGAAAAAAACCCAACTTCACAAGCCATGGTGCTTCGTGGCCAGCTGGGAGCAATCCAAAGGTACGCAGCCTTCCCTGGAGGAGTGGGGGAGCATTACTGCTATAAGCATCTTTTGGACTCAGCACAACCGAGACAGTGTCATAATGCCTGGCTTTGCTGCCTACTAACTACAACAGGGAACACCCCCAGAAATAAACCCACACATTTATGGACAGCTAATTTTTGACAAGGGAGCCAAGGACATACAATGGAAAAAGGAGTCTCTTCAACAAATGGTGTTGGGAAAACTGGACAGTCACATGCCAAAGAATGAAAGTAGGCCATTATCTTACACCATACACAAAAATTAACTCAAAATGGGTTAAAGACTTGAATCTAAGACCTGAAACCATGAAACTCCTAGAAGAAAACATAGGCAGTACTCTCTTCAACATCGGTCTTAGCAGCATATTTTCAAGTACCATGTCTGACCAGGCAAGGGAAACAATAGAAAAAAATAAACAAATGGGACTACATCAAACTAAAAAGCTTCTGCACAGCAAAGGAAACCATCAACAAAACGAAAAGACAACCTAACAATTGGGAGAAGATATTTGCAGACCATGCATCTGATAAGGGGTTAATATCCAAATATATAAAGAACTCACAGATCTCAAGAACAAAAAAACTAACAACCCAACTAAAAAATGGGTAAAGGATCTGAACAGACATTTCTCCAAAGAAGATATACAGAGGGCCAACGGGCACATGAAAAGATGTTCATCATTAATTATCAGGGAAACACAAATCAAAACTCTGAGATATCACCTCACTCCCGTCAAAATGGCTATAATTAACAAGACAGGAAACAACAAATGTTAGAAAGGATGCGGAGGGAAGGGAACTCTCATACATTGCTGGTGGGAGTGCAAACTGGTACAGCTACTGTGGAAAACAGTATGGAGATTCCTCAAAAAATTAAGAACAGAACTACCATGCGATCCAGCTATTCCACTGCTGGGTATTTATCCAAAGAATATGAAAATGCAAATGTGTAAAGACACATGCACTCCTATGTTCACTGCAGCAGTAGTCACAATAGCCAAGACTTGGAAGCAACCTAAGTGCCCAACACGGGATGAATGGATAAAGATGTGGTATATATACACAATGGACTACTACTCAGCTATAAGAAATGATGAAATCCAGCCATTTGTGACAACATGGACGGAACTTGAGGGTATTATGCTAAGCAAAATAAGTCAGAGGGAGAAAGTCAAATACCATATGATCTCACTCATAAGTAGAAGATAAAAACAGCAAAAAACCATCTCATAGAGACAGAGACTGGATTGGTGGTTACCAGAGGGGAAATGGGGAGGGGGGAGGGAGGAGGGCGAAAGCGGGTATTAGGCACATGTGTGTGGTGATGGACTATAATTAGTCTTTGGGTGGTGAACATGATGTAGTCTACACAGAAATCGAAATATAATGATGTACACCTGAAATTTACATAATGTTATAAACCAATGTTACCGCAATAAAAAGAAAATTTAAAAAATAAAAAAAAGTAAAAAGAATATGAGAAAAAAAGAATTAAAAAAAATACAAATCAACCCAGAATACTTCTTTATTATAGCAACATAAAAAACAAATATGACTTTAAACGTTCATAACCACACTAACCAGACATTATCATTATAACTGATGTTATTCAGCTCACTCAAATCTGGGTGAATAGCTTATAAAATTCTTGAAATTCATTGACCTTCATAAAAACATAGGATTGAAATGCATGTATGCGTTTTTGTTAAGAGTATGTAAGTTTTCAGTCTCCTGACTTTACGCAGTTTCAGCATTTTCATACATCCTCGGGTTAACCAAACTCAAGGCCTTTTATTACGAAGAGAACCAGCAGTTAGATTTTCCAGTGGCAACAGCCTTAAAAGTTAATAACTGATAGGTCAAGGACAGATTTTTGACCTAGTTTCTTCTATGGTTAGAACAAAAAGAACTTTCACCAGGGCAGCCAGTCCAACCCCTCAAGACTGACAATGTCCTTCAAACAACTCCTTTAAAAGCACTCTAAACAGCCATTTCCATTTTAATAGTCGGGTGTGGATTGTACCCTTCAAGCTGAAAGTCTTCAGCCTTGAAGTCATCAATTTTCTCAACTTTTCGAAGGATTTTGAGCTTTGGGAAAGGCCTCGGTTCTCGCTGAAGCTAGAAACAAAAGACCATTATTTTGCCATATCTGTATGACCTGCTTCAGTTTTGTTCCCATGTCCCTTCATGAAACAAGTACACAGTATTTTACTAACAAAGTATTATTTTACAGG
Organism: Diceros bicornis minor; assembly: GCF_020826845.1. Classification (NCBI taxonomy): domain Eukaryota; kingdom Metazoa; phylum Chordata; class Mammalia; order Perissodactyla; family Rhinocerotidae; genus Diceros; species Diceros bicornis. The sequence goes on along the minus strand of NC_080755.1, from coordinate 14,670,180 downwards.
GTGTAACACTAGGTACCTTGTCCCTGGTTATGCAATACTGTTGGAGTGTAGCTGATTCTCTCACACACGTGCCAAGTGAAGGGTGTTTCACAGAATCACAGGGTGGTGTTGGGAGCCTGGATACTCACCAGGTATAAGTTCTCATAATCAATTGCTCTTGGTATTTTTATTAAGGAGGAGACATAGTCTTACTTTTGTATGTGTAACTCACAGTAGGCACTGAGTATGGTTACTTGAGTCCCATGACCCCTATCCCAACTTCCTGGCAGAAAGAGCAAGGAAAGAGGAGGACATCTGTTGACAATTCACAGGCAGGGATGCAAGCCAGGATTTCTGGGATGAACAGACAGTGGCAAGGAGGCTGTGGACACAGGCCACGACCTCACACTATTCTGTCCGGCAGACAGCCAGACTGGAGCAAACAGCCAGAAAGAAGCATCTGGTTGAGCCCTGAAGTCACCCTCTCATCAAAAGCAGCCAAGCTCCCTCAAAGGGGTAACTTCCAAACCCGGATCTCATCTGGAAGAGGCTAAAAGGTTTTTGGTTCAAAATTTTTTTCCTTGGGGTTCATTAAGCACAGACTTGATTGTCATTTCAAATCATTATTTGTGGGCCACTATAACTTATGGATTTGAATGGACAGATTTTTGGAAGTTCAGATCTAAGTACTGTATTTAGCATAAAATTAAGGGAAAACATTTGTATTTAAGGTCTGCTTCCAGTAAAAATACGAGTTGAAATGCCACTTCTGGAAGGTCCCAAATCCCCTGGTCCAAGTGTGGCTCTTCCTTCCTGGTACTGGTACTTAGTACCCTACAGCACCTGTCACATTAAGCGCCTGTGGAGGTTGAGGCACGTGTCTGCCCCGTCCCTGCCCACCTGCCCACCACCCGTGCCTCAACTGAAGCTCTGCAGTGGGAGCAGGTCATCTTACCTGTCACTGCACCGAGCAGAATGCCTATTACATGAGGAATGTTCTATAAATCAACCTTTTATCAAGGCAAGGTACCAAACTCCAAAGGGTGACAGACAGAATTCTTACCTGCATTTTCAGTGGGTCAACGTGATTCAGGTAAATATGTGCATCTCCCAAAGTATGTACAAAGTCACCTGGCTGAACCCCATGGGAGAAAGCAGAATAGGAAACGTTAGTTTCAATTCCTTTAAAATACATCATTTAAAAACACATTATAGGAGCTGGCCCCATGGCATAGTGGTTAAGTTTGTGTGCTCCACTTTGGCAGCCTGGGGTTCACAGGTTGGGATCCCAGGGGCAGACCTAGGCAATGCTTATCAAGCCCTTATCCTGTGGCAGGCATCCCACATATAAAATAGAGGAATGTTAGCTCAGGGCCAATCTTCCTCAGCAAAAAGAGGAGGATTGGCAACAGATGTTAGCTCAGGGCTAAGCTTCCTCACCAAAAAAAAAAAAAAAAACAAAAAAACAAACTCATGCATTATATAGAGTATGCAGACATCCCAAAGCTTTTTAGAAAATAAAGAATTTAACCAGTGTAGCTTTTGAAAAAAGTTGTCTCGTACTATAAACAACCTATATAAACCTGTTAGTTTATATAGACCACAAAGACAGGAAAGTTCCATGGAAGGTTACAAAGTGAGCAAGTTCATTTCTTGTTTAAAACTAATCAGAGACTGAATCCTCTGAAATTACATTTTCCACGTTAGAGAATCTAAGCGCTTAGGGCATCGGACTGGCAGCAATCGTTCCTTCCGAGGGCAGCCCACCTTCAGGCCCGTGATGTGTGCGATCATGTAGGTGAGCAGGGCGTAGCTGGCAATGTTGAAGGGCACACCCAGGCCCATGTCTCCCGACCTCTGGTACAGCTGGCAGGACAGCTCACCGTTCACCACGTAGAACTGGCAAAGCGCATGGCACGGAGGTAGAGCCATGAGAGGAAGATCTGAAGAGCCAGCACAGAGGAAAATGAGGAGGGCTGGTGGTTTTAAAGAACATAACTATAGGCAAAGTAAAACAAGAAACAGTTAGCCAATGCATACAGTGGAGACCAAGAGAAAGAGCCACTGGGCCGCAGTGACCCCCTGGACCCTCACGTCAAAAGCAGACCACTCCAGGGCCAGCCTGGTGGCGTAGCGGTTAAGTTCACACACTCCACCGAGGCAGCCCAGGGTTTGCAGGTTTGGATCCCGGGCACGGGCATACGCACTGCTCATCAAAGCCATGCTGTGGCAGCGTCCCATATAAAGTAGAGGAAGATGGGCATGGATGTTAGCCCAGCGCCCATGTTCCTCAGAAAAAAGAGGAGGATTGGCAAGAGATGTTAGCCCAGGGCTGATCTTCCTCAAATAAATAAATAAATAAATAAATAAATAAATAAAGGCAGACCATTCCAGTCCCAGGGACGGCACAGAGTCGACGGAGACCTGTCCACCAACAGGAGACTTGTGTGCGTGTACATCTACCGCTGAAGCAACGCTCTTCCACTCGAGCTGAAATTAACTACTTGTGCTACTGTCATGGCAGCAGACGACGAGTACAGAAGGAACTCATTTAACTCATCTGCAGGGGCCCCAGGAAGCTGGTGTCCCAGGAACATCGTCCTGTATCCAAAGTCTCTATTATAAATGCAAATATTCCACTCTGGATATTTAATACACCTTGGTAAAGCTTAATTTTACAACACAGTTGTTAAAGATATTAATAATATCAAGGTGGAGGTGATCTGAAACTTCATCTGCCCTGATTTAAAAAGTTAAAATCTGGGGGCCAGCCCCGTGGCCTAGTGGTTAGGTTTGGCGTGCTCCACTTCAGCAGCCCATGTTTGGTCCCCGAGCACAGACCTACACCACTCGTGGGCAGCCATACTGTGGCTGCAACCCACATACAAAATAGAGGAAGACTGGCGACAGATGTTAGCTCAGGGTGAATATTCCTCAGCAAAAAGTAAATTAATTAAAAAAAATTAGCCGGGGGTCAGACACCCAGCTGAGTGGCCAGGCACAGTTCCCAGGGCCCGCCTCCCGCCGGCTGCCTCGGCATGAGGCCATAATGCTGCCCTTTGTGCTAACGGTACAGTTAGGACAAGAGAGGGTGACTGGGATGCTCTCAACCTTTTGGATTCCAAGCACACAGGATGATTCTTCTGTCGTCAGGGTTGGTTTTGATTGTGTTAATCACTTTTTGCAGTTGGTCTACTCCTTGACCTGAATAATCTGTAGAATTGCCAAAAAGAGAGAACACATACACACGTTAATCACAGCATCTCGTGAGATAGCCTTGGAGGTCATCTATCACACTGTCCTTCCACAGTCCCCCTTGGCCCATGGTTATAAGATAACCAATGTGCCCTACGAATTCCTCAGATCTTGTTGGGTTATGTTGAGTTCAGGGCTCTGTCTAGGCTCCTAGGTCTGCCCTCTGGAGCCATAACAAAATCTATTTTCTTTTCTATGTAAAAGTCCTGTAAATATTTGGTCCGTCATGCTGTCGTCTCCTTCCCCTCCCCCTATTGCTAACCTCCAGTCTCAACAATCTGTTTCTTCCAGTGGTCCCCGTGGGCCTTGGTCTCCATACCCATCAACCATTCTTGGCACAGTTCACTGCCACAGAAAGCACCAGACCTTAAGTAGAATATACTGCTGCATACACGTTTCAACTAACAGGACTATGGATTCCTTTCTATGATCTAGACACTATCCTTCCAACACTTCCAACTAAAATTACAATTTAGCAGCTAAACACCTATTGACTTGTAAATATCAGGAAACCTCTATAATTATTATACTGCCTTGTACTTTTCTCCCATTTCTGATCTCAGGACTTAATTCCTTGCTTTCCTTCTGCAGTGGAACTGGAAGCTGAGAAGAGCAGAGCTTCATATCCCCTCTGCTTAAACTTCCACTTACTGGTGTCAGGCTATGTTCTAGTCCAGTAGTTCTTAATTTGGCGGGGGGAGAAAGTCCTGTTACAATCACAGTTCCAAAAAAGGTAATATCGAAGATTAAAAAAAAAGATGAACTGTGATGGTACAGTTTTGCACCGATTGTGGTGGTGGTTAGACAAATCTACAGGTGCTAAAATTGCAGACATGCGCGCGCACACACACACAAGTGTATGGAAAACTGGAGAAATCTCACAAGCTCTGTGGATTTATGTGAGATGTTATACAAGATGTTATCATTGGGGAAAACTGGGTGAAGCGTACAGGGACTTCTCTGTATATTTTTTTGTAACTTCCTGTGAACCTATAATTATTTCAGGATAAAAATTTAAAAATAAACAAAAAAGACAGACTCACCTACTGAAATCCAACAGCCGAGCTTTCACACAACTCTAAACTAAGGTCATAATTTTATTAGGCCCCTGAGTGAGAATAAATAACTGAACACTAGGCAGGATTTAAGGCACAATTAAGCCAGGGGAGCAGCCTCAAATCCTGAGGACGTCCTAGGACAGAGGTTGCACACTAACAACTGACAGACCATTTATTTACCTGCGGAAGAGTCTGGCCCAGACAGCATTTTGTGTGTGCGTGTGTGGCAAAGTTTACATAACATAAATTGACCATTGAGCCATTTTTGAGTGTGTAGTCGGTAGCACTAAGTACATTCCCAACATTGTAGAGCCATCACCACTATCCACTCCAGATCTTTTTCATCTTCCCAAACTGCAACTCTGTACCCATCAAACAACAACTCCCCAGTCCCTGGCAGCCACCATCCTACTTTCTGTCTCTATGAATTTGCCTATTCCCAGTCTGTACAGCATTTTAAACTTACTGAATTTTCACGCCAACATTCAAAAGATCTCAAGATCACACATAAAATGCAGATTTTAGGCTTGAAGAATTCTGACAACAAATCCCTCTAGCTAGCTGGAAGTGAGAGGTGACTGTCCCCTTTGGGTGAGACTCAGGCCCAGGCCACTGGTCTCTGCCCAGCTAGCACAGTTACTTCCTGCCCATATGCATGCACACACAGACACACACCCCAAGGTAGGCATTTGCTTTTGCAACCCCTGACCTAAGGACATGTGGGATAGGAAGAGTCAAGGGACCAGGGCTGGGCTCTGTGACACTCAGCAAGTGGTGCCATCAAGTGACAGAGGAAGGTGGACATCCAGGAGTGAAAAGTTTCATCTTCCTCCACCGCAGCAGGGTAGGGAGAAAAGGGTGACCCAAGAACTATGCTGTCACATCAGCACCACCCAGTGTGCTGGGTGGCTCAGTCTTGAAAAGGGAGACCAAAGCTGCAGCAAGGCAATCCCTGGGCGTCTTGTCCCCCAGATGAACTTTCTACCTTATACCCCAACACAGCGACCATGTTGCTATCTGCCAATGAAACAGGGTACAGAAGAGTGCCAAACACCCAATCAGTGCTAATCACCAAGAGTGTGATCTGACCTCTGTGAGGGTTAGTTGTGCCTCCTGAATCTCAAACAGCCTCTCACAAGGTCAGTTATACATCAGCTCCCCAGGCACTGACTTCTTAGCCCCAGACTTTTTTTGAAATAGTGGAACAAACTCATGCTACCTTGGGCACTCAGGATATCTGAGGCAACGCTGTGTCTCCTCACCTGAATCCATATCTTTGTATTCTGCCCCAAAATGCCTCCACTGAAAGCCATAAACTGGACCTAAATCCCCTTCTTCTCTGGTGGAGAATCCCAGGCTGTCCAAGAAGTCTCGGGACCCATTGGCATCCCAGATTTTCACTCCCTTGGAAGACAGTTCGTTAGCATTTGTGGATCCCTGGAAGAGATGGGAAAGTAGGGCAGGCATCCAGGTGAATTCTGAGCCATCGGGGCTGATGCCCCAAGAGCCTCCCAACAAGTGGGCCTCCAGCCTCGCTGACACGCTAGGGGACAGGCACTTGACACGTCTCTGCACAGCCCCTTTTTAAGTAGGCTGGTCCCAGCCCAAACTTTTTGAGGGCCTCCAGAACAGTCTGATCCCTTCTTCAGAACCACCCTCTCAAATCTTTTTTCCCTACTCCCCTCATCTAAATTTTCTAGACTACACATCTCTAACTCCTTTAATTATTCCTACCGTATCTGACAGTTTTGTGTTTCTTAACCAAATGTGCTGTGTCTAAGTGTGATGCTCCAAAATGAATTTAATGCCTCACATGCAATCTGTTTGGTATATCTCAGACCTGGAATATAGGATATTTCTACTGACTGGACTCATTAGTATTAGCTTTTCTGGCAAATGTGTCAGTCACATACCTTATCTGGAAGTGTGCCACCTAGAGAGTTATGTTTACCCTCAACTGGTACTTGCACAGTTAAGGTGGAGTTGGTTTTTCGGGTGTTTTTTTTCTTTTGTGCCAAGTACAAGCTTTATATTTTTTTCTTATATTTCATCTCACTAGATTTAGCCCATGTCCTCCTAACCCGTATCCTGATCATGCATCCAGTTCAAGGACAGACTCCATCGGCCTCTGGTGCCTCTGGGTATAATGTGCTGTAACGATTACAAGCAAGGCTGTGGTGCCCCACACACCCGGGCTCTGTGCCTGTCCTCTACCTCCCTTCTCCTCTGACTAGCTCCCTGACCCCTCTAGCTTCAATATCCACATCTACAAAAGAGCACACAGTAGTACTGACCACACATATTACTGTGAGGATTAGATAATACAAGCAAAACACTTGGTGCTCAATAGACATTAACTACCACTCAGACCCCATCTCTCCATCTTGCCTGCAGGTCCCACCTGAAATGCAGGTACCTTCTGACTCCTATATGTTATGGAGTCACTAATGGAATAACTCTATCAGAGGTGAGTCTGACGTGTTACTGGTGAGGATTTCTTAGAATCCTGAATTCAAGCTTTAAGATAAAACTGGTGAATGCATTTTTATTTTTGAGCATCTCATTTCCTCCTCTATTGTTGACTTTGCACTAATTTTTTCACTTCCAATAAATAATTTCTCGATCTTTCACATACTGCTCCAAGTCTCCCCTTTCCATCCACTCAGACTGGGCTCTAGCTGGTTTACAGATGTCCTCTTCTAAGACTTCTGATGATGTATGTGGAACTAGAGGCTCACTGTCAGTGGAGATAGGCCAACACAGAAGAAAATACCCCAAGAATACAGAACTAAGGAAGACTAGATTGGATCCAAATCTAAACCCTTTCTAAAGTGCGATAAGAGGTCTTGGATCTCTGGTTTGGCTCAAGACCATACAAGCCACACGAAGTGCTCTGTAGAAGGAATCCCAACTTCTAGCACGGCCCAGAGCTGAGCCCATGTCCTCAGGCATCCTCTGACCTGGTCTGGACCAGGAGTCAGAACAAAGGGAAGCCAGGCGTGGCCGCTGCCTGTCATCACGGCACTCTGCAAACCTTGCCCGGGGTACCTACACGGCTTTTTGGAAGAGGTACAGCTTGTTACTATACGAACACAAGAACATGGCTGGGATCTACATTCAGTGATCAATCTATGTTGAGGGCCTAGTATGTGGCAGGCTGTGATCTAGGCCGTGGGGATACAACAGTGAACAAGAGAAACAATTCTCTGCCCTTACAGAACGTACATTTTACTTATTTATTGTCTGCCTTCCCCCTCGTAGGGGAGGAAGGAGGAGGGCAGCCACTATACCTCAGGTGATGAGGTTTCTCTAGGGAGTAAACAAAGGAGGGGAGGGAGGAGGGTGTTTGGGGGTAATCGCAGTCTTAGACCTGGAGGTCGGGAGAGGCTCACTGAGCAGACTTGAAGGAGGTGAGGGAGTGAGTCATGATACATGCCGGGAAAGAAGGGTCCAGGGAGCAGGACTGGCAGGTGCCAGAACCCCAGGCGGGAACGTCCTGTGTGCTCAAAGATTAGCAAGGAGGCCAGAGCCAGACAGGGACCCTGGTAAGGAGCTTGGCTCTTACTGAATGAAATGGGAGCCACTATGGGCTTTAGGGGAGGAGCAACACGATCTGACTTTTTATTAAAAGGATCTCACTGGTGCTGTGTTGAGAACAGACGGTCAATTTCCAATAGCAGCAACTTCTTTACCTTGATAAACCACAGCAACTCCTCCAAAACACCCTTCCAGAAAACACGTTTGGTTGTCAGCAGAGGAAATTCATCTGAAAAAGAGTTTGCCATATACTCTTAAGACAGGAAAATAGAACACGCCATCCAACTTTCTCTGTGGAAGAAAACTGCCCCAGGACATAACAGGAGCAACTGGGAAACTTCCACTCCTGCCACGCTGGCGCCGGGATCAGGGTGGAGCTCCCAGGCTGCAGAGCAAGTTGCTGACACAGTTCAGACCAAGCCCGCCCTCCCGAGCCCCCTGCCACCGCACACAAGCTTTCCACAGTCACATGGGGCGGGGCCAGGCAGGGATGCCTGTGTAGACACGGAAAGACTACCAACCGATACCCAGTTAGTGTGACTCCTTCGCAGAGGTGTGATGACAACACACAAAATGTGCCCTAGATGAGCCTGCAGGCTCCCAGGACACTCCCTGATTATCCTGCCAGGGAAAACTCGCTCAGGACCAGGGGATAGTAGATGTCGCCCTGGCGAAAACTGAAGAATAGTTTAAATATTTGTAAGCAAATTGACCTCTATTTTTTAAGTGTACCAAAAATAGTAACTATTTGAACACTTTATATGCACAATCCTACTTAATCCTCAAACAGCCCTCCTTGAGGCAGCGTTATTTTACAGGCAATACAGAAGTTTGCAACAAGCAATAGAGAAATAAAAATGTAAAAGCTTATCTCTAAATTTGGCACCTATTCAGTCCACAGTATCCTTTGTAAAGTCGATTAATAGATTTTTCAAGCACCTACTTTCATCAGTATCGCCTACGAGCATTATTGCCTCTGTTTTGAGCACCCGGGGAAGCTGAAGACCAGAGAGGTTAAGTAACTTGCCCAGGATCCAAGCAGCTGGGCTGGAGTACAAACTAGGTCTGAGGCTCCCTGGAGGCCACTGTGCCTGGAGCTGCAGGAAGGTGGATGCCTCTGCTCAGATGAAACTCCCCAAGCTGTCCAAGCCAGACGAGCCACCGCGCGCGGTATTTTCCAGTCTCCAGTTGGGTGTGGGGTGGAGGCTTTCTCCCCTGACCACAGTGAATCTGCTTCACTAATAGTGGGTCTCCCACTCAAACCACCTTCCAGACTCGAGTCAAGGATGTATGTCCCGTGCCCATCCCCATCCCGCCCCTGTGTCCCCTGAAAGCCTGACCCGAAGAACCCCCAGGAGACACTTCTTCCCAGGAGCCATCCAGTATTAAAGGAAAAGACGAATAAGAACTACTCGGGCTCTCGCGTTCCTCTTTCAAGGTTTAAGAGGAAAGCCGGTTCGTGGGACCACCTGGATGGGAAAAACGGTCACGAACCACAAGTTCCCGCCCGCGCCTGTCAGTTCTCTCTCTTCCCGCCGCTGCTGCCCCACCCACATAATCTTCGCTCCAATTTTAAAACCTTTGCAAAACGAAACGGCCAGTGCCGGCAGGGAGGAGGAGGGGTAACAGCGCGGGCCTCTAGCCACGCCCTTGGTCAAGACCGGGCAGATCCTCTCCCACTCTCTAGAATGCGGCAGACACTACTGGACCGTGCCCGCTTTGGGGGAGACAGCCTAGCGGGGTGAGAAGCACCTGCCTGGTGTCACCTCCCAGCGATGTCACTCCTGTCCGTGTGACCCTACGCAAATCCTTGCTCTAATCTGAGCCTCAGTTTCGGCGTCTGTAAAACGGGGATAAGGATGCCACCCCTACCTTAGAGGACCGAGGCTGGGACTAAACGTGGACCGTGGGGCCCGGCCTCCCCCGAGCGCTTTCCCGCTGCAGCTCGGAGCCCACCCAGGCCCGGGGCCCCCCTGTGTCACCTCTCAGGTTGTAGCGTGCCTGCAGGCCGAACACCGACAGGGTGCCGGTGCCCGTGCGGTCATCCTTTCGGAAGCCGCAGCGCAGGATGTGCTCCACCTGCCCCAGGTACTGCAGCTCCCCGTGGGGCTCGGCGCCCCGCTCCTGCGCGGCGGGCGGCGAGGGCGGGCGCTGCAGCTCGGAGCCGAAAGCTGGCATGGCGACGGCGTGGAGGCCGAGGCTGGGACTGCGCCGGGCCAGGAGGCGGCGCCTCTCCCGGGCTCCTCTTTTCCCGCCACCCTCTCGGCGACTCCGCCCGTTCCGGCTCTGGGGTCGTCGGGCCCCCTCCCCGCGCCCGCGCGACCACGCCCCCTCACGTCCCCGGAGGGCGCTGAGCCGCCGGCGCCGGGGGAAACCACTAGCTCCCGCCTCGGGTCGCGTTGAGCCCATTTTAAAAGTTAAGAACATTTGGCCTAGAAAGAAGTTCTAAAAGCCTGTATCTTAGTGCATTGGCTGAAAAGGGCTGCTCTAGTTGGAAAATTTCGGGTTCACTGATCAAGGGCAGCCTGGAACAATCCCCACCTGTTCGTAAAATCTAAAAACAAACAAAACCCTGTTATTTGAGATGTGTTTCCTACAGGTAAGAGGGACATGCTGTCAGGTGATTTGCATTTCCGTTTTCTCCCCGTCCTCACTGAAGGCCGGCAACTGGAGCAAATGGAAAAAGGCAGCTTTTTTTACATGGTTCCTGACAACCAGTCGTTTTCAAGTTTTTAATAACAAAATTTTCAATTTTAGTGAAATGTTTAAAATATAAACACTGGTGAGTAGGACTATTTGATAATGAGTCGCACATGCAATAAGCAGTCTTTTGAATTAACAACTTTTTTGGGCACATAGTAGATGGTCAATAAATTTTTTGTTATTGCTACTTCTGAGGTTATGAAAAATAAGATGTAGGCTCTGCTGAAACTTATTAAACACTACTTCTTGCCATTCAATAAAGTCGATGGGTTTTTTTCTGATAAACTCAAGTTTATTGTCTGTGCAAGATTCTGGAATCTTTCTGCTAACGTCCACCTCTCAAATTCAAGGTTAAAATTTTTGTAACAGGAAAACAGATTCTGGGAGGAGATAAATATCTTTCAGCTGCCGCCCTACCTAATCTGCTTGGTAAAAAACAATGTTACATGCCTTCATGTGGCACAAAGCCTTTACAAAATAAATTGAATCCTAAAAACAATTTACAAAATAGCTGCACATTTGGGTTAACTAGAGGGAAAAAAAATACTAAGAACAAACAAAGGAAGTGTTTCAGGGAACATTTCACAAGCCTCGTGGTTGGAAAGTCTGTGTTCTTGCTATTTGTGCTCACAAAGGCCTTTTCATAGCGCTCGCTGAAATGCATTGGGTTACAAGATAGCAGATGTTTTAAATCTATTTAATCCCTCACAATACTAGGCTAGCCTTTCCTAGGCCAAGTAGATTCCTCCCCTCCCCGAGCACTTTCTCCACCCCACCGCCATACCAGTGTAATAACAGTTTTTAAAAGTCATCTTGTAACCGCAGTCCCTCCAGGACCAGTTCAACTGACCTCGTCTTATCAACAGAGTAATTAAGAGTTGTCCTTCAGGAACTGAGACCCCCTTGTCCAATTAAGGCCAGTTGAGACCACCAAGCTGTCAACTGGGCCTGCGCAAATGCTCATAAGTGCCTTTTTTTGACATCAAGGAGCTAAAAACTCCAACCTTAGATCATGGTAACACCGCCATTTTGTGAACATGCATCCTATGAAGAGGCATGAAGCTTGACTATGTTTGCGCAGATCATCAATTACCTCACTCCTCCTTACCTGCAATCATCTATCCCCACACTTCAGACTGCCCTGCCCTTCATCCCATAAATTGTGCACCAAGCCCGGGATCGGGGAGACAGATCTGAGCGCGCATGCCCACTGTCTCCTTGCAGATCAATCTCGCAAAATAAAGCTACATTTCTTTTCCCAAAGCTGATGCTGTAATAATCGGCTTTTTTTATGCACATCAGGCAAGAGAACCCCAATTTTGTGTAGTAACATTCTGTATCTCCTTTGGGAACCATGGGCCTCCTGTCTTGTTATATTGTTTGGATAGGGTAGGTGGTGGTGGGCTGTCCTCAGAGGGGGTGGACATTCTTTCTGATTGGCCATTTGGGAAGAGACACGTGCTCGGTCAGAAAACCTGAAACTCAGGCTTTCGACGGGAATGGGACCTGATGGGAATGGGACCTCCGGTTGTCTGGGCTAGAGTGCTCTTGGTTGTGAGACGCTGAAATGCCGCGAGGCGGCGCGGTCCTGAGCGGCCGGGAGCTGCGGAGTTTCTCACGGGGATGCTCTCAGGGTTTGGGGTGGGACTGTTCTTTCTGGGGGGATTGTCCTGCAGGTTGCAGGGCTTAAGCATGCCTGTGGAAAGCCAACTAGCTACAGCTATTGGCCAGTCCCCACACCAACCAAAAAGTATTTCCACACATTTCCAACCATGGGGAGGAGCTCAGGCTGAAAACTCCCAGCTTATCCAGTTGCACGTTACCCTGTGTGTTTATTTTCCTTTTGTTATTTTATGCCAAGTTTAATCGTTCCAGTCGAATATCAGTTGTACCACAAGGTGACTCTTAAGACGCAAGAGTAGGCTCCCCTGCCCGCATGGAGATTCCTCTTCCGTTGTGGTGCTCCAAGGATCTTGGTTTGATGTTATACAGGGAAAATAGTTCCTTTCTCAGTGGCTGCTCTGTAAACGAATAGTCCTCTCAGACAAGCGTATCATTCATTCATCCAACCAACAAGAATTTATATCACAGTGCCTGCCACGTCTCTACAAGGAGCAGACAAGGCCCCTGACTTCATAGAACTGATGTTCTAGCAGAGGGGAACAATGCGTTAAGTACCCAAACAAGACATCTGCAGATAGTGACACGCGTCGTGATGATCACATAACCGGGTAAAGGGCTACAGAGGGACTGCTTTAGATCCGGTCATCAGGCAAGGCCTCCCTGAGGAGGTCACATCTGAGCTGAGACCTGAACACTGAGAAGGAAGCAGCAGAGGAGGACCTGAGGAAATAGCCTTCCAACCCCCAGGGCATTTATGCTAGAAGGCTTTGCAGCGTTTGCATCTTTTTATAAAAACGAAAAATAAGGCTGGTATTGATGCTGAATCTTATCTCATTCTAGGAAGAAATAATTAATGGATCCATTAACTTATTGGGGGAAAAAATCTCTTCTTTCTCATTAACAGCTCTGATTCTGTTAAAAATTTTACTTTTTATGTTTAATAGTTATAGAAATTTGCAATGTATTTATGCTATTTTGATCAGTTATGTACAAATAAGAATTAAAATGATAACTCAATCCAGAATGAATATTTGATACCTGGATTTTTGGGTCCCAGGAAATTTTTAATTGTTAAAATATTTACGTTTTCCTGATCAATAAAAGATATTTAAGCATAAAAATATATTACATTAGGATAAAATTCTCTGGGGAAAGTAGAATGAAAATAAGGAAAAAAATGGAATGATACAAAATTTCTTACTGTTAAAGAAAAACTTGTTTGTATATTTGTTTAAATGGATGATGCTGGGTATCAAATTGCCATGATATTTCAATTCTACTGGGTACATTTTAAAGAGGGATGAAATAGTTTTTGGTTTTTTTTGTTTTTGTTTTTGTTTTTGTGAGGAAGATCAGCCCTGAGCTAACATCCGTGCTAATCCTCCTCTTTTTGCTGAGGAAGACCGGCTCTGAGCTAACATCTATTGCCAATTCTCCTCCTTTTTTTCCCCCAAAGCCCCAGTAGATAGTTGTACGTCATAGTTGCACATCCTTCTAGTTGCTGTATGTGGGATATGGGCTCAGCATGGCCAGAGAAGCGGTGTGTTGGTGTGCGCCTGGGATCCGAACCCGGGCCGCTAGTAGTGGAGCGCGCGCACTTAACCACTATGCCACGGGGCCAGCCCCTAGTTTTGTTTTTAAAATGCTAATATTTACAATACATGGGAAAATTAAAATTTGCTATTCTTTCAACTTATATTGAAAAATCATGTGAGAGAATGTATATGTATATAACTTTTTCAGGTTCCTTTTAAGGTGTATGAGAACAAAAACATTTGAATATTATTGGTCTAGAGAAACCTTCCCCTTTTCTTTGCATAACAAACTCTCAAAAATATTGATACAATTAGGTAAAGAAAAGCAGGAAACTAACATGTTTGAGAGCCAACCATGAATCAGATACTAAGTATAATATTTATATAGTCAAAGCTATCATTTATTGATGGTTATCATTATGGATTATTTACTGTAGTTCTCACAACTACTCTACAAAACAAAAACCATTAGTTTTATCACTTTATAGATAAAGACACTGAGGTTTAGAGAGATTAAGATCTTGCCTAGTCACATGCCCGGAAAAGGTAGCGGCTAGGATTAAGCTCAGGTCAGCCTGCGCGCAAAGATATTTTACTGCCTGGCTGCTTTGCTCCTGATCTCTCCCTTTTTTTTTTTTTTTGGCAGGGAAGGATTTGCCCTGAGCTCACTTCTATTAGCTGTTCTATCTTCCTCTTTTTTTTTTCTTCTCCCCAAGCTCCCAGTACATGGTTGTATATGATAGTTGTTAAGTCCTTCTAGTTCTTCTATGTGAGCCGCCACCACAGCATGGCAACTGACAGATGGGTGGTGTGGTTCCACAACACTGAAATGAACCCAGGGCTGCCGAAACAGTGAGACCACCGAACCTTAACCACAAGACAGACCATCAGGACTGGCTCTCCCTTTCCTTTCTTCACTCTACAAGTTTTTGATAGCTCATTGGCCATAAAATAGTCAGATTTCCTTTATAACTTATTTTTTAGCACCTTTTCTGACAAATATATCAAATGTATGGTTGAATAGGCTCTATTTATTTGAGATTTTCTGCACATTAAGGAATCTAGGATTCTATCAATAGTATCCTATTGATAGGATAGGCTGTTATAGCCTTCAGTTATGATAGGAAAGGCTTTATCTTCATCTGGGGTTGATTGTACTCAATGGGCTGCCTCTGAACCCTAACTTTCTCTGACAAGCCTTTCTATCAAATAGCTTAAGACTGGGTGAAAAATGCTTTAAATGTTTTGAGCCCTCTCTTTAATTACATTTCTTTTTATAATTTGAAAGACTGACTATGAATATATCCCCAATGTAATATTTAGCGACATATACTGGCAAATGACTCTCCCGTTATTGTATTGCATCAAGATCCAAATTATGGCTTTAAGTGTCAGCCAACACAGACACTGGCAGATGCCATTGGAGTTCACCCTGTGGCCTGCTAGCCCAGGGTCTGCCCCACGCACTAGAGCATTGATTTAATCCAGCTCAGCCAGGGCAGGCAGCCCACCCTAGAGACTGGCGCCACCCAACAACAAGCCCTCGGGCAACTTGTGGGCCTGCGTAGATTAGTGACTGGATTCTCTGCAGCCCGGTGACTGGGTCCACCTCTGTGGGGCAGGGCGTGCACAAGGAGCAGGTGGAAAGTGTGGGGCATTGGTGGAGGGTGTGGGGCTCTTGCCTTGGAGAGACTGGGTCCACTTCAGGGGGTCGGGGCATGCACGTGGGACAGGATGGCGTTGACTGTGTGTGTGGACTTGTGGGCGGTGGGGCTTGTCAGCTGCAGAAGACTTGTGCTTCTCAAAGACCCACATAGGGGATAGGCCCCACCTTCCAAAGCCTAAAATAATTGGGTGCTCCCACACCTGAGGCCAGCCCCACCCAGCTGAAATCCTCAGAGAGCTGACAAGAGCCTTATAGGCCAGAGGCTTGTAGCAAATGTAAGCCCCTGAGCCTAACAACCAGCCATGCTGGCACCCTACTCATTTAATAGAAAAACAGGAACAGGATATGCTGTTAGACCTTGCAGCCAACTGTGCTGGGGCTCCCCACACCTGATAAAGAGACTGAAGGGCCCACAACAACTACACGCAGCTGAGCATTACAACCAGCTGGATGGGGGACAGCTCAGCCTCCCTGGGCGCCTACAGGGAGAGGAAACAGGTCACAACAGAAGGACACACGTAGCCCACACAGGGGTCACTCCTGGAACATTTGGAACTGGTGACAAGAGGGAAGCACACTGCCAGGCCTCATAAGGCCTGCTTATATAGGGTCACTACTCCAAGAGCAGGAAACGTAGCTGACCTACCTAATACTTAGACACAAGCACAGGGGAGGAGGCAAAAGAATAATTTCAAGTAAGGGAACAGGACAAAACCCCAGAAAAGGAACTAGGTGAAACATAAATGAGCAACCTGCCTGACAGAGAGTTCAAACAAAGAGTCATAATGATGTTCACTGATCTTGGGAGAAGAATGGATGAACTCAGTGAGAACATCAACAAAGAAATGGAAGATATAAAAAAGAACCAATCAGAAATGAAGAATACAATATAGGAAAGGAAAAATTCACTAGAGGGACTCAAAAGCAGAGTAGAGGATACAGAAGAACGGATCAGTGAGCTGGATGAAAGACTAAAAGAAATCACTCACGCTGAACAGATAAAAGAAAAAAGAATTAAAAAGAGTGAGGACAGTCTAAGGGATCTCTGGGACAACATCAAGCACACTAACATCTGTATTATAGGTGTCCCAGAAGGAGAAGGGTGAGACAAAGGGGCAGAGAATCTATTTGAAGAAATAATAGCTGAAAAATTCCCTAACCTAAGGAAGGAAACAGACATTCAGGTACAGGAAGCACAGAGAGCACCAAACAAGATAAACCCAAAGAGGCCCACACCAAGACACATCATAATTAAAATGTCCAGAATTAAAGATAAAGAGAGAATCCTAAAAGCTGCAAGAGAAAGACAAGTTACATACAAAGGAAACTTCATAAGGCTATCAGCTGACTTCTCAGCAGAAAGCTTACAGGCTAGAGGAGAGTGGCATGATATATTTGAAGTGCTAAAAGGAAGAAACCTACAGCCAAGAATACTCTACCTGGCAAGGTTATCATTCAAAATGGAAGGAAAGCGGCCGGCCCGGTGGTGTAAGCGGTTAAGTGCGTGCACTCTGCTGCGGCAGCCCGGGGTTTGCCAGTCCGGATCCCAGGCATGCACCAACACACTGCTTGGCAAGCCATGCTGTGGCGGCATCCCATATAAAGTGGAGGAAGATGGGCACGGGTGTTAGCCTAGGGCCAGTCTTCCTCAGGAAAAAAAAAAAAAAGAGGAGGATTGGCAGCTGTTCGCACAGGGCTGATCTCCTCACACACACACACACAAAAAAAAAAATGGAAGGAGAGAGAAAAAATTTCTCAGACAAGCAAAAATTAAAGGAGTTCATCACCAAGAAACCAGTTCTACAAGAAATGGTAAAGGGACTTATCTAAGGGGGAAAGAGAAGATCACAAATGGGAAAAATTATCTATTTCCATGATAAGAGGGTAAAAGATACGAATGCACAAAAAAGAGGTTAGATATATCCAAAACATAAAATCTGGGAGAAGAGGAGTTAAAGAGTAGAGTTTTCAGATAGACGTCAAACTAAAGAGACTATCAACTTAATATAGATTGCAATATACGTAGGTTACTGTATATGAACCCCATGGTAATCACAAAAGAGAAACTTATAATAAATACACAAAAAACTAAGAGAAAGGAACCCAAACATAATCCTAAAGAAAGCCATCAAAGCACAAGGGAAGAGAGCAAGAGAAGAAAGGAACAGAGAAGAACTACTAAGACACCAAGAAAAAAAAAAGTTAAAAAACGTCAGTAAGTGCATACTTATCAATAGCTGCTTTAAGCATCAATGGACTAAATGCTCCAATTAAAAGGCATATGGTAGCTGATTGGATAAAAAAACAAGACCCATATATATGCTGCATACAAGAGACACACTTCAGACCTAGAGATACTCACAAACTGAAAGTGATGGGATGGAAAAAGATCCTCCACGCAAATGGCGTTGAAAAGAAAGCTGGGGTAGCAATACTCATATCAGACAAAATAGACTTTAAAACAAAAACTGTAGCAGGAGACAAAGAAGGGCACTACATAATGATCAAGGGAACAATCCAACAAGAGGATATAACACTTGTAAATATCTACGCACCCAACATACAAACACCTAAATATATAAAGCAATTATTAACAGACATAAAAGGAGAAATAGACAGTAATGCAATAATAGTAGGGGACTTGAACACTCCACTTACACCAATGGATAGATCATCCAAACAGAAGATCAATAAGGAAACCTTGGCCTTAAATGGCACACTTGAACAGATGGACCTAGTAGATATATACAGAACATGTCATCCAAAAACCAAAGAGTATACACTCTTTTCAAATGCACATGGAACATTCTCCAGGATTGATCACATATTAGGCCACAAAACAAGTCTCAATAAATTTAAGACAACTGAAATAATAGCAAGCATCTTTTCTGACCACAACGGTATGAAACTAGAAATCAACTATGGGAAGAAAAACAGAAAAGCCAAAAATATGTGGAGATTAAACAAAATGCTACTGAACAACGATTGGGTCAATGAAGAAATCGAAGCAGAAATCAAAAATACCTGGAGAAAGTGAAAATGAAAATATGACATGCCAGAATTTATGGGATACAGCAAAAGCGGTTCTAAGAGGGAAGTTCATAGCAATGCAGGCCTATCTCAACAAGCAAGAAAAATCTCAAATAAACAATCTAACAGCACACCTAAAGGAACCGGAAAAAGAAGAACACACAAAGCCCAAAATCAGTAGAAGAAGGGAAATAATAAAAATCAGAGCAGAAATAAATGAAATAGAGACTAAAAAAACAGTAGAAAAAATTAATAAAACCAAGAACTTGTTCTTTGTAAAGATAAACCAAAATGACAAACCTTTAGCTAGACTCAACAAGAAAAAAAGAGAGAGGGCTCAAATAAGTAAAATCAGAAATGAAAGAGGAGAAATTACAACGAACACCTCAGAAATACAAAAGATTATAAGAGAATAAAATGAAAACATATATGCCAACAAATTGGATAATCTAGAAGAAATGGACAAATTCTTAGAATCATATAACCTTCCGAAACTGGATCAAGAAGAAATAGAGAATTTGCATAGACCAATCACCGGTAAGGAGATTGAAACAGTAATCAAAAACCTCCCAAAAAATAAAAGTCTAGGACCAGCCAGCTTCCCTGGTGAATTCTACCAAACATTCAAAGAAGACTTAATACCTATCCTTCTCAAACTCTTGCAAAAAATTGAAGAGGAGGGGAAGCTCCCTAACTCATTCTACGAAGCCAACATTACCCTGATACCAAAACCAGACAAGGACAACAAAAAAAAAGAAAATTACAGGCCAATATCACTGATGAACATCCATGTAAAAATCCTCAACAAAATACTAGCAAATCGAATACAACAATACATTAAAAAGATTATACACCATGATCGGTGGGATTTATTCCAGGGCTGCAGGGATGGTTCAACATTCGCAAATCAATCAACATGATACACCACATTAATAAAATGAACAATAAAAATCACATGATCATTTTAATAGATGCAGAGAAAGCATTTGACAAGATATAGCATCCATTTATGATAAAAACTCTGAATAAAATGGGTATAGAAGGAAAATACCTCCACATAGTAAAGGCCATATATGACAAACCCACAGCTGATATCATCCTCAATGGTGAAAAACTCAAAGCTATCCCTCTAAGAACAGGAACCAGACAAGGATGCCCACTCTCACCATTCCTGTTTAACATAGTATTGGAAGTCCTAGCCAGAGCAATCAGGCAAGAGAAAGAAATAAAAGGGATCCAAATTGGAAAGGAAAAAGTGAAACTGTCACTATTTGCAGATGACACGATTTTATATATAGAAAACCCTAAAGAATCCACCAAAAAACTTCTAGAATTAATAAATGCATACGGTAAAGTTGCAGGATACAAAATCAACATACAACAATCACTTGCATTTCCATACACTAACAACAAAGCAGCAGAAAGAGAAATTAAGAATACCATCCCATTTACAACTGCAACAAAAAGAATAAAATACCTAGGAGTAAACTTAACCAAAGAGGTAAAAGATCTGTACACCGAAAACTATAAAACATTGCTGGAAAAAATTGAAGAAGACACAAAGAAATGGAAAGATATTCCATGCTCTTGGATTGGAAGAATTAACATAGTTAAGATGTCCATGCTTCCTAAGGCAATCTATAGATTCAATGCAATCCCTATCAAAGTTCCAACAACATTTTTCACAGAAATAGAACAATGAATCCTAAAATTTATATGGAACAACAAAACACCCCAAATAGCCAAAGGAATCCTGAGAAAAAAGAACCAAGCTGGAGGTATCACACTCCCTGATTTCAAAGTATACTACAAAGCTATAGTAACCAAAACAGCATGGTACTGGCACGAAAACAGACAAACAGATCAATGGAACAGAATCGAGAGCCCAGAAATAAACCCACACATCTATGGACAGCTATTTTTCGCCAAGGGAGCCAAGAACATACAATGGAGAAAGGAAAGTCTCTTCAACAAATGGTGTTGGGAAAACTGGACAGCCACATGCAAAAAAATGAAAGTAGGCCCTTACCTTACACCATACACAAAAATTAACTCCAAATGGATTAAAGATTTGAATATAAGACCTGAAACCATGAAACTTCTAGAAGAAAACATAGGAAGTATGCTCTTCAACATTGGCCTCAGCAACATATTTTCAAGCACCATGTCAGACCAGGCAAGAGAAACAAAAGAAAAAATGAACAAATGGGACTATATCAAACTGAAAGGCTTCTGCACAGCAAAGAAAACCATCAACAAAACGAAAAGACAACCTAACAATTGGGAGAAGATATTTGCAAACCATATATCTGATATGGGGTTAATCTCCAAAATATAAAAAGAACTCATGCATCTCAACAACAAAAAAACTAACAACCCAATTAAAAAATGGGCAAAAGACCCGAACAGACATTTCTCCAAAGAAGATATACAGATGGCCAACAGGCACATGAAAAGATGTTCAACATCCTTAACTATCAGAGAAATGCAAATCAAAACTACAATGAGATATCACCTCACTCCCATCAGAATGGCTATAATTAACAAGACAGGAAACAAGTGTTGGAGAGGATGTGGAGAGAAGGGAACTTTCATACACTGCTGGTGGGAGTGCAAACTGGTGCAGCCACTATGGAAAACAGTATGGAGATTCCTCCAAAAATTAAGGATAGAACTACCATATGATCCAGCTATTCCACTGCTGGGTATTTATCCAAAGAACATGAAAACACCAATGCGTAAAGATACATGCACCCTTGTGTTCATTGCAGCATTATTCACAATAGCCAAGACTTGGAAGCAACCTAAGTGGTCATCAAGGGACAAATGGATGAAGAAGATGTGGTATATATACACAATAGAATACTACTCAGCCATAAGAAACGATGAAATCCAGCCATTTGTGACAACGTGGATGGACATTGAGGGTATTATGCTAAGCGAAATAAGTCAGAGGGAGAAGGTCAAATACCATACGCTCTCACTCATAAGTAGAAGATAAAAACAACACACAAACACACAGAGACAGAGATTGGATTGGTGGTTATCAGAGGGGAGGAGGGGAGAGAGGAGAGGAGGGAGGAGGGCGAAAGGCATGATTAGGCACATGTGTGTGGTGACGGATTGTAATTAGTATTTGGGTGGTGAACATGATGTAATCAATGCAGAAATAGAAGCATAATGATTATGCCTGAAATTTATACAATGTTACAAATTTTATTGCAACAAAAAATTAATTAAAAAAAAAGTGTCAGCCAAAAATATCTTGTGTTTTCCAAAAAATATGTATGACCTTGTTAAAAGAAAGCATTGTCGTGTTAATTTTAAGAAAAAACTATGCAGTACACACACGTTCATAGCAGCATTATTCACAAAGCCCAAAGGTGGAAGCAACTCAAATGTCTATGATGGATGAATGGATAAACAAAATGTGATAACACATACAATGGAATAGTATTCAGCCCTAAAAAGGGAAGGAAATTCCAGCATATGCTACCACATGGATGAACTTTCAGGACATTGTGCTAGTGAAATAAGCCAATTGCAAAAGGACAAATACTGTATGATAACACTTATGTGAGACACCTAGAGTAGCCCAACTCATAGAGACAGAAAGCAGAATGGTGGCTGCACAGGTCTGGGAGAAGGGAGAAATGGGGAATTATTGTTTAATGAGTACAGAGTTTCAGTTTGGGAAGATGAAAAAAGTTCTGGAGACAGATGGTGGTGATGGCTGCACAACACTCTGAGTGTACTTAATGCCACTGAACTGTACATTTAAAAATGGCTAAAATAGTAAATTTTATGTATCTTTTTCCACAATAAAAAAAAAACTATGCAGAAACTACAGGTCTTTACTAAGTGAAGGAATGAATTATAGATTTTTTCAAAAAGTCAATTATGATATATTATAAATTCAAAAGCAAATTTAAAGAAGAATCCCTGGTTAATTAGAAAGTGACACCTTTATAGTGGAAATGACAGAACACAAACACCTCGGTGATTTAATATTTATTTATTACATGAAGAACTACTAACATACCATAGAATACAGCAATATGTACATTTGATGTTTTAAAGAAGGAAATTTTCATTGTAATTAATTTGAATAGCTATTAAACTGCCACTCAACATAAGGAAATTAAAAGTACTTCATAATACGTAACTGTCACACATTCCTGCAGCCACGTTTGTTGCATTTTCCTATGTACTTCAGGGTTTCCAGATCTCAGCTGAAGAGGTAATTCTACTTTCTGGGTATAGGATGCATCAGATCTTCTTACCTTTTTTTAAAAAAAGCAGAAGTAATCAAAATATTAATAAATTACTTATTGACTTCGTGTATTTTTTTTCTTGGAATAAAAGTCCAGAATGGGTAATAGAATACTCTTGGCTTTTGAAAAAATTAATAGAGAGCAAAATAATGGAAAATCCATATGTATGGATATTTTTGATAACACTATTTGAAGGGATCTTCACAGTTCCCCTGGTTTGTTGAACCTCTACAATAGACACTGCCTGTGATGTGAAACTAAAGTGTTTCTCTTGTCCTTACATGCACAGTGTTTCCTGAATAAACTTCTGTGCTTATGACCCCTTACTTTAGTCAACGAGTTTTTTGTGTGTGCCTTTCCTGATGATAATGATGGTAAGACCCAATCAACAAATGCTTATTGGACACTCAGGATGTGCAAGACATCCTGTTACAGCCTGTGATTGTTGATCCCAGTCCTGGCAGCTGTGGAAGTTTGGAATAGGGAAATAAAACACATCGCAAACCAATCAGGAAAGTCGGGCACTCAGGAAGCTAGATTACTCAATGAGAATTCCAGAGGAGGGTTCTAAATATATGTCCCACCCTATAAAATGGGAATTCCAATTTTAGCAAGCTACACACCTGCAGCTAGGGCACCTAACAAATATTTAAGATTGGAAATGACAGGGGTGTTTCTTTTCCACTATCTTTCTCGTTCTTTTCCTTACTATGTTTCTGTTTCACTGTTGGCAGGTTTGAGACCCTGATGTATTGATCTAATCAGAACACTGACAAAATCTTATCCGCTGTATTGAATAGGATGCACAAGAGATTCTGTTAGTAATCACACTTGGAAAAATGTTTATTCTCACAAATAACCAAAAACATGAAAGTTATAACAGTAAGATAAAATTTTTCATTTATTAGTAAAGTTTTTAAAGTTGTAGTGCTAGTTAGGATATGAGAAATTGGTATTTCTGCTATCAAATTTGATGATATATATCAAGAACAATGAAATGCTAACCTTCAAAACAAATAATTCTGTTTTTTGGAATCCATCTAAGAAAATAAGCGGAAAATGTGAATGAAAAGTATAGTAAGATGATGATAATGGTTTTGTTAAGATGGTGGGATTATGGATAATTTTTGTCTTCCAAATTCTTGGAATTTGTGATTTTGTTACCTTTAGAATTTAAAAACTATAAATTAGAGCTGGCCCGGTGGCTTAGTGGTTAAATGCACGCTCTGCTACTGGCGGTCCAGGTTCGGATCCCAGGCGCGCACCGACGCACCGCTTCTCCGGCCATGCTGAGGCCGCGTCCCACATACAGCAACTAGAAGGATGTGCAACTATGAGATACAACTATCCACTGGGGCTTCGGGGGGAAAAAAAAAGGAGGAGAATTGGTAGTGGATGTTAGCTCAGAGCCAGTCTTCCTCAGCAAAAAGAGGAGGATTAGCATGGATGTTAGCTCAGGGCTGATCTTCCTCACCAAAAAAAAAAAAAACTATAAATTAAAAAAATTAATACTACCTTTGTGAAAGATCATTTTGTGAGCCTTATTAGTAAATAATTTGCTCAATTTCTCAATATCTCATTTCCTATTGTCATTGTACCTGCATCATTCCAAAATCGGTGAAGAGATGATTTCATTGAAAATATGTTTATCTGGATATAAATGCATAGTCAATACCCATTTGAGCATAGCACACTGTCTCCTTCAAAACCCTATAGTGTCTCACCGTGGCCTATAGAGTTTGAGCCCCAGACATGGTTGTCCAGCCTCCCCTTTGATTTTGTGCGTCAGACTGTATCCTTGCATTTCCTTTAGCTGGGTCAGTCTTGGTTGCTTGCAACTAAAGAAGGAATCCAAACTCATAAAGGTGGGAGGTTCCCAGGCAGAGGGAAGCTCAAAGGCCCCTAATGGGAGGAGACTAAAAGGACTTCTCAACATCCTTAGTACTAGACACTCCACTCTTTCTTGCCCCATTTGCTCACACTTTCCCCTTTTTTGGAACCTTTTTTGAAGTATTCTCCTCTCCCACTTCCACGTTTTGATTAAATATATATATATTTTTTTTTTTACTGAAAGGAAGGTAGAAGGGAGGATAGGAGAGAGGGAAGTGAAAGAGCAAAGGAGAAGAGAGAGAAAGCTAGTGGGAAAGGAAGAGAAAAAAGGAAATATATCCAGTTGAGAAGTTCTGCTCTTCCGGAAAGCGAATGACCCTCCCCTCAACTCCCAGAGGCCCCAACCCTTGGGCACTCACTACAGGCCGCTCTGCATTACTGGTGTGTGTGTGTGTGTGTGTGTGTGTGTGTGTGTGTGTGTGTGTGTCTTGTACTACCTCATCCCCTACTAGATAGGAAGCTCATGTGGGAAAGGATCTTGTCCAATTCATCATTTGCTCCTTCACAGTGCCTGGGTCCTGTGCTGTCACTTAGTAGATGCTAAAAAGATGGTTGTTGTTTGACTGACAGAACTTGAAAAAAGTTCTCCAAAATTCAGAGGGAAAGGGAAAGGCAGCATATCCAGTAATATCTAGCCTAACTATACATTGATGGTGACTTACTAACAAGGTCCCTTATGAATGACAACTTAGAATTAAAATTTATAATTCTTTAAGATTGATCATATAACCAAAGGAAAATATTATAAATAGTTTTTGGTTTGTTTTTTTTTTTTGGTGAGGGAGATTGGCCATGAGCTAACATCTGTGCCCACCTTCCTCTATTTTGTATATGGGATGCCACCACAGCATGGCTTGATGAGCAAGTGTAGGTTTGCGCCAGGATCCAAACCTGCAGACCCCGGACTGCTGTAGCAGAGCACGAGAACTTAACCACTACGCCACCACGCCAGCCCCTATAAACAGTTTTAATTGTGCCACTAATTTAGGAGATATTTAGCAATAAACTACTTATCCATTCTCTTGTTTTTAGACATTAAAATTGTTTTTAATATTTTACTATTTTAAATAATTTTGCAAATATAGATCTTGGGGCAAGGGGGAGACTTTTAATCAAATTTAGATTTATTCCTTAGGATTGATTCTAGAAATGGAATTATTGTATCAAAAAGAAATTTTGTGGCTCTTGACATGCATAACCAAATAACTTTTCAAAAAGGAAAAAAGCAATTTATGTTCCCACCAATAACATATAAGAATTCCCATTTCATCACACTCCTGTCAGGATTTTATATATTTTTTTAATGTGCAAATTTGATGGGCAAAAAATGCTATTTTGTCTTAGTTTTCGTGTCTTTAACTATTAATGAGGTTGAACATATTGTCCAGATATTTTAAAACTAGTTTTGTTGTTTTTTCCTTTTATGAATCATCTGTTCCTGTCAACAAAGCATTCCTAATCAGACCCTCTGCTTACCAAGTTTTAAAATGTTCCTTAAAATGCTGTACAGCTTTCGCCAGCACATAGCTAATGAAGTTAGAATTCTCAGCACTCTCTTCAAGAGGGATCTTGAGTGTCACATTGGGGGAAGGCAGATTGCTTAGGTCTATCATCATTTCATCTGGTTTGGAAAAATTTCCTTCGTGAACACCTGGAATTACCTAAAAAGAAGGATTATACGGTAAAAGATTACTAAATCCCAGTGCACATTCAGGACTAATTTAATACCACGTTAGTCAAGATAAGCTAGGTTGTGCTAAGGTAACAAATTAGCCCCAACATTCCAGTGGCTTCATACAACAAAAATTTATTTCTGGCTCATGTTACATGACCATTACAAGGGTTCTGTACTACCTAGACACACAGGACCCTGGCTGACAGGTCATGTCATCTCACAGCTGTAGCATATGGAACACATGGATTTCTTTGTGCCCTCAGCAGAGAAAGAGAACGGATACCACACAAGGTTCTTCACTATCTCAGTCTAGAAATAACCCTTGTCATTTTTATTCACATTTCATTGGCCAGAACTTGCCACATGGCACCACTTAACTGCAAGACGAGCTGGAAAACGCGAGTAGAATATTTGGTGAGCACCACTGTCTGTGCCACAAATATTAATGTGGTGCACCAAGTTTTGTACTGAGTTTTCCTAGGAAATTTACAACTTATGGCTGTGTGTGTGGTTTTTGTAAGAACCAGTCATCTGACATGCACATCAGTTACTCTCTTAATGAATTCTTGAGTGCATATACTTTGATTTTAGTAATAGAAATGAAACTGTACTGACGTGCAACTAGATGTAACCTTAAGAGAACTATTTTGAAAATATTTTCAAATAAATTCCCTTATCAAAAAAACTAAAGCAAAATATTAAGAAGCCAAATAAAAACTGGTAATGTCTTAATTCTAGTTTATAAACGAATAGCTACCATAACTTTTCCCCTTTTCCTTTTGGTGAATATAACACACATAAAAACTGCATAAAGCGTTTATGTCTAGTTTAATAAATAATTATAAAGCTAACACCCGTGTGACTATAACCCAAGAGACGTAACTTTTTTCACCTGCCGGAATTTGTATGTTTTTACACAAGGTTCCTCTTCAGTACTTGCTGTTTTATGGCTTTGCATTTTGTGTTACATAATGAAATAACAGCTGTTTTGAGAAAAATAACTTTTACAGGCAGTTCAGCAAGGTGGTTAAGTCTACCAATTCTGAAGAAACGCTGCTTGGTTTTGAACCACAGTTCTACCGTTTACTAACTGTGTGACCTCAGACAACTTGTTTAACTTCTCTGTGCCTCATCTGAAAAATCTGGAAAACAATAATACTTACCTTATAGGATCATTGAGGGTATTAAATGATCTGGTATATGGAAAAAGTTCTTAGAACATTGTCTGACACACAGTAAGTGTTCTTTAGTAATGATTATTAGAAAAATGTATCATTGAAAACCATAATTTTATTTTCTATGGAGGTTTTCATACAGAAGTGCCTTTGTTATCAATATAAGGAATTTGAGACGAATCTGTCTAAGTGTCTCAGAGACATTGAAATGGAAGTAAATGGAAGCACAGAACGGAAAATATTGACAACAATGAAAACAAATATTGGCTGTACCTTTCTAAAGATTGAAAGCACTGCTAAAATTTTTCTTCAAATTTTATTCTTCAAGACAAGAATTTTTCCTCACTAAACTAAAAATCTGTGGTATTTGTGAGGATGTTCAAATATATTGAATTATTTTACTCTCTGAGGATATGATCTTGCTAATGAAGTAATAGAATCAGAATCAGTAATAGAATCTCCACAGGGATTGGAGAGTGGCTTTCAAAACCGTTTGACTGTGGTCTACAGTTACAAATACATTTTACACCATGACTCAAAAACACACGTCATATGTATTTGTGTACACACACATTTATACACACAAAAACGAATATATGGAAATGAAAGTTCCATGACATATGCATATGACTTATTAAATGCAATGCACTCTAATATTTCCTCTTCTAGTCTGTCCCAATTTTTTTTTTTTTTTGAGGAAGATCAGCCCTGAGCTAACATCCGTGCTAATCCTCCTCTTTTTGCTGAGGAAGACCGGCTCTGAGCTAAAATCTATTGCCAATCCTCCTCCTTTCTTTTCCCCCAAAGCCCCCGTAGATAGTTGTATGTCATAGTTGCACATCCTTCTAGTTGCTGTATGTGGGACGCGGCCTCAGCATGGCCGGAGAAGTGGCACATTGGTGTGCGCCCGGGATCCGAACCAGGGCCGCCAGTAGTGGAACATGTGCACTTAACCACTAAGCCATGGGGCTGGCTCTGTCCCATTGTTTTTTTGTTTGTTTGTTTGATGTTTTAATAGTTTATAACATTGTGAAATTTTGGGTTGTACATTTTTGTTTGTCCATCACCATATATATGTCTCCCTTCACCCCTTGTGCCCACCCCCACCCCCACTGCCCCTGGTAACCACAATACAGTTTTCTCCGTC
The DNA here is from genome assembly GCF_020826845.1 of Diceros bicornis minor. Lineage (NCBI taxonomy): Eukaryota > Metazoa > Chordata > Mammalia > Perissodactyla > Rhinocerotidae > Diceros > Diceros bicornis. The sequence goes on along the minus strand of NC_080755.1, from coordinate 14,641,633 downwards.
CATGTGTTGGTTTATATTCCACATATGAGTGAGATCATACAGTGTTTGTCTTTCTCTTTCTGGATTATTTCACTTAACATAATACGCTCCAGGCTCATCCATGTTGTTGCAAATGGGACGATTTTGTCTTTTTTTATGGCTGAGTAGTATTCCATTGTATATATATACCACATCTTCTTGATCCAATCGTCAGTCGAGGGACACTTAGGTTGCTTCCACTTCTTGGCTATGGTGAATAATGCTGCAATGAACATAGGGGTGCATAAGCCTCTTTGGATTGTTGATTTCAGGTTCCTTGGATAGATTCCCAGTAGTGCGATAGCTGGATCATAGGGCATCTCTATTTTTAATTCTTTGAGGAATCTCCATACCGTTTTCCACAGAGGCTGCACCAGTTTGCATTCCCACCAGCTGTGTATGAGGGTTCCTGTTTCTCCACATCCTCTCCAACATTTGTTGTTTTATGTCTTAGTGATTATAGCCATTCTAACGGGCGTGAGGTGATATCTTAGTGTTGTTTTGATTTGCATTTCCCTGATGATTAGTAATGCTGAACATCTTTTCATGTGCCTATTGGCCATCTGTATATCTTCTTTGGAGAAGTGTCTGTTCATATCCTCTGCCCATTTTTTGTTCGGGTTGTTTGTTTTTTTTGTTGTTCAGTTGTGTGAGTTCTTTGTATATTATGGAGATCAACCCCTTGTCAGATATATGTTTTGCAAATATTCTCTCCCAGCTGGTGGGTTGTTTGTTCATCTTGATTCTGGTTTCGTTTGTCTTGTAGAAGCTCTTTAATCTGATAAACTCCCACTTGTTTATTTTTTCTTTAGTTTCCCTAGTCTGGGTAGGCATGTCATCTGAAAAGATTCCTTTATGACCAATGTAAAATAGTGTGTTGCCTATATTTTCTTCTACGAGTTTTATAGTTTCAGGTCTCACCTTCAGGTCTTTGATCCATTTTGAGTTAATTTTTGTGAATGGCAATAGCAGATGGTCCACTTTCATTCTTTTGCATGTGGCTGTCCAGTTTTCCCAACACCATTTATTGAAGAGACTTTCCTTTCTCCATTGTATGTTCTTAGCTCCTTTGTTGAAAATTAACTGTCTGTATATGTGTGGTTTTATTTCTGGGCTTTCAATTCTGCTCCATTGATCTGTGTATCTGTTTTTCTACCAGTACCATGCTGTTTTGATTACTATTGCTTTGTAGTACTTTTTTTTTTTTTGTGAGGAAGATCAGCCCTGAGCTAACACCCGTGCTAATCCTCCTCTTTTTGCTGAGGAAGACCAGCTCTGAGCTAACATCTATCACCAATCCTCCTCCTCTTTTTTTTTCCCCAAAGCCCCAGTAGATAGTTGTATGTCATAGTTGCACATCCTTCTAGTTGCTGTATGTGGGACGTGGCCTCAGCATGGCTGGAGAAGTGGTGCGTTGGTGCGCGCCCGGGATCCGGATCCAGGGCACCAGTATTGGAGCGCGTGCACTTAACCGCTAAGCCACGGGGCCGGCCTGCTTTGTAGTATGTTTTGAAGCCAGTGGTTGTGATGCCTCCAGCTTTGTTCTTTTTTCTTAGGATTGTGTTAGCTATTTGGGGTCTTTTGTTGACCTATATGAATTTAGTATTCTTTTTTCTATTTCCGTGAAGAATGTCACGGGGATTCTGATTGGGATTGCATTGAATTTGTAGATTGCTTTAGGTAATATAGACATTTTAACTATGTTTATTCTTCCAATCCATGTGCCTAGGATGTCTTTCAATTTCTTTATGTCATCATCAATTTCTTTCAATAACGTCTTGTAGTTTTCATTGTATAGGTCTTTCACCTCCTTGGTAAGATTTATTCCTAGATGTTTTATTCTTTTTGATGCAAATGTAAATGGTACTATCTTTTTGAGCTCTCTTTCCGTTAGTTCGTTATTAGCATACAGATATGCAACTGATTTTTGTAGATTGATTTTGTACCCTGCGACTTTGCTGTAGTTGTTGATTATTTCTAATAGTTTTCCAATGGATTCTTTAGGGTTTTCTATATATAAAATCATGTCATCTGCAAATAGTGAGAGTTTCACTTCTTCGTTGCCTATTTGCATTCCTTTTATTCCTTTTTTCTTGCCTAATTGCTCTGGCCAAAACCTCCAGTACTATGTTGAATAGGAGTAGTGAGAGTGGGAAGCCCTGCCTCGTTCCTGTTCTCAGAGGAATGGCTTTCAGTCTTTCCCCGTTGAGTATGATGTTGGCTGTGGGTTTGTCATAAATAGCCTTTATTATTTTGAGGTACTTCCCTTCTATACCCATTTTGTTGAGAGTTTTTATCATAAATGGATGTTGTATCTTGTCAAATGCCTTCTCTGCGTCTATTGAGATGACCATGTGGTTTTTATTCTTTGTTTTGTTGATGTGGTGTATCACGTTGATTGATTTGTGGATGTTGAACCATCCCTGCGTCCCTGGTATAAATCCCACTTGATCATGGTGTATGATCTTTTTAATGTATTGCTGTATTTGGTTTGCCAATATTTTGTTGAGGATTTTTGCATCTATGTTCACCAGTGATATTGGCCTGTAATTTTCCTTCTTTGTATTGTCTTTGTCTGGCTTTGGTATCAGGGTGATGTTGGCCTCATAGAATGATTTAGGAAGTGTTCCATCTTCCTCTATTTTTTGGAATAGTTTGAGAAGGATGGGTACTAAATCTTCTTTGAATGTTTGGTAAAATTCACTGGAGAAGCCATCTGGTCCTGGACTTTTTTATTTTGGGGGAGGTTTTTGATTACTATTTCAATCTCTTTACTTGTGATTGGTCTATCCAGATTCTCCATTTCTTCTTGGTTCAGTTTTGGGAGGTTGTATGAGTCTAAGAATTTATCCATTTCTTCTAGATTGTCCAATTTTTTGGCATATAATTTCTCATAGTATTCTCTTATAACCCTCTGTATTTCCATGGTATCCATTGTAATTTCTCCTCTTTCATTTCTAATTTTATTTATTTGAGCCTTTTCTCTTCTTTTCTTAGTAAGTCTGGCTAAGGGGTTGTCAATTTTGTTTCTCTTCTCAAAGAACCAACTCTTTGTTTCATTAATCCTTTCTACTGTTTTTTTGGTCTCAATTTCATTTATTTCTGCTCTGATTTTTATTGTTTCTCTCCTTCTGCTGACTTTGGGCTTTGTTTGTTCATCTTTTTCTAGTTCTGTTAGGTATAATTTAAGGTTGCTTATTTGGGCTTTTTCTTGTTTGTTAAGGTGGGCTTGTATCGCTATGCGTTTCCCTCTCAGGACCGCTTTTGCTGCATCCCATATGATTTGGTATGGCATATTTTCATTTTCGTTTGTTTCCAGATAGTTTTTGATTTCTCCTTTAATTTCATCAATGATCCATTGGTTGTTCAGTAGCATGTTGTTTAATCTCCACATTTTTGTCACTTTCCCAGTTTTTTTTTTTTGTGGTTGATTTCCAGTTTCATAGCATTATGGTCTGAAAAGATGCTTGTTATGATTTCAATCTTCTTAAATTTATTGAGGCTTGCTTTGTTTCCCAACATATGGACTATCCTTGAGAATGTTCCATGCACGCTTGAGAAGAGTGTGCAGTCAGCTGTTTTTGGATGGAGTGCTCTGTATATGTCTACTAGGTTCATCTCGTCCAGTTTTTCATTTAAGTCCACTGTTTCTTTATTGACTTTTTTCTGGATGATCTATCCATTGATGTAAGTGGGGTATTAAGATCCCCTACTATTATTGTGTTGTTGTTAATGTCTCCTTTTAGGTTTGTTAATAGTTGCTTTATGTACATTGGTGCTCCTATGTTGGGTGCATATATATTTATAAGTGATATGTCTTCTTGGTGGAGTGTCCCTTTTATCATTATATATTTCCCTTCTTTGTCTCAACCTGTTTTATCTTGAAGTCTGCTTTGTCTGATATGAGTATGGCAACACCTGCTTTCTTTTGTTTGCCATTAGCTTGGAGTATTGTCTTCCATCCTTTCACTCTGAGCCTGTGTTTGTCTTTAGAGCTGAGATGTGATTCCTGGAGGCAGCATATTGTTGGGTCTTGCTTTTTAATCCATCCTGGCACTCTGTATCTTTTGATTGGAGAGTTCAATCCATTTACATTTAGGGTAATTATTGATATATGAGGGCTTAATGTCGCTGTTTTGTCACTTATTTTCTGGTTCTTTTGCATTTCCTTTGTTTCTTGTCCCATTTGTTTCGGACTGCCAATTCAGTTTGGTTGTTCTGTCTTATGACTCTTCTAGTTTTGTCTTTGTTTATCATATGTGATTTTGTTTTGATTATTTGTTTAGTGGTTACCTTGAGGTTTGTATAAAAAATCTTGTGTATGAGATAGTCCATTATCTGATGGCCTCCTATTTCTTTATACTAAATCAATTCAGTCACTTTCGTCTTCCCCTTCTAAGTCATTCTTGTTAAACCTTATTCTATCTTGTGTTGTGGGTGTGTGTTTACAGTGATGAGGTTAAATTTATTTTTGGTGATTTCCTTCCTTTGATCTTTGATTTTGGTGTTTAAGTGGTTGCTAACCTATTCCGGTAAAGATCTACTATTTTTCTGAGTTTGTCTACCTATTTTTCTCCTTGCTCCAAGCTTTTTATTCCCGTTCTCTTCTTTTTTTCAGGTCTGAGGGCCTTCTTGAGTATTTCTTGTAGTGGAGGTCTCATGGCCATGAACTCACTTAGCTTATATTTATCTGGAAAAGTTACTATTTCTCCATCATATTTGAAGGATATTTTTGCTGGATAGAGTATTCTTGGCTGAAAGTTTTTGTCTTTCAGTATTTTGAATATATCATTCCATTCTCTCCTAACCTGTAAAGTTTCTGTTGAGAAATCTGCTGAGAGCCTGATGGGAGTTCCTTTGTACGTTATTTTTTGTTTTTGTCTAGCTGCCCTTAATATTGTTTCTTTGTCATTGACTTTGGCCAGCCTTACCACTACATGTTGTGGAGTGGGCCTTTGTCTTTTGACCTATTTAGGTGATCTACTGGCTTTGCTTACTGGTATTTCCTGCTCCTTCTCCAGATCTGGGAAGTTCTGAGCTATTATTTCCTTGAATAGGCTCTCTGTTCTTCTTTCCCTCAGGAATACCTATAATTCTTATGTTACATTTCCTAATAGAGTCAGACATTTCTCTGAGACTTTCTTCATTTCTTTTTAGTCTTAGTTCTCTCTCCTCCTCCATCTGGAGCATATCTGTATTCCTATCCTCTATAATTCCTGTCCGCTAATTCTTTCCTCCATATTGTCAGCTCTGTTCTTTAGAGATTCCAGATTCTCCTTTATCTCCTTCATTGTGTTCTTCATCTCCAATTGATTGGTTTTTCTTTATGATTTCAATCTCTTTTGTGAAGAAACTCCTAATCTCATTGAATTGCTTGTCTGTGATGTCTCATATTTCATTGAGTTTTTTTATGATAGCTGTTTTGAAATCTCTGTGTTTAGGTTATGGATTTCTGTGTCTTCAGGGCTGGTTTCTGGGTGCTTGTCATTTTCCTTCTGGTCTGGTGATTTCATGTACCTTTGCATTGTGGCTCCTGTATTGGCTTTGTTTTTCCTCATCCTGGAAATATCTGGTTGCAATTTTCACTTGCCGCCACTGTGTGGGGGTAAAGGGCTGTGTAATCTGAGCCCCTTGTGCTCTGCCCTGGCTGCTCACTGCGATCGGCTGGCTGCTTGGTTTGGTCTGATCCGCTGAGCTGCAGTGTCTGGCTTGTGGGGATGCCGGGGGGGGGGGGGGGGGGGGGGGGGGGGGGGGGGGGGCGCGCTCTGGGGGGGGGCCTCTCTTTTGCCCACTGGGTCCCTGGTGTGGGGGGCTTCTCGCTCACCCCTTGTTATCTGTTCTCCTGGGGTGCTCAGATTTGATAGTACCCCGCAGCAGTTCTGAGTCCTCTGTGTGGGAGTTTCCCACTGGCTGAGAGAGCCCGAAGAGCTACGGTTTCCACGCAGAGGGCCACCCATCCCCCCTCTCTGGGAGCCACGCAGACCGGGATTGCTGACCTGATGGGGAGGGAGAGGAGTTCTCCTTACCTCTCCCCACTTCCTCCAGGGGCCCAGCACGTTCCACTCTCAGATGTGCGGCAGTGTGGATCTTTCTGACCTTGCTTTTCGCCGTCTAGGATTCCGTTGTTGGTCTGTGACTGTTCCTTTTGTTGCATCTTACCGGGGGAAGAGTTTACAGGAAAGCTCACTCTGCCATGATGCTGACGTCACTCTCCTTTGTTTTGTTTTTTTAATTTGCTGGTTGTAACTCTCTAAACTTATTTCTTAAGCCACACGTGGGCCACAACTTTGCAGCTGGAAAGAGAGTGAAATGCTAGGATACAGAATGTCAGAGGTCAGATTTCTTAGAAGCAGAGCCTGAGACTCTGACATAAGTGATTTAGAAGGGCTGCCTTCAGGTGAAACTTTAAAGGGGATGATGCAAACAAGATAGAGAAGAGGGAGAAGCTAATCTAGGATGTGACTTCAGGTGGCCTCTAGCCTCAGCCTGATCCTGCAGGGAGCTCTGGATTATAAGTGGCCCCAGGGGCAAGCCTTTGAAGAAGGTTACAGGGGTGAGAAGTTAGTAGCAGTACCAGCTGGAGTTGGTAAAGGGATCCCCCAGGATCTTAGGGCACCAACATTACATGCTGCAGGAAATAATGCATCTTCAATTGTTCTGCCCAGTGATTTTTGGAGAACCTGTCTTGTCTTTTCAGGAACCTGCCAATACTGACCTCGTGAGGAATCACTGGCCTCGTGCATTTGTATATTAACGTAATATATGTGTTGCGGGAGGTCGGGAAAGAAATACGGTCACATTTTATGCCAAAAGAGTTATTGATTGAATGTGGGAGACATGGTATAAGTACAACTTAAGATGGCAATATGTTTTTATGTGAAGGTTGGTGTACAAATATGTTTAATTCTCCACGTAATTGTGTGAAACACTGAGAGCTATAATTTACAAAGCTCTTGCTTTGTATAAGGAACCTATACTAATCACTTTACAGACATACATTTTAAGGAGGCTGTTATTATTCCCATTCTACAGATGGAAAAACTGAGGCCTAGAAATGTTAAGGAACTTTCCCAAACTTACTCAGCAGGTAAGTTTCAGAGTCAGCTTTTGAAATCAAGTTGCTTCACCTGAAACTCTTCTCCCTGAAAAACTACACTGGCCAAGTTTCTTCAGTGTTACCTGTATCAGTTACAGCACTATATAGCTCTAAGAGAATTAGCCATCTCTGCATTAGAAAGTGTTTTCTGTTTTAATTTGGTTTTCTGTATAGAATTTCTTGTGTTCTAAAGACCATGCACTATGTTAAATACAATCACACTGGAAATATGAATATCCTCCTATAGCTTATTTTCAAATTCAGATATAATTAATAAGTAAATTAACAGAAAATCAATGTATGCACATGTAATCTCCATATCTGTTCTTGGGTCTCTCCATTACCTTTATGGAACTGTAGATGTTCTCAGCTCCTGGGGTCTGGTTTGCCAGTTCAGTCACCCAGCCAAACTGCTCTCTCATCTTTTCCATCAGATATGTGGTGTCATCCAAGTGATGCTGGGTCATCTGGAGAATCTGGGCATATTGCTGATTGGATACATTGACCAATTTAAGGGCCTCCTCTACTTTTGTGTGTAGTTCAGGTACATATGGACAGTCTAGCAAAGAAGAAAGTAACATGATAAAGGAACAGGTCCATGAAATTTCGGGTTGGGTGATGTGGGTTTAAATCCCAGGCCTTATACTTTCTATTTCTAGCCTTTTGAGCTTGAGTGAGTTTTCAACTAGGTAAAATGAGCATGAATGAAATAACACTAAGTGCTCTGATCACAGGGTTGGCATGCATTACAGATTAGCAAACGTTCCTTTTCCTTCCTTTTTCTCCTTTCTGTTCTGTCTTTGAAGGTCATCAGGGCTCCTCACTGATATTCTGAATCTCCCTCTTCACGACACACCAGGATCGCACTTCCCGGCCAGCTTGAAGTTGAGTGTGGACATCTTTAAAGTAATGTATCTCATTTCTGGAGGAAGCCTTTAAGAAAGGTTTAGAATTTATCGTGCTCCCTTCCCCTGACAGTGGATCTAGTTTTGCTCCATATGGTGGAGACTCCATCATCCTGAGTGAGATGGGTAGCAGAGCCCTCACTCAAACTGTAATTGACACATTGCATAGCGAAAAATGAAACTTTGTGCTTACAAGCCACTAAGGTTCTGCAGTCCTATTATTATTGCACAACAGCCTATCTGAACTGAAACAAAGTTATAGGGACTTATATAGCTGTGCTGATGAGTAGCTTGATATTATGTAAAAATGATCTGCAGACTATGGAAGTGTCTGTGTGTTAGGTCATCTGGGATCATAAGACACTGTTGTTGTGGAAAAAGACCACAGGGTCTCTGAACAATACCTTCTGCTGTTTACCAAAAAACCATGCCTCGAGCAAGATAATCCACTAGTCGGGGACAAGTCACCAACCAGAAGCCAAGTGACTACCTCATCCCAGATCTTAAATATCAGTTTATTGGTTCTTTTTGATACTTAGATATAACGCAAGATTCTCCAGCCCCTCACGCTTTTGCAGAAATGGTTTTGAGATCTCCAGGAGAGGGAAACCTTTGTTCTTGGAAGTAAACAAATTTGCAATAGTACGCGTTCGAAAAGTAATTCAAGAAAACATTTTTAAAACAAAGAGAGTCACAGTTAACAAGATATAATATACACTTGAAAGGAGATCCAGATATTCTTTTAAAATGTCTTCATTTGCAACTTCAGAGTTGTTAGCTTTTAGAATAGTAATATAAAGATTTTTTTTTATTATGGAGGAAGAAGGTGGTGATTTCCCCCATGATCTTAGGCAATTCTACAAGGGACACTCATTTACTCTTTTAGAGAGTCCCGACCAGGAAAAAGATTTCCCTAGAACAAAGGCTAAACTTCATGCAAAACATAATCACATGGGAAAGGAAAAAGTACAACTATCTCTATTCACAGATAACATGATCTTGTATACAAAGTCCTAAGGAATACATACACAAAAAACTACTAAAACTAAGAAACAATTCAGCAAGGTTGCAGAACACAAGATCAATGTATAAAAATCAATTGTATTTCCATACACTAACGATGAACAAACCAAAGACGAAATTAAAAAACAGTTCCATTCACAATAGCATCAAAAAGAACAAAATGCTGGGGCCGGCACAGTGGCGCAAGCAGTTAAGTGCACGTGCTCCACGGCGGTGGCCCGGGGTTTGCCAGTTCGGATCCCGAGCGCACACCGACACACCGCTTGGCAAGCCATGCTGTGGTGGCATCCCATATAAAGTGGAGGAAGATGGGCACGGATGTTAGCCCAGGGCCATTCTTCCTCAGCTAAAAAAGAGGAGGATTGGCAGATGTTAGCACAGGGCTGATCTTCCTCACAAAAGAAAAAAAAAAGAATGAAATGCTTATGAACAAATATTTAAAAAGAAGTACAAGACTTGTACACTGAAAACTAAAGAATGTCTTTGAGAGAAATTAAATATGACAAATAAATGGAAAAACATCTATGTTCATGGATTAGAAGACTTAAATTGTTAAGATTCAATACTCCACAACTTGATCTACAGACTTAATACAATCCCTATCAAAATCCCAGTTGCTTTTTTTGCAGAAATTCACAAGCTGATCCCAAAATTTATGGAAATGCAAGAGACTCAGAATAGCCAAAACAGTCTTGAAGACAAGGTTGGAGCACTCACACTTCCCAATTTCAAAATTTACTAAGAAGTACAAGACAGTGTGGTATTGGCATAGGATAGACATATGGATCAATGGAATAAAATTAAGAGTCCAGAAATAAGGCCTTAAATTTGCTGTCAACAGTTTTTCAACAAGGCGCTGAGATAATTCTATGGGGGAAAGTATAGTCTTTTTGATAAGTGGAACTAAAACAACTGTATATCCAATTGCAAAAGAAAGAAGTTGGACCCCTACTTCACATTGTATACAAAAATTAACTCAAAATGTGACAGACACCTAAAAGCAAAAACTAAATCTATAAAACTCTTAGAGGAAAAAATAGGCGCAAGTCAGTATAACTTTGGATTAGGCAATGGTTTCTTAGATATGATATCAAAATATAAAAAAGAAAAGAAGTAGGGGCTGGCCCGGTGGCGCAAGCGGTTAAGTGTGCGCACTCCGCTGCGGCGGCCCGGGGTTCGCTGGTTCGGATCCCGGGCGCGCACCGACGCACTGCTTGGTAAGCCATGCTGTGGCAGCGTCCCATATCAAGTGGAGGAAGATAGGCACCGATGTTAGCCCAGGGCCGTCTTCCTCAGCAAAAAAAAAAAAAAAAAAAGAGGAGGATTGGCGGATGTTAGCTCAGGGCTGATCTCCTCACAAAAAAAAAAAAAAGAAAGAAAAGAAGTAGATAAATTTAACTTTATCAAAATAGAAACTTTCATGTTTCAAAGGGCACCATCAAGAAAGTGAGAAGACAGCACACACAAATATTTTCATATTTGTGAATAATATATCTGATAAGGGTCTAGTATCCAGAATATATAAAGAACTTTTACAACTCAACAATAAAAAGACAAATAAAATTAAAATATGGGCAAAGGATTTGAACAAACATTTCTTCAAAGAAAAGATACAAATGGCCAATAAACACATGAAAAGATGCTCCACATTATTAGTGATTAGGGAAATACAAAACAAAACCACAGTGAGATACCACTTCATGTATACTAGGTTGGCTAAAATAAAAAAGACAGGCAGTAACAAGTATTGACAAGGATATGGAGAAATTAGAACCCTCATACATTTCTGTGGGATGTAAATGGTGCACCAGTTTGGAAGAGAGTTGGGCAGTTCCTGAAAATGTTAAACATAGAGATATATCACCCAGCAATTCTACTCCTAGGTATATACCCAAGAGAATTGAAAGCATATGTCCACACAAAAACTTGTACACAAATGTTCACAACAATATTGTAGTAGTCATAAGGTACAAACAAACCAAATGTCCATTAACTGATGAATGGATAAACAAAATTTGGTATATCCATACAAGGGAATATTATGTAGCCATGAAAAGGAATAAAGTTCTGATACATGCTACAATATGGATGAACCTTGAAAACATTATGCTAAATTAAAGAAGTCAGTGGGACGGCCCAGTGGCGTAGGGGTTAAGTTCAGCATGCTCCACTTAGGTGGCCCAGGTTTGCAGGTTCGGATCCCAGGTATGGACCTACACCACTCATCAAGCCATGCTGTGGTGGCGACCCACATACAAAATAGAGGAAGACTGGCACAGATGTTAGCTCAGGGTCCATCTTCCTCAAGCAAAAAGAGGAAGATTGGCAACAGATGTTAGCTCAGAGCCACTCTTTCTCACCAAAAAAAGAAAAAAGAAAAGAGAAATCAGTTACAAAAGACCGTGTATTGTTTGATTCCATTTATATGAAATGTCTAGATTAGGCAAATTCACAGAGACAGAAGGCAGATTAGTGATTGCCAAGGGCTGGGTAGCAGAAGGGGGTGGGGGGAATGGGAAGTTAGAGCTAATGAGTATGGAGTTTCTTCTTGGGGTGAAAATATTCTGGAATTAGATAGTGGTGATGGTTATACAACTTTGTGTATATACTAAAAACCATTGAATTGTATACTTTGAAAGGGTGAACTTTATGGTATGTCAACTATACCTCAATAAAGCTGTTATTTAGAAAAAAACACTCGCATGACCAGTGGGACCCATAGCACCTTGAGGCATTTTTTAGTCACCACACAGACATGAGAAGGAATATTTAAGACAAGAAAGAAAGAAAACCCACATTTAGCAGGTGTCTCTTATGAAGTGTAATAATATGTATTCATTAGCTTTTACTGCATAACAAACAACAAATATTAATTATTTTTCATGTTTTTCTGGGTTGGTTGGACTATTCTCATGTCTGAGCCAGCTCAGTTGGGCTGGATGGTCTAGGATGGCCTCATTCATATTCCAGGGGCCTCAGCTGGGGTAGCTGGGGCCTCTCATCTTCCAGAAGATTAGCCTGGACTTGTTCACACGGTGGTGGATAGGTTTCCAGCAGCAAGAGGGGACAAGCCTTAACTTACAAGCAGATTGCAAGCCTCTACTTTGGTCATATTTGCCAATGTCTCATTGGCTAAGGACAGACCCATGACCAAGCCCAGATTCACGGGTTGGAAAAACAGACTCCACCTCTTGATGGGAGGAATCACAAAATATTGTGGCCATTTTGTTTCTAATCTACTGTACAAATGCCCCCTTCTGCCTGTGAGAGTCCCTGGTTTAGGCCTGTTGTTCTTGAGTAACTATTAATATTGAACATCACTTTCCAAACAGATCCAGTTTAATTGATAATTATGTGGTTTTGTGTAACAGAAACAAGGCTGGACAAAGAAATTCCTTGGAATAAATCCCATGTGCCTACCACCTATATTAAAAAATAAAATATTACCCAAACAGATGGAGCCCTCACTGCGCCCCTTCCACATCACAACTCCATTATCCCCTCAAAAGGAAACTGCTGGGGCCTGCCCAGTGGCGCAAGTGGTTAAGTGCACGAGCTCTGCTGTAGCGGCCCAGGGTTTGCCGGTTCGGAACCCCGGGCTCGAACTGACGCACTGCGTGTCGAGCCATGCTGTGGCGGCGTCCCATATAAAGTAGAGGAAGATGGGCACGGATGTTAGCTCAGGGCCAATCTTCCTCCGAAAAAAAAGAGGAGGATTGGCATCAGATGTTAGCTTAGGGCTGATCTTCCTCACCCAAAAAAAAAAATAAATAAAGGAAACTGCTATTTTGAATTTGGGTACATATCCAGTACAAGTAATTGGTATGGGAAAAGAGGAAAGAGCCACTTATAGTAAATCCATTTAAAATTGGGACCAAAAATGTATGGTAAATAGTGAAAAAAATGATTAATGATGCTTTGGAAACTATTTGTCAAATATAGGATTATAATTATAGCTATGTGCTTAGTCTTAGAACAAAGAATGAATCAAAGGTTGATTGAAAAGGCAAAATCATTGTTTGACAAAATATACAAGAGTTGTTTGTAATAGCAAAACATCGGATGCAACTTAAATGCAATACTTCAGCAGGAGAATGGATAAATAAATTGCAATATGTCTACATGGACTAATGTACAACAGTGATTAATGAATTAGAACAACACGTATTCACGCAGCTAAATCTCACAAACTATACTGTGTGACTAACCAAGTTGCAAAGGAATACATAAACAATAATATTTGTATTGTTAAGAAAAATTATCCCAAACTTGGAAATAAGGCAAAAGAATGGCTGTGTGTCCTTTCAGTGTCGTGTAAAGCATTGTCTCGAGGTCCACCTGAAGATTACTTCATTCTCTAGGGAAAGGATCCTCTGTTGGATTTACTACTATTTATTGTTGATTAGGGTCAGACTCTATGCAGTTAGATGCAAATTATAGATCGGAAAGTTGCAAATGATTTTTGTCCGTAGAGATATAAATTATTTTAGTCTAATAGAAAACATAACTGCAAAAGTATAGTTTTATTGCCCTTTAGTACATTAACTAATTTTATATCTAATTTTGCAATCTTATTTCAACATTCTCTCTTTGACTGTAAATACTTCAGTCTCTCCTTTGGAACAGCTTTAACACTTTGCTGGTGACCTCATTAATAGAAAAAAATCAGTCTTGACATGTATTTGTGTGAGTCATATTCTTAAGCTTAAAAATTATACTTTGACAATATAAAAATTAAAAGCATGTAAAACATTGTTATGTATGGTGTATGTGAGTGCTATATATAAGCATACATGATAAAGGTATAAAGAAATGCAAGGAAATAAACACCAAATTCAAAATAGCAGTTTCCTTTCCAGGCGATAAAGAGGCTGTGATCTGGAAGGCACACAGTGGGGGCTTCATCTGTTTTGGTAGTGTTTCATTTTTTTAATCTAGGTGGCAGGCACGTGGGGTTTTACTCTTTTATTCTTTATACATTTATAATAAAATGCATTTTATAATAAAATTGTTTTACCTTTGCAGCAATCAGTTTATATTGCATGTATACAGTTATCTGATGTGTACTGTACCTGATGCATTATCTGATGTACACTGATTATCTGATGCTTTTATACTGTATTATCTGATTTCTTCTATATTATCTTTTTTCCAGTTTTATTGAAAAATAATTGACATACTTCACTGTATAAGTTTAAGGTATACAGTATGATGTTTTGATTTACATATACTGTGAAATGATTACCACAATAGGTTTAGTTAATATCTATCATCTTATAAAAGAAAAGAAAAAAAATTTCTCCTTGTGATGAGAAGTCTTAGGATCTACTCTAACAGCTGCCCTATACATGATGTAGCAGTGTTTACTGCAGTCATCATGTTGTATGTTGTATCCCTGGTACTTATTTATCTTACAACTGCAAGTTTCTACCTTGTGACCACCTTCTTCCAATTCCCCCTCCTCCATCTTCTGTATTATTTTATGACAATCAGGAGAGATTACTCATCAAAGCTTTTAACTGGATGAAAGGAAGTTAATGATGCCTAGATGAGGTGTTTGAGTGGGACTATTTTTATAAGCGGTCAGTATATTAGTGTGTATTTTTCTGTTATAAAAACTTCTGTTTCTGTATGCAACCTTGTAACTGTGACTTAAAAAACAAACACTTGAATTAGGAGAATCATTAATACATCAGACATCTTATTTAATCCTCAAAACACCTGTATGAAGTAGATATATTAATCTCATTTTCCAAAGATGAAACAGAGGTGCAGAGAGCCACTCAGTCAGCAATTCAGGAGAAATAAGACCCTCATTAGCTCTAACAAAAACATCCAGTTCATATTCAACCTCCTACTCCAAGCCATTAGCCAAGCTTTTTAGAACTCCCTTCCCTTAGGGCTTTAGAGAGGTAAAATGCAGATGCACAGAATTAAAAGTTCTTCTTGGCTTTTGTAAGCAAATTTGCATTCAGGCCCTAATGGGTGAGAGGAGTGACTTATTTAGGGGAAGTAGGGAGATGAGGGGAGGGAGGGAGAGCAGGGGGACCGGCCGGGTGGAGAGAAGGGTTTCCCGCCTCAGAAAGGAACGAAAGGCCTCTCCCGGCCAGCTCTGGGAGGGGAAAGCCTACTTGGGGCTTGTGAAGAGAAGCCACTTTCCATATTTAAATACTAATTAGTAATTAACCCACCAACTGGAAAGAGTTAATGCCACTTTCGGAAAAAACCTCACTTGACTAACACAATGGGAAGACTGTTTTATTGTTGGGTTTTCTTTTTCTTGTTTTTTTTGGGGGGGGGAGGGGAAGATCAGCCCTGAGCTAACATCCATGCCAATCCTCTTCTTTTTGCTGAGGAAGACTGGCCCTGGGCTAACATTCATGCCCATCTTCCTCCACTTTATATGGGATGCCGCCACAGCATGGCTTGACAAGCGGTGCATTGGTGGGCGCCCGGGATCAGAACCTGCGAACCACAGGCACCAAAGCGGAGCAGGCACACTTAACCTCTGCGCCACCAGGCTGGCCCCCAATGGTTTTTTTTTTTCTTCGCAGTAAGAGAAGAGTTGCCCTAATTTGCTCACAGTTCTCTTTTGCACACATTAGTGTGTGTTTGGTTTTTAACCATAAAAAATTTCACAGGAACAATGAGAGAATTAAAAAAAAAGAAAAGAAGTGAGTTGACCTACTTTTGAATAACAAAAATTTCTAAACCTACACTGAGCACTCCTAGATGGAAATGAGCAAGCAAAAAAGCGCTTGAAGGGAAGCAAATGAATCCACAATGCTTGTAAAAGTGAGATTTTAACCTCTGGCCAGAATACTATTGAAACCCTGAGAAAATACTTATTTACCTTCCCGTAGATAATCCTGACATTTTTGGCATCTCTCATGAAATTGGAAACATTCCGACAAATTCTGGCCAAGTTCTCCACATAGTCCTCTGCCTGGCACGGGCAACATCTTTGAACTCAGGCCTCCAGGGTCAGAGTCTGCGGGTAACACAGCATTTACACATTAGTGTCATTAGAGTCTGCACTTAAAGGAATGGATATGGTGTCATCTCTTTTTCTTACTGGTACTTTCAACACCTTCTTCCTATATCCAGTCAGAGGAGTGCATATTGATGCAACCATTTGCTAGGACAATTTGACATCTATTAAAAAGTGCATATATCCTTTAATCCAACAATCTTGGTACTATTATTGTTACTCATCATTATTAGTACACTCCCCCCCACACACAGATGTTAATGAATATAATTTTATTTTCTGGAAGGAGTCATGAGGAATCATTAACAGTAACTTTTTTTAATCTAAGCCTGACAGTACACATGCAAACCTTACACTTAATTAAATAAATCAGTTAACAAAATATTCTTAATTATAATCACAAGTTTTTCAGCAAAATATGCATATACAACCAAAGATGTAAAAATGGCCACATATCACTAATTGGTGAATTTTATAATTATGTCTCTTTGAATTTCAAAGACATGTTCTATACTATAAGCCATGACACTTCACTTTTTCAATTATCCATCAAAAAATGTTAAATAATAAATATGTATAACCGTTAAATAATAAATATGTATAACCATACGGCAAAACCCAATCTAATCTTATCATTTGAATATATAATATTTAGTCTCTGTTACATTTTCATGTTTAATAAGTATGCATTCTTTTATGCTATGGTGTATCTCACGCATGAGAATTTGCTAGACAAAAGTGATTCAGTCTGCGTTAGAAAGAATCAAAGCTACTTTCATAAGGATTGAATGTATTAATATATGTTTCTCACAATCCTGCAGTCACTTACCAAAGCCATCATCCATGTGGACGGCCTTTGGATAAGAATATTCTGAGTGATAATCCATGCAGCCCAATTTTTATATCTGAGTGATACATTGTCTTACGGACCGATGTCAGTGCTATGTCCATGTCAGTAATTTCATTTGAAATAATTTATATTTTAGGTTTACTTGTTTGGATTTTATGTAAAATTATGATCTCATATTTGGAACTTGAAAATTGTCTTTAGCTTCTTTTTTTTTTAATAAAGTAATTGATGTTTGCCTTTGTACAACTATAAAACTGGAAACTCTTATTCTCTACGTCTTCTTGTCTCCTCTACCACAGCTGTTCAGTCAAGTCTTTCATGTCTCCCTCCTCACCTCATATCCGCCCTCCGTTCCCGACCCAGCTCCACTACCCCCATCGACAAGTCCTCATTTCACCTCATTTATTTCCAGGAGTTTAATAGTAACTATCTTGGTTCCTTTGAATATTTGAATTATTTTAAATTGAGACTGTCTTGTGTGTGTGTGTGTGTGTGTGTGTGTGTGTGTGTGAGAGGAAGATTAGCCCTGAGCTAACACCTGTTGCCAATCTTCCTCTTTTTGCTGAGGAAGATTAGCCGTGGGCTAACATCTGTGCCCATCTTCCTCTAGTTTATGTGGGACGCCTGCCACAGGGTGGCTTGATGAGCAGTGTGCGTAGGTCCGTGCCTGGGTTCACGAACCCGTGAACCCCGGGCTGCCAGAAGCAGAGCGCATGAAATTAACCACTACACCACCGGGCCGGCCCCGAGTGTGTCTTATTTTATCATTATTATTTCTGATGTCAATGCTGTTAACTAAATAGGGGATAGTAACCCTCTTTTCTCTTTGGATTTCTATTAAAAAATTCTGATAATTATTTTAATTTTTTACAGCTGTAATTGGGAAATACATTGGAGTTTCAAAGATATTGGAAATGTCTGTTTCTTAAACCAGGTGGTAGGCATTTACTTTATTTCTACTTTGTATTTCATATATATAATGTTATGAACAGTGGGTTAAAGATTTAGGAAAACATCTAAAGCAGATCAACTTTTGAGAAACCTTTTTTTTTTTTCTGGAAGAATTAGCAATCCATATAAAAATGATGATGTAACAGAGAAGTCTATCCAACAAAAAACTGACAGTTCCCAATTGAGTGTTTCACATTAGGAAAAATTTATTATTAATTTATAACCTGATGATTTTCTGTTATATTGAGTCCTCAACATTGAAAAATGGAACATTTCATTTTGAGATAAATTATGAAGTGCATTGCTTAAAAACCTAGGAGGCATTTGTTAGATCATATGGTGCACAAGGCAACTGTCTCCTTTGTGGTATAGGAAGTCATTTCCCCCCAGCGGCCCTTCTGGAACCCTCCCCTGTAGATTTGGTGGCATTTCCTCTCATCCCATAGAACCCCTGTGAGTTCTACTGTATAACTTATCTCTCCTTTGTGTACTGTTTGCTTTTGTATCTTCTCTGTTAGACTCTGAGCCCCTTGAGGGAAGGGATTTGGTCTTGTCATTTTAATCTTGTCATTTTTCCATACCTTCTGTCATTTCACTTATGATATGGTAATTTAATTGTCCTCTGATCTCTTTTTCTTTCTCTGAACCGAGGTCCTAAAAGTCAGGGGCTGTGTCATAATCATCATCTCATTCCCAGCATCTAGATTAATACCTGGTATATAGATCAGGGATGCCAAATTCCAGGTCCACTGACATCAATTCCCTATCCTGTACCACAGCATGGCAATAACCCCTCACCTCACCTCAGCCACACCATGACAGAGCCTCCAGATCCTTCTAGGCAGCTACCTCCAGCACCATCACTGATATAAACCATCTACTCTCCCCACCTGCCTCTGTTCCCACCCCCAAGGGAAAATTAAAGTCAGCAGACACTCTCTGAGGTAGGATTAGAACCCAGATCTCCCGGCATCCAGTACTGTGTCAAGCTACCACCCCACAGTTTTACTGAACACGATCTCATCTTTTCTTTCCAGGGATTTATAAGGCAAGTGAGGGCAACTGCCAGAGCTATTTTATTCTTTCAACAGATTCAGGAACTGAGGTCTGGAAAGACCAAAGTAGGAAAGAAATTCTTCCATATGGAGACTAAAATGAAACCACACTCAATAAAATAAAAAGTATTAAACATCAAGATATTTCAGATTTTTTATTATCTCCTCTCTCCTTTTAATGGTGTTCATTACTCAGTTTTAGCTAGTTTTCTAACTTTGGTTCTTAGGATGATCATGACAAACTCCATCCATGAAGGTTGCCAGATACACAATGCTCACTCAGTAAATGTTGGCCATTGTAATTGACAAGAGGTGTCATTAGTTTCCTATTGCTATTGTAACAGATTACCACAAATTTAGTGGCTTGAAACAACACAATTTATCTATACAGTTCTGTAGGTCGGAAGTCTGAAATGGGTCTCACTGGGCTCAAGTCAAGGTGTCAGCAGGGCTGTTTTTTTTCTGGAGGCTCTAGGGGAGAATCCATTTCCTTGCCTTTCCAGTTTCCGGGGGCCACCTACAGTCCTTGGCTCATGGCCCCCTTCCTCTATCTTCAAAGCCAACAAAGTAGGGCCAAGTCCTTCTCATGCTGCCATCTCTATTGATTCTTTTTTGTCTCCTTCTTCCACTTTTAAGAACCCTTGTAATTACATTGGAGCCACCTGGATAATCCAGAATAATCTCCCTATTTTAAGGTCATCTGATTAGCAACCCCAGTCCTATTTACAACCTTACTTTCCCCTTGCCATGTAACATAACATCTTCACAGGTTCTGGGGATCGGGGTGTAGATGTCTCTGGGCAGCTATTATTCTGCCTACCACAAGGGCCAAAGCTCAAAATATCTTCTCATTAGGTGGATTTTCCAGGGGCAACAGGTTTATTCCTCACCTACCGCCTGTCCAGAAACGTGATGGAAGCACATGCAAATACCCTACAGCCCCTGCCTGACTATTCTAGATAACTAGGCCACCTGTGCTCATCAGAGAAGAGAATGTCTCCTGTGTTGAGCTGGCTGGTTAGGGTAGGGACGCTGGAGAAAGAAGAGTGTAAGGCTGTAAGGAAGGCTTTTCTGCTTTTAATTTTTGCATTTACAGGGGGCCCTGGATATCCAGGTGATCACCAAGGTGCAGGCAGTGCAGGGGGCCAGGGAGAAGGGACCCACGAGCCATCTGAGAGCAGGGGCTGGTCCTGGGGTGTGTGAATGGGGAGGAACCTGAGGCAGAACGGGTGGAAACCCATATTCTTAGCTGGTGGAGTGGGAGGGAGTTGCAACGGTTGGGAAATTATTTAGATTTCGCAGTGTCTGAATCACTACCACTCCTGCGCACACCTGAATGTACCAACATGTGTAAGGTTGCTACACAGTGTGAAAGATGGAGGGGGGCACTCCTTTGTTCTAATGAACACATTCTGAATATTATTTCCAGAACAATTGTTATCTATTCAAAAGGTCAGGCAAAAATTATTCAATATCATTCCAGCATTGATATATTTAGGCTACTGCCCTGATGCTTTTCCTGAATATTTGGTGAATTTGGAACCTCAGAATGGAATACTAGACAAAACACCTGACTTACAAGAAAAGTTCAGGGGACCCTGAAATAGAAGCTAACAATAATTCCAGTAACGATGGCTGTTCTCTGCTCCTGGAACAACTGGGCAGGAAGGATGTAATGCACTGTTTCCCGGCTTCACTTCTGATAGTGTGAGGTAAGCCCCTCCTATATAGAGGCTAGTTATGCAATGTTGTGTCAATTTTGAGAATTTGATTCACATGTTGCCAGCTGCAGCTGATATAATTGGAAAATAGGCAGCCAGAGGAGCCCATTTTTTCCCTACATACAAAAAGCTGTATATAATTAATATAAACAACTTGATAAGTTTGGAGATAAATATACACCCATGAAATCATCACAATCTATGCCATAAAACTATTCATCACCTCCAAAAGTTTCCTCCTGCCCCCTTATTTGTTATTATTATTATTTGTGACAAGAATGCTTAACATAAGATCTAACCTCGTACGAAATTTTTAACTACACAATACGGTATTGTTAACTATGGGCGCTGTGCTGTACAGTTGATCCCTAGGACTTATTAATCTTGTATAACTGAAGCTTTGTACACTGTGACCAACACCTCCTCATCTCTGCACCTGGAAACCGCCATTCCACTCTGCCTCTATGAGTTTGACTACTTTAGATTCCTCATATAAGCTGGATCATGTAGTATTTGTCCTGTGTCTGGCTTATTTCACCGAGTATAATGTCCCCCAGGTTCATCCATGTTGTCACAAATGGCAGGATTTTAGAAGGAGCCCATTTTATTTTTTGTGTCAGAGGGGAACAGCTCTTTACTTGGCCTAGTGGTCAGTAAGAGATAAGTCCAAGGAAATGCCAATCATACAGTTTGCCCACACGGCACCCCTCATTCCCGAGACGGTGTGTCCCAGCCGCTCCACAGAAGCCTGAAGAAGGTATCTCCTTCTGCCTTAAAACGTAAAGCAGCATTGTTTTTCCAACATGGAATATCATGGGGCATGAGTGGTGTTTGTAGAATACCAATTCTTATCCTTTACAGAAATTCCTATTTCTGTAGTTTCGGGTTTGCCTATGAGCATTTTCTATGGTTTTGCACATAAATGTTACGATGTAAGAAATTACAACAGTGACGCTGAGAAGATCATGAAGGGTACTAAATGTGACCTGGTTATAAATGACACTACGCTTCTTCCCAAACTGGGAGTTGAGGAGCCTAGACTGATTTTAAAGAAACCCCATGATGCTCAAGCAGAATAGAGCTGAGTGTCTACACGAGTTTTCATAACGGAGGCAACCGTTTTATTTCAAGTTCTCACTCTACTAGCACTTTCTTTTTCACGTTGAACATTTGCTTTATAAAGAGAGAACAGCCCACAGAGCTCTTGACCATGACGGAAGAGGGTGGCGTTAGGCAGACTTCAAAGCTTCTTCTAAGAGGCTCTGAGACTGATTATCCGCAAACTGTCACTCAGAAACACTGCACAATGACTTAGAAATGTCTACCATTTCCAAAGCCAAACAAAACTTGACTTTAGGATAGGCATCTACGTAAAAATTATCTTTCAGTACTTGCCTTTGTCTTGTTTTGGTAAATCCTCTCTTGCATTCAGCGTCTCGGTAATTGTTGCACTGACACTTTGATAAATGGAGAGACTGAAATTACACAACAGCTCGAAGAAGCTGGGAATGTCCGCACTCAGCACAAGATCTGGTTTTTTCGTGGGCTCTTTGGATAAGGCTGGAAAAAAGTAAGGCTCAATTAAGTCTGTATCTGACATGAAATATGATTGAAAAGCCTGGTCAAATTCTTGCTGCATCAGTTTGAAGACGTTTAAACTCCGGTTATAGAGAAATCTCACGTCCACAGTTAATTGGCTGAATACGTTCTCCATCTGGGTCAGTTGTGCATCTTCTTCAATGAACTTTTCACTGACGGGGAGATCTTTTTCATTATCTTCATGGAAAGGAAACAGAAATTGATATATTTGCCTGAAAAACTGTTCAACCTGTGGCATGGGGTGGGGGATAAAAATGGAATAAGAAATTAATTTTCTTTCTGGACCATTTCTCATTATAACTTTTAAAGTCAACTTACAGTAGTCATTCTGAATCAAAAGCAATTCTGGGCAAGCTAGGAGAGGTGAATCACTTTAAGATAATTTGTTACCACTCTTGTACCTGGCTTTGACTTGGACTGCCGAAATAGGATCTGAAATTCCTCCTGGTTCATGTTTGCCTACCAAAGGCCTAAAAAGGCCAAGTTTTCAATATTGTTGACAAGCCACAACCTGATGTACTGGCGGTGGTTGGCATGCCAGGGTCTAAAGGGCACTGTGTAGACTGCCCGAAAACTGTGAAGAAGGCTCTTGTCTTTCACCTCTGTCTTAGTGTTTAAGTTCTTTTTTTTTTCCCTTCAGGGGAATGTCATTAGTGTCTTTATCTTCTCCTCTTTTTTGTCTCTAAATTAGTCCATGGAAAGGAAAAGATCAACATATTCACACTGAACTATAGACGCCCGATGCAGTTAAATAGGTTACTTAGGGATGGTTACGTGTTAGCAGTGATCAAAGCCCTCCTTGGATGTAGTCAAAGCTCTAATTGTGGAATTTCCCTCACTGGGAGATTTTTTCAGCAGTCACATCATTCTCTACTCCATCTTTATGATACCTAAGTTCGTGCCAGAACATAGTTGCCTTTATATGATAGTGATATGGCCACACTGAGTGTTCTGGAACATATCAACTATCAAATGTCATCTCTGTAGCACTTCAGTGCTGTTCAAAGAATTCTCCAGGAATTCTTAGAGGACTGGTGCCTTTCTCAAAAAGTAATCTGGGTGGATCATCTGCCTCTCCGTTTGCCATCTTCTGTTTACCTGAATCCCTCCACAAAAACAAAACTTTAAAGTCCCAAGAAATTTTCGTAAAGTCACACAACTGGCACAGATAGGAATGGTCCCCAAATCTCCCGACTTCCAGCCAGTGATCATTCCACCATATTCTCGTGTATTAGAGAGTGACAGTGGCTATAGAAATAGAGCAGATGCAATTAACAGAGGAGGCAAATTAACTTGGCCTGTGAATTATCCTGGGGGTTGCTCCCTCTGTCTTGGATACGGCACGGCCAAGCCAGCAGCCCACTCTAATTAGTGCAGGCTCTGCTGCGCAGAGGGAAACTGCACTCCATTCATATTCAGCTCACTTCGTGAAGGGGAAGAGAAATTCGGGCCAATAGACTAGGAGCCTTTTATGGGGCAGAGCTCATCTTATTCAGGTCACCACCCTCTGTGATTCCCTCTGCCCAGATGACAGCCAAAGGGGACAAAAAAGAAAATCTGCCAGTCCTATAGGACATATGGATGGGCAAAAGGGGACACAAATGCGTGCATATGTGTGTGCTGCCACAACAGGGCAGGTCTCGTGAAGGAGAGACTCAGGAGGCAGAGAATGTCTTCAAATGTTTGGCCTCCAGAGAAAAAATGAAAGCAGGTTGAAATCAGAGACTATAATACTATTATTCAAAATGCAATTAGCAAACATTTATTAGATACCTACAAGGCTTTAATGAAGACAAAGAAGATATGGTCCCTGCCCTTAAAGAGCATATTTAGTGGGAACATACTCACAGATAACAAACACAAGGCACAGAGAGTCAGGATATTTCTGAGCGAGATACATACAGTGTCATTAAAGGCAGAGACAAACACTGCATGGCTGTTCTAATCTGTAAATCGAATATACACAGATGGTTCATACATAAGCATGAAGGTTAGATTCCAGATTGCAAAAGGCCAGTCTCAGACCAGGCATCTCTATTCTAAATAGTAATATAAATTAAACTTTTTTAAAAAGTAAGCTGAAGAGGTTACCTTAAGAACTCTGAAATCTTGAGCTCTGTTTTCCCCTTACCGTATTTTTCATAGAGGTCCAAGCAGGTGGGCGGGCTGTATAAAATCTCATGCAGTTACTTTCCAGGCAAGACTTGCATTTGTCCCAGGAGTCTGTCAAAGACACCTGGCACAGCCTTTCCTCCTCTTCCAGACGTTCTTGAACTTCATTCATAAGTTTCAGGGTCTCCTAATCAAAAAGCAGAAACAAACATCCTATTTCCATTTCATAACTCTGTGTACCTTAGTTGATTTCACCCTTTAAAACGTGTGTGGATTCTAAAGTAATTGTTCATTCTTTCTTCAGGCCCCTACCAGCTGGCAGATCTACCCCAAAGCTTCCTGTTGGATTAAGAAAAGAGCACTGATTGATCCCTATTGAAGACTGTGCAAATCTTATCCATCTGTTCATTCATTCAACAGCTATTTATTGAGTGTTTGCTATGGGACGGACATTACGCTAGATGTGGGTGAACCAACACTGAAGACGCCGTCCCAACTCTGGGGGATGACTGTAATTTATCTGTTCACCTGTCTGTCTTCACATCTAGTCCTTCCAGGATGTGGAAAGTGGATTTTAAGGCTTATAAAGCAGACACATTTATTTCCTTCATTGATGCTGCCTTTAACTACTGTATGTTCTTTTTGTGTGTGTGTGTGTGTGTGAGGAGGACTAGCCCTTAGCTAACATCCGATGCCAATCCTCCCCTTTTTTCTTGAGGAAGACTGGCCCTGGGCTAACACACATGCCCATCTTCCTCTATTTTATACGGGACACCGCCACAGCATGGCTTGACAAGCGGTGTGTTGGTGCGCTCCCGTGTGTTGGTGCGCTCCCGGGATCCGAACCTGCGAACCCCGGGCCGCCACAGCGGAGCGCGCGCACTTAACCGCTGCGCCACCGGGCGGCCCCTAATTACTGTATGTTCTTAAACATTGCAAGAAAGTGCAATTCTTGTACGTATATCAAATCAAATCTGCCCATTGAGTTACATTCTAATTGCAGAGATGCTGTATTGAGCGTCTGCATTCTTCTCGTCCATATTCTGAGCGCTCCCCCTAGTGGAGCCTTGCTGTACGTGGCCAGGTCCCGCTCTGGGTGGTAAGGAGCCCAGCAGAAGCGACACCTGTCCCTGAGAACCTCAACCCTGCCCCAGGAGCTCCCCCCAGGCCGGCACCCCTGCCTCAACCCCACGCCTCCTTGCAAGTGTGGACTTCTGAAGACCGGCCCCCTCCAGGCCTGAGATGTAGTTCAGAGGAAATATGATGTATAATGGACCCCTCGGATGAGACAGTGTCAGAGCTAAAGGCAACTCCCTTAAGCAAAGTTTCTGTATTTAAAACCAATTCAGTGTGCACTTTTACCTAATGGAATAGAAAAAGAACTCACCCCTTTCCAGCACGTTAAGCCCAAAGAACCACCTGGGCACTGACAATCTTGCACCTCCCATTCGCTGGGCTTGGATTTTCCAGCTGCCCTTCTGGCAAATCCCGGTGCTAAGCCAGGTGGCATTCGCAACGGCACACATAAGAAAACCGGCAGGGGCCCCGCCTGCCAAACACACCTTGTGTCTCAGACAGGATTTTCTTGTCTCCCTGGGCTTGCAGAACAATTTTGGAATCCTACATCTTCTCAAGAAAGGTTGCCTCATCATGGCAGGCAAAAATACCACCCAGATTTTCTCAGTCAGTCCCAGTTTTAAACATTCTGCTCATTGTCACCATAAACCAAAATCCCAATATTTTCAGTTCCAAACGACACTCACTGTGTACCCTTGGGCAAATTACTTAACGTCTCTGAGCCTCAGTCTCCTCCTTAGCAAATAGGAATAACAATAGGATTTACCTCTGAAGGGTTTGTATTAAGTGGCGACAAGCAAGCAAGGCACCCAGCACGTCATTAGTAGTATCTCTGATTTCCTTCCACTCGCCTCCGGGAGCATAACAAAAACCGGTTACCAATCACACGTCCCCAGTTTTGGTAGTGAAATGTTGCCATGGAGGAGGTAGATTTCTGGATTAAAAATGCCCTTCATTCCTTCTGTTTCTCCCTAAATGTCCCACCCACTGACAGAGTCCATATCTATTCCTGTAATTTACAGCTTATCCAAGTCCCATCTAAACCTGGAGTGGAGGGCAATTCACTTCAAGCCGCTTTAGGGTTTCCCACTTCAGTAAGTTTCAGATGCGCTCACTAAACATGACTAGGGCGGGGCTCAGGAGGGGGAGGTGATGACGCTGGGTCACCTGAGGATCGGCCGTGCTCTCTAACGGGAGCCTGGGGGCGCCAACCCCATATTCGCCACAATTTATCTGAAGTATCCTTTGTTCTAGGTTTACAGTAACTTTAGGGAGGGAGTCTTAGGGTCAAACAGGTTTTTCTTTTTTAAAATTAACTTTTTAGTTGAGTGTCCAAACCTTAAAGAGTATAATTCAATGAATTTTTATACAATAAGTAGGTTTTTAAGAAAAGAAAAATTCTACTAGTTCCTAGGATTTTTCAGGGCCAGAACTGAAACCAACACTTGCTTACTTGACCCACCCCTAACCGGAGCATTCTTTTCATAGAACTACACCCTTAGCTTGCCAGGAGGCTGGGGAAAGGGAGAAAAAACAGAAAGTCACGGGGTCCCACAGGCACACTGCCCACTGACTTTCTCCCCGCTCATTCATTCCAGCGTCAGGTTAACATGTTAACTAATGTCTCGAGCCTCAGTTTCCTCAGCTGTAAGATGAAAGTAATGGTTTAGCCAGTGTTGGAAGGATTACATGTGATAACGTGTTTATAAAGGGCCTGTAAATGATATCTAGTGTCATTACTTCCAGTGGCCAGACTCACAAGCCCGCCAGGGAAGAACTCAGCTCCAGGCTTCCACATTTTCCTCATGAGGAGCTATTTTTAATTTCCTCAAAATCTTTTGATTGCTGCCAAAGGGAGGAGGGCTGCTGGTCAGGCAAGCTCATTTCCTTACTGGGGACCCCACGTGACACGGGGGGGTAGGTGTAGCTGCAACACCAACCAGTCTGGTGACAGGCTGACTACAGCTGTGGGGTCAGCCTGTCACACAGCCCTGCTCCAATTGCATAATGGACGCCTGGAGGCCACAGTGCTCAGAAGTGAAGAGAATTCCAACAGCTATCTGGAACTCAGTGGCCCCAGCTTTATAAGTCTGTAGGTTTAGGTATAGGAGGAAATATTAGAACTTCTATTTGTATTTTTTAATTTAAAAATTGACTATGGGGAGTTGTTTAACGGGTGTAGAGGTTCAGTTTTACAAGATGGAAAGAATTCAGGAGATTGGTTGCCCAACAATGTGAATGTACTTAACACTATTGAACTGTACACACAGAAATGGTTAAGATGGTAAATTTTATGTTATGTGTATTTTACCAGAATTAAAAAAACTTTTTAATGAAAATAAATTTTAAAAGTAATTTACTCTCAATGTTAAAATTTAAAATATTTTCCAAGTTATTTTTGTTACAGTTTTGATTTCCTCTTTGATTTAACGGTAATGTTGGAAAATAAGTTCTAAAAAATGTAATTGTTTTGAGTGTCATGTTAATGGTTAATGCTATTAAACCATGAGCCATGCAATGTCTATAATTTAGAAATGTATTGAGCTTTATACTGTAACGTGAACAATTTTTAACATCTTCCACGGACATTTGAATACAATGTGTATTCTCCATTGGTGAGATACATAGTTTGAACTACAGCTATTAAGTAAAGGTATGTGAATCAAAGAAATGGTCAGGCTGAAGTACTATTTCATATACATTGGTGGTTTCTTGTGGTGCTTATGTCAGGCCACTGCATGAGGCCAACTGCACGTGAGGACCCTTCACATTCCAGAAGCATTGACAGTGGCTTCTTCTGTCTCTGTTCACTTGCAGCTGATTGCCATGAATTGCTGTTTAAGAGGACCCAGGTAAATGACGGTTTTTTTACTATCTAGTTTTAACTAAACTAGCCCTCACTAAATAGACAGGAGACTTCAAAAGATTCTTGAAAAAAAAAAAAAAGACCAGCAGATTAAAAAATATGAATAATTTAAGCTTGGGTAGACAAGAAGCAAATGGCAGAGCTGATACTTCTTTATTATGTGCTCTTTATTGGCCACATGACAGTAAAAATATGATGATCTAATCAAATCTGGCAATTGGCTAAAAAAATTTCAAAATTTCTAGAAGATTATTTGAAATATGGACTTATATCTACCATAGCTAACGATGAACCTCTCCCTAGGTTTTGTGCCTTGAGATATTAGTGGTAGCAGTTCATGTGCCTAACATAAATAAATTAATATGCGTATATTTAGGAGTGAATGCTAACAAATATTTCAGAAATGGGGATGGGAGATCAAAAAACTTTGGAGACAATTGATCTAGCCAAAAACTCCCCAAACACTTTTGACTCAATATCCTAACTCAGAAGGGACTAAGGATAAAGCAGCATTTCCCAAACAGAGACGAATCCCCGAAATCCCAGGGTTTGGAGCCCTGCAAAGGCCTCTTCTACAAGGAATATGTTCTTTGAAGAAATCTAAAATTTCCTTCAAACTTTTCCTCCAATAAGGGCTGCTCTCCAGAAAATCTATTATTAGGGAAAATAGGTAATTCATCAATTGCCCTAACAAGTGCAATATTTATGGTCCAGATATGTTTCAGAACAGATATTATTTTCAATGACTGTACCTGCTTTTCTTCTCTGCATTTCTTCAGGGTTTTCATTAGATTGGTGTGTTCCTCCTCTCTTCTTTCCATCATGATTTTCATCTGCTTCATACCAATCAAAGCCTCCTGCACCTCTTCATCTACATCTATCTCCCCAGCCTTGGAAAGACCTAAAAGATAGGTGGCAGTTTTCTTCTTTGAGATCTGATCAGATTACAAGGTGTCTGTATCTGCATCAGAATACAATGAGTTCACCAATTTTTCATGTCCCCTAAACAGAGGCTTACTTGTTCTTTTATAGCATCGAACTCTGAAAGCACATCATAATGAATTAGCTGTCAGCTGTCACATGGACCCAGCTGCCACATGGACGATACCTTCTGTTCCTCACTGCTGAGCTCTTAGACAAGTCAGAGTTCATTTAACCTCATTCTTGTCATTTTCCTCAAGGCCTGTTTTCATTTATCTAATTTTTTTTCTTTCACTTAAAACCCAAGTGTGTTTATATTAGAGAAAATTTTGAACTGGGAACCTTAAACACAGTGAACAATTTCCCTTTCTTTCAGCTTCAATTACCTTCCCAGGAGGCATCAAACCTAGAAAAATTTCATCTAATGCAAGATTCTTTAATAACTTACTGGACATCTCTTATACACCTTTAATAAGTCTTTAGTGAGTATAATATTCATTATTATTCTCTCTCCACAATAGCCAATGTGGCTTCCTAAGGAGCTTATTCTTGCCTCCAAATTTAATTACAGACCTCCAAAAATCAACATTTTAACTAACTTATTTTTCTAAGTGTTAAGTACCCAAAGCATATATCATCAAGCAAAGGTCGTAAGTTAATGAGTACAGACCAACCAGATTCAACATCATTATAACCCATTCTTTCACTATCTGGGGAATAACAGCACAGATTACTTTAATTGTTTAAATTTTTCAAATGCTAGAAAAGAATTTCACTGTTCATTAAAATTGTGCTTGGAGGACACCAAACATCTGGATGATACCATGAAATGCAGTCAAAAACTTGGCAAGTTTTATCTATGTGATAGCAAACATCTGGATACGTGAAAGTTCTCAGACACTCGATTGGAATTTTCTATTTTTATCCAGATGTTTGGCGTCACGTCTACTTGGTTTAAGTGCCTCAAGAACGTCTCACCGTGAAATGAGAGGGCAGTAATGGCCATGGTTATCTCTCGACTGTAAATCACTGTAAATGCAGCAGGACACGCAAACAGGACATGGCGCAGATAAAGAAACTTACATACCCTTCAGGTGTCCACGGACAACAGTTTTGTCCTTCCAAGTAGGTGCACAGTGACAATCTTTCAACCATAGTAGATATGCAATAAACACCAAGAGTGGTGGCTTCATGTTCCCGCTGTAACTGCAAAGGAAAAATAAACCGGCATCAAATGCCTTCCATTAGGTTAGTGTCTGTCGGCATCAATTGAAAACACATGCTGATCCAAAGCATTTTTCTGCCAATTTTTCTTTATGACTTTAGACAATTTATGCTAATACGCCTGAGACAAGAAAAACTGGACTATAAATTAAAAAAAAAACACCCAAGTCTCTATTTTGTTTATATTCTTTATGACAGTTAAATAAGCTCATCATCTGAAGTACTTGAAATTTGAGGCAATGAACAGTATGGATCACAATCCCACAGAATACAAACTTCATTTTATTTCCTTGTCAACAGTAAACAGCCCCAAACAGAGACTTAGTTAAAATATATCAGAGGGATTTTTTTTTCTCCAAAATTATGAATCCTCAAGTGAATTTTAAATACCTAGATGGCTAACAACTTATTTTTTTTTACCACTTATTTTTTTATGAAAGCAAAACAGCCTCACACATTTTTCTCATAATTCTTATAAAACCCGTCAAGATATATGAATAGTGCACAGTTAAATTTTTTTCTTCTCAGATAATGAATTTCCTGTTCAATTTAATTTGATATATATTATTTATAAACATTCCAAATGCAAATGTTTAAACTTTACTAGGAAAAGTTAAGTAAATTAAAATAATTGTGTGCTTTAATAAAGTTAAATTTATAAATGTTAGATTACCTTAACTCCTCCCCAAAGCGGATATTTATCTGCTTTATGTATATTTGCTAATTTGGAAAAAAAAAAACTCCATTACTTAATCAACATTTGGAATGTCTTTTTAATATAATAATAAAATAACCTCGGTACAAGTAGTTACAAAGTCATCACATTTTACCTACATCTACATCTATCATTTGAACTAACTCTTCTCTTTCTGTTAAGACCCTGTTTACCAAATGAAACTTTTTAACACAATATATTTACCACTAACTTTGCAGTGTCTCTCCAGTGAGGTTGCCACCAGCTTCTGGAAGGACCTTCACTTTTCTCTGTTTTAATTTTCATCCGTGTCAGGGATTTAGCCTTGTTCTATTAATTTGATGATACAGTTCTTAATCCTATTAACCTAACATTCTCGAGATTAAGAATATGGTTTAAAATTTGGTTGGGTTTAAAAAGAAACGCTAGAGGGCGGGCTGTGCATATGGCCAGGAACAAGGACCGTGAGTTACTTTATTGGACACACGTTTAGATAGGACACATTAAAGCCTTAAAAAATATTTTTTTAAAATTTGAAATTTTATGATATGTATATTCCCATATAGGTAACAAATTTCTTTGATTGGAAACAAGCAATAATATGAAATAGAATAAGTAAACTCTTAGATAAAATATTTTGAAGATTATTTACATAGTTTGGTATTTTTTGACTATTTGCAAACATATTTTAACTAGATGAAGTGATAAAATCTAGCATATAAATAATGCAATAGATGAGTATTTCAGGCCCACTACAATTTCATAATTGATTAGCTGAACTAAAAATGTGGCCCCCTGATGATTCATCTAAAAAAAACTCAGCTGTTAGTCATCATAGCCGGGTATAGAATCTCCAGAGATAGATCTTCCTGGCTAGTGAATCTCCAGATCCTCTTGGGCCCCCTTTGAAGGCTTTTCAGGATTAGCCGATCAATGCTGACTACATACTCAGCACTTTCTAATCAGGTCAGACGGACAGTTCTGAACTGGTCCACCTGCCTTTTGGGGGCCCTTAGAGGTTGGTCCTTGTGTGTGAGCAACCTGCAGTCTATAGCTTATCTCTGCTCTGCTTGTACACTGGGATGGGCAATTATAAGACACAGTCAAAGGCCAGCCCACGCCCCATTTCAGCTGTCTTGATTACCCGCTAATTCTCTGTTTTAGTTGGAAACCACTTAGCTCTGTTGGAAAACAGATCAGCTCAGAGCAAAACTTGAACTCTGATTATTTTAAGTAGCCTGTCACTTTTGAGCAACTACAGTCCACACCTATAAACAGATGTGTCCTATCCTGAGAGGTGACCAGTTGGCCAATGGAAGAAGCAGCACTATGGATATTTTTCTCAGGAAGAGAAGAGCGCAGTTCTGGAAAAGTCAGTCACAGGAAATTGTCCAGTGCTGCTCTGATCCCGAGAACCCTTGCTCATTAGTTTGCTGTTGTCCAAGTTTGGGCCCATTTGAGATCATGGCTGGCATCTGCACACTCTTTTTTCAACAATCCCAAATTTTATTGAAAATGGAACCAGTTGTTTAGGAAATTCAGTGGCTCATCCTCTAGCGGTAGATTTTTTCTGTAATCCGTGTTCTCCCTTTTAAGTGTAATTTCTGAGAACAGAACTTTATTGCTAACTAGTACTAATTGCTTTTAAAATATCTTGAAGCTTTCAAAAAGAAATAATTTCTTCCTCTAATTATTTCATCTATTTTCACAGCTGCCATTTTGTTCTTAAGAATAAGCAATACTTCATACAAATCCATTTACTTTCATAATTATGACATCATTACTTTCAAGATTGAAGTGGATTATAAAATATTATAGATAGCTGGTTGGTAACTAAGGAGACCTAGAAGCAAGATCATCTTATTTAAGAAAGATACCAAGAAGATGCATGCAGTATCAACCAAGAAATAGATAGAGGAGTCAGACGGATGCACTACAAAATGTCAGGCTCAGTTGCTGGTACAGAGTGTCTTAGATGTGTAGCCATAGCGGACTTGCTGCTACGTCACCACGGAGTAGATTTGCCCTCCCTGCCACTGGCCTACCCAGACAACCTCTGGGCTTCCCGTTGGGACACTTACTCGGCAGAGAAGTGAAGCTCGTACCATTTGTGCTGTTTCCTACGTGGAGCCCAAGTCCAGGACATGATGTCATTGGTCCCTGGAGTTGTGCAATCTCGAAGCCCTTCATGTTCCTGTGGACAAGCTGGAATTTGTTGTCTTGCACCAGTAAGGTCGGAAAGGGAAGAAAAGAGAGTGAATCCCTAATGAATCGTCCATAACTGATGAGATCCATGTTCTAACGGATTCTCCCATGAGTCAAATAACTTACTCCCACTTGGGAGAGTGAGAGACAGGAGTGTTACTCTGGTCAAGGCCCTTCACTGTAACAGGAGGCCATCCTCCTCCCCTTGCCCACCAAAAAAAAACCAAAAAAATAAAAAATAAGGAGGGAATATACAAGGGAAGTAAAATAAAAGACAAAAACTTAAAGATCCAAGTAAATTATGTAGATTATAATAGTAATTAATTTCACTAGATCTATTTCCCTCCTTCCTCCCTCCCACCCTCCCTCCCTTTCCTCCCTTCCTTCCTCTCACCCTCCCTGCCTTCTTTTCCTTCCCTCCTCCCTCCTTCCCTTCCTTTTTTCTGCTCATTCATTCAACCATTCATTTAACAAACTTAAAGGACATGATTCACATCAAAAAGCAAAATTTTAGAAGTGGAGTGTAAATTCTCTTTTAAAAATTGTTGCCTTTGCAGGCAAAGATTGACTGACTTGCGGATAGAAAGGACCCACGGTGTAACATAAGGATCACTGATGTAAGAGATCAGGTTCCATCAAAACTCCTGCCGTGCTGTGCACTCTGGTACTCTCGCCTCATCTAAGAATGAGAAATAATTGGAAGAAATAACCTCAACTGTTACTCCCAGCTCTCAAGTTCCATGGCTATCCTTTGCCTATTCTCACTAAGCTGCATAACAGTTTGATTATCATAAATGAGTTGAATTGATCTGAAAAATAAAACATTACTGCTACCTTATCTTTCTTATAGAGTTGCTGAACAGGTCACTTTAGTTAATACAAATGAAAATGTTTTATTGACCCATAGAGCTCAATGTAATTGGAAGGCAGAACAACAACCTCTTTAAAAAATTCAGACTAAACTAAAATTATTATTTTAGGCTCATATAACATAGGCAGCAAAAGTAGGCACTGAATCCAGACTTCACAATCTTTCATGAAAAAGATGAAGCTTGAATACAATATGAGAAAATTACATCCCACTTAACCTCATCATGAAACCAGAATTTATCTGTACAGACAAGAACCACATAAATGTAATTATTGATCAGGCTGTATATAAATACCAAATACATTCTAAAATTTCCATTACACCCAGCATGGTACCTCTCTTGCTTCCAGCAAGTTCAGCTCTTGGAGTAGCTTATTCAGCAAACGTATCCTGGGCACCTGGTATATCCCACACACTGAGGATGGTGCGGGGACAAACAGACAGTCTCTACTCACTAGGCGCTCATGTTTCGTTCCAAAGGAAGAGAGCGGACAATGCACAAATAAGTACAAAAGCAAGAGCGTATCAGAGAATGAAAGCCGTTACAAAGAAGATAAAACAGGAGGAATGTGGTTTCGAGTAATTTGGACGGGGAGGGGCAACTTTCAGCTAGGTGGTCAAGGAAAGCCTCTCTAGGAGGGACTTCGATCTAACATGATCCCTCAAAGCAGGTCCAGCTACATAATCTGCAGGGCCCAGTGCAAAACGAAAAAGCAGAGCCCTTTGTTCAAAAATTATTAAGAATTTCAAGACCACAACAGCAGAGCACTAAACCAACCATGGGGCCCAGTTGGAGCACCGGGCGCAGGTCGCCTGTGCGTGAAGTCAGCCCCGCCTGAGAGACCGAAGAGCAAGTGCAAGAGTGGGAGCGAACTTGCCAGGCTCAAGGAAGAGGAAGGGGGCCAGTGTGGCAGGGCACGGGGAGAGGAAAGGGAAGTGCGATATTAGGGGAAGTCGCAGAAAAGGACAGATCGTGTAGAGAAATTAAAAACTTTTAAAAAAGCGAGATGGGGCACAGCCCCGTGGCTTAGCGGTTAAGTGCACGCGCTCCTCTGCTGGCGGCCTGGGTTCGGATCCCGGGCGCGCACGGACACACCACTTCTCCAGCCATGCTGAGGCTGTGTCCCACATACAGCAACTAGAAGGATGTGCAACTATGACATACAACTATCTACTGGGGCTTTGGGGGGAAAAAAAAAGGAGGAGGATTGGCAATAGATGTTAGGTGAAAAAAAAAAGGAGGGGGATTGGCAATAGATGTTAGCTCAGAGCCGGTCTTCCTCAGCAAAAAAAAGAGGAGGATTAGCATGGATGTTAGCTCAGGGCTGATCTTCCTCACACACACAAAAAAAAAGTTCAAAGAAAAATAAGTTAATAAAAAGCGAGATGGGATAACTGTGGAGGACTTTACAAAGGGCGATAATATGGTCTGACTGACTGGTTTTAAAAGACCACTGTGTGAAGAACAGATCACAGGACAATAAGGTAGGAGGAGAACCAGTGGAGGCTGTCTTCATCACTAGGGCAGAGACCACGGTGGCTCTCTGGGCAGCGCGAGAAGCGGTCAGATTTGGGGTTTATTTTGAAGGCAGGACTGGATTGTGAGGTGAGGGAAAGAGCAGAATCAAGGATGACTGCTGGGTTTTTGCTTGAGCTATGGGTGGACACAACGGGTGCCATTGTCTGAGATGACGAAGGCCAGGGCATGTTGCCCTCACTCACCTCTCATGGACTCCCCACCCAGTGCCCTGGATCTCACTCACTGCCAATGGGCATTTTTGTTGCTAAAGGCATCAAGGAGCTACTGACAGCTCACTTTTTATCCCCTGTCTTACTTGTCCTCATGTGTGGCATTTGGCGCAGTTGACAAGCAACTGTTTTGTAAAGCATCTACTTCTTTGGTATTAATGACGCCATTCTCTCTGAGTTCTCCTCCTACGTCTCAGACAGCCCCTTTTATTTGTAGCAGGGTGAGATTGTTTCCCCTTCATCCTTTGAATTCCACCCCATTCTCACTGGAGTTCTCCATCTTCTAAATCTCCTTTGTCTTATCCATCGCAACCCCTCTGCAGGAGGACAGTCTTTTAGGACAATAAGGAACCACGATTATGCTGTGAGAGGCAATCTGTGCTGGTCAAAAGGCAATCTATACTTATACGTGCTCTACTCTGAAGAGTGTGATGACATAGACCGGAGGGAATAGGTCACTGGGGTGAGCTGAGCCAGGACTCTGGAGAAACGGAGAAGTGGGAGGAGACCAAGGAAGAAGGGGACAGGGCACATGACATGGACGCAGTGCTGACCAGAAGGTGATCTGAGAAGAGCAGGCAAGACATGTTACAGGAGCCTCTGGGTTCCAGGCACATTTCTGAGCTACCGGTAAGAATGGGCTGAGTCTGTTTGCCTATCCCACCCACTGCAGGCCCCGATGGCCATATTACGTATTAATCTCTTCAACGATATTTGCCAAGTGCCTGCTATGTGCCAGGCACTTTACCAGACACCAGACACCTGCGCAGCCTTTTTCCTGACACCTCTTCCTCTGCCACCCTTAGATGTTTATCTTCCCCTGGATTTTGTTCTTGGGGAAAAAGCTGAGGCATCTTCTTTGGCTGATGCGGCCTAGAACCACAGACATGCATACGAACCTTCTGCTGGCTGTCTCTTTGACCACATGGCCCATGGGGATTTCAGATTCAACAGCTCCTAATCCAGCTTGTTCTCCTCAAGCTCGCCCTGCCATGGTCTCCCTGTCACCAGATCAGACATTTGGGAATCATCCCAGACTTTGCTCTCTCTTTCAATCCAGTGGCCAACCCAAGCAGACAGCCAGATGCTGTATTGTGTCTGGGCGCATGGAATGCAAAGGCCCATGTGAGCTAATGGCTTTATTATTGATACGCTCAAGCACGTAGAAATCGGTAGACCATCAGAGCAAACAAGTGAAATGATTAAAAATCACATTTTTCTTTAATACTGACTACGTTATTATGACTCTGGAAAATGTGTTTTAATTTGGTTCTCAATCCCCATGGCAACAGAATGGGTAAAATACCATAAGTATTTGATAACTGTTGCCTATCCCAATGACCTCTGGAATAAATCATTCTGTCAGTTGTACAGTAACATTTTAATCTTACTTCCTGATCCGTAATTGGCCAAGTAGTTGCAAGTCCAAATTAAATAAAGGAGCACACAAATAATAGAATATATCACTTGACTTGTTGAGTTTATCTGAGCAAATAGGACTTTTTCTGTATGGAAAAAAGAATTCCTCTTTTGTACTGACTGCAAATTTTTGGGATAAGAAGACAACACACCTAGATTGTTATAATGGGTGGTGGTTCCCTGGTATCTCAAGTGGAGGGACTGCAGTTCACATTCTGCACTGCGCAACTGACAAACGAACCAGAGTCATACAAAACTTCAGGGACCTGGCATCACTGTTGACTTGTTTTCTTTTCTCCCTACATCCTAATTACTCTCTGTAGATGAAGAGGCGATTGGGAGAAATGCAGAAATGGTACAAGAGAAGTTTTAGAAGACTTACTAAAACTATTATAGATGTTCTGTTAACACTGCAAAGTTGTGGAAACTGAAGGTAAATTGGCCTTGTCATGGGTAGGTCGGGGGGAGGGGTGAAGGGGAAGGGGAAGGCTAAGGAGCGAGATGTCCAAGAGCATTCCCAGTCTGAACATTCTGGTGGCAACCAAACCTAAAATTAACTTATTTCTGTGTGTGTGTGTGTGTGTGTGTGTGTAATGTTTTATTTTTATTATAATCTTTTTTTCTTTTAATCTCTAGCCTTCAGTAAAATCTCTTTTATTTGAGAAAAGATTCCAATAGCCTTTTGGATGTGTAAAAGGAAGGCCTGCAGTTAGTCTGGAGTGAGCCTGAGGTGAGGAAGTGAAGACTTGGATTGTGATGAGCTGACTGATGATTTGGCTTCTCCTGCCCGGGAGGTGGGGGTGGGGGGGTGGGCGGATGGTGAGGAGGCTGGGAGTGGGACTGATGCTTGGGGAGAGGGCCAGAGTCTCAGAGGTGTGGGCCCTGTGACTTAGGAAAGAAACGTTGTGAAGAAAGAACTGCGATTTGAGGGGAAGCTGAATGCCTGCATTCTGGATGGTGAACTGGGCCATAGGAGGTGAACTGGGCCCCAGAGAAATGCCAATGAGGTCTTCAGTTGTTTCCTGTTCTGTGCTGTATTCCCCTAGAATCAAGCCTGGTTGTGGGGCATTAGGAGTCAGGCTATGCACACCCTTGGGACAAGGGAGGGGAGAGTGTGGCTTTCCTTCTTCCACCTCTGGGTCTGCACAGTGGTGGTGGCATCATTTCAGGGGAGGACATTGACCGAGGAACATTCTGGGGCAGCTGCTCAGAGCTGGAGGTGCCAAATACCAACTGAGAAAGGGGACTGTTCCTCTTATGATGCACAGGGTGAGGATTTGAATTATTCTTATTTGAATATTGAAGGAAAGGGTGATCCCAGAAGGCATAAAAACTAGAGAACATTTTAGGTAATGTGTAAATTCATTAAAAAGTAGAATAAAAAACAAAACAAGGGGCTAGTCCAGTGGCATAGTAGTTGAGTTTGTGTGCTCTGCTTCCGTAGCCCAGGGTTTGCTTTTCAAATCCCAGGTGCAGACTGATGCACAGCTCATTAAGCCATGCTGTGGCAGCGTCCCACATACAAAATGGAGGAAGATGGGCACAGACGTTAGCTCAGGGACAATCTTCCTCACGAAAAAAGAAAAAAAGAAAAAAAGAAATGGAAACTATTCTGGAATTATTCTAAAGTAGATGATGTAATGCCATGCATGTTTTCCTGAAACATGTCCTTTATTATTTTTATTTTTGACACTTTCTCTGACTGTGTAGAATGATCTTTCTTAAATTAGAACTAATTTTAAAAGACTTTAAGGAAAGCTGTGATACAATAGTGCGTCTTAGTAATAGCACGTTACAGAATACAGGCTCAAGCAACTAACAAAACAGAATTTGTAAAACATCAGAATTTTTAAAATGCCAAATCACAACAAACATATTTCTAAATTTACTTAAATATTTAAAATGATGGTACTGAGAGCTATTATCTCTCTTCACGTTGTCAAGTTTTACTTTAGATTTTTAAGTTCACAGTTTGCTTATCTTAAATTCTTATCTTAAAAAGGATACTATTTGATTATTAATAAAGTATATATATATTCGTATAATATATATACACATATGAAACAAAGTAAACTCTTTTTGTAGTACTTGCTCATAGCATTGGGGCTCATTTTTTACTAATTATGCCACTCTTCATCCCTCCACAGCTGGTCACTAAATCTTATCCATTCTATCTCATTCATTCATTCAAAAAGTGTCTAGGTTGTACATAATTGTTCACAGCAGCTTTGTTCATAATAGCCCCAAACTGGAAACTACCAAATGTCCTTCAATGGGTTCAATGGGTTGAACAAACTCTGGTACATCCATGCCATGGAATACTACTCAGCAAAAAAAGGAGTGAAATATTGATATACACAACTTGGATGAACCTCAAGGAAGTTGTGCTGAGTGAAAAAAGCCAATCCTAAAAGGATATATACTGCATGATTCCATTTATGTAACATTCGTGAGATACCCTAATTGTAGAGATGAAGAACAGATTAGTAGTTGCCAAGAGTTAGGGATGGGGGATGGATGTGGCTATAAAGAGGTAACATGATGGTTTGAGTGCGTTGATTGTGGTGGCAATGCTACATGTATGATAAAATTGTATAGAGCTACACACACACACACAAGTGCATGTATGAAATCTGAATGGTGAAATCTGAATACACTATGGATTGTATCCATGTCAGTTTCCTGGTTTTGATATTGTACTATAGTTGTATAAGATGTTAACATTGGAGGAGGCTGGATGAAGGGTGCATGGGACTTCTGTATACATTTCTTTGTAACCTCCTGTGAATCTATAATTATTTCAAGATTAAAAATTAAAAAAAGTATCTAGGAATTGTCTGCATTGTACTGGGCATTATCCTCCTTTTTGATTTCCTTTATATTTGTTCCCTCCTTTACATGCCTACTGCTGCCCTGTTTTAGGCCCCCCACCTCTCTCTGACTTGTCTCACCTGCCTCAAATTCATCCTCCACCCTCCTATCAGAGGGATCTTTTAAACCAGTGCTTCTTAAACTCTACCATGCAAATGAACCACCTGGGATCTTGTCTGATTTAGTATGTCAGACATCACCTTCTGATTTAGTATGTCTAGGCGAGGCCTGGGATTCTGCATTTCCAACAAGTTCTCAGGTGATGCCAATGTTGCTGGTCCTAGACCACACTTTGAGTAGCAAGGATCTTAAGTATTTTTGACCCCCATGGTATCCCATATTTAAATCCCTTCAGTTGATTCTCATTGTCCACAGAATAAAGTTCAGTCAGAGCATGGAACTTCTTGCTCAAGGTCTCCAGTGGCTTCCCATCTCCCTCAGAGTAAAATCCAAAGGATTTACAGTGGCTTACAAGGCTCTTCAAGACCTTCCCCACCCTGAAACTCTATGACCTGATCTCCCATTATTCTCTCCTTTCCCACTTCAGCTCAGCTCTAGCTTTACTGGCCTTATTAATGTTCCCGGGATATGTCAGGCATGATCTTGCCATAGGGCCTTTGCACTGGCTGATCCCTATGCCTAGAATGCTCTTCCTGCAGATATTTACATCCTTAACTCCCTCCATTACTTCAACTCTGTGCACAAAGTACCTTTTCAATGTGCTTATCTAATGAGGCCTATTTTCCTCTTTAAAATTGCAACCAATTACCGTCCACCTCAATCCTGATCTCTCTTACTCCCTCTACTTTTTCTTTTAACATAACACTTACCACCTTCTAACTTACTATATAATTTATATGCATATTATATATATTGCTTATTGTTTGTGTTCTCCTAAGAGTAGTGGTCTTTATTTTCTTGCCTAATGGATCTCAAGTGCCTAGGACAGTGTTTGGCACATAGTGTGTGTGTGTGTGTGTTTGTGTGTGTGTGTGTGTGTGTGTGTGTGTGTGTGTAATGAACAGAATTGCTTAGCATACTTACGTGGCCTGACCCTAGCTGATCTCTCCACACTATCACCCACTGCTTCCTTCTAAATGCTTTGTGCTCCAGCTGTCCTAAAGTGCTAATAGTTGTATGAATAAACCATGATTTATTTTCTCTCCAGGCTATACATGGCCCCTTCCAGGTCTTTCTCCCACTTGTTACTTATCCTTCAATGTTCAGATCAAGAGCACTTACTTATTTCCATTCTCTGGGCGTTCTTTAGCGTCCTCCTTTATTACACCATTCTACTTGTATATACCTCTATTGCACTTACCTTCCTTTATTTCTATAGTTTATTTACATACTGAACCAGTCAGAGTCTGCATAGGAAACAGCAGGCACACTTGGATGAAATCATGAAAATAATTTTATGAAGGAACTATTTACAGAAGTGGGCAGAGGTAAGGAAATTGATTATTGGATACAGGAGCCCAGTGAGTGCTGGAGCCTTGGAGGAGGGAATTGCAATGGTAGAGGAACGGCCAGAGCTGTCATGCCAAAACAATGCCTCCCATTTGCTGAACTCAACCAGAAGCCACAGAGCTATAGGGAGCCTATAGGGAGCCCCTGAGATGCAACTCATAAATGTCGAGTGCTTGGCGCATGGAACAAGGCAGAGACAAGTAGAGAATGGATCTGGGGGAGAGGGTGGAGAACAGAGACCAACCAGCACACATGTTTATCTCTCCATTAGTTGAAATGTTCCTGAGGGCAAGACCATTGCTCATTCATCCTTGTAGCCCCAGCACCGAGCACAGGGCTCGGCTCAGTGTAACCATTCAATAAATCCTTGTGGAAGTGAACTACAGTGTTAGGGCATAGACGACATTTAACTTAATATTTGTAGGAAGGCAGGCAAGCTATTTACTATCCATCTTTGGCCCATTTTCATTCACTTTCACACAGAATTTTTTTTTATGTTTCTTGATATCATATCTAACTGAGGTGACAACAGCACAACCAGGACAGAATCCACTGTAAAGGTTAATTTTGGTCATCCTGCTTGGCTGAGTTCAATCTGATAGTCCCAAAGGCAACAAGAACCTGGAAATAGAAGTATCCACGTGGGGCTATCAGCATAAGGTACAAAGCACGAGAACCACAAAATATTTCAATTAGTGATGCTTGTCCGCCAATTGTACAGCACCATCTCCAGATCCTGGCACCCAGTAGGCAATGAGTAAAAGCTTGTTGACTGTCTGGAGTCAGGCAAGCCAGGGAGATTTTTGAGGCATGAAGTAACCCAGATTCTTGATGTGATGATACAGATGAGGCCTTTGGGTAGAGGACCAACTGTCCTGGCTTGCCTGGGACTGTCCTTGTTTTAACACGGCAAGTCCCTTAGCCTGAAGACTCTCAGTCCCAGGTCAACTGGAACAGTTGGTCACCCTACAATTAGGGCCAATTAAAATGTAAATTTTTATTCCTCTTGATATAGTTTCATTAACAGGTATTTTCCCAAGATGATTAAGCTATTATAGCTCTTTGACAATTATCTTCAGTTTTGTAAAACTTAGAACCTTCTCTAACTGGAGTCTGTTAGTTTCACTGATTAACCAATTAAGAAGTCCTAAGAAAAAACCTTCACTGCCAGTATTCTCTCTCTTTTTTTTTTTTGTGAGGAAGATCAGCCCTGAGCTAACATCCGTGCTAATCCTCCTCTTTTTTTTGCTGAGGAAAACCAACTCTGAGCTAACATCTATTGCCAATCCTCCTCCTTTTTTCCCCCCCCCAAAGCCCCAGTAGATAGTTGTATGTTATAGTTGCACATCCTTCTAGTTGCTGTATGTGGGACGTGGCCTCAGCATGGCCGGAGAAGCGGTGCGTCGGTGCGCGCCCAGGATCCGAACCTGGGCCACTAGTAGCGGAGTGCGTGCACTTAACCGCCAAGCCATGGGGCCGGCCCTGCCAGTATTCTCTTAATCCTAAACCTTACAAAATGACTTAATTTAATCAGTTCCCCAGGTGTAAAATCAAAATGTACTCCAGCATATTTATAGAAATAACAGATCTTTCTTTCCACTCATTTCCTCAGGGTTCTGGATCTATTTCCAAACACTTTGCCAGCCTTTTCCTCTGTAAACTGCAAGTCCCTTGTCCTAATATTCTACTGGAGGAATATGCACACCCAACTATTGTACCAGTGGCCTTTTCTAATCTTTGTAAAAGCTGAGTAAGAAAATGCTTGAGGACAATTTAAGACTTTTTGCAGCAAGTCTTTATCCGCAAACTTTTGGCTGAACTATAGAAACTTGATATGCAATAAAACTGCCTGGTTCTTGAACCAGATAAACTCCTTTTATTAGTGAGAAACATCATATAGATACTGATTTATGTATCCTTTATATAAGCACAGGAAATATTTACCCAGTATATAGTATTTATAATTTATGAGAGATTTGAGAAAAAAATTGGCAAATGGATGGCTTTGAATATTGGTAGGAAAGGCTAATACTACTGAAGCAAATTAAAAAAAAAATCCAACTGCTGAATAGTAACACATGCAAGTGATGATAGGCCAGATGAGAGTTTGCATTTAAGGGGAATAGATAAACCAGTCACCAAAATTAAGATTTGCCTATGTGATGTAAGGGAAATAGTTTAATTAATACTTATGATTGAAATCATTATTAATTTTTATGATTACGGCAGTCACTGACATTTTGGTGCTAAAAAGAAATCATTTAGATAATTTGAAAAATCAACTCTCTAAAGTTTTAAAAAATTTACCTAAGCATCTTAAGTCACTATCATCTGAGAAAACTACTAATAATGAGAGTTACCTTTATTGAGCGTCTTACACTGTGTCAGGCACCCTGTTAGACATTTTACGTAGATTCTCAGTTAATCCTTTCAACCCTATGAGTATTACCGACCCCATTTTATAGATAAATAAAACAAGGATCAGAGAAGTTAAGTAATTTGCCCAGTGACACAAGACTATTAAGGTAGAGAGCCAGAATTCTATCTAACCCAGATCTCTTTGTTCTACTACGCCACATAATTACTATAAA
The DNA here is from genome assembly GCF_020826845.1 of Diceros bicornis minor. Taxonomy (NCBI): domain Eukaryota; kingdom Metazoa; phylum Chordata; class Mammalia; order Perissodactyla; family Rhinocerotidae; genus Diceros; species Diceros bicornis. Next base: position 14,597,354 of record NC_080755.1, on the reverse strand, counting down.
ACAGAAACAAAATCACTTGAAGACATATAAAAATAGCATTCTGTTAACTATACTATTTTTCTTCTCTCTGTATAATTTTATTATATTTTGCTAATTGAGTGAAGTTAAATAAGAACTCTTATATAGCATTATAAGATCTATAATGGTCCTTTTTGTGTATTGCGCAAGTATTTGTATCTTTAGTGCTTGCCGAATGGTACTTGCTAATTCTCCTCATTTTGCTAATTTTCTCATATATTTCAATTTCTGAAAAAGTTACCAAAAAGCTGTTAAAAGGGAACAATGGGCATATTTTTAAAGTTTAGTAAATCAAAACAACATGGGCACATGCTAGGGATTAATTTGGGATCATTTACATATATGGCCTTCTGGAAAAAAAAGAAAGAGGTGCTTTTTTTCTGCGCAAAGGAACGCCACCTATTTCTTGCAACAGAATATGAGTGGATCTCATATTCTCACACATGGCTTTGTTTTCAAATTCTTGAAAGTGCAGAAATTCTTTTAATTTAAAGGTGAGCCCATGGAAAATCTGGAACAGCTGTAGAAAACCGTAGAGGATCACAGTGCCACAGCCACTTTTTCAGTTTGTGACACCACCCCAGGGAGATCTGACCCTCTGCTCACCACTGTTCTAAATTATCAGAGAGGCAACTCTGTCCCCATTGCTGCAAACAAGATGCTTCCGTGGAATTTTAATTGTCTCACTAGCTAATCCTGCTTAAAGTATGTTAAGTGAAGGGAGGAACTCAGGCAACGCTTTGGACTCAAGAGACTCCAGGCCGTGCAAGGAAGAGGGCTCAGAAGGGTCTAAATGCAGCTGACTAGATAGTAAGACTTGGGAAACAGCCATATCCCAACACGCTGTCTGAGGGACCTGGCAAAACATATCGCCATGACTTTCTTCAAGGTCACGCAAAGTTTAAGTGATTTTTATTATTCCACATTCCAATGTGTCCTTCTCTATCGATTCATTTTCCATGGTAGTTCATCATTCCATATTTCTGGCATTTTTATTAGGTAACAACATCTCGTCTCTTCTCAGTAATTGTGCTGCTGCGTATTTTTGGAAACTTCTACCGCTCACAGTCAGGGACTAAGGGTTACATCAATGTTGAGGGGGGACTTGGAAAATCCTGTTCTCAGAATGAGACAGGTGAAAAATAGTCTTATTAGGATTTCTGTTTTCAATGTCCAGAGAAAAGTCTCAGGGAGAGAAAAACAGATAACAAATCACTGTGTTGTCCACTAGCAAGATCTGTATATTGAAAGTAGGCTAAGCTAGAGTAATCGGCTTAATCTAGCCAAAGAGTGTGCGCAGCTCTTCATTTTGTTAACATTGGTTAACCAGGGCCCATCAGGAACGTGGGTCGGAATCACCGGCCTCATCTGCGGTTTCCTCCAGTGCTGAATTTAGCAAGCTGTGTTGCCAATCCAGGAACTGTCCCAGCATCGACACTTGCATGTCAGAGTGATTCTTTTTCTGCCTGGTTTTCTTTTTTTTGCCACTGGTTTTGTAGGGATGTGTTGTCTCCCTGCAGCTACCGCCTCCTCCTGGCTGTTTTGATGAAAGAGAAGAAATGGATTGGGAATAGCCCAGGAGGCTGCCTGAGTTTTGCTGGCAGCCTCTGAGGTAGCCACCAGTGTTTCCACGTCCCTCAGCAAGAACAGGGAGCAGCTTTGCTCTGCTCACGTTGGAGAGGCCGGACATCCATGGAGTTTGCCCTGCCTGACCTGATGGCGGCTTTCTCTGGCTCTCAGGAGAAGCAGGCATGAGGGGGGAGGAGAGAAATTTCTCTGACCTTAAAGGATGTCATCCCTCGCCTGTCACTCATATGCGCTCGAATGCTGCCCTCTGGAGGCATCTATGCCACTGGCTGGAAGTCAGATCCGTTAGCACAGAGTGTTAGTCCCCACCCAGGGTGGGAAACCTGCAGAGAACCAGCGTGTCCAGGTCTGAAGGGAGCAGTGGCCATTCCGCTCTGGCTAAATGTTGATTGTTGTCAGGAAGGAATATGGGCCTACTGTGGAAGGAACATCCAGTTTTTCAAAAGAAGCCAGAAATGTCGATTCTTGCATGAAATTCTTGACTTTTCAAACTTGGCAACCTAACTCAGTTAAAAAAGAAAAACAAACAAAAACGTTGTGATGGCAGGACCATGGGGAATATACACAATGCCTTGTGGAAATTAGAAAAAAGCACCCCTCTGGGCAGACAAAGCAGGAAAAAAAGAGAAAAAAGCAGTCAGTGCCTCTGTGCCTCTGAAGTAAAAGGTACCTCTGAACAGCTGCTCCCTGTGCTGGGTGCTGGATTTCAGCCTCCGCTTGCCCACTGGCTCGGCGCTTCATGGAGGTGCACTCTGCCCAGCTGCAGGCAGCTCTCGTGTAAGCTGCCAAGTGAGTCTGTATAAGTCAGATTCTGCCCCTGGGCTCCAGGTTCACAAACTCTGGATGATGGAAGAGGTAGCTGGAGAGCAGAGAAGCCAACAGAAATTGCAAGTTTACCCTTGCTAAGGGGCCATAATATTTAAAAATATCCCCCCACACTGGGTCCCGAACCTCCTCTCAGTAGTCCTGGATGGTGAACATTGGATCAGTAGGCGAGTTTACTTTAGACAGCATTTTTCTGAGGGTATTGCACTCTGTGTGAGAGAAGGATGTGCTTATTTATCTACTTTATCTTTTTTGGTACACTTCATCTATTATTATTTTTAATATCTTCCTTTTTTGGTCTACTATGTGTCAGATCACTATACATAAATTTTTTCTAATTCTGACAACATCCTGACAAGGTAATATAATTCCTCCTATTTTACAGAAAAAGTTACTAAGGCACAGAGAAGTAATTTTTCCCCAGACCAGCTAGGAAATGGCTCTGTGCTGGGCTGCAAATCTAGTTCTATCTCACTCGGAAGCTGCTGCTACCCTAAGATGAGATGATGACTCTGTTACTTCTACCTGAGATGGCAAAGGCTTTGTCTTTTCTCCCGTATGCCACGTAATGAAGGTCTGTGTTATTCAAGCATCTAATGCATGGAAATCTCCTATTTGGTGCCTTTACCCTCCCTCTTTTTATTTCTTAATAAATGCAAGAACAGTTCTTTTACAAAGCAAAGTATGCATCTGTATAGTGTATAACTTTGAAAACAACAACATAATCAGATGCACACATCCCAATGAGTGTTGTTCCTTCAAAACACTGGGTTGCCTTGATGATTAGAGACTTAATCCAACAGGGCTGTCCTCAGTCACCACCTTTCCAGTGCTTCTCTTTTGGAAGTACCTTCAAAGCCAGTTTACAAACCGTTCAAAGAAATTAGGCTCATCATTTGAGTGGCATTTATTGTTTTAAACCTCAAATGATAATATCCAGCTTTTCCAGCCACTCTGTTCACCAGATTTGAGTATAAATAACTTGAGGCTATTTCTAAAAATTAAGCCTAGTCTCAATGGAGTTAGATTTGCCTCTTGAGAATGTTCAGAAGAATTTTCTGGAGGTTTCTAGATTGTCTCCAAAAGAGAAGTTCCAAAAATATTCTGAGCCTAGCAGCACCATGGGTTAAGTGTGTGACCTTCGAAGAGGTCATTTGCATTGGCCTGGACAGGTCCTGACAAGTTGATTAAACTAAATAAAGACTTAGGGTGTGTTGGACAGAGTATACGTTTTGAGTCTGGACTCAGGAGACAGATAGGCTGGGTTCAAATCTTCCCTTTACCACTTACTAGCTATGTAACCTTGCACAAATTACTTAATCTCTCCATGTCTCAGTTTCCTCTTTTGTAAAATGGAGATAATAATTGAACATGTAGAAGCTCCTAGAATAGTGGGTGGTATGGAGTAAGTGGTATTTAAATACTGGTTATCGTTAAAATCACACATATCACTTTATAGCATCACCTTGAATTGTAAACATATTAGGCAAGATCAATAACAAGGCAGACATGTTTTCTACAAGTAGTCACCATTGACTGTAGTAATAAAATGTTCTTATGTAGGAAAAGTAATTTTGTTTAGTTTTTAAAATCAAAATGAAATCTGCGAGTCTAAAAATTCTCTGTCTAAATACATTCAATTTCATTTTATATCCAAGAAACCCATATGAAAATGGAGATGCCTCATATGGCATCACAACGTCAATACCTTGCAATAGTGGAATTTGGCAAAATATTCATCCAGCCCACACCTCTGCACCTTTCTGACAGGAACATAATCCTTAGGCAGTGTAGCCATCTTTGGACAGGTTTGGTTGTTGAAAAGTCTTCCTGAATACTAAATTGAAATCTGTTTCCCTTATCATTCCCTCTCACTGAAATCCCTTGGAGCCCTATGGAACAAGTTCTTTTTTTTTTTTTCCTGAGGAAAATTAGCCCTGAGCTAACATCTGTTGCCAATCTTCCTCTTTTCCCTTGAGGAAGATGTGCCCTGAGCTAACATCTGTGCCAATCTTGCTCTACTTTATATGTGGGTTGCTGCCACAGCATGGCTGATCAGTGATGTAGGTCTGCACCTGGGATCCGAACCCACGAATCTGGGCCACCAAAGCGGAGTGCGCTGAACTTTTAACCACTGGCTCCCAAGTTCTATTTCTTTGGAGGTCATATGCCTCCAGAGTATTTTCTTTTCAAGAGAAACAGCATTAGTTCTTTTAAAACTTATCTCTTAGGATATGGTTTTGTATCCCCTCACCCTATTTATCTCACTGATCTCAACAGGCCTTCATTTCTCCAGTTCCTTTTAAGATGTAATAGCCAGAAGTGGGCACAGTCCCCCAGATCATAGAGACAGGCTTTCCTCTTTGTTCAGTGAATTGTACTTTTATTAACATAGCCTGAGAGCACATTCATTTTTACTTTAGTTTAGTTCTTATTTTGACAGTATACTGCACATTTACTAAAGTACCAAAAAAAAAGAACTATTAACCCAGATTTCCATATCCAGTGAAGATATCCTTCAGGGATGAAGGGGGAAATGAAATCATTCTCAGAGGAAATAAAACTAAGAGAATTTGTCTCTAGCAGATCTACACTAAAAGAATGGTTAGGGAGGTTCTCTAAAAAAAGAAGGAACTGTGGAACATAAAGAAGGAAGAAAGAACATGGTGAGCAAAAATATGGGTGAATACAACAAGCTTTCCTTCTCCTTTTGAGTTTTCTAAATTATTTGATGGCTAAAGCAAAAGTTATAACATTGATCTGATTCTAAATGTATGTAGAAGAAATATTTAAGATAATTATATTATAAATGTGACACAGTAAAGAGATGTAAAGGGAGAAAATGTTTCTATACTCACTTGAACTGGTCAAATGATGACTCCAGTATACTGTGTTAAGTTATGTATATGCACTGTAACACCTAGAGCAGCCACTAAAGAAGCTATACAGAGAAATAAATGTTAAAGCACTAGAGATAAATCAAAACTGAATGATAAAATATGTTCATGTAGCCAATATGAAAGCAGGAAAAAGAAAACAGAGAACCAAAAAATGGAGAGAACAAAGAGAAAACAAAAAATAAAATAGCAAATTTAAGTACTTACATATCAGTATTTACATTAAATACAAATGGTGTAAAGACACCACTTAAAAGACAGATATTGACAAAGTGGATTAAAAACATGACCAACTACATGAAATTCAATCCATATATAATGATATAGGCAAGTTGAAAGTAAAAGGATTGAAAATGATATATCATGCAAACATTAATCAAAGGAAGCAGAAGTGCTATATTTATATCAGGTAATGTGCACTTCAGAGCAAATAAAATTACCATAGACTGAGAGAAACATTATATAATAATTAAAGGGTCAATCCCTTTAATTCATAGCAATCCTACATATCTGTGCACCAAACAATAGAGCTACAAAATATGTGAAGCAAAAACTAATAGAACTGAAGGGAGAAATAGACAAATCCACAATTATAATTGGAGACTTCAACATCCCTCTCTCAAAAATTGATAGAATAACTAGAAAAAATAAGCAGGGTTATAGAAAAATTCAACATCACCAACAACCAACAGGATCTAATCATCATTTAAATAGTAGATATGCTGAGGATGTTAATGGAAAAAGGGGATAATATGAAAGAACAGATGTGTATGTAAGTAGAGAGATAGAAACTCTAGGAAAAAATCAAAAAGGAATGCTAGAAATAAAAAATACTGGAATAGAAATGAAGAATGCCTTTGATGGGCTCATTAATAGACTGGACATAGCCAAGAAAAGAATCAGTGAGCTTGAAGGTATGTCAATAGAAATTTCCAGGGGGGCTAGCCCTGTGGCTTAGCGGTTAAGTGCGTGCGCTCCGCTACTGGCGGCCTGGGTTCGGATCCAGGCGCGCACCAACGCACTGCTTGTCTGGCCATGCTGAGGCCGCATCCCACATACAGCAACTAGAAGGATGTGCAACTATGACGTACAACGATCTACTGGGGCTTTGGGGAAAAAAAGGAGGAGGATTGGCGATGGATGTTAGCTCAGGGCCAGTATTCCTCAGCAGAGGATTGGCATGGATGTTAGCTCAGGGCTGATCTTCCTCACAAAAAAAAAAAAAAAAAAAAAAAAGAAATTTCCAAAACTGAAATGTAAAGAGAAAAAAGGACAAAAAAGATAGACCAGAATGTGTAAGAACTGTGGGACAATTACAAAAGGTATAACATACATATAAGAGGAATACCAGAAGGAGAAGAGAGTAAGGAATAGAAGAAATCTTGGAAGTAATAATGGCTGAGATTTTTCCAAAATAAATGACAGACAGAAACCACAGACCCAGGAAGCTCAGACAACACCAAATATCTACAAGTAATTATCATATTCAAACTGCAGAAAATCAAAGACATATTCCTGAAAGAAGCCAAAGGTGGGGAGAAACACCTTACTTGTAGCGAAACAAGGATAAGAATTACACTGACTTCTCTTCAGAAACCATGCAAGCAAGAAGAAAGTGGAGTGAAATATTTAAAGTGTTGAAAGAAAAAAAAACACTAACTAGATTTCTGGATTCAGTGAAACTTTTATTCAAAAGTGAAGGAGAAATAAAGATTTTCTCAGACAAGCAAAAATTGAGGAAATTAGTAAACCTGCTGTCACTAAACTTGTCTTATAAGAAGGAAGTTCTTCAAGAGAGAAGGAAGGGGCCAGCCCGGTGGCGTAGTGGTTAAGGTCATGCATTCTGCTTCCGTGGCCTGCGGTTCGCTGGTTCGGATCCTGGGCGTGGACCTACTCACTGCTCATCAAGCCATGCTGAGGCAGCATTCCACATAGAAGAACTAGAAGGACCTACAACTAGAACATACAACTATGTACTTGGGGTTTGGGGAGGAAAAAAAAAAGGGGGAAGATTGGCAACAGATGTTAGCTCAGGGCCAATCACCCTCAAAAAAAACAAAAACCACTGGTTTCTGAGGAACACATATGAGTAAACAGGGGGTGGATTATTAAAAAATAAATAAATAAAAAAATAAAGTGTTGCCTTACAGATTCCTGCCTCTCCCCCTCTCATCTTGAAAAAGAAAAAGAGAGAGAGAAGGAAAATGATTTAAGTCAGAAACTGAGATCTACATAAAGAAAAGAAAAGCATTAGAGAAAGAATAAATGAAGGTAAACTAAAATCTTTTATTTTTGTATTCTTAATTGATCTAATAGATAATAATTTATTCAAAATAATAATAGCAACAATGTATTCAGTGATTATAGTTTATGGATAAGTGAAATGTTATGGATGACAGAAATGTTATAAGGGAAGAGAGGGATGAGTTGGGAATAAAGTACTGCACTATCTGTGAAACAGTATAGTGTTATTTGAAAGTTGTCTTGAATTAGTCATAAATGTACATTGCAAAGTCTAGGGCAATCACAAGAAAATTAAAAAAAATAAGTATAACTGATATGCTAAAAGAGAAGAGAAAATGGAATCATATAAACTTCTCAATCAAAACCAGAGAAGGCAGAAAAAGGATGGAAGAAAAAATAAAGAACGAACGAACACGGGCAATGAATAGAAAACAGTAACAAATATGGTAGATATTAATCCAACTATGCCAATAATCACTTTAAAAATGAGCGGTCTAAATACACCAATTAAAAGACAGAGACTGACAGAGTGGATAGAAAAACAATACCCAACTATATGTTGTCTATAAAAAACCCATTTTAAATACAAAGACACAGATAGATTGAAAGTAAAGGAATGTAGAAAGATATACTAAGCTAACACTAATCAAAAGAAAGCTGAAGTAGTTATATTTATTTCAGGCAAAGCAGACTTTAGAGCAAAGAAAATTATCAGAGATAAAGAGGGGTGTTACGTAATGATAAAAGGGTCAATTCTCCAGGAAGACATAAAAATTCTTAACATGTATGTGCCTAAAAACAGATCATCAAAATACAAGAGGCAAAAATTGATAGAACTGCAAGGAGAAATAGATGAATCCACTATTATAGTTGGAGACTTCAAGAGCCCCGTCTGTCAATAATGGACACATCCAGCAGGCAGAAAATCAGTAAGGACGTAGCTGAACTCAACACCACCATCAATCTACTGAATACAATTGACATCCATAGCATACTTCATCTGACAACAGCAGAACACACATTTTTCTCAAGCTCACATGGAACATTCACCAAGAGAGACCACATTCTGGGACATAAAACATGCCTTAACACATTTAAAAGAATAAATCTCATATAAAGTATGCTCTCAGACCACAGGGAATTAAATTTAAAAAGATAACAGAGGAATAGCTGGAAAATTGCAAAATATTTGAGATTAAACAATACACTTCTAGATAGCACATAGGTCAAAGAAGAAGTCTCAAGAAAAATTAAAATATTTGGAACTAAATAAAAATGCAAACACAACCTGTCAAAATCTGTGGATACAATGAAAGCAGTGCTTACAGGGAAATTGATAGCACCGAATGCATACATTAGAAAAGAAGAAAGATCCAAAATCAATAATGTAATCTGCTACATTAGGAAACTAGAAAAAGAAGTGGCATATCTGGGATCAGGGCCCAAGTAAGCTGCATGAGGAGGAGGTCCCCCATGTCATCAACCAAGCAGCACCAAAGCTCCTACCTCAGCTCATACCTATGACACGTGGGAGTCCCTTATGAGCAGCTGTTAGAGGAGTAAAAAGGCTGAACTTGATTCAAGGATAGGTCAGCTTGGTATAATGGACTACAGATGCTTTACAGCACCACTCAAAGGTGGACCAGAAAGATAGCAGTGAGAGGGGAAATCCTCCCAAATGGCAAAATTTCTGGTAGTGGCACTTGGTCATCCACTTTGTATGAAAAGAGAAATGGCCTGGGATTAGAATATATGTGAACTCAGACAGTCATGACCAACCAGTTGACTCATGACCAACCAGATGACCAACCAGGGCCCTGGAAAAGGAAACATCAGGAATAAAAAGTTCTGGAGAAAAGGCACATAGATGATTTACGGCAATGGGTAGGAAGTGTAAGGATCTTTGTAATTCATATTTACACCTATTAGAGACTGCCTATCACAGAAGAGACACCTAACAACCAAGAAGTTAGAATGACTTGGCCAATTGACATCAGTCTGCCTCTGTCATTGGCCATCCCAGTGCTGGCACAATAGGCACATGAATGGAGTAGATATTGTGGCAGAGATGGAGGCTATGCATGAGCCCAGCAGCATAGGCTCCCAGCCACCCAGGATGATATAGCTACTTCTGCTGCCAAATGCAGAACTGCACTGTCCCTCAAGGAGATCAACCAGCCTCTTGGTGTCAAGTAGTCTAACTGGATCCCTTCTACTCTGGAAAGACCAGTGACTCATCTTGATTGGACTTGATACATATTTTGGTCATGGGTTTGCCTTTCCTGCTTGCAGAGCTTCAGCCAGTGTTATATCTGAGTATTTATTCTACCAACATAGGATCCCACTTAATACTACATTGGACTGAGGGACCTACTTTATAGGAAAGGAGGTGAAGCAGTGGGCATACGGCCACAGAATCTACTTGTCCTATAACATAAAGAATCTTTCAGCCTGATGGAGCAACAGAAAAGCATGTTGAAGATGTCTCTGAGGGGCCAGCTTGGACGTGATAACCAGTGAGGATGTGGTGCCATCCTCCAGAATGCAGCATACACTCTAAATCAATGACCATTATGTGGTGTGGTATCTCTTAGGCAGAATATATGGGTCCAGCAAACCAAGGGTGGAAGTAGTTCTTACCTTAATTCCCAGTCATCTGCTCTTTAATTTGTGCTTCTCATCCCCACAACTTTGGACTATGTGCATTTAGAGATCTTGGCTCCCAGAGGCCACCAGTGAGCACAGCAAGAGAGACATTAAATTTCAAACTATGTATGCCACCCAATCACAGGGCGTTCCTCATGCTGAGAGAGCAACAGTCAAGTAAAGTTGCATAACACCCATGCGTAACTGACCCTGGTCACCAGGAAGAGGTAGATCTGCAGGAAGAATATGGGAAGAGTATGTTTGGCACCCAGGTAATACACCTGAGTGTCTCTTGGTGCTCTTTCACTCAGTTTTGAGGGTAAACGGATACATGCAGCAGCCACAGCGTGACAGGGGCATGGTGATGGGGGCTCAGACTTCTCAAGGATGATGATCTGGGTCATCCCACCAGGTAAGTCACCTGCATCAACAGAGGTGCTGAGAGTGAGGTGAATCTAGATGGGATACTGGAGGGCGCTAAGTACTATTTGTGGCTTCGAGACCAGCTACTGCAGCAAGGGCTGTAGTTTGTCCCTCTGATCTTTCTTTTATAAGTTTCCCTCAGGAAGAGAGATCCATCAGAATCCTCAATTAGCTTCTCCCAGAACTTATACAAAGCCAGTATATCTAAGGGGTAAGGAGTGGACTGTAGTGGAAGCTGTGGGGCACTGCCCAGATCTCCCCTTTGGCCCTGCACTTCAGAACTGAAGTCCTCATCCCCCTAGGTGCTAGGAGTGTTGACAGCTGAGTTTGCAACTGAGTTCTCCCTCCCAGTGATTACCCTTGGCTGAGGAGGGCCACCTTGCTCATACCTACCCCCTTCCTGAGGACTGCTAATGTCCAAGACTGCTCATGTCCGTCAATCAATGAAAAATTTTAAAGCCTCAACTTCCTTGTCCCAATTTGGGACATCTCTGCAGGATCATCCTCGCCCAGAGCTCCCTGTGGGATCAGCTGAGGCCTTTGTTTTGACTGCATCACAGCCCAACTTCTCCCTCTGCCCCAGTCCTGGTTTCTTCTTTCCTCCGCCCCTGTGATCTAGAGAACACACTCCAATAAACTTCCTGCACACAAACCTCAAACTCAGAGTCTGCTTCCCATGGAAACCAACCTGCAACTATCTAAAGAGTTGGACCTATCCCTTCCTATATCTTCTTAAAACTAAGATGTCTTTAAGAAAAAAAAAATCTCTTTACTGTCCTTTGCTCATTTGGGGCATTCACTTTCTTTTCTTTCTTTTTTTTTGTAAATCTATCAAGTATTGCACCTGATTCGATTTTTGTGGTTTTTATTTATTTATTTATTTTTGCTGGGAGAGATTTGCTCTGAGCTAACATCTGTTGCCAATCTTCCTCTCTTTTTTTTCCCCTCCCCAAAGCCACAGTACATGGTTGCATATTCTTGTTGTAGATCCCTCTAGTTCTTCTATGTGAGCCACTGCCACAGCACGGCTACTGATAGACAAGTAGTGTGGGTCTGTGCCCGGGAACCAAACCTGGGCCGCAGAAGTGAAGTGCACTGAACTTTAACCACTAGGCCATCAGGGCTGGCTCTTTCTTTCTTGATGTTAATACAACCTTGATACTGTCATGGTTTCATCCTTGACCCTGTGCTCTGCTTTTCATCTGTTACATTTATCATTAGAAAGCAAGGGCTTATCAATGAAGTCTCTACACAGTTACATGGTTTCTTTGGTATGCTTCCTGCTTCTTTATTGGGACCATTTGTAACAGCTCAGTGCAAGTTACTTCTTTAGTTCTTCCTAACATTTATAGCTGTGTTTCCTCATCTGCAAAAAGGTGTCTATGAATTTTCTTTGAATTTTTTGTGTTCTACTTTTGTAAATACTAGGATACATGTCTGACCCAGCCAGATATGCATGATTAACTTCTTTTAAAATTCAAACATCAGTCTGGGCCTGCTCTAGTCATTCCCCTGCCTCCTGTACTCTCCATCCCCTAGAGTATGAGCCAACTGAGAAGCCAGATGAATAGTGCATCGAGACGTTCTTCCTTAGCCATGAATAGGGTTCAGAAATATTCTGGAGCCCCCTCTCTTTGTGCGGGCTGGATTGTGCCCTCAGGGCACCCCTTTAAGTACCGGGCTACAGCCTCCACAGTTGACCCCATGCTGTTTGGGCAGCCTGGCTGCTGGGCTTCAGCCCAGGTTTCTGGTTTTCACTTCTGTCCTCCACTGGGCCAAGAGACAAGACTGAACCCAGTCCAGTTGGCTTAGTTGACCCTTTCTTCTAGTTTCTGCCAACTGTCTTTGTTTCTGGTATTTCTACCTCGATCCATATGTAGATCCTTTGGCCAAGACTCTGGTCAACAGGATGCCAGGAACTCTTGCTTCCCAGAATGCCACACTCCTCCCCTTGCCTTCAGATCAGGCCCTTCACACTGATGCTGGCCCAAGTTGCACCTATGTCCCGTACAACCGCACCTGAACCCACACTAAGACCTTGAAGCTGAACTGTTAGCATTTGCAGCCCGGGTGAGTTCCCCTGCCCTGTGCCAGCCACCTCAGCAAAATCCTTCTCACAGTGAATGCCCGCATATCCATCACTTCAGCTAGTACTGCTGCTTTGACAAATTAGTCCCTGTTGATGAGAATTAAGCTCAGAGTAGTAGTTCCTCTGATTAGATCCACTACCCTCTGAAGGGTAAAATTGCTGCCAAAGCAAGTGAAAAATTTTCCAGCATTCCAGCACTTATCTTAATGGGACTTTGTATGAAGATTTAATTTAGGTTTAGTTGTGACCAAAATATCTTGCCTGTTTAATAGTTTTGTTGCCTATTATCAAAACATTAATCTAGGCTTCCATCTCAACGGATAGGTTATAGTATCTTCCCACAATTATATTACTTAAATTTTCTCTAACTTCAGATTTGTAGATATTCAAAAGGGTAGGTATCTTATTTCAAAACAAGAAAGGCTTAATTTATAACAGAGAAGAAGTAGTATTAACACATACACAAGCCACAGTAAAATAGTTTCCTGGCATGCTAAAATAGAGAACTACTCATGTGCCAGACACTCTGGCATCAACTATATACCAGAGAGGGGAAATCAAGTACCAAGAGCTAAGATGTTCTAAGAATTAGTGGGTAGATAATGGCTTATAACAAAGCAGTAATAAAATGACTAAGGTTATAGTATAGTAGTCTAGTAACTAAAACATTAGTTGATCTTTCCAAGGATAGATAAGCAACTTAAAATGTATTGTAGATATTTTTTTACAATTTCCTAAACTAAGATCTTACATTTGTAAATATTTACTTGAAATAATTAGTTAGCTTAATCTCTTAAGTGAATTATACTTTGCTTGGGCCAATATTAAATTTTGTTTTTATTCTGTAGCCCAAGTATACATTCTGGCCCTGGATAATCCACAGTAAATAATTAACACACAAAAGAAGAATCATTTGCACGTGATGAAGTCAGAGAATAGTATAAGTTGCACAACATACCACCAACCAAAAGCAAGCCTATACTTTAGAACAGTATCTTTCCTGAGCCCAATGAGTGGCTGCACTGTTTTCCTTCAAATCAGTATTCAGTTAAGTGAAAAGCAATGGCTAGGATGACCTGCTGGCCCATTCCACCTCATCATGCTAAAACAAGGACTTGAATTTAAGGAATAATATATGAAGCTAGATAATTTAAGACCACCAAAGAACTCACAAGGGAACCACATAGCTGTTTGTTCCGAGAAGCCATCTTGTGTTCAGTTTAATGGATGCCCACCAATGCAAGGCAAATGGTGGGCAGACTGAAGCTTCAGGGCCCTATCTAAAGTACTCCGGGTCGGCTCTTTAGAATTAAAACCCAAAACTCATGTTAAAAGCATCTTCAAAATTCTATAATTGAGCCAGAGATTTGGAAATAAAAGTATCTAGACAAACTTGGGGGTAAGGGGAGGGATAGTGCTGTCCTGTAACTCAAGGTTTCACAAAATAGAAGCAGGAAACCCCGCAAGTCACTCAGCTTCTCTACACATGCTTGCCGGAGAAACCTGCTTCAGTATAGGTTGGTCTTTTTCATGATCCGAAGAAACTCTTCCTCGTTCACTTCGCCGTCTCCATCGCGGTCTGCCTCGTCAATCATTTCCTGCAGCTCCTCATCAGTGAGGTTTTCCCCTAACTCGTTGGCCACGCGCTTGAGGTTTTTGAAAGAGATCTTCCCAGTTTCATCATCATCAAAGAGCCTGAAAGCCTTCAGGATTTCTTCTTTGGTGTCTTTCTCGGCCATCTTCTGAGTCATCACGGCCAGGAAGTCATTGAAGCTGATTTTCCCTGCGCCTTCCTTGTCCACTTCGGAGATCATCTTCTTCATCTCTTCCTTCCTGGGTTCAAAGCCCAGCGCTCTCAGGGCCACCTTCAGCTCCTTCACGTCGATGGTCCCACTTCCGTTGGCATCGAAGAGGTCAAACGCCTCGCGAACTTCTTGCTTCTGTTCTTCAGTGAGTTCAGGCTTAGGACCCACCTTTCTTTTCTGGCTGGTAGAGGCCGCGTTTGGCTTCTTAAAGCTGGAAGCCATCCTCCTGCGGCGGTTATGACCTTAACAGAGCCACCGCGGTCACTGCGCTCGCGCTGGGGCGCCCCTGCCTGGAGCGCGGGCACCGGGCCTCCCCTCATTCATTCCCAGACCCTCGGCTTGGCTCTCCCGCTGAGACCCGGCTCACTAAACCCGCTACTTCTGCGAGGTCTTATTTACGGCATAATCCACAGTTCCTTCGGTTATTACAGGTTCCACGTGTTGAGACCTGAGCTAGCAAGAACTCGCTGTAGCCACAGTTGTCTTCTACAATGCACTGGCTCTTGCTGCTCTTTCCAGGCCATTTGTCAACATCCACAGGTCCAGGTTTATAGGGTTATTTGGAGGTTCTTCCTCTCTCCTTTCCCATACTAATTTAAAAAACACTCTTGGTCTGAGGTTACCTAAGGGTAAATTTAGGATAAACAAGATTGAGTTTGATCCCTTAGCATTAAATGTGGGGAAGAAGGAGGAGAGAATATTAAAAGTCACACCATGTGTTCAACTTGACATAAATGGAAAACAGATAAAATGGAAAAAGTTATATATAAAATTTGTAGAACTTTGTCTCCTGACATTACACTCAACAATAATAAAACTTTACTAGCTTATTTGGCATATGCTCAAATATGAAATGCAATATCCAAATGTATGATTTACTTTCAGTGTTTCAATTTTACATACTTGGTATAATTGCACTTGAATAACTGTCATAATTTCATTCACTAGGCTTTTGATTTGGAGATGGGGGTTTGAAATACTGCGTTCTGGTATTTTTTTAAAACTCTAGCAGCATATTACTCTCCCTATTTATCATCCGATCAGGGCTGTACTGAAACTCACACTCTGATTGCCCTCTTTTGGCAGTGGACACGTAAAAAGATGGTGCAGAGCATCTTGGGACTCAAAATCGCCTCTTGACAACAAGCGGGCAAGAGAAAAAGGGAGGTTTTTCAGGTGAAAGAAAGAAAAAAGTCATCAGGTAAGCCCATAAAAGATTGCCTTTAGAATTGCTCAGTATTTCTTTAAACAGTCAAAAAAAAGAAAGATAGCTGACAATTTTTAGCATTCGTTCGAAAAAAAAAAAACTCAATTTATCATTACTCCGTCAGTTACAAGAAAGGGCACTTTCAAGAGTTTTTGTGGAAGAGTTTTTGTATCCCCAGTATCTAGAACAGTGCTTGACACATAGTAGTAGATCAATAGATATTTGTTGAATAAATGAATGATAGTTGACATTGGTCCTAAAATAACTCTGAACCATCAAAATAAAACAAACAAAAAACCCAAAAGATTAAATTATGCTAGGAGTGTTTTACAAATTCTGGTTTTTTAAGTTAGTGATCAGATATTGTTTATATGACATGTTTAATTAGCCATATTTCACTACCTGCCTCAGTCGATATGTGACATAATGGACAGAAGGCCTGGGCACAGGGTTTCTAAACGTCAAGCAAACTTACCCAGGAACCCTTTCCCACCCTCTCCCCTACCTCCCAGCACTTGGCGCAGACAGTGTCAACTCAAAGTAGACTTTGGCAAGTAGACCCTACAGGGGCCCGTCCTCCAACACTGCAAATCCTCCGGCTTTCTTAACCAGGTTGAAAAGCCTGGAATCTTATCCCAAGTTCATGCCTTATTATCTCGGTGACCCTGAGAAAGTCACTTACCCTCCCAGACTCAGTTGAAGCATCTGTGGAGTGGGCATAGTAATACAGCTTCCTAACAGGGCTCCTATACATGTTCAATGAGCTACTCCAGGGACAGTCCCCAGCGGGGCCATACAAGGCTGAGTAATTGTTAGTTGAATCTGAATTCCTCCCAGACATTGTGCGTTTCTTTTGACTCCCACTCCTCTGCCCAAATTCAAGCCAAGCTATGATGTGTCGAGAAAAACTGGAGGATAGAAGCTGCCTTATATAGAGCTACATTTGGGCCAAGCTGAGCTCAAGGCAAAACGGTTGTCATAGTTTCCAGATGTGTGCAATCAACAGTCACAACTCAGGGCCACCAAGAGCTCCCTTCTTAAAAAACAGTGCCCTCAGCCAGAGTCAGCTCTTGGTGGGGAGGTACTTTATGTTCATAATCTGTAATCTGATTTAAAAAGGGAAGGGAAACTATTTGATTGTGTGTCTAGCACTGCGCTCGCTCCTCGCATTTGCTGTCGCATTTATCCTTGCCGTCATTTCCCATTTTGCAGATGAAGAAAAAGTGAGGCCCAGGAGAGGTCTGTTACATATCCAGTGGCAGCTCTGGGATTTAACCCTGGGCCTGTCTCCTTCCAATGCTGAGGCTTCCTTCACCACACCATGCTGCCTTCTCCAAAGTTGAGATTGTTAGCAAAATGTAGTATCACTGGGAAGATATGGTACTAATTTTCTTCACTAAACCTAACAATAATTAAGCATCTTACCTAGAAAGATTTAACAGGATTTTGTAGGATCTCAGAGGGGATCCCACTCTGAAGCGAGTCACTGAGAGAAAGAGCAAAATGCTCGGTATTTATGTTTGCTCTTCAATTCTGCTTCATTCTATTCCCAGCTTTCAGCTCACTACAGGTTAGTGAGACGCCGTCTGGGCAAAGTGTTTTTGGTTGGCATTAGCAAGAGACCATGTAGTACTTGTGAAAATCAGCTTCATTTCTTTAAAGTTCTATTAAGACTGACACAAAGTAAATGAGATGTCCTGGAAGGACAATGGGTATGAGTGATTTTGTTTTGTTGCTGCACTTAAAATTTTTTGTACCATCATGTCCTAGGTAATATGCTAAATCAGTTGTTGATTATCTGAGAGGAGGAGAGGAGATGGTTGTTTAAATCTGGTCATGGAAGCTTAACAGCTGGAAAGGGGGAAAAAGAGGTGCTGGAATTCTACAGTAGGGTCTGGAGTCACTTGAGACCGAGACAAAGGACCCACGCAGCTTGCTTATTCTAATTATTTGGTTTTCCATTTGACTTGCATGGCATGAAAAAGGTGAGGCTCAGGAGCCTTTTAAAATTTAAGTTGTGCTCAGCAAATTCCAGGTGCCACCCAAGGCAGAAAACATGCATAATAAAGTTTCTCTTTTGCTGCCTGTTTACCTTCCAACAAATGCAGAACAGAGAAATGCTTGACACTTCTCCATAAGCAAGACAACAGTGCGGGTTGTCCTGTGCGAGGGTGGGTCGGGGGTGGGGCATGAGACTAAACTATTCTTGAATATGTGGAGCCATTTACAAGAAATGGCCTCAGCTGCAGGAGTTTTACAATCCCGGTGGTCTCGGAATGGGAATATGAAGTCCAGTCCAGTGACTCAGCCCAAGTCTTTTTGGCAAACTCAGGAACAGACATAAGTGTCCAGCCAAGGGCTACATAATTTCTCATTCCATGAACCCCAGAAATAAAGAAATGCCCCTCTCAGATACAAAAGCAGACTGTGTTTTAGAAAAGAATTTGCCAGAATCTCACATTGCTTCTCAAACTTTCACCCAAAAACTCCTAATCGCAAAGGAGATTTAATGCACTCCCTTGGGGTCCAGGGAAACAGTTGGAAGAAGCCTACAACAAGCATGAAATGCCTTTATAACCCTGTGTTTTATCTCCTAAAAAAGTGAATTTTGCTCTCTGCTTTGTAGCACATTTGCTGGTTCCATTATGGTTTTAAATGACTGACCATGGAGCAGATTTGATTCCTTCCCAAAAAATGCACTGTGCTTATTTTGTGACTTTAAGTGTACCCTGAGGAGATGACCAGGGGCTGGGAGAACTTTGTATGTTTTAGCAAACTCAGATGTGGGATCTAACGTGGAGCTTGAGGTCAAAAAAATAAAGATTGACAATGTTTCCTTCCCCTACCAAACCAAGATCCTGTCCACTTATACATCATTTGGATTTGGGATCCAAGAAGAAAGAGGAGGAAGGAAAAGTGTGAGGAGGATAGAAAGGAAGATGAATGACTCTCCAGAGCATTTTGCACTTGACAGGTGGAGCGAAATTAAATGTATTCAAGGAAAGAAGGACTGCCCTCTCTTCCCAGAGGCTGAATCAGCCCAATTCAAGCATGGCTTTGATGGAAACACGCTGAGAAAAGACACCCTCTCTGTTGATATAAACGTAAAGCAGAACCTCACAGGATTTATGATCCAGCAGTTGTACCACCCTGTAAGTAGTCTGCACAGGGCCCACTGAGCGCAGGCAGGCAACAGAAGATGCAGAACCAAGAGGCCTGGAAATGGCTTACGTGGATTTTTAAAGTATCTCACAGATTAAGCTTCTGGTTTACTCTCTGATCCCCGTTCTTCGTTGTCCAAGGGCCCTGAGGCTTCAGCACCCAAAGCTGACTCTGAGGCTGTTGACTGAGGAGGGTTCTCTGCTTACCAGCAGGGGAGGGTCAAAGCCCACAGGGGGTTAGTAACAGAATGAGCCCAGTGGCCTGCATGTTAGGCGTGTATTTAGGGATTAGCAGTGACCTGGAGAGTTTGTGCCCTTTTACAAGACATTGAAATTCAAATAAAAAAAACAAACAAACAGAGTAACTGCACAGGCCCAGGAAAACAGGTCAGGCAGAACTTGGCCTATCAGCTGCATGTTGTTCATCCAGCCCTCGTGTTGGCCACTTCTGCTGGGGTTCAAGTAGGAAGGACACTTCTCAGAGAAAAGGACAGAGATAGAGGGCAGATTGCATTCTAGCCCAAAGCCCATTCAGGCCTAGTTCCACTAGTACAACATAAATATTTTTACTGGAGGATAGACCATGCTGTAAGACCAGCCCCGTAGGGGAAAGCGAACTACTGCACATGTAGCAATAGTCTATTTGATTTTCTCCCCTGAACCGGCTTGGAAGGAGAGGCGCCCACTCTGCCCGCCATGTCCCAGTGTCCTTTTCCACCAGCACCCTGTGATTGGCAGTGAGGCTGATCTAGGTACAGTCTTAGAAGCTACCCTTGAGGGCCTGTGCATGGCACAACGAGGGAGCAGAACAGCTGGGGACTGTGACCCTTTCCCACATGTGCCCCAAGAGCCATGTTTCCAGAATTCTGCTCCCCAACTCATTGAGAATTGGAGAAACCAAGTTAAAGTGACAGTAGATGGTAGAGGAAACTTAGGCTTTTTATGAAGAAAGAACTTGCATTAGCAAAAATTTCTAAGAAGTGGATTTCGAATAAAAATCAGTACTGTGACTGCAATACACATTTTAAAAAACGCTTCTGAACTACATTACAGTTCCACTGCATTTCAAAGTCTAGCAGTTGTGTCAGCAAACAAAACATCAAAGGAAACCAATAGGTCATGTTAGTCTCCCCTGAAGCAGCAATTTAGGAATCCCTCCATCAACAAGTAATCATATTACAGCTCCCTCCTGCTGAGCCTCTACATGGAAAGGGCATGCAATTAGGGCAGGAGGAGCCGGTGTCTCCCTCATCCTTTCCAGTTGGCAACTGACCATTGCCGTGGAGGTTTTTCATTCAGAAGTTGGTTAAACGTCTTTTGAAACCCAGTGGGTTCATCACCCGGAATTGCTGGCCCTCCTACTTTCGTTCATGTTCTGCATTTGCTGCTTTGCATCTACAAAGTCCTTTCCAAATGCCTTTGGTTTCTGGATCATTCTTATCTGAAATCCATGTTCTTTTGTTTTTTTCCTTTGGCACCAGTCAGGGTTCCTTTTGCCCTGAACGCTGTGCATGGGACAAAGCTTAGACTGGAAACTGGGTCATGTACTTCTGGTATTGTTTTCAATTATACCTCATACAAAGTGTTTGCCTGCCAGAGTGATTCCAGGCCCCATTGCATTGGTGTGAGTCCATAGTTAGTGGACTATGGCGATTTTAAAGCTCCCCATAATCCTCTAAGAACAGATTTCATACAGGCACTTTGAAAAATAGTATTTTAAAGGTAACAGATGCGAATGAGGCAGGGGGAGAACAGGGAAGCAAGTTAGCGCTCAGATATAAACTTACACTTCAAACTCATCTACCAAATTGGGTAGAAAAAGGTGGGGAGGATACGTGTCTCACCGCAGACATGTCTTTGTGAACTTATCAAAATCGTGAGTATTTAGTGACTCCTAAGAAAGTGGTAGATATTATTTAGCCTCTTTCTGCTTTAAAACTGTGAACATCGTAATTTCCCAACATGGTCAAATTTTGGAGACTAACGCATAAACTATATATTTTATGCTTACATATTGTTCAAAATAAAGGAGAGGGTGCCTTAGAATTCCTGGTTCATTAAGGATTAATTTAGAATCCACAAAAACAAACAAATTTGAGTTTAGCAGGGGGGCCCTCCAGAAACTTACAAGGTTAGGATCAATGTCTAGATAAATGGAATAAGATTAAGAACATGTTCAGAAATTGTATTCCTCATCTTAGTGAAAAGCAGCTCACGGGCAGAGAGGTATCTGTCTTCTGACTGGTCACTTCTACTTCTGCCGGAGCCTATGGCAGCCCCAACGAGGAGAAGGCAGACATATTGCAGCTATAGGGTACATTTTAATCTGAGATGAGTTGTCTAAATTATGTTGGTAGTATGTAAATATATAGGTGGTGACCATATGGCCCATATGACAGGGCATCTGTGTCATGAGGGGCTTGAATGGGGCCCAGAGCCCTGGGTGCCTGCCTTTGAATGCCAGCCCCGCGCACTACTCTGGCAAGCTAAGCTTCAAATTCCTATAAAACAGGGTGGAAAAGTAGTTAGCTCATAGGGTTGCAGCGGTGATTAGATGAGTAATCCATGTGCAGTGTTTAATACTGTTCGTGGCCCACAGTTAGCACTCAGTAAATGTGGTGCTATATGGTTTACGAAGCACTTCTATATACACATACTATCTCGTGTAACATCTCAAAAAGCCTACAATGTAGGTGTTGTTGTTCCCGTTTTAGCAGTGAAGCACCTGAGGTCAGAGACTTTCGGCCGTTTTCCTCTTCACACAGGAAGCAGCAGTGCGATGATTCCCTGAAGCTCTTCCCTTAGTGTCCCCCCTGTTAAGCACAAGGCAGGCGAGCTACTTATTTTAGACATTCTCAATCCCAGAGACTATCAAAGCTTAAAGCTTTTTTCAATCCGATTTAGCATAATGGGTAAAGCATGGGTTTTTGAGCCCAACACACCCGGGTTAGAATCCCAGCTCTGGCAATTTCAGGCTGTGTCACTTTGGTCAGATTGCCCCCCACTCTGTACCTATCTCCTCCTTCAGGATATGGCACAGTCGTCCCTTTAGGCCACTATATGCCATTTGAAGGAATGTCCTATTCAGGCTCTGTCAGATTAGTCACTTATTAGCTACAAAGTTTAGTTATTCAGTGTGGTGTAGTTAGTGCTCTATAGGCTATGTCAATTCTCCTTAAGAATTGGTGTGATACAATGATATAGAATAATCATATTTGTAAAAAAAATTACCATCTTTGCATAGCTTCAGCTTAAAATACGCTTTGCCAAGGCAAGAAGGTATATATTTAATAAAGAATTTGGAGGGGCTGTGTTTGGATGGCAACACCACCAGTTAATTTGATAATTCAGTACCAGATTGTTGGACCTGTTCTTGGGGTCATGGACTGAGCCACATGGTGGTGAGATTTTCAATGTGATTTGAGTTAAATGGGTCTGCCGACTATTTATTGACATCTAATATTTTTATTCACTGTCTAAACAAATCCCTCCAGTTTGATGTTTACAATTGAGGATTATCAGACATATTTTATTAGTTCTCAAAATAGCAGTTGCTTAAATAAAAGAAATTTATTTCTCTCTCTTACAATCTAAGTTCACCTGATATTCCCAGGGTGCCAAGCTCCTTCACTGTTATTGCGCTAGCCCTCCCAGGCCACTTGCTCTGGTTACACTGGCCCAGGTGGCTCCACATCACATGCATCTTAGCCAACAGGAAGTGGGAGTGACTGTACCCTTCCTGAGCACCACTTCAAATCCTCTCAGCCCCAACTAGCCACTCCTGTGATGCCCAGAGCACAGCTGCCATCTGGCAGTGCCTCCCCTCAGCCCAGGCCCCAAGCCTCTCACTTTCTCTTCCGGGGCTTCTCGGACATCACAGCAAGTACAACCCAGCGGAAGGAGAGTTAACACCGTGACCAATGGCAGATGAGTATCAGTGGATGTTCCCCCCTTGTGTCTCCCCATCAGAACATGCTGTGGCTTGAGCACCAGTCACCTGTAATAGCAGACAACTCAATAACACATTATTGGATTGGCTCTCCCTCCTTCCTTGTCACACTCTTCTGTGTCACTCCTGCTCCCTGGGATCACTTGCAGTCAAGCTTTAGCTTCAGATTCTACTCTCAGGGGAACCCAGGCCAAGATGGGGGAGCACACAAGCCGTCTATGAACCCGAAGTTGCCCACATCCCTTCTGCTCACGCTCCATTGGCCACATATAGCTGCAAGAGAGGCTGGGAAGTGAATTCTTTATTCTGGGTGTGGCCATGCTCCCAGTTAAAAAATCTATTACTATGAATGAAGTCTCTACACATGATTCATGTGCACATTTCTCTTAGTTAGACAAATGTGAATTTGTACAATCAAATACATCATGGCTAGACTAGAGGTTATGACCACTGAACTAAGAGACCTGAATTTTTGTGCACACTCTTCAACTCATTTACTATGTGAACTTAGGCAAGTTGCTTAATTCTTCTGGGCCTAAATTTCCTCATCTGTAAAATGGTGATAGTAATAACTCCTTTCTCTGGGTGATTGTGAGAAAAATGAGATTGCAGATGGCAAAGCACTTTAAACGATGTAAAAGATGATGTGACAATGGGTTAGATTTGGTTACTGCCTAAAGGTAAACAACCAGTGGCAGAACATTCCCTTCTGTTCTGTTACTTTATTACCAGACAGGTTTACCTACAAAGTGGGACCCAGTGCAGCCCACAGGTGGATGAACCCGCCCAGCCCACCATCCTGGGAAACAGTGCTCAGCATCGGGTAAACATTTGCTGCTTAAAAGCTTGCACTGAAGTGGATTCTTGCAGATAATCTCTCTTCACTTCATCATTATTTCCTTCTCTTTCAAAAGATTCTCTACTTCTGGAATTTATCCTTTAAAAAATAATCATAAAGAGAGGAAAGGGAAAAAAAAGTTGTTCATGATACTTTGTTATGTGAACCTAAGGGACAAAACTGCACTCTCTCTCCCCATCAATAACCTGAACTTCCAAACATGCAGGAATAGTTAAGGATTCCTTCTGGACTATTTTAAGGAGCAAATTTATTAGTTCTATAGCATCTCGTAATCCTGAGGTATTTAGGAAAACTACATTCTTTGGATTCTGAAACCCTGGCTGTTTCCCTGAGCTGCTTCAAACAATACAGCTTTTGCTGACAGGGCACTCCGTGGGCCAGCAGTGTTGTTGAATTGTAAGTAAATAATCTTGAAACAAATCCGTGGTTGACACACTGTCATATTATGTTTACTGCTCCAGAGGAGGGATTTATTCTGAGGATATTGAAAAATTCCATTGCTGTTTGTGGGAAGTGACAATTGGGATCACCCATAAATTAAAGTGACTGCCCTCTGTACCATAGATATGATCTAAAACATTGCACATGCACTAAAATGTCATATGCGAAATAGAACAGTGCTGGATAAAAATATACAACGTTACTAAATAAAAACAGATACTGCGGATATGACAGATGTTTAAATTGCCAGGTTTGGCTACAGCTAGTGCCATTACTTCTCCCAAGATTAACAAACACAGGAGTCCTGAAGAGGAACAGAAAAACTAACTTCAGTTCCACTGCATCCTGCTCTGTTTTAGCAGAGATTTTGTAATGTAATTTAGGTTGCTTTTTTTTTTTTATGGTTTAATATTTAATGAGCCAGATATCTCTTTCCTTGTAAGAAGGGCATTAGTATTGTAACTTTCTGAAAACCAGTACCTTCTCTGTTATTTCCATCTCCCCCACACCTGGCTCACTTGGGGGTCGGCCTGGCTTTGCAAATGGTGTGTGTTGGTGAGTGTGGTCATTTAATGTGAAGTAGGGACAAATAATCAGGTGAGGAAGGCACCAACCACGGTCCTTTATTTCAGCGGAAACTTCTCTAGGCTAACTCCATCTAAATCACAGCAACATGTAATTACAGAAAAGCAAGAGGAACAAAACCAGGATTAAACTACAGCGTCCTCTTGGGCACATAATAGCCTTCTTTTGATACCTTCTACAATTTTTTAAATAGCAAAAAAAAAAAAAGAGCTTCTTTGAGACGATTTCCCTATGTATATTGATGGTTATAGAGGTAGAAAAAGAGTTCTTCCATAATTGTGGAATATTCAGCAGAGAGACAGTTCAGCAGGATGGAAAGAGCCAGAAGTGTTGCAAATAATCGTATCAATGAGGATGATGCTATAAAACAGAGGAGGAAGGGCTCCCCTCGGCCTGTGGGTCAGGGAGAGTCTCCTGGAGGAGACCCCACAAGCCCATTCTGGCGGGGTGATTATGAATTGTCCAGGAGGACAGAAGAGCAGAAGACTTTTAGGTGAGGGACTAACACGTACAAAGGAGCAGAAGCAAGAAAGTGAGCAGCAAGTTCAAGCGGCAAGTGGCCTGTCTGGTTGAGTATAGGATGTATGCGTGTGAACGTGAGGGGTGAGGAGTCGAGTGGGGAGTTGGGGATGGACTGGGCCCTGTGGAGATCTGATTCATACGCATGCATGGAAGGCATTGGAGAGGCAGGCACAAGCCATGGAAGTCCTGGGAATGAGAGTCAGAGTCGTGCAATGGGATGGTCTGGTGGAGATGTGGGTTTCCCTGCTGTGGATCACCCGAGTCAGGCGGCTGACGGCCGGTGTAGCACAGCAGGAGGACCACATCATCCTATTTGTGTGCCAGCCCAAAGACTCAGATCCACTGCAAGACCATGAAGGTCCTCAACAGCAGCAGGAGAAGGGGCAGCCTCTTGTACAGCTCGTGGGATCGTCCACGGCCACCGGCCTCCATGATTTCACCTCCGCCCCGCACCCCCCGCCAGCCTGGCTGGACCATTTATGTCTTCATGCCTGCACATTTTATGTGTTCTAGCCGACTAGACTCTTCCCTGCATGTAAAGAGCTGGCTAGGCCCCTTTATTTTGTTTCCCTTCCGTTAAATCCACTCTATGTTTTATTCTTGATAGCAGGGAATGCCTAACATTCAGATACTCAGGAAATATCCTCCCTGGTTTCAGTTCTCTTCTGTGAGATTTCTCCACCACCTTCCTTCCTCCCTTTGCTCCTCCTCCTCTTCACACATAAACAATAGGAGAGAGAATAGTATAAATGAACTCCTGTATACCCATCATCCAGCTTCAACAATTACCAACTCAAGTCAATATTGTTTCATCAGTACCCCATCCCCAGGTTACTTGGAAGCTAATCCCTGGCATTTCATCTCTAAATAGTTCAGTATGTGGCAGTAAGAAAGATTTGATTCCTGTGCTGATCTGATGACCCCCTCGGCTGTATCTAAAGGTATTATTTTTCAGTTCATTGTGATCAGGATGTTTGTTCTTAGTTAGCAATTTATTGAAAGGCCATTTAAAAAAATACATTATATATGCAAAATGTTTATATAACTAATAACATTGGAACTAAAAACATGAGAATAATTTTAGAATAAACACCTATGTAACAGTGATTGAGCTAAAGAGAGAGAGGGAGGGAGACAGAACATGACGAGGGTCTTTGATATTCTTTGTCTGCATCATCTCCTTCTCCCCTCCAGTTACCCGCCTCTATCCTGAAATTTGGGCTTATCATTTCCCACACATAAGCCTCTGTGTGTGCATGTGTATATTTACCATATGTACAGTTTTTTGCCTGTTTGTGAACTTTTCTTATAAATAGAATCACACAAATATTCTTCTGTGACTTTTTCCATTTCAACATGATGTTTTTGAGATTCATCCACATTGATGCATGTCTAGCTGTAGATCATTCATTTTCACTGCATTATAGTATTCCATGATATGAATCTACCATAATTTATTTACCCATTCTATAGTTGATTGATATTTGGGTTGTTTATAGTGTCCTCTTCCAAAAAAAAAATAGAATATTATTGTGCTGGTCTTTAGGGCATATGTTCCAAAATTTCTCCTATGAGTGGAATTGGTTGTGTATGTGTATCCATCTATACTAGTTAATGCAAAATTCTTTTCTAAAGTAGTGTATCATTTTACATCCCTACCAGATCTATGCAATAGTTTCTACCAACATTATGTTTTGTCTGACTTTTAAATTTTTGTCCTTTGGTAGATTTAACATTTTTCCCCTGATTAATAATGAAAGTAGGCATATTTTCATGTTTATTGGCCATTCATGTTATCTCTTCTATGAACATCTGTGTTTTTGCATATATCTCAATTTTTTTTTTGGTCTTTTTCTTGAAGATTCATAGGAGTTCTTTACAAATTTTGGATACTAAAACTTTATTGGTCTATCTAATTTCTGCAAAGAAGGCTCCCAGTAATTCTTCTCATTCCTATAGGCACACGCCTCCTTCGTCAAGATCTGGGCTCTATTTCTCCTCCTCTGGGATGTGACTTGACCCCATGTCTTGCTTTGATCAATAGAATGTGGCAGCAGTGATGCTGTGTGACCTCAGGGCCTAGGCCCTATAGAGACCTTGCAGCTTCCATTTCACCCTCTGGGAAACCAGCTGCTATGTGAAAGGTTCCAGCTATCCTGATGGAGAGAGAGGCCATATGGAGAGACAGAGGCCCTAGAGGATGAGAGATTGTGTAGGGAGAGAGAGGCCCAGGCACCACTAGCCGTTCCAACCACCTCAGCTCATACGCTATACATATGAGTAAAGCTGTCTTGGAAGTTCTATCCCCAGCCAAGCTCCCAGCTGGATGCACGTGTGACCTCAGCTGACACCTCTGGAAGCAGAAGAACTGCCCATCTGAGCTCAGCCCAAATTCCTGACCCACGAAATCATGGGCAATAAAATAATTGTTTCCAGCCAGCAAGTTTCAGAGTAGTTTGTTACACAACAGATAATAGAAACTGTTTATTGTATATGTTTCTAAAAATCTCCCAATGTCTGGTTTTTTTACTCTCCTTATGATATCTTTAGAAAGTTTTAACTTATACTATACTTGAATTTTTCAATGTTTTCTTTTATGGTTAGTGCTTTTTTTTAGGTCTTATTTGAGAAATCTGTCTCCACTTTAAGTTACTATATTTTCTACTAAAAGTTTTCAAGTTTTATCTTTCACATTTAAGTTCCTTAATCTATCTTTAGTGGGGTAATGTAGGGGTCCACTTGCATATTTCCCCCTGTATGGATAACTGTTTCAGCATCATGTTGGATGGGCTCATCAGTTTCCCATGTCTGCTGGGTCTGTGGCTGGACTCCTGATTCCGTTTGTCTGTTGCTACACCGTATCTTACTGTTTTAATTACTACAGTTTCATAGTAAGTCTTGATCTCTGGTAGGGCAAATTCTTTTCTTTTCTTTTTTATTAATGTCTTGGCTATATTCTTGACTGTTTGGTCTTCCTTATAAATTTTATTATCATCTTGTTAAATTCTGTGATAAATCCTCTTTGGGATTTTGATTGGATTTGCACTGACTCCATAAATCATTTGGGAGGGGGGATTTACATCTTTAAATGGTGAGTTTTTTAAATCTATAAACATCTTATCTCTTCATTAAAAAAAGGTGTTATTTAACATCTTTTAAAAAATTCTCAATGATTTTTTACATTTAAGTCTTGCACATCTTTTGTTGGACTTATTCCTAGGTATCTTGTATTTTTTGTTGCTAGCGCTAACGGTCCTTTTTTCCTTTTATTTGAATATTCTAACTGCTAGTAACTGAATTATTTATGAATGCCTTATTTTGCTGTCTTTATTATTTTCTTTCTTCTACTTTTTTTCCTGCTACTCTTTTTTTTTTTTGTACAGATTTTATTTATTTATTTATTTTTTTTTTTTCCCCCAAAGCCCCAGCAGACAGGTGTATGTCGTAGTTGCACATCCTTCCAGTTGCTGTATGTGGGACGCGGCCTCAGCATGGCCGGAGAAGCGGTGCGTCGGTGCGCACCCGGGATCCGAACCCCGGGCCGCCAGCAGCGGAGCGCGTGCACCTAACCGCTAAGCCACCGGGCCGGCCCTCCTGCTGCTCTTTTTAACTTCTTAAGCAGCCTGTTTGGTTCACAGATTTTCAGCCTTTATTCTTTGCTGTTATAAGCATTTAAGGCTATAAAATTTCTCTATTCTCCTTTAGAATATTTTAATATTTATTAATTAATAATAACTATTAATATTAGATATTTTAAACACTGACTAAGGTTAAACAATCTTTGCTCTCACTTTACTGAAACATTAAATATACCTCAGCATATTTTAAAATTTTGGTTTAATGGCTTATGATACAACTACTTGAAAGTCTGGTTCTAAGTTCAGTTTATTTCTATACTTGATTTTAATGACTAGCATAGCTGAAAAAGATACCTCACGTAAATATATAAATACAAAAATGAAAAACATATATTGTTAGATGCACTTACTAATGATGGTATCCTTTTTTTTTTTTTTTTTTTTAGTTCCAGGCACCAATTATGCAAGGTTTTGTTAATATTTGGTTAGAAAAACTCCATCATCCCTGACCTGAGGATTTTTCTTTTTTTTTGTGTGTGTGAGGAAGATCAGCCCTGAGCTAACATCCATGCCAATCCTCCTCTGTTTGCTGAGGAAGACCGGCTCTGAGCTAACATCTATTGCCAATCCTCCTCCATTTTTTCCTCAAAGCCCCAGTAGATAGTTGTATGTCACAGTTGCACATCCTTCTAGTTGCTGTATGTGGGACGCGGCCTCAGCATGGCCGGAGAAGCAGTGCCTTGGTGCGCGCCCGGGATCTGAACCCAGGCCACCAGTAGCAGAGCGCGAGCACTTAACCGCTAAGCCACGAGGCCGGCCCCTGCTTTTTTCTATTTTTGACAAATGGTTCAAAAACTACTGACATTCTTCATTTGGAAGAGTTAAAATAATCTTTTTCAAGTCAAAGTAGGCAGATAGGAGAGTTCTTAGAGGTGAAACACATCTTTTAGGCAAGAAACTTACCTAATAACGAAAAGATTTCTAAACATTACTCTGCAGAGACTATCTGTTCTCTAGTTTTTTTATCTTTGACATAAAACATTTTACTAAGTTTCAGTTCAGCTGAAGCCTCTTACTGCCTTATGGGTATTTCACTATACTAATCTCAATCAAAATTTTTTATGTCGAAGATCTAGACAGTGAATCATTTAAAAACATTTATTATTATTTATTATTATTGTATATTTCAAACACACAGGCAGGTCGAGAAATTGAGAACATGAACATCCACCATCCCTTTATTTTTTTGGTGAGGAAGATTGGCCCTGAGCTAACATCCGCTGCCAATCTTCCTCTTTTTGCTGAGCTAACATCTGTGCCCATCTTCCTTCATTTTGCACGTGGAATGCCACTACAGCATGGCTTGATGAGTAATGCATAGGTCCAAGCCAGGGATCTGAACCTGTGAACCCCGGGCCGCCAAAGTGGAGAGTGCGAACTTAACCACTATGCCACCAGGCTGGCCCCCACCATCCCTTTAATTTTGATCCAGGTGGCCTTAGCATTCACTTACACATCCCTATATTCTCAGGTGACTGAGATTTTATTTTCATTGCAATGCAGGGCACACATAGTAGGCCCTCAGTAGGTAATGAATGGTTGGGTGAATGCATGGATGAATGAATGAATGAATGAATGAATAAGGACCTAATTATTTGGCTTTCTCCACAGACTGTGATCTGAAGAGAGGAATCACTTCTTATTTATCTCTGTATCCCAGGTATCTAGCATAATGCCTGCAGACAGTAGGTGCTAAATATTTTTGGAAAGAGAGAAGAAAGAAAACAGAAAGGAAGGAAAGGAGAAAAGGATAGAAGGAAGACTTGAGTATGTTCTTATCCGGATGTCTCAGCCGAAAGGAATGCTTAGTAGTTTGGGCCAGTTCAACTCTGACCTTATTTGAAGCCTCTTCAGTGCTTATTTTTAATGAGAGCAGTCAAAAAAGATTCCCAGGATAGCAATTACCCCTCTGTATGTGAAAATGTTTTCCCAAGAGATAGAGGAATTAGTGAATTCTATTTTCATAGAGTCTCAAGGCTACTCCTAATTGCCTATGGATTGGAAAATATTCCTTTGTCTTTGATGTTATTCTTTCATTGTCTTTTAAAAGGTAAAAAGCCAGCAGAGATTTGTGGTTGGATTATGCTTCTCCCACCTCAACCCTGGAAGTCCATATTACAGTAGTACTTCGAGTCACTCAGAAGTGAAAATGAAGAAAGCATGGCAAATAAATGACTGCAAATACTCAGCACTGTGTGTTTACAAGGGGGATGCACATTCTCCCTCGGATGCCTTACCTCATGCCAGGTTGTTTAATCAGTGCCCCTGACCAAGTTACATGGTTACCTGCAGCGAGCCTCTCTAATACTTTTAGAAACCACCCTACCGTGAGGTCTTGCTGTGAAAGTATTTAAATAATTAAAAACATTCCTCTATCAAAGGAGTCTCCTTCTGACAGTGGAATCCCTAGCTTCTGCAGCTTTTCTTTCCAAAACACTTAGATGAAAGAGACTGTCGTGTTTTGTGTGGCACCAACAACTTTATTTTTTTTATGAGGCCAAACGTTATTCAAAACCTTACGTGATGAGAATCATAATAGTCATAGATTGGGGCACCCAGCTTCTTACTTGGGTAAGATGTAAAGTCTTCCTCCAAGAGGAATGAATAGCATAACTGTACTACATAAGGAGGTGTTTGTACTTTTTTGTTTGGCTCTTGACAAGCTGTTTTTGTTTATACAGGAAGTGACTGGGCAGGAAATCTCAGCAGTCGGTTTCAGGCTCAAATCTCTGAAGATCAGTGAGAAGGGAAACAGAAGTGTCTGGATGTGCGCACACACACAATCATCATGTCTTACTCATTGTGGAGGAAATACAAACAGCCTCAAGAAAGGCCCAGAGATTTAAGACGGGACACATCTGGAGTGGAAGGTCAGGAGGAGGATATGATGCCCGAGTGAGGGAAAAACCACCCTCTGAGCGTGTTTTTTTTTAATGACAACCATTACAACAGCAATAGCTTCTGAGATTAAAGCTATTGAAACCAGACAGGTCCAGATGGTCTGAAGCCCTCTCAGAAAGAAAGGGCCCTGCTGTGGGGTTAGAGATGGTACTGATCAGATTAATACGCCTTCGTAGATAGTAGAAGGAGCAGGCACCATCTATGTAATGTTTTGTCCCCGGATTGTCACCCACAGTGAAAACTGGATGATATGGAGAAGGAGTGTTGTCATGGCAACAGAAAGAGATGGTCAACTGGGAACCTGGAAAAGGAAGCTTCTCTTTAGCACACCAAGGAATTCTGATTTGTGTGGCAAGTTATTCCTGTGGTAGAGCAGAGTATCCACCTAGATGGAGATCTCACTCTTTGCATTATAGTCCTCCATTCTCCAAGCAAACTTACAAGGAAAGGCAGGCCCTGGCCAGGGGGCCAAGTATGCCACTCTCCATGGCAAACACATCACAGCTATCGTGATTGAGAGATGTGTTACCAGCTCATAAATCAGTTTTCTCAAGTTTGGTTAGTGTAGACATTCATTCCCCAGGCTCCTTGAATGAACTGATTACAGCAAGGTTTTAACCAAAAGACAAAATCTGAGGCCCGGCCTCCAGGCTGCCATGAGCTCGTGACCTCAACTACCCACAGGCCCCAACTGTCCTGAAGAGACGCCAAGTGCAGCTAAGACTCCAGCCACCTCTCGTGCCCAGGGAAGGACTAAGGGGCTATATTTTAAAGCTGGCCACATTACTTCATTTTGCAATCAATTCTCCACTTTGTGCTTTTTCTGACTTTGGATTTCAGCTTGAGGCATTGGTACCTCGGACACCCCACCTTCTTTTAGTCTAACTTCCTGCTTACCTTTATGGAGCACTTTACTGTTCTTAAGCCTTTCACATTCATGATCTCATTTGGCCAACATCGCAACCCTGAGAAGTAGGTAGTATCAATATCCCCATTTCATGGGTGAGAAAAATGAAGCTCAGAGAAGTGACTTGCACACAACCACTCAGCTAGAAAGCAGTGGAGCTGGAGCCTGAACCCAGACATTCTGGTTTGATTTCTGTTCTGATGTGATGGTTATATCTTTAAACCACTAATTGACAAACTTTTTTTAGCTTCATATTCCTGTGAAAATATTTGAGCATGTACTCCAAACATACATATGTTTACTTATTTATAAATTGTAAAATGAATGACATTGTTAGTATATTAAGTACATAATAGAACATACAAAAAGCCAGACATTTTGAAGGGTAAAAAATGCAATAAATGATGTTTCAAAAAATAATTCATTTTATTTATTAATTAAGCAAAACCAAATTTTCCTCTAACTACAATAATTAATAATGTTAATTTTTAGGGAGATGTGGTAGTCAAAGCTTCAATATTTATGAAAATCTTGGTTTAATACTTCATGATATAGTCATTTTCGAGTTTGGTCCTCAACTCAATATATTCTGACACTTAAAAAAATAAACTTTTTATTTTGGAATAATTTTAGATTTACAAAAAATTGAAAGATAGTATAGAGTTGTGTATATTTCTCACCCAGTTCCCCCCATTGTTAACATTTTACATCACTGTGGTACATTCGCCAAAACTTAGAAACTGATGTTGGTGCCTTATTGTTAACTAAATTCCAGACTTATTTGGATTTCACCGGTTTTTCCATTAACGTCCTCTTTCTGCTCCAGGATCCAATACAGGGTCCCACATTGCATTCAGCTGTCATATCTCCCAGTTTCCTCTGGTCTGTGATGGCTTCTCTGTCTTTCCCTGTCTTCATGAGCTTGACAGTCTCGAGAAGTTTTAGCCAAGTAGTCTGTAGAATGCCCTCAGTCTGTGTTTGCTTGATGTTTTTTTTGTGATTAGACTGGGGTGATGGTGTTTTGGAAGGAATACTACAGAGGAAATGTGCCCTTCTTGTTATATCATGTCAGGGGTGCATGACAGCCACCTGCCATCACAGGGGATGTTAGCCATTGCTTGGTTAAGGTCGTGTTTGCCAAGTTTCTCCACTGTAGACTTACTAGTTTTCCCTTTCTCTACTCTATTCTTTGGAAGCAAGTCTCTGTGTGTAGCCCATCCTCATGGCAGGGGAAATGGAGTTGGGAATTTAATTCTACCTCCTGGAGGAGTAGTTTCTACGTACATTGTTTGTAATTCTTCTATGGGGAAGATTTGTCTCTTTTCCTCCTATTTATTTATTTATTCAGTCATTTATTCATATCAGCAATGACTCACGGATATTTATTTTATAGTTTGGGTTATAATCCAATACAATATTATTTATTTTGTTGCTCAAATTTTTCCAGCTTTGGCCATTGGCTCCTGTGTCCCTTTGACATGCCACCATACTTTTGGGGTTTTTTTGTGGCAAATTCCTTACTTTCTGGTACTACAAGATGCTCCAGATTCATCTTGTATCTTCCCTGCCCCAGCTTTGGAATCAGATATTTCTCCTAGGAGTCCTAGTTCCTTTTATTGGAGAATGGTATTTAGAAACCCAAGATCTAGGCACTGAGTGTGCTCATTGCTATTAGGGTATCATGTCTTCTAGCTCATTCAGCGAACAGAACTGGGGCACATAGACACACATACAGAGATAATGTGTACTAACTCATGTTTACATACATCATACTTGGTTTTTAACAAACAACATAGAAAAAGATTTCTTACAAAGATAAATAGACCCAAATAGAAGAATTGCATCATTGACTAAATTTTCTAAAACATGATATCTAATTTTCAGTGGTATCCACCAGTTATACAAACAAAGCCTTTTGTTCAAATTCATCGAGTAAACCTATGTATTTCCTGATGTTAATCAGTTGGTTCTTGCAAACTAAACACTGTTGCATTTCTGAATTATGTATTCAAAAGCAAATTGAAAACCCACTGAAACTCTGAAATTGGAAGATTTTTAAAAGAAGCTAGAAATTCTCTTGCCAAGTTTTTAAAAAGTACAGATGTTAGAGTTTTTATAGATGACACATACTATTTTTGGCAAGAATTTCATAATTATGGAAATATTTCCAGACATCCAGTTTCACAGTGCTTTCTCCATAGCACAAATTACATTCAGACAGTATTTACTCTCTCATTCATTGTGAACATGTCACCTTTATTGTGAAGTGACAGAGTAAGAATGCTTATTTTTATTTATTTTTTATTGTGGTAAAATATACATAGCATAAAAGTTACCATTTTAACCATTTTTAAGTGTATAGTTCAGTAGCAATAAGTATATTCACATTGTTGTGCAACCATCACCACCATCTTTCTCCAGAATGTTTCATCTTGTAAACCTGAAAATCTCTACTCATTAAACAATAACCCTATTTCCCCTCCCCCTAACCCCTGGCAACGTCCATTCTACTTTCTGTCTCTATAAATTTTACCACTCTAGGTACCTCATATGAGTGGAATCATACAATATTTGTCCTTTTGTGTCTGGCTTATTTCACCTAGCGTAACACTGTCAAGTTTCATCCATGTTGTGGCATGTGTCAGAATTTCCTTCCGTTTTTTTTTTTTTTTTGCTAAGGAAATTAGTCCTGAGCCAATCTGTTGCCAATCTTCCTCATTTTTTGCTTGAGGAAGATTAGCCCTGAGCTAACATCTGTGCCAGTCTTCCTCTACTTTGTATGTGGGTTACCGCCACAGCATGGCTGACGTGTGGTGTGTGTCCACGCCTGGGATCAGAACCTGCGAATCTGGGCTGCTGAAGTGGAATGCGCCAAACTTAACCACTATGCCACAGGTCCGGCCCCTTTCCTTCCTTTTTAAGGTTGAATAATATTCCACTGTATATGTGTAGCACATTTTGTTTATCCCTTCAGCTGTCAATGGACATGTGGGTTGTTTCCACTGTTTGGCTATTGTGAATAATGCTGCTGTGAATACAGGTGTACAAATATCTATTTGAGTCCCTGCTTCACTTCCTTTAGGTATATACCCAGAAGTGGAATTGCTGGATCATATGGTAATTCTATGTTTGATATTTTGAGGATCACAATGCTGTTTTCTATAGAGGTGGCACTATTTTACATTTTTGCCAGCAGTGCACAAGAGTTCCAATTTCTTCACATCCTCACCAACACTTGCTATTTTCTGGGGGTTTTTGATAATAGTCATCCTAATTGGTGTGGGTGGTACCTCATTGTGGTTTTGCTTTGCATTTCCCTAAGATTAGGGATGTTGAGCATCTTTTCATATGCTTATTGGCCCTTTATATCTTCTTTGAAGAAATGTCTATTAAGTCCTTTGCCCACTTTTGAATTGCTTTGTGTTTTTTTGTTTTTTTTTTTTTTTGTGAGGAGGATCAGCCCTGAGCTAACATCCATGCCAATCCTCCTCTTTTTGCTGAGGAAGACGGGCCCTGGGCTAACATCTGTGCGCATCTTCCTCCACTTTATGTGGGACGCCACCACAGCATGGTCGACAAGCAGTGCATCCGTGTGCGCCCAGGATCCAAACCTGGGCCGCCAGCAGCAGAGCGCGCGCACCTAACCACCACGCCATGGGGCTGGCCCTGAATTGGGTTGTTTGTTGTTGTTGTTAAGTTGTAGGAGATTTTTTATATACTCCGGATGTTAATCTCTTATCAGACATATTGTTTGCAAATATTTTCTCCCATTCTGTGGGTTGCCTTTTCACTCTGTTGGTAGTGTCCTTTGATGCACAGAAGTTTTTAATTTTGATGAAGTACAATTTATTTATTTTTTCTTGTGTTGCCCATGCTTTTGGAGTCATTTCCAAGAAAATATTGTCAAATCCAATGTTATGAAGATTTCCTCTATGTTTTCTTTTAAGGGTTTTATAGTTTTAGCTCCTGTTTACGTCTTTTGACTCATTTTGAGTTAATTTTTTTATATGGTGTAAGGTAAGAGTCCAGCTCAAGGGTCCAATATTTTGTAAAAATAATGTATAACTCATCTTTATATTCAACAATTCTTTTAAATGCTTTGCTCCAAGATAACCAATGGTATGGAAGATTTTCTTTGTTTTTCCATCTCACTTTTTATAAAATCTCATTTTTATAAAATCAGTCTCAATAAAGACATCTTATAGCAGACATCTTTACAACCTTGAAATATACTGAAAGTAAACACAAAAAGAAGGGCACCATTCTTTTCTTAGTAAACATAGTGTGTGTAAACCTAACAAACTGTTGGAATACAGGTTTCAATGGCAGTTTACATTAAATATTAGGAAACTTAATTTTTCTTACTTTTAAGGCATAATTTTAATATAGTCAGATATGTTAATTTTTTTTTCTTCTCACACACCAGTGGACCACTGCTCTAGGTGGCACAGGAGGGAGTGGGGAGTGGGTGATGGCCTGAGTCTGCTTTTTGGTTTACCTGTCCTGCCCTCTCCACCTTGTAAAGTTGTCACTAACTGCAGTGGAGAGGGACCTCCCTCCTCTGAGTGCTCTGCTTTGGCACTACCACCTACTCCCACTCATCACTCAGGTCTCAATAACCCCTTGGTATCCCAGACCCTCAGTGCAAAACAGCTTGCTGAGAGTTCATCCATTTTCTTACTGTTCTCATAAGCAAATATAGCAGCAGGCTCTGTGCTCCTGGGGGACCTCTGTCAGGACTCACAGTAGGAATTTGCTCAGTGAAATTGCCCCTAGGCTCAGCACCTCCTGTCAGTGTTGATAAGCATTCCAAAATTGCCAGAAGGTTTTGAGATTAATTGATGCAGGTAGAAAAGCTCTTGCTGGGACCTACGTATAGGACTTTGGCTGTCTATATGTGTGACAAAATAATGACAAGCCATTCTCTCTACCTTCTTATGGAACTCATTAGCGGGAGTGCATGCAGAAAACTGCACAGTCAGAATGACAACTACTTCTGTGTGTGCTGCTGTGTGTGTGTGTTCAACTACAATTTAGAATCAGACCAGGCTTGGAATTATTCTATTGTCATGCATCTAGACCTGCTCATACTTCATTTGAAGAGACAGCCAGTTTAAACAGTTTAGTGCAAGCACATTTACTTAAACTGTCGGACAATCCATTGATTCATGCTGGATTTTCCTCAAACACTCTTTGTGCTGTTCTAGTGATAGGTTCTGCCAGGACACACAGCACCTTTTCCCCCAGATCAACACTGACACTCTTCTGGCTGACAAAAAATCAATTTTCTCATTTCAACTTACTCATTTGGCAGAACCACCACATCTACATGCCAATTCAAATAGAAAAGAGAGAAGAAGCTATATGAAAAGGAGAAGGGGAGGGGACTGTTTTCTCATTAATCAAGATGTGCACATTAGCACTTCTGTTTTTATCCCTCAAATAGCTCTATGTCCCACAAACTGACATTTGGGGCTGCAACTGAGAATGTAAGACTTTCTATCACAGGAAAGAAAAAGATGTTCGTGTAAAAGAAAGTGCAAAATAAGTCGAGGTATTAATTATTGCTCTCTACTATGAATGTGTACTTATGGATTAAATACTACACTGATTCACAAAAGTCTGTTTTCAAAACTAAATAAGGCTATTACCTATGTGGAAATAATTTCCCCATGTTTTTTTCTGAAAAAAATAACCTTCAATAATGTAAGGAAGATATTGCAAGCAGAGACCTACCTTCCGTTCATACAGCCAGCGCTGGACACGTGACACACACAAGCAAAGACCTGGAGGACAGATCGTATCCGGCTGGGGAGTAAGGAAGGATTGAAGGAGGAGAGAGTATGTGAGGCGGGACTTGAAAGATAGTATGGTGGAAGGAGGGCATTTAAGGCCAGGAAATGGTCTGAACCGTCCTGGGGTGGGAGGAGAGAGGCACGGAGTGTCGAGAGCAGCACACATGTCTCCAGGCTGCCTGTATGTTGGTTGTGTAAAAAGTCAGTAAGGACTGTTGGAACCAGAATGCAGCTGCCCTTGAGGGCGGGGGTCCATTGTAGATTTTTGAGTAGGGGAGTGAAAACATATTTCTACTCCTAGGACATTGAGTCCTAGTATGATGGCTCCTCCAAGGTCAAGGAGAGAAGGCCAGTCTGACGTGAAGAACCTCAGGAAACTTTATATTGCTTTCATGGAGTCAGGCAGAGGCAAGGCAACATGCCAAGTTTAACTCTAAGAAGTGCATTTTGATAGTGCAGCTAATATATATAATCATACATGTTATCATCTCATTTTCTAAATGTACGTTTTAAAATCTACTCTCAGTTCATCTTCCCATCATGGTGAAAAGTCAGAGGAGCATTGTCAAGAGAGATAAGAGGAGCAAGCCTGTCAGCACAACCTTTCCCCCAGTTAGGAGATGTTTGTCTTGCAGGTATCATCCAGTAATGTTTAATTCTTGGGAGTGCTTGGCTTCCCACTCGCACAATAGGAACACTGCCAACTCCAGTTTGGAACCACGTACCCCCTAACATCATGGCACCAAGGCCGTTGCTTGGGTCCATACATGTTTCCCCCAATTTCAGCTTCAGTAGATCCAAACCCAACCAAAATTGTATAAATCTTCCATATCAACTAGGGAAATATGAAAGCTACAACGTTCTAAGACAAAATTGAATCTACATCAACCTCAACTAGCTCTAGCCATTGATATTCTGGATATTGTAGCATCTTCTCAACATTCATTCCCCCTTTTCCTGGTAACTATTCCAGTTTTGATTTAAATATTCACCCACCCAAACATGGGTATGTGCTTTAGAGGGAAAAGATTACACCCTTGCATCGAAGAGCTGGGTGTATGGCTCAGCTAGTCATATTATCTCAGCCTCTGGCCACCATTCCTGGTCAGGGATTGTCACATGGGCCTATTTTACGTAATAGGAAGTGAGGAAAGTTTTGCTGGGTCTTCAGAGAGCACTTCTGGAAGAATTGGCTGGCATCAACAAAAATGGGAAAGTCAGGAGGAAACTGAACTTTATGGGAAAAGATAGTTCTGGATATGATGATTTGTATTCTCTCACTCAACAAATACTGCATGCACACCATGTACTGGGAGCCAAGTTCCTGCCCCCACAACACACAGACCAGTAGGGAAGGCTGACACATAAATAGGTAATGGCAATGTAAAGTGGTGAGGGAAATTCATCCCAGTGTGCACAGTGTGTTGTGAGAGACCCATAATTGAAGGGAGCAGGGAAGGTTTCTGCGTGAGTTACCTACTGAGATGAGCCTGAAAGTGGGGTTGGGTGGGAAGGACAGAATGGGCACTGCAGGCATGTGGGACTACATAAACCAATGCATGACGTACTCACTTGAGCCAAATAAGGAGATAAGATGTTTAGAAGGAGAGGCTCTTGCCTAAGCCTTCCTCTGCAGGCATGAGGTGGAACAGGGTAAGTGGCCATCCTTGGTAATGTGACCGGTGTAAGCTTCTGGACTAATCACTCAGCCCTCCAAAATCACATGCTTCTCCTCCAGGGGAGAGAAAGTCGTAGGTGGAGGAAGAGGAATAACTCATGTTTGCCGAGTTTCTACTGTTATGTCAAGAACTGTGTTAGATGTTTTACAGATTTTGTCTATTATATTTAATAATCATAACAGTCTTCATTATAAAAAAAGATGCTTTTACAATTTTGGTAGGTTAAATCATTTTCCTAAGGTCACGCAGTTAGCAAGTGGTGGGGTAGGCATCTGAATCTAGGTCATTCTGGCTCCGAAGCTCAACTCCAGGCTTAGTTTTGCTTATGTAGAATCAGCTTGAAAATTCAGTTTGAATGAAACCACTTGGTATTAATTAGAACAAGGAGAAATTGGCAAATGCTATTTTAAATGCTTTGAACAATTCTCTGGGGAGCACATTAAATACCCAAAAGCAAAGCAAAAATGTATAAGAACATAGCCATTCAAAAGGCAATTGCTCACCATCAGTTCCAAAAAGAATAAAAGGAGGGGAGTTCAGTTTCCCCAATTATTCACGCCAAGTGCTTGGGCTCCAAGTTTCCCTCACTGCTCTTTCTTCACCTCTTCTCCTTACACGTTACAGGTTACATGTTACAGCTTCATTCCACAAGATGTAAGTGGTATTTATAGGAAATGCTGATCATTGCCAACAAGTGAATACTCACATTAAACACGATTTAAAACAACATTTTCTCCAGTTGTTTATAATAACCTCTTGGAAGTTTGAAATTAAAATCTGTATCCCATCCAGCCTTTTTCCCGCCTGAAACATTACACAAAGCCAAGAACTTGCCCTTGAACATACTTCAACTCCCTGGCCCACCACCCTGACGTGCTCTGTAGCTAATTATCTCAATCTCTAAATATTAGTCCTTTCTCTTGTCTTCTCTCATTTCCTGGACAAGATTCACCCTCCCTGGGTATTTCATTGTTTATGTCAATGAACAAACTCTTTATCCCTTAAACAGACTCTTTCCTCTTTCTTTGCCCAATCTTCCCTCAACACCTTTTCAACAAATTGTGTGTAGAACTTCTCTTCTTTCACAGGAAGAGATCAAAAGTTGAGAGTCCAACCTCCTCATTAAAGAGACAAGGTCATTGAGACAGAGAGATTATGCAATTTGCCTAAACTCACACAGCTAGAAAGAGGCTGAGTCAAATCAAGAAGGTAGGACCCTTAGGTTCTAGGTCAATGCCCTTTTCACCACCCTGTACCACCCACCACTGAGTCACACCCATCCCAACTGCTTGTCAATTTGGTATCAGATTGTGTCTGCCCAAAGCAGAAGGCATATTCCATTTTCATTTTTCAAGTGACACACAGCAT
This sequence comes from Diceros bicornis minor, assembly GCF_020826845.1. NCBI lineage: Eukaryota > Metazoa > Chordata > Mammalia > Perissodactyla > Rhinocerotidae > Diceros > Diceros bicornis. Next base: position 14,555,808 of record NC_080755.1, on the reverse strand, counting down.
AGTGGAGGTCCAGGTGCAATTGTCTTGGGTGGTTTGTCTCATGGCCCAAATGCCGCATGGGGCTCATTATTCCCCAACAAGGGCTCCTAAACCAAGTTATCTTCCCAAAGCCCACCCTCCAAAGCTGTTCACTGGTGTGTGCCATCCCTCTTCTGAGGTTGTTTTAAGGGGACAAGGTTTTAGCCTAAACATTTCAGAGAGAGAATTGTGAAGGCAAAGTTTGTGAGGGTGGGTGGGCTGGGTGGGGCTTCTAAGGCAGGGCCCAGAATTGCGAAGCTATGCAAACATTTTGCTATGGAGACTCTGGGAGGGATGTGAGAAAAGAAAGTTTTGCTTTATTCCAACTGCCTTAAGGTTCTTTGAGACTACTGCTATTCAAAAGAACCCAGCAAACCACTCGGAGAAAGGAACTATAAAAGGGAACTTCTCTTCAAGGCGGCATGTGTACCTCACAACTGCCCTCATGCTGCTTTGGATCTCCCATGTCCTGACGTGTGCCCAGTGTGGATATCGTCCTCTGTGGGTCTTTTAGAGCCTGAAATGCTTGTAAATACTGGGAAACAGAAGGTGTGCTTCTTGATATCCAGAGAGGTGACATTGGTACAGAAGGAAAAGCCCCAGCACCTGTGTTTGTTGGGACAGGGCAATGGTTAACCCATTACTCAAGGCTGGCTTCATGGGCATGCAGATGGTGCTGGATTTAATGCTCTGTTCTCGCTGTCTTGAAATGCTTAATAATTGTTGAAATAAGTCTCACGTTTCATTTTGCGCTGGGCCCCACAGATCATGTAGCTAGCCCTGCCACTGCCCCTCCCTCACCCCATTAACTTCCATATATAACTCCATATCTAAGCTAGACTGAAGGGATTATGTTCTATTTATTCTTGTTTCCTGTCTGTGCCTAGCAAATTGTGTATTGATTATCATTAGACCACAACTTTTTTCCCCTCCCTTATCAATGCCCAACTTTATTAGTGCTCAGAACTTCATTACAAATGTAAATCTACATGTGGGCCTTTAATCTTATTTTGAAGTTTTTCCTAACTCTAAGAGTCTATGATTTTAATTTTCTTCTTGATTGGGTGCTAATCGATTTTGTAACCAGGTTATTTATAGAAACTTCTCAAAAGTACATTCAGAAAGCTTGAGAGACAGGTTTCTTTCACAACAAATGAAAATAAAAATGTCTTATAAGATTGCTTTGGAATATAAGATTGTTTAAAACCTTTTTCTGAAAGATGAATAAAAAACCAAAGAGTTTGTTGAATTCCAGTTGGCCAATGATAAAAATTTCCTTCTAAGAATTAGCTTTTGGACAATCTTCATGGATAAAAGAAAGCTACTGGAAACAAGAATAAATAGATTATTCTATGATTAATCATGTCTAGTTAATACATTAGTAGTCGTTTAATATTTATTAAGATTTATATTAATTAGGTTTAATTTTAACAGTCTTTAGTAACAAGGAACTGGGTAACTAGGAGCTAATGTCTTGAGTGGATGATATCTGAAACAAATAATAAATGGTAAAAAAACAAACAAGCCAACATGAAAGATAAGATGCTCTTATATAGTTCCCCATAAATCTCAAATTCAGGTCCGTTAATGCAGGAAAGAAATTAAGTTCCCTTTGTTTCACATAACCCTGAGTTCTTTCCTCATTTTTGGAAAGTACAGTGGCTCCAATCATTCACTTTAGGTCAAATGTGCTTATTCCTTTAGTAAATGTTGACCTTAGACTTTCAGGCACAAATCACTGATGTAGGTGCCATGTGAGCAGAGGAGGGATCACCTTCTTTCTTGCCTTGAGGGAGCTCATTCTCTAGGTGGGAAGACTGATATGGACACTCAAGCCTCATGCCACCAGGCTGTGAGTTTTGACCAAGATGTGAGTCTGTCTTAAATCACCTTTGTCTAGGATATGCCTATAACAGAGCCTGGAATATCTCAGTGTGCAATCAATATTTCATAACTGACTGACTGGCTGAATGAAAGAAAGTATACTCATGAGTGAGGTATTAATCAGCTTCTCTTTTTCTCGTAAATACCAACTTTCTTTAGATGGCACCAACCAAACCATTGAACAAACACCATTCACGGGGAAAATGTACAGGTCCGTGTGTCAGGTACATCAACCTGACTTTCTATACTCTAACTTTCTCATATTGTCTTCAAATAGGAAAGGAGTCATAGCAAATGATTTAGATGTTACTGAGGTTTTCAGTCAGTAGTGTGAAAAATTGGAGGCAACCTTAATTCAACAACCCAGAATTGGCTAGACAAGATACAGTACATACATAAAGTGAAATTCTATGCAGCTATTACAAATCCTATCATAGAAATGTTTTTGTGGGAGTGGAAAACATTCACGATATAGCACTATGTGAAAAAACTAGGCTAAAACATAGGCCCTCAAACACCCTTAATGTCATTTGAGTGTCACCACGATTGTGGATCTCCAGAAAGGGGCCTGCAAGTGGGTTCGCTGGGGCTGACACTGGGAACTCCTGGTTCTAACTTGTATTTTTCATGTATTTATTGTTGTCCCACCCAAGAATGTACCTGTGCTCCTTCTCTCTTGAGTTTCAGGATGAGATTGATGATAAAATAGATGAGGCCTTAAATCCAGAGTATTACATTTAAGAGAAGACTTTCAGTGAATGTGTCCGGATTGGCCATGGTACTTACAGGCTGAGCCAGGAAGCACCATCTGAGCAGACTTTTCCTCAATCAAGTGTGCTGATCTCACACTTAAGAGCTTATCACTCGAACCAGATCATTTCTGTTAATACACATAAATTTGTGTACGTAAACTGACTGACCCTAAAATATAAGTGTGAGAGGGTATAGGAAGACAACGTGGAAAGCCCATGGTCTAAGACCCCAGAGTCAGGCCCTGCCTCTGCCACTGAACAGTCAGGTGACCGGTGGAGGACACTTGCTCTTTTAGCCTTGTTGTTTGTATAAATAATAATAAGGGTTATAAACAGCCTGCTGGTCTAATTCCTAGGCTGAGCCCCCTAGGAGAAAGCGCTCTGTAAAGTGCAGAACTTCATAAATGTCTAAGGTGTTACTGCACTCAGATGATGGTGAGGAAGGTCTGGGTGTCTGGAGACTTGGGTTTCAACCCTTGGTCTAGTTGTATAATAACTGGAGACAATCACTGAAGCTCCTCAGGCTTGTTGACTCATAGTCAAATGCAGAGATGGCCTGGGTACTTTCTAAAGATACTCCCAACGTGAAAATTCTCTTATGTTAGAAAATAACTTTTATATTTCATTTTCATTTTTAGTTTTTCTAATATAATGAAAGACTGAGTCTTGAATCTGACTTATGGGCTACATGTGAGAGAGAGTGTGTGCATGGGGGTGGGGGTGTTGGGGAACGTGAGGGAGAAGGAGGGGAGGTTGGGAGGAAGGGAGGGAGGCAACGGAAAGGGGAAGAGTGATAAGACAATATAGCAGGCATCACAGGTTGGAAAAACAGACTACCCGGAATTGAAGACCCCTGAATACGTGTCTTGAGGAGACAGGAGCCTCACGCAGGGGGCGGATGTTGCTGCCTCGACGAGCCCTGCTATGGCCGTATGTGAATCCACCAGACATACCGCCCTCCACCCTCAGCTCTGCCAAGAGCTGCCTTTGCCACACCAAGTGTTCCTCAGACCTGATTTGGGTGTGGTCTTTTGTTTCCTCAATTTGTTTCTCTGAGAAAAATGACTTTTATCTATTTTACATACAGTGGCTTCGATGAGTAAAGAACTCCTTGGGACTAATTACAGAAGAATCCACATTGAACCATGGACAATTTTCTACTGAAATAGATTTCTCTCAACTGTTCCCAATTAAGATCTGTCTTGTGGGATTCAGCTTCAAAGTGTGCATTTTCTCCTTGTGGATGCTGGACACATTGTGTCACAATTAGTATCTGGACAGCAGAAGTGCTGCCTGCATCTAGCTGAGTCCTCACAGGCGACGGGCAGTTGGACATCAGAGACGGCAGTATTTGGTGAGGGAGGTCAGACAAACCAGTGCGTTCAGGCAAAGGCAAAAAATAGGCTTATTAGCACTTCTTTGGGGCCTGAATTACGCTGGATGGTTAACTCAGTACTGTATTTCACCTTGCCTTTCTAGGCACATGTTCTGAGAAAGAAAATAAAGTGTCAAAATTAAATTCACATGTCACCGTCTAGACAAGACATGTCACTGTATAAGGGCCCTTTCAAGATTTAAGATGGAGTGAGCTGGAGATCCTGGAAGAATATAACTGCCAGGGGGGACTCTTACTGTACAAACAAGGATTTGGAGGTCCAGGAGGGCTGAGTGACTTGCCTAAAGCCCTCAGCTTGCTCAAGATGGGGCCAGCAAGGCTTGTGACTCCTAGTCCATTCTTTTTTTCTACCACATGACAAGGCCTGTTGAGTTAAAAAGAATTTTGAGGGGCCAGCCTGGTGGTGCAGCAGTTAAGTGCGGCGCTCCGCTGTGGCAGCCCGGGGTTCACAGGTTGGGATCCCAGCACTCACCGGTGTACTACTTGTCAAGCCATGCTGTGGCGGCGTCCCATATATAGTAGAGGAAGATGGGCACGGACGTTAGCCCAGGGCCAATCTTCCTCAGCAAAAAAAAGAAAAAAAAAAGGAGGATTGGCATGAGATGTTAGCTCAGGGCTGATCATCCTCACAAAAAAAATAAATAAATAAATAAAAAGAATTTTGAGCCTGAAACATAACGTGTCAGAGCTAACGTTATAGAAAGATATCATCAGGTCAACTTGACTGGCATCTGAACAAGCCTCTGTTGTGAAGTTTGAAGGAATAAATGCAAAAAGAGATCATCTAAAAGATACCTGTTTCAAGAGAATGCACTTTCTAAAAACAGGCTGGTTATAATTTCTCTCTAACACGACATCTATTGAAGATACTGCAAAATTAGAGAGCGTGAACTTTGGAATCAGACCAGGCTTGGAGTCAGTTCTGATCTTCTCTCCTCCCACCTTCGGACAAGTTACCTAATTCCTCAAGCCTCAGTGTCTATATCTGTAAAACGAGGAGAATCATAGTATCTACCTCATAGGGCTGTTGTGAAGATTGAATGAAATTAGATACATATAAAGTGCTAGCACAGTGCCTGATATGTTACACATGCCTAATAGACATTCACTGTTGTTACACTTCTAGTTTTTGATTCGTATAGTGACCAAATTCATTCATTTCACAAATATTTTTTGAGCTCCTCTGTACTAGGCACAGAGGATAAAAGAGTGTACATGATGCAGCATTTATTTTAAAAATAAAAACAGATCGTTACAAGGCAGTGGAAGGGCTAAGTTGGATCCCCATGGAGGAGTACTTGGCTTTTTCTGGAAGGGTCTAGGCTTTCTTTCCCGGATGAGGTGAGGTCTGAATAAGTAGCAGTTAGCTAATTAAAGGTGGTGGGAAGGGAGTGGGGTGAAGGTAGTAGAATGGAAAATGGGAGAAGGGGTCAGGGCTAGAGGGTGACAAAGAAATGTGAGAGACAGTAGGCTGGCGATATGTACTGAGTCCCAGCTGCCTTGCTGATGGTGCTTTTAATATGCATTTTGAAAAATTACAGTTGCAATGAATATGTTTAATAGTTTTAGTGAATGTGTAGATTAAAGGCAGCTGCCAGGTTAAAATGTATCCTGTAAGTGATGTGTTCCTAGGTTTGGACTGACCGTGTGATTCAAGAGTGAGCTATGGAGAATTCCAATTTGGTTCATTTTAAGTATCAAAGTTGCACCAAGAAAAAGAAGTGTTCACCGAAAAGAAAGAGAGAGACAGGTGGAAGGAGAGGGAAGCAAGCAAGCAAGCTCTCACACGCTGTTGGTGGGAATGTAAATTGGTGCAGCCACTATGGAAAACAGTATGGCGGATCCTCAAACAGTTAAAAATAGGGCCGGCCCTGTGGCGTAGTGGTTAAGTTTGTGCATTCTGCTTTGGCAGCCCGGGGTTCGCTAGTTTGGATCCTGGGCACAGACCTGTTCACCGCTCATCAAGCTGTGCTGAGGCAGCGTCCCACATAGAAACACTAAAAGGACCTACAACTAGGATATACAACTATGTACTGGGGCTTTGGGGAGAAAAAAGAAAAAGAGGAAGATTGGTAACAGATGTTAGTGCAGGGCCAATCTTCCTCAAAAAAAAAAAAAGTTAAAAATAGAACTGTCATACGATCCAGCAATTCTACTTCTGGGTATTTATCCAAAGAAAATGAAAACACTAATTTGAAGAGATATATGCACCCCTATGTTCATTGCAGCATTATTTACAATAGCCGAGATATGGAAGCAGTCTAAGTGTCCATTGATAAATGAATGGATAAAGAAGATGTGGTATATATACACAATGGAATATTATTCAGCCATAAAAAAGAATTAAATCTTGCCATTTGCCACAACATGGAGGGACCTAGAGGGTATTATGCTAAGTGAAATAAGTCAGGCAGAGAAAGACAAATACCATATGATTTCACTTATATGTGGAAGCTAAAAAACAAAACAAGTGAACAAGCAAAACAAAACAGAAAGAGACTCATAGATACAGGAAACAAACTGGTAGTCACCAGAGTGGGGAGGGGTTGGGGGACAGGTGAAATAGTTGAAGAGGATTAAGAGGTACAAACCTCCAGTTATAAAATTAATAAGTCATGGGGATGTAATACACAGCACAGGAAATATAGTCAATAATATTGTAATAACTTTGTATGGTGACAGATGGTAACTAGACTTATGTGATGATCATTTCGTAATGTATATAAATATCAAATCACTATGATATACAACTGAAACTAATATGATATTGTATGTCAATTATACTTCAATAAAAAAAGAAGAAAGAAAGAAAAGAGGGAGGGAGGAGAGAGAGAGGGGAAGAAAGAGAGGAAGGAATGAAGGAAGGAAGGAAGCAAGGAAGAAGGAAGCAAGAAGAAAGGAAGGAAAGAAAAGAAAAGAAAGGTTGTTCTTTGGAAGTGAGAGTTTGTCACAGAAACTGTTTTCCTTTTCTGCGTTATTTGTTCTGAACGTTTTCAGTCTTTAAGACTGAGTTCATTTTACTTTTGTAAAGAACTCTGCACAGTTGGCACTCACATCCCTATGAATGCCATCAACCGTGGGAATGTGATCACATTACAGGTTTCTGACTCTCGTGGGCTGTCTTTCAAAGCCCTGAGGAGCCTGGTGAAAAACCAGCAGAATTAACAAAATCCTGCTCAAGGGGCACTGACTCTCAGATGCCTGTTCTTGCCTTTCAGAGTCATTAAGGCAAGGTTCTGAAGCTTGACTATCTTTCAGGTATGTTTAAATGATTTCAATCTTGTATTCAGTAAGCATATCTCACTCGGGATAACTAGATATTTTTTATTACTAATGGCTTTCTTTCAGAGAATGCAAGATACTGTATTAAACGTCCCTAAAATTTAGAGGTGTTAAAATTATTCAGAGTCTAAATGATTCCCCAAACTTGGGAACTTCCAGATGGTAAAGGGGAAGGATTTTGCACATGAAGAGAGCACAAAATGAACTTACGTCTCATAGAACATTATCACCTCTGCAGGGACTTCTGGACTGCCCAGGGAGACTGTCTCTCTCCTTCCTCCACTCTGTAGTGCTGCCATCACATCTCTCTACAGCATGTGCTATGTTGAGACGATTTGTTACCTGTCTGTCTCCGCACCAGACTGTTGAATCCCCCAGGCACTTTGCAATTACCCTTAGCATCTAGAACATTGTCTGTCACAAAATGCACAGTCAAGAAAAATGTGCTAGTGTGTTGAATAAATGATCGACTCCTACCAAAGACTATTATCTGAGGAAACTTACTCTATTAGGAGACTAGCAGTCTTTGTCTTATCTCTAGCTTGATCTAAGACCAATGAATAAAATAATGACATCAGTTGAAGTTATGCTTAGACATAGCTTTTATCTGATCACCAAGGTTTCATGCTGTTGAACCATAGCCAAATATTTAATAAACATCATCACTCATCATCTCTCTCCTTTATCCAACTAAAATTGATGCATTGAAATTTTTGCAATCCAAAAAGTCGGCATCAGTATTTCTAGTCTTGCATTCAGGTGCTTTTCGCAATATGATTCATGTTTTTTTCTCTTTGGTATGTGGTGGCTCCAACTGTGAAGATCTATATTGCCGAGGCTGCTCCAACTTTGACATCCAAGCAACAAGGTGGGACATGTGTCAGGACCAGGGTCACGAGATGGCAGAGGGATTTGACATCAGGTCAAGGAATTCACCTGAGAATGCTAGGGGTATGATGAAATTTAGTTTGCATCTCTAAGCAGATTGGTGCAGAAGCAAATGAGAGCTGAATGTCAGGGAGAAGCAGTGGGTCATAGAACCAGGCAGATCTAGGCTCTCAGTGCTGCAAGGTATCACAAAGGCCATCAAAGCGAGGATCCCCTCTACAACCTTGCCGAGTGGTGCCTGTGATGTGTAGGCTGACAGCCAGCCAGAGGAGCCCAGAGACTCAGGACGAAGGCTGGCCCTTTAAAGGGTAAACAGCTGATCAGAAATTGGAACCTTCAGACAGAGACCTTGATTTTGAAGCAAACTTCTCTCCCAAGGGGAAGCTTCTTCAAATTTTTACCTAAAGTAGAAACTAAGCTTAGAGCTAGGTCTGCCCTGGGCCTCAGGAATGAGGGAAGTGGTAGACCCTGAGCAAGACACAGCGTGAGTGGCAAAGAACAGACCTGGTCAGTCTGGATAATCAAGGGGCTCACACCCCCTGAGTCTGAGTTGGGAGGACTTTGTGGGAGAGGACAATACCATCAATAATCATAAACACTCAGAGACTGCAAATTATTAGGGAGCGCACTCAGACAAGAATGGAAGCATTCAGTGGAGAGAAGATAATTTAGTTAGCCAACATGCTAGACCCAGGCAGTTCACCTGACCACAACGATGAGGGGCTTTTAAAAGCATCTGAAAGACCGATAATCAACAATAGCTGGCACTTACCAAGAGCTCACTGTTTTAAGCACGTTATATCTATCATCTCATTTAGTTCCCACTACAGTTCTATGAGGGACGTATTATTGCCCTGATTTTACACTTGAGGAATGTGAGATTCAGAGAGGTTAAGCAACATGTGCAGTGTCACTCAGCTGATGAACGGCGGCAGAACTGAGATTCAAATTCAGACGTGCATGACTGCAAAGCTCATGCTCTGACCCCTGAGCTAGTGACACTGAGCAGCTGTGCCTTGACCCAGCTGTGCCACGAACCCTTCCCAGATGGGCCACCTACTTTTGATCCATGTCTACTGTTTATTGTTTTCTACAGCTGAGGGTCCACAGCGTGATAGAAGCAGCATATCTTGCAGGTACAACTTGCTATAGTAAGACGCATATTCTACTGTCAATCCAACACCAAGGAAAGATATGTTTCCATGTGAGGGATTTGCTTCCTGACTGTGTTGGCAGGCAAGATCAGGTCAACAAACAGTTTTATTCGAATAGCAACTTTGTTGAAAGATAGCCAACAGAATAGCAAGATATTAGTAGTTTCACTTTAATCCTTTTGAATGTACCACCCCCAAATCTATATTCATAAGTGCTCAGCAAACACACAAAATCGAGACCTGCCTCTGTGTGCTGCAAACAACCAAAAAAAAAAAAAAATCAAGTCACTATAACGGAAGATCCAGAAACTGAATTAATGGTTGCCAAAGGAGATTTCAACTAAATGAATCTCCATTCTTGAAAGGAGGTGAGGGAATAAGATTAAGAATATTTACACAATCTTGAGATAGTCCTTGCTTGGCATGTCTTTTTAAGAACCAGTGTAATGTCACTTTATCAAGAAGATTATAAGGTACTATTGAAGCAGTTGAAAAATGTTTCAAATAATTTTTAGCAACAATAAATTTTCCTAATTTACAAAAATATAAATAAGGAAATTAAGAGGAAGAAAGGACTGCTTTTGTGCTCGGATGTTCAGAAAAATTTTCAGACTTAAAAACATCTCAATGAAGGCTGGCCCAGTGGCCTAGCAGTTAAGTTCAGTGCGTTCCACTTTGGCGATCCAGGTTCGGTTCCTGGGCACAGACCTACACCACTCGTCAGCCACGTTGTGGTGGTGACCCACAGACAAAAATAGACGAAGATTGGCACAGATGTTAGCCCAGGACGAATCTTCCTCAGGAAAAAAAATCTCAATGAGAAAGTCTCTCTCTCTCTCACACACACACACACACACACACACACACACACACACACAGACTCTCCCCCACCCCAAAGCCCCAGTAGATAGTTGTATGTCATAGTTGCACAGCCTTCTACTTGCTGTATGTGGGACGTGGCCTCAGCATGGGCGGAGAAGCGGTGCGTCGGTGCGCGGCCGGGATCCGAACCCGGGCCACCAGCAGCAGAGCGCGCGCACTTAACCGCTAAGCCACAGGGCCAGCCCCCACACAGACTCTTTTAAACATTCTCATTTTTTTGGATATGAGTTAAAATTAGAAATAATGTACATTTAATTAGTGAAACTTTTATGACTATCCTCTGTTAAGCTTACAGTTTTATAGCTTACATAGAACTAAAATTACTTTCAGGGCTAAAGATAAAAGCAATTGGAATTTAAATTTTATTGTTAGAAAACAGTGCACATGTAAAGACCAATAAAGCCCTCCTAATGAGCACCACAATTTTCAATATCGCTATTCGGAAAGAGAAGATCAGAGTATTCCCCACGAAGAATCAGGTGGATCTCAACCACCTTTGAGAACAACAGGGGGAAGATAATCAGAACAATCCATTTGGGCAGTCCACACCAGCCACCTGAGGTTCTCCAGTTCTCATCACTTCCCTCACCTGGCAAAGAGACTACAGCACTGCTGTCTACCGAGATGTTGCACCCGCTTCCTACAAACCCCCAAGAGAGTCCTGCTGCTCCGACAACACAGACATGGTTAAAAGCAAACACTGGAGGTCAGAGAGCCATGAGTTTGAGTCCTGGCTCTGACTCTGATCACCCGTGGGACCTTGAGCAAGCCACTTAACATCTCAGAGCCTCAGTTTCCTCATCTGTCAAATGGGAACAATGGGAACAACCATACTCACAAAGCAGTCAGCAGATTGTCTGCTCACTTATGTGATCAATAAATGTTAGCTAGCTATTCTTGTTATTCCCAGAAGGCAAGTGCCTAGAAGGGTGTGTGTTTGACTCATCTTTGTATTTTCCATACTTACCAGAGTGCCTTGCCCAGAGAAGCGACTGAGTGAATGTTTACTGAATGAATTCTGGCCGCCCTCTGTAGCTTGCTGGTGGTAACTACAGACGCGGTTTAGGATGGATCTGAGTATGGGAAGGATGGAGTTGGTGAAGGCCAGTTTGTCCTCACTAACCTACATTATCAATGGGTTGGGGTTTGCTTTTTCCCTGGAAGATGTCTCATTTCCTTTCTATGGATTCCCTTTGTAGTTGCTCAGCACTCTTCTGACCCATGATAATAAATCCCAGATTCTCCAAGCTGGGTCTTGCGTGTCTTTGCGTCCAACCTCTCACGAGCTTCAGTGGCCTATGAAGAATTAACTGTGAAACTCTCTCCCTCCTCCCTTTCTTATCTAACCTCCTCTTACTATAAATCTACTGAACATAGCTGGATGTTTGGTAAATCAAAATCTGAACAGCTTTTTCATATACACATACCTATTAAAAAAGCTAATTTCCAAAATAATTTGCACAAACTAATTTTTATTTCCAAATTTCCTTTCATTGAGCTCCATTTTCACATTGCTCCCCTGCTCAAAAGCTAATCCTCTCTGGTCCTTACAGAAATTATATTTCTGGTAAAATCATTACACGTTTCACCTAGAAAATGAGACATGAGAAACACTTCTTTCTGAGGTAGTACAAGTTTCATTTAGGGTCAGTCTATTGTCTCTTAAAAACCCATCTTCCTTTTTCGTTAGATGACTTTTCCTCGTCCTTTAGGAGTTAGTGTCAATGCCACTTCCTCCTGGAAGCCTTCCCTGACACCTCTAGACTGGCTTAGGTATCTTTAGTACAAAAATCATAAGAGTGACACGCATGTCTTAGGCTCTTTACATGCATTATCTCATTTAATTCTCAAATCCTTTTGTACTTAAGAAAGCTGAGTACGGGGCAGGAAAGTGAGATGGCAGAACTGGCATTCAAACACAGGCAATGTGACCGCAGAGCCTTGCTCTAACCACTACACTATCCTGCCTCCCAAAGCACTATTTGCTCCCAAAGCACTCTACGCTTTTCCTATTACAGCACTTGTAGTAAACAGTGGATCGCCTGCCCAGCACCCATCCTTTCTTCCCTTCACATCAACTTTCTATTTCAGTCTGGTTACACTATCTTCATCCCTGGCCCCATGGCTGAAATACATAATGTAGGCTAAATCAATCAACATATCCCCTCCCAGTGTTCACAGTGATTGGTTCGGGGTAGGCACATGCCCTAGGTTGGTCCAACCAGAACAAATCTTGAGACTTTTGCTGGCATGCTGGGAATGCTGGGACACAGACTCCTTCTTCCCCACCATATGTGAATGCTGTAGCCTGCAGCTTTAGGAGTTGCTTGGAGCCATCTTGGGATCGTAAGAGGCTTCTGATGACAAATGAGCCGACATCGTTGAGGCAATGCTGAGAAATGAAGAGAAAGAAGTGCCTGGTCTGGTCACATGCTTTGAGCTGCCTCCATCAAATCTTGCTAAAGCCGGCCTCCCTCTAAACTTCACAGGCATATGTAAATTTCCTTTGTTGTTAACCCAGTTGGAGTTGAGTGTTTTGTTAACTTGCACTCAAAAGCTTCTTAACTCTTCAGCACTTACACGTGGTATTTTTCTTCCTTACTTAATTGCTTCTTTCCCTCAATAAACAAGCTGAGATCCTTGAGGGCAGAAACCACTCTAACTTGTCACTGTATTCCCACTGCTTGATTCCTAGTAGGCGCTGCATGAATGTTTGTTGAATGAATAAAATGAATGAATGGCAAATTTTAGTGAGTCATGAGTGACCTGAACCAAACTTTCAGTTTGCTTAGATTTCACGCCATTTACATGCTTGAAATCTCCAACATGAACCTGAAAAGTTTCGAGCAGCCAAGCCAGGTGGAGGTTGAAACGAAATTTCTGATTTCTGAAATAGTTCAGTTGTACCAAATTAGCTAATATCTCCATTATATATGTTTTTAAATCCTTAAAACAATAACAATAACATAAAATCCAAACAACTGCAAATAAAAGATTCCCATTGGAATAAAATGATAATCAAATACTTCAAATAAAAATATAAATACTACATTAAAGAATCAAAAGTAATTGTGTCCAATATAAACTTGGAGTACGGTACCTTTTTACCTGACAGTCTTCTTTTATATTTGGTCTTTAGTCTAAAATAACAACACCACCACCACCAACGAACCCAGGATAAACTAGAAACGTTTATTAAAGCAACCATCCGTTTTACTGCTATCATATTTTGAGGCATGAAACATCAAAGATTTACTGATGTTATCTATAAATAATAATTTACATGTGAATTATAGTTAAAATATACATTCGAGGCATAGCCATGGCAGAATGAGGAGTCTGAAAGAGCTCTTAGAGGTCATGGAGTCTAATTCCTTCATTTACTGATGAGAAAACAGAAGACCTAGTGGAAAAAAGACCCACCTATGTTTCATCCTAACAATTCAATAAGCATTCATTGGGTGCATGCTATATGTTGGATTTGATGTTAGATATTGAAGAGTAAAATGATATCTGTTCTCGAGGAGTTTGGCTCTGGACATAGGGCCCAGGGGGCCTGCATGGAGGCTTCTGAAATTTACTAAACAGGTAGCAATAAGCACAGAGAAGAGGAAAATAAATAGAAACTATCCCATTCAAAATACGCCTGTAAACCAAAACTCTGAAAACAAGTGAAGAAAACAAATGCAATAAAGTATAACATGTTAGTTATTGCCACAACAATGCTGTGCCACAAAACTCAGTAGCTTAAAAACATAGCCATTTATCCTCAAGTACATGGGGCTGCTGGCAGGCTGCCACTTGGCTAGGCTTGGCTGGACTCTTGGTCCAAGGAACCAGCCTCTGGGCTCCAGACTCCAGATTGGTTTCAGGTCTGGTTCATGTGTCTTTCATCTTTCCGGGACCAAATGCTGCTGAAGCCGGGTACCTGAGGTTTACTGTAGATATTTAATAAGAATGTGATCATCTTTAGACCTTGTTCAATTTGCTGTTTTCTTCTTTAACTTGAGGGGTGACCCAGGGGTTGCAAGGATTTGTGAGCTTGCTTTGCAGAAGAAAGAGAATGCGTTTGGGGAAGTTGCAACCCCCGGATAGATGGCTGGGCCCCCAGCAGCTTTTGAGGCCCAGAAGTCAGATTGCCCAGGGGCTTATCGGGAGTGACCCCTTTGTTTCTCTGAAGCTCCTCCTGCAAGCCCCTTAGCTCTATAAAACCTCCCTGCTTTCTGCTCTTGTTAAGGCAGATTTGAGCAAACCCATGCTCCCACCTTCTCGTTCTGGCCAATTCGAATAAACCTTTCTCCATCTCCAAGCACCAATGTCTCAGTGTTTGGCTTACTGTCCATTGGGCACACGAACTTGAGAGAGAGAGGGTTGGTATCACTACCTAGGGCATGAGGTTGGCTTCACATTTCCCATTCAGAGGCTGAGGCTGGAGGGACAGCAGTTACCTGATTCATGTTCCTCTCATGACTGGTCATCAGAGAGAAGGAGGGCAAGCACAAGAGCACAGGTATATTTCAGGTCACATCAAATATGGCCAAAGCAAGTCACAGGGACAAGCCGAAAGTCAAGAGGCAGTGTGAACACACAATTCTATTCCAGGGAAGTGGAGCACCTACATAGACAACAAGCAAGATCACCTTTCAGAACAAAAATTCACCCCAGAGGAAATTAAATGAATGGGATAATCTTTAAAAAAATTTTTCAACTAAGTAGCTTAACATGCTCAAAAAGATAAACAAAGGAAGAATCACAGTGATAAAAACAGAATGAGATATTATAGACAAAAACAGAGAGAAATAAAACAAAACTACACAAATATGAAAAAGATAATTAGAAATCTTGACACTGAACAATGTATTCATTAAAATTTGTAAAAATTCAGTAGAAGAGGTAAACTCTAGATGGACAAAGTAAACTGAAGATAGTAGTGAGGAATTCACCCAGAATCCAATGCAGGGAGACAAAAATATAAATAATATGAAAAAGCACTGAACGATATGCAGATAGAGAGAGAGGCTCCAATGTACATCAAATAGACATTCTAAAAGAAGAGAATGGATGGAATTTGTGAAGAAGCAATATTCAAAGAGGTAAATGGCCGAGAATTTTTCAGAAGACAAGCAAGACATGAGTTCTTACATTGAAAGTGTATTCTTAGTATCAAGCAAGATAAATAAAAATGATTCAATACCTAAATATATTATAATTGAAACCACAGAATCTCAAGGACAAAGAGAAAATCCTAAAAAGCTGTCAGAAAATACAGAGCACAGGGAAAGAAATAGCAATGAGATTGATATCAAACTTTTCTTCAGCAACAATATATGTCAGAAGCTAAACTGTTGAGCAATAATAATTGGCAGTTTAAAATCCTATACCTTGATAAGTGGAGACAGCGAATATGTGGCTTTTTTGCTTCTATAGTGGGAAGAAGGCTTTGCTTCCCTTCAATACTCATGTGTTGGGAAATCACCTAAACACAGTAGGGGGATTTGGGTGCCGGACACCCCAAAAGAATAACAAATATCTTCCACAATCCTTAACTCCATCAATGAAAAAAGTAAGAAAATTACAGATGAGTTAGCATTCAACTCAAAAGCTAGAAAAGCAATGGAGGAAAACCACAGAAAGGAAAGGAAGAAAATAATAAAGGTAAGAGCAGAAATAAAAAAGAGAAACAAAACAAAATAAAAATATATAGATGAGCAACGCCAAAGCTGTTTCTTTGAAATAGGCAAACCTCTAGCAGATAGAAGATACAAAATAATATCAGGAAAAAGAAGAGATATAAATACAAAGATGAGATTCTTAAAAAATCATAAGCAACCACAATGAATTTCATGCCTGTAAATTTGAAACTCTACGTGAAAGGGAAAGGTTTCGAAACATCTAGCAAGCAATTGTATATTTGTGTCTGGAGCTCAGAAAAGTCCAGGCAGGAAATAGAGGTCATCAGAAACAGTTACTGAGGTCTTGGGTGCAGAACTGATGGCAGGATCCTTAGGAGAGGCGTTATTTTGAAGCAAGGCAGATAAGGAGGGATTGCAATAAAGACCAAGAGTAAAGAGTAATGGAGTTAGTGGGAGAATCAGAGAGACGTGAGGGCACCTATCAGAGGGAGAAGAGAGGTTCAAGAAATTGAGTGGTCAACAGAAGAGAAGTTAAATGAATAAAGGATGGAGTGCAAAGTGCCCATTGGATTTGGCAGTTTGAATGGCTTGAATGACCTTTGTTATAGCAGGGCCAGCGCCACCGTGTGGCAGCAGACGTGTGGCTGATGTCTGAGAGGGAACAGGTCCTGAAAGTGGACAATGCAAGTGTACACGACTTCAGGAGCTTGGCTCTGATGAAAACAGGAGTGTAGGAAGTAAAAGAAGAATCCATAGGGGGAGAGAGAGAGTCAATAATAATAGATGGGGATGCGGCACTAGAGTAGGGAGAGGAGGGATTTGAGAACTCAGGTGGAAGGGGAGCCCTGAATGGCAGATAAGATGCCTTTTCCTGTGATAATAAAGGGGAAGTGGTGAGGCCAGGTGCTGAGAGAGATAAGTTGTAGAGTGGGTAGGAGTAGGGGAGAGTGCAGGAACTCAAGGGGATTCCTGCCAGATAAGCTCTGATTTTCCGTAGAGGAGATGAGGTCATCTGCTGAGAGTAAGAGGGTAGGCATCAAGCAGGGTCCTTGAGAAGGTCAGGAGTGGTTGCTGGGAAAATGGGGAAATGGGCTGCCCAGAGCATGTACAAAGACACCGAGGGACTAGTTAGGCCCCAGCAGAGCTAGTCTGTGCTGGGACCAGGACCCCAGGTTCTACTTGTAGGCGTTTTCTTTTACAGCCCATTAAAATTTAGGATTCTAATATTTTATAAAGATTTATAAAGATTTCATTAGTCATACTTTCTCTATAGAAGATATTAAAAAGAATGTGAGAATGACCTTTCAGCTATCCACATTTCTATATTCTTGCAGCATTGTAAGTTTAGTTAAAAAATTCATATTCTTTCTTTTCAATCTCAAGTTTTTCATTCAGTTAAACTGCAATTATTGGAAAATCATATTCAATTTCAGACATTTTTGTTTTGAATACATTCAAAATGAATCTTAATGGAACCTTATTCTTGACTGTCCTGGGCTTAGAAAAGTACAGAACCCTTCTGGGCTTTAGCTTCCGTTATATGGAATACTAAATATTTTACTTGTGTGTGACTGGAAATCTACAACTTTTAAAATCTATAGAGCAGATAAACTTAATGGGAGATATGAGAATTAACTACAGGATGGGAGCAATTAACAATGAACACTGCTTAAATTCAGTAAAAAGCCTATGAATATAAAAGATTTTATTTAATAAATTATTTGCACTTCTGATGCCCTTTATTTTTAAGTAAATCTTTCAGAATATTGTCTTACGTGCTAAGAAAGTACATTCAAGGTAAGGAAAAATTTAAGCTCAGAGTATAATGTATTGTCTCAACGAAAGATATAAATAACTAAAGTGGAAAGAATTATTGGATCTTAACCTTGAATTAAAAATGTAGTGTAAGCTATTTATAGGAGTCGAAAACTCCAATGAAAATGGCTAGTCATTTATAAGAAGTAAGAAGTAAAATAAAATTTTGCCAATCTTGAAAGGCTATAATATCAACAGATAGTACCACATAGGAATAAAACTGTGCTGTGAAACCTCACCAATCTTGATATACTTATTTGGAATTTGTAACCATTTTGACAAAAGCTTAGCAGAAGTTTACCTTTTCACCATTATTAATCAAATTATAGTATAAACAATATTCATAAAGTTAATGTTTAAATTACTCTAGAGAACAAATTACGTTGAAGTATCCTGAGCGTACCATACTTAGTAATAATGTACATTTGGATTATAAACATTTTAATCTATCCCTTAAAGTAGTTCTCTTTAGGATCCTGCCATTTTTGTACTTGTTTGCTCTTAAAAATAAAACTGTCTCTTTAAAGATATTCCATCATTCAGATTTAAATTAATTTTATTAGGCTTTTCCCTACCCAGCCAAATTGTTATTTCATATAAAATAATTGAACAAAATTATTTTACCTTTGTTTAATTTGGTCTTCTGTTTTACCTTAAAAAACAAAATAGAAGGTAATTAATTATGAGAAAAATTATTACAATTTACTGAGCTTCTTCTAAGTGACAGATAATGTGAGCTTTTTAAAAACATTATCTCTAATCCCTCCCCAAATATTGCAAGATATATATTATTGTCCTTATTTCTCAGATGAGGAAATCCATACTCAAAGGTAAGCAATTTCCTTCGAGTCCCAAGTATTTTCTGAATCTGTTATATAAGATAATGTGTATCCAGGGCTAAGCATAGGTTCTAAAACAGAAAGTGCTCAATGAATGTGAGCTATGCCTACTGTTATTACTATAAAGGGGGGTGAGACTTGATGGTCAGATAAAACAGCTCCTCTATCTTTTGGATCTGTTTCAGTTGCATTTGAATGTTCATTCGTTTATTCATTCAGCAAATATTTACTGAATGCTTACTATTCACTGGGAATACCAGCGTGAATATATGGACAAAAATGTACCTCTGAGCTAGTCCAATATTTTAAAAAGTGATCAGTTACATATATATACACAGAAATATATATAATAAATATATACAGATATCTAAATATATATACAAAGATATATATTTATCTGAATTTACAACTTTCACAGTGATTAGCTACACATGTGTATATATAAATACATATGTAAATAAATAAAAATATATACATGCAAATCAGTGATCAGCTACAAATATATATACACAAATATATATTTAAATAAACAAACATATAAACAAATATATATAAATATATATTTGCAGCTGGTCACTGTGAAAGTTGGAAACAGACATATTTGGATATACATGTACACGCATATACATATATCCAAAATATGCCTGAATTTCCAACTTTCACATTTTCCATGAGTTCTCTGTACTCAAATAGTGTTTATATGTATTTCATGTCAGAGTTTTTGAGTTGAAAAAGACCTTGGAAACTATCTAGTCTAAAAACTCTTTCATGTTACAGTGAGAATACTTAGGCCTAGAGACATCAGAGGCCTGCCCTAATCAGAGACGTACCTAATAACAGAACAGGGCCTGGAGTCACATGCTACTGATCACCAGATGGTGCCTTTGCTCACAGCCACACACCTCATCTCCACCAGAACAAATGAATGACGAAACCAAAGGAGAGAGGAAACCAAGTAAATTCCTCTCATCTGCATCACTGCAAAAGGCACACGTTAAGACCAAAAATAAACTCTAAAAACCTTTATTATATAGGCCAATAGTCTGAAATGTCCAGGTGTAAGACATGTGAAGCCTCAAAGGAGAACAATCGCTGACAATTTGGAGTTGGAACGGAACCGCTGGTCTTCTACCTCACACTTCCCAGGTCATGAGTTGGAAATCATGCTCACCCTGCTCACCCTGCGACACACCCCCGTCTCCAGGTTGTAACTCAGGGACCACATTTCCATTTTCCTTGGCCCTTGCCTTTTCACTGAACTTAGAAGGAGGCTCCTGTACCTGTCCTGAGAACCATCGGCGGTCTTGAACTGGACTAGAGGAACAGCTTCAGACTGATCCTCCGAACTATGAAACGTCAAATGGAATGAAATATTGGCTTTTTAGACAAATGGGGAAATCAACTCTCAAAGCCTTCTTTCAAAAACCTTAAGTTTGTTTAACAACTAAAGAAATAGACACACTAACTCACAAAAACCACAAGCTTTTAAAGACCTAAAAGCTATTTCTTTATCCAAAAAAACTTTCACACAGATTTCAAGCATAATCACGTCTCAGAGGATGGAGACATAGTACCTGGTGTCCGTTACAACACGATTAGTCTCCTTATGGGATCATAACGTCTTAGCAGACTTGCTTAGCACAATGGCTACTCTGGCAAAGTTTATTCTTTGTCACGTGTGGAAGAGAATATGAAGTGGCTCAGACGACCAAGCTGTAGAGGCCAATATCCTTCTCAAAAAACAAGCTCGCTCTCCTGCCATACTCAAAGGCTTGATCTTCAGAACATGGGGTATCCTCCATTTATGGCTCTCCTCAGGGGCGTCCAGTGCATTTTGCTTTCCCTGCTCCGCGGTTTTTAGGTGCTTCCCCCCACTGTTAATCCGTTTTCCATTTATTTAGTCTTTCATTGAATGATAATTGCTAGAAGCTGTTGTTACAAAGATGAAGAAGCTTCTCTTAAGAACCTCCGAGTCTACGTTGATGATTTTCCAAGTTTAGTGAGAATAAAAGTCAGCTGGGGAGTGACAGAAAATGGAAGCACCCTGAGCCTCTCCCTGAAAGATTCTGATTCAGAGGTCTGAGGTGAAGCCCACCATCTGCACTTTATTAAAATGCCCCTGAGTGTTTCTGATAGAGGTGGCTCCCAGACCCCATTGCTCAACCCACTAGTCTGGGGCATGAGCAAGCATTTACCATGTTCACGTGAATCTCAACCATCCTTCAGGGCCCAGTCCGAATGAAACTTGCCATGTTGCCTTAGTCAGAAGTCATCACCTTTTTTCCGTCTCTAGCACATTATCTGTACCTCTCATGACACTAACCATCTCCCACTTTCTGTCTTGACTGTAGGTCCTTTCTGGAATGCCTGTCTCATCTACTGGAGTCCTGGATGGGGGACTGTGTCTGACCTGATTTTGCATTCTAAGTAGCATGTAACACTGTGCCTAGTATATAATAATCATGTAAGTTTTGCTTGCTGGATGAAGAGGTCCATTTCTAAACGGAGAGCTGTGTTTTTAAAGTGGACGTAGATAAATGTACCAACACAATGGAGAAAGGAGGATGTTTTCAGAGGTGGAAGGCTAGGCGCAAATCTCTCCAGATGGGGAATGAGCACAGGATGTGTGGGGAGACAGCATATAGCCTGGCTGCCATGGAGCAAAAGGAGCTGCATAAAGAGGGAAGAGAAATGAGTGCGCAGTGGGAAGTGGTGGTGGCCGTGACAGTTGCTGGAAGGTACTGGCTGTCAGCCAGAGAGGAAGCATAGCGATGGTCAGAGATCAAGGTATCATAGTGATCCCCGTGGGCGGTAAAAATTGCGCTCTCTCTCCTCCAGTACTCTGTGCCGCCTTGGCCTCTCCGCACTCGCAGCTTCTTCTCCTCTCCGAGTCTGTGGGCCTCAGCCTGGGTTTCCCTTCCTCCTACCATGGCCTGGAAACTGAAGGCTCTAAGCTGGGGAAACTGGAGAGTTCAACTTCTTCATTTCCCATCTCTTATCTGTCCTTCCTTGCCACTCTGGCAGCTGCATGTTGGAGACAGGAGGGGAGAAGGAGAAACAGTGGGCCACTTGGAGGGTTCTTACAGAATTCCTCATGGGCTGTAGTGGTCTTTACACGGCGGATGCAGTGGAGATGGAGAGAAGAGGAGAAGTGTGAGATATATTTTGAAGATAGAAGCTGAGCTTGGTGAGGAGGTAGGATTTAGGGAAAGGGAGGAGGCAAGGACGACTGGGATTTTTCATCAGTAAAAACGAGATACCAGCACAGGGTTGGGATGAGGGATAAGTGAGACGATGCCTTCTCTAGGTTTATAAAATGTGTGTAATGTGAATGCAGGGCATGGTTGCTGCCTCTGGAGGTGAGGAGGCTTGAGTATGACCTGTAGCCTCTTCACCTGTATGACTCAGTGCTTTCCAACCACACCATCCTCCTCTTCTTTACCTTTTCCTTCTCTCCCCAAGCCCCAGCTCAATGCTCAACTCCTCCCAGAGCCCTTGACCAGAGAAATCCTGGTCAGTTGATGATCTGCATGCGACAACAACCTTCAGCCCTTGGATCCTCCAGAGTGGGGCTCAGAGGAGGAGGGGATCTGTGGGACGTTATCTGTGGGGCTCGATCCACTCTGTGCTGCAGGCAGCAGGGCTGGGGGACGAGGCAATCTTCCGGGAGCCCTCCTTAGAATTGGTCTTTAAAGAGTTGCTGAGTCTGCTTTCTCATCAGCAGGTCTACGAGTCTGGCTCATTACAGCTAACATCACAGGTTTAGGTTTTTGTGGGTTTTTTCCAACCTCATAATACTTCTGTTGGAAATTTTTTTTTGTTATTGTGGTAAAATACACAAAACATAAAACTTACCATCCTAACCAGTAATTGTATAGTTCAGTGGCATTAAGTATATTCACACCATTGTGCAACCATCACCACCATCCATCTCCAGAACTCTTCATTTTGTAGAATTGAAAATCTGTACTTATTAAACATTAACTCCCCATTCTCTCTTCTCCCCAACCCTGGCAACCACCATTCTACTTTCTGTCTCTATGAATTTGACTACTCTAGGTACCTCATCTAAGTGGAATCAAACAGTATTTGTCCTTTTGTGACTGGCTTATTTCACTCAGCATTATGCCCTCAAGGTTCAACTACCCTGTAGCATGCATCAGAATTTCCTTCCTTTTTAAGGCCAAATAATATTCCATTGTATGTGTATACCACATTTTGTTTATCCATTCATCTGTTGACGGGCACTTGAGTTGCTTCCACCTTTTGGCTATTGCGAATGATGCTGCTGTGAACATGGGTGCACAAATGCCTATTCGAGTCCCTGCTTTCAATTCTTCAGGGCATATATCCAGAAGTGGAATTGCTGGGTCATTTGGTAGCTCTATGTTTAATTTTTTGAGAAACCACCACACTTTTTTCCATAGTGGCTGCACAAGTTTACATTCCTACCAGCAACGCACAAGGGATCTAATTTCTTTTTTTTTTTTAAAGATTTTATTTATTTATTTATTTGTCCCCCAAAGCACCAGTGGATAGTTGTATGTCATAGCTGCACATCCTTCTAGTTGCTGTGTGTGGGAAGCGGCCTCAGCATGGCTGGAGAAGCAGTGCGTTGGTGCACATCTGGGATCCGAACCCGGGCCGCCAGCAGTGGAGCGTGAACACTTAACTGCTAAGCCACGGGCCGGCCCTCAAGGGATCTAATTTCTCCATATCCTCGACAACACTTGTTATTTTCTTTTTTTTAATTTTAATTTTTTATAAAACTCATCCTAATGGACATGAAATAGTATCTCATTGTGGTTTTGATTTGCCTTTTTCCAATAACTAATGATGTTGAACATCTTTTCATACGCTTATTGGCAATTTGTATATCTTCTTTGAGGAAATGTCTATTTAGGTTCTTTTCTCAATTTTAAATTGGATTGTTTATTTTTTTGTTGAGTTGTGGGAGTTCTTTATATATTTTGGATATTAATCCCTTATCAGATATATGGTTTTCAAATATTTTCTCCCATTCTGTGGTTTGTTTTTTCACTCTGATACTGTGCTTTGATGCACAAAAGTTCTTAATTTTGATGAAATCCAATCTATCCATTTTTTCTTTTGTTGACTCTGTTTTTTGGTGTCATAGCTATTATTTAGATTTTTTAAATGATTTTTTTTCAATTTAAATATTGGAGCCAAAATTCTATTTTTCAGTTGGAGAAATTATTACACAAAGAAACTGATGGACTTACTCCATCCCAACATTGGTTAGTAGGCTCTGGGCTGAGAAGCCATAACCTGGGCTCCCTTCAGCGACACTCACTTGCCCTGCAAGACAAGGCAGGACTTTGGTGAGAGCTGGAGCAAGTCACCAGGGTAACCTTCAGACCTTTAGGACCCCGTAGTTTCATCAACCTCTAAATTGAAAAAAAAGAATAATGCCAGTTTTTGTCTTTTCCTTTGCGAGCCATATACATGTTTTCCCCTGTTAAATAAGAGAGCTTTTGGAATGGGGAGTCTGTGAAATATTTTAGAATGTATTCATTTCTGGGCACTGTCTTTCACTAGAGCAGAGAGTTCCCTGTTTAGAATGAATCAATGGGCTGGTTTCATCGTGTTACCAAGTCCTCAGGAGCAGAAATCTGAAGAGCTGCAACGGCTGCCCAGCCAGAATTGTATTGCTCTTGGTGTGCTACTGAGTGCTTGGAAATCTTTCATTTCACCATTATTGAAGAAAGTTCCTCTGCCACCTCCCTCCCCACAGCTCCACTCACCACTTAGTTAATGTTTTAAAGCAATAAAGCAATGGGTCTGCTTAGGGGGGTTTCTAAAAGGAAAGATAAACACAGTTGGGCAACATGATGGGCCACAATGAAGGGAACTTATTATGAAGCCACCCAATTGTCCAGCCTCCTTTAGCAGTAAAACAAGGTCAACCTGATCTTTTCAGGGGCGGTGGGTAGAAGGGTGACTTTTCCAACCAAAGTGGGTGAGTTTTTTGGTCTCTGTTTCTGTCTCTCTGTGTGTATGTGTGTGTGTGTGTGTCTCTTGGAAGGTCCAAGAATTGAAATCCTGTTCTTCAGGGAGACCATCTAATGGTGACTTTGGATTTAGCGCAGCTCTCCCCGGCGACAATGAGCACACTCCTTCTGCCCTGTTTCCTTCGGGCGTCAACAAGCGCGCTTGGAAACGTTGAACCCCGAGGACGTTCTCGCTCCTGTTGAATGCTCTAACCCTCAGTGCCCCAGAGCCGTCTGGGGAAGGGACAATCCTACCCCGCCGTCCCCGCGCCACTGCTCCCCAACTCTCAGCCCGACACTCTAGGTAGTTTGGGGTCTAGAAACAAGACCAGCAGCAGCGCCTTCCGCACAGGCTGAGGGTGAGCACTTGACCACCCCGGGAGACGCTTTCCTCCCACTTCGTTCCGCTGCTGGCCCAGCGGGGAAAAGAGAACCCGGGAGAGCGAGGGTGAGAAGGGCTCAGGCGGGAAACCGACCCGGCAGGGGCGAGCGCGGCCCGAGGGCGGGGCGGGCGCGGGAGGGCGCGAGGGGCGTGGGCGCGGCGGCCCGCGCGCCCTGGCGGCCCAGGGGGAGGGGCGCTGGCGGGAGCGGCGCCTCCCGCCCGGGGTGATCGGCGCGCGCGGCGGCCCCGCGGCACAGAGCGGCGAGCGGGGAGCGCGAGCTGGCGGCGGCGGCGGCGACAGAGGGCTCGAGCGCGAAAGCCGACGGGCGGCGCGGCTGCCATGGGCGCGCAGTGACTGGCTGCGCAGCGCGAACTTCCTCGGCGGCGCGGAGCTCCCCGGCTGGCGGTGCGTCTCCTCGGTCACCATGAAAGGTAGGGCGGTGGCGGCTGCGCGGGGCTTGGGGCCCGGCGGGGCGGGCAGGACGGGGCGGAGGTGCATCCCTGCGCGAACTTGCTTGAGGCTGAGGGCTGGGGGAGACCCGGCGCCGGGATCGTGCGTGCACCCTTGGGGCGCCCCCTTGCTCTCGAGTTGGGCACGGTAGGGGACCCAGAGGTTGGGGTTTTGAAACGTGCAAGTATTCTCCTCCCCATCGAATCTCCGCAAAGTAGTTGCAAGCCCTAAGTCGTTGTTTAGGGATTCCAGGTCTCAAGTTTTTAATTGAAAAAATATGCAGAGGAGAGTGAAGGCATCATCATTCCCCCCAGTCCATTTTCCGCTCTGCAGCGCGCCGCACTCTCTCCGGGGTCTTCTTTCCTCCCCGCCGTTGCCGTTTCCCTATCCGAGAAGTCGCTGTGCCGCCGGCCGGGTGTTTGCTCCCGGACTCGGAGATGTTCTCGGTGCGCCCTCCCCACATCTGGCAATGATTAGGTGCCCGCGGAGTTCAGCTGGTTCGGAAAGTGAGTTTGGCATCTTTCTCCATCAGACCCACTGACTGCAAAACAACTGCTCTCTGTTCCGCGTCCCTTCCACGTGCCCGCCTGTGGAGTTGGTGTGCCCACGTGTGTTCACGGGTGACACATATCGTCCCGTTAATCGTCTCCTGGGCGATGTCCTCTGCAGGCCAGTTTAGAGAAGTGTCAGATGTCATCGTACCTTTAAACGGAATCACAAGGAGAAGGGCTTTACTTTAGCCTTCCCTTCAGTAGAAACACGGAGATTTGTCAGGAGAATCTTGATTTACATGTGAGATAAATAATTACGGCGGAGGCATCAAAGGGAAGCCTTTGGGGATGGGCCAGCGTGGTGTTTACACAAGACTCGCGTTCCTGGTTTTGTGCTAGGATAACACGTTTCGGTGCCCGCGCGGGCCGGGATTGGGTGAGGGGGCTGAGTGCGAAATGCCATGGGCCGCGGTGACCGAGTTTCCAGCCTCCCGACCACGCAGTGCCGTCGCTTTCACTTGCCAGCGTTGCTCTCCGAGGGAGGCGCCCGGGAGCCCCACACGCTTGGAAAGTAACTTTCGGCTCTAGGTTTCTCTGAAAGGCAGTTCTCGCTCAACTGTCCGGAGCGTTGATGTGCCACCGCCTAGCTCTCTTTCCAAGGCGTTATGTCTCTACATGAGGAGACCCTGGAAAGTGAGGGGACTGAGTGCCAGGTGACAAGTGGCCCGCCCCAGAGGAAGAGAAACAAAAGATGTGATACAGCTCTCCTGGCCGATGGTGTGTGTTCCGTGTCTCTCCGTCTGTTTCTCTTTTCTCATTTATGTTTTAGGAAACACGCACTTTCCTTATCTAGCACCGATTAAAGGATCCTCCCCAGAAAGGAGAGTTTACATAGCTAAAAGTTATTCTGAGGCTCAGTTACCATGTTTTTAGCCAGAAGTTAATCTTCTCACTGCTGGTCACTGAGGCCAGTAGTTTTTAAACTCGTGGAAAAATAAGCCACCTACTCACTCTGTCAGCTCCCATGTGGGTTCCTAAATTCTGAAAATCTTGTTATGCTTTTGACTGGGTAAATAAGCATTATTGCAGTTTGGGTACTTTTCAGTGTTAATTCACATCTGCAATGGAAAACACACCTAAAAGTCCCAAACATATTCTTGTGAGATTTATGCTACATTCTGGACTAGCTTGCAGACATCCTGGAGAAGGCTCGTTGCTTACCCCTTGTGGTCTGGGCACCCTCTAAAAGGCTCCACTCACCTTCTGCCCCACTGGTGGAGGGGGGTGAGGAACTGGTGAATCCCTGGTTAGACTAGTCCCTTGGAAGGCCTCTTTTAAAATGAAATAGTCTGTAAGAAATTCACTTTTTTTAATTTGCATTCATTTGTCTGGTTGGTGAGGTAGGGAAGGGAGGGGACAGTAATAATTTTTTAGTACCTACCAAGCACCAGCCACTGTGCTATGTCCTCTACAAGCTCTCTATAAATGAATCCTCTCAACAACCCTAGGAGGTGGGTTTTTTAACCCCCGTGCTATTGATGTGGAAACTGAGTCTAGAAGAAATAGGAACTGGTAACTAGGAGGATGGCAGGCATCTAAAGACAAGCTTTGCCAGTTTCCCCGTGTTGCTTGGAAAGACCTAGGACTGCAGATACGATAGCCTCTGATGTAGACTAGAAGATAAGTGAATCTCAGACAACGAAGTAGCGAGGTAACCCACAGTTGGTGCAGCAGCCAGAAAGGGGTGGAGCCAAGAAATTGGACACAAGGCTTCTAAAGCCAAGCACAGAGTGCGTTTCTAGCCAACAAGGAAAGCTGCATTTACCAAGTGGAATTATTTTTGACAGTTTGCCATAGGTAACCAACCCAGAGTTTTTCTTGGGTTTGTGATTATGTCACATAGTTATGAACTCATTATACTTCAGACAGCCAGTGTTTCATTAGAATTTGATTTTCCTAAATGATCGATGTCAATGGCAAGCCTTGCAAATGCTTAAAATTAAAGTAGTAAGGTAAAACATTCATTAGCCAAATAGAAAATTAGTGGACACCTTAGAAGTTACAGAAGTTTATTTGCCAAAGCAAAAATTTAGCTCTGTGTGAGTCAGATGCCCTTTTAAGGTACCTATTTGACTTTCTAATTTTGATGTCTAGACCTTAGTGGTGGCTTTTGTAATAACCCAGGCTTTGGGAGTGTAATTCCATATCTACAGTGGGCCACAGTGCCACCTATCTGTTGTTTTCAGCAAATATGTTTCTCTGTACTGTTTTCTCCATCCCTCGAGTCACGAGTACCAAAAATAATGACATCATTATATATTTTTCAGAAGAAAATTACTTACCTCATTGCTGCAATACTTGAAGTCTTCCAAACCGATTAAAACATGAAGTTGGTTTTAATTTATTTCCAATTTCATTTTCAATTAGCTGTACTGTACCATAAATCTCATGGTTTTAGATAAACATTCACATTCTTTATGAAGGAATCTAACTTCTCTAGTGTTAGGTGTGTCATTACGAAATCACATTTCTCATTCTGAAAGTTGGGAATATTGGTGAGTTTCAACGCAGCAGCACTGGTTGTCTAAAAGACGGCTGAAAACCACCACCAGGATGAGGGATCAGAAAGGTCCAAACCGCTGTTGTAATTTAACACAGGGAGGAGGTTGGTGCCATCAAAACATAGTGTTCAGCTGCTTAGTTTTGTGCTTTCGTATATAAACATTTCTGAAATACTGTTTGGCAATAATACTTTTAAAATGTGCTAGTAAGCAGTATGCTTCTACTGCCTGTAGTTTTTCTGGACTCATGGTCTCCTTGTTTTCCCAGTGTCTCTCTAAGATTTCTTGTCCTTAGCTGGGATAAGCAAACAAGCATGTAAGGGCTGACTGCATTTGATATTGAAGGAATCATGTTTTCTGAAGGGAAATGGAAACAGAATGAGGCCTTTTTCCCTTCACTGATTGGGAATTGGGGCTGCCCTTCCTCTGGAAGGCATATTTACAATCTAATTATACTTTTGACTTTTCATTAGTTTGAGGATGCTTGACATTCTTAATCTGAGGTTTAATTATTGCTAAGTATAGATCTTCTCTGTGGTCTCCTATGCAATTTCCCAAGATTGTTCCCATGCCCCCCCCTTCACCATGTGGCTCATCCACTGATAATGGTGTGAATGGGAATGGCTGTCAGATGATAGCTTTCAAGCTATATCGTAACTAGGTGTCTGATTTTCTGAATTCATGCTTATTCTCGTTAAAATATTATTTCAAAACAGTTGATACAACTGCTGCCAAGGTAAGTTAAATGGCCCTAAAAGTATTCATTTTTCAAATGGGAAAATAGACATTTAAATTTTGTGATAGAAAAAGTATGTTTTGCCTTGGGTAAAACTGGCATGTGGGTAATCTCTCAGGGGGCGAGTCTGACACACACATCTCCCCATGGTGGGAAGAAGGGGTGGGCCCCAGGAGAGAAAGCCCAGAGTGATGGCAGAGCCCAGCCTTCCTGCTGGCGGTGTGTGTCCATGGTGCTTTGGAGCTTCAGCTGGTGAATCAAAGTGAAAAGAATCAGGCAGTTGGGGGGGGACAGAATTCTAGGTCTTGGAGGTAATCATCTGTGAAGAGAGTCGACCCCCACCATGGGGTCAGCTCTACCATGCTGGTCCTCCCCTTTCCGTCTTCTGTTCTTTTGCCACTCCAAAGGCACAGGCTCTCTCTCTCAGCTTACGGAGTTTCTGTCTATGGCTGTGAAGCAGGGAACAGGGTCATGTGTTGGAAGATAAATGCCAGGGACGAGATTGATCTGTAACATGGTTTGTGCTCAAAAACAACTTCTTAGGTATGACTGATGGGTCACTTAATGCCCCCACTTATTGTTTTTCCCCTTAATAATCACCAACATTTATTGAGCACCTGCCATGCCAGGCATTATTATTTGCTTCCTTTTACAGATAGGTAAACTTAGGCTCAGAGAAGTTGAGTTACTTGTCTAAGTGCACTCAGCAATCAGTGGGGAAATTGGTATTCAAACTCAGACAGTCTGACTCCAGAATCCACATATTACACCTCTAGCTTAGGCTTATCCCAGCCACACCCTAATATTTCTTTAAATCAACACATCTTCGTTAAGTACTTCTTGGGTGCCACATTCCGCTAGATATTGAGTGAGCAAGATAGAGAACATTCTGCCTTCTGGACTCAGACCTATAAAAACCTGGCATCAAAGGTCTGAAGAAATTGATATGCTCTTCAGCCAGCCGCTAGAGGGGATTTTCTAGACTGGAGCTCTTACAAAGATAAAGCAGATTCCAGAGTTGCTGCCCTGTGCCGAGTTTATCTTCTGGGAGGTGTTGCTTACAGCTGATTGAATGAATGTGCGTGGCCGCTGAAGCCATCAACTCTGATAACAGCCCCCTGCACCAGTCTTGCTGACAGGTTTGCCATGAGACAACAAAACTTTGTCAGAAGTGCCATTTTCAAGGTCACACTGTAACCACCAGTAAGTGATCAGTAAAAATAATAAAAATAATAATAATAAATAAACATCTTAAACAAGGGATAAGGAGGTATAGCATTCTTCATAGAAAGTATTTCTTTCTTTACTGCTGATGACAGTTTCTAACCACACTGACCATGTAAAGCTTGAGGGAGGTAACTTTGCGATCAAGCAGTGATCTGATTTCTATTTAAGTGAATGATATTTGAAGAGCCCAAATCAATATAGTACTGGGAAAAGGTCCTGTGGATTGCTTCAGGAACCTTTTTAATTGTGTAGCAGTGGAAGCCAATGGAAGCAGAAATTAGTAATCCCAAATTAAGATTCCAGAGAGATCCTAGGAGCTCTCTTAACCCCTGAATTTATCGTGAATATTTAATCAGTACTCTTAAAAAATATAAAAGGTGTGTTTCAACATAGGAGAAAATTTAAAATTAAGTAAATTTGTGGGCCTTGGATATATTAAATATGACTCCTTTATGTTTCCTGAATGGCTTGGGATTATAACTCAGTGTCACATAAGGTCGTGTTCACTAGCCTGAGAGGCTGGATGTTGGACGTTCTGCGTGAAAAACTAACTTGTCGTTGGTTGTGTGGAAGTAGCTGCAGTTCTCTGGGCCTCAGTCATTTCCTTGTGACGTAGAGATGTTAGGAAACTAGCTGATATTTATATAACAATTCATTATTCAAAGGCAAAAGAGTCCAACTTTATACTTGATAATCTATACTTTAAAATATAACCATTTCATAAAATGTAATTATACATAGCGATTGTAGGAGTTGAACCTGATAATTTTAGTGTGCTGGTGAGGATTGTGGGCTCTGAAACCAGGGGGCCTGATGGCAACATGCAAATTACTTAACCTCTCTGGGCCCGCAGTTTCTTTATCTGTCAAATGAGGGATAATCATGGCATCTACCGGATAGAGTTGTTTTGAGGATTAAATACGTTACTATGGATCAATTGTTTAGAATGGTGTCTAGCACTTAATGAGAACTCAAGACATTTTAGTGATTGTAATACTGTATAGTAATTATAACCTGCTGCTTCCTCTGGGCAGTAATATAATTGCCAATTTATGTTAAGTTAATCAAGTGATATAGTTTATATGATGAAGGCAAATGTTCAGTTTTGGAATGAAAATAATTTTCCAATAACAAATGTGTTAAAACTGACCTCATGGATAGGAGGGAGCTGTGCTCTCTGTGGGGAACAGTGTTAGTATTGGTCAATCTCCAGCTGTTGTCACTGATGTTATTGTCATCTTTGTAATGTAGTCAAAAATCAGCCCTACCGAAAATGCAGGGACCATATTTATAGTGAAGTTTGTAATTATAGTGAAATAGTACAAGTTTACCATTTGTTATGATAGTGGTAGAAAAGTGGTAAATATATGTAAATACATTTAATTTACCTAGGAGCACTAATTTTCCAGGAGCACTGTTGTTCAGATGCCTACTGATGATGACATAATATTTTTAAAGATGTGTATCTCAAATCCAGTGTCCAATTTTATCCTATAAGGATATGACATCAAGGAATCAAAACATGAAACAAATTTGTCTCTAAATAAGTATTAGGACAGATGTACATACAGTATTTTTTTTACCATATGACATCATGTCTATTGCATTGGTAGTGTTAATTTTCCTTTAAGCTGTCATGTTTCTATTTTTCTTATTATTTACAATTGGACCACCAAGCCCTAACTAGCTTTTGTTTATTCTTTATTTAGTGTATTATTTAAATATATTCAAATATTTAGTACATATGTAGCCTCTGTCCTCAAGGAGCTTGTAGGCTGGTAGGCAGGATAAGACTTAGGCATAAACACCTGGAAACCAGGGTCAAAGGTGAAAAGTGCGCTATTTGAGGTTCAGACAGGTGCTGCTGGAGGATAGAGGTGGAGAGGGCAACCTGGATGAAGACAGGGATCTTTTCATTTGGAGGGGATATTTGAGCTAATCCATTATCTCGAATTATATTTCCTATTTCAGATTACATTACTCTAATAGGGTAAAAGTAATTAGAGGCAAATGGTACATCCGGGCCACCTTGAAACCTTCAAGTATGACATTTCAGTGTGGGAGGTAAGAGAACATCAGAGTTTTCTCAGACTTTGTCTCCTAAGCTCAATTTTGGTCCATCATTTGTAATCAATTATAATATATTACTTTGGCATAACTGTTTGGGTAACCTAAAATAAAGTTAAGTGATTTCCAAACAAAACAACCGTATCAGTTATTTTTGTTTGTTTGTTTGTTTAACAAAGACCACGTACTTTTTGTGTGCCTCCAGAGAAATGGATGGCATTAGTTTTTCTTGCCCAATGACCCACATGTTTGAGGCCCTTATAACATTTGAGGCAGGGTTTCAAGTCCTCATCCTGACTCTCTCATTATTGACCTGACCAACATGATTGGATGAGAAGGTCCTTCACAAAAGAAAGGGAGGCACATCACCTCCCCTGTAGTTACCCATGAGTGATAGATGTGGGGTGAAGGTTTTGAGTGTCACATTTGTTTCTTACTTTTTTTTTTTTTTTCCTTTTTTGGCTGAGGAAGATTTGCCCTGAGCTAACATCCGTTGCTAGTCTTCCTCTATTTTGTGTGTGGATTGCTGCCACAGCATGGCTGCCAACAAGTGGTATAGGGCCACACCGGGGAACTGAACCCAGGGTGCTGAAGTGGAGCACACTGAACTTAATCACGAGGCCGTGGGGCCGTCCCCTGTTTCTTACTTTTTAAGTCGTTGAAGTTGGCTGCTGGGGTAATCTGGTTTGGCCCCCACTACCAATCTAGGGGTAAAAGTAATGAAAAATCCCCTTAATTTTGTTGGACAATAAAGGCAGGAAAAAGGTACCATATCTCTCTTTTTCCTAAAAGCAAATATCTGTTGTTTTTACAAACATCAGAATTACAAGTTGTGCTAGAAATTGGAGTCATTTTATGTTTTGATAATTTTGACTTAAAAAAAACTATTCCATTGAATCAAAAAGTGATCCTACTGTTGGAAAACATAAAATTCAGAAAGCAACGGAGTAAGATAAATCTCCTGTAATATTCAGAATAATCTATAAGCATTAAATTGCTACAAATTCCTTCATCCATTTGGAGTGGAGGGGGAGACCTGGAACAGTTGAATGGAGGGCAGATCTAATTACCCCATCAAAAATATCCTGAACCTTGATATTTTATTACACTGCTCTGTGCTCAGTCACTGGCAGAATACTTAACAACTGTGGCCCAGAAGTGCCAATGGGGCAAAAAGAAACTATACCAGGAGCCACATAGGTTTTATATTTGTAAAACTATAAAACCAGGGCAAATGTTACCAATACTGCTCTTAGAGTTAAATCGAGGTTAAAGAATGTCTGTCTGCAGTTTTTACAGCCCAAGTACGTTGAGATAAATCTTCAATATCAAATAGACACTCCAGTGCCAATTAGCTACAGTCCCGATTGAACCCACCCTATGTATTACTCTTCTGCTAATCAAACTTCCCTGCTGTCTCCCTCCCCCAGATGCTCACTTCAGACTGGAGCTTCGTGCCTTTTGAAACTAGATGATTAGAGGAGTCCTTGCCCAAACCTAAAGCTGTCCTGTATTTCATGAACATTCAAGGCCTGTGGTATTTATTTGGGGCCTTAGAGCATAGTAGTTGCTCTTGCCTCTTCTGCCCCTTACGTCAAAAAACCCATCATACAGTACTTATTAAGCACCTGGTATGTGTCGGGTGTTTTCCAAGCAGCAGTTCACTTTTTCTTCCCTACGATGTGTGCAATAGGAACATATTATTGGTCCCATCTTCTAGGAGACAGAGAGGCATCCTTGAGCTTATGTTGCCAGTACCAGGTGAAGCCAGTCTTCAAACCTAGGTCTTTTAATTCCAAAGCCCGAGATTTACCATTACAGGCCAGCCTCTGGCCTTAAGGAGAGTCTTCCAGAAAAGCACGGCAACATTTCAGCGGATACCCAAAATATTTAGCAACCCGGGTGACACACTGTGGAGGCCACAGTTCCCACAGACAACCACATGAAAGCAACTCCGTGGAGTGCTAGCCGGTGGAGAGTGGCCGTAGACTCAGGGATCCAGATGGTGCTGGGCATGTAGCCCCAGGGGTGCAGGGGCACCTTCACCACCCAGGCCTACCACAGTAACTAGCGCTGGTGGGGACACACAGGGACAGCTAGCAGGAACGCTCAGAGCAGAGGGTGTTCACCAGCTGGTTTGGAGGCAGTTAGATATTTTAAAAACCGATGGGACCGTACTCTTTTGTTCTAACAGTGATGACTCTACAAGAGCCGGGGCTGCGTCCAGGTAGAAACGGGCGAGAGCAGCTGATGGATGCCTACACGGGGACAGCAGCACCGAGCCCAGCTTGGAAAAGAAGTCTGAATGCAGCCTAGCCTCTGTCCACGGTCCTTCAGCTTGGCTGCTCAAAAAGTCTGAACTTGTTCTGTTTTATTTGGCATTTGTCAGAACCTACTTTGTGCCAGGTATCTGAGGCTGCAAGTCCCGACTTTTTATTCTGTTGCTTCAGGTTGAGCTCCGCACACAGGCTCTTAGAGCAGCTACCTTTCTGATCATCAGCATCTGTTGGGCCTGGACACTTTCTTTTTGTACCTGACTTTCGTCTTCTGTTCACTTCCCTTGTTTCCTTTGCTTTACTTTATTTTTTCTTTTTATCAAAGTTAGAGATGCACATAGTTTAAAGAGTCAAATAATATCACAGATTTATTATGAAAAACAGCAGTTTCCTGCCCACCCCACCTTCATTTCATCATTTTCCAGTCCCCAGAGGCAACCTCTTGAGAATGTTTTTAGCAATTTTTTTTTGGCATTTACTTTTCTTTCAGTTATCTACTGATGCCTAACAAACCATCCCCAAACCCCGTAGCTTAAAACAACAGCTGTTTGTTCACGATTCTGCGATTTGGGCCAGGCTAGGCGGGGATGGCTGGTCTCTGCTTCCTGAGGTGTTGCTGGGCTGGACAGCCTCACTCCCGTGGCTGGAGCATCAGCAGGGTGGCTGGAACAGCTGAGGGCTGGCTGGTCTCTCTCTCCTTCTCTTCAGAGTCTCTCATCCTCCAGGGATCCTCTCTCTCCAGGTGGCCTGCAGTCCATCAGGGTAGTTGGACTTGTCACATGGCAGCTGGCTGCCAAGAGGGTGAAAACAGAAGCTGAAAGGCCTCTGAGGCCCCAGGGTCATCCACTGCCACTTCTGCCACAAGAGCAAGTCACAGGGCCTCCCAGATCCAAGAGGAGTGGAGATGGACTTGCACGTGGAGGGATGGAAAGAATTGTTGGTAGCCCTTCATGCAGATGATCTAACACAACGCCATACCTCTAAGTGACATGCTTACGGTGTTCTTGCTTATTATTGTTATTACTTTTAGGCATTATATATTGACTCCCTTTATAGCAGATGAGGAGTTAGTTCCTTAACCCTTCACCTCCACCTAACAACCCTCAGACACCTCCTGTTCCCCTCCATCATCCCAATATAGTTATATCACAATCTTGATTTGATCAATATCAGTTGGTGTTTATATTATTACAAGGATATAAATGCTCTCACAGCTGACTCATCTTTATTTCTTGCATAACTTTGTTTCCCCTGAAGTTAATAACCCTCTTGTTATTTTGTTTGTTTAGCTTCCTATGTATGTATACATCGTCATTCATCCCCAAAGTCTCTTCCACTTTCCTAAATCTCCGCAGTGTGTTCAAACATAGTAGGTGTTCTCTTGTTTTCATCTTCTTGAAGAAATCTTTCCTGGAGCCTCCTGACTTTCAGGGTTAGGGTTAGGTTAGGGTATACACACGCTTGTGCGCATGCACACACATATGTCTTTCGGGGTTCCTTATTTTAGTGGAATGCAATCTCCAATAACTTCCCAAGAAAGGTGTGCATGAGAGGTACATTTTTGGCGAGTCTGCAGGTCTGAAGAGGTTTTTATGTAACTTACTCATTTGAGAGATTTCTATGTTGGAAATAACTTAGCCTTAGAATTTTGAAGGCACTGATCTGTTTTCTTTTAGCTCCAGTTTTGCTGGTGAGAAGTATGAAGCCATTCTTTTTTTTATTCTTGTAAGTAGTCTTTTTTTTTTTTTCTGTCTGGAAGTTTTTAGGATTTTCTTTTTGTCAGTGTTCTGAAATTTTATGAAGATGTACCTTGAGTGGAGCTCTTTCCTTGTGCTGGGAAGTGATGGGCTCTTTCATTCTGAGACTCCTGGTCCTTCACTATTGGAAAATGTTGTTCAGTTATTCCTCCCCTAGTTCTCTCCTTTTTTTCTTTTTCCTGAAACACTTGTTATTTGAATATTGGACCTGCTGAGTGGATTCTCTAATTTTTTTCTT
Organism: Diceros bicornis minor; assembly: GCF_020826845.1. Lineage (NCBI taxonomy): Eukaryota > Metazoa > Chordata > Mammalia > Perissodactyla > Rhinocerotidae > Diceros > Diceros bicornis. The sequence goes on along the minus strand of NC_080755.1, from coordinate 14,519,068 downwards.
ATCTTTACTCTTTTCAGTTTATTTGCTCTTTTTTCTACTTCTGGAGTATTTCAACTCTGTCTTCCAACTTGTCTATTAAGTTTTTATACCTGTGATAATATTTTTAATTTCCAAGAGTTCTTTTTTTCCTCTCATGGTTCCTTTTTCAATAGCATCCTGTTCTTATTTTATGGATAGTTTATCTTTTATCTTTACAAAGATATTAATGGTAGGATTTGCTTTTTTTTTAAATTTTTATCATCCTGCATGATGTATATTTCCTCCCAATTGCTTTCTCTGGTTTCTTTATTTTCATCTCTGTCTTTTCATGTTAGAGGCTGTGTCAGATGTCTGGTGATCCTTGGTGTCTTCTCATACATAAGAGCAGAGCAGTATAATGGTTGATTAGAACCTCTTTGTTTTGGTGGGTTTTGTGAACTGTGATTGTCACTCTAGGCTGACTTGGCTGGGCTGTTCCAGTGGGGACCTCCTGGAATTGAAATCATTAGTTTATTTTTCTCTTAACTGGCCAGATTTCCCAGGAAGAATCTTCCAGTCTTTAGCCTGGAGGGTACAGTCCAGCTGATTGGGTGGGAGAAGAGGACCGAGTATCTGAACACTCAGCATGTAAACTTTCACCTTTTCCCCTGATTCCATGATAGTCTGCTCATCTCTGTAGTTCCTGGTGTCTGCTAGACAAGAGACCTATTGTTTTAACTTCTCTGAATAATAACCCTTAGATCTTCTGCTGTGGTTGGGGAGGGGCAGCTCTGTGGGGGACTTGGGAAGTCGAGCCACACAAATCATCCGTTTAAAGTCTACAATTCAGTGGGTTTTTTTTTTTTTTGTATGTTCGTAGGCTTTGCAACCATCGTTACAATCGATTTTAGAACATTTTTGTCACCCCCAAAAGAAACCCCAAGCCCATTAGCAGTTACTTCCTATTTCTCCCTAAAACTCTAGCCCCAAGCAGCTGTTAATCTGCTTTCTGACTCTATGCATTTGCCTAATATGGACATTTCATATAAATGGAATCATACAATATGTGGTTTTTTGTGACTTGAGTTCTTTTACTTAGCACTGTTTTCAGTTCATCCATATTGCAGCATATATCAGTACCTCATTTCCTTTTATTACTGAATAACCTTCCATTGTATTGATATACCACAATTCATTTATCCATTCATGAGTTGATGGACATTTGGGTTGTTTCCGCAATTTTTGTTTTAATTTTTTGTTTATTGCAGTAACATTGGTTTATAACATTGTAAAAATTTCAGGTGTACTTCTATTTCTGCATAGGTTACATCATGTTCACCACCAAAATACTAATTACAACCCATCACCACACACATGTACCGAATTATCCCTTTCACCCTCCTCCCTCCCCCCTTCCCCTCTGGTAACCACCAATCCAATCTCTGTCCCTATGTGTTTGTTTATTGTTGTTATTATCTACTACTTAATGAAGGAAATCATACGGTATTTGACCTTCTCCCTCTGACTTATTTCACTTCGCATTATACCCTCAGTGTCCATCCATGTTGTCACAAATGGCTGGATTTCATCGCTTCTTATGGCTGAGTAGTATTCCATTGTGTATATATACCACATCTTCTTTATCCATTCGTCCCTTGATGGGCACTTAGGTTGCTTCCAAGTCTTGGCTATTGTGAGTAACGCTGCAGTGAACACAGGGGTGCATGTACCTTTACAAATTGGTGTTTTCAAGTTCTTTGGATAAATACCCAACAGTGGAATAGCTGGATCATATGGTAGTTCTATCCTTGATTTTTTGAGGAATCTCCATACTGTTTTCCATAGTGGCTGCACCAGTTTGCACTCCCACCAGCAGTGTATGAGTGTTCCCTTCTCTCCACATCCTCTCCAACACATGTTGTTTCCTGTCTTGTTAATTATAGCCATTCTGACGGGTGTGAGGTGATATCTCATTGTAGTTTTGATTTGTATTTCCCTGATAGTTAGTGATTTTGAACATCTTTTCATGTGTCTGTTGGCCATCTGTATATCTTCTTTGGAGAAATGTCTGTTCAGGTCTTTTGCCCATTTTTTAATTGGGTTGGTAGTTTTTTTGTTGTTGAGATGCACGAGTTCTTTATATATTTTGGAGATTAAGCCCTTATCAGAAGTATGGTTTGTAAATATCTTCTCCCAATTGTTAGGTTGTCTTTCCGTTTTGTTGATGGTTTCCTTTGCTGTGCAGAAGCTTTTTAGTTTGATGTAGTCCCATTTGTTTATTTTTTCTATTGTTTCTCTTGCCCGGTCAGACGTGGTGTTTGAAAAGATGTTGCTAAGACCGATGTTGAAGAGCGTACTGCCTATGTTTTCTTCTAGAAGTTTCACAGTTTCAGGTCTTACATTCAAGTCTTTAATCCACTCGGAGTTAATTTTTGTGTATGGTGTAAGGTAAGGGTCTACTTTCATTTTTTTGCATATGGCTATCCAGTTTTCCCAACACCATTTGTTGAAGAGACTTTCTTTTCCCCATTGTATGTTCTTGGCTCCTTTGTCAAAGATTAGCTGTCCATAGATGTGTGGGTTTATTTCTGGGCTTTCGATTCTATTCCATTGATCTGTGTGTCTGTTTTTGTGCCAGTACCATGCTGTTTTGGTTCCTGTAGCTTTGTAGTATATTTTGAAATCAGGGAGTGTGATACCTCCAGCTTTGTTCTTTTTTCTCAGGATTCCTTTAGCTATTCGAGGTCTTTTGTTGTTCCATATAAATTTTAGGATTCTTTGTTCTATTTCTGTGAAAAATGTTGTTGGAACTTTGATAGGGATTGCATTGAATCTATAGATGGCTTTAGGAAGTATGGACATCTTAACTATGTTAATTCTTCCAATCCAAGAGCACAGAATATCTTTCCATTTCTTTGTGTCTTCCTCGATTTCTTTCAGACGTGTTTTATAGTTTTCGGTGTACAGATCTTTCACCTCTTTGGTTAAGTTTATTCCTAGGTATTTTATTCTTTTTGTTGCAATTGTAAATGGGATTGTATTCTTAATTTCTCTTTCTGCTACTTCGTTGTTAGTGTACAGAAATGCAACTGATTTTTGTATGTTGATTTTGTATCCTGCAACTTTACCATATTCGTTTATTACTTCGAAAAGTTTTCTGGTGGATTCTTTAGGGTTTTCTATATATAAAATCATGTCATCTGCAAATAGTGACAGTTTCACTTCTTCCTTTCCAATTTGGATCCCTTTTATTTCTTTCTCTTGCCTGATTGCTCTGGCTAGGACTTCCAGTACTATGTTAAATAGGAGTGGTGACAGTGGGCATCCTTGTCTGGTTCCTGTTCTTAGAGGGATAGCTTTCAGTTTTTCACCATTGAGGATGATATTAGCTGTGGGTTTCTCATATATGGTCTTTATTATGTTGAGGTACTTTCCTTCTATACCCATTTTATTCAGAGTTTTTATCATAAATGGATGCTGTATCTTGTCAAATGCTTTCTCTACATCTATTGAGATGATCATGTGATTTTTATTCTTCATTTTATTAATGTGGTGTATTACGTTGATTGATTTGCGAATGTTAAACCATCCGTGCATCCCTGGAATAAATCCCACTTGATCATGGTGTATAATCTTTTTAACGTATTGTTGTACGCGATTTGCTAGTATTTTGTTGAGGATTTTTGCATCGATGTTCATCAGTGATATTGGCCTGCAATTTTCTTTTTTTTGTGTTGTCCTTGTCTGGTTTTGGTATCAGGGTAATGTCAGCTTCGTAGAATGAGTTAGGGAGCTTCCCCCCCTCCTCAATTTTTTGGAAGAGTTTGAGAAGGATAGGTATTAAGTCTTCTTTGAATGTTTGGTAGAATTCACCAGGGAAGCCGTCTGGTCCTGGACTTTTATTTTTGGGGAGGTTTGTGATTACTGTTTCGATCTCCTTACTGGTGATTGGTCTATTCAAATTCTCATGTACAAGTTTTTATATGGACATATGTTTTCACTTCTTTTGGGTGTATACCCAGGAGTGGAATTGCTGGGTCATATGATAATTCTATGTTTAAACTTTTGAGGACCTGATTCCCAAGTAACGGCACCATTTTGCATTACCGTCAGCAGTGTATGAGGGTTCTAATTTCTCCATGTCCTTGCCAACACTTACTGTCTTTTTGAGTATAGCCAATTGCTTCTTAAACATATATTCAACCAGTCCTCCTATTTTAGCCTCATCTTTATTCCCCTCCCAGAGTGACCTGTGTCCCAAATTCCTGAGCCTTTTTGGGGTTCTGTGGTGTAAATCATTGCTGCCTGGCTTTCCCTGCAGCGAGACAGGGTTCCGTTTCTTGGGTCTGTGGAGTCAGTGACCATTGGGGTGTGGAACTCGAGGGCCCACAGACCTCGGTCTTAGTCTTGGCCTGGCTGCTCACAGGCTGTGAGACCTTGGGTTAAATTATGCAACTCCTCTGAGCCCCAGTTTTCTCATCTGTAAAACAGAGAAACATAACGAATGGGAAGCATTTGGCATTCAGTAGGTACTGACTAAATACTGATTCTCTTATCTTCCCCAAGCATGGTAGATATTCAAAAAGAGAAAGATTTAATCTCTTCAGGAACTTTTCAGCTAGTGGGAGAGAGAGACACATATATTACTCTAATCTGCTTGATTTTCAACAACTACTGAGTGCCTGTAATGTGCTGTAAATGTACTAGTAGCTGAGGGAACAATGTGATAAGTTTCCTGTTTTCAAATGGCTTTCCACCTGGTGGTGTCAAAACCAGAACTGGAGTATAAGGCGGACGGAGATAAGTGCCATCACACTGATACAGAGTATCGGCAGGGAGAGGTAAATTCCAGCCATAGGGATATTGCACAACTTGGTTCACAGATTGATTGGAACATTTTAATGTGTATGACTCTCAACTCTCTAAGCCAACTAAACTAAAATTCACTGAACTCATGGTACTCTGAAATGGCCAGGCTCAAAGAATACATCAGCAACAGAATTCTGTTCAACATTCACGAAATCTCTGCAGCGTGGCTCTGTGCCAGTTACCAAGGAAAGTAAAAAAAAATAAATAAAAATCACATTTTGAAATAGGCAAGCAAAAGACAGTGTAGCCCATAGGTATTAAAACGAAAATGCTAAAGTATGGCTGGGGAAGCCAAGAAAGTACGTGCTTGTAGATATAAATCTCAAATTAAACTTTTGTTTTCTTTGTTTGTTTTGTTAGTTTGTTAAGATGACTTCTTCCCTGCAGACAAACTGCTGTCAGAAGCAGGGATCAAGTTATGGCCACTGCAGCACTTAGAGGCCTTAATCTTAACCAGATCCTGCTCATGTGGGAGTGTAGAGTTATGTGGTTTAGATTGTGTCACAGACAGATTTTGAAAAGTGGCAAGTTGCTCAGGTGACTGGATATTCTCTAGCGAGAATGTCCTTATTTGAGTGTACCGCTTTTGCAGGCCCCTGATGCCGCAATCTGGGATGCACTCAGCTTGGGTCTGCAGAGTGTGAGGAAAAGGTTTTGAGAACAGAATATAACATAGCGCATACTGTCAGGCTCTTGGCTTTCTCAAACCTGTCTTTTAGCCATTGGGGCCTGTCACGGTCTTTACCCTCTAAAATGTTCAGGCCTTAGGAACACCTAACCTCTCATCTTTTCTTCTTTTTCTCTTGTAGCCCGAGATGTGGGTTGTCCACACAACCACAAGCCCCATCAACTGTTGCCTCTTCCTCTTTCTTGATTCCCTAAATGCCTGATTCCATCACCAGCCTGTTTGTGAATCGGCTGTCTGTTAACTGCACAGCTGGGGAAATTTGTCAGCGGGCTCTGGGGGACAACTACTCGAATTAACTATATACTAAGTGTTACCTGCCCAACTCTGCCCAGCTGTTAAGGGTATGAAAAAAGGATTCTAAAGTCAATTTTGGAGAGCATTGAATAAAACAAAGTTAAACAAGATTGTTTTCTCTTAGCACTTCTCAGAGTCTCTAATAGTTCAAAAACCATTATGAATTTCCAAGAAATCGATGCAGTATACAGTGTTTCCCAGATTGTCTTTTTCCCTCCACAGAAGAAACATTAAGAAAGATGATTTCAGACATTCCTTTGTGAGACCTTCCCTGATGGTCTCAGTCAGGCATTTTCCATGCTGCTTTACGAGGGCCCCTTGTATCTCAGTGATTTTCTCTCTGATTGTAGAGCCTGTTGAGATAGAAGTTTGTATTCTTTTAGTAGCTGCTGTAAGAATTCCTAATCCTTTGGGGATGAGGGTTAAGACAAGAAGCAGGAGATCCTCCTGAGTCCTATTAGGGGTCGCCTGTAAGGCCTTCGTTTTCTTGAACCCCAAATGGTCTGAGTATGTTAATTGGGAGGCAGAGCTGAATTGCTTTAATAACAAAAATATGAGACATTTGAAGTTCCCAGGGAAATGTCAGGAAGGAGAGAGGAGTCAGACTAAATGCTGCATGGGAAAAAGATCAGAGAGGAAAAAGAAAACAAACAAACAAACAAACTAATGGTAGGGCTGCTGAAAAGAAACTTTGCGGGAGAACCGAAATGTCTAATGGGAAATTTTAAGCTGTTTGCTGTCGGGGGCGCAGCATAAATTGCCCTTTTGTTTCCACTGTGAAATCTTCAGTGATGCCTCCTTGGCCCACGATGGCGGCGTGTGAGTAGATTCTTTCACAGATGTGCATGGCAGCAGAGGGGCTGGAGCTGGCAGGGGAAGCTGATGTCTGGGTGGCATCGTTACCTGTGTTCATGTCTCATCGAGTTCACTAGCTGTAAACATCTATTTATTGAATTATGAAGAAATAAATGTATGGATTTCTAAGCAGAAGCAGCAGATAAGGGTTTCTCTTCTTTGTTTTTTTCTGAGGAAGATTGTCCCTGAGCTAACATCTGTGCCCATCTTCCTCTATTTTGTATATGGGACGCCGCCACAGCATGGCCTGATGAGCGGTGTGTAGGTCCGCACTGGGGTTCCCAGGCTGCCAAAGTGGAGCACGTGAACTTAACCACTATGTGACCCGTCTGGCCCAAGGGTTTCTCTTTAAGTGAGACTAGACCAGGCCTCTCAGCCATTACTATGATAGAATTACCAAGTAAAGCAGGCACAGAGGAGGGGCTTAATATGTATTTGTTGAACTAACTAATCACTGAGTCAGTGAGAGAGGTGCTGTTCTCTTGGCTGTAAGCATGTTCTTCCTTGTAGAAAGAACTAAAGCTTTAATCCTTGACTTAAGAAGACTACTTTAATTATGAAGACCTGGCCTTCTAGATTCCAAACAAGATCTTTTCCCTGTTCTCTGAATAAGGAAACAATGGTAAAATAGAAAGATATCATGTTTCTCCATTATCTCTTAGAAATAATTGCTCTCTCACATGTGTTTTCATAGCACTCCATAGCAAGCTAGTGGTTCTGAGGTTCACTATGTTGTGTTAACAGGTATCATACATCTTGGGTTTTTCCATAATATTTCAGGGTTCGGATGTAGCCAGATGTCCTACTTGGGGGCTGAAAAAGACCATCACAGAGGCGTCACTTTCCTCTTACGTGCTTCCCTTCCTTGAAAGCCTGTCAGCTTCTTGAGGGATGGGACCATGTCTCACTCATTTCTAAAACTCCACTGCCTGGCAGTCTCTGGTCCATAGTAAGTGCCAGATCAGTGCTTTTGAACTGACCTGCATGTGAGGAGAAAGCTGGGTACTGGTGCAGTAATGGTAACCAACCCAAGAATAATTGGTCTGGGAGCCAGCCTGGTGGCATAGCAGTTAAGTTTGCACACTCCACTTTGGTGGCCCAGGGTTTGTGGGTTTAGATCCCGGGTGTGGATCTGCACACTGCTCATCAAGCCATGCTGTGGCAGTGTCCCATATACAAAAAATAGAGGAAGCTTGGCACAGATGTTAGCTCAAGGACAATCTTCCTCAAGCAAAAAGAGGAAAATTGGCAACAGATGTTAACTCAGGGCCAATCTTCCTCACCAAAAAAAAAAAAAAAACAGAGAGAGAGAGTAATTGGTCTGGGCTTCCTGGAAAGGCCTGGACTTGACAGCTTTACTTGTCATCAAAAGTGTCCTTTAACTGCACAATAAATTGCCAGACTCATACCTAGCAGAAACATAAAATGAGAAGTTCTTTATCGTTGTGATAAAGAATTGCATCATATCCACGTTAGGAGGGGGATATAAGCATTTTGGTAGAAAGCTTTGCTGACATAACATCTCTCTTGTTTCCGCAGTGGCCCTACATTTAGAAATTCCCACAGCAAGGCCATCTTTTGAGATGTGTTTGCTGGGAAACCATCTGTCAGTTCCAGTTATGCAACGGAAGGAGAGCGGGGCAGGAGTTGGTTTTCACTACAGGAGTCATGCTGGGCTCCTGAGATGTGACAGTTGGTGGGAGAGATGACTCCAGAGCCTGGGCATCTGAAAGGGAGGGCTTTAGAGTCGGTTATGTGAAGATAACAACCCTTTGGACAGTTAATTATTCAGTCATTCATTCAACAAAATTTATTAAGCTCCTGCTCTGTGACAGGCACCATTCTGGGCACAGGGGATTCATTCATGAACCAAGACAGGAAAAGTTTCTGCTCACAGGATGCGTGATGACACACAAACATAAATGAGGACAATATCAGAGAGTAATATTAAAATGAGGTGGTGTGACGGGGTTTGGCTGGGTGGTGGTCCAGAAAGGCATCTCAGAGGTGTCACACTTTAGCTGAGACCTGAATTAGGAGTCACATGAAGAACAGGAGGAAGAGAGTTCCAGACAGAGGGAACAGCCGGTGCAGAGACCCTGTGGCCTTTCTCAGAAAGCATGGTGTGTTCCAGGACCACAAGGAAAGCCCCTCTGACAAGTGTCCTGCATGAAGGGGAAGGTGGAGCAGGTGGAGATCACGACAGTTGAGTCCACACTGACCCTGCACTTCTGGGCCCGCCAGCGTTTTAACGTTGTGTCTTTTCTTCTCCTGCAGACGACTTTGCAGAGGAGGACGAGGTGCAGTCCTTCGGTTACAAGCGGTTTGGTGAGTTCTAACAAAGCTCTTTTCCTTCTCCATGCTCCATCTGGGATACAGTAACAAGACCGTTTTCAGACCTTTGACACGCATGAACATGTGTGGCTCTGAGGCCCAATTTTGGTTGGAAATTGAGTTTCTGTACAACAGGTGGATGATTTCTCATGATGCTGAGCGGTGGAACAGGAGCCATGCTCAGGCGTGGGGAAGTGATGGGATGTTTTTGGGGTTCGCTGAATACAAACCAGATGGCTTAATAGGCAGAACATGGTGGGAAAGGTAAATCTGTGACAAGAGAGGAGCAAAAATACGTGAGGTTTTTCTATTTTGATATTTAGAAAACGTTTTTTTCCACTTTTCCTTTAGGCCCAGTGCTCATAACTTAGTCAGTGTAAGTGGATATGTGAGAGAAAGACTTTTTCCAGGAACCCAACTGGACACAAATGCTCTGTGATAGGCTGAATAATGGCCCCCAAAGATATCCACATCCTAATACATGGAACCAGAGTGTTACCTTATAAGGCAAAAAGTGCTTTGCAGATATGATTATGTCAGAGAGTTCAAGATGAAGAGATTATCCTGGGTTATCTGGGTGGGCTCTAAATGCAATCACAAGTGTCCTTATTAGAGAGAGGGAGCGGGAGATTTGACTACTGAGAGGAGGTTGTGTGATGATGGAAGCAGAGATTAGAGTGATGTGCTCTGAAGTTGGGGGAAGGGGCCACAAGCCAAGGAATACAGGTAGCCACTAGAAGCTGAAAAAGGCAAGAAAACAGATTTTCTATTCGCACCCTCCGGAGGGAGCACAACCCTGCCAGCATCTTCATTTCAGCTGACTGAAGCTGATTTCAGACCTCTGGCCTCTAAAACTGTAAGAGAAGGCATTTGTGTTGCTTTAAGCCACCACGTTTGTGGTAATCTATTACAGCAGCCATGGGGAAATGACGCATGCTCCTCTACCTCCTAGGCTGCTGCACACAGTGCTCTTCTCTGACCGTGCTTCTCATGCTCTGCAGTTTGGCTGTAAACTGCCAGTGACCATTGCAGAGTTCCAAAGACAGTTCCAGGGAACTGAGGTTTTTCCATCCAGCTTGTTTCTGTGCCTTGGCCAGAGGAAATGAAGAAAGATAGAGGACAAAAGAATGAGACAGAGAGAGAGAGAGAGAGAGAGAGAGAGAGTGTGTGTGTGTGTGTGTGTGTCTGTGTGAGAGAGAGAGAGAGAGAGACAGACAGACAGACAGAAAGAAAGAAAATATGAAAGAGAATGAAGCTACTTCCTGTTGCTTAAAAAAAAATTCCTGGCTAGACTTTGATGCAAGCTAACAACCCTCAGCTGCTCTGGCTCCCGTATTGCTTTAGCATTTTTCCTTCTGGATACACAGTTCTGCATTTCTTTCTGGGAAAAAATATGGCTTTAAAATAGGAGTGTGGTGGCACCAAGCCCACAGCTCCTCCATTCACACGCTGGCAGAGAGGCTCAGGACTTCTCCCTTTATATACCACTCTTCTTTATGTACACAGTTACATATTTCTGGATTAGGACCCTGTGTTGTCCTGCTTTCCCGTGGTGGGTTCACTGAAGGTGGTAGTAGGAGTGAAGATGAAACCAAGAATTATAAAGGAAAACAAAACAAAACAAAAATAGAAAGGCAGAAATAAAAAGGAAAATCAAACTGGTAAAAATAAGGCAAGATAAATGTTGACATGCCTGTGTGTTTTGGAAATCAGTAGATTTCAAATCTGTATTTGGACATCAGTAGAAATCTGAAGAACCGAGAAAAAGTTTCTTTAAAATGAGTGACTTTGAGAGAAATTTTGTTTAAAATTTTATGACCATGTAACTAGCTAGATGGGTGGGGATTTGGTGAAAACCACAAAATAATAATAAGTTGCTGAAACGATTTAATTTATGGTGCTTAAATTATGTGTAGAAATCAGACTGGTGACTCAGAGGAATGTGATAGCAACTGACAAATATTGGAGCATAACAGACACGCATAAAGAGAAGGCTACCAAGTGATACAAGTAGGAGAAAGGGATGAAGTTAAAATGGGAAACCTTGGGATGGACTGTGAAAGAGACGTTCCAAAGTTGAGAATTCCTGGATTCAGCTTTTAGGCGAAGTGATGGATATCCAGCGTAGGAGGAGAGTGGAATTTTGGTGATGGAAGAGCCTTGGAGATGATTGAAATCAGCCTTTAATTTTCCAGACGAGGAAAGTGAGGCCCAGATAGACGAAGTCCTTGCTCAGCAAGTCAGCTGGAGCTGGGTTGGATGCCGCGTCTTCTAACTCTCAGGCTAGCGTGGTTTTGGGGAAGGGTCCAGCTATGAGGTTGAGGTGACTTCTCAACTTCTGTGTCCTAGAAAGGTCCCTGCAGTCCTGGAACCCTAAAGTGGGCTGGACGCCCTATCTGGCCAGGCCAGGGAGGCCTTGTCGCTTTTATAGGGCCTGGGACTCCAGACCTGGTTCTGTAGAAGAAAATTGGGTTTTCACTTCCTAAGAAGTGGCCACAGTTGGTCATTGAAAGCAGCAGAACTTATTCCTTCAGGGATGGTTAAACCCTTATCATTAAAGGAGGACAAAGTTGGTAGTAAAGTGGTGGGTGGGAGGCACCCAGAGACCAGACAGCCCTGTGGGCACTGCCCCTCCTTACTCTCGTGACTTGAAACCAGTCACTTAAACCCTGTGGGCCTCAGATGCTGCATCTGCCCAGTGAACGCAGTGACACTTGCCAAGGTAGGTGAATCTACCTCACTCACAGGCCTTGGTGAGACTAAGAGGAATAACAGATGGACAAGTGCTTTGAAGGTGCAGCCCTATAAAAGCGAAGGTGGTATTATCACTCTCCTGAGATTTGGGGCTGTTATCACTCCCTGGACTTTTAGGTACAGCCTCTGCCGAATATCAAAGTGTGATAGGTCTGAAACCTCATTCCTGAAGAGATGTAAAGGTGTGACCTACCTCTAAACATGGTGATACTGATGGCTTTATTTTTGCAAATTAGACTGGATTACAATATAGGGTTTAGTTGTTGTCTAATTTTAGGTATGTCTTGTTTATGCAAATAACAATGATCACAACCTGAATTTAGACTACAGAAGACCCAGGGTTTGATTATTCACAGAGCAGAGGGGTCAGTGTTTTAGCAAATTGTTACCTGGTGGGCTTGTGTCCAAAGGTATTCATATATAGTTATTCGTAAGCATTTGCTACATAAAGTCAAGGCTGTTTACATAATAATATTGTGTTTTTTCAAATTCAGTACAATATTACAATAAAGAGCAAACTGGGCGATCTTCTCTAGAAATCTAGTACGATATAGTATTATTTTAGGACCGTCATCGCTTGTTATTCAGGGATTCATTGTTGTGTTTTGGGCTCAACCAGATCTATTTTTCTTCTGTCTCTCTGTGTGTCATCTTATTAGCACCTTTCCAGAAGTTCTGGGCAGGTATCTGGAGAAGAGGCAGAGTTCAATCTGATGGGTTTGCCACTTATTTGCTCCTCTGACAAAAGCTTCGATGAGGGGAAACCTTGAAAGGTTAATGAAGTGAACATTTTCAAACTTTAGTCAGGCTCTGAGGGTCAGTGTTTCTTGGCCCCCAGTATGCACAACTGATTAATTTGGGATGTAACTATAGTTACAATTTGGCAGAGTTCATTCTCTGGTACATGAGGTACCAGTATATTAATTTTTATTTTCTATAGATAGAATCTGATATATACTACAATGGTAACTTTCTACTTATTTCCCTAGTTACTGGTTTCTTCAAAAATAACACACATGGTTCTAGAATCCTTTGTTATTATAGTTAGCAGAAAGGGAAAGAGAATTAGTATATATTCTAAGGGATTTTATTATAAATTTTGTGTTTTGTGATAACTTGATCCAAAAATGTCTTCTGAAACTTTCTTACTAGTCATATGATTAACATGAGTGCATTCAAGTTAAAAAAAATTTTTTTTTTTTTACTTTAAAATGATATGGAGTAGGAGGAAAGAAGAGTGCCATTTCAGTTCCAAGGGATAAGTGCATGAAAATGCCACGAGAGAGGGGGAGAAGTGTGGGGAGAGGGGTGAGTTCCAGATCCTGCCTTTTAACCTGTGTAGAAATGATCATAACAAATCCAGGTCACGTTTGTGTGTCGCTTTTATCTTCCCAAAGGACTTGCAAACTTGTTTTTCCTTCACAGCAACTCCATGAGGCCAGAAGGCCAGGGGCTGTCTTTCCCATTTGCTGGCTGCTTTTCACCTTTTCTAGAGGCAGTGGGGTGCAGTGGTTAGGTGTGTGGGCGCTGGAACCAGGTGTGTGGGTTTGGATCTGAGTTTCAATACTCACCAACTGTGTGACCTTGGGCACATTGTTGTCCCAAATTGTAAACTCTCAGTTTCCTCACTTGTAAAGTTTGGGTCATAATAGGCCCACTTCATAGGGTTGTTGTGGAATTAAATGTGGTGCTGGGTTAGCACAGTGCCTGGCATACTGTGAGCATCCCCTAAGTGTTGATCATCATTCTGATATTAGGTTCCCTCTTCAACCTTTTGGTCCTGCTGCTTAAACACGGTGTCTAGGATTTACTAGGCTCCTGGAACCTTCTGATTTCCAGCAGCCTCATGGATTCTTTTTCCATCACACCCCTTGCTTTACTGCTAAAACCTGGGAGCAGTGAGAAGGCCTGGGGCCAGCGGCTCTCTGCCCCAGCACCTGGTGGGCAGTGTGGGAACCTAATGGCAAGCACCACCCTGATGTCCTGGGCCCTCCCTCTGGACCCTGCTTTGCCCCCTCCCTGTGCTGGGGGTGGGGTGGGGCACTAGACTGCCTCCATTTCATTGGTTGCATTGGGTTCTCTTGTGTTATCTTTGGAATATGACTTGGTGTAATAATAGGATGTCCGAAGTTGGAATGATAGAGGAGCAAGAGATACGTGGTTCCGCCTGTGAAAATCACGGGTAGATTTAAGGGTTGACAGTGAGCAACTGGGGGCACCTGGAAACATTTGTTGTTTGTGTTTGACAAACAAAGCTTTGACAAAATTGTTTCTTTGGGGCTCAGCTATAGGGAGTATTAACAGCTATGAGAGAAAAAGATCTGAAAATTTGCAAACTGTGAAATAGTAACAAAAAGTAAAAGGAAGCATTCTCTATGGAGTAGAACTCAAGTCTTTTGTAAAAACTAAGTGGAAAAATCCTGGGAGAATTACTGAAAAATTGTTTAGGGGTTACAGCTAAAAAAGGGGTGTCAGATGCCCTTTCCTATATGTGTTCACCGAAGTGGGACCTTGGATGGTTTTGTTCACCCACAACTTCACAGGCCTCCCTATACCTGTAGTTTCAAACAAGCTGGGCTTTTTCTTTTCTCGTTCTTCCCTTGAATAATTTCAGATTAGCAAGAATATTTTTAAGAGTTTAATCTGCACATGTGGAAGCAGTCTGAGAAATCTGTATTGAATAGAGCCCAGCCCTGTTCCAGAACGCCCCCCCCACCCTACCCGTCCTTCCAAACTCATCCTCCAAAGAGATAAACTATGCAACTGCAAATCAGTATCTGTAGGTAAATCACTGAGCTGTTTCTTGCCAAGAGGTTTAGAGGAACTGAATGTCTAAACATGTAGAGGACCACTTGGGCTTCTGAGAAATAGCTACACATATGTGTTTAGCCAAATAGCCAGAAAGAGAGGTTCCTCTGAGGCACATGGTGAGTCTTTGCTTTCAGTGCAGAGAGGATTGAAACAATTTACCGAGAGGATGCTGAACTGTCTTTGGGAAGCTGCTCAAGATAAGCATGTGGATGCCTCCACTGCTGGTTGTTTGGACCTGGGGATGAGGCTGCCTGTCTCTCCTCTCCTGGGACTCTTCCCAGAAGCCTGGCTTCACCTTTGGATTTGGAGAGGGCACCGCTTTGAAGTCATCCACCTCCAACAACAAAGGAGAGCTCCATGCATTCCTCTCACCACAGCCCTTTAGGACTGACACCAGCAGAGTTCACCCCTTTCCCTGATAAGAATGCCAGGAATTTCCATCGTTTCCTGTGAGGAGTGACTCAATAAGCCCAGTGTGAGGCTGTCCGTTCAGCAGGACCTTTTCTAAACATCTCTAAGTGGAAAGGGTACCACATCAGGCGAAGGACTGACCCTGGGCAGAGAACTGAGTGAAGGGCAGGAGCAAGAGTCTGACATGGTGCCCCTGTGGGATTTCTTTCAGGTGTTCAAGCCATTTGCCTCACTTAATGGAAGGGTTTTGAAGGGGATTCGTGGAAGAACTCACACGGCCCCTCTGCCCTCTGCTTTCTGTCAAGAACGGGGACTCCTGAGACCTGGGAAAGCAGTTTGCCGGCCATCACCTTCTTTTAAATAACCTGAGGAGATTTCCTAATTTTTACCATTATAGGTGATATTCACCTGGCCAGCAGTGATTGTTCAGGTTTCACTTCTTTTCCTGTGAAGGACTTCTCACTGGTTAGGCCAGATCCTCCTGCCTAGTCTTTCTTGCTCATCAGTAAAAATTTGTTCAACGCTATGTTCCCATGTGACTATGACTTTTCTTTTTTTTTTTTTAACATTTTCATGTGAAAGAAACTATTAAGCATCCTTTCTTGAATATCTACTATGTGCTAGGCAGTTTCCCACTCATTGGTTTCTTTAATTCTCCCAGAAATCCTTCGAGGTGAGAATTACCTGCAAATGAGGAAACCGAGGCTCCCAAGGCTGAGTGGCATGGCCACCATTGAGTTCACCTTGACCTCAGTCCCCACCGATCTTTCCACTCTCCCCATGGCTGAGAAGCACACAGATATGTCCATTCTCAGAGCATCCCAAGATTTTATGGGAAAATAAATGATCATAGATATATGTGGATTAAATCAGCAGCTGTTTATACATGGTCTTATAATTCATAATTTCATAATATGTATAGATTTAATACTTAAGCCCTGAATTTTTCAACCATTTTAAGTATAATTCTTCCCTGCCGTTTCGTGGTTTTCATTCACTTATGAATCCTGGTAAGAGCATGGGGAGGGAGAAGAGGGAGACTAATTTGTTTTTCCCGCAATTGGATTGAAGCTGAATGTGATTTGTTTTTATTTTTGGAAAAATTAAGGAACAATCTACTCAACCATTTTTCTGTTACAACAGCATGAAGACATTAGGTTGTTTCCAGTGTTTGGTTGTTGAGGGTAGGGTGGGAAAGAGTTATTCCTTTTGGTAGCGACTCCAAGCAACTTAAAACAGAAGAACTCATGAACTTTCCTTGAAAGGTTTGAGTTGTTCATTGGGAGGCCCCCTGGGAAAGGGAAAGATGTCCCAGAGCCGTGGGTTTGAAGCGAAGAGCACTGTTCTTGCAACGTTGTGACCGTAAGTGGCTCTTTTTGTCCTTCACGTTCCCTGTTGGTGCCCTTGGTGTTCAGGACAGCAGCTGGTTAGGAAGCAAGGCTTTAGAGTTTGACTGTCCTGGTTCACATGCTGGCTTTGCTTCTACTGGCAAGTCACCCAACATCTCTAAGCCTCACTTTGTTCATCTGTGAAATGGGAATGGCAGGAATACCTTCTTTGCAGCGTATATGGATTATAAAACCTATACATAATATATAAGGGGCCAGGTGTGTAGTAGGTCTGCACTGAACTGTGGCTGTCATTGACCTGCTGATAACTCTCAGCCTTCTTGCCCTCTGCTCTTCCCTTCCCCAGGCCCCGGCATCCCTGGTTTGGTGTTGCCTCAGCTCTCCCTTTGTGAAGCACACTACACCTCATGTTCTCTGATCCTTCCCACTTTCTGTCCTCCCTCCATCAAAATCTTACTGCCCTAGCTTCTGTATTCTTTGCCTTGTGGCTCTGTCAGGGCCATAATTTGTTCAGGGAATATCAAAGGAGTCTATTATCTTACAGGGCTTTTTTTTTTTTTTTTTTTTTTTTTTTTAACTTAAAGGCTTAGTGATCACCAGCAAAAAATACATTTTAAGGAAGATAGCACATACTTGAGGCTAAGAGCAGCTTTCATGGAGAGGTGGCATAGCGTCTTCATGGCTCAGAGAATATACGCTGGAGCCAGACTGCCAGGTTCGGTTTCCAGCTTTGCCACTTACTAGTGAGGTGGCCTTGGACAAGTCAACCTCTCAGTGCCTCAGTGTCCCCATCTTTTAGTAATTACAGTATCTACCTGCAGGGATGTTGTCAGACTGAATAAGTTAATGCTTAGAGCAGTGCCTTGCAGATAGAAAGAACTACGTAAATGTATGCACTGTGAAAAGTGACATAAATGTCACAAGGTGGCTACAACAGTTCCCGGTGGGTGAAAGACAGTCTTTGTTCCAGTGTCTTCTTTTTGGAAGCAAGGAAACTCCCCAGAAGGCCATCAGTTGGCTTTCCCTCACATGTCGTTGGCCAAGGTTGAGTCACAAGTGCTTTCCTAAATCCGTTATGGACAAAGGGAATGGGCTGGCTCTGGTTGGCTTGGGCTAATCGTTTGGGTTGGAATGTATGGTGAGGAATTAAGCACTCTAACTACTACTATTATGTATAACTTAATATCCATAGTATATAATATTATAAATGTATATTATAATATATTAATATATACTATAATGTATAATATTATATTTATTATTTAATGTTAAATTAGGTAATGATTATTATTAAATAGCAATATAACTTAATTATAATTTGAACCATTATTATTTGTAATTGTTCCACTTATAAAATTGTCATGTTTGATTTAACACATTGAAAAATTGAGTTTATTAACAAAATAACTACAAGTTTACTTTTAAATTATTTGTAATTTTGTTATAAATTGAACTACAAGATGCTGAACTCTCAAGTATTGAAAGTTCTTAGTTTTTGACGGTTTATAAAAGGAGAAAACTTCAAAAACAAGAAATCAATATGATAGAGAAGGGAATGAATAAATGAATGAACAAAAGTTGTTTTGCTTTCTTGGAACTTAGTGTTCTCAATAGTGTTAAGCAGATTTGAAGAAACAGTTTTTTTCAGAAGAGGAACTTAAAAAAGAAAAAAAAGGAGAAAGTCCCAAATCTTAGTGAATACAACTCTTGCCACAGGAAACATTATGAAATTGGTCGCCTGTTCTGAGTCATAACTATAAACACTTTCTGCTTCTTCCGAAATTTCATTTTCATAAGTTTTTGAGAACTGATATTTGGCCCTGACTGAAACAACTTATCTTTTTATCACTAGGGTAGATTTTTTGTTTTTGATTGGTGTAAATATTTCCATATGCAGATCAGTTTCTTTCACATGCTGCAGAAGATGAAGGACTTGAGACTTGTCAGGAAAACAGGAGAATGGAATTAGAAGTCTACAAAAGTTCTGGCAGAAATCCAGACTACATTCTTATTCCAAATGCCTAAAGATGCCCTCTATTCTCTGATAGTTGAAATAGGCTTTCTGTTAGTCCTTCTTGTTCAGTGAAGCAGGAAAGTGCGTAAGTAAAATCATTGCTGACATTTTAGATTTTGAGTCTTCAATCTAAGCTCAAGCATTCAAAGCAGTGTGAGAGATAAGCATGTTCTTTCCCCTTGGGTTTTATTTTGTTTTGTACTGGTACGAGGAAGTCCTCATGACATCTCGTATTTAGTACTTTGATGGGGCCATTTGATAATGAATATTAAGATGTAGTGATTGCTCTACTTCACATTTTATATAGAAGTCTTACTGTTGAATCACTTTTGGAAATAACTGGGAAATAGGAATACTTATCATTCTGATGAGCATTCACTGGCTGCCTCCTATGTGCCGTGAACTGGGATACAAAGATGAATAAAGCAGGGTCCCTGCTCTTGACTATTTTATGTTATCATCAAAATTTATAATTCTTTTTTTTTTCAATTTCTCGGAGAACAAAAATTATAAAAATCCTTATAAAAACAAAAATTTTCTTCCAAAAATGTCCACACTAGTAATAGCCCCGGTGATAAGCCTCATCAAAGGCTTCCCAAAAAGGGTCATAAAATATATGTAGAATAGAGGGCTACCATTTTGTGATGGAAGTGATATGAAATAGTCAGAGATTCACATGTAAGTTCTGCAGGAGGGAGTGGAAAAAGAGAATAGAACAGATGGGGGCTGGGAGGAGTCCAGTAGTCAGGAGAAAAGGTGAGTGAAGCATTAATGGGAATTTGGGGAAGAGATTCAAACAAGGCAGGCTGGCCTTAAACAGTGCCTTTTTCTTGGGACATGTATGCACTTTGTGAGATTTGCTGAGAAATTGAAGCAAGCAAGACTCATGGGAAAATGTCACTCCTAGTCCATGCAATATGAAAACAATGTGACATTTATTAACCGTCCATAATGTGTTGGGCATCCTGTACAGTAAAGAAGGGAGACATAGCCTTTTGCTTTGGGGAATTTCAAATTTAACGAAAAGCAGAGAGACTTTTCCAACAGTGGTGCATTTGCATAAAAGAAAAATATCAGCCAACCCTACAAATTGCTTCCCCTCCCACCCGCAGAATTTCAAAAGGCACAATAGAGGGCACCACATGCCAGATGGAATGTGAGCAGCCTCTTCGTTCTGTCTCCAGTGTTGTTGTAAATTCAGATTTGGCAAAACTTCAGTGGGTTCTGGATAAGGTTGGGACTCTCCTTTGCACCCTCCTCTCCCCGTCTCTACAAGTGAAGAGGGCATATATGGAGGCTCTTTCCTGTAGCCCACAGAAAAGGTTCAGGACGAGGTGTGAGAATCTGATATAAGCCTGTGAAAGAAGGTTGGAAGGTAATTTCCGTCTCCATATGCTGTACACACTGTGGACCTGCAGCTGTTACTCAGCTGCTGTCGTGTGAACCACTCTACTTGTTAACAGCAGCTATGCTCATTTAAAACACAATTCAAAAAGTGTGTAATAAAATTATTTGGTTCAGAAGCCTTTACTATTTGTTCCATTTTTGGTAGACCAAAATATACCTCCTATAAACAGTAAAGCCTGTGAATAAGGCTCTCAGAGGGCCCAAGTGACCTTAAACATGTACATTTACACTTTCATTAAGCCTTCATTTGCTTGTTATGGAAAGAGGGATAACAAGACTACCTGTGTTACAGGGGTGCTGTGAGGATTAACTAATGTTATGTAAAGTGCTTAGCACAATGCCGGCACTTAGAAGGTATTCCATAAATGCTCATTACTAACCAAGAGAGAAAGACGAAGATAGAGAACTAGACTTTTTGAAAAAATTGAGTCAGTACTTCATTTGAGCTCTCTCTTTCTCTCTGTTTATACACACACATGCACACGTGTCCATACTGTGTGTGTGTGTGTGCATGTGTACGTGTGTGCATCACTGGGTATTTGAAGAATTCTGAATTGGAAACATGGAGATCAGAATTGTAGTCTTTCTTTTGCTACACATTAACTAACTAGCTATGCAAATTTTGCAAAGTGATGTAAATTCTCTGGGTCTCTAATATGCTCTTCTGTGAAATAAAGGAGTTGAAGTAGATGATTTTGAAGACTTCTTTAGGCCATACAATGTTATAGGTTTGCGTCTATAATGTGATCCAAGGCTCTATTCTGCCACTAGATTCGATTTTTTTAAAATTATTTTTTACTCTTACTCCAACAATTCAGAATAAATATTTTGGTACCCTCATTTCAGAAATAGTTTCCCAGGTATCTGATAAAAATTTAGTTGGCAAAAATTGGCAGATGGAAAACTCTCTTCTCATTAGTTTTGTTCAAATGTTAGTGATCTCATAAGTGTTGGTTTTCCATTTGCTTTTATGTTCTTTTCAGGTAACTTTAGGGTTATTGAAGCATTTTCTAGGCTTAAATGTTTTTTTGTTTTGTTTTGTTTTGTTTTATTGATGTTTTAATGGTTTCTAACATTGTGAAATTTTGGGTTGTACATTTTTGTTTGTCCATCCCCACATATATGACTCCCTTCACCCCTTGTGCCCACCCCCCACCCCCACTGCCCTGGTAACCACAGTCCAGTTTTCTCCGTCCATGTGTTGGTTTATATTCCACATATGAGTGAGATCATACAGTGTTTGTCTTTCTCTTTCTGGCTTATTTCACTTAACATAATACGCTCCAGGCCCATCCATGTTGTTGCAAATGGGACGATTTTGTCTTTTTTTATGGCTGAGTAGTATTCCATTGTATATATATACCACATTTTCTTAATCCAGTCGTCAGTCGAGGGACACTTAGGTTGCTTCCACTTCTTGGCTATGGTGAATAATGCTGCAATGAACATAGGGGTGCATAAGCCTCTTTGGATTGTTGATTTCAGGTGCGTTGGATAGATTCCCAGTAGTGGGATGGCTGGATCATAGGGCATCTCTATTTTTAATTCTTTGAGGAATCTCCATACCGTTTTCCATAGAGGCTGCACCAATTTGCATTCCCACCAGCTGTGTATGAGGGTTCCTGTTTCTCCACATCCTCTCCAACATTTGTTGTTTTTTGTCTTGGTGATTATAGCCATTCTAACAGGCGTGAGGTGGTATCTTAGTGTTGTTTTGATTTGCATTTCCCTGATGATTAGTGATGTTGAGCATCTTTTCATGTGCCTATTGGCCATCTGTATATCTTCCTTGGAGAAGTGTCTGTTCATTTCCTCTGCCCATTTTTTGATCGGGTTGTTTGTTTTTTTGTTGTTCAGTTGTGTGAGTTCTTTGTATATTATGGAGATCAACCCCTTGTCAGATGTATGTTTTGCAAATATTCTCTCCCAGCTGGTTGGTTGTTTGTTCATCTTGATTCTGGTTTCATTTGTCTTATAAAAGCTCTTTAATCTGATAAAGTCCCACTTGTTTATTTTTTCTTTAGTTTCCCTAGTCTGGGTAGGCATGTCATCCGAAAAGATTCCTTTAAACCCAATGTCAAATAGTGTGTTGCCTATATTTTCTTCTATGAGTTTTATAGTTTCAGGTCTCACCTTCAGGTCTTTGATCCATTTTGAGTTAATTTTTGTGAATGGCGATAGCACATGGTCCACTTTCATTCTTTTGCATGTGGCTGTCCAGTTTTCCCAACACCATTTATTGAAGAGACTTTCCTTTCTCCATTGCATGTTCTTAGCGCCTTTGTCGAAAATTAGCTGTCCGTATATGTGTGGTTTTATTTCTGGGCTTTCAATTCTGTTCCATTGATCTGTGTGTCTGTTTTTGTACCAGTACCATGCTGTTTTGATTACTATTGCTTTGTAGTATGTTTTGAAGTCAGGAATTGTGATGCCTCCTGCTTTGTTCTTTAGGCTTAAATGTTTTGAAATAACTTTATTCTAAATTTCTACACTCAAACTTAGAAGATTCTGTTCCTTCCAAACTTCATAAAATCAGTAGGTAATTATTCAAATACACGTCTGCAAGTTTAATAAAAAACATAATGTTTCTATTAATAATCTCAAGAAAATTTGGCAGTTTCTCTCAATTCAGTGATCTGTTTATATTTATCACATTATGAAATTTTTCCTTGCGCTTCTCATGTCAATGAAAGACACATTGAATGAAAACATAAATCCACAAGTTATCAACAAAGGAAAAAATCACTTTAGCCATGCGCATTACTGAGAAGATGGCCCATTAGGAGCTGTGGCTTTCTCACCTTCTCGGGTTAGTGACCAAGTGTTAGAATCCACAGGAAAAAAGAGTACCAGGTAGTCTTTTGTGTTTTGGGGCTTTTTTCCTTCCTCCAAGATGGTGGTTATATAAAGTGGGAACACTTATATTTAAAAAGCTTGTGAGCTAATCCTTTTCCCAGTTGGGAAATTACTAGGTCAATTCCATCTCTCTGTGCCTTTTTGTAAATAGTTAACCTCACTTCGAAAGTTGTGAATGAGTCAGTATTAGAATCAAGGGAGGAAGGAAGGAAGGAAAGAAAGAAGGAAGAATATTACATTTTTTTTTCCTACTTTTAATTGCAAACACCTAGAAGAGGTGGATTCTGATAAATTCAAAGTCTTCTTTTTTTCCCCCTGCTGAGCACTTGGGTGGATTTAGGTACACACATAGCTAGAGGGAGCTGAAGATTTTGGAGTTTCTGGTTGCTAAAGGAAGGAAGAGGAAGGAAAAGAAATAGAGGAGGGGAGAGAGGGAAGACTGGAGGTAGCAGCAAGTTCTGCAGGCTTTGGGACTGGGAATGTGAGGCGATCTTATTTAGTTCTCGAGGGCCAGGGATTACAGGAAGAAGGGAGTGAGCAAACCCTTCCATCCTTATAATTACTTACTTTTTTTTTTTAAATGTATTTTTCCTGCCATGGTGTAAGTTCAGTGAGGACAGAGAGAGTGTTTGTTTTGTTCACCATTGTACCTAGGACAGTTCCTCGACTCAACAAATATTTGAGAAAGGAATAGTAATATGTTTTGAGTGCTTATAATGCACATTGTACTCAGGGTGTTTTCTTAAATCTCACCAAAGCCCGTGATCTGGTAGGTCTCTCCTGGAAGCTGCCTGTGTGCGGATGAAGAACACTTTCCAAAGTTGAATTCTGGACAGGCAGAGGCCCAGACCTCAAATCAAGCAGTCAGTCACAGCACACAGACTCAAATCCAAGAAAAGTAAAATATGGGGGTTGGGGGTGGGATGGGGGTTAGTCTGAGAAGGGAGAAGACAAACCAAAGCCGACACTGGGGCAGGGGACAGCGAGTTTCTAGTGTCAGTTAGAGGGGGAAGACTGAGGGAAGCAGGAGCTGCTCTGAGCATCTGAAAAATCTCTCACTAAGGTAGGCCCAGGCATCTGTTTGCTTCTTCAGAAAGACACTGGGGAGGTCCTTCTGCTTCAGCTGAATTCATTTTGTGCTCCAATTTAATGAAGATTATAGAGCTCTTGTGAAGTACAAATACACTAGGAAACGGTGATGGTTAGTAATAGTCATCTGCACTTTAGGGTGAACTGTTTAATCAGATTGCTTTCTTCCTAAAATCTAGGTGAAATCAGTGAAGTTGTTGTTTTTAAGAGATTTGTCTTTCAGAGATGTGAAAGGGTCAAGGAGCTTTGGATCAAAGGTGCCTGGGATTGGGGAAGAAAAGTTTGAGACGTGAAGCAGGACCTCAGAAAGGAGAGTGTGACAAACAAACCTTATATAATTAACAATTTTGTGTAGGTCTTTTCCTGTCTCCCCTTTCTTCTCAGAAAGCAGGTAAGAAGGGGCCATCTTTAAAGAGGCTTGAGGGAGAAGGCGATCCCAGGAGAAACTTCCTTTAATATAGGTCCCCAGAATAGCGGGAGTCTCCAGAGCCCCAGCTTTGCAGAGCCTGAAGGTGAGTCGGCTTCCCCTGGGCCCTGGTGCTGAGCTCCTCCCTGCCTGCTGGGAAGGACTCCTCAAGGAAAGTGTTAACTTTCACTAGAAATAGGAAGCGGGTTCTTATGATTTGTGTGAGTCTTGGGCCTTAGATGAGAACTCATCAAATAAAATTCAGCAGTGTCTGTTGTGTACCTATTATATCCTACGCCTATGTTAGACCCTGGGATTGGATTGCCAAGACACGGCACAGTAGTTATGGTCTTCACAGTCTAACAGGAGAGAAAAAAAATCAACATAATCATAGTATAGTTTGAAAGATGCTTGAAAGGAAATAGAGGATAAATAGAGGATTCTGAAGTTACTTATTCTGTAAGAGGGGAGGAATCCGTTGTGATCCCAGAAAGCAATAGAGAAGGTTGATTGATCAAGCTCTCAATGACCCTCCGGTCATTAGAACAAGGAAATCCCAGGCGGTCAGTGGGAGAGAGCCCGAGGCAGAAGAATCAGAAAGAAGATACAGCAACAGCATCAAGGAGAGTTAAGTACCTGTCTTCATGGGGAAATGGACAGGGGCCTGTACCCGCAGGGAAACACATGTACCCCTGCAAGCAGAGGTGGCACCCCACCCCTGGGATTCAGTCACCAGTGAGAGTCACTAAATGCTGTGTCTGTTAGGCACCTCATGTGTGCTAGTGCTGTGGAGGATTCAGAATAGTAAGTCATGGTCCCTGCTGTCAGGATGTTACAACCAAGTTAGGTGGACAGAAGTTACTCACATGAAACAATGGCCCACAGTCCAAGTCAGTATGCCAGGAGGGATCTGTGGTGAAGATGAGTTCAGACAAGAGGAAATCAAGAAAGGAAAAGGAAAACGATTGCAGCAGGCTGCCGCTCTGGGTGATGAGAGGCAGGAATTAGCTTGGGGTGCCTGTGGGGGTGGGGAGAAAAGGGCCCCAGAGAGGGAAACAGTCAGAAACCATCCTGCCTGGAGCTGGGGTTGTATGTTGGGGGAATGGGGGGATGGGGCCAGGCGTCAAGCTGAAAACTAGGCAGAAGAATTTAGACTTGATTCCATTCAAATAACCAGTCTCTGAAAGTGTTTAACAGAGCAGTCTCTGTAGTAAAATGAGTCTTGAGAGCGACTGATGCATTTTACTCTGTAGTGTTATACAGAAAGAAGAGAAAGTGATTTGCAAATATCTTTTCCCTTTCAGTGGGTTGCCTTTCTATTTTGTTGATGGTTTCCGTCGCTGTGCTGAAGCTTTTCAGTTTGATGTGGAAGTTAGGGAGTAGGGGAGGAGAGCTGGAGCTGTCACCAGTGAATAAGCTGATAATGTACTTGTGACAACAGGAATGAAGTGAGAGAGACACTGTAATCTGTGACTCCAAGATGTCGCTGACTCTTACTGTGGTCACTGATAGCATCTGCCACTGAGATTCAAAGGTCAGCGAGGGAGGTAGCAGCCTCAGCGCAGCCCCTGCGCACAGCGGAGCTCTCAGTGCTGCCGAGGAATCCAGGCACACGGATGTTTACATCATGTGCCGCCACCTTTAGTTGCATTGAGACAATTAGGCAACTAATTATTTTTCTTTGTGTGTGTGGTTTACTACTTTCTTGATTTTAATAGATCTTTTGGTTTGGTTGGTTCCTGCCAAATACCTTAAATGCACCATGTATAGTCAGGGACAGATAATAAGCACTTTTTCCTAAGCAGCACTTGCTTCTCGGGTGTGCCAGTGTGGCGCTGGAAACACTTTTGATTTGAGGGAAAAGCACAACAACAAGAAACCAAGCCTAAAACAAAACATTATAAAAGAAGTATGAAACGGAAAATCAATGAGGATAATATTCTGCCAAGGGTAAGTAAATCACTTTCTGGAAGAGCCGAGGCTGAAAGCCAGCTCTGAGGTTGGAAGCCCATTTTGGGAACCGAGCCCGAGGAGGAGGAGGTGGTGAGTGAGAGCTGAGCTGACCGCACCGAGGAGGGCAGTGGGATTACAGGAATAAGCAGGACCTCTCAATTTGAGCCTGTGTTTCTGCAGAACCTACCTCTCTCTTCCCAAACTCCCCCTTACCACCACATCCTCCCAAAAGCACAGATATGGAAAGAGCTGGCTGTTCCCTTGTTGCTGAGGAGGGCTTAAATCTGAGATATTGCACTTACTTCTCTTAATAAACTCTGGCTAAGGAGAAGTTAACTTGGGGCCACTCTACTTTGCCTTTTTCAAAAAAAAAAAAAACATACAAGCTTCAACATTTCAACCATTGTTTGTTTGTATTGGTAGAATGCTTATATATCCATATACCTGTGGTCACGTGCTCAGTCTTATATGAGCACCTGATAAAGTGTATGCAGTTTTGAGGGACCTCAGACACCATGCAGCAGTCCTTCGTTATTTTTTTTTAATAACAGCTTTATTGAAATATAGTTCCCATGTCATATAATTTACTGCTTTAAAGTGTACAGTTCGATAGTTCTTAGTGTATTCAGAGTTGGGCAGCCGTCACCACAATCAATTTTAGAACATTTTCATCACCCCAGAAAGAAACTTTGTACCCATCTGCAGTCACTCCCCATTTCGCTCCAACTCTCCCTCCCTGACACCCCCTTGGCAACCACTAAGCTACTTTCTGACTCTATGCGTTTTCCTGTCCTGGACATTTCATGTAAATGGAATCATACAATATGTGGTCTTTTGTATCTGGCTATCTCACTTAGCATAACATCTTCAGGGTTCATGTTGTAGCGTGTATCAGTACTTCATTCATTTTTATGGCTGAATAATATTCCATGGTATGGATATACCACATTTTATTTATCCATTTATCAGTTGATAGGCATTTTAGGTTGTTTCTCTTTTGTGGCTGTCATGAATAATGCTGCTGTGAACATTCGTGTACCAGTCTTTGTGTGGACGTATGTTTTCATTTCTCTTGGGTGTGTACCTTGGAGTGGAATTGCTGAGTCATGGGGCAACTCTGTGTTTAACCTTTTGAAGTACTTCCAGACTATGTTCCAAAGTGGCTGCACCACTCCTTCATTATTGAGTATCGCCATTTCTTTTACCCGAAAAGGGAAAGAGTCAGCTTGAATTATTTTGCTATCATACAGGGATGAAATATATTAACTAAAAAGGGAAAGAATTGAAATGACCTGAGAGTGGTTTTAGATATGATGTCATTAATTTACATCTCAATATCCATACATTTTGATACACTTCACTTTAGTAACATGTGGAAAAGGTGGCCTGGTTAACATTCCTTTTCTCCCCCTTCCCCTAAGTTCCTGTTTAAGTCAGTGAGGGTGCCAGTATGGCAGCCATGAGCTATATGTGGCTACTGAGCCCTCAGAAGGGTGGCTGGTTCAACTTGAGATGTGCTATATGTCTAAACTCTACCCAGGTTTGGAAGACTTAATTTGAAAGAAAGAATGTAAAATATCTCATAATAATTTTTTATATTGATTACATGTTGAGATGATAGTATTTGAGGTCTATTGAGTTAAATAAAATATACTGTCAAAAATAACTTCACTTGTTTCTTTCTTTTTTTTTTTTTTTGTGAGGAAGATCAGCCCTGAGCTAACATCTATTGCCAATCCTCCTCCTTTTTTTTTTTTCCCCAAAGCCCCAGTAGATAGTTGTATGTCATAGTTGCACATCCTTCTAGTTGCTATATGTGGGACGCGGCCTTAGCATGGCTGGAGAAGCAGTGCGTCGGTGCGCACTCAGGATCCAAACCCGGGCCGCCAGTAGTGGAGCGCGTGCTCTTAAACTGCTAAGCCACGGAGCGGGCCCTCACTTGTTTCTTTTTACTTTTTTTAATGTGGCTACTAGAAAATTTTTAATTGCATATATGGCTTGTATTATATTTCTGTTGGACAGCACTGTTGTATACTATTTTCAAGGCTTGTTCTTTGGACTACTGGAAAAGAAAAAATTTAATGTAAATATCCTTTGGGTAAACTCAGATGATTATTAGCAAATCTTTTTTGTCACTGAAGAAAGACCAGGAATCTATTTGCTGCTTGAGTGAGAACAGCGAGTCAGATGAGTGCCAGTCAGCTTTCAGCAGTGGGGCCTTGGCTCACCAACCAACCAACCTTCCTTCCAAGTTAGTTCATCACCTACCCAACA
Source organism: Diceros bicornis minor (assembly GCF_020826845.1). NCBI lineage: Eukaryota > Metazoa > Chordata > Mammalia > Perissodactyla > Rhinocerotidae > Diceros > Diceros bicornis. The sequence continues at coordinate 14,490,746 of NC_080755.1, read as the reverse complement.
AAATAAGACAGAGCCATAATGAACAGACACACGCTCATAAAGACATTAAAGGGGCCAGCCGGATGGCGCAAGCGGTTAAGTGCACGCGCTCTGCTGTGGCGGCCCGGGGTTCACCGGTTCGGATCCCAGGTGCGCACAGATGCACTGCTTGTCAAGCCATGCTGTGGTGGCATCCCATATAAAGCGGAGGAAGATGGGCAAGGATGTCAGTCCAGGGCCAAAAAAAAAAAAAAAAGACATTAAAGCAAAGTCCTGTGATGATTGGATACAGCTCTTTCTCTGACCCTCCTGGTAACCAGCTGGCCTGAGACAATGCCCCGTCTCTGTTGTGTAACTCGGGAGAGTGACCGGTGGACATTGCAGACTAAAAAAGAAAAGAAGACGGGGCATATGTGGCAAACTATTGGGGAGATGTTGGGGGAGATTGGTCACTGGGTCATCCTTCAGCTAATGTGTGAGTGCTGCTTAATCATAGAGAGAGTTGGCCCTGGGCTGCTCACCTGCCTTTTTTGTTGAAGGTCAGTATTCGGATAACCAGGAAAGCTATGTTGAAGGCATAACATACTTGGCAACCCTCTTTTGTAAAACACACATTATGTACTGGTGTTTTTAATCTCAAATATCTGGACATAAGGTTACCACTAGTGGTTTCATGATTCAAAACAGAACAAACCTGTGTTTTGGCAAAATCCCCAGGTAACATAATTTAGCTTGACTCCAGACCTTAAGACAGATAAATTCTTAAATTCTACTCCAATGGGAAGAAAACTTCTTTCCCTTTGGCTGAGGCTTTTGCTGATGCATAAAATGAAACTTGGGGCGAGGAAGGGGGGTAGATTCAAAAGGTGAGACAAAGTCCATGAAACCTTAGGCATGTAGTGAATGCAGAATCCTGATCTCTCTTATGGCCTATCCCAAGTGACCATGGAAGAAGAAGAATAAAAATGGGTAGGAGCCAGCTAGGATTTTATTCTTGGATGACAGCAGCAGGACTCCACGTGTATTTAAATGACGTTTCTTGTCAAAAACATTCTTGCTATTTTACTGATGTTGCTTTCTTGAGCTCACTGCCAAATCAAAATAGCTGGGTCGGTTTTCTTCTTTCTCTTGACGAGTTATTAAGTGAAGTATTCAGCAGGCTAATCAATTATCACTCGTCACTTGCCCATTTTAAAGGAAGAACCTCAGGGCAGTCCCCCTGGGAAGTACTGAGAGGTCATGATGGTTCACTGAAAAACAAGATAATTAAAAGAGAGACATTGGTCTGATAAACTAATTTGTGTGTTGAACACTTGTGTTTTCTTGGATTTCCAGGTTGATTTCAGGGCCAAGCAACGATCGTCCTCTGAGAAGGTCCACAGCACCCGTTTTCCTTCCTATACTCTCCCACCTCATAGCTGAGAGGCAGGGGAGAGTCAAGAAATTGTATTCTGGCCCTGACTGCACTTCCACTATGAAGGTTCCAGAAGGTAGAGAAAGGAGTAAACATAAAGTGTTCCAGCACATAGAGGATACTTGCTGCCCTGGTTGTGCAGAGGAAGCTGGTCTGGGGTCTCCTGATGTGGGACCTGGCCTTAGCAGAGTTTTAAGGTAGACAGAACTATCTTAAAGTCTCCTCATATCTCCACTCAGGTTTTACATACTGCGCCCCCTCCTCTCTTTTCCAGGCATCCAGGCCCTTCAGTCGTTCAAGCTCTCCGAGTGAGAAAAGCTGTCTGATTTATGATTTCAAATCGTAAATTCATTCAGCGCACATGTACCAGGCACTGTGCATGCTCACTCTTCCGGGTGATCATTCATTCAAAGGCAGACCTTTGTGTCGCACTGCTTAATCCCAAAGAAGAACACACAACGAATGACTTTCCAGACTTTGAGCAGATTGACAGGACAGAGTCAGTTTTATTGGCACCCTTCAAATCTTAAGACCAATTTCTCTGCCCATACTGTCTCTACTCGGTCCATACTCCTCATGACAGCCTGGGTGATCCAGCTCTATCCCCCAGTTGTTTAGATAGCAAGTAAGGACTCTCCGAGTACTCGCTGTTCAAACTGAGAACTCCGCCAGGTGCAGCGGTGAGCAGAGAGGAAAGTGGGAGAAGTGGCTTCATCCTGGAAAGAGAAGACTTGGGGCGTGATCGTATAGGGAAAGGATCTGGGATCATAAATTCTGCTGGACGAGAATTTAGACAGAGGATGTACAAAACAAGGAGGGGCTTTTTGACAGGTGAAACTGTCCAACAGTGGTCCAGGCCACCGCATAAGTCATCATCAGCTCCTGGGTCCTGAACTGCTACCCATTCGCAGAAGCAAAGGCTTGCCTTCGGAAAGTCGGTCTGCGCAGTCGAGGAACAGCTGTTTGCTGATGCCTATGGCCAGAGGAGCGGCCCAGCCTGGCTAATTCAGGCAGCTTCTCCTCCTGTCCCTCTCCCGGCTCACCCTCACATCTTCTCAGTTGTTTGGAAAAGTCTGCAAGCTCAGGTGGAGAAAGGGGAATTGCTCTAAATTACCAGAGATCTGTGTGTGCGCAAACACGTGACTTAATTCAGTAGCAGTTAAAATGATCATTGCCTTCTTAACATGAGAAACAAAAATATGTCCTCCGTGGGATGTTTCAAGGGTAAGTGAGGAAATGAGTGATAGAGGTTTTGGTCTTGACAGGGTCCTCTGAGAGCATTCTTAAAAATTACTCATTTTATAGATAAGGAAACTTAGAAAAGTAAAATAACTGAAAATGGGACCCCCAAAAAGATCACAAGTGTGCTGAACATTTTTGTCTTTTTCCAACTCTCAGGGTTGAGTTTTATCTAACATCCATAGTCCTCCTCTTGTCTGAACTCCTGTCTGGCAGGGTACAGCCAGTCCCTTTGCCACAAAGAAAATTCGGTGCCTCTGGCAAACCACATCTTTATGCAGCCTTAGACGTATTTACGTAACTCAGAGGAATTTAAAAAGGTAAATTTCCAATTCTGCAAACTTACTGTAACTTTTGAAAAACGACCTATATCCTGCCAGTAAGATATGCCATCCATCCCCTTAATCATCAGCTCTAAACAGTCAAGGATCCCGTTTTTGTTGGCAGTGATGTTTAAAAATGCTGAATGAAGAAGGCTTGTTTTCATTCTCCTCCGCTTGGTATGGCGTGCTGAGAGAAGCCCAGAGGAGGAAACAGCTGAGAAACCCCGCAACTGTAGGGACCAGCCAGATCTTCATGGAAGAGTCTAGCTGGCTTCATTTACACCTTATTTTAAGTAAATAAACATTGGAGTTTGTGGTCCTCCATTTCCCAACAGCTCAGCAAACTCCACCAAAGGATCCCACAGATTCTAACAGTTGCCACACCTTTATTTCAGAGATGAGGAACTCTAATCAGCATAATTTTGGTCCACTTTCTGAATATGAATGCCTTGCTTAAGTGCTGTACTGATTCCATCAGCTTGAGCATGTGACATGGACGTTCTTCAAGTCAGGGCTAAAAACATCTGCAGCCTAGAAATCAGCAGAGTTCCCCAGGGAGGGTGTTAAATCCAGAGTGTGCTGATCTGTTTCCTGTCTTTGTTATGATTTCTTCACTGTAACTGAATATCCTTTGGCTCTCCAATGACTGGGTACTCTGGTGCAGCTGTGTCAGCAGGCCCAGGACGGTTGGCTTAGGGGGCTCCGCTCGCGTTTATACAGCTAGCTTCCATAATCCCCGTCAGGCCTATTAATTTACAGGGTTAGCCACTCCCGGTCTGCAGATCAGCGGGCCTCACTGTGCAGCCCCTGCTGTTAAACATAATCTAATTAAGGCTCATTAAGAGGAAGAACAGGCACCTAGCTGCACCGATCCTTGCCAAGAGAAACTCGCAGGGACACGAGCAAACCACCATCCTAATAAAGTGCCCATGAAAACGCTGATGAAAAGAAGGGAAGTATTTCAGAACTTGAAGGCATTTCCAGGCTCGTCCCTGGAGAAGCGGCCGGGCTGAACACTTGACCAGAGAGAGGGAGCTGCAGTCTTGGGGGTGTTCGTTTACGCGGGTGTGCTGCGTAGCTCTCCCCTACCGCCTGTATTTTATTTTTACTTTCTAGCTGGAAAGCTGATCTTGCGTCCCAACAGCCTTTGATCCTCATGTGTGATCTCTCCAGAATCAAAATAGTGCGTAGCCGAGGGGTTACCACTGCTCACAGCCCACAGCTCAGTCAGAATCTGCTCTTTGTTGGAAGAGAAAATGTGCCTGTTGGAAATCTTGAAGATTACATAGTTTATTCTCAAAACACTACATCAGCTGCCAGTGGGTTTCCAGTAAGCTGTGAGAGCATTTAACCCAAAGTGGGTTTGTGACCTTCTTGAACGGAGGTGTGGGAAGGCTCCAGTGAAGTGTGGAGAACAGATCATTGGTAACTCAGAAGTCATTCTGCTGTTTCCGGCACTGAAGGGAAAGCCCGCCAATATTGAGTATTTCTCCAGAGGAGGTTTCTGGGTAGCTTTTTCCTCCTTGAGCAAAGTGTTTCAGCTGTGTGGGCCTGGCTTATGAGCGCAAGTTGCTCACGGCACACCATTGGTCCAGACTCCCCAGTGCTTACTGACCAGCGAGGGATTTGTGTTTTGCATGAAGGTTGTAGAACTAAGGAGTGTACAAGATGGAAATCAATGTCTTATTTTGTTCAGAGTTGAACACAACGTAACACCCGTATTGTAGATCTGCGTTGAGAATGTGGACTGAGCATATACTGCAGTGTGCCCGTTGGATTTTCATGCTGCATGCCCACCTCTATGCGACTCGGTAAATGTGGAAGTCAGATGGTTTTTCTCAACTCTGTGGCTAAGTTCAATTCAGAAAAGTAGTAAAATGCTCCATATAATGTATTGCAAGGCCTTCTTAAACCAGTCAGCCTTTAGCCACGTGCTTTGTAATCCTACCTGAGGGCTGACATATGGTCTGATTTCACACCCTGCTTGGGTGTGCCTGATACACTTAAATATTGTGTCATTTAAAATAGATTGTGCTATTTTTATAACTGTATAGCCTCACAGTGCCTTTCATTTCTATTTATCTTCCAGTGTAGCTTTCTGTTTAGCTACCACACAGTTACGGAATGGGAAACAGTGATTTTTAACATTGTTTCTGCCTAGCTCACAAGCACCATCTGAACGATGATGTGTGGTCTGTGGTCATAAAAGGTGGCACTGCTGGTGGAGCTAGGGGAGATGCTTGGACATCAGTAAGATCAGGAACATGAGTGATCTTCAAGTATGATTCCAGCCAACATGTATCCTTCATCTCTTTGAAAATAAAACTCAAAATTGGCATTATAAGAAGCCTTTTCTGGCCAATCTCAATGGCTCAACATTTGTTTATTCAGATTATTGATTATCTGTTACGTGCCAGACTGTTTTAGGCTCTGGGAATACGGTGGAGAACAACATAGAAAGTACCTGTCCTCAGGCAGGTGGAGGAGATTGATAATAAGCTAATTAAAAAAATTTAAATAGTGACATGGAGAAAAGCCAGGACAGGAGACTAGGGAGTGATGGAGATGAATGGCTGTTTTAGACAGGATGACTAGGAAAAGCCTCTCAGAAGAGGTGATATTGGAACAGAAACAGGAATAAAATGATGGGTGTGGTGATTTGGGGGAAGCATTATAGCCTGAGGCTATGGTAAGTAAAAAGTCCCTGAGGTGGAAACAGCCCGGAGTCTTCTAGGAACAGAACTAAGTCAAATATTGCTAGAATAGAGTGAAGGGGAGATGGAGAAGATGAGTCAAGAAATGGGAGGGGCTGGAATATGTTAAGACCTGGGGTCCATGGGGAGAACTTTGGAGTCTATGGAAAGCCTTTGTAGGGTTCAAGTAGAGAATTGACATGGTCTGGCTTACACTTCATAATGACTCCTCTATGGAGAAGTGTTTATGGAGTATGGAGGAAGGGGAGGCAAGAGTAGAAACAGTGAGACCTGTAGGAGGTTGTGTCAGTAGACTAGATGAGAGGTGATAGTGTCTTTGACTGGAATGGTAGTTCTGGAGATGATGAGAAGTGATAGGATTTGGGGTGTGTTTTAAAGGCAGTGCTGACTGGGCTTGCTGATGTGGGTGTAAGGGAAAGAGGACAAGGATGTTTAGGTGTTTGGTTTAAGTGAACAGTGGTACATTTGTTGACACTGGGAAGCCTAAGGGAGGAACAGATTTGGAATTTTGTCTTACACATATCAATTTTGAGATGCTTATTATACATCCAGTGGGATATAGTTGCATGAGCCTGGAGCTCAGTGGAGAAGTTGTGACTGCAGATAAAAATTGGAACTTTTCAGCGTTAGGTCAAGGGACTAGATGCGATTACATAAGAAGAGAGTGTTGACAGAAAAGATGAGAGCTAAGGACTGACCCTGCGGTATTATTTAAAGGTGGAGAAGAGGAGGAAGATCTAAGTGGTCTATTCTCCAAAGTTCAGCACTAACACACCTAAATTGTACACTCCCATTTCCTTACTCCCGACAGATAGCTCTGTGCTCTTCGTGTGTGTTAGGGGGCAGGGGAGACACGGGCTGATAATTTTTCTCTTCCTCTTTCTTCCTCATCTTTCTAATTTTTCTCTTCCTCCTCCCTCTTCCTTCTCCTTCCTTCCCCCTTCTCCTTCCTTTCTTGATTAATTCCCAAATTCTAGACCTCCCCAACCTGGCCAGGATTGGATCTTGTTTTTGTGTCTCCTAGCACATTCCTGTCTTGGCTGATCTCCAGAACAAGCCCAGTGACATGGGTCAGATGACAGTGATTCAGAATTCTTGCTTGCTGAATTCACTCTCACCTCTAAGTAGGTAGGGGAAGTTGGACTGGGGGGTGGAGGGGAAATAAATCGCCTAACCCCAGAGACCTCTCTTTGTTGTTCAGAAGTTCTTTACTGTGTATCAGAGGATGGGTTTGGCAGTGTATTATAAAAAATAACTAGTTTCCTGCTGTTTTTAGGACGATGTCTTTTGGTTGTAGAACATTAGCTTCAGATGCCCGTGAGTTAGGACTTCTGACGTTGTGTCCCCGAGTGGCACTGTTTGATGGGACAAATGCATTATCCTTACCGCCCCCCCACTGCCACTACAGCAGCCCTGTGCTCCAGGTTGGAAGCGCCTGTTGCCAAGGCCCTCAGGCGCTTATGTGGCAGGAGGAACAGATGTGAAGTTCAGTAGAAGAGACATACAAGGCAAAGAAAGATATTGGCAGAACACAGTAATTAGAAAAACAAACAAACCTGCAAGTCAGTCAGTCCTGGAGATCCAATCTTTGGGTCCTGGCTTGGATTGGGAAAATTTTTGGTTTTATCAGGGGTAATATCAGCTGATCCTCTGTACTCCCACAGAATCCTGCCAGAGCCAACACCTGGAAGTGCAAGATTTCTTCCCAGATTCTTAAGAAATATTCTTTGATGGTGGTGGGGAGGGGGAGGAGGAGGAGGACGCTGTTGCCAAAGAGGAGGTTTCTAGAAACAGCAACCAAAGGCTTTAAAGGAATGAAAAATGATGATGATGATGATAACCACCATTTGGTGAGCACTTACGTGTGCCAGGCACTGTGCTGTGCTTTGCCTGCCTTAGCGAATCCTTACTATAGTCCTTGAGAGGAGGCACTAAAGGGAGGGATCCTATTTTATTGATGAGGAAGCTGAGGCTTCAAGAGGTTGTATAAATTGTCCAATGTTACCGGCTAGTAGGTGGGAGAAATTTGAAACCAAATCTGTCTAATTTCAGAACTCAAGCTCCTAATTTAAATCATATATATTGGAAATAATGATGCACAATGACGTTGGTTTTCTTTTTCTAACACAATCTGTGTGAGTCATCATTGATGCCAATGAAATTTATTCATTGACAATATCTACTCTGTTTAACACTAGATCATGCATAGTGAGGACATTCAAAGATATGCGACATTATTCTTTTTCTCAAACAAATTACAATCTAGGTGTGACAGAAGACACATCTAAAAAAAAAAAAGAGAAGAATGTAAGGCAGTATGTAACGAAGTGCCTAATCAGAGGTATAGATAAATATTACAGACATTCAAGGGAGAGTAAGATATCGTGAGTGACAAAGGTCAAGGTGATAGCTTTCCTCTGTGATATAACTATCTTTTTAACTAATGGTGTGTAAAACACCACCTTAAGTAATACTTAAGATGTACCCTCAATCAAAATGAAACATTTGTTGGTAAAATCCCTTTCTAAGAAATACTGTAACATTTGTTTCAATAGGGGAATTGATCTCTAAATCCCACAGAAAACCTCAAATGGTATGGTTTTGCTCTTGCATATATAATGCCATTTCTTGAATGAGTTCAACGATTCACATTTACTGAGTATCTTCTACATGATGACATGATGAATGAATTCTTCTACAAGATAAATGAGACACAATTCATGTAGTCAAGGAGCTCAGAAGATAGGAGGGCAAATGTGAGAAGGGTAAGACTGGAGGGTGGGAGACCAGTTAAGAGTCTATTACAGTAGCCCAGATGATAAGGGCCTCAACTCTTAACCTAAAGGCTTTAGCTGGGGAGATGGAGAGATGCTGATAACATCAATAAATATTTAGGAGGTAAAATAAGCAGGAATGAGTGTGGAGTTCCGAGGAAAGCAAGGCATCCAAGATAACTCCAATGGTGGTGGTGTCACCATCCCACAAATGGAGTGTAAGAAGAACAACATTTTTTTTGGAAGGAAGATTAATTATGTTTTTACATGTTGAATTTGAGGTACTTGTTATGGGTTGAATTATGCCTCCCCAAAAGATATTGAAGTCCTAATCCCCAGTACCTGTGGATATGACCTTATTTTGAAATCAGGTTTTTGCAGATGATCAAGTTAATATGAGGTCATTAGGCTGGGCCCTAATCCAGTATGATTGGTGTCCTTATAAAGAGGGGAAATTTGGACACAGAGAACACACACACAGCCCTGTGAAGAGGAAGGCAGGGATTGGGGTGATGCAGCAGAAGTCGAGGAATGCCAAAGATTGTCAGAAAACCACCAGAAGCCAAGAGCCATGCTCTTCCAAGCATGGAAGAGGTTCTTTATCACTGCCCTCAGAAGGCACCAGCCTTGCTGACGCTTTGATCTTGGACATCTGGACTCCAGAACTGTGAGAGAATAAATTTCTGTTGCTTAAGCCATTCAGGTTTTGGTACTTTGTTATGGTAGCAGCCCTGGGAAACTAATACAGAGTTTAGAACTGGGAACTGTGATGCTGTGGTAACAAATACGTAGAAATGTGGAAGTGGCTTTGGAATTGGGTAATGAGGATGGATGAGTTTTGAGGTACATGATAGAAAAAGCCTAGATTGCCTCGAAGAGACTGTTGGTAGAAATGTGGACCTTAAAGGCGATTCTGGTGAGAGCTCAGACGGAGGACAGCTGTAGAGAAAGCTCCTCTTATCTTAGAGACTACATATATCATGAACAGAATGTTGCTAGAAATATGAATGTTAAAAGTGCTTCTGGTGCGGTCTCAGACAGAAATAAGGAACACGTTATTTGAAACTGGAGGAAAGGTGATCCTTGTAATCCTTGTAATGATCCTTATAATAAAGGTGATCCTTGAATGAAAACTTGATTGATTGTGTTCCATTGGATGGAAAGTAGAACTTGTAAGTGATGAATTTAGATAGTTAGCTGAGGAGATTTCTAAGAAAATGTTGAAGGCACGGCCTAGTTTCTCCTTGCTGCTTATAATAAAATGTGAGAGGACAGAGACAAATTGAAGGAATTGTTAAGCAAAAAGGAAACAGAACTTTAAGATTTGGAAAATTCTCAGCCTATACATATTGCAAAAAATGAGAAAGTGTGCTCTGGAGAGAAAACCAAGGACATGGCCAGACAGCTGTTTGCTAAGAGATTACGTTTGTGACTAGTGGATCCAGTCAACCATCTCAGTAGAAATTATGCTGCCAGCTTGGACCAAAGGGGACAGAGATGGGACAAAATGAAGGAAGGCTGTCAGACTTCTAGGAAGCTATAGGGAGGAAATGGGCTGAGAGAGCTATTCGGCCATGAAGATGTGTTATCCTTCAGGAAAGGGGAAGAATGACCCTGAAGGCAGTCAGAGGTCAGCAGGGCTGCTATTGTCACCATGGTCCCAGAGGGCACAGGCCTGGGGAGCAGGGCCACCTCTTCAGTTCCAGAGGGTGGGGCTGCCACTCCGGTGGGCCTGGAGGACAGAGCATCAAGCCAAAGAGGATTATTTCTAAGTTTCAAAATCTGGTGGAATTTGTCCTGTTAATTTTCTGACTTACTTGGGATGATCGCCCCTTTTTTCCTTCTGATTACTCCCTTTTGGAATGGGAATGTCTTTCCTATGCCTGTTCCACCATTGTATTTTAGAAGAAGATAACCTGTTGTCCAGTTTCACAGTGTCACGGGGGAGAGGAATTTTGTTTCAGGATGAATCTTACCACGAGTCTCACCCATAACTGATTTGGGTGTTTAGATGATGAGATTTGGGACTTTGAGTTGAAGACGTTTAGATGAGATTGGGGAGTTAGAGTTGATGCTGGAATGATTAAGACTTTGGGAGATGTAGTGGGGAGGTCAACGTATTTTGCATGTGGGAAAGACGTGAATTTTTAGGAGCCAGAGAATAGACTGTTATGGGTTGAGTTGTGTTCCCCAAAAGTTGTTGAAGTCCTAACTCCCCATTACCTGTGAATATGACCGTATTTGGAAATGGAGTCTTAGCAGATTAAGTTAAGATGAGGGTGGGCCCTAATCCAGTATGAGCGGTGTCCTTGTGACGAGGGGAAATTTGGAGACAGCGGACACACACACAGGAAGAACACCAAGGCAAGATGAAGGCAGAGATTGGGGTGATGCGGCAGAAGCCAAGGAACACCCAAGATTGTCAGAAAACCACAAGAAGCTAGCAGAGAGGCAAGGAAAGACTCTCTCTCACAGCTCTTGGAAGGCACCAACCTTACTGACACCTTGATCTTGGACATCTGACCTCCAGAACTATGAGAGAATAAATTTCTGTTAAGTCACCCACTTTGTGTTACTTTGTTTTGGCAGTCCTAGGAAATTAATACAGTATTCAATTTCCTGGGGCTACTGTAACAAATTACCATGAACTTGGTGGCTTAAAACAACAAAAATGGGGGCCAGCCTGGTGGCGTAGTGGATAAGTTCATGCACTCCACTTTGGTGGCCTGGGGTTCGCTGGTTCCCATCGTTGGTGCAGACCTACGTACTGCTCATCAAGCCGTGCTGTGGCGGCGTCCTACATACAAAATGGAGGAAGACGGGCACAGGTGTTAGCTCAGGGACAATGTTCCTCAAGCAAAAAGAGGAAGATTGGCAACAGATGTTAGCTTAGGGCCAATCTTCCTCACCAAATAAAACAAATGAAAAAACCCCAACAACAACAAAAATGTATTCTCTCACGGTTCTGGAGAAGTCCAAGATCAGTTTCACTGCGCCAAAGTCAAGGTGTCAGCAGGGCTGGTTAGAGGATCCAGGAGAGAATCTGTTGCTTGCCTCTTCCAGCCTCTGGTGGCTGCTGGTATTCCTAGGCTTTTGACCACATCATTCCAGTCTCTGCCTTTGTGGTCACATTGCTTCTCCTATGTTTGGTTGCCAAATCTTCCTTGGCTTCTCTCTTTTAAGAATGCTTGTGATTGGATTAGGGCCTACCCAGATAATCCAAGATAATCTCCTCATCTCAAAATCCTTAACTTAATCACATCTGCAAATATTCTTTTTCTAAATAAGGTAACATTTACAGATTCCAGGGATTAGGAGCTGATATCTTTGGGGGCCATTATCAGCCTCTGGTCCTCTGACATCTAGCTGGAAATGTCCAGCAGTCAGTAAGATGTGAGTCTGAAATCCACAGGAGGATAAATGATCAGAACATACATGAGAGTGAATATGATCATCTACAGGGAGCAGGAGGGAGCCAAGGACAGAACTCTGGGGAATGTCCACGTGAAAGATGTGGATGGAAGAAGATGATCCAGTGAAATGGGTTGAAAAGAGATGATCGAGAGTTGGGAAGAGAACCAGAGGAGTATGGTGTCATGGAAGCCAAGAGAGGAATTTAAAAAAAGAAAGTCTTTCATATGCTACCACACAGGTGAACCTTTAGGACATTATGCTAAATGAGATAAGCCAATCACAAAAGGACAGATACTGTATGATTCCACTTAAAGTTACTTAGAGTACAGTCATGCCTCACTTAATGACAGGGATACATTCTGAGAAATGTATCATCAGGTGATTTCGTCCTTGTGTGAACATCACAGAGTGTACTTACACAAACCTAGATGGTATAGCCTACTACACACCTAGGCCATATGGTACTAATCTTATGGGACCACTGTCGTATATGTGGTCCATCACTGACTGAAATATTTTTGTGTGGCACATGACTGTAGTCAAAACATAGAGACAGAAAGTAGAATGGTGGTTGCCAGGGGCTAGGGACAGGGGGGAGTGGAGAGTTATTGTTTAATGGGTACAGAGTTTCAGTTTTGCAAGATGAAAATTCTGGAGATAAGTTGCACAACGATGTGAATGTACTTAACACTACTGCACTGTACACTTAAAAATTTTCTTATGTGTATTTTACCACCATAAAAAATTTTTTAAAAAAAGAGAATGTTCTTGTATTTTAATCAGTAATTTTGTTTAGTGTCAATTTTGTCCCTTCATGTAACATAAATGCCTATTAATGCAAGAGAAGGCAATCTGTGCCTAATTTCTTCATTAAATATTCTATTAATAAATGATATACTTAGCACACATGATTGACATAAGAATAAAAGAAGATGAAATTTTGCGAGTGAAAGGGTTTTTTAAACTATAAGAAATATGCCAAAGTTGTTTTTAGTAATATTATTATTGTCAATAACAATATTATTTTCAAAATGTTATATAATTTCTGGGGATACAATATTTTAAAAAGAAGAACATTTCCTGGCTGTAGCTAAACCAGAGTTAATATCAAGGTTCTGTAAACTACTTTGCAGTAGAGGGGGAAGTCAGGTCTGAGCAGGAGAGCCTGAGGTGTTTTGATAAAGTGGCCCAGACATTCCCATTTAAAGATCTGTGTATATGCTACAGGTATTCCCAGGTTAGCCCAGCATCCCATTTTCCCACGAGAATGTAGGTTGGAGCCCAGGGTGGCTGCATTTGTTTGAGTCCTTTGGAAAGCAGAAGCCTAGACAGAATTAGAAGTGTGTGAGATTTATTGTGGAAATGCCTGTGCAAGACAATGGGCTGAGGGAGCCAAAATAAGCAGAGAGAGCCTTCAGACTGTGATACAGGTCTGACACCTTTGAAAAGAGAGGAGGAAGGAAGAAGGATGGGGTAGAAAGAGCCTCAGACTGCAGTGCAGCCCTAAGATGGTCTCAGCCAGGCTGATGGGAGTCTCAGAGCAGAGATGACTTGTTAGAAGTTTGCCTGTCAGGAATAAGTGACGGTGCCCATGCTCAGTCATTGACTCGGCACAGCTCTGGGATGGCATGGCCTCAACAGGAACGCTGTGGCAGATCCTGAAGATGTGGCAGTTGGAGGTTGCCGCTGGTTCTCTCTGGAAGGGAGATCTGAGTGGTGTACCTCCATGGCTGCACAGCGGTTTTTCCCATCCTCTAGAAAAGCATCTTAGTATGGGAACCCCTGTGCGAGTTTGCTGAGGAAGCTTTGTCACGGCGGTTCATAAGGAATTAACTGTTTCAGAGTTTGTCTACATGGCACTGCAGGTCGCCTTCAAAACCTGCATTTGTCTCTATTTAGAGTGTCAACAACAACAAGAAAAACATACTTTTCCTCAACCCAGCCTCAGAGAAAATCTCTCACTCTAGAGTTATTTTTTATCTGACACCTTTTCTGATTAATGAAATAATACACACTTGGTATAACAATTTAGGTATAGAAATGTGTAACTTAAAAAGTAAAAGTCTGCTATAACACTCCACTCCCAAAAGATACTCATTTTTTTAAAAGGTGTATATTCTACATTTTGAAAATAGTCCACTTTTATTATAATGTTTTTATTATAATCTTTTATTATAACATATAGACTTCAGTATGATTTCAGTGAAAGAGATGAATTCAAGTAAACAGTATTTGTCCCTTCCATCCCCCAGGAGTCATTTCTTTGGGAGCAGAAAAATGACCTCGTTTTGTATATCTGGCCACTACTTCTTTTTATTGTTTATAAATATACTGAATGTACAATATTCCTTCAATGAAAGTAACTTTTTAAAAGAAACTGGAATTTATTCCTCTGGACACTACAACAAAAGGCATCCTTTATTTTTATTAGGTTTAGGTACAGTAAAATAATTTTTAAAATTTTTAAAACTTATTGAAAATGGTATTTGGGGGCCAGCCTGGTAGTGTAGTGGTTAAGTTAGCACGCTCCGCTTCAGTGGCCCAGGGTTCGCAGATTCAGGTCCCGGGCGCAGACCTATGCACCACTTATCAAGCCATGCTGTGGCGGTGTCCCACATAAGAAAAAGTAGAGCAGGATGGGCACAGATGTTAGCTCAGGACCAATCTTCCTCAGCAAAAAGAGGAGGATTGGCAACAGATGTTAGTTCAGGGCTAATCTTCCTCATAAAAAAAAAAAGGTATTTGTACTCGTATAATGGAAACAGAATCTGTTAAAAAAAATTTCTCCCCAAAAATTCATTTTGATCATTTTCATTTACTTAACTGTTCTAATTTATGCTTGTTTTTGGCTACTGACAACCTAATTGGCCTCGTAGACATCTGATTTTATTGAAAGTCCACCAGTAGTTGAATCCCACCTCCCCTTGGGACTCCATAGGAATTTGGACAATAATAGTGAAGTTTTTGGCAGGAGGATAAGCATTGGGCTGCCCATATGTTATGAAAAAAATATATAGAAGAGAAAAATTATATTTCAAGTTACTTTGGTTTTACATAGCAGAGTCTGAGCCTAAGCATTCATTTACCACATGCCCATTGAGAGTTTTAGGAAGTCAGTCTGTTTACACTGTATCTTAAGTCAAGGGTCCTGTTTTTACACAAGGTTTGCCAAACCGAGTTATACTACGACAGTGTTCTGCCAACACAGATTACAGGATCGGGCCCTTCGTGAGCACTCGTTTGCCAAACAGAGTCAGTCGTGTTTTTATCTAGACAACCCCAACCTCCTCGATTCATTTTGGAAACTCTATTGTGTTTATCCCATGATGATGACAAAGTGGTTAAAAGGAAGATTACTACACAAAGTAATATTTTCAAGAGAGACAAAAGGCATTGGTACAGACAGGCTTGAGAGAAAGACAAACTTGTGGCCACCACTTGGGTCTTTGAAAGCAGCAGAATTATTGCTTTTCAGTCACAGCAGTGCTGCATTCCATATTGAACATTTTAGATACATATTTTCATGCACAGTATTCCCGAAAGTCAGATATCCCCACAAAATTACAATTTACCTTGACTGCTGGCTGTTTTTGGAAAGAGTTCTAAAAATATTTGATAATTATCAAAAATGAAGGTTGGAATTTTTCTCATATGATTACATTATTGATATATTTTGCTAGAGGAAAAAAAAATGATCTGTAGCTTTCTACTTAGTAAAACCAGAGAGGGCAGGACCTACAATTACAGTTTTACCTGTATATTTATTACGGTTTTACCTCCATACTACATACACTACATATTAGTAAAAGATCCAAGCACTAGAAACTACTTCTTTGTAATGTCAAGAATATGTAGGGGCATGAATTTCACAAAAGGAGCAACTGGGATTATCCCCTCCCACTTTTTACAGTGGCTCATAAAGAGCAGTATACCAGATTCTCAGCACGCCAAGGTTATGGTCTGCTGTTTTTCCTGGAGTGCCTCTATCGTGGATCTGTTTCCCTTGGTCTGGCGAAGTTGTCAGATTCTATTCAAAAAGCCAGACTGGGTGGCCTCCGTTCAGCACGCCAAGCAAGAACTGTGGGTGACTTTCTAGAAGTGGTAGGCTGCTCTGCTTTGCCTTTACCTCCGTGAGAAATGGAGAAGATTCATGCTGCCCTAGAGGAATTTGAAGGAATATTCAGTTGCCTTCTGATGAAGTCAGATCCTGCTCAGAAGAGCAAGGTCTCTCCCTTTGGAGGAAGGTGCCACTGATACAAATATCTCTTAGATGGTACAACCATGGCTGACCCGAATTATGTGTAGAAAAAGAGGATTTACTGAAGGATACCGTTTGGTGGGGGTGGTATTTTATTTTATATTTATTTTTTGCTGGGAAAGATTCGCCCTGAGCTAACTAACATTTGTTGCCAATCTTCCTCTTTTTTTTCTCCCCAAAGCCCCAGTACATGGTTGTATATTCTAGTTGTAAGTCCTTCTAGTTCTTCACTGTGAGCTGCCACCACCACATGGCTACTGACAGATGGGTGATGTGATTCCACGCCCAGGAACAGAACCTGTGCTGCTGAAGCAGAGCGTGGTGAACTTTAACTACTAGGCCATCAGGGCTGGCTCTAAAAGATACCATTTTTGTTGGTTAACAAAGGTTGTAAGCCAAGGAGAAAGCCACAATGCATGTGTCATTTGCACAGCTTGAACAGTCTTTCATAGGGAGGGATTCAACATGTGACTGTCTGAGTTAAAGGCTGTGTTATTCCCAGGAGGAGGTCATTCCCTCCAATCACGAGCCAGAGGAGCCCATAAATAGTTGGCATCTTGAACATGGGAAGATAAACCAGTACAGATGACCGAGAATAACTATGAAGGTGATACTGACCACTCAAGGTAAACTGTCAAAGTTGAATGCATAATTTTTTCAGAAGCCTATTGATACGTTTTTGTGCCCCAGGACCCTTATATTCTGAAGATAACTGGCTAAATAATTCAGGATGATGAGGGAGAAGTCAAATGGAAAATGTGAATGAAATATCTGCCTTTTTGGTTGTTTTTAGAGGTGCTCAATAATACAAATGAATGGCTGACAAAATGTTGCAGTGTACGTTAAGATAAACTGGACTTGCTCTGATAAGACAGAATAATTTGCACTTAAAACAGTAACATTTTATGAAAATATTGCTAAAATTTTGAAAGGTTTGGAAGTTGTTTTAGAAAAGAGGCAGAATATTCTTATTTTTGCATTTTGCATTTGAATTTGTTCACAAAACTTGTTTACATAGATAAAAAGATAAACGTGAGAATAATCTGGCAGTTCCTCAAAGGTTTGAACATAGAGTTTTCATGTGACCCAGCAATTCCACTCCTGGGTGTGAAATGAAAATATGAGTCCACATAAAACTTGCACACCAGTGTCTGTAGCCGCATTATTCATAATAGCCAAAAAATGGAAACAACCCCAAATGTTATCAACCGATGAATGGATAAATAAAATGTAGTATAATCATAAAATGGAATATTATTCTGCTATAAAAAGGAAGTACTGGTACATGCTTCAACATGGATGAACCTTGCAAGTGTTATGCTAAATGAAAGAAAGCAGACACAAAATGGTTCTATTTATATGAAATGTCAGAACAGGCAAATCTATAGAGACAGAAAGTGGGTTAGTGTTGCTAGGGGCTGGAAGGTACAGGAGCTGGAGGACTGCTAATGGGTATTCGGTTTCTTTCTGGGATGATGAAAAATGTTCTTGAATTGATTATAGTGATGGTTGTACAACTCTGTGAATATACTAAAAACCACTGAATTGACCACTTTAAATGGGTGAATTGTATGGTATGTGAATATATCTCAATAAAGCTGTTCTGTCAAAAAAAGATATATGGTGACGGATAAAAATTAGACTATTGATGGTGAGCATAACGCAGTTTATACAGAAACTGATAAATAATAATGTGTACCTGAAATTTCACAATGTTATTAAACCGTTATGACCTCAATAAAAAAAAAAAAATGTCAGTCCATCCCTATCAGAATTTTCATAAACGTGAATAATTGGCATTCAATTGAGTAAGATCTTACATTATGATGTAGGTGACATCTGCGAGTTAAAAGGAGCAAGGGTGGGAAATGGTAGGTGTAACCTAGGCGAGACTGGTAATGTTTTTTCCCGGGTACTCTGAAATGGAATCTGCTGACGCATACTTTGTGCCACATTGAAAGAACAAGTGCATGTGATTGCACCCTCTGGCACTCGTTTCATTCTGTTCTCTGTGTGAAAATTATTGCCCTGGTCAGGTCTGATTACTTTATTATATGTTCACCTCAGAGTGCAAACGTCATGTGGGAAAACCATTTTCAACTAGAAGAAACGAACTGTGAATGTCATAAGAAGAGGGTGCAGAGTCATGTTTGACCTCCATTTTAAAATAATACATAAGAAAAATATTTTAACAAATAAAAGTACCTTAAATTGCCAAAGTAGAAACAAAACACAGGAAATCAAGGCAGTATTTTCCTAGATCTGGGCAAGCATCGTACATGTTTCTCTTTGTCAAATCTCGCATACCACTTAAGAGAGCTGCAGTTACCGTGGGTTTGAGACCCAATGGGATGATTTCAGGATATTGTTTCTGACAACTCTAAATTTCTTGCTTTCAGGCAATGTGGAAATATCATATGTCTATCTCATTTATATATAGATATAGATATATTTTCAAATAAAAGTTGTTTTCACATTAGGGAAAGATAGTTTTCTTGTTTTATATACCTATATTTATATTTTAACCTTTTCTTTCCCCTTTCTATCTCATGCTTCCCCTCCAAAAAAACAACAAAAAAAATATTGCTCCAAAAATGTTGAGAGTGTCAGGATGGAAAGCCACTTTGGGAGTATCATGTCTCAAAAATAAATTAATTTCATATCAAAACTGCTTCTTACATTTTACACTGAAATGTAAATGTGGGCTTATATTTTCTGTCTGCATAGCTTTATTAACTATACAGATGGTATATTATTTTTAGATTTAGCTTCAATTTTGTCAACATTTTCATCTGCCACAGCTTTTTCACTGGTCTAGCCCCTAGCTATGGATTCTAGTCTCTACTCCAGTGATCTCCAAAGTGCGGTACAAACGTATTTATTTTTTATCTGAAGAAAGACATTGAAGTTCTAATACTGTCTAATGTATGGATACACATAGTATGTGTATATAATTTATAAATAAAATACATATACTGAAGGATGCTTGCTGATTACTTTGTGTCTGATAAGGGTATTTGATCAAAAAAGTTTGAAGAGCACCCTTCTTTTTTCTTTGCCTTCTCTTTCCCATCGTAACGTAGTCTTATCCTTATGCTCCCCTCCGGTGACCCATTTCCGTGGTTCCGCTTCCCCTCATGCTGCACCGTTAGGCTGAGGGAACACAGGCATAAACCTGGAGCCAAGATACCTAGGACTCATGAACACATACATATTCCCATGAAAGCCTGAGAGGACAGCCACGCTTCCAGAGCCAACTGTTCTTTACCACCATTTCAACAGAAGCCCCAAGAGGATGTTCAAACAAGAAGTTAGAGAGGTTTTACTTTTCTAACCAAATGACATGCAAGTGAGATACAAGCTAATTGAGTTTCTTTCATGATGGATGTTTGATTTCTTTCAGCCATGAGAAAATGGATATATCCATTTTTCCAGATTTGGAGATTTTGATCAATAATTTAATTCCAGTCTGAAGATAGTTAAAGTCAGTTAAATACTCATCAAGTACATACTATGTTTTAGGTGCTAGGGGAAAATCAGAAAGGCATTGTTTTCTTCAGTAGCTTACAGAGTAGTTGGAAAGAGAATATACACATATAGAATACATATTTTTCATGTATATATGTATTCTGTGTTAACACACATATAGAAAATTAGTGAACAATCAGGATTGTATATGAGATAGCCGTGATTCATCAGTAAAAAGAGACGACTTTCCTGCTAGCAAGTGACTGGACCAAATAAACTCTCGCAGTGACTTCTAGCTTTCAGAGAGATGGCTCTAGGATTGTGGAGAGGAGCTGGTAGTAAAGGTCGTAGGAGTTTGGAGAAAGCAGAGGTCACTCTGGGCTGGAGGGCTGAGAGAAAGTTTCACAAGTAAAATGAAACTTGAACTCACATGGGAGAAGCAGTATATGAAAAGAGCAAAGGTCAAGAACACACAAAACTTAATAAGCCTTCCTTATTGGGGGGGCTAAGTGCTGGCTCTGTGCCAAGCAGTGTAATGGGCTTTCTCATTCAGTCCTCCGGGCTTGGTTATTTGCCCAAGGCCATGGCAGACAAGTTCCCGAGGCAGGCTTTCTGCCTATGCTCGTATCCATTATTCCAGGATCCTGTCCTGAATGGGCCAAGGGAATCATTGGAGATCAGCTTAGAAAGCCTGGATGTTGTCACATAGTGGAAGCATACTACAACTTCTGTTTTAGGAGCATTAGCTTGGTTGCAGTGTGTGAAATGGATTGAAAGAAGGAAAGATTAGACTCAGGAATCCTTGTGAAGTGATCTATTGCTATTACCTAGTTTGAGGTAAGCAGGATGAGGTGACAATAAGATTTCCAAGTAGAAGTATCTGCAGAGAGTTGGACCCACCCATAAAGAGCTCAGGAGAGAAGTCAGGGCTGAAGGTAAAGGTTCAAATGCCCTCTGCATGGATGTCATAAGCGAAGACTTGAATTTATAATCCATCTCTGACAGAAATATTGTGGAGATGGAAAAGCAGAGAGCCATGGTATGAACACAGAGGAAAGAAAATGCCAGCCTTCATTTCACACTTTGTTATCTCTTCATCCCTCTCTGCATCATTCTCTGACTTACTCCTCAGATATCGGCAGCACCGAGGATACAACATTGGCATGCAGGTTCCCCGTCCCTGTGTGTGACCCTTCTCATTTCCTAATGATGGTCATCAGAAGCAATATTTTTTATTAGGTTCTAGAACTTCATTTTAAGAGTGAAGTGGTAGAAGAAATCAGAATGATAGTCCTGGAAGAGACTTTAAACATTTAACCACTACTCATAGTTGAAGACTCAATTTAAGCATTACCTTTCTCTGCCACTTTGCCCCCTCTCCCCACCTCCAGCAGATTTGGATGTCCCTTTTTTGGTGCTCTAGCATCACTTATTCCATTCTTTTTCCTTTTTTTTTTTTTGAGGAAGATTGGCCCTGCGCTAACATGAGTTGCCAGTCTTCCTCTTTTTTCTTTTTTCTCCCCAAAGCCCCAGTACATAGTTCTGTATCATAGTTGTAGAGTTGTACCTCTTCTGTGTGGGACACTGCCTCAGCATGGCTTGATGAGCAGTGAATAGGTCCGCACACAGGATCCGAACCGGCAAACCCCGGGCCGTTGAAGCAGAACGTGTGAACTTAACTGCTACACCACTGGGCCGGCCCCCCATTCTTTTATTACGGTATTCATTGTATTGAATGACAGTGTTTCTTGTACATGGCTGTTGTGTAGACTCTGCACAGCTTGAGGGGAGAGATTTTGTCTCATTCCTCTCATCCCCAGGACCTGACACAGAGTAGATATTTGGTAAATGTTTGTTGACTAATTGTCCTTCCAACCTCCTAATATATTTTCTTTTTCTCACAAATCTGGGTAAGGAACATCCCTAGTTTTCAAACCTATTGACTGAAATCAAATTGCTCTTTGAATCTGATAATGATTTTTTAAAGTGTTTGAACAATTACATTAGACCAAGAGACATTGTTAGATAGTTTCCTGCTAAGTTGGGTATGGCTACAACTATATAAATAAAAATATTATTTGCCAAAGGGAATTTTTATTGGGGCACATTCACTGGCAAAAGGAAAATATGGGCATAAGGTAGAATAGACACCACTGTAGGTGTATGGATGGTGTGCTCCTGTGTCCATACCATGAATGCCCTGAACTGCAATCTAGAAGCTACAGAGGACAAAGACTATGTCTGCTTTGCTTGCCATTATGTATCTGTGTCATGTAGTACGATGAACGCTTCCAAATGAACACTGAATGATTAAGTCCAGTGTTTCCCAAAGTGTGTTCCTTGCAAATAGTCTCCAAAAATGATCCTTGAAAAAATGCCCCTTAATTATGTCAGAGCAGGAAAAGCTGCATGGCATAGTCTTCTGTGGAGAAGTATAGTGTGTGTAGCACATTAAAGTGTGCATAGCATTTTAAAGTGAAGCCCCGAGTAAAGTTAACTCAGTCTAACCCAGCATTTCCCAGAATCATCTGTGATTGTGAGTAGTTTAACCTTTCCAAAACTCAGGTACCTGCTGTGTATGATGGGGATGATGAAATCTGAGGTATATAACTCAAAGAAATGTTGGAAGAATCCAGTGCATTAACATATGTAACAATGCTTTTATGTGAAACTCTTCTATGTGGTTATCAGGGTCTGATTCTCTCCTCTCTGTGTTCCAGGTTTTCTCTCCCTTGCTAGCCTAGATACCTCTTTCCATTCATTTGTTCATTTATTCATTCATTCATTTATCCAACAAATACTTATTGGGCATCAAAGATGATGTACCATTTTGGTTGGTATAGGCATACGGACAGTAAATCTGAAGAAAACAAAAAATCTCTTAAGTTGTTCATGGTTTTGAGGAAAAGGCAGGCATGGAAACAAATAATTATAAAACAGTGAAGAATGTGCCCTTGTGGAAGTTTGTAGAAAGAATGCTGGACTACAGTTGATTTCTTGGGGCAAGCGCACTGTCAGAGGAAGGTGGAGAAGTTTGAATGAGGTCTTGAAAAAGTGTCGCAGATGGACGAGGCATGTTAAGGGCAGCCACTTCCTATTCAAATTATTATTCCTGCTTCCTTTTTGTTTTCTTCCTTCCTGCCAGCTGCTCCTTTAACTTCCCCAAATCGTGGCCTCATCCCCTAACTTGAGGTCTGTTCTTTCCTCTGTGGCTATTCAAAGAGAGTCAATGAAAGTTTGTACATGTGGGGTGATTGGGACTTTATGGAATGAAAATTTTGATCTTCCATTGTATCTCTTCTTTTCTCATGAAGTGCAGCTAAACTTGATGTATATAAATCTTTAAAGTATTGAAAGTAAAATGACAAATGTTCACTTAATAATATGTTTAAAAATAAATAGTTGACCGAAGTATAGAGTATATTAAGATTTGGAAGGAATTTTAGCTTCATGATATAGTATCGTTTTATATTTGAGGCTAAGCTATCAACTTGGAAGAAAAGAGTTAGGCAAAGTGAATTATTAATTCATCTATCAGCCTGGGTTGTAATAGCATGAGGGTTATGCTGGCGCTCCAACTTTACAACATCTGAAATCTCTCGTGTCTACTTTTTTATATCCAATAGTATCTCTGTGACCAAATTAATTCCTTTTTTACATTTATTTAAGAATATGGCTTTTACATTACAATCTAGTACGTATGTCATCTTGCCCCTTTTATAATTTTTTTTAAAAGTTAAACTCAAAATATATCCAAGAGTTCAAAGCTGAATTATAATTGACTATATACATGTAACATATGTATGTAGACTGTAAATTTCTAAAAAGTATATTTCTTTAGAAATATGTGTGCTATGGGATGACAAGTCAAAGCTTTAAATTCTACTCTCCTAAGTCTGTTTTATTAGTTGTCAGAGAAATATTAGGGATTTTTTTTACCAAATTAGTAGCTCAAACAGTCCATTAAATGAATTAATTGATGCAAAAGAGTTTAGAAAAGTGTCTGCCATCTGGTAAGGGCTCAGCAAATGCAAGCTATTGTCATTACTATTATTCAAAGATTTTTTTTTAACTGAAATACTGTCACATGAAGTATCACCATCTGGGTTGACTCAAGCCACTTATCCAAATCAGAATAAAACTTTTAGCCCTGGAGTCATTTCCTGTCCTTTCTAATTGTACTTAAGAATATACTAAAGAGAGATAACTCAACCAGCTATCAACTGAGCAAATGATTGCTAGTTCCTCATTCTGTGTGTATGCACATACACCACCAACGCAATGAAAACCAACTTCAGAGGATAAGAGAAAAGAGAGGACGGAAATAGACTTGAAAAAAACATCCAGTTTAAGTGGAGAGTCATGGGACAGGTCAAAATGGGCAGGGGAAAGAATTTTAGAGAAATGAAAATGCTGTGCAGGTGGCCACCCTGAAGCTAATTTAACTTGGGTCATCTATGATCTCTTCCAGCTGTGAACATGTGCATTGTGGCCCAATGGCCCAGATGTTCTTCCTCGGTCTTTATGTTGCATAGACCATAAAATTAAAACAGGATTGGAATTTAATTCTAGCCTTTTACAGTCCTATCATCAATATTTAATGGAGCTGTTCTCTGAAAATATAGAGAAGGCCCTGCTTTGGGCCAAGACAGCCTACTCTACCCTGTAATTTCTCTTCAGTGACTGCTGCCTCCCTTCCTCCACTGTCCCCCTTGCCCCCGTCTCTGATTTTATTCCTCTCAGAGAATTGCTTCTCACCTTAGAAGCTCCTGGGTCATGTAAATGTGTGGTTATTTCTAGTTATGAGCTATAAAGCTCCAGAAAACACAAGTATTATGCTACTTTTCTTTTTATGGCAAAATCAATTAATTGAAGATATTATGATTGAGCATATGCTAGATATTTCAACACTGGTAACTCTACCAGCCATGTGAGGGATACAAATAAAATATGAAACATGGACCTTGGCCTCAAGAAACTTGCAGTCTGGTTGTGGAAGAAAGGTTAACACAAGTACGATCATCAGAAAACAATGCAAAACTCTTTCATGGCTGTTTAGAGGAAAACAACATGCCTCCATGTGGTGTCCACCCCTGGTTGTGACTTTTGGTTCTGGTGACTCCAGGTAGGCTGGAAGTAAGGCCTGAAAACCCCAGTTGAACACAGGGGAGATCGAGGTAACGTCTAGACCAAAACTATATTTACACTGTAGGACCCCAAGTCTCAATTCCTGAAAGCCACCCTTTCTTTTTTCTTTTATTACCTACAAAATAAACAGATATCTGGCTGAGAAAGACCCTTTTCTCTACCTGGTCCCCTGGTAGAGCAGGGCCAATTTAAGCAGAATTTTAATCGCTAAGTAGGGCTCTTTCATGAGTCAAGTAACTTGACCAAGAAGCAATGTTATGACAAAGAGTTGATGGCTAGCTGGAGGTTACTTGTTTCATAGCAATAGTCTGGCTGACATACTATGCACATTAGTCACGGATTCTGACTTAAATTCTCTCCAGAGACAACACAGACACACAGAAGACCAAAGGGGAAAGGTGAACAATTATTAAGAATATCTGACTGCCAGAAACAAAATCAGAGTCTTTTGCGGACATTTGCTGTGAGTAGGAGATGAAGAGTCTAGATTTCAGTCCAAATTTCTGTTGTGTGTTATCAGAAACAAAAGTGCAAAGTTCCAGGAAATTCTTCAGGCTGACCCATCAAAATAATAGGCATTATATTTCAACACTTTTTGCATTTTAAAAGCAAATGAGTTTCTTCAACTTGTGTGTAGAAAGTTACTCAACACAATGCAACACCCAGATTTTGGATATCCAGAAGGATTTTTTTTAAGTTAGGCAAAATTCTAATGCTTTGTCTACCTCTGGATATTCAGAAAAAGCCAGTGTATAAAAAGAGACTTCAAATATCTGTCAGCCATATATATATATATGTTCAAAGAATTTATATATATATCTCTCGAAGAACTTAACTTCTCATCCTTTCTCTAATTAGAAGTTCAACTCCACGCTGCCCCGTGGCGCAGTGGTTAAGTGCGCGTGCTCCACTGCTGGCGGCCCGGGTTTGGATCCTGGGTACGCACCGCTTGTCAGGCTGTGCTGTGGCGGCGTTCCATGTAAACTGGAGGAAGATGGGCACGGATGTTAGCTCAGGGCCAGTCTTCCTCAGCAAAAAGAGGAGGATTGGCATGGATGTTAGCTCAGGGCTAATCTTCTTCACCAAAAAAAAAAAAAAGTTCAACTCAATTACATTTTAGTGAACGTTAATGGAGTGTTCTTTTTGTGCGAGAGAGTGTGCCAAGTGCTAAAATCTTTAAGAAACTCAGAATCTAGCTAGGGAAGTATAAGCAAAGAGAATTATAATATCAGGAATAAGTGCTAAATCAATGCCAAAAAGCTGCTAGTCAAGATGAGGGAAGTCAGTGAGACAATAGGCAAGGATGAGGGGATTCATGTTCCAAGCTGAGCAAATGGTATGAGCATTGGCCTGGAGGAGGGGCCAGGTAGGGCACTTCTTCTGGGAATGGCAAGTGGTTTGGCTCACTTGAGGGATATGTGGATGGCCAGGATGAGAGATGAAGCAGGAAACGATGGTTTAGGCCAAATCAGTGGGGTGCAGTGGAGATGATATTTGCATTAAAGCCATCTGAAGGAGTCTATAAGGAAAAGGAGTCCCTGTGTGATTGCGGAGGAGAGTGAGCTTCAAATATGGACTTTGGGAAGATAATTTTGATGGCAATATGAGTAGGGAAGTGATTAGAGAGAGGGGGTATCTGAGACAGGGATTTGAGTTGGACAGCCCGTTGCATCACACCAGGCAGGAGATGGCAGCAGCCTGAGCTGATCAGGACAGTGACAAAGACCTGCTCTTTGTCAATAGATGTGGCTGCTCAGACAATATAGAAACATGGGTGATAGAAACATAGACCCTAAGCCAGATCTAGTTCATAGTTGATTATGAAAGCAAAACGTTAGTCCCAACTATGGAGATTTGTCATGAAAGTACCATATACTGCATTTATCCTTCCGGATCATTATCAGCCAATATTCATTTATAATTTTTAAAATATCTGCAATTGGGACCACCCAGTGGCGTAGCAGTTAAGTTAGCATGCTCAGCTTCAGCGGCCTGGGGTTCGCAGTTTTCAGTCCTGGGTGCAGACCTATGCACCGCTTATCAAGCCATGCTGTGGAGGCGTCTCGTATCAAGCAGAGGAAGATGGGCACGGATGTTAGCCCAGGGCCAATCTTCCTCAGCAAAAAAGAGGAGAATTGGCAACAGATGTTAGCTCAGGGCTTATCTTCCCCCCCAAAATAAATAAAATAAAATATCTGCAGTTTTAAACAGTGTATCTTCTTTTATTTATTGCATTGTTAAATGGTGCTTTGAACCACTTTTCAATTGTTGGCATTTCATGGTATTTTGTTACCAGTAGAAAGCGTATATTTTAATAATTCCTATTTCTTTTTCCCAGCCGATGAGAATGGCTTAATGATTAATGGATAATATTCCAGTAGTGTTATATTATTAGTAATAGTGATGATGGCCTCATATGTTTGTGTAATGACTCACTCTTGGGGTATGAATTTGATTTTTGTGGTAGACTTTTCAGAGTACTCCTTTCTTCTCTCTCTCTCTTTTAATTATATTTAGAAGATTACCAGCTGCCACAAACAGACCTCTTCTCCAGCCTTTTAAAAAGCAGGGCAGACTCAGATTCAGGATGTGATGATCAGACTAGGCCTGTGAAGCCTTTTATTGTCTTCTGTAAGTGGTGACTCTTAGAGCTGATTGGCTTCTGGGCTGAGAAACAATTTGATTTCAGGGCTTCCTGGGGATGCCAGAATCTTCTAAGAAACCAATTGTGTAGTTACCACAGAAGTCTCAGAGAAGAAACTGGCAGCAGCATTCCAATAGCCTTCAGACTCTGTTGGGTTTCTTGGGCCCATATGAGTCCTGCCTTCAATGAAGCCTCAAGCCTCCTCGGTTGGGGTAGGAGACCAAAGGACAGCTTTCTAAAATGCTGAATTTCCAAGTGCGAGGAAGTGCATGGTGAGTGCATGGTCATTTTAATGATATGATTTGATCCTTTTCTTCCTCATAGGAAAAAGAAAAGTAAGCTCAGACTTACATAAGTGATACTTATTATTTTCAGCCTCCTATTGATGTGATTCAGCGTGCTAAGTTTTGTTTGAAGGAGTACCAAAGGTAAACATTCGTTCTAGGAACCACATCATGAAGTTATGCGGAGCTGAGTGTTCAATTTGAAAATGATCTTAATACAGTCAGTTCTGCTATCATGCAACATACTGCCTTCCTAAAAACCATCACACTATGCAAAGATATATCATGTGATGAAAACCACAGGCTTATGGGAAAAGTGGGGTGAGGGGCACAAGGCTAAAAACTTCACCAGTGACCTATATAAAAAAAGAGATCAGATCCTAATAAAAATGTTAGCACAATTTTACACATGTTAAATGATTAAGAAATACAGAAATACTACAATAAACATGGCACTTTACCTTGAAAAGCTTGCTTTAGGAAGGAGGCACCAGAAGGGATGCAACTTGTGAGTTTTTGTGAAGGAATTAAAAGAGGGTTATCTGATATCAGATAGAAAGTTCTAACACCAGATGTTGATGGGTGCGGCTCACAACACTTGATGAATTGGGGTAGTTGGGAGATGTTTAAAGTGTGTGTATGTACATTTCGTGTGTTCCAGCATGACTCAGTTCAGCTGGATGAAGTTTTCTCCATTCACTTAGTGTTTTTCACAGAAGAAATTGTGCATAAGCAAAAAAGAAAAATTCATGTTATGCTCAAATTGTCCCCTAATATATCAAATGGGTTGGAAAGAATTTGTATTTTGAAAACAAGCAAAATAGCAGAATGGGCTGTAATCTTACCCCTTAGTTTTTATATAAGGACACTGAGACCCAGCCAGGCTAAATGAAGTTTTGTAGCCAGGTTAGTAGTTGAGCTGAGCGTGGATTCCTGGACACCAAGCTCCTTTTGCGGTAGGAATATCCATTATACTGTTGCCTCTTTCACTGTATTTTATAAGTCCCTGCTATTAGTATTGTTATTGCTGGTGATAACATTATTTTAGTACTTAATTGTTTTAATATAGATTTCAGAACTAGCTGTTTATTGTAAATGCCAGCACTTAACATAGTATCTGGAACTGAATAAATATTTGTTAGTAAATGAATGAATAAATTAATGAAGTTAGTGAATGGACATAATCAAGTCTGGGTTCACTATGATCCAGTTCCAGACCTGAGTATAGATGGGCAGATAGAGAAGATATATTATATGTTTAAAGTTAAGGATGGCAGTACTCTTTCCTTATATTCCTCAAGTCTTCTTGGGTTGGTTTGGGTTTCAGTAAATGATTAAGAGTATGGGCTTGTGACAGACCACAGGCAAGTTCTTTAACCTCCCTAGATAATACTGCTATCTACTGCATTGGGTTTTTGTAAGAGTTAGATGAGATCATATATATAAACCAGTAGCACAGTGTCTGGCACATGGCAATGTTTCACTGGTTCAGTAATTGTTAGCAATTATTATTATTATCCTCTTCATCATCATCATCATCACCACTCAACCACTACTGTTGCTGCTGCTTTTCCAACATACCCCTTTGTGTGTTGGAGGGAACCAAGGAGAAATGAACGTGAGAGAAGGAGCCCTGTACTTCTCCCGAGCTGCGGCCCAGTTTTCCCAACTGCTTACTGGGTGTCTCCACTCAGATATGTAATAGGACTTCAAACCCAACATGTCCAAGTTCAAACTCATTAGCTTGCTCCCTGTATGCTCCTCCTCATGAATTCCCACTGTCATCAGTGCCATCACTATTTATCCAAGCTAGAAACCTCAGTTGTCCTTTACTCTACTCTCTCCTTCCCCCTCCATATTCCATGGTCGTTCATTCATTCAACTATGATTTTATTGAGTGCCAGGTGTGTGCCAGGCACTCTCCAAAGTGCTTCAAGGAGTAAACGTGATTAAGACGTGATCTTAGTCCTGAAGAATCTTCAGTAAATTATAAGACAGAGATGCAGACTATGAAGTGCCTGATCCAAATCCCACGTCAATAGGCCAGTCACAATAAAATGTGTTGACCAGCTGTAAGAGGCCACATGATATGACCATAGTTCCTATGTGTTGCCACCCATTTAAATACAAAGTGAACAACATTTACATGCAAAGTTGATGAAGGGTATAATCATGGGGTCATTCTATACTTTCAAATTTTGATCCCTTGGTTTAACAAAACATGTTTGTTAGGAAAACTAGTTTTATTACTCATTAATTCTTCATTTTGGGTCCTAAAAATGTTCTTTCACATGACAACGACTTGACAGTAAAAGTTTTCCCTCTTTTTTAGAATATTCAACCCTTCTGTTGGAGTTGTGTCTGTATGATGATTGTTTTTTGTAGTGATATAAAGGTACGTTGAAAACAATTTAAAATTGACTTTTCAGTTTAAAAAAATTTCGACTTTTTATATACGAGGCTGGATTTATAAATTTATCTTAGTCCCTTCATATTCTTCTCAGTTTTCTCTATACAAATAAAACTGTAGAGATTTTTAATTCACTGTAAGTTTCAAATTTACCATATAAGTGAAAGGGAACATTATTTTTCAAAATATACCAATCATAATTAATAAATAATAAATTAGGAAAGAGCTCTGGAAAAATATAATTTTTCAAAATAAGGATAATTAATAGGCAAAGTTACCTAGATACAGAGTCTGCAATTCTCCAAAAGATTTATTCATTCTTTCACCAAATATTTACGGAGCAACTTCCATCTTCCAGGCCTTGTTCTAGGAGCTGGGGATGTAGCAGTAAGCAAACCAGAGCCCTGACCTCAGGCGGTTCACATTCTACTGGGAGACATGGAAAATAAATGAATAAAAAATAGAGCAGTAATAAGAGCTATGAATTAAAATAAGGGCAATAAGGATTACAGAGTGCTAGATTACATAGATGGGGTGGTGGGGAGTCGCTCATACACTGTAGGGCTTCTCCCTACTTGGTCTTCATTGAGATTTCATTAATTCACCTAGGCCTGGACTTCAACATTCAAATCCACATCCACCATCACGCAGTCCTCCTGCCCTTGCACTCTGCGGCATGTGCTTTGCTAGCTTGCATCGATAGTGAATTGCATCAGAAAACAGCTTGTGTTGTTTACTAACAAATTAACCAAGTATAGAGATTGTCTAGTTTGGTACATGTTGTTCTAACAATAGTTTAAATACTTTGAAACCCTCTTCATTACCATGGGGGACACAGAATGCTTTCATTAAGAAAACACACACAAACGCAGAGCAGATGGTTAACTAACAGTGTCTCCTTGTGAGCAAATTTTTCATCTCAAGTTCTGTGATGTCAAAATCTCGGAGGGATTTTTCTCCTTACTGTTTAGGAAAAATCACTCCCCACTGCATTTTACAGAATTGAAAGTCTCACTTGTAAGTTAATAATATTCACTTTGGCCTGTTAAAAAAATTATGATTAACCCAAAAAGGGGGACTTTTATGACCTTTTACATTTTTAAAGTAAAGCCTTCCATCTGGTTAAAAAATATCTTTAAAAAAAATCCTTTAGTGTATTTGTGTTCCCTAGTAAATGTTATATTCATTTCTTATAAAATTTGCTCTAGGGCGAGTTTATTTTGGCCTGATGTAATTTAATCCAAAGGGAAAAAAACATTAAGTTAATGAAATCTTAATGGAAAACCATTATATTTATATATAGTTTGATGTCTTAATTATTATTTTCCCAAATTATGTGGACTTACTGTTTTTAATTTAAGTCTCAAAAAAGTTTTTAATTACCTAATTAAATGCGGTGCTACTTCACTTGGGGAATAATATTTTATTTAAAGTAATTCTTTTTTTAGTGAACTCCCACAGAAACGTGTCTATTTATATTAATTGGATATAATGTCTAATCAATTACTTTTTTAGCCATAAAATAGATTGCTGAGAAATCCATGGCATGTATTCTTATCTATTTGATTCAGTTACCCCATGAGTAACTTGAAGTAACCAATTACTTAGCACTATTTTTAACAAAAAGATCTGATTTCTCTGTTCTCTGAAAATGGGATATATCAGAGAATCATATGGAAATTAACCTTCTTTGCCATCATTTAACTTGTTCTGTAAAGATATGAAAGGTATGAATTTTTATTGCTTAGGTTATTATTATTATTTTTTTTTTGGTGAGGAAGATTGGCCATGAGCTAACATCTGTTGCCAATCTTCCTCTTTTTGCTGAGAAAGATTGGCCCTAAGCTAATGTCTGTGCTCATCTTCCTCTGTTTTGTATATGGGATGTTGCCATAGCATGGCTTGATGAGCAGTACGTAGGTCCATGCCCAGGATCTGAACCTGCGAACCCCAGGCCGCCGAAGCGGAGGGCTCGAACTTAACCACTATGCCACCAGGCTGGCCCTGCTTAGGTTATTTTTATTTTAGAAATTCAAGACAAGATTTCTAATAATTTTTTAAAGTTGCAGAGCGTAAAGTTTTTTAAAGTTCTTTTTTTCAGTTTATTGAGATGTAATTGACAAAACTGTAAGATATTTAGTGTACAATGTGATGATTTGCTATACGTATGCATTGAGAAAGGATTCCCCCCATCAAGTTAACACATCCATCACCTCACATATTTACTTTTTTTTTTTTTCGGTGAGAATATTTAAGTTCTAATTTCTTAGCAAATTTCAGTTATACAGAGCAGTGTTATCAACTATAGTCATCATGTTTTACATTAGATCCTCAGACCTCATTCATCTTAGAACTGACGGCTTGTACCCTTTTACCACCCTCTCCCTATTTCCTTCATTCCCCAGTCCCTGGCAATTATCTTTCTACTCTGTTTCTGAGTTTGACTTTTTTTTTAGATTCCATGTATAAGTGATACCATGCAGTATTGTCTTTCTCTGTCTGGCTTATTTCACTTAGCATAATCCCCTCCAGGTTCATCCATGTTATTGCAAATGGCAGGACTTGCTTCTTTTTAAAGGCTGAATAATATTCCATTGTTTGTGTATATATACATATATATCAAAATATATATAATCAAATATATATATCAAAATGCACACAAATACATACATATATCACACACAGACACACACACAAATGTGTGTGTATATATATATCTCACATTTTCTTTATCCATTCATCAATCAACAGACACTTAGGTTTTTTCCATACCTTGGCTATTGTGAATATGCTGCAAAGAATATGGGAGTACAGATATCTCTTCAAGATAATGATTTCATTTCCTTTGGATATATACCCAGAGGTGAGATTGCTGGATCATAGGGTAATTCTATTTTTAATTTCTTGAACCTCCATACTGTTCTGTTTTCTGTAGTGGTTGCACCAGTTTACATCCCCGCTGTTTTTCCACATCCTCATGAGCATTTATTATCTCTTTTCTTCTTTTTTCTTTTTTTTTGGTGACAAGATCAGCTCTGAGCTAACATCTGTTGCCAATCCTCTTCTTTTTGTTGAGGAAGATTGGCCCTGGGCTAACATCTCTGCCCATCTTCCTCTATTTTATATGTGGGACGCCTGCCACAGCATGGCTTGATAAGCACTGTATAGGTCCGCACCCGGGATCTGAACCTGTGAATCCCAGGCTGCCAAAATGCAGTGCGAGAACCCAACCACTATGCCACCATGCCGGCCCTATCTCTTTTCTTTTTGATAATAGCCATCCTAACAGGTGTGAGGTAATATCTTATTATGGTTTTGATTTGCATTTCCCTGATGATTAGTGATGTTGAGCACCTTTTCATGTACCTGTTGGCCATTTGTATGTTTTCTTTGGAAAAATGTCTACTCAAATCCTTTGCCCATTTTTTTTTTTTTTTTTGTGAGGGGTCAGCCCTGAGCTAACATCCGCCAATCCTCCTCTTTTTTTTTTTTG
Organism: Diceros bicornis minor; assembly: GCF_020826845.1. Lineage (NCBI taxonomy): Eukaryota > Metazoa > Chordata > Mammalia > Perissodactyla > Rhinocerotidae > Diceros > Diceros bicornis. The sequence goes on along the minus strand of NC_080755.1, from coordinate 14,457,184 downwards.
CTGAGGAAGACGGCCCTGGGCTAACATCGGTGCCTATCTTCCTCCACTTTATATGGGACGCCGCCACAGCATGGCTTACCAAGCAGTACTTCGGTGCGCGCCCGGGATCCGAACCAGCGAACCCCGGGCCGCCGCAGCGGAGCGCGCGCACCCAACCGCTTGCGCCACCGGGCCGGCCCCAGCCCATTTTTTAATTGGGTTACATATTTGTTTTTTTGCTATCGCGTTGTATGAGTCCCTTGTGTATTTTGGATGTTAATCCCTTAGTGAATTTGCAAATATTTTCTCCTGTTCCTTAGGTTGCCTTTTCATTTTGTCAATGCTTTCCTTTGCTGTGCAGAAGCTTTTTAGTTTGACATTGTCCCACTTGTTTATTTTTGCTTTTGTTGCCTTTGCTTTTGGTGTCAAATTCAAAAAATCATTGCCAAAACCAATGTCAAGAAGCTTACCCTCTGTTTTCTTGTAGGAGTTTTATGGTTTCAGGTCTTATGTTCAAGTCTTTAATCCAATTTGAGTTGATTTTTGTGTATGGTATAAGATAGAGGTCTAGTTTCGTTCTTTTTGCATATGTCTGTCCAATTTTCCCAACATCATTTATTGAAGAGACTATTTTTTCCTCATTGTATGTTCTTGGCTCCTTTATCAGAAATTAATTGACTGTATATGTGTGGGTTTATTTCTGGACTCTTTATTCTGTTCCATTGATGTATGTGTCTGTTTTATGCCAGTACCATACTGTTTTGATTACTGTAGCTTTGTAATATAGTTTGAAATCAGGCAATGTGATGCCTCCAACTTTGTTGTTCTCTGTCAAGATTGCTTTGATTATTCGGGGTCTTTTATGGTTCCATACGAATTTTAGGATTGTTTGTTCTATTTCTGTGAAAAATGCCATTGGAATTTTTATAGATATTGCATTGAATCTGTAGATTGCTTTGGGTAGTATAGACATTTTAACAATATTGATTCTTCCAATCCATGAGCATAGAATATCTTTCCATTTATTTATGTTGTCTTCAGTTTCTTTCATCAATGTCTTATAATCTTCAGTGTACAGGTCTTTCACCTCCTTGGTTAAATTTATTCCTAAGTATTATTTTTTTGTGCAATTGTAAAGGGGATTGTTAATTTCTCTTTCTGATAGTTCATTGTTAGTGTATAGAAATGCAACAGATTTTTGTATATTGATGTTGTATCCTGCAACTTTACTGAATTCATTCGTTAGTTGTAAGAGTTTTTTGGTGGAGTCTTTAGGGTTTTCTATATATAATATGTCATCAGCAAGTAGAGACAATTTTACTTCTTCCTTTCTAATTTATATGTCTTTTTAAAAAATTCTTTTAGTTTTGTCTATTTCCTCCTACCACCCTGTGTCACCCTAAAATGTAAATCGACTCTATGGGAGCAGAGATTTTCTCTGTTTTAATCTGGTGCGTAGAACAAAGCACAACCCATGGTAAACATTCGATCAACATTTGTTGGAAAAATCTCTTTAAGTAGGATGTCCACGAGGGCAAGGAACAGTGCATGTAGAATTGCGTGTTTTTAAAAGATGATAGTTAAACACCAAAGACAACTTTGAAACAGGACGAGAGTGCCTCCCCAAAGGCAGCCAGAGAGAAGAGTAGAATCTGGGGAGCACATCTCACTTGCCTGTGAGCATTGTGGGGCGGGGTAGAGGTCTCCTTCATCTGGGATAATGCCGGGCATGGAGTAGAAGACCAATAAATACGTTTGTTGCGTCAATTATGTAACTAGTTAATGGGCTTATATTCAGTTCAATGCACATTTGAGGACTAGTTATGCGCTGTGCAAGTCACTGGGGAGAGGCTGAGATAAATAAGACAAGGTCTTTCTCCTCTAGGGATTAATAATTTCATAGATAAGCCTCAGATCTTTTTAGTCCCAGCCATAGAGTTTCACTTTTCTTCCAAGGGGCCTGCATCCCTGAGCCACTGCCCAGGGACCCAGTGAAGAAGCCGCTAAAGGGCTAGGCCTGAGAAAGCACCTAGGACAGCTCTGCCCAGCAGGGGCAAAGTGTAAACATTCCTGCCTGAGTGTACTGGATGACACTGCAGTGATTTGCTCCTTTACCGGTTTTAAAGTGAGGATTTTTTTCTCTCCCTGAGGCCCAAGTTTAATGACTGAAAGGGCAGGGACCCACATACTGTGCTCAACTGGCTCAGTACCCGTTGTCTTTGTTAGTATGTGGGCACAGCTGAATTTGTGCACAGCTTACCATTCTGTCCATCCAATCTTCCTCACTTTACAGACGAGAACCAGAAAGGTTAAGTGCCTTGCCTGGGGTCGCACTGCTTGTCAAGTAGCTGAGCCAGGGCAAGAATGCCCATCTTCTAACTATGAGGCCAGTGCTGTTTCCAGGACACCATCTTCCCTCGATTCACGTGGTGTGGGAGACAGATAATGAGTGCACCCCAGATTGTCTCTCAGTGGGATTTGATCAACATGCAAAATGAGAATGATTTTAACTTTACAGTGCATGAACTGCAGACTGCCATCTGCAGCTGCTCAAGAGGGACTCACGTGTCCACCTGTCAGGGACCTTGCTGCCCTAGGTATTTAGTTCCAGGTATCACAGACCCCAAGGAAAAATCAATAGCAATGGCCTCAGAGAGAAGCATGAGAGAGGTGATTCCCTCCCTTACTGACAGTGAGACTTTGAGCAAGTTATTTCATCTTTCTGAACCTCTGTCTTCTCATCTAGAAAGTGGAGATAATAAGAGTGCCTGCCTTATGGTTGTTATGAGAATTGAATGTACGTAAAGTCCTTAGTAAGGGCCCATGGTGAGTGCTAAATAAGTGTTGTTAAAGAATAATTGTTTTAAAAGGTGAAATTATGACTTTCGTACAAATATCGAATGAACGTGTGTCAAGGATTTATGTAAATCATTAATTAATGAGAGAATCAGTAAGATGTTACAACCAGTTCAAAGGAGAATCCAAAGCGCAGGCACCCTAGATAGGTATTCAGGAATCCTGGACTGAATTGGCTTAGTAGATGCAAAATTGGCTTCTTCCACCTAAAGGGGGATATCAATTGCACTTCCAGTGGACCACATCCATTTGTGTGTCTGTGGGCAAGAATCATTTACATTGCTCTGAGTTATCTACAACTTATGTTATAAAATAGCTTAAAGACCACAAAATGTACAGAGACCTCATAGAATCAGATAATCTGGAAGGGTGTGCTAGACAACACCTAGTTTTCCATTGATAACACCCATTAATCATTCTGATCCATTTCAAAATTTTTCACAATTATTTCCTACACAGTTTTTATTATTGCTAGTTCCTTATTTGCATCCTAGGAATGTTTTGAGGACCAATAAAATAATCGATATGAAAAGCTTCTGTATAACTAATGTATTTTTCAAATAGTACTTATAGTATGAGAGAGAGGTGAGGCAGACCTTTGAGTCCCACCTCTGATACTTTCTGTGACCTTGAGCAAGTCACTTAACACCCTTATGCCTCCATTTTCTTAGCTGTAAGTCAGTGTATTTAAGATTCCTGCACAAGGTTATTGTGAGGATTGGATGAGGTGGGACGTGGGAAAGTACTTTGGAAAATAAAAATGCTATACCAACATGAGATGTGATTATGTTTTTGCTCTCAGCTTAAATTTTGGTTCATTTTTCTTTAAGAAGAAACTATAGAACAAGAGATGGAGTGGTGAGTTCTTAAACTCACCAGGTCATTATTACTGCAAGTTATAAATCACATGGAGAAGTCTTTAACTCAGTAACAGTGATTTATTACCATACTGTTAATCCAAAAGCACTCTCCAGTATTCACCCACATGTCCTGATGACTCCGAAGAGAAGTTAGTGGTGCTAGGAGTGGTAATGTTGACGACCATGGGGGTCATGTGTCCCTAATTAAACCTATAAGGACTGTATTTTAGTCTCCTCCAACTCTTCCTCCAGTGCTGTCATCCCAGAGTCTCCCCTGGTTATCATGTAAAAAGAGACTGATTTAACTAGCCTGTGGAGACTGGAAGGAATTTGTAGGAATTGGGAAGGAAAATCTTTGGCCCGGCACACTCCTTTCCTGGCCCAGTTCTGGGTTTTGTAACTGAGAAGGGATAAGGAGGGTTTGGAGTGAGTCCAGGACATGACACCGAAAGCGTTGAAAGGAGATGAACGAGCCCTGAGTGGGAGGGGCTAGACAGCTTTGCTTGGAAAAGAGAAGGCGGGGTCATGACTCTGTATGGACAGATGCTTCCCCAGAGGCCAGCTTTCCACCAAGGTGGGCATAGGAGAAAGTACTTCAATAATAGCTCGAGGACTGTGGTTATGGAGACTGAAGAGCTTTCTGCCTAAGTAGATGAATGCTACAGACACATTTATGAAGGTTACACTGAGTTCTCTGGAAAGTTTGAAGAACAAAATGGGCTCTTAATCTGAAATATCATGCCCCCTTAGAGGCAGAGGCCTGATTCAGATTTGAAGAAGGAAAAAACAGAGAACAAGGGAACCCCACCTTGATTGTCCTACCTTGTTCATTATGAGTTAAGGAGCGAGGTGAGGGTAGGAGAGCTTGAGCAACTGAACTGAGAGGAGTTTACCTCCTCTCCCTCCCTGTGCCCGGTGAGGTGACCCCAACACACTCTGCTTATCTGTTACAGCATTCGTCACACTGTCTTCTAGTTATTGGTTGACTTACTTCCTCTCCTTAGACTGAACTCCTCAAAGGCTGACCCTTGGTTTTTATCTCCATGTCCCCAGCCCCTTGCACGAGACCGGACGCGTAGTAGGGCTCAACAAATGTTTGTTGAATGAGTGCATTGATGAATGACTCCTTGATGGGCTGATGTCAAGTCAACAGAAACCTCAGTGCTGGGGACACTGGCAGAAACCCCATTCAACGCTGGACAAGCAGGCCGACCTTTGGTCTTGAGCTCTGTTGACCTGTTCACCATGAAATAGTAAGGGAAGCCTGAGTCCAAATTGCAGTATTCAGAGTGAGACTATTTTCAGCTTTCTCAGAGACAGCATCTGTAAATAATCAGGCAGAAGCCTTTTATAAAACAACACAGAAAAACCTCAAAGACTATTCTAAGGCTGCAACATTTAAACAAGATTTTTAACCTGTGGAGATGCCAAGATCAACATGGAGCTTCCTGCACATAAAAGCCTGGAATTTCATAGCAGTGTGGGGGCAAAAGCTGTGATTGCATTTCCCTTTTCTAAATGATATACTGCTCAGTGTTAATGTGAGCAGAGGGCTGGGATAGAGACGGGCCTGTGGGTTACGTAAGTCCCACTACAACCTTCCTTCCTTCTGTAATACAGCATCCATGGATCCATGGTGACAGTGGCTGGGGGAGTCACCAGGCTGGCTGGACTGATGGAAGCCAAAAGGTCACTTGTAGGTCATGCCATGATTTAAGTATTCAGTGTAATTTATAACTGGGCTTTCACTCTACATGGAAAAACGATCATGTGTTGAATAATTTTTTCTCTCACTTGAAGATGCTGTTCTTAAAACTGAGTTTAGTGGCAGCTATAAAAGCCCATCTATAGTACATTCCAAAGTCACTTTCTTTTCCTTTCCAGTTGAAAGAAGGAGCAAGAGATGGTCTTCTACTAAGATGAGAAGGAAAGGATGGCATTAAAACTTGAAATCAAATGAACCCTTCAGCTCTCTCAACCTGCATGATTATGTCCTGGGGAGGAGAGACAGGTCTCTAGGTCACTTCTTTCCCTGCCCCTGAACGTGGCACCACATCAGCACATTCTGACTGAGCTGACCTCAGTTGTACACAAGTCAAAAACATAGTGCTCCCCAACCATCCTTCCTATCAGGCCAGCCCTGTGCCTGTGTGGTCAGTATGATGTGAAAGCTGCCCGAAGTTTCTCACGTTACCTGAAAAGTCACTTCTTAAGGCTCCTCTGGAGAGTCATGCATTGATACTGAGTTACCATGTCTTGTTACCTGGGAAGGCTAATATTTGAATAACTATCATTAGAACACCTGGGAGTTTATACAATTAAAAAAAACTATTTATAACCAAAAAGATTTTTGAGGTTATTTTCTTAAAAAATAAGAATTTGAGGGACTGGCCCAGTGGCATAGTGGTTAAGGTCGCATACTCCGCTGGGGCGGCCCGGGGTTTGCAGGTTCGGATCCTGGTCACGGACCTACACACCACTTAATCAAGCCATGCTGTGGCAGGTGTCCCACATATAAAGTAGAGGAAGATGGGCACGGATGTTAGCCCAGGGCCAATCTTCCTCACCAAAAGAAAATTTGATTTGGAAAAATAGTACATATGTTCATTTTAATCCTGTGTATTCCAGACTTGAGAGTAAGGCTCCATCTTCATTTTTGGACTCCCAGTTAGCACAGTGTCTGGAAGATGGTCTGGGCCTAATAAATAGTTTTTGAATGAATGAGTGAGAAGAATATTTCCCAAGCAAAAGCCTCTGGGTTGGCTGGCTGTGAGTCCAGTGGTGTCTTCTTTCTGCAAACTCTGAGAAATTTGTCTAAACAAAAAGATCAGATTGGGGATTTAAAAATAATATGTAGTATAATTTTCAATAATTTGTACTTTTGACCTATAAGTAGCATATCTAAAATTGTGCACAAACACATACATGCCAGGACTTCCATGTGTACGTGCTTAGTATGTAATGCATAGACTGTGTGTGTGTGTACATATATATTCATTCTTAAAGCTATGGAAAATATAGATAACAATAGTTATCTCTAGAGAGGGAGTAAAATTGGGAAAGATAAAGGAAACGTTCACATTTTTACCTTATATATTTCTCATTTTTTGAAATCCTCTTATAATGAGTATGCATCTGTGTATCTCCAGTTCTTAACACATGGTCTGGCACTTCACTCGTGTTAAGCAAACACATAGGTGAATCAGTCAATAGAGTGGCATAAAAATTATACTCAAACATTTGACTTGGAGAGAGTTAGGAGTGGGATGATGATAAGGACATTGAACTGAAGATTTGGGAAAAGAGAACATCATCTGGGTCTATTGCTGGAAGTGGCCACTGGAAATAAAGGAATAGTTTTGGGTTGCCATTGCTGAACTATGTATTTTCCACTTTTAAGGATTAAACTGCCCCAAATTAGCTACCTAACTGCTATTGGCAAATAACATAGTATTGTGTATAGTAACATAGTATTACACCTAATGGTAGGTATTCCTATGGGCAAGAAGGCCACTAACCCTGGTGACCTGCTCACCTGATAGGGCTGGACAGGCATGATGGTCTGAAAGGTCTGTGTACTCACAGCTATGTTCAGGCAACAACTGGTTTGCTAGACCCTCTGAAGAACTAATGAGGCCCTCCTGGGAAGGAGACAACAATCCAGTGGCTCAGTCACCAGTCATTTGCCTGGGTTGACCAGATAGACCTGTTCTGTAGCTTGATATCCAAAAATTGATGTGATGAGTGAAAACTTTTAACCCCAGTCCAGCTGGCATGACCCAAATGCTTGTAACACTTTCTTGGTCCTTCATCTAGGAAATGAGTTGATGCTATTTAGAAAAGCTTGAATGACAGCTTGGAGTTTTTTGAAGACTCTGGTAGAAAGATCCCCATGGCAGGAATGTGTAGATAAGACTACCATCAGTAGTCAGTCATTAGAATCACTTAAGTATTTTGATCCAGTGAAGAAAGTGCCATTCAGCTTCAGTCTGGGTGGCAGAGTCCCTTTAAATGTGGCCACAGCACAGACTTTCTATGTGTTACTCATGCTGTGAAGTAGGCGATTTAAGCCACTGACTTTCTAACTTATAGGCACAAAGTGGCAGACGTAATTCTTTTCATTACACCTCCAAATTTCTCCTCCATTCCTCTGAGTTGTTCCTGTTTGCCTCCTGTTATCCGCCTACCAGCAGATGAGCAGTGGTGAAGGTGGAGGATCCAGAAAGGGATGAAAGACCTCAGTTCATTTGTTTTCACTATAGCCATTCTCAGAGAAAAATAAAGGCGCCATGTTTGCACGTTTAGAAGATATGAAAATCAGATTTCTGCTGATAGTAAAGAAGAGTAAAGCATTTCAAGGTAGAAGTGAGTCATACCTCTGTACATTTTTTGTCATCTGCTCTCTACTAACAAGGGCTATTAACAAAACATTTGGTTTATATCACCAGGCAAGAACGTTCAATTTCATCTTGTATTTCTATTAAAGTATATGTTTATAACCTTAGTATGTAGTTTTCATAACTCAGTAATAGAGACAGGCTTCATTTTCAGCAGATATGTAGTCCTATACAATTTAAAGCTGTGTATGCTTTTTAAAACTACTCAACCATTAAGATATTTTATTTATAAGAACTAAATGAACTAGGTACTTATCAAGCTACATAACTTTTTTCTGCCAGGCTACATGAGAAACTGGAGTTTGGAATTAGGCAGCTGAGTTTCTCTTCCACTCTCTCTCACCTGTTCTCCTTTGAAAGGAAGATGACATGACTTAGCCTCCCTTCATGGTTGGGGTTTCTGGGTTGGTTTTCTAACCATGATGGGAGACATGCTGACCCATCTGCACTCCCAAACCGGGCCTCACTGACATCAGTCAGGAGGCTGCCTGGTCTTGGAGCAGAGAAAAGCCTCTCCGTAATTCCATGGTCATTAAAGTAGCCTAACCTCACCCACCTGCTACACTTGACTTCAGCTAAGTCTTTGAACATGCAACCCTTTGAATGATAGTCTAAGAATGTCCATGTTGGATATAGTTTGGTAAAATAAGGCCACAGCCTTTATTGGCATTTCCACGGAAAAGGCCAGGCAGGACAGGGTAAATAGTTTAGGATTGGCTAGTGTGAATAATTTTTGGGCTATAGAGGTGGTCTCTAGTTGCCTGGTACCTGGCCCTGGGATGATTAAGGCCTCCTGGGGTGTATGGGCCAGATAGAGGAGGTCTGGCTCTGGATGAGTTAGTTTGCATATCAAAGGCGTGCTCCCAGCTGGGCCCTTTGCTATCTCCAAGAATTGGCTAGTCACAGGAGGGGCAGTCTCTCCCCAGCTAGAAAGGTTTTTTAAGATGTCAAAATATACTAATATACAGAAAATAAAAAATATATGCAATACAAATGAGTTCAACATTTTGTTTGTCTGAATCTTTCCTAGTTACCTCTTGTGGAGTTACACAATCATTTGCCAAATATGTTCTAGAAGTAATTTGTCTTTAGTAGTCTGTGTCATTGAATGAATGGTACAGTATTTATACAGTCCTTAAGTTATTGTCTAATAATGAGTTTAACCTTGACCTTGAGGAGTAGTCTAGAACCCTCTTCCCCTCACCCAAAAACGTTTTGAGGCCTTTCTTTAGACTTTAGACTTTTTCTTTTTCTGTTGTATTTCTGCAGAAGAGATTTAGCCTACACAGATTTTGTTCCTTTACAGTGCTTAATGAGGCTTTTCCCCTTTTCAGTGTACTTGGAAATACTGAGGAATCATTCCAGTTTGCCATAATTTCTCACACACCCACTGGCAGCGAGCCATAGGAAAATGTTTTCCTGTTCTAAGACTGAAGCAACTTTGGGGCTGAAATTTCATTTTAGTGACGCACACTTTCATAAATTGCCATCAAATGTTTTATCATTTTGCGTTTGGATGATTTTCCAGTTACCTATCGCTGTGAAAAAAACCACTCTAACATGCAGTGGCTTAAAGCTATTTATTTATTCTTCTATCTCTGATTCTGTGGGTCAGGGATTCAGACAGTACAGCAGGTACAGCTCACCTCCGTGCCACCATCCTGGGGTCTCAGCTGGGATGACAGGAATGGCTGAGAACTATAAGAACTAGGGGTGGCCAGACAACTCTCTCTCTTCATATGGTCTCTCCAAGAGACTAGCTTGGGTGTCCTCACAGAATAGCAGCCTCGGGATAGTCAGGCTTCTTACATGGTGGCTCAGGGCTCTAAGAACAAGTCTTCCAAGAGTCAGAAAGTAGAAGCTGCTAGTCTCTTAAGGCTTAGCCTGGAAATTGGCATGGCACAGCTTCCTTTCTGCCATATTCTATCGGTTAAGTTTTCAGAGATACCCACATCCCCACCCTGCAGATTCAAGGGAAGGGGACATAAACTTCACTTCTCAATGGGAGGAGCAGCAAAGAATCTGTGGTCATCTTGAATCCACCACAAGTGACAAATCAATAATTCCTGGCATTTAGCATATCTAGAAAAAAGAGATGATTTTTATCTCACTCTACACCTGCCTTAAAAAGGTGGATATTCAACTGTAGTTCATTTCAAAGTTCTTTTGCTATAAAGATTGTTGATGGCAAACCTTTTGATGGAAAAATTTTGACCTCAAACTCAAATTATGACTCCATAATAATCTAAAATATTATATATATGTAATTACATACATATACGTATGAGGATATCCAAATGTATATATTCACATTTATTGGATATTTTCCAAAGAATTTTAAGCTATATTACCTGATCCCTATATCAGCTCTTGGGTATTATTATCTTCATTTTGTAAATGAGGAGGCTGAGGCTCTGAATGGTTAAGTGTCTCAGATCCCATGGCTATTAACGGTGGCAGAGGCAGGAGCAGAATTAGGTTAGCTGTATACTTTCACTGATGGCTTCCTTGAATTCCTTAACATAGGTAGAAGTAAAATGAAGAGCATGGTAAGGACTTTTAATAAATAGCATCATTTTGGATGTTTATCTCCTAAAATGAAGAGAAGATCCTTTGCTTCAGGTGAATACTTGGTGTTTTCATGGCTTTTATACTTACAAAGTATTTTTACACCTATTATCTACTTTGTTCCACATGCTAATCTCGTGAGAGAGGCATTGTTCTCTCACCATTTTTCAGATGGGGAAACAGAAGCACAGAGCGGTTAAGTAAGCTGCTTATGGGTCACATGGCTAACTGGTAGAGCTGATGCCCAAGCCCAGAGCTTTAAACTCTGAAGCCTGTGATTTCTCCCTCTCTGATCCCCACCCCCCACACCCCACTCCAAGTTTCTTGGCCTTTGAAGGCTCAGAATAGCATTCAAATGGCTTAGTTGTATAGAGTGGGACTATCCTCATCAGGGACAAAAACTGGAGGCCTCAGAATATTGAATAACCCAGAGTGGTTAGAGAAAGCCAAAAAGATCAGGCCAGTGCCCACATCATTAGAGGAAATGGGGAGCAGTCTAATTGCAGGCGGTTTCAACTTTGACTGTCTCCAGGGAGAACTAATACTGTTATGATTTCTCCTGATGCATGTGAAATCAGTTGCTACAGCAATGACCAGTGTTTCTTGGAACTTGCTGAAGGCAGCAGGCCTTAGGAATGAAATTTCTCCTTTGTTAATCATGCTTCTGATGCTGATAGTAGCAAACTTGGCTCCAGCATTTCAGCACCTTTACCATGTCCACTTCCCCCCATCATCTCCTCCTGGCCGAAAGGTAGGACAAGACAGGTCTCTGCTCAGGTCACTAGATAGACCCATGTTGACGATGGCCTTGGGAACATGGCTCAGCTGTGGCTGCATTCTAGGGAAGGGGAGCTAGGCTGATGGTGAGGAGGACAAGGCAGGAGTGTGGAACCCAAGTTTGAACCTATATTGGTGAATATTTGGGTAGATCCAATACCTCACTTACATCCGTAGATGTCACAGAGAAACGAGAGAATGAATTATTTAGTTTTTCATTCCAGCTGAAGCAACATTAAGAAACACTTCCATTTTTCCATTTAGATGGAAGTGATATCTCTGATATTTTCTAATGTCTGATAGGTTCATGTTACTTTGTTTATTGTACATCTCCTCCTCACCCCTTTATGCCCATCTTAGAGGCAAGTTCATGGGGTAGGGACCTTGTCTGGGTTGGTTACCATTATAATCCTTAGAACAACGTCTGGCCCAGGTGCTCAACAAATTAATGAACCATTCATAGTTACTGCCATTCTTTAAACCTAGCATGCTTTCCCACATACCCATGCCCTTGCACATGCTGGACCCTCTGCCTGGAATGCCCTTCCCCTGCCTTCTTTCTTTTCTACCTCCTCTCCACCCCATTAGCTTGCCAGACTTCATCTCATGCTGTCCAGAATGCAGGGCAAGTGAGGTCTTCTAACTTTAATATTAGTGTTATTTCTTTTTAAACTTTAAGTACAGAGACCTATCAGACCTCAATCTTCTCTAAAGCTGGTGCCTTCTCGATGATCTTCCTCAAGAAAAGCATGTGAACAGTGTTCCTCCTGTGCAAGGGAGCACAGAAGGGCATGGAAGAGTCCCAAAGCCTTGTCTTGTGGATGGAAACTTAACTTACCTCCCTGCTCATAGTGGAAGAGATTCCCTACCAGAGAGGAGGCAGAATCAACTTGTAATGAGTTGTGGAATTCCTCTAGGATATAATAACAAGACATTTAACCAAAATGTTGAGAGAGCAGTTAGACCCATAACTTGTAGATATTATGGCATTGACTCTTCCATTATATTTCTTTTCAACTTCTGACCTGATTCATCTTTCTTTCCTTCCTTTCCTCCACATCAGATAACCTCATAACACCCAGTTCTGTTTAATGCTTCAATCACCTATGGTAGCCAGCATGTGATAAGTACTTCACTAGGTATTCCTGGCTGGTCTTTGCTATTTTCAGTTTGCTTTTGCTTTTTGATGAAACAGTTCCCAAATTGAATTTTTGGTGAGTCAACACACATAACATGTCAGGTTTGAATTTTGATCTATTGGACCTTTTGGTTTCTTTAAGAAAAGAAGAAAATAGGAACTGGAGAATCCAGCCAAAGAGGTTTAAAAGTCATTTCTCCACCCCACAAATATTCCACCCACATCTACTAGCATGATGATAACTCATTTGAGGGCAGTGAACATCAGTAGCCTGACCAGGAATTAGTGTTATTGATTATCATTTCTCCTTTATTTTTATTAAGTCCAACTTATTTTAAGCCTAACATATTCAACACCAGAGTACTGAGTAGCTGAAGAAAGACAGATGCGAATTACAGCCTAATTAGGTTCATATGTCACTATGACAGGCAACTGAATAAACCTCCATGTTATTGCACATTTAGTCAGAAAAGCTGTGTTATTTATTCCATTTCTCTTAGTTTCTGAAGAGCCAATTCCTTTTCTCTGGTGACACAAACATGCTTGCTAGTGCCTTGTAGGAACTTTTAGATGTCTAAATCCAAAAACGTTTAGACTTCAAAGAAGTCACCAGATAAGACAGCCCAATGTGTGTACAGGACAAGAGAAGCAACTTTTACAAATAAGTCACTTCCGTGGGTATCTATTGTAGGGGATACAGAGATTAGTATAAGACAGTTGAACAAATAATTATAATTCAGTTAACCACAAAGAATAAGAGCATGGTATGCAAAATGATTTGGTGGTACAGAGAAGGTCTGGAGCAGAGGTGGTAGGAGTTAGGCCTAACTTCAGGTCTAGAGAGTGGAATTCACATCGGGATGGAGTTAGCTTTGCAATGATTTAGGTTCTATCTCATCTCTAGGTCAACATCAGAATATCATAGCAAGATGAGGAAAAGGCAGCAGTAACTGAGGATAGAAAATCTAGGTAGGAGCCCTCGTTCTGCAATTTGCTGGTTTTCTGTCTTTGGGTTGTTCATTTAGCTTTATTGACCCTTAGTTGCCTCATCTGTAAAATGGAGATGGTGATAATTCCTCCATCATACAGAACTGTTGCTATGATCAAGTGAAACAGTGAATATATAAGTGTTAATAAATTGTAAAGCTTCACACCAATGTCTGTTGTCCTCACCTTGGCTCTACGTTGTATGTAATTCTAGAGGAGTTATCATCAGTAATCACTTCATTCCAAGATTGCACAAATGCACTTTGAATTTGACCTTTGAAAATCAAGGCTACTCTCCTGTCTTTGTGACAGGAGCTTTATCAGGTGCAGAGGAGCAGTGAAATAATCCAAGTGAAATGTGCTGTGCTCAGATAAGGAAATAGTTCCTGCGTTCCCTCCTAGGGAATTGCAGGTGATCGCATCTGTTTGCTGTGGCCTGCAGGCTGGGTGTTTGGGACCAAGACTGTGTGGTGGTCAGAGTCCCAGCTCTGTCATTGGGCAAGTCACTCCACCTTGAGGCCTCCATTTCCCAACTGCAGATGAAGAAGTCAAACAGGTTGTTAATTAGGGATGCTTCTCTCTTTAAAGGTCTGTGTTTGCATACGAGTTTGGTTTTTGTTGGCTTGTTCTGTTTTGCTTTCGTTTCTTCTGTTTTGTTTTCATTTACTTTCTTTACCAGTTTGCAAGTCACCTCTGGACCATTAAATTTTTTAATTAAATTTTGTTTTGAGATCGTTGTAGATTCACATGAAGTTGTAAGAAATAATACAGAGCAGTCCTGTGTACCCTTTACCCAGTTTCCCCCAACGGTAACTAACATCTTGCAGAACTATAGTACGTACAATAGCACAACCAGGATATTGGCATTGTTAGAGTCAAGATACAGAAAATGTCCATTATCCCAAGGTTCCTGCATGCTTCCCTTATATAGATAGCTTCACTAACTTCCCTCTCCTCCACCTTCTCCTTAATCCCAGGCAACCACTAACCTGTTGTCCATTTATATAATTTTGTCATTTCAAGAATGTTGTATCAAGGGAATTACACAATATATAACCTTTCATGGTTGGCTTTTTCTTCCTCACTGAGCGCACAATTCTATGAAGCTTCATTAAGATTGTTGCATGTATCAATACTTCATTCCTTTTTATTGGTGAGTAATATTCCATGGGATGGATATATCACAATTTGTTTTGCTATTCATTCATTGAAGGACATTAGGTTGTTTCCAGTTTGGGGCTATTATGAATAAAGCTGCTATAAACATTCATGTACAGAATGTTGTGTGCACATAAGTCTTCCTTTCTCTGGGATAAATACCCAGGAATGCGATTGCTGGGTCATATAATAATTGCATGTTTAGTTGTTTAAGAAACTGCCAGACTGTTTTCCAGAGTGACTACACCATTTTACATTCCCATCAGCAATGTGTGAGTGATCTAGTTTCTCCACATCCTCGCCAGCATTTAGTAGTGTCGCTATTTTTTATTTTAGTTATTCTGATAGGTGCATAGTTGTATATCATTGTGGTTTTAATTTACATTATTCTAATGGCTAATTATGTTGCATATCTTTTCATGTGCTTATTTGCCATCTCTCTATCTTCTTTGGTGAAATGTCTCTTCATGTCTTTTGCCCATGTTCTAATTGGATCATTTGCCTTTTTGCTGTTGAGTTTTTGAAAAGTTCTTTATATATATTCTCTACTAGTTCTTTGTTGGGTGTATGATTTGCAAATATTTTTCGATAGCTTGTCTTTTCATCCTCTCAACAGGTCTTTTTTCCAGAGGCAAAGTTCTTAATTTTGATGAAGTTCAATTTATCAATTTTTCCTTTTATGTATTGTGCTTTTGGTGTCAAGTCTAAGAACTTTGCCTAGCTGGAGATCCTAAAGATGTTCTATTTTTTTCCAAAAAGTTTTATGTTTGATTTTTAAGCCTGTGATCCATTTTGAGTTAAGTTTTATATAAAGTGTGAGAATTGCCTATGGATGTCCAATTACTCTAGCATTATTTATTGAAAATGCTCTCTTTGCTTCATTAAATGGCTTTTGCACCTTTGTCAAAAATGTTTGCTTCACCATCAAACATAATTTAGAAAACTCAAGAGGAAGAGAAAAGTCTATTACACTTACCTGTATTTTTGTTTAGTGTATTCTTCCTTCCTTCTGAACATTCCATGGTTTCTTCTTTTCTCTTGTCATTTCTGTTTAGAGAACGTCCTTTAGCTATTCTTTCAGACTAGGTCTACTAGCTACTTCTCTTCATTTTCCTTACTCTGAGAATGTCTTCGTGTCCCCCTTCATTCCTGAAGGATATTTCTCCTAGGTATAGGATTCTGGGTTAACAGTTGTTTTCTTTCAGCACTTGAAAAATATTGTTTCCACTTACATACTTTCTGTGAGAAAGCCACTGTTGTTTGAATTATTTTTCTCCTGTAGGTAAAGTGTTGTTTCTCTTTTGCTGCCTTCAAAATGTTTTCTTTGGCCTTAATTTTCAGAAGTTTAATTATGATGTGTCCTGGGATGGATTTCTTTGGCTTTATCCTGTTTGGGATTCATTCAGCTTCTGAATCTGTAGGTTTATGTCTCTTGCCAAATTTGGGAAGTTTTCACAGCCATTATTTCTCCAAGTACTTTTCCAGCCCCTCCCCTTTTCTCCTCTCCTTTCAGGACTCTGATGACATGATTGTTAGATTTTTTTGTTTTGGTCCCATGGGTCCTTAAGGCTCATTTTCTTTTTAATCTATTTTCTCTCTGTTGTACAGATTGGGTAATTTATACTATTTTGTCTTCCAGTTCACTGATTCTTTCCTCTGTTCCCTCCATTCAGCTGTTGAGCCCTTCCAATGAGCTTTTTATTTTGGTTATGGTATTTTTTTTTTAGTTCTAAATTTCCAGTTGATTCTTCTTTAGGTTATCTATTTCTTTCCTGAGACTTTTTTTTCCTGAGGTTATCTATTTTTTCACAACATATTAGTAATTGCTCATTGAAGCAATTTATCATGGCTTCTTTAAAATCCTTCTCAGGTAATCCTAAATTTTGTATCGTCATGGTATTGGCATCTGTTGACTGTCGTTTTTCATTGAGTTTGAGATTTTTCTCTTTCTTGGTATGACAAGTGATTTCCATTGAAACTAGGATATTTTCATATTATTTTATGAGACTCTGGGTCTTATTGAAACCTGTTTTAAGCTGGCTTTCTCTGACAGGACTTCAGCAGGGGAGAAGTGGGTACCACCTCACTCATTACTGCTTAGGTGGAGGCAGAAGTCCAGGTCCCCCACTTGACCTCCATTGACATTTGAGGGGTGTCATTATTGCTCATTATCATCATTGCTGGGCAGGGGTGGAAGTTCCAGCTCTCCCCATGGTCTCCTTTGACACCACAGTGGGGGTGGCCTCATTATCACTAGGCAGTGATGAAAGTCCTGACTCTCCACTGGTGTTCTTTGACACCACCCCAGTAGGGGTGTTGGGTCACCTCATTATAGTCTTTTGAGGGTGGGAGTCTAGGCTCCCCACCTGGGCTTTGCTGGCACGTGTGGAAGTTGGACCATAGGTTTTTTCTGTGGTGTTTGGCTGGAGCACAGCATTTGTTATTTAAAAATTTACTATCTTGCTAGGCTGCTCCTTTCCTTGAGAGAGCATTCTTTTTGGGGGACTTTTTTCATCTGTGCCCTTTTTTCTATGCTCAGGTTGCTGGCTTCTTCAACTGTAAGTATGGGATATATAAAATAAAAAGAAATAAGAGCAACTCACCGCTTGGTTGTTCTGCGGGTCCTGGGATCTCTAGCTAGTCTGACTTCTTCTCTCCCCTTTTCAGAGTCTTCTTATGTTTGTTTTATATCTGATGGCCAGGGTTTCAGTTATACTTAGCAGGAGAAATGAGAGAAAGTGTGCCTACTTCATCTTCCTGGAAGTGGAAGTCCTGGAGCTTTAACTTTTAGTTGGCTTGGTTTCTCAAGCTCAATATTTTATGAACATGTGGCACTACTTAACAAACCAAAAGGACACCAAACCACCTGCAGAAAACGTTTGTTTCTAAGATTTATGTAAGAGGAAAAGTGTCTACCATGTGCTTGGCACTTTATGCATAATTTCACTTAATCCTCAGAAAAACCCTACAGGGAGGGTAGTATTAACCCTGATTTACAGAGGTGAGAACTGAAGTTCAGAGAAATTAAGTAACTTGTTCCAGATCACACAGCTAGTAGTTGGCAACGTGAGGATTTTAAGCCAGTTTTGCCCACATTTTTCTCCCCATCACATGCCTCAGTCAGCTTGTCAGCTCAACTAGCACGGAGATGATCTTTCCTTCTTCTGTTACATGCCCATTCCTAGTAAATCCCATGCAACTCTAGATCACTTAGGTGAAACATATTCACAATTTATATGTGTGGTTATGTGAATAGATGTAGATATAACTGTGTAGTTGGAGAGGAGTCTTATACTTATAGTAGATAATTAATAAATATCTATAGGATCAAATTAGTGAAAGATTCCACAATGTTAACATGTCCCAGTATTGCTATGTAAAGTGTGCTCATGATCTAATGGACCGATTCCATAAGTGAATAAATACCTACAAAATCGTAAGTAAAGCAACTCATTGGCACTCTATAGAAATGCTTGCATTTTGAGGGAAGGAGACATTTTTTTTAGAACCTAAAACATTTATCTGCAGGCAGAATAACCAGATAATATTCCTTCAGTTGTGAAAAATTCTTGACTCCATTTAAGATTAATAAGCTGATAATAATTGTGGAACACAGTCATTTCTTGAGTCAGACATTTCAGCCCCTATTTTAGTGTGAAGTAAGTGGTGGCAAAATTATTTCCTAAGGAGCTCTATACACACGAATGAGTTTAGGCTTGTTTTCTGTCTCTAAAATTTGGCCTAAAGAAATAACCTTAAATCTCTTTCCTTCTTCCCTTTTACTTTCCCCATTTTTTTCTTTTTCTCAGTATTTGGCAATACTTGAATTCCTTGGAGAGTTTCATCTTCAAGACAGCTATGAATAATTCAAGTTTAATCTTGCATTCATTCCTTTGTGTGTTCAATATCTGATCTTTTTTTCTGTTCATGAACTACAGGAGGTTTTGGTACAAGATAGTGATTGAAAACAAAGACTGCTAAAGGAAGTGCAGTATGTGATGTATTATTTATTGGAAACATAGATGGGATTACATGTATGATAAGAATGTTTCTGATTCTCAGATTTTAATACTACTTGTTCCTTCGCAGTTTAGAGAAGAGACTGACATTTGCTGGAGTTCCCCCAGGGCTGGGCGCCATGCTGACCTTTAATAGTGCTGTCTCAGCGATCATTTACCCCTAGTTCACTAGTCAGTTATCTGGGGTTCCGAGAGGTTAGATAAGCATGTGATAGAACTGGGATTGAACCTAAATCCTTCAGATCCTAAAGTCTGTGCTCTTTCCAGGACATTTTCCGCACACCATGCTGAAAAACTCTCTTAAGCTGAAAACCAAAGAAATTGGCTTAACCTCTTGCATTCTGAAGACTTATTAAAAATTCAATTCCTAGGTTAGCACCAGCAACTGGATTCCTTCTATTCGTCATTCATCTGGCCATTTTATTGTATTCCGTCCTTCTAGTCCAGAGCTTCACAATTCTAACGGCACGTCAGAATCATCTGGGGAGCTTTTAAAAAATATGTCAGGCTCCACCCAACAGAGATTCTGATTGGCCTGGGCTGGGGCCCAGGCAGCTATTTTTAAAGTCCCCAGGTGATTCTAATGAGCAGCCACGATTGGTACATTGCAGTGTCATCGCTTCCTCTAGTCTCTGACATCACTCCCTGAGAAGGTTAATTTTATGTGTTAACTTGACTGGGCCGTGGGGTACCCAGATATTTGGTCAAACATTATTCTGGGTGTGTTTGTGAGGGTGTTTCTGAATGAGATTAGCATTAAATCAGTAGACTGAGTAAAGCAGATTGCCTTCCTGAATGTGGGTGGGCCTCCTGCAATCCACTGAAGACCTGAATAGAACAAAAAGACCTACCCTCCCTCGAGTAAGAGGGAGCTCCTCCTGCCTAACTGCCTTGAGCGGGGATGTTGGTCTTTTCCTGCCTTCAGACTCAGGTGAAACATCGGCTCTTCTTGGATCTCAAGCCTCCTGGCTTTCAGACTGAAAACCGTTGGCTCTCCTGGGTCTCCAGCTTGCAGACTGCAGATCCGGGGACTCCTCAGCCTCCATAATTGTGTGAGCCAATTCCTATACATCCTGTTGGTTCTGTTTCTCTGGAGAACCCTGACTAATACAGTGCCTTTTAAACTAAGACTTCTAGATGCCTTTTCCATCTCCGAGGTTTTTCATGCTATATGTCCCTAGAGACATCACAAGGAAAGCTCCTTGATAAGGGGGTTTCGATGGACATCTCTCTCAGGTTCCACCTCAGCATTAATGCAGGGCAGATGTGGCTCAGCCACAGGCAGCACACATTCCTGCCCTTCTGCCTCCCTCAGCCAGCTCGGCCTGACTCTTGGCCTCTATACCTGTGCCCGTCCAGCAGAAGCAGCTGTGAGATCAGGGAACACACTCCCTTGCTACCAAGCCACAGCCTGGCTGAAGAGGTCCTGTCACGGGAAGAGCAGCCTGGGAAGTAAAAGCACCTTACTATTCGGTGCCCACTGTTAACTCACATTGTCCAGTTGTCCCTCAGGGTGCTGATTGGATGGCCAAAGCTGAACTTGGGGTATAGAGCCCAGCACCGAGTGGGGAGGTGATTATCCAAAGAGATAAGAGGGGTGCATGCCAGTCCTGGAGAGCACTCAGGGCCAGGCCAGTGTCCCACGCCAGTCCAAGGGGCAAGCAGGGAGCCAGAGAAGAGGGCAAAGTCAAAGGTCAGAAAGGCCAGTAGATGTAGCCAGAAGAGAATAGGATGGGGTGGGGTGAGAGGGAGATGGGAAGGTAAGCCAGATGTCCTCATTGTTGCATATCGGTGACTCATTTGTATTGGCCACCAGCCATATGGCTATGAATGGATCACCTTGGTTGAAAGGCCTGTGGAGGGGTGGCTAATTTTTCATTCAATTTATACAGCCCGGCTTAGTCCCGCTTTAAATTAATATGTGGCTCCATCCTGTCTTTTGAATATTTTGTTTTATTCGGTAACACAAGTTCATGACTTGGTCAAAAAAACCTTGGTTTACAACACCATAAGCCAGTTCCCTATAAATTTCTGTCACACTGATAACATCATTAAACATATGAAATGGCACTTTGGGATTCTGTACTGTTAGAATAAATTTTAATTCATTTTAGTGTCTTGTAAACAGCAGGCAGAGGAATGATATTCTTGTTTTATCATGTTTTTGTTTTTCTTTTTGCTACATTTTTCCAAACTTTGAAAAACAATTCCTAATAAACAAACAAAGCCACAGGAATTATCCCAGTTCAAGAGAATAAACAGATTTTGAGGGATCAAAAGAAGGCACTCGAGTTCATCTAGCAGCACTTTCATTGCCGTATTACACTAGCACGTCGGTGCTGACATGTGTGAAAATAAAGGCGTCAGAGTTTCCATTTCATGCGTAATTTTCAGATGGCTTTGCTAGTCTCATTTTACCTTAAATAAATAAATAAACAAATAAACCAACATTTGGGAATACATTTGGGAAAAAAGGAAGATGCCATGGTTCGATTTTGGAGTTCTTCCAATTCCAGAGCAGCAAAAGAAAACCTTTTCCAATCCCCCCCGCTTTTTTTTTTTTTTTTTAGTACCGTAGGTACGTGAGAACAAGACGTAAGCCATCCCTCGTCCATGTTGACTTGGCTTCAGGTGAATCAAAAGGCTGCCCAATGACCTGGTGAAATAGGCTCACCTGGTCATAGGCTATGGAGACAATGTGGACATTTTAGATTTGAAAGGATAATTTTTCTCTTACTTTTGCCCAAACTGGATAATTTCCTCAGCTTTCCACTTTGGTTAGCTAATGGAAATACAACTGTAATAATCAACTCCATTTATCTTTTGGATTGAAATTTCCAAAAGAAATTAGATTGATGTGTTTTCAGTCAAAGCTATCTTTTCAGAAGATTCTACAGTAAAGGGTCACTGAAGGTAAAACAAATGCCACCAACAAAACACTCTTTAATATCCTGTTCTTTTGTGCATAGAAGTGTGAGTTGATAGTGTCAGTATGCGCAGTGGTGTCTGTGCTCTGTGTACTGAGGGATGGCAAATGGGTGCTGCTGGATTTGCCCACTCAGGGCATCAGAATCTTGGCTCTTATAGTCACCTGGTGTTCACCTAGTTCATATATCTATAACAACACATGAAAGGGTGGTTTTTTTAACATAGAGTCTGTATGAAGACAACAAAGGATTTCTTGGGAGTGATTAAAAACACACCCTGTAATAAGTAAAAACCTTATACACTTTGCTGTTCACATGTATACCCAACAAATCATAAAGAAGATAGGGTGGATTCTGCTATTAGTTGCCAGTTCCCTCTCACTAAGGACTTTGTCACCCTTAGCCAGTGGTGCTCTGGTCCAGTCTGAGTCCTGTCTATCATGATCTTGTCCCATTTGGTCTGCTTTGTACTTCTCACTTCAGGGTCTTTCATAAGCTGGTCACACATAGCTTTTAGTCTTTGTTTCTTAAAGTCTAATCTTTAAGAACCAAGTATTTAAAAGTCCTCTCGGTAGGATTAGCCTTCTTCTGAGTGCTGAGACTACAGATGGGCAGTTGAAAAGCCCTTTTGAAGGGCAGAGTAACTTAATCCTTGAAGGAGAAGTGAATATAGATGGCTCATTATAAGGAACCCAGACTCTGTGGGACACTTTCTGTGAAGCACTTTAGACCCTCCCCCAAAGTGGTAATTCATGCCATGGCTGCTTCATCACTTCATGCCCAATTCATGTGCTTCCTGCTTTTGTGCACAGGTCCGATCCTCTGAGAGGCCCCCAAACACATTCCTGAAGGCAAGGAGCAAACTTTTACTGCCGCCCAGGGTAGGGGTGGGATAGTTATACCAGCCATGGAGATAGCCCTAATCCAATACTGCTAAGACCTTTTATTATGTGAAGGTTGAGCATTTCACAAAGCAAGCCTTCTCCTGGATCTTTTAGATTTCCTAACGCAGTAGAGGAGACACAGGAAGTCACCTCCACACCTCACTTCTGGTTAGCCTTTGTGTTGCCTGGCCTCGGTTAACTGTCATAAGTACCTTCTTTCATAATGTAATATTGTGATTTTGCTGTACCATGGCCTGCTAGGGTATAATTCTGAGTAGAATAGAATTACAGGATCACACAAATGAGAACCGGAAGGGATTCTGATGGTTGTTGAATATGCCCAGACCCTCATTTTACAGGTGAGAAAACCATAAGCCATGGTGATGCCATAGTTGGACTCAGAGTGCATTAATTGTGCCTTCCAGTATATAGCTCTTTCTGCTGTCTTAGAATGGAGGCCTCTGTCAGAGCCAAGTGTTAACTCCTTCAGAAGCTGCATGTACCTTTCGGGTCCTCTTAGGTCCTTTGAGATTCAGGTCATCGTGTAGCACAGCTGGTTTTCATCCTTCCTGGATCCTGGACCCTGAAGAAAGAGGGCTTGAAGCCTGCTGTGAAGCCTCATGTAACACGATGTGGCCAATGCGCCATCCCCAAGAATTAAACTGAACCAAGTGTTTGAGCATATTCCCTTGAGGTACTTCATGTCTCTAAGCGTTGAGATAGTCCAACTTCATAAACAAGAACATTGGATGCCAAGAGGATGCATTGTGAATCTCAGGCCAGCGCTGGCACCAGCCCTGCCTGTTACACCTGGAGACTTGTAGTCCAAGACAATCACAGAACACTGAAGACAAGTCCTTGGTGACCATTAGAAAGTATCTTTTCTGTTGATAATAATTGTACTTTCATGAGCAACTAAGGAGTCAAGGACTGTTTGGCTTTTTGAAAAGCTGCTCTATTTCCCGTGCAATAAGGGTTGAATCCCTGTAGGAAGAGTGACAGAGTTGCTGGAGATTTTACAGAGGAATTATGTACAAGACCAGCCAATGTGAGCAGTTACAGATCTGAAGCACTATAATGCAAGTAAAAATATTTGATTTCACTCACGAATAACTAATTTTAGTACCTAAATACTGAGAAGGTTGAAGCAAACCTGAATGCAGATAATACTGAAAAGACCTGCAGTTTCCGGGTGAGAATCGTTGGGTCGGGATCAGAAGACAGTCATGTGCGAGACAGTCTACATCCATCAGCCCTGGCCTCCGGAGGCTCTAATGAGATTGATGTTCCCATGTAGAGAAGTCCCAAGGAAATAAAATTCCATTAACTAATCTAGTCTTGGTTTCACCAGCGATCAAGTATGCAGCTTAACAAAATAAGGAAGAAAAGTTTATTTTTCAGGAAGCTGAAACCATATGTTCCCAGATGCTGCCTTGCTCCGAAACTCAGGGAAAGAAGGTTTAGGCTACCTCTTTAAAAAAAAATACACAAATTGTTATTTCTTAAAACAGAACAACAAACCCTCCAAAATAGTAAATGTTACCAGAACAATAATAAATAATGACACAAACGCCCATCTTAAGAAACACAGTCAGTCACGTCTTACATTGCACAACTGACAGCCATGTGCTCAGGCATTTCTGTGGTGATTGAAGACACATTCCGACAGTTATAAACATCCATCATAGACTCAAGTATGCATCTCGGGATTCCAGAACCACAGTCTGCCAGTTGTTGACCATTACTGATGTACCAAGTATTACTGAGATCTCAGCTACATCGCTGGGTTTGCACAATACAGCTGAAATACTACTCAGTGTAAGAAAGTACCTGAGGTGAAATAACCCTCCAGGAAGCCTAATAAAGACGAAAGGAAATGTGCCATTTAAAGCCAAAATTGCTTTTCTGAAGCATGGTCAAATCACACATGAAATACAATGGCCTTTCCATACCAGAGGAGTAATATAGCTCATTTCCCCTGCACACCCTGGACCCTCTCTTCCCCCAAGTTTTGTTACATGTGTAAGTACACATTATTGGTCATTCCAAGGGCATGAACTTGGGACAGACTTAAAGGATCTGTTTACCCCATAAACTGTTGAACACACAGTTGGCATGAATTGGACTGAAAGTTGCTCTGCTTTTTTTTTAGAGTACACCAGTACTTCATTATCTAGTACCCAGAGATTTTCCAGATTAGAATTTATCTGGGCCTTTTCCATCTCCTAGATACTCACTTGCCACTGTCTTTTTGCAATTTGGTTCCTCCCTGGTGTTACCAACAGACCTGCACTGAGGACACAAATGAACGTGAAAAGGGTTAACCATTTATACTAAGAGAAAGCTGAAAGTCCTTGCTAAAACGATGTCATGGAATTTTCTGTAGACTCTGAATAAATAGAGCTTCTCCAGTAACCAACCCCTCCCCCCAGCCACACACACACACACACAGTTTAACAAGAGTTGTCTGAGGATTGAGCCAAGAATGGGGGTCTTTATAGGTTGGGCTAGTCCCAAGCAAACTGTGAAACAGATGAAAATTAATTTCCCAAGTGCTGCACCATGATCCTCACCACACATCTGCCCCAGGCCAGAGAGGAGGCCTATTCCTTCCAAGCACTCAGCATCAGCCTGAATTTAAAAACTCTACTTGACTAACTGGTAACAGCACAAAGTACAGTTCTACCCCACAGTGTATGCATTTGAACCAGGATTAAAACTCAAGCAAACAACCTGCCAGAGAGACTTAGAGAAAGCTTCAAATGAAGGTAGAGGCCGTGTGTGTTCCATTCATGTGTGTATCCCCGGGGCCTGACCCTTGGGAGGAGTTCAATAAATATTTGCTACATGGATGAATAAATTAGTGAATGACATGACATGTGATGGCAGAGCATGGCCTGCTATTCGGGCTAGTTTGACAAGCCTGGACTCCAGCCAGGAGGAGCAGCACGTGCAGAGCTGCCCACCTGGGAGTGAGGAAAAGTACCCTTTTGAGTGAGTCGCTCTCTCGGCCACGTCCCTGCCACACACAACAGGTCTGTAGCACTGGTGGTCGCCACTCCAGTCGTCTGAAATTCAGGCCCAAGACCAGCAGGGTAGAAAATGTCTTCAACCTCAGACTCTGTTGTGCATTTTCTGGGTTTGGATTTTTTGTGTTGTTTTTTGTTGGTTTGTTTGGTTGGTTTTGCTTTTTATAAACAGTGCCTTGAGCTGCTGATAAAGTAGCCTGGTGTCCATGGGTGGCCCTGAAAGGCTTGGCATGATTTGGACCTTCTCTGTTGTCTTAAATTGGTAACAAGATCAGAGGAATTTGGATATGTTTACCTTAGGATTTAGGTCTGGATACTACAAATAAGAGGGACTTTTAATTCCTTCTTTCTCTCTTGTATTACTTAAGTCCATAGACACTTAGAATCAGTATATAAACACCTCCAAGTAGCGCAAAAAGAGGCAGCCTGTGGAACGTGAGGTCAAAGCTGTTGGCTCACATATTTCCCCCCAGAAAACCCTGGAGGTTTCAGATGTCTCCGTCCATATCTTCAGGTGGCTTCAAAGTTAGTTTTCTTCTCATTCTTTATGTGATTATTGACTTCTTTGAACTTCATTCACATGCCACTGAGTCAGTTCGGTATATAAGCTAACTTAGAGTTAACTTATGGTTAACTAGCTCCCCTAACTCTTCCAGTTTGAATCTTCCCATCCATGAGATTTTCCTGCAACTGACCTTGCTACAGTCAGCTACCACCCTCTGCCCTTGCCCGCTTCCCCCTGAATGGACAGAGCTGCTTCTGCCCTCAGAGAGAGGCTCAAGCCCGAGAGAAGCCCTGGGTCAGAAGGGCCAGTTGTTTTCAAGCATTGGAGAAAAGCCTTCACTGGCAACATCAGAGAAATCCGCTGATGTGTTTTTACCATAGAAGTGGGTGGAAAGGGGAATGTGCTGCTCGTTCCTTTCATCTTGACGGTGGTTGCTTTTCTTGGATAAAGTAGTAACATTCCTCTAAAACTAGAAATTGTGACCCTTGAGATTGAAAATGTATATAGCAGCTCTAATGTTTTTCAAACCTAGAATGGGGTGACAAAATCAATTTACGGAAGGTGTTAAGACTGTAGATATTATTGCTGAATGAGAGGCGGTGTGGGCTAATGGAAGGAGGGACAGTATATCCCTTTCCAGTGTCTTGTAGTTCCCATGCTTTCCTGAAGTGCCCTTGGGGGAAAGATGTGTGCTGACAGGCCCTGCTTTTTTATTTTTTATTTTTTGTAACCTAGAAAGTTAGATCATATACCGTACCTGCTTCCCTTTGGAGGTATTTAAGACACTTGGACATATTTAGTATCTGTAACTTCTCTTCCCTTGTTAGAAAGTACTCTAAAGCAGAAATGATGTAGATGTGGAATCAACTGTGAAATTATCATTTTTATGGTAGCCCCAAAACCCTCTGCATTTTTCCCTGGCTGGGTGACATGGTGTTAACCCTAATTGAATGAATGAGTCAGTCTTCTGTCTCCAAGTTCTCAGATTCAATGCTGGTTACTTGTACTTGGTTAAATGGATTTACCAGTTGTATTAACTAGTTGTAACCTTCACAAAATGGCCATATGATTTAAAAAGACCCCTGTTGGGGTTCCTATAAAGGAACCAGGGATTAAAGGTAGCACTCTAACAATAGAGTCCCCAAGAAAACCAGACAAAATCGGCAGAGGTGGCACTTCTGCTACTCCTACCACAAACTCTTTGCCAACCACATCATAAGGTGACAGCATTACAAGGTAGAAACAGTGACAATCTAATTTGATTTGCCAAGCTGTTGGCCAAAAAAACCTTCAAAATTATTGAAATATCACTGGGAAGTATGGATGAAAATTTCAATCTCACTCTAAGTATATTTTGTGCCTTGAACTATTAAGTAATGATAATAGTCTGTGTAGATAATGTATATGTTAACAAAGAATAAAAATAAGGAATTTGGGGGATATATGTTCAAAATGCTTGGAACTCACTGCTCTAGGAAATGGCATCTACTAAGGTGAATGTTCAAAGGTTGGTGGCATGTTCAAAGGTAGGGGTGACCTCAAAGGACAGGCCTGCCTGCAAACAAAGTCTGCGGGATGATAGAGGCACTGATGAGAAGGAAAGAAGTTGGAGGACATACTGTACAAACCAGGAGGATGGGAAATCTGTCTTTCCAGAAATACGCAGAACTAAGGAAAGTGGACACAAACTCACCGAAGCAACAAGTTCTGTCCAGGAGCTGGTTCTGTTAACAGCCTGAGTATTACCAGACCATCTGGCCAGATGGAGGCCAGTTGGGGAGAGCTAACTGCTGCCAGCCTCTCCATCTATCCCTGCGTGTGGTTCGGTATTCAGAGAACACAGACACAGGTGTATGGCAGGTTTTGATTCGAACCTTTGGCCTCTTGCATTTAAACATCCTAGTGTGGCCTTTTCCAGTTAAGGCAAACAAACTTTAGAGTTTCCATCACTGTTAAAGGTTTCTGGGAAAAAAGGCCTGGAGCTCTCGCCAGGGCTGCAACGTTCAGTTGTACACGTTTTGCTCTGCAGAAAGGCTCCTGGGAGGGCCGATCCATCTGGAGAGGGCACCTTTTTCCGACTCACCCATATTGACCTGCCATGGCCATGCCCTTGCTGTGATTTTTGGGAGAAAGGAGCCAGAATCAGAAAAAAAGATCCAGTGGACAAAATGCTGAATTTTTACTTTTCAGCTCGGAGCGTGGCTTTGTGTAGCCCAGGTCAAGTAGGTTCACGTTGCGCTCACCTTCAGTGTTGTTAGAGAAGCCACTTGAAATCAGATTAGGTGGTGGAGAGAAGCCCGATGTGAAAAATGTTGCAATCACCAAGATCCATCCCAAAGACTTCAGGGATTTAGAAAAAGAAAGAGCACATCGAGTTTGTTTTGTGAACAAGACTTTTTGAGTTGTTGCACAAGTGCCATTTGTTTCCAGAAACTAACAAGCTGTGTTTCTCATTGAATGCCTGCTGCCACTCCTTCCCAAACACACTCACTTTGGGGTTCTCACCCACCCTGGCTGGCTAAGAAGGAGAAAAGTTAGTTGTGACTCAGGCTAGAAAGTGACAAGAGAGCTCAGAGGAGGCTGAAGAGGGTGTCATCTCCATTTACAAAGCTGGTAGCAAAGTAATCAAACCTAGCAGCACCCAGAGCAGCCCCATGGCAGTTCTCTCTGTCGCAGTGTGCTCTGGTTGCAGAGGGCCTGTAAATTGCACGGTAATGGCTGGTTCCTCAGCAGGAGTAAACATGTGCTTTGAGTTTTCAAATGAGTCAGGCACACGCTGCGAGATAAATGCTGATAGCAAGCAGATGTGATGTGTGCTTTTCAAGAGGGACAGACAGAGAGGAGTCGCGTATTGGCATCTTCCACACTCTTTCAGATGGACTGACACTTAACGGGGTCTGGTCCCTTAACAAGAAACATTGGGTGGTGGGCGATTTTTTCCCCCTTCTTTCTTTCCGTAAGAGGAATCTACATTTTAAGCCTGAAATGTAAACGTGTTCTGGCTCCAATTTGTCGGCTGACTCTAATCGCCTCAGAACTTATATAAACTCTAGGTGAGTAATTTCCCCAAGTACAGTGCCCCCTTGGAATGTGTGTGCTGTGAACTCAGATTAAACTTTTAACCTCACATTTTTCTGGGAAGGATTATTATCCATGTTTTTGTTGTTTAAAAAAGGCAATCAGAGACTCAAAAATGTCTAGTGCTCTTTCCGTGGTTGAGTTGGTGCATATGAGCCTTTCCCTGGTGCTGTGCGTGCCAGGGAATCGTGGACACACTTGGCCCCCTAAAAAACGGGATGTTGTGCCAGAATTGAAACTGTAAAGCACCAAATACTCTTGTCTTCCTTATGGCACTCCCAACTGAATTGTGAACTGTTTGTAGGGCCTTGTGCCCTCCCAGCTCAACTGCAGAAATCCCCAGTGTCTGTTTGCTGATGCATGCCATGTCCCATTGCCAAGTGACATATATAACACATTCGTCAGCAGAGCGGGAGGCCCGAGGCCTAGATTTCTGCTGTTCTTCCGTGCTTGGCTTTCATTCACCTCGTCTCCTTCTTCCAGCAATTGGTTCAGCAGATGCTGGGCTCTCCACGAGTGTTTGCAGAACCAGTCCCAGATGCCAGGCTTGAAGATATAACACCTTTTTGCAACCTTGTCCCTGTCCCTGTACCCGTTAATCACTTGCTCAGACCTTTAACTGAGTCTGTTAGCCCTTCAACACGAGGGTTTTTTGTGTGTGTGTGTGTGTGTGTTTTTTATTTGGCATCAACGTAGAAACAAGTGGACTGGCTTGTTCTCCCAGGAGCTTCTGGTTATTTGTACTTAGTTTGTGTTTGATGCCTACCCAGAGGCAGCTGGCATGATATCTTGGAAGCACAGTAGGCTGGAAGTCCAGTGTTGGTTCCTCTGGCAACTCATTGTGTAGCCTACGCAAGTCAACGTGTCTGACAGAGCCTCAGCTTGTCCATTTGAACAGTGGAGGTGTTGGACTCAGTGGTCTTTCCACCCCAGTGTTTGGAAAACTGATCAAATAATTGGTTTCTGCTGTTAAGTAACTTTCCACAGCACTCGTGTGCATGCTTACACCCTCCGTGTCCCCAGTACACCAGGTTGCCTCCCACCCCCAACTTTCTGGGTCCCTCCTCAGTCCTAAGGAATCACAAAAACAGGATCAGGTGCACTTCTTTATCTTTCTGGTTTCATTGATTGCTCTTCTGGTGTTAGCCTTGTCAATGGGAAACAGCTGGCATTGACCAAGTATCAAATGCCACAGGCAAACGTTGTGGGGAAGAAAGCATCCCAATATTCCTGTCTCCAGAAGAACGTTTGAGGATTGGGGTCTGCCCTGAGGAAGGACTGATGTGGCCAGGTATCCCAAACGCTAGAAGGCACCACCACCTGCCCCTGTGTCCCTAGCAACCGCTGCTACGAAGCCTGTGCAAATGTTGAAATGCGTTTTATTGTCAGCCTTGGTAACAAGCATCCCAAGGGCCCTGTGTGCGAGTGCTGGAACAGGAGTATTCGTTTACTTGTTAATTTTACAAACATTTGTTGAGCACCTGTTGTATATTTGGAACTGTGGTTAGGCACCAGAGAAACAAAGATAAATGCAAATGTTGTTGCCTTCAAGGAGTTTCTGGTCTAGCAAAGGACACAGATGTGTAGTCTACTGAAATATAATGTAAGTGCTCCACTGGTGGTGTAGATGAAGAGCTATACAGGAACAGAGGCAGGAACTGAGTTCTGCCAGGATTTCACTGGGCTAAGAGACAGGCAAAGGGTATTGCAGGCAGAGGAACCTGCACAGGCAGATGCAGAACAACATGCAAGTGCAAGGCATAGTCGAGGCATGATGTGGGTCAGTGTGATTGGATCACAGATTCATGGTAGAAAGTGGCAAAAGACAAGGCTGGAAAGGCAGGTTGGGATCTAGAAGAGCCTTAGGGCCAATGAGCTAAATACACGTTTGTTCTCAAAAAGATTCAGGGGAGTTTACAACAACGCACAATACATAAAAAAGAAATTAAAGCGTGGGAAATACAAGGATGAAAAATAACGTAAGACCAGGAACAGTTAGTTGTTCACATACAATTTATGTACACTTAGTCATTAGAGTTGGGACAAAAATTTGTCTCTGAGTTTCCTAGATGCCAAAGCAAAAAGGGAAGTGTGAACTTTACTGTGCCCATGTGAGAAAAGCCAATTGCTCAGGAGAAACAGGCTTTTGCTGGAACTAACAGCCAAGGGAAACTTCTCCACTGATTCTCATCAAAGGCTCAATGTGCGGATATAGTGGAAATATCTTCAACAATATCCCTACACTAGCAATTTTTATAGGACTGTTTCTTGTAATGTCCCTTAATGCAAGCCAATGGCATACTGCCAAAGTGTAATTCAGTAAAAACAGCTCTACACATGGCCAGAACAATTCAGCTTAAGCCTGCTGCTTTTTGATGGTTTGGCTCCATGTGTGGATACAAGTTAGAATATCTAGAGGAATGGAAGTTCTTCATATCTTTTAGGCAATCATCCATGAATATTATTTCTTACAACAGGGCTCTTAAAAAGTACTGGACAGCAGGCAGTGAACTTGAGCTTCTATTCATTGGCAAAGGCCTCAAGAACAAAGGAGTTTGAACTTTGGGTTATGTAACAAAGAAAAAAATCTTTTCCAAAGATGTTTAATCATGGAAGGAAAGTAATTGGTCATCCTGGACTAATAGCGCAATCCCATGGCTCAGCTCAGACTGACCTGGAATGAGGGCTGGGTTACGAAGTCGAGGTTCCTGACCTGACAGCGCTTGTCTTGCTGTGAACTCGAGGTTGAAGGTGGTGCATAAAAGCCCTCACATTATAGAAGTAAAGCTGTGAGCTGAGCATCTTTTGAGATTTGGCTCTTTCCCTTAGCAGCTGAAGCAGTTGTATGAAACACAAACCTAGATCTAACAGGCTCCAGGTGTGCGTGTGTGTGTGTTTTGTTTTTGTCTCAGAAGGCTTGTGGCATTCACCAAATAGCATCTAAGCTAAAAGAGAGTGTAAAGTTCACCAACCATAAATACAAATCCCATATATTTTTACAACATTGTACAATTTGTAAAATATATTCCCATCATTCTCATCCAGTATCTAATTTGAATTGCATAAAAACCTTGAGCAGGACTGGTATGATTATCCCGTTGTACAGATGAGAAAACTAAGGCTTGATCAAGTTGGCATGGACATGGGGTAGGAGAACCAGGATCATACATAGCACAGGTCTTTTAATTTTAGTATAATTATTTTTCTACCTTCCCAGGCTTGCCTGACTTATCCAAAGGAATAGTGAATTGTAGGTCGTGATAACCACGCTCAGCAGCCACTAGGCTATGGTAGTGCCTGTTGGAAAAAAATTCCAAACCCACTATAGGTATGGAAGGCTCTCTGCAGTTAACGCAGAAAAAATATCAGCTCCTTCGGCAGGAATGCTAAAGTGATGCATCTGTTCATGGGAAGAGAAGCCCTCCGTAGTTCCTGGACCCCATGGATGGCCCCAGGTATACACTGGCCAGAGACAACGCAATGATTTGTTCTTTCAACCCTCTATTTACCAAACATACTAAGTGTGTTGCCACATATGAGTGTGTGGACATGTATATTCTCAGTATAATGTGAGATTAGTTTCACAAACATTGTAGAAACTTTAAATAATCTTACCTGTTGATATTCAATGACCAAATCCTCCCAAAGTTCCTTACTCACTCTAAATATAAGGATGAACTTGACCTCTGTACGTTGTAATAATTGCTCTTCTGAGTAGTCTACTTAAGTAAAAATAAACTATTGCCGACTCCTGCCTACTTTTTCGTTGAACATCTAAAGAGCTAACTTATATCCAGTTACTTTGGTGTGCAATGGAGAATTTGTGGGTATAGATGGTGTTTTCTCTTGATTCCCCCTGAAAATATAAAGATAGGAGGTAAACTTCAGACATTGATGCCACCACTGGCACAATGCACTAAATTGTGAACTAGAGTCCCAAAAGACAGGACACTCCTCCCGATCAACAAGAGTGCTTATAACCGGAGAGCCACAGGTGCTCAAAAGAGATGATCTCAATAAGGCACCCCAAATTCCTGAGTTATAGCCGAGGAGGGCATTCCAGATCTCAGTATCATAGGCAGGCTTGGTAACTCAATGCGTGTTGTGTATGAACTGAAAAACTGAGACACTTTGATGCAATTACTTGCCAAAGGTTTCTAAAAGCAACCCATCCCCAAAACAATCAGGGTAAAATGTTCCAGAATGTTCTTTCCTGTTCTCTGTTTGGGCACACATAGTACCACTCACTCCTTTCCAGTTGTCATCTGCACATACTCCTAAAATGAGAGAATATATCATCTCCGAAGTCTCTTTCAGTTCAAAACATTGGGAGTTTACAGAGACTGGGTCTACAATATGAAAGGAGCTACACACCAAAGAGCTCTCTTCTCTCTAAACCCCCAAATTGTTAGAGTTCATGTTAAGTTGTTGGGAACAAGACCCTCTGACAGCCAAACTTGAGACTGGTTTGGAAAATCGTTTAGAAATGGCTTTGCAATAAAACTGAAAATTCAGGTTAAAAAAAAGAAGAAGAAGAAAGAGTGGAACCAGTTCCCTGTCAACACGCAGCTGCCCACAGCCACCTGCTTAGTTACTTCCTGACAAACACCAGTTTGTTGCTGTGGGGACAATGTCTGTCCCATCAGTGTAGCAGGCGTAGAATGTCCTAGTGCCTTATGTGACCTGCTGCTAAACAGTGACAAGGGCATTAGGAAAACAGGGCCTTCTTAACTCTTGGGGATTACAGTGCATGCACCAAAAGCATCATTGTCTCTGTTATCTTTTTAATCTTTGAGCACAGAAAAGAATCGTTTGCTGAAAGATCCTTAGTGCCTTGAAATAGTTAGTGGAACATCTCCAAAAACAACTGAGTTCCAGACAGTAGTTTGTGCTTTGCAAGATTCTAATTCAAGTTTCTCATCTTGCCTCTTTTTCAAAAATAGCTCATAGGAAGAGAGGCGTAGGCCATCTCTGCTACCGTAACAGCGTAACCAACTTTCGGGCAGCAGGACTGGCTTCCTTGCCCAGATTTTGCGAGCACCTTTGGCCTGCTCTTGGGAAATGCAGATGTGACTGGGAATAGTGTAGCCCTCTGCTGGGCAAAGCAGCTGGGGGTCCTGGGAACTGCCTGAGGTTGAGGAGACATCCTATTATGAAACTGGCAGTGTGTTCGCTCAATGTTTTGTTTTTTATTTATTTGTGCTTTTAATGTTAAAGAAAAAATTCCATCAGGATCTTATCTTTGGGCTGTCACTTACAAAAGCCAGTCGTCAGAAAGCTATAGATGAGGTTTGTGGATACCATGGTGGAAAATGAATTTGCATTTGTGGCCTGATCTGTGAGTGTGATTTTGACCATGAATGGGATTTCCACATCCATTGGTCGGGCTCTGGGATTAGCAATTTTTCAGAAGTGCTGTGCCAAGTTTCCAGCTCCGTTCTTCAGGCTTGAGTCTGTGGGTGGCACTGAGTGAGCTTGATTTCTCCCAGGGAGTAGGAGGAGGGGGAGGGGTGATTATTCTGAGTTAGTAGAGGAAGACCAGGAATGACCTTATTTGTGACCTTGTTGTTGAATTAAAGAAGCCCAAAAGGGGCTTGCTGTTATAGTATCTTGGAGAATTTCCATTTTAGTATATATAGCGCTCATTTTTAAAAATTGTTGCATAGTATTCTATAGCATGGTTCTGTGTATATATGGGTGTGGGTGTGTGTGAAATGAATATATATATATCTTGATTTTCAAACACATTTTACTAATTCTGCCTGAAATAACTTCTTTCCAAAGTTACATTGGCTTGAAAGTCTATCAGTTATAAATTCAATTATGTCAATAAGCTCATCCTTTCAATTGTTAATACTCTTGGAAGAATTGTGGTGAGTTGTTCCATCTTGACCCTAAATTGTGAATAATGCAGTCAGGTTGCTTTCCTTCGAATACCTGGCGTACACACTCTCCAGGAGAGGGAGTGTTTGTTATAGGAGGAAGAAGTACTTGGAACCAAGGAGAATTGAGAAAGAGGGCACCAAGTGAGGAGCTTCGATTAGCTGGCAGGCACGTGAGCACACTGGGAGTGTGGAAAGTGTGTTCAGGAGAAAGAAGGGCAATGCAGAGATGGAGGCAGGAGGACGCCAAAGATAAACCTCTCCCTGTGTTGAAAATGTATATAAAGGAGACCATGGTTTGGGGAGGGAAGGAGTGTACTCTCCAAAGGGTTCCTTGGCCTGAAAGAGAGAAAGTACCGGTAGGTGAGAATTTTATAAGTACAATCAGTTATTGCAATTACTGATGTATTGACTCCTCTTCACGTGTCCCTAGGATCAGATTTTGTGGTAAAAGCTGGCTTTAATGTCACATTAATTAGTTGGTAGCCCATCAATGCCAGGAATACCTTCAGTTATTTCTCCAGTGGGATCTCTCTTTAGCCCATGTCTGTGACATACCGGCTCTCAGGTTGTTAATGAAGTGGCTTCAGTGTATGAAAACTGGGGTTTACAAACTTCACTGGATGTGTGGTTGGCATTTGGGGAGACCCCTATACATACAAAAACTTTGGGTGAATCTCCATAACGAGGCCAGTGGATGATGCTAGCTCACTTGGAAGCCACATGAGCATGCGCAGTAATGATGGCGCCATGCTAATTAAGACTAATGGCCAAAAGAGCCATTGCTGATGATCCAATTAGACGGATTTAGTTAGAGATTATACAGATAACTCTGATGAAGACATCAATCTAGTTCAATTTTACAAGGCCTCTATTTAAAATGAGGTGGTGTTTGACTATAATAAAATAGTATAATAAGTAGTTTACTGTGTCTTGCCATTGTGGAAGCTGAGGGCTATTAACATCCTTAAAAATTTCCATTTAAGCTTGATTTTTTTCAAGGACCAATTATGTAGATGGCTTATTACCAAGTTCTTTTTGTTCCTTGTCCCTCCTGCTGTCCAGTTGAGACTGTTTTACAGTTCATTACCCCCTTGACTACAAGGTAGAAATGAAAGAAGGTGAAACTCGCATCCCTCTGCCTAGCGTAGATCTGGTAAACTATTTTGTGGAGAAGACACTGAAACTATTGGCTGAAACAGACTGTTATGTTCCCATGGATTAAATTTTCCTTTGATTTCCTTAGATCCCCAATGTCGGAGAGAGCTAATAATTGGCTGAACTGAATATTTCTTGGTAGGGTAAAAACTAAGCAAGATTCTGCTTTATATGATGTTAATTTTGTCACATGTAAGGAAAAACACTGATAAAACCAACGAGATAGTGAAGCTTTTTAAAATTATACATGGTTCGTACAGTAATTACAGTCATCAAAATGATTTTTGCTTAACTCTGTAAATGCTGTCAACAAAGATTCTGAATTTTCCTAGAGCACTTTATTCATTTTTAAGAACTATGAAAATGACCGTTGATACGGTTGAATCTGAATTGATAGTGCTGTGAGAGACTGATCAATTCTCAAATATTACATAGGAAAACATCACTGAGGGATCGCACTATGGAGTAGAAGCCTTCAACATTTCTTAAGTGGGGAGAGGGAAGTCATAATATTTTACTGGTTGGAAATTTTATCAGGAGGCTTAGACTGGAAGCAGATGTCTCCTCTGCCTCCATTAAGCAGAGGTTTTTTGGGGGGGGGGATGGTCAGGGGGGATGAGAAAGAGGGAATGAGAAGATAAAGAAAGGAGAGGGAAAAGGCTAGTGTAAGGGTGATGTGGCCTCTGTTAATTTTTTGCTTTTTCTAAGGCACTCCTTCTAGTCATTGCCGTATGATAAATTCCTCAGTGTGTTCTTCAGTTTCTTGTTCTGATGCAAGAGAACACCAGCTTAAAGCAGGACCTACTTTATCCCCCTTAGAAAAAGAAATAACAAATAATTAAAGCCGCAGCTCACAGGGACCCAGGTTTATTGGCAATAAAAGGCAGCTGCGCTGACAACTTGACCAATTAATCTGCCAAAAGCGAGCATGTCACTGTGTTAGAAAACAGGACTGGAAACATCCAGGGATCTATATAAAGCATAGACAACAGTCAACGTGGGCAGCACCGTGGTACCCGACCCTTCAGCAGATGAAATAGAGTTCTGCATTCTTTGCCCAACAAAACTCCTCACCACGTGGAGAACCCCTCAGGCCTGAGTCAGGTACACACCTGGCCTCTTCCAGAGGCTCTGTGTTCCTAAAAGGTGCTGGTAGGAACAGAAGAAAATTGGGGAAGTTAAATTTTTTTAGCACCTTGGGCACTTTCAGGTATGTTATTTCACAGAATCTTCACAGTTACACTCCTCGGGAGGTATAAGCACCTTAGTTTCCACAGGTGGGGAAACTGAGGCACAGAGCTTCCAAATTCAGGTCTTACTGGTTCCCATATTCATTCTTTTCCCATAACAACATGTATTTCCAGGTGAAGCATCAAGAAATGTTTGTTCTAGACCTGGCTGCCATGAATTTATGGCGTGACTTTGGGCAAGGCACTTAACTTCTCTGGGCCTCAGCTTTGTAGCTGAAAAATGAGAGGTTATTCTTACAAAACTAAACATACTCTTACCGTATTATCCAGCAATTGCACTCCTTGGTATTTACCCAAAGGAGCTGAAAACTTATATCCACACAAAAACCTGCACATGGTTATTTATAGCAGCTTTATTCATAATTGCCAAACTTGGAAGCAACCAAGTCTGGTTGCTTGGTTGCGTTCTTTGCCCAACAAAGGTTGAAGCAACCTTCAGTAGGTGAATGGATAAATAAACTGTGGTACATCCAGACAATGGAATATTATTCAGCACTAAAAAGAAATAAGCTATCAAGCCACGAAAAGACATAGAGGAAACTTAAATGTGTATTTCTAAGTGAAAGAAGCCAATTTGGAAAGGCCACATGCTGTATGATTCCAACTATATGACATTGTAGAAAAGGCAAAACTATGGAGACAGTAAAAAGATCGGTGATTGACAGGGGTTAGGGGGAAAGCGGGATGAATAGGCAAGGCACAGAGGACTTTTAGGGAAGTGAAACTACTCTGTGTGATACCATAATGATGGATACGTGTCATTATACATTTGTCCAAACCCGTAGAATGTACAACACCAAGAATGAACTCTAATGTGAACTGTGGTCTTTGGGTGATTATGATGTGTCAATGTAGGTTCCTCAATTGTAACAAATGTACCACTCTGGTGGGGGTTATGCGTAGGGGGTGGGCAGGAAGTACATGAGAAATCTCTATACTTTCCCCTCAATTTTGCTGTGAACCTAAAACTGCTCTAAAAAGTAAAATCTTGATTTTTTTTTTAAATGAGAGGATAGAAAGTCTAAGGTCTCTTATCGACATGCTTCTCCAACTTTAATGAGCAAAGGAATCACTTAAAGATCTTGTTAAAATGTAGATTCTGATTCATTAAGCCTGGGGAGAGGCCTGAGGTTCTGCATCTAACAAGTTTCCAGGTGATGCCACTGCTGCTGGTGCACAGACAGTGCTTTGAGTATGGAGGTCTTCTAGCATTATCATTCTGGGATTCCAAGATGGCAGCAACCACATCTTAGTCTTCCAGTCATCACTGTATGTCCACATTTGGTTAGGTGTCTTGCATGGTTGGTACTCAATAATGTTAGATACATTGGATCTAGTTAGCACAGAATAAGTGGGTCAAAGGGACATGGTCGAAGGGAAGTTTGTAACTTGAACTGCTCAATGATTCTGCAGTTCCCTGAAGGCTCCATTCCTCAAGGGCCAAACCAGAGCCTGGCCTTCTTCCCCACTCCCACCCACAGTAGGTTCCCTGGTAATCCTAACTTTCTCCGTGGTGGGCTTATTCACCCTAACTCTATCCCCAGCTTGCTCTGACTGACTTAGTCCAAAATGAGATCAACCTCAAAGGACATCTGATAAATGCCATTAGGAGGCACCTTACTCTTCCAAAGATTTTGTTTATTTTGCAGATTAAATCACACCCTCCCCACCAACACTGTGACATATGAAGTATCTTCCTCTACTCCGACACCCTTCTTTGTTCTGGTAACCAATACCAGCGCTTCATTTGCTGTCTGTGGCAGCTCCATGCATTTTTCCTTGTGCACTGGAAGTTACTACTCTTTGGAATGGTTGCAGAGGCTAGAGGCCAGAATTCTTTATCTCTGTAGGGAAACATATTCATAAAATCAAGACAAAAATATGGCATGAATTCAAAATTTCTTTTCATTCTGTCTTTTGTTTAATCCCATTTTAAGCCACTTGTTTAGAGTTGGGTCTAATTAGAGTACTTCAGAAATGAGGGCTCACTGTGTTGAACCTATAAAGAAGTGGATGCTAATTTTTTAACCTGATCTTTTCTTATAAAGCCTCAAAGGACAACACTATGTATTTTTGTATGACTGTCAAGGGACAACAGCAGCTGCAAATATTTGACCTAGATAAACAGATTACCATTCACTTCGTCTGAAAATACAGGGATAATTAACTTGGACAACCATATAAACAGCAGGGGTCTCCTCCAGACTGTCTGCCTTCCTAAATCAGCAGATAGCCTCCTAGAGAACTGCTGCAGCAAGGCCATTCAGTGTGGTTGCCTTCTATTGCTGTATTTTGAATTGTTCTAATGAACCGTGTGGTATTGTGGAAAGAACTTTTGGGCATTTCAGTCTTCTTGGGTTTATTCCTATGTCCCATCCCACTCATGTTTATCCATTTGGTAAGGTATATAATGGATTTGTTCTTCTGAGTTAAACAAAATTTTTTTCTTCATTGTGCAAAATTGATAATTTAGTCTGTTACTAGCCACTGAGCCCCTGGAATCACAGACACCTGGAATCACAGAGTTACACCAGACCTGAGAGGTCATCCGGCCTAATCCCCTGTCTGATGCCTGATTTCCCTCCACAGATTCTCTGCCCAATGGGGCCTCATGCTAGTCTGCACTCGCAAGTGTTCAGCTGTAGGTTGTAAGTTCCCTCAAGGCCTCCTCGTCTTTGAAAAGTGCTCCTTATAAGAAAGTTCTTCCTGAGATTGAGCTGAAATCCATTTCCCTCTAGTTCCCATCTTACAGGCGACAGGGCTTCGTGTATTTTAAGTACAGATTATATTCCCCTGAGTCTCCTCGTCTTCATGTCCTTATGTCAGAGATGACACTTCACCATCCTGGTCACTCTTCTTTGAACAGGCTCCTGCCTCTCTCAACCTTCCTTGAGTTCGTGGCCCAGACTGGTCCATCCTCTGAGTTGGAGTCAGACTAGCCTTCTGGAGCAGTTCTTCTCACCTTGGCTGCACCTTGGAATCACCTGGACAATGCCTGGACCCCATATTCAGAGATCCTGATTTCATTGACCTGGGGTATGGTTTGAGCATCAGGATTTGTAAAAACTTCTGGGGTGTATAAAATGTAGCTGAGAACCACAATTCTAGAGTCTTTAGCAATCAGAAGCATTGCTGGCTGCACAAGGTTGAGTGTGGAGAAGGGATGCGAGTCGGGGGAGGGTGGTTAGGGTGGAGGAGAAGCTACAACCTTTTGAATTGGTGGGTCTCTCCGTAAGCTGGAGCTCATACTTGTTTCTTGGTTTTTAGGTTTTAATCTTGAATTTTTTTACATTGATACCAAACCAATATAATCATAACTTACGTTTCACAGCTGAACTAGCTGAGCTCATCTTTTTATGGTTCATGTTTTATCATGTTTCTGGCAGATATTATTTTATTTTGCTCTCTGTGATGTTATGATGAGGCATTTGGGGAGTTGGGATGAGGGGGTAGACATCGCCCTCCTGAGATGTCACTCCCCTCCTCTCCTCCATCACACTACGTATTACACATTAGCTGCACCAGATCACTAACTCATGTTGAATTTGCTACTCACTTAAACTCCTAGGTCTTTTGCCGTCATGCTACTACTAAGCCATTACCCTCATCTTATATTTTGGCAGTTGCTTTTTTTTAATTAAAAAATTCGCCATTAATATTGATAAAGTCTGGGTGGGAGGATGTGGCTTAGATGTGCCATAGCATTGAGCTTCCCAATCCTAGACTCTGGAATTAGCTGGACTTGCCCATGAGATCACATGCAGTACTGGAAAACCACAGACTTCCCGTGTGAGACTGTCTTATAAAGTGTACAACATGGAGGCATAGACCAGTAGGTGTGCAGGCAGACACCCCAAAAAAGGAATTGCGTTTTAAAAGAAGAGTGGAGTACAACCCATTTGCCCAATACATGCCACATTCACCATATTCGTTGTAAACACATCATTTCATCTAACCTATACAGTAATCCTGTGATGTGCGGGTAATTATGCCCATATTACAGATGAGGAAACTGGGGCTCAGAGGGGCTAAGACTAATAATGGGGTGTCAGGATGGAAATGTGGGTCATGCTCTTTCTACCACACCATATTGCTAAGGTAAGGAAGGCCCTTCATTCCTTTTGAATCTCATTGTTTTGGGTTTGCTCCAGAGTTCCAGCCTTTCAGTCTTTCTGAATCCTATTTCTGCATGCCATGCATTTGCTGCGTTAGGAAAACCTGCTCCATTAGGAAGAGATGCAGAACACTTAGGAGAGACTTTTCCTACCTTTGAGCAATTTGCTATATAAAGTAATAAGTCAGACCATACACTTGTGAAACTAATTGATCCTTTATTCTTGACTCTCTGCATCATAAGTAGAAAGAAAAGGGGATATTTTTTTCATCAGTGTGTCTGAATGGTTTATACAGGTAGTCCCAAACTTGGAGCAGGAAAGGTGATTTGTAAGGCAGATATTTGATAATTTAAAGATATGTTTTTGTCCTAGAAATAGTATTTTATCTTTTGGCTATCTGCAATGCCTGTTTAACCC
This sequence comes from Diceros bicornis minor, assembly GCF_020826845.1. Classification (NCBI taxonomy): domain Eukaryota; kingdom Metazoa; phylum Chordata; class Mammalia; order Perissodactyla; family Rhinocerotidae; genus Diceros; species Diceros bicornis. The sequence goes on along the minus strand of NC_080755.1, from coordinate 14,415,200 downwards.
ACATCGTACGTGGTATGTGGTAATGAAAATACCGTTCCAGCTCCATCGTGAGTACATTACAGATTATTGTAGCAGTGGTTTCCTAATTCCTGTACGGCTCCTGTCTCCCCTGGGGTGGCGGTAGCTTTTTTAGCTCTCTAGAAGATCACAGATTTGGTATGCTTGTTTAACATGCCCAAGTAATGAGTTCTTGATATTCATAAATCCAGCAATTATTTTCCTGATGAGAGGTGGACTATTTTAACAGAACACAAACTACACGAGACTTTAGAACTGCAGAACATTCAAGATTTAGATATCCCTTCCTCCTCCTGTCAGTTTTGTGCCAGACTTACTGAAAATTGAGGTTTTGAAGCAGAATTATGTCTCAGTACAATGGACTATTTCAAAAATTCCTTCGTACATGAATACTTACTTCTGCACTTTTCTGCACATGCTTTGGAATGGAAGGGGTCCCTTCCTGCACTCACCTAACTCTCTCTGAGTCTGGTTCGGCTGGCTTTGTCATGTATAAAAGTCTCAACTGCTTATCTCAGCACCTTTGACATTCTGTGGTTTTTTGGGAAAGGGCTAATTAAAAATGGAATTAAAATGGATAGAAATCTATTTTTTCACTAGGCAGGGCCATTTGCCCAGGAGGCTGGAAGGGGACCACGTGTGAGACTCTGCACAAGACCCTGTCCCCCTCTCTCTCTGTTCTCACTCACTTTGATCTTCTCTCCTCTCTCTTGCAAGCATATATATTCTGCCTGAGTTGAAAGCTGAGGCGTGTGCATATGAGTCTCTAAGCACTTGAAGCCATTCATTTCTAGGTTTCAAACTTGATTTCTGATGTACCCCTCACTCTGTTTCATCACATCCGTCCAACCTTGGGGTCCTGGTCTGAAACTTCAAGGCAGAGTCCTAACTAGAACCCACAACCCTAGAGATGTAGGAGGTGATGACAGTGTGTGTGTAAGTGTGTAATTAAATGTGTATACTTGTAGAATTGAAATGAATGCTACATTAATAGTCAGCATACGTTTGGGGCACTTCATGTGTGCTAGGCACTGTTGACAAAAAGACAAAAAGATACAGTTCTAGTCTCTGTTACAACGAAAGATAATTCATGTAATGGGATGGTGTGCAAGTGCAGCGGGAGTCACCCTGAGAGGGGAGAGGGACCCCCTGAGAAGTCAGGCTTCACAGAGGACCTAGAGTTTTGAGATGGGTTACAGAGGATGAGTAAAATTGGGCAGGCAAGCAAGCAGGGGAAGGTGTTCCAGGCAGGGCAAAGCATGTACAAGGGACGTGTGAGACGCTATCGTGTGCTCTGGAAGATACAATCACTCTGAAGTCAGAGCTGAGGGCTGCAGGAAGAGGGCAAGGGGAAGAGTCAGATGGGGTCCCATCATGCAGGCCCGAGGAGCCATGCTATGGAGTTTATGTTTTATACTCTAGGCAACGGGAAGCTACTGAAAAATTTCAGACCGGGGAAAAGACATGGCCAGACGTGTTGGACATCAAAGCTGAGGCATGTATGCTAAAAATAATCCAAATCAGAGGGAAGTAAGATTCTTTCTTCATCACTGGAAAAAAAATAAATAAAGCTCTTACCTCAGCTTTGGGTAGAAATCTTTGCTTTTTCCTCCGGAAATACAGCTTCATCTTCTCCTTTGTGGTTTCTGTGCTGGTGCTTTCTTAATCTGGTCTTGCAAGCAAAGCTGCCACATGGCTCCCGTCCTGTGTGCTGTCCCGGGCATGCTCGCCTGTCAGGGTTGATGGATGAACTCCTCCCTCGTACTCTGACCTCTGCGTTGCCACCTTCCCAACTGTGCGACTCTGGACTCGCGATCGAACCATCATGTGTGGAGATTCATGAGCCCCCTTGGGAGTAAACCACTTCTCTTAAATCACTTGTCAGAGGCACTGAGAGGCCGCTACTTAGTGGAACATTAGAAACAGTTTTAGTATTTTGAACTTTGACCTGAATAAGTTGTGATCACTCTGAAGTTGTCTTTCTCTTCTGCTCTTTGTTCCTTTATTTCTTCTTATTTCCCTCTGGTTTTCCTCTATTTCCTTTACTTTTCCAAAATTTTTAGGTTGCATGGACCTGGTTAGGAGTAAGTGAACCTTTTTGCTTGTTACCACTTTTTCTTCTAGTGAAGATCAAGTGTTGTGATAAAAGCATTGAATAATCCACCTAGCTCTGCTCTACCAAACAGAGTGAACCCTGGGTTGGGGAGGGCATGTTGTTGGAAACCAGCCTATACGTGTCCACCACCACACCCCGCTCAGTCCTCACCCAAGGATGTTCACGGTTCTTTCTGGTGGTTTGGATATAAGGTTCTTGAAGGCACTGGTGGAAAGAAAGAACTGGGAGGAAGAAGTAGAACTGTTAAGAAAGGGACAGCAGAGGAGAGCAAGCATATAGGAAAGAAGGAAAGAAAGATGAGAACTGAGAGGGTAGCATCCAGGAGTGAAAAGGGAAAATAGATCAGGAAGAAATACACAGTGTCAGAAGTCTTGAAAGGACAAGACAAAAGATGATTCTCTTAGTAGATCCTTTGGCACTCAGAGTTCCCCCAGGTGGAGCAGTACACACTGCTACCTGGACGGAGCCGGTTCTCTACAACTTTGAGAAGAATTGCAAAGACTTCCATTGTAATTTCCTGCAGGTGGGAGCTGGGTGCTGTTTGCCTCCTCCTTTCTCCCTCACTAGCCACACCCTTTGGGGCTCACTGTTGGTCATCCTGCTGCAGGACCTGTGGCAGTCGCATCTGAGTGTTTTGGTTCACAGAGCAGTGCACTGGGGGTTTTTACATGGTTTCACAGGAATGGAAGCGTATTCTCAAGCTCTGGCACCTGTCCTTGCAGCCACTTTACTGAAACAGTGGAGCAACTTAAAATAGCCATAGTCTGTCTACTTTTATAAGTTTTTGTTTTTAATTCACAACTGGGGTGTGTGGTCCATCTTCTGATGAGCGTCAGCTCTGTGTGGCCAGGCTACCATGGAGCGGGGTGTCCTCCGGGAAACACGCCAGGCAGTGAAAGCTCTGTGTCAACAGTGGAAAGTGTTGGCTGCTCCGGGATATTCCACCCACAAGTAATTGCTGTGGTATTTTTAAAATGTCTCTGTCAGGATACAGGCAGGGCTGGTGCTGTATCCGTCCTGATTGATCAGTGTCTGTGCCTGTGCCAGAGCATTTATTAATATTTGGAAAGCACCCCGGATATGGAGTTAGGGCTGAAGTTGTGCACAATCACATATGCTCCTTTTGGTTGAACTGGTATTTGGGATATGGGATTTGTTAACGTCTGAATTAAACCACAGCCCTCTCAGTGGGCAGGAGTGCCAGCCCCACCCACTCACTCACCCACTTTTCCCCAACCCCACTCCCCGCCGCCCTCGAGCCCAGGAGTGAGGGCTTACACGTGCCCAGCTGGGGGAGCCCCTTTATCTCCACACCACCTGTGCTGCTCACCAGCTTCCCTGCCTTTCTTTGGACAACAAGTGCCCCAAGTTCAGGCTCTGAATAGACAAAGGATTAAAGGCTTTTGAAATCAAAAATAGGTCTTCAAAGCTGCCAGCAATGGCCAGGGATTCCCTCCACAACAGCATGGGTCCAAAAACCCAGCCCAGCACACATCTCCCAAATGCTCTGGGAAGCTCATTTCCTTTGTGCAACAAGGTCTCTGCTGTCTGTGGGTCTCAGACTTGGATGCTGAGGAGCAAGCATTGCTGGAGCGGGGAGAGAGGTGGCTTCCGTGCCAACTAAGACCCTGCAGAATCCAGGGGTTATGCCCATTACAGGGGTCTGAGTACAGGGGATCCTGCAGCACGCGTTGTCGGTCCAGCTAGGGGACCTAAGCTTTCCAGGGTCTGGTTCTAATTCACTTGGGTTCTTTATGAGTTTGGGCCACCAGCCCGACTGATGGGCATCAGACCCCTTGGGCTCACCTGTGCTGAGTGCATCGTGTGCCCCTTGCTCTGCTGCCACCTGGAAGCCATTAGCATTGAAATGGTGTCAGCCGCTTTCCATGCACTCAGTGCTGCAGGAGGCACAGTCCAGCACAGCCCGGGTCGTAGGAGCCAGGAGCCTTTCACTTCCTATGGGATTTCCAGTTTAGAACCCAGTGAAGCCCTACCCTCCAAGCCACCATCAGATCCCCTTCTCCCCCTTTCCTTTCCTCCTCTTTTGGACCCAAGAGCAATGACACTTGCGGGGGAATCCTGGCATCTATCCTGTTCCATTTCTTGCCCACTTTGTAGGTTCAAAGGGAAGAGGGTACAGATATGTCATGCTTTAAAAAGCCTCCAGGAAAGGAGTTGCATTTTACATTCTCTGCTTTGTGCATTTTGTAAAATGGAAGGTCTCAGGAGAGCCCTCAGAGGAAACGGGGCCTCCAGCCTCTGGTTCTCTAAAGTCCTGATAATAACTACATCGTAACCATAGCTGTCAGTGGTACCTGGTCATGTGCGAGGAGCTACATTTGCCTTCCTCTAATCCTTGTAATAGCCCTGCAGACCAGGACGCTCTCTCGTAGATTGAGCCGCTAATAAAGGAAACATTGGATTCTATCCAAGGTCTTCACAATTCCGAAGCCTACACTCTTTCTGCTCTACAAACTCATGCCCCCGTTTAGGCCCAGGTAGGGTGGAAGCCCCAGGTGGACAAAGAAGCGAAGGAGGAACAAACATCTGCAGTTCACACTAGATAGCCAGTCATGGGTTTTTCTAAGGAAGCAAAATGATCTTTTGAAAGGAAACTCACGCAGTCTGTCAGCTTCTTGCCAACTTGACTGCAGTACAACCTGCCAAAAACAGCCAAAACCGTGTTTTGGGTATGAAAGCAGCTGTTATAATAAATTCCTCTGCTCTGCCTCTTTTTCCTGTTATGGTAGAATGACTGTTTAAAGTAAATGTCTCCAAATACACAGATTTTCTGGGGTCATGAAAACGTTTTTTAATTGGTAGGCTCTATTACATTTTTTGGTGAAGTTAGGAGGTAAACAGAATGCCACACGCCATTTCAGATTCATGCAGGATAAAGTCTCTGGATTCTGGAAGCTTTATTCCTTACCCCCGACCCCCTTGGGCCAGAGCCTTCTCAGGCTTTGAGCTTGTTCCAGAATGAATGGATTTCTGCCTCTCTGCTATCCCAGGACTTCCAAAGCAGAGGGAGGGGAATGAGTGCACAAAACATAGAGTCAGATCTGGATTTGAATCCCGGTTCTGCCAACTGCTAATGTGTAGCCTCAAGCAGGTTACTCTGAGCCTCCATCTCCCGATCTGTAAAATTGGTATAATAATAACTACTCATTAGGTTTGTCATGAAGTTTAAAACAAAAATCAAAATAATAGCAAACATTTACATAATTCTTATGATATGCCATGTGCTCTTCAGGTGCTTTTACTTGTATTGACTCAGGTAATCTTCTCAATGGCTCTGGGAGGTCGGTACTGTGCCAGTCATATTCTACCTCCTGGGGATACAGCAGTGAGTGTAACTGGCAGAAATCTCTGCCTGCATGAAACTTACATTCTTATTGAGGGCGGACAAAAGATCAGTAAAATAGATAATATGTTAGATGATGGTAAGTGCTATGGAGAAAAATAAAACAGGAAAGGGAGATGGATAATGTGGTGGGAATACTGCAATTTTCCAAAAGAATGATCAGGGAAAACCTCTCTGACAAGGTGACATTTGAGTAAAGACCTGAAAGAGAGCTGTGAGGGTGTCCCAAGGACAGAGTCCTAGGCAGAGGAAACAGCAAATACAAAGGCCCTGTTGCCACGTGTCTGGTGTGTTCAAGGTACAGCAAGGGGGCCAGTGTGCCTGGAGGAGAAGGAGCAAGGGGGAGAGTAGATGAGGTCAGAGAGGTAGGGGTTGGGGAGTAGACGGTGTAGGGCCTCGTGGGCCTCAGCTCTTCATCTCAGTGAGACAAGAAACTGCCAGAAGAGTTTGAGCAGAAGATGGACATGATCAAGATGAAGCCAGACTTATAGAAAGGACACTTCTGGTTCCTTCTCCACAGCTGCTGCTCCTGCTGTTGGTTCCCACAAGGACAGTTGCCAACTTTTTGAGACTGTTTGAGTAGGACATTTCTTAACAGCACATCTGGGCCTCTGCTGTCAACATTGTACTTGTTGATTTTAACAAGAGATGAACTTTCCACAACTTCCCCTGTCTCTGCATCCAGCCTCCTTCCTTCTTCTGGATGATTCTGTCCTTTGCTGCCTCTCTGCATTGGATTATCTTGATGATGCTGCCTAACTGGCTTCATAGACGACTGTGGTCTACACTGGTAATTCATAATGCATAACTATGCTGAAGTAGTTATTGGGACCAGGGATGCACAGATAAATATTGCTTGGGCCCCAGGCAACCAAGAGAATCACTGGAGAGGAAGGGTGAGGGAGGAGATATTTGTCAATGGAATTTCCCCCTCAGTGTGACAGACAGAGAACTTATTAACACCTATAAATTCCTTTGGAAGAGGATTATGATATCCTCATACTTCCTATGAGAGGCCAGGGATCAGCAGTTTTGAGCCTCAGGTCCACGGGTGGCTTCTGGAGCCCATGGATCTCCTGAAATCATGTCCAAATGTATGTCTGTGTGCATTTTTCTGGGGAGAGGTCATAGCTTTCATGTTGCTTATTCCTTGAATGACTTCTTCACAATTGCAGGCCATAGTTGCCACATTGGATATGCTAGTGCCTTAGCCTATATGCAAGCATGTGAAAATGTACACATTTCAAAGAGGTTTAAAGGGACTTGTTAGTTCCCTAATATTAACAATCTGTGATACCTATGTTTGACAAATATTCCTTATAGTGTTCCCAAGATAGAAAGATAAATTATGGTCTCTTAGGAGGTGTGGAATGTATTTTTGAGGACATCAAGGTGTACTATCACTCAAGGTCTGTTTTGCCTCTTTGCTCAGTGACTAAATCACCAAGAATTCACTTGCTGTATTAGATCATTTATTCTCATATGCTCTTCATGGCCTTTGAAACACCTCCAATTCCAGCAATGCTTTACAGACATGCATATGAGCCAAGTAGTTTAAAACAACAGCCTGGACCTTAGGTATTTGGAAGCCCCCCCATCCTCTCGGGTCCTTCATGGAACAGGGCCCACATGCAAGATGAGGTCCAAGCTCAGAAGGGGAACAAAGAGAAGAACTTAACAGGGAAGTGTAGAGACTTTGCAGCAGTACAGTGATAGAAATATACATTCCTAAAGTCACGCTGGCACATACTGGCATCCTCTGGTCCTGGAGGAGAGTGTGCACTTGGGGCATCTGTTGGTTGATGCTCACCTGCAGATGTCCCTGAAGCCCACTAGGCGGAATTTGGTGGCGATGCTGCCATTTCCCTGAGCTCCAGAGCTCTACCACTTTAATCGGTTCTGCCCAGTTCAGAGAAGCCCTCAAGGGGTTCTTAGCTGGGACTTAGAGAAGTCAACAAAAGGATTTGTTGGGAATGACTGATCCCACGCCCTAGAATGCAAACCCTGTACAGTTTATGGTAACTAATTATATACAATAAACTATAAAGGACATACAGTGGGCTTTGATATCAGGTTTCAGTTCCTCCTCACTAAGGAATTGGTAAAAACCCTTCATCAGTACGGCTAAGGAAGTCATTCTGGTCCTGTCTGAATCCATTGCCATATGTCCATACAGCCCTTTCCCCCACTGTTGAGTCTCGCTGGAGATGTCTGCTTCTCACATCAGAGTCAGAAGCATCATCATGCCCCCCATTTATCGCTGTGGATGGGAGAAAGTGCAACGATTGGAAACATCAAATGTGATAAGCTCTTATTTGATAAGAGGTAAGATCAGCAATATAAATTATAAAACAGAAGTCTGTTTACTTGTTCTTCAGTTGCATAGGAATTTCACATTTTTCATCAAGATGGAAATTTAAAAAGAGGAAAACTATGAAAAGTGCCATCGCCACGGATTCCGTCTGTGTTCCTGTCCCCCGCCACCACCGCCAACATGTCAGTTTTGTCCTGGTCACAGGGGAGCCATGGTCTGTGCTCCTCTCTAATTTGAATATACTGTTAAAAGATAAACTGAGGCATATTAAGAATTTTAAGAGTTTATTTGAGCAAAAATCTATTCCAGTTGGGCAGTGGCCAACCAGAAGTAGTTAGGCACACTCCACCCCCAGGAGCCAGGGGGAAAGGACTTACGTGAAGGTGCAGAAGCAAAGAAAGGAAATTGCTGATTGGCTGCAGCTTAAAGCCTAGTTGGCTGTTTGTGATTGGTTGTCCTTAGGTTTTGATTTCCTAACCTTGAGGCATTTCAGGCTTAGGTTTGGGTTTGTTCGCGTAGGCCACCGTGGTGTTCGAGCCACCTCAGTCTAATGGCCTCCTTGTTTAGTTAATTTAACAACACCAGTCTCTTAGGGAGGTTCATTATCTTTTGCAACAGAGCTGTAATCTGTTTCCTTTAAGGATGGGAGGAGGTTTAATCTGTTTGTCTGCTGGAAGATCAGACTAAAACATGGATCCCGCATTCATGAGACATAGTACACTTCCTGTGTTACAACAGTAAATGTCCCCTGGGCAGAAAGTAGTTTGAGGTATACCCTTGAATCACTAACTGCTCAACATTGAGTGAATTACATTACCCATAGTCAGTAAGTAGCACTTTCAGGCATACCCTATAAATGAAAATAGGTAGGAAACTATTTTGCACCTACTTCAGGGTTTGAATAGTCTGCTCCCCGCTGTGGCTTGAGGACTGTGGCATTTGACTTAACAGAGACAGTGCAGTGAAAGTAAATGAAATCAGTTTGGTCTCCTCAGTTTATTACCTATTTTGTGTTTCACGAGGGCAGGTGGAGGGAGGGGAGTTGAGACTGGGGAAGGACTCCAAAAGGCATTTAAAGAAGAATGCTTTCATTGTCTAGAGAGAGCGCCTGAGCGGGGGCACTGGATGGATGGGCGGAGCCACAGTGTTTGGTTCCCAGTTTTGGTGCCACATGGAAGCAGCTGGCTGAGTGGGGATGGGAGGCGAGGTCCTGCCCCGCTCTGAAGTGTGCAGATGTAAAACCTTAGTACTGGAGGTAGATGGGCCATTTGGGAAATAAGAATCACCACATTTTAACGGTGGAGGCTAGATTGGTACTTACTTCTTTACCTGACATACGTGCTTGATTTTGCCCTAGATGTCCAGGGAATTTTATAGGGCTGTTGTGCAAATATTCATTTCATACTCGAGTTTGTTTTCCCTTCACTCTCTAGGAGCTGCTCTTCATTGCTAACAGGAATAATCCATATCATCTCTGTGTCCCAGTGAGCAAAGTACAGACTCTCCTCAGGGTCTTGCAGCTTGTTAGGACGTAAATGACTCAATGGTAGGAACCTTCCTAACAGTCTATTTCACAAGGCCTGTTGTTGCTTATGTATTTTCATTTCCCTGTTGCCACAGCTCTCTCCTTTCTCTTATTCTTTCTAGATAATCACAAATCTTGGCTCTTTTCCTCAAAAAGAAAATTTTTTTTTGGTTTCTATCCCCCATTCTGTGATCCTCTCCATCCTACCCTAGGCCTGTACAGCAGAAGCATTTGAAGGAAGGAGCCCTCCTAGAGCCCGAGGGCCTGCCTGGAGCCTCTGACTTCTCCAGCTCTACTTGGATAAACATTTCTTTTAGGTGATTTGTGCCCAGTTGAGATGTGTGTCTGGGGAAGCAAGCAGGAGTGGAAACAGATCTTCCCACCAACCTCAAAGCCAACAAGATTTACTTCTATGCAATAGTCCTACAGATAAAACTTAATGAATATACAATCACACAGTCATTTGGGGCACTGTATACCCTAATAAATTAGTGCTTCTAATTTTATAAGCACTGTCGTAACCACAGTGGTAAGTAGTATTTTTCCTTTCCCCGTAGTGTGTGTTCCTTTACTTTACTAGGTGTTGTTTATTAGGTGTTGTTTCCCCCAAGTGCTGTATAAAGTGACAGATTGTTTCAGGGAAGCCAGTAGGTTTATTTACAGGTGGTTGGTTGTCTTTACTAGCTTTGCTGCTGTAACACAACTGCTTTCCGGCAGGAAGGAACATTGCATAGTAGCTGAAGCTATTAAGTCCAGACTTGATTTTATTCCTCATTTCAGAACAGACGTTTTGTGAATTACTGAATCTTCTTTTTCAGTTCCTCTTCCAGGCCATGCATAATGTGGAGGTAATGAAACCGCGCTCTCTTTGTGTTTGCAAGATGACACTGCTGGTCCGGCATCAGTAGGCCCTGAGCTTCAAGCGGCTTTTCCAACAGTGAGGTTGGGAGGTTGCGCTGCCCCAAGAAGGAAGAGCCCTGCTCAGGCCTCATTCTAGAAGGGGTGTGCACCCTTGTTCTGCCAAGCTGAGCCCATCTCCAGCATCCCATGTGTAGTGGCCACTCAAGACAAGCACCTCTTCTTAAGCAGGGGGCACTCTTTCACCACGGGATATTTTAAAGAATAATAAACAATGACCTCACGTTATGTTCTAAACCATATATAGTTTACTAGGAGTTAGTGTAAACAAATATATGCTGCAAATTAGAAATATATGAGTGATTCTGATGCTAATTCCAAATTCCATATTCGCTGAGTTAGAGAAAAACCTGAGCTAGGTGTGGGGTTGGACCACGTTGTTAAGAACTTGTCCCAAGCCTCTCTTTTCAGCCTGTGTAACCAGTTTACAACCCTAATTAGGAGCTGTTTGGCCATCTGCAAAATAAAATTTATTTCTTTGAGTATGAAATACAATTTAGTGATTTTACGCTAAGAATTTCATATCATATGAAATTGTGTATGTATTTTCTGCATCTCTGATCTACATTGAATAATGGACCAGAGCGGATGTGGCACTGACCAAATTTTGTAGTTCTCTGCTATAAGAGGTTAGGTTCAAAAGGCATTCTGCCTCCACTATTTGCAGCTCAGCTACTGTTTTCCTATTTCTGTTTGGGGGTCTGATTGTTGCTGTTGCAGACGTTTGTACATCTCATGAATGTTCAGAAGTTTCATGCTCCTTTGGACTCCTTGGATTTTTTCTGCGTAGCTGATGGGGTTTTAATTCCTGCATGGTTTTAGGATACATAGAGAATGTCTTCGAGACTGAGGTTTGCCATTCTAAATCCCTTCCTGTGTAGTGAGTCCTCTGTCTGAATCCATATGTGTCTTCCACAACTGCCTGTCCTTAGGCTGAGTCACCTGGGCACCATCTCTTCACTTTGCCGTGCTCACTTCACGTGGGTGACAGATCAGGCCAGTCCTTCTGTATGTTGTCTCCACCTGAGACGGAAATTCACTTGCAGGGTGGTTGGTCAAAATTAAGTCAAACTTGTATCTGTGGTATGAAGTTAACAGACGTGAGAATTGAACCCTAAACATTGTCAGCCTCACTGGGAATCTAAGATTATCTCACCCCACAGAGATTGTGAATTTGAAATTTATTAAGTTTCCGTGAAAGTTTGAAATCAAACCATCTAATGTGCACAAATATCATGAATAAGAATGCATATGGTATCTCTATAACCTCAAGGGGAGAGAGAAGAAACAATGATCCAATATAATCTCCACCACGTCCAGGCTTGGCTGTGCCAGTGATCCTGAACTTCCCAAGCGATTACTCCACATGGACAGAGCAGTTGTCTGATTTGTTGAAATGTGATGGGTTAGTTGCACCAGGTTGAGTGGTATGCTGGCATATGTTTAACAACCAGTTCTCCAGGAGGCAAAAGCCCTGATTTGTAGCATTTGCTGATTTCTGAGGTGTAAATACTCCCAGTGTGACAAATTTCAAGCTGCCAGTTCAAGTCACTGAACATGGAGTTGTGAAGAGATATAACCAGTTGGCTCTCACCAGTCAGTAGAAGCTGGCCCCAGCACACCCTGAGAAATCGGTGGGAAATTGTGAATTTGAATTTTGCCTTAGAAATCATTTTTTTTTAAACATTTCTACTGTCTAAAGAAAGTTACTTTGTGTGTGTGTGTGTGTGTACATGGAAATGTATCTTTTTATCTAGTTATTTCAGTTTTAAACAATTTTCTAAATTTAACACTGTCGTTTGTGAACTCTTTACAAAGGAATGGAAAATTTAATAAGCATACATTTTCCCACTTACTTTACATTCAATTATAATTTGTTGCATGCCTTCTTTTTTGTCTAGTGATTTTCCATTTTTATTTTCCAGTTTCATTCCTTTGACCTCTACAACCATGGCTGTCTGCCCCGTGAAAAGATGTCTTCCTCTCTTTTCCTGTGTCCAGTTTTAATAACAACTATGAATAACAAGCTGGTGAACGGGGTGCTCCACACTGAATCTGGGGCCACACTCTCCTCACAGCCTTGGTGGGCCAGTAGTCTGTACAGTAGATCCCTCGCACTTCCTTCATTCTTTATTTGCCAACTTTTTCTCATTGGGGTCATTTCAAGTCGATCGACTTATTTCTCATTAAGGTTCAGAACTGAAGCTGCATTCAGGGCAGAATAGATAATTACTTTAAAACACCAACAGTAAATTCCGTCATTCTTTCTTGGCTCACTTTCCCTTAATTTAAATGTCCTCAACAATAGTCTTCACTTGAAGAAAGTGAAAAACACATATTCATGGAGGAGTGAGGAATGTCTGTCAGGCTGATTGATATTTTCATTTACATTGAAGCTGCTCCCTTTTTTTTTCATTAAAACACTAGTTCTGTTGGTTTAAAAAATCAAGTAGGTATATGAGAGAGAGTGGATTGAGTACTTTGTCGCCAGCACCTGCTCCATAGCATAATTTCCACATGCCCCAACACTGTGTCAGCAATAAACAACAGGTACTCTATCATTAACTGAGACTTGCCTGCTCAGCTCAGCAGGGTCCCCATCATCATTATACTGGCTCCTCAGCTGCGCCAAAATGACACTTTTTAAAGCAGCAACACTCAAGGCAAGTGCTGGCTTGTGGGTTTACCCTTCTCATCTTTGCCCTATCAGGTTTAGTTTTATGAGTGCTGAGGGACACAAGATGTAGAAATGCTGCCGTGCTGCTGTAGATCTGGGGATTCATTTCAGTCTGAGATGGGGTCTAAAGGAAGGGCTTCTCCTGAGTGTCGGTGTTCTGACTCACAGGCCCCTGAGCTGAATGCCTCTCCCAGGACATCCACACCCTGGCCCGCAGGACAGTGAGATCACCATGTCACTGATCACCTAGGAGGCTGGACCCAAAGGTGGGAGAGAAGGTTGTGAAATCCCCACCCCTGAGAGCTTCCAGTTGTGTGAGGGAGTGAGGGGGCCCGCCTCTCCCAGTGCCAGGACCCACGCTCCAGTCATGTAGGTGTTAAACTGCATGCCGAGCAGAGTACTAGAGAGTGCTTGTTTATTTAGAGAAGTGCAAAGGCAATACTGGAGAAAATGGAATTCCCATCCTGTAGGAGGTGGTAGCCATGAAGATGGCATTTAAATTATTTGAGAAACACACAAATGAGCCTAGATTTATGCCATGTGAACCACATAGGTGCTGAAGGGATTCAGGCCCAGCTGGGCTTGGGGCGAGGCTAATTAGGACAGGATGTCGTCTTATAAAAACCACAAAGAGAAAATAATGGCATTCTTTTGAGACATTCTATATTCTGGCAGACACTATGTATTTTGAGTGGCATCATCACATCTGGCTTTTGCCTATGATTCCTTTTTAATAGGCAGAATATAAATTTTAAACAAATAATACATACTCTTTTTTTTAAACATTAAAACCAAACCAGAATGGGCTGCCTTTTTAAATATATATACATGAAAAATTTTTAATGAAAAAAACTATACCCTTGGTAAATGTGCAGAATATTAATATAAGCTCAGAATGAATGCTGAAGATTTTAAACTTAGAAAACTCTCTTCTAAATAATTTTTCTGGTTTGAATACATCTTTGTGAATACAGAGATGCTGTGAGGCTTCATTTATTTTTCACAGAAAATGATTTCATATCCAATTCTTGTCCTGCTTCCGTTTTCATGATTTTCCACATTGTTTAGGAAACTTGGCATAATAAGGTGTCCAGGACTGGGATATGTATTTAGGGAACTAAATTACTAATAAAATTTTTTTTTTACTAACTAAATCCATATCCCTTCATTTAGTATATGGCCTTTATAATAAGAAAAAACTAATTATTTGTAGGATAAAGCGTTTTATGTATTTAACTTTTGCTCTAGTGATATTGTATAACATCCAGATAACTAACCAAGATATTAACTCTTGCTGTTTTGTTGTTTTTGAGGGCATTTTAATTGTAGGAATTGATTTGAATCATCAGTTTTACTGTTAGAGCCAAATCATTCTCCTGGACTTATGGGAATATATGCCACCAGGCAGTAGATTAATAACTATAAAAAAACCACATGAAAAGGCCACTGCCAAATCTCACATCAAACCCTGTGGTTTTCTGGATTTTACAATCCACCAGCTTTTTGAAGCTTCTCTTCGGTAACATGAGCTTTATGGCAACACCACCACCAAGCTCTAGACACTTGTGATAATAAGATGGACCAGGAGTGCCCCGCACCTGCCCACAGTGCCACCTTCACCTAAGGAAGAAGAGCATTGATCAGCATCTATCCATTTTAACAGACAAGCCCTCCTTCAGTGATGTACATGGCAGAAAAATATGACAGTGAAGGAGACTCTTTTGTTCTCCCAAAAGATTGGAAAAACAGGCTGGGTTGGAGGCTGGACCACAGCACTTGGGAGGGCTCTTTAGGGAGAACCACAGCATAAAGGAATTCTCCCTGCTGGTGAATTCTTCTGGCCCTCTGTACTGGCATCCCTGCAGTGTTTAAATTATTCTCTCCACCCAGCTAACCACCCCTGATTGGTGGCCCCACAACCCGGCCCCCCGCCCCCCCACTTCTTACTTTAAACTTACTTTCCAACGTGTTATTAGAAACAGGGCAACACCAGGAACTTTGAGTTTGGGCACTGGGACCAAACTGTCAGCCCATTCTGGACTTCCAGAGAATACTCAAGGAGTTAACCAGGGTGATTCTGGCTTCACTTGGCCCCCAAACTTTTTGTATAATAAAGACTTGGACACTGAAAGATACATTCCAAACATGAGCCAAGAATCAAGTTCAGTGGGAGATAGTTCAAGAGGGATAACCAATGGAAAGGCATGGAAGCTTCCGGCACATTATGCCAGTGGCCTGCTGAATTACAAATGTGCTGTTTGGGCCAGGTTTTTTGATGAGCTAGATCTCTTGGTGGTGAGGGGCAAAACTGCTTCACTTCCTGAACCTGAATCTCTTACCGGCAGCACTCTGCAGGCCCATTCCCCTGCCCTCCTCCCCACCCCCTCCAGTGGAACAAAGTCCCCAGTCTCTGGAAAGTAATGCTAAGAAAACAAACACTACAAAGGCTGGTAACAGGGGGATATCTCTCGTGAATGTTTTTTGTGACCATCTAGGTTCAAGGAGGAGGGGGTCCCCCAGCTTCAGGAGCCAGCAGGGTCTCTCTGTAGTAGGCATCCCTCTGTTTGGCCAGATGTCCTCCCAGCGGAGGGCAGAGAGGGAAAGATAAAACAGAACTCTTATTAAAAATAAGGGGGAGGGGGGAGAACAAGACAGAGAAAGTGTGTCAAGTGGACAGGGAGGCCAGGTGGTGCCATCTGAGATTGATTAAATGCTGATACAGTCAGCAATGAGAAATGCACATCGTGAGGAAGTGACCCTGTTCTTCAGAATGTGAACCAGTGACAGCTATCTGGGAGTGGATCTGCGTGGCAAACACGGCGCTAGCAGACATGGCCGGGATGGGAGGGAAAGACCCCTGCACTGGGAGTCAGGACACGTGGCTTCTGATTCTGCTTTACCCCACCGGCCTCAGTTTCCCCATCAATAACACAATGATGCTTGAACAGATGACCTCTAAGCAACCTTCTGGCCCCAGATTCTATTATCTACCATGATCTCCCCTCTGACCAAATCTTCCGAGGCTCTTCTCATGGAATGTGAGAAACAACCCTGGAGAGGTGTAAAAAGCTCACCCACCATGGTCCTAAAATCCAAAAGGAATGAAACTCCCCCATCAACCATCAAAGTGTCATCCAGTCTTTCCACAGGAGGCCCGTCCAGCATCCCTGTGTCTATCCTCCTCCTGCGTTTTATAGTTGCCACCAAAGCAAGTTTATTGTTTCTGAACATGAGATGTGGCACGTTCATGGGTCTTTCTATACTTCTTCCTCTCCCAGTTATAAAAATATTTTCATTTTAACTGGATGTGAGGGGTCTTTGTTTCATTTTAAATTGCCAGATTATAGAGAGCATAAGTAGATGTGTGTGCGTGAGTGTGTGAGGTATGTGTGTTTGTGACTGTGTTCATCCTTTAGCTAATGGTGAGCCATTAAGATGTTTTTGTTTTTTTCTTTTTGGCATGTCATGAGGACGGTAGAATTTTAGTACAGGGTGAGGCTAGATTCCAGTGGGAATGGAAGAGCAAGTTTCCACTGAGATTAAAAGATCTCTCACTAGGATGGTGGCAGTGGAAATGGAGAGGAAAGAATGACCAGAGAGAGGCGCCATGGCATAGTGGAGAGATCATGGCATTTGGAGTCCGATCCAGGTTTGAATCCTAGCTGTGATGTCTGTGGGGTGCCATTTCAGTTCTCCCTACCATGCCTCCTTAAGAGGTTATTATATGGATTCAAGATGCCATGTGTTAAATACCTAGCTCAGAACCTGGAATGGTGTAGGCAATAAATGAACATCAGCGAACTGTAGATGAAATGATCATGATAAAAATATCCCACAGGAAGATCAGCAGGGCTGGTGAGTGATTGAATTAGAGAATAAGTACAAGAGAAGACTTCAGGATGTCTTTGAGTTTAACCACCTGGGGGATTAGGATGGTAGTAGTGTTGAGGTTGGATGGAAATAAGAAAGTTGGGTGGAAGTTGGAGGTTTGGCAGGGCAAGTACCAACGTCCATTTTGGACATGAGAGGCCGTGCTGAGACATCTCCCTGGCAATCAAAGGAGGAGGACGGAAAGGAAAAGGAGTAAGAGAAATAGGAAAACTGTGATGCAAAGAAGCTGATTTACTCTAGGCCTGTTTGATCAATGAGTCTGATTTTACAGTTTCATCTTCAAGGAATTGCCTAACCAAAGGTTGATCCAGCATGACCATCTTCTAAACTAAATCTTAGCTCCTCAAAATGTGTTCCTCTGACCAAGCATCTTCTGGACCTCATCAGAAATGCAGAATCTTAGATACTACCTTAGACCTACTGAACTGGAATCTGCATTTCAACAATGTGATTTCTGAGCCCTTTAGGATTTGAGAAGCGCCATTCTACAGCACGGTGGGCAGACTAGCAGCATCAGCATCCCCTGGGAGCTTGTTAGAAATCCACATTCCCAGGCGCCTTCTCAGACCTCCTGAATTAGAGAGGCTGTGTTTTAACGAGCCCTTCGAGTGAGTCCGATGCGCCCCAGAGTTTGAGAATCACTGCTCTAAGTCACGGAACGGACAGATTGGACCCTCTCCCCTTTGGTCTACAGCCTAGAACACCGAGGGACTGGTTAAACCCTGAAAGTTAAATTTTTTCAGTCATTGTTCTATGCTGTTTCCCTCATCATTTTGCATTAAACACAGCTGAGGAACTTGTTTCCCTGAAGAAGGGCAGTATCTGTAAAATTACAAACCAGAAGAGAGAAACTTCAGCTGAGGCTTAATCCTCACGACTTACCCATCAAAAGTTATTGAGCACAGTTATAGGAGATCAGTGCTTTATATGCCGTTGTTCCTGGGGAACACTATTTGTAAGACACACAGGGGAAAATAAGGAGTCTCCCGATACTCCTTACCCTGTGATTTTCACATTAAAATGTCCACAGTCTTATCTTCTGTGTTTCTCATCAATCTGATGGAAAGTTCCCTTTTTATGGGTCAGTTTCTGGAGTCACTTGCAGAAGTGATGGTGGTTTACCACTTGGACTAGAATGTCTTCCAAAGAGTTGAAGTGTGAGCAGTAAAAATTTACCTCCTCTTATCAAAAATGTCTTGTTTTTCTAGTTGTTATTCAAATAACTGTGATAACTTAAATAAGGGTCAGTGTCTGTTTTCTGTATACATGTAATGTATAAAAATAGTTATATATTGAGCATTTTAATCATAAAATTACCTATATTTTCTGCTATGGGTTATAGTACATTACAGCCAGCGGTGTGTTGTAAACCAGTTCTGGGGGCAGGGGGATCATAATTTGTAGTGTTTGCCAATTTCTGTGGTGTAAATATTCCCTCCATGGCTGATTTCAAGCTACCAACAGTTTAACAACCAGCTCCCAAAATTCGTACAGTTTTAATGATTGACTCTTGCAAGCCAGTAGGAGCTAGCTGGAGCATACCACTGAAACAACATCAAGGGACAAGTTACAGTTTTTTTGGCTGGTTGTGTTTGAATTGCGATAGGTCCAACAATAGCTGAAACAAGTAGATTTGGGTGTTTTAAATCTTCTGTCATGCAGAGGTTTTTATTGAAATTATAATTGTAATTATCATAATGAAACTTGACTTGAAACTATTCTATAAGACAAAGTTATGTGCTATTTTCCAGTCATATTAAATACAACGTATTAAATTGTAACATAATGGCAATATTTAATGTGCTTGTGTTGCTAAAGTGGTATGTTTAATTTTAAAATACCACTTATCCTATAGTAAAGCACATGTAAAAATTATTCTTGGTCATAGTATTTGAACCAAAATGCAAAAATATACTTTTCAAAATGATGTTTTTGTTTACTATTATTAAAATTTGACTTCTCTTACAGATATTCAGGAAGGAACACAATGTACCAAATGTAAAAATAACTGGGCACTGAAGTTTTCTATCATTTTATTATACATTTTGTGTGCCTTGCTAACAATCACAGTAGCCATTTTGGGATACAAAGGTAAGTACTCTTTCCTTTTTCCTTCCAAATAGCAAGTTTCCTTTTATTAATTTAAGCATGAAAAAAACCTATTTGCAAGTGTGAACTATTTCATTAATACAACTCAGATGCAAAACTAAGCAACATCATAAGCTCCATCCTTGTGTCTTGAGCTGCTTGTAGCTGTGGGATCCGAAAGGGGGAAAGTAGCAATTCCTTTGACTCATTTCAACAATAATAATGGTCCTCTATAAGTTATGAAGATTTTTCCTCTTTGTTGCTTTTTTCTGCCTATTTCCAGCTACTCCTTCTTCCTCGATATTTTTTTATTTTATCTCTAAGAGGGCCTATGGGAACCCTGGAGTCAGCACACAGGAAAACTATACTGACAGAGGAAAAGCCAAACAGAAGATCTCCAGGGATATGACTGACTTCACCACGGACTAGCCAACTAATTCCCTTTTTTCTCTTCAGCACATTTACTGTGGTCACTGTTGTTTATATAGCTCCATAAAAATACTGCCCTGTAGAAGTTAAACACAGAGACAGCACCGCCACTTCAACTATACTTTATGGGACGTTAGGCATTCTTTCACTGTGTCTGGTTTAAGGTCAGTGGAGGATTATTGCCTGAATCCTCCAGACTTGCAGACAAAGTGAGTTCTCCCCCCTGCCTCCATACCCATTCCAGACATCACAGGTAGAAGGTGTCATGATTCAGAATCACGAACTACATAAACCCTTTTATAGAAAACAGCCATGGAAGCCTTCCCCTCAAAGATGCGTGAGACAGACGTGTCGTCTGGTTTCAGCAAGAGGCAGATGTGGGGTCTGCTGATCTTCAAAACCTTCACTCAGCAGCCATCTCAGCTGCCTTCCCTCAGAACTGACAGATTAACAGTGGAGAATTCCCACACATTCTCCTCTCTGTTCCTGGGCCCATAGACTTGACCTGGGGAGAGAAAGATTCAAAGTGAATTCCCTCCAACTTGTAACTCCTCTCACCTCTCTCCCCATGTTTAGTGGTTTCCTGAGAATACAGTGTATTGAAGTGAGAATGGGCTTAGGAGCCAGATGGTCCAAGTTCAATTCTTAATTCCACCATTTGTAATACAGTTGTGAATTCTATTAAGTGCTAGCCGGCATGCCAAGCATCATGCTAAGTTCTGTGAATTGCTCTGTAACCTGGGTATGAATCATAACCTCTTAGAGTTTCTGATTTCTTACCTATAAAATGGCAATAATAATGCTACTTTTCAAGGTGACTGGGATGAGTAAAGATGTAATTGAGCCACCTGTCCTGTAGTTGGTCCCAGGAGATAAGTGGCTATATATCTCGTTCCTTGCTTCTTCGTAACTGCATTTATGCAGCTTTAGCCATGAGAATGGCAAAACATGTTAAAAATACTCAGTATAGTCAAGGCTTGTTAAGTCCCACCTCTAAGGCCACCTCCAGGGAAAATTATGTGCATCCTGGAGTGTGTTGACTGATGAATTTGGGCAATGGAAATTTGGAAAATGACCAGGTCATTTCATCCATTTGTGATGAGTTAACCTAACCTAGGACTAACAGAGTAAGGGTTAAGAAAGGCTATGAAATCATGGCGAGAGCTGGACAGAGGGTGGGAGTGGAACCTAGTAGGGGAGAAGGAGGGCCTTTTACGTCCCAGGTAATTTAGACTGGCTCTCCTCCTTCCCTGGGTTATTCAGGTCATTACTAACTTCTCCAGGACTTTTCCTAGTGAACTCAGATAATGGAGAGCTTGGAATCAAACAGCCATTTAATAAGCAACTTTTGGGCTCAGTATTGTGTGATATCATGAAAGTAAATATTGACTACCGGAAGGGGGATGAGAAAGGTTTGACGAGCACAACACCGTATGGTGTTTTGTAATTTTTACCTCTGCAAGGAAATAAGGTCTAGGATCTTTATGCCTTCAGAATTATACAGAAAGAATCCAAGGAGAGGGTTTTGTTTGTTTATTTGTTGTTTTTAAAGTACAGATATTTCCCCCATTTTTACAACATTGGACATTGGAAAGTCCTTCTCGGCTCCGACATGTTTTGCATGTGCTTGTCCATTTGCCTGGAACAGTTTTTCTCTGCTCTCCACCTGAATTACTCCTTTCCCTTCATGTTTCACTTAGACATGTGTCCTGCGAGAAGCCCCTGAAGGCCAAGTTAGGTACCCCCCCTTTGGTTCCATAGCACCTTTACTTACTCTAAGCACCTGTCACACTGTATCATTATGGGCTTGTCTGCCTCACCACCCAAACTATAATTTCCATGAAGACAAGAAACTATCTTTCGTTTGTTGTATCTCCCACTAGCCCCTAGCCTCATGGTGCTTCATAGGTACCCAGTAAAGTTTACTGAATACATTGATGAGAGGATGGATGGATGCGTGAATTGTAGGTCAGGGCTGACTTCTGTAAAGGTGATCAACCTATGCCCAGGGACCTGTAAGCCAATTTGCATTTAGACGATTGCTGAAGCTCAAAGCCCTACCTAGAAACCTAACATCCTGAAGACCCACTCACCCACTCTGTGGGTGTAATCTAACCAGATGAGGGGAGAAGAGTTGGAGGGAGCAAGACAAGTGCAGGCGAGATGACGTTCTGGCCCCTCTCTCCCTCCTTCAAGGCCCCCATCCCTCAGGCCTCTACTGACAAAAATAAGGTAATACAACATGCAATTTTGATTTCCAAACACAACCTTAATTAACTGAAATGTTGGTATTTTCCAGCTGTGTTTTCTCCTTACTTGTACATGATTCCTCTTTCTTGCTGATAAGATTCTCATGACCCAATATTGTGAGAGGCAGAAAGACAAGACCCAGTTCTCCCTTCACACATCTCCCTTTGAAGTCTAGAGAAACTCTCCATTAAAAAAAAAAAAAAGAGGAAGAAAAAAAGAATATTTAGTGAAACAAGATGTTTCTCTGAAGGAGAAGTTGAAAGGAAATGAAATAGAAACTCCTTTATTTATCAGAGTTAGCCAAGGCAACTCCATACTGTTTTCCTCAAAACTGTCCTTTACTTCTCCTTTTATGTCACTTAACATAGCTACAAGTTAGGATAAAACTTAAGTTCCTTCTAGAGAATTTGCTGAACAAGTCAGGGAACTGCTGAGTCACCCAGACAGGTCTGTACAGTGGCTGTGACCGGGAGACATGTCAGCCACTTTACAGAAAGCATGTTCTTGCACAGTTACAGCGTGGTGCATCCTCTGCCCTGGGCTTTTTATCAATGGAGCTTCCATGGCAGAAGCCATCTCCTGAGTTCAATGGGTCATGTTTCCTCCAGAACATTCCCCGAACAGAAAAATTCCACCCAGTTGTCCTGCCCAGCAGGCATTCATCTTAAAGTAATTAGGACAAAGAAGAAAGGCAGAAATCTGAATCTTTCTCCCTAAGAATCTCCTCTGACTCAACATTCCTAGTCATAGAATATCTACCTTGCTGCCAGAGTCGTGATTCCAGCTGGATAAGTAGGCTTTCAGATGTGCATCAGATCACACTGTGCAGCTCTTGTTAGAATCCAGGGTAACATTCTGCACCCAGATCTTCTGCATTTTTGTAATGAAACCTGAAATAGTGTTCAAGGTAGAAAGGTCTTTACTGCATCCCAAGGGAGTGTCACTGGTATTACTGGGGAGTCCCAGGTACAGTGAGGGGATGTGTTTCCCCCTGAGGACCGTGATTAGTCTGGTACAGACGCTCGTGAGCACTGGATAGGAGCTCTGTGCTCTGCTCTTGTTCCCTGTCCTCAAGGCCTGGGGCCATGAACTGTGTCCCTTGTGTCCTCAGAGTCTAGCTCTGCGCCATATACATGGCGGATGCTTAGTGAACATCTGAGGATGATGCCTGTAAAGAGAAGGTAAAAAAGACATAATCCTTCCCCTCAAGGGATTTTTGTTGGAGGAAACCAGATGTAGGAAAAAGGAATACTAAATGAGAGGCAATGTAGCGTTATAGAGAAAGCATGGATTTTAGAGTTAGAGCTCCTGGCCTGGTATCCCACTTGGTAATCTTCCAAGCTGTGCGACTCTGGGCAAGTTACTGAGCATCTCTGAGCCTCAATTTCTTCATCTGTGAAAGAGGAGTTGTAAGGATTAACTGCAGTGATGGTGCAGTGTACCCTGCAACAAGTAGGCACTCAATAAATAGAGGCTGTTAATACTGCCATTCAGATAAAGGTTCAGTCAGTGTGGTGTGGAATCCAGCCATCAGGGAAGGCTCAGCACGATGGGCTGGGGAGGTTTGGAGTGGACCTTAGGGGATGGGTGGAATCAAGACAAGGGAGGAGAGGTTAGTGGCCCAAGCTGAGGGATGATACCAAAGTGCTTCTATGGAAGAGGCATTACTGTCAGATTATCCCAGAGAATTCACTTTGGGAACTTGAAGAGGGACAACTCCTCAGGTGTGCGATACCTGAAGCACTGATATTCTGAAGAAAAACTCCTTGTCAAGAAACAGTTTCCAATGAAGGGGAGCCTGTGAAATAACAGACAGCTAGTAATAACAGGGGAGCCTGTGAAATAACAGACAGCTGTGTGTTTCATGTCCGTTTTCCTCATATGAGAATGATCTACAAACGGAGTCAACATCTAGAGACTGGGAGTTTCTAGGGTGAGATAGGACAGATCTGCCCCTGTTTTCCTGAATGAGAATTTGTGCTAATAAGAGTAAAAACCAACGAAAATGCTGTGTGCTGTTACAGAAGTGTTGGTTCTGGATCTCCATTAGTTTAGTATTTTTATGCAGTGGCAAGCTGCCAGCTTTTCAACTCTAAAGTTTGCAACTTTATACCAAGGTCATTTTTGGGGGGAGCGGGGGAGGAAGATTAGCCCTGAGCTAAAATCTGTTGCCAATCCTCCTCTTTCTGCTTGAGGAAGATTAGCCCTGGGCTAATATCCGTGCTCATCTTCCTCTACTTTATATGTGGGACTCCTGCCGCAGAATGGCTTGAAAAGTGGTGCGTAGGTCCACGCCTGGGATCTGAACCCCTGCGCCCCGGGCCACCGAAGTGGAGCATGTGAACTCAACCCCATGCCACCAGGCCAATCCCCCAAGATCCTATTTTTAAGCACAGAACATGCCCCAGTGCATGTCACTAGTTCATTAGCACTTGTGGGCAGGGCAAATGGTTTGGTTTTTTTTTAAATGAATGTATTTATTTCTTTAGTCTGTGTAAACCTGAATTATCTGTCCATGACAGTTCTGTGTTTTCGGAAACTTACATGGAGGAAAAATCAGAGGGGGTGGAAAATGACTGCCTGTCAGCATAGTGAGAGGTTTCTTTGGCTTCCAGGAAAAAAGTGTGGACTTAGGATCCTGCGTGTGGTTTGAGGACAGGCTGAGGCATGTGTTTTGATTTGAGAATCAAAACTGAACTGAAACTTGTAAACATTACGTATTTTATTTTTTAAAAGTTTAGCTTTGCTGAAATGCAGCTGAAACATTTTGTTCTTCAGAGTTTCCCAGGATTTAGGAGGACGCATACCTATCCAACAACCCTAAGGTGCAGATTATTATAACTTTACCTCTGTGTCTATATAGTCATTTTACAAAAAACAATAATTGTTCAACTAAACGCCACACTCACTGCCAGTGCCGAGGCTTCCCTGGGCTGGTCGGTTTGTGTGTTTGTTTGCATGACCTCTGGCTGGGCCAATTTTTCACACGCCTCAGCTGCCAGCAGGCAGGTTCTCATTTATTTAAATAAATGGTGTAATAAGTTAGTATGTGTTGAACAACTACTAAGTGCCACACACTGAGCCAAGAGCTGGAGATGAAACTGAGTACAAATTTGCCTGCCTTAAGGGATCTTGTAGTAAACAAGCCACAACAACACGGTGAAGCAACCCTGCAACCGGGAAAGGACTACTTGCCAAGAGAGCTCGGCAAGACGCACCTCAGCAAAGATTTCCCACAGGAAGTGACGCACTGAGTCTCAAAGAGCAAGTAGGGCTTAGCTGGGTGAAGAGGCCAGGGAGGAACATTCTAGGTGGGAAGAAGAACACATGGAAAGGCTCAGGTGAGAAAGAGCATTTGGTGCAATGCACACATTTCATAAAGTCAGACTGTGGAAGCCAAGGGAGAGCATGAGGAGCTTCTCCAGGGAAGGTGCCGGGAGCCTTGGAGCTGGGTCACGTTAGGTCATGCAGACCCATGGGGATGTACTTCTCCTTCCTGGTGGGAGCCAGGAGAATCTCCTCACATAATCCTGCGTGGGTGGAACACTGGATGAATCAATAAACTGGATCCATTGGCTCACAGTTAATATACAAAGTATATTCAGGCCTTAAAAAAAGTCACTATTTAAAAAAAGCTATTGATACCAAGAAGGACAGTCCGACTTCATCCCAAGCTGCTAGAGGTTGGATCTCACAGGAGTCACTTCTGGAGAGACACACTCTTGATAGATATTTTAGAAAGAAGAACTTGAAGTCCTAACCATAGAGAATTAACTGTCTTCTGAGAACAAATAAGAACAGAAGCTTTTATTTAACACTACATCACTAACTTTCCCTCCCATGTATAATCGAGAAGATGCTAAAAAAAAACCTTGGTAGATCATTGTTTGGAAGTCCACTGAGGCATCTTCCTGGGAAGTGGTAAACTGCAGGTTCCCTTGTCACTAAGAGAAGCAGATTTCCAGGCCTCAGTGGTGGAACCCACGACAGAGAGGGCCAGACACTCTTGACTTTGCATCCCTTCTACGAGGCCTCTGTGTATAGACTTGAGCCAGGTGTTCTTTGTCGTCGAATCTCCTTCTAGGTAAGTGAGTCCTACCTGCCTGGAATGGTAGGGAGTCTGATGAGTGGTGAAATTTTGTAAATGATCACAGTGTTATGCTTCCATCTGTGGGAATTAGTCTAGGAAATAATACAGATTGAGGACTCTGTAATACATAAAAATTTACAAATCAGTTCCAAACAATTTCTACAACATCCAAGGCAATACCAAATCATGAGAATAGTTAAAAACGTACAATTCTCAAATTGACAAGTAAACTACCTCTGGTTTTTGTGACAAGTACATTATTTATTTTTCTTAAAGAATGGCTTTTTCCCCATATTTGATTTCATTTATACTCTTTGTTTCAATCTGTTTCCTTTATTCTGTAATGAAAGGATCTCTTGTTGAAACTGAAAAATAAAATTTGATCAGGTATGTTTATTAATGCATTGATTTCCAAATCTTAGTTGTAGAGAAAATGGACAATGTCACAGGTGGCATGGAGACATCTCGCCAAACCTATGATGACAAGCTCACAGCAGTGGAAAGTGACCTGAAAAAATTAGGTAATCTGCAACAAGAGTAAGCATGAAGTTGAATGCCCTGACTCTGCTTTGTAGAAATGACCACAGCTTTTTAGGATATTGCTGTAAACTCACATTCACCCAGAAGGATGTTAAATTTTCTGTTGTATTTTGAATGTTTCCTCATGATTTACTTCAAAGACTTATAAATTTTCAAGTTAAGGACCAATTTTGGAGTTCAGTCCCCTCGCAAAACACTGTTATGTGCCAAATAAAATCTGAAGACCAATCCTGATCAAAAAGAACCACAAATACCCTTTATTAAAAGCTCTTTTATAAAATGCTCAGTAAATTCCTATTTGAATCATTTTAAATTGCAAAGAAGAATTGTAGAGATTAATTTTAAAAATAAAAATCTTTTAAAAATAAAAGATTCCAGCCTATTCTATCCTTTGATTTTTGTTTTCATTTTTTAAAAAGGAATTTTGGTGAATTTAAACAACAGTAGGTTATTTCCTTCCTGACACCCTGCCCGGTGCTCTAGAATCAGGTAAATTCCTCTCTTTCTTGAAGAAAAGTGTTGACCCAAATTAGTCAGTCCTAGTTCTTTGCACCCTTTCCAATTCCCCAGGGCCCAGTTTTAATAGATATGTGGATTTTTCTAATGCAGAGCAGTCTGCATATCCCACAAATTTTATATCTGAAATAAGTACATACCAGTTAAGTCTCTTTGGGATCTTTGACCTCATCTGAACACTTGTCCATACCACCAATCTAAGTAACACCACGTGTCTTATTCTAGGAGACCAAACTGGGAAGAAAGCCATAAGCACCAACTCAGAGCTCTCCACCTTCAGATCAGACATTCTGGATCTTCGACAGCAACTTCGTGAGATCACAGAAAAGACCAGCAAGAACAAAGATACGCTGGAGAAGTTACAGGCGAGTGGAGATGTACTGGTGGACAGGCAGAGTCAACTGAAAGAAACTTTGGAGAATAACACTTTCCTCATCACCACTGTAAACAAAACCCTGCAGGCATATAATGGCTATGTCACAAATCTGCAGCAAGATACCAGCGTGCTGCAGGGCAACCTGCAGAGCCAAATGTATTCTCATAATGTGGTCATTATGAACCTCAACAACCTGAACCTGACCCAGGCACAGCAGAGGAACCTCATCACTACTCTGCAGCGGTCTGTGGATGACACAAGCCAGGCTATCCAGCGAATCAAGAACGACTTCCAAAATCTGCAGCAGGTTTTCCTTCAAGCCAAGAAGGACACTGATTGGCTGAAGGAGAAAGTGCAGAGCTTGCAGACGCTGGCTGCCAATAACTCTGCCTTGGCCAAAGCCAACAACGACACCCTGGAGGATATGAACAGCCAGCTCAACTCATTCACAGGTCAGATGGACAACATCACCACGGCCTCACAAGCCAACGAGCAGAACCTGAAAGACCTGCAGGACGTACACAAGGATGCAGAGAACAGAATGGCCATCAAGTTCAGCCAGCTGGAGGAACGCTTCCAGCTCTTTGAGACGGATATTGTGAACATCATTAGCAACATCAGTTACACAGCCCACCACCTTCGGACGCTGACCAGCAATCTAAATGAAGTCAGGACCACTTGCACAGATACGCTGACCAAACACACGGATGATCTGACCTCCTTGAATAATACACTGGCCAACATCCGTTTGGATTCTGTTTCTCTCAGGATGCAACAAGATATGATGAGGTCAAGGTTAGACACTGAAGTAGCCAACTTATCAGTGATTATGGAAGAAATGAAACTGGTAGACTCCAAGCATGGTCAGCTCATCAAGAACTTTACAATACTACAAGGTGAGTGAAAATTCTGAATTTATATTTGTATTAGTTATAGATTGCTATATAACAAATTACCCTAAAACTTGGCAATTTAAAACAGTAAACATTTATCTCACAGTTTCTATGGATTAGGAATTCAGGAGCAGCTTAGCTGGGTGGTTCTGGCTTAGTATCTCTCATGAGGTTGTATTCAAGGTATTGGCCAGGGCTGCAGTCATCTGAAGCCTTAACTGGGGCTGAGGATCTGCTTCCAAGAGGGCTCATTCACATGGCAGTTGACAGGAGGCCTCAGTTCCTCACCATGTGAGATTGCTTGACATGGCAGCTGACTGCCTCCAGAGCAAGTGATCCAAGAGAAAGCAAGAAGGAAGCTACAACGCCTTTTATGACCTAGTCTCAGAAGTCACATACTATCACTTCCACCGTGTTCTGTTCTTTAGAAATAAGTCTCTAAGTCCAACCCACACTTAAGGGGGAGGGGAATTAAGCTCCACATCTTGAAAAGAGGTGTAACTAAGAATTTATGGACAGTGCTCCAAGATACTCCATTAAATATTTGTTGAATGAAAGATTAATTTGGATTTTCTCAGTGCCTAGCTATTTCAATGCCACTATAAATTGGGCTCCTTTGGAAGCAAGATTAATTCTTTTAGGTCACAGAGTTACCACTAAGAGATTCCTGTTTCCAGTGTCATGAGCAGATGGATGGTTGGCCATCACAGTAACTGTAAGGCCACAGAGGAGGGAAGCAACGTAACTTGTATATAAAATCTGAGTTTTACTCTCATCCAGATCATCCATGTAAATTGAAATTCCTTGGCTCAGATTAAGTCTACTTTTGAAGATTTGCAGCAACCATATATTAATACTATTTTCCAGTCATTAACTATTTTCACAGGTTTTAAGTCGAAAGTACTATATAGAAGATGCTGTGCTCAGCATTCTGGAGTATACAAAGTATATATATCTTTGCCCTCAGATAGCTTAAAATCGAGAGAATTTCAGAGCATCAGGAGACTGGCTATAAGCAAAGTAATCCTGATTTTCAAAAAGGGAATAAAGGTGGATTCTACACACTATGTAGAATAAGGAACTTGTCTTCAAGCCGGAGAAAAGATTATTAAAAGGATAATTTGTGAGCTTTCAGGAAAGCAGCACTCATCGGAATGAGTTCACTAAGAAAAAGGCAGGTGAACTTAATCTTATCTCCTCACATTAACAGAGTTATTAGATTGTTTACAGTAGGATAATGAAAAATAGCATATCTGGATTTTACCAGAGCATTTGGCACTGATACTCTTAAGAACAAGATGGAGAAATAGGTGCTGGATTATAGCACAGTTTGATGGATTTATTGGTTGTATTAGTTTTCTGCGCTGCATAACAAATTACTACAAACTCAGTGGCTTAAGACAACACCCGTTTCTTATTTCACAGTTTCTGTGAGTCAGGAGTCTGGGCATGGCTTAGGTGGGCCCTCAGCTCAGGGTCTCACCAGGTTGCAGTCTCATTGAGGGGCTGAGGTTTCATCAGAGGCTCTACTGGGGAAAGATCCATTTTCCACGCTTCCTCAGATTCTTGGCAGAATTCATCTCCTTGCAACTGTAAGATTGAGGTTTCTGTTTTCTTTTTGGCTGTCAGCTGGAGACCGCACTCAGTTCCTAGAGTCCACCGACAGTCCCTGGCCATGTGACCATCTCCCAACATTGCAGCTTCTTCAGAACTAGCAAGAGAGTCTCTTTCACTCCAGTCTGCTAAAACCAAGTCTTATATAATGTAACCTAGTCAAGGGAGTGACATCCCATCACCTTTGCCATTTTCTGTTGGTTAGGAGCAAGTCACAGGTTCCACACTCAAGGGGAAGGGATTACACAGGGCATGAGTCATTGGGGGTGACCTGGGGTGTGTCTGCCACATTGGTTGAATGACTGAGTATAAAGAGTAGTAGTTACTGAGCCCCTGTGAGCCTGGAAGCAGGTCTGGATGGCAGATGGCAGGGCCCTGTTCAACAGCTTTGTCAGTGACTAGCATGAGGATATGGATGACCTGGTAATCCAATATATGTGTGACATGAAACTGTATATACTAGCTAATGGATGATAGAATCATAATCCAAAGTGATCTGGAGAGGCTGGAATAGTAAAGAGATGCCAACAAAATGAAATAGGGAATAAATGTAAAATCCTGCTTGTAGATGGAAAAGACCAAGAAGACAAATTTTGATGGGAAGGCATGGCTTAAAGGAAGTGTGCATGAAAAGCATGGTGGTTTTAGTTGACTGTGAGCAAATAAATGTGTCTGCCAGGGAATCTAATGTGATTTTTGACTATATCAATAAAAATATGGTATCCAAAATGAGGGAGGTGATAATCTTACTCCATTCAGTATGGCAAGACTGCCCCTGGAGGATAGTGTGTACTTGGGGAGGGACAGTCAAAGACCAGCATGCTCAGAAAAATATGACTAGGATGATGGAGTCTAGAAACCATGTGCTGTGAGACAGGACTGAAGAATCTGGGAACTTTAACCTATAGGAAAGACTGCTTAGTGGGGTAACAATGCAGCTGTCTACAACTATCTAAAAGGCTATCACGTGGAAGAGATTATAAATGACATCTGAGGATCTCCAGAGGGCGAAACTAAGACAAGTGGGTATTCATAAAAGAAAGATAAATTTTGGTTTTATATGATGTTTCTTATAAAAATTGGTGTTGCCTGAAAATATAATGGCTTCCCTGAGCAATATGAGTACCCCAACTCTAAAGGGACTAACAATTGCAAGTCAGGGATATTATACGTGTGAGTCATACTCTGAATAATGGGTGAGCTTTCAAATGATAAGAAAGCTCTTCAGTGCTTGATTTATGTTTTTCCTATTCTTTCTCAACCTAAATTCAGAATGAGGGCTGATCTCAGCAGATGTGCAACCTCATAAAATAAGAGCTTTCTAAGTTTCTCTTGGAATTGGTATTCTGGATATTTTCTACCTATAAATTTCATAGTTTTATTATTCCATTAGTTTAATTGTTAGCTTGTCTTCTGTAAGGAAACTTCTGACATATTTAGTTTATAGACAGCATGGCTTGTCAGCTAAAGAAGTATATGAAAAGCTCATAGTTGAAGATTCAGACCATGGCTTTAAAGTAGTTAATGTTTTCATTATTATGATTATTTTTATCAGCTAATATTGAGTGTGTATTGAGTGCTTTTCACAAACCATCCCAGTGAGTCCTGCCAACAACTCTGTAAGACAGGCACTTATAAGATCATCACCAGTTTATAGACAAGGAAACTAAGGCTTAGAGAGGTTTAAGGACCTTAAATTTACAAAATTTACAGAAATGGTAAGTAGCTAAACAGGATCTGAGCCCAGGCTGTGTGGTGACAAAGCCCACAGTTGTTAACCCCATCAGTAGTCGCTGAAAGTGATGCCCCACCCCCCGTCCCCAGCTGCCCCTGAAGGAGTCTGTGAGAGCAGGAAGTTGAGATTTCATTCTAAGTGTGAGGGGGAGGTTTTAAGCAAGGTGGTGACATGACTTGATTTATATTTTTAAAAGGTCATTCTGGGTGCTAGGGGAAAAACAGATTTCAGGGGAGCAAGTATGGAGGCAGGGGTCTAGTGAGAGGCTATGGACCAGCTATGGGTGACTTGGAATGGGATGGTATCAGTGGAGATGAGGAAGTGGGTCTCTTCATTCAGGAGGAGTCTTGGAGGTAGACTCAAGGGCAGCCCTGCCCTTCCCTGGACCACAGGGCTCTGCTGTAGAAGGTCCTGACTGGCCTCCTCCAGCCATGCCAAGGGGAGGAATCCACAGGCTCAAGGGGCTGAGTATTCAGAGCCCATGCCAACCCATCCTTGACCCTGTTTGGTGCCCAGGACCCTGGAATTCCCTACCCAAAGTGTCCCAAGCCCAAAGGAGCAGCCAAGTGGCACCTGTGTGTTGTAGGGGTGGGGGTGGACAGAAATTGAACACAGGGTCAGGGGCTGGTGTGTGTGGCTGGATGAGGCTGATGGATGGATCAGCTGTGAGGAGTGAGGGAAAGAGGAACAGGATGTCTTTTAAGTTTTTAGCTTGAGCAACTGGTGGATGGTGGTACAGACTGCGGAGGTGCAGAAAGAGCGGCCCGTTTAGACTCTATATTAAGTGGAAGATGTCTATTAGAATGCGGTTTCTGAAACACCTCAGAGCTTGGTTTCTGAATGATATTTTCCTTTTCAAATATGCCTTCCCAATTACATTTATCCTTGGTCTTGTCATTACCTCCACTTTCTATGAATTGAACTGAGAAACTTCTCAAGTCAACCAAGCTACCCCTTTTCTATTCAGTCTATTCAACTGCCTCCAGAACAGGAGTGCCCACCAGGTATTCCAAGAGAACAAGGAACTGAGGGAAGAAGTCCATTTCCGAATGCAAGCATTTTCTTCCACACTTCTTCTCTAGTGCCTTTCTTCTTTCTCTACATGCACATCCCATCTCTGAGGATAAGGGAAAGATGGGATAAAGCAAGCGGGAGCAAGATGGATTAACATTGGTTTATGTTGGGCTTGCCTCTGCAAGATTCAAAATACTCTGATGCTTTCCAGGAAATTCTTGGTGACTCGCACTTAACGAACCCTAATGCTTCCTGTACAGTTCAGCCCCCTAAGACAGTTGCCTAATTAATAAGTGAAAGCTGAAGCTGACTGATTGCACTGAAGTTAAATGATAATGTGGAAATAGATATTAAAACACATGTTGAATCCCGACAATTATCTCTACATCCATAAACCAAAAAAACCTGTTAAGAAAGCCTTATTTTTGTTGTTAAAATAACAAAGATTTTTATCCTAATTATGTACACAGAGAACTTCGTACCTCATAATGCACACTCTTGGGTAGGAAGTTCACCTCACATCCTGAGCTCTTCCTCTGCAAACTACGGAGAGTGTCAGTGCATCCTCCCAGTGCAATCAGAGGGTTCCCTTCGTCTGCTCTTCAGAGAGAGGCATAAGATTTAGTGGGTAAGAACAAGTGTTCTGGAATCGGACAGGGACAGACCTGGATATAAGTACCAAGTTCCTCATCTTCTCTGTGTCTCAGTTTTCTCGTCTGTATCTACCTTTTAGAAGTTATGAGAACTTAATGAGATGATGTAAATAAAGCACTTAATGCAGTGCCTAGCAGGGGGTTAGCTAATAGTCATACCCAAGTGTGAGTAAGTTCAGTTCCTATCCAAGGTTTCCCTTCTGCTGTAGCCTCAGCCAGTACAGCGCAGTGGAAAACAACAGCTTCATGTGCACAAGGAATAAAATTGTACAGACAGAGTTAAGGTTGATTTGAGTCCAGAAGTCCCTCCTGCTGCCTTACTGGTGCCCACCTCTGGAGAAGAATCAGATTCAGATGCTCAACAGCTAGCTTTCACTCATTTTTTAATCCACGTTTATTGAGTGTCTGCGATATGCCAGTCATGCTGCTGAGTACTTGGATAAATTGCTTTCATTGTTACATCTCTTTAAGTTAGGAACGACCAGCATTCCCCATTTGCAGGGGAGGGAACTGAGGCACAGAGAGCCTGAGTAACTTATCTGAGGTCAAGCAGCTAGTAAATGGCGGGCAGTGCTAAACTTGGGTCTGTCTAGTTCCCAAACCCATGCTTCCAATGGCACCCTGCTGCCCTGTGATGATTCAAGAGAACAGATGACATGTTCAGGGAGGTCGAAACGCAGGAGAGTTTATTTTCAAGAGAGCAATTGGTTTAGGCTTCAATAAGGGATTGACGTTTGAGCTGGACCTTGAAAGATGCATAGAAAGACTGAAGGGGCAGGGGACAAAGCAAAGTGAATCAGGCAGGAGGCCTCAGTTTCTCTCATTGCCGACCCCACCCTCTCCTGGTACACTTCCGCAAACAAGATTGCTTGTTGGGTCATCCTTGAGAGCTCACGTTTAAAGGCATAGAAGCAGACTGTGGCTGGTTAGTAAGAAACAGAAGTTTAAACACACCCTCCTCTGTGGACAGGGAGCTTTCGTGGCTTTCCAGAAGCCTGACTGTCTTAAACATAAGGTCAAGAATCAAACTATTCTTCAAAACAATTGCCATATAATATCTATTAAATTTCCTTTTAATTTGTACATTCCTTTTCACCTCAGTGAAGCAGAATGACTTTTTCATATTGTAGGTGTTTAATAAATGTTTGATTAATTCATTTGCTTTCAAAGTCGATTTTTAAATGAGAAGAAAAATGTGTCAGATTATGTTACTGTTTTTCTCTATCTTGCAACTTTACCACTAGTGGTTCTAAAATGAAGTCTTCAAGATTTGGATGGCAGTAAGAATTAAAGTGGTTTCTCCACTTCCTGTTTTGTTGGAAAACAAATTGGAAACTTATCTCGGGGGTGGGACCCGGGGTGGGGGCCTTCCCAGGGCCTGCAGGTTGGTTGCCAAAGCAGAAACAGCACAGCAATTTCAAGATCTCTGTCCTCTTTGAACTGCTTGTTTAGAGGGTTCGGGTGTTCATGCTCCCAGCTCTGGAGTCTGGGGAAGATGGGAAGCAGGTTTTGTTGGCAGTGCAAACAGAGACTGCTCAGAGCTCGGGTCTCAGTCATATCTGGGCATTTCTGGAGCTTGTGATGGCTGTACCAGCAACATGGGCATCCCGGCGTTTCAGAATCCTGAGCCAGGCAGCCACTACTTGGCCTTGAAAGCAAATCTCAAATTTGCTTCTGTTTGGGACATCACATGTGCCTCCCCATGTGGCGTAACCATTTCTCAGCTCTGAATTCAAGTTGTAACTGAACAAGCTCATAAACACTCCCACGTCATTTATCTCAGTGTTTTCGGTTTTAAGGCACTAAGTGTGGCTTATATTTTATTTCATTTTATTTTTACTTCAACAGCTGCCCAATAAAAGATTCAAGTAAGACCTAAAAGCTTAGTATCATCCAGATGCTAATAAGTGATACTGGTGTCCCTGGTCCTAGGGGAAGATATACCCCTGGCATCAATAATCGACTTTTTATGGGGGTCCAGTGCTGGCTTTTAAATGTTGTAGCTCTTTTTCTCAGTGATTTTTAAAAAGAAATAAATAGCAGATTTCTAGGTCTTAATGAGCCAAGTACATTATACAAATCTCCTTATGTGTGGGACACACAGAGCACATTTTCACAGAGCCCAGCATCTGAAGGCAGAGCATCCGCTTCCTGCTCCAGCTCCGTGATGGTTTTCCCAAGGCTCGGGCAGCTGTGGATGAAGACAACATTAACAGTGTGCTTGCCAGGACTTGATCCACAGCCATGAATATTCTGTGAGAGAGACAGATAACCTGTTTGTGATGGATATAGTACTTTGTATGAAAAATTCAGTTGTGGTGCTAATCCAGCTGGGAAATCCATCACAATTAAGATGTTAGACCTTTATCAAAGGCAAAAACTTGTGTATTCTCACAATATCTATTCCCGTCCTTCACAAGACCTGGAATTAGCATCTGCTGGTATTTTGTGCTGACTGTGGGATCCATGCTTGATGCCCTTTTTAAAATAAGCCACAACTTCTATGTGGAGTGAGTAGGGACATCCAAGAACCATCTCAGTTCAGGGGGAAATAACTGAACACCATAAAATACCCCACCCCAGAAAGAAATAAGATTAATGAAAAGCTGTCACCCTGGGTAGGGGAGGTCTTGGATTCATGTCAAGAGAGGAAGAGAGTTGTGTGTCTTTGGAATTCTGTCAGAAACCAGAGGAAGGTGTTCTGGAAGAAAAACAACTCCTGCCTCATTGGTCTGTCAGAACAGGGAGACAAGCCCCTGAACAGTCACTATTTCATGGGCACAGGTAAACTCATACACTTGCAAGTACAGCACCAACCCCAGATGTGAGTGATTAAGAAACACTGATTATTGGTGAAATTTATAAAGAGAATAAGGATAAAGAATTTTTAAAGCACTTGAATTTCCCAACAGACCTTCTTCATTATTTGGATTTCTTAAGGCTAAACATAGAACATAAAACAGAAATAGTTGAAAAGCTACTTTTATTTTTGCTGTTATTCCAAATAAATTAGAATTTGTGTGTGTATGTGTTTTGGCCTATTGTCAGTGTTGTTCCATTAGAATCTTCCATAATGCTACATCCATTTTGGGGGAATGCACATGCCATCTTCCTCACTATTAATCTAGGCCACTATTTCTCAACTACACAAAGGAACTAAGATACCTTTTTTAAAGGAGAATCTGGCAGTGAATATCCACCTTCCCTATCTTTACTAAATAGGCTAGAGTATTTAATATTTTCAGGTTAAATGGAAAAAAATTCAAATTGCAGATGAGGAGACCACTGGATCATTTCTTAAAAAAGACATCTCCCCATGATCATTCCATAGTGGCAGCCAGGGTCAACTGACACGTAGATTGCGTGGAGCTATACTTCTGAGAATAAATAAGGTGAGGGACACCAGGCAGGTCACCATTCCCTAAAAATCTCTCCCTTCTGGCCTCGCCTTGGACCGGAAATGTTAGCAGTAGCACATTGGGCCCTTTTGACCCATGATGCACACTGATCTGATAAACACTCGCTGAACAATGACTATATACCAGACACTGCTAGATGGGGAAGTGCCCCCAAAGGACAAACAAGGACTAAAAGAATAGAGAAAGGGAAAACTTCCATCTGGAGTGACCTGGGTTTACATGGTAGGTAAATAGGAATTTTCCAGATGGATATGACAGAGGAAATTCTAAGAGAACAGATGTGCAGAAGTGCAGAGGAAGATGGAATAAACACATGTGAGACCTGGTCATGAAAGCCTTGATACCAGATGATCAAGTAAGGGCTGAATATTCTGGAGCAAGTGGAGATCAGAGTTGTGTGAGAGGAAGACAAATGTGGGAAAGATGCAGAGTGGGATGAATGGAGAGAAATCAGAGGTAGGAAGAGCAGTTAAGAGGCTACCATAAAAATCTACCAAAGAGACAGAGAGAGGGGCGGGAGTGAGGGAGGGAGGAAGAGAGAGAGAGAAGACCCACACTAGGGTCTTGACGAGTAGCGGAAAAGGAGAGACGGTTGTGATGATGTGGCGGGATAAGGGATGATGGAGGGAGGACATAACAGCAAAGAGATGATAAGGTCAGTTTTAGACATGCCAGGTCGGAGGTGCTGGCAGGACATCCCAGAGAAAATGGACCATCCAACTATGAGATGGAAATAAGGACCCAGAGCCTAGGAGAGCTGATGATAGAGAGGAGCCAACAGAAGTCAATGGGCAGAAGTCAATGAGTCGGGATCAGGGAGATGGTGCTTTGTCCTAAAGTCTCGTGCTTATGGAGCAGACAACCCTAGAAGGAACGCAATGAAGCTAGTCCTAGCCATTAGTGTAAACTCGCTTATAGCTCAGTAGAGGGTCCTGCCGGTAAATCCATGGGCGACATCACAGGTAACCTTAAATAAGGAAAGCTGAGTCCAGGGCCTGGGTTCTTGCTAAGGGAGAGATGGGTGGGCTGGACTTGGGGCCATGGATAGTATGAGGGTACAGTGACGTCCATCAGGGCCTAGGAGGGGAGTGGGCAGAGAGATCCCCCTATTGAGGTGGGAAGGCTGCTTCCCCATTCTGTCCTAACCAGCTGGAGGGTAGTGGTGGTGTAGGAGATAGAGAAAACTGAGGGTAGGAGCCCTACCTACCCTTCATCCCCCCAGCACTTCCACCCTTCCAGCTGGAAAGTCTCTCTCCTTCTATAGAAAGAACAGGCGTGGGTCTCTTTTACTTACTTATGTAGAATTGTGAGATCTCAGAAACTCTGAGATTCTAGGGAGTAGAATGTTTGAGAACAGTGTCCTCTGAGATACATTCATGTCAACGGGAGACGACCTGGATTCCCATCCCAGCTCCATGACTAGATTGTGACTGTCCGTCTTATTCCCTGGGTGTATCTGTCCTGAGTAGCTAAGTAACCTTGAACACAGAGCTTGGCGTTTCTGGCCCTGCATGTCCTCAAATGTGCTGTGGGAATAACATGTCATAGACGAAGGTCAGGTGACATATGTGAAAGTACCTCAAACTTTCGAGTGTGTAGTCATTCACCCTACAAATCCTGGTTGTAGTGTATTTGTGTCAAGTGGCCTCTTACCCCTGAGAACTCAAAGAAAACAAGACAGTCCTGTGTTAAGTGAGCTGCTTTGTGGGACGAGAAGGCATTTGTCTTCCTTCCTCCCCTGGTTTTTTTAGGGAGAACTGCGTTTTCTTCCTTTGGTGAAAAAAGGGTGTCATTTTTTCTCCCCTGCCAGTTAGATGATCCCCCAAGTTCTTCTCTAGCTCTCCTTCCCTGTTTGCATTATTAGACAAACAGACTGGAGAAACAGAAACTGCCCCTCCTCAGCCCTGGCCCGGGGAGCGCTTTCCTCAGAAACCTCCCGTCCCTCTGAGCTGGTCCACGATGGGTGAGGCTCAGCCCCAAGGACAGCAGTGTCCCCTCAGCGCTGTGGAGGGGACAGGGGGGCCAGGTGGGCTTGGTGTGGTGCAGGAATGAATAGGACCATGCCTCTCAACACTCGATGGCATTTCTGTGTCTAATTCTACACTTTATCCCAAACACCTTGCACGGTGCTTGTCATGTAACAGGTCGCTAATAAATATTTGTCAAATTAACGAAAAGACGAGGAAATCAATAGGAGGGAATCCTGATCCCAACCTGCACAGCTTTTCTGCTGGCGACAGACAGTCCAGATGACTAAGAGGGCCCACATTAATGGTGTGAGTCACACTGCTGCAGGGTCGACAGGAAGACGTCCCTTCCCCTAAAACATCCATGGATACTCAGAAGTGGTGCACTGTTAAGATATATTCTACATGCTTGGAGCAGGAAGGGTGAGCTTAGTAAAGAAAACTTTTTATTAAAAAAAAAATGCCGTCAACAATAGCATGGTAAAATAATAAGCATTCCTTATTGTGTATATTTTGTATGTCTAGATTTTTTTAAATTGGAGATTTTATAGGAAGATAAATTCTTCCCAATCACTCACAGTGGATTTCATGTTTATGCCATTTACATTTTTTTTATGTTTTAGGTCCTCCTGGCCCCAGGGGTCCAAAAGGTGACAGAGGACAGCAGGGACCCCCTGGTCCCACTGGCAACAAGGGGCAGAAAGGAGAGAAGGGGGAGCCTGGTCCGCCTGGCCCCGCCGGTGAGAGGGGCCCAATTGGGCCGGTCGGGCCCCCTGGAGAGCGCGGCAGCAAGGGCTCCAAAGGCTCGCAGGGCCCCAAAGGCTCCCGCGGGTCCCCTGGGAAGCCCGGCCCTCAGGGCCCCAATGGGGACCCAGGTCCCCCCGGCCCACCAGGCAAGGATGGACTCCCGGGCCCTCAGGGCCCTCCCGGTTTCCAGGGACTGCAGGGCACTGTGGGGGAGCCTGGGGTACCTGGACCGCGGGGGCTGCCGGGTTTGCCTGGGGTGCCAGGCATGCCAGGCCCCAAGGGCCCCCCCGGCCCCCCAGGCCCATCAGGGGCAGTGGTGCCCCAGGCCCTGCAGAACGAGCCAACTGCAGCACCCGAAGCCAATGGTAAGTCTGAGCCCCACCTCCCACGGGGGGACGGGCAGGGTGTGCGCTCATGGCTGGGCTGGCCCCCACATGCGGCCCCATGCACCCCCCACATCCCCCACACCCCATTTCATTTGGCAGTGAAGGCATCACCTGGGGCAGGCAGAGGGCCCTGCTGCTTTCACAGGCCTCCAGGCCAGGCGGCGTCACTCAGGCACACGTGTTTCTGTCTAAACAGGACCAGACTCTCTAGCACTTGTTTATTTAGCTGAGTTGGGCCCTCAGGGACAAATGTGTCCCCAAACATTTCCTTCATAAAAGTCCAAGGCTGGCCACTCCCTGACCGTCCTGTCTTCATTTTATGCCCTTCACCCTGGGGAAAGACCATCCCTCAGTTAGCATGCAGATGCAATTTTCTGTTACTGAAGCCCAGATTTCATTTCTTTTTGAGAAGGTGTTATGGTGCCTTCTAGTCCTTTGATAATTAAACCTTTGGTAAAACCTAAATGTTGGGTTTGCAACTAAGCCTATTTTTCTCTCCTTTGACCCACACTGGATTCCACTTGATTTCCTTCAGTACGACTTGGGTCATCTTTGTTGTCCTGTAGCCTGGATTTGGTTCTGGGTTCTCCCATCTAGTTGTTTATAGGTTCCATATGATTCCAGGTTGACCTTGAACACCTGTGCCTGCACTGCTTGTTGTCATTGTTTCTGTTATTTCTGTCATTGTAAGGACTACTCC
This sequence comes from Diceros bicornis minor, assembly GCF_020826845.1. Lineage (NCBI taxonomy): Eukaryota > Metazoa > Chordata > Mammalia > Perissodactyla > Rhinocerotidae > Diceros > Diceros bicornis. The sequence goes on along the minus strand of NC_080755.1, from coordinate 14,374,960 downwards.
AGATGCAGAGGAACAAAGACCCAGCATCAATATTTTCCAGATTATGTAGTTTTAACTACTGTGTGCTCTGCAGTCCACTTCCCTGTACTAGTCTTTGCTCCCAGCATGTCCGTGAGCATCAGTCACGGGCTCCGCACACGGATGCTGGGGCTGCTCCTGGCCTGCGAGGGAAACCGGGCCGTAGCTGTGGTCTCTTAAACATAGCTGAAGAAAGGCATAGGGCTTTCTGTGTTTTTTCTTAAATCAACGTTTTAAACCTTTGCATTCCTAGGCTGTCCGCCTCACTGGAAGAACTTCACAGACAAATGCTACTATTTTTCGGTTGAGAAAGAAATTTTTGAGGATGCAAAACTTTTCTGTGAAGACAAGTCTTCACATCTCGTTTTCATAAACACAAGAGAGGAACAGGTATGTTTGCAGCATACTTACAGTTGGAGAAAACTATAATTTAAGGATAGTTTACATCTGGAAATTGCGTGCTTACTGGGGATTCCAAGATATCAAGAATTCATAGTCACATAAACAGAAGGCTGCATTATGGAGATGTGGGCTTCATCCAGTGACAGAAAGCATTCATGGCATGGGAGTTATGTCCTCTTGCTCCCACCTGGAAGATACTGCTTTATCAGGCCCGAGATGTGTGGCTTCTCCCAGTGGCTGTTGAGAGAGCCATAATGCAGAAGAGAAGCCTGCGGGTCGGCACCAGGCACTTGGAGAGAGAGAAGCAAAGAGGCATGAGCACCGTTAGGGGTCTGGTAGGGTGCAAGGGACCAGACATATGGCCTCAGCAGGGTCAGGAAGGGCAGAGGCAGCCATGGGGACAGAGCCCACATGTGATAACGATGGTGACTAACACTAGGCCCCTACTGTGTGCCAGGCACTGGACAAGGCATTTTCTCCTTTAAACCTCACAACAACCCTAGAACCCATGGGTATTATTATCCCCATTTTACAGATAAGAAAACTGAGGCCCCACAAGGCTGAATGATTTATTCATGGGGTGACAAGTAAATGCAGAGCTGAGACTGAAACTGAAGTTCATCTAGCAACAAGACCAATGCTCTTTCTTTAGCACCGTACTGTTCCAATGGCCGCCTTCCTTTTCCCTAAGTATCCCCACAGACACAACCCTGAAACAGCTGCTTCCGGTGGTAACTGACTGGGAATGAGCATACAACCAGGGCCTGGCTTTAGAATATACAGATCTGGGCCCAGTCCCAGCTCAGCCACTTATTATCTTTACTACGTAGGTTGTTGTAAAGGCTTCAAGACACGCCGCATGCAACACACTGGACATGGGACCTGGCTCAGAGGAAGAGTTCAATGATGCCATGGCTGTTACTATTATTAGAACATGGGAAGAACAGGTGGTGGAAGGAGGTGGAGCCTGGTGGAATGCATTGAGTGGTTTGGGTGATTTAGAGGAGGAAGAACGTCACTTAAATATCACTTATAAAGGGAAAAAATGTCAAAGCCCCCAAAACCGTGCAAAACAAGACAAATGCACTAAAAAAGAGGACAACAAAAGCAGTGTACATGTTCTGACAAACATCCTCTTTTAAAATGTCCTTTTTTCCTAAATTTTGGGGGGAAAAGTCCCCCAGACATCTGTTCCAAGAAATAGTAACACACTGACACTAATTTATTTTCAGCAATGGATAAAAAAGCAGATGGTAGGGAGAGAGAGCCACTGGATCGGTCTCACGGACTCGGAGCAGGAAAACGAGTGGAAGTGGCTGGATGGGACATCTCCAGAGTATAAGTGAGTGCTCAGAAACTTCCAGATTGGTGGGCAGACTCTCCTGTTCTGTATTTTTCACCTCTTGCTTGACTCCCTCCCGTTTCTTCCTTAATGACCTTACGTCCTAGACGTTCCTCAAATTGAGGCTCCTTGTACCAGTTGCATATGTCTATGTAAGGAAATTGTGGTTGAGAATCTATATGTAAAGTAGAGTTTTTTCTTTTTTCTTTTCATGGAATGAATTTTTTCATTTCTACGAAACAAACTATCAGAGACTCATAAAACCACATAGTACGGTACTTGCGGCCAAGGCCGCAAATTCTCTTTAAATGCTGCCATGAAGGATCAGGAAGCCAGGCTGCCTCAGGCACGTTCAGAGCTCACGTGATTCTGGCAAGAAGCGGGAGCTCCCTTCAGGATGAGGGGTCACCGTCGGTGCCCCTGACCTGGTTGGGATTCTGGCCAGAGTGTAATTATGAACTACAAGTTCATGACTCTCCTACACGTGGGAAGTTCAGCTGCACCGTGAACAAAGGCGTATGCGGGATGACCATCCCCCAAATATCTGAGGACTCCCTGTAAGTCTGATGTGGCTTGAGTTCTTGAAAGGCAACAATAAAGAATGGAAGCACTTTACCTTCTCGGGGCTCCTAGGGACACAGAAGTCTCCACGAGCCTCATCCCACCCCAGGTGTCCCCCGTCCCTACTCCTAACCAAGAGTCTGAAGATGACTAAATTGTCCCAATTAGTCTACTTCCTACTCCTGCTCCTGCTTTGCCTCTAATGGATGTGAAAATATGCAACAAACTGTACCAATTGGAGCAGAATCTATAAAAACCCACCTCTGAATAACTTTCCTTTGCTGAAGCGGAGAAGTCAGGCCTGCAGAGGCTCAAGCAGGCAGGAGGGCATCTCGGCTTCAGGAGCGTGTCCCGAGCATGGAGGAGACACAGCATCCACGGCACCAGGAGAGGAGAAAGCGAGGTGTTTCAGGTCTGAGTCGTGTCTTGGGTATTGAGACTGGACCTGTAGCAGTCAAGGAGCGGGGAGCAGGGGCCAGAGGTGGTGGAGGGGCCAGATGGAGTTTTAAAAATGTTTCTGTGCACATGACTGTGCACGTGGGTGGACAAACAAGCAGCTTTGTACTTTTAAATCCTCCATGTGAAGAGCGTGATTAAAAGATACAGGTGGAAACCAGAATAAGGCCATTGCTTTAAAAAAGAGGGAAGAAACGGCAAAGTGGAACATTTGAAGATTTTAGGTCTGCTCTGAAGGTGAGCCTCAGATGCCCCGGGGCAAATGGCTCTCTGCCCGCTGGCCTGACAGATCTCCTGTCTGCTCCCTCTGCACCTGTCCTCGGGGAGAGGAAGCTACGTCACATCCCAGCACTGGGGAATTTGGCTGACGGCCAAGGAGAGCACCCAGCACAGCAGAGATGCACTCAGAAGACTCCAAACCGTTGTGAGAGTTGTCATCTAAAATCAGGGCTGTGCAGGGCTGGAGGTAGGGATGGGAGGCAGAGATTATTAAAGGAAAAGATAAATCTGTGACTTCGACAGTCAAAAGTGCCAGGATCATTTTTTTTAAGGGAGTTGGAGGGGAGCTAAAAAAAAAAATGTTAGTCTCCTTCACTTTTCTCACAGCCATAAGTGCAAAAAAGGTCTGGGTTAGACTCACTAAGAAATTGAATCTTAAGCCTTCCTCCAAGAAAAAGCTGGATTGGTCCATATGGAATGGATAGAGCTGGAACATCACTGTCTACACCAGCTCTCCCAAGGTGGAACTTTTCTCCTCTTCCCCAGGTTCCAGCGAGAATTATGTGATCTGGGAGGAGAGCACCAGCATTGGTACCCGGGATCTGAGAAGGATTACATCACCAGACACCTTCCTGGAACTCAGTCCCCAGCCACAGCCACCCTGGGGCCTCCTGAGAGCTTTGGCTTCTGCACCCCAACCACAGCACAGACTGTGCTTCTCATTTTCCACTCAAAGGAATACATACACATGTCAAAATCCCCAGGATCAAATTTTAAAAGCAAGAATAAATTAGGCAGACATATATGAGGCCTTAGTACAGAAAGCTAATTTAATTTGACATATAATAATAAACATTGCACAAACTAGAAAGAGAGCCAGTGCCGCAAGGGGAGAGAGCACATGCCCTGGAGTCAATGAGGTCGGGGTTCCAGGCCTTGACCCAGCACTCGACAGCTGCATGACCTCGTGGGACTTACTCAGCCATGTGAATTCCCGTGTTCTTATCAAAGAATGAGTATTACAGAAGGACCTACGTCGGCATTGTGAACATTAAATGAGATCATATATATAAAGCGTTGGCCCCTGGAAAGTGCTCAAGCAATGTCATCTGCTGGTATTGGCATTGTTACTATTATTGTCATAATCATCATTTTCATGCTAATCAGTAATTGCAGAATAATACTACCTAGCATTTGTGTATTTTATAGTGTCCCAATTGAGATGCCACACACAGTACCTCACTCAGATCTCACACAGGTTTGTAAAGAAAACAAGAAGAACATTCTCTCCCACGGCCTGGGATGGGGACTGGGGGTCAGGCTCTCAGGGGTCCCCCACCAGGATAAGTCTCCCCAAATACTTCTCCGTCTATTCAGACTCACCTTTACCCTCCCCCTCTTTGCTTCTGTGGCCCATCTGCTTCCCTTCCCTGCTCCAGCAATGGTGTCTGGACCTTGCCCCCCCGCCCCGTGCCCTGCCCAGGCCACAGGAGAACCAAGGCTTTCAGCTTTCCTCTCATCCTTTATCTCCAGCATATGCGTGCGCGTGCACACACGTACGCGCACACACAATCACGGCTCTTTTGATGTTGTTTCAGACTTTTGTGGTTACTGTAAAAGAGAAATAGACAAGGTGTAAAAGGCTCTCTCCTCTGCCTCTGGCCCCAACTCCATTTTTATGGTTGAGAAAGGCAGTGCTGGAATAAACAGACAGCAAGTACTGGTGATATGGACTGGATGCCAAAGGATTAGGGCACATGCAGACCTGAACTAAGGTTTATTTCCAATGAAACATAAGACCTGACTGAATCTACAGCTCTTTCTGCCCTGAAGCAAGGCAGGAACAATCGGGGAAAGGGACGGATGAGAAGCAATCTGTGATAGTTCAGGATGGTGCCCAGGACAGATTTCCAAATACTTTTGGTTCCACACACCAATACAATTCCAAAAGAAAGACTGGGGAATGAAATACATTGCCAAGATTTTATTTGCCAAAAAGGACATAGTTTTTAAAAATCACCTATCAACAAATCTCAGCATTAAAAAACAAAAATGGGGCCAGCCAGGTGGCATAGTGGTTAAGTTCGCACACTCTACTTCAGCGGCCCAGGGGTTCGCGGGTTCGGATCCTGAGCGCGGACATGCACGCTGCTCATCAAGCCATGCTGTGGTGGCATTCCACATACAAAATAGAGGAAGATTGGCACAAATGTTAGCTCAGGGACAATCTTTCTCAAGCAAAAAGAGAAAGATAGGCAGTGGATGTTAGCTCAGGGCCAATCTTCCTCACCAAAAAAACAAAATCCACAATCTTTTCCAAGAAAAGACAGCTGGCTGTCATACATTCACATTCACACACACACACACACTCTCCTTATTTTTCTCATTTCACCACAGACCTGTGAAAACTGCATACCTGGCCGGCACCAGCCCTGACTGGAGATTGGGATCCACTGGCCCACGGTCCTATGATAACATTCAGTGAATTATCCTGGAGCGTCCACTGTGAACCAGCCTCTGTGCTGGCCTGGAGGATCTTCTCTAGAGTGTGAGGGCAGCAATATGAGCGAGAGATGCTGTTCTTCTACTCATGTAAAAATGTCTGATTTCCAATCAAGAAGACAGACGTACCAACCCTAACTGTGGATATAGCCAAGAGCAGGGCTTCAGAGGAGATTTCAACATTCTCCTCTCAGTAACTGATAGAACAAGTAGGCAGAAAAAATCAAAAGGGATATAGTAGACACTATCAACTAACTTGACTTAATTGATATTTATGGAACATTTCACCCAACAACTACAAATACCCATTCTTTTCAAGTGCATATAGTACGTTCACAAGATAAACTATATTCTGGGCCATCAAGTCTCACTAAGTTTAAAAGCACTGAATTATACAGAGTATGGTCTCTGACCAAAACAAAATTAAATTAGAAACCAATAACAGAAAGATATCTGCAAAATCACCAAATATTTGGAAATTAAATGTCACACTTCTAAATAACCTATGAGTCAAAGAAGAAATCACGAAGGAATTCTGAAAATGTTTCGAAGAAAATGAAAACACAACATATCAAAATTTGTGGGATGCAGCTAACACAGAGTTTAGAGGGGTATTTACAGCTTTAAAATGCTTATATTTGAGAAAATTTTTTAAAGTTGAAAATCAGTGATCTATGCTTCTACTTTATGAGGGTAGAAAAAGAAGAGCAAATTAATACTGAAGTAAGTAGAAGGAAGGAAATGATAGTGACCAGAAAGCAATGAAATAGAAAATAGACAAGCCATAGAGAGGATCAGAAGCATGTCAAAGCTGATCTTTCTACTCTTGATGGAATAAATACAAGTCCGTCATCTGGCAGAGGTCGTCACTGTTAATGGAGGCTGCCTGGTAGGCATGCAGGAATTGGGCCACTTGCTGAGAGCAGAAATTTAAGGTAGCCTTTTAAGGCCTTTCCTGCCCGCACTGCTTGCGTTTGCCCACCTTAGATCACCAGAGATGTGATATTCTTCCTGAGGGTTTCCCGAAAGACACTTGAATCTGCTCTGCTCCTCTTGTCCACTTCTTGTCCCCTGCACAGGGCATCATTTGGTGGGAGTATGCTGTTAAGTTATGAGTCACAGCTTTCATCTCTACAAGGCAAAGCTAAAACCTGGGTTGCCTTTCTGTGCACACAGACTCCTCCATATAATATTACATACTGTGACTTTTAGAATATAGAGCCATAGAATGGTGGGGATCAGAAGGGAACCTTCAGCATCATCTAATTCAATAATATCTCACCGTGACCCATGCCTCATGTTTCTATCAGAGTGGCTCTGGCTTAGGCCACTAGAGAGAAATCTTCCACTATACAGACCCTTGTAGTGGGATAAAATTCTACAAAAAAGAAACACTTCTCACTACTAAGATTGTCCTGCTTTGAGGCCAGGCTCTTACCAGTGGAAGTCTCTTGGCCATCAAGTCTCAGTCAATTTTGTGGTCAATGAGAAAGTACTAAGTTGTGAGGTTGAAAGGGGCTGTTCCCAAGTTTGAGAGTTTGTGCTCTGCCTCCATTAGGATAAACCCAGAATCCTGGGGGAGGTTCACACCCACTAGCTGATGTGCTTGTGTGTTTCCAGTGCACTGGAACAGTGAGTCCAGTGCTTCCAAGGTCCCTGGTGTACTTAGAGTCTGCTGTCCAAGTATATATGTATGTTGCTACCCAACCACTTCTGTGACGTGTGTATTACAATATGGGTTCAGGGATTTTGGGCCCAGGCTTTAGCCATTCTTCTTTCTAGAATCTACCTGTAAATGAGGTTAAGGCACTATTTAAGCTGAAATTCTTCTCCAAAATATGTATTTTCTTTATCTGTTCTGTTCTTTTATTAAAAGCATGCAGACTGGAGGGGTTTGCCACAAATCGCTCCATGTGATTTTAGATTTTCCAAAAAGATGCTCTGAGATTCTGGGTACTCATTCTATAAGACAGATTACCCCTGCAGCCTGGCTTCAGGCTCCTCTGCCACCCATCCAAGCTCTCCCACCTCGTCACTGCACTCACAGCCACAGACCTGCATTCTACTTTTAGTCCCAAAGGAAAACCTTGAGCACTGTATGTGAAGAATTCCAGTGACCTAGAAAAACAAATGGAGAATGGTGATAAAAATTATCTCCTTTCTTATCAATCAGTTATCTTTTTGTTGAGTCTGTAAATCCCTTTTATCTACTTAACTTAAAATGATAAGAAAATGCGAAGGAAAGATATTAAGCAGGTCTTCTATCAGAAATCATAGTTGTAGAATTTCCCAGTGAATTGAAAGATAAAGAATATCAAACGTCCCATCATTATACATTCAGAAATCACAGATCTCAAATTCTGTGAACAAAATTGGAATCGAACGCCTCACATTGCTGGCAGAAATGAACAAAATGGTACATGAACAAGATCAAACTGCTCAGGCATTGTTGATATTTCTGGAGGGGTCCTGCAAGGTGCACAGAAATACACAAAAAAGCATACATGAAAGTAAACTAGTTTTCCTTCCAACTCTGGCATCACTGTGGCAGTCTGGGATTTTTACTTCATTTGTTACTTGCCTGTTATGTAGGTTCTGTGAGGGCTGGGACTCTGTTCTCCACACAGCTGTGCTGTCATCACCTAGCATTATCCCTGGCACATAGTAGGTGCTCTGTGGATATCTGCTGAATGAATGACTATTTCTCACTCTCCGTCCTAAGTATCGTCCCATTTGTATTCTCATCAGTTGATAGTTTCATCTAAATTATCTTTCCATCACTAGATTTATTTAAGTGAGGTCACTTTTTATTTAAAAAAAAAACCAAAATATTCATGGGGGAATATTGGTATGGGGGAGTCAATTCTACCTGGTTTCCCTACCCTTTAACTGTCAGTTTCAACTGTCCTTTCCCACTGCCCTGTGGTTTTACTGGTCTTATGGTCCAAAGATGTCGGGCAATAAGGGCTCTATCCTCGGGTGACCCTGGGACACCTTGTGGCTGATGGGGTAAGGAGTCATTGTTTATGGGAAGCACCTCCTGCCACAGATGTTTTTTCAGACCCTCCACGTGAGGCAAGCTTGTCCTCTCAGGTAGTAACAACAAGCTTCTGTGCAAGAACCTGCTTCTTTGAGAAAATTCAGCTTTCAAGTTTTGAGTCTTGGAAGCACATCTAATTTATTGCATGGAAACAGAATCAAGAACAGCAAACCCTGGCAGAGCGGTGTTTTGAGCAGCGGCATCAAAGTTAACAAACCCCAAGTGAACTCATCCTAAAGAAAACTTATTTTTAAGACTCTCTCTCCCAAAAAAGGCAGTGAAATACATGTCATTTTCAGTAAGAATAAATTACTATTTCTTTCTAAAGCAATCAACCATCTACAACTTAGCCAGACAACCATAACCAAGTGTTTGTAATTGTAGGTTCTGGCAAATGTATATCAAAAGTCCCTCACTTTCTCTGTCTGACGCTTTGATTTCTTAGAGGGAAGGTATTGAAATGTACAAGGATCCCTCTGGGTTCTCACAGTTGTGTGCATCCTGTCCTCAGAGTGCATATATGTTCACACACAAATATATACACACATGCCCAGAAGTCAGCATTCCAGTACACATTAGGAACTTATTCATCTAACTGTGTTGAAGAAGGATTTACTCCCTCAGTGTTGTGATGAGCAGCTCAATGAGTTCATTTCGCTGTGGCAAAGCCTGCAGGGAGATGCTGCGTGACACGCTACTCTGCAAAACAGCTGCTGCTTATTCTGAGTATGAGCATGCGTGGCTTTCTAAACAGTGCATTTTCATTCCAGGACAAATGACATGCTTCAGTTTTGTTTTTTACATTTCTCTGCTGCTCTTGGGTAAAGACAACTTCTGTGTGACTGCACAAATAACACTCAATTTCTGTTTCGTTAAAAGAAATTGGAAAGCCGGACAGCCAGATAACTGGGGCCATGGCCACGGGCCAGGAGAAGACTGCGCTGGGCTGATTTATGCTGGGCAGTGGAACGATTTCCAGTGTGAAGACATCAATAACTTCATTTGTGAAAAAGACAGGGATACAGGTGAGTAGTAGAGGGGCTTTAAGAGGGAGCTGCAGAGCTTACATCCTATTAAAGGGTGAGAGGTAAGAGTAAAAGGGCTCTGAGTGCAGGCTCTGCAATTGGGTTCCAGTCCTGGTTGTGCCCAGGGATATTAACCTCAGGGGAATAATAATCGTAACTTCTTAATGGTGGTGTTGCGAGGGACTTAAATAAGTTAATAAATGTGCCTAATGTATAGGAAGTACTCAATAAATGTTCGACTAACTGGCCTAGGTCATTACCTTATAATATTGTCAGTCAATTGTTCTTTAATATATGGCACGGATATTATGTCTTTTTCAGGGAGTTCCATACACAGACAGTCCAGGTGGCCAGGCATTCAATTCCACATGCATTGAGCATTTACCATGAGCCAGATGCTGTGCTAGATAATGGAGGGATATAGTCGGTTCCCCTTCTAAGCTCATAAACCAAAGAGGCTTTTGGAGAGTGTTTTCATTTCAAAAGATACTTATGTAAAGCTTCATTTAAACATGACCCTCTTTGGAATGTGGCATCTTATTTTTTTTCATCAGAACTAGATTTAAAAGTTTGTGGTTGGGGAAGGAGGAAATGGAGAGTGAGTGCTAACAGGTATGGGGTTTCTTTTGGGGGTGATGAAAATGTTCTAAAATATGATTAGATAGTTTTAAATTGTATAACTTTGTGAATATTATAAAAACCACTGAATTGTATACTTTAAATGGGTTAATTATATGATACATGAATTATATCTCATAAAGACTCTTAAAAGAAGTTGGTGGGAGACCTTGAAGGGCGAGTGCTATCTTCATGCTCTCCCTGTGCTGTGCTCCAGAGCGCCAGTATCTCCCGGAGAGGAGCTTTTACATCATCGGGTGCCCCAGTTTTTTGCAGCTGCTGCCCAGGGGACACCCCTTGAACACCTAGCTCTAGTGGCCAGCAGGGCTTGCGTTCCAAAGTCCCATGGGACTGAAACAAATGGAGAGACAGTTCTCAGCCGGCTGCCACCACTAGGGCACAGCGCAGGCAGCAGACTGAAACACTCCCCCAGTCTTTCTGTGAAAGAGGCCTATTTGCTTGTCCTGGAGCTTTGGCAAGAGGGGCAGGCTTCTGGTTTGGCACACATCTAGGGGCCTACTAAGGTGTTCTCCAGGGACAGAGGCTGGTGGACACCATCTTTGTGCTCTCCCTCTGCCTCACTCCAAGTCACCGGTATCTTCTGGAAAGGAGCTTGTACACTAATCTGGTGCCTCAATTTTTGCAACAACTGTGCAGGAGACACTTCTAGGTCACCCGGCTCTGGTGGCCAGTGGGACATATGCTTGCAGTCCCACAGGACTGTATATATTTGCATACTTTAAAAGCTGCCACCTGAGGGTCTGGCTTCCTATCAGCCTGAATCTAGGTGCTGACTGAGATCCTACTTTTTGGGTCTTGGCACACCCTCATCTACTGGGAGCCACTAAAAATAAAACAGGATGCTTGGATAATCACAAAGGTTTGAGAGACAACCAAGAGCTAGGATAGGTTGAATGATAAGGTTCATTCCTACACAGGGCCACTCCCTCAAGACTGGGAGAGGTGGTGTTCTATCTAATGCATAGAAACTAACACAGAGAATCAAGGAAAATGAAGAAAGAGAAATATGTTCCAAATGAAAGAACAAGATAAAACCACAGAAAAAGTCCTTTATGAAATAGAGATTAGTGATTTACCTGATAAAGATTTCAAAATAATGGTCATAAAGATGCTCACTGAACTTGGGAGGAGAAAGGATGAACACAGTGAGAATTTCAACAAAGTAATAGAAAATATATGAAAGTACCACAGAGAAGTCACAGAGCTGAAGAATACAATAACTGAACTGAAAAATATACTAGTGGGGTTCAACAGTAGATTAGATGAAGCAGAAGAAAGGATCAGTGAACTCAAAGACAGGGCAGTGGAACTCACCTAATCCAGCAGGAAAAAGAAAAAAGAATGAAAAAAAGTGAAGACAGCTTAAGACTTAAGAGACAGCAAGTGGACCAACAGTGACATTATAGGAGTCCCAGCAGGAGAAGAGAGAGAGAAAGGGGCAGAAACTTATTTGAAGAAGTCATGGCTGAAAAATTCCCTAACTTGGGGGAGGAAATAGACAACGAAATCCAGAAAACCCAAAGAGACCCACACTAAGAAACATAATTAAAATGTCAAAAGTTAAAGACATGAGAGAATCTTAAAAGCAGCAAGAGAAAAACCACTTGCTACATACAAGGAAATCCCCATAAGATTATCAGCATATTTTTCAGCAGACACTTGGCAAGCCAGAAGGCAGTGGCACAATATATTCAAAGTGCTGAAAGAAAAAAAACTTACAACCAAGAACACTCTACCCAGAAAAGTTGTCCTTCAGAATTGAAGGAGAGAGAAAGAGTTTTCCAGACCAGCAAAAGTTAAAAGGGTTCATCACCCTGAGACCAGCCTTACAAGATATGTTAAGAGACTTCATTAAGCTGAAAAGGAGGGTACTAATTAGCAGCAGGAAAACATTTGAAAGTATAAATCTTACTGATAAAGGTAAATATATAGTAAAATTCAGAATAATGTTGTAAAGGTGGTGGATTAAATCACTTACAAAGCTGGTATGAAGGTTAAAAGACAAAAGTAGTAAAAATAACTATAACTACAATAATTGTTAAGGGATACAAAGATAAAAAGCTGTAAATTGTTACATCAGAAGCAACTTGGCACATCTATGGACAGTTAATTTTCGACAAAGGAGTCAAGAACATACAATGGAGAAAGGAAAGTCTCTTCAACAAATGGTGTTGGGAAAACTGGACAGCCACATGCAAAAAAATGAAAGTAGACCATCATCTTACACCATACACAGAAATTAACTCAAAATGGATTAAATACTTGAATGTAAGACCTGAAACCATGAAACTTCTAGAAGAAAACATAGACAGTACTCTCTTTGACATCGGTCTTAGCAACATATTTTCAAGCGCCATCTCTGACCAGGCAAGAGAAACAATAGAAAAAATAAACAAATGGGACTACGTCAAACTAAAAAGCTTCTGCACAGCAAAGGAAACCATCAACAAAATGAAAAGACAACCTAACAATTGAGAGAAGACATTTGCAAACCATACATCTGATAAGGGGTTAATCTCCAAAATATATAAAGAACTCATGCATCTCAACAACAAAATTTAACAATCCAATTAAAAAATGGGCAAAAGACCTGAACAGATATTTCTCCAGAGAACATATACAGATGGCCAACAGGCAGATGAAAAGATGTTCAACATCATTAACTATCAGGGAAATGCAAATCAAAACTACAATGAGATATCACCTCACACCCATCAGAATGGCTGTAATTAACAAGACAGGAAACAAAAAGTGTTGGAGAGGATGTGGAGAGAAGGGAACTCTCATACACTGCTGGTGAGAGTGCAAACTGGTGCAGCCACTACGGAAAAGAGTATGGAGATTCCTCAAAAAATTAAGGATAGAACTACCATACGATCCAGCTATTCCACTGCTGGGTATTTATCCAAAGAACTTGAAAACACCAATGCGTAAAGATACATGCACCCCTGTGTTCACTGCAGCATTATTCACAATAGCCAAGACTTGGAAGCAACCTAAGTGCCCATCAAGGGACGAATGGATAAAGACAATGTGGTATATATACACAATGGAATACTACTCAGCCATTAGAAATGATGAAATCCAGCCATTTGTGACAACATGGATGGACATTGAGGGTATTGTGCAAAGTGAAATAAGTCAGAGGGAGAAGGTCAAATACCATATGATCTCACTCATTAAGTAGTAGATAATAACAACAACAAACAAACACATAGAGACAGAGATTGGATTGGTGGTTACCAGAGGGGAAGGGGGGAGGGAGGAGGGCAGAAGGGATAATTCAGCACATGTGTGTGGTGATGGAGTGTAATTAGTATTTGGGTGGTGAACATGAGAACATGATATAATCTATGCAGAAATGGAAGTATAATGATGTACACCTGAAATTTATACAATGTTATAAACCAATGTTACTGCAATAAAAAGAAAAAAAAAGAAACAATACTTGGTGGTAAGGAGTAAATAGAGCTTTATAATGTATTTGAACTTAAATTGTTATCAACGTAAAATAGACTGTTATAAATATAAGTTGTTATATATAAGCTTCATAACCACAAAACAAAAATCTATAATAGATATACAAAAGATAAAGAGAAAGGAATCTAAGGATACCCACTATAGAAAATCATCAAATCACAAAGGAAGAGAGCAAGAGAAGAAGAAAGAAACAGAGAATCTACAAAACAGCCAGAAAACAGTTAACAAAATGGCAATAAATACATACCTATCAATAATTACTTTAAATGTAAATGGACTAAATTCCACAATCAAAAGACACAGACTGGCTGAAAGGATAAAAATATAAGACCCATCTATATGCTGCCTACAAGAGTGACACTCACTTCAGATGAAGGACAAATACAGACTAAAAGAGAAGGGATGGAAAAAGATATTTCATGCAAATGGGAACAAAAAGAAAGCTGGGATAGCTATATTTATGTCAGACAGAATAGACTTTAAAAGAAAGACTGTAATAAGAGACAAAGAAGGTCATTACATAATGATAAAGGAGTCAATCCAACAAGAGGATATAACATTTGTAAATATTTATACACCCAACATAGGAGCACCTAAATATATAAAGAAAATATTAACAGACATAAAGGGAGAAATAGACAACGATACAATAAGAGGGGGACTAATAGTACCCCATTTTCATGAAGGGATAGATTCTTCAGATGGGAAATCAATAAGGAAACATTGGCCCTAAATGACACATTACACCAGATGAACTTAATAGATATATACAGAACATTCCATCCAAAAGCAACAGAATACATTCTTCTCAAGTGCACATGGGACATTCTCCAGGTTATGTCATGTTAGGCCACAAAACAAGTCTTAAATTTAAGAAGACCGAAATCACTTCAACCACCTTTTTCAATTACAACAGTATGAAACTAGAAAGCAATTACAGGAATAAATCTAAAAAATTCACAAATATGTGGAGATTAACAGCATGCTACTGAATAACCAATGGGTCAAAGATGAAATCAGAAGAGAAATCAAAAAAATAACTTGAGACAGGGAGGGTCCAAGATGGTGGCATAGGAAGACTCTGAACTCAGCTCCTCCCAAGGACACACTGAATCTACATCTACATATTGAGCAATTCCCTCTGAAGAAGACCTGGACAGCTTTTGCGCAACAAATGATAGAGGGACCTCATAGATATGGGTAGGAGAGACAAAGACACAGTATCAACAGGAACCCCACCCCTGATGTGGTGACCTGCAGCAGGGAGGGATATCACTGAGAGGCCTGTGCACAGGCTTGCCCACCCTGAGACAGTGAAAAAACAGCAGTTTAAAGAGCACCTAGACTATACAGGAAGAAAATCTATTTACTAACCCTAGAGCATCTGCCAAATGGGCAGGGAACTGCTGGAACTCTCTCCGGGGTTGGATGCTGGCAAGTGCCATATTGCATGTTCTGCCTTCACTTTGATAGCAAGAGCAGGAGCATGGTCCAGACACTCTAGCCAGCTTGCTAAGGCTGCCCCAGCATACCCCAGCTCCAGCTGTCCCTCCAAGGCAGCCCCACATGGCATGACCCAGGCCCTCCTGCCCACACCCACCCCAGCTCCAGTTGTGCCACCAAAGCAGCCCCGGCGTGGCATGCCCCAGTAACCCCCCCACCCATGTCTGCTCCAGCTCCAGCCATCTAGTCAAGGTGGCTCAGACGCAGCAAGCCCTAGGACTCCTCCAGCCTGTGCCCACTCCAGCTAGCCTGCCAAAGCCTCTCAGCACACATCACTAAACAGTCTACACAGAGGATGCTCCTACACAGGCCACTTCTTCAACACTGGAAGATGTGCCTGTTTCATCTAATTTGTAGAGATAAATACAGAAAGTCAAACAAGGTGAGGAAACAGAGGAATATGTTCCAAACAAAAGGACAAAATCAAACCTTAGGAAAAAACTCTAATGAAAAGGAGATAAGTAATTTACCTGATAGAGTTGAAAGTAAAGGTCCTAAAGATGCTCACCAAACTCGGGCAAAGAATGGAGAAACACAGTGAGAACTTCAACAAAGAGAAAATATAAGAAAAAAACAATCAGAGCTGAACAATAAATGAAATGAAAAATACACTAGAGGAAATCAACAGCAGATTAGATGATAAAAAATGAATCAGCAGTCTGGAAGACAAAATAGTGGAAATCACCAATCAGAACAGCAAAAAGAAAAAAGAATTTTAAAAAATGAGGCTACTTTAAGGGATCTCTGGGACAACATCAAGCATAACATTCTCATTATTACTGTCCCAGAAGGAGAAGAGAGGGGCAGAAAATTTATTTGGAGAAGTAATAGCTAAAAACTTCCCTAACCTGGGAAGGAAACAGACATACAGATCCAGGAAGCATAGAGAGTTCCAAACAAGATGAACCCATAGAGACCCACACTAAGATATATTATAATTAAAAATTAAAGATAAATAGAGAATCTCAAAGGCAGTAAGCAAAAAACAAGTCACATACAAAGGAACCCTCCTAAGACTATAAGCTGATTTTTCAGCAGAAACTTTGCAGGCAAGAAGGGAGTGGCATGATATATTTGAAGTGCTGAAAGGAGAAAACGTACAACCAAGAGTACTCTACACAACAAGGTTATCATTTCAGAATTGAAGGAGAGATAAAGAGTTTCCCAGACAAGCAAAAACTAAAGGAGTACATCACCACTAAACTGGCCATACAAGAAACGTTAAAGAGTCTTCTTTAAGCAGAAAAGGTCATAACTAGAAATAAGAAAATACATGAAAAAAAAAACTCACTGGTAAAGGCAAATATTTAGTCAAGGCAATGGATCAGCCACTTAAAAAGCTAGTATGAAGATTAAAAGACAAAAATGGTCAAGTCAACTATAACTACAATAAGTAGTTAAGGGATACACAAAATGAAAAGATGTAAAATATGATATCAAAAACTTAAAATATGGGGTCAGGGGAGTAAAAATGTAGTGCTTTTAGAATGTTTTTGAACTTAAGTAACTATCACTTTAATAGACTGCTATATATATATAGGTTGTTATACATGAACCTCATGGTAACCACAAACCAAAAACCTACAACAGATACACAAAAAATAAAGAGAAAAAAATACAAACATAACACTACTGGAAACCATCAAACCACAAGGGAAGAGACCAAGAGAAGAAGAAAGGAACAGAGAAGAACTACAAAAACAACCAGAAAACAATTAACCAAATGGCAATAAGTATATACCTATTAATAATTCCTTTAAATGTAAATGGACTAAATTCTACAATCAAAAGACATAACGTGGCTGAATGGAGAAAAAGACAAGACCTATCTATATCCTGCCTACAAGAGACTCAATTCAGATCTAAAGACATAGACAGACTGAAAGTGAAGGGATGGAAAAAGATATTTCACACAAAGGGAAAGGAAGAGAAAGCTGGGGTAGCAATACTCATATCAGACAAAATTCAAAGGATCATAAGAGACTGTTATGAACCAATATAGAGCAACAATTTGGAAAACTTAGAAGAAATGCATAAATTCCTAGACACACACAACCTTCCAAGACTGAATCATGAAGAAATAGCAAATCTGAATAGACTGATTACAAATAATGAAATTAAATCAGTAATTTAAAAACTCCCAAAAAGCAAAAGTCCAAGACCAGACAGCTTCACAGGTGAATTCTACCAAACATTTAAAGAAGAGTTAATACCTATCCTTCTCAATTTATTACAAAAAATTGAAGAGGAAGGAAGCCTTCCAAACTAATTTTACAAGTCTAGCATTATCCTGATACCAAAACCAGACAAAGATACCATCAAAAAAGAAAATTATAGGCAATATCCCTGATGAATATGGATGCAGAAATCCCCAGCAAAATATTAGCAAACCAAATTCAACAATACTTTAAAAGGATCATATACCAGGGTCACGTGGGATTTATCCCAGGGATGCAAGGGTGGTTCAACATCTGCAAATCAATCAATATGTTACACCACATTAACAAAAAAAAAGGATAGAAGTCATATGATCATCTCAATAGATGCAGAAAAAGAATTTGACAAAATTCAACATCGATTTATGATAAAAACTCTCAACAAAGTGGGTATAGAAGGCATGTACCTCAACATAATAAAAGCCATATATGACAAACCCACAGCTAACATCATACTGAATGGTGAAAAGCTGAAAGCTATTCCTCTAAGATCAGGAACAAGACAAGGATGCCCACTCTCACGGCTTTTCTTCAACATAGTATTGGAAGTCCTAGCCACAGCAGTTAGGCAAGAAAAAGAAATAAAAAGGCATCCAAATTGGAAAGGAAGAAGTAAAACTGTCACTGTTTGCAGATGGCATGATACCATACATAGAAAACCCTAAAAACTCCACCAAAAAACTATTAGAACTAATAAATGAATTCAGTAAAGTTGCAACACAAAAATAACATACAGAAATCTGTTGCATATCTAAACACTAATAATAAGCTACCAGAGAAATTAAGAGCACAATCCCACTTACAATTGTATCAAAAAGAATAAAATACCTAGGAATAAATTTAACCAAGGAAGTGAAATACCTATACTCTGAAAACTATAAGACACTGATGAAAGAAATTGAAGATGACACAAATACATGAAAAGATATACCATGCTCATGGATTGGAAGAATTAATATTGTTAAAATGTCTATACTAGCTAAAGCAATCTACAGATTCAATGCAATCCCCATGAAAATACCCATGGCATTTTTCACAGAACTAGAACAAACCATTTTAAATTTGTATGGAACCACAAAAGATACTGAATAGCTGAAGCAATCTTGAAAAAGAAGAACAAAGCTGGAGGTATCACATTCCTTGATTTCAAACTATATCACAAAGCTATAGTAATTAAAACAGTGTGATATTGGCATAAAAACAGACACATAGATCAGTGGAACAGAATAGAGAGCCCAGAAATAAACCATCCATATATGGTCAATTCATCTATGACAAAGGAGCCAGAATATACAATGGAGAAAGGACAGTCTTTTCAATAAATGGTGTTGGGAAAACTAGACAGCCACAGGTAAAAGACTGAAACTGGGCCACTATCTTACACCATACACAAAAATTAACTCAAAATGGATTAAAGACTTGAATGTAAGAATTGAAACCATAAAACTCCTGGAAGAAAACATAGGCAGTAAGCTTCTTGACATTGGTCTTAGTGATGATTTTTTTGCATTTGACACCAAAAGCAAAGGCAACAAAAGCAAAAATAAACAAATGGGACTAGATCAAACTAAAAAGCTTCTGCACAGCAAAGAAAACCATCAACAAAATGAAAAGGCAACCTACTGAATGGGAGAAAATATTTGTAAGTTATATATCTGATAAGGGGTTAACATCCAAAATATATAAAGAACTCATACAAGTCAAAGGCCAAAAAAATAAAAAAAATCTGATTTAAAAATGGGAAGAGGATCTGAATAGCCACTTTTCCAAAGAAGACATACATATAGCCAACAGGTACATGAAAAGATGGTCAACATCACTAATCATCAAGGAACTGCAAATCAAAACGATAGTAGGAGATCACCTCACACCTGTTAGAATGGTCATTATAAAAAAGACAAGAAATAACAAGTGTTGGAGAGGATGTGGAGAAAAAGGAACCCTTGTGCACTGTTAGGGGGAATGTAAATTGTTGCAGCCACTATGGAAAACAGTATGGAAGTTCCTCAAGAAATTAAAAATAGAACTACCATATGATCCAGCAAATCCACTTCTGGGTATTTATCTGAAGAAAACAAAAACATTAACTTGAAAAGATATATGCACCCCCATGTTCATTGCAGCATTATTTACAATGGTAAGACATGGAAGCAACCTAAGTGTCCACTGATGGATGAATGGATAAAATGTGGGGTGTGTGTGTGTGTGTGTGTGTGTGTGTGTGTATATATATATATGGAATATTACTTAGCCATAAAAAGAAGGAAATCTTGCCATTTGCAACAACATGGATGGACCCTGAGGGCATTATGCTAAGTGAAATAAGTCAGACAGAGAAAGACAAATACCATATGATCTCACTTATATGTGGAATCTTAAAAAAAAAGGAACTCATACAGAGAACAGATAGGTGGTTGCCAGAGGCAGGGAGTGGTGGGGTGCGTGAAATGGGTGAAGGGGGTCAAAAGGTACAAACTTCCAGTTATAAAATAAGTCATGGGGATGTAATGTATAGCATGGTGACTATAGTTAATACTGTATTGTATCTTTTAAAGTTGCTAAAAGAGTGAATCTTAAAAGTTCTCATCACAAGAAAAATTTTGTAACCATGTGTGTTAATGGATGTCAAGTAGACTTATTGTGGTGATTATTTCATAATATTTACAAATATCAAATCATTATGTTGTACACATGAAACTAATGTAATGTTATATGTCAGTTGTATCTCAATGAAGAAAAATAGTGGTGGTAAACAAAAACCTCAAATATATTTTGCTCAAATTATTTTTGGTAGTAACTGGGGCACAAATTATCCATATATCAATTCAACAGACATATATTGAATACCTTTGATGTGTCAGCCACTGGTCCTAGTGCTAAGGGTCTCAAGATGCATAAGGAACTTACAGCCTTGTCAATTGCAGGGGGAGAACACAAATATCTAAACAAGTAGAGGGTGACAAGTGACCCAGATTTGTCATTTGTTTGCCTTGTTTGGCCATTTGGGATGTAAGTTGGGACTAGGCTTCCCCAAAACAGGCTCCTTCAAAATGAAACTTACCTTTTACTTAATGTGAATAAGGACTTTTGGGCATTTCTTTGAAAAAATAAATATTATTGAATGATATATTTTGGAATCTTTCCTATAAAAATACATGTTCCTTTTTGAATTGTACACTAACATTATTCTTTTAATAAAAACTAATGTCTATCCTTTTTCCTCTCTTTTAGTACTATCATCTGCATTATAATGGACTGTGATGTAATAACTTGAGCAAATTTTCCAGCGGTTCTCAAAGGCAAAGGATACTTCTTTTTGACTGCATCACCTTCTCACCAGATTGAAAAAAAGCACTAAAAACCAATTACTGAAAAAATTGACAGCTGGTGTTCTTTACCATCCAACATTACTCAAGGATCTGTTCATCCTTTTTCCTCTCCTCCTAGATATCCTTGTTTAAGTAAGTACACAGCATGCCCATGTTACACCAGGTGGGCAAAAGTCCAGAGAAGAGCAGGCTTAAGAAAACTAACTTTAATTCTTCAGAGGCAAAGCCCCTGATTTTCAGATTTTTCAATGAATGTGTCTATGAATGAACTATCTCAATCCAATCCTGCCTGCCACAGCCAGGATTGTGTCCCAGCCTCCAGGCTTCCTCCAAGGACTTCTAGCCCTGAGTTTGCAGAGCAAGGATTGCCTGTGCAACTTGGGCGGGAGTCAACCACCAATGAGAGACTTCTGCCAACAAGTCATTCAGACAGGTCATTAAATGGGCTTAACCAAAGGGTCTCGACTTAGTCCTCTTGGCCAGGGATGGAGAATTGTCCTTTGGCCAGTTTTCCAACCTTTGGTGCAGAGTTTGCTGTATTCTTTAATCATCACTCACTGCTGTGACCCACTAAATCATGCCTGGAAGCTGCAGGAAATTATAAGATTGTTAATTCCTGTGCTGTGGAGCAAAGGAGCTAGGCCAGGCCTGACATAAACAAGCACAAAGTGCTGGCTCTATAGTAGCTATAACAGCACCTACTATCTCCAACCCCTATGCAAGGAAACTGAAGATGATGCAGGTTAAAAAGTTTCCCAAGAACTGGGATTTGAACCCATGGCCACCTAGGTTCCACCCTGCCCTGCTGTCTTCTACACTCCAACAGTGACATTCCCAAGTGCCTGGGCTTTTTGCATTGTATTTTGTTCTTTGCCACAAGAAATCAGTCAAGCCACCAAGATTACCTCTCTCTTTCTAACAGAACCAGGGAGATAATGTAGGAATCCCAATTCTTGCACTTTAGATGAAAGTACTAGACTGATCCCTTCATTATCAATGAGCAAAGAGGCAAAAGTCGACTTGGGCCCAATGCCATGGATGTCCAAAGAGATCCAGTTTGGAGAAACCACCCTAGATTCTAGAGTAGCCGGACCTCTCAGAGTTCTCTGATATAATTAGCATTGAATGAAAGATGGGCTTTGGAGCCAAACAGGCTCAGGTTTGAATCCAGCTCCCTACTTCCTAGTTGTGAGACATATTCAAGCAAACGGCAGACAGCTGTCTCCCCTAATCTCTCTCCTTTTCCTGCCAGGCCCTCTGCGCAAATGCAGAACAGCATTAGTCCAGAAGTGGTTCAGAACTGGCATTGCTTGTCCTGATATCACTGGGGCGAGTTTGCATTGACATTTAGCTCACTGATGATGCAGCCTTTCAAAATACTGGACAGGGGTGACAAGGAGAAAAACTAAAATTGTGATATCTCAGACCAGTAAATACTGAAAAAAATTAATTTGTACCTCTTTCTGTGTTATCCCTTCCATTAGGTATCAGAGTAGAGGTTCTTCTCAATTTGTATTAATTACAAATTTGGCTGCTGAAATAAAGACCCAAAATAATGGCAGCCTAAGAAAATGGAGGCTTCTTTCCCTCGCACCTAACTATATGAGCATAAGCAGCCGGGGGAACCACCTTCCTACTTTCTTCTTGCTCTGTCATCCAGAAGCTATCACCCTCATTCGCATGGTCCCAGAGGGCTCAGCACACACCCACATTGCAGGAAGCAGGAGGGAGAGGTGAGGAAAGAAATTAATCCCTTTAAGGGCAGAAATTACATACATCATTTCCACTCACATCTCTTTACCCAAACCTTAGTCAAATAGCTTCACTTAATTGTAAGGGAGGCTGGGAAATACAGTCTTTAGCTGCAAAGTAACAGTCACATGCCATACTAAAAATCCTATTACCATAAAAGGAAGGGAGAATGGATATGGGTGGGAGGGAGCATGAATAAGTAGTTGCACCATCCACAGCTGCCCACACTAATTCTCCTCCTGTACAACATATTTTCCACCTTGCCCTCCTATGGAGACTTTGGTGGACTGAATTACTGGCTCCAATTCCTCACACCTCCCTGTCTCCACCCCTTTGCCACATAACTTGGCTCCATCTCTCTGGGAGGAGAGGACCTTCCTGCCCCTTGGCTTGGGCTCTGCCATGTGACTTGCTTTGGCCAATACTGGTGTATGTGACATGACCAATGGCTTGGGAAGTGCTAGGGTAACTGGGTTTGCCCTCTTGTACATCTGCCATCACCTTGACAAGGTCTTCCCCTGGGCAGCTACTGCCCCTGAAGCCTGGCTCTCGAATGAACTCATATGGAACAAAGCTGCCCCAGCCAAGACAGACCTGCAGCAAGAAGTAGAGCCAGCCTAACTTTCAGAGCCTGCAGCAGAGCCACCCAGCCAACCCACACGCCTGTGAGAATAAATGCTTAATGCGATATATATTCCACTGAGATTTGGGGGTTATTACACAGCATTACTGGAGCAAGAGCTAACTGCTTTGAGTCTTTGGGCTCTAACCCAGT
Source organism: Diceros bicornis minor (assembly GCF_020826845.1). Classification (NCBI taxonomy): domain Eukaryota; kingdom Metazoa; phylum Chordata; class Mammalia; order Perissodactyla; family Rhinocerotidae; genus Diceros; species Diceros bicornis. The sequence continues at coordinate 14,351,701 of NC_080755.1, read as the reverse complement.
AGCTCTCTATGTGGTTATTTTCTATTTGTCCCTCCAGATCCCTTCTCCACCATTCTCTGGGCTTTGGGAGGCTCCCTTGGTTTCTGGCTTCCAGATGGTTTGGACAGTGAGAGGCACTGGCAGGAGACAGAGAGTGAGTGGGGTATATATTTCCCTGGCTTCCTCCTTGAAGGTCACCAGGGATAGGCTGCGTCCCTCTACCAAAGGTCACAGCTCCTGTAAGGTGATCCAGCTCTCTCTCTGGGTCCAGGAATGGCAACTTCCTCTTGCCCCTAGTGATGGCTCATAGCTGCCACTAGCCCCCAGATTCTGTACTATCCTTTTTTGTTTTCCCTAAACCATGTCCACAGCTTTGTCAACTGCCCCTTTATTACACTGTCCTCAATTACCCAGCTTGAGTGTACCATCTTTCTCCTGCTGGACCCTGACTGATACTGCCCCCTACCTGTACCCCACCTCCAGCTCCAGGACGTTTGCTCATCCTATCCCTGGCCTCTACTCTGTCACATAGTATGTCCCCCTCTCCTCTTCATGGGTCCAAACAGGACTCCCCTTTCAAGGCACCCCTCCTCTTTCAAGACACTTCCTCCAAAGTCTCCAGGCCCCAGTGAGCTCTCCCTTCCCTTAATTCCCCCAAGATCCACCATCCACACCACATCATCAACACTCTGTTTCATGCCAAAGCACAGCAGTCTGTAAACTGTGCTCTGGGGATCCCAGGGATCCTGGAAAGGTGCCACAGTGGTTGGGAGGAGGCTATCTACAGAGCAAGTGGAGCTCCAGATCACTACCCAGACAGCTACATATTTATCTCATATATGAGATTTCATTTGAGGTTCACTGTTTTAAAGATTCGAAAACTTTGATGCAGCACACTAGTCTTTAACTTTTTATGCATATAAATCTTATCTACCCAAAATTAATAAAATGAATTTAAATATCTCCAAAATCAAGGAGTCTGTGTTCTCTCTTTGTTGTAGGGGCAGATGAATGATGACTAGATGGAAGGATGGATGGATGTGTGCACAGATGCATGCATGGATGGCCAGGCTCTGGCCCCCATCATAAGCAGTTTCTTCACAGGTTCTGCCCCCTTCCTCATGATCTGTGGGAACGTGTCTTTTTGCTCCTACACAAATCCCACTGGAGTCATCTCTCCTGGAACTTCAAACTCTAAAAGGCCAACTAAAGGGGAGCTGAAGGTCAGAAGGGATGTGGGAGAGGCTGGCTGGACTCAGTCACACTGGGCAGCTCCAGATCCCACTTACTGAGACCTGAGGAAAGTGGCACCAGGGGAACACCACCGAAGCCTGATGCTGGGGGAAATCCGGCTCAAACATACAAAAAGCAAGAGTCGTCCGTGGACTTGCAAACATGCACTTAAAAATCTATAATTTTGCCCCCAAAAGAGTTTTCCTAGCTCCAACCTTCTACCATAATGTTCATATATAGTAAAATGAATAAAATAATCACTGTTCTCTTGCTTAATCAGCATATGCAATGGTCATATGTGCTATAGCACTCACACTGCCTTGTTTTTGATGGTGATAACTTGTTTCTAAATAACTATTTGCTATGCCTTCATTTAGATAATACCACATGAAAAGAAGCTGTTTTTTCGCCAAAGGTATAGTTTGGGGCCCATTTTATAAAATAGTCTGGATTTCAGGTTCTATAAGATGCTACTTAATTGACGCTCTGCAAAGATGACAACCATTTTATACCAGAACTTCACCTATTTCGACCCTATACCTACAACGTCACTAGGTGAAGTGTACCAGGAGTCCTGAATCAAGAGGCACAATGAATAATGACCACCATCTTCATATAGACCCTGATATTTCTCAAAAAGGAAAAAAAAAGCCTAGAAAATTTAGATGATGGATGGATGGATGGATGGATAGATAGATACGTAGAGAGGAGATATATACATAGCTACATAGAATGGAAGAGAGAGAGAGAAGGAGCTTGAGGATCAGCTAGGAGAAAGCTGTTAGTGTGTGTGTGTGGGGGGGGAGGAGATTAGCCCTGAGCTAACATCTATTGCCAATCCTCCTCTTTATGCTGAGGAAGACTGGCCCTTGGCTAACATCCATGCCCATCTTCCTCTACTTTATATGGGATGCCGCCACAGCATGGCTTGACAAGTGGTGCGTTGGTGCACGCCTGGGATCTGAACCTGTGAACCCCGGGGCCACCAAAGCAGAGCACGCGAACTTAACCACTATGCCACCAGGCTGGCCCTCTGCTGTTACTTTTTTTAACCAGAATCCATCTGAAAGATTTCTTTCATCGGAAAAAGCACTGCCCTTAAAGTCCACTGAAGTCCTGCACCTGCCCCCACACCTGAGTTTTAGGTTCTGACAGATCAGGAGGAGCTAGCACCACTGCACACACTCTTCTGAGGGAATGAAAAAATCATCTGCTCAAGATCATTTGTGCTCACTTTTCAGCTCTGCAGTATAATGTTTGGAAATTACAGAGACCAAGAAATTACCTTTTCCTGTTTTCATTTTCCATCGCAGGCAACAAAATCACATGCATCGCATTTTCCACAGTCTGCAGTAAGAATTGGCACCTTGGTCAATTGGCCCTGGCATTTGAGATTGCTGCTTTCCTCCTCCTGTGGGGACAATTTTCCTCCCTCTGTAATTCAGCTCGCTGACATGCACCCTGGAACAGTGGGTACCTAATGGGACCAAAGCAGGGAAAGCCAGGAACCCAGCATGTTATCCAAACACAGGTTGGAAATGAACCTCCCTAAGAGCAGATCTGCCAGGGACAGGCTGGTCCTGGCAACCTGAACTCTCGTGGGACAGCATTTGGCACCAGTGGAAAGCAAGCAAGGCTGATCTTCTGTCTGAACATTTGAATGAACTCTGGAGTCTCATCCTTTCTGGTCCAGCCCCTTGCTATTTCTGAGAAATAATCTCCTACTTAGTGTTAGGGATTATGTAAGAAAATACCGCTTCTCATAAGAAAATAAACCAATCCCAAGATTAGCACTTGAAGGATAATGTCCTGGGCCACGCAGCCTGTTATGTCCCTAAACTTCACATTCTCCTGGGGCCCTCCCTGATCCCTGCTGTCATTACAGCGGGGAGGGGAGTGCTGCTCCTTCAACACTCACGTCTAAGAATGAACCAAATCCCCTCCTTTCATCCTCTAGGTTAGAAGCTCTGAAGAAGGCTTCACACAAAGGCTAGGGCACAACAGAAGGTGAACAGCCACAGAAAGCAATCTAGCGCTTGCCGTTTGAGGGGTGGGGGGCAGGGACAAGGGTTTCAGGGAAAAGAGGTCTCACCTAGACTCCTCCCTTCCTGGCTCCAGGTTGCCACCAGATGTCACCTTTAAAATCCTCCTTCTAAATGCACCTCTTGGGCACCCAGCCCCTTGAAGTGCCCCTCTCCTGCCTACACAGGTCCAGGGGTCCACCCTGAGAGACACCTGACTCAAGTTATTAACACAGACAGACTTCAGCATTCAGGCAAGATTCCAGCCTCTCCCTACAGGGGTCTGCACCCGAGTAACCAAATCTCAATAAAACCCCAAAGCCATTAATACAAGAGACCTAGGAAGGGGTAAGGAGGGAGAAGGCAAACCTCAGTAACAAGGCTGGGAAGGTGATACTTCACCCAAAGAAGCATGTCTCCAAAGGTGGACGCTTAGTTATTGTAGGGAGGAATTTGGGGATAGGAAGTAAAAAGAGGGATGATGTTTATAAAGGGACCATGATTTTTTTCCTTATCTTTATAGATGTTACTTTCTAAAAGCAGTTTTAGATTTATGGAAAAATTGATCAGAAAGTACAGCGAGCTCCCATATCCCTTCCTCCTTCCCCTCCCCCCACATACTTGGTTTCCTCTGTTATTTACATCTTGTATTTTGTGATACCTTTGTTACAGTTGATGAACCAATATGGATACGTTATTATTAACCAAAGCCGATAGTTTACATTAGGGTTCACTCTCTGTATTGCACATTCTATGGATTTTGACCAATATTTAATGATGTGCCCATCATTATTGGATCATACAGAATTGTTCACTGCCCTAAAAATCCCCTGTGCTCCACCTATAAGTGGACCATGTTTAATGAACAAAATATCAGCATAGGAAATCTGACAAAGTGTTTTGCTAAAATTTGTGTATGTGTATTTTTTTTAAAAAGATCCACCCCGAAATCATGTTTGGTAAATTTAATTTCCTTTTTATTGGCGAAATTGACATTACACAAACTCTAAACTCTCAAGAAAAGCCCAGGCTGGTATGGTTGCTCCATGACCCAACACTACACTTCAAGTCAGCCCTGGGGGGGGGGGGAGTCCAGCTAGCATCCCACACGTATCTCAGAAGCCCTGGCAGGGGAGAGACGAGGCCCCAAAGCAGTCCTCTGGGGCAGAGAAGTGAGAGAGAAGCCACTAGCCTCTTATTCTTTCCCCTCCCATTACTCCTCTCCCTGAGCCATACAGGCCTCCAAAATCTCACCAGTAGAAACAAAGGGAGATTTTTCATATAATGTATTATCATGTGGTGGCTTCCTTTGAGGATCTGTCTTCACCAAGGAAGGGTTGAATATGAAGCTGATGGAAATAGAGCAGACTAGAAGGAAGGACTGTGGCTGGGAGCTGGGGGAGGGAGGAGATGTTAAGTCTCTCCTCTTTTTTTGCCTTTGCCTAGGGGTTTGGGGACATAATGTAATACTTCTCAGAGCTTTTGGATTAATCGCTTATCCTATATATGTGTAGATCACCACACAACTTCTTAAATCAGACATCTTCACGTCACATCTTTCCAAATGGAGGATGAATGAAACCTTGATACCTACCAGTGTGTTTATAAATACACAGCCCCACACACATCCCCCCCCTTAGCCCTTCAAGTGGGCTAAAACACTCGGAGAGTGACACAGGAAGTCCCCACATCTTGCCCTTCCTTGCTCCAGAGGCTAGTGGGTCACAGGCAGCTGAGAAGTAGCAGCCACAGAGGGTCCTCTCTGGGAGAAACAGCTTCGCCCTAGCTTCAGGGCCCTGGGTCATGCTGCAGTGGCACTGGGAGGTGGGGAGGAAGCTGGCTAGAGAAGGGGACTCTCACCTGCCTTTTATTTAAGACAGTATTCTTTGTTCCTGCTTATAATAAAACTTTTGTTTTTAAGACGAAAAATTTTTCCAAATTGACTCATACATGAAGTTGAGTGGGTCCAACACATATCCGGTATCTCAACTCCTCTGCCCACAAATTGCCACTGGGTAGTCACTCCACCCTCATTTTCACTCCCTATGACATTGCCTGCATTGGCTGTTAGAAATTTCTCAAGCCTTCAGTTCCTCCCTATATTAATCTGCTAGGGGTGCCATAACAAAGTACCACAGACTGGATAGCTTAAACAACAGGAATTAATTTTCTCAAGGTTCTGGAGGCTACACGTCTGAGATCGAGGTGTCAGCAGGTTTGGTTTCTCCTAAGGCCTCTCTTTTTGCCTTGCAGATAGCCATCTTCTTGCTGTGACCTCACATTATCTTCCCTCTGTGTGTATCTGTGTCCTAATCTCCTCCTCTTATAAGGACACCAGGTATATTGAATCTGGGCCCACCTTAATAACCTCAGTTTAACTTAATGACCTCTTTAAAGACCCTATCTCCAAATATAGTCATGTTCTGAGGTACTGGGGGTTAGGACTTCAACATGCGAATTTGGGAGGGGGTGGAGGAGAAGGAAACAATTCAGCCCAGAACACTCCTCATGCTTCCTTCACTCTTCGTAAATCACTGTTCCTCCCACTTTATTAAAAATGTTGAGGTCAATCAAAGTGCACTCTTCAAACTTCCCCCTGCCTATTTTAATATCTCTATGTCTTCACCTATTTATTCCTTCTTTGTCAAGAAAGAAGTCCCTCTCACCTGGGCAACAGCCCTCCCATCCCCTGTGCCCCCTGATCCCATCTACACCTGTCCCCAGAACCAACTCTTGCACCACTGAGCGGTACCATCACATTGCCTCCTCCAAGAACATGCCACTTGAAGGAACCCTTCTCTTATATCTTCAGCCTCTCCTCTGCTACTTGTTTCTTCCAGTCCCCTGAGTTTATTTCATATCAAAAAAAAATTTTTTAATAAAAGGAAAAATTTTTATAAAAAAGAACTTTCTTCCTCTCCCTTAAACTGCTACGCTTTTCCCCCCACTTCCTGTCACTGACATGCTTCTTAGAATGGCCTAGAACTACAGCCTCCAATTTCTCTCCACTTTCTCAGTCCTTTACTCTTTGCAGACCTGGCTCCCACTCCCAGCGTCCTCTGGAAAAAGCTCTCTCCAAGGTCATCAGTGACCACCTGAGTTTTTGTAGAGATTAAGTTAGAAAATAAAGGTAAGGCCTTTAGAGCCCAGATCCGGCCTAGGCACTCCCAGTTGTTGTTTCTTGTCTACCATCCTGCCCCACCCTTGCTTCCCACCTGCCAGACTGACCAGGCCTTTAAGCCTCCACCTGGGAAATGCCAGGGACAGGGCCACCTCCGCTTGCAGAAAGAGCCCAAATGTCCAGGCGTGAGCTCCTCAGAATTCAATGTTTGTGCCAAATGGCCCTTCCCGTACAAGCCCACTGATTGATGAGACAGTTGCTAAGCCAAGCCCCAAATAGCTGCAGACACAGCTCTGCTTTGATCCCTCCAACCCGTTCTCTCCTGACACACATCCGCAGTGCATATCCTCTCTTTTTTCTAACTCTGGTTGTCCCTTCTTCATGGTCTATTGAGCCATTAAGAGGTCCTTAGGCACCTACGTTGAAGTGTTACTTCTTTCCTCATGAACAAAGTTTGTTCTGCACCCTCTTCTTTGCCTTCCTAGGATCTACTTCTTATCCTTTTCCCCAAAGCCAACTCTTCTCCATCTTCCCAGGAAAGTATTTTTGGTTTATTTCCACATTCAAGGTGGCTGGGAACTTTATACAATAACTGAAGTCTCATGCAGTCCTGGGGAAAAAAGCAGAGGAACAAACGGGGATCTGCTTCTATTATCAAGTGGCCTGAGGTCCATAGCAGGGCAAGAAGTCCAGAATTTCTAAATCCTTAGCCAGCTTCCCCAGGTGGAACACTCTTTACCCACACCTCCAGCCAATGAAATTGGGGCCTCCTTATAAATTCTGCCTCAGATGCTACGTTCTCTGTAAAGATCCCAATCAGAAATAATTTTTAAAACTCTCATACCTCTTTCTTCCTCTCTTATGGCACTGACCTTCCACTGGGTATTAGGGTTACCTGAATATTTGTCTACCCTGCCCCCACGAGGCGGTAGGAGCTGGCACTTACCCATTTCACGTTTCTATTGCCACCTGTCACAGTGCCTTGTACATAGAAGGCATTCAGTACAAAGGAGTCGAATTGCAGTAATAAAGAAACACAGGAGGAGGGGGAGGAGGAGTTACTAATCAATAGGCACAAAGTTTCAGTTAAGCAAGACAAGTAAGTTCTAGAGATCTGCCGTACAATATCATGCCAATAGTCAACAATGCCGTACTGTGCACTTAAAAAATGTTAAGAGGTGATGAGAGATGTTAACTAAATTTATTGTTGTAATCATTTCACAACATATACATATATCAAATCATCATGTTGTACATCTAAAACTAATACAATGTTATGTGTCAATTATATCTCAATTTAAAAATGTTAAGAAGGTAGATGTCATGTTAAGTGTTCTTCCCACAATAATATAAAATTTTGAAAATAAATAAAATAAAATTTTAAAAACAAATAAATATAAAAGAACAAAGTGAACAGAATCCTAAACTGATCTTTATTTAATCTGAACTTAAGCTTTTCATAATATTTGTGTCTAGAAGAAACGAAGCAAACAGCCAAAGGTTTGTCTCAAAAGTAGACTAGTCTTCCCCCACAGGCTGCCTCTCCCCGCCAGTCACATGCCATTCTTGAGAAGCTGCTGTTTCAGAGAAACAGATGGGTTCCAATCGCATGACTAATGTCCTTTCCTCCCCAGCCCTGTGTTCGCTCCTTACGTAGTACAAGACCATAAAGCCAATTGAAACTGCACAGGTGGAGTCAGGCCCTTGAGGGGACAGATCTCTGTAGGGCCCTTTGCCTTGGAAACCTGGCTGTAACCGGGCATTTAGGAGGCAGTTCCAGGAAAAAAAAAAGAAGAAGAAAATCTGTCCACCAAGAGGAAGGTAGCGGCCAGCCCTCCCAGAGTAAGATAACAAAGACTTCGCATGCTTTGCACACAGCTAGGGAGGGCCTGCAAACTCACACCACTTATTTAGAAAAGTTTGCAAAAAGTTAAAAAAAAAAGAATTCCTTCACAGATGGCAATTGTTAGCATGTCTTCAGAGTGGGTAGCCCTTTCAGCTGTGGCTCTTCTCTGTTGGGGCTACTTTTCACTATGGGATTTGGAGGGCACCCTCATGCCCTCACTCAAACCCATTTATCCACTCATTTCAACACCTTCTTTTTCCTATTTTCTTCAAATTAGCACCTTCCTCTACCCAGGTATCTTACGTAATGGTCAAGTACTACATATCTTGCTGACATTCGTCTTTAGAACCTTCTACTGGACACCCAGAATAAAATGTTTTAAGGACGCACCACTCCTGGGAAGCTCTTCATAATCAGCAATGCCTCAGTGGTGCATCTGGCCTCAGGATCAGGACTTCTGAGTCTGCAATCTTGGGCTAGTTGACGAGGTCTAGCGTGGAGCAAAGCACAGCCCTGTCAGGGGTTACCCATGACCCTCTTGTCCGAAAAACCTCTGTCTTCATGCCTATCTTTCTGGGCCTCTCTGCAGCATCTGAAACTGCTGAAACTGAAAACTCCTTCCTTTTAAGACTCCCCTCCCGCCCCGCCAGTGTTTGTTTTGGAGTCAGGCAGACCTAGCCGCCCACCCAGCAAGAAGCCCTGAGTCTTCCACTCTCTCCAGTGTGGTCTTGGGCCAGCTACTCACCCTCTCAGGGCGTCGGTTTCCTCATAGGTGAGGATCCGTGGATGGTCTTTAGAGAAGCTATCCAAGGTTTCTCCTCCTCCTGCTTCCTGTGTCCTTTCCCTTTCCTCTGTCATTGAGACAAAGAAACAAAAAGAATCCTAAACTGATCTGTATTTAATCTGACCTTAAGCTTTTCATAACGTTTGTTTCTAGGAAAAAAATGAGCAAACAAAATGAAAGCAGTTCTCCATACATACTGTTCTTAGGGGGAAGGCAAATATGCTGAAATCTAAGAAATAATTGCTCACATGTGAGTTCTGAGTCAGACTTTTGAGAGCTTAGGGCAGAGACAATATCTTGAAAACAAAGCTTTTTTGCTGCAGCAGGCAGAGATTTGAGAGACAAAATGTTGAAATCCTAAGGGATTTCAGGAGGATCCTGGAGGCCTCAGCAGAGTTTATACCATAAACTAAAGAACAGGGGAAAATGTAGGATGACATAAAAACATTTTTATCTGCTTGAAAAAAAAAAAGACGAATTCAGTGATTGTAGGAAGAAGGATCAGCAGGGCTATAGCCAATGTTTAGGTCCCTAAGATGTGCCCTGTACAATGGTCTCCTCCACAGATAAAAACCTTGGACAGAAGGGGAGACAGAAACTTCAGATAACCTTAGAAGGTCTCCAGAGCCAAAGAGACCATTGCCTGGCTTCCTAAGGACTAGCTCAGGAGAATTCGAGTCTTATGAAGAAGCCTCATGTCCAACATGGCCCCAGAGGGGCAACCTAACAATGGCTGAGGGAATTTCCTCGTCAGGTGAACCTCAGGGCAGCCTCATAGAACCATAAGCAAAAAGTTCCTGTGAGCCCACAGAGGAACAGGAAAGTGACTGAGCATGAGCCACAGTCCCAAAGGAGCCAGGGTTTGGGACAAGAAGGAGGAGGAGTGCATGATCCTCACAGACATAATAGGAAACCATGAGGACTAGAAATGACAGAACTTCTCAGGAGATTGCAGCAAGGACAGAGGCCAGCATCCACCTCTCCCTCCAGGATAGTATATAAATCAAGCTGCAGAAACTTAGCTCACCCCCAGGGACAAAAGGTAACGGAGGGGAGGTGGGAAACTTGCATTAATTGAGTTTAAAATTGTATTAACTACACTGAAATCCAGAAGTGATTGAGTTACCTTGAGTTGATAAAATTAAATTTTCTGTTCTCTGTGGAAATTGGGATGTCATGACTTCAGAGGAAATGTACATATATGGAAAGCTGAATGTCCTAACTATAAAATTTGAACTTGCCAAATGTAAAATAGGTATACTAATACCTATCTTACAGAATTATTGCAAGTTTTAAATGAGGTCAAGCATTAAAAGCACCTAGCACAGTGTCTGGATCATAAGGTGCAGGCAAAGATCTCAGGTCCTTTCCCTTCCAGCGGATCTCTCTCTCAATTCTCTAAGGAAATAAGCTAAGGAAATAACGGGATTTTAGCTATGCCAGACACATAATAATACGGCCCATGGGAGTGGGTGAGCAGTTTTATGCATAGACAAGAGTGGCAGTTCCTGCAGGACCAAGGTGGGCTCCACCCACAGGGAAGATGGGACCCCAGGTAGAAAGCAGGAAAGTAGTTGTGTTTTTTAAAGAGCTGGCTGACAAGTAACTTAACCCACCTAGGGACTTTGTAGTCTGTGAGTCAAGACTCTCAGTAAATTATTGAATGTTCTCCCCAGCACTGTATTTGGAAGAGATTTCAGGAGGAAGGGAGCAGAAAATGATTTGTGTCTTTCCACGTTTATTCTAGACAAGGAGTCAGCATAATACAGCCCATGAGCCAAATATGGCCCACTGTTTGTTTTTATAAATAAAGTTTTATTGGAACATAGCCATGTGCCTTTGGTTTATGTGCTGTCTACGGCTGCTTTTGAACTGCAACAGCAGAGTTGAGTAGCTGCGACAGAGACCATATAGCCTGCAAAGCTGAAAATATTTACTATCTGTTCCTTTATAGAAAAAGTTTGCCAACCCCAGGACTAGCCAGTAATAACCTATCCTTCTAGAGTGCTTAGAAAGTATTTTCCACATATAATTCCTTTTATTTCAGACAAATATCTCAATGGATTAGGATATTTTATCAGTCATAGTATGATTGTGTTGCTGTGATGTTTCCTACATTACACAATGAGGAAGCTGAGGCTCGAGGTGTTCACGGTCTTGGTGCTGAACAGCAGAGGGGTCCTCAAACCCAGTGCTGTTTCCATCCCACTCTCCTATCACTCTCCTTACAACAATAACATCTGTAATGTGATCTGATAAAAGTCTTAAAGGCACACAGAATCATCTTAAGGAGCTGTAAAAGCAAAGTAGTACTTTCAACAACCTCTCTCTTAAGAGGCCACCAACAATAGCACCACTCATCAGAAATGCCCCCCTTGGCTTACCCTTAGAAGGGCTCACCCAATCCAAGGCGATATGAAAGTCCATGCCTATGGAAATGAGGTTGTTGGCCAATCTTGAGGTCATGTAGCTTGTGCCCCAAGTCACAAAAGGAATATTTACATCATCCCAGAGGCATTTTATAAAAATAGCATGTCAAGGTATAATTGTCAAAAGGTTAAAAACATAATTCTTATACAAATATATAGTAGGCACCTGTTGTTAATCAGGGAACCAGCAGGATGGAAAAACTGGTTCAAAGAGGTGCACAAGATATGAATGTATGTATACACAGTGAAAAAAGGGTTGCTGGCATGAATGTTTACAGCAGCTTTATTCATAATGCCAAAAACTGGAAGCAACCAAGATGTCCTTCAATAAGTGAATGCATAAACAAACTGTACATCTGTGCAATAGAATATTATTCAGTGACAAAAAGAAATGAACTATCAAGCCATGAAAAGATATAAAAGAAACTTAAATGCATATTGCTAAGCAAAAGGCTACATACTGTATGATTCTAGTTATATGACATTCTGGAAAAGGCAAAACTATAGAGACAGTATAAAAATCAGTGGTTGCCAGGAGAGAGGAGAGAGGGATGAAAAGGTGGAACACGGAGGATTTTTAGGACAGTAAAACTGTATGAAACTATAATGGTAGATACTTGACATTATATAATTGTCAAAATCCATAGAACTTTACAGTATAAAGAGTGAACTTTAATGTGTGCGAAATTTGAAAAAATCACTTTGGAAGTTGAGGGATCCCAGGAAGGAAGGCAGACTGTGACATGAGAATGTGACTGTATTACAAATGTCTGAGAGAACCTCACTGAAGAGGAGAGGGAAAAGGTGCTAACCTAACTAACTTCGGAAATGAGTGGAGTCTGTAAGACTAAAGGCAAAGGAGCTGGACATAAGCACTGCACTCTAGTGGATAAAGGGGTTTCCTGGGGGCCACGGAGGAACAATTCTGATACTGCTCTACATCTATCCTGGAACTGAACAATTAAGTAAGCGGATGGTGGATGGTGGGAGTAAGGCTTTTCACTCTTGAAGTGAGAATTTACAGGTAAGCCAGGGGAAGAATGATCCCGGTGTTTAGAGCTGGAGACATCAGTAAGAACTCATGTTTAGCTTAATACAGATACAGATGGTTACATACAGAAATATTCATAGACACGTGTATACACATGGGTTAATATACATATATAAATTTCCATGCTGTCAGCTGAGAGGGTCTAAGGGAAACAACAGCATTAGCAACAAGTACACCCAGCACCCAGTATCCATGAGTCCATATAAATAAAAGACTGAATAAATTAATAAGTGGGGGAGAAGTGACAAATCTCCCATGAAGAAGAATTCCCAATAATTTATGTGGATCTTTTCCCCTCAAGGAGGAGAATCAAAACTCCCCACTCCTTAGGAATGGACTGCACAGGGTGACTCCCTTCCACAGAGGACAGAGTGGAAAGGGGGAAGAAAAGAGTAAGTTTACAATGGAGAAACCTGACAAACGCTGTTGTCAGCCAGGTGATCAAGGCCAATATTAACAGTCATAAATCATATGATAAGATGTAATGAAAATGGCAGTTTACCTCTGTGGTCTTTCTGCCAAAAGCCAATAAAACCAGTCTAATCATGCAGAAAACATCAGACACATTCTCATAGAGGGACATCCTACAAAATATCTGACCAGTACTCCTCAAAACTGTCAATGTCATCAAAAACAAAGAAAGACTGAGAAACTGTCACAGCCAAGAGGAGCCTATAGAGATCTGACAACTACATGTAAGGTGGTATCCTGGATGGGATCCTGGGACAGAAGAAGTACATTAGGTCAAAACTAAGGGAATCTGAGTAAAGTATGGACTTTGGTTAATAATAATGTATCAATATTGGTTCACTAATTATAACACGTACCATACTAATGTAAGATGTTAAAAATAAAGGAAACTGAGTGCAAGGTATAAGGGAATCCTCTGTAATATCTTCACAATTTTTCTGTAAATCTAAAGCTGTTCGAAAAAATAAAGTCTATTTGTTAAAAAATGTAAGTTGCTAAATTAGAAACAAAACTATACTACACAGCAATAGAGCCATAACTTTTGGAGTTATCTCTTCAGCCAGACAGAAATCATCCACCCCTCTGCTGGACAAAAATCATTGGCAGCTTATCAGTTATCTTCATTACCATCCAGCTTCACAGACTCTGAGCCATAATCAACATACATTGTCAAAGTTTCGTTCCCCTAGAGGTTCTAATGGTCCTTAGATGGGCTTATTGGTCAACATGACAGGATGACATTTCCACAGATATACATTCATCCTTTTATCTTACTTCCAGGTTTTGGATAATTTTACCTTAACAAATATAACTCCTAATTCTTATACTGTTTTCTTCACAGAAATCATCACTACCAGCTAGATCCATGGTTCTTAACTGGTAGGTCATATATAGGACTGCAGCATCTCACAAATCCATTGCGAACATGCAGCCAACTATTGATCAAGGTGTAAATTTCCTTTTTTGCACAACTAAAATACTGACTGTTACACAGTGAAAGATGAAACACAGGAAGGGGCTTGGATCAAGATGGCAGAGTAGGAAGATCCTTAGCTCACCTCCTCACACAAACACAAAAAACTACAGCTACATATAGAACAACTGTCTCTGAGAACGACCTGAAGACTAACAGAACAGATTTTCCACAACCAAAGATATAAAGAAAAAGCCACTGAGATGGGTGGGAGGGGTGGAGATGTGATCTAGTCAGGACCCACACCCCCGGCGCTGCGACCCACAAGCGGGAGGGATATCACAGCCACGGAGGTCCTCCCAGATGAGCGAGGGGCCCGAGCCCCACATCAGGCTCGCCAGCTTGGGGTACCTGCACCAGGAAGACGAGCCCCCATAACAGTCTGGCTTTGAAACCAGCAGGGCTTATGCCCCAGAGAGCTGGAGGACTACAGGAAACCGAGCCACCACTCTTAAAGGGCATACACACAAACTCACTTGCTACGAGTCCCAGCACAAAGGCAGCAGTTTGAAAAGTGCCTAGGTTATACATGAAGGAGATTCATTGACTAATTTTAAGGCATGTGCTAGAGGGGCAGGGATCTGTTGGAACTTTCTCCAGGGATGGAACAGCAAGGGCTGTGTGTGTTGGGGGCGGGGGGGATGGTGTGTGTGTGGCATTTTTTTGCTCTCCTTCTACCTAGCTGGCCCAGCCCTGGCAGGCACCATTTCTAACACTCTCCATCTACATTGCTAGCTTCACTTGCCCTGCCCCAGCATTCTCCTGCAAACATGTCCTGCCTGATGCCCCTCCAAAGGGGCTCCCACCCTGCTCCACCCAGCGAGTGGTCCCAGCCAGCCCTGGAGGCCCTCCAAAGCGGCTCTTGCCCCATGGGGCCAGCCCCACACACAAGAGTGCCACAGTAACTGCAGCCCAGGCACAGCAGGAGAGCACACGCAGCCTACACAGGGGACACACCTGGAGCACCTGGCTCTGGTGTCCAGGGGGGACTTCACTGCTGGGACCCCACAAGACACCATCTATATAAGGCCACCACATCAAGACTGGGAGACGTAGCTGATCCTCATAATACATAGAAAGAAACACAGGGAGTTAGACAAAATGAGGAGATGGATATGTTCCAAATGAAAGAAAGAGACAAAACCTCAGAAAAAGAACTAAACAAAACAAAGATAAGCAATGTACCAAGTAAAGAGTTCACAGTAATGGTCATAAAGATGCTTACCCAACTCAGGAGAAGAATGGATGAACACAGTGAAAACTCCAAGAAAGAGATATAAAATGTAAAAAACAACCAATCAGAGCTGAAGAATACAATAACTACAATAATAATAAGAAGAAGAATACAATAAGAAATGAAATACACACTAAAGGGAATCAACAGCAGATTAGATGATGCAGAAGTATGGATCAGTGACCTGGAAGACAGGGTAGTGAAAATCACCCAATCAGAACAGCAAAAAGAAAAAAGAATTTTAAAAAATGAGGACAGCTTAAGGGACCTCTGGGACAACATTAAGTGTAATATCATTCTCATTATAGGGGTCTCAGAAGGAGAAGAGAGAAAGAAAGGGACAGAAAATTTATTTGAAGAAATAATGGCTGGAAACTTCCCTAACCTGGGGAAGGAAGCAGATATCCAAGTCCAGGAAGCACAGCGAGTCCCAAAAAAGATGAACCCAAAGAAACCCACACTAAGACACATTATAATTAAAATGTCAAAAGTTAAGATAAAGAGAGAATCTTAAACGCAGCAAGAGAAAAACAACTAGTGGGACTACATCAAACTAAAAAGCTTCTGCACAGCAAAGGAAACCATCAACAAAACGAAAAGGCAACCTAACAATTGGGAGAAGATATTTGCAAACCATACATCTGATAAGGGCTTAATCTCCAAAATATATAAAGAACTCATGCATCTCAACAACAAAAAAACTAACAACCCAATAAAAAAATGGGCAAATGACCTGAACAGACATTTCTCCAAAGAAGATATACAGATGGCCAACACACACATGAAAAGATGTTCAAAATCATTAACTATCAGGGAAATGCAAATCAAAACTACAATGAGATATCACCTCATGCCCGTCAGAATGGCTATAATTAACAAGACAGGAAACAACATGTATTGGAGAGGATGTGGAGAGAAGGGAACTCTCATACACTGCTGGTGGGAGTGCAAACTGGTGCAGCCACTATGGAAAACAGTATGGAGATTCCTCAAAAAATTAAGGATAGAACTACCATATGATCCAGCTATTCCACTGTTGGGTATTTATCCAAAGAACTTGAAAACACCAATGCGTAAAGATACATGCACCCCTGTGTTCATTGCAGTGTTACTCACAATAGCCAAGACTTGGAAGCAACCTAAGTGCCCATGAAGGGACGAATGGATAAAGAAGATGTGGTATATATACACAATGGAATACTACTCAGCCATAAGAAACGATGAAATCCAGCCATTTGTGACAACATGGATGGACATTGAGGGTATTATGCAAAGTGAAATAAGTCAGAGGGAGAAGGTCAAATACCATATGATCTCCCTCATTAAGTAGTAGATAATAACAACAATAAACAAACACATAGAGACAGAGATTGGATTGGTGGTTACCAGAGGGGAAGGGGGGAGGGAGGAGGGCGAAAGGGATAATTCGGCACATGTGTGTGGTGATGGGTTGTAATTAGTATTTGGGTGGTGAACATGATGTAATCTATGCAGAAATAGAAGTATAATGATGTACACCTGAAATTTATACAATGTTATAAACCAATGTTACTGCAATAAACAAAAAATTTAAAAAAAATGCCTAATTCTGTAGGATATATATTCATCTTCATATATTTTCAGTATTTAACACTAATACAGCAGTGGCTTAATATGGCTTTTATAATGGAGAGACAGTTAATTAGTTATGCTAGTAAAAAGCAAACTTTAAAGCGTTTAAAAAAAAAAAAGAAAAACAACTAGTTATGTACAAGGAAATCCCATAAGACTATCAGCTGATATCTCAGCAGAAAGTTTACAGGCCAGAGGGAGTGGCAAGATATATTTAAAGTGCTGAAAGGAAAAACCATAACCAAGAATACTCTACCCAACAAGGTTATCATTCAGAATTGAAGGAGAGAGGGGCTGGCCCCATGGCTTAGTGGTTAAGTGCACACGCTCCGCTACTGGCGACCCGGGTTTGGATCCCAGGCAAGCACCAACGCACCGCTTCTCCGGCCATGCTGAGGCTGCATCCCACATACAGCAACTAGAAGGATGTGCAACTATGACATACAACTATCTACTGGGGCTTTGGGGAAAAAAAAAGGAGGAGGATTGGCAATAGATGTTAGCTCAGAGCCAGTCTTCCTCAGCAAAAAGAGAAGGATTAGCATGGATGTTAGCTCAGGGCTGATCTTCCTCAAAAAACAGTAAATAAATAAATAAAGTAGCTCAGAATTGAAGGAGAGATAAAGAGTTTCCCAGACAAGCAAAAGCTAAAGTTCATCACATCCAAATTGGCCTTAGAAGAAATGTTATGTTAAAGAGACTTCTTTAAATGAAAAAGAAAAGGCCATAACTAGAAATAAGGAAATTATGAAAGAAAAAATCTCACTGGTAATGGCAAACATATAGTAAAGATAGTGGATCAACCATCTATATAGCTACCATGAAGGTTAAAAGACAAAAGTAGTAAAATCTTCTATATCTACAATAAGTAGCTAAGGTATACATAAAATAAAAAGAGGTAAAATATGAGGTCAAAACATAAAACGTGGAGGGGGAGCAAATGTAGTGCTTTTAGAATGCATTCAAACTTAAGTGACTTTCAACTTAAAATAGACTGCTATATACATAGGTTCTTACGTATGAACCTCATGGTAACCACAAACCAAAAACCTATAATTGATACACAAAAAATAAAGAGAAAGGAATATGAACATAACACTAAAGGAAGTCATCAAATCACAGGGGAAGAGAGCAAGAGAAGAAGAAAATTACAGGTCAATATCCCTGATGAACAGATGCAAACATCATCAACGAAATGTTAGCAAACTAAGTTCTATAATACATTAAAAGCCATGATCGAGTAGATTTTGTCCCAGGAATACACAGATGATTCACTATCCACAAATCAATCAATGTGATACACCACATTAACATAATGAACAAAAAAAATCATACAATCACCTCAATAGATGCAGAAAAAGCATTTGATAAAACTCAACTTTCATTTATGATAAAAACTCTCAACAAAGTTGGTATATAGGGAACATACCTCAACATAGTAAAGGCCACATATGACAAACCCACAAATCCAATGGTGAAAAGCCAAAAGTGTTTCCTCTAAGATCAGGAACAAGACAAGTATGCTCACTCTTGCCACTTTTATTCAATATGGTATTGGAAGTCCTAGCCACAGCAATCAGACAAGAAAAAGAAATAGAAGGCATACAAATTGGAAAGGAAGAAGTAAAACTGTCACTATTTGCAGATGACATGATACTATATATAGAAAACTAAATACTCCACCAAAAAACTATTAGAACTAATAAATGAATTCAGTAAAGTTGCAGGATACAAAATCAATACACAAAAATCTATCGCATTTCTATATACTAATAATGAACAATCAGAAAGAGAAATTAAGAAAACAATCCCATTTACAAATGCATCAAAAAGAATAAAATACCTAGAAATAAATTTAACCAAACTTAACCTGTACTCTGAAAACTATTAAGACACTAATAAAAGAAACTGAAGACAACGTAAATAAATGGGAAGATATACCATGATCATGGATTGGAAAAATTAACATTGTTAAAATGTCCATACTACAAGCAATCTACAGATTCAATGCAATCCCTATCAAAATACTAATAGCATTTTTCACAGAACTAGAACAAAGAATCCTAAAATTTGTATGGAACCACAAAAGACCTCAAACACTCAAAGCAATCTTGAGAAAGAAGAACAAAGCCAAAGGTATAACGCTCCCTGATTTTGAACTATACTACAAAACTACAGTAACCAAAACTGTATGGTCCTGGCATAAAAACACACACACAAACCAATGGAACAGAATAGAGAGCCCAGAAATAAGGCCACTTTTATATGGTAAATTAATCTACAACAAAGGAGGCAGGAATATACAATGGGAAAAAGACAGTCTCTTCAATAAATGGTGGTGAGAAAACTGTACAGCTACATGCAAAAGAATGAAACTGGACCATTTTCTTACACCATATATAAAAATTAACTAAAAATGGATTAAAGTCTTAAATGTGAGACCTGAAACTCCCAGAACAAAATATAGGCAGTCAGCTCTTTGCTATCAGTCTTAGCAATATTTTTTTGGATCTATCTCCTCAAGCAAAGGCAACAAAAGCAAAAATAAACAAATGGGACATCAAACTAAAAAGCTTTTGCACAGCAAAGGAAACCATCAACAAAATGAAAAGGCAATCTACTGAATGAGAGAAGGTATTTGCAAATCATACATCTGATAAAGGGTAATATCCAAAATATATAAAGAACTCATACAACTCAATAGCAAAAAAAAAAAAAAATCATATTAGAAAATGGGCAGATCTGAATAGACATTTTTCCAAAGAAGATATACAGATGGCCAACAGACACATGAAAAGATGCTCACCATCACCAATCATAAGGGAAATACAAATCAAAACCACAATGAGATATCACCTCACACGTCAGAATGGCTATTATCAAAAAGACAACAAATAACAAGTGTTGGCGAAGATATGGAGAAAAGGGAACTCTCGTACACTGTTGGTGGAAATGTAAATTGGTGCAGCTGCTGTGGAAAACAGTATGGAGGATCCTCAAAAAATTAAAAATAGAACTACCATACGAGCCAGCAAATCCACTTCTGGGTATTTATCCAAAGAAAAGGAAAACACTGATTTGAAAAGATATATGCACCCCTATGTTCACTGCAGCACTATTTACAATAGCCAAGATATGAAAATAAATTAAGTTTCCATTGATAGATGAATGGATAAAGGAGATGTGGTATATATATACAATGAAATATTACTCAGCCATAAAACAGAATGAAATCTTGCCATTTTCAACAACATGGATGGACCTAGAGGGTATTATGCTAAGTGAAATAAGTCAGGCAGAGAAAGACAAATACCATATGATTTCACTTATATGTGGAATCTAAAAAACAAAACAAACGAACAAACAAAACAAAACAAAAACAAACTCATAGATACAAAGAACAAACTGGTGGTCACCAGAGGGGAGGAGGGTAGGGGGATGAGCAAAATAGGTGAAGGGGATTTAGAGGTACAAACTTCCAGTTATAAGTCATAGGGATGCAATGTACAGCATAGGGAATATAGTCAATAATATGCTAATACTTTTGTATGGTGACAGATGGTTACTGAGCTTGCTGTGGTGATCATTTTGTAATGCACACAAATGTTGAATCACTATGTTGTATACCTGAAACTAATATAATATTGTATGTCAACTATACTTCAATAAAAAAAGGAAAAAATAATGGCACACATGAAAAAAAAAGATGAAACATAGAGGTGAGAAGGTTTTGAAAAGCAATATCGAGCTATGTGCAACTTACTGTGAGTAAGGGTGGTAAAATGTGTATTTTATCGGGCCAGTAGAAAAGGCAAATTTAAACATGTGAGTGAAAGGCCAAGGCAGCGAACAGACCTTCTCAAACAACAATATGCCCTGAAAAACTGCCAGGTGAAAGAGACAATAACCGTGGATGCTTTCATAGACACAATGAGAAAGTGTTAAACTCTAGGAGTGATCACATGGTAATTTATTGCTTGCTTGTTTACTATTGTTTTGAGTCTTTCAATCTCTTCAAGTATGCCACCAAAATTCTAGCATGCAAGAACGGACTAGAAACGTAACAGTTGAGAGTCATGAGTCAGACTGTCAAAATGTCAAAAATAAGAGACAACAAAAAGGATAGGAAGAGGGTGAAAGGCTGCAAGATTTCTGACCCTATCTGCAAAGCCTCTGCTTTCACGATTAGGCCCCAGGAAAACACTTCCGGGCCTGTCTAGGCCACTATTACATTTCAAGAAGACAGCTCATCGTTGGAGAATTCATCTCCAACCAACCCATCCCAGGAGAGAGAAATGAAGGGGTGGAGGGAAAGCAATTTTTCATCTAGCTGAGCCTTAGACCACTGTCAACACTATAATTATATTACGCTTGCTGTTTATTTTGGCAATTTATCGGGGTAAGGTACATGGGATAATTTAAAAACTAAATTTATTCAGCCACTTATAAAAACGTTCAACTGGCTTATGTGTGGAGCAACAAAGTGTGAAAGTGACACAGCATCCAAATTGTAGCCATGTGTGCCTTGGCTTTTTTATTTGGCGGAAAGAAAATGGTTAAGCCTTAAAGATTGTATTTCTCTCTGTTGCTCTGACTCTGAGGGAATAATGAGTTCCTGCTGGTGACGCAGTGGCTTGGGGAGGCAAACATAGAGGTGGTTTGGTGCAATTCCAAAGCTGTGTGTGAGCCTTCACCACAAAACCCTGGTTCTGCGGGAGGGACGTGAGTGGACCTTGCTGAAACGGGCTGGGAGTGCCACGTGTTATACAGCCTCTCCCCTGAGATCCCCAAGCACTTCTCAAACATGAATTAACTTGAACACCTTTACTACAGAGCACAGGGCACAGTTAACTCATTCATATATTCATCAAAGATTCATACAGTCAACCACATAGGGCCTCTCTACTATGTTCCAGATCCTGTGCCCCGTGCTGGGGATCTTTCTTCAGTTTCCTGGAAAGTGAATCCCAAGATAAAGTCTTCATTTCCTTCTTCCAACACCCATTCTAGATTTCACTCACCTTTGGCCAGTACTCCAGACAGTTGAGGCTGCCTGCTTGGTCTGACGCAGAAGCTCTGCCCTGAGTCCTTAGCTGCCTTGGCCTCATCAAGCCATAGCTGTTGAAGTTGCCCATTTACTGTTATCCCTAGCAGGAAAGCACCAAGAGATACCCAAGTGAGTCGTCTGGGTTCCAGTCAACTCCTTCATGCTTTCATTATGTGGGAGCCACCCTACTCCTCATGGTAATTAGGGTCAATTTCACCCACCAAGGTAGTAATTCTTTTCTTTGCCAGTTCTTCCACTAACATGAGGAGTCTAAAATGAGCTGGCAATAGTCACAACTTCAAGTTGAATTACTGCCTGGTGTTTCCCTTGTGGGAACCAGGACTTTTAATAGGGGAGAGCCTAAAGTTGCAAGCTTGAGAAGCAGTGATCGTGAGCGGATCCACACCTACTTCTATCCCTTGGTTTGCATACCTGTGAATTCTAGTTATTGAAAAAACAGCACCATAGCCACTGATTTAGTGCATATACTGCACACTGGAGGACAGCACCCTAACCCTACAGGTTATTGCCCCAAGGCTAGCACCCTAGCTGAGCCTTCAATAATCTTTCCACTGTCCCATTAGACTAGCTAGCTACTTCTGGTGAATCAGATATCTGGTGAGACCAGTGGATCTCATGGTCATGTGCCCATTGTCACAATGTTGTGCAGTATGCCACTTCAACAGACCAGGAATTCTGTGAGCCTTGGATGGTGGTGCTAACAGAGACATGTGGGCAGCACAAACTGAAATTGAAATCATTCTGCCACCAAGTGGGAGGTCTGGTCATCATTACTTGTCCACATCCACAGGATGAGACATCTTGTCTACTTCATTGTTGAGCGCTTCCTCTACAGTGGGAGTTCTCTGGTGGGCATTAATGTAAGATATAAAGATACACACACTTTGTGCCCACAACCATAGATTTGTCCTCATGCCTCTTCCTCAGATTACCTTATCATAGACCTTCCAGTCTAGTTCCTTCTGGGCCTTGACCAAGCAGCCAAGCCATTCACTTTTGTCCCAGAGTTCATGTCAATCTGTTATCTCAGGCCGTTTCTCCCTCTTTATAAAGTGAGCCACCAAGTATGCTGCTTGCATCTCTGGCCACTGGAAGAATTACTCTCACCACTCTCTGTTAAGGCCACCCTGAGACGGGCTATAACATGGCAGCAGCTATAACGTGGCAGCAGTCCATTTCCAGCCAGCACCGAGATCGTGTGATCTTTCTCTTCCACTGTACTGGTAAATGGATAGTAGGTGGCTGGTTAACTTTCCTGCTGTGGTAGGTTCAGGGCGGAGATGTGATATGAGTGAGGCTCCTTGGCACTTAAGTCTGTGCTTTTCCTTGGCAACCC
The DNA here is from genome assembly GCF_020826845.1 of Diceros bicornis minor. NCBI lineage: Eukaryota > Metazoa > Chordata > Mammalia > Perissodactyla > Rhinocerotidae > Diceros > Diceros bicornis. Next base: position 14,328,544 of record NC_080755.1, on the reverse strand, counting down.
ACCCTCTCAAAGCAGAGAGTAATGCTGGGTTGGGGAATGCATAGTTTCTCCCGTAAGTTCCTTCCCCAGTAGGTGGTCAGTACTACTCTAGTGACGGGCCAGAACATGACACCCTCTACAGAGCAGGTCAGAAAAATATGTGTGTGCCAGACCCCATTCTGCCCAGTTGTGGGGCTGCGGTTGGGGGGGGGGGCGGCCCCCGGTGGGGCAACATACTTTAGGCTGTGGCTGTTATGACCAGTTTGAATGCCATTGCTATAGAAAATGAAGAACTACAATTTGGTTTGGGCCAGTCCTGGTTCACAAATTGTGTTCCAGCCAGCTGAGAGATTGGCATTCCTAGGAGAATAGGGAAGTTAAGAAACCTGCAAGAGGTCTGCCTTGTGTTGATTTTTCCAGGGATTTAGAAGTTGCTGGATGCTTCGAAGTATTGAGTGACTAATTTCCCTTCCTTTTTTCTAAAATCTCACATGGTAAACATTTATTTCCTGAAAACCTGCCAAAGAGTAAATTTTTTCAGAGTTGAAATATTATTTTAAAATGTAAAATGAAGTCCTGATAGCAAATATTAACAAAGTAGGCACTTGAATCTACATAGAGCAACTTAAGAAGTATTGCCTTCTTTTGGTTTCAGGTTTTGGGAGTTGAAAAAAGAGAACTTCCAAATCTTTCTGAAGTGCTTATTTTTCTTTGAGATTCAGGTTTGCTTATTGGATGAGAATGGTCAATCCAGGACAGCTGGCAACTCCAGGTAAAAATGTACCTACGATTTGTTTTTAGTTGTGTTATTACACCTTTCAAGCTAAGGCTGCAGATTGGCAGTGCCCTGGAGAAGGGAGAGAACTGGACACCACCCACACTTCCCCTTTAGGGAGGCTTCCAGACAGAGCCTGGAGCAGGCTACACTGGAACTGACCCAAGGCAGGTCTCCCTGTGCTACCCTGAATCAGAGCAGCACCCTCAGAACCAATCTTCACTTGACCCCACTGGAGATGCCTGTCTGGGGACACATACAGATTTGCTAAATAGGTGTGTGTTGGTGTGCTAAGAAATGTCTCTGTCAAACCATAATTTAGGTTGGAGGATGGTGATAAAATAGTGTGGGAACCACTACCTGTTTTTGCCATTTAGTGAAAGTGTAGGCCTTTCATTCCAGAAAGTGCTGATTGAAAGTAAGGTATTTTGTCTCAAGAAGTAGATGTGCATTAACCTGAAATGTAAAAAATATTTTCCAAAAGTAAGCATATACTGTATTTTAAAAGAAACAGTTTAAGTGCCTTGTGTATTATGAAATTCCTTTAATTAGTAAGTTGCATTATTTATGGACTGTTGGAAGACAAATCTTTCACTGTACAAATTGCCAATTGATCATTTGGGAAAGGAACGATAGGGTCAGGAAGAGCTCTTTATCATACTAATGCAGAAAGACACACAAAGCCTGACCCAGATATAAAAAGGGGCCAGCACTTCTAGCAGATGCTATTCATGGTTGAGCTGAGGAGGCTGCTGCCTGGGAGCTCTACAAACAAAGAAAATGATGAAGAGGTCGGGGGAAAACATTGCCCAGGGTGAAACACAATGGGGAGACCAGGAGGATCTGGGAGGGGTCTAGCTTCAGTAAAAAAAAAAAAACAAGATGTAAAAGGATTCCATTTTTCTGCTTCTTCTCCACCCTCCCCCTCCATTTGAATCCAATGAGACAATATATTTGATTGCAAAAATCTACCCTTTCCATATGTTCCATCACCGTTATAGTCATGAGAGAATTGTATTAATTTGGATAACACTAGCTGCTATAACAAACAGCCCCTCAAAAAAGTGTATAATGGCTTAAAGATCATCGAAGTTTATTTCTTGCCCATATTTCAGTATGAGGGAGATATTCCTAGTGGTTTGGCAGTTCTCTTCCAATGGCGATTCAGGAACCAAGGCTCCATCTGTTTTGTGGCTGTCATTTCCTAGGGCCTTGTCATCTTCTGCATTCAAACACTGGAAGGAAACAAGTATGAAGAGGGCACATCTGCCTCTTAAAAACCCTGGCTCAAAAGTGACAAGCAAATTCTACTCACAAACCACTGGCTAGAACTTAGTTACAGTCTATACCTGCCTGCAAGTGTGCAAGAAAGGTAGTCTAGCTGTGTGCCCTAAAAAAAGAAGAAATGGATTTCTTTTTTTTTCCCCAAAGATTTTATTTATTTATTCCCCCCCCAAAGCCCCAGTAGATAGTTGCATGTCATAGCTGCACATCCTTCTAGTTGCTGTATGTGGGATGCGGACCCAGCATGGCTGGAGAAGCGGTACGTCAGTGCGCGCCCGGGATCCGAACCCGGGGCCGCCAGCAGCGGAGCGCACGCACTTAACCGGTAAGCCACCGGGCCGGCCCAGAAATGGATTTCTTAATGAATGGCTTGCCATCTGCTTGGAAGCAGATAAATGTTTTATTCATCTTTGCATGAGTGCCTCCTGCTGTGCATTGCAGGGTTCGTGTAAGCAGACATTAGTGAAACGAATGCTTGAGTGACTACTGAGATCATAATAATCATAGTAATAATAATAATCACATATTGACAGCTTGTTATGTTTATTATTATTATTACACCTTTATAAGTTATTTACACATATTATCTTACTTAATCCTCAAAGTTTCGTGTACTTTTACAGATGAGGAAACTGAGGAACAGAGAGATTAAGCAACCTACTGAAAGTCATACAGCCGTTAAGTGGCAAAGCTGGATTCTGAATCGAGATTTTCCATTCTTATCCGCTATGTTTTGCTACCTCCCAGAGCGTAACTTTTTTTTAATTTTATTTATTTATTTATTTTTCTCCCAAAGCCCCAGTAGACAGTTGTATGTCATAGCTGCACATGCTTCTAGTTGCAGTATGTGGGACGCAGCCTCAGCATGGCCGGAGAAGCGGTGCATTGGTGCGCGGCCAGGATCCGAACCCAGGCCACCAGCAGCGGAGCGCACGCACTTAACTGCTAAGCCATGGGGCCGGCCGCCCCAGAGCGTAACTTTTAATCACAAATTTTATTCATGCACACAAGAAACCAGCTGTTAGAATTTTATAACCCAAAGTTTAGCATGACGTAGTGTAGTATATCTCAAATTGGATTCCTGGATGGGGTCTATTGAGTTCACTACAACAATTTTGAAGTTTTGAGTTTCCATTTTAATGATAATCTTTAAAAAATACAACATGGAGAGTATGACTCTCAGTCTGCAAATTTATGTACGGAAAAATGTATTACTTAATTCTCTGTAATTAAACTTAATTTCTAACATTGAGTCTACCATTCCCCCAGAAGGACAGACAACTTAACCTCAGATCTCCTTGCTCCCTCACCCCACATCTCCACGGTTTTGCCACAACTCCATGACCTTTCACAGATCCCAAATATCAAAGCATGGGGGGCTGTGTGGGAGGAAGGACATCTGTCCAAACAAGTAATCACTGAGATGTAGTCCCCCAATCTCATGCCAGTGCCTCCCACTGGCCAAATCCAGGCAGAAGCCAAAAGCAAGAGGACCCAGTCATGCAATTCATAACAGTCAGCCTCCAAGAGCACAGATCAGGATGGAGCAGAATGGAGAGTGGGTTTAGAGGTACGAATGGAAGATAAGCAGCACATTGAGGAAGGCTGTACTTAGAAATGGCACTCTCATCTGGAGGCTTAGGGAATACAAACTAAGAAAGCCTGCAAATGATTTCTGCTTTTCTGACCCACCACATCCCTCTCATGAGGTCACAGGCCTAGAACCCAAGTACCTGCTTGAATGGCTGGGGTAGTAGAAAGGGAAGGGCTGCAGAGGGAAAACACAGGGAGAAATCAACAAATAAATATCTTGAAGTATTATCTCAGCAGTATAAGCACATTTTGGATCATCTGGACGACCATCTTATAATCTATTACTGCCACAAGATTTCAGGGCCAACATTTACATTTAATAATGTATCAGCCAAGTATTTCTTTGTTCATTAACTCCTATGGTCCATAAACATTTATTGAGCACCTACTGTGTGCCAGGCACTGTTCCAGACACTGAGAATACAACAGTGAAAAAGGCAGAGAAAAGACCCATCTACAAGGAGAGGTCATTCCAGTAATAAAGCTCTTTTCTTTATTGTCATGGGCTGATGAAACAGGAACACAGGCGGATTTCATGACAAAATCATCATTTGGGCCAAAGGCTAAATTGTATCACGATGCACTGTAAAAATCTAGGATTTTCACAGTATTTAAAAAAGAAAACAATATTGTGAAAATGGAATCATCACACAGCAGACAGAAATGCCAAACTAAAAAGGAATCAATACTAAATTTATATTGCAAGCCCCAATTTTATTTCAACAAAATGTATTAGTTGTTCCTTATTAATGTTAATTTGAATTTTATTGATTTTGAAGTTCCATTTCTATTTAATTTGTATATTTGTAGTTATATAAATGCCATAATCATGAGAAGTTTACATCTACTTTTATGATTGTTCACTTAAAAAACATAAAATAATTTTAGTCAACACAAGGGGTCTGTGGAAATGTTTTCCTTAAAAAAAAAAAATACAGGGAGGCCAGCCCAGTGGCGTAGTGATTAAGTTCACGCACTCTGCTTTGGCAGCCCAGGGTTCGCAGCTTCGGATCCTGAGCAGGGAGCGACGCACTGCTCATCAAGCCATGCTGTGGCAGCATCCCATATACAAAATAGAGGAAGATGGGCACAGATGTTACCTCAGAGCCAATCTTCCTCAGCAACAAAGAGGAGGATTGGCAACAGACGTTAGCTCAGGGCCAATCTTCCTCACCAAAAAACAAAAAAAATTCTTCTTCATCAAAATTTGGGAAACCCTGGGGTAGGGGAATCGGACTCAATGCTATTCAAATCTTAGCTTCCCCACTGACCAGCAGGTTATTCAATCTCTCTCGGTCCCTACCTCCTCCTCTATAAAATGGGGATAATACTAACATATCACAGGGACTGTGTTGGGAATTACACCAGACAATGCATGTGAAAGAGTTGTCTGACATGTTGCATATCTTCAGTAAATGCTAATTCCCTTCTCTTTCTCATAACATTTTCAAAATGAGTGATGAAAAGAAAATACTTGAAATAGGAAACTAATAAGGCCATATCTTTAAAGAATTCCTTCCTCTCAAGAAAATGGAACCATAATTTGCCTGGAAATTTTCAGAGTCTTGTCAACCAGAAAACTGTTCAACATGCAAATAAAAGGAAAAAGAGGAAGAAGCCATAGGTAGATAAGAAAGGCAACACTCATGCTACAAATCTAAGTGAAAGTCTAGCTCACAATTTTTGAGGACTGTTGGAGACACAATCCCTCAAAGGTTCTGTTCCCATGTAGCATGCTCACACAGCAATAACCTACAGAAAAGAATTTTAAGAAAGGGCTGTTACTTCTCTGGATTTGCCCGTTCTGAGTATCCAAATCCTCCCTGTAGTAGTTTGGATGGGGATTGTTGTTCCTCACTTTTCAGGCCATTTTGGTATTTGTATTTGCAAAGGCTCAAAGTTCATTTCAAGTCTAGCCTTTAAATACAGCTGCCCATTCGATTTGTTAACCCAGGTAATATCTTTTTCTATTCTCTAAGCCCTGCAACTCCCTCTGACTGTCTTGAAACTTTAGTTACTGCTTCAGTCAGTACTCTCTCTCTCCTAGTGAATATATCCCGGGGTCAAAGGAGATGGACTTATTTTGCTGCCTTTGGAAAGAAGAGTCACTTCCTTGTTGGGAGTTCAAGCTAAAAACGGATTTCCGCGCTGCACAGAGCAATGGTTCTTCCAGTGTAGCATTGGCAATTACCTCCCCAACCCCCTGCCTCACTCCCACATACACATTCCAAGAAAGCTACTCAGGACTCTGACTCTGTAACTCAGAGTAGAGTCAAGAACACAGTTGAGGATCAGGGAGGGTCAACCACAGCAGGTGATAACTAAGCTGAGTCTTAAACACAAGAAGGGTTTGACCAGTTAGAGCAGGGGAGAAAGGCATTCCAGAAGGAGCAAAAATGTATGTAAAAGTTATCAGACATAAAAGGAACTGAGAGTAACTCAGTCTGACTGCAAACTGCATGGTTGTGAAGAAAAGCAAGATGAGAAACGTATGATACTTATTTATGACTTTGAAGTCAAATACACTCAAGTTCAAATCTCAGTTGTGTAAAGATTTTTTAAGTTCTCTGAATCTTGGTTTCCTCATTTGCATGCGATATCTCAAAAAGTAAGCAATAAATGACATCATGTATATAAAGTATGAAAGACAATGATAGCATATGATGTGTGCTTAGCACATAGAAACTGACTATTAATATGATTATATTAATATAACAGGGTGACAGATTAGGCAAGGCCATATGGATAGTTTTGAATGTGGAACCAGTTCAACTAGGTCTTGAAAGCTATTTGGAGCCACTGAAGGATTTTCAGTTGGGAATGGATTGATCAGGTTTCTGTTTTCATTAAGGCACACATTCAAGCACAAGGCGGTATGCTAAGCACTATGGGGAAGGTGTTTGAATAAAAATGCTGTCTTAGACTCCCAGTCTATGATTCAGTGCCATCAATGCTGACAATTTAATGTAGGTCTGGTGCTGACTTCAAAACAGGAAACTCTTCACCACTTTCCATTTACAAAGTGGATGGAAGGAAGCTGGAGCTGAATGAAGAAACATTGTAGTGGAAAGTCTAATCAGAATCAAGCAGCAGAGATCTCTTCTAGCCCTGAGAGCACAGTGCTTCATTTTCCTCTAAGAGATATTAATAAAAATAATACATGTGAGAGTGAAGGTCACAAAACCTCATGAAATAATCATAACTTAGTAATTCCCTCTGATGAAGGTATGTGTCCCTTATTCTTTAAACTGACATAAATAGCCATTAGAGGAACTCCTTGAAAGAAAAACACCATCAAAATCAAGATAAACCTTCTTGACTTATGTGGCATGGAGCTGCTGAGTTGCTCAGAACAAGTGAAAATGAAGTATTCTAACACAGCACTATACATACCATTTTCTGTAATACCTTACTTAAAATTTGCATTGACTAAGGCAGTTGAAGGTCAGTACCAGTCCCAAGCACCAGAACCCACTTCAGATAGGAATATATCTAAATACAAAAAGTTCACATTTTTTTGTCTCTGTTTTTCCACTGTACTACTTTGGAGGAAATATTTCCATGCAAATGCTGACCTCTTGTGGTAAGAACAGTTACTTCAAAGACGGTATCATCCCAATGGAATTTAGGATAATTTATATCACTATGAATAGAAAGATGCAAAGTAAGTTAAATGATCACATTTTCATGGCAAAATTAAAAAATCTTCATCCACAAAATGCTCTTTCCTTGGCAATCAATCTAGTTCTTTCATTTGCACTGCCTTACACTCATCAAATGAATATTTAAGAATTTATTCACCAATTCATTGACTGACACGGCATTTCCAATTCTGTGGCATTACCAACAGTACTGAAATAAACATTCTTGTACAGGTTTCTTTGTACACATATGTAAGACATCTTCTTGTGTTTATACCTACAGTAGAATTGTTGAATTGAAGGGTATTACATCTTCAACCTTACTAGAATGCCAAATTCTTTTCCAAAATGGTTGTACCAGGTGACATTTCCATCAGCTGAGTATACATGCCCCACATCCTCACCAACATTCATCAGGCTTTTTTAAGTCATGCCAATCTGATAGATGAGAAAACAATATCTGTGTTGTTTTATGCATTTCCCTGATTACTCGTGAGGTTAAGCATCTTTTCAGGTTTCCTCTTCTGTATGAATTTCCTGCTATGTCTTGCCATTTTTAACTTGTTTGCCACTTTTTTATTGATATATAAAAGATTTAGTATATTCTAGACACTAATCACTGGTTATATGAATTGCAAATATCTTCCACCACTCTAAGTCCCATCTTTCCATTTTTATTATCATGTCTTCTGATGAGCTGAAGTTAATTTTAATGTAGCCAAAATTATCAATCTTTTCCTTTATGGTTTATGTTTTTTGTATTTTGTTTGAGAAATATCTCTGTACTCCAAGGTAATTAAGACATATTCTAAATAATTTTTCATTTCATATTGTGTCTTTAATGTACATAGTATTTTTTTGTATGATATGAGTGATTTTTTTTTCACATGTAGATACCCAATTGACTCAGAATGATTTATCATACAATCTCCCATTTTCCTATTGACTGTTAGTCACAATGTCTTATAATGTGATACAATGAAACATAGATAAATTTTCTACATACGTGTGGGTCTGTTCGGGGCTCCCTATTCTCTTTCATTAGCCTATCTTTACCTAAACCATTACTATGGCATATTAATTGCTATGGTTCTAATATGTTCATATCTGCTAAGGCAGGTTTTAATTTTTAACCAGTGTTACTAAGGTACAATTGACAAATAAAAATTGAATATATTTAACATATACAATGTGATGTTTTGATATAGTATATATTGTGAAATGATTACCATGATCAAGCTAATTAACAGATCTATCATCTCACATGGTTACCTTTTTTGTGATTGATGAGAACACCTAAGATTTACTCTCTTAGCAAATTTCAAGCATACAATACAGTATTATTAACTATAGTCACTAAGCTGTACATTAGATCCTCAGAACTTATTCATCTTATAACTGAAAGTTTGTACCCTTTGACTAACATCTCCGCGTTTCCCCATCCCTAGCCCCTGGCAAACACCATTCTACTCTCTGCTTAATGAGTTTGACTTTTTAATTTTTATTATTTATTTATTTTTTGTGAGGCAGATCAGCCCTGAGCTAACATCCATGCCAATCCTCTTTTTATTTTTGCTGAGGAGGACTGGCCCTGAGCTAACATCTGTGCTGATCTTGCTCCACTTTATGTGGGATGCCACCACAGCATGGCCTGACAAGCGGTGCATCAGCGCACGCCCAGGATCCGAACCCAGGCCACCAGCAGCGGAATGCGCACACTTAACTGCTACGCCACGGGGCCAGCCCGAGTTTGACTTTTTTAGATTCCACATATACATGAGATCATAAAGTATTTGTCTTTCTGTCTGGCTTATTTCACTTAGCATCATGCCCTCCAGGTTCATCCATGTTGTCACAAATGGCAGAATTTTCTTCTTTTTTAAGGCTGAATAATATTCCAGTGTGTGTGTATCACATTTACTTTATCCATTCATCCATCAACAAATCCTTAGGTTGTTTCCATGTCTTGGCTATAGTGAACTGCTGCAATGAACATGGGAGAGCAGATACCTCTTTGAGACACTGATTCCATTTCCTTTGGATATATACATAGATACCCAGAGGTGAGAGTGCTGGATTATATGGTGACCTATTTATAATTTTTTGAGGAACCCCATTCTGTTTTCCATAGTGGCTGCACCATTTCTCATTGCTCCCAACAGTGTACAAGGGTTTCCATTTCTCCACACCCTCACCAACACTTATCTTTTGTCTTTTTGATAATAGCCACTCTAACAGGTGTGAGGTGATACCCCACTGTGATTTTGATTTGCATTTCCCTGATGACTAGTGATGTTGAGCACCTTTCCATATCCCTGTTGGTCATTTGTATGTCTTCTTTGGAGAAATGTCTATTCAGGTCCTTCGCTCATTTTTTAATTGGGTTGTTTTTTTGCTATTGAGTTGTTGGAGTTCCTTATATATTGTGGATATTAACCCCTTACCAGATGTATGGTTTACAAATATTTTCTCCCATTCTGTAAGCTGTCTCTTTACTCCTTTGATTCCTTTGCTGTGCAGAAGCTTTTTAGTGTGATGCAATCCCACTTGTCTATTTTTGCTTTTGTTGCCTGTGCTTTTGGAGTCACAGCCAACAAGTCATTGCCCATACTAACGTCAAGAAGCTTTTTCCTGGTTTTCTTCTAGTAGTTTTACAGTTTCAGGCTTTACGTTTAAGTCTTTAATCCATTTTGAGTTGGTTTTCGTATATAGTGTGAGAGAAGGGTTCAATTTCATTCTTCTGCATGTGGATATCCAGTTTTCCTAACACTATTTATTGCAAGACTATCCTTTCCCCATTGTGTGTTCTGGGCACCCTTGTCAAAGATCAGTTGACCATATATGCCTGGATATATTTATTCTGGGGCTCTCTATTCTGTTCCCCTGGCCTATATTTCTGTTTTTATGCCAGTACCATACTGTTTTGATTACTGCAGCTTTGTAATATTTTTTGAAATCAGGAAGTATGATGCCTTCAGTTTTGTCCTTCTTCCTCGAGACCACTTTGGTTATTTGGGGTCTTTTGTGGTTCCATATGACTTTCAGGATTGTTTTTTCTATTTCTGTGAAAAAAGCCATTAGAATTTTGATAGGGACTGTATTGAATCTGTATTGTTTTGGAAAGTATGCACATAATATTAACTCTTCCAATCCATGAACATGGGATGTCTTTTCATTTATTAGTCTTCTTAAATTTCTTGCATCAGTGTTTTATAGTTTTCAGTGTACAGGTTTTTCACCTCTTTTGTTAAGTTTAATCGTAAGTATTTTATTCCTTTTTATGCTATTGTAAATGGGATTGTTTTCTTAATTTCTTTTTCAGATAGTTCAGTGTTCCTGTATAGAAACACAGTTGAGGGGCCAGCCCCGTGGCTTACCAGTTGAGTGCGCACGCTCTGCTGCTGGCGGCCCGGGTTCGGATCCTGGGCGTGCACCGACGCACCGCTTCTCTGGCCATGCTGAGGCCGCGTCCCACATACAGCAACTAGAAGGATGTGCAGCTATGACATACAACTATCTACTGGGGCTTTGGGGGAAAAAATAAATAAATAAATAAAATTATGAAAAAAAAAAGAAACACAGTTGATTTTTGTATATTGCTTTTGTATCCTGCAACTTAATGAAACCATTTATTAAATCTAACAGTTTTTTTAGCGGACTCTTTTGGGTTTTCTATATATCGGATCACGTCATCTGCAGAGACAATTTTACTTCTTCCTGTCCAGTTTGGATGCTTTTTATTTCTTTTTCTTGCCTAATTGCTCCAGCTAAGACTTCCAGTACTATGTTGAATGGGAGTGGTGCATGGGCATCCTTGCCTTGACCCTGATCTTACACTAAAAGCCTTCAACTTTCACCATTGAGTTTGATGTTAGGGGTTGGCTTTTTCATATGTTGCCTTTATTATGCTGAGGTAAATTCCTACTATACCTAACTTATTGAGAGCTTTTATCATGAAAGGATATTGAATTTTGTCAAATGCTTTTTCTGCATCTATTGACATCATCATGTGATTTTTTTTTATCCTTCATTCCATTAAGGTGGTGTATCACATATATTGATTTGCATATGTTGAATCATCCTTGCATCCCAGGGATAAATCCCACTTGGTCATGGTGTATGATCCTTTTAATGAGCTGTTGAATTTAGTTTGCTAGTATTTTGTTGAAGATTTTTGCATTTATGTTCATTAGGGAAATTGGCCTATAGTTTTCTTTTCTTGTGTTGTCTTCCTCTGGCTTTGATATCAGGGTAATATTGGCCTCATTTAGAAGTGTTCCCTCCCCTTCAACTTTTTGGAATAATTTGAGAAGGATTGGCATTAATTCTTCCTTTAAAGTTTTGTAGAATTCTCCAGTAAAGCCATCTGGTCCCGGGCTTTTCTTATTAGGAGGTTTTTTATTACTGATTCAATCTCCTTACTAGTTATAGGTCTGATCAGACTTTCTACGCCTCTAAGATTCAATCTCACTAAGTTGTACATTTCTAGGAATCTGTCCATTTCTTCTAGGTTTTCGAGTTTGTTGGTGTATAATTAATTATTCATAGTAATCTCTTATGAGCCTTTTTATTCCTATGACATCAGTTGTAATGTCTTATCTCATTTTTTTATTTGAGTCTTCTTCTTTCTTAGTCTAGCTAAGGGTTTATCAATTTTGTGTATCTTTTAAAAAAAAACTCAGTTTCATTGACTTTTTTCTATTGTTCTTCTATTCTCTATTTCATTTAATTTCAAAGTCATTTTTGGACATGATGAAAGGTAGGGGTCAAGGTTCATTTTTTTCCCATGTGGATATTCAGTTGCTTCAGCACTATTTATTAAAAAGATCTTCATTTTCCATATAGGATTCCATTTACATGTTTTCAAAAACCAAGTACTTGGTTTCTGAGTCTATATTTGGACTCTCAAATCTGTTCCTTTGGTCTACTTTTCTATCCTTATTACATTATTTTATTGATTTAATTACAATAGCTTTATAGAAAGTCTCCAAATCTGGTAGCATAATTCCTCTTTGTTCTTCTTCAAGATTATCTTATCTATTTTAGATTCTTTGCATGTCTGTGTAAATTTTAGAATCAGCTTATCAATTTTTACAAAAAGTTTGCTGGGATTTTTATTAAGATTGTGTTGAACCTATAATCAACCTGGGGAGAATTGATACCTTTACAATACTGCATCTTCAAATTCATAAACATGGTTTGTCTTTTCTCTTATGTTTTCTTTATCTCAGCAGTGTTTTTAAATTCTTGTACATCTTTTATTACATTTGTCCTAGGTATTTAACACTGTTTATGCTATTATAAACAGCATTGATTTTCAATTTTATTTTCCAAATTTTTACAATTACTATACAGAAATAAAAATATAGATTGATCTTATATCCTGTAATCTTTCTAAACTAACTTATTAGTACTAATAGTTTTTTTTTCATATACTTTTTTTATACCTTTGAATTTCTGGTGTAAAAAAATGCCATCTGCAAATAAAAACAGTTTTACTTCTTCCTTTCCAATCCTTGTGTCTTTTGTTGCTTTTTTCTTTATACACTGGCTAGGACCTTCATTTTAATGTTGAAAAAAGTGGTGAATGTGATCATTATCTTTTCCAGATTTTAGGGACAAAGATTTCACTATTTCACTATCACGACATTAGCTGAAGATTTTTTAAGATACCTTTTATCAGACTGAAAAATTCCTCTTCTATTCCTAGTTTGGAGATATTTTTTAAAATCATGAATGGATGTTGAATTTTATTATTTTTCCTGTATCTATTGAGATGCTTATATTTATATTTTTCTCCTATATTCTGATAACATGGTGAATTACATAGACTTACTACAAATGTTCAAGTAAACTTATATTCCTGGAATAAACCTTACTTGGTCATGATGTACTGTCCTTTTGATATATCACTGGATTTGCTTTTTTTCTTTTGGGACTTTTGCACCTAAGTTCATAAGGGATATTAGTCTGTAATTTTATTTTCTTATAATGTACTTTTAAGGGTGTGATATCAGAGTTATTCTAGTTTCATAAAACAAGTTGGTAAGTCTTCTCCTCATTTATTCTTTAAAAGACTTTGTGTAAGATTGGTATTGTTTCTTCCATAGATGTATGGTAGAATTTACCAATGGAGCCATCTTGACATGGAGTTTGCTCTCAAGAAAGGATTTCATTACACATTCAATTTCTTTAACAGGTATAGCACTATTTAGATTTTCTATTTCTTCTTTGTCATTTTGGTAAGTTGTGTTTTACGAAAAGTTTCCATGTCCTCTAAATTGTCAAATTTATTGCCTTAAAGTTTTTGTTTTGTTTTGTTTTGTTTGTAAATTTTTTTTTTTTTTACATTTTTTATTTATTTTTTTTGTGAGGAAGACCAGCCCTGAGCTAACATCCGATGCCAATCCTCCTCTTTTTTGCTGAGGAAGACTGGCCCTGGGCTAACATCTGTGCCCATCTTCCTCTACTTTATATGGGACCCTGCCACAGCATGGCTTAACAAGTGGTGCGTCAGTGCATGCCCGGGATCCGAACCGGGGAACCCCTGGCCGCTGCAGCAGAGCGCGAGCACTTACCCGCTTGCGCCAGCGGGCCGGCCCCTGCCTTAAAGTTTTTTAACACTATCTTCATAATATCTTTTTAATGCCTGTAGGATCTGTAATGATGTCCCATTTTTTGTTTCTCATATTGACAATTTGAGTTCTCTCTTTTTACTCTTGACCTTGCTAAAGCTTAATCAATTTATTCATCTTTTCAAAGAACCAACTTTTGGCTTTGTTCATTTTTTCTATTATTTGTTTTCTATTTTGTTGCCTTTATATTATTTACTTGTCTACTTAGGGTTTAATTTGATCTTCTTTTGTTCACTTCTTGAGATGGAAATTTATATCATTGATTTTTAACCCTCTCTTCTTTTCTAATAAATGCTTACAAATTATATAAAATACATTAAAGCTATAGGTTTTCCTCCAAGCATTGCTCTAGCTGCATCCACAAATATTGGTAAGGTATGTTTTCATTATCATTAGTACACATTTTCTAAATTCCCTTGTGATTTCCTTCTGACCCATGGGGTAGTCAGAATTTTGTTGCTTAATTTCCAAATATCTGGTGACTTTTCTAGATATCCTTTTATTATCGATTTCTAAATTCCATTATTGTCAGAGAACATATCCTATATGAGTTATCCCTTTGGAAGTTTTGAGACTTGCTTTATTGCTGAGCATATGGTCTTTTTTGGTGAATTATCCACGTGCAGTTGAAGAGAAAATTCATTCTACGTAATTGACAAATATCAATTATGTCAAGTTGGATAAAAGTGTTGTTCAAAATAGCCTATGACTAATTTTTTTTTCTGCTTGTTCTATCAGTTACTGGGAGAGATGTATTAAAGTCTTTAACTATGATTATGGATTTTTCTATTTACCCTTTTAGTTCTGCCAATTTCTGCTTCATGTATTATGAGGTTTTATTTTTAGATGCACACACATTTAGGATTATTGTTTTCGTAATGAGATTATCTTTAATTATTATGAAATGACTTTCTTCATATCTGATAATACCCTTTGCCTAGGGGGCTTTTTTTCCCAATATTAAATAGTAATACTATATTTCTCATCATTAGTGTTTACACAAGTATTTTTCCATCCTTTTACTTTAAACCTATCTGATCCTTTTTTTTTTTTTGAGGAAGATTGGCCTTGTGGTAACATCTGTTGCCAATCTTACTCTTTTTCTTTTTTCTCCCCAAAGCTGCAGTACATAGTTGTCTATCATAGCTGTAGAGTTGTAGCTCTTCTATGTGGGACGCCGCCTCAGAATTAAGCCTCAGCATGGCTTGATGAGCGTTGAGTAGGTCCACATCCAGGATCCAAATGCGCAAACTCCGGGCCACCGAAGCGGAAGGCACAAACTTAACTGCTATGCCACCAGGTTGGCCCCCTATCTGATCTTATTTTTAAAGTGTATTCTTGTAAACAGCATAAGCTAGGTCTTATTTTCTTAATCCAGACTGACATTATAAGATTTTTATTTGATATTTAGTCTATTTACATTTTTTAATAAACATTTTATTTTGGAATAACTTTAGATTTACAGAAAAGTTGCAAAAATATTACAGAGAGGTCGTGAATACTTCTCACCTAGTTTCCACTATGTCCATATCTTACATAAGCATAGTATATTTATCAAAACTATAAAACCAACACTAGCACATTACTATTACATAAACTCCAGACTTTATTTGGATGTCACCAGTCTTTCCATAAATGTCCTGTTTCTGTTCCAGGATCCAATCCAGAATTCCACATTGCATTTTTTTTATTCCACCTATTTTATTATTCCATTTACTTTTAATTCAATTACTGATACAGATGGACTTAAGTCTGTCAGCATGCTATTTGTTTTCTATTTGTCCCATCTTATCTTTGTTCCTCCTTTCCTGACATCTTTTGATTAATCAAGTATTTTTTAGCATTCCATTTTATCTGCAGAACTGCCTGTGCTCCTGCATCTTCTTGACCCTCATTGACAACCTGCCCCTGGTGGACCCCATGAAGCATCCAGGGCCCAAAGGAAAAGATATTTTAAAAAGATGTTGCTCTGCTCCCCACACAGGGCTCAACATTCAAGTTTCATGGCTACCTCTCCCCACCAAAGACTGGCTTACTGGGGGCAGTGGGGGGAAGGGGGACCTATGGCAGAGACAGCATGTCTGGCTGGGCCAGCTCTGGCTGTAGCTGTCAGGTGATATACTAAGAGAAATCAAAGGGCTGGTGTTGTCAAAGCAACAAAGATCACCTGAGCAGGAAACTGCAGAGGAAGTCACGGATGTGGCATATCCGATGAGCTGTAAAACTGAAAAGAAAAATCAAAACTTTTCTAAACTATCAATAACAAATATCCACTATGCTAAGTAAAACAGAATTATCTGTCTGTTCTTCTTTTAAAAATATACATAATCAACCAATGTTGCTGCAATAAACAAAAAATTAAAAAAATAAAAAAATAAAACTATGTGTTTCATACACACACTCGTGTATATATACATATATATATACACACATACATATATATGCACACACACACACGCAGTTGATTAAGTCTTCCATAGATATTTGCTGTTAAACATACATATCTGGTCTAAAATCATGTCATTCTACCTCATTCAAACGATGGAATAAATCACTATTTTTGTGTGTGTATTTGTGTGTGCACATATGTGTGTATATGTGTGTGTGGTGATCTTGATCAATTTCCTGCCTGGTGCAATGCTCTGTTTTTATGCCGTCTATGTTGCTATATGCATGTGTGGCTTGCTGCATCCTACTGCTGCCTTATGGTCTATAGCCACCATATTTCACTGACCAATTCCCTGGTGATAGACACCTAGGATGCCCAGGTTTTCTATTACCATAAAAAAATACTAAGATGAGTCTGTGTCTAAATATCACCATAGTGATTTGTGCACGTATTTTCTGAAATATAGACTAAGACTGAGATTTCTGTGTCACAGGAAACACACATAACGTAATTTTGCTAAATATTGCCAGATGGCTTTCCAGAATGGCTGTTGCAGTATACACTGCCAGCAGGGTGTGAAAGTTCTTGTCTACCCACATCCTTGCCAGTAATTGGAATGATTCCATGTTCTGATTTTCAACATTCTGATGAATGTGAAATTATATCTCATTGTTATAATCTGCAATTATTTGATTAATAGTAAGTTTGAAAAACTCTACATATGCTTGTCAGACATTTGGATTCTTCTTCTGTGAAGTGCCTTTTCAAATCTTTTGTTCATTTTTCTATCAAGCTTTTTGTCTTTTTCTTGGAGATTTACAATTGCATGTATATTCTCTTTTTAAATCATTTAATCAGTGTTAGATGCTGCAAATATGTTCTTCAATCTGCCTTCTCTCTATTAAATGGTCCTTAATTTTGAAAAAAAAAATATATACATAATCATTGTCACGTGCTGAGGTGGTCAAAGAATATGCACTCAAAAATGTAGGAGAAAAGTATTATAGAGGGATATCAGGCAGTTAATGTTATTCTCAATTTTATGATGTTTGTGACACCTATGATGCATTGTCACTCCTTTTCTCATTCCAAATAAATATTCACTTTCATATCTAATTTCGTATTTGTAATTTTGTATTATTCTTCTTAAAGACCACCCCTCCCAAATTGTATAAACTTCAGGCTAGATCCACCATTGCTTTAATATATGCCTGTTTTTGTTTCTACCATCATAATTTATACTTTAGTACATACACATGTATATGTATACTTATACATATGCCCTCTCTCTTTCTGTCTCCCCACCCAAACACAGACACAGAGAAAGAAAGAGAGAGAGAGGGAAAGAGAGAGGGAGAGGTAGGGAGATATGAGAGATTTTGCAGTTCCCTTTGTGTTCTAACTTGTTATATGAACTATATATTTTTTCTTATTTTCTCCAGTGATATTGGGGGTATACATATTATTTTAGATTCCACTGATGATTATCATTTACATTTTTAATATCATATACTTGAATCTATTTTTTTTTTGTAGCTGAGACCCAACTAAATAGTTTATTTTGGCTCCCCTTATCTATGATTGAATTCAGCACATTTTCTCCCCTTATATTGGCCATCTCTTGGCCCTGCCTCACATCCACTGGACCCACTTTTACTCTAGCCATGGCTATGACAGCCAGCTCCACACAAGTGAAACTGACAGCACTTCACCACAGCTGCATCATACATTTTTTTTTCTGCCCCAGGGCTTCTCTAATATTGTGCTATTGCACAGAACCCCTGTGGGAGCCCTCTATGTATTCCTACATGCACAATAGCAATATCCCATGAGTCAGCCTTTGATGAATGGAGATTGGAAGTCAATGGATAAATGCTTTCCCCCTCTTTCTTTGGGCAGGCAATTTTGAGGCACATCATATACAGCTTCTCAAGATTCCAGTGAAATTGATCTCATCACCCATAGCAGTGACTAATACTATAATGCATCTTTGTAAGGGCTTTTCCTTCTGTTTCATCCTCCCTGGTTTCACTGCTTCCTTGGATCACTTTCCAAATAAATTATCTAGACACAGGTCTCTAACTCTACTTTTGAGGGTAACCCAGACTAAAACACTCCTCTTCCATCCCTCTCCAAAACTTCCCAAGCTTTGTTGACATAATTTGAGGGCTTAGAGTCACCATTACTATAGAAAAGGAATCTCACTTACCAGATGGCCTCCTGGTCATGTAATGATAGACTCTTATTCACGTCTACAGCCACTCAAGTCACTTCTCACCTAAGAGGAGGCATTTCTGCTAATTTCCTGTGCATCTAGATAAAGATCCACCACTGCTCAGAAGCAAAATTCAACTACAGACTTCTCCTGGCTCATGGGAGGTAATAGAGGTGGACCTCTGTTAGACCATAATTTCCAGCACACTGGATCATTTGAAAGTCGATCCACCCCATTCAAAATTTCAGGAGGGTGACCCAGCCTCCTCTTTCTGGGATTGAGAAATGAAAAGGAAACTAAACAATAACTCATACAACTGTAGCTGAAAACCACCTCGGCTCCTGCATTAATTGGGACTCTGATGGCAAGTGAATGAAATCCAACTCCAAATAGCCTTAAGCTATTATAAAAGGGATTTAATGGTTCCTCTAACTTAGAAGATGAAAATAGAGCTGTCATCTGACATGAAAGAGCCCAGAGCTCAAACTATTCTGCAATTAATCTCTCTTCCCACCACTTTCCCAACTCTCTCTCCACCTACATCTCTCCTCCCCACCTAACATCTTTCTCTTCCTCTCTTTTCATTTCCTATAGCCCATCTTTCAGCTCTGTTTATGTGTCTTGGCCTCATTTTCTCTTTCTGTAGATGGGCTTTCTCCAAGGGATAGGGAAGATGGCAACATGAGCTCAATATTCACCACAGCCCCTGAGGTGACAGAGAATTGTAACTGGGCAGCCAGTATGACCAATGGATATTATCCTACTGGCTGCTTGGCATCCAAATACCCTTTCCAACTGAAAGGAAATCCCAAAACAAGGCTCTGCAGCTCACTAAAGAGGCTGAAAGCAAGGAGGGATGGGTGTAACTTCTCCTGTTCTCTGGAAGCTAAAGCATGAGCACAAGACCTGAGTGTAGCCAATCAGATACTCCTGGCCATGACCTTGAATCTAGAGGAAGAGGTGCAAAGGTTTGAGAGCTGGAGATTATGTAGGATAGCTGCAGCAGCAAGGTGTGGTGGTGAATGCTCAATGATGTGGTAGCAAGTGTCCAGGGCCCACAGAATCCAGGAGCAGAGCCAAACCATTAGAGATGGTGTTAGTGGGGTCATCTTAAGACTGAAGCTATGTCTTACTTCCATTGAGGGCTGCCCAAGCTTTATCTCCAGCCTTCTACTTGGTTGTGTGAACTTCCTGATTCCCTCTCAATAATTTACTTCTCAAAACACTAACCAGAGTAGGTTTCTAGTGTTTATAAAAAAGAACTCTAACTAGTACAGCAGACGTATTTTCCAGCTGCAGAAGAAAAATTTCAAAGACTTATTGCTAGCCAGCCCTGGTAGCTAGCCACCCACAACTGTTTTGTCTGTTACAAGAATGGGGTAAAGAGGGGTGGGAATGGCAAGTAAGGAGTGGAAAATATGCTGAGCAGCCCCTGCAATAGCTATTAGGACTGAACAACTTGATTTTCATTTATAAACATGAATACATAATGAAAAATCACCAGTCATATGAAGGAAATCAGATGCTCCAGAGTGGAAGCAAGGTGACTAATGAAAGCAAACGACTCTCCTCTGAAACAGTTTATGCAAAAAAAAAAAAAAAAGAACTTTTAAAACAAACTTTACATGTTCAGTGAGATTCCAGAGGCTGTAGCATGCAGTAGAAGAAAACGAAACTCCAGAGAAGTGCAAGGTCCTAAACAATCTGGCCCTGTCCATTTCTCCAACCTCATTTTCCACTGCTCTCCATCTTCCTCACTATGGCCTTCTTTCAGTTCTCAAATATGCTAACCTTCTTCCTAACACAAGCCACTGCACACACTGTTCTGTCTACCTGGAATGTTCTTTCTTGCCTTCCCCTGCCAAATCCCACCCTCACAAATATACAACTAATTCCTTTCCACACTTTAAGTTTTAGCTTCAATATAATTTCCTCAGAGAGGGCTTTCCTGATAACTCTATTTAAATACTGCCCAAGCATTCTCTATCTCAGTCTCTCATTCCTTTGATTTTGAGTGACCTTGGGACTAAGTTACTTAAGCAGTGTTCACCTCAGGTTCTTCACCTGTAAACTGGGACTAATAGAGAGACCTACCTCATAAGGTTCCTGGGAAGATTAAATGAGTTCATCCATGTAAAGCAATTAGAACTAAAGCACACAACAGCACTCAACAGATGCTATTATTTCCTTCATAGCATTTATCACATAGTGAAATTCTTTTATGTTTTTATTTACTTTATTAAAAATCTGCTCTCGCACAGATTAAAAGTTCCATGAGGTTAGTAACTCTTCTGTTTTGTTCACAGTGCCAGGCTCATATATATTTGTTGAGAATAAACAACTGAAGAAAATATTATCTGAAAATGAATAAAATATTATTATATCAATATGTTAGGACAGTGTGGTGGTCATATAATGCTCCGCTCAGATCTTTTGCTGTGGGGAGTATAATTGACTGACAGCTTTAGCTGTTAACCTCTGGATCAACCACATTTGCACCAAGGCCAGGCTTTCTGAGGGCTGCTTTCTAGTCAATGACTGAACATGGCAGAGGTACTAGTGCAGGTCCATTCTGGCAAACCACGGGACTCCTCTAAGAAGAAGTTTGGCCTAAGGACTCGCCATTGGCAAAGTCAAACCTTTCTTGGATCTGCACTTCACTCAGAAACTTCCTACCTAATCTTCCTTCCTTCCCTCTCTCCTTCCACAGGTGTCAGCCCTGCATTGTGGTCTGCAAGCTCTCTTTCCCTGCCTGCTCCTACTGACTCCATAATAAACCTCTTGCACATCTAATCCTGTGTTGGTGTCTGCTTCTTGGTAGACCCAAACTAACACAATTAGGACCTCCAGAAGCAAACCCTGAGGTGAGAATTCATGAGCAAATAATTTACTAAGGTGCTCTCAGGAGAAACTAGTAAGGGAGAGGGAAACAGGACAGGAAAGGGGAACAAGCCAAGCAATGCGCAATTTCAGGCAAAATCTCTGCCTAACCCTGCAGGGAAGCTGGGCTTACCGTGGCAAGAAGTCACTCACTATTCTCTCTCTCACCTTGAATTATGTTCACGTATTGTGGTCCAACCAAGCTCACCAAACAGGCTTTTTCAATGTACACTAAATAATGATGTACAGTACTTACAATTTAATAAAATAATAATACTGCGTATATAATCCAAAAATATTCTACCTATGGCTGGCAGATGGTAGGCACTCAATATGTGTTGAATAAATAGTACAATATTAATATAAAATGCTTGAAAATTGCCACCACCCTATAAAAAAGACAACACCCACACAGTTTTCATGTAATTTCTCTTTTTCCACAAAACTGTAAGTCCCAAAATATACACAAAGTGCTATCCTTCTTCCATTTTTATTCTTCTCAGTTCCATTCCTCTCCCAATGAAGGAGTCTCATTTTTCTTGCTCAATTTTGCTTTTTGCTCAAACATCAGTTCCCTGTCAATATCATTATTTCAATCCACTCAAATTACAGAGAGAGAAAAGGGTAAAGATGGTTAGGGCCCAGAACTTGAACCAGCAAAAGCTGCAATTCAACATCCTAATGTGGTTGACTGATGAGAATGGAGCAAAAAGTTTCCTTTTGCCTGGGCTAGAGGATAAGGACTAGAACAAAAGCAGATGAGGCTGCCTCCTTGGTCCTTTTCTCCTAGATCTCACCACTCCAGTGGTAACCTGAATCCAAGTAAGAGCACAGCAAGGAAAAGAAGAGGAATGAAGATGTGAATGCTTGGCACTGAACTAAACCACCCACCCTGGAATTTCCAATGGAGGGTATCTCCTAACAGAGAGGCAGTTCCTGGTCCATCTTACCTCACTAGCATAAGAGGAAAAACCAGTGCGTAATAAACGTAAGCAAAGAGGTTACATGTTATTGGATGTCTGCCCTTTGAACTTTATTATTACAAACTTTTGAAAACTTATAATTCGTTGTTATTGATGACAATATGATCCTTACCCTTATCCAACTGTAAGGAAATAATGTATGAGACATTAAGATAGGAATGTCTGTTGGTAAAGATTCAAGAGTTAAGGATTAAAGGTAGGCTCAAATCCCAAACTAGCTTTCTCTAGCCATGTGACCTAAGACAGATGAGCCTGTTTCCTCACTGATAGATAACTATGTACAATGCTGTTGTAAGGCGTAGAAATAATACAAGAAAAGTGTCTGGCTCATAGAATGTACTCAATAAAACTTGACAATTACTTACAACAGTATAACATGGTGTAAAGAGCACGAAATTTGGAATCAAAACCCCTGAGTGGTCTCATTTTGCCAATTACCTCTATCAAGAACCATACCTCTTTGAGTTTGCTTCCTTGTGTGTAAAATGGGCATAATAGCTGTATTACCCACCTCAAAATATCATTTAGAGGATCAAATGAGATACTACATGTTAAGTACACTGGGAATTATAAAGATTTTTTAACGTGATCTAAATGCTAAAATATTTTTTACTGCAGTGATTTTTGTTTTTTGTTTGTTTGTTTGTTTGTGAGGAGATCAGCCCCTGTGCTAACATCTGCCAATCCTCCTCTTTTTTTTGGTGAGGAAGACTGGCCCTGGGCTAACATCCGTGCCCATCTTCCTCCACTTTATATGGGACGCCGCCACAGCATGGCTTGCCAAGCAGTGCGTGGGTGCGCTCGCAGGATCCAACCGCCGCAGTGGAGCGCGTGCACTTAACCGCCTGTGCTACCGGACTGGCCCCTGCAATGATTTTTGAATGACATCTTTTTAAAATGCATTACTACTTCTTTGCTTTATTAAATATAATCTTAGGGCCAGCCCCATGGCTTAGCGGTTGGGTGCGCGCTGTCCGCTGCTGGCGGCCCGGGTTCGCATCCTGGGCGCGCACCGACGCACCGCTTCTCCGGCCATGCTGAGGCCGCGTCCCACATACAGCAACTGGAAGGATGTGCAGCTATGACATACAACTATCTACTGTGGCTTTGGGGGGAAAAAATAAAAATAAATAAAATCTAAATATAATCTTATCTTGAGGTCTCAAATCATACTGATGTCTATGATGTCTTAGCTCTTTTTAATCTATCTAGCATCAGATTGCTGCTTTTTAAAAATAGGTTTTATTTTTTATTGTGGTAAAATATACATAAAATTTGGCATTTTAATCATTTTAAGTGTACAGTTCTGTGGCATTAAGTACATTCACATTGTTGTGCAACAATCACCACTATCCATCTCCAGAATTTTTTCATCATCCCAAGCTGAAATCTGTACCTATTAAACAATAACTCCCCATTATCACCTGATGATTGCTGCTTTTTTCCTACTATTTCTTTATCTGGTATTGCTTCACTTGGTAGCAGCAAAACAGCTCACTTTCTCCTCCCCCCAAAATATACTGCTGCTGTAACTTAGTAGGAACCATAAAAGCCATTTTTAACCCACAACATTCTTTGGCCTCAAACATTAATACAATCTTGTTCCAACTTGACTTTTCAGCACTATTTCTGTTCAGAACCCAAGGTTAAAGTCAAAATAAACAGCTGTCTTTCACTATGTTTCCTCCCTTCCATACCTCGGCTCATACCATTCTCCCCATTTGGAATGTCTTTCCTATTTACCTCTTCCCACTCTTACCTATGCCTATTGGAATTCAAAGTCCAGCTCATATTCTATCTTCTCCATAAAGGCTCCTTGACTACCTCATACAGTAGTGATCTCTCTCCTTTGATCTCCTACAGCAGTTATTACCTAAATTACTCACGATAGAAATTGTATACTGTAGTTGTTTCTTTTATGCCAACCAGAGCTCCTCAAAACAGGAATTAAACTATATTATTTTGTTCAATCATTTGTTCATATATTTATTATTCATTCAACAAACACTGTCCACTGTGTATAAAATGGCCAACAAATGTTTGCTGAATAAACAAAAATTCTAAGTCACTGGGCTTTGATGGACGAGTCAATCAACTCCAGCTCTTCTTATGTTTGGGTTTTGGTAAAAAATAATCTTATATACCTCCCAGGTCTTAATTGTGCTCCAGGTAGCTAATAATCATCTGTAACATAATAATAATCCTATTACACTAGCTACCTATTAAATCAGCTAATATCAGTTTATTTTGCCTCTTTGGAAATTTAAGTCATACAATCAAACCTGAATGATTCTGCTGATTCTAAAAAAGAGTGCCGTGCTGTAGGTAGCCATCACTGTTATCAATCCCCACTTAGGGGCAAAACTAGGCAAAAGTATCTTTTTGTTAGCTTCCCGTATTCTCGTTGGATGTCAACGAGGGGAACAATGTAAAGCGCACCTAGCTTTCTTCATTTAGGTACACGTGGAAGGGAATAAGAGCTGGCAGGAAGTTCCTCGTATTTGGGTCAGTGCTTCTTTCCCCACAGCACAATGCCAACTGAGAAAGTTACTGACAGTTGGCTTCTCATAACCAAGCCTCTCCAGTGAGAGGAGACAAAGGAGGAAACTGCTGAGGAGACAGCGTTTTGAAACGGGTGCCTCTACCTGGACGCGGCGCCCACCCACTTTCCAATCAGAGCCGAGTATGGCATTCCTCCCCGGTCTTGATCGTTCAGTAGAGACCTCCACGTGCCACCAAAGTTAACTGAGTCCAAGATATTAACAATAAGTTATATTGCTTTACAAGCCACACTTGCCTTCATGGTTTCATTCGCGCTTCTCAACAGCCCTGTGATACAGGCATTATTTCTATGTCACAGAAGAGGGAACTGCTCCTGAGCCACAGAGCACTTGAACTACAGGGCTGATACGTAAATCCGGAGCTGAGACCACTCCTTCGGGGAGAATGACTGAGGCCCGGCGGTCCCCGGCCACCGCCAACACTTGCCCAGATAACCCGCCTGCCTTGGATTCTCGGGCAGCGGTTACCTTCCCGCGCGGCGCACTGAGCCGTAACTAGCCGCCACCCTCCCGGCTTCCCCAAACCGGGAAAACCACCGCCGGTGCGCGTCCCGGCTTAGGGCCCGCCCGGCAGCGCAGAGCTTACAGGACGAGGCAGCCCAAATGCCGTCACCCCAAGGGTACGCCACAAACCCGGACTAGGCTCTGCGCGGCTGACTCAGGCTTCCAACGCCCACCTGAGTGGGCGGTCCCCACAGAGTCTCCGGACTGGCAGCTGGCCCCCCCCTTGGCTCACACGCCGCTCTAGCCGTGCACCGAGCCGGCAATCTCGTTGCTCTCGGCTTGACGTCATCAGCGGGCGCCACAGCGCGGTGGCGGGCCAGCGCAGCCGGGAAGATGTCTCCGACGCCGCAGCTCTTCAGTTTGCCCGAAGCGCGGACGCGGTTTACGGTGAGCGGAAGGCAGGAGGGGGCAGGCCTAACCCAGGGCTACTCTTTGCCCTCCTCTCTCTGAAATTACTCAAATTTTGCCCTGGGATACAGTGAGGACCGAGGCGTGTACGCTGCGGCGTGGGCTCCCGGCCCCGTCAGGGGCTGGAGGTGGGAAAGACGCTTTACCTGCGTCTTTCGCCAGTCCTTTGCTGTCCGCCTCCGCTCTCCCGCCAGCGGGCCCCGGGACCCTGATGTCTGGGCGTCTTGGAGCCCTGCGTGGAGGGCTCATCCGCAGACTACCTCCGGTGCGGGCCAGCTCCTCGTCAGTGCTCGCTTAGCGGGGCAGGTGTCTCCGGAACTGGACGGGGAGCTACGCGGGGCGGGGGGGTGTGCGGAGAGGCGGGCGTGGTTTCAGCCCAGAGAACCGGCTCCTGCCCTGCCTCCTAAGCTGCCAGGTGGTTTTTCCGTCTGTCTGTTCCCTGCACTTGTAACTCTCAGTATCTCGCTCCTAAGAGATCGATGAGGAGATCCTAAGTGGGAAGAGGCAAACAGATCAGCTTGGGAAAGGTTGCCAGATGTTATTTTATTCTTACGCTTTGGGGAAAAGCAGTTGGAGCTTTGGGAAACACTTTACAGAGCGTTTTCATGTTGGCTTATTTAACTCTTACAATAGGAGTGTGAAGTAGGTAAGTTTTATTATCCGTTGTATATGAGAGAAAAACTAAGACACTGCCCCCCCCAAAGTTAAATGATTTACTTCACTGATTTTTCTGACTTCAGACCCAGTATTCTTTTTATATTGCCCATGATAGCCCCAAACATGAAGAACTCTGTTCAAAATTGTTTGACTGTATTTGTCTTTAGCATTTGTGCCAATATTTCAAGTCATGAAACTACTGATTATGCTTAACTATGCTCATGTAGTTGTAGTCATGCCCGAATGAAAATTCTGTGAAAGAAAATTGATTCTTTGTAGTCAGTAGTTTTCTTGTGTTCAGGTATTATTTTTTTCATACAGTGTGGTGTTTGTTTTTTACCAAATTATATGTTGTTTATGTTATCAGAATCGTTTTCCTTCTGTGCATTTTGCTGTAATCCCTGGTGCTCTGAAGTTCTGCTAAGAGTAACTTGAGGAATCTCCAAGATCACATTAGTCCTGGAAGGGACCATTTAATTGGAGATCATCTAGTCCATTGTTTCTCAAGTTTCCGTGTGTAGTGGGATCACCTAGAGATAAATTGTTAAATGTAGATTCTGGTTCAGTAAGTCTAGAATGGGGCCCGAGATTCTGTATCTCTAACAAGTTCGGAGGTGATGCCACTGCTGTTGTAAGGATCTACAACATCCCTCTTAGTTAACTGGAGAGGAAAATGAAGCACAAAGAGATAAAACGATAGGCCCGAGATTACACAGCCTATTTACAGTATAAATCTAACTCCTATGAGGCAATAAGATGACTTTGCAGGTGTATGTGAATTTTCACAGAATGAATGACTTTGCAATATTCTTGTCTTTCAATTATGACTACTTTAAGACAGTCAGCAGGGACTGTGCTGATCAAGCTACCTAAAGGAGGTAGGACTTGAGATGGGTCTTGAAGAATGGATAGAATTTGGACGAGCAGGTGGAAAGAACAACATGAATGTATGAATACCCTTGAGTGAGCTTGATAGAAACTGATGAAAAAACAGCTAGACCTTAGTGGAAATTATGTTAGGGTGTAGTGGGAAATAAGATTAGATAAAGTGAGTGGGATAATATTATCAAGGACCTTGAGAGTGAGCTATGAAACTTCAAAACCAAAACCTGTAAATAGAGAGCCATTTAGAGGTTTTTAAAAAAAAAAAAGCAGAATACTCTCATGAATGTGATATTTAAAGAGATGGTAGGAGGGAACACCTGTAATAAGAAAGTCTAGCTAGGAAGCTCTTGACAGGTTTAAAGTGATGAGAGTCTGTATCAGTAAGTGGCGTTTGAATAAGAATTACTGATAGAATGATTGGTAGGTAATTTTTCCCAGGTAAAAATATTTTTTACTTAGACATACTATTGATAAGTGATATGGTTTTCAGTAAATAATAAGCAAAATCTTTCCACTTATTTCCTATTTTTATTTTTCTAGAAGTCTACCAGAGAGGCCCTGAACAACAAAAATATCAAGCCATTGTTGAATACCTTCAGCCAGTTACCTGGCAGGTACGGCATTGACATCCATGAAATATGCTTGCCTGGATCTTTGTACTTACCTTGAGCTGTTTAAAAAATGCAAGTGTCTTTTGTTTTTTAATAGTGAAAATGAAAAAAAATGTACCCTTGACCAAGCTTTCAGAGGTGTTCTAGAAGAAGAAATTGTAAGTATGCTTATCCTTTATTAAAATTTTGCTGGCAAATTAATAAACTAGTTTTTAATAAAGCAGGTTTTTTAATTGCTTTTATTTTTAGAATGGATATTTAAACATTACTTTTTTTAGAGTGAGCTTGCTACTTTGTGAAAGCTGACTTGATAATAGTACAGGAATTATGTAATAATTAAGGGATTCAACAGCACAGGTGCAATTTAAAGGTTTGGTTTAATAAATGAAGAAAGCCCTCTGCAGTGAATATAAGAAAAGTTGACATGAGGTCTTACTTAGCAAGAACTAGAAGTTGAAGGTGAGCCCTCTCACATTGCTCTATCAACATCCTGTAGTGGCATGAAAGGCCTAGCCTAAGGATGTTCAGCATGGGAGCTGGGATTCATGTGCTCATTTTCTTCTGGCATCCTCCTCATTAGTTTGCATTCAAAAAAAACTACAGCCTATCCAACTTCAGTAGAGAATTTAATCTAAACATGAGCAGTCTGAATTTATTTACCATTAGTGGGGCACTCAAATGAAAGGAAAAGTCTCAGCAGTTTATTCTTGGTTAAGCAAAGGCTGGGTCCCGAGAAGCTAGATCCTTTTCTAACAGCCATAATACAGTGTCCCTTTCTTTCAGACAATTCTGGATCAAAAGTCATTCTTCCTCCTCTTCAGACATAACTACCTGTCGTGAGCCATTGGGCAACTTACTTTGCTTTTCTGAGCTCAATTTCATTTGTAAGACAGGCAATACCATTCTTTCAGGGTTGTTGTATAAAACAACACTTAATGAACACTCAATAAATGCTGGTTTTTATGATGTTATAGAACCTAAGCACTACCTCCCTTCTATTAAAACCCTCCCTCAGACATGCTGATGCCCCAGTGCAATTAATTCCCCTGGCCCTGCCTTCGCCCATGCCATTGATTGAGTTGTGAACCTTAGCACTTCTGTAGTTGATTAGCTTACAGCCTAAATCATGCTAACGTAAACATTTTCCTAAGACTGTTGGATTTTAAGTGAGTCTCCTGCTTATTGTTTACTTGATATACTTCAACAGTTAGTGACTCTGTTACCATTCATTTTTGTATTTTCATCTTAGAAAGTAATTTTATCTTCTATAAGAGACATTTTTATCCCATATTTGTAATAATCAATTTAATGTCAGAGGGTATGTTTTTATTGTTATCAGATTAGTCTGAACTCTGGCCCCTAAATTAAGTTGTTTTCTCCTCTGTTGGTAGATAAATCATTCGTCATGTGAAAATGTTTTAGCTATTATTTCTCTTGCTATTGGGGGAGTAACTGAAGGTAAGTATGGTTTTCTTTTTTTAAAGTAATTTTGGACATGACATGCTTTATTTAAAACTTAGCTAATTTTGTTTCTCCCCATATCTCCCCACCTAACTTTGTTCATTCTTCAAATTCTGCCTACCACCTTTGCTAAGAAGTTGTCCCAATGAAATTAGCTCACACTTATTTTTCGTCTTTATTATGCAGCACACATTTTGGCACTTCCTTTGATCTCCAGTTGTTTTGTTCATTCAGCAAATATTTATTGAGCATCTACTATGTGCCTGGTACTGAGCTAGGATTTGGAGATTCGTTGGTAAATACAACATATTCCTTGCCCGTAAGGAACCTAGTGACTAATGGAGGAAACAGATGTGTAACTGTCTTACTGTGGTATAATTACTGTGGTTGAAATGACTTTCTAAACTTCAGAATCTAAAGGAATCAGGAAGGTCTTAGAAAGGAAGCTGTAACACAAGAGCTGAGATGTGAGGGATGATGAATTTGTCAGGCAGAAACAGAAGGGAATAGCTATGGAAAGGCCAAGTTCAGCATGGCTAAAGAACTGCATGGAGCAGAGGGGTGAGAGAATAATGAGAATGGTGAGGAAAGAAGCAGGAGGAGTAGGTTAGGGTCATTTGTAAAGGGCTTTGTGTGCCGTGCTAAAGAGTAGCTATGGAGGAAAAGTTGGATTAGGAGAGACTGCTGGCAGGAAAACTAAGTAGGAGACTTAAAATGGGGCAGGGGCAGTGGGCAGTAGTTTCAAGAGACTTTAAAAAAGGTATATAGTAAGTACGCGGTGCCTAACATATTGGAGGAGCTCATTAAATATTTGCAGAAAGAAGTAATGAAAAAATAGTTCATCAGTACTCTTTAAGCAGTTTGGTTAAAATACTCATTTGATTAATTCAGATAATTTATGTGAAAAGTGCCTTTAATCTGTAAAGCATTAATCACATATTTATTATTTTGATACTTATTCCTACAAAAACTGGAACTTGAAAGTTAAAAGTGTTCTTTCAGTGTAGCAGCAAGCTATTTTGTGAACTTAAGCATAGTTCATAAATTCTGACAATTCTGACTTTATGTGTTTTATATGAGATGCTTATTCATTCATTCATTCATTAAGCATATTTAAATGAGTTCCACAATGGAGTGTTCTTTGGCCAGTTTGTCAGTTTTCGGTATCTGCTTAGTTCATGGATTACCTTGATGTGTTACTCTTATAGACAGATAATGTTTTTAAGGCTTGAAGTTGTACAAAGTCTATATTTAGAACTTTTACTTTCTCTGAGAAAGATGAGAACTTACAAACCTAAACCATAATTAAAAGCTTAAATGCTTTTTTATTTTAATTTAATGAGGAAAATCTCTTCTTGAGAGAGATCATTATTGTATTATTTATTTATGTGCCATGTTTTCAAATGGTCCAAAAATATGTTTTGTTAAATTCAACTCGGCAGATATTTATTGAGCTTCTATTCAATGTCAGACACTTTACTGGTTAAAACATACAAAAATACCTACCATTAAAAAGCTCATAGTCTATTACATAAAAAAGATAAACAGGCTATAAGTGCTATAATTATGTACAGTGTGCTTCAGAAACATAGATGAGGTGGCCTCACCGGTGTACCGTGTGATAGAGAGGAGGAAGACTAGGCAGAAAGAAGCGTTGTAAACAAAACCATGGAAGTATGAACTTAGCGAGGTGTTTGGGAACTGAGGAAGGGGGTATCTGTGGCCAAGGTTAAAGTGAAGCAAAGAGGGCAGTTGCAGAGGCTGGGACACGGGTTGTGAAAGTTCTAGGGGATCGTGCTATAACACAGCTCATCAGAATCACCAGTGAATCTCTATTTTTAAATGAGATTGCCAGGCCCTAGCTTAGTTTTACTGAATCAGAATCTTTGGGAGTGGGATCTAGGTAACTTTGTTAAGTTCTATAGTTGTTAAATGTAGGTTAACTTATGCCAAACTGTACTGCAACTAAGGGCAGAGAATATGCCTCTCAAATCGCTTGGATATACAGGGCAGATGGTATCACAGAATCTAAGTGTTAAGGAACTTTAGAGGTCATCTAGTCCAGTCTCATCTCTGGCCTATCCTGCTCCCCTCTGTAACGTCACTGGCAGGTGGTCATCCAGCCTCTGTGCCCGTTGATGGAGCTCGCTGTTTGATTTCTGTTAGATAGTTTTGATTATCAGGTTTCCCTTGTATTGAGTTGAAATCTGGTACCTTATGCTATCCTTTGGTTCTAGGCAGTATCCCTCACATCACGTTCCAGATGTGATCTTACCAGTGCAGAGTAGAGTTGGAAATATTCTTTCTTTCTTCTAAACATACTATATTAAATGCAGAGTTTCAGGCTTACAATACCCCCTAGATATTTTTTTACATACTATGCATAAGTGGCTACTTTTCTTAAACACTTAACAAGTGTTAGCAAGTATTACCTTAAAACAGAAGGAAGAATGAGCAGGGAAATAAAGTATTTTTAGCTAGTCTAAATGACCTTTTCTTTAAAAAAATCTTTAATTTATTGCTTTATTTAATAACATTGAATTTAGAAATAAACAACTTTTTACTTTGCTTTTCTTTCCCCTGAAACAATACTGTTATTTTAAATGTTTAATAATAGTTGAAATCAATATCAAACCTTTTTGTTTTCTTATTTGAAGATAATCTTTTCAAATCACATTTAGCAACATCATAGAACATTTAGAAATGAGGAAAAGGGAAAATACTAGTCATAATTCTTTAAACTACCACTCATTTTGGTAAATGTTTTTAGTTTCTCTAATCTTTTAAAAATTTTTACTGTTGTAACCATAATATACATACAGTTTTGAATCCTGCCTTTTTCACTTAACATAATATCATAAGCATTTTCCAAGTTGTTATAGTCATCATAACCACGGCTTTTAATTGGCTGCATCATATTCTTAGTGATACTGAAAGCAGACTATGGAGCCAGACTGCCTGGGTTCATATCCCAGCTCTACCACTTACTGGCTCTGTGATCTTGGGCAAGATAACTTCTCTGTGTCTCAGTTGTCTGAACTAGAGGTAATGTTATCTACCTCATAGGCTTATAAGGATTAAATGTGTTAGTATATGTAAAGCACTTAGTGTGCCTGACATAGTAAATGCTCTAAAAGTGTTATCAAGAATTATCATCATCATTATTGAGTGCATGTACCAAAAATTACACAAATATGTCCCGTTTGAGGACTTTTTGGTTGCTTCCATTTCTTGTCTTTTAAAACATTGTTAGGGGCCAGCCCAGTGGCGTAGTGGTTGGGTTTGCGCACTCTGCTTTGGCAGCCCAGGGTTCAGGGGTTTGGATCCTGGGCACAGACCTATGCGCTGCTCATCAAGCCATGCTGTGGCAGGCGTCTCACATATAAAGTAGAGGAAGATGGGCATGGATGTTAGCCCAGGGCCAGTCTTCCTCAGCAAAAAGAGGAGGATTGGCAATAGATGTTAGCTCAGGGCTAATCTTCCTCACAAAAACAAAAACAAAAACATTGTTAGGAGCAACAAAGTGTACCTTTAAAATATTGTTCAGAATTGTTTTGCTTGGGCTCGTTTACTCTGCAATTTTTTAAACTTTTAAATTGAGTTGTGCTCCACTTGCAGGTATTTGTACTGCATCTACACCTTTTGTATTGTTGGGAGATGTTTTGGATTGTCTTCCTTTGGATCAGTGTGACACAATATTCACTTTTGTGGAAAAAAATGTTGCTACTTGGAAATCAGTAAGTGCCTTAGTTTGGTTTTCTTTTTCTGCTAACATGTTTCTATAGATCCAGAGTCCTCTAAGAGTAGATTTTTTTGCTTATATTTCTAATATTGCTGATTGCCAAAAAGTTTGTCCTTAAAAATTAATATATGTTCTGCTCTCTTGGGGGAGCCATGTAAGAGTCACATATGGAGAAGAAGTTGAAGTACAAAATTGGACTAAGTGGTAATAACTAACTTGAAAATGCACACTTTTACATGTTTAAAACAGTTACTTAATATCATGTTTTGTTATCTTATATATCTAAAAATATTTTTATTTCATTGAAAATGCTATTTGCTTGAAAAAAGTGAAAGTGGCTTAGTAGATTCTCAGTGCATGATAGTGTTCTTTAATATTTTACTTCCTGTGACTTATTATTGAAGGATGTGTAAGAGCTTCTGAAGAACAGTGATAATTTCTGTCTTAATTTCAGAATACATTCTATTCTGCTGGCAAAAATTATTTACTACGTATGTGCAATGGTAAGTAATTCAATGGTAAATGATTGTGTTTTAAAATGTATATGTGGCCAGGAAAAGAGGTAGTTGAATTAAACACAAGTGATAAAATTTTTTTTTTTTTTTTTTTTTTTTTGGTGAGGAAGATCAGCCCTGAGCTAACATCCATGCTAATCCTCCTCTTTTTGTTGAGGAATAGCGGCTCTGAGCTAACGTCTATTGCCAATCCTCTTCCTTTTTATTCCCCCCCAAAGCCCCAGTAGATAGTTGTATGTCATAGTTGCACATCCTTCTAGTTGCTGTACGTGGGACGCGGCCTCAGCATGGCCGGAGAAGCGGTGCGTCGGTGTGCGCCCGGGATCCGAACCCGGACTGCCAGTAGCAGAGCACACACACTTAACCGCTAAGCCACAGGGCTGGCCCCGATAAAAATTTTTAAATAGATTAATATCTTCATTTTTAAATAACAATCTGATTTATTAAAACTAATCATTCACTTGAAATTAAGCTATTCCTCTTCTGAGTGTAAACTTAATGAAAACCAAAAAAAATTTTGATAAAGCTCATCTTGCCCATGCTGAATTTTTTTTTTTTTTTTTTTGGTGCTTTTTTGTATGTTTTTGATTTGTAGTGCTTTTCTGTGGCAATAGTGTCTACCCCCATTTTGGGAACTACTGCTTTAGGAAAATACTCTCGACAAACTGGTGAAGAAACTTGGGTATGACTGTAATAAACATAGAATGATCTCTTCTGTGTAACCTTCGTTTCCATATACTGTTAGATCTCCTAAGAAGATTATCAAAATCCCAGAACACAGTCTTCTGTGGACGAATTCAACTCTTTTTGGCCAGGCTTTTCCCTTTATCTGAGAAGTCAGGTAAGTTTTATACATGAAACAAATGCTTTGCAGGAAAATCTTTTCCAATTTTTAATGGATTAGACTCCGCCATGATAACAAGAAAATGGTTCTAAAAATTTGAAAGATAGCATAGAAAATTGTCACTTTATTTTCTTTTACTTGTAAATAGTTATACTGGTCTTAGTGTATAATACAGGTAACCCTTAAATAAAGTCACTGATTTTTTTCTTTAAGTTCAGAGCTTACTAATAATGATGTGCAGTTGAGTCACACTGAAATATGTAGATATGAACCATCATGTTTTCATTTTATTTCATAATGTGTGCTTATTTTTCTGCTTCCATTTTCTCCCTCACAGTACTGTTTAGCCATATTTTACTTCCTTTCGTTTCTTTTACCATTTTTTACTGTGAGATATAACACTCATATAGAAAAGTGCATAAAGTAAATGTATAGTATACTAATTGTGAAGCAAATACTTGTGTAACCACTGTCCGGGTCCAGAAATGGAACATTGCTCATCCTCTAGAGCCCTCTACAATTTATTCAATATGCCACATATTTTAATATCTCTTTGCTTCAGTCTTTCCTTCCTTAATATCAGTCTAATATACTACCTACTTCATATGTTGTAAGGAGTAAATGAATTAAAATATGTGAAGAGCTTACGACAGTGCTTGCATGTGGTAAGACATGTAGTATATGTTACCAGTGGTTTTTATGTGCTTTCTTTTTATCATGCTGGATCTATGTTGTGTTTGTTTTTTCCTACCTATTTAATGTGGTCAGAATTTAGATTTACCAGGGTATTTACCACTTGTGTTTCTGACCTTCTATCTGTGATCATTTTCCCCTTTAGACTTTTCTTTAGTGCAGATCTGTGTATTGTCTGAAAATCTTTATTTCATTATTCTTGAAGAATGATTTCAGTAGATATAAGATTCTAGGTTGGCACTAGATATAGAATATCATTTTTTAGGAGATATCATTCCTTTGCCTTCTGTCTCCCATTGTTCTGTAAACAAGTCAAATGTCAGTCTAACTCCTTTGAAGACAATCTAGATTTTTTTTCTCTATTCACTCTTAAGAGTTTCTTTTTGTTGTTGTTGTTTTCAGTTTTGCTATGATGTATCGAAGCATAGATTTCTCTTTATCATGCTCAGATTTGTGAGCATCTTGCACCTGTGGATTAGTGTCCTTAATCCAGTTTGTAAAAAATTTAGCCATTATCTCTACAAATATTGTGTATGCCTCTTTCTCTTCTTCTCTTTCTGGAACTCTAATAAACATCCTTCTATCTCACTATATCCTCTGTCTCTTATACTTTCTATACTTTCATCTCTTTGTCTCTCTCCATCACGTTCTGAATAATTTCTTCAGATGTGTTTTCTGATTCACTACTTCTCTCTTCAGCTATGAATAATCTGCTGCTAAATGAGTTCTTAATTTCAGTTATTGTATTTTTCATTTCTAGTTCTCTTTTAAGTCTGCCATGTCACTTTTTGGTTTCTTATTCCTTGCTGATATTTTCAAACTTGTTTTTTAACCAGGGTGAGCATTTTTATTTTTATATTCTGTGTCTGATAATTTCAGTACCTTAAGTTTCCATGAGTCTATCTCTAGTGTCTGCTTCTACTATTTCTCACTCATGATGTCTTATCTTTCTGTGTCTGGTTAGTGTTGGATGTTATATTTGAGAAGATATTTGAGGGAAAAATTTCAAGGCCTAGGAAAGACTGTTCTCCAGATAGTTTTCATTACTTCTGCCAGGCACCTTTAGAAGGGGTTACCACTAGTCCAGGATTACTTTAATCCAGCCCAGCTCAAGGCCTGTGATTCCTTAGATCATAAAGAAGACTTGGCACTGGACTGAAGTTTAGTTCATCCTTACCTGAGGATGTAGCCCTATGAGTTCTCAGCCTTGAAGATGGTTGGAGTCTGATTTAGATTCCCTACCTTCTTTGGGCTCAGAGATTTACTTTTAGCGTTCTAGCTTCAGGAAGTTGCTAAAAGAGTAGCTCAGTTTTGCAACTGCTTCCTCCTGTTTGGCAGATGTCCTCAAGACAAAAGTGGCTTTGAGTGCTGATGATGCATTGCTTATTTTTCTTGCCTTGTGGATTTTTGCCATATATTCCTTACTATCTTGTCAGCTATTTACCATTTTTATGAAAACCATTTTTCTATTTCATTGCCCAGAACAATGCTATGAATGTGGTTTGTGCTCTTTTAATATTTATGTAATTTATGCAAGTTTTTAGTTATCCTTAGTGGGAGGGTTAATCTGAATTAATTAATTAGCTAATTAATTAGCCTTCCATTACCAGAAACTCACCTTTTTTTATTACTTTTTTTGAACAGCTTTATTGAGATATGAATTCACATACTGTACAATTCACCATGTAAAGTGTATAAATCATTGTTTTTCAGTGTATTCACAGGGTTGTGCAACCATCACTACAGTCTAATTTTAGAACATTTTTCCTTCTAGAAGGAATCCCCTACCCATTTACTGTCACTCCCCACTTACCTCCATCCTTACCCTCTCCCTCAAACCCTAAACAACCATTAATGTACTTATTGGTCTCTATAGATTTTCCTATTGTGGACATTTAAAAAATGGAGTAATAAAATATTTGGTCTTGGGGCCGGCCCGGTGGCGCAGGCGGTTGGGTGCGCGCGCTCCGCTGCGGCGGCCCGGGGTTCGCTGGTTCGGATCCCGGGTGCGCACCGAAGTACTGCTTGGTAAGCCATGCTGTGGCGGCGTCCCATATAAAGTGGAGGAAGATGGGCACCGATGTTAGCCCAGGGCCATCTTCCTCAGCAAAAAAAGAGGAGGATTGGCGGATGTTAGCTCAGGGCTGATCTCCTCACAAAAAAAAAAAATAAAAAAAAAAAAAAAAAAAATATTTGGTCTTTTGTGACTGGCTGTTTTTAATTTCACATAGTATTTTCAGGGTTCATCTGTGTTGTAGCATGTATCAGTAGGTCATTCTTTTTAATGGCCAAATAATATTCTCTAGATAGATATACTACATTTTGTTTATCCATTCATCAGTTGATGGACATTTGGGTTGTTTCTACTTTTTGGCTATTATGAATAATGCTGCTGTGAATATTTGTGTACAAGTTTTTGTATGGATGTATGTTTTCATTTCTCTTGAGCATCTACCTAGAGTGGAATTGCTGGGTCATATGGTAGCTCTGTTTTAATTTCTCCTGGGTCTATATCTAAAAGTAGAATTACTAGGTCATATGGTAACTCTGTATTTAAATTCTTGAGGAACTACCAAACTCTTTTTCAAAAGAGGCTGCACCATTTTACAGTCCTATCATTGACACACATAGGTTCCAATTCTCCACATCCTCGTTAACACTTATTATTGTCTGTCTTTTTTATTATAGCCATCCTAGTGGGTGTAAAGTGGTATCTTACTGTGGTTTGGATTTGCATTTTCCTAATGACTAAAGATTTTAAGCATCTTTTCATGTGCTTACTAGTCATTTGTATGTCTTCCTTAAAGAAATGTCAATTCATATTCTTTGCACATTTTTAAAATTGAGTTGTCTTTTTTATTAAATAGTTGTATGAGTTCTTTTTATATTCTAGATAACTAAACTTTTATCAGATATATAATTTGCAAATGTTTTCTCTCATTCTGCAGATTGCCTTTTCACTTTCTTGATAGTATCATTTGCAGCACAAAAGTTTTAAATTTTGATGAAGTTTAATGTATTTCTTTCTTTTGTTGCTTTTGCTCTTGGTGCTAGTTCTAAGAAACCATTGCCTAACCCAAGGTCACAAATATACTCTTTTTTTCTAAGAGTTTTAGCTCTTACATTTAGGTCTGTGATCCATTTTGGGTTAATTTTTGTATATGGTGTGACGTAGGGGTCCAATTTCATTCTTTTATATGTGGATACCCAGTTGTCCCAGCACCATTAGTTGAAAAAACTATTCTTTCCCCCATTGAATTGGCATCTCACCTTCTTTATGCCTTCAAAATACCAACATCAATTGAACTTTAGGGCCTTTGCACTGACTCTTTCCTCTGTCTGTAATCCTTTTGTTGTTATTGTCACATTATTGACTTTTGCTATCACTCAATCTCAGTTTAAATTTCACTTCCTCAGTGAGGCTCTCTTTGAGCACCTAATCTAAACCTGTCACCAGTCACCCATTATCATCACCTAATTTCAAATCTCTCCTTAGCATTTAACACCATCTGGCATTTTCAGTGTGTTTGTGTTGTTCACCTCTGTATTCTCTGTGCCTAAACAGTGCCAAACACCTAGTCACCATTTAAATGTGTGATGAGTGAATACCCTATCTCTTTGTAAAATGAAGTGAAGTATGCCCCCTCATAAGTACTAATTTGTGATTTCTTTTTCTGGAATTTACAGAAGACATAAGAACAAGGTTTCAATTCCCAGCCATTCTTTTTTCCTTCCTGGTTATCTCCAGCCTCCACTCTCATCATTTTTTTTTTAAACATTTTAGACCTCTTTTTCAATGTACTGCATTTCTAAACTGACAAGACGTAGAGAAACCACTTTTTCTTTCTCTTAGTAACTAGTTGAAAGACTAACAATATATTGCTAAAAGTAGCTTTAATCCATGTATATCTTTTAGTCAATTATATTTTTAATGTTATTTTTTAAATTATAAAAGTAACACAACCTTATTTCAGAAAATTTGCAAAGTGAAGGCAAAAAACTATTCATAATCAATCATACCACCCTAACATAAGCTAGGTTGACATTTTGGGATGTTTTCTTGTAGTATTTTATCTTTTTTTTTTTTTGACATTTATAGATGCTTGAGATTCACTAGGGTATGTCCCCAGACCTTCAGAAAGCCATTTTAGCATGTAATTTACCCATTAAATGTAGTGATGCATGACTAAAATTTTTAACTTAATGAGAATTATGGTATGTGCTATATTGGGTAATAAATAGAGAATAGACAAAAGGTATTTTAAGTAAACAATGCTGAATGGTCAGCCAGGTTCATTCTCCAGCTTAATGACTTGATCTAGCATGCTAGCTTTTTTTTTAACTTTTTGTTTTGAAATAACTTTTTTGTGTGTGTGTGTGAGGAAGATCAGCCCTGAGCTAACATCCATGCCAATCCTCCTCTTTTTGCTGAGGAAGACGGGCTCTGAGCTAACATCTATTGCCAGTCCTCCTCCTCTCTTTTCCCCAAGGCCCCAGTAGATAGTTGTATGTCATAGTTGCACATCCTTATAGTTTCTGTATGTGGGACACGGCCTCAGCATGACCGGACAAGCGGTGCGTCGGTGCATGCCCGGGATCCAAACCCGGGCTGCCAGTAGCGGAGCACGCGCACTTAACCGCTAAGCCACGGGGCCGGCCCTGAAATAACTTTAGACTTAAAGAAGAGTTGCCACCAAAGGATAGAGGGTACCTGAATAACCTTCACCTACTGCTAACCTCTTGCATAACTATGGTACAGTTATCAAAACTAAGAAATAAACATTGGTACAAGACTGTTAACTACAGACTTTATTTGGATTTTACCAGTTTTATCACTACTTTCTTTTTTCTGTTTAAGGATCCAATCCAGGATCTCATGTTGCGTTTAGTTGTCATGTCACTTTAATCTCCCCAGTCAGTAACAGTTCCTCAATCTTTGCTTATTTTTTTCATGATCTTGACACTTTTGAAGAGTACTAGTCAGATATTTTGTAGAATGCCCTTCAATTTAGGTTTGTCTAGTGGTTTTTCATAATTAGATTAAGGTTATGGATTTTGGGGAAGAAGACCACAGAGGTGATATGCCCTTCTCAGTGCATCATTTCAACATGGTGTTGATATGTCTTATTATGGGTGGTGTTATCTTTGATCACTGGGTTAAGATATTAACCTTCATCACCATATTTCTCTTCTGCAAAGTTACTACTCTTCCCTTTGTAATTAATAAATATTTGGAAGGAGATACTTTGAGGCTATGCAAATACTCTTTTTCTCCTTAGACCTTTGTCCACTGATTTTAGTAGTATTCCTCAGTGGATTTTGCCTACAGTGATTATTATTAGGTTGTCTTGGTGGTGATTTTCTATTTCTCTCATTCCTTCTACATTTATTAATTGAGATTCTCCTGTAAGAGTTGTCTTTTCTCCTTTACTTATTAATTCACTCTTCTATTTCATTATGAACTCACGGATATTTAGTTCATTCTCTGGGTTATAATCCCATAGTATCATTATTTATTTTGTTGCTCAAATTGTTCTCTTTTGCCCATTGGGAGCTCTTTCAAGTTCCCAGGTTCATCTTGTATTTTCCTGGCCCAGCCCTGGAATCACCCACTTCTCCAAAGAGCCTGATTCATTTTATTTAAGAGTGGTATTTAGAAGCCAAAATCTGGGCCCTAGGGACTGGGCCCTAGTGCTACTGGAGTATCACTGCTTCTAGGCCCTCTCAGTGGACAAAACCAAGAAAGATATGTATGTATACTAACCCATGTATACTTGCACATCTATATTTATTTCTGTATCTATCTCTATATATTTTTTTAAATGACCAACAACAAAAACCATGAGATCATACTGATATTTCTGTGTCTAATTCAGCACCAATAGGCCTGCTTATTTATAACTTCTTTTCTGACATTGAAAAACTTGGCTCTCTCATTAACTACAATATATTTTCTATAAATATTGCTATATACTCTTTTTGATTAATACCATTTTTATTTGTACTTTAGCAAAATTATAAATTACTATATATTGCATTCTGTAAAATTGTTTTTGAGTATTCATGAATAATAAGGATCAACCATATTTGTTATAATACGTGTAGAATTCTGTGTACTCTAAAGGCACCTTTAAGAAAGGATTTTTAGAAAAGATTTGAAAATCAAGTGTGGTATTATTTCTGGCTTGATCTGCTTAATTATGGATTTATCACTTTATGTGTTTTGGTTATATGACAGCAAAGTTATATTCTTAAACAAGTTTAGGCGTTTGGTGGATTTGCTTTGAAAATCTTTTTTTTTTTTCAATAGGTCTTAACTTGCAGAGTCAGTTTAATCTGGAAAATGTCACTGTTTTCAATACCAATGAACAGGAAAGCACCTTGGGTCAGAAGGTGAGGCTGATATGAAATCTAACAGAACATCTTTATAAGTTTGTTATTGAGATAACTCATATGAATGGGTCTTTTTAAGTCATCAAAAATTTTAAAACCTTTATTTCCAGTTTATAGAAATAATATGTATTCTGTGT
This sequence comes from Diceros bicornis minor, assembly GCF_020826845.1. Classification (NCBI taxonomy): domain Eukaryota; kingdom Metazoa; phylum Chordata; class Mammalia; order Perissodactyla; family Rhinocerotidae; genus Diceros; species Diceros bicornis. The sequence continues at coordinate 14,286,759 of NC_080755.1, read as the reverse complement.
GAAAAATACAAGCAAAATAAAAATATTTAAAATAGAGAGTACAGCTACCCCACAATCCAGGGCTCCAGAGATAGCCACTCTTACCATTCTCTGTCTATCATTTCAGGACTTTTTGTGTATATGTAGTTTTATTCCAAAAATAAAGTCATACAATACATACTTTTCTCAAACTCACTTTCTTCTTTTAACAGTATAAAATGGATGCATTTCTGCATCAGTACATTTAGATCTGTCTCAGTGTTTTAATGACTCATGATAAGTCTTTAGATGTATCACAATCCCCTGTCAGTGGTCATTTAGATAACCTCTAATAGTGACAAATTGTTAACAGCTTTAACACTGAATAGTGTTGTATTTATCATTGTTAAATTATGCAAGTGTCTCCTTAGAATAAATTCTAATAAGTGAAATTGCGGTGTCAAAATATATGCATATATCAAATTTTGATACCTATTGCCCAGTCACTTCTCAAAAAGATTATACCCATTTATTTATACTACATCTGGTGGCACATAGAGAATGCCTGCCCATTTTCCCACAGCCTCATACCAACACTGGGAATTATCAGTTTTTAAAAATCTTTGCTTAATTGATATATACTTGAAAAGTAAGTCTTCTTTGTTTTAACTTAGATTTCCTTGGTTATTAATGAAATCAAGGAACTTATTGTATGTTTATTAGAATTTATTTTTCTTCTGTGCTGATTAGAAGCAATGAGGAAAAGAATTGCCTATTCATGCCATTTGCCCAATTTACTGTTGAAATGTCTTTTTCTTATTGATGTGTAGAAACTCATTATATAGACTACTATTAACTCATTACCTACCATATGTTGATATATTTTTTCTCAGTTTATAGTTTTTCTTGTAACTTAATTTACAGTGCCTTTGCTGTATAGAACTTTTAAATTTGGGTATAATATTAGCATTTGTTGATCTTTTGTTTTATTGTTTCTGGCCTTATACCATACTAAAGGCTTCCATTCCACAAGATTATATAATTCCCTTTGTTTTCTTCTGGTGCTTTTATGATTTTAATTTTCCTTTTAAATCTTTAACCCAGCAGGAATGTTGGAGTTTGAGATAAGTTGAGTTATAATTTTATTTTTTTCCAAATGGCCAGGCAGTTATTTCAGAACCATTTGGTAAATAATCCATCATTTTCCCATTGATTTTTAAAAGAACATCAGGGGCCGGCCCCGTGGCGTAGCGGTTAAGTGTATGCGCTCCGCTGCTGGTGGCCTGGGTTCGGATCCCGGGCGCACTGACGCACTGCTTGTCAGGCCATGCTATGGCAGCATCCCACATAAAGTGGAGGAAGATGGGCACGGATGTTAGCTCAGGGCCAGTCTTCCTCAGCAAAAAGAGGAGGATTGGCATGGATTAGCTCAGGGCTAATCTTCCTCACAAAAAAAAAAAAAGTTTATAAAAGGACATCAGCTATAATCTACCCTATTTTTAGAGACTATTTATGATATATCTTGAAGACAGTCCAGAGTTTTCAAGTTTCTAACATTCAGAACCTACTCTTCATTTAGTAACAAGTTATAAAATTTAATAAATAATTAATTAGATGTAACTAATATCTCACTGTAAATTAATCAGACTACTTTATGTAATTTATTCCTTAAAATATAATCATTATCAATTTGGAAATGATTCTGACTTTGCTTAAGATTTTTCAAAATCTTGTCTTTCACATACATATATATATATATATGTAGGTACTGCTTGGACTATTCCATGTAAACTTGTTACTTTGAATTTTTCAATATAGAACTGGATACTCGGCATATCCTAAGGAGTTCCCAGATAATAAGTGTTCTCTGTGGAGGTGGGGAAGGCTCTCCATGGTCAAATTAAAGTTGGGGACAAAAACTACTTAAATTCACTTTAAGCGTTATTTACTGCAGTTCTTAGAGTCCTTAATATACTAAAGATCTTCTCAATTCTCTAAAAGGTCATTGTATATATTTCCTAAATGTGTTTTGGCATGGACCCTTTATGCCCAGGGAGAATATACTGACCATGTTTGGAGAAATACCAGTTTAAAACTTTCCACTAGGTCTCCATGACTATCTTATATCATTGTCATACTGCTCTTGAATTCTTGTATCCATGTCACATAGAATTCCCATTGCCTTAAAGATTAACTATAGGTCTAGACAGTTACTGTGACTAGACTTCTGTAGTAATGGTTTTCTAGAAGTATGTGAATGACATTGTTCCAGCATTTACCTTCTGCCTGACAACTGCTTCATGACAGGCTGTCCATTTTTTTAAATTTAGCACACTGAGGATAGAGAAGAAGGAATGGATGTAGAAGAAGGAGAAATGGGAGATGATGAAGCTCCAACAACTTGGTGAGTTTTTAGAAGTTCAAATTTCTTGATTTACAAAGATAGGTACTTAATGACTTATCAAGTACTAGAGTGAGAATGTAGACAAGGAGGAAGGAAATCATCTTATCCATTTATTTTATTTGTAACTTTCATGTATATTACTTAAAATTATAAATTCTAAATCGTTAATGGGCTGTATCCATTGGTTTCTAAATTACATTCAGACAGTTTGTTTACATAGCCTACTTTGTATATATTTCTAACATTTGAAAAGCCACCCACAGGCAACCTAGGTGCTCCTCCCCTTCTTTCTTCTGCTTAACTTTGTGGACTCAGTGCCTATGGGTATTGGGCTGACTTTTAAATGAAGTGGGAGGGATATGAAACTTCCTTTCTCTCTTCTCTCCTTCTGTCCGCTCCTGTCACTGTTTCTGTCTCATCTTCTATGACCCTGTGCTTTCTTTCCAAATCATTTCTTCCTAGTCCTGGTTAGAAGCAATGAGGAAGAGAAAAGGGCAAGTGTGAAGGAAAACTTTCATTAGCACTCTTCCAAGTGTCTCAGGTGACAAAAGTTATTATCCCTCAGTTGCAATTGAAAGAATTTCCAGAAGATCAAAAAGAGGTTCCTATATCCACACAGAGAGATGTATTCCTGATATCCCAAATTTCAAATTCAAACACATATCCCCAAAGAAACATTCAAAGTAGTGTGGCTCCAGGCTTAATTCCAATATTTCCTAGTCACATAACCTTGAGCAAACTACTTAACCTCCCTGCAACTCAGTTTTTAGAGTCTTTAAAGTGTAGTAATGCCACCTACCTGCTACAGTTGTTGAGAGGAATAAATTAGATGCTAATTGGAAATGGTCTCTTAAGGCACTTGGTAGTTATCATCACTGTAGTTGTTGATGTTATATAGAGTGATGTATGGAAAGTGCTGAGAACAGGGCCTATTCAGTGTCGAGTTAGCTATTATTATCAGCTGTGGTTTTTTATTATTTCTAGAGACCTGTTTGTTCATGTGCATTATAGATAAAGTAGACTTTTGAGGTCTGGCCAGGGCAACATAAGGGCACTGGGCCAAGGTATTAGGCTCTAAGTTAACAGGTCACCTGAGATGTAAACAGAGCCCCAAAGACAAACTCTACCCAATGTACTTTTTTCTAGTTAAACTCTGCCTAAGCCTCTGTAGACAATTCAGCCTCATTGGTTATGTTCATAAACTAGTCACAGCTGCAGGAAAATCACTTAAACAGGACTCAGCACTCAGCTGCCTCTCAGTCTGTCACAATCACTGTTTTGTTTTTTTTTTTGTTTTTTTTTGTGAGGAAGATCAACCCTGAGCTAACATCCCTGCTAATCCTCCTCGTTTTGCTGAGGAAGACCGGCTCTGAGCTAACGTCTGTTGCCAATCCTCCTCCTCCCCGCCCCCCCTCAAAGCCCCAGTAGATAGGTGTATGTCATAGTTGCACATCCTTCTAGTTGCTGTATGTGGGACGCGGCCTCAGCATGGCCGGAGAAGCGGTGCGTCAGTGCGCGCCAGGGATCTGAACCCAGGCCGCCAGTAGCGGAGCACGCGCACTTAACCGGTAAGCCATGGGGCCGGCCCCACAATCACTGTTTTTTGAATGGAGGAAGAAATTGTATGAGGAATTACTTTGTGACCAGCTATCTCACTAGACTGTCTTAAGCACTGTAATTTACAAAGAAGAACACATTACTCATATATTATCTACAAAATGAAGTCCATTTCAGATTTGGCTCTAATACACCAATAAAAATTTTTGTATTAAAAAAAAAACATTCCAGTGGGCTGAGCCCTGTGGTGTACGGTTAAGTTCACACGCTCCACTTCGGCACCCCGAGGTTGGCAGGTTCAGATCCCAGCCGTGGATCGAGGCATTGCTTATTAAGCCACGCTGTGGCGGCATCCCATATAAAGTAGAGGAAGATGGGCACAGATGTTAGCCCAGGGCCAGTCTTCCTCAGCTAAAAAAAAAAAAATTCCACTGTATAAAGTCCTATAAAATCATCAGCTCAACATTTAAAAAATGTCGTTTTACAGAGTATCTTGGTTAAAATAGTTAGAAAACGTTCTATTGTAGATAGAAACTCTCACCCTAACTTGTTATTGTTTGCGTAAACAGTAAGTAGTTACATTTGCTTTGTGTGGATGAATAAAAACCTAAAAGTATCTGTGGAATGGTGAAGGTAGAAGGCAAATTGCAGTGGGTTGAAACATGAAAGGAAGGGGAGGAAGTAGTAACGTTGAATGTAGACAACTCTTTCAAGAAGTTTAGGGATGAAGGAGGCGAGAGAGGGACAGCATGTGGCGGAGGGGGATAGAACCATGAAGGGAGAGGATTTTTTAAAAAATATATGTCTCCACCATAAAAGTTTCCTAGCAGTAATATATTACTACTTCTTTAAAATTTATTCTGTGAGGGCCGGCCTGGTGGCTTAGCAGCTAAGTGCGTGCGCTCCACTACTGGTGGCCCGGGTTCGGATCCCGGGCGCGCAGCGACGCACAACTTCTCCGGCCATGCTGAGGCCACGTCCCACATACAGCAACTAGAAGGCTATGCAACTATGACATACAACTATCTACTGGGGCTTTGGGGCCAAAAAAAAGGAGGAGGATTGGCAATAGATGTTAGCTCAGAGCCGGTCTTCCTCAGCAAAAAGAGGAGGATTAGCATGGATGTTAGCTCAGGGCTGATCTTCCTCACAAAAAAAAAAAAATTTATTCTGTGAGGCATCTCAGACACATACCAGGCCAAGTAAAGATAAAAGGAGAGAGATTAGAAGCTTTTACAGGTAGGAGATGATAATTAGCAACTTGGAATAAGATTGTTATATCAAACATTAAATGAAACGTGAGCTTCCTGGCAACTGAGACAAAATGGGACCTATAATGGTTCCATAATTCTCATTCTCTGATTAGATGTAGCCTTCCATTTTTCTTAAGAGACAGACTTTCCTAGTACTACATTTCAAGAGATATTTACTATATTCTTATGTGTGGTAACTGAGTAACATTGTGTGTATGTGTATAATCTTATGTATGTATATATACGCATGTAACTATACATATATATCAAATCTTCAAAAGCAGTTTTGTTTCAAAAATATTCTCTTATCAAGTGTAAGGAACTGTACAGATAATTGGTTATGGTATTATTTCATGGGTATAAATAATTTATTTTCTATGTGACTTTTTCTTTTTCCAATTTACTTTCACATTTTGGGAAATGTTCTTTCTGTGGCTTTTTTTTTTTTTTTTTTTAAACTTGATCCATAGAAAACCCAGACCTATAATCTTATTGTTGTACATCAATGAAATTGCTTTAATTATAGAAAGAGGTTGCTGTTCAGATAATTGTTTTCCTGTTTTCAAGGTTGTTACTAGGAAAGAGTTTAGAAAGAGTGAAAGTTAACATGCTCATTAAATTCTTTCAAATACTGATGGTTCTTGATAAAACTTTTGGCAGGAGCTAGATTTTGGTCAATTAAAAGTTGTCAGTATTCTTCATTATTGATTTGAAGCAAGATCCACATGCTTCAGATACTTGCAATTGATCTAGCGAAGTTAACATTCTTTTATCAAAATTAGCTAAGCTTGCTAAATTATTTACCTGACTTTACACATAATTCAAAGCCATTGTAATCTGCGTGCATACATAAGCATAATTTCAAGCCTCTTTTGTAAAATAACGTGCATGAACTTTGTGGCTGCTATTTCCCTGCAGACCAAGGGCTTTTTCACTTATTTCCAAGTTCACAGCTTTGTTCCAGGCAGTTAAAGTTGTCAGAAGTGTGAATATAAGATAAGTGATGTGTTACTATGTGTATATATAATGTGTATGTTTTTATATGTATGTGTTTTTCTTGAATTGATATGCCAATTGATATAAATTTAAACTAATTATTTTTTAAATTTTTATTTATTTATTTATTTTTTCCCCCAAAGCCCCAGTAGATAGTTGTACATCATAGCTGCACATCCTTCTAGTTGCTGTATGTGGGACACGGCCTCAGCATGGCCAGAGAAGCGGTACGTCGGTGCGCGCCAGGGATCCGAACCCTGGCCGCCAGCAGCAGAGCGCGCGCACTTAACCGCTAAGCCACGGGGCCGGCCCTAAACTAATTATTTTTTACATGGATATTTCATGATATTGACTTGTAGTTTATAATCTTAATCTCACCACAGGAATTTTAATTCATATGGTTATTTATCAAATGTGCTTCCATATGTTTTAATAAAATATTTTTCCCTTTGTTCTTTCTTAGATCACTAATAAACCTTTTCAAACTTCTTCGTAGAAAGCTGAATTTTACACTAGCAAATTTTTTGATGCTTTTCTACTCTAACCTCCTTATTTTATATGCAAAGACACTAAGGTATTTTTCAGTCTTTTAAACATTAACCAGCCCCTCTCCTAAAACTTTTTTTTGACAAAGTATGTGGTAAAAAATTATACTCACTTTTATAATCCTTTAAAAGTATTATAATATTGCCCTTGATACTCCCTAGTCATCAGAAAAAGTATTATTAAATATATCCATCTCAAAGATGAAGAGTGGGGGATTAATTTACTTCCTGTTATTGGCCAGAATAGAGAAGGCAGAACTCTAAGATCGTGGTGCTCTTGTAGATCACTAAACCCACTTCCTGTTTCCCATATAAAATTATAATCTTGGGGCCGGCCCGGTGGCGTAGTGGTTAAGTTCAAGCACTCCACTTTGGTAGCCCGTGGTTCGCGGGTTCAGGTCCCGGGCACAGACCTACACACTATTCATCAAGCCATGCTGTGGTGGCATCCCACATACGAAAACAGAAGAAGATTGGCACAGATGTTAGCTCAGGGACAATCTTCCTCAGCAAAAAAAAAAAAAAAATTACAGTCTTACTTGGAATATTTGTATGGGTATGAAGCTTGGGAAAAATCCTAACTGTAATCCATTATTATTATATTAATTATTATTAAGGTTTATTTAGAAGAAATGGAGTAAGGTAGTACACAATCATGTTTACAGACAAAATTAGTTTTACAGAGATGGTATTGAAAATTTTTGTGGATATTTGAGGATATGAAATAGTCGAAACCTTAATCATTTTTGACATATGGGTAATACTGAAAGACTTTATTGGCTGTTTTGAATGATACAGAGGATTTTGTTACAAACAACAATCTCTTAGACTTAAAAAGTCTGAAATGTTTAACATTAAAAATTAAAACATTTTATAGTATAATGATTGCTTGTAAATTTAAAAATTAGAAGAATGTATATTGAGACTGTAGATTTCTAACATAGCCAACTTAGAAGTTGAATTAGTAATGCCATAATAAAGACACTAAAGAAAGGGCTTATTTTTGTAATACTAATTTGGTATGTACCTAACATTTTTATCTCACACTAGGACTTCTTAGTGTTGGTTAGGATATAATGCCTATGGCTTTTAACATAGACTCAAATTAACATTAGCTTAAATAACATAGATATTGATTTCTTTCTCCTATAAAAGTCTGGAGACAGGCAGTTCAGGGCTGATACAGTAGCATTCCCCAGGGAGATTGTCTAGAGACCCAGGGTCCTTCTAACTTCTTGCTCTACCATCCCTTTTGGTGTTTGCTGTTTTTCCTGTAGTCCAAGATGGCTCATCATCACATCTGCATTCTAGCCAGCAAAAAGGGAAAAAGCAAAATGGTAAAACATGGCCCAAATAAGTCACATATGACTTCCGCTTCTAACTGATTGGCCAGAATTTATCCACAGCTAGCTGCAAGAGAGGTTAGAAAACATAGTCTTTAATTCTGAATAATCGTATCCAGCCAAAATTCAGAGGTTCCATCACTATAGATAAGGAGGGTCTGTTGGGGGTCTATGACTCCCCTGAAGTTATTTATAAAAGTTTAGGTAAGTATTCATGAATGTGCACTTTTCTGGGGAAAGAGGCCATAGCTTTTATCAGCTTCTTAAAAGAGTTTGTGACCCAAGAAAAGTTAAGAGCACTTGAGATATTTCTAAAGTAACCTAAATGATTTATTTAATATAACATTTATTTTATTAGCTCCATTCCAATTGATTACAACCTGTACCGAAAATTCTGGTCACTTCAGGATTACTTTCGGAACCCTGTGCAGTGCTATGAGAAGATTTCATGGAAAACTTTTCTTAAGGTGAGTTGCCCGTCACAGACTACCAAAAGCCCAATATTTTACAGCTAGTGGCAGAGCCAAAACTTTGCTCTTGTCCAGCCTACTTTTCACTATGTGATTCTGCCTCTTACATTTTTATACCTATTTCATAATACACAGAGGCTAAATTGTAAATTAATATTTACAGTTAACTGATTGATATAAACTGATTTTGTGAAGTACTTTATAAATGACTTGAGGATTTAAAAGTTAGTAATTGCAACCTTGGGTTTTTTTACATAATGAGAACCATCAACGTGAATTGATGAATTTTTGCAGAATACATTCTGTCTTTACTTTGCACAAAATTATTTTAGCTTTCCTATTAGAAAAGGTGTCTGCAAACTATGGCCTTGAACCAAATCCAGAAACAGCCTACTGCCTGTTTTTGTAAACGAAGTTGTATTGGCATACAGTCATGCCCATTCATTTACGTATTATCTGTGGCTGTTTTTGTGCTATAATGGCAGACTTGAGTAGTTGCAACTAAGACCATATAGCCTAAAATATTTACTGTCTGACCCTTTACAGAAAAGGTTTGCTAACTCCTGTTTTATAAGAATTCTCTCTATTCTTTTTCTTGGCTACTTAAAGATCAGTCCTCCTTTTTTGTTGTAAACAAAACCCAAGGTTAATAGGTAGCTCTTAAAAGTAGCATGGTGTGTGTTCTGTTATTTTTAACAATTTTTATTTTATATGCAATATATTTTTTGAGGGGGGAGGCCACCATCCAAATTCATATTAAGTGGTGAGTGAGAAATCATCTGGAATTGTCCCTCAACTGGATAGGACTTAACATCATTGTTTTATTTGGTCACAGTCTTTAGCACAAGAAATGTTTGAGAGTTTCCACAGCTGATTAAACAGCTAATTTCACTGGTAAATTTCTGTATACTCTGAAAACATTCCTTTCTCTGTTTACCCCTTACACAAACTGCATAAGAAATCACATTTCTTCAGGAGTAAAGAATTTATTCCTACTTTTATAATACCATGAAATCTCATGCAAAATAGGTTTATTCTCATTTTGCTATCATAATTTTTCTTATTTAACGTGCCTTAGAATATGCATATATGGTTAACAGGGAATAAATTCTAGGTATTTTGATAGAGAAAAGCACTCAACAAATTTTTGGGCAACAATGCCAAATAAAACTAATGGAAATTTTTACTTTGCAGTATTCTGAAGAAGTTCTAGCTGTTTTTAAGAGTTATAAGTTAGATGATACTCAAGCCTCAAGGAAAAAAATGGAAGAACTGAAAACAGGAGGAGAGCATGTATACTTTGCAAAATTTTTAACAAGTGAAAAGGTATCGATCTTTCTTTCTCACTAAGCATAATAAGAAATGGTCTTTTTTTTTTTTTTTTTCTATTTAGCCAATATCCTTTTTAAGTTAAGTTCAATACAAGTATTTCTTACTTTACTTTTGGTTAGAGCTGATAAATGTTAGTTTGAGAGGCCTATTTGTTCCTTGCACAAGTAAGACTAATTTGATTTCAAAGGTGAAAAAGTTGTTCTGCATTGTCTGTTTTGTAGACTTATTTTAGAATAAATGCAATTTAATTACTTTGAAGTGTATATATTTTGAAGCTCAAGTTAGGATTTCATTTGCATTTATGAAAATATTTTGTAATTAGTTTGCCATTTCAGTACAAATAAGGGGTTTAAAAATTTCCTGTTAATCTTATTTATACAGTTTAATAACTAAATTTTGTTCAGATATAATGCTAAGGGATATGTAAGTTTCTAGTCAAGATAGCACATTGAGTTTCTGTTTCAACTCACTCCCGTTGCTCCAAACACATAGCAATGACAGGTAAAATATAAAAAGAGAAAACCAAAAAGACAAAGCTGGGCTTCCAGAAACAGGATAAATATCTTCATGGATCAGAAATGCCAAGCAGTGAGCAAAACTGAAGCCTTGAGCCTGCTGGACTCTATCAAGCAGCTGGTGGCACCCAGTAGTTTGGCTAGAAGTGACAGAGATCAGATGTGTTCCATGTGGGACCAGTGACCAGAGCCAAATTCACTGCTTGAAACCAGGGAGTAGGGTGGAACTTAACCCACTTTTGAAAAGAAGCTAAGAAGAGTATTACCAGTCTTCTGCCAAGAGCTATGGTTTCACAGGAAGTTGTGGGTCTAGGGATAACAAAAACACAGCTTTGTGTCCATCTGCTTGCTCTGTGACCACATATGTGCTATCCCCAATATTCTCATAAAACTGCTGCTCCAAAAAGTCATCATAAGACTTTTTCCATACTTGGGCCCAGGGGCCCTAGTGGAGGAAAATGCAAAAGTACTAGACAGGAAAGGGTGTATACAGAGAGAAAGAAGGGGAAGTAAACAGACATCCCAAAACAAAAGCCTCCCATTCAAAACTCTCTGATAAATTAAAATTCCAAAATCCATAAAGAAATCCAATGCTAAGAAAGATCACCAACAAAATCAACTATTCGGATATACATTTATTTATTTCAGAGCCACAGCCTGACCAAGACTTTAAAATACTTATGTTTTGGATAATCCAAGAGATAATTGTTGAAAGAGCATCTTTTGAGAATGAGAAATTGTGAAACTGAAACCTTTCAGCAGCAATGAAGTAGGACAGTTGAATATGACAACTAATTGGAAGATTGGAAATAAAAAATATAATCATTGAAACCAAAGAAGAGCACACAGAATTAAACTATAGATTGTACATAGATGATAAGAGAACTAGTGAATGGAAAATAGTGATGAGAAGCTCACCCAGAACACAGCACAGAGAGACAGATTCTTTTGTTAACATGGAAGAGCAGTTAAGAGCCATGGAGGATAAATTGAGAAATTCCAGCATATATCTAATAGGATTTCCAAAGTACAAAATAGAGGGAATGGTGGAGAAACTATATTGAAAAGAACTGAAGGAAGTCCCAAGTTCTCAGATTACAAATGTGCTGCAACTGTCAAGCAAGGTAAAGAAAGATAAATCCAGACTTCTATGCATCATGCTGTAACTGCAGGGATAAAGAGAAAACGTTAAAAGCCACCAAAGAGGAAAAAAAGACAAATATAATGGAAAGAAGCAGCTATTTGACTGTTAGCAGATTTTTAACAGATATCAATAATAGATACCAGCAGACAGTGGAGAAATACTTAAGTGCTGAGGAAAAAGACGTAACAGTCAATCTAGAATTTCATAGCCAGCTAAATGTACTCAAGACCGTGGAGGAAATAGACATTTTTTATTCAAAGACCAGGAAAATAGACTACTCTAAGACCCTCATTTTGAAAAACTACTAAAGGATGGTCTTCAAGAGGAAGGAAATTGAACCCTTAAGAAAGGAATGGGATACAGAAAGCAATGGTGAGGACAGAATATTGAAAAATATAACAGTAAATTTACTGTTGACTAAAAACAAAAAAGTCATAATAACCAATTAAAAAGTATTTGGAGGGGTGTGGGCCGGCCCCATGGCGTAGCAGTTAAGTGCACACACTCTGCTGCTGGCGGCCTGGGTTTGGATCCTGGGTGTGCACCGACACACCGTTTGTCAGGCCATGCTGTGGCAGCATCCCACATAAAGTGGAGGAAGATTGGCATAGATGTTAGCTCAAGGCCAGTCTTCCTCAGCAAAAAGAGGAGAATTGGCATGGATGTTAGCTCAGGGCTGATCTTGCTCACAAAAAAAAAAAAAAAAATTTTTAATATGGAATTTAAACTAGATGACAATAACAGTAAGGGAGGGGAAATCAGAGCTGTTTTAATGAGTAATTTAAGCATATACTACAGTCCTTATAATCTTCAGGAGGAAGAAAAGAATACTGAATAACTTTAGACTTTATTATGTATATTAAAATGGAAACCACCAAAAGGAAGACAACTTGTAGCTCTCAAATGGCAAAGAGGTAAAAAGGGGACAGGACGAGGGGTGGGCCCAGTGACGTAACGGTTAAGTGCACGTGCTCCGCTTCAGCAGAATCGCAGGTTCAGATCCCGGGTGTGGACCGACGCACCACTTGTCAAGCCATGCTGTGGCAGCTTCCCATATAAAGTAGAGGAAGATTGGCATGGATGTTAGCCCAGGGCCAGTCTTCCTCAGCAAAAAGAGGAGGACTGGCAAAGGATGTTAGCTCAGGGCTGATCTTCCTCAAAAAAAAAAAAGGGACAAGAAGGCATATACTTTATAAATCCAACAGGTGGCAGGAAGGGAGGGAAAAAAGAAAAAAGGAGGGTAGAAATAAGTCCAAATATATTGGTAATAACCGTGTAAACTGATTTAATTTACCTAATAAGACAGATTATCAGATTGGATTTTTTAAAGTCCAGCTATATTTATTAATTTAAATGAAGCAAACATATAAAACTCTTTGGTTGAATAAAGAAGTCAAAATTTTTATCTTACCCTATGTAGAAGGAGGAAAGAAAATCCCAAAGCTCTTCTTCTAGCTTAACAAAGAACCTTCTGAAAGAGATATACCTTTCAGAAAGCTGAGGTGTCAATTTAAATAATATTATCAGGGCAAAAAAGTTACAAAATATAGCAACTAGTAAGAGTTCTATACTTTTAGGAGTTACAAGTTACACTTCTCAGGATATGACAGCTATTTCAAAACTCTGGATGTCTTAAAAGACTTTTTTTGTACAAATGACATTTCCAAGGACATTTTAATAATAGCAGCAGGACTGTGCCTTTTCAGAGAAATCTCCATATTGAAGTATAGAAGAAGCTATCAGTACAGTGAAAGAAGCTATCAATATAGTGATTCTGCCTTAAATTTTTCCTATTGTCTCTATATATTTGAGAGGTTGCCAGGGCTCAATTTTTATTTAGTGAAGGCAAAGACAGGTCTGTTCCTTTATGAAATGTATTACACCCTCGTTAGGAACAAATGAACAGAGAAGTAAGACCCTCCTGTTGACAAACAGGCAGCTAAACACTATTGTATAATTTTCTTTAGTTTCATCAGTTGTTTCATATGGGACTCCCTTTAAACCGATCTGAGAGGTTTTTGGACAACTCTGGAACACAGCTTGAGTTTTCCTTGTCTGTAGGCCAGAGATAGAGCCAGCCCTCCAGGTAGTTCCAGGACTTTACCATGAGGTTGCTATAGATTGTCACCGTGGTCTGAAATTTAAGTAGAAACTAGATCATTGGTCCCTGTGCTCCCCAGAGAAAAAGAAATTAATAGCAAAAAACCGTTAAATGGGTGGGGCTGACATTTTCTTATAGATCCAGGATGAAAGGCCTTACACTTTAAAAATCATATAGGCATTTAGCTGTTCTCAGAAAGATTGGAGCGCTGTTTTCTGCTGATGAACCTTGATGTAAATCAGTCATCAGGCTTTATGTCTTGACACCATCCGTCTGAGTCAACTGGTAGGGCTTCTCACAGCTGTGATTAGAATGATTGACAGACTTGATTTGGGCTTTGAAATAATCTAACACAACACTATCTAGCACGTCAGTGTTGGGCCTTTGTGTGGCGACTGAGGAAGTAACAAACTTTATTGGCCTACCATTATTATTTCATAAGGAGAGAGACCAAATCTGTTTACTGTAGATCTCATTGTCATATGAGCTATAGGCAGTGTGTTTAGCCACTTTAGTTGAATTATGTACAAACTCTTGGGTTAGTTTATTTTTCAGAATTCTAATTTGACATTTGACTATTTCTGCTGAGTCCAAGTTGTGTGGGCAGGGAAGGCATTGATGAATCTTTAGGGCTTTATGAACTTTGCAATTCGTTTGAAGTCTTTTGCTGACACTCATGTCAGTTTTAGTGTATGGGTATGCTTCCATCCATCTGAAAAGGTAAATGCAATTACTAAAACCTTTTCATATGATTGACATTTTTTATGTGAATAAAATCAACCTGAAATGGTCCTCAAAGTGGGAGGCATGAGTTGCCCTCTTTATTGTGACACTTTTGTACTCTGTGGGCCTAACAAATAGGGCAGCTCTTTAAATATCATTGAGCATATTGAAAAATGTAAAGCATACTCATCATTCTTTATTATTTTTAGAATCCCCTCTGTGTGTGAGTGAAGCCATGGTTACCACAAGCAAGATAAGAGTAAATTCTTTGGTGCTACCACACAGCCGTCTAGGAAAGACTAAAGACAGTGAGGGTGCGAAAGACACCCTGCCGATGTAAGCTCTAGATTTGGAGCCTAATTCTGAAGAAGGACAAAGTCTAAAAGAATTGGCAGAGGAGACTAGTTAATTGATAAGATAAATATAAGAGCAAAGATAGAATAAGAAATGGCCCAACATTGCTATGTTATTAGCTAGAGTAATCAAAATTATTAATAGTTATAGCAGAAGGACCATTAAAAATGTTGGCTCCTCCAGAAATGAGAGCTCTCATCATCTTTACAAGCACTACATACTAACAATTTGCACAAAAGCATAAAGAAGTCAGTATATTTATAAATGTTAACAGAACTTTGAAAAGAAAATGTTCTCTGATGAGGGCAATAATTACTGTCACCTGGACAGAACATATACAGAGCCAAGAACATTTTACTATCTTTGATAACAGACTGCATACCCAGAGACTTAATTTTGTTTCTCAGTTAATCAGATTCCCTCCTCTATGATGTATAACTGTTTATCAACTTTAAATATACTTTAATACACGTTTTACTATATCAAACAATATGTTTAATGACAGTATGCTTTAAAGTTTTAAAACTCTGGTTTTTAAAACAATTTTGTCAAGTATGTTTAAAAGTGTACCTTAATTGATTTCATCATTTTAATTTGAATATTATGAAGAACAAATGTGTTTTGTAGTCAGAGAGACTTAGGCTAAAAACACATAGGAATTGAATAGTGGTTAGGTACTTTATTTTTTTCCATATCTGAATTTTAATTTCTTTAGAAGTTTCTTAAGGAAAACACAGATTATTGAAACTTTATCAGATAGCACAGGAGTATTCTGTAGAGTCACATAATTTGCAGTATTGTCTGAGGTTTATGAAAACCAGTATATAGATATTGGCTAAATTATTTAAGCACAGTTTGATTTAGTTGTTCACCCATATTTATATTTAAATAATCCTGCATATTAGTAGAGGTAACAACAGAACCTATATTGTTTGAGAAGTTTTGTTTAATTTAGGCTTTTGAAGGCAGAAAAGAAGTCTTGCGTTTGCTAAAATAGTTTGTGTTTTACATTACTTAGGAGTATAAGGGTAAGAGATCACAATTTAAATTTTTGGTATATATTTTACTAAGAAATATTACAATTCTCTAAATCTCAAAAGTATTAGTACAGGAGGGTTTCTTAAAACCTTTCAATTTGTGACTGTACTTGTAAGTTACCTTTTTACTAAAGAAAAAGGGCTGAGACGCGACATCTCCTGCCTGGCAGTGGACGTATATTTTGTAACTCATCAGGGAAACTGAGATCCTTAAACTAAAATTAGATTTCCATTTTTTTTAAGAACTTTTTTTTTGAAAGGAAATTTAAAAAAAATTATTAGTACTATAAATAGGAATACTATTTAAATTGATAATTTAGTCTTTTTACAATTATTTATATATTCTTCTGAGAAACCAAATGTTTTATAATTCAATTGAATCAGACATATGGAAGTTACCTATTCCAGGGAGAAAACCATTTTACAGTTTAGTCCTCTAAACCCTAATTTAGCATCTAATTCATTTGTGAAAATTAAAAGTTTAAATCAGGCTAACTTAGTAAACATAATGACTCTGGAACCTGTATTTTCTCCCAGTTTTGAGAGAAAATGGATATACTCAAAGCATTTGGAGTTTTGGCTAGATTTCATAATTGTCTGAGGAGAGTTTTAACAGCTCTCCCGGGATTATATAAGAGCTTGGTGGTGCCTTTAAATAATTTAAGAAGGAACTCTAGTACACTTGAGAGATTTTATACTTTTCTAGAAATCTCTCAAGACACACAATTGATCAGAGTTTTGTACAATATACTCATTTCTTTTTTGAGAAATATGCAACTCCTGCAGCCATCCTACTTTTGCATTAGAAAGACTGCTGCCCGCTTCCTTACTCCCTGACACACAATTCAGTGGGCTTTCACAAAAAAAGAAAAAAAAAATGAGTCTAACCCTCAGTCAACAGACAAAATTATTAATATTAAACTTGATAGATTATTTTTATCAGAAATTACTAGGCAAACTAGAGATTATACAGGAGCATTTTTATGCCAAGGAAAGGAAACATTCTAAACCAGCTCAGATAAGGCAAGTAGAAGCCTACTTCACTAAGGACTCAAGAGTAAAACATAGATTCACATTTATGCAGATGCTCTCGGCTTCCCACATGCTAGATTGTCATTGATATATTTGTCTTCCAGGGAGCAGTGTTTTTCTTTTAAATAGTTTTGCATCTTAGAATCTTACCCTTTCTTCACTTGCATTGCATAGCTTAGTTTTGTAATTCCATTGGTTTGCATTAAGAAGGAAGAAAAATAGACCTAAGAAGCCTAACACTTGTATAGAAAAGAAAAGAACACAAGAAATTTAACAAATGAAATATGGAGCATATAATAATTTGTATCCACAGAGGATGCATACCTAAGATAAAACTGTTCAAAAAAGTTGAAATATTAGGATGGAAAGAGACGTTACAGGCAAGTACCAACAAAGTGAAAGCTACATCAATACCAAATAGAATTTAAGGCAAAAAACAAAGTCAGATAAAGGATACTACATATTAAAGAAACAAGCTACCAAGACGATATCATGAGCTTACATGCACTTAACAATATATCCTCAAAATATATTAAGCAGAAACTTGTAAAATTATGAGAAGTTGGCAGATCCATAATTATAGTGAGATATTTTTAAGTGCCTTCATCAAAAACTGATGGGTCGAGCAGACTAAAGATGAGTAAGTATATGGAAGATTTGAACAATAAAAATAATCTTGATTTACTGATGAATCAAGCAGACCAAGCTTAATAAGTATATGGTAGATTTGAACAAAAAAGTAATAAGTTTGATGTAGTATATATGGAAACCTGTATACAGCAAACAGGTATACATTCTTTTTCAGTACACATGGAACATTCACAAAATTTGACTATGTACTAGGTCATAAGAGAAGTCGCAGCAAATTTGAAAGATTTCATATCATGCAGAACACATTCTCTGGCCACAGTGAAATTATATTAGAACTATAAAAAGGATAGTTTAAAAAGAAGTAAATGAATGGAAACATGAAAAGCATTCCTTAGAAGTTCAAGAGGAAATCACGATGGAAATTCTAAATTTGTTATAAAGGTATTATATAGCAAAACTGTAAGTATTATATGTCAAATTTGGGTTACAAATAAACTGAAAGGTAAAGACAAAATTACAGCATTTAAGGCATTAATGAAAAATTTAAGAGTGACAGATGAATTGAGAATTCAATTCAAGAAACTAGAAGAAGTACAGAATAAACCTCAAGAAAGTAGAAGTAAATAACATAGCACAAATTAATGAAATAGAATAAAGAAACTATAGAACACACCAGTGAAATGAAAAGCTGTTTCTTTTAAAAGAAAAATTTTATAAAAACAATTTTTCTAAAAATTTTATAGAGCAGGCTTGACCAAGGAAAAAAGTGAAAAGTACCAATAAACAATATTAGCAATAAAAATGGGCCTAATTGAAAATACAGAGCTATTTAAAATATGTAAGAGAATATATTCTGAACAAATTCTGCTAATAAATTTTTAAATCGAATGAAATAGTAATTCTCTAGAAAAATTTAATTACCAAAATGGACTTACAAAGAAGTAGAAAACCTGAATAAACAAATAACTATCAAAGAAATAGTAATCAAAATGACATCAGGCCCAGATTTTTTTAGGCACATATTATCAGCACTTCAAGGAATAGATGATTCTTACTATAAATGAACATTTTCAGAGATTAGAAAAACAGAGACAGCAACCCAGGTCCTTATATGAGATTAGTGTTATTTTTAAATAAAATCCCAATAAAGACAGAACAAGAAAAACAGTGTATATATCAATCTCAGTTATGAATAGAGATGAAAAAAAATATTTTAAAAACTCACAATTGTAGTTATGTTTTTATTTTTATTTATTTATTTTTTTGGTCAGGAAGATTGGCCTGAGCTAACATCTGTTGCCAGTCTTCCTCCTCTTGCTGAGGAACATTGTCCCTGGGCTAACATCTGTGCCCGTCCTCTTCTATTTTGTATGTGGGATGCCGCCACAGCATAGCTTGATGAGCAGTGCATAGGTCCACGCCCAGGATCTGAACCCACGAACCCTGGGCCACTGAAGCGCGTGGACTTAACCACTATGCCACCGGGCTGGCCCCAAATGTAGTTATTTTTTAAAATAGAGACTAAATAGGATTTATCCTAGGAATATAAGTATGGTTCAACATCAGAAAGATTAATGTAATACCAAGTCAACAGATTAGTTTTTAAATAAAAACTGTATGATCGTCTCAGTTAGATGCCAAGAAAATTCTTTCAGTAAAATCTAATATTCATTAAAAAAACAGAAGTAGAAGGGAATTTTCTAAGATTAAGGGGGTTGATAAAAACTCTATGGCAAGCATCATACTTATGATCAAACTTTCAGAAGTATTCCCAGTAAATTCAAGAACAAGGCACGAATGTCTACTAAGCATATTTTTGTTCAACACTACAGTAGAGCACCTAGCCATTTCAATAAGAGAAAACAAAAAAGGAATAAGAGTTATAAGTACGGGAGAGAGAAGACTGAACTGTCCCTGTTTGAAGGCTATATAATCATGTACAGAGAAATCCAAGAGAACCAACAAACTATTCGAATTAAGGTGGCTTCAGCAAGGTTACAAGAGAATCATCAGTAGTGTTCTTATATGTAACCAGTTACAAAATGTTATTCAAAATAGCAGTGAAAACTAATACCTAGGAATAATCTTCATAGAGAAAATTATAAAACTGGAGAGGTATGACTTCATTTATAGACAGGAAGACCCAGTGCCACTTCTCCCCAAATGTATCCATAAATTCAGTGTATTTTGAAGCAAATCCAAACAGGTTTTTTGAGGGAACTTGAAAGTTGATCTTAATGTTTTTATGGAAAAGTGAAAAGCCAAGAGTAAGAAGAATTTGAAAAAGATGGGAACAATTGCCCTATCAGATATTAAGACCTGTATAGCTCTAGTATTTAAAACAGTGAGGTAATTATTAGTACAGGTATAAAGAATAAAAAAAAATAAAACTGGAACAATAGAAAGCACAAACTAGGAAAGTTTGATATACAAAAGAGGTTACATTACAAAGTAGTGAGGAAAAGATGGATTCTTCTTAGTGTTACTTAGACAACTCATTATCCATATGGAAAAAATAAAATTCAGTCCATAACTTAGTACATGTACAAGACTCAATTCCAGGTTAATTAAAAGTCTAAATGTGAAAAGCAAAACTTTTAAACATTTAGAAGAAAATATAAAATACATACATTGGAGTAGGGAAAGGTTTCCTGAGTCACAGCACAAATCATGAGGGAAAAGATCAATACATTTATTATTAAAATTTAAAAGTCTTGAATAATCAAAGATACCATATATAAAGTGAAAAGACAAGCCACAAACTTGGCTTGAATATCAGAAGATATTCACCACCTACGTAGCTGAAAAAGATTAGTAGTCTGAATATTCCATTGATAAAAATACAACCCAATGGAAAACTGGAAAGATTGTACAAACAGGTAACTTACAGATGTAGAAATCTAAATAGCTGATAAGCTTATAAAAGATGCTAAACATCTCTAGTAGCCAAAGAAATTAAAATGATGAGATAATCATTTCACCCTTATCAAATTGACGAAAATAAAAAAGCCTAACAATAAATGATATTGGCAAAGGTGTGGGAAAAGGAGAATTTTCATACACTTCTGATTCAATTAGAAATTGATACAGCCACTTTGCAAGGCAATTTTCTATTAACTAGTGAAGTTAAAACTTTTGTTCCTAGATGTGGCCCCTAGAGAATCACACACACATGCACAAGGAAATATGTAAGAAGACTCATTGTAAATTATGTGTTTGTAAGTGAAAGTTTGGAAACAACCTAAGTGTTCATCAGCAGGAGACTGGGTGGTAAATTTATACAGTAGAGTTCTTAAAGCACTGAAATGGATGAACTAGAGCAGGGGTCGGCAAATCTGGCTTACTGCCTATTTTTGTAAGTGAGTTTTATTGGAGCACAGCCATGTTCATTCCTTTACGTATTGTCTGCAGCTGCTTTTGCACTGCAACAGCAGAGAGAAGCAGTTGTGACGGAGACTGTACGATCCACAGAGCCTAAGTTAAGTTACTACCTGGCCCTTCACAGAAATTTGCCAACCCCTGAACTAGAGCTGTGTGTATTAAGTTGTGTAAATTTCGAACATAATATTGTGTGAAAACAGCTTATTACAGAATGATATGTATAGCAGAGAGTTCGTAAACAGAATACATGCAGAATACCTCAATATGTTATTTATAGACACCTACATATGTAGTAATAGTATAAAATATGCATTAGAATCCTAAACAACAAATACATGGTAGAGGGAGGGAGGGAGGAGGGGAGGAGGAGGGAGATAATAGAGGGGGCTTCAACAGTTTTGATAAGATTGTATTTCTTTAACAAATTTGGAACTAGTAAAAATGTTATGATTTGATATGTAACTGGATAGTGGGACATGAATGTTGTATTACTTAACTATACCTTTTTGAACATTTAAAATATTTCGTAATTTGAAAACTGGATAATTTGATCCCAGCTGACGTGTTAATAATGACCAATTAGTACGATTTTAATTAATGAGAATGCTCTAAATATTTTTTATAGCACAAATTTTTAAAGTGTTTTGTGTTAAAGTGATAGAAATGGAAGATTTCATACTTCAGTTTAATTTTAGCAGGAATATTATTTACATGTACAGTTTATTGATGGAAAGGCACATAAGGATAACTAAGAAGAATAGCATGAGATTTTTTAGGTTTAGAATAATAATCAGGAAGGCTGAGGCCTAAGCTAAGACGTGCAGTAAAACCTAAGGACAACAGGGGGCCGGCCCCGTAGCTTAGCGGTTAAGTGCGCACGCTCCACTACTGGCGGCCCGGGTTCGGATCCCGGGCGTGCACCGACGCACCACTTGTCGGGCCATGCTGAGGCGGCGTCCCACATTCAGTAACTAGAAGGATGTGCACCTATGACATATCACTATCTACTGGGGCTTTGGGGAGAAAAAGGGGAAAAAAAAAAGAGGAGGATCGGCAATAGATGTTAGCTCAGAGCCGGTCTTCCTCAGCAAAAAGAGGAGGATTAGCATGGATGTTCGCTCAGGGCTGATCTTCCTCACCAAAAAAAAAAAGGACAATAAAATGCCCTTTGTTCAAGAAACAAAGATAAAGAAAAATTTGACCCATTGCATGATATTAATGGTGTAATTTAAAAAATAACCAAAGAAAAGTAGAACTAGAAAATACATATTATGGAAGAAAATACAGTTGAGTGGGTCAGTTTTAGTCTCAGCTCTGTCACTAACTAGCTGGCTAACCTGACAGTCATTTTAGCTCCTCAGGGCCTAATTTTCTTTCTTTTTTTTTTTTTTTTTGGTGAGGAAAATCAGCCCTGAGCTAACATCCATGCTAATCCTCCTCTTTTTGCTGAGGAAGACCGGCTCTGAGCTAACATCTATTGCCAATCCTCCTCCTTTTCTTTCCCCAAAGCCCCAGTAGATAATTGTGTCATAGTTGCACATCCTTCTAGTTGCTGTATGTGGGATGCGGCCTCAGCATGGCCAGAGAAGCAGTGCGTCGGTGCGCGCCCGGGATCCAAACCTGGGCCACCAGTAGTGGAGCACGCGCACTTAACCGCTAAGTCACGGGGCCAGCCCAGGGCCTAATTTTCTTAAGTATAATGTTGAAGCAGTTAGTTTGAATGATCACACTCGTCCCTTCCCACCTCTGATTCAATGTCTTATTGACTCCTATTTTCAATCCATTGTTTCTATCAAAAAAAATTATCTTCCAACATAAAAAATAAATGTGGTAGAGGGGACTTAAAGCTCAAGGTAGATAAAGAGTTCCTAAACAGCGCCTAGCCACTTTAGTTCATCTGTTCAAGCCAGGAGTTCCTGTCTCCACTCCAGACTGATTAAACTATAGGGTCTTCAAACAGGCCAGTCTCTTACTTGGCTCAGAGTCTTTGTACCTACTGTTTCTTTGTTCCCACATACTCCCCAACTTTAGGTTTGCTCCTGTAGTTTATAGTTGTTGCTTTGTCCAGGAAGTCTTCCTAGAGTTGCTTAGGGAAATAGGTGGATGGTGAGCCTCTTAATGAATTAGTCAACACTGGAGAAGACCAGGCTTTGTGGGGAAAATTGGTGTGTTTTATTTTGGACATGAAATCCAATCAAGTGTCAGTTGAACATTCAGGTAGAGATATGTAGTAGCTTTTTGAATATATAAATCTGGAGATTAGGAACAATATCTAGGTTGAGAGTATAGATTTGGGAGTTATCAGCTTATATGTGGTAATTGAAGGAGAATGTAGACTGGAAAGAGAAGAAAGTATGGAACTGAATCCTGAAGAAAACCAACAAAGGAGAAGGAAGGGAGGAGGGGAGAAGAAGAAGATTGAAGAATAGCCAGTGAGATTGGAGAAAAACTAGGAAAGTATGACCTTGTGGAAGCCAAGCAGATCAAGTAGGATGAGGACTATGAAAAGAGTGTTCATTGGATTTAACAACAAATAAGTCATTGGTGATCTTGGCAAAAACACTTTCAGTGGATTGATGAACCAGAGAGCCACAGATTGTAGCAGGTTGAGGGGTGAAGTGGAAACAGTGAATGTAGCCAGTTCTTTCAAGGAACTTTGCTGTTCAGGGACGATAAGGTGAGGCTGTAGGATCTCTTTGAGAGAAGTTATTTAATGCTAATGGAAAGGAGCTTGGAAAGAAGGAAGGGTTGAAGATACAGGCACCGGGGCAGTTAACTGATAGAACTCGTTTAACTTTGGGAGTTGGGATGTCCAGATGGAAGGATTACGTTTAGCAATGAGGATCTTGTGACAGAAGAAATGAAGAAAACAATGATGTGAGTGCACGTGAAACTTCCAATTTAATGAATTTTTCTCATTGAAGGTGGAGGTTGTTTTCTACCGAGAGCAAGAGGGGTAGTAAGCAGTGTTTTGGTAAGTGGAAAAGGTTTGAAATAGTTGCTGTGGACAACAGGAGAGAGACTAGCCTTGGAGAATAAAGAAAGATTGCTGATTAGAGACAAGAAAGAGTCTTAAATTGGAGAGAGTAACATAGCAGTGGTACCATCTGCATAGCTGTGTGATTTGTATTTTCTCTCAAGTAGCCTCACCTGCAGCCTAGATTGGAAGCCTTAGTGTTGGTGTTGAGAAGGTAACAGTTGGTTTGAGCCAGGGTTGCCATTTTGCTTAGTAGATATGACAGAAGTATGGGACAAGGATGTTGAGGAGGTTGTCAAGAAAATGGTTGAAGAGATAAACCAGGAAGTCTAGACCAGGGTTCAGCTGATTACAACCCACAGGCCAGATCTGGCCCACTGGCTCTTTTTTGTTTTTTTACATTTTAAATGTTTACATAAGTACCTACATAATATCCATAATATACCTCATGTCTTACATAGCCTAAAATA
Source organism: Diceros bicornis minor (assembly GCF_020826845.1). NCBI lineage: Eukaryota > Metazoa > Chordata > Mammalia > Perissodactyla > Rhinocerotidae > Diceros > Diceros bicornis. Next base: position 14,262,576 of record NC_080755.1, on the reverse strand, counting down.
TTTACTATCTGGCCCTCTAAGAAAAAGTTTAGCCACCCCTTATCTAGACTAAAATAGGATTAGAGTAAAAACAGAATGGTACTAACAGATAGGCAGAAAATAGAGGAACCAAGGGACTTAAGGTCTCAGTATTAGGTACATTGGGATGACTGAGTGAGAGACCTGGAAAAATAGGTTGTAGTGAGAGGATTGTGAATTAAAGATTTCAGAGCCGGGTGAGTGATAACTATTTGTGGCCATGGTAGTGGGGGGCCAAAGTAGAGGAGCTGTGACTGTCAGTGGAGTTGAGGTCGAGGAACTGAGAGCCCAAGCGGGGATAGTAAAGTCACCAAGGAGGTGGAGGAAAGGAAGACTGGGAGCATGCCATTCAGTTTGTCAGTTTGGAATGGGATAGTTGATATGGTAAATAACAGAATCAAATACTCAATCCCTGAAGGTGAGGGAAACCCGGCTGGAAGGCCAATCATATGTTTAAAAAAAAGGCATGGGGTTTGCTTAAACAAGAGCTAGCTGTGTGGAAGAAGTGGCTAATGAATGTAATGGCTGGTGAATGTTAGGCTGCATTAGTAGATGGAAGCATAGCCAAAGGAACTTGAGACCTTGAACTGGAAACCAGTTCCTAGGGCTTTCAGTTGTCTTACTGGTTATTCATTTAGAAGAAGTCAGCTTCCCATTGTTGCTCTAGGTCTGGAAGGCAGAAGCAGCACAAGTTTGTGGATATAGACTTCAGCTTTCCTTCAGCGCTCTAGGGACATAATCAGAAGAATTGCCTTCATCACTGGAGGTCATTCTTACAGGAAGACCAGCTAGGTGGCAGGGCTGTTGAAGAACTTCCTCATAAATGACCTTCACCTCCTTTCTAATCCAGATTCTGTGATAATACAAGTATGATACAATTTTCTCTAAAATATATTTTAAAAAAAAACATTTTGGGCTGGCCCCGTGGCTTAGTGGTTAAGTGTGCGCGCTCCGCTGCTGGCGGCCCAGGTTTGGATCCCAAGCGCGCACCGATGCACCGCTTCTCCGGCCATGCTGAGGTGGCATCCCACATACAGCAACTAGAAGGATGTGCAGCTATGACATAAAACTATCTACTGGGGCTTTAGGGGAAAAAAAAAAAAGGAGGAGGATTGGCAATAGATGTTAGCTCAGAGCCGGTCTTCCTCAGCAAAAAGAGGAGGATTAGCATGGATGTTAGCTCAGGGCTGATCTTCCTCACAAAAAAAAAAAAACAAAACTAACTTGAGTTTCACTGTTTAATAAAGAATTGTTTATTTAAAAAAAAAAAACATTTTATGCCATGAAATATTTGTATTGGTGGATAGCAATGTTTTATCTGTAGTCCTGAAGTCAGGATAAAGTAAGGCAGAAATATAAAAAAGTAAAAGGCTGCCACTTTCCCACATGTAAAGAAATAATGGCTAATGGAGAGATCCACACAGATAAACAACATAACAACAAGGGACGTTGCTCATTCTTGTAGCCCTACAAAGTGCCTGCAACAGAGTTGGTGCTCATGGTAAATAAATGAGAAGGAATTGGAGGTTAAGAATCATCTGTGAATTAAATGAAGCCTTTGGTACTCTGTCCTGGGGCTTGTGCAATAATGCCTCACCTGCAGTGAGCTCTTAGCAAATGTTTTTTTAATTGAAATCTTCCATTTCTGTAATAACATAACCTGTACCCTTAGGCAGAACTTGAATTTGATGTGTTGTTTTGTGTGTGTGTGTGTATGTGCTTGTTTTTCGAGTAGTTGATGGATTTACAACTGAGCGACAGTAACTTTCGTCGACACATCCTGTTGCAGTATCTCATTTTATTCCAATATCTCAAGGGGCAGGTCAAATTCAAAAGGTAAGTTCATATGGGTAGTAAATGATTTATAAACAGCAGCAAAGAGAACTTGCTTCTTGATGTATTTTTCTTACATATGGGGCTCATTTTATGTATAAGGGTCACATCCCTGAAACCTTTCTTTTCCAGCAACATTAGATAATCAGGGGCTTTGGTTAGAGATACCAGACATTAGGATATTTGTTTTAGAGAAAAGATGTTGGATACCTCTGCTGTCAGTGGGAGTCTTTCCTGCTGAGTGCTGGGGCTTCATGAAAGTTCTGAGTGAATTGGTGGGTGCAGATCTCTGCTCTGGACTTCCATCATTCCCTTCTCACCTGGCTCAGACCTTCTCCAAACCTGATTTGCAAACTAAGCCAATAATACTTCTCTCACAAGGTGTGGAGCTGTCTAGGACATTAGAACTGAAAAAAAATAAAGGAAATCTTTGAAGCACTGAGGAGTTCCAGTTTCTTTGGTGTTTCAGAAAACCTAATCAGGACCTCTGCTGTCTCTCTGAACACCTCCACCTGTACCATAGACCATTCCTCTTATCCATAACTGAAGTAGAGTTCTCTGTTACTTGATGGTATTTAGTTAAGTTTGCAAAGCAATTTATGTTGTATTAGTTGTATAAAGAATGTGGCTTTCCTACCTGCTGGTTTTGAATCCCCCTTTTATCACTCACTAGCTGTAATTCAGCCCTTTCAGGCTTGTAATTTTAAGATAACATATAGCAAGCACTCAAAAGTGTTATTTCTTATCCTCCTATCTATTGTGGAGGTTTTAGGAGAAAGATCAAGGACTTTGGAGCCAGACCTAGTTTTGAATTCAAACTTTATGGCCTTGGTCAAATCATTGAGCCTCTGTAGTCTCTCTTTAATATGCACACCTCTTTGTTCTGAGAAGTAAACAAATAATGCATGTAAAGTGCTCAGATCATGGCACATGATAGTCTATCAATATTTATTGGATGGGTATAAAGCATCTAGAACATAGCGAGAGCTGAATTAATGGCAGCTATTAACAATTTGGGTCTGCCTTCAGCCTTCTCGAGGGTTTTGGGTTTTTTATTCTTTGTATTTTGAATGTGTTTTAAAGAAATGTAGTATGCCTTGTCTGAATGTGCATCATGTAGAAGAATGTTAATATTGTCTCATCCCACATTAAACTTATTTTAAGAAGTTTTTGCTCTGTTCATAGTTAATCAGATTGATTAATTGAATGTTTTGTTCTCCTTTATACACCTTCATGTCTTCAATTCTAAGCATCTTATCTTGAGGATGAAGTGCAAAAACTTGATCTTATAATCCTCTCATTTGTGATTATTCTTATCTTGGTAATTTTTGACACTGTTTACAGTATGGCTGACATACCATTACATGCCTTGTGTTTTTTCAAGACAGTATATAAACCTTAGAATTGAATATACAGTGCTGTAACTCAAGCATGTTTTTATTGCTTTGTTCCCCAGTTCAAACTATGTTTTAACTGATGAGCAATCACTCTGGATTGAAGATACTACAAAATCAGTTTATCAAGTAAGTTCAACCTGCAACAAACCCATGATTGAACAAAATGGAAATTTAGAATTTTCTTTGTTTCAGCCCCAAATAGGAAAATAAGGATAAAGTTAAGCTCAGGTACAAGATCACAAACACTTCTTGGTTCTCTGCCTACAAACCACTCCTATGATGCAGAAAGTTGTTGAAAGCTTAGTATATTCTTTCTAATCACAGCTACTATCTGAAAACCCCCCTGATGGAGAAAGATTTTCAAAGATGGTAGAGGTATGTGTACTATATTTACAGTCTTCTTAGCACCAAATAGAATTTCAAAGGCTTCCATTATGCAAATGTAATTTCTTTGTTTTTCCCAGCATATATTAAACACTGAAGAAAACTGGAACTCATGGAAAAATGAAGGTTGCCCAAGTTTTGTGAAAGAAAGGTAAATATATACTCATCTCAAGCAATATGAGAAAGGCGTTTCAAAATATAGTTTGACATGATAATATTTTACATTATGTATAGATGTGTATATGTATTTCATTTTAAAATGTAATTTGAACTCCTATAAGAATACAACCACTTTGAATTACTTCTATTTGAATTTTTTACTTCAAATTTCTTGTCATTAAGTTCTCAGAACAAACTGACATTATTAATTATTGAAAAAAATGCTATATACGCACTCTTTGTAGTTTGTTCCTGGTGTGGCATTTTTGTCTTCTGTCTGATGAGTGTTCTGTAGTAATAGAAAGCTTTCATCTTTTTTTAGGAAAATAATAACTAAATTTTCTTTTACATTAAACACTCTTCCATCTCTGCTGTCCATTTGTAATTCCATTATGTTTTGTTCACCACAGAACATCAGATACCAAGCCAACAAGAATAGTACGGAAGAGAACAGCACCAGAGGACTTCCTAGGGAAAGGACCCAACAAAAAGATTCTGATGGGAAAGTAGGTTAAACTATCTCCATATGTGAGATGTTATTAGTTTTTTTTATATTTTGAAGATGTTACTATAAGAACTCTCCAGTTTTTGTGTTTTTCTAGTTTTTTTGTGTGTTTGGTACGTATTGGTACTAAAGCAAACCACACCCTATCAATCTCTAGGGCCCATTATGTAGGTTCATGCAACTAGACAAATTTCCATTTTGTCTCCTGCTTCCAAAATCCATGGCTCTAGGCTATGCCATTTTCTCCATGTCAGAGACCAAAAACAGTTGCTGTTAGGTTGATCCAGCTCACTTCTAGTTGTTGCAAGTTACCATAATTGTTGAATTTCTTTTACCTTCCAGCTAACTATTCATTGCTTTATACTGGGTTTGAATATTTTTAGGAAAAAGTAATGATTATTGATTATCATTAAATATAGGTTTATATAGAAAATTTGCTAAATACCAAAAATAAATGAAGAAAATTAAAACTCATTCTGTCACCACCCAAAAATCCACTATTTAAGTATTTTTAATGCATATGAGGATGGTGCCCATAAAAAGTGTATTTATTTATGTATCTGTCTATTTTGCAGTGAAGAATTAACAAGGCTTTGGAATCTCTGCCCTGATAATATGGAAGCCTGTAAATCAGAGACAAGGCAAGTTTAAAATGTTTCACCTTAAGTGTTGCTTTCCTCAAATGTTAAGTAGAGCGGAATAGAGCTTTTTGTCAGTTATAAGCAGAGCTCAAAAGAAATTTAAAAGTTTGTTGTGGTTAACTTTGCCACAGCAGAATATGGCTTCCTACCATAAAATACCTAGAAGTGCTGATAAAATAATTTTAGAAATCATAAAAAAATAAGGATTCACAAAAGAAGAGGGAAGTAAAAACCAAAGTATGAACTAATGTGGTTGCTTCTAGCTGGGGAGCAGTGCAGATGATTCCCACTTCTGGGAACCAGGAAAGTGGGTTTTAACAGCCACAAGAGGACAAAAGATAAGGCCTTAGGCCTGCACGAATTTGTAACAGAGTTTGACATACTACACTATCTGTAAAAGAAGGGCAGAGTGGGAGATGGAGGGACTTGCTCGCTGGCGTAGGAAACAAGGAAGCTTGTCCATTTCTACCTGGACAAAGGTAAAGGAAAAAGTATTCCCTGAGAAAGTATAACCACAAGTCTGCTGTAATGCAGTCTTATAGTTTAACTTTATACTAGCAGCAGTAAAAAGGAACCCTCCAAGCTAAGGGAGTGAGCTGAAAAGTCCCAGACTGAGGATATAAAGCTTTCTGCAGCTCATACTTCCAACCTAAGCCACACAAGGATCCTACAAATAAAAGTCTGAATACGTTCACCATCCAAACTTAAAACATTCAAGAAAACAATCTACCATGAATAAGAAGCAACAGAACAAGCAACAGTAGACAGCCTCTTCCGATAATAAAACCATGAAATAAAGGCTTAAAATAAGTGTATTTAAGACAATTAAAGACATAAAAGAAGGAATGGAAAATAAAAGAAAGGAACATGACACTTTCAAAAAGGACCAAGTGAATTTGAAAAATATATTTCTAGCAATAAGAAAATACAGTCATTGAATTACACAATTTACAATTAAGGTTAAACAGCAGACTAGGCACAGGTGAAGTAAGAATTAATGATAAAGAAATCTACCCAGAAAGCAGTACAGTAGGATCAAGAGTTAGAAAATATGAACGAGTAAGAGTGAAGAACCACAGAATGAGGAGGTCCAACAAACATGTAATAAAGAAGGAAATAATAAAGAATGAGAAAGAGGCAGTAATTCAGGAGATAAGGACTGAGAATTGTTCAGAACTGAGAATAGGCATAAATTCCTAGGCTCAAGAAGTACAAGTCTTAAAAGTAGGATAAACAGAATAAATCCGTATCTCTACACATTGTAATAAAGTCACCAGAGAGAAAAACCAGACCACCTGCAGAAGAGCACAATTAAACTGACAAGCAGACTTCAAGAACAAAAAAAAACAGAAGACAGTGGAATGATAGCTTCAAAGTGTTGCAAGTATCAACCCAGAATTGTGTAACAAGTTAAACAGTGGGTCAGTCAAGAGTGATTGAGAAATAAAGTTACTTTCAGACTAAAACTTAAAGTCTACCATCAGCAGTCCTTACTAAAAGAGCTGTCAGAAAGAAATTAAACCCAGAAACAATGAGTAAATCACATGAAGGATTGCTATGCAAAGACATTGGTAAACATGAATAAATCTGATCAGGAACTCACTGTAAGAAACAGTGATCATTACTAATGTGGGAGTTATTTAAAAAGATGAAACTAATATACTTGATAAAAGTGACATGTAACACAAGAAGGAGTGATCAGAATTAAAGAATGTTACAGATGAAGATAGAGATCATGGATAACTTAAGCTTTACTTAAGTAAAGCATGCTTGCTAAATGTGTAAAAGAGAGAAGAAACAAATTGAGGAAAAAAGGAAATATAGAAAATTCAAGTAGTCAAATAAAAGATAGGAGAGGAGAAAAAAGCACATAAGAAACAAGTAAGAGCTTAAAACAGTATAGTTAAAATAAATTCAAATATATAATAACAATAAATGCAAATGGATTTTCTGGTTCAAAGACAGAAATTGGTATTATATTTTAAAAGTCCGTCTGTGTTATTTACGAAAAACACACCTTAAAAAATAAAGATATGGAACAGTTGAAACTGAAAGAATAAAATAAGATGTAAGAGTTATAGTTATATTGATGTCAGACAGAAAAGTCTTAAAGGCTTCTAGAAGGCATTATTGAAAATAAAGACTATCAGGGGCTGTCCCCGTGGCGCAAGCGGTTAGGTGCGCGCGCTCCGCTGCGGCGGCCCACGGTCCACTGGTTCGGATCCCAGGCGCGCACCGATTCACCGCTTATCAAGCCATGCTGTGGCCATGTCCCATACAAAGTAGAGGAAGATGGGCATGTTAGCCCAGGGCCAGTCTTCCTCAGCAAAAAGAGGAGGATTGGCAGATGTTAGCTCAGGGCCGATCTTCCTCACAAAGATAAATAAATAAAGACCGTCGATGCATAAATATGTGGAAAAAATGCATCAGAAATATATAAATGTTCTAAACTTTATTTCCTAAGAATGTAGTCTCAAAAAACAGGATTAGAATGGGAAATTGACCAATCCATCTAGTAGAAGAATTTTGACTCTTAACACTAAGTGTTTTACTAGAATTTTGACACCAAATACTTCCTCAGTATTTAATAAATCAGGTAGGAAAAACTTAGTATTTAGGATTTAATAAGACAATTAACAGGCTTAGTCTTACAGAAAACACAAATTCATTTAAATTATACATGAATAACAAACAAAATACTTTAAAAGCTTTAAAACATTTCTAAATAACTCCTGAATCAAAGAAGAAATCATAATGTAAATTAGAAAACGAACTAAATGCTAATAATAAAGTACTGTATGTTTAAACTGTTGGGATCTAACTTCAATAGAACACAGAAGGAAGTTTATGACCTTAAGTGTTTATAGATTTTAAAAAGTAAAATCTGAAAATTAAGAGTCCAACACTGAGAGAACAGAGTAAACTCAAAGAAAGCAAAATAAAATTAGAAATCAATAAAGTAGCAAACAAATAATAGCATCAACAAAACCAAAAGATTTTTTTTGACTAGGAAAATCAACTGTTAGCAAGATTGATAAATAAAATTGGATTCCTGCCAAATCTATGAGAAAAAGTCAACCCAGTAGAAAATTGGACAAAGGAATAATTTCAGAAGTGAAAACCTTAATAAACCTATGAAAAGATGCTCAACTTCATAGTAACCAGAAGTGCAGATAATAACCACAGCAGGCAGTTTCATAGCCAAGAAATTCAATAATTTAGAAATACCAAGATGTAAGAATTGTGGATAAAAATAATTAGCAAGTGCTGCTGATGGGAGCCTAAAATTGGTACAGCCACTTTGGAAAACAATTTGGTAATAACTGAAAGTTAAAGATGTGCACACCCTAAGTCCTAGCATTTCTGTTCCTAGGTAGGTTGATCCTAAAGTAGTTCTTTTAAAATTTCAAGTTGAGAACACTGATTTGTGAAGTGAATTTAGTAGTTGCAACCAGCCTTCTTTTTTTTTTAGCGCAACATGCTTTTGTGAAACGTTAGCTTTACTTATGTGATACACGTACTTGCATATATGTATGTGTATTGGGTTGCAACAGAAAATGAATTTCTTATCGTGGGTTGCAGTGGAAGTTTGAAGGCAATAGTGTTTAAAGAAAACTATTCATCTGCACAAGGAGACAGATAAGAGTTTGTTTAGCATAGTCATAGCAAAAACCAACTAATTATCAAGAGGAGAATGGATAATTTGTGGCGTGTTCATAGAACGGACTACCATATGTAGGGCATTAGAATAAGGATGAGGACTACTGTATCAAAAAAGGCCTACTTCAGAAAAATCTGTGTTGTAGAAGGGTACAAGCAGGATAGAAAGTTCAAAACAATCTGTATTTAATTTAAAAAAAAACACGGGAATGATAAATACCAAATTCTGGAGAGAGGCTCCCTCTGGGGAGAGAGAACGAGATTAGGGAGAGGCACAGGGGCACTCTTAATTGTATTTGTAGTGTTTGTAGAAGTCTGAAGCAGATATGGCAAAAGCCTGGGATGTTCAATGCATTCGTCCTGATTGCTTGCAATATATAGTAATTTGAAAACTAGCAAATGGTTCCAGACATTTGTGAATGATAGTCCAGTTGGGATTTTAGTGTGAGCCCTGTTTTGTCTAGTGTGATATAATATATAATATGGTATAGTACCACACTGCCCCCTCTTTATTGTCCCCTTTGAGAAGTTTAGTTTTAAGTCATTTATCTCCCTTAAAAATATGAGTTCCTAAGTAATCTAACTGTAACTCAAGTGTGGGTAACTTTAGAATCTTTTATTGCCACCATTTTATGAGTATTTATTATTTACATCATCCTCATTCGTTATTTTTTAATGCCCAGGGAATACATGCCAACTTTGGAGGAATTCTTTGAAGAAGCCATTGAACAGGCAGACCCTGAAAACATGGTTGAAAATGAATATAAGTAAGTAAGGTTTCTCATGAGCTAATTTTCTCCAATATTTTTTCTTAGGAATTGTATATATACTAGAATGCTTAGTAAGGGAAACAGTACATAGTACTTTTCCTCTTAGGTGAGTTTATGTACCAAGTTCACATTAATACACATCCTGATTTCAGTGACCATTCCCACTGACTAACAAGCAAGACTTAGAGTCACACTAGTTTCAAAAAATAAGAAAAATCTCCCTTGAGGTCACATCTCCCTCCAAATCACCTCTTTTCTCTGTTCCCCTTCAAATCACAGTATCTCCCAACAGTTGTTAATTACTGCCTTCATTTCCTCACCTCCCATTCTCTCATCAGCCAATTCCTGCTGGGTGTCTCCCCCTCACTCAAATGGCTCTTGTCAAGGTCCCTTCAGTGTTTGACCTCTAGGCAGCATTCACCAGTTGATCTCTCCCTCCTTAGATAACGTTTTCTTCTCTCAACATCCATCGCACTATACTTTCCTACTGTTTTTCCTTTTGCCTCACTGTGTCTCAGTCTCCATTGCTGGCTCCCCATCCTCTGCCTAACTCTCAAATTTTGGAGTAACTTCAGGACTCAGTCTTAGCTGCTGCTTCATCTAAATCTTCTAGGTGACACCACACAGCCACATGGTTTTCAACGGGTATCATGGCATCGTGATTTAAGGGTCCAATCCCCGGACTCTCTACCACTTACTGGCTAGACTGCTGGGGCTAATTTAACCCCTCTCTGCTTCTTTCCTCATCTGTTAAATAGTAAAAGTACCCATCTCACAGGGTTATTCTGAGGATTAAGATGGTTCACTTTGAACCACGCATTACATGTAATTAGCACTTAGTGAAAAGAGTGCTGTGACTAGAATTGAGTTAGAATTACTGTGACCTCTTAACTAGGGACTTTCTGGTCAATTCTCCATGCATTGGCCTGCAGTCTTTAAATTCACATGGCAAATCTGCTCAAAATCTTCCAGTGACTGCCTATTAAAATTAGGATGAGACCCAAACTCCTTACTGGGGCCTAAAAGACCTCCTTGATCTGCCTCACACCTGCCTCTCCAACTAGGTCTCCTCTTTGCTCCTTTTCTTTCCGCTCTAACCATACCAGCCCTGTTTCTGTTCTTCAACTCAATGGTTTTTCCACTTCGGGACCTTTGTACTTGCTATTCCCTTTGCTTGATACTTCCCCCAGGGTGTTCCCGTGGCTTGCTCTCTCATTTCAGCTCTCATCTCGGATGTTGCCTCAGAGAAGTTTTCCCTGGCCAAGAAGCTCTTTCTCTTTCCCCCTGTAATGCAGTCCTGTTGTATGTATTTCATAGCATGTATCACCATCTGAAATTCTCATTTCTCATGTTTTTCTCATCCTTACCACTGTCTGAAACTGTCTTGTATCTTGTGTGATTATCAATAATGATGCTTGCCAACACATTCCACATGTTAGGTACTTCCTAAGCACTTACCTTATAAACCTCTAAGGTAGAAACTGTTCTTATCTCCATTTAACAGTTAAGGAAATTGAGGCAGAGGGTAAATAATTTACTTTAGTTCTTGGCTAGTAAATGGCAGAGCCAGGAAACTCACTCTGGCCTCAGAGGCCCTGCTTTTAACGGCAGTGTTTTAGTGCCTCGAGTGTTCAGGGTGCACTTACGGACTCCACGACTCCTGAGTGCCCAGCTCAACAAGTGTTTATCAAATGAATGGTTGGTTGATCATTGTTAGATAAGACTAGGTGGATTCATTCTTAAAAGTAACAGTTCTCTAAAATTGGTTTAAGAACTTGAATGGTGTGGATCTCTGGAGAATATGAAAGTTTTTATGTATAACTGACAGGGAATTCTAAAACTGCTTAGAAGATTCAAATTGTTTAAACAGAAATGTGTCAGAGAGGAAGACTCGGAACTGTTTAGCAAAGCCTCGTAGCACGGTGTTAACTTTTAAGAGTCCCCAGTGTCTGGGGGTAGTTTTGCATGTGCCAGCCTGGCTCAAAGGTAATGAGGCTCATTTATAAGGAGACTAAATAAATCAGGTTGCTACTCTAAGAACTTGAGGGGAACTTCCAAATGACTTGCAAAAACTCATAAATGAAATAAATTTGTGCTCTGGATTCTTCTGCAGCTTGCCCATTTCCAGAACATTAGCTTTAGAATTTCTCTGAGGTTTCCATCACCTTAACTGTGTACCACCTATTGCTGTGCTTCATTAGGGAACAGTTCATGGATCCTATTCTTGGCATCACTGTTTACTGTGTTGGCTTAGATGTTTCCCTTTTAGTTTTGGAGCCATTTTTATTCACTGAGGTTGGTATTGAGTGAATTAAAATTTAGGTGTTACATAAACAGAAAACCAAATATTAGTTAAATTAACATGATTGTAACTCAGTTAGATTTAAAAAAATATTCTGAAACTCACACCTGCAGGTGACATTGCCAATATGGATATCAACTCACTAAACATAGTGAACCTATTACGAAGTTATTTTTTTTTCTAAATAACTAGGTGGATGATTTCTGTCCTCAACATACAGCATCTAGCCAGTACCCGACACATACTAATGGACTTTTTAAAATTAAGTAAAATGTATGTAAACTTTTAAAATGTGTTTGCTGCCTGTGAACCTGCCTCTTCAGACTCTGTTGGTTTCCATTATTATTTATAAGTAAACTATATACTGAGAGGTTCTTTAGAAATAGGATCAGAATGAAAAGAATGGTGCCTTCAGCTTCTTACCTTAGAGTATAGAATTTCACATGGTAAATTACATTAACTAGAAGGGAATGTAGAAATAAAAAACTATAAATTACAAGACTGACCTTTTTTTATAGGGCTGTGAACAATTCAAATTATGGTTGGAGAGCCCTGAGACTGTTAGCACGGAGAAGCCCTCACTTCTTTCAGCCAACCAACCAGCAGTTTAAAAGTTTGCCAGAATATCTCGAAAACATGGTAATAAAGCTCGCCAAGGAATTACCAGTAAGTAATATTTTTCATATCCTTTAGTTGACATTATCTTACTTAAAAACTGCTATCACTGTTTGAGCAAAGAGCTGAATTTGGAGTTTATCATGTGAAAAAAAAGTAATGATCCACAAACCTCCAGGTTTTAGAATGAGGAAAAAGTGCATTTGACTATACATTTATAGGAAGTACATTAGTTGATAAAGTAATATAGTTAATTTTTTATACAGCATATAATTTAATATAAGTCCACAATACTTTGGGTAAACTATTATCATTTTTCCTGTTTGCCAATGCATTATATTGTCTTTTATCAAACACAGGATCTAAGGGGTAACAGTAGGCAACTTGGCCTATCTTTCTACTCTGTTCTCTTTTCTAGCACAATTTTCTCATTGTATTACTACAATATGGTAATAACTATACTGTGTGCATAAAACCTAATTAAATTATTCAAAATTTTTTAAGGAGACGGTTGCTCCCCTACTCTTCCCTAAACCATTGTTACTATATGCTAGGTATTTGCAAATCATCTTGCCATACGTTTTACTGGCTCCCTTCTTCTTCCCAGGTCGTGGGCAAGGGGAGTCTTTCCAACTCTCAGGTCTTCCCCGTCCACTCCTTCTCCAGGTTAACACTCGCATTTGTGATCCTTAGCTGACATTCACATTAACACTCTCAGGGTTCAAGTTGTGGACCCTGTACTTCGAATCTCACAACCACTCTTATCTAAACAGTAGCCTTAGTTATCTTTTTCTAGAAGTTGGCATTCTTGTAAACATTCCTCTTACACATTTTAGCCTCCTTCTGAAGAAATAAAAACAGGTGAGGATGAAGATGAGGAAGATAATGATGCTTTACTGAAGGAAAATGAAAGTAAGAATTGAATTTTCTTGGCTATTTTACAAAATTGGAAAAGATTGGGGTTCTTTGTTGAGAGGTACGTTATTTGATCTACTTCTCAACGTCTACCATTTATCTCAGCTGTTTCTTATAGTGAGGAATTGAAAACATTGCTTGACAATAACTTTTAAAATATTACATTTTATACAATAAAATTTGGAAGTGATAGAAGGGAAAGTACTTATATTTGAAGGCAACTCATACCTCTGTTAATTTTTGGGGAGGGAGATAGGGAGGAGCAGCTGCTTTCAGGGGAAGCTTTCATAATTATAATAGAGGCAACAGCTTTAGCTTTGATTATTGATTTCCTAATGATCATGATTATAAGAACGGTATTCAACCCATGAAAAATATGAAAAAGGGGGCCAGCCCTGTGGCCTAGTGGTTAAGTTCAGTGTGCTCCACTTTGGTGGCCCAGGTCCGGTTCCCAGGCGTGGACCTACATCACTCATCAGTGGCCACGCTGTGGTGGTGACCCACATACAAAATAAAGGAAGACTGGCACAGATGTTAGCTCAGGGCAAATCTTCCGCAGCAAAAAAAAAATATGTGTATATATATATATAAAAGAAATTTTTTTACTTTATCTCAGTGGCCCTGTTATCTTCCCAGTTCTGTTGTATACTTTGAATTGGACATGCCCTGGTACTTTGTACATAATTGACATTTCTGTGTTTTCTAGGTCCTGATGTTCAGCGAGACAAACCTGTAACAGGGGAACAAATAGAGGTATTTGCCAACAAACTGGGTGAACAATGGAAGATTCTGGCTCCCTACTTAGAAATGAAAGACTCAGAAATCAGACAGATTGAGTGTGACAGCGAAGACATGAAGATGAGAGCTAAACAGCTACTAGTCGCCTGGCAAGATCAAGAGGGAGTACATGCAACACCCGAGAATCTGATTAACGCACTGAATAAGTCTGGATTAAGTGACCTCGCAGAAAGTCTAACTAATGACAATGAGACAAATAGTTAGCTTATTTCTTCTTTTTTTTTTTATTAAAACTGTGATAAGATTTTGTTACCAAGCAGCATTTGATAAGAGGTCCACTGGTTTTGGTAAACAATAAACATTTTTATAACAGTTGTACAGTTGGCTGGTGCTCCAAGAACAACAGAACACATATTGGCTCTTGATAACTGACCTCGGGGTTTGGCGGGAGGGGGAAGTAGGTTGGGAAAATGGCCAAAATAAAGTAACCTAATGGTCACATAATATATTTTTGTTAAATAAATTAAATGTATTTATAATGAAATCAAGAAGCAATATTTAGAAGCATGGTACTTCCTAAGGAACTATGCCAAATTAGTTTCCTGCATGCTGTTAGCAGTTTTAACTTGCTATTCTGAAAATCCCAGAATAAGACTTTTCTGAAACCATAAGACTGCTCTAGTCTCATTTATGCTTTAAAGCAGAGGATCAGCAAACAATGGTCTGTTCACCACCTGTCTATAAGTAAAATTTTACTGGCACATAGCCATGCTGATTCTTTTAAGTGTTGTCTATGGCTCCTTTCACACTACAACAGCAAAGTTAAGTAGTTGCAATAAAGACTTTATGGCCTGCAAAGCTGAAAATATTTACTATCTGGCCCATTACAGAAAAGGTTTGCCAACCTCCAACTTAAAAAGAAATGGAACCAGCCTTACAAAAATTATTTAACCTCTCAAGTCGTTAAAATAGGGATGCATACCACAGGGGTTATTGTGAAGTTCAAATGAGACGTATGTGAAAGCACCCTATAAACAGCAAAGCACTATGTAGTAATGCCTGGAGAGAGTACCATCTATCTACTTTTCCTATTCCCACATAAGCCTTTCCCCTTAGGGCTCTAAGATTAGGTCATCGTTGTTTTGAAACCTGAAGAGAGGCTACTAGGTGTGTATCACAGGATAAATGTTCTTGCTTGGGCTTAACTTCACTAGCTGGTCCAACAGTGATACAGCACAGCTCTTATACAGAAAGGGCCTTGGTGCTAGTGGCACAGCATATAAGGCACACTCAGGAATCAAGACATTTTCTTGCCAACTCTCCCTTCTCAAAAACCTTATATGCAAGGTTAAATTCTAAAATAGCCTTGTTT
Source organism: Diceros bicornis minor (assembly GCF_020826845.1). NCBI lineage: Eukaryota > Metazoa > Chordata > Mammalia > Perissodactyla > Rhinocerotidae > Diceros > Diceros bicornis. Next base: position 14,247,267 of record NC_080755.1, on the reverse strand, counting down.
AAAACAACACTGGTATAAGTCCAATTTCTTATACTTAAAAAATCTTTGGAATAATGCTTTTTTGGATCAATCAAGTTTTTTTTAATAATGATAATTAAGGAATTACAATTCTAAAATTCTAATTCCATACAAAGTTTACATACTTTGTTCTAAACCTACCTCACCTGATCTAGTATCTACAGCATCCTACAAATCAGAAAATCTGAATTCTAATTGCTAAATTTATGTCCTCAAAATCATTCAGACTAAATACGACAGTGAATTAAAAAATTCTGCAAACTTACAAGCTTCATACCAATATATATAAAAGAATCATTACAATTCTTACGGTCTCATCCTCCCTATTCTATTCTGCACCCTCTCCCAAGGCAGAGGGAGTGCTGATTGCCAATAATTAATTTAGCTGAAGAAGCTATTTACAAAGAAGTTTCCCTGAAATGCTTATTTTATCCACTAGCATTCTCAGATTATATCACATTGTTCAAACTTGAGGAAAATGGCCATTATTCTCCAGGAATCTAACAGTTATCAGTGCTATGCTCTGCAGAGCATTTAAAACAGCATAAGCAAAGGTATGAGATTTCATGATAATCCCCAAAACTTTATTATAAATATCTAACTTGAAAATTAGAGACAAATTAGCTAACATTCAATCCTTTCTCTAATAAGGCTCCTGAAACAAAAATAAGGAACTAATTAGAATGTATTAAAATATAAGAAATCTACCATATTGAAATACCTCATACTCTTGGTATTTCTACCATGACTTTAAAAATCATTGATATTAAATTCTGAGATAGACATTAAGATTTTGAGAATTGACAGGAGAGTAAAAACAAACACCAAGGGAGCCAAGGAGCAGATCTTTTGATAACATTGTTGCATTCAGCATCCAAAGAACTCAATTACTTTTACAATTTTGTATTTCTTTTTAAACAGAATATAATGCTAGCAGGCAAACAAGGTAACATTTTTAAATGGATGCTTAATAACAGCAGAGTAAAACTAACCATCTGCATAAACTGTATAGTATTAAACATATCTGAACTTTAGCCAAGCTCCAACACTCAATAGACAAAAGACTTGAGGTCAAAAGCTGTTAATCCCTTTTTTTGTTGTTTTTTTATTAAATATCCTCATTTTCTAAAAATTAGCAACCAGAGCTTGTCAACATTTTTTTTAGGGTTGATTACTACAAAACCATTACCAAGTTGAATGTACAAACCATAGTACATCAGAGAGACAGTAATAAATGTATAATCAAATGTACTATTATTGATCACAATTTATTTTAAAGTCATGAAAAGCCAGCAACAGTCAGGCTGGACAAATACTTGATTGTACCCATGTCTCCATGGGATGTGGACAGCAGCACTGAGTTACAAAATGAGAGCAACACTTAGTTCCTTTCCACCTTTCTGGCAAAATTTTTGTTAGATAAGGCAAAGGATAGGCAGCTACTGAATTACCGGTGGTTTGAACCATGCAAGAACAACAACGAATAATAGAGAAATAGGTGTGCAATAAACATTTGATTGTTGAATCTTGGGCTGAAAAAGGGAGAAAAATTATCATCACAAAAGGTAATGTTTGAAAGGCATTTCAACTCAGAATTTTTAAAAATTAATGCAAGAAATAAGCTTTTTAAAAATGTCTTTCTGCCATCTTTACACAGGGCAGCACAGTCCAAAGGCAATTTTCTCTTTTCTGTAATTTTTTAGGTTGATACATAGAGTAGTCTGCTTCTGCCCTCTTTTGTTCCACATGAGGGGAAACACATAAAACCACCTAAATATCTTGCTCTAAAGCTCTGGATTATAGAAAGTGATCAACAAATAACATTTACTTCACACCTAAGCATAAATAGCTAAAATGAAGATTACTATTCACTTTCCTCTTCCATTATTTCAACTCTGCGAGGCCCATAGAGTAGAACATAAGCTATATGCCAGTCTCCACCACCAGAAAGCCGCAAGATATCCTCTGGTGTCACAATGCTGACCTTATCATCATCAAACTTAATCCATTCGTCTAAAGAACGAGAAAGGAAAATGAAATTAATATCCTAAACAACTTTGCAGAGTTACATTTCAAAAAAGGTACTGAGTAATTTTATGCACAGCAATATTCTATCTGTCATACCAACAGTTCTCAAAGTGTAGTCCAAGGACTACTCAGGTTCAAGACCATTTCAGTGGTTCTGTGAAGCTTACAGCTATTTTCATACCACTAGTAACCCATTATTTGCTTTTTCCCCCTCATTCTCTCAAGTGCGCTTTGGAATCCTCCAGAAGCTACACAATGGGATAAAGCAACAGACTGAATGCAGAAACAGATAGGAGAATCCAGCTGTCTCCTAGTAAGCCAGACAAAACAGACTTATAAAAATGTAAATCAATATCATTTCTTGCTAATTTTTTTTATTCTGGAAATTATTTTTATCTTTAAATGTTTTATTTATGTTAATATGTAATGGGTTTATTACTGTCAGTTTAAAATGAATTTATTTCTCAGTTTTAATTTCCATTATAGTAAATATTAAGATAAATAATCCTCATGAACAAAAGGTTTTTGGGGGCCGGCCCAGTGGCGTAGCAGTTAAGTTCACACGCTCTGCTTTGACAGCCCTGGGTTCACAGGTTTGGATCCCGGGCACAGACTGACACACCGCTTGTCAAGCCACGCTGTGGCTGCGTCCCATATAAAGTAGAGAAAGATGGGCACAGATGTTAGCCCACGGCCAGTCTTCCTCAGCAAAAAGAGGATTGGCAATGGATGTCAGCTCGGGGGTAGTCTTCCTCACAAAAAAAAAAAAAGAAATGTTTTGGGGGTCCACAATAATTAAGAATGTAAGGGGATCCCGAGACCAAAATGTTTGAGAACCACTGTGCTATCATTATACTAAACAAACTGTTAAAATGACATGTAACAATTGAAAAAAATAGAATCTTTACCTTGTTTCCTCTTCACCCATGATACATAATGACCTGAAGAGCTAGACCTTCCCTGATGTGTTAGCACTGCTTGTAAATCATAGTATCCACAATTATTGGAGCCAATGTCTACAGAAAGACATAAATCCAATTATATTACACAATGAACAGACATTTGCTTGCTCAAGCTAGGTAACAAGCAAGAACAACTCTGAAGTTTAGCCTAGAGAAGTATTATTAGAATACAGTAAAATACCACTGTCCAATCCAAGTTAAGGCTTCATGAAAGATGTTTTAAGAAGGATGATATCATTCACAGAACTATAGGCTAAAAAGTGATTTTTACTATATGTCATATTAAGGTAAATTATACTTCAAGAAACAACATTTTTTCCCATAAGCATGATATCTGAAAAAAGATGTGGCAAGACAGTAATTTTATCTTTTAAAAACACACACACACACAATAACTCAATTGAAAATGAAGATTTCACTTACCATCAGCAAAAGAAAAGGGTTCATACTTAACTTCTTTCTGGGGACTACTCTTTTTGTCACTCTGAGGGGAAAAAATATTTAATTTTAAATCATGATATTGGAATAAAATTTGTATTCTCAATGAGTATTCATTTCCACAACTATTTACTGACTACAGTGCAAAGTACTGACACAAATATTGTCTACCTTACAATTTAATAAAATAACTACACATTAACATAAAACTGTAAACCCAAAGGTCCTACACTTTAATAATATACAATCTTGTATATATAGTATATAGTAACAGACCCTCTGATTATAAGAACCAATTTTAAACCACTAAAGCTAGAGCATACCGGTGAATATAGCAGTACAGATAAACAGTGCTCTTGGGTAGAAAAAGGAAACCCACATCTATAATTCTACCAAAATATTATCAAAACACACATAGGTGAAAAGACAAAAAAGCTGCCTCAAAACAAAAAAAGGCAAGTTGAATACTACAACTAATATTAAATCTACTAAGCCATGGCCACCTGCCACTTCAGCCCAAACGAACAGAAATATTTAATTCAGTAAATATTTACCTATATTAAAAGAGGCATGATTTACTACTTTAGACAAGGATCTTTAGTGGGAACTCCCTGAATCAACCAATTTCAATGTGTAATACAAAAAGATTAAACAACTTATCTAGGCATATGGGCACAAAGTTCTTGAAAACTATAATGGTAATGAAGACAATGCAAGCAGTTTCAAGACAGCCGGAGTGATAAGAGAAAGGATCCGCAACAAAAAATGGCAACTAGGTCAACCCCTTGTTTTTATATATATAATGTAATACCTAGAGCAACCACAAAAAATAGCTATACAAAGAAATACATTTGAAAACATTATAGATAAATCAAACAAGAATTCTAAAAAATGTTCAAGTAACCCACAAGAAGGCAAAAAAGAGAAATGAAAAACAGAACAAACAGCAAAATATTAGATTTAAACACTAACATATCAATAATTACACTGAGTACAAATGGTCTAAATATACCAATAAAAAGACAGGTTAACAGAGCAGATTAAAAAACATGACCCAACTATATGCTGTCTATAATAAACTGTCTTCAAACATAAGAGTATGGGCAAATTTAAAGTAAAAGGACGGAAAAAGATATATCATGCAAACGTTAACAAAAAAAAGCATATTAATAAAAATAAAGGCAATATTAATATCAGATAAAGTAGACTTCAGAGCAAAGAAAATTATCAGGGACAGAGGGACAATGCATAATAATAAAAGGGTCACTCCACCAAACAGACATAGCAATCCTAAATGTGTATGTGCCAAATAAGAGCTACAAAATAGGCAAAGCAAAAGCTGACAGAACTGAATGGAGAAACGACACCTCCACAATTTTAGTTGAAGACTTCACCGTTCCTCTCTCAACAACTGATAGAACTAGACAGAAAAACAGCAAAGCTATAGAAAAATGCAACAACACCATCAACCAAGTGGATCTAATCAACATCTATAGAACATTCCACTTAGTAGAATACACATTCTTTCCATGAAACACTTACCAAGATAGATTATATCTTGAGCCATAAAGCAAACCTCAACAAATTTAAAGGAAAAGCACTGCTGAGAGGGAAATTTATAGCACCAAATGCATACATTAGAAAATAGGGGAAAGTCTGAAATAAAAAATCTAAGTTCCCATATCTCTTAAGAACCTAGAAAAAGAGAAAAATCAACCCAAAGCAAGCAGAAAAAGCAAATAATAATGAGTAGAAGTCAATAAAACTAGACACAGAAAAATAATAGAGAAAAATCAATGAAACAAACAGCCAGTTCTTTGAAAAGATCAATAAAATTGACAATCCTCTAGCAAGACAAAGGAAAAATAAAGGCACAAATTACCAATATCAGGAATGATCAGGATATATATCACTACACACCCTGAAGACATTAAAAGAAGTAGAATCCTAGGAACAACTCTACATACATAAAATTGACAGGCTGGATGAAATGAATCAATTCCATGAAAACACAAACTACCAAAACAAACCCAATATGAAAGAGATCATTTGAAGAGCCCATTCCTACAAATGAAGGTGAATGTGTAATTTAAAAACTCCTGAAAAAGAAATCTCCAGGCCCAGAGTGTTTCACTAGACAATTGTACCAAACATTTAAAAAAGAATTAATACCAATTCTCTTTTGGTATTAATTAATTAGAATTAATACAATCTCTCTCAAACAATAAAAGAGGAAAAAAAGAAACAGCTAATAAACCAGTTCAGCAAAGTAAAGGATATAAGATCAATATACAAAAATCAATGAATAATCTAAAATTGAAATTAAGAAAGCAATGCCATTCACAAAAACATCAAAAAGAATAAAATACTTAGGAATAAATTTAACCTAAGTACAAGACTTGCACACTAAAAACTATAAATTAAAGAAAACTTACATAAAGACATCAAGTCATGGACTGCAAGACTTAATATTATTAAAATGGCAATAGTCCCCACATTGATCTATACATTCAACGCAGTCCTCATCAAAATTACAATTGCTATTTTTGAAAAAATGGACAAGGTGATCCTAAAATAAATATGAAAATACAAAGGACTCAGAAGAGCCAAAACAATCTTGAAAAGAAGAACAAAGTTGGAAGACAGCCTTTGCCACAATCCTTACTACAAAACTACAGTAATCAAGACTGTGGTACTGGCATACGGGCAGACATACAGGCCAACAGAATAAAACTGCGAGTCCAGAAATACACATCTATGGTCAACTGATTTTCTCTCCAAGGGTGCCAAGACCATTCAATGAATAGGCAATGAATAGTCTTTTCACCAAATGGTGCTGGGATAATTGGATATTCACATTCAATAGAACAAATCTGGACCTGTACCTCATCCCATATACAAAAATTAACCCAGAATGGATCAAAAACCTAAATGAAAGAGTTAAAACTATAAAACTCTTAGAAGAAAATATAGGCATAAATCTTCATGGCCTTTGTTTGACTAGGCAATGGTTTCTCAGATATGACACCAAAAGCAAGAGCAACCAAAGAAAAAGCAGACTGGATTACATCAAAATTTAAAACTTTCCCTCTGCAAAAGACCCCAATTAAGAGGATGAAAAGACAAAGCTACAGGCTGTGAGAAAATATTTGGAAACCATATATCTGACAAAGGACTAGTATCTAGAATGTAAAGAACTCTCAAAATTCAAGAGTATAAAAACAAACAGCACAATTAGAAACTGGGTAGAGGGCCGGCCCCGTGGCTTAGTGGTTAAGTGCACGCACTCCACTACTGGCGGCCCAGGTTCGGATCCCAGGCGCGCACCAAGGCACCGCTTCTCTGGCCATGCTGAGGCTGCATCCCACGTACAGCAACTAGAAGAATGTGCAACTATGACATACAACTATCTACTGGGGCTTTGGGGAAAAAAAGGAGGAAGACTGGCAATAGATGTTAGCTCAGAGCTGGTCTTCCTCAGCACAAAGAGGAGGATTAGCACGGATGTTAGCTCAGGGCTGATCTTCCTCAAAAAAAAGAAAGTGGGTAGAAGACGTAAAGAGATATTTCAGCAAAGAGGATACATAGATGGCAAAGAAACACATGAAGACATGTTTGACATCATTAAGAAATACAAATTAAAACCATGAGATATCACTGCAAACCTATCCAAATAGCTAAAATAAAAAACAGTGACACCATCAAATTCTGGCAAGAATGTAGAGAAAGTAGATCATTCATATACTGCTGATGAGAATCTAAAATGGTACAGCCACTATGGGAAACATTTGACAGTTTCTTAAATAATTAAATATACAACTACCATGCACTAGCAATTATACTCCTGGGTATTTATACCAGAGAAATGAAAATTTTTGTTTACTCTAAAACTGGTACATAAATGCTTACAGCAGCCTGATTCATAATAGACAAAACTGGAAACAATCCAGCTATCCTTCAATGGGTGAATGGTTAAACAAACTGTGATATATCCATACCATGGAATACTATTCAGCAATAAAAAAGGAACTACTGCTATATGAAACAACCTAGATTAAACTCCAGAGAATTAGGTTGAGTGAGAAAAGTCAATCCCAAAAGGTTACACACTGTATGATTCCATTTATATAACTTTCTTGAAACGACAAAATTATAGAAATGGAAAACAGGTTAGCGGTTGCTAGGAATTAAGGAGGCAGTAGGGGCAAAACAGAAGTGGGTTTGACCACAAAGGGACAAACATGAGGGATCTTTGTGGTGATGGAAATGTACTGTACCTAGATTGCACCAATGTCAATATACTGGTTGTAATATAGTTTTACAAGATGTTACCGTGAGGGGAAACTGGGTAAAAGGAACTCAGAATCTCTTTGTATTATTTCTTATAACTGCATGTGATTCTATAATTATCTCAAAATACAGTTTAAATTTTTCTTAAATTGCTTTTAAAACACACACACACGGTAACCCGCAGAAGAATTTAATTTTAAAATCTGATACATTATAACATCACACTGAAAATATTTCTAGTTACCAGAAAATATCTCTTTCATTTTTAAGAAAAAATCCAACACATAATTCAGCTTTACCTTATCTGAACCTAAAATAATACAATTTATTAAATATAAAGTTGGTAAGGTTACAGTTTTAGCAGTGACAGGCATACCTGCAGCACTTACTAAAAACAACTTGGTCAGCACAGGGAGCATAAATGAACCAATATTCTTTACCACAAATTCCATCTAAAAATGGAGATAACTCCATGCTTTGCAAGGAAAATAATAAAATATGCTGAAAATACTAGGCAAGATTTTATGTGAAATGCTTTGAGGAGACAAATATAAAAGGAATATAAGCTGATTATTCAGGAAAAGAAAATATTAAGCTTATTCTACCACAAAGAACCCATTTACCATAAGAGTTCTTTTACTTATGTTAAAATATACCTAACTTTAAAGGCTTGCACCAATATATGCAGGATTTGTAGGTAGGCTAAATAAGACACAGGTTCATCCATTTTTACTAATAGATTAACAATACAAAGTAATCAGTGAACAGTGAGTGAAGATTAAAATATTAAGATTAAAATATTAAGATTAGAAAATCAGTATAAGAACCTACTATCTTTGTCTGCTGATTCACTTTTTTATCTTCTAGATCCTTGAATTTTGATCGAAACGAGACCATCTTCTCTTGAAGTTCTGGTGTACACAGTTCATACACATCCAACATAAGAGGAAATTTAACATCCTATATAAACCAAAAAGAAAACAAAAATGTGTAAACAGACTTATAAAAGTAGTTATTTAAAATATCTATCACACTTTTAAAGCAGTGCCTTCATATGCAAATAAAGTCGAAAATAAAATCTGTAAAAGTCATTTGGAAATCTATACAGTTGAAAATATCACAGTGCTTATTTTCAATCTGGTCCTAACTTAAGGTAAGTTTTTAAAACTTTTTTCCCATTAAACATTTTAACGCATGAAACTGACCACAGAGAAATTACCAAAATTTATATGACAAAGAAACATTTCAGAAATATCAGACTAGTTGCTGTGAAAATAATGGATACCTAAAACCAGCAGTGGAGTCAATTTACAAATGGGGTCACTTATGACTTTAATTTGAAATACAATTTTACATAGAAACAATAGTGATACAGTTCAATAACTAATATTAATATATTTAAAGTTAACACTAGTAGATAACTTCAACTACATTTAACCTTCTCATATAACACTAAGTATATTTCAAAATGTATTATGAATTTCAGCTCAAGAGGCTAGAATTCTACCTCTCCCAAGGATCAGGGACTCTGTTCAATAAAACAGCTAAATCATTAGCCTGGCTCCTACATCAAGAGATTACAATTTAAGTACTCTTTGGGCATCAGTAATTTAACACTCTCCTTTAACCTGGAATAAGGAATCACCTAGAACAGAGAGGGGTGTTATACTACCCCTCACCCCTCTCCCATCCCCAAACCTACAGGATCAGTATCTCTGAAGTTGAGGATCTGATCTAAAGCAATGTTTCTGGGGAGTGGGGGGCATTCATCAGAATTATCTAGGAATCTTTTGAAAATTTAAGAACTCAGGCCCCGCTCAATTAGAAGCGGGGTGGGGGGAGAAGGAGGAGAAGCCAGACATGTGTATGACTTAAAATAAAAATAACAATAGAGCATTCCAATACACATTCCCGGTTAAGAACCACTCATCTAATGTTAATAACTTCCCTATGTACAGTATTTCGAAGAAAGTTTAATTATCCCTAAAGGAATAAAGAAACCTACTGTTAGGGACTGCCTTCAAAGAATTATAATATTTTATTATACTAAAGTTCATTACTAACCTTAAGAACTTTAGCATTCACAGATTCCTTCTCTTTATAAAAAAAGCGAACCATCTGAATAGTTAAATAAGCAGGTAGCCGGCTGATCTTGGACTGAGGAGAGAAAATGGAAAGAATTCCTATTACATGCAAATACCACACAAGTTTTTAATTCTTTGGTTTGGTGAAAACAAAGACTGGGTAATATTAATTAACTGGAAACCTTTCAACAAAACAGAGTTCTATTTCAAAAGGAATGTACAACTTACAGATTTGATGTACAAAGCATTTCTTTGCAATGTAGGAGACTGTTTGGTGATTTCTTCCTGAAGTCGCTAAAAAAGAACATAACAGTAGACCAAACATCAGTTTTAAAGAATTTTTTCGGCAACATAGAATCAAATCTTTAATTCTTTTAAAAATTAATACTACTTAATAGACAACATACAGTATGTGGATAGATTCATACCACTGAGAAATAATTTGAATGAAGACAATGTGGGAAGGCTTTTAGATATGGTTCAGTTTTTAAAAGGCATCAAATAACTTATACTGGTGTGAACTTCTCAGAATGTAAATAATGTTTGAAGTTTTTTAATTATGACCCAAATGTTGCTCAGATTCTGAGAGTTTATATTGTATTTTATATAACATAAAAAAGCCTTTTATGGCATTCCTCTACTTATGGATTACCAGAATATTCATATTAGAGGAAAATTAAGAGAATGTAGGAAACCCTTGTTCTTCATGCTTTATGCATAAAAGCCTTCCAGAATCAATTTTTGTTAAATTTGAGGTCAATTATTGTTAAATTTGAGGAAAGTCATACTACAGAAAACCTCTGTTAATCTAACGAACGTGGGAAAGACTTTAGCCATTATACATATCTTAACCATCATGTCTGCCTTTCCACTCCTTACAGCCTGTGGGATATTAGGCAAGACAGTTATCCCCTCTGGGCACCATTTGTACATGGTGATACTACTACCTACATTATAGTACTGCTGTTAGAATTACATGAGTTAGTACATGTAGAAAACTGGGAAAACTATTTGGCATATATTCCATGTCCAATAAACATTAGCTACTATTTCTAATATCAAAAAAATTAGCACTACTATGGGGCTGGCCCCATGGCCTAGTGGTTGAGTTTGGCACCCTCCACTTTGGCAGCCTGGGTTCATGGGTTCAGATCCCAGGCACGGACCTACACCACTCGTCAGCCATGCTGTGGCAGCGACCCACATACAAAACAGAGGAAGATTAGCACAGATGTTAGCTCAGGGCTAATCTTCCTCAAGCAAAAAAAAAAAAAAAAAAAAAGGAAGATTGGCAACAGATATTAGCTCAGGGCAAATCTTCCTCAGCAAAAAAAAAAAAAAAAATAGCACTACTAATATACTCTGCTTTAATATTAACACACAAGAAATCAGTGCTGAAACAATTTACTGTTATTTTACCATAAACATGTTACACGTGTGTAAAAAATCTTTATAAGTTTGATTTTTAAAAATTACTAATCACATTACAAAAGGAATCACCGAGGAGTAACTTTTTAACATTTAATCAAGTTTACTCAGTAGCAAAGAGGTAAAGAAATGTGGAGCCAAATTACTCAAGAATAATCAGAACAAGCTAAAAAATTACCAAGACAATAAATACATCTCATAAATACATGTTTTTCAAGAAAGCATATCTGGTGCAATGCATACAGGTAAGCTGTATGTATTATCACCAATCCACTATCATCTAGAAGTTTCCAAGGATATTTAGTTTTCCCGGAATTTATAAAATTATGAAGAAAATATCATCCTGGAGAGTCCCTGCCGAAACATTTCATTCCACACTCTCCAATTAATACTTTTAACTCCATGTTTTGATGCCCTGAAACTTGCACATCATGATTTCTTACAGGACTCTTGGTGGTGAGCTAGTATTTGTATGCTTTTAAAATGAACTTCTCTTAAAAGCCATTACGCCTCACCACAACTCTCCCCTCAGTATCACAGGACTAAGAACATCACTATTTATCTGTCTGCTTCTTACGTCTACGTTTATCAACTTTTCCCCTAATCAATCTTACCCCATCTGTAGGTGGGAGCTCCCCAATGACAAATTATCTTGTTTATCAATGTAATCCCTCCCCAATTCACTGTTTTTCTTTCAAGAGATGTACATATTCCCCAAACCACATCAAATTAATAAGTTAGCAAGCAAAACTGTTATATTTTATCAATCTGCTCATTAAAGTGCATTCTTTAGTATGGCACTGGAAAAAGAGTACTAATTGAATAGAGCAAGTTCTAGATCTGACTCTGCCACAAACCAACAAAGTCACTTAAATTCTAGGGCCTCAACTGCAATACCAGTGCAATGGCAGAATGACTCTATGGCCTGATTTGCACAGTACGATCACAGTTTATACCTCATAATTATTAAAATACCCTCTTACAACACCCTCAGAGGCCTCCTGTGAGCCTCTGGTCACAACATTTTTGTCAAGTGATCAGTACACAATCTTGTTTTATGTGTGTTTCTGTTTAATGACACTTTACCTAACGTACACTGTTGATTCACTAACATTGAACTCACAGCAAACTACACTATAACTCGTCCCTGAACGATGCTTATCTAACAAACGTTATTTTCTCCGTAAGGCATATCACAGCCTTCTTGCACTTACAACACTAGGCAGCACTTCAGCACCAGGCCTGAAGGTCATTTTAAACAGCAAAATCACCAACTTTTTGCAAAAAATGCAGCACTAAAATTACCTGAGAAAGGACACTTTTTTATAGTATCATAGCTGAAACAATAAGGCAGAGATCACCTTTCTGGATCTCAGGTGGGATGGTGTGTGTAAGGAGATTCAAAATTTTTGCCACTCTGGGCACGTCTACAAACAACTGTGAAAGCATTACGAGTACTGATGTTGGGGTTACAAACAAATTTTAGCGAGCAGGTGCATTTGCAAATATGGAATCCACGAATAATGACGATCAACTGTAATCATCCTTACCAATTTAAGTCCTGTAAAAAGATACTTGACTTCTTGATTGATAAAACAGCTGAGCTGAAGCTGATTTTCCTTTCCTTTAGTGACTTCTTCTTCTTCAGACTCTGTACATTTCATGCTTTGCAAAATAAGATAAGGAATATTCCAACAGGCCTTCAATTTGTTATACAATCTTGAATGTAAACTACCCTAATGCTATTAAAATTAATAGTATAATTCATTAGTATTTAAAACATTTTGATTTCCCCATAGAGATTCAACAAACTTAAAAATGCTCATCTGCTTAGCAACAATACTAAGAAATCCATGTGTGTAAAAGGATAAACTCTAAACAAACAGAAACTGGTATTTATACAGTCTTAAAAACCCAAAGATACATAAACAGAAATCTTGTCTAAGTTTCTACCCATGACCTAGAAAATAGTACTTCCCTAAATTCATGTTTTATAAATTGGTTCAATCTCATGTACATAATATATACTCCATTTCATACAATTAAAAATTTATTCTCTATGAGATGAAAAATGAGGTAGACTCTGCTAAAGATGTTCTTAGGGAAAAAATAATGAATATCCTTTAAGTGTACATTTATTTAAACTACAAGATCACGCCAATGGGTGTATTTTTCCAAATTCCTAATTTCCATGATATTTTTCAGGCATAAAAACCTCTCAAGTTTTTTTCTTCATAGCCCACCCACCACTCCAATCAGTCAACAACGCTTTTTATACCAATTCACTTCTAATAAGTTATGAGTACAGTCTATACAGATCTTGGCTCATAAGGATACGTAGTTTCAAACTCAACTCCGAAGAACTGATCAATTAAACTTTTCTTTTTAGAAGGTGTTACTGCTGATGCAGATGAAGAATCTGTCTGCAAAAATTAAAATGAAATAAAGACTCCAATTTTACTCTATATAGATATTAATGTGTATTTCCTCCCACACAATCCAGTTTAGTAATACATATTTAAGCTTTTTAAAATGTAATCCCTTTCTGTAAAATCCTTCTACTATTCAAAAAACATTACCAAAAGACCACAGATGCTCAATAATATCAACTGATTAAGATTAATAAATAACACATTGAATTCAAGCGTCAAATGTAAGCTTTCAAATTCTGACTACAGACTGAACATCTAAAGTATTCAAGTACATGTCTATCTATTAAGATGAATTTATTTCAATCCTTTGGGGTGGGGAATCAAGGTATACTGAAAGACTATAATCACAAATATATTTCAATCACCTCTTTAACAGAATCATCCTCTATGGCTTCCAATTTCTGTTGCAATACTCGCATCATTTGTATCCAACACTCATTAGCATCCTGTAATTTAAAAAATGACACAGTAAGTAATTCTGGCTGTGACAGTGTTTGTTCTATAAAATTCTTCTATAATAATTACTATTTCCTTAGTGAAGGGGAAGAAAGCTGTTTTTTTCTTTAAAAATATTAAGCCAAATTAGATATTACATGATCTTCAAAACAATGAAGAATTCCAGAATAGTTGATTCACTCATTCAAGAGATGTTTACTGAGCTCCTAATTATCCTAAGCACTGTTCTAGACACTAGGAATACACAGCAGTGAGCAAAACAGAAAAAGTCCAAAAATAGAAAAAGTTTATGAGGGACATATATAAACAAAATATAACATAAATTCAAGTGAAGAGAAGAGTTATGAAGGAAAAAAAAGCAATATGGGAGCAGAAAGTGATTAGGGAAAGGACAGTGTGCTATTTCAATAGGATAGTCAAGGAAAGCCTCTCTGATGCCTTGACATTTGAGCTGTGAGATCTGAACAAGGTGAGGAAGTCAGCCACATACTTATCTGAGAGCCAAAGGAACGAAAGCAAAGGCTCTGCAGAAAGAGGATACTTGGAGGGTTTAAAAACAGCTAAGTAGCCAGTGTATCTGGAGAGAAGTGAGCAAGGGGGAGAGTGGCCCATGAGGAGCTCAGAGAGGTAGCCAGGGGCTAGACTATTCAGGACTAGGATAGAAAATCACTAAGAGGTATTGAACAAGGAACCATCTTATTTACATTTTTAAAAGGACTCTAGGGGATGTGGGGGTAACTCTGCAGAGGGACAAAAGCAGAAGCAAAATGATCAGTTAACAGATTATTGCACCACTCCAGGCAAGAGATAAGAGTGGTGTGATCTAGAGAGGACTGATATCCGCATTTCCAAATACACTTTAATAAGTATGGTAAGTATAGGAAACCTAAGTTTGACATTTACAAAATGAAAACCATAGAACCTTGCCCTGATTACCTGTTGAAGATACTGTCCTTGTTCGCCCTTCTCTGCGAACTGTGGAAAAGCCATGTGCAAAAACTGCAGTAGAATAATAGGTGGAATACTAGAAGAAGTTTTATCCATGGAATCAAACAAATCTCTAAGGGCTTAAAAACAAAGCAAACACTGCCTTAGTAAAATAGTGACATATTTAATACATGCTACAGTAAATTAATTCTCGATTAATACAAATAACTGCTTAATAACTATTTTTAAGTATATCTATCCCTTTTGCAATTGTTGGATTCCTAATAAGAAAAAGATTTGTTTTTAAATCTTAAAGAACTCACCAGAAGACACTATAATGCAATCACTAGCTATAAACAACTTCTGAGCCCTGCCTCTTCATCTTTCTCTCCTTGCCAGCCTTTGTCTTCCCAAACAAAGCAGGGTATATTCACTCAATACAGAGAACACATAACCTCTGTCTAGGGACCAAACAGGCATAATGTTACTGTTCCGCCACTATGCCGTTACCAGGCACCTCCCTCTAAGCCCATACTTGGTTCCCGTCTACTGAACTCCTGAACATTGAAAACTGGCTCCTTAAACATACTTTCTGACTCTACTGAACAGCTAAGAACCAAAACTAATTCACGTTCTTCAAAATCTTTCCTCTGCTTATTCCCTCTCACCATCACAAATCCCATGGTCACAGACTTGGCCCTGCTCTTGGAGTACAGAATACTTTTCCTCTGCTGACTTCCCTTACTTCACGTATAGCAAAACTCTAATCTAGCTTATCTTGACTTGTTTTGTTAATTAAGATGTGAACTGTTATCTATCATTATTAAACACACGGAAGCCCAGCAAATACTACATCTCAGCACAAAGCAAGTGCTCAATAAAATGTTCCTGAAAAAACAACTAAACACAATGTTTAAAAAATATTTTTAGAGGGAGGGCTGAAATTTAGACATTACTCCCAAGCTAATTATTTTTAAAATAAAAGAGCCTAAAGTATAACAACACTTTAAAGCATACACTATTCAAAAAAAAGATGATTTAAGATTTAATATATAACACGAACAGAGTATCTCAAAGTTCTAATGAGACATGACAACAACTAAATGCAATGTGTGATCCTAAACTGGCTCCTGAAGCAAAAAAGAAAAACAACTTTATAATGGGCAATATTGGGTCAACTGGCAAAATTTAAATAAAGTCAGTAACTTGGAGTACTATATCAGCATTAAACTCCGAGATTTTGAAAACTAATAATTGTCTTGTAGTTATTAATGTCCTTATTCTTACAAAATACATATTGAAATATTCAGGAATAAAAGACATGATGCCTGCAATTTACTCTCAAATGGTTCAGAAGAAAAGAACAGGCATTATAGAGAAGGATGAATCAGATGTGACAACAAGTAATCAGTGAATTTTTGCAACTTTTCAGCAAATTTAAATTTAGTTCAAAATAAAAAAGTTAAAAAGTCAAGAAGCAAAAAAATAAAGAACAGTATTTTTCATCTCATCAATACTGCAAGTCTCCTACATGACACTGGAGAGTAATTCTGAGTTACTCTTAGATACACAAACAATCAAATGAACTAGATATATATATGATCACATCTTCTCATTAAAAACTTCATTTCAACAAATCTACCTTCAGGAAAAAAGGTCAGAGAAAAATCTAACTCCAAATGATGCAAAGAAACCTACTGTTTTTAGTATTAAAAATTAATGGTTAATCACAACGAGATACCACCTCACACCCCTAGGATGGTTATAATCAAAGACAGACAATACCAAACGTTAGTAAGGACACAAAGAAATCGGAACCCTCATACGTGCTGGGAGGAATGTAAAATGATGCAGCTGCTTTGAAAGACAGTCTAGCAGTTCCCCAAAAGGTTAAATATAGTTACCATATGATCCAGCAATTCCACTCCTAGATATTTACCCAAGAGAAATGAAAACATATGTCCACATGAAGACTTGTACACAAATGTTTAGCAATATTTATAATGGAAAGTGCAAACTATCCAAATGTCTATTAATAACGAAAGGATAAATGAAATGTGGTATACCCATACAATGGACTCTTATTCAGCAATAAAAAGGAATGAAGTACTGATACATGCTACAATCTGGATGGCCCTTGAAAACATTCTAAGTGGAAGAAGCCAGTCAAAAAGACTACATACTGTGCAATTGCACTTACATCAGAAGTCCAGAATAGGTAAATCTACAAGACGGACAGTGGCTGCATAAGGCTGGGAGTGGTGAGGGGAAAACAGGGTGACTGCTAAATGTTAGAGTTTCTTTTTGAAGTGAGGAAAATGTTCTAAAATTGACTGTGGTGATGGTTGCACAACTCTGAGAATATACTAAAAAACAATGAATTGTACATTTTAAATGGGTGAATTGTATGATATGTGAATTATATCTCAATAAAGCTGTTACCAAGAAAAAAAGCACGGCTATAAAAAACCCCATCAACCTAGCCCAATGATTTAAGCGAGTACTCATTTGTAAAACTGTCCCAAAATGGGGTAGGAGGATATATGGTCTCATGTAATTAAGAAGTAAGTTACCGCTATCCTTTAAAAATTTCTATTTCTCCTCATACCTCATACACCACTTCCTTACACTAATTCTCACTAAGACTCTCTTTTATAATGATCATGACAACTATAATAAAATCTATCTCCGGATATCCCCAAAGATATATTTTACTAATAGAACCTAAAGCCCAAATTATAATTTAATCCAAAAAAATCCAAAGCTTTTCTTTTTCAAAAAGGACAGACATCACTGGTTTATAATTTAGATAATAAAATAAGTCACAAGTTGTTTAACGTAAGTGTTAAGTACTCCAATTTTAACGAGGTGATCACATTTTGTAAATTGAAAGGTACTAAACAAATTGTGAGTTAAAAAATCATTTACTCAATACTATAACGCCCTCTCAAAAAGTAGTATACTTAAGATACTGACCTGCAGTAATATACTGTGCTGAAGCCATTTCCCCTGACGCTCTCAAGGCACCTGCATACCTAGGAACATTAAGGCAGATTTAAATAACAGGATTCAGGGGCCAGCCCTGTGGCATAGTGGTTAAGTTCGGCGCACTCCACTTCAGCAGCCCAGGTTTATGGGTTCGGATCCCAGGCACAGACCTACACCACTCATCAGCCATGCTGTGGCAGCAACCCACATACAGAATAGAGGAAGACTGGCAACGGATGTTAGCTCAGGGAGAAACTTCCTCACCAAAAAAAAAAAAGAGAGAGACACATTTAATGTCCACTATTACAAAGCAAATAATACAATTTCAGAAATAACAAAGAAAAAAGCATTAGATTAAAAACATTAAATCCAAATCAATACACCTACATTCAACACTAACTTGCTATATAACATTAAATAAATCACTTAAATTTCAAGTCAGTTTGCTCACCTATAAAAGGAGGGGTTTCTATTAAAATGATTTCTAAATTCACTTTCAGCTTTATGATTTTCAGTTAATTTACAACAGCACAAAGGACTGCCTATCCAAAAGAAATATTCAAACCATAGTATTTACTAATACAACTTATGACTAAAGATCAGAAATTATCATTCAGATAATATCAAACATTGGGGGATGGGAGACTGTATATTCACCATGATAAAACCATGAGTGACTAAAATGAAAAAGACTGATATTACCCAAGATTGGCAAGAATGTAGAACAAGCAGAACTACTGATACAGTCAATAACATGGATGAATCTCAAAAACTATGCTGAGTGAACTAACTCAAACCAAAAAAAAAAGTACATTCTGTATATTTATTTTAAGTTCCAGAATGCAGAAAACTGATATGAGATCAGTAGCTGCCTGGGGAGTTGGGCTGTGGGAGACGATGAAGATTGACTGGGAAAAGGTACAAGAAAACTTTCTAGGGTGATGGAAATGTTCTATAATTTGATTGTAAAATCGGTTACAGAGAATTTGCATTTGTCAAAACTGATTACACTGAACACTTAAGATATGTGAATTTCACTAGATGTAAATTATATTCCAATTTAAAAAAACAAAAACTCGGGGCCGGCCCAGTGGCGCAAGCGGCTAAGCGCGCACTCCACTGCAGCGGCCTGGGGTTCGCCGGTTCGGATCCTGGGCGCGCACCAATGCATTGCTTGGCAAGCCATGCTGTGGCAGCGTCCCATATAAAGTGGAGGAAGATGGGCACGGACCTTAGCCCAGGGCCAGTATTCCTCAGCAAAAAAAGAGGAGGATTGGCAGATGTTAGCACAGGGCTGATATTCCTCACAAAAAAACAAACAAACAAACAAAAAAACTCTGTGCTTCCGTAAGCAGAATGAAAGAGGTCACAGAAAACATGCTAAATTATATTCAATTAAAGAGTTTTATTTTTCTTTTTTACATTTGCTTGTATCTTTTGGAAACTGCTGCAACTAAAAAAATTTTTTAGTTTTTCAATACACAATAATTCACAATGCCTAAATTATTTATATTCATTTAAAAAAATGATAATCATAATGTTCCCTGTCAGACAGTTTATTAACTTTTTAAAAGGCAATTTTGAAGTTAAAATGAAGTACTAACAAAGCAGATATATCCCAGAACATCACTGAAATATGTAATTACATAACTTCTGCTGTTACTGAATTTTACTTCTAGTTATGGGATAACATGAGTAAGAAACTATTTCTACACTTATGGCAAAAGCTACACTAAGAATTATCAATCTTTTTTTTTTTTTAAGTAACTAAGAATAGGAAACTCATAGCTATCTATAATATCATCCCAAAAAAACTTGCATTTTCTATACCAAGAAAACATATAATTCCTAATTAAGGTAAAACCATCCAATAAGTCAAATTACATTAACACTGAACTTTACAAAGAAAAACTGTTACAAAAATAGGACGAGGAATTGAGAGGAGCACTGAGAGGTTTAAGAGACAGAAATACTGAGAGGTTTTACAGACAAAAGAACCAAGAGAATATCTTTCTAGTCTTTGACAAGTCAAAAAATAAAACTTAAGTAATGATACAGAAAACATGAAAGTAATTAATAAAGTTAACTTAATATCTATTTTACTTTATCACCTACAAAAAGAGGACATCTTGACTTTTTTTATCGTCTGTGAAATAGTCCCAATAATCATGTATCAAATCAACCCAAACATTCATCAACAGAACAATGGATAATTATTTGGTATTGTATGCACACAACGATATAATATACAGCAGGAACACAAATGAACTGCAACTACATATACATACACAACATGGATAAACCAAACACAATGAGCCAGACCCAAATGAGCACAATCTGTATGTTTCTGTTCATAAAGAGTTGAAAATAGGCAAAATTATCCATGAAGTTAGAAGTCAGGTTAGTATTAACAACTTTAGAAAGAAGGGTTAGGGTAGTGATTAGGGAGGGATAAGTGACAGGATTTTTAGTGTACTGATAGGGTTATATTTATCTCTGCTGGTTACATGGATGTGTTTGCTCTAGGATAATTCACTTGTACACTTTTCTGTATAACTCAGTAATTAAAAACACCAGCCCCGTGGCTTAGCGGTTAAGTGCGCGCACTCCACTGCTGACGGCCCAGGTTCAGATCCCGGGCGCGCACCGACATGCCGCTTCTCCGGCCATGCTGGGGCCGAGTCCCACATGCAGCAACTAGAAGGATGTGCAACTATGACATACAACTATCTACTGGGGCTTTGGGGGAAAAAATAAATAAATAAAAATTAAAAAAAAACAAACAAAAAACTTTGAGCCAAAATGAAAAGATAAAGAGATTTTATAGTGTTTCTTTTAAAACATCTGAATAGCCTTATGTAATGAATAGGGAACAAGAACATCAGAATTAAATACTTTCATTGCTACACAAGCACAAATAAATAATCCAAGCACACAGCTTAAGAAGTTAGAAAACAATAAAACAAGCCTAAGGAATATAGAAATAAGAAATTAATACAAACAAAAGTAGGATGAATCAGACAAGTGTAAGAACTAAGTGAATAAATCTAATAGCCGATTCTGTGAAAAATAAAACACACAAACCTCTGGCAAGATGATCAAGGGAAAAAATATATATGTATAACAAATAAGAAATGAATATGGGGAAAAAACATGCAGGTCCAAAAACTGAGTAACTCCTATGCTAAAATAGTTTAAAAAGATAAGAATAAATTCATAGAGGGGCCAGCCCAGTGGCGCAAGCGGTTAAGTGCGCGTGCTCTGCTTTGGCAGCCCAGGGTTCGCCCGTCCGGATCCCGGGCGCACACCGAAGCACTGCTTGTCAAGCCATGCTGTGGCGGCGTCCCATATAAAGTGAAGGAAGATGGGCATGGATGTTAGCCCAGGGCCAGTCTTCCTCAGCAAAAAGAGGAGGATTGGCAGATGTTAGCTCAGGGCTGATCTTCCTCACAAAAAAAAAAAAAAGAATTCATAGGAAAACACAAATTAGCAAAACTAACTCTGAAAGATACAGAAAATATGTATTTAAAATGCCAAAACACGGTTGAGTTCAGCCAATTTTATGGGTAAGTTCTTATCAAGAACAAGTCATTCCTATACAAATTTGAAAATGAACGTAAAATAGCAATCTAGTAATTGCTGATGGAAAAAAACTGACTTGCCAGTCTCCAGCAAGACAAAAATATGGCCATGTGATACCACTGGCACTCCACATCACAAGTTCCGCATCTGCGGATTCAACCAACTGCAAATCGAAAGGCCTATGATGGCTGTGTCTGTAATGAACATGTACAGACCTTTTTTTTTTGTCATTACTCCCTCAACAATACAGTATAACTACTATTTACATAGCATTTACATTGTATTAGGTATTATAAATAGTTTAGAGATGATTTAAAGCGTACGGGAGGATGTGCGTATGTTATATGCAAATACTACACCATTTTATACAAAGGACTTGAGCATCCAGATTTTGTTATCTGCAGGGGTCCTGGAATCAACCCCCAAAGGATACCGAGGAACAACTGTACTATCTTTTATGAGTAACTTACAGTGTTTTCAAGGGTAATTTTTATTATATACACTTTTCACTTTAGGTTCTAAATTTACAACTCCCACATTACAATAAGGTTCCACTGTTGGGCAGCATCAAGCAAACCAGATTTTACCTACAGCTATAGTTCTTGGCCCTCACAGCCTCTTCAGCTAATCCAGTCTATTTCTCTTAAATGCTCTTTCTTTCTACCCTTCATCATTATACATCTCACTCTCTAGAACCTGCCAAATAAAAACCTTTTAAGTATTTGAGGATGATCTTCAGCATTGCCAGCGTAAAACACCTTTCATGGAATTTTTCTCTCTTCTTTCATTCCTATTTTATCAGTCAGTGCCATTTTTCCAAAGACATACAATTCTATCCATGTCATCTTGTATCGATTAAGTTAGTAAGTACAAGGGCTTCCATTCTCTTGCAAAAACTGAAAATTCAAAAAGTACTTCATTTGGTTTCAAAAAACAAAATCAACAGGATGAAATCCCCTGCTTATACAAAACTCAGAGCAATAACTCCAAAACATGAAAGAGAGCTCTCTTTGGAACAGAGGCTATAAGGTATCCCAGATGAAAGAAAGAAGTAAACGGGAAGTCTTGAAAGTAAGGCAAGTCTATCCAACTAGGCACCCTGTAGGTCAGGGAGCTGGCCCAGCAAGCTACTCATTCAGATAATTTGTAATCGGGACATAAGGAAGAGAATATGGTTGCATAAGATAAGAACACAATCTTCAACAAATGAGGGAAGATCAATCCTTACATCCAAAGAGAACAGAGTTAAAGGACCAAACAGGAAAAAACCCTTTAAATAAGAATACTTCAGAGCCTCAGAGAAATAAAAGCAGGAATTATGTCCAAAAATTAAGGAGATTATAAAAAAAGAACAAAATATTGTGATAAATAAGCAGTTGTGAAACAAAGCTAATATACAAATCAGTGAAATGTATAACAAAACTGAGGCATTCTCCCAGAACACAGCAAACAAAAATAAATACAAAGTACAGAGAAGAAAAGAGACATGAAAAATAGATCCAGAAATTCTAATATTTAGAAAGTAAGTGGAAGCTAGATAAAATAGAGGAGAAACAACATCTGAAGAAATAATGGCCAAGAATGTCCCAGAGTTTAGGACAAGAATCCTCAGACTGAAAGTGCCCACTGACAGCTAAACAAGATAAATGAAAGAAAACCCACACTTACACTGCTGGAAAACTTTAAAAAACAAAAATAGAGAGAAAAACCCTAAAACTTAACAAAAAAGAATAAGAATCAAGATTGATATTAGACCTCTCATCAGTAACTACGGGCACACTAAAATAGTGGAGAAATAACTACGAACCTCTGAGAAAAGTTAACTCTAACTTTAACATTTCCCATCAAAACAGTTCTGAAACAGTATCTGTTTACTTGATAGCCTTTCTCAATTAGACTGTAAGTGCCTTGAAGACAGGTACTGTGTCTTGTTCACTGATAATACATCAGCTGCAACCCAGGCAACCTCCTATAAATACCTGACAAGTATTCACTCCAGAGAAATTTAGAAAACCTTCAGTTACTCTCAGATTTCTGCATAATCCTCCTCTTTCCTCTCTACTGCTCAGTTCTATCAAAGTATTTCACAAGCCGCTAAGGAAAAAAAAAAAATCAAAATTCATAAAGTCCAAGAATTCAAAATGCAGTTTAGAATTCTATCATACACTAAGAACTAGAAATGTATGTATCAAGACGATTGTAATAAATTTATTCAGAATTAAGTTACATATTTTTTTAAGTTACACATTTATACTCACTGAAGAGAAGCGACCCTCATTTATAGACTACTTCATAGGTTCTCAAAATACGGATAATTGTTTACTCTTTTATCTTTTGTACGGTAGTATAAAAACCAAGTTTTATTTCTTTTAAAAACCATTACTCACTGGCATAAGGACAGACATACAAATCAATGTATTTATTTCTAGACCAGAATTGAGAGTCCAGAAATAAATTTTACTTATTACATACATTATGGTCAGTTGATTTTCAACAAAGAGGCTAAGACAATTCAATGGGGAAAGATTAGTCTTTTCAACAAATGGTACTAGAGAAACTGGATATCCACATGAAAAAGAATGGGACGCCTACTTCCCACCACACATAAAAATTAACTAAAAATGCATCATAGACCCAAACGTAAAAGCTAAAACTACATCACGCTTAAAGGAAAAAAAAAAACATAGGAGTAAATCTTTGTGACCTAGAATTAGGCAATATTTTCTTACATGACACCAAAAAAAAAAAAAAAACAAGCAACAAAAGGAGAAAAAAATTAAACTACATTAAAATTTAAAACTTTTGTGCTACAAACGATACCATCAAGAAAATGAAAAGAAAACTCACAAAACGGAAGAAAATATTTGCAAATTATCTATTTGAAAAAGGACTTGTATCCAAATATATAAAGAACACTTA
This sequence comes from Diceros bicornis minor, assembly GCF_020826845.1. NCBI lineage: Eukaryota > Metazoa > Chordata > Mammalia > Perissodactyla > Rhinocerotidae > Diceros > Diceros bicornis. The sequence continues at coordinate 14,222,715 of NC_080755.1, read as the reverse complement.
CAACTGAATAATAAAAAGACAAACCATTTAAAACATAGGCAAAGGATCTGATCAGATATTTCTCTAAAGATACATAAATGGCCAATAAGCACATGAAAATATGCTCAACATCACTAGCCATTAGGTAAATGCAAATGAGAACCACAATGAGATACTATTTCACCCTTAGGATGGCTATAATCAAAGACATACAATAACAGGATTGGCACAGAAACAGAGAAATTGGAATTCTCTTACATTGCTAGTGAGAATGTAAAATGGTGCAGCCATTTTGGAAAACAGTTTGGCAATTCTTCAAAATGCTAACATAGAGTTACCATATGACCGAGCAATCCACTCATAACCAAGAGAAATGAAAACAAAACATCTGCACAAAAACTGGTGCTTGAATGTTTAAAGCAGCACTAGTCATGATAGCTAAAAAGTGCAACAATCCAAATGTCCATCAACTGATGAATGGATAAACAAAATGTGGTCTATCCATACAATGGATTATTATTCAGCCATAAAAAGGAATGAAGTATACATGCTACAACGTGAATGAACCTAGAAAACATTATGCTAAGTAAAAGAAGCCAATGACAAAAAGACCACACATTCTATGATTTCATTTATATGAAATGTCCAGAATCGGCAAATCTATAAGACAGAAAAGTAGATTAATGGTTGCTTAGAGCTAGAGGTTAGAAGGGTATAAAGAGTAGACTGACTGCTAATGAGTTTCTTTTAGGGGGGAAGAAAATATTCCAAAATTAGATTGTGCTGATGGTTAAACAACCCTGTAAATATAATAAAGACCATTTAATTGAATACTTTAAAAGGGTGAATTGTACGATAAATGAATTATATCTCAATAAAGCTGCTAAAAAATATATATATACACCAAACAACACTACTCATCCAAACGTGACCTCCCTCACCCAAGACGACTTAAAACATTTCTCTTCTGTCTTACCTTTTAAGGGCATCTTTGAGTTCAGGCACAGAACGAATACACTGAACTGTAGCATTCATGTAACAAGTGTTACCAAGGTTTGTCAATCCACATGGTAATTCCATCTGATTTAAGGAAAAGGATTAAATGATTTTTTATGAAATGACATAGCATATATAAATCACTAAACTTCACACTTTGAAGCAAATACAATTTACCAACTCATACCAACTTATACTCCAACTTCACTCTAAAGTAACGTTTTACTTTCCCAACAAAAATTTTTACTTGCATCATGCTGACAATCATTCTTTGTTTTAATTCCCTTCTTGAAAATAATAAAACAACAATCATATCAGTCCTGCCTCCTTTGCAGGGCTTCTCATTAGAACAAAGTAACAAAATACGCATAGAAACACTTCAAAAAAAAGAATGGCGCTACATAAATGGTAGGTGGTAAAAAATAAATAACATTTGACAAGTATGTGTTGACCAGTTTCTAAACCAACATTATTTAAATTAAGGATAAATTGTTATGTACTTTCAACACAGAAGGTTTTAAGAATTTAAATATCCCAGCATTTAAACTACTTAACCTCTTTGAGCTCGTTTTCCCACAAAATAATAGTAAATAGTTAAATGGAACTATCTGCAAGACACACATTTATTACAGATATTGACTTTATAATGAATTATCCAATTATGGAAGGACCCCTTAAGCCAACTTCAAAAGTAAAACTTTTATTTACTGCTAAAAACATACATCTTAATATAAAATCTTCAAAACATTTAGATGCTACTTTTTGAAAGTCATCTTAATAACCGCACTTCTGAAAGGTAGTGAGGTCAAATATTTAAAATGTGGTATGTCTTACAGCAGATGCTAACTGTTCTTCTGTCATGTCTTCCACAAAGACGGTTTTAGCTGAGGGTTCCTCAGGAAGAGCGTCTGCGGATCCCATCATTAGTAGAGTCATTCCCTGTTTAAAAACAAAATTTATTTTATGAAAATGCTCAAAAGTTGATCATGTTTATGTTCAATGAAAGAAGCCAGACACAGATAAACACATATTGCTTCTACTTGCCAACTAGGTAAACCTATAGAGACACAAAGTAGATTAGTGGTTGCTAGAGCTAAAGGTGGAAAGAAGGAATCAATTTAAATGAGTATGCATTTCTTTCTGGGGTGACGGCAATGTTCTAAAATTAGATTGTGGTGAAGGTTACACAACTCTGTAAATATACTAAAACTTACTGAATTGTCAAAAAAAAAAAAAATACTAGGGTGGCTGCTTCAGGCCAGAGGTCATCTGCTTATCATCAAAGAAGCACAAAGAAACTTTTCAGAGTGGTGAAACTTCTATATCTTGATTGTGGTGGTGGTTACGTGACCGTATAAAATTAACGAAATTCATCAAACTGTACACTAAAAATAGGTGAATTTTATTCTATATAAATTATACCTCAATAAAGCTAAGGGAAAACATAAATATTGTCATAAAGAAAGTTGAGAATGTTTATAATATTGGAGGGGAAAGAATTCTTCAAATGATCATTAACATTTAGTGGCACAATTTCTCCCCATAACAAGTAAACTAAGCACTGATAAAATTCTTTCTGTGAATATCTATTTGTAACTGTAACAATTATTTACATTTGAATAGAAATATTTTGAGAGCACTGAAGTTTCCATTATTGGAAAACATCAAAACAAACACATAAATTAGTTCAAAATATCTAATTTTATAATTCTACACATTATTAACCTAAGGGAGTATTTACCCTCAATATATACATAACATTCCATAGAATAGAAGAACAATGAAGCCACTGTCACCCTAAAACTCATAATCCTGAAATGTGAACAACATCTTACTTAATATCTTAATTGGAAGACATGAACACATGAAACCAAGAAAAGGGTAGGGAAAACAAAAAACAAAAATCGCCAGAAGTGGAAGTTTAAAAAAAAAAAGTAAGAGAAAATAAAAATATCTAACAAGGATTAAAATTAGAAAATTAATAAAGCCAACAAACTCATAGTCTTAAGAGTACCTATGTTGAAATCCAATAACCTTCATCCTATCAATTGTTATTTTTACTAAATTTTCTATAAGATAACTGCAAAGCAGTACTAAGCTATCACTAAAGAACCTTTTTCCAAACACAACCGTCTCAGGAAAACCAAATATTTAAAGAATCTACTAGCAATAGCCAGTCAGAAAATACAATAGAAAAGAAAAAATGCCAACAAATATCTAAGAGTAAACATAAGACGAAATATGTAATACTTTAATAAGAAAACTTTGCTTTATTTAGGGATATAAAAAACACCGAAATTGAAGGACATGACAGGTTTCTGCACTGGAAAAATTACTGTAAAGATGTGACTCTAAATTATTACATAAATTTAACGAAACTCCTTTCTGAAACTTTAGAAACTAATTCATTGATGTAGCAAATTCATACCCATGACAACAGTAATAAATTTCTGGAAAAGAAGAAAGAAGACTAAAACAACCATTTAAAATTATTAAGAAAATAGATTAGACAATGAAAAATGCTGAGGTAAAGTAGACAATAATTCAGAAAAAAAATACTATGAGCTCTTCCTCTCATGGCATGCCATATCCAAATTACAAATTAAAAATTTAAATATAAAAAAAATGAAACAAATAATTACAAAACATGTAAGGGAATCAAAAAAAAATTTGCCATGCAGGAAGATTTTCTAAAATTAATATAAAAGATAAAAGGACTGATGTCACTAACTACATAAATCTTGAAAACTTCTGTAAAACACTACCACAATCAAAATTTAAAAGGACAAACTAGAGGGCCGGCCTTGTGGCGTAGCGGTTAAGTGCACACACTCCACTGCTGGCAGCCCGGGTTGGCATCCCGGGCATGCACTGAGGCACCGCTTGTCAGGCCATGCTGTGGCAGCATCCCATATAAAGTGGAAGAAGATGCGCACAGATGTTAGCCCAGGGCCAATCTTCCTCAGCAAAAAAGAGGAGGATTGGCAGATGTTAGCTCAGAGCTGATCTTCCTCACAAAAAAAAAAAAAAAAAAAGGACAAACTAGAAAAAAAAATTACACTATACAAAAGCACCTAAAAGAAAAATCACTAAGGGGGGGCCAGCCTGGTGGCATGGTGGTTAAGTTCAGCACACCCCGCTTCAGTGGCCCGGGTTCCGATACCTGGTGCAGACCTACACCACTCAACAAGCCATGCTGTGGCGGTGTCCCACATATAAAATAGAGGAAGATGGGCATAGATGTCAGCTCAAGGCCACTCTTCCTCAAGCAAAAAGAGGAAGATTGGCAACAGGTATTAGCTCAGGGCCAATCTTCCTCACCAAAAAAAAAAAAAAAAAAACACTAAAGCAAACACAATAGAAAAATGGGCAAAAATGATAAACATAAAACAAACACAAAAGGCTTAAAATTAATAAATTCAGTAAACTTCTACCTTAAGAAGCTAGAAAACATAGATATCAAAACCAGAGTAAAAGGTAGAATAAAGCAGAGGGGAAATCAATAAAACAATAAATGAACAAGCAAAACTTGATTCTTGGGGGAGAGGGGAAATCAATGAAATTGACAAACCTCTGGCTAGATGATGAAGAAAACAAGAGAGAAATCACAATTTGCGAATGAGGGATGGGGGGGCGGGACACAGACCCAGTCGGACAGCACTACAGATTACAGAAGAGATAAAAAGAATGTATTACGCCAGCCAATCAGTTCAACAAATTAAACAGACCAATTCCTTAAAAGATGCAAATTCCTAAAACTGATGCAAAAAAACATAACATCTGAATAGTCTTACATTTATTAAAGACACTAAATTCCCAATTAAGTCTTCTCACAAAGAAAGCTCCAAGCCCAGAGGGCTTCACTGGAGAATTCTATGAAACAGTTAAAGAAAAAATAATATAAACTCTTTCAGCGGAGTGCATGCATTTTTGTGTGTGTGTTTGAGGAAGATCAGCCCTGAGCTAACATCCACGCCAATCCTCCTCTTTTTGCTGAGGAAGACCGGCCCTGGGCTAACATCTGTGCCCATCTTCCTTCACTTTCTATGAGACGCCACCACAGCACGGCTTGACAAGCGGTGCCTCGGTGCGCACCTGGGATCCGAACCCGGGCTGCCAGCAGCAGAGGGCACGCACTTAACCGCTATGCCATGGCGCCAGCCCCATAAGCTCTTTCAGAAAAGAGGGGAGGTGGGGATGCTTCCTAACTCATTTTAAGGCTAGCATTACACTGACAGTAAAATCAAAGACAATTCAAGAAAACTACACATCAATCTCTCTCATGAAAAGAGACACAAAAATCTTTATCAAAATAGTACTAAACAGAATTCAGCAACATATAAAAAGGAATATAGAGGCCAGCCCTATGGCTGAGTGGTTCAAGTTCCGTGTGCTCCACTTCAGCAGCCCAGGTTCACCAGTTCAGATCCCGGGCGCAGACTTACTCCATTCATCAGCTATGCTGTGGAGGCATCACTTGTACAAAATAGAGGAACAGATGTTAGCTCAGGGCAAATCTTTCTCAATCAAAAAAAAAGAGGAAGATCGCCAATGGATGTTAGCTCAGGGCAAATCTTCCTCACCAAAAAAAAAAAAAAAAAAAGGAATATATAAAAAGGTCATACATAATGACCAAATGGGGTTTACCCCAAGAATATAAGGTTGGTTTACTATTTTAAAAAGTTAGTGTAGTTCACCACATTAACAGATTAAAGGATAAAAAACAAATGATAATTTCAATAGATATAGAAAAAGTATTTGACAAAATTCAACTCCCATTAGTGATAAAAACTCTCAGCAAACTACCAACAGAAGAGAACTTCCTCAACCTGATGATGAACATCAATAAAAAACCTCCAGCCAAGACTGGAGACTTTTCTCCTAAAATCAGGAAAAAAAGCAATGATGTCCACTATCAACCTAAGACGTTAATACGTAAAATCAACCTAAGACGTTAATACGTAAAATCAGCAAAGTCACAGGATACAAGGTCAATATAGAATAATTAATTCCACTTCTATATGCCAGTAACAAACAATTAGAGAAAGACTTTTGAAAAATATCATTTATGACAGCATCAAATACCATGGAATACTTAAGGATATATTTAACAAAATACGTATAAGATCCTGTATTGAAAATATAAAATGTTGTGGGAAATTTTAACATCTAAATAAATGGAGAAGTATATATCACATTTGTAGATTAGAAGACTCAATATTAAGATCTTCCAAATTGATATACAGATTCAATGTAATTCCAGTCAAAATCCCAGCAGGTTCTCTGGTAGATAACAACAAGCTCAATCTAAAATGTGTAGCAGACGTGCAAGGGTCTTAGAATAGCCAACACAGTTTTCAAAAAGAACAATCACAGGACTTACACTACCTGATTTCAAGTCTTGAATAATCAAGACAGTGAGGGGATGCATATTGGTGTAAAGGTAGAAATCAAATCAATAGAAAAGAACAGAATCCAGAAAGAGACCGATATGTGTGTGGTCAACTGATCTTCAACAAAAGTGTTGAGGTACAACGGGAAAGGACAGTCTTTTCAACAAAGGTGCTCATACAACTGAATATTCATGTGGAAAAAATAAACTTCAATCATTACTTCACAACAAACACAAGAGTTTGCTCAAAACAGATAATATATCTAAATATAAAAGCTAAAACTTATAAAAGTTTTAGAAAGCATAAAAAAAAAATCTCTTGTAACCTTGACATAGGCAAAGATTTCTTAGATAGGATGCAAATAGTAGAAACCAAAGAAGAAAGAAATTGATAATTAAACTTCAACAAAATCAAAAACTTCTACTCAATAAGACATATTATTAAAAAGACTGAAAAGCCACAGACCAGGAGAAAACATTTACAGTACATATATCTCACAAAAGACTTGTAAAGAATATTCAAAACTCAATTAAAAGAAAACAATCCAATTAAAAAATAAAGATTTGAACAGACATTTCACAAAAAGATAAGTTGCCAATAAGCTCATGAAATGATGTTCAATATCATGAGCCATCAAAGAAATGCAAACTAAAACCACAAGAAAGTATCACTACACATCCACCAGAATGGCTAAAATAAAAATGACTGACAACATCAAATGGAGCTGATGATGTGGAGCAGTTGCATCTCTAACATATTGCTCATGAAAACATAAAATGGTACAACCACTTTGGAAAGTGTTCTGCAATTTCTTGCAAAGTTAAACAGATACTTAACCACACAACCCAGCAATTTTACGCTTAGGTATTTATGCAAGAAAAATGAAACCACGCATGTACAAAGATGAAGGTTCCCAGCAGTTTTATTCATAACAGTCAAAAAGCAGAAACACAAATATCCATCAACAGATGAAAAGATACACACACACACACACACACACACAAAAGAAATAAAATGGACTGAAATTCCACAATGGGCAAAACTACCCAACACATGTGTAACTATGTGGTCTCAAAAAAGAAAAGAGAGTGGGGCCAGCCTGGTGGCGTAGTGGTTAAGTTCGCGCTCCGCTTCAGCAGCCTGGGGTTCGCAGGTTCGGAACCCCAGGCGTGGACTGACACACCACATGTCAAGCCATGCTGTGGTGGCATCCCATCCGAAGTAGAGGAAGATGGGCAAGGATGTTAGCCCAGGGCCAATCTTCCTCAGCAAAAAGAGGAAGACTGGCAACGAATGTTACCTCAGGGCTAATCTTCCTCAAAAAAAAAAAGAAAAGAAAAGAAAGGAGAGAGAGGACAGACAGAAAAAATAGTTAAAGAAATCACTAAAAATTTCTCAAATTTAATAAAAACTATAAACCCACAGATCCAAGAAGCTCAAACAAACATAAAGAAAACCCAACCAAAACAATTATGTAATTAAGTTGCTGACAACCAATAATGAGAAAAATATCAAAAGCACCCAGGGGAAAAAAGACACATTACATGCAGAGGAACAAAGACAATGATAGCAACTATGCAAATCAGACGATATCTTTCAAGTACTGAAAGGAAAAGTGTTACTCTAGAATTCAACACCTATCAAAAATGTCTTTCAAAAATGAAGGTGAAATTGGGGGCAGCCCAGTGGCATAGTGGTAAAGTTTGTGCGCTCTGCTTTAGCGGCCCAGGGTTCACAGGTTCGGATCCTGGGTGCGGACCTAAGCACCACTCATCAAGCCACGTTCATCAAGCCATGCCGTGGCAGCATCCCACATACAAAAATAGAGGAAGAGTGGCACTGATGTTAGCTCAGCGACAATCTTCCTCAAGCAGAAAGAGGAAGATGAGCAACAGATGTTACTTCAGGAACAATCTTCCTCAACAACAACAAAAAATGGTGAAACAAAGAGCTTTTCGGAAAAACAAAAGCAGAGAAAATTCATAGATATGCTCTGCAAGAAACGTAAAGATAGTTCTTCAAGGCAGAAGAAAATAACTTCAGATGGAAATTTGGATTTGGATCCAAAGGAAGAGCACCAAAAATGTAAATATGGGTTTTCTACTTTTTAAAATCTCTTTAAAAGACAATTGACTATTTAAAGCAAAAACAATAGCAATGTAGTATGGAGTTTCTAACATACAGAGAAGTAAATTTTACAAGAACAGTAACACAAAGGACAGGAGTGAGGAAATACTGAAGTATACCAGTGTAAGAGTCTTATACTATACCTGAAGTCATTTTTTATTTGAAGGCAGACCATGATAAGATACATAATATAAACCCTACAGCAGCAGTTCAAAAACACATCATCTTAGGACTCCTTATACCAAGAGTCAGCAAACTTGTCCTATTAAGGGCCACAAAATAAATATTTTAGGCTTTCTGGGCCAAATATAGTCTCTGCTGCATATTCTTTGTTGTTTTCAACCTCAGTCCTTTAAAAATATAAAAATCATTCTTAATTTGTAGGCCTTACAAAAACCGGATGCAGGCTAGATTTGGCCCACAGTTCAGTTTGATGACTCCTGCTTTACATTCTTAAAAACTGAGAACTCCGAAGCATGTCTGTTATGTAGGTTTTATCTATCAATATTTACCATATTATAAACTAAAACTGAGAAATTTTAAATACTTATTCATTCATTTAAAAATAATAATATATCCATTTAATGTTAAGATAAAAAACATTTTTTGTAAAAGATAATTATATTTCCCAAAACGAAAATAATTAGTAAAACGGGACATTGTTTTACATTTTTTAAATCTCTTGAATGTCTGGCTTAAGTACAGAGAGTAGATTTTGATATTTTGCTTCTGCATTCAATCTACTGCAATATCATATGTCATAAAGCCTCTGAAAAACTCTACTGTATACTCATAAACAAATAATAAAAAGGCAAATAAAATCTTAATATCAATATGAAAACAGTTTTGATCTCAAGGACCCCTTGAAAGCATCTTGGGTACTGCCTGGGGTTCCCAGGATATACCTGGAGAACTGCTATCCTACAGCAATCATTAAAACTCTGGGGGTGGAGGTGAGAATTTTAAAAATGTTAATGAGTACAAAGTTTCTTTTGGGGATTATTTTTTTTAAACTAGATAAAATGATGGTTGCACAATTCCATGAATATAGCAGAAAACACTGTAATGAACACTTGAAAGGGTTAGATTTTATGGTTTGTGAATTATATCTCAATAAAGCTGTTATAAAAGCATAAATAACAAAACAAAGAGGTATAGCAAAGGTAGAGGTAAACAAAATTAAAAATAATCAAAAAAAGAGCAGAAAAAGAAAGGAACAAGTGAGACAGAAAACAAATAGCAAGATGGTAGACTTAAACACAAATATATCAATAATTACATTGAACATAAATGGTCTAAATGTTCTAATTAAAAGGTAGAGATTTTAAAATCGGATAAAAAAGCAAGACTCAAGTATATGCTGTTTAAAAAAAATCCACTTTAAATATAAAGAAATAGATGGGTAAAAAGCAAAAGGATGAAAAAACATATGAAATGCAATCAATAATTAAAAGAAATATGGAATAGCTCTATTAAAATCTGACAAAGTAGATGTGAGAACAGGGAATATTAGCAGTGAAAAAGAGGGACAGTTCATTGTGATGTAAGGTCAATTCCTCAAGATATAACAATCCTATACATGCATGCACCTAATAACAGAACTTCAAAATACATGAAGAAAAACTGATAGAACTGAAAGGAAATATAATCAAATCTACAATAATAGTTGGAGATTTCAACACACTTGATAAAAGAAGTAGGCCAAAAAAGTCAGTTAGGATACAGAAAACTTGAACACTATAAACCAACTTGACCTAATTGACATTTATAGAACACTTGACCCAACAACAGCAGAATACAAATTTTTTTTCAAGTGCCTAAGAAATATTCACCAAATGGATGGACCATAAAACAAGTAACAATAAATTTCAGAGGACTGAAATAATACTGGGTATGTTATGTGACCATAACAGAATCAAATTAGAAATAAAAAATATAAATATATTAGAAAAAGCCCCCAAAAATTGGAACTGAAACAACATAGTTTTAAACAATCCATGGGTCAAAAAAGAAATCACAAGGTAAATTAGAAAATATTTTAGGGCCAGCCCAGTGGCGCAGCGGTTAAGCACACACACTTTGCTTTGGCGGCCCGGGGTTCACAGGTTTGGATCCCAGGCACACACCGACGCACCACTTGTCAAGCCACGCTGTGGTGGCATCCCATATAAAGCAGACGAAGATGGGCACAGATGTTAGCTCAGGGCCAATCTTCCTCAGCAAAAAGAGGAGGATTGGCATTGGATGTTAGCTCAGGGCTGATCATCCTCACAAAAAAGAAAATATTTTAACTGCATAATAAAAACATAGGACATCAAAATTTGTGGATATAGCCAAAAGTGCTTAAAGAGAAATTAATAATATTAATTTTAAATGTTTACATAAGAAAAGAAGGTATAAAAATCAATGTTCTAAGCATACACTTTAAAAAACAAGAAAATGAAGCAATTTAAACCCAAAGTAGAAAAATAAAGGAAGTAATTTGGAGTAGATATCAATAAAACAGAAAATGGGCAATATATAAAATCAATAGTCAAAAATTAAAAGATTTATTGATAAATCCTTAGCAGCACCAACCAAAACATAATAAGCAAGAACGTATATTACTTATATCAGGAATGAAAGAGGGAACATCAATAAATAATAACAGATATAAAAGGATAATTAATGAATATTCTGGATATTATGAACGACTTTATGCCAATAAAACAAACTAATTTCTCAAATGAGAAAACTCACCAAAACTGACCTAAGAAAAAACAGAAAACCTAAATAGCCCTATATCTATTAAAGAAATTGAATATCAATCAAATAAATTCCCATGAAGAAAACCTAGGTCCAGATAGAATTCACTGGTAAACTATTTCAAATATTTACAGAAGTAATACCAATCTTATACAAACTCATTCAGAAAAGAGAAGGGAATACTTCCTCAACTCTATTAATGAGTCCAACATAACCCTGATACCAAAATGAAAGATGACACAAAATAAAAATACTAATATCCCTCATAAACATATATGCAAATATCCTTAAAAATATGAGAAAATTAAATCCAGCAATACATAAAAGAGAGAAATACATCATGACTTATTGGCTTTGTCCCAGGTTGCAGTTCTCAAAATGTTGTCTGTGAATCCCTATGGATCTCTGAGATTCTTTCACAGAGCCAGCAAGGTCAAAACTATTTTCTTAATAATACCAAGATGTTACTTATTTCCCTTTTTCGCTGTGTTGACATCTGCACTGATGGTGGTAAATCAATAGCAGCTAAAATATTTAATAGTTTAGCATGTATCAAAGCAGTGACATCAAAATGAACTGGTAAAAATAATTAATTTTATTAAATCTCAACCTCTGAATACATTTCTTTTTGGTATTCTGTATTATGGAATAGGAAGTGTCCATAAAAAACTTACTTTTCCTGGCAACCAAGATGTCCTTCAGTAGGTGAATGAACAAACTGTGACACATCCACTGGAATATTAATCAGCACTAAAAAGAACTGAGCTATCAAGCCATTAAAAGACATGGAGGAAACTTAAACACATATTAATAAATGAAAGAAGCCAATGTGAGAAGGCTACATACTGTATGATTCCAAGTATTGACATTCTGCAAAAGGCAAAACTATGGAGATGGTAAAAATATCAATGGCTGCCAGGAGTCTGGGGAAAGGAAGGGATGAATAGGCGGAGCACAGAGGATTTTTAGGGCAATGCAACTACTCTGTATGACACTATCACGGTAGATACATGTCATTATACATTTGTCCAAACTCACAGAATGTACAACACCAAGAGAGAACGCTAAGGTAAACCATGGACTTTGGGTGATAACGATGTGTCAATATAAGTTCATCAGTTGTAACAGATGAACAATCATACCACTCTGGTGGGGGATGTTGATAATGGAGAAGGCTATGCATATGGAGGGGAGGAGCGTATATGGAAAAGCTCTGTATCTTCCACTCAGTTTTGCTGTAAACCTAAAACTGTTCTAAAAAATAAAGTCCATTTAAAAAAAATTTACAAAGTGCCAATCAATTAAAAAAAGAAACCCACTTCTGCATACCAAAGTATGATAGCTGTCTTTAGGATAAGCTTGTGCAAATGTTTGAGTTGCAAACTGGACTAGTTGCTTTTTTTTAATGGAATATCATTTTTACTCAAAACAACTGTGAAATTATGGGTTTTTAGACTTAGGTATTTAGCCAACATTTTCTCAGAAATGAATGAAGTTAGCCTGTTGCTTCAGGGAAAACAACTGACAATATTTACAGTTGCCAATGACAAAATCAAGGCTTTCAAGTGAAAATTAGAATTTTGTATCTGTCACTACGCACTTGGCAGCCTTCCAATATTTAAAGACTTTTTTGTTGAGGTTGGTAGCGACATTAACGAATACAATTTTTTGACAGTGTACAATGAAATGCATCACATACATAAGATCTAAATAACTCAGAAAACCAGTATTTACCAAATGACCAATATATGATGTTCAAAATCATGCATGGATAGAAAATCCATTCTAAGTGCAAAACAGACAAATAGATTTTAATACACAAAAGGTCACTGATGTTGCTTCTACCACATCAAACTAACCCATAATAAACTACCACGTGTTGAGTTTTGGTGTACTATGCAAGAATGTTCACCATTTTATCTGAAAAGACATCCCCATTTTCCAACTATTTAACTATGTGAGGCCAGATTTCTTACATATACTTCAACCAAAACAACATATCACAACAGACTGAATGCAGAAGCAAATATGAGAATTCAGTTTTCTACTAAGCTAGATTGTCAAGAGATTTGCAAAAATATAGAACAATGCCAGTTGTTTCACTATTTGTTTTGAAAAATATTAAATATGAAATTAACATTATGTTATATGAAATATGAAATAACAATTGTTGTTATTTTTAAATTTCTCAATCAGTAGATATAACTCATATATATGAAACTCTTTGGGATTTAAAAATAATTTTTAAGAGTGTAAAGGGGTCACGAAGACCAAGAAATCAGAACTGCACATCCCAGGAATGCAAGGTTTACCAGCCAAAAATCAGTGAGAATAACCAGATTACCAGAATAACACAGAAACATCATATGATCATTTTAATAAGTGACTGAAAAGCACTTAACAAAATTCAACAGCCATTCATAATTTTAAAGGTCTTGGTGAACTAGGAAAAGACAAAGATGTCCACTCTCACCACTTTCTTTTCAACACTGTATTAGATGTCCTAGCCAATGGAGTAAGACAATAAAAAGAAACAGAAGTTACAAAGATTGGAAAAGGAGAAGCAAAACTGCCTCTATTTGCAGATAATATGCTATGTATATAGAAAACCCAATGGAATATACAGAAAAAACTACTAGAACTAGTAAGTGAATTTAGCAAGGTCACAGGATGAAAATAAACTGTATTTTATAATCTAGCCGTGAACACAGGAAAATGAAATTTTTAAAAAATACCATTTTCAACAGTCAAGAAACATCAAGTTCCAAGAATTTAACAAAAACCATGTAAGAGCTCTATACTGAAAAACTACAAAACTCTGCTAAGAAAATATAAAGACCTAAATAATTGGAAAAATACACCATATTTAAGGATTTTAATACTCAATACTGTTAAGATGTTCATTCTCCCCAAATTGAACTATAGATTCAATGCAATCTCAAACAAAATTCCAGGAGTCCATTTGTAGAAACTGACAGACTTATTCTAAAATTACAAGCAAATGCAAAGGAGCTAAAATATTCTTGAAGAATAAAAAGTTTGCAAACACACTATCTTATTTCAAGACTTATTATAAAGCTTTAATACTCAAGACCATGTGGTACTTGTATAAGTTTAATCAAATATCAATAAATAAGAGTCCAAAAATAGACATACAACTGATTTTCAAGAAAGACTTCAACACAAGTCAATGGGAAAAGGAGAGTATTTTCAACAGATGGTGCTGGAACAACTGGATACACATATGGAAAAAAAGGCATCTGGAATATATTTTGGCGTAATAATTAGGAAACTGCATTATAATAAGTGTTCTTAAGATAATACTTACATTTTTTATTTTGATGTTTCCCCAATCATCATCCTGTTTTAAAGACAAAAAAACATTTAACCATCTTGTACAATCCAAACACAATCTAATAAACAACTAATTTTAAACTACTTCAAAATAGAATTTTTTTTATGTATGAAGATTATATTAAAAATTACTGTAATCAAAAGTATTTAAAAAAAAAACAAAAAACCGGGGCTGCCCTGGTGGCACCTGCAGTTGGGTGCGCACGATCCGCTGGAGCGGCCCGGGGTTCTCTGGTTCGGATCCCAGGTGCACACTGACGCCCCACATGGCAAGCCATGCTGTGGTGCCGTCCCGTATAAAGTGGAGGAAGATGGGCAGGGATGTTAGCCCAGGGCTGGTCTTCCTCAGCAAAAAAAAAGAGGAGGATTAGCAGATGTTAGCTCAGGGCTGATCTTCCTCACAAAACAAAAACAAAAACAAAAACAAAAAACCCACGAAGTCCTACTAAGTCTAACAATTGCTTAAACTAGGTAACACACAATCTAAAAGACAGTAAACTTGGTAGCACCAAAAGTACTAAAAAACACTTGATTAATGACAAATGACAGATGCTAATTTTTTGCATGTTTATTGCATGTTCAGAACCAGCAGAGCTAATAACTAGCTTATGTGAGAAGAATGAAGAGTAACTTATAACATAAGGTCTACATAATTAGGGTGATTATATAATTTATCACCCAAATCAAGAGACTCTTGAGAATGAAAGTGATATTAAAAATTATATCAGGAGAGTAAAAAAGACTACAAGGCAAACTAACCCTTAATAATATTTGCCATGTCCACAAATATTTCTCAGGTCCTACATTTTACATCCATGAAGCAATTAAACACTTTCACTTCAACAGGTTCAATTAAATTAAGATTTTTTTTTTTAATGCCATGATTGGCCCACAGATATTTTTGCCTACTGCCGCTAAGCCCTTCCTTTCACAGAATAAAGTCAGTTCCATATTACTCCTTTCTTTTTACAGAAGGTGCCAGGCACTCAATATGTTTCCCTTTGATATGCCACTAATTATCTCTTTCGACACCCTGCTTCAAAGTGGAACAGGAACTTCCTAAAGGCCCTTCTCAGTTTAAGGGTTATTACTGCTAATCATAACGAATGGTAATTATGTATGCCCCCTCAGATCACTTACTTATTCCAGGTCACACAAAGCTGGGAAATGAACCCAGATCTGCTTGACTTGTAAATCGCATGCTCTTTTGGTACCTTACTATATGTTACTCAAACCTCTCTGATGCTCAGTTTCCTCATTTAAAAAAATATATTAAATGGGGCCGGCCCGGTGGCGCAAGCGGTTAAGTGAGCGCACTCCACTGCGGTGGCCCGGGGTCCGCTGGTTCGGATCCCGGGCGCACACCGACGCACTGCTTGGCAAGCCATGCTGTGGCGGCATCCCATGTAAAGTGGAGGAAGATGGGCATGGATGTTAGCCCAGGGCCAGCCTTCCTCAGAAAAAAAGAGGCGGATTGGCAGAAGTTAGCCCAGGGCTGATCTTCCTCAAAAAAAAAAAAAAACATATATGTGTGTGTGTGTGTATATATATATATATATACATATATACATATAAAAAATACATTTACTTTCCTCACTTTTAAAATATATACAGTTGAGAATTAAAACAAGGGAAAAGCATGGTACAAAATAAGTATTCAATAAGTGGTAGCTATCAGTACTCATAATTTCATTTAATTAGCATTTTTCTATAATTCTCCACAACACACCACTAGTACATAGCTCAGCACAAATTAGGTTATCAAGTTCACTAATGACCAAAAGCTCATACTACAACTTGGAGGGGAAACAATGTTTCTTCACCAACATCTGTTTTACTGCCTAGCTGACAAGGGTAGCCAGCCCTTATTTCTAAAGTTAACGACAGCTTTTTAGCATTTCATATCTAACTCTTGAAGAAATTATCTTTTAAAATACTACACCTAGGCCGGCCCGTGGCATAGCGGTTAAGTGTGTGCGCTCTGCTACTGGCGGCCCGGGGTTCGGATCCCGGGTGCTCACTGACGCACCACTTCTCCGGCCTTGCTGAGGCCGCGTCCCACATGCAGCAACTAGAAAGATGTGCAGCTATGACATACAACTGTCTACTGGGGCTTTGGGGGGAAAAATAAAATAAAATGAAAAATTTTAAAAAATAAAAAATAAAAAAAATAAATAAAATACTACACCTAGGGGCCGGCCTGGTGGCGCAAGTGGTTAGGTGCGCGGGCTCTGCTGCGGCGGCCCGGGGTTCACCGGTTCAGATCCCGGGCTGACGCATCGCTTGTTAAGCCATGCTGTGGCGGCGTCCCATATAAAGTGGAGGAAGATGGGCACGGATGTTAGCCCAGGGCCAGTCTTCCTCAGCAAAAAAAGAGGAGGATTGGCACTGGATGTTAGCTCAGGGCTGGTCTTCCTCACAAAAAAAATAAATAAATAAATAAAAATAATAATAAAATAAAATAAAATACTACACCTAAATAGTATTACAAACAATAACAAAGAAAATACTTTTGCTTTGCGGCCCTTCATCAATGACGCGGGTAAGCTTGGACTCTTCACTATAGTCAATGTGATCATTCCAAGGGAACTAAAGGAAAAATTAAGCTCCTTCTCTTTTTAACAAAAATTTTCTTTTTTTTTTAATTTTTATTTATTTATTTTTCCCCCAAAGCCCCAGTAGATAGTTGTATGTCATAGTTGCACATCCTTCTAATTACTGTATGTGGGACGCGGCCTCAGTATGGCCGGAGAAGCGGTGCGTCGGTGTGCGCCCGGGATCCGAACCCGGGCCGCCAGCAGCGGAGCGCACGCACTTAACCGTTAAGCCACGGGCGGGCCCTAAACAAAAATTTTCTTTCTCCCATTTCCAGGTAGGTATTAGATAGTGATTACTCTTAAGAGAAAAGGGCTCTTTGGGCCGGCCCCATGGCTTAGTGGTTAAGTGCACGCGCTCCGCTGCTGGCGGCCAGGGTTCGGATCCTGGGTGCGCACCGACGCACCGCTTGTCCGGCCATGCTGAGGACGCGTCCCACATACAGCAACTAGAAGGATGTGCAGCTATGACATACAACTATCTACTGGGGCTTTGGGGGAAAAAATAAAATAAAAAAAAAAAAGATGTGAGTGTTGCTATATTCACCAATCCTAAAATAAAAAAAAAAAAGAGAAAAGGGCTCTTTTCTAATGGGTAGGATGTAAGAAAGGTCAAAGAAGAAACTTAACAGTTTTTCCAATGTTCCAGCACTGCGGCTTTGGTAAAGATTCAAAGTATGAGGCTTTGGTAAAGATTCAAAGTATTTCAACATTTGAATGCATGTACAAAAATACATTCCGTAGTGGTCTTTTTTAAAAAAGCAAATCACCATATTGCTCCATATTTTTCACAGAGATAAAATTTTCCACCCCATAACAGAAAATTACTAAGGAAATACAAATAGAGTTTATTTAGTCTAAACAAAATAAAATACTTCTAACACACCCTCACAGGAAAAAATTCAAACAATACAAATAAATGCAAAGTGCCCCACTCACCTGACCCCTAGTGGTATTCATTGATACAATGCATTTTAAAATAAAAATTTTAATGATGTTTTTATAATATATAATGTTTTGAGATGGCTACAATGTTCCTCTCTGACACTAACATGAATAAGACAGTCTTAATCCCATAGACTATATACTCTCACCAAATAAAAAAATACCTCATATGCTACATTTCTGGTGTTACTTATTTTCACTAATTATATAATAAATAGTACATAATGCAAATATGGACTAAATTTTACCTTCAATGTTCCTCCTTTCACCATAACTTTCTGTCTGGCCGGCTGGACTCCAGTCAGTGCAAAAAGCTGAGCCTTGAACACCATTGGAGGTTCATCAGTATTCAATTCTACACCTTCAAATTTCTCCTTTCCCCATTTCACAGTAACTGCAAATAAAACCATAATTTATTTTTTTAATTTACAAAATAATAAGACTTCAGATTTAGAAGATCCTTAGGGGACCTATTACGTTAGTTCTTGAAAGCCAAACTATGTCATTCATCTTTTTATGCTCATAATGCCTACCTAATCAGGAGTGACTTGAATACAGTAGGTCTGAACAAAATTTAACTGGATCTAATCCAACTTCTCATCTGATAAAGAAAGAGACTTACGAGAAGTTGATTGATTTACTAATGTCACAAAACTAGCTAGCAAATATTTAAGTCTTCTGAATCCTACTCCCATAATCTCTACAGAATGTGATCACAGTGAAATAGTTCCCAGAATAAGGTTCACAGACTCCAAAATGTGTTTAATTAAACAATTATTGAAATCAGTACATACAGCTGGAATAGAGAGAAGAAAGAAAGGTTAGAAAGATAATCTGAAATAAGAAAAAAATTCTTGGAAGAACAAAGCATATTTAAAATAGGCTAAGGTATAAAAATTCTGGATTATAAGACGAAAGGTGTGGAAGAACTGAAAGGTGTGGTTCCTGTGCAAGGAAATTATTAAGAAGAATCCAACGATATAACTAAATCATTAAAAAACATAGAAATCCTACTTCACAGACATTACAATGGCTATTACCAAAAAAAAACCAAAAACAATAAAACACAGAAAATAACAAGTGTTGGTGAGGATGTGGAGAAATTCAAACACTTGCGCATTGCTGATGGGAATATAAAATGGTGCAGTCACTATGGAAAAAAGTATGGTGGTTCCTCCAAATATTAAACACAGAATTACCATAAGATCCAGTAATTCCACTTCTAAGTATATACCCAAAAGTATGGAAAGCAGGGATTCAAACTGATATCTGTATACCCATATTGACAGCAGCATTATTCACAATAGCCTAAAGATGGGAGCAACCCAAGTGTCCATCAACAGATGAATGGAAGAACAATATGTGATATATACATACAATGGATATTTAGCTTTAAAAAGTAATGAAATTCTTTACATATGCTACAACACTGATGAACCTTGGAAACATTATGCTAAGCAAAATACACCAGGTACAAAAGGACAAATATTGTATGATTCCACTTATGTGAGGTACCTAAAGTAGCCAAATTCATAGAAAGTAGACTGGTGGTTGCCAGCAGGCTGGGGGGAAGTGGAAATAGGGACTTATTGTTTAATGGGTACAGAGTTTCAGTTTAGGAACATGAAAACGTTGTAGAGGTGGGTGGTGATGACGGTTGCACAACAATGTGAATGTACTTAATGCCAAAAACTGTACACTTAAAAATGGTTAAAATAGTACATTTTATGTTACATATACTTTACCACAACAAAAAAATTTCAATCAGCCTCATAAAACAGGTAACTTTTGAAATACATAAAAAGAAACAAGGATATACATAGTTTGTTTCCACTGAAAACTTCATACCTACACAAAATGAGAATCTCACAGCTGAGAGTTGTCTGATTTCCAACTACTAAAATCAGAATATGAAAAACTGACTCCAACTCCAAATCCTAATTCTTTCACCAATTCAATTAATGTACTTAGCATTCATTCAATAACAAGCCCAGTACCAAGCACTAGGGAGACTCGCTATGAACTTATAGTCTAATAAGGGAGAGACAGGGGAAAAAAGGTTAAAAAATTAACAATATAAATATTGTAAATGCTAGAGAGGCACAGAGGAATGCTTCATGAGTGAGGAAGGATTCCCTGAAGGAAGTGATAAGTTTGAGTTATCACAACTGATTTTGAGTTGAGTCTCCAAAAAAAAATCAGGTGTTAGCCAGAGAAGAGGAAAGAATAAAAGCATTCCTGGAAAAGACACTGAATGTTTTTCTAAAACATTCAAAAGCACAAAGCAGCATGGAGTGTTCTGAGATATAAGTAATTCCCAGAGTGAAGAGGAAGCAGCTCAAACTGGAAGCTGGCCAAGGATCAAGTCAAGGAAGATAACATAAGTCATGCTAAAATGTATCGGGCTCTATGTTGCAGGACATGTGCAGTCCTCAAAGGTTTTCATAAAGGCAGCAGCAGGGAAAACAGGTTTGAAGCGAGCACAACTGTAATCACTGAGATAAGCTAGAAACATATAATAGCAAGAGATGAGACAGGACTAAACCAAAACAGTATTAGAAACAATGAAGAACCTATCTGAAATTTATTTAGCTGTGTCACTTAAACTTAGCTGTTACTTAAACTTGCTGCTTTCCATAAAGGAGAATTATACTAGTATCACAGGATTATGTTAAAGATTAAAACAAAGTACCATGTATAAAAACACTAGCTCTGCACCAGGCACACAGGTATTCATTAATTTTTATGACACTTATCCTTAACCATATAAGAATCTGAATATTTAATTTTCTACTAAAACTTACGAAACAGTTCTTAAAATGTTCTCGTTTTAATATAGGGTTTTCTGCAGAACCTGAAAATACAGATTCTCAATACGGAGATGTCAAAGGAAGAAACCTTAGAGATCTACTTCAATGCCCTCATTTCGGAAATGAGGAAAAGATCTAATTAAATATTTAAAATGGAACTCAATTTTTAAGATAGTTTTGTGAGTAAAGGCATTTTTGAGAGGAACAAAGAGAGGAATCTAAAACATCAAAAACCCACCTAGAGAGTAAATATTCCTCTTTTGTTTCATATCACTCGTGGAAAATACTGAATCTTCAATAAAGGAATTATGAGAGAGTCAGGAATGGCCAATGAATCACACATCCATAACCAACTGGAGCCACCACATACATTTTAGGTGCCATTTTGCGTAAGACTAGGAAACAGCAAGGTCCATTAACTAAGTAAAAATGGGATTCCTGGCCAATACCTTGGACGGCCATTATGCAAAAAAAAAACCTGTCAAACGCCAATCAAAAGGAAATGACGCTCATGGATACTTGTATTCATCTACCTCTCCAAGCTAACACTATGCTTGGGACATAGAGGCCCAAAGGACAATGTTTGATAAAATGAAAACGAAGCAAAAAAATAAACTCGCAATCTGCCTCAGCATAAAATTTAAATTGGTACAAAAGGGGCGGTTGAGCCAAAAGCAGGGAAGCTACGGAGGGAAACCCCCAGAACGATGAAGGCTAACCTCACATCCCGAGTCCCTCCATCCCTCCCTTAGCTCGGGCTTCGCCTCCCTGCCGCTCCCTTCCCCAGCTACCACCGAGGAGCCCAAGGAAATCCCCCCACACCTCCAGCCTGGTCCCCGGCGCCCCAGGACACACCCTCGCCCTTCCCGGCACCCCAGGACAGCGGCAGAAACTATTCTGCAGAGTCACCACTCGGAGAGGCCAGCGCTCGCTGCTTCCATCTCCCCTCCCACCCCACCCACCTGGCGGCCCAGGAGGACAGCGCCCCCTCGAGTCGCAGGGCTCGGAACTAGCAGGGAGAAAGGGGCCAGGGTCATCTCCACGCCGCAGTCACCCTCCCACACACACACGCCTCCCTGTCTCCTCCCCCGCCCAGGGCCCGGCCGGGCGCCCGCCCCGCAGGCCGGGCCTACCCAGAGGCCTAGCGCCGGGCTGGGCAGGAGGCGAGGAGGGAGCTCACCGGAGTAGAGCGGCATGGTGAGGCGCGAGGGGCGGCGGCGGCGCAGGAAAGCTGGGCCTGGCAAGGGCGTCGAAGGGAAAGGGACGCGAAGAAGCTGCGGCGACGGCCGAGGCGGAGGCGCGGTGGTGGCGGCAGCTGGGGTGCGACAAGAGCCTCATTCAAACCGGCCACTGGCGATGACGCAACAACACGCACTTCGCCCGCGGAGCCACCGGCGATTGCAGGGAGGAGACGAGGAGCGGCGAGGCGGGGCCTGGAGGGTGGAGAGACCAAGGAGGCGAGGGGGGAAGCCGGGAGAGGCGGGGGAGCGCGGGCACGAGGCCCCTGCGCCAGAACAGGTGCGCGCCTGCGCACTGCACCCGCCCCGCGCCCGCCGGCCTCGTGGGCCGGGCCCGCCCTGCCTGGCCGCAGAGGGAGTGGTGGCTCCGCATCGCTGCGGCTTTTTCAAAAGGTGTTTTTCCCGGGTTTGGAAATTGTGGGTCTGTATGAGTGGGGGATTTTTTTCTTGTTGTTAATGTAGCCAGTAGAAGAGCTGAGAGAGGCCTTGCTCTGCCCCTCAACTGCGTCTGTCTACTTATTAATGACAATGTCTAGCCCTCCCTTTCAGGATTTTGTGACAAGAATAAATGTCGAAGCGCTGTGAATACTTCAGAGATAGGTCTGCCTTGATTGTAATGTACTGTTGTTTCTAACAACCGGTTCGGACCCTAGGGCGAATCTAGTAAGGCAGTAGAAAAACCGCCCTGTGAGTCCCACCCCTGACTAGCTGGTGGAAGTTACCTGTAGCCCTCCGCTCAATGGTCTTGGACCTGCTTCCCCAGTCTGGAAGATGAGTGAGTTAGACTGGAAGGTTTCTGTGGCCTCTCTCAACTAAATCGGCGTGGCAGAGACAAATTCAAGCATGCTAAGTGAATTAGAGAGGAACTAAAACCTGTAAATGAACGGAGGAATTTCAAAGAAATGCAAGTTGAAATTGAGGTACTTTCTTGCCTAATAAGGAGGTTTTATAATGATCCCAAATGCTGCAAAAGATGTGTTGAAACTCCCCATATTCAAAACAATACAACCCATTTGGAGAGCTATTTCATCAGTCTACATCAGGAGTCTTAGCCACCCTTCGCTATTTTGCTACTTCAAGTCATATCGTAAGAATATGATCCAAAATGTGACCAAAATGCTGTAGAACGTTATTTAAAGTAATGTATCTAATGTTAAGTGGGAAGAGTATATCAAATTTATTAAGCATTATGATTGTAAGTACATAAAATTAGTGGTCATAGATTCAGACTTGTTACTACCTGCGTGACATTTCTGAGCCTCAGTTTCCTTATCTATAAAATAGAAAAAATTGTATCTACGTTATAGGATTGTTGTGAGGAGTAAAAAAGATCATGTTTAGAAGACGCTTAGCACAGTGCATTGCACATAGTATGCAATAAATGATGGCTATCACAAATTACACAATAAAAACTTAAGAGGGATTTCGTATGGTGCAATTAGAGTAGTGGGCCATGCGTACGTTATTTTCCAAATGTAATATATTTCTATAAAATATATCTTTAAAAATATATTGGCTAGGGGGTGGCCCCGTGGCATAGCGGTTAAGTTCCCGTGCTGCGCTTTGGTGGCCCATGGTTCACAGGTTCGGATCCCGGGTGCAGACCAACACACTGCTTGTCAAGCCATGCTGTGGCGGCGTCCCATATAAAGTAGAGGAAGACGGGCATAGATGTTAGCCCAAGGCCAATCTTCCTCAGCTAAAAGAGGGGGATTGGCATTGGATGTTAGCTCAGGGCTAATCTTCACACACACACACACAAAAATATATATATATATATATAGGCTAGGTCCTCTGTGTGAAAATCTTTGCTGCCCTGTGTTGAAGTTGACAGAAGGGAGGCCTAAAGTCAGAAGGATGCCAGTGCCCATCATCCTCTGTACTGTGCTCTCATTGTACCCTGTGTTCTCCCTCCAGTAACTTTCATCATACTTCTATTCCTTTAATGTCTGTATTCTCCCACCAGACTATAAACAGGAATATGACTGTCTGGTAGGCACTCTGGAATTATTTGATGCTGTGAGAATTGGATGTGCGAGCAACCTACTTGAAGCTTACTCGTTCTATACATGATCAGGCAGCCTTCTAGACCAAGTTTGTTTTTAGTGCACACACACACCATTTGGTGCAACTAATGTCTAGCCTTGTTGGGGGATCTGGAGATCTGAATTTAAGACAAATGGGGTGGAATACGGACGTGGAATGGTGCTAGCAGTTGAAAGGAAGCATAAAAGGAAATTTGCATAGCTGGCCTTCCTCAAGGTCAGCGAAAGTTGTAGATGGTAGCAACCTTGCCCCACATACCATACATTGCTCAGCCCTGGTCTACATGTGTCTGTCTAATGGATAGAATCTTCTGCTTAAGGGTGACTTTTTAAAATAATGACTATATTGGTAATATCTTAACCTGCATGTTTATAAATAAATAAATAAGGTCTGTAAAATGTGGCCAAATTTAAGAAACATTTTTAGTTAGTCAACTACTTACAGGTTCATTGCTTAGAATGCCCCCTCCTCCTCTGGCCAACAGAAATCCTATCCAACTTTAAAGTCCCTTTAATGCTACCTCTTTTGTATACACTTAAAGCCTACTCCTACAATTACCCTTTTCTATCAAGTAGCATTACATTGTAGTCGTGTGTTCCTCTTATTTGACAAGTACATATTGAGTGAGTGCAAGACACTCAATATAGAAGCTGTGGATACAAAGATGGATCAAACAAAGGTCCTGCCCTCATAAGACTGAAACTCTACTCAGAATATTGAAATATGCACACATGCAGATAAGTACATGGCTCTCTGAACTAGTCAGAGCTTTTGGCTGTAAACAACAGAAACCAGAGAAGGAATTGATTGGTAGAATATAGGGTAAGCCAACAGAATCAGTAGGGAAAACAACAAACCAGGCACAGATAATGGATAGGAACCAAGGGATATGGACAGCAGGGGACATAGGCAAGGTCATGTCACAGAAACAGTCTGGCCACTCCTGCCACCACCTCCATGAGTAATTTCTAGTTCCCTGACCTAAGCAAGAATATATAATTCGCCCATGATGAGGAAAGGAATGTCTGGCTCTGCCTCCCACTCAGGCACATTGAGGTATGGGGCATGGGCTGCCAGCAACAGAAGAGCTGTGTATTTGTTTCCTATTGCTGCTGTAACAAATTATCACAAATTTAGTGGCTTAAAACAACACAAATTTATCATCTTAGAGTTCTGGCAGACAGAAGTCCCAGAATTCTTAACTGTAAGGTATCAGCACTCTTTCTGGAGGCTCTAGGGGAGAATCCATTCCTTACGTTTTCCAGATCATAGAGACTTCCAACATTGTCTCATGGCCCCCATTCCAGCAACAGCATCACACCAACATCTGCCTGCATCCTCACAGCTCCTCCTCTGACTCTGAGCCTCTGCCTCCCTCTTTATAAGGGCCCTTGTGATTATGTAACTGAACTCAATGGTTTCATCTCTTGGTGAGTGCAGAGCCAAAAAGCACAACCAAGGCAGAATTAGGTGAAGAAAGGTTTATTGCTTGCACAAGCAATGGAGAACACCTGGGATAGCTCCTAATTCAGTGTCTCCCCGAGCTCACTGCAAGTGGAGACTTTATACACAAGAGAGCAGAGGATAACAGAGTTATTTATAACAACTGGGCACATTTAGGCACATGCATAGGAGGTAAACATGCTATTACATACATCACATGATCTGAAAATGGCTGCCTGGACCCTCCCAGAGGAGGAGAACTTAAGATGCTAATGAGTATAAGGTAACTTTAGGACCCTTGGTGCTGGAACATTTTGCAGGGGTCTTGCTGCAAATGTATAAGTTTGTCTGCAAGATAGCAACATCTGCAAAACAGGGACATCAATTTCTGCAACAAAACACATAGTCTCTTCTTATCTGAAAAACATTTGACAGACCATGTTAGTTGTTGATCAGATCCCCAGTAACCCTTTGTTTGCCTGGTTCCGTGGTCACAATTACATTGGCCCCACCTGGATAATCCAGGGCAATCTCATCTTAAAATCCTTAACCATATCTGCAAAATCTGATATTCACAGTTTCAGGAGATTATAATATGGACATCTTTGGGGAAGCATTATTCTGTCTACCACACGCTTCCAAAAAAACAGCAAATATCCAATACACTTTCTTATAGCATCTATAAATTTAATATTCCTATGTCTTTTTCCCTCTATTAAATTATAAACTCTTGGAGAGAAAAAGCCCAGCCTTTATATATATATGTGTATATTATATTCCTAAATTGTATTTATATTTATATACCAGAATAGTACTTTGCCTATAAAATGTGTTCAATATGTATTTCCTAAATGAATGCATAACCTAGTTTTGGGTCAACAGATGAGGCAAATTATATTAGGGTGAATGCTTAGCTGCTATAACAACAAAGAGGCCTCAAAATTCAATTGCTTAAAGAAGGTAGCAGATTATGGAGGAGTTGAGGGGAAAGAAATGTCTCTGCTTCATGAGGTTGTTCAAAGACAAACATTCCATCCATAAAGTTCCTCGGCTATCCCCTAAAGCAGTGCCTCTCAAAGTTGAATGTGAATGTGAATCACCTGGGATCTTATTAAAATGCAGATTCTGATCCGGTAGGTCTTGGATGAAGTCTAAGATACTAACAAGCTCTCAGGAAACCACCCTTTTGAGCAGCAAGGCATTAAGGGACTTGTCTTTTTCTACTTGGTTGGAGATGGGTTGCAGGCACATCTGGGTTTCAGCCCGCAGGAAGAAGAAATAGAAGGGGGAAAAGCACAGGGCAGCAATTTCCTTTTAAGCAAGAGGAATGGGAGGGATGTGCACAAATCACTTCCATTCACGTTTCATTGGTGTAAACAGTTACATGGCCTCACTGCATGGAAGTCTGGGAAATATAGTCTCTAACAGGACAGAGGTATCCAAGCTTAAACTCTTATTCTGATGCAAGAAGGAGACAATGGATTTTGGTGGAAAACCAGCAGTCTCTGCCATGCAAATATTGGATTCTTTTGTAAGTAATCTTCAAGCTTATAAAGTTTTCCTGAAACAAGTGAAAAACTCCTGGTTGTTTAGTCTTCTCACCTGTAAAATGAAAATTAAATATCTGTCCCTGGATGCTCTCAATGTTGTAAGACTTAAATAGCTAGTTGAGTGCATATATGTCAGGAATAATGACCAAATGGAGCTGATCTTAGAACAGAACACATATCAGGTGCACGCCCGTGTTTATACATCTACCTTCTAGGCTAAATTCAATACCAGAAGTTTTAATTAAAGAACCCAAAACAAGAAGTAAATGATTTGTAATCCTCACCCTCAAAAAGTTTCTTTCAGAAATAAAAGTCTCCACAACTGGACATAAATAAACTTCTGGCCCAATACTTCC
The DNA here is from genome assembly GCF_020826845.1 of Diceros bicornis minor. NCBI lineage: Eukaryota > Metazoa > Chordata > Mammalia > Perissodactyla > Rhinocerotidae > Diceros > Diceros bicornis. The sequence goes on along the minus strand of NC_080755.1, from coordinate 14,195,139 downwards.
CTACCTATACTACCTTCTGCTTCAATTGAATTCAATAATACCTGAGTATACTTTGCTTTCTTACTTTCTATTTTTTGTTTTCCACCCCTACCTTGGAATCAAGTTCTCCGCTTCCTTTCCACTCACATCTCACCTCCATAATACATTTCTAAACCTTACAAATTGCAAAGTTTTCTGTCTCTTTAAGCAATTGCTTTTTGCATCATTCACTTAACATTTAATATTTACTGTCTTTTTTACATATGTATATAGCAGGTATATTTTATCTTTCCATCTAGACTATGAATACTTCTTTGCACCTCCTTCAGAAATGTTTGACAGTTAATTCAATTAGAGAATTCAGGATCATATCGTACTTTGAAGCATTTTAATAATTTTAATTATATCACCATCTGTGTATTAACTGCTTCATATCTGGACAGAAACTACATCTATCTTGTTAATCTTTGTATCCTCTAGGCCTGGCACAGACCCAGCAAGGAGTAGGCATCCTATATATTTGCTGAATAACGGATTATGGGTGTTGGTGATAGGAATTCAGAGAAGAAAGAAATAGAGGCAGTGGGGGGCAAGAGCGTTCTAGAAAGACAGTAAAAGCAAAACCTCAAAGTAATCAAATTCATTAATTCAACATTTATTGATTGTCTACTCATGGATTGCAGGAGCTAATAGTCTATCAGAAAATCTAGACAAAATTATTAAAATAAATAATAACTATGCATATGGAGGATGGGAAGATTAGAATAGAGCAGAGGACGTGTGTGCAGGGCTGTGGCAATAGATAATGTAGGGTGGGTAATATGGGCGTGATTATATAAAGCCTGAGTGGCAGAATAAAAAGTTTAGTCTCAATTAAGTGGGGTTTTCTATTTCCTTAAAGTCACTAGTCATCACAAACGAGAAAAGTAATATTGGAATTTCTATGTGCTAGACTTTTCCAGATGATTTCTCATTCCAAAGCCAAGATCTAACCTAAGTCAAGAATTCTCATGTAGGGATCCCTGTGAGTCAAGGCAGAACGGCCGCTTGAATGTTCTCTACTTTTAAAATTAGTAAAGTAATACTTTACTAAAGGTTTAAAATTCAAACAATAACAGGGAAAATATTTAAAGAAAAATAAAACTCTATCTCTCCCACCCCACCCCCATCCCACTTCTCACAGGCAACTGACTTTAATCCTTTGTGATTTTAGGGATCCTAGTGGTCACCTCCATAATTCTAGATAATACCCTTATAACCCTATTTGTTAATTTATCAGGTTTAAGTATTATCTATTGAATCTCCCTTGTAAAATATGAGGATGTAGCTTATCATGTGATATCTATCTCCCCTTCCCGTTCTTCCTCCTTCTCCAAATTTTTATAATTCTGTTTTAGTTCTTTTATTGATTACTTTAACATTTTTAACATACTTAAACCTCCATTTCTTTTTCCAGGAGACCTTAGACTGTTTCTTGACTGCAACTATGTAAGATAAGGAAGGTAGAACTTCTAGCTTTCCCTTCTCCTCTTTATCTCCCCTTTGACACTCCAATATCTTCCAGCTACACCACCACTGTTACATAGTGAAAGACTGTCAACTAAGAATATTATAACATCAACAAGAAATGGACAAAAATTAGGATAGCTCCAGAGGGCTAGGGAACAAGAACGATGTGATGGCAATGACAGTCTGCTCAAGAGGAATGAATTCTTTCATCATGTTATTAATATCAACTATATTAATAATCCTTTTTGTCTCTACTAAACTATATCATCTCCACTATCACTATATAGGTGATGAGCTCTCTTACTTAAGTACCGTACAATTTTAATAAATTTTTTTCAGTAAGTTTCTGAGAATGGTGAACTCCCTTATTCCATATTTGGCTGCAAATATCTTTATTTTAATCTTACTCTTGATGATAGTTTAGCTGAGTGGGAATTAGTAAATTGACAGCAAATTTCCCTCAGCACTGTGAAGATGTTCTTTCATTATCCCCTATCATCTAATATTGGTGATCAGACTTTATTTTTTAGTTTAATTGTTGTTGCTTTGTAGGTAGTATCTTTTCTCTCTGGTAACTCTTAAAATTTTTCTCTTGTTCTTAATGAGTTTCATTGTTGTATGTCTGGGTTTGTATTTCTTTTAATTTATCCTTCTCAGTACTATAGATAAACTTTGAACTAAGGAATTACATTTTTTAATATTGCCTATTCTCTCTTTTGGAATTACCATTGGATTTTTGTTGAAAATTCTCTATTTTTTATTTCTCTGATCTTTCATATTTTTTTATCCCTTTATCTCTTTGTGACAGATTACATTTGAATTCTCAGTACTATCTTCTGAATCATTTATTCTGTCTTTAGTTGTGTCCAGTCTACAGTTTTTCCCATCTGTTCTTTTATATTTTAATGATTATATTTTGCATTTCCAAGGTTGCATATTGGTTCTTTTTCATAATTTTTCTATCTTGTATGATATTTGCCTATTTTTTCATAATTTATTGGTCTTTTTAAAGAAGATATGATTCTTTCATTCATACTAATTTTTTTGTTGTTGTCATTACTATTTTTTTTAAGAAATTTTATTTTATTTTTTTAATTTTATTTATTTATTTATTTTCCCCCAAAGCCCCAGCAGATAGTTGCATGTCATAGCTGCACATCCTTCTAGTTACTATATGTGGGACGCGGCCTCAGCATAGCCGGAGAAGCGGTGTGTCTGTGCGCGCCCAGGATCTGAACCCAGGCCACCGGCAGTGGAGGGCAAGCACTTAACCGCTAAGCCACGGGACCGGCCCCTGTTGTCATTACTATTTGTGTGTGTGTGTGTGTGTGTGTGTGTGTGTGTGTGTGTGTGTGAGGAAGATTAGCCCTGAGCTAATATCCATTGCCAATCCTCCTCTTTTTGCTAAGGAAGATTGACCCTGTGCCAACATCCATGCCCATCTTCCTCGACTTTATATGTGGGATGCCTGCCACAGCATGGCTTGATAAGTGGCGTGTAGGTCCGTGCCCAGGATCTGGACCCACGAATCCAGGGCCGCCAAAGTGGAGCACGTGAACTTAACCACTACGTCACTGGGCCGGCCCTGTCATCACTATTTTTTAACTTATTATTTTGAAATAATTTCAGATTCACAGTAAATTTGAAATAATAAAACAAAGAATTCCTGTTTACCGTTCACTCAGATTCACTGACTGTTAACATTTTGCCACATTGCTTTATCTACCTATCATCTGTCTGTCTAAATACACTCTTATGATTTTTTCTGAATCATTTGAGAGTAAGTTGCAGGTATAATGTCCCTTTAGCCCTTCAGTGTGTATTCCCTAAGAACAAGGACATTCACTTACACAATCATAGGACAATTATCAAAACAGGATATTCAACACTAATACAACAATACTATTGCCTAATCTATAGACCTTCAAATGTCCTTTATAGCAATTTTTTTTGTAGTCCAGGATCCAATCCAGGATCGTGCAATGCATTTAGTGTTACACTCTTTAATCTTCTTTAATCTTGAATGATTCCCCAGCCTAATTGTAAAGTCTTTTAAAGACTTTTACGTAAAAGTAAATTCATCTAGAATAAAATCATGCCAGTTGCGTAGAAGATAGTACAATGAACCTCTACATTACCAGTATCCAGATTTAACAAAAATTGAAATCTTGCCTAATTGCCCCATCTACCTTTTTCCCTCTTTCTTTCTTTGCTTAAGAGCCTCAATTAAGTATCTCTAAAAATATATGGATTATTTTCTTATATAACCACAATATCATTGTCACATCTAACAAAATAACAATAATTTCTTGGAATCATCTAATGTGGAGACCATAATCAAACTTCCACAATTGTCTTTAAAATGTTTTTCGTTGCTATTTTTTGTTGCTGTTGTTGCTTGTCTGTTTTGTTTTTTCTAGAATCAGGATCCAAATGAGATCCATATATTACACTGGGTTGTTATGCCTCCTAAGTTTCTTTTAAAATAAAGCAGCTTCCCCTTTTCCCTCCCTCCCTTTATTTTCATGCCATTGACTTTTAGAAAAGCCAGGTAAAATGTTCCATACTGTAAAATGTCCCATATTCTGGAGTTGTTGGTTTGCTTCTTTGCGGCATTATTTAACTTGTTTTCCTCTAGCCTTCATATTTCTTTTAAAAGATATTAGCTCTAGAGGCTTGATTAGATTCTGGTTGAGCATCACTCCAAGTGCCATAGTCTATACACATAGATACAATTGCTTTTATCATTTGTTCTCTGGTAGTTTATTTTTTCATCAAGAAAGTTACTTTGTAGCTGGTTCCTGTTGAGAATTGCTTATAAATTTCCAAAACTCAAGCCTAATCCTTCACCATTTTTCATAGTTTTTAAGGTCCATTTACTAGAGATTCGTGTGGGTTTTTTGGGGGGGAGGATCCATCTTATTCAATAAAAATGCCAAAGCTGATCAAAAATAAATAAAAACACATGTAAATGTTACAAAACATTGTGTGTAAATGAAAGAAATATGTGAAAACTACATTGTAAATGTTCCTTTGTGTGTCTTTTTCTACATGTTTTTTATATCTGAGGCATTGTGGAGTTTCCTGGTAATTTCTGTTCATTCAATTCATTCAATAATCATTTACTGAGTATCTCCTATTTTTTCCAGCTTTATTGAGATATAATTGACATAAAACATTGGGTAAGTTTAGGGTGTACAGCATGTTGATTTGATACAATTATATATTGTGAAATGATTACAACAATAGCATTAGTTAATACCTCCATCACCTCACTTAATAGCCATTACTTTCTATGGTGAGAACAGTTAAGATTGTCTCTCTTAGGGCCGGCCCCGTGGCTTAGTGGTTAAATGCGCACGCTCTGCTGCTGGCGGCCCAGGTTCGGATCCCGGGCACGCACAGATGCACTGCTTCTCCCGCCATGCTGAGGCCGCGTCCCACATACAGCAACTAGAAGGATGTGCAGCTATGACGTACAACTATCTACTGGGGCTTTGGGGGAAAAAATAAATAAATAAAATTAAAAAAAAAAAAAAAGATCGTCTCTCTTAGCAACTTTCAAGTATATAATACAGGATTGTTAACTATAATCACCATGCTGTATATTTGATCCCCAGACTTATTCATCTTATAAACTGGAAGTTTGTACCCTTTGACCAATCTCTCCCCACTTCTCCCACCCCTCAGCCCCTGGCAACCACCATTCTACTCTCTGTTTCTATGAGTTTGGCTTTTCAGATTCCGCATATAAGTGATAATATACAGTATTTGTCTTTCTCTGTCTGACTTATTTCACTTGGCATAATGCTCTTGAGGTCCATCCATGTTGTTGCAAATGGCAAGATTTCCTTCTTTCTCGTGGCTGAATAATATTCCATTGTGTATGTATACTATATTTTCTTTATTCATCCATAGCTGGACATTTAGGTTGTTTCCATATCTTGGCTATTGTGATCACTGCTGCAGTGAACACGGGAGTGCAGATATCTTTTCGAGATCGTGATTTCATTTCTTTGGATGTAAACCCAGAGTGGGATTGCTGGATCATATGGTAGTTCTATTTTTAATTTTTTGAGAAAACTACTGTTTTCCATAGCATCTGTACCATGAGTACATTTCCACCATGAGTGCACAAGGGGTCCTTTTTCTCCACATCTTTGCCAACACTTGTCCTTTGTCTTTTTTTTTTTTTTTTTTTTTTGGTCTCTTGTCTTTTTGATGATAGCCATTCTAACAGGTGTGAGGTCATATCTCATTGTGGTTTAGATTTGCGTTTCCCTGATGATTATTAACGTTGAGCATCTTTTCATGTACCGGTTGACAATTTGCATCTCTCCTTTGGAAAAGTGTCTATTCAGTTCACTTCCTCTACCTATTTTTTAATTGGGTTATTTGGGGGTTTTTGCTATTGAGTTGGGTGAGTTCCTTATATATTTTGGATATTAACCCTTTATCAGATATATGATTTGCAAATATTTTCTTCCACTCCATAGGTTGCATTTTCATTTAGTTGATTATTTCTTTTGCTGTGCAGAAGCTTTTTAGTTTGATGTATTTATATTTGCTTTTGTTGTTTGTGCTTTTGGTGTCATATCCGAAAAATCATTGCCAAGATCAATGTCAAGGAATTTTTTTCCCTGTTTTTTTCTAGGGATTTTGTGGTTTCAGGTCTTATGTGTAAATCCTTAACCCATTTTGAGTTAATTTTTGTGAATGGTGTAAGATAGGAGTCCAATGTCATTCTTCTGTGTGTGACTCTCCAGTTTTCCCAGCACCGGTTATTGCAGAGACCACAGTTTCCCCATTGGGTATTCTTGGCTCCCTTATCAAACATTAGTTGACCATATTGTGTGAGGGTTTATTTATGGACTCTCAATTCTGTTCCATTGGTCTATGTGTCTATTTTTATGCTAGGACCATATTGTTTTGATTACTATATCTTTGTAGTATAGTTTGAGATAAGGAAGTGTGGTGCCTCCAGCTTTGTTCTTCCTGCTCAAAATTGCTTTGGTTATTCAGGGTGTTTTGTAGTTCTATACAAATTTTAGGATTGTTTTTCTATTTCTGTGAAAAATGCCATTGGAATTTTGATAGAGATTGCACTGAATGTATAGATGGCTTTGGGTAGTATAGATATTTTAACAATATTAATTCTTCCAATCCATGAACATAGATATTTTTTCATTTATTTGTGTCATCTTCAATTTCTTTCATCAACGTCTTATAATTTCATTGTTCAGAGCTTGCATTTCCTTGGCTAAATTTATTCCTAAGTATTTTATTTCTTTTGTTGCTGTTATAAATGAGATTGTTTCCTTTATTTCTCATTCAGATGTTTTGTTGTTAGTATATAGAAATGTAACTGTACATATTTTTGTATGTTGATTTTGTATCCTGCAACTTTACTGAATTTGTTGATTAGTTCTTACAGTTTTTCGTAGAGTCTTTAGGATTTTCTATGTATATAAATCATATCACCTACAGACAAAGACAATTTTACTTCTTCCTTTCCAATTTGGATGCCTTTTATTTCTTTCAATGCCTAATTACTCTGGCTAGGACTTCCAGTACTGTGATGAATAAGAGTAATGAGGGTGGGCATCCTTGTCTTGTTCCTATTCTTAGAGGAAAAGCTTTTGTGTGTGTGTGTGTGAGGAAGATCAGCCCTGAGCTAACATCCATGCCAACCCTTCTCTTTTTGCTGAGGAAGACTGATCCTGGGCTAACATCTGTGCCCATCTTCCTCCACTTTATATGGGATGCTGCCACAGCATGGCCTGACAAGCGGTGCATCGGTGCACACCAGGGATGTGAACCACGCAGTGGAACGTGTGCACTTAACCACTACGCCATGGGGCCAGCCCCTTAGAGGAAATTCTTTTAACCTTTCACTATTGAGTATGATGTTAGCGGTGGACTTCTCATACATGGCCTTTATTATGTTGAGGTACGTTCTTTCTATACCCAATTTGTTGAGAGTTTTTATCATGAAAGTTTGTTATATTTTGTCAAATACTTTTTCTGCATCTATTGAGATAATCATATGATTTTTATCTTTCATTCTATTAATGTGAGGATCACACTTATTTATTTGCTTATGTTAAACCATCCTTGCATCCAAGGGACAAATACCACTCGGTCATGGTGTGTGATCATTTTAAATGTGCTGTTGAATTCAGTCTGGGAATATTTTGCTGAGAACTTTTGCATCTATATTCATCACAGATATTGGCCTGTGGTTCTCTTTATTTTGTGGTGTCCTTGTCTGGCTGTTCTCCCAGCATCTTCCCAACCCCTCAGTCACACAGCTCATGATTCAGTACTCTGGATCGGGTGCGAGAGAAATGAGCCTCTTTGGCAGCATCCTGCATACGCTCTCACTTTCCCATACGGGAAAATTCATGGGCTGAGGAAGATCTTTCTTGGTCCTAAGATGTGCTGCCTTGGTGGTGGTGGTGGTGGTGGTGGGGGTGATGTGGGTAAAGCCAAACCATTCCTCTTACCCTCTCCAGTGTGTCCAAACTCATATTTTTTTTTTTTGCTCCAAAGGTGTGCAGGAACTTTCCTACTAGAAACCTGAACTTCCACAAAGGCTCTCTCATCTATGGGTGATGACCTAAGACAGCATTTTTCAGGGGCTCTTGGACGATGGCCGAGAGGGGTTGGAGCCAATTCATAGACTGAAACCCCAGTTCAAGGTCCACAGCTGAAACCAAGGTCTGTATGCTCATTACCTGATGAACAGGTGGGCAAGACTCCTACTAGGTCCCTTGACATATGGTGCTAGTTCCCGCAGGTCCCACAATGGCACTTTTGTCTGTGGATGGATGCCAAATTATTGTTATTGAGGGGAAGGACATGAATGAGGGAAGTCTTATTCAGCCATGGTCCTGATGTCCAAGCCCACATACTAGAGATTTGAATCACAGTTTAAGATTCTAAGAAAAAACTCCTATCTTGTTAATCCTGCCGAAGGATGCCTTATGTGGACTACGTGAATTTGCACCCCTACTACAATTGATTGGACAAGAGTGAGCACTTAATCAAAGGGCAACCATTCTTTGGGCTGGCTAGACTCAAACAGATGAGGGCAGCCAATCAGCTATTCTCAGGAATTTGAATTTATATTGAGGAAATAGGACATTAAGAGAAAGGTTTGTGATAAATTATTATTTGGTCACAATCATTTGCTCCATTTCCATCTTTGCAATGCTTCCTGGTAGGTACACTGTTCTTTCCTGCCTCCTCAACTCTGGGCTTGGCCGTGGAACTTGCTTTGGCCAATAAAAATAAGTACATATGATGTACACCATTTCAGAGCAGAAGCTTTACATTTGCTTATGTGGTTTGATTGTTTCTCTTGCTCCTGATCTTTTATGAGAACAGCATCTTGTAAAGAGCAGCTACTCTTTCAGCCTGGGTTGTGGAATGAGAAAACTTGAGGCCAGCAGAGTCCAGCAAAACCTAACCCAGCTGCAGTTGACTTGCAGCCCCTGTTAATGGGAAGAAGAAATAAGTGTAAGCCAGCAAGACATTGTGGTTTGTTCCTGCAGCAAAAGCCAACTAATGCAAAGCTGTAACTAAAAGAATGTGTGAAGGGGAAGGGGTTCCATTAAAAATCACAGCAAGTCAATCCTTCTTTCTATGAGGCGGAGACAAGATATAGAAAGTAAAGCAGTGGTTCAATAGGTATGTCCTGGCATGCTGGTGTGTTAGTCAGGATTCTCCAGAGAAATAGAACCTATAGGATATGTGTCTGTGTTTGTGAGTGTGTGTATACGCGCGTGTATATATATATAAACAAGTTTATTATAAGAAATTCGCTCATGCAATTATGGAGGCTGGGAAGTCCCAAGATCTGCAGTCAGCAAGTTGGAGACCCTGGAGAGCTGATGGCATAATTTCCAGTCCCAAAGCTGGCAGGCTTGTGACCCAAGAAGAGCCGATGTTTCAGTCTGGGTCTGAAGACCAGAAAAGACCAATGTTCCAGCTCATGCAATCAGGCAGAAGGAGTTCCCTGTTATTCAGCCTTTTTGTTCTATTCAGGTTTTCAACTGATTGAATGAGGCCCACCCACGTTAAAGAAGGTGATCTGCTTTACTGAGTCTACCAATTTAAACGTTGATCTCATGTAGAAACGTCCTCACAGAATAATGTTTGGGCAAATGTCTGGGAACTCTGTGGCCCGGTCAAGTTGACACATAAAATTAACCACCACAACTGGTATTCCAAAAATCATAACACCAATTAATTAGAGGAGTCACCTTGATTGACAGTCAAAACAGAACACAATAGCAGAAGGGAAGTTCCTCTCACTCCCCAAAAAATTGGGATACTGAAACAAGAAGAAAGGAAAATGGATGCTGGATGGCAAAACCACAAATGATCCCTATAGTGAGTCTTTGGCCTTGCCAAAGAAACTAAAATGACCCCAAAGCTTCACCAACACTATATACAAAAGCATGTAAAAGTGGTCAAAAACGTGTTACATTCAAGGATATTGATATTAGACAAGTCTGACTATACCATTACTATGAAATGAGCAAAACATCCTTCAATCACTTTCTCGATACAACCCCAGCTCCTGCTCCTTTATTACTCACCTTTAATTATGTAAACAATTTTTAAGTATGATATTACTGGTACTATAGTGATAAGCAAACTATTTTGATGAGGTTTAACTCAACAATAATTATTCAGATATCTCTTTAAATTATTTAAAACTAGTGTCCATGCATATTTACTTATGTTAACATCTTTAAGTTTTAGGCTATCTAGTACAACTTGATTTTTAAATGTGAAAACTTATCTACTAAATATCTGAAATTGACACTTGCTTTCTCAGCTCTTACATTGAGGTGGGGGCCATTTATTTGGTTCTGGAAAATAATTCAGGAGACTAAGGAAGAAACATTTGATGATCCCAGTACAGAAATGTCTATGCATTCTCTAAAGTAGTTTTAAATGAATGGCTGAGATTCTTGTAAACTTCCAAGATGCCAGTATTCTCAGGAAACAAGATGTAAGCTTCTTTTATTTCATTAATTTTTTTTCCTGTTTTAAATATCAACGTACATCTTGAAGTTCATTTTATTGATTGAGTAGTGCCTCTGAAAGTATAAATTTTCACTTTGCTCTCTTTAACAAATCTACAATGAAATAAATGATAATTTTCATAATTTGGAGCAAGATTTTGGAACACTGAAGCACAAAATTAAAGTGGAGAACTGGGTGGCATAGCAGAAATATTGGTTTAAAATCTGCTTATGTGCTCGCAAGTGATTTCTCAGTGTGACAGGATGCTGTGTCAAAAAATAACAGTGGTGTTCTTGTTTTCCTACTAGCAACTCACCTGGGAACCCTAGCAACAAAACTAGACATTTCTCTCCTCCTAGAAAACTACAGACATTTTAACAAAGACTGGTGGTGGGCAGTGTGTTTGGGAGGGAAATAGGAGGAAAATATGTAGACACTTCCCAAAGAAAAACAGACTCTTTTAATAACATATGTTTTCATTCCCAAATTACTTTTGACCCTCACGTTCAGATTTCTTTGATTCCACAGAAAAGTTCACCATGTTTTTGCTAAAATTTCTTGTAGAATCATTCCCATATGTTATTTTCCACTGTACACTTATTTATCAAATCCTTTTTATGGTTTTCACTCAGATAGGTTTTTAAATACATAGTAAAATTTGCCAAAATTTCCTGGTTTTCTCCACAGAGAATCAGAGTGTTGACACAAATAACCAATAATCAATCTGTAGATCAAAATGAGGTGAGTCTGATATATGAGCCAGTCTGAGGACTATAGCCTGGGAGAGCAATCTCCACCAGAGAAGGAAGCACTTCAGAGAAACCAGCCGTACAGCATGGTTATACACCATTTTGGAACCAGGAATATACGTCAAGTATTACGGGAATACTTTTTTTTTCTTTTTACTACAGTCACAAGATGTTTTGCTACATAGTAGGCAGGTTAATCTGACCCTACTTTCTGGGAAGCAATGCTTATCTTTAAAGAAATGCTGATATGGGAGGGAGGCATTCAATCCTATCTTTAAAGGCAGCATTCTTTGCTTTGGGCTACCGTTTAACATTTAAAGCAGACGTATGATGCATGCTTAACAGGCCACATCAGGCCATTCTGGAAAAACAAGTTCAGGCTAAATCAGTTTTAAATCAAAATGGCTTCCTCATATACCTCAATATATTAACTTTCCTTTGGCTTTTCATTTATTCCATCAAGAGCAACCAGCATCTGTGAAGAACGTTTGTTGCTTTTGCCTCTTGCCTTTTTTTGGAAAGAGCAGCCTGATTTTCCCTTTGCAGACCAGCCCTCCCTCCTCTCTCAGTGCTGGTTTGTGTGGGTCTGATCCCATGTGACCCTGGTATAACCAATCAGAAAACTGCTTCCCTCTGCCCCTTGGTGATGGGCTCAAGCATCTGACTCAAGCAATGAGAGGATTTCCCGAGGCCCCTCGAATGATTAGGCTTTTCGCTGAGATTGCTACCCTTTTAGAATGTAACCTTGTGCTTCGGTGACACGAGAAGACTGTGTGAGAAAGGGACCAACCCAGAGGAGAAAGCAGCTGGAGATACAAGGATCCTGACCACATCATTTGAACCCCTGGATTTAAGCTCACAACCAACTTCTCCCCTAAACTTTTACATTACACGAGTCAATAAATTTCCTCTTCTTTATTCAGTTTGGGTTGGATTTTCTATTTGCAACCAAAAGACTTCTTGTACAAAAGCATATGCTGTGAAAATGATATTCTAAGATGAGCTCTGTCTTTACATTTTTTCCCCACACATGTTTAAATGTTTTCTCTAATCACGTTTTATGCATTAAATGATAACATGTACTCTGATTTATTAGAAAGAACATCATTTTAAAAACTGAGTTTTGGAAACAAAGCTACGTGTGGTAGAAGCAGCATTCAAATACGAGTTGGGAGACCTGGGTTCTATCCTGTTTTGTGTCCAATTGCAATTTAGGATGTGGACATGTTACAATTTCCTCCCTGAGTATTGATACAATAAGTAGTTTGAGTTGGATTATCTCTAAGGTCACTTCCAACATTAAAATTCTGTGACTCTAAGACATATAGCTTGGAGAGGAAAAATTGGAAAAGATTACACTAAATAGGAGATAATAGAGAAGAAAAATCAAACCAGTTTTCTTTCAGTAAAACCTGAGTACTTATTTGAGGTGCTCATGTATAAAAGCTTTGATTTGTTGGGCAAAGGAAAATAATTGTGGTAGGATACATTCTTGTTCCCCAATATTTCCTGCCCTTCCCTATTGGAATATCATGTATCCTCACCCCCTTATTGGGAGACTTGGCCTTCTGACTTGCTTTAGCCGTGAGAGGTGACTAGAAGCGATATGTGTTATGTCTAGGCAGAAGCGTTAAGAGTTAGCTCATGGGTCGCCATGTCCTCTTTTCCTTTGCCATGATGGTCAGCGATATTCCAGGGAGAGGCTGCTCCAGCAGCCTGGGTCCCAGAGTGACTAGGTCATGGAACAAAGCTGCAGCTGGCTCATAATGGACATGTAGTGTGAGGGAGAAATAAACCTTTGTTTTTGTAAGGCACTGAGATTTGGAGGATTGTTTGATACATAATGTAGCCTCTCCTGACTAATGCTGTAATGGTCGCTGAGCAAAACTGTATTAAGGTGGTTATGCAAACTCTAAAAATTCCAAACTACATTCATAAAGGCTTGATTTAAGTTGAGGTAATAGTAATGTAATAATGACTAAGATTGAGGCTAGCACTGTATTAACTAATACAGAAAATTCATACAATGATTATTTTTTCTCCAAACTTTTCTGAAATTAATTGACTAGATGTCACTTGTATTACTTAATAGTAGAAAAGTATGGCCTATAATAGTGCCAGAATCATAAAAGAGCCACATCTATAAAAGTTCAGTAACAGGAAGCTACTTCAAGCCTAAAGTGATTTTATGTGAAAAAAAGTTATAGTTGAAATAAGAAATAATGATTTTAAGATAGTTAGTTGGAAGCTGTGAAATCCTGAGGCTTGAAGATAAGTGGTTTTATAAATTCTGTGGTAAATTGGAAAAGAGGTTAAAAATGCCCTGTAGACAGAAGTACAGTAACACCTGAAGCAATCATTATAAATTGTGTTTGTAATTGTGTAAAATCTAATTGTACCTTTTCAACTCTAAAAGAATATATTGAACACATGTAATTAATACACTTGAAGCCAATAAAAATAGAGATTACTATTTCCAGGGGCATTATAAAGGATGAATTATTGATTGTGGGCAATTTTATGTGCCATGTTCTGAAGTAGAGACTAGACTGTACTAAAAAAAAAGGCTCTGAGGGAGCTTGCAAAGAAAGATGCTTTGAAGACAATAATGGAGACTATTGTATAATCAAGGAATTCTGTACCATTGGTGTCTGGTAATCTTGAAAATAATCTCCTTGAAAAAATATCACATGAACATTGAAATACAATTAACAGTTAGCTAGGATTTCTGAATTAGAATCCTAAAAGTAGTAATAAGGCAGATAAGACACCCTATCTGACTATGAAGACCTTAGAGAGTAATGTCTGATGCATTACTTCCACATCCCAAATCTCAAATAAATTTCTCTTTTGGCCAACTCTAATCCAGTATCATACAGGGCATGGAATTATGAAAAATATAGTTCTAGTATAACCAAGTTGACGCAGCACAAAACCACAGGGAACCCTTTATAATTTCACTATATTTAGTTATCTTTCCATGTCTTTACATATAAATCTATTTCGGTTTTTATCATGGGTAAAGAGAATTTTGTGATTCAGTTGTTAATAATTATTTAAGATGTTTCTAATTTTTTATTGCAAAGGTAACAATATCAATTGTTCCATGACACTCAAAATACAAGAAATGTAACATTTGTTTTCTATATACAATAACATCCATATATATTCTCGTATTTCTCCTGTTTTCCAAAGTAGATAAGACATTTATTATCAGTAGGGTGACCATATGTCCCAGATTACGCTGGTTGTCTTGGTATAATTAACCCCTTTTCTCTTTGAAGAGGATCCCAGCTTGGACAATATATATGACACTCTAATATCAGTAATTATTTGGGGTCTTTTCCCATCTCCACTAGATTGTACTGGAACCCAGGAGCTTATCTTGATCCAGGAAAATGGGAGGGATCTGGAATTTAATCCATAGTGGTTGCCACTCATCCTTCTGTTACCAGTTTGGGTGCTACCATTGAAACTGTCCTCAGAGCCTGGGCCCTTACTGGCAAGTTCTCCCAGGTGCTCACACATCCATCCTTGTACAATCCTCATATGAGATCCACATGGAGTTCTGGACCCTCCCTAGGCTCCTTCCACCCTCTCCACCTTCCTTCCCAATCTTGGATTAGTTTAGACCACCCTCAAACTCTCTTAATTTAGAACACCAACTTTCTTTGCTTTCTCCTTTAGTACCATCCAACTGAATTCTCCTTTAGGGACACAGATCACTCAAAATAAAGTCTGGGTTGGAATTGTGTTCAGGGCGGTCCTGAAAGACGAACATGATGGGGGGACACTAATGTCTCAGTAATGTACTCTTACACTGCAATAAATTTCCTTATGCATGTGTATCTTGGTGCCTATGTGTGAGCATTTCCATGGGATCAGTTTGTAAAAGTGAAATTCCTTATCAAAAGGCATGTATATATTTTAAATCACTTTACTGAGGTATGATTGACATAGAAAAAGCTGTACATTTTTAATGTATACAACTTGATGAGTTTGGAAGTAAGTGTACACATGTGAAACCATCACCACAATCAATGCCATAATGCCATAAGCATATCTATCACCTCCAAAAGATTCCTCCCACCTTATTAATCAATTAATTAATTGTGTGTCATAAGAAGATTTAACATAAGATCTACTGTCTTAGCAAAATTTTAAGTATACAGTAGGGTATTATTAACTATAAGCAGTGTGCTGTACAGTAGATCTCTAGGACTTATTCTTCGTAACCGAAACTTTGTACCCTTTGACCAACACCTCCTCATCTCCTCCTCTCCTCAGGCCATGGTAACCACCCTTCTACCCTCTGCTTCTATGAGTTTGACTATTTTAGATACCTTATATGAGTGGGATCATGTAGTATTTGTTCTTCAATGTCTGGCTCATTTCACCTAGCATAATGTCCTCCATGTTCATTCATGTTGTCACAAATGGCAGGATTTCCTTCTTTTCCATGGCTGAATAGTATTCTATTATATGTGAATACCACATTTTCTTTATCCATTCATCCGCTGATGGGTGTTCAGGTTGTTTCCACGTCTTGGCTATTGTGAATAATGCTGCAGTGAACATGGGAGTGCAGATACCTCTTTGAGATCCTGATTTCAGTTCCTTTGGATATATGCCCAGAACTGGGATTGCTGGATCATATGGTAGTTCTATTTTTAATTTTTTGAGGAACCTCCACACCATTTTCTATAGTGGCTCCACTAATTTACATTCCCACCAACAATATACACATCCTTTTCTCCACATCCTTGCCAACACTTCTTATCTTATGTTTTTTTTGATATGGTCATCCTAACAGGTGTGAGGTGATATTTCATTGTGGTTTTAATTGGAATTTCTCTGATGATTAGTGATGTCGTGTACCTTTTTTTTTTTAATTGCTGTCTTTAATTTTATTTATTTATTTATTTATTTCCCCCAAAGCCCCAGTAGATAGTTATATGTTATAGCTGCACATCCTTCTAGTTGCTGTATGTGGGACGCGGCCTCAGCATGGCTGGAGAAGCGGTGCATTGGCTCGCGCCCGGGATCCGAACCTGGGCCGCCAGCAGCAGAGTGCACACATTTAACCACTAAGTCACGGGGCCGGCCCCTGTCGTGTACCTTTTTTATACCTCGTTGGCCATTTGTATATTTTCTTTGGAGAAATGTCTATTCAGGTCCTTCACCCATTTTTAAATTAGGTTATTTGGTTTTTTTGCTATTGAGTTGTATGAGTTCCTTATATTTTTTGAATATTAACTCTTTATCAGATAGATGGTTTGCAAATATTTTCTTCCATTCCATAGATTGCCTTTCACTTTGTTGATTGTTTCCTTTTCTGTGCAGAAGCTTTAGTTCGATGTAATCCCATTTGTCTATTTTTGCTTTTGTTGCCTGTGCTTATGGTGTTATATCCAAGAACTCATTACCAAGGCCAATGTCAAGAAGGTTTTCCCCTGTGTTTTCATCTAGGAGTTTGTTAGTTTCAGTTCTTACGGTTAAGACTTTAATCCAATTTGAGTTGATTTCTGTATATGGTGTAAGTTAAGAGTCCAATTTCATTCTTTTGCATGTGGATATCCAGTTTTTCCCAGCAACATTTATTGACAAGACAGTCTGTGTATTCATGGCACCCTTGTTGAAGATCAGTTGACTATATATGTGTGGATTTATTTCTGGACTCTCTATTCTGTTCCATTGGTTTATCTGTCTGTTTTTATGCTAGTGCCATACTGTTTCGATTACTGTAGCTTTGTAATATATTTTAAAATCAGAAAGTGTGATGCCTCTAGCTTTGTCTTCTTGCTCAGAATTGCTTTGGCTGTTAGAGATCTTTTCTGATTCCATTTGAATTTGAGGATTATTTTTTCTATTTCTGTAAAAAATGCTATTGGAATTTTGATAGCAATTGCATTGAATCTGTAGATTTCTTTGGGTAGTATGGACATTGTAAGTATTTTAATTCTTGAAATCCATGTACATAGGCTGTCTTTTCATTTATTTGGCCTTTTTATTATTTATTTATTTATTTATTTTTTTGTGAGAAAGATCAGCCCTGAGCTAACTCCCATGCCAATCCTCTTCTTTTTGCTGAGGAAGACCGGCCCTGAGCTAACATGTATTGCCAATCCTCCTCCTTTTTTCCCTCTTTTTTCTCCCCAAGGCCCCAGTAGATAGTTGTATGTCATAGTTGCACATCCTTCTAGTTGCTGTATGTGGAACGCCGCCTCAGCATGGCCAGACAAGCGGTGTGTCGGTGCACGCCCAGGATCCGAACCCGGGCCGCCAGTAGCTGGAGCGCACGCACTTAACCGCTAAGCCACAGGGCCGGCCCCAATTTGGCCTTTTTAAATTTCTTTCGTCAATGTTTTATAATTTTCAGTATACAAATCATTCACTTCCTTGATTAAATTTATTCCTAAGTATTTTATTCTTTTTGATGCTATTGTGAATGGGATTGTTTTGATTCATATGCCTTTTATTTCTTTTTCTTGCTTAATTGCTCTAGTTAGACTTAAGTACTATGTTGAACAGAAGTGGCAAGAGTGGCATCCTTGTCTTTTCTTGATCTTAACAGAAAAGCTTTCAGTTTTTCACCATTGAGTATGTTAGCAGTGGGCTTTCCATATATGACCTTTTGTGTGTTCAAGTAAGTTCCTTCTATACTGAGTTTATCGAGAGTTTTTATCATAAAAGGGTGTTGAATTTTGTCAAACGCTTTTTCTGCATCTATTGAGATGATCATGTGATTTTTATCCTTCATTCTGTTAATGTTGTGTACCAGATTGATTCATTTGTGTATGTCGAACTATCCTTGCATCCCAGGAATAGATCCCACTTGGTCATGGTGTGTATCCTTTAATGTGCTGTTGAATTTGATTTGCTAAGATTTTGTTAAGGATTTTTGAATCTATATTTATCAGGGATATTGGCCTTTTTCTTTTAGTAGTTTTCTTTTCTTGTAGTGTCTTTGTTTGGCTTTGGTATAAGGATAATGCTAGCTTCATGTGTTTGGAAGTGTTCTTTTCTCTTCAATTTTTTGGAAGAATTTAAGATGAACAAGTATTAATTGTTCTTTAAATGTTTCGTAGAATTCAACTGTGAAGCCCTCTGGCCCTGGGATTTTCATTGTTGGGAGGTTTTTGATTACTGATTCATTCTCCTTATTTGTTATTGGCCTGTTCAAGGTTTCTATTTCTTCTTGATTCAGTCTTGGTAGATTGTGTGTTTCTACGAATTTATTTATTTCTTCTAGGTCATCCAATTTGTTGCATATAATTGTTCACAATAGTCACTTATGATCTTTTTTATTTCTGTGCATCTGTAATGTCTCCTCTTTCATTTCTGAGTTTAGTTACTTGAGTCTTCTCTCTTTTTTCTTAGTCTAGCTAAGGATTTGTTGTCTTTGTTAATCTTCTTAGGAAACAAACTCTTATTTTTGTCAAATTTTCTAGTTTCTGTTTCATTTGTTTCTGCTCTAATCTTTATTGTTTCCTTCGTTCTGCTAATTGGGCTTGGTTTGTTCTTTTTTTCCTAGTTCCTTGAGGTGTAGAGTTAGTTTGTTATTTGAGATCTTTCTTCTTTTTTAATGTAAGCATTTATCACTATAAAACTCCTTGTTAGTACTGCTTTTGCTGTATCCCATAAGTTTTGGTATGTTGTGTTTTCATTATCTTGTGATATTTTCTAATTTCCCTCTGATTTCTTCTATGACCCAATGGTTATTTATGAGTGTGTTATTTAATTTCCATGTATTTGTGAATTTTTCTATTTTCTTACATTATTAATTTCTAGTTGTATTCCATTATGGTTAGAAAAGATATTTGTGATGATTTTAATCTTGCTAAATTTGTCAAGTCTTGTTTTGTGTCCTAACTATATGATCTATCCTGGAGAATTTTCTTTGCATACTGGAGAAAAATGTGTGCTCTGCTGCTGTTGGGTGGAGTGGTCTTTATTTGTCTGTTAGGTCCATTTGGTCTATAGTGTTATTCAAGTCTGCTGTTTCCTTACTGATTTTTTTCTGTCTGTATGTTATATCCATGAATGAAAGTGGGGATATTTAATCTCCTACTATTATTGCCTTGCTGTCTATTCTCCCTTCGTATTTGTCAGTGTTTGCTTTACGTACTCAGGTGCTCTGATGTTGGGTGCATATGTATGTATAATTGTTATATCTTTCTGTTGAATTGAACTTTT
This sequence comes from Diceros bicornis minor, assembly GCF_020826845.1. Classification (NCBI taxonomy): domain Eukaryota; kingdom Metazoa; phylum Chordata; class Mammalia; order Perissodactyla; family Rhinocerotidae; genus Diceros; species Diceros bicornis. Next base: position 14,175,667 of record NC_080755.1, on the reverse strand, counting down.
ATCATTATAAAATGACATTTGTCTCTGTCACTTGTTACAGTCTTGGATTTAAAATTTATTTTGTCTGATATAAGTATAGCCATCTCTGCTCTCTTTTGGTTACCATTTCTGTGGAATATCTTTTTCCATCCCTTCACTATGTGTGTCGTTAAATATAAAGTGAGCCTCTTTTAGACAGCATACAGTTGCATTTAGTTGTTTTTATCCATTCAGCCACTCTATGTCTTTTGATTGGGGAATTTAATCCATTTACACTCAAGGTAATTATTTATAGGTAAGAACTTAGTATTGCCATTTGGCTAATTGTTTTCTGCCTGTTATGTAGTTCTTTTGTTTCTCTCCTCCTCTCTTGCTGTCTGCCTTTGTAATTTATTGATTTTTTGGTAATGACATGCTTCGATTCCTTTCTTTATTTCCTTTTTGCATCTTCTTTAGGTATTTTCTTTAAGATGTTTCTGAGGCTTACATAGAGCATCTTATAGTTATAACAGTCTACTTTAAGCTGATCACTTAGCCTCAATTGTATGTAAAAACTCTACACTTTTACTTCACACACACACAGTTTATGTTATTGATGTCATAATTTATATGTTTTATATTATGTGTATATATATATATATATATTTGTGTGTGTGTGTATGAGGAGGACTATCCCTGAGCTAACATCCGATGCCAATCCTCCCCTTTTTTCTTGAGGAAGACTGGCCCTGAGCTAACATCCGTGCCCATCTTCCTCTACTTTATATGGGACGCCGCCACAACATGGCTTGATGAGCGGTGTGTTGGTGCGCAGCCGGGATCCGAACCTGTGAATCCCAGGCCGCTGAAGCGGAGCGCGTACACTTAACCGCTTGCGCCACGGGGCCGGCCCCTGTTATGTATATATTAACAGATTTTTGTAGTTATATTCTTTTTTATTTCTGGTACCTTTTGACTATTTTCATCCATTTCACCCACACCCCACCCCCACCTCAGGCAATCTGTTCTCTGTATCTGTGATCTTGGTTTTTCTGTTGTTGTTGTTTCTAAATTCCACATATAAGTGAGATCATACAATATTTGCCATTCTCTCACTTATTTTACTGAGCATAATGTCCTCAAGGTCCATCCATGTTGTTGCAAAAGGCAAGATTTCTTTCTTTTTTGTGGCCAAATAATATTCCATTGTATATATATACCATATTTTCTTTATCCATTCACCCATCAATAAACATTAGGTTGTTTCTCTATCTTGGCTATTGAAAATAATGCTGCAATGAACATGGGGGTGCATATATTTTTTTGAGTTAGTGTTTTGGTTTTCTTCAGAAAAATACCCACAATTGGAATTGCTGGATCATATGGTATTCTAATTTTAATTTTTTGAGGAACCTCTATACTATTTTCCATAATGGCTGCACCAATTTACATTCCCACCAACAGTACACAAGGGCACCCTTTGCTCCACATCCTCGCCAACACTTGTTATTTCTTGTCTTTTTAATAATAGTCATTCCAACAGGTGCGAGGCGGTATCTCATTGTGGTTTTGATTTGCATTTCCCTGATGATTAGTGATGTTGATCATCTTTTCATGTACCTGTTGGTCATCTGTATGTTTTCTTTGGAAAAATGTCTACTCAGATCATCTGTCCATTTTTTAATTGGATTGTTTGTTTTTTTGCTATTGAGTTGTATGAGTTCTTTATATATTTTGGATATCAACCCCATATCAGATATATAATTTGCAAATATTTTCTCCTACTCCACTGATTGCATTTTCATTTTGTTTATGGTTTACTTTGCTGTGCAAAACCTTTTTAGTTTGATGTAGTCCTACTTGTTTATTTTTGCTTTTCTGGCCTTTGCTTCTGTTGTCAAATCCAAAAAATCATCACTAAGACTGATGTCAAGGAGCTTACCGCATATGATTTCTTCTAGGAGTTTTATGGTTTCAGGTCTTACATTCAAGTCTTTGATCATTTTGAATTAATTTATGTGTATGGTGTATGGTCCAGTTTCATTCTTTTGCATATGGCTGTCTAGTTTTCACAACAGAATTTACTGAAGAGACTTTCCTTTCCCCATTGTATATTCTTGGCCTCTTTGTTATAAATTCATTGAGCATGAATGCACAGGTTTATTTCTGGACTCTCTATTCTGTTCTATTGATCTAGGTGCTGTTTTTATGCTAATACCATACTGTTTGATTACTATAGCTTTTTTTTTTTGTGAGGAAGATCAGCCCTGAGCTAACATCGATGCTAATCCTCCTCCATTTGCTGAGGAAGACCGGCTCTGACCTAACATCTATTGCCAATCCTCCTCCTTTTTTTTTTCCTCCCCCAAAGCCCCAGTAGATAGTTGTATGTCATAGTTGCACATCCTTCTAGTTGCTGTATGTGGGATTGGGCCTCAGCATGGCCCGAGAAGCGGTGCGTCGGTGCACGCCCAGGATCTAAACCCGGGCCACCGTAGTGGAGTGCACGCACTTAACCGCTAAGCCACGGGGCCAGCCCAACTGTTTGTATATAGTTTGATATCAGGGGGTGTAATGCCCCCAGCTTTGTTTTTCTTTTCCAAATTTGCTTTGGCTATTTAGTATTTTTTTATGATTCCATACAAATTTTAGGATTGTTTGTTCTATTTCTGTGAAAAATGCCATTGGAATTTTAGTAGGGATTACACTTTATATTACTGATCTTATAATTTGCATGTTTTATATTATATGTATACTAACAGATTTTTGTAGTTATAGTTATTCTTAATGCTTTTGTCTATTAACTTTTATGCTAGAGTTAAAAGTGATTTATAGACCTCCATTACAGTATTACATTATTCTGTATATGTCTTATATTTACCTGTACCAGTGAGATTTATACTTCATAAGTCTTTGTGTTGCTGTTTAGCCTCCTTTCATTTCAACTTGAAGAAGTCCCTTTAGCACTTCTTGTAAGGCATGTCTAGTGGTGACAAGCTTCTTCCACACTGTTTGGGAAAATCTTTCTCTCTCAGTTTTTAAAGAACAGTTTTGCTGGGTATAGTATTCTTAGTTGGCAGGATTTTTTGTTTTCATTTGTTTTTGTTTTTGTAAGCACTTTGACTACAGTCATGCATCACTTGATGATGGGGATATGTTCTGAGAAATGTATTGGTACGTGATTTTGTTGTTGTGCAAACATCATAGAGTGTACTTACACAAACCTAGATAGTATAGCCTACTACAATCTATGCTATATGGTATAGCCTATTGTACATATAGCCTATTGTTCTTAGGTTACAAACCTGTACAGCATGTTACTGTACTGAATACTGTAGGCAGTTGTAACATAATGGTAAGTATTTGTGTATCTAAATATATCTAAACATAAAAAAAGTACAATAAAAATACAACATAAAAGATTAAAAAATGGTACACCTCTATAGGGCACTTACCATGAATGGAACTTACAGGACTGGAAGTTGCTCTGAGTGAGTCAGTGAGTGAGTAGTGAGTGCATATGAAGGCCTAGGACACTACTGTACACTACAGTAGACTTTATAAACACTGTACATGTAGGCTACACTAAATTCATAAAAAAATATTTTTCTTTCTTGAATAATAAATTAACTTTAGCTTACTATACCTTTTTACTTTATAAACTTAAAATTTTTTTTTTAATGTTTTGACTCTTGTAATAAAAGCTTAAAACACAAACATATTGTATAGCCATACAAAAATATTTTCTTTTTTTATATCCTTATTCTCTAAGGTTTTTTTATTTTTAAATTTTTAATTTTTTTTACTTTTTAAACTTTTTTGTTAAAAACTAAGACACACACACGTTAGCCTAGGCCCACACAGGGCCTGGATCATTAGTATCACTGTCTCCCGCCTCCACATCTTGTCCCACTGGAAAGTCTTCAGGGGCAATAACACACATGGAGCTGTCATCTCCTAAGATAACAATGCCTTCTTCTAGAATGCCTCCTGAAGAACCTGCCTGAGGCTTTTCTTGAGGAAGTGTTACTCTTTTTAGAAATATATCCATGGTGGTTTGCTTGGTTTGTTTCTTTTTCCTGAGCATAGATTTGCTTGTAAGCAGATAATGCACCATGAACATTCCTCTCTATTTCTGAAAACCTTTCAGTGTTGGGTCCATGTTTTCAAACTTTTTAAGGAGCTTGTGAAGTCTGCAAAAGATTCTGCCTAACTTTTCACTGTGAATTTTCTTGGGGGGTTCTTCTTTTTCTTTTCCTGGATTTTCCTTTTCTCTTGCCTTTTCTTCAGCTATGTGTTCCTGTTCAGTTCCAACAACTCCTCATTAGTCAATTCCTCAGGAATGACCTCTAGGAGCTCCTGGATATCATCCTCATGTACACCCAGGTTAAAGTTGTTTGCCATCTTAACCACAGCCTTGTTGATTTTTGCAACCTCCTTATCTTTGGCAAATCCTTTGCGGTCATAGATGAACCTCTTGAGTGTCTTCTTCTAGGTGTCATTGATACACTCCTTGGTAACATCACCCCAAGGTTCTTGTAGTCATAGATGTAGTAATCCTTACAGAATTGTCTTAGTGTCTTCCTCAGTTGCAGCAATAGCCTAGGCAAAGATCCTCCTCAGGTAGCAGGCCTTAAAAGCTGCTATAACTCCTTGATCCATTGGTTGGGTCAAAGAGGTGGTGTTTGGAAGAAGAAACACCTCTTTGATATTGGGATGAAGATCACCAATAAAAGGAGGATATCCAGGAGCATTATCAACAATAAGCAAAATCTTGGAAGGTATGTTATTTTCCAAACAATACTTCTCCATTTTGCTGGCATAGCAATTCAGGAGGGCATATTGGAAGAGCAGCTGGGTCATGCATGACTTCTGTTGCTCCTGTAGTGCACTGGCAGTGTGTGCTTATTGATGTGCTTGAAGCTGGGGTTCTCACTGTGCCAGATCACAAAGTGTTTCAATTTGTAGCCTGCAACATTGCCCCCAAGCAAGACTGTTATCTTGTCCTTAAAAGCCTTGAAACCTGGCATTGACTTGGCCTCCTTATGGATGACAGCCCTTTCAGGCATCTGTTTCCAGAATAGGAAGCTTTCATCCACATTGAATATTAACTCTGGCAAGTAGTTTTCCTCCACAATCAGCTTATCTAGAGTTTCCAGAAATTCTTCAGCTGCCTTCACATTAGCGCTTGCAGACTTACCACTCACTTTGACACTAAATAATGAATAATGATTCTTGAATCATTTAAACGACCCAGAGCTAGCAGTAAATTCAACATCATAGTTGCATCCAGCCTTTTCTCTCAACATCCAAAACAAACATTTTTCTTTGGCTGTGATCATCATGGTGCTGAGAAGGATACGCTCCTGTGTCTGGTCTTCAATCCAGGTCATTAGAAGTTTCTCCATGTCTGATATACGCCCTCCTCGAATTTTTGTTAGTCTCATTGTCTTAATGAAGCAGATTCTTTAACAGCTTCCATCACTTTTTTCTTGCTCTGTAAGATTGTAGCTATGGTGGAATGGGATATGCCTGACTGGCGAACAATGACCACCCCTGATTTTCTCCCTTTATAGTCTTTAATCACTTTTAATTTCATTTCCAGGTCAATCACTTGATGTGGCCTCTTACTGGCAAAATTAGCAGTGGATTTTGTACACTTAGGGGCCATGACAAACAAAACAACATGAGATTAAATCAAGCACAAGAGAAAATGATGCCACCAAGAGATGCAGTAAATACGAGATGTATGAGGCTACTGCTGGCGTAACACAGCATACTATTTTACAGTAAACTTTTTCATAAGTAGAAAGAATACACTCTAAAATAATGATAAAAAGTGTAGTATCGTAAATACATAAATTGGTAACATAGTCATTTATTATCATTATCGAGTATTATGTACTGTATATAATTGTATATGCTATATTTTATGTGGCTGGCAGCATGGTAGGTTTGTTTACAGCAGCATCACCACAAACATGTGAGTAATGCATCGTGCTGTGATGTTACAATGGCTATAACATCACTAAATGATAGGAATTTTCCAGCTCCATTATAATCTTATGGGACCACCGTCATATATGCAGTCCATTGTTGAACAAAACATCGTTATGCAGCACATGACTGTATGTCATCCTACTCTTATCTGGCCAGCTAGGTTTATACTGAGAAATCTGTTGACCCTCTTATGGGTGTTTCCTTGTATGTGATGAGTCACTTTTTTCTTGCTGCTTTCAAAATTCTCTCTTCGTCTTTGACTTTTCACAATTTAATTGTAAGGTGTCTCAGTGTAGACCTCTGTAAGTTCAACCTATTTGGGAGTTTTTGGGCTTCATAAGTCTGGATGTCCATTTCCCTCCCTAGATTTGGTAAGTTTTCGGCCATTATTTCTTTAAACTTTCTGCCTCTTTCTCTGATCCTTCTTGGACTCCCATATGCATATATTCTTTTGCTTAATAGTATGCCATAAGTCCTGTAGGCTTTCTTCACTCTTTTCATTGTTTTTTCTTTTTGCTCCTCTGACTGGATAATTTCAAATGCTGTCTTTGAGTTCACTGATTCTTTCTCCTGCTTGATCAAATGTGCTTTTGAAGCCCTCTATTACATTTTTTTAGTTCACTCATTGTATTCTTTAGCTCCAGATTTTCAGTTTGGATCTTTATTTTTGTGGTTTCTTTTTTTTTTTTTTTGTGAGGCAGACCAGCCCTGAGCTAACATCTGCCAATCCCCCTCTTTTTGCTGAGGAAGATTGGCCCTGGGCTAACATCCATGCCCATCTTCCTCCACTTTATATGGGATGCCGCCACAGCATGGCTTGACCAGCGCTGCATCAGTGTGCACCCGGGATCCAAACCGGCAAACCCCAGGCCGTTGCAGCGGAGCGCGCGCACTTAACCACTTGTGCCACTGGGCCAGCCCCTCTATCTCTTTTTGAACTGCTCATTTTGTTTATGTGTTGTTTTCCTGATTTTATTTAGTTGTCTATCTGTGTTCTCTTGCAGTTCACTGAGTTTCTTTAAGATTATTATTTTGATTTCCTTGTCAAGCAATTAATAGATCTCCATTTCTTTGGAGATTGGGGTTGGTTTCTGGAGCTTTATTTTGTTCCTTTATGTGTTGTGTTTCCTTAATCTTCATGTTCCTTGTAGCCTTTCATCTGTGTCTGTGCATTTGAAGAAGCAGTCACCTCTTCTAGCTTTTATTGACTGGCTTTGAGTAGGAAAGATCTTCAGCAGTCAGTCTGGTTAGAGATTCTGAGGTCTCTCAAATCTTTTTCATGAACACACCTGTTCCACTCCTCTTGCTCTTTCCTGGTGTGGAAGTCTTATGATTGTGTACTGCACAGAGCTGTGTGCCCCACAGAGCTGTCTGTGCCAAGTGCTAAGAGTCCCTCACTCCTTTTCCCTAGGGCAGTGCACCAAGATGCTGGGACAATGGGCTCAAGCTCCACTACTCTCCCCCCTGAAGGAGCAGTTTCAGGGTTGTGCACCTTCTCCCAATCCCATAGAGTCAAGCCAGATGCTGAGATCCTTGCTGGCAGTGAGTTCCACATGTTATCTCTGGGGGTTTGTGAGGCCATCATTTACAGAGGCACTAGGCATCAGCCACTGGAGTCTGTGGGCCCAGCCGGCTGGCTGGTGGGGTCCACTCCTCGGTTGCTGTAAGCCCTCACTCTTTTTATTTGTTTTTAGTTGTCATACCTATTCCCTTAACATTCTGAGTGGGGTGAGACAGAAGCGAGCTTCTTGGGCAGTGCCCCAAAAGGCTGGGGAAGCTGAATGCTCAATTCACTCTCTACTTCCCCCGTGGGAGAAATCATGGACCAAGAGTGTCCCTCCCAGTGGTGAGCTGTGCCAGCTTAGGGGGCCTCTGGAGAGGTGACACAGACAAAGTGAAACTGTTCTTACCCTTTTCAGTGCAGCTGCTCTTGGATTTTGTGTTCTGCTGGGATGCTGGGAAGTCTCAACTGGAGTCTGGTGATCTCATAAAGATGCTTTTGTCCATGGATGGTTGTTAAATCGGTTTTTGTCAAGGTATGAGGGCTGGGATCTCCTATTCTGCCATCTTGATGATGTCATCCCCAAGCATATATATATTTAAAATATTGATAAATACTACCAAAATTAATTCCTTGCACTAATAAATAATTTTTCCATTTCTTGAAAGTACTGGATATTATAAAAACCCATAAACTTAATATTAATATAAATCTTAATATTTATATTTACAGATTATACAAATATTTTCTATATTTTCTTTCTTTCTTTTACTAGGTTGATTGGTAGGATTTTTAGAATTTTAGCCTTTTATGTCTTATATTTTTCAATTTTTTTTCCAGTGTCATTTAAAGTTTAACTTTGCTTTTGGAGTCATTTACCATATAGAACTTTTACATTTTTATGTATTGAGTCTGCTAAACATTACCTTTTTGGCAGCATTGAAAATTCAGTTTTCTGACTTTTCTAATTTTTTTCTAATTGTCTAAAATTCTGTTTTAAACACCACACAGATAACACAAATAAATGAAGTTATCCAGGTGAGGACTGAGTGAACTAGAAAGTATATGCCCTATCAAAAAATAGCTACAGGCAATTGCTGCTGTGTATGATTCAGGCCCAGTGTTACCAAACTTACTCTTGAGAAACAAAGAGTTATTGGAAATCAGGTTTTAATGGAAATATTCCAATTGTTAAATTAGCAACTAAACAAAGTTTAAAAATATTGTATGAGGGCTGGCCCAGTGGTGCAAGTGGTTAAGTGCACGTGCTCCGCTGTGGCAGCTCAGGGTTCGCTGGTTTGGATCCCGGGAGCACACCGATGCACTGCTTGTCAAGCCATGCTGTGGTGGTGCCCCATATAAAGTGGAGGAAGATGGGCATGGATGTTAGCCCAGGGCCAGTCTTCCTCACAAAAATATATATATATATTGTATGAGTTTAAAAAAACAGTTACAAAGGCTGAATATTACTAAGGTCTCTTGTTAGTTTTTGTAATTTTTTAGTTTTTTTTTTTTTTTTTTTTTTTTTTGCTGAGGAAGATTTGCCCTGAGCTAACATCTGTTGCCCATCTTCTTCTTTTTGCTTGAGGAAGTTTCACCCTGAGCTAACATCTGTGCCAGTCTTTCTCTATGTGGGTTGCCACCACCACATGGCCACCGATGAGTGGTGTAGGTCTGCACCTGGGATCTGAACCCAGGGTGACCAAAGCGGAGTACGCCAAACTTAACCACTAGGCCACAGGGCTGGCCCCTCAGTTGATTTTTTTGAACATTTTTGGTAAGCAATCATTTAATTAGCAAATAATGACAGATTTACTTCTTCCTTTCAATATTTATAATACTTATTTCTTTTTCTTATCTTGTTGCATTTGTTAGGATCCTCAGAATAAGGTTGAATAGTAGGAATCCCAGTCTTGTTTCCAAGTCGGATGGTTCTTTGTTAATTATGTTTTTTTCTAGTTTGACTTACCACTTTTATAGTTAAATAAGTTATTGATTATGTAAATAATTTTTAAGAATGATGTGATTAAGGGGCTGGCCCCGTGGCGTAGCGGTTAAGCACACACGCTCTGCTGCTGGCGGCCCAGGTTTGGATCCTGGGCACGCACCGAGGCACCGCTTGTCAGGCCATGCTGTGGTGGCGTTCCATATAAAGTGGAGGAAGATGGACACAGGTGTTAGCCCAGGGCCATTCTTCCTCACCAAAAAGAGGAGGATTGGCATGGATGTTAGCTCAGGGCTGATCTTCCTCACAAAAAAAAAGAAAAAAAAAAGAAAAAAAAAAGAATGATGTGATTAAGATGATATTTATTGATATGATAGCATACTGTTTTAACTTGTGCATTTGTGGTGCAAGTGTGGATTAATTTAATAGACTAATTCATGAAACAAGTGAGCTAATGATAAATACAATTTTAAGTATATAATTATGAAGATGTTCCAATTTTTCTATAATAGAAAAATGCACTTTCTTGAAAGCCTGGTTGGAATGGATATGCCATTAAGATATAAAAGATTTTAACATATAGTTTGTTTGACAATGTTATTTTTACATAAATATATTCTGCTTAGAAAATAAAAAATAGTGAAGCTGACTTAAGGCCAATTACAAGGAGTTTCTGCATTAAGCTTTACAGAAACAAAATGTTTAAATTTGGGAGTCAACTGTTATTATAGAAAGTTCTAAGGCTATTATTTCTTGTAATGAAGTAAATACTTCTTAGATTATAAATACCATAAATACTAAGATGAAATAAACAAGTTACAGTATATTACATATGAAAAGCATAATGCTATTTATATAAATGTAAAAGCCACATAAAACAACTTTATATGCATATATTCAGTAAAGGGCTAGAATATGAACGAGAAGAATATACATCAAATTAATGGCAGTTATTGCCTTTGGAGAGAAAGGGAAGAGAATAGGAATGGAGAAGGAGGTACAAAGAGATCTTTGATTATATTTCTAATTTTTTTTAAGAGCAATTTAATCAAGTATAAAGATAACATTTCCTAAATCTGGGTGGTAGGTATAAAAACGTATTTTCTATTTTTATTTTTTTGCAGAATTAAAAAATATCAATACTCTGAGTGTAATGAATGAATGAGTCTATAGGTAGCAGTGTTTAATGCAGTATAATTACATGGATAGTTAGAATAACAATGTGGTATATAGTACAGACCTAGGAATTCTTGTATAGAAATAGCAATACAGAAGTTAGCTGTAGTTGACATAGAATGTAATGTATATATGATGTAAAAAAATATTAGTTTTAATATTATGAAATCATGAAAATGTAAAATATATATCTAATTGAACAATGTCTAGAGATGAATTTTAGCAAATAAAGTTCCTGTTAAATGACATCATAAAGGAAAAATAATCTCTAGTGCTCATAAGGCTTATAATTCATTTAATATTTCCTTCATGAAGTGTAATCAATCAACTAGAAGCTTTCAGTCCAGTAAAAAAAATGACACCTATTATTGTATTTGTGTCATTTTGCATTTGATGAAATGTTCCTTTATATCTTGGCCTACTCTAAATATGTGATTTCATACTAAAAAGCTTAGAAAACCAATGGACATTTTTTCCATACCATGACAGTGAAATCCAATAGTTTTTTTCCCCTAAATAAAAGGTTACAATATGTCAAATATACTAAAGTCTAGTGAGGGAAGAATCAGATTTTAATTCATGACCGATTTCCTTCAAAGCTGTGAGTTAACTTTCATATCCCAGATGGAAAAGTGAGTTGTGTAGCTGTGTGCCCTAGAATAGAGTATCAAATATTTAAACTTGTTTCCTCATCTATAAATTAGGGATGGCAATTCCCACTTCATAGAGTTGTATGAGAATTAAATAAGATTCTTTTTAGAAAGCTCAAAGTCATGTTTTGACTGAAACAATTCTTTGATAGTTTCAGGATCTTGAGTTATCTTATGGTAATAATGAATAATGAATAAGAAAATATTTTTGAGTTTTCTTTTATTCTAGTAGTTATACATTTGACCTCATTTATCCCTAATCTTAGATTGTTCCTCTTGTGATTAAGTGACATTTTGAATGAGAATTGGGTGAGTAGAGTTAGCAAATGTGTTGCACATATAGCAGGACTTACATTACACAGAATCAATGACACCTTGACTAGGAATAATGAGGAGCAGATTTAAGAAACATCCACTCAGCCAAAGGAGAAGGAAGATCCAAAATATATCCTTTTTACTCAGCTGAACCAATATTACATTTTTGCTATGTAAGTTACTGTAGACTTTTAATCTTAAACAATCACTCTAAGCAAATGTTAGATGCCACACTGACAGTGATGCAGGCAAATGAACCACTGTATTCAATTTAATGCCCAAATCATCCTATATAGCAACTTTAGTAAACCTACAAGGAACCATATGTATAGAATTACACAACATATAAATATTACTCTATTCAAGATCTTAAAATTATACAATCTATTTCAAAACATTTCCGTTTTTTCCCCTTGTATCTCTAACACCTTAAAATACTTTATGGGAATTAAGATAGCTCAGAAAATAAAGGCATTTTTTAGTTCTTATATGACAATTCATTAACATTTGACAAGAGGAAATAATCTCTTTGTACTTCAGGCATTCCATATGTGAAGTGGAATTAATATTAGTCTTTCTCTACCTCACAAAAATCCAAGTTATATATACTCTGGAGATAATCCATTAGCAAACACACTGAACTGTTACTATTAATCACCAAGGAATTGGTGGGGTTGGGCTGGGGTTTAGGAAGGGCAGACTTCAACTGTTTACTATATGCACTTTATTGCAATAAGAATAGATCTTGCTCAAAAAAATAACACTAAAAGCATAAAAGATTTGGGACAGAATATAACTAGAGCATTGAGCGCAGCTTTATACACACATATTATTCAGCTAGAAACTGATGTGTGCAATAGACATTATAAAAATAAAGAACAATTATGATTAAGATTTCCAAGTGCAGATTTAAAAAATAAAAGGCTGCAAGTCTCATTAGCTCCTCAGAATATGACCCTTTATTGTAGTAATCTTACATGAAAATGCTCAACTTTAAAAATTGTTCACACTGGGGCGGCCCCATGGCTTAGCGGTTAAGTGCGCGCACTCCGCTGCTGGCGGCCCGGGTTCGGATCCCGGGCGCGCACGGACACACCGCTTCTCCGTCCATGCTGAGGCCGCGTCCCACATACAGCAACTAGAAGGATGTGCAACTATGACATACAACTATCTACTGGGGCTTTGGGGGGGAAAAAAATTGTTCACACTTACTTGTCTTTAATTTCTCTGTTTTGTAATTTTCTTGGTGGATGTTTTACACATCTTTCAGTGGATTTTGTTTATGGCAAATGATAACATTTAAAAATTCTTCACTTTCTAATTAATTGTCAGTAGTATAAAGAAAAACAACTTATTTTTGTATATTGATCTTGTACCTAATGGCCTTTGAAAATTCACTTAATTGCAACACTTAATCTGTAGAAGCTTTTAGACTTCTACATACACAATTATGACATTTGCAAATATGTCAGTTTCATTTCTGTGCAATGGCTTATCACGTTCATATAGTGGAAGACAAAATTGTAAAGAAGTTAATTCTCCTCAAATTGATCTATAGGTTGAACGCAGTCCCGATCAAAATCCAGTAGGATCTTTTTTTTTTCGGTGCAAATTAATGTTTTTAAAATTTATATGGACATGCAAAGGGCCAAGAATAGTCAAGTCAATCTGGAAGAACTACAAAGTTGGAGGGCTTGCACTACAGATATAAAATCTTATTATAAAGCTCCAGTTTAGTAAAACTGTGATATTGACAAGCAAAGAAAAATATACCAATGGATTGGTCACCTGATTTATGATGCAGGAAAGGCTAGTCTTTTCAATAAGTACTGCAGGATCACTTGGATATCCATAGGGAGAAAAAAACAAAAGACAAAAACCCTGGCACAGTCCACTTCAGCAGCCCAGGTTCATGGGTTCAGATCCTGGGCGTGGACCTACACCACTCATCAGCCATGCTGTGGTGGCGAGCCACATATAAAGTGGAGGAAGACTGGCAACAGATATTAGCTCAAGGCTAACCTTCCTCAGCAAAAAACAAAACAAAACAAAACAAAGAAAAACAAAACAATAAAGCTTCAAGAGGCTAACAGAGGAGAGTTATCTTCATGACCCTGGCGAATAGGCAGAGATTTCTTAAATAGAACACAAAAAGCAATAACTATAAAGGAAAAGATCAATAAATTACACTTCTCTAAAATTAAGAATTTTTATTATATGGTACCATAGAGTAAAAAAGCAAGTGTAGTAGACATAGTATATTATGCCATTTACAATTAACTACTTTTTTTGAAGACTCTTTATTCATCCTAATAGCTGCTAGTAGTTGTGTTTTCTTTTTGAGCAGAAAGAATTGTAGAAGTGTTAGAATACTGAAAAATAAAAACTGGAAGCTCACACTAGTGAACCAGTAAGAACCAACAAATTGATTTATGTGACTACTAGATTTGGTTATTATAAAATTTCTAGTGGTATGAAAAGAAAATAACATATTTTATCAAGTAATTAGAGTTTGATTGCCACGTTTAAATTCTCCTTTCAGGCCGGTCCCGTGGCTTGGCGGTTAAGTGCGCGCGCTCTGCTGCTGGCGGCCCGGGTTCGGATCCCGGGCGCGCACAGACGCACTGCTTCTCCGGCCATGCTGAGGCTGTGTCCCACATACAGCAACTAGAAGGATGTGCAGCTATGACATACAACTATCTACTGGGGCTTTGGGGTAAAAATAAATAAATAAATAAAATTATAAATTCTCCTTTCACTTCCTGATATTTCTTCACTTTAAATGAAGGATGAATAGGTTATTTTGTTTAAGCTGAAACCCCAAAATGACAAGTCACCCACAGTTGTTTTGAGCCCATGAATAGTGACAGAGTCTGTTTTCTTTCCAGCCCAGAGTCCCTGGTCTCAGCTCAAGCTTGCAGGAGTGGTGGACGGGCAGGCTTGATGCTGAACCTCCACTCTACACCTAGTGTTTTCCTGTAATAAAGTGGATAGAAAGCAAAATGTCACATTTCTCAGACTTTCTTGAGGCTCGAGTTCTGGATGCGATTTAGTTTCAACCAAACAGATGCACCCATAGAAGGCAGAAGTGAAATGGAGGATGTGCTAATGTTGGCAAGCAGGCACGAGGTTCATAAATGGCAAGAGGCATGGTACAAAGCTTCTAACATGGTATGGATTGTCTCAGGACAGCAAAATACTGTAGAGGACCAGCAGTAGAGTGGCTTCCTGATCATGGCACTCTCCTGATCCTTACCATATTGGTATACTTTGGGATTGAGTGGTTTCCTGAACTTAGAGGAGAAGTGGCTCTCTAGGTTGAACTGGTTCTGCAGTGTGCCCTTTGGAGTTATTCCTCAGAGCTCTGTCAGTTCTCAACAATTCTATGCTCAGGTTAATATTTTGTTTTAAAAAAGTCCTCTCTTGCTTAAACAAATTAGAATTAACTCTGTTCTTTGCCCTTTAGTGGACCATAACACATTAATACATTAAACCTTAATATATTAGATAATGGTGATGGTTCTGAGGTGGTGGTGGTGGTGGTAAGGACATTGTCCAGAACTGTGAAGGGTCTGTGATTTTACCCTACTTGTAAGCTACAAGTTAGCCTGCCAGTTTCATGGATCCTGGCAGAAGCCATGAGACTTCTGGATTACAGCTAAATGACTTTCTACTAACAAACAGTACAGCAAGGAGCGTGAGCTTCACATTTGTGTCAGTTCTCCTTGCCCCCCAAGTCCAATGAAGAGTGGCTCAGGTGGGTGCTGAGCATGCAGTGGGTTTGCATCACAGCTGAGGAACTCCAAGTTTAGAGTACTTGAATCTTTTGAGCTCAATCAAATGTGCCCAAGTTTGCCCCGGAGGGAGACACTATCTTTATTATACTGGACAGTAAACAAACCTGCCTTCCTCTCAAGGGAGACAGTATCTTCCAAGGCTGTTCACTATGCAAATCTCCTTGGAAAAGATAGTCCAGAGCAAAAGCTGTCAGAGCCTCTGCTCATAAACTATGAGAAATGCAAGAGACCCATGGAGAATTGTTTCCCAAGAGACTTTAGCCAACTTTTCATTTTAACTATAAGCACTCTTATTTTAGAGCCAAAACCAGGTTTTATCTTTTAAAAATTCATTTTTATCTAGTCATGGAATTTAACAAACATTTGTATACAGTCGGGGACTAATTTATAGCATAGTTTCTATTCATTTCAGCCATGAGAAAATACCATAGCAGTCATTATTAAAGGTATCCATCCATAAATTACTTTTATTTCTCATTGAATGAGCACAGAGTCATTAGCATATTAATAACAGATATGTTTATTATTACATATCCATCAGTGCGGCTTTCAATACCACTTGAAACATGCATATCATCCTAGAGACGAATCAGTTTTCCAGTGCTTCTTATTTGATACACATTACTGCAAAGCCATTATAAATTACTGAGGAGGTATTTGGTTAAAAAAATAAACAATAAATCATACTGCCCATATGAATCAACTCTTGTTATTGGACAAGAGTGTAACAGTATTTATCTGGTAATTCCTATGTTAACTGGAAAACATCACAGATGTATTGCCACAATTTTCTTTTATATTGGTGCAACCTTCTATATATTTTGCAGAGTTTTATAAAGTCATTCAATATTTTAGCAGGTAGCTTGATGCAAAGATTGTACTCAATTTATGAAAGTCCAACAAACTCTAAATATTTAAAATTAAACCAATTATCAATGAAAAACCCACTGACACATAATTTTTTGAAAATATGTTTTTTGAAATTTCTATATTTAGTCATGGCAGTAAAATAATTCTCTCAAATTAAGGCACTAAAAGGGCAATGCAACTCCCATTGAAAGTGTTCTAAGAATAATTTACATTTCAAACAGTGCATACATTTCTTATATGTTTGTTAACTTAACGTCTTTATCACTTAAAACCACAAAGAAATACATTATACAATTACAGAAATGATGTACCCCACAAAATGCTTTTAAACTTGGTTCTTTTGTACAGTTAGTTCCTAATGTCTTTAGTAGTAAAATAACTCAATATGGCTTGGCAAAAATGCATAGATTAAATGTAATTTTTTTTTTTTTGCCTTCTCCTATTCCCCAGTCTACAAACTTGCTGAAACACATACAGTATTTTGTAAAGCATAATGTAAGATATTTATTCTCCATGAAGTCCACCACGGGCAACCAACAGTAAGGCTTTTAAATTCTACAGTGAGGGCACTGAAGTCAAGTGATGTCACTGCTTTCTTAAAATAGTTTTGTACAGTCTTGCAAGAGCACAAAAACTGAAGTCATTAAAAAAATTTTCAGTTGTCTCATTTTGAGATATTTTCTTTACTCCTTCCACGAGCTGATCTTGATAGTGATGGCCATTCCACTTGAAAGTGAAAGTCCCTTCCTCTCACTCATATGAGGAAAACTGTGTTCTATCATGATTGACAGGCATTTTCTTAGAAATTCAAAAAGGCAGCACCTTTTTAAAAAAATATATCTAGCTAAGCTTTTCCCCAATTGTACTTGCATTACATAGTAATAATTAATCTAATCTACCTGTAGGCAAACCCGCAATAAAAAAAAAAACCCTCAGTGTACTTTTGTGCCAAAGCAAGGACAGAATAACAGCAATCTTAACCCTGAAGCCTGTGATATTTGTGTCAAAGGAACAGCCTGTCTGCTCTGCATGGTTAAAGAAGCCTGGTTTATCAGGTAGCATCCAAAATGATTCCACAAGGTACTAGGTCACACGGTTAACTGTTGGGGGACATAAAAGAAAAAATTGTAATTTAATAAATATATTCAGTTTAAAAATAGAAGAAATAAAAGTTGGAGGAAGGTAAATATCCATTATCTTTATAATTAATAATTAACTAATACACAAAATTTAGAAAACAGGAAAAAGGAAAAATACACAATATTATCTCCTTTTTGCTTCTACTCTATTTCAAACACATTTTTTTTAACAAAACTATCATCTAATTTTAAGTAATTTTAGATCTAGCTTTTATCCTATACACGAGAGGGCTGATATAGGATTCTATAGACATAAGTCAGGAGTGAGGCGGTAATACACTGGAGTAGTAGGGCAACTGAAGAATACAGAAGATAGAATGGATATGAGTCATTTCAAAGAATCAGACTTGGTTAATGATAATAGGCAGTGAAGAAATAGGATGTATTAAAGATGGTTTTAAGCCTGCTTCGAAGACTCGGGTGACATTAGCAGAGACACAAATCAGTGTTAGGTCTCAGCTTCTAGATTCAAATACCCCTCTTAATATAGGGATTATATTCCAGGAAAGTTGATATTTGGTCCAGGAGAAAAAACATAGGCTTTAGAATTGGATGAAAATGGGTTCCAATACTGACTATGCCAGTAGGCTGGCTGTGTGACCTTGTGTAAGGTGCTTAACTCCTCTGAGACTCATTTACTCGTGCAAAATGAGAACTTGATGATATCATAACCTCTCTTCAAGAAAGCGTTTAATTATGTCTTGTAATTATTTACTATAGGAGATAAATATTTTTGAAAAAATTCTATGAAAACCAGTTAAACCAAAAAGGAAAAAGGATACTTAACTGGGAAGTTTATTTGTAACACTAATGAGTAACAATAAAATAATTTTGATTAAAAAAAATCTATGCCAACAGTTAAAAGTAAAGAAGAGATGAGCAAAGTTTTATATGAATCTATTTACATTAAAAAAGGGGTAAAACCACAAGTTGTTTAAAACATTAAGAGCTAAATATGTGTCATGTGTACCAACCAATGACATTAAAATTTGACATGGAACTAAATAAATACGACATTTATAAATATTAACTTCTAACAGGAATCAGCTAAACTAATTTGTAAAGTTATTTCAAGTCATATATAAATACCTAGCTACAAATGATGCCCTCTACGGGGAAAAGAACAATTAGATTTCAGGTTTTAATAGGTATTATCTAATCACATTCATATTGTTAAAAAGGTTAACATATCAATCCTTACCTAGTTTTTCCCGATGTATTTTTGACCACTTTCCGGAAAGACTGATTTGCAGTGGATCTTGTAGAAAGCGTTCGAGGGGATGCACGAACAAAACCAGATGGTGGATTCTTAGGGATCTTCTTTACTAAATGAGTTACCCATTTTTTTTGTTCATCCTGAGAACATGCTAACAGCAGCATATCTCTTGCTGATGTTACATCATAACTTACTATGTTAAGGAAAAAAGAGTACAATTAAAGTCATATAATATCTAATAAAGCCCTACTGAATGCATAATTTTATAGGTTCTTAAAATTTTTACAGATTTATTATGCCTAATTAAGTTTGGAAAATATACCTTCTGCCTTAATTTAATTACAGCTGAAAATTTAAAAAGAAAACATTAGTCATAAACTAATAACGAAATTAAAGTAAAATCAGAATATAAAAAAATGCAGAAGTGAAACAAATAAACATATTTCTTTTTTTTTTTGTGAGGAAGATCAGCCCTGAGCTAACATCCGTGCTAATCCTCCTCTTTTTGCTGAGGAAGACCGGCTCTGAGCTAACCTCTGTTGCCAATCCTCCTCCTTTTTTCCCCCAAAGCCCCAGTAGATAGTTGTATGTCATAGCTGCACATCCTTCTAGTTGCTGTATGTGGGGCGCAGCCTCAGCATGGCCGGAGAAGCGGTGCGTCGGTGCACGCCCAGGATCCAAACCCAGGCCGCCAGTAGCAGAGCGCCGCACTTAACTGCTAAGCCACGGGGCTGGCCCCCAAATAAACATATTTTTAGAACACAAGTTTCTTATCTTAAAATAGCTGTAGCCTATATTCTTCCCCTCAAGCTACCTCTGCTAAACTAGAAGGCATTTTGTCTATGATCCAGCATGCTGGTCCAGGCAGTGAAAATCAGACAAAAAGAAAACAAGCAGGAGATAAAAACTCAAGGCAGAATATAGTGGAACTTATTTATAGCTCTTCTCAACAATTCAGAATAGTTTCTCAGTGGTACGTTTTTTGACAAGGGGGTAATTCTCTTTAAAAACAATACGTTCAAAGATAAATCTGTAACTGTGAAATGATAGCTACATGTTGCTCCATCAAGTGTCAAAATATTACTTCTTATAACCTCTTTTCAACTTGCTATAGAAAAATGTTACACTTGAAGAAGTTATTTTATTGGGACTTAATTCTCTAATTTGTTATAAGCTGTAAAAATAATTTTCATGCCTTACCTTTACATGGAGAAATTAAGTCCTCTTTCTTATCTAAGTGATCTCTGTGGCACTTAACATGGCATCTTCGACATTCTAGGGCAGGGGGTGGCTTAAAAACATGCCAGAGAGGTTTGGCACAGGCCTCACAGTTGGCAGGAAAGTGGTAGAGTGTAGGAATGAACTCATGGCCTTTGTGATTTTGAAAATTAGTTTTTTCAGCTTGTTGTACTGGTTCCATCTCTACATCTTTTCTACATTCACCTTCATTTGCATATAGTATCTATATTCAGAAATGGTACAAGGAAAAAGATAAAAAAAGATCTTAATCTGTACATACAAATTTTAAATGTATAAAAAAGCATTGGTGTATTTACATTTACTTCACAAAGTACACTTAGTACTTAGGTAAACGATCTTCTGAAGTTATAATTTCAGATTTTTACCTGGAATATTTTAGGAATTTCTTCCGTTTCAGCTCTGTACACATCTCCTTGGGTTACAGGTCGAACATGAAACAATTTACTAAAATGAAAATATGATATAGGCCATTATAAAAACTCATTTACAGCAAGAGACATATCATTGAAGAGGACATGGATGTGGCAAATAAGCACATGAAAAGATGTTCAACATCATTAGTCATTGAAGAAATGCAAAATTAAAATCACAGTAAGTATCACAGTAAGTATCTGATATATCTATCAGAATTTTCAAAAACAGTAATAACATCAAATGCTGATGAGGATGCAGAGAAACTAGATCATTCATACAACTATAGTAGAAATGAAAATTGCAGAGCCACTCTGAAAAAGAGCATGGCAGTTTCTTTTTTTTTTTTCTTTTTTGTGAGGAAGATCAGCCCTGAGCTAACATCTGCCCATCCTCCTCTTTTTTTGCTGAGGAAGACTGGCCCTGGGCTAACATCCATGCCCATCTTCCTCTACTTTATATGGGATGCTGCCACAGCACGGCTTGACAAGCAGTGCGTTGATGCGTGCCCGGGATCCGAACCGGCGAACCCCGGGCCGCTGCAGCGAAGCGCGTGCACTTAACTGCTTGCGCCACCGGGCCAGCCACTGCTTGGCAGTTTCTTACAAAACCAAACATATGCTTACCATATGACCCAGCAATTGCACTCCTGGCCCTTTATTCCAGAGAAATGAAAATTTACGTCTATACACAAAATCTCATATGTGAATGTTCATACCAGCTTTAATCATGATAGCCCCAAACTGGAAACAACCCAAATGAATGGTTAAACAAACTGCGGTGCACCACACCTTAGAATACTACTCAACAATTAAAAGAAACAAACTACAACTTGGATAGGTCTCCGAGGAATTACACTGAGTGAAAAAAGCTGATCCCAAAGGTTACATACTATTTGATTCCATTTATATAACAACCTTGAAATGACAAAATTACAGAGATGAAGAAAGGTTAGTGGTTGCAGGAATTAGGGAGGGGTGGAGAAAGGGCATTTCCTGTGGCTATAAAAGGGTAGCATGAAGGATCTCTGTGATGGAACTGTCCTGTATTTTGACTGTGGTGGTGGATACAAATCTACACACGTGATAAAGGCATACAGATTGGAAAGAAAGAAGTAAAACTATCATTATTTGGAGATGACATGGTTATATACATAGAAAAGCTCTGTAGAATCCACCAAAAAAAAACCCTATAAAACTAGTAAGTGAATAGCAAGATTAGAAGATTCAAGGTCAATACATAAAAATAAATAGTGCTGGAACAACCAGATATCCACATGGGAAAAAAAAAAAACTAATCTCAATTGCTGCCTCTTACCAAACACAAAAATAAATTTGAGATCAATCATAACTTAATTGTAAAACCTAGACCAACAAAGTTCCTAGAAGAAAACATAGAATACCTTCAACAACCTTTTGGGCAGGCAAAAATTTTTTGGACAGACTGAAAAAGGCAATAATCCTTTTTAAACATGATAAATTGGTCTCCATAAAAAGACAATATATGGGACAGGCCCCGTGGCATAGTGGTTAAGTTCGGCGCACTCTGCTTTGGCAGCCCAGGTTCGCGGGTTTGGATCCCAGACACAGACCTACACCACTTGTCAGCCGTGCTGTGGCGGTGACCCACATATAAACTGGAGGAAGACTGGCACAGATGTTAGTCCAGGGCTAATCTTTCTCAAGTAAAAAAGAGGAAGATTGGCAACAGAAGTTAGCTCAAGGTGAATCTTCCTCAGCAAAAAAAATGACACTGTAAAGAAAATGAATAGGCAAGCCACAGATTGATAAATATTTGCCCTACATATTTCTGACACAGGATTTATATCCAGAATATATACAAAACTTTTACAAATCAATCTTTAAAAGATAAGCCACCCAATTAAAAAATGGGAAAAGACTTGGATACACTTGACTGACAACACCAAATGTTAGTGATGTGGAGCAACTGAAACTCATATTGCTGGTGAGTATAAAGTAGTATAACCATTTCTGAAAACTATTTAGTAGATGTTTTAAAGGTTAAACACAGATTTACTCTATGACTCAGGTTTCTGCTCCTTGAAACTGACCCACGAGAATGAAAACTGAAGTGCACAAAAAGAACATTCATAGCATTCTTATTTATAATAGCCCCAAACTGGAAACAACTTAAATGTCCATCAACAGAAGAATGGATAACAATTGAGATATATTCATTCAGTGGAATATTACTCAGCAATAAAAAGAACAGACAATCGATACATGTAGCAAAACACTATGCTGAATCAAAGAAGCCAGGCACAATAGAGTACATACTGTATAATTCCATTTATATGAAGTTCTAGAATAGGCAAAACTAATCTCAGTGACAGAATTATCAGATTATCTCTCTCCTTTTTTTTTTTCTTCCTGAGAAGGGGAACAAGTGAGCTTTCTAGGGTGATGGAAATGTTCTTGATCTTGTCTTAGGTGGTGATTACATGGGTGTTTACAATTGTCAAAAGTCACTAAACAGAACATTTAAGATGTATGCATTTTATTGTATGAAAAATTACATCTCAATAAAAAGATAAAACAACCTCTCATCAATCTAAAAAGTATTTAACTTAGTTAAAAGATGATATCTTTCATATTAGTGTTTATGTATTACTACACTTAAGTGATCATTTAAATTATTACAACTATGCCTTTTTAAAAAATTGGGAAATAAAATATCAGTACTCTCTGGTCCTTGCTCAATTCTTTTTACATTGTAACTGTAACTGGCTCCACAAATGTTTAATTTCAAAGGAATGGCAACACTTTAAGTTTATATTTCTCTTGAATAGCACTCAACACACTTCACTTTGAATTCATATTTTGTTGCATATGTTTTACCTTTCCTTCTACTAGTCTGTAAGTTCCTTAAATTTGGAAGTGTCTTACTTATCTATACAATGTTATAAATGATAACACAGGCAGTAGTGCTTAAGAAATGGTAGAATGAAAAGGAAAAAAACCTAAGCTCATTATAGGCCTCTTTGACTTATTATTAAAAAACGATATATTTACAGTTCCCTTTTAACAATAACCAGATAATCATATACTTTTTGAGATGCTCTCTGAACTTAAAACCAATAAACAGTTGAAATCAAAAATTTGTCTTTAGAATAACTGAGTCAGGTATGCAAAATTTTTCCTCTCACATTTTGCTAAAATAAGGTTTAATATAAAGTTATTATTTAAATTTGTTAAAGAGAAAAGTAGATAACATTGTTTAAATAACAACATATAAACTAAATTATAAGTCTAAAAATAATTATAAGTTAACACTTATAATTCAATCAAATGCAACTTACTCTATGTCCAATACCATAGATGGATTGGATTGCTCTTTATCTTGCTCATCGTTATAGAACAAAATTTTTTTGCTGCTTACCACAACATACTGAAATGAGAAAAAGGGGGGAAGAGGTATAGAGCAACATTAACTTGGTTTAAAGTGATAAGCACAATATTTGCCATCTATGTCTAGATTATATTGTATTAATCTAAAACCAATGCTAATAATAGAGCAGTTAATCTAAGTTCTATGCTTCAAAAGTAAAATATGTAACAAAATATCAATTAGAAAAAATGAGGCATATGGTACCTGTTTCTTCCAGCCATATCTTTTGATATTTCCTCTATTTGGTATTGAAAGCCAACCTTCAATTCTTGACTCTACAAGAAACAGAATATATAGAATTCAGTCTTAAATGGTAACAAAAGGAAACGCTATTACAAGTCGTCTGGCAGCATGCAGCAACAGGCACTTGAACACAGCAAAATGAAGAAGCGCTGCAATTTGCTCTTCCATGCTGCAATCACACAAATCAACTTTAACGGACACACAAATACTGCAGAAAAAAATCCCAAGCCACTTTTCCCATAAAATGAACATTTAGTACTCAGTTATGAAAGTATGAAGTAACAACAATACCCTTAAGAGCCAGGCAAGACTGGAATGGATTGCAGCTTAAATGGGATATGATACAGAAGACTTTAAATATCATTTAACACTCATATAAAAATACTTAGCAAAAAAAAATTATGCAGCAAGTGGAACAAATCAGAGCCATGATTTACACAAGAAAGAGCAAGCAAAAGTACAGAAGTATCCTATTACTCACAGAAGATAAGAATAGAAGATAAATAAATAAGGAATGCAGGCAGAATCAACTAGATATAAAGAATAAGAGACAAGCATTTTATCTGTTTTCTCAACACAATATTCTGAAAAACTTTTTGGGAAAACACTCATAACAATTTCAATAAAATTGTCCAAATTTGGTCGGGGGAACTTAATTTTAGTGGTAAGTCCAATTATAATTCTTATCAAACTAAAGAGGTGTAAATAAAGCCTTTTAAGTTTATGGCACCAGAATTTAATAAACAGTAAAAGAACACAGAATTCAGCTGGTCAACTGCTAATATTTCACCAGTTTGTGCATATCAGAAATTCCTTGACTAATTCGATGAAGGCATTTTATAATTATTATTATGTTTAAATATAATTAATGTTTACTAGAAAATCTGAGGGAGAAAGATGATTCCACTAGAAATTGTTATTTTATGTCAGGTTATAATAAAGAGCATTTAATTAAGTGTTTTCTGTATCTATCTCACATATCTGAAACAAAAAAAAAAAAGAAAAGTAACCAACTTTAAAGTACAATGCTATAATGTGACAGATTATACTATGGCTCAAATCATGACCCTAATGTGAATACATATTGCCTTTCTCCACATAACTTAAAAGCTGTAAAACAGCTCAGTCTTACAGTAATAGTAACAATAATAGGTAACATTTATCAAACATTTATTATTTGCCAAGTGCTTTACAAGTAATAACTTACGTATAATCCATGTATAATCCCATGAATATAGGCCATTATATTCTTAGGAAGATAGGATAGGATAGGTTCTACTATCATCCTCCATTTACAAATGAAGAGACTAAGGCTTAGCGAGGTGAACTGACTTGCCCAAGGGTACTCTATCAATAACTGTCAAAGCTCTAGGGTGACCAGGCAGTCTAATTTCTGAGCACAACACTATTCAGTCCTTTAACAAGCTTTGCAGTTAACTGAATAGGGAGAAATGTTCCTGTTCCACCTTCTTCAATGTACCTAATGTCCTTTGCTTTTGTTATTTCTCTTTATCTAAATTGTAGTTGTTGTTAAAGTAAAGGAAATAATGAGAAACTTCAGTTCAAAATGATCCCCCTCTTCTCCCAACTTTTTTCTTAGCTGCTGTTATTTAGGTCATCAATAATTATTTTGTTTCCTTAGGCAGTTCCTTCATAAGTTTTGTGAGAGTGGGGACCATATCCTAACACTTTTTTTTAATATACATCTAGGCATCTGACATACAGAGTATGTACTTGATAAATATTTGTTGATTATTTTGCAATTCTTTTTTCTGAATTAGCCAATTAAAGTCATCCTCTGTAAATAATGGTTATAATTTAAACACCAAAGACCAGTTTTATATTAAATAACATGCAGAAGGCTGCTGATCATTCACAAATATTCTATCTTACAAAGCAAAAAAGTTATTGCTAGAAAAATTTCCCTTTAGTGTGCCAAAAATTGCAGCTCTTACTCCTAAGTCTATTTAATACCAGTAATTCCTCACTGAAAATAAAAGATGTGAAAGGCATTGAAATCTTGACATTTATACAAAATTGTGTATGCCAAAATACCCTTCCCCCTCAGTTATTTCTCTATGAGAATAAATGCCAAAAATATTTATGCTTTCTGGCTGTGGGTTTGGATTAACCTGCCAGTGTTTTCTTTAACATATTTTCTTTTCTCTTTTTTTTTTTGTGAGGAAGATCAGCCTTGAGCTAACATCCATGCTAATCCTCCTCTTTTTGCTGAGGAAGACCAGCTCTGAGCTAACATCTATTGCCAATCCTCCTCCTCCTTTTTTTTTCCCCCTCAAAGCCCCAGTAGATAGTTGTATGTCATAGTTGCACATCCTTCTAGTTGCTGTATGTGGGACGCGACCTCAGCATGGCCGGAGAAGCGGTGAGTCGGTGCGCTCCTGGGATCCGAACCCGGGCCGCCAGAAGTGGAGCGCGCGCACTTAACCGCTAAGCCACGGGGCCTGCCCAACATATTTTCAATGAATTGTTGTATGTTACGACTTTATCCGTCATTTCAGTGTTCCTACGGAAATTTTATATATCAAAGGCATTTTATGAATCAAATAAAGCCAATTTTATATTTGCTCTAATTTAAATTAACTGAAGAAATCTGGAACTCACAAAAAGGTGATGAGGACATGTGAAGGTTTTTGCCAATTTAAAACAATAACGTTATGGGAGAGAATTTTAGTTTTTCCTTCTGGCGACCTCCCTTCAGAAAAGCAGGTGAACTAAGCTCAGTGATAAATAAAAAATACATACTAGCTTCTCTTCTTTCCTCCTTTACTTACTCCTGTCTTAGATGCAAGTTAACATACCAGATTTTTATATATAGATACCTCCGTTAAAACCATGACCACTTGTGATCTAAGCGGTAATTTGAAAGTATAATGCTCTAAATTCCATCTTTTATATCACAAACACAGAAAATAACTTCTCCAGGTAAATAAAAGAAACTTTGAGGACTTCTAAGTCTAGATTATCATCAATAACATACTACAGAAGTACAAAAACAACTTGGCTCCAAGTTTTATATATTTGTAGAGCAATTTTAACTTACAAAGAAATTTCAATGTGTATTATTGCAATATCAGCAATTGACTTCTTTACCCAAATAAGAGATGGAGAGGCTAACTATATATACATCAATATCCAATACAGCCAATTTAAACATCAAAGCTAACCTCTGAAGACTACCAAAGTTTACTTGGATAAACATATACTACTTAAGAAACAGAGCTAGAGAACCATTCCAAAATATCTTAACTATATTCAAAAGTGATATAAAAAGAGAATGAAATCAGTGCTCAAGAATTCCAAGGCACTTATTATCTCCAAATCACTGATTAGATTTGGGCAAAGTCAGAAACTCTCACATACTTAAATACTGGGAAACATACCAAGAAATCTACCATTTACAGGTTTAAGTTACGTAGTGTGAGGTCAAGCCGGATGGAAAGAGAATGATGTAGATAATTCATAAGAGATTAATGAATATTAATGGAGTGCTGATACCAAATGTTTTTCTTAATGCTTCATCTACTTTTACATTCTTTTCAGATTTTTAGGTCAATAGTTCCAAAAGGAGGAAAGAGAAAGAACAAGGAAGGAGAGACGGTTATCATGTAGCCTTTTCGTCATCTAGGCAACAGGCAAACTTCAACCCTAAGGGTAACATTGATCTTTACACAGTGTGCTAGGCCACATTCTGCCACAGAACCAAAAGGAGGGTGAAGACACAAGAGAATGAAAGGGACTTGAGAAACTTCAAAAGGTTATAAGTCAGAGGAGTAACAATTTTTTCTAAGCTTTTTAGAATTGGGAAACTTAGAGGAGAGATTTAATCTAGTTAGTGATGAGATGCCCACTGAGAAGATTATAGAGGCTGAGCTCTAGATGTACAAGATAACTAAACGAGAATCTTCATATTAAATGATGAAACCTAAGAGAAATAATGAAAGTCATATTATCAGTTCATCTACCCAACTACTTAAAAAAAAATCTCAGGCCAGCCCCGTGGCTTAGCGGTTAAGTGCACGTGCTCCGCTACTGGCGGCCTGGGTTCGGATCCCGGGCGCGCACCGACGCACCACTTCTCCGGCCATGCTGAGGCCGAGTCCCACATACAGCAACTAGAAGGATGTGCAGCTATGACATACAACTATCTCCTGGGGCTTTGGGGGAAAAAAAAAAAGGAGGAAGCTTGGCAATAGACGTTAGCTCAGAGCTGGTCTTCCTCAGCAAAAAGAGGAGGATTAGCACGGATGTTAGCTCAGGGCTGATCTTCCTCACAAAAAATAAATAAATAAATAAATAAATAAAAGATTAAAAAAAAAATCTCATTGAACTAAAAACATGATCCATATTTCAAAAGGTCCTTATTTTAACTGCTGAGTAAATGTATTCTATTCAGAGTCCTCCCTTTTTAAGCCTGTAGTTTAAATTCATTTATTAATTTTCTAAACTAAATAAAATTAATCATTGCCTTCACAAAATCTTTCAGACACTTGAATGATACATAACTCGCTCAAATTAAGAATGATTATCAAAATTCTTTAACAATTCTTCGTAGATATGACTGCAAAACCTTAACTTTATTTGCCAGAGCCCATTTTTAAGCATCTAGTAAATGGGACATTTAGTACAGATTTTCAATTTACTAGCAACTGACACACAGAGAGACAAAATAACACTGATAAAGATCATCCATTAATTTCTATCTCCATTATGAAAGGGTTCAGTACTGTAGAGATCTTTTTTTTTTTTGTGAGGAAGACTGGCTCTGAGCTAACATCTGTTGCCAATCCTCCTCTTTTTGTTGAGGAAGATTACCCCTGAGCTAACATCTGGGCCCATCTTCCTCCACTTTGTATATGGGACGCACCATACATGGCTTGATGAGCAGTGCGCAGGTCCGCACCTGGGATCGGAACCTGCGAACCCCAGGCCGCCAAAGCGGAACACGCGAACTTAACCACTATGCCACCAGACTGGCCCCTGTAGAGATCTTTGTATGTAAAGTTTCAAGATTGAGAACACCGTAATACAGAAAGAGATACCTAACTGGTCTGCTTTTATAGCAATGGAGAATGGTCACCAGAACCTTTTTCATCACTTGGTTTGAACTTTGAAAACCTTAAAAACAAAATCTCTGAAAATACACAGCTATTCTAAGTAATATACTTAGAATGGAGTCAGGAGAAACATTTAAAAATCTCTTTGGGGCCGGCCCCATGGCTTAGTGGTTAAGTGCGTGCGCTCCGCTGCTGTCGGCCCAGGTTCGGATCCACTTCTCCGGCCATGCTGAGGCCGCGTCCCACGTACAGCAACTAGAAGGATGTGCGTCTATGACATACAACTATCTACGGGGGCTTTGGGGGAAAAAAAAATTAAAAAATAAATAAAAATCTCTTTGCTGACTGACTCCTAAGTGGATTTATTAGGTCAGGATTCTGAAATCTATATAGATTCCTAACCTAAGTCTGCCAATCAAACCATCTGGTGATCCTTTGAGTTTAGCCTTCCTAAACAAGCCAGGATGGAAGACTAAACTCATTACCTTCCTCCTCTTTATTTATTTATTTTTTTTTGTGAGGAAGATCAGCCCTGAGCTAACATCCGTTGCCAATCCTCCTCTATTTTTTTTGCTGAGGAAGATCGGCCCTGGGCTAACATCCATGCCCATCTTCCTCTATTTATATGGGACGCCCCCACAGCAAGGCTTGACAAGCGGTGCATCGGTGCACGCCCGGGATCCGAATCTGCGAACCCCGGGCCACCGAAGCAGAATGCACGCACTTAACCGCTTGTGCCACTGGACCAGCCCCTTTCCTCCTCTTTAGAAGTCCCCCAAACTCATCTTTCAATTCAAATCTTCGAAATAGCATTCACCAATATTAGATCTCTGAAATGTTTAACTTAATACAAAGAAAGCCAAGGCACACATAATAAGACATTATAAACTGAGTTAAAAGGAAATGGGTGGATAAAGACAAAAAATCTGGTCAGGCTATTTAACCTATGCTAAATAGAGTAAGAATTCCTTTACTAAATAACTCGGGAAATATTTTGGAGTTAACGAAGGGGGAATCTAATATACAATTTCAGTTCAACAATTGAAAGAATGTAGAGGCCGGCCCCACGGCATAGCAGTTAAGTGCACGTGCTCCACTGCTGGTGGCCCGGGTTCGGATCCCAGAGTGCACCGATGCACCGCTTATCAGGCCATGCTGTGGCGGCATCCTATATAAAGTAGAGGAAGATGTGCACGGATGTTAGCCCAGGGCCAGTCTTCCTCAGCAAAAAGAGGAAGATTGGCATGGATGTTAACTCAGGGCCCATCTCCCTCAGGGAAGGGAAGGGGAGGGGAGGGGAGGGGAGGGAAGGGAAGGAAAAGGGAAGGGAAGGAAAGAAAGAATGTAGCCAAACACCCCTAAAAGTCATATTCTTTACTGATGATCAAGTCTGGTTTTAGAAAGTTGTTCAAGCAACAACTGAAGCTAGAGATTCTTGTTAAATCCAAAGTGATCCTCTGATAAGCATGTGAACCTACAAACTTCTTAAGAGGTAGGAGGTTTCAGACAGCTAAAAATGGGAAAACAGAAGGAACTGCTTGACTATTAGAATAAGAAATATTCATTCCCTGCCCTTCTCTTTCCAGATATCTGATTTTGAGCTATCGAAGCCAGAAAAGAATGAGGGCAAAGATTACATGGTATACAAATAAGAGCTGAATTCACTTCCCACTTTGAGTCCCACTTTTTTGACGAAGAACAATACCACAAAATTTTCTAAGTAGTCTATCAAGCTTCTCATATCAAATTTTCAAAAAACAAGTAATATCTCTTAAAATTAGAATCCCTATAATATCAAATGTGCTGCTTCATAAACATCTTTCTATTCATGCATTATTCAGGAAATACACTAATTAAAATCTATTTTCAAGTTTATGACCACGTAAATAAAACTTCCAAAACTTTGAACTAAGAATATGTAGTATGTCAAATGAGTGTGTGTGTGTATGTGTGTATGTATGTATATGTATGTATATATGCCTTTAAAATTTACAATGCATGTTTTATAACCTATTCATTTCCAAATAGAACCTGTAATATATGTATTGGTTATCTCTGTTAAAAAGAAATTTACTATCGCTTACACTACAGTGAGTTCAAGATTGAGGCTATTTTTTAATTGATTCTCCACTGGAAAAACAAGACATAGAAAAAAAGCCTGAAATCCATGGCTCCTCACTTTTGCCTTTACTTGATTCCCTGTCCCCTCACTGCACTTCCCAATCCCTTTTACCTATTTCTCCAAATTTGAAACTTAAGGTCTGATTAAAGTTCATCAATACTACGTTAGGTAGGCTTCTATAGAGTTGTGGTTCTGATTATTAAGTACAGTTCTTAGTTTTAGCACAGAAATAAATAAAACATTAAAGAGCTGCTACTGATGAGAACACGTAGTTTTCTTTAAACTGAGAGGTGTAGCAGTAGCTTCAACTTGCACCATGGAGTTAGGCTGCTCAATGTAGGTTCATAATCTTCTTCAGGTTTCTATTCAGGTAGAGCCTCTCAGATCTATTTTAATAGTCTAAGATTGCTTCTGACTGCTTTTATTCTATAAAATGCACTAAGTATACAAACATCATCAGACTTTGGCTATCAGAAATGTAAATTTCTTCTTAAGGATCCATGGACAAAATGACAAAGAGGCAGAAAAACGAAAGAAACATATTGTAATTTCCATAACAAAGCTTGAATGAAGTAACAGAAATATTCTTACCTGGAAGGTTTCCATCAGTTTCATCAGCACTAGGAAAACTTGCAACACTTGTAGAATCCGAAAGGTCCAAAAGTTTAGCACGCAACTGCTCAATATCACTCTCTTTGCTAGCCAACTGCATCTGAAGCTCATTCCTATGTGTACATTCTTCCACCAATTGCTATTTTTGAAAAATACCAAGATAATATAAAGAATCAAGATCAAATTTCCAACATTAAGAAATTAAGAATTAATGGAACTATAGATGATAAGTAATCTAAAGTTGCTAATACTAAAAATTTGCATCAAAAAACAAAAACAAAAACCAAACACTTGTTAAAACAATAGAAAATGTTTTTATGGCTCCAAATGAAATAGTTTAAAAGGCATATAGGATGCTTCTCAGGATGGTAAAACCATAAATGGAGTCAATGCTTGGCTCTAAGTCTGTCTAGGACCAGAGACCATGTCTCAATTTTGTGCTATTAACAAGCCAGGAAGTATCAAAAAACTAAGTTTGATATTTTGATTTCAAAAAAGTGAGTCCTGATTAGAGAAAACAAAAAAGCTACAATACTTCAAATCTTTTATTCCAACTATAGTCAATATTATAGCAGCCATATCTCTCTCTTTTTTTTGAGGAAGATCAGCTCTGAGCCAACATCTATACTAATCCTCCTCTTTTTGCTGAGGAAGACCGGCTCTGAGCTAACATCTATTGCCTGTCCTCCTCCTTTTTTATTCCCCAAAGCCCCAGTGTGTGGGGCTGTATGCTGTATGTGGGGCGCAGCCTCAGCATGGCCGGAGAAGCGGTGCGTCAGTGCGTGCTGGGGATCCAACCCGGGCCGCCAGTAGCAGAGCGTGCGCACTTAACCACTAAGCCACGGGGCTGGCCCCTACAGCAGCCATATCTCAATTTCAGTCTGAAACCAAAGAGGGAAAACCCTTGGCTCTTTCTCTTAAAGTAGTACCTCTAATCAAGCAGATGCTAGTAAGTGACAATTACTCAATTTACAACAGAGCATCTTTTTAGTTTGTCAAGATCATGGTTTTTATTAGAGTAATAATGATCCAACTGTGGAGAGTATAAACTTAAATATGCATTTTTATACTAAAAAATCTAAACAAGTTCAATAGATAATAGGTATATATAGTAATAGTAATTTAAAAATCCTACAAGCACACACATGCACAAACCTTACCGCTTGCATGTCATTCAGTTCCTTCTGATGTTTCACTACCATCTGGTTGAATTTCTCTCTTTCTTGGTTGAGTTCCAGTTGTAGCTTTCGATTTTCCTTTTCTTTCTTTCTCAAATCCTGTGTATTAGCTTTCTTTCTATCAATTTTAAAATCTTTCCGATTCATTATTTCTGCCAACTTGTTAACAGCCTATTCAAATATTAAAATATTATCAGTAAGGATCTATACTGTAGGCATCTAATTTAAATCTCCTCCAAAAATGTGGTTTTTTCCCTTCAAAATCAGGAAGCAGGACTTTTTCTATGTGTGAAAATCAGGAGAACTTAATGAAGGTTGGGACAAGATAAGTGAATAATGGTTACTTGTGTTACCAGTTATCTCACTGTTCAAATGTTAAGAACCAGACAGGTTTGCAAAAATCCATTTATTGTTCAACAATTATTCAGCACTTAGTATATTGTATGTAGGCACTCTGATAGGCACTAAGTATAAAAACAGAAAATACAATTATGCCCCAGAGATATCCTAGTCAGGTGGAGGAGACAGACAAGCAAGCATTCCAGTACAGAGCGGTAACTTAAGAAGAAAGAGGCAAGAGTGCTATGGGAGCAGTATCTAACTGAGACTTGGCTTCTTGGAGTACCTGCATATGTATTCACGTACGTTTCTTAAAAAGACAAATAGGAGGTGGATAAGCAAAGAAGAAATGGTATTAAGGAGGGAAGCCAAGGATGGCATTACAAACAGAGGAAAGTGTACAAAGGCAAAAAGGCCCAAGATAATTTTTTCCTTTGGACAAGCAGGAAAGTAGGAGGACAGGGCACCTGATAGGCCATACTGAGGCCCTTCTGAATGAGAAAGGAAATGTAAATATAGTTGAGGGTAATCTCTTTTGCCAGAATGAAAAAATATATTAAAAATGAGATAGAACTGCTAAAAGCATGTGAAATTAGCTACATAAACTGTAAAACATAAGTCATGGTATACTTGTTTTGCAGTAATGTTAAAAAAAAAAAATCATGGATTTTCCATTAAGACAGAAAAAAGCCCTAACCACTATCATTTCCATGTAGATTAGGTTCTATCTAGGATGACGAGCCCTTGAATAATTTTTTTAACACAGTAAAAGCTTACTTCACTGACCTCATAAATGCATATTTGATTTTTTTCTAATAGTAAAACATATTACAAGAAAAATCAAATATAGAGATATATCATGAAGAAAGTGAAAAGCCCTTGTAATATTACTCCTCAAAGACCACCTCTGCTAAAGCCTTCTCTTTCCTTTCAATCTGCTGGGTGTATATCCTTTTAGACTCTTCCCTATGTATATAAGTATACTACATACATATTTAAATTTAAAAATGGAATCATGCTGACCTTCTGTGCTGCAACTTGCTTTTTTTGTGTGTGTGAGGAAGACCAGCCCTGAGCTAACATCTGTTGCCAATCCTCCTCTTTTTTGCTGAGGAAGATTGGTCCTGGGCTAACATCCATGCCCATCTTCCTCCACTTTTTATGTGGGATGCCTGCCAAACCATGGCCGGATAAGCAGTCCCACGTCCACACCCGGGATCTGAACCTGCGAACCCCGGACTGCTGAAGCAGAGCGTGCGAACTCAACCACCATGCCACCAGGCCCGGCCCCAAGCTAGCTTTTTTAACTCAACTGAATTCCTATTTCCTGAATAAGTCTACATTTAATGAAGAAAGAATATTACATTATTTGTTCCAATGAAAAGACTGAAACTTATAACCTCAGTTTTAAGAAGTACATAAAGAGCAAATATTAACTTCTGAATATATGATACTCAGATACAAACACATGGAAAAGGCTGAGAGCATATATACCTGTGTTTTAAGGGTTCGTTCTGTATTGATATTCTTTTCAAAGGCAGCCTTAAGATTACTGATCTCCTCCTCCTTCTTCAATTTATATTCTGTTAAGAAATTATACAAAATGTTACTACATGGTATTAATTAATTAAATTTGTGCATTCCAAATCAACAATGTCTTTAATTATTCAAATTAGTATATACTACATAGTAACTTTCAAGTAACTTCATTTAGATAGTTCTTTTTTTTCAGCTTTATTGAGATATAACTGACAAAGTTGTAAGATATTTAAAGTGAACAATGTGATGATTTGATATATGTATACGTTGAAAGGATTCTCCCCACCTCAGCGAGTTAATTAACATATCCTTCACCTCACATATTTACTTTTTTTTTCCTTTGGTGAGAACATTTAAATTCTACTAAGATACTTCTTAAGGCTACAGAAATTAACATATGAAAACAAATATTTCCAAAACCTAACGCACAACATAAATAGCTAAAGAGTTACCTCTGAACTTGATTTAACATTAAGATTTAAAAAAAAAACCTACATACCTTCCTCTGCCTTCCTCATTTTTTCAATTAACTCTTCATTTTCTTTTCTTAATAATTCAATATCTTTGGTTAGCATGCTATTTGTTTCTTCGAGCTAAACAAAGCACATAAAGGTTTAAGCTGTACTCACTTTGGTAGTCTCATACTTAAAGCAACAACCTTGAAAAAAAAATACTTTGCATTTTCCATAGATGAGAACAGGTCAGAAATTGCTTAACTATAAAAATTCCTTTGTTTGGTTTAAAATATGTAGATATAATTAAATTCAAAATATTTTAAAACAATTATTAGCTTCCAAAAATTACTTCAGTGTATGTATATACATACATATATATGAATAAAAGGAAGAAAAATGTAATGGAAAGAGAACTAGATTGGAAACTAGGAAATCTGCATTAGTTTTCTAGCTCTGTGACCCTTAACAAGTCACAATCTTTCTGGGCCTTAGTTTCTTCATCTGG
Source organism: Diceros bicornis minor (assembly GCF_020826845.1). NCBI lineage: Eukaryota > Metazoa > Chordata > Mammalia > Perissodactyla > Rhinocerotidae > Diceros > Diceros bicornis. The sequence continues at coordinate 14,139,953 of NC_080755.1, read as the reverse complement.
ATAACGACGATGAAAATGACAAAAACGTTTGACTACTTTTAGTAATGTACTTATTCACCATTCTGTGTGTATTATTTCATTTAATCTTCATAAGAATGCTGTGAAATAGGTATTATTATTTGTATTTTATAGATGAAGAATCTGAGGCTTGGAAAAGTTAAAGCAAACTGCCAAGACCGTGTAACTTCTTAGAGGCAGAGCTGAGGCTTGAACCCAGGCCTGCTCACACCAGAGCACTTGATGGCGGTTTCAAAAGAAGAAAAGTATCTCTAACTCATCTTTCTAGCCCCATGATTCTACAGAGACTATAGTATAAATTTCAGGAATAGGTAATTAGTTATAGTACTGGTTTTTCTATGATGGCTTTGTAGATATCCACAAAGAATTTCTCATTTCAAAATAGTGTCTCTGAATTTTACAGAATTCTGGCCACAAAATCAGTTGTAATGTATTAAGATAATACAAGAAATGAATTTAAGCTAATCATTTCTTCACATAAAATATATTAAGATCTACAGCCAGAAAAGGAAAAAAACCCAATACACTGAATAAGAATTTCAATTAACAATTGTTTTGGATTATATAAACTATTTTATACATGAGTGCAGAGTGATCACTGTGTGTAAGTAAAGTATAAGTAAATACACATGCACACACACTCACCCTAACACTTTAAGATGTGATTTAAATTAATTTTAGTCATATGACTTACCTGACTATCACACTTACCCGACTAACAGCGTGATCTTTATCTGTAATCTCTTGTCTATTTCTTGAAGCAGCTTTCTTGCTTTCTTGTGTCAATTCAAAATACTGTTCTTCCAGAAGCCCTCGAGCCAACTGCTCAGACTCAGCTTTTGTTTCTGCTAGATCCAACTGAGTAGCAAGAGTTTCTCTGCAATAGATTTATAAGAGAAATGGATATCAACAAATTCAGTTCATTCTTCCAACAATCATATGCTTAAAAACACAATTATATTTAAATGATAAAAAGTTAAGTATTTTATTGCTTAAAATAAACTTCAAATTCATTATAAACTTTCTATAAAATAAATTTAACCTCTCACTCTTTGACAAACTATAAAAGTAAAGAACTCTTTAATCTTGTACCTGCTATTGTGCTTATCTAAGAAAAGGCAAGCAGCCTACTTTTGAAAAGGAATTTGTTGTCGCTGGGAATGGAAGGTAGCATGGCACAGGGGAAAAGTCATTGGGTTATAACTCAGGAGGCCAGACATGGATCCTTATCCCCATTCTATCACTAACTAATTGAGTAGGGCCATTGGGCAAGTTTCCTATACTTTCTGAAGCTCAATTTAACCAAACCTGTAAAGCAAGAGGGTTAAACTAAATTATTTTTGAGGTCCCTTCCAACTCTGAAATTCAATGAAATTATGAAGACTTATAAATAGATTTGCAAACCATTATTAACTATTCTAGGAATGCTCCTTGGGAATTACACTTTAAAGCTTTTCAGAATTGACATTCAAACCAGGACCAGATCACTCCAGTTTGCCTGCTCTTCCTAAAGAGCACTTCTTTGATAAGCTATCTTGGTTATGGTTGTACTCCTCTGTATACAGTAAGCGCTCAATGAATGTTTGCTAAATGAAAGAGTGAATGATTTCTACCTATTTATTTTCTACTAAGGGAAAAATATCAATAAAATTTTCTGTCTTAAGCTTAAAGAGGGGGACATTTACTAACTACAAAAAAAAATATTCATTCATTTGCCCAAGAAGTATTTGGTTGTTTACTATGTGCCAAACACTGTTCTAGGTATGAAGGTATACAGAAGTAACAAAATCTCTGCCCTCAGGAAGCATACATTAGTGGGGTGAGAGAGACAATTTAAAAAAAATGAACAAGTAATATATAGTATGCCACAGAGAACAATAAAAGAAGAAACGTGGAAGAGGCTGTGAATGAGGTCACTATTTTTTGTGTGTGTGTGTGTGAGGAAGATTGGCCCTGAGCTAACATCCATGCCCACCTTTATATGGGCCTCCACCACAGCATGGCTTGATAAGCCGTGCGTTGGTCCGCGCCTGGGATCTGAACCCGCGAACCCCAGGCTGCCAAAGCGGAGCACGTGAACTTAACCACTACACCGCTGGGCCGGCTTCAGAGGTCACTATTTTATATGGGGTGATCAAGGAGGCCTCTCTGCTAAGATGATATGTGAGAAGAGATATGAAAGAAGTAAGGAGTGAGCCATGAAGGTATTTGGGAATATAGTGTTTAGGCAGAGGAAACATCTAATAACAAATGCCCTAAGGTTGGTCTGAAGGAAGCTAACGTGAGCAGAGTGAGAGATGGGGGAATGTTGTGAGAGATGTGGTAAAAGAAGCGGGAGGAGAAGGCTTTCCAAGACAATATAGGTACTTTGGCTTTTACTCTCAGTATCCTGTTTTAAAAAGATCATTCTAGCTGCTGTATTAAGATCAGACAGTAGGGGGACAACAGCAGAAGCAGGAATATCAGTTAGGAGGCTACTGAAATAACCAAGATTGGAGATGATGGCAGTTCAGATCAGGCTGGTAAATGGTACGAGTGATAAGAATTGATCAGATTCTAGATATATTTTTTAGTTATAGCTAGAAGGACTTATTGATGAATCGCATGTAGAGTATAAGAAAAAAAGAAGAGTCTAGGGTAACTCCTAGTTTTTGACTTAAACAACTGAGAATAACAGAATTACTAATATTGAAATGGGGGAAAACAAGAAGGAGCAGGTTGGCAAGGTGAGGAAATCAGGAATTTTTTCTGGATATGTTACATATGAGATGCTTATTAAACACTCAAGTGGAGATGTCAAATAGACAGCTGGATATACAAGTCTGGAATTCAGGGGAGAATATACTTGTACACTGATGCTATTTAAAGCTATGCAGCTGGATGAGAACAAGTAGGGAGTGATCCCTTGGGACCTCCAAACTTTAAAGGTCTCAGAGATGGGAAGGGACTAAGGAGCAAAGGAGGCTGAGAAAGAATAGCTGTTCAATAAGAGGAAAATACTGTGCGGTGTCATAGAAGTCAAGTGAAGAAATTTTGTCAAGAAAGAGTAACTGAATATGTCAACTGCTACTGTTAAACAACATAAGAACCGATAATTGCCTACTGTCTTTAACTATTAGGAAGTCACCAGTGACCGTGAGAAGGGTTATTTTTGTAGAGTGATGAGTGCAAAAGTCTGACTGGAGTGAGAGTGAGAGAGAATGGGAGAAGAGGACCTGAAGATAAATGGTATGTCACTTTTCAAGGAAGTTTGCTACAAAAGGAAACAGAAAAATGGACAGTAACTGGAAGTGGATATGTAGTTAAAAGAGGGTTTATTTATTTATTTTTTTTGTGAGGAAGATCAGTCCTGAGCTAACATCCGATGCCAATCCTCCTCTTTTTGCTGAGGAAGATTGGCCCTGGGCTAACATCCGTGCCCATCTTCCTCCACTTTATATGGGACGCCGCCACAGCATGGCTTGACAAGTGGTGCGTCCGTGCACGCCCGGGATCCGAACCTGCGAAGCGGAGAGCAGGCACTTAACCGCTGCACCACAGGGCTGGCTCCAGGGGTTTATTTTTTAAGGAGATGTTTATCTGTATGTTTACATAACCATGGGAATGACTATAGAAAGGAAAAAATTGGTGTAGGAAAGCTGAGATAATTATTGGAATCATATTTTTAAGTAGACAGAAAGGGATGTGATTGAGGGGCTGCCTTTAGGTAAAAGCACATTTTGTCCATTTACGTCAATCAAGGAAGGCAGGGTTTATAGGTACAGATGCAGACAGGCTGCTGGCTATAGTGGTGGGAGAGAGTAGAAGCTCTCTGACTTCCAGGAAGCAATGCTATGTGCTGAGTATGAGGGTGAAGAGAGGTTGTGAGAGATTTGAGGAGAGAGGAGAAGATATGAAATAGTTGTTTAGAAGAGTAGGGGAGTTAGTACATTAGGAAAAGATAGGAAATACTACCATTGGTAAGTCGACGACACTAGGGGTGGTTCTGCGCTATTATAATGCAAGGCTTCAAAATGACAACATATTCTCCTCTGGGGTTACAGCTTTGCAACAAACTCAGATAATAGTATCTAAGTTCCACTGTCAGAAAATCTATTTATCCCAAATTACATTTTTATCCCTGGTTATGCAATTGTGCAAGAGATAGCAAGAACGAATGAGATGGTTCAGGGTAAAATTATCTGGAACTATGTTCATTCAAACTTCCTTCACAACTCTCCATAATGAAAGACCTGTCTTTACTGATGCTTACGGACAGTCTCTCACCTTTATTCTCCTATCTTCTTAAAGAAATCAATTTATCAATAATTACCTACTCTTCTAGGTTGTAAGATTATAAGCAGTGGCTTTTATTCTTGTTCACTGCTATATTCCAAATGCCTAGAAAAGTCTCTTGCCCATAGAAAGTGCTCAGAAATTTTGTTTGAATCAATGAATAGATGTGCAACTTTTCCCATTCTGATTTCCTTCCCAAGTCCCATTTAAATATGTTCAAATTTATGCTATCTTTAAAAAGCAATGGCTCTCCTTCACATTCTCCTCCAGCTACTGCTATATTTCCTTGCCTTGACAATCATGTTTCTTGAATTTTTTAGTTTAACAAATATTTACTGAGCATCTACAATGTTCTAGGTACAATTCTAGGTACTAGGCATATAGCAATGAATTCAAGTTAAGAGCAAAACATTTGAAGATTCCTTCCTTCATTGAGCTTAAATTCTAGTGGAAAGAGAAAAACAATAAATAAGTAAACAAATTCTACAATAATTAGGAGGGGATAAGTGCTACAGAGAAAAATAAAACAGGGAAGCAAGTATTGAATTAAGTAGCAAGGTAGGGGGGTGAGGTGGGGGATGTCCGCAACCCTAAAAACGGTGTTTAGGGAAGACCTCTCTGAGATGATATTTATTTTATTTTATTTTTTTTTAAAGATTTTATTTATTTTATTTTTTCCCCCCAAAGCCCCAGTAGATAGTTGTGTGTCATAGCTGCACATCCTTCTAGTTGCTGCATGTGGGACGCGGCCTCAGCATGGCCAGAGAAGCAGCGCATCGGCGCGAGCCCGGGATCCGAACCCGGGTCGCCAGCAGTGGAGCGCACTCACTTAACCACTAAGCCACGGGGCCGGCCCCATCTGAGATGATATTTAGACCTAGACCTGAAAAGGGTAAAGGAGCAAGTCATGTGGATATTCAGAGGAAAATGTTCCAGGCAGAGAGAAGAGCAAGTCCAAAGGCCTTGAGGCAGGAAAGTAACTAACTGGTTTGTTGAATAGTAAGGAGGTCAATGGAGCTGTTGTCTACACTGTCTCCACTACTTCTACCCTTCTCGTTCATGTCTCAATCCACTTTAATCTAGTATCTATTCTCATCACTGTTTAGGAACTGTTCTCAACAAGATAACTAACAACTTTAAATATAATGGACAATTTATTTTTCAGTTGCCCTTTGTGAGTATTTGGCACTTCTAATTACTTTCTCTTTTTTGAAATATTCTATTCCCCTAGCTTTTGTGATACCCTACTCTGCTTTTCTCCTTGTATTATTGGTGACTTCTTACTTTTCCTTCCTCTGCCCATTCCTTAAAAGTATAGTAGCTAGTCCGTCTTCAGCCTTTATATCTTCTCATCCTATACTAGGGGTTACAACTTGTTGCCTGGGAGGGTCAAATGAGTTCACATAAGTGTCTCCCTCCTGCCCTCCCTCCCAACACACATGCACAACACACTTAAAATAAATTTGGGCCATTTTTTACATTTTACATAACATTTAAAAACATTACATAACATTTTACATCAAAACATAATTTTACATAACATTACAAAAACATTTTACATAAAAATTCAGATTCCTGGCTTCTCTTGAAAAACTGAAAGATCTTGAAATACTGGATCAGTGTTACCATGTGGCAGCAAGTGGTTAGAAGGACATGGACTCTTCAGTTTGTTATAATCCTCACAACTCATACAACGAATGTACTGACATTTAGATCCAACTAACTTCAACCCAGTCACGTGTATGGTATCATAGGCTCATGAGTATGTAAACTTTGATATACACAATCATCTTAACAAATCTCATCTATCTGAGTGGTTTCAGTATGCAATGATTGTCAAATCAGCTACAAGTCTTATCTTTTCTCTGAGTTCTGAAGCAATAAACCCAACTGCCTGGTATCTATTTCTCTTCGAACATCCCATAGGCACCTCAAACTCAACACGTCTGAAATGGAAATAATCTTGTCTCCCCTCACCTCACAAACTTGACATTCCTTAACTCAGGGACTAGCACTATCATCAATCCAACTGGCCTGGTCAGAAACTTGAGAGTCCCCCTGAAATTTTCCAACATTTACCCCCACACCTCCAAATCTACAAGTCCTACTGCTTCTACTTCCTATTTTTTTCCAGGCACTTGACTCTCTTTTTACTGCCAACTTCCACTATAATTTTACATCTAGATTATTCCAATGGCTGTATAATTAGACTCTCTGTATCTACCCAGCTTTGTCTCACTCCAATCCATTCTCCACTCTAAAGAGAGGAGCTTTCTAAAACACCACCTTGTCAATCCCTAGCTTAGAATTTTCAGCCATTCATTCAATATTTATTGAATACTTATTCAATGCAAGGCCCTGATCTAGGTGATGTAGACATACAACAGAGAACAACAAAAACAAAACCTCCCACTCTTCAATGTTTGGTAATTCCAAACTCTTCAGCATGACACACAAGGCCCTTTGTAATCTGACTCAGGTTTTATCTCTCCAGCTTTATCTGTCACCAACTGTCTCCCCACCTGCAAACTAAACCATCTGCTGTTTCCCAAATCACAAATTGGCTTTTGCCTATATCGTCCCCTTCCCCATATCCCATTCCCTGGCAAATTTTGCTTTTCCTTAGTTGTCACCTTGGAAATGTTCTCTGCATCCCAGATGGTAAGATGAGGTATATCCCCTTAACATGTTTCAATACCACTTTATCACAGGAGCCTACCTTAATTATATCTGTCTCCTGACTAGATTCTGAAGCATTTGAAGGTAAGAACCATAACTTACTAATAATTATATCACTGGCATGAAGCACAGTACTCAGCACAATAGTGGTGACCAATACATTATCTTAAATATATCAAACAAAGGCAAACATATCAACCCTATGAAACAATTTAGTATGTAGTGGATTGGGTGCCCCCTTCACAGTGAATGCACACAACCTGGGATTGCATATTACAACAGACCATACTCTACAATAGGAGTCTACCACTGTCACAGAGAATAACCAGGAAATGTACCTTTGTTCTTACCTTAGACTCCACCTAATGTATTAAGGACCTAAGCACTGAGTATCAATGGTTGATAACAACACAAAGAGGCAACTAGACCTTACAAGGTTATATTTGGGGTAGTCTTCTCCTCTCTAAAAATCACATTTGAATCTGATTAAGATTCCAGATTAGGGATGTCTAATAAAACTTTCTACGATGAAAGAAATGTTCTACACCTGTGCTGTCCAACATGGTAGACACTAGCCACATTTGACTACTGAGCACCTGAAATATGGCTAGTACATCTGAGGACCTAAGGTTTTAATTTTATTTAAATAAAGTTTAAATTTAAATGGCTACATGTGACTAGTGGCTACCACATTGGACAGTGCAGCTCTAGTTTTAACCACTGATTTGCACGAAACACAGAAGGACGAGGAAAACGTTCAACTAACTATGGAAGTAGAAACAGTAAAATCACAACTGAGGAAAACTACCAGGACAAATGATCCAGTTCCTTCAACAAATAAAGTGTCAGATAGTGATTATTCTTGTGGTGGGGAGGGAAGAAGACATAATTAAGAGGGGATATAGTGGGCTTCTGAGGTGGATAGAAAGGTCTCGTCTCTTTCATGGGTGCTGACTATAATGATATTTTGTTTGCTTCAACAATAAAAGTTAAAATTTTTTATTTCTTTCAAAGGTGGTTATATGGCAAGAGACTATAATAATGTCAGAAAACTAGTTCCAGTGTCTATTCTGACACTATCTAGCTATGAGAAGTTGTTACACTTAAATAAGGTCTTCTCCTTCTAAGGCCCCAAGCAACATGCAATATAAATTAACCTGTCTAATAATACTAAGAGGAAGACCTTTACCTAACATAAAATAATGACTTGCGAATACAGCATGAACTGTTTATATACAAATGGATGTTTAAAGATTGCGAGACCCTTGAAAACAATTTATTGTCACAGTTTAGTGAATCTCTGTACAATTGCTATAGTGTTAATATTTTAAATTATTTTTTTCACCATAGACATACATTTTAGCCTAAATCTAGTTTGATTTGTTCTGAATTAGCCTAAATAAGATTTGCTACACCAGTCTCATCAGAATAATGGCACAGCTTTCTATCTTTAAAGTTAAATTTAAGTTAAGAATGCCTTGTTGTAGTAGTGATTCTTGCTCTAAAGTAAAATGGACATACTTTTCATTTTGTAGTTCCTGTATTTTCTTTAAATTTTCTCTATTTTTTTCTTCAATTTCTTCCTTAAGTTCCTTTACCTGGGTTTTATAAAGTGTCTGTAAAACAAGTGATAAAAAGAAATAAGTGTTTTTGGTGGGTTAAAAAACAGTTTGGTTGTTTCTCATAAAGTTAAACAATTAACATATGATCCAACAATTCCACTCCCAAGTATTTACCCAAGACAAATGCAAATATACGTCCACACAAAGTCTTATACATGAATTTTCATTGCAGCTTTATTCATAGTAGCTCCGAACTTGAAACAATACAGATGTCATTAAGAGATGAATTTAAAAAATTATGGTGTATCCATACTACTCAGTAATAAAAAGGAATGAACTACCGATACATACAAGATAAATCTAAAAATATTTTGCTGAGTGAAAGAAACCAGGTGCTCAAGAGCATATATGGCATGATTCCATGTATATGAAATTCCAGAACAGGTGAAAATAATCAATAGTGACAGAATACAAATCAGTAATTGCCTGCAGATAGAGGTGGTTAGAGAAGATTGACTGCAAAGGTTCACAAGGGAATTTTTTATAGTGAAGAAACTGTATTATATGCTGATGGTGCTGGTGGTCACACGGTATACACATTTGTCAAAACTTATTGACCTGTACACTTAAAATGGGTACAATTAATTACATAGAAATTATACTCAAAAATATATTAAAAATTATATTGATTTGGGAAAAACATTATAAAGAAACTTAGCAAGCACTACACATTTAAATGTTAGATCAATTCTTGAAGAGAATAATGCTAGAGAAACCACTTCTCTTTTGTGTGGGTAGGATGGGATGGGTGGTTGAGAGAGGTAGCAGAAATATCCACGAACAAGGTTTATCATTCTGCTAACATATGAATAACATATACTTATTAACGAACAATGGTTCTTACAAAATTCACTAGGCTTTTGCCAGCTCCATCAGCAAATATTTAACAGGTATGAATAAGTATTAGACCCATATTGTGTTGGGTTCTGGGGTTATAGAGTAAACTTCCAGTTCTGAAGTCTAGTTCTTTTTCTTTCTTTTTTTTTTTTTAAACTATCCTCTTTAGTTTAAAACATAAGAAAAGGAAAAAGAAAAATAATCTGATTTGAAATCCCAGATTAAAGAAAATCTTAAATTTGGTTCATAATAGCTTATCAAATTTAATTATATCTAACCCAATCCTCACAAGCAATAGAATAAATCAGAACTAAGAGACAGGATCAGGTTTTGTATTATCTTTATAGAGGCAAAATCAGATCCATAGGAATACCACAAGTCATTTGACATCCATCCCAAAGTGGAGGCACTAGATGATGACTTTGGAAGCATATGGACAAGAAAGTGTGCATGATATTACAGACCACTTTGCAGAATTCAGTGCTACACACTTTGAAAAATTAATGTTAATCTACACTCAGGGAAAGGTTTTTCAACATTACTGATTTTTTTTTTAATTTAAAAACATATTCCAGTGATAGTCTGGTAAGCCAAGAAAGAAACAGACAAAAAATAGAAAGTCACCATGTTTATTAGAAGATGAGCAGAGCAGAGCATGAAGCTCTAAATCATGTGAAAATTCTGCAGAGCCCTCAGATTTTTTATTGGGAAATCATTACTTCCAATATTGTTCACACTTGGTTTCTACGGCACGTTCACCAAGGCAATCCGAATTTCACGCATTTAATTGCACTGAATAAGGCTGTAGAAAAAGTGGCTGCCAGTGTAACAGTAATGGAACAGATAGATAAATGTTAAGTTGAAATGGTAGAGCCTAAGTTTGGCAACCAAAAGAAACAAACAAAAACTGCAGAGGCTTCAATAAAGCCTCAAAGCATTACCTATAAATGCTAATCAACAGTAGTAGTGAAAATAACACGGCCTGCAGCAAATAACAGAATGATTTCTATGGAGAAAAAGCAGAACAGACATATAAAGCGCATACAGAGCTAAAACAGGAAAAAGCTCTTGAACATTAGTTATATTTACAACAGTATGTAGTTATACCTACAAATGTAATGTGTATAGATGAACCACACATGATAATAATGACACTCGAAACCACCCGGCTTGCTACCAGGCAAACAGAACCCTTAACAAAGTCATATACATAGCTCTAGTTTGATGGCAATTCTAGAAATGTTTGCACAAAAACGGTCATTTATTTACAACCTAAACAGACTACGAACTCAGATTCAGAAATAAAATGTAGAGGCAGGGATATGAAAAGGGGGAGAAAATCACTTCACAGTCATTTGAAAAAGAATCATAGTTCACATTAAAAATCTAAATACTTGTTTTAAGTCAGGTTTTTAAACAGTCTATAATATTGAAAATGATTCTCACCGAGAAATATTGCTCAGCTTCAAGCTGATCTTGTAGCTCCCGCATCTGTCCTTCGTTTCCTCTATATTGTCTTCAGATAAAAGAGAAATAGTAAACAAATGCTATTTATACTAGACTTTGTATTATTCTTTATTTATTAAGGTTGCTAAAATAAAAAGGTTTAGTAAAATGACCTGTTTTTAAAAATCATACTTCATTATATAGTATTACTTCAATAATTAAATTTGGTCAGGCCACAATGTCTGGTTCCATTTTGCTCCTTATAAAATGATATTATGCAAAGTTGAGGGAACCCTTTTCTACTGAAGGTCACTTTCAGGAGAATATTAATTGTGGACTATCCAAATTGCAAAAATAAAAATGATATTTTTTTTTATACATTTTAATACCAAAAAGCATTCTTAGAGATATATATTAAATGTCTTATATAGTAAGTAAGCAATTAAAAAGAGAGGACATGAAAATATTTAATAAATAATAATTCATACTATATATCATGGCCCATTAAGCACGGGGGGGAGGAGTGGAAATGCATAATCAGATAAGGAATCAAAAAAAAAAGGGAGGCAAGAACAATAACCAACAAAGGAGGAAGAACACAGATAGAGACACCTACATATATATAATACACACAGAAATACAATTTAGAGAGGTACAGTGCAACTCACAGACACAGATTTTCAAGGATTAACAATTCCATCTGTGGCTGCTATGTTTTCATATTAGTAATAGCTTTGTATTTTCATTATCTAACAAGGTATATGGTTGATAAAAGGACATAATAAATGTTCACTGAATGCTGAGTGAAAGTTATTTTGGGAGAAGAAACACATCACCTGGTGAAAATGGTGGTTCTAAAAGAATTTCACCAATATAAATCCAACAAAATAAAAACTGACAATTTTATCCAAGAATTACTGTGTAAATGATGCTGGCAACTGAAGATATTACAACAGAAATTTGGAGAAAATAAAAACACATGACTTGGCATAAAATATACCCATCTTTGATATTAAATTTTTGAGGCATGTCCTTATACAAATTCTGAAAGCAATACCGACAACCTTGTTTTGTCTCCATTTCAAGTAAGTGGGCACATCATACCTCAGAGTAGAAGAGGAAGAAAAAAAGATACTTTGCATTCTGAGATGAACCAAAGGAACAAAACAAAACAAACAAATACAGGGTCATCATGTCTAATTCTAGTCTCTAAAATAAGGAAACCTTAAACAGTTCCTGTAAAGTACTGAATCCTTAATAAAAAGAAGTTTATCCCTGATTTTTGTACTTCTAGTGTGAAGAAGCATGTTGACTTTTGTGGATATGAAAATCATGAGAAAACTGTGGTTTTTCCACCATAAAAAGACTTACTGTAAAGTCAGTAGCCTTGATAATCTCCTTTTTTTCTCCATTTAAATACCCATACTTATTGTTTAGTAAGCCTGTCCTTCCAAAGCCTGAACTCCCCTGCACAACTTCTTTCCAAGTAAATTATTTTATTTTTAAATGCTCTTTTCTAAGTCTTCCTTTCACAAGCTCTGAGTACATAATCTAGATACACATAAAATATCAAACACATCAGCAAATGCTGAACACAAAAAAGAAATCAAGAATGTTATTTTCAAGACTTACTTTGTAAGCTGACCTAACTCAAATTCTAATAATCTCTTTGCTTCCAATAAAGTATTTATTTCCTGTTTCATCTGCTTTTCTAAACCTTTTAAATTATCTGCCTCAAATGCTTGAGTCTTCAATTCATTTTGTAACAACAGTCGCTTATTTGATTCCTGCTCCAATTGCAGAGTTAGATTCTTAACCTGTAAATGAGAAAAATAATTGGGATCTTAAATCTCTTTAATAAGTTATTAGACATAATTTGAAAGAATACTAACCAAATCTCAATTACATTATAATGCTTTATACAAATAAAGAAAACTAGCATTCTAAAGAGTCTCCATTGTTGTTGGTGTTTATTACTGCAGAATTTACCATTAAGTCAAATTAATTCCCAAATTTCAGATATGAGATCTTGGGGGGCAAAAATCTGATTTCTTTCTACCCCAACCTCTATGGAAACTGTGGAGTAGAAGGTGAGTATAAAAGCCACTTTTGGGGTAACATTCCTAAGGGGTATTTAAGTTTACCTGTTCATTCATAAATGTTTGTGCTCTAGTCTATAACCCTTAAACGTTTAGTGAGGACTTCCTTAACTCCCAGATTAGTGATTAGTCGTAACACTCATATAGCATTTGGTACTTCCTCTTTAAATGTATGTTATGCTTGTAATTACTATTTTAATATATATCTTTCCTTCTGGGCTGTAAGTTTCACAAAAGTCAAGAACACATCTACCTTATTCACTATGCTAACTTTTGCACAGAAACAGGTAGATAACAGGTAGTCAAAAACTATGTTTTTTAAATGACTGAATATTATCTTTCAAATTTTCAACATACATGCTTCCTGCATGCTGGCTCTGATAGGTATCTCTAATCTCTCTTCTTTCTAGTTCACTCCAAATACCACTACCAGACTAATTTTCCTAAAAGAGTGTTTTCACCTATAGCTCCCATTTTAGGTTTAAAAGACGATCAATACTTTGGTCCACAGGTTTCTCCCATGACCACTGAATATGTCTCCTCTTCTCTGCTCAGATCAAGTCCCTTTTTGTCCCTCATCTACCTATCTTCGTAAGCCCTCAGTAATCACTCTTTTACTGTTAATCACTGATAATCACTGATAATATTCTCTCTACCAACTCAGGCTTCTGACTCTCAAACTATTAACTTCTAAAGGTCTTACCCAACCTTTAAAATAATAGAAACATCTCATCTCTCCTTTGTGAAGTCTTTCCTGATTATTTTGGTCCTCTCTTTCTTCCTTCTCTAACTTATGTACATGGACAAATTACTTCCAGTCTTATAAATAATTTTTAAAATACATATAGTAACCACAAGGTTATAATGTCATTTTTATCTTTTTATTTACTGCTTTGTAAATGCGTACCCTGTGCTTTCTATCAATCTAAGCCAGTCAAGACTCTGCAGTTTAACACTATTTTTGAAATCTAAAGGCAATGCTCCTCTTTGGGATTACAGGATATTTTACAATAGAGAGGTTTTTTGTTTGTTTTTTTTAAAAAGAACACAGTTTCTTTAGGGGAGGAGCTACGACACTTCTATACAGTTGTACTGTCACAGTGCAAAATGGTATAGACCTTATGGTATAAATGTTTAATAACTATTTGAAGATGAAAATTCTAGGAGCTAGGGATATAGCGGTGACCATATAGCAGTGAACATAGATACATATAGGTTATTTCATTCAAATCTCCATGTTTAAATTATAGATAACGACTTTTCAGTCATAACTTAAGATTGTTTCTCTTTTATAAGATGAACAAAATCAGTAAATTTTCTTACTTCATCCTCCATCCTTTCTTTATTTTCAGTCAAATGCTCGAGCTTCTGCTGAGATTGTTTCAGATCAACATCTAGCATGGAACATTGTTTCTCAATCTGAACAACTCTATTTTCAGCCTTCTCTCGAGCTTCTCTCTCTTCCTTCAGCTTTTTTTCCATCTCTGTGAAAGAAAAAAAGTTATAAACATACATTTACAGAAAGAGACCACTTTAATATTTTTCACTTTCATGGGCTATATAAGACAAATCGGTGCTAAAAATCCCTACTGTTTTTATCCTGGGACTCTACAGAAGTCCTAATGTTATTCGAATTATTTGTATAGTGGGATCTCTAAAGGAAGAGAGTTATACAATATAATAAAGTAATAAAATAAAACTTTCTAAATCCAGCCCTTATCCATTGATATGAGAGATTAATCAGTGCCATTTTCAGACCAGAAGGTGACAGTATAGCTGGAAAAAAAGTGGAGTAACTAAGGAGAAAAATGGAGGTAGTTTAGATAAAAGCAGAAAAATAAGGTTGCAGTTATTAATCTATACTTTGCATTGTTCCATAAAAGTTTCAAGACACTTAAAGCTATGATAGGAATTCTAATTTATGCAACTCAGATAAACAAGATTCCATGGTAGTATGATACCTATTTTAACTATTACCAGAAGATATTAGTCTACAGTAAGACTCTTTTTTTGAGATATGGTAACTAAGGTTCCGAGAGGTTAACTTTTCCATCGTCCTGCAACTAGTAAATTGCACCAACAGGATTCAAACTTATTAAGTCTGCTCTCCCCCTCTCAGAGATTGCCCCCTAGGTGACAAAATAGAAACCATTAGAATGGAACTTCCTCATCTTCTACCCGAAACCTACAACTCTAGCTGCACCAATACAATCATCACCTCTTAATTCCCATCTCTCTAATCAAACACAAATCCATCCACTTCTAGACTATGTTCCTTCAATTATTTCATCTCTTTCCCGCCTTAACAATTTCTTCCTCCCAAATGAATCATTCTCATCAACATAATAATCTAATTTATTATCTTCCCTCCTAAAATATCCTCCACTGATCTCACATCTCTCTTTAGCTACCATCTCATCTCTGTTCACAGCCAAACGTCTCAATGAGTTGTCTCTACTTACTGTCTTCAGTGCCTCACCTAACTACACATTTGTTTCTTTCCAGTTTGGCTTCTATTTCTACCAATCCACTGAAACTGCTCTTTGTATGGTAACCAATGATGTCATTCTTGCAAAATTCAGAGGACATACAATGTCCATGTCTTCATCTTCACTGACCTTAACAGAATTCAATATATTGAGACACTTCCTCATTTTTTTCAATACTTTACTCTATGAGCTTCTAATACCATACTCTCTTGGATTTTCTGCTACCCCTTTGGTTGCTCTTTCTTGGTTTCCTTTGTTGGCTTCTCCTCTTCTACCTGACTTCCAAATGCTAGACTGCCTAAGGGCTCCATTATGATTCCTCTTCTCTTCTGCCCTTATTCTTCCCTTAGCTGACCTCATCACGTTCTGCTTATGGCTCTATGTGTATGACTCCTAAACTGATACCTCTTCCCTAAGTTCCACACTTACATACTGACTATTTGACCTCTCCACTTAGATATCTAATATGCTTTCAAAGTTAACATACCTAAAATAGACGTCTTTATTTGCCTCCTATACCAAACCACTCTGATCACAGTCATCTCAATGTCAAAATACATTAACATCCATCCAGCTGTTAAAATTAAAAGCCTGAGTCTTTCTTGGTTCCTTCTTTTTCATCTTTCCATCCAAGTCATCACCAACTCTTGTCCTCTGCATTTCCACTTCTTTCCAGCTCTTCTACCAGCATTGCCTGCAGCCTATAGTCTTCTGGCTGATCTCCGTTTTTAAATTGTTATCTTTCTTAAAATCATTTGCCACACAGTAGCAGGACTGGTCTTTTAAAAACATAAATTACACATCCCAGCACAGCTTAAAACACTACAATGCTTTCCAATATTCTTAGAATAAGAGTATTAAACTTACCATCTCTGCTGCCTAGAATATACTTCCTCCTGCTCTTTAAATGGTTAGTTCATTTTGACTTTCAGTTCTTACCTCAAACAGTATTAGCTCAGAACGACCTTTCCTCAGAACCTCATCTAAGGTAGTACTACCTAGAAACTATCACACTGTATGTATTTTCTTCACATTAATGATTACAATCTGTACCTATTTTCATTTATTTGCTTTTTTGTCTACCCACACCATCAGAATATAATCTCTAAGAGGAAGAGTTCTTATAAGTCTTATTCTCTGCTATTCCCCCAGTTGTGCCTGGCTTACAGTAGGCAATCAATAATTAACATATGTGAAAGAAATAAAAGTAGTTCAATATGGCTGAAGCATGAGGTACACAAAAGAAAGTGCAGAGTGGTAAGACTGTAACGATAGGTAAGTGCCAACTCAAAGATTCTGTATGTCATGAGGAGTTTCACATATACCTTGTAAACAATGAAAAGCCACAAAAGGATTTTAAAAAGGACCAGCACAGTAAGAACTGAATTTTAAAAAGATCATTCTGACCTACGTGAAAACAACAGACTGATGACTGGAACAACTCTTGGCAGAGTAAAAATTAAGAGTCTACTGCAACAGATCAAGCAAAGTGATGATGTCTTCATGAACTACAAGGGAATAGGAAAGGAAGACTACATTGTATATATTATTTGGAAATAGAATTCCTGAATGATTCTCAGATTTCTGGCTTGGACTGCCAGATGTTGAGTACTACCACCCTCCCTAACTATGATAATATCTTCCATTTATTGAAAGATTTCTATGTACAGGCACTTTCCATGCATTTTCTCATCTAATTTTTTTTTTATAATAGTCATAGAGTGGCTAAGAGGCAAAATAGATTTGTCTGATTCCAAGCCTTGGCTAATAAAAACTATATAGCCATTAACCAGAATAGTAAGAAGATGAGTAAGAGCAGGTTTGACAGATAAGATCATAAGTTTTCCCTTGAACAAACTGAATTTAAGGTGCCAAGTGACACTTCCAGATTGCAGTAGGTTAGAAAGCGAGTAGAAGGTGAAGAAAAGGAAGACTCCTCTTTTTAGAAGTTTGGCTATAAAGGGAAAGGGATGGAATAAAACACTGGCAATCAATAAAGATCACAGGTTGCTGCAAGGGTTTGTCTATTTTTTTGATATTTTCTTGAGATGGGAGAGACTTGTACATGTTTACAACAAGAAAAGATTCAGTGGAGGAGAAAAAGTTGAGGATAAAGAAGAGAAAAAGAGATAAGATGAGACAAAAAGAGACTGGATCTGAGTACAGTCAGAACGTATTAGCCAGGACAGGAAGAGGATCACTCTCCTCTATGATGAGAGGGAAGATACTGAAGATAAAGAAGTGGATAGGTTGATTAAGTAAGAGAACTAGATTTTGAGGAGTGCATCCCTATAATTTCATGATTTCTTTTTGAAAGAGAAGAAAAGTTCACCTAAAAGTGTAGTGATAAAGAAACGGCATAGAAGATTGAGAAGAGAAATAAAAGTCTGGGAGAAGGAACTGACGAGTGATACATAAAAAAACTGACAGCTCAACTGAGGTTGCAGATAACGCATTGGGCTGACAACATCCATCTGAAGAACTATTTGAAGTGAAGACAGTGGCTGACTGGTCTGATCTAGGGTTGTGCTTAGAGGCATAATACAGCGGAAATACAAAGGAATGAGAAAATTGAGGGTACCAAGCAAGAAAGCAGATGAATTAACAGACAATAAGTTCCAGAATGGATGGGGAAGAAAATAAAAGAAAGGACTGAAAAATTGGGAGAAAAGAGAGATCCCACTGACTTTTATAGGGAGTAGAGGGGAGTAGAGTCAGGGAACTAGAAGGTAAAATTGTGATTTTAAAAAATAGAAAGTAGCAAAAAAGAAAAAAAGAAAGATACCTTTTTTCTAGATCATAATTTATAATTTTAAGAATTTATGCCACTATAAAATGAAATTGTGATCAAATCAAAATTTTTGTAGGCATGATTTAAAAATTAATCATGTAGAAAATATTAAAACTGACACTCACCACACATTGCAACAGACTTTGCCTCTTCAAGAGACTGATGTTTGTCAGTTAAACGAGCTTTGGTTACTTTATGTTCATTTACCTCTTGTTCTAATCGTTGTTGTAATGATTTAAGCTTGTAGTTTAAATCTATCTCTAAATTATTCTTTTCCTGTAATATGAGAATGAGAGTCATGTAAGACACCGTGCAAACAATACATTATTAAATCTTACACTATTTAACATCCCACAATGATAATATATTAATCACACTGGCCTGAAATGTGATACCATATTTACTTAAATCTTTCTATTCAGGGAATAATTTTATTTTTTACACTTTCTTGTATATTTCACACCATCTATAATGTCTTACTTTTAAAATCACAATGAGCACATATAACTAAAAGCAAAATATCACTTTTTCTTTACCCCCCTGACCATTCAAATCAATAGCCATAGCTGATGGCAAGACAGGGTTGTGGTGGTGGTTATGTTCAAGATGGTTCATTGTTAGGATCAGAAATTAATAGAACAATGCTTCACTTCATTTAAAAATTTTTGCTACTAATTAAAAAAAAATTATCTCTGTTTACATTTGCATCTATACCTAGGTTTATGTTGCTTTGACAAAAGAACAAGTCAAACTATATTCCATTTCTGTTTGGGTACTTCTTCTACTCTTCTGTCTTTCATCCTATTTCTACATTTACACCAGGCTTAGACGTCAAAAAACTATCCTGATTGTCACAAAACATATCCAAAGGACAAGATAACTGGAGGATTTTCTGATCATTTATCAGAGGATCTAGTAAACCTACAACATTTCAGGGAGGCGTCAAAAAAGAGAGAGCTGGATCTGCATATTACCTATTTAATCCTTTTTATTTTTTTAGCAAGGTAGGGACAGTAGTTAACCAATGACATTTTTGATTATTAAGAAAATTCTACATGCCCAGGCCAATCACTTTATGCATTTTCTATTTTGCTAACTCTTACCAACAAAATGGAAAAAGTATACATAATCTATTATACACCGATCCTTTGTTTTCCTTCTTCATAAGGGTAGTAAGGTTCAAAATCTTCATCTTATCCATAACAAAAAAATGGGGAAAAAATTTGCATATGAAAAGGTATGTTGAAACCCAAAGCAATTGGTGATGATCAGATAACATCAAACATCTAATACCCTTCAAGGGTAAAAACAAACAAAAATCGCACAATAAAAAGCCCTAAATAAGACACACATACACCTCACTCAACCAATCAACCAACCATAAAAACTTTTAGAAATATAAATATATAAACACTACGAATGAATGCTATTTTATAAACCACTTTATAATATTTGATAACCAGTAAATACTATCTCGTAATTGATACGTTAAATCATTTACCTTTTCTGAATGAGTAAACATGTCTTGAGCCTCTTTTCTTTCTCCTTCCACTCTTTCAAGATTATGTTTGAGATGCTTCACCTCCTCTTGTAAAGATGTAATCCGAGCTATCAAGTGAGAAACAAGTTCGTCACAAAGTCATCGAAACAAGTCTTTTTTTCAGCGTGACCATTGAGATTAAAAAAAGTTTTAAATTTCCTAATCAGATAGAATTAAGTGTTTTCTTGGTAGTATATACAATAACTACAATATATAGTAATAAAAATGTTAATGCTAATTGGAGATCATCTAGTACATATTCCTCATCTGACAAACAGTCGAAGAGATGGAGCCTGAGCTTGGTCCAGAAATCAGATCTAAGACCTTATTGAGTGCTCTTTTCCCCCATGTTAAGAGTGAGAACTTTTAGTTAATTAAGGCAGGTATTTAAGTGCTTTTTATGTATCAGACATTCTGAAAAGTGTTTACTCAAACTTAATGAAGCCAAACTCCATTTTTATAGAAAACTAAGTTTTAAGAAATTCAAGTGCTCTAACAAAGCTTAGTTTTAACCCACCTGAGGCTCATGCCATGCAATGGTAGAAACTCATATTTAGCAACTCTCCCCATTAAAACATGCTTTAGGCCTTATACGTTTTTAATGCATAAGTATTTAACAAACATGCAAATTTAATAAATGTAGAATCTAACATAAATAAATATAATTATATGGTTTAGTTCAAAAGTAAGAACGTGTTTTCTTATTCTGTGATTAAAAGTGGCCTAGGATTTGATAGGGAAATGGATAAAGCACCCGGAAGAATTTTGTATTTCTTTTTTTTTTTTTTAATTTTATTTATTTACTTCCCCCCAAAGCCCCAGCAGATAGTTGTAGGTCATAGCTGCACATCCTTCTAGTTGCTGTATGTGGGATGCGGCCTCAGCATGGCCGGAGAAGCGGTGCGTCGGTGCGCGCCCGGGATCGAACCCGGGCGCCAGCAGCAGAGCGCGCGCACTTAACTGCTAACCCACGGGGCCGGCCCGAATTTTGTATTTCTTAAAGTTCAGTGTTTAACTTGCTGTACTTGCCAAACTCTTCAATGCACTCTCTACCCGCTTCCTATATTTTAATGTTTCTAAAGTAGTTCTTTAATGAACAAATGAATTTTAAATCTTTGGCACCTGATAATGCTTGTCTGCTAGGCTAGTTCTAGGATCCAAAGAGCAATGAAACAATTTACACACACACACACACACGGTATTATGTTCATGCAGGAGTATGTTCATATAGGAGAAAGAAACACCTGCCAGTTTCTTTCAAATGGTTGGGCAAAAATACAAAGTATGTGTGTGTTTGTATGGAGAGAGATAAAGCAAATGTGGCAAAATGTTAAAGTGCTATTAAAAAAATGCTTCCTCCTGTATTATAATAAATAATAAGTTTTAAAAATCTGTACAAAGATAGTAAAATCAGATTAAACTGAATTTTTTATGTAGAAGTTTACATACACTAATTCCTAAGAAGACAATGTAATGAAAATATATGAGTTGAATCCATTACCGATTCATAATAACCCTATGAAAGAGATGTTAAAATAAATGGAAGGAATAAGAATCAGTATATCAGGTATCATCACCTAAATGGATTAAAACAATAAAACAAAATAGAGAATAATATCTTCATGATTTAATCAAAGAATTCAACAGGCGATACTAAACACAGCACTAACCACAAAAGAAAAAAAATAAAATGGACTACATTAAAAATAAGAAAAGTAAGACCTCCTGTTCATCAGAAGACACCATTAAAGAGTTAAAAGGCAAACCACAGAGTGGGACAATTATGATACATATATTTGATAAAGGACTAACATCTAGCACTCATACAAACCAATAAGAAAAAAGCAAACAACCCAATTTAAAAAAGAGCAAAAGACTTGAAGAACACATCACAAATTGCCAATAAACATATGAAAAGTTACTCAATCTCAGACACCAGGGAAACACAAATTAACCTATAAGGAAATACCATCACACAGCACCAGAATGGCTAAAACATCAAGACTGACAAAACTCAGTGGGGATGAGTACTGTCCTTGATGAGAATCTGGAGCAACTGAAACTCTCATACACTGCTGGTGAATGTAAATTGGTGCAGCTATTTTGAAATACTTGGAAGTATTTACTAAAACTAAATAACCACATATTCTATGGCTCTGTCACTCTTAGGTATATACCAACAGGAAGTATATGTATGATTACCAAAAAATATCTACAAGAAAGTTTATATCAGCACTATTCATAATAGCTCCAAAATGGAAATAATGAGAATATCCATTCACCATAGAATGACTGATATATTGCAGTGGCCAGACATAATAAATGGAATATTATACAGCAAGGAGAAATAACAAACTATTGCCATATACAACAATAGGGATGAACCTCATAAATTTGAAATTGAATGAAATAAACCAGACATAAAGGAATGTTTACTGCATGATTCCATTTATAAAATGTCTGGGGCTGGCCTGGCAGCGTAGCAGTTAAGTTCCCACGCTCCACTTTGGCAGCCCAGGGTTCGCAGGTTTGGATCCTGGGCATGGACCGATGCACCACTTGTCAGGCCATGCTGTGCCAGCATCCCATATAAAGTAGAGGAAGATGGGCACGGATACTAGGCCGGGGCCAATCTTCCTCAGCAAAAAGAACAGTGGCAACAGATGTTAGCTCAGGGCTAATCTTCCTCACACACACACAAAAAAGCTCAAGAATAAGCAAAAAAATTTATGGTGTTAGAAGTCAGAACAGTGACTACTTGGGGGGAAGGGGGTTAGTGACTAAGAGGAAGCATAGGGAGACTTCTGGGTTGTTGGTAATGTTCAGTTTCATGATCTGGATTCTTGTTACGTGGGTGTGTTCATGTGAAAATTTCTCCAGATGTATTTTTTTGATTTAACATGTGCATACATGTTAAGTTTTAACAAAAAAAGTCACTTAAAAAATCTAAATATGTTAAAATCTCCAAATATGAAACCCACCATCTAAACTTGAGGCCCATCAACTACATACAAAAATTAAAAATAAATGAATGGGCAAGATATAACAGGAAAATGCAAATTAAGGGAAAAAACTCTCAAGGTCATATACATTTAACATAATTTATAATAATACAATTCTAATCCAGGAAGAAGATACAGAAGTCATAAAACCTTAACACACCAAATAACATTCCATTAAAAATATACAAAAGCAGGGTATTTATGAAATACCCACAGCTAACATCATAGTCAACAAACAATATAAAAAGAAAATTAAGGGCCGGCCCTGTGGCTTAGTGGTTAAGTGCGCACGCTCCAATACTGGCGGCCTGGGTTCGGATCCTGGGCGTGCACCGACGCATCGCTTCTCCAGCCATGCTGAGGCCACGTCCCACATACAACAATTGGAAGGATGTGCAACTATGACATACAACTATCTACTGGGGCTTTGGGGAGAAAAAAAAAAAAAGGAGGAGGAGGATTGGCAATAGATGTTAGCTCAGAGCCGGTCCTCCTCAGCAAAAAGAGGAGGATTAGCATGGATGTTAGCTCAGGGCTGATCTTCCTCACACAAAAAAAATTAAGACAATCCCATTTATAAGAAGATTTAAAAGAATAAAATCCCTAGGAATAATTTAACCAAGGAGGTGTAAGACTTGTACACAACTAAAAAACACTGCTAAAATGAATTTTTAAAAGACCTAAATAAATGGAAATATATCTCATGTTCATGGATTGGAAGACTTAATATGTTAAGATGGCAATACTACCTAAAGTATTCTATAGATTCAATGCAATCCCTATCAAAATTCCAAAGATCTTTTATGCAGAAATGAAAAAGCAGATCCTCAAATTATATGGAATTACAAGGAGGCTTGAATGGCTAAAACAATACTGAAAAAGAACAACAAAACTGTAGGACTCAAACTTCCCAATTCAAAACTTGCTATAAAGCTAAAGTGATCAAAACAGTGTGATACTGGCATAAGGACAGACATATAGACCAAGGGAACAGAATTGAGAATCCAGAAGCAAACCCATATATCTATGGCCAATTGATTTTCAACAAGGATGCCAAGACCATTCAATAGGAGAAACACTAGTCTCTTCAACAAATAGTGCTGGGACAATTGGATATCCACATGCAAAAGAATAAAGGTGGACCCCTACATCATACCACATGCAAAAATTAACTCAAGATAGGTCAAAGACCTAAATATAAGTGCTAAAACCATAAAACTTTTAGAAGAAGACAGAGGGGTAAATCTTCAGGATCTTGGATTTGGCAACATATTCTGAGATATGACACCAAAAACATAAGCAACATATAATAGATAAACTGGACTTCATTCGAATTAACTTTTGTACATCAAAGGACATTATCAAGAAAGTAAAAAGACAGTCTACAGAATGGGAGTCAATATTAGCAAATCATATATCTGATAAGGTATAGTATCCAGACTCTTAAAAGTCAATAACAAAAAGATAAACAACCCAACTAAAAAATGGACAGCGGCCTGCCCGGTGGGGTAGCAGTTAAGTTCCCAAGCTCCGCTTTAGCAGCCCAGGGTTCGTGGATTCGGATCCCAGGAGCAGACCGACGCACCGCTTATCAAGCCATGCTGTGGTGACGTCCCATATGAAGTAGAGGAAGATGGTCACAAATGTTACCCCAGGGCCAATCTTCTTCAGCAAAAAGAGGAGGATTGGCAGCGGATGTTAGCTCAGAGTTAATCTTCCTCACAACAAAAAAGAAAAAGAAAAAATGGGGGCCGACCCCGTGGCGCAGCAGTTAGGTGTGCGCGCTCCGCTACTGGCGCCCCAGGTTCAGACCCCGGGCACACACCGAGGCACTGCTTGTCAGGCCATGCTGTGGCGGCGTCCCATATAAAGTGGAGGAAAATAAGCACAGATGTTAGCCCAGGGCCAGTCTTCCTCAGCAAAAAGAGGAGGATTGGCATGGATGCTAGCTCAGGGCTGATCTTCCTCACAAAAAAAATTAATAAATAAAAAAAATTAAAAGAAAAAGAAAAAATGGACAAACGACATGAATAGACAGTCTTCGAAAGAGGATATACAAATGGTCAATAAGCACATGAAAAGATGCTCAACATCAGTAATTAGGAAAATGAAAATCAAAACCACAACGAGATATCACTTCACACCCACTAGGGTGGTTACAACCAAAAAAGGTTAAATATCAAGTATCGGTAAGGATGTGGAGAAACTGCAACGTTCGTACACTGTTCGTGGGAATGTAAAAGGTGCAGTCATCGTGGAAAACAGTTTGGAAGTTCCTCAAAAGTTAAACATAGATTTACCATATGACCGAGCAATTCCACTCCTAGATATACACCCAAAAGATTTGAAAACAGGTACTCCAACAAATACTTGTACACAAATATTCACAGTAGCATTATTTCTGATAGCTAAAAGGTGTAAACAACTCAAATATCCATTAATAGACGAATGGCTAAACAAGATATGGTATATACATACAACAGAATATTACTCAGCCATAAATGAATGAAGTACTGATACATGCTACAACACAGATGAATCTGATGAATCTTAAAAATATGCTAAGTGAAAGAAGCCTGACATAAAAGGTCACATACTGTATGATGTCATTTATATGAAATATTCAGAATAGGTAAATTTCAGAGATAGAAAGGAGATTGGTGGTTGCCAGGGTCTAGGTGGAGGGGGATATAGGAAGGGATATCTTAATGGGTACAAGATGTTCTTCTTGTGGGATAATGAAAATGTTTTGGAACTAAACAGAGGAGGTGATTGAAGAAGAATGAATGTACTAAATGCCACTGAACTGTACAGTTTTAAACGATTAATTTTTTGTTATATGAATTTCACCTCAATAAAAAAACACACAAAGCAAAAGATGTCAGAAATACAAGGGGGCTATGAGGAAAAAAACCACAAACATAGTGGCAGATTGAAGAGACAAAGAATAAATGGAGTCTTAGAAAATTGACTGATTAGATTAGAAAATTGATCTATTGTTTTTCTTCCAAAAAAACCCCCAAAAACATATAAAGTAAAAACCTACACAATTTTCAACAACTGCCCATATAATAGTTAAAAACAAAACAAAAATGCATTATGAACTAAGCCAGAAAAAAAAAATCAAAAAATTCGAAAAGGTAGAAATCTGGTAAGTAATAGTTTCTGATTGCAATAAAATAAATTAATGAGCAATTACAATGGAAAATAAGTATTTCCTACCTTTGTCCATTAAAAAGTCCTATAAACATTTACCAGTCCAATAGCAGTGAATACCCACAGCGCCCAGGTTACAGTTTCTGAATGCCATATGCCACAAAAAGAACTAGAGTTCCTTGAAAAATGGGTGATTTCAGGTCTAGGATAGAAAGCGATCCTGGAAAATATATTTTGCACACCAAAAAGAAAAGATGCTATCCAAGACTAGTAGGGCAGTGTCTAAACTTGGAGAGATTCTCACTAACCTCAAACGAGCATCAATAAAAATACTACAATGAGCTAACATATATTAACTATATTAAAATTCATAAGTTCATAATATATTAAAATTTATATAGTAAAAAAGTTACCTTTGGAAGATGCTGGGGAAACAACTTACTGTTCTTAAAAATGATAAAGGAAAAGATTCAAGTATTCAACCTGACCTTTTTCATAAGCTGTACCTCAAGGCAACTATATAATTGATGAAAAAATGTTTATCTATATAGTAGTATTCCATTTATTTACCAAATGAATGAGGAATGATAAAAATAGATCATCACCATTGCAAACTCCTAAAGAAACACAGGATCTAGGCAACAATCATCAATGGCTGCTAACATTACAAAAAGGGACAGCTAGGCTTTATGTGGCTAAATAATATTCCTTACAAGTATTCTTGCCAAAGTCCTACCTGAAATAGATCAAGCCTGTAGAACCACCAGTTTAAAGTACTACAAGGGACAGGACATCATGCTAACTGACACCCGCAGATGGAATTAACAAAATTCAGAATGAGAGATATTCAATAGGACAAAAAAACCTGATTTCCTCAACCAACAGCAACAATAAACTAGAAAGAACAAAAAAGGAAGGGGAAACCTATAGATTAAAAGAAACTTAACGGATATATTAATGAAATGCCATGTGCGGACCTTGACTGGATCTGAATTCAAGCAAAATAAATATAACAACAACAAATTACGGGACTACTGGAGGAATCTGAGCATTGGCTAGATATTACAATACTAGATATCACAGTATTAATAACTTTTTTTCAGGTTTGATAATGATATTGTGGTTATGTTTAAAAAAAAAATAATCGGGCCGGCCCCATGGCTTAGTGGTTAAGTGAGCGCGCTCCACTGCTGGCGACCCGGGTTCGGATCCCGGGCTCGCACCGACGCGCTGCTTCTCTGGCCATGCTGAGGCTGCGTCCCACATACAGCAACTAGAAGGATGTGCAGCTATGACACACAACTATCTACTGGGGCTTTGGGGGGAAAAATAAATAAATAAAATCTTTAAAAAAAAAAAATAAATAATCCTTAAGAGATATTGAAATATTTACAAATTAAACAATGTGATGCCTGAGATTTGCTTCAAAATAATTCAGTGTCAGAGGACTGGGAAGAAGAGGTGGGGTATAAATGAAACAGATTGGCTGCTAGATGAAGATTATTGAAGCTAAATGATGGGTACATAAGGGGTCATTATAGTATTCTACTATGGTATATGACTGAAATTTTCCAAAATAAAAAGTTAAAGAAGAAACCAACAATAGGTTTTTTAAAAAAAGACTTTTTAAAATGGTTAATTTTAAAAATTTGTCTTTTTGCATTTCAATCTGAAGAATCACAAATAAACTTACTAGATGAGGAACTTATCATTTCAGTTAAAATTTTCATTCCTCTATGACATTTTGATCTTCGTCCATTCATTTCCTTTAAGCCTCTATGGCCCGGACTTATGGAAGCTTACTTTTGTCTGTAACAGCAGCCTTATCTACCACTAGTCCAGGCATTGGTAAACTTCAGGCCTGCATCCTGTATCTTTACAGACATGAAGCTAAGAATGTTTTTTTTTTCATTTTCAAAGAGTTGCAAAAAGTGAAAAAGAAGAATATGTAACAGAGATTGTATGTGGCCCACAAAGTCTAAAATATTTACTATCCAATTATGTTTGGGAAGTCATTTCCCATACATATGAAAAAGCTTCTGCCCACTAGTATACAGGGAAGACATTCAACTAGGAAACAATCGTGACCCTGCCAGAAGCCCAGCATCCCAAACTATGAGAAATTTATACCTGAGGGACCTGAAATTTCTTAAGTACCATAAAAAGTGTTTTGTTTTTATTTAACCACAATGCATCTTTATATGTATGTTGAGGCTCATATAAGTTGTGTGCATTTTTTAACACGTGTCAGCTTTGATTCACATTTAAATTAAAAACTAAACCTTAAAGGAAGCATTGAAAAAGGATAAACATCAACAATAAATCATGCTATGAATTTTCCTTAACTTCACCAATATCTAAAAAACAGCTTCAGTTAAAACCACTGTTGATGAACACAGGGATAACAGTCTCTTCTTTGAAAGCAAGCTCTTCAAAGCTCAGTCCTATAGGGAAGATCACAGACTCAAAGAATTTTAGAATTGGAAGGATTTATAGAGGTCACCTATATTAATCTCCTCAGGTTTATAGATAAAGGCAGATGGAAGTGACTTCCACATAGTTAATAAGCTGTATATAAAAAGGCCTAGAAAAGCAATTTAAGGAACTCAAGTATGAGGCTTTTCTAACACATATAATGAGGTTACTTTCTTGGGTATATTTAGATCTATTTTAAGCCTAGTCCCTGAGAAATAAGATTGCACAACACTCCTCAACTAAGAACCAATGGGAGAGCCTAGTTTCCGTTTCCATAGTCACAAAAACTGGCCTTGACCTCTCTCCACAAAATTACAGCTAATCATCAAGCCCCATGAGACCCCAAACTATGTTCCCATCTTGTGACTAAGGTTAAAATGGACTACCCCACCCCCAACTTTTCCCTAAGATATGTGGCAATTTCCGTGCATATTTGTTTTGATAAGGTAGCATGGATGCTGTTGCTAAAAGGAATAAAAAACAGAAAAATATATAAGTGGGTAGAGCCAGGCATCTTTTTGAAAACAAACTGAATTTTATTGCCAGTATCAAAAGTGTTCCTTTATTCACTGTTAGTTATACTCAATCTTTTCCCTTGTAGACTCACAACACTGCCGATAACTCTAGTCCTAACCTTCCCAAGTACCTAATTCTTTATTTGTAATGGGATTCTATTTGTGCAATTGAGTTTCTATTTCTACCAACAATGCATGAGGAATTCCCAGGTTTTAATAGAGACAATCCTCTCCACCTGGATTAGTCCTACTTTGATTAGGACTTTTGTGAATTATGCATGTTTTAAAATCAAGCTTTCAGTAATCTAACTGTAAAACTGGAAATATCCACATTACCTACTTCACAAGGGTGCCTCTGAGAGTGAAGAAATTACAATGTGATACAAAGAGGATTATCCTGAAAGAGGATAATGCTAACCATTTCTGGTTTCACCCGTCATTTTCTTTATGAAGGCCAATATGATCAAAAATATATTACTTTACACTTAAAAAAATGATTAAGATGATAAATTTTATGTTTTTTTGTGATGTGTGTGTGAGGAAGATCAGCCCTGTGCTAACATCTGCCCATCCTCCTCTTTTTTTGCTGAGGAAGACTGGCCCTGGGCTAACATCCGTGCACATCTTCCTCCACTTTATATGGGATGCTGCCACAGCATGGCTTGCCAAGCGGTGTGTCGGTGCGCACCCAGGATCCGAACCGGCAAACCCCAGGCCGCCGCAGAGGAGCACATGCACTTAACCGCTTGTGCCACCAGGCCGACCCCTAAATTTTATGTTTTTAACCACAATTAAAAATAAATTTTAACAAATTACCTTCAATAGATAGATAAAATGTGGTATATACATACAATGGAATATTATTTAGTCTTAAAAAGAAAGGAAATTCTGACATACGCTATAACATGGATGAATCTTGAAGGCATCCTGCTAAGTGGAATAAGACACAAAAGGACAAATAATGAATGTTTCCACTTTTATGATAGTCAAATTTCATAGAGACATAAAGTAGAACCGTGGTTACCAGGGGCTGGGAGCAGTGGGGGATGGAGAGTTACTATCTAATGGGTACAGAGTTTTAGTGTGGGATGAAAATTAAGTTCTGGAGAAGGACAGCAGTGATGGTTGCACAACAATGTGAATATATTTTATGCCAGTGAACTGTACACTTAAATAATGGCTAAAATGGTAAAAATTATTTTATGTATATTTTACCACGATAAGAAAAAGTATTACCTTGAAGGTCTCCAATCATTTCAGAATCATGACCTCTGTCTCTTCGTTCAGCTTCTAATGCGGCTTGCAGCTGGTAATAATCCTTGTCTGTCTGCGACTTGGAATTCTCTAAAATTCTATTTCTCTCCTGCAATTCTCTGTTGAGGGACTCTAGCTGACTAATTGACTTGCTCATCTCAGTGTGACTCTTCCTTAATCTTACAGCTGTGTCTGATTCTGTCCTAAGTAAGTCATTGGCTTCTTCCAGCTATTTAAAAAAGAGAGCAAGAAAACAGGTTTTTGACCAAAATATAACCAACTTTATTGATTATAATAAAAAAAAAAAGTCATTCCAAAAACTCACCTGCTTTTGTAATTGTGCCAGCTTCTCATTAGCAAGCTGTGAATTCTGACTGACTTTCTTTAAGTCTTCCAACTGATCCTTTAATGTAGAAACTAGAAAACGAAGGCATAAGATGCAGATATTGCAAAGTTTTCATGGCAGAAACATATAAATCCCTTTTAAAAAATACATTTAGTCTTGGGCCATAACGGTCAGTTATATTAGGTCCACCCCCAAAGCCAAATTCCATTGTGCAAGTATTTACACTTAAGTTCATCAAAAAGTGGAGCATCATTTCATAACATAGAATGCAAAAACAGATTTGTTTCAACTGTTGTAATACTTGAAATTCTTTTATTCTCTAATAAGGTCAATCTATTAGTGAAGTGTATAAAGCTAGTTTGTTTTTCTTTTTTTGTTTGGTGAAGAAGATCAGCCCTGGGCTAACATCCGTTGCCAATCGTCCTCTTTTTGCTGAGGAAGATTAGCCCTGAGCTAACATCTGTGCCCATCTTCCTCTATTTTGTATATGGGACACCACCACAGCACGGCTTGATGAGCGGTGCATCAGTCCGAGCCCGGGATCTGAACCTGCAAACCCCGGGCTGCTAAAGTGGAGCACGCAGACTTAACCACTATGCCACAGGGCCGGCCCTATAAAGCTAGTTTTTTTTTTTTTTTTTGTGAGGAGATCAGCCCTGAGCTAACATCCGCCAATCCTCCTCCTTTTTTGCTGAGGAAGACGGCCCTGGGCTAACATCGGTGCCCATCTTCCTCCACTTTATATGGGACGCCGCCACAGCATGGCTTACCAAGCAGTGCGTCGGTGCGCGCCCGGGATCCGAACCAGCGAACCCTGGGCCGCCGCAGCGGAACGCGCGCACTTAACCGCTTGCGCCACCAGGCCGGCCCCCTTATAAAGCTAGTTTTAATATTTATTTTTGAATACTAGTAAAAATCCTTGAATAGTTCATTATTTTTAAAATGATTCAAAATTCAAAAGATACCAAATAGTATACAGTGTAGAATGAGTCTTCCTCCCACCACATCGTCTCCCAGTCCCTCTGACTCTCCTCCCCAGCAACAACTATTACTAATTTCTTGCATATCCTTCCTAAGATAATCTATGTACTGAGACCCTAATACATAAAACCACATGAAATATATATGTATTTTTTCACATGCATATCTATATATTCACAAATACATATTTAAGCACCTACAGACAAGCACTCTTGTGTTATTTTATTTTATTTTATTTTAATTTTATGTATTTATTTATTGGCCCCCCCAAAGCCCCAGTAGATAGTTGTATGTCATAGCTGTACATCCTTCTAGTTGCTGTATGTGGGACGCGGCCTCAGCATGGCCAGAGAAGCGGTGCGTCGGTGCGCGCCCGGGATCGAACCTGGGCCGCCAGCAGCGGAGCGCATGCACTTAACGGCTAAGCCACGGGGCCGGCCCTACAGCACTCTTGTTTTAAACAAAGGATCTGTATTTTGTTTTTCTCATTTAAAGATACATCTTAGAGATTCTTTTATAACAGTACATAAGGAGATGCTTTATTCTTTTATAAGATGTATAGTATTGTATCATATAGATATACCAAAATTTACTATGTCATTGATTATATTTGTTGTTTATAATTTTTGCCATTTTAAATAATGCTACAACGAATAGCCTTGTTTATACATCAGTGTGCATGTATATAAGCCTATATGTAAAATAAATTCCTAGAAGTAAAATCACTAGATCACAGGGTATAGAAAGCTATTTTAAATGTATTTGTAACACTAACATTAAAACACATGAAATTCTAGGTTAGTAGTTCTCAAATGTGGCTGCTTGTTAGAAGTGCCTAAAGAGCTTATTAAAAACACCAATGCCTAGGCCACATGTCTAGATCAATTAAATTAGAATCTCTGGAGTTTAAGCACCAGTATACTTTCGAGGTCCCCAGGAAATTCCAATATGCATACAAGGTTGAAAATCACTACTTTAGCTAAAACATCACTACTAACTTTAATATGTTATAAATTTTTCTTGGGATATGGGTATTTAGCTCATGAGCTATCTTAGGATTATGGCTTCAAAAAATATATCATATAGGCACTAAATTTAAGACAACCTCATGACAAAGACCTCAATGAGAGTGTTAGACGGAAATTCCAGTGTTTTTCAAAAGAAGCAACAATTTACCTTCATTTTCTACATTTCTCCTCTTCTCATTTTCCTGTTCTGCTTTTCTTTGGTACTCATTAATTCTATGTTGTAGCAACATTTTCTCTTTCTCAATCTGAGACACTGTAGATTCTAGATTTCGTCTTTGATTCCCCTGAAATTATAATGATAAAAGTTACCACTGCAATTAATGCTCCTTATTTATTTGAGAGAATACTGTTCTTTAAAAAAAAACAAAAACAAAGACTTAAGATGGATTTTTTGTTTCAAAATCAGATAGTATCTCCTAACAACTTTTCTAATAGAATTAGGTTGCCTTATAAGACAGTGAGAATATTCGAACTAGATATGTAAACGTTTCAGATTTTTGAATCCATGACTATAAAAAACTTTATTAATCTTATCACATCGAAAGTTGCTTTATTAGCTTAAGATGATCATATTGCATTATATCACCAATATTCTGGTTTATTTACAATCCTATATTTCAAATATGAAAGGGAGCAGATAATTATATATTTGATAATTAAATGGTGCAAGGCTCAAATGGCACCAAATGCTACAGTGTGTGCAGTTCAAGTTCACCAGTCCCTGCGTGTCTCCCTTAATCCTCTCCCTGTCTCAACAACTTATTTTTTCAGAGATGTTCTATGTATCTACCTACTAATGCATATTAAAAAGTAATAAAGGAAATACTTCAGAAAATGAAATCACAGGGGAGGGGAGGTTTAAAGGAAAAAAAGCACCTAAACTTCCACAACTTAAAAATTTATCTTCTGTTTCTGACTTACCACTATCAGCATATCCTGCTTTTGATGCTTCATTTTTATCTTTAAGACTCCAAACCACAAAAACCTCCTTTATAGTGTGTTTTTCTGGGCTTTCCCGTCTTTTTTTTTGATGAGGAAGATTGGCCCTGAGCTAACATCTGTGCCTATCTTCCTCTACTTTGTACGTGGGATGCCTGCACAGCATGGCTTGATGAGTGGCGTGTAGGTCCGAGACTGGGATCCGAACCCACGACCTCCAGGCTGCCGAAGCGGAGCACGGGAACTTAACCACTATGCCACTGGGTGGGCCCCTGGGCTTTCCTATCTTTAAGCAAAAACTATCTTTCAAGTAAGATACTGTCAGAGAGATTTAGCAAATTTGACAGAGATCATCCAAGGTCTTCCCAATTCTAACATTTTATCATTCTAACTTTTATGTTTTCACTTTTTTATTTTGAAGTAATTATACATTTCAGGAAGTTGCCAAGATAGTACAGAAAGGTCCCATGCACCCTTCCACTCAGTTTCCCCTAATACATTATATGTAACAAGAGTACAATAACAAAATCAGGAAATAGATATTGGTATACAGTGTGTAGAGTTCTATGTTATTTTACCTCATGTGTAGATTCATGTAACTACCACCACAATTAAGATACTGAACTGTTCCATCAGCACAACGATCTCCTTCCAGCCATTACTTATAGCCACAGGCATCCCCCTTCTCCCACCACCTATATCCCTGGCAACCAAATACAGGTCCTCTATCTGTATAATTTTGTCATTTTCAGAATGTTATATTAATGGAATCATATAGTATGGACCTTCTAAGATTGGGTTTTTACACTCAACATAATGCCCTTGAGATCCATCCAGGTTGTTATCAATGGTTCATTTTTTTTTGTTGCTACTAGTATTCCATGGTACAGATATATCAAAGTTTGCGCAACCATTCACTTATTGCAAGACATTTTAGTTGTTTCTAGTTATTGGCTATTATAAATAAAGCTACTATGAACAGTAGCATATAGGTTTTAATGAGGATATAAGTTTTCATTTTTCTGGGATAAATGCCCAATAGTGCAATTGCTGAGTTGTGTGGTAGTTGAATGTTTAGTATTTCAGGAAACTGCCAAACTATCTAGAATGGCTGTACCATTTTATATTCTTATCTACAATGTATGAGTGATCCAGTTTCTCCACGTTCTTGCCAGTTCTGGTATTGACATCATTTTTCAATTTTACTTGTTTTAACTGTTATATAGTGATATCTCATGGTGGTTTTAATTTGCATTTCCCTAATGGCTCATGATGTTGAGCATTTTTTCATGTGCTTGATACCCACGTTGATGAAATGTATGTTCATGTCTTCTGCCAATTTTCAAACTGGATTTTTTATTTACTGTTGAGTTTTAGAGTTCTTTAAACATTCCAGATAGAGTCCTTTGTGAAATATGTAGTTTTCAAATATTTTTTTCCAGTCTAGATAGCTTGCCATTTCATCCTCTTATCATGGTCTTTCACAGAGCAAACACTGT
This sequence comes from Diceros bicornis minor, assembly GCF_020826845.1. Lineage (NCBI taxonomy): Eukaryota > Metazoa > Chordata > Mammalia > Perissodactyla > Rhinocerotidae > Diceros > Diceros bicornis. Next base: position 14,104,962 of record NC_080755.1, on the reverse strand, counting down.
TAATTTCGATGAAGTCCAATTTATTGAATTTTTTTCCTTATATGGATCATGTTTGTGGTGTCATGTCTAAAAACTGTTCACCAAGCTGTTAGGTTCCAAGGATTTTCCCCTATTTTTTCCCTAAAATTTTATATTTTTATTTTCACATTTAAATCTATGCTCCATTTTGAATTAATTTTTGCATAAGGTGTGAGACTTAGGTTGAGTTTCATATCTTGGTCTATGGACATATAGTTGCTCCAGCGCCACCTGTTAAAAAGACCATCCATCCGCCATTGAATTGCTTTTGCACCTTTCTCAAAAATCGGTTGGCTATAATTGAGGGATACTGATCCACAGTTTTCTTTGTAGTACTGTCTTTGTTAGATTTTGGTATCTGGGTAGTTCTAGCCTCATAAAATTCATTAGGGATTATATTTTCTGGAAGAGATAGCGTAGAATTGGTGTTAATTCTTCTTAAAACACTTGGCAGAATTCTCTAGTAAAACCACCGGGTCCCAGAGATTACTTTTTTGGGTAGCCTTTAAATTATGAATTCACTTTAACAGTTATATAGCGCTATTCAAATAATCTATTTCACGTTGTGTGAGTTGTGGTAGTTGGTATTTTTGGAGGAATTAGTCCATTTCATCTAAATTTCACACAATGTGTTTAGAATTTTTTGTAGTATTCTCTCATGATCCTTTTGATGTCTGCAGAATCTGCAGTGACATGCCCTGTTTTATTCCTGATACTGATAATTTGTGTTCTTTTTCCTTTTCAATCTTGCTAGAGGTTTGTCAATTTTGTTGATCTTTCCAAACAGCTAGTTTTTTGTTTTCACTGATTTTCTCTATTGTTTTTCTGTTTTCAATTCCATTCATCTCTGCTCTTTATCTTTATTTTTCCTTCCTTCTCCTTGCTTTGGGTTTATTTTACTCTTCTTTATCTAGGTTCTTGAGATAGAAGCTTAGATAACTGATTTGAGACTCTTCATCTTTTCTAACGTAAGCAAGCATTTAGTGTATAAATTTCCCTTAAAACATGTTAGCTGTATCCCACAAATTTTGATGTTTTATTTTCACTTTCATTGTTCAAATATTCTTTTTAAAGATAAAGAGCCATAATTTTTTAACATAACTTTATGAGCTATAATTAATATTCCAATGTATTTTTTCATTTCCCCTGAGACTTCCTCTTTGATCTATGGATTATTTAGAACTGTGTTGTTTAGTTTCCACGTGTTTGCAGATTTGCCTGATATCTGTTATTCATTCTAGTTTGATTACATTTTGGTCAGAGAACACACTCTGTGTGATTTCACTTCTTTTAAGTTTGTAGACATCTGCTCAGGATGTGTTCTATCTTGGTATGTGTTCCTTGAGTGCTTGAAAAGAATATGTATTTTGCTGTTGTTGGGTAGAGGGTTCTATAAATGTGCAATAGATCCTGTTGGTTGATGGTGTGCCTGAGTTCTCCTATACGTTTGTTGATTCTCTGTCTAGAGAGTGGTATTGAAGTTGTGGAAATTAAGAGACCTTAACTAAAGTGGAGTCAGGAAGATCTGTAAGGGGAGCTCTCATGCCCTATCATATATCACCAGTTACACGAAACAGGAAAAGAGGTATGCTTGTATCTTCCACAGGAAGTAAAACTACTTTACTAGGGAAGGAAGACTTCTCTCCCCACCTGGCAACAGCCCAGCCAATGAGAAATGCCACAGCTCAACCAATGCGAAGCTGTTGCCGCCCTGAACTGTTACTTTTCCCCAAGGACTTTCATTTAGAACAGCCCCTCCCTACCCCACCTTCTTTTCTCTATATAAGTAGCTCCCCTTATAGTAGTTCGCCATAGCATCCTGAATCACAGTTCTTTTGGCTATCCCCAAAAAACTTCTTCTGAGGATAAAATAACAGGTGAATTTGCTTTTAAGTTGAAAAAGTCTCCAACAATAATTGTGGACTATTTCTCCTTTCAGTTTTATCAGGTTTTGCTTTACATATTTTGTAGCTCTGTTGTTTGGTGAATATAAATTTAGGAATGCTACGTCTTCTTACTGGATTGACCTTTTTATCAGTATGCAATGTCCCTCTCTGCCCCTGGTAATTTTCTTTGCCCTGAAGTCTACTTTATCTGATATTAATATTGCCATTGCTGCTTTCTTTTTGCTAACTTTTGCATGATATATTTTTCCATCCTCTTACTTTCAGTTTGCCTATATTGTTTCATTTGAAGAGAATTTCTGGTAGACAGCATATAGGTACATCATTTAAAAAAATCTACTCTAACAATCTCTTTTAATTGCTGCTACATTTAATTTACATGTAATATAACTAATGATATGTTCGAGTTAAGTCTGCCATTTTTGTTTTTTGTTTGATCTCTCTGTTGTTTCTCCATTTTCTCTTTCTTATCTTTCTGTGGATTACTAGAACATTTTTTAGAATTCCATTTTGATTTATCTAGAGTGTTTCTGAGTGTATCTCTCTGTATAACTTTTTCAGTGGCTACTCTAGATATTACATTATATATGCATAGTTTATCAGACTCTACGGGTGTTGGCATCTTACCAGTATGAATTAAGTGTAAAACCTCACCTCCCTTTATCCTCCTGTTTATAATATAATTGTCTTAAATATTTCTCCTACATACATGGAGAACCACATTAGACAATGTAATTTCTGCTTCAACTGTCAGAAATAATATAAAAAACTAAAGAGGAGGAAGTGTATTGTATTTACCCATATTTTTACTCTCTGTTGTTTTCTGTTCTCTTCTGATATGTCAAGATTCCTTCTTTTATCATTTCCTTTCTATTTAGAGGATTTCCTTTAGCAATTCCTTTAGGGAAGGTATGCTGGTGACAAATTCTCTTAGTTTTCCTTCACCTGAGAATGCTGTGATTTTCACTTGGAAAGGATTTTTCGTTGGACATAGAATTCTGGATTGATCTTTTTTTCAGCCCTTGAAAAATGTTGTGCTACTTCCTTCTGTCCTCCATGGTTTCTAATAATAAATCTGCTGCCATTTGCATTGTTCTTTCCCTCTAGGTAAGTGTCTTTTGCCATATTTGAGATTTCTTCTTTGTCGTTAGTTTTCAGAATTCTGACTACTGTGTGTCTTGGTGTGGCTATCTTTGGGTTTATCCTTTTTATGATTCACTCAGCTTGCTGTAGGCTTATGTCTGGTTTGTAGGTTCATGTCTTGCCAAATCTGTGGAATTTTCAGCCATCATTTCTTCCTGCCCCCGTTTTCTCCTCTCGTTCAGCAATTTCAATGACACAAATGTTAGAATTTCATTGTTAGAATTTCATTGCTATAGTCCCACAGGTCCCTGAGGCTCTGTCACTTTTTTTTTTACTGTTATTCAGACTGGGTAATTTCTATTGTTCTATCCTCAACTTCTCTGATTCTTTCCTCTGTATCCTTCACTTTGCTGCTGAGCCCATCCACTGAGATTTTTATTTCAGTTATTTTAATTTTTGGTTGATTCTACTTTACATTTTCTTATGTCTTTGCTAAGACTTCCTATTTCTTTTCTGAGACTTGCTAATTTTAATTTTTTGTTTCAAGTATGTCTCTAGTTGCTCACTGAAATATATTTATGATGATTCCTTTAAATCCATCTGTGTTCTCTCAGTGTTGGCATCTGTTTATTGTCTTTTCTCATTCTAGTTGAGATTTTCCTAGTTCTAGTTATGACAAGTGATTTTCTTTTTGTCTTTTTTTAGGAAGATCAGCACTGAGCTAACATCCGTGCTAATCCTCCTCTTTTTGCTGAGGAAGACCGGCCCTGAGCTAACATCTATTGCCAATCCTCCTCTTTTTTTTTTTTTCCCCCAAAGCCCCAGTAGACAGTTATAAGTCTTAGTTGCACATCCTTCTAGTTACTGTATGTGGGACGCGGCCTCAGCATGGCCGGAGAAGCGGTGTGTCGGTGCGCACCCAGGATCCGAACCCAGGCCGCCAGTAGCGGAGCACGTGCACTTAACTGCTGAGCCACGGGGCCGGACCAGACAAGTGATTTTCTATTGAAAATTGCACGTTTTGGGTATTATCTTACAATACTCTTGATCTTATTTAAGTCTTCTGTTTTAGCAGGTCTCTTCTGTCACTGTTCTCGTGGGATTAAGGAGGTGCTGCCTCATTTCTGCCAGATGGAGGTAGAAATCTAGGTTTTCCACTTGATCTTTATTGATACACAGGTTGGGGCGAAGTGGATTCTCGTTACTGCTGGGTGGAAATGGGAGTTCTGGCACCCCACTATGCCTCCACTGATAACATCATGGCTGATAGAGAACATACTTTGTTACTGCTGCCTACTTGACACCACAAACATCGCTGTGGGGAGGAGGGCTCGTTATTTCAGTGTTAAAAGTTCGGACTCTCTACTAGGCCTCTTCTGATACAACGCCAGCAGGGAACGGAAGGGGTGCCCTGTTACTGTTGAGTAGAAGTAGAAAACTAGACTCCCGACATGTCTCCAATGACACTGTCTGGGGAGAGGGGGAGGCTTATCATTGCTCAAGAGATGAAAGTCCCTCCACTGGACCTTCTCTAATACCACCCTATCAGGGGCTGGAAGTCTAGGCTTCACTGGTGGGGATGGGGTTATATTTTTTTACATTGTGTTTGGCTGAGTAGAGCAGCGATTGTGTAAAAGTTTTCTGATTTGCTAGCCTGCCCCTTTCCTGGTCCTTTGGCTAGAGAATGGCTTTTCTTGTCTGTGCTTGTTGGTGTTTCCAGATTGCTGGCTTCTCCAGCACCCAGTCTGGGATATAAGCTGCAAAAAGAAAACCCACAGTATTTGTTCCTATGTCATTTCTTGGGACCCAAGTACTCTGTCTAGCTGGTCTGTCTTCTTCTCCCCACCTTTCAGAATCTTTTTTCATTTGTTTCATATTTAATGTCTAGGGCTTTTAGCTGTACTTAGCGGGAAGAACATTGGAAAGTACTTTTACTCCATCTTTCCAGAAGCAGGACTACTCTAATTTTATAATTAAGATCTCCCTCTCTACCTTGAATTTGGAAAGCTGAATAACTTAAACTTAGCACACTTGAATTTTATCTGTGTTTTAGAAATGAAATAAAAAGTGGAGGATATACAAAAAAGATTTCTTAAATACTTAGAGTCAAATAAATAGTGCTAGGCTAAGTACACACTGACCAACAGCAAGTTGGTAAAATATTATCTAAATCTTCCCAGATAACTATATGTATATCCAAAGCTACAAATGACAAACATAAAAACAAAAAACGAAAAACACCACTGACAGATACTATTCTGAAAACAGAAAATTAAGACAGCACAAAAACCATCAGAAACATTAAATCTAAAAAGAACAAAGGAAGTAATCAATGAGAAGAAGACTATAGAGAGTGTATTTCTTTTCAGGGGACTCTTCATATACACAGTAGAAAGATATTTACAAGTTGACCAAAGGGAATGAAAATGTATTACATACTTGCAAACAAATATCTGAATCATGACATGTTTTTGCTGTGTTTCCCTGATAACAAAACTTCTTGCTAGGTGACCAGAGGAAGCATGAATAATTCTAAAATCAATACATTTCCCATGTGATCACATGAAATTATGGTAACGTAAGTCCTTTTTAAATTGTATTCTTTCCTCTTTCTTATTTGTCTGTCTCTTTTTGCTACAGTTCCAGATTCAATTTCTGATCTCTTGATTCTCTTGCTCCTTTCTCACTTTTCAAATATTAAGAACCACTGAAATGAAATTCATCACTAAAATTTCAACATGATTCTAGAATAAAACTATACAAAGGAAAAAAGTATAATCTAATCTGCATCACTTGAATCTGCAGCTCCAAAGTGAGGCTTTCATCATAATTCTTTAGTTCTGTTCTGTTCTCTATTTTAACCTATAAAGTTCAAATGCAATTTTCTCAGAAAACAAAACCATCTAAAAGAGGAAAACACTCTTAAAAAGGAAAACTTCTGATTAGAAAATAAAAAGTACCTCTTCATCCAATTCTTTCATTATCTTGTCTAGTTTTATGTTTGAAGTTCTGTAAAAACAAAAGCAATACAGGTTAGAAATGTTTATTTTTTGTTGCCTGGGGTGGAACAACACATTCTTTACTTTTTCAATTGACTAAGATTTCTTAACCTATTTTTGTGCAGTGAGTCCCTTTGGCAGTCTGGTGAAGCCTATGGCCTCTTCTCAAAACAATATTTTAAAAGCATAAAGTAAAATACGCAAGATTAAAAGAAGCCAAAATTATATTGAAATATAGTCATAAACTTTAAAAAATGTATGATTCAGTAATATATGTGCTTCTTTATTAATATATTAAATCACAAGATCTAGTGGCAATAATTTCAAAGTAGTGATGAGCATAAATGATACTTAGAGATAATTAACAACTGTAATTGCTGAATATAAGAAAATATTTTTGATTTCTATCAGTAATAAAAAATTCACAGCTACTGCTAATAATTGCGGATTATTGCCTATGTTCGTAATTGAAAGAAATGCTGAATTTCAGTTATAAGTTAGAGAAAATATTCACTTTTTCTCATCCAAGTTTAAGGACCTCAAATTCCATCCACGGACCCGTTGCGGGAGGTCTATGAATTCCAGGTTAAGGATCCCTGGACTCCCTCATGCAACACTTGCTACTAAACAAAAATTAGCCATCTAACCACAAGAGTAAATAAATGATGGGAAAGGTGGCATACATAAATCAGTAAATGCACCACTTGACAACTTAGGCAAAAATTTGAGATAAACTGAAAATGTATTACCTCCATCACAATTTGTTTTCTTTGGCTCTAAACATAATAATTCTGAGCTTCAAATCTGGATATGTAATGTTTCACATGGATGTCTTATCAAATATCTCATTCAGCATGCCCGAAATTAAACTTATTCCCTCTGCTCCACGCCCCTACCCATAATAGTAATCTGCCTCTCAACTAAGTATCCCTAAGTAAAGGATACCACCTGGGAATTATCCTTGACTCATCTTCCTCCCTCATCCCCATTTAGCTGAACTAATGTCAATTGCTGCCAACTAACCAGAGACTTCTTTTTAAAAAGCAAGTTTGATCAGTTTTTTGACTTCTTAGTTTAATAACTTTCAATATTTTCCATCACCCTTAGGATAAATTCCAAATTTCTTAGCTTGTCAAAAACAAAGTCCTTCAAGATCTACACTCTGTTGACCTTCCCAGCTTCATCTCAGACTTCTTCCTCCCACATTTTCATATGATTATTGGCCACTCTGGCCATTCTTATTTCTTCCTCAAATTGGCACCCGCCATCACCACTACCACTAGTTTGCCATTTGCCCTTTAATTTTGATTACAATATTTTTTGGATGTAGAAACTTCTCAACATGTATGCAATAATATCTATCCATTTTCTCTCCTTATTTCCATATTTTATACTTAGAAATTCCTTCCAAATCCTCGGATTGATTAATTATTTGCTTATATTCAAGTACTTTTCTAAAAAGTTTATATTATATGCTTAACTATTTAATCTATCAGGAATGATATGCAGTGAGAATTTTACTTGTTTCCTCTCCCCTCCACTTACAAAACTACCAATTTTCCCAATTTCATTTGTTGTGCTTATCTCTGTGCTACCTATGTATTTCATTTATTCAATACTATCCACTAAAACTATAAATAATTACAAAAGTTATCGTTTATAATTAACAAGTAACTCAGCATTGTACTGGGTTATTTAAAATAATCTTGATCATTCTATACTTTCATAAATTTACAGGCTCTTATTAGATTTAGACTCACAGGAAAAAAATTCTGAGTTATTGTTCTAGAAAATCACAAAATCTAGAAAATCACATTGTTCTAGAAAATCACAAATAAATTAGAATATCCGCATTAAAAATTTTGTGAATTTTAATCTTCAACAACATTTACATTTTAGAAAGCACCTTATTTAACGTAAACTAATTTGCCCTATTAGTCAGCTAATTAAAATGGGACAGAAAAGTAATAAATTAGGCACTAAGTGAATCAGCACTAGAGTTTTTCAATAAAGACTGCTAGGAGCAAATGCACTTTAAATATTCTGAGGAAAATACGTCATAACTAACGCCAACATAAATGTGACTTTCCAGTTCTTGCCAAGCTATTCTTGATTGAACGCATATCAGTAGCAAGCTTTTATATGTCCATCTTAGTTCTACTTTAAGTGTTTACAGAGTGCAAGCTTTAAAATAAGTATTTGCTATACAACTTTTAATGCAAAAAACATATAATGATATTCTCACCTGCACTTCTGCTCCATTTCATCTTTTAATTGCATTTCATTATGCAGCTGTTCTTCCAGCTTATAAATTGTTTTTTGCAAATTTTCCTGCTTTAATTAAAAACAAAACAAAATAAAACTCATCCTACTAAGAATATTCATAGAGCATTTAAAAACAGTGAGTTTATGTTACCATCTTACTCCTGTTTAGGAGGGAATTATTTGGTTCAATCTTACTCTTTTTCCTTTCTATCTGCAATTTTTATTATTAATTTAACAAGCAGTTTTTCAACACCTACAAATATGTCAGACATTGTGTTAGGCATTAATAAGACAAAAATTAAAAAGATTTGGTCCTTGTTCTCATGAAGCTAATAGTTAAATAGTGGGATAGGGGAATGGGAAGGTGAAAAGAACCTACAATAACTCAAGGACATACACACAAATATCACAATATAATGCAGCAAGTGATGATAAAATTATATATAAGGTGTTCTGAAGGAGAGAAAAGGGCACATCTAATTCTGCCAAGAAGATGTAATGTTTGAGATGAGACCTACAAGATGAGAGATATTCAACAAGCAGAGAAGGTGGTAGAAGGAAGGTATTTTATCCAGAGTGAACAAGTCCAAAAGTAGAGAGGCAGAAAAAAATATATCTGGGAAATGAGAAGAAATCAAGTAGACAAAGCACAGAATATAACATGGAGAATGAATCACATAAAATCTGAAAAGGCGAGTGGGACTATAACCCATGTATGCAAAAACAGGAGTTGGGGACTTTGACCTATAAACATTTTAAAAATGGAAATGATATAGCATTGGCATTTTAGAAATATCACTTCAGTAATAATAAGGTGAACAGATGAGAGGGCAGAGAAATTCTAGGCAAAGCAACCAGTTAATAGGCTACTGAGACAGTTTAGGCAAAAGAGTATATAGGTCTGATATAAGGCAGAGGCTGCAGGAATGAAGAGGAGGAAATGGATAACCGTGTCAATTAGAAGGCAGAATTTATGACCTACCAACTGATTAGAAATAACAGAAAAAGTACTATTACAAAAAATAGGTAACACAATAAGAACTGCTAGGGATGGGATGGAGAGAGGAGAACCATGAGTTTAGCTTTGGCATAGGTTGAGATGCGAGTGATGTACAGGAAGAGAAGTCCAGTAAGATAGAGACAAGACAGGACAGGTCTGGAGCTCAGAGGAGCAAGCTGGATATTCATGAGATTACCCATAGAAAATAAGCAGAGAGCCACAATCAGAACCACCTTCAGAAACATTTAACACTTAAAGGGGGAGGGAGAGGAGAGGGGAGAGAAGGGAGGAGGAGATCCTGCAAAGAGGACTGAAAATAAAATCCAAAGAGGCAGGAAGAATAAAAGAAGGAAATAATGAGAACATGAAAGAGTTATAAAAGCTTGAAGTTCCAAGGAGGAGGGATTAGTCGGTGCCAAAGGCAGCAAAAAAGAAAAATAAGATACAGAATGAAAATTATTCATTGTATTTGGCAGTTGCAAAGTTGTTCATTAGCATCTCTGCTGGAAGGCTTTCAAGGAAGAGTTGAAAATTAAATTATTTGACTTTTGTACTTAGTTCTGGGTTAACAGAAATAGTAGGCACGCCAATGTTTTCTTCTTGCCCTGTGATCTTAACCACAGCAAAGGATAAAAGGTAGGAGCCACTGACAGAAACTTATAGCAATCACCACTGAACAAGATCAGCCTAAAGAAAATGATTCCATAGATTTTTGTTTTTTGGTGAGGAAAATTGGCTCTGAGCTAACATCTGTTGCCAATCTTCCTCTTTTTGCTGAGGAAGATTAGCCCTGAGCTAACATCTGTGCCCATCTTCCCCTATTTTGTATGTGGGTTGCCGCCACACATGGCTTGATGAGCGGTGGGTAGGTCTGCACCTGGGATTCAAACCTGTGAACCCTGGGCTGCCAAAGTGGAGCACACGAACTTAACCACTACGCCACCAGGCCGGCACCCAAAGAATATTTTTTGAAGTCCTAATGTACCACTAATCCTACACATAAATAATACAGTGAGAGCTAGGTTACAGCAGCTCCTTACTGTCACCTTCTCTAGGTCAAAGGTCCTTTAATTTTAAATATTTATGAGCCCTTGTTAGCTATATAACTCGGCAAATACCTCTACTGGGATGAGAACTTAAAAGAGAAAGAGGGCCAAAACAGCTGACAGGTACTCACATAGTTCATTCCTCCTTTTCTCACTTCCCTTCCCATTACATGTTCTCTTACATTTAAGAGTAATATATCAAGGAGAAAGAGAAGAATTATATCAGCTTTTAAAAATGATTGCTACCTACTCCTCTCCTCAGTTTAAAATATGTAGGCTATAGTACACAGAGTTCAGAGAACGCTCTAAGGATGCCCAGATAATTATTGCTGATATTTTTAAGAAAAGTCCTGGTTAACTCAGAAAGGATCTTCTCAAATGTAAGCAAGTTTATCTATTTATTTATTTATTTAGTGAGGAGATCAGCCCTGTGCTAACATCTGCCAATCCTCCTCTTTTTTTTGCTGAGGAAGACTGGCCCTGGGCTAACATCTGTGTCCATCTTCCTCCACTTTATATGGGACGCCGCCACAGCATGGCTTACCAAGCGGTGTGTCGGTGCGCCGAAGATCTGAACCGGCGAATCTGGGCCACCACAGCGGAGCGCATGCACTTAACTGCTTGCACCACCCGGCCGGCCCCAGTAAGTTTTTTTTTTTTTTTTTTTGTGAGGGAGATCAGCCCTGAGCTAACATCCGTGCTAATCCTCGTCTTTTTGCTGAGGAAGACTGGCTCTGAGCTAACATCTATTGCCAATCCTCCTCCTTTTTTTCTTCCCCAAAGCCCCAGTAGATAGTTGTACGTCATAGTCGCACATCCTTCTAGTTGCTGTATGTGGGACGCGGCCTCAGCATGGCTGGAGAAGCAGTGCGTCGGTGTGCGCCCAGGATCCCAACCTGGGCTACAAGCAGTGGAGCATGTGCACTTAACCACTAAGCCATGGGGCCGGCCCCAGTAAGTTTTTTTTTTAACCTGTCTCATGAATATGAGCTATATGAACAAAAGAAAGGACTCATGTCTCTAATATTTACTCCCAAAAGTAATTTTCAGTGGACAAATTAGGCGGTGCTGACTATACTGGTTATTCTCCATTTGCCCCCTCTCCATTCTAGGGATCCATCCTCTGCCCTTCTTTGCCTTAAAATCTACAGACTGCATTACCTAGATTCTGTATGATTCTAAGGTTGATTTCAGCCTATGGGAGACACCAGCAGGAAATCAGATGGTGGGAGAAATGAAGTATTCATTCTCCCCACACTCTTCTTGCCTTACTGTGGTTCTGGCAGTGTTCTATGTTCTATGCTCCCCTTTCATGATTCTAGGCTTTCTCTGAGCTGTGGTAACATGATTTGTCTCTTCTTATCTCTTCAGACTAACGGCAATGGCTTCCCATTGTTGTTAATCAATGGGTGCTTTAGCACCCTTTATTTATTGCTACCCTTTGACCCTGCTCACAGCACTGTTAATAGTTCCTTCATTAAATTCTCTTCATTCAATGAATGTATAAACAAAATGTGGTATATACATACAATAGAATATATTCAGCCGTAAAAAGGAATGAAATTCTGATACATGCTACAACACAGATGAACCTTAAGGACATTATGCTAAGTGAAATAAGTCAATCACAAAAAGTCAAATATTGTATGATTCCATTTATATCAGGTACCTAGATTAGTCAAATTCATAGAGACAGAAAGTAGGATGGTGGTTACTATGGGTTGGGGGGAGAGTGGAATGGAAAGTCTAATAGGTACAAAACTTTTAATCAAGGATGATAAAAAAGTTCTAGAGATGGATGGTGGTGATAGTTGCACAACAATGTGAAGGTACTTAATGCCACTGAACTGTACACTTAAAAATGGTTAAAATGGTAAATTTTATGTTATGCATATTTTATACACGCAAAAATTCTCATCTAAATCTTGAATGTGCCATCTGTTTTCCTGTCAAGATCCTTACTGATACACTGATTTATCATAAATTCCTAATTTCAAAGATTAGAAAGACCACCACTATCAATCTGCATAACAATTTATGGTTTACTAACTGCCTCCACATATAATATCCCATTTGATATTTAGGCAAGAAATCAAACTAGAGAGGAGATGGTAGGTATAAAGTGCTATAAAAATTTAAGTTCAGTAACTACACTTTCAGAAGCAACACATGTTCACTTAATATCATGCACACAAAATACATCATCAAAAAAATAACTTTAAAAAAAATAACAATAAGAAGATACCTACCAAGCTTTTATCCACATTGGAGCTAGTTCTGTTATCACTAGGATTTGCTGAAGATAAGTATCTAGGAGGAAAAAAGTTTTTAAAAGTAAAAAAAACAAAAAACTCTTCAATATCTAATAACAACCAATAACAAATACTACACGTCTATTTTTTGTTCAGTATTGTACTTGCTCTGCTTTTTAAAAATTGAGTACAGGTTCATAATTCTTTATTTTAGAAACAAAATTAAATAAAATCTGCAAGTAGGTCTGAAGCAGCACTCTGTAATCATATACCTTACTATTCCGATAGCAAAACATATGAATATTTATACCAAGTAGGATAAATAAAAAACATAAATAGTTTCAAGTTAGTTCAGATTAGGTTTTTGGCCATGAGAGCAACCTGATGGTAGGTTTTGCCACGAAACAAATCACTAAAAAACTTTGTTTTTAGAGCTTTTTGGATTTAAGGACTGGATATAAGGAACGGTTGACTTCTCCAGACATGTACACAATCTTCTCCTCCTGCCCCAACTATCCTTCAGCCAAGAATGATATTGTCTTTCTAGGCAAAAAGTTCAGAGTTTTCGCCTAACTGGTTGAAATAACAGAACCAAAGTTCTGGTCATGTCCTGCTATCTTTTGGGACTCCAAGCCTTGATCAATGGTATTTAAATACCATTAAACATATATAACAGTACTCTAAAAGAAACAGCAGGAAAATGTGTCACTTCCTATGTTTTCCTTGAAAAATTATACAGATCAACTAGCAAATCAGAAGACAATAATAGAGGCTATGTAGCACATTTGTGGAGAAAAGGTTCCATGTAACAAATGACAAATTCTAGATGTAGTACACAATTTAATTCCGTTAACCATTAAGTATCTCAGAACTTCATTGTGAGATTCTGCATTATGTAATGTAAATAAAAGTGTACAGCAACGCCAGTGGATTCTGAATTAGATAGATCAGACTATTTGATCTCTAAGGTATTTTCTAAATTCAATATGCTATATAACTGAGGCTGTTATTTAGCCCTCTGCAAAGTCAGTAAGTTTCTCTGAATGACACACTGGAAATGTAAGAACACCACCTGTACACATCCATTCATTCTTACACTCTTGTCTTTTTTTACTTTCAAGGTTCTTTTGCATATTATATTGTAGCATTTATAGAAAATCTGGTCACTAAAGTTTAACTTTTCACGAAAGTGGTGTTAGATTATTAGGAATATAGCTAAAAGTTTAAGGCTATTTTTAAAATCATTTTTAATTCAGCTATACTTCAGCAATAATGATCTCTGCCCTTGGTAAGTGAAAGTATGTTTGGCTTTCAGGAGTAAGAATTTCAGAAGTTTTCTATTGGTTGCCAGTTATTCAAAATTATACTTACATATTACAGTAAGGCTAATCAATATTTTGCTGATTCTTTCTTTATTGAGAGAATCATACCTTTGACGAGTCACATAACAAGCAATTACTAAACAACACTGTATTACTCAAAGTAAGGTGGTGGTACTTTAAAAGACAGTACAATTTCTACTTTAAAGAAACTTAGAAACTAGTTTGGGATATGCAACACATGAATACAAGGAAAAACCAGAGGACATAATCAAGTGCATGACAATATAGTACAAATAGTGTATATAAAATTTATTTAATTCAAGACTAGCTTTGTACAGATAAACCTAAATAAAGTAATTAACTGCTATTAACTACAGAAGACCCAAAAACATCAGAGGTTGTTTATATCAACATCTCAAGTGTTTCAAAAACCAAGCCAGATAATAATTGATAAAAATACACAAAAATGAAAGGATTTCATTTCATTTTTCCTGAAGTGGTTTCAGCAAAAACCACTTTGAAGCTTCTCTCTGTAAGTATTTCAATATAAAACAGCTATAATATTATACTCATGGAGTGTTAGGGGAAAAAAGGATTAAAAGATTGTACTTTTCTAAGGGTCAACACTCAAGTACTACCTACTTGGTTGGTGATGCAACAAAAATTTTTCAGTATTGTCTTACAGTTGAATTATTGGAGAAATTTCATAAAGCAGGACTAAATTGCCTTCTTGTTTTCTCAACTTGACCTGCATCGGCTCTTATAAAAAGTTTTGGCTAAAATAATAAAATGCCTTACTTTCAAATAAGGTTAAACTAAAACCTTAAATTTAATAATTACTTCAAATAATTCAAATATCTAATACCATGGTAATGGAACATAATTTGCAGAAGTACATATTTTTAAATAAATTTAATAAGTAGACTTAATACACCCAGTAAAGGTTGTCATATGGTTCACTGTATTACATCTATATAGCACTTTCAGGTTTCTATTGTGTGGCAATTACCAACTTATACTGCACAATTTATCCATTTCCTCAGTAGGATACGAGCATCTCAAGAAAAGATACTATATCTTATTCATCCTTCTCCCTACATCTTGGTGCTTAATATATACCTTACAAAGAGTAAGGTGTCAAACATGTCTGTTGAATGAATGAATGAATGCTCAGCATACTGAAATAATGTTAAATGTTTAACATATCTCAAGTCCACTTGAAAAGACTAAAGCTAACATTAGCTCACACTAAGGAAAATAATAGCTAACATTGGGTGCTTAAAAGCATTTTTCTAAGTGTTTTACTGTGTTTTGATTTACTTAACCCTTACAACAACTCCATGAGAATTGTTGTAATTATTACTATTATTATTATCATTACCATTATCATCCCTATTTTTGAGGAAATGGAGGCATAAAAGGTTAAAATTATTTGTCCGATGCCATAAGGTCTTATATGCTATAAGACACTTCATTTAGCGGTTTTTGGGAGGAATCATCTAATTTTTGAAAAACTAAAAATTATAGGCCTTTCATAACATCAATATAGTAATGATAATGTTAGAAAACTATATGTTATTCCAAATTGTACTATAAAACCAGAACTTTTTGAATAAGATTAACCAAAATATCAGTATTAACAGAATCTTTTAACCTATTAATTGTTGTAATTTGAAAATATATAGTATATCATTCAGCAAAAAATTTCTGAAAAACAATGTCCTGAACACGGATGCATCTGAAAAAAATTAAATATGAAATACTAGAAATATCATGTATCACTGAAAAAATGGCACATTAAGATATCTCTTGGAGTCAGCTCAGTGGCGTAGTGGTTAAGTTCGCACACTCTCCTTCTGGTGGCCCAGGGTTCCCAGATTTGGATCCCGGACACAGACCTATGCACCGCTCATGGAGCCACACTGTGGCAGGCGTCCCACATAAAGCAGAGGGAGATGGGCACAGATATTAGCCCGCAGCCAATCTTCCTCAGCAAAAAAAGAGGATGGGCAACAGCTGTTAGCTCAGGGCTAATCTTCCTCACAAAAAAAACAAAAAAAGATATCTCTTTATATATCATTAAATCTACTTTAAATGTTCTTAAAGTGATTTTTAGACACCTCTAAGAAAATAATGACTGTAAAAAAATTAGTACCTACCCCTAAAATCAATGTTTAGCATACTTACCTACGATTGCTATAATATGTAAATCCTACAAAAGGTAGTTGATTGCCAACAAAAGCTTTAGGTATAGGGAATGTTTCTTCATCTCCTTTATCTTCTTCCAAATCATCAAAGTTACTTGTATCAATGTCACTACTTAAATCAGGTACAACTGGCGCTACAGCTAAAAACAGAAACAAAATTAGTAGTTCACCTCAAATTTAACATAAAAATAAAGTGAAGCAAAAATTCTATGCCAACTACTAAAAGTTTTCTACATACAAATAACTTGCGAACCACAAATTCCAAATGGGTTGAATCTCATTATAGTAAACTTTATTAGCATCATTAATCAACTGACATTGATCATTATGTAATTCTGTGAAACAATCATCCCCCAAATCACCTACAGTTATCATCTAGACCTCAAGTTTAATTTGAATATTACAATTCAAGTATTATTAAGATATGTTTTAGAATCCAACATAGCATAAAATATGCAAAAGCAGTTAGGACTATAAAAAATAATTTTCAGAAACTATAGGAAAATAAATTGTACTCAAAGTTGATTAGTTTCAAATACAATATTCTGTTTGTTACTCTGCTCTACAGCAAACTACAAATCAAGGTTGCTCCTTACTAGTCCTGAATATAATAAATAATTTCATACCAAAATATTTTTGCACATCTAGAATCTAGATGATCAGTATTCCCCCCACCACCACCACTCAGTATATCTCTATAAGATTAAGTCACAAGGGGTAGAGTATTTTGAACTATATTAACAGACAAGGCACTTTCCCTGAATCAAGTGATTAAGAAACAACTCAGTGAGGTAAAAAGGGCAGGAATACAAAACATGGACGTAGAATCTTCAAGAGTTATACACTTATTGGGGAGCAAGGGTCATATATACTTGATAATATAAAACCAAATATGGCAATGCTTAAATCTTCATGACATAGGAGAAAACACCATATGAAATCACTACCACTACCATCTTCTTTTGGAGCTTGAATACACTACAGAGAACACATATGAAAAAACATTTTTTAGTTTAAAGATATAGGAGTATAATAAAACATCACTGAAATATTATCATCAAAATATTGAGGGGGCCGGCCCAGTGGCATAGCAGTTAAGTGCATGTGCTCCGCTGCGGCGGCCCAGGGTTCAGATCCTGGGCGCACATCGATGCATCGCTTGTCAGGCCATGCTGTGGTAGCGTCCCATATAAAGTGGAGGAAGATGGGCACGGATGTTAGCCCAGGGCCAGTCTTTCTCAGCAAAAAGGGGAGGATTGGCAGACCTTAGCTCAGGGCTGATCTCCCTCACACACACAAAAAATTTGAATAATTATTTAAGATACAATCATATGTTTCTTTAGAGAAAAAGATGAAGATGAACAAACAACAAATAATTGACCTGGTTTCATGGTCTTAATCTCCAATATGAAGGAATCATTTTTCTATTGAATCATCTGGGTATTTCAGGCAAGAAATAACTACTGTTGTGCATCTTAGATGCAGTGAACTATTTGATAAATATGGGAATGAAATAACACATTTAACCCAAAGAAGCTATAGTACTAACTAAAAATGAATGAGAGAAGACCTTTTCCACCATTCTCTTTCCCTAATGGCCAAGAAAACCACCTGACTACACAATTCTAGCTTCCTAATAATAAAAACTGCCGAATTTGTAAAGTGAGGAGGAAAAAAGTGGTCTCTCCTAGTGATGTGCATAAGTCAATTATGGTCTTGGCATGAATTTTACTTTAAAACAGTGGTTCTCAATTTTAAATCAATTTTGTCCCCGGGGGACATTTGGCAATGTCTGAGTACATTCTTGGTTGTTATAACTGGGGGAGGCATGCTACTGGCATCTAGTGGGTAGAGACCAGGGATACTGCTGAACACCCTATGATGTTAAGAACAACCCACACAAAAAAGATTTATCTGGTGTAGTACCAAGGCTGAGAAACCTTGCTTTGAAATGAGCAGAAAAGGAAAATTTTAAAAGGAAGCAGAGCAACTTTGGTGCATTTTCTCTTGCTGTTTCAAATGGACCTAGTCTCTTTACAGATGACATAGCATGTCAGAGTAGTTTTAAAATAAAACAAATTCTGTTTAAATTCTGAGATACTAGTAGGTGAAATCCTGGGAGAATTATAAATGTAATTATTTCTTTTTTCTTTTTCCTGAGGAAGATTGGCTCTGAGCTAACATCTATTGCCAATCCTCCTCCTTTTTTCTCCCCAAAGCCCCAGTAGATAGTTACATGTCATAGTTGCACATCCTTCTAGTTGCTGTATGTGGGATGCGGCCTCAGCATGGCCAGAAAAGTGCTGCGTCAGTGCGCACCCGGGATCCGAACCCGGGCCACCAGTAGGGAGCGCACACACTTAACCGCTAAGCCACGGGGCCGGCCCCAATGTAATTATTTCTGATTCCAAATTAAGATGTTTGAGTTTTACATAATACCATATAATCACATCAGAACTAATAAGTAAGATAAAGATAAAGATAGCATTACTGAATTACCATTGATATATAAGGTATTCCATTTATAAATTTACCTTTCAATACATGACTGGTAATATAGGAATCATGTTTCATAAAATGGAATCCAGCTGGTGCCACCGAAAATAGCAGAGTAGGTAGCTCTAAGAACCCACTCCTCCAGTGAAGTAACCATTAGGCTAGCAAAAAATGTAAGAAACAACTTTTTTTCAGAACTCTGAAATCTAAGAAAAAACTTACAACGAGCAGGGGAATGTTTAATGGAGGAGGCTGCTAAATTTTGGCTTAAGGAACTGTGTGTCACCAGCTGCCAGCCGAGATAATGGAAAGGGGACCTCGGTGACCACACATGATAAAGAATACAAACCTTGTAAAAATAGTTTGCAAAAGTCACTAAACAAATGGATGACTAAAGCCCACAACAAGCAACAACAACAAACTCTGGGAGGGGGAAATCTGATTTCCAGAGTTATAACATTATAATGTTCAAAATATCCGCTTTTCAACAAAAAATTACAAAGCATGTAAAGAAACAGGGGAAGTATGGCCCATTCACAGGGAATAAAGAAAACGACAAAAACTATCACTGAGGAAACCCAGACATTGGTTTTATTAAACAAAGACTTTAAATAAACTGTCTTAAATGTGCTCAAAGAGCCATGGGAAACCATGGAAAAAGAACCAAAGGACACCAGGAGTATGATACCTTAACAAATATAAAATATCAATATAGAGATAGACAAAGGAAATAGAATTTCTAGCACTGAAAAGTACAGTAGCTAGAACTAAAATGCACTAGACAGGTTCAACAGAGATTTGAGCAGGAAAAGGAGCCAGTGAACTTAAAGATAGGACAACTGATATTATCAAGTATGAGGAACAGAAAGAAAAAAGAATGAAAAAGTAAATTTTTGGGACACCATAACGCAGACCTACATATACGTTACAAAAGTCCCAGGAAAGTAGAGAAGGAGGAAGAAAGAATATTTAAAGAAATAATGGCTGAAAACTATCCCAATTTGATGAAGTACATGAATCTACACGTCCAAGAAGCTCAATGAAGTTCAAGTAAGAAAAACTCAGATCCACACCAAGACACATTATAATAAACTTTCAAAAGACAAAGACAAAGAGAATCTTGAAAGAAACAACAGATAGATGACTTGTCACATACAAGGGATCCTCAATAATATTAACAGCCAATTTCTAAGCAGAAAGCTTGGAGGCCAAAAGGCAGTGGAATGACATATTTAAAGTGCTGAAAGAAAACAACAGTCAACCAAGAATTCTAAATCCCACAAAACTATTCTTCAAAAATGAAGGAGAAAGTAAGAGATCCCCAGGTAAAGAAAAGCTGAGAGTTTATTGCTAGTAAACCTGTCCTACAAGAAATGTTAAAGGAAGTTTTTCAGGTCGAAATGAAAGGTCACTAGACACTAACTTGAAGCCTTTATTGAAGCATTACTGTATTTTTGTTTTGTAAGTCCACTTCTTCCCCACATATAACTTAAAAGACAAATGCATAAAAGAATGATATAAATTTGTGTTAATGAACACAATATATAAAGACGTAATTTGTGACAACAACATAAAGGGAGGGAATGGATCTGTATAGGAGCAGTTTTTGTATACTACTGACAGTAAATTGTATCAATTCAACCTAGATTGTTATCATTTGAGGATGTTAAATGTAATCTTCAGGGTAATTACTATAAGAAAAGACTAAATAATATATAGAAAAGGAGAAGAATAAAGAAAGAAGAGAATAAAGAATAAAGAAGGAATCAAAATAGCACACTAGAAAAAAAATCCATTAAATACAAAAGAAGGCAATAATGCAGGAATTGAGAAACAACAAAAAAACAAGACATATAGAAAGCAAATAGGACAATGGAAGAAGTCTTTCCATACAGTATTCATTTTAAATTTAAACGGATTAAACTCACCAGTTAAAAGGTAGAATGGAAGAATGGATTAAGAAATAGACTTTAAATCAAAAACAGTTAAAATAGACATGGAAAGAAATTACATATTGATAAAAAGGTCAATTCATCAAGAAGATATGACAATTATAAATATATATACACCCAACAACACAGTTTTAAAATATATGTAGCAAAAAATGACATAAATGAAAGGAGAAATAGATAATTCTAAAATAATAGTCTTCAATGACCCATTTTTCAATAAAGGACAGAACATCTAAAAAGAAGATGCATCAGAAAATAGAGGGCTTGCACATCATCATAAACCAACTAGATGTAACAGACATATAAAGCTCACTCCACCACCAACAGCAGAATACACATTTTTCTCAAGGGCACATGGGACATTCTCCAGGATAGACCATGTTAGACCAAAAAAAAAACTTAATAAATTTGAAGAGATTGAAATCATATAAAGCACCTTCTCCAACAATGACATTAAACAAGAAATCAACAATAGAGGAAAACTGAAAGTTTCACAAATATGTGGAAATCAAACAACACATTCTTAAACAACCAATCAGTCAAAGAAATCATAAGGGAGCTAGAGAAAATGCTCTGAGATGAATGAAAATGAAAACAAGATACCAAAACTTATAGAGTTCAGTGAAAGCAATACTCAGGGGGAAATTGTAGCTGTAAAATACATTAAAAAAAAAGAAAAACCCCAAATCAATAACCCAATGGACACTCTAAGGAACTAGAAAAGGAAGCACAAACTAAGCCCAGAGCCAGAGTAAGGAAAGAAACAATAAGATTAGAGTGCAGATAAACAAAATATAGACTAGAAGATTAATAGTGAAAACTAACAAAACCAATAATTAGTTCTTTAAACAGATCAACAAAATTGACAGATCTTTTACTAGACTAAGGGGAAAAAAGAAGAAGATACAAATAACTAAAATCAGAAATGAAAGTGGGGACATAACTATTGACTTTCTACAAACAAAAAAGGATAAAAGAAAAAACTATGAACCACTGTACACCAACATATTAGATAACCTAGATGAAATGAAAAATTCCTGGAAATACACAAACTACCAAAACTTACTTGAAAAAGAAAATCTGAACAGACTTACCAGAGATTTAATCAAAAATGTCCCAACAAGAAAAAAAGTCCAAGACAAGACTGTTTCACAGCTGGATTCTACCAAACATACAAATAAGAATTAACACCAATCCTTCTCAAACTCTTCCAAAAACTAGAAGAGGAGGGAACACTTCCTAATTCATTCCATGAGGCCAGAACTACTCTGACACCAAAGCCAGATCAAGACACCACAAGAAAACCACATATCAATACCCCAGATGCAAAAATCTTCAACAAAATACTAGCAAACTGAATGTAGCAGCATATTAAAAGGGTTATATGCTATGATCAAGTGGGATTTATTCCAGGGTGGTTCACAATATCAAAGTCAATCAGTGCGATACATCACATTAACAAAATGAGGAAAAAAACCCACATGATCATTTCAACTAACACAGAAAAGCATTTGACAAAATCCAACACCCTTTCATGATAAAAACACTCAGTCAACAAGGAACAGAGGAGAACATGATAAAGGGCACTAATGAAAAACCCATAGCCAACATCATACTCAATGGTGAAAGACTGAAAGCTATGATCAGGAATAAGACGAAGATGCCCACTTTCACAGTGCTATTCAACATTGTACTAGAAGTTCTAGTCAGAGCAACTAAGCAAGAAAATGAAATAAAAGGCATCCAAATTGGAAACATTTAATGCAATTGTTATCAAAATCCCAATGTCCTTTTCTGCATGGAAAAAGGACATGAAAAATCCATTCTAAAATTCATATGGAATCTCAAGGGATCCCAAATAGCGAAAACAATCTTGAAGAAGCAACACAAAGTTGAAAGAGTCACACTTTTTGATTTCAAAGCCTAATACAAAACTACTGCAAACAAAACAGTATGGTACTGGCATAAAAACAGACACATAGATCAATGGACTAGAATAGAGAGCCTGGAAATAAACCCTCGCATATGTGGTCAAATGATTTTTGACAAGGATGCCAGGACATTTAATGGAAAAAAGACAGTCTTTTCAGCACATAGCGTTGGAAAATCTGGATATCTACACGCAAAAGAGTGAAGCTGAACCCTTACCTTACACCATATATGAAAATTAACTCAAAAGAATGGAAAGCAATGATTCCAACATATATTTGTACACCAATGTTCAGAGAAGCATTATTCAACAGCTAAAAAGTACAAGCATTCCAAGTGTCTATCAACAGATGAATGGACTAAAAAATGTGGTAAATACATACAATGGATATTATTCAACCTTAAAATAGAATGCAATTCTGATACATGCCCTAACATGGATGAACCCTGAAGACAAGCTAAGTGAAATAAGTCAATCTCAAAAGGATAAATATTGTATGATTCCATTTATTTGCGGTACCCAGAACAGTAAAATTCAGAGAGACAGAAAGCAGAATACTGGCTCCTGGGGGATGCAGTTAGAGGAGAATGAAGAGTCATTGTTTAACGCATACAGAGATTTAATTTGGGATGATGAGAAGGTTCTAGAGATGGATGGTGGTGATGGTTGCAAAACAACATGAAAGTGCTTAATGCCACTGAGCTGTACACTTAAAAATGATTAAAACGGTAAACTTTATGTTATATATACTTTACCACAATAAAGAGAGATTTTTCTTGAAGTTCATATTAAAAATAAAAAGAACCCAATATAATGCCAAGAAAGTCTAAATTTCTAAGCCCCTGAAATTTGCTAGACTCTAAATTCTTTATCCATGAAGACTGCACCGATAATCTCTCCCATGAAAATGTAAAACTGTAAAAGAGAGGATGCTAGACTTAATTAATCCACAGAACCTAGAATAGTATAAGTGTGCTTCTAGACAATGCATTTTGCTTATTTTTAACTAAACTGAAAATTTACTGTGTGAGCTGACAGTTAACTACTATTGCCACCTTGTGTATTTCCCACCAGCTATAGATGGACTAAGTAATGGCAATATTTTATCTCAAATGAGATCATGAATGGCAGTGTTTTGCAAGTTACCACATATTATATTTAACATAATATTATTAATAATGTATTATTATATGTAATAATGTAATAAATGTTATAATTTTCTTCTCCCCAAAATTTATCTGCCAATAAGTATCGATTTCCTATACTTCTAGTCTGTATAATACTGAATAGTGGAAATCTTTTTTTCTTGTCAGGGAAGTATTTGCCCTGAGCTAACACCTTTTGCCAATCTAGCCCCAGTGCATGGTTGTATACCCTAGTTGTAAACGCTTCTAGTTCTTCTATGTGAGCCACCGCCACAGCATGGCAACTGACAGATGAATGGTGTGGTACCAGGAAGTGAACCTGGGCCACTGAAGCAGTGAGAGCACCAAACCTTAACCACTAGACCATCAGGGGAAATCTTTAAATAGTATACGTTATTCCAGAAGATCAAAGGCTTTGGAGTCAAACAGATTAAATTTTAATCCTGACATTGTCATTTGCTAGCAGTATGACCTGTACCAAGTTATTTAGGTCTTTTCATTTCTTCTGTCTTCTATCTTTATTCTCACTCCTGTCATTTTTTCAGTTCTATCTCAAATGAGTGGAAAAAGTAATTTTATAATCTTAGTACTTAGTGTCTCTAAATTAAGAGTGAATAAGACCAGGAAGCTCATGGAAGTTCTGCCAAAAATCAAGCTGTTTTGTACCCTGCTCCCACACTACCAAGGAACAGATGATGAAGATTAATTGCCATCGTAACTTGTAGACATGTAAGTGGTAAAACTACCAAAAGAACTATTATTTGCAAAATATAAGCAATTTGCCAAAGAAAATTGGAGTCCAAAAAATAAAAAAGAATTATAACTGTTATATAATTTTTAAAAACTTAGCAGGTCAGTGAGGTCAGTTCAGAATACAAGTATTCTTGGTATTTTAGGGGTGGGAAGTGAAGAAGGGGTAGGAAGAGGGAAAGAGAAGAAGAGAACAATAAGTTCTACAGACTTCAATTTTTCTTTCTTTTTTCACAATAGCCACAAAATAGGAGCTATTAGAATTAGGAAAAGCTATTAAAATGTTTATAAGTATGTTAAATCTAAGTATACTATAGCAAAACCACAGATAACAATATAGATCTTAAAAAGATATGGAAATGATAAAAATACTAATAAAATTACCTAATTACAGAAATTCTTTAAATATAAAGTTCATGTGATTTAAATCGATGAAGTAATTCACTTTTCTTGCTTTTTTCATAAACAGTTCTATTGAGGTATAACAATATCATAAAATGCCACTGATTGGGCCTCCCCAATTCCACTAGACTATGAGCTCCACAAGGTAAAGAACTTTGCTTGGTTTGATCACTGCTGTTTTCCTAGTGCCTGAAACAGAACAGTGCTCAGCATATAGCAGATGTTCAATATTTGTTGATAGGTTACCTCTTCTCCTAATTAACACCAGTTTTTTAATACAAAAAAAGGAAATATGGCCTCTCTACTTTTTAGAGTGATTTATTGTGTCGTTATTCTATAGTTATTTATGCATTGCTTCACTTTGAAAAAGAATGTAAAGCAATACAAAAAATACTTTGTATTTTCTTCAGTCCCCTTTTAAATTTTTTTCAGATTTATAATCATATTTGTATGTTTTCAGCTTTCCTAAACTTTACTAAGAGCATAACTTGAATAAAAACACAAAGCTTTTCAATGCAACCATTCATCCTCTCACTGTCTACTCATCTCTTTGTCTTGCAACAGTTTCTCAAGCAGCAAGAAGACAACAATCACATTTACTTAGGAGGAGTAAGTTCCTTATTTCCCAATGTATAACTGTTAATAAGTTGTCCCAAGGTCAAGCTGCTCCTGTAGCTCCCTCCAGATAGGTCATTCAATGTCATTCTTTGTAGCGGTGTTATTTCTTAATTTCCACAAGAATTTCTTATTTCCCCTTTTCCCTTCTTAATTTTATAGCTTAGTAGAATGTATGTACTGTACCTGAAGGCAATATAATTCTTTCTTTTAAAATATTTGATAACAAGGATAATTCATTAATATTGGCAAATCTACGTGATCTATTTCTTCAAAATTAAGATTTTTCTCCCCTGAAAGAACTATTCCTCACAGTCTCAACTAGACAGGCAGGCCTTAAGACAAACACCTAATTTGTAACTGTTTCTAAAACCACTATCTTCACTGTTCACTGTTGTTGCTACAGTAGGAGGAAGTTAGCGGCTGGTATACACTATCCTTTCTTTGATAAGTGAAAGGGAAAAAAAATCCCTGAGACTTCAACACGGGAAAGATGAATTCTTGGTCTCCCAAATCCACTAAAATGATGCAAATTTTTGTTGCCATTATAATTTTGCTTCGGTTATGTTGAACAAGATTTTCTGTGAATCATCTTATAATTTTAACTTTTTTTTTGAAATAGGGAAATGCTCTAAACTGACTGAAAATGAACTTCTTGCGCATTAAATATTTTTATTTCTAAATTGCAAGCTGCAAGCTTGATGGACTCAAGTATACCATAATATCCTATATCATTATACAAATTAACTTCTGATATTTATTAATAATAGAACCCTATATTTTAAGTTTTAGTAAAAACAAGAGAATAACTTGTCTTTTCACAAGAAATATATTTTAATTTCATTACCCCTTATTTATTGACTTCTTCCATAGTGGGATACTAAAGTCTAAAATAAAAAGCAATTCAACACAGATCAAATATCAAATTATGACTGCTGGGCCCAACTCCATTACATGTATATAATATTTCATCTTGGTATCTTGAGTGGGATATAAGAGAAGTAGCAGTACAATTTTCTCAATATTATCAAATAGTCTCTCTTTAACTAGGTTAGGACAATACCCACACTACATTTGTGTACTTTGGATTTCCATCAGATATACACATACATTAGCAAGGCAGTTTCAACAGACTATCTACCACAACTACTTTCAAATATTCACTGTAACGTGCAAGAAAAAATAACTTACTGTCTCGGAGTGTTTCCCAAGCCCACTGATCATTTTTAAAGAAGAGATGTCGTTTGATTTCTTCTACACCATTTCGCCCTAATCTCACCTCTCTAAATAGAGAGGGAAGGAGAAAAGTTATTAATCATTTAAGATATTATTATAACCTCGCCAGATTTATTTGTGAGCATAATGCTAAATCTGTGCAGGATGATAAATATAGTTCTATGTCACCTTGAAACTATATTGATTGTCAGCATAATTTTCAGCTTAACTAAAAAATAAGTTAAAGACTGAGAATACTAAAGAATTTTTTAAAGAAAAAATATACAAAAAGCACAGGCTTATTGATACTCTGTGACTTTTCTATTGACAACAAAAATCCAAATGAATCACTCACATTGCTTCATTAGCATAATGAATAAAACAAAATGAATTTTCTTGATAGCTTTTTTAAATAGTGGTAGTGATACATTTTTTGCAACCAACAACTTTACTTCACATCAGAAGCTAACGAAAACTCAGAAATACATTTTAAATTTAAAATTGCCATTTTATACTCAATTAAATATTTCTGACCAATCAAAAACCAATGAAATTAATTCTTGACAGTACTACAAAACTGAGAGCTTTAACGGGACAAGTTACTGATTCTTGGCCTCTTCAGTGAGCACAGAGATAGTGTTTAAAAATGTGCCTTTAGCTGATTTGGAAAGAGGAACTCAGTAACTTTTGTTCTCTAGTAGAGTGCTTATAAACAACAAGAATACGCTGAATTCCAATTTTTTTCATAAGTTAAAAAATAAACTGCTTTAGATATAATGTGACACTTTTTAAAGACGCTTTCAGTGATTCTCCCAGACTGGATTAGGGAACCTCTCCACGGTTCTACAGCACATAGTACTTAACTCAAGAGTACTTGTCTCTTTGTACAATAAATGTCTAATGTGCTTGTCTATTTCCCCCAAAGGACTATGAGGTAGTGGAGAACAGGAGCTGTGTATCTTGTTCATTTCTATATCCCTAGCACCTAACACACAGCATCATACTTATATTTGTATGTCACATATACTAAAACGTAAAAATTTGAAAAACTATACATTTCAGGCTCTAAAAGACATATGAAGGAGGATAAGTTACTTTTAATTAAAGTGAAACTGAAACTGAAACATATTTAAAAGTACTAGGCCTCTCTACTATTTAAATTAACAATATACAACCATAAATATTAAATGTAATCTTACTACGTCATCTGGTTCATGTTAAATCTAAAAAGTAAACCACAAAGTTATACGTGACATGCCATTTTTGCTTCTAAAACACATACATGCATATACTTTTATAAAAATGCTTGTTGAATCTGGAAGACATTATACCAATGACTATCTCTAGAAGGAAGCAGGTAGGAAATATATACTTTTTTATAGCTTTGCACTATTTACTTAATTTCAACAAGCACATACCATATATAATTAAATCTTTTTTCCAGCTCTATTGAGCTATAATAGACAAAATTTTAAGATATTTAAAGTGCACAATGTCATTATTTGCTATACGTACACCTAGGGAAAGGATTCTGCCATTGAGTTAATTTCCCTTTTGAGTTAATTAACATCCATCATCTCACATATTTACTTTTTTTTTTTTTTTGGTGAGAACATTTAAGTTCTACTCTCTTAGCAAATTTCAATTATACAATACAGTGTTACATTAAAAGTCATCAAGTGGAAGATGCATCATCATTTTTCTATCACTAGGAAAAAAATGTTCTCAATTAAATTAATACATGTCATTCATTGTAAGATGCACTCTAATTTCAGAAATGTTGACATGTTAAAAATCTCAGACTCAATAAAATATACTATCATTTTTATATTTAACCAAGTTAAAAATTTAACAATGAAATTTTTAAAAGATCATCTGGTCTAGCCATCAGAAAAGAATATACTATTATCGCAATTTCTTAGGTAAGGCAAGTGAGTTGAGATCCAGAAAAGCTATCCAGAAATTATAGGTAGGTTTCACCATCATGAGTGATTTGGGGAATGGTAACATTTTTATTCCAATAGCTCAAATATAGGAACTCAAATACAGACCTTAAAAACTGAGCAGCAAAATGAGAATTTCCTTAGAATAAATAGAAGTTCAATGTTAAGATTATTTACCTGTCAGTAAGGAAGGCACAAATAAGATTTTTTGCTTCTTTTGATATGTCATTATCATCAGGGAAAGTAAGTGAGTTTTTATGGTTCATAATCTTACTGTAAGTTCCAACCAGAGAATCTGCATAAAAAGGTGTATCACCTGAAAAATCGATAGGGAAAACAAAAGCAAAACAAGACACATTTAAAAAAAGCAATGCAAAGGAAGAGAGTCAATGTAACCTGTTGAAAGATTACTAAATATGCATTAAACTAAAAACATACACAATATATAAAAAGAAATAACACATCACAAAGTTGCTTCAAGCTTCTCAATAGCTTTTAAAAACACACACAAAGCAGGTTTGGATCAGTTTGCTTCCTACAAACAAAATCAACACTGCTTAATGTAATAAATATTTTATTAGAAGAAGCCAAGTAAGTTTGGGGATGAACAATTATGTTAGAGGTACATAAAATCCTCCTTTACTCACCTACGAGCATTTCATATAAAAATACTCCAACTGACCACCAGTCACATTCTCGTCCATAATAACCATCACCACCTTGAGATTTTAATACTTCGGGGGAAATATAATCGGGTGTTCCAACTGCTGTATCACATCGTACCATACCTTCCTAAAAAGAGTGGTAGGTCAAATTTTGAATTAGGATATTTTAAATATACAGTCTCAATTATTTAAAATAACTTTCTGAATATAACCTATAGAACTCTAAATCTTTGGGCTATAAAATATATCAAAACCTAATGCAAACTTGACAAAAATGAACAAACAGCTTAATCCTGTATACATATTATACACACAATATATTCATAATGTGTGCACGTGTGTGTGTGTATGGATACATCAGTGATTTTTATTTCATAATAATACTCAGTGGAAAGACACACTGTCATCATTTATTATTCCCCTAGTTGTGCCACTATAATGATCTCATCTTAATAGCAGATGTAACCCAATGCAAATAGACTGAGGGGCTGATAGGATTAATCATTTGATAACATTAATACATAAATGCTGATTTAATTTTTTTTTGCTAAAATAGACATTCAATTTAACTGTGCTTAAAACTGTGAAGAAAACACACAAGAATTGACTGCAAAATTGGGAAACATGTATGGGAAAAAGGCATAATAGTGTTAAGCACACTAAATATCTATCTAATATGCATTTTAACTTTCTCCAAAAACAAAAACAAAAAAAACTATACATACCCATTACTTATTTTAGCTAGTATTAATGCAAGAGAATTATAATTAAATGTTCATAAAAAAGCTCTCATGTAGTGTTTCCTTCTAACCAATAATTTTCCTTTTAAAAATAATAAATACTTCCTGGTTATTGTTCTGTGATAAGTTTCAAAGAATATAAACTGTCTCAACTGAAAATAAAGAAGCATACTTGCTACTTCAGCTATGTATGTAAGTTATTTATTATATAAATAGTGAGGATGGATATCTTTATAAGATTGACTCCCAAAATAAATAGTAAGATCATTTACATGTTAATAGAAGGCTAAGTAAAACACTAAAAAATACACACATTACTGAAATCCAATTTTTATGAAAGTCTAATTTTAACACTGGCATTAGTGACTAATTCCATTTCCAGTTACCAGTAGTGTATATTATAGAGTTGTTATAAAGGATTTAGTAAATTTAGCAATCCACACTTACCCTAAGTAGAGAGGAAAAAATAAATCACTTACAAGTTACTAATAGAACATTGAAACCATGGCATCTATTTCAACAAATAAGACAGGTCACATCAATTGTGTACAAGTCCAGCCACGGAGAGTAAATTCTTATAGCATTTTCTAAAAAGCATCTATCTCGAATTAGCAAAAACTAAATTAAAATCTAATTATTTAACCTTATTCATCTTCATACAAGTACCAAAATCTGCTAACTTCAAATGTCCAGATTTATCCAGCAGCATGTTATCAGGCTTCACATCCCTGAAGGGAAAAAAAATATAGTAAAGTAATTCTGAAACAGATCAGACACTGATAAAAATTATGTGAGGCAGTTATTTTAGGTCATGTATCCTCACTCAATGTAGATAAAGCCACTTTTTTTTTTTATTGATGTTTTAATAGTTTTTAACATTGTGAAATTTTGGGTTGTACATTTTTGTTTGTCCATCACCATATATATGTCTCCCTTCACCCCTTGTTCCCACCTCCCACCCCCACTGCCATAGCCCCTGGTAACCACAATACAGTGATAAAGCCACTTTTGATCTATATGTGCTCTCTATCTATATCTATAAATTGAACTTCAGCAGGGAAATTCCTTTATATGTTAATGCCTCAAAAGAAAACATATATTTCTTTTTCTTTTAAGTAGAGTTTGATGCTTCCACGGGAAAAATCAAATCATTTGAGAGGGAATAACCATAAAAAATGTAACATTCAGACATAAAAAGTAATTGAAACATACTTTTCAACATAAGTACATAAATAACTCCAGGACAGGGTCTTAGTCACTTTCATTTTTGTATCCCTGGCACTCAGCATAACAATTGCACATTGGATTTAAGTGGTGTTTGCAAAACAAATGAAATTATTCTTCTAATGAATAAATATGATCTATTCACTAATTAAAAGCAAATTAATTTGTATATAAAAAAATGAAAAGTGTTTAAGACCCTGGCACATACCTCAGGAAACCAGCTTATAAGTTTTACTTTTCAGAACACCATATAAAAACTATATAATCAGATTAAAAGATCTTAAACAATACATTTATATCAACATTAAACTGAAATGTTAAAACTATGACTTTCAAAGTTTTACATTCTAAAATACCACTCATGTCATATGGGAGGAAAATAGGTAGATTTAGAGTGGGAAACACTAATCAAATAAAGTTTAAGTATTTTCCAGGTTTCTTTTAAGCAAATGAGAATATTAAAGCATTTTTATCTTTACCTATGAATAAAACCCATGGAATGGATTGCATCCAATGCAAGAACTACTTCTGCAGTATAGAATCGTGCCCATTTTTCAGGCACATCATAGTTGCTCATTAAGTTTACAAGATCTCCACCAGGCATGTATTCCATCACCATGTAGAGATAACGATCATCTTGGAATGCATAAAAAAGCTATACAAATATAAAAAAAAATACATTAAGATTAAAGAAAATTGTTTTATTTAAAAATTGACAAAAAATACTAATATAAGATTTAATTAAAATAATCAAATTGTAGTAGTTGTAGTATTCTAATAAAAAGAAAGAAGAAACAAACACAAACATAAATACCACAAAGGCTCTTGCGTATGCAAAGAAACTACTAACTGCGGCGGTTATTTCTGAGGAGTTAGATGGAGACTGTTTTCTTTATACATTTCTACACTAATTGAATTTTTTATACTGAGAATTTTTAAATAATTAAAATAGCTTCAGTAAAGAATATGCAAGTCTTCTAAACAAAGAAATATTGTGGTTCTAATTTAGCTTTAGTGGGGTTTACTGTTAAATTTATATCAACAGCACAATTCTCAAGAAGTCTGATAAATTGGGCTACAGTCTCAGCTGTCCCTTATTAGCTGTTTTACTGGGCAATTCACTTAACCTGCCTGGGTCTCTGTCACTATAATCCCTTCTAGAAGAATGTAAGGGACTATATAACTTGTTTGACTTTTATACCTGTTGCTCAGTCAGCATCTGGATGCCAGGCAGTTAGCAAGTGCTTAATAAATGTCTAATGAATAAAAACATAAATTAATCCATAAATTGGGAGTGTACCTAATAGGGATTAATTAGTGAATATAGAAAGCACTTAGTACAACAGACACTCAATAAATGATAGCAGTCAATAGGAGGAGTAGTAACAACTAACAAAGCAGCAGGAAGAGGGCAGCAGCCAGAGTCAAAGCAGGAAGAGTAAAGTTCACTGATATACCAGGCAAAATGTATTTATTATGTGACTAGAGTTGAAGTTAAAAGAAGAGCAAATTTACAAAAGAACATTTTAAGTGAACACAAAAAATTTAGAATCGAACTAAAATAAATAAAATAAGCCCTAGAGAAAACGATTTACCTGATTTACCTAGACATTTATATCTTAAAATTGTCCTTTTTATGTTTCATTTTTTCAATAATGTTTAATGATTTTAGTCATAGATTTAGTTATTTTAATTAAAAAAATACACTTGAAGGAAAGATAAGAAACTAAGTGGCATTTCATGGCTATCCCAGATTAAAGTATAAAATTTATCATTTGGGCATCATAGTTAAAAAAACATTGTTGATTTGGTGACAGATTATCCTATATATAGACAACATATCAAGAAAAACAAAGTTTCCAGTATATTAATTGTAAATTAAATCCTAAAAGTAACAATTACATCACATGCATTTTAACTCTCTAGAGAACACTGAAGTTTTCTATATCAGTGGTTCTCAACCAGAGGTGATAATTTTCTCCCCACCACCACTAACACTACCCAAGGAGACATTGAACAATGTCTGAACACATTTTTGGCTGTTAGAAATGATGTGATATGTGAGGATGCTGCTACTGGCATTAGCTGGGTAGAAGTCAAGGATGCTGCTAAAAATCCTGTAATGCACAGGATAGCCCCCAAGAACAAAGAATTATCTGGCCCAAAATATCAATAACACTGAGGCCAAGAAACGCTGCTCTACATAGGTGATAAAAACAGAGCAGACATTAAAGTCTCATTATGTAAATCTCAAACATTTTCTATATCCTTTTTATATCAATTACTAGTATGCTTACTTAGGATACTCTTCATTATATACTGTAAATAAATAAATCACAAAATACATGTTAGGAATTTAGAAATGGTCTAGCTCAGTTGTTTGGTTTTTTTTAAACCAGAAGAAGACTTTACTTCCCCCCTACACAATCTTAGTTAAGAACCCTAATACATAAGACAGATAAAACATGTAGCTGCTCTAATCTAGGCAGATACAGAAAACCCAGAATTATAACCTACCCAAATTCCTGCTTGCCTCAATGACTTCACCTGAGGTATCTCTACAGTTAAAAATAATCTAAGCTAACTCTCACATTTCTGAGCAAGGAAAGTGAGGCCCAGAGATCTAAATAACTTGGCTACAGTTTCATAGATATGCCTGTGGCAGTCCAGACTAGGACCTACAACTACTGACTTCTAGCGTATTTTTCTTTCCACTGAAAAACCTAAAGCCAATACAATATTATTTGGAGGCCTAGCTTAACTCACTTTTCTCTTCATCTTTCCCACTCCTTTCTCTCCAGAAAATGATAGAACAAATAGATAGTTAAATAAACAAAATATGAGAATCTTATATCTGGGAAAAAACTTAAATTTCAATATTAAATAAAAGTACTACTTAGAGTATAATAATATACGACTTCTCCCAAATCAAAGCAGATTATTGAAATTGTCTAATATTTAAATTCCACAGAAACAAAATTATTTTGCTTTGGCCTTTCCTCCTAGCGATGATTCAATAAAATTAAATTTTGTGATTTTAAAAATAATGGTATGTTAGACAATTTTGTAATTGCCAATAAATTCTCTATTACTGTTCTAAAAAGCAAACTAAGCTTCTCAGATATGTTTAGTTACAAACTAGTACAGCAATAATCAAACAGTAGCAAAATCATACCTGAACGACCCAAGGACTATTAGCAAAAGCCATGATGTCTCTCTCTTCCCAGAAAAAAGCAGAATCGGATCTCTTAATCATTTCAAATTTGCTGAGAAGTTTCATAGCATATACCTTCCTGGTGGATTTATGCCTGACCTTTAAAACGGAAAATAATGAACCTTTCATTAACAGCTCAGCATTTCCCAGAACAATTTACTAAATGATTTTAACACCTTGTTAAATAATTTAACATTGTTTTTCTAGCTATTTTATTTCTTCTCTTCTGCTGAATTATCCCAATTAGATAATCAAGACTTTAATTACCAGACACAAGTAATGTTAGAAGAAACTCTTTATTCTCTATAAGACACTCCTTTCTCTTCCACCCTGCTATGGATGATGCTTGAAACCTCTTCTCTACCCATGGATGCTTGGGGTAAATATTTCACACTGCTGCAGAATTTGATGCTAGGCTTTCATATCCTTAGGCAAGAATGTCTAGAGTAATTTAAAGCAACAATTTTATAAAAATAATACTTTCCCAAATAATATATGTTAAACACACAAGTGGATTTTTTTAGTTTTAAAAAGTTAACTGTTTTTTAAATCTCATTAGAATAACCTACCAATTGAACTTCTCCAAATGCACCTCTGCCAATCACCTTCACTACTTCATAATCTTCAGCTTTCATTCGTAAATCTCTAATTTTATTTATTGTGTCTTTATCTGTATGAAAAGAAAAGTTTATAATTTTAAATCACTGAAGCATTATAACCAACACTGCTTATTTTACATTCAAGTTCTTGAGAAATACAATGAAACAACATTCATTAAGAATTACTTAATATATAGTAATATGTAAAGTTATAAAATAGAGAAATGTTCAATGTACTAAGAATTGTTTTAAATAAATTCTGGAATGACCACTCTAGTGATTAAAATGTTTTCATTAAAATCTTACTTAATAGAATGTTTCAGAAAACAAATATTATACTACAAACACACACTTAGGATAATTAGTTAATTAGTTCCTGGTATTTTAAGTATACATCTAATTTGAATTGTGAGACCATGGTAGACATTTTAGATTAATGAAAGAAACTTTTCTTTTTGTCAAGTCAGTTTTGACAATCCTTTAAGAAAGATATAAATAATTTAAGATATCAAAGGCAAGTAGGCTAAAGAATCACGTAATTATATCATTATGTTTCTCTATTCAGACCTAGATTTTAACTTAAAACACACAGTGGGAATCACTGCAATTATTTATATAAACCTGTCACGCTAAAAACTATAATAATTTACAAATCCCCACTGGATAGATATTCTAATTCCTAATTTGGTCATAGATTAAAATAGGGCTATTTTAATCCACATGGGTCAACACTGGCATGAGATTACATGGAAAAGCTTCACATTTCAGAGTTGTACGAAACACAGAACAGCTATTAAACTTAAGTTCTAGTTCCTAATAAAAGCTGCATATAATATTCTTGTCTTTCTTTTCAAAAGCACATTTGAACTCAAGTGTTTGCGTACATTATGACCAATAAACACACGCAACAGAGAGCAAACACAAGGATAACGCAAGCAAACACAATTTTCACACAAGGATAACATAAGTACATTTAATTTTAGGTTACATATCAACTGCAAGATGCACCAGAAAGATACAGACAATAATCACTTAATTCACTGCACAAATATTTGTGTACTATACAGGCTCTATAATCACTGTAAAGATAATTTTAAAACATACAGTAGTTCCCCCTATCCATGGTTTTTCTTTCTGTAGTTTCCATTACCTATGGTCAATCGATGTCTGAAAATACTAAATGGAAAATTCCAGAAATAAACAATTCATAAGTTTTAAATTTCACGCTGTTCTAAGTAGCAAGATGAAATCTTGTGCAGTCCAGCTTCTTCTCACCAGGGACTTGAATCATCCCTTTGTCTACCTTATCTATATTGTATACACTACCTACCTGTTAGTCCCTTAGTAGCCCTCTTGGCTATCAGATCCACTGTCATGCTATCACACTGCTTGTGTTCAAGTAACCTACATTTTACTTAATAATGGCACTAAAGTGCAAGAGTAGTGATGCTGACATTTCAGATATGCCAAAGAGAAGCTGTAAAGTGCTTCTTTTATGTGAAAAGGTGCAAGTTCTAGACTTAATAAGAAAAAAATCATATGAGGTTGCTAAGATCTATGGTAAGAACGAATCTCCTATCCATGAAATTGTGAAGAAGGAAAAAGAAATTTGTGCTAGTTTTGCTGTGGTGCCTGAAATATGTACGTATAGGAAGAAACATAGCATATATACGGTTCAGTACTATCCCCAATTTCAGGCAACCACTCGGGGGGTCTCAGAACATGTCTCCTGCAGATAAGGTGGGACTACTTGTAGTTCCTGCTCTCAAGGAGTTCAAACTCTAGCAAATGAAACAAAAACAAACAATGAAAAAAAAAATACCACACACAAAAAAAGCAATAAAGGAGATAAACACAGAGTTTGTGGAATACTAAGGAAGACACGCAACCCAAGCCTGCCTGGGAGAAAGGTGGCTGGAAAAGGCTTTCTGGAGATGGTAACATCTGAAATGAGTCAAAAATGAAGAGTAGCAGTTAGCCAGATAGAGAGAAGAAAAGAGAGAACACTACAGGTAAATGGGCACAGAACACAAGAAGTTCTGAGTTGCTGGAGTATCAAGTTTGTGGTAAGGATTCGAAGGAGAGGCTGGAGAGCCCAAAACTGGTTAAGGAATTTAAACTTTACCTGTAGGCCAGTAGTTATAAAATTATTATTTAACCATCAAAAATCTTTTTCACAATAAAATTTAAAGCAGCTCAATATCTAAAATAGATAAAAGAAGGTGCTCTGCTTCAGGAGGGTAGTTGGGGGGAAGGGCGTCAGAGAGGGGCTGGAGCCTCTTCAACTTTATACTCGTCCAAAATGCAGCCCCTGAGAGTCCTGTGGGATCTGTTGGGAACTTAGACGCATAATTTGAAAACTACTACTATTGGTTGGAAGCCATGAAAAGAAATAAGGCAGATAAACAACACAGTCAAATTTACATTTCAGCTAAACCACTCTGTGGAATATGTCAAAGATGAATTCAATAAGGGCAAGACTGGAGGTGGGGAGAATTTTAAGAGTACTGTAATACTCCAGATGAGAGATAAGAAAGTTCTGAACAAGGATGGCATGTTATATAATAGCCCATGGGGCTGAGAAAGGATCCCTGGCTCTGGCTGTATGAGGTTTAGAGCCATAAATAGGCTATGAAGTCTGTACTTTGAGTTCAGAAAATATATTTGCTGCAAATTTGTGTGGGAATGTAGATCTTGCTTCCTGTTTTAGTTTCTGACAGCAGAGGAAGCGTATAAAGCAGCTTGACATTACTTGTGATTCTAATAGTATTAGTTGTCAAAATGACTTTATTACATTTAAGTTTTACACAAAAGTGCTGTTTTGCCTTTTAATTTTAGGTTGAATTCCTTAAGAAACATTATGAAGTCTGGAGCAAAAACTAATTTCCAAAGTCAACCAGTGTTTAATGAAAATTCAATGACAGTTGAGAATGGTTCTTCTCATTCAGAAAAACCTTCATCTTGGTCCTTGTTTTAGCTCATACTGCCATACAAGATATCATGGACTGGTGGCTTAAACGACATGCATTCATTTTCTCACAGTTCTAGAGGCTAGATGTTCACGATCAGGGGGCCAAAATGTTTGGTTTCTGGTAAGGCCTCTCTTCTTGGCTTGTTGGCAGACGCAGTCTCTCCGTGTGCTCACATAACCTCTTCCTTGTGTGTGCATGTGCAGGTAAGGACACTAATCCTATCTTATCAGAGCCCCACCCTCATGACCTCATTTAACCTTAATTGCCTGCTTATTGGCCCTATCTCCAAATGTAGTCATATTGGGGGTTACGGCTTCAATATATGAATTTGTGGGAGGGGGGACATAAGTTAGTTCATAGCAGTCCTTAACTCAAAAAGGGATCACAATAAAATGTTACCACTGCTAAGCCATCAACTTGCCAATATCCAAATTGGGATATTCAGCTTTAATTTCTGACAAAAATTTACAGAATTGATGATGGTTAAGTCCATGAGAATGAATGATGTTTATCATTAACATTGTGGTTCAATAACACATGATAGTCTCAAATATTTTCCACAAAGTACCTGCTGACGTATAATACAATAAATAACTATAGGCTTTAAACACCTTGTGTCTGCACAAGCTTTATTAGCTTGTCCAACTAAGCCTTTTTCTGCACCATACATAATTTTAACTACCATCACTTGTAACACATCTTAGCATACTCCACCTTCAAGTTTACTTAATGTTTTCTCCACTTTAAAAATCTTGCCTGTACTTGTTCCACGCAGACAACACATAGAGGGTAATTCTTCAGTCACTTCCAAGTCTGCAGCGACTCCTCAAATAAACCACCAGAGTCAAGGAAAATCACTCAAATGATGTCCTGTTTCTTAATTGACTATTGATTTTGCTCCCAATGGACTCAATTCTTTGAGCAACCGTTCTTGCCAAAAGCTAACCGCCTTAAACGAGGTTTTCTCTCTGTACACATTTGTTTTGCTAATGCAAACACTCAACATCATTGAACAGCTTTCCCTGCTTGGTTAACAAACAAGCCACTCATAAACTTATGTTAAGGTCGAAGCCTCAATTTCCTTTCTTATTTTTGAGAAGAAAATTCTGCTGTGCTGAGATATTTCATTTTAAATTTTCTACTTTTTCTGACTCTTGCTTTCCTGTGAGTTGGGAATATTATGATGAGTGCTTAATCTGGTAATGCCATACAAAAACAAGTGGTGGCCGAAATTTCGCTTGTGGGCTGTAATTTGCCAACCCCTGCTCTAAGGAAAACCCAGCTCTCGTCCGAGGGCACAGCTTCCCCTGCAGCACTCACATGGTGACCTTTACCCTTCCACACCCCTTATACCACTGCTCCTGGAAGTGGGATAGGTGAACTCCACAGCCATCTCTACACACCCACCCTAAATCTGCAGCTTTGATTTTCATGTTATTAGGTTATATCTCCTACTACCTCTCACTGCCGCTGCAATCTATTGACTTTCAGGTCATCACATCTCATTGCTAGACAATTTTAGTTCCTGGTTTACTGACTTTATTGCCAATATTCTCCTGTTTTAATCTTGAGGATTTTAATACAGCCATAGATAACACTTCTAATAATCCAGCCTCTCAAAATCTTTAAATTCTCTCCTTCAATGATCTTGTCCTTCACCTTATCTCAGCCACTCATTTCCATGGTCACATACTAGACCTTGTCATTATCAGTAATTATAATCCTCCCATAATTTCAATTTCAAATCTTACACTCTCTAAGCACTCTCTCAGTTTTCCTGCTCACTCCCTCCATAACTCAAGTCCAACAATCCTCAACCCCACCAACCTCCAATCCACTGATCCTATCCCACTTTTACTCTACCTCATTGCACTGACAGCTTCTCTTTCTTACCTACCCAGCTTAAATTACATGGTCAATTATTATAATCACTCACTTGCAAACACCTTCAATGCCTCGGCTCTCTTCTGCTTCATTATACTTAGTTTGGCAAAATCACAATCCTAGTTAAATCAATTCTCCAACTAACTCTGTCAGCACCCATGCAGTTGAATATGTCTGGATAAATACACAAAATTATATTGACTCATCCCATTTTAAATTCATAATCACAAACATAAAGCTGGACCTTAATTATGCTTGGCAATCATATATGTCCCTATTCTATTTCTCCCACTCTGCTAGAGACCATATTTCACATTTTCTTCTCTCTTCTCAAACCTCCCACAGCTCTCCCACTGATCCTTATTCATAGCTAATGACCTTGTTGGCTACTACCCTGAAACAAATGAAACAATCAGAAGAAAACTGCCACAGACTTACCACTATATATATATTCAACTGCCAGCATGTACACTCATATATTTGGTCTCTTCACCTTCTACTATAGGAGAATACTGCTATCTTACATCAGTCCCTCCACCAGTGATGTCACCCTTTTTCACTAATTCAAGGACACTGCTCCAGCCATTCTCCCCTTTCTCCTGTATCATTAAGCTTTCCCATTCTTAACTGGATCCTATCATACTATTTTTATTTCCATCTTAAACAAACAAATCTCTTGATCCCACTTCTCTCACCAGCTACTGCTCCATTACCCAACTTCTCTACAGCAAAACTCCTCACAAGTTGTCTATACTCTCCATTTCTAAATCTTCCTTCATATTTGCTACTAAATCTACTCTGAGTGGGTTTTGGCCATTACTTTTCTATCAAAATTGCTTGTCAGAGTCACAGATGACCACCATGTTGCTAATCCAACAACCAATTCTCAGTCCTCATCTTGACATATCAACAGCTTTTGACACAGTTTCATCACTCTCTCCCGGTAAACTTTCTTTACTTGACTTCCAAGATACCACATTGCTCCAACAATACTAAGGGTGTTGTTTCAACCTCAATGGTTACTTCTCAGCTGCCTTTGCTGGTTCCTCCTCTTCTCCCAGATTTCTTAACACTGAAGTATCTCAAGGCTCAGTCCTTCATAGTGTTTTCTTCTCTATCTACACTCTTTTCTTTGGTGGGCTTTAACAACCATCTACATGTCAACAACTCCCCAATTTTTATCTCTAGCCCAGACCTCCCTCTTAAACTTCAGATTTATATATTCAACTGCTTACAAAATGGGTAACAGACATCTGAAATTTAATGTGTCTTAAACTGAAGAGATGTTCTCACCCAAAACCTCTACCTATGATCACCACATTTCAGTTGATGGCTTAATTTTGCCTGGGGCAAAAATGTAGTGGGCATTCTTGCCTCCTTTTTTTCCTTACACTCCACATCTTATC
The DNA here is from genome assembly GCF_020826845.1 of Diceros bicornis minor. Taxonomy (NCBI): domain Eukaryota; kingdom Metazoa; phylum Chordata; class Mammalia; order Perissodactyla; family Rhinocerotidae; genus Diceros; species Diceros bicornis. Next base: position 14,063,714 of record NC_080755.1, on the reverse strand, counting down.
TTTCAGGAAAACATGCTTGCCCTACCTTTAAAATACATCTGGAACCTGATAACTTCTCACCCTCTATGCTGCTACCATGCTGGACCAAACCACCATCTTCCTTGGATTACTGCAATGGCTTCTTAATTGATTTCTCTGTATCTATACTTACATCTCCATAGTCTATTCTTAACACAGGGTGATATTCTTAAAACACAAGTCAGATCATGTAACTCCTCTGCTCAAAAATCTCTAATGTCTTGCCATCTCATCCAGAGCAAAAGTTAACGATCTTACAATGGCCTACAAGACTCTACCTGACCTAATCTCCCTATTTCCTTACTTCTCTGACATCATCCTACTACTCTCTCCTTTGGTTAATCCTTTCCAGCCACAATGGCTTCCCTGCTGCTCTTTAAACATGCCAGGTACCCTCACCTGTTAAGGCCTTTGCACTGGCTGTTCCTCTGTATGCTATTCTCTTCCCTCAAACATCCACATGATTAACTCACTCAACTACTTCAACTCTTTTCTCAAATGTCACCTTTTAGTGAGCCTTACCCTAGTCACCCTATCTAAAACTTCAAACTTCTCAGAACTTCTGATCCTTCTTATAGTATTCTATTTACTCCCATAATAAATATCAACCTCTTTGCTTTTTACAGAATTTGTTTGATGCAAAATAATACTTGCAAAAGTACAAATTTGGTAAGCCCTCATTAATTCTAAAACCAATAAATAGGATTGTGTGACCATAAGACCCTTTACCAATTTCTGATTGTCAACTGTTTTGAGCCAGGTGATGCTCGCAGAAAGCTAAGATTCAGAGAAGTGAAATATTACTACATAGCACAGTAAGCAAGGAATAAAATGGGCAAAGTGAGTCACAAATAGACTCCATAAGTCTTGACAGGCCACCAACTAGCTAATTGGTCTCTAAATAATCACAAGTTAGCAAAAGAGGCAGTACAGAAAGGTTGAGAATTTATAGTTTCAGGGTTACCAAAATTTCAGAAAGATTTCAATCACATACAGACTCTTCAATCTAACTTTCTAGGAAGCAAATGGATAATTTTCCTTAAGAGTCTTTAAAAAAAATCACACTTATACTCAGTAAATTCTACTTCTAGGAATTTATCCTAAGGAAATTAGATATGATGTGGAACCAAGATTCCTACAATAAAATGTAAACATTAAATAATTTCATACACATATAATGGAGTATTAGGCAACATTTAAAAGTGCTGTTGAAGAATAATTACATAGATCCCCATCAAAATACCAAAGGCATTCTTCACAGAAATAGAAGAAACAATCCTAAAACTTGTGTGGAACCACAAAAGACCCCTAATAGCCAAAGCAATCTTGAGAAAAAAGCACAAAGCTGGAAGTATCAAGCTTCCAGATTTCAAACTATACTATAAGGCCACGGTAATAAAAACTGTATGGTACTGGCACAAAAATAGACACATCAACCAATGGGACAGAATAGAGAGCCCAGAATTAAACCCTGGCATATACAATCAACTAATATTCGACAAGGGAGCCAAGAATACCCAGTGGGGAAAGGACAGCCTCGTCAACAAATGGTGCTGGGAAAACTGGAGATACAAATGCAGAACAATGAAATTGGACCTCTATCTTACACTACGCACAAAAATTAACTTGAAGTAGATCAAAGACGCAAACATAAGACCTGATACCATAAAATCCCTAGAAGAAAACATAAGGAAGAAGTTCACTGATATTGGTCTTGGCAATAAATTTTTGAGCATGACACCAAAAGCACAAACAACAAAAGAAAAAAATGAACAAATGGGACTACATCAAACTCAAAAACTTCTGCACAGCAAAAGAAACAATTACCAAAATGAAAAGACAAGGTATAGGAGAACATTTTTGCAAATCATATACTGTATAAGGGGTTAATATCCAAAATATATAAAGAACTCAGTCAACTCAATAACAAAAAACCAAACAATCCAATTAAAAAACGAGGGGGCTGGCCTGGTGGTGTAGTGGTTAATTTCATGCACTCTGCTTCGGTGGCCCAGGGTTCACGGGTTCGGAACCCGGGTGCAGACCTACCCACCACTTATCAAGCCATACTGTGGCAGGTGTCCCACATAAAGCAGAGGAAGATGGGCAAGGATGTTAGTTCAGGGCCAATCTTCCTCAGCAAAAAGAGGAGGATTGGCAGCAGATGTTAGCTCAGGGCTAATCTTCCTCACACACACAAAAAATGAGCAGAACTAAATAGACATTTCTCCAAAAAGGACATCAAAATGGCCAACAGACACATGAAAAGATGCTCAATACCACTTATCATCAGGGAAATGCAAATCAAAACCACAGTGAGATATCATCTGTTAGAACGGCTATCATCAAGAAGACAAGAAACAACAGGTGCTGGTGAGGATATGGTGAAAAGGGAACCCTTATATATTGTTGGTGGGAATGTAAATTGGTCCAACCACCATGGAAAACAATATGGAGGTCCCTCAAAAAATTAAAAATAGATATACCACACAATCCAGCAATTCCTCTTCTGGGTATATACCCAAAGGAAATGAAAACAGGACTTCAACAAGCTATATGCACTCCCATGTTTACTGCAGCATTATTCACAATAGCCAAGATATGGAAACAACCCAAATGACCATCAACAGATGAATGGATAAAAAAGACATGGTACACATACACAACGGAATATTATTCGGCCATGAGAAAGGAAGATAACCTCCCACTTGCAACAACATGGATGGACCCTGAGCACATTATGCTAAGTGAGGTAAGTCAGACAAAGACAAGTAATGACATCACTTATACGTAGAACCTAAAAACGTTAAACTCGTAAAAAAAATAGAGAGTAAGACAGTGGTTACCAGGGTATGAGGGGGTGGGAGGATAAGAATGATGGTGTTTAAGGGTACAAACTTGTAACAAGTAGTAAATAAGCCACAGAGATCTAATGCACAGTATAATGAATACAGACAATAATACTGCACTATAATTACATAACATGATAAATATTGCTACATTGGCAATCATATGACAATACATAAACATATCGAAGTAACATGTTGTACACCTTAAACTTACACAATGTTATACATCAAATTTATTCAATAAAAAAAAGAATAACAAAAAGAGAATGATGTTCAACATACAATGTTGAGCAAAAATACAGAATAAACTGCATGTGGTATACGAACTCAATACAAACTCAAATATATTGAACTATATATTTCAAGTTTTCTATAATGACTCTGTTGGTTTCTAATGAGAAAAAGATATATTTTTGCCTAGCTTAAGATCCTAGATTATAAAATGCACCATCATTTTATGTACAACTACCGATTGTAAGATACATCCCGATTGTTAAAAGTTATAAAAAATGTCACAATAGATAAAATATGGTAATAAAAGCTATGCACAATACACTGTTTGACCAAAATATTGCTACTCTTTGCCTAAAGAATCCCAGTATATCTTGCATACTTTCAGAGTAGTCCTAACAAGCTCTAAAATTATCTAAACTTATCTGGAAAACTTACAATATGATATTCAATTCCATAAAAAATCTGATTGTTTTAATGCAAAAAATTATTTCATGCCTAAATCTTCAAATAAAATTCAAGCTCCAAGAAGACATGCCATGTTTTACCAATGTGTGTACACACACACACACACACACACACACACACAGAGTAATCAGCTTGAGAAACGGATCAACAAAAAAAAATATCCAAACTCTTCAACATAGAATAAAACAGCTTTTAGATCTTGTTACCGTCTGATTCTCCAGTCTTTTATTTCTAGATACTCTCAACAACAATGCTCTAGCAATGCCCAATTATTTGCAACTGCCCACACAGCCATACTGCTTCACATCTCCACGCCTTTGCAGATGTTGACCACCAGCCTCAAATGACTTGCCCCACACTTTATGTGACCAGGTTACTATCAAACAAGATCTACTCCTGTATTTCCTCCTCAGCCATTCCTGATCCCTTTAAGTAGATGGGATGGATCTCTTCTCTGGGACACCACTATTTCCCTACTGTTTCATCTATCAATCTGGACTGGAATTGTTTATTTTTTTTATTTTTATTTTTTTTGTGAGGAAGATCGGCCCTGAGCTAACATCTGCTAATCCTCCTCTTTTTGCTGAGGAAGACTGGCCCTGGGCTAACATCCACGCCCATCTTCCTCCACTTTATATGGGACGCTGCCACAGCACGGCTTGACAAGCAGTGCGTCAGTGTGCACCCAGGATCCAAACTGGCGAACCCCGGGCCGCTGCAGTGGAGTGCGTGCACTTAACCGCTTGTGCCACCGGGCTGGCCCCATGGACTGGAATTGTCTATATAGCTCTGTTGCTTCTATTAGATTGTACATTCCCATTTCCTTAAGGCTAGAGACCATACTTCATTCATGGATATGTCCCTGATGTATGCATGTGCTCAATGATACTTATTGAAACATTAAAAACATTTAATGATATTATTTACAAATGGAGACAATCAATTACATGCAGCTCTTATCTATTTAGGAACAATAGAAAAGCCACATATATTTACTCCAAAATAATAAAAGTATATATTTAAAAATCAATCTTGGGTTTCTCAAAACGTTAAACATAGAATTACCATGTGACTAGCAATTCCACTTCTAGGCAACTACCCAAGAGAAATGAAAACATATGTCCACACAAAAAACTTACACAAATGTTCATAGCAGCATTATTCATAATAGCCAAAAAGTAGAAACAATCCAAATGTTCATCAAATGATGAACGGATAAACAAAATGTGGTCTATCCATACAGTGGAATATTAGTTGGCAATGAAAAAGAATGAAATACATGCTACAACATAGATGAAACTTGAACACATCATGCTAAGTCCAAAAAGCTAGTCACAAAAGACCACATATTGTACGACTCCATATATAAGGAAATGTCCATAGCAGTCAAACTATACAGACATAAAATAGATTAGCCATTGCCTAGGGCCAGGAGCTTGGGGAGAAATGGGGAGTGACTGCTAATGGGTACAGGGTTTCTTTATGAGGTGTTGAAATGTTCTAAAAGCGACTATAGTAATGGTTGCACAGCTCTATAAATACATACAACAATGAACTGTACACTTTAAATGGGCAAATTTTATAGCACATAAATTATATCTCAATAAAGGTGTTTAAAAAAATCAATCTTGGGTTTGGCAATGATTTTTACATACAACACCAAAAGCACAATCCGTAACAGAAATAACTGATAAATTAGACCTTACAAAAATCAAAAACTTTTGCTCTGTCAAAGACAATATGTAGCCTTTTGAGTCTGGAGGTGGAACTTATTCATCCCATCCCTGTGAGTGTGGGCTGAACTAGTGACCAGATTCCAAAGAATAGGGTATGGAAAGGGAAAACAGTAACTTTCCAGGAGAGAAGCCTGGCAGACACTATCTTAAACCAGCGATAAAGGCTAACATTACCATTGATAAATCATGATGATATCAAATATCCGAGATATAATGTGATGAGAAGCGTACTTCATCTCTGTGGTACTCATCCCCAAAACCCAAACCCCAGTCTAATTACGAGAAAACATCAAACGAATCCAAAATTGAGGGACGTTCTGCAAAAATACCTGATCAGTAATCTTCAAAACCATCAAGGTCATATAAAACAAGGAGAAATGGAGAAACGCTCACAGACTAGAAAAGACTAAGGAGAAATAGCACCTAAATACAACATGGTATTCTAGATTGGATTCTGGAACCAAAAAAAGGAGATTAGTGGAAAAACTAATATCTAGATAAAGTATGTAATTAGTTAATAGTAATATACCGATTTCAATTTCTTAGTTTTGTCAATGTACCATGGTTATATAAGATGTTAACATTAGGGAAAGCTGGGTGAAGGGCATACAGAAATCTCTGTACTATTTTTGCAACTTTTCTGTTAAGTTTATCACAAAATAAAAAATTTATTTAAAAAGTAAATAAAGAAGATAGTTAACATTTCTTTTTAAAATATCACTAAATTAGATTTTTATTTGTAATAACTTCATACAAGATTTTGTAATATTCCAGGCCATACTGCATAATATATTCAATTTTAGGGCTCCATTTTAAAATTCTGACTTTTATACCACCTTGTGGTATAAAACTGCATTTTGGCAACATATATCAAAATGTAAACTAGACACAACCTTTGACTCAGCAATTCCTGAAATTCACTTCACTCAAAGAAAGAAAAAGCAAGTATACCAAGTTGTATGTATAAGAATGTTCATCACAGCCTTATTTAAAGTAGTGAAAAGCTGGAAGGAATCTAAGTATCCAATATTAGTGGACAGTTAGTACTATAGTTTTTAAAATTATAGTACATTCATTCAATGGAATAAAAACATTCATTAAAAAAACATGTTATCTATACTTATTGACATAAAAAGGTATTTTGCGACTTGCTTTTCACTGAACCTACTGTGGACAGCTGACAGAATTCTCCTATTGATTTAGATTCAGATTGTTCTAACTTTTTGCTCTAAAACAATATATATTTGAAATAATGAACATTCCTGTATCTTTGCAGAGCTGTTTTTTGCAAGATACATTTAAGTATTAATTTATGCTCATGAACATTATTAGTTTTAAAATGTACTGTCCAACTGCCCTGCAAAGTGACTGCATCAATTTTCATTCGCACTTAATCCTCACCAATCCTAGATACTATTCTTTTTTGCCTTTCTTATTCAGACGGGGTAGGAGGGGATCTTTTTCTTATTTTAACCCATATTTCTTTAAATATTAATGCATTTGTCAACTGTCAACTGCTCATTGGTCATCTGTATTTTTTCTCCTTTATACTACATATTCAGTTACTTTGCCCATTTTTTTTACCGTTTGTGTTTTTCTTACTGATTGGAAGGATCTCTTCATATATTAGGAATATAATTCTATTAAATACATTGTAATTTTCTCCAGTTTGCCAGTGTTCTTTATATTTGTTTATATACATATATAAAGTTTCAATATGGCAAAATCTGTCAATGTTTCCTTTATAGTTTCTAGTCCTGGTATTCCACTTTTAATACAAAAGGCATTCCCTACATGAAGACTATAAACATAATACCTATAATTTTATCTAGTACTTTATGTCTTTATATTTGCATATGTTATGAATTGGAGACTGAATTTCATTTTCCCCTCATATGGATTTCTAACTGTCTCAATACAAATTATGGAATAATCTACCTTTTTCCCAGTGACCTAAGTGCCATCTTAAGCTTATATCAAATTTTCACATAATAAAAAAGTATGCTTCTAGACTCTCTATGATGATCTATTGGTCTTATGTCTTTCAACAAAGTACTATTTTTCTTATACTTCAGTATCCAGTTTGAAAAAATAATCCCAAAATATTATGACTACAACCCCCTCACTGCCCCCCAGAAATGGAGATTTCTTCACCACTCAAGTGCTAGAGTTACTGAACTACGCATGCCATTTACAGACCTAATAAGCAAGAAATCAAACATGTCAAAACCCTACTACATTTCAATGCTTTCTGGCTGGATATGTCCCACATTAACGCAGGCTCTTATATGTATTTTAATACTTACTAGTGGAGAAGGAAGTTTTTTTGTTTTTTTTGTGAGGAGGACTAGCCCTGAGCTAACATCTGATGCCAATCCTGCCCTTTTTTCTTGAGGAAGATTGGCCCTGGGTTAACATCCGTGCCCATTTTCCTCTACTTTATACGGGACGCCGCCACAGCATGGCTTAACAAGTGGTGCACTGGCTCACGCCCAGGATCCGAACCTGCGAACCGCAGGCCACCACAGCAGAGTATGCGTACTTAATGGCTGCGCCACCAGCCCGCCGCAGAGAAGGAACTTTTTAATGTCACTACCAAATGGTAGTTGTACATTTTTTTCATTAGTTGAGGAACTTGAAAATGGAATTGTATACTAATCACAATATATGATCAAATATATTATATCTCCTCCTCTCAAGAAACTTATCCTTTTTAAACACAGAACAGTATATAAAAGACAGTATATAAATTTTGCTGTTTTTAGAAGTTTTACTCTTTAGAATTCCCCAAAAAGTGTAGACTTCTAATGACATCTAACTTTACATTCAAAGTACATAAAAAACATCTTTAATTTTACTACAGCTAATGTAGTACTCATCTTCAATATCACAGTACATGATTTTATAAGTGTAATGAGACATTCTCAGGAGAAACTAGCCACAAACATTAAAATGAGGGTTCTTCTACTACTAAACCACCAGAAAAAAAGTAAAAATATGTCAATAAGTACATACTTATCAATAGCTACTTTAAATGTCAATGGACTAAATGCTCCAAACAAAAGGCATAGGGTGGCTGGGCCAGCCCGATGGTGCAAGCAGTTAAGTGTGCACACGCCGCTGCAGCGGCCGGGGGTTCGCCGGTTCGGACCCTGGGCACGCACCAATGCACCGCCTGTCAAAACCATGCTGTGGTTGCATCCCATATAAAGTGGAGGAAGATGGGCATAGATGTTAGCCCAGGGCCAGTCTTCCTCAGCAAAAAGAGGAGCACTGGCAGTTGTTAGCTCAGGGCCGATCTTCTTCACACGCACACCAAAAAAAAAAAAAAAAAAAAAAAAAGGCATAGGGTGGTTGATTAGATTAAAAAAACAAGACCCATATATATACTGCATACAAAAGACACACCGCAGACCTAAAGACACTCACAAACTGAAAGTGAAGGAATGGAAAAAGATACTCCATGCAAATAGCAATGAAAAGAAAGCTGGGAAATAAATAAATAAAATTAAAAAAAAAAAAAAGGGGGGCCGGCCCCGCGGCTTAGTGGTTAAGTGCGCGCGCTCCGCTGCTGGCGGCCCGGGTTCAGATCCCAGGCGCACACCAACGCACCGCTTCTCCGGCCGTGCTGAGGCCACGTCCTGCATAGAGCAACTAGAAGGATGTGCAGCTATGACATACAACTATCTACTGGGGCTTTGGGGGAAAAAAATAAACAAAAAAAATTAAAAAAAAAAAAAAAAAGAAAGCTGGGGTAGCAATACTCATATCAGACAAAATAGACTTTAAAACAAAAACTGTAACAAGAGACAAACAAGGGCACTAATAATGATCTAGGGAACAATCCAACAAGAGGATATAACACTTGTAAATATCTACGCACCAAACATAGGAGCACCTAAATATATAAAGCCATTATTAACAGACATAAAAGGAGAAATAGACAGTAACACAATAACAGTAGGGGACTTGAACACTCCACTTACACCAATGCATAGATCATCCAAACAGAAGATCAACAAGAAAACACTGGCCTTAAACCACACACTAGACCAGATGGACTTAGTAGATATATACAGAACATTCCATCCAAAAACCAAAGCACACACATTCTTTTCAAATGCACATGGAACATTCTCGAGGATTGATCATATATTAGGCCACAAAACAAGTCTCAATAAATTTAAGAAGACTGAAATAATACCAAGCATCATTTCTGACCAGAACGGTAAGAAACTAGAAATCAACTATAGGAAGAAAATCAGAAAAGCCACAAATATGTGAAGATTAAACAAAACGCTACTGAGCAACGATTGGGTCCATGAAGAAATCAAAGAAGAAATCAAAAAACACCTAGAGACAAATGAAAATGAAAATACAACATGCCAGAATTTATGGGATACGGCCAAAGGAGTTCTAAGAGGGAAGTTTATAGCAATATAGGCCTACCTCAATAAACATGAAAAATCTCAAATAAACAATCTAACAGTGCACCTAAAGGAACTGGAAAAAGAAGAACAAACAAAGCCCAAAATCAGGAGAAGGAGAGAAATAATAAAAATCAGAGCAGAAATAAATGAAACAGAGACTAACAAAACAACAGAAAAAAATCAATGAAACCCAGAGCTGGTTCTTTGAAAAGATAAACAAAACGGACAAACCTTTAGCTAGACTCACCAAGAAAAAAAGAGAGAAGGCTCAAATAAACAAAATCAGAAATGAAAGAGGAGAAATTACAATGGACACCTCAGAAATACAGAAGATTATGAGAGAATACTACAATACTACAAAAAGCTGTATGCCAACAAATGGGATAATCTAAAAGAAACGGATAAATTCTTAGAATCATATAACCTTCCAAAACTGAATCAAGAAGAAATAGAGAATCTGAATAGACCAATCACCAGTAAGGAGATCGAAACAGTAATCAAAAACCTTCCTAGGGCCAGCCCCATGGCTTAGCGGTTAAGTGCACACGCTCCGCTACTGGTGGCCTGGGTTCGGATCCCAGGCGCGCACCAACGCACCGCTTCTCCGGCCATGCTGAGGCCACGTCCCACATACAGCAACTAGAAGGATGTGCAACTATGACAAACAACTATCTACTGGGGCTTTGGGGAAAAAATTTAAAAAAAATAAAAAATAAACAAAACAAAAACAAAAACCTTCCTAAAAATAAAAGTCCAGGACCAGACAGCTTCCCTGGTGAATTCTACCAAACATTCAAAGACGACTTAACACCCATCGTTTTCAAATTCTTCCAAAAATTAGAGGGGAAGCTTTCTAACTCATTCTACAAAGCCAACATTACCCTGATACCAAAACCAGACAAGGACAACACAAAAAAAGAAAATTACAGGCCAGTATCTCTGATGAACATTGAAGGAAAAATCCTCAACAAAATACTAGCAAATCAAATACAACAATACACTAAAAAGATCATACACCATGATCAAGTGGGATTTATTTCAGGGATGCAAGGATGGTTCAACATCTACAAATCAATCAACATGATACAACACATTAACAAAATAAAGAATAAAAATCACATGATCATTTCAATAGATGCAGCAAAAGCATTTGACAAGATATAGCATCCATTTATGATAAAAATGCTGAATAAAATGGGTATAGAAGGAAAGTACCTCAACATAATAAAGATCATATATGACAAACCCACAGTTAATATCATTCTCAATGGTGAAAAACTTAAAGCTATCCCTCCAAGAACAGGAACCAGACAAGGATGCCCACTTTCACCACTCCTATTTAACACAGTATTGGAAGTCCTAGCCAGAGCAATCAGGCAATAAAAAGAAATAAAAGGGATCCAAATTGGAAAGGAAGAAGTGAAACTCTCACTATTTGCAGATGACATGATTTTATATATAGAAAATCCTAAAGATCCACCAAAAAACTTTTAGAAATAATAAATGAATACGGTAAAGTTGCAGGACACAAAATCAACATACAAAAATCAGTTGCATTTCTACACACTAACAACGAAGTAGCAGAAAAAGAAATTAAGAATACAATCCCATTTACAAGTGCAACAAAAAGAATAAAATACCTAGGAATAAACAACCAAAACATTGAGAGATCTGTACACTGAAAACTATAAAACATTGTTGAAAGAAATTGAAGAAGACACAAAGAAATGGAAAAATATTCTGTGCTCTTGGATGAAGAATTAACATAGAAATGTCCATACACTTCCTAAAGCAATCTACAAATTCAATGCAATCCCTATCCAAGTTCCAACATTTTTCACAGAAATAGAACAAAGAATCCTAAAATTTATATGGAACAACAAAAGACCCCGAATAGCCAAAGGAATCCTGAGAAAAAAGAACAAGGCTGGAGGCATCACACTCCCTGATTTCAAAATATACTACAAAGCTATAGTAACCAAAACAGCATGGTACTGGCACAAAAACAGACACACAGACCAATGGAACAGAATCAAGAGCCCAGAAATACACCCACACATCTATGGACAGTTAATTATTGACAAAGGAGCCAAGAACATACAACAGAAAAAGGAAAGTCTCTTCAATAAACGATGTTGGGAAAACTGGACAGCCACATTAAGAAAAATGAAAGTAGACCATTATCTTACACAAAAATTAACTCAAAATGGATTAAAGACTTGAATGGAAGACCTGAAACCATGAAACTTCCAGAAGAAAACAAAGGCAGTACGCTCTTTGACTTCGGTCTTAGCAACATATTTTCAAGTACGATGTCTGACCGGGCAAGGGAAACAATAGAAAAAATAAATAAATGGGACTATATCAAACTAAAAAGCTTCTGCACAGCAAAAGAAACCATCAAAAAAATGAAAAGACAACTTAACAATTGGGAGAAGACATTTGCAAACCAAATATCTGATAAGGGGTTAATATCCAAAATATATAAAGAACTCATACATCTCAACAACAAAAGAAACTAACAATCCAATTAAAAAATGGGCAAAAGACCTGAACAGACATTTCTCCAGAGAACATGTACAGATGGCCAACAGGCACATGAAAAGATGTTCAACATCATTAACTATCAGGGAAATGCAAATCAAAACTACAATGAGATATCACCTCACTCCCATCAGAATGGCTATAATTAAGACAGGAAACAACAATTGTTGAAAAGGATGTGGAGAGAAGGGAACTCATACATCGCTGGTGGGAATGCAAACTGGTGCAGTCACTATGGAAAACAGTATGGAGATTCCTCAAAAAATTAACAATAGAACTACCATATGATCCAGCTATTCCACTGCTGGGTGTTTATCCAAAGAACATGAAAACAGCAACACATAAAGATACATGCACCCCTGTGTTCACTGCAGCATTATTCACAATAGCCAAGACTTGGAAGCAACCTAAGTGCCCATCAAGGGATGAATGGATAAAGAAGATGTGGTATATATACACAATGGAATGCTATTCAGCCATAAGAAATGATGAAATCCAGCCATTTGTGACAACATGGATGGACACTGAGGGTATTATGCTAAGCAAAATAAGTCAAAGGGAGAAAGTCAAATACTGTACGATCTCACTCATAAGAAGAAGATAAAAACAACAACAAACACATAGAGACAGAGATTGGACTGGTGGTTACCAGAGGGGAAAGGGGAAGGCAGGAGGGCAAAAGGGATGATTAGGCACATGTGTGTGGTGATGGACTGTAATTAGTCTTTGGGTGGTGAACATGATGTAAAGTATGCAGAAATATAAGCATAATGATGTACACCTGGAAATTTATATACTGTTATAAACCAACGTTACTGCAATTAAAAAAAAGAGGGTTCTTCTATAAGTCATGAAAACTTTTGAAGTTTGTTTGAATTATTACACCTTAATTTAAAATGAGAAAAAACTTTTCCCTTTTCTGTTGAGCAACATGTACCTTTTGTGTAATTATACAAGGAGCTAAGGCCAACAGAGTCAAGTTGTTTTTACTTCCTTGGATGAACAACAGATTCATTGATGATAGCACAGAATATGCTAAACTGAAAATTTATTTCTCCATCACTTTTTAAAATAAAAGGTAATTGTTAATTTTAATCACCAACCAATGAATGGCTAATTTAAAGATAACACTAACATTTGACTATCATAATAATCATTTAATAAGTACAAAGGTATCATGATTTTACAAATTTAAAAAGTATGGGAAAGAAGTATTTTATGTTTTGAAGCATGCCAGAGTAATGACATATTAATACTTCAAGATGGGGTAAAGGAGAACAAACTTTCTAATTCTAATGATCATTATCCTTACTGTCTATTTACACACAAATAAACATCTATCTAATTAAATGTGTGTAATCCATAAAATCTTGTTTTTGGAACGAATTTAAGAAAGTAACCACTAAAGAAAAGGTTAAACTCCATTTTATGGAACATTAAAATAGTGTATGGTTCGTTACCAAATATAGTTACTTGGAAAAGCAAACAAAAACTTTGGATACAATCCTTTCACATGTAAAATAAAACCCTTTAATACAGTTATTTAATACAATGATATACCCCTTACAATGATAACATAATAGAAACTTTTTTATTTTGTGAGGAAGACTAGCCCTCAGCTAACATCTATTGCCAATCCTTATCTTTTTGCTGAGGAAGATTGGCCCTGGGCTAACGTCCGTGCCCATCTTCCTCTATTTTATGTGGTACGCCACTATAGCATGGCTTGACAAGCGGTGCGTCGGTCTGTGCCTGGGATCCAAACCTGCGTACCACTGGGCCAGCAAAGCGGAGCACGCGAACTTGACCACTACGCCACCAGGCCAGCCCTATAATAGAAACTTTTGAAGGAATTTTATTTTCTACATGTTAACTGAAATTATTTTGCTCTTATCACATGTGTGGCTTGTTTGTTGACTTATCTGTATGCTTGTTTTTGATTTGATGATTTTGTGTGGTTTGGCAGTAAAAATACAAGTGCCCAGCTTTCACTGCACTTAACAATCTAGTGATGAGGGAAGGAGGAAAAGAGGAATGGATACCAATCAAATAATCATAGAAATAAACATAACCTGTGATAAGTGCACAAGATGCCATGAAAGTACACACCCAGCAGCAGGACATCTGACCTAGCCCGAGAGGTTAGGAAACTAAAATGAAGGGTTATTTGAAATTTAAAGGATGACTCCTTTTTTTTTTTTTTTAAATATTTTATTTATTTATTTTTTCCCTCCAAAGCCCCAGTAGATTGTTGTATGTCATAGCTGCACATCCTTCTAGTTGCTGTATGTGGGACGCGGCCTCAGCACGGCCGGAGAAGTGGTGCGTCAGGACGCGCCTGGGATCTGAACCCGGGCCGCCAGCAGCGGAGCATGTGCACTTAACCGCTAAGCCACGGGGCCGGCCCAAAGGATGACTCCTTTAAGTTGGATGGGGTTGGAAGGAATTCTAGGAAGAGAAAAACATCATCTAAAAAGTCTTGTGGAGAAAGTATCAAGGTACTTGCCAGGACATAAACCTAAGCCATGTGGCTGAGGTGTAAGGAAATGAGGAAGAGAGTAGTACATGAAACTTGAAAGATCATACAGAGCCTCGTTAAGAAAATCTACTGAAAAGGTGGGAGTGAAATTTGACTTAAATTTGCAATTAAAAAAGAATCCTTTGGGGCTGGCCTCGTGGCATAGCGGTTAAGTGCGCGTGCTCCGCTGCGGCTGCCGGGGGCTCGGATCCCGGGTGTGGAATATCAACGCACTGCTTGTCAAGCCATGCTGTCGTGGCATCCCATATCAAGTGGAGGAAGATGAGCATCGATGTTAGCCCAGGGCCAATCTTCCTCAGCAAAAAGAGGATTGGCAAAGGATGTTGGCTCAGGGCTAATCTTCCTCACAAAAAATAAATTAAAAAAAAAAAAATCCTTTGACAGCAATGTAGCAAAGTAACTATAAATGGGCAAAAGTAGATGCACTGAGACTAAAGAGAAGACTTACTGTGATCATTCAAGTGGAGATGATGAAGCTTGTACAAGAGTAGTTGTAGTAGAAGACAAACAAAAGGTCAAGGCTCTGTCTGAAGACTGCCACTGATCAGAAATCTACATTTAGTGGTCTTTTCTTCAGTTATTATCAGACCATTTATTTATCTTTAATATTCTGGCAGCTCCAGATTTCTCCAAAGTTTTTCTAAAGATCCTCAATCACATCAGCATTGTTAATTCAATATTCTAGGGTGTAATCTGCCTAGATCTGGGAGTGTAAACTAATTTAAAGTGCTCAAATCTTTTCTCTTTCCTTGAATTTCAATTCCTTTAAGTTTTTAAAATTCATGAGAATAATGAAAACAAAAAATAAGATACTAAGTAATTCTGCATCCAATCCATTAACCCAAAAGCCCCAACCTGCCACCTCAGTCTGTTCCTCTGCCATTTGTCCTCCTTACCCCTTCCCACTCATTTATAAACCAAGTTCAATTTATACCAAACTCCTGGTTCCTCAAAGATAATCATACTTTTGGATGGCTCTGTGACTTAACAAACACTGTTCCCTCTCTGCCTTAATTGTTCTTCCTCAATTGAGAAATCTAGCCCATCTTTTAAGACTCAACTCAAATATCACATTCCTTCTGAAGCCATTCTTTACTCCTTCAAGATCTGTGTATCGTTACTTTCTCTATAAACTTCCACTATTATAAAGGTGTATATATACGTTACTATTTGCTTCTGCATGTATTTCCCTCCACAAGATAGTTAGATCTACAGTTAAAAAAAAAACAAAAAACACTGTCTTATTCTTCACGTCTTTAGTGAAATATTTCAAAAAATATTTCAAGAATAAATGGTCTCATGTAGTGAATTTATCATTTTCTCATATATCTAGAACTCTTAACTCTAAATGGGGAAAGATTAGACAGGGTAAGTTTCTTTTGTTGTCTTAAGAACTTATCCCAAGTCTTGGTTTATCACAGGCTTTTGGCCTAACACAATTTTTATTGATTTATACTACTCTTTTGCATTTATCCCTGGATACGTACTCATACTTGAAATGGTTATTCATATCCTTTCCAATCTGAGCTGAGAACTCCCTGTGGAATAACTGGTTTCTTTGGCTGCAACCTCCTTATATTCACCCCTTTTTGAAATTTAATCCTTCACTTGGAATCACTACTAATAGGATTTACCTTTTCAATAAATTTGATTAAATTTCCTAAGCTTGGGGCACATGCCTGACTGTGCCCAGCATTTCTTTCCTTCATTAATATAAAGTCTTAAGATGTGGTTCTCAGCTGAGGGCAATTTTGACTCCTAGGGGATATTTGGCAAAGTTTTAGAGATATTTTTGATTTTCACAGCTGGGGGAGGGTGAGAGTATGCTACTGGCATCTAGAGGTAGAGGCCAGGGATGCTGCTAAACATCCTACAATGCAAAGGACAGCCCCCCACAACAAAGAGTCATCAGTGCCACTGTTGAGAAACCCTGGTCTAAAGTGAACTGAATGCTTTGTCTCAAGGTCTCTGCTACATCCCAAATGCTAACCAATTCAGCCTTTTGGGTCACAATTAAACTCAGAATAGCAATTACTCTCATTACTTTCTCAATAATTAAATTACTAGCTATGCAAATAAAAATTTCATCAACTGTTTTTGTATGGTTTTGTAAGCAGATAGCTGCTACACCATCACTATCATAGCTATTATGACACTTTTGTAATCTAAATTAGGAAAGCTATAGTATGCTACCATAAAATATCATCTCTGGGTTTCTTTTTTTATCCAAACAAATACTCTCTACCACATTTTTACTCAGGTTCATGAATCTTCTTCATACAATGCTCTTCCTTCCTCCATTACCTTCTTTTAGACTGGTAAGATTTACTTAATAAATATGCTTTTCTACTAACAATTATTAATCTTGTACCCCAAAGTCTCAGTGACATTCATAATGGTTTACAAGCATAAACAGTCGTAATCTGTGTTCCCAAATTCCTCCTCCCTCCTCCGAATGCCCCCTCCCAAACATATTTCTTCAAAAATGTGACTAATTCCCACCAAGATAGCTTCATTTTATCTGAATATCTCTCTAATCCCTACTTAAAGTTCACCTTGAAATCTTTATCAGTTATGTGAGGCTGATAAACATTTTCTTCATAGTCCTCGTTATTTAGGTATCATACACCAGAGTCCAGAAAAGCAAATCTTTGTATTTTTAACTAATTATTCAGTCAAATCGTCACAGATTCTCTCTTCTCTTTCAGTCTCCACACATTCTTCAACACAAAGAGATGAAAATTAACAGCTTGTAATATAGTTAGGCCTGAAGTTCAAAATATTTCAAGCTGCTATACTTGAAAGCTGCTATATTTTACTGAAACTTAAGCTGAATTACTAAAGATCAAGATTTTATCCCATACTCCAGGTGTATTCTTAGATCACTACATCTGATATATCAGCAAAAAGTAATTCAAAACATTTACCTCTAGTAAAATAATTTTAATGTACTCACTAATGAAAGCCATAGATATCCATATAAATGAATTTCAGCAGTATGTAAAATACTATCCTATAAAAATCTATTACTCTGTGTGAAATATTACATAAATACAACTTCAGGAGTTCAAGGAGAATGTTATAATGTCACATAAATGGAATCATACCGTATGTACCTTTTGCACCTGGCTTTTTTCACTTACCACAATGCTTTTGAGATTTATCAATGTTGTTGCACATATCAGTAGTTTACTCCTTTTTTACTGCTGAATATTCCGTTACGTGTATGTACCACAATTTGCTTATCCATTTACCAGCTGATGGGCATTTGGGTTGCTTCCAGTTTACAGAAATTATAAATAAAACTTCCCTAAACATTCTCATACAGGTCTTTGTGTGGACTCATGCTTTCATTTCTCTTGGATAAATACCCAGGAGTGGGATTCCTGGGTCATATGGTAAATGATGTATAACTTTATAAGAAAAATGCCAATTGTTTTCCAAAGTGCCTTACCATTGTACAAACCAACCAGCAACATGTCAGAGCTCAGCTGCTCCACACTTGCATACAAACTTGATATTGTCAGTTTTTAAAATTTTAGTTATTCTAATAGTTGAGTACTGGTGTCTCATTGTGGCCATAATTTGCAACTTCCTAATGACTAATCATGTTGAGCAGCTTTTCATGTGCTTATTGGCCACTGTGTATCTTCTTTGGAGAAATGTCTGTTCAATTCCTTTGACATTTTTAAATTGGGTTGTCTTTTTATAATTGAGTTGTAAGACTTCTTTATATATTCTAGATACCAATCCTTTATCACATATATGATTTGCTAATATTTTCTCCCATTCTACAGGTTGTCTTTTCACTTTCTTGATAGTGTCCTTTGAAGCACAGAAGTTTTTAATTTTGATGACATCCAATTTATTTTTCTTTTGCTGCTTGTACTTTAGGTATTATATCTAAGAAACAATGGCCTAATCCAGGGCCATGAAGGCTTATGCCTACATTTTCTTCTAAGAGTTTTATAGTTTTAGTTCTTACACTCTGAACTAATTTTGTAGATGGTGTGAGTTAGGAGTCCAACTTCATTCTTTTGCCTACGAGATACCTAGTTGTCTAAGCCCCATTTATTGAAAAGACTAGTCTTTCCCCTTTCACATGTTATGCAACTATTTTCTCCCAGTCTATGGCTTTTTTTTTCTCTGAAGAGAAAAAGTTTTGAATTTTGATTAAGTCTAATGTATCTTTTTTTAAAACAATTATTTGTGCTATTTGTGTCCTATCTGAGAAATCCTTGCATAACCAAAGTCACAAATATTTCCTATGTTTTCTTCTGGAAGTGTTATAATTTTAGCTCTTACATTTAGGTCTATGATCCATCTTGAGTTAATTTTTGTATATGGTGTGAAGTAAGGCTTGAATATTGAATTACCTTGTCATCTTTGTTGAAAATCAAGTGATCATATATGGAAGGGTCTATTACTGCACTCTCTACTCTGTTCTATTTATTTATGTGTTTATTCTTTCATTAATATTATACTGTCTTGATCTTGAAATCCAGTAGTATTAATCCTCCAACTTTGCTCTTACTTTCCAAAATT
Organism: Diceros bicornis minor; assembly: GCF_020826845.1. Taxonomy (NCBI): domain Eukaryota; kingdom Metazoa; phylum Chordata; class Mammalia; order Perissodactyla; family Rhinocerotidae; genus Diceros; species Diceros bicornis. The sequence goes on along the minus strand of NC_080755.1, from coordinate 14,044,354 downwards.
GTTTTGGCTATTTCAGATCCTTCACATTTCCATATGAATTTTAGAATTGCTTGTCACTTTATACAAAAAAGCCTGCTTAGGTTCTGAGAATACACGGACTCTACAGATCAACTAATTTGGGAATTCCTGACATTTTAATATTGAATCATCTAATCCATAAACATTGAATATCTGTTCTTTTTTTTTTAAGGTCGTCTTTAATTTCTCTCTGTAATATTATGTAGTTTTCAGTATACAGGTCTTACACATATTTTGTCAAATTTATGCCTAAATTTTTCATGTCTTTGCTTCTATTGTAAATGGTGCTATATTTATTATAATGTCAATTTCAAATTGCTTGTTGCTAAATATATAGAAATACAATGCTTTTTGTGTCTTCTAACTTGCAACCTTGTTGAACTTACTTAGTTCTTCCAGCTTTTTTTGTGGAATCTTGAGGATTCTGTATACCGGAAAGCATGTTGTCTGAATAAGTAAAATTTTACTTCTTGCTTTTTAATCTATATGATTTTTCTTTATTTTACCTTATTGCACAGTCTAAAACTTCCAGGACAATGTTGAATGAAAGCGATGAGAGAAAACCGACTTGCCTTTTCCCAATCTTGGTAAAACATTTAGTCATACACAATTAAATACAATCTGAACTGTAGGTTTTTTGTAGATTCTCTTCATCAGAGTAAGAAAGTTTCCTTCAATTACTAGTTTGTAGAGGGATATTATTTAATCAAGAATGGATACTGAGTTTTATCAGATGCTTTTTCTCAATCTACTGAGATGATATTACGGATTTTCTTTTTTAATAAGTCAATATGGTAAACTAATTGATTTTTAAACCTCAAACTAACTTTGCAATCCTGGTATAAACCCTCCTTGGTCACAATTTTTACCTGATGCTAGATATGATTTACTAAATTTTGTTGTATTATTCTCTATACTTTTCTCCAATTTAATCTCCAGATTAAACTACACAAGTTTATCAGTTAAAACAGCTTACTTTATACTTTCATTTTATTTTACTTATCTCTACTGTGGCTATTGACGTTTCTATTTATAAAACATAATATAAAGGTATACTTAGGGGCCAGCCAGGTGGCGCAAGCGGTTAAGTGCGCGTGCTCCGCTGCAGCGGCCAGGGGTTCGCCGGTTTGGATCCCTGGCACGCACCGACGCACCGCTTGTCAAGCCATGCTGTGGTGGCATCCCATATAAAGTGGAGGAAGATGGGCCTGGATGTTGGCCCATGGCCAGTCTACCTCAGCAAAAAAAAAAAAAAAAAAAAAAAAAAAAAAGGAGGATTGGCAGATGTTAGCTCAGGGCCAATCTTCCACACACACACACACAAAATAATAAATAAATAAATAAATAAATAAAGGTATACTTAATACTACGAAAGCAGCAATGTACATAGCAAAAGGAGTAATATATTATGAAAGCATGTGTCCCAATTCTTTCTACCCAACTTTACAAAATTACACATCCTCCTTTGTACTAACAAGCATTTATCCTTTGCCTCCCATCAAATAAGAAATGGCCAAGTTTCTCCATCTTTTTAGTTCTTTTGCTATATTGTTAGGTAGGCAAGCAAGCAAATGTATACAATAATAAAATTTTCCTGGGATTTTCAGTAATATGTGAGAAATTAAGAAAACTTTTATACTTAAAAAGTTCCCAATTCAGAATCTGGTACTATATTCCAAAATAAAATTAAGGCTGAATAAATATTTTCATAAAAAACAGAAAAACTAAAAAAGCATAAAATTGGTAAGTAAAATTCTGAGGCAAGATTTCAGTGTAAAAGAAATTACAGGGGCCAGCCCCGTGGCTTAGCAGTTAAGTGTGCACGCTCTGCTGCTGGCGGCCCGGGTTCGGATCCGAGGCGCGCACCGACGCACCGCTTGTCTGGCCACGCTGAGGCCGTGTCCCACATACAGCAACTAGAAGGATGTGCAGCTATGACATACAACTATCTACTGGGGCTTTGGGGGAAAAAAAATAAAATTAATAAAATTAAAAAAAAAAAGAAATTACAACAAAGTAAAAAGATTTGACTATTTAGACAATAAAACTTTTCTAACAAAACAGATGTAACCAAAATTGAAAGATAACACTAAAACCAACCCAACCTAAATGTATCAATATGTATGGTTTACGAACAGAAATAAAGAAATGGAGTGGGGATGATTTTATGATCTACATCTTATTACCAATTCTTTAAGATTAAAAGTTTAAAACTATTTTAATAAGTTCTTTAATCAAAATTTGAATGATAATATCTAATATCAAAATCTGAAAAAGACTATTTAGAAAAGAACATCTGTAAAACTTAAATATGAGCCAGCTTTCCTGGAGAAAATTCTCAGTGGTAGGAGGCCTTTTCATACGTAATCTATTCTTTTTTATGTGTCTGTGTGAGGAAGATCAGCCCTGAGCTAACATCGGTGCCCATCTTCCTCCACTTTATGCGGGATGCCGCCACAGCACGGCCTGACAAGCGGTGCGTCGGAGCGCACCTGGGATCCGAACCCAGGCTGCCAGCAGCGGAGCACGCGCACTTAACCACTAGGTCACGGGGCTGGCCCTGTAATCTATTCTTAAATGCAGGTATTAAAATACAATAACTAATTCATTTACAAAAAAAAATAGAGGATAAATATAACATTATTGAAATCCAATGTGCATGTATGTATGTGCTTATTTTAACATATTTATTTAAGCCATTTTCTTTTCATTCCCTTCTCTGCAAAATATTTTACAGATTCTCTGGATTGGTACCCAAACTATTAAGAAAGTTTCTCTGCCATTTCCTACTCATTTTATGTAGGAATTACTGATGAAATAACCAAAGAGTAGACAGAAGGAAAAAAAAGAAATTTTTTTTTAATTATCAAAGCCAAGATTTCGTTATATACAGTCTGTCATTAACCTCCGCAAAAAAATTACTTACATCTGCTTAAAAAGTTGTCAATATTTTTGTTTTTTCTTAAGGCAGGAAAATCCAAATCATATACCAAAGCATCCAATCCATCCTAAACAAATAAACAAACAAACAGTTAGTTTTTTGGATCACACTATGAATACTTCGCCTTCTTATGAGTAAAGGTTTAAAACATACGCTTTAACATTCAATTTGCCTTCTCTCATACAGCTTGCATTCATTTAACACCTTCTACAAGGTTACATGAGTACCAGGAGAAGAAAATATTGGTTTTTATTTCATATATAGATTTTTCACCTTCTAACTCCCTCCCAGGCAAAGGAGCAGCAAAATCACCAAAAATTGGCTATAAGTGACTTCAACTTATGCCCTACTCCCCTCATAAGGGCACGAAATTTTACTTTTCACTTCCCTTCTTACTACTGCATATATCTTTATTTCAGATACTCATCAAAAACAAATGGCCTATATTTGTGAGTACAAATATTTTACAAGGTAGTATCTAAATAGTAGTTCCTAAAATGTGAAGTTCAGTATAAAATAAATTCTTTATTTAGATACATTTTTAATTATAAAAACATATTGGGTTTTCATAAGAGTTCTCTTTCCTTCTTTGAAGCACTTTCTAGGGCAACCATTAGTAAAGGACAAACATCAGCTTTTACTTTTCAGTGGATATTTAAATAGTATCTAAGCAAGTGCAGGGCAATGTGAAGGTATACCAATCAGTGTTGAAGTGGAAATGCATCTATTCAGATTATATCCTGTCATGTGGCAGGAGGAACATTCAAAAAGTCCCAAGTAATTTTCATTTTATTTAGCTGGGGAAATTTAATTTGCTCCAGCACAGCCCAAGAATAAAAACAGAAGCAGCAAAGGAAGAAACACCTTCTACAGACCCTGTACAGTCATGTTCATAAAAGATTGAAGGAGAAATTAAAGCCAGAGGATATACAGACTTTATACTTTGTGTTAAACCATGAGTGTGAATCACTCAGCTTTTAGAATACTTAAAATATTCCCCCAAGGAAACCAAAAAGTAGAGTCAAATTTAAACGTGCTTTAAAACATATCATTGCATAAGCTGGAAACTGACCATGGAGAGGATGGCTAACACCACCAATGTTATTCACTGCTTGAAGAGACCAATTCACCCTACAGTGGTTTTTCAAAATTCAGAAGTTTGTGCAGATCTGAAGAAAAAGTTCCTCCACTACAGCAAGTTCATCTACCCTTGAGATATATTTCTCAGAGTCTTACAAGCCATTTGAATATTTCTGTTAATTCTTTTTAAGAAAAGAGATGGGAACCTTCACATGACAACTTGATTTTTAGGAAGACCAGCTGATGCTTGGTCTATACTAAATTGAAAAACCAAACCAATAAATATTTGAATCACTATTTTCTAGGAAAAGGTAAATTAAATATGAATATTAAAGAAAAAACTTTGAATAGATTTTTAAGTTCTTTAAGGCAGAAACCACAGTTAACATCTCATTTTCTCCCACAGCACCTTACAGAATGATCTGAACAAAGAGGCACAAAATGTACATGAAACCAATAATTTTTAGGCCCAAGAGCAAAGGCATTATATTATTCAAGAAATAATATTTTTCTTAGATTAGACACTAAGTTTCAGTGTACTGTGTGACTCCAAAAAATTATACAGACTATAGTGTAGTGCAAGTACTATTAGCTACACAAGAAAAATTTTAGGCCAAATTTTGATACCTTAAAGTTGTCTGGGAAATGCAAGTAGGTATAATGCAATAACCTCAATATATTATTATACTTTACAATTATTATTTTAAGAGCTCCTAGTAAACATCTACTTCCAAAGACACTTTCCAGTTTTAAAAGGTTCAGAAAACCTAAATTTATAATAGCTTAGATTGTTTTGTAATATCAATCAAATAAAACATTAAAAAGTGAGGGAAATGTATATTAAATTTTATTCACATGCTGTCTTTGGTAAATACACTGAAAACAGCTCCCTCCAATCTTACTCCAAATACATTTTTTAAAAAATTATTAAATGTTAGACAGAGAAGAACCTCAAAAATTACCTTGTTTAACCAACTCATTTTATAGCCAAGGCAAATAATCAGAAATATAAACTGACTTGTGCAATGCCACACAGCTAGCTGTGTCTGAATCAAAATACTCTGTCTAGTAGTTATAGACATAACATGACCATAATTAAAACATAATTTAAAAAATCTTCAATCTCTTAAAAATGAAATTAGGAATTGAGAATAAACATGTATACTTAAACCAAGATATACTGTTCAAAGACTAACGGAAACTAATAGAAAATCACAAGTCATTCTTCTAATTACCAGCTAGGACTCAAAACGTAGTGTTTTAACTCAAAATCCTAAGTTTTCTCTAATATACCTCATGTTTTACTCATAGTATGTCAGACACTGTGGGTTTTCCTACTCCAACAATTATTTCCCCCTTCTACTTTCCTAATTTAACCTTGATTTTGTTCAGGCCACCTACACTCTTCCATGAGACTATCAGCTTCCAAGGAAGTGGAGAACCTTACCTAGCTCCAGGAGGTTGGTTCTGATTAGTCTAATTTAAGCCAAACATGGAGGCCCATTACTCTGGCCAGCGTTCAGCTTAAGTATAGGAACATGGCAATAATCTGGCACACGAGACATGAGGGAAAACCTACAGAAAGGTTTCTGGGAAAAGCTTCTTCTCTCTTGAAAGAGATAATGTAAGACACAGCCCCTCCTTTCATGAAAAATTGTCATGTCTGTATGTGACACCTTAAACAGCAGTCATCTTGAAGCCTCAAAGTAAGTTGGCAGAGGACAAAGCCAAACACAATGAGGACAACAGAGCCAAAGGATGGAAGGATATTTGTTGAACCACTGAATTAACCTACTCTGGAGCCACTCTACCCATACTTTCTTGAGATGATAAATTTCCCTTATGGTTTCACCCAATTTGCATTGCATTTTCTAGTTCTTGTACTAGAAGCATGCTAAATGAAATACATAGTAAGAGCTAAATAAATGCCACTGAATTGAAATAGCATTAACCAACACATGAGCTATAGGACTTGTAGCACTGAAAAGGCAAGAGAACTGCCCCTTCAATAGTGAGCCAAGGGGCAAGATGCGGCTGACAAAAAGTGTCAAGTTTCTGGTAAATGTTGTTTGTATAACTGGACAGCACTATGGAGGAAAAAGATTTTTGAGTTATGCTTAACAATAAAATGAATTCCAGATGGGTCAAAAGAATTCAACTACGAAAAAATAAAGCAAAAGCATTTTAAAGAAAAAAACATAGTATATTTGCATGTTACTGTTGGGAGGACAAATCATATAACCTTTCTTTGCCTCAGTTTTCTCTTTTGTAAAATGGGGATAATAACTACCTACAACTCATAATGGATTTGCGAAACTGACCAAGGAGAATGTTATAATGTCACATAAATGGAATCATACCGTATGTACCTTTTGCACCTGGCTTTTTTCACTTACCACAATGCTTTTGAGATTTATCAATGTTGTTGCACATATCAGTAGTTTACTCCTTTTTTACTGCTGAATATTCCGTTACGTGTATGTACCACAATTTGCTTATCCATTTACCAGCTGATGGGCATTTGGGTTGCTTCCAGTTTACAGAAATTATAAATAAAACTTCCCTAAACATTCTCATACAGGTCTTTGTGTGGACTCATGCTTTCATTTCTCTTGGATAAATACCCAGGAGTGGGATTCCTGGGTCATATGGTAAATGATGTATAACTTTATAAGAAAAATGCCAATTGTTTTCCAAAGTGCCTTACCATTGTACAAACCAACCAGCAACATGTCAGAGCTCAGCTAACACCACCAATGTTATTCACTGCTTGAAGAGACCAATTCACCCTACAGTGGTTTTTCAAAATTCAGAAGTTTGTGCAGATCTGAAGAAAAAGTTCCTCCACTACAGCAAGTTCATCTACCCTTGAGATATATTTCTCAGAGTCTTACAAGCCATTTGAATATTTCTGTTAATTCTTTTTAAGAAAAGAGATGGGAACCTTCACATGACAACTTGATTTTTAGGAAGACCAGCTGATGCTTGGTCTATACTAAATTGAAAAACCAAACCAATAAATATTTGAATCACTATTTTCTAGGAAAAGGTAAATTAAATATGAATATTAAAGAAAAAACTTTGAATAGATTTTTAAGTTCTTTAAGGCAGAAACCACAGTTAACATCTCATTTTCTCCCACAGCACCTTACAGAATGATCTGAACAAAGAGGCACAAAATGTACATGAAACCAATAATTTTTAGGCCCAAGAGCAAAGGCATTATATTATTCAAGAAATAATATTTTTCTTAGATTAGACACTAAGTTTCAGTGTACTGTGTGACTCCAAAAAATTATACAGACTATAGTGTAGTGCAAGTACTATTAGCTACACAAGAAAAATTTTAGGCCAAATTTTGATACCTTAAAGTTGTCTGGGAAATGCAAGTAGGTATAATGCAATAACCTCAATATATTATTATACTTTACAATTATTATTTTAAGAGCTCCTAGTAAACATCTACTTCCAAAGACACTTTCCAGTTTTAAAAGGTTCAGAAAACCTAAATTTATAATAGCTTAGATTGTTTTGTAATATCAAATAAAACATTAAAAAGTGAGGGAAATGTATATTAAATTTTATTCACATGCTGTCTTTGGTAAATACACTGAAAACAGCTCCCTCCAATCTTACTCCAAATACATTTTTTAAAAAATTATTAAATGTTAGACAGAGAAGAACCTCAAAAATTACCTTGTTTAACCAACTCATTTTATAGCCAAGGCAAATAATCAGAAATATAAACTGACTTGTGCAATGCCACACAGCTAGCTGTGTCTGAATCAAAATACTCTGTCTAGTAGTTATAGACATAACATGACCATAATTAAAACATAATTTAAAAAATCTTCAATCTCTTAAAAATGAAATTAGGAATTGAGAATAAACATGTATACTTAAACCAAGATATACTGTTCAAAGACTAACGGAAACTAATAGAAAATCACAAGTCATTCTTCTAATTACCAGCTAGGACTCAAAACGTAGTGTTTTAACTCAAAATCCTAAGTTTTCTCTAATATACCTCATGTTTTACTCATAGTATGTCAGACACTGTGGGTTTTCCTACTCCAACAATTATTTCCCCCTTCTACTTTCCTAATTTAACCTTGATTTTGTTCAGGCCACCTACACTCTTCCATGAGACTATCAGCTTCCAAGGAAGTGGAGAACCTTACCTAGCTCCAGGAGGTTGGTTCTGATTAGTCTAATTTAAGCCAAACATGGAGGCCCATTACTCTGGCCAGCGTTCAGCTTAAGTATAGGAACATGGCAATAATCTGGCACACGAGACATGAGGGAAAACCTACAGAAAGGTTTCTGGGAAAAGCTTCTTCTCTCTTGAAAGAGATAATGTAAGACACAGCCCCTCCTTTCATGAAAAATTGTCATGTCTGTATGTGACACCTTAAACAGCAGTCATCTTGAAGCCTCAAAGTAAGTTGGCAGAGGACAAAGCCAAACACAATGAGGACAACAGAGCCAAAGGATGGAAGGATATTTGTTGAACCACTGAATTAACCTACTCTGGAGCCACTCTACCCATACTTTCTTGAGATGATAAATTTCCCTTATGGTTTCACCCAATTTGCATTGCATTTTCTAGTTCTTGTACTAGAAGCATGCTAAATGAAATACATAGTAAGAGCTAAATAAATGCCACTGAATTGAAATAGCATTAACCAACACATGAGCTATAGGACTTGTAGCACTGAAAAGGCAAGAGAACTGCCCCTTCAATAGTGAGCCAAGGGGCAAGATGCGGCTGACAAAAAGTGTCAAGTTTCTGGTAAATGTTGTTTGTATAACTGGACAGCACTATGGAGGAAAAAGATTTTTGAGTTATGCTTAACAATAAAATGAATTCCAGATGGGTCAAAAGAATTCAACTACGAAAAAATAAAGCAAAAGCATTTTAAAGAAAAAAACATAGTATATTTGCATGTTACTGTTGGGAGGACAAATCATATAACCTTTCTTTGCCTCAGTTTTCTCTTTTGTAAAATGGGGATAATAACTACCTACAACTCATAATGGATTTGCGAAAATTAAATGAGTAAAGTATGTGAAGTGTTTGGCCCTTAATAGTTCCACTTCCCTCTCTTTATTTCTCTAGCTGACATTTGAAAGTTCTACAAGTCAGTCTCATTATTGATAGAAAGGATATAAGGAGAAAACAAGACATTTTAGTCACGCGGTCATAAAACCTTAAGAGTAAATCTTAGGTCACAATGTTAAATCCTTCTCCAATGTAGTAATCCCATCTATGATTTTTTTTTTTTTTTTTTTTTTACATAGGGACATCTGCTTTTTGCTTGACCATAGAATTCGATCATGCATTTGTTAACGGAAAACTAACTGGATATGGTCACTAAGTGTTTGGACCTATCATCATACATTTTAATTTTATAGTACTATGTGTTGGTGTAAGGCTTTTCAGTATCATCCACAAGCAAAAATTATATGGCTTTTATCAGAGAAATAAAAGTGGCAGAAAGGTACTGTTCTAGCATAATTTAAAGCATATACCAACAGAGGACTAAAGGGAGTCAAGACACCGGGGTAGGGGAGAGGGACACAGGCTTCTACTTTAATGCAGTAGAGAAGCTACACAACACAAAGTATGTCTATATCCAACGATAAATTGGGACAAGGAATCCTGACTTTAATTCAACACTCCAAAGTTCTGTAAAATAATGAAGAATAAGACTTCCCACTTCCTAAAGTCTATATTCTGTAGTACCAGAACTCAGGACCTTGACAGAAATTAACATTCCTCCTTAAATTAACATTAACAAGGAATGACAGCCAAACCATGTAGTTGGACTGCTTCTTCACTCAATTTTATGATTTAGGCATGAAGGAAAGCTACCCTCTACTTTCACAACAAGTCCGTCATATAGCTTAATCACAAATTTAAGAATTGTAGAGGAGAGGCTATACAAGAGGGGAGCCAAACAAGGTCAAAGAACTACAATAATCAAATTCTTTGCTACTCATGGTTGAACAATGATAGAAGACCAGTTACAGCAGTATATTTTGAAAGCAGTTAGTCACATTGGAGCAGTACTTTCACATAAACACACAAAAGCAGGTATAATTAATTGAAGTATAACATTTTACAAGAATCTCTAAAGAATGAACATTCCACATTTCTTAAGAAGCACGGGTATTAAGAGGGGGGAAAAGCACCAGTTTGGTTATCCCACAACAGAGCTTAAGCAAGAGGAAAAGTAGAAGAAAATTACTCAACTGAACACTGCTGCAAACTAGTTCTCTGGATAGTTTTAAATTACAAAAAAAGACTCGTGTAAAATACCATTAATGATTCCATCCATTAGAAATAAAACATTTGTTTTAAGGTATGAGAATATAATGGCCCTGGAAAGGAAGACATACTATGTAAAAAAACATTTATTTTTAAGTAAAATTTCAAAAATCTAAGTGTTACTATTCTAAACTGAGAAATATTTCTTGAGAAACTACCAAACACATCCATTTAAACTATGGCAGTAAAATCAGGGCTTCTGAAAAACAAACTATTTCTAAAATAGACTGACACTTGGCACTAAAAGACTGCTGTCAAATTTTTGATGACAGAGGATGTACCATTTAAAGAAAATATTTTTGGTACATGTAAATCTCTTCACTAGGTAAAGAGAAAAGAAATTTCTCAAAATTAAGCACTGATATGAAAATGAAAACAGAATTTCCTCAGGGAATTTTAACAACTTCTGATATTAAATACAGTTAAAATCTGTTTAACCAGCGTGGCATTACTACATACATACCAATGCTCCCTAGGACCCATAGTGCCAAAAAACTAAGTATTCCAAATATTTAGTAAAACATACAATGGCTCTTCCCAATCAGTCTCCATCTATACCTTTTCCAGCCTCATTTTCTCTATATGCATGTATCTAGGCTTGAGCCACCGTGTGCTACCAGCCATCTCCCAAAAAGACCATGCTCACTCTACCCCACTGTCTTTGCACCTGCTCTTTTCTCCAGCTGGAACGTGAATGTTACTTATATTCAGACTGCCTCAAATGTCACTTACCTTTCCCAACACCCTGAGAAAATGTTAATAATGACCTCCTATGTGCTTCCTATTATAGAAATTACGGCATTTAATTGTTATGTTGTAATTATTTATTTATAAGTCTGCCTCCTCCTCTGTAGGAAACCAGAAATAATAATATTAATCGTAATAATAATAATAACAAATACTTCCTGTCTTGGGAGTTCACTGGCTAGTCAGTAGAAAAAGTAAATAATATAGGATCCTCAGTATTATAAATAGGTACTACATCAAGAGAGAAAGGACTGTTTAATCAATCGGAGCTTCATAAAGGAGATGAAATTTGAGCTGATCCTTACAGAATAGAATTTAGAAATAAGAAGATGGAGGTGGGGCAAGGCAATCTAGAGAGAGGAAAGGCAAGGAGAATTTAGAGAATGAGAATAGGATGCTCTGGTCCCGGAAGGGTAAAAAGAAGGAGGTGCAGGAGACAAAGCTGCGAAGATCGGTTACAGAATGTGTATTAAAGGTGTAACATACCAGGCTAAGAATTTGGGTATTTATCTTCTGATACCCATTTGGAACCATAGGAATTTTGGGGGAAAGGAGAGTGACATGACTGGTTTTTATTTTATTCAAGTCTGGCAATGATAAAGATGATAAATTAGAACAGGAAGAAACAGGTGGAAAATGGAGCAATTAGGAGGATATTGTGGTAATACAAGCACAAGAAGATAAATGTCTGAACTAAACTGGGGCAACAGGAATGGAGCATTAGAAGCAAAAGAACCTGGTGAATGACTGAAAGAGGGCAGAAAGGGTAAAGAATGATTATATGATTGTAAGAATGATTATATATCCTCTAGTTCAGGTGAGTAGATAGTGACTTCATTAACCAAGGCAGAGAATACAATTTGAAGAGAGAAGATAAACTTTTAGATATATTAAATTTGAAGTCACTGTAGGATACCATTTTATGGATAACTAGATGGCAGCTAAAAATATTAGTTTGAATTCAACAGAGGGATTGAACTGTGATATAGATTTGGAAGTCATGAGAACACACCTAAATCCATAAAACAGATGCAATTACCCAAGAGAAACATCTCACTCCCCCACAGAAACATAAAAAAAGAAAAAAAGAAAAAAACCAGCATCTCTTTGAACCAACTTTGTAGGAGCTCAGAAAAACAATCAAAGGTTTACAGCAACCAAGCAAATGTCCAATCAAGTAAAAGCCATCTTCAAATGGTAGGAAAATTTTGTAATATTTTTACTCACTCTTATCCCACTCCGTCCCAGAGTGGGGGCAGTCTTGGTCTTGAACAGGCGGCAGATTGGTTCCCACTTCCCCCACCTTGAACTGGACAGAGCAGAGTAACACTATATTTATAAATTATTGTGTATGTCTGTTCTAACTTGCCTGGGAGATGCCTGAAGGACTAAGCTCAAGACCTTGTCTCTGTTTCACATTACTTGGAACACAGGCAGAAAAAGCAGTGGGCACTGCTCATAAAAGCCACAGGACAACTACAAAACCCACAGACACCTGAGGCAAGAGATGACGGCAGAGACATACAATAGACCATCTAGGCCCGGAGGAGAAGATAGGGTGAGACTCTTAGGGAAATTTTTTAAAAAGGTCACTATCAACCTTAAATAGAATGCTTCATCAGAGTAGAAGTGGCATAAACCAGCTTATAGTGGGTAGAAAAGTTAATGGAAAATGAACAAACGAAATAATAGCCAAACAAAATGAGAAAGATTAGAAGCTTGTGTGATTTAGAACCTAAACTTGATGGAAGACTTTTAGGTAGAAAAGAAAGATTTTATAGAACATAAATGATTAAGTGAGGTTTCAAGAAATGTAAGGGAGGATAGAATCAAGATACAAAGTTGAGGCATTAACCTTGTAAAGTAGAAAAATACTTCCATGTAAACAGTATCTTGTCAAAAGGACATGGAATCCTATTCCAATCTAGAACACTTAATAGTCACATGATCTTGAGCAAGTTATTTAACCCCTCACACCCTCAATGTTCTCATAAGTAAAATAAGGATAATAACAGCAACTAGCACATAGGGCTGTTGTAAGAAACTGATATATCCTAATAAGTCATAGAAACATATTCATGGATAATTTCAAACAGGATTTTTCACCCCTATCACTTTAAAGTTTATAGGTAGGGGTGTACACAAGCTAGACTTTCTCTTGGCATGAATAACTAAAAAAGCTCAGATTATTTGATTTTGTTGGGGGGGATAGTTTATTGTTTTTCAAATTATTCTTTCAAGTGTGTGATTCATTTCTTTGGGGAAAAATAAACAGATATCATATGTTCTTTAGTTGGTAGTGGTATAAGAACATTTTTTTAAAAAACCAGATAATTGGTATCTTTTTAAAGTTCCTATACAAATTTTCATAAGACCAGACCATAATCATGGGGGGAAAAAATGAACAGATTCAGAGACCTGCGGAATTATAACAAAAGATTTAACATTTGTATCATTGGAGGCCCAGAAGGAGAGAAGAAAGACAGGGAATAAAAAGGATTAAAATAAATGAAGGATAAAAATTTCCTAAATTTGACAAAACACATAAACCTATAGATTAAAAAAACTAACAGGACATACCCAAAGAAATCTACACCAACAAAAAAAACCTGTCAAACTGGAATTCTGTATCCAGCAAAAGAAAAAAACAACAAAAAAATCAAGATTTTTTTGATTTCTTCAGATGACAGAAAACTAAGAGATATGTTACCAGCAGACCTATCCTAAAATGACGGTTAAAGAAAATTCTCTAACTTGAAAGAAAATGATAAAGAATCTTGGAATATCAGGAAGGAAGAACAAATGAAAAGAGTAAAAATATGGGAAAATACAATACACTTGCATTCTCTTGAAAGTTGAAGCAAAAATTATCACATTACCTGATGGTTTCTCAATGTATGTAAGGAGATATTAAGGATGAATTTATTATAAACAAGAAGGGTAAAGGAACATAAAGGAGGTAAGATTTGTATCCTTCACTTGAACTAGTAAAATGTCAACACCAATTAAATGTGATAAGTTATGTATGTCTAATTTAATACCCAGAGTAACCAATAAAAAAGCTACATGAAGAAATAACACACAAAAGCACTAAAGGTAAATCAAAACAGAATAATAATAAATGTTCAAGTTGTCCATAGGAAGGCAAAAAAGGGACACAGGAAAAAAAACAGGGAGGTCAAACAGAAAACAAAAAATAACAGCAGATTTATAAGCCCCAACATAACAATTACATTAAATGTAAATGGTTTGAAGCTACAATCCAAATTAAAAGACAGATTGGCAGAGTTGACAAACAAAACATGACCAACCTACAGACAAGAAATTCACTTCAAATGTAATAATATAGGTAGGTTGAAAGTAAAAGGATGAGAAACGATATACCATGCAAATAGTAATCAAAAGAAAGCTAGAGTACCTATATTATTATGAAATAAAGTAGACTTCAGAGCAAAGAAAATTACTAGGGACAGAGTGGGCAATTACATAATGATAAAAGAGTCAATCCACCAAGAAGGCATAGCAATCTAAAATGTTTATGTTCTAAACAACAGAGCTGCAAAACGTGAAGCAAAAACTGATAGAAATGAAAAGAGAAATACACAAATCCACAATTTTAGTTGACAACTTTGACTTTCCTCTCAACAACTGATAGAACTAGGAAGAAAATTAGCAAGGAGAAGAACTCAACACCACCATGAACCAACAGGATCTAACTGACATTTACAGAACATTCCACCCAATAACAGCAAAATAAACATTCTTTACAAGTGCTCATGGCATACTTACCAAGATAGACCATATCCTATGCCATACCTCACACCTCATACAAAAATTAACTCAAATTAGATCATTAATTTAAATATTAAACATAAAGTTTTTAGGAAAAAAACAGGATAAAATCTTTGAGACCTTCAAATGATAAAATTATAGAGAACAGATTAGTGGTTGCCAGGGGTTAGGGATGTGAGGGGTGGGGGGTATGACCATATAGGAGTAACACAAAGAAAATCTTTGTGGTAAGGAAATAGTTCTGTACCTTGGTTGTAGTAGTGGCTATAGGAATCTACACATCTGAAAAAATGGCACAGAACTATACATACACTTGAATCAACTGTACTTTCCTGGTTTTGATACTATACTAGTTATGTAAAATATAACCACTGGGAGAAACTGGGTGAAGGATGCACTGGACCTCTCTGCACTATATTTGCAACTTCTTGTGAATCTATAATTATTTTAAAACAAAAAGTTAAAAAGAAAGACAAATAACAGATGCCAATGCCAAATGACACATAGGTTGGAATTATCTGATAAAGATTTTTAAAGCAGCTATTATTAAAATGCTCCAAAAAATAAGGGCAAACACACCTGGAATTAATGGAAAGACAGACAGTGTAGACAATAAAAAAAGAACTGAATAGAAAAATACAATAACCAAAATAAAAAACATACACTCAGTAAGCTCAACAGCAGCATGAAGAAGGCAGAGAAAAGACTCAGTATACTTGAAGATACATCAGTAGAAATTATCCAATCTTAAGGACAGAGAGAAAGAAATTTTGTTTTTGCTTTTAAATGAACAGAGCCCCAGAGACTTGTGGGAATGACACCAAATGGGGAAATACTTGTGTCATCAGAGTGCCAAAAGGACAGGAGAAAGAATATGGTGCAGGAAAAACATCTGAAGAAAACAAAGGTTGAAAACATCCCATATTTGCTGAAAGACATAAACCTACTGATTCAAGAAGCTTAGCAAACCCCAAAAGGATAAAACCAAAGGAATCCACTTCCAGACACATCATAATCAAACTGCTAAAAACTAAAGACAAGGAAAATACCTTGAGGACAACCAGAGAAAAATGACACATTACTTTCCAGGGAAGACTGAATTGGATAACTGCAGATTTTCATCAGAAACTACATGAAACCTCTCAAAGAAGTAGAACACCATTTTTAAAGTGTCTGAAGTAAAGAACTGTCAGTTCAGAATTCTATAGTCATTGAAAACACCCTTTAGGAATGAAAATGAAATAAAAACATTCTGACAGGAAGGAAAACTATGAGAACTCATAGCCAGCTGACCTGCTGTAAAAGAACTACTTAAAAAACAAAAACAAAAAACTCCTAAAAGAAGTTCTTCAGACAGAAGAGAAATGATAGGAGAAGGAGACTTGGAACATGAGGCAAGAAAGAAGAGCAACAGAAATGAAATATATCTGTTCTTTTCCTATTGAGTTATTTAACATATGTTAGACGGTTGAAAGCCAAGTATTATAACATTTTCTGATGGGGTTTTCAATATATGTACCTGTAATACATAAGGCAACTACAACATAAAGGGGAAGTTAAAGGGGCCTATATGGTTGGTGAGGTTTCTACATTCCATATGAAGTGGTAGTATATTGAATCTAGGTAGACTGTGAAAAGTTAAGTATGTATATTGAAATCCCTAAAACAGCAGCCACTAAAAATCTTCACAAAGGATATAATAAAAAACACAATAGATAAATTAAAATGGAATACTAAAAAAACGTATAAGTTACCCAAAAGAAGGCAAGAAAGAGAAAATAAGAACAAAAACAAAGGGAAGAAGCACAAAACAAATAACAAAATGGGAGACTTAAACCCCAACATATTAATAATTACATTAAATGCGAATAGTCTTAACACATTGATTAAAAGTCAGATCATCAGAATGGATTTTTAAAAATAAATCTATTACATGTTAATATAAATATATTTCTATGAAAATTATTCTTTAATTGACAAGAAGAATGGCATTATTTTACATTTTTACAAATCCCTGTTGTCTGGCTTAATAGAAGACAGCTGGTCTCTCATATCTACTCCTGCATTCAATCTGTTGCAATACATTGTCTTGGTTAAAGTATGAAAATATGACTTCACAAAAATACGTAGTTGGAAAAGGAAAGAGTATTTTAATAGCATTTTCAGATAACTGTGGAAATTCTTTGCTATTACACCAATCTTGACAAGTGGTGTTTCTTAAAGGTTAGTTGCAATATGGAATCTGAAACTGTATCAATGAACTTTTTGTACTCACTTCGCAACATTAAAATTTATTGCCCTATCTTATACTTTGAGTGGCTCCTTTACTTATGGATGATTTTATAACATCATGCATTGGTCATTTAGAAAATACTGGCTCAGGGAATTATGAGCTCTCCCAAATGTTAACACATTTCATCATACAGTATTGAAAAATCACATTTATTAATGTCACCACTAACCTCACGAGAAAAAGTCTTTAGGCACTGGGAAACTGTGGAGCTCAGGGTGGCAGATACAAGTTCTCCAAAATTCTAATTTTCACCTAAAAGCTCTAATTTTATCACTGGCCACAAGTGTTATCAGTTGTTTTCCAACTATCATACTTCAAAATCCAGTCAACACAGGCCCTTCCCAAGTGACACATACATATACGTAAGTAAAGCCAAACTATTCAAAGGCCATATTACTGACAATAGCAAATAAATGTTCAGTTCTGTCGTGGGACCATTAATCTCTTCACCAAATAAGCATCTTTTTCTTTTTTAAGAAGTCAGGTTTGTTGACGTATAATTTTCATAAACTAAAATTCATCCTTTTTAGGTTTGTAGTTCTATGAATTGACAAACATACAGTTGTGTAACCATCACCACAATCAAGATACAGAACACTTCCATCACCTTAAATGCTCCCTCATACCTCTTTGTAGTCAATCCCCTATCTCATCCCAGCCCCTGATAAATTTTCAGTTCTGCTATAGGACAGTAGTCCCTTCACCAGATACAGGGATATTAATTTTTTTAACATTTTTCCAAAGCCATCCCATTTCTTACTTCATCCCAATTCAGTAAAATGTTACTACTGTCTCCTGTTAGTTTATGTGCATGATGGTGTCATTAATCATCACCATCATAACTATTTATTTTTCTACTTCAGACCACCATGCCTCATAGCTTCAATTGCCTACCAACATTCACTTTTCAGACATGTCAAATCCAACAAAGATATGTTTTAGCAGGCAGCTATTTGAACTTTGCAATACACTGCAGGGTCAGTCAAAGAACTGGCTCCCAGCCCTCATCCACTCAAGTTCTAGACCCCTGCTTCTAACATAAAATATCACAGGACTTACCTTCCCCCTCCAATCCAGTCAATAAACATTTATTAAGATCTTTTCCCTACTACTTCATATTTCATTTTCCCCACTCCATTCTTTACCAATCCTCATACCTTTCAGTCAATTTAAATATTTTTTATTTAGTGCATTCTGTGTACAAAGCATTCTCCTCAGTGTCATGGAAACACTTCTCTTTGTGACATGTTATCTACAACTATGGTGATCTTTCCACTATACTACAGACTAAGGATCAGAAAGTCTGCCACTTACCTGCTATATGTTGTTAGGCAATTCATTTACCCTTTCTAAGGTTTAATTTCATTTACAAAGTGGGAATAATACTTGCCTCCCCCAGCCCATGGGATTGCCGTCAAGATTAAATAATGAATGTGCAGGGCCAGTCCAGTGGCATAGTGGTTAACTTGACACACTCCACTTTGGTGGCCAGGGGTTTGCTGTTTCGGATCCGGGGCATGGACCTATGCACCACTCATTAAGCCATGCTGTGGCAGCATCCCATATACAAAATGGAGGAAGACGGGCAGAGACGTCAGCTCAGGGCTATCTTCCTCAGCAAAAAGAGGAAGACTGGCAACGGATGTTAGCTTAGAGCCAATCTTCCTCTCTCACACATAAAAATAATGAATGTGCAAAGTCTTATAAAAATGAGTATTATTGCTTTTGGTCCCTCATCCAAAATTCAGAGATATCGGGGCAGGGGGGGAATCCTTATATCTTTATACAGATCACTTATAGTTTTAAAATATGTTATCTCCCTAAAATAGATATAACTTAGATTTAAATAAATTACCAATTATACCATATCTCTTAACATCATGTCAGCCATTCTTGGCTTTTGTCACAGAAACAAACAAGACATTTTCTAATAATTCAACAACAAACAAATACTTATTGAAAATTTAAAATATGCCAAGCACTGCTCCAGGAACTAGTGGTACATCACTGAACAAGACAATCAGATACCTGCTCTCATGGCACCTACATATTGAGCATCAATATCTTAAAAATATAAGAAGCCCAAGCGCTATTTAAGTAATCAAAATGTGTTTTCATTTAGGAAAAAAAAATTAATCTCATAGGAACAGTAGATTTCCAAGCTCTTTTTAATTTGTAAAAGAAAAATCTGTTTTTTAATATGGCAAACTATTCTTTTATAGTCTGTTCACATTTAAACAAATTCTTCACAGGTTCCTAAGAAAAGAGCAGGTCCTTTCCTTTTGGCAGACAAAGGAACAAGGTACTGGGAAGCTACAATGATGACTGAGGGTAACACTTTATTTGGATTCTTTTATCAAATTTGATTTTCTCTCCCTCTCCCCGAAAACATCAGATCAACCAAACAAAACCAGCTTTTTCAGAAAACGCTCATTCTCTTTCATAAATCTCTTTTTTCTTAAACCATATTTTAAAAAAGAGAAAAGAATTTCTTAAATGGGAGGCAAGTTTTTTCCATCCAATCCTACTTTTTTTTGTTTTCCTCACAACAGCTTCCCAAATAAGGTATATGCAGAAGCCATAATGTCTAGCTACTTGGCAACTGTTCAGTCCCTCCCAAACCTGGCTATGCAATCACCTAGGACCTGTTAAGAACACAAATTTCAGCATATTACATCTCCCAACTCCAATTCTCAGATAGTATGGCTGTGGTGAGGCCTACAAAAATCTGTATTTGGTCTTGATGTGGTTGATCCGAGAAGAGGCATTTCGAAATCTTTCACTACATCACCCAAAGAGTTACCATTAAGACAAAGCAGCATACAGGCATCCTTCCATTAAAGGACCAAATGTGATCCCAGCTGTGGTCTTAAGTTGGCAGTCTTCGGCAACTAGTTGGCAATACTTATTCTAATGTCAGATAACTTAACAATTTAGCAAAAAAGTCATTTCCAAAAAAAGATAAAGAATAATAAATTATCATTACTTGGGTTTCTCTTGATCAGGAGTCCCCACCTAATTTAGCAGATATTTGTTGTTTGGGGCCGCCCAACATGTCATTTCCCTTTCTCTTGGTAACTGAACTCCAATTTCCACCCCTTCCTCATGCAACTCTAATATATCTTGGTATAAGCTGACTCATCCCCAGTTCTGAGACTGGAGCACATGATGAAAGCGTAAGCTTATCAACACACCATTCTTCTGACCTCTGTGATTGGTTCAGATATGGGCACATGATCTCAAATGACCAGAGCAGTTAGAAACTCTATTCGAAGGCTAGAAGAAGAGACTTTTTCTTCTCACTGTACCCGAACAAGTAGTCTTGGAAGCTAGTGGCAATCATCTTCCCACCACAAGGAGTTGTCTATCTGAGAAGGAAGACAATACTAAAGAAGCAGATCTGGAAAACCAGCTTCCAGTCACATCATTTGAGCCCTGAAAAAGACATTCCTGAAGCTACAACCTACCTAATAAGTATTCAAAAGCAAAAAACGTTCTTTATTGTTTAAGCTAATTTGTGTTAGGTTTTCCAGTCCTTCAAAATCAAAGGATTCCTAATTAATATAGGTAACAATGAGTAGAAATCTCTCTAGACCCTTAGCCTTCAATTCACTAAATTCAGTGGCACTCTGCAACTACTGTAACAAGGAAGAAAGGGGCAGGGACTGAGCTTGAATGCTACAGTTACAAAACAAGCCCATTGTTTTTACTTAGATTATAACTCATTTAATTATAATAAATTCTTACTCTAAAACTACCTGAGAAAAGCTATGTGAGGTTAATAACTTCTTTGTCTCCTTCTACTCAAAAAGATGATAGAAGCTATGGGGTACAGGGTTGGGTAGAGTAATGCCAAAAGGCCAGTGGCAGGATAAGCTCCTACAGGCAAAAAGGCTTTGGGGGCCAAGCCAGATGAACACAGGGCATGAGGGCAAAAGAGACCAAGGGGCACCCATTTATCATCAGCTTACACCATTGTTTTTGTTAGGTTTCAAACCCTGCTTTATAGATTATCACATTTGATGCTCACCACCACCCTAGGAAGTAAATTACTATTAACTCCATTTTACAGATTGAGGAAACGACTGCTAAAGAGAGTTTAAGTGACTTATCCAAGCTCAAAGAAAAGAGGGAAGGGAGAAGGGGTAGTATAATGAACATTTATGTTATTGCTGCCCTGCTCCACTTCCCTCATTTCCCTGGAAATTGCCTCCCCATTCTCATAGTTCTCATATGATCCTACCCTCCTTATCACAAGTGATTAGTCAAGGGGTGGGCAGCTGACCCAAGCTGAACCAATGAATCTTTTGCTCCAGAGCTCTAGATTTGAGACTCAAAGATCTGAAATCATTGATTGAAGCTGACACTGTTAGATATAAAGCTCCGGTCATATTCTCCACAAGTGACTAAAACCAGTCTATAATCAGAGAGAATGACAAAGAAAGAATAAGAGAATAAAGAGAGAGCCTTGCTTGCATTTGAGGCCCAAGTTCCAGTTCTTATTGAAGCTCAACCAAATCTTCACTTTTTTTTTTTTTTTTTTTTTTTTTTTTTGTGAGGAGATCAGCCCTGAGCTAACATCCGCCAATCCTCCTCTTTTTTTGCTGAGGAAGACGGCCCTGGGCTAACATCGGTGCCTATCTTCCTCCACTTTATATGGGACGCCGCCACAGCATGGCTTACCAAGCAGTACTTCGGTGCGCGCCCGGGATCCGAACCAGCGAACCCCGGGCCGCCGCAGCGGAGCGCGCGCACTTAACTGCTTGCGCCACTGGGCCGGCCCCCAAATCTTCACTTTTAATAAGATCAGGTTTCCCTGAATCTATAAATTCTTTTTACCTAGGAAAATTCAAGTTGAGTTCTACCACGTGTAACTGACAGAGTCCTAACTAATTCAGAGGGAAAGAACAGGGGAATGAGGGTGAAGGGAATAATAATTCACAACAATCAACAAGTATTAACTGAACAATAATGTCCAGAATTATGCTAAGCCCTCAAAGAATTCTCATTAAAGAAGTTAAGACAACACTCAAGACAGACTCATACAAGACAGCTATGATCAAGTTCTAAACGACATGAGACACATTATAAACATCGTAGGAGTTCAAAAAAGAAAACAGTATAACACAATTGTGACTTATGGTAGACTATAAAGATGAGAAAATTGGTGAAGACGACATAGCAGAGAACTCAAAGGGAGAGAAAGATAGAGCCTGGAACTGTGAGACAAAAGGAAAAAGCAGGCAACATGCTATAGAAAGTAAGAAAATCCACCTGAGGCACACAGTCTATTTTGGAGAATGGTAGGAACGAAGACTAAGTAAATACGCAAGCTAAGACCACATGACAAAAACCACGAAAGTTAAGACAAAGAAACATATAGTATGGATTATACTGGCAAACTGCTAGAGTGTGTCACTAATCCAAGAACGTTTGGTTGAAAATTTATAATTTTATTTATTATTTATTTTTCCCCCAAAGCCCCAGTAGATAGTTGTATGTCATAGTTGCACATCCTTCTAGTTGCTGTATGTGGGACGCAGCCTCAGCATGGCCAGAGAAGCGGTGCGTCAGTGCACGCCCGGGATCCGAACCCGGGCTGCCAGCAGCGGAGCGCGCGCACTTAACCGCTAAGCCACGGGGCCAGCCCTGGTTGAAAATTTAGACTTGGTGGGGCTGGCCTGGTAGTGTAGCGGTTAAGTTTGTGCGCTCCGCTTGGGCGGCCTGGGGTTCGCAGGTTCGAATCCCAGGTTCGGACCAACACACCCCCTATCAAGCCATGCTGTGGTGGCGTCCCATATAAAGCAGAGGAAGACGGGCACGGACGTTAGCCCAGGGCCAATCTTCCTCAGCAAAAAGAGGAGGATTGGCAAGGGATGTTAGCTCAGGGCTGGTCTTCATCACAAACAACAACAACAAAAATTTAGACTTGAGTAAGGCAGCAATAACAGAAAACAAAGATCAGATTCAAGAAACATTTCAAATAAAGAACCCCATATTACTCTTCTCCCAAGATTCCAAGTAGTATTTCTAACTAAGGTGTAGCCTTCATCAAATCTATAATATAAAGGTAAAGCAAGAAAAGCAGTAACTATACATCTAGATGAAACTATGACACTTACATATAAATTATTTCATTTAATCCTCATAATTAAAACAATGAGGGGCCGGCCCCGCGGCTTAGCGGTGAAGTGCACGTGCTCCGCTACTGGCGGCCCGGGGTTCAGATCCCGGGCGCGCACTGACGCACCGCTTCTCCAGCCATGCTGAGGCTGCATCCCACATACAGCAACTAGCAGGATGTGCAACTATGACATACAACTATCTACTGGGGCTTTGGGGGAAAAAACAAAAGGAGGAGGATTGGTAATAGATGTTAGCTCAGAGCCGGTCTTCCTCAGCAAAAAAAAGAGGAGGATTAGCATGGATGTTAGCTCAGGACTGATCTTCCTCACAAAAAAAAAAACAATGAAGTATTATCATGATTCTCATTTTGCACATTAAATATATTCAGGCTCAAAGAAGTTAGATAACTTGTCCAAGATCACACAACTAAATAAAAAGCTGGCTTGCAGAGTGGGGCGGTGGATAATAATCCACTTGGTCAGCACAAAAGTCCTTTTTCCCAGGACAAATTATGAAGATACATAATGATGACAATGATAATAATGACAGCGAACACCGACTAAATGCTGGAAACTACACAAAGCACGTTACACGCAATTATCACATTAATATTCCTAACAGGTTTATTACGAGTCTATGATTAATCTTATTTGAAGACCGTGTGTTTCAGTCCCAAAAAAGTTAAGAACTTTGCCCAAAGTCACAAGTCACAATTATTGGCTAATAATTGGCCAATCTGGGATTCAAAATCACAGTCTGACTCCAGAGCCCATGCTCTTAACCACTCTGCTATACTGCCTCCATGACCAGAGATTACTAGAAACAAGCAGAGGAAATACAATTAGGATGAGATGAGTTAACACTTTTAGAGTGGATGATAAAAATCAAAGAAATATTTTTGTCTTACTGTTAAAGACATAGTAAAAATTAAGCAATCAGTGAAAGAATAAATAGAAGATGTATATCTAAAACAGAATTTCTTGATAAGGATGAGACTTTAAATAAACTCACATCTAAAGACAAATTAATTTGGAGATGGTTTCAATTAGTGAATTTTGTATTATACTTCTAAAGATAACCAAGGTTCAGAGGTGGATATTATCTGTCAAAGACCATACGATTTTTCAATTTACAATTTACAGAGTCAATTAGAGACTAGAATTCAGGGCTTCAGACACTTGCCTGATCTTGTTCAGTTCTTCTTTCACTATATCATAGCCACATTCTCGGAAATCAAACAAATGTGTAATTCTGTTAGTGTTGTTAGAACTAAGATTTTTCATGTAAAAGAAAAAATTACAAAAAAAAATTTTTGTAAAAAATTACAAAAAAGAGATAAACAGAAATCGGAATTATCAGTATAAAGTATTTATTCTTCTTTTCAAAAATAAAATTTCATAGCTCTATTCACTAAACAAGGACAAGAAGCGAATTCAACTCAACAGCAGACTGTGGTCTCAGAATATCATTCCCCACTAAAACGAAAAGAATGGCTGATTTCCAAGTCTGGGGCAAGAAATGTAGAAGATGAGCCTAGCCATCTTATTATACCAAAAAAGAAGAAGCTCTATCAAAGATTATCAGGGTGATATACAAATAAGATGGAAGCCAATGTAAACAGGTTCCGTTAGTCAAAGACAGGACAAACCAAGCATCAGCAATGATGACAAAAACTGACTGAAACACACAAAATATATTTTAAAAAATGGTTTCCATAATGATGCCAAAAATAAAAAACAAAACAAAAAAGAGAGTGAAATAAATAAATAAATAAATAAATGCTGGATATATCTTATTGACCCTTATTGGATTGGATCAGTGGGGTCTTTTGCATACTAGCTTTGCAGGCAATGGGAGACCACAGTAGGAGACTGTAGAGTGGGAGGCCAATAAAAGCAGGGGGTATTTTCCCTTCCTGCCAGATCAACATGCTTCTCTCTACCTAAAACCACAGCCTCTGTCAGACAGCCCTCTCCATAGAGGGGTACCTTCCCCAACTGCTCTCTTCCCTTGTCCCTTCAGGCATAGAGGTGGTAGCAGCTCTCTTCCCCACTGTTACTAGTCCCAGGGTACTATATTATCCTTACTGATTTCCTTAATATTGTCCATACCTTTGTAAATAGTTCTTTCTTAACTTCCCTCAAATACCCAGTTTGAATGCGCCATGTCTATGACACTAAGATTCCAAAATACCTTACTTTGAAAAGTGGCAATTAAGGAGAAAGACTGAAGCATTCATCCTTTACTTTATGAACTGTATTTCACGGTAAGCAAACAGCCCTACAGAGGATGAGTGAAAGTTCTTAAATTCTTAAGTTCTCTTAACTGAAGAAGTACAGTTAATAAATGTGAAAGTAATGATAGAATTAGAAAATCATTATTTTGCTATCCTTAATGAAATAACTGATTCAACTAAAGATCATAAATGGATAGATGAAATGAGATGAAAGGATGATGAAGGATTTTAAAAAGGAAGTTTTTACAGATTGTCAACATCTGAACACACTAATCAACCTTAGCATCACTAAGGGTGGGCCAGCCAGATATTATGAGCCTCTTGATGTGATGCAAAACAAAACACAATCTATGAAATACTCTTGACTAAAAACTTGAAATAATTAAATCAAGCTTTTAGATCTACTACTAATTTACAGGAAATATGGAAGATACAGGAGCAAGTTAAATGACATCACAAGGAAACAAAAAGAAAAACCCAGAATATCAAACATTGTACAGAACCAATGACCAAGTTTCTTTCAACAAGACAACGGTGGGGGTCGGGGGTTACAGAAGATGGGGGAGAAGACTGCTCTACATTAAAAAGAGACTCAAAAGACCTAACAAACAAAAGCAACACGTGGACTTTGTCTGGATCCAGATTCTAATAAAGCAACTGTAAAAAAAGACATTGTTTTAGACAACCAGAGAAATCTGAATATAAACTGGAAATTAATGGTACAAGAGAGGTTTTAATTTTGTTAGACATGATAATGGCCATTTTGAAAATGTAAGAAAATGTTTTTTTCAGAGATGCTTACTGAAGCATGTAAAGGTGAAATGACAACATCTAGAATTTAAAATATTTTGGCAAGAAAAAGGGTGATTGATGAAGTGTGACAAAATTTTGAAAACTGTAGAATCTGAGTGATGGGGGTTCACTATACTACCTTCCCTGCTTCCGTGTATGCTTGAAATTTTTCGGTTATAAAATTACCAAACAAAACAACAATCCATGTTCTTTCCACTATAACCATAGTCTTCAAACTCAAGTGTGTCTAAGAATCCACATCTCATGCAGAATCCTAGGACTCATCCCCAAAAATTCCGATTTTGTTTGTCTGGGCCTGGGCCCAGATTCCATTTTTAACAAGTCTTCAAGTGCATCTGATACAGACAATCTACAGACTCATATCTGAAAATACACACTTAGACTACTTCACCACAAGTCTTTAAATATATCCCAAACCTTAAAGGAAAGGCATGATCATATCTCTTACCTCTCCTTCAAGCCTACCCCACTACTCTCTGCTCATAATTTATCCTTTTCCTGAGACCATAAATTCCATAAAAGCAGGCTCTATGTTTGTTTTTACTCACCATGGTGTCCTCACTGCCTATCAGAGTGCCTAGCACACAGTACACACCAAATAAATATTTGCTGAATGAACGAATGAACAACAGCAAAGAGAAAAAAGAAAAGTTAACTGTGGTCCACTATTCAAAATTAGCTCCAGGGAAAAATCTGAGATAAAATTTCAATTTCGTGCCAAAAGTCAGTATAGGAAGTATGGAATAAAGACTATAAATAACGTATGGGAATAATAATAAAATTAAAATAAAATAATAAAAATAAATAAACTTAGGAATAAAGAGGGGGCACAGGTTAGCCTACCTTTTAAAATATTACACAAGTATTAAGACCACCTCTCACCTCTCTAAGACAACAAACTTTGGACATTAATGTGAGCATTTAACTTCCTACTAATTCTTTAGAAACTATAATGAAAATTGTTTAGAAACTACAATGAAAATGTACCCTTATATTTCACAATCCCAAACAAGGAGGGCAGGTATATTAGAGAAATAAAGTACATGTATACATTTTAATGGATATACAAATTAGTGACTCAATTACTACTTTCTCTGTTCCAAAAATTATAACTTGAATACAAGTTACAAATGCAAAAAAGAATAAGTGCGAAATATAAGAATTAAAAATAAGTTTAGGATGATCTCCCAAGGCTATGTAGAACAAGTTCCCAAAATAGCACTTACCAAAGAGGGTCCCTATTTTTACATTCCTATCCCAACACCATTTAATTTTTTAACTTTATTTCTCAAATAATAAATCAATGACACAATTTTTAAGTTTTTAAGGAGGTGTAATAAACAAAGACTCACAGAATTTTTAGAGACACAATGGACATCACCAACTCTTTATTCTACAAATGGGGAAACTGAAGCCCAGAGAAGAAAAAAGATTTACTTGGTTACACAGAGAGTTAATAGCAAAACAAGGATATGCCAATGCTCTGAATTTCCAGTCCAGTGTTCTTTTCACTACAACCATGCTTATAGCATATTTCAAAAAATAAATATCTTCCATTGTGAAATGCAGTACTATTTGTTCATCCTTTTGAACATACATGTGTGTGGTATCCATCAGCTATGCTCTGGACTTAAACTAAATGGAAGCACTTCTTTTTTAGTGGGATGGGAACGGGGGACTGGAGCTCCTGGACCATCTTCAGCAACAGAATGCCATATGCAATATTTCCTGATATGTGGGCTTTTCTATTATGTATCATAATAGAATCTCTAGTTTTTACCATATATACACAATATCAAAACTTATAATCATGAAATAAAACTAAACTGTAAAGTTATGCAAAATCTAATCTAAAACTGAGAATTTACTCTTTGTTCATTATAAAATTTCACATGTGGTTCCTTCTGGATTAAAAACATTTCTGACTCAAGAGATTAATGAATGGCCCAATTCAAGTCTCTGGCTGTCACTCTAAGCCACCTCTCTATACACCCACAGGGTGCTTGTAGTGCAAGAGGGCCTATTTGCAGAACACCTACTGAAAGTATAAAAGATACACACAGAAAGAGAGCAAGATAACAACTAAACCTCTGCAAACCAGCTCCCAACTGCCTTTCTTATCAATCTAAACCCTTGGCACAAAGTAGGTATGTTATAAATCATGACTAAATGAATAAACAGTCTCCAAAAGCCCCTCCCCAATCTAGTGAAATCCATTCTAAATGTCTCCATTTTCAGTTACAATTGCCTTGGACACCTCAATAAAGTACAGCTGGTTTACGAATTTACAGGCATGGCTTGAGGTGCCAGATAAATTACTCTGTACTTAGAGAAGACGATAAACATCAACTTCCAACCTAAGCACAGTGACTAGCATATAACAGGAATGCTATAAATATGACAAAAATAATAGTTACCAATTAACAAATCCTTACTAAATACCATATGCTGTGATAATTGCTTTGTCTATATTATTTAATCCTTATGACAATCTAGTACTATTACCCCCACCTTTCCTGAAGATGAAATAAGCTTTGAGAGGTTAAAATAACTCACCTACAATCATCTAGTAAGTACATGGCAGAGACCACATTTGAATCCAAGTTTCGACCCTGCACAAAGATTTGCTGAATGAATGAATAAATGGAGTAATTTGTTTTTTTAAAAAATTCCTGCAACATATTAACATCCAAACAGTCTGGTCCAAACTAACCAGATATGCAACTGATACTGGTAACACCCATTAACTCATAAATTATGAACACTGGCAGGCATATAGCTTTAAAGCCCAAAGATTTAATGACCTCAGGTCTTTTCATTCCATCAACAGTAATATAACCCCAAAGGTGATCAATTCAACTGGCAGGATGCACAGGGGGATTATACAGCAATAATCTCTGGAATGCTAGCCAAAATCTGCTGAAATAATCTAACCTGTGGCATACAAGTGTCAAAGTTAAAGTTTACAACAAAAATTCCAGTTGAGTGAGAGGAAGAGTAATCATGTTAATGACAAAACAGATATGTAAAACAGAAGATAAAAGGACAAAACAGGAGAAAGCTTATTTTGGAATATGAGGAATTTGAGTGATAAAATGACATTCAAGTAGAGATGCCTAGCAGGCAGGCAGATATTTATGATTTAAAACCAGAAAAAAAGACTAAAAAGTAAAGATTTGGATATCATGGACATAGAGATGATAGTAGCTGAAGCTGTAAGAATAGATGAATTCTCCAAGACAGTGAAGAGAAAGATAAGTATTATAGGCTAAGATTGAGGCTGAGAGAAAAAGAAGTCCACAATGAAAAGATGGGAAGCACTGCACCAAGGAAGCCCAGGAACAGAGAATTTAAAGGAAGAAAAACTAAAAAAATGAACATCCAAAACTTCACTTACATTTATCTGCCTTCTACATTCTGAAAAACTGACTAATAAAAAATGGTAGTAACAAATATGTACAAAGGAGACAGCAGTGTCAGAACTTGGTGTGCACTGCTGAACCAATATTGGTTCCCTTCCCTCCATTCTACTCACTCTTTGCTATACCTCCACCAACTAAAAAAAACTAGAAAAAAAGGTCATGCTCTTAACTAGCATCCTGAAGCAGTGTGCTAAACACACTACAGGCAAGATAACTGCATTTTCAAGAAATGTATGTCAAACTTCAAGACAAATATATACCTAACCTTCCCTCCCACATACCCTTGTTTTTTCTTTTTTTGGTGAGGAAGATAGCCCTGAGCTAACATCTGTTGCCAATCCTCCTCCTTTTGCTGAGGAAGATTGGCCCTGGGCTAACATCCGTGCCCATCTTCCTCTACTTTATATGTGGGACACCACCCACAGCATGGCTTGATAAGCCATGCGTAGGTCCGCGCCCAGGATCCAAACCGAGGAACCCCGGGCCGCCAAAGCAGAGCACGCAAACTTAACCACTATGCCACTGGGTCGGCCCCTTGTTTTTTCTTTTTAAGGTACAAATCATACATATTTTTACCTCTGGAAAAATTAGACTTAATTAAACTCTATCCCTGTTTTCAGAAGTACTCAAAACTACTGAGAAATTAACAAGTCCTAAATAAAATAAACCTAAGGTAAAAAAAAGTTGGGAAAAGGAAAACAGCTCTTGATAATCATTATAAACTATAACGCAGACAGTAAGAGAAGCATTAGGACACTGGAAACAATCTGACTTACAGAAAACCAAGGTTAAATAATTTAGATGATCTAGAAAGCAAGTGAATGGTTACCATAGTATTATCTTAGTATCTGCAGACTACGTTAGCATTTATATTTGCAATATGAAAAACAGACTTATGTACTTCTTAAAATAAATTACATGTGTTCAAGAAAAGGTTGGATAGCCACTTATCAGGGCTTCTTCCAGCTACATTATTTTATAACTACTAACACTCATCATTAGCATCTCAACAAAAAAAGCTGTTTGTGGGTAAGGTGGTTTAAAAGACATTTGCCAGCAAACTCTTTGGAAACAAGAAAGTTTGGGAACTTTCATTTCTGAAGAGAGGATCTAGTGAAGGAAGTAGAGAACAAACATAATTTGACAACTTTATTTTTTGAGATTACAAAAAAAACCCTAGAATTTGAGTGCTGCACATGACAGATAATATGTACTCAATAAGTATCAGTTAAATAAATCAACAAAGGCCAAAATAATAGAGAAAGGCAATCAATTTAAAAGGGGTATTGTCCCTACAATACATGAGATGTCCAAAATCCAGACAGGGAAAAGTAAGAACAGACTCACTAAAAAAGGTAAAATTACCTGATAGGTCATTCTGAATGGTAGAAAGAATGAATGAATACTTGATAATAAACATAAAATATCATACAAAGAAAATTCATGCTAAACACTACAAAACTGGAAAAAAAGATTCTGTCTCCAAAGAAAAATTCAGAGTTACAATTGCCTTGGACACTTCAATAAAGTACAGCTGGTTTACGAATTTACAGGCATGGCTTGAGGTGCCAGATAAATTACTCTGTACTTAGAGAAGACGATAAACATCAACTTCAATTTTTACCAAGTTTACCAAAATTTCAACAACTATCAATAAACAATTATGGAACTAAACAGAAAAAGAGCCAAGATTATAAGATTACAAGAGGGAAAAAAATTTGTTGACTATTTTCTTTTTCAAAATGTTCCTTTATAAGTCTTGGGCTCCAAGATACCTGGCTGTCCTAACTCTGAAAGGCCTTGATTGCCTTTCTTGACACTTCCTCTTTGTTCAACTTTCATCTTTTACCTTTTTATCATTATCAGTTTCAACTTGCGCCTCTGTGCAAATGATTTCCAAACTGTTATTTTTAATTATGAGCTCAGCTTCATATCTCCAATTATCTACAGGTCATTTCTTTGTGGTTGTCCCACTATTCCCTTAAACACAACAAATCTAAAATTGAATTTATCTGCTGCCTGTTCTTCCGAAGCGACTTTCCAAACCCAACTTTGCCGTTTTCACCCATGTTTTCATCAGTCTTCCATAACCCAGGCTCAAAATTTTTAGATCATCTAACTATTTTCTCTCACTTTGGTTTCCTCTTCTTTTCTCAAACCCTGCCAATCAAGTTCCATCAATTCTTCCTTCCCCATTCTAATACCCCGATTTGGGGATTCAATCATTTCTGGACCATCACAAAAAATTTTTTAAAACTCCCCCATCTCTAGTCTCTTTCCACACAACCCATCCTGCACACCACTACCAGATTCATCTTCTTCGTTCATCCTGGCACAATCTTGTTCATAAATATTTAATAGCCACAACATACTGAAGAAAATCTAAACTCCTTAGGCTAGCGATCAAATCTTCCACACTGTAACCCTCTCTCTTTCCAACTCCATCTTCTGTTCCCCT
This sequence comes from Diceros bicornis minor, assembly GCF_020826845.1. NCBI lineage: Eukaryota > Metazoa > Chordata > Mammalia > Perissodactyla > Rhinocerotidae > Diceros > Diceros bicornis. The sequence goes on along the minus strand of NC_080755.1, from coordinate 14,012,097 downwards.
AAACATGTCATAGCCAGTCATGTCTCCACCCTCTATCCATGTTATCCTCCACTCCTCCTCTGAATACCCTCTATCTAAATCCTATCCATCCATCATAAAGCATACTCTGGCTCTCTCAAATCACAGTGATTTCATCCTTTCGATATCCAAGAGCATATATTACCTACCCCAATTATTTTAAATTTATCACATATTTTCTCAATTTGTGAAGTGTTTTGCTTTATTTCTGTGTATGTACATGAGATTAGGTCTTGTTTTCCTAAATAGATTGGACTTGCAAGGAAAGAGTCCATGACTTACATTTCCTCGTATGCTCCACATTTCAGTAAATCTGTGAGGTTCCCACCAAATGAAGCTATGGCAAGAGGCTAAAACAGAACTTAAAAAAAGCTACTTACACCCTCCTTGTAATGCTAGCTTCATGGAATAAGGAGACCAAAAAGCAAAGTAAAATCAAAGATATATGGAAATTGAATAAATATTAAAATTAGACTTCTTAAAAGTTACAGAAATCCTTACTAGAAAGATGTATTCTAATTCTTTCCACTTCTCTCATTGAATAAAATGTTTTAAATTGTATTTAACATCAACCTTCCTTTCTGTTTCTGAATATGAAGAGCATCCATAACGTGGGTGAAATTTCAAACACAGAACCCACAAGACTCATATCTCATAGTCAAGGACGTTTGGAGTAATTTTGAAAGCTTTGGGGAGAAATTTTCTTGTAAAACCACATACATTTAAAAATATACACAGGTATTTAGAGTCACTGAATACATGTTAATTTTAATCAATCTACATGATTTTCCTTATTCAAGATGAGATTTTTAAATGTATTACTTCTCTGGCATTATTTTGCTCACTTAATCTTAATCCCAAATGTTGTATACATCTAACATTAACTCTCTAAGGAGGCTATCAAGTACTATCCATATACATACTCCCTGAACTTTAGAGATTATGTGGTTTTGTTTGGACTAAAATAGAATTATCACATAACTTTTAGTTGTTTAGTAAAGTAAAAAGAGAAACTCTTACAGAGTTTGCAATTATTATTACTGGGGGAAATTGACAAAACTTAAGAACTCTATTTACAGATAATTGTCTATGCCAGCAATCACCGAAATATTTTTATAACAGGATTTTGGCCTTTCTTATCATAAAAACTTCTTTAGAATGTTTTAAAAGTAACAGTGTAAAGCACACCACCACCAAAAAGGGCAATTAAGATAAAATATCTGTGCGGTACTTTTGTAACCAACAGTACTGTTAAAGGCATTAATATTGTGATGATTTATCATCAGTTATCTTGGGTTTTTACACTTAATAATCCAGCAAAAGTCACCTATGTCAGACTCAAGCTACCTCTGACATTTCAGCTCAAAAATCACTTCCTCAATATTGATCCTCCATTGTCACTTCCAAGTTTAAAAACTAAACCCTTAGGAGCCAAATCGCTGTAAATGGAAAGTAGTCTTTCCAATATTACTTTCAAACCGATCAGAAAGATTAATATTACGAAGATCGCCATTCAACAAACTATACACGTAGAATAACTTTGACGTGGTAACTTTTTATATGAAGCCTGCAGTAGAGGTTTATAAGTACCTTTTGTGTAATGATGAACTGAGTCAGAGCTAAAAGCTCAGAGAGTAGTTAGTACAGGGCCAGTCCAATGATAAATAGGGCCACGGCATGAGATTTCAGTGGTACTACAAGATTCTTCGGGAAAAACACCTTCCAAGATTATGCACACCTGAAACTTTCTTTTGCAAATAACTGGACCGAAAGCAAGAGGAGGGCAAAAACATACAGAACCTCAGACAAGCCAAAGAGAACAGTGCTACTCACCAGCAAACAATCCGAATTCACTTCCGATTTGGGATCCCGCAGCAGGTTGTCTATTTTTTCAAACCGAGTCTCAAAACTGTCCCCAGTCGACATGTTGCTGCTACTGTGACAATACTCTCGTACCAGCACCAGCAGCGGAAAGCAATTTCAACCAACTTCCTCCGGCGGTGGGTTCTCGGCCGCGGGGCAGAGGAGCCGGAACCTCAGGGTCACCAGGTGCGCCCGGTCCCCCCCCTCCCCCTCACTGAGGGGATCTCCGCTCTCCAGACCCCGGGCCGGGGGAAACAGCGACCCACAGTCGCTCGGACGCCCAAAGTCGCATCCCACCCGGCAGCCCCTCACGACAGCCGACAGCGCCGTCGCCACCAGCCTCGTCGCTCCGGCGAGGTGCTTCAGCCTAGCGGGCCCCAGCCGCCTTCGCCATGGAGGGTTCCCCGTCCCGAGATGGGCAGGAGGGAGGAGAGAGAGAGAAGCAGGGTGGAGACTCCTCCGGGCAGCAGGGGAGGGAGAAGAGGAAAGGCGAAAGCGAAGGGCGGGTGCGGAGCTGTGCCAGCTGCCGCCGCCGCCGCTTGGGCCACCGGCCGGGCCCGCTCCGCTCTGAGGCGCTGTAGGCGGTCTAGCCCCGCATCCCCGGCTCCACTTGGCCCGGCCCGACGCAGCGACCCGTCTCGGCCAAGAGCTGGTCCCCGCGGAATAGCCTCACTCTCCCATTTTGTCCCGTCGCTGCTGGGGCTGCTGCCGCGGTGTCCGGCGGGGCAGGGCGAGGTCTGTGCCCGATGGAGACTTAGGAGAGGAGAGGCTGCAGAGCGGGCGGTGAGGAAGACGAGAGTCCGGTCCCGGCGGCTGCTGACGGGGGAGCTTCTGGGAGACGCTGCGGCCCCGGCTGGGGAAAGGGCGAGTCGCGACGGCGAATGCTTGGGGGGGGTGGGGCGAGGGGGCCCTTGAGGGACTAATATGTCCGCCTTCCTGTTCAAACAAACGGAGACCGCCGGCGCGGACTGCGCATGCGGGGCGCGGACGCTCGGAAGGGGAACCGGCCCTTCGTCGCGCGCCCGCGCGCGCGCGCACGCCGGCGCCTCCGCAGGGCCGGCCCGGGCGGGGCGGAAGGCGGGGCGCGCCCAGGGCTTCGCAGGCGCGAGGGGGAAGGCCGGCTGCAGGGAGGAGCCGACGGGGTGCGGCGGGCTCTGAAGAGCCACGCAGGGCTGTGGAGCTCTCGCTGCCCCTGGTCGCTTCCTGGCAGCTGCCCCAGCTTTGCTTCCTGTGGGCTGCAGCCGGCCGGAGAACTCTGACAAGAAGGAAAGGGTGCTCATTATTGTTATTTTGGAGATAGGTTCTTGTTTAGGCAAGATGCCTTTTCGCCAGCAGGCACCAGGGTTTTAGCATCAGCGCAGTTTGGTTTTCGGTAGTACCTCGTCGTTGGCCATCCGTGAACCCACGCCGTTTAACCTGTCTACGATTCCATGGGAAAGTTAGGAAGTAGTGCGATACTCAACCCTCCTAAACCGAGCGTGTGTGTCAGGGAAGCATTAAAACATTGACTCCGGGGCCGGCCCCGTGGCTTAGCGGTTAAGTGCCTGCGCTCTGCTGCTGGCGGCCCGGGTTCGGATCCCGGGCGTGCACCGACGCACTGCTTCTCCAGCCATGCTGAGGCTGCGTCCCACGTACAGCAACTAGAAGGATGTGCATCTATGACATACAACTATCTACTGGGGCTTTGGGGGAAAAAAATAAATAAAAATTAAAAAAAAAAAAAAAAACATTGACTCCGGAAGACATAGTCAATGGAAGTCAAGCTCAGTTTAGTTAAAAAAGAAAAAAAAAAAAAGAAAATCACCTCATAGAAAAAAATCAGTATTTTTAAGTTATTCATACTAGTTCTCCCACACCATTAATATTCCCATTGTAGTTCTCTTCTTGATGGGTAATCCTGCCGTTTCAATTTCAAAACGTTCGTTGCAACTTAGAACTGTGATTTTGCCAGCACTAAATTGGAACATGAAAATAATGGGCATTTCTTTCTAATTCAGTTGCTTCCTTAACTGTGGTGTGAGAGAGGGAAAGACTTATTAATCTGCTGAGAAAGTAATGTTCTTCACTGCTTTCAGCAGGAAATGTACCTTAATTTATTTCTAATCAATCTAGTTGTGCTCAGGTCAAATTAAGGATTGCTAGAAATAGAAAACGTGAGTGTTTTACCCCACACTGGAAAATGCTACAGATGAACCAATTGTCTTTCTACATAAAAAGCATTTTACAGCATCTGAACAGTCCACCAACATTCTGATGTGAGTCAGAGGTTAGGAAAATGTTACATTGAAAAATATCTATTTTATTTTCATTTTATTAGATACAATATTTAGATATAAAATTCACTGTATAAATCAAGATGGGAACTAAGTCTTCACAAAAATCATATCAAAGATGACAACTAGACAAAATTCAGGTATCTTATTAAATGCTTTTGCAGTGACTTTTCTTGGCTCCAGTATTTTAAGCCAGTCATGTGAATTAAATTTATTTTTAAGCAAAGGGCTTAAAATAAATCTGGCAATTGCCTTAAAATAAATTTCCTAAACCATGCTTGTCCTTTTTTTATTACCATTTTTAGGTATTCTTAGGAATTTTGTTGCTTCTCAGAGAACTGTGAGCAGTATGTTGCTTTTCATTTGGACACATACGAAAAAGCCAACATAGTACATGAGTGGCACTGATAAATGTAAGTGGGACTGAAAACCAATCTGGCAAAGCTACTAGAAAGCTACGTGGGGCTTATATATTTTACTTATCTACAAGGGTAATCTGATGATTGTAACCCCCCACTAGTTGTCTTTTACCATAAGATAGATGGACTCTGTATTGACGTCTTTTTTTTTTTAATAAAAAGTCCTCACCTGTAATAAGGTAGAATCATATGACATTAAATGTCCTTTCCAACTTTAACATTCTATTGTCTACTTGTGACTAATCTCTTCAAAAGCATTGTGGATGTTTGAGATCACCCTTAAAGTATGTATTAAGATCCTAAGTGCAATTGCAAAATACTGATATTGCATATAAATATAGTAAGAATATAAGATTAATTATACATAGTGCTTACCATGTACTAAGCACTATTCCATGCACTTTATGCATAGTATCTCATTGAAACTTCAAAAGAACTCTGCTTTGATTATACCTACATCATAGATGGGGAAACCGAGGTACAGAAAGATATATTACTTGCTCAAGGTCATGACAGACCCAGATTAGAACAGAGGCAGTCTGACTCGAGTCCCCACTTTTAACGGCTGAGTATGCTAAGACTATCCAATCCTAATACAACAAGTATTTTACAATTGTATTATTTACATTAGCACAGATTTAAATGATTCTATGTAAGAGGGAGTTATAAAATTTGCAATGTGAGCAGTATGATTACAGTCCCTAGGGAAAGATGTGAAATGATTTTAGCAAGTTTCAAAATAAAAAGGACCTTGACGATGTTCAATAACAGTGGCTTGACTAGAGGTTCCCAAACACTGGATCCAAGAACCAGTGGCAGTCCTTCGTGGAGTTTTCCTGACCTGCAGCAAAATGAGAAGGATAAAGACATTATTATATGTTTTCATAAAGCAAGCAGTTCTAATTTAAGACTGTCCTTCAGTCTGAAATTCTCTTTGCTATTTTTTTAAAAAATTAAATGTACTTTCCTTTAAGAAGCAAGAGTAATAGTAAATGGTACAATTTTTAATGTTCTTACTTGGAAATTAAAAAATTACAAAGTTGGCAACTCTATGCAAATATATAGATGAGGTTAGTTATATCTTAATTTTTCTAGTTTTTGAAATTCAAACATCTGGCAACATTTAATTTAGATGAGACTCATGCTAGGACCTAATGAAGAGACTGCAGTGCTGAAAGAATTTGAATGAGGCATATTTGAGAGAGTTCATGGAAAAATCAGAAAGATTTGGGTGTAGACTTGTGTATAGTGAAAGGCAATTAAGTTGAGCATTCCTTTGCTTTCAGTTATTTGGTTGGAAATAGACTCAGTTTAATGTTTATGGAATTTCTTTCATAAACATTGATGTGGTAGCTAGCCTCCAAAGATGGCACCCAATGAACCATGTATTCATGCCCTGGTGGAGGTCTCTCCCACACTGAATCTGGGCTGGGGCCTTGTGACCTGCTCTAACTAACAGAATGCAGCAAAGACGGCACTGTGCCAGTACCAGGCCTAAACTTTGCGAGTTTGCCTGGCAACTAACGGTTTGGTGCTCTGGGAAGTCCAACTAAACTGAGATCACCATGGTGTGAGGAAGCCCAAGCTAACTACCCACATAAAGAGATCACATGGAGGACAACTGAGGCATTCAGCAGACCTTGAGAACAGAGCCACCAGACTTATGACCCAAGCTGAGCCATTCCAACAGCCCCTAGCCATTTGAAACCCCCCAGATAATGCCACATGGAACAGAGACAAGTTAATCCCTCCAAGCACTGCCCACACAGCAGGATCATGAACAAATAATAAAATGGTTGTTACTTTGAGCCATTAGATTTTGGGGTACTTTCTCAGCAATAGATAACCAAAACAATTGGATTTCAGGAAAGGAATTTGTCATACTTAAATATGTATATAGATATATATTGGGAATACTTTTTATACTTTTTCATATTACCTACTATACAGGGAAGCTGTCCACAATGGAGCATTGTAAAAGAATGACAAATTAACTCATATTTACTGTCTTTACTTCAACAAAACCTTTGTACAAAAGAAATGTAAAAGCTTTTTAAACAAATGAAGGAATGCTTCCAGATTTTAAAAATTATAAAGTTATCATATTCCAATATAAACACATTTTTACCTGTAATTTATATTTCCTCAGTTTAGTGCATAATCATGTCTATTCTGTCCAAAAAATATACCAAAAATTCAGGTACATACTGTAAATTACATATCAGTTGTAATTCGGTGCCATAAATTGGACGTAATTTCAAAAATGCATACCACAAATGTGTTAAGAATGTGATGTGGCTAAATTCCTATAGAAACTTTAGCTAACATTTCCAAGAAAGTATTATACTTATTATGTGTAATATAACTTTCCAAAAGGTCATTAAAATTTTTTTAGTGTAGAACAACTTCACTTGATTCTGAACAACTTTAGTAAATAGAGAGTTGTGAAAATTTAGGTTCAGTTCTGTTTTAAGAGGTTGGTGTTATATGATTAATACTTATCCCAAAATAGTTAATATGTACATATTTTTCTAGGTCTGCCTAGGCAGAGTTGGGAATGTGGGCATCTATCAAGATTACAGCAAAGAAAAGTGTAGGGCAAGCCGTGAGCACAGAGTGCCCTTGAGGGCTTCTCCTGACTCACCCTGGAATGCCTTCCTTTAACATCTGTTTTTTTATTTCTTAGAAGCTGCTATTCCATTCAACTGCAAAAATACTTGCATTGACCCTAGAAGCAGAATGGAGAAATAGAGGGAAGCAGACTCCTATCAAACAATTACTGACTTCTCTGCTTTATGCCATTGCCATCTTGGGCATATTGGGCATCCGTTACCACACTCACATGCCCAAGCATGCGAATGACTGATATTACCATTTATTCCAAGGGTGGAGACTGTTATGTTTGTGGACCCCCTGAGATGGTGGATGTGTGACCATAGTAAGAGAGGGAAGTCTAGACGAAGGAGATAATAACAGACACACATAGTTGGTCACATACTCTCTCTCATCTTTTGCCACAGCCTCCTATCCAGATTTCCTCCTACTACCCAGCACCACTCCACAGAGTCTCAAGGCTGTGTGTGCTTTCTGGCCCATTGCTTTTTAGGTTCTTACATCTTCCTCTTTAGGGCCCTTAAATTGGTGAATTGCCTTTTTTGGCAGTGACGGGCTCTTCACCCAGTATCTACTTCCCTTTTTTATTCATCACAACTCTTATCACTCATCTCAGTTCCAGCTTTAAGACTTCCATTCCAAAATACCTGGAAACAGAAAAATGTCTGTTTCTGACATTTTACCATTTTCTCTCCCTTCCATCACTTAAATACCTCCTGAAACATAACAACTTCCCTAAAATCTCTGGAATTTAACTGGAAGAGAAGCACTGATTCCTCATACCTACCCATCAACATAGAAATATTACTCATATACACCCTATATATTCTTTCTTAATAACCACGACACTTTGTGCACTTCACTCCTTTTTATTTGCGTACAGTGTAAATACTCTGCTAGTTGAATTTATACATTTGTTTTTGTTTATGTGTTCTTGTCATTGCTGCTTCATACATTCCCTAGGGCATAGGCTAGGACTTTAAAAGCAATATTCATGTTTTTCTTTTCATTATAAAAATAGTACATGCTTATTTTAAAAATTGTGGAAAATATGGAAAAGTAAGACAGAAAACAAAAATCACTCATGTTCCCACCACCCAATTACAATCACTATTGGTATTTTTGGAGTTTTTCTTTTAGTCTTTTCTTTTTCCCCTGCAAAGTTTTGTTTCTTTTGCATGTACAGTTCTTATATATATTTTTTTCAGCTTATATAATCTTATAAACATATTTACCTTAAACATAACTTTTAATACCTGCATAATATTCCATTCCAGAAATTTACTGTAGTTTATTTAACCATTACTCTATTCATCCTATAAATAGTGCTATTATAAACATCTATGTACATCAAGTTTTTCTTAATTTAGAATTATTTCCTTAGGAATGATTCTCAGAAGTGGGTCAAAGCATTTTAAACACTTTTAATATATTTTGCCAAATTATTTTTCAAAATAGCATAACCAAACCAGGTTCATTTTGCCTGTCACACAGAAAGCCAATCACTGAAATGACGAGTTTGCAAAGAGAAAGAGTTTAATCACAAGGCAGCCAAGCGAGGAGAGAGGAGAACAAATCTCAAATCTCCCTCCCCTAAATTGGGGACTTAGGGATATTTATGGGATAGGGGGCAAGGTGGTCTGAAGTATGAGGATAGATGACTGGAGGCAAGGAGCAGTGAGGTATTTTGATGATCTGCTCAGGCATAATCAAACTTCATGGCTCTTCATAGGACACATGTCCACAAAATGGTGGCATAGGCATGATCTGAGGGTGGAGTTTTTAGCTCCCTGACATCAGGAGTTCACTTATTGGGTGCTTGTGCAGGCGCAGTTTGTGGGTTGGTGGTCTTGACCAGCGTGAACCGAATAGGGGATGCTAATTCCTGAAAAATATCTCAAACATCCATTACTATGGTGATCCAGGCGCCAGGGAGATGGTATCTACAGGAACCTAGTGGGAGTTGGATAATATATTGCCTAAGCAGCACAGTTAAGAATGGGTGGGCAGGGCCGGCCCCGTAGCTTAGCGGTTAAGTGCGTGCACTCCGCTACTGGCGGCCCAGGTTCGGATCCCGGGTGCACACCGACGCACTGCTTCTCCGGCCATGCTGAGGCCGCGTCCCACATGCAGCAACTAGAAGGATGTGCAGCTATGACATACAACTATCTACTGGGGCTTTGGGGGGAAAATAAATAAATAAATCTTTGAAAAAAAAAAAAAAAGAATGGATGGGCAAACAACTAAAAGCTGTAATTAATAATTGCAAAAAAAAACACCAAACTTCAGTTACTAGCTACCTAATCATTAATGGCTGACTGTTCACCCGTTTCAATACTAATGCAAGTTTACACTCCCACTATTAATGTTTATGTGCCTTTTTACAGGCCTTTCCCCAGCACTGGATATGTCATTATTAACATCTTAGTTCATTGTTGTATTAATTTGCATGTCTTTGGTTGTACTGTGAGGTTGAATATTTTGCCATATGTTTGTTAACTAGTTGCTTTTTTTTGCTATGAATTAATTTATGATCTGTGACTGTTCATCAATTGGGTCTCAGAATTTTTCTTATTGATTTGTATGAGCATATATATGTCTATTTTAAGAATACTAACCTTTATTTTACAATGGAAAGTTTTTACCAATTTTTAATTTATTTTAAATTTGAATGTATTTTTGACAACCAAAATATTTACTTTTTAAAAATTTTGTCAAATCTGTGACTTTTTAAATAATTTCTTCTACTATTATTATGTTTAGAAAGTCCTTCCACCTTCCAAAAGTTTGAAATATATTTACTTCTATTTCTTTCTCCCCTCCTCTGCTACAGCTTGATTTTTTAATATTTTGTTTTTAATTCCAATTGAAATATATTTGGATATATTAAATAATGTGAGAATCTCAAATTGCTAAACAATTCTATTAACACCATTTATTAACACCATTCCTTATTATGTTACTTTCATTTTCATACATTAATTATAATATGTAATTATATTTATTTCTGAACCATTGTAGATATATTTATTCTACTAGCATAAAAATATAACTATAGTTATGTGATGTGTTTTAATAGCCCAGAAGAGCTAGTCCTCATTTGTTACTTTTCAGAAATTGCTAAGCTATTTTAACTAGTTATTCATACATATGATTTTCAGAATAACTTTTCAAGTACCTCCCCACTCTACCCTCCATTCCATTGACATTTTAACTGAAAATATTTTAAATCTATAACAATTTGGAAAGAAAATCTTTATGATATTCCATCTTCCCAATCAAAAATCAGTAACTTTTATTCAAAAATTTAAAAAATATTTCTTGACAAAGTTTTATAGATTTTATCACCTAGGCCACACATAGTGCTCTCTGAGATTATTTCTGGTATTCTAAAATTTTTGTTGCTCTCCTGAATAGGACCTTTATTTTGAGTATTTCAGGATTACTGATATAAACAAGTATTGTTGATTATGATATATTTAGCATCTTTTACCCAGCCATTTTGCTGGACTGCTAATGGGTCTATAAAATTTTCTTACTTGTTTTGAAATTCTTAAATATATATTGATAACTACCATATTTCATTGTGTGTAAGACATCAGCAATTCTAAGATACATAATTATTTTACATAGTACCAAAAGCAGGGAAACAGACTGTGACAAATCATTGATCCTGAGATGTATCTAAATTTTGGAGGGGTTGTGAAAAAGGGAAAATCTTAGATTTGATAAAATATCATTTATTTCTTAATAATGATGATTTGATTCCTTTCTCACTGGTAATTGTACCTCACATCTATTTAGCCAGAGCAATAGAGGTAGATAACAGGCATACTTGTCCTTTGCCAGTTTTCCACAGAGATAATTCATCTTTAAGCATGATGTTAACTTTTGATTAAAACACTCTTTATCATGTTAAGACAGTGCCATTGTATTCACTGATGTATTAATGCCAGTCAAGTACTAACTTCATATCTTCTACAACATGTGCTTTTATTTAACATTTCTCTTAAATTGTGTCACTTTTTAAATGTAAATTTAGTTTAAAAGGAAACCTTATATCATTGTAGAAGATGGAAAACAGAATCACTTCCCATAAATGAAGATAACCATAAAAATAAATAAAATAACACAAAACGATATTATGAAATTCTGTTTACTTACTGTTGCTTGCTTAAGGCTTTGAGCATAATGCCAACTCTTTCTTACTAAAAAAAAATAAAGGACATTAACAAGAGTTAGAGAAGTGTTAAAGATATATACTAGTGCACCAAACTGAAACTTTCTCCTGGAAGTAGTCAGATTACAAAGAGAATTGACATAGTAATGTTCTCACTGTAATTAAAACTATGTCGGAGTCACATCTAAAATCATTTATCCAGGGGCCGGCCCGGTGGTGCAAGCGGTTAAGTGCGCGCGCTCCGCTGCAGCGGCCCAGGGTTTGCCAGTTCGGATCCTGGGCGCGCACCGCTGCAGCACTTGTCAAGCCGTGCTGTGGCGGTGTCCCATATAAAGTGGAAGAAGATGGGCACGGATGTTAGCCCAGGGCCAGTCTTCCTCAGCAAAAAGAGGAGGATTGGCAGATGTTAGCTCAGGGCCGATCTTCCTCACAAAAAAATAAATAAATAAAATAAAATCATTTATCCAATCTGTTTTTGAAACTTTGTTAGGAATGTGTTTCTTATTTTATCAAGTGCTTTTTTGGTATATATTGATGTTATTTTATAGCTTTTATTTTACTTAAGCTAATGATTGATATATGTATCATATAAATAAAGTTGGTAAATAAAGTACTATAAATAAATATTATGTTACACTTGTAGTCCCCGAGATATACACACACACACACACACTCATTCTAATATACAGTGAATTGTATTTTCTAATAGTTTATTTAGGATTTTTCTATTTGTATTTATAACTGTATTGCCAAGGTTTGGGGGATGTTTTTGTAGAAGTTACAGGAAACAGAAACCAACTTAAGCCTGTTTAAGCAAGAGCACAAAGTATAACTGGGCATCAAGAGGGACTGAAACCAGGAGCTGAGAAGCTCTGATGCACCGAGGGTACTCTCTCAGTCTTCCCAGGCGTAAATGGTTCTCATCTCTGCTTCTTGTGGGTCTATTTTATTCTTTTCCCTATGTCCATAACTTGATTTTTTCTGCTTCTCCCTGCACATAAGCCAAGTATAGCAACTTCAGCATCATATACATACAGTGAATTTAAGTATTAACAGAGGTTGAGAAGTATCTCTTGTTTCAATTCATATTCTGTAAGTTTAACATCATTATTTTTTGAACAGTTAATACATAATACATACGTATGACATAAATCCAAAGGATACAATATGGTATACAATGAAAAGTAACTCTTCTCCCACCGCTTTCCACAAGCCACTTCGTTCCTTACACAAAAGGCAACGACTGTTCAGTTTCTCGTATTCTTTCCATAGATGAACAATCATTCATATTTATTATATAGATTTTTCTCAGCCATGCTTTTTTCCCCCGTCATAACAATATATCTTGAAAATTCTTCCATATCAGTAAATATAGAACTGTCTCAATCTTTTTTTTTTTTTTTTTTTGTGAGGAGATCAGCCCTGAGCTAACATCCGCCAATCCTCCTCTTTTTTTTGCTGAGGAAGACGGCCCTGGGCTAACATCGGTGCCCATCTTCCTCCACTTTATATGGGACGCCGCCACAGCATGGTTTACCAAGCAGTGCGTCGGTGCGCGCCGGGCATCCGAACCAGCGAACCCCGGGCCGCCGCAGCGGAGCGCGTGCACTTAACCGCTTGCGCCACCGGGCCGGCCCCTGTCTCAATCTTTTTAACAGCTACAGAGTAGTTCATTTTTTGCACGCACAACAATTTATTTAACCAGTACCCTATTAATGGACATTTAAGTTAGTTACAATCTTTTGCTATTACTACAAACAATGCTGCAATGAATACTTTTGTGTATAAGTCCCTCCTTGATTCTTCTCTTTGTTAAATGGTTTCTTCATTCAATAATTTTTTTCAAGGAGAGGTCATAGGTACCATGGTTTTTGTTCTTTCTTTTTTAAAATGTCTACTTAGTCATTGTCTTTGCTTTCAATATTTTGCTATATAAACTTCAGCTTATTTTTCCTTTTACTTCTTCAATGATTTGGATTTTGAAATAAAGCATTCTTGATTCTAGTCTACTAATAGTTACCTTTAAACATAAATAATATAGAATATACATTTTTATGATTATAAATTTAAAAATAAAACTATAACTTTTGCAAATTTTCTATTTAGATGAGAAACTTAGCACATTTGCTGCCCCCAATTTTATCTTTCTCCTTCTTTTTTTAAAACACTATAATCTTTTTTTCAAATTTTATGATATTACCTTTAGGTTTGTAACTAAATTATAACTATATTTAGATTTATTTCTGTATGTTTTATATATTTACTTCTAGTCCTTGTAGAGAATCTATTTTCTTGAGTTTTAATTTTGACTCATTTTTCAGTGGTCTAAAGTAAAACTAAATAATTTTAAAATAAAGAATACTTAGGTGAGATCTAGCATATCTCTAAGAATATCTGTTGTCCTCACACATCAATGACAACGTGGATAGTTTTTTTGGTTCACAAATTTTTGCCCTAAAAATTTGTTAGACTTCCTATGTTATCTTTTTTAGACTTAGTGCTGTTGAGGAAAAGAAAAGACCAACCTGTGTTTTACTACGTTATAGGCAACATTTTCTTCCTTAGCCCTTATGGGATTCTTTGTGTATTTCTGAAATTCAAAAACTTCACTGGGATAATCCTAGGGGATAATTACGATCTCTTATCATAATTTTTTTCTTGAAGGAGGAACTCTTTAAAAGACTCAGGTCCTTTTTTACCTCAGTAAAATTTTCTGCTCATATATTAGTTTGTTACGTATGTTCCATTTATCTTATTTTCTTCTTCTGGAAGGTCTATTATCAATACTTAGGACCTCGTCTTTGCCCTCCTTATCTCTTTTTATTTCTCTTTGTTCTTTTCTTCTACCTTCTGGGAAAGCTTCTCACATTTGACTTCTGAAACATTGATTTGACTTTCTGCACTGAGAAGTCTGCTAAATACTGCCTCCAAAATGGATTTTATGTGTTACTACATTTTTAAATTTGGTTTCCCTGTGGACTTTTCTAGCTTGTTTCCTTTTCATCTCAATCTGTTTTCATTTCAATATAGCCTATTCTCTTTTTTTTAATAGCCTGTTCATGTTTCATAGGCAAGAATTTTTTTTAAAGATATAAGATATCTAGTAAAATGCACAAATCTTAAGTGTACAACTTAATGGAGTTTTACATATGTATACACCCATATGAACATCTACCAAATCAACTACAGAACACTTTGAACCCTCCCAATACATTCTCATTCCCCCTCCCCATAAATCCTTCACCAAGGTTAATCGATATTCTGATTTCTAGCACAGTAGATCAGTTCTGCCTGTTTTAGAATTTCATAGAAATGGAATCATGTAGTATATACTTTTTTGTGACTGACTTTTTTGGTTTTTATAGATTTTTAAAAATTTTTTATTGTGGTAAAATATATACAACATAAAATTTACCATTTTAGCCATTTTTAAGTGTACAGTTCAGTGGCACTAAGTATACTCACATTGTTGTGCATCACCACCATCCATCTCCGGAACTTTCCACCTCCCCAAACCGAAAATCCGTACCCACTAAACAACAACTCCCCATCCTCCTCCCCCCAGTCCCTGGCAACCACTGTTCTACTTTTTGTCTCTATGAATTTGACTATTTTAGGTACCTCATATAAGTGGAATCATACAATATTTATCCTGTTGTGTCTGACTTATTTCACTTAGCATAACGTCTTCAAGTTAATCCATGTCGTAGCATGTGTAAGAATTTCATTCCTTTTTAAAGCTAAATAATACTCCATTGTACATATATACCACATGTTGTTCATTTGTTCATCCATTGATGGACATGTAGATTTTTTAAAAATAATCTTTCTAAAATTTCTTCCTATTCTTGAAATAAATCAGTATTAGTGGAAGACTTTTTTAAAGTTCTTAGGAGGTTATTTTCCTTGTCTCATACTGCAGAAATGTATTCCTTCAGTCTCTTTTTCCCCCTATTTTCTTAACTTTGAATTGGGAGAAGAATATCTAGGCCCAGAGTTGGAAAACAGATTAGGTGCAGAGTTTTGCTATTTAGTTCCCTCACCGTCTAAGTTAGGTTTTGATGGATTCTCCTGCTCTAAAACTCTGTGATTTCATATGCACAGGCCTTATTCCAGTTTTTATTGCTTAACAGGCATTTATCTTGTGTAGTTCCTTTGAAATGAAATAGAATAACATCCTGATTCTCTATTAGAAAGAGGATGTTTAACCTAGAGAATTTAACTGTATTTAGTCTTCTTTAATGACGTCAGGTGGTGCATGACAACTTTACCCTCCTCCAGCTTTCACTACTTTTAGGGTCTTCTACCTCTACCTCTAGCTCTTTACCTTTATGAGGACTACAGAGCCCAAGGTCTCCATTCTCTCTATCTTAGCCTTATTGTGTACTGGGGACTGTAGACACTAAATTGGTTAAGAAGGGCTGTTAATTACGGGAAGGGGCACTCTGGCTGATCAGAAGTCTATTTTTACACAGTGAAGGCCATGCTGCCTCACTTTCTCGTTAGTGAAGCTCTGTGTTCCCAAACTATGTGCCGTCAGTGAGGGGAAGCAAGGGGAGGTATGACACACAGTTCTTTCTACCTGATTTCCAGCCGTGCTTTCCTGATTCAAAAGATGCTGTTTGCCTCAGATATCAATTATGTTTCTTAATTTTGCACTATTGAAAATTTAATAATAGAAATACTTTCAGAAATCTCCTTTATGATCCACTTATCTTTTATTTCAGAGGTTGTTGTGCATTTTCATCTTTTTGTACTACTTCATGAATATTTAATAGAAGATTGAGAGAAGAATTATTAAGTGTTATTATTACCCAGCATCATCCTAACCCTAAAGTGTGGGTCCAAGATTGTTTCACTTATTCTATATAACCTAAGTGTTATAAGACACCCAAGGAAGAGTCTCTTTCCGCATTAGCCTGATATGTTAAACGCAAGTATTAAAACAATTTCTTTGTGGTAAGTACTTGCCACTCTCAGGAGCCTCATAAAAAGCAAATATTCTCCAAAGGGGTAAAACAAGTCAGTATCATCTTGGTTTGATAACTTGAAGTCATCAGGCAAAGCTGGTTGGCTCTGGTAGTGAGGGAGTGAAGCACAAAAGCTGATGCCAGCTAATGTTGCATGTTCCGGTATTCAGACAAGCACTTTAAATTAGGGGCACAGAAACACTTTTACTGCTCTGAACCTTCCCTAGTGCCCCAGGCAATCCCTGAAAAATCCTCAGTACTTCCTATCTAGAGTGTCTCAGCTATTTTATAAGCATCAGAGGAGAAGAATTGGAAAGCACCATCACACATGGTTACTGTTGATTAATCCCAGGCTCTTTACTGTAAACTGGTGCCTTTCTATGATTTTTGTGTGTGTGTGTGTGAGGAAGATCAGCCCTGAGCTAACATCCATGCCAATCCTCCTCTTTTTGCTAAGGAAGACTGTCTCTGAGCTAACATCTATTGCCAATCCTCCTCCTTTTTTTCCCCAAAGCTCCAGTAGATAGTTTAAGTCGTAGTTGCACATCCTTCTAGTTGCTGTATGCGGGACGCCACCTGGCCGGAGAAACGGTGCATCGGTGGGCGCCGGGATCTGAACGCAGGCCACCAGCAGCGGAGCACGCGCACTTAACTGCTAAGACAGGGGGCGGCCCCTGTTTTGTTTTTTACCGATGCAAATCTTAATTGTTATGACATCTTATAAGATAGTCCAATGTGAAAAACAGATAAAAGTGGGCTGCAAGGAGGGAGTAGGACCAGAGAGTCCACCTACTCACCAGTACTTTTAGCCGGAAGGGCTCCATGGAATGCCTAGAGCTCAGAGTAGCATAATTTCTAAATCACCATCCTAGACATCAGTAAAGGATGTTTGTGCAAGGCTGCCTACTGAAGAAGAATATGACAAAGGGCATCAAGACATCTCAACATAACTAGCATGCTTGAGTTCTGACTTGAGTCAGTTATTTTAAGGATACATTTGATTGGTGTTGTCTATACTTAACACTCTTACCCCGATCCTACTCCAGGCAACTACTGAGGGAGTTCCATTGGACTTTGTGATCTCCAAGACCTCACTCTCCCACTATATTAATTTTACAGATCTTTACAAACATCTTTAGAAAATTTTTTTCTTACATCAAATGTCAGGCTATGAATTCCAATTCTGACCAAGATAGAGTACATCCACTATGGCCTATCTCTCCTGCTGATTACAACTAAAAGCTCTGGAAAAAATACACGAAAACATGGGCCGGCCCTGTGGCTTAGTGGTTAAGTGTGTGCGCTTACACTAAATAAAAAAATCTTTAAAAAAAAAAACAACACAAAACCAATTACCTGAAGACTCTTTTATTTATTTATTTTCCCCCAAAGCCCCAATAGATAGTTGTATGTCAGAGTTTCACAGGCTTCTAGTTGCTATATGTGGGACGCGGCCTCAGCATGGCCGGAGAAGCGGTGCATCAGTGCGCACCCGGCATCGGAACCCAGGCCGCCAGCAGCGGAGCATGCGCACTCAACCGCTAAGCCACGGGGTCGGCCCAACCTGAAGACTCTTAAAAGTAAACAAAATCAGGGGCCAGCCCGGTGGCGTAGCAGTTAAGTTAGCGCACTCCGCTTAATTGGCCCAGGTTTAGTGAGTTCAGATCCCAAGCAGGGACCTATGCACTGCTTATCAAGCCATGCTGTGGCAGGCGTCCCACATATACAGTAGAGGAAGATGGGCACGGATGTTAACCAGGAGCCAATCTTCCTCACCAAAAAAAAAAAAAAATAGTAAATAAAATCAGCCAGGGCTGGCCCCATGGCTTAGTGGTTAGGTGCGTGCGCTCTGCTGCTGGGCGGCCTGGGTTCAGATCCCGGGTGCGCACCGACGCACCGCTTCTCCGGCCATGCTGAGGCCACGTCCCACATACAGCAACTAGAAGGATGTGCAACTACGACATACAACTATCTACTGGGGCTTTGGGGGAAATAAATAAATAAATAAATAAAATTATAAAATCAGCCAGATTGTGGAGTGGAGTTGAAACTTGAAGGATGAACACATTTGAGAATGAGTTTTCCATTTTTCCCCCTCTTTTCTCCTGTGGCTTTGCCCCAAGGGCAGGCCCCAAGTGCAGAACTGCTCAGCAGCAGTGATACAGGCAGTTAAAACTCTAAAATAAACCTAGTCTTTCTGTAAAGAAGAACTGAGAAAAGGGGCCTCTGTGGGGCACAGAGTGTAGGAGGAATCCTGGAGAGAAGTAAGCTGGAGAAGAGGATTCCTCAATACTGTGTAAGAAACTATACAAGTCCCTGGTTTACCCTTGAGCTACATATGCATGGGACAGAACCAAGCGGGATGGGTCTGGTAAGATTTAAACCACCAACCAGGTCTCAGACTAACCTCTTAGAGATGTATGTGTTGAACAGACCCAAAGCAACTTCAACAAGGTTTGGAAACTGAACTGAGATTAGAAGCCACTGCCCACAGAAAATGATTTTTTTGTTGTTCTAACAATCTGTTTATTATTTATTTATCCCTCCACAGAACCACCTCCCACACTGAGGAGGTTATTTGGAGTGGGTTACAATCTGGGGCCTGGACTCTGAAATCTGAGGTGCCCTCCTCCTTCATTTTATGGTTTAGGTGGGGGCATAGTCCAAGCAAAACTGGTGTCTCCTTTTGGATACTGCAGAAGGAAGGGGGACCTAGGCACACCCAGGAAGGTTGATTGGCAGGCTAGAAGACAAATTCTCCCAAGAAAGGCACTTTTACCTCAAAGGGGGCTGGGAGTTGGTTGGGAGTGTTATAGGGCCCGGGAGAGATTGATTCCATGGAGGAGTTATTTACAGGTTGTAGAGAGAAATGAAGGGAGTTCACCTACGCGGGGCTATCTGCAGGTCAGTAGGCACTGCTGTATGTCTTTATTGCCGCAAAGGAAAGGTGACATAGGCATCATAGCCAAAGAGGCACATAGTGATTAGTCCCAATACCCCTGCGATGATTTTGGAGTGGTTTCCTCTCTCAACAAGAACAACAATGGAGGTGATCAGGTAGAGGATTGCTGCTGTGAAGGTTCAGAAGAAATAACTCCAAGGCCAGTTGATGAGTTGTATCTTGGTGTGCAGGTCACACATGTAGATGACAAATAAGACAACAGCAAGGATCATCTCAACCACTGACAGAGAGAAGTATCCTGGTGTTGAGGCACCAAAGCAGATCAGAATCACCAGGCAAAATATAATCTCAGCAAACAGGAGAATTCCCTTTCTAGTGCATGAGAAACTGGTGCAGGTGGCCCAGCAGCTGGGGGCCGAGTGATGCTCAGAATCCGCCATGGCGTGGGCTGGAGTCCCTGGCAGCACAGAGGATCTGGTCGCTTGCTTAAGGGTCCCGGGATGCTGCACACCAAGCTGTCTTGCCTGACTTCTAGATAGTGACTTTAAAAACTTGCAGTCTGAAGTTAACTGGGTTGATCACCTGCTAAAACAGTAACAATGATAATAATAATGATAATGGGAATAATTATAATAATAATAAATAATATCCCTTAGAGAATTTTAACAGGATTCATATCTACACAATTTAATATTCAAAAAGTCCAAAATACAATCCAAAATTACTTGATAAGCAAAGGATCAGGAAAATATGACCAATTCTCAAGGGAAAAGACAATAGATGCCAACACCAAGATGACACTGATGTTGAAATTATAAGACAAAGACTTTAAGGCAGATACTATAATAAACTCCATGAGGTAAGGGTAAACACATATGAAATAAAATGAATGGAAAGATAAAAGTTCTCAGCAAAAAAATTAAATTATTAAAAAAAGAACAAAATAGTATTAAAACATACTATCTCTGAAATTTAAAATTTACTGGATGAGCTCAATAGCAGAATGAAGGTGACAGAGGAAAGAGTCAGTGAACTTGAAGATAGGTTAATAGAAATTACCCAGACTGAAGAACAAAAGAGAAGAAAGATTAGAAAAAACTGAAAAGAACTTCAGGGAGTCATGGGACTACATCAAAAGTCTACCATTTGTCACAATGGAGTCCTACAGAGAAATTGGTGCAGAAAAAAATATTTGAGGAAACAATGGCTGAAAAATTCCCAAATTTGGTGAAAGACATTAACTTGGAGATTCAAGAAGTTCAATAAACATAAAACAGAATAAACTCAAAGAAAACCACATGCAGACACAATATATTCAAACTCCTGAAAACTAAATGTAAAGAAAAAAATCTTAAAAGCAGCTAAGGAAAAATGACACATCACATATAGGAAAACAATAGTGTTAATAATGATGATGGACTTCTCATCAGAAACCATGGAGGCCAGAAGACAGTAGAACAACATCTTTAAAATGATAGGAAAGGATTGTCAAGCCAGCTTTCTATATCCTGCTAAAATATCCTTCAGGAATGAAGGAGAAATAAAAATATTATCAGATGAAGATAAACTAAGAGAACACATAGCCAACTAAAAGAAATAGTAAAGGAAGTTCTTCAGACTGAAAGAAAATAATACCAAGTGAAACCTGGAACTTTAGGAATAAAAGAAAAACAAAAACAATAATATCTGGGTAAATATAGAAGACAATTTTTTTAAGTTCTTTAAAATATGTATAATTGTTGAAAGAAAATTTTTAATATTGTCTGATGGGGTTTTTAATGCATGTTGATTTAACACATAACAACTATAACATGAAGGGGGGAGATGATGAGACTTACATGGTTGTAAAGCTTCTACTTATTACTTAAATAGTAAAACATTACTCTAAGTAGACTCTCAAATGTTAAGTATTTTTATATTATCTAGAGCAGTGGTTCTCAACTTGGGGTGATTTTGCCCACCAAGGGACATTGAGCAATGTCTGGAGACGATTTTGACTGCCATAACTGGGGGAGAGGTGTGACTGGAATCTAGTGAGTAGAGGTCAGACTTGTTGCTAAACATCCTGCAATGCACAGGACAGCTGTCCAGAATGAAGAATTATCTGGTCCAAAATATCAATAGTATTGAGGTTGAGAAACTCTTCCTTAGAAAAACCAGAAAGAGAGAGACAGAGAGAGAGAGAATACCAAAAAGCAATAGATAATGTAGAGTAAAATAGTAAAACTATTCAAATTGTCCAAAAGAAGGCAGGAAAGGAGGAACAGGGGAACAAAAAAGCAGACAGAATAAACAGAAAACACATGTTAAAATGATATACCTAAATCCAACCATACCAATAATTACGTTAAATGTAAATTGTCTAAACACACCAATTAAAAGATCGAAGTAGTCATATTGGATTAAAAAAAAATCTACATGCTGGTTTTAAGAAACCCAGTTTAAGATTTTATTTATTTATTTTCCCCCCAAAGCCCCAGTAGATTGTTGTATGTCATAGCTGCACATCCTTCTAGTTGCTGTATGTGGGACATGGCCTCAGCATGGCCAGAGAAGCGGCGCGTGGGTGCGCGCCCGGGATCCGAACCCGGGCCGCCAGCAGCGGAGCGCCCGCACTTAACCGCTAAGCCACGGGGCCGGCCCAGAAACCCAGTTTAAATATAAAGACTTATATAGGTTAAAAGTAAAAGGATGGGAAAAGATGCACCAGGCAAACAATAATCAAAAGGAAGCTGGAATGGCTATTTTAATATCAGACAAAATAGACTTCAGAATAAGGAAGCTTATTCAAGATAAAAAACGACATTACAGATTTATGAAATGGTCACTTTATCAAGAAGACATAATCCTAAATGGGTACACAACTAATAATAAGACTTTAAATAAAATATACGAAGCAAAAATAAACCTTGACAAATTTAAATAAATTAAAATCACACAAAGTATGTTAATTGATCATAATAAACTTATAAATCAATAACAGAAAGATATTTCTTTTTAAATTTTGCATATGGATGTCAAACTGTTTGATCATCCGTTGCTGAAAAACTGTTCTTTCACCATTGAATTTCTTTGGCACCTTTGTCGAAAATCAGTTGACTAATTTTGTATGAGTCTATTTCTGGACTCTCTATTCTATTCGATTGATTTCTATGTGTTTGTCTTTTACTGGTACTACAGTGTCTTGATAATTGTAGCTTTATAATAAGTTTGAATCAGATAGTGTAAGAGTTCTGCTATTTCAAGGCTGTTTTGGCTATGGTAGGGCCTTTGTTCACCCATGTAAATTTTAGAATCAGCTTGCTAATTTCTACAAAATACTTTGCTGAGATTACATTAAATCTATAGATCAATTTGGGGAGAAGTGACATCCTAATAATTTTAAGCTTTCCAATCCATGAACACAGTATACTCTCCATTTATTTGGGTCTTCTTTTATTTATTACATCCATAATTTACAATTTTTAGCACTTACGTTGCTAGATTATACCTAAATATTACATATTTTTATATTATTGTATATAGTGTTCTTTTCAAATTTTAATTTCTAATAGTTTTTGCTAGTTTATAGAAGGACAGTTGATGTTTGTATATTGACCTTGAATCCTGTGCCTTTCCTAAATTAACTTATTAGTTCCAGTTGCTGTCTTATACATTCCTTGGGGTTTTCTATTTGTTGTCAGCCAGTAGAGACAGACTTCTTTCCTTCTTTTCAATCTGTATTGATTTTATTTCTTTTTCTTGTCTTATTGCACTGGTTTGGTTCTCCAGTACAGTATTGGATAGAAGTAATGAGGGTGGGCATCTTTTCCTTGTACCTGATCATGGGGGAAAGCATTCATTCTTTCACCATTATGTTAGTTACAGGTGCCCTCTATTAAAATGGGGAAATTTCTTTCTATTCTTTGTTTGACAAGCTGTTTAAAATTCAAGTATAGATGTTTTTTCTGCATCTGTTGAAATGATTGTGTGGTTTTTCTTTTTTATTCTGCTGATATGGTAAATTACATAGATTGTTAAATGTTAAACCAACATTCCATTCCTTGGATAAACACTCAACTTATCGTGAAGTATTATCCTTTTTATATATTATTGGTTTCAATTTACAAAAAATATTAAAGGTTTTTTTGTGTGTCTCTGTTTATATTCTCTTTCTTTTTCTTTTTTGTTTGTTTCACTATCATGGTAACACTAGACTCATACAATGAGTTCCTTCCTCTACCATTTTCTGGTAGGTTTGTGTAGAATTGTTATAATATCTTTAAATGTTTGGTATAACTCACTAGTGAAACCTAGAGTTTTCTTTGTTAGAAGTTTTAAGCCATAAATTCAGTTTCTTTAGTAGATGTTCAGATTATCCATTTCTTCTTGAGGGAGCTTTGTTAATTTGTGTCTTTCATCACAAGGATTGGTCTGCTTCTAAGTTATTGTATTTCTGGGAATCAATTTTTTCATCATATTCCCCTATTGTCCGTGTAATATTTGTAGTGTCTCTAGTGATGGACCCCTTTCATTCCTAATGTTGGTAATTTGTATCTTCTTTTTTCTTGGTCAGTTTGGCTAGAGATTTATAAGTTCTACTGATCTTTTCAAGGAATCAGCTTTTGGTTTTGTTGTTTTCTCTATTATTTTTCTATTTTCAAATTTATTAATTTCCATTCTTATCTTTATTGTATTCTTCCTTTACTTGCTTTGCATTTAATTTGCTCCTCTTTTTATAGATTCTTAAGATGAAAGCTTAGACTATTGATTTTAGACCTTTATTCTTTTCTAATATAAGCATTCAGTTCTATAAATTTTTCTCTAAGTACTGGCTACATTCCACAAATTTTTATTGTAAGTTGTATTTTCATTCAGTTCAAAATATTTTGTAATTTCCCTTGAAATTTCTTCTTTGGCACAGAGGTATGTTGTTTAATTTCCAAATATTTGAGAATTTTCCTGATATCTTTCTATTGTTTTCCTGTTTAATTCTGTTCTGGTCAGATAATATACTGTCTATGTGGGGTTTTTTCCCAACTGATTTTTTCTATTGTGGTAAAATATACATAGCATAAAATTTAAAAATTTTGAAGTGTACAATTCAGTGTCTTTAAGCATATTCACAATGTTATGTAAAAATCACCACTTATATATTTCTAGAACCTTTTCATCATCCCAAATAGAAATGCTGCATTCATTAAACAATAACTCTCCCTTCCTTTAGCCCCTTATAACTTCTATTCTACTTTCTGTCTCTATGAATTTGCCTATTCTATGTATGTTTTTAATTCTTTAAATTTGTTAAGATTTCTTTTATGGTCCAGACTATGATCTACCTTGGTAAATGTTCCACGTACATTTGAAAAAATTGTGTATTCTGCTGATGGTGGAATATTCTATAAATGTAAATATGGCCAAGTTGGTTGATAGTATTGTTCTTTTATACCCCTATTGATTTTTTATTAAATTGCTCTATTGAATTCTGAGAAAGAAGTGTTGACATCTCTGTACATAAATGTGGATTTTCCCCTTAGTTTTATTAGTTTTTGCATCATATATTTTGAAGCCCTATTGTTAGCTGCATACACATTTAGGATTGTTACATCTTTTCGATGAGTTACCCATTTTTAATTATGTAATGCCTCTCTTTAGCCATGCTAATACTTCTTTCCCCAAATCTTCTTCAATATAAGCTCTCCAGATTCATGAACTGGAAGTACTCCAGTCCCCAGTCACAGTACTCACACTCCCTAGTCACGTATCTTAATCTAATTTTGTCGGATAACTACGGTAGTTTACATGTTTCTAAAAGCAGAACTATTTGGCTTACAGAACAAGTTGAGAGCTGTGTAGTGACTGAAACATATGCCCTTCAAATACAAGGCAATCTCACATCAGCAAAAGAGAAAAATTTTAGAAAGCATTCTGTGGTGGTTAGTTGAAATGGTAGATTGAAAGAAATTTGAAATCTTGTGTGGAAGGCTCTGTTGTGTTTTTTCTTACATTTGGGGAGCTCTAGCCTGCTGTCTTGTCCCGTACTTCCACCAAACTAATGTCTTAGTAAACATCAGTGGGACTGAGCATCAGAGTGACCCCTAATGCCAGAGTACACACACTCCCACTCCCTAAATGCCAACCTAAATTCCTGAGGGAGTCAGATCCACTTGATATCTATTTCTGGATCTCAGAATAGGGGAGAGTTTTGTTAGGTTGTTTTTAGTTCTAACAAGGCAGCATTAGCCATCATAGCTTGCTATGTCAATGGTGGAGGAAATAGTACCCCTCGCCACCTATTCATGACTGTTATTTCCCTGGCACGGGACTTCAAAAACAAACAAACAAACAAACACTACAAACCAGAAAACAGCTCTTACTGCCTAAAGAAAGGGAAAATTGTTTTTGTTGTGATTTTGCAGAAAAGTTATATGATAAAAATGGGGAGTATCCTTTCTGAGTACCAAATTTCTCATCTGGAATATGAGGATCATGATAATGCCTCTCTCAGATGGTTGTTGTGAGAAACAAATAAGATACACAATTGATAAGAACTAATTTAGTAAGCTGTAAAACTCTAAGTAAATGTTAGTTATTAACATTGCTTTTTACATGCGCCAATAAGATTTATCACATTAATAATTTAGTTTTAATTGGAAAAGTTATACTTTCATTTAGCTTATATTTCTTTCAAATTCTTTTTTTACTTTATGAAGAGAAGCAGTTGGCATTTCAGCAAATTTTTTTTCTTTCAGTTTTATTGAGATATAATTGACATACAGCACTGTATAAGTTTAAGGTGTACAGCATAATGATTTGCCGTACATATATGGTGAGCAAATTATTTTTAAAGTCCTTTATCCTTTATATTAATTCCTCTGCTTTCTATTTTCAACAAGATGATTCAATCTATCCCCATTGTTTTTAATGAAGTCATGTTCATTTAAAGGTATTTTAAGAATACAAAATATTGCCATGAATATACATGGTACATCTTCTTTCTCAAAGACTAAATTTGAAAAGCTAAAAATCTTTCCTTAGCTATTTCTAAAATATATCGCCCCTAAGTACCAGTCTTCAGATTCTCAGAATTCATATTCAATAATCACTACAGCTCAAGATATGTATATGTATCTTCTGTTTCAGATAAGGCAGTTGGAATATAGTCTTACTGTGTAATCCAGCTCTTCAGTCTATGCAAAGCATAGTTTTAAAGCCTCTGCACACATAGTATATGTGTTTTTTGAAATATGTGAGGTTGACAAAAATAAAGAACAATAAATTATATTTTTAAATAATTTATTTAGCACAAATTATACTGAATTTTTTTTACATTATTCAGAATAATTTAAAGATTTTAGTGTGCTTCGGCATCATTTTTTTTTTTTTTTGCTGAGGAAGATTCACGCTGAGCTAACATCTATTGCAATCATCCTCTTTTTTTTTTTTTTTTTTGCTTAAGAAAGATTAGCCTTGAGCTAACATCTGTGCCAGTCTTCCTCTATTTTGTATGTGGGTTGCTGCCACAGCATGGCTGATGAGTGGTGTAGGTCCATGCCTGTGATCCGAACCCATGAACCCAGGCCACTCAAGGAGAGTGTGCCCAACTTAACCATGATGCCATGAGGCTGGCCCCCAGGCAGCGGCATCTTTTTGAACATCATATATTGACATGAACATGATTGTTCATAGAAGCTATAGGAAACACTGTTGAAAGCATAGCCTGGACAATTAAAAAAAAAATTTCTCCAAATAACTTGCTTATTTGGAATTCATTTTGATTGGAATTTTCTTTGCAAATATGAAGTTTAGAAAATTTTCAATTATTTGATTATCTCAATTGCTTGCATTCTAAATAAACTGGAGTTTTATGCATTTTTCACTGAACAGGAAATTGAGAGAGGGTGATGCGTTCATAATGACTAAGAATTGGCATTTGTGAAAGAGAAAAAGACAATCATTTATAAGTGTATTGTTCACTTCATACTCAATTTCTCACTATTAAAATCTAACGACTAGATTTTTAAATTGAAGCATTCCAAAAGATTAAAACTTTTAATTAGGGGCCCGCCTAGTGGCGTAGAGGTTAAGTCCGCGTGCTCTGCTTTGGCGGCCTGGGATTCGCAGGTTCGGATCCCAGGCACAGACCTATGCACTGCTTATCAAGCCATGCTGTAGCAGGCATGCCACATATAAAGTAGAGGAAGATGGGCATGGATGTTAGCCCAGGGCCAATCTTCCTCAGCAAAAAGAGGAGGATTGGCAACAGATGTCAGCTCAGGACCAATCTTCCTCACCAAAAAAACAAAACTTAATTAAATGTAATTTTTGTATTTTTTCATACTTAAGAGACAAATATGTATATGTCACTAAGATATTTATTTTAAACTTCATAAATTATATGTAATAAAATGTCATAGAAAGTTATTGGATGAATGCAATAATAATAGTTAATATTTATAATTTTAATGAATATTTATTATATTTATCAATGCTTATGAAGCCCTTACTACGTGCCTTGTATAGTTCTAGATTTTTATCTAATTATCTCATTTTATATTATAACCTTCTGACATATCTCTATTTTACAGATAAAGACATTGAGCCTCAGAATATAAACTAACTAGTACATGTCAGGAAGCGCTAGTATAGGGCAGAAACATAATTTTGAACAAGGTCTCTGACTTCATAGTCTGTGAATTTGCATGTGTTTATATGTATTTGTGTCTGTCTGTCTGTCTTATTATATAAGTAAAGACTGTAATATTTTCACTTGTATTAAAAGAGGAAGCTAGGAAAATTTTCCTTTCTCTAGTATCTAGTATAAGAGATCTAAGATTTATATAAAACGTGGTGTGTATAGTCACATTGCATCTCTCATATTTATGTGTTTATAGTCCTTTTGCCTGCTTGAAGGAATATTGTTATTTGATATTTTGATAGAAGTGTGCTATTCTCTAACGTTATAAAAGTATGAAAAAAAATTGAAATTCCAAACCATCTCTGAGTGGCTAAGAAATCAAGATTAGACATGCTGTAAAATATGCTAAATAGCTCTCAAATAGCAGTTTTAAATATATATATATATTTATATATATTTATTATTTATATTTTATATATATATATATATATATATGTATATATATATTTGTTTGTGTGTGAGGAAGATCAGCCCTGAGCTAACATCTGCCAATCTTCCTCTTTTTGCTGAGGAAGACTGGCCCTGGGTTAACATCCATGCCCATCTTCCTCCACTTTATATGGGACGCTGCCACAGCATGGCCTGACAAGCAGTGCGTCGGTGTGCACCCAGATCCGAGCCGGCGAACCCTGGGCCACCGAACCCCCGGGCCACTGCAGCAGAGTGCACACACTTAACCCCGCACTTAACCGCTTGCGCCACCGGGCTGGCCCCTTAAATATATTTTTGAAAAAAAATTTTAATAAACTTTAATTTTCAGGACAGTTTTAGGTTCACAGCAAAATTGAGTGGAAAGTACAGAAGGCTGCCATATATCCCTGCCCCTGACATTCAGAGGCTTCCCCACTATCAACATCCTGCACCTAAGTGATACATTTGTTATAATCGATGAACCAACATTGATACATCCTTATCACCCAAAGTCCATAATTTACCTTAGGGTTCACTCTTGCTGTTGTACATTCTGTGGGTTTGGACAAATGTATAATGATATGTATCCACCATCATAGTGTCATACAGAGTAGTTTCACTGCCCTAAAAATCCTCTGTGGTCTGCCTATTCATTCTTCTCTCTCCCATAAGTCTTGACAATCACTGATATTTTTACTCTCTCCATGGTTTTGCCTTTTCCTGAATGTCACAGAGTTGGAATCACACAGTAGGTAGGCTTTTCAAATTGGCTTCTTTTGCTTAGTAATATGCACTTAAGTTTCCTCCATGTCTTTTCATGGCTTGAGAGCTCGTTTCTTTTTAGTGCTAAATAATATTCCATTGTCTGGATATGCTACAGTTTATCTACTCACCCACTGAAGGACATATTGGTTGCTTCCAAGTTTTGGCAATTATGAATAAAGCTGCTATAAACATCTGTGTGAAGGTTTTTGTGTGGGCATAAGTTTTCAACTCCTATGGATAAATACCAAGAAGTGTGATAACTGGATTACATGTTAAGAGTATGTTTAGTTTTGTAAGAAACTGCCAAACTGTCTTCCAAAGTGGCTGTATCATTTTACATTCCCACCAGCGGTGAATGAGAGTTCCTGTTGCTCTACATCCCTGCCAGCATTTGGTGTTGTCAGTATTCCAGATTTTGGCCTTTCTAACAGGCGTGTAGTGGTATCTCATTGTTTCTTTAATTTTTAATTCCCTAATGACATATGATGTTGAGCATCTTTTCATATGCTTATTTGCCATCTGTATATCGTTTGTGGTGAGGTGTCTGTTAAGGTCTTTTGCCTATTTTTTAGTCTGATTGCTCATTTTCTTATTGTTTAGTTTTAGGGGTCTTTGTATATTTTGGATAACAGTCCTTTATAAGATATTTTGTAAAATATTTGCAAATATTTCAACCATTCTGTGACATGTCTGCTCATTCTGTTGACATTGTCTCTCTCAGAGTAGAAATTTTTAATCTTAATGAAGTCCAACTTATCAATTATTCATTTCATGGATCACGTCTTTGGTGTCAAATGTAAAAGGTCATCACCACACCCAAGATCATGGGTTTTCTCCTGTGATATCTTCTAGGAATTTTATAGTTTGCATTTTACATTTAGGTCTGTGATCCACTTTGAGTTAATTTTTGTGAAGAGTGTGAGGGCTGTGTCCACATTCATTTTTTTGCACGTGGATATACCGTTTTTCCAGCACCATTTGTTGAAAAGACTAGTGCTCCATTGTATTGTCTTTGCTCCTTTGTCAAAGATCAGTTGACTATATTTATGTGAGTCTATTTCTAGGCTCTCTATTTTATTCCATTGATCTATTTGTTTATTCTTCCACCAATACCAAACTGTCTTAATTATTTTAGCTTTATATTTAGTTTTGATTGGTGTTTTAGACTATTTACATTTAATGTAATTATTATTTTAGGACTTACATGTGCCATTTTATTTTTTGTTTTGCATTTATTGTCTCTCATTTTGCTTCTCTGTGTTCTTTTTCTTGCTTTCCAATGGGTTATATGAACATTTTTTTACAGTTCCAGTGTTATGTATTTATGGTATATCTTCATATATCTCTTTGTATAGCTTTTTTAGTGATTCCTCTAGGTATCACATTTTACATATGTACAACTTATCAGAGTTTACTGGTGTTGACAATTTACCAGTTCAAATAAAGTGTAGAAGCCATGTTTGTCTTATATCCCTTTACTCTTCCCTGTTTTTACTATAATTGTCTTAAATATTTCCTCTATATACATTTAGAACCACATCAGGCAGTGAGACATCATCCTGGGTGGACCTAACCAAATCAGAGGAACTTTTAAAAGAAGATGAAACATCAGAGGCCACACTCCCACTGGTCTGTTGCCTATGGGGGCCCTCTGGGACCTGAAAGTTGTCCCAGATCAACAGCTAGCAAGAAAACAGGGATCTCTGTCATACAACTGCAAGAAAGTGAATTCTGCCAACAATGTGAATGATCTTGGAAGAGGACCCCAGGCCTCAGGTGATAATCACAGCCCCAGCCAACACCGCCTCCTCATTTTGGCCTGGTGGGGCCCTGAGCAGAGGAACCAGCTAACCTGTACCTGGAGTCCTGACCCATAGGAACTGGGAGACAAATTTAGTCTTGCTTTAAACTTCTAAGTTTGTGGCAATTTGTTACACAGCAATGGAAAATTAATACACAGTTCTTGCTTTTGAGCTTTATTAGGTGGGATTAGAGCAGCTTTGAGTCTAGGGCTAATTTTGTCCCACTAATGAGGCAAAATCTTTCTGCCCACTATTCTATGAATTACAAGGTTTTCCACCTGGCTGTGGGAACAAGAACCATTTCCATACATGGATGAACTCCAGGGATTATTTCTTTTAATCCTTTGGTTGTTCTTTTCCCAGCCTCAGGTATTTTCTTCACAGGTATATGTTAATCGGTGTTCAGCTGAAGACTCCAGGGAAATCTCTTCAGGTCTCTGGAGTTCTCTCTCTTTGCAGATCCGGTACTTTTCCTTGTAGACAACAGGCACCCTGCCTCCTGAGACTCCCAGATCCATCTCCTCAACTCAGGGACACCAGTGGGCCCTGCCTGGGTTCCTTCTCCCTGAACCATGGCCTGGAAACTCTCTCTAGGTAAGTTGGGATGATCATTGGGCTCATCTAATTTGTTTCCCATCTTGCATCCATCACTGTCCTTTGTTCCTTCTGCAAAACATCTTGAAACCATCATTCCATATATTTTGTCTGGTTTTCCAGTTGGTTCAGGTGAGAGAATAAATTCAATTCCTGTTACTCCACGTTGGCTAGAAGGAGGATTCCAATGCCACACTGTGTACTTTTAAATATTAATGTCTTTGCTCATAGTGTTCTCTCTTCTATATTATCCACTTGGTGAACTCCTTCTCATCATCCCAAGCGCCGGTCAAATGTTACCTCCTCTATACAGCTTAATCCCAACGTCCAGGAAGAAATAACCATTCCCTCCTTTGTGCTCCTATGAGCCTTATTGTATCATATTTTTACCATAAGATGCATCGCGTTATATCCCCATTGCTCGATTAGGTGTCTGACTTTCCTGTTGGGATGTGAAAGGAAACGGTTTTCATTCAATTGACATTGCCTAAATCCCCCAAAATCAGACCCGTGTTAGGATTGGGGCTACAATGATGAAAAGATATGTTCCCTACCATTAAGGAATTCATAGCCTAAGGAGGGGGCATCCTTTTAGGCCATTAAACAATCACAGTGCCATAAGGAGCAGTATGTACAAGATGCTGTGTACTGTGTGTAGGAAGAAACATCACGAAACAGAGAAGTCTACCCAAGCATCACGGTAGCATTATTCCTGCATCTGAAACTTGAGGGCTAAGTAGGGATCTATAGACAAAAGGCTAGTTAAAAGAAATTCTACACTGAGTAAACAATGGGTCAAAATACACGGAGATGGGGCCGGCCCCATGGCTTAGCAGTTAAGTGCACGTGCTCCGCTGCTGGCGGCCTGGGTTCGGATCCCGGGCGTGCACCGACGCACCGCTTCTCCGGCCATGCTGAGGCTGCGTCCCACATACGGCAACTAGATGGATGTGTAGCTATGACATACAACTATCTACTGGGGCACTGGGGGAAAAATAAATAAATAAAATTAAAAAAATTAAAAAAAAAATACAGGGAGATGTAGAGAACATGGTGTGTTTGGGTAAGTGCAAATAGTTTTAGCATGGCTATTTCAATGCTGTTTTCTTTATTTATTTGCATTTGTAAATGTTCAGAAAAAGTAAACCAAAGCCACTTTATCCCTCAATATTTATTGAGTGCCTATTCTATGCCATGCTCTGCTAGATTCTTGGGCTGTAGTGATGAGCAAAAAGCAGTCCAATCCCTGCTCCTATATAGCTAAGGGCCAACATCAATTGGTGTATTGCCAAATACAGAAAGTGTATGTAGAATAAAATAACATCTAATTATCTTATCAAAGCAGGCCAAGTAGTTCTTATGATGTCAACTATGAAGCAGAAATTCCAGGTTGAACTTTTTCAGCACACTATTAGTTCATTTTTCATCACTAGTGGCCTAGGCATCTGCCCTGTGCTCAGGGAATGCAAACTAACGCTAATATTAGCTTCATCAGCACATATGAATGAAGGACAGAAGGAATGAAGAAAAGAGGAAGGAAGGCAAGTCTGCTGCCCCCAAAGGCAATTAAAAGCATTTTTTTCTACCTCCTGTTTTTGTATTATCCATGCTATTCTTTTTATTCGTCCATTATATTTAGCTTAGTTAAATTCTCCTAGTGTGATTTTGAACAGACTATGTTTCACATCACTGACTTTCTCTTCTATCTATAGTGACCTGTATTCACGGAAAGTGGGTTTCTCATGGGAAGTTATTTGCAATTTTGATAAGCAACATGGCTAGTCAGTCTAAAACATACAAATCTAGAAGAATAAGGGGCTGGGGCAGGGGTGTTGGGGATGGGAGAATCTATTGGACTCTGTTGCTAAAGAATGGCTGTTTTCTGAGCGTTGTAGGTGTGTTTCAAATAGGTCTCAAGAGGAGTTTGTGTATCATTCTTAAAAGGAGGAGAGGGAAAAGAGTTTGATAGTAGCTTTCTGCCATGATCTCATTGAGATGCTTTTTTTTTTTTTTTGGTCTAATATATTCTTCCTCAAAAGGGCAGAATCCAGGCTTGATGCAGTGTGAGAGAAGGGGTTAGTCTGTTTTATAAACTGTTAGAAAGATTTTAAAAAATAGGCAATCTAATTGACTCATACATGGCTCACAGCCATATAAATGCTTGCAAAACAGCTTCTTGCGCAGTAGTAGTGACCACAGAGAAGCAGAAGTTAAAAGGAAGCAAGCGAGATGAGAACTCTTAGGAAATCTTGAACGAGACTTTAAAACTTTTGTTAAACCTTTTGCTGAACCTTGTGTAGAACTGTCCTTTGGAAAATTAAATGCATTTCAATGAGCATACTGTAAGTCAAAATTCACATACTTTGCCAACAAAATAATACCTTTTTGGTGTTAAATTTTGTTTCTACAAATACATTGTCTTTCAGAACCAACTGCTGAGGAGAAACAATTTTTTTTTCCAAGAAGAACTGTGGCTACTCGTTACTAGGAGATTTGTAATCTGCTTTAAACATGTTACTAAAATAGAAGTTGACATAACTACTGAGTTTGCTGTTTACATTTAATTAAAGGCATTGCTTAAAATAAAATATATTTGGGTGTTTATTTCAGCTATCAACAACATACACATATATAACTTTCTCTACATTCACTTGTAACAAAAATTTTCTTTCACTATCTTCTTCAAGACTCTCTGCCTTTATATTTATTGGCTTTATCTGTGATTATTTCCTCTTTTCTCCTTATGCTTTGCTGAAACTTGCCTCATACCATCACTCAGCATCATTTGTTTTTTCCTTGTCAATCATACTCTAAAAAAAATCTCTCATCTGTCTATGCTTTCCTTTTACTAATTAATTAAATATAATCAGCTGAAATATAATACAATTCATTTGTAGTTTTAATCTCTAAATTGATTGGTTGGTCACCAATTTGGAGATAGGAAATTATTTCCTTCTGTGTAAGACTTCATTCTAAAAGTCTAAGTTGTCATAATGATAACAACGTAGTTACTCAACATGTTCTTTGCTATAAACAATTACGTCCCTAGTTGCCAAAGACATTTTTAGGCATCCACTTGAATATTTAAACTAATTTTTAAATTTATTTCATTACTCTCTTTGTTAGTTTTTTAAAATACTGATTCACTAAAACTTTATAATATTTTGAATCAAATTGAAAGACTGACTTTCTTTTAGAAACTAAACTAAGAGCTGAGATTCATTATTAAAGTGATTTTTTTTGGCTTCTGGTGATTTTGTTATGAAAAACTTTTAAACATTTTGTGTATGTGTGTATATGACTTACTAGACTATGACATCAACTAACAAAAGGGTTAAACCATTCTAAAGGAATAAAAGTTTTATTTAAGTATTTAATTTATTATTATGCAATCATTAAAATTATATGTAGTATGTATACACACACATACCCATATAAAGCAGGAGAAAAAATATTCATTCTTAATATACTCTATTTCTAATTTTTAAGATGGATTCTCTTTTAGGAGAAATCTCTTTTAGGATCAGTTTTTATTGAGAATACATTGAAAAACCATAGTCCCCCAAATGACAACACTGAAGTTCCCAATTCATCTAGCTCTCTGAGGACATATTTAATCTAATATTGAGCTCATCACCATCAAAAGCCAGCATTTGCTTGTGTGGTACTTACTATTTTTGTACATCTCTGGAATTGTAGAGAAAGCAATGATGATTCACTATGCTTAGAATAATTCCTGGCACATATTAAATAAATGTGGAAAAATGGAAAAAAGGAGACATAGAGAAAGGAAGGTTTTTTTTTTTTTAAAAGAGGTAGAGGGCAAGGTACAAATCCTAACAAGTTTCTGCCATGGCCTCAGAAAATCTGCCCTATATGCTATGTAATAGCTAGTTCCAATCACTTGAGATTTCCTATGGGTCTCATGAGATATTCTGAACATTTTCCAGATCAAAAATCTCTGGGGCCAGCCTGGTGGCATAGTGGTTAAGTTTGCGCACTCTGCTTCGGCACCCGGGGTTCGGCAGGCCAGAGTTTGCAGGTTCAGATCCCGGGCACACACCTATACGCTGCTCATCAAGCCATGCTGAGGCAGCGTCCCATATACAAAATAGAGGAAGATTAGCACAGATGTTAGCTCAGGGACAATCTCCCTCACCAAAAAAAAAAAATCTTCTCAACTATTCTCATAGAATTTAAGGATTACAATTAAAATATGTGGAAAAAAGGAAGCTACTACATTCAAATCACTACCAGAATATGTCCTTTCCTCTTTCCCCTAGTCTTTGTGGCTTACAAGACAGAGGGAGAGGTCGAATGAAATTTGGGGAAAATACTCCACTTCTTAACCCAAAGGAGGCAGAGGGAGCAGAGCCATAGGTCATGGCATTAGCCACATTTTGATCCTTCCTTTAGGAGAGCCAACAATTAAAGAAAGAAACTTATGTCTAGCCCATCTAGATGAAGAGTAGATGTGAATAAAAACTCCTACATTGCTGTCCTTTTAGCTTCCAGATCACTGGCTGCTGGGCAGAATGATTTGTTTTCTCCTCCACTTCCAAGATTACATATACGGACCTAGCTTTCCTCTGGAACAGAAAGGCTATCACGTAAGTTCTGTGGGTAAGTCCTTCACCTGTGTTGACAGAACTCCACAGGGTAGGCCAGGCAAATGAATGTGCTTGTTGCTAGGACACCAGGCTGTTTCCAGGGCAGCAGGCCACTGCTGTTTGCTATTCTCCTCACTACTAGCACTACACCTGTTCCTTAAGAAATGTGCTTGTTTTCCTTCATTATAAAGCAAACACTTGGGAAATAACATAACTGCATGGCTGCAAGTTCTCTGTAGCTTTCCAGGAGGAAAATAACACACCAAATACAATTTGATTTGTGAAAGGGGAATTCACATATCCATACAATACCCAAGTCTTCATATGTAATAAAATGTTTGATTGTTTGAGTCATCGTTATATTTTTAGCCCACCGTGTGCCACAGAGGATGTGCGACAACAATGCATATTCTTCTGAGGCCACCCCAAGATTTGTCCTAGATGTGCTCATGGAGTGACTTTTTATGAGTTTTTCAAAGACTACACATTATGGCTTCCTGCAGAATTCACCTCTTTTTTTTTTCTTCTACTAGTATCTAGTTGTCACCAAAATTGCCATCACTGCTGTCTATGACTGCTAGCCAGGGCCAGGACTAGGGTACCTAGGCATAAAGTTTAAGGAGGCTCTCGCTTTCAGGGTCATGTAAGTGCTCTGCTGCCAACATCTACCCAAAGGTGATAAATACCCGAGCCAAGGATGCCAAGATCTGTGTCAAGAGCAAGTCTCCTGTTCCTGATGAGATCACTAATTCCTAGGGTTGTTAAATTTCTCAACTTGGTTTTAACTTCCTCATTCATTGTCTCCCAAGTACCCTAAGACTCAAGCATAAATCTGTGGGAATCGGGCTGGAGAACAATTTAATTGACAGACACTGCCTTATTCAGAACGACCCCTCTCCCTCAACACTGACTGTCCAAGCAGGATCCTTGGTCCTCCAAGTTAAAAAACTTCTATGGCCCAGACACTGTTCCTTGAAACATGTCACATATTTGTCTTGGATTCCAGGTGAACAAGGTTCAGGTTCAAGATGAAACTTCAACAGCACATAATTTCTACTCTTTGGAAAGAAGCTTCACTTGATACAGTATCTACGTAATGTGGCAGTAAAAGCTATTAATTATTAGGATATCTATTAGATAACTGAGAGACTGCCCCAGTAGACAAGATTATACAACCAAACAGAATGGATTGCAAAGATATGATGACTCACTGTAGCTACAAAACTACTTCAGAGAGAAGTTATTCTCCTCCTTTCAAAAAGTTTCTGCAGTGCCTGAAAACAGAGCTCAAAGAGTTTCCCTTCTTCTTTCTGTCAGTTCGTCTTTCAAATGTTTTATTCTGGAGGTTCTCTTTGCTTTTCTTACTCTGTTTCAATCAGGGGCAAGACTTGCCTAAAGGGATCTGGACTCCATTCCCAATACAAATAACAGGGCTTGCACATGTCAAGGGGATATAGAAAAGGGAGCAAACACTCTCCTTACTATAAGGATTTATCCTTCTGAGTAGTTAAGTCTGCTCTGTTCGACTTTGCCTTGACCCAAGATTCTTACTTGCTTGACTTCAGCTGCTTTCCTGAACATGACTGCCCAAACCCATGGCATTCTAATTTAGGTTCTTATTATCTCTTGCCTATACTATACTGCCTCCAGTTCGTCTCTTTCTGACGTAATCAACGTTATGACCAGATCACCTCCCCTTCTCAAAAACATGAAATGATTTCTTAGTGCAGAGGTTGACAAACTATAGCCTGTGTATCAAATCCAGCTTCCTATTTATATGGCTTGTGAACTGAGAATGATTTTTACAGGTGAACATTTGTAATGTATTTGTTGATAGGGCACACTTACTTTGAACCTCAATTAAGTAAAATGTGACCTGCCAAAAGAATTTCATACAGTAGGCCTATATTACAAAAAATGTACTCAATTATTATTATTATATTTTGAGTTTCATTATGGAAATATGTTTTCTCTCTTGTTGTATAAGGACTTGAATAATATCCTCGATTTTTGCCTGTTGGCCTGCAGAGTCTAAAATATTTACTATCTGGATCTTTGTAGAAAAAGTTTGCTGACCTCTGTCTTAGCAAGATTCAGAGTAAATTCAGGTCCATTAGCTTGAGGCTTGAAAACTTGCATGACCTTTCCTCAGCCTTTTACAGTCTCACCCTTGACCCCAACCTGTACTTTCACTGACCTACTTATTGTTCTACATTTTCCTGCCTGTTTTCTTTGTGCTGTTCTCTTTCCCTGGAATGTCCTTCCCCTCTCATCTCTTGATATTAAAGTCCTCTCATTTCTATGAGGTCTTTCACGATGTTCACTGTCAGATTATATATTCTCCTCATCTGTTCTTCTGTTGTACAGTGTACCTTAAGTATAAGCAGTTTTCAGCTAATTAGGGTAATATGACTATGTATGTGTTGGGTGCAAGAGTAGAGGAGGAGATAATGCAAGCTGTCACAGTCAAAATATGGTTTGAAGTGGATTTAATGTAAACTCATTTGACTACAATTACATCTAGCATACAGAGAGCACGTTTATTACTTGCCTTTCCAGCAGCCATTCACCCATCTTCTAACCACAGTCTGATTTCCATGTTCAGGCCACATGATCTGGGAGGAGCTCTACCTTCAGTATAAGGTGAAGTACATGACCTTGGCTTAAGCCAATCTGGGCATTACATTTCCTTTGCCAAAGTGGTCAGGGTGGACACATGACTTGGGCTGGTCCAGAGGGAATCTTGGGACCTTTGCTTGGAATACTTGGAAATATGAAGTAGAAATATGCAGCCCCAGGCAACCATCTTGTAACCAGGATGGGAGAAACTGTCTGCCAATGGAGTCAGAGTAAAGGAAGCAGAGCCAGAATTGGAGAGAGAAAAACTGAAAGCTGATAACATCTTTTGGTCCTCTATATCCAGCCACATCTGAAACTAGTCCCAACTATGGACCTTATGTTTAGCTAGCCATTTAATTCCTTTTTTGATTAACTAGTTTGGGTGGGGCTTTCTGTCACTAGGAACCATAAAATCCTGATAAAAGAACACATTTATCATTCTGTAGATGTCATTCAAAAGTAGGACAAGAATACAAATACAGTGGTCTGGATGAGAGCACACCGTAAGTACATCATGCAGGATGTTGGCTGTGGTGCTGTCATGAGAGGTTCGGGGATTCAATCGGAGACGTAAAAGACACTTTCCACTCCAAACAAATGGACTGAAGGTATATTTTATTACATAGAGGATAGTAAAGGCGATAGTCTGCAAACAGATCCATATAGGTCAAATATTAAGAGGGAAAAAACATCAGCCCGACTGGAAAGGGAAAACACCCACATTGGCTGAAGAGAAATGACACAAATCAACCAGAAAGAGAAACACCAAGTTGACGGAAAAGAGAACACATCAAATCAATTACTTCATATCAAATCAATTACTTACAACATCCACGCCCCACTGCCAGGAGAGCCCTGTCAATCAACGCGGCTGGGCAAGGATCACACGTCCTGGGCAAGGTGTCCCTTCCACAGGTGGAACTCTCACCAGAGCTCAGTTTCCAGCAGTTTTTATACCATCAGTAATTTTCAGAGTAAGCAATTACAGAGTTTGCAGAGCAAGCATTTAGTGTTCCCATGCACAAAATGGTTATCAGCGGCGTATGTGCACTGAGCCCCCTGGCTAACATCCCAGCCCAGTAGTTGTGTACGTGCATTGTTCTCTTTGGTTATCGTCCCAGCCCGGCACAGATGGCCAGTCCATCCCGTGCTACGACGCTCCAAGAGCCTTGAAATGTTACAACTTGCAACTCCCTCCGTGAGAGAAAGGCCAGTTCCCGGGAAAAGGCCTGTTCCCACCACACAGAAAGCAGCTTTTGTATTTCTTTTTGTGCTGGTGGCTGTAGGTCAATGGAGCGGCCAAACATGGCTGTACTCATGTCAAGACAGGTGCTCA
The DNA here is from genome assembly GCF_020826845.1 of Diceros bicornis minor. Classification (NCBI taxonomy): domain Eukaryota; kingdom Metazoa; phylum Chordata; class Mammalia; order Perissodactyla; family Rhinocerotidae; genus Diceros; species Diceros bicornis. The sequence continues at coordinate 13,972,045 of NC_080755.1, read as the reverse complement.
GTGCTTCTGCTGTTCTATTACTGCCATTTTTGTCTCTACTAAGCAAACTTGCAATGTCAGGCAAGAGGTTACAAAATAAATTCATTTTTTTAAAATTTAGAAACAAATGAATCATTTGACCCCGATTCCATATGAAGTTCAAGATAACATTTATCTACATGTAATTGGAAAGGGATGAGTTGTTACTAGGCTGACATAATGTGGCAAGCATTGTAGTTCATAACAATATAGAGAGGTTTTCACTGACTCATCATCATTTTTATGCCTTTTAAATATAAATATACTCATATATATGTGGATGTATATGTACATCTATATTTACTATGTTTGATCTCAAAACTGGTTTAATCCACTGCTGACTTATTGAAAATTGATTGTATTGTTTAGAACTGGCCATTGGTAGGTGGTACACGGGAATAATAGGAAAATGCGCTTAAAATTAGAACTTGTTCTTTTTGCTATAATGGAATAACAGACCAGATTTATCCTCCCATGTTAAATAGCTAGAAAAATGGATAAAATAGATACAACAATGGTTTTCAGACATTAGACAACAGGCAGTATAGGACAGCAGTCCCTGAGATAAAGGAAGGAATGAGGTGAGAGCCCAGGGAGTACCCAGCTCACAGGCCACAACGCAGGGAGGAGGACACAAGTCAAGCCCAATCCCCTCACTGGGATGAGGAGCCAGAGCCGAGAGTTTGAGGAGAGCAAAGCAATTAAAATTTGTGGGGCAAAGCATCAGAGAAGAGAGAGGTGGACAGAGAGACAGTAGCTGCTCTCAGAGATTTGCAGAGAGCCCTCTTGAATTTTAGGTTGTGTGCGGAAACTACCAAGGCTGAGGAAAAATTTACGGGAAACGGGCAGGAGGAAAAATTTCTAGAGGGCTGTCTGCACAGGGCTGAGAATAGTTCATGTTCCCACCAGCGCTGGGTAAAATCCTCAGAAAGACACTGTCTCAGTAGTGAGGTCAAAGCAGCACTAGACTCAAGGCTGTTGTGACAAAGCAGATCAATGGGTGCCTGAAGCTGGGGGTAAAAGTGGGAGATTTACTGCAAATTGGCACACAGAAAATTTTCCGGAGTGATGGAAACGTTCTAAAACTTGATTGTGGTTATGATTGCACAATTGTACAAATTTGCTAAAAATCATTCAAATGTACATGTCCGACGGGTGTATTTTATCACAAATAAATTATATCTTAACAAAGCTGTTAATAAACAACCAAACAAACACACACTCTGTGGACACCCCTACAGCACTGAAGTCATCTTCAAATATCTTTTATAATTTGTGCTGTGATTTGGGTATGTGACTGTGTCTCTTTCATTTAATGGTTAAGATCATGGAAAGTAAGGACTGCATTTTACACAACTTTGTAAGTTCTCCAGTGGTCAGCTGGGTTCCCTGCACGTAAAAAATGCTCAGTAAATATTTGTTGAGTGCTTTATGACATATTTCTTGCTTCCTAAATTTCTAGCTTCGGATCTTCCTTGCTAGCCCAACTTGATTGCATCGCATATTCTTTTTTTTTTTTTTTAAAGATTTTATTTATTTATTTTCCCCCCAAAGCCCCAGTAGATAGTTGTGTGTCGCAGTTGCACATCCTTCTAGTTGCTGTATGTGGGACACGGCCTCAGCATGGCCGGAGAAGCAGTGTGTAGGTGCGTGCCCAGGATCAGAACCCGGGCCGCCAGCAGCGGAGCGCGTGCACTTAACCGCTAAGCCACGGGGCTGGCCCCGCATCGCATATTCTACCACTACAAATACTAGAAATATAGAGCATGTTATTATTTACCTATGAATACATTTTTTTACATTGTTCTAGTATAAAGTTCTGTTAGAAGTCATCAGGCAGCAGAGTCTTAAGAGGCAGACAAATTGAGCAAGAGACAAGGATCGATTTGTGTTTCTTATTGCATCAAAAGTAATGAACGCAGTGCAAAAACGGGGAGGAGAGAAGAGGATGGTGGCATCTTTAAAACATGTTGTATTCACTCAAACTCTTCCTTCTCCTTTTCCATAGGATATTTTCACTCTGAAAGGAAAAAAAAAATGTAAGGGAACCTATGTAAACATCTGATTTACAGCATAGAAAAGGAAAAAATTAAATTATTTCCAGAAACCAAAAAGTCTACAAAAGGACACACTTTGTCCCCATCAGATAGCAAAACAAACATAGAGAAATTCATAAAAACCATTTCAAATATAGTATAGCTTTGATCCAAAGTTCTTGGGGAAAAAATAAAACCAAGAAAATATGACTGTTCTATGTAAACTAAATAAAAAATAGGGCATAACTGTGGGCAAAAGTCCTTTGAAACAGATGGAATTAGTTCTGCCACCAAAAACAAACAAATCTTGTCCTGAACTAGTAAATAGATGAATCATGTATGTTAACTTTGTCTGAAATTTATATAGACTATCAATCACCTATCTTCATCACGAATTATGTGACAGTCATCTTTCTCTTTTGTTTTAACTGAGAACAACTTCTGATACACCACTTTCTCTCTTCTCCCCGTTTTCCCTTCTCCCCATCCAGTGATAAACAAATTCACGTTATTAAAAGAATTATCAGAACTTTAAGATTGGGGCCGGCCCCGTGGCTTAGCGGTTAAGTGTGCGCGCTCTGCTACTGGCGGCCCAGGTTCAGCTCCCGAGCGTGCACCCATGCACCGCTTGTCCGGCCATGCTGAGGCGGCATCCCACATACAGCAACTAGCAGGATGTGCAACTACGACATACAACTATCTACTGGGGCTTTGGGGAGCAAAAGGGAAAAAAAGGAGGAGGATTGGCAATAGATGTTAGCTCAGGGCCAGTCTTCCTCAGCAAAAAGAGGAGGATTGGCATGGATGTTAGCTCAGGGCTGATCTTCCTCTCAAAAAAAAAAAAGAACTTTAAGATTGTTGTCACCTAACAAAGCCTGAGAGAAGAACTGAAAGGAAGGTTGATAAAAGAAATTTGGAAAATCCATTTTGTGGAATTGACCCAAATGCACTGATCCTTAGCAATGTTACCTATCGGACCCATGTGTGCCAAGAATCTTACTCCCAACACCTCTGTGTTAGCAACCTCTGTATTCAGACTCAGCACACGTTTATTACCAATCCCTTACTGCCCAGCAGAATAAACACGGCTGACATCAGACTACTTTGCCTTATCTGTCCTGTTTGTTTCTGGTCCTTTTCTCTCTTACTTTGTTTTTTTTTTTTTGCTGAGGTAGATTCGCCCTGAGCTAACATCCATTGCCAATCCTCCTGTTTTTTTTCTTTTGCTTGAGGAAGATTAGCCCTGATCTAATATCTGTACCAGTCTTCCTCTATTTTGTATGTGGGACACTGCCACAACATGGCTGGTGAGTGGAGTAGGTCCGCATGCTGGATCCGAATCTGCCAACCTGGGCTGCCAAAGCAGAGCACATGGAACTTGAACTACTCAGCCACGGGGTGGGCCATCTCTTACATTTTTTTAAGAATGCATGGTAAAGTTGCTAAACTTCTGGCAGGATCTAGACTGAAATTATGAAAAAAATGGGATAACTGGGACTATTCTAGCCCATTTTAGTAAAGTTAGTTTGAATTGTATTTTCCTTATTACGATTTATTCAACTTTCCCATTTATTTACAAGGACTTAATTATGCTATGCACTGTGACTTAAAATGAGATAAGAAATATACTATAATTCACTTTCACATCAATTGCCTTTATGCCATCTTTTTTGTCATCTCTCTTGTTCCACAGAATTATTAAGTAAACGAAGTTTTGCTGTAAATTTTGCATGGTATCCAAATCAAAACATTTAAAAAGAAGCTAAAAGATATCAGTTAAAAAAAATCAAACTAGAACCCAGGTTTAAAATAAAAACTATTTTAATGTTGCTCTGCTGATTCCAATGTATATAGTAACTTAGCCTCTTTGCTCAATTATAGTTATATATTCTGATTTCTCATGTCACCTGTCCAATAAACTGCAACCACAGAATTCTTTGACACACCCACGATCTGACTATATCCACATCAGATCATACAGGCAGGGATGATCTTACAGATAGGAGACCCCCTCTTCATGGTGTATTTAAGGAGTTCCAGGAAATTTAGCCCTTTTTGAGTACCTTCTCCATGTGCTGGTTGATGCTTGAAATCCCACTATATTAATAGTAAGTAGTGGTAGTAGCAGCAGTAGCAATAGTGACCATATATTAAGCAACTACGTGCTTAACTTAACATGTGCTAGACTCTGATGCATGCTTTTTATCTGTTATATAATTTAACCTAGAAATTTTGCAAGGAGGAGAGTATCTATCCCCAATTTTCAGACAAAGGAAGTTAAGTTCAGTGATATTAAATAACTTGCTGAAGATTACTCAACCTATGGGGGACAAAACTGGGATTTCAACAGGTGTGGGGCACTCCAAAGCTCTTTCCACTGGTCCGTATAGTCTTTCAATGGTTAGCATGTCTTCCTATAGTCCAAGGATGCAAGCAGGTAGACCACAGATGAATGCAACTTGCAGGTGTGTTAAGTTTAGCCCTCAAACAGTATAAGTCTGATATTTTTAAACTGAAAGATTTCTCACAAAAATGTGAATTGTGAATGAAACGTCAGAAGATCTGGGAATACTGGAGCCCACACACCCACTTGGCAACAATCTGCAGGAGCTGGGTGCTCTCTTTGAGAGAGGCCAACGTTATCCTTTGTCCTCATCTCCATCATCCCCCTGCTTTCCTTAAATGCCACCTGCTTTGCTCATTTACATCACCTGTCCAGCTCATTTACATCACCTGGGACGTGTGACTTGATCACCACTGCTTTAGGTTTAGGCTTTGATCCCCGTAATTACCTCTGGGAAGGAACATATGAAGCCATATTAGCAATTTGTATTTTGTTGGGAATATATCTGATATATTCCTGAGAACAGAAAGGAAGAGACAGCTGGAATTAACAACTGAAAAGGAGGGGAACGAGGACTAAGGGAAGGAGAGATTCTTGATGTCAAATATAAACTGTCTCCCTCACAGATCTGCCTGGAGTTGTTTTTGCGAGGAGTAGCGTTTCTTCTGTCGAGGAGAGGTGGAGCCACTTGCCTGTGAGAGCCCACGCACAGAGCTGCTGCCCAGACCGCCCTGTCCACGTCCTAAATAAGATTCGGCCGGATTATTTCTGGTCTTATAAAAATTCCACAAGTTTTATTTACTGCTTAAAAATTCCAAGATCTGTTTATATTTTGAAAAGCTTGTTTATCTTTTCCGGTAAGATTTTTAGACGCATTCAAATGGGAAAGAGGGAAATATGTTGGCAACGCAACACATGATGCTGTAGTGCATCTGAATGCAAGCCGCACGAACGCAGTTGACTTCCTTTTGGGTCTTGCATGGGAGAGCAAGTCAATATAACTTGCTCTTTGAGGCTTTGATTCCATCCCACATGACAGCCACATCAACACACTAGAAAAATGACCTGAGCTATGTTATCACTGGAAGGAGGTGGGTCAAGCATTAGTAGGCAAAGGGTGTGGGCATGTGTCAGAGGAAAGAAAACACTTTCTCACAGAACGTTAGGTGTGTAGAGTATGTAGTAAAAGCATTAAGATAACACTGGATTGTATTATCAGGAATTCCCTTTTAATTTCTTCAGTTTGGGATTTTACAATTTAGTAGGAATAGGGAGAAACTTGAAAGTATGGAGAAAAAAGTAAAGATTAAATAAACAGAATTCAGAAAAAGGTTGAGGAGATAGAATGTTAGGGAAGATCAAATGGCACTTGAGATAAATTCAAAATAAACAAAGAGTCACTATGATTAGGAGTCCTCTCCACAAAAGATTCCTAACTTGAAATATTTGATCTATAAACTTTGTGATGAGAAAAGTGACTGGTTACTTCACATTAAAAAATATATAAACATAGTTTTAGAAATTATGCTGCTCAATACTAGTCACTGATCAGACTTAGGAACTATAACTTAGGGGCTGCTATTAGGTGGAAAATTGCTTCTCAACCTCTAAAGAAATAGTTATTTTACTTTTTATATTTGATTCATAATGAAAAACCACATGTAATTTTACTAAAGAGACCTGCTTTTAAAATCTGAAATAAAAAGCATGTGGCTACATTAAAATTGTCTGCCATGTAACTGGAGAAGATCCAGAACCTTCCATTTCAGCACACTGGACTTAAAACCACTTCTACCTTTGAAATCCATCCAAGCTGGCTGCACTCCGTCCACAGTATCACAGTTACCATCTCCCTGTTTTCTTTCTATTGCCTTTCTTGACTCAGTGGCCGCATTCTCATCCATATCACATTGGTGGTGATAACATTGAACAGAACATTGTGAAATATCAGCATTGCAGGAACTGCTTATTTGACAGGTGTGAATAATAAATAATAAAGGCAATAAACAGTAACCATATGTGAATCTATGGCTTGTCGCCGTCACAGAAGTCACAATCTTATTGGGACAGGGACTGTCCGAGGTCAGGGAAACCAGTATTGAAGTGCCAGATCTGCTATTACACCAAAGCCTATACAGAGAATAATTTTCTTAAAAAACTATATCCCTTTTAAAATAAGGACTTAAGCCTGTAGTTTGGAAATGTAGAGTATTATCTCTCCATTGACATGCCTTTATCAATGATAAAGTTTGTTGTTTTTTTTTTAACCTTGCAATATCTGGTTTAAAAAAACCCAAAAACTCTTGGGAGAGGAAGAGTAAAGTTTGGTCAGTCCAATTTTAGACTGATAGTTACACGTTACCACAATTATTACCATGGCTGGAATAAAATTTTGCATCATCCAGAATTTTATTTTACATATAGGAAGGCAAACTCCAACTTTTATGAGTCTTGGTTTGAACACTTTAATTTCTATACCCTCCAGGATTTGAACACAAAAGCATCTGTTGGCATGTTCTTGGGAGATCACTATCTTGCTACACTCGATGATATCCAGTTTACTTATTCTTCAAGATTCAACTCAAAGAAAAGATATAAGTACAAGAATACTCCTCATAGTATTACCCAGCATAATGGAAAGTTGGAATCAATCTAAATATCTTACAGTAGAGGACTAATTAAATGAGAGATGGTAGTTTCTTATTCTGGAATACTATGTAGCCATCTTTATTGTTTTTGATAGTTAATAATATGAGAACATGCCCATGACATAATGTTGATTGAAAAGAATGGACAACAAAACTATATATACAAATATGAACTCAATTCATACACATGGACACAAAGAAAGTACTGCAGAATGTTAACAGTGGTTTTCACTGGGTGATAGAGTATTAAGTGATTTTTATTTTCTTTTGGAGACTTTTCTATATTTTTAAAATTCTCTACAATAAATTTTTACTACTTTTGCAATTAAAAAGAAAGCCAATAAATGATATTATAACTTTTAAAAGATCCAGCTTAAATGTTTCCTCTCTGAGGCCTTCACCAACAGGTGTTATTTGTTCTCCCTCCATGTTCACAAAGCACTCAGTATATATCACCCCTAACCATTCTCCACTCTGAGCCAGAATGACCTTCCTGAAAAGTAAACCTTATGACCCAGCAATTCCACTCTTAGGTATATATACCCAAGAGAAATGAAAACATATGTTCATTCAAAAACTTGTACACAAATGTTCACAGCAGCATTATTCATAACAGCCAAAAAGTGGACACAACCCAAATATCCTTTCAACTGATGAAGAGATGAATAAAATGTGGTATATCCTTACAATGGGTGGTTGGCAAACCATTGTATGTCTACATCCTAATCCCCAGAACCTGTGAATATGTAATATTACACGGCAAAGGGGGAATTAAAGTAGCAGATAGAATAAAGATTGCTAATCAGCTGACCTTAAAATAGGGAGATTGTTTTGGATTATCCATGTGGCCCCAATGTAATCACAAGGGTCCTTAAAGAGGAAGAAGGAGGCAGGAGAGAACACTGGAGTTATGCAATGGGAGAAGGTCTCAGCCTGCTGTTGTTGGTTTTGGAGACGGAGGAAGGGGGCCACTAGCCAAGAAATGCAGGCAGCCTCTAGAAGCTGAAAAAAGCAGGAAACAGATTCTCCTCTAGAGCTTCCAGAAATGAATGCATCCCTGACAACACCTTGATTTTAGCTTACTAACATCACTGCCAGACTTGCGACCTACAGAATTGTAAGATAATAAATTTGCATTGTTTTAAGCCACTAGGTTTGCGTTAAATAGTTACAGCAGCAACAGAAAACTAAAACAAATGGAATATTATTTGACAATAAAAAAGAACAAATACTGATTCATGCTACAACATGGATAAATCTTGAAAATATTAAGCTAAGTGAATGAATCTAGTCACAGAAGCCCACATATTGCATGATTCCATTTATATGAAATGTCCAGAATAGGCAAATCTGTAGACACAGGAAAACTAATGGTTGCCTATGGCTGGGGGTGGGGTGGGGGAGTGACTGTTAATGGTACTAAGTTTCTTTTTGGAGTGATGAAATAATCTAAAATTATATGTGATGATGGTAGCACAACTCAGCAAATATACTGAAAACTGTATGGTATGTAAATTATATCTCAATAAAGTATATATACACACATATACATGTATGAATATATATACATACATGTGCACATGTATTCTCTGCTGCAAAACCTCCAATGGTCTGGATAAAATGCAAAACCTTAGAGCAGCACACACACTCACAACACTTCATTATCTGGCCTCTCTTCATCCCAGCTGCACCTTTTGCCACTATCCAACGTGTATTCCAGGATCCAGACGCACTAAATGATTTGCAGTATTCCTCATCTTTGTACCTTTGCAAAAGTTGCTTTTCTGCCTAGAACACCCTTATCCCTCTTCTTCCTCTTACTTCTGTTAGTTTTTCAGAACTCAGTTTAAATTTCACCTATGAGAAGCTTTTCCTGCACCATCCCACAAGGTTAGGTTAGGTACCCTTTGGTAATTTCATCTGTATTTGTCTGTCTCCTCCATTAGACTATGAGCTCTTCAAGTCTTATGTCGTTTCTAATAGCTACTATAGGGTCTGGCATGTGCTGGTACTAAATTCATTCAAAAATATTTGCTAATGAATTAATACCTCAATTATAGTAGCCCCTGTACTGTACTATAAATTATTTGTCTGTACCCTTATCTCTTCAACAGATCGTGAGCTTCTCACTCTTACTCATCTTTGTATTCCGCAGACAACACAATTCCAAGAATATAATAGATATTCTATAATAGAATGGGTGGATGGATGTTATACATAGGCACTTTTAGGCCCCTTAACAAATTTATTGGATGTGACTATCCAGAAAACAGTTAAGCCTTGGCTATTGTACATTTTTAGGACACTGACATTTTAATGGCTTTCTGAAAGCCCCAAAATGTGTTTTTAAATAGTAACAGTATATGCTGCAAGTGTGATTTAAATATATAGAAAAATATCAATAATTTAGTTTAATTCATAAAGAAATATTTCATTCTATAGGGAAATATAATTTGTAAAGTGATAGGCTCAAGTTGATTAAAACTCACACATGATTAAAGTAATTTAAGAATTGAACGTCTTTCACCAACAGACACTAATTCTAAACAATCTGTCTTTGTTTGTAGGATATGATCAAATCCCTAGCAGCAAATAGAATCACTGGTCCATTATACTAACACAAAGGCTGTGAGAATGTGCACGCCTGGTGAGTATTAACCAGCGACATTCAGGGGTCAGTGGAACAGTGTTTTATAAACTCAATCAGTCTGTATTACAGAAGTGATAAAAATATTTTTACAGAAATAATCTCCACGCTCATCATATCACAGAGAGTTCATATAATTCAAATCTGAATGGCCACATTTGAATGATCAAATGTGTTTTCTATGTAAGATAACAATAAAATGTTAATTTTGAAAGCATTGCAAGTGACAGTTGGTTCTGGAAGACTTATGGGAAATAATTATTTTACATACCCACTTACAGATGAGGAAACCAGGGCACTGAAATGCGAAGTGACGTGCTCAAGTTCACGTCAATAAAAAGCGGCAAAGTCCAAGCTGGTACCAGAGTGTTCTGGCTTTAAATCCAGTGCTCCCGCTGTACCACGCTGCCTGCATCTTTTCAAGACATGCATTGGAAATCTAAAGCCATTTGAATTGGAGAGATATAAAGAAGGATATATGGACTTCCCACCTCATCTCTTGTCTGTTGATTTAGAGTCCCATGATCATCTAACCTAACGATCTGAGGTACCAGAGTTAATGGGTAGTCCCCAAATTTGGGTTTCACAGACATTTCTCCCTGACCTCATGGACTGAATCAGGCTCTTTTCTCCTTGGTTGGCAATGACACTGCTCCCAGACACTCAGAAGTGAGCAATAGGCACTTAAACAGAGTGAGTTTGTCTTGAAGAAAGTTGTTCCTCCTGACTTTAGACTGGCTAAATTCATACCAGCTTTCATAGGACATATACTAATTTACTGAGTCTTACTGTGACCAGTAAGTACTAAGTGTTTTACACATTTTATCTCCTTTTGTTTTATCCCCACAATAATTCAGTGAAACACATACCACTCTTACCATCTAATTTTACAGATGAGGAAACTCCAACTTAAGGGAGGTTAAGTAATTTTCTCAAGATCATGAGATACAAGAGTTGGATGCAGAATTTAATCCCAGAGAGTAAGACTCCAGAGCCAGTCTATTACTCTCTTGCCTTTGAACATGAAAACTGTAGAAGCTGTTTGCACTCCTACTCTCATGCTTTCGATCACTGGGCTCACCAGTTAAGACCTTCACAAAGATTTTGCGTGGTTTTCAGACTAACAGTTGGAAAACAAACAGCAGAAGTAAGATACATTTTGGGCTAAAAAAAATTCTCTAAGATTTAATGTGATAATAGAATATCACTCAGCAATAAAAGGGAATGGACTACTTATATATGCAACAACACAGACGAAGCTAAAAAGCATTAAGCTAAGTGAAAGAAACCAGATTCAGGAGACTCCATACTGTATGATTTTATTTATATGACAGTCTGGAAAAGATAAAACTATAGGGACCAAAAAATACATCAGTGGTTACTAGGAGCTAGGGATGGAGGGAGAGTTAACAACAAAAGAGAACAAGGGAAATTTTGGGGGTGATGAAAACATTCTGTATATATTTGTCGAAATTCTTATGATGTGCATCTAAAAGGGTGAATTTGCTGTGTATAAATTATAACTTAGTAAACCCGACTTTAAAAAACAAATGAATAAATACAGTCTCTAAAGCAGTGTTTGTCAAATCCCCGTTAGTGAGATATAACCATCAGTGAGTTGTGAACTCAATTTAGTGGGTTGTGACTGGCATTTTTAAAAAGTGAAATAGAATAGAATAGAATATACCAGAGTCATTGCACACAGTAAAAGGAGTATTGTTAATGAAACATTTGCTGCAGTTTCATATACATGTCTGCACTGTATTAATATATCAGGAAACAGAAACCATTGTCACTGTGTTTTTAACAGAGGGAATTTAATATAGGAAATTGGTTACACGAATAATGAAAAAGCTGAGAAGCCAAATAGGGGAAGGTGAGGCAATCTGGAGATCAGCAATGGCAGAAACCACTAATACCTTTAGACTGGAGGGACAGACAGAGGTAGCAGTGTTGCTGGGTCCCACAGCTGGGGTCCTCCAGCAGAAACTGAAATCACAGGGGGGACTTTTTGGCTCAAGCTGGAGCCAGAGAGGAAACTCGGCCACTGTCGAAGATGTACATGGGCAAAAAGAGTCAAGGAGAATCATTCTAGCTTTTCCATTCCTCCCACCCTCCAACGTCATAGCAGGGCTGTGCACTGATGGGACCCAGCCAGAAGTCAGTTAACATATCTGGGAGCCTAGGAAATACAGCCTGGTGGGATCAGCACCCCTGTGACACAGCAGAGGAAGAGCAAGGAACAGATTTGAGAGCAAACAGACCAAGGGCCGGCAGAGCTGCGAAGTAAAACATATTTCTGATTGAGGGTCGGATTCTAAAAGATTTAAAAGCCATTGCTTTAGGGGACAAAGCTACTCTCTATTTTATGCTATCCTCTCTATATACAGCAAGAATAAAATCATACTTCTGACCATAGAGGATGCCAAATTTTGCCCTTTTTAATGTGTTTGAAAAAGGCAGTTTGAACTAAAGAAGTGAGATTGGCAGACTAACCTCCTTCTCTCATTAGTTTTGGAGTAATCATACGGAGGTCTCTTAGTCAAGAAGACAGAACTTCTAGCAGATCTAGGTGAAATTTAGGCTAGAAACAACAGAGCAGGAAGGAAGTATACAAGTGGCATATATGAAAGCAAAGGAACCAAATGTTCCTCTTTGATAGCATACAAGGAAAATAATAGTTAAAAATTGGTAAGCTTTGGGGCCAGCCCGGTAGTGGTAGCATAGTGGTTAAATTCGCTTGCTCCACTTCGGCGGCCTGGGGTTCTCGGCCCAGAACCTGGGTGGGGATCTACACACCGCTCATCAAACCAGGCTGTGGCGGCATCCCATATACAAAATAGAGGAAGATCGGCACAGATGTTAGCTCAGGGGCAATCTTCCTCAAGCAAAAAGAGGAAGATTGGCAACAGATGTTGGCTTAGGGCCAATCTTCCTCATTCCACCCCCCTACCCCAGACAAAACAAAACAAAACAAAAAAGGTAAGCTGGAAACCCAGTTGCCTCTGTCAGCAGCTATCTGTGCGACAGCTCTGTAAAATTGCCTGGATCCACAAAGAACAGCAGCCAAAATTCATCAACAACACTTTATTTCTGATTTTGATGACCATTCACTTCTTCTAGTTCCAAAGATTTGACCTTGAATTATTTGGAGTTTCTGATCGCAAGAAATGGCTCTCAAGGCTCCCTCATTGAATCAAACCTAATGCTTGAATCCTTGTGCTTAAAAACACGCCAGCGCCTATTTTGAGGCATTTTCGTCTGCACCAATTGTGCAGGAACAATGTATTTCAATGTTTCTTTTCTGTCTCTTCTCCTTTAGGTATTTTTAAAGATGGTTTTGGTAATATTGTTTTAAACTTAACTGCATCATTATCAAGAGTTCTTTTTAAAGGAAATGAACATTTGTTGAATGAATGAATGGATGGATGGATGGAAGAAGGCAAAGTGAGTGAGCCTCAGTTCTAAGTTCCAGCCAGGCTGATGGCGGTCCTCAAGCCAGTTTCCTGATCCTGACTTGACTTGCAGTTTCAAGGCCACAGAACGCCACTGTGCTGCCCTCTAGTGGTAGCATAACCTACGTGTAGGAAAACTACTTGCAGAAAAACAAGCTTGAATGCAAAATGAAAGTGAATATCACAATTCTTTTTCTAGTTCCAGCTGCTTATGATTAACTCTCCTCATTTGGCTATCTTTGATAGTAATAGTATTTCATCTTGATTGTTTAACACATGTACAAAGAACATACACAGGATTGTATAAATAGATGTCACTAGCTCAGACACCATATATGGAGTAGGTCCTCCTTGGTACAATAAATGCCAAAGGTCTGTGTGTATTTTGAGACAGTCAAAGGGCCTATGCTTTTTAAAAAATGTGATAAGCATCTATTTTTAAGAGAAAGCATGATAATAATTTTATTGCTTCCATACTTCAGTTTCAATTTGATGACTCTCTTTTAAAGTCTTTTAAAGAACATACTTTTTGTTTTCTGTACAAGCACTAACATCTTAATTGTAAAAACCATTTATCTCAGAACACAATTATGTAAAAATAAAATAAAATGATTGCAAACTTTATGAAACCAGGAATATAAAATAAAGACTCCATGTAATAATAAATTGTATTGTATAATAAAGTTATCTTGGTTGAAGGGAGTTGAGATTGAGACAGGCTGGCCTGAGATGTTAGGAAACACCTCCCTCAAGGACCTTATGTTTGCTTTCCATAGTATGTTTGGGGACTGTCAAACATGTGCTCAGGCATATTTCCACATTCGAATGGGGCTCAAGAGTCCTGTGGAAAAGGAGTTGAACTCTCTTCACAATTTGACATGTCTAATGGACTCAGGGGTGGGGGAAAAATACCACAGGAGCCAGATCATGAAGACAATAAAAGCCCTGAGAGGAATCCACATGAGTGTTGAAGAAGTCTGGAGGGTGGGCCAGGCTGTGCATCAATCTACTCAGACCTTCAACTGATTGGATGAGGCCCACCCACATTATGGAGAGCAACCTGCTTTACTTAAAGTCCACCAATTTAAGTGTTAATCTCATCCAAAATACACTCACAGAAACATCTAGAACAATGTTTGATCAAATATCCTGTTTGGGCATCCTGCAACCTAGCCAACTTGACACATAAAATTAACCATCACATGTACCTTGGTGTGGACCTATTTTTATTCATTGTGCTGTGCTCTCAATGGACTCTTTTAATCTGTAGGCTCACATGTTTCAGTTCTGAGAAATTTTATTGAATCTTTTCATTGAACACTCTCTTATAGATTTTCTTTATTTTGTATGTCTAGAACTCCTATTATTAGGATTTTAGATCTAGCTGGACCTCCAATGTTTCTCTCTGCTTTTTCTATTTTTCATCTGCTTGTCTTTTACCTTGTTTTCTGGAAGATTTCTTTAATTTTTTCTTTCAACCCTTTTTTTGAGTTTTAATTTGTGCTATCACATTTTTAGCTTCAAGGGATTTCTTTTTCCTTTGAGAGACCTCTCCCCCCTTTTAAAATAGTATCCTATTCTTGTTTCTTGTGGCAATACCTTTTTTTTTTTAGATCTCTCTCAGGATATTAATAGCAGCATTTCTTTAAAAAAGTGTTCTTTTCTCTTGCAAGGTTTCTTTCCTTCAACTTACGTTTTTCTGTTTATTTCTTTGGTTTCTGTTTCATATTGGAAACTTCCCTCAGATGTCTGGTAATTCTTGGTTGCTTTCATATCCTCAAGAGTAGGGAACTAAAAAGCTGCTTGCAGGCTCTGAGGGGGAAAGGGGCACGTGTTGAATGAGAACTTCACAAAGGGGTGATCTGGCCAGATTGTGTAGGTGGGAACCTCCCCTGTCAGTATTTTAGATGTTTTATTGGGCTGGTCAAATTCCTCAAAGAAAACTCTTCCGATCTCCTTTCTTAAGGGCAGGGCCTCTGGTTGCTGATTGGGAGAAGAGGCCGAGGTGTCAGGATCCAGATGTAGATGTTTCCTGGATCTGTTTTCGGTACTATATGCTGCACTTTCAGTCATTCCTGGTGTCCTCTGTTTTAATCTCTTCCGAGAATCAACCTCCACCGTCTCACCAGGACTGGGGAGGAACAGCGGCCCAGCTGCAGAGTGGGGAGGAGATCTGAGGTCCAATTACTTACTAGACTCTCAACTAGTCGACCTACTGTCAGCCTCTCCCCCCTCCACTTCCCTGCTTCCACAGGTACAAGATGCTGCCACTACCTGAGCTGGTTGGATACCCCTGTGGTGTAAACTGGGATGGGCGTCAGCTTTCCCTGCTGCCAACCTAAGATTCTAGTTTGGGGGGTTTGCTAAGCCATTATCACCCCACCTGTTTTCTAGCTCCCAAATCTTGCTTCTATTGCCTCCTTTCCCTTTTCTCTCCATCCTCGTGGGTTTATGCCTTTATGACAGTCACTTCACCGTTGTTTTAGTGGGGTTGTGAGAAGGAGCTAAAGTAGATGCCTGTGTATAATCCACTATCTTCACCTGGAAGGCCTTCTGTGGGATCTTGAACAATAATTTCTGTTTATGAAGTTTCTATTCATTTTAAAATTCTTTAAATAGTTTTGAAGTACAGAAGTTCAGAGGTTCTTTTCTTGTAGTCAAACGTAATTAATTTTGTGTGTATGATTTCTTTCATTTTTTCCAAACACAAGAAATCTTTTTCCTGTTAAGAAAAGGCAAACGTTTACTTAGATCTTGTCCTAAGTAAAATTTCCAAGTAACCATGGGCTTTTTTTGGCACCAGCTCCCAATCTTCTGTTGGTGACGATGTCCTGTCCCTCCTTCTGGAGTGTCCCCATGGTGGCATCTCTTCACTGACCTTCTCAGCCAAGGTCTTGTCTTTCCCTCATGGTTGCTCCCTCCGCTTCAGGCCTTTCTCAGTCCCTTCCATCACATCCACACTTACCCGTCCGGGGTCTTATTCCACTGTATTCTGCTCTGTCTTAGCTAACAGAAAGTACCAAGAACTGTTTTAGAGGAACTTTACGTTTGTTATTGACTTAATCCTTACCGCTGTGATAGATATTAGTCCCATTTCATAGATGAATAAATTGAGGCGTAGAGGAGTTAAGCCTCACTTGTCTAAGATCATAAGTCTGGTAAGTCAAAGAAGACCTGCAGTATAACAGCTTTTAACCACTCCATATAGTCTCTTTATACCAGAAAATACTTACTGTGCTGTCCCATACAATAAGACATTTAAAAAATTTTAATGGCTGTTTTTAAGACAATACTTTAACCTAAATAGTGAGTCTAATAGTGAAATTTTTAAATACAACAAAAGTTTTAGGTGGTAGGACCTCTCACTGCCATTTAGGGTTACCTTTCTCCTCCCATCCACCCCCATGGAATGCAGCTTCAATTTTGCACTTTTAACACTGTAGTTAAAGATTATAAAAATAAAGCCGTCTATGACCGTGAAAAGCTCTGTGGGAGCTACACTATAAACCACAGTGCTCAGCCGAGAAATACCAGTTTTTAAGCGGTATATTTAGATATGCTGGCTTGTTATTAGACACTTGAGCCCATTCTCCATTTCACCCCCATGTTTTTCAATTCAAGGAAGGATTTTTTTTTCATCATTTTTTTTAATTGATGTTTTAATAGTTTATAACATTGTGAAATTTTGGGTTGTACATTTTTGTTTGTCCATCACCATATACATGTCTCCCTTCACCCCTTGTGCCCAGTCCCCACCCCCATTGCCCCTGGTAACCACAATACAGTTTTCTCTGTGCATGTGTTGGTTTATATTCCACATATGAGTGAGATCATACTGTGTTTGTCTTTCTCTTTCTGGCTTATTTCACTTAACATAACACCCTCCAGGCCCATCAAGGAAGGATTTTTATTCTTCATAGAAACAAATGATATCAAAATCACAAGGCATTTTCTCTGACTAATTCCATCTAAAGTTAAATAAACACACAGTATTTATGATTTAATACACATTTTTTACCCTTACTGGGCTAAGTTGGTTTCCAAGAAAGAATAGCAAGGACTCTAGATCTTGTCCAGGATTCAGTGTTATCTCTCCCCTAACCCTAAGCTCTTCATATTTGACACAAAGTTGGTGGATCCCCCAGTCTCTCTCTGTCTGTCTCTCTCTCTCTGTGCCTCTCTCTCTCTCTTCCTCTCTCTCTCTCACACACACACACACACACACACACACACACACACTTATTAAAGAACTACTATGCGCATTGTGTATGATATCAAAATGAATGAGACAATGACCATCTCTTGAAAGAGCTCCTGTTCTAGAGAAGAGACATAAACACTATAACACAACATACAAGAAAAATGTTTTTTAAAAATCCATTCCTGTAGGGAGAAGAATATGAATTTTCTCTTTTACACTTTCAAAGAATGGAGGTTTCAGCCTCCTTGGTCCCCACTCTCCCTAATAAAAAACCTGAATCTTCATACCTCTGCCTTCTCTTCTCAGTAAATGGCTTTCAGGCAGTTTTTCAGGCCCAAAACTTTGCCATTAATGTCCATCTTTGTCCCCTCCTCTCTGCCTCCAATCCAACTATCAGTAGGAACTGCCAGTTCTAACTCCCAAATGCATTTGGCAGCCAACTCCCTTGACGGCTGTGACACTAATGTAAGCACCGTCATTTCTCACTCAGACTGCTGCAATACTTCCTGAGTGGACTCCGCTTCCATTTCTTTCATTTTTACTCCATGACAATCTATTCCTCACAGAGCAGTCAGAGAGATTTTTTTCAAAGTGCATGTCAGCTTCTGTTTCATCCATAATGGAGTAACAGGGTCTGGATTTACCTTCCTCCATAACTAGAAAACTGGACAAAATATATTTAACAACTGTTTTCAGACATTAGACAACTGGCAGCACAGGACTGTTATCCTGAGAGAAAGGAAACACCAAGGGGAGCCCTAGGACTGTCCCAGGGTACCGGAGGCCTTTTGCAGGCTTTGTGCAGGCAGCAGGGATCCACACAGATCCCAGAGGTCTTACTGAATTGAAGAAGCAGAGATCAGAGATCGGGGAGGCCAAGGCAGCTAGAATTTGTGGAGCTTCACTTTTTTGAAAAGACTTTTTGCCCACATCAAATTACCTAGGTTCGTATGTCACAAATCAACTGACTGTACGTGTGGATCTATTTCTCAACTTTCAGTTTCAGTTCCCTTTATCTATTTATCAATCATTACATCATTACCACAGTTAGTTACTATAGCTTTAAACAAAGTCTTATGATAGGGTAGTGTATGTCTCCAGCTTTGTTCTTTTTCAAGATTGTTTTGGCTATTCTAGGTCTTTTGCGTTTCCATAAAATTTTTACAATCAGGTTATCAATTTCTACAAAAAGTCTGTTAGGATTTTGATTGGAATTGTGTTGAATTTATAGATCACTTTGGAAGACTATTACTCTTAACAATATTGTGTCTTCTAATCCATGATTATGATATAACCTCCATTTATTTAGTTTTTTTTTAAATTTTATTTATTTATTTATCTTTTCCCCCAAAGCCCCAGGAGATAGTTGTATGTCATAGCTGCACATCCCTCTAGTTGCTGCATGTGGGACACGGCCTCAGCATGGCCGGAGAAGCAGCGCATTGGTGCGCACCTGGGATCCGAACCCGGGCTGCCAGCAGTGGAGCGTGCGCACTTAACCGCTAAGCCACGGGCCGGCCCTATTTAGATTTTCTTTAATATCTCTTGTCAATGTTTTGTATTTTTCAGCGTAGAAGTCTTACACAACTTTTGTCAGTTTACTCTTAAATAGTTTATATTTTTGATGCTATTTTAAATTATATTTTAAAATTTCATTTTCCAATTAGTTGTCTGTATACAGAAATATAGTTGATTTTTATATACTGACTTTATAACCTATGACCTTGTTAAATTCATTTATTAGACTTACTAGTTTTTTTGTACATTCATTTTGATGTTTCTGTATAAACAATCATATCATTTATGAATAAAGACAATTTTACTTCTTCTTTTCTATTCTTTAATTCCATTGTGGTCAGGGAACATAGGCTGTAAAATTTCAATATTTTTGAAATTTCATGAAACCTGTTTTATGATTTAGCATGTGGCCATGTTGGTAGATTGTTCCAGATACACTTTAAAGATGTTTTTTCCATTGTTTTCTGGCATCCATTGTTTCTTGTGAAATATCATTTCCCTGATGAATCATTGTTCCGTATGTAATGTTTTTCTCTGGCTGCTTTCAATACAATCTCTTTATTTTAGTTTTTGTTATTGGCCTGTGATGTGCCTCATTGTGATTTTCTTGTATTTATCTTGCTTGGAATTTGTTGAGCTCCTTGGATTTGTAAGTAGATTATTTCTGCTAAATTTGGAGAAATTTCAACTATTTTTTTCTTCAGCTCTTTTTTTTTTGGTCCCATTCTGTTTCTCTTTTCATTCTGGAACTCAAATTATACTTGTGTTAGATCACTGAAAATGTCCCACAGATTACTGAGGCTCTGTTCATTATTTGCAATCTGATTTCCCTTTCTTTTTTAGAATGTGTAATTGCTAATGGTCTTTCTTCCCGTTCACTGATTGTGGTGGTCATGAGAATTGCCTTGCAGGCCACCAGCTACCAAGAGCATACTTGATGGAAAGCTTGAGCTGCAACATTCTGAAATTCATCACTGTGTTTGTGCTGAGGCCACACTTCCCAAGGGATGCTGCCGGTCAAACACTGAGAGTGGCAAAGGTTCTAAGAACTCCTCTAATGGCTGACTTTGGCTTGAGGACTCCCTATTGGCCTTCCTGCACTTTGCTGAGACTGCATGATACTTATCCTTCCTTCCTTCTCTCCTTCAGTCCAGGTCAGACTTCAGTGTGATCTGATGGCTATCACAGCCTTTCCCAGTCCCCTCCTCATTTTCTATAATAGGCATTTCCCTGAATAAAAAACTTTCATATTTAATCCATTCTTAGTATCTGCTTTGAGAAGGCACATGGAATAATACAGGTAAAGTCAGGAGTGGTCTGAGAAAGTAGGTGGTAATGTTAGGACTTGAGAATGGCTTGCCCACCACCTGGCAGGCAAATAGGATGCTATTCTGTTGGCAGACAGAACAAGGATAATCCCTGGAAAAAGGCAGCAGCTCAACTGCTGAATGTTTTACTGGTGGTGAACTGGGAAAATGTATCAGTGGAGAGCAATGTTGTGAAAGGTACGATAATACAGACACACATACAGACTGTGCTCTGCAATCTATTGCTGCATTTGCATCAAGGGTACACTTGCTATGAATGAATGTGGCAGGGAACTAAGGCAAACCTGCTCCTGGGAGACACAGGACTTTTCTGATGGCTGACTTTGGCTCAAGGACTCTCCAGTGTCCTTTCCAAATCATCCATAGGTCCATCCATCAAATCTTCCTTCCTTTTGTCCTTCACTTGGGGTCAGACTTGCCTCACAATCTGATGGCTCTCCCAGCCTTCTTCAGCTTCCTCTCTGTTTTCTCTCATAAGTGTTTCCTATAATAAAATCCTTGCATGTTTAATCCCTTCTTGGTGTCTGCTTCTCAGAAGACTCAGATTAACACACTAACCCTTTCTTTTGCTATCCTCAATAGCTGTTAAGCCCATCTTGTGATTTTTTTTTTTTTAAATTTCAGAAATTGTACTTTTCAGTTGGGCCAGCCCTGGAGGTCTAGTGGTTAAGATTCAGCACTCTCACCACCATGGCCCATGTTTGTTTCCCAGGCAGGGAACCACACCACCCATCTGTCAGTTGTTGTACTGTGGCAGCTGTGTGTTACTGTGATGCTAAAAGCTATGCCACTGGTATTTCAAATGCCAGTAGGGTCACCTATGGTGGACAGGTTTCAGTGAAGCTTCCAGGCTACACAGACTAGGAAGAAGGAAATGGTCATTATATATATGTATATATAATGGTTGTATATACATAATAATATACATATATAATGAAATATTATTTACCCATAAAAAAGAAGGAAATCATACTGTTTGTGAGAACGTGGATGAGACTCGAGGGCATTATGCTAAGTGAAATAAGTCAGACAGAAAGATAAATACTGTATGTTCTCACTTATATGTGGAATCTAAAAAAACTGAAGTCATAGAAACAGAGAACAGATTGGTGGTTGCCAGGGGTGGGGGTTGGGAGGTGGGGGAAATGGGTGAAGGTGGTCAGAAGGTATAAGCTTCCAGTTATAAGATAAATAAGTTCTGGGGATGTAATGTACAGCATGGTGACTGTAGTTAACAAAACTGTATTGTGTATTTGAAAGTTGCTAAGAATCGACCTTAAAAGTTCTCATCATAAGAAAATAAATTGTAACTCTATGAGGTGATAGATGTTAACTAAAGTTATTGTGGAAATCATTTTGCAATATATACATATATCAAATCATTATATTATACACCTTACACTTATGTAATGTTATATGTCAATTATATCTCAATAAAACTGGGGAAAAAAGAAATGAGAATCAAAAAATAAACTTGTTTCTGAAAGCAAGAAAAATATTTCAAAATTTTTATTTAATTCTAAGGAAACATTAAATAGAACAGTCACAGCTCATCTTAATTGACTAGAAATTCATGTCAAAATGTTTTAGAAAAGATGCCAGCTTTTCTGGAATAAAAAATTGTCGAGTGATTGTATTGAGGTCATGTAGGATGTTAGTTAATATTAGGGGAAGCTAGGTGAAGGATATATGGGTACTCTATGAACTATTTTTGTAACTTTAAAAACTAAAATGTTAAAAGAAATTAAGATATAAAAAGTGCAAACCTGTTTCAAAACTATATACAGATTTGGTTTAGTGTATTCTATTCATTTAGTGAACCAGATAATTAAAGCAGTGGACATCTATTACTTTTTTGTCTGCCTTGTAATCCCTCCTTTTGGGAATTGGCCTTCCCCAACTCCATGTGATTCTTTTTTTTTTTTTTTTTTTTTTGTACACCCACGTTCACAGCCACATTACGCACAATAGCTAAAAGGTGGAAACAACCCAAGTGTCCATCATGAGGTGAATGGATAAACAAAACATGGTCTATACATACAGTGGAATACCATTCAGCCCTAAAAAGGGAAGAAATTCTGAACATGCTACAAGCCAGATGGAACTTGAGGACACCATACCAAGTGAAATAAACCAGTCACAAAAAAACAAATACTACACAATTCCACTTAAACCAGGTACTAGAATAGGCAAATTGATAGAGACAGAAAGTAGAATGGTGGTTGCTAGGAGGAGAAAATAGGGAGTTATTGTTTTATGGTAACAGAGTTTCAGTTTTACAAGATGAAAAGAGTTCTGGAGATGGATGGTGGTGATGGTTTCACAACATTGTGAATGTACTTAATGCCACTGAACTGTACACTTAAAAATGGTTAACATGGCAAATTTTATGTTATGTGTAATTTAACACAATAAAAAAATTCGTTAAAAAAACAAAACTGTTCCTCAGGCACCCTGATGGTCACCTTGAAGGTGACAAGATCACAGGTCAATCTGATGCTGAAGAAATCAGTCTCTTACAGGTCAGAGCATCTTTCATATGCAGACACTGTGCCAGGGCAGCTCAACTTCAGACCTCACTTAATCCTTACAGAGACCCGGCACAGAGAGTGAAGGGAAGTGACTGGCCCAGGGACACATACTCTCTAAGACGCAGAGCAAGACCAAGGATAGGAATCCAGCCCTGAAACCACAGCGGTGCTCTCTCTGGCAGGTCCTTAGGGCAGAAACTGGGTCCGAGCCATCTCTCTGTTGCCAGCACCTGGTACAGGGCCTGGCACACTGTAGTCATCCAAACAAAAATTTGTGGAATAAATGAAACACACTGAACTGGACAAGATCCCTCCATCAGAGTGGTTCAAGGCTAATGGAGGAGTGTGGCAGCTTTGTGATGCATTGGCTTGGCTAGGCAGGGCTACATTCCCCAGAATTCACTCCTTGAAGGTTTCCAGTTAGGAGAGACCACAAGAGACATCTTCACATGATATTTGCAGGGTGGAGGTGAAGCAGCAGCTACTTTTGTGTTTTTTATGCTCAGCAATCCAGGGCAGGCACTTCTGTAGCTCACACACAGTTGTCTATCTGCTGACTTTCCTCATTAGCGTAGGGCAGCAGCCAGGTCTGCACCTTCTCCACCTTCCCCTGCGTGCTCCTTCAGCTTTCTGACTCCTGGGTGGAGGTGTGTTTAGCTTTGGGATGAAGGATGCCAGCTTCTTCAGGCAGAACACCCTGAAATAATATGACTTTCAAGAGCCTTCTCCAGTGAGGAGATACTCCTTCTACTGAGCTTCATGGTCTTTGCTTATATATTAGTATTAACATTCTTCCTCATATCAAAACTATTTATTTTAATTATAAAGTATGACTCTCTGGAGGAAACAATCTTCCCACATGATTCTGAGAGGGCTGTCTAATCATATATGGCTTTGTCTTTACTACTTTTCGGGGGTGCCATAATCCAGGGTGACCAACGAGAATATATTGTCCCTCTGGACACTGTGATTGGTTCAAGTGATAAGCACATGATCAGAGTCAAGCCAATCAGAGTTCTTTTTGAGGAGGTCAATATGAGCCCACTCACTGGGGAAAGAGGGATTTATTCTTTTCTCAGTTGTCATTAGTTTTACATTCAAATTAATCTCACAATCTGTTTTTTGCCTCTGCGTGAAATGAAGTCAAAACAGAATAAAGTACTCTCTAGACATGGAAAGAGCCCACTGAAGACATGGCACTAGGATTCATCTGTGCCTGGAGCCATCCCATCCCCTGAAACTTCAGTTACGTGGCACTGATGTCTTTTACCCATGCTAATTTAGGTAAAATTCCTATTTCTTGCTGGAGGAGTCCTGGTTATATAGTTAATAAATAGAACATGTATTTGGAGAGTGTGACATCTCCATCATGGTGGAGTGAGTCGTTCCCTTAGTTTCTCCCTCTAAGTTACAACTAAATGGACATTCATTAACCAGCAGAGGATTCCCTGCAAAGCACAACAGGATGCCTGAGAGATCCACGCAGCTGTGCATCTGAAGGTGGGCTGGCTGGATCCCCCGGAGGCAGTAGAACTAGGGAAGTGCACCCCTCCCCCTCACTGGCAGCAACACTCTACACCGACTGGTGGTAGCTCAGCCCCTGCAAAGGTGCCTGCAACTGAGCACAGTGCAGGCAAGAAGGCACCCCACCTGCTCAGAAGGTGCCCCACTCGTGGAGCACAGTGGCCCATGGGATCCACCAAGTGGTGGCTCACCCCCACATGGGCACCCCTTGCCCTTAGCACAGCACAGATGAGAAGGTGCCCTGCCTGCTCAGAAGATACCTCTGCCTGTGGAGCACAGCAGCCTGCAAGATCCACCAAGTGGTGGCTCATCCCCTCTGTGGGCGCCCCTCCCCCCAGTTCAGTGCATGTGAGAAGGCACCCTGCCCCCTCAGAAGGTGCTCCACCCACAGAGCACAGCAGCCCACAGGGATCCACCAAGTGGTGGCTCAGCCCATGTGTAGGTGCCCCTCTTGCTTAGCACACAGTAGCTCAGCCGGTGCCCTGCTGAGCACAGAGGTCCTGCCTACAGTACCCCACCTGCCTGCCCAGTGCAGAGGCTCTGCCCACATGAGTGCAACCTGCAAAGTGGCTGTGGCTAGCCTGTGCAAATGCAGAGTTGCCCTGCCCACACAACTTCCAGCAGATGGGGTGGGATCAGAAAACACAGCTCCTGCTCCCCCAAGTGGTGGCTGGTGGAATCTGTAACCTGATACTACCACAAATGCCCAGGCAAAGGATCAATTCATCAAACACCATGAAGAACTACAGTAACACTTCAAAGCAGAAGGACAATGACAAGTCTCCAGAAACCAATCCTGAAGTCATAGAAATTTACAACCTAAATGATGGAGAATTCAAAATAGTTGTCATAAAGAAACTCAGTGAGTTACAAGAAAACTCAGAAAGACAGTTCAATGAGCTCAGGAACAAAATTAAGGAACAGAAGTAATACTTCATCGAAAAGATTGAAACTATAAAAAAAACTAACAGAAATTCTTGATATGAAGAACACAATTAATGAGATAAAAAATAATCTAGAAACCATAAAAAATAGAGCTGATGTTATGGAGGACAGAATTAGTGAATTAGAGGACAGAAACATAGAAATGCTACAGGTAGAGGAGTAGAGAGAACTAAGATTTTTGAAAAATGAAGAAATTCTTTGAGAAATTCCTAAACTCAATTAGGAAAAGCAATATAAGGATTATATGTATTCCAGAGGGTAAAGAGAGAGAGAAAGGAACAGAGAGCTTGTTCAAAGAAACAATAGCTGAGAACTTCCCAGACCTGGGAAAGGAACTGGACTTACAATTATATGAGGCCAATAGAATTCCTAATTATATCAATGCAAAAAGACCTCTCCAAGGCCTATAATATTAAAATTGGCAAAGTCAATGACAAAGAAAAAATATTAAGGGTAGCAAGGCAGAAGAAAATAACCTACAAAGGAACTCCAATCAGGCTTTCAGCAGATTTCTCAGAATAAATATCACAGGTTAGGAGAGAATGGAATAACACATTCAAAATACTGAAAGACAAAAACTTTCAGCCAAGAATACTCTGTCCAGCAAAACTATCTTTCAGATACAATGGAGAAATAAAAGTTTTCTCAGATAAACAAAAGCCGAGGGAGTTCATTGCCACTAGACCTCCCTTACAAGAAATGATGGAGGAAGCCCTTCTACCTGAAACAAAAAGGCAAAGGTTTACAAACTTTGAGCAAGGACATATAATAGACAAAATCAGAAAATTGCAGGTCTGTATCAGAACAGGTTAACAAACACTTAATTACAACATAAAAGATAAAGGGAAGGAAAGCATAGAAAATAACTATAAACACTTCAATTTAGTCACAACCTCACAACACAAAAAAGAATAATTTGTGACAACAATAACTCAGAAGAGGAAGAGGAAAGAGAGGGAACCTGCTTAAGCTAATGGAGATAAAAGGCTATCAGAAAATGGACTATCTCATCTATGAGATCTTTTATACAAACCTCACAGTAACCACTAAACAAAGAATAAAAATAGAGCCAAAAACCATAAGTAAAGAAAAAACTGAGAAAACCACCAAACTGAAATGGCAGTCAGAAATACAAGGGAAGAGAAACAATGGACACATAGAACAACTGGAAAACAAGAGATAAAATGGCAGTATTAAGCCCTCATATAGCAATAATCACTGTAAATATAAATGGATCGAATTCTCCAGTCAAAAGATACAGAGTGGCTGGATGGATTAAAACACAAGACTCAACAATATGCTGCCTCAGAAAAAACATCTCAGCTCTAAAGACAAACATAGGCTTAGAGTGAAGGGATAGAAGGTGATACTCCAAGCAAATGGCAAGCAAAAGAAAATAGGTGTTGCCATACTTATATCAAATAAAGCAGACTTCAAGATAAAAGACAATGAGAGACAAAGAGGGGCAGTATATAATGATAAAAGGGACATTCCACCAAGAGGAAATAACATGAATATATATGCATCTAACACAGGAGTATCAAAGTATATAAAGCAACTACTAACAGACCTAAAGAGAGAAATTGACAGCAACATAATAATAGTTGGGGATGTCAACACCCCACTTACAATTATGGATAGATCATCCAGACAGAAAGTCAACAAGGAAACAGCAGCCTTAAATGAAACACTAGACCAGATGGACTTAATAGATATATGTAGAACATTCCATTCAAAAACAGCAGGATATACATTCTTCTCAAGTGCACATGGAACATTCTCAAAAGACAGACCATGTGTTGGGAAACAAGACAAGCCTCAATGAATTTAAGAAGATTGAAGTCATATCAAGCATCTTTTTTGAACACAGTGCTATGAAACTATAAATCAACTACAAGAAAAAAGCTGGGAAAGCCACAAATATGTGGAGACTAAACAACCTGCTACTGAACAACCAGTGGATCAATGAAGAAATGAAGGAGAAATCAAAAAATACCTGGAGACAAGTGAAAATGAAAAAACAACGTACCAACTCTTATGGGACACAGCAAAAGTGGTTCTAAGAGGGAAATTTATAGCAATAGAGGCCCACCTTAATAAACAAGAAAAATCTCAAATAAGTAATCTTAAACTACACCTAATAGAACTAGAAAAAGAACAAACGAAGCCCAAAGTCAGCAGAAGGAGGGAAATAATAAAAATTAGAGCAGAAATAAATGAAATAGAGACTAAAAAAGAGTAGAAAGAGTCCATGTAACTAAGAGCTAGTTCTTTGAGAAGATAAACAAAATTGACAAACCCTTAGCCAGATTCACAAGAAAAAAGAGAGAAGGCTCAAATAAATAAAATTAGAAATGAAAGAGGAGAAATTACAACAAATACCACAGAAATACAAAAGATTATAAGAGAATACTATGAAAAACTATATGCCAACAAATTTAATAACCTAGAGGAAATGGATAAATTCTTAGATCTACACAACCTCCCAAAACTGAATCAAGAAGAAATAGAGAATCTGAATAGACCAATTACAAGTAAAGAGATTGAAACAGTAATCAAAAACCTCCCAAAAAACAAAGTCTAAGGCCAGATGGCTTCTCTGGAGAATTCTGCCAAACATTCAAAGAAGATTTAATACCTGTCCTTCTCAAACTATTCCCAAAAATTGAAGACAACAGAACAGTTCCTAACTCATTCTATGAGGCCAACATTACTGTGATACCAAAACCAGGCAAAGGCAACACAAAGAAGGAAAATTACAGACCAATATCGCTGATGAATATAGATGCAAAAATCCTCAACCAAATATTGGCAAACCAAATACAGCAATACATTGAAAGGATCATACACCACGATCAGGTGGGATTTATACCAGGGACACAGGGATGGTTCAACATCCACAAATCAATCAATGTGATACACCACATTAACAAAATGAGGAATAAAAATCACATGATCATCTCAATAGATGCAGAGAAAGCATTTGACAAGATCCAACATCCATTTATGACAAAAACTCTCAATAAAATGGGTATAGAAGGAAAGTATCTCAACATAATAAAGGCCACATATGACAAACTCACAGCCAACATCATACTCAACGGGGAAGAACCGAAAGCCATCCATCTGAGAATAGGAACAAGACAAGGGCGCCCACTCTCACCATTCCTTTTCAACATGGTACTGGAGGTTTTGACCAGAGTAATTAGGCAAGAAAAAGAAATAAAAGTATCCTAATTGGAAAGGAAGAATTGAAACTCTCCCTATTTGCAGATGACATGATTCTATATATAGAAAACCCTAAAGAATCCACCAGAAAACTACTAGAAATAATCAACAACTACAGCATAGTTGCAGGGTAAAAAATCAACTTACAAAAATCAGTTGCATTTCTATACACTAATAACGGACTAGCAGAAAGAGAAGTCAAAGATACAGTCCCATTTACAACCACAATGAAAAGAATAAAATGTCTAGGAATAAATTTAACCAAGGATGTAAAAGACCTATACACTGAAAACTATGAGACATTATTGAAGGAAATTGAAGAAGACATAAAGAAATGGAAATCCATGCTCACGGGTTGGAAGAATAAATACAGTTAAAATGTCCATATTACCTAAAGCAATCTACAGATTCGATGCAATCCCAATCAGAATCCCAATGACATTCTTCACAGAAATAAAACAAAGATTCCTAAAATTTATATGGAACAACAAAAGACCCCAAATAGCCAAAGCAATCCTGAGAAAAAATAACAAAGCTGGAGGCATCACAATCCCTGACTTCAAAATATAATACAAAGCTATAGCAATCAAAACAGCATGGTACTGGCACAAAAATAGACACAGAGAACAACGGAATACAATTGAAAGTCCAGAAATAAAACCACACATCTATGGACAGCTAATCTTTGACAAAGGAGCCAAGAACATACAATGGAGAAAGGAAAATCTCTTCAATAAATGGTATTGGGAAAACTGAACAGCCAAGTTCAAAAGAATGAAAGTAGACCATTATCTTATGCCATACACAAAAATTAATTCA
Source organism: Diceros bicornis minor (assembly GCF_020826845.1). Lineage (NCBI taxonomy): Eukaryota > Metazoa > Chordata > Mammalia > Perissodactyla > Rhinocerotidae > Diceros > Diceros bicornis. Next base: position 13,942,803 of record NC_080755.1, on the reverse strand, counting down.
AAATGGATTAAAGACTTGACCATAAGACCTGAAACCATAAAACTCTTAGAAGAAAATAGAGGCAGTACACTCTTTGACATTGGTCTTAGCAGTATCTTTTCAAATACCGTGTCTACTCAGGCAAAGGAAACAAAAGAAAAAATAAACAATGGGACGACAGCAGATTAAAAAGCTTCTGCACAGCAAAGGAAACCATCAACAAAACGAAAAGACAACACACCAACTGGGAGAAAATATTTGCAAATCATGTATCCAACAAGGAGTTAATTTCCAAAATATATAAAGAACTCATACAACTCAACAACAAAAATCTGAACAACCTGATCAAAAAATGGGCAGAGGATATGAACAGACATTTTTCCAAAGAAGATATACAGACAGCCAACAGGCACATGAAAATATGTTTGACATCACTAATTATATGGGAAATGCAAATCAAAACTACAATGAGATATCACCTCACACAAGTCAGAATGGCAATAATTAACACAACAAGAAATAACAAGTGTTGGAGAGGATGTGGAGAAAAGGGAACCCTCATACACTGTTGGTGGGAATGCAAACTGGTGCAACCACTATGGAAAACAGTATGGAGACTTCTCAAAAAATTAAGGATGGAAATACTATATTATCCAGCTATCCCATTATTGGGTATTTATCCAAAGAACATGAAATCAACAATTCAAAGGGATTTATGCTCTCCTACGTTCACTGCAGCATTATTCACAACAGCCAAGAAGTGGAAGCAACACCAGTGTCTGTCAACAGATGAGTGGAGAAATAAGAAGTGGTCTATATGTACAATGGAATACTGCTTAGCCATAAAAAAAGACAAAATCATGCCACTTATGACAACATGGACGGACCTTGAGGGTATAATGCTAAGTGAAATAAGTCAGACAGAGAAAGACAAATACCGTATGATTTCACTCTTATGTGGAAGATAAACAAACACATAGATAAGGAGAACAGATTAGTGGTTACCAGGGTAGAAGAGGGTGGGGGAGGGCAAAAGGGACAAAGGGTCACATATGTATAGTGACAGATAAAAACTAGACTATTAGTGGTGAACACAATGCAGTCTACACAGAAATTAGAATATAATAATGTATACCCGAAATTTACACAATGTTATAAGCCAATATGACCTCAATTAAAAAAATGATGAACATACGATCTACCTGACCTCCAAAAGAAGGTAACATCCTTGACTCTTTCTCTGTCCTTCACCTTCTGTATGCAATCAAGCCATAAATCCTAATTATTGATTTTGTCTCCTAACTATTTATTTATTAAAACCATCTTCTCTTCTCTTTATTACTACCATCATCTACTACAGTAACATCCTAATTTTAGTCTTACTGCCCCCTGCCAACATGCTGCCATGGCTCTATCTGAATCACAAGGCTGTCTCGAGGGTGGCTTCCCATTACATAGAAAGTACAAAGTCTGCTTGATCTCAGCTTTGCCTCCCTCTCCTGCCTCCTTACCAGATGCTCACTGCCCCGTTTCACACTGGAGCAGTTGAACTCGTCCCGCAATGTCATGCTGTTACTTGATTTTCTACTTTGACTCATGCTGCCATCTCTTTTGACAGCAATGCTCTTCCCACCTTTGATTTTTCCCCTTTTTTTATGTATCAGCTCAGGAAGCAGGTACTACAGAATGCCACTCCTGAATCTCTGAAGCAGATTAGGGACTCTGAGCTCTCAGAAATTACACACCATTTTCGATCATTGTTGTAGCTAGCACAGCGACCATTTTCATTTGTCTCCCTTTCATTTGTTTTCATGCTGCATTCATACCTTGCAGGTAGGGTAAATTGATGAAAATAGTAGTCCAAGTTACAGATACTCCCAATGAACACTAGATGTCACTCATCTCTTGTTTGAACAAATGAACAGCCACTGATTCTACCTCTAATCTCAGTTTTTAAAAAATGTCTTTTTTCTGGTTAAATCTTGGAGTTAGTAAAAAAGAATGCTCTCATCTTGAAGTTTTTTCCAAAAAGAAATCAACTTTTTAGACTTAAGCAGGTTCAACAATGGTTAAATCTCAAAACAAAAACTACTCATTTATTTATTTTTATTTATTTATTTTTCACTGAGGAAGATTAGCCTTGAGCTAACATCTTTTGCCAATCCTCTTCGTTTTTTGTTTGAGGAAGATTACCCCTGAGCTAGCATCTGTGCCAATCTTCCTCGACTTTATACGTGGGTCACTGCCACAGCATGGCTGACAAGTGGTGTAGGTCCACGCCTGGGATCTGAACCCACGTATGCGGGCCGCTGAAGCAGAATGTGCTGAACTTAACCACTACAGCATGGGGCCAGCCCTAATTTGTTTTTTAAAATCTATTGAGCAACGTTGTATGAGTTAGCTTGGCATCACCACCAACTAATATTTGCTGACTATTAAAAAAAAATTTACTGATTTTATCAAGCATGTAATTAATTGTATTTCTTTGAAAAATCATGGAACTTGGGAAAATGGCTTAAAAAATTGTTCTAAAATATTTTTTTAATCTTCACAAAAGATAAACTTCACCTTTTGTAACAAGAGCAAGTAATAAATATTTTATGATTTGATTATCTGCTGAATATTCAGAGTATAAATGATTTAAGAGGTCTGAAGAATACACCAAAACAATACTGTACCAAGGGAAAAAATTTACAACATGCTTTCAAAAGTAAAGGCTTGATAGTGCTTTAATTTAAAAAAAAGTATTTTTTTATATTTCTTATACACAAGAAGACTCGTATTATAACTTTTATATTTTTCCTCAAACCTCTCTGTTTACCAGTTTTGTAAATGGCTCCACTCCTATCTAACTATTCTAACCTAAAACTTGGTGGTCATCCTTCATTTTTATTTTCTCTCACCTTCTTTATGCAAATCATTAACAAAGTCTATTGGTTCTGCCTCCAAAATATATCTCTAACCTCTACTGCTCTCTATCTCCCCTGCCCCCACCCTGGTCCAAGCCACTGCCTGTCGCTGACCACAACAACCTCCTTATTGGTCTCGCTGCCTAAGCCACTAACAAGCCTCAACTCTGTGGGGAAAAAAAGACCAAATCCATCCTAAATCTACTCTACATAGATCCCTTAAGGAAGAACCTCAGGTAGAAACTCCCTGCAAATTTGAACAAATCTAAGACAGTTCACATACTGAAAAGAACTGTGAAACACTTTAGGTGACTAATCCTAGGAACAGGACATCCCCATCTAAGTCAGTACTTCAAGAAAAGAGAGTTCAACATCGCTGTCTGTCTATCACAGCAGATGTTACTGACAGTGTTCTTTTCTTTGTTGGATTCTAAATGATCTGAACTTCCAAAATAGGGTTATATTAGCGAAGGAACACTGAGTCTTGAAAGTATTTCTCTTGTGGCAATAATGCTTTTTGTCACACCGCGAATGCAGCTTCTGCAAATAATTGAAAATTTCATCTTTTTATTTTAGTCAAACAGTTCAGCCTCTTTGAAATTCATTTTGTTGGAGGACATCTATTTGACAAGCCTCTGCTTCCAGGGTGATTTATAGTGATTGAGTTAGAAACAGAGCAACACTTTATTCTTTTTCTTAGAGAGGGGTAATTTCTCCCATAAATTTACTCGTTACAATATAAGGTAGGCCAATCTATTAATTTTCTTGGAAATTTATTTTTAGCTTCATTTAGCAGACCAACCTTGAGCCTGAAACTAAACAACATTTGTATTTTGTCGCCTTATCTACAGAGAAAATGAGAATCATATTTTAAGGGATTGGAACGAAGTGTCCCTATTATCTCTAATTTTCCTTTGTCTCTCAGGGTTGTCTTATTCTAGTTATTTTTCACCATGTTCTTTGATTCGATATCTTCTTTCATCCTCAGTCTAGCACAGAGAAGGAATATTAAACATATAACTATCTGAAAACAATATTTAAGCACCACTTTTAATGCATAGAGGGTTTTGTTTCCAAATTAAAATTAATTTGTTTTCTAATATTTGTTCAAAACTACAAAAAAAGTGCTTTTATCCTTATTCCAAAAATATTTTTTCCAAGATTGAATAAAAGAGATAGGGAACAACTGTCCAGATTATGGTAGCCTACCTTATAAATAAGAGTCTTGTCTTACATATTTCTTCCCTGTCTTAATATGTTTTTAATTATATTGGTTACCGTTTATTGAACATATTCTATGTGTCAGTTGCTGAATTGGGCACTTTCTGTGTTTTTTCTCTTAACTTATTTAGTCTTCACATCAACCTTATGAAGTAGGTATTGCTATCCTGTTCTGTAGTTGAGGAAACTGAGGTCAGTGATGTTAAGTCACCAGCTAAAGTCACACAGCCAGTATGTGATAACCAATTCAGTTCTTTCTGGACCCAAAGTATGTTTGTTTGTTTGTTTTTAACCAACCTATACTTCCTTTTATGACTTTTCCTCAAAATGTTTTCAAGCAGATAATTACTCAGAAAACTGACAAGCTTCAAGTGTTTGGAAGATTTTGAATCTTGGGCATTTTCTGTCACTTTCAATGAGCTAGTCCAAAACACAATGAAACACGGAGGACTTATCTTGAGTTAAGCGGACAATTTTAGAAAGCACTCACTAGATTGTTTTTTAAAATACTAAACAAACAAGACATACAAAATATTTCTCAAAATTGACCTGAGAAGTTAGGTATCCTTTTTAGTAATAAAAATGTCCTTATACATTATCTACATTCTGTGCCCATGAGAGTTGAAACAAAAGCTGCAATCTGGCAGAGCATTCGATGTTTGTTGTGAGGTAGGGAAACATTCTATAGATCTCTAAGAGCCTAACAGCCCTCAAGTGCTGTTAGTCCTCTGCTCAGACTACCAGGGAAATCTGTGAAAGTTCAGGCTGATGGATACACTTTAGGAGCAGCACCTCAAGGCCCAACATAGACTAAATGCTAAAGGACAGATGACCATGTGTGCAGTAAGTGGACCATGTGTGAAGGCCCAAAGAGGTTCTATACTGATCGATGATCAGGTTAATTTATGACTGTAGCTATTATCTTAAAATATATATATATGTATATATATAAAAATAAATGTAACTAGCAATAGTTAAGTCGTTATTTAATTTGCAGGACTTTCCTCTTAATATCTATCATTCTCTAAGAGGTTTGCTTTAACCTGAACAGACATTTCTCCAAAGAAGATATACAGATGGCCAACAGACACATGAAAAGATGTTCAAAATAATTAACTATCAGGGAAATGCAAATCAAAACTACAATGAGATATCACCTGACGCCGGTCAGAATGGCTATAATTAACAAGACAGGAAACAACATGTGTTGGAGAGGATGTGGAGAGAAGGGAACTCTCATACACTGCTGGTGGGAGTGCAAACTGGTGCAGCCACTATGGAAAACAGTATGGAGATTCCTCAAAAAATCAAGGATAGAACTACCATATGATCCAGCCATCCCACTGCTGGGTATTTATCCAAAGAACTTGAAAACACCAATTTGTAAAGGTACATGCACCCATGTGTTCATTGCAGCGTTATTCACAATAGCTAAGACTTGGAAGCAACCTAAGTGCCCATCAAAGGACGAATGGATAAAGAAGCTGTGGTATATATACACAATGGAATACTACTCAGCCATAAGAAACAATGAAATCCAGCCATTTGTGACATCATGGATGGACATTGAGGATATAATGCAAAGTGAAATAAGTCAGAGAGAGAAGGTCAAATACCGCATGATTTCCTTCATTAAGTAGTAGATAATAACAACAATAAACAAACACATAGGGACAGAGATTGGATTGGTGGTTACCAGAGGGGAAGAGGGGAGGGAGGAGGGTGAAAGGGATAATTCGGTACATGTGTGTGGTGATGGGTTGTAATTAGTATTTTGGTGGTGAACATGATGTAATCTATGCAGAAATAGAAGTACAATGATGTACACCTGAAATTTTTACAATGTTATAAACCAATGTTACTGCAATAAACAAAAAATTTAAAAATAAATAAATAAATAAAGTCAAAATCAGCAAAAAAAAATAAAAAATAAAAAAAAGAGGTTTGCTTTATTTATTTAAGAAATGTTGGATATTAGATGAAAGTTTCACTGAAGACTGAGATATTGTCCATTTAAACTGTGGCCAGAATTACAGACATGTATAACTTAATTTTTCATCTCTTATTTTACCCCTAGGGATATGTTAAAATTAAATTTAGGTTTGATTACCAAATATATCTTTTCTTCCTCACTATATGAGCTGTGATATTCAGTCATAACCAAACAAAAGAAAAAAAACTTGGAAACTTGGTGCCACACAAGTTAAAGGGAAATTAATTTTGTCCTGATTTTAAGACAACTTAAATTCAGAATTTTAAATTATGCATTCTAAAGGCAAGGTCTAAAGAACTTCTAATAACTATTTGGTGTTTCTAATGAGAGCAAATTAAAAATACTGCAAAACCATCTAAATAAGAAGGAAAAAAACCATGTAAAACTACAGCCCTTTAAGAAGTTAGAAGATTTAAGAGGGGAAAATGTATAGGCTTCAAAACAATGGTCGGAACATTATTAAAGCTATTGAATGAGGATTTCGGTTTTCCTTCCTCCCCTGACCAGGCACAGCAGTGCTATTAAGGGAAGTAACACCTATTTAAAGGATGTTAAGAAAGTACAATTTTGTTTTGTTTCACACTACTAGCCTAACATTGCAGCATGAGGTCTGTCAGATGACACCTTTTGTAATTACGGTGGCAGATGCTGGTCTGTACCAAGACCCAAGAGATTTCCAGGCTCTGGGCTTAAAATCTTGTTTCTCTTTGATATGGACGGCTAGAATCCCCCTCCCCTTTCCAAAAACCTTCATCTCACCATGTCTCTTCCAAAATTTAAGTTCTGCAAAAACCCATTAAACTTTTCGTTTATTCTCTCCTTTAATCAATCTTATTTCTTCCAATTTCGTATTTCTTTATTTGTAACATATTTTTATTCTTTTATCATATTAGTCTCCTTTACTGATGTTCTCTTTTATCCTTCTGTTTCCCAATAATTTGTAGCCAACATTTGATTGTTTAGTAGTTACAGAATACGTCTTGCATTTAAAAGAAAATAAGTCATTTCTCACGTATATTACTTTTGTAATAGCTTCATCAGAGAAACTTATTGAACTTTATAGTTGTCTCAATCACTAACCCCTTTAAACCTTACTTGGACACCATTTAGCTATTTGTTAAAAGTTATTTTAATTTTTTCCTTATGTCTTTATATATTGCTTTCCCAATGTATGTGATCATTTTTTAATGTTAAGGTTTATTGATTAAAATTTGTTGTTGTCACTGTTTTATTTGAAAACAATCTCAATGAACATTTAAGTAATTTTCCCAAATGGCAGCCAGTAGGATCTCTGAACGTGTAAGGAATATACACCACAGTAACAGTTGAAAAAAAAAAAGCAACAAAGGAAATAAACCTAAGTACTTAAAGCCACTTGAAGGGGCTTTGATTTGTAAAGCTTGAGTATACACTCAGTTGATTTGAATTTGAAAATGCATCTTACTTTGAACCTGACCCCAGTCTGATAGTCCATTCTGCTTCATCCTTGTACAGAGCTCAAGTATTCTGGAAGCGACAGCTATATAAAAACTGAGGCTAAAGTATTGACTGACAATTTCCAGGGTTCCTTGTGCTGCTAGGACGTTTCATTCAGGCACAACAATCCCTTAAGGACATAGGTAGTTATTGTTATCACGATCTCTCCTTTTCTAGAAACTACAGATTGTTTATAAAATTCTGATACAAATAGAATCACTTTATGATATCTAAGTGGACATATGTCCCCATCAGGGTGTGCTAGACTCATTGTTCTATCATTCCACTAGCATGTCCTGGGGTACAGGCACACGTGATACACATGTGAACAAGACATCACAATCCCTGATTTTACAATAGGATTCATGGCTGACCCTTGCCAACTTGACATCCACAAGGGACCCTGCTCCTTCTTTGCTAGAGAATCCAGCCCAAACCATCTTGATTTATGCTTGCAAATGTAATGTCAAGATTTTGAACCCACTGAACCCATTCAGCTTGTTTCTAATTCTGCTTCCACAAAACAGTCATTTTGATGGTTCACCCTTTCTCTCAAAGAACTCACCTTAAGAATTAATAATAATCATCATCATAATATAATAGTAGCTGATAATTAATTAGTACCTAACTACATATTCCAGGTATTGTGCTAAATATCTCACATGCATTTTCTCATTTAATTCTTAAAACAATCTATATGAGGTACATACTGTTATTGTTATTCCCTATTTTATATATATGGAAACTGAGGCTTGGAGAGGATGCAAAACTTTGCTAAGGTTATGCCTAGTAAGCGGTGGAAAATTGAATTTGGATCTGTCTGACGTCAAAGTTGTAATTTTTCTTCTTCTTTTCCTATTCTCTCTTCTCCTCTCTACTTTAATTAAAGATAAACAGAGATGCTTTTTCCCATCATGTGAATCATGAACAAAACTGTTTAATCTGGGATTTAAAAAATAAACTCCTGAAGGATATCACTTTCATTTCCAATCCTATCCCATGCCAAATTGACCAAATTTGTTGATTGGTTTTAATAAACACCTTCAGTTATTTATCCTCTCAATGTGCGGCAAGCGTTTTGCGGCACCTTTTGGTCACCACCTATTCTATCATGTGGCTTCTATTTTCCAGTGAAATATAACTTGATGCGTTTTTCCCTATATTTTTCTCTTGAGGTAAGTGATGAATTTATCCAGAGTGAATTTTTGATTCTAGGTTCTCTCTAGTTAATAAGGCATTTCTCAACAAATTGACATTTGACCTGTTAATGACTTATTTGTACCACTGCGTTCATTTTTCCATTCACGGCTGTGAGGTTCTCTTCCACCGTCGACGTCCTCACTTTTCCCATGGTAACAGCCACCAAAGCTACTAATTTGTGTCTAATTTCGTGAAGTGGGAATGGGGACAGGGATTCTGACGACATTTCAAGAGAACAGAAATAAAATTCTGTTTGCTTCTATGATGGTGAGTAAACATTAAAGCTAAGTTATTGTTAGTTTTTATAACTAGGTCATTACAACTTATCACTCAAGTGTTCTATTTCGAACTCTCCACAAGGTGAATGTCTTTATTTTTGACTTTCATCAGTGTCTAACAGCACGAGAAAAAAGAACAAAATCTCAGTTTAGTTAAGATGCTTCATACCACGTTAATCTGCCCTTTCAAATCTACCTGAAACAAAGATTCATGTGATATTATTTTACCGCAAGTTATGTTGCCATGACTTCCAATGTTCACGTAAGGAGAATAAAAAGACGACTTTCCACTCTTCTAGCCGCCACATTTTGCCTATCCACCTCTTTACCATAGCGCGTCAAAAATAAATAAATTTAATAGCTCAAGAAAGTTTATCTTGAATTTGAAGGAGACTTTTATAATGTTCTAAATGACATGGGAGATGGGGTGTGTATGGCAGACACTGCTATTTTTGCCCACCCAAAATCATTTCCCCTTCTTCGGCCACAATGTTGGCATTTTCCTTTGGAAAAGCATCCCCCCACCATTCTCCCTCTGTGTGGTCTGCGTCTACGTGAGACCATAAGACGGACCCCATCTCCCCAGGTGGCGGCTTGATCATGTGACCTAGACCTAAATTAATAAGAGTTTCTGTGATTGGTTCAGGGATAAGTATGTGACCCTCTCCAGGCCAATGAGAGTCAGTGTTGCGCCTCTTCCCAGAACAATGGAGAAAAAAGTGCATTCTTTCTGCTGAGTTTACTAAGCTATTTGAAGGTGAGTTTCCGAGTTGCTGTTGGGCATGTTTACTAATACTTGAGAAGAATCTGCCTGAGCTCCTTTTCTCAGAGGAAAGTAGAGCCCACAGATGGAGAGAGACTGGCGACGTTTGAGCACCTAGATTCACATACGCTTCTAAATCTTGCTCTACCCGGCGACTTTTGTTTACATTAGGTAAAATAATCCGTTTTTTGTTTAAGCTACTTTGAATTGGGGTTCTGTCATTTGCAACCAAAATAATTCTAATGCAGAGAGTAATGGTAGAGGGACTCAGAAGAAGTACATGATGGAGTTAACCTGTTCTCAAGGAAATGATAGTGTGTTTGGAAAGGAGACACAGCCAGCACATAGAAAAATAAAGCAGATAATTAAGTGCCAGATTATGTGATGCAGACTCTAAATGCTACATAACTCTAGCAAAATGCAGAGATCAACTTTCTCTGAAGTACCTGGGAGAGGGGATAATAGAGAAGGTAGAATGTGAGTCAGCCTTAAAGGACAGGTAGAAATTTGAATAAGGGAAAAGGTCAAAGGAGGGAATTCCAGGTAGGAAAACCTTGAAAGCAAAACACTGAGGTGCAAACTTGCATGTTGAGAGTAGGGGATAATAAAAAGGTTAGCTAGACTGGAGTGTAATGTAGTGTTAGAGGTCGGTTTAAGTAAAGGTGCACAGGGGAACGGGACCAGGTCTTGGAGGCCTGAATAAAAGTGGAAAATGTGTAGTTTTTGGGGTCAGGTATTAGGGAACCACTACGCAAATTTGAATGGGTGATTAAATATTAAACAGGAACATTTATTTGGCAACATTGTGAATGATGGGTAGATTGGGAATATGGGAGAGATTGAAGTCAGTGTGACTAACTATGTAGCCTCTGTAATGGTTAAATGTAATAGATTTGCCAATTTATTATTATTTACTAGTTTATTTTAAAATAATTTTGGCTCACAAGAATAATGAGATGAAAAGTAAAGCATAATTAAGTTCTTTTTGAAGTTCTTAGTCAATGGTATAGCAACTACACGTTAAAAAACCAACAGAAATGAAATATAATGTTAGAAAACATGAGCATATCAAGCATTTGTAGCAAGATCAGAATGTTCTAAGGCTTATTAACTAGTTGGCTTTTTTAAAAGTATAAGCTACAAATCAATGTGATTTACTTGGCTCCCGGTCTCCCTACATCAACCAGTTAAAGCCACAGTCCCCATCAAGAATTTCCAACAGAAGAAAAGCAAAAGCAAATGAATACGTTTTTTCTGTTTTTTTGTGTGTGAGGAAGATCAGCTCTGTGCTAACATCTGCCAATCCTCCTCTTTTTTTTTTTTTTTTTTTGCTGAGGAAGACTGGCCCTGTGCTAACATCCGTGCCCATCTTCCTCCACTTTATGTGGGACGCCGCCACAACATGGCTTGCCAAGAGGTGCATCAGTGCCCGCCCGGGATCCAAACCAGCAAACCCTGGGCCGCCGCAGCGGAGCACATGCACTTAACTGCTTGCGCCACAGGGCTGGCCCCCAAATATGTTTTTAAAAGCAGGTTTAACAGTTGTCTCTGAAATATCTTCTATTCATCCTTGCCTTTCAGTTTCCACCAACCCTGTTCAAGGTCAGACCCTCATACCTCTGCCCTGGGTTATTGAATTGAATTCTTTCTTATTTCCTTGTCTTCTTTTTTTCTCTTTCCAATCCAACTCATGTGTTGCTGCCAGATAATCTTCCTGAATTACAGCCCAGATCATATCAATTCCCTGCTCAAAAAACTTCATTTCCCATTGCCTTCCAAAAGCTTTAATGGGATGTTCAAGGTCATCCGAAGGTCTGTCCTCAACTTCCCTCCCTAGATTTATTTCTCAGCACATCCTGCTTGCACTGCACATCAAATCAGATCGAGCTTTCCTCCCTGCACAAGAGCACAGCTTTTCTGCCTGTCTGCCCTACTCACACAATCCCTTTACCTGGGATACCCACCACCCTAACCTCTACCTGCTAAAATTCCCCCGTTTCCTTCCAGGCCTAACACAAAACCTTTATGATAAAAGCTTTATGAAAAATTGTTTGTCTCCAAAGCCTGTACCTTCTCTCTCCTCAGGGTTCCCATAGCTTTCTGTTTTAACCTCTTACAGTACATGTCACATTCTGTCTCATACACAATAGCTGAGTATCTCTCTTCTCCCAACTTGACAATAAGCAATTTGAGGGACAAGATCTTGTTCATTTCTTATCCTCCACAGCACCGTCATAAACTTTTCTTTTACTTTTGTCAAAATTATACATGCATAAGGTTGAAAGAGCCAAATATTTCTCTAAGGCTTATTAGGAAAAATAGTTATCTCCCATTACTTTCCCTCTTGTCTAATAATTTTGTTATTTATTTCTATTTATCTAAATAATACACATACTGTTATTTTATGATTTTTCCGTTTTAGACATTATGAATGGAACTCCATTATGGAAGACGAAGATTTAGCTTTCTTTCACCCTGCCCCCAATGTTCCTACAGCATGCTTGCATCCTTCCCGTCCCTCCATCTTCCCAATACAGTTATATTGCAATTTTTCTTAGATCCATATTTCATATGTATATATAATGACTATGCAAGTACTATTCACAGTCAAGCCATATAGGAAACTATGATTAATTTTTCTTTTCCATACTACTCTTTAGTTTCTTTAGGATTATTCACTGGATAGTTTCTCATTTGCTTTGTTTTGTATATATTTTAACTAACTCAACCCCAAAGTCTCTGCTGACTTTCTAAATCTCTTAACACATTCACATACGTCAAGTATTTCATAATTTAATCTTCTTAAGAAGTCTTCCCTGAGCTTTCTGGCTTGTTCCAATATGGACCAATTGCCCTCTATCCTTGGTATATGGGCATTATCTTGGGATATTTCTTCACCATCATTCTGAGATTCTGTTGGCTTCTCTATTGTGTTGGATTGTTTGTTTCCTGTATCCCATATTTTGCTTGTTTGTGATTCACACCTTTGTTTTAATGAAGTACATTCTCTAGTAGTTCCTGAGAAAGAATGCATGAAAGGTAAATCTTTGAGACCTTGCATGAGTGACAGTGTCTTTATTTGACTTTCCCATTTAATTGATAGTTTAGTTGGGTCTAGAATTATCACTTGGAAGTAATTTTCCTTCAAAAATTTGAAGGAAAAAAACGTTGAAGGCATTTCTCCATTGTCTTCTAGATTTCAGTATTGCTGTTGAGAAGTTTAAATGTATTCTGGTTCTTGATCCTTTGCATATGACCTGTTTTTTCTCTCCAATAGCTTGTAGAATCCTCTCTGTATCTCTAACTTGAATAAATTTCGCAATGATATGCTTTGGGGTGAGTCAATTTTTTTTACTGTGTTGGGCCCTTTCAATTCAAAAATTTGTATCCTTCACTTACAGAAAATTTTCTTGAATTATTTCTTTGATGATTTCCTTCCTTCCATTTTCTTTCTGGAACTTCTATTAGATATCTGTTGGATCTCTAGGAACTGGTCCTCTAATTTTTCTAACTTTTCTTTCCAATATTTCATTTCTGTCATTTTGCTCTACTTTCTGGAAGATTTTCTAAATTTTATTTTCCAGTTTTTCTATTTAGAGTTTCATTTATACCATCACATTTTTAATTGCCAAGAGCTCTCTGTATATCATCCTATTCTTTTATATATTCAATATTTTCTCTTATCTCTCTGAAAATATTAATTCTTTGACATTTTTATCTCCATGCGTACCTCTGTTTTATCCAAGTTTCTTTCCAGTTTATTTGTTTTGGTTTTTATCTTTCATATCAGAGACTTTTCTCCAATATCTAGTGGTCCTTAGTTATGAGTTCACATTTAAGAGAGGACCACTAAGAAGCTGACAGGAATCTCTGAGCACATAGGTAAGGCTTCAATATAGGATGATCTGGCTAGGTCAGTTATTTGAGGAATCTCTTCATCAATACCTTTAGGTCTTTCCTCTTGGATTGGTTAGCTTTCCTCAGAGAAGATCTTCCAATCACCTTCCTAGAGGGTAATGTCCAGATGCTAGTGTTCTGTGAGCTCAGTGGGGAAAGAGAGCTTGTAGGATTCAGTATACAATTTACAAATGTTCACTTATTATCTCTGTCTTTAGAATAAGACCCCTACCTACAGCTGTGCCTGGTGTGTCCAAGGGCTGGGACTCTCTATGTGACTCTCTTCAAAGAATAAACCTCCATTATTTTGCCAGATGAGAGAAGACAGTCAGCCAGCAATGTGGAATTGAGGAGGAGATATAGGAATTGAACTGCTTTATGGAGTTTCAACTTGGCCTCCTATGTTGAGTCCCAACTTCCAACCACACCTAGTGCCACCAATTCCCAAGTCTTTTGGAAGGTCCTTCTAAATTGAGCTGCTGCTAGGCTTTCTCCACTGCCACTTGAGGAATTAGCTTTCTCAGATCTGCTAGATCAGTTGCCATACCTCCATCTCTTTCCAGCTTCCAAAGTTTTATTCCTGTTGTCTCCTCTCTGGTCCTTTAAGTCCCTATGGACTTATGTCTTTAAAAAAAAAAAAAAATCCCTTAATTCTTTTGATAGAGTTTCTTTTTTTTTTTTTAAAGATTTTATTTATTTATTTATTTTTTCCCCCAAAGCCCCAGTAGATAGTTGTCTGTCATAGCTGCACATCCTTCTAGTTGCTGTATGTGGGACGCGGCCTCAGCATGGCCAGAGAAGTGGTGCGTCGGTGCGCGCCCGGCATCCGAACCCGGGCCGCCAGCAGCAGAGTGCGCGCACTTAACCGCTAAGCCACGGGGCTGGCCCATTGATAGAGTTTCAATAGGATGAAAAACTAAACGAATGAGTTGAATTTGTGATTTTCACCCATAAATTAACTTTATTTGAAACATTCTTTTCTCTGTAAAACTATATATTTTTTTTTAGTTTGGCACACAACTAAAAGCTGAATTTGGAATTATTTTATAGCAGCAACTATGCTTCAGTTTGTGGTACAGGGTAAACCATTTATCTACCACTATGCCTTTAGTTTTGGTTTAGTCAGAAATTTGGGGAGCAAACTGCAACATTGAGGGGAACACACATCTGGCCCTGGCCTTGGCCATATCTTTCTAAAACTTCCCTATCCTCCAAACTCTAGGATGCCTCTGAGAACAAGGTGGTCTCTTCAAGTGTGGCTCTGGCTGCTGCATATAAGAAGCTAGTTGTCTGAACTTCATAGACTAGTTTTGCTCTAGGTAAAATCTCATGGATCACTGGTTATAGCTGCAGAGTGGGATTAGGGCGTGAAGGGACATTTATTTGGCGTTTCGCATCCCATTTACAAAAATAAATTCCACTTTCTCCGGATCATTAATTCATTCACAAATATTTTTGAGGGCCAGCAATATGCCAGGAACTTGGGAAGAAAACAAACTAAATCTCATTTCCTTGGGGATCTTATATTCTAGTGGATAACAAACACTTATGTAGCACTAATTATGAGTCAAGCACTATTGCAGCCCTTTAAACATAGCATTTTATTTAATCTGTCCTCATTTTTAAAACAGCTTTACTGAGATATAATTCACATGCCATACAATTCATCTACTTAAAGTGTACAATTCTATGGCTTTTAATATATTTACAGAGTTGTGCAGCCATCATCACAATCAATTTTAGAAAATTTTCATCACTCCGTAAAGAAACTCTCTTCCTATCCCCCTAGCCCTAGGCAATCACTAATATACTTTCTGGCTCTATAGATTTGCTTGTTCTGGACATTTTTATATAAATTGAATCATACAATATATGGTCCTTTGTGTCTGACTTCTTTCATTTAGCATAATGCTTTCAAGGTTCATTCATATTATACATATATCAGTACTTCATTTCTTTTTATTTCCCAATAATATTCTGTTGTGTGGATATACCTCATTTTGTTTATCCATTCATCATTTGATGGACATTTGAATTGTTTCTAGTTTTTGGCTACTATAAATAATGCTGCTGTGAACATTTATGTACAAGTTTTTATATAGATAAATATTTTCAATTCTCTTGGTATATAGCCAGGAGTAGAATGGCTGGGTCGTATGGTAACTCTGTGTTTAACTGACTGTTTTCCAAAATGGCTGCACCATTTTACATTCCCACCAGCAGCATATGAGGGTTCCAATTTCTCCACATTCTCACCAACACTTGTTATTATCCATCTTTTTTATTATAGTTGTGTTAGTGGATGTGAAATAGTATCTTATTGTGGTTTTGATTTGCATTTCCCTGATGGCTAATGATGTTAAACATCTTTTCATAGGCTTATTGGCCCTTTGTATATCTTCTTTGGAGAAATGTCTGTTCAGATCATTAACCCATTTTTCAATGGGTTATTTGTCTTTTTATTATTGAGTTCTAAGAATTCTTTATATATTCTAGATACAAGTCCCCTGTCAGATATATGATTTGCACATATTTTCTCCCATTCTGTGGGTTGTCTTTTCACTTTCTTGATTTTGTCCTTTGAAGCACAAAAGTTTTTAATTTTGATGAATTTCAATTTCTTTTTTCTTTTGCTGCTTGTGCTTTCAGTGTAACGTATCCCCATTTTAAGGGTAGGAAAACAGGCTCAAATTTGTCTCATGTCATAGAACTAGTAAGTAGAAGAGCTGGGATTCAAACCTAGGAAGTCTAGTTCCCAAATTCCATGCACTTAACTGCTTTGTTTTGTTGCCTCTTGGCCATCTGATTTCTCCTGGTCTATTTCATAATTTTAGAGATAACCACTTTTACTGGAATTATAAAGTTCCATTTATATCTTGTAGATATCTACTGTGTGGAAGGCAACATGGATGAAATAACAAAGTATTCCTGTTTTAAGTTTATCTTCTCAAATTATTTTTACCATAATAGCAATTTAATTGTCATCATAGCTTGTGATGAAAGTATAAAATTAAATGCTACCACTGCTGAATATTTCAGCTTGCTGTAATTTATAATTTATTTATAATAGAGATAGATAAGCATAACCCAGCTCTACTTATTTGTCCAGCCTTATCTCCTTCTACCCTCCAACCACATTAATTGCCTTCTCTGTTCCTAGAATACTCTGTCCCCGTCACCCCTACCTCTAACTCCTGCATACTTCAGATCTCAACCTAAATTATCAATTTCTCAAGAAATTTGTTACTGCTTCTCCAGTCTAAATTAGACTTCCCTGATATGTGCTTTCGTAGCTCTCTATATTTTTCTTTGATGACACATACTAGAATTTTAATCATGTTGTTCTCTGTATGTTTGTCTTTACCACCACATTTAAACTCAACGGGCATCTTGATTACCTTTGCACCATTTTATTCCCAACACCCAACAAGGGCCTAGCACATAGTGACCACTTTCTGTTTTTGTTTTTGTTTTTATAATTTTCTTTTGTGTGTGAGGAAGAGTAGCCCTGAGCTAACATCTGTTGCCAATTCTCCTCTTTTTTGCTGAGGAAGATTGGCCCTGGGCTAACATCCATGCCCATCTTCCTCTACTTTATATGGGACGCCACCGCAGCATGGCTTGATAAGTGGTGCATATGTCCATGCCCAGGATCTGAACCTGTGAACCCCAGGCCGCCAAAGTGGAGTGAGCAAACTTAACCACTACGCCACCAGGCCAGCCCGCCACTTTGTTTTTATTTGTTAAAAATTTGTATGCATTTAATTAATAACTTTGAAGCTAATAAGTGAAATTATTGGCCTGACTCTGCCAACTGGGAAGTGGAAAATTAAGCAAATTTATGTATAGACCACAAAAATAATTGTATATTAAAGGTAAATTTTTAAAAAGGTAATATCCCAGTGATTGAAAGTGTGTTTTTTATATTTATTCTGCCTTGTAGAAATCAAGAATTGGAGCATCTCAAAGAATTAACGAAATGATGTTGCCTGAAACTGGAATGGACAGCCTACCTCCTTTGCTTCAAATCCTGTCCCTCCTTCAGTGTCCACCTCATGTCCCATATTCTTCATGAAATCTTCTTTTATGACTGAAACATCCAGTGACTTTTTCCCCTTTCACCGAGTTTCTATTGCAGTTAAAGTCCAAGGCTCCCAAGTCAGCACTGGATCACACATACCACCTTGTATTGTTCACAGTTGTTTTTAATGTTAGTTTTATCTCATCTTATTAGATTGTAAATCCCTTGAAGAGAGGAACCATACCTTTATACATCTTCTATGACTCCACAGTGCCTACAGCACTGCTGAGAACATGCTACCTACACAATCAACATGCATTGATTTGTTTGTAGGCAAAAACATTGAGTTAATCAGGCAATATCAGTCCATATCAATCAAAGGTGTATATATAACAAGAGTTGTATTTCTTTGGAACAGTGGAAGTTCTCACATTGTGGGTACTGGATTTGTCTAAACCTTTTCAGTACAGAGTTTGTCCTTTAACCAAGGTTGGCCTGGATGATGGTGACATGGAGGAATAGGGAGTTTCCTTTCTTCCTCTTCTATGTCTCTAGGGTCTTGCCATAAAACAAGCTAAAACATAATTAGAACTATCCCTACTCTGGGATCAGCTTCTCTTTAAGAAAGATGATTTTACTGAGTGTCAAAAAAGCAGCTACTTTGTACTTTTGGGGAGTGTACCTAATTAGTCGGAGGCCAAACAAGTAGAAATAAAAGTAGACTTCTATTTTATTATTGAGTAAGGCCCATTTGATCTACAAACAGATTTGGAGCATGACATGTAATTGTCCTGCTGATTTGATGAGCTTCTCACTGACTGACTGGAATGTTGGCAGGTTCAGGCCGGGTCCCTGAGCATGGACAGCCCAGCTTAGAATGGACCTCTAGACATGACTGCCAAGAGGGTATTGCTAACCATACCAGCTGAGAGCGGGGGGAGTTCTGCACTGAAGGTAGAAAGAAGGTGGAAAGCTGGTCTCCTTTCCTAACCTTTCAGGCTGACAATTTTTCCCTATTCCATTCAACTGGTCATTTGTGAGCCATTCAAAAATATTTCTTGAGACTCTATCATGTATCTAAGGTGACTTGAAAGAAAAGTAAGAATTAATTCTAGCATTCTAGGAGCTTTCAGTCTGTTTAGGGAGATAAGATATACATATGGAGCAGGTAAGTAACAATAGAAGACAGAATTTGATTACATATGGATTAGAGAAGGGCAAAATCACTGTGAATAGGAGTTGTCAAGGAAGACTTTGTAAAGTAGTGGAAACCCTACTGAACCTTGAAAGGCCTGTTTACAGTGATATTTTCATAGCTAGATCATTAACAGGTAACTTACCCTCCCAAATAATTTAATTGACATCAGATGCCTAGTTACTTGATTTACATAAGACAATGGTAGAGTCAGGGAAGACTGGAGTGTTTAGTATTTTTCACCAAGAGTCTAGCTGCAGAAACCAAGGCAAGTCTAGATTTGTTTTGCCTGTGATCATTGATAGATCAAAGCAAAGTTTCAATAGGAAGAATAATTGCAGTTGATTGTAAACTGAAAATAACTGTGTAACTTACTTAACTTTGAGTCTCTCTAGGTAAATAAAGGACTGTTTCCTTAAGCAAATCAGTTTATCGCTGGGCTCTCCCTTTTTATAAAAATGAGGGCATTGGTCTAGAGCAGTGTTTCCTAAAGAGGTTCTGCAAAATGTTAATAGATATTAGGCAAAAAAGGGCTCCATGGAGAGTGACATCAGCAACGTGGCATAGTGAGCTGTTCCCTTTGTCTCTCCCCCTTTGAACTACAACTAAATGGACATTCATTGATCAGGAGAGGATACCTACACAGCACATCAGGATGCCTGAGAGACCCATGAAGCTATACATCTGAAGGTGGATGGACTACCCCTCCCCAAGGAGGTGGTGGAGATGGGTGAGCACCCTCTGGCCCCCAGGCAGCCCAGTGCATGTGTGTGACTGCTTTCCTGGCTGGAGCAATCATAGTACCACTGTGGCCCCAAGGGTGGGAGCATGCTTCAGCATGACTGTGGAAACAGGTGACAGCAGCCCTGAACCCCTGTGTGATCATTTCCCCATCTGGTGGGGGAGTCCTCAGGGCCACGTGGCCCACAGAGAGTGGCTCAGGCTTGGACTCAGTGGGAAAGCACTGCCCACCAAGCACAATGGCTGGTGAGACCAAGGCGCAGATGGCTGCTGAGCTCCAAGTCTCCATGAACCAAATGAGCTCCTAGCTGCTGTGAACACCCATAGCACTGCTGCAGTCCTGAAGCGGGGAGCACAAATCTGTGGGACTGTGGGAGCAGGCAGCAGCAGCCCTGAGCCCCCACATGACTGCTTTCCCATTTGGTAGGAGACTCCATAGGGCCGCTGCAATCCCAGGGAGTGGCCCAGGCTTGGACAGGCACAGCTGACAGGAATCATGGCAGCGGGCTCAGATTACACAGCTCCTGCCCCCCACAAGTGGCAGCAAGTGGAAACTGCATCCAGATACTATCACTATGCGCCAGCACAAATCCACTCCGTTAAATGGTATAAAGAAATATATTAATACTCCATACCAGAAGGAAGAACACAAACACCCAGAAATCCATCCTGAAGGCACAGAAATCTATAATCTAAATGACAGAGAATTCAAAACAGCCATCATAAAAAAAAACTCAATGAGTTACAAGAGAATTCTGAAAGACAGTTCAATGAAATCAGGAACCAAATTACTGACCAGAAGGAATTCTTCACAAAAGAGATTGAAACTATAAAGAAAAAACCAATGAGAATTGTTAGAGATGAAAAACACAATGGATGAGATAAAGAAAAATCTGCAGTCATTAAACAACAGAGCTGACAATATGGAGGATAGAAATAGCAATATAGAGGATAGGAATACAGAAATGCTTCAGATGGAGGAGGAGAGAGAACTTAGACTAAAAAGAAATGAAGAAATTCTCTGAGAAATATCTGACTCAGTTAAGAAATGCAACATAAGGATTATAGGTATTCCAGAGGGAGAAGAAAGGGAAAAAGGAGCAGAGAGATTGGTCAAAGAAAGAATAGCTGAGACCTTCCCAAACCTGGAGAAGGAACTGGAATTACATGTAAAAGAAGCCAACAGAACTCATAATTACATCCATGTAAAAAAACCTTCTCCAAGGCATATATTAGTAAAGCTGGCAAAAGTCAACAGCAAAGAAAAAATATTAAGGGCAGCAAGGCAGAAGAAAATAACCTACAAAGGAACCCTTATCAGGCTTCCAGCAGATTTCTCAGCAAAAAGCTTACAGGCTAGGAGAGAGTGGAATGATATATTCAGAATTCTGCAAGACAAAAACTTGCAGCCAAGAATACCATATCCAGTGAAAATATCCTTCAGATATGATGGAGAAATAAAAACTTTCCCAGATAAACAAAAGCTGAGGGAGTTCATTGCTACAAGACCCCCCCCAACAAGATTTGATCAAGAAGGCCCTTATACCTGAAAAAAAGAGAAGAGTTTACAAAGCCTTGAGCAAGAGGATAAATAAGCAGACAAAATCAGAAAATTGCAACTGTCTATCAGAACAGATTAGCAAACACTTAATTATTACTCTAAAGATAAAGGTAAGGAAAACATTGAAAATAAATATAATCACTTCATTTTAACTACAAAATTCACAACACATAATGGAATAAGTTGTGACAACAACAGTTTAGAAGGGGAAGAGAATGGGGATGAAACCTGCTTAGACTAAGGGAACAAGAGTCTATCAGGGAATGGACTATCTTATCTGTGAGATCTTTTATACAAACCTCACAGTAACCACTAAACAAAAAATCAGAACAAAGACACAATTGATAAATAAAGAGAAAACCATCATAGAGAGCCACCAAACTGAATTGGCAGTCCTAAATACATGGGACAAGAAACAAGGGAAATACATAACAACTGAAAAACAAGTGATAAAATGGCAGCATTAAGCCCTCATATATCAATAATCACTCTAAATGTAAATGGATTGAATTCCCCAATCAGAAGACACAGAGTGGCTGGATGGATTAAAAAACAAGACCCAACAATTTGCTGCCTCCAGGAAACACATCTCAGCTCTAAAGACAAACACAGCCTTAGAGTGAAGGGATGGATGATGATACTCCAAGCTAATGGCAAACAAAAGAAAGGAGCTGTTGCCATACTTATATCAGACAAAGTAGACTTCAAGATAAAAAAACAATGAGAGACAAAGAGGGGCAGTATACAATGATAAAAGGGATTTTCCACCAAGAGGACATAACACTTATAAATATATGTACATCTAACACAGGAGCACCAAAGTATATAAAGCAACTATTAATTGACCTAAAAGGAGACATTAACAGCAACACAATAATAGTAGGGGACCTTAATACTCCACTGTCATCAATGGATAGATCAACCAGACAGAAAGTCAACAAGGCAATAGTGGAACTAAATGAAAAACTAGACCAGATGGACTATATATATATATATATATATATATATATATATATATATGTATATATATGTAGCACTCCATCCAAAAACAGCAGAATACACACTCTTCTCAAGTGCACGTGGAACATTCTCAAAGATAGACCATATGTTGGGAAACAAGGCAAGCCTCAATAAATTTAAGAAGATTGAAATCATAACAAGCATCTTTTCCAACCATAATTCTATGAAACTAGAAATCAACTACAAGAAAAGAGCTGGGAAAGTGACAAACGTGGAGACTAAACAACATGCTACTGAATAACCAATGGACCATTGAAGAAATTAAAGGAGAAATCAAAGAATATCTGGAGACAAGTGAAAATGAAAACACATCATACCATCTCATATGGGATGCAGCAAAAACAGTCCTAAGAGAGAAGTTCATAGCAATACAGGCCCACATTAACAAACAAAAAAAGGGCTCCATGGTCATGTAAGTTTCAGAAACATTGGGTTAAACAAAATTATACTGGGTTCTTACAGAATTTCTTGTACTCTTTAAAATAATTATTTGAATTGTGAGTTTTCATGATAAGGGTAGAAAATGTACCATTTCCCAAAATTATTTGACTGTTGAATACCTTTTTCATGAAATATCGTGTAGGATTGTGTTCTGAAAACTAAATTTAGGCCAAAAGAATGCTTTTTCTGGCTTAAAAAATGCTATTATTCTGCATTTGTACATGAAATATATATTTGTAGATCATATGAAACCTAATTATTCTGCTAGTGCTAATTTCACTTAGAATTTATAAGAACTATATAATTTTTATACATTGCAAACTTAAAGAACATTTTCATTTTTTTCCTTGGGTAACCCAAACCAAATTGCTGTTATGAGTAAATTTGTCTTACACTAAAACACTGAAATGTTGCCAAGTACATAATTGAAGATCAATAAATTCTTTTTGGTATTAATTTTATAGTCTCTTGATTCTCTATTGTTTCCTCCAAAGATAATGCCTTAGAGACTTCTTGTGCTTAAAGTTGTCCATTAAAGGGGCTCTGTTTGATATATGGTGGAAAATTACCTGATTGAAAGAATAGTTAAGTCTAAGAAAAGTTGCCTTTTTATTAAATAAGCTCTGAAGCTTTATTTAATTATGATTTTACCATCTGATAACTGATGGAGAGATTTTTTTTTAACAGAGACCAAAAAAGAAAGGAAAAAAAAAAACAAATGTAAAGTCACATTTGTTTGTTTCAAGAATCTGCAAACACTCACTTTTACATTAGAAAAAACTTACCCTGCACTGAGATGTCACAGCCTCTGGGGTTTTGTAAGACTCCTGCTGATTGACCCTACCCTTGACCTTAGCTCCAAAGCTCAACTCCATTCTGGCATGCTGGTGTAGAGAATTTATTTATTTTAACAGTAGGGAGCCAGAATTCCAGGAATATTCTTACAAAAAGCCCCAAGATATATTTACCAAATCTTCAACTCCAGATGACTGGGAGGCCTCCATTAATACACAGAGTGTATAATAGTGGATGGTTGCGGTCAAGGGCTCCATGAATATGTGTCACCTCTAAGCAACAGGACGTAGAGTGGTGTGAAAGAGTTCAGCTAGACAAGGCCTTTTTGATCATCAAGGAAAAAATGAAAATAGGCATATTTTCATAGCAGAGACCTTTTGGTAAAAGAGGGAAGGGGCAGTCCTATAAATACTTCAAGTAATATTTATCAAAGCAGAGAGGCAGGCTTAGGGCCAGCTCTCCGTGTGATCTCTCTGCCTCTATCAATTGATTCCCATTCTCTCTCCCGAATCCTACTAATTTTATTATATGATTGTAAAGCACAATTTACCATGCATTTTTATTTTTTAAACTTTATTTGTTTTTTCATTTGAATTGGATAATATGCTTATTAAACATTTGTAAAATACTAAAAAGTACAAAAAGGTAAAAATAAAAATTACCCATATGATGCTATCCAAACACAGCTACTATTAATAATTTAGTAAATTTTCTTTAAGTTTTTTTTTTGTAGGGAGCCAGAGTATCTTTTTATGCATTTGTAATAATTTTTATATGTAATTTTCTCATGTTTTAAAAATATATTAGTTTATTATGAGAATTTTGCTTATTATTCAATAAATTTTCCTAAGATTTTATTATAAAAATTTTGAAGTATAAGAAGAGTTGAAAACATTTTACTGTGAACATCCATATTCTCATTGCTTAGATTTTTTTTTTTTTGTGAGGAAGATTAGCTCTGAGCTAACATCTGTTGCCAATCCTCCTCTTTTTGCTGAGGAAGATTGGCCCTGGGCTAGCATCTGTGCCCATTTTCCTCCACCTTATATGGGACACTGCCACAGCATGGCTTGACAAGTGGTATGTAGGTCTGCCCCCGGGATCCGAACCTGCGAACCCAGGGCTGCCAAAGCAGAGCATGTGAACTTAACCACTACACTACCGGGCTGGCCCCATAGATTCTTATAGTTAACATTTTACTATACATGCTCTATCACGTATCTAATTATCTATCCATCCATCAATCCATCTTACTTTTGATGCATTTCAAAGTTAGCGTATATGGCTAGTCCATGGAGAGAAATATGATTTTCTCTTAAATTATTTTCCTATTGTTGACTCATTGCTCACTTCCCATTTATATGAGACTTCATAGGAAGGATACACTTCTAAGATTTAATAGTAGTTCCTGGCTATAGTAGAGGAGTAATACTGAAAAGATAGATAGGGACCATATTGTGGAAGGCTTTGAATACCAAGGAAATTATAGCAAAATATAGTGTTAACAGCTGCATTCTTGGAATCAGGTAGATTACAGTTATTACTTATCAATCCTTATGGAAAAAGTATTAAAACTCTCTAGGGCTCTGTTTCCTCACCTGTCAAGTGAAGAGAGTATTACTTGTTTTATAGGGTACTTGTGATGATTAAGTAATATGTATGCAATCTATCTGTGTTTCATAAATAGAGGATTTCCCAAAACAATAGTTTCATGACAAAATTTAGGGAAAAAAAATCCGTTGGAGGATTTAGAATAGAGGAGAGACATGATCAGACCTGCATTTTAAGTGGCTTCATCTTATAGAATTATGTATAATGTATAAGATTGAAGGAGAAAAAGTTATAAGGAAGTAGATTTGATTCAATTTAATAAACATTTACCGAATATGTATGAAATGCAAAGCACTGTGCTAGGTAACTTGGGAATACAGAGCAGAATGAGACCTTGACAGTTACCACAAAGACTTCTGATGGGTAAAACAATGATGTAAAAGAGCTATAAAACTGAGCAGAATTCATCTATCCATCCATCCATCCATCCATCCATCCATCCACCTATCCACCCATCATCCATCCAATGAATATTTATTTTGCTCCTGCCCTATGCCAGTCACGGTTCTGGGTGCTGAAGATAAAGCATGGAAAAAAGAAGACAAAAGTCTTTGCCCTCATGTAGCACACATTCCAGTGGAGAAGACAGATGATATACAAATAAATGAATAATAAAATATAGATAGTAATAAGTACCTTGAAGAAAAATAAAGCAAAAAAAAGTAAAGGAACAAATTAAAAGTAAAGGACTAAAGCAATGATGAGAGTGCTACTTTAGATAGCCTTTCTGAGAAAGTGCAGTTTAAGCAGAGAACTG
This sequence comes from Diceros bicornis minor, assembly GCF_020826845.1. Lineage (NCBI taxonomy): Eukaryota > Metazoa > Chordata > Mammalia > Perissodactyla > Rhinocerotidae > Diceros > Diceros bicornis. Next base: position 13,916,945 of record NC_080755.1, on the reverse strand, counting down.
AAAAAGATTAAGAAGTAAAGTGTGTTACTTTCTGAGTGCATAGATTCCCAGGTAGAGTCAACTGAAATGGCAAAGACTCGGAGGCAGGAGTGGGGCTTGAAGGAACACCAGGGAGGGTAGTGAATGAGACTGGATCTGAGGGAGAAAGGAAACACGGTAGGAAATCAGGTTGGAGAGATGGGCAGGGCTCAGGTAAGGAGATTGGATTTTATTCTAAGTAACATGGGGAGCCATTTGGGGGTTTTGATAGGGGAGTGATGTGATCTGTCTCAAATTTTAAAAGATGACCCCCTTGACTGTTTTGTGGAGTATAGACTGGTTGAGGGGCAAGTGAGTGGAAACTGGGAGGGTGCTGCAGTTGTTCAGGAGTTTCAGAACAAGGTGGTAACAGTGCAGGGAGTGAGAAGTGGTCAGACTTGGACATATTATTAACGCAGAGTCAAGAAGATTTCTTGATGGATTGAATGTGAGGTGTGAAAGAATGAGAAGAGTCAAGGATGACTCTAGATTTTGACATGGAGTGATATGAGTGCTTTAGTTAATAGAAACATGAGCCAAGTGTTATGGCAGCACATAGGACAAGCAATTACTTTTGACCGGGGGTTACCAAGAGAGAGTAGATGAGCATTGAAGAATCAATAGCCTTGTACTCAACAGGCACCTAGGGTCCAAAATTTAGGGAAGCTCTCACTCTCAGGGTGGTGGAAACGTTGGCACCTGAGAGTGGGTGTTTCCTTACATTTTGCGTCCTAGGGGCCTTGTTTAGCTCACCCTTAGTCCTAGCTCTTGTTCTCGAAGAAGAGGTAAATGAGCGCTTAGGCTGGAGAAATGGCAGGAGCAAAGACAGGAGATATAAGAGGCCCACTAAAGGATTGCTGCAGTTCTCTGGACAAGGGGAGTTAAAGATGTTAGGAAATCAGAAAAACTTCTAGGCTCTTACGCCCAAGCAGCTCCCTATCCTCTCCTCTCCTTTTTTTTTTTTGGCAGGCCCCAAGGGTAGCCTTCTTGTCTTTCCTGTTTTATGTTGCCATTGCCTCTGCATCTTTTTGTCATTTTCTTTCACAAAACTGTCTGTAAAGAAAAGCATGGTTTCCATACATTCCTTCTTCCTCAGATGCCCAAAGGCAAACAACCTGGTCCTTATGTTTTATGGAATTTACTATTAATCACCAAAGAATCTAATAAACATAGAGAAGCTACAAAGTTAAGAAATTCCTAATATCCAAAATATATAAAGTACTCATACAACTTAATAGCAAAAAAGCAAACAATCTGATTAAAAAATGGGCAGAGGATCTGAATAGACACTTTTTCAAAGAAGACAGATAGATGGCCAACAGGTACATAAAAAGATGCTCAACATCACTAATCATCAGGGAAATACCACAAATCAAAACCACAATGAAATATCACCTCACACCTGTTAGAATGACTATTATCAAACAGGCAAGAGATAACACTGGCGTGGATGTGGAGAAAAAGGAATCCTTGTGCACTGTTGGTGGGAATGTAAATTTGTGCAGCCACTATGGAAAACAGTATGGAGGTTCCTCAAAAAATTAAAAATGCAACTACATATGATCTAGCAATTCTACTTCTGGGTATTTATCCATAGAAAATGAAAACACTAACTTGATATATACACCCCCATGTTCATTGCAGCATTATTTACAATAGCCAAGACCCGGAAACAACCTAAGTTTCCACTGAAAGATGAAGGGATATGGAAAATATGGTATACAGACACAATGGAATATTATTCAGCCATAAAAAAGAATGACATCTTGCCATTTGCGACAACTTGGATAGAACTTGAGGGCATTACGTTAAGTGAAATAAGTCAGACAGAGAAAGAAAAATACCGTATGATCTCACTTATATGTGGAACTAAAAAAATACAAGCTTATAGATAGAGAACAGATTGGTGGTTGCCAGGGGCAGAGAGTAGGGGTTGGGCAAATGGGTGAAGGGAGTCAAAAGGTACAAACTTCCAGTTTTAAAATAAATAAGTCATAGGGATGTGTTAATAATAGTGTATTGCATATTTGAAAGCTGCTAAGAGAGTAGATCTTAGAAGTTCTCACCACAAGAAAAATAATTCTGTAACTATGTATGGTAACCATGTTAACTAGACTTATTGCAGTGATCATTTTGCAATATATACAAATATCAAATCATTATGTTGTATACCTGAAACTAATATGATGTTGTATATCAATTATACCTCGATAAAAAAATTGTACTGGCAAAAAAAAAAAAAAAGAAAGAAATCCTTAAAGTTTTTAATAGTCTTAATTATTATGACTCCAAGCCTGAGACAGTCATAGATATAAGGCCTCTTGAGAAACCTCTGTATTAGCTTGCTCAGGTTGCCATAACAAAGTACCGTACATTGGGTGACTTAAACAACAGAAGTTTATTGTCTCACAGCTCTGGAGGCTGGAAGTCCAAGATCAAGGTGTCAGCGGGGTTGGGTTCCTTCTGAGGGCTGTTCAAGAAAATCTGTTCCATGCCTCTCTCCTAGCTGTTGGTGGTTTGCTGGCAATTTTTGATGTTCTTTGGCTTGTAGATATATTCCTCAATCTTTATCCTCACATGGTGTTCTCCCTGTGTGCATATGTGAGTCCAAATTTCCCTTTTTATACGGACTTCAGTCTTATTGAATTTGGGGTCCACCCTACTCCAGTCTGACCTCATCCTAACTTAACTAAATACATCTGCAATGGCCCTATTTCCAAATAAGGTCACATTTTGAGGTACTGGGGGTTAGGACTTCACCACATGAATTTTAGGAGGACATAATTCAACTCATAACAACTTCCCTCTGTGATTTTTTATTCCTGAAGTTAGATCATCACATCTCCTCTCCTTTGACATATAAGCCTTAAGATCCCATCAGGCTAATTTTGCACTTCTTCTTAAGGACAAAGAGAAGCCATTGAAATGGTCTTAGAGGCAGGGTGGACTCTGGAAACAGACTTCCTCGGGTTCATGTATCTTGGCTGCACCACATATCAACAATGGGACGAGGAACAAATCACTTAATCTGTCTGTTCTTCAGTTTCCTTTTATGTAAAATGGTGATAATAATAGTACTTACCACATGAGGTTATAAGAATTAAATTAGCTAAAATATGTAAAGAGCTTAGAAGAGTGCCTAGCGTATCATGAGATTTTTTTTTTTTTTTTTTTTTTTTTTGTGAGGAGATCAGCCCTGAGCTAACATCCGCCAATCCTCCTCTTTTTTTTTTTTTGCTGAGGAAGACGGCCCTGGGCTAACATCTGTGCCTATCTTCCTCCACTTTACATGGGACGCCGCCACAGCATGGCTTACCAAGCAGTGCGTCTGTGCGCGCCCGGGATCCGAACCAGCGAACCCCGGGCCGCCGCAGCGGAGCGCGCGCACTTAACCGCTTGCGCCACCGGGCCGGCCCCTCATGAGATATTTTTTAAACAGGGGAGCAATACGACCAGATTCTTATTTTTAAAGACCACCCTGATTACTGTGGGGAAGACTGGATTGCAGGCAGGTCTAAGTGGATGTGAAGCTAGCCAAGTGTCTAATGCAGTGGTCCAGGAGAAGGATGTTGCTGACTGCTAGACTGGGATGGGTACAGGGGGATGGAGAGAAATAGACTGATTCAGAACTTATTTAATAGTAAAACAGAAAGGAATTTAAAAGATCCTATCAGGGTAGAATATTAGCTTTCAGTTAGTTGGGGTTTTTGTTTTGTTTTGTTTTTGTGCTGAGGAAGATTCACCCTGAGCTAACATCTATTGCCAATCTTCCTGTTTTTTTTTTTTTTGCTTGAGGAAGACTAGCCCTTAGCGAACATCTGTGCCAATCTTCCTCTATTTTGTATGTGGGTCACTGTGACAGCATGGCTGATGAGGGGTGTAGGTCCATGCCCCGGATCCAAACCTATGAACCTGGGCTGCCAAAGTGGAGTGCACTGAACTTAACCACTTTGCCATGGGGCCAGCCCCAGTTTTGTATTTTTAATTATCTATTTCTGATGACCTCCAAACTGAATGATCTGCCTCTCACTGGGTGTCTGGCTCATCCTGGAAGGACCCCTCACAGTTCTGAGCTAGAGAGAGAGAGTCAAAAAGGAAAAGTGAGAATTTCTTGGGACAAACACAGCTGAGGAAGAATCTATAGTATTTGCCCACTGGTTGAAGGTGGTAGACAAGAGAAGGTGAAGAATCTAACTTATAACTCTGATTTTTGAATCTGATTTGACTAGAAAGATGGTAATGTCAGTAAAAAATGTATAATAAAGCAGAAGTAGGCTTGAGAAAAGCAATAAAGTCAGTTTTTGACATCTTGAGTTCAAGGCCCTATCTTGAGTTTAAGGAAGGGCCAAACAAGTGGAAACATGTAACCATCAGTTAGAGATGTGGACCTCCCTCTGAAGAGAGTGGATGAGTTAGAAAAGAGGTGATAACTGAAGATATGAAAGTGGGTGAAATTGTCAAGGAAACAAATGTAGAGAGAGACAAAATTTCAGGAGAATTATCAAAGAGACAGACAAGGAATAGTGAAGAAAAAAAAAAAAAAAAGAAGTACAGAATAAATAAAAACCAAAGTAGGAGACAGTGTTAAGAGGGACGAAATAGTAAAATGTGTTCAATACTGCCTTGAAGTTGAAAAGAATGGAACTAAAAAAAGACTATTGTATTTGTCAGTTAGAAGCATGCCAAGTCTTTGTTAATTGATGATACAAGACAGAGCCAAAGGATTTAAATAATATATGAGCATATGAGAAGTCAATGGTAGAATTTTGGGTTAAAATGACAGAATAGTAGAGAACCCAGGAATAAATTTGTGTATAAATGGAAATGTGATAAGTGACAAAGGGAAATTCAGATCAGTGGAGAAAAAACCACTATTCAATAAATTGTGCTGAGATTACTGGTTATCCAAATGGAAACAAAATAAAATTGGAGTCCTACTTCATATCATATTTTTAAAGAATTCATTTCAGCTGGAGTAAGAACTTAAATGTGAAAGGGAAAACTTAAAAAATTTTAGAAAAGGTAGGGGAATGTCTTTAAGACTTTGGAGTGAGGGAAGATTTAAACAAAAAGTATAAACTATGAGAGGTAAAAGATTGAAAAATAAAACAAGTTCAAATTAAGAACTGCTCATCAAAAGACACCATAGAGTGAAAAGACAGGATAAAAAACCGAAAAAGTATTTTCATCACACATATATTTCATAAAATTGGCTTATGCAGTTGTTGCAACCAGCAAGTCCGAAATCGGTAGGGCAATCCAGCAAGCTGAAAACTCTCAGGGAGGAGCCAATGCTGCCATCTTGAGGCAGGATTTCTTTTTCTTTAGGGAAACCTCAGTTTTGCTCTTTAGGACTTTCAACCGATTGGATGAGGCCTACTCATGTATCAAGGATAATCTCCTTTACTTAAAGTAAACTAATAGTAGATATTAACTACATCTACAAAATACCTTCACGGCAACACTTAACTAGTGTTCAATTAAATAACTGGGTAGCCAGGTTGACACATAAACCAACCATCATGGTCACAATCCCAAACCACAAATTATGAAAAATGCTTGCCAAATGCTGTTAAAGCTGGAGGCCAAGAGAAAGAGGGTGCTTAAGAGTTCAAGAGGAGTCTCCTCATACCCTAGGTGAGAATGTCAGAGACTTGAAAACATGTTCAAGATCCTTTTATCAGAGTGTGGACTGGCCTCAATAAAAGCAGGGAAAGTTCCTATAGAAACCAAATTGCATATCACAGAACATCTGAAAGAAGTGGTGCTGAAGAAGTTATGCAAGCATGTCACTTTTATGATTAACAGCCCAGCCTCCAGGCCGAGGGAGACTGAGGTAAGATGAAGGGAAGGGAGGAAGTGAAAAGAAGCTTTGCTGTGCAAAACACTATTTTCTTGAATGTCAAATACTAAAAGGAGACATGCCTATGGGGAAAAGATATATCAAACTTGGTGAGAGCATTAATGACCAAAAAAATCCAAATCACTGCTGGGACTGCCTCAATGCATTTCATGTTTTTTTTTTTTTTTTTTTTTTACCTTTCCCAACCTCTCCTCGCCACCCTATTCTTCAGCAAACAGCTAACTTCACACAAAGGTAAGTAATGATAATAAGAAAATATCAGCATGGAACATATGTGTGTATTAAAAAGATTGGAAATAAGTAAATAAATGAAAAGAAAGAAAGAATTTAAAGAGGACATTATATGATGACCTAAAGAGTTTAAAAGCGAGTTTGCATAATGTCCTCAAGGTGCATCCATGATGTAGCATGTGCCAGAATTTCCTTCCTTTTTAAGGCTGAATAATACTCTATTGTGTGGATAGACCACATTTTGTTTATCTGTTCATCGGGTGCTTCCGCCTTTGATTATTGTGAACAATGCAGCTGTGAATAACGGGTGTACAAATACCTCTTCGAGACCCAGCTTTCAATTCTTTTGGGTATATATCCAGAAGTGGAAGAGCTAGATTATACGCTAATTCTATTTTTCATTTTTTGAGGAACTGCCGTATTGTTTTACATAGCAGCTTCGCCGTTTTATATTCCCACCAACAGTGCACAAGTATCCCAGTTTCTCCATATCCTCACCAACGCTTGTTATTTTCTGTTTTTTTGATAATAGCCATCCTAAATGGGTGTGAGGTGGTATCTAATTGTAGTTTTGATTTGCATTTCTCTGAAGATTAGTGATGTTGAACATCTTTTCATGTGCTTGTTGGCCATTTGTATATCTTCTTTGGAGAAATGTCTATTAAAGTCCTCTGCCCATTTTTTGATTGGGTTGGTTTTTTGTTGTTGTTGTTGAGTTGTAGGAGTTCTTTATATATTCTGTATACTAACTCTTTATCAGATACATAATTTGTAAATATTTTCTCTCATTCTGTAGGTTGCCTTTTCACTCTTGATTGTGTCTTGATGCACAGAACTTTTAAATTTTGATGTAGTTCATCTATTTTTACTTTTATTGCCTGTGTTTTTGGTGCCATAGCCAAGAAATTATTGCCAAATCCAATGTCATGAACCCCTAGGTTATTAATAAGTGTGCTCTCACTGTTCATAATTTCTAACTAATCTGTAATTGTAGATTAGATTAATTTTTACTTAGAAAGATTTTTCAATCATCAAGTAGATTTATCTTAGTTACCTTTTTATAATTAATTTATAGTTTTCCTATTTTAGGGTCAAAAACTATGGCCTAGGCCCTAGATTTCCATTCTTTGGAATTCGATAAGATTTTCTTTGTAGCTTAGAATATTTCAGTATTTGTAAATATTCTTGGACTTTAGAAAAGATTGCATATACTATGGTTTTAGAGTTCAGAATTATCTGTATTTCCTATATATGTGTCTTGTTGCATTATTCAAATCCTCTCTTTTCTGTTGATTTTTGGTCTATCTGATCTGTCAGAGAAATGGGTTAAAAATTTTAAAATAAATCTCCTTTTATTCCCATTCATTATTTATTTAAATATTTTGGTGCTACATGTTTATACTTTGGAATTAGCAGATCAGGCCTTGAGTTCCATGCCCATCTATCACTTTGTGACACTGAGAATACCTAATCTCTCTAAAGCCTAGTTCCTCATCTGCAAAATGGAAGTGTTAACCACAGTCACTCCACAGCATTGTAAGGATTACTTGAGAAAATCCTCAATTGCATGCCTACATGTAGTAAGTGTACAATAAATATTCTTCTTATTTACCTTTTAGCAAAGTAAATTGGTCTTATTGTCCTACTTGATGCTTACTTTTTAATCATGGATTTCATTTTGATTTTATATTGCTACTTTTGCTTCTTTTTGACTGCATTTGCTTATCACTTTATTGGTCATCCATTTATTTTCAATCTTTCTGTGTCATTTTATTTCAAGTATTATTCATAAGGAGAATATAGTTAAATTTTCTTTTGTTTTTTCAGTCAGAAATTCTTGTCTTTCAATAGAGAAATTTAGTTCACGATTTATTGTTATTAAAGCTAAGCATGTATTCATACATCTTGTTTTCTCTTTATCATGCTTTGTTGTTTTTTCCTCTTTTCCTGACTTTTGTGGTTTTGGTGAAATTTTCTATGTACGTTTATTCCTTCAAATTATTTGAAAATTCTACAACTAATTGTGGTCATTATCTTTAAATTAAAAAAAATTGAACCAATATATGCTTATAAATGTCAAGAAAAAAATGATATCTATTCTTTATACCCTGTTCTCTTCCCCAAACGTGTTGAGATTTTAACATTTATAATTCTTTCCCCAGGGACCCATACCTCCCACATTTGCTGAAATAAGCTGGAATTTTAATTCTAGATTATTTTTTAATATTTTAATTTTTGCTTTCCTATGTTATGAATCCTGTCTTAACATTTACACTAGATTTTATAAAAACATTATCAATAATTATTTATATTTCACTGGGTTTTTATACTCCAGTATTTTTTGTATGTTCTGGTTTCCTTTTTATTGAGTCTTTTATTTAATTGCAAGCAACATCAAATGCATCACAAAGAAGCTTAACAATAAATAGAATTTTGGCTCATTTAACTGAGTTCTGAGGCAAGTTTCAAACACAGTTTGATGAGGGTTCCAACTCTAGTTTTGATTTTCTCAAATCTGCTTTCTTCCTTGTGTTAGCTTCCCTCATGGTATCAGGACAGTTGCAGCAATTCTGGCTTCACAAAAGGACAACATAATTGAAACGGGAGAATTGTTTTTCTTTAATCACTGAATAAAGCATTACTCTTCACTTTAATTGGAGTAACCCAAAGCAAACCTTGTGGCAAGGAAATGCCATGTACTCATTGGTATAGGCCTATATTATTGTCCATCCCTGATGTAATTATTAGGGCAAGGGGAAGGATATTATAGTGTTCTTTAAACTGGAGCAATTGGAGAAGAGTTGCTCGGGAGGCAACCGTACTACAGCTTTGTTTGGAATTCAAATTGATGTGGTTTTCCTTCAGAACACAGTCCTATAAATATTCCTTCTTGTCATATTGCAGATGTCAGATGATGATCTAATTATTTTTCTTTACATACAACCTTTTATAGGAGATCTGAAATCTCGTAGAATTTTATTTTTTATCATCAAAATCAGAAATTTCACAAGGATTTGTATAAGTGTGGTTCTTTTTCAAATTAGCTTGCCCTTTCAAACTGAATACACAAATTTATATTTATCTCAGGAAAATTTTCTTCTATTATTTGTATGAACACTGCCTCTCCTTTATCTATCTTATTTTAAAATTGAGATATAATTCACATATAATAAAATTAATAAAATTCATCCTTTTTTTTTTTTTTTTTTTTTGGGAGGAAGATCAACCCTGAGCTAACATCCATGCCAATCCTCCTCTTTTTGCTGAGGAAGACCGGCCCTGAGCTAACATCTATTGCCGATCCTCCTCCTTTTTTTTCCCTTTTGCTCCCCAAAGCCCCAGTAGATAGTTATATGTCATAGTTGCACATCCTGCTAGTTGCTGTATGTGGGATGCCGCCTCAGCATGGCCAGACAAGCGGTGCCTCAGTGTGCACCCAGGATCCGAACCCGGGCTGCCAGTAGCGGAGCGCATGCACTTAACCGCTAATCCACAGGGCCGGCCCCCATCCTTTTAAAGTATACAATTCGGTGGTTTTTAGTATATTCACAGAGTTGTGCAACAATCACCACAATCAATTTTAGAACATTTTCATCACCAAGAAAAAGAAACTAGTACCCATTAGCACTTAGTCTCCATTTCTTCCCAAACCTCTTAGCCTTAGGTAACCACTAATCTACTTCCTATCTCTGTGGGTTAGCTGATTCTAGACATTTCATATAAATAGAATCATACCATATGCAGCCTTTTATGTCTGGCTTATTTCACTTAGCATAATGTTTTCAAGATTCATCCATTTTGGAGCACGTATCAGTACTTCATTTTTTTAAAATGACTAAATAATATTCCATTGTATGGATATACTACATTTTGTTTATCCATTCATTGGTTAATGGACATTTGGGTTGTGTCTACTTTTGGCTACTGTGGATAATGCTGCTATGAACATTCATGTACAAGTTTTTGTGTGAATATATGTTTTAAATTCTCTTGGGTATGTATCTAAGAGTAGAATTGTTGGGTCAAATTACAACTCTGTTTAACTTTTTGATGGACTGCCAAACTGTTTTCCACAGTGGCTAAGCCATTTTAAATTTCTACCAGCAATGAATGAGGGTTCCAATTTCTCCACATCTTTGCTAACATTTGATATCTTTAAAAAATTTTTTAGAGTCTCTTCATTTTATTACGTTGAAGTATACATAACATAAAATTTACCATTTTAACCATTTTTAAGTGTACATTTATGTGACATTAGGTACATTCACTTTGTTGTGCATGCATCACCAAGATTGATCTCCAGAACTTTTTTCACGTTTCTAAACCGAAACTCTAACTCTCACTATACCCATTAAACAATAACTCCCCATCATCTCCCTTCATTCACCTTGGCCCCAGCCCAACCGCCATTCTACTTTCTGTCTCTATGAATTTGACTACTCTAGGTACCTCATATATGGAATCATACAGTATTTGTCCTTTTGTGACTGATTTATTTCACTTGGTATAATGTCTTCAAGTTTCACCCATGCTGTTGCATGTGTCAGAATTTTCTCTCTTTTTAAAGCTGAATAATATTCCACTGTATGTGTCTTGTTATTTTCTGGATTGTTTTTTGCTGATAGCTATACTAATGGGTGTAAAGTGGTGTATCTCATTGTATTTTTGATTTACATTTCCCCAATGGCTAATTATGTTGAGCACCTTTTTGTGTACTTATTGGCCATTCATGTATCTTCTTCTCTAGAGAAATGTCTATCCAAATCGTTTGTCCATTTTTCATTTGGATTATTTATTTATTTATTTATTTGGTGAGGAAGATTGGCCCTGAGCTAACATCTGTGCCAATCTTCCTCTATTTTGTATATGGGATGCCACCACAGCATGACTTGATGAGCGGTGTGTAGGTCCATGCCGGAGATCCAAACCCCTGAACCTCAGGCCACCAAAGCAGAGCGTGCGAACTTAACCACTACGCCACTGGGCTGGCCCCTGGATTATTTGTCTTTTTATTGTTGAAGTGTAAGAGTTCTTTACATATTCTGGATAATAGATTCTTATCAGATATATGATATACAAATATTTTCTCCCATACTGTGTGTTGTCTTTTCACTTTCTTGATACGGGACTTTGACGCACAAAGTTTTTAATTTTACAAATCAGTTTATCTAGATTTTCCTTTGTTGCTTGTGCTTTTGGTGTCATGTTAAGAAACCATTGCCCAACCCAATATCAAAGAACTCTATAAAAAGAGTTTTATAGTTTCAACTCTTACATTATATCTAAGATCTATTTTGAGTTAATTTTTGTATCTGCTGTAAAGTGGGTGTACAAATTTATTTTTTTGCATGTGGATATCTAGTTGTCTCAGCATGATTTGTTGAAAAGATTGTTCTTTCCCCATTGTATTATTTTGACACTCTTGTTGAAAATCAATTGACCATAGATGCATGGGTTTGTTTCTGGATTCTTAAATCTGTTCCATTATCTATATGTCTATCCTTATGCCAGTACCACACTGTCTTGATTACTGTTGCTTTGTGATGAGGTTTGAAGTTGGGATGTGTGGTTTTCTGATTTATTATTTTTTTTAAAGATTGTTTTGGCTATTCTGAGTCCCTTGCATTTCTACATGAATTATAAGGTCAGTTTGTCAATTTCCAAAAAAAAAATAAAAAATAAAAAATAAAGCAGCTGGAATTTTGATAGGGATTGTATTGAATCTGTAGATCAATTTGGGGATTATTGCCATCTTAACAATATTAAGTCTTCAACTCCAACAACACAGGATGTGTTTTCATTTATTTAGGTCTTCTTTAATTTCTTTTAATGATGTATTTTAGCATATAAATATCTATAGTATACTATAGTAGATATTTGTATACTACAAAATAGATATTGTATATTACAATTATATTAATATACAATATCTATTCCGTTTTGCTTACAAAACTTCCAACATATAAACATTGGATCTTCTGGATCTATTTTTAAATACCTTTTTTCTTTCATAATTTGTATTATTTACCTTTTTTCTCTGCACTCTGGAAGGACTCTTTGAGATGATCTTATAATTTATTCAGTTTTTAGCAGTATCTATTTTTCTATTAACTGTCTTTTCAACTTAAATATTCATGTACTTTTTAATTTCCAAGGACATTCTGGTTCTCAGATCGCTCCATTTTCATGACAACCTGCTCTTGTCACTCTTTAAATTTCACTAAGAATATGAACAAGACTTCTGAAAAACTTTTCTCGTATTTCCTTCATTAACTCAACTTTGGTGTGTGATATCTTCTCTGATTTGGTCCTCTTCTTTCAAATGGTAGATTCTCTCTTTACGATTAGTGATATTTTTTATCTGCTCATATTTATAAGTGGAGATCTAGATCATTCAGCATTGGTAACTGGCATCCCATCTCGAATTAGAGAGACAACTGTTCAATTCCCCACAGTAGGTCTTACCCTCTGAGGATGGTGGTGGTAGGTTGGAGGTTGGTTTTCCCTTCCTGTGAACTGGCTCTGAGTGGGAAAGTAGCACCTCTCATTCCTCATAGGAGGTAATGATTGATGGTGCAGAGGATGCTGAGCCACCAAGCCTCAAACCTTAAGTTGAGAGAAAAAGGAACAGGGTGAGGAAGCAAAGAAATAAAGTATTTGAAACTATGCCCAAGAAAGAGCTTTGGGTGTAACTATTGGCACATGGAACTCAACAGAAGCAAATAAACATGAAGTCTACTAAGCTTCTGAGGGAATTGTATGGCCAGATCAGTCACAAGCCTGGTCTTAAAACTTTTACCTGTGAAAGAACTCTCAGGACCTCAAACTTGTATCAGCAGGAAATGTGCTGTGAAAACTGTGAAGTCTCCAGGGAGAGCTTTTACTTCCCAATGCCTAATTCATATGTGGCAATGGAGAATACTGAACAAGGAAGAGTCTTTCAGAGTGTGGAGCCAAGGGCCACAGAAATTAATGCAAAAGGATGTTCATCCTTGAGAGCAGAACCAGGATGTAATCATGGAACTTCCCCATTGCTGATGCAGAGGATCTTCACAATAACCACCCGGAAGGATTCTATTATTTATACAGACCCTGACTACTGTGAGTCTCACATTTTTCACTGAACTAGGGTTCTAATGCAAGGTATCTATGGAGAAGCATTTGGGAATCTTAGTTAAGGGGAATAGTGGAGAGACTTGCAGGCAGTGATCTCAGATAACATTTTATAGTGTGCTAGGCACCATGCATTGTCCCAATCTGCATAGCTACCCTCTGAGGTATGTGCTATTATGATGTTATCCTACAGATGGGGACACTAAGATGGAGTCAAGTAACTTGGTCAAGGTTACATAATAGGTAAACCTTGGAGCCAAGATTCAAAACTGTGGGGCCTTACTTCAAGGCATTCACTCTTTTAACTCTATCATATTTTATAATCTCAGAAGTTTATTGGGCATAATGAGGGATATATAAACCCCGAAGGGAAAACAAGGCATATACACAAATAAATTCAGGGCAAGGGAGTGTATTATCTAATAAAGGAGACACTAAATTGTTTTGAATCTATCAGAATACAGACAGATTACCATCACTAACTTTTAACCTTGTTAGAGACTTGTTTTGTTTACTGATGAATCACCGGTTCCCACTACACCAGCTGGCTCACAGTAGGTGCTCAATAAACATTTATTGGCTGAATGAAGAATGAATACCAGAGTCCTGTAAAATTAGTCTAAGGTTCTTGAGGAACTGTGCCAAATTTGCCTTCACATCTCCAGAGTCGAGTTTGTTAGCACTCAACAAATTGTCCTTGAACTCAGCAGAGAAAACTGCACTGTGGTTTTACTCTAAGGCTGCTCATTGTTCCCAGTTTCCTTATCTTTAAAATGGAAGGTGTCTCCCTCCCCAACTCAACAGATCTTGTGAAAGATCGTGCTTTTCAAAAGATTCTCAACTGCTTTAACCTCTTGTGAGCTTAGTTTATAAGCAGAAGGTGAACTTGAAAGCTCAGGTTTCTACTTTCTGTCTTTTCTACATATGCGGCCAGTTCTGAAGGCGAGTTTGCTGATATTGGATTCCTTTTCAATATGTTGAGCTACACTGCTAATCATCTGTGCCTCTCTATGTTGTAGTTATTTAAAAAACATATTGATTTCATTTGCTAAGCCTGTATTGTGTGCAAGATCCAGAACTGTGGGAATACAGCAGTGACTGAGAAGGCCATGTTTCCTGCCCTCATGGCACATTAAAGTGTTTCTGTGTGTTTTTAAAGACCAGACAGTAGGGATTCAATTGTAAAACAAAACAAAGAACATTTAGCCTCCTTATCCCCACAAGGAAGAAAACGATTTTTTTAAAAAAAATGGTAGTTGGGCACATCTTCCCAGGGGAGGGGGGAGAGAAGACAATCCAAACCACGAACAAATGGCTTACTTTTGCTAGGCACAACTGAGCTGTGCCTTGAGTCATTTTCTGGTGATTCCAGACTTCCAGTCAATTCCCTCTGTATTGACCAAAAGAGAAAGGAAAAAAAAACGCATTTCTGTTCTTAAAAAAAAAAAAAAAAAAAAAAGGCCAGACAAGCAAACAAAACGTACTGACTTAGAGATCATATGAGATCTACTTTAATTGAAGCTGTCTTTAAACTATAATTGACAATGATACCAACAATGGACTGATAACCAACCCCAGCCCGGGAGTGGGCGCCAAGGTAGCTTCTCCACTTCCACGAACATGCTGAGCTACTTGGGGCTCTCCTTGCCTCAAAGGCACTAAAACTAGATCAACTTTTCTTTACCCAGACTCTTCCACCACATCCAGCATGGAGCTGCTTCTTCCAGAGTATGGGCGATCCAGTCAAGGAGTCTAGTCGCCTGTCTCTGGCAACAATGACAGTTTAAAAAAATAGAGCTACACCTCTAATAACAAAAACCACGGGCTGTGAAAAGTGGAGCTAAATCTGTCACTATCGGGCCGCAGCATCTTTCGAGGATGTTTGCCCCTGCAGCACCCCTCAAGGCCTAGGGCCCGCTGGAAGTGGCTGCCCTGGGGGAGGAGGATCCCTTTTGGTCCTGGAGGCTCGGGACGAGCCCAGGCAAGCAGGCAGCCTCCTAGAGCGCTGGGCCGAGGTCGCGGGCCGGAGGACGTGCTCATCCAGGAGGTGCTCTGGCCCGGAGCTCTCAGGTTTGTTTGGTTTTGTCCGCGTCCTGCCCCCGCCCTACCCCCCGTCAATGCAAAAGGCCAAGGGTTTTTGACCCACCATCGCCCAGGCCGAGTTCACGCTTAGGGCGCTTTGGCCCCCGTCCAGTGGACACGGGAAGCAATCGCGCGACAGCCCTCGGTGAATGAACGCGCAATCGGCGAGAAAATTTTTCTTCTTGGCTGCGCCCGTCAGCTGCACAGGGGGGCAAGTCTCCTTCCCAGAAGACCCCCTCCACACCACGACTCTCCACACCCCACAGTGGCCACACACATCAGTTGTGTCGTGGAGCGTGGACATGGAGGCGTGCGCACAGTGGACTGGGGGCTGCACTGTCTGCGTGGGGGCGTCCTTGGAGGGGGCGGGTAGGGAAATGTGCGCCCAACACACTCAAGGAGGGCAAGGGAGCCCTAAAGGCCACTCGGGGGCGCGGAGGCTGCAGGAGGCCGAGAGGCGGGGCTCGGGGAGGGGGCCCGGGGGTCCCGGCGCGGAGGTTCTGGGGAAGCGGGAGGGGCAGCACCTGAGGAATCCGCCTCCGGCCGCGGCGGCCGCCGCCTCGCTCCGCCCCGGGAACTGAGCGCGAGGCGAGCGCGCCTGCCAGCGAGACGCCAGCCAGCGGCGGCGCTAGCGCCTCGGAGGAGGGCGGCCGGAGCGAGCGGAGCGCAGCGCTGGGACCCGGACTGGGGGTGGGGAGACGAGCCCCGGCCCAGGCGAGGGCCACCCCCTGGTCCTCTGCCCTCGCGCCCCGCCAGGGCCAGGTGAGCGGCTGCGGGGACTCCGGGGCGCGGGCGCGGGCGCGGGGAGGCGGGGAGGTGAGAGGTCGCGAGCCGGGCGCGAGCGCACGCCTCTGCCCGGCAGGAGCTGCCCTTTGGCGGGCTGCGGACACCCTGCCTGCGCGGGGAAGCGCCGAGGCTGACTTTTCTGGAGGAATGGGAAGGCGGAGCGGCGGTGGGAGCGCGAGTGTGTTTGTGTGGCGAGGGCAGGCGCCTGTGCCAGCCCGGATCCGAACCTGTGCACCTCCCCGCCGCCTCACCTCAGCCCCCTGAGGGGACCCAGCCCGTGCGGTCCGCGTCCGGAGGCCAGAGGCCTGTCACTTCGGGCTCTCCTCGTTGCCTTTGTGGCGGGAGCCGGGAAGCCCGAGCGTGGGATGAGGGAGGCTGCGGCGCGGCTGGGAGCGCCGAGGCGCGGCGGCGGCGGGCGCCCGGGCCCGTCTCCCCGAGCCCAGGGGCTGTGAGGGGCTCGCGGGGCGGGTGGACAGCAGGTAGGGAGGCGCGGAGGGGACAGGGAGGGGATGGAGAAGAGCGCGGCTTGGGAAAGTTGAGAGCGGCCGCCGGCGGCTGGGCGTTTGCTCAGGGTCCCTGGGTTTCTTGTCTCCACACCAGATGTCACTTCGTCACGAGCGCGCGCGCGTGTCTTTCGGCTATCATTTCCATTTTTCTGTGAGTGGCTGAGGACCACTCTTATTCTGAATGAGACACAAAGGGTTGTATTGACAGCTGACCTCGATACAAGTAGAAGGCGAGGTGAGGTGTATGCCCTGGCTGGACGAGGCGGATGGCGAGGCGGTTTGTTAAAGCAGTTCTCTCAGTCCCTCTTCCGAACCCCGTTAAAAGAACTGATTTGCAGAGATTCAGTTCGTGGGGCTGCCCAGTTAACCTGAGCCCAAGTAAGGTCCAGAACGCGGTTCATCTGCACGGGAGTAGCTGCTGCCTCCCACCGAGGCGGGCGGGTTCTGGAGAAACTCGTCAATCGCGCTCTTCTGCTCTGTGAACGGAACTGTTACGAGGTCCTTATCCACCCCACCCTGGCCCTCTGTCCCCTGTTGAGAGGACAGAAACCAAATTTTAATTTCTACTTTTCACAACATTAGAATTTTTTTCCCCGCTTGAGACGGGAAATCCCACTTAAATCGCATTTTAAAACTTAGCAGTTTAAATATGGGCAAGAGCTTTTCTGCAAAAGGTTTTTGAATTAAATGCCAGCTTGAAA
This sequence comes from Diceros bicornis minor, assembly GCF_020826845.1. Taxonomy (NCBI): domain Eukaryota; kingdom Metazoa; phylum Chordata; class Mammalia; order Perissodactyla; family Rhinocerotidae; genus Diceros; species Diceros bicornis. The sequence goes on along the minus strand of NC_080755.1, from coordinate 13,899,645 downwards.
AACTCTCATTCCTCTCTACGTTTTCTTATCCTTTAAATCCTGGAATTCTGCTTTGAGTTTTGTGACTGTGTTGGTTCCTTTTCTTTCTGAAAATTTCCATGTGATTTTACAAATTGCAATGCTGAAAACTTATTTAAAAAAGGAAGAAATTAAAAACGTTTCATTAAAATATTTAGTAATAGAATTGCATATATTTAGAGGCATGTATTTAAAGGGAAATTTTTAATCAGTGAATATTGAAAAGTAATATACATCAGGTAAAAGTTTCAAAGGGCAGTAAGCCGTCTCTCTCCCACCCTGTACTCCCAATGTCTTAGTCCTTCTCTCCAGAGGCAGCCACTGTGGTCAATTTCTTGTCTATCCTCCCATGGACCTCCTATTAAAATGGAATTACATTATTGAAATAAAAGATGAAAGGAACTGAATATAAGTAAAGACTGAACTGTATATCAGTGATGATGGCTATTAATTGGATATCCACTCATGATGACATTAGAACATTTTCTTTGGCTTAAGGCAGACACTTATTACAGTTGAAGATAGAGTGCTAAAAACCTTAGAATGAGTATTCAGTGGAAAGCAGAACTATTAAATTATTATTCCCCCCCATCACCAGTTTCTCTACACTTGGTTTTTATAATCTTCGTTGAATTTTTCCTCCATTTGGAACTCTTTATGAAGTAGAGGATGAGAACTATAGTTTACTCTGTCCAGTGCAGTGTATATCTGACGATGTGGAGAGGACGTATGTATACTCCCATTGACATGACATAATATAAAAATTTTAGTGGTCAAGGAGAAATATGAAGGCCAAGTTTAAGACATTTGGTTACATCTTTTAGTTCCAAGCCTGGATTTGCTATAAACTAGCTAAATGAAGTAACTTGCTTAGAAATGATTTTGTTTCCCCCTCAATTAAATAAAGGAATTGAAGTACATGGTTTCTAAGGGTCCTTCTAACTCCAAAATTCTATGATTGGAATAGTGGATCTATAGGTGTCCTAAGACTGGCTAACGAACACCCAATTAGACCTGTGGGTATTAGACTGTGGAATGACCAAAAAAAAATCCTGAATGGTAGATTCATAAAGAGGAAGTTAGAGATGTTTAAACTACGTTCCTGCTCTTATGAGTTTGATATCATTGGAGAATGGCTACTTCACTTTCCCACAAAATGACTGTTTATGTTACTGGTAGAGGCCAGACCCTGGGCTGAATGGGCCTTTGTGCATCAGTTTGTATGCTAAGGAGAGTGAGTTTTCCTTACAGCTTCATGGTGCCATTTTTAGGGAAATAACTCTTACCAAACTCTTTTCTTTTTGGTAAGTAGAAATAAAGTTCATTTACCTACTTCAAAGGGACTTGACATAATTTAATTAGTAATTTTCAAAAGTATTTAGAATATGAATATCCCTACAGCTAAGATATTTTAGTTACTTTATAAGTATTTACTTAGATATCATGTTCTTAGTGGGAAACTTTTCTAATCTCTAAAACACCTGCAGCCTCTGGGCTAGTGATTCCTGAATGGGTGCAGGGAGCTGAGGAGTGATTGCAAGGTTATGAAAGTAAAAAGAATTAGCTGATTTTAGTTATTATATATGATTTCAATTAAGGGATTTCAGAAATACACTGTAAGTGGTGATTGCAAAAATCATTGATGTTAAGAAGGAGATCTCATACTTCAAAGCTTCAGAATCACCAATAAAGAATATTATGTAATTATTTTGAATAGATCTGTAATATAACTGTATAATTATTTTTAGTAAGTCTGTAATATAAATAAATTATAGTAAAGTTTTAGGAATTGTTTGGGATAATGAGAATATGAAATAGAAGAACAGATTTGTAAAGGTGCTCAGAGTAATCTTGATTGGCTGACTAAAATGACAAAAACAAAAGAAAACTAAGTACTAGCAGTGAAATTCTTCTAAAATGGTAATAGTTTTTATTTTTTCCAGCTCCCTTCCCAATCGTATCATGAGTATATATTTTTACAGGTGTCTTGTCATATTGCAGATACATTTTTACTCTGATTTTTTTCATAAATGTTTTCCTATAGTGTACTTCCTATTATTTGTAATAATTTTATAATAGTTTATTTAGTTAGTGTACTGTAATTTGCTTAGCTCTTCCTCTATTTTGGAATTTTCCGGTAATTTTTAAAAATATGATATCTGTCCTCATGAATGTAACTTTATTTTTTTTAACTTCCTTAGGATTGTTTCCTTAGAGACACAGTATAGTGTAGTTGTAAATGGTCTCTAAAATTAAAGATTTAGGGTTCAACACCTAGCTCCATCACTTATTGGCAATATCGGACAAGTAACTTATTTTTTCAGAACCTTAGCTTCCTAATCTGTAAAATGGGTGTAGTAATAGCTCTCTACAAGATAAAAGGCAATAACACATAAAAACACAAGTAAATGTTAGCTCTTATTTTTATTAGGACATTTCCAGATTTCCGGTAATTTCCAAATTACTTTCCAAGAGAATTATATAGATTTATACTGTCATTAACAATCTATATGTGTGCTTATGTTATTTTAAAACATTTATATTATCGTGACTAATTTGATCAGTGTAAAATTGTATCTCTTTGTTTTGATTTGTATTTCTTTAGTCTTGTATAAAGTGAGAGGTAGTTTTTCCAGCAGTTTTGCTACAATTTTCTGTATAGTGGTGGAAGTTTCATTGCATTAGTCATTTTGAACCAGACTAAAAGATGGGCATATAGGACAGGTCAGTTACAACACTAATGAAGAGTGAACCAAATTTTCCAATAGGCTCTTTCAAATTAATTGTAGTTTTCTTGTATTCTCAGCCTGTGGTAATTTTTATTAGTTATTATTATTTTAAATCTTGTTAAAGTTAATAATATATGTCAATTCTACTTAAGTGCAAATGCAATCCTTTCTTTTTTCCACTTGAAGGGATGATTTATAATTAGCGTTATTGTGATCACAATTTGGTGGATTTTTACTAGGAATGCTTATCAAAACTTGGGGGTAAAAATCAGAAAGTTTCATGATCCCTAATCATGTTATCTTTTGGCTACAAATGGATAATGAAGTTATGCTCTCTGACTTGAGTTCTTATATAGTCAAGGTAATTTAGACGACACAAAAGCATGCCCTTGTAAGTTCTGGAGTTCCAGCAGCCCTGATATTTCTGGCAAACACACACCCAACGTGGATAACAGCAGCTCTTTGTGCTGCTGAGCCCCAGGAGGGCTCCCTATTGTGTACTCTTCCTTCCCTCCCATTCTTGACTGACTGGTGATAGCAACTCCTCCAAGTCCAGATGTGAAGCTCCCCCAGCGACTCCTCTCTTCTACCCAACTCTGTATTTACCCCTACTACCCACCGCTTCAGTGTGTTTGCTTTTGTCCTGTCTATAAAATAAAGAATTCACTGTCTTTTCAAGGTTGTGGTTTCAGATTTTATTTTTAATTTTTCACTATGCTCTATGAGTGTCTTTAGCAGTCCCAACAGTAGAGACCATAGGCATGATTAGCATAGGTTAACACATGATCAGCACTTGATAAATGTTTGTTGCTGTGAGTCATATCTTGTATAGGTCTTTTCTGTTCCTGGGCATGGTTCTGTTTTTATGGTACCATTCTGGAGAAGCAAGCTCCAGTTGTGTCCTGTATTGCTGTGTTTGCCTGTATTACCCAGGTTAGGAGTTAGGCAACCTGCTTGTTCTGGTTCATTCTTCTTGTATGTTTACGGGGAGATTCTTTTTTTTTTTTTTAATTTTATTTTTTCCCCCAAAGCCCCAGCAGATAGTTGTAGGTCATAGCTGCACATCCTTTTAGTTGCTGTATGTGGGACGCGGCCTCAGCATGGCCGGAGAAGCGGTGTGTCGGTGCGCCCCTGGGATAGAACCCCGGGCCGCCAACAGCGGAGCGCGCGCACTTAACTGCTAAGCCACGGGGCCGGCCCTATGGGGAGATTCTTAACGCCTTACTTTTCTTCTGTAAAATGGGATTGACAATTATTGCTCTAAATTATCAACCTACTGCACAGGATTGTTGTGAAGATAAAATAAAATAATAAATGTGGACAAGTTTTGGAAAAAAGGGTGTACAAATTCATATTGTGTTATCAAAATTACACATTATCACTAATCTTCCAAGAGTGTCCATATCTTTGAGAAAACCTCATCTCAATGTGGAGCTGCACTTAGAGGTTGAGGTTAGATGAAAATTCTTGGGGCCCAACCCAACCTATTCAGTCAGAAACTCTGGGGGTGGAGCCTGCGGATCTGCACTATAACAATCCTTCTGATGCTGAACCACTGCTCTAGGGAGTAGGAAATGTCAACAACCACTAGAAAAGTATTCTTCTGCTAGTTAAATATTAGTCATAAAATAATCCAGAAATATCATAACATGACTTTTGCATGCTAAGTAGGAGATGAAAGTTAGCTATTATTATTAGTTGCTGTTTGCTTTTTAATTTCTCAAAATTTGATTCAGAGCAGGAATTGTAAACTCAAGGGCCTGTAGGGGCAAGCAGGTAATCTGAGTGAGTGAAGCAGGACACCTGTGAAATAATACGGGATGATGAGTTCTGATGGACAAGAAAGTCTGAAGTGGCAGAATTTATAAGGCTCCACTGATTTTTGTCCTGTGGGAGTGTGGGTCACTGTTGCCAGACCATTTGATTTTTCAAGTGGGGCTGGAAATTCATATTTCTATATGAATTTAAATGTTGGCAATAAATTTTAAAGAAAACATGTGGACCCAACAAAACAACTCTGGAAGCCAGATAATTTCTAACCTCTTAGTTAACATAGGTGAAAATATTTGCATTTGAATGAGTATGATGACAGAAGAAACAACCCAGTTCAACACTATTAATAAAGAAATGCATATGAAAACCACACTGACAGTTTTCAACTTTCAGACTGTAAAGCTTCAGTAGATTGATAATATCTAGTGTTGATAATCTAGTAAAGAAATGGTTATTGTTATACACTAAGAGTGAAGGCAAATAATTACAACTTTTCTGAAGAGCAATTTGGCATTATGTATCAAGACTTTAAGTGTCTATACTTGCCCTGCCCAATATGGTAGTCCCTTACTATATGTGGCTATTAAATTTATATTAATTAAAATTATATAAAACTAAAGATTCAATTTGTCAGTTGCACTAGTCACATTTCAAGGACTCAATAGCTGCATGTGGCTGATGGCTATCATTATTGGACTGTGAAGATATAGAACATTTCCATCATTGGAGAAAGTTCTATTGGACAGTGCTTGTCTAAACTCTTTGACTCAGAAATTACCCTTCTAGGCATTTAGTAGAAATAATTAGACAGATACACAAAGGCATATAACAAAAACATCACCTGAAACATTATGTAAAAGGGTAAAAAATTAGAAACAAACTAGACATCATGTTTTTATTAAAAATTAAGTTGCAGTAAATATCCATGATATGTTGTTAAGTGAAAAATACTTATTGTAGAATCATTTTATTTTTTTGGGTAGAAAGTTTAGATACATAGAGATTGGAGGTACATAGGAACAACTTTTCTCTTCTGACAAATGCATGTGAGTATAACAAAGCTTTCCCTTTTTAGCCTACACCTCTTCTCATACAGTAGAATGGGTTGACTTTCCCTACAAAACCAGCAGAGGCACAAGACAGGTCTCCAAGCTGCATCGATATTACCTGGGTTCCTGGTAGAAATTCAGAATCTTGGGCCCCACTCCAAACTTGCTGAATCAAAATCTCTGGCAGGACACAGGAATCTGTGCGTTAACAAGCTGTCCATTAACTGGCTCTATCTGCCTCCTATTACCGAATCTCTCAAGCTTCATTTGTTTTATCTTAGCCAAGTGAAATTTCCTTGAACTCTGTCCAGGCACTATTCTAGGTGCTTCGGATGCTGCAGTGAAAAAAACCTCTGTCCTTACGGGAATCAAACAGTGAGCAAAAGAAAATGAGTCAAGTATGTACTTTAGAAAGTGAGAAGTGCTAGAGAGGAAAATGAAGCAGAAAGGGGAATTAGAAAGTGAGATGGGAGTTGTGATTTTCTACAAGGTGTCACTTCTCAGTGACACCTGAGTGAGACCTGAAGGTGGTGAGGAAGAGCATTCTTGGCTGTTGTGAGAGGGGTGACCAGGAGGCCAGTGCCACTGAGGGGAGAGGGGCGTGAGGGAGTGAGTTGGGGATTAGGTCAGAGAGGTAATCTAGATCTTTTGACTTCAAAATTCTTTGTTCTCTCTAGTGTACCACACTCCTCGAATTCCTTGGTTAAGCGGTTTGTAAAGAGATCAGACCTCCTTAAATTCACTGTTTTTCGGTGTGATCTGTCAACACCTGGTTTATTCAACTGGGGTGCTTGTTAAATGTGGATTCTTGGTCTCTTGACCTGCTGAATAAGAGTCTCTGGGGTGGGACCCTGGAATGTGCATTTTAACAATCTTCCCAGGTGGCTTTTATGGACACAAAAGTCTTAGAACCACTGCTACATTTATCATTCTGTAAATTTAGTTTTTATAGAGCAAGTGTGCCTAAAATTGTCACCACTGCCTATGGAGGTCACGATGTGAAGAGAAGATGTAATTAGAGTAATGTCTCATTTATTTCCTGCATTTTAAAACCGATTAAATAGATACTACTTATAGTAAGTTTGTGTATATATGTCTTTTGGAGTATTCAGGGAACTATAAGACTATTACCGTTAATTCCTACCCACATCAGAGGATGGGAGAACCTTTTCACTTGAGGGTTCTATCTCCCCTTCATCCAGTCTGTTCTGTTTTTTGGAAAGGAAATTTAAATTTATCTGATTTTCTTTGTCAGGTTTTCTTTTTTTCTTTCTCTCTCTCTCTTTTTTTTTTTTACCTTTTGTTTCTTTTCTTCTTCCTCTTCCCTTCTTGAAATCTAACCATCCTAAGTTAAACACCATTAACATTTTGGTGGCCATTCTTTTATGCATCTCTATGCATATTTATATATTTCACCAGCATAAATAATTTTACATAATGGGATCATATTATGTTTTTTAAAAAACTGTAGTCACGTTTTTTAAAAAGATTCAGGGAGCCTAAATTCCCTTTCTACCCTCCCTTTGCACCCCAACAGTGTGGCCAATCTGCTATTTATTTTGTTATAACTTTTTCCGTGATCATGTAACTTTATATATATTGTATATGTTTAGCATCTTATATATACTATCATATTTTATATATCCACATATATATATAATCATCTTTCTTTTTTCACTGAATACTTAATAAAACACAAGGGATATACCTCTAAGTCAACTGGTATAGCTCTTATTTATTATTTTTAATGACTACATAATATTCTGTAGTATACATATTCCACAGTTAAACAACCATTGCTCTGTTGAGGGGCATTTATTTTAACTAACCAAGAAATCAGGGCTATATATTAAAAGACAAACATATCTGATTACATAATTTAAAAATATTTTTTGTGAAGCAAAAAAGAACCATAAACAAATACCACAGACAAATGACAGACGGGAAAAAATTTCTGCATATGCAGATAAAAGATTACCATCTCTGATATACAAGGAACTCTTAACAAAATGATAATAAATATATTTTATAGGGCTGGCCCCATGGCTTAGTGGTTAGGTGCGCGCGCTCCGCTACTGGCGGCCTGGGTTCGGATCCCGGGCGTGAACCGACGCACCGCTTCTCTGGCCATGGTGAGGCCGCGTCCCACATACAGCAATTAGAACGATGTGCAACTATGACATACAACTATCTGCTGGGGCTTTGGGGAAAAAAAGGAGGAGGATTGGCAGTGGATGTTAGCTCAGAGCTGATCTTCCTCAAAAAAAAAAAATTTTATAAAACATAATTTTTAAATATTTTGCAAATGGTATGACTAGGTCATTCACAGAAGCACAATTCCAAATGGTCAATAAATAGGAAAAATGCTTAGCCTTAGTAATTGTTTGCAAATGCAAGTTAAAATAATAACAAGCTATCACTTGACACCTATTTGATATTAATATAGAACTTTAATCCACATTAAAATTTCCAGAACTAGTTTGTTTATTTACTGAAAATCTATGCAGAAACTTTTTTTGAAAGTTATATTAAAGCTAAAAACATAATTATTTCCCAAGGTTTCTGGTTTGCTCAGAGAATTTGAGGGAGATTGACTTGTATTCCCTTTCAGAGTCAGCTCATGTGACAAAGGGTGAGAACAGAGCTTAGAAAATTAAATTTTGAGGTATGACATTTTTTTTTTTTTGGTGAGGAAGATCAGCCCTGAGCTAACATCCATGCTAATCTTCCTCCTTTTTTTTTTTTTTTTGCTGAGGAAGACTGGCTCTGAGCTAACATCTATTGCCAATCCCCCTCCTTTTTTTTTTCCCCAAAGCCCCAGTAGATAGTTGTATGTCATAGTTGCACATCCTTCTAGTTGCTGTACGTGGGACGTGGCCTCAGCATGGCCGGAGAAGCGGTGCATCGGTGCGCGCCTGGGATCCGAACCAGGGCCGCCAGTAGCGGAGCGTGCGCACTTAACCACTAAGCCATGGGGCCGGCCCTGAGTATGACATTTTTAATTCAAAAAGATTTCCTTCCATTTGAAAACAGAAATTGTTGAATTTTAGAGTCGTAGATCAACCCACCCTGAGAGGAAAACAATGCCATAGGGTTTACCTGACTCCCAAGGTCACCCAGCTAGTCCTGCGTTCTTTCTGGTTTATCATACTGTTCCTCGGTGTTTTCTCATACCTTTAATTGCACTAATATAGAGAAATCATATTTCAAGAATTTTTCCATTTTCAAAAAAATATTGAATATACAACATTTAGAGAAGTAATACTTTCTTTAATTTGTTTCAATTTTAAGTAGAAATAACATGAGAACAATATAAAAAAATCAGAAAAGAAATATCTCTTACAATCCCACTACCTTTACAAAATAAGCTGTTTCCTCAGTTTTGCTTCAGGTACTTATTTATATGCATTAATGACTTTACATACTAGTAATATTTCTCTAATATTTCCAAAATCTTTTGGTAACTTGGACTTTCAGGCCTTGAAAGCTGGTCTGCTTGACTCTACCTTTCCTTTCTTCTGACCTCTTTTTCATGCATGTCATTTTTAAGCCTTGAACATTGTTTCCTGTCAGTCTCCAACCTTGATCAAATGCCTTCAATGGCTACCAGTTGCCTCCCTTAGCATTTCCCAGAGAGTGTCACCCCAAACATTAGTATCCCGGTCTAATGCTGTCAGCTGCATGGAACAGAACAAAAAAACTAAAGATGTTAAATAGTAATGAATTCATTATATCCCCAAAATGTCTGAGGGGAAGGGGGGGAGAGCAATTCCTGGGTTAAATTCAGGTGCTTGATGATGTCATCAAGGACCCAAATTCTTTTGGTCATTCTCTGCCATCCTCAGCTTGTTGGTGTTTGTCTTCCATCTTGTCTCTTCATTATCCCAATGTGTCAGCAGCACACTCAAGCCTCACACAGCTTTGACTGGAGTCAGAAAAAGGTTCTTTTTCTTCAGGCTAAACACTTAGTAAAGAGTTTACCCACATATATAGATATTTCAAATCCCATTGGCCAGAATTTACCACATGCTCATGCGTAAGCCAGTCACTGACAAGGAAAGTGGAAATGCCGTGACTGGTGTAGAATAATCAAGATTCACCCCAGAGCCTGGGGAAAGGTCCATTCTCTGAGTGCAAAACCTCTGGGGTTGTTAATATTGAAGAAGATCAGGAAAAGGCTCGATTAGGCAACTAGCAGTGTGTGCCATGAAATAAAATTTCCTCAGTTCCCTTCAAGGCTCTTCATAATCTGACCTCATGATAATCTAATTCAAAACCTCTGTCCTAGACAAGCCAATTAGTTGTCTGTCCTGCCTATATATCCTGCTTATATGCATTCCTACCTGTGGCTTGGCTCATGTTTCTCTCAGAAATCTCTTCCTATTCTCTAGAGCTGGCTGTGGCTATTTAAATTAAAATTAATTAAAGTTAAATAAAATAAAAAATTCAGTTCCTCGGGGACACTAATCACATTTCAAGAGCTTAATGGCCACATATATGGCCAGTGGCTACTGTATTGGCCAGTGCAGGTCTAGAATATTTCCACCATTGCAGAAAGTGCTGTTGGACAGCCCTACTCTAGAGATTCTTGCAAATCATACCTGTTATTTAACACAGTGTTAGCCAAACTATGGGCCACATATATCAGAATCAACTGGAGATGCTGTTTAAGTGCAGATTCTGAGCCCTAGGAGTAGGCCCCAGGCCACTTTCGTGCCCAATAAAGTTGAAGAACCACTGATTTGAGGTCTAGTTTAGTTTATTTCCTTTATGGAGATATACTAAATGCCGGAGTTTTCATTAATTTTCTCCTACTGTGACCTTCTATAGCATTCATAGTTTATATATCACAGTTTTAGATTTTCATTATACACATTTATATTTTGTAATTACTTCAGAAAGCATTTTATCTGAATATTAGAATGTAAGCCCCTTCAGAGGACGTACTATGGCATTTTATATCTGTATGTTCCAAAATGTCTAGGACAATGTTGGGTACACAGTAAATACAAAGCATTGACTGATTAATTACATTCTACAGAATTGACAATCTACAGTCTATATTTGGTTGGCAGTTCTTTGAAAAATCATAATACTGTCTGCAGTATTGGAGATGGAGATGGATAATGGTAAGGGTATTTCCACAATATTTTTCCTCAATTTCATTTGTTGGAAATAAACCTGAAAATTTTGGTTAGAGTTCTAACAAATATTATATGAAAATATTCCCTATGATGTTTAGATTTGCAGCACTTTTTTAAATTTTTATTTTATTTATTTATTTATTTATTTATTTTTTGTGAGGAGATCAGCCCTGTGCTAACATCTGCCAATCCTCCTCTTTTTTTTTGCTGAGGAAGACTGGCCCTGGGCCAACATCCGTGCCCATCTTCCTCCACTTTATATGGGACGCCACCACAGCATGGCTTGCCAAGCAGTGCGTGGGTGCACGCTCGGGATCCGAACCATGAACCGCAGGCCGCCCGCCGCGCAGAGGAGCGCATGCACTTAACCGCTTGCGCAACCCAGCCGGCCCCTGCAGCACTCTTTTTTAAATGGCTATTTTTAAAATGCTCTGATCTCTTGATTCTCCTGTGGAACATAAACTAATCAAAGCTCTGGAGCCATAGCTGATAGAGAAACTTCCTGTTGCAACCGAACTCCCCACATGAGTCAGGGTTCATCTCCTGATAAATAGAGAATCCCAGGCAGCTGTTCTACTCTACTTTGTTGATTTAATAATCACCTGAGAATTGTCGGAGCAGGAGGTTAAGGTCTTGGCATCATAGAGAATGGCTAGACCTATATCTTCACAAGTTGGAGTACAGTGAAGGGTCAAGGTAGACTAATAATATTATTAATTCTAGTAATAGTAATATTGCTATTAATGGTGGCTATGAGTAGCAGCATCTCACTTAGGACTAATGTAAAGAATGTTTCTTTCACATTCTCTTGTGCGTAATTTCACAGATTGTATCATTTCATGGGTTGATGTGAAAACAAACAACTACATTCTCTGGTAGGCTCATTATCTTATAATACAAAATCAATCTAATATATATATATATTTTTTTTTTTGAGGAAGATCGGCCCTGAGCTAACATCCGTGCTAATCCTCCTCTTTTTGCTGAGGAAGACCGGCTCTGAGCTAACATCTATTGCCAATCCTCTTCCTTCCCCCGCCCCCCCCAAAGCCCCAGTAGATAGTTGTATGTCATAGCTGCACATCCTTCTAGTTGCTGTATGTGGGACGTGGCCTCAGCATGGCCGGAGAAGCGGTGCGTCAGTGTGCGCCGGGGATCCGAACCCGGGAGGCCAGCAGCGGAGCGCGCGCACTTAACCGCTAAGCCACAGGGCCGGCCCTAATATATTGTTTAAAAAATAAAATCTCGGGCAGGCCCAGTGGCACAAGCGGTTAAGTGCACACGTTCCGCTGCAGTGACCTGGGGTTCGCCTGCCGGGATCCCGGGCACTCACCGACGCACCGCTTGGCAAGCCATGCTGTGGCGGCCTCCCATATAAAGTGGAGGAAGATGGGCACGGATGTTAGCCCAGGGCCAGTCTTCCTCAGCAAAAAAAGAGGAGGATTGGCAGATGTTAGCACAGGGCTGATCTTCCTCACAGAAAAAAAAGTAAATTAAAAAAAATAAAATAAAATCTCCATTGAACAAATGACTGTTTTCCTCTGAGACTCTTGATATATTTTTCACTCTAAGACAGTTGATTCATCATTTGATTCCAAAACAGTCACATTTTTGAGATAGTGGATCAATGTACTGAGTATGATGCCTGGTACAAAATAGACCCCCAGGAAAAGTTGCTTCTTTTTCCTCATCAGACTTGCTGAATCATGGGCCTCAGACTTCATCTGAGAGTAGCAATTAGTGTTAAATATTTTGCCTCCCAACTAATATTACCAAGTTCTTCCTTTTCTAGAAAAGTTAGACCATGTAAAAATCACCTTTCTCCCCCTTATTCATATAAATGGAACAATCTAATACTAGATGTGATATTTTCATAGTATTCTTGGTGGAAAGATGTACAGGAGTTGTTTGATGTTAGTAGGTATTAAATGGACCATCTGCACAATCTACTGGAGCGCTGTTGGAGTCTGGGAGTGTAGTGTCTGGATTGTGGTACTTCAGATATTCTAAATGTTTGAGGTTTTTTGTCATCATAAAGAATCCTGAGTCAGTGGTATGCCTTATCTTAACTTCTGCCTCCAGAGCAGGAACTGTGATGGAGCATTGTAATACATGGCATAGTTGCATATCTGGAATTTCAGAGAGTGTGTTTATATGTCAGAGAATGTGTGTATGTGCAAAACATAGCCTTTAATAAAAAACAACCATAAAGGTCTTTATGACTCATATACGCTTCTCTGCCTAGTTCTTTCCTGCTATTTAATAATTTAATTTATAGCAGGAATTAATAATTTAATCCAATAACTTAATAAAAATTAATGTACTCTACTACAGGCATTGTACACGTCATTTCTAATCCTCACAACAGCCTTGTAAAGTAGGCATCATGATTCTCATTTTTACAGCTAAGAAAAACTAAGGCTCGGCAAGTTTTAAGTAAATTTCACAGAGCCGTAGGTAGTAAGAGGAAAAGTCAGAATTCAAACCTAGGGCTGGCTGATTCCAAAGCCCTTGTTCTTTCCTCTGTCATACTCTTGGGTACATGTCTTGTGACTCAAATAGATTGTAAGATCTGGATGTCAGGAATTTATCTCATGTTTTTTATTATCCAGAAAGATAATTTGTGGCAAATGTTACTGCTCTTGCTGAAGGTGGTATAGATAGGTGCTAAGGGGCATATTAACTCTTTCAGACCACCAGGGGACCATTTGGTACCTTATTTTTGGGAAACAGACTGTACCAAGGGTATATCTTTTGATTGGTAAGGAATGTAATGGGGATTAAGTCTTGGATTTACTCCCCAAGCTTGAAGGAAAGCTCCCTGACTGGACGTGCTTTGTTTCTCTTGCTCACAACTCTATCTCCACACCTAGAACAAGCACATAGTTGCCCCTCAATAGTTGTTTGTCAATGAATGAATGAATGACCTCTGTAGGGCCCTGTTAGCTTTCTTCCATGGTGTGGAACCCATCCTTAACCTGAGCCGAACTTCCTTCAGATCTAAGCCACTGACTCCAAGGGAGCTGGGAGAAGGGAGGGTAGATGGAACAACAAAAGCTTATCATCTCCACTGGAAATACCAAGATGAGGCCCAGGCCCTTCGGAAGCTAGGTCAATAGCATTATCTTTTGCATAAAGGATGCTAACCAAGAAAAATAAATCCAGAACAATTCTGTGGCAGAGATGAAAGGAAATGCATTTCATTTTCTCTTTTTTGAGTTTTACAAAATGATGATGTCTTTGTAATCCTTTGTGTATGTCCAGTGTATCGTCACATTTACTTATTTACAAATTTACTTACATAATTTGAATGATATGGGCTTTAAATTCGCCAGTATATATCCTAGTTAATAAAAAATAATTGAAAGCTGTATATTTCCAGGATAATACTGCATAGTGGAGTAAAACCATGGAATTGATAGTCTGGAAAAAGTGTCTTGAAAAATGTGACAAATCTCTTGTATAAATATTACAATTCATTTGGCTCATTAGATTTTAAATTGATAAGACTTCCAAAATCATAAGAGTGTGGGCTTACTTTAGATGCTGTTACATGGGAGATTACCAGACATCTGTATGGTGTTTACCCTTGGGAAGCTAAAGTTCACGTATTGCAAACAGACACCATAATTCTATCTTAAAGTTTGTGTTTAACCTGTACTGACTTTTTTTTAAGGCTTTGAAGTAATAATTGGCAACAGCAATTATAGTATCAAACATCCTCTCAGTTTTCTTTTGGATAAAATGCATCAAACACATTTGTCACTTCCTTAAACATAATTTTTCTCTTCATAGTTTTCCTACTGAGCAAGAAGTTTCTATCCAGTGGGGATAATAGAATTCTCTCTTGGGCAGGAAATTAACAATACCAACTTAATAAGTTCTTGTCAAGTACCTATAATTGGAATGGTGCTGTGGAGAAGGAGAAAGGAAAATAAAGAACCATCCCTGACCTTGGCGAAGCCTACAATCTAGTTAAAACACAGTTATGTGGCTTGTGGTTTTTTAGAATCAGACCTAATTTTACTTAAACCATGTTCCTCAAATCATTACTAAAGTAGTAGAAGATTTATATATTGTAATATGTAAGGGTGTCATTTATTCTGTTACCTAATACCAAAATTATAAAAGAATTCAGTTGAACTGTTATCTAATGGAAAATATCCATTTTATTTCTTTAAACTAGAAGTCGTTTTTGACTTTGTTCATGAAGCATTGAATGTAAAATTTGAAACAGTGCTGGTGATGTTAAGGAAATCATGGTATGAGCCTTAAGCTTGTTAGTGACGCTTCATGGACATTAAGGTATCTATAAATAAAACCAAAATTATGGCATGTATATTTTGAGAGGGTCGTATGAATTTGATCACTATTCAATTCACATCTTTTGTTTTTTTGTCTTTAGTGCAGAAAGTAATTTTAGTAAATAAGCTCCTTGTGAGATGTTCTTTATGTGGTAAATTTAAGGTATGATAAATTAATATTTAGAGAGAAAATGAGTGAAAACTTATTTTGACCTTCAGTCTATGTTTAAAGCACATTTACAGTCATATGAAATTACTTAATACATTACTATTTTACTAATGCATATAGATTATATTGAGAAATAATAAACATTTAAGGCATAGATCATTAAGCATTTTCTTATAAATGTAGTTCACTCTTTAGAAATTTGATTTTCTATTCTAAAATTTGATTTTCTATTCTAAAAATTTTCAATTTTTCATCAACGAAAGCTATGCATTCTCTAATTTGGCCCTTGATATATGTTTCTCATTATGTACAGTAATAAAAAATAATAAGACTAATCAGTGCCATATTTATCATAAATATGTTGTCTTTACAAATTCTCTTTGAATTGAATGGAATTAAATTTCCTACCTGATTTGTGGATCACCAGAGAAAGGAAGATACATGTAAAGGAAAGAAAAATAAAAAAAGAAAAGGCTTAAATTATAGCTAGAACACAGTACTTATACAATAGTATTTTAGCTTTAAACTCTGTTACTCCTTTATATTAGAGCTTATTAAAGAATAAGGTCATAATTTAGTCTGCTAAATTCTAACTCCTTACGTTTATGTAGTCATTTATTGTTGTTGATATAGTTTTTGTTTTTATCTTATTTAAAAGCTGGTTTTCTAGAAACTTATGTGCATAAGAAGTCTGTTCTAAGTTGACTTTTGTTAGTAGAATTCTATTTTGATCTGTTTAGAGATACTTTTCCCTTAGTTCTTATCTTAAGTTAAAACATTAGCATATAAATCCCATCGCAATGATGTATAAATAAAACTGACTGATGAAAATAGTTATGTAATCATAATTTTCTCTCTTCTATGAATTAGAGACTTAAATCTCTGAAAACACCAGTGTATGTGGGATGGTTATGATGGTCCAGCTGCCTTTGTGTGTGTTTCATTTAAATGTAAATTTATCTTAGAGACTCTGAAGATGAGCTCAGAAGGTGGAGAATTTTACTTTGAATAGTCATTTTCTTCTTTTTTCATGAATACTATTTTACACTAAATAAATCCCTATTTTACACTAAAGAAAAAAAAACTTGTTACGCAGCCAATACTCAGCTATGTTATTTTAAAGGTTCTTAATGGATTATTAATTTTTCTCATTAGCAATTTTTCTAAGATTATATATTTATATTAAAAGAAAATTAATTTTTCTGCTATAAAAGCACATATAACAACAGTTCAACGATTTCCAGTATGATGCTGAGTATTATTTTGTAGTACTATGTAAAGGAAAACAGTAGTATTTTAAAAAGAAATCAGGTTGTAGAAATACATTTCAGTTAAATCTGAGATGTTAAAAAAACTTTTGAAGTTAGCAGAAGCACACTGACATATGTATCTCACATGCATATATCTATATACTATGTATATATTTAGACTATATTTTTAACCGCTGCTTATAACTTATACTATAATTATAAATCAACTTCCAGGAACAATTTCTGGAGACAAGTTTTTGAAAAAGTTTCCACTTATCACTATTCCTTTTAAGACAGAAGGTCAAAATTCAAAGCTCTGTAATTTGCCTTCATTTTATACTCACTTGCTGGCACTATGTAAGCTACCATGAATGTTCTCTTAAGGAAGGTTACCTTGTGTTGACTTTACCAGCTTTTTCTCCTTCTCTACAATAAAACAGGCCATTTGTGTGAGTTGCTGTTGATTACATATTTTGAAGTCATTTTTGTCTTTAACCATTGCATTACCAGCCTGTGATTATCTTGTGTAAAAAAAAGACAAACAGACAAAAAACTCTTTGATCTACCCTAACCTTTCTATATGTAAATTTTGGAAAAGTGGCACTGTTGCATGCCAATAAAATGTACTCATGCATTGACATTTTCAAAGTAATTATAAAAAGGATTATAAAGTTTATTAAAGGAATTGCTATTTGTTGGTTGATAAAATTTACTTAGGTCACATAAATGTAAATATTTCCCAAGCACCACTATAGAGTCAAGGGTTCTTGTGAAAGAAAAGACCTTTGTTTAATCTAAATATCTTTATACAGTTAGGAGAAGTAAAGGAGTGTTTTCTGAATATTTTCATTGAGAGATCCTGAATTTTATTTATACTATTCTTTAATATGTATGTTTTCATAGAGTGCTTACAGATTTTAAGACATAATTCTGCATGTTTTGCTTTAATTAATCGTTGCTGTTTAGAATTTAAAACTGAGTTTTACAGTACCCAGTAGGGGTGTGAATTGTGTATTTACAGCAGTATCCTAATTTACAGATTCTGTGGTATGAGGTCAGGCACATTGGTTTATAATCAAAATCAGTGATTAGTTTCGTTGGTAGCTTGTCATTGGTAAAAAGTGATTCTGGGTTATGAACCACAAGACTCTTGCAAGGTGATGGCCCAGTGGTCAACTTGTAGAAAATGCATGTGATAAATCAGTTTTCTCTGGGTTCTTTCTATTTTGTGTCATGGTTTGAGAAAAAACAAAAGATGAGAACAAATTAGTATGAATATTTTTAATCATTCCACCTGGTAAAACTCCATGTGGACGTTGGGTTTTCAGAGGTATTTTCCTTTCAGTAACTGCTGCATAGCAACTTCCTCGTTTAACTTTTTATAAGGACATTCTGTTTTAGTAAATTAGATGCTGTTGAGGTAGAGGGTGATATATAGGTAATTGTAAAAGGTTTATACCTTACACTCAGGGTTATTACCTGGTAACCGAAAATGCTGTCTGAATCTATTTTTGTAGTGCCAGGGAGGATGGGGGATGGGGAGAATGAAACTTGAATCAGTGACCATCTGGCCCAGATTTGGCTGATTTCCTGTGCACTGCCCTTTGTTTCAGCCAGACAATGGATTGTTCCTTTTACAGATAAGAACTCTGTTGATGACTTTGTGCTGAATCAGCAGGTTTGGTTTGGGATTTCAAGCATTGACTCATATTGAGGGTTTTTCTGTTGTTCTGACATCACTATCCTTGTCTTCATCTATTATAAAAATATTCCTAAAGCTCTTTTCTATTGTTTAATAGAGTTCTGGGATTGCAGACAAGTCAAAAAAATAATTGGGACTGTAGCTTTCTGGTTTGATATAACCTATCTCAAACACTGAAATTTTCCTTGTTCTTAGTTTCCAAAATTAGTATCTCCCTTATTGTGATTTTTGATGTATCTTTATATAGACCCTTGTCTATGTCTGAACATGAATTTTTCACTTGAACCTTTGATGATTTAAATTTAATGTTGTCCTAAGTCTAAGCTAGGCTTTTATGGTGTGGTTCTGTAAATGGTAAGTTTTCTGTGACATCTGTTGCCATATATCTGCAAATTACATCTTAGGGTGTTAGCGCTATTTTCCTAACTTTAAATGCTACATAATCATCACGAGACTGTTAAAAAAAAATGGTTGTTGACTAGAAGCAGAGACCTCTGTTGCCCAGCATTTTAACTAAGCCAACCATCAGTTTTTGCGGGATATCTCGGAAGCAATAGAGATCAGAGTGTGGCTAAGTGTCACTTTTCCGGAAGACAAGAGGATATTTCAATGCTACCATCTTGCTGTGTGGCCAAGAAATATGAAAATCATCATTTTTACGTCTGAAGTTTTAGGAGGATTGTCGGCAGGGTTTAAGTCAACCTTTTAGTTTAACTCATCTCTTTACAGCTGAATTACCATCTAGCACTCCAATAAAGAATTTTCTCCAGATGACTTTTTCTGAAAACACTTATAACTTTAATGTCAAGCATCTGATCACAGTGGACTGCTTTGAGATCTAATCTGTAATTCTTTTGTTTAGATAAAGGAATGTTCTTTATGTAGAATCCAGGGGACTGATCATAAGAAAAAAAGCTTCTTGATAGTTCCACTGGGATCTAATTATGTAGCAGATGGGACCACACAGCACAGTGCACTGTCTTTTGATGTAATTAATTTTAGGTCTGCATGCAGTGCAACTGAATGACAACACATGGCACAGGATCTTAGTTTGCATCCATATGGGGCACTGTCTATTCATATATGTTGCTCTCCTCTTTTAGATCTCTTTAATCGACTGCTTGCTCTATTTGATGGTAATAAGGCCTTGGAATTACTTGTTTGGTTTAAATGCATGGGTGGTTTAGAATACGAGGACGTTATGGACGTTAATTGGAATAGAATATTCAGATTTAGAGAAGTGGTTAGTGAAATCATAGAACAGGCCAAGTTAAAGAGCTACAAAGACAACAACACGAGGGCAAGTTCTACTTAATTTCCACCCCCCTGCTTTAATCAGAGACTGGTTCAGGGAACTAGTTCCAGTAGAGGGGAAGGTCTTATTCTCTTTTCCCCCTCCCCCCTCCTGTTCATCCTTTACCCCCCAACCCCTGACTCTTCTTCAAATCTCACTGAGGAATTATAGTCTCTACAGAGGCTTGGTTGCAGATGCCTGGAAAGTTTACGCTGCAGAGAGTTGTTTTGTTTGGCAGAGCTAATCAGGAGCCAGGCTGGAATTGCTCATAGCTGTCATTCAGGTTTTGTTTCAAAGTCCAAGGACCTGCTGGGAAAAACAAAAACCTAAGGAAAGCTGACTGTATTTAGGCCTCAAATCTGTGGAATCTGAAATGATGTCCTGACAGTGTATTCTTATTCTTCCACATTCTTGCCGTTACTAAGGTAACAGATTTTTAGAAGCTTTCCATCTTCATTGTCAAGTATTTGCTACACTTATTGTTGTTTTTCAGATTAGAGCAATTCAGATTATCTCCTTTTGAGATGAAGGGAAAGAGAAAATAATGGAAATAAAATGTCTGAATCAATTACCCTGAATGCTGGTAAGATCAATTTTTTTTCTCAACACCTTAAAATTCTTAGATTCATGACACATATTAAAATATAGGACAAGATCAATTTCCCCAGGTTTGTGAGTGCTGTGTGTATGAAAATCCCATTCCTGTAATGTAAAATAGGAAATATTCGTATAATCACTAACAAATACATTTTATGGGAAAAAGATATGTAGGAAAGATCCAGTCTTTAAGATCTTCCTTCTTGAATAATAAACCAAATTAAAACACTGATGCGCTTGAATTCTTATCTGTAAATGGGAAAATTAAGCAATGTGAGAAGGTGGACTTTGATGAACATATTTACCCCCAAAATGTCTTTTAATATTTGTTTTAACAGGATGTCTTGCCTTGGTGGATTAGCACTCATGTATATGAAAATGCTGTTGTTTTAAGAGTTGGGAATCATTTGGGGCACATCTTACCTGTGGTTTGATAAGTGATAAACAAAAGATAATTTTTTAGAGGCAAAGTGTTCTTTGGATATGCTTTAGATTTGAGAATCCCCAGGGATGCTCCTTAGTGGAGTTATAAACTTTATGAATCTTCTTGTCAAGATGTTGACTCATTGAAAGAAAACAGTTTTTTTCACAGACTTATCAAACATCTTCATCAAGCACTCTTTTCCCTGTGGCAATAACTATAATATTGAAATGATCTAATTTTAGTACTGATCAGATCATGTCCCTCATTTGGTATCAACACAATAGAACTCTGTATTTATGGAAATAAGATCTGGCTTAATTTTATTTTGAGAAATATAAGAGAGTGTGCAGCTGGCTGAATGGAAAAGAACCAGTAAGGGTCTGGGAGAGAAGTGTTCAAAGTGTGTCAGGAGGCCCTCATTTTAATTTCTGTGTCTTTGTTCATGCTGGCTTTCCAGCTTAGAATTTTATCTTCTTTTCTCTCCACCTATCTAAATCCTACATTTCTCAAGGTCCAGCTCAGGTCCTTTTTCATTCACTAAGCCCTCTTCAACTTCTATTGCCGTCCAGAGTAAGAGAGACAATATCCTTAGCTGATCACAGTATCTAAAGAATTGTGTTCTGAGATGGTTTCTACATTTTTAGGAGGAAAGTGATCAGGATGCGGAAGATATGGGGGAAAATGACATAAAGAGAATAGACAATTTAAAAGGGGCAAGTTTAATCCAAGAAGATTGAGACAAGATAGCTGTCTTTAAGGGCTGACTTGTAGCTGGAATTAGATTTACTCTAATTACTTTTAAAGCAGTGGTTTTCAAACTGCTTCGCAGAGCTGCAGGCATTCTGTGGTGTGCCTTAGGCACACCAAGGGTGTGTAAGGGGAAGGGGGCACTAGTGGACATGCTCAGAGCCCCCTGCAGCTCCCAACAGAGGAGTTCCACTTTTAGCTGCTTTATGTATTGGGCTTGTGCCTAATATTTCTTTTAAAGACACATTGCACTGCTTAAAAAAATAAAGTTTTGAAAATCATTGCTGTATAGCATAATAAATAGGCGAGAGTTTTGGTTCAACATAGCATAAAATGTTTTAGCAATAAGAAGCTTCGAAAAATTTAATGGATTGCTTTGTGAAATGTGAGTTCCACATTAAATCAGAAGCTTAAGGACTCTGACAAGGATGTTGGAAGATTTCTGCTTATGGGAAGAGGTTGGGTTGGATCCCTCCTAGGTTTCCTACAGTTTTAAGATTGTGTAGTTGATTTCTTCTTTTATTGCCAGTATCAGATGATTTGGCACTTAGCTGTTCTCAATTGGATTTTCGGGTAAACCCCACTTCTCCATTAAATCATGAGGCTCCAGAGAGCAGTGTCTTCACTGCTTTTGGATTCTTCAGATCCCAACATAGATGTAGGGGCTTCGTAAATACCTGTTGATACAAGAAATAACTGAAGAAGCACATGCTTGATTGCCTTATGACCTCTTCCAATTACAAAGGGTGATAAGGGAAGGTATTTGCAGGAATTTTTCTCCACTATTGCTTTCTGCCCTCAGGAACAGTAGAAATGACAAAGGAGATTTAAGATAAGCTTTTATTTTTTTTTTTTTGGCTAGGAGACTAGAATACTACTGTGTCTGAAAAGTGAACATGACCTCTCCCCTCCCTTCTTCCACCCCCTCCCCTGGGGGTACCTAACAGGTGAAACTTTGAATGTGGAAATCATGACTCTCTATACAAGCTGAGAAATTGAGACGCAATAGAAGGGCAAAGTGAGATTTCCAGGTGTCCCAAGTGCAGATGGGGGATGCATTATTAGAGGATCACATCGCCAGCCTGGACTTCAGTAATTTTTTTGTCTTGTGATTCAGTTGGTTCTGACGTTGTTGAGAACTAGAACTAAAGGGTATGAATTATAGGAAAATTTTCCAGATGCAAGATTGGAATCTAGTACTCGTGATAGAATTGATAGGGGTAGACAGGTGCTTGATGAGCACAGTGTAATCTCAAGCAGCCCTTTCACTCAGAGGAGGACTTTTATATTTCTTTTCTTTCTACTGGGTGGAAAAGGGCAAAGTATTTCCCCCAGCTCCTGGCACATTGCCTTGTGCCTAGTAGACACTCAAGAAGTGCTTATTTAATTGAGCTGAATTTTATTAATGGGACTTTCAGAACCAATTTCCAATTATAATACATACCGTAGCTGGTGATAGTAGTCATCATTGCTTGAAGTCTCCACTATACCACAGCAAACTCAGGAGAGTTTAGGGATGACAGATTTCATGATGTCAATATCTTATAGTTCAAATGGGCAAATTAGTGACATCTGAAAACACAAGCAGGCTTGTGAAAGATCTCTGTCCAAGTTGTTCATTATCAGTAAATAACAAAGGGAAGGCCTGGAGCCAGTAATGATTCCAGCATTAAGGAAGCCTTGCAATATCCCAGGAAGAGCGATGCTTTCGTTAGGTGAGTGGTTATAAATCCTGTGTGCTGTAATATCTGAGTACCTGCTGGAGTGAAGATGTCATAAACAGACAGAAAGGGGAAGAGGGGAATGTTGGGAAAGGGCTTTCAAAAGTAGTCTACTTCCCATGCCTGTGTTACTGATGGAGAAGGAATTGGGGGCCCAGAGATACTTAAAGAGCCAGGACTAGAACATAGGTTATTTGACTCCCGAGATAAATGCTTATTTATAATGGTGAGAGAATATCTTTCTTTATTCTGTAAATTTTGCATAATATTTAGGAATGGCCTTTCTTCTCAAGGCTGTTTTGAAATTTGGGGATTATGCATAATTCTGAAAATTGTTAATATATCCTTTAAGCTGCTAAACATGTCTTAGGGCTTTAGGTAATAAGAGGACACTGCTGGTGTCAAGAAGATCACAAAGCTTCTCATGTAATATACAAGATAACATCATAATGCCTTAGGCAACAAGTGTCTTATGCTAATATGGATCAAAATAGAAGAGAAGGCCTATGTGAAAAAATTTAAGACAATTAAGACAGCTGATTTGGAAATTGTGTGTGTAAAAAAATAAGTATTGTTTAAGCATATTAAAGCATATTGGAGCCAATTTTTACTCATTTTAGAGAATATGTTACTTTAAGGGCTTTAATAAACTGCAGTTGAATGTGCATATTTACATGATTCTTAGCAACAGTTCATTAAAAAGTCAATCAATTAATCAACATAGTCGAGTTATGCTGGGCAGCTCCAAAGATCAGAAACAGGATCAAGATAAAAGTTTCACGGAGCAAGATAACGAGAAAGAACTTAAAACATATTTTACTTGTTAATTATTAAATATACCAAAGAGACTAATAGTGAACATTAGGTCTTTTTCCACCTCTGTCTCCCAGCCACCCACATCCCCTGTCCAGAGATAACCCCAGATTCTTGGATACCTTTCCTGAAATGTTTTGGGCATGTACATACATATGGGGAAGCATACTAAACATACTGTTTGGTCCTTTGAATTTTTACTCATTTAGCTGCATTTTGGAGATTGATGAAAACTTTTCTATTGACTAGTGCTCTTCAGCAGTGGAACAGACTGTCTTGTGATGCAGCTGAGAAGTATCACTCGAGTGTTCAATCAAGGCTAGAGGATAGACTCTGAGGAATGTCAGAGGGACTCCCATCCTGGGTGGGAGTTGGCAGTAGATGACCTCCAGGGCTCCTCGTCTCAAATTCTATGATATATTTAAGTGCCTACTAGGTGCTAAGCACTGTCGGGCAAAAAAAGAAGGATAAGGAACTTAGATTTTAGTTGGGAAGATAAGATATAGCTCACATGTGTACTGTCACTGTGAAATGTGAAAAATTCCATAAGACAGAATTAATGATAATGCAGAGCTATATGCAAATAGTTTTGAATGAGCCAGGTAGATGACAATAAGTACTGTGAGTTAAGTGAAGTGTAGAGAAGTCTGAGGAGACTTTGCTTAGGTGGTGGAACTGTACCTCAGCCTTGAAGAATTGAATTTGGATTAGTGGGGAAGAGGTAAGGAGAGCAGTTTGGCACTGAGGAACACAAAGTGAATACGGGGACAGTAGGTAGAAGAGTATGAAAGTGTTGATAGGGAGTAAAGCTGTTGGGTTGAGACTATCTTATGGAGTAGGCGAATTCCAGGCTCTGAAGTGCAGCCTCCTTTTAGTGAGTAAGAAGGGCCCATTGAAAGTTTCTGAACAGGAATGTGAGTGTTGTATTTTAGGAAGGTGAGTCTAAGCTATTGTATAAATATGGGCTCAGGGTAAAACGGACCTGAATATTAATATTGGCAATAAAAGAGAGAGAGACTCATAAAATGAATAGAGGTATGTGATTGCTTATTGAATTTTGGAGTAAAGGGAAAGGAATGGGAGACTGATGACTCCACGTTTTCAAGCCCAATTGCCTGGGAGAAAAATGGTGCCATTAAGAGATATAGGGAAGACAGAAATCGGTGTTTTGGGGAGAGAGGTGATGAATTCGATTTTAGATTAAGGTTGACATGATGGGAGAGATTCAGATAGAAGTGTGTAGTTGAAAGAGTGGGACTAAATAAGCTCTTGAAAGAAATTAGAACTGTGGATGGCAATATCCCTAACTCTGTACCTTTAGGCCCAGACTGCTCCATGAGTGCACCATCTTCTGACCAGAGAAGGTGGGCTGTTTTCCTTTAGCTGAACTCACATCAGACTCAGTTTAAGTGGGAGGGAATTGTTTACTAGAAGCAATGTAATGTCCACTATAGGGAGATGTAAAAATGAGTAGACTTTTAATATTTGACTCAAACATTATGTTTCATCTCTATAGGATGTGTATTTTTTTGTGGCTATGATATTCATTTAAATCTTTGCATACTATTTTGGCTTAATTTTGAAAAAGACATCTTGGATGGTGAGTTACCCTTCAATATACTAGTATTATTGTCTTTATTGTTATTAATAAATGTAGTACTTACATTTAAGGAGTTTGAAATTTAGTGAACTTAGTTTGTATCCTATGGCAAATTGTACATGCCTCTTTTTAGTGGTTTTGACATTGAAATATAATTATTTGAAACCTCGGTAACATCCCAAGGGAGAAAGTATATGATACTTTAGGGTAAAGGATAAGTTTTATTTGCCCTGAGGAACTGGTATGCATCCCTTTCTCTGTTGATAAGAGAATATTGTGATAAAAGATCATGTGTTCCTCTTTTTATTTACCCTGGTTCCCCAGGGGCTACATTTGATGCTGAACTCTATATTTATTTACTGGTTAGTATATTTGATTTCTTCTCTCTTCTAGACCTAAACTTTCTTTTACTATCCTGTTAGACTGTGTAAATCTCTTATTTTAAGCCACTGCACATCTTATTGGGGAAGAGAGAAGGTACAAATAAATTCAATTCATTATAACCATTAAACTTTTCCCAAAGGGTCAAGACCATGTCCCCTCAGCACATGGGATAATTCCAAGGTCATAGTATGTACTTAAAAAATGTTTTTTGAATGATTGAAGCTCAACAAGGGTTCAGAAAAGTCAGAGAGGCTATTTGAGAGGGAAAACTAGAGATGCTACCTTGAAAAAAGAGATATTTATGCTAGACTCAGAAATGGATAGGGTTTTGACAGGCTGGTAGGTTTTTTAGGGAAGAGAATCGCATAAGCAGAGATGTGGAGGCAGAAAAACATGGGCTGTACCCTTGTAATGGTGAGTAATCCATTTTGGAGAAGCCTGGGAACATGAATGGAGTGCTGGGAGGGGAGCTTGGCCCACCACCACTGTTGGGACTATCATCTGTGGCTATTACTTGTTCTCATCTCTTTATCATCTTGTGTGGAGTGAGGCTCCAGAGTCCACAAGCTCAAGAGTCCACAGGGACAGGAGACAGCACACAGCCCACTCTTCCAATGTCCCCTCTCATCTCGCCCTTGACTCTTAGTCATTGACTCTAATCCTTTACTTAAAACAACTTAGCCATGATGTTATTTTAACCCTGCTTAAAACTCAAGCGGTCCAAAGGCTGTCAGGCAACCCTAATTATTCTTTAGTTTACTCACCAGGAGGCCCTGAACATAAAGCACACTTAGACCCATAGGAAGCAAAGACTCCCTCACAGACAATGGATTATTTCATCACTTGAAGCTATATGGCTAAAATTTGGAGGTAATAAAAACGAAAACTTATATTTATTAAGTATTATGTGCCAAGCACTCTACTAAGTACCTTATAATGATTGTGTCGTTTAATTCTTATCACCATCCTTAGAAGCGCATGCTATAATTTTCTCCATTTTAGTAATGAAAAAAACGGACAGAACTTTAGTATCATTTAAGTGCACACAGTAAGTGCCAGAGCTGGGATCTGATTCTAGGCAGTCTGACTCCAAAGCCTGAGCTCTTAGCCGGTACATTACACTGATTTAAAGAAGAACACTAAGAAAGTGTGAGAAACAAACATGTTGTTCTGTATTCAATAGACAATGACAAAAAATTAATGGTTAGTGTTAAATTATTAGGCCTTTATCGTTCAGATTTCATGAACTGAGTGGCCATGGGCCCCTTGAGGCCTTTATTTTGTCATGTCAATGTTTAAAGAAAAAATTATCTTTGAATGCCTGTAGATGGGGCATGCACTCTCCATTTCATGTATATCCCATATTAGCCCACAAATTTATGGCATTGGTGAATATGTTACATTACTTCAGAATGCATTTATTATATTAGTTCAGAATGCATCCCAGTCATGCAGGTCCTGTTTGAGTCAGGGAGAGGGAAGAAGGGTTGATGCCAGCCATGCAGGTACCCTTTTATCAGGGAAGGAAAACCTTTCCCAGAAACCCCTGCAGTACACTTCCCTAGGTCTCTTAGCTAGAACTGGGCTGCATGGCCATCCCTTACTGCAGGGAAGGCTAGAAAGGTGGGGAACAGGATTTTCATGATGAGCTTAGACCAATCAAAATCCTTCACCTGGAGCTGTATGTATTAGCACCCCAAACAAAATTGGGGTCTTATTAGCAAAGAAGAAAGAAGGATGAGTTTAGGGACTAAGAATATCTGTCATCATCATGTTCTTTAAAATTCTGATTGACTGCATACTACCTTCATAGTGGAATGAATCGTCAGGATAAGCTAACTGCTTAACAAACATCCTCAAAAGTTCAGCGGCTTAATTAGTTCCTCGCTCACATGGCAGTCCATCATGATGAGGTGCTTCTCCTTGCAGTTGCTCAGGGATCCAGGCCCCTTTCATCTTTGTTCAACTGCCATCTTCAAATTCCAACCTTTGAGATTGCTCTGGAAGGAGGAGAGAGTGTAGGGAAGGCACACAAAGCTTAACTGTCTTGGCAATCACATCAGGCACATTCCATTGTGAGGACTAGGAAATGTTGTTTGGCCCTGTCTCCAGAGAAAAGAAGTAGGTTTGTTGAACGTCTAGTCAGCCTCTGCCACGCTGTGGTTGAGTGAAATCTAGTTGTCATTGAAGACAGTTGACAAAATGGATAAAGGTGTTCTTTACAAATGTGAAAAGTGAGTTTTGCGAGAAGTTATAAGTACATGAGATTTACTATCTTTTGATAGTTCTTAAAGGTATTTCACTTCTTTATGGACATTTAAGATATGGATAGTAAAGTCTCAAGCACATCATTTCCAAAAAGCCTTCCCTGACGTCTCCAGATGACAAGTAGCCTACTGTGTTTACTTTTGTGTGTGCTGCTCCTTGGCTATAATCTCACTCGCCAGGTAGCGTGTGTCTCACTTGGCTGTAAACTCTGAGAGGGCAAAGACCATATACAATTCATCTTTCAATCACTAGGGCTTAGTGCCTAGAAGGTAATCAAAAAACGTGTAATTGAATGAATGATTAAATGGATAAATGGATGAATGAATGTATCGACATTAGTAAAACTTTAATTTAGACTAAAAGGAGAAAAGGTTAGTTTTGAATTCACAAAAATTTTGACTTATGGAATTTTCATAAAAATATGCTTTTCTCTTCAGCATAAATGATCATTTGACTAGCTGCTCACAAATAATTAATAGCATCTAATTGTCTACAAATGATTATGGGGCAAAGATCTTAAAATTTTTTCATAAATAGATTAAACATACAGTTCAATTTGAGTGGCCTTAAATTTCACATCTGTGGAGAATAAGTTAGATTTTTATTTCACTAGTAGTATTTGTAATACTATTTTAATTTTATATTCATTAATTCAACCAATATCCAATAAGTTCCTACTTAAACAATAGACACTAATAAACACACTAGTCCCTAATTATGTTAACTGTGTGATTTTATAATTAGAATGAGGACCAGAAAGGCAAAGAGTAAGAGAGAGTAATTTATAATTTATATTGGAGATTTAAGGAAGTTTTTGAGGAGGTACTGTCTGTGTTGAGATGAAAAGGAATAGTGAGACAAAGCTAGAGGAGAGTTGGGGAGAGAGCACTTCAGAATGTGTGAAGGCCCCAAGAGGAAGTGCTTGATGTGTGGGAGGAGCTGAGAAAGAAGGCGCGGCCATCAGGCTGGAGGGGCCTGGAGAGAGGCTGAGAAGTAGGCATGGCCAGGCCTCAGGGCCGTCAGAGGCCATGTAAGGCATTGGAACTTGGCTTTAATCCATTAGCTCATGTGATTCAAAAAAAGAAAAAAAAAACGAACTTACTGTGTTAGATGGCAACATAGAGCTACTGTAACATTTTGGAATAAAATATATGAGTACCAAATATATAAATAACAAGAGATACAATTTTTATTTTTAAATTAAAAAAAATACCACTTGTAACAACAATGAAAAAAAATAAACTGAAAGTGTGTTTTTGCATTTTGTAAAGGAAAGAAGGAAACTAAGTTAGACTGAGAGAAATGTGGTGAGAGATGGATTTAAATAAGTGGGGAAAATAGAGTTTGATCTCAGTCTTCCTTTTTTAATCAAAATAATTTCCAGATGAATTAAAGATACAAAAATAATAATAGCTAACATTTATTTAGCTTGTACTATGGGTCAGGCCCTGACTTAAGTACTTTTTATTATATGGTGCGTATTTTACTCATTCATCCTTGGGGCGGCCCTATGAATTAGGAGCTGTTTCCCCCATTTTAGGGCAGTGGACACTTAGAGAGATAATGAGTCCTGCTATAGGCACAATAAACCCCAGCATTCTGGCTCCAGAGTCTGAGTTCTTATCTGTCACACACACACTGCCTCTAAAGTTCTAGGAAAAAAATAAAAAAGTTAAATATTTTATATAATATTGGTATAGTGAAGATCATTTTAACCGTGATTATAAAGCCAAAACCAGGGAAAAGATTGATAGATTTGAGTACATGAACATATACTTATTTAAACTTTTACATTTTCCCCCAAATATCCAAGACAAAAAACATAAACAAGAAGAAGAAAATATTGTCAGTGTATATAATAGGCAAAGTGTTAATATTCTTTGTGTATGTAGCATTCTTACAATCAATAAAAAAGAACAAACCCCCTAAAAGAAATGGTCTACAGAGGTCAACAAACTGGTCCTGGACTAAATCTAGTTCACCATCTGTTTTTGAAAATAAAGTTTGATTGGAGTATGGCCATGTTCATTCTTTTGCATATCATCTATGGCTGCTTTTGAGCTACAATAGCAGAGTTGAATAATTGTGACATCAAAGCCTGCAGTGTTTACTATCCGTTCCTTTACAGAAAAAGTTCCCTGACCTCTGATGTGGAAAATATTCACTTTTGATGGTCTTGAAAGACAATATAGAGTCTCTACTCTTTGGAATGGCTTTGGGTGGTCCTGCTTGGTAGCAGAAGAATGGACTGGTTGACCTCTTGAGGTCTCTCCCTCACCTCCATCCTGTTTTATCGTGAACTCATCTTGGGTCAAGTTATTTCACATGAATGCCTGCAGGCGTCTGTCCTCTATTATGTACTTATTCCTGTTGGGTCAGTCCTCCTGTTGACCTGTCTTTCTACCCTTACTTTCCTCTGCAGCACCACCTCTTCCATGGTAAACAAACCCTAGAGTCCTCAGTGTTTTCAAGACACATTCTCTGGCCTTCATCAATACCTGACTCTTCAAGAAACTATCTACTTTCCTCTGCTCTTGCATCCAGGTTGTTGACTTTTGCTGAAGAAATTCACACAATCAGGGCAATTGGTGATACAAGTATATTCGTGGTCTATTACTTCTGCTAGGAACTCAGTCTTGAAATCCTACATGATCCCAAATCGGCTCCTCCCCAGTTACATCTACCAGCTGGCCCACCTAAACTTGCTCTTCTTCAGCACTCCTGTTCCCTTTCCAGCTCTCTGAAAATAAACTTGTCTTCTACTTCACAGAAAAAAAGGAAGCCTTCATGCAGTAAGTGTTGGATCCCAATCTCTTCTGATTTCTCAGAATGAGAAATCCATTTGTGACACCTTCTTCCTACTTTATTTTCAACATTTTGCCTCTAAACTGTGTTCTTTCCTATAGCTTAAAAACTAGTCATCTCTATTCTTTCTTTAAAAAATGAAAGAAGGAACAAAGGGAAGGAAGGCGGGAGGAAGATTGAAAGTAGAGATTAAGAGAAAAAGAGAGAGAAAGAAAGCAGAAAAAGACAAAGAGAAGGGGTGATGGAGGGAGAGAGAAAGAAGGAAAGAAAGAAAGAAAAGGCAGAAAGGAAGCTCTTTAATATTTGTTTGGACCCTACACTCTTCATCAACTATCCCTGCACATCTCTCTTTCTCTTTACAGCCCAGCTCTTGGAACACACACTCTCCACTTGTCACCATTTCCTCACAGTGTCATATGAGTTAGCCTCCCGTGAGGCTCGTGAAGGTGCTCTGGCCAAGTTGCCACGTTAAGTGTATCCCTTCCATCCTTGTCTTGTTGGACTCATTTGAGCTTGTGATACACTGGGACTTTCATTCTTGAAACTTGCTTTACTTTCTTTGTTGGTACAGCTCTCTTCTGGTTTTCCTTTTTCTTTTTCCTCAAGTACTTTGCATGCTCTGACTCATTTTCCCACCTCTTACATAAAATTACGTACTTAGTCCCCTTTTCTCTCCCATTGCATGCTCTTCCTAGGCAATCTCATTATCTCTATACTAATGATTCACACATCTCTGTCCCCAGCCTAGACCTTTTTCAGACTCCTCAGTCAAGTGCCTGCTAGGGTATCCACATGCCTGAATGTCATAAGGTCATCTCAAACTGAACACAGCAAAATTCAGCTCCCTTCATCCCCTGTCATGCCATTGCACACCACGCCATATTGTACCCTGTCACACTGTGTGAACCACTGTGCCATAATACTCTATGACTTGTTTCTCTGCCCAATTCCATTTTGAGAGCAGGAACCACATGTTTCATCTCTATATCTTCGGTGTTCAGTACATCAGGTTTGCTCAATAAATGTGTGAGAGAATGGAAGTAAGAACGATGAGTAAAGACAAGGAAGGATGGAACTTATTTTGGATTCAAGTGTTCCCAGCAGAAAATGTGAATAATCAACCAGTAGATTGTCCTCTGAAATGAACTGAGTCTGGGAAATTGGCTGGGTGATGAAATGCCAGAAACATTCTCCTTACTCTAGGGCCTGTTGATAAAACACAACAAAAACTCATGAGGCTTGTTGAAACTGATAAAATAGCTATGATAGATGACTTTTTATTTAGTATTGAAGCCATTTAGGCTTGTAGATTGTAGGATACTGAGGCTACAACAGCATTCTCCTCAAAACATGAACTTTAGTAGTAAAAATTGAGATTTTTACATTTAGCACTTAGCACTATTTCACTTAGTACCTGAATTCTTCGTACTTGGCGGCACTGAGAACACTTAGTGTAAAATGTTCTGGGCGTAAAATGTTCTAGTATTAAGTGTTCTTAGAATGTTTTGCAGAATACTAATCCTCAAGCAATTTATAACACCAACTATAAAAATATGAAAGAGAAAAAACACCAGTCACATTGTATTATAAAGTAGAGGAGTTTTGGTGTTCAGAGCCCAAATTTGAATTAATAAAGTGTCAATCAGAAGTCACAAGGAAAAGATATGTGTGCCACGCGCAGACCAGAAACTGATCAGTTATATATTTTAAAACTCAGATTGTCTTAATGCCAATAATAATGTTTTATTTAAAGAGAAGTCAACTCAAGACTTTTGGAAATATGAAATTAATGAACAGTGGAATATCCCAACAGTCACATTGGAATAGTGATAGTTCCACATCATCCTTTGTACTTTTTTCTTATGGTGGATTTCCAAAAGTAAAATTGCTCAGTTGAAAGTTATCCTTTTAGAGACATAATAGCATAATGATTTCCTGAAGGATTCTTCCAATTTTAGTTCCCCCTGGAATGTAAGAATACCAATTTCATTGCTAATTTAGCAAGTGTTTTAGAAAGAGTTCTTCACTGGTTGTTTTTTTGTTTTGTTTTAGTTAATAGACTTTATTTTTTAGAGCAGTTATAGGTTTACAGAAAAATGGAGCAGAAAGTACAGAGGGTTCCCAGACTCCCCTCTTGTATCTCCTTCCCCACAGTTTCCCCTATTATTATCTTGCATTAGTGTAGTACATTTGTTGAAATTGATGAATGAATAGTGATACTTTATTATTAACTAAAGTTCATAGTTTATATTAGGATTCACTCTTTGTGTTGTACAGTTCTGTGGATTTTAACAAATGCTTCATATCGTGTATCTACCATTACCGTATCTTACAAAATGGTTTCACTGCCCTAAAAATTGCCTGTGCTCCATCTATTCTTCTTTCTTTCTCACAAGCCCCTGGTAACCACTGATCTTTTTACTGGTTCTGTAGTCTTGCCTTCTCCAGAATGTTATGTAGTTGAAATCGTGCAGTAGGTAGCCTTTTCAAACTGGCTTCTTTCACTTAGCAATATGCATGTACGTTTCCTCCGTGTCTTGAAAGCTTGTTTCTTTTTATCATTGAATAATATTCCATTGTACAGATGTACCACAGTTTATCCATTCACCTTTTAATTTTATTTATTTATTTATTTTTCCCCCAAAGCCCCAGTAGATAGTTGTATGTCATAGTTGCACATCCTTCTCGTTACTGTATGTGGGACGCGGCCTCAGCATGGCCGGAGAAGCGGTGCGTCGGTGCGTGCCCGGGATCCGAACCCGGGCCGCCAGCAGCAGAGCGCGCGCACTTAACCACTAAGCCACGGGGCCGGCCCTCCATTCACCTTTTAAAGAACATCTTGGTTCCTTCTAGTATTGGCAAATATAAATAAAGCTGCCATAAACATTTGTGTGCAGATTTTTTGTGCGGACATAAGTTTTCAACTCATTTGAGTAAAGTGTTTGTTTTTATATCTACCTGTTATTGTTTTATGCATGTATTCTTTTTTTCTCTGAATATATTAGTTAAATACATGTTTCAACACGTTTTTCTCCCTGCAGAGTCTCTATTTTCTCCAGGTTGCTTTTTGTTTGTTTGTTTTGGTCTCTATCTTCTATGTCTGAGATGTTCCTCAGTTGTCTGGTGATCCTGGTTGTCTGCTCTTATTTAAGGGCGGTACCCCATAAAGTTGATCAGAAGCTCTGATCCCATGATGAGGCCTGCCACCTGTGGGCCATTTACTAAGAAATACTCGCTGTTGTTATGTTAAGTCTTTTCTCTCGGACTGGTTAGATTCACTAGAGAAAATCTTCTGACCTCCTGCCTTGATGGTATAGGACTGGTTACCATCTTTCTGGAAGCTGAGTTGGAGAAGAGGTCTGGAGGTGGGTGGACTCAGCTTTCAGCATATAAGATGTTCACCTACAATCTCACTGTTTACAGTATGGTACCCCACTCTCAACTATGCTTATCCAGCTTTGTCCACAGTTGGGGAGATATGGTTGCCTGCTTGGACTTGGGGAAGAGATATGGGGATTTATCTGATTCTTAAAAGAGAATTTCAGTTCATCCTCCTGTTTCTGGCCTCACCTTTATCCGCATACCTGGAACCTAACCTGGTAGTGCCTTTGGGGGAGGTATGTGGTTCACTGTATAAACTGGTTGTTTCTGAGCTTGACTTGGCATTCAGCTTTCTCAATTCTGTGAGGTCATCTGCTTATTCATCTACTTCCCAGTTTAAAAATTTTGTTGCTTTTCCTTTGCTTCTGTTCTCTTTTGTCCTTATGATTTTATGCTTTAAAAAAACTCCTTTGTTATACTTTTATATGTTTTTTTGGTAGAAAGTGAAAGTAAATATATTTGCATAAGCTTCCGTTTTTATGTGAAATTCTCATATATCCTTTTTAAAAGGAAGTCAGAACCCAAACTCTTCTTTATAGGCAATAGATGCTAATTAGTTAAAAACTTCAGAAAGAATATTTTTAAAAAATTTAATTAATATTATCTATAAATTGACCACTGCATAAACTTTTGGTGGACGTCTGTTCTGACTTTTCTGTATGAAAACATAAATGTGATTTATTTTTATTAATATTTTTGTTTGTGTCAAAAGTACAACTATGTTTACAGAGATAGAAAGCAGATCAATGGGGGTGGGAGTGGAGATTGGCTGGAAAAAGGCATGAGGGAACTTTTTGGAGTGATGGGAATGTCCTAAAACTGAATTGTGGTGATGGTTGCATAACTCTACAAATTTACTAAAACCTATTGATGGGTATATTTTATGGTATATAAATTATAACAATAAATTTACTTTAAAAATTCCCTGCTGACCAGCAAAAAAAAACCACACATGATTTTATTTTACCATATATATCATACATCCTTGTTCACTTAAAAATTTATTGTGAACACTTTTCATGTCAACAATTTTGGACCTATAAAATAGAAATTGTAAGTGTATAATTAACATTGTATTCCCCCAGATCTTTTTCCTTCATCTTTCAAAATATCGTGTAAGATCCCACTTTCATAATACATTTTTTTGCCTTTTTCCATTCTTCTTCATGTACTTAAATATTGGTGCCTAGTTGTAATTATTACATACAATTTAGCACTGTGATTATAAAACAGCATCCTAACCATTTTTCCATATGCTACATACTTATTGTTGACAATTACATAATACTCCATAGGGTATGTGTGTCATACACTAATTACCGTATCCTTATCTTAGAACATTTAGATTGTTTCAAAATTTATACTGTTAAAAATAATGATGTTATGCATTTAGTTTTTTCCTTTTTTAAATTATTTACTTAAGATAAATTCCTAGAAAGCCTTTGCTGCTCTTGAACTTAAACAAACATAAATAAGTTCAGAGCAAAACAAATTGGCTTTTATATAATTCCCTTTTAATGTATTTCAAAAGATTCCATATATGGAGAACCTATCATTTGTTACTATTACCTTTTAAGTCATTCTA
Organism: Diceros bicornis minor; assembly: GCF_020826845.1. NCBI lineage: Eukaryota > Metazoa > Chordata > Mammalia > Perissodactyla > Rhinocerotidae > Diceros > Diceros bicornis. The sequence continues at coordinate 13,863,888 of NC_080755.1, read as the reverse complement.
CATTATGGCTTCTGATATTTTGCCAAACATACTTTTTTTATCAGATATATTGATTTGAAGAAAGGAAGAAAGGCAGGAATTTTGTGGAAAACCCTAGATATTGTTTTTTCTTGCAGAAAGGCAGCAGCAATCTCACCGTGTTTTTACTCTACTTAAATTTTCCAAATGGAGGGGTACAGTACCCACCTTAGGTTGGTCAACCTCAGGTTTCTAATACCTGTTCATCCTAAATAATTGTCTGTATTGGGATATCTCATCACTGATTTGCAGCTGTGCTTCACTGGATACGTGCTGAGAAGCCTTCTTTTAAACCAAAAACTTAGTTAAAATTTTTTTAAGTTAACATTAATGGATTACCACTTGGCCAAGTGGGGAAGTGACTAGGCATTCTGGAGAAGACTCCAGAAGTTCTCAGCATCCAGGAAATACACCTCATCCTTTACATGACCAGGTACTCAGGTCACTGGAGGCAGGTAGTCTGAGGGTTTTGTTCTTCTGAAATGACCAGCCACCCACAGCCTGAATTAACTTTCTTTTGAGCACTGTGCTCAGTAGACAACTTGGATGGTAGGGTCTCAGGAAGCCCAAGGTCAAGTTGGTTCCTGAGAAACAACACATGCTTCCTGCAACCTTCCTTGCACTTCCCTCTGTGCTATAACCAGAGCATGACAACCAGGACCTTGTCCCCAAAACTTGAAAAGGTAATTTTTAAAGATTGTCCCAAATTTTAAAGTTAGCTGCCTTCTTGGCAACTACTTCCCTCTCTCTCCCCTCTTCAGTCCCTGGGCACCCAGGAAGACCCAATGTTAGGGGCAGGGAGCATTCCATTTCCTACCCCTTCATGTGTGTCGTGCTCATCAGCCTTTCATCCCCCAGTTGATTCAAGGGCCTGTTTTGTGTGTGTGTGTGTGTGTGTGTGTGTGTGTGTGTGTGTGTGTGTGTGTGAGAGAGAGAGAGAGAGAGAGAGAGAGAGAGAGAGAGAGAGAGAGAGGAAGATTAGCCCTGAGCTAACATCTGTTGCCAATCCTTTTCTTTTTGCTGAGGAGGATTGGCCCTGGGCTAACATCTGTGCCCATATTCCTCTACTTTATATGGGACGCTGCCACAGCATGGCTTGACAAGCACTGTGTCGGTCCACACCCAGGATCCAAACCTGAGAACCCAGGGCTGCCAAAGTGGAGCATGCAAACTTAACCGTTAAGCCAGCGGGCTGGCCCCGAGCCTGTTTTTTTTTTTTTTTTTTAAAGAGCTTTATTGAGATATAATTCATATACCATGAAATTCACTCATTCAAATTGTACAATCCAATGGTATTTAGCATATCCACAGGGTTGTGCAACTGTCACCACAATTAATTTTAGAATATTTTCGTTACCTGAGAAAAGAAACTCATACCCATGAATAGTTACCCCCATTTCCTCCCAAATCCCCCAGCACTAGAAAATCACTAGTCTACTTCCTGTCACTACAAATTTACCTATTCTGGACATTTCATGTTTTCAAGGTTCATCCCTGTTGTAGCATGCATCAGTACTTCATTCCTTTTTATTGCCAAATACTATTCTTTTGTATGGTTATACCACATTTTCCTTATCCATTCATCAGTTGATGGACATTTGGATTGTTTCCCTTTTTTGGCTATTATATATAATGCTTAATGCTGCTACGAACATTCATGTACAAGTTTTTGTGTGGATGTATGTTTTCATTTCCCTTGGGTGTATACCTAGGACTGGATTTGCTGGGTCATATGGTAACTCTATGTGTAACATTTTAAGGAACTGCCAAACTATTTTCCCAAGTGGCTGCACCATTTTATGTTTCCATCAACAGTGTATGAGGGTTGTGATTTCTTTAACGCTTGTTATTGTCTGTCTTTTTGATTTTAGCCATCCTAGTGGGTGTGAAGTAGTACCTCATTGTGGTTTTGATTTGCTAATGGCTAATGATGTTGAGCACTTTTTCATGTGCTTATTGGCTATTTGTATGTCTTCTTTGGAGAAATATCTGTTCAAATTCTTTGCCCATTTTTTGATTGGATCATATCTTTTTATTGTTCAGTTGTAAGAATTCTTTACATATTCTAGATACAAGGGTTTTATCACATATATGATCCACAAATGTTTTCTCCCATTCTGTGGGCTGTCTTTTCGTTTTCTTGATGGTGTCCTTTGAAGCATAAAAGTTTTTCATTTTGATGATGTCCTGTTTATCTGTTTTTTATTTTGTCGCTTATGCTTTTTGTGTCGTAATTAAGAAACCATTGCCTAATCCAAGTCACAGAGATTTACACCTGTGTTTTCCTCTACAAGTTTCAGCCCTTACATTTAGGTCTATGATCTGTTTTGAGTTAGTTTTTGTGTATAGTATAAGGTAGGGATCCAACTTCATTCTTTGCCTGTGGATATCTAATTGTTTTAGCACCATTCATTGAAAAGATTCTTCTTTCTCCTTTGAATTATCAAAATTCAAAAATCAATTGACCCTAAAGGTAAAGTTTTTTCCTGGGCCCTCAGTTGTATTCCATTGACCTATTTGTCTATTTTTTTTTTTTTTTTTTTTTTTTTTGTGAGGAGATCAGCCCTGAGCTAGCATCCGCCAATCCTCCTCTTTTTTTTGCTGAGGAAGACGGCCCTGGGCTAACATCCGTGCCCATCTTCCTCCACTTTATATGGGACGCCGCCACAGCATGGCTTACCAAGCAGTGCGTCGGTGCGCGCCCGGGATCCGAACCAGCGAACCCCGGGCCGCCGCAGCGGAGCGCGCGCACTTAACCGCTTGCGCCACCGGGCCGGCCCCCCTATTTGTCTATTTTTATGCCAATAGCACACAGTCTTGATTACTGTAGCTTTGGATTAAGTTTTGAAATTGAAAGTGTGAGTCCTCCAACTTTGTTCTTTTTGAAGATTGTTTTGGCTATTTTTGGTCCTTGAATGTCTAAATGAATTTTAAGATCAATGGGTCAATTTCTGCTAAAAATCAGCTGAGATTTTGATACGGATAGCTTTGAATTTGATCTCAAGGCTTTGTTTTGCATGGTTGCTTTGGGCACCAAAATGGCCTTTCTTGTTCTTCTCCCAGAAGACGAAGTTATCATTGCCTTTAGTCCTCAGCGAAAAAGAGAAACCTATTCATATAAACGTTGGCAATTAAATGTGTTTTTCTCTGCCTCAGTTTCGTCTTATGTAAAATGGGGTTAATAAGTGTTTTTATGTCATAAAGATGTTGCAAAGATTAAATGAGAGAATCCATGTGAAGCACCCAGCAAACACTTAATAAACGTTATCCATAATAATAACAATTATACTCCCAGGCATCTTTGCATCTAGATTGATTCTCCAAGTCCTTCATGTATTGGCCTCATCTCCCACTACTCTCTCAGGGATGATCTGCACTCCAGGAAAACCTCCATCTACCTGATTCTCAAAAGCCTGGGTTCTTCCAACTACATTGACAGATGTTTAATAGGTTAAAACATAGAAAATAAAAGGTTATGATATGTAGCCAAAAGGACATCTTCCATTAAGAAAACTTTAATGGAAAAAGTGTATTTCTAGGTTCCAAGGCAGTGGAGGGTGAAGAAATAGCTGTTGGAATATATATATTTTTAAATCCTTAAGAAATTCAGTTTCCTGATCTTGGTAGACTGGGATGTTTACGACCTACAGCCAGTCAGGAGCTGACAGACACAGGAGAAACTGGGAGGTCTGCTGAGATGAAGTTTCTGGTAGAGATTATGTGTGTAGGTTTATTTTATTGTGACCTGAATGTCCACATGTTCTCCAGCTTGCAGGAAGAGTCCCCTTCCTTTAATCTTTGACTAAGTCTGTGCCCCAGTCCTGGTCCCTCCCCAAGTGTCTGAGAATTCCTAGAATTCCATGTTCTCTTCTGGCTTGTCACCTCCCACTCTAGAATATAGCTCTGGGCTTCTGCACCTCTGATCAACCTAAAGAAGTTGATGTTACTATTGTTTTGTGTGTGTGAGGAAGATCAGCCCTCAGCTAACATCCATGCCAATCCTCTTCTTTTTGCTGAGGAAGACTGGCCCTGAGCTAACGTCTATTGCCAATCCTCCTCCTTTTTTTTCCCTTTTTTTCTCCCCAGAGCCCCAGTAGATAGTTGTATGTCATAGTTGCACATCCTTCTAGTTGCTGTATGTGGGACGCCGCCTCAGCATGGCCGGACAAGCGGTGCGTCGGTGCGCGCCTGGGATCCGAACCCGGGCCACCAGCAGTGGAGCGCGCACACTTAACGGCTAAGCCATGGGGCTGGCCCCGATGTTACTATTTTATAACTAAAGAACTTTGTTAATATTATAAATGTAAACTGGAAATTTCTTTGAGTGGACTGTCCTTTTCTTAATGTTGGAAATCTGATTTCTTATATTCACTCTTTGAGTTAACTACCACAAAATACAATAAAATCCAGTGGTGAGGGAATGGATTTCCTTAGCAGTTTATAACTTTTGCAAATGATATAATAGTTTTTGATAGAATTGCCACAGTCTTTGAGGAGGATGTTTATGGGCAATGAACCATGAGTTGGTGTGTGTGTGGGGGAGTATGTGTAACTAATCTCATGCTGATTTCTTCATTCTCCACCTCATCCTATTAGCTGTTGATGTCTTATCATCCTCTTAAGCTTCCCTCAGCTACACACAATTCCATAAAACCTATCCAGCCTCTCCCAGCTAGATGTGAGATGATCTTCCTTAAACTTCTATAGAAACAAAGGTTTATAAATCTCTCACAACACCTACTAGCTGCCACTTTGTTTAATAGTTATTTGTGTACTTATATTATTCCCCAACTAGGTTGTAAGCTCCTTGAGTCCAGGCACTGTGTGTTGTTAATCTTGGAATACCCTCACCTCCTCGTATAATTCTTTGAACATAGTGGATGTTTAAATATAGTTGTTAAATTAAAATTCTGGCTCAAGATAGAAGGAACTTGGCCAACCACCCACTTAAATAGGCGGCCATTTTTGTGTGCTTGACTGGGGTAGGTTGTCAAGAACCTCCAACAGAAGTTTACTGTCCCTGGCTGTATACCCAGGTGCTGGAGTTGATGATTCATATAGAAGGTACTAGTAAAAGTCTCCTTACAGAGAAGGAGATAATGAATCTGCACTACTGATAAAAGAACAAATCAACTAGAACTTCCTCATACTATTATCCTCAGGGTTCATGTAATAGGAGCACTTACTTAAATATTTTTCTTTTGATACTTTTAGCATACCTGCCTGAAGTTAATTTCTAACTAAAGCATCTCATTAAAAGAGTGAATAAAAACTTGGAGAATGCCTAGAAGGGGCCCAAAATGGACTAACCCTGTATTAAATTCCATACCATAGTAAGTTGTCACCTAGCAATATTCCAGTGGGCAAAATTACAACTAACACATGAATGTAATAGATGACTGTGTTTGTTCCTGAGGTAGAGTAAGTCTACCTTTAGTATTGTCTTTGGTGGTCACATTTCCTGGAACCCACCATATTGGGTAGGGAAGACTAGCTGTGCTCTAGGAGCCTAGGAAGAGAGCATTTAACAGAGCAGCACAGTTTGTTAGAGCAGTGCTTCTCAAACTGTCTGTGGTGAAGAACCAGTTTATTTTCTTTTTGATTCGGGTAGACTAATAAGTTTGTAAAATACAATCAGCATAAATAACTAGAAAAATGAAATTTAAAAAGACATATAAAATATAACCCCCGACTTTTTAATGTTAGGTTCAGCTGACTAAAATTACTTTGTCAAATTGCTCTTCTGTAATCGTCTGATCAGGGACCATCTCTGGTCCATCAACCACACTTTGAGCAGCACTGGTTTAGAGGGTGGACTGTCCTGATATGCCCACACAGGGCCTTGGATCACCTGCCCATGGAGTTGAGTAGGCGATCTGTTTGATTAGAATGAATACTTAGGGGTAATAGGAGAAGATGCTTGTGTCTTGAGGTGAGACCAGGCCAAAATAGAGCTTATTCTTCATTCTGTAGGGTGAAAAGATTTAAATAGGAAGGAAGAGGCTGTAATGTAATTGAAATGTTTCTTTGGAAATAATTTTCATGTTTAAGATTGATTGTAGGGGTAAAATGAAACGGAGTGAGACTTTCTAGAGATAAGTCATGAGAGTTCAGGCAGAAGACGCACAATAAATTCTTGGTCAAATCTGAGGCTGTGAAAGTGAAAAGGGAACAGCAGCAGAAATATTTACTGAGCCCCTATTATGTACTAAATATAGTACCAAGCACTTTACAAATGCTATCTCAGTTAATCTTGACAACAATCCTGTGTGGTAGTATTATTAACTTCATTTTTCAGATGAGGAAACAGCCTCCAAGGAGTTGAGTAACTTGCCCCGTGGTCACATGATTTTCACGTGAGTGGAGTGTGTAACCCAGAACCCAGATTTATTAGGTTCTTAAATGAGTGTCTAAGCACAGCGGTTTGGGCAAGTCTTGCTTAGCATTTTGGGCCATGGACTTGAGAATTATCACTGTCCTTGGATGCCAAATAGCCTGTTAACCATTCTTCTCAGCCCTTTAACTGCTTGGTTTATAAATTTGTTAGAGATTTGGCCTTGAATAGAAGAGGTGAAATGGTTTAGCAGGAGACAGTTCTGAAGATTATAGTCATGGCTGGAGCAACATAACCCTGTGCAGTGGTTTAAACCTAGGGTGGATGCTAACACTGGGCCAGAGATTCTCAATTCCAATTTTTAAGTGACGTTTGATAAATCTGATTCTAATCATGTAGTTCTGTGATGTCTCCATTGCATCTGATAAAGTATTTCCTCCAGGCTGTTTTAAGTCCTGTTGGTGCCATGGTTGGGTGTGTGTCTATCTGTGGAAGGAATGTTCTACGGGTCCTTTATTTCTGTAGTGAACATGTTTGTGCTGCTGCAGGGCTGAGGCCGGATTACAGCTTTTGGACCAAGTACCACTCCTCTGAGCTGGGCAGTCAGCAGTGCGCATTAATGAACGACGGTGAGCTCCGCTTTGAAAAATGCCAATGGGGTTATTTCTTCCTTTTCAACATTAAATAAAAATGAAAAGGATGCTTTTCATATTAATTGAATATTATTGTTTTCATAGTTTGTTTCTGTGCATACATCTAGAAGACTTTTGGGAGCTGAGCTAAAAATATCCCTTTTATATAAGCCTAAGAACTTTTGTATAGGTTCAATTTTTAAATAAACTCTGAGGATATGTGGGAAGTTACATTTGAGAAAAGCAGCTCTGCTCTCCTTTTCTGGCATTTTCTGGGTGACATTTTACCTGTCTTGACTTCAGCAGAGAGAAGTACATTGTAAAATAGAACTTTGGGTGGTATTTAAGAGGCTGCTTTTTGGCCAGTAAATATTATAGCGCTTATGTAAATGAACAATAATAAGCACTATACAGTTGTTTTTAAGTGGTCAAAAACAGCCGGGGGATACAGGAATGTTCTGTTTAACTTTGTAATATATACTTTGGGAGATTGATAAAGTATAATGCCAGTAAGGTAATGATGAAATGTGTGCTACAAGGCATTGTTATACTCATAAGTAACATTTGAAGCAATGATTTACAATTTATAAAGTGATTTCCTTTAAGTTATTCTTCATAGCAACCCATGTGAAGTAGATATTACTATCCCCATTTTCAGATGAGGAAACTGCGAGTCAAACTCAGCTTATCTGGAACAGAGCAATGATAGCCATGTCAAGCAGGCCCTTTAATTAAAACACACACACACACCCATATATTGTGTGTGTCCCAAGACTGGAATGAGGAGGATGGTGAGGGCCATGTGGGTAGCGTGAGAAGAGCAAGTCCGAGATATACCAGAAGAGAGACATACTTCTCAAATAGAAGGCACTCACTCCCACCTCTCTTGTCATTCTTCCTTCTTTCAGGGGGCAGTGGATGTGGGTACCTGTCTTCCCCCCATTCCCAAGTCCATGCCTGGCAGGGAGTTTGGGGACAGCCCCTGATTTAAGAGGCTTGCCTTGGTTTTAGAAATTACTCATTTTATCACTTAGTGTGTGAGTCACCATAATTGGTCTGTGTAGACTTAGCTTATGCTGACTTCTTCTTGACTGAGGAATTGAAACAAGCGGCATGGAATTTTGTAAGTCCACCATGCATTCTTTCCCTTTCTTGTTCACTCTCCCAGGGCTGAGGATGAGAAGGTGAAGATTGTACATCAGACCCTTCAGTTAGAGATTGAGCTACCCAACTGTAGATTGAAGGGACTCTGATTTACTGAAAGGAAACTACTAGTAGCCATCTCTCTTTCCTTCTGTTTCTCTGAACTACAATGGTAAAGATTTCCCAGTGGGGAGCTTCAGTAAAATATTCTTTTTAGTCTTGTCCTTAATATATGTACCTATTTTAATACAATGTTAATTAGCATTTTTCTGATCCTGGCTTAAGTAATTATTTTGTGCAGGTTGATTCCAGTTTACTTTGCATTCAGTCTTGCCCTGGATTTAGCATAGGAAGGGGAACAGTCCATGTTTATCTCAATGATAAAAGTACAGTCACTGTGATAACCTGGATTATTTTCTGCTTTATCTAGACAATTAAATCAGAATTGTAGATATTTGTCCGTGGGTGATAGTTGGTGGTATGTCATTACCGTCACAACAAGCTACATTCTTGGTTGCTAATGATTGCCTCCAGAATTATGAGGCCGTGGAGGTTTTCCTGTTGAAAATGCATAGTGTCTTAGAAAATGCAAAAAAGTGCTCTATCAGAGCTACTTTATTCAGAACCAACAGCTCGCTGGCTACAGTGACTGAAACAGATGAGTTGTAAGAGTTTACTATTGACTTACTGCCCTGTCTTTGTGGTTGCTGACAAATGCTGTGCTGCAGCCTAGCTTCTGGGAAATGGAAAAGGTAAAGTGGGCTTTGGCCTTGGAGTGTTTCTGTGGAAAATATCATAGCGGGAACACCTGATGTCCTATCCTGCTTCTTCATTCAACTACCAGACGGGTCATTTTAATTACCTTCCAGATGTAGCCAAAAAAGAGAGTGAGGAGGCTTTAATGAATGCTGATTGTAGTAACATATTCCTTTCAAGGATAAAGTAAGTTTTTTAGCCTTTATTTTTCAGATAAGTTGCTTGTTTTTGTATGAAATGGGTGAGTCATCTTTTGGTATTTAAATCACTAAGTTTGTTTTATCTTGATATTACAACACTAATATAAATGTTGTTACTTAAAAAAAATATTACAGCTTATATAAGTGCTTATATAATCCCTAACTACTGGGAAGATGGCTCTGTTTTTCTTTTCTAAATTGTTATTTGGATTTTTTTTTTAAAAAAAGTTAATTTAAAGTAGAACATCTTAAGTTTGTGGTAAAGCTCTACTGTAGGTTCAAGACATGTAATGCTCAGCAGAACTGTACAAGCAACATTATCAGCTGTCATTTATATGAAGAGACTTTTCCTTTTGAAAGTGCTGTATAGCAAGCAATATTTGTCCTGTTGCAGGATTTTTTTTCCAGCCAAGTAATTTATTCTCTAAACAAGTTCGCTATATTATTCCACTGATGTCATTAACTAAAAATGATTTCTAGGCCAATATTCTATCATATTTTTCAGCCAGGTGATCACACATCATAATCTGGCCCTGTTTCATCTCCTCTCCCACCCCCTTGAGGCTGTGTCCTAGCTACACTGAAGACTTGCCCCATTGTCACTGAAACCCAAGTGTTCTCACATCTCAGTGACTTCGCACACACTGTCCCCTCTGCTGGCCTGGAATGCACTCCCTGTCCCTGTTCTCACAGACCTGTTTGCCTGAGGAGAGCCTGGCTCAATTCAGCTGCAGTGTTACCTCTGCAGTGAAGCCTACTCTGACTCACTGTCACCCCCGTGTTAGGGACATCTGGGGCATTTCCCTGTTGGGCACACGTCTGTTTCACCCCTACAGAGTAAGTACTTTTTCTCTTATGTGTTCCCACACCTGGTGCAGTACCTGGTACTCAATGTATGTTGGGTGAATCAATACAGGGGGAGAGATAGCCCATATCATTTTTATTCTTTTTTTATTCCTTTATGCTGCTAAAGGAGGGAGGAAGAGAGGAACCCATGTTACTTGAAGATACTGTGAACATGATGGTTTTGTATTAAACAACATGCTGAAATTGTGAGTCAGCCAACCTTAGACAAAACTGAAGCAGAGGAAGTAGCTGGTTCCCTAGGCTTCCCTTGTAAGGCTGACTTCATGCATTTCACTGGGGACTAAAACCTTAAAGAAAGACAGTAAAGTATAGACTACTTTTAGGGGTAAGAGGTGGATTGTGGAATTTCTAGTGGCTCTGAAACCACTACCACACGTCATGTGTGCATGTGTCTCTATGTAATGACACCAAAAGGCAGAAAGATTTGTTAAGAATAACAGAACCCACACTGTGAAGTAAGAATCACTGGTCTACATACCTTATCTGAATATTTCTGTAATATGAATGGTAAAGTATATGGGATGGATTTTGATGTTATTTTCAGTTTCCTCCTCTCTGAGAAGCTGGTGATAGCCCTTACTGAGAGCCAGGGAACATTCTCTGTCATGATCTGGGTTGAACACTCTTTGTATACCACATCCCCAACTCGCACATCTTCTTTGTGGGAATGTCTGCCCTTTGCTTGAGAGTCTTAATTACAAATCATAGAAAAGTAGAAAAGTAATTACTTTTCACTGATTCACTTGCTCAGGGCAGGCTCAAATACCATTTCCCCACACTAGATTTCTATGGAAGATTGTTCTTCCCATTAAAATGCTTTGCCAGTGTTAGTTGTCCACGTTATCAGTTAATGCTCCAGCCATTCTCTGCCTCTTTCTTTTCAGTGGTCTCTTGGTTAGATGCCTTTTTTCTCTGTGAGATGAACGTGCTTTGTATAGTGTGGCAATGGCAGGGGGGTGGGGGTGGTGTTTTAAGCCATTTCTGAGGGAAGTGCCACTTCCTATTTGCAATTCCAGTTGAAGTGGATCTCCCGTTGCATAGAATCTTAATATGTCCTATTTGGCACCATCAGATCTGCTGCAATACCAGCAGCTCCTGGGCACCCCTGTTTAACTCTTCTGTGCCCCACACCATCTTAGGATCTATATTTTTTGGTAAAGTAGAGACCAGTGGACCAGAGAAGCTATATTTGCACATTGGTTTTAATGATAGAACGACATTTGAAGGGGTAAATTATCTGCCAGGGCAGTTTTATGGTAAAATTTCAAAAGACGCAGAACTGATGGGCTTTAGAGAAAAAGGTGGAAGCAACAGAATGAGGAGGCAAACTAAGGATGAATCTGAATAAAGGCAAGGTAGAAGGATTTACTTGGCAAACCGTGTTAGGTGCTACTGAGATCAATTAAGTCACTCCATCCAAAGTAATTTCAAGAACTTGCTTTAAGAGGCTGTTTACCCTTGATGGCTTTGTGACTTGTACAGAAAACTGTACTCCCACTCAAAGGCAGAAACTTAGTTCTTTTCTTTAACTGAGATGTAATTTACATACCATAAAATTCACCCTTTTAAAGTGTACAGTTCAGTGGTCTTTCATATATTCACAAGGTTGTACAAACATCACCACTATATAATTCCAGAACATTTTCATCACCCCAAAAAGAAAGCCCATACCTATTAGCAGTCACTCCCCACACTCACCTCCCACCAGCCTCTGGCAACCTTCTATCTCTGTGGATTTGCCCATTCTGGACACTTCCTATAAATGGTATTATACAGTATGTGGACTTTTGTGTCTGGTTTCTTTCACAGGCATAATGTTTTCAAGATTCATCCATGTTGGAGCATGTATCAGTACCTCATTCCTTTTTATGGCTGAATTGAGAAACATGGTTCTTGATAAAAAAATCAGATAAGCAAAGGACATTCTGTTACTTTCTGCTATGGAAAATTTTATTGAATGAAATGAATGCCATTACAGGATAGGTCCTGAAGTTTGGTCACAGGGAAAGACCCCAGGAATGCTACTGCAATCATGATTAGGTTGCAGCAAAGAGAGAGCACAGCATGGAGACTGTGGGGCATCCAGCAAGATAAATGTCTTTTTGTAGGGTTTGGACTTGTGCTGAATGATTCTAAGGAGGGACTGGAGAAGGGGCAACCGACGCTGGACTGAGTGGCATCATGAAGCAGGGGCAGTTTAGTAATTGGGTATCTCGGCAGTCTGATCATGATGGGGGAGGCACAAAGAGGGGCTGTGGAAGTCACTGGAAAGAAAGGAGCCTTCACAAAAGGAGTTGTAGGTTTTGTAGCTCTGGTTTGGCCTTGGGAGAAGTGTTGTTTTCTGTTGGCCATGCCGCTGGCCTTGTCTGAGTCTGTTAGAGACACCGCAGAGCTGATTTTCACTCTCTTACATGAGATAGATGACACTCTGGTTCTGAGATTAAGGAGCAAGTAGACGTGGTGAGACTATGCAAGTAAGACACAAACGAACTACCAGATAGGAGACTGACCATTCACGCATTGTAGTGATACCCCTTAATATAAAATCTTAATGGTCTTCTGGCAGAATAACTTTATGAATTATCAGAAGGAGTAGGACTTCTCAACCGACTCGTTTGTATGATTAAGTACCCTTTATTCATTTCCTTCTTGTGATGGCCTTCATGCTAGGTAATTTGAATATATTTTCTCCTGTAGGTTTAAACATTAATAAAGGATTAATTCTTTCTCATTCAGCCAAGAGAGTATGTGTAAACATGCCTGTATTTGTCAATATTGTCATTCATTTACAATCTCACTGTAGTGAGTGCTAGGCTCTAGGAATGCACAAGACATGGTCCCTGCCCAAGAGATTAGAACAGAGCTGTTCAACAGAATATTCTGCGATTACAACAGTATTCTCCGTGGTCCAATACGGTAGTCATAGCTACATGTGCCTCTTGAGCTTGTGAAATGTGGCTTGTGGGACTGAAGAACTGAATTTTAATTTTTATTTATTTTTAATTAATTTCAATAGTAGTAGTGGCACATGAGGCTAATGGCTATCATGTTGGACAGCATGGCTCCAGAAGTTCACAAATGAGAGAGAGAAACACAGGTGCTCACAATTCAGTGTGTGATGTGTACTTCAGTACAAGTCCCTACAAAGTGCTCTAGAAGCTCAGGAGGTGGTGGAGGTGACAGAAAAAACACCCAGAGGAGAGGAGATAGCATGGAAGTGAGACTTAAAAACAAAATAATAACAATATGAATAATAATAATTAGTATTATTTGACAGAGGAGGAGGGGAGGAAGTTGAGAGGCAAAAGGCATAGTTTACAGAAGCATTGAGGCATTAAAAACATGTATGCAAGTTCAGGAAAATGTGTGTGGCTTGGTAGGGTCAAAGTGTAGGTTACTGTAATATTACCACTATATGACATGGCTCTTATGGTAAAGGCCTAATGGAATAGATTAAAAACAAATTGAACATATTTAGCATTTACTGTGTGATATACATTGTTTGAGGAACTGCCACATTTATCATTTAAAATAAATACATAAATTGTCATTATGATCCCCATTTCACAGAGAGAAAACTGAGGCCTAGAAAGATAAAGGAATTTGCCTGAGGACACAGAGTGAGTAGAGACAGCCAGGATTTGAACCCAGGCATATTGACTGCAGAGATCAATCTCTTTGTCAATGACTCTACATCTCTCAATTTAAATTTTTCTCAGTTTGGAATTGTAATGGATTTCCCTAGGTATGTCTTGCATGATTCGTTCTGACCACTACAAGTTTTCTTTAGTTTTTTAAAAATCTTCTGATTTCATATTGAAAATGTTTTCTGGCTCAGAGACTGATAAGGTAGTCTATTCTGTTAATTAAGCATTTCATGAACTCAGGTTTTGAAAATAGCTATATTGACAACTTCCCTTCTTTTTGGTATATTTATGGCACTAGGAGCCTTTTGTATCCTAAAATGGAGTGGTGAGGGAATTAATCAGTTAAATTGGAGAACCCGGTCCATTCACTGCCAGATTTGAATGAGCTTCTGTGACCATCAAGCCCAGAGAATTCTTGCTTCCGCGTGGTGGGGAATGCCTTGTTATTTGAGCCTTTCCACATCTTACCCTAAAGGTCATGACCCTGGGCTCCGACTTCTTTCTTCCTTTTTGCTTTTTCCTAGGAGCAAATCTTGGTGACTGGCTAGAGGCTTTGCTTTTCTTAGCTTAAGAGGATCTAGATCTCTGCACTTGTCTGACAGGCATGGTCAAGTCCTGAAAATACTCCTTCCTGGCTGAGCAAGTACTTGTGCTCTATGAGGATGTTTTTGTTTTGTTTTGTTTTGAGACTCGAAAGAACTCATTTGCTGTTATTTGCTGAATTTCCCTACAAGTCCGTCTCAAAGTCAGAGCAGGTACATCTCACATTTGTACTTGCCAGGCTTTGAGAGTATGCAGAAACGTAATAATAGCACCTGCTTCTAGGAGTGCACTCCTCTGCTAGTGCAGCACAGGGAATAAGGAACAGGACAGGCAGTACCGAGGGGCGGAGAGGATGGAGCCAACACCCAGAGTTGGAGACATCTTCACAAGGGAAGACTGGCATCAGGTCTTACAAGGAAGGTGGGACTTAGCTGAGCGGAGAAGGGGCAATCCATGTGTGGAACTTGCCTGGGCAAAGGTATGAGGTAGAGGGAATAATAATAATAATAATAATAATAGGGGCCGGCCCTGTGGCTTAGCAGTTAAGTGCGTGCGCTCCGCTGCTGGCGGCCCGGGTTCGGATCCCGGGCGCGCACCGACGCACCGCTTGTCCGGCCATGCTGAGGCCGCATCCCACATACAGCGTCTGGAAGGATGTGCAGCTATGACATGCAACTGTCTACTGGGGCTTTGGGGGAAAAATAAATAAATAAAATTAAAAAAAATAAAAAAAGAATCTGTTGAATGTTTTAAAAAAATAATAATAATAATAATTAGGTGCACATTAAAATCACCTGGGGGGCTTTAAAAGCCGCTCCTCTAAAGATTTGGATTGATCTGAGGTGTAGCCTGGGCATTTGGATTTCTTAAGTTTCACGAGTGCAGCCCAGTGTACAGCCTATTGTACAGCCTCAGTTGAGACCATTGCTATAGTCTCCTTACTTCTTACTCCAGAGCCAGCCCACCTGGAAGTTTGTTAGAAATGCTACATCTCAGGTCCCATCCCAGACCTAGGGAATCAGAATTTCCATTTTCACAAGATCCCAGGTGGCACAATAAAGTCTGAGAAGCACTACTGTAGAGAAAAAATAGGAAAGACGGTTGAAGAGGGCCCGATTACCGGACCAGATTCTCCCAGCCCTCCTGCTGGATTAGGAATGAATTACAGGTGGGCAGTGATACTGCTTTCCCCTCAAGCCATTAGGGACGCTTACACTTCTTGTTGGCAAGAAGTTTCCTCTGGTTATCTATATGTGTTCCAGAGAGATTCTTGCATTTTCTTTGGGTGCCTTGAGGGGAAAAAGGCAGAGACAGTGCTGCTGGAGTTAGACTGCACTCTGTCATAGGTGGAGAGCCCGTGAAGAGGTGGAGAGCCCGTGAAGATGTTTGATCAAAGGATGTTATGTGTATGATGTTGTGGTCTAGGAGGATTTTCCTGACGGAGGCATAAAGAATGGACTGGGTGGGGCCGGCCCCATGGCTTGGCGGTTAGGTGCGCACGCTCTGCTACTGGCGGCCCTGGTTCGGATCCCGGGCGCGCACTGAAGCACTGCTTGTCAAGCCATGCTGAGACAGCGTCCCACATACAGCAACTAGAAGGATGTGCAACTATGACATACAGCTATTTACTGGGGCTTTGGGGAAAAAAAGGAGGAGGACTGGCAATAGATGTTAGCTCAGAGCTGGTCTTCCTCAGGCAAAAGAGGAGGATTAGCATAGATGTTAGCTCAGAGCTGATCTTCCTCACAAAAAAAAAAAAAAAAAGAATAGACTGGGTGGAGGGCGTTCTAGGGTCTGGGAGATATGTTAGAGGACAGTTGCCATAATTCACACGCAAGGTGAGAGAGGCCAAGAGTAAAGAGCATGGTTATGCTTAGGAATCTGAATAGCACTTAAATACCCATCCCCATATCTTCAGGGTGAAGCTTGGAAGGAATTATGACAGATTCCTTTGTACCTTTTTGGAGACACCTTGTAAGTTTTTGTTTTATTTTGGTTTATCCTTGTGTGGCATTCTCTCAGAGAGTCAGGAAAGTTTCTGGTGATTAAAATCTCCTTGGCGTAAATAAGGTCATAAATATTCAGCCTTCACTCTGCAGGATCCCCTAGTTCTTGGTGGGTGGGATCATCTGACTTGAGGGTTATTAGTGATTTCAAAGGAGAAAGGAAAACAGTGATGGTCATCATTTGGTGAATAGGCAGCGAGGGAGAATTTCAGGAAATGGAGAGGTTAAAAGTCCAAGTATGAAAGGCTCGCTTTTGTGGTGACAGAAGGACACGTTGTAGTTGAGACAACACTTATAGGGGAACCTGTATATTCCATATTATTTTGTTTGGGAAAAAAAGTGTTGAAATTATCAGTATGCTAATTTGCTTATTCTTCAAGGCGGAGCTTAAGTTGTCTCCTTCATGAATTCTTCCCCCTGGTCACCCCAGTTCATAGTTTCTCTGTCTTTCACTCTGATTTCCTAAAATTCTCTTTAATGAATTAACAAATATTTTTTTAGTCTTGATATTTGAAAAGTACTATGGTGTACACTTATTTTCTAATAACTCACTTAGGGTTTATTTTATTTTTCTTATTTATGAATGTATCCTTCTCCCTAAATAGAATATAATCTCCTTGAGGACATGGACCACGACTAATTCTTCTTTGTCATCCCTGGGAATTTGTGACTTCATGAAATAGCTGTTTGCAGGGGTGCTCATAATTGAATGTAAACAATTAAAAATGATTCGCCATATACTTTTTTGTTTTCCAAGTTTGTTGATGTTTCTTCTGGAAAAAAATGGAGAGGTGGAGGGAAGGCTGAATAGTCTTCAAAATTACAGTACAGTGTGCATTTTAAACTATATTCTGTAGTTAAAAATTAAGCCAAAACAATACTATCAGATAAATATTGGAATCTTTTTGTGCTTTCAGTGATTCATTTCAAAAGAGGAGGTTTTTAGGGCCGGCCCCGTGGCTTAGCGGTTAAGTACGCGTCCTCAGCTACTGGCGGCCTGGGTTCGGATCCCGGGCGTGCACCGACGCGCCACTTGTCCCGCCGTGCTGGGGCCGCGTCCCACATGCAGCAACTGGAAGGATGTGCAACTGTGACATACAACTATCTACTGGGCCTTTGGGGGAAAAAATAAATAAATAAAATTATAAAAAAAAAGAGGAGGTTTTTAAAAAAATTATAGAAGTATAGTATCTTAGTATCCCCGTTTTCCTAGTCTTTTTATGTGGTACCCATTTTTCTTAGTTGCTCTTCTCATCTTGCCATTTGGGTTTCTTTTTCTTTTTTCTTTCTGTTTGGAAGTGATACCATTTGTTTTAGGAAGGTAACCCCTGGCTATGTTTGCAGTCAAGAGTGTCACTAGTCGCCTGGATGTGACCCACTAACACGTTTAAACTGTTAGATTGTATTTTATGGGAAATGTATTGAACTTAAACACTTTAACAATTTTACTTAGTTTCAAATCGTGACATGCTATTTTCATGTCTTTTCTTGGAATTAGGAAACCTCGAGTTTGCCAAAATTCAAAAGGCATATTTATATTTTAAAACTTGGGATACTGAAAAACTGTCAGTGTCACCTAAATTTTGGGGGTGGTGGTGGGAATTGTTTTAATTGTAGTCTGTCATGATATTTGACATTATGGTAAAAGAAGTGTGTATTACACAGAGAAAACAAGCTAGAGCTTGATCAAAAAGAGTGAAACTACTTTACCAAGATTTAAATAAAAAAAAAAAGTCTAAGATGGGGAGAATGTTTTTAAAGAATTCCTTAATGAATCAATCAGTAGTTTATATCCTTAAAGAATTTTTTATGGTATAATAATGAACATTTATAACAGAACAAAAATAACTCATTTCCTAACATTAGCCTCTCTGCCTACGGAGGTCATAAAACTTGTTAATGCAGATGAGGCTGCCTTCTGTTGTGTGATGCTAATAGGAAATGGATCATTGCAGTTTATGGGGCACTTAGCCATTTTGGTTCATGATAAATGACTGACTTCAAGTGACATTCCTTCACTGGTTTCCCACTATTCATCACCTGAAAGAATGGAACACAAACATGAAGTTGATTTTGAAGTTGTCAGGAGTTTCACTGTTGTGTAAATCCATCATAAGCCAATGTTTTAATTGATTTGGGAAGAAATAGTATGAATGAAAACACTCATAAATATTTTATGCTCCTATTTTCTTTTGTTCAAACGCCAGTTTTGTAACTCTATTTTATCCTGCTCTAACTTCTGTTGCCTCTTCCCCTTCTCCTCTCCCTCTTCAAACATTCTCCAGTTTTGAAAACTCCCTAGATTTTATCTTTACAGATGCTTTGATGTAATTACCTTGTTTTGTTCTATAAAATCAGCTGAAAATAAGCAGAAAGAATGGAACGTTTTTTTCAACTGGTATGTCCACCTACATGCCAGGCATTATACAAAATGAGTACGGAAAACTTTCACTGCTATGTTCTTGCTATTATGCTATTTTCTCCCCTTTCTCAGTATCTTTTCTTGAAATACTACCTCCTCACCCCACCCAGAACACACACCATCCCTGAGTAGGGAGGAAAAGCCTGCCTGTTTGAATAAGGTCACATTATCCTACAATTAGGCTCTTGCTCTTAGAAAATTATTCTCCAGCTTATTTTCAAGAAGGCCTTGCTGGCACTGTAAGGGCTACCCAAGATCTAGTCATGCCTAGTGTATGCCTAAAGGAAGGTTGAGTCTTTCCTGTGTTGTCTGCATGTTTGGAATATAGAGCGTGTGTTTAATTCAGCACGCATGATGCTCTCTGTGTTGCTGGCACTTGGAGAGTGTTCAGTATCTGGCAGAATGCTATTTGGAAAAGAAAATGTACATGTTCTTGCAGATTGTCTTAGTATCATTTAGTGTTGTTGAGATAATTTGCCATTTATTTCCTTGGTTCTTAAAGGAATTTTTACCTCCCTTATCTATGTGCATTGTTGGAGTGAAGGTGACAACAGGTTATTTTGTTTGCGTTGTGGAACTTAACAGGAGGAAGCAGCACATCCTTGGCTTTACTTGAAGTGCTGGTATCCTAGAAGGGAGCCTGCAGAACTCCAGATGTTTTCGTTCCTAGCAGATTCCTCTGGGAGCCCAACTACCCCTCCCTATTAACAAATGGTATCTGTGTGCACCTTGTTTACCAAGAACTTTAGGCCAATAAATTGAAAACATTTGAGGTGTCTGAATTCTTTTCACGCTCTAGAACCCCAGACACTGGTGAAATTTGGGGAGAAAGCCTAGAAGTGGTGGAACTGAAATATTAATTAGGTCTCCTATGGCTATTTTTCCTATTGAAAGCCTAGAAATAGCAATGGGACATTATTTGATTACATGGTCTTAAATAAATCCTTGATAGGATTTTATTGTGTCTTTTATTGTGACATCTGATTGGAAAGAGCAAAACATCCTTTTTTTTTTTTTTCAAATTTGTTGCATGAGGAATCACTAATCTTGAATACTTAACTCAGGTTGGCTCAAACCAATTACCAAATCTTTAAAATGGCCAATTCTAATATGCTACACTAATCTTTTAAGACTGTTGAAACATATCCATAATTTAATTTTTGGCCTACCTTTGCATGGTGTGGCCATTGGTGACATAGAGGCTGGAGCTGGGAGGAGGTTGCTAAAGGGAGGAGAACAGGGGCTGGCCCAGTGACGCAAGTGGTTAAGTGCGTGTGCTCCGCTGCAGCAGCCCGGGGTTCGCCGGTTTGGATCCCGGGCGCACATTGACGCACTGCTTGGCTAGCTATGCTGTGGCGGCGTCCCATATAAAGTGGAGGAAGATGGGCACGGATGTTAGCCCAGGGCCAGTCTTCCTCAGCAAAAAAAAAGGGGAGGATTGGCAGATGTTAGCACAGGGCTGATCTCCTCACACACAAAAAATAAAATAAAGGGAGGAGAACAGAGGAAGGGAGAGATAAGAGGCGGAAGCTGCAGGAAGATAGGCTGAGAGGATGGTTGCCCTGGTAGACCATAAACTTCTCACAGCATTTACCATTTCTTAACTCTGGCATGTTCAAGTGAACATTGGTGGCGTTTTACTTCCTTCCTTCTTCTTTTCCTTCTTGTTTTAACCTCCTCTCCTCCATATGTGGGTATAAATATGTTGAAACTAAAGAAAGCAAACTAAGATCTAAGATGCACGCATTTTTCTGGGAGAGGAGGGTGAAAGATTGGAAGAAACACACCTCACCACCCAAAGAATGTCTTAGGAGTGAATTGTAGTATTGTACTTTTTTGAAAGAGGTGGGGATTCCATATTCAGAGGGTTTTAATGGTCACTTTCAATCTACGTTGCCAAGACTTTTGAATGCAACATGTTTTTGAAGCCTAGGTCTTCACGTCAATGCCTTTAAGGTAAAACTTGAAGAGTTTCTACAATGCATTCTCACCCTTGGAGTGAATTACTGTCATCCATTAGACTTGCACAGAACCACTAATTAATCTCTCAGAATTAAACTAAGAGTAGAAAAAGAAGCTCCTAAATGGAAAAATACTGTTCTTTGGGAGTTTTTTAATTCTGAAATTTGTTGGAAATAAATTCTTAGAAGGACTAAACTATTAAGGATAAATATAACATTTTCAAGGGACTTTCTAATTGGTTTTGAAATTCTCACTACAGAATAGGTTAGCTGTTAATGATTTTCTCTCTTCACTTACTGATTCAGAGGTGTGATGTTAGTTTTACCCTGTAGGCTGTTACTTTGCTTCTTTGCACTTCAAAAAGATCTAAGGTCACTGATTATGACTTTGCCACTTCCTGCCCTATTGTCCTTACAAAGGGGTTTTGTGGGTTTAGACCTTACTGTAAAGAAATCAGCCCAAGTAAAAATTCTTGATATTTGCATGCTTATTAAATTCAACAAGTTTGCTTTTCATTTGAACCTGTTTAATTGTATAATTTATAAGGTAATACGTACTGGGACTTCAGAGTTCCTCTTATGAGAACTGAAATGCCTTTTCCCTCCCTTTTCTTTCACAATAAATCGGTGAATCGTGTAGTTGAGTGAAAGAGCCAATCAACCAAGAGCTGAGACTGTGTTGGGGAACAACCAGTCAGAAGGTGTTTACATTTCTATGAAATATTGTTGCCCTACAGCCCCCACCCCCCAAAAAGGCATTATTAACACCTTTTAGTCAGTTGCCCCTCATAGAATTTGCTCTTTTGATGTGGCAGTACTGATAGACCCTTCCTGCAGTTGTCATGCCTCCCCGTAGACATCATCTGTGAGGGACTGTTGTGTTCAGGCTTGCGCTAGCAAACCAATGCTTCTGGTTCTGGATCAGTAGTCTTTCAAATCTTCATTAGCCAAGCCCATATTATTGTTTTCCTGATTGTAGTAATTCTCTTTTACAAGTAATTGTCAGTCAAATGGTTTTTGGTGGAGGAATACTTGAACTAAGTTGGTAGGAGCATCAAGCAAACAAATCAAAGGTGATATTTCAGTTTTTGGTTTTATGATTACTATTTCATATCATCCTGTGTTTTTTCAGCACGTCAGTATGTGAGGCACAATAGCTTACAGAGTAAATTTAAAGACACAGTCCCCACCTCTCTTGAGCATATTTTTCTAATAATGTTTTTCATTTGGATTTAAAAAAAGTGTGTCTGACCTCTCCCCAGAACTCCAGCTGCATACGTACAACTGTCTACTTTACATCTCCATTTGGATATCTACTGGTATATCAAATATAATATGTACAAAATGAAACTCTTGATTCCCCTACATAACCACTTCATCTACCTCATACCTGCTTTTCTCCATTTCTTCCTCCTTTCAGTTAATGACAATACCTAGTTGCTTAGATCAAAAACCCAGGAGTTATTCTTATTTTTCTCTTTCCCTGAACATATTCCCCATTCAACCTGCCAGGAGGCCTATCTCCAGAATAGGTCCCCAATCTATGCCCGTCTTCCCACATCCATGTTTCCACCATAGTTCCAACCATCATCTTCTCTTATGTGCATGACTGTATTGGCCTTCTCCCTCCTACAATCTCTTTATTCAGAGCCAGAGTGATCCTTTTAAAGCAGAGATCAAATCCTCTCCATCTCAAAACCCTATAGCAACTTCCCATCACTCTAGAAACAAAATCCAAATTCCTCACCTTACAGGCCCTGCATGGTTTGCTATCTGGCTACCTCTGCTGTCTTATCTCCTATCATTTTCCTCTCACTTACTGACCTCATTACTGTTCCTCAAGCATCCCCAGGTCATTCCCACCTCAGGGCTTTTACTTTAGTTCTTCTCTGTCCTGGAATGCCCTTTCCCCAGATCTTCACGTGGCTAGCTTCTTCCTATTGTTCAAGCCTTACCTAAAATGTCAGCTCCTCAGAGAGGCCTCCCTAAATATCTCATCTATGTCCCTCCTCCCCCGTTACTCTTCATCCCATTACCTATATTATTTTATTCCTAGCAAAGATCACTATCTAAAGTTCTATTGATTTATTTACCTATTTATTTTAATTCACCATCTCCCCTAGAATGTAATCTCCATGAGGACAGGGTCCTTGTCTGTCTTGTTCGCTGATGTATCCCCAGTGCCTGTGACATCGTCTGGTATGTGCAGTATGTACTCAGTAAATGTTCATGGTTGAATCAGTGAATAAGACTATTTAGGCTGATGAAGACTATACTGAATCAGTATAGATTATATTTTAATGAGAATATTCCAGCCAAATTTTCACGATAATTAAGTGGCCCAAAGGCAAGGGAGTGGACCTTTCTCTTCTGGTTATTCTATTAATTTGTGACAAGGCAGAGAGGTTGGCAATCGTAGTCAGTTGGCTTTTGCTCTTGCAGTATCTGTGCGTATAAACTGCTCATCACTTATCAGTTGTGCATATCTTTTATTTGCAACTTGCTGTGAGTGTTATACGCTTGAATAACAGTACAGAGTGTCCTCCTTGCAGATAAGAGTCTGAAACTGTGGTAAGTACTCATTATGATGAGAACAGCTTGCACTGAACAGGCAGTAGCCACGCATATGTCTCTCAAGAAAGAAAACATCAAATTCCAGACTGAGTGGTAAACAGCAATTAATTTAACTGTAAAGCTTCTGAATATATAATGATTTTCAGGAATTGATGAATATATAGATCATGAACATGTACATATTTATTTTGTGACCGTAAATCTCTGCAAATCAAGTGTAATAAGTTGGATGTATGCCTATGATTAAGACAGAAGAAAGGAGAAAACCGAAAGAAACCTTTTCTTTCCCTTGCTGTGGTTTGCTAATAAGTGTCAATAGGCCGCAGGCCATAGATTCATCAAAATTAAAAGATGATAAAGGTTTTTTTTTTTGTTTCTTTTATTTCTGAAGCTACATCAGAATTCTTCTTAGCCTCTTCTTGCCAGTATTCCATTATATTCCATTAATTTCATGTGTTATTTTCTGTCATTGATGGATAATGTTTTTCTTTCCACTTTCTTAGGAAAAGTAGCAGCCTTCAAAGCTAAGAGCATTTCTCACTGACTTTCTTGATAAATTTCCCAGTCCTCAACTGTCTGTTTTCTACTACTTGGTAGTAATTTTTCCCTTAGGAGTTTTGGGCACCTTTCCTTACCCCTCTTCCGTTGGCAAATCCCCAATACTGAGTTCTGCTGTCTTCTCAAACATACAAGCTTTAGTTGTCTGCAGCAGTACGTTAATCCTTTGATCAATTCTCCTGTTGGGAAGAACCACACCTTCATCTCTAGCCAGGAATCTACAGTTGGTGTATTTGTGGCTGACCTTCAGGTCTGGCAGAATTAAGGTTCACAATTTCTGTTATTTGAACTTAACTTTCCTTTTAATTGGGATTTGATTTTTGGTTTGGATGAAATCCTGTTTTTGAATTAGAGTGGTGGTCCTAACACTCAGATTTTAACCACTGGTACAGAATAAGATTTTAAAAATGATTCTTTCTCATTTGGTCATGGATAAATTGATCGTGAACCGGCATCTTAAAGATTTCCAAACATCACCAGTTCAGGGATAGCGATCACCTATTGTTAAGGATATCTTCCTTTTGACCCTTCTGATCTACTCTCTACCCATTTCTACCCTCCCTCTCTCTATCAGGAGGCTGCCTGTGAGGACTACAGAAGGCTCCTGTGTGATGTACACCTGAAATTTATATAATGTTATAAACCAATGTTACCACAATTAAAAAAAAAGAAAAGGCTCCTGTGCCCTCTGTCTTCTGCCAATGGCAGGGTCCCCATAGGAGATCCTGAGGAGGGACGAGAGTGAGGTCAGGCTAATTATTCTCTTGGCTCCTTCCTTGTGGGGTTGCCTTGGGCTGCCTGTGCCCCTCGACCTAAGGTCATGGTTCTTCGCTATAAGACTTTCTGCTTTTGGGTTCCTGTAATCAATCCTTCCTCTCATCTCTTTTCCCCCAGGAGTGGTAACAGTGCTGCTGCTACCAGCCCCAAATTATAGCAGTACCCCTTGTAATTCCCCTACACTGTGTCCATATCTTTGCAAACAGTCCCTTTCAAGTGAATCGCCACAAATTATCCTAATTTGAATGTACCATCTGTTTCCTGTTGGGATCCTGTCTGATGCAAATGTTATCATTTCTTGGATTTTGGATATTATGTAAAGTATGTACTCTACTTATGTAAAGTAAAGTATGTACTCTACAGATATCACCTGAATAGTCTGTGGAGCAGACACAAAATAACAGAAGTCACTGCTTTCTAGGGGATCTATCGTGTGAGATAGACAAACTTCTCCTTTACCTTATTCAGTATTCTATCAACGTTTATTGAAAGGCTACTGTGAGCCAGACAAGGTATATGGATCTGAGGCGAATACAAATGTGAGCACTGTTTGGTCCCTGCCATTATATATCTCTGTTTTTAGCTGTGTATTTACAGAACATTCTAGGTGTTCAGATAATTATAATTCATGATCTTGGACCAGGCAGAGATGAAGTCCTTTCATCCCAGCCTTACACGTTTGCCAGGATTCAACAATGGGTTAAGAGTACCACCACCACCACCACCACCACCACCACCACCACCACCACCATTGTTGGTCCATAAGGAGCTGATTGTGAGCACATGGAGGGCGTGGGCTTTGCCTTATTCATTTGTAGAGTGTGAGCACCACACAGTGCCTTGCTTGAGTCTGCAGGAGATTTTCACTCTGTGGTTTATTTTGTTTTGTTGAGTTATAGTTTCATAAACCTCTTTAATATCCAGTTCTTGAAACTCTGTCACTGCTTTCTGTGGCCCTGGACTGAGTAGGGAGGTGTCAGCCTGATTTCTTGTCCCTACAGCCCATAGTGGTATAGATCCTCATTAGTCCTCAGTAGTCTCCTGTCTTGAAAGCTTGGTAAAAAAGCAGAAAATCACCAGCCTGTCTGGTTGTGCCTGATGCCTCGTCCTGGCCTGCTCTGTTCTTAGTTCCCAGCTCCTAGTTCTGTACAGTGACCTCTGTGATTCTCAAGCGTGACCATTTCCTGAGCCCATGACAGGATGTCTTTTGTGCCTCCATCTCTCTGGGTGGGAATCTTGTAGAGTGTCAAGGAAACCCTTCTGGGCAGATAGAAGAAGATATCAGTGGAACACAAGTCTTCTTTATGTTAGCATTGGGTAACACATATTCAGTGGGCATATTTCAGAAGAGGGGGCCTATGGTTAAATAGATTTGGGCAATTGTCTTTAAAAAGTTTCTTCACTGTAGGACGTCTCTTAGGATTGGTGACTACATTTTAGGAAACTTGCTTTGCATAGTTGAGTTGTATCCACTAGAACCTCAGGCTGTAGTAACTTTTCCCTACATTGTTCTCAATGCTTGCTAACCCAGAAGAGCCGGTAGAGTCAGAAGACACAGAATTAGGCAGATCAAGAAACATGTGACACTCCCTATCCTGTGCTGGGGGAAGAATGTGTGTGAGTGACCGTGTCCAGTTAGTAAGGCCGCGTGGTTTTCTTTCACGTCATTATGTGATGATGTTTGGGCAGCTCTGCACTTCATGCTCCTAACAGGAGACATCATCAGTCTGCATGACAGCCAAAACTCTCCCTGATATTTTGCGGGGGTAGAGCAGGGGAATTGTACCTTATGATGACCCTATTTGAATGTTCCAAGTGCCATGGGGCAGCCAGAGGAAAATTCACTGCACCTTACTGAAAGACAGTACTTGTTGCTAGAAAGTTGTAATAAACTGCACAAGGGTTTTGTGGAAATCGTTTGCTCTCTGGCCTCCTTTCCTTATTCTGTCTCCTGCTCCAAGTATATCTCAACTCCTGCTCTCTCAACTCTTTTTTTTTCTTGACTTACCTTGCCTTTTCTCTGTGGGTGAGCAAAACACCATCTACAGATGAATGGTTTCATCTAAATCAGAGTCTGGGGACATCTGGAAACATTTTTGATTGTCACAACTGGGAGAGTGCTACTGACACCAGTGGGTGGAGGACAGGGATACTGCTAAACATCCTACAATGCACAGGACAGCCCCCCATGATGAAGACTCATCTGGCCCGAAATGTTAGTGGTTCTAAGGTTGAGAAACCCTAATCTAGATTCTAGTCTGTCCAACAGAGCTTTCTATGATGGTGGAAATATTCTATACTCATTACTGTGTGTGGCTGTTGAGCACTTGAAATGTGGCTAGCACAACTGAGGAACTGAATTTTTAATTTAATTTTAATTCAAATAGCTGCGCTATATCTAGAGGTTACCATATTAGACAGTGCAAATCTAAATCATGGGCTCCCTGTTGGAATACCTTGGCTTAGAAATGATGGGTAGAAAAGGTTGTATCTGAGAGGAGGAGGGTGGGTGAGGGAATTTAGAGGAAGCTGCAAGGGGAGTGTCTTCAAAGAAGCCATGAGACTGAAGGCGGTGTTGGTCTCCTATGGAGAGGGCAGAAGATTTGAGGAGCCCATCATCAGGAAGTTTATATGAGGCAGGGACCAGAACACCATGTGGTGCCTTGTGTTGAAAGATGAAGCCCCATATTTATTTCAGAGTTGGATAAACTGTCCAGGAGAAAAAAGAAGCTTCAGTTAGTGAATTAAAAGGATGGATAGGGAGGGAAGAGATAATGGTGGATAAAGCAAAGTGATGAGGAAGTGGGTAAAGAAGTGTAGACGGAGAAAAAGGTAACTTAAGATGGGACAGGGGATGGAGGAAGAATGTGGCAAAGACAGGTGAGGGCCATGTTTCACGGAGGAAAATTAGTTATCGACTCTTCCCATTTTTCTCCTCCTTCTCTCTATTTAATTTCACTGAATTTTTCCTTTTTTCTGTACCTGTGTGTATCAGTCAGGGTCCAGCAGGAAACACATGACATATTCAAATTGGAATTTGAGTCTGAGGAGTTGGATTTGAACTGGGTTTGAGGAGTTCATAAAGTGACTGTGTACAAAGGTGTAGGCAGGAGGTAGAGCAGCACAAAGGGTAGTGCAGGACCCCAGGACTGGTAACATGGGGTGTGCTTACCACCCCTAGGCCTGAGTGCTAGGAGAGGGGCCACTACTGGGACCCAGCACCTTGGAGGACTGAGGACAGGGCTGCTTGGCAGGAGCTGTAACCTTCAGTGGAGGATTCAGGCAGCCATAGGAGATCTGACTGGTAGGCAAATACTCTGACTTCACTCTCCCTTTTCCTTACAGTCTCCCTCTCTCCAGAGCTCCCCTAGGCTAACTCCAACCAGAAGCCAGAGCACAGTTAACCTCGGTGGTTCACCTGTATGTGGTGCATACAGGTTAGCCTCTCAGCACCGAGCAGGATGGAGATGGGTATAGATAGAATCAAAGGGATGAACAGGAGATATTCGTTGTCTTTTTTCCTTCAACCTTCTTCCGTTCTCACTGGCCCTACATGTAACTTTTGTCTCCCACTGTTACTCAGCCTTCTCTTGTAAACCCCAGTCTGTCCTTTCCAGCTAAGACTATTTTAACTCCAGCAAGTGCATGTATAGTAGTGATATTATAACTCTTTGGGATGATTTTTCAGTATCTCTGCTCTGCCTGCCTAGCAGCAGAGACTCAGGCTCTCTCACATACCAAAGCCTTGCTTCTTCTGCCCATCCTGAGATCAGTTTTCTGTGCTAGAAGCAGCCCTGAACCTGTACCCCGTGATAGAGTGAATGACAAATGACCACACAACAGTCTCCAAAAGAACTTTCCAGGAGTATTATATAATACTAGGTGTCATTAGAAGTCATAGGGGCATTAAATGGTGTTGGTTTTCAAATCACTGAGAACCTGAACTTATTAACAGCAGAGAAAAGTGGTTTAACCATCTAGGGCAGAAGTAAAAAGGCCAAACTGGGTTGGAAATGGACAGAAGAGATACTAGTGATGTTTCAGAGATGGAATGTATAGGCCTGGGCACCTAGTTAGACATGAGAGCAATGGAGAAGAAGTAAAAGGTAAAGATCATTTCAGTAATTCAAATCTGAGTGATCAAGATAACTGTGGTATCATTAAGGAAAGACAGCAGAATGAGTAGTGGATTTGCTTGGGAAGTTGAGGAGTTGTCTTGGGCATGTTGAGCTTGCAGTGGTGGCAGATAGTCTATGGAGATGTCATAGGAACATTTAAAGATATATGTCTGGAGCTCAAGGGAATGGCTGAAGCTAAAGAAACAAAGAAGAGGTGTGTAGGATATGGAAATGGGTGAGATTCCCCAAAGGGGAGAGGATTAGAGGCTTTTCAAACTTAGGATCATCATAAGAATCACCTCTGAACATTAAAAAGTTGACTACTCTCCCCTCACTATATTTTAGCCAAGAGAAGTTTTAGAGACTAATATAGGAGAATGACTGGTGCTCTATCAGGTTAGGGGGAAAATGGGAGGGTTGAAGAATAAGGATGAGATAAGTAGCAGGGGATTCTGTGTTGAGCCATGTTAGCCAAGCTAAGGGTAGGCAGAGTTAGGGGTTGAAGAGATAGGTGGCATCATGGAAGGAGTATCAAGAATGTAGCAGTTAACAGTGTTAAATGCCGTAGAGCAGAGGTTCCCAATTTTTTTGGTCTTAGAAACTCTTTACTTTCTTAAAAATTATTGAGGATCCCAAAGAATTTTTGTTTGAGTTATATCTAGGGGCGTGCTGGTAAACTAGTTCTCCAAAACAAAAGCCTTGATATGTGGCATTGCCGATTTCTTTGGTGTAAATTCCTGTTGTGGACTATTTCAAGCTATGAACAGCTCTCTTGCAAACTAGTAGGAGCCAGCTCCGACACATCACTGTATATCTATTGATATTTACCATAATGATATTTAAAACTGAGATTTAAAAATATTTATTTCATTTTAATATAGCAGTCATTCATTACATGTTAATATACATAACATTTTTATGAAAAACAACTTTTCTAAAACAAAAAGAAATTTAGTAACAAGAACATCATCATTTTACATTTTTTACAAGTTCTTTTAATGTCTAGCGTAATAAAAACTGGATTCTCATATCTGCTTCTGCATCCAGTCTGTTGCAGTATCACATGTCATGTAGCCTCTGGAAAACTCTGTTGTATACTCGTGAGAGAATGAGTGAAAAAGATAAATTCTATCTTAGTAGTATTATGAAAACAGTTTTGACCTTGCAGATGCCCTGAAAGGATCTCAGATACCCCTAGGGGTTCCTGTACCGTACTTTGAGAATTGCTGCTGTGCAGGAGTGAGCCCCCAAATTTTATTGATTATGTATACTATTAATAAGAGTTTGACTAATCATTCCCATACTGTATTGGTATGTTATTGACATTGTAAAAAATGCACAAAATAAAATATTTAAGATTGAAATTAAAAACATTAATAAAAATTAAACATTTTTTCTTCCTGCACCCCAAGTATTGTCTTGCGTAGCACACATCTTGATAGAGACCCATTGTTGCAGAGGGTGAAGATGGGCATAAAGCCTTTGGGTTTGGTAAGTAGAGGGCCTGTGTTGTCAAACATTGAGAAAGCAATATCTGTAAAGTGGTGAATATATAAGTAACATTTATAAGGAGTGAAGGAAGTGATAGAGGGTAAGGAAGTTAAGACAAACTGCTGTAATGCTTGGTGAGGGACAGAAAGACAATAAGTGATTTTCTTGGCCAGGCAAGGACTAGGTAGAAGGGGCATTTGAGGCTCTCGAAGCAGAACTTTAAAGAAGCCAATTAGCAATGCAAATATTAGTTATTTTCAACTTCTCTCACAAGGGCAAAGTAAACAAAACAATCAAGTCATTGGCAGATACTTTGGAGATATTCTGAGAACTGTGTTTTTATTACAGAGTCGGGCAATACCAATAGTTAGTAGTTGCATCGAGGTTTGTTTAATCTAAGTAGGTTGGAACAAGTCATTCTAATGGTTTTGAATTGGTGTGAACAGGCAGGACTAGCCTCTCCTTTTGCAGATAGGTCCTCCTCTTTGCAAACGAGCATATGTATTTCCACAGATGAGCCATTGGAGATAATCCTCTGCCAAATGATAAATTATGTCCAAAATGGCAGCCACCCACCTGCCTGCTCAATATTTCTTTTCCTCCTCCAGGCACATGTGCTGCTCAGCACGGGGACTTTATTCTAAAGACATTATACTCAGCTAGATACCATCTAATCCCCAGAGAGGCCTCAGCTGATAACATCTTAAGATGTTAGGCGTGCAGAGGCATATACATTTTTGCTGGCCACTCTCAATGAGAGAAGATTTCAATAACCAAAGGAAGACATTTCTGTTAGTAGAATTTTAGTGACTTGGAAAGAAAAATAGAAGCCAGGCAAGTCATTGCCAAGCCAAACCGTGGAGGCAAGTGTCTACCCTACCAACTCTGAGAAGTCTATTTTGGGGGCTTTAACATATATTATAAATTACGATGACAACAACAAAAATATATTTTATTCAGTACCAACTAAATGCTAATTACTGTGTTAAGAGCTGACTCATGTTACCTTACTTAGTCTGTGAGAGGACCCAGCAAGGTTAAGTGATATTATCAACATTTTGCAGAGGACAGGGATCTGAGAAGTGAGGAAATTTACACAGGGTTGTCCAACTAATAAGAGGCAGAGGAGGAGTGCAAATCCACAAGCACAGAATCTTCTCTCTTTTACCCCAGTGATATAGGATAGCTGTACCAGCAATGATCCAAGACAACAGAGCGTTCAAGACATTTGGTTTTGGTTTGTAGTTTTCTAATGTAATTTTATAGCAGATCAATTGTGCCAACAAAAAGTGAGAATGTATCTGAGTTGTCAATAATTTCTCCCTTTTATGTTTCCATTAAAACTCCAAAAAAACTTCCTTCAAACTTGTATCCAAACCACATTTCTTAGAATCCTCTGAAATACTTGGCTCAGGTTTATGTCCATTCCCAAAGCCAAATTACTTTGTTACTGCCACATCTTTATGGAGAGTGAAACAATAGTGATGGCTTCTTTTGTTTCTCTCTTTCCTCACTACATGCATATGGGCTTTTTCTCATAAATAGGAATTTTAATTTCTTTTTGCTGAGGAAGATTGGCCCTAGGCTAACATCTGTGCCCATCTTCCTCTACCCCATATGTGGGACACTGCCACAGCATGGCTTGATAAGCGGTGCGTAGGTTTTTTGCTGCGGAAGATTGGCCCTGGGCTAACATCTGTGCCCATCTTCCTCTACCCCATATGTGGGACACTGCCACAGCATGGCTCAATAAGCGGTGCGTAGGTCTGTATCTGAGATCCAAACCTGCAAACCCCCGGCGCTGAAGTGGAGTGCACAAACTTAACCACTATGCCACCAGGCCAGCCCCGGAATTTTAATTTTTTAAGTAAACAGAATAACAGTTTACCAATCCCTTGCCCATTCTGCTGTCAAAAAGTGGGCAATTCTTCTCCCTGACTGGCTAAAGCGGAAACATCAAGGGAATTTCTGCACGAGGGGTTACTTGGTATGTAGGAATTGTTTGTTTTGCCTGTTTGCCTGCGCTTCCCACATCTGCTGTCAGTGATTTTTCACCAAGGTGGCCTAATTATTGTGGTTCAATCTCCAAGTTGCTACGGTAAAGGTGCTTCTACTCTCTGCCACAGTTTCTTTACAATATTTGTCCTTTACACAACCCATTTTGAGAGTCTCAGAGGTGACAGAGATGGTCTAGGAAGATTGGAATGATCTTGTTGGCTTTGTGAAAGTTTGGACACACACACTTGGAAAACAGTAAACTCCTTGAGGCCAAAGATGAATTATTCTCCCGTGAACCTGGCACAAGAACTGCTTGACACATAGTAGGCACATTTATCAACTCCTTGAGGGCTGGCCCGTGGCTTAGTGGTTAAGTGCTCGCGCTCCGCTGCTGGCCGCCCGGGTTCGGATCCCGGGCGCGCACCGACGCACCGCTTCTCCGGCCATGCTGAGGCTGCGTCCCACGTACAGCAACTAGAAGGATGTGCAGCTATGACATACAACTATCTACTGGAGCTTTGGGGGAAAAATAAATAAACAAATAAAATTATTATCAACTCCTTGAGGCCAAAAACAATGAATCATTCTTCCATGAGCCCTCAGCACCTGGTACAAAGTCTGCTTGACACATAGTAGGCACTGGATAGATTTTTTTTTAATTGATGTTTTAATAGTTTATAACATTGTGAAACTTTGGGTTGTACATTTTTGTTTGTCCATCACCATATATATGTCTCCCTTCACCCCTTGTGCCCACCCCCTACCCCCATTGCCCCTGGCAACCACAATACAGTTTTCTCTGTCCATGTGTTGGTTTATATTCCACATATGAGTGAGATCATACAGTGTTTGTCTTTCTCTTTCTGGCTTATTTCACTTAACATAATACCCTCCAGGCCCATCCATGTTGTTGCAAATGGGACGATTTTCTCTTTTTTTATGGCTGAGTAGTATTCCAATGTATATATATACCACATCTTCTTGATCCAATCATCAGTCAAGGGACACTTAGGTTGCTTCCACTTCTTGGCTTTAGTGAATAATGCTGCAGTGAACATAGAGGTGCATAAGCCTCTTTGGATTGTTGATTTCAGGTTCGTTGGTTAGATTCCCAGTAGTGGGATAGCTGGATCATAGGGCATCTCTATTTTTAATTCTTTGAGGAATGTCCATACCGTTTTCCATAGAGGCTGCACCAGTTTGCATTCCCACCAGCTGTGTATGAAGGGTCCTGTTTCTCCACATCCTCTCCAACATTTGTTGTTTTCTGTCTTGGTGATTATAGCCATTCTAACGGGTGTGAGGTGATATCTTAGTGTTGTTTTGATTTGCATTTCCCTGATGATTAGTGATGTTGAACATCTTTTCATGTGCCTATTGGCCATCTGTATATCTTCTTTGGAGAAGTGTCTATTCATTTCCTCTGCCCATTTTTTGACTGTCTTGTTTGGTTTTTTGTTGTTCAGTTGTGTGAGTTCTTTATATATTACGGAGATTAACCCCCTTGTCAGATATATGTTTTGCAAATATTTTCTCCCAGCTGGTGAGTTGTCTGTTCATCTTGATTCTGGTTTCATTTGTCTTGTAGAAGCTCTTTAATCTGATAAAGTCCCACTTGCTTATTTTTTCTTTAGTTTCCCTAGTCTGGGTAGGCATGTCATCCAAAAAGATTCCTTTATGACCAATGTCAAATAGTGTGTTACCTACATTTTCTTCTATGAGTTTCATAGTTTCAGGTCTCACCTTCAGGTCTTTGATCCATTTTGAGTTAATTTTTGTGAATGGCAATAGCAGATAGTCCACTTTCATTCTTCTGCATGTGGCTGTCCAGTTTTCCCAACACCATTTATTGAAGAGACTTTCCTTTCTCCATTCTATGTTCTTAGCTCCTTTATCTTAAATTAGCTGTCCCTGTATGTGTGGTTTTATTTCTGGGCTTTCAATTCTGTTCCATTGATCTGTTGTCTGTGTACCAGTACCATGCTGTTTTGATTACTATTGCTTTGTAGTGTTTTGAAGTCAGGGGTTGTGATGGCTCCAGCTTTGTTCTCTTTTCTTGGGATTGGTTTAGCTATTCGGGGTCTTTTGTTTCCCCATATGAATTTTAGTATTCTTTTTTCTATTTCCATGAAGAATGTCATTGGGATTCTGATTGGGATTGCATTGAATCTGTAGATTGCTTTAGGTAATATAGACATTTTAACTATGTTTATTCTTCCAATCCATGTGCATGGGATGTCTTTCCATTTCTTTATGTCATCCTCGATTTCTTTCAATAATGTCTTGAAGTTTTCTTTCTATAGGGCTTTCACCTCCTTGGTAAGATTTATTCCTAGATATTTTATTCTTTTTGATGCAATTGTAAATGGTATTATCTTTTTGAGCTTTCTTTCTGTTAGTTTGTTATTAGCATACAGACATGCAACTGATTTTTGTAGATTGATTTTGTACCCTGAGACTTTGCTGTAGTTGTTGATTATTTCTAATAGTTTTCCAATGGATTCCTTAGGGTTTTCTATATATAAAATCATGTCATCTGCAAATAGTGAGAGTTTCACTTCTTCGTTGCCTATTTGGATTCCTTTTATTCCTTTTTCTTGCCTAATTGCTCTGGCCAAAACCTCCAGTACTATGTTGAATAAGAGTGGTGAGAGTGGGCAGCCCTGCCTCGTTCCTGTTCTCAGAGGAATGGCTTTCAGTCTTTCCCCGTTGAGTATGACGTTGGCTGTGGGTTTGTTATAAATAGCCTTTGTTATGTTGAGGTACTTCCCTTCTATACCCATTTTGTTGAAAGTTTTTATCATAAATGGATGTTGTATCTTGTCAAATGCCTTCTCTGCATCTATTGAGATGACCATGTGGTTTTTATTCTTTGTTTTGTTGATGTGGTGTATCACGTTGATTGATTTGTGGATGTTGAACCATCCCTGTGTACCTGGTATAAATCCCAGTTGATCAAGGTGCACGATCTTTTTAATGTATTGCTGTATTTGGTTTGCCAATATTTTGTTGACGATTTTTGCTTCTATGTTCATCAGCGATATTGGCCTGTAATTTTCCTTCTTTGTATTGTCTTTGTCTGGCTTTGGTATCAGGGTGATGTTGGCCTTGTAGAATGAGTTAGGAAGTGTTCCATCTTCCTCTATTTTTGGGAATAGTTTGAGAAGGATGGGTATTAAATCTTCTTTGAATGATTGGTAAAATTCACCAGAGAAGCCATTTGGTCCTGGACTTTTATTTTTGGGGAGGTTTTTGATTACTGTTTCAATCTCTTTACTTGTAATTGTTCTATTTAGAGTCTCCATTTCTTCTTGGTTCAGTTTTGGGAGATTGTATGAGTCTAAGAATTTATCCATTTCTTCTAGATTGTCCAATTTTTTGGCATATAATTTCTCATAGTATTCTCTTATAATCCTTTGTATTTCCATGGTATCCATTGTAATTTCTCCTCTTTCATTTTTAATTTTATTTACTTGAGCCTTTTCTCTTTTTTTCTTAGTAAGTCTGGCTAAGGGTTTGTCAATTTTGTTTATCTTCTCAAAGAACCAACTCTTTTTTTCATTAATCCTTTCTACTGTTTTTTTGGTCTCAATTTCATTTATTTCTGCTCTGATTTTGATTATTTCTCTCCTTCTGCTGACTTTTGGCTTTGTTTGTTCTTCTTTTTCTAGTTCTGTTAGGTGTAATTTAAGGTTGCTTATTTGGGCTTTTTCTTGTTTGTTAAAGTGGGCTTGTATTGCTGTGAGTTTCCCTCTCAGGACCGCTTTTGCTGCATCCCATATGATTTGGTATGGCATATTTTCATTTCCAGATTTTTTTTATTTCTCCTTTAATTTCATCAGTGATTCATTGGTTGTTCAGTAGCATGTTCTTTAGTCTCCACATTTTTTGTCACTTTCCCAGTTTTTTTTTTTTTGTGGTTGATTTCCAGTTTCATAGCATTATGGTCTGAAAAGATGCTTGTTATGATTTCAATCTTCTTAAATTTATTGAGGCTTGCTTTGTTTCCCAACATATGGTCTATCCTTGAGAATGTTCCATGCGCACTTGAGAAGAGCATGTAGTCAGCTGTTTTTGGATGGAGTGCTCTGTATATGTCTACTAGGTTCATCTCGTCCAGTTTTTCATTTAAGTCCACTGTTTCTTTATTGACTTTTTTCTGGATGATCTATCCATTGATGTAAGTGGGGTATTAAGATCCCCTACTATTATTGTGTGTTGTTAATGTCTTCTTTTAGGTTTGTTAATAGTTGCTTTATGTACTTTGGTGCTCCTATGTTGGGTGCATATATATTTATAATTCATATGTCTTCTTGGTGGAGTGGCCCTTTTATCATTATATATTTCCCTTCTTTGTCTCTCTTAACCTGTTTTATCTTGAAGTCTACTTTGTCTGATATGACTATGGCAACACCTGCTTTCTTTTGTTTGCCATTAGCTTGGAGTGTTGTCTTCCGTCCTTTCCCTCTGAGCCTGGGCTTGTCTTTAGAGCTGAGATGTGTTTCCTGGAGGCAGCATATTGTTGGGTCTTGCGTTTTAATCCATCCTGCCACTCTGTATCTTTTGGTTGGAGAGTTCAGTCCATTTACATTTCGGGTAATTATTGATATATGAGGGCTTAATGTTGCTGTTTTGTCACTTATTTTCTGGTTCTTTTCCATTTCCTTTGTTTCTTGTCCCATTTGTTTTGGACTGCCAATTCAGTTTGGTTGTTCTGTCTTATGACTCTTCTAGTTTTCTCTTTGCTTATCATATGTGATTTTGTTTTGATTATTTGTTTAGTGGTTACCTTGAGGTTTGTATAAAAAAATCTTGTGTATGAGATAGTCCATTATCTAATGGCCTCTTATTTCCTTATACTAAGTCAATTCAATCTCTTTCCTCTTCCCCTTCTAAGTCGTTCTTGTTATACCTTATTCTATCTTGTGTTGTGGGTGTGTGTTTACAGTGATGAGGTTATATTTATTTTTGGTGAATTCCTTGCTTTGATCTTTGATTTTGGTATTTAAGTGGTTGCTAACCTATTCCAGTAAAGATCTGCTATTTTTCTGATTTTGTCTACCTATTTTTCTTCTTGCTCCAAGCTTTGTATTCCCTTTCTTTTCTTTTTTCTCAGGCCTGAGGGCCTTCTTGAGTATTTCTTGTAGTGGGGGTCTCATGACCATGAACTCTCTTAGCTTTTGTTTATCTGGGAAAGTTACTATTTCTCCATCATATATGAAGGATATTTTTGCTGGATAGAGTATTCTTGGCTGACAGTTTTTGTTTTTCAGTATTTTGAATATATCATTTCAATCTCTCCTAGCCTGTAAAGTTTCTATTGAGGAATCCGCTGAGAGCCTGATGGGACTTCCTTTGTACGTTATTTTTTGTTTTTGTCTAGCTGCCCTTAATATTGTTTCTTTGTCATTGACTTTAGCCAGCCTTACCACTATATGTCCTGGAGTGGGCCTTTGCCTGTTGACATATTTAGGCGACCTACTGGCTTCATTTACTGGTATTTCCTGCTCCTTCCCCAGATTTGGGAAGTTCTCAGCTATTATTTCCTTGAATACGCTCTCTGTTCCTCTTTCCCTCTCTTCTCCCTCAGGAATAGCTATAATTCTTATGTTACATTTCCTAATAGAGTCAGATATTTCTCGGAGACTTTCTTCATTTCTTTTTAGTCTTAGCTCTCTCTCCTCTTCCATCTGGAGCATATCTGTATTCCTATCCTCTGTAATGCTAATTCTTTCCTCCATATTGTCAGCTCTGTTCTTTAAAGATTCCAGATTCTCCTTTATCTCCTCCATTGTGTTCTTCATCTCCATCAGTACTGATTGATTTTTCTTTATGATTTCAATCTCTTTTGTGAAGAAACTCCTAATCTCATTGAATTGTTTGTGTTATCTCATATTTCGTTGAGTTTTTTTATGATAGCTGTTTTGAAATCTCTGTCGTTTAGGTTATGGATTTCTGTGTCTTCAGGGTTGGTTTCTGGGTGCTTGTCATTTTCCTTCTGGTCTGGTGATTTCATGTACCTTTGCATTGTGGTTCCTGTATTCGCTTTGTTTTTCCTCCTCCTGGAAATATCTGGTTGCAATTTCCACCCGCTGCCACTGTGTGGGGGTTAAGGGCTGTGTAATCTGAGCCCCCTGTGCTCTGCCCCAGCTGCTCGCTGTGATCAGCTGGCTGCTTGGTCTGGTTTGGTCGGCTGAGCTGCAGTGTCCAGCATGCGGGGAAGGGGGGCCTCTCTTTTTTGCCCACTGGGTCCCTGGCATGCATGGGGGGCTTCTCACTCGCCCCTCGTTATCCACTCTCCTGGGGTGCTCAAATGTTGATGGTACCCTGGTAGCAGGTCTGAGTCCTCTGTGTGGGAGTTTCCCACTGGCTGAGAGAGCCAGAAGAGCTATGGTTTCCCTGCAGAGGGCTGCCCCTCCCCCCTCTCTGGGAGCCGCACAGACCTGGATCACTGATCTGATGGGGAGGGAGAGGAGTCCTCTTTACCTCTCCCCACTTTCTCCGGGGGCCCCAGCATGTTCCACTCTCAGATACGCGGCACTGTGGATCTTCCTTTTCGCTGTCTAGGAGTCCGTTGTTGGTCTGTGACTGTTCCTTTTGTTGTATCTTATCAGGGGAAGAGTTTACCAGAAAGCTCACTCTGCCATGATGCTGACGTCACTCCAGCCTTGTGATTTTTAATGGCTTTTAGTTGCACATTGGTGTCCTGGTGTCCTCAAGAGCAGTGATTTAATACATATCAATTCCTGCTACTCCCAGAGGAGAAGCGGAGGAGCCGCCGCCACCCCCTCCTGGTCACATCCGGGCTGGATAGATGTTTATTAAATAGAGGAAATATTAGCAGCTTGATCAAGATGTCAACAGGAACACCAAAACAAAAATACCAAGCCTGCTGAGACCAGGGCATCTGATTTGTGAAATGGGGAAGAATCTATTGTAGATTTATGACTACTCGATATTCTCTGATTTCCTGTTTCATAGTTTGTATTCTGTGATCATTTTAGGTCAGAGGTTGGCAAACCTTTTCTCTAAAGGGCCTGATAGGGCCGGCCCCGTGGCTTAGCAGTTAAGTGCGTGGGCTCCGCTACTGGCGGCCCAGGTTCGGATCCCGGGC
This sequence comes from Diceros bicornis minor, assembly GCF_020826845.1. NCBI lineage: Eukaryota > Metazoa > Chordata > Mammalia > Perissodactyla > Rhinocerotidae > Diceros > Diceros bicornis. The sequence goes on along the minus strand of NC_080755.1, from coordinate 13,824,729 downwards.
ACGCACCGACGCACCGCTTCTCCGGTCATGCTGAGGCTGCGTCCCACATACAGCAACTAGAAGGATGTGCAACTATGACATACAGCTATCTACTGGGACTTTGGAGGAAAAAATAGGAGGAAGATTGGCAATAGATGTTAGCTCAGAGCCGGTCTTCCTCAGCAAAAACAGGAGGATTAGCACGGATGTTAGCTCAGGGCTGATATTCCTCACAAAAAAAATAAAAAATAAAAAAATAAAGGGCCAGATAGTAAATATTTTAGTCATTGTAGGCCAGACGTATATGGTCTCTGTTGCAATTACTCAACTCTGCCATTGTAGTGTGAAAGCAGATGTACACAATATGGAAATGAATGAGCATGGCTTGTTCCAGTGAAACTATAAGGGCCATGGTTTGCCCATTCATGATTTAGAGATTGAAATTTAGTGGACTCCTAAAGCATACCAAAAGATACTTTGTGGATGTTAACTAGATATATTGTGATGATTATTTTGCAGTATATACAAGTATTGAATCATTATTTTGTACACCTGAAACTAATGTAATGTTATATGTCAATTATACCTCAGTTAAGAAAAAAGATACTTTGTGAGTCAGCTTCCTATCTTAAAACAAGATGACCATATATAAAAGTATTCAAAAATAGGCATGGCCTCTGTAACTGTTAATGTAGGTCAATGGATTTGGTAGAGACATTGCATTCAGTGAAATCTCCTGTTAATCTATTAGTTTAAGATGTTGGTTATTAAGAGTTTATACCCTTTAGCCCAGTAATTTTTCTTCTCCGAGTATATCATCAGAAGTATTCAGAAATGAAGGCAAATATCTATGTATGAATGTTTAACATATGTCATTTTAAATAAAAATTTAGTGACCATTTAAATGTTCAACATTAGAAGAATGGTTAGGTATATTATGATATATCTACATGAAAAAATATACAGGCATACCTTGGAGATATTGCGGGTTCAGTTCCAGACCACAACAATAAAATGAATACTGCAATAAAGTGAGTCACATGGATTTTTTGGTTTCGCATTCCACATAAAAGTTATGTTTACACTATATACTGTAGTCTGTTTATTGTACAATACATTATATCAAAAAGAACAATGTACATACCTTAATATAAGACCTATGAAGTTTGCCTCATCGAATTGACTGTTCCTTTCACGAACGATTTCCTGGTAGCATGTGATGCTGTTTGATAGCATTTTACCCACGGTAGAACTTCTTTCAAAATTGGAGTTAGTCCTCTCAAACCCTGCCACTGCTTTATCAACTAAGCTTATCTAATATTCTAAATCTTTTGTTGTCATTTCAACAATCATCACAGCATCTTCACCAGGAGTATATTCCATATCAAGAAACCACGTTCTTTGCTTATCCATAAGAAACAACTCCTCACCCATTAAAATTTTATCATGAGATTGCAGCAATTTAGTCATATCTTCAGGCTCCACTTCTAATTCTAGTTCTCTTGCTATTTCCACCACGTCTGCCATTACTTTCTCCACTGAAGTCTTTAACCTCTCAAAGTCATCCATGAGGGTTGGAATCAACCTTGTCCAAACTCCTGTTAATGTTGATATTTTAACCTCTTCCCATGAATCACGAATGTTCTTAGTGGCATCTAAAATGGTGCATCCTTTCGAGAAGGTTTTCAATTTACTTTGCTTGGATCTCTCAGAGGATTCACTATCTATGGCAGCTATAGCCTTATGAAATGTATTTCTTAAATAATAAGATTTGGAAGTTGAAATTACTCCTTGATCCATGGGCTGTAGAATGGATGTTATGTTAGCAGGCACGAAAACAACATTAATCTCGTTGTACATTTCCATCAGAGCTCTTGGGTAACTAGGTGTATTGTCAATGAGCAGTAACATTTTGAAAGGAATCTTTTTTGCTGAGCAGTAAGTCTCAACAGTGGGCTTAAATAGTCAGTAAACCATGTTGTAAACAGATGTGCTGTCGTCCAGGTTTTGTTATTCCATTTATAGAGCATAGGAAGAGTAGATTTAGCATAATTCTTAAGGGCCCTAGGATTTTCAGAATGGTAAATGAGCATTGGCTTAAACTTCAAGTCACCAGCTGCGTTAGCCCCTAACAGGAGAGTCAGCCTGTCCTTTGAAGCTTTGAAGCCAGACATTGACTTCTCCTCTCTAGCTGGGAAAGTCCTAGATGACATCTTCCAATATAACGCTGTTTGGTCTACATTGAAACTCTGTTGTTTAGTCTAGCCCCCTTCATTAATTATCTTAGTTAGAACTTCTAGATAATTTGCTGCAGCTTCTACAGCAGTACTTGCTGCTTCAACCTTGCACTTTTATGTTCTGGAGACAGCTTCTTTCCTTAAACCTCATGAACTAACCTCTGCTAGCTTCAGACTTTTTTTTTTGCAGCTTCATCACCTCTTTCAGCCTTCATAGAATTGAAGAGAGTTAGAGCCTTATTCTGGATTACGCTTTGGCTTTAGGGAGTATTGTGGCTGGTTTGATCCTCTATGCAGACCACTAAGCTTTCTCCATATCAGCAATAAGGCTGTTTAGCTTTTGTATCATTCAGGTGTCCACTGGAGTAGCACTTTTAATTCCCTTCAGAAACCTTTCCTTTGCATTCACTACTTGGCTAACTGTTTGGTGCAAGAGGCCTAGCTTTCAGCCCGTCTCAGCTTTTGACATGCCTTCCTCGCTAAGCTTAATCATTTCTAGCTTTTGATTTAAAAGTGAGAGACATACGACTCTTCCTTTCACTTGAACACTTGGAGGCCATTGTAGGGTTATTAATTAGCCTAACTTTAATACTGTTGTGTCTCAGGGAACAGGGAGGCCCAAGGAGAAGGAGAGAGACGGAGGAACGGCCGGTCAGTGGAGCAGTCAGAACACACACAACGTTTATCAATTAAGTTCACCATCTCATACGGGCGCAGTTTGTGGGACCCCAAACGATTACAATAGTAACATCAGAGATCACTGATCACAGATGGATCACCATAACAAATATAATAATAATGAAAATGTTTGAAATGTTGCGAGGATTACCAAAATGTGACACAGAGACACAAAGTGAACAAATGCTGTTGGAGAAATGGCGCTGATAGACGCTCGACACAGGGTTGCCACAAACCTTCAATTTGCAAAGTGCAGTAAAGTGAAGCATGATAAAGCAAAGTACCTGTATCCGTCACCAGCCTCCCACCACAGCATTTTTGGAGCCCAGGGCAAGAGGACAATGGAGGCTCATATAACATGTCTAAATATTTAAAAGTTATAAATCAAGCTACCGGACTCTCAGTGTATGTTTCATCCTCCTACTTTTACAAATATACCTTCTAAATGGCCGAGAAGGCCAAGGTTAAATTTAGAATTCTCAGACTCTTTGGAATTCCATGCTGGAATGTGGTGGCATGGAGAGAGCTGGCACCATACTCCTCCCAGCTCTGCTTCAGTCCTACACCAAGAGAGCCTTACACACACTTGTGAGGACACCCAACCCTCACTTACAAGGTCCATCAACCCTCTTGGACTACTTGGCCACCTTGGGCCTGGAGTGTACAGCGCTGCACAGTTGGCCCTCAGGGATGGGCCTGGGGAAGAGGTGTAAGCAGGGCCTTTTCGTCATGGAACTTCAGGATTCCAAGTACCTCAAGAATGGTCTAGAAGGATGACACAGACTCTGTGTAGATACATCCTTCCTTCCCTGTGGACCCCTCATCTCATGGAGAGAGGTGTAGTAAGAGGAGGGTCAGAGCAGGGCTGCTGTAAAACACTGGGTCTTGGACAAGGAAGCCTGTGCCCAGTTTAAGGGCAGTATTGCCCATTACAATGTCTAGTAAAAGGTTTTAATAACATGAGAAATGTTTTCAGTATGATTTTATGTGAGAGACGTTTAATAGTAAATATGCAGATCGATCTCAATTATGTAAAGGAAACGTATACAAAAGAACTGGAAGAGAAAAAGCAGAACTAGAAGGAAACATGGCAAAATGTTAAATGAATTGTCTCAGTACTGAGAATAGGGTGATTTTTTTTTTTAAATACTTGAACTTTTTCTCTACTTGCCATACTTTCTATAATGAGCGTGTGTTGTGTTATATTTCCTATAATCAGGAGAAAAATAACTTATAAAACAGTTTCTAAAATTTTGACCAAGAGTGTTAATAAATGCAGCTTAGTGCAGCTTGGTACTACAGTAATTGATTGTCTTTATCATAGTTCCCAGAAGGCTAGAAAAGGTTATTTTTTACTCTCCTTTTATCTTTAAAATGGCATTTATTGCCTTTCTTGTGAAAGTCTTACAATGAAGGATGTTTTAAAAATGTGTAGAGGAAGGCAGCGTGGGACAGTGAGAAGAGGGCAAATCTTGGTTTGGATCTCATTCTGACTGTTTACTCGCGGTGTAACATTGGGGAAATCTTTCAATTTCTCTGAATCTCACGTTCCTTTTTTGGAAAATGAAGATAATAATAGCTACATCATAAGATGTTTGTGGGGAGACGTGGTAACAGCATATGAAGAGGACTTGCTGTGCAGTAGGCCTTGGTGTCAATTTCTATGACTTGTGAGCTGGGAGTAGAACAGAGACAGAAGTGTGCTGTGTCTCGGGATGTTTGCAAATTAATGGGAAAGATAACACATAAAGCATGTAATGATCAGCTAAAGAACAGTATTCAAACAAAATCTAAGTAAGTGCAAAGAGTGTGACTAAGATGGATGTGAGTGGTGGTTGGTGGGGACCACTGGCGATTCATTTTTCCTGAGTCTGGGGAGAATTTCACCCAAATGAGTGATGTTTATGTATGTTAAGGTAACTCAAACCAGAAGATTTAAACTCAGAAATCCCTGGAGACTATGACTGAAGTTTCCATGATCTTGGATACATTTGTTAACTGGATAGGAAGGCACGTGCAATAGACAGATCTCTTCAAAATTCACTTAGAAGCTGGGTGGAGGATGGAGCTATTAATTTCACTGTAGAGCAAGTTCCTAACTATAATCTGCTTACTGAAGCAAACCAGGAAAACATGTGTTTGTGAGAAGCAAAAAGCAAATCTGCCACCTTTAAGCACTTGTGTTATTGAAGGCATCAGCAAAAGTAGGGCATGAGCAATTTCCTTTTGTTCCAGTCTTCGTCTAAGTGGTGGAAGAGAGAGATCTGGTTCAAATTGTAGAAAACCAGAAAAAGTGTAATATTATCTTTAGAAAGCCTTAAGATTATAGCTGAAATTTGTCTCCCAGATCTTTTTGTCTCTGCCAAATGACAGTAACTCATTTTGATGGTGGCCAAAGAAATGAAGCCAAGATTAATGGACAGAACACCAGGCACAGAGATTACTATACCTGCCTTACCCACATGCTTTTGTGTTCTTGAGGCTTTTTGAGCTTGCCTTCTTACATGTCAACTGACCATAACAACCACCTCTTGCTACTGGGCTCTCGTAAAAGATAGTATGTAATGTTTCCAGAAGTTGTTCTAAGTTGTTGAAAAGAGAGTATCTGTAGAAATACAAAGTATACTGCATTTATTGTCACCATCACTTATTACTATGACTTTTTGAAAAAATTGATCTTATTATTGTTTCTTAGCAACTAGATGTAAATTTACTGAGATAGGCAGCTTCTTTCCTAATACATTTAAAAAATTTCCCCATCCCAAGTTATATAATGTTTAAAAAAATAATGGCAAACTCATTATATAATAATTTTGTAGTTGTAAAACAAATGTCAGTTTATCAAGTGTGTTTCATGGGCCTAAGAAGTATGATCTCCTACTCATATTCCTTCCAGCTCTGAAGTGAAAAGCCATTGAGCTGATCTGGAGTGAGTTTCGGCTCTACCCCTTATATCTGGGTCACCGTGGTTAAGTCTCCAACCCCACTGATCTGTTTCTTCATATAGAAAATGGGGATAAATTATGTCCTCCAGGATTAGTGTAAGGGTTAAATGAGATGATACCTGTGAAAATAGCCATTTCAGAACTTAGTATGTAGTAAGTAGTCAACAAATGTCTAGAGAATCTAAATCTGTTTTCTCAGGTCACAGCAAAAGGAGGAAGTTAAGACTCAAAACAGCAAGTAATAGTGGACTAGTCCTTCAATTCAAATGAAGACTCCATGGTCCATAGGGTGTCTTATAGGGTTTTATGTTTTTGTTTTTTCCCCAGATATAGACAGCATACTGACCTTAAAGGCTCTATCTTATCCTTTCTAGAGTCTTTTAATTATGTGCCTCTTAAAAACTGGTCTAGATTCTTCTAAATAACTAGTGTGACTTTGACAACAAGGCCCACATCTATGGGTCAAAACCGAGTCATAAACGGTCTCTACCTTCCAATACTTAAAATTTAGAAAACTCAAAATAATATGAATCTAATGAATATGAAACTCAGATACTTTTTTGTGCATAATCTGTTCTCTACCTTCATGAAGAGGGAATAAATGATAAGTAAACATGCCAATGTCAGAGATTTATTCCAAAAACAATTTGTGGGATGTATCAGCTTCAGATTATAGTGATAATTCTTTTGGAAGACTGGCTCTGAGCTAACATCTGTTGCCAATCTTCCTCTTTTTTTCTTGAGGAAGATTAGCCCTGAGCTAACATCTGTGCCAGTCTTCCTCTATTTTGTATGTGGGTCACTGCCACAGCATGGCTGATGAGTGGTGTAGGTCCACGCCTTGGATCCGAACCCATGAACCCAGGCTGCCAAAGCAGAGCATGCCAGACTTTTAACCACTATACCACAGGGCTGGCCCCGAGTGATAACTCTTTTAACCTCGTAGGAGTAATCAGGGCTCTCCAATCCACATGTAAGACATGCTCCTGAGATGCCCATGGACAGCACACTGATAGTTGAATGATCATGGCCATTATCTAGTAGCCCAGGCGTTTCTCCTGCCAGGAGTTATTTATGTTGTTCCCAAACATGTATTTGCCATTTGTTACTGTAATGCACAATTTAATTAGATATTAAATAACCAATGAAATATAAATTAAAAAAAAAGATAGTTATTGTTTCTGTGAAAACTTGGAAAAACTTGATAAAGGTGAGTGGCCAAAAACAATTCCTGTTGAAATAGGTGTGGTGAAAGTACTATAAAAGATATTGATAAGGGGGCTGGCCCCGTGGCATAGCAGTTAAGTGTGTGCACTTCGCTATTGGTGGCCCGGGTTTCGATCCCGGTCGCGCACCGACGCACCACTTGTCAGGCCATGCTGTGGCGGCGTCCCACATAAAGTGGAGGAAGATCGGCGGGGATGTTAGCTCAGGGCCGGTCTTCCTCAGCAAAAAGAGGAGGATTGGCATGAATGTTAGCTCAGGGCTGATCTTCCTCACAAAAAAAAAAGATATTGCTGGGGAGAATCATAAAAACCTAGAAGTATTCTTGACTCATATTGTTTCATAAGTGTATTTATAGTCTTATTTCACTCTAAACAGTTGGAAACTGGAAACTATAGATAATGCATTAGGGGTGTGGTTCATCAAAGGGACCTCCAAACAGTTGGCTCCTACCCGAAGAAACAGCCTTCGTCTTTCATTCAAAGATTGGCAAATGAATTCGCATTTATGGGTTTCAAGTTAAATGTATAAATGGATCTTTGGGTGTGTGTGAGTGCCCACTTTGTCAGTCATGATTCAATCAGGGAAACAGAGCCACTATGAATGTAATGGGAATAAGGAATTTACTTTAGGAATTAGAAATTACACAAACATAGGAGGAGCTGGGAAAATGAAGTTCTGAAAGGGGGAGTGAGAGGCTCCTGGAGTCACTAACCAGTTGTCCTGAAACACTGGTGTGGGTGGGCAAGTAGGAGCTTGTGGAAGCCGAGTGTGGCCTACTCTTGAACTGGGACTTCACCTCGTCGAGAGGTCTGTGGGAAACTGCTGCCTCAGTGTAGCTGCCTCTGTGGAGCCACAGCCAGCGCCTGGTGGTGGGCCTGGAGTCACTCTCGGCCAGCAGTCAGGATGAAAAGCTAGATGCGGAACAGAGGAGAGCAAGAACAAGTGGGGATCCACTTTGGCACCTGTATCAGTCTGTCACTGTTTCTGACTGCAGCGACATTCTGAGAGCAATGGCTGTGTCCTCACTTCCACCTCCCAAATCTCACACCAACTTCCTCCACATCTGCCAACTCTAATCCAGAACCATACAGAGAAGGGGATTCTGGGAGGCATATTTCCTAGGTTAACCAAGTTGACAAAGCCCAATTCTGCACACTCATTTTAACTGATTCTTTCAGTTAACCAGTTAATCGTAGATCCCAATCATGCCAAATTAAGAGAGATTCTACTATTATTTACTCTACTGTCTACATTTAAAAGTATATTAATAAATGATGTTAGGAAATTATGCCTGGGCATAATTTCCTTCAGGCCCTATAATCTTATCTTGTATCTTTAGAATTAACAGACAAAAGTTGAGTTATTAGATAGTTTTAGAGTTAGGGTGATTTATTGGGTAGGATTTCTAGTTTTAGTTACAGAGAAAAGTTAGTATTTTTTCCCTTTTCTCTTGGAAATCCTACAATGGCAACTAGAGAAAGAGAAACAGATATAAAAACTCTAACTTTGACAAACCTAGAAGATACCTGAAACTCCAAACTATAATGCAGGAGAAAGTACTGCCAAATACAGTGAAGATAAAACTAGGGCGTGGGTAGATGCTTGGAGAGTAAGACCCTGTGGCTGCAGATCTGAAACAAAGCTGGCAGAATAGTTAAGTAAGCAGGACACCCTTAGGGAGCAAAACCAATAATTCTTTGTGTGGAACAATGAAAGTGGGTGTGCAGGCTAATCTAGGAGCTTCCCCGGAGCTGGTTTGGCCTAAAGGAGAAGAAAGGTAGTTGAGGCTGAGTAGGGAATGTCCAGAGAAGTAACGTTTGTACAAAGCAGTCTGTGAGCAAAGCAGAATAAAGAAAAGAGACTCATTTTGTAAATAGAACTTTGACTATTGCTCTCTTCTGATTGAGAAGTTAAAGCTAAAATAACTCACACATACAACCTTGTGTCAAAGAGTAAATTCCTGCTAGCTCAAAATATTGTCCTAGTCCTTTTCCCACATGAATCTACTGTAAATTGGGTCCTAGAAGAACTCACCTCATTTAAGAATGAATAATAATCAAAACAGAAACTGCATAGAATATATACAAAGTTACAACTAGAAAAAGTGATAAAAATGGTAGATGAAGAAACTTGACAAGAAAAAAATGTTGCCTCAGATGAACATATAGAAATTGTCGCCAAATAACCCATGTGTTAAAATATATATATATATTTAATATTGTAATCACTGCTAAAAAACAAGTTCTTAAAGCAAAGATACAAGAGCTCAGGTAATATATGGCAAGTCAGCAGAAGAACGAATATAGTAAAACTCAAAAAAGAAGCAGAGGAGAAAAATAAAACTATTTTAGCAACAAAGGCTTTTTTGGAAGCAACGAAAAAAAGAGACATTCTGAAAGCACAGTAAGGGACAGGAAGGAGGATTGAAAAGAGGAAGCAAAATGAAATAACAAGAGTTTCAAAGAATTACAGGAAAAATAATACACATGTACAACAGGCAAAAGAAATCTGATATCTATATAACTACAGTCCCTAAAGAAGATTTTTAAAAAAGGAGGAAAAATTATATTTAAAGATATAATTTAAGAAACTTTAACAGAAACTAAAGAAATCTTTGATTAACAGATTGAAAACATTATTTCTGAGCTTTTAAAAAATTAAAGCACATGGGGCCGGCCCGGTGGCGCAGGCGGTTAAGTGCACACGCTCCGCTGCAGCGGGCCCGGGTTCGCCAGTTCGGATCCCGGGTGTGCACTGACGCACCGCTTGTCAAGCCATGCTGTGGTGGCGTCCCATATAAAGTGGAGGAAGATGGGCACAGATGTTAGCCCAGGGCTGGTCTTCCTTAGCAAAAAAAGAGAAGGATTGGCAGATGTTAGCACAGGGCTGATCTCCTCACAAAAGCAAAAACAAAAACAAAAAATTAAAGCACCATAATCAACATAAAGACATATCCTAATAAACTGAATGGATTTCAAAGACAAAGAAAGGTAAAAGGATCAAGTCATCTGTAAAGGGGAAAATCAGGCCAACCTGAGACTTCTGAAGAGCAGTATTCAATTCTCTAAGATAGATGATATATATAAGTCTGCAGGGGAAAAACGTGACACTCTACCCCCAAATTTATACATAAGCAAACTATCATTTAACTTAAAGGTAACAGAAAAACATTTTTAAGCGTATAAGAACTCAGGAATATAGCTCCTATGAGTCTTTTGTGAATATTGAATAAACTGTCACAGGACCGACTAGAGGAGCGCACTGAATCCATTTAGCAAGACTTTAAAGTACCTGGGAACAGAAATAAAATTAAAAACCTAATAATGATATAAAAAAATTCAGAGGAAATGGGGTAGGATGTTGTAGATGATTGAAGAACACTGATTTCCTCATCTTTCATAGCTAATGCTCAAAAGATATAATTTGAAGCTGATAAATCAAGAATAGAGAGATAAATGTAATTAAAACTATGAAGATAAAAACTCAGAAAAATATAATAAAATCAGGTGGAAGAGTAAAGAGTGGAAGAAAGAAAAGAGTAGAAATATACTAAACTTGTCATTATTCACCGTATGGAGTCAGTAGATAATATATAAAGAAATAGAAGATTAAATGTAACCTATAAAGTTATAAATTACTAAACACACACACAAAAAGCCCTTCAAAATTACCAGAAGAAACATACACACGTAGAGAAAGCAAATACAGCTCATATGGTAAAAGATTATTTTTAAAAGAAAGAAGTAATAAAAACAGAAAGCATCATGTAAAATATGATTTCAGGTTGAGATTAAACATATCTATCATGTAATGAATTCATTCAAGAACCATTTAAGCTCTTACTGTGTGTCAGGCACTGTTCTAAGTATTGACCCATTTAATCCTCATGATAACTATTCAGTAAAGGAACTGTTATTATCCACATTTTATAGACGAGAAAATAGAGTCACAGCAAGGAATAGTGACTTGCTTCCTAATCTCACAGCTAGTAAATGAAGTAAATAGAATTTGCATCCAACTAGTCTAGCTCCAGTGCTTGGGTTCTTAACCACTATACAGTACAGCCCTAGATAAAATTAATGCAGCATTCAGAGAAGCATTTGTTGTCTAAAATGCATATATTAGTAAACAAAATAGAATAAAAATGAATTGAGCAACAACTGAAGTTAGAACAACAGCAAAATAAATCTAAGGAAAGCATAGCAAAGCATAATAAAGGTAGAAAAATAAATTAGAAAACAAAAAAAAAAGGCAACACTAATAAAGTAATGCAAGAACTTGATCTTTGGTGGGGAAATGATAAAACTTTAGATAATAGAATACAAAAAGAGGAAGAAAACATACATTACAAAGTAAGGAATGCTAATGAGGAAACAACTACACACAAAAAAGAGCTGGTTACAAGAATCCTAAGAGACAATATTGATCAACTATACAAATAAATTTTAGAATATGAATGGAATGGATAACTCTATGGCAAATATAATTATCAAAACTGACATCAGAAGACAGAGAGAATGTAAACTCACCAATCACAATAAATAAAATAGAGAAAATTGTTGAAGAGCTACTCTCCAAAAGAGCACCAATCTGACATATTTTCATGGGGCAATTCTATTAAACTTCTAAGAAATACAAATTTCAGTTCTATTTAAACTATTTGAAAGAAGGAAAGCTTTCAATTTCTTTTTATGATGCTATCAAGACAGTGGTATCAAAACCCAACAAAGATAGCACAAAATGGACAACTACAGATAATTCAAAGGCATTCTAAAAGAATGATATACTGTTACCAAGTGGGGCTTATTCTAGGAATTCCAGAATTGTTCAAATAATTTTCTGCATCAATAAAATAGCATACGATCATCTCCACAGATGTTGAAAAGCACTTTGTAAATTCAACATCTTCCCTTGGTTAAAAACTCCTAAAAAATAACAAGAGATGGATACTTCCTTTGCACAATACAGTATTCCTTTGCATGACACACTGTGTATCCAATGCCAAACCAGCATCATGCTTAAATATTAGAAGCATTCAAAATAAGGATGTTCACTATTCCCAACTTGATTTATCATCATTGTGGGTACTAGACAGTGCAGTTAGAAAAGAGAAAGAGATAAAAGATTTAAAAAGTAGAAAAAGAGGAGGTGAAATTATCATTTTGCATATGTGATTATCTACCTCATAAACTCATGAGAATCAACTGAAAAACTATTATAAACAATAAAAAAAGTTCAGAAAGTGGCTGGATATGTAATTTAAATGTGAAAGTAAGTAGTGTTTGTATATACAAACAACTAACTGAAGATGTACTAGAAGAAAAGGTACCATTTAGATTAGCAAGAAAAGGGAAAAAGTCAAAAACACCTGGTATGAAACTTAAAGAGAAGTGTGCTTGATCTAGATTATTAGTTCTCAACTGGGGACCATTTTGCCCCCCAAGGGACATCTGGAAATATCTAGAGACATTTTTGATTATCCAATGTCAACAGTACTGAGGTTGAGGTGGCCTCATCTAGGTGAAGAAAACTTTAAAATGCTACCTAGAACCACAAAAGAAAGCTAATTCATGTCCTTGGGTAACAAGCTCCAAAATGGTAAGATATATAAATTTCCCCTAAATTAATATATAATTTAATGAGATAGCAATAAGAATAACAAAATGATTTTTTTTGAGCCAGAAAAGCTGATTCTAAAGTTCATATATAGAATTAAGCAAGAAATTCAAGAAAAATTCTGAATAAGAGCAGTATGGCATGGAGGACAATCTCTGTCAGATATTAAAACATATCTATGAAGCTTTGACAAATATAACAGTGAACTCATTGTAATAGACCCAAATACATACTGGAATTTAGGGTATAGTAAAGAAGACCTTTCAGATTAGAGGGAGAAAGATGCATTGTTCAGTAAATGAGCTTAAGTTATTTGAATACAATCTGAAAAAAAAAATAAAATTATCCATGTTTCATATCTTATAACAAACTAAATTACAAATGAATTAAAGTCTAAGTATAAAAATTATAGTAGTAAACATGGGATGTTTTTTCTTAATCTCAGTAAAGAAGGGCTTTTTAAGTTTGAAAATAAAAGACAAGACTGATAAATTCAACTACATAGAAGTAAAAATTGTCTGACAATATAGTTTAAAGTCAGAAGGCAAATGATAAACTGGAAAAAATATTTGTAATTCATATCACAGACAAGAGGGCTAATTCCCTTAATTTGTGAAGGGTGCATCTACTTCAACCAACGAAAAATGGAAAAATGGGTGAGGAATATGAACAGACATTTCATAGAAAGGAGCTTAAATTGTTCTTAAACTAGAGAAGACACTTAGCCTCATTCATAATAAGAAGAATACAAATTAAAACTGCAGTGATTTGTTTTTTCATTTCAGTTTCCAATTAAATAATCAAAGATCTAAAAGCTATGATTCTATGGGTAAAGTTATAGTGCAACAGGCTCTCTCATACATTGTTGGTGGAAATTAATATAATTTCTATGAAGAACAATTTGACAATATCTATCAAAATTTTAAAAGCACATACCCAGCAATTCCACTTGTAGGAATTTATCCTACTGAGGTACATGTTTGAAATGGTTGTGTATATGATTAATCATTGCAGCATTCTTAGTAATAGCCAAAGATTGGGTACTCACTAGTGAACTGGTTAAAGCAATCATGGAATACTATATAGCCATAAAGAAAGAATGTGGAAACTCTTTATATTCTGATATGTAAAAGATCTCCAAGATTTATTGTGAAGTGAAAAATTTAAGATACAGAAGAGTGTTTGTAGTATGCTACCATTTGTGTCATATATTATATTGTCATATATATATACACTATATATATATATACGTGTATATATTTTTATGACAATTATATTCCATCTTCCCTCAGAAGAATAGACAAGAAACTGGTAATAGTGGTTGTCCCTAGGAAGAGGTATTGTATTGAAAGGAAGAGAAATTACGTTTCATTTTATATATATATATATATATATATATATATATATATATATATATATATATATCCTACTAAATATATATATTTATATATTTATATAATATATACTATATGTATATCCTACTATATATATATCCTACTAAAATATTAATTTTAAAAAAATTTTAAGAGAAATATGTATATAACCCACATCATTGGGGAATCGAGTTCCTGATTTTTCCATGAATGTATAGAATTTTTTAGTTGTAAAGGACCTTTAGAATTTAGTCTCTGAAATACTTAGATTTTAAAAAGTAACAATTTTATAGAAATCTTTCAAAAGGTTATTATATGTGTAATAAGTATTACTTTATCTTGATTATTTAGGTTATTTTCAACATTTTAGTTTAGGGCCAAACTATAGACTAGAACCATGTACTCTTAAAATAAATGGCTCCACCTTGTTGTATATTTTAAGTTCTCTTGTTTCCTTTTTTAAATTATTTTTCTATCTTCATTGTCAGTGTCAGATTAAAAGCTTGGCTTTTTTTTTTTTTTTTTTTTTTTTATTTTACTGTTATTGTCCTTGCCCCTGGCATCCCACTCCTTTTAATCTGACGAAAACTAGGAATCATATAAGCAAACTTCTTCAAACTGGGTCTAAATGAGAGGAAACACGTTTGGGTGAGTGCCTGAGTGGCTTCCCTTGAGTGAAGTGCAAATTCTTTCAGAATGTGAACCTTGTGCTGTCTGTTGTGTCTTATTTGCTTACTTTTAGACACTGGACTGTGTTTCCAGTAGTTGAGAATTCTGGGTCAATGACGCCTAGAGGGAGAAGTTGTTACTGTGTTTGAATCTTCGGGAAATTTGGACATGTACATACGTATGCTTCTTACAAATACTATTTAATGAAATGACTGTAGCACACACATTTTCATTTCATGTTTACTGAGCCTAACTGAAGAAGCACTATATTGTCCTGTATTCTGGACAAGAGAAAAGGCTGCCTTAGAGAACTTAGTTTGTGGAAGGTTGAGTGGAGATATATCCCTATTTCTTTGATGTCATTTAGCTCTTAGGGGAAAGTTAAATCTTGATTAAATATGAAAAGCATTATTCATATGATAAAATAACAGGTAACTGGAAATTCTAGGTATCTGCCAATTTTTGTCTCTCTAAAAATCAACCAGAAAACAGTTTTTGTTTTAACCCTTATTATTGAAATTATGTCTAAGGGGAATTCCTCCACTTTTCTGCTCTAGAAGGAGACCATATCTGGCATAAGCTAATTGCCGCATGTAAGGGCTCCTTCTGGTCCTCGGGTTACAATTCTCCACAGCACAGTTCTCACTACATCATAATATAGTTGTAGATTCTGATGACTTAATGCACAGCCTGACTTTTCACCACTCTTAGGACACTCACTGGAATTTGAGAACGATTTTAAATAAAATTATTGGTTAAGAGTTTGTTTTATTGATCTCCATTTTTATGTCAAGTTTAGACATAATTTTATAGTTTTTGAGCTTCCAAATGTCACGAAAGTCTCTTTAGTAGAGAAATCCTACCTAAGTCTTAACTGTTTCTACCCAATTCGGCTAGAGAAGTTGGCATAGAGCTTATAAAGATAGTGTTTTTGTGGGGGTGAACTGTCTAGTCTGAAGCTTTTTGGTAAGATGTTAGTTATAGTAAGTTTATACAGATTGGCAGCATTATACTGTTCCTCATCTTTGGTGGACAAATAACCGAATATCTGTCTGATTCTTCCTTGTACCTCTCTTTTATGCTCAAATCCGACTTAGAAACTGAATTGAGTGAAATAATGGCTACACTGCTCAACACTGTATGGCAGAGAATATTTATCAAGCTGCCTTACTGTGAAGGTATAGCGATATAATTTTTGGTCCTCATGTTAGCTAGTAAATTATAATAAATTGAGGGAGTCCATTGATAAGTAAAACTACTTACTGAATGTCCCCAAACAGGGAATCGGTTATATAACGATGGTACATTCGTAAGGTAGAATTCTATGGTAGTCTTCAAAGATTGTCGTAGTTTTTTTTTAGCACAAGAAAATACCACAAATTGCTGAATAAAAAAAAGAGCAGTGTGTACAATATAATACCTACTTTTTGTGAGAGAAATTGCATACACATACACAAAAACTAAGCAGAAAAACTAAGGTAATATAGGAAAAATGTTAAAAGGAGTTGTTTTTATTAGAATTTGGCAATAAGTAACAAAGAGGTAAGATAGTGGCTTAAATAAAATAGCATTTATTTCTCTCTCACTTTTAGGAAATCCCAAGGGAGGCAGTCTAGGCCTGAGATGGTGACTCGTGGTGTCAGGGACCTAGGCCTTTTGTGCCTGTTACTCCGCTTGCGTGGCTTCCATTCCTAAAGACACCTCATGGGCCCAGATAGCTGACTGCCAAGCTCCAACCGTCTCGTCTGCAGTCCTTCCGCACTCTCAGTAGCAATTTTATATTCTTTAATAAAAGCGAATATGCTGGGTAATCATGTAGTTTAGTGAATAAACCAAGTTGCTTTTCATTAAAATGTCATTAATTTTGTTTACATTTGTAACACTTAGTTAATTGTTAATACAAATCATCTTTTAATCTGATATAGATGCTCCTAAAATAATAATATGAGAAAAGACTGCTCCTGCCTCCTAAACAGGATTTGTGGGGGCCGGCCCGGTGGCACAGCGGTTAAGTGCACACGCTCCGCTGCGGCGGCCCCGGGTTTGGATCCCTGGCGCGCGCCGACGCGCTGCTTCCTGGGCCATGCTGTGGCGGTGTCCCATGTAAAGTAGAGGAGGATAGGCACGGGTATTAGCCCAGGGCCGGTCTTCCTCAAGAAAAAAGAGGAGGATTGGCATCGGATGTTGGCTCAGGCTAGTACTCCTCACAAAAAAAAAAAAAAAAAAAGGATTTGTGTTCTCTTTGCCATGGACCTCTAATATATGAAACTGATCATTAAACAAGTTCTGCCCATTTAGAAACTTCCCTAGCAGTAAAATAGAGGTATTTACCAGCCTGTTGTTCCTTCTCTTTATCTCTAAACGTGCTCTCAATTCCCATTTGGCACATGTAGCCTTTTGGCAGATGTCTGCTCTTCTTTTTTTCTTTTTTCAACTAGCTGTCTCATACTTAAAGACTATTCTAGCCACAAAATCCATTGAGCCATTCAGTTTATGAAATAAACCATGAATCTTTGAATTTCTGGGACAACTGTTAAAAATTAGAATTTATAGTGGGTGTCATAGGACTCCTTTAGAAAGGAAGTAGAAGTAAAAGAATACCTTATAAAAAACAAATTGTTATTTTCCTAAGATTTCAATCTATTCTTAAATTCCCTTCTGGGGGTGGTCCAGGTGTTAGTGACATAGGGTAAACAAAAGGTCTTCAGGCACAGGATTCTACAAATTCACACGCACAGAAACAGGACAACACTTCCTTTACTACCCCATCCAAATTAATAGCAGGACATTTACTCAAGTGCTCAAGCTAGAAACTTCCCAGTTACCCTAGGCTTCTCCTCCCCTCCTCACATCCTGTGTCCAGTGGGTCACTAAACCCCATCAATTCAGCATCCTGCATAAGTCTTGAATAAATGACATCTCATCTCCATGTCCTTGTTAGTCCCTCATTGTCTCTTGCCAGACCATTTTAATCATCTCCTTCCCAAGCTCTCTAATTTTTGACTGTTCCTCTTCCTGTTCCCATTCCACTGTCTTCCATTTGGTTCCATGAATTATGTGTTGAAAAACAAATTTGATCATGTCATTCGTTGGCCTTTATGTGTTTGTGCACTCTACTTGGGTGGCCCAGGGTTCGCAGGTTCGGATCCCGGCCGTGGACCTCCGCACCACTCATCAAGTCATGCTGTGGCGGCATCCCACCTACGAAATAGAGGAAGATGGGCACAGATGTTAGCTCGGGGCCAATCTTCCTCAACAAAAAGAGGAAGATTGGCAACGGATATTTGCTCATGGCCAATCTTCCTCACAAAAAAAATTTTTTGTTTAAAAGCCTAATTGCCTTTCTTAACCTAGCTTCTCTCTCTAGCCTAATTCCTGCCATTCTGCCTTCACACACTCTGGGACTCAGACACACAACGTGACACCTACTTTTTTCACCCCAGAGTTCCTTTACAGAATGTCTTCAACCCTTCCCTTTCTCTGTCATGCAAACTCCTGCTCACCTTTGAAGTCCTCACTAAGTGCCACCCCCACCCCACTCCCAGGCCTCTTGTATGTTCTCTATTACACTGTACGTAGTTGTCACGTCAGTCCCTCTGAGCTGTGAACTTCTCTGTGGTACGGTCTTATTCATGAATGTATCCTCAGCATCTGTCGTAATGCTTGGCACCTACAGGAACAAAATAAGTATTCATTGAATTCAATGGAAATAAAAACAAGTACAGAATGTGCTTTGTGTTTCCCAGTAAGACCCCAACCTGAAAACAATGCTGAGAAAACCAGGAAACCAGGTGGTGAAGCTGAGCTCGTTGAGGCAGAATCAGGCACACAGAGAGCTGCAGTAGTTCAAAGACAGTCCTGAGAAATTGTCTGTTTCTAGCCCCTGTGTCACCCTGGTCTCCCCTGTTCTTCTTTGCTTGTTCTAATTTCTTCATTCCTTTCTCTCAATTGCTCAGAAGTGTCCATTTAGCTTAATCTATTGGGCCTGCTTCCTTCTCAGCACTAAAGGCTGCTATATGGTGTGTGTGTGTGTTTGTGTCTCAAGATAAACGCCCAGAAATAGAGTCTCATGTGCCCACCCAGAGGGGTATGTGAATGAGGGGGAAAGGGGGCAAAAGAGAATGAATAATAATCAGTCGTTATGTACTGAGTGTTTGCCAAATGCCAGGATTGATGTTTAATCCTTACAATACCCTGGAAGATGTAGGCACTGTTATCCCTGCTTTACAGATGACGTAACTGAGGCAAAGAGAGACTGAATCACGGGCACTCTTGGAAGTGGGGGACTGGGATCCAGTCAATGCAAGTCTGAATTCAAAGTCATTCTGTGAATACAGTTAGTCTTAAATATTTGTAATGGATCACGTCACAACTGATCCTTGTCTTACAAAGATATGTCTGAAGGGCAAAAGAATGAAATGTTTGTTTTTCCAAGCACTGGTGGGTTTTGTTTTGTCTTGTTTTTGGCTTTTTTTTTAAAAACTTAGTTTTGCTGTGAACCTAAAACTGCTCTAAAAAAATTAAGAGGAAGGTACAGAGATTTCCTGTACGCGATGGTGGGTTTTTCTCATCAAAGATTTAACTCCAAGGACCATTATAAGCAAAAGGATATTCCTATTGAACTTGGACTTAAATCTCAAGGACCTCATTGCTTTTCCACCCAGAATGTCCTAGGTGGAAAAGAGGAGGATTTGCCTGTCCCCTTCCTGGGTCTTACATACCTGGCCTTGGGCAGCACTAATAGCCTATTACTCAAGTTCCATTCTAACGGGTTAGTGTTATTGATCACGACAAGATGCTATACAATATGTAATAGACAAACAAAAATGATGAGGATTGGTTCTTGCCCACCCTCCACCCCTAAACACACAGACACACGGCCCTGTTGGGAAGACAAGCCATTCACAAAAGAACTGTTAACCAATAATGTGGAGCTGTTGGTGATGGGAGCCCTTGAGAGATTTCTGGGTCCTCGGCTGGTAAGGGGACACTGCAGAGTCCCCTCTGGGCTGTACGCCTGCATTCCCCATTGGGCCTTCTCTCCTGGTTACTTTACTACCAGCTCATTCTCGGTTGGTTTCCAGCTTCTCTACATTCAAACTCTGTAGTATATTCTGTATCCAAACTGCTTAGCATCCCTCTTTTTTCCACAAGGATCTTCCTAGGTCTTTGTCCTGGATATAACTCTTTTTTTTCCTAGGTCTTCAAAGGGTTAATCAGTCCTGACTATAACAGTAATTTAAGAAAAACCAAAACTAAGCTGCTCATTGCAGAACACATGGGTCTTGGCTGTGGCCCAGCCGTCAGTTGCTCTCCTTAGCTGGAAGAAGCAGGTCAGCTGGAAGAGTGGCCCCACAGTGGGTCAGGCAGTGGCAGTCTGTCCTTCTAACTGTGCCAAGGGGAGCACCAATGAGCTGGGGCCCTGGCCTGTGATGGCTGGTCTCACTGTTTGGGGATTGGAAGGATAAACAAATATTTTCACAGGGTGCATCCAGAACTGAGTAGTCAAGGTCACTGTGGTGCAAACAGAACACATGGTGTCAATGTGTCCTGGTGTCTGGGCTCAAGTGGCTTTTCTTGGCAGGATCTGTAAAGAGCACGGAGCATGCTGTAACCTCTGCTGTGGATACTGGGTGTGCTCTTACCACAGCTTAGTGAGATTTCTAGATCTGTTTCCATTTCATGTAGATTGCTTTCAAAGTAGAGCCAGGCTTGTCTTTTCTATGAACCGGGCGTTTGCCCAGTATGCTCTGCTCCTCCACTTGAAACTGGTCTGTAATGCTCTGATCCGTTCCATCTACCCAAGGAAGTGGCAGGTACTCACAAGGAGTCTCAAATGGCCTTGGGTTTTCTTTCACAGATGGGGGTAAGAACACGTAGACATACCTAAATCTCTCTTTGAAGAAAAACTTTACTATGATGAGGCTGAAAAAAAAATTTTTTTCTGTGAGGAAGATTGGCCCTGAGCTAACATCTGTTGCCAGTCTTCCTCTTTTTGCTTGAGGAAAATTGTCCCCGAACTAACATCTGTGCAAATCTTCTTCCATTTTTTGTATGTGGGACGCCACCGCAGCATGGCTTGATGAGCAGTGTGTAGGTCTGCACCTGGGATCTGAACACACAAACCCTGGGCTGCCGAAGTGGAGCTTGCAAACTTAACCACAACGCCATGGGACCAGCCCCTGAAAAAAATTTTTAAGGGAGTGTTGGTAGCACTTTCTTGTTTGACACCCCTGATTTTTTTGGATAGTAACATATGCAGTTTTTTGGTTTTTTTCCCAGATAGCCATGATGTAGGTAAGATGTATTGAGTGACTGTTAGGATAAAAAGTATCAGACTTTTCTTGTTTTTTAATGAGAATGTTCATCGACATATGGTATAGTATATAGCACTTTTAGTATATGTTTACTGTTGCAGGGCTTTGAGAATTTTCTTTTTTCTAAGTAGACATCAGACTAACTTATCTGCAAAATTTTTATCTGGCTTCAAAATCAGTGCCTTGTCATTAGCAAACCTCACTTACTAGTTTTAGTCAAGTCTAAGCTGCACAATGGTTGAATTGGTGACTATTATATTTGTTTAACTGCTGTAAAGTAAGTTTGCAACAATAGATGCTTGCACTTAAATAGGCCTGCAGAGCATTGGGGCCCTATCAATCATGCCGAGATTTCCCTCCTGCTGTCTTTTCTGATGGACAATTCTGCTGATGTGGATATTCAAAAAGAAGGGATCAGGAAGAACAGATGATGGATAAAGACAATCTTCTGTCTTGAGAGGAAATCGGAGAAATCCTTTTAAGGAATTTCTTTGTCATGGTGTCAGAAGATTAATTATGCTCGTGTGAAAACAGCTTTCTCATTGGGTGAAAAGAGACATTATCCTTCTGACTTGTGACAGAAGATTTTCAAAGAAAGAGAGTTAAAGATTTCGGCTATTCTGAAATCTTATTCTCTTGTCTTCTAAGCATCCTCCAAGACCATTGGATTACATCCGTGACATGGTGACGTTCAATGAGTAATTAATGAATCAGGAATTTTTGTTCCAAGCAACTCCTCCTCCTGTTCCTCATGCACAGCTCTTCGGAGGCCTTTATACCCAAGTTTGTACATCAGATTTTAAAATAACATAATAATAGTATGAGTGATAACTTCTTACAAGTCAGGAATGGTGTCTTGTTGTAGTAATGTGGAAGAAGAGACACTGCAGTACAACCAAAAACTTGTACAACAGATCAGTAAACACAGTTTTTAAAAAGGCAGTAATTCTATAATCTGAAAAGTTATCTTAAAAAAATTCAACTCTTAATTGTATAATTTAAGCTAGTTGGAAACAGTGATAATGTTTAAGATATTTACACTCCATGCAACCTCTCAGAGCATAACGAATCAGTATTCAGAAAAATGGTTGAAAGTTGGAGACACAATACATTGCGTAAAACATAATAGTGAAGTGGTTTCAGCTAACTTTATTTTCCAGATAACTGAAGCCTCAAAACTTAAAAAAAGTATTATTTCAGTGAAAGATCTTTCTAAAATACATTACTTAATACTCTGTCTTTTAAATAATGCACATTAACCTACTCAGCATCCTAATCATAAAGTTCTGCTATTGTGCTGCACTGAAATACAACGATATCCTCACTGACTGTTGAAGTATTTAGTGTAGCGTTATTTGCCTCTGCAGTAAATGCCCTGAGGAGCCATATTTTTATTTTTACTATCTACTTTTTTTAGATATGGAGTCTCTTCCCTTCAGGTGAGTTATCACTTTTCCCTGGAATCTGTGTGTCCTGTTGCTGGTAAACTGCTATTTTTGCTTTATACCTGAGGGGGAGCCTGTACCTGTGATACGAATCAGCTCCATTTCTTTCATTACTTCACTATAACAAGGTATTTTTCTCTTATTTCCTGGTACTTGACTAGTTCTAGGCTGGGTAGTTGAGGTTTCCCAAAGTCTGATGTCTGGAGGGGGCATTGCTGTGTACACATGTGCATGCACACACATGCACATATAAATGTGTTCATTTACTAATTGTATCAGATATTAATACGAGGCCGGCCCCGTGGCTTAGCGGTTAAGTGCGCGCGCTCCGCTGCTGGCGGCCTGGGTTCGGGTCCTGGGCGCGCACCAACGCACCACTTCTCTGGCCATGCTGAGGCTGTGTCCCACATACAGCAACTAGAAAGATGTGCGGCTATGACATACAACTATCTACTGGGGCTTTGGGGGAATAAATAAATAAATAAAATTATATTAAAAAAAGATATTAATACTATGTATCATGTATTATTTTAGTGGTTCTGAGAATACCTATCACCAGTGGCATACTTTTATATCTGAGCCTAAGAATAGATTTGCCAAAAAACATTAAAAAAAATTTAAAAAAATAGAATAGCTTTGCTGTGACCATCCCACTCTAGATACTTTCTTCCCTGCCTTTCCTGGGGCCCAACACTACTGCTGTGAAATGGTAGCTACACTTGGTTTTAAAGAAAAATCAGCTATTAGATTACATGGAAAAAATTCTTTAAAATGAATGTTAAATATTAGCTGATGTTAGTAATTGTAAGTTTTGCGGTAACTGTAGTAATTATAGGGCCAGATTCAGATCTTTATGAGAGTTCATAGCCAAGACCAAGTGAGTGAGTCATTTTAATTTACACTTGATAGTAATACTTAAATGAATAGATTTAAGTTCAAAACTTAGGATTCTTGAGTTTCAAGCAGTATCTAAATTTTTATATATTACCGGTTGTATTTTCAGTTTGAGTTTTTGAAGATGAAAAACTAAAGTTCTGATTTTCATGAAACACATGAAGTATTTAAGAAACAATTCCAGGAAATAAAATTCCTGGGGTAAATACGATCACTTTTCTCCTTCCTTTATAAAGAGGGAACATTTTGCATTTTGTCTTGAGGAAAGAAAAGTCATCCCATTATGCCACTCTTGTGCTCTCTTTTAGCAGGATGAATTAACCTTTGAGAGGGCTTTAATTAAAACTGTAAGTAATTTATCTCAATGACTTAGAACATTTGAGGAGAAAACAATTAATGAATTAATTAATAGAAAATATAGCCAGTTATAGAAAACGTTTCTCTTTGTCTTTCTGACTCTGCCATTAAAGGAGAACAATCAATTTATCACCACCAGCTGCATGAATTCTATGGAAAAAAACTTCTGAGTTTTCTCCTTCCTAAACCCTTGCTGAGTTGTTCTGGCAGTACATAAAAGTGAGTCATTTGTACCTGAAATACTTTACCAGTGCTCCATTAATCTTAGTGATAGTGTTCTCTCTTTTCCTGCAAGAAGTGGGATGAGGAGATATCATGGGTGAAGAAGAGGTAAGCTCTTTTAAAACAGATGTGTAAATGAATAATAGGGAAAGGTCATTTTATATTTTGTAGCCTGGCCTTTTTGATAACGAATACATGATGGAAGTACCAATGATTGTTTTGTGGTGTATTTTATATCATTTGTTAATAGCGTGTAATACCTTCAGCATTAAGAGGAATGCTTCAACAATTTGTGAAAACAGATAGTGTGTGTCTTTGGATATATACCAAGAAGATCTTCAGTCTAGAAACAAATGGTAGCAGACCAAAATAACGTGAAAAGATAGATGAATCAAGGACAAAAGATGTTTTTCTTTGGTTATTTTGTTTTAATTGTAAAAGCTCTATCACTCTGCTTCTTGTACACAGTGATTAAAAGGGAAAATAAATAAACTAACCTAAGACTTGAGAGTTTTTCAGCTGTTAGATGTTTAAATGAACCTTATGGAGACCTTGATTGTAGTCTCTATAATCTGCTTTGCATTTCTTTTTTTTTTTTATAATTTTATTTTTTTCCCCCCAAAGCCCCAGTAGATAGTTGCATGTCATAGTTGCACATCCCTCTAGTTGCTGTATGTGGGACGCGGCCTCAGCATGGCCGGAGAAGCGGTGCGTCGGTGCGCGCCTGGGATCCGAACCCTGGCCGCCAGCAGCGGAGCGCGCGCACTTAACCGCTAAGCCATGGGGCTGGCCCTGCTTTGCATTTCTTAAAACAATTTCTTTAATAAATCATTTTCCATCTAAACAGTAAAAGAACTCTAGATGGGCAAGCCTGCATTGACCTTCCCTCTTGGTTTTCTCTGTTGATTGGCAGGTTTCAAAGGTTAAACTAGCTACAGATGAAATGTAATCATTCGTGACTTGGGTCCTTTCCAGATCCTTCTGGAAACTGCAATAGCCAACTTTGTTCATTTATAAAGAAAGAAAGAAAAGTCATTCCCTGAACAGTTTGGAAAGGGAAGCAGTCACTGTCTCCTTCTTTCTCACTTAAATAAACAAGCTACGTAGAAAAATAAACTTTACTTCTTCACATCTGGTGCACTGCTTCCTCTTTTGTTGCAAGTTCACATGCTCCCTTTGCTGAGCCTGGTCGTGTGAATCAGGTGTCTTCCTTTTTTTCTGTGAAGTGTCTTGTGTAGCTACAATAAACACAGACTCTGACTGCTTCAACAGTCTAAGAACATCATTATACAGAAACAAACAAAATAAAGCCCTCAGCATTGGGAATGACATCAGGTGGCATTCAACTCAGCCTTCCCCCGTATCTGTTACTAGTAGAGCGATGGGAACCTATGACAGTAATACAGCCAGAAAACTTGAATAAGCAAATTCTGCTGGGTCCCCTTACATCAAGTCAGATTATACTTTTTTGTGTGCATGACCTCTACTTAATGTGACTCATTTTTCAATTTATTTCCCTTTATGGCATACACTGACTTGGCAACCCAGAGCAAGATGTCACAGGCAGCAGTACCATGATTTCTGAGGCAAACTGGAATTTATTAACCACCAGATCACTGCTAGTCATCAGAATTTATTTTTGCAGACTCCGCATATGTCTTTCTACCCCCACCTCCACCCTCCTATGCTCCTGGACCACTTGCTCAGAAATCCCCTCCCTTCTGGCATCCGTTCTCTAATGAAATACTTTGATAATTGGTATTTAATATTATTGCAATTTTTCTGGTTAACTTTTTCATGAAATGGGAGAATCATTTGCAGCCTCTTTTACCTCAGAATCTCACAGATGTGGTGCCTCTAATTATGTAGTTGAACATTCCATAATGTTCTTTAGAAACACACCCTTCATGTGACACAGAATCCAATTATCACTACTTAAAGCTTGGTTAAGAAGTCATTTTGGGGGGAAAAGTGGAATACAAAACCTAGAGGAGTTGTTTTTTTTCCTTTGGATCCTAAGCATAATGTTTCATCCCAATGCTTTTCATGAGGTTTTATGAGAACAGTCTTTGCCAGGACATTGTTGGGATTCTTTTGTTTTTGGTGTTTCAATTGATTGATTTTCTTTTTAGTTTTTACAGTTAAAAACCTAGTTGATAAAAAATATTTAATTTTTTCAATGCTCTTATTCCCTGCTAGGACCAGCCTGAGAGGAAAAGGTAAAGGTCAAATGCCATAGGCATTCAAGAAGTGATGGGAGGTGGACATGATGCTCACTTGGAGCAAGTTGCTGTTGTCATAGCAAGATGGCCTTTCTAACTCTCTTGTGCTCTTAGGTCCCTCCTTTGAGCATAACCACAGAGTGGCAAGGGGCTTAGTAGGCAACATCATTGGTTTGTTTCCGTTTTCCAAAGGATGAGATTGAAGTAAAGCAGTTAAATATCCAGTCCTAAGATCAGACAGTGAGGTTTTTTCCTTTATTTTTAATGTGTTTGGCTAATTATTACAAATAAGCATTCCATTTAATAACATACACAATTTTTATCTCTTTTTTTTTTCGAACTCTAATGTCATAGAGTCATCTGAGGTTAGGGTTGCCTATTTGTTAAATGTGGCAACCCTTTCTGGGGTATTCAAAATGCAGATTCCTGGGTCCTTTCCTAGAACCAGTGACTTGTAAATTTCTGAGAGAGGCTCAGGAATCTATATGGTAAACGAGTTCTTCAGGTGATTCTGATGCAGTCCTTGAATTAGACTTTGTGAGAAACGCTGATATAAATGATTCTGAGCTTTAAGTATATCTCAGTAGCCACATTGCCTTTCATCAGGAAAAATCAGGAGTAATTCCAACCAGATTTTCTATTTTGTTACATTCAGGTCAAATATAGGCCATGCTGTAGCAGTTGCTGAAACAAATGGGAACGTTCATTCTGTTCTTCCTCACTGTGACTCCCCATATATCATTCAGCACTTTCTACCACCACCAGTGACTTTAAGAGCCTCTCTGGGCACCCAGGTCAACAGGACTGATCCACTCTACCTCACTTGACTGTTGATTGTCTCCTCCATCACTTGTTTCTCCACACTGTTTCTTCCTAGGATTCTCCTTTGTTTCTTCACTTTTTATTCAAAAATAAAGAAAGCACTTTGTCTTCCAACTTATGCCATTGGTCCACATACCTCAATTCCATGAGGAGGTTCCTTATATTTTGCTTCTCAGCAAAGATTTTCCCAGGGTAGGTAATAGAATGAAAACTTGTAAGGGAGAGTGAAGATTGTATTCCTGGGTGAAAAATTGTCATTCTGGGTTAAGTTTTAAATTTATCTTATTAGAAAATTTGAGGTTTAAAAAATGCAAATAGTAAATTCAGAATTTATTTAATTGTATAGAATCGTATAAGAGTGAGGTAGGAATCCCATTTTCTTTTAGTTTGACTTCTGTAGTAGACCAGGAATATCAAAAAATTGTTTTCAAACCTAAGCCAATTCTTTTTGGATGTCATTCTGACCTCAGAAGTCTCTAATTAGGCATTTTCACAATTTGTGTAAGTAAATTCATGTTTAACCAACCTAACACTTGTTAGTTTTCTCTTGGGTTTTAATTAACGATCTTCATTACAGTTTGGACCGTTTCGCATATTCTTTTCTGTTACTGTAGAGAATATAGTGTGACTTAGCTTGAAGAGTACACGTATAGCGTTTAAAGGATCGAGGTTTGAATATCAGCACCGCTAACTTCCTCAAACAAGCCACTCAATCTTTTGGCGTCTGTATTCTCGTGTAATGAATACAGTATGTATCGCAGGATGTTATTGTGAGAATTAAATGAAGTAAAGCATATCAAAGCTCCCAGTATAATTCTGAGGTGTCTAGAAAATTTTCGTATTTAGATGTTGGTTGCATCTAATGACAATTAGGAAACCTTTCTCAACCTTAGGCTAAGATAATATTTTGAAGGTCTGTTATTTTTGTAAGTTTTTCTTTGACCAACCTAACATAATCGTGTTCTTATAAAGATCTAGAACCTAGGACATTATAATTGTGTTTCACTTTTATTCTCATCGCCTTTTTACCAATAAAAGATACTTTATTGATGAACCCCAAGGGCAGCTTAACCCTCTGGCAATTATCTACTAAGTAGTATGGGTTTCTTTGATTGTGTGTCTATGTTTTGCTTCCTTTTCTTGCTTCTAAGATCCCTCCCAGTTCAGCCCATCCTCCCCATCTCCACCCACAGGAGCTGATGATGTAGGAGTTCACTGTGATCTCTACCATCTCCACCCCTCACATAGCAGCACAATAGAAAAAAACATTGATTCCAGAGTCAGAGGACAAAATACTTTACTATTTCTGAGTGTGGTAATCTTACCAAGATTAACTGAAATAATATACATGAAAGAACTCTGTATAAAGTATAAAAGCATAATTCTTCCTATGGTTAGGGATTTATATAAAGAAGAGTATTAACATTTATTGTATGGCCTAATACATTGGCTTCTCTACTATAACCCTATAAGGTAGGAGATAACTGTTCCCGTTTTACAGATAACTAGCCTCAAGCCACGTGATTGTAAAGTAGAAGAGCATGATTTAAATCAAATTTATCACTCACCACACTGCTTGTCCTCATTGCTTTAGGAGCAGCACAGGTCAGGCCATTCTTGGTCCTGCCTCTTGGCTACCAAGGAGCGAGGGAAAGAGTAGAGGAGACAATAGAAGGAGATGCTCCATGTTTGCAGTCAGCAAATAAGGAGCTGTCTGAGAAAATACACTGTTACTGACTTGTTAAGACATATTTCTACCACTGGCTATGTGACAAAACGGAAAAGGCCGAGAAGCCGCAACACTAGTGAGAGTTTCTTCAGATGTGAGTTCGTGGCGGGGGAGGGTTGTGCCCCTCGTGTGCAACCAACTTGAAATGTGTCTTAGCCACAAGTCCCTTTATCTATATACTTCTTTTTTCCTCTGTCAAACGAGGGTGATTGACTTATTATATTTTTTAAATAAATATTATAAAAATTTTAAACTTTATTAAAATGTTATTATTATGATTATATAATTTCTAAACCTAGAAAAGTGGTGAAGCCAAAAAGCTTTATGGAGTTCGGACTCACTGCACTTCAGCAGTGTTTTTCGCCTCGAATACAAATGAAGTCAAAGTTTTCTCCTGGCCTACAGCCCCAGGGGACATCAGCCCATCAGGAGGAAGCTCCTTCCTTCTGTGTCAGTGCAGCCTTACTTATGACCTTATTCGGGTTTGACAAAACAAGGGGAGTACCTCTCAAAGGGAAAGTGGGAGCTGAACTACTTTTGTTCTTGGTGAGGGGTGATTATTATAATCAAACAAACCGAGGAGGCAAGATGAGAAGTTAATTTTTAAGAAATAGAAATTACAGAGAAAGATTTTCATTATTATACCTCAACTTTGGCTTTAGGCTCTTAGGACTATTTAAATTATCAGAACCATTTTTGCCTATCTGCTTATCTGTTATTGATAAGAGAGTCTCTAAATACATTTGTAAAATTTCAGACTGATTGATGGTCTATACACCTGAAAATGTTGAGTGGATCTAATATTGCACATATTGTCAGTGACCATGTCTTCTTACAAGACTTTCAATAAGTAATTATTTCTATTTTACGTCAGCATTATTAGGCTTAGCAATGTGGATACTTTAATGAATAAAACTGGCAAACAATATTGGAAATTATTAAATTTATTTAACATAATTCCCTAACTCTGCCCTCAAAACAAAACAAAACAAATAACAAATCTCAGCCTTCTCCACATGGAAGTAAAGAAGATTTTCCTTCCACATTTTCAAATTTAAACATCTGAATGGTATCTGAGTTTAAACTTTGCAACAAAAGCACAACAAGCCTGTAAAGTGATGGAAAATGTTTGGGGAATTATACCATGGCCTAATGTTTTGCTGCTTTTCATTTTGGCAGTTCACACCGGAAAGTGTTACTTATTTTCTTTGTAAATGAGACAACAATGTGGAAGAAAAATCACTTACAGTTGGCAAGATTCGAGTTGTTCTAGTTGGTATTTAAAGTAGCACTCGTGAGCCGCATGGTAAAATTGGAATGATGTGTACAACAAATTTTCAAGTCATTACAGGCCTTTAAAATGTCAGGAAGATTAAAATGGAAAAAGGCTGGTGCGTCTGGTTCATGAATTTGGGTCATGAACACGTTGTGTTCAAGAACCATTTTTAGGTCCCTGTTCTTCTAGGCCTCACTGCTTCAAACACAATTTAGGTGGAATAATTTTTTTTAATAATTACACTTAAGCACCTGATGATCTAATGAAGACGATTTCTTAATGTGTCAAAATGAGTTCTTTGTTTCTTGTTTGAATCTTTTGTTGCCTTAAGCTAATCTGCTTTAGGGTTCTCAAATCCAGGCATTTTACAATGCAGGCTCTAGCAATGGCATTCATTTGGAATGCCGCCTTTTGTTTACTGGCTTTCCCAGACCCTCCCGGCTTCCTTTGGTCATCTGGTGTCTTCACTCATGTGATTGGTCCTCCTAGGCTCTGCAGGTAGCCAGGAGCCTTTATAAGTGGATTTACAAGGGGACTCACCACGCTGGCTGCTAATGAAGGGAGCCGTGGGGATTTTGTTTTGTTTTTTTCAATCTGTCTTCCAAAAGAGTGAAGGAAAATTGTGTTCTGGGGTTGCTAATTCTCCTTGTTTTCCATTACTTTAATTTTTACAATTGATTTACTAACTGTGGTACAAAAATACAAATATTTTTGTTTAGGAGTCAGAATGTTTTCATCTGTCAGCCCTTCATGCTAATCACTAGAATTGTTTATTATTGAACCTGGAAAGAACAAAGTGGAGTCTCTGTTTAAACTCAACCAACTGACATTTCACCTTCATCTGTTTTTGTCTTTCAGGAGATTTTTGAGCAATTTGGTTTTTTTTAAAAAAAAGTATATGACTGGGAGCCTTGGATTCGAGTACCAGCCTTGTCATTTAGTACTTCTGTAATCTTGAGTAAGTCACATACACTCTTTTGGTTTCTTATCTGAAAAAAAAGGTACATATGAGATCCAAGATCATATTCTTCCAGCTTTCTTCTCTTTTTACTACCGATGTGAACTACCATGCCCTTTCATTTGATTTTTGGGTAAACCTATATTGATAAACAAACTTGCATCTGATAAAATGCTTTAACCAGTAGTCAAAGCAATAATTAAATATAAAGTGTCAGGGTCTTCATTTTAGAAGTGATGTGCTTTGTAGCTTATAACCCAGTTTTATATAGAGAGAATTTATTTGCCTGTTTTCCAAAAGTGAAACATGGAGCCCATGTTTTAGTTGTGCTTTATAAGGCAGTGGTTCTCAGGTGTGGTTTAAAGGTCTTCCAAAGGTCATGGAATCCTTGGATTTTAGAATGAGAAGGGACATCAGCAGTCATTGGGTCCAAGCCCTTGAGTTTTACTAACAAGGACTCAGACAGCCCAGAAATGCTTAGTACATCGTCTGTGGTCACAGAGCCAACAGAGCTGCCAGTAGGCCCCAAACTCCAATGACAAAATGGCACATAACAGGGTAGAGGTGTCCTAATTACCTCTTGATGAAAAACAGAATGAGAGGAGGGACTGTTTATTCCACGTCTGAAAACTTAAAAGTCACTGCTTGACAGTATTAGATAGTTGGTTAGTTTCTACATTATGCTTCCAGATTAAAGTTAGTCTGATCCCACAAATGTTTGATGAGGACATACTGGGTGTGAGACATTGACCTGAGGTGCTGCTCCTGCAAAACTGTGCAAAGTCACAGTTCCTGCCCTCAGAGACTTTACAGCCTAAGCTGTCAGTAAAACAAGTATACAAATAGTGCTGTGCAAGTTACTGGGAATAAAAACAATAAAAAAAACACAGATTTTCAAAATCTCAAAGGACATTTTCAGTATTTCAAAGTCCAAAGGGAAGATGGACTTAAATAGAACCTGATAGGTCAAGTGTTCATTAGCAGGTCAAAGGTAAATTCAGCGTGCTCTGGGAACTCACAGGCAAGATCTTAAATCGGACTGGGAGAAAAGAAAGGAACTAGTAAAATAATGAAATTTTGGCAAGTTTTCCTGTTCTTGAGTTAGTGATTGCTACTGGAGAAAATCCTTCAACCGTGCAGATTGATATCACTATAAATTCATTGTACCTAACCCTAAATATGACTGAATTTGTATTAATTTGACTGCCCTTAGCTGAATCTCTCTCCTTTTCCTCTAATCAATTATTGCAAATCTACTCCAGTCTCTTTAAGCCTGTACCCAACTACCCTTTGCTCAGTAGGCTGCTTCTCTCACTTCTGGGAGCCCCTGAAGAGTCCCAGTAATTGCCTTGACTTTAGCTGACCTCTAAGAACTAGTGATACCAAGCGCTTTATCTCCAGCCCTGCTTCCCCTTAAACTTCAGATTCATCTACAGACTACTGCTGGATATCTCCATTTGGATGTTTCACAGCCGTCTCAAAATCAACATATCTAAGACCTGAATGCATCACCTTCCATTCAAAACCTCATCTTCCTTGTCAGAGTGCCCTTAATTGGAGAAGGTACCACCATCCTCACCAGTCTGCATTTTAGAAAAATTATTCTGGCTGGAACATGCCAAGTGCAGAAAGAATGTCCAGTTAGGAGGCTGCAATAATCCAAACCACTATACTCCTTATCGTAGTAGTTAGTACATTGTATGTAAGTGCATGAGAGATAACATAGCTAAGTGATTGAAAACATGGCTTTGAAGTAAGATGGATCTGTGTCTGATTCGTGGCACCATCACTTATCAGCTAGCCATGTGACCTTGAGCAAATTATTAAACTTTCTAAGACTGGGTTACCTCACCTGACAAATGGGGACAATAATAATAATACTATATATCATAGGGTGTTCTGAGGATTAGATGAGATATCACATATGAAGCTTTCAGCACTGGCGTTCCTAACTAAATCTATGAGAGCAGAGACCATTTCTAGCTTGTTCTCCATTGTATCTGCAGGACCTGGCAAAGAGAAGGCACTCAATAAATATTTGTTGAATAAATAAATGAGATAGTGTCATACCTGAATGTAACAGTGGGAATGGAGAAAAGCAATGCAAGGTAGAGACCAAGGCTTCATCCTGAATCACTTGCCCATGTCATTAGTCACCAATTCCTACTGATTTAATTCCTAATTATTTCTCAGGTCTCTCCATCGTCTGTAACCCTACCATAGCTGCACCCATACAGACATCGTGATCTCTCACCAGGAATATAGTAGAAGTTTCTAAACATTCTCCCTGCATCCTGTTTTGCCTCCTCCTGAGCCCCTTCCAGACTGCCACTAGAGGAATCTACTCAAAGCTGAAATAGGAACATGTAATTCCTTTGCTTAATGCCCTTTCACACGGCTACTTTTTATCTACAGGATCCAGTCTCAACTCCTCACACCTGAGGATGCATTTTCATCTTCCTTTCCTACCACTCCCTCTCTCACACTTGGTAGTCTAGTAATGCCAGATTGGTCTTGTCTTCTGAACATACTACGCTATTTCATGTTTTCATGCTTTTTGAGAGGCGCTTGCTTATTCTTTCAACACTCTTCTCTGCTGTATCAGTTAGGATTACATTTGTCTGCAAATGACACTAAACAGCAAGGAAACACTAAACAGCAAGTTAGAAGTTTATTTCTTTCCCATGTAAACAAAGTTTGGAGATAATTGTCTGAGGCTGATAAAGCATCTCTGCTATCATCAGGGACCCAGGCTCCTGCCTTGTGGTTCTGCCGTCCATATGTGTCTTCCATCTGTTCCTCTCTCCCTTCAGTACCTTCTCTAGGACCTTATTCCGTTAGTCATCTCCTCTCTTTTGTATCATCACCTCTCCCTTTTCTTTGAGGGAAGAAGCTCATCGTACAACATCCTTGGATCTAATTACTCTTTCCTGCCATTTTACCTTTCTGACACCTACCAACTTACTTCCATCCTCATTCACCACACTTCTTGAAAAAGTAATTGCTACATGCCATGGCAGATTTTCATTCTTAGTGCTACTGACCTCTCTTATCTGTTGAAACTGTTGACCACCTTGCATTGCTTCACACTCTCTTGTCCCTTGGCTTTCACAACCCTGTTGGTTCCTGGTTTCCTTCCTACTTCTCCTATGGCTCCTTCTCCATCTGCTTTGCTGGGTTTTCGTTTTTCTTTGCTTGACTCTCCCATGATGGTGTTTCTCAGACTTCTCTCCTTGACCCTCTTACTCCACATACTTTCTCTACCTAGGCAATCCCTAGGTAATCTCACCACTAGTAATATCAGCTCTTTCTGTGGCAGCTGTCTGTCTCCAGGGGCTGTTTGTTCAGTCCCCACTCCTAGCTTGAGTCCTGAATTTCTAACTGCCTACTGAAAGGGCTCCTCTTCTCTGTTCCTTCCATCCCTGATTGTGTGCAGTTCTCAGCACCTCTTCCTAGACTCTTGCAGAAACCTTTCGTCTGGTCTCTAATCCAACTTTCACACTACCACCAGAGTTTCCTTCTATTTTTTAAAAATTTGATTATGTCAATTCTTTTTTTGAAAACTTCTATTGGCTTTCTTCTGCTTCTAGGATTAAATTCAAATTCCTCATTTGGCACATAAGGTTCCTCACAGACTGGCCCCAACCTACTTTCATATTCTCTTCTCTTGCCACTCAATGACCCCCAACAATGAGCTTTCAGTATTTCTAAAATACACCATGACTTTGACATTCTGTTCTATTGGCCTGTGAGAGCCTCCCAATTCTATTTGACGAATTCCTACTTTATCCTTTAAAGCCACCTAAATGTCATCTCTTCTCTGATATTTTCTTCATTTCTCCAGACAGTATTGCTACATTCTCTGCGCTTTTGTAGTACTTTGTTCCTAATTCTAGTGAACATTTACGCATTTACAGATTTGTCTTTACCTCTAGATTGAGGTCTCTATGAGATTAGGGACTGCCTTTACCATCCTTCTTAGCACAGTTCATAGTACTTTCTAGGTGAATAAATGAAAATAATGAAATTAGGAAATAGGAATAGCATTTAATAATAATGAGTTTTGTTTTGGACATATTGAGTGGATATATTGATTCTAAGTGGAGAGCAGCGACTCAGAAAAAAGTTTACAGCCGGTGATGTAGATGTAGGAATCACAAGCAAAGACAATAATAAACAACTGATTGGATCCCATGTTTTTCAAGTAGGGACTAAACAAAAGTAGAATATCTATAGGAAGTGGAGGAAGAGTTGGTAATGGGAATTTGGGGCATGGAGGGAGAAAATCCATAAACATCCTTGTTGGAAAAACTCCCATATTTGACACTTCTGCCTGGAGTCTTCTCCCCTTTACCAGAATTATATAGCCTTTCCACTAATTTGAAGTCCAAAATCCAGAAAAAGAATGGCTCAAAAGATATTCCTTCTTTTTCTTCTAGGATTAGATGCTACCAAATCAAAATTTTCATCCTCCTGGCTACCTCAAACCCACCTTGTCCGTTCTACTCCTTCTCTTTCCTGTTTTTTGTGGCAGTGGGGGCTGGAGGGGGGGCGTTGTTTCTGCCCCTTTTGCAAAAGCAGGAGAATGGATACTGTGGAAATATCTATTTTGTTCCCCTAACAAAGTCATCAGTAAACTGAAAGTTTACACATTTCTTTTTAAAATGGAAAAATAACATCTTTGGGGAGTCTATTCATTTAGATAGATTTTTTTCCTTACCTCTCTCCCTCTCTATTCCACTCCTTTGCTTTCTTGTACCTCTAGGAAATATAACACTGGCTTATGTAGATTATTTAAATAAAAAGGTACAGTGAGTTTACATGCAACTACTTAACATTTTAAAAATTGATAAATTTAATTATATAAAAATTAAGACTGCATTGAAAAATAACAACAAACACTATGAGCTAAGTCAAAAGGCAAAATGACAAACTGGGGGAAAATATTGCAACTCATATCATACACAAAGGACAAAATTCCTTAATATATAAAGAGCTCCTACAAATCAAGAATAAAACCAACAACCAAATAGAAAAATGGATAAACATTGGACATTTCAGAGAAGAAAATTCAAGGACCTTTATACATTTGAAAAGATATTCATTTTCATTCATAATGAGAAATGCAGATTAAAACTACACTGAGATATCATTTTTCATCTGTCAGATTGACAAAAGTAGATAATATTCTACATTGTTGAAAGTGTGGGGAATACATAAATTTCTAATTGGAGTGTAAATTGGTTCAGCTGTTAGTTCAACCCTCACTTAGTGCCTCATTATCAGGGATTCCCTACAACCCAGCTTTTCTGTGCACTTGGCATTTTACTACTTGATGTAGACCTTCGAAAAACTGAACTGTAATTGAAAATGTTTCCAACGCGTGGAAGAAATGAAATCTGCCTTGTGTCTGCTAAAACAAAAACAAGGCTGTTTGGCAACATTTAACAAAATTAAAACGGCATATATCCTTTGACCCAGTAATTTCACTTCTAGGAATTTATCCAACAAGTGCTAAAATTAGTGTCTATTAATTAATGCACGGTCGGCTGTTACAATATCTTTAGTAATAACAAAGATCAGGAACTAAATGTCCATCATTAAGAGACTAGTTTAAAATAATCATGGTATGTACATGCCAAGGAATTCTCTGAAGCCACTAAAAAAAGTGACGAAGTATGAGCCTATATAGAAAGATCTCCAAAATATTTTTTAACTTAAAAAAGCAAGATCCAAAAGAGTGAATGTGTTTGACTTGTCTTTACTTATGTATGTATTTAAAAAATCTAAAGTATCCATTTCTAAAAAAATAATAAAAGTGGTTTCCTGTGAGAGGAGACTGGGGGACAAGAGTTGAAGAGACACTTTTTACTAAATACTCTTTTCTACTGCTAGATTTTTAACCAGGTAAATATATTATCTACTCAAAAAAATTAAAAGGAAGAATTTTTTTTTAAATACTTAAAATAGAAATATTCTATTTTAAACACCTAACGAGGCACAATTTCCATACTGATTCAATATAGGTAGATTTTACTTTGAAAATATTTGTGATATCATTGTTTCTTAAGTGCTGGCTGTATGCCTAGAATGGTGCTAGGGGATGTGAGGGTTATGAGAAAGATAAATGTGAGCGAAGCAAGAAAAGGATTAAGGCTGAAAGGTTAAGTGAGGGAGTGGGATAGAGAACTTGCACAAAGGCACCGAAACGGATATGGGCTTATTTGTGGGGAACAGCAATAAAATTAAATTGATAGAAATAGGTATTTCATATTGGAGTGTGATGGGTGATAAGTTTGAATAGGTACAGAAAGATAATTAATGAAAGTTTTTTTTTAACGTTAGGTTGTGAAATTTGTGTTTCATCTTAGGGGTTATCAGCTTGGAACTATTTCTTATATCATCATGGAAAATTTTTTTCAAAGCTCCACATAAGCAAGCTATTATAAATAAATTTAACAATTTCATTGTCTCATGATAGTAAAAATATCTGAAGGGGTATGAAAAGTAAATTATATTTATTTATAATCTTTACTATGCACACATTCATAAACTGTATTTGTCACTATACATTTACCTACAGTAAACCTACAAAAGTGATACCTGAAAAGTGATACTTGTCAGTTAAGAAAGTCAACATTTTGCAGCTATGAAATGTCAGTCAAAGTCCATAAAGATAGTAATGATGATGATGATGATAATAAAAGGATATAGGGCTTACTTGTCTGCAATGTGCATAAAATTTTAAAGTAACTTCTTTATTGTAGAAAACTGGAAAATAAAGGTAAGCATAAAGAAAAAAAGTACGTCCTATCATCACATTACTCACTATTTTGTGATTTTTATTACACTGTTTGGATTTATCTCTGTATCTTATCAGGTTATTTATGTATTTTTTCCTTATAGAAATGAAACCGTATTGTTTTATAACATATTTTCCACTTCACATATTATGAATAAATTTCTGTGTCAAAAATATATTTCTTACAGCTTCATAGTATTCTATTTATGGATGGATTTGTGAGAGGTAAATGAAACAGTGTATGTGAGGTACTTGATAGGTACCCAATAAATGGTGGTGGTTCTTACTGTTACTGTAATGTGCTTACCTCTTTCCCTGTTGATGGAATGACTATTAGGTTATTCACAGGGGTAGGGGTGTTAATGTTTTACTTTATTATATACATATAGACATTAACTCTTTTCCTTAGCTAGAAACATTTTTCTTAGCTGATTGTTTTTCCTTTTTATTTGTTTTAGATGTTAAATATACAGAAGTTTTATATTTTCACTAGTCAAATCTGTCAGTCTTATCCTTTGTGATTTCTAGGCCTAGAAAACTAAATTCTCACTATGATACCATAAAAAACCTTGATATGTGATAAATATCAGCATAATAAACATTTAATTCTGTTTCCTCTTAGTTTTTATATGATTTGATGTAAATGTATTTAGGTATAGATATTTAAATTTAATCTTTTTTTCTCTGTAGAATTTATTACTTTCTAAATTGTTGATCATTATTTCAGTATCATTAAATGAATAATTTCTCATTGCCTTTATTGTTTTATAATGCCTCAATTGTCATATAATAATTCTTATAGATATTAAAGTCTTTTTGGACTGTAAACAATGAGCTTCTCATTCTTGTGCCAGCCCTGTATTTTAAATTATTAAATTACTCAAGCAGTGTTTTTGAAGGCCTACTATGTAAGGAGGTACCACAATAGGTACTGTGATTTCAATAATAGGCAAAAACAGAAAAACATAGTCCCTACCTTCATGTAGCATAAAATTTAATAGGGAAGACACACATTAATCAAAAGTGTTAGGAAGGAGATGAATAGGTTCTATGGGAGCTTTTAATGAAGGGTCGAGGGGATCAGGGAAGCAATGCTTGAGCTGAGATCTAAATGATGAAAGAGATTTAACTAGGCCAAAGTAAAAGATAGGATGGGTGGAATTACAGGCAGAGGGAACATACATGGTTAAAGGTTGGTCAGCATTACTGGAGCACAGTGTTTAGGAAGAGAACAGTGTTAGATAAGGCTGGGGAGATGGGCAGGGATATTAATAGTATTGATTTTTTTTTTTTTTTTTTTTGGGTGAGGAAGATTATCCCTGAGCTAACGTCCATTACCAATCCTCCTCTTTTTGCTGAAGAAGACTGACCCTGGGCTAACATTCACTCCCATCTTCCTTTACTTTATGTGGGACGCCTGGCACAGCATGGCTTGATAAGCGGTGCATGGGTCCCCGCCCAGGATCCGAACCTGCGAACCTCAGGCCACTAGAAGTGAAGCTTGTGCACTTACCACTATGCCACCACCAGGCCAGCCCCTATAGTAATGATTTTTATCCTCAGAGCAATATAAAACCACAAAGGGCTTTAGCAAGGAGTTGACATGATTATATTTGCACTGTAATGCAGAGAAGTGATTGTAGAGAGTGATTGCCAGAGAGCAGGCAGGGAGAGAAATTAGGCAAGTTGGTGCTGGCTCTTGGCAGGAGGCCTCAGTTCCTACCCATGAGGGCCTCTTCACAGAGCTGCTTGAGTGAACTTACAGCATGGTGACTGCCTTCTCTTAGAGCAAGTGATCCAAGAGGTCAAGGCAGAAACTGCAATATCTTTTATGACCTTGGAAATCACACACTGTCGCTTGTTTAATATTTTATTGATCACACAAGTCAGCCCTGATTCAGTGTGGGAGGAGATTACACAGGAGGTGAGAATCAGTGGGGCCATCTTGGAAGATGGCTGCCACAGACTATGCGCTGTGGAACTCCAACATTTCGTTGATGGGTAGTGTATCATGGGAGTGCGAAGGAAATTGAGAAGCAGCATAGGGAAGGAGGAAAACCAGAAAAGTTGTGAGATGAAATCAGCAGAAGGAAAGGAAGTTTCAAGAAATCTACCGAGAGGTATGTTAGATGAGAACTGAAAAATGTTCATTGGATTTAGTGACATGGATTTAATGGCCAAAAGCTCTTTCTTCATAATATGATTTAACATTTATTTTTACTCACCTCCCCTTATAACCTTTTTTGAAAAGACTTTTTTCCATCTTTTCTTTGATAATCTTCCTTATGAATTTATGGATGTTTTCATAATGTTCCCCCAAAATTCTACTGCTATTTTGATTGGAATTGTAAGTTTATTATTTTGTGTGAGAAACATATTTTTTACAACGATTAGGCTTCTCTTTTAGAAACCTAGCATATTTCTCTGTGTGTGTAAATTTTCACTTAAATTACCTAAGTAAAGTTTGGCAATTTAAAAAAACGATATTATCACATACCTGTCATTAGGATGATTCCTAGGTATTATTTATGTTGTTCCTATTGTGAATGGGATCTCTTCCCTGCCCCATTACCACCATAATGTTTTATTACTTTTATCCCGCATTTTATGTATAAGGAAACAGGCCCAGAGAAGATAGGTGACTTGGCTATGGTTATAGTGTAGGAGAGTTGGGAACTGCAGATCTTGTGCTACATTTTATAGCACATCTCTAGTTTTTAG
This sequence comes from Diceros bicornis minor, assembly GCF_020826845.1. Taxonomy (NCBI): domain Eukaryota; kingdom Metazoa; phylum Chordata; class Mammalia; order Perissodactyla; family Rhinocerotidae; genus Diceros; species Diceros bicornis. Next base: position 13,784,240 of record NC_080755.1, on the reverse strand, counting down.
CATTCTCATTTTGAAATATAGTGTCATGACTTGAGGAACTGCCTCTCATCTCAATTCAATTCTCCCAAGACTGGATTCCTACCAGATAGGAACTACTTCTTTTTTGAGGTCTAAATAGACCTAACAACTTATTGCACTGAATAAATATTTAATGAAGATTGAATATTTCCTCTGTGGTGGATCAATTACTCTTGTTGATTCTCTGAGGAAAGCTTTTCTTAAAAAAATGCCATGTAGTAGGTTAAGAAATTTGTTTTCCTGACTATTGTTATTAGTGCCAAAGTTTGTTTCAGTGATATAAAAATTTATGTCCCTTAGATTTTTTTCAGTTGTCTGTTTTTCCTGGTTTATATGTGCAGTTTGAATTTTTATGTTATCTCAAATACAAATCTGAAATTCATTGACCTGGTAGCATGCAATAAAGTCATCTGCCATGAGGGTTGGTTTTTCTAGAATGTGTGCTCTTTGGAGCTCTGAAAATGACAAATATTTGCTAATCAGTTTTAAGGATGTTAGTGGTGCTTTTTTTAATGGAAGAAATATAGTTTTTATTGATTAGTATCTCTAAAAACGTAAATAATTCTTTCCTTTTAATTGACAAAAATTTGTATTTCTTATATTTTTATCAGTCATATATTTAATTTTATTCTTTTAAACTTTTCTTAACTGATATTAGGCTTAAATAAAATACATTTATATTTGCCTTGTGGAGTCTCTAAATTTATGAAGTTAGTGAAATAGCTTGAAAGCTTTCAACTTGTAAAACTGGAATCATGATAGTGGAATTATTTAGTGCAAGTTATTAATGTGACATTCAGATGAAATTTATCACAATCAATTAGAAAAACAAACTCCTCTCATTTAAATGAAAACAGAAAACAATGAACAGGTAGGGTGCCTATATTTTTTATCATCCTTCTACACTAGGAAACGTGAACATAATTTTGAAATAGAGAATTCGTGCCTAGTGACAAAATATTCTCCATTTTTAAGGAAAAACTTCACTGTGTTTCACATTTGATTATTTCTGGGCCCTGTATTTCAATTGGAATAACTGATGACATTGTTTATTTTACTAGAGGAAAATTGTGTGAGTGTGTGTAATGACAGTTATAATATATATTTGATAACAAGGGTAGAATAAATCAGTTGGGTCATAGTGGTCTGATATCTGTTTTTAAGGTCTTTTTGACCCAGGAGTCTGTGACCTGTGAGATGTCCACTTTTTTGGATGTGTTAAGATATTTTACAGTGCAAGGATTTAAATTTAGATGAACACTACTGCAGGAAGTTGGCTGATATGGCCCAAAATGTAAAGGACATCAAGGTATAAATTGAAAAAGTTTAAGAAGTTCTGACAACAATTACCATGTGAGAAGAGAGAGGCTAAAGTTAAGGAAGTTTCTTTTATCCAATTTATAACAAAGATAACCTGAAATTTAACCTGATATTTTCAGTGTCTGATTACTCAGCAGCATTCCATTTTGTGAAAGCATTGCCAAGAAAATGTACCCAAATCTTGAGTTACAGACTGTTCTTGCATGTGATTGGAAGGGGCATATGAATTGTTTATAAGGTATTGCAGATCCAAAGCTGCAGAAATTTAGGTTGAGAGTTGGGGGAGGGTTCGAGCGAGGAAAGGGAAGCTTCATAGACATTACAGCTCTGTCCAGAGGCCAAATGGGAGATAAATCACTGCTGGCCACCTCTCTTATTATTGAAATGGTTCAGCCCTGGGGTTTAACTGAGGGACTTACAGGGTTTTGAAGTGCAAATAGGATGGTGAAGGGTAAACCCTTTTAGGGTTTCATTTTGATGGATTTTTTTCCTGTGTGGATTTCTGGCACTGACTGTGATCTGGAAGAGGCACTTAAGAAAGAAAAGTTTTGTTTTGTTTTTGATCAATCAGGCAGTAAGAACTTTCCACAGGGGTGTACTTTTCCTGCATGCATATCGATCCTATTGTGTTTAAAAGTGGGTCATTTAATTGGGTCCTTTTTTGAGCCTTCTGCAATGGAGCTGTCATTTCAAGGTCACGTCTCTCTCTTGGTATTAATGCCAGAGTTTGAGAGTGTTGAACAATGTGGTACTTTTGGGTCAGTAGTTGAGGGATTGCTTAAGGTCACTGTGTGTTAAATAAAGTTGTCTAGTTAAAGATCAAGTCCATATTAGAACAAACCATTTATATATTAATAAGCATTCTATAATTATTTAATCTTTTTACCTTGTTATATAATTTACATATTCATTTAATTATTTTGTCTGCATTCTGTTTTGCCAGCATTAAAATAAAAACCAGAAAATTCTGAGATTGTGAAATATTTATACTATCTTATTTGTACAGATACACTGAAATGTTTGAGGAAATGAGAGACAAATGTTTAAGAGATATGTTGATTTATCAAGTTGAAAATTTTTCTTTTACGCCACAAATAATTCAAACACAGGAGATAAAATATCTTTTAGGGCCGGCCCCATGGCTTAGCGGTTAAGTGCGTGCGATCCGCTGCTGGCGGCCCGGGTTCGGATCCTGGAGTGCACCGACACACCGCTTCTCCGGCCATGCTGAGGCCGCGTCCCACATACAGCAACTAGAAGGATGTGCAGCTATGACATACAACTATCCACTGGGGCTTTGGGGGAAAAAAATAAATAAAATAAAAATTAAAAAAATATATATATATATATCTTTTAAAATTTATATTTTTTTAGTAGAAAGAGGATGAGAGGAGTCATTAGTGACCCCAAAGAAAAATAATTACAACTTAAAGGCTTTTTGTGCAAAAATTTTAAATAAAAATTAAAATATTTGTATTAAAGAAGTGCCATTGTAAATGCTTATGTTTCTTCTTAGAAATATGGTTGACAGAACTTTTCTTGAGCATTTGGCTCTTTATTTTAGATTTAACACAGATATTTATATCATTTACTCTTTTGAAAATGATAATGTATTTAGCTGCAGCATAGATTTTCTTCTGAGTTGCTTGATATCTGTTATAAAAATGGGTTGTTAATCTCCATAATTGACATTGATCACACAATGTTCTTAGTGACCTCCAAATCATTTTTTGTTGTTGTTCTTCAAGAATTTCCCTTTACTATAGTTATCTAAGTATTAAAGTTAAAATTAAATGTTGGAGTTCAAATTTACCTATTGCTGCATGAAGATTTCAAATAAGATGGTTAAAAAAACAAAAACAAAAATACCCTAGATGGCATCAAGCAGAGTCCCCTGTGTCTACAGTATCCCTGTCATTAGTTTGTTGCTGGGAGATGTTAATATGACCTTTCCTTTGTTAGAAAAGAGATCTGTAGTCCTTCCCAGAATCCTCTTGCTAACTATCTTTTTAACCCAAGTTGAGGTGATCTGATGAATGAATGGTGAGCTTTTTTATGAGCTCCACATATTGTTGACATTGTGTCACAGCTTGCTTTTTAATTTCTAATGTGTTTTCAATTTGCAAAATATGCATATCAGCAGTAGAACTGAGTCAGCATTTCTGAGTCCAGATATTGCTTTATGCAAACAAGCCTGGTCAGGTTTAAGAATGCTGTATCATAAGCCTCAGATTTACTGAAACAGACACGTGAATGAATTTCACTTTGAATATCGTTGAATAAAAGAAGATACTTGAGAAAGGCTTTTTTCCCAAGAACTTCTCTTGCCTCTTGGCAAGTGAATTGCCCCAATATAAAAGCATTGGGGGAGACAAGTGAGCCGCAGAGTGAAAAGGCAATCCACAAATAATCACTCTTTTCTGCCTTTGATTGTGTCAGATTTTTTTGTGTGTGTGGCAATTGTTTTCTTTTTCGCTTAGAAGAGGTTTATGGTCTAATGTCTGTCAAGTCAGCCCCTGTCTTAAGGTTGCAGTTGTATTTCTCTCTGGAGTTCCTAGAGGTGATGTTATCTTTTGTTCACTCAGCAGTGTGGTGGTTCCTGAGAGCATCTGTCACTTTAGGCATTACAAGATGGATGGGTCTCCAGTGAACTGCTGGTTGAAGCAAATGGTGAAAATAAGAAAAGACAAGGGGTTTCAGGGTCTGCAGAGCGGACAGACAACAAGGAAATACTGTTAGAAATCAAGAGTAAGCTGAGCAATAGAGGAAGAGAGAGCAAAGATGGATCATATGTTATTTTATAAACATCTTGGAAATCAGAGTCTTTTGGTGGCTACCGTGATCTGAGGGGGACATCTGCATCATGGTAAACAGTTCTGTGCTTTGGATTTGCAAATGTGTTTGGACATTGAAAAAAAAAGTCTGGAAAAAGTGTTGGGAAATGACGAGGAGATAGAATGTTTTATGTGAGGATTTTGCTGTTTGGAGAATTAGTCATCTTTTAAAGCGTAAAGATTTAAAAAATTTTTAGTCTTTAAATTTCTCTTTATATTTTCTTTTCTTTTTTTTTCTTCCTTTTTTTCTGTTCTTGTAAGCATTTGAGCAACTGCAGATATTAAAATGTTTGAAAAGTTTTAGCCATATAACTAACATCCCTTGTTTATGAAGCTGCTTTGGCATTTTTACAGGGGAATTCTGAAAATTTTGTGCTCATGCTTTAGGGGGGCTGGGGGGAGATTTTAAGCTATTTTAAGTAACCTTCCACTTAATTGGATGGGCTCTTTGATGAAAGAAAGAAATATAATTGTTATTGATCTGTCAGAACAAGGTAGAGATTTTGCATTATATTTAGAAACTCATTTTATTGGTGAAAGTTAAAATTTGTAAATCCTGCCTGATAAAAAGTCCTTCCTTTTGAAGAGAAGGAATAGGAAGGAGGTTGGCCAGGGAGTAAAGCGGGGGGCGGGGAGGAAATGTGGGTGAAAAAAATGATTTTGTCAAACTTTCTGGCATTCGTCTATGAAAAAGACCATAATGAAAGGCAAAGAAATTAAGAAATTAAGATGATTAGAAGCTTTAAGCTATGCAAATGGTAGAGTATCTTCCTTCTCTATGTGTGTAAATAATAGATGAAAGAGTAAGAGTGACAACAAAGGATCAGGTCGTTTAAGAGAATGTGTGCAGCCTGAATAGGGGTCTGTGGCCCAGGGCCAAAGGTCTTAGCTTTGAGTGTAATTAGAAGAAAATACAAAAATGTCATTACTAGCAGGTGAAGTGTGCAGCACGTGGCCAAAAATTAGCAATTTTAGACTCTGAAGCTATTGGAATTGGATTACTGACCTTTTTTAAAAATCATTACGGTCCTTGTGGAGGCATATAGTTTCATTGGCAGTAATGCAGTTTGACCTTGTTGACCATATGGGGTAATCTTGGGTTTGGACGTAGGGAGCAAGACTCCTGACTTACAAAAAGATATCTGTTTGTGTGTGGTGGGTGGAAAATATATGAGTTTGAAAATCTGCGTCTTGCATTTGTAATTGTTCTTTTGCCTGAAGACATTCTTCTGACAGTAAGAGAGGTAAGATACAGATTTTTATTTCAAAATCTAAAATGGTTCTTTTCTCTCTTTCAAGTTGGCATAAAAGGAGAGTAAAATGAAAACTTTTTTTAGAAAACATAAGCTAATATTACTTTAAATGTTTTAGTGCTATAAATATGCATTTTTAAATTTGTACATTCTTAGGAAAATCTTCTTTTGTTTTCTTTTTAGACACAGTAACAAAGGAATAGAAACACTTCTAAATTATGTATAAAAATCAATGACAAATAGTTTTTATTTCGTTGCTGTTTTATGACTAAATTTCCTATTTTTCCATGCAATATTTATTTTGACCATAATCTGCTTAAAGGAGAGAATACTATGCACACTGTAATTTTCAGCCGGTTATATGTAATTATAATTATTTAGTTTAATTTCTTCTAGAAATACACTACTCAAAATGGTAGGAAACAGTAGCTCTTTTTCTTCTTGCAGGCTTTCTTTCTCAGAAATTATTAAAGCTTTAGTTTCAAAAAGTAGAAAAATAATTTCAATAAATATTAGTTAGGTCTTAAATTTTTGATAATTCTTTGATGAGGTAAATTTTGGCCAAGCATCAGAGATTATAAAACTCAAACTCCTTCGAATAAGAAAATTGCCTTTCACTGATTTCAATCCTAAAAATGAAAATAACCTGTGGGCTTTTAGCATTATGGGAACACCTGTCAAAAATGCAGACTTGACCAATTTACTCAACTTATATTTAGAGGGGGAAATTTTAAGAACAACAGAAATTAATTATTTTTGAGTATATATAATTAGGAGTGATTCTTTGGGAGTATTTAAGAAGGAGGAATATCTATCTATATCTGCCATTTAGGATGGAGTTGTATAAGAATGATAATTTATTTCTAATTGTAATTTTTGTAGAATTGTAAATATTTAGATTATTGTATTGTAGAGTATAATGCATTTGGAAACTGATTCATGTCTTTAAGCGTATATTTTTATTTTTTATGTTTTTGCAGGTGCAGAAGAGCTTTAAACAAGTAAAATCTAGGCAACAGGCTCCCTGAAGTGTTGACAGCCCAACTTAATCATGAACGTGATTCAAAAATGTTAATAAATAAACCAAGGTATTGTACAATTATAATATGCCCCCTCCCCAATTTTTCAAGATCAAATTTGTTTTAGGAAGTTGTATTTGGAATTTAAATAAAGCTACTATATTTGGTCCTTAAACTGATTAAGCCGCTATTTCCATGAGCTCCTCTCCTTCCATTTCCTCCCCTCCCTGCTTTCCTGTCCCCTCCCCCATCATCCCCACCAGAAAAAAAAAAAAACCCAACGTATTAAGCAATGAGGTTTTTTTCCTACAACAGCCTCTGTGTTATATTTCTTATATACCTAAATTATGATAGTAAGAATTCAGTTCTTGATTCCCCTTTGTTGATTATGGTTTGATCTTTCAAATTGCCTAATAAGAGATATTTAGATTATTGGCTTTTGCAAAAAAACTCAAACCGTATCTAGTGACCGCATATCTTTAAAATTTTTGTCATATAACACTATCCTGACAAGTATGTTTTAAAAGCTTTATAAAAGTTTTTTTTTCTATTTTTTGAAGGCTTTTAATTTAGAGAAAGAAAATGTGATACTACCTTTTTTCCCCCCTATGTCAAAGAAAATTAAAAGTTTGCTTAGAATTACAAATTTAGGGATACTGTTTTAGGTACCTCCTGTCTCTCAGGGCATAACCCAAGACCATCACTCTCCTTTTGGAAGTTACAACGTGCTTCAATAGCCTGGCATTTCCAAGAGAGGCCAAAGATCTTTTCCTCTTTTATGACCCGTTGTATCCTTTTGAGGCCAAAAAGAACAAGAGGGTCATTGCCACTTCAGCCTGGTCCCTGTTTGTTCCTTCATGGTGACCACGCAGTTCCTGAAACCTAGTATTGGCTTAACATTTGGGCCTGGAACATCTGGAAAGTGGTCAGAGAGGAGTGGAGGAGAGAGAAGAGAGGGAGAACTGTTGCGTTTTGTTACACCAGGTGCTAGGAGGAAGCAACATTCGCCTTTTTGATATGGGAGGCGAATTCTGTGGTCCCTGGAGTTAGGCTTCAACAATTGAAGAGGTCAAAGGACAGCTGAGTGGGGTCAGTGAGACACCATGGGGTGTATTTTGTTACTTAGTAAAAGGAGCAGCCTCCTAAAACCTTAAAGGATCCTCTTGAAAATCTGTGTTGTGAAAAGGTTTTATGAGTCTCATGGCAAAAACTCCTGATTTATCCGGGGAATGCTTGCTTTTTTCTAATGGAAGGATAATCCTTACCAAATGTTGGCAACTGCTATAACAGTCAATATAGGTTTGAAAGAACAGTTAGGGTTTGAAGTGTACTTTGCTTTCCAAAATGTTTATCATTTTAATGTTTGTCTCTCAGTGAAGAATTTTGCCCTGTTGAAATATCACCTTTTCTTTCCTCCGCACAGAAAGTGGGGGAGAGAGAGAGGGGTAAGGAATGAGCCTACGTTAATTTAAAAATTATTCTAAGGAACTTTTGACTGGCTCATAAACAGGATATTATAAACCTTTAAAAACACCAAAACTGGTTAACTCTAAAAAGTTATTTTTGAATTTATTTTAACATATAAAGGGAATAAATGGCACATGAAGTGTAATGTTTCTATATTATGGAAGCTTTTTTTAAAATTTAGTTGTGTTTCATAGAAGGGGGTATCAGTTGATGAGTAGCCTTAAACCTTGTGTTTTTCTCTGAATGTGTTTCTTGTATATTTTGTAGTAGTAAGAAGAAAATCAGTGTCAGAGTCAAGAATAGAGACTAAGAAAAGCAAATATAATAAAGAATTTTATTTTTGAAGGGAAATGGAGAAGGGGGGAAAAATCCGCATGTTGTAAGAGCTCTGTTTATCTCAGCCCATGACCTCAAGATACCACCTATGTGATTGTGGATACATTTGAAAGGTGTTGGCCACCTGGCAGATAGGTGGGAAAAAGGGACTGTTCGAGGAATTTGACAGTATTTCGATGTTCCAGTTTATACACCATATACATGCACATATACATAATTAGAAGAACATATATTACAATATGTATAGTAAGGGAAAAAAGATAAAATGATGAGTAGTATATGATAGGCTTTGTTAAGCATTTTCTTATTAATTTATAAATTTACAATATTTGTGAATTACCTATGTGTATGATTTTTTTCAATTCTTTTTAATAATTACTCATTTTAAAGCAACGTATACATAAATGTAAGGCTTAGTGTACAGTGTGCTCTATTTTCTCAAGGTTAAACTGCCTTTCAACAACTAATTTAGAAACCTAAGTGTAGTGACTGATAATTGCCTAGAGAAAACCCACAGCTGTTTAAGTAGCGTTGAAATTGTGGCAAAACTGACAAATACAATTAGCAATGTTAATAAGATAAGAAGATGGAAAGACAGGGGCAGATGATAGAGTGGAAAGATGAAGGTGGCCAGAGTAACAAATCCATATAAGAACAGGACACAGTTGCTTTGAATTTCCAGCACTTTTTCATTTAATCTAAGTCCCCCTTTGACTACTTTCTGAATTACCAGCAGAATGGGTGTTTGCAAGTTAAATAATTCAGATACATTTGTTCCGTCTCTAACTCACATCTAATTTTGAAAGAAGACAGCTGTTTGGCAGTAGTAGCTAAGAAAAACAATCAGATTTTACTAATTATAAGGCACAATTTTATTTGTGGTGCTTTTTAAAAGTCAACTTTAAATGTACTTCTATTTTACTGTAATTATCGTGAATGGAAATTTCTTTATCCCTCTTTGCACACTTATAATTCCAAATACATCACAAAGGAGACCAAAGCCCTGTTTCTGGATTTAGTGACCCAGTATTACCAAAACAAAACAAAACAAAAACCTGCAGAAGTCTTTAATGTATTATTACAAATTGTATTTAGCTGGTTAATGTTCATAGCCCACTTTCCAAACAGCTTCTTAGGAAAATTAAATGGGGATAGGTAAATAAGAGAAATTAGGTGAATGTTCTATGAGAACTGTTTAGTCATCTGTGCCTTTCCTATTATACTTTTTAAAGCATCCAATGAAATTTGGGAAATTATTACAATATCTTTTGAAATTCTACTCTGCATTTGCAAAATTGGTTTTTGCCAGTGTTTTATGCAGATTTTAATGATTGTGATAAATCCCCAAAAGTTTGTTCTCTGAAACCATAGAGACTCTGAACTCTCTGAGTATGGCAGCCTTGATGGATGTGGTAAACCACACTTTGGAAGCATGTCTTGTTATTTAATGTTTTCTGTTCTGGATTATTGACTCTTCTCCCTGTTGAAAAATTGGTCTCTGGTGACATGGTAGAGGTCACACGTTGCCTATTATTGTTTTGCCTCTTTGATCTTACACAGGGATTGCCTCTGGTAATTATACTAGTTCCAGAGAGTCTTGATGAGATGTGTTTATTTTACAGAAGAATTTCTGGTATTTCAAGGGAGAAAGTAAAGATTTCCAGTAGTAACATGCAACTCTTTTTTACAAAGGAAAAATATCATTGTACTTTATCTTTTAATCATGACAGTTTTTAATAATTATTGTGAAATGAGTTGGCATATTACAGTAATTATTTCTATAATAATTTAAGACATATTGTGTACCTGTGAATATATTGGTAAAAATGGTTAATTTTAAAATAAAAAGTTACTAGGGCTACGTTTTTATTTCAGTATCTAAAATACTTTTGACTTCAAAAACTGTCAAAAGAGATTCATCCAGATTTAAATGTACAAAACTATTAAAAGAGGCTGGAAATTTTGTCTTTTAATCTGTTTGCATTTTCTTAAGATTTTCAGCAAGAAGGATGAATAAAAATGAAATAAAACACTTTTGTTCTGAATGCATCATTAGTTTTGTGCTTTTTTGGAATGTGCTTGGGAAGAGAGAGCTCTTCAAACCTGTTTAATGTATAATTGGATAAGACACAGAAAAAAGCTCAATGTATTGTTTTTTTGTTTTTTTTTTCACTCAATTCCAGTTGTAAACAAAATATTTTCCCCCAAGAGCTTACAATCTAATGGGGGAGTCAAACAAATACCAGACTCAACTAATTATAAATGAGTGACAAATGTCAATTTAAAAGAATAAATGAAGTGCAAAAAGAGAGAACCATGAATATATGCTTGTTTTTAATTTTGGATTATAGACTCTACAAGAACTTGCAAGAACCATGTTTGATTTCTTTGTCTAGTAGTCACATGTTATCCCTCTCATCAGTAAATATTTTTAGTAGAGAAAGAGCGTGTACGCAGTAATGCCTGTAACAAGTAATTTTCTTAGACGAAGTCGAAGAATCTGATAGCTGTAAGGGACAATAATGATTTGTATATATGATTGTAAAATTTCTTAATAAATGAATTGTGTATACTACCAAAGAGCAGCTTTTGGAACTTTTACATTGATGGTCATTTGTTCCTAGAACAATGCCCAGAATCTACTGCAGTGCCCAACACATCGGAAGGAGGGGGTGCATCATACTTTTCTTAGAATCCTCTGTGTAGCACAATGCTTAAAAAGGAAAAAAAAAAAAACCCTCTACTATTACTTCTAACAGTTTCTGCACATTTATTTTGTTCCAGGCACTGTTCTAAGAACTTTATATGTCTATAAAATCTCGTGTGTTCTCCAAAAACGTGTGATTTTGGTTATGTTACCCCATTTTACAGGTGACAAACTAAGTAACTTGCCCAATATCATACAGGGTAGTGGGTGCAGGATTTGAATTAAGGTCTTCTAACTCCAGAGCCAATGTGCTTAACCACTTCAATAGAAGGATTTCTATAAATGCTGCCTGGCTGGCTGGAGGATTGTTCAAGTTTGGAAAGTGGGTGACAACCTCTGTAGAGAAAAAGGTAACAAAAAACTGACAAGTTATACAAAGTTGTCTTTTTAGTACTATGCCTGGCACACAGTCAATAAATTGTGCCTTAAAAAAAAATCTCAAACCAAAAACAACTACACACACATACCACAAACAGAATGTATCATCTTCACTCTCACCTTTTTTCTCTTTCAAATAGCATGTTTTAGTGGGAAAAAAATAGGCTTTTGAGTCTAAATTTGAATCCTAGTTCCATCATTTGCAAACTAGCTAATCTTGGCTTGTTGCAGAAACTAGATCAATTGCTCTGTCCACCTGTCCCTCTTTCTGAATCTGCTTGTTTTCTTGTGGTGTCATTTAACTTGTTTCTCGATCCTATAAATGGAAGTTAGCTCTAAAGGTTTGACTACAGTCACTACATCTTTTGGCAGGAATGCTTCTTAAGTTGTGTGTGTGCTTCATATTGTCTCCCATGGGGAGGCACACTTTTAGTGGTGCTAAACTTGATCAGTAGGTCCAGGAGGTGACAGCCTGATCCCTTCATTATAAAATTCCCCATCAACCTTTTAATCTAATGGTTTCACTTATTATCATTGCCTAAAGGAATTTTGCATTTAAGGGTTGCAAAGTGGTAATTTTTAAATTCTGTCATTCTTTCCGTATTTATTAGCTGGAATTCTTCATTAAAAGAGTAAAAACTCTCTCAATAACTAGGACTATTTGGTTTCTTTGAAGTACACAGGAAGACCAGGATAAATGCTTCACTCTCCTTTTCCTTTTAGTAGCGTTCAATTAGGTGCTTTGTTTTTGTTTTTTTCCCAAGAAGAGCTCTGTCTTTTTCTCCTTGAGTAGCAAAATTAATTCATGAGTTTTTATATTTTAAATATGCTTCAGTCCATTGCATTTATTCTGGGAATAATAATCCTTAGCCTGTGGGAACCCTTCATGTTGACTCCTGTGTCTTTTGACTTGCCCCATTAGTCCTTGATAGCTTCATTGCTTTCTGGCACAAGATGTTCAAGGCTTATTGTGTGTATTTCCTGCCCCAGACCTGGAATTGGCCATACCTTCAAGGAGCCTTGATTCTTTTCAGTGGGAATGGTGTTAGGAAACCACAATCACGGTACTAGGAAGTGTGTATTGTTATTGAATTATCATTGCTTTTTGGAATTTTCAGTGGACAAGACTTGGAAATACAAATTTGAAACCTTTTTAAAAATGAATTACTACTTAAAAAATATGTATCCCCACCTGCTCCATAGCCTAACTTGCTGTTAAAACCAGACAACCCTAAAGTAGTGTCTTGGATAAATTCTTTTTCTTTGAGCATGTACATGATTTTTTTGAAAATCAGTGTTTTTCTTGTTCTTTATTGTCTCTATGACAATCCTTTTTTTATACTTTTTAAAAATTGGTATTCATCTTCTCCAGATAGTTGGTATTAAAAGGCAACTTTTATTATTAGCTCAAGTGCAGTACCTTGAAAATGTTTATACTTAATCAAAAGAGGAGCTTGTTGAGGGAGATGTTTGGGTCAGTACAAGTGTATCATAACTGGGGGGAAAATAGTTTGGAGTATTACGCTAGAAGGCAATTGTAGAAACTCCAACTCTTAATGGGAGGTTCTCAGTCTAAGCACTGGAATGAATTTCATTTTCCCTAGAATCCTGAAGTACCAGCAAGGGGGGGAGGAGTGTTCACTTTGCAAATGCAGTTGTTCTTAGCATCTTTTTGAGTGATAAGTCTATTTTTTAAACTACTTGTTCAAGGATAGTCATAGAGTTGGGATTAGCTCAGTTGCTGTAGGATATTTTTCTATTCCTTTATTGTATTATGTTGTAATTACTGTTCATTACTTTAAAAATTGGAAGATACCAATAAGAAAAAAGAAAGATAATTTTAAAACAACCCCACCATCCATAGGTAAACATTATTAACAGTTTATTGTATGTACTTCCTGGCTTTTTTCCTGCTTGCATCAATATTATCTTTACAGGAAAAAAATATGTTTATAAAATTTCTAGTAAATTCGTATCATATTATCAATATCATAATCTTTTTCTTGTGACTTCTACCTACCTAAATTAACTGTGCTGCCATGGACAGAGGAGGGAAATTGAAACTAAACTGTGTTAATTTTTTTAAGGTAAGAGATTGGGCAATATCTGAAATCTAGTATTTCTTTTTAAACTGGTGTGAGAAGAAAGGTGAGGAAGATACACTCTCAAATTCATTCTTTTTTTATCATTTGAGCTTTAGAAAACTTTCTCTTGTCCTTACTAAAAACTTCTTTTAGAAAGGGGAAAGACTGGAGGAAATTAAGAAGAGTTATATAAACATGCCTAATATTTTAGGGAGTTGATAAGAATGTTTTTGATTTCTAGATTTGCCATATAACGGATTAATGAAACATGACTGAGTCTTCTAACGTTGGAAGCAATGGGGAGAAAAATGGTACAGGCAAGAGAATTCCCTGAGTCTGGGGCCATGCTGCCAACTGATCTGATGTTTTGGAGTCGAAGGGCAGCCTGTGCCTCCTCCCGCTTGTGTGTGTGTGTGTGTGTGTGTGTGTGTGTGTGTGTGTGTGTGTGTTTAGTTGTTCTTTGTTAATTTTCCCTGTCATCTAACACAGTGAGGTTTGGGTTTTTTTTTTTTTTTTTTTTACTGAGGGGAGCAGTGGTTGTTGTATTTTGTTTTGATTTTTTAAATTGTTGCTTGGCTTTGTGCCTGTTAGCCCCATACCCTAAGTTAAAACTACATTTTTATTTTTTGCTGAGGAAGATTTGCCCTGAGCTAACATGTGTGCCAGTCTTCTTCTATTTTGTCTGTGGGATGCCGCCACAGCATGGCCGCCACGGAGTGGTGTAGGTCCGTGCGGGAACTGAACCCGGGCCTTCGAAGGGGAGCGCACTGAACTTAACCACTAGGCCACGGGGCCGGCCCCAAAACTCCCTTTTCAGCCTTGTCTTGCAGCCACGACAAGGATGAATCAGCAAACAAAAATCTTCTTCCGTGTTTTTTTTTTTTTTTGGCTTGGCAATTTAGTAGTACCTTACAAAGTATCCATTTACCCAATTAGGTCATTATTGTAGGTATTTTAACAGCCAAATGGCATAAGTTAGTAAGATAGCTTAAGAGAGCTGCCGTTGTAGCCAAGTTGATTAGATGCCACTTCCATCTTTGCTGTTCCCTAGTGAGACCTTGGCAGGTGCCATAACTTCTCTAGGCCTCGGTTCTCTTAAAAATGGGGGCAATAATAGTACTTGCCTGGCAGTTAGTAAGCTCTCTATGTTACTATTATTATAATTGTCCAAAGAGTGTGTCCTTTCAAATTTTCTTAACAGTGACAATGACAACAATGACGACTACCATCACCACCACGAGTAATAATAATAACGATAGCAGCAGTACTATTATATCATCTGTCTATTGGTGTGACATGTACTTCACATATAACAAAATTAACATTTGAAAAATAAGAATATGTATTCTGAAATCTGATCTGATGTTTTAATTGTAAAAAACCTTTGGGGAGTAAGTTAAAGGAAAATTTTCTCCTGTGTCCTGTGTACTTAATAATTATTGTAAAAGTAATTACTACATTAAAAATACAGTAATTGTTAACCATGATACCTTTGACAAAAAAGAAATAAAAACTTTACAGACCAAGGAGGAGTCTCCTACTTCTCGTTTCCATTTCAACAGGAAAAGGAGAATCGGGGAGGGGCCATGGAGGCGTTAGCAGGCACCTACTTCCCAAGCTACTCCTATCTTGACTTCTCCTGTCCCTATTCCTAAAGCCACCAGTGACAGAAGCTGCCTGTTTTACTCTCGCCCTTCTTCTTTTATCTTTCTTTCTGTAGAAAAGGGAAAAACTAGAGCAGAAAGGCACCAAACCACAATGTCATGGTGGTTTGTACTTGATCCCTCTTGCATTTCGAGCAATTTGTTAGTGGTGCAGAAAGAGCTCATGTTGTGTACCATCCCTGACTTAGAGATTTCCTCAGTATCACGAGTGTCTGTCAGCATCTCAGAGGTCTGTAGTGCTATAACAAAAAACATAGTTTGTCCTTCTGTAATTTCACAATAATAAAAGAAAACATGGAAAAGCAATATAATGCAGCCTCATAAACTTAATGTGAGCCAGATACATAAAATATATACGTATATATGGAAATAAGAAGTCTGCTTTCTTGTATTTCATTTAACAACTGATTCTGAAAAGTACGTCTCCATTTTCTGACCTGAAGTTAGATTTCTTCACACTGACTTTCAGTTGTGGGGTATGTTATCTCAGGCACTGGGGACTCTTTGAGATTCAGAAGAAAGGAAGGCCAGTAGTCTAGGTGGATAATGCTGATAATTTCAGT
Source organism: Diceros bicornis minor (assembly GCF_020826845.1). Classification (NCBI taxonomy): domain Eukaryota; kingdom Metazoa; phylum Chordata; class Mammalia; order Perissodactyla; family Rhinocerotidae; genus Diceros; species Diceros bicornis. The sequence goes on along the minus strand of NC_080755.1, from coordinate 13,768,597 downwards.
GACCCTAAATATTATGGCATATGATATTGAGAAGCCAGCCCTGGTGGTCTAGTGGTTAAGATTCGGCGCTCTCACCGCTGCAGCCCAGGTTTGTTTCCCTGTCAGGGAACCACACCACCCGTCTGTCAGTTGTCATACTGTGGCAGCTGTGTGTTGCTGTGATGCTGAAAGCTATGCTACCGGTATTTCCAATACCAGCAGGGTCACCCATGGTGGACAGGTTTCACTGGAGCTTCCAGGCTAAGACAGACTAGGAAGAAGGACCTGGCCACCCCCTTTCGAAAAATTGGCCGTGAAAACCCTATGAATAGCAGCAGAGCATTGTCTGATACAGTGCCAGAAGATGAGAGGATGGCATGAAAAGACCCGGCAGGGTTCTACTCTGCTGTACACAGGGTTGTTAGGAGTTGGAATCAACTAACAACAAATGATATAAAGAATATATTGCACTAAAAGGCTTCAGCCTTTGAACTCTGTCCTTCTTTGGGTAGCATTGAACTGTCAAGGGAAGAGCTCCATACTCAGCATTAAAGAAGTCTGGAGTCAGTTCTGTAATTCTTCACATTATTATTGTCATTAAAAAACATGCCCAGTTATGTTTTCATTTGGAATAGTCAGCCACTTCCTTTTACTCTCCTAAGTCTATTCATGGGTACTTCCTTGGTCTTCGTCTCAGTATTGCTAATGCTCTTGTAGGATTATGTATATCTCCTATGATGGTGAAACTCAAGTGCCCATTTTTATGTTGATTTAATATTTTTATTCAGCACAATTTATTTTCCATATGTATATATGTATCTGTCATATTACTCCTTAAACTATAAATCGAAGGGATTGAGATTATGCAATCCTCCATGTGTAACGGGGCATTTTTCTATTAAACTAAAAAGATCTCTTGGAGAATGTAGGTTTTCAATGATGAAAAGAAGATAACTTGTTGAGCGGGTAATAGATTAAGAAGAGGCGAGATTTCCAGGCATTTGGTGCTCTGGAGAAAGGCTAAGGGTCCAGCTTTGAAGTTATTCCATTGTTCTCCACAGATAAGAAATCTCATGGTTGACTGTGCTAATTCCTGGTAGTTTTCTCCCTTCAGCAAAGAAAAAAGGTGAAATGGCTATTGGATTTTGACTTAGATACACAAACTAGTGACACAATATATTTCTCCTCCAATCCCCACCCTGTTTTGATCATGTGTGGCTCTGTTGAAAAATAAATTGCTTTTGAACTTTAGAAAATTTAGATGTTTATAGTTGTACTGGTGGGGAGTCTTAGGAGCGTGGACAAAAACTTGGTATTTCAGGAAAATTTTATTTGACAGTCTTTGTTGATTTTCTTCCACTTACAACTTTTAAGTAGGCATTATACATATACTTTTGGGTATGCACTTTTTGTAAGAAAGGAACCTAGTAATTTATCATTTTCTGGTTTTATTGAGATATAATTGACATAGAACATTGTACTAGTTTTAGTGTACAACATGATCATTTGATATAATGCAAAATGATTACTACAATAAGTTTAGTTAACATCCATTACCTCACATAGTTACAATTTTTTTTTCTTGTGAAGAGGAACCTAGTAATTTAAATCCATAGCATTTAGTTTCTTATTACCTATTATGAGAAAGGTTGCCAAAATATTATTCCAATTTCTCCTCCAAATCATAGGAATCTCTAACAAAGCTTTGATAAGCTCAGCCACTCTGATGAAGTCTCTGTATACTACTCTCTGTTGCCAGGAGTCGTGTAAGAAGCCTTCTTTGCTATATAGAGGCAGCTCAGGGCCACCAAAATCTCGTATGGAGCTCATGTGTACAATTCTGGGAGACCTGAGAGTAGGGTTGTGCTGTGCTCTGCATCGGCCCTTCTCTGCTTGTGAGTCATCACCACTGGATCTTGCCTCCCTTTTCCTCCTGAGCCCAGGTGCACACTCAGGGTCCTACTCAACCAGTACTCCATCGGCTTCCTCCAGGCGGTCGGTCAGAGTCAGAGTTCCAGATGAAATTTAATATCTATCCCTCTCCTTGATGGGATAAGTGAGACTAAGACAGTCTCAAAATTGGCTTTCTTGAAATGAGATTTTACCCAAGTTGAGCCTGTACTCTAGGAGTGCAGGGTTTTTCATTGCACAGCTAGATATTGAGTCTCGGTTCTGACCTTTACCAGCTAGGTGATAGTGGGCAAGTCATTTGGCTTCCCCAAGCCTCAGTTTTTTCATCTATGAAGTGGGAAGAGGTCATACCTACTTCAGAATACTGAGGATTAAATAAAATAATTTTTATAAAGTTCATAGTATATCGTCTACCCCAACAGTTCTCAAACTTTTCGTCTCAGAACCCCTTTATACTCTTAAAAATTACTGAGTTTTGTTAATGTGGATTTTATTTATTAGAAATTAAAACTAAGACTTTTAAAATATTTATTAATTTTAAAAATTAATAATAAACCCATTATATATCAACATAAATAAAATATTTTATGGAAAATAATTGTATTTTCTTTAAAAAGTTAGTGAAGAGATTAGTCTCTCTGTTTCTGCATTCAGTCTATTGCAATATCACACATCATGTACTCTTTGGAAAATTCCACTGTACACGTATGAGAGAGTCAAAAAGGCAAATAATATCTTAGTAATAGTTTGAGAAGAATTTTGACCTCGTGGACCCCAGAAAGGGTCTCAGGGATCTCAGACTGTAGTTTGAGAATCATTGGTATAGCCAATAGTTAGCACCCAATAAATTGTAGTTATTATTGACATTCATGGAAATTTTTGTAACTAGCAAGTACTATACAAATATTAGTCATGAGAAGTAACGGCTGTGGCTTCAGAACTTCCTACTTTATATTTTCTTGAAGGATCCCACATAAGATTGTGATTCAGATGGAGCAAAAGAAACAACAATGCTTTTCAAATAAATACTAGTAATACATAAATGAGTTCTTTGAGTTTAAAACGCTCAAATCTTGCTTTCAGGAATTTGTCGATTAAATAAATTATAAAGCTTTCATTTTTTTTTCCAGAGAAGAATCTTTTTTCCCCCTTAGGGTAATAGGATCTTAGTAGAGAGAGAAGTAATCAGATATTTACTCTGAAACCACTGATGGAGTTGGTATGGGATTATGGTAGCCCACCAGTTTTAAGGAGGAAGTGTGGCCCCATTGTCATCATGTTGACTTTCATGATTGACGAGTCAATCTTGATTTACTGGTTGGAGAACCTTGACTTAAAGCATTTATTACTCTTCCTTTCTCAGATACAGCGTCCTTTAAAGGGGCTTTTTAAAATGTGTTTGGACTATAAAGACAAAAAGCAAAAGTGATATAACAGATAACTTATACAAATTGTCTTAAGAAATATAAGTAGAGTTCATATAGTTCATATGCTAACAAGATATATGGGTACAGTTTATATCACCTATACATGTACTTTGCAGACATATAGCTCTCTAATTATATTACTTTTCTCCTTTCTTCCTCTTTGTCTTTGGGGGGTGGTGTAGACCATGGGGAATTCATATGCTGGGCAACTGAAATCTGCTCGATTTGAGGAAGCTCTCCACAACTCCATAGAAGCCTCTCTCAGATGTAGTAGTGTGGTACCACGGCCAATTTTTTCCCAGCTGTACTTGGACCCTGACCAGCATCCTTTCTCATCTGCAGGTAAGTTTCTCAATCCCACACATTTCTAGACTCCTTTTAAAAGAAGTGGGAATTCCAAATCTGGGGACCTCTGAAATAAATTGATTAAATGTTAGAAAATGCTAGTCTCACCATCCTCAGATATCGTCCACAACTATAAATTTTTCTTTTGGTTATTTTTCCCTAAGCTTCTTTTAATTAAATCAGCTATGATTTATTTGCTTACCCAGATGTAAAACCCAAGGTGGAGGATCTGGATAAAGATTTGGTACACCGCTACACTCAAAATGGAAGCCTGGATTTTTCTAGCAACCTAACAGTTAATGAAATGGAAGACGATGAAGATGATGAAGAAATGTCTGATTCAAATAGCCCACCAATTCCCTATTCACAAAAACCTGCCCCAGAAGGGTCTTGCACTACAGATGGTGGGTTTCAGTTTTGTTTTTTTCAATCCCTGTAATATTGTCTGGCTAGTTTCCAATCATTACACGTGGTGTTCAAGGCTGGAAACCAGTAATTACAGAAAGGAAGGAGGAATAATTATGCTCTCACACGTGTTATCTCCTATGACTTCATAGCAGGTGTCTATAAGAAAGACAAGTATTATCACCCCATCTTATAGATGAGGAAACTGAGATTCACAGCAGTTGAGTGACTTCTCTGAGATGGTATGTGGCAAAGGCAAGCCTAGACCCAGATCAGGGCTTTTCCAGTGTTCCGGGTACTTGCTGCAGGAATGCTACTATTTTAGTAATTTTTTCGTGTTCTGTCTGACTACTTCTTTTTGTTCCATCCTCAAAACACCAGAGATCTCAGATGTTTTATATTTACCTTTTCCATTTATCTTGAACACCCTTCCCGTATATTGTTTTCTATAGAAGATAAAAATGTACATATTTTGATAATCTCATTTTATTTATTTTGTCAACCTCCTCTTCCACCAAGGCTTTAAGCACACTTTTATTTTTTTTTATAATTTTATTTATTTATTTTTTCCCCCAAAGCCCCAGTAGATAGTTGTATGTCATAGCTGCACATCCTTCTAGTTGCTGTATGTGGGACGCAGCCTCAGCATGGCCGGAGAAGTGGTGCGTCGGTGCACGCCCGGGATCCGAACCTGGGCCGCCAGCAGCGGAGCGTGCGCACTTAACCGCTAAGCCACGGGGCCGGCCCTAAGCACACTTTTAGAAAGAAAGTCCTAATATAAAACATTTTTAGGGGCCAGCCTGGTGGCGCAAGCAGTTAAGTGCGTGCGCTCTGCTGCGGCGGCCCAGGGTTCGCCAGTTCCAATCCCGGGCGCGCACCGACGCACTGCTTGGCAAGCCGTGCTGTGGTGGTGTCCCATATAAAGTGGAGGAAGATGGGCATGGATGTTAGCCCAGGGCCGGTCTTCCTCAGCAAAAAAAGAGAAAGATTGGCAGATGTTAGCACAGGGCTGATCTTCCTCACAAAAAAGAAAAAAAACATTCTTAGTATTTCAGGGTTTTGATGATGTCACAACTTAAATTGTGCTCTCTTCCCGACCTAATTAGTATGTGGATTCTACTTTATCCATATTAGCCAGATTACAACTTTTATACTCAGACTGACCTGGACCTGGGGTGATTTCAATACATGAAAATCTTGGGGGCTGTGGGGAGAAGGAAAGGGGTAAAATTTCAAGACATTCTCCCTACAAAGCTTGAAGTGCAAATAATTTGGGAGTAAACTAGAGATTCAAGTATGCAAAGCCAGGTAAATGAGTTTGCACTGTTTGGAAGTTTTATTTTCTCTTGACCTGATTTTTTTTTTCTTTTCTGTCTCTCTCTCTCTTTGTGAGAATCTGATAAACTGTAAAGGGCTCAAAATCCCCTACCTAGGGGATGAGGAGATCTGAATAATCCTCCTAATAGCTTATCTGCACCCGATTCGCTGCAAGTCTCTAGCAATTAAGTACTACTGCTCTTTGAGTTGGACCTGCCTCTAGCTCATCACTCCTTATGAATTTGCTTCCACTTGTGACTGGTTTCTTTTGCCCAGACTTAATATAATGTATATCAATTTACTTGTTATTGATGTAATACAGACCCTTAAACCTGTGGAGGTGTGGAAGGTAACTGGCATTAGATGTACTTAGCTGTTTTATATCCATTTTGATGCCTTTTATATAATTGATCAGTCAACTCATATTGATCAGTTAACAACTAGATGTTGAAAGAGTGCTTAAAATATTGTTGGATTGTTACTGAGAATCTTGTTAGATGCAAGAATTAAATAGAACCAGAGTAAAAACTTCAGAGGAGAATTTTGAAAATCAAATTTTGTACCAAAAGTGGAGAAGAGGTTCCCCTGCTTTTCCTGTGCTCTGGGTATGTTTTTAGTTTGCCTTTTGGGGTATCTGAGCCTGGTATTATTTATAACCCCAGGTATGGAAAGCTATTTAGTACTCACCAAGATATACACTCACTGATCTAGCAGATAGCAAGTATGTTGTGAACTTTAAAACATGAGAACACGACTCTTACCCTGCAGTAAAGTATAAGGGAAGGGTAATAGTTATTTTAGAGATAAAGGAAAAAACTTGGATGTATAATTGTTCTGAGAAAAAAGACGCATCCCACCCAAGCACAAGATTCAAATTGCAAGACAACCCAAAAACATTAGTCCTCCACTTAGATTCTTACGTCAGCTACTTTGGTTTCTTATAATTAATTACATGTCCATTATTCATTTTCCCTCGTTAATTCACCTGAGGGTGGCCATTAAAAACAAAAAGAATAGTTTATAATTTGATAGTTTATAGTTTTTCCATAGCTCTTTCAATTTGGCTCATTCTAAGGTAGTTCTAAGAGTCCTCTCACTCAAAGACAGAATGGCCCTGAAATTTTCCTTATAAAAATGACAGTGAAATAGGGCAATATAGTGCTTGGACTGGTTTCAGCATACCACCTTCCCTTCATGGGAAATCCTCTGTTTACCCAAGACTTAAAGGAAGGTAAAGCTATTTTTAGAGGCAATTTAGATAAGCAGATATTTAACACCTGATGGGCTTCTGGAGGTTACCCTTCAGATGTAAATTTCGGTTGCTAATTTCTTATGTAAATTATTGGAATAGTGTAGGTTCCTACCCTGCTGAGAAGCAGTTGATTGTCTAAAGGGGTGAAGGGCAACCAAATTTTAGGCTTCCAAATATTGCTTTGATTACTTTAGTTTGTGTTTACAGCTGTTTCAGTAAACTTTCCCCTCCCCCCATTTAGATTACTCTGTAACCTTCAAGTTAGAGATAATTGGAGAATGCAAATCTGGTTCTGTGAAGTGAAAACCTTGGCTATTTTCTTAAGGAAATGCAGATGAAGTTTACAAAGAAGGGCCCTCTACTATTATTACTTTTTAAAATGAAAATCATTTGCTGCAAGAGTCTTGGTTTTAAGGCAGCATTTCAGTATTACTCTCAGAAAATGAAACTATTTAGGCGTAAGTTTGTCAAATTGTTATTTGTATGCCCACATCGATAACCTATCTTTCCTTGCGTACAGTAAACAGGCTTAGATCCTTCCTTAGGGTACTCTTTCCGGATCTTCCAGTAGCCTCTCAAAGAAAGATCCTATCTTTCCTTCAGGATTAGTTCACGTGTAATTAAAAATTACCCTACAGGGGAGTAGTAGGGTTTCTTTTCATTTTGTTTGAGGTTTTAATTGCGATTTAATATTTGGTCTTTATCATATTAATAATCTGACGTATTTCTCATGGGCAAAAAGAACTACCTGATACACCAGATATTTGGATCCTGTAGGTCTTGAAATATAATCACATTTCATAGATTCTTTAGCTACCCATTCTTCTTTACAGACAATAGAGCTTATTTTCAATCTTTAAAAAAAACTAGATTAAATGTTGCTCTTTGCATGATGTTTTTTCTTAATTGGGGATCCCTGGTGATACATTTTGTATATAATTAGCTGATCTGAATCCTAAGAATGAGGGTTTGTAGGAAATAGTCAGTTACTAGATATTATAGCAAAAGGCCAGACCCTTGGCAGGTTGAGTGTATTCTCAGAATAACTACAAACTGAATTTAGGAACTTTCCTTGATTTTGCAACCATTTCTGGCCTTGAATTGATTTCTTCCTGACCCTGTTCCTGGACTCAGCCTTGTCTTCTCTTTCTCTCTTGTTCTCTTTCCTCTTAATTAAATTGCCTGTGTGGCTTGTGTTGGCAAGTAACTAGAAAGCAGGAAGATAAAATAGGACATTTTCAAAATAGATTTTATTTTAAGAAAAGTTTTAGATTTACAGAAAAACAGAGAAAATAGTACGGAGTTCTATATATCCCCAATTTCCCCTGTTGTTAACATCTTACATTATTATTAATTTTAATAATGATTAAAGTCCATAGTTTATTTGGGTTTCTTAGTTTTTACCTAATGTCCTTTTTCTGTTCCAGAATCCCATCCAAGATACCACATTAGATTTCGTTCTCATGTTTCCCTTATGCTCTTGGCTGTGAGTTTCTCAGACTTTCTTTGTTTTTGATGATCCTGATAGTTTTAGGAATTATTGGTCAGGTGGGAGACCCTCTATTGGAATCAGTCTGATGTTTTTTTCCTGATTAGACTGGGATTATGGGTTAGGGGAGGAAGATCACAGAGGTAAAGTGCCATTTTCATCATATTATATCAAGGGTACATACTATCAATGATTTATGACTGTTAGTGTTGACCTAGATCACCTGGCTGAGGTAGTGTTATCTCCACTACCCCCTCTTCCCCCCCGCCCTCACTTTCTGTACTGTGGAAGTCACTACACTCCAACCACATTGAAGGACAGAGAGTTATGCTCCACCTCCTTAAGGGTGGAGTATCTACATAAATTACTTGGAATTCTACTGCGTGGGAATTTGTCTCTGCCTTCCCATTTACTAATTTATTCAGTCATTTATTTATATCATTATGTGCTCATGGATATGTATTTTATGTTTGGGGTATAATCCAATACTGTTTTCTTTTGTTGCTCAAATTTTTCCAGCTTTGGTCATTGGGAGCAATTTCGGTTGGTTCCTATGCCCCAAAAGTACTCCCATCGTTGTTTTTTAGCATAAAATTGGACATTTTCTCTTTTCATTGTCACAAGCACTTCTTGAAAAAAAAAATTTAGGAGGAGAAGCCTTGCTTCATCCTTCTATGAGGAAACATGCTTCTCATACAATCTGGTCATTGTTTAATAATAATTACTTTTGACCTGTAGGTGTCCTCATATCATAAGTGGGAGAACTCTGAAAGGCTGTAGTACTAAAAACTATTTGTGCTTCTTAATATGAATGGACTGTGTAGTTTTCCAATACCACAGAAATCACTCTGAAATCATCTTTCTTCCATAGAAATTCCTGCTTTCTTCAGATACTCTCCACACTGTCTCTTCTCTCCTCTATGCCTGTTTAAAGAACCGAAATTGTACTTTTCCCGCTTAATCTCCCTTTTGCTGCAATGTATTGCTTTGAGTAAGCTCATCAGAAATGTCACTCTCTAGTCATGGATCACCTTTGTGACTTGACCATGAATATTAAGGATTCATCAGCAAGTATGAGATGGGTAGATGCTGACATAACCCATGGCTGGCAGGGGCTGGTGTGTCAAGTGCCCCCCAGAATCCAGCCTGGAAAGTTGGGTGATAGGACTCAGCAAAAATAGGCAAGGAAGAAGTGATAGGAGAGTGTCCTACATCAGACTGAGGGAAGGTGAAACATTATATGTTAGAGAAATGTTAATGAGGATGAAGGAGCATCTAACTTGGAGTCAAGAGACCTGGGTTCTAGTTCCACCTTTTCTGGTTGCTGGGCATTTGACATTGGAACATTTTCTTAACTTTTATAAGCCCTAGTTTCCTCATTTACATGCTAAAGAGATTGGAGTAGATTAATGTTACCCAATCTTCAACTGACTAACCTCTCTTATAGTAATATGTAATCTTTTGAACTCCTTAGGAATTTAAAAACTAATTCTGTCACTATATGGCATGTGATAAGGAATTTATTTTAAGTAGAAAGTATTTATTTTAGATCAGTATATTAATATACTCTTTGATATTCATGCATATGAGAAAAAATTGTCTACATTTTATTGTTCAGTAATTGCTGTTTAATTTACTTTAAATTGGTTTTGTTAAAAAAAGCATGTTTTGTTGACAAATTCAAAAATAAAATGTTACACTTTTTGGGGGGAAGAGGGGGGGACCCAAGTGTATTAAGATGTTTTCTAGCATCAAAAAAAAGTCAATCTAATTTTAATACCCAAATTTTGGAATTCCTACATTGTAGGATTAAAAGGATGTGCTAGTTTATTTTTTATAATTTTTGCATTTTTGCTCTATATGATGAAAAAGTTTCAGGCTGCTGTTTGGAGAATTTCTCTGCAAACGACATGCTACTGAAAGAGGTAGGCTTTTCCCTCTTACATGATAAGCCAAATTGGATTATAATCACTAAAATTTTACCTTAACATTGCTTTTTTTTGGTGTCCTGGAAACATATTGGTGCATTTTATATAATTTTATAACTTGATGAGTGGGGTTGAGATGGAATCTAACTTTCATACCTAGCAAAGCCGCATTTGTAAAATGAATCAGTCAATCAGTGTTCCCTGAGCTTCCCACCATTAACCAATAGCCCGTTATGGGTATAAATTAAGCAACATATCAATACATATGATTGATAATAAGAATAATTTAAAATTGTGTAATAATCAAGCCACACTGATGTGAGGTTCAACCAAGTGAGTCCTGAGTTCACTCCGCTGGTTTCTACTCTCCCTACATGTGTAGCATGGAAGGCCCTCAGAACATTCTGTTTTAAATGTAGGATATTAGAATAATTATTGATTAGTTTTCATTTATTAGAAATTTGTATTGATGTCTAGTTGAGTTTCACTTATAATTCCCAAGTATTGTGGCGTACCTTTATGAATCCCTGGGAGTTTGATAACTACTTGTTGGGAAATGCTTGTATCAGATGATCTTGAGGTTCTATATAGCTCTGATGTAATAAGCTTGTAATAATTTGCAGATTGGTACAGACCTGTGGCTCCATCTAGTCCACTCTTTCTCATATAGCATGAGTCAAAGCTGTAGAAAGGTTGTATTACTACTTCTTGGTGACAAAGATAGCTTCCCAAGCATGTTGTTTTCCGTCAATAGGCAATCATGAACCTCTCAATACCGGATTTTCTACACCTTTTGGGAAGATATTTTATATGTTCTGCCTTTTGGAGCAAGTCATAATAAAGGTGCTACTTCTTAGGGAAAATATGTTTCTAGGTTTACTGTCTATATACAAATTAATAATTCCTTTGATTAAAAAAATTAGTGTTCCTTTCAGGACTTGAAAATGCCTCTTAGATTTAGTATTTTAGGATTTGGTGAAAAAGTCTGTGTTCACCCTTCATGGTTTTAGCCCTGGATTGTAACTGTTCCTAGCTTTTCGTTTGCCAAGTTGAATAGTATGCTTTTTGCCTGTTTTTATATAGCAAACTTCCCATGTCTTATATCACTTATATTACTGGACTCATTCTGTAACCTTGGACAAGTTCTCTAACCTTTCTGAGCCTCAACTTCTCCATCTATGAGAAGGAGACAGTAGTACCTACCTAGAGTTGTTGAGAGGATTAAATAAGATAATGTATACAGTGTTTGGCACTGCACCTGGCTTATGTTAAGGGATCCACAAATTTTAGCTACCATCAATATCATCATCATCATCAGCTCCCAACTTTCAAACCTGTGAGTCTTGCCCCTTAATGGAGGTGGGGGCAGCAGAATTTTTTTAAGGGGTTCTGTGTATCCATAGGCTCCAAAAAATGTGTGTAAACTGAATATGATTCACATGTATAAATGACTATTTTTCAAATAAAAATAGCTGATATTGTGAATAATAAAATACAAATTCATTTAAAATTGTTAAAGAATTCACAATAACATTTTGATATTTTTCTCAATTCACAAACACTAAAAGTTAAATTTGAATTTCTTAATGTTAAAAAGAGATCTACAAGCTTGAAATGGTTGAACTCCATTGTCTCGATCATTTTAGTTTGCTTTAATTGACTTTTTCCAATTCCATTATACCTGCTTTTGAGATCTGATGATCCAAACCGTGCACCACAGCTTCATACAGTCTTTGTATGTTGTTTTCTTTTTATTTCTTGTATTCTAACTGATGGTATCCAATTGCTTGTTGGCATTTGGTTAACATCAGAATATGACTTGATGCTGGAAGAGTCTAGCATGGTTCTTCCTCACTTTGTGTTGGGTGATGTTGATGGTGGTCTCAGGTTTGTGTGTGGAGGGTTAGATGTTCACCTCCATCTTCCACAACTCTCTGAAATATCATTTATTACACTTTTGTTCAGCCTCTTTTGATTGCAAGTGACAGAAACCCAACTCAGACTAGCTTAGGTAGAATGAAGAAGTTATTGGAAGAATTCCAATCAGAAGGTTTCATGACCAAACCGTGGGAAAGGCAGATACAGCTGGGCTTCAGTGATCCAAACACTGCCAGAACATTCCTCCTGAACCTCCTATCTCTGCTGACAGACTTCCCTCACAGAGCAAGGAACAGATCTGGCATAGAGCCAACTGAGCCATGCTTTCTCTGACTGTGTTCAGAATTCCTAGGGAAAAGGCTTTGATTGGCATGGTTTATGTCGGGTGCCCACCCCTGGACGGATCAACTATGGCCAGAAAGGTGGGATATGACAGTGGCCCAACTTGGATCAGGTGCCAGCTCCAGGTCAATCTGCAATATCACAACTCTCCAGGGGAATCACATGGTTAGAGAGCAGGGAAGACTCTAATCATCTCCCAGAAGATGTGGAGATGGCTGCTTTGCAGCAGAAAATAGCTGTCCTCTGTAATGTTGTTTTGTGATTATCGGTTCCTTATACATTCTTCCAATTGATTACTCTGTGAGTTCTTAGAGGAAGACATATTTTGTTCAACTCTATCCCCAGGCCTAGGACAGCATCTGTTGCAAATGATTTTTAATAAATAATAAACTAATGAATTAGTGTAGCACATTATGTTATACAAAGTGGTTATATAAGGTTTTGTTATGTCTTGTCATGTCATATCCGGTGAAAATAACCTAATAGTTCTGAGTTCTGGTTCTGGCCCATTCGTTTTTGAGTCACCAAACTCTGAGCTTCAATTTTGTCCTATGTGAAATGGAGAGCATCTCTTTTCTATGATCGTCTCCATTTAGAGAAGTGAATTTGCATTGAAAGTAAAAATACTATATTACATGCATATAAAAATTACATACATTTCTGAAAGTTTGCTGTGTATTTATCACTTGCTTACTTGTGGATCAGAAAATATAAAGTCATCAACGTTGGCTGAATCAGTTGGAAATACCCCCGTTTAGTGTCTTTTCAGCTCTGCTCAGAGGGACACATATGATAGATTTGTCTTCTGGTTGGAGTATATGGACTTTAAATTTAGTCCTTCATAGTGATTCCCACAGGTAAATCTATTCTCCAAATGGGTGACAAGGAGATGTAACCTCTCTAAACATTTAACTGTGTCCTTTTTACTGGTTTTTAGGTTTTTGTCAAGCGGGAAAGGATTTGCGTTTGGTATCTCTGTGTATGGAACAAATCGACATCCCAGCAGGATTCCTCCTGGTGGGGGCCAAGTCTCCCAATCTTCCTGAACACATCCTAGTGTGTGCTGTAGACAAGAGATTTCTCCCAGATGATCACGGAAAAAATGCACTTTTAGGTGAGTGTTTCACAACTATAAAATTCCTTCCAAGATGAAGGAGTTAAAATATAACTTTATTTTAAATTATCACAGAGTTTTAAAAAAAATCATAGAATTAGTTGGGGATTATATAGTTTAGTTCAAGTATGAAGCATTTTTTCTTTTAGTAACTTCTTAAAAATTGGCTTTCATTTTTTATTCATTTTCAAAACACTCACCTTAATGAAGAGACTTTTTTTAACCAGACATTAAAGGACAACATACAATTTATCAAAAACTAATATTTTGTAAAACAAAGTAGGATTTACTGTCTCTAGAGTCATTGATCTGGACTTGATGTCAAGTCAACTCTCAGTTATTCAACTGTGGACTGTCCACTTTGTAAGTTTTTGGTAGTTTTTCCATACCCCCCGTTATTCCTGACTACAGTGATGTGATTCTCATGTTATATTTAGCATTAGTTCTCAAGCAAAGTAACTAGGAATATACATATGATGTAAAATGTATAACTATCTCAGAGTTGTTGTACTTTCTGGTATTACTTTGAGTCTGGGCTTTTTTCACAATGTAGCTTTCCTACAGCACAGGAAATCAAGAGTAGATTGATGTTTTAAATTACTTTTAATAATTAAAAAGACAAATAAGGGCACATGAGGTTTGTTGCTTTTTTGCTGCTGTGTTTATCTGGAGTTGTTTTTGTTTCTCAGAATATCTCTTACTGTAGATGGACATATGTTTTCGGCACAAATATCAGTAAAAAGGAAAAAGAGAGAAGAGGGCAAAGAGTGCAAGTATTATTTTGATTGTGAAGTGTATTTTTGTTTGTTTAGCATGCTTCCTAATTATACAGTGTCATCAGAAAGTTTAGAAGCACATAGGCCAACATCCTGAGTCAGAAAACGACCCTTCACATGCTTTATAAAGGCTCCTAAAATTACAGTTCAAAGCCTGGTCCATAGGAGGAGAAGTGGTGATTTTCACTTTTCATAAGACTCTCATAAAAAAATGTTCATTTCATTTTCCTTTTAGTGAAGTTGAGCAGATGGTTTAATATAGATGCCTAGTGGTAAAGTTTATACAGTGGACCAAATTCGCAAAGCAGGTCCAAGTATTTGTTCATTCATTCATTTAGCAGCATTTGTTCAAAATGTGCTGTGTGACAGAAATCATGCTAGGCTGTGATGTGGGGGCACAAAACTGATAAGACACAGTCCTTTCCCTCACAGAGCTGATGACTTAGGTGACTGTGCTAGAACGACTTTGGAAAGCTGCTTCTCAGCATTTTAAAAGCATCTTAGTTTCATCGAATGGAACAGTTCATATGTGGCTCTGACTACAGACATAGAAAAATCTCTTAGAATGCCTTTTTGCTCAGTGATTCTTCATGACTGGAGGAATCCTCCTAGAATGCGTCATGGAAAGGACAGAAAAAACACCATCAGAGTAATAGATGTCATAATTCTATGCAATCAGGAATATGGGCTTTGGAATTGGAACTGGGTTTAAATCTCAGATGTGCTGCTTAGTACTTGAAGTACTTGGGCAAGCTACTTATCCTCTTGAAGTCTCAGATTCCTCATCTTTATAAAAGGGCCAATGATGCCTACCTTGTTGGGTTGTAATTATCAGATGAGAGGTTGTTTATAGGGCACCCATCCAGCACAGCGCCTGGCACGTAGTACTTACTCTTTAAATGGTATTTATTCTGCCATTCCATCATATTTATTAAATACCCTATAGACTTGAAACAATGCTTACTTTCTGTAGCCTTGTAAATGGACATAATTTTTTACTAATTTCTCCAAGTGAACATGTAGTGCAACAAAATGGTAGAAGTTTTTTCTTAGACAAGCATCTTGTTTAGATTTTTATATGTTCAGTAATCTATTGTTCAAAAGTTAGTATTCATCCAACATTTCATACTTATGATGGATGATTTTAATATGCAATAAGATATAGTGGGAAAAATTTTGAACTTCAGATATTCTAGAATCCCTGTGGACTCCAATATCAATTTGTCTAAATTTTTATATAAATTATGCAGATTCCAAAGACTGTGGGGGAATTGATTTAAAAATGTATTGATCCAGTTGGCAGTTCATGTGTCCCAAATCTACCATGCAATTGGAAGACTTGATTGACAGAAAAACTAGAAAGGTAATTTGGCTGTAAGAGGTGTTATTTTTTGTGATGATCACAGCAAGAACTTTGAGAAGATAAAATCTCTCTTGAATCGAGGCTAATATTGAAACCATACAGAATTTTTTAAATGGACTATAGCATCTAACTCTTTAATATTGTTAAATCTCATCATTAATGTAAACTTTCTGTTGTTTGAAAATTATCCAGATTCA
Organism: Diceros bicornis minor; assembly: GCF_020826845.1. Taxonomy (NCBI): domain Eukaryota; kingdom Metazoa; phylum Chordata; class Mammalia; order Perissodactyla; family Rhinocerotidae; genus Diceros; species Diceros bicornis. The sequence goes on along the minus strand of NC_080755.1, from coordinate 13,752,874 downwards.
TTGCTTTTCTTCCTCCTTACACTCTTGCTTTTCAAAAACCTCGGAGAATAGGCAGAGGAAAAGATAAAACTTAACCTCAGTAATTTGTTAATTCTGGTTCTCACACTAATCTTCTATGGGCCTATCAGATAAGCCTCATTTTTTTGGCACCATCTTTAATTATTTTGGCTGAAATGTTCTTATAGCTTTTTACTGTGTTTTGGGTATGCTACAACTGCCTCACAAGCCAGGCATTTTTCCTTCAAGGCATGATGATCATATGACAATGTAAGGAGGCAGTGGTTTTGTCTGCTTTGTTCCATGCTGAAAACCTGGTACCTGAAACAGTGCCTAGCACATAGTAGAGTACAAGTATTTGTTGGATGGATGGATGGATGCATGGGTGGATGGATACATGGATGGATAGATGGATGGATGGATGGATGGCTTTAGGAACTTGGTAAACTAGGCAGTCATTGACTTTTTTTTTTTGACCTACAGCTCCGAGGTATTGGACAAATAGCCAAATGCTCTGAAATGCAGTCCATCTCTGAATATATCTTAAATAATTCATGAAATTATATTGATGTTTATATTTCTATAAAATGACAGTAATAAACTAATTACATAGAATTACTAATTTTATGTAACTGATCAGAGGTTGTGACTATCTCTTGTTCACCATCGTTTTTCCAGTGTTTAGCACAATGCCTGGCATATAGGTAGGTGCTCAATAAATAATTGTTGAATAAATAATAATAAATTGGACTGCCATTTCTATATGCTCTGAACTGGTTGTCAACAGTCTGAGATTGGAACATGGTGAGTATTCTGTCTTTAATCCTCTTGGCCTTTCTCTTCTCTCCTTATATGTCTTTGTTAATTATATAACAGTGTTATGTCCTCATCAGTTCACAACCAAAGGAACTCATTCTCTTCCTGTGCGCCTTTTCCTCTATGTATTAAGGGAGACTGAAAAGTTGATTTTCAATAAACTAAAGCATGGCCTCTCATCTTCCCAGCCTTCTCCATTTCTTCTTCTTTCTATGTCCCCTGCTCCAAGCAGGTCACTGAAAGTTTTATTTTGTTTGATTAATCTGAATGAGGACTTGTTTGGATGTTAGATCTAAAGGAATAATAAGCTAGTTTGAGTAAAGGGGGATTGAATAAAGAGGGAATGGGAATCTCAGGGAACTCAATTCAGAAAGTGCAGCTAGATCTCATAGAAACTGGAAAGTTGACAATACCCTGAATTTGCACATCACTGTCTGTGCTCTCCTATCTGCAGACCAGCTTCCTCTTCACACTTCTCAGTTTGTTCTCTCCCATACCTTAGCTGACACGTGGTTGACATAGCCTCAACTTGAGTTCCACTTTTAGAAAACCTTACGAATCCAGGGTCCAGTACCATCTGACTGACACATTTTGTGTTTATTTCAAAATTCAAAGAGACAGATTCTGACTGTCCCAGATTGGGTCCGATATTGGGCCACAGTCTAATCAGCTGTGGCTATGGAGGCAAATTCCCGAGGTGGGTAGAGCAGAGAACGAGGGCCAGCAGGTTCTCTAAGAAGGGAGTGTGTGGGGAAGAAATAATGGATATCTCTGGGACCAAACTTTGTCATATTTTTATGTCAACTATGTAAGTTCTATTGCATGATACTGTCCAGTCTGTGTCCTTAACCATTATCCTTTTAGAGCATTTTTTAAAATTTAAATTACTTTCAGTCTTTCACTGTTATAAAATAACTGCTAAAAAAATTTAATACCTGTTTTTTCCTTTGAATTATTTCCTTGAAATTAGAAAGTTATTGGGTCAAAGACTGTGACTATTTCTATGCTTTTTATATGTAAAAGTATTGTATCAACTTACGAGGCCACCACTAACTTTGGTTTTCCTCCTTCCAGGGTTTTCTGGAAACTGTATCGGCTGTGGAGAAAGAGGGTTTCGGTATTTCACAGAATTTTCCAACCACATTAACTTGAAGCTCACCACCCAGCCAAAGAAGCAGAAGCACTTAAAGTACTACCTAGTCAGAAGCTCCCAGGGTGTACTGTCGAAGGGACCTCTTATCTGCTGGAAAGGTAGTGTCAGCTTCTGGGAGGGGAAGGGAAGAGAAAGGACTGAGGATGTTATGATAATGACAAGTGGCCCATACAGGTTTCAGAATTCAGTTGTGATATAGATAAATATCTCAAGTTCAGAAGGCTATCCAAAGATATAAAGGCCTCTGGCAGGTTATTTGACTTGCTCCTTTCTGTTTTTAATAGAGGCCATTCAAGTTTAGGAAAGTGCATGTCTCTTTGTATTTATCTCTTGGGAGGGTGGAGTGTAACTCTCAGGGGAAAAAATGGACTCTTTCTAGCTCTCCTCTCATTTAAAGAGGGCCTCAAGTTGTCAGTTTCTTGGTCAGATGCTCTTTCTACTTTATTTAGGTTCTTTGGTAACTTTCAAGCATCTCTGTTTTTCTATTTTTATTAGAACTAAGTATACTTTAGAATAAATAATGCTCTCTTCATAATACCTGGGAAAATGCACTATTCAGTTGACAAAGTTTTGTTTCTTTTTGGTTAGGAAGATCTTAACTAACTCTTTTATAGAAATGAATCCAGTTGAAACTTCACATCTTCATGTGTTTGATAAGATTTAACACAAGTTCTATTCATTATTCTAATGCAGTGGACTATCTAATCTTTATTCTTTTGAGCAGTTTCTTAGATACTGAGATTTTTTCCTCAATTATTAATATTATTATATTACTAAAGACTATGTAATAATTGTCTTTAACGTTTCTGTTTGTTGTCTGTGCAAGATTTTGGCCTAAGCATGAAAAATAGCTAATAAATCCAAATTACAACTGCAGATTTGCCTGAGTCTTTCACCATAATTGCTCTTGGTTGCATTTGAAATGACATTACATACAGGACTCCTCAGGAAATGCCTATATGTTCCAAACCAGGTATCATCAGAACTTAAAGCTTCTGACCACTGAATCATAAGCGTGGTGAACTATAGATAACTCTTTATCCTAATATAGTCTAAAGAATTTTCCTCTAGAAAAATTGTTTTAAATGTCACAAACCCTAATAAAAGAGTAAAAATAGGATAGGCATTACCGCTCTGCCTTTTAACTGCCTTTTTAAGCTTTTGTTTTGGTTGAGTAAAATATTTTTAACTTCTTTCTTAGTGCTCAGTGACATTTCATTTTTCTGGGAAAGAATAACATTTGTGAAATAGTTTTTGATACAGTGATCTTGGGTGACTTCTGAAGCCTCACCTTTATAGCAGTTGCTATTTGGAATTGGGATTATGTATACAAACATATAATATAAATTTACGTCCATGCATGTAATATACAAAGTGTGGAGATATCTTTTTAAGCCAAATACAGATGCTCTTCAAGGAAGCTCATAGCATAGAAGGTTATAGAAAACTGCCTCCAATTCTTACACGTCTCTGATAAACTTGGGAACTCTCTAAAGGAACTCTCTATAATTAACTTTGTCATTTATGAACATTTATGTTTCTTTTTCACACGCTACCTTTAAAGACTAATATGGTATAATATATAGTATAATTTGGTTGTAAGTTACAGCTCCATAAGTTGTCATAGTATTTGCTATCTACCTGAACCTGTACAAGGTATCATTAAAATGTTATACTAGAAACCCATTAATATCAGCTTACTTAAAATGAAGCTTGGTGTTGCATGGTTGGTAGTCACCTTGAACATTATCTGCCTGTTTCCTTTAATAAGAACTGAGAATAATAAGTATTTGAGCATTTTGAATTTTTCTCTTCTGCCTATAAATTTTTCTTTGCTTTTGTTTTTGGACATAAATTAAGGTTGAGTAGAGAAGGTTGAAGGCAGCCTAGATGGCCTCTAGGTTACTGTTCCACACTTAAATCAATCTTGGACAGGATGTTAACTGGTAAAATTTGAAAGCTTATTGGGTGTTTACAAATTATTGCTATTTTAGCCTCAGTCTTACCCATAAAACTAGCATGACTGTATTTGTTATGAGTAATTTTTCCCCTGGGAACTAGTCTCTGGGGAACAAAGTCTCATTGTTCTTTGTAACCATTTCTTTATCTTCTTAACGTGACATCTGGCCCTAGGCAGATGAATTGTGTTCACCATCGTGCACATTCTCTTGTAGTCAGGATTAGAGGAAGGGGACCTCTGAAAGGAAAGTGGCTGCCACTTAAGAAGCAGCAATTTCTTTTAGAGATTTTATGGATTGTATCCCCATCATGTGTTTTAATAGAATATTGATCTCCTCACATAATGTGATTCTTACTCCTTTCCAGAATGTAGAAGCCGACAATCCTCTGCTACTTGCCACTCTATTAAACCAAACTCTTCAGTGTCATCAACTGTGACCCCAGAAAATGGCACAACTAATGGATACAAATCAGGATTCATTCAGACAGGTATGGGGCATTTTCTTTTGGAATTTCAAGTAACAGGTGCATATTTAATGAGGCATTTAAAACTTATTGTTGGCTAGTTTGAATAGAGATATCTTAAAATAGAGGTATTACTTGAGTTACTATTGTAATTAGAACTCAGTATTGAGGTGGTTCAGTCTGTGGGTGACCAGAACCCAAAGTCCCAACACTCCTGCCAGTGCTAAGTAGGAGATGGAGAAAGGTACTGACAGTTGATAGGAAATTTAGCTCAAGCATAGGACCTGTATCTAGAGGAGTCTGATGGTAGGCAATAAGTGGAAATCCAGATATGAGGGAAGTCTGTGTCATAGCTCTCGGTGGCATGTATTGGGGACATACTCATGAAGACTGGACATCCAGGGTAGGGCTGTAACTAAGCCCACAGAATGTTATAGGGAATATCGCACCAACTGGGGTGCAAAGTAAAGACCCATGGCCGAAGATCACAATGGAAGAATCCAGGATCTAATTTTTAGAGGTTCAAGATAGGGGCTTTGTTACAAATAGCCAGATAAAATTTTAGTGCCTGAAACTAGGTTACAATATCAGAGCAGGATCAGCAGAATGGCTAATCTGATACCAAGCAGATAAGTTACTAGTCTAAGGCTTCTAAAAATTCCTCCAGTAGAGAGGACTGCACTGGCCCAGGCCCTGAGGTTAGTATAAGGCTCCAGGTGGGACTTAATGTTTCCAGGTGGCTGAAGGGCTAGAGGGCTGTAACTGAAAAGATTGCTGCACATAGTATTTGAGGAAATTATTCAGAACCAGTCTAAGTTATATCTTAGTCAAGAAGAAAAGTATTTTAAAAGAATTTGTGAAAATTTTTTTCAGTTCACTTGTTTTTTGTGAAGTACCATTATACTCACTTGATATGCAAACTTTGTAGCATATGTGCTTTGCCAGTGTCTACTCAACCACAACAAGTTGAAAAGAAGGCTGTCTTCATTTATTTCACTACTTAGCATTCCCCTTTCAAATTTATCTGAAATTCTGATGAGCTGGTAAATTGTTTATGCTTATTTTCGAGATGGAAGTGGTTATTAGTTATGTTAGCAACATTAGCAATGATAATAAGGCTGACTTTATTTTGGGCACTTCTTGCTATGTGTCTGCCCTTCATCCTGGATTTTAAAAGGCTGACTTTTAAACTGTCCAAGAGATTTAGATAGAGGCTGTGATCTAGGAGGAAAGAGCATTTCTCTTTAGAATAAATGAGAGAACGTCGTGTCACTAGGTATTCAAGAAAGAAAAAAAGTTGGTATTTGGTTCTTGGCATTGAAAGATTGGCCTTCATCACAATAAGTATAAACCTACATACATATCTTTCCTAGAATTTATTTTAGTAATTTGATCAATTCTGTGGTATATTTTCTGCCATTAGACCTTGGGGGTAATGAAATGTAATTTTAAAACTATAGTATTAAAAATGAATATTTACTTCATTCCAACAACAACTTAACAAGTGTTTATTATATTCTAAGACCCTTGTCTGATGCTATAAGTCAGGGTTCCAGTACTTGACTGTTGGCTCCAGTGATTTAAAAACCACTCACGTAAGGGATAAAAGAACAATAAAACAGATAACCTTTTCTAAGAGGGAGAGGTGGATATATAAATAACCAGTTGTACTTGAAAATAATGAAAAGATATTGAAATATTAATAAGCAGTAATGCAGTTTTAATACCAGGAAATATATTTTGAAAATGAATGTTGCTGTGAATAGAGAAAATCAAGATACAGGCTTTAGCAAAGGTTCCCTCAGTTGCCATGAAGAGACATAGGCAATTGCGGCACTGATTGACACAAGTGGCCAAGTGTTATGCCGATATTTTTGTGTATCCCTTGTTGCGGTGAAAGTGGTAATTTGACCATGAAGTTAGCTATTAACAATTTTAAGTACAATCTAGAGAATTTAATAGAAGAAAGTGCCTTTAAAGTGAGGCTTTGTGTCTAAAACTTTCTTCTTGACGAATTATGTTTATAGATTCTTCAACAATAATTGCTTTCTTGCTACACATGTTGAAAGTAATAGACTATAATAATGTCACGTTAGCATTATGATGTCGTTGCAAACATGAGAGTATGCAGCAGCTCCTTAGCTGATAGGGATTCATCCTTCTATAGAAGATTGCCTTCTTAATCTTCAATCAATGACTGCCTGGAATCAGCATTTCTTAGCCTGAAATGTAGGTACACACATTGCATAGTATTTGAAAAAGGCATTAGCTTACTATTTACACAGCTTTGTCTTATGTTTCATCTGCCCAGCTCTGGATGTTCTGTTCTGGCAGGCTTGCTGTTTATCTCTTGCATATTTTCTTTCAACATATTTATGTCATTGATAATTCAAATTTTAGTCAACAATCCCAGTAAAATATTGCATCATTTGACTGAAGGTGGCTATTTGTTATCTACCTACATTATAGACACAAACCACATATACACACACACACGTACATGTATTGTGTTTAATCAGGACAAGAGTTCAAGAATAGATGAAAAAAAATCTTTGCTTAACCCAAGATCTTGAAAGTTTCTCTTTCATGTTTTCTTCTAAAAATTTTATTGTTTTATCTCTTGCATTAAAGTCTGTGAGCCATTTTGAGTTAATTTTTGTGTATGGTGTGAGGTGAGCATCTAAGTTCATCTTTTTGCGTGTGGATATCCAGTTGGCTCAGCACCATCCGTTGAACAGACTATCTTCTTGTCAGTGAATTGCATTTGTTAGAAATCAATTGACTATAAATGTAAGGATTTATTTCTGGAAAATTGATAAAATGGACCTCATCAAAATTCAAAACTTTTACACTTCGAAAGTCAACATTAAGAAAATGAAAAGACAAGTGACAGACTGGGAAAAAATATTTGCAAAACACATATTTAATAAAGGATTTGGACTCAGAATTTAAAAAGAGCTCTTACAACTCAGTAATCACTGAGTTGACAGTCCAAAATGACAATCCAATCAAAATATGGGAAAAAGATTTGGAATAGACATTTCTTCAAGGAATATATACAAATGGCTAATAAGCATGTGAAAAGATGCTCAACATCATTAGCCATTAGGGAAATGCAAATCAAAACCATAATGAGATACTACTTCACCATTCTAGCAATGGTAATCAAAAAGACAAATGACAATAATAAGAATCTGTGGATGTGGAAAAATTGGAAGCTTCATACATTGCTGGTAAGAATGTAAAAATGTAGCAGCCACTTTGGAATATAGTTTGGCAGAGTCTCAAAAAGTTAAACAAGCTACTCTGCAACCTAGCAATTCTACTTCTAAGTATCTACTTGAGAAATGAAGACATATATCCTCACAAAAACTTGCACACAAATATTCACAGAAGCATTATTCATTATAGTTGAAAACTGGAAACAACCTAAATGTCAATCAACTCATGAATGAATAGACAAAAATGTGGAATATCCATACAATGGTATACCATTCAGCAATATTAAGGAACAAACTACTGACTACAGGCTGTGTCACGGATAAACTTCAAAACATTATGCTAAATGAAAGAAACCAGACAAAAGAGACCATATATTGCATGATTTCATTTATATGAAATGTCCAAAAAAGGCAAATTTGTAGAGACAGGGAAATAGATTAGTAGTTGCCTGGGGCAAGGGATGGGAATGAAAATTAAATGAAAATGGGCATAAGGGTTCTTTTTGGGGGATGAAAATGTTCTAAAACTGATTTATGGTGATGATTGTACCACTGGTAAAGTTACTAAAACACATTGAATTGTACACTTGAAATGGGTAAATTTTATGATATGTAAAACATACCTTAATAAAGTGGGAAAAAAATAGATTAAAAAACTGGTCTGAGAGAAAGATGAACTCTTTTGAAATGGCACTGTTTCTCTTTCAGTTTAATACTGTCTAATTGATTGAATTTCTACTACGGGATGAGCACTGTTTCAGACCAGAGGGTAAACAGCACAGAGCTTGGAGTCAGAGTCCTGGTATTCAAATACTGCACATGACATATATTGGCTGAGGCTTTGGATAAACCACTCAGTTGCTCTGTGCCTTTGTTTCTTCATTTGTAAAACTGAAAATAACAACACTTGTTTTGCAGCTAAGGATTAGCTCAGTCTTGGCTATCATAATTCTACTTGTGTGACATTCCTCCTAATTGTAATTATTTGTTAACCATCTATATTCTCTTATAGGCTAGAAGCTTTGTGTTCATTTTGGTTATTGTTGTATCTCCTAGTATCTGGCAAATGCCTGGAAATAAATGTTATTTGAATTCTATTTTTATTTAAATTTGAAGTTAGCATTGGGGTGGTTATTAATTTACTGGTGTGTACTGTTTTTCCAAAAGAAGATGATATGCCCATCTAACATTAGGAGGAAACATGTTTTTATGCCCTAGCTTACAGGGCAGGATAGGGATAAGCCATCTAAACTCCGCCCTGTGATTAATAGTATAAGTTAAAGAAGACTCTCTCAGGCAGGGCCACTTTATGACTTTCTTAGACCCTGGGCACCTTTGCCTATGTGAGCCCTTTCTCCCTAGAAAAGTATTTAAGATTATGTTTTATGACTGTGTTGGTAGAAAGATGAATATATTAATATTATACATTAAAATACTTTCTTTGACCAAAAGTTCATTTTTTTCTTCTGATTTTAAAGTAAATTAGGGCCTGCCCCGTGGCTTGGCGGTTAAGTGCGCGCGCTCTGCTGCTGGCGGCCCAGGTTCGGATCCCGGGCGCGCACCGACACACCGCTTCTCCAGCCATGCTGAGGCCACGTCCCACATACAGCAACTAGAAGGATGTGCAACTATGACATACAACTATCTACTGAGGCTTTGGGGAAAAAAAAAATAAAAATAAAAAAATAAAGTAAATTAAAACATTTTCGTGAGCCCCTAAAAGTATTATGGACATGAGGCACTGTGTCTTCTGTGCTTAATGGAGGAGTTGGCCCTGTTATTGGAGACAGGGGTATTGTCCATGAAATGGGAATTTTTTCTCTGTGAGCCACCGTAGGCTCAAAAGTAAACCACTTACTATCTTGCTCTTGTGTATTAAAGTAAGAACAGTAACAAATGAAAGGACTTGCCCTATCAAATATCAAGCTCATGAAGCTGTACTAATAAAGACAAGGTAGAGCTGGCACAGGAATAGACACAGAGCAGCAGAACAGAGTAGAAAGTCCAGAAACAGATTCACATAACATATGAGTATTTCATACTTAACAGAGGTGACTTGCAAATCAGTGGGACCTTTCCTTTCAATGAATGGTGCTCGGAAATTGGATATCCTATGTGGAAAAAAAAATGAAGCTGGAGTCCTATTTCACACTATCATAAAAATCAATTCCAAGTAGCTGGAAAATCTAAATATGGAAGGCAAAACTATTAAGCTTTTAGAAGGCATTGTAGAATATCTTAGATATTATAGATATCTTAAAAGTAGAGACAAAAACTGCTAATCGTAAAGGAAAAGACTGATATTTTGCTACACTAAAATTATAACTTCTAATTGTTAGAAGGCACCATAAAGAGAGTGAAAAAACAAGCCATAAATTGGAAGAAGATATTCATAGTATATTAAACTAACAAAGGACTAGTATGAAGAACTATATAAAGAATGCCAATGAATAAGAAAAAGACACATTGATAGGACAAATGAGCAAAAACTTTAACAATCACTTCATGAAAGAGGAAATCCAAGTGGCCAATAAATACGTGAAAATATGATTGGTAATTAGGAGAATTACATTAAAAATACAATGAGATACCGTTATACACATACCAAATTGGCAACAATTTGAAGTATGACAGTAGTAAATGTTGGCAAAGATTTCAAGGAACAAGAACTATCATACACTGCTGTTAGGAGTATGTATTGATGCCACCACTTTGCAAGTAGTTTGCAATACATAGTAAAGTGGAAAATGTGCATATCCTATGATCCACCTATTCTACTCCCTAAAGAAACTCTTGCACTTGTGCCCCAAGAGAGATGTACAAGATTGTTCATAGCAGTTCTTCACAATTGGCTCAAACTGGACACAACTCAGTGTTCATCAACAATAGAATGGATAAATAAATTGTAATATATTTATATAATAAAATACCATTTGGCAACGAGAATGAACAAACAATACCTACATGCAGCATATGATGGAGGAATCTTAAAAACATCATATTGAACAAAAAAGCCATTCACAGAAGAGTCCATCTGATTTCACTTCTATTATGTTCAAAAACAGGCAAAACTAAATTATTTCAGGAATACATGCATAGCACAGTGGTCACCTCTGGGGAGAGGGAGGGAGAAGGGAGGGGGAAGAGCACAAAGGGGGCTACTGGCAGTGTTTCTTTTTTTTTAATTTCCTTCACTTGGAAATTAGTTCCATAGGTATTTGCTTTATAATTATTCTTTAAACTATACACAAATGTTTCATGTACTCTTCTGTATTTTGATGTATCTCAGTGGGGAAAAAGGGCAGATTTACCCATTCAGACTACCTACATGTATCTCATGCAGTCCTCACACTTTGAGAGCAAGTGGTATCGTGGGCCAAGGATGCTATGGTGTAATAATAATGTCTTGGTCCTTTTGAGTGTTTATATTTCCACTGTGGTGATTCTACTGTGAGGTTGTTGCTGTAGTCATAGAGCTGCTGTGTGGAGCCTCACAGCTCACTTTGGTTTCCAGGAAGGGAGGGGACAGAGCCAATTGTGATAGAAGTCTGTAAGTGCTCAGTATGTTTCCTTCTCTGCAACCTCCTGGCCTCCTCTCCTTTGCCTTCAAGAGTTTAGAGCTCTCCTGTTGCCCTCTGCATGTCCAGAATACTTGGTGATGTGACACGTCCAACCCAGGCCTGCCCTTGCTCAGATGGCCTTATTATTTTTGTCTCCCTTTCCCGCTAGCATAACTCTTCTATCCCTGGTGACAGCAGTTTAGAAAGCAGTTTCCATTAGAATGTGTCGTTTAACTGTCCCTAAAATGTAGCTGTGTTTGTGCCTTTCCTCTTTAGATTTGTCCTTTAGCCACTAAACTTCCTTCCCTCTCCAGATACAAATTTATGCTTTACCAAAACAGAGTTTCTTTTTTTCAAATGTAGTGGGAATCCTTTGGCTGGCAGATTTGTGCTCCTAACCAGAGAATGAGACCATGTAGGCTGTTCCTTCACACTGCAAACTCCTTGGGCAGGGATTGTACCTGTGCCTTCTTCCCCTATTCCATCCACAGAGCCTAGCATAGTGCCTAGCCTGCTACAGAGCCTCAGTAAACATTTGATGAATGAATGAATGCATAGGAGGGAAAGGGAAGAAAACCCGTAATCACACCCCTCCAAGCCATGAATATGCTTGTCAGACTTCTCCTTCTGCCCTACAAGAGAGAAAATGCAACTATTTAGCAAGTATAAGGAAGAATGGCACACTTTGTAGAAATGAAGAAACTGTAAGTAATAACAGTTTAAAGTCATATTCACCTATTATGTTAGCCAGAAGATTTCATTTTAAGTGATAATATACAGTGCTGACAAGGAGAGGGTAAGACTGATAGCGAGATTGCTGGAGGTGAGCAGTGGTACGACCTTTTAAGAAAGCAACTTGGCAATATGTAACAAGAACGTTAAAAATATTTATATCTTTTACTCTAGTAATCTCACTTAGCCAAGAAAATAACCTAAAAGGAAAGTCAAAATATTCACTGCAGTTATCCTTTATATTAACTAAAAAGGAAAAACAACCTTAATATAGAAACAATCAGATAAATCATAGCATAGTCATATGACGAAGATGTTAAAAAAGGTATTTATGACACTATGTAGCCATGTAGGAAATAATTCTGTTAAGTAAGAAAAGTAATATTAAAACTCTATGGGTATTTTTGTTATATAAAAAATATTATGTGAATAAAATTTAGCCCGGCAAATACTAAATAGAAAACAATGGTTTGTGGGAGAAGTAAGATTTTACCATGTTTGTTTCTATTTCTGAATTTTCTTTTATGTTATATAGCTAAGCAGTTAAAAATTCTCAGGATTAAGCCAAATGTACAGCTCAGTATAAAATGTCTGCTTTTTATTGATCTCTCTTCATCATTCTTTGCATGTGTAAGAACAAGCGCCAGTACCTAACATAGATGAGTCCAAGATGCAGCTAGAAGGTAACAAAACCAGAATTTGAACTTTCTCTTCTTGCTACTGACAATTTTATTGGGCAACTACTGGATACTAGGATCTGGGGATGCTAGATAATATTGATCTCTACCTAGAATTCTGTAAAACGCTCATGTATCTCAGATTTCAAGAGTAAGGGGCAGGAGGAGTGAGAAAAGGAGAAGAGAGCATTAATGTTTAAAAATCCATAGTTGATCAACTCAACAGCTGCTTCTGGCCAAAATGAATAAAAAAGGACTGAATTTAGCCTCCCACCTAAAACAACCAAAAACAAAAACAGACAAAACTATGTAAAAAACAATTTTCTTGACACTGTACATCAGGCAACGAAGGACAATGATCCCTGAGAAATGGGAAATAATGTGAGTCTTACCACTGCCCCAGCTAATTGCCTCGAGAATTTTCAGACCATGATACAGGGAGGGGGAACTGTGGTAGAGCCTGATAGTTTCCCTAAATAGAGTAGAAGGAACTGAGAATCCAGGGAGACCAAAATAGCTAGAGTTCGAAAGGACCAAGTACCAGAAGGGAGAGAGCTACATAGAGAAAGAGAGCCCCAGAGATGTGCAGAGGGTCCCTTCAAATGTTCAACATAATACTAATTGATGCATGTATGTGGGGAAACTACTCAAGGCTGGTAAAAAGTACCATCCAAAAGGATGAAAGTAAACAGTGCCCAGCATTCACACATGGTCGAGTACAGGGACTGTTCCCACCAGCTAGACAGGAAAACCTCATAATTCATCAGGCGTTGAATAACGTACTTAGGAAGGTCTTCTCTCAGTAATGGAGAATACTTAGTCTTAGATTGAGCACTGCTTCAGACCTGCCTAAAAATACCAAAAAACAAAATCCCAAAGGATCCAGTTTTTCCAAGTAATTTAACTGCATTCCAGAACAAAGCTCGAGTATTTAAAGGAATACACAAATATCCAGCATCCTACAAGATAGAATTAACAATGCCAGACATCCAATCAAAGATCACCACGCATACAAAGAAGTAAGAAAACACAACTAATATTGAGGAGACTAATCAATCAATCAAAACCAAGACAGAACTGACACAGATGTTAGAATTAGCAGAGAAGGACATCAAACAGTTATAACTATATCTCATATGTTTGAAAAGTTAAGTAGACATTGAAGATATTAAAAAGACCCAAATTGAACTTGCAGAGATGACAACTACAATGTTTGAAATGAAAAATACACTGAATAGGATTAACAACAGATTAGTCATTGCAGAAGAAAAGATTAGTAACTTGAGGTCATATTAATAGAAACTATTCACAGTGAAACACAGAAAAAAGTAAAAGAAAATGACAAGAGCATCCGTGAGCTGTGGGACATCTGCAAGTGGTTGGAGTACCTGAAAGTGTTGGGGTAGGAGAGACAGAAAATATTTGACGAAATAATGGCTAAAAACTTCCCAAACTTGAAAATTATAAACTCGCAGATCCAAGAAGTTCAATGAACACCAAACACAAGAAACATGAAGAAAACTACACCGAAGCACGTCATAATAAAACTGCTTAAAACCAACAGTAAAGAGAAAATCTTAAAAACAGCCAGAGATAAAAGACATGTTATGTACAGAAGAACAAAAATAAGCATGACACCATATTTCTTTAATAGGAAATTATAAATAAGAAGACAGTGGAGCAACATCCTTAAAATGCTGAAATCAGACTAAGAACTGTCAACCTAGAATTCTATACTCAGCAAAAATATCTTTCAAAAATCAAGGCTAAATAAAGACATTTTCAGACATACAAAATATGAAAGAATTCACCACCAGCAGATTCACACTACAAGAATTGCTAAAGGAAGTCTTTCAGGTAGATGGACAATGACACCAGACAAAGGAAAATTTGAATCTTTATAAAGGAATGAAAACCACTGGAAATGGTAACTATATGGGTAAATATATGCAGTTTTTTCTTATTATTTAAATCTATTTAAAGGATAATTGACTTATACAAATATAGTAACAATATATTATGAGGTTTATAGTATATGGAAAAGTAAAATGCATGACAATAGCAGAAAGCCTAGCAGGGGAAATATGGAAGTATTCTACAGTTATCTCTCAGTATCTGTGGGGCATTTGTTCCAGGACCCCCCCACAGATACCAAAATCCGTGGATGTTGATATAAGTCCCTTATATAAAATGGCATAGTATTTGCATATAACCTATGCAAATCCTCGCATTTATTTTAAATCATCTCTAGATTACTTATAATACCTAACACAGTGTAAATGCTGTGCAAATAGTTGTTATACTGTAGTGTTTAGGGAATAACAATAAGAAAGAAAAAGTCTGTGTGTGTTCAGTACAGATGCAACCATCGTAGGCCTTTCAATCTGTGATGGGTTGAATCTGCGGATGCAGAAGCCATGGCTATGGAGGACTGACTGTATTGTAAAGTTCTTGTACTATACATGAAGTTGTATAATGTCACTTGAGGTTAGACTGTGATAAGTTAAGATGTATACTATAAACCCTAAATCAACCACTAAAAAAATCAAAGAGTTATAGTTAATAAGAAATAAAGGAGATAAAATGGAATCATAAAAAATACTTGATTAATCTAAAAGAAGGCTGAAAAGAGGAAAAAGGGGACAAAGAATAGATGGGACAAGTAGAAAGCAAATAGCAAGATGATAGACTCAGACCTAACCACATCAAGAATCATATTAAACGTCAATGATCTAAACACTCCAATTCAAAGGCAAGGATTATCAGATTGGATAAAAAAGTAAGACACAACTCTATGCTGTCTACCTGAAATACAATTAATCTATAGAGACACAAACAGGTTAAAGGTAAAATTATAAAAAAAAGTACCATGGTAACAGTAGTCAAAAAAAGCTTCAGTGGCTACATTAATATTAGGCAAAATAGATTTCGGAGCAAAGAATATTACCAGAAATTAAAAAAGTAATGTCATAATGATAGTGGTCAAGTAATCAAGAGGACAGAATAATCCTAAACATTTATGTACCTAATAACAGAGCTTCAAAATACATGAAGCAAAAACTGATAGAATTATTTTAAGAAATACATAAATCCACAATTATAGCCAGATATTTCAATATGTCTCTCTCAATAATTGATAGAACAGATAAACAGAATCAATACAAATATAGAATATTTGAACAACACTATCAACCAGCTTGACCTAATTGACATTAATAGAACACTCCACGCAACAACAGCAAAATAGACATTCTCCTCAAGTTCACATAGAATATTTACCAAGCCAAAGAAAAAAGACATGTTACATACAGAAGAACAAAAATAAGCATGATATCATGCTTATAGGCCATAAAACAAGTCTTAATACATTTTAGAGGATTCAGAACATACAAAGTATGTTCTTTTCCCAAAATGGAATTATATTAGAAGTCAGTAACAGAAAGATCTCTGGCACATCCCCAATTATTTTGAAACTAAATAATACACTTCTAAATAATATATGGATCAGAAGGGAAATTAATATTTTTTAATTGAATGGAAACAAACAACATATCAGAATTTGTAGGGTGTCACTGATGCACTATTTAGAAGGAAATTTATAGCATGAAACATATGTTAGAAAAGAAGAAAGATCTTGACTCAATGAACTCAGCTTCTACCTTAAGAAACTAGGAAAAAGAAGAGAAAATTAAACCCAAAGTAAGCAGAAAAAAGGAAATAATAAAGACCAAAGTGGCAATCAGTGAAATAGAAAACAGAAAAACAATATAAAAAAATTAATAAAACCAGAAACTAGTTCTTTGAGAAAATCAATAAAATTGATAAACCTGTAGCCAGAATAATAGGAAAAAAAGAGAGAAGATTCAAATTACCAATATTGGGAATGAGAAAGACAACATCACTAAAGATTTAAATGATATTAAAAGAATAATAAGGGAATGTTAAGAACAATTTTATGCCAAGAAATAGACAACTTAGATGAAATGAACAAATTCCTTGAAAGACATAAATGACAAAAGCTTACACAAGAAGAAATAGATAACCTGAATAGCCTTATATCTATTAAATACATTGAAACTGTGGTTAAAAATCTCCTCAAAGAAAACTCCAGGGCCAGGTGACTTCACTGGTAGATTCCACCAAACATTTAAGGAAGAGGTAATACTAATTCTACACAAACTCTTCCAAATAATTGAAGAGAATGGACTTCTTCCTCATTTATTCTATAAGACTACCATTTCCTTGATACCAAAATCAACGATAGTACAAGAAAAGAAAAGTTCAAACCAATATCCCTCATGAAATAAATATAAATTTCTTAATAAAATTTTACCATATTGAATCCAACAACATGTTAAAAGATAAATATATCATGATCAAGAGGGGTCTATTCCAGGAATGTATGGTTGGTTTAACTTTTGAATATCAATCAATGTCATTTACCATATTAACAAACTAAAAAAGGAAAACTGTATAATTATCTCAATAAATGCAGAAAACATTGACAAAATCCAATATTTTTCCTGATAAAAACTCCTAACAAACTAGGAAAAGAAGAGAACTTCCTCCATCTGATAATGGGCATCTACCAAAAACCCACAGCTAACATACTTAGTGATGAAAGACTGAATGCTTTCTCTCTAGGCTCAGAAACAAGACAGGCATGTCTGCTGTTAGCACTTCTAGTCAATGCTGTACTGCAGGTTCTAGCCAGTGCAATCAGGCAAGAAAAAGAAATAAAAGGCATCCAGATTGGAAAGGAAGAAGTAAAACTGTCTTTATTCACAGACTACATGTTTATCTATGTAGAAAGTCCAGTGAAATCTAAAAAAACACTACTAGAATGATTAAACTGAGTTTAGCAACATTGAGGATACAAAATCAATATACATATATTGGTGGTATTTCTGTATGCCAGCAATGAACTATCAGAAATTTAAAATTTAAAAATTATGGTACCATATAAGAGCATAAAAAATATGAAATATTAAGAAATAAATCTGACAAAAGGTGTAAAAAACCTGTACCCTGAAAACTAGAAAGCAATCCACAGAGAAAGTAAAGAAGACCTAAATAAATTGGAGAGATATCTCTTGTTCCTGGGTTGGAAGGCTATTATTGTTAAGATGTCAGTTCTCTCCAAAGTGACCTATAGATTCAACGCAATCCAACCCAAAATCCCAGAGGCTTTTTTTTGTAGACATTGACAGGCTGTTTCTAAAATTCTGTGGAAATAGAATAAAATAGCCAAAACAACCCTGAAAAAGAAAAAAAAAAAAGAAGGCTAATACTACCTGATTTCAAGAATTATCATAAAGCTACAATAATCAAAACAGCGTTGTACTGGTATAAAAATATACAAATAGATCAGTGGAACAAAATAGAAAGTGTAGAAATAAATTCACACATGTATGTACAACTGACTTTTTAACAAAGGCACAAAGACATTGCAGTGGAGGAAGGATAACATTTTCAACAAATGGTGCTGGAACAATTGGATGTCCATATGCAAAAACATGAACTTCAATCCATATCTCACACCACATACAAAAATAACTCAAATGGGCCACACCTAAATGTAAAACTCAAAACTATAAAACTTCCAGAAGAAAACATAGGAAAAAATATTTGTGACCTGGGTTAGGCAAAGATTTCTTAGATACAATATCAAAAGCACAATCCGTAAAAGAAGAAATGGATAAATTGGACTTCGTTAAAATGAAAAACTTCTGCTCCTCAGAAGACACGGTTAAGAGAATGAAAAGAAAAGCCACAGCCTGGGTGAAAATCTTTGCAAAGCATCCACAGGAATTAGATCCAGGAGAAAGACCTTTAGAAACTCAAATAATGAGAAAATAAAATAAATAAACAAATAAATAACAATAAATAATAAAAAAAAAAAGAAAAAGACAATAACCCAGTTTTTAAAATGTGCAAAAAAAAAAAAAGATGCTTAACACCATTAGTCCTTAGGGAAATGCAAATTAAAACAACAATGAGATATCACTACACACTTATTAGAATGACTAAAATTAAAAGACTGACTATCCAAGTGATGGCAAGGATATGGAGGAATTGGAACTCAAATACACTGCTGAGAAGGTAAAATAGTAAAACTAGTTTGGGAAACAGTTTGGCAGTTTCTTAAAAAGTTGAAGATACACCTACCATATAGTCTAGCCATTCCATTCCTAGATATTTACCCAAGAGAAAAGAAATATATGTCCATACAAATGTGTGCAGATGTTCCTGGCAGCTTTATTTGTAATAGCCCAAAATTAGAAACAACCCAAATGTCCATCCAGGTGAAAGTTTACCCAAGTGAATGGATAAACAAATTGTTTATATATCCGTACAATGTAATATGACTCAATAAACAGTAATAAGCTATTGACACTCGTAACAAAATGGATGAATCTCAAAATAATTATGGCGAGTAAAAGAAGCCAGAGAGAAGAAAAAGTAATACTTCGTGATTCTATTTATATAAAACTCTAGAAAATGCCAACTAATCTATAGTGACAGAAAGCAGATCAGTGATTGCTTGGAGATGAGGGAGTGAGGAAGACACAGGAGGGAGGGATTACAAGGGAGCACGAGGAGATTTGAGAGTAATGAATATGTTCATTATTTTGACTGTGGTATGGTTTCACAGGTATATACATGTGTCAAAATTTATCACAGTGTATACTTTGAGTATGTGTAGCTTATTGTCAATTATAAATCAGTAGAGCTTTTTAAAAAATCAACAGCCTAAGAACAGCTTAGGAAGATACCTGATTTCGTGTTAATTTTAGAGGGGAAATATATTCATGTTTTCATTAAATGCTAGTTCAATTGAGTCAAAAGTAAAACATGGCTGACAGAAATAACTAACGTAGGCTCAGAGTGCATTAATAGAAATATGATTGGAAGGACATTACTCTAATTGCAGTCTGAATGTTAAAATAGGTCCAGTGTACTTCACTTGGGAAAGAAGCCAATTATGTAGTCTACATTTTATACAGGCGTCAAGGGCAAAAAAAGAGCTTGTAAAGCTTTAAGCTCTTGATCATCTGGAAAACTCTTAACAAGATTTAGGAAAACAAATATTTATTGACTATCTACTGTGTTCTAGGCACTGTGCTAGGTTTTACCTATTTTGCAGATCATGAAACAGAATCTCAGAAAGGGTTAGTATTTGGCAAAAACAGAGCTAGTAAGTGGCAAAATCAGAATTCAGACTCTATTTACTTACTACTCAAATGGCTCCCATTTTTCAGAAAGTTTTTTTCTGCCCCCCAGGGATTTGGGGCTAATAGAGAGTTACTGAACTATTGCAGAAAGAGGATAAGGAGATTGTTTTGGCTTTTTTTTTTTTTTTCTTTTTATTTCCTTAGCCACGATGTGACAGACGTTGTGCCAGGAGCTGGGAATGCCAGGAGCAAGGAGCTCCTGATCTAGTGGGAGAAACAAGAAGTTACAAACCACTACAACATAGAGAGCAGAGCTGTGCCTTGCTCAGGGAACTTTCCAAGTTTATAAATCCTCCAGTGCATGCAAGTTTCTCTTTTAAGTGAAATCACTAGTAGAGAGAATCAGGCCTTGTTGAGATACAGATGCTGGGCAATCAGCTGCTTACTCACTATCTGAGCACCAGGTTCTGCACAACAGCCCACAGTTCAAATTCATGTCTGAGCAAGATAACAGGCTTGCGATCACAGGCAGGATCACATATTTGGGGCTGCTCCCCGATAACCAAAACCACAAGTGTTAACTGCTAAATATGCCATGCCACCACACATTATAAATTCAAGAATAGCAGCATGTACAAGGTGGTAAATATCAGGGAATAACATAATAGGGTTTTCATTTTGGAAAGTTCACTCTGACCTTATCTAATGCTTTATCTGTGCCTTCTGATTATTATATAATTGATATATTCTAAAATTTATATGTTAGTGAAATAAAATAAGATGAACAATATAAATGAAATAAATTTTCAAAAATTAAAAATGAAACCATGGAGTTTGATCAGATTGTCTTGAGATAAGCAAAAGGGTTGGAGAACACTGATGCTTTAGTAGACAAAAGAAAACTTACACAAGGACAGTGCTTGTCTTGTTCACCACTTTACCCTAGATCCTAGCAAGGTTCTTGACACATGGTAAGTGCTCAATAAATAATTGTTGAATAAATAAATAAATGCAGCAGTGGGATTCAGTATAATAGGAACTGAAAGGTGTCTCCTGGATTTGGGAATTAGATCATTGACAACTTTGCAAAAGCAGTTTATTGGAGTCGAATTACTCTTTAAAATCACTATTTGCAATCTAATCCTGAAATAAACACTCACTTTGTATATTTGAGAAGTACTTCTGATGCCAGTTGTCAGTCTACACACAACTATTTTATATCTTTATTTTTTAATTCATTTATTCTACTGTTTTGAAACGTTCACGTTTTTAAAAATCTACATGTGCATGTGTGTATGTATACATAAATAGCATATTCATATATATGCAGTGAAAAGTTTCTCTTCCATTCCACCTCACTTCTCCATGCCCCCACAGAACAGGTAACCACTGTAATTAGTTTCTTTCTATCTTTGTAGTGCTTTATATGTATTCAAGCAAGCACAAGTACAGATTCTTATTTTTAGACCTTTGTTACTCCAAAGGCAGCATTTTGTCCATACTGCTCTGCACCTTACATTTTTGTATTGCTATTTCTTGAGATCTTTCTAAATCCGTAGAGAGCTTCCTCATTAATTTTTTACTGCTACATACTGCTATACTATCTGAATGTGCCATAATTTATTTACCGTGTCCCCTTTTGATGGGCATTTATATTGTTTCCAAACAATGCAGCAGTGAATCACTTAGACATATACCATTTCTCACATGTACATAAATGCCCAGGGGTTGCTGGGTCAAATATACTCATTTGTAATTTCCATAGATGCTGTCCAATTACTCTCTACAGAGGTTGTACTAGTGCATATGTGGCAGTGTATATTTCCACAGATGCTCACTAATGAAGTTTACTATTGAACTCTTGGATTTTTGTCAATCTGATGGGTGAAAAATAATACCTGACTGTGGTTTCAATTTGCATTTCCATTATCATTGACGTTGAGCATCTTTGCATTTGTTTAGAAGCTATTTGCATTTTTTTCTATGAGCTCTAAGTTCATGTCCTCTACCCTTTTAGTTATGGAGTTGTTTTTTGTCATAGTTTGAGTTCTATTAAAGTCAGAGCCTAAAAGAAGGAGTTGGGTGCATGTAATTTATTTGGGAAGAGATCTCTGTAAGCAGAAGTAAGCCAGCATGAGTGTGTTCTCTATGTAGCTGCTGTAAACCAGGAGGGCTTGAGTCTACCAGGCCCTCTGAGAAGCATGCAGAATGCCTCCCAGAGTTATGTTTTCAAAGAATGGGAGGCTGGGACACTTATTCTCACGTCCTGCATTAGTTGCGGGCTGCCCCAGAAGTGTTATACTCCCTCGCACGTTTGGCCCACACACAGGACTGAGAGCTTGGTGGCCTTGGAGAAGGCCCTGAGACAAAAAGCTAAAAGACGCTAGATGTGAGTTTGAGGTAAGATGCTGAACCTAGGAATCTGAGTTCACACAGAACTGTACACCATAGTTCCTGCAGAAATCAAAGGTGTGCCAAAGAGATGTGATGTGGGGCAACAAAGTGTCTGCAACAGTAGTCTTTTTTCTTATTGACTTCTGCTGACAGGAGCACATAGTGTAATTGTCTGTGAGTTATAAATATTTTCCCTATATTTTTATAATTATAATTTTTCTTATAGTATTTTAAAAAATAGCTTTTTGCGCTATAATTCATATACCCTACAATTCACCCATTAAAAGTGTACAATTAATGGTTTTTAGTATATTCACAAAATTGTGCAACCATCACGACAATAAATTTCGGAACATTTTCATCACTCCAAGAGAAACTCTGAACCCACAAAAGTGTTTTTATTTTGATGAAGTCGAATTCGTCTATTTTTTTTCTTTTGTTGCTTTTGCTTTTAGTGGCAACCAAAATCTACTCTCTATTTCTGTGGATTTGTCTATACTGGACGTATCATATAAATGGAATCATACAACATATGATCTTTTGTAACTGGCTCCTTTCATTTGGCGTAATGTTTCCAAGGTTCATCCGTGTTGTAGCATGTATCAGTACTTCATTCCTTTTTACTGCTGAATAACATCCCATTTTATGAATATACCACATTTTATTTATCCATTTATCAGTTGATGGACATTTGGGTTGTTTCTAGTTTGGGACTATTATGAATAATGCTGCTGTGGATATCTGTGTACAGATTATTGTGTGGACATATGTTTTCACTTCTTTCTCATTTTATACCGAGGAGTAGAATTGGTGGGTCATGTGGTAAATCTACATATAACCATTTGAGGAACTGTTTTCCAAACTGGCTGCCCCATTTTACATTCCCACCAGCAATGTGTGAAGGTTCCAATTTTTCCATATCTTCACCAACAATTGTTATTGTCTGTCTTTTTAATTTTAGCCATCCTAGCACATGTGAAGTAGTATTTCATTGTGGTTTTGATTTGCATTTCTCCAATGGCTAATGATGTTAAACATTTTTTTCATGTGCATTGGCCATTTGTATATCTTCTTTGGGGAAATAGCTATACAAATCATTGGCCCATTTTTCGACTGGATTATTAGTCTTTCCATTATTGAGTTGTAAGATTTCTTTGTACATTCTGGGTACAAGTCCTTTATCAGATATATGATTTGCAAATAATTTTCCCATTCTGTGGGCTGTCTTTTTGCTCTCTTGATGGTGTCCTTGAAGCACAAAAGTATTTTTATTTTGATGAAGTCCAATTCATCTATTTTTTTCTTTTGTTGCTTGTGCTTTTGGTGTCACATCTAAGAAAACATTGCCTAGTCCAGGGCCATGAAGATTTACTCCTATGTTTTCTTCTGAGATTGTTATAGTTTTAGCTCTTACATTTAGATCTATACTCCATTTTTGGTTAATTTTTATATGTGGTGTGAGGAAGAAGTCCAATTTGATTCTTTTGCATGTGGATATTCATTTGTCCCGTAACCCATTTTGAACAGACTGTTTTTTTACCCATTGAATTTTCTTGGCATTCTTGTCAAAATTCAATTGCCCATAAAATGTAAGGGTTTATTTCTGGACTCTGAGTGCTATTCCATTGATCTATATATCTATCCTTATGCTAATGCCACACTGTGTGATTACCATAGATTTGTATGAAGTTCTGAAATGGGGAAGTGTAAATTCTCCAGCTTTTTTTTCCCCCGAGGTTGTTTTGGTTATTCTGGGTCCATTGCAATTCCCTATGAATTTTAGAATTAGCTTGTCAATTTCTGCAAAGAAACAAGCTGGAATTTTGATAGGGGTTGCACTAAATCTGTAGAACAACTTGAGGAGTATAGCCATCTCAACAATATCAAGTCTGATATATGAGCATGGGATGTTTTTCCATTTATTTAGGTCTTTTAAAATTCCTTGTAACAACATTTTGTAGTTTTCATAGTATATGTTATGCACTTCTCTTATTAAATTTATTTCTAAGTGTTTATTCTTACTGATGCTATTATAAATGGAAGTTTTTCCTTAATTTTATTTTTCTATTGTTCTTTACAAGTGCATAGAAATACAATTGATTTTTGTGTATTAAATCTGGTATCTTGCAACCTTGGTGAACTCATTTATTAACTCTAGTAGTTTTGTAGTGTATTCCTTAGAATTTCCTTTTGTCCGTTTTACCTGAGTCATCTAATTTGATGTCTGTATGAGTTTGCTAGGGCTGCCCTAACAAAATACCACAGACTGAGTGGCTTAAACAACAGAAATTTATTTCCTCACAGTTCTGGAGGCTGCAAGTCCAAGATCAGGGTGCAGAGGGTTGGTTTTTCCTGAGGCCTCTCTCCTTGGGTTGCAGATAGCTGCCTTCTTGCTATATCCTCACATGGCCTTTCCTCTCTGCATGCTTATTCCCGGTGTCTCTTCCTCTTCTTATATGGACACCAGTCATATTAAATTAAGGCCCCACCCTTATGACCTCATTTAACCTTAATTACCTCTTTAAAGACCCTATCTCAAAATACTGTCACATTGTAAGGTACTAGGGATTAGGGCTTCAACATATGAACTTTGTTGGGGGGTTGGGAGGACACAATTCAGTCCGTAACGATGGCATACAGCTGTTCATAGTATTCCTTTGTAATTCTTTTGATTTCTGTAAGGTCCGTAGTGATGCCCTCTTTTTCATTTTTGATATTAGTAATTTGCTTCTTTTCTCTTTTTTCTTGGTCAATCTAGCTAAAGCTTTGTCAATTTTGTTGATCTACTCAAAGAACAAACTGTTGACATTGATTTTTTGCTATTTCTCTATTCCCTACTTCATTCATTTCTGTTTTAATCTTTATTATTTCCTTTCTTCTGCTTACTTTGGGTTTAGTATGCTCTTTTTTTTTTCTAATTTCTTAAGGTGGAAGGTTAGGTTATTTATTTGAGATCTTTATTCTTTTTTAATATAGGTATTTACAGCCATAAATTTCTCTTTAAGCACTTCTTTAACAGCGTCTCATAGGTTTTCATATGGTATGTTTTCATTTTTATTTGCCTTCTTAAAGTGATATCTAAATTCTCTTGTGATTTCTTCTTTGATCTGTTGGTTATTTAGGAGTGTGTTGTTTAATTTCCACATATTTGTGGATTTCTCAGATTTCTTCTGTTATTGATTGCTCATTTGATTCCACTAAGGTCAGAGAATATATTTTGCATGATTTCCATTCTTTTAAGTTTATTGAGGCTTGTTTTATCACCTAACATATTATCTGTCCTGGAAAATGTTCCCTGTGCACTTGAAAAGAATGTATATTCTGCTTTTATTGGGGAATGTTCTGTTGATATCAAGTAGGTCTAGTTGGTTTATAGTGTTGTTCAAGTCTTCCATTTCCCTAGTTATTCTGTCCATTATTAAAAGCAGGGTATTAAAGCTTCCAATTATTATTATTGAATTGCATATTTCTCCCTTCAGTTTTGTCAGTTTTTGTTTCATGAATTTGGAGCTCTATTGCTAGGTACATATATGTTTGTAATTGTTATGTCTTCCTGGTGGATTGACCCCCTTTATCATTATAAAATGACATTTATTTCTAATAATAGTTTTTTCTTAAAGTCTATTTTTTTCTGATGTTAGTATGGCCATTCCGGCTCTCTTCTGGCTATTGTTTTCATGGTTATAGTGTGTTATGCCATACAGAATTTTTTAATTTTTATGTAACTGAATATATCAATCTTTTTTTTACGGCTTCCACATTTTGAACAATAGTTTGATCTTTTCCATTTCAAGGTGATAATTAACTCTCTCATGTTTTTTCCTATTATTTCTATATCTCCAGTTTTTACATTTATATTTTTGGTCTATTTGATTTTGTTTGATACTTGGTGTAAGATGTGGGTCCAACTTAATTTTCTTCTTATACATCCAATTGCTTCAACACAATTTATTCAATGGTTCATCTTCATTGCTGCTTTGAACTGCTACCTTTATCTTATACTAAATTCTCATGTATATTTGCATTTACCTTGTACTGTCTTTTTTGTTCCAATGTTCTGTTTTTCTACTAATACACCAAGACCATAATATTTTATTGACTGAAGTTTTATAATAAATCTTATATCATCATGCTAGCCTCTCCTCATTTCTCTTATTTTTCAGTATGTTTCCAGCTATTCTTGTGTGTCTATTTTTTTTGTATCCACATTACATCAATTTGCCTACTTAAAACATTCAAATAATTCTAATAGTAATTCTAATAATATCTAAACCTATGGGTATTTCCCTAGGATCACATTAAATTTATAAATTAACTTAGATGGATTGGCATCTTTTTCACATCAAATATTCCTGGTCAGAAACATGGTATGTCTTGACATTTATTCAGGTCTATTTTCATGATTTTCAGAAGTATTTTTTTTTCATTTTTAAAAATATTTCAGGGGCCGGCCCCATGGCTTATCAGTTAAGTGCGCGTGCTCCGCTGCTGGCGGCCCGGGTTCAGATCCTGGTGGCGCACCAACACACCGCTTCTCCGGCCATGCTGAGGCGGCGTCCCACATACAGCAACTAGAAGGATGTGCAACTTTGACATACAGCTATCTACTGGGGCTTTGGGGGAGAAAAAAAAAAATCTTTCATATGAAGATTTTAAATACATATAAAAATAGAGAGACTAATATAATGAACCACCACCGTAGACCTATCACCCAACTTCAGTAATTATGAACACATGGCCAATATTTAATCCTACCACTTCTCTATCTCCCTCCCTCAATATTTTAAAACAAATCCCAGACATTATATTAAAGAAATATTGTAAAGTTTCTTTATATAGTTGTGTACATTTCTTATTAAGCTTATTCCTAGGCATTTGATCTAATGGTTGTTATTTACATTTATGAAAATTTATTTCTGTACATTAATTTTGTACCCTTTCATTATTTTAAAAATATTGGTCTGTGCTATTTGAACTCAAATGTTTTGAAAAAATAAGGTGAATCACTACCCTTCATAATTTGTCAATCAAATTTCACCTGTGTGTTTGCCTGAACTGTTAGAAATATGCTAAAACAGTAGGTATAAACCAGAGTAGTAAATTATTAGTCTGGTTCCAAACAATATGATTGTGGCCTGAAACGTAATGACCAAGAAATGTAATGGCACAGCAAACTTACCTGGGATTACTATCCCATAAGGCTCTCTGTTAAGACCTGAAAAACTTGCGCTGTCTTCAGTATCCTGCAACTTTATAATGTTGTATGTGCACTTGCTGGCTTCTATTCTTCCTGTAGACCTTAAAATCACTCCCTGCTGGTAAGTCAGGCCCTCAGAAATGCACATTAACTCTTCTGAGCCAGTAGGGGACCATTTCAGTCTTTTGAGTTCTTATGAGAAGCACTGATCAGATGCAGCAGGAATCAAGTTGTATGAATGCTAATTTTTTAGATAATTTCTAATGTAGCACCATCAGTATCCTGCTCTTTAGAGCACTTTGTTTTTCAAACTCTCAGAGAGTTTTAGCAGTCCCTTTGGATGCTTTCCTGTGTTACTTGATTAAGCTATTCTGTTGGAGTAGAGTCCGGGATTTAGAGTCTATACTCATTTCAAAAAACTCTAGTTGGCTTGAGTCTTCATCCCTCCCATAACCTGTCTCTGAAATGGCATGTAGTTTTTCTGGGCTGAATTATTTTCTGAATCCAAATAGGAGTTTTCTTTTGGATGTACCTGATAGTATATAAGTAAATTAATTCTAGTTTATTCAAAAAAATTAAAGCAACTTTCCTTCAGAGAAAAGTGCTTTCTCTTAGATTGCAATGACTTAGTTTGTGTGACACCTTGTAAATGACAAACTCATCTGGATGGAGATAAATATATCTCATGAAAATATGGCTTTGAGGGGAACTGTGGAGACAGTTTTAATATGGTGCCTAATGATATCCTTGATGCCAGGTGACCAAGTTAAACAACTACTATTTCACTGAGTTCTTATAGGGATTAAGTGAATTAATATATTTAAACTGCTTAGAATAGCACCCAGCACATAAACCTTCTAGTGAGTGTTTGTTAAATACATAAAAAAGAAAAGAAAACCTGAATACAGAGAAATTGACTTTCCTAAAACGTCAGAATAGGTCAAGGAAAAAACTGAAATTCTACAATCTGCTTTTTCTCACCTCACCCTTGTTGGATTAATGTCCTTCCTACATATATAAACAGTTGCTAATTTGAACATCATCTTTCATTTTAAAGATTCGCTGATTCTCAGTCCAGCTAATTCTGCAATCAATTTAAGTGGAGCTCAGGACCTGACCCGGAATAAGAATGTTGTGAAGCCACTGGCTTTATCTTTGCAGGTTGCAGGGAAGACTTTTGCTGCAGGTGATGTTTTCCTCACTTATATTTCTTTGGTAAATACTATAAAACACTTGTGTGAAATTTAAATGACAATTCAGTAGAAGAAAACAGAAGCTGCTTCTTTGCCAGTGGAAGACAGAAGTGGGGCTGTTATATTAATGTATTATTATACAAAGCTTTGTGTTCTCTATGTTCCAACCAAAAGAGTCAAAGAATGACATCTGGCACACGGGGAGACAGAGCACATTGATTCCATTCAACAAACATTTCTTGGATACCTGCTATGACGAGGAACTGGGGAAGCAAAGGCAAATAAGGCTCGACCCCTGACCTCTAATGTACTTGTAACCCAGTAGAGGAGATAGACCTATAAGAAGATATTTTCAGTGTACTACAGTAAATACAGCAATATGCCAGGGGAGCACGGTGGAAGGGATGTTAGCCCAACATTGTGACTAATCAAGAATGATTTCTTGGAGGAGCTTGGTCTTGAACTATGAGGAGATATTCCTTATACAAAGGAGTAGGAGAAAGATATTTCAAATTCAGAGAAAAGCAGGAGCAAAACTTGAAAAGGAAAGGAAAGAAGCAGTGTGATATGTGCAGGAACTTGCAGCAGTTTGGACTCGTTAGAACCATACAATCTAGAACTCAGGGAGTGGTAGGAGGTGAGCAAGTGCTGGGCAAGGGAAAGCTCATGGGAGGCCAGGCTAAGAAGCATGGATTTTACTCTATAACTTATGGAACAGAGGAATGACATGGTCTGATTTGAACTTGAGCCTAGATCATTTTGGCAGCAAAAAAAAATAAGAGGTAGGACAACTAGTTGGAGGTTGTTTCAGTAGTCTAGGTGAGAAATGATGAGGTCCTTGGCCAGGGTAATAATAGATTGGAGCGGAGGAGACGGTTTCGAGAACTACTTAGGAAGTAAAATCAGCAGGACTTGACTGAGTAATGCGAGCATGAAGCAGAAGAAGGGGTGTTGGTTTACATCCATCTCTCTGGGCCAGTGTGGTGCCATTACTTGAGACAGTGAATATAGAAGGAGGAGCAGGTTCCCCAGGGAGAGATTGTGAGTTCGATTTTGAACATGTTGAGTTTGAGATACACATGAGACATCCATGTGGAGCTGCTCAACAGTCATTTAATTTATCGTAGGGAGAAATCAGGACTGGTGGTATAGAGTTGACCGACATGTAATTAAAATCACCAGGGTAAATAGTATCAGCCAAGGAGAAATGTAGGGTAAGGCAAGCTGTGATCTATGGGTAGAATCTTAGAAAATTCCAGTGTTTAAGGAAAAGAAATGGTCAGAGAGGGAGAAGAAGAATGAGGAGAAAGGAAGCCTATCATTCTTGGAAACTTTCCAATCGTTAGGCATCACAGTTTACCCAGACCACTTTTGTTCTTACTCTGGTCCAGCAATTCTTGCAGGATCTACCTTCTGATTAGATTACAGACTTGATCAAACTGAATCCAAGTTTTTATAGCATTTAAAAAATTGTCGAAATTATGGATCTTGGCAGTAATCATCATGGTTGCTAAAAGCATCAGATGAAAGGATGATGAACAACTTTATAATTCGAGGGCTAGGCTAACAACTCTTGAACCCACTGATCAACATTAACATCACGAGAAGAGAGAAAACTAGCCATTGTGTGCCTCCTGATGGAAGTATACAACAGTACTTATGAGATACTCTTACCAAAAAAAATCAAACCTGAATCTGAGCAAGCCTCTATATCTAACAATTAGTTTATAGGAAACAGAGGAGACGTTAAATGACACCATGGATACACAATCAGCAAAATCCAGAAATTCTGCCAGGTTTTCAGCAAATTAATTGTAAGAAATAAAAAGAAGAAGGAGAATCCTATAGATTAAAAGAGGTTTAAGGGACATAGCAACTAAATTCAATGTGTGGATCTTTTTTGAATCCCAATTTGAGCAAGCCAACTGTAAAAACCATTTCTGAGATAGTTGGGGGAAATTTGAGTACTGATGAGATATTTGATATTAAGAAATTTTTAATCGTTGTTTTAAGTATAATAACGATATTACAGTTATGTTTTTTAAGAGTCCTTTTCTTTTAAAAACACATCTACATTTATGGATGAAATGATGTGATAAATGAGTTTGCTTCAAAATAATCCAGAGCACATATGTGTTTATGTGGGATGAGGGAAAGAGGTAGAGAGTATAGATAAAGTAAGATTGGCCATGTGTTGACAAATGTTAAAGCTGGGTGGTGGGTACATAGTTTATTATAGTGTTGTCTCTACTTTTGTATATGTTTGAAAATTTCCATGATTCAAAGTTAACAAAAAAAAGTTTTCTCTTCCTTCTACCCACCATCTCCAAAGACTTCACTGAAAATGGTTCTAAAAGATCTCTTGGGTCCTATAAAATTATTTCTAGGTGACATTTCATTTTAATGAAAGTGCTACTCTGTTGGTTGTAGTTGGCTTTATACAACGGGGCTGTCCTCTCAGTGATAAGTGTGAGGTTTACCATATGGTTACAGCATCACAGAAAGCAGTGTCCTGCTCAGCCTCTGTTCTGAATGGCTCCTCTTATGTACTACAGATGCTGCTAATGGAAACAGTAGCCATGGAGGGAAGAGCAGTGCATCTAGCTCCACTCCAGCCCGCCCGGGGAATTACTCTTTGTCACCAAGACCTAGCTGTGCATCAGGAGACCAAGGTACAATACCCATCTTAGAGTTTTGAAATAATGCAACTTAATTAAGGAAGAAGTGCTGCAGAGTTTGGAATGATGAATTATCTGACAGCACACTCTCAGTTTTTCCTTAGCTTCTTATACAATGTTTTGAAAGTTCATGATTGGTGTGAACAATAATGATTAAATATCTTGGTGATTTTACAAGGGTGAGCCTATCTAGAACATAATGTTGAAACAAATGTATAAGGAAGTGTCTTGAAAAATCATAGGCATTGCTGACCAAAGTACAGGGTTCAAAGTCATCTCTGTTGTGTGACCCTGGGCAAATCTGAGCCTTCCTTTCACCATCTACTAAATAGGTATAACAATATACTTGTCCTATAGCTTCACAGGGTTGTTGATAGAATCAAATGAAATAATCTGGGTAAAATTGTGAATTGTAAAACAGCATATAAATGTTAGGTGGTATTTTTAGTGTGGCTTTTTCTAATTTTATCTTGACCTCTAGAACAGTGACGTAGGCTTTCTGAGTATAATCAAATTAAAGATCCTGTGTTACTTTGGCTTCTTTCCTTTCTTCCACTGCTAGACAAGGTTCATCTTTCTTTTTGCCTTCAGCTACCATGTTCATTTCTGGGCCACCAAAGAAACGACACCGGGGATGGTATCCTGGGTCACCTGTCCCCCAACCTGGTTTAGTTGTACCTGTTCCTACACTTCGCCCTCTTTCAAGAACTGGTAAGATTTCAACAGAAGATGAGTTTTAAGTTTTCTTTAATTAGCGGCGGTATCTCCTACTCTTGTTCTTTCCCTAAGTGCTTGAAGATAAATTTCCTTAACCAACCATTGTGTCCAATATTATGTAAGGATATTGGTAGTAGCTAATGTTTCCTCCCCAGCAAGTCTGCCTTCCCTAAAAGCAATATGTCATCACAACAGATCTTAAGTCACCCTCTGGCTTTGTTTTAGCTCATGATATTGATAAGCCATTCTTTACTGAGGAAAAGACTTTTCCCTTTCCTCTCCTCCATTTCTTTTCTACTTCTTTCTGCCACTTGCCTATTTCCTTTTTTTCTCCTCGTTTCTCTCAGGACATGATGCTACCAACTTACCATCTAGAGCACAAATGAACTTGCTTCACCAGTAGTGGTGTTAGATATGTCCTCTTGTGATGTGGTCCCTTATGTGACCCATACTTATTATTTCTGGCCTAGATGGTTTAGCCTTTGACTAGAATCCTGAAAAGCCAACTGGTTCTCCTTTACAATACCCAAGCTGTGGCCATTTAGTGCCTATAGTTAAATTGTTCAAATGCTCATCTATATTTCTGTACTAAACACAGACAAATGTAAATATACTAATTCTAAGACATAGGTAGGGTTCTTTAGAAATTTAAGTTTGTTTAAATTTTAAAGACTACGTAGAGATGATATATTACAAAGAATTATGCCATATGTTTCTGTGGTTGCTGTTAGGTAGTACTGATGAATGATCAGTTTATCCATCTTTACACTTTTCTATACTTTTCAAATGTTCTATAATGAGCAGATATGCTTTGATAATCTGGGGGGGGGGGCGGTGATAAAATACAATACAAAGATAAAATACAGAACAGAATCCAAAAAATTCCTTGTGGAAAATCAATTAGAAGGAACAACTACCACAATGCTAAATCGTAATTATCTCTAGATGATGTGATAATGGTTGATTTTTTTTCTTTTGTTTTTCTCACTTGTAATTTTATATAATAAACATGAATTATTTCAATAAAAAAAAGCAAACCATTAGACTTCTAAAAATTCCATATTAAAAGTAT
Organism: Diceros bicornis minor; assembly: GCF_020826845.1. Taxonomy (NCBI): domain Eukaryota; kingdom Metazoa; phylum Chordata; class Mammalia; order Perissodactyla; family Rhinocerotidae; genus Diceros; species Diceros bicornis. The sequence continues at coordinate 13,719,868 of NC_080755.1, read as the reverse complement.
TAACGCTGCACTGATTTCAATTGTATTTCATTTAGCTTTCATGTCTAATCCTTCTTGTCAAACAACTTTTTTTCCAGAGTCTCTTTTATCTGCCCCAGTTCCACAGACCCCATTAACTGGAATTTTACAACCTCGACCCATTCCTGCAGGGGAAACTGTCATTGTTCCTGAAAACCTGCTGAGTAACTCTGGAGTTAGACCAGTAATTCTGATAGGTAAGGCAAAGGAATTCCAAGTTGCCTATGTCCACTGGAATCTAAGAGTGTTTTTCCATTTCATTGTTTGTGTATTTATGCATGTGTTCATGAATGTATTCATTTATTCATCTATTGATTCTTTCAGCTTTTATTGGTCAGCTCCTTCATGCTATACTAAGCATATAACTAGCAGTTGGGAATAAGGCAAAGTCTTTTTGCCCACAAGGAGCACTGTTTAGTGGGGGAGTCTGTCATGTAAATAATAATTACAACACTCTGTGAGACTCATGAACCTCTTGGCTGTAGAGGTCCACAGCCAACTACAAGAACTCAGAAGAGAGGGAGCTTAACTCTGCCTGGAAGGGGTCCGAGAAGACTTCTCAGAGGTGATGTTTCAGCTGGGTCCTAAAGGGCGGGCAGGAATGGACATACCAGTCAAAGGGAGCCAAACCACAGAGAAAAGAAACAAGCCGAGTCAGCCAGCAGCCCCCCTCAGGGGAACCAAGAGGCCCCAAAGTTGCAGATCTAAACCATGGGGGAGCATCTGTGAATCAGTATCTTTAAGGAGTCAGAGTCTTTCCAAGCTATCAGTGGAGGTGTAGAAATTTAGGGGTCCCTAGATTCCAGGACTAACGTAATGCCTTTTATACCCACATCTAGAGTCCCCTCATTTAGGGGCTAGCCTAGGCCAGAAGAAGACTGCATACTTTACCTTCGGGACTAAACAGATAGGATGTTGTAGCCCCACTAGGTCTTTACGGTATGTCTGTGTGAGGTGTTATCTGCTTCTTGTGGTTGGCTTGAGCCTACTGACATGAAGGGTTTTGCTTCAAGCCCTGTGCTTTATCAGGCTGTCCTATCCACTGCTCCTGGGCCTGTAGGCACTGGGGGAACACTAGTTGTTTAAATTGCATACGGTCAGGAAGTTCTTATTGAGCATTTGAGTTGCATGCATAGTGCAACTAAATCTTGGAAAGATATATAAAACATGGGGACCCTTTAGTGTCTGCCTTTTAGAAAGACTCACAGAGGGACTGTCTCTTCACCACACCACCAAAACAGGGTATATTTTCAATATATTTTTGTCCTATCTACTTCTAAGATAATTTGAGGCTGTTTACTGACATTTAGAATATAACAAAAATAGCTAAAATAGCAGAAAGAGTAGGAACCTCCAAGGACCTGTGATGAGCAGAATATTGCTGTTGATCAATGAGTTTAGCTTAAAAAATTTTTAAAGAAAATCTCAGGAAGTGAAACATGTTATTGTAGTTTGTTTTCTGACTTCCTATCTGAAAAGAAACTTGATCGGGAATTTTATCAGAAAATATTTTATCATTGTAGTTTTACAAAGGATACAGAGATGTTTTGCAAACTCTCATCCATCCTCCATGGCAGAGATATAATATTAACATGCCTCTTCTGTGGGAAACAGAGATAAAATAATTTGAATATTTTGCTTCCTGTTCATCTGATTTAATATGAGGGTAGAATTTGGAGCGTCTGAGTGAATTCCCTAGGATTGATATATTTGAGTGATTTGTTTGGTAGCCATCTCAGAGGGCAGGAAACTTTGTTAAGCATCTTTGATCCCAGTTGAGAAGTGTACCTGGTTGCACCTCAAGAAGAAATGTTGAACTTTATTGACCTGCTTCTATTGGGGCAGGCTATGGCACTTTACCCTATTTCTATGGAAATGTTGGTGACATTGTTGTGAGTCCTCTGCTGGTGAATTGCTACAAGATTCCACAGTTGGAAAACAAAGATTTGGAACAATTAGGATTGACTGGCAGCCAACTCCTGAGCGTGGAAAACATGATTCTTCTGACGATACAGTATCTTGTGCGGCTGGGTAAGCTATTTTCAATAATCTTTTGATGGTGACGATTTTTATTCTTTTTTGTAACATTTTTCCTCACCTTCTCACATTCATCTACCTATCTCTTACTTTCCCTCTTTCACTTCTAACATTCTTTGCCTCCAACCCATTCTCTATGACTTTTCCCTTTCTTCTCCTCCATTTCTTTTCTACTCCTTGCTGCCACTTGCTTGTTTCCTTTTTTTCCTCGTTTCTCTCAGATCTAGCCTCCCTTGCTCCTCGCTTTGCTTCTTTGGGTCTTAGAAGAGATAAATTGCTCCACCTAGTGATGAGTCTCATGATGGTCGGAAGGTCTCCAAAGTAGTTGATGTAGGCAGAACCTCAAAGGGCTGTACCGTGGGCATCCTCCCTTGGGGAGTCTGGCCAAGCCACTTTTCCGAAAGTGCAATGACCATCTGGAATGCAAATGTAGCCATTGCCTTATACAGTTACTTCTAGTTTTCCGCTTAGCCTTTTTATCTTGTTTATCCACTGTCCCTACACCCATCTTTTTTCTTCTCCAGCTACACCTCTTTGATGTAGTCTCATCACACTTTCCTTCATTGAGGTAGTAACTGTGGACTCCCTGGAAGGCTCTCTAGGCTGTAGGGTAAGGGGGACACATAGGTCATGAACTCTTGACTTCCTCTATTTGATGTATCCTCCTGAGCCCACAGTGGGTATATGCAGGTGCCCTGACAATACTGAAGTGGTTTAGCAGCATTTGCATTGCAATGTCTTTTATTTTGCAAACTGCAGTAGGTTATGGAGCCTAATTATACACTCCCTCTAGGACTTCAAGCTGCTTATTTACATAGGAAAATGTTCAAGACGTAAAATTACACATAAAAAATTTTATTTGCACTCTTGTGAATATTTTTAACATTTGAAAATACTTCGGTGTTAAATAATAAAAACACTAGGCTAAACAATGTTCAAAAAAGCCAAAAGCTTTAGCAGGCCAGATTTGGTCTTTGGAGCATCAGCTAGCAACCGTGGCTATGACTCTTGGTGCCCTGGGAGCCCGAAACGCTTGCTGTGACGTGGGATCTGCTTTGACATGGGCTTTGGAAACTTGCAAGGCTTCAGCTATCTCGTGAGCCACTTTCATGGTAAACCTAGGACTTGCTGATTATGCTGATTAGTGGGTAATAAAATTATAAAAACCACCTGTGTCTGCAGCTCATTTGATGTCATAATTTTAATTGCTACATACTGACTTTTGACTGTGTGCCAAGATCTAAAACCAGCTTCTAGAGGCATCCAGAATCAGTAAAACATAGAATAATGCTATTATAGCAAACCAAGCCAATCAGTATAGCATTTTTTTTCAATCTTAATAACAATTTAAAATATCAACGTCCAAGTTAGTTAAATGAATTAAATGGTCAAAACAAAATGTTTTCCTTTAAATTACTAAAAGCTCTTATCTTAAAAAATAGAAAAATCTCCAGTTAGACAAAACTCTTCTCTGCCTTGCAGGATCAGTTCTCTCCAGAGTTTTACTTGCAACCAATTAATTATGTCTCTCAATGTGCAACTTCAATCTAAATTTTGTATGTTGGGACATCTCTTTTCCTCAATAACTAACTTTTCTGGGTCCTTGAAATTTTTTTTTGCCTTCAGAGGTTTTGAAGAAGGCCAGGGAGAATATTTTCACATATGCTATAGATTATAGACATTTAAAAAAATAAATCCAAACTTCCAAAAGGACAGGTCTAATACTTAGATGGCTCAGTGCCCTGGAGGTAACAGAGAAGAAGAAGAGCAAGATTCTTCGGAAGGAACAGGCCTTTCCACTACAGTCACTTTAAAAAAAAAAAAATCTCTGTTATTTCACAATCTGAAAATCTTTTGAAGTAGATAATGAAATCAGCAAATCCAGAGATTCTTGGAGGGCTGAGTCTTTTGAAACCTTGTCTTTTGCTATTAAGGTAGCTCTATCTGAAAAGCCATCAGAACTGATGCCCGGGCTAAGCTGAGTTACTGGAGATCAGTACTTGAAGGAAAAAAAATTACTATCATCAAGCTTGCGAAAAGTGGAGAAAAGGCTTCTGCAGTTTAGCTATAAAGGATGAGGGTGAAGAAATGATGGGAGATGATTTGAAGCAAGGCATTTTATTCTAAGAAGTCTCTTACCTCATTTAAACTTTGATACATTTTCCTTCACTTCTCAATTCCTAACAGTAATTCAGTTAAAACTCTATAAAAGTGAGTTTTAAGGCAATGGAGAAGGAACAAGTTTGATAATTTTATTTTCCCAGAATGCCTTTATATTTGGAATTAATGCTGCCTAATAGAAAATGTTACTCAATCGTGGTTTGGAGTGGGTCTTACAGACACACCTGTTAACCAGGCCTCTGAGCCTTCAGGTCATCTATGAGAGGCAGTAGGGAATTAGAGACAGTCAGAACCACCCACTTTTGAGCTGTCATTTGTTCTGATGGAAGAAAGCATTAAATAGACGACCGCCTTCCCTTCATGTCATGCAGTCAGTACAAAGCTATCCACTTTGAGCTCACTACTAAGTGTGTACCTAGTGACCACCAAGCATGATGCTAATTTGATAAAGCTAAGTGAAGATCAGAAGCTTTGGTGGCTCCCAGGTGATAAGAAGGCATCCACCTCCCCCTAGCAAGTAATTGAGGAGGATGTATAAAACATAAACACATGTAAGCATTGCCATTTTCTTGGCCTCTTTCCTTGTATAGAAGAGAAAAATCTGTGAGGATTTCACCCTCGTACCTCCATCTGACCTCCAACCAATCCTGGAAAAACCATTTTCTCCAGTTAAAATAGTTTATTTTTAAAATGTATAATATTTTATTTAATTTTCCTTATTCTAAAACATTACTAAACCTTCATCTTCTTACTTTCCCAGAGAAGATGGGCAGGGCCAGGGAGGCCACTGAAATCCCTATTAGAGGAAGGAAAGATTTCTGACTCACTCAAGGTGCCTCCTTCTCATAAACAAGTCGACTCCCTTATCCCTGTATTCTTTCACAAGGGGCTTTTAGCCCTGGGTTCTGAGGCTATTGCTTGATCTCAGATCACAGTCATTGAGGGGTCTGCGTCTATTTTTGGGAGCCTGAGTTTCAAATCTCAAGTCTGCACAGCAAAAGAAATGACTTTGAATGATGAGAGTGAACATAGTCTCCCTGGTTTCAATTTAAACTAAATGTAAGAATTCATTTGTGTCACTTAGGTACCAAACATTGACTTACTTATTTTGTTCTAAAGACTGGTTGAGTTTCTAAAGAGACTAAGAGAAACAAAATCCCCCCTAATTCCCAGGCCTGCAGGTCACCCGTATAAGCTTAGCCATAACCATGGCTGGTCGAGAGGGCTAAATGCCTCATTTAACAACCCAGAATGCTGGGGAATAATAGATGATGAGAGCATGCCCTATCTGAGGAAAGTGTGAGGCTGCCTAAGTATAAATTGGGAGTGAAAAAGAATTAAATGTAATTTTCCTGTGGACAGTATTCTCAAAATTAGATATAGAAGCAATACATTAAAATGTTTTTCAAAGTACCAATGAATAAAATGAGAAATGAGTGAAACCTAAAGCTGATCGTACACCAACAGGTTAGCTTCTCACTTCATTAGTCATTAACCATTTCCATAATGCCAAGTTTAATAGGTCAGGAAATATGCCACCTTCAGTGACCCCCTCCTGAGGCATGCAGTGGAATTGATACTGTCTCTGAGTACATCCTCATTTAAGGATATCAAGGTCAGAATGAAGGAGAACAGAAGCCTGCATTTTTAAAAAATATTGAGGCAGAGAGAAAAGAGAGAAGGTCATTTCACAGTGGAAAATGCTTAGTAGGGGCTCTATACTTGGGGCCCTTACAGAAAAACAGAGCTTATTATTTGCCAGTTGGAGGATGGTGGGCTTAGAAGGACTGCACATTGATGTGTGTTTGTCTCTTTTCTAGCTGTGATTTTTTAAAACTCTAGCTGTAATTCTCTTCAATTTAGGTCCTGATCAGATACCTCTCAGGGAAGAATTTGAGCAAATTATGCTGAAAGCTATGCAGGAATTTACTCTGAGAGAGCGAGCCCTGCAGATGGACGCTCAGTGTACACCTGTGTCGCCAGGACAACTCCCCTGGCTTGCTAGGTTAATTGCCAGCGTGTCTCAAGACTTGGTTCATGTGATTGTGACCCAAAACTCTTTGGCAGAGGGCATTTCAGAGACATTGAGGACTCTCAGTGAAATGAGACACTATCAAAGGCTACCAGATTATGTTGTGGCAATTTGTGCATCGAAAATCAGAGGAAATGAATTTTGTGTGGTAGTATTAGGTGAGTAATACTCTTTGTTGTGTTTTTTTTTAATCCATTCCTTCAATCATCTGTCCATTTGAAAAATATTTCTTGGATCTTTCAGGCAATCATGTAATTAATCTCTGGTTAAGTGCTCCAACTTGGGTTCTTCCTCCTAATTTTAACTTTTCCTTTCCTCCTCAGATCAGATTTTTGTAGCCCTTAGTTTGGCTGGTGACCCTGTCAGCTGGTTGTGGGAGCATTATTTCAAAGCATACCCTAGTAACAGATAGCCTTGTCGCATGTAACTTCTGTCCTTAAAAGGTTTTGGAAATGCTACCGTACTAGCATGTGATAAAGCCATTGCCACAGGTGGCCTAAGCCAGTTAATCAAACTTGCCAGGAACTTAGCTCGTGTATTTACCTCCTCACTGAAGAGGATATTTAATGTTGTAGCATTGACTCTAAAGAAAAGTTTCAGAGAGCTGGTACATTACAAAACGTATTTTTGTTTCTTGTGCTGATTTTCTATCGGGCACCATCCTGAGTAGCTGTTTGGACTACATTTTGCTTTTCTTCTCTCTAATGAATAGCTCTCACCTCTTTCTACCAAAGAGGCCAAGCCCTCTCACTTTGGCAAAACCTGCCTGCCCATGTCTCTATGATATGTATCTCTTTCAGGAAGCTTCATCTGAAAGTGTAATACATTAATTTTTTTCATTTTTATTTGTAAAAGCAACTTAATGTAAGTTTATATTTTTAAGACAGATATTCATAATAACCATGCAAACACAATTTTTAAAAGTTTTTCCCATTCCTCCCTAGTTTTTAAACACATGTGTGGTATGTTTTTACTGTTACAATCATAAGGTATGTCATTTTTTCCCTTGATCACCTAACATTATATTATATAAATTTTCTGTTTAAAATTGTCGTTTCAAATGCTGTGTAATTGTCCATCTTTTGATGTGCCATAATTCTCTTAACCAAGTCCCTATAGTTACATACTTAAGTTGTTTCCAGTTTTTGCGGCTATAAATCCTGTACCTGTGAACGTTTGTTCTCTGGCACATCATCTCCTCCCCCTCTATTCTGCAGGTCAGCATCAGTCCAGGGCTCTGGCAGAGAGCATGCTCACCACAAGTGAGTTTTTGAAAGAAATTAGTTATGAGCTCATCACAGGAAAGGTCAGTTTCCTGGCGTCGCATTTCAAAACCACATCTTTAGGTGAGTGGTTGTGGGATTCAGCAACATGGCCAGCCCCTCGCCGCGTCATTTCCTGAGTTTAAATCTTAGCCTGTCGAGGAGATGCGAGTGGAGCTTAAGCTTGCCAGTGACCTTTCTTCACATGGAATGATTTATCCTAAGTACTTTGTTACTGACACAGCAAGGGTGTCCAGAGGAAGGCACTAGGGTGGGAGACCACAGCTCAGCCACTACTTTGTTGTGTCATCTTGGGCAAGACTCTGTCTCCCCAGATCTCAGTTTTCCAATATGTCAAATGGAGATATAGCGATCCTATCCTGCCTGCTTTGGGTATTGTGGAGACCAAGAGAGACACAGCATGTGAAAGCATGTGAATTGTAAGCACCATACAAACAAGGGTAGTCTGGCTGTGGAGACACTGCCATAGGGATGGCCAAGCGTAAACTTGGACATGAAAAGCTCGTTGACCAACAAATCTTGATGAGAAGCCAGCTTAACCACCCAACTTGGAGACTGATACAAACATATCATTCCTTGTAATCTTCTTATCTCCACTTTATTTTGTAATAGGCGATGACCTGGACAAGCTGCTAGAAAAAATGCAACAAAGAAGAGGAGACAGTGTGGTTACCCCTTTCAATGGAGACCTTAGTGAATGTGTGTCAGTTCAGGAGGCTGCTGCTATGATTCCCACACAAAACCTGGGTAATGTCACCTCAGACCAAAAGTTGGAAATCAGCCCTTAGGACAAATGTTATAGAAGCTAAGTCATTCTGAGGGTTTTGAGGACTCTTCTTCAAGTCACAGACTATGACAGGCTTTTCCTCATTATCTACATGATAAATATGGCTCAGATTAAAAATGCTTTACCATCTGACCTGGATCAAAGGCCTTGTTCTTAGTAAATGTCTCCTAGAATTAAAATCAAAGTCAAAGACATTATTTAAAGCAGTCTCTTTTTTTTCCTCGAGAGATTCTGGGGTCCTTGATGTGCTTTCCTTAGCTCCACCAGCTGTGCCCAGAGAGCTGTCACTGAGGCCTTCAAAAAGCTGCTTGGAAGAGTCTAGACAGCAGCTGTGCAGGGCTCCTGGGTCTCCACTCCCTTCATTTGACATGTAAAACACACATAATCTCAGGGACAGCAAGGACTTCCTGGCAGACAGAGCAGCAATACCAATATATCATCTACCCTACAACAAGCTTTCGGGGCACAAAGGTGGATGGTGGGACCAGGGGTGAGAAGTTCCATCATTAGATTAGATTCCTTTGGGTTCAGATTTCTTCCCCAATTCCCTGTTTGATAGGGACAACATAGGAAAAGATGGAAAAAAAGAATAGAAGAAAGATAGATACGAAACAGATCCGTCTAAGCTGCTGCTAAAAGCCTTTTGGCCTCCACTTGGTAGGAATGCATCATTTATATATTAGGATTGCCTCAGCAATAAAAGTAGCATGGCTTGGCATCACTCAGTTATAAAAACAAATTCAAATACAGGCAATAAAATTTTTTGACTTCTGGATGTTATTTGATAATAAAGTGATCATCCAGATGACCTAAAATGTGTTTATACTGTTTTGAATTATGAACAAAGTTAGAATTTAAAAATCCTCAGAGTACTTACAGATTCCCACGTACATATCCTTGATTCCCTGTTTAAGAAACATTGTTTAAAGATATTTTTAGGTTTCCTCAAACTTCAAAATTTGCTAAGTTAAATTCTACAAAATTATTCCATCATCTATGTCAGTCCCCAACCACTTAACCTGTGAAATGAAAGAAATAACAACCTATCAGAAGGCAGATTTATTTTGATTGGTAATCTTTGTGAGTCAAAACTATTTGGGCTACTATTATAAGTCATGTAACCAAACACAGTGGGTTCGTCTCTTGGTGAGTGCAGAGCTGAAAAGCGCAACCAAGGCAGAAGTAGGTGAAGAAAGGTTTATTACTTGCACGAGCAATGGAGAACACCAGGGATAGCTACCAATGCAGTGCCTCCCTGAACAAGGGTTTGAGGGTTCCTTTTATTGTTAGATCAGAGTACAGTTCATGAATATTCAATTAAGGAAAAGGCAGGAGATTGGGGTTTATTGCCTAACAGCCATGTTCTTTTAAGGCGCATGCGTTGCCTATGCACATGCTACTACATACTAGCATGATCTAAAAATGCTGCTTTGCCCCTCCCAGAGGAGGAGAATTTAAGATGTTAATGAGATTATGATGGGAACAGTTCACTTTAGTTTATGTTAGAGCAGTTTGAGGTGGCTATAACTGGCTTCAGCTAGCTTGCTTGTGGGAACCTTCTGTGGTTAGGCTCTTTCTGAAACTTTTTGTCTGCAAAACACTCAATAGGTAATGTTAGTTTTTATCAGATCCTCGGTACCCCTTTCTTTGCGTGGCTCCCTGGTTACAGTTGCAGCTTTGGCTTTTCTAGTAGTTTCCCTCAGCCAGTAGAGAGACCCACCTGAATAAATCTCCACTTACTGTCAGGGTTCCATGGTGGCTGGCTTATCATCACTATGTCTTTGCCTTGGCCGCATTGCAGTTTGGTTTTAGAAAACATGGATTAGCACAGGTTAATTGGGTGCTCGTGTGTTCCAGTCAAACTTCCACATGTGTTCCTGATAAAAAGCAACCCTGTTAAAGAAGTATTAAATGTTGCCTGCTCAGGTGTTTAGCTGACTAAGCCTGTCTCTTCTGTTGTTTGTGTGTGCGTGCACGCACGTATGAGAGAGATTGATTGCTTGGTTATAACTTGTAATAAAAAGCTACTGGCATGCTTAGAGTAAGTACTGGGCAATGTTTTTCTAATATGTCACCTATTGAGTGGCCAGCTGGCCATGTCATGAGTCAGGTCTCTTCAGATAGTACAGGCATCAGCACTGGAGTTGACCACAACCACCTAGAACTGCCAGGTCACAAGCACTGGCAAAGTCAAGTGGGAAGAAAGGTGAAGGTAGTGTCTCTGTGACCTCTGTCATGCAGTCGAGGGGAGGAGAATTTCAAATCATGTTGCAACTGACGTGCTGGAGAGGAAATGTTTATTGTGGTGCCATCCAGAAAGGTTCAAAGGAACTCAGCATTATTATTTTCACAGCGTCGCCTTCTTCCCTGAACTGTGTCTGGGCTCGGGCACCTGACCTGTGCTCAAGTTTTCTTTAGTCTAAGGAAAACTGGTGGGCCGGCCCCGTGGCTTAGCGGTTAAGCGCACGCGCTCCGCTGCTGGCAGCCGGGTTCGGATCCCGGGCGCGCACCGACGCACCGCTTCTCCGGCCATGCTGAGGCCGCGTCCCACATACAGCAACTAGAAGGATGTGCAGTTATGACATACAACTATCTACTGGGGCTTTGGGGGGAAAAAATAAATAAAAAAATAAAGAAAGAAAACTGGAAACTCTTTCTTCCCCTTTCCAGAGATGAGTCCTGGCTTCAGCTGCGAGAGCGTGGTCTGTACCCACCATTTCTGGGCAGGGGAGGGGTGTTGAGTTTGTGATTTGTGAGACAATCCATTGATTTAAAATAATACATTTGTAAAATTACCACATCCACTCTTTTTTTTTTTTTTTTGTGAGGAAGATCAGCCCTGAGCTAACATCCATGCCAATCCTCCTCTTTTTGCTGAGGAAGACCGGCCCTGAGCTAACATCCGTGCCCATCTTCCTTCACTTTATGTGGGACGCCGCCACAGCATGGCCTGACAAGTGGTGCGTAGATGCGCGCCCAGGATCCGAGCCCGAGCCGCCAGCAGTGGAGCGCGTGCACTTAACCACTACGCCAGGGGGCCGGCCCCACCACATCCACTCTTGAGCACATCCTTTCAGTCAAGTGTTCAGGGAAAATAGGCAAATTATTAAAACTCAATAGAGAGTGAAAATAGAAAGTGAGAATTCTTGATGATAGAGTGTTATTTTACTGTGTGTGTGTTATATGTCCCCTTATGGATTCATAGTGGCCATCACGGAAGTGAATTAATCTTGTTCTTATGACTTTTTTTATTTTAGATTTAGATAATGAAACCTTCCAAATTTATCAACCACAGCTAACAGTTGCCAGAAAACTCTTATCCCAGGTGTGTGCTATAGCAGACAGTGGCAGCCAGAGCCTGGACCTTGGCCACTTCAGCAAAGTGGACTTCATCATCATTGTCCCAAGATCAGAGGTTCTGGTCCAGCAAACTCTTCAACGGATTCGACAATCAGGTAAGAGTGAACTTTCAAAGAGGACTCTACCTAGATCCAGCCTTAGATTCCCTCTGTCTCTTTTTCTTACTCCAGACGTTTATAGGACACTTCCTTCCTTTTTTACAGTAATAAAAATTGTAAGAGCACTTTAAATGTTACTTTGAATATCTGTAAGTTTTCCCTCAAAGTACTCTCTTCTCGCCTCCTATGTCAAGGGTCAGTTCATCTGCATGTTTGCCTCATACTGTTAAGTCCATGACGTAATCGGTGGACTAGAAACTGGTCACTCATTTATGAAGAGAAATTTTCTTGAGGCAAAGATGGCCTTGCATGGGATGATGGGGTCCTGAACTCCTTCTGTGGCTCAGATATGTCACATTCTCATAGGTGGCTTCTTAGACGTTTAGCACACTACCAGCTCGTTTTCAACCTAGAAACCAGAACACCATGCCCTATGTCAACAATGATAATGCCTCATTAAAAAATACAAAGTTAGAATTTCTCCTAATGGCTTTAAGAGAAAGAGTACAGAGGAAAAAATAATTTTCCCAGAAAATGTAAAAGAGTTGGGAGCAAAAATTTTAGAAGTCTGTGGTAAATAATCCCTTCAAACGTAAAATTTGCTTAAAATTAGAAGCAATAAGGAATTTAGAAAATTGGGACTGCTGAAAAATGCTTGCCTTTGTTGTTAAACTAGGTTTGAAAATGAAATTATAAATGTCAAGTTGCTTCTGAACACCTTAGCTGGGAGAAACACACACACACACGTATACACACAGATTTTAGCTGGAAGATGAATCTTTTTGCCCCAGTAAGAATTTTTATTTTCAATATATTTGAAAACAGGTAGGAAGCTGAAAAATTCAGAAGAGCTTAAAATGTAGTTTATATGTTTCATACCTATCATACAGTGCTCCTTAAACTTTAGCATACATACAGATCACCTGGGGATCTTGTTAAAATGCAAATTCCTCTTCAGTGGGTCTGTGTGAGCTCCAGATTCTGTGTTTCTTTTTTTTTTTTAATTGAGGTATAATTGACATATAACGTTATATTGGTTTCAGATATTTAACATAATTATTCAATATTTGTATATATTTCAAAATAATCACCACAATAAGTCTAGTTAACATCCATCACCATCCACAATTACAGAATTTTTTTTCTTTTGATGAGGACTTTTAAGAACTACTCTTTTAGAAACTTTCAAATATGCAATACGGTATTATTAACTATAGTCACCATGCTGTACATTACATCCTTATGAGTTATTTTATAGCTGGAAGTTTGTACCTTTTGACCCCCTTCAGCCACCACCCACCCCAGCCACCACCAATCTGTTCTCTGTATCTGTGAGCTTGATTTGTTTGTTTGTTTATTTGTTTTGTTTCTTAGATTCCAGATATAAGTTAGATAATATGGTATTTGTCTTTCTCTGTCTGACTTATTTTAGATTATGCATTTCTATCAAGCTCCCAGGGGATGCTAGTGCTGCTGGTCAGAGGACAGTACTTTGAGTAGCACAGCTCTATAAGAAATCTTCACTTGTTAGTTCCCTGGGCCAAATGAGCTGACAATAGATTTTTCCCTCTTTAACATCTCTTAGTGGCTGTCACTGACACATGTAACATCTTTCCACGCCTTCTGGGGGCCCAAATGCGTGGTTAACAGTGCAATCTTCTTTTTAGACTCTAAAATTCTGAATGATGAGTTACAAAATGACCTGTTGGAAATATTGACTTATAGGTGATTAGCCAGAGAAGGTCAAAGGCCTTCTCTCATAGCTCTCCCAGAAACCAGAGCCAGTCCTAGGCTCCCTCAGCTACTGGCCAGTTCTGCATTTTCTTTCTGGCCACCTACACTGTGGGAAATGGATGGGCTTTAGTCGCAACAAGCATTAACCAGATTTTTTATTTCTTATGAATTTTCCACTTTCATGCCATGGAGGGAGCACCTTCTCTTATAGGTGTTTTATTTGTACCAGTTGGCATTTGTGGCCTTCCTGTGTTTGTGATCTGATATCCCAAATGGAGCTTGAGCAAACACATCACAGCACCTGTTTCAAGTGGTGAAATCATCCATGGTCAGCGGTTATGCAGAGCCTTTTCCTGAAATAACCTCCTGATGACCTATACTTTCACCTTTCTTAATAAATGTAAGACCCTAAATAAAACCTTGCATTTTTGACAAATGAAAAAAATTGTATAGGTCCTTCATTTTCCCATTTCAATGGCCTCAGATTTTTCTAAAGTGAGTATTTTAAGATTATTACTCCTCAGAAAGGTACCAGAATTCGACCAGTTACATAAGCTTAGAATCCGGAAAAATTGATTTTATGAACAGACTTGGAAATTCAAGGCAAAGCGTATTTTAAACATTATTCACATCTGGCTTTGGCATACATACTGAAATTTTTGCTGCAAAAACAATCACTTCTATATATTTAAAAATAATTTATTCATTTTTATTATATAAAAAGCATAGTGATAGTATTCTTTATTTAAAAAAATAAAAGAAACAAAGTAGAAAAATTTAAGCATTTATAGTCCCACCATTCAAGGGTAAACCACTGTTAAAATCTGGGTATTAACAAATGACTTAATACCTAGTGTTCCAGTCTCTCTTCTCTGCCTGTGTCTGTTTTTTCACTTGATATTGTAGTGTGCACATTTTTCCATGTCATTAAAGCGTGTAAGCATCATTCTTAATGAATGTATAGTATTTCACACCAAAATTTATTTGCTTTGACATTTAAATACTTCATATTCTTGAAACACATAACAATTGATAAAAGAACAGGAAGGACCATGTTAAGGTGTAAAGAGAAAGTGTCCAGAGCAGAGTAAATAGTAGGAGATTATCCATTAAAACAACTCTTAAAAATCATAGCTATGAAAACAGAAAGGATTCTCAAATCATCTGACTCAATTTCCTCATATTTCACTGTGTGAATCAAGGAGAGCTTCATTGGTCTAGATCACAGAAGGCAGTACCGCGGGGACAAGGACCATTTTTCGCTCTCTATGTGCCTAGTGCCTCATTTGGTACCTTTCTCAGACCTGGCACCAGTAGGCGCTCAACTAATGTTTGAAAAGAGGGCTGGAGGGAGGGAAGGGACGGGCTCTGCTTTCTGGTTCCATTTGCCTTTCCCTAAAGGAAGCGTTTCAGCAGCCTGCCTGCCAGGGAAAGCCCCAGGCAGGGAACAGCAGCCAGGGTATGCAGAAAGGGCACATCCTTGGCGGCCCACATGTGGCTGAAAGAAAAAAGTGAAAATAGAAACCATCATGTTGTTGCAGACCCAGCACTAAGGCAAAGCATTTGATACCTCACGTCACATTCTAACTAAGGGAGGGAGGCAGGGAGGAAAAGAAAACATTATGGAAAGAATTTGAAGGTAAAAAAAGAAATAAAATGGGTTAAACATTTTTAAGTTTGTTTAAAATGAATGGACTTGTAACGATCAGTGGAGAAGCAGCATAAAGAATTTTTAGACTATAGGAAATACTTTTGTTTTAATGGCATTTTAAAAAATTGGATGTTGTAGCATAATTCTTCTAATTCAGGAGACCTCAAATTCTATCAATTAGAATACTAGGGTATCGGTGCAATCAAAATGCAAGTCACTTTCAATCCAAGATGGGTGGAATGAAAACAAGAAATATTTGTGACTGCCCATATCTTCCTGCTTTTAAAATGGTGTCTGTGGGAGCCCCAGCGAATGGGAGCAGATCTGGCAGTTATCCAGTCAAGGAAGTTTTATCATGCTCAGTGGAATGACATAAATTTGATGCCTTGACACATGCCTGATTATAAAAGAAACGGAGAGACATTTTCGTCTGCTGATATGTAGCTAGGTTATTCTAATGGATGTGAAAGAAGTTCCAAGGAGGCTGTAGAGATGAGAAGGGGAAGTGAAGAGATAGAGGAAGGCGTTTTCACTTTCTAAAATATATTTTCTTGGTCTCATCAGCCTTATACCTCATTGTCAGTCACCTAAAATTTAAGCAGAAAAAACAGTATTTATTGGGCAGTGACAAAGGCAGCAGGGAATGGGGTTCCAGGGAAGAAAGTAGTTCTAGGAAACCATTCTGTCCTGAGGTGGAATAGGGAAACACCAGAGATTCCTTTGTACAAATATAACAGTACCTAAAGTTAACAGTCTTTTTTTTTTTTTTTCCCTGCTGAGGAGGATTTGCCCTGAGCTAACATCTGTTGCCAATCTTCCTCTTTTTTTCCTTGAGAAAGATTAGCCCTGAGCTAACATCTGTGCCAGTCTTCCTCTCTTTTTTGTGTGGGTCACTGCCACTGCATGGTTGACGAGTGGTGTAGGTCTGTGCCTGGGATCCAAACCCACAAATCCAGGCCGCTGAAGCGGAGCGGGCCGAACTTAACAACTATGCCAGGGAGCCAGCCCCCTAAAGTTAGCACTCCTTTTTTTTTTTTTTGTGAGGAAGATCGGCCCTGAGCCAACATCTGCCAATCCTCCTCTTTTTTTGCTGAGGAAGACTGACCCTGGGCTAACATCTATGCCCATCTTCCTCCACTTATTATGGGATGCTACCACAGCATGGCTTGACAAGCGGTGCATCGGTGCACACCCAGGATCCGAACCGGCGAACCCCGGGCTGCCAGAGCGGAGCGCGTGCACCCAACCGCTTATGCCACCGGGCTGATCCCTAAAAGTTAGCACTCGTAAAGTCAATTTCCAACAAGGTAGTTAGCTGCCCAATGCCCACTCCTGGTTTATAGAAAATGTTGGCACCTGGTTCATAGTCTTCGCTCCCAACTTGCTGTCATCCTAAGGTACTTCCTATCCAGGTAGAGGAGCCAGCCAATATCCTAGCTTCTCAGTACCTTAAGCTCCTCATTGTCAAACACCTTTACCCCGACTCCTCCAAAACCACCTGCTCCCTAGTCATATCGGCGACCCTGCTGCATCCTGGAATCATCTCTTCAGATATCACCTATGTCAGACCACTGATTCCTCTCCTACCTACTCATGACATCGGACACTATGGGGAAAAATAATCAACCTTTCTGATTGATGCCATCATAAATTCTTTTTTGATTCTTTAGTTGGACCACTCTCCTGTTCTCTACAGTGGCTGGCTACTACAGGCTCCATTTCGCTCAAACTTCTGACCTCATCTTTCTCTGTTAGCAAATGACCATGCTGCCTACTTCTCCCTTCCCCTGTACCCCAAAGAAGAAAACTTTGGATAAAAACTTCTTGCTTCCAAATCTAGGAACCTAACTGTATACACACCTATCTTTTTCCCTTCCCTCCTGGTCATGAAAGAGCTGCTCCCCCCTATTTAAGCCTGATTCCCCACCTTGCTTTGGATGACATCCTCTCATTCTCATGGACCTACCCTACTGATGATCTCTTCTCTCGTTGCCACGTTCAACTTCTCTCCTGAGGCTCATTCCATCCATTTAAACCTGCCCCACTCTCTGAAAGACAAAACAAGCCTCTGTTAATCCTTCCTAACCCTCCAGCTCATCCTCTTCTAGCTAACTGCCAAACTTATTGAGAGTTGTCTGTTGTTATCTCCATTTCCTCATCTCCCAGACACTCTCAACACCCTGCAAACTGGCCTCCACTCCCAACTCCCACCCTTATAGGACTCTCACCAATGTTACCAATGACCTTCTCAATCCTTATCTTATCTGAACTCTTAACTGCACGTGACCTCCATTCCTTTCTTTAAACACTGCAGTTCCTTTGGCTTCCAAGACATACTCTTTCCCAGGTTTGTTTCCACAACCCATGCACTGGTGCTCATCTGCACCCTGCAGTGCTCCAGCCATGGCACTCAGCACTGTGTTGTGACTGTGGTGTTTATTAATGCTCTTTCTCTTCAGCTACATATTCAGGGAACATGTCTATCTTGTCTATGGCACAGCAGACACTTAATATTTGCTGATTTGAATTTTTGGTAACATTTTGTTGAATTGAATTTTAAGTTAAAATCTATTTCAAAGGGAAGACATAGAAGTAATATTTGAGATTTGGTAGTCCTCTGGCAAAAACAAATGTGGTCATTAAAACCATGTTTTAGAAATCTACTTTGGCCAAGAGTAGAAGCCTTAAATGTGTCTGTATCAGGTGTATCTGTCGGTGTCACACAGGGCTCTGAAGTTGTACCTGTGTGTTTGGAGTGCTGTTCTTGTGCAGGTCTAGTGCTGCCTCCCTCCTTGACCCAAACAAACAGCATAGCAGTGTACACCCACACAGACTAGTCTCACCAAACCCAGATTAAAGAAGTCTCTCCCAGTGGAGGGACAGAAGGGAGCCAGCTGGGCCACCAGAAGACAAAGGGACCGCTGATGCAATGGGCATTGAAAGAGATTAGCAGGGATTTTAACTAACTATTTCAATTCCCAGGTTATTTATTGGCTGAAAAGAGATTTCCAGGGTGAAAGAATGCACATTCTTTTCATAATACTTAAAAACTCAGCATGCTCTAATGATTTAGTATTTTCTTGATTATAATATTTTTGCATACCAAAACTTTGCAGATATTAATTCGATCCACAGAGAAGATGAACAGCTAAAACTGAGAGTAGTTTTATTTTTTATTTGGGATGTATTTTTGATGAGGAAAGCAAGAAACAAAAATTAGAGATAAAAAATTTAGAAATAAAATTTTTTATTAAAAAACATCAAGGGATGAGAATATTCGAGCCAGAACACAATTTTCTCTCCAAATAAATAGGCAGTATAGTGGGGCATTGAGATGAATACTGGGTCATCTTTAATGACACCTGAACAGTTTAGATTCCTGGTCATCTAGATCAAGTATCAGTTTTACTTGATATTCAGACTGATTAGCTCCTTCTAGTGATGGGTTCTTGACGCTCATTCAGACTTTTCACCTTTGTGGCCTTTGACACTGGTGCTCACAGGTATTGTGGACTTGGTGTGTATGTTCTTGGTTTACTCCCCTTCCCGGCCCTTGGATGGTCGAAAAATTGCTGCTTCTCCTTTAGAGTTTTTAGAGGAACAGCCTCAGAGGACATGATGTTATTTTTATTTTTCTCTAATCCCATAAAGGGGAATAAAGGCTAATGCTCAAGTTTTCCTTAAACACACCTGGCTCCTGTAGCCTTCAGTAAAGAAAAAGGGGGCACAAGCGGCTACAATCTAGCTGCTTAGAGTCCTTGGCTGTGCAAGAACGTTCCTCTCCAGGGCCTCTCAAGTTGGTTATTTCTGTGGAAGATGTCCATGACTGGCACCGCCTATGGCTGCTCTCCAAGGTTCAGACTGATCACCTTTAAGGAACACAGAGATTCCCGACCACCACTGGCTCCGTTCTAGAACTCAGTGAGTTGCAAAATGTCATAAAAGAAGGATTACTGACACCTCTTAAGTTCCTACTCATGTCAAAAGTAAGATTTAGTATTTAGGTAGACATGGCCGTGAATCTCTCTGTGCCACCATTGGTACCCCAGGTGGGCCCTGCTGATGTCCATTTTTTATTGTGGAGTTGGAAGAATATGATAGATTTGCTCATGATTTATTAGAATATAAACTTTAATTTAATCCTATACAACTGTGATAAATAATCAAGAAGACAGAAAGTGACCTTTCTCAGACTAGCCATTTCTCAACACTTCAGATCCTTTTCAGATTCTACACCTTTGTGCATATTTTTGAAAAACAAAACACACCAAACCATGAAGGCTAAGCCAGAAATTAATGAAAAAGTTTATCTGTATGGGGTGAAAGAGATAGGGATGGGATGAGTATAACTTTTTATATAGTTTTGACTTTTGATCCTTATAAATGAGTTACATATTCAAAGAAAATAAATTAAAATGATGGGAGAAAACAATATTGAATGCAAACAGAAATAACTGAACCTAACTGCATATCAAGTTGATAACATAATCACACACCAAAAAGAATTAATTCAAGTATTTTTTGAATGCAGTTTTCTATTATGCATTCTCAATGTGATATATCCTAAGGGCAAAAAGAATTGCAGATAAATCTTGAATTTTAATTAGTATGTTTGATGTTGGGAGTGGCGTTGATAATTTTAAAACTACCTATTTGTGTATATCATAGGATAGAGCAAATAGGTAAATATTTTAATGTTGTCGAACACCAGAATTCTCACATGAAAGAAGGGAGCCTCAAATATGGAGTGGGGAAAAGTAAGGAATATCCCTTTTGGATTTAAATTGGAGATATACGTATTAACTCATAATTTGAAAAAAATTAAATATTTCCTTGCTCTGTCCACTGAAAAGTCTTAAAAACAGTGACACCTCAGTATCAATGTGCACATTTAGCCTCTAGATCTTGGCTTATAAATACATTCTTCAGTGTCCCAGCTCTGAGGTGGGAACAGTCTGGAATGTCTTGTTGTGCCAGAAAGCAAGAAAGGTTGATGGGGACTCAAAGATTGATGGGGACATGTCAAAAGTACGTAGCAGCCTGCTTGAAGGGGATTTTACTGGTCAAATTTGGTAATTTTGAGTATCAAAAGGGATGATGGCAATGGATTGTAACCTATTAATTTTTTTTTTTTTTTGGTGAGGAAGATTGGCTATGAGCTAACATCCGTTGCCAGTCTTCCTCTTTTTGCAGAGGAAGATTGGCCCTGAGCTAACATCTGTGCTCATCTCCCTCTATTCTGTGTGTGGGATACTGCCACAGCTTAGCTTGATGAGCAGTGCATAGGTCCACACTCAGGATCCGAACCTGTGAACCCCAGGTCGCTGAAGTGGAGCATGTGAACTTAACCACTATGCCACCGGGCCAGCCCCCTATTGAAATTTTTTTTAAAGCCCACGAGTCCATAGAAATACTAAAAAATAGAATTAGCAGGAGGAGTGAGAGAAGGGGGGCAAGCTCTTCCTTACGAAAGAGTACTAGTAATAATATAGGAAAATGATAGAATTAGAAAATCCCTGTTTTGTACTACCAATGTAATTATTGATTCTGACAAGTATCACCAGTGGACATTAAACCATTGGTTAAAATGTTATTCAGGAAAAAATATTCATACAGTCTCAAAGTATCATCCCACATATTGAAAATTACAAAAGTAAAAGGTATCCTTAAAATGGAGAAATCTAGCAGTGAACACTGCCATCACCAAGTTATCAAACCATCTGCAGTCATGGGGCAGGTTGACATTATGAGCAGAGGGAAGTACACAATGTCATCTGTGAGTTATAATTGCCAAAAATGTTTAACCTGAGTCTAATCCTAAGGACACTCCCAGAAAAATCCAGATGATGTGGCATTCTACAAAACAATTAGCCTGCATTTTTAAAAATACCAATGAAAAGACTAAAAAGAAAACAAAAGGCAGGGGGCTGTTTTAACTATGGAGAATAAAGAGAGATGACAACCAAGTGCAATGCTTGGTTCTTGATTGGATCCTAGACCTAAAAATAAAAAATAAAAAGCAGAACTCTGAGACAATTGGTGAAACTCAAATGTGGGCCATGTATTAGAGAATATTATATTGATATTTGTTCAATTCCTTGGATATAATAATGATATTGTAGTTATGTAGGAGAATGCCTTTGCTCTTATGAAATACACATTGAAGTATTTAGGGGTGAATATTATGATGTGTTACTTCCAAATTATTCAGCAATAATAGCAAAAACAATGATAAATAAAAAGTAATAAAAAGAAAAAGCAAATATAGCAAAATATTAACAATTGGTGAAACTAACTGAAAGGTATATAGGTATTTATTGCACTAGTCTTTCAACTTTTCTATACTATTTAAAGTACAGAGTGAAGAGAAAATAGTTGCTGTTCATTACTGATATATCCATCAGATAGAATTTAGTATAGTTATTAATGTCTTCAAATAGTTTCTAAAACATGGATAGACATTTATTTTCCCCCTTTTTAAGAAATCTTAAATTGAATATTGAATAGATAAAATTTATAAAGGATATTAAAAATCACAACATAGTGAACACCATGTACCCACCAAAATAAGGAGCACGGAAGACTCTTGTTCCATTTCCTGATGCTAACGTCCCTCTTCTTTCAAAGGTAACCATTATCCTGAATTTTGTGTTTATTATTCCCTTATTTTACTTATAGTTTTGCCATAATGCATATTTCCTAAACAATATATTGTTTAATTTCATATATTTTAAACCTTTTTGTAAGTGGAGCCACACTCTGAATTCATCTATAATTTACTGTTTACACTCAACGTTACATCCCTGAGATTGATCCTGTTGTTGTGTGTAGCTATAATCCATTCATTTTACTGCTTTTTATTATTCTATTATATGAATATACCACACATCTTAAAAAATGATTTCTACTACTGATGGACATTTGTTTTGTTTCTAGTTTTTTACTATTTCACATAGTGCTGGGACACATATATAAGAGTTTCTCTGGGAGTAGAATTGTTGGGGCATAGGTTACATACATTTTCAACTTTACTAAATAATGCTAAATTATTTCCAAGGTGGTTATATTTACACTCCAATTAGCAATGTTTGTGTTTCAGTTGCAAATATTTCATATGGTCATGCTTATTTAAAAATTTTTTATTTTAAAATAATTTATCTACAGAAAAGTCACAAAAACAGTAGGAAAGATCCAAAAATGAAATTAAGAAAATAATTCCATTTATAATAGCATGAACAAGAATAAAATACTTAGGAATATATTTGACAAAAGAAGTGTAAACTTATATTCTGAAAACTAGAACGCTGTTGAAAGAAATGAAAGAAGACCTAAATAAATGGAAAGACATCGTACATTCATGAATTGGAAGACTTAATATTTTTAAGATGGCAGTATTCCTCAAATTGATCTACAGATTCAGTGCATTCCCTATCAAAAGCCTAGCTGGCTTCTTTGCAGAAATTGACAAGCTGATCCTAAAATTCATATGGAAATACAAGGGACCCAGAATACCCAAAACAATATTAAAAATGAAGAACAAAATTGGAAGACTCTCACTTCCCCATTTTAAAACTTAATACAAAGCTACAGTAATCAAATCAGTGTGGTACTGGCATAAGAACAGACATGTAGATCAATGGGATAGAATTGACAGTCCAGAAATAAACCCTATTTATGCTCAACTGAGTTTTGACCAGGATGCCAAGACCATTCAATGGGGAAAGAATAATCTTTTCAACACATGGTGGTGGGGCAACTGGATGTCCACATGCAAAAGAATGAAGTTGAACCTCTACCTTACAAATAAAAAGTAACTAAAAATAGATCAAAGATCTAAATGTAAGAGCTAAAACTATAAAACTCTTAGAAGAAAATAAAGGTGTAAATCTTCATAACTTTGGATTAAGCAATGATTTCTTAGATGTAACTCCAAAAGCACAAACAATAAAAAAATAAACTAGACACCATCAAAATTAAAAACATTTGTGCTTCTAAGGACACTATCAAGAAAGTGAAAAGAGAACACAGAGAAAGGGAGAAATTATTTGCATATCATATATCTGATAGGGGACTTGTATCTACAATAGTTAAAGACCTATTACAACTCAATAATAAAAAGACAGCCTAAGTTATGGGTAAAGGATCTGAATAGGCATTCATCCAAAGAAGATATACAGATGACCAATGAGCACATGAAGGGATGTTCAACATCCTTAGCCAATTGAAGAAATCTCATTGTGGTTTTGAAATCAAAACCACAATGAGATACTACTTCACACCCACTGCAATGGCTATAATCAAAAAGACAGACAATAACAAGTGTTGTCAAATATGTGGAGAAATTGGAACCTTATACACTGGTGATGGGAATGTAAGTGGCATAGCCCTTTTAGAAAACAGTCTTGCAGTTCCTCAAATGGTTAAACATAGAGTTACCACATGATCCAGCAATTCCACCTGTAAGTATGAAATGAGAGCGAAGTGAAAACACATGTCCACATAAAAATCTGTACAAAAATGTTCATACAGCACTATTCATAGTAGCCAAAAAGTGGAAACAGCCCAAATGTCCATCAACTGATGAATAGATATATAAAATGTGGTACATCTATACTATGACATATTATTCAGCAATAATAAGAAATAGAATATTGATGCATGTACAACATGGATGAAACTTAAAAACATTATTCCAAGTGCAAGAAGCCAGTCACACAAGATCACATATTGTTATGAATCCATTTATATTAAATGTTCAGAATAAGCAAATCTATAGAGAAAGAAAGTCAATTGTGACTGCCTAGGGCCGGGGGGCTGGGGGAAATTGAGGGGTGATAGTTAAAGGGTATGGAGTCTCATTTGGAGGTCACGAAAATGTTCTAAAATTGATTATGGTGATCGTTGTACAACTCTGAATATAGTAAAAATCATTGCATTGCACATTATAAATGGGTGAATTTTATATGAACTGTATCTCAATACAGCTGTATAGCAGAAGTTCATGTATATCCTTTACCACCTTCCCTTAAATTTAACTTACATAACCATAGTACTATTATCAAAACAGGAAATCAGTCATGAAACAGTACTATCAACTAACTAAAGACCTCATTAGTCTTTCACTTACTGTCATTTTTCTGTTCTAGGATCCAATCCAGGATCACATTCAGTTGTTGTGTCTCATCCAAGCTGTGACATTTCTTCATTCTTTCCTTGCTTTTCATGACCTTAACATTTTTGGGAAATACTATCAGTTGTTTTGTATAAGTTTTCTCAATTTGGGACTGTCTGACGTTTTCTCATGATTAGATTGAGGTATGTGTTTTTGGCAAGAATACCACAAAAGTGATATCATGTCCTTCTTAGTGCATCACCTCAGGGAATACGTGATGTTGATATGTCTTATTATTGGTGATGTTAACCCTGATCACGTGATTGAGGTGGTGTCTGCTGGGTTTTCCATTGTAAAATTACTATTTTCCTCTTTGTAGTTGATAAAAAGTCTTGGAGGGATACTTTGAAACTATGCTAATATTCTGTTTTTCCTTAAACCTTCAACCACTGATGTTAGCATCCATTAGTGGATCTTGCCTGCAACTTATTATGGTATTTGCATAATGGTGATTTTGCATTTCCATCATTTTCCCTACGTTTATTAGTAGGAATTTATTAATTGAATCTTTCTGTAAGGAAGAGCTGTTCCTCCTCTTCCTCCTTCTCCTCCTTATTTATTTATTTATATCAGCATGGATTTTATGAACATTTATTTTATGGTATGGGTCTTTTCCAACACTGTTATTATTTTGGTGCTCAAGTTTTCCAGCTTTGGTCATTGGGAGCTCCTTCAGGTAAGCTCTTGTGTTCTTTTTTTTTTTTTTAAAGACTATTTTTTTAGAGCAGTTTAAGGTGCACAGCAACATTTAGAGGAAAGTACAGAGATATCTCATATCTGCCCCCACATGCACAGCCTCCCCCATTATCAACATCCCCCACAATAGCAGTACATTTGTTACAACTGATGAACCTACATTGCTTATGTTCTTTTAACATGTCACCATCCCTTTTCATGTATTTCCTTATTTTCTGGAACCACGAGAAATTCCAGAGTTATTTTTAATTTCCCTGTCCCAAACCTTGAATTAACCTCTTCTCCAAAGAACTCTTATTCCTTTATTGGAGAATGGTATTTAGAAACCAAAATCTGGGTGCTAAGTGTGCTTATTGTTACTAGGTGTCGTTGCTCCTAGACTCACTCAGCAGACAGAGATAGGAAATCTATGTATGTATATTAACCCATGTGCATGCACACACACATCTCTTTATTTCTATATCTACCTATACTTAAAAATATGAGTTCCTACTGATACCTCCAATTCCATATGAACACCACAAGGTTCATTTTAGTCTTTCTCCTTTTTTTTTTTTTTGTAACTTCTTTCTCTGACAGGGAGAAACCTGGTTCTCATTATCTACACAGTATTCACTTCTTTGATTTTTTCCTAGAAATTACACAATTGCTAACCCCTACCCCTGTGAGAAGTGGATTTCCTAATTCAAGTTTTCGTCTACAATTCTTGTTGTCTTTAGCCTTATAGTATCCAGCCAAGACATTAATTTTACTTAGGTTTTTTTTCTTTTATCCTCATCCCCTTCAGTGTGGTTATGTTAGGTTTCACTTGTTACTGTTTGGATTCTACTTTGCCTGCCTCCCTCACCCCCCACTCCATTCTTGGTTGATTTTGTTTGTTTATTGCTATGGTTCTAAGAGCCAAAGCTACACAAAATGGTATATTCAGAGACTTGTGTCTCCCTCCTCATACTTACCCTGTTCCCATTCTCCTCTTCTTTCTACTTCTTTCCCACCCACCCACCCCTATTGGTAACCAACCTCTTTAGTTTCTGGTTTATCCTTCGTGAATTTGTTTTGCAGAAATGAGGAGATACATATGTATTTTTTTTCCATCTACTTCTTTCTTATAATTAATCTTGTTTTTAATTTTTATTAATTTGGTATGATTCCATCTCATCATGGTTTTTGTGTGTATGTGTGTGAGGAAGATTAGCCCTGAGCTAACATCCAATGCCAATCCTCCTCTTTTTGCTGAGGAAGATTGGCCCTGGGCTAACATCTGTGCCCATCTTCCTCTATTTTATGTGGGACGCTGCCACAGCATGGCTTGACAAGCACTGCATCAGTGCATGCCCAGAATCCGAACCTGTGGACCCCGGGCCACCAAAGCAGAGCATGTGCACTTAACTGCTATGCTACCGGGCCAGCCCCTCATTGTAGTTTCCTTATTATTAATGAGGTTGAACATCTTTTCAGATGTTTCTTGGCCATTTGGGTTTCTTTTTCTGGGGAATACCTATTAAAGTTTATTGTCCATTTTCTCTTGGATTTGTAGGAGTAATTAATGTATTCTAAATACTAATCCTTCATTAGTAATATTTGTTACATATTTGGGAGGCTTGTCTTTTTATTTATAATGTTTTTGATGAGTAGAAACTTTAAGTTGAATTTATCTATCCTTTGGCCTTTTGTACATAAGAAGTCCTCTATGAGGTCATACAGTTATTCTCCTATATTGTCTTCTAAAAGTTTTAGTTTGTCCTTTACATTAAAGTTTTTAATTCACCTGAAATTTTTTTGTGTATTGGGTAAGATCCAATATAATTTCTTGGTTCTTCAGTACCAATTACTGAGGATCCCATCCTTTTGCCACAGATCTGCAATGTGAGATTTATCATAAATCAAATTTCTATATGTATGAGGGTCTGTTTCCAGGGTCTACCCCTGTGCCAAAGCTGCTCTGTCTTATTAATACAGCTCTATAATTCTTAGTCTCTGGGAAGGCAAATCCCTCTCACCTTTTCTTCTTCAGGACTGTCTTGACTATTCTTGGTCGTTTGCTCTGACATATAAATTTTTTAAACAATTTTTCAAGTTAAAAATCAACTATTAGAATTTTTATTGGAATTACATTGAGGAGAATTTAGTTTTAACTATATTTTATAATATAGCTCTATTTAGCTCTATTTACTGTCATTAACAGTTTCATAATTTTCTCCATGAAGGTCTTATACACCTTTTATAAGACTTATTCCTAGATACTTAATATTTTTTATGTTATTGTAAATTTTTTTAAAAAGTACATTTCTTAACTGTTTGCAGCTGGTATATAGAAATGCAACTAATTTTTATAAATTGATTTTGAATCCATCAACTTAACTAAATTTTTATTAATTTAATTGATTTATCTGTGGATTATTTTGTGTTTTCTACACAGACATGTTATTAGTAAATAATAATAGTTTTGTTTCTTACTTTAAAGTTATAAGTGAAAAAAAATTAGGATATACAATTACAAAATGTGAGCTAGGTAGCACAACATGCATAGAAAAAAAGACAGGAAGGAATGCACAAAAATGTTTGCAGTGGCTTATTTTGAGTTAAAGAATTATGGATAAATTTTTCTTTTTTAATATATCTCTATACTTTCCAGTTTTTCCAAGATGAGTATCTATCACTTTCATAACCAGGAAAGAAACAAAACTTAAAAAATAAAAGCAAGTCTTACAAAATTTAAAGGTAAGGATGATCTACTAAAAATGCCCAGCTAGAAATAAAACAATCAAATACTTCTGATGTGCCTGCTCCCCACCCAAATTCACCACTGCAGAGACCCTGGCTGCATGGTTACGGACTAATATACCATGTTATATCTAAGAGAACAACCTCTTACATTCACGGAACTTTTTCTTCCCATTAAGGGCATGTATGGAATTAACCTATCAAAGGCATACAATTGGTCTTTATTTCATTTGTTTTGAAATGTGGTCAACTCTTACTTATCCATAAGATATATTTTTTCCTCTTTATGAATTATTTATAGTCTTCTTATATTAGGATGCTCTTAACTTACACTGCTTATTTCCTAAGGATAAACTTAGGAAATATAGACTAAATTTCAATGGTTCTACTCTCCCCATTTTAGAAATAAGGAAACAGAAACCCCCAGAGATGAAGTAGGTCCTCTCTCTACGCCTCTGCTAACCTCCTCTACCCCACAGTACTTTGTCTCCCATCATGACACTTGTCAAAATTATCTGTCTTCCTCATCATAAACTTCAGGAGATTAAGGTCTTTATCCTGCTCTCCTGTGTATCCCCAGGCCTAGCACAATACCTGACATAGTACCTGATATACAGTAGATGCTCAGGAAATCGCTATCAAATGTTGAATTAATTTTATAAGCAACCCATTTTCAAAAAAATCAGAATACCTACCAAGTTAAATGTTTGATTGCTTTTGGAAATATTCACAACATTTGATTACATTTGGGTGGAAATTGAAAAAAATCTCTGAGTAAAGGCTCCTAATGAAAAATGTTTAAAAGCAAAATTACCTTTCTGTTTACCTTCTCTGGTATAATGATTTTTCCTATGGCAGAATATTTTTCCTTTTTTTTATACCATTTAGAGCTATTAGTATTACAGCATCTAGATGTTAATTGCATGTAGTTGTTAATTGAGCTGATTTTGTATGAAAATAAAAGCTAGATAAACAAAACTATTATTATGAACTATTCTGAATAATTCATAAAACTATTATGAATAATTATTATTATGAATTATGCACATAATTCATAAAACTCTCTTCATTTTATTTTTTATTAATTTGTTTTTTAATTTTAATTTTTTTCCACACATTGGGGCTGGTTGGTGTGGCTGATAATGGATGCCAAATAGATATCCTTCAGCCTTTGGAGTCCACACTGGTACTCAAGGGCCCTGTAACATTTCTAACTCCCAGATCAGTCTTCTGGTTCCTTCTCCTGCTTGGAGGGCTGTGGGCTTGAGCCACAAGGCTCTCATGTCAGGGGACTTAGCCCTCCCCCTATGCAGCCAAGTGTCTGGAGAGTATGTGGGGGGTGTTGGGTGTTGTGTGCCCTTGCTTTTTGGGTTTTTTCCCTCAGCTTTATTGAGATATAATTGACATATTGCATGAGTTTAAGGTGTACAACGTGATGATTTGGTACATGTATATATTGTGAAATGTTTACCATAGTAAGGTTAGTTAACATCCTTCACCTCACAAAATTACCATTTTGTCTCTTCATTTTAAAGGTGGATTTGGTGTTTTAATGAATTATCCCAACAACAGCTTCATGTGCCTAGAACTATTTTAGATGTTTGTATGTAGAAGCAACTTAATTATAGACAGATAACAATACAGTACTAAAGTTTCACAGTTTATAACATTTTGAGAATATAGTAATCTTGGGTAATTCATTTTATTAATTTGGTACATAATCCAACATTCACTGAGGGATTCCCATACTCTAGATACTATGCCAAACTGTCATTGTATAAAAATGAGTAAAATACTACCTAAAAAAGCTCACAATCTAGTTGTGGTATCTTTGGACATCACATTTTATTTTCCTTCTTTTACACGTTTTGTTGCTAAATTGGGGGCAAGGAAGGCTTACGTGATTATATTAATTTGGCAAAAAGCTGTGGCCCAAACTTTCATTTTTTTGTGGGTGGCCTGTAGTGGCTATTAGCAGCAGCACTTCACATACAAATAGAATTTAATTAGACGGAGGTCTCATAGATTCAACTGCTTCTGCTTAATGTATCCGATTGTTCCCTGTTGTCTTTTGTGTGAGGTGTGGGAGGTGGGGTAGGGTGTTCTAAAGAAGAGGAAATCTGATATTTCCTCCTCAAACTTGCGGTGGGGAATACGAAAAAGGAAAAATATATGCTCTGTAAATCTCTATATATGGTTAGTACCCAGTATATCAGTTGACACGGAACTTAAGTTTATCTCATTTATATATACGTATGTAAAAAGATAAACTCTTTTTTCTTCTTGGCAGGTGTCCTTGTAGACTTGGGTCTGGAGGAAAATGGGACAGCTTATCAGAGAGCAGAGAAATATGTTGTTCGTCTAGATAATGAGATTCAAACCAAGTTTGAAGTTTTTATGAGAAGGGTGAAACAGAACCCGTACACACTCTTTGTGCTAGTTCATGACAACTCCCATGTGGAACTAACGAGGTGATTGCTTCCGAGTGAGCAAATACAGTATTTTTTCTACAGCAGTAATCGTTATGTAATAAATTATTTGAAAGCTGATGATTTGAAAGCCCGGGGACCCTAACATTTGGCATCTTCTTATTGGTAACTTACTCCTATCCTTTCCTACGTTTTCAACTTTTCTTATCGATTTAATGTTGATTTTATTTTAACTATACTGTGGGTGAATTTACAAATTCCTGTTAAAAATACGGTCTGAAGAGCATTGTGGAGCTCAGCTGCTTCAGAGAAAAGGTGGCAACAAGGAGGTGGAGGTTGGTGAGCTCCCAGAGGGGCTATGTGCTTTCCTTCTCACTTCCCTTCCTCCTACCAGTTCTTTTCCTGTTTTCTTTTCTCCTTCTCTTCTCTTCCTTCCTCTCCTGCTGGTTCCCTTCTTCCTTGCCTTTCTCTCTCACCTTTTACCTTTAACAGCAGTAGAGATGCCATTTTAATGACCTGAGAGCAGCTCTGAAACCTTCCACAATTTACCAGTTTAAGCAAGAGAATATCCTCTCTCTCAGTGGGCTTATTAATGAAAGAACAGTAAATGTGGCATGATGGAGCCAGATCAAATTACATTAATTATCTGGTAAGGGGTTTCTTTGCTCCTATGGATTAAAAAGGCAAATAGTTTTTTTTTTTCAACATGGGGGCAAATAGTCATCGCATATTACATATCATGGTTTGTCCTCACCACGAAGGGGGAGGGAAATTTCAGGCATTATCAAGCATTTATAGATTTTCTTTTCTGAAGGACACACTGAGGTTAGGAATCTGGAATTTTTTTGATCTGTGGTAGAAATGTCAGAGTTGTAAAAGTGCTTGTTCAGAAGCCAGAATGGGTTTGGTACTCCATAATCTGAAATCTAGAGCCATATGTAGGTATAAAGAAGATCTTGTATAACTTGTTAGATTTGGAAGGAAGGAAGGAAAGAAGGGGAAAAGGGAGTAAGGAAGGAATTTTGCCCACATCCTGTTCAGTTACTGCTAGTGTTCTATGAGCAGAAATAGCTCAGTGACCTTGTATACCTCATCTTTGAAAGTCTGGGGTAGTAGCTTTGAGGATTACACATTGGATCTCACTGTATTTAGTTCCCCAGGGCATCAAGATTGTTTCTTTCAGAAAAAAAAAAAATGGTTTTGAGGGTGCATAGCAACCTGGTACATCCAAATTGAACAGAACTGAAAATGATTCAGAGATATGAAAACATTGGTCAGGGGGTGGGGTGGTAAGAGGAGCCCTCCCCACACTCTAGCAGCCTTAAGGGAGGAAGGAGAGTGGTATTAACATGGTGGGGATCCCTTGCAGCTTTGGGGTCTCTCTAGAGTACAGGTCATTGCACAGTTATAAGCATCACATTTTGATGGAGAAGCTCCCTCATTCAGGTGAGCTTTAAAACTGAAGTGATCCATCTCAGCTACAGATTTAGACATCCTTGGCCAGGATAACTGAGTTTACACTTTGAGGTATATCAGGGGCAAACTGGAAAAGGAAAAAAAAATATCCCTGAAATCTGTCTGAAAGGGGTAAGAAGGAGTGTAATTTTTGCTCTTCCAAATCAAATGTTGGTTGCTTCTACTCCTGCTCCCAGTTAAAAAGAACTAGAAACATATGAGCTAACGGGGCTGGCCCCGTGGTGTAGTGGTTAAGTGCATGCGCTCCGCTGCTGGTGGCCCAGGTTCAGATCCTGGGTGTGCACTGACGCACCGCTTGTCAGGCCATGCTGTGGTGGCCTCCCACATAAAGTAGAGGAAGACGGGCACGGATGTTAGCTCAGGGCCAGTCTTCCTCGGCAAAAAAAATAAAAAAGGAGGATTGGCATGGATGTTAGCTCAGGGCTGACCTTCCTCACAAAAAAAAAAAAGGCAAAAAATATGAGCTAAGACATTTTCTCCATTTTGATGTCTGCTTCTGTATCTAATCAGTTAAATTAGGAGGTTTTAATGTGTCTTTCAATATTTCTACAGTGTCATTTCGGGCTCTTTGTCACTTGGTGAACCCAGTCATGGATTGGCTGATAGAGTCATTAATTGCAGAGAAGTTCTGGAAGCTTTCAACCTCCTGGTGCTCCAGGTTAGCTCCTTCCCATACACTCTGCAGACCCAACAGTCTCGAATCAGCTCCAGCAATGAGGTTCACTGGATACAGCTGGACAGCATGGTGAGTCTCTGTTCTGTTCTCCGATACACAGTCATGTTCTCAGTTCCCCAGGGCAGAATCTTGTGATAAAAGATTGTCATGGCTTTTTAAAATGTAGCACAAGAGTTTGAAAATCTAACTAACATGCTTTATCTTCTGAAAGTTCCATATAATTACAATTAAATTAAGACTGAAAACTAGTGAATAGTGTCCTATATAAATTTGACTAGGTGGTTCTTTTTTAGGTAATCACGCAGATACAAAATTATCCATCCTATATAGTTTGTCCCAAAAAAGTGCGATGTTATCTGACACCATCATCAATATCGTGGATTATCTTTGTGCCTTTAAATTATTAATTTCAATCTGAGACCTGGAAATTGTATGTCCTCTTAGATGGCTTCTCTGTCATGTTTTAGTCTTACTGATCTGTATCACTGTTAATTACTCTCATGCTCCCCCAGCAACTGGATTTTTCCTTTTAATCAGTTCTCACAGACTAATGGTTGAAACAGAGGATGATAGTACTGTTATGTTAAATTACTCAGGAGTAGCATTTAATGTGTTGAGAATAGTCATCTCAACATTGTACATATTCAGGTCTTTATATTTTTTGGTTCCAATCCCTAATACCTGAAAAGTATTTTCTATGACCTGCAAATTGGATGTTAAATATACTATCAAAGAAAAGAAATAAGAGTTTCATTTAAAAAAAATAAAGATTAGCTATTAAGCAATGGATCCTTCATTTAAAAATATTGAACATATTGGCTATTTTTAAATAAACATGTTCAAGTAAAAGATGCCAGAAATGTCTTACATAAAAATAACTATTTATTTATCAACCCAGTGCATTTCATTCTATTATGAAATAGGTAAGTTTTCCCTGACTTGAGCTCTGAGTATTGGTCTATTCTTTGCAGACAGGCAAGCTCAGGTCACTGAATCACACTGGCATCAGCAGTCCCTGCATTAGCAGAACTATCTCAATGTGTTCACTGTCCCATAAAGGTTGCTTTGAACCTTCACTTTGTTGGTATCTTCTCCACGCCGACCCCATCCATTAATTGCGTGGTGAAGCTGTGGGTAAGATAAAAGGCCACCACGATCCCTTCGCCTCTGAAGTGTGAGGTGTGCCTGTGGGCTACCCAGGCAGTCGCCCTGACACAGAGTGGAATTGCCAATAGAACGGACGAAAGGAAAAAAAAATTTTTTGTGGGGGGGAGGAAGATCGGCCCTGAGCTAACATCTGCCAATCCTCCTCTTTTTTTTTTGCTGTGGAAGACTGGCCCTGGGCTAACATCCATGCCCATCTTCCTCTACTTCATATGGGACGCCGCCACAGCATGGCTTGACAAGCGGTGAATCCTGGGCCACTGCAGCAGAGCACGAACACTTAACTACTTGCGCCACCAGGCCGGCTCGAAAAAATGTTTTTTAATCCAGCAAATAATTCTCCTATTAAATGTTAAGTTTCAATATATTTTGGGGGGAGAAAAGAGAACCATCTTAATTTACCTTGTTCGTTCAGTCTTTTCCAGAAGGGATTATACTAGTGATAGGAAGAAGGCTCATAGCTTCTGCCCTTTATCTTCTCCTGACATTAAGTAATAGAGAAACAAGCTTAAAATAATTTCCTTAAAAATCACTCCTATAATACATGATTAATTTTTTACGCATAATAATGGTATTATGGTTATATATATATATTTTTTTGCTTTCCTTGATTTTTTAAAAATTTTTTGTTTATTGCAGTAACATTGGTTTATAACATTGTATAAATTTCAGGTGTACATCATTATACTTCTATTTCTGCATAGATTACATCATGTTCACCACCCAAATACTAATTACAACCCATCACCACACACATGTGCCGAATTATCCCTTTCGCCCTCCTTCCTCCCCACCTTCCCCTCTGGTAACCACCAATCCAATCTCTGTCTCTATGTGTTTGTTTGTTGTTGTTATTATCTACTACTTAATGAGGGAGATCATATGGTATTTGACCTTCTCCCTCTGGCTTATTTCACTTTGCATAATACCCTCAATGTCCATCCATGTTGTCACAAATGGCTGGATTTCATCGTTTCTTATGGCTGAGTAGTATTCCATTGTGTATATATACCACACCTTTATCCATTCGTCCCTTGATGGGCACTTAGGTTGTTTCCAAGTCTTGGCTATTGTGAATAACGCTGCAATGAACACAGGGGTGCATGTATCTTTACACATTGGTGTTTTCAAGTTCTTAGGATAAATACCCAGCAGTGGAATAGCTGGATCATATGGTAGTTCTATCCTTAATTTTTTGAGAAATCTCCATACTGTTTTCCGTAGTGGCTGCACCAGTTTGCACTCCCACCAGCAGTGTATGAGAGTTCCCTTTTCTCCACATCGTCTCCAACACATGTTGTTTCCTGTCTTGTTAATTATAGCCATTCTGACGGGCATGAGGTGATATCTCATTATAGTTTTGATTTGCATTTCCCTGATAGTTAATGATTTTGAACATCTTTTCATGTGCCTGTTGGCCATCTGTATATCTTCTTTGGAGAAATGTCTGTTCAGATCTTTTGCCCATTTTTTAATTGGGTTGTTAGTTTTTTTGTTGTTGAGATGCATGAGTTCTTTATATATTTTGGAGATTAACCCCTTATCAGATGTATGGTTTGCAAATATCTTCTCCCAATTGTTAGGTTGTCTTTTCGTTTTGTTGATGGTTTCTTTTGCTGTGCAGAAGCTTTTTAGTTTGATGTAGTCCCATTTGTTTACTTTTTCTATTGTTTCTCTTGCCTGGTCAGACATGGTGCTTGAAAATATGTTGCTAAGACCGATGTCGAAGAGCGTACTGCCTATGTTTTCTTCTAGAAGTTTCATAGTTTCAGGTCTTACATTCAAGTCTTTAATCCATTTTGAGTTATTTTTTGCGTATGGTGTAAGGTAAGGGTCTACTTTCATTTTTTTTGCATGTGGCTATCCAGTTTTCCCAACACCGTTTGTTGAAGAGACTTTCTTTTCTCCATTGTATGTTCTTGGCTCCTTTGTTGAAGATTAGCTGTCCATAGATGTGTGGGTTTATTTCTGGGCTTTCGATTCTATTCCATTGATCTGTGTGTCTGTTTTTGTGCCAGAACCATGCTGTTTTGGTTACTATAGCTTTGTAGTATATTTTGAAATCAGGGAGTGTGCTACCTCCAGCTTTGTTCTTTTTTCTCAGGATTCCTTTGGCTATTCGGGGTCTTTTCTTATTCCATATAAATTTTAGGATTCTCTGTTCTATTTCTGTGAAAACTGTTGTTGGAACTTTGATAGGGATTGCATTGAATCTATAGATTGCTTTAGGAAGTATGGACATCTTAACTATGTTAATTCTTCCAATCCAAGAGCACAGAATATCTTTCCATTTCTTTGTGACTTCTTCAATTTCTTTCAGCAATGTTTTATAGTTTTCGGTGTACAGATCTTTCACCTCTTTAGTTAAGTTTATTCCTAGGTATTTTATTCTTTTTGTTGCAATTGTAAATGGGATTGTATTCTTAATTTCTCTTTCTGCTACTTCGTTGTTAGTGTATAGAAATGCAACTGATTTTTGTATGTTGATTTTGTATCCTGCAACTTTACCATATTCATTTATTACTTCTAAAAGTTTTTTGGTGGATTCTTTAGGGTTTCCTATATATAAAATCATGTCATCTGCAAATAGTGAGAGTTTCACTGCTTCCCTTCCAATTTGGATCCCTTTTATTTCTTTTTCATGCCTGATTGCTCTGGCTAGGACTTCCAGTACTATCTTAAATAGGAGTGGTGAGAGTGGGCATCCTTGTCTGGTTCCTGTTCTTAGAGGGATAACTTTCAGTTTTTCACCATTGAGGATGATATTAGCTGTGGGTTTGTCATATATGGCTTTTATTATGTTGAGGTACTTTCCTTCTATACCCATTTTATTCAGAGTTTTTATCATAAATGGATGCTGTATCTCGTCAAATGCTTTCTCTGCATCTATTGAGATGATCATGTGATTTTTATTCTTCATTTTATTAATGTGGTGTATCACGTTGATTGATTTGTGAATGTTGAACCATCCCTGCATACCTGGAATAAATCCCACTTGATCATGGTGTATAATCTTTTTAATGTATTGTTGTATGCGATTTGCTAGTATTTTGTTGAGGATTTTTGCATGGATGTTCATCAGTGATATTGGCCTGTAATTTTCTTTTTTTTTTGTGTTGTCCTTGTCCGGTTTTGGTATCAGGGTAATGTCGGCTTCGTAGAATGAGTTAGGGAGCTTCCCTCCCTCCTCAATTTTTTGGAAGAGTTTGAGAAGGATAGGTATTAAGTCTTCGTTGAATGTTTGGTAGAATTCACCAGGGAACCCGTCTGGTCCTGGACTTTTATTTTGGGGGAGGTTTTTGATTACTGTTTCAATCTCCTTCCTGGTGATTGGTCTATTCAAATTCTCTATTTCTTCTTGATACAGTTTTGGAAGGTTGTATGATTCTAAGAATTTATCCATTTCTTCCAGATTGTCGAATTTGTTGGCATATAGCTTTTTGTAGTATTCTCTTATAATCTTTTGTATTTCTGAGGCGTCCATTGTAATTTCTCCTCTTTCATTTCTGATTATACTTATTTGAGCCTTCTCTCTTTTTTTCTTGGTGAGTCTAGCTAAAGGTTTGTCAATTTTGTTTATCTTTTCAAAGAACCATCTCTTGGTTTTATTAATTTTTTCTATAGTTTTTTTAGTCTCCGTTTCATTTATTTCTGCTCTGATTTTTATTATTTCCCTTCTTCTACTGATTTGGGGCTTTGTTTGTTCTTCTTTTTCCAGTTCCTTTAGGTGCTTTGTTAGATTGTTTATTTGAGATTTTTCTTGTTTGTTGAGATAGGCCTGTATTGCTATAAACTTCCCTCTTAGAACCACTTTTGCTGTATCCTATAAATTCTGACATGTCGTATTTTCATTTTCATTTGTCTCCAGGTATTGTTTTATTTATCTTTTGATTTCTTCATTGACCCAATCGTTGTTCAGTAGTGTTTTGTTTAATCTCCACGTATTTGTGGCTTTTCTGATTTTCTTCCTATAGTTGATTGGTAGTTTCATACTGTTGTGGTCAGAAAAGATGCTTGGTATTATTTCAATCTTCTTAAATTTATGGAGACTTGTTTTGTGGCCTAATATGTGATCAATCCTGGAGAATGTTCCATGTGCATTTGAAAAGAACGTGTATTCTTCTGTTTTTGGATGGAATGCTCTGTATATATCTACTAGGTCCATCTGTTCTAGTGTGTCATTTAAGGCCAATGTTTCCTTATTGATCTTCTGTTTGGATGATCTATCCGTTGGTGTAAGTGGAGTGTTAAAGTCCCCTACTATTATTGTGTTACTGTCTATTTCTCTTTTTATGTCTGTTAATAATTGCTTTATATATTTAGGTGCTCCCACATTGGGTACATAAATATTTACAAGTGTTATATCCTCTTGTTGGATTGTTCTCTTGATCATTATGTAATGCCCTTCTTTGTCTCTTTTTACAGTTTTTAAGTCTATTTTGTCTGATATGAGTATTGCTACCTCAGCTTTGTTTTCATTGCCATTTGCATGGAGTATCTTTTTCCATCCCTTCATTTTCAGTTTGTGAGTGTCTTTAGGTCTGAAGTGTGTCTCTTGTATGCAGCATATATATGGGTCTTGTTGTTTTATCCAATCAGCCACCCTATGCCTTTTAATTGGAGCATTTAGTCCATTGACGTTTAAAGTAGTTATTGACAAGTATGTACTTACTGCCATTTTTTA
The DNA here is from genome assembly GCF_020826845.1 of Diceros bicornis minor. Lineage (NCBI taxonomy): Eukaryota > Metazoa > Chordata > Mammalia > Perissodactyla > Rhinocerotidae > Diceros > Diceros bicornis. The sequence goes on along the minus strand of NC_080755.1, from coordinate 13,681,726 downwards.
ACTTTTTTTCCTCAGTGTTTTAGTAGTCCTTCTCTGTTCCTTTCTCCTTCTATACAGAATTGATGGTCTCTTAAGTTTGACTCTGTCTGAAAGCTCTACTCTTTAACTCCCCTCCTCCCTCATTTTATGTTTTTGATGTCATATCTAACCTCTTTTTTGTGCATTTGTATCCATTACCCTCTTATCATGGAAATAGATAATTTTTCCTATGTGTGGTCTTTTTCCCCTTAAATCAGTCCCTTTAATATTTCTTGTAGCACTGGTTTCTTGGTGACAAACTCCTTTAATTTTTGCTTGTCTGGGAAATTTTTGATCTCTCCTTCCATTTTGAATGATAACCTTGCTGGGTAGAGTATTCTTGGCTGTAAGTTTTTTCCTTTTAGCACTTTAAATATATCATGCCACTCTCTTCTAGCCTGTAAGATTTCTGCTGAGAAGTCAGCTGATAGCCTTATGGCATTTCCTTTGTATGTAACTTGTCTTTCTCTTGCGGCTTTTAGGATTCTCTCTTTATCTTTAATTCTAGACATTTTTATTATGATATGTCTTGATGTGGGCCTCTTTGGGTTTATCTTGTTTGGTGCTCTCTGTGGTTCCTGTACCTGGATGTCTGTTTCCTTCCTTAGGTTAGGGAATTTTTCATCTATTATTTCTTGAAATAGATTCTCTGCCCCTTGGTCTCACTCTTCTCCTTCCGGGACACCTATAACATGGATGTTAGTGCGCTTGATGTTGTCCCAGAGGTCCCTTAGACTGTCCTCACTCTTTTTAATTCTTTTCTCTTTTACCTGTTCAGCTTGGGTAATTTCTTCTAGTCTTTCGTCCAGCTCGCAGATCCATTCTTCTGTATCCTCTACTCTGCTTTTGAGTCCCTCTAGTGAATTTTTCATTTCCAGTATTGTATTCTTCATTTCTGATTGGTTCTTTTTTATATCTTCCATTTCTTTGTTGACAGTCTCACTGAGTTCATCTATTCTTCTCCCCAGATCAGTGAGCATCCTTAACACTCTTTGTTTGAACTCTCTGTCGGGTAGGTTGCTCATTTCTGTTTCACTTAGTTCCTTTTCTGGGGTTTTGTCCTGTTCTTTTACTTGGAATGTATTCCTTTGCCTCCTCATTTTGCCTCTTTCCCTGTGCTTTTGTCTACGTATTAGGTAGGTCAGCTATGTCTCCTGCTCTTGGATAGGTGATCTTATATAAGTGATGCCTTAGGAGGCCTGCAATGTGCTTCCCTCAGTTCTCAATGTTCCAGGGGTGACCCCTATGTGGGCTATGTGTGTCCTTCTGTTGTCGCCTGTTTGCTCTCCCTGTAGGTGCCCAGGGAAGCTGAGTTATGCTCCTGGCCAGCTGTTGTAATGCTCAGCTGCTTGTAGTTGTTGTCTCTTTATTGGCTGTTGGGAGCCCCAACACAGTTGGCTGCAAGTTCTAATACCACATTTGTGTTTCAGTATTTCTTTTAAGTGAGTAGGCCCCCAGCATGGCAGGTTGTTAGGCTCAGGGGCTTACAAATGCTATAAGCCTCCAGCCTTTAGGTCTCTTGTCAGCTCTCTGAGGATTGCAGCTGGGTGGGGCTGGCCTCAGGCACGGGAGCACCCAGTTGTTTCAGGCTTTTGAAGGTGGGGCAAACTCCCTATGTGGGTCTTTGAGAAGCACAAGTCTTCTGCAGCTGATAAGCCCTGCTGCCCACAGGTCCACACACACAGTCAACACAGTCCTGCCCCATGTGCGTGCCCCCATCTCCTGAAGTGGACCCAGTCTCTCCATGGCGGGAGCCCCACACACTCCACCACTGCCCCACACTCTCCACCCGCTCCTTGTGCACCCCCTGCCCCACTGAAGTGGGCTCAGTTGCCAGGCTGCAGAGAATCCAGTCACCAATCTATGCAGGCCCACAAGTTGCCTGAGGGCTTGTTGTTGGGTGGGGCCAGTCTCTAGGGTGGGCTGCCTGCCCTGGCTGAGCTGGATTAAATTGGTGCTCTAGTGGGTGGGGCAGACCCTGGACTAGCAGGCCCCAGGGAGAACTCCAATGGCCTCTGTGTCAGCCCGCTCACACCAGGCCACAACAATGGCCGCCGCCAATGTCCCAGTCCCTGGAGAGGTCTCACCTCTCACTGCAGTGCACTCAGAGCCTATCAGGTGAGTCTCTTTTCACCAAAGCACTGTGCACCTTTCTTTCTGGTGATGTTAGTTTGCTTTCTGAAACGGGTGAGTTCACGCATGGGCCCTTTAAGAGCCGGTTTTAATTTCTTTGTGAACCAGCTTTTCTGGGGGTACTCCCCAATGTTTCAGTTGCAGGCAAAGTCAGATATTATGCCACTTGTCTCCATTGTGCTGGGTCCACAAAATGCCCACAGCGGGGGCACTCCCTGGCTCAGGGCCCCGCGCCTCCACGGGGTCTGCGTACCTTTGGGCTGCTCCCGGGCGGCCGTGAGGCTGGCGGATTGTGAAGGCGGCATTTTTTCTCTCCAGAAGGGAGTTTCTGCCTCTTCCACATCAATTAGGATTGTCCTTTGTTGCAGGAGTTCCTCTTATCCAGTTTTCAGTTCTGTGTCAGGGATAATTTTTCCACCAGTAGTTGTAAATTGGCTGTGTCCGCGGGAGGAGGTGAGTTGAGAGTCTGCTTACGCTGCCATCTTGACTTCTCTCCCTATGGTTATATTTTTAAAAGAATTTTTATCATAGTTATATCTCATGATGTATTTATGGATTAAAGATATACCCAGGATTTATTCAAAATAATTGAGGGGTGATGAGTTATTATATTCTAATTAAAAATTTAAAAAAATCATCCCTATGAAATTGAGATCAACATAGAAAAAAGGTATGGGCCGGCCCCGTGGCTTAGCAGTTAAGTGCGCGCGCTCCACTGCTGGCGGCCCGGGTTCAGATCCCGGGCGTGCACTGACGCACCGCTTCTCTGGCCATGCTGAGGCCGCGTCCCACATACAGCAACTAGAAGGATGTGCAGCTATGACATACAACTATCTGCTGGGGCTTTGGGGGAAAAAATAAAAAAAAAATTAAATTAAAAAAAAAAAAAGAAAAAAGGTAAAAATATTGAATCTAATTTACAACAACTTCATACACTTAGGGGAGAAGCTCCTAATGATTAGCCTCCTGAAGCCATTGTCCTAAAGGAGGAATAATTGAGAAAAGCAAAGTAATTCAATTAGAAAAATATTATTGAGCATTTGTGCGCTTATGTTAGATCTTTCCAAGAACACACAGAGGACTTATGGTTTAGAGGAGAAAGCAAAGTGTATATCAAAGTCACTCTTATCTAGAGCAGAATAAAACATAGAGAAAACTAGTGGATACCAGAGGCGGGGAGTGATGGAGGGGGTGAATTTGTGAAGAGGGTCAAAAGGTACAAACTTACAGTTACAAAATCAGTAAGTCCTGGGGATGTAATATACAGAATGGTGACCATAGTTAACAATACTGTATTGTGTATTTGCAAGTTGCTAAGAGAGTAGGTCATAAAAGTTCTCCTCACAAGAAAAAAAATTGTAACTACATGTGATGATGGATGTTAACTAGACTTATTGTGGTGATCACTTGACAATATATACAAATATTGAATCATTATATGTTTACCTGAAACTAATATAATGTTATATTTCAATTATATCTCAATTTAAAAAAAAGAAAAAAAACACATCATGTTGTATACCTTAAATATATACAATTTTTATTTTCAAAAACAAAACAAAGTAGAATAAGACAATTTCAAAAAATCAAAATGCATGTCTTTGAGAGCACCAGGAGTGGTGACGTGGAGGACAGAGCACTGAGGATGGACCTTGAAGGAGAGGAAGGATGGAGCAGACAGATGGGGAGGCAGGCGCTCCTGGCAGCAGATAGCTTGGGCAGGGCCACAGAGGAGGAAGCATCAGGAATTTTTCAGAGAACACTTAACAGGATGCAAAAGAAACGTGGAAATACATATGGAGGCTTTGAGGGCCAGGCTGGCAAAGTTTACACTTATTACACAGGCATTAACAATTTTTTAGCAAGGGCATAGTATTATTAGAAATATTACCAAAATATACATATTTCTTTTATTTTTTACATTAACAATGTAAATGTGCAGCTTGATGAATTTTCACAAACTGAACACACCCATGGGACCAGCACCTAGGTGAAGAAATAGAACCTTACCACACCACCCAGAAGCCAGGTATGCCTCCACCAAAGGGAAACACCATTCTGGCCTCTTACACCATAGGGTATAATTTGTATATACTGAGGAATGATCACCATAATAAGTTTAATTAATGTCCATCACCTCACATAGTTACAGGATTTTTTTTTCTTGTGATGAGAACTTTTAAGATCTACTCTCTTAGCAACTTTCAAATATACAATACAGTATTATTAACTATGGTCACCATACTGTACATCACACCCTCATGACTTAGTTTATAACCGGAGTTTGTACGTTTTGACCACCTTCACCCATTTTGCTGTCCCCTCCCCCTACCTCTGACAACTATCAATCTGTTCTCTGTATCTATGAGCTTGGTGTTTTCTTTATTTGTTTCATTTTTTAGATTCTACATATAGGTGAGATCGTATGGTATTTGTCTATCTCTGTCTGACTTATTTCACTTAGCGTAATGCCCTCAAGGTCCATCCATGTTGTTGCAAATCGCAAGATTTCACGGCCAAATAATATTCCATTGTAAATATATACCACGTCTTCTTTACCCATTCATCCATCAGTGGACACTTACATTGTTTCCATATCTTGGCAAATGTAAATAATGCTGCAATGAACATGGGGTACATATATCTTTTCGAGTTAGTGTTTTCATTTCATAAATACCCAGAAGTAGACTTGCTGGATCATATGGTAGCTCTATTTTTAATTTCTTGAGGAACCTCCATACTGTTTTTCATAATGGATGCACCAATTTACATTTGGGGGAAGACTTTTTTTAAGAGAAGGGGCATTTTCGCCAAAGACATAGGGATTTGATGAATGATGTGATTTGTGATACTTAGAACATATCTTTCTTTAGAGTAACATCATTCAGAGTTTCGTAACTTGTATTTTAAAGGATGGTCCCATTAACTTCTATTACAACTTTTGTAATACTTACAAAACCACAGTTACAACTTAATGCAAATACAACAGATTGAGGAAATTATTCACTTCTAATTCTTACTTTTAGTCGTTCTAGTTCTTAAAACCCATACTGGTTCCACCTGATCACAAGCCATCTATTTAACAACCTGCCCTATAATTTTGCTAAGAAAAAAGAGAAATCAAAATGAGGACAAGTGGATGCATCCTACCCAGCAAGTTATAATGCTGCATCAGGAAAAGGAACAGGCTTGGAGTAGGATTTTATACTTTCCCAAAGAAACAGGACCAAGGGTGAGAAGGAATGTGAAGACCAAGTACATATAAGATAAAGCTTTTCCACTGACTCTGTGCCATCAGTCCAGATGAGGAGGGAAACTCAGATGAATGACTTTTTTCATCCTGAAATGACTTATTTGACGCCACTATCCAAAACACAACCAAGAACCCAGAAAGAAATGAGCAAACCAATAAACAATAGATATCTCTCACTGTATGCTCTAAGGCTCCAGTATTCATGAGAACATACTCTGGTCCTGTTGTAAAGCATATTTATTCTTAAATGAGACCCTGTTCCAACAAGCAGGATTAACTGGTTTGGGGGGCGGGGCTCAAAAAATTAAAAGCTGTCAATTAAATACCACTTTATTTTTATCATATAGACCTTATAAATTACACAATTGCTCATCTCTTTGGATGGGTTGCTAAAAAACTCAGAACCAAATTTGTACCCCACTTCTAACAAAATGTTCTGAAACTCCTGGTATGCATTTTTGAGAGTATTAACTTTATCCCTGGCCCAATCTTATTTCTCTTACCCTTGCTTCTTCTTCCTCTGATTGCCTAATTTATTTTTATCTTATTATACATTTTAAGCTGCTGTATTACCTTTATGAAATGAGTTGGAGAGTTTTTAAAGAAAAATGTCAGTACATAATAAGTAACAAATAAGAGACTAAAATGCATAGGCAACATGACAGCAAAAAGAAATGACTGTGAAAAATTAATGTAGAAAAGAGGAGAAAAACCTATTTTAAAAAGCAGATACTTGAACTTAAAAAGCTTATTTAGTGTTCTGAGGCTACTTAGTTTAAGGACATGCACGCAGTTTGTTGCACATCTCAGGATCCTCTGAGTGATCACATCCCAAAATAGTTATTCATTTTCACAGTGAGGACTGAGTCATCAAGATGGGGGATAGATTAAAGACTGTGTATTCTGTTTAAAAAGGGAGAAGAGTATATATTCCATTTTAAAAATGAATTTTGTTTGTCAAAGGATAACTTTTTATGAATTACCATCATTATGATGTCAGAAAAGTTAAGTTTTCTGTAATAGAGGAGTTTTTGAGTTTGTCGATCTCCAAAGAGTTCTAGAGATAACATATGTATCAGTACAGAGAGCTGCTTCAAGAGGGAAAAAAATAGACCTTGTGACTCTACTGGCCTAAAAAATACTATTCCTCAGAAAATGTCTGAACAAAAGAAAGAGAAAACAAGCCGTCTATGTAGTTACCATCTGCCTTAAAGCATGTCAGCATGCCACTCATCACATATTAAGTTCATTTGAAGTGAAAAGAAATTTCAGCTAGTGCCTCAGAGATGATTGTAGAGTTGGTATCAGGTTATAAAGTGAAACAGTATTTTTTCAGCTTTATCGAGATATAATTGACAAGATTGTAAGATATTTAAAGTGTACTTCATGATGATTTGATACATGTAGACATTGGGAAAGGATTCTTCCCATCTAGTTAATTAACATATCCATCACCTCACGTATTTATATATATATATATTTTGTTGTTGTTGTTGTTTTTGGTGAGAACATTTAAGTTTTACTCTCTTAGCAAATTTCAATTATACAATACAGCACTATCAACTGTAGTCACCATGTTATACATTAGATCCTCAGACCTTATTCCTCTCATAGCTGAAAGTTTGTACCCTTTACCAGCCTCTCCCCACTTCCCCCAACCCCCAGCCCCAGGTCACCACTTTTCTACTTTCTGTTTCTATGAGTTTGACTTTTTTTGTGTTTCTTCCAGATTCCATGTAGAAGTGATAGTATGCAGTATTTGTCTTTCTCTATCTGGCTTATTTCACTTAGTATAATGTCCTCAAAGTCCACCCATGTTGTCACAAGTGGCAGGATTTCTTTGTTTCTTATGGCTGAATAATATTCCATTGTGTGTATATATATATATAACACACCTTTTTTATCCATTCATCCATCGATGGACATTGAGATTGTTTCCATATCTTGGCTGCTGTGACTAATGCTGCAATAAACATGGGAATGCAGATATCTCTTCGATATACTGTTTTCATTTCTGTTGGATATGTACTCAGAAGTGGAATTGCTGGATCATATGGTAGTTCTATTTTTAATTTCTTGAGGAGTCTCCGTACTGTTTCCATAGTGGCTGCACCAATTTACATTCCACCAGCAGTGTACAAGGGTTCCCTTTTCTCCACATCCACACCAACACTTATCTCTTGTCTTCTTTTTAATTATTTTATTGAGATCACATTCGTTTATACTTTTGTCTTTTTGATGATAGCCATTCTAACAGGTGTGAAGTGATACCTCATTGTGGTTTTGATTTGCATTTCCCTGATGATTAGTGATGTTGAGCATCTTTTCATGTACCTGTTGGCTATTTGTAAGTCTTCTTTAGAAAAATGTCTCTTCAGTTCCTTAGCCCATTTTTTAATCAGATTGTTTGGTTTTTTTTTGCTGTTGATTTGTATGAGTTCTTTATATATTTTGGATTTTAACTCCTTTTCAGATATATGATTTGCAGATATTTTCTCCCATTCTGTAGGTTGCCTTTTCATGTTGTTGATGGTTTCTTTTGCTGCGCAGAAGCTTTTTAGTTTGATGTAGTCCCACTTGTTTATTCACAATTTTTTTTAACCCTCCAGGATATAACCTGGATCTTTCCTCCTAAAAAACAAGACGCATTGTATCCTGTCCTCACTGGATTTTGCTCTGTGTTTTGAATCAGGAGGACATGAGCTGCGAGGAGAAGCTGTACTTCGGCTTGAATGAGTACAGTAAGTCTCTACAGTGGGGAATCACAAGCCCACTTCTGAGGTGTGACGAGACTTTTGAAAAAATGGTGAACACGCTCTTGGAGAGGTAAAGGACGACCTTCAACCTTTTCTTTAGCTGTACTTGCATATCTAGAATAGCCAAAAGTCTTTTGTGTCAGTGTCACAGGGAGTTTGGTGGAGCCCAGGCTGTGCAGATGACATGCAAAGGCAGAATAAAAAGAGCCTTTCCTAAGATGACCTTTTACTCATATGAGTTTTCTGTGACCCTCCTAGACCAACAAAGGAAACCAGCGACCCAGAGTGGGACGTAAAACCACTTTCCGTGCTTTGAATTGTCTCCCAAGCATGTTCATTGCTACCACCAGGAGATAACACGGGCAGAGAGGGATTTGCTTATTAGAGACCATTCCTCTGAGGTCTGGCTTCCTCCACCATACACCCTACACTTTTACATGTTTTCTTCTCTTCTCCTCTGTCCACCACAGGCAAATACCCTTACATGACTGGATAAAAACTAAATTTTACTTTGAGAGTTTGGAGTATAGACTAAAGAAAATTAAGGAACAATCAGATCATTTCAGTGAGTGCCCCTCCTCCAGGCCCTGACCTGAGGAGTTAAGTATCATGATTCTTCTATCTCCTCTGCTTTCTTTTTATCCCCCAGTTCCAGATCAAACTCTGGAAGAGTAAATGTTTTTCCTATTTTTCCCTCTCTGACCTTGAACCATAGACTCCAAGAGTAGGTAGAGGCATTAGAATTTATGTAACCTAAGAGAGATTCCTCTCTGTCCTCCACTACAGTATTCTGTTTGATCATCCAATGATTTGGGGGCAAATGGGCTGTATTTGATGAGGCATATTCCACGTTTTAGGAGCTCTACTTCTTAAAACTGGCTCCAATTGATCACAAGCCACCTATTTAACAACTCTGCCCTATAATTTTGCTAAGAAAAAAGACAGAAAAATCGAAATGAGGACAGGTGGATGCATCCTATCCAGCAGTTATAATGTTGCATTGGGAAAAAGAGCAGGCTTAGAGTAGGATTTTATATTTTTGCAGCTGTTGGATTTGAGAAGACTTAACTGACACTGAGAATTAATCCTTTCATAGCACATGTGATCTTAGATTTCCAAAATCCCCCCTGAGTCTCTGCTTTAAGTGTTTCCCACTCACCTGTTCCTCTGCCAGCTTGGAAAGTATCTTTCCTTCCAGTAACATCATTCAGTTTCATAACTCATATTTTAATGGATGATCCCATCAGCTTCCATACAACTTTTGTAATACTTACAAAACTACAATTACATTTTAATGCAAATATAATATGTTGGACTTCTAAATTCATATTTCTTTCAGAGTGTGAAACATAAATGCCTGTATATCAAAGTTAGCATTTGTTCTAACTTTGGCTTTCCTACATGGCCCAGCAAAATATTAAGCTTTAAACATGGATCATCTGTGCTTACTTCCTCCAACCCAGTCACCACAAGCTAATAATAGCTACGAGTTTTTGAACGCTTGAAGGGACTGACCCAGGATTGATGAACTGAAGGATTTCTTCACTTTTCCCCAATCTACTAAATCATTGCAACGTAGGAAGACATTGTCAGAGACCTGAATGAAATCTAGACCTAGCTCTGTCTCTGACCAGTTGGATGATCTTGGGCAACTAGCTGAATTTCTCTCAGGCTCTTAACTCATTCTCCTTCTATGAGACGGTGGAGTGGTCAGCATCTGGGGCATCTATGGGCCTTTCCAGCTCTAAAGTACTTCAAAACCACACTCTGCATTTGATGACCCTAATTGGTTTTTGACCCTGGGATTTTCTGTGCAAGGCCAGTGGATCCCTTGTTTCACTTTAAATAGAATTATGAAGTGGAACAAAGGTGAAATCCCCCATTAGCCTATCCAGCTGCTGGGTGACAGCACGTGCTGCTGGCTGGCCACCAGAAAGAAAGTTCACAGACTCACCCTCATTTTGCTGGCTCCACGAGAGGCTTGGCCATCTTGGGCCTGGGGCCTCTATTTCCCAGTGACTACTTTTTTGACCAGCAGCTCCTCATGCCTGCAGGCAGGTCCTCTTTACCCATTTGTACTCATTTGTCAGCAGGCCTGGCTTTCTGAAGAATAGCACATAAATGAGAGATTTATTTTCTGTCTGCTCTGTAAATGTAAAAACTGCCAATTTGAACAAAGTGATTCTCTTACCTGGCAGTCCAGGTTGGGAGCAGAGGGGGTTGGGATGAGGCAAGGACATTTGCCGAGCTCCCTTGACTGAACAGGGGCTCCGGTGATAGGAGGCCACACCACTAGAGGGTGCTATTTCTCCATTCAGCTCCAAGTTTTCTCAGCACCAAGGGCACATCTTATGGGAAGATATCATTATTGCTGTCTGTGGGGCTGACCTCAAATTAGTAATCATAATTACTCTTTTTATGTCTGATAATCCACAGGCATGACATTAATGTCTCAGTTTCCTTTACTGTAGTCGTAAGTATCAGAGAAATAAGTCGCCAAGGCCACCATTGTAACCCAATGCCACCAGCAAGAGGTTAGGATCCAGGAATGATCCATTATGACTCTATCGACGATTAACCTGACTAGACCAGTGCTTCTCAAAATTTACTGTGCACATGGATCACCTGGGGATCTTGTCAAGCTGAGGATTCTGATTCCATCCATCTGGGGTGGGAGGATTTGGCATTTCTAACAAGCTCCCAGGTGGCACTGCTGCTGGGCCATAGACCACACTCAGAGAAGCGAGGGTCGCTAGACCATCCCTCAACCTCTTTAACTTGCTGTACCTATCTCGGCAGGTTCTGACTGACAGGTGTTGGAAGCTCAACTTTTCCTTCTAGTGATGTGGGCTCCAGGGTCATTCTTGAGCCAAGCCCAGCACTGAGCAGTGACCCTTTCCCGCCATGCGTGGTCTGCATTCCTACCGCACAGACCTTGCTGTCCCAGCTCGTCCTGCTGCCCAAATGCTAGCTCCCTGTGTTCTGTTGAAGGTACCCCAGGCTGCACAGCATGGTCGTCCGCTGCTACCTTCTCATCCAGCAGTACTCGGAGGCTCTGATGGCTCTCACCACCATGGCGTCACTCCGAGACCACAGCACGCCAGAAACACTCAGCATTATGGATGACCTCATCAGCTCCCCAGGAAAAACCAAAAGTGGGAGGGGACACATGCTCATTATCAGGGTGCCCTCCGTGCAGCTGGCAATGTTAGCCAAGGAGCGGCTGCAGGAGGTGCGCGACAAGCTGGGGCTGCAGTATCGCTTTGAGATCATCCTTGGGAACCCTGCCTCTGAACTCAATGTTGCAACTCACTTTGTGGCACGATTAAAGGTTAGCAATGGATAGACATTTCTCCTTCAAAATACCATTTGTTTCTGTTTTCTAGGAATCCTACATAGGTGGCCCAGAGGCCTGAGTTTAATTGAGTTTTGCACATAGGTCTATTTGATCTTCATGACAATGTTAAGGCTAAACTAAGGGACATGTTCACTTTCCTAATTGGAACCAGTCCAATAAGATTCTGTCAAGCCCCCTTCTTAGCATGTGCTTGCAGTTGGTGTTCCACGCTCTCCAACTGCAGGTGCAAAATTGAGATCACCCAGTTTCACCTCATATTTATTGACCTTGTTCGAAATGCATCTAGCCCACAGCCATCTGTTTTCTCAGAAACAAAAGGTAAGTTGTTCTGCCAGACCTCTGTGGGGTACACCTTTAAGTATCATCAATTCACTAATTCTTTTCTGTCCATCCCGGCTGGCTGGCAGCTCATGTCTAGAGTCGGTGAAGTATTCTGTTTTATCCTCAGTATTCATATAGAATGCCCTCTTGCATGTGGATTCTTCAAGTTTGTTTTTTCTTTTTACTTGATTTAACCCTCAGCCCCAGGCTTGGGCTGGACTGAGACTTACCCAAGCATCCTACAGAGGGATTTAGTGCATGAGCCAGCCCACTGCCCCTCTGCACAGCCAGAGACTGATTGGTTCTCCTAAACCCCTCCTGTTAGGCATGGGCGGGGCAGAATTCTTAAATCAACTAACCTAACTCCCTACCTTACGCTCTGCTCAGGTTTTTCTGGGGACTTTTATAATCCAATGGGCCCTAGCCATTGGAAAGCATTCAATAAAATACCTGCATACATGTAAGTAGGGTACTTTGTGTCTGAGTCAGACTGACATGGTATCTGCACCCTGCACACTAAGTACTGAGCTAAATTGGGTTAAGAAAAATCCAATTTGACACAAATTTCATGAAAAGAAAGCACACAGTCTTGGAGGATTTGCATTTCCATGCTGGCCTGCAGTTTCTCATCTGCAAAATGAGAGTTGGACTGTATGATCTCTAAGAGCTCTAAAGCATTTTGCAAATGCAAACCTTTTATTGTATTCTATTACCTAGCCTAAATTGAATAACCCAAACTGCAAACAAAATATTTTGTATTAGCTTGATAAGCAACTGGAACAAATAAATCTGCCTACAAATAGAAACTCCTATATTTAGTGGAAGTTGTGACATTTATATTTCATATGTAGATATAATGTTCACAATTTTAATTTATAGTCATAGACCACATTACAACAGAATTCCTAGGATGAATAACAAATAAGAGTCCTGAAACTCTTCTTACATTATAACTCATTGAGACATAAGTCTTGAGACAACTTGAATAATGCTAATGATGAAGAATCTGGAAAAGCAATAATCAGTGCCGCTCTGTGAAGTCACACACCTCCTGCAGGGAGATGGTCTAAAGGCTGTGAGGCTGCAGGGTCTTAGGTCTCCATTGACACTGGTCACGTGTAGCTACTTATAGAGTCTTAGGTCATTTGTTCAGACGCTTCAGAAGTGCCGGTCACTAAGTCAGTATAAATCAGTGGGTCCTAAATAATTTGCCCATCTGGGCCATAGTTTGAAAACCACAGTCAAGACCTGAGGTTCTTAACCTGGCTGATAGCATATCGGAATCACGTTCAGGGCTTTTAGAGGGTGATTGGTCTGTGCAGCTGCTGTTCTGAGAGCCTGCCATACATGAAGGGGGTCTCAAGTAATTGCTTCTCAAAGCAGTTGTATCTCAATTTATATGAGTAGCTGCCAGGCACCAACCACGCAAGAGATTTCCATATTCTTAAAACCACTGGATCCCATCAGTCTATCCTGCTTATACTCTCTATTTGAGTGGAAGTGAAACTATGAAATCCTGTTGAAATGTTCACATCCTAAGTAAGACTGCTGCTTGCCGAGTGGTCTCTGCTTCACCTGTTTATTTCTAAGCTACCAACTTCCTTTACCACTGACAAGTTGGCATGGGTGTGCCTTTTACCTCTAATTTTGGGTAAAATCCAGTGCCTCTTCTGCCATTAGATGGCCTTATTCTTGTGCTTACCTCCAATTATCCTGTCAGGTATTGGGGTTAACTTAGAAGTCTTAGAAAGAGTGACAAGCACTTTGGAAGGATACCAGGTTTAAATCTAAATAAATCGGTTCCTCCAGAAGGCCTGTGAAGCTTTCATTAGATTTCCGTGGCCTTGAGCCCCATACTATTCTTGAACTCCCCCCTACCCAGTCTTTTGTATTGTCTTAAATGCTTCTGTAGTAAAATCATCCTGAGGGCCTGGTTGATCCATAGAAGAACTGTAGCCATCATTCATCAGAAGTAGCAATGTGACAGAAGAGGATTTTATAGTGGGATTGGCTAGCTCTCCTTGGTCAAGAGTTAAAGAGATTTGTTTAATAATCTTTTGAAAATAAATCTCCTTGTGGAGTATAACATAATATCTGTTATCATTATAACCCAGCCTCATTAAGATTGGTGGAACCGTGACCTATGGATGGTTTCTGGGAGATAAAATATATTTAGGGAGAACCCCAATGTCAGGGATATCATGAGTCCAATGTGAAGGCAGTAAGTAAAATGGTTCCTATTTCCAGAATTGTTTGCTTTAAATCAGATAATGTTATGGTTCCCTCTAACATGAAAATGTATAGAAAACTGAATTTTTGTAAAGAAACTTTCTTCTAATATTTTAAAAAAAAATATTTTTGACAGATTGATTTTCTAAGACATGGAAAGTCTCTCAAACTTGTAAACAGTTATGTAGATCCATTGAATTATCATTGTTTACAAATTATCAAAAAATTGGGCAACAAGGTTAAGGTTCTTCCATTTTTACAAATTATATACATTTTACTTGAAGTAATTGTGGGTATATTTATTTCTAAGGACTGGTTTTTCTAGACATCAACAAATCATTAATCAAACTCTATTATATTATATTCTTGCCTGGTAGATTTCTTTTTATCCCATTTTGTGTTTAGCAAAGGAAGTACAAGTCTATATTTTAAAATAAATTTGTATCCATTACTTAACACCTCACTTCTTAGTCCTTGTTCCATAAGGGAACAGAATGTCAGTTATTTATCAGAAACGTCAGTTCATTTCTTATAACTCCTGCAAGAAAGTGCATATAAAGCATAGTTAGATGCTACACACTTTATGATGTGTACTTAAAAATGGCCTACTTAAAATGGTCTTATGTACTTAAAAATGGTCTATTTCCTTTTGGCTCTAAAATAGAAAAATCTATAAGATCTTGTCACTTTTCAACATCTTACAAGATGATGGGATTTTTTCCTTTTCATTGATATAATCATGTTTTCAAGACTGACGTTCCACTTATTAAAGATATACGTATATGTGTGTATGTATATACGTGTTAAGATATATGAGAAGTTGATGCTTAATAGATTCCTTGTAAAACCGTGAGCTAATTGCATTACTACTTCCAAGTAAGGGGCCGGTTTTTTCCTTGGTCCAGGTTTCATTATATTTTTAACCTTCTTGAGAGAGACTCTTTGGGGCCCTAAGCCAATAATTACTTGTCAATTATTTTGAAAGTCAATAAAGGGAGAAAGAGGAAAAATAACCACCAGGGGTGGCTAATTTCATGATTTTCTTTGTGACAATGTCTTCATGGAGTGTTGTTGAGATTCCTTCATTAGTCATTTGCAACTGAAACTGTCTTTTTCAATCAGTCCGAAGAGTCTGTCCATTATATGAAGAAAGAATATTTAAGAGCCTTAAGTCAGGTAGTTTAACCAGGATTTCTGTAAGGTCTGCATCACTGGTGGGATAGTTCACATTCTTTGTCTCTGGCCTGTGTGGCTAATGCGTGATGTATACCAAGACTTCCTACTTTATCCTACTGAGATAAAAACTAAAGGCCACATTCTTCTAGAAGTGGTTTGTGTATGCTTTTTAGTGGCAATTAAAATATATGTAGACACACACACACACTTACTGGAAGTCATTAAGCACAAGTTTATAAAATCTGGAAAATCTTTAAACCTATAAAACCTTTAAAAAGGTGGAAACAAGTGGTTTTAATTTTATCATATGGGTCCCTTTCTACAGACTTGGAGAGGAAATGAACCAGAAGAGTGGATCCCTCGGACATACCAAGATTTAGAAGGTCTGCCTTGTATTGTGATATTAACTGGCAAAGATCCTCTTGGAGAAACCTTTCCCAGGTAGTGTGAATCATTAGTTCTCATTTTTCATTAGTTGCCCGCTGAGCTGATGGTTAAAACTTGGCTGACACTTATCCATTTTGTTTATTTGGTAAGTGAGAATTGTTTTATTCAAGGATGTAAGAAATTTAGACTTCCTGGATTCTTTCTTTTGACTTTCCAGAGATCACCTAGCAATTTGGGGAATGGAAGAAAGCTACAGTTAAGAAGGTTCTATGCATCAAAGCAGGGAGGCCAGAGAGGCAGAGAGGAGAAGCACCTGCCCCAAACGAGGACTTTTGTGGATGAAGTGTCTCTGTTAATCTGCTGTTCCCACTCCCTCAAGGATCTAGGGCCTGTAGATTGGAAGGCAACAACAACAACAATAATAGCAGTAATTGAATGCTTACTGTATAAATGCTTTACATGTGTCATGCCATCCATTCCTTACAATAACCATATAAGGCCCTGTTTTGGGGAGAATGAAGCAACTAGCCCAAGGTTATAACAGCTAGGAGGTGGCAGAGCTGAGGTTTAAATCAAGATTACCCAGCACTGAAACCCATGGTTTTACCTGCTTCGATACATCCAGCTATCCAGGCACACACAAACCCTGCACGCACGGCCAGATGGCTCACCAGACACACCATTGCTTTTGTGCAGGTCTTTGAAGTACTGTGACCTCCGGTTAATTGATTCGAGCTATTTAACTCGCACGGCCTTGGAGCAGGAGGTGGGTCTGGCATGCTGCTATGTCTCAAAAGAGGTCATCCGGGGGCCTGCTGTTGCCCTGGACCTTAGTGGGAAGGAGCAGGAGAGAGCCACAGTCAGCGAGAACGACTCTGACGAGCTGCTGATCGACCTGGAGAGGCCCCAGAGCAACAGCAGTGCTGTCACGGGAACCTCAGGTCAGTGCTCTCTTTTCTCTCTCAAGGGATGAGAGACAGGAGTGAGGAGGGAGGTAGACGTGCCGAAGGCAGAGGCCCTTACTAACACCCCTCAAGGCTTTCAGAACAGCATTTGGTGACTCAGACATCCTGTCCAGACCTCAGTTCCTCAGGAGAGAGACTTGGAAAACATGACTGTTAACAGCACAAAATACCTCTCTGGGGAAACATTAATGAAGAGCTTGGTAAAAGGCCAAATATAATAAATAAATTTTGTGAGCCCCAGCCTGCCACATTTTCCCTAGTCTTTCCAACCCTAATCATCTCATGGATATTATGAATCTGATATTTGCACAAAGGCCCTCTTTTCCTTCTAGATCCTGAAGCTGTAAGTTGTGCTCATTGGCTTAGTACCTGGCGCAAAGTGTTTGTCTGAATGAATGAATGACTTTTCTCAGTACTTACGGCAAGTGTTTGTATACTGAAGGCTGCTCTGGGGCTGCTGGCTGACTGTGATGATCTACCCCCAGCCTGCCAGCCCCTCCCTTGTAGTGTTACTGTATGGCCTGTGGCAGTGCCTGATGAATTTTCTTCTAAGTTATATTACAGTAAATGCAGCACTATTAAAATTTTTTTCTGATTATAAAAGTAATAAAGCCTAATATAGAAAACTCAGAGAATGTAATGAAGTATAAAGAAGAGATTGAAAATGAAAACTCATGACCCGAGGTAACTACCATGAAGGTTCCGTCTTGCACACAGTTCCCTTCTTTCGTCACTATGACACATACACGCAAACACACACAATTTCATGTCTGAAAGCAGCACTGGTCTTTCTGTTCATTCTGTCAGCCGCTGTTGGATGGCTCCCTGTGGGAACTGAAGAGGCCGTTATCTTTGGGTTTTCTGTCTTTCCATAGTGACCCTCAATAGCTCGCCTAGTGGTTAAGATTTGGCCATGAGTACCACTCTCACCACCGTGGCCCGGGGTTCGTTTCCTGTTCAGGGAACCACACCACCTGTCTGTCAGTTGTCATATTGTGGCAGCTGCATGTTGCTGTGATGCTGAAAGCAATGCCACCAGTATTTCCAATACCACTTCTGAAAAAACTGGCCATGAAAACCCTATGAATAGCAGCAGAGCATTGTCTACTATAGTGCCGGAAGGTGAGAGGATGGCAGGCAGGGTTCTGATCTGCTATACACGGGTCTCTAGGAGTTGGAATCATGGCACTAACAAAACAAATAGTGACCCTCAGCCTGGAAGAGCATGAGGACTGTCCTTCTATTGGGTATGCCCAGCCACTCCCCCTCAGCCAGGGGTCAAGGTTGTACCTCCCTTCACCCCCACCTCCACAGGGTCTCCGAGACCAGTTCAGAATAACAGCGAGTAGTAAAGGGTAACAGAAGGGAGGGGGAAATATCACATCTAGAAGCTTTTGGATACCAGCATGGAGTTCATCTTCCTTCCTGTGGCTCTTTAATCAGACCCCCTCCTTTCCCTGCATTTCTAGAGCTGCCCCACAAGGCTCACACATTCTTGGCCTTGCTCTAACTCACACAAAGGTGATGGTTTGCCTTCTGCTGTTTAGAGTTTCCCTTCCTTCAGGGACAACCTGACCTGGGGGCTGGGCTCACACCACTGAGCACACATCCCCCAACCTTGAGCTGACGTTGAGGGTCCTCAGGGAGGCTCACTGCCCAAAGTGCATAGGCATGTGGACTCAGGGTCTGGGCTGTGAAGAGAGAGGCAAGCCCTCATACAAGATGGAAAGACACACAAGTCAGATGAGCAAGTGGACTGACTTGGTTTCTATGACCTCTAGTTACTAGCCATTCACCTAGGATCTTCCTGGTTGGGATTTGACCTACACGCCTGGGAAGCACCAATCTGAGCCCAGAGAGGGACTTCAGTACTGAACATAATGAGCTTTTGGGATGTCCTCAAACCAAAGAGTGGCTGATCTGTTAGGGGGAAAAACATATTTGAAGTGAATTGGCCAAATGCACCAGGATCTCTGGGCAAGAGCAACACCTCATTGGGAGTAGATCATACCTTCCTTCCTCCTTCACATGGAAACATTTCCCACGCTGGTTTGGGCATCCATGGAAGTGCCTACACCCTGGGGAGCTTATCCACAGCTGGAAGTGTGAGGTCCTTGGACCCCAGAAGAAAGCGAGTGCCACTGGAGTGGGACTTGAATGTGGAGCCTGTATTGGTCAGGGTCCTGGAATGAATCAGATGGCGTATCCAAATGAGGTAACTTGAGGAGAGTTTAACAACAGGATTATTTAAAAAGATGTGGGCAGGATTTAGAAAAGGAGCAAGAGGTGGTATAGTTAACCCCAGGGCCCCCTGACCACCACTGGGCCTGAAGAAGCCAGGAGAGGGAGCACTTCCCGGGACCCAGAGAAGCTGGCATGACATGTGCCACAGCCCTCGTGGAGAAAGGCAGCCCACCCTGAGTGGCCAGGAAGGGAGCCAGGGAATAAGTAACTGGTTTCCTGCTGGTGTCTCCCATTGGCCAATCCTACCCAAAAGCCAGGGCAGGGGAGCGGGAGTGGGGAGCATGGAGAGGGAGGACAAAGGGAAGATTTCTAGGACAGATTTCTGCAGCTGGCATACAGAGCCATGTTCCAGCTGGTTTCTTGGCCTTTTCCTCCTTCCCAGAGGTGCCTGGAACCCAGGAGAGCACACCTTAGCATTGGTAACGGGGTTCTGGGGTGGGCTTTGTCCGTCCTCTTGCAGGCTCCATCATGGAGAACGGGGTGAGCTCTTCCAGCACGGCCGACAAGTCCCAGAAGCAGTCCCTGACCCCCAGCTTCCAGAGCCCAGCCAACAGCATGGGGCTGGATGAAGGGGTCTCTGCAGGCATAGCAGGAGCTGGAGAGACTCTGAAGCAGGAGTGTGACTCCCTGGGCCCCCACATGGCGAGCAGCACCACCTCCAAGCCTTCGTCGTCGTCCTCCTCCTCCTCGGGACCCCGGGCCCTCCCGTGGCTGGGACAGCCTATCCAAGGCTGCAGGGGCCTGCACACCACTCTGCCCCCAATAGTGATCTTATCGAAAGCGGCCTACAGCCTCCTGGGCTCCCAGAGGGGTGGCAAGCTGCCATCCTCCTCATCCCTGCTGCCGCACGCTGACGTGGCCTGGGTGAGCTCCCTGCGGCCACTGCTGCACAAGGACATGAGCAGCGAGGAGCAATCCCTCTACTACAGGCAGTGGACCTCGGCTCGGCAGCACCACGCTGACTCCGGCAACCAGCTGGACCCTGCCTCTGGCGCCCGGACCTGCCACCCCCGGCGGCTGCTGCTGACTGGGCCCCCCCAGGTAGGGCGGGGGCCAGGCCAGGCCCTGTCCTAGGCTGGGGTCCCCAAGATGGAAAGAAGTCAGGGAACGTCTTGGGGCTGGGGTGGGTGTGATCAGAGCAATGAGGTCCTCAGGCCTCTCAGAGGCAGAAGAAGACACCGAAGAGCCCAGGTGTGAAATCTCTTTTTTCTTTTCCTTCCCTCTCTTCCCTCCTCCCTTCTCCCCAATTAAAAATATTTCCATCAGGTGGGAAAGACTGGCTCCTATTTACAGTTCCTTAGGATTCTCTTCCGCATGCTCATCAGGCTTCTGGAGGTGGATGTGTATGATGAGGGAGAGATCAACACCGGTGAGTTCTGAACCCAGGCAGTGCAAGGGGCAACATACAGAGACATTAACACCAAATCCGGGAGTTTTCCTTTGCCTTCTGGATTTCTACAATACCTAATGTATGGCGTTATTGCGAGGTTAAAGGTAACGTGCTGGCAAATAGTCGTAAGTAAACTGGGGCCATGTTTTAGCTCCTTGAGGCCGGGGGTGGAGCCCTCCACTCTTTTGTCCTCCCCCTCGCAATGTCCCACAAGACGCTGGGCAAAGAGGCCTTTTAAAAGCCCTGTTGGATGGATGGATTGCTCAGATGGTGCAGTCATTCAGATTTAAAATTCGGTTGTGGTGTCCTACTGCTTAAGGGTCCAGGGCGTGTTTTATACTCTGGATACTAGGCCTTTGTGGGTTAGTCAGAGTGCACCTTATATTTTAACTGCAGGCTCTGAGTGAAGGTGTATAGATTCCTATAATGAAATGGAAACTTCTATGTGCAGAACAGAACCCTGGCACCATAAACAAACCCCTTCACGGTGGCAGTAAGATGCAGGGGCTAGTGCCTGACAGGGTCGTGGGGGCTGGTTTCCAAACCAAGATCATCCCAGCTCTCCTCCTCCTGTTCCCCACTTCCTAGCCCTTTCCCCCCAGCTGTTACCGGTGAGGCAGTTCCACTCTGCAGCCCATCCAGCAGGGCCAGAAAGTGGGTATGAGCAGGGATCAGCCAACGTTACATCTGTGGCCAAGGACAGTGTGGCCTCAAACTGTGGTTTCACACCTCAGAGCAATTTGTGCTAGAGGGGAACAGGCTGGGGGTGGGGGCGAGCAGTAGAGATAATCAGCTAGAAGTTCTTCCCAAGCCTCTCAAAGATGAGTCCAGAAAAGGGAAAGCCCTTGGCATCTTCTATCAGATTAGCCCTTGGAGATCTCACCTTACTTGCTTTTCCTAAATAGTTGGACCTGTTCTGTGACCAGCTCAAGGGACTAGTTTAGTCCAGAGCAAGACTAGGTAAAATCAGCCATATTGAATCATTTTATTATGGCTTTCGGCCCTATTTCCATTCCTTACCAGTTCACATCCATGATTACACACACACACACAATCCCATCTTCCCATCCACATCTTCTTCTTTGTGTTCCCAGGTGAGCTGTACCAGACCCCAGGCCCACCACAGAGGGTACCCAGAGCTCTAGGTTGGCCGCCTGGAGGGGGCTGGGGCCAAGAGGGCAAAGGCAGAGCCCAGCAGACAAGGAGTGAGGGACCTGTCATCCCGCCAACTTTCCCGCCAGGCTCACTGGCACCACAGAAGAACAATGCCTTTAATTTTCTCCTCAGATCCTGCTACAGTGCTCTTGGGTCTTAATGTGTGCGATAAGCTGTGAGAGAGTCACCCACAGCCAGTGGGACAGGCAAACCTGGCCTTTGTAGAGAACAGCACTGGTCGTTAGGCTTTCTTCCTTCGCCCTCCCTCATTTTAGAGCAGGTGAATGTGATGGTGCTCTGGAGAGGCACAATGACATGTTTTTCAAAAACTAGAATAAGCTTTAAGTTTTAAGTAAAATGCAAACGTCAGCTCAAGGATATTAAACAGGATTGTGTTAAAAAGGTAATAGCTATACTTACAGTCTTTTGACATTTTTTGAGTTTTTTTCTTCCTTTCTCCCTTCTAAAGTTGTCTTAAGCTTTCTGATCTTATAATTTTTGTTATTAATAACAAATGTCATCTATTGGACACCCACCATGTGCCTGCCACTGTCTTAGCATTTTCAATATACCATCTGGAATCCTTAAACCAATCAGGGGAGCCTGATGGGTTAAGGTGCCTGCAGGTGTGCAGTAGTGAGGGGCAGAACCTGGCTTCAAACCCAAGGCTACTGGCACTTAACCTTGACTGCATATAGAAACCACCCAAGGAGCTTTAAACACCACAGCAGGTGCCTGGGTAATACAGGAGATTCTGGGGGTGGGGGTGGGGGTGGGAGGTGGGGGGTTGGCCTAAGACAGGGATGTTTACAAGCTCCCAGGTGATTCTAATATGCAGCAGGCACTGGGAATCTTGCTCAGTGTATCTCTAAAATCTTCTAGGCTGTCAAAGTCTTAAAAACCCCACAACTAAAACTCTAAGATAGAATTTAGATTATCCAAAATTAAACAAGCTTTTAAGGCAATTTGGGGGGCTGGGGTGGGAGACAGTTGATCTCATATATGTGGGAGTTTGTGGACTGGGTCTGTAGAGGCTAATGCTGGGGGCCAGTGAAGGCACACGTCCCTCTCAGTATGGGTCAGAGGGACAAGTCTGCTTCCCTCTACCCTAGGACACGGGAGCTCATTTTTCAGAAATGCCTTTGTCCACCCATCTGGGCTTTATGTTTCATAAAACCTTTCATCTCTGGCACTTGGGAGGGAGGCCGGGAGGCCAGTCAATCCATCTTCTCTGCACACTTTCTTTCTTCTTGTCCAAGATCACAGTGAAAGCAGTGAAGTGAGCCAGTCAGAGGGAGAGCCCTGGCCTGACATCGAGAGCTTCAGTAAAATGCCCTTTGACGTCAGTGTGCATGATCCCAAGTACAGTTTGATGAGCCTGGTATATACTGAGAAGCTGGCAGGGGTCAAACAAGGTCAGTGCAAGTGGAACAAGGCTTACCTCCTCTGAAGGTGAAGGGGAACCTAAACCAGGGCAGGAGGCCTGGGGCAGTTGAATCTTTGAGAGCAGCTTAAGTAATTCTCTTCTCTGCTTTCCTCTGCTCTTGCACACGTACATATCACCTTGTAATTCTCCTACCTGCCTCTCAGGGATTAAATCAAAGAATCCTTGGAAAAGCCCTTTCAGGGCGTAGGGGACTTTTCTTCCCAGGTGTAGGGGCTTCATGCAAATCATGGGAAGGTTTTTTTTTGCCTCTTCATACACAGAAGCAATAAAGGAATCCAGAATTGAGGAGCCCAGGAAACGAGAAACTGTGTCCATGATGCTGACCAAATACGCGGCGTACAACACCTTCCACCACTGTGAGCAGTGCCACCAGTACATGGACTTCACCTCCGCCTCCCAGGTGCAGCCCCTTTGCCCTTGCCTGTTACCCAACATGGATTTTGTATGTAAAGGATGAAAAATAAGGCTCCCAGTTTCAGGCCCTAGACAAAGGATAGCTTATGAGATGGAGCCACTCATTTGTGAGCAAAATGCATTACTTTGGGCTTAGGGATTATGGGCGGAGGAGGGGAAGAGGGAAAGAAACTGAGTTTTAGTGTCTTAAGTCACTTCATCAAAATGGTTATGTGTATCATGTTTAGTTTAGAGAGTAGCTGAGATGTTTATCTGTGATCCTGAAAAAACTGCTTATTATGGTATACTTGACGAAAGGGTCTTTCCCCTCTTTGGGTTGTTGATCTATAGGGTGTGCCCTTTGAGCTGTGAACAAGTCTGTTGATTTGCACCAACCTAGTCATATTCTTACTCCAGCGTGGGATGGTTTGACCACTGGGCTTACAGAGAAGACAATGGTTGCTCTTTTATTTATAGAGAACAAGAAATAGGAACACAGAAGTTGAGCTAGTACCCCCTAGTATTTGGCTTCTTTTTGGTCTGAGCATCTTTAAGCACAAAAGATGGGAAAGGCAGCAAATGATATGCAGTGCTTATTTGGGGGATAAGTTCCATGTCGCTTTCCCCCACTTTATCTTCTTGATTTTTATTACTTAGCTCTGAACACCTAGAACAACTCTTCCTTCCTATAGGATATACTGATTGTACTTGCCCCAAACTTGATTCTGCTCCTGAGAACCAGGTCCTCACCCTTTCCCCAAGGTACTGGAAGGGAATGTACTGAAAACCTGGATTGATCATTCTGCCCTTCTAATACAAGTTTCCTTTTATATCCTATTTGTTTTCTTGGTGTTATTGAAAACTTTTAGTGGGCTAGTTTGAAATCAGCTCACAATGCTTTACAGAATATTTAAGATTCAAGTCTCCCAATCCATAAATCATAGGTTTTTAGAAAATTTATTAAAAACCCTATATTTATGTAGTTTCTGTGTGATTACAGTACTAAGTAGTATATTTCCACTCTTGTGAAGCTGAGTGAACTAGAAGTTAATGGAAGAATTACATTTTTTTCTATGAAATGTAATATTTAGGTTAAAACTCTTAGGAAATCTACCTGGATTCTAGTTGCTGCTGGAAATTGATGCTATCCTTTCATTAAGCCAAATATCGTCTGCATTGCAGAGCGTGTAAAGACCTTTATGTAATTGTTCACTGAGATGGGTTACTGAGAGAGCATGTGAACTTTCCAGCAATGTAAAAAATAGGTTAGATTTATATTTGGCTTCAGTGAGTCAAATGGTCTCTCCCGGAAGCCAAAATTCTAGGCTAAAGGACTGTTCCAACCTCTTCAGCTTACACTGTAGCCAGGAAAGTTGGGGCCTCAGAAGCATCTTAATGATGTCAGTCCTAATATTTTACTTAGAAAAATGATATTCATTTGACTTGACCCACATAAAACAGAAGCATTTTCCCCCTATAACTAGGCACCCTTGGGAATGTTTACATAGCAGGACATCCCATAGGTATTGTAGGGAAGGAAGACAAATTCTCTACCCTCTGGGTCCTTCTGGCTAGGGTACAAATTAAATTGACTGAGACAGAATAACAGGAGAAAATCAAACAAAGCTTTACAACATGTATACATGGGAGAGACCCAGGAAAAACTGGGTAACTCACCAAAATGGTGGAGGCTCTCCTCTTAAATAGCATCTTCAGCTAAAAATAAAGGAGGGTGTTGGGGGTAATGGTTTGGGACTTCAAAGGGGAGGAAGGCAATTCACATGGAAATGGAAAAGCAAATGTTTGATGTTTGGTAAATAGAACTTTGATAAGAATGGGCTTAGCAAGGACCCTCCCAGTCTACTGATACGCAGAGTTGTCTATGGTGATGTGTCCCCAGGATAGGCCTTCAATCTTAAATTTCTCTTAGGTAGTTAGTGTGTGTGTGTATGGGGTGGGGTTGGGAGGTCAAAGTTTCCTTCAGAGACTTTTGTTCTTCAAAATAATCAAGCCAAGGCAAAGAGCCACATTTTGGGGTGGCCAATTCTGATCGCCCACGGCGTATTTAACCTCTGTAAGACTGAGCAGTAGTGGTTCTAAGAACATGAGGAATACAAAGGCAGTGCCGAGCAACAGGTGCTTCTCCACTCATGGAGAGGCTGTGTGAGGCAAGATGCTTGGCTCTCATGTCAGCAGCAGCTACTAAAAGATGAAGTGTTTGCCTTTCCAACCCTTCCAACATTGCATGCACGACCAGGTCTGGTGGCATGTATAAGTTCAGGTTAGTTTGCCTCTCTTAATAACAAAGTTAACAAGTGGCCTGGAAGTTTGCAAACCATGGGCTTACATTCCCTCCGTTTCTTTTTTGCGAATGTAGATGTCCGACTCCACCCTTCATGCATTCACATTCTCTTCCTCTATGCTGGGAGAAGAGGTGCAGCTCTATTTCATCATTCCCAAATCCAAAGAGAGTCATTTTGTCTTCAGCAAGCAGGGCAAACACCTGGAGAGCATGCGGCTGCCCCTGGTTTCAGACAAGGTAGGTGGTAGCGTCTGGACACAAGGACTGAAGGGCCTCAGGTACTGGATCAGGTTCTCTAAGCTTCTTGTATCTAAGCGTTTTAATTTCTCTTTTTGGTCTTTTTTTTCCCCTTTCAGCAGAATTTGAACGCAGTCAAGAGCCCTATTTTCACTCCTTCCAGTGGTCGCCATGAGCATGGACTCCTAAACCTGTTTCACGCCATGGAGGGCATCAGCCACCTGCACCTTCTGGTGGTCAAAGAATATGAGATGCCACTGTACCGCAAGTACTGGCCCAACCACATCATGCTGGTGCTTCCTGGCATGTTCAATAATGCAGGCGTGGGTAAGGGGTTCCCCGGGACAGGGAGAAGGGCTGAAAGATAAACTGAGCTCCATTCCCCAGGCATGAAACTTGCAAAGGTTCCCCTGCCTCTGGAAAGTGTCCTGCCCTCGGGACCAAAGGACATTTGTCTTTTTTTTTTTTTGGAGCAAAAGACTTTTGACGCCTCTTTAAATTTGAGTTTTCTTTTCCCTTTATCCACAGTTTTGCAGAATTTTTAACTTCTGACACTAATAACTAAAGAAGTCACTGGTTTATTGAGCACCCTGGGAAGGGCTTGGGACTATTCCCAGTGCAGACTGCGAATGTTCCTAGGCTGGGAAAGCTGGCCACAGAAGTTTAACAGTGAGAAGGATGGTCTGAGGAGGAGGGGGAGTTAGTAGTTCACTCTGATCTGGAGGGGTCCCCAAGTCATCGCTAATCTTAAAGGCACACAGCTAGGTCTAGGGGGTTCTGTACAACCAGGAATTGGAAGCATCATTATTGCCTATGGCAGTCATCTTAGACGGGCCTGGAGGAAGTCTTTCCTGCCTTTCCCTAGGGGGTTTAAGAGCAATGGGCTGATTTCTCAAAGGGGGTACATGGGTGTTGCGTGTATTGACAGAGCTGTGGGAGGCAATGGAGAGCTCTAGAATGCCTTCATTTACCTTACTCAGGCAGGAAAGCTTGAACTGGATCCAATGTTTTAGAGCTGTACAGTCTGGTTACTTCTTTGATTGTACTTCTAAATCATTTTTCTCATCGGCTTCTGTGGGTGTCTGACTCAGTGGAGAATCTCGGAAGGGTTAAGGATCAAGAGCTGCTAATTTACACTTTCGAGGGAAGTAAGAACATCCAGCCCAGAGCTGGAGCGAACAGCAGATGAGACCTGAGTCGTTTCCCTGAATCTACACAGTCCTTGTCTCTAGGGTCTCTCACTTTCCCCACTTAGCTTTTGTCTCTTTGTCTGCCATTCTGTTCATCTCTCTCCC
Organism: Diceros bicornis minor; assembly: GCF_020826845.1. NCBI lineage: Eukaryota > Metazoa > Chordata > Mammalia > Perissodactyla > Rhinocerotidae > Diceros > Diceros bicornis. The sequence continues at coordinate 13,654,667 of NC_080755.1, read as the reverse complement.
TTCCTTCTTAGGTCTCTTCCTTTCTTGTTCTCCCTTCCACTTCTTGTCATGCCCTTAAACCTTGGCCTCAATATGACATTAAAGTATTTTCAAAAACTGGTTTATTGTTTTTTTTTTTTTTTTTTTTGTGAGGAGATCAGCCCTGAGCTAACATCCGCCAATCCTCCTCTTTTTTTGCTGAGGAAGACGGCCCTGGGCTAACATCCGTGCCCATCCTCCTCCACTTTATATGGGACCCGCCACAGCATGGCTTACCAAGCAGTGCGTCGGTGCGCGCCCGGGATCCGAACCAGCGAACCCCGGGCCGCCGCAGCGGAGCGCGCGCACTTAACCGCTTGCGCCACCGGGCCGGCCCCTGGTTTATTGTTTTTGAATGCAATTTTATTTTCCATGTTTATCACTTTATATCAAGTGAATTAAGACTTTTATGTATTTCTGATCCTTTATCCTCCACGTATCCCCAAAGGAACTAAAATCTTTTTCTATATGAATATGACCCTCAATTACACCCTTCTGTGCCTTACTCACCTTTAGGAGAAAAAGTTTTCTCATTCCAGATCTGATTGAATTTTAGTGCCAGTTTAGCAATAATTTTTTGCAAAAATGTGGGGAGGGAAAAGCCAACGTAAAATAAATGCAAGTTATTTAAAAACTTTTTACTTGTAAAAAACATAAAATTTACCATGTTAGCCATTTTAAAGCAGACAGTTCAGTGTATTCACATTGTTGTGCAACCAATCTCCAGAACTCTCCCCATCTTGCAAAAGTGAAACTCAGTGCCATTAAAGACTAACTCCCCCATTTCCTCCTTCTCCTGGCAACTACCATTCTATTTTCTGTCTCGGTGAATTTGACTATCCTAGGTACCTCACGTAAGTGGAATCATACAGTATTTGTCCTTTTGTGATTGGCTTATTTGACTTAGCGTAATGTCCTCAAGGTTTGTCCATGTTATGCATGTGTCAGAATTTCTTTACTTTTTAAGGCTGAATGATATTCTATTGTAAATATAAACCACATTTTGTTTATCCATTCATCCATTGATGGACACTTGGACCACTCCCCACCTTTTGGCTATTGTGAATAAGGCTACTATGAACATGGGTGTACAAATATCTCTTCAAGACCCCACTTTCAATTCTTTGGGGTATATACCCAGAAGTGGAATTGCTGAGTCATATAATTCTTAATTTTTTGAGGAACTGACATACTGTTTTCCATAATGGCTGTACCATTTTACATTCCTACCAACAGTGCAAAATGGCTCATTTCTCCACATCCTCACCAACACTTGTTATTTTCTGAGATTTTTTTTTTTAATTGATGTTTTAATGGTTTCTAACATTGTGAAATTTTGGGTTGTACATTTTTGTTTGCCCATCACCATATATATGACTCCCTTCACCCCTTGTGCCCACCCCCCACCCCCACTGCCCCTGGTAACCACAGTCCAGTTTTCTCTGTCCATGTGTTGGTTTATATTCCACATATGAGTGAGATCATACAGTGTTTGTCTTTCTCTTTCTGGCTTATTTCACTTAACATAATATGCTCCAGGCCCATCCATGTTATTGCAAATGGGACGATTTTGTCTTTTTTTATGGCTAAGTAGTATTCCATTGTATGTATATACCACATTTTCTTAATCCAATCGTCAGTCGAGGGACACATAGGTTGCTCCCACTTCTTGGCTATGGTGAATAATGCTGCAATGAACATACGGGTGCATAAGCCTCTTTGGATTGTTGATTTCAGGTTTGTTGGATAGATTCCCAGTAGTGGGATGGCTGGATCATAGGGCATCTCTATTTTTAATTCTTTGAGGAATCTCCATACTGTTTTCCATAGAGGCTGCACCAATTTGCATTCCCACCAGCTGTGTATGAGGGTTCCTGTTTCTCCACGTCCTCTCCAACATTTGTTGAGATTTTTTTGATAGTAGCCATCCTAATGGGTGTGAGGTGGTATCTTATTGTGATTTGATTTGCATTTCCCTAATGATTAGTTATGCTGAGCGTCTGTTCATGTGCTTCTTGGCCATTCGTATATCTGCTTTGGAGAATCTATTCAGGTCCTTTGCCTATTTTTTAATTAGGTTTTTTGGTTAGTGACTTGTAGGAGTTCTTTATATATTCTGGATGTTAACCCCTTATCAGATGTATGATTTGTAAATATTGTCTCCCATTCTGTAGGTTGCCTGTTCACTGTTGATTGTGTCCTTTGCACAGAAGTTTTAAATTTTGATGTAGTCCAATTTATTTTTTTTGTTGCCTGTGCTTTTGGTGTCATATCCAAGAAATCATTTCCAAATCCAATGTCATCAAGCTTTCTCCATTTTCTCTTTTAACAGTTTTATAGTTTTAGCTCTTACATTTAGATCTTTGATCCACTTTAATTTCTTTGTATAGTATAAGTTAAAGGTCCAACTTGATTCTTTTGCATGTGGATATAGTTTTCCCAACACTATTTGTTGAAGAGACTGTCCTTTCCCCATTGAATGGTCTTGACACCTTGGTTGAAAATCATTTGCCCATATATGCAAGGGTATATTTCTGGGATCTATATTTTATTCCATTGGTCTGTATGTCTGTCTTTATGCCACTACCACACTGCTTTGTTTACTCTAGTTTTGTAGTGAGTTTTGAAATCAGCCAAGTGTGAGACCTCCAACTTTGTTCTTCTTTTTCAAGGTTGTTTTGGCTATTCAGGGTGCCTTGAGATTTCATATGAACTTAAGGATTGATTTTTCTATTTCTGAAAAAAAAAAAAATCTGATAGGGACTGCATTAAATGTGTAGATTGCTTTGGGTAATAATGACATCTTAACAATACTATGTCTTCCAATCCATGAACCCAGGATGTCTTTCCATTTATTTGTGTCGTCTTTAATTTCTTTCAGCAGTGTTTTGTACTTTTTAGTGTACAAGTCTGTAGCCTCCTTGGTTAAACGTTTATTCTTAAGTATCTTATCCTTTTGGATGCTACTGTAAATGGAATTGTTTTCTTAATTTCCTTTTTAGATTGTTCATTGTTAGTGTATAAAAACACAACTGATTTGTGTGTGTGTGAGGAAGATTAGCTCTGAGCTAACATCTGTTGCTAATCCTCCTCTTTTTGCTGAGGAAGATTGGCCCTGGGCTAACATCCATGCCCATCTTCCTCTACTTTATATGTGGGACGCCTGCCATAGCATGGCTTGATAAGCAGTGCATAGGTCCGTGCCCGGGATCCGAACCTGCGGACCCCAGGCTGCCAAAGCGAAGCACATGAACTTAACCACTAAGCCACCGGGCCAACTGATTTTTGAGTGTTGTTAATCTGCAACTTTACTGAATTTACTTATTACTTCTAACAGTTTGTGTGTAAAATATTTAGGGTTTTCTACATATAAGATTATATTGTCTGCAAATAGAGATAATTTTACTTTCCAACTTGGATGCCTTCTCTTTCTTTTTCTTGTCTAATTGCTCTGGCTAGGATTTCCAGTACTATGTTAAATAGAAGTGCTAACGGTAGGCATCCTTGTCTTGTTCTTGATCTTAGAAGAAAAGTCTTCAGTCTTTTGCCACTATGATGTTATCTGTGGCCTTTTCATATATGGCCTTTATGTTGAGAATGCATATTACACACAAGCTCTTGAAGGTAGATTCTCCTAAATCCTAGTATTACCCTTGATCTAGTCAAACTGTTTTCCTGGTTCTTCCATAGACTTAAGAGCTTTTTTAGCCTCTTCATTTCATTATCACCTACATTTTGTTTCATTTTAGGGTGGCCTACTCATAAAATCTAGCTAATTCCTGATAATCATCATCTTAATAATCACTAACACTCACTGAATACTTACCACGTGCTAGGAACTATCCTGAGCACCACACAACAATCCTATGAAGTAGACATTATCTCTGACTTCTTGCAGGTGGGGAAGCCAAGGCATAGGGGAGTTAACTTGTTCAGTGCCACACAGCTAGGAAGGGGTGGAATCAGGATTCAAACCTAAGCAGCGTGGCTCCAGTCTTCTCTTACTCACTACACGATACTGCCTCTTGCAAAAAAGTAGACTTAGGAAAAGAATGCCAGTTTCCAGAATCATCTTCAGAGAAGACATTGCTGCCAATTTCCTAAAGGTATCTAAAGCAGGGGACACATTAGTGTAAGAAGCATACCCACTTACTGCAGCCCTGGCTATGCCCTAGAACAGGATATATGAGTGGCTGCTTCTGAGACAGAGAGCCTCTTATCATGGCTTTAAGGAACTAACCAGTAATAAGCATTTCCTCTATGTGGTATCCTTTGTCCTATTGGGGAAACTGGATTCTGGCAGTACTCTTCAAAGTGCAGTGCATGAATCACCTGCATCACCAAAGACATCTCTGGTTTTTGGCCCCTCATCAGACCTACTCAAGTGAATCTCTGGTGATGGGCTCCAGGAATCTGCATTAAAAATTTTTTTTTTAATTTTTATTTATTTCCCCCCCCCCAAAGCCCCAGTAGATAGTTGTATGTCATAGCTGCACATCCTCCTAGTTGCTGTATGTGGGACGCAGCCTCAGCATGGCTGGAGAAGCGGTGCATCAGTGCGCGCCCAGGATCCGAACCCGGGCCACCAGCAGTGGAGCGTGCGCACTTAACTGCCAAGCCATGGGGCCAGCCTGGAATCTGCATTTTAAACAGATTTCCTCAGTGATTCTTGTCTACACTGAAGTTTGAGAACCACTGCTCTGAACATTTGGTTGATCCCTGCCTGCATGGTCACCATGTGAACTAGCATGCCTGTGGAAAGAACATGAGCTGTATATGGGGCTTCAGCCAAGCCTGAGGGCAGGATATACAAGCTGTGATTATGTTGCCTTCCAGGTGCTGCCAGGTTTCTCATTAAGGAGCTTTCCTATCACAACCTAGAACTGGAGAGGAACCGCCTGGAAGAGCTGGGAGTTAAACGCCAGTGTGTCTGGCCTTTCATCGTTGTGATGGATGACTCGTGTGTCCTGTGGAACATTCACAGTGCTCAGGAGCAGACCAGGTAGTGGTACTTCCCAAGCAGGTCTAGAGGAGTACGACACAATGCTATAGAGAAGGTACTTTCCCTGTGTGTGGTTATGCATGGAAGTAAATGAGAAGGGGGCAGGTTTCCAGAGCAAAACAATCATCCATGAGACTACCCTAACACATTTTGTGATGACTTAGGAATTTTTTAATTTAGACATTCAGTATGCCATTAAATACCTGAACTATTTCTGCATCATGGCTTTGGTTAGCTAAAGTCTGTTGAGACACACTATGATTTAGAGAGTCCACTGGCTTCTGAATCAAGAGACCTGCTTTTTAGCCCCAGCTCTGCTTCGTAACTATCTGGATGAAAAGGGAAAGTTATTTCTCTTCTGTCTCAACTCCATCACCTGTAAAATTATGGGTGGGCCAAAAATCAGTAGTTCTACTCCTGGGGCAGTGGTGAGGGGGTCCATGAGGACCAGACAATGCTAAACCTGAAAAGTCTTACAGAATAAATGGTCCCAAAATGTCAATAGCACCCCCATTGAAACACTGTACCAGATGATCTCTTAGTCCCTTCCAGCTCAAACACTGTGATTTTTTGTCCTTGTTTCCAAGGTGGATTTGCAGCCTGTGAAGTTCTCCTTTATTGTATTATGATTACCAGAACTGGGAAGCATACTGTGTGCTTCTAACTCTGGCTACCTCTCTTTGCTAACTCCCTGTTCATTATTCACTTTGAAACAGGGGCTGGATTTCATTTTCTGCCTTAACATGGTTAAGCCCCACCCCCAGAATGCAGTTTCCTTGTTACCAGTGACAGGCAGCGTGAAAACTGGGCTTGACATCCATCTCCATTCCAGGCTAATATAAAGTAAATTAGCTAATGACATCCTTTACAGATATTAATACTGTACAGTAGTGTCGGCCCTTCATAAATGACCCTCTCTTCAGTAATATTTACGCATATCTTACATAAACTAACTTTACATTTCACAGCCAGCCAATGGAAGCAGGAGTTTCCAGTAAGAATGTGTCCTTGAAGAGTGTCTTGCAGCATATTGAAGCGACACCAAAAATCATCCACTACGCAATCCTGGGCATTCAGAAATGGAGCAACAAACTAACTTCTCAGAGCCTGAAGGCCCCATTCTCTAGGTGCCACGTGCACGACTTCATTCTCCTCAACATAGACTTGACTCAGAATGTGCAGTATGACTTCAACAGGTAAGTTAGGCTTCCTGGGTGCAAGTAATCTTGGCATCTGATTGTTTCTGCCCAGCTCTGTAATGTTTTTATTCCTCTGTCTGTGTCTTTATAATTGAGAAACTGAGAATCTCTTCATACGGACAAGGAGAAAGGAGGGATCACAAGCCTCAAAGTGCCCCTTCATCACCCTTCAAATTGACCCAGACCCTTAATAATAGATGTTGTAATGTGAAATGCTTAGAAAACATATTTTAACCATCTCATTATTCAATAAGAACTAAAACAGGGACAAACACTGTTGAATCAACACAAATCAGTGTGTGGATCCATAAAGATTAAGCCTAAATTCACCCTCAGAACTCAAAAGGTAATCACTTTCTCCAAATGTTAGTAAGACCCAGAGATCTGGATACTGTAGGAAAAGCCAGCAGATGGGAATGAGCAGCTAGCCCTGGCCTTGCCTCCTGAATAAATTATGTCCATATCCTGGAAAACCTGAGATGGCCAAGGAAGAATGTCAGGGACCATAAGGTCCCTTTATGTCAACCCCCAACTCTGTAGCCATTAGAATATTCTGTAGCTATTTCACTTCTGTGTTTTCAATTTGGCAGATGTTTCATCATGTTTACAGCCAGGATTTTAAAACTAGGAACACCTCTGCACTCCTGTCCTGCAAGAGCATATAGAATGTGCAGTCCTATTTCAGTTAAGGAATGCCCAAGGTCCTGTGGCATGTCAGGAACTAAAATCACCTCACTTCCTCCTTCCTTTTTCCTTTAATGGCTGTAAGGCCCAAATCAAGAAGTTCACAGTCCAGTGTTAAGAGGACCAGCTCCATGAGGGGGCAAAGTTGATTCTGTTTAAGTCTGTGATCTGCCACACCTTTCTCTGTGTATAATTATCATGGTTGAAATGTGGCAGGTAGTCAAAGAAATCTATCGTTGTGATTGTGATTTAGGTATTTCTGTGAAGATGTTGACTTTAACCTGAGAACAAACAGTAGTGGCCTGCTCATCTGCCGCTTTAATAACTTCAGTCTCATGAAGAAACATGTTCAGGTTGGAGGGCAAAGGGACTTTATCATTAAACCAAAGATCATGGTAAGTTTACAAGCTTGATTCTACTGTTGAAAATAAGAGAATGATTTCTTATTAATATCTTTTTTGTTAGGTACTGGTATTAAGCACTTGCCACTTGATTGCAAGTGAGGTAACACAGGGAATCAGTTCTTAATGTCAAATTTGCAGTCTCATTTCCCTTCCTGAGGACTCATCTAGAGCCAAGCATAAGTTTTAAAATTCAACAAAATTACCTTTCTTTAGACTTAAGGCTTAACAACTCCATCAAAGCTTCAGTTTCAAACATAACATTCTGTTTTAAACTGGCAAAGTTAATACCTTTACATTCTTTATGTAATATAAGATGGCAGAGTTAACATTTTTATATTCTCTGTGTAATACATGAGAGAAATGTAAATCAAGAGGCTTATCTGGTCCTTTTAAAAAAAAATCTGGCTAAAAAAATAACATAGATCAAAACCTGTTAAGGGTGAATTCCATGGGCCTACCATCCTTTTCTCTTTAAGAGATTTACTGGTATCTAATCATTTATAACATGTGGATGCCCCAGTGGAGCTTAGAAACTTCTTTGCTTTTTTTTTTGCTTTTGGTTGTGATGGGATGGAACTAAACCCATGCACATCCAGCAGCCATGTAAAAGGCTTCCTGTTGGTCCTCACAATGTATTTGCTAAATGTAGTAACTTTCAAAGAAGCCTCTTTTTCCATTTTCTCCTGCCCTTGCTGTGTATAAGTTATATTAGACCCAACTGTACTGTTCCCAAGGGAAAAAAATCCAGTACTCAAGAACGACAGACTTCCATTTAAGCCTATCTGTCACTGTGCTACTGCTGTTATTTGGGGACTGCTAGGATGCGATGCAATGTTTCCTTGCCCGTTTCATCCAGTGACAGACATCCAGCAACATTTCCCATGATAATCTCGGCTCTGATTTCAGGTGTCAGAGAGCTTAGCACCCATCTTGCCCCTTCAGTATGTCTGTGCTCCCGACAGTGAACACACACTACTGGCAGCCCCTGCGCAGTTTCTCCTGGAGAAGTTCCTTCAGCATGCCTCATACAAACTCTTCCCCAAAGCTATCCATAACTTCAAGAGTCCTGTGTTGGCCATTGACTGCTACCTTAACATTGGACCGGAGGTAAAGGGGAAGGGGGCTAGTACTCTGCTTTACCCACTTCCATCCATTTCTTTCCCATTTTAGCTCCCATTTGAAAGCTTAAATGGAGACAAAAAAGGAGCCTGTGACATGCTCATTTAGGCAAAGGCTCACACAAGATGTGATGGCGGTTGCCCCTCCCCTTACACCTACATTGCACCCCTCCACAACGAGCCAGTGAACACTCAAAGCTGAGCTCAGAGGTCAGCTCCGCTGAGAAGCCTGCCGCTACGACCTTGGGCAGAAGCAGTTGCTTGCTCCTCCCTGTCACAACATCTATCAGACGATGTTATAATCATGAGATGATGTTTCTCACCAAGACTGTGAGTTCTTCAGAGGCACACAATGCCTTAGCCACTGGTTTAGGCATATAAGAGGAACTCAGTGATCGCTGAACAGTTTAGGGTATCACGGGACACCTTTATAACTGTCGTTTCTCCAGTTCCCACTCCTGGACTTCTTTTCCATTGTTTCCTTATTTTTCATTCTTACTCCTCTCTCTCTCTAGCTCATCCCAGTTTTAGTTTTTTAAAAAATTTGCCACTTGCACCTTTACGCTTCTGACCACTGAGGGCCTTCAGGACTTCTAAGGGCTTCTGCCACTAAGCTTTCCCTTAGAATTATTAGGGTTTTTTGTAAAGATTTTTATTCATTAACATAATATATCCTTCTTGTACAGAATTTTTAAAAATAAAAACTAAAAAGAAAAAAAAATCACTGGTAATGAAACATAACATTTTGGTGTACCATTATTTTCTTCCAGGCTTTCTTCTTTGTAGGTATTAACAAAGACAGTCTCTTAAGACTGAAATCCAACTGTATTCCATTTTGGAAACTGACTTTTAACATTTAACAGTGTAAACATTTTACATTCTCATTCTTAGGATATTTCAGTAATCTACACTGTGGCCTGGACTGTGAACTGTAGAATTTCAGAGGTAGAAGGAACCTTAAAAACCATCAGATGTAATAATGCTTTTTATGGTATCTATGTGAGTTACATGTCTAACCCAGGTCTCCCAATCCCTCTGCTCCAGAATCCAGGGCTCTACATGTTAGACAACAAAAATCTCAACACCACTACTACTAATAGCAGCTAACCCTCACTGAATACTAAGTGGTTTACATTAATTAATTCACAAAACAGTCTTATGAAACAGTCTATTATCTCTACAGACAAGGAAACTGCTCAGTGTCACACAGCTACTAACTAGAGGAACCAGGATTTGAACCCAAGTAGTCTGGCACACACATTGAGCCATTCCACCATTCTCAAGGTCTCCCAACTATCTTATTCACACTTCCCTGTAATTTTTGTGAAGTTATCTTCTGTACATGGAAGCCATATAGAGCTAAAAATTTAAATTCATGCACTGTTTGAAGCTTCTACCCAATTGAAAATTTAAGTGTATCTAAATGAAAAAGCCAATTAAAATTTTTTATTCTCATCAATAGGTAAACATTTAATCTTTCCTAAGTATGCCTTTTTGTAGAAGGTAGTTTTTAAAAAATTTTATAAAGACTCTTAAACGGAGGGGCTTGTTTTGTTTCTTACTACTAATTTCTCTCATAACTTTCCTTTATTAGAAATAAACAAGAGAAGCTTTCAATGCGTTAAAACTTGGCACACTAAATAAAAGAATAAATAACTAACTCATTTGTTTCAATAAAAAATTTCTTTTACCTTACTCTGAAATAGACAGCTAAAAAGGAAGCTGCTCAAGTTGCAGGCGTTTTGCTTGCTTTTGAAATGCCCATGCTATTTCTGCTTGATGATTCCAGGTGGCCATATGCTATGTCAGCTCCAGACCCCACTCCAGCAATGTCAACTGTGAAGGGGTGTTTTTCAGTGGACTCCTCTTGTACCTCTGTGACTCTTTTGTAGGTGCTGATCTTCTTAAAAAATTTAAGTTTCTAAAAGGTAAATCAAATTTAGTATCTTGCTTTTGAAAGCTGTTGGTTCCCACTGGACAAAGAGGTGAAAGATATAAAAAAATACTTGAATAATTTTTGCCAGTAAATTGAATACCTTGCTTTTAAACTGGGGCCACTGATTTTCTTAACTGGGAGGTGGGGAAAAAGGATAAAGTCATTCAATACTGAGACTAAATGCAGATAAACAGCCAGATTTGTGACCACATTAAATATGTTTTTGCCGCTTAATTGTAGAAAGGAATGATGCAATGCAAGAAGAGAAGTAATGCTTCCCTATAATCTAATTTTAATAAAAAATCAGGTTAATGAGTTATGATCTGGTATAGAAGCTACAGTTGCTTCAGTAGGTAGCACCATACAAAGAGATTTGCCTAAGAACAAACTGCAGATTAAGCATCACAAATAATCCTGACAAGATGACCTCTGAGGTCACTAAAAAAAAATAAGGTTGAGAATATTGTATACAGCATGCTACCATAGTTATGAGAACAGGCGATATTGTGTTTTTACTTATATATGTATAAAATACATCTGGAGCAGTGGGGGGTGGGGAGTTGCTCCCCAGGGGACATTTGGCAATACATGGAGACATTTTATGTTGTCACACTAGGGGCTACTGCTGGTATATAGTAGGTAGAAGCCAAGGACGCTGCTAAACATCCTATAAGAACAGAACAGCCCCCCATAACAGAGAATTATCCAGTCCAGTAGTGCTGAGGTTGAAAAACCCTGCTCTAGAGGGACACACAAGAAAAATTAGAACATTGGTTACCACAGGCGAAGGGGGGATGTGGTTGGGAAATTTTTCACTTTACTCTTTTAAACTTTTGAATTTGTAATACTTCTTCAAAATAAATAATAAAATTAAAATGAATAATTCTGATTGATAGGTTACTTACCTATATGGTGGTTCTCAGATATGTTAGTTTAGGGAATATAATTAGAGAAGTGTTAGGTTCTTTATCATTTCAATCCCTTTATCATTTCTGCCTTTTTTCTGAAGGTGCTACCCTGTGTGTCATCTGCCAAGATAGAAGCTCCTTGCGCCAAACAATTGTCCGCTTAGAGCTAGAGGATGAGTGGCAGTTCCGCCTCCGGGACGAGTTTCAAACTGCTAACAGCAGTGATGACAAGCCCCTCTACTTTCTTACTGGACGGCATGTATGAGCTTTTGAAGAGACCAAAAACAGGAAAGGGATGCCTAGATGGGGTGGGGCATAAACAATTATTTGGGATTTTTTTCCTTCAACGTACAATCACTGTGGAGCAAAGTGCAACATGTTTGTCTGTTCTCCAAAGACTCCCCCCACAAATATGACCCAGGTCTTCGGGGGCATCACTCTTCTTCAGTTCCAATTTCAGGACCTTAAATTCAGTTAACTCCATCCTAGGCAGTTATGCAATTAAGAGTTGATCTGCCCTCAGGGATCTGAGGAGGATATGCTTTGGAGAATGAACACGGAGTTTGCATTGTTTTTTCTACTACACTATGTTAGGGGGAAAACTGACTCGAGTTAGCTAGCCTGAATGTGTTACATGAGACTCACACCATTGGTGTGAAATTAATTGAAGATTAACGTTTGAGGCCTGAACCCTCAGTTTCTCTTCAGATCTGTACTTTGGTACAGTATTACTCAGGGGTCTGAAATGATAGAATGTAGAAGATATTTGTATTTAAAAAAAGAAGTAGCTTTGTCTTTCTCTGTGCAGTGTTAGTTTGAGATTTATAATCTTGTATGTATTGAAACTTTTGGCAAAATTTCCACGAGAGTTAAAAGTTTACTATTTAAACTGAACAAACAAATCAGTAAATGCAGAGCAGGCACTGTGTGCATTTATGCAGCTTCTCCTTGCTTAAATTCTTTTGCTTTATCCATTCTTTAAAAATGTTTCCAGTCTCATGGTTTCCATAAGCACACCACGTCTATGAGAATATGGAACAGTGATTAATCTTGTACAAGGAGAACCTCATTCAGCAATTGAGCCAATTAAGAAGCTTTCAGCAGTCACCCAAACCCACCCTGTTTGGCTGGAATTAAGCAGCTGGCACCAGCAAAGCTAAATGTCAGGCTGAAGTTCTGTGTGGAGTGGAGTTCCACTTTGTTTCCTTTCACAGGCTCAAGCAAAGCGCCCTTTAAAAGATACACTGAATGAATATTATTAGCTGCCTTATACTGATGACAACACAGAAATTGCTGAAATGGGAAACAGAGCCGTAGAAAGAGAGAACTGTTTTACGTAATCCTACCAGTCATTCTTCCGTGAGGAATAAGGAAGATTCCAAATTACAAGTCTCTTTGACTCATTAAAATCGGCAGGGGGTGTTTGTTCAGTATCAACAATAGGAGGCATAAGCTTCTACAGACTTCTCACCATATATTTTAATCAAAAACAGATTTTTAGGAAATGTTCTAGCACAAACTATAGGACATGTTCAAGAACAAACTAAGTCTATTGGAAATTTACTCTTAAATTACTCCAGTTCTCATCATTCAACAACCTCTTGCGATTTTTCTCATTAGCCCATATGCACCACTTGATTCCCACTTAAAATAATGGCCATTTTTACTTGAATCTATGTCTTATTTGTAGCCTGAACTATTGAGGGGGCCTACTAAGCCTGCATTTACTTAGAACAAATAGTGTTAATTGACCAGCTTTATTAGCTTGTGATAACACGGAGTTTACAGCCAGTGAAAAGATGGAATGTACTAATCTGAAAATGGTTTGCAGATCTTTTGGTTTTAATACAGCTACTTATGATGCTTTACATGTATTTTGAAATGAAAATTCCTTTAAACCCCATTTTTAATTGTCCTTCAAAGAGGATCTGCCTTATGTATGCTTTAAAAATATTCCTTAATTTTAGTACAGCAGAATTTTTGACAAAGAGGTACGTTCTGAAGCAGGTTGATTTAGATATGAATGTATTTCAATTGTTTCTGTTTTGTTGAAAGGGCCTAATGCAGATCATACCAAGAAATCCACTGTGCAATATTCCAATACTATTTACTATATAGGGCAAATAAAATACTTGAAATAATTCTAAAACAGTTGTACCTGGGGCAGATGGCCTCTCAGGGTTTATTCTGGCTTTATGGCTTCACAGTCTAAGGAACATTTTTCTTTTTTTTTTTTTTTTTGTGAGGAAGATCAGCTCTAAGCTAACATCCATGCCAATCCTCCTCTTTTTGCTGAGGAAGACTGGCCCTGCGCTAACATCCGTGCCCATTTTCCTCCACTTTATATGGGACGCGGCCACAGCATGGCCTGACAAGCGGTGCCTCGGTGCGCGCCCGGGATCTGAACCCTGGGCTGCTGGCAGCAAAGTGCGTGCACTTAACTGCTACACCACAGGGCCGGCCCCGGAACATTTGTTTAAAGTAGTTACTTTGGATGCAGGTACTTCATATTAGTTAGGGCTGCACTCTGAAAAATCAAATGATTATGATCTCTTAAGAACCTTTTAACTCTGTGGAAGAAAAATGCCAGAATAAAGCCAAAAGACCATCACCCCAATGATGGAGAATTCTAATTGACCTGCCTATTCTCTTCAATGACTATCTTACTAAAGTTTGGATCTTTTGAAAATCATTTTATCAGTGTAATTCTTTAGAGAATGTTAGGTTTTTCTCCTTTAAGGATAAAATTGCACAAGCACGGGACATGATTTGTTAATACATACCCTGGTGTGTTCAGCTTCGAGCCTTGCCATTCCTTAGAATATTGTGATATGAATGTGTTCACTAGGCCTGCATAATAACTGACCTATAGACCTGTTGAACCTTGCCATGTATGACAGTTCACACAGGTGAATACTGAATGTAAACTAAAATTAGAGTGAGAATTGTTGTATTCAATTTTTTTTGGCTGTAATTTATGCAATTGCTTTTTGTGATTTTTAGAAAAGGAGGCACCTGTGTTACTTTATTACTGTAAAATTTTCTTAACCAAAATTTGGTGAATTTCACTAGTCAGTCTACCTCACATTTTGTTTATGATTCTAAATTGTCTTGTGTCTACAGTATGTTCTTGTCCTTTCATTGAATTTGGTGAATGTATTAAAATTCTCTCCCACCCAAAAAAAGAGAACGTTTGTTTTCTTTATACTAATTTTCTGGCATGTTCAAAAATGGAACGAGCTCCCTAACTCTGGCAATTTCCAAGAAAGGCTAGAAGTTCACATATCATAGGCTGGATGACTCTAAGATTCTACTATTCTGGCATAATAATCCAAGAAAGTGCTAAATAAATACCTGTTGAATGAAAACCTGTACCTTATACAAAGATACACACATAAAAGGATCTACGCACCATGCCCATTTGCAGACTTCCACATAATTATGAATGATTGATAGACCTAGAAATGATTGATTATTAATGAGATGCAGAAATATTCATAGTACATCTCCAATCTTTATTTTATAGATGGCAACTATACTCACTTTGGTGTCCTTCTCAGAAGCAGAACTTTGCAGTGCTAGAACTATGTAGCATGGCATAAGGTGTTAATCTCCAATTTATTTCTAAACTCTACCTAATTTTACCAACTTCCTTTTTTTTTTTTTTTTTTGGTGAGGAAGATTGGCCCTGAGCTAACATCTGTGCCCCACTTCCTCTATTTTGTATGTGGGATGCCACCCACAGCATGGCCTGATAAGCAGAGCGCAGGCCTGTGCCCAGGATCCGAACCAGTGAACCCCGGGCTGCTGAAGAGGAACATGTGAACTTAACCACTATGACACGAGGCCGGCCCCTAACTTTACCAACTTTTGAGAATAACTTTGTTATTCCAGAAAAATGCCTTTTAGTTTTATTATGTAAAGAGTGCTAAAATAATAGACTTTGATACAGAACCATGAAAACATTCTTCCAGGCTAAAGGCCCCTGGCCATTACCTCAGGAGGCGCAATAAATATTTCTAAGTATGATGACAGATTCAGGAGCATGTAGAAAGTACCAGTATTTCACTACATATTCCAAAGGAGCTGCCATGGAAAGACTAAAAGCTGTGAACTCTGGCTGCTGTACCTTCGTATTCAACTCTCCAGAGCTGGAACAACATCCAGGGAACAAACATTCCTCAGGCCTGTCTTTATTCATGGAAACTGGCACTTAAGCTTCCTCTGGGTCTGGAAGAATAGTGCTATAACACTGAAACCCTGGCTTCACTGAAAAAAAAATCACTAAAGATGATTCAGGAAGGGCCACTGAGGCCAAGGAAAAAGCCACTCACATAAATTCCCTGTGATCTTAACTGTCAAGTACTGAGCTAAGGAAAGCATCTACTTCAGTGACTGACAACAATGAAATAAGTTACAAGAAAGAAAAAGAAGCAAGTTGTCTTCTGACCACCTCTCCGTTGTTATAAGACCGAATCTTCCCTTTATCTGCCAGAAGGCCCAAGAGCCATGAGAATAGGTAGAAGACATATGTATGTCTGCAGTCACTACCCCAGAAATCAACTTGGCAATCTTAACCCATGGTGAAATATGGCTAAGCAGGAACATGGCTGTGTTCCTACTCAGATGCCCTAGCTGGGCAGCCATGCAAAGTAAGCCATAACAACTAAAATATCACTGCACGTCTGTTGTACTTACTGTCCTTATGATAGTCATGCTTTTAGGAGATACACCAAGTTTACTCTTGCATATTATGAGCCAGTAAAATATTGATTTTTATAATTCTTGCGAAATAAAACCATTGTATATCTATGCAGACAAGGGTATAACACATAAAATCTTGTGGTTCCTATGTCTATATACTAGACATTTTTATAATGGATTAATTCAAGGGCAGCTGACAAAAATTTACAGATACCTTTATATAATCAGCAACTAAAAATCAACCTCTTTGGTAGTTTGACTGACCATCAGTGTATACTCACTGTGTCCACTACTGTCTGCACGACTCCACAGAGACCCCTTTTTCTAACATCACTCTTCTGCCTTCAATTGTGGTGTGACAGTGCTGACAATTCTTTGACTCTTGAAACTCGTCCCTTGGTTTCTACCACTCACTTCTGGTTCTCTTACCTTGCACATGCCTGCTTAGGTACTCTTCTTTGAGATTCTTAAATGACGGTGTTCCTCACAACTCTCTCCTACCCTCTCATTTTACAACCCTCAGGGTGGTAATCTCTTCTAAACCTTCCAATAACTAAATTCATAAATTACCTTAGTTCAAACTTCTCCCAAACTCGAGATCCCCATATCCAATTATATACCAAATAGATATGTCCACTTGGAGATTCTGCAACCATCTTAAAATCTTAACCAAAACTGAGCTCATCCTTCCTCATCCAATATTCTCAACATAATTCTCCAGTACTCCCTTCTCAGTCAATCCATCTACTCAATTACCCAAATCAAAATTCCCAATTACCCTAGATTTTTTGCCATGATCCTTCTCTGGTCTGTTATCAACTCCTATCAATTCTTCAGTTGTCTCTTCTCAAAGTTTATCTGTCTCCTCATCTTCATCCACACATCATAGCTTCAGTTCAGTGTTTTGACATTTTTCCATGAACTCCTGCAGTAGTGTCTTAATTATCTTCTCAGTTCCAGATTCCTCACTTGTAAACTCGACCTCGTGGGGTTGTCACGGTAATTAAATAAAATAATGCAGCACTAAACACAAGGTGTGACACATAGCAAACATTCAAATGTTATATAGTATTAATAAAACTTTTCTTAGAGAAATACCTAGATTGTAAAAGTTATTTGAGGGGTTGTGTTTTCAATATAAAGATGAAAATAAACTGTTTTCTTAGTAATGATAACATTTAAACCAACCATTAATCAGTATATCCTCTCTACCCCGGGTCCCCTTGAAACCACCAAGTTTGGCTCCCCAAAGAAGCATAATATGGCTTATATGGAAACTGGACTGGTATTACAAGATTAACAGTTATTAGAGCATCTATACTATACCCAAAAATTTCATTCTGTTTCTAAAAAATTATAGTTCCTGTCAGGCAAATAATGAGACCAGGGATGACTAGAAGAGTCTCAAACCAAGAGGGAAATGGAATGTCAAATGTCAGACCATCATGATGAGTCAGAGGGAAATATTTACACTGCCTTACCATTATACCCCTACAAAGAGTATAAAGCCTTACACCATTCTATAAATTTTAAAAGCACACATCTATAGAGGGATAAAACGTACACTTGTCTGTTAATTTAAAATCCTAAATTTTAGCCAGTTTTTAATGGAGATATGATAATTGCAGCTCATAAACATAATCTAGGTTAAACTACAGTGGCTCTTCATTCTTGGGCTGTGGCTCTATTTCTTTGAAAGACCAGAAAATTCTCATGTTAGGATTCTGGATTCTGCCTTTTGGAGATAAAGTTCAGGAGTTGTAGCAGACACACTGATCCTTTGGCAAACTGGTGAAAACTATCTTTTAAGAAGCCAGTGTTTTAATTATATTTCAAGATCTCAAACCTAAGAAACTCCCTGAAAATGCACAATGACAACACACCATTATCACATTTATCACTTAGAAAAAGCTATCAAGTATTTTATTATTTTATTCTACATTATATACAGGTCATAAAAGGCCACAGCAGTTTTTCAACATATAAACCCTTTAAAAGTAGAGGGCACTATGAAGGATAGACAAGTATCAAAATGAAGTCCAGTAATGAGGGCATATACTCAGTGTAGTATTTCTGAGGAGTAACAAAGCAGATACCAAGTCATCCATATTTAGCTTGCAACTATTCCATAGGTTTTTATAAACCTCTTAAGAATTTGCTAATAGCTTAAGTGTGCCAAGTTGCCATTTATTTTAAAAAGTGAAACCAGAATGAAAGAATAATAAACTTTAGAGGGTACCTTACTAATTCTAGTCATTTATGGCTCTCCAAGAAGGAAAGACTTAATTCTTTACCACCTTCCACTTCTTCCTGCCATCAAGAATGAGAAAGAGAAATGGAAGAAAAAGCTCAATATTCCAAATTCTTCCTGCTTCTTTGGAGCTTTGATCTTTTTGTGGGGGTTCTTTCAAAGTATATTTCAGGCCCTTTAAGAATTAGCTTTGAATTCCTAAACATGTAACATTGTACCCTCCTTGAAGAACAACTCAAGAACACTGGTTTCTGCTCTGTGAAAATACAATCTTTAAAACTATAACTGGTATCAGCAGATCAATATAAAAAATACAGTACGAAGCTACACTGGTATATTTCCATATTAAGAACTTCAAAATATACTTATCACTGAGACCACAGTCCTTGCATTAGTTTTCAGTCCACTATGAACAAGTATCTGCTGCATGTAAACATGTCTAAATAACTATAGATAAAATACATCAATCATGAATTTCTGTAAAAGATAATAAAATATCTTCTTTAAAAAACAAAACAATAATAAGCTATTACTGCATTGTTTCCAATTTTATGAAAATGGAACAACCCTACGGTTGTTGCCAGTCCTGAGTTCATTGTAATAAAAATGGCCCTAGTTCCTGGTTAAAGTCAGCAACCAATCCATTCTCTTCAGTAGATGTCTTCTGGTACTGTAGGCAAGAATTTGTTTTAGGTGCTATTTTGTCCATTAATAAAATTATATACCAGAAACTGACCAGTGCCACAGTACTGTGTTGCAAATAGTTTTCCATCAGGAGTGGGATCTGAGAAAGCAATTTCTTCTTTACTCAAATATGAGCCATATATAAAGTTACTCCTATTTAAAAACAAAGAAGGGAGGGGAGAACGTAGAAGGGTAAAAAATTAATATTATTTTTAATCATTAAAATTGGAAAAAACCTGTCAAATACAATTTGACTAGAAAGACTTTTTAGGTAATGCTGTATGTTCCAAAAATTGTTTAAAATAATTGTTCGTCTAAAATATTATTAATAATTTGAGGTAAAAATTTTTTCAGAAGAGCAACAACGGTTTTAAAAACATCTACCCAACACCTTTTCATGATAAAAAAAAATTCTCAACAACTCCGAGTAGAAGGAAATTCCTCAATCTGATAAAGAGCATCAAGGAACATCACAGTTAACGATGAAAGACTGAAAACTGTTCCCCAGGGATCAGGAACAAGATAAGGCTATCCCTGCTCGCACCTCTTCTATTTAACAATGTACTGCAGGCTCTAGCCAGGGCAATTAGACAAGGAAAAGAAATAAAAAGCAACCAGATCGGAAAGGAAGAAGTAAAACTATCTCTTTTTGCAGATGTCATGATCTTATATATACAAAAATCCTAAGGAATTCACAAAAAAAACTATTAGAGATTAATAAAAAATGAGTTCAGCAAGGTTGCAGGATATAAGATCAATATTAAAAAATTAATTGGGGGCTGACCCCACCGTCGCATAGTGGTTGGGTTCGAGCATTCTGATCCCAGGCGCAGACCTGTACACTGTTCATCAAGCCACACTGTGGTGGCATCCCACATACAAAACAGAGGAAGACTGGCACAGATGTTAGCTCAGGGACAATCCTCCTCAAGCAAAAAAAAGAGGAAGATTAGCAAAAGATGTTTGCTCAGGGCCAATCTTCCTTAGCAAAAAAAAAAAAAAAATTGTATTTCTATTATACTTGCAATGAACAATCCAAAAATGAAATTTAGAAAACAATTCCATTTACAATAACATCAAAAGAATAAATACTTAGGATTACATTTAACAAAAGACATGCAAGACCTATAAAATGAAAACTATAAAGCATTGTTGAAAGAAATTAAAGGAGACTTAAATAAGCAGAAAGACATCCCACACTTATGAATCAGAAGACTTAATATTGTTAAAATGGCATTACTCCCTAAATTGATCTACAGCTGGCTTCTTTGCAGAAACTGACAAGCTGGTCCTAAAATTCATATGGAAATGCAGGAGACACTGAATAGTCAAAAGAATCTTAAAAAAGAACAAATTTGGAGAACTCACACTTTCTTATTTTGAAACATACTATAAAGCTACAGTATTTAGTACAGCGTGCTACTGCCATCAGAACAGACCAATGGTGGGCCGGCCCCGTGGCTTAGCGGTTAAGTGCGCGCGCTCCGCTGCTGGTGGCCCGGGTTCGGATCCCGGGCGCGCACCGACGCACCGCTTCTCTGGCCATGCTGAGGCTGTGTCCCACATACAGCAACCAGAAGGATGTGCAACTGTGACATACAACTATCTACTGGGGCTTTGGGGGAAAAATAAATAAATAAAATTAAAAAAAAAAAAAAAAAAAAGAACAGACCAATGGAGAGTCCAGATATAAACTCTCACATTTCTGGTTAAAGATTTTACCAAGGGTGCCAAGACCATTTGATGGGAAAGAACAGTCTTTTTATTTTACTAAATGGTGCTGGGACAAATGGATATCCACATGCAAAAGAATGAGGTTAGATCCTACCTCACCTCATATACAAAAATTAATTAAAATGGATCAAAGACCTAAATCTAAGAATGAAAATTATAAACTCTTAGAAGAAAATATAGACATTTCTCTTTGTGGTTTGGATTAGGAAATGGCTTCTTAGATATGACACCAAAAACACAAGTGACAAAAGAAAAAGATATATAATTTGGAGTTCAAAGTTAAAAACTTTTGTGCTCCAAAGGACACCAAGAAGATGAAAAGACAACCATAAAATTGTAGAAAATATCTGCAGATCATGTATCTGATAAGCAACTTGTCTCTAGAATATATAAAGAACTATTACAACTCAACAGAAAAAAGATAAATAAACCAATTTAAAAATGGGGGGCAGCCCAGTGGCGTAGCAGTTAGGTTCATGCGCTCCACTTCAGTAGCCCGGGATTCGCAGGTTCGGATCCTGGATGTGGATTGACACACTGCTTATCAAGCCATGCTGTGGCGGCATACCATGTAAAGTAGAAGAAGATGGGCACGGATGTTGGCCCAGTACCAATCTTCCTCAGCAAGGAGAGGAGAATTGGCAACAGATGTTAGCTCAGGGCTAATCTTCCTCACCAATAAAAAAAAAAAAAAGGACATAGGATTTCAATAGGTTTTTCTCTAAAGAAGATATATAAATGGCCAATATGCAAATAAAAATATGTTCAACATCATTAGCCATAGGAAAATGTAAATTAAAACCATAATGAAATACCATTTCATACCCATTAGGATGGATAAAATCAGAAAAACAGACAATAACAAGTATTGGTGAGAATGTGGAGAAATTAGAACCCTCATACCTTGCTCATGGGACTGTACAACAGTGCAGCTAGTTTGGAAAACAGTTTGGCAGTTCCTCAAAGTGTTGTACGTACAATTACCATATAGCCCAACAATTCTACTCCTAGGTATACACCAAGAGAAATAAAAACATGCAAATATTTCTCTATTTGCCAAGAGAAATAAAACTACACAAATTTTGTATATGAATGTTTATAGCATTATTCCGTTTTTTTTTCCCTGAGGGAGAGTCATGCCAAGCTAACATGTGTTGCCGATCTTCTTCCATTTTGTATGTGGGGTGCCACCACAGCATGGCTGCTGATGAGTGGTGTAGGTCCGCGCCTGGGAACCAAACCTGGGCCACCAAAGCAGAGCACCCAACTTAACCACTAGGCCACGGGGCTGGCCCCAGCAGCATTATTATTCTTTTTTTTTTTTTTGGTGAGGGAGACTGGCCATGAGGTAACATCCACTGCCAATCTTCTTCTATTTTGTATATGGGACGCCACCACAGCACGGCATGATGAGCAGTGTTTAGGTCCATGCCCGGGATCCGAGTGTGGCAACCCCGGGCCAATGAAGCGGAGCATGTGAACTTAACCACTACGCCCAGCGTTATTATTCTTAACAGTCAAAAAGTGGAAACAACCCAAATGTTCATCAACTGATAAATGGATAAATAAAAGGTGGTATATCCATACAGTGGAATATTATTTGGTAATTTTTTAAAAAGGAATGAAGTACACTGATACAGCTACAACATGGATGATCCCTGAAAACATGCTAAGTGAAAGAAATCAGTCACAAAAGGTCACATATTATTGGAATCCATTTATATGAAATGTTCAGAATAGGCAAAACCATTGAGACAAAAAGTAAACTATGCTTGCCAGAAGATGAGAGAGAGGGAAATGGGGAGTGAATGCTAATGGGTATGGGGTTTTTTGGGGGAGTGATGGAAATGTCCTAGAATTAGATAGGGGTGACAGATTAGACAGGGCTGCACAGCCTTCTGAATATACTAAAACCCACTGAATTGTATACTTTAAAAAAGAATTTTAGGGGCTGGTCCCATGGCCTAGTGGTTAAATTCGGTACTCTCCACTTTGGCAGCCTGGGTTCAGATCCCAAGCATGGACCTACGCCACTCATCAGCCATGCTGTGGCAGCGACCCACATACAAAACAGAGGAAGACTGAGACAGATGTTAGCTCAGGGCTAATTTTCCTCAAGCAAAAAAAAAAGAGGAAGACTGGCAATGGATGTTAGCTCAGGGCGAATCTTCCTCAGCAAAAAAAGAAAAAAAAAAGTATTTTATGCTATGTAATTATATCTCAATAAAGCAATTATTTAAAAAATTTTTAATTTAGCCAGGATATAGATTATTAGTAGAATTTTCACACTATAATTTTAACAAGGTAAGCTAGGTACATAAGAAGGAACAATAAAGGAAAAAAGTAGAATCTCTATGTGTTCTAACAGGAAGCTTATGGGACAATCTCACTATCACACAGACCAAATACAACAGCTGCAAATACAACTGTTTTATGTTTTTATAAACTAGAACCACTTTATGGTTGTCACAAGACCTAAGTTTGCAGGATTTAAAAGAGGAGCAATACCTTCACATTTAGGACTATTATTTAATCAGCTGCATTTTCCAGGTTTAGTTCTCAAAGAGCTAAAAACAGACCTGCCTCTTGTCATGAAAAGGGTGGGTAGATCCAAGCTTTTCTGGATCACCACTCATTTTGATAAAGGAAGGGGGAGAGACCGGAAAACACATTAAGGCTCTAAGATTCCTAGAGCCTTTGGATCTCACTTACAACAGTGATGGATTATTTTGAAAGCTTTATCTACAGATAATAGTAGACAGGGATTCTCTGAATAAACAAAAACAAAAGACTGACCTAAAAACCTCTTTTGCAGGATTAATTTTAACCTCTTCCATTAATCCTTCAGCAAAAGTGCTTTAAAAAACAAAAAACAAAACATGCAATTTGTCTGAGTCTTTTCCTCTATACCTTTGATTAAAAATCAAGCAATAAAAGCAAGAAAATAAGAGACAGATAATTTACAAATAATATTCTTAAAATTAAGACAAATTTTCCTAAAAGCTAAACTCCCAAGAAAGTTTCCACATTTCTTTGGTTATCTTTAAAACTCTCCAATATTGAACACAATTTGAAGTAAGTGGGTTATTTTGCCCTGATATCATAGCTACAAATAAGTAAGTTAAAATGGCTTACCAATATTTAACCAATAGCGCTTTCTTCCCCCTCAGATTAACTTCACATAAAAAGTACTTACAGATTCAATACACTGACAATCTTATGCAAATTTTAAATTAATATAAATAAAGGTTATACATTTAAGATTAATTATATGCCAATCTTTATACTAAAACTCGGCTTAAACCTAAACTATTGAAAATGATTTGAAGAATTACATTCAAGTTACCTCAGGCATTCAATCATGCGAGAAGCAATTTTCTTCCGACGCATCATGCTGAAAACCCATATTCGACTGATCCCACAGATTGCAGGCTCTGGCAATGTTGAGCAGCACCAGGCTTTTTGCCTTTCAAATCTGACTTTTTCTTCTTCTGACCTGGTAACTGGAAGTTTCTCTTCTATAACTCTGTAGCCCTACAGGTATCAAAATCGGGGGAAAATTTTTTTAAGTGAGAATATTAATTAGCAATTGCCTAGTACTGACCTTAGTGAGGGGCTCACTACGTTTGCCTGGCTTCTTAACAAACTATGGAGACCACTTATGCTTTCATTCTCATTTTAGGAAACAGACAGGGATCTACATTCCGTTCTAACTCACTTATTAGTTACGTGACCACAAGAGGAAGTTACTTAATTAAGCTTTGGGTTCCTTACCTATAAATCGAAGATATCTACCATCTTTCAGAGAACTGTTGAGAGATTAAATAAGGTAATACATACAAAGCATCTTGCCATCCTGGCTGGCCCATAATAGGAACTGAATGTTAGTTTTGTCTACCCGCCACCTTCTAAGGACCAGCAATAGAACACGTTAAGAACTCAGCAGTCATAACAACTGTTTCTGCGATTGATGCCATAGTTCTAGGGTTCACAGCTGTGTGGGAACTAGGACTAAGGACGGTACAGGAATCAAGAATTTAGAAAGGTCCTTTCCCCATACTCTCATCTCTTTTAAAAAACTGAATGCTTTAAAACACATAGACCTCCTCTGCCAGTCTAGTTGCAAAAAAAGGGACATAGACAGCCTTCTGATGGGACATGGTCCAAAATTAAAACAATTAGACAACACAATTAAGAGTTAACAAAAAACAAACAAGCAAACATTATCGCTATCTCCCAGTCTAAACATCGCTACAAGTCATTTCTGGAACTAGGTAGAAAAGAAATTTTAAAAACACAAGAGTTTGCCAAAGAACATTCTTTGTAAACAATATTAAAAAAAAAAAGACTGCAAGAAATAATCAAAAACAAGATAAATGACTGCAATTTTTTTTAATGCTTAGTCACCTGCTAACCAGATTTAAGATGGCACTATCATAAACCTTGCAAATATCTTTGTTGCTCTTTGCAAATCTGACCTTAAATATGTATCTATTTAATTTCCCTCACCTAATTAACTTCATTTGTTTCCATCATCAATTTTATCTTAAGTATGTCCCACATAAAAGGTGACAGTTCCCTCAAGTGGGTATCTACTTATCAATCATCCTTAGGAGTAATGAATCACACTAGCTGGAGTGAAATTAAGGGAGGGTGAATCGCTAAAAATAATCCTTATACACACAATGCAATTATTCAATACACAATGAAAGAACTTGGGCATTCAAGGAAATCAAGTGTGGCACTGTTGATATTTCTTAAAAGTGGGACAATCGTGGTTCAGAGACATGTCAAATGGATAAATGATAAAGCAAAGAATAAATCCATTACAAAGAAAAAAACAAAAACACAAGGGTTTGTACTACGTAAAATTAACTCAATTTCAGGATGGCAAACTTCTATGAGTTAGTAATTTTATATCAAATTTAAATCCCCCTGGGCCAGCCCCGTGGCTTAGCGGTTAAGTGCGCACACTCCGCTGCTGGCGGTCCGGGTTCGGATCCCGGGTGTGCACCGACGCGCCGCCGCTTCTACGGCCATGCTGAGGCCACGTCCCACGTACAGCGACTGGAAGGATGTGCAGCTATGGCATGCAACTAACTACTGGGGCTTTGGGGGAAAAAATAAATAAATAAAAAATTATTAAAAAAAGAAAAAATTAAATCCCCAAACTACCTTATCAGCTATTTATTTAAATTAATTTTGTTATTATAAATAGCTAGATTCATAAAACTACACAGTTTCAGGCTGAATTTTTTTTAATGTAGCTTAACATACAGAAATTAACTCACGCAGACTTGTTTTGACTTTTTACACTATTAAAAATTTTATGACGAAGCATACATTTGCAGGCAACTATTAATATACTAAAAGATACCAACTCAACAGAAGTCAAATGCAATGGGCACTGAATTCATAAACAGGAACTGAGCTGAAAAAAGACAGAATACAAATGGGGTATGCCTCAAAAGTGAGCATGATTAGGGAGTCCAGAATCTTTGTTCTCTTAAGTTGGTCTGTTACTACATAACTCGCACAATGTGAACATATCCCTCTTCCTGTGATTTTATTATTTATTTTCTGTACAATTTGGCTCCTAAATACAAGACAACTCCTCATCTAGAGCTCAACCAAAGAAGTGGTGAGCTATTCCAAGGATGGGCAACTTTTTATAAAGGGCTAGAATACTAAGTATTTTAGGCTTTGCAGACTTCCTGGCCTCTCCTGCAACTACTGAACTCAGTCTTTGCAGTGTGAAAGCAGCCATAGACAATATGTAAGTGAATAGGCATGGCTGTGTTACAATAAAACTTTATTCACAAAAACAGGCTGGATTTTGCCCTCAGGCTATAGTTTGCCAACCCTTGATTTGTTCGAGTGCTGAAGGGACTGAGACAGACATTACATTAGTATCCAGCACAGAAACTTCCTGAACAAAATGTAACGGTACTTTTGATTTACAGAATTTTTATCTTACATACTGACTTGAGAAACAAATACCTATGGATGTTACAACTCCACTGTACTAAAGAATGATACACAGGGATTCTTGCATTCATAATCTTTCTTACATAAGATGTTGATAAATTTACCAGGATTATGTTATTCAAGACTACCTAGTAAAATCTTTAAACACAAAACTATACATGAACATTCTTTAGAAATCACTTACCCATTGGATATGTTCTGCAATTAGGCAGCCAACTACTTTTTTGTCATTAGAAATAAAGAGAAGTGTTTTAGTTCTGGAATAGCACATTAGTGGAGCCTGTTGGAAACCTAAATCATTATCAACCATCTCTCTAATCTCGTCAACCTGCCAAATAAAGAACAATATTGTTTTTAACAATGAAAGCATTGTATGTATGTAAAAATATACTACTTCAGTTCAATAAATTGAGTATGTTATTCCAAGCAGGACATCTTCTAAGGAGTTCTTTTGAATGACTATGCTGACCAATAACTGTTTCTCAAGCCCTGTGGGCCAATTTGCAAAATGAGGGAAGATCTGAAGGGTAATGCCAAGCCCAACAGTCTAAGGAACAAGAGTGAGAGCTCCTATAATAGGTAATAAGAACATTAAGGCTTCCCATTAAAAGCATCATGGCTTTGAGAATTGGAGAGAACTTCACTGGAATCTTAGCCAGGCAAGTAACTTTTCTTCTCAAGCCTTAATTAGCACTCTCATTAGTAAAATGGAAGTGAGCAGAGGAAAGAAACATATGTTTACTCCTTATCAACCATTTATAGGCCAGACACTATGTAAAGCACTTTATGAATATTATCTCATTTAAATGCAACACTCCTTGGAGGTCTATGGTTCTTCACTTTACATATAGAAGAAATAAAATTCAAAGGTTAAGTAACTTTCCCATGCCAGAACCTGGATATCTAGAGTAGGGATTTGAACTTATAATGTTAATATGGCATCAAACTGTGCTTCTTCTAGTTTACCTCCTAGAACTGTGGTCAAGGTCAAATATGATAAGCTCAAACTTTTGTAAGCACTCCAAGTCAAGATTTTTATAGGCACTCAAACATTAGGTTCCTTCCCTAGTTAAAAGTAATCAGCAAATATTCAATCCAATAAACATTAATTTGTGTTACTAACTTTAAAATGCAAATAACCTCTAAGAGGGTTAAGTACTCATACCTCTGACATGCAGAATACCATGTAATACATCTCTTATTCAGTCATGAATCCTCCTAATCCTGGAACAGCAGCCCATAATACAACTCCTGATTCAGTTTCTGAAGGCAAATAACTCACAATTCCCTAGATTTTAATTTTTAACCTATTATGGGTTACTAACTAGTAACACACTAAATTGTATATTACTAAGATTCTGCCCTAAATCTAAAATGAGGAAATTAGGATTTACTGAGGAGTCTTAGTAAGAAAAGTCTGGATGTCACACACGGTGGTGTAGCAAAGTTTGAAATTCCAAAAATTCCATAATTTAATTTTCATTTAGTCATTCACTAATCCAACATTAATTCAACAAGTATTTGTTTTTGGATCAATATTTCAAACATAAGACAGGTGGCATGTGGGGCTGGTCCGGTGGCACAGCAGTTAAGTGCTCGTGCTCCACTACGGCGGCCCCGGGGGTCGCAGGTTCAGATCCCGGGCACGCACCAACACACCACATGTTAAGCCATGCTGTGGCAGGGTCCCATATAAAGTAGAGGAAGATGGGCACGGATGTTAGTCCAGGGCCTATCTTTCTCAGCAAAAAAGAGGAGGATTGGCATCGGGTGTTAGCTCAGGGCTGGTCTTCCTCACAAGAAAAAAAAAAAAGACAGATGGCATGTTTATGTGTTATTCTAAATGCTACTGTCTATACTGTTAGGCAGTGGTAGTATGGGGGCTTACTTGGGTATCTGGGATTGTCCAATCATATATACAAGGTTATCTGAAAAGTCAGGAACCACAGGATAAACTTATACTTTAAGTAGAATGTTAGCTATATTTTTAAATAATAGGTTCAAAGTGTTTCCTTTCAGATGAAGTATTCCTAAATTTAAAGAGGTCTAATTGTTAACCTAAAAAAAGTACAACAAATAAATTACTTTCCTTGTGTTTCTAGACATTTTGGACATACTCTAGTACAATTAAGTTTTTCAGATAAACAACTAGACCCATTGCTTTACATTATGAGGTACTTCTGAAAATGCATTTGGAGGTCGAAGAAAAACATTCTGAGTATATTATTTGAAAATGTAATCAACATATTGTTTAAAAATAAGTTTATCCTATGGTTTCTTGACTTTTAAGATACTCTATATAATAAAATGATTCCAGACTTCATTATCTCTCTGGTACATTTCTCTGAACCCCCAAAGTATGAAACTCTAAGTTGGACTAAAATGTGGCTCACACTAGATAAGAAGATTTTCTTTAAGTTTTCTATACTATATTTATAAATCAGAATATATCTTGGGCCGGCCCCGTGGCGTAACGGTTAAGTGCGCGCACTCCTCTGCTGGCGGCCCAGGTTCGGATCCTGGGCATGCACCGATGCACTGCTTGTCAGGCCATGCTGTGGTGGAGTCCCATATAAAGTAGAGGAAGATGGGCACAGATGTTAGCCCAGGGCCAGTCTTCCTCAGCAAAAAGAGGATTGGCATGGATGTTAGCTCAGGGCTGATCTTCCTCACAAAAAAAAAAAAAAAAAAGAAGAAGAATATATCTTGCTTTTTCTCTAACATTATATGACTACCTCATGTTTAATTTCAGGATTACTATGACCTACTACTAGATCCCCTTCTGCAATAAGCTTTCATTTAGAAATCTATCTCAGAATGAAACTTTACATTTATTAATTTAAATTTTCTAAATTATTATGATCAAATATTAATTTTAATTCTGGTTCTTGAAATCACTTATGTGGTGTTATTCATTAACTTAACTAGGATGCCTTCTATACCATCACTCAAATTATTGATAACACGAGAAAGTAATTAAGTCACTAAAAATTCACTTCGCATATGCCAGACACACTACAAAGTTTAAGCATAATTTTTCAGTTGGGGTGTAGTCTTTAAATGCTTATTTCTTGTTTTCAGAATTGGTGTTTAAATGTGCTATGCTAGCAATGTGTTATCCTCTTAAAAGTAACTGCAAAATTATTTTTATCCATTGTATATGAAATTTCACTGGAAATATACCTTTTTCAGGGCATACTTTGGGTCCTCAGGAAGAACCATTATTATTCTGCCATCAGGATATTCAGCCAGAATTCTTTCTTTTTTCCAGCCCTAGATATAAAAAAAAAAATAACGAATTTTAAAAATTCATCATATTCATGTACAAGAAAAATACATCAATGTGTCTACAAATTGCAAACATGGAAAAATATATGCTCAATGTTAAACTAAGAAGACATGATAAATTAGGTATTTTGTTAAGCATATAATAGGTACAATGCAAGCTAATCTCCCTACTAATTCAGAGATCTAATACAACAAGAGTATTTCTAATTTATCATTTCCCATTTTAAATTAATTTTGAAAATCACACACCAAAAGCAAGACCCTTAAAGTCAGTGATTCCCAGAACATAAAGGATAACTCTCCCAGTTTCTTGACAAAAGAATTAAACTCTTAAATTTCTTTGGAACATGGTTACCTCCACAAACACTCATGGTTTTGTGTCTGGCATGCCAAAGACCTCCAGGAGGTTTTAAATGAACTGATTTGCATGCAGTAGCCCAATATGTAAGAGCAGTTTTTATTCTAATTGATCACAACTATCAAAGTCAGAAGAAGGAGACTATAAAAATATAACTACCTTCTAAGAATCTAATAGGGAAGGAGAGGCTACGTTGTGTGTATCTGAAGTTAAACATACTCAAAAAAAGAGAGGTAATAAACTCTTCTTCAGATCCACACTCGTGGTGATTAATGAGCAGAACCTGCATGAAAAAAAAAAACAAAACAAAAGCCACTTAAATCTAGTAAGATGGGACTGAACCAGTGGTTAAAACTAGGAGCTTTGAAGTTAAAAATAAGTACAGAAGGAATGAGCTTAACTGGTTGTTCCATTTGTCTTACCCACCAACTTTACATAAAAAGGCCTTTCAAGAATATGTACTTCTATTAGAGAAAACCATCACCTGCTTTCTGAGATGTGTTTCTTTTAAGAATATAAAAGCTCAATGAAACCAAAAAAAGGGCAACTATCTATTTTTTTTAATACTATGGCAAGTCTGAAAGGAGGCTAATTTTCTTAATCCAGAATGGGTTTTTGGGGAGAGGGGTAGGATCTTAGTTGGGGACAATAGGTCTAGTAACAAGTTTGATATATGTAACAATTTGGATTCAAGTATGTAAAATCAGAACTTGTTTAAAAAATAGAGCACCCAAAGGTACAGTAAAATTCTGGTGATTATAATTATGACTGATAAAGTGTTCTAAAGATTTGAAAAGAAGAAAAGAGGAGAAACAATAGTCAAAGAGGTCATTTTTTTCAAATCAGAAACTAAATCTGAATCATATCCAGATCTAAAGGTAGGTAAACAATTTTAAAAAGGCATAAAAGATATCATCTCTTTATTTTTTTTAAATGAGTTTAATTTTATTTATTTATTTATTTTTTTCCCCCAAAGCCCCAGCAGATAGTTGCATGTCACAGTTGCACATCCTTCTAGTTGCTGTACGTGGACGCGGCCTCAGCATGGCCGGAGAAGCGGTACATCGGTGCGCACCCGGGATCCAATCCCGGGCCGCCAGCAGCGGAGCGTGAGCACTTAACCGCTAAGCCACTGGGCCGGCCCCAAGATATCACCTCTTCAAAAACAAATTTATATTTATGTTATTTGGGGAAAAGTTTTCAAAATAAATCTATTTTCCATAAAATGAAAATGGAGACTATTCATTTTAAAAATTAAACTACAAATTCAAAAAAAACCTAGAAATTTAAGTAACCCCAACTTATGAGAAAATCATACTTCCTGAACTGAATTATCTAAAGATAATCTGATAAGCTATTTTCCTATTGTCTTTAAAAACAATCATACTGTCTAATGTCATTATATTGCACCAGAGGCAATAGACAAATTATTTTGCTTTACTGACTTTTTTAGTACAAAACTTTCTCTTACAACTTGAGAATTACATGTTCATGCAGAAAATTTTATCACAATTGGATCTGACATAATTTAATGTTTTAAATATGATTCTGTTTTTTCATGTACACATAAGAAGCAGGAATTGTAAAGGGCAGAGTTACTATTGCTTAGGTTTCTAATATTTACGAAAACAGCATATTTTAGTGAAAACTTTTTAAGAGTTCTGGAGTAAAAGTTCAGCGCTTAAATCCCCGTTCTTGGTAGTTACTAGCTATACGGCCTTGAGCAAATCACTGGAACTCTCATTCTGTTTCCTGATCTAGGCTATGTACAAAACGGCTGTCATCACCTCCATCACTTAGTAGTTAAGAGGGTTGTATTTAAAATGATTCCTCACACAGAGCAGCCACTCAGTAACTCTTAGTAACTTCCATTCTACCTTCCTGTTGGTATCAAACTGAGATCAATGCACTTCTCCAAGAAAACACACGTTAATAAAGTCCTCAAAGTTAAATAAAACAATAAATTCAAATCATAGAGAAAGCAAAGATGAAAGAACCAAGTTGGCTAACATCTGTCAAATAACATACTAAAGACATTTATATGCCTCAACTGCAGTTAACTCCTTCCTGGAGTCAATAACCACATGATCCTCCTAACTTGAGACAATTTAGAGGAGATGAAGTCTGTCTGCTGCTTAAAATTGAGGCAGAGGTGGAGGTACAGTGAAGACTGCAAGCAATTTTAGAGGGATGACCGAATAGCCACAGCTTTTTTGCAGATATAAGCTCTAATGGAGTGCATTTACACTTCTCACCTTTAGCTCTAACATATTACACATATCCCTCTAATAGCAAGCAGTATTTTCTCCAAACCCCAAATTTTCTTAATTTACCTACCCAGATGTTGAAAAGCTGAAAGCTTTATATTCCTAACAGCAATGAGTCTAAAAAATGGAAGGGATTTCTCCTCTTTTTCCATTAAAAAAAAAAAATAACAACTGAAAACAAAATACATTGGATGGTAGATACAATGAAGTATATACAACTATCAAAATTCATAAACCAGGGGCCAGCCCGGTGGTGTAGCGGTTAAGTTCGTGCACTCCACTTCAGCAGCCCGGGGTTCACTGGTTTGGATCCCGGGCCCAGACCGAAGCACCACTTGTCAACCCATGCTGTGGCAGTTTCCCATATAAAGTAGAGGAAGATGGGCACAGATGTTAGCCCAGGGCCAATCTTCCTCAGCAAAAAGAGCAGGACTGGCATCGGATGTTAGCTCAGGGCTAAGCTTCCCCCCCCACCACACACACACACACACACACACACAAAATTCATCAACCAAACATTTAAGATCTGTACGTTTGTAAATTATATGCCAATTTTAAAAGTTCATAATAATCACTTTCATAAAAGGTTGAATGAGAATACCCATGAAAGAATACCCTGAAAACAAAAAAACCAACAACCAGCTTTTAAAAAAAATTATCAACAAATATTGCAAGAAAAAAGAAAGACATAGAGAATCTTTAGATTAAAAGAAACTTAAGAGACATACCAACCAATGCGGTATACGGACCTTACTTCAAACAGTACAAAAAATTATGAGATATTCAGGGAGCTTTGAACCCTGAGGGGATATTTGAAAGAAAGGAATTAGTTGATTTTTTAAAGGTGTGGTTATATTCTTTACATCATTTTTATGGTAAAAAAAAAAGTAAACTTTTCATCTTTTAGAAATATATATTTTAAAATATCTAATAAAATGGTAATGTGATACCTGGGGTTCACTTAAAAATAACTGGGAAGGTTGGATGAAAGAAGACTGACCACAAATTGTTAATTGTTGAAGCTGGATGATGAGTACAAAGGGATTCATTAGTGTGTATGTGTGTCAGTCTGTGTGTGTTATATCAAACTCTTTATTTTGGAAAATTCAAATCATTCATTGTCAAAACTGTACCAACGGCCCAAGACTTGCTCAAGTACCATTTATTCAGAAGTGAAAAGTAAATGCCAAACGAATCTAGTCAGCGGAGCAGTTAGACCTGAGGTAGGGAAAAGCAATGAATGCAATGGGGACACGAGGGGCTTTTAAGATGCTAGTAATGTTTGTTACATGGGTGTTCGCTTTGTGAAAATACACCATTAAGCTGTCCACTCATTATTTGTGTACTTTTCTTTACGTGTTGTATTTCAATAAAAATTTTACTTAAAAATAATTACTAAAGGAATCTGAAAAATAGACATTCTAGTTCAATAGCAAGTCTAACAGTTGTTACATGTTGGAATAAATATATTTTAAACACTATCTCTTTTTAAAATTTTAAGTCTTCAGAAATGAAAGCAAATTAAAATTAGCTCATTCAAAATTCAGTCACAAGCTCTTTTTTTTTTTTTCGTGAGGAAGATCAGCCCTGAGCTAACATCCATGCTAATCCTCCTCTTTTTGCTGAGGAAGACCGGCTCTGAGCTAACATCTATTGCCAATCCTCCTCCTTTTTTTCCCCAAAGTCCCAGTAGATAGTTGTATGTCATAGTTGCACATCCTTCTAGTTGCTGTATGTGGAACGCGGCCTCACCATGGCTGGAGAAGCAGTGCATCAGTGCGCGCCCAGGATCTGAACCCGGGCCACCAGTAGCGGAGCACACGCACTTAACCGCTAAGCCACGGGGCTGGGCCACAAGCTCTTTTTGACAATACCCAAGGCAGAAAGCATAAAAAACTGCAGAAAAATTGCCTAAGAAACAAATTATAGGGGCCGGCCCCATGGCCTAGCAGTTAAGTGCTTGTGCTCCGCTGCTGGCTGCCCGGGTTCGGGTCCTGGGCGCGCACCAATGCACCACCTGTCAGGCCATGCTGTGGTGGCGTCCCACATAAAGTGGAGGAAGATGGACACGGATGTTAGCCCAGGGCCAGTCTTCTTCAGCAAAAAGAGTAAGATTGGCATGGATGTTAGCTCAGGGCTGATCTTCCTCACAAAAAAAACAACAAAAAAGAAACATATTATAGACTCCTCAAATACATATTTTGTTGAAATAGATTTTAAATGTAAATGTTTACTTACAAATATTTTAAAAGCAAAGACATACACCAAAATATAAATAGAGGTTATCTGAGTGATTTAAATTTTTTTCCTTTTAGCTTATCTGTATTTCCTATTTCCTCTACTTTAATAAAATGGTATAATAAAAATATTAATATACTTAACTACCCTCAAGCAGCTGGTTTTAAACGCATGTTTGGACATTTCTTTGCAAAAATAATCTTGTATTAACAATACTGATAAAGATGTGCTTCTAGTCAGTGTGACCTTTACTGAACCTTCAAATGTTAAAAAAGTCAAATAATTAGATGGAAAAATTCAGTCAATTCAAGAAATATGTGCTGGCCACCTACCATGTGTGCACACCACTGATCTAGGCAGTATAGCCTGGCAGTAAAGAGGACTTTAAAAATCAGAAAGACCTAGATTCAAATCCAGACTCTGCTACTTATTCACTGTGTTGCCTTGGGCCAATTACTTAACCTCTCTAAACCTCAGTTTCCTCACCTATAAAATGGATATAAAAGCAAGTACAACATAAAATTATTGAGAAGCTGAGAAAACACTATAAAATATTAAACACACTGCCTAGCATAATAATATGCACCCAATAAATAACAGCTCCTATTATTATCATTATGGTAAGTAAGCATTTTCTTGTAGGTTT
Organism: Diceros bicornis minor; assembly: GCF_020826845.1. Taxonomy (NCBI): domain Eukaryota; kingdom Metazoa; phylum Chordata; class Mammalia; order Perissodactyla; family Rhinocerotidae; genus Diceros; species Diceros bicornis. The sequence continues at coordinate 13,619,240 of NC_080755.1, read as the reverse complement.
CATAATCTTTGATACCTTCCAGGCCTTACGGGGTCATTCATGATCTGGCTCCCCACCTACCTCCTAAAGCTTCCTCTCTTGAATACATGACACAGTCAGGTCATAATGTAATACTTAAAAAGGTTCCCAACCTCTGCATGTACTGTTCCCCTGGCCCAATACGCCTTTGCTCTATAACCTCCTGGGCACAAGGGACTTCTACTTGTCCTTTCTGACTCTACTCCAGTGTTAACCTCACTTTTCCAATCTTTGTCAGATATCCTTGCTCTATGTTCAGACAATATCCTATATATATTACTACTCTAGTATTTTCTGTATGATTTAAATATGTTTACTTATCTGTCCTTTGCACTGACCTGTGATAAGAAAAGAACTGTACTTTTTTAATAATAAAAAAAAAAAAAAACCTCTGTAGTCCTGGAACATAGTGAGTAGTTAATAAATGAGCTTAGAAAAAATTACCCCATGAGATATTTTTTTTCATTTTTCACAGATTAAAAAAAAAAATGAAGTGAAAAAAGGTTGGATAACTTGGCTATAGTTTATAAGTAGTAAGTGGCTCACTAGAAAACCACATCTTTTGGGGCTGGCCTGGTGGTGCAAGCGGTTAAGTGCGCGCACTCCTCTTCGGGGGCCCGGAGTTTGCAGGTTCGGATCCCGGGCGCTTGTCAAGCCATGCGTCCCGTATAAAGTAGAAGAAGATGGGCACGGATGTTAGCTCAGGGCCAATCTTCCTCAGCGAAAAAAAGGGGAGGACTGGCATCGGATGTTAGCTCTGGGCTGATCTTGCTCACACACACAAAAAAAACAAAAACCACATCTTTCTAGTTTAAGCTCACATTCTTTTCTGACCTCAAGCATCTTAAAAGCTAATAGGAGAAATAAATAGTACTCAAAAGTCTGTAATACAAGGTGCAATCCATATACCTCTACACTTGAAAGGAAGTTTTCCTTGATTCAAACTAAGCTTTGTTTATACTTCAATGTTTCTGAATCCAGAATTAATCTTACAATCAATGTGTATACTTAATGTATTTCTTAATTCTCAAAAAAGTAGTTATCAAATTGAAGCAGGCACCTCCAAGAGAAGGCAAAATAATATAAGCAAAGTGTTACAACGGTTTTAAGAGAAGGAGAGAAAGCCGTTACTGGGATTAAAGAGGAGTTTCACAGAAAGTTGCACAGAAGAGATGGTATTTCCTCTGGGCTTGAAAGGTAGAGATGAAAATGAGAAGGCATTCCTTTTTTTTTTTTTTTTCTTTCTTTGAGATTTTCTTTTTTTAATTTTTTGTTTATTGCAGTAACACTGGTTTATAACATTGTATAAATTTCAGGTGTACATCATTATACTTCTATTTCTGCATAGATTACATCATGTTCACCACCCAAATACTAATTACAACCCATCACCACACACATGTGCCGAATTATCCCTTTCGCCCTCCTCCCTCCCCGCTTCCTCTCTGGTAACCACCAATCCAATCTCTGTCTCTATGCGTTTGTTTATTGTTGTTATTATCTACACTTAATGAAGGAAATCATACGGTATTTGACCCTGATAGTAGAATGCTATGAACTAAAAACCAGAGGCAAAAAATTATAAGCCATGCACAAGACAGTGACTGGATCAATTTTGCTTAGAGAGAAGAGAATTTACAAACAAATTATGAGAAATACATTTAGAAGGGCAGACAAGAACCATAATACAGAGGGCCATGAATGCCTGGGTGAAATAGGGAGAAATCAAGGAAGGTTTAAGACAAGCAAATTTCATGACTATAGTTGAACCTAATGAAGATGAATTTGGCAGCTGTATTTAGGCCAGATGTACAACGGCAAAAGAACGGTGTCATAACATGGGTTTTAATTTCCAATTACAAATAATATTATTCTCAAATAGATCAAGTGTCACCCAAAACTTTTATCCTGTTAAAAATTCAAAAGAGCACTCTTAGGTTCCTGAACCCAATTCCAACATGTGTGGGGAGGGGGAGGGGGTTTCCCACACAACACCAAGCAATTGTTGGACACCAGCAGGGTGTCTGAGAATTCAACTCAATTCTAACACTATCTGCCCGGCGATAGTGCTGGATTCCACAGGTTAAGGGTTCAGTCCTATATGGCTGCCCTCCACTTCAGACAGCAATCCCAAGCCCAGGCTGTTACCTGTACTTCTGACTGACTGGCTATAAATCAGAGGCTCCCATATCCTCCTCCTCAGGTTTGATTAACTTGCTAGAGCAGCTAACAGAACTCAGAGAAACCTTTTACTTACTAGTTACCAATTTATTATAAAAGGATACTCAGAAACAGAAAGATGGAGGCGCTGCATAGGACAAGGTATGAGGAAAGGGCTCGGGGCTTCCACGCCCTCTCCAGGTGCACCAGGCGCACCACTCTCCCCGTATCTCCACATGTTCACCAATCTAGAAGCTCTCCGAACCCTGTCCTTTTGGGTTTTTAAGGAGGCTTCATTCCATAGCTTGATTAAATCATTGGCCATACGTGACTGACCTCAGTCTCCAGCGCCTCTTCCCTCTCCCCTCCCTGGGGTCAGAGGGTGGGTAGTGAAAGTTCCAACTCTCTAATCACATGGTTGGCTCCACTGGCAACCAGCCCCCATCCCAAGGTGAGTTCAAAAGACCTCATTAACATAACAAAAGACACCTTTGTTGCTCTCACCACTTCGGAAATTCCAAGGGTTTTAGGAGCTGTGAGCCAGGAAACATGGAGGAAGATCAACTATATATGAGAACTCTAAATGACCAAATATATATTTTCCTTATAAATCACAATATCGCAAGCACTAAAGATTATCTGAGAGGACTTTAGTTTAAAAGTGAATGGGGTCAATTTATTTCTATGTGCTAATTATATTGTACACACAATATATTTTGTTGAAATTCAAATAAAGGAGTAAAAACCTAGTCTATTACTCAAGGACCCTAGAGTCAACTCCATTACCCACTTACTAGCTCTACGTCTTTAGGCAAAATACATAACCTGTTTTGTGCCTGTATCCTCATTTATAAATTAATTGTAACTGCTTCATGATTTGCTAAAAGAATTAAGGAGTTTAATATAGGTAAAATGCTTACTTAGATCAGCCCCTGGTACACAGGAAGCCCTTAATGTCATTTATTATTATTATTATTTCTCCTAGATGTAAAATTAATAAATTAATTTGTATCAATTTACTTTGAAAAAAATTCCTCTGGAAATTTAAAAACTATGAAAATATCATCTATGTTGATTCATGTTCAATCAACAAGGCATGAATGATATAATCAGTCTATTTAAGTATAATGAAGCACAATGCTATCCAAAATTAACCTTCAAATCTGTTATCACTGGAGTATTTCCAGATTATAGCTTTCCATTTGAATGATTTAACCACTAAAAATAAACGTGTTAAATTAATTTTTCACAGTCTGAAAAAAAGTATTCAGAAAATCAAAAGCCCCATGGCACAGTGTTTTTTTTACTCATTACATAAGTGAATCAGGAATTAAAGAATATATACAGGAATTTAAGTTTTATTTTAGGAAAATCTGGCTCAATTCTAAAGGTGCTTTATGGACTTTTCACTTTTCAGGTATGCTATGATACCAAGATCTCCTTCAGTATACTTTTCTGGTTCTCTGCAATATTTAAACTGAATGAACAGAAGCTAGAACCTCTAAAAACTTTTAATTCCTCTGGTAAAACTATCTGTTTGAGTAAATCTTGTATCCTAAGACCAATTCTCCTTGATCCAGGAAGATGAAGCTACAGGGATCTGGAGTTTTAGAATAACTAGGCCATCGAGGGCTACAGTGACACATACCTATATAGACCATAAGCTCCAAAAAGACCAAGACATCATTTGACACACCACTGTATCCCAAGCTTATAGCACAGTAAATTCAGTATCCAATAAATAAATATTTTTGAAAGGTTGGAGTGTGCTTGAAGGACTAAAGCCTCTATTTATGAAACCAAAAACTTAACTTCTCTGTGCCTTAGTTTTGCAACCCATAAAAGAGGAATGAAAACTACTCCACTGGGTTAAAATGAATTAAATAAGTTAATATTTAGGGAACACTTACAATACTTACTTACAGCTGATAGAAACTGGAAAGTAGAGAGGGGAAGAATGCAAGCATAGAGGAGTCTGTTGTTTATAAACATTAAAAATTAAAGGCAACCAACAGAACTAAACATCAAAATATAACTAATGAAAACAGAGGAAAAAAGAAGATTTTGCACAGACACATTTATATATAGCTTGAGATATATATATATAAGCTCTACAGACATAGCTTGATTTATTTAGTTACGTCGGAAACACTGAAACAGACAAAAGTCTTTAACCACTGGAGAATGGGACTGGAAAATAGGGTAGGGTAAAAGAGGCTTAACTTTTCATGTTATACCTTAAAAAACTGGTTCAATTTTCATTTCCAGGTACATACACTGTTTTTATAAATTTTTTAAAAAGATGAGTTCAAAAATAAAAAACTTGAAGGTCACCCTTTAATTCACCTAAATTAAAATCTTTTCAAGGAAAAGAATGTGAAAAGAAAATTTTCTCCACAACAGAAGTTTGAAGAACAAGCCTTAAAAGAACATGTTAAAAGAGAAGTATTTAAATGCTCTTTCTTACAGGTAATACAATGATAATAGATAATAAAATTTTTTCAATAATGCCTTCTCATAATTAAAGACCATATGATACAGAAATGGAATTTTAAAAACTACTTTGGAAGGAACTCGATTTAGAGAGCAACATCTATTTTTCAACAGGTATTTTCCATTCATCAAACATCCTGACATGTATTTTTTTAAATGATAGAGTTTTCACTACTCCCTAAAAAAATCTGAATCCTAAGAAATAGGTTTTAATGAGAGGTGGTTTGTTTGTTAGCCCTGAGCTAACGTCTGTTGCCAATCTTCCTCTTTTTTTTTGCTTGAGGAAGATTAGCCCTGAGCTAACATCTATGCCAATCTTCCTCTACTTAAATGTGGGTCACTGCCACAGCATGGCTGATGAGTGGTGTAGGTCCTCACCTGGGATCCGAACCCCCCAAACCCGGGCCGCTGAAGCAGAGTGTGCTGAACTTAACTGCTAGGCCACTGGGCCAGCCCCTCGTGAGAGGTGTTTAATATGTTCTGAATAGTAGAACATTTTCACAGGTAAAATGGTAGAATCTGAAAATTATTTGGAGCTTAATAGCTTCTGATTAAGAAAAACAACAATCTAAAACAAAGAGAAGTGATGAAATCTGATCTTTTATTAAAGTAACCCAATTTATCATTCAGGAAAAAAGTCTACAGCTCAGTTTGTGCTATCAGACATTTTAATATATGGCAGTAACTTTCTTAAATGACGTCCACCTAATCAACTTCCCAGATTATCCAATGCTCACTTTTCCCTGGGTAACAGAAACGGATGCTGGAGCACACTGACTGACTCACAACCAGTAAACTACTTAGGTATTCCACAACTGAGTGACATGATTACCAAGAATCATTTGTTTGTTCCTAAACTTGTTTATGCCAATTTATTATTTTAATTATAAAATGCAATCAAATATCTAAACTGACAAAATGAGAGTACAAAGATAGTTGTTTTAATGAAAACTAGGTAGAACACTCTGGAAAAAAGGAAAATAAGCCAAGTCTCTTAAAAACCAGAAATGTAACAAGAATGATTCTGTACCCAGATTCTCGGATTGCTTTGCAATGTCTAAGTTCTTCTCGGATTGCTTTGCAATGTCTAAGTTCTTGCTCTATTTTGGTTTTTTTTTTTAAGTACATCATAGAAGATGGCTATGGGTGTGATTTATGAGAAAAAAACAAAGCTAAACTAATTAGGGGATCCATACTCAAAGAAACAGCCTCCTCACATCAATTACATTTATACACTTCAAATTACAATCAAATGTTTAAACTTTGTAATGACCATATAGAAGACATTGTCCTTTGCCTATCCCATAGCCATTCTTTCCCATTCTTTGTTTGCCTCATTTTGTTTGGGGTGGTAATATATGTGTTCCCAACAATGAATTATAATTAGTCTAAGCCAGTGTTTCTCAACAGGGCTGTTACTGACATTTTATGCTGGACATCCTACCTTCTTTGGAACTGTCACATGCACTGCAAAAAGTTTAGCACCCCTAGCCCCTGCCCACTAAATGTCAACAATATTCTCCACATATTTCCAGATGCTCCCTAACAGAAGTTATATAACAAACATCCCATTCTCCTACCTTCAGAACCACCAGCACAAAGTAATCATCATTATCTTATTTCTTTTTGCCAGATTGTTGCTTTCCTGGCTCCCCTGTAGCTAAAGGAGGCTACCAGGCCCAGTTCCGGTGAATGAGACAAAGGGAACTTTGCAAGAGCTTCTGAAAAAATGCTGTCCTTCACTGATAAAAAGAAAAAGCCACTTGGAGGATCCTTTCTGAAAGCGTACCCATCCCAATCAACATTCCTGCTTTAAATCTGAACATGGTATCTAGACCACAGCAGTCTACTTTAAGGACCATGAAGGTGTAACTGTGAAGCCAAAAAGTCAACACACGAAGGAGAGAAGATCACTGAATGAGAAATAGCCAGCATTCATCACAACATTGCTGAACTGCTGGATGGAACAACCTTAAGACTACATACCTCCAGACCCCTTGTTAAGAAAATACATATTCTTATGATTTAAGCCACTGTTAATTGGGTATTCTGATATTAAAGGTCTTTACTTGAATCAACTTTTTTGATTAACTGACCCAATTCTCCCAATTCTGTCAGTTAAGAGAACTTCTACTATAATTATAACACCAAAATCTATTATTATAGGGGCCAGCCCCGTGGCGTATCGGTTAAGTGTGTGTGCTCCGCTGCTGGCAGCCCGGGGTTCAGACCCCGGGCGTGCACCGACACACTGCTTCTCAGGCCATGCTGTGGTGGTGTCCCACATATAAAACAGAAGAAGATGGGCACAGACGTTTGCTCAGGGCACTCTTTCTTAGCAAAAAGAGGAGGATTGGCAGCTGATGTTAGCTCAGGGTTAATCTTCCCCACCAAAAAAAAAAAAAAAAATTAGATTTTTTGTCCAGCACTTAAAAGTACTTAATGCAAACCACAATAGGTGCCCAATAAATATTTAATGTCACAACCCAAAATCCAGAGCTGTGATCACAGCAAAACATCTTTAATATAGGTCTGTTTTTATCCTTTCTCCATACACTAAAAAAGAATACTACATGGTTTTGAAGGAGTTTCTACCTTAAACTCTATATGTATACCCACGTTTGAAAACAGCAAAAGATGAGAATATTGACCTTGACGTTAGCAAAGGATGGCCAACTGCTAAACTCAATTCCTTCTCTTGAGCTTATTTCAAAGATAAATAAAATAACCCATAGCTCTGTCCCATCAAGGGGGTGAGGGTAGGGGCTGGGGCAGGAATCAGTCTTCTCTAAGTTGCCACATTGCTTTAAAGTTTTGCAAGAGTCAGAATCTGTTTAGAAGGTGATATCTCCACCTTGTTCCATAAACCAATTTCCCTTGGTGCTGTGGAAGAGCAGAGTACATATTTCCTGATTGTTACTATTTCTCTCAGAAATTAAGAACTTCCCTTAAGATGAAGAATTAAGCCTTTTAAATCTAATCTTAAAATTTTAGAAACTGATCACAAAAATAAATTAATGCAAACTGAGCACAACTCATTTAAACTAACTTCTACCAGATTCATGCATGTAAAATAAACTGAAATATTTCCATCCAAAAAGTATTCTATAATTTAGCTACCTGATAGAACTATTTTTCTTTTCAACTTGTAAGGATATTAATATAGTCAAATTGGAAAAGTACAAATTTCAAAGAATAAATCCATTTGTAGCTACAGATATTCTATGTCCACACATCTTATATCTTATTCAGTTAAGCGGCAGGAGGTGGTGTGCGTGGAAAAGGCAGATGAAATAAGGAATATAAAGGATCATCACAGTAGGGAACCAAAAAAAGAAAACCCCATCTATCTTGGGGAGAAGTAACTAGATAAATGAATTGATGAATATGACTCCTTCAACCAAAGTTAAAGATACCAATTTAACTGAAGCCAGTAAAGATCTTTAAATAAGCCAACATCTTGTGCCTATATAAAAGCCTATATGAAACAAATTGGTGATCTCAGTTCAGATATCCTGGAGGTCTTATTAATGTGAGTGTACAGTACTGAAGGTAACATGTATAGAATAAAAATAGATTCCATTTCAGATATGGGTAAACAGTAATTACATTAAATTACTATTTTCACAAGATATCTGAAATGGCTCAAAATTATTTAAAATTTTGCTATTTCTAGAAACAAATATTATATATATATACTCATTGTGTCTCAAATGCACATATATTAAAATATATATACTAAAACATATTTACTTTGCAGGATTTTTTTTATTAGTACACTACAAATTCTGAGGTCTTAACCTTCAAGAATCTTTCCTTTTTAATTTTATAAAGAAAAACTCTCACCAAAACAAAGAGAAGGTAAAAGAAATTCCAAAACCATCTATTTGGTATAATATATGTATCACTATCAATCCACAAATAAAAAGTTGTGCCAAACTATATGAATATTAAACAGCCTTATCAACAATTAATAATTATTAAAATCAAAGCAAATTTTAAAAACACTCAAGTTGAATAGCATTACTTCTTACAAGAGATATAATAACTACTTTAAAAATATAACAAGTAAAAAAATCCCACAAGATAAACCAGTCAGAATAAATTAGCTGGTTTTTATGTTTGGCTTTGTTTTAAAATAAGCGAGTATATATACTACAAGGGCTTCATATATATTCGTTTTCTAAAAACAAAAATTTTTCAATGACAAATTTGGCAATTCATCTCTTAAAGATCCTGACCTAAGTATCCAACTGCATTTTAGAAGCCATGAATTCCACTTACCACATACTTTACAGCACTTATAAACTGGTTGTGGAAGAGGAGATGCTGTGTTTCATCTTCTGGATTCGAAGCTGTGTAAAGCATGCCACAAACATTACAGGAAACTGCTCCAAATCTTTTCTGTCCTGCATCCTATTTATAAAAAACAAACAAAAGTTTTTTTTTCCCTCAAAAGAATAATTCCAGAACATCAGCCTCTAAAGCTATAATGTGAACATAAAGTGAGAAGGGTTTAATCTATAAGTAACATTCAGTGTTGATTACAAAAACCAAGAAGTTAATCATTGAAATCTGTGTGTAACTTTATTAAGCACTGTTTCCATTTTAGTAATCTGATCACTTGCTCCACAGTATTTAATAACAACTGAAAGGAACTGAGAAATATCTTTAACACTACAATCTTAGTCCTAAAGCCCCAAATAGCAAATACTCTATAAATAAAAACTAATATATATTTTATATCTGCAATATTTATACTTCTAAAGTTTAGAGGAAATAGTGTTTTATATATTTTTTTAATGCCCTAAAAGTCTATCCTCTTTAATGGTTTTGTTCTAGTATATAGATATTAAAAATATTTTGATGTCACCAGAAACCCTTGAGAAAAGGTAAAATTAATTTTCTATTATCTTTATATCAAATAAGTATGAAAGACTGATTATAATCACCTATACTCCAGTAATTCATACTTGTGCTACAGAATAGTAATTGTTTACAAAATGTTTTCTATTCTTGTCCTTATTCAACAAGAAAATTACAGCAATACTATCTAACTTTAAGAAAATAAAGTGGGGGGGGGCAGGTGGCACAGCAGTTAAGTGTGCGCGCTCCGCTTCGGCAGCCCGGGGTTCACAGGTTTGGATCCTGGGTGCGCACCGAAGCACTGTTTGTCAAGCCATGCTGTGGCGAGGTCCCATATAAAGTAGAGGAAGATGGGCATGGCTGTTAGCCCAGGGCCAATCTTCCTCAGCAAAAAGAGGGAGATTGGCATTGGATGTTAGCTCAGGGCTGATCTTCCTCACAAAAACAAACAAACAAAAAAAAGACAAACAAACGAAAAAGAAAAGTAAAGAAAATAAACTAGGGCCAGCCCAGTGGCATAGTGGTTAAGTTCACACGCTCTGCTTCACCAGCCCAGGGTTCGAAGGTTCAGATCCCAAGCATGGACCTACTCACCACTCATCAAGCCATTCTGTGGTGGCATCCCATATACAAAATAGAGGAAGATGGGCACAGATGCTAGCTCAGGGCTAATCTTGCTCAGCAAAAAGAGCAAGATTGGCTGGGGCTGGCCCAGTAGCACAAGCGGTTAAGTGTGCGCCTCTGCTGTGGCGGCCCGGGGTTCACGGGTTCAGATCCCGGGCGTGCACCAACGTACTGCTTGTCAAGCCATGCTGTGGCGGCGTCCCATATAAAGTAGAGGAAGATAGGCAAGGATGTTAGCTCAGGGCCAATCTTCCTCACCATAATAATAATAATAATAAACTAAAAAAGCACAATTTCTTTACTCTTTCTGCTCTAAAACTGTGCAATTTCAACTAATTACTGAAAAAAACAGGATCTAAGATAATATCTCTAGTGCCTTAGAACTAGGGTTAAATATAGCAAAGAGAAATCAAATGGTAAATAAAAGATTATGTATAAAACTAAAGGGAAGTTCATTCTAAAGGTTTCAAACTGTTGACAAAATGTTAACCTGAAATTTATTTCAGGTAGTTTAAAAAAATTTGTAATTGTGGTAAGATATACATAACATAATATTTACCATCTTAACCATTTTTAAGTGTATGGTTCAGTAGTGTTAAGTACAGTCACACTGTTGTGCAACTAATCTCCAGAATTCTTTTCATTTTGCAAAACTGAAACTATATACTCATTAAAGAAAAGTTCCCCATTCCCCCCTTCATCCCCAGCTCCTGGAAACCACCATTCTACTTTCTGTCTCTATGAATTTGACAACTCTAGGTATCTCATATAAGTGGAATCATAAAATATTTGTCTTTTTGTGACTGGCTTATTTCACTTAGCATAATGTCCTCAAGGCTCAACCATGTTGCAGCATGTGTCAGAATTTCCTTTCTTTTTAAGGTTGAATAATATTCCATTGTATATATAGCCACATCTTGTTTATCCATTCATCCGGTGATGGACACTCTGGGTGCTTCCACCTTTTGGCTACTGTGAATAATGAACATAGGTGTACAAACATCTCTTCAAGAAGGCAGTTTTCATAGTAATGAGTAAACATTTCTGCCTCAGTTTCCTCACTGGTAAATGGGAAATAATAGTAGTACCTATCTCATACTTTTTCTATAAGGCTCAACTTAGTTAATATGAGTGGACTACATGGAACAATGCATTCAAAAAGTATTAGCTACTATCATGATCATTAACATCATCATCATTATCAACTCTTGACCAGCACTATCCAATAGAAATGCGATCCACAAATGTTATTTTAAATTTTCTAGTAGCCATGTTAAAGAATGCACAAGCAAACAGGTAAAATTAACTTTAATAATGTATTTAACAAAACATATCCCAAATACTATAATTTCAACATGTATTAAATATAAAAAAACTAGTGAGATACTTTACATTCTTTGTACTAGTCTTGAAAATGCAGTATATATATTTACAGTTATAGCATCCTCAATTATGACAAGCTATATTTCAAGTGCTCAACAGCCACATGTGACTAACATATTGGATAGTGCAGCTCTAGATTCTATTTGTCAAATCCTATTTCACTATCGTACTGATTTGACAACAAAAACATTATTAAATTTGATGAAACAACTTTTCCTCTCACTAATCCTTCTGAAATTTTCTAGATAATTCTTACAAAGTTATTCTCCCATATTAAAGTTAGAATTGATCATCCAGTCCCCAAAAATCCTACTGCTTATGTCAACTGGAACTATATTAAATGTCCCTATTATTTTGGGTCCCTTCATTTTTTTATACTGTGCTCATTCAAATTAGATTTCTAATCAATCAAAATGTCTCCCTCTCTTTGAAACCAGGGGCCAACTTGCTTCAACTACTCAGTTAGTTGTCTGTTTGCAAAAGTAGTTAGATAATGCATTACTAAAACCCACTGTATAGGTAACATCTCCCTGGCGCCTGGGTCACCATGGTAACGGATGCTTGAGTTGTTTATCATGAACTAGGAGTTGACACCCCGTCCAGTTCAGGCCAGTTCAAGACTACCAACCTACCAACTGTGTCTGCGCCGGTGTCCAACTGGTGAACTCCAGAGGTCAGAGAGCCAAAAACTCCACCCTCAGATCGTGTTAACATCACCATTTTGAGAACATGCGTCCTATGAAGAGCCATGAAGCTTGACTATGCTTGTGCAGATCACCCGTTACCTCTCTTCTCCTTACCTCCAATCATCTATCCCCACACTTCAGACCACAGTGCCCCCCCCTACTCCATAAATATCCCTTGTCCCCATTTTGGGGGAAGCAGATATGAGATTTCTTCTTCCATCTCCTCACCTGGCTGCCTTGTGAATAAATCTTTTCTCTGATGCAAACTCGTTGCCTCAATGATTGGCTTTTCAAGCAACAGGGAAAATGTACCTGGTTCCGTAACCTCTTTCCCAATTTGCCACCAAATTACAGAGTACTTATGTTCTATTTCAAATTAACTGTTGGTTTATCTTCCTGGAAAATGTAGTTTTAAAATGATAACATATACTAAAATATAGATATTTAAAATCATTTTATGTATTAAGCTCTATGTTACATTAATATTTAAACCAACCACTAAAAGAAAGTAGTGATTAAATGGCATATTTAAGAAAGTAACAAATGTGAAATAAATTATCAGTCAAGTAAAACTAGAAGAATGGAAATTTGAATTTTTATTATTTATTACAGGATGGATTCATCACTTTGCGGGGGGGGGATTTGTAACAATAACAGGATTATTTCTATAATATATTTATGGTAACCAAAAAGGGCTCTTTGGAAAAAAGGAATGAATTTATTCTTTAACAACGTGCATAAATAAGACGCTTATGAAAACACTTCACCAAAAAGGTCAAGTTGTATACTTACTATGATCAACTGTTTTTCATCAGCTTTCTCTGCTTCTTTTAGTTTCAAGTCCTTCGGAATTGTTATCTCCAAACGGGAATTACACTTAGGCCAAGAATGATTAGGTGGTGTCTCCCTTTAAAAAAAAAAAAATTAAATGTTATAGAACCATATCACTTCAAATCACTGAAAGGAAAAAAAGTAACTTATTTTCTAGACAACACTGACAAATTTCAACTCCAAGGGGGGAAAAAAATAATCTTTTAAAAATCTAAGGCGGGGGCGGGGGCAGGGGCCGGCCCGGTGGCGTAGTGGTTAAGTGTGCACGCTCCGCTGCTGGCAGCCCAGGTTCGGATCCCAGGCGCGCACCAATGCACCACTTGTCAGGCCATGCTGTGGCAGCGTCCCATATAAAGTGGAGGAAGATGGGCACGGATGTTAGCCCAGGGCCAGTCTTCCTCAGCAAAAAGAAGAGGATTGGCAGATGTTAGCTCAGGGCTGATCTTCCTCACAAAAAAAAAAAAGTGAGTGTTCAATAAATTAAAAAAAAAAAAAAAAAAATCCAAAGGGGGAACCCAAGAAAACTAATTTTCAACAAATCAACAAGAAACTGCAGCACCTACTATAGTTTAAATAAGTTTTAAGCTTTAGCATCTGAGTCACGACAGTTTGTCCTAAATTCTGTGTTTGGTAATCAGTAAAGCAAAATAAGTCAGATTTAATTTAATTCGGACACTAAAGACAGAAGAAAAAGCTTTTAATCTACTGAAAACACTTTTCCTGAAAACACTTTTGGTAATACCCAGTATTTTGAGGGGTTTGGGGAAAAGAGCATTCTCAAACACTGTTGCTGGGAGTATAAAAAGACCAACCACTTTGGAGGGAAATTTGGCAATGTAGGTTAAGTCCTATAGTTATGAATTTATCCTAGATATAGTCACACAGATGAGCAAAGACACCCATGTTTATTGCAGGACTTTCTTTTTGGTAGAAATAAACTAGAAACAACCAACATATCTATAAAGTGGAGAACTGTTCAGTAAACAAGGGAATATTCACACAATGAACTCTAACGTAGAATTTAAAAGCATGAGGAAAGGAGGTAGAAAAGATGCCCATAATACACTAAGTAACAAAACAGCTAGGGGGCTGGCCCAGTGGCACAGGGGTTAAGTGTGCGAGTTCCACTTTGGTGGCCTGGGGTTTGCCAGTTCAGATCCCGGGCACGCACGGACGCACCACTTGTCAAGCCATGCTGTGGTGACATCCCATATAAAGTAGAGGAAGATGGGCACAGATGTTAGCCCAGGGCCAATCTTCCTCAGCAAAAAAGAGGAGGACTGGCATCAGATGTTAACTCAGGGCTGATCTTCCTCACAAAAAAAAACAAAAACAAAAACAACAACAACAAAAAAAACAAAAGCTATAAAACAGTATGTATGGCAGAGAAAAAAGTATAATGAAAAGAGAATTTGTATCACTGTCTCTCCACATGAAAAACTGAGGATTACGAGCACAACTTTTTAGGGAAAAATCCCCCAAACTCAAAACTTACAGGTATAAAATCCTTAAGTTCTCATACTTACACTTAAATTAAACTAATACCTTACCTGTTATCACTGGTCTTAGATGTTTGGTTATTGAGTATACTATGCTGCTTGGGAGCTGAACCTGTAATTTAATCAATAAGATGGGTTACGTACTAAGCTTTGTACTAGATCTCCACCTAATGGTCGAAAATCATTACACAGAAAGAAAAAACTGAATGCACTAAACGATTGTTTTTCGTGTGTGTGTGAGGAAGATTCGCCCTGAGTTAACATCTGTGCCAATCTTCCTCTACTTTGTACGTGGGCCACCGCCATAGCATGGCTGATGAGTGGTGTAGGTCCACACCCAGGATCCAAACCCGCAAACCCGGGCCACCGAAGCAGAGCGTGCAAACTTAACCACTACACCACCAGGCTGGCCCCCTAAATGCTTTATTTTTAATAAAGACCAATTGATAAAATTAGAGCCCCCTTCCTAAATATTACTCTTCAGAGTAGATTAACAGTTTGCCTCTAGTTTCACCAATAACAACTAGCATTAACAATAAAGGAAATTGTTTAAATGCCTGCATAATTATACAATCTCTAAATGGAAACATTTCTTAGTTTAAAAAAAAAACTGTAGTCTCCGGGGTTTTAATCACATTAATAATCAAATAATGCAATAATCAATTCATTTTATTTTCTAATAAATAAAGGCAGTTCTCATATTCATATTATACTTCCCCTTCCCCTACTAAGAGAAAAGATTAAATGATATTCAATGAAAGCAATTATCTGACTTCAATATTGTGCTCCAAGTATACCTATCCTTTAGCAGAGAGGAAAGTAGGAATTAGGAATTTCTTTTCCAGATCTCCTGGTGCTTCACCTGATACAGGTGAGCAAATCTCTATTCAACAGTTCAAATAATACATTGTCAAAAATTTTTCACAAGCTTACAAAAATTTTGTGTGGTATAAGTGGACAAATTGCAGCACTTATTAAATCCTTAAGTCAAAGATAAAATTACTAAGATGGAGTGGCAAAGCATAAATAGTCATTTACACTTGAGAAATAAGCTGCTACCACTAATGTCAGCAATTCATTAAGTAACACTTCTACAGAACTTTTGGTAGGAAGTCAAAGAATCATACTTAATTGCTTTAAACAAGCCAATCAATAGAAGCAATTCTCCCTCAAAGAATGATGATAATCACACATTTGAAAAACACAAGCAATGGTTAAGAAGGATTTAACAAGCTTATATGGTAGTCAATAAATTTTCCTCTGACAAAAATACCTCTGAACACTGAAATCCAAATAATATTTTCAAAGTATTACCTGGAAACTTATTCTCTCCTGTATCAATTTTTGCTTGACTGAGCAGAGTTGAAACAGTAGTGATATTTTCCACCGGATTGTTTTCAAGCTTGGGTTCCAAACATAGGCTGGAATTCTGAAGACATTAAATTCAAAATTTTAATATTTGTTTTTATATCAACCTTTATGTCTTATCCCAATACACTTTCAGTGAATTTTAGCATTATCTCCCCACAAGCTGCCCTCTCAACACCAACTCCTATTATTTCCCTTTATGGTAGATTGGAAAATTTGCCTCTCCACAGATATATTCCATATTTGCTTGGCTCTATAATTTTTATGAGTTTCATCTATCTAAACCTGCATTATCCAATAGAGTAGCCACTGACACATCTGACTATCGAGCACTTAAAATGTGGTTAGTATAAATGATTTGAGATGTGTTATAAAGGTCTATCACATGCCTGATTTTGAAGTGTTGGTACAAAAAAAAAAAGTAAAATATCTCAATTTTAAAAATTGATTACGGGGCTGGCCCCGTGGCTTAGCGGTTAAGTGCACGCGCTTCGCTGCTGGCAGCCCGGGTTCGGATCCCGGGCGCGCACCGAAGCACGGCTTCTCCGGCCATGCTGAAGCCGCGTCCCACATACAGCAACTAGAAGGATGTGCAACTATGACATACAACTATCTGCTGGGGCTTTGGGGGAAAATAAATAAAAATTATAAAAAAAAAAAAAAAGAAAAAGAAAAATTAAAAACTGATATGTTACATTAATCTCCATTAATAGGAAAGAAGTTAGTTACTGGTTTAAAAAATAAATTATAAAATAATGGAGCTTTAAAATTCATGAAGTCCGAATAATTTAAATTCAGTCCAGAGAATTCACAGAAGGCCTATCAGATGCTTAGCCTTATCAAATATCATCATTTCTCAGTACTGCTGAGACCAACACCATAATTAAAAGAGCAAAATTACAGACAGCCACAGAAAGTTTTTCAAATGATGTAAAGTTTGTTTTTACATTCTCCTACCTCTCCAAGTATAAATCTAGCTAGACTCTGAAGCCAGCCAATCTTAGTTTAAATCCTGACTCCATCACTTAAACGTCACACAGGTAAGTTACTTAATCTCTAAGCCTCACTCTCCTCACCTGTAATATATGGATAATAACAGAACTCATAGTGTAGAATGTGGTGACATATGAAGCTCTCCTTTGTCTAACAAAGAGGCAGTGTTCATTTAAACAAAAGCTATTATGATGGTTGAACTAAGCTACCTCACTTCTTAGTGTTTACGGGATGAAGAGAAATCTCTAAACGCCTACTACAATGTAAATTCCTTAAAGGCAGGAAACATTAACTTCTATAGCTTTAGCACAGTGTCTTGGATGCAGCAGGCACTCAAATGTCTTGAACTGACATGGTCACCACCACATTTCCTGATCACTCAGTGATAGCGATCACACTGCTGATATAGATGAAAAGGCTGGAAACAACCTAAAAGTGCTTTAACAGAGGTAAACATAAATAAATTGTGGTATATTCCTTTACAGCTTTTAAAATACCCATGTACTGGGGCCGGCCCGGTAGCATAATGGTTAAGTTCGTGCCCTCCGCTTTGGCGGCCCGGAGTTCACAGGTTCGGATCCCAGGCACGGACCTACACACCACTCATCAAGCCATGCTGTAGCAGGCATCCCACATATAAAGTAGAGGAAAATGGACACAGATGTTAGCCCAGGGCCAATCTTCCTCAGCAAAAATAGAAGGATTGGTAACAGGTATTAGCTCAGGGCTAATTTCTCTCACCAAAAAAAAAAAAAAAATACCCATGTATCAATAAGTATGAAATGTAGACTACAAAAAACAAAACAAAAATATATACACACACAAACTATGTTAGCGTTTATGTAAACATTTAAAACACAAACAGTGCTAAGTACTCTATGGATATATATACACACAAACACATACAGTGAAATCATAAAAATATAAACAGAAAAGATCCACACAAACTTCAGGAGCACATGTAATTCTGGGGAGAGAGGTGAATGGAAAGAAGAGGGAGGTACAGTCTTTATCTCTGTAATATACTTGTCTTATTTTAAAAGACCAGAATTCAATAAAATGTTGATTTTTGTCAAATTCGGGTGATAGACATGAATGTAATGCTGGTCTCGGTAGTATTCTGAATGTTTAAAATATTCAAGAATTTTCAAAGATCAATAAATTTTTTGTTTTTTCCTGAGGAAGATTCACCCTGTGCTAACATCTGTGCCAATCTTCCTTTACTTTGTACGTGGGTTGCTGCCACAGCATGGCTACCAACGAGTGGTGTAGGTCCACACCTGGGAACCAAACTCAGGCTGCCAAAGTAAAGTGCGGCCACAGGGCCGGCCCAATAAAATTTCTAACACAAGTTTCATAGAACTGTTCCTGTGATGTTCCTCAAGACAGACGGACTGCATGAATCCAAAGCACATTTAAGTAAAAGCATTACAGAAGGTCAAAACAATGTAGTCTAAGTAAGCATCTCTATTCTAGTACAGTTTAGTCCAAAGGAATGGATTACATTTCTTACTCTTCAATATATTCTCCATAAACTGTCTTTTGAGTTTTGACAAGTATTTATGCAGCAAAGAGTTAGAAGACACTCTGCAGCTACACCTGGAGTGTAGCTATCAATTTGCTGACAAAGACACACCCTGACTAGAAAGCCATCCCATCTCTGCAAGCGGCCACACTTACTACTCATACTACCACTCACTACTTACTTCTAATTACTACCCCTATTTGAATTATTATCTTCTAATTGATGCTTTCATTCCCGTTCGAACAGAAAATAAAATCTAAGAGTACCATATGGTGTCTGCTCCCTTTAAGTTCACTTTGATTTTTAGTCCATGAGCATAGACGATGATGATCTATTTTCGTGGCCTTTGGAAATAAGGCCCAGACTCCTCCCTCACTCATATTTGCTCCCAGACCAAAATGCCTCTAAAGAGAACTTTAAATCACTCCCAAAACTTCAGGGTAACGATTTGTTTCTCTACTCATGATGATTTTTTTTCTCAAATGATCTTCTAATCTTCAGAGTATGTTGCTATAGAAAGAATGATGGCTGAAAATCACAACACCTCGATTCTAATCCTATTTGTGCCCCCAAACATGTGACCTAAATCACACTCCTCTCTTGCTCTCAGTTTTCCCACTATAAAATTAAATAACTGGAACAAATTAGTGGAGTTTTTAAAATCTGTATTATAGAGCTCCAGAGTTTTACGCACATAAAATTTCTGCATATTGCTTTTATATATTGGCATTTTTATCTATGATTTAATTTGGAAAGAAATAGGCTCAAGCTGCTCTTACAGAGTTTCAAAACTACTTCTTCAGATAATCATTCAAGCTTCTTCCAGCTATTAGATTCTGTTTTGCACTTTACTTTTCCATCTTAAAAATTCTTGGCCACTACAATTTTATTCTTAGACTGAAGATTGAAGTATTTACATCTTTCAGACATTTTGTTTGTCAACTGTTCAAAGGCCACACAAGTCAAATCAAAAGCCATCCCTACTACTAGAAATGTTTAATATTTAAATTTCATCAGGTGGAAAAAAGTTGATTTGTGCCAGCTGAAATTAATTTTAACAACTTGGTGAGAACTGAGCCCAACTTTTAAGTTCTACATTTCAGTCACTATGAAACATAGTTTCTGTGGTTACAATTAATAGAAAAAGAAAACAAATTAGTGTGCTAAATGAAAAAGAAAAGCTAGAATTCAACAGGTTTACATTTCACATAAAATAAAAATGAAGGGTGACAATGAGGAAACAATGAGAAGCATTCATATAAATGTGAGACATCTAAACCTGTCAGCAAGTTCTATCACTCACTACAAGATTGGGTCAATAAAACCCTTGCTAACAACTCAACAGGATACCTTAACAAATGATGCTTCAGTCTTTTATGAGCTAAAATATGTTGTAAAACATTTATTTCTTATTAGAAAGTACTCAGACATCTCTACCGTGCATAATGAAAATAGATTACCTTATCTGGTGTTGACTGAAAAGAATCTTTCATCTGGTTATCCAATGGTGGGTCGGGACATGGTTTTATCTGATTATCCAAATGACAAATTTCAGGAGCCCTTTTTGTGGTTCTATTAACTTCAACTGTAGTATCACTAATTTTAACTTCTTCAGAATTAATTTCTTTCATTTCTTCCTGCTGGCAAGCTATATTTTTATCATCTTGTGGTTTTGCCCCTATAAATGTATTTTGAGTTACTGGATGATGCATTTCTAATGTTGGTAGTGAAAAACTGGTTCGTAATGAGCCCAATTTAGGGGAAACTTGAGAGTCCAACTTATTTTGCTGCACAGAGTTAAATTTTGAGAGTTTAATTTTAGTCCAGTTGGAGTTCTTTTTAGTTGAGCTGTTTATTCCATTTAGTATACATTTCACAGGCTTTGTTTTTCTGCTGGGAAAGAAGCGATTACATTGAACATCCCGATTTGTTTCCTTCTGATGAAGTATTTGTCTTTCAATATCAGTCTCTTCCAATTTTATTTCTGTCGGCTTCTCTTCCTTTACATTTTCCATTTCTGAAGATTCTTTTTTTACCTCTACAGTGTCTGACTCAATTTCACCAGCAATTTCTTCACAGAGCTGTAAAATGCTACCTCGTTTGCTCTTTCCTGCTTGCTCTAGCTCATTATCT
The DNA here is from genome assembly GCF_020826845.1 of Diceros bicornis minor. Taxonomy (NCBI): domain Eukaryota; kingdom Metazoa; phylum Chordata; class Mammalia; order Perissodactyla; family Rhinocerotidae; genus Diceros; species Diceros bicornis. The sequence goes on along the minus strand of NC_080755.1, from coordinate 13,598,661 downwards.
ACACTTCGTTCAGGCACTAATGGCTGTGGACTACTTTGAGATTTTGCACTATTATTCACTTGTGTGTGAACTGACTTTATCTCATTCTTTTTGGAGACCACTGACGTAGCCATTTTTGACCTTTTTATCTCAGAAGTTACAGGCACAGATTTTGTTTTCTCTTTTCTAGTATTCTTCTGAAGACACTTTTCAGATCCTTTTACGCATTCAGAACTACAAGTATAAGCTGTGTGATGCTCTACTTTGCGTTTTTTTCCTTTTGGGGAATTTATTACCTCATTAATTAATGGATTTTCATCCTCTTTAGAGTCAGACTTCATTTCTAGTACTTTTCTTTTCACATGTTTTTGACTTGTTTTAACTTTATTAGATTTACTTTGAGTATTGCTACAATGCTCTTTTCTTGTTTGTGGCAAACTCTGTTTAACTGCTTGAACTCGACCCTGAATTTCTCTACTACGCAGAGACCTTGTTGAAACTTCTGTTAACTGTTGTAGCCTTTGTGATCTCCGGGTAAGCTGTTCATTTGCTCTAGGGGGTTCATGCACTGATTTTTTCTGAGACAATTTCTTGCTTTTCGTAGATTCTTGTTGTGAATGTCCCTTCACAGTCACCATATTTTTATTAATCGATTTACTAGCTTTTTTATCATTGGATGCTGCCTTTGCTGACCTTGTACTCATACATGTTCCTAATTCAGGCTGATTTATTTTATTTTCACTAGAAGTTTTAATTACTGATTTTATAGCTTCCTTTGGAACTGATTTTTTTGCTAGATTCCTTTGAGAATCTTGAATTTGTATTTCTAAATTCTTATCTTCACTTCTTTTAATAACAGTAGAGGAATTTTCTTTTGATTTCTCCTGAATGGACATCATTCCTGAGTAAGGTCCTCCTCTTCTGAGCAGTTTTTGAGAGGCTTTTCGTGTCCTGGTGGGTGTAAATGCTGAGTGTCTAGTATTATTACTGAAGAGCAGATCTTAAAAATCAACTTTAACTGATGCTGATATACATTTTCAACAAAAATACTAGTTTGCTTCAAGTAAGATTTCTGTCATCCCTAGGACATGAGAAAAGCTAGTATGAAGGCTGGAAGATATTTGCTTTACTTTGGACAAGGCAATAGAAATTCAAGGAAAATTTAACTCTAATTTGATATTTTTAGAACTTTTTATTTAAAAAATTTTAATTCAGGTTCAATCTGTTTTGTTAATTTTTCAACTAATATTGGTTTTCAGGCCTAGCCCTATTACTGGAGGAGTTATCACTGACCTATCTGTTTTGACAAAGTTTTGGAAAACTTTTTTCTTCTGAAGTCTACAGTTACTGAACTTTGATTCATTTGAAACATGTCTTACAGCTAACACGTTTTTTTCCTTGTTTGCTGAGTCTGTTGGTTTAAAGTTCTTATCTAACGTCTTTCGTTTAATAAAATATTCTATTAACATAGATTTCCTTTTGTGTTGCCATTTCTGAAAAATAAAAAAAAAAAATTAAATTTTGTACAATCCAAGAAATCTGGCAATGCTGACACTATACAGAAATAACTGTGATTTATAGAAAAACTAACTTCTTCTGAATTATTTAGTCCGTACACTTAAGGCTAACAGAATAAAGTATCCCAAGTAGAGTCTTACAAATAACCAATAATTTGTTTTATATAAGCATAGAATAGTTGAAAATCAGTCTATTTCTTGAAGTTACTTACGTTTCTTTTCCCACAAGACAGAATTGATCTTTCAGCCACCATAACTCATGAAAATTTGACAAAACCATTCCTTATAATATCCTCTTAACACATTACACAGCACCTAAAAGAAAAAGTATTTTAAAATTTTTTTTTTTTAATTTTTTGTTTATTGCAGTAACATTGGTTTATAACATTGTAAAAGTTTCAGGTGTACATCATTGTACTTCTATTTCTGCACAGATTACATCATGTTCACCACCAAAATACTAATTACAACCCATCACCACACACATGTACCGAATTATCCATTTCACCCTCCTCCCTCCCCCCTTCCCCTCTGGTAACCACCAATCCAATCTCAGTCCCTATGTGTTTGTTTATTGTTGTTATTATCTACTACTTAATGAAGGAAATCATACAGTATTTGACCTTCTCCCTCTGACTTATTTCACTTTGCATTATACCCTCAATGTCTAAAAGGTACAAAGGAAGGTCCGGCCCCATGGCTTAGCGGTTAAGTGCGCACGCTCCACTACTGGCGGCCCGGGTTCGGATCCCAGGTGCGCACCGACGCACCGCTTCTCCGGCCATGCTGAGGCCGCATCCCACATACAGCAACTAGAAGGATGTGCATCTATGACATACAACTATCTACTGGGGCTTGTCGGGGGGGGGGAGAAATTAAATAAATAAATACATAAATAAATAAATAAATAAAAGGTACAAAGGAAAGATACAATCATTCAATCACCTCTCATCACATATAACACTCCATAATTTTACCCTGTCCTACCCATTAGTCTTCAGAGCTCACTTTATACACAGCACTTAATTTTAGCATTTCTAACCTGAAGTAAACTGTGGTACATGCATCCAAGGGAATAGTATGCATCCATTTTATGTTGTAGAAATAAGTTTTAAAATACAAAAACAATCCATAATATGTACATGTAACGGATTAAACTGGTAAAGTAAAATCCTATTTTGAGGAAAAACAGTGCACATAAAATAACTATATACATAGAAAAACAATGACACAGTTAAAAAGGCAGATTTGAACACACGCACTTACCTCTCCTCTCATGTAAAATCTACTTTAAAAAAAGCAATAGATTAAGACAAAACCATAAATCCAAAAGATAAAGAAAAGAGTAGATGATAAAAATAAAAAGCATGGGAGCTACAAAGAAGGACAAATAATAACTAACCTCCAGGCACAAGAAACCTGAATCCTAAACTGGAAATGGGGAAAGCTGAGAAGCAGCTCTACTTAAACCACAGAATCCTCCAAGACTCAGGGATTGGCAGTACCAGGCTCCACAGGAGATGGGGAAGAAAATTGGACTCAAAAAAGCAGAAAGACTCCCAGATTGCCATTCCAATTACTAGCACCCAGAAGACTGCCCCTGCATCATTCCCTGAAGACAGGAGGTATAACTCTCTGGAAGGAGCACAACAAAAGGTCTTTGGTCTGGGGGTTCAACAGTCACAGCTGAAGGAAGAAGTTTCATACTGACAACAGAGCAAATAAATAGGAGTACACATACTGATTCCTAAAACCCACTCCCTCCACCCAAAGCCCTCTTTGCCTACTCTGAGACTCCTAGAGGACAGCAGCTAAGCCTATACCTTCCCGGAAGGAAACTAATGAATTATATACACACACACCCGCTCACTTACATCCTACAGTCAGGAGATTACCAGCCCACCCAGCCCACCCACCATCCAAGAATCACCACATACATGAGGAAAACCTTAAAATGAAAAAAACAGGAAACAAGTAATTTGGAAAAAACAAACTATGCAGAGACAAAACTAAAAATAAGCTAATTCATTCATGTAACAAATATACAAGAACATTCACAGTACAAAAAAGAAGTCTTGAAAATTAAAAATAACATAAAAGAAATGAAAAAGTCAATAGAACCATTAGAAGATAAAGGTCAAGAGATCTCCTATAAAGCAGAACAAAAAGACTGAGCTGGCAAATAGGAGACAAAAGCTAAGAAAGTTCAAGGACCATCCATGAAGGTCCACAGTCCAGTAATTGGGGTTTTAGAAAACAGAGAAAAAGCACTGAAAAAAATCAAGAATTCAAGACATTTTACTAGAACTGAAAGACTTGAGTTTCCAAATTAAAAGAGCCAAGAGCATCTAACACAATGGATGAAAGAAAAAGATTTTAAAAAGCGTATCATGAGGACAAAAAGATGACCCTCAAACTTTTAGAGGGGGAAAAACTTCTTGAACACATACAGAAGATTAAGACTCAGAGCTACATGAGACCTCTCAACAGCAACAGCAGAAGAGAGATAATGGGGAAATCCTTCAAAATGCTGAAATACAATTATTTTCAAAGTAGAATTCAATGCTCAAAAAATTAGGTGTGAGTCTAGAATAAGGATATTTTCAGACACATAGGGTTTCATTACCTTCCACACATCTTGTAGAGAAGTGCACCACAAAACGAAGGAGTTAAAATGAATCAGAGGAAGAGCAGAGAGTTCAGAAGCAAAAAAAAAAAAAAAAAGAAAACAAGAAAAGATGTGTGTCTTTACTGAAGTTCATATGAATAAACTAGACAATTAAAAAGAATTTTTAAAAAGAATTGCTATTGATAATACAGATATATAGCCACTCTTGATTCTTTACTCATGCCTCTAGAAGGAATGACTTGGCAGTTGAAGGACTGAGGACATTTTTAAATATATCTTTCTTAGTGTTGTCAACTTTTGGAGGGTACAAACCAAAAAAGTATCCTGGATATATGTGGTAACACAAGAAGTCTCCCATTAAATTCAGCAAGTATTTTTTTTAAAAGTGTTGCAGAGGTGATACAATTAAGCAAGCGAAAGAAATAACAAACAAAAAACTGAAAGACAGAAAATTACTATTAGCAGAAAAAAATTCAGGACAATCAACAGAAAAATTATTAGAATGTGGATTCAGTAAGGTGAATAGGCAAAAATAAACATTAAAAACTTAAAAACTTTAAGTAAACAATAATCAACTGAAATATATAATAGAAGAAAATATCACATACCAGTTACAATAACACACACATACATAAATCAACTTAAAAAGTAATAGGGTGTAGATTTGTGCTTGCTGATATTAAAATACACTTAGCTGTAACAATTTAGTTCCAACATATCAATAGACAAGAGATTAACGGAACAGAACAGAGACTCCAAAGATAGGCCCAAATGCATGAGGGAATTTAGTACATATAAAAATGGTGTTAATTTCATTAATTTCAAATTAATGAAGAAAAGATTACTCAACAATTGGTGTTAGTACAACTAGGTAGCCATCTGAGTAATTTTGGTTTAAGAGTGAGATAACGTCCAGGAAAAATTTAATCATTAAAAATTAAAACATAAAAAAACTGATTAAAATGTGGGAGAATTTTAATATTTATTTTTAGAATGAGAAAAGCTTTCAAGCCTTGTTAGAAAATTCAGAAGCCAAGTTTGAGAGAAAAGACCGGGGGGAAAAATACTGGCAAGAAATAGCCAAGAGCTAATCACCATAATACATGCACAGGAAAGAAGCCACAGATGGCTGGTGTGATAATAGAATAATATAAATTAGAAGGGAAACAAAATACCATTTTTCACCTATCAGATGGCCAAAGATCAAGAAGTTTAACAACACAGTCCTGGCAAAGGTTTGTAACAGGTACTCTCACATTATTGCAGGTGATTTCAACGTCTATGCAGGACAACTTGGCAATATCTACGAAAATTATAAATGCTAAATTTCAAACAATTCCATTTCTAGGACTTTATATTACAGATATACTTGCACAAGTGCACAAAAGACACAAATGTAGTAAATACAAAATTCTTTGCAACACTGTATCAACAGACTGAATACCCCCAACAAACAACCATCACTATAAGCTACTTAAATAATTGATGATACATTCATGCAATACAATACCACGCAATCATGACAAAGCAGAGCTGTGATTCAACTCAATTCCAGGCAAAATTCCCACAGGCTTTTTATATAGAAATTGACAATCTGATTCTAAAACTCATGTAGAAAAGCAAAAACCAAGTACGACAGTCAAAGCCTTCTTTATTTATTTATTTTATTTATTTACTATTTTTTTGGTGAGGAAGATTGGCCCTGAGCTAACATCCGTTGCCAATCTTCCTCTTTTAGCTTGAGGAAGATTAGCCCTGAGCTAACATCTGTGCTAATCTTCCCCTATTTTGTATGTGGGACCCTGCCACAGCATGGCTTGATGAGCGGTGTGTAGGCCCGTGCAGAGGATCCAAAACCGTGAACCTCTGGCCACCAAAGGAGAGTGCACGAACTTAACCACTATGCCACCAGGCCAGCCCCCCAAAGCCTTTTTTTTTAAAAGAACAAATTTGCAATACTGACACTATCTGATTTCAAGAGACTGACAATAGGACAGGCACAGAGATCAATGGAACAGAGATCAATGGAACAGAGAATCCAGAAACAGACGCATACAATTATAGCCAATTGAGTTTTGGCAAAAGTGCCAAAGCAAGTTCATGGGTAAAAAGAAAGAATGAAAAAAATGGTGCTAGAACTACTGGATATATCCAACTAGAAAAAAAGAACATCAACCCTTCTCATACAACCCACAAAAATAATTTGAGATTGATCACAGACATTAATGTAAAACTATAAAACTCTAGAAGAAAAAGGTGAAAATCTTTGAGACTTTGAGGTAGACAAAGATTTTTTTAGGCAAGAATCCTACTCATTCCACATATGTCCACATAAAAACTTATTCAAAAATCTTTAAAGCAGCTTTACGCACAATACCAAAATCTGAAAACCCAAAAGTCAGGGGAATTGGATAAACAAAATATGGTGTGTCAATATAATAGAAAGCTACTCAGCAATCAAAAGGAACAAACTACTGGAACAATATGGATGAAACTCCCAGTCACAATGCTGAGTGAAAAAACTAGACACAAAGAGTACATAATGTATAATTCCATTTTTCATGAAATTCTACAAAAGGCAAATTAATCTACAGAAAAAAGAAAGCAGATGAGTCATTGCCTGGGGTCAGGGGTGGAGGGAGAGAGAGACTTTTGGAGGTGATGCAAATGTTCTGTATCTTGATTGTGATGGTGGCTCGAAAAGCGTGTACATTTGTCAAAATCCACCAAATTGTACATTTTAAGAGGGTGCAGTTTATTGTACATAAATTATACTTTAATAAAGCTGTCCAAAAAACAGAGCTATAAGTAACTGATACGGACCTACAACCAAGAAACGTTGTTAAACCAAAAAACGCAAGGTGCAGAACAGGGTGTACTTCCCTTTGTGTAAAAAGAGAAAAGAGAGGCAGTGGGAGGAAGAAAATGTATAGAAACATATGCTTGCTTATGCACACAATAGGTAGGGACGGATGCACAAGAAACTAGTAATAGGGAAGATTTCTGGGAAAGAGAACTACAGGACCAAGTGTCAGTGTGAAAAAAGCTTCCTCTTCACTATATACCCATTTATATGTTTTATTAAGTAGACATATAACCTTGTCAAAAAATTTAAATGTTAAATTTCTCTGAAAATATAAAGTATATTCGTCACACTGACTAACCATCTCAGAAGGCACTAAATGATGAAAGTATAAGCCACTTACCTTACTAAAATGGAAATCACATATCACTTTTTTAAGTTGATTGATGATGCTCCCAATGAATGATGCTTCTAATAACTTCCAGTGTGTTTGGGAATTAATCTAAAAAAAAAAATTCTATAGCTAAAGTAAAACAATCTATTTAAAAAACATGAGAATACAAAAACTGTATTGTCTTATTAACTGATAGATTAAAACAACTTAGACTAAGCTAGACTAAGTAAACAGGCGCCTTGTGACAATTTTTCACTATTACATGCAAAACATCACACACTGAAACATAATCACCATCTCATTTTTATACCATATAGATTTGGTTTTCCTTCAAAAATAACCACTACCTCCTTACTCCAATCGCCACCTCCACGGAAGGAGTATATTTTTCCTTCCCAAATGATGCTGAGCTTAGCCATATGCCTTACTTCAGCCTCATACTGGGCAGAGTAAACTTCCCCGCCCCCAGAGCGTTGGCGAACTGACTTGCATTGGCCAATGGGATGTTAGCAGAAACGATGCACACAGAGGTTTGAAATGTCTTTGTGCAGTTGGGCTTGCCCTCTTGTACCTCTGCCACCACCATGAGAAGAGTTTCACCAGGTAGATTCTGCCCCTTCAGCCCCAGAATAAACACAAAGAGTAGAAATGAGCCAAACCCCAAATGAGGTGCCAAGCATAACCTACAAGGAGAAGGAAAGCCCACTCACACCCACAGCTGCCTAGCCAAGCCTAACCTAAATCACCTAATCCACAGCTGCTCTATAGATGTGTAAGCAAGAATAATTAATTGCTGTTTTAAGCGACTGAGTTCTAGGGCAGTTTCTCATACAGTGATAGCCAACTAATACATATTGCAGTTAATTTTTATTTTCTGGAAAGCTCCAAATTTACCAAATATTAAGTCTCACAGGTACAATAACTTGAAAAAAACAGTGATAGCTCATTTAATTTCCTTTACTACTTTAGAACTAAGAATTCTAATTTTATTTATTTATTTATTTATTGTGAGGAAGATCAGCCCTGAGCTAACATCCATGCCAATCCTCCTCTTTTTGCTGAGGAAGATGGGCCCTGGGCTAACATCCGTGCCCATCTTCCTCCACTTTTTTATATGGGACGCCGCCACAGCATGGCCTGACAAGCGGTGCCTCTGTGCGCTCCTGGGATCCGAACCCGGGCCGCCAGCAGTGGAGGGCATGCACTTAACCGCTAAGCCAGGGGGCCGGCCCCTAGAATTCTAATTTTAAAAATGATGAATTACTCTACTTGACTTCTTTTCCTCCCAATTTCTAAATATTTTAATACAATACTTGGCAGTTGGCACTCACCTTAGAAAAGAGGTAGATTGATACACAAATCCGTAGGAATTGCCAATCATCTGTTCAGGTATGCTAGGGATGACTTCACTTTAGATTGCTCTACATGCTAAATCATCTCTAATCTAGCATTACACAACTTAATAACCCTCCCTCCCATTAAATAAAATCTTGCAAGCAAGAACTAAAATGTATTCTCTAACCTGTTAGCAAGTTGACAAGACATCTCCCTACAATCCAGAGCTAGCTTATTAATATAATCCTAATGAAATCAATATTGGGGCCAAAAAACAATAATCAAACTTGACATAAAATGACCACTTCAGAAAACCCACAATAACATTTATATTTTACTATAGAAAGATATTTGACAAGATACATGTTAGAAAGTACCCGAGAAATTAAGAGTACACCCAGTTGTCTGCAGTGCTTACAATAAAATGTACTCAAAATTCACCTCCTGATAGTGTACAATTTAGTGGTTTTTAGCATATTCAGAGTTGTGCAACAATTACCACTATCTAACTCCAGAATATTTTCATCACTCCAAAAAGAAACCCCATACCCATTAGCAGTCTTTCCCCATTCCCCCCTCCCTCCAGCCCCTGGCAACTACAAATCTACTTTCTGTCTCTACGGATTTGGCTATTCTGTACATTTCACATAAATGGAATCATAAAACATGTGGCCTTTTCTGACTGGCTTATTTCACTTGGCATAATGTTTTTTCAAGGTTCAAATAACGTTAAGGATGTATCAGTAATATCTTGTTTCTTATGGCTGAATACTGTTCCATTATATAAATATACTACATTTTGCTTACCTATCCATCAATTGATGGAATATTTGATGAGTTGTTTCTACTTTTTGGCTATCATGAATAACGCTGCTACGAATAATCCTGAATTAGTTTTTATGTAAACATGTTTTCAAGTCTCTTGGGTATATACCTAGAAGCATAATTACTCGGCCATATAGTAACTCTAAGTTTAACTTTTGAAAGATTGTTTTCCAAACCAGCTGCATCATTCTTTTTACATTCCCACCAGCTATGTATGAGGGTTCCAATTTCTCTACATCCTTGCCATCATTTATCAGTATCTTTTTAAATTTTAGTCATCCTTTTGGGTGCAGAGTGGTATCTCGTAATTTTGATTTGTATTTTACTAATGACTACATTGAGCATCTTTTCATGTGCTTGTTGGCCATCTGTATTTCTTTTTTGGAGAAATGTCTATTCTAATCCTTTCCCCGTTTTTTAAATTGGTTCTTTTCTTTTTATTACTGAGTTGTAACAGTTCTTTACCTGGATATCAGACTCTCATCAGATGTATCGTGATATTTTCTCCAATTCTGTCGGCTGTCTTTTCACTTTCTTGATACGGTCCTTTGATGCACAAAAGTTTTAATTTGATGAAGTCCAATTACCTATTTTTTCTTCGATTGCTTGTGATTTACGTGTCATATCTAAAAAACCATTACCTAATCCAAGACCAGGAAGATCTACATCTATGTTTTCTTCTATGAGTCTAAAAGTTTTAGCTTACATTTAGATCTCAGGTGTATGACATAATGATTTGGTATTTGTATACACTGCGAAATGATCACAACAGGTCTAGTTAATACCCATCACTTACATAGTTACAAAAAAAATTTTTTTTCTTGTGATGAGAACCTGTAAGATCTATTCTCTTAGCAACTTTCAAATATGCAACACAGTCTTGTTAACTATAGTCACCATGCTGTACATTACATCCCCATGACTTATTTATTTTCTAACTGGAAGTTTGTACCTTTTGTCACCCCCCTATCCTATCCCACTCCCACCTCTGGCAATCACCAACCTGTTTTCTGTATCTATGAGCTTTTTTTTTATTCCAACACATTAAGTGAGATTATATGGTGCAATATTTGTGATTTATAAGAAAAATATATATTTGGTCATTCAGATGACCAAAATATATTTCTCATATACATGTGGTCTTTATTCATGGTTCCTGGCTCACAGCTCCCAAAACCCTTAGAATTTCTCATATTGAGAGTGATAAAGGTGTCTTTTGTTATGTTAAAGGAGAAGGGCTGAAGGTTGAATTAATCACCAATGGCCAATGATTTAATCAATCATGCCTATGTAATAAAGCCTCCATAAAAACCCAAAAGGACAGGGTTCAGAGAGCTTCTGGGTTGGTGAAGATGTGGAGATTTGGAGGGTATGGCGTGTTCAGAGAAAGCATGGAAGCTCCAAGCCCTTTCCATATATCCTGCCCTACGCATCTCTTCCCTCTTAGCTGTTTCTGAGCTACAACCTTATACAATAAACACGTGATCTAGTAAGTAAAACGTTTCTCTTAGTTCTGAGCCACTCTAGCAAACTAATCAAACCAGAGGAGGGAGTTGTGGGAACCTCTGAATTATAGGCAGTCAGTCAGAAGCACAGGTAACAACCTAGGCTTGCGACTGGCTGGCGTCCTAAGGATGTATGGGGGCGGGGGCAGAGTCTTGTAGACTGAACCCTTAACCTGTGGGGTCTGATATTATCTCCCAGTGGATAGTGTCAGAATTGAGTTGAACTGCAGGACACCCTGCTGGTGTCCGAGAATTGCTTGGTGTTGTGTGGGAAGCCCTCCTCCCCCCTGCCCACCACACACACAGGGAAACTGGGTCCAGGAACCTAATTTACGCAGTATTTGCCTGTCTGTCTCATTTCACTTAGCATAATGCCCTCTAGGTCCATCCATGCTGTTGCAAATGACAAAATTTAATTCTTTTTATGGCTAATACTCCATTGTGTGTGTGTGTCTGTGTGTGTGCGCATGTGTGTGTGTGTACATATTATCCATTCATCCATCAATGGGCACTTAGATTGTTTCCATATCTTGGCTACTATAAATAATGCTGCAGTGAACATAGGGGTGCATGTATCTTTTTGAGTTAGTGTTTTTCATTTCCTTCAGATAAACAGCCAGAAGTGGAACTGCTGGACTGTCCAGTAGCTCTATTTTTAATTTTTTGAGGAACCTCCATACTGTTTTCCACAGTGACTGCACTAATTTACATTCCCACCAGCAGTGCACAGGGTTCCCTTTGCTCGGCATCCTTGCCAACACTTGTTGTCTTTTTGATAATAGCCATTCCAAGGTGTGAGGTGATATCTCATTACAGTTTTGATTTGCATTTCCCTGAGGATAAGAGATGTTGAACACCTTTTCATGTACCTGTTGGCCACCTGTATGTCTTCCTTGGAGAAAATGTCTATTCAGATCTTCTGACCATTTTTTAATCTGATTGTTTGTCTTTTTGCTATTGAGTTGTATGAGTTCTTTATATATTTTAGATATTAACCCCTTAAGAGATATACGATTTGCAAAGATTTTCTCCCATTCAATTGCCTTTCATTTTGTTGATGGTTTCATCTGCTGTGGAGCAGAAGTTGTTTAATTTGATGCAGTCCCACTTGTTTATTTCTGCTTTGTTGCTTTTGCTTTTGGTGTCAGATTCAAAAAATCATCACCAAGACTTATGTCAAGGAGTTTACTGCCTATGTTTTCTTCTAGGAGTTTTATGGTTTCGGGCCTTACATACAAATCTTTAATCCATTTTGAGTTAACTTTTGCATATAGTGTAAGACAGTGGTCCAGTTTTATTCTTTTGCATGTGGCTTTCCAGTTTTCCCAACACCATTTATTGAAGAGACTGTTCTTTCCCCACTGTATATTCTTGGCTCCTTTTGTAGTAAGTTTTTAAATGAGAAAGTGTGAGTCCCTCAACTCTGTTATTCTTTTTCAAGACTGTTTTGGCTATTCGCTATGAATTTTAGGACCAGCTTGTCAATTTCCGCAACTAAGTCAGCTAGGGTTTTGAACGGGATTACACTGAATCTGTAGATCAATTTGAGGAATACTGCCATCTTAATAATAAGTCTTCTAATCCTTGAACATGGATATCTTTTCATTTATTTAGATCTTCTTTTTCTTAACAATGTTTTGTAATTTTCAGTGTACAAGCCTTGTATTTCTTTTGTTAAATTTATTCCTAAGTACTTATTCTTTTTGATTCTATTATAAAAGGAATTGTTTTCTTAATTTCCTTTTTGGATAGTTCATCAATAATATACAGAAATACAAGTGATTTTTGTACATTTATCTTGTATCCTATCACCTTGTTGAACTCATTTATTAGTTCTAATAGGGTTTTGGGGGATGCCTTAGGATCTTCTACATATAAGATCATGTCATCTGCAAACAGATTCCAATCTGGATACCTTTATTTCTTTTTCTTACCTAATTGCCTTCACTAGAACGTCCCGTACAATGCTGAACAAAAGTGGCAAGAGCAGACATCCCTGTCTTATTGACGATCTTAGGAGGAAAGCCTTCAGTCTTTCACCATTAAGTATGATGCTAAATATAAGCCTTTCACAGATGCCCCTCTATTCCTATTTTGTTGAGAGTTTTTATCATGTGAGGGAGTTGGATTTTGTCAAATGTTTTTTCTGCATCTGTTGAGAAGATCATGTGGGTTTTTTCCCTTTAATCTACTAATATGGTATATCACCTTGATTGATTTTCATATGTTGAAGCAACTTTCCCCTGCTGGGATAAATCCCACTTGGTCATGGTGTATAATCCTTCTTATATGTTACTGAATTCAGTTTGCATGTATTTAGTTGAGGATTTTTTATGCGTATATTTACAAAAAATACTGATCTGTAGTTTCATTTCTTGTGATGTCTTGTTCTAGTTTTGATATCAGGCTTATACTGGCCTCACAGAATAAGCTGAGAAGTATTCCCTCCTCTTCTATTTTTTGGAAGAGTGTGTTAAGGATTGGTGTTAATTCTTTAAACATTTGGTAGAATTCACCAGAGAAGCCATTTGGGCCTGGGTATTTCTTTTTGGACGTTTTTTTGATTACGAACTCAATCTCTTTATTTGTTATAGGTCTATTCAGATTTTCTATTTCTTCTTGACTCAGTGTCTTTCTAGAAATTTGTCCATTTCATCTAGGTTATCAAAATTGTTAGTATTCCATTGTTCACAGTATTCCTTTATAATCCTTTCTTATTTCTCTAAGGTTGTTAGTAATAGCCCCTCTTTCATTCCTCACTTTAGTAATTTGAGATCTCTTTTTTCTCGTTAAAACCATTTTTTTAAAAAGATAGGCAACTTAGGTTAGCTTTAATTTCTAGGCCCAACAGCAAATCAGAAGTTTTTTAACTGTTCTATAGCCAACTGTCAACTCCGTATACTGGTCTAAATTCCATAGAGACAAGAACAGCACTGACCTTAAGAAGCAGCTGTTTCCATCCTCTAATCCTATGTCTCTCATTCTTGAGCAGCAAAGTCTCTGCCAACCAGTTGCCCCATGTGGGGTAGCTTCCAAAGGAAGGAATTAAGTATCATCCCAAGGCTTCTAGTTATTATTCATTTTTACTGGGTTTCTCCATAAACAGAAAAGGGGGGCTTTGCCAACCATAAAGACCTGTGTTTATAATCTATTTTGAGAACTTTATGCTTGATATTTATTAACGGACTATCCAATTACAATTTCTGTATCCTTAAAATAGGCAGAACACAGAACAGGCAGTGCATTACACCTATGCAATACAAAGTCTAAGATGCACTTGGAACTTCTAAGAAGTGGAATTTTCACAGGAGAAAAAAAAATTTGAGTGTCCTCTACTGACAGCCACCTTCTTGGATTTGTGTCTACTATTCAATGGGTCATGATCACTTCTGCTACAGGCCTCAAAAGACAGCAAGTAAACATCCAACCATCTATTCATGTACAAATTAGAATGTTCCTTAAATTATCAAACGGTTAAGGACAAACAAATATTAGCAAATTTAAGGGTCCTAGAATAAAAACAAAGCTAGAACTTGATTTATCTTGACCCCACTAATGAAATTCCTCAATCTTATAAAGGCTTCTAACAAAAACACCTGTAGCTCACATTATAATAGTAAAATATAGAATGCTTTCTCCCTAAGTTCAGAAAGAAGACAAAGATGTCCTCTCTTACCACTTCTATTCAACATTGTACTGGAGGTCCCAGCTAATGCAATAAGGCAAGAAAGAGAAAGAAAAGGCAGACAGATTGGAAAACAAGAAGAAAAAATTATTTATTTACAGATGACATGATTATTCAAGTGGAAAACACTAAGGAATTTACAAAAAAGACTATTAGAACAAATACATGAATTTAGCAAGGTCACAAGATAAAGGCCAATATACAAATATCAACTGAATTTCTATATCTCAGCAACAAAAAATTGGAAAAACAAAAATTTTTAAAAAACACAACTTACAAGAACATCAAATACTTAAATAAATTTAAAAGATATGCAATACTTCTACACTCAAAACTATGAAAGAGTTTCATAGTTACTAAGTTAGTTACATAGTTACATTTAGTAACATAGTTAATAAAATTACTAACAGAAATTAAAGAAGTCCTAAATAAATGGAGAGATATACCAGATTTGGAAAACTCATGTATTATTGTCAAGATATCTATGCTCCCCAAATTGACCTACAGATTCAATATTATTACCAATCTAAATCCCAGTAGACTTTTTGAAAGAAATTGACAAAATGATTCTAAAATTTATGTGGAAATGCAAAAAATCTAAGATAACAAAATCAATTTTGAAAATGACAAAGTTGGAAGCTATAATAATTAAGAGTGCAATATTTGAGAAAAGATAGACAAACAAATCAATGGAATGAAAATAGAGTCTAAAAATAGACACAGTTAGACAAACAACCAAATTCTAAAATGAGCAAAAGACTTGGACTCTTCAAAAAAGATTATTTACAAATGGCTAATAAAGACCTGAGAAAGTGTTCAACATCATTAGTAATCATGAAAAGGCAAATCAAAAACACAATGAGATACCACCACAAACCCACTAAAATTAAATCAAAAAGATTGACATTATTCAGTATTTGTGAGGTTGTGGAACAACGTAGAACTCTTATAACATTACTGATGGGGTGAAATGGAATACTTTGGAAGTTTGGTACTTTCTTAGAAAGTTAAATGTATACATACCCTGTGATTCAGAAGTTCCACTTCTAATCATTTACCCAAGAAAATGAGAACATATAACCACAAAAAGATCTGTACAAAAATGATTATACAAGTTTTATACATAATAGCCAAAATATGGATGCAACCCATATTAATCATTAGATAAATAAAAATAAACTGGTATTTTCATGCGACGAAATACTACTCAGGGTAAAAAAAAAAAAAACATAAACATGCTGTTTATGCGACAACATGGAAGAAATTAAAAACCATGATGTTCAGTGAAAGAAAAACAGAACAGTACATACCATGTAATTCCACTTATATCAAGATTCTAGAACATGTGAAACTAATCTATAGTGACAGAAAAGACAATCCTGACAACCTGCCTCAAGTGGAGTCAGGAACATACTTGAATAGGTTCCAAGGGAACTTTAGGGGATGAGAGAAATGTCCTTTATCTTGATTGGAGTGGTAGCTCCATGTATGTTTATGTGCCCAAACTCATGAAACTGTACAACCTTAATCTGTGTATTATAATAAATGTAAAATATACCTCAAAAAAACCATTTTGCAAAGAAACATTTTTATAAGGCTTGCAGGGTTGCAGAGAGCTTTGTTTTTTAGAAGTTATGAATATTAATTTTGATATGACACTGTTTGGTTTTTAGATATAAATTACTTATAAATAACAAGTGTTTCTCCTCACACAACGGCAAAAACAATACCTAACAAGTCAAAGCTTTTTCACACCAAATACGGCATTAAAAAAAAAATCACACCAGGTATGTAAATGTTATCTCCTCAGGAAAGAAAGTCAATTCCTTCAGGGAGGGGTTAACAGTGCCTTCTTTTTTATGCTCCCAACAAGCACTTTATTCAATGCACAAATGTTTACTATGCCTCTAATACAGGACTTCTCAGTTAATATAGGCACTACCTGTTTACAGTCATGCACTGCATAAGGACGTTTCAGTCAATGACAGACCACATATACAACAGTGGCCCCATGAGATTAGTACCACACAGCCTAGGTGTGTAGTAGGCTATATACCACCTAGGCAGGTTTACGCAAGTACACTCTAAGATATTCGCACAATGACGAAATCGCCTAACGATGCATTTCTCAGACCATATCCCCGTCGTTAAGCTATGTGAGACCGTATATAGTAGCATAGGTCCTCCACTAGAAGATAAGCTCCATATCATGTTTATACTCCAGTTATTAAACAATAACTATGTCTATTTACAAATGATGGATTTGACCACATATAGAACCATGGTATCTTAAGAGTTGGAGGGCCCCTAACTGTTATCTACTGGCATTAGAATCCTGAAAACTGCAAAAATGCCTCAAGAATAGCTGCGCCAAAATCTATAAGGGGAGTTCAACTCTAAGCCCACTCATGGGCAGTAATTTTTAAAACATTTTAGCCTTGGAAGTTTATCTAAAAGTTAAAAACATAAAATCATGTTAAGAAGAAGGGGGGGAAGGGAACAAGGGGAAGGGGAAAGGAGGAGGAGCAGGTGTTGTTGCTACTTACTATTTCTATTCACGACCCACCAAACTCATATACCTGAGTCAACATCTGCCCACTAGGACAGTGGCCTCTAAGGCTATTCTGAACAGCACAGTTTGAGAAAGAGTAATCGAGAGTTGCACTGTCCAATACGGTATCCATTAGCAACATATAGCTATTAAGCACTTGAAATGTGGCCAGTCCAAACTGAGATATTCTATAAGCATAAAATACACATGGGATTTCTAAGACTTAGCAAGAAAAAAAGAAGGTAAACTATCTAATTGGTAATTTGTATACTGACTATATGTTGAAATTTTTTTTCTATATTGAGTCAAATGAGATATTAAAATTAATATCACTTGTTCCTTGTTTTAATTTTTAGTGTGGCTACTAGAAAATTTTAAATTACATATACGGCTCACATTTGTGGCTTGCATTTTTTTAATGGACAGTGCTAATACTGATCTAAAGAACTAAAACCAGAAAAGGAAAACTAGCACTAGTTTCAATATATATCTGCTAGAAGTGATATAGGTTCCCACCCTGCTGTGTACTACCAGTGGGCTATTCTTTTTTTTTTTTTTTTTTTTGACAAGGTGGGTAGTAAATGGGAACTCAAAACAAAAATGTGGGGACATCTGGGCAGATACAGAGGAGGCTGAGAACTCTGAACTCCCAAATCCCCCTGAATATTCCTTGCCTGCAGATGAACCCCACCCCCAACCAGCTTTCTCCTATATAAAAACCTTTCAGTTACTACACCTGAGCCGGGTGCCTCAAAAGGAAATACCAATTGTCCTCAGCCAAAGGAGAATTAGATCCCAACACACTCCAGAGAAATGAGAGACCAGTTCTAGGAAGAAACAGCCTCTACACTAACCATCAGCCCACTTTTGAAGCCTATAATCCGAAAGTCTGGAGATCAAAAGTGGATTCTAAAGGTAATAAACCAACAAAGATGGAATACAAGACTTGATCTGACCATTTACTGTCATGGATGGACTCACCTGATATTCTCTTTCTGCAAAGGGCCAAACAGCAAATATTTTAGCCTTTGTAGATCACATATAGTCGCTCACACATTCTTCTTTGTTTTGGGGTTTTTGGTTTTTTTTTTACAACTCTTAAAAAAATGTAGGGGCCGGCCCGGTGGCGCAAGCGGTTAAGTGCGCGCGCTCCGCTGCGGCAGCCCGAGGTTCGCTGGTTCGGATCCCGGGCGCACACCGACGCACTGCTTGGTAAGCCATGCTGTGGTGGCGTCCCATATAAAGTGGAGGAAGATAGGCACCGATGTTAGCCCAGGGCCGTCTTCCTCAGCAAAAAAGGAGGAGGATTGGCGGATGTTAGCTCAGGGCTGATCTCCTCACAAAAAAAAAAAAAAAAAAATGTAAAACCGAGTGACGTCAGCATCATGGCAGGGTGAGCTTCCCCAACTGAACTCTCCCCCTCTAAGACACAACAAAAAGGACATTCATATTCCAACAGAAGCTATTCACATAACACAAGGGACATCTGAGGCACCCAGGCAGCTGTACACCCGAGGAGTGAGGTGCTGGAATCTCCAGAATAAGTGGAAGGAGCTGCTTCGGCTTGGCCTGTGCGCAGGCTCCACCTGACTTGGCGCCAGCAACTTTGGCCCACCACACTCCAGTTCCAGCTTCTTTGGCCCAGTGCACTCCAGTTCCAGCTTCTTTGACCCAGCAGCGCTCCAGCTCCTCCTTCTTCGGCTCAGCACACTCCAGTTCCAGCTTCTTTGGCCCAGCAGTGCTCTAGCTCTCCCTTCTTTAGCCCAGCACACTCCAGTTTCAGCTTCTTTAGCCCAGCGGCACTCCAGCTTTTCATTCCTTGTCCCAGTGCACTCCAGTTCCAGCTTCTTTGGCCCAGCAGCACTTCAGCTGCAGCTGCTTCAACCCACCCGCATGGAAGCCCCAGCTGCTTCAGCCTAGCTGCCCTCCAGCTCCAGCTATTTCCACACTTCCCCCCCAGAAGCCTCCACTCAGCCACGCCTCAGATCAGCCAGGGGCCGACAAGAGTGCCCACAGATTGAGGAAGGCCAGAATACATAACCCTTGACTCCCACCCAGCGGCAGCAAGAGGAAACTGCGACCATATATTTTCACTATGAGGAAAGGTAAGCCAACACCAACAGGCACCATGCAAAAATATATTAAATCTCCAGACCAAAAGGAAAATGACAAGCACCCAGAAGTCAACCCGGAAAGCACAAAAATGTATAACCTTAATGACAGAGAATTCAAAATAGCCATCACGAAAAAGCTTAATGAAATACCAGAAAACACCGACAATTCAGTGAAATCAGGAGTTTCTTCACAAAAGAGATTGAAACTATAAAAAAAAAAAAATCAGAAATCTTAGAGATGAAAAACACAACAGAGGAGACAAAGACAAATCTGGAAGCCTTAAGCACCAGAGCTGACAATATGGAGGAAAGAATTAGCAATACTGAGAACACCAATGCAGAAGTGCTCCAGAGGGAGGAGGAAGGAAAACTAAGACTAAAAAGAAATGAAGAAACCCTCCGAGAAATATCCGACTGAATTAGGAAATCCAACATAAGGATTATAGGTATTCCAGAGGGAGAAGAGAGGGAAAAAGGAGCAGAGAACTTGTACAAAGAAATAATATCTGAGAACTTCCCAAACCTGGGGAAGGAGCTGGAAATACCAGTGAATGAAAGCAACAGATCTCCTAAATATATGAACACGAAAAGACCCTCTCCAAGGCACATAGTAATAAAGCTGGCAAAAGTCAACGACAAAGAAAAAATATTAAGGGCAGCTAGACAAAAAAAAATAACATACAAAAGATATCCTATCAGGCTCTCAGCTGATTTCTCAACAGAAACTTTACAGACTAGGAGAGAGTGGAACGATATATTCAAAATTCTAAAGGACAAAAACTTTCAGCCAAGAATACTCTATCCAGCAAAAATAGCCTTCAGGTATGATGGAGAAATAATAACTATCCCAGATAAACAAAAGCTAAGGGAGTTCATTGCCACAAGACCCTCACTACAAGAAGTGCTCAAGGCCCTCATCCCTGAGGAAAAAAAGAGAAAGGGGATTCAAAGTTTTGAACAAGGAGGAAAATAGGTCATCAAAACCAGAAAGATTGCAGTCCTCTATCAAAATAGATTAGCAAACACTTAATTATAAAACCAAAGATCAAGGGAAGGTAAGCACCAAACATAAATATAACCTCATTATATGTAACACGAACTTGCAACACAAGAAGGAATAAGATGTGACAACAATAACATAGAAGGGGAAGAGGAAAGAGGTCGAATCAACTTAGTCTAAGGGAATCAGAGGCCATCAAAAAATGGACAATCACAGCCACGAGATTTTTTTATACAAACCTCATGGTAACCACTAACCAAATAATCAAAACAGAATCACACACGATAAAGAAAGAGAAAACTAACAGAACCCCCATACAGAACTACCAAACTGCACTGGTAGTCCGAAACACATGGAATGAGAAACAAAAAAATGCAAAAGAACCAGAAAAAGAGTGATAAAATAACAACAACAAGCTCCCATATGTCAATAATTACCCTAAATGTAAACAGACTGAACTCTCCAATCAAAAGACACAGAGTGGTGGGATGCATTAAAAAACAAGACCCAACAATATGCTGCCTCCAGGAAACACATCTCAGCTCTAAAGACAAACACAGGCTCAGAGTGAAAGGATGGAAGACAATTCTCCAAGCTAATGGCAAACAAAAGAAAGCAGGTGTTGCCATACTTATATCAGACAAAATTGACTTCAAGATAAAACAGGTAATGAGAGACAAAGAGGGGCAATATATAATGATAAAAGAGACATTCCACCAAGAAGACACATCACTTTTAAATATATATGCACCCAATACAGGAGCACCAAGGTACACAAAGCAACTATTAACAAACCTAAAAGGAGATATTAACAACAACACAATAATAGTAGGGGATCTTAACACCCCACTCTCATCAATGGACAGATCATCCAGACAGAAAATAAATAAGGAAACAGTGGATCTAAATGAAAAACTAGATGAGATGGACTTAAGAGACATATACAGAGCACTCCATCCAAACACAGCAGATTACACATTCTTCTCAAGCTGGCGTGGAACATTCTCAAGAATAGACCATATGTTGGGAAACAAGGCATGCTTATATAAATTTAAGAAGATTGAAATCATAACAAGCATCTTTTCAGACCATAATGCCATGAAGTTAAAAATCAACTACAAGGAAAAAACTGGGAAAGTGACAAAGCTGTGGAGACTCAACAACATGCTACTAAACCACCAATGGATCATTGATGAAATTAAAGGAGAAATCAAAGCATATCTGGAGACAAATGAAAATGAAAATACACTGTACCAACTCATATGGGATGCAGCAAAAGCGGTCCTGAGAGGGAAACTCATGGCAGTACAAGCCCACCTTAAAAAACAAGAAAAAGCCCAAATAAGCAACCTCAAACCACGCCTAACAGAATTAGAAAAAGAGGAACAAACTAAGCCTAAAGTCAGCAGAAGGAGGGAAATAATAAAAATCAGAGCAGAAATAAATGAAATTGAAATTAAAAAAACAGTGGAAAGGATCAATGAAACAAAGAGCTGGTTCTTTGAGAAGATAAACAAAATTGACAAACCCTTAGCCAGACTCACCAAGAAAAAAAGAGAGAAGGCTCCAATAAATAAACTTAGAGATGAAAAAAGAGAAATTACAACAGATATCAGAGACATACATAAGATTATAAGAGAATACTATGAAAAACTATATTCCAACAAATTGGGACAATCTAGAAGAAATGGATAAATTCCTAGACTCATACAACCTTCCAAAACTGAAATCAAGAAGAAATAGAGAACCTGAATAGACCAATCACAAGTAAAGAGATTGAAACAGTAATCAAAAACCTCCCAAAAAATAAAAGTCCAGGACCAGATGGCTTCTCTGGAGAATTTTACCAAACATTCAAAGACTTAATACCTATCCTTCTCAAACTATTCCAAAAAACAGAAGAAGATGAAACACTTCCCAACACATTCTATAAGGCCAACATCACCCTGATACCAAAGCCAGGCAAAGACAATACCAAGAAGGAAAACTACAGACCAATATCCCTGATGAACATAGATGCAAAAATCCTCAACAAAATATTGGCAAATCGAATACAGCAATACATTAAAAAGATCATACACCATGATCAAGTGGGATTTATACCAGGGACACAGGGATGGTTCAACATCTGCAAATCAATCAATGTGATACACCACATCAACAAAACAAAGAATAAAAACCACATGGTCATCTCAATAGACGCAGAGAAGGCTTTTGACAAGATCCAACATCCATTTATGATAAAAACTCTCAACAAAATGGGTATAGAAGGAAAGTACCTTAACATAATAAAGGCCATATATGACAAACCCACAGCTAACATCATACTCGATGGGGAAAAACTGAAAGCCATCCCTCTGAAAACAGGGACGAGACAAGGGTGCCCACTCTCATGACCCTTATTCAACACAGTACTGGAGGTTCTGGCCAGAGCAATTAGGCAAGAAAAAGGAATGAAAGGAATCCAAATAGGCTACGAAGAAGTGAAACTCTTGCTGTTTGCAGATGACATGATCTTATATATAGAAAACCCTAAAGAATCCATTGGAAAACTATTAGAAATAATCAACAACTACAACCAAGCAGCAGGGTACAAAATCAACTTACCAAAATCAGGTGCATTTCTACATACCAACAACGAACTAACAGAAAGAGAACTCAAGAAGACAATCCCATTTACAATTGCAACAAAAACAATAAAATATCTAGGAGTAAATTTAACCAAGGAAGTGAAAGACCTATACAATGAAAATGAAAACTACAAGACATTACTGAGCAAAATCAGTGATGACATAAAGAAATGGAAAAAGATTCCATGCACTTGGATTGGAAGAATAAACATAGCTAAAATATCCATACTACCTAAAGCAATCTACAGATTCAATGCAATCCCAATCAGAATCCCAAGGACATTCTTCACGGAAATAGAACAAAGATTACTAACATTCATATGGGGCAATAAAAGACCCTGTATAGCTAAAGCAATCCTGAAAAAGAACAAGGCTGGAAGCATCACAATCCCTGACTTCAAAACATACTACAAAGCGATAGTAATTAAAACAGCATGTTACTGGTACAAAAACAGACACACAGATCAATGGAACAGAATCGAAAGTCTAGAAATAAAACCTCATATCTATGGGCAGCTAATCTTTGACAAAGGAGCTAAGAACATACAGTGGAGAAAGGAAAGTCTCTTCAATAAATGGTGCTGGGAAAACTGGACAGCCACTTGCAAAAGAATGAAAGTAGACCATCTTCTTTCGCCATACACAAAAATTAACTCAAAATGGATCAAAGACCTGAAGGTGAGACCTGAAACTATAAAACTCCTGGAGAAAAATATAGGCAGTACACTACTTGCCATCAGCCATAAAGGGATCTTCTTGAATTCCACGTCTACTCAGACAAGGGAAACAAAAGAAAAAATAAACAAGTGGGACTTCATCAGATTAAAGAGTTTCTACAAGGCAAATGAAACCAGGATCAAAATGAATAGGGAACCCACCAGGTGGGAAAAAATATTTGCAAACCATATATCTGACAAGGGGTTAATCTCCATAATACATAAAGAACTCACACAACTGAATAACAAAAAAACAAACAACCCAATCAAAAAATGGGCAGAGGAAATGAACAGACACTTCTGCAAAGAAGATATACAGATGGCCAATAGGCACATGAAAAGATGCTCAACATCACTAGTCATCAGAGAAATGCAAATCAAAACCACACTAAGATATCACCTTACACCCGTCAGAATGGCTATAATCACCAAGACAAAAAGCAACAAATGCTGGAGAGGCTGTGGAGAAATGGGAACCCTAATCCACTGCTGGTGGGAATGCAAACTGGTGCAGCCTCTGTGGAAAACATTATGGAGATTCCTCAAAAAATTAAAAATAGAAATACCTTATGATCCAGCTATCCCACTACTGGGTATCTACCCAACGAACCTGAAATCAACAACCGAAAGAGGCTTATGCACCCCTATGTTCATCACAGCATTATTCACTATAGCCAAGACATGGAAGCAACACAAGTGTCCCTCAACTGATGAATAGATAAAGAAGATGTGGTATATATATACCACGGAATACTACTCAGCCATAAAGACAGACAAAATCATCCCATTTGCAACAACATTGATGGACCTGGAGGGTATTATGTTAAGTGAAATAAGCCAGAAAGAGAAAGACAAACAGGGCATGATTTCACTCATATGTGGAAGATAAACCAACACACTCATAGATAGAACTGTTTGGTGGTTACCAGGGGCTAGGGGGGTGGGGGGTGGGCACAAGGGTTGGAGGGATGCACTTATATGGTGACTGATAAACAATAATGTACAACAAAAATTTCACAATAAAAAAATAATAATAAAAAAATGTAAAACCATTTTTGGGGATGAGGGAGGGGAGGAGAACTGACCAAATTTGGCCCAAGGGACAAAGCAGTTTATCAACTCCTGCTCTAGAGCACACAGGAGCAGCATTAAATAGTCTGTTAGGTTGATTAATTGAAGCCTAGACTCAATAGTGGCCTAGTCAATGAAGCTGAAACGCTCACTTTTCCCAGGTTTACTGAAGCAGGAGTTAAAAGGTTAGAGAGACAGGATTGCTAGATTAATCTACTCTATTCACTCTGCTCAGCCATACCCTAACTCACACTCCTGGGCAGCTCTAAACACCATCATGGTTCTGATAACTGGATACTGAGACTGTGCCCTGTCACTTGGGCAGGTTACTTGCCCAAGGCAGAGAAGGCAGTCATGTGTGACTGATACCACGGTTGCTGCTACACAATGAGAGCAAGGAGGACTATTTCAGGAACTCAGAGGATTCACTGGGGCACCTCTTAAAACCTCTTTTTCCAGTATCTTGGTCAACAGACAACAAAGACAGGACCATCAAGCACTCAGATCCCACAGAATGAATATCCCCACCAAACTAAAAACAACTCATCCAGTCCAGTGCTAGCATAAACCAACATGATATAGGTAGATAGAGAAGGTAACCATTATTAATTTAGGCTTCATTACCACTTGCAGAAGAGAGAGGCCCATGGCTAGTAGCTGTTTTATATTATTTCTTTTCTCCCCTTCTCCTCCTCCACCATGTATGAAGGGCAAAGGTGGTGGCTAATGTTTTAAGTTGCAGGTGAAAAAAAATGACTGATTTGACATCACCGTCCCCCCTCATGATATGTTTAACAATGATACGACATTAATAATGAAAACAGAAAAACATACGACAGTACAAATAGCACAAAATAAGTAGATTTAATCCCAAATATATCAGAAATTACATTATATGTCCATGGATCAAATCCTCTAAATAAGCAGATTATGAGACATACTTAGAACATAGAGATAGAGAAAGGTTTAAAGGACAAAAAGAAAGAAATAAACCATAAAAATATCAGCCAAAAGAAAGCTGGTATAGATACATTAATATCAAAACAAGAACTTTAAGACAAAAGCAATATAAAAGAGGGTCATATCATAATAATAAAAGGTTCAATCCAACAGGAAGATATACCAATATCAAACTGCATTCATCTAAGAACATAATTTAAAAATACAAAATTCCCAAATTGACATTTATAGTCCCCTAATTGACAGAAATACAAGGAAAATATACGAATGCAAAATCATAACAGAGAGATCTGGACACACCCCTCTCAGCGACTGAAAGAACCAGACAAAACAAACAAAAAAACTCCACTTATTATACAGAATATCTGAACAATTAATTTTAAACTTAACATAATGGATAGATATACAACATTATCCCAACAATTGCAAAACACATTCTTTTCAAGCACACACAGAACATTTATAAAAATGCCCCTAAACACAGGACCTAAAGCAAGTCTCCACAAACATCCAAGGAATGATACCACAGAGTATGTTCTTTGATCACAATGCAATTATACTAGAAATGAATAACCCCCAAAACTCTATGTGGAAAATACCCAGATGTTTGGAAATTAAGAAAATCTACTCCAGGGCCGGCCCCGTGGCTTAGCGGTTGGGTACTCGCGCTCCGCTACTGGCAGCCCAGGTTCGGATCCCGGGCGCGCACCAGCGCACTGCTTGTCTGGCCATGCTGGGGCCGCGTCCCACATGCAGCAACTAGGAGGATGTGCAGCTACGACACGCAGCTATCTACTGGGGCTTTGGGGGAAAAATAAATAAATAAAATTAAAAAGAAAATCTATTCCACATAACCCATAAGAAATCACACTTAAAAAAAACACAAGGTGGGTGAACTTGTCCTACCAGATGTCAACACTTACCATAAAACCACAGTAATGTGTGATATTGGTTTAGGGATAGACAAATAGACCAATGGAACAGACTAATGACACAAAATTGAGTGCCCAGAAATCAGATTCATGTATATATAGTCAATTGGTTTATAACAGTGCTACAGCTAGGAAAATAGATTTTTAAAGAAATAGTGCTGGGACAACTGGATATCATTCGGGGAAAAAAGTGAAATTGGATTCCTACCTCATACCATATACCAAAGTCTATGCCAAATGGATTGATTAAAGACATAAAATGTGAAACGTGAAACACAACTTAGAACAGATGAGTATCCACAGATTAGGTAAAAAAAAAAAAAAAAAAAAAAAGAAATCCCACAAATCAATAAACAGCCAACCAAAGAAAAAAATGGACAAAGACAATGGCAAAGGCAACGACGACCAAGAAGAAAAGCGCGATGGACAACCACCACAATGGCTAAAATTTAAAAGTTTGGACACACAGTGTTGATGAGAATGTGGGGTAATGTGCAGCTGATGGCAATATTAATTGCTCAAACACTTTGGAGTACAGGCCAGAAGAGCAACCAATCCACAATGAAATAGATGCATGAAGAATCCTAAAAGGAACCTTGAGGCTAGTGGGGGAGGGATAGGGAACCTCTGGACCTGACATTTGAATATGGGTATTAATGCCAGGCATGTGACACTTGGGGGAAAAAACACCCTAGCATCTTAGAAAACTAGGCAAAAGAAAAGTGAGGCAATTATTAACTCCAGGAAAAAAGAAAAGGGGGATATAGTTTCAGAAGAATACTTAGCTCAGCAACAAACAATATTTACACAGTTATAACAACACTCACTATTGGCTTAACCAATAACTGAAATATAACTCTACTAAGGGGATATAGGAGAGAAAGCAGAAGAGCTAAATTCTAAACTACAGAGGAAGAAAGTCAGTAACGTCTGAAATTGATAAATCAAAATACAGCAGTTATTGCATAGCACCAAAAATATGGAGCTAGACACTAAGAGAAACAACTAGAAAAGTGAAAGTGGTAGTTCTGGAGAAAGGTACTAGGAGATGGGGAAAGGTGAGGAGTGGAATATTTGTCACTGTAAGGTTTTTAGTGCAATTTGACTTTAATAAGAATGTACATGTACTACTTTGAAAATTTTAATAAATTTCTCCACTCATTGCATTTCTGTCAATTTATCCTGGCATTCAAGAGATGTGCTTTATTAGCATATAAAGGTTTTAGCCATTTTTAAAATTTAGAGTACATGTAAAATATATTTTAAAATCTCACTAAAATAGAAGTTCTGAAAATTATTTACCCCATTGACTCAACAGGTCAAAGAAAATGAGAACATAAAAATAAATCTAGAAATGCACGAGAACATAATTCAATATTTAAAAAACTTTAATTCATAGGAATACTATCCAGAGAGAGATTTTTATTGGGCTACTAAACATCTGAAACTCATCCCCAACTCTTCTCTTAAACTTCATATCCAATCAATCCATCATTAACAAAGCCTGTCTACCTTCAAAACACATCCAAAATCTGACCACCTAACATCTCTACCACTACCCACACTGGTCCAAGCCACCATTATCCTTCACCTGGAGTTTTGTAATAGCGTCCTAATTGGTGACTCTGCCTTCAGCCTTGTCCCTCCTACCTCTCCCCTTCAGCTTCTTCTCAACAAAACATCCAAGGTGATCCTTTTAAAATTTAAGTCAGGCTCTGTTATTTCTCTGCTCAAAACCCTCCAGTGACTTCCCATCTCAATGAGAGGAAAAGCAAAGGCTCGATGTTAACTATTAACTACGTCCTAGTTTTGCCTCTGCTCATTCTGCTCCAGTTATTTGGCCCCCTTGCTATTCCTTGAATGCATTAAGCCTATGCTCATCTGAGGCTAAAAAGTGTTCCAGGCAGAGGGAAAAGCTCTGCTTTCAAAGAACTGACCATCTTTTTGTTCCAGAATGCAGCAAAAGATAAGTTACCCAAAATAATACAAAATGTGTTTTGATATCAAAATTAGTGTGCACGTGTACAATGTGCACAAGCACACACACACACTCCTAATCTCATATACAAAGAGATATGAAAAGCCTAAATTAAAACAAATTAGCATTTTTAAGAGAACATAAGCATAGCTAAATGATCTACCACCACCAAGTAAAATTGATAAAAGGAACACAGATGATTGAATTTTAGAAATTCTATTAATATATGACATCAACCAGTCAGACAAAAACAATTACCCTATCAGCTCAATGTAACTACCCCCCCACCAAAAAAAACACTTCTTAAAATTAAACACCCTTTTTTCTACACAGCCATAGGACTATTTTACCCAATCTGCTCTTGGTATATCAAACATCATTGGAAACTTCTAGCCATTTCAAGGTGCAGTTAATTCCATCAGAAGATTTCAGCTCAGTACACTTCTCAATTCCAAAATAATTTACTAAAGGACTGTTTCCCCAAGCAATTACAAAAGCCTCTTCAGTTCCATAAAACATTGGCGCAAATTCAGAAGGCCGTCTAACCAGCTGGGAAAGATTTCACTTCTGAGACAACAGAATAACTTTTCACCAAAAGTCAGCTTGAACCTGGCACAAAGCGAAGACTGCAAGGTCTACCAAAACCATCAGACTTCTTACACTGAAGACCTTCAATCCGCACAGATCCAGTCTTAAAGGCCCTCATATTGGTTATCTTTTCCCTTATCATCTTTCTCCTGACTCTCCTTCCACTGCTGATCTCCCTCTTTCTTAACTCTTTCCACTGGGGCCCACATGAATCTTTTCCCAGTGAAAATAAGCTTCCTGCCTTCAATCTCTTCACATAATGCAAAGTCTACTGCCTAGCTTTAATTGAAAAATGGTTCTCTCCAAACTATCCCTTTTTCTCTACAGCTCTCCAGCAGTGGGCTAAATGGGAGCCCCCAAAAAGTACATCCTCATCCTAATCCCTGGAACCTGTGAATGTGACTTTATTTGGAAAAAAGGTCTTTGCAGACGTAATTACGTTAAGGACCTTGAAATGAGATCATCCTGGATTACCCGGGTGGGCCCTAAATTCAATGACAAGTATCCTTATAAGAGACACACAGAGGGAGACAGACACAGAAAGGAGAAAATAATGTGAAAACAGAAGCAAAGACTGGAGTAATATGGTCACAAGCCCAAGAATGCAAAGGCAGCCACCAGAAGCCGGAAGAGGCAAGGAACAAATTCTTCCCTAGAGCCTATGGAGGGAGTATGCCCATGCATACACCTTGATTTCTGACTTTTGGTCTCCGGAACTGTGAGAAAATAAATTTTTGTTGTTTTAAGTCATCAAGTTTGTGGTAATTTGTTACGGCAGACATAGGAACTGATATACCTCCTAAGCAGGTTATATCACACGAAGGGACCTACAGTGTTCCCAGCACAGCAATTTTTCATCTCTTAAACAAAATTCTTTTCTTTTAAGGTTTATGCCATTCTGCTCTTATATCCTCTATTTTCCCTCATTGTTATCTACTGACTACCAAAAACTCTTCAATCATAGTTTTCTTCCCAAACCAAACTATTACCATCGTCATAGGCTATAAAGTTCACACGAATGACCCTTAATCTCCTTAACTCCAATAACCTACCAATTTTTTTGTGTGTGTGTGTGAGGAAGATCAGCCCTGAGCTAACATCCATGCCAATCCTCCTCTTTTTGTTGAGGAAGACTGGCCCTGGGCTAACATCCATGCCTATCTTCCTCCACTTTATGTGGGTGCTGCCACAGCATGGCCTGACAAGCGGTGCATAAGTGCACACCCGGGATCCGAACCCGGGCCGCCAGCAGCGGAGATCGCACACTTAACCACTACGCCACGGGGCCAGCCCAGAGCCTACCAATTCTTATTCCACTTCAACTGCACAATCCTTTTGCCGCATCCAAGACAGAAGAGAAATATTTAGTGAAAATCTGAGTCTGGTGGTTTGTCAAGTTCATAATCCCTTTCTGGTGCTTTAAAAAAAAAAAAAGCCTTAGGGAGTTCACAAATAGTTACATTCTGAACCTCCTAACCCTGCATGCTCCCCATAACCGATTAGATAAGGGTGGTTCCTGACCCAAGAGTAGCCAACACATAGTGACTATAATGCAAAGTTTCCCAACCTCGCCACTATTAACATTTTGGACCAGATAAATTCTTTGTTGTGGGAGAGCTGCCCTGTGCATGGAGGATGTTTAGCCACAGCATTCCTGGCCTCTACCCACTAGATACCAGTAGCGTCCCACCTTCAGTTCTGACAATCAAATATATCCAGACAATGCCAAATGTCCCCTGGGAGGCAAAATTACCACTAGTTGAGCATTTGGCCTTCCTTTTAATTCCCCTAGCTAGGGAAATTACAACAAGGTAAACCAAATGCTAGAGCTGCACTATTCTCAGCAACCTTCTGAGTCCTGAAATACGTTCAGGTTTGTGTAAGGCCTGGTTTGTTGTTTTCAGCAAAGCCCAGTGTTTGGTGATTCCTATTCTTTTCTTCCACAGGATCTGGCTCTATAAATCGAGTCGTCTCTTCCTTATTTCTCTGTATCCTGCCAATTCATTCACCCACTATTTAAGGTAATCCAAGTGTTTCTCAAATTCAAAATGCCCAATAAATACCTAGAGATTAAAAAACATTTTAAGGAACATAAAGTTTAAACTAATTAATACTAACCAAAAAACATATGTCACAACTGAGGCGACACTAGACCATTAACAGAGAGTGCAACAGAAAACACACATGATAACACAAGGTATTGCCCCTAATAAATTTCTCTAAACATTCAAAGATTAAATCTCTCTATTTACAAATGGCTCCAAAATATAAGTGGGTGACATGCTCATCAACTCATTTTAAGTGTCCAATATGGCTGGGCATCTAAAACTTAAGAACAAAGCTAAAAAGAAAACTATAAGCCCCAAGTCAATAACATTTTAGCAACAAGATAGCCACTATCACCAAGTAAAGTTTATTCTAAGAAGAGGAGAAACATCACCATAAAAACTGTTTTCAGAATTAATCATTTTAATAGAAAAAACAAATTGTAAAATTCTTGTAATTTTCTCAGTAGATTGATAATAGGTATTTAGTAAAAGTCAACATTAGTTAAAACTCTGAAAAAGCTAGACATGGACAATTTCTTTAATTTTTTAAATTCTCTTCCTCCACTGGCCTTTTATAAATTAACATTCCTCGTGGTTTTGTCTTCTCATCACAAAAGACACTCACTGGATAATTTCATCTATATTCATACTTTTAATTACTACCTATAAACTGTTTACATACAATGAATATCCCCAACACAAATCTCCACCCCTAGTGCTCTCAGATACCCGACAGCCTACTGGACATCTCCATTCTGATGTCTTAAAGGCACCTTAAACTCAACTGTCAAACACTCAACTCATTCCACTATGTCCATCCTCCACAATTTATTACACTACCATACACCCATATCAAAAGAATAAAGCCCCCCGCCCAAAAAAGTCAATGTATACATATGACAGCAATGACGACAACAGCAGCATTTATATTAGCAAAAAATATACATAAAAGAGCCCAAATGCCCAAAAGAGAAAAAATAAAATGCCAAGATAGATTTTTGATAGTCATCAGAAATGAGGTACATAAACTGCACAAATATAATTTTGTAATAAAAATATAAATTAATGTGTCATACATGTGTGTGCTAACATATTAAACACACTAAAAGAATACACACTAAAATGTAAACAGTGGTTAACCCTAGCGTCGTAAAAGATGGAGATGAAAGGGTATACAAAGAATGAAAGAATACCTGCACATTTTACTTATATGTTTATGCACTGTTTGAACCTTTCACATCAAAAATGAATATACTGGGGCCGGCCCAGGGGTGTAGTGGTTAAGTTCAAGCACTCTGCTTCAGCAGCCCATGGTTCGCCAGTTCGGATCCAGGGTGCGGACCTACTCACTGCTCATCAAGCCATGCTAAGGCAGCGTCCCACATAGAGCAACTAGAAGGATGTACAGCTATGACATGCAACTATCTACCGGGGCTTTGGGGAGAAAAAAGCAAAAAAGGAGGAAGACTGGCAACAGATGTTAGCTCAGGGTCAATCTTCCTCAAAAAATAAAAAAGAAAGAAAGAAAATACTTACCAGTTGTGAAATAAAAAACTATATACTGTTTATACACTGAGAAAGCTCAAAAGTGAATGTCAATACTAATACACAAATGTTCATAGCAGCATTATTCATAATAGCCAAAAAATGGACACAACCCAAATGTCCATCAACTGATGAATGGATAAACAAAATGTGGTATATACATAAAATGGATGCAATACTGTGATTTATAAAAAATAACATATTTGGTCATTCAGATGACCAAAATACATTGCTCATATACATTTGGTCTCCTTCTACAGTTCCTGGCTCACAGTTCCACAATTGGAGGAATTGGAACTTGGAATTTCAATTTCCTAAGTGATGAGAGCCATAAAGATGCCTTCTGCTATGTTAACAAAGTGACTTTTGGAACTCATCCAAGGGTTGGGGCTGGTTGCCAGGTGAAGCAGCCACGTGATCCGAGGATTGGAACTTTCAGTTCCACCCCTGATCTCCCCAGTGGCGGGGCGGGGGGGGGGGGGGCAGGCCTTGAAGTTGAATCAATAGAGAATAGCCAATGACTTAGTCAATCGTGACTACTAATGAAGCCTCCATAAAAACCCAAAAGGACAGCATGTCAGCCCTTTTTTTCAGAGAGTTTCCACATCAGGGAACCAGAACACTTCCATGTGCCATCGTGCAGGGCCCCAAGCTCCACGAGGACAGAAGCTCCTTTGTTCAGCACCTCGTCCTATGTATCTCTTCACCTGGCTGTTGATTCGTATCCTTTACTATCCTTTGTAACAAACTGGTAATCTAGTCAGTAAACGGTTTCGAGTCCTGTAAACCATTCTAGCAAATTAATCAAACCGAAGGAGGGGGTCATGGGAACCTGCCATTTGTAGCCAACAGGTCACAAGTACCTGGGCTTGTGACTGGCCTCTGAAGTGGAGAGCAGTCTTGTGGGAATGAGCCCTTTACCTATGGAATCAGATTCTATCTTCAGATAAATAGTAACAGAATTCAGATGAATTCTCAGACACCCTGCTGGTGTCTGAGAACCGCTTGTTGGTATGGGGAAGTCTCCATACACACGTTGGAACTGGGTCCAGGAACCCTTTGCAATGGAAGATTATATTTAGCCATAGATAGGAATGAAGTACTGATATATTTTTTAAAGGATGAACCTTAAAAACATTATGCTAAGTAAAAAAAGACAGTCACAAAAGGCCACATGTATAATTCCATGAAATGTCCAGAAGAGACAAATCCAAAAAAAACAGAAAGTAGATCGGTGGTAGTAATGCACTGGGGAGGAAAGGAAATTAGGAGTGACATATTAGTACAGGTATGGGGCTTCTTTTTGGGGTGATGAAAATATGCTAAAATTAGACATTGGTAGTGGTTGCACAATTCTGTGAATATACTAAAAACCACTAAGTTGTATGCTTTAAGGGTAGATTACATCTCCATAAAGTTATTACCAAAAAAGTGAATCTGAAATGATACAGATTTTAATATGCATCACATTTTTAAAATAAGCCTAATTTGTCTTCCGAAAATTATTAACTATTGTTTTTGAAGAAAAATTTCACTTAGTAACTCAGTGACAACAAACTTTCAAACACTAGTTGAACTGATTTAACAAAATAAAACAGTAAATTTCAAATTTTCATGTTAACAAGATTATCTTCTTAAAAACTAGCAGGATTTTTTTTATCTAACAACTCAACTTTCTGATGGGCTAAAATAGTCTAAAACTATATATGTTAAACATATACAGGGCCGGCCCCATGGCTTAGTGGTTAAGTGCTCGCGCTCCGCTACTGGCGGGCCGGGTTCGGATTCCGGGCACGCACCAACGCACCGCTTCTCCAGCCATGCTGAGGCCGCATCCCACATACAGCAACTAGAAGGATGTGCAACTATGATCTAGGGCTTTGGGGAAAATAAATAAATAAATAAATAAAGATTTATTAAAAAAAAACACATATACAGAGATAGATGCTGAAGACAGGCATATTCCCTATCCTTAAATATCTTACAGAGAAATTATCTAAGAAGTGTATGTTCTCTGGGCCGGCCTGGTGGCGCAAGCGGTTACGTGTGCGTGCTCCGCTGCAGCGGCCCGGGGTTCGCCGGTTCAGATCCCAGGCGCACACAGCCGTGCCACTTGTTAAGCCATGCTGTGGCGGCATCCCATATAAAGTAGAGGAAGATGGGCACAGATGTTAGCCCAGGGCCTGGCCAGTCTTCCTCAGCAAAAAAGAGGAGGATTGGCATCAGATGTTAGCTCAGGGCTGGTCCTCCTCAAAACAACACAAACAAAAAAAGTATATGTTCTCTAAAATGGAACTATACCTGCATTATTAAGAATATAGGGGCAGGCCCCGTGGTGGAGTGGTTCAAGTTCAGCGCATTCCGCTTCGGAGGCCCAGGTTCACGGGTTTGGACCTACACCACTCACAAGCCACACTGTGGTGGCGACCCACATATAAAGTAGAGGAAGACTGGCACAGATGTTAGCTCAGGGCTAATCTTCCACAAGCAAAAAAAAAAAAAAAAAAGAATGTCAGAAAGACTGTACTATCTGTATAGAAAAAATTAAGTTGTTATATTAGTCTTTCTCTTAACCATCAATAAAGATGACACAATATAAACATTTCCTAATATAAAGTCCTTAGAAAAGCTCCTGGAACATCATAGGCACTCATTAAGTATTAGCTATAATAATAATTAGCCATAATAATATCACTGATACAATAATATTTTTGATGAAAAGAGCATAAAAAAGAAAATGTTTACCTTAGTTTTCCTGGTTTCACTTAACTACTTGACAACTCCATTTCCATATTATAATTATCACTTTCAGCTTCAATAACTACATTAATTCTAAACTATTCTATTATTTACGTTAAAGCAGTAGTTCCCAAAATGTGGTATGGCAACCGTGGGCATTCCAGAGACCCTTTCAGGGGGTTTGTGAGATCAAAATCATAAGTGAGTAAAAAGATCAAAATGCAAATAGATCAATGAACTTTAGTGCAACATTGTACAAAAAGTATACAGACATGGCTTCAGATTCTACTCTGCAACTAACCTTTAAGAAATTACCACTTGTTGGGGCCAGCCCGGTGGCGCAAGCGGTTAAGTGTGTGCGCTCCGCTGACGCGGCCCAGGGTTCACCAGTTCGGATCCCGGGCGCGCACCGACGCACCACTTGTCAAGCCATGCTGTGGCAGCGTCCCACATAAAGTGGAGGAAGATGGGCATGGATGTTAGCCCAGGGCCAGTCTTCCTCAGCAAAAAAGAGGAGGATTGGCAGATGTTAGCTCAGAGCCGATCTTCCTCACAAAAAAAAAAAGAAAGAAAGAAATTACCATTTGTTGAGGTTTGTTGTAGCATCAGAGAAGAATATCACAATTATCTCAAAAGGTTACTAAAGTACTCCTCCCAACATAATCCCAAGATTATACTTTAACCAGAACAATATATAACAACAGACTGAATGCAGACACTGATAGAAGAATCCAGCTGTCTTCTATTAGGCCAAACATCAAAGAGATTTACAGGGGCTGGCCCAGTGGCATAGTGGTTAAGTTTGCACTCCGCTTCAGCAGCCCGACATTCACAGATTCGGATCCCAGGCAAGGACCGACACACCACTCATCAAGCCATGCTGTGGTGGTGTCCCACATACAAAATAGAGGAAGATGGGCACAGATGTTAGCTCAGGGCCAATCTTCCTCAGCAAAAAGAGGAAGATTGGCAATGGATGTTAACTTATGGCCAAGCTTCCTCACGAAAAAAATAAATAAGAGATTTACAAAAATGTAAAACAGTTGCCATTCTTTCACTGATTTTTTTTGTTTTAGAAAACAGTAAAAAATGTTACTTACATTAACTTGTAGTTTCTTAGCTTTTTTTTTTTTTTTTGCTGCAGAAGAGTCACCCTGAGCTAACATCTGTTGCCAATCTTCCTCTTTTTTTTTGCTTGAGGAAGATTAGCCCTGAGCTAACAATCTGTGCCAATCTTCCTCTATTTTGTATGTGGGTCACCACCACAGCATGACTGATGAGTGGTGTAGGTCCGCACCCAGGATCTAAAGCCGCAAACCCAGGCCGCTGAAGCGGAACTCGCTGAACTTAACCACTACGCCACAGGGCCGGCCCCAGTTTATTAGTTATTTTTAATGAATTAATAAATATATTTAAATTAATTTCAAATACAGTAACTATCAATAGATATAAGCCATATAAAAAAAAGCTATTTGGAGTCCCACATAATTTTTAAGAGTGTAAAGGGATCCTGACCAAAAAGTTTGGGAACCACTACATGAAAGTAATACTTAATACCCCATTTTTATTTATACTCAGAGTTGTTTTCTCTGTGAATCTCACATATGCAGCCATAAATGTTTAAAGTAAGCCAAAGATAGTAGAGGACATGAATCTTGCTTTCTTCAGATGTAGTGCAATGAAATTAAGTGTAAGAGATAGCCCCCTCAAAAAAGAAAAGACAGGATTTTCAGGTTAGCGGAATGACATATTTGCCAAAAGCAACTACAGTAGCATAATATAGCTGTAATACAAAACTTATGCAGAAATAGAGCCAAAGAATTTTCACTGTGCCAAGAAAAAAAGATGCACAGAAAAACATAAAAGTCTGGGCTTCCAAAAGGTTAACTACCCTTAAGTGAATTACCTATGATAACAATTTTACTGGAGTTACACAACTACCATCTAAATTTCTGATCACATTCAGTAGAGGTTATTCAAAGAACTCTATGTGTAATATAAATCCGTTAATAAAAGTCATGAAAAAATATTTAACTATTAAAAAAATCCATTATTTTGAATTGTATAATGCTAGTCACTCTCATTATTAGAATACACACAATCAGCTTTGTGCTGTAACGAATTACCAAGCTAAATAAGGCCATCCAGCAGAGGGGGTCAATGGCATTCATTAATTAGGTTCCTTTCTCAGTTCTTCTG
Source organism: Diceros bicornis minor (assembly GCF_020826845.1). Lineage (NCBI taxonomy): Eukaryota > Metazoa > Chordata > Mammalia > Perissodactyla > Rhinocerotidae > Diceros > Diceros bicornis. The sequence goes on along the minus strand of NC_080755.1, from coordinate 13,560,918 downwards.
GGAGCATAACATGGATTTTGGGGAGGTGGGTAACTTATCAATTTAAATGCCTAGCACAAAACCTGTATGGGGCTGATGTTAAAAAAATTACTTGTTCACTACAGAATTATAATACTGATCAATAAGAAATGATAGCATATTTTCCTCAGCCAGGAATGAATAAGGGGGACAGAAGCTCATAAGCCAGTGCAAGTTCTGTTCTAAGAAGAGTACTTTCAAAGTCACACATATGACCTAAGGGGCATATACTGCATTCTGCCTAAAAGGAGGAAGTGTCTCTGTTAGTTTTCTCATTTCCTCACATGCCCTAGCCCTGAATTTGCAGCTTCCAAATTAAGCACTTTTTAAGCACTTTTCACGCTACCCTCACATCTAATTCCATGGTGAGAATTTTTTAACTTTTTCAAATTAAAAAAGTTCCATTGGTGCTGGTGCCCCATGCAAAGCAGAAACTAAGGACCTAATCAGAAGAGAGGCTGAATACAGCATAGTTATCTGAAACCAGAATGTTTTAAACTGAAATCCGTGTTTTACTCAGTTTTTTAAAAACTAATGTTTAGGTAGGGAAAAAACAAAACCCACACAACATCCTACTATTCCACTGAGTAGCATTCACTTATTGGTTTCTGCAAAGACTATTAACTGAAATATCATTCGATGATACTATTGAAATACTTTGTGCTGCAGTTAATCCATTTCAACTATCCAAAGGCTACAGAAAACAAGGTTCACAGCACTTCTCAAATCTCAACGATTTAACTCCTTCCTCCTTCCCTGCTGCGCCCTCCTCTCTCGGAAAACACCGTACCTGCTCGGTTTTCAGAACTTAACATTGAGGGGTGGGGGAGGGGAAGGTTGGGGGTGTGGGGGTGGGAGAGTTCTCTAATTTTTGGACTTGCTATCCCATTCTGCCTGAGTAAAACAAACCCCTGTAGTAAAAGAACCTTATGAATAGTGATGAAAATCGAGGACCAATTTCCTTCTGCTCGCTTCTCTCTATCTCTATAAACTTCACTACGGCCCTCAATACACCCATTTCTACGCCAGAGCAGCCCTACCTGTGCCCAGACGCCCCCTGCCCAACTCGAACTGCTCTATGAGCTTGGAGCCGGGCCACTGCTCCCCTCCCAGGCTAAAGACTGAGGAACCAAGATGCCCATCTCCCGCCGCGCAGACTGCAGAGGCCTGAGGGTTCAGGCCGGGTCAGCGAGGGGCGGCGGGGGCAGGGGAGCAAGCCGCAGGGACGGCAGCTCCGCGCCGGCTGGTGGGGCTGGCTCCGGGGAGACGCCGGGAGAGAGGGACGCCGGGGGCGGGGACAAGGCCCGGGCTACCTGCGGGCCGCCGCCCTCACCGCCCCAGTAGTCGCAACGGCTGCAAGCGACCGCCGCGCTCTGTGAACCCTCGCGGCCGCCTAGGGAGCCCCGGCCTGCGCCTGTCCGCGGTCACGGCCCCTTCACTACCTCTGACCGCCCGGCAAGTAGCAGCAGGTGATGCGACGACTGGGCAGCCGAGACGCGCAGGCTGGTCGCCTCCCACCCCTCCCAGGGGCGCCAGGAGCCCGGACCAAAGAAGTGGGAAGAGGCGTGCGAGACAACGCGACACAGAAGGGGGACAGGGAGGGGGAGAACCCTCCGGCTCTCCGGAGGGGCTGGAGAAAGGGAGGCGAGGACGCAGGCGGCGCGACAGCACGCGGTGGGGACGGTCGGGACGCTCGCGTACCTTCCTCACTCCCGGCTGAGGGTCCAACGCGAGCCAGCAGATCGCCTCACATCCGGGTATCAAGAGACACTCAGCCGCTTCTGCCGCGACCGCCGCCTCTCCCGCGGCGCAGAAACGCCGAACTTCCGGCGACGACGGCGACGCCTCGCCGGTCAGATGGGAGTTACCTGCGACCGTCTTGGGCGCGCTTGCGCAACGTTCCTCTTCAGCCCTAACCGGCTCAGCTGACGTACCCAGAAGACGAAGATGGCCGCCACGCTCGCTGCGTGTCACTCCGTTTTTCACCCCGGCCGGGACGGCTGGGCGTCGGGGAACAGGGAGCCTGCGTCCATCCTCGGCGCAGGCGCGGTGGGAGGCCTCGCGTGCGCTCACCGCGGGTGGGCTGCTCGCGGGGAAGCGGCGGCGCCCCCTGGCGGCGGCCTCTTGCTCTTCCCGCGGTCGTCTCATGGAATAATAACACCCACGCCCCCAGCGGTGGTGGTTTGTCGTGGAAATTCGTCGCCCCCGCTTCTTCTGTTGGTTGCGGGTACTGCTCTTCTGCGACCTCTAGGTTACATACCTTTAATCTTCGACATGGACCAATGTAACGAAAAAAGGAGATAACTGACCCTCTCTCTCCTTCCGCGGCACTGCACTCCCTCGCTTCCAAAAAATGCAGGACTTCACCGTCTCCGTGCACACTTTCCTCCTTGTGCACCAAAGCACAAGCGTCGACAAGAACTTGTATAATGTTCCACTAGATTTAGTCATGGCCGGTATTCAGATAAAGCTTTGGCTCTTCGAAGCCTCTAAAGATAGAATCCAGCGTTCTGTCACTAGGATCGTGGTTGCCACACTGCTTTTGAACGCTTTCTGTGCTACTCCTTCCTTTTTTGCAGATATATGAGGATGGATAAACGCTACTCTTGCCTTTGAGAATCTAAAGAGAGGTGATCATAGGTAGGTTCTTCCCTTCCTGACCTCTTTTTTTGAAGCCAGGTACAACCAAAATGTGCTCTGAGAAGCCTGATGTTTTTCTGACATTTTCCACAAAACTTTATTGAACTGCTTGTTACTTTAGTCTGGGGAGATTCCATGGTTTAAAAAACAAAATAGGTGAGGCCATTACCCACATCACCGTAGGTTGTGTTGCTTAGCAAAAGCCTGTCTACTGCCTCCCCCACCTCTAGTTCCTAATATAGGTATATTCTTTTTTTTTTTTTTTTTTTTCTGTGAGGAAGATCAGCCCTGAGCTAACATCCATGCTAATCCTGCTCTTTTTGCTGAGGAAGACCAGCTCTGAGCTAACATCTATTGCCAATCCTCCTCCTTTTTTTTTTTCCCTCCAAAGCCCCAGTAGAGAGTTGTATGTCATAGTTGCACATCCTTCTAGTTGCTGTATGTGGGATGCGGCCTCAGCATGGCGGGAGAAGCGGTCCGTCCGTACACTCCCGGGATCCCAACCCAGGCTGCCAGTAGCGGAGCGCGTGTACTTAACAGCTAAGCCACGCGGTATATTATATATATATAAGCCCTATAGGTATATTCTTTAATGACATATGCCAAATGTCTTAAATTGGGAAAAAAGTCAGGAGTAGACTGCTGACCTGATTGAAGCTGGTTATCTACCAGAGCATCGGACTTATATCTTCTTTCACCTTTAGATTGTCAGACAACTGGTGTAATTTCTTTCCATGTGTAAACCACTTTATCTTCAGTAACTTAAATTCTGGCATACACACACACAAACCATATTTACAAGTTTCCATTCCCACAAAATAGGCCTCTGCTTCTGAGTGATCTGTTCCCCTATATTTGTTTTGTGGCCACGATCCAGAGCATAGCAATCCTTACAAGTCTCACACCATATTAAATATATATAATAAATATAAAATATATATAAAACATAAATATAATTATTTATTTAATTTTAATTTAAATTGGCACATTTAGGCATTGTTTTTAATCCAGGGGCTCATTAATATCATCATGAGTTTTTTTTTTTTTAAAAGTCTCTCCTAAGACTGGTTTTTCTCTTGGTTCTAGGTGAGTTCCCAAACTGCAGAGGCTACTACCTCTCCATTCACATCCAAAAGGGAAGAGTATTCCCTGCGAAGGTCTGATTGGATCAGCTTACATCCCAAGCCCACTGTGGACAAGTAGTGGAATGTAATGAGTGACAGTTAAGGGTAGAGTCAGCTTCCTTAGGACCACATGGATCACCAGGACACTATTAGGAACTGTTGGGAAGAGAAGAGGATACATATTGAGAAGACAACGCACAAATGTCAATTACAGTCTTGCTACCCAAATTGTGGTCCATGGACTCGGGGCATCTTCATCAACTAAAGTCTTGTTAGAAATGCAGAATTTCGGACCCCACACCAACTGAATCAGAATTTTCATTCTAAAGTTTCCTCCAGGTGATTCCTATGCATATTAAAATATGATGAGCATTGCCTTACAATACCCAAGACTTCTGATGATCAGAGGTGAAGTCCAGGCTGGAGATACAAATTAAAGCTGTGGTTTTGGAGATCACCTAGGCTAAAGACCAAAGTATCCATAAGGAGACTACACCCAGGGAAAGCCCCAAAGCACTCCAACATGTGATGGCTCAGTAGAGGATGAGGCAGCTAAGGAGACCTAGAAAGAGTAGCTAGTAGGATAAGAATAAAACCAGGTGTGCTTGGCGTCCTGGAAGCCAAGAGAGGAGGGTGTTCAAAAGGGGAGTGTTTGTGTTGAATGCTTCTGAGATATTGAGTAAGATGAAGATAGATGTTTGTCTTGGAGGTTTTGATAACTATTAGACAAGCAATTTCAGTGTAGTTTGAAGACTGAATTGGAGATGATAAAATAAGTGTAGACAGCTCATTCAAGAACTTTTTCTGTGATCGAAGTCTGGCAGTAGCTGGAGCTGCAGCAAAGGAGAACTTTGTTTTGTTTCTAAGATAAATTTGTTTGCTGATGGAAAAAATTCAGTAGAGAAGGAGAAATTGATGATTCAAGTTAGAAGGGGATAACTGAAGGAGTAAAATTCTTGAGAAAATGAGAGATGGGATCCAGGCTATAATGAAAAAGAATTTACCTTTGAAAGAAGCAACAATGCTTCCACCCTTGCGATAGGAAAGAAAGCAGAAGGATGGCTTCTGTTTTCTTAAAAAAGTATGAAACATTAGCAGAGAGTGATTTGGGAGATGGCCTGTAAAAGGTTTCAGAAGGAGGAAAGAAAGAAGATATGAACTAATTTGTGAGATTATTATAGAAGCATAACACAGTCTCTGAGTAGTACCTCTTTGAGGTTTGTGGTCAGAATTTAAGGTAAAAATAATCAGCTAAATCGTGTGATTTTCTTCAGGTACATTAAGTAATGCTGAGGTTCCCGGTGTTGGAGCAGAATTAGCATAATCCTTTGGGCTTCTCTCAGAATTTCCCTTCGTTCAGGGATATATTTAGTGCTGCATAACACATGGCGCCCTGTAGTGGCGAAGTGCGACGGCGACAGGCCTACTAATTGGATTTAATCTCCTCAAATCTCCCTCTTGCGGGAAATTTCCTTTTAGACTAGTCCTAACGCCCTCAGCAGTCGCAAGGTACACCTCCAGCCGCCAGAGTGCGCTGTGGCGACCCTCGCGCCGGAAGTGAGTGCGGCCCAGCCGGCCTCGGCGTTTCCGCCGTGCGTAAGCAGTGCTCAGCGCGCTCTTTGCGTCGGAGCCCCGGCAGTAGGCGTTTCCGGCCATTCATACTCCCAGTCCGTTGGCGCTTGGTTGTGGCCTTGCGTGCACTCTCGGATCGAAAGGGCGACGGCGCCGCTAGCATGAAGCTTGTGAGGTGAGGAGGTGACCAAGCGGGATGGGAGCTGTGAACGGACGGTTTGGGCCGGGAGCCGGGCTGCCCCAGTTCCGGGAGGCGCGAAAGCCGCGTGCGCGCGCGGCCTGCTGACGGCCTCCGGCGCCCGCCGCTCCCGCCCCATCTAGGCCGCGGGCGCTCGCGCGTGGGTTTCGGACTGAATCGCGCGGGGATCCCGCGTGTCTTCCAAGAAGTAGACGTAAGGCCGAGACGTTTCTTCTCACCTAGTGTCTTAGAGGCCTTGAAGGTGCAGCGCCAGGCTTACAAACTCGTAGTTTCGGTTCCTTACCGATTTTTATATCGAGTACAACTCGTGTTCTAGTCTAGGTTACTTTTCTGGCTCCTTTCAGCTCCCAGAACCGGCAAATATAGCTATGTCCACGCTCCCTGAGAACGTGGGAGACAAAGAAAAGGAAAATTATATGCTCCTGCGAAAGTAGTTTAAGTTGATCCGCTTTTCGTGATGAAACTTACGTCGCCCTTAAAAAGAGTACTTAGAAGTTGCGGGAGTTTATCTGGAAATACCGAAACCCATTTCCGAAATGTTTTAAAATCGGGGTTGGACTTCTGACTTCATAAGTTGGTCTTTTTCCAGCTTTATTGAGATATACTGGAATTTTTTTCAGAAGGTAGAGCCCCTGCCTTGTTGGAACTTTATGTTTTGTGATGAAGACAGACAAGTAGATAGTTTCTAGTATGTTTGAAATAACATATAAAACCGTCAATATTTTATTCAGGGTGGACTTTGTAGAGAAGGCATTTAAGGTTAATTTTTAGTCCATTTTTGTTTGAGCTAGAACTTTTGGAGAAAAAGTCTCAGAATTTAAAGTACATTTTCTCGATACCTGCCAGTTTGAATGTGTTTATAGTTTCATATATTTATAATTTGATATATTTTGAATCATGCAGTATGCCTGCTTTTTGTGTAAAATTTCTTTTACTCAGCATATTTTTTTTGAGATTCGTCCACATTGTGACGTGTATCGCTAATTTATTCCTTTTTATTAGTGAATAGTAGTCCATTGTGCATTTAAGAGTTACGTATGTTGTGTAAAACTGTTTTGAACATTCTTGTGTAAGTTTTGTGTTTTTTTCCTTCATTTCTCTTGGGTAAATACTTAGGAGTGGAGTTGCTGGATCACAGCATAGGTAATCGTTTAGTTTCATGAGAAACTACCAGACCATTTTCCAAGGCGGTACCATTTTACACTCCCGCCAGCAGTGTATTAGAATTCCACTTGCTCCACATCGTCACCAGCATTTGTTGTCATCAATCTGTTTAGCCATTTTAGTCCTTGTATAGTGGTGTCTCATGGTGTTAATTAACAGTTTTCTAATGATTAATGATATTGAGCACTTTTTCACCTGCTTATTGGCCATTTGTATGTCTTTGTGAAGTGTCTTGTTTTGTGTTGTTTCTTTTTATTGTTGAGTTGTAGGAATTCTTTATGTATCCTCTGTCAGATATAATTTCTCTCAGTTTGTGGTTTGTTTGCTCATTTCCTTAGTAGGTAATGTCTTTTGGTGAGCAAAAGTTTATTTTGAGGAAGTCTTGATTTACCAGCTTTTGGTTTTATGGTTCTTACTCTCTATGTACTGCCAAAGAAACCTTTGCCTACTCTCAAACCGTGAAGATTTCTCCTGTTTTTCTCTAAAAGCTTTATAATTTTAACTTTTATGTTTAGGTGTGATCCATCTTGAGTTAATTTTGGTAAGTGGTGTGAGTTAGAGGTCCAGGTTCATTTTTTCTATATGAATTTTTAATTATTCCATGTTGTTATGGATTTCATCATTTGTTGAACAGGCTTTCCTTTGCCTGTTGGACTGCTTTGGCACTTTTGTAGAAAATCAACTAAATAAATGTAGATTTATTTCCGGACTCTATTTTGTTTCGTTGATCTATTTGTTGTTCCTGTGTCTTGGTTACTATAACTTTAACCTATATACTACTCTAGCCATCTAATTTGTCTTCCTAGAGATTGTCCTAGAGATAGAAGGTTGGTAACAATTAGTATTGATAAGGATTTGCATAATGGATTTGTAATAGCAAAATATATATATGTGGCCATGGAAATATCTTCAGTATAAACTGCTAAATGAGAGTACAAGTCATAGAAGTCGTTAAAGTATGGTCCAATTTATGTAAAAACAAAGTTTATGCATATGCTTATAAACGCATGTAAAAATGTAGTAGAAGAATAGCCCTGCATACAAAGAGGGAGTTAAAAAGGGAGACTTTTACTTTTCTGTATTTAGACATGTACAATAAGTGTGTAATCTTTTACTACCAATTATAATTTCCTGATTTCAATTTTGTGGCTTATAATAACTTTAAGATCTGTATGTCTGGATTGAAGGTTAAGCTATATAATGGTTTTTGTTAGTGCCATCAAGTCAATCCCGACTCCTAGTGACCCTGTATATACAGTGAAGTGGAACCCTGTTCCATCTTGTTACGCCATCCTCTCACCTTCCGGCGCTATATCGGGCAATGCTCCACTGCTATTGGTAGGGTTTTCATGGCCACTTTTTGGAAAGTGGGTGGCCGGGTCTTTCTTCCTAGTCAGTCTTAGTCTGGAAGCTACACTGAAACCTGTCCACCACGAGTGACCCTACTGATACTTGAAATACTTGTAGCGTAGCTTTCAGCATCACAGCAGCACGCAGGCGCCACAGTATGACAACTGACTGACAGATGGTGTAGTTCTCCAGCCAGCAAACAAACCCAGGCCATGGCAGTGAGAGCACTGAATCTTAAACGCTAGACTACCAGTATAATGGTTTAGAGAATCAGAAATATCCAAATGGCAGTTTCTCTTATTATTATGCTCCTTCATAAATGTTGAGGGTATAATTCAGGGAAAGCTGAAATTGTTATGCAGATTATTAATAAGAATTGTTACAGATAACATCTCTAGCAGATTTTCAACAGCTGGAAATTTCACCCTTTTGACTTAAAACATGATTTTAAAGTGTTAAAAGTGAAAATTTATCATTTTATTCCTAGCAGATTTTCAACAGCTGGAAATTTCACCCTTTTGACTTAATAAACATGATTTTAAAGTGTTAAAAGTGAAAATTTATCATTTTATTCCTACTGTCTTCATAGATTTTTGATGAAATTGAGTCACGAAACTGTAACCATTGAATTAAAGAATGGAACACAGGTCCATGGAACAATCACAGGTATGGAGGTTGGACTGCTTTATAACGCTTTTTTTTTTTTTTTTTTTTAATCTTTTGCACCTGCAGGTCAGAGTTCTTTTTTGGTTGCTTAATGAACATTATTGTCATATAGATCTCATTGTTTTTGTCTGAATTATTTCATTGACCTTCTTACTTAAACCTCACCTTAAGTACTTATGTTACGACCAAACTATATGTGACCCCTGTTTTCCTGCTTTTGTGCCTTTTATGCCTTTGCCAATGTGTGTGCCCCTCTCCCTGAAATGTTGCTTCATTCAAAATACATTTTACTTTTTAGGATTTTGTGTTCTCTGTAGAGATTGTAAAGTCCTTGAATAGAGGATGGGGTTTTTATGTCTGATTACCTCGAGTGAAAAATATGTGGTAAATGGGGAGGGGGTAGCGAGGAACCATAATTTTAACCTCACTAAGACAATAGCTGTGAGCATAACATTTTGAAGTATTTTGTCTAAAGCAAAGAGTTAGGTCTAACTAGTTAGGTCTAACTCTTTGCTTTGATAATATTGTATATTTGGTTTTATATTTAAGGCCACTACATTTCTTCACTCATAGTAGATGTCCCAAAAGATTTCAAATTTTCAAAAGAGTTGATGAGCCAAATGAAATAAAATTCTCTCTTAGCATCTGATCCCAGTCTCTGGAATATTTAAGTTATAAATTTATAAATAATTTTTTAGTGTGTAGATCCAGCATCTGAATAAACCAAGAAAAGTATGCAATATTAAACTGGTATTATTTGTAAATACACTAGAATTTTGCAACACCAGTTCCTGTGAAAGAAAATCAGTACAGTATAAGGTTTTGATGCAGTCTCTGACCATAACTGAGGAAGTGTAATTGCTGTCCTGTTAAAATTCTGTAAACAATAATTGTCTGCTCTCTCCTGAGCCCTGTGTTAGATGTTGTAGAGGAAGCGGAGTGTTCTTGCTTTCTAGGAGCTCAAAATCTAGTGATGGAAGACACACACCCACACGCAAATAATGTAATGCAAGGTTTGCCTAACATATAGTAGGCACTTAAATGATTTCCTAGTGGGAAAGTTTTAGTAAATTGGAGGAGCAAAATCCAGTAAAAATCCAATTCCTTCCCCCACTGACAACCACTGTTACAAGTGTCTTGGGTCCTATGTGAATATTGTAGCCTTCACAGTGGAGATAATCATACTATCTACCATAGGGATGTTGAGGATTAAATTAAAATGCCTTAGCATGCAATTCCTGGAACATAGAAGGAGCTCATAAATCTTACTTTTTTTCTTCTCTTGATGGATCAAGGTCCTCAAGGAGATGGAATATATCAAAAGTATATTAGTTTTACGAAAGAAGAGGACCTCTTCTTCCTCTGACTGGGAGGAAGGAGGAAAAGATTAATAATACTGAAAATTTTGAGGTGAATGTTGGGAAAGTTGAAAGAATTCATGTTTTCTAGCATTAACTTTCTAAGGACAGAAATTAACTAGATCTTTAGTTTCCCATTTGTTCACATATATTGGTAAAGGCTCCAATAATCAGATGTTGCTGCTATAATGCCATATATTCTTGCAAGGCAACGTTGCTTTTATTTTGTAAAATCTCATACTAAAAGTAATGGCTTAATGGGAGCAATAGTTTGAGGGCAGACCACTCAAAACCTGTGCAACTTGGTAATCAAAAATATTTAAAAAAGGGCCAGCCCCGTGGCTTAGCGGTTAAGTGCACGCGCTCTGCTGCTGGCGACCCGAGGTCGGATCCCGGGCGCGCACCGACACACCACTTCTCCTGCCATGCTGAGGCTGCGTCCCACATACAGCAACTAGAAGGATGTACAACTATGACATACAACTATCTACTGGGGCTTTGGGGGAAAAAATAAATAAATAAAATTAAAAAAAAAAAGTTTAAAAAAAAAGAGTAACAATCCTTTCCCAAAAAACACAATTAAAAAGACACGTGAGGCCGGCTCCGTGGCTTAGCGGTTAAGTGCGCGCGCTCTGATGCTGGCGGCCCGGGTTCGGATCCCGGGCACGCCCCAAGGCACCACTTCTCCGACCAACCCGAGGCTGAGTCCCACGTACAGCAACTAGAAGGATGTGAACCTATGACATACAACTATCTACTGGGGCTTTGGGGGGAAAAAAAATGAATAAATAAAATCTTTAAAAAAAAAAAAAAAACACGTGAGAGGGCTGGCCCTGTGGCGTAGCTGTTAAGTGTGTGCGCTCCACTGCTGGTGGCCCGGGTTCAGATCCCAGGCACGCACCGATGCACCACTTGTCAGGCCGTGCTGTGGTGACATCCCATATAAAGTGGAGGAAGGTGGGCACGGATGTTAGCTCAGGGCTGATCTTCCTCACACACAAAAAAGACGTGAATTTCTAGTAATAAGGAAAAATACTACAGTATGTATAGGACTTTATTTTAAAAACAAAGATGAAGATAGCTTCGTGGAATTGGGTGTAAGGAAGTTATGGAGACAGTGGGAGAACCATGCAATAAGCATTGCCAACCCTGAGATAGGATACATGGGGACACTGGAAATAAGGCATGTATACCAGTCACGGTTCCTCCAGGGCTTGCTGCATGCACTTCTGTAAGCATACCTAACTCTGCAAAACGTTAGCATGCTAGGGAAAATCTCTGTGAAGGAAAGATTTCTGATTTTAACTGACATTATTCCTCCATTTAGCAGTTGGACTAAATTATGTCATAGAAACTTGCACTGTAGCAGAACAAACAGTACTCTTTTGTAATATGGTATTGACTGTGGTTTGATTAATTGGTTGCCTTCGTATCATACTAATAATTGCCCTATTTTTTTCCCTTTAGGTGTAGATGTCAGCATGAATACACATCTTAAAGCTGTGAAAATGACCCTGAAGAACAGAGAACCTGTACAGCTGGAAACACTGAGTATTCGAGGAAATAACATTCGGTATTTTATTCTGCCAGACAGCTTACCTCTGGATACACTACTTGTGGATGTTGAACCGAAGGTGAAATCTAAGAAAAGAGAAGCTGGTAAGTTTGAAAGATTATAAATGTTTTTGTGAATGGTCTATTTATACCCTAATCCACTATTCAAAATATAAACCTATGTGAACAACACAGGTGTTTTTGTTTTTTTTAATCTCATATATTTGCCGTGAGTGCGTATAGTGTATTATAGTTCCTGGTGTTGTTATTAAAAAGACTGATGCTGTTCTTACTTCTCGTCCCTTTGTGCATGGCCTTGTTCCCCACCCCCTACACACTTTGGAAGATTTGGAGATTGACTCTTTATTCCTATTTTTCTGAAATTTCTTTTTTTTTTTAATTTTTTTAATAATTTTTTTAATTTATTTATTTTTTTCCCCCAAAGCTCCAGTAGATAGTTGTATGTCATAGTTGCACATCCTTCTAGTTGCTGTATGTGGGACGTGGCCTCAGCATGGCCGGAGAAGCGGTACGTCGGTGCGCGCCTGGGATGCGAACCCGGGCCACCAGCAGCAGAGCACGCACACTTAACCGCTAAGCCCGGGGGCCAGCCCTTTTCTGAAATTTCTTAATGACTTGGCATAGGGTCTTTGCTTGCCCTCACCTTTTTTCCCTCCATTTTATTGTTCTGAGTACCTGGTGAACCCTTTCAATGTGGATATTCTTGCCTTTTAGAGCCAAGAAATTTACTTGTATAACTTTGATGAATTTCTTCTCTTTTGCTTGTTCTGTTCTTTGTTCCTGGAATTTTTTTTTTGAGGAAGATCAGCCCTGAGCTAACAACCCTGCTAATCCTCCTCTCTTCTGCTGAGGAAGACCGGCTCTGAGCCAACATCCACTGGCAATCCTCCTCCTTTTTTTTTCCCCAAAACCCCAGTAGACAGCTGTATGTCATAGTTGCACATCCTTCCAGTTGCTGTATGTGGGACGCAGCCTCAGCATGGCCAGAGAAGCGGTACGTCGGTGCGCGCCCGGGATCCGAACCCAGGCCGCCAGTAGCAGAGCGAGCGCACCCAACCGCTAAGCCATGGGGCCAGCCCCTGGAATTCTTAATAATTGAGTCTTGTGACTGATTCTTTCAGTCTTACCTTTTCGCTCTTATTTCTTCTCTCTTTGTCTTTTTGTTCTATCTTCTGAGAAATTTCCTTGATCTTACCTTTTAATATAGTTTATACTTAATCTCAAGCCTCCTTGTACTCTGATAATTTTTCACAGAATCCTGTTCTTGTTTTATGGATGTAATTTTTTTATCTGAAAAATATTGTTAGAATATTAATTATAATTTTGGTTTTTGGAAGTCTTTGTGTGTGTGTGTGTGTGTGTGTGTGTGAGGAAGGTTAGCCCTGAGCTAACATCTGTTGCCTTAAGTATCTTGCACTTTGTCCATCTATTATTTAACTAGGGCTCTAAAAAGAGAAGTTCTGGGAAGGGAGGCTGAACTCCTCAGCTGGTGGGTTTCACTGTAGGGTGGTTTAGAAGTGAGTTGACCTCTTCACTGAGGAGACCGAAATTTTCTGGATGTGGGAGTCTTTTTCTGGAGCTGGTTTTCTCACGAAAAGATTCCATTTGGGGCCGGCCCCGTGGCTTAGTGGTTAAGTGCTCACGCTCCACTACTGGCAGCCCGGGTTCGGATCCTGGGCATGCACCATCGCACCGCTTCTCCGGCCATGCTGAGGCCGCCCCCCGCATACAGCAACTAGAAGGATGTGCAACTATGACATACAACTATTTACTGGGGCTTTGGGGCAAAAAAAGGAGGGGGGTTGGCAATAGATGTTAGCTCAGAGCCAGTCTTCCTCAGCAAAAAGAGGAGGATTAGCATGGATGTTAGCTCAGGGCTGATCTTCCTCACAAAAAAAAAAAAAAGATTCCATTTGCCTACTGTGGGAGACTTATGTCTGGCAGCCAGCATTATAGGAGCAGGGCAGGAGAAAAGAGCTGGGTAGATGTTTATGTAATACCACGATTTTGAGACTTGTTTCTCCCTTCCAGCCACACTAAGAAATATACTTTGCATCATGACCCACTCATACATATAACTGTAACAAAAGTCTTGGGAAGAATCACTTAGTCTTAATTCATGCAAATGCCCTTAAGTTTTTTATCCTAATCTCTTTCAGTTAAAAAAAATTTCAGGTTGCAGCCCATAGCTTGAGAAACACCGACTTAATCCCCCTCTCCCTTCCCCTTAGCTCTGTGCCTTTTGCTGCTGTTTACTTTGCAAGTGTTTTCAAATCTGAAGCCTTTTTGCCTCAATATCTGTAGGTTTATTTTACCTTTTCTCTCTTACCTACCTGTTGGGGATATAATCATTAGTTTTGCAAGATGGGGAAGAGGCCTGGCCAGTCTACTGCTCCACATAAGGATTGTCAAACCTTTTTTTTTCTGTTTTCAGCCCCATGCCTCATCATCTTACCCCTGGCTTCCATGGTCCTAGATCTTTTGGGAGTTGGTCTTCCTTTTACTAAACATTTACAGTTCTCCATCTACTTTCTGGCTTAAAAGTTTGTTGAAATCTTTCAACCACTGTGTTTTCTCTGCTTTTTTTTTTTGCTGCTTATAGGTGTTTATCATCTTTATCCCTTTTCTATTATGAATAGTATTTCAGAAGGAATTGGATGTGTGTGGTTAATCTGCCTTGTTTTAACAGAAGTCCTAGACTTATTCTTTATTGCTTTGAGTGGTAAGACTATAAACAGTAGGTAGAAATTTAGGTTGTGACTGACTTGAACTCCATGTCATGATTTTTTTTTTTTTTTTTTTTGTGAGGAGGACCAGCCCTGAGCTAACATCCAATGCCAATCCTCCTCTTTTTTTGCTGAGGAAGACTGGCCCTGGGCTAACATCCATGCCCATCTTCCTCCACTTTATATGGGACGCCGCCACAGCATGGCTTAACAAGCAGTGCGTCGGTGCACACTCGGGATCCGAACCGGCGAACCCCGGGCCGCCACAGCGGAACGTGTGCACTTAACCGCTTGCGCCACCGGGCCGGCCCCTCTATGTCAGGATTTTTTAATATTCATATCTGCCTGAAGATGAAATAAGTTCATTTGGGAGATGAGTTTCCATCACTGTGATATTCAAGTAGAGTTTGGATGACTAGGTGACAGGGATATTTCCATATGGATTAGAGTAGTACTGGGTTATGATTGGATCAAATGATTTAAGATTCTGAAGAGTCATGAGGTTGTTATTGGATGTAATATATTTTAAACTTTCTTGGCTCTTGCTTGGTTGGATTCTATTCAGTAACGAAAAAGCTGGCACATGGTGTTCATGTTTTATTCCATTAATATGATTATCTCTTCCACCTTGTGTGAGGTTCAGATCATTTGCATTTCATTTTGTGGTGAGTTTGACACATGATACAAACAAAGAATGTTTTTAAACTTGATGAATTTCTCAGTAAATAAGTTCAAACGAAACAAAAAAAGTATCTTTGTAGGCCAACAGTTCTTGGTTCTGCATGATAATGTGTTGGGAGGGGTGACTCTGAGGTTACCTTTAAGAGAAGCAGAGTTAAGGTTTTCTTTACTATAGATGCTGTTTTGTGGTGGCCAGGTAACATCAGCCCAGAAGAGAATTTACCTTACTTTGTTTTTTTCTTCCCTCAGTTGCAGGAAGAGGCCGAGGCCGAGGAAGAGGAAGAGGACGTGGCCGGGGCAGAGGAAGAGGGGGTCCTAGGCGATAATGTCTCTCAGGATTACTGTTTCAAAGTGATATGTGATTTGGCATCTTTTTTGTACAGGTTTTGTTTGTTTATGTCAGTTTTTAATAAACATAAATGTAGGACAGTTGTCTGTTGACTATATCAAGTTAAGTTTTAATAGTTCACATATATTCATCATACTAGCTCAGTAAGATCTAAGCATTACTACTAGGCAGTCCCAGAATAATTCCATTCTTAGATCAGACTTTCAATTTTTTAAACTAAAATATTTCTTTTATGAATATATATAGAATAGACACCTTTTTACTTCACATGCACTGAGTATGCATTTTGTTTTACTTTGACTCCGTTCTGTGGAGCTTAACTACAAGTGACATAATAAGTTCTTTTTGGTACTTCAGGAACTAAAGTCCTATGGAATGGGGTGTAGAATTGGTTCTCCTTTCCTGAGTTTTGCTCAGGAAGACTTAGATACTTAGTATGGAGACTTAGATACTTAGTAAGAGATGATAGTCATCTTGTAATCAGGAGTCATTGATTTTTTTGTCATTGTTAACGTTTTTTTGGTTTTGTTTCATTTTTTTAAGTTCTCAATAGAATATAGTTTTACATTCTCTTGAGTTGAAACTGCAGATAACATTCACTAGATCATCAGTTGTGAGCAGTGTTGAAACCTGTTAATGTGGAGTGTATGTGTCATTGGCTCCTTTATCAAATACTTTTACAAGGAGTTTTTAAGAACAAAAGGAAAAAGACTAATTTTGTTTGACAGCAAAACTAGATTCTTTCCAGTTATTAATAAGGATTTTTTAAAAGTTGTTTTAATTGATTAAGCTTAGAGAAAAATACCTCTCGGTGTGTACAGTCCTTGTAAAGTTTACTACCATTTGTTTATATGATTAGGAAAAAACCTAACTTTGAGGATTAGGGGAGAACTAAATCTGTGTTTTCATGTAATCATGCATGTGGAGTTTTGTTTTTTAAATAAGAAGCAGAAAGATTGTTATTGGAAAAAAAGGTTTAGGTCTTATAAGGTTATGTAAATTGAGAGAGAAAGAGCATATGTGTGTGTGTCTGTGTGTCTCATCCTTTTCCATCCTCTGGTCTTTGGTGCTCCTATTAATGGAACCCAAGCAGAAGGCAAGGGAGCCAGCCTAGTAATGCAACAAGGTGGAGAGGAGATTTGAAGAGGACAAACGGAAAAGACTTGGTGCAAGGAGTGAATAAACATAAGTTGACTCCTGCCCTCATGGAGCTTATATGCTAAAAGGGAAGTAGAGTTAAATATTGATATGTAATTGCAAATTGAATACTCTGATGCTAATGAGTATTTCATCTTCTCTTCTCTGTTTTAAAAGCAGTGCATATGGCAGCTCATTTTGGTTTTAAGTCAAATGCCAATGTAACATAAAAGATTTTAACTATGTTTTATTTTTTGAGTTTTAACGTCTAGATGTTTGCAGTGTGAAACCAGTCTAGTAACAGTTTAAATGTAATACTAAACTACAGTGAGTACTAGATTGGGTTTATTCCACTAGAGGTCATTATTTCATTTTTATGTGAAAAGAAATTACATGAAGAAAAAGCTGTCTGAGCTGATTGCCATTATTAACTATAATGGAAGCGTTGCAGTACAAATAGAAAACAGACTCGACTGTAATATGCTTCTTTCCTAAGAAAAGTATATAGATAGACTCTTAGTGCTGCTGCATTTCACACACATCTGATATCTTTTAAAGCTTAAGGTTATATTCGTAAAATTTGGTTTGTTTTTTAATTGAGGTAATGTTGGTTTATAACATTATATAAACTTCAGGTGGACATCATTATCTTTCAACTTCTATATTAGACTACATCGTGTTCACCACCAAAAGTCTAGTTGCCATCCATCACTGTACAAATGTGTCCCGTTACCGTTTTCCCTCTCCCCCACTAGTTTTTTTTTTAAGGAATTTATTATGGGTTTAAGTAGAAAACCGTAGGTGAAATAATAGAAAGTCAAATTTCACAGCATGTTTTAATCTATTATAATTATGTTATGCAAGGATGGCTTAGTATTTTGAAATGTATTAATATAGTCAGCAGACAAAATTCACGTGATCTTCTATAATAGATGTCAGAATGACATGCCACACTCATTCCTGAAAACCCAAACTAGAAGATAACTTGCTTAACATGATGAAGAAAGCCCATCTTAAACTAATAGCAGACATTTTCTAGAGACATTGCAATTAAAGGAGCAACAAAAAAGTATGTCTGATATTGGTCTTCATTATTTAGTGTGAAAATTCTTGTGGATCCACAAAATAAGAGCTATACTTTTGAAAAGGAAGAGAAATTTTGCAATATTTACTATTTTCTGTGTGGGAACATAGTAGTGTTCCATTTATCTGAACCAGCTTTCCCTCTCAGTAAAGTTTTAAAGTTTTGTTTTATGTATTTCATATATTTTGGGTAGGGTTAGTATATATGAGATTCATTGTATGAAAGAAGAATAGCAAAGGCTCTACATGTCACATAACAGTAGATCTGGTTATTTGGGGTCATGTTCTATAAAGTTGCTCTGAACCCTGAATTAGGACGTATTGAACCACTGCTTTTAGGGAAAATACAGGGTTAGATTCCTGTGAGCCTCTGGTCAGAACATTTTCATCAACCGATCAATACTTAACCTTGTTTTATGTGTGTTTGTTTAAAAACAGGTTATTTAATATATTTTGTATCATTTACCTTGAATTCACAACCAGCAGCACTATTAACTCATGCCTGAACAAAGTTTTTCTAGCACATGTATTTTCTCTAAAAGGCACATGACAGCCTTCTTGTGCCTACATAGGCTTGGGGGCCATTTTAAACGACATCAAAAATATTTAAAAAATGTTTTTAGTGTGGCACTAAATTGACCATGAAAAGGACATTTGTTTGCAGTAAGAGAGCTAAAATCAGACAGAGTGATGCTTTGTTCAGCCTCAGCTGGGAACATGCACATCAGGTGACAGATTTTTTTGTTTCTCTATGCATGTCCATGCATGACCGTGAAAGCACCACGAGTATTGATTTTGGAGTTAAAAATAAACTTTAGCAAGAAAGTAACTTCCCAAATACAGAATCCATGATTAATGATGATTGATCATACATAACATGTTTTGGTAAGGTTATACCAAGGTATTTTATGTTACAGTGAAGAGATATTTTATCCTACTCTAATTGAATTCTGACTGTTTCACCAATTCTAAGATGGATTTTTAAAATATATTTAAAAATCTCTGAAATTGAGATTCATCTTAAATGGTAAATTTAGTATCAAATTTAAAGTCAGCAAACTTTTGCTAGTAGTAGATAAAGTAAGTGCATCTAAAAATTGATTCGATGAACTGAACTACAGAAGTTTGTTTTTTGCTGCAGAAGAATGGCCCTGAGCTAACATCTGTTGCCAATCTTCCTCTATTCTGTACATGAGCCACCGTCACAGCATGGCCACTGATAGAGGAATGGTATGGATCTGCGCCTGGGAACTGAACCCCAGGCTGCCCAAGCAGTGTGTGCCAAACTTAATCACTAGGCTGCCAGGGCTGGCCCCTGGACTACAGAAATTATAGTGTGATTCATAGGGTTCTTAAGTAGAGCCGTGTGAGTTACTACAACCACTTGGTTTTTAAAGGATAACATGCATTGTGAATCTGCAAGGAGAGTAAAGATTTTTCATGTTTTCCAAAACTTTATGATTTCCCCCTCTTCAAGTGCTTGTGGAACAGTGGCAAAAATCAGTTTCTAGCTTCTAGCTTTTTGTAAAATTCCTGAGTCATAAAACCTAGAATATACAACCATGTACTGGGGCTTTTGGGAGGGGGAAAAAAAACCGAGAGTAATACCATATTCCGGGGTGAGAAGACTGAACAGTGTGAAGATAGAATTCTTCCAATTTGTAGGTGTAATGCAATTATCTTGGTGAATTTTTGAGTAACTTCTTTATTGATAGTATGTCAACTAATAGGTATTTATTGATAGTATGTCAACTAATAGGTATTTAATGCTCATTCTGTGCGAGATTTTTCTGATTAATTTATAGATTTAGTGCTATTGTCAAAAAAAGATTTTTTAGTGGACAATATTAACTACTGTCATTTGACAAATACTGGAGTGCTTACTCTGTGCCAGGTCCTGTGCTAAGCTCTTTACATGTTGTTTCCTTTTTTTTTTTTTTTTTTTGTGAGGAAGATCAGCCCTGAGCTAACATCCATGCCAATCCTCCTCTTTTTTTGCTAAGGAAGACCGGCCCTGAGCTAACATCTATTGCCAATCCTCCTCTTTTTTTTTCCCCCTTTTCTCCCCAAAGCCCCAGTAGATAGTTGTAAGTCATAGTTGCACATCCTTCTAGTTGCCGTATGGGGGATGCGGCCTCAGCATGGCCGGACAAGCGATGCATCGGTGCACGCCCGGGATCCGAACCCCGGGCCGCCAGTAGCGGAGCGCGCGCACTTAACCGCTAAGCCACAGGTCCGGCCCTACATGTTATTTCTTTTAACCCTCAGAACAACTCTGTAGCGGATAGTATTTTCTGTTATCAGAGAGAAAACTTAAGCCCAGAGAGGTTAGGTAACTGCTTAAAGTTCCAGTTTTTAAGCAGCAGAGCTGGGAATTAGATGCAAGTCTGTGTCCAAGAACCCTGTGTTCTTAACTGGTAGATTGGTTCTGATGTTCATTCTGAAGAATGAAGAGGCTGTAGGAGTTGCATCATTTTGCTAGAAAAGACTTAGAAAGGAGTGGGGGAACTTAGCTTGATAAGATACCGCACATTGTAAAGTATTAAAATCAGAGGAAATTATCTTGATGCTCATGCAATTTCGGCCAGATTTCATTTTTGATTTATCAAGTACATTTTTTAATACTGCTTTTTGCTGTCGAAGGTAGAAGACCGTTTGAGCTAGGTTAATGGTAAGATAAATTTAAAAACTTTAAGCAGTTTATCAAGATCTCTCAAAAGCCTTAAATTTTTTTTCTGTCCTTTGATCCAGGATTCCATTTGAGTCCAAGGGAAAAAATTGACACAAACTTAGTCATAAAGGTACTCATCACATTTCTTAATTAAAAAGGAAAACAACTGTGTATGTCCAAAATTAGAGGAATGGTTAAGTAAATCACTTATAGAATAGACCAGGAGTCACCATATTTTTTCTGTAAAGGGCCTGATAGTAAATATTTTAGGCTTTGAGGGTCATATGGTCTCTCAACTATTCAACTCTGCCCAAAGCAGCCATAGACAATGGATGAACAAATGTGCCACCAGGTGGGCCCCCGCTGACTTCTCTATCATGGCAATTTCAAACTACCGATATGCTGTTAACCAGCTCACAACATTTGGATTTGGCTTGCGGACGATAGTTTGCCAACGGCAAATACACTCTAGTGCCATTGTAAAAAAAAAAAAAAGGTTTTGGCAGTCAACTGACTGAAAAAAAATACTTGCAAAGCATATGACCAATAAAGAGTTAATATCCAAATATAAAATACTTCTTTAAATTAGTGAGAGAGAGAATCCAATAGAAAAGTGACTAAAGAATATAAACAGGCAATTCCCACAAAAGGAAAGTCCGATAAAATGGGAAAAAAAAGCTGCCTAACATCTCTAAAATTATGGGATGCAAAAGTAAAAATTTGCTGCACATTTACCCAAGGGTATATATTCAAGAATATTGTAGTATTCTTTATAATAGTTTAAAAAACAAATTGCTAACTACGTAAATATCCAACAGGAAAAGAATTAAGTTGTTTATGTATATAGTAAAATACGTCAATGAAAATGAACTAGAGCTGCATGCATCAACATAGATAAGTTTCAAACAATATTGAGCAAATAATGCAAGTAGCAGAATGCATATAGTGTTCTATAAAAATACTATTAAGGGGCCGGCCACGTGGCGTAGCGGTTTAAGTGCTCGCGCTCCACTTCCGCGGCCTGGGGTTCGCAGGTTCGGATCCTGGGCGCGCACCAACGCACCATTTGTTAAGCCATGTTGTGGCGGTGTCCCATATAAAGTAGAGGAAGATGAGCGTGGATGTTAGCCCAGGCCAATCTTGCTCAGCAAAAAGAGGAGGATTGGCATCAGATGTTAGCTCAGGGCTAATCTTCCTCAAAAAAAAAAAAAAATACTATTAAATAAGGAACATATAAAACTTGTGTAAGGATGCTGACATATGTGGTTAAAGTTTAGAGATGTGAGCGAGAATGGTTGATAAATTCAGGAGAGTGATCACCGCTGAGGGTTGGAAGGAAGGAGAGAGGAGTGTGGTAGTAGATGGGGACATGAGTTTTAACTGGATAATGTTCTGTTGCTTACGCTGGGTGATGGGGGTACTTACATTGAACCATACGAAATTGCTGATATTTGATTTCTTGATCTATAAAAACATCAGTTTCATATGGTTTAGCTTAGTATTTCTGTGCGTTTTTTAATATAAAATATAATTGAAGCTGTGCATGAAAATTTGGCTAAAGGAAAATAAATATTAATCCAAGTACTATCACTTCAGCTACATTATCTCTGACATTGGTGAGTGTGGGCATAAGAGGTGGACATTTGCCATTATGTATGTTTGGTTAGTAAAACTTAAAGCTTGCTGGGAAAGTTTCAGAGGCCCACCTACTGTCAGCCATTTAACGATTTGTAGCATTTGCTGACTTCTCCTTTTTTTAATTAATTAATTTATTTATTTATTTATTTTGTGAGGAAGATCAGCCCTGAGCTAACATCTGATGCCAATCCTCCTCTTTTTGACGAGGAAGATTGGCCCTGGGCTAACATCCGTGTCCATCTTCCTCTACTTTATGTGGGACGCCACCACAGCATGGCTTGACAAGCGGTGCATCAGTGTGCACCCAGGATCCGAACCTGGGTTCCCCCAGCTGCCGAAGCACGCGCACTTAACCGCTGTGCCACCAGGTGGGCCCCCGCTGACTTCTCTATCATGGCAATTTCAAACTACCAACATGCTGTTAACCAGCTCACAACATTTCTGAAATTTTGACAGTCAGCCTTTGTACAGTGGTGTTGCACACCATGACCATCTCCCGACCTCCCCCCTCTTTTCTCTCTGTTCTTACTTGAGGGATAAACAGCTCATTGTTTCTATCTGGATTGGTAAGCTAGGCGTTTTTTGGTATGGTCCTGACAAGATGAAACTATGGAATTGGAGATAGGTTTGGGGTGGTTGGTTAATGCAGGTCCTGGGAGTTAGCGTGATGGGTATGGAAACCCATAAAACCCTCTGCTCTAAGTGGTTCACAAAGTCTCTTCATTGTAGGTTTTCTGGCCAGCACTCACTTCTTGACTTCCTGTACCAAATTTCTTCAAAATCAACTGTCTAGGGACAATCTATGCTCCCAGTCTCTTAATGCCTCTACAGTCCAAGTTTTCCCCGCTCTGCTACCTCTGGCTATTTGTTTTAGCAACAGAGAGGTAAAAGGTGATACCTTTCGCTTTAGTTAAGTTGTAGTGTACCAAAGTCTGTGTTGACATGTCTGTTGAAGCACAAAATGACAAGAAAGTTTTCCTATACAGTATTTGGAAGGTGTGTTTGAATATGTTTTTTTGGTTAAATATTGGGAGTCACATTCCTGAAGAATGTGAGGAAACTCCATTTGAGAATAGGCACTGAGGATCCATGGGTGAATGACAAACACCCATAGAATGTGGACCTTCAAGTAGTATTTCTGGTGAATACCTTCTGATAACTCGTTGCAGTTGATAAGTAAATTAGTTGGCTTGGTATAGAAAATTATATCTATGTCAGTGTCGGAAGATACTTTGTAGTTCAAGTTCATATACCAGAAGAGCTGATTCTAAGTAATTTTACTAAATTTTTTTTTCTTTAGACCTTAAGCCTTATTTTTTCTGAAATTTCAATTTTGTCTTTGAATATGCTTGAATTTTTACTGACACGTGGATATATTTTTTTAAAAACAGTTGTATGGAGATGTAATTCACATACCATACAATTTACCCATTTAAAGTGTACAATTCAGTGGCTTTCAGTATATTTAGAGTTGTGCATCCATCACCACATTGCATCACCCCAAAAACGAAATCCCATCCCCTTCAGTCATCACTCTCCAATTCCCCTTGTCCCTCTATAACCCTAGGCAACCACTAATCTGTTTTCTCTCTATATAAATTTGCCTGTTCCAGACATTTCGTATAAATGGAATCATAATGTGTGGTCCTTGAGAACTGACTTCTTTGACTTGGCATCATGTTTTCAAAGTTCATCCAAGTTGTAGCATGTGTCCATACTTCATTTTTATTGGTAAATAATGGTGTGGATATACCACATTTTCTTTATCCATTCATCAGTTGATGGACATTTAGAGTTGTTTCTATTTTGGGCTGTTATAGGTAATACTGCTGTGAACATTCATCTACAAACATATGTTTTCAATTCTCATGTATACTTCTAGGAATGGAACTACTGGATTGTGTGGTAGCTATGTTTAACACTTAGAGGAACTGCTAGACTGTTTTCCAAAGTGGCTGTACCGTTTGACATTCCCACCAACAATGTCTAAAATGTATAAGGGTTCCAATTTCCACATCTTCACCAACACTTAATTATCTGACATTTGGATATTATTTGTATTCTGTATTGCCATAACACTAGGAAATGCAGTGTCCATGTTGTGCTAAATTAAAAAGACTAAAGTATAATCACTGTACCTTCTGGGTTTGAATGGCAATTTTTTTCTCCAAGAATGTTGCTACATTTTAAAACGTGACAATCATATTAAAATCACTAAGACAGCATTTCCACCTGCATAAAATGAGGCTCAGAAAAATTAAACATCAATGAGATTTTCACCTACATCTACCCCAGGACTCCTAGTGAGAACACATCATGCTAGGTGGGCCTGTCCCTGGAAGAGGAGGTGAGAAGTCATCCATTATCTTGGTGACTGAAATAGGATTCCAACAAGATATATGCTTCCGGAAACAAAACCTCCCTATCAGCTCTTGTTCCAAATCACTGCCATAGTCTCATAATAATTGTCCCTTGTCAACTGGCTGCAGGAGAGAAGTAAATCCTGGACAATGGAAACTGCTAGGCGGCTAAGGCCACGATTGTCCTGTCTTTAAACAGCCTTCATAGTGGCAGAGCTGACCATTTGAGGACAGAGCCGTCCCTGAGCCTTCCACTCTGGGAAACCTCTCAGGTTAATTTCATGCATCTGAAAAAAATCAGCCTTTCTTTCCATAACAAGGAAACGTTTTCATTCTAGAAGCCAAAATAAAATATGGAAAAGTAACTGACAGGAACTTCCAAACAGTTTAGTGGTCATTCAGTAGCTACATTTTTCCAGTAAGAGCCTTCTAAAACAGGAGATTTTGCAATTTCAGTGAAGACATAGGCCCCAGCAGGGTGTTTCCTATTAAACAACAGTGCTTCCACATCTGCTTGTCACAGACTGATCTACAACTCTGCACAATCTGAATGTAGGCTCTGTTCTGCAGTTTTAAGATTTGAGCCACGGGCCTGGCATTTGTTTTTGTTGGGTATTTTCCACTAACTCTGCACAAGTAAAGCATTTGATCATTGTTCTTTGTTGCTTCTTGCTGGAAATAATGTACATCATCTGAGATATTTAGCTAATATGAATCTTAATGTACTGGTAGATTAAAGGAAACCAATAAACTTTTGGGGGAACTCTATTAGTCAGGATTCTGCAAAGAAACAGAACCAATAGGAGGTATTTATATATAAAAAGAGATTTATTGTAGTGAATTGGCTTATACAAACATGAAGGCTGAGAAGTCCCTCGATCAGCCCTCTGCAAACTGGAGAGCCAAGAAAGCTAGTGGTGCAGTTCCGATCTGAGTCCGAAGACCTAAGAACCAACGGTATAAGTCCAAATCCAAAGACCTGAGAACTGGGAGAGCCAATGGTGTAAGTTCAGTCAGAGCGTAGAAGACAGATGTCCAGTTCAATCAGGCAGAGAGAGCAAATTCTGTCTTCCTCTGCCTTTTTCTATTCAGGCCCTCAATGGACTGGATGGTGCCCACAGAAATTGGGCAGGGTAATCTGCTTTACTCAGTCTACCAACTCAAATGCTAGTCTCATCCAGAAACACCTTCATAGACACACCTAGAAATAATGTTTAACCAACTATCTGGGCATCCTGTAACCCAGTCAAGTTGACACATAAAATTAACCATCACAGGGAAAAATTCTTTACATCTTCTAACTTAATCATCTCCTCACTTGCATATCTACTCCTCACCACTAGTCATAACCACCTCTAATCTAGTTTCTCCACCCACTAAACTGTAGTCTTCCCATTCAGAGTCTGTCTTCTACATATGTTTACACTTTTTGTGTAATATCGACAATCTCTGTATGTGTAGATGTTTTGTTGGCATCCAACTTAGAAAAAGCAAACATTCTGCGAAGAACATATTGTATTTCAATGAGAAGCATGTTTGTTTAGGCCAAGGTCTTTTTGGATTATTATTTATTTTGGATTTATTATGGATTATATTTCATAAGAAATAATGTGCTTGAGTTTCCTAATCATGTTTTTATAATAGGTTCCCCCAACCTTTACTAAATGTTCTCATAAAATGACAACTGTCAGGGAATGTCCATGAAAATTATAACCTAAAATTATCTTTCTTATAAGGGCAATATGTCTCCTCCTCTTTCTATATTCCTGCCTGAGCCCATAAAATAGAACAAAGCCCATAAAATATTGAGGGTCGAAAAGGCTTGGTCATTTTGTTTACCTCAGTCCCCAAAGGAGCCTGTGTTCTGCTGATATTCTCCAGGGGCATCTGCTGAAAGGCAGGCATGGATGTCCCCCACACTATGTGACTTTCCGTTCTGTGTGATCCGCACACTGGGTAAGTGTGCTCTGTGCACCCAATTATTCCCCTAAGCTTGTCCTAAAGTGTGCCTTGGGGGAAGAAAGGCATTCTGTTTTATCTTCCAATCCAAGGTGTGTTCTTTCATCTAGCTATAGCAGTAATAAAGCAGGTAATCTGACTCTGTCTTCTCAATTTGATTCAAAACCCAGAGATGAGGTATAGTTGATTGATACTTTTGAAACCCCAAAGCATCACAATATAGATACAGATAAGATCCTAATAAATAACTTTGGTCATGAATTCCTGACGCATGTTTGCGACATACATGCATACATAACGTCTACCTGTCTATCCAGCCCTGCTTTATTTAAAGATGGATTGAGGTCAACCATAAGCCAGAAAATTGAAAATCTGAAATTTTGGAGACCTCAGGTTAAATGGGTTCTGTAGTATACACTGTTAGTCACAAATCCAATATTCATTCTCTGCTCTTACCAACAGAACCCAATTTTGGGGGGAATAGAAATGTGTCTAACTTTAAAACCTTTATTTTCCCACCCACCTTGTACTTAGTGGGAACCCTTTACCCTAGTTCTGATTGATGATATGTAAATGGAAATCTCTTATGAGAGCTTCTAGAAAAACTACTATTTTCAGATAAAAAGGGACAGACTCATCTGAATTGGCCCTTTTACTCTATCCCTTCTGTCTTCCTCCCTGGAATACAGATGGGATGACTGGAGCTGTAGCAGCTATCTTTTATCAATAAAGAAAAGTCCAAGAGAATGGGAGACCTAGACTCTAACATTCTTGATATGTTGAATCAATGCCAGCAACTGTCTTCCTCTGAATTTCTTGTTCTCCAAGAAAAAAAAAATCCCTTTAGAATAAACCATAGTAAGTTGGTTTTTTCTATTTATCTGTTGCCAAATGTCATTCCCAAGGAATACAGGTTCTAATAGAAGAGACTGTTTAGGCTCTGTGCTGTATGTTTTCTGCCAATCTTGTTTTTTCAGCTAACTTGGTAGAGACGGGATGAATCATAAAGATAATGATTCTGTGGAAATTAATAAAAGAAACCTCAACTAAACTGGAGTTGAGAAGGCCTGTAGAGACAGCTCTCACACTCAATCATATTTTATCAATTATTCCAAAGAGGAAGAGACATAAGTTTACATCTCCAGCAGGAAGTGCAACTACTTTACTACCAAAGGAAGATTTCTCTCCCCTCCTGGCAACAACAGAGTCAATGAGAAGCTCCACAGCTCAGCCAATGAGAAACTGTCGCCACCCTGAACTGCTACTTTCCTCCAATGGACTTTCATTTAGAACAGCCCCCTACTCCCCTTTTGCTGTATAAAAGCAAGACTCTTCGTCTCTTCTGATTTGCCTATGGTTCACCTTAACACATCCCAAATTGCAATTCTTTGCTTATCCCAAGTAAACCCATTTTTGCTGGAGCAATAACTGGCTATTTATTTAAGGTCAGCAATTCTGTACATCATTAGAGGTTTAAATCAGAGCTTGGAAAGAGCACATGAGTTATAGCAGAGCAAGTTGGTTGTGACAGTGCACCCTCCAGTGCTTTAAGGAGTGAGGCACCTGTGAATACCACAAGTGTGCTCCATACCTACTTGGTGAATAGTTTCTTTTTTTTTTTTTTTGGTGGGGAAGATTGGCCCTGAGCTACTGTTGCCAGTCCTCCTCTTTTTGCTTAAGGAAGAGTGGCCTTGAGCTAACATCTGTGCCAGCCTTCCTCTATTTTGTGTGTGGGACGCCACCATGGCCTGATGAGTGGTGGGTAGGTCCACACCCGGGATCCAAACACACGAACCACGGGCCACGGAAGCAGAGCATGAGGACTTAACCACTATGTCACCAGCCATCCCCAGATGAATAGTTTCATTGGATTGCTGCACTGACTGCTCTCAGCAGGATTCTGAAGTGGTTTGGTAGACGGTGATTAATTATATTTGCCTTAGAATAGGTATCCCCTAGGGGAATTATGTACCACTTTTATTATAGCTGTACCTTTCAAACATATGCAAAATAGAATAGTACATTGAACCCCCATATAGTTATTACCCACCTTCAATGGTTATCAACTTATAGGCAAACTTGTTTCATCTATACTATCACCCATCTCCCCACCCCTACCCCTCACCATGAACCCCTGGATTATTTTGGAGGAAATCTGAGATATTTCATCTATAAATATTTCAGTATGTATTTCTGAAAGATAAGGGCTGTTTTTAAAATATAACCACAATATCATTCTCATGCACAAAAATGCTGTCAAATATCCAGGCAGTGTTCAGATTTCTGCAATTGCCTCATAAATGATATTTTTGCACTTATTTTGTCTTCTTACTCTGTTTTGGTTTTTCCTTCACAGTTTCCTGACTTCTTCCTTTTGCTGATTGCATCCCCATGTGGTCTTTTAACATGTTCCTTTGTCCCCTAAATTTCCTGTAAACTGGAGGTTCAATCAAGTTGGACTAATCTTCTTCAAGTTTAATATTTTGTCAAAAATATTTCATAGGTGGCATTCATATTCTTTTTCATTCTTGTCTTCTTTACAGCTTCTTAAGCAGTGTAACAGTGATTAAAAAGGGGAGTCCTGGGTTTCAATACTGAGTTTCTGAGTTTCAATACTGGCTCTGCCCTTCACTTTTTGAATGACCTTGGAAAAGTTACCTAGACTTTCCGTCTCAGTTTCCTCATCTTTCAAACATGAAAGGTGTGTTGGGAGGATTTAAGTAACAAATACATGTAAAGCCCTCTAAATAATTTGGCATGAAGTGAGAGGTCAATGAAAGTTATTATTATAAATTCCTTTTTTTAAATTGACCCTCAGAAAGCAAGGGTAATAAATATTAATTTTTGGAGTATTAATACTTTAGTAACAGTAACTAATAATATCCGACATTTTTTTATTATTATTATTTTTGTATGTGTGTGAGGAAGATCAGCCCTGAGCTAACATCGATGCTAATCCTCCTCTTTTTGCTGAGGAAGACCGGCTCTGAGCTAACATCTATTGCCAATCCTCCTCCTTTTTTTTTCCCTAAAGCCCCAGTAGATAGTTGTGTGTCATAGTTGCACATCCTTCTAGTTGCTGTATGTGGGACACGGCCTCAGCATGGCCAGACAAGCGATGCATCGGTGCGCGCCCGGGATCCGAACCCGGGCCACCAGTAGCGGAGCGCGTGCACTTAACCGCTAAGCCACGGGGCCGGCCCAATATCCAACATTTTTAATAGCATTCTGCTGGCTAATAAACACTTTCAAGTACTTGATATAATTTGATGCTCATAATAATTCCCAGTGTTAACATGGCATATTACGCCCATTTTCAGATGACAACACTAAACTTCAGAGAGGTTAAATGTCTTTTCCTAGGTCTCATAGCTCATAAATGAAAGGGGCAGATCTTCTATAGGGTTTGCTATTCGAAATTCGGGTTTTTTTTTCAACACTATCATACTGTTCAGAGAAAAATAATATGCTATTCTAATAGATTGATTCCAGTAATTAATTGGTGGACCCTTTTGGATGCGTATTTGGCCATAATGGAGAGTTTTTAGGAACTGTGGAATCATACGACCCCTCTCTAAAACAACCAGCCCTCCTAAAATGGCTGGAGAATATGATGGCTGTTTTAGCCAGCTCTCACCTTTGGGTAAGCTATTTTGAATCCTGAACAGATGCTTTTAACATTTTTACTCTCAGAATAGGTGGCAGGTGAGCAACTCCGAGCTTTCTTTGGAGGACTTTGGGGATGCTGGCAGGAACTTTAGAACCATAATAGTTCACCTGCCGCTGCTCTCTACCCCATTCCCAAAGAGTCAGGTAAGGTGAAAACATGGGGAAAATATTTCCCAATTAGTGATGCATACAATAGGTAGGCATTGTTTGTTTTTTTTTCTTTTTGGTGAGGAAGATTGGTTGTGAGCTAACATCCGTTGCCAATCTTCCTCTTTTTGCTGAGGAAAATTGGCCCCTTACTAACATCTGTGCCCATCTTCCTCTATTTTGTATATGGGATGCCACCACAGCATGGCTTGATGAGCGGTGCGTTAAGTCCATGCCTAGGATCCAAACCTGCGAACCCCGGGCCACCAAAGTAGAGCACACGAACTTAACCACTATGCCACTGGGCTGGCCCCTATGCGTAGTTTTTTTTTCTGTGTAGAAATGAGGTTTAAATAAGCAATTGGAGTCTCTTACAAGAGCTATGTCTTAATTAGAGTAAAGGAGAAATGGAGTGAAAAGTCTATAGAGGAAAAAATTAAATATGAATGAAAATTATAAATTATTTAACATGACTTCATAATGCTTTCTGCTTAAGGTTTGGGGATGAGGAAGGGGCTTTCTAAAAGCCAGGCTTTCCAACTCCTTTTGCCAGATGCCTTGTAAGTGCCTCAAAATACGTAACTGCAAAATATTCTAATATTCCTGTCAAGACCTAACTCCCTTTACTTCAGTAGTTTACCTTTGGCTCAAGCAAATGCATAGGTTCCATACTCTGTTCAATTTGGGCAAAAGATATGATTTATAATGTAATAAACCTAAAAAGCATATTTATGAGTTTATAAATCAGAGAACCATTTTGCCCTGTCCTCACTTTCTGGTGATGGGTTCTCTCCAGTAACAGTGCCGATGAAAACCACGATTACAGATAGCCAATGGAACAGTAAACTATCGGTACATTAAACATACCTATCATATCAACTCATGCCTATCAACTGGTTTTGGTCTTCCTTCTGCTTACATAGCTTAAAATGAGAAGTGGGAGAAGATACTTTTTAATTAATTTTCAAGTGGTATTTAAAATGTTCCTGGTTATGTTTTATGCCTATGTCAAAGGTTCAGAAATAGCCAAAGAAAAATCAATGAATCAGTGAGGTAGTAATTAGTAAAAGTTTATTGTGCACACACCAAAAAGACAGCTTGCAAACTGGGAGCACTCAGCTAAAACATGGAAGAAGGCTCAGGGGTATATTGTCATAAAGCAGCTTATATAGTGAGAAAGCAGTGCCTGTTTATTCTTCACAGTGATTGGTTATAATATTAGAATTTCCCCAAATGGGAATTGGTCAGTAATCTCATATCAACCCTGGGAAACAGTTTAAGTTTTGCTTATGATTTCCAGAGACATAAGCAAGAAATGACCCAGGTCAAGTCAGTCTTGCAAAACAAGCTAAATTAAGCTTTGTTTGTATGACTAAACTGGTTTTGTCTGCTCAGGGGATTTTCAAAGTTGGTCTCTGTTTGTTTTTTATTTCAACAATTCCCCCCTTTTGGTCATTCTCTCAGCAGGCTGACAGTATGACCAACCAGTATAGCGTTACTATTGGTTACCACCGTTGATGTAGTTAGGCCGAAGAATCACATATTCGCTGTTCCACTAGTTGAGCCATCAGGCCAGAGGGCCATGTAATCACAGTCTTCATCATTTATATGTTTATTGTTGATTTCATCCAGCTGTCTGATCCTAATGGACACCACTTGGCACGTGAGTAGCCGCCAACAAGTATTTAAAATGTTCAGGGGCCAGCCCAGTGGCGCAAGCGGTTAAGTGCGCGAGCTCTGCTGTGGCGGCCCAGGGTTTGCCGGTGAGGTCCTGGGCGCGCACCGACGCACCGCTTGTCAAGCTATGCTGTGGCGATGTCCCATATAAAGTAGAGGAAAATGGGCATGGATGTTAGCCCAGGGCCAGTCTTCCTTAGCAAAAAAAGAGGAGGATTGGCAGATGTTAGCTGAGGGCCTATCTTTCTCACAAAAAAATATAAATCAATAAAATAAAATGTTCAAAAGTATACAATGCAGTACAGAGGTTAATATGATGACTATAAGGAGAGCAATAGCCAAAAATTGAAAATTCCCTGGAGCAGAGACTCCCAGGAGCCAAGATTTAACCAACTAAATAAATCAAACGGGTTTCAATTTTTGTTATTGTTGTTGTTATTTATATAGGTATAACATGATGTATTAGCAATCACATATTCTTATGATTACTTAGGACAGGATGAACTTGAGGATATTTTATTTCAGAAAGCAGTGTTGCAGGCGAGCTTCCACCTAAATTAGGCCTCTATATGTTGTGAGCAATTAGGTAATTTAATGAGAGACATTTCTACAGAAACAAAAGAAAAACAAGCATTAATATTTCAAGCAAATTATAAATTTAGTGTCTGAATTTGGAGAACAGCCGGTCGAGAAGATTTCTAGAGGTTCGGTTCTAAGTATCTTCAGATGGAGTGAGGGCAGGCAGTGGCAATCTGAGAAATATTCCTAGTTTGAAGTCTGAATGTCTGTGGTGATGTTTCTTAGTGGCTACATAACAATAGACATGAAGATTGTCCACAAATGAGCTGTTGTGATGATTTCTCAGAAGTTTGCATCACGTTGTCCAGCTTTAGCTTGCATGGCTTCAGGAAAAGGGCAGTTTTAGTTTCATAGTGATTCCAAGTCAAAAGAGTGTGAGAAAATTGGAAATGTTAGTTTGGAGAGTTCTAGCCAAATACTGGAGGAAATTGAAGAATTCAGGATCCAGTCCAGTTTAAAGGTAGAAAACAAAACCTCAAAGACAATTAACAGTGCTAGAATCTGATATCCATAAAGGTATATTATTGAAATATAATTTTTCTCTCTATAATCATCCCCATTTCTATCAAAGATAACCACAGTAAGCTAATTTGTTTGAAAATTAAGTCTAGTTTCAATAAACTTGGCCTGATTATTTACATAAGTGCAGCAAGAATAGTGAATGACTATATAGGCTCTTTTTTTTTTTATAGTTTTATTTATTTATTTTTCCCCCAAAGCCCCAGTAGATAGTTGTATGTCATAGTCGCACATCCTTCTAGTTGCTGTACATGGGACGCGGCCTCAGCATGGCCAGACAGGTGGTGCGTTGGTGCACGCCCGGGATCCGAACCCGGGCTACCAGTAGTGGAGCGCGAGCACTTAACTGCTAAGCCACGGGGCCGGCCCTATATAGGCTCTTTTAAATTGACTTTGCTGGAAATTTTCATAAGGAATCTTAGATTGGACTTTCAAAAGCCTCTTGAGGCTAGGAAGTCAAGCCAAGGATTTGTCCAATTGTATCCT
The DNA here is from genome assembly GCF_020826845.1 of Diceros bicornis minor. Taxonomy (NCBI): domain Eukaryota; kingdom Metazoa; phylum Chordata; class Mammalia; order Perissodactyla; family Rhinocerotidae; genus Diceros; species Diceros bicornis. Next base: position 13,527,571 of record NC_080755.1, on the reverse strand, counting down.
GTTGCAAGGAAAACAGATTCTTATTGAACTTATGCAAATACATATATTGTCATGAAAAATAAGAATATTTATTTGAGCCTTCTCTCTTTTTTTCTTGGTGAGTCTGGCTAAAGGGTTGTCAATTTTGTTTATCTTCTCAAAGAACCAGCTCTTTGTTTCATTGATCCTTTCTACTGTTTTTTAATTTCAATTTCATTTATTTCTGCTCTGATTTTTATTATTTCCCTCCTTCTGCTGACTTTAGGCTTTGTTTGTTCTTCTTTTTCTAATTCTATTAGGCGTAGTTTGAGGTTGCTTATTTGGGTTTTTTCTTGTTTGTTAAGATGGGCCTGTACTGCTATGAGTTTCCCTCTCAGGACCGCTTTTGCTGCATCCCATATGAGTTGGTATGGTGTATTTTCATTTTCATTTGTCTCCAGATATGCTTTGATTTCTCCTTTAATTTCATCAATGATCCATTGGTGGTTTAGTAGCATGTTGTTGAGTCTCCACAGCCTTGTCACTTTCCCAGTTTTTTCCTTGTAGTAGATTTCTAACTTCATGGCATTATGGTCTGAAAAGATGCTTGTTATGATTTCAATCTTCTTAAATTTATATAAGCATGCCTTGTTTCCCAACATAAGGTCTATTCTTGAGAATGTTCCATGCGAGCTTGAGAAGAATGTGTAATCTACTGTGTTTGGATGGAGTGCTCTGTATATGTCTATTAAGTCCATCTCATCTAGTTTTTCATTTAGATCCATTATTTCCTTATTTATTTTCTGTCTGGATGATCTGTCCATTGATGAGAGTGGGGTGTTAAGATCCCCTACTATTATTGTGTTGTTGTTAATATCTCCTTTAAGGTTTGTTAATAGTTGCTTTATGTACCTTGGTGCTCCTGTATTGGGTGCATATATATTTAAAAGTGGTGTGTCTTCTTGGTGGAGTGTCTCTTTTATCATTATATATTGCCCCTCTTTGTCTCTCATTACCTGTTTTATCTTGAAGTCAACTTTGTCTGATATAAGTATGGCAACACCTGCTTTCTTTTGTTTGCCATTAGCTTGGAGTATTGTCTTCCATCCTTTCACTCTGACCCTGTGTTTGTCTTTAGAGCTGAGATGTGTTTCCTGGATGCAGCATATTCTTGGGTCTTGTTTTTTAATGCATCCCACCATTCTGTGTCTTTTGATTGGAGAGTTCAGTCCATTAAATTTAGGGTAATTATTGATATATGGGGGCTTGTCGTTTTTATTTTATCACTCTTTTTATGGTTCTTTTGCATTTCTTTTGTTTCTCATCCCATGTGTTTCAGACTACCAGTGCAGTTTGGTAGTTCTGTATGGGGGTTCTGTTAGTTTTCTCTTTCTTTATTGTGTGTGATTCTGTTCTGATTATTTGGTTAGTGGTTACCATGAGGTTTGTATAAAAAATATCATGGATGTGATAGTCCATTTTTGATGGCCTCTTATTCCCTTAGACTAAGTCAATTCGATCCCTTTCCTCTTCCCCTTCTATGCTATTGTTGTCACATCTTATTCCTTCTTGTGTTGTGAGTTCATGTTTCATATGATGAGGTTATATTTATGCTTGATGCTTACCTTCCCTTTTTTTTCTTTTTTTTTCCTTTTTTTTGTGTATGTGTGAGGAGATCAGCCCTGTGCTAACATCTGCCAATCCTCCTCTTTTTCTGCTGAGGAAGACTGGCCCTGGGCTAACATCTGTGCCCATCTTCCTCCACTTTATATGGAACACCACCACAGCATGGCTTACCAAGCGGTGCGTCGGTGTGCACCTGGGATCTGAACCGGCGAACCCTGGGCCACCGCAGCGGAGCGCACGCACTTAACCACTTGCGCCACTGGGTCGGCCCGGTGCTTACCTTCCCTTGATCTTTGGTTTTATAATGAAGTGTTTGCTAATCTATTTTGATAGAGGACTTTAATTTTTCTGGTTTTGTCAACCTGTTTTCCTCCTCGTTCAAAACTTTGAATCCCCTTTCTCTTTTTTTCCTCAGTGATGAGGGCTTTCTTGAGCACTTCTTGTAGTTGGGGTCTTGTGGCAATGAACTCCCTTAGCTTTTGTTTATCTGGGATAGTTATTATCTCTCCATCATATCTGAAAGATATTTTTGCTGGATAGAGTATTCTTGGCTGAAAGTTTTTGTCCTTTAGAATTTTGAATATATCGTTCCACTCTCTCCTAGCCTGTAAAGTTTCTGTTGAGAAATCAGCTGAGAGCCTGATAGGAAATCCTTTGTATGTTATTTTTTTTTTGTCTAGCTGCTCTTAATATTTTTTCTTTGTCGTTGACTTTTGCCAGCTTTACTACTATATGCCTTAGAGAGGGTCTTTTCATGTTCATATATTTAGGAGATCTGTTGCTTTCATTTACTGGTATTTCCAGCTCCTTTCCCAGGTTGGGAAGTCCTCAGATATTATTTCTTTGAACAAGTTCTCTGCTCCTTTTTCCCTTTCTTCTCCCTCTGGAATACCTATAATCCTTATGTTGGATTTCCTAATTGAGTCGGATATTTCTCAGAGGGTTTCTTCATTTCTTTTTAGTCTTAGTTTTCCTTCCTCCTCCCTCTGGAGCACTTCTGCATTGGTGTTCTCAGTATTGCTAATTCTTTCCTCCATATTGTCAGCTCTGGTGCTTAAGGCTTCCAGATTTGTCTTTATCTCCTCTATTGTGTTTTTCATCTCTAAGATTTCTGATTGGTTTTTTTTTTTATAGTTTCAATCTCTTTTGTGAAGAAACTCCTGATTTCACTGAATTGTCTGTCTGTGTTTTCTTGTATCTCATTAAGCTTTTTTATGATGGCTATTTTGAATTCTCTGTCATTAAGGTTATACATTTCTGTGCTTTCCAGGTTGACTTCTGGGTGCTTGTCATTTTCCTTTTGGTCTGGAGATTTAATATATTTTTGCATGGGGCCTGTTGGTGTTGGCTTACCTTTCCTCATAGTGAAAATATATGGTCACTGTTTCCTCTTGCTGCCACTGGGTGGGGGTCAAGGGTTATGCATTCTGGCCTGCCTCAATCTGTGGGCACTCTTGTCGGCCCCTTGCTGATCTGCAGTGTGGCTGAGTGGAGGCTGCTGTGGGGGAAGCATGGAAACAGCTGGAGCTGGAGGGCAGCTAGGCTGAAGCAGCTGGGGCTCGGGTGCAGGTGGGTTGAAGCAGCTGCAGCTGAAGTGCCACTGGGCCAAAGAGGCTGGAACTGGAGTGTGCTTCTAGTTGGGCATCTAGCATCTGACATAGCATCTGACATATGGGCTACCCTTCCCACATGGTAACTTTTTTAATATGGCACAAAATATGTTTTGTTTTTGTTTTTTTTGGGTGAGGAATATCGGCCCTGAGCTAACATCTGCCAATCCTCCTCTTTTTGCTGAGGAAGACTGGCTCTGGGCTAACATCCATGTCCATCTTCCTCCACTGTATATGGGATGCCGCCACAGCATGGCTTGACAAGCAGTGTGTCGGTGCGCGCCCGGGATCTGAACCAAGGAACCCTGGGCTGCGGCAGCAGAGCATGCGAACTTAACCGCTTGCACCACTGGGCTGGCCCCAAAATGTGTTTATTAATAGACCCAAATATCTTTCATCTCTCTGTAAAAAAATAGAAAGCCAAAAGTAGATAAACTTATGTTTATCATTTAGTGTTTATCTTATTTAGAAATGATTTGGATATTCAGTGAATATCTGTTATTTAGCTTAACTTAGTATAAACGTTTATCTTATTTACATTTATTTTAATTACTGTCTTTTAACAATTATGCTTGGATTAGACATTAAACAGCTAATGATCATCTTAAGTTATTTTTCTTGTTGACAAATTTTGAAGACAAGCCTGCTTTTATTAAACCAACAAACTTAAACTAGCTTTTATTTTTCAAAGATTATCCCAGATTGTGTGAACTTGAAAAAACATTTGGGTCAATTTCTATATTTCTGCGAGTATACTTGATTTATATAAATGCTTAATTTTTTTTAAACTAGTTAAAAAGAGCTCTTTACAAATATCACATATTCATAATATAGGCATATGTAAACATACATACAGACACAGAGATCCTATAGGTTTTGTTTTAAAAATTTTAACCATGTCTCAGATACAAAATTCAAAAGAACAGTTGGATGTAAATTGTGTTTTTGGTAGATGGACTAAGTTAAGGTTATCTGATCAGATGGCCAGAGTTTTTACTAAAGATTTTTTTTTTTTTTTTTTTTGTGAGGAGATCAGCCCTGAGCTAACATCCGCCAATCCTCCTCTTTTTTTTTTTTTGCTGAGGAAGACGGCCCTGGGCTAACATCGGTGCCCATCTTCCTCCACTTTATATGGGACGCCGCCACAGCATGGCTTACCAAGCAGTGCGTCAGTGCGCGCCCGGGATCCGAACCAGCGAACCCCGGGCCGCCGCAGCGGAGCGCGCGCACCTAACTGCTTGCGCCACCGGGCCGGCCCCTTTACTAAAGATTTTTTATTTGCATTTTGTAAGGATCCTTTTAGAGATATTTTTGGAATCATTTTGTCTTTAAGAAGCTTCTGCATATCAATCAAAGAATGTATTCCATTGTCTTTGAGAGGTTTGGAATCCTCTCTTTTAAGGGTGCCCCATAAGATAGATCATCTAAGTCAAAGCTTCCCCAAAATGGCCATTGTAATTCCAAATTATACAAAAGTTCACCCATTTTTCCAGAAAGGTACAAGATCCAGGTCCAAAATCCAGGTGGAATCCATCTTGCCTTTAGATTCCCTAAGATGTCTTGACTGTGAGGGGCCCTATTTTTCAACAGCTGTTCCAAAACACAGGAAATCATGTTTTTCCCCCCTTTTGAGCAGAATATGGTGACTTACCAAGAAGCTTCAACAAACAAAAACAGATACCAGAAAGCAAAACAGAAACAGAAAACTAGTACACATGATAAAGTTGGGGAGCTCAAAATGCAAAGAGAGCGGAGCTCAGATCCAAGAGAGACTTATCTAAGAACTCTGTGGTCACTGAGGAAGCAGTGAGCACAAAGGGATGTGTGGGTACCAAAACCTGGTTTGCTCATTGACCCTGGAGTTGCAGGAGGTCATCTTCTTTGGATTCTGCTTCTGATGCCATTAAATGTCAAAGGTTCAGAAATAGCCAAAGTAAAATCAATGAATCACTGAAGTAGTAATGAGTAAAATTTTATTGTGCACACACCAAAAAGATAGTTTGCCAACTGGGAGCACTCAGCCAAAACATGGAATGAGGCTCAGGGGTATATTGTTATAAAGCAGCTGGTATGAGAAAGCAGTGAGAAAACAGTGACCGTTTACTCTTCACAGTGATTGGTTATAATATTAGAATTTCCCCAAATGACAGGGAGTGGGTCAGTAATCTCATATCAACCTTGGGAAACAGTTTAAGTTTTGCTTATGATTTCCAGAGGCATAAGTAAGAAATGGCCAGGTCAAGTCTTGTAAAACAAGCTAAATTAAGCTTTGTTTGTATGACTAAACCAGTTTTGTCTGCTTGAAATTTTCACAGTTGGTCTCCGTTTGTTTTTGATTTTAACGCTTGATATCAATCACTTCCACCTTTCAATTTAGGTTGCGGGGTTTTGGTTGTAGTTGTTGTTTTGTTTGTTTTTTAGCAGTAGAATAAGAGGAAGGACACATAGGGAACTAATGAGAAGCTATAACAAATGAATTTCTGTCTTCAGAGAGATTCACTAAATCTTGCGCTCAGGGTTCTCCAAAGGTACATATCCTCCACTGTTACTCTGAGGAGCTAGAATTTCGTTTATACTGCCTTCCTTCGTTGTGCAAAGAAGCTGCAGAAAGTCACCCAGAGGTCATGAGACGTGAGGTTGTGATTGAAACATCCCCTCTCCAAAAATCAAGTTGGATGAAGAGTTAATTTGTGGGAGTTAGGAGCATAAAATTGTTATGGAAAGGGGCTGGCCTGGTGGTGCAAGCAGTTAAGTGCAAGTGCTCCGGTTTGCCGGTTCAGATCCCGGATATGTACTGACACACCGCTTGTCAAGCCATGCTGTGGTGGCGTCCCATATAAAGTGGAGGAAGGTGGGCACAGATGTTAGCCCAGGGCCAGTCTTCCTCAGCAAAAAAAAAGAAGAGGATTGGCAGATGTTAGCTCAGGGCTGATCGTCCTCACACACACACAAAAAAATTGTTATGGAAAGAAATGATTTAAATGGATTCGTCTTTAATTTATTTCAGTAGTCCCCTCTTATCCATGGTTTTGGTTTCCACAGTTTCAGTTACCCGTGGCCAACTGTGGTCCGAAAATATAAAATGGAAAATTCTAGAAATAAACAATTCATAGGTTTTAAATTTCGCACTGTTCTGAATAGCTTGATAAGCAGGCTGTCCCACTCCATCCCACCTGGGACACGAATCTTCCCTTTGTCCAGTGTATCCACACTGTATACACTACCCATCCATTAGTCACTTAGGCCATGTTCGTTATCAGATCCACTGTCGAGGTATCTCAGTTCTTGTGTTCAAATAACCCTTATTTTACTTAACGTCCCAAAGCACAAGTGTAGTGATGCTGGCAGTTCAGATATGCCAAAGAGAAGCCATAAAGTGGTTCCTTTAAGTGAAAAGGTGAAAGTTCTTGACTTAATAAGGAAAGAAAAAGAATCCATGCTGAGGTTGCTAAGATCTAAGGTAACTTTTATTACAGTATATTGTTATAATTGTTCTATTTTATTACTAGCTATTGTTGTTAATCTCTTACTGTGCCTAATTTATAAAGTAAACTTTATCATAGGTATGTATATATGGGAAAACCTTAGTATACATAGGGTTAGGTACTATCTGTGGTTTGAGGTGTCCACTGGGTGTCTTGGAACAGATAAGGGGGCACTACTGCATATGTGTCTGACTTCACCGTTGCCAAGGTTCTCAGTATCCATCACAGCCTAATACTATGTCCTGTACGTATGTGAAACTCAACAAATGCATATTAAATTAGAACGCTTGCTAATCTTGTATCTTCTTGAGTAGTATGAAACTCGATATGTCAATAAAAAGCTTTAGAGGCTTGGGAGCTTTCAGAGAAATGGGAATTTCAGAAAGGAAATGGAAAAGAGGACCTCTGGATTAGATAAATTGAAGTAGAGGTTTTGGAAGAGAGAAAAATAAACTCTGTTATTTGTTCTGCATTTGGTTCTTTCCTTTTTCTCTTTCTTTACAATGAAAAGAGTACCTCCCTTCCTACTTTCTTTGGCCAAATCCTGAATCTTTAATCTGGATCACATTCTTTTCTACCTCTTCAGGGACTTAAATCCATCAATTATCCCCTCTCTAACTGCTTCTTCCCTCATGCGAAACCATGTCATATTAGTACACAAAAGTGTTTCTAACGTAGGGCTGCAGATTATTCCCCTGTGAGAATGAATCATAATTTAACTTCTACTCTATCAATGGACATTTATAGCTTTCAATCTTTTGATATTACAAACAATACTTTATTAAATACCTTTATCCTTTTGTTATTTTACACATGCCAGTGTTTCTGTAGGATAAATTCCTGTAAGTGGAATTGCTGAATGAATATGTTGGAGGGGTGCCACCAATTTACACATTTTCCAGAAGTATATGAGAATGACTGGTTCCTTACACTGTTGCCAATATATGGTGTTATCAAACTTAAGAAAAATCTTCGCCGGGGCCTGGCCCTGTGGCTTAGTCATTAAGTGGGCACGCTCCGCTACTGGCGGCCCGGGTTCGGATCCCGGGCGTGCACCCACACACCGCTTCTCCGGCCATGCTGAGGCAGCGTCCCACATACAGCAACTAGAAGGATGTGCAACTATGACATACAACGATCTACTGGGGCTTTGGGGGGAAAAAAAAGGAGGAGGATTGGCAATGGATGTTAGCTCAGAGCCGGTCTTCCTCAGCAAAAAGAGGAGGATTAGCATGGATGTTAGCTCAGGGCTGATCTTCCTCACAAAACAAAACAAACAAAAAACAAAACAAAAAAAAAAGAAAAATCTTTGCCAATCTGATAGGTTAAAAACATTTCTAGTTTAAGTTACCATTTATGAGTGAGGTTGAACATTATTATTGTAAGAGCTATTTGTATTGTTGTATACGTGTGTGTGAACTGTTCGGCCATGTCTTTTGCGCATTTTTCTCACTGTGCTTTTGGTTACTCAAATTCTAATATATATTTGGGCCTTTTTCTAGTTCTTTATTCTGTTTCAGTGATCTGGCAAGGTCTGCACCAATACCTGTTTAAAGATATTGCAACCTAATTCACTTTTCAATATCTAGTAGTAAAAGATCCTCCTTCTTTTAAAAATATTTTTGACTATTCTTTTCTGTCTCTTGTAGATAATTTTTAGAATTGCTTTATTGATTTCTAAAGAAATTCTACTTGGATTTTAATTGGGATTTCATTAAACCTATAAATTAATTTGGAAATAATTCATTTTTTGCCATGTTGAAACATGTTTTTTTGGTTTATTCGTCTTTTTTTTTTTGTATTTCTCAGAAAGTTTTATAATTTTCTTCACAAAATTCCATTTAGCATTTATTTTCTTAGCATAGCTGAAGACCTATAAATCATTTCTTAAAACATAAGAGAATTTAACTTTCCTTTTAATTTAATTTCTGGCTGAAACCAAAGATGAAATAGAAACCAAGGACTTGGTAGAAAGGAAGATCAGGCCCTTAGCATAATTATTCCTCAGCCCACCATTCTTAAGTGTCTGAAAGTTGGAATTTATATATAATTTTCTGTAAACATACATACAGAAAAGTACACAAATCATATGTGAAGCATATGTAATCAGATTAAGAGATGGATCATTAACAGCAACCCAGAAGCCTCCTGTGCCCCCTCTCAGTCACTGTTTTCTCCCAAAGGGTAATCGCTATCCTGATTTCCAACAGCATGGCTTATGTTTGCCTGTTTTTGAGAATGGTACAGTAGTCCTCCCTTATCCATAGGTGATATGTCCCAAGATCCCCAGGGGATGCCTGAAACCACAGATAGTACCAAACCCTATGTATACTAAGTTTTTTCCTATATATACATAGCTATGACAAAGTTTTACTTATAAATTAGGCACAGTAAGAGATTAACAATAATAACTAATAATAAAATAGAACAATTATAACAATACACTGTAATGAAAGTTACCATAGATATTAGCAACCTCAGAATAGGATTCTTTTTCTTTCCTTATTAAGTCAAGAACTTTCACCTTTTCACTTAAAGGAAGCACTTTATGGCTTCTCTGTGGCATATCCAAATTGCCAGCATCACTACACCTGTGCTTTGGGGCCATTATTAAGTAAAATAAGGGTTACTTGAACACAAGCACTGTGATACCAGGATAGCGATCTGATAACGGAGATTGACTACTATGTGACTAACGGGCAGGTAGCATACTGTGTGGATACGCTGGACAAAGGGATGATACACATCCTGGTGGGGACATCACTAGATTTTATTATGCTACTCAGACGAGCACACAATTTAAAACTTATGAATTGTTTATTCCTAGAATTTTCCATTTAATATTTTCGGACAATAGTTGACCACGGGTAACAAACCACAGAAAGTAAAACTGCAGCTATGGGAGGACTTCTGTATGCCACTTTTGTTTTTAATGCTTTGGGTATTTCTACTTTTATTTTTATTTTACTTTATTTTTTTTATTGGCCCTGTGTTAACATTTTCTGCCAATCTTCCTCTTTTTCTTTTTTCTCCCCAAAGCCCCAGTACACAGCTGCATATCATAGTTGTAGAGTTGTGGCTCTTCTATGTGGGATGCCCCCCCAGCACGGCTCAATGTGCAGTGAGTAGGTCCCTACCCAGTATCCGAACCAGCCAGCCCAGGGCCACTGAAGCAGAACGCATGAACCCAACCTCCACACCGCCAGGCAGGCCCCTTCTACTTTTATTTGATAACATAGGGACTGCATCCACAGAGTGCGTCCCTGCTGGGAGGTATCACTTGTTGCTTACCCTCCGTAAGTGGAAAAAGTCCAATTGATTGGTGTGAGAAATTAGGGAAAAGAAAATGGGTTCAAATCTAGCCCTCCTGCTGTTGCTGAATGTGTCAGATATTTGAGCCATAAGCTCAATTTTCTTATCTTTTTATGCAGGGTGACTGTTGCCTATTATTTAATTACAAAGATACCATTTATTTTTCCAGCAGCTTGAATAAGGAAAATGAAAGAAAAAGAAAATCAAAGAGTATAAAAGATAACTATCTTAAATGAACTATTTCCATATCTTCCTCTGTCTCTCAGTTTCTATTTCTTAATATTTTCACATTTTTCTTTGATACATTTTGAGGTAATAGCAAAATTTACACATCTACATAGTTTGAATATCTTGAGCTGACTTATTTAGTTTTAATAGCTACCTGTTTAACACCTATTTGAATGATTAAAATTAAAAAAAAAAAAAGCAAAACGATAAAGGCTGTGAGGATGCAGAGTGACTGGAACTCTCATAAATTCCTGGTGGGAAGCACATGGTATGGCCACTTTGGAACATAGTTGATCAGTTTCTTATACAGTTAAACATACACCTACCATTTAACCCAGCAGTTTCACTCCTGGGTAGCCACTGAAAAGAAATGAAAACTTATGTTCACACAAAAACCTGGGTGCAAATGTTTATAGTACCTTTATTCGTGGTCACCAAGAAGTGAAAACAACCCAGATGTCTTTCAACCAGTGAATGGATAAACAAAGTGTGGTACATCCATACAGGGGAATACTACTCACAAATAAAAAAGAATGAACTTCTGAATCACACAGTATAGGTGAATCTTACATGGATTTTGCTAAGAGAAAGAATCAGACCCAAAAGGCTTATACAATGTATGATTTCATATATGTAACACTCCGGAAAAGGCAAAACTATAGGGAGGAAAACAGATCATTGGTTGCCAGGGTCTGTGGGGGTGGAGAGAATAGTTTTCTATACTTATGTATCATGGGGGAATTAGGTGGGTGACAGAAATATTGCATATAGAACTGAGGTAGAGGACACACAACTCTATGCATTTGTTAAAATCCATAGAACTGTTTGCCACAAAGAGTAAATTTCATATAAATTATAAAAATCCACCAGGACGTGGAGAGGAGGATGGAATGCAGATGGTGACAAATGACTCTGTCTGACAAATGAGTCACGTAACCACGCTGGAAGGAGTTAGTAAATTTTAGTTAGTAAGTTTTTCTCACAGGGGTGGAGGCTGGGAATTCTGAAACTACTTTTTTATTTGTATTGTTCAACAAGTAAGTAAATATATTGTAGATAATCAGAGCCATGTTTCTCACTGGGAGGAAGAAGTTACAAACAAGGAAAGACGGAGGTTAGAATTAATTCTATGCTGATAAATTGGAGTCAGAGGTAACAATATGGACTTATGTTTATTTATAGATGATAGGTAAATATAGATGTGTATGTTTATGCACTGTATATATAATTTTTTCCTCACTCCATTGAGAGAGGCTACAAGCAGGGGACCCTAGCAACAATGAGCATATCTAGCATCTAGATCTTGGTTTTTAAATGTCATTCTTTAACAAAAGGAACCAAGGCTCCTTGGAGAGCTAAATGATTTCAGGGCTGGAGTACGAAAAATACAAAATGAGCCTAGAGCATCTTGTGGTGCCAGAGTGCTTAAAAACAAAAACATATCAAAGCGACATAGAAACAACCAGAAAAAACTCCCAAATTGAAACAACTTGAACAACAAAATAACGATAGTATTGAATTATAACCCAAAGAAAAAGCAAATTATCCATGGGTCTATACTGATATTAATAAATGAATAAATAAGGAAATGGGGTGGGAAGTGAGAAGTAACAACTCTTTCTTTTAGAAGAATTCCGATTATAAACATAGAAGGAATATGGGAAATAGAAAATCACCATCAGAACACCACAGTAATTCCTTCAGGCCAGATCCACCAATGAGTGGACAGAAGTTTAAACAGAAAGAGGAAATTTGCAAATAAGAAGCAGATAATAAACTATTACAACTAAGTGTGACAACTGCCACAGACAACAGTGACTTCTTTCTTTAACTTCTAGTAACATCTAGAATTCCAGTGTTTTTCAAACTGCAAGTTGCAACCCATTAGTGGGTCTCAAAAGTGCATTTTTGGAGTAATTTTTAAAAAGTAATAAAAAGAAAATCTACGGACAAAAGTAGAGAGAATGATGCAATAAATCCCATAGCCATGGCCCAGATTTAAGAACATGATTTTTCACTTTCCCACTTTGATTTTAAAAATGAAAATGGGGGAGTTAAAAGAATAAAATAGACCGGGCTAGAATAGGTTGGGCTACAAAATATGAGAGTGTATTGCACTATGAATATTGCACATAGTAAGTATTGTTCTATAAAACTCGTGTGTATTTACTGGGTTCAAGATATAAAACAATGTATGTATAGGACTCTGTCAAAAAGGAAAGAAAGAAAAGAAAAACAGTGTATCCGTTTGTATCCCTATTGCAAATACAATGCTCTGTAAGGCGGCTTTGGGTAAATGTTTGATGATGACAACAACCAACAGAAACATGAGCAGACAGCTAGAGAAAATTCCAGGATATACTTAAAATTAACTTTTCAAAGCAGGGAGCCAGCTTACAAGGTAGTATTTTCATGCTTATATCGCTATCATTCGGCTAATGTTGACTGGAGACCTACTCTGTTCCAGGCAATATGCTAAGTTTGGGATGTAGAAATAATTAAAACCCAGCTCTTCTTTCTCAGAGCTGGCTATTGTGTGGAGAAACTGCGGGGGAGAACAGTTTATCCTCCATGTAAAAGAATCAAGACTTGAAAAGGTTCACTTCATCATAACTAACAAACACACAACCACATGCATGTATAGCCGTATTTCATTTTTGTTTATACTAATGAGATCATCTACATATGAATCAACAAATTGTTTTTTCGTTAAATAATCTATCGCAAATATCTTTATAAATCAATACATATAGTGCTACCTCATTCTTTTTGATGGCTATTTAATGTGAATATGTCAAATTTACCCACTCCCCTACTAAACAAACAGGAGGTTATCCTGAATGTCTAGAGCTGCAAGGAATCTCTGCCTTTACACACCCTTGCTAGCTTTTCTATAGGACAGACTCTTCAAAATGAGATTGCTAAGTATAGCTGCTCTTGTATTTTAATACTATCAAAATTTTTTGCCTTCCAAAAAATAATTGCTAGTTTACATACCTACCAACAATTTGAGCAGCTATTTCCCCACACTATCACCAACACTGTATGTTATTAATCTTGTATGTTATTTTTTTTTAAAGTTTTCCTTTTTTAGTCTTTATTTTTTTATTTTTTATTTTTTAATTTTTTGTTTATTGCAGTAACATTGGTTTATAACATTGTAAAAGTTTCAGGTGTACATCATTGTACTTCTATTTCTGCATAGATTACATCATGTTCACCACCAAAATACTAATTACAACCCATCACCACACACATGTACCGAATTATCCCTTTCACCCTCCTCCCACCCCTCTTCCCCTCTGGTAACCACCAATCCAATCTCTGTCCCTATGTGTTTGTTTATTGTTGTTATTATCTACTACTTAATGAAGGAAATCATACGGTATTTGACCTTCTCCCTCTGACTTATTTCACTTTGCATTATACCCTCAATGTCCATCCATGTTGTCACAAATGGCTGGATTTCATCGTTTCTTATGGCTGAGTAGTATTCCATTGTGTATATATACCACAGCTTCTTTATCCATTCGTCCCTTGATGGGCACTTAGGTTGCTTCCAAGTCTTGGCTATTGTGAATAATGCTGCAATGAACACAGGGGTGCATGTACCTTTGCAAATTGGTGTTTTCAAGTTCTTTGGATAAATACCCAGCAGTGGAATAGCTGGATCATATGGTAGTTCTATCCTTGATTTTTTGAGAAATCTCCATACTGTTTTCCATAGTGGCTGGACCAGTTTGCACTCCCACCAGCAGTGTATGAGAGTTCCCTTCTCTCCACATCCTCTCCAACGCATGTTGTTTCCTGTCTTGTTAATTATAGCCATTCTGACGGGCGTGAGGTGATATCTCATTGTAGTTTTGATTTGCATTTCCCTGATAGTGAGTGATTTTGAACATCTTTTCATGTGTCTGTTGGCCATCTGTATATCTTCTTTGGAGAAATGTCTGTTCAGGTCTTTTGCCCATTTTTTAATTGGGTTGTTAGTTTTTTTTGTTGTTGAGATGCATGAGTTCTTTATATATTTTGGAGATGAAGCCCTTATCAGATGTATGGTTTGCAAATATCTTCTCCCAATTGTTAGGTTGTCTTTTCGTTTTGTTGATGGTTTCCTTTGCTGTGCAGAAGATTTTAGTTTGATGTAGTCCCATTTGTTTATTTTTTCTATTGTTTCTCTTGCCCGGTCAGATGTGGTGTTTGAAAAGATGTTGCTAAGACGGATGTCGAAGAGCGTACTGCCTATGTTTTCTTCTAGAAGTTTCATAGTTTCAGGTCTTACGTTCAAGTCTTTAATCCATTTGGAGTTAATTTTTGTGTATGGTGTAAGGTAAGGGTCTACTTTCATTTTTTTGCATGTGGCTATCCAGTTTTCCCAACACCATTTGTTGAAGAGACTTTCTTTTCCCCATTGTATGTTCTTGACTTTTTTGTCAAAGATTAGCTGTCCATAGACGTGTGGGTTTATTTCTGGGTTTTCAATTCTATTCCATTGATCTGTGTGTCTGTTTTTGTGCCAGTACCATGCTGTTTTGGTTACTATAGCTTTGTAGTATATTTTGAAATCAGGGAGTGTGTAATCTTGTATGTTATTAATTTTGCAATTTTATGGTCACAAATATCTTTGTTTTTAAATTTTTGCATTTCCTAGATTACTAGTGAGATTGTCCACCTTTTCATATATTTATTGGCTATTATTCTGCTGCGTGTCCTTTGTAGATCCTTTACCCATTTTTCTATCAGGTGTTTCATTACTATTTTTTAGGGGTTCTTTAGCTATTTGGGATATTAGCCTTTTACATACTGCAAACATTTTTCTCTGTCATTTGTATTTTAATTTTGTTTATGGTGGTTTTATATAACTGAAGTTTTTCATCTTTATGTAATCATATGTATCACTTTTTTTCTTTACAGCTTCTCATTTTTATATTTTGCTTAAGAAGGACCTCTCCACACTAAAATTATAAAAATAACCTCCCATATTTTCATCTAGTACATTTATGGATTTAAAAAACATCTATCCCTTTAATCTAGCGCCCTGCACTAACGTCTGTTGCCAGTCTTCCTCTTTTTTGTTTCTCCCCAAAGCCCCAGTACATAGTGGTGTATCATAGTTGTAGAGTTGTAGCTCTTCTATATGGGACGCAGCCTCAGCATGGCTTGGCGTGTGGTGAGTAGGTCTGCGCCCAGGATCCGAACCAGCGAACCCCTGGCTGCTGAAGCGGGGCATGAGAACCTAACCGCTATGCCACCAGGCCAGCCCCCACAATTTGTTTAAAATCTAGAAGATAACACTAAAAGGCAGGATCAGCCCCAGCTAAACCACATAGACTGAAAGTAATCATTACTAATGAATCAGAATATTTGCTGAACAGACCAAGAAAGCACTAGTATTATCAGTGCAATTATCCTAGACACAATTTTAAGGAAGTCTCCAGTACAGTATCAGGAACTTTCCAAAAGGTGGCATTTTTAGTAAATAATTTTGTGTTAATATGCTTTTTTGTACATGGGAAATATGTGAAATGTGAAACTTGGGGCAAAAATATACATATTTTATAAACAAGTCCAAATGGTAAAAAAGGAGAGAAAAGATGTTGAATGGTATGGAAGCTATCACTATTGGCTGGCTAGCCTAACAACCATTGCCGATCCCCTCTCCCTGGCTTGCCTCTACAATTGGAAAAGTTTACGTTCTTGATTTCCTAGCCTCCTACTCAATCAGGGTGGCCATGTGACTCAATTCTGGCCAATGGATATAAGTGCAAGTCTTCTGGGAAAGCTTTCACTTTCCCAAAAGGGCAGATGTGTCTGGCCCCAATCCTTCCCCTTTTTCTTTCTCTGAATACAAATGTGATGTCTGGAGCTGCAGCAGCCATCCTGTGTCTAGGAGATACTAGCTACCCTACTAAGGATGGAGTGGAAACAGAAAGAGCCTGAGTCTTTGATAATACTGGTAAACCTCTACACCAGCCCTAGCCTGCCTGCCCACCTGGAGACTTCTCGTGATGCAAGATAATTAAATATTGTTATTCCTAAGTCACTGTTGGACAAGTTTCCTGTAGCTGAAAGTATTTTTAATTGGTAGGAATGGTGTGAGCCCAATATTCTGGAAACAGTGAAACAAAAGAGTTTTAATATTTCTCACTAATGCATTCATGAAATTATCATAAACTACTTTCTAGCGATTACTTTTTTGTAGATAAAAACTCACAAAGAAACAATTTAAAATGGTAGAATTTCTTTTAATATAATGATATATATGTATGCACATATTCTATTTTAAAAAGAAGCTTGTAAACTATAATCATTATAAAACATAAATTAGCCTTAATTTAATATTAGCAGAGTAAAAGAGCATGTATAGAAGTCATTCTAACATTTCTGCATTTGCCTTTTAACGTTAGAATACATAGAATTTAGCATATTGTATTTTATCTTATTTCAGTTTTCATATTATCATCATTAGGTATAAATACCTTTAGGAATGTGCTGACTTATAACTTACATTCAAACACCCAAAATCTCTCAGCAGTTATTAAAGTACCATTAAACCACCTAAAATGAGTAATCTAAAAAAATACTAGCCTAAATTAAAACCCTGAGGAATTAAAATCTTTTTACACAATAGTTTTGGTTACGTGCAATTCCATGTTTGTACTACTTGATTTAAGGTCATACTTGGTAAGGCATAGTAGAAATAAAATCTACATAAGTTACAATCTAAATCTATATTACATTTCTTGCTACAAAGTTGTTTTGTTTCCTCAAAAAGTAGTTTTTGCATGTCATTCTGGACCTCTTCACCACTTGCTGACTTATTTGCTTTATACACAGTAGTTAAAATTTGTGCACCACGCTGAGCTCCCTTTACATGGTGGTTCGGACAAAATGCACCCGAAAAACTACATGCTAGAGAGTTCATGTCCATGCTCGACCACGGCCTGCATGAACTGCTGGTAGACTCGATCCATGTAAGTGGACTGCCTTGGCCAGATTCCTTCCAGAAAACCAATATGGCCTCCATAAGAAGTAAGGACCAAAGCAACATTGGGATTTTGCTTAGCAGTTTCTATTGGAATAGCTTGGGGGAAAAAAGGGTGGGGAGGTAAGAGAGAGGTAGGAGAGAGAAAAAATACATTACCAATTTTTGTTAGGAAAAGTGTATGCCTTTATCATTTCCAATCATTATAAACCAAAACACCATTAAACATATAAATATTTGTAATGAGTATGGCTAGTGGAATAAGTCTGACTAATTTATATCAACCACCTTAGTCTTCTAACAGTCCATGTTTATGGTTATGTACTGGACCATCATTTCTTTTTTTTTTTTTTTTAAAGATTTTATTTATTTATTTTTTCCCCCAAAGCCCCAGCAGATAGTTGTATGTCATAGCTGCACATCCTTCTAGTTGCTGTATGTGGGACGCGGCCTCAGCATGGCCGGAGAAGCGGTGCGTCGGTGCACGCCCGGGATCCGAACCCGGGCCGTCAGCAGCGGAGCGCGTGCACTTAACCGCTAAGCCACCGGGCCGGCCCTGGACCATCGTTTCTGGAAAAAATCAATCCAAGCAACAGTATAGGCCCAGTCTTATTTTGAGAAATTAAAGTAAGATAATTCAAGGAATAGTGAATACTTACATTTTGCTACAAGATTCCCACTTAGGTGTTACAGCAGGGAAAAAAACACAACTAATCTTTTTACCTTTGTGAGAGTTATAAATTCATTACGTATGACTTTGGTTAACTTTACATGAAGTTAGATTCCAGGCGCCAATTGGTGGTTGTGTTAAGGATTCAAAATTGTGATATGATTTAGATAGTAAAAACATATATAAATAGCAAAAAAGAATGGAATAAAATACTCCCAAGTGGTAACAGTGTTTATCTTTGGGTAGTGAAACACTGGTGATTATTGTTTTTCTTCCTCCTCTATTTCTGTTTATAGTCAGGAGAAAGAAAAACTGTATTTTGAAAATATAGTTGCTGTATTTAAATAATTCACCAGTAATGACAGTCTTTTCATTTGCTCTTCAAAATCTGAGTAAAACATAGGGGCCGGCACGGTGGCGCAAGCGGTAAAGTGTGCGCACTCCACTGCGGAGCCCCAGGGTTCGCTAGTTCGGATCCCAGGCGCACAGTGACACACCACTTGGGAAGCCATGCTGTGGCGGCGTCCCCTATAAAGTGGAGGAAGATGGGCACGGATGTTAGCCCAGGGCCAATCTTCCTCAGCAAAAAAAGAGGAGGATTGGCAGATGTTAGCACAGGGCTGATCTCACACACACACAAAAAAAATCTGAGTAAAACCTTGACTCTAAAGATATGAATCATAGTTGGTTTTTTTTCTCCCATGCTTCGAGTTCAACAGTGAAAATGTTTTGATTTAAGATCTATAACAGATCACAACCTGGCATGAGAAGCGTTTTGATTTCAGATATTACTAAATCTTATCTAACTAAGATAACATGGTTGATGTAATATCTTTGCCCAATATCTTGGGCAAAGTCTTAGGGGTGAATGAACTAATGAAAGGTAAGAGATCTTTCCACCCTGCTCCTCTAAGGAAGGAAAGGAAGCTGACACACTACCGGAGAACTGAGCCGCTTCCAAGGCAGAACGGCTGCTGTGCCTAAACTGCCTGTTGAGATGATGCTCTACATTTGACCCCTCACAGCCCTCCCTGAAGGATAAACTTAGAGATCCTAAATCAGCAAGTGAAGTCCTGGTCTAAAAGGGGTCCTGAACTCACGTCGCTAGCCAGCCACACCTAAAAATAGACATCTCCTATTTTGGCATCAGGTGTGAGAGCTTAAGGGGGGGCAGGGGAAATGACTGATGCTACTTTTGCTTTTCCTTTTTCACCTTACTTTAAGGGCTTAGATTTAGAGTCCTTCATTTGCCTCTAATAGAATTATGAAGAGCCCCAATTTCACACTCTGGATACACTCAGGAATTTCTAACACTGATAGTCACAGTCATATCAGAAGAACAAAAGGCTGTGTCACATTTGAGTCATGTGAAAGATGCCGGCTGCCTGTGCTCTCAGAATGCAGACAATTGTCCACTATTTCAATGTGGCGAGACTATTTTAAGGGCTCAAGAAAGAAAAGGAAATAATGAATTTAACCCTCAATGAACTGGGTGAGGTTAAATGCTGAGAAATTTCTGATGGTAGAAGGGTCAGTGACATATAAAAATAGATGAAGGAATACTAGACTTCCTTAATCAATGAAAATAGGCTAAACAATCACTGTGTAATTCAACTGAAATTAAAGTTCACAGTTTCATTTTCTAATTTGTGGTCAAAGGCCACAAGTTCCAGCCATCTAAATTACCTGTGACTAATGATAAATCATATAATAAAATGATATCTCCTAGAGAGATATCATTTATTTTTATATACTTTGGGGATTTTCTGAAATTTTGACAATACATATGTATTGTGTTTGTAGTTAGAGTAATTTTTTTTAATGAAGTAGTTGGGGGAAAATGTGTTAAAAGTATTTAGAAGGGAAATAAGGAGAAAAAGTTTTATCAAAAATTTTTGTGAAATTTCAATAGAAAAAGAGTAGAGGTCAAGTCTACTGATCCTTAAGATACGACTACATCTAATCATCTCACACTGGGCCGGCCCGTGGCTTAGCGGTTAAGTGCGCGCTCTGCTGCTGGAGGCCCGGGTTTGGATCCCCAGTGCGCACCGACGCACCGCTTCTCCGGCCATGCTGAGGCCGCAGCCCACATACAGCAACTAGAAGGATGTGTAGCTATGACATACAACTATCTACTGGGGCTTTGGGGGAAAAGAATAAATAAAAAAAAATTATAATCATCTCACATTGCTTCAATGCACACATATGCATATGTATCTTTGCTACCAAATTCCATATTCTTGATTTAAGAGAGCAAGGAAATTAATTTGGGCATAATTTTCCTTTACACAATCTCCAGGGAGAAAACAAAGACTGTTTCCCTTCAAATATGACCATGTAGTCTGAATGTGCCACACCGTGTCATTGGGGTATTCAAGGACATCATGTTCATAAAGTCTCAAGTTCTCTTCCAGGCTAAAAGGGGAGAAAAATTCCAAAGCCTTCTGTACAGGAACCTCAGGAAGAAAAGGCAAGTGACGAGGGAAAGATACTGTAACAGAATCTGTCCAAAGAACATCATTTGGTGTATTTAATAAGAAGGAAAGGTTGTAAAAAATGAGGACAAGCAAAATATTGAGAGTCATAATTTGTTCTGAGGCTCTCACAGTGGATTAGATAAGGGTCTCTGAAAACGTTTAAAGTGATCTGAGACATTTAGATACTAAATTATGAGTATCTAGCTATTTTTTTCTGTTTATCACAGTGGAAAACATATAACTGACATTTCATTTCTTACTACTCAATTTTCTTAAAAAGAACAATATTTTAAAACAGCTAATTCATGTCAAAATGTATACAAAGACGTTAATTTTACCATGACTGGGTGAAAAAACGTCATCCACAGAATTCAGACACAGCACTGGGATCCTTACTGACTTCAGTCTACGATTTGGACTGGCATCAGTGTAGTAATCGTCGATTGTTCGGTATCCAAACATGACCGAAGTGAATCGCTTATCAAACTCTCTGATGGATTTAGCCTAAAAAACAAAAACAGATTATATCTATTCTTGGAATCAAATGACAAAATAACAGTATACATAAATTTTCCCTCCTACCTTCATGACATGATCCATGTCAATCTGCTTTACAAACATATGCCGGTGCCTGGAACAAAAGAATTTCAAAAGTGAAAAGTTAAGGCCATCCCCATCTCAAACATACCTAAAATACATAATAATAAATAACTTCACCTAGCACAGGGCACAAAGTTGGTACTCAGTAAATATTTACTTAATCAGACATAGCAGGAGTACATTGATATTTGTCCTGAAGACATTTTTTAAAAGTACTTTTTTCTTAACTGAGAAAGAATGAACTAGTTTTGTAATAATAAACATAAGTGTTGTTTCATAACAAATTGTACCTACACACTGCTGCTAGTAAACCACTTTGGCTAAAATGCCTTACTTAAGCCAGAAGCTTACAATGAGATAAATCATCTGAAGACATTATTTTTTTAATTGTTATACTGAAAGTTAGAATTTATATTTTTGTACACTTATATTTCAAACGTTGGTCATTTTTATTGTATTTTAATTCAAATCATTCTCCTCACTTTTCTTGCGACAGTAGCAAGAAACCACATTATATGATGATTATTCACTATTTTTAGCAATATTTTATAATTACCATCTGTAATTTAACAAATAGGTTAAGTTTAATCTAAGGTTTAGTGTCAACTGTTGGGACACCTATGGTTTTCAGTAAGTCATGCACAAATTAACTATACTTTTAATTTAGAGTTTATATTTAAATTTATCAATTCACTTAAAAATACATGGTAACAATCACCAAAAAATAAACAGAAACATCTCTATGTTCTTTGCTACCATACCATTTAACTGTTAGAAG
The DNA here is from genome assembly GCF_020826845.1 of Diceros bicornis minor. Classification (NCBI taxonomy): domain Eukaryota; kingdom Metazoa; phylum Chordata; class Mammalia; order Perissodactyla; family Rhinocerotidae; genus Diceros; species Diceros bicornis. The sequence goes on along the minus strand of NC_080755.1, from coordinate 13,505,842 downwards.
ATACACAAACAATTCTAGAAAAACTAATGCAAAGACAGTATTTTGATAACATTATGAACTGTGGGGGCTGAGAATACCCAAGTGAACTGCACTCTCCTAAGCCTCTAAAACATACTATGCTTGTAGGCACACGCTTAAGGAATCATATTATTCAGCACTGAAAAAACACATACTACTTAGGAGAGATTTAGGTATTGATAAGATTAGCAACAAGTAGAAAATCCAGGGAAATAGCCCACAATATTACTCAACACATTGAGTATTAACGTTTTTAGTCTTTTAGAGTAATTTAGAACAGTGATTCAAAGTGGGGGCACATCCCGTAGGGGTTGTACAAGATAATCCATTGGGGTACAGAAAGAAAACATTAAAACTTTTATCTATATTTGTAGTTTATACTTAAAATCTTTTTATTTTTGTACATATTTACCATATAAAGAATATTTTGGTGTAGTAGTAAATGCATATAATGTAAACATAAATATACATATTTTAGCAGTGTTATGCTTTAAAACTTTTTACTGTTGGGGCACGTAATCCAAAAAGTTTGGCAGCATTGGGTTTTTTTTGTTCGTTTTTTTTATAATTTTATTTATTTATTTTTCCCCCAAAGCCCCAGTAGACAGTTGTATGTCATAGTTGCACATCCTTCTAGTTGCTGTATGTGGGACGCAGCCTCAGCATGGCTGGAGAAGCCATGCTTTGGTGCGAGCCTGGGATCTGAACCCGGGCCGCCAGTAGCAGAGCGCACGCTCTTAACCGCTAAGCCACGGGGCCGGCCCCAGCATTGAGTTTTAAAGATGACTCACTTATTAACTGAAGACTGGAGGCAAGTCGTTAAATAATAATTAAAAAGCAGCCAGTTCAGTGGTTTCTCCAATGACTCTGAGCAAGCAAAAACATTCCAACCAACTGAAAAAGTTGCAGCTGCCTTCAAAGGAGTTTTTGGCCCAATTTTGCCCAGGTAATTTAAAAGCAGCATTCTAAAATGAGAAGAAACAGTAAATTTAGTAATGAATTTGTCATATCTCTCAAGACACCCCATTTTTTTCTTTCTTTGTTTTTTTTCTGAGGAAGATTCGCCCTGAGCTAATATCCACTGCCAATCTTCCTCTTTTTGTACGTGAGCTGTCACCACAGCATGGCCACTGTCAGACAACCGGTGTAGGTCCAGGCCCAGGAACTGAACCTGGGCCACCAAAGCAGAGCGCACCGAACTTAACCACTAGGCCACCAGGGCTGGCCTCTGAGACATCCCATTTCTAACTATGGACTTTACATTAACTATGGAGAAGAAAAATATAAACCAGTGTTTAAGTCTTCTATCTTGGGAAAGCATGCAAGTTATCTTCATTCTTTCCTTACATTCATATACTTATTTATCTTGCAGTTGACTCTTGTGAATGGGACAAAGCGTACAGTTATTGCCTATATGTGTATCCTTCTATGAAGTAAAACATGAGAGAAATCTACCATAAGAGTGGTTTCCTTTTTTTTTTTTTTTCTCAAAATGATGTTGGGGACTTATTAAAAATTTGCAAATCCCTGGGCCCCAGCCTCCAGGTGAATGTTTAATTTAGTATATGAGAAGTGTTTTTCTATAAAAGGCCACACAGTAAATGTTTTGGGCTTTGCCGGCCATTTAACCTCTGTTGCAACTGCTCAACCCTGCGATTGCAGTGCAAAAGCAGCTGTAGACAATACATAAATGAATGGATGTGACCACATTCCAACAAGACATTATATACGGACACTGAAATGTGAATCTCATATAATTTTCACATGTCATGAAATATTGTTCTTCTTTTGATTTTTTTCAACCATTTAAAAATATAATAACCATTCTTAGCTCTTGGACTGTACAAAAACAGACAGCTGGCCAGATTTGGCCTTCGGGCTGTGGTTTGCCAACCCTTGGCATAGATGAAAGAGAACAGAGGGAGTGGTTTTCAAACGTGGCTGCACATAGGAATCACCTGGGGAGTTTTTAAAACCATTACAGATGTCTGGGTCACACCCCAGAGCTTCTGGGTAATCGGCCTGGGCAGCCTTTCTAGTTGCCTAGCCTCCTTGCACCTATATACAGCAAGTCTCTGAAGGACTCCATAGTCTGGAGTTAGACTTTCTGAGTTGTAGCAGAGCAAGTGGCCCCTCAAGTCACTTGTTTTCTCTTCCTACTCCTTCCTGTTATTTGTCCTTATCTCCTATCATATATTTTCCTCTTGTTCTATCAATTTTCCTGACTCTAATCTGGTTCTACTTTGGTAAGAGCGACAAGAATGGAATTTAATCTAATCCCAATGTCAGAAATCTGTTTAACACTGCCAAGGAAGAGAAAGGATGATATCCTAAGTTCTTTTTCTCATTATATTTTCCGTTCTTTATTTTTCCAATTGCCCAGGTTCTGAAATAGGAGAAATGGGTAAAAATTCTCTCTCATTCTTTTTTCCAAACCAAATGGCTTACAGGAATGGAATAACGTTTTAGATCAAAAGTGGAAATTTCGTTTTGACTCTTCACAATGATTGTATTTCTTGTACACAGTACTGTGGTTCAATAAGCCATTTAAAGGATAATACTTACTGTCCTGCAAAGGGTTCCTTCCAGGGTTCTAGTTTTGGTGGTCCTATTCTTTGGCTGGAGGTCTGAGACTTCTGGGAGGCTGGTATAATGGGCAAATGGGAAGGATCGGAAGGGAAGCTCTCAGGAGTAGGAAGGACCAGGTGTAGCCATGACCAAGAAGGTGGGGATGCTTCTTGGTTATTACTCAGAAGCAAAATAATGTCAAGATATTACCCGAAAAATGTGTTTTACTTCGACAGGAAAAGGACTCCATTTTTTCACCAAAAGAAAAAAATTACCAACAACAACAGCAATAAAAGGGCGAGATGGAGAAAGAACCCATGGATTAAGAGACTTAAGGGGCATATCCCAATGTGTGGACTTTGGGCTCCCCGACTCAAACAAACTGTAAAATCCAACCAACCAACCAACAATCAGTTGTCAAAATATGACACTGACTGAATATTTGATGATATTTAGGAATTATTGTTAGTTTTGTTCAAGTGTGATAACGGTATTGTGGTGTTTGTTTTAAGAGAGACTACCTTTTAGAAATACCTACTGAAATATTTATAAATGATATCTGAGATATATTTAAAAATAATCAGAAATTGGGAGGGAATAGGGGCTGATACAAATAAACAAGATTATCCATGAGTTGATAATTACTGAAGCTGTGTGATGAGAGTTGATTATTACTGAAGCTAGAAGATGAGTACATATGGGGGCTCATTATACTCTTCTCTTTACTTTTATGTATACCTGGAATTTACTATACATTTTTTAAACTTGTTTACCAGCTTATTAGGAGACTGGAATCCGACTGGGTCTAAAGCAGTGTGGGTTCCTTGGCTGGGCTCAGTTCTGGCTCAAAGCTTCTACTTGGCCCGAGGCATCACGGGCTTGGGAATAACCCCAGTCTAGGGGGGTTGGGGGGCCCTGGCCATAAGGATCTTCGACAGACTATGCTTTTGTCTGCTGCATCGCCAAAAGAAAAAATGTGTCAAGCTGTAAAACACATCCCCAAGAGGGAAACCCACTTGGGGACGTGTCACAGCGCTAGGCAACTAGAAAGAGTGCTTCCTTCAAACAATTTACAAGACATTAATATTCAACCGGCTGCAAAGGACAATGGTCAAGTTCTGCCTTCAGGCACTGAGGCTTCAATGCGACATGAATAGGCATTTCCAGGAGCTTCTGAATAGAGAATCTGGGCCTGTTGATGTGAAGTCTGGCCTTAAAAAAGTCAAGAATTTATATGATTAAGGGAAAAAAGTTCAGCTGGCAGCCTCTCCTTTAAGAGTCACATCATGGGGCAAGGGAAACAGAAGTGAAACACTGTCCATTAAGCACAATTCAGAGACTCAGCCCAGGGTTTTCCGCACTGATTCAGATTTCTTCCGTTAGTAGGTCAAGTCAGACCTTCCATGCTAATGTAAAATACGTGTTCTTTTCTGAGTTTTACGTTTATCAGAATCTAATAAGCTGTAGTGAAAGCCTATTTTTCAGTCTATCATTTGCAAAGGCTATTCATTTTCAAGTAAATATGCTCCTAAGATGTTTTGAAAATTGAAATGACAGATAAATCAATTACAAAATTAAGAAAAAATATCATTTTCTATCTCATCTGTTTGCTGATTTAAAAAAGTAGTTTTGGACAATGGTTTAGGGAATCTAAGCATAGTAAAATGCCAGGTAATAAAAATTTTGGATTTTATTAAGCTCACTATCATTAGAATAAAACTATAAACAATTATTAGTAGAAATGAGCCTAAATATATACATGGCATAAAAATTCCAAATAAGCCCCAATGTAATTGCAAGCAGCACAAATTATAATAATATACATATGCCTAAAATAGCAGCTGGAGTAGGTGGTTAACAACAAAATTTCACAGCTTCTAGAAGAGCATTCCATTGTAGGTCCATTTGCCCAGCAACAAAACAAAACAAAACAAAACAAAACAAAACAAAACGAAACGAACACCACCTGGGGAAAAACAATTTTGAAGGCCTCTTCAGTTGGAGAGAGCAAGAAGTGATTATTTCTAGGATTGGAGTGATGAAAGTCAGGCTACAGGTTCAGCTTCCTGAGTGGTCCAGGAGAGCACAGTTACAGGGATGGCTGGGAGCACATCAGGGAATCTGAAGGTCGACATGGCAGCTACCGAGTGACAGAAATCAGCTCCACGGGGTTCAGACCAGCCTTCAGATTTACAAAACCCTGAGTACCCCAAGGAGGTACTTGTATCCTTTTTACCACAGAACCAGTAGTCAAGGAAAATATTAAAATTCACCTGAATTAATTCCTTCATTCATTGAACCACATATGGTGAAATATGATAAAAATAACCAAACATTTATTTTAAAATGTCTATGTAGCTTATAGTCTTCTGAAAGAGTCAGTCGCTAAGACCATTGCCCTCAGACATTTTGGAAAGGAAAAACCTTACCCTCCCATTGAAACCCCTGCTGCCAGAAAAGGAGCACAAGGGTACAGACTGTGTACGTGGTGAATAACTGTCTCCAAGTCTTCAGTGTTAGCACAACAGTAAGTCCTTGGCGTCTGTAAGCAGTGACAGGTAAAGCACAAACATTAAAATTATGAGGTTAACGATTTGTGTAACGCAGAAATGTAAAAAAGCGCAAGAAGTCATAAATATGAGAAAATAACCTTTGTTTGCACATACTATTAGTAATAATAATTTATCATTTTCATATCTTGCAGTACACATATATACCATTTAAAGTCAACACTATTCAAGTTGGCAGTAACAAAATCATGCAAGGAAGCCTTGATGGAAATGGGGCAAGACCAATACAAATACCTTAAATTAAACAGACACGCAGTACCATACTCAAATGTGTCTCTGACTTAACAAGAACAGAGTCAATTTAGGAAAAAAAATGTGGAGAATTATACTTTTTTACAGAAAAAAAACACTTATGCTTGACAAAGCCAAAGCAATTCTTTATTAAAAAAACAAACAAGCAGGCAAGAGAACAAAAAAGGCTTTCCAATAATGCCACAGAAAATTTAAATTGTGGCTCCTTTCCAACTGGGGAACTGTTTTCTCTATCCTGAGTGTTATCTACCAATGAAGGGGTGTGGTTTTCTGGTACTGCCTTCATTTTAGATCAAGCAATATTCAGTCTGATTTATTAATTAAATATTTTCTTCTACAATAATATATTCATGTAGTCCCAGCTGCGCTTCACTGCAACAGACACTTAAGACGTTAAAATATGTAAAGCTGATTATACCTCAATACATAATACATCAAAACAAATGATTTTCACGTGAACTGCATCAATAAGGGCTCTGTTTCTAGCAAAAAAGCTTCACCGATGTCTCATTTTAGATCTGGGAAGAGAGGGAAATCCCCTCTGTAGATAGATGTAAGAGTGTGTGTACAAATAGAGTATATGTGAGATAAAATGACCAGAAATTTAATAACAAGGAGCAGAATCTGGTAACTTTAATGCACCACCCCAATTTTAATATTCCAATAAATCATGATTGCAATAGGAAGGTTGTGTGTCACCCACCATTGAATCACTAATGAGTAGCCTGAGAAAAATCACAATTTTCAATGATCCCTCCAATTAAACTCAAGCCTAAAACACTACCTATTGCCTACAATTATCTTTTTGAGATCTGCAAATATGAAGCTCTCCAAAAGACAAATGTTAACCTGACAGTATTTACAATGGCTAATGTGTATTGAACAATTAAATTTGTGCCCACAAAACCCTGAGGAAGATCCTATATCTATTTTATAAATAGGAAACTGAGTTTAGAGAGGTTGAACGACTCCTGGAACACCTTAACAGCTAATAAGTGACTAAGCTGAGATACTTTTAAAAATACTTTGTGACGAAATGCAGGGGCTGGCCCCGTGGCTTAGCGGTTAGGTGAATGCACTCCGGTGGCGGCCCAGGTTCAGATCCCGGGCGTGAACCGACGCACTGCTTCTCCGGCCATGCTGAGGCCGCGTCCCACATACAACAGCTAGAAGGATGTTCAGCTATGACATACAACTATCTACTGGACCTTTGGGGGAAAAAATAAATAAATAAAATTAAAAAAAAAATACTTTGTGATGAAATGCATTTGAGGGGCACAAATTCAGTGTAAAATCTAAATAGAACAATATCTACTACCAAGCTCATTCATAGTGACTGCAGAATTTGTCACAAGAATTCAGGTGAAAAAATCATCCTTACTCGGTATTTTTATTACATGTGAGTCTATTCATATTGCATAGCTTTAAAATTTCGGAATTATTTATGAACAGTCATCAACATGTACTCTTGTTATGCAGGCTTGAAGTGAGGCGTGTGTGCACATGTAAGTACGCATGCACACACACACATACACATGAACATACACACAGAGTTAGGGTATGAGAAAAATGGCCTATGGAAAATTATTAGGATCAAAGACTCCTAGTGCCAGGAAGGACCATAATAGCACCTGGTTCCTTATTTACACATGAGGAAATTGAGGCTCAGCAAAGTTGAGTAACTTGCCAATGGTCACAAAGAAGCAGAGCATGGATTATGTTTGTAATAAGTAAACCAATTCTTGTAAAGCACTGGGATTCCATGAGAGATTTAGTAAATAACTCAATATCTGGTACCCTCAGATATAGGAACTGATTTTTCCTTAAATGTTTTTTTTAATAAATGGATTACATTCAGATCAAAACTGATAATACTGGTATGGATCCAAGTCGCCAGAACTCAGCAAATCTGGAGCCTTTTAAGCATGATCTGCCTCCTGCCGTCTGTTCCCTTGGCTTCTGTGATGGCACTATCCTGTTCTCCTCCTGCTTCGGCAGAAATTTTCTTCAGGTCTGAAGATACATCTAGCAGCTTTTTTGACAAAAACTGTTGGTTAATTCTCAGTTGCTAGGGCTGCTAATGCAACCAGCAACTATCTCATTGCAGTCATTCCTGTCTTTTGCCACGCTTCCAGAACAGAGGTAGAGTAAGCCACGCGTAAACAGAAAAGGGATGAAGGAAGACTTGGCAGGACTCAGCTGGGTGGTGAAAACGCCTTTTAGAGTGAGATGAGGATGGGAAGGTATTCTGGAACAGTGCAGAAAATCTAAAGGATAGATAACCCTCCAGCAGATGTTTGGGCATAAATGTTTTATAAGTTATATAGAATAATTTGACAATAATTACAAACCAAGATTGTTCAAATTGTTCAACTGTAACTATGATCAGACAAAAGCAACAGTAATTTGCTTAATGGCTGTTAGGGGTTAGTTTTTAAAAAGCATTCAAGAGAATAATGAAATAAAATTAATTCTTAATTATTCATACATAATAGAAGCGAAAAGAATAAAGCATATATTTTACATTTATCTATGGACTACATCTAATGTATTCTTCTTAATCAGCTTCAAACAAACTGATTTCTCCCTAACCTGAAAGAGAATTTTCTTGTCCTGGTTTAGAAGTCATTTGTTTTAAAATGCAAATTTCGTTAAGAAAAATTTTTTTTTTTGTCTAGAAACAAATTAAAATTCACCCTTGGGCCGGCCCCGTGGCTTAGTGGTTAAGTGCGCGCGCCGCACTCCGCTGCTGGTGGCCCGGGTTCGGATCCTGGGCGCGCACCGACACACCGCTTCTCCGGCCATGCTGAGGCCTCGTCCCACATACAGCAACTAGAAGGATGTGCAGCTATGACATACAACTATCTACTGGGGCTTTGGGGGGAAAAAAAAAATAAATAAAATCTTTAAAAAAAAAAAATTCACCCTTAATCAGGCAGCCTGACTCTCCCTAGCTATTCTGGGAGATTAATTTGCCAATCTGCAGTGGAAGCCATAACCCTGGACCCTTCTCTCAATGCTGGGACTGCCTGCCACACATCCAGTACTGAACTGGGCCATCTGGTAAAAAGATTTTAGTTTTCTGCTCAGAAAAAAGGAAAACTGAAAAAGACAAGCAATGTCCTTTTAAAAGTCATTTAAGTTTCACATTTACTTTATTATAAGATCTTGATAATCATCAGGAGCTTAGAATATGTCATCTTACAGTCTTTCTCTCAAATATTTAATGATCTCTACTCAAATATTTGATAAGATGCTGCTTAAATGAACTCTGTGATTCTTGTGTGGATGTAGGCCCCCCAAAATGAATAATCCTTTTATAATAGGACTAATTATGCTTTTTAATGATTTCTGCAGTGTGCTTTTGTTGTTATTGTTGTTTTGTTTTCATTCTATCCACCCCCAGTCCAGTACCTAGTAAACTGACCAGATCATTCTCAGGAAAATTGATCTTATTTTTGGAAGATGAGTTTGTGAAATAAGGAGTCAGAGAAAATAGAAGTATGTGTACATAAATAAAACCCGCACTTCAATGAACAATCATTTCGCCCAGTCATTGATAGACATATAAAACGACCAAGTGTCTAAATTTGGGATATTGCTAATTATTTAAAATAACCAACCACAAAGTAAAGGGCCCCAGGAAATATCCTGGCCACTACTGAGGCCAAGAGGGCCTATGTGCCATGTTCCTGCTAACATCACCTCTAGATGGTGATGGTACACGCTCATGCAGTCATGCTATACAAGCTACACCAATAAATGAGCACAGTTTTGTTAGTGGCTTAGAGTAGGTCAGCCAGGCACACAGGAGTTATCCTCAGTCCAGTCTCTTAAGAAGCAAACCTCATGCTCTCCCCTGGCTGGGTTTGGGGCCAAAGGTGACTCACCTGGGCCAGGGTCCTAATGGAGGCTGCCATATCCAGGACTACCCACCACCTCGCAATGCTTTTCAGTCCTGCCTGCACATTAGACTCACTGGAGTGTGTTAAGACAGATTACAGACACCTGGACTCCACCCACGACCAAATGAATCAGAATCTTTGGGGGATGGGGTCCAGGGATCAGTATTTTCTAAAGCTTCCCAGAGGATTCTAATGTGTAGCCAGGGTTGAGAACCAACTGCTTGAAGAGAATAAAGAAACAGGGTGAGAGTGGAGCCAAGAGAGGAGGAGGCTGCAGTGATGAGAATGATAAAACCTATCTAGAGTGACTCGAGGAGAGGAAAATCTAGTTCCTCGGGGATTCCTTGCACTGCGTGGGGAAGTACTGCCAAGCATCTCATTCCTTATAGGATCTCCTGGCACATATGAGACATTCAATAAATGGTAGCTAGCTATTAAATTATTGTTATTATTATTCCTAAAATTTTAAAATTATTTAAATATTCTTCTGCTTTTATTTGAAAATTGTTTAGAGAATCGTACAATCCTTTGGGTACCCACCACTTACAACAGCTGACATTACTGAACTGGATCTATCAATGTTAGGAGAAAATTCTAAAGGATTCAGTGCATTCAGACTCACATCTGCCTGAGATCAACCTTCCTGGGTTGTTCTGATGGGCGTCAAGGGAGGAGGGAGAAGTTATCTTTGGAGCACGTAGGAAAGGGCCACTTGGGTGGGACACAATGGTTGTTGAATAGGAAGGTATTGGGTGTGGGAAAGGGGGTGCCTGAAGGTACGATTCTGACAGCTGAATTGTGCCCAGGCTGGCCCTACCCTAGATGCTCCTTCTCTCTCAGACCATAAGGGAGGTCCTTAATCCCTTCTGAATGCATCCTGCAGGAAACAGGGCTCCTGAGGGGAAGGAGCCCTACATCCTTCCTACCCCACAAGCTTCCATGAAAAAGCTAAGGTGAAAAAGCTCAGTAGGAAACAAGAGCAGATTTCTCTAGATCTGTGTCCTTAATTAACCACCAAAGAACCTGAGGTTGAGGCAAGAACCCTCTCTTTGAAACCACTCTTTATCTCCACCCCCAGGTTTTCAGGCTGACTTGACTTAAAGACAGTGCTGAAAGATTAGACACTCGACTGGACAGTCTGAGTGCCTGCCCTGAGACCACTAATGAGCTTTATGACCCCAGGCCAGTCACCCCACTTCTCCAGAGGCATCCTCATCTATGAAACGAGGCTTTTAGGATTAGAGGATCTCGGAGGCAGAGCTAATCAAAGTGCCAGTCCAGGAAGAGATAAGGGGCTGACATCAGAATATAAATCAGCATGCTGCTTCTCTCATCAAGAGAGGATTGCTACGAGAAAAAAAAATCTGCTCACCTCAATAGGGTGCTTGGAGCTGAAGCTAGTTTACATTCTGTCGCAGCCCCCCAACCTGTCAGGGACTGGTATCAGAGAGTTTGAGATGTGGAAGCTGGTCCACAAACCAACCACACTTGGAGCAGCACTGCTTAGAAGTATCTTCCAGCTTCATTCCCCCTGTTGGCCCTCCCTTACGTGCTGAACGGGCTGTAACTTGAACTGGAAAGTTCCTGAAGGAGGCTTTTCTTTTTAACAGGTTTACGAGACATGATTCACATATCATACAATTCACCCATTTAAAATGTACAATTCAATGTTTTTTGGTATATTCAGAGTTGTGCAACCACCACCACAATTTTGGAACATTTTTATCACCCCACAAAGAAACTCTACCATTAGCAGTCATCCTCCCTCCCCCAGCCCTAAGCAACCACTAACTTGCTTTCTTTCTGTCACCATAGATTTGCCTATTCTGAATATTTCATATAAATGGAATCATACAATATGTAATATTTTGTGACTGGCTTTTTTCAGTTGGCATAATGTTTTCAGGGTTCAGCCATGTTGTAGCATGTATCAGTACTCCATTTCTTTTTTAATGCTGAATAATACTCCATGATATGGATATAGCACATTTTATTTATCCATCTGTCCTTTGATGCACATCTGGGTTTTTTCTACCTTTTGGTTATTATGAATAATGCTGCTATAAATATTTGTGTACAAGTTATTGTGTGAACATATATTTTCATTTCTCTTGGGTATATACCTAGGAATGGAATTGCTGGATTATCGGTAACTCAATGTTTAACTTTTTGAGAAATTGCCAGACCATTTTCCAAAATGGCTAGGAGAGTTTTCTTGTTGGTCCTAGGGACACAGAAGTGTGTATGACCCTATAACCAAAAGGAAAGGGACCCCTATGTAGCTTTCAATAAACTCAATTTTGGCTGAGTTTTTTGTAAATTATCATTCCTAAACTAAGCTGGAAACATGATAGTTTACAAAGTAATAATTAATATCAGGGAGTTTGTGGGTAACTTGGATTCCTGGATTCCTATTCTTGAAAACCAAACCGGAGAGAGGAAGAAAAGGTACCATGTACTCTGAGGGCTCCAAGAACCCTGCAGGAATATCTGAGGATCAGTCTACTGAGGCCAGGACTATGTGTCTCCTGCAGGTAACAGCCCCAGGGAGGGCAACGTGCAGGCTTCTCATTTCCTAGCGAGCAAGGCTTTTGGCTTTTGATCCTGCAATGACTAATTGGAAATGAGGACAATATGGTGGTGGGAAATGTCTACTTTCTTATTCTGCTGTGCAGGAGCCATAGTAACCCTTATAAATTCTAAGTCTATCACCAACATATTCCAGCAAACCTTTTACTTTTGCATTTCTTCCACTCCTAGGAGATCTGCTTAATACCCTAAATCCCATTTCACTTTTGCTAGCTCTTTTAGGTTCATTTCAGTTAGAGGCAGTTCCTTCCTGTTTGAATTGCTGATTCATCTTTTATTCTTTTTTATGCCTACCTAAGGTCTTACTGACTCTGGGTCTGAGCTACATTAAATCCTTTCTGGAACAAGGTAAGGTATAAATAAACATAGAGTTCCTCTAGTCTGATATAATAATTGTTCATAGCTCTAAGGCAGAAAGAAGGGTTATCAAGAGATCTAAATATCAAAGCTAGCTCTAATAATCAACACTGGCATCTCATTTTTGTGATCCGTTAGGGTGCAAGAAGTATGTATTAAGTTATAATTAATTTACTCCCTTAAATTTCTTTTTTAAAGCAGTTGTTCTAAAAGGATATAATTATAACTACATTTTGGTCATTTTACATCCTTATTCTTTCTTAAATTAGATCCCATTAGCCTTTATGATCAGATATTTGCTGGGAGTACTAGTTCATCAGAATTCAATCCAGGGCGCTGGATAAGACTCCAGAGACCAAGCTACTTCTATTCTCTGAGAACTTAGTGAATTCTTTAAAATAATAATAATAAAGAAGTTTGTCTATATACTCTCCCTTTGTAAGAACTCAAAGTGTTCTCCGAGATTTTTCAAAAATCTAATTAAAGTTTATGGCTAAAAGTTACCGGGTTGCTGCATTCTTTCAAAGTAAATTTCTGATTAACTTCCAATGGTAAGGGTAGAAAGTTTTTCAAGTTTCCTCCTTTCTTTCTCTCCTCCTTCCTATTTGTCATTTTCTAAGATTCTACCCACAGACCTCTCCCCTTAACTCTACAAACTCTCCCTAAGCGATGTCAACCACTCCCGAGCTCCAAGTACCATTTGTGCACTGACAATCCATTTCTTTCTCTAGCCTGTACATCTCTCCTGAGAGCCAGGTTTACTAGAAATTTCCACCTGGATGATCTAAAAGCACCCTAAACATCTAAAACTGCATTTGTTATTTTTATTACACCAAAATCTTGTAAATTCTCCTAAATGTCCTATTTCAGTAAATATTACCTTTTACCATACTAGCCTTTTAGAAGTCAGCAAAGTTAGAAATGTCAACCTTGACTCCCTTCTCTTTGCTTCCCACAATACAATTAATACTATTCTTTCTGCCCCATGAATACCCCTGATCTTTGTTCTCTCCTCTTCAGCCCTCCTACATCTGCTTTCAAACTCTGGGTAGGTCTACAGTAACTGCCTTCTAACAGGTCTCCCAGCCTCCAGCCTCCTTCCCCTCCAGCTGTTTTCTATACACCGCTGCCATGGTCCTCTTTCTAAAACATGACCAGGATCAAATTATTTTATACGTCAATTATACCTCAATAAAGCTGAAATTAAAAAAAAAAAGTCAACAGTTTGATGCTAGGTTCCTGGCGATTCTACACAAGACTCTTCAAAATCTAGTCCTACCTCTTCTAGAAGAATATCTGTCACTTCCTGAATAACGAGAGGGAGTACAAGAACATAAGCACAGAGTCAGACTGCCTGGGTCTAATCCTGGCTCTGAATTTCTTGGCTAGGGCAAGTTCTTAAGCTATTTATGCCTCATTTTCTTCATCTGCAAAATGGGGATGATGGTGGCTGTGCTTACCTAAATCACTGGGTTGTTTCTACTGCTGAATTTTAAGTCCAAAAAGACATAACTGATATATTCTAAGGACTCAATAAATATTAAATAAAATTTTCATCACCATTAGCCTTCCAAAGTAAGTACTTGCTATTCCATGCTCTTTTTTTTTTTTTTTTTTTTTTGTGAGGAAGCTCAGCCCTGAGCTAACATCCATGCTAATCCTTCTCTTTTTGCTGAGGAAGACCGGCTCTGAGCTAACATCTATTGCCAATCCTCCTCCTTTTTTTTTTCCCCAAAGCCCCAGTAGATAGTTGTATGTCATAGTTGCACATCCTTCTAGTTGCTGTATGTGGGACGCGGCCTCAGCATGGCCGGAGAAGCGGCGCGTCAGTGTGCACCCGGGATCTGAACCCGGGCCGCCAGTAGCGGAGCGCGCGCACTTAACTGCTAAGCCACGGGGCCGGCCCTCCCATGCTCTTTAATACCTTGTTCTTTATGCTGAGAAAGCTTCTCTGTCCCCTCTTCTGTTTCAATAATACAGCCTTCAAGATCCAACTCACATTTACCTCCACTATGGTGTTCTCCTGTTTCCCTGAGGTAGTTAGTTACTCCTTCCCTTTATGCTCTGTAGCCTTAAAAAATCTTGCTACGGTTATACTTAGCACTGTACTGTGCATATTTTTATGTATCTGACTCTCTCCTGCAATTGAAGTTAAAGCTCCTAAGGGTTAGGGTTGTGTCTAATAATGTGTATACTCCTCACCCTACTGTTTTGTTCATTGCCTGGTGTGATAGGCATACAACATGGATTTGCTGAATGAGCAGATCTTTGTCCCTCACTTTATGGGAACTAATAGACTTTACTTTGCAGCACATTATTTTCTTGAGAGCCTCAGACCATGTCTTCCCCGTCTTTGTGTCCGAAGCACCTGGAAGGATACAGAGCAGACAAAAGCTGCTCAAAAACAAGTTGTTTGGTGACAAATTCAAATCTTCCCCTTCAGAGTGCCTACCCTCTGTCTATTAGATTCCTAAAGGCTGGACTAAATAAGGCAATGTGAACCTTCACATCAAACTATTTATTATGAGGCACTTGAGTAAGACCATAAACACTTTATAACTTTAGCTTTTGAAATCATATTGATCTTGATTCCTTCCAGGGCCTAAGTCACTGTAAAGCCAAGTGCAAGAGCTCCTTTTATTCCCAAGTTCTCATAAAGTACTGACATTTGTGACAAGATTGTCAATTTTTATTTCCAGCATAACTTAATTAATTATAGTCTTAATATCATTCTCTGTCAATGACTTAAAAATAAAATTTCTTTCAATTCTGGTAGAACTGCCTTCGATCTGTTGAAGCGCTGAGGGACCAAAAGTTGAAAAACTTCAAGAAAATTTCAGTGAGTGTAATAGTTTTCATTCCAACCCATAAGTTTAACATCAGATAGGGTGATAATTTTCTAAGAGGTCGAAGAACTCCTACCCTAGCAAAAATTTTAGGGGTTAGAAGGAAAAAAAAGCTGATTTAAATAAAAGGATTTAAATAATATTTCCTCTACGAAAACTTTGGCTGGAAAATAGGCATATGACATACAGTCAAGCTGTTTCATGATAAAACTGAATTTTCTAAGTGAAAAAAAGTATCATTACACTGGTGAATTTGTTTTCTACTAGTTAATTTTTATTTTTTTATTATTATTATTTTTTAAATAATTTTATTTATTTATTTTTCCCTCCAAAGCCCCAGTAGATAGTTGTATGTCATAGCTGCACATCCTTCTAGTTGCTGTATGTGGGACGCGGCCTCAACATGGCCGGAGAAGCAGTGCTTTGGTGCGCGCCCGGATCTGAACCCCGGCCGCCAGCAGCGGAGCGCGCGCTCTTAACCGCTAAGCCACGGGGCGGGCCATCTACTAGTTAATTTTTAAAGAAAACGTGTTTTGTATTAAAAAGGATATAGATAAATATCTCTTGATGGTAAAATATAGTAAGTACAAAAGTTAAGTTATAAAATACAACCTTAATTTTTATAAAAATAGAAATATACTGCATATATTTTATTTATATATAAGATCTGGATGAACATAGACTAAGGGGATTTCCCTGGTTGTGTAATTATGGGTCATGTAAATTTCCTTTTTTTCTATGTGTATTTTTCCACAATGTACTTGTATGGTTTACGTAATAAGAGTTATTTTAAATAAAAAAGAATGTACTTAAAAAAAGACAAAATCGTCCCATTTGCAACAACATGGATGGACCTGGAGGGTATTACGTTAAGTGAAATAAGCCAGAAAGAGAAAGACAAACAGTGCATGATTTCACTCATATGTGGAAGATAAACCAACACACAGACAGATAGAACTATTTAGTGGTTACCAGGGGCTAGGGGGGTGGGGGTAAGGCACAAGGGGTGGAGGGATGCACTTATATGGTGACTGATAAACAATAATGTACAACAAAAATTTCACAATAAAAAAAAGAGAAAGAGAAATTAGGAAAAAAAAAAAAAGAATGTACTTTTCGTTATAAAACTGGAAATGATTCTTTTAAAAATTAAGCTGTTGGGGCCGGCCTGGTGGCGCAAGTGGCTGGGTGTCCACACTCCGCTGCGGCAGCCCGGGGATCCCGGGTGCGCACCCACGTGCTGCTTGTCAGGCCACGCTGTGGCGGCGTCCCAGATAAAGTAGAGGAAGATGGGCACGGATGTTAGCCCAGGGCCAGTCTTCCTCAGCAAAAAGAGGAGGATTGGCAGATGTTAGCTCAGGGCTGATCTTTCTCACAAAATAAATAAAATAAAATAAAAATAAAAATTAAGCTGTTGTCATTAATTTAAATTTACTTACCAAGAGATTCTCCCCCGCCATTCCTCTGTTGTTAAAAACCACACATCTAAAAACCAGGAAAGTAATTTTTGTTATTTTTACACATGATTCTTGCTCACAATATAATATTAAAATCATCTTACTAGCACTCTTTTAGAGCACCAAAAATTTTTAAACGTCTGTCCTAAAGACATGAGAATGTTTGATAATCTCATCTAAATGAACTAAAATACATTTCCAGCTCTCTAAATTCAACATGTGGGTTCAAATCAGAAAACTGTATATTGAAATGATGTTAAATTTTCCTACCAAAAGCCGAATTTTTACAACTTCTGCCTATGCATGTGCGTAGGCTTCCAATAAGTATTATTAAAACAATTCTAAATACAAGTCAAATTTAAACGTTTTGCCTCAGATAAAAAAAAAATGTCCTCTACCTATTCTATTTGTAACATTAATAAGTGTCTATCCCTATCCTAACAAATAGCTCTTGTTTCCTCAAGGCTCAGCAAACATGGAGACTGGAATTTTACCTGAGGTGAAAACACTGCCACAGGTAGAGCTGCAAGGAGCCTGGCACCTGAGCTGGCAGGATGGGCCCCCTCTATGCTACTGCTCAGTGTTCAGCTGACCTAGGGGAGGAAAGACTACCTGCGTAATCTTTCCCTCTCGTGGGTCAAGGATCACATGTAAAGGGCTTAGGGCAGTGTTGGCTCACGGTAAGTACACAACGACAGTCAGCTGTTGGTAGCAATGGTACTTGTAGCGCCACGCTAGCTTTTAAAAAGTCATTCTGCATTTAAAATATTTCACTCTCATTTAACTTTCAGCCAACCATAACCCTAGATGTGTATTTGTTGCCATCTTCAAACAAAATCCCGACTTGAGCCTGCACAGGTTCTCTTTTATTTATTGAATCTATATTCATGTCGATTAAAATTCATTTTGTCTGTTTACTTATCCAATCAATCAAGGCCACTAAAGGTTCTAACTTCCTTCTTTCATGGTGCTGCTGATCACTGTATAGGTTCAGGCACCGATGAACTGACTGCCTTACAGAACATTCACAACTCGGACTCTCCTCTCAGCGGGGTTAGATTTCAGTGTGGCATTCAGGATATGTTTCTGCAAAGGAAGACTTTCTTGCATCTGAAAGGTCATACAGAGAATTTTATTAGGCCCAACTGAAAGAAGAGAAATGTTCAAAAAGCTCAGAAATCTGATTTGAGAAAAAGCTAGAAACATTACATTTTATTGACTAGTCAAAGGAAGATCTTAAATATACTATAAAAACATGCAGAAAAGTTAAAGTAGGTGTCAGTTAGTGCCTAATCTTTTCTTGCTAACAAGAATGGCAAGACAGACTAGACATAAATAAAATTTAAGTTAGCCACTTGTATTTACTTGCATAGCACAGGAATTGGGACTAAAGTTAATTGTGACCTTGAACCTTGAAGATCCTAGTCATCCAGAAAAGAACCACTTTTAGAGTGCAAATACTACATAAGGATAAAAATGGCTTCTGGGGCAAGATATTATCATGTGACTGCCACTGAGTGAAGGGAACAGAACCGGTGAGGGGGAAGACAAAGATGATCTGCAAACTCATGAAAAAGCAGCCTATACCTCTGGGATTTTCTTCCAAACTGCAGACTGGGATATTTGTGCTTTCCTTTAGGCATCTTTGAAAAGCGGATCACAGCTCTGGTGTCTCTTGCTACAGCAGGATCTGCCTCAACCTCTCCATAGGCCTTTGTTCCTGACACTGTTCTATCAGTAGCAGTCATCATTGTATATACTTCTAGCCTTGGAAATGGGGCAGAGAGATAAGGAAGAATGAGGGAGCAAAGCAGCCCTAGAAGAAGGCACAATGAGGGTTGCCGTCCTGCCCTTTTCTCCCGCTCCAGCTGGTAATAAGCAACCAGCTTCTTCTTTCATTTAACCCCTTTTCTGCCCTGAGAGTTATCAGGGAACACTTTACACATAAAGCTAAGAGCTAGTGTGAAACAACTACTGTTCCTAAGACATTAGATAAGCCTCTGTTAACTTTGTAACAGTTCTCTCCAAATAATTTTTACAATTTCTTCCAATTTCAAAGGGAATGTATGTGAGGAAAATTGTTCTGCAAAACTTATTTTTCCTACATATTTTAACTATTTAAATTTTCTTCTCAAAACAGGAAAAATATAAATAAAGAGAAAACATACCAAATAAAGAATAAATCTGCTATTAAGAACTTCTGTGACAACAGAACACGTTAATCAGGGAAGCAGGTGAGTCTCTTCTAATGAAGGTTAAATAAAAAGCTGAGGGTTACCTACAGCACAGGATTTCTCAACCTTTAGCTCTATGGACATTTTGGACCAAATAATTCATTGTAATAGGGGCTGTCTACAGTCGCCCTTGGTTGAGAACCACTGTTACAATGAGATGGACCAGATAGCTTTGAATGTACTCAAGCCCAGTGATCTACCAGAATAAAGGGATTTTATCAGACGATCTTAAATATTTTCCAGTTCTAAGATTCCACAGGTCTTTGAGTCTAAGAACAGATATAACTGTAAAGGGCGGAGTGAGACGAACATTCAGAGATCACTACACTGATTTCAGATAATAACAACAGATAACATTTATTAGTGTTTACTATGTGCCAGATCATGTTCTAAGCACTTAACATGAATATTAATATTGGATGATTCATTCATTCAAAAATTTATTTTACAAAATATTTACAGAACTAAAGATTGAGTTAGAGCTTGTAGGAGGAAAAGCATAATAAAAATATAAGGTTCCTGGCCTCAAGGAGAGTACAATGTAGTTAGGTTGAGAAGACATGCACCATATTTTCAGTTTAGTGACTACAACAAAAGTGATAGCACAAGGCAGTACACGATTCAATGTCCAATGAGTGGTATAGATAATAAAGCCATATGAGGTCAAGATGGGCAAAATTGATTAGGAAAAGATTCATGGAGAAGGCAGATAGATTTTATGCTGAGACCTGAAAAATAGTAAAGATTTCAGCAGAAGGAAAGTGTGGGATGTATTATGGGTTGAAGGGAGCAATGTGAGCAAAGACACAAGATAGAAATGTATAAAATTTTCTAAGGGATGAGAAAATAGATCATCTTAGCTGAAACATGGCTACATAGAAGGTAATGATAGAAAATAAGAATGGAAAAATAGGTTACGACCAAAAAATACATAGAGTTCTAAATCCTAGGTTAAGAAAAGATGACAAGGAGGTTCTGCTTTGGGAAATGACAGAGCAGACCCTATTGGGCTAACCCTTCCTGGAATGATAACTATCAACACTTGACAAATTATAAAGGCAATGAAGAACACCTAAAGCAGGCAGAAACTGAATGAGAATTGACATTTGGAAAAAGAAAATGGCATTGGGTAAGTTTCCTGTTTTTACACGTTTCTGCCTGAGGAGAGGCACAGGTTGGTATTACTCAACGATGGATCAAAGTCAGATAGAAATGCTCAGTCTCATGGGCTTAAAACACCAGAAAACAGAGTTTGGTGTAACTATAGCAGTTAGAAAATGAGGGGAAAATCTCAGAAAAGAGAGACACAGAAGGAGAGTCCTGAATTCTGGATAAAAACTGGGCCCAAAGCTCTGGCTGACCCTTCATCTACATATATGTGAGGCAGACTCCAATTAAAGATGAAAATACTGAACAGAGGTGCTGGCCCGGTGGCCTAGTGGTCAAGTGCATGTGCTCTGCTTTGGTGGCCTGGGGTTCGTGGGTTCGGATCCCGGGTGCACACTGATGCACTGCTTGTCAAGCCATGCTGTGGTGACATCTCATATAAAGCAGAGGAAGATGGGTATGGATGTTAGCCCAGAGCCAATCTTCCTCAGCAAAAAGAGGAGGATTGGCATCAGACGTTAGCTCAGGGCTAATTTTCCTCACACACACACACACAAAAAAAACTAAACAGAGGTTTTTGCTGCTGTCTACCACAGAGAAGACAAAGTTTTAACTTTGAGTTAACTTGAGTTTAGCCAAGTTATCTGCCTGATAAAACAAACAAACAAAAATCAGTACTCTTTGGGAAAATAAAACAGAATCCAGAGCCTCTACAACAGATCATTCAAACTGTCCAGAACACAATCCAAAATTACTAAACCATGAAAAAACAGGAAAACATGACCTATATTTAAGAGATAAGATAATCAATGTAACTGACCCTGAGATGGTCCAGATGTTAGAACAGATGAGGATATAAAGCAGCTATTATAACTATGCTCAAGGACATAAAGGAAAATAAGATTGTAATGAATTAAAAAAATAGAAAATCTCAGCAGAGGAATAAAATGCATTAATAAATGAAAATTCCAGAACAGAAAAATACAACATCTGAAGTAAAATTTCACTGGATTTGTAAATTGCATTTCCAATCTAAGGGTGAGAGAGAAAAAAAGATTTTAAAAAATGAATAGAACCTCAGTGATTGGTGGAACAATATGCAAAAATCTAATATACGCATAATTGTAGTCCCAGAAGGAGAGGAGAGAGAGAATGGGGTAAAAAAATTTTGAAAAATAGTGGCCCCAAATTTTCCAAATCTGATAAAAAGATAAAAACACATAGATATAAAAAGAGAAAGAAAAGTGGTGGTGCTGGTGGGGGGAATAGAGGAACAAAAACCAGAAAACAAATAATAGAATGGTAAACCTTACATCCACCATAGCAATAATTACATTAAATGTAAATGGACTAAAAACTCCAATTAAAAGGCAGAGACCATCGGACTGGATAAAAAAGCAAGACCCAACTATATGCTATCTATAAGCAATACACTTTAAACACAAAAACACAGATACTTTGAAAGTTAAAGTATGAAAAAAGATATATTATGTAAATGGTAAGCATAAAAAGGCTGGAGTGGCTACAGTAATATCAGATAGACATCACAACCAAAGATAAAGAGGTACATTTCATAATGGTAAAAGAGTTAATTCACAGGAAGACTAACAATCATAAACATATATATGACTAATAACAAAGCCTCCAAATACATGAAGCAAAAATTGACAGAATTAAATGGAGATATAGAAAATCCACAATCATAGTTGATTTTAACATTCTTCTATTGATGAGCCAAAGAAAATTAGTAAAGATGTAAACAGTCTGGGGGCCGACCCCATGGTGTAGTGGTTAAGGTCAGTACATTCCACTTCAGCAGCCCAGGTGTGCAGGTTTGGATCCCAGGCGCGGACCCACGCTGCTTGTCAGCCACACCGTAGCGGCGACCCACATACAAAATAGAGGAAGACTGGCATAGATATTAGCTCAGGGCTAATCTTCCTCAAGCAAGGAAAAAAAAAAAGAAGAAGATTGGCAACAGATGTTAGCTCAGGGCGAATCTTCATCAGCAAAAAAAAAAAAAGATGTAAACAGTCTGAATAACACTACCAACTATCTTAACCTAAGTTATATTTATATAACACTACATCCAACAACAAAATACACATTCTTTTAAAAGAAATGATAATACTTGAACATTTCCAACCTCACTAAGGTCATAAAGATATTAAAACAGATTAACATAATTCATATATCTTTTTCTAGAATGTGAAGTGTCAGAAATCAAACACAATAATTAACAAGAATACATTACTGACTATATTACATACCCAACTCCCGATTATCACACGGTAACGGAGAACAGTAAAAGTTAATTCATAATTTAAGAACCTCATTCTCTTGTTTCAACTCTCTCCCTACAAAATCTATACCCTCAGTAGGAAACATGACTTGTTTGCCTGTCATGTCTGAATTTCCCTGATAAGACTGAGTCCTATGATATTACAGGTCTACTTTATCCCAACAGGCAACAATCATGGGATTTGAGGAGGTAGTTGTTCCCAAGCTAAGAGCCTGAGACATCCAAGGGTGTAAAAAGGTAGTAAAAAAGAGTTTTCAAAAATGATCAACATTTCAAAGAGCCTAAAAGAAATCACACATTTATTTGTAGCAAAGCTGTACAGTTGAATATTAACCCTGTCACAGACTAATTTGGCGAGATTACTAACACTGTAGTTCTGCTTTTGGTTGGTAAAATAGGGATAATAATATATATCTTGGAATTGGGTACATATTAAGTAAAATAACCTATGTATAGCACCTAGTATGGGCCCTATCATGTGGTAGGCACTAAACAAAGCTAAATTTATTAATAGGAAACCAAAATTGCAATTCTAGTTATCTCTTGCTGTTCATAAGTTCTAAGTGGCCCTATGAATTAAAATTTTAAAAAAGACCAAGAAATTAATATTTAAATAATACAGTTTATTTTTTAGGCATAGTATTTCAAAACCAGTGGCCACAAGGGGAAAAAAGAGTCAAAGTTATCCTCAATGTGAGGAAACTGAAAACCTATTATACAACTAGCATCAAGAGTTCTCTTTCAGTGATCTCTTATAACACTTTATTGGAATCTTTTTTTTTTGCCATTAACTCTAACATTTTTCCCATTAGTTCTCCCATTTTCCCTAACATTTATTCAGTTGCTTTCTGATGTTCTCATATTTTATCTTACTCATTTGAATTCTAACTAGATCTCTTTGGTATCTTTGTAGAATCTGTCAACTAAAGCCCTAGTTGAACTAGCCTACAGAAAAACCCTATTTAATAACAAACCTACTCTTAATAGCACTCTGAACTAATAAGAATTATTCCAGTGTCACAGGTCACTGCTGGCAACTTTATTACGCAAAACTGAGTCAGAGACATGTATGTGTTCCAGGATGTAGACTCCAGCAACCACTCCACCTGAGCAAGGCATTACCTTCTTTCTCCCTGTGGGATCTAGGCAGGAAGTACCTCATTTCCGTCTGACCAGACTAAAAGAGTGAGGCTCTTCCCTAAGCCAGACGATGGCCTGATTCACTCCTTTACATTTCATAGCTAATACTTTTTAAAATGTTCATTACGGGCTAACATTCTTCCTGTACATGAGGTGCAATCCTTGCAACCCTATGAGGTATAGGTATCTTTACAGATGAGAAAACTGAAGTACAGAGCAATTACATAATTTGTCCGTAGATACACAGGCAGTGTGGGACAGAGCTGGGATATGAATCCAGGCAGATCTGACTCAAGGATCCACTTAACCAGCTCACTAAGCTGCCTCATGCTATCTAAGCTAGTAACATTCAAGTCTCTTTTTCCAAAGAAGACGGGTGCTCTGAACACAGAGTACCCTTGGAGTGCATGCCAGCTCTGATAAAAAGAGCTTTGCCCCTGAAAGTTTGTTAATTGAGGTATCATTTCATAGTGGAACATCTAACAATTAGTTCCCTAGAGAATGGGACCACTTGTCAGTACCCACTGTAAATTTTCCCAGAAATACCTTCATTCAGTGCTTTCTAATAAGCATTATTTCATCCTGCCAGTCTCATAAATAATCAGTCAAACTGACTCATTCTCAAAATTTTAAAAACCAAATTATTTTAACAACAACAAAATGATAAAAAACTTTTAGATTAAAACATTCTGGTGTCAATTTAAAATGACTTCTTACCTAAGATACTGCTTTTAGACTGGGGAGTAGGCAGAACTGCCCTTTTGTTTCACTGCCTCATTTTCCTTAGCGCAGCCTCCCCTTCCTTCCTCCCTCAGGAAGAGTCTGTAGATGACCAGAAAATGCACTCCTAATGCTGCAGGAAAAGCTAAATGTCACCTAAAACCTAGTATCCACTGGTGCTACTTCCCCTGAATCAAAAATGTGCAGGCCCGATCCCTAACTTCAAAGTAAAGGAACATTTAAAAGTAGTCAAGTGTGTGATCCACTCCTGCTCTTGCCTCCTGAGGTCATCTTAACCCCCAGCAGTTGGGCTTCTTTCCTCATTGCCACACTGAATCTTCTCAAAGTGCTTTGTCCGTCCTTGTTCTCCTCGCCCTTTCCGTTGCATCTGACACTGCTGACCAATTCCTTCCCTTTATAAAATGTCTTGCTTGGTTTTTCTGATATTCCAGAATCCCTGCATTTGTAACACTCCAACCACTCAGTGTTAGAGGCAGCCAGTTATCGCCCTTCTTTCCCCTCCCCTTCTTTCTCAGTAACAGAATCCCCCAATTTCAAGTGGCTACCTGGCTGCCCAAAATAAAGACTTCACTTTCAAGCCTCCTTTGCAGCTAAGAAACAGCAGGCTGAAGTGAGACAAGTAAAAGTGGTGTGCACGAGTGCCGGCAAGCATCCTTAAAGGAAGTTGATGCGCTCTCTGGTCTCCTTTTTTTTCCTTCTTGGGTGCTGGAACACAGATGCGATAGCTGAAGCTGAAGCAGCCGTGCGTTGTGAAGAAATGCAAAAACAGAAGCTCACTTTCCTGACACTGCAGAGCACAACACAAGCCCCGGTCTACCTTCTTGGATTATTACAGGAGAAAGAAACTTGTATCTTAAGTCACTGCTATTTTGAGTATTCTGTCACTTGCAGCCAATCTTCGTCCTTTAATGCGTTTCTTCCCTACTACTGCATACTCTTTGTCACCTCAACTAGACCGTATACTCTTTGGGAATATAGGTTCTGATACTGTACGGTACCAAAATACTTAACGACTGACCTAGATTTCAATATGAACTTATTATTACATAATTCTGGATGTGTCACTCTTTTTAATATTAATTGGCGGTGGAATAAATTGGTAGATGAAGGCTCTCAATAAAAGAGGTCAAAGTAAAAGATGATTTGGATATTCTCAGAGTTACTGACTTTCTCCCCGTTTTTAGTTGTAGTCCTGGAAATTAATTCAGAGAATGGGAAAAAGATTTAAGAAAACAGGATATTATTCAGCCACACAAAACAATATCTATTAGGCTGTGTTACTGAATAGATATTTTTTAAAAAGAAATGTTGAATAAATGGATAAGATTTCTAACTACTTTATCAATCATATGGGTGGAACTTACTAGAGGGAACAACTTTTCCTCTAGTTTCTGTGAGGAGGGATTCTCCCTAAACACACTCCTGGCCTCCTGGCCTTTCTCAATTTACTCACTCTCCAGAAGATGGAGGACTTATCTGATTGATAAATTTTGGAAGAATGATAAAATCTGGAAGAATGGCTGGGACTGTTTGGCTCAGCAATTCTCTTCTCCTCTCAGGGGCAAGTTTATTCAGGGAGTACATACTGGCACTCTGCCAATGAAGATGGGCAACGTGCAGGCAGGCCAAGTACTCCCCATTCAATTCTATTTACCTTTGACTTAGTAAAATCTTTGCTCACAATTAGCATAAAGAAACTTTGGCTTACTTTCCATCCCATCCATTATTAATTTTGAATTAGTGAAACTAACAGAAAAGTTTTGTGTCTTTGTTAGTTTTCAGGTACAGGAAAAAAAATTTGTTTAATAGCAACAATAGTAAACTCTTATGTTTCATTTGTCCACACGCTAGAAGTTAGGTTCTCTCTAACGTCTAAATCATATCTCACCGGTAAAGCATCAACAGTTCCCTGGTGACCTGACAGAATTCGTGACCCTCCCTAAACACTCAACCTTTACACGAGTTGGTAACTGGGGCCCTAAGGCAAGTGTACCCCATGATATTGGGGTGTTCATATTGCCTATGAAACTCTATTGTATAAGAGACATTATAATAATATCCAAGCATTCCTGTAAGGAAACTAGATGTTTCTATTTCCCAAGAGGTAGGTTTGCTTGTACCTGCTCTTTAAATTATAAAAAATGTTCTTTTTTGATCAGGGAATAGAAGATCTGAGAAGGAAGACATAAACATTTCTAAAGACCCACTTTGTTCAGGGCACTAAACCAAGTACTTTATCCATTCTAATTCATTTAAACTCTCTGCAGTAAGCAAGAAACTGTGATTGGGGTAGTTAAAAATTAATTGCCTAGGGTCACTCAGTGAGTGGCAGTTCCAACATGTGAACCTGGGCCTGGCTCCAAAGCCCCTGCACATCCCTTGTATTACGTAGCCTTCCACAAGCTCTGTTACCTACCAGATCCTATGCTACAGTATAATGACTTCATCTGTTTTGTGACTCAACCTAGCCTTGCACCAAAGTTCCAGATCCATTTTTTACCTCAGTGGTCTTTGAAACTACTTGGCTGTCTGTGGTAAATTGCAAAAATATTTTATAGCTCTTCCTATCAAGAGGTGAAGTCTATTTCCCTACCCTTTGACCCTGGGCTGACCACGTAACTCGCTTTGACTAGAATGTGACTTGCTCTGACTGGAATGCAGCAGAAGCAACATTGTGAGAGTTCTCAGCTTGGGCCTCAAGAACCCTTGCAGCTTTCACTTTGCACTCTTAGAACTCTCTGCCACTAAACAAACATGCTTGGGGCAAGCCTGATGGTGGATGAGAGACCATGTGGAGCTGAGATGAGTCATCCCTGCTGAGGGCCCCCAAAGCACAGAGCTGTCCTGGCTGCTGACCACAAATGCATGAATGATCCCAGCCCAGACCAGAAGAACCACCCAGCTGAGTTTAGCCCAAATTGCTGACCCAGGGAATCATGAGCAAAATGGTTGTTTTTAGCCACTAACTTTTGGGATAGTTTGTTACACAGCAAAAGCTAACTGATACACCCTCTCTGACCTAGATTCAGAGATTCCTTGCAGTTAAAAATACATGATGATAGGCCCAAAGGCCATTGAAGAGTTTATTGACCATTGCTTATTCACGCATTTGCTACCTTCAAGCCCAGTCTGATTCAGTGTTAGAGGTGCCTAAACTCAAATAAGCTGGGTCTTCAATCAGCTGACAGTGACCTGTCCAGCCTTCCCCTCTCATAGGCTCCCTGAGGCAAGGACAACTGCTCACAACTCTTTGCATCTCCTCACAGTACCTAAAATAAGCACACAGCTTTCCTTATATCACACATTCTCAATAAAATTTTGGAATCCAATAGAAGAGATTTAGGCCCTTAGGGAAGCTAGAACCTTCCAACAGCTTTGAAGCACAGTATAATGACAGCCATGGTAATAAAGTTTGGCAACTTTTACAAGTGATGGAAGAAAGTCATGCGTACGAGCAACTCCAGGGCTTATGAGATTCAGTCCTTGAGTTTCAAGTTTATTGTTTTTAAAAGCACTTTCTAAGTCTTGGGAGGCAGCTCAGGCCGAGTACAGAATCAGCAAGTTAAACAGGTACAAAAGGCTTTATGATCTGTACTTTTTGAGCATGACTAAGTTTTAGAAAAAAATTAGAATCAAGCCTCACATCTAACTGGATGGTGCTTTATTTATTTATTTTTGTGAAGAAGATCGGCCCTGAGCTAACATCCATGCTAATCCTCCTCTTTTTGCTGAGGAAGACCGGCTCTGAGCTAACATCTATTGCCAATACTCCTCCATTTTTTCTTTTCCCCAAAGCCTCAGTAGATAGTTGTATGTCATAGTTGCACATCCTTCTAGTTGCTGTATGTGGGACGTGGCCTCAGCATGGCCAGAGAAGCGGTACCTCAGTGCGCGCCTGGGATCCGAACCTGGGCCGCCAGTAGTGGAGCGCGAGCACTTAACCCCTAAGCCACGGGGCCGGCCCTGGATGGTTTAAACATGGATTAATGATGAACTCGTGCTATTGCTTAGAGCAAATTTCATTGGAACCATAATTCTGGAACACCATATCAAAGCTGAAAGACTGCCACTTCATGGACAAAATAGGCTTTTTCTGTACAAGATCAGAGTTTACTTGTTAAAATTGAATGACCTATTATGGCATTTTCCCCTTTATATCAAAATGTTTTTATTAATATAAACTCAACATCAATTTTTCACACAAACAAATGTTTAACAAAAATACAACTTACTTTAAAGGCAACTCAGAGTATTCCATTATAAAAATTACCATCAGCTAAAAAAACTGAGGCACAGAAAAGTAGTACCTTTCACAACGATGCTTTTTTTAAGATTTTAGAGCTGAACCCGAAACTTAAAGTTACTAAGTCACTTGCAAAAAATTAAGTTGTACCTGGTGACTGAGTTGAATAATGGTTACTCAAAAATGCTATGGCGGGGCTGGCCCAGTGGCACAGCGGTTAAGTTCACATGTTCTGCTTCAGTGGCCTGGGATTCACCGGTTCAGATCCTGGGCACGGACCTAGTCACCGCTCATCAAGCCATGCTGAGGCAGTGACTCACATAGAAAAGCTACAACTCTACAACTGTGATATACAACTATGTACTGGGGCTTTAGGGAGGAAAAAGAAAAAAAAGAGGAAGATTGGCAACAGATGTTAGCACAGGGTCAATCTTCCTCCAAAAAAAAATTCCATGGCATTATCAACAGGACACTAGCCATGTGCATCTGCAAACTCAGGGGGACAGAACAGGCATGAGTCACCTTGGAAAAATAAGGATGACCTACAAGCTGATTCTGAATATTTTTTATACTTGGGATCCAAGCCAACGAGACAAGATTAGTGGATCCAGGGCCCAAATATGGAGTGTGACGTGAGGGCCACTGTGTACTCTCTCAGGGGTTTGTAATTGCTATTTTCCATAGCACTCCCTTCAGTGGGGCCTACTGCTTCTCAGACCTGGTTCCTATGTCAATTCCTAGGTGATTCTAATCTCATTCATTCAGTCAACCAAAATCTGCTGAGTGCCTCCAATACTGTGGTATTTTCTGTGAGAGGATTCAGTTATGTATCTTCCTGAAACAAGAGGGAAAATAGAAAGCAGAGAAAAATAATAATTTAGGGGATTGCTTAAACCAGGCAAGAAATAACAAGTATTTCTGACACAAACATGTAGATATATTTGTGCTTCATTTAGAACGAATTAAGTGAAAAATGGAAAAAATCTTTCACTGATACCTGTATCCCAATTCTTCACTGAGATGGATCATATGAAGGATATATGATTCCTTGCTTGTTCCGGTGAGGCCGGGCAACAATAAGATAGTAGGTCTGATGCTGGCATCCATATAACATTTACTGTTATCATTATCAAACCAGTCCAGTAAAATCTGTCCTCCATCTGCAGTTTTAATAAGTTCACTGAAATAAATAATTCAAAAGACATACTCACTAAGTGTTTCAAGTCATGTCTTAATATTAGTGTCAATTCTATAAATAAATTACATTATTTGGTCATCTCAAAATAACTTTTTTCAGCATTCACTAACACATACACTTATATCACTTTCATTACAGGAATGTTATGAAATTAGTACCATAAAGTAACTCCAGCAACACCAGTAAAAGGTAGTATATAAAAATGACCTTCAAAGTACTTCAAATATTTATCGTAATCATTTCCTCATTATTCTAAAATATCTAGCATTTAACCCCTATTTGATTGAGGTCACCCAAATAATTCAATAGGGAATTATGAATAAGTGAAATGCTGATCTGATCACTGCTCTGGATCTCTGACTCAATAATGCAGTCTCCCCACAGAGAATATTACAAAATTTGATTCTTAAATATCAAAAGTACTTCTCACATAGTATCTATGAATTTAAGTTCCAGTTAACAAAAGGAACTCCAGAAAAACTAGATGACTCAGAGAAATTAATAATAGGCACCATTTAAATCTCTTGGTTACTGATATATTCTGGACCCTATCTCTAACACCTCAAGGGCATTATCATCAAGAACCCATTTGCTGGGGCGGCCTGTGGTGTAGAGGTTAAGTGCGCGCGCTCCGCTGCTGGCGGCCTGGGTCTGGATGCCGGGGTGCACCGATGCACCCCTTGGCAGGCCATGCTGTGGCTGCATCCCATATAAAGTAGAGGAAGATGGGCACAGATGTTAGCTCAGGGCCAGTCTTCCTCAGCAAAAAGAGGAGGATTGGCATGGATGTTAGCTCAGGGCTGATCTTCCTCACAGAAAAATAAAAAAAGAACCCATTTGCTTATCAATATGAAGTCCTTTTACAAGTGTCCATCACACAAAATCCAAATTAACTGGCATTCTCGCCCCCACCCCACTCCAAGCATCAATGAACTGGTGCATATCATCAATGAATTGGTGCATATCATCAAAGGACCTAGGTCCATAGGGACAGATGCATGACAATTAGAAAAAGAGTAACCCCCATACACTTCTCTTCTCCTAGAAATAAACCATTAACATCAGGGCACCAAAAAAAAAAAAAAAAAGGTCAAAGGCAATACCTGAATATTTCCCTGCAGCTGGGTGTGGGGTGGAGGACATACTTTCCATTTTCATTCCCCCTTTGTTTTCCTTTCACTTACTAAACCAGAGGTGCTATTAGCCAAGAACTGGGAGTATGCAAAAAACCATGATTTTGAAGAAATGACTGAAAACGGAAATTTACTTACTTCCTGTACTGCACTGGGGGCTTGGACGTGATGAAAGGTCTCAGCAGTGTCTGTCCTCGACTCTCCCAGCACCAGACCGTCGGGTAGTACGTTTCTGTCAACACGGGGCAGTGGTCCTGAAGGAAGCGGCTGAAACTCTCACCCCCTGTCACTAACTGGGGTTTCTGTAGGGAAAGCCAGTATCAGTGAAGGATCCAGAAGAAAGCAAAGTTTCTGCCAACTGTAAACCAGAAATCAGTACAGACTCGTCCCTCGCGCGCGCAATCCCTCCGATTACATCTCCTTCTGGAAGCCCGACGCAAATAAATCACAGTCACAACGGACTTAAAAGACTGGTTTATCAAACCCCTTGAGGGAAAGGTAAGAGTTGGGATACGGGAATAATTCTCAAAAGTGCTACAGCATTGCCGAGCAGCCTCGCAGGGTTAATGAACGGTGACAGGGCAGCGCCGCCAGCGCCGAGGTCAGCAGGGTCCGGGCTGCGGGCCGAGGACCGGGGCCGGACCCGCCGGCAGGCGGACAGTGGCTAGCCGGCTTTCCCGCGAGCGCTCAAAGGGCGTCCATCAGATGGCGGGGAAAGGCAACAACTAGGGAGCAGCATGCTCGCCCCAGGACGGCCCCAGCCACCCGCCCCGCCGAGAGGCAGCCTCCGGCTTCGCCCGATGCTGTCGCTCCTGGCAAAGCCACCGCGGCCCTGCGCCTCGGCGCCCGCGCCACCCCTAGCTCACCTTGGCAATGCTGCTCAGGTAGTAGCAGGCATAAGCGACGCTGAAACCCAGGATCAGGGATAAGCCCACTCCCGAACCGAAGAACCCAACCCGGACTTGGTGCTCCAAGTAGAGGGAGAGCTCCCGGGAGAGCATCCGCAGGTCCATGGCTAAGCGCTGCATGGCCCGGGG
This sequence comes from Diceros bicornis minor, assembly GCF_020826845.1. Classification (NCBI taxonomy): domain Eukaryota; kingdom Metazoa; phylum Chordata; class Mammalia; order Perissodactyla; family Rhinocerotidae; genus Diceros; species Diceros bicornis. Next base: position 13,474,145 of record NC_080755.1, on the reverse strand, counting down.
AGCGCGAAGCGCAGGTTCTGCGGTGAGCGGCCAGCCAGCCGGTCAGCGGGCGCAAAGGGACACGGCGCCGCCGGGCACCCGAGACCAGAGCGGCTCCTTCTCGGCAGAGCCCGGCTTCCGCCAACAGGCGCGGCCGAGCCGCCCGGGGAGGCGTGGCTCGGCCCGCGGGACGCCGCCGGCTCCGCCCCGCTTCTCTGGAGCCGCCCCCACCGCCAGCCACTCAGGAACGTTCCAGAGGCGCGGTTCCAAGCTCGGCCACCGGAAGGGTGGAGAGGGGTCTCTAGGCCAGGTCGCAGTCAGCCTGGATGAATCCCAAGAGTGGGGAGAGAGCGGGCGTCGACTTCAGAGAGAGAAATGGGCCTGGCAGCCCACGTTCAGGTCCTGGAGTAGGCACCTGCCCCAGTGACCTTGAACGATTCCGCACGGCGGCAGGTCTCGGTTAATCCTTCCCGTAAACTAGCGGTTTAGGGTGTCTTGGATTTAAAGATTTGAGGAGTTAATGCCGAAGGTATGTTAGGAGAATGCACTACGTAGTGAAAAAAATCCTACTTCCCCCAGGAAGTTGTGTTGTCCCAAAAGACTATCAAAAGAGAAAATGTATTGTGTAAACATTCAAGAGTGAAGACATTCATACTTGACTTTAAATCTCTCTGTGACTCTTTTTAGTAGCTGTGTGCCTTAAATGAGAAGTGGTTCCCGAAAATAAATGAGATCAAGACTAGAAACTGGGATTCAAAATTTTTAAAAGCGTATTTGTTTTCCATTAATGCTTTGAACTTAACAGACTCATGGAAATTCACAGTTACCTAATGTACAGCCAAGAAACCATTTATTTATTTATTTTATTTTTTTTTAAGATTTTATTTATTTATTTTATTTCCCCCCAAAGCCCCAGTATATAGTTGTATGTCATAGCTGCACATCCTTCTAGTTGCTGTATGTGGGACGCCGCCTCAGCATGGCAGGAGAAGTGGTGCGTTGGTGCGTGCCCAGGATCCAAACCCAGGCCGCCAGCAGCGGAGCGCGCACACTTAACCGCTAAGCCACAGGGCCGGCCCACAAGAAACCGTTTATAAGGTAGGTTCTTCTAGGCTTATTTATGGCAACGTGACTAAAGCCAGGAGTTACTGATAGGCATCCAAAAGGGTTAGATTTAACATTTTGTTATTAGGAGTTCCTCCCACCAAGAGGTACCGAGTGGCAAGACTTAAATAGGCAAAAGGAAAAAGATAAGGGCTGTATAGACTATGAAAAATTTCACAGGATTGTAAATTAATGATATAAATTAGTGATAGGGAAATGGGATGGGCTGGAAGTGAGAAATTTATTTGGCTTTGATTTGGTCACTACAACTTGATGGTTGCTAGTACCCAGAATAATTCAGTTACCTTCCTGTGCCTGTTTTTTTTTTTGATCTGTAGAATAATAATTTCAACATTATAGAGTTGTTGGGAGTGACTAAATGAAATAACGTATGTGCTAGCCTCCCCTTAACGTAAGTAATTCTCTTTCACTCACTGGCTCTGCACCTGAGCACACCCAGAAAACACAAATGCATGTGGTGGTTGCCATGCTTGACAATTTACATGTGACTTTCTTTATAATGCCTGCCCCTGCCTTCTGCTCTGCCCACCAATAAATACATGTATATTTCATTTTCCTTAAAGTGAAAATACCATAAAATAAAATAAGTTACTTTATAAGCATCACAATATGTGGAAAATGTGCTGACCTGGGAGTAGACAACTCTGAACTCATCCACTGAACTTAGGCAAATCATTTACTCTTTCTTTTTTCTTTTTCTTTTTTTGTGAGGAAGATTGGCCCTGGGCTAACATCCATGCCCATCTTCCTCTACTTTATATGTGGGACACCTGCCACAGCATGGCTTGATAAGTGGTGTGTAGCCCAGGATACTGGCCTGTGAACCCTGGGCCACCGAAGTGGAGTGTGCAAACTTAACCACGACGCCACCAGGCCAGCCTCTCATTTACTCTTTCTTAGCTTCAATTCCTTGTCTATAAAATAAGGTGGTTGAGATGGAAGACGTCCAAGTTTCTTTTCTATTAGAAAAATATTCACAATCTTCTTTAAGACAAGAACTATTACATCCAGTTTAGATGAGGAAACGAGAGCTGAGATCCTAACATGACCCCCCCACGATCACTTGGGGTATCCATGCCTTTGTATAATCCCTTCCCCTTAGTGCAGGTAGGACCTGTGACTTACTTCTAACCAAAAGAATATAGTAAAAGTGATGGGATGTCACCCCTCCTGTGATTCCATTATGTTATATGACTCTAGCTTAGCAGACTGGAGCTAAAGGCTGCTGCCTGCCTTGAGGAAGCAAACAGCCACATGAACTGCCCATAGAGAGGGTCACATAACAGGGAACTAGTGGTGGCCTCCAGGACTTGTGGTGGCCATTAGCTAACAACCAGCAAAAAGATGGGGCCTTCAGTCCTGCAACTGTAAGGAAATGAATTCTGCCAATACCTTGAATGAGCTTGGAAGCAGATTCTTCCCCAGTCATGCCTCCAGATGAAAACATAGCCTGGCCAACATCTTTTTTTTTTTTTTTTTTGGTGAGGAATATTAGCCCTGAGCTAACATCCGTGCCCATCTTCCTCTACTTTATATGGGACGCCACCACAGCATGGCTTGACAAGTGGTGCACAGGTCTGTGCCCAGGATCTGAACCTGTGAACCCCAGGCTGCCAAAGCAGAGCACACGAACTTAACTGCTACGTCACCAGGCCGGCCCCTGCATGGCCAGCATCTTGACTGAAGCTTTGTGAGACCTGAGTAGAGGACCCAGGTAAGTTGTGCCTGGACCCCAGACCCACGGAAAATGTTAGATAATAAAACGTGTAGTTTTAAGCTGCTAAATTTGTGGTAATTTGTTATGCAGCAATAGAAAACTAATAGAGAACATAAAGAGGTTCTACAAAAACATTCAAAGGTTAATAAATATCAATGACTCATTTTTTGCCTACCAATGTATTTACTGTAGGAATGTTTTAAATAAAGATTTCAGGTCTTTCAATCAATATTCAAAATTAAAGAAACCCATTAAGAGATTTTTGGGTTTTTTCTTTATATTTCTTTTTTTAATGGTCACAATGAAAATTTATTACTTTTTAAACAGTAAAAAGTAATTTTTAAAAAAAAATTACAAAGCTAATCTTAAAGAAGTAAATCACATGAAAAATATATAGCTAAAAGTAAGAAAGGCCAAAACATTCCAAGACGTAATGAAAGACAAGTTTTAAATAGGAACACATCTTCACAACTATTGTGTAACATGCCCTGGTTCCTTTTATTGAGGAATGGTATTTAGGAACCAAGACTTGGGTGCTGGGTGTGGTTGTTGTTACAGGAGTGTCATTGTGTTTAGGCCCTCTTAGCTAACATAGTTAGGTAATACATCTATGTATACTAACCTAGATATATATATACGTATAGTTGTTTCTGTGTCTATCCATCTGTATTTACATAACTCTTGTGTGTGGACTCCCTGAGGGTTTTTAGGAGGAATTAAACCTCTTAATTAGCAATATTTCTGGTTTTTTTCCTTTAATTTTTGGATAAAGCAAAATTCTATCTGTAATAGACAACACCCTATATCCTTAACCTCCTCCATTCTATAGCAAATCAGCAACAGAAATTAGGCAGAGGACTTACAGAGAATGTCAGGAGTGAAAATCACGAGACATACACTTAAAAAAAAAATTTTAGGTTACATTCAATTAAAAAATATATATTGTAGTTCTATATGGATTGTTATAAAAAAATTGCAGATGTCACCAAATTCTTTATTAATAAACCTGTGTAATAAAACTACGACCCCAAACTCCTCAGTTCTAATACTTATTATTGCGCTAATTGTAGCCCTATTTTTAGCACTAACAATCTCTAATACTAACAAAGCGCAACCTTAGCACACTAACAATCTAATTTGCAACTGATTGATTTCTTTGGGAGGAGCACTGTACTCTAAGAACTGAGGCCAGAGACTTCAGAATGAGAAAAGGAGTTAAAATAAGGAAGGGATCGAGTAACAGGCAAAGGGTCATGCTGGAAAGGAGGAATGTACATGTGGGACCTCTGTAGGGAAGAAGCAAGTTGAATTCCTTGAAGGCTTAAAAAGTGATCAAGGGGAGAGATGAGTTTGTGGTCCCCAGCCCCCACTCCCCATCTGTACTGTTTAGACTCATCACTGGAGACTTGAGCAAAAATCTGCTTAAAGCTTCCCTCAAGGTTAATTTGTGTTTATTAGATTCAGGGTATGGCAGCCAGGTAGTATCCATAATAGGGAGGTAAATTAGCCTGCTTCCTCCAAGGTAACAGGAGTCATTTGGGAATACCTTCCTGTGGAGAAGATTAATTTACAGACTATAACCCAACTGGAGGAACATAAAGTTGATGCTTCCTCTTCTTCCTTCCCCAGGGAAAGCCAAATACATACTCTGTGTGAGACAGAACAATATACGGGAGGGAAGAAGGGAAACTATCATATGGGTTTCAACTGAAATGGTTGAGATAAAAATTATCTTAATAGAACTTCAATATATATTTCCCTCCGTCTGCTTCCCCTTCATGCATAGATGCAGCTTTCTGATCATATTTAGTTGAAAAGAGAAATATTTTTGGGCACCTTGACATCTGTGAAAACACCCTGCCCTGTTAATTCCCAAATAGCTTGTTTACAAGTAAATGTACCCATAGCAGACAAGTGTGGAGTGATCATGTAAAACACTGCAAGGATGTGCTAAAATCAGTTCTTAAGCAAGGCAACTCATTTAAGTAAAAAAAAAAAAAGAGAATAGTATGTTCTTAGTTGTATACCTTCAAACTTACCTCTGTATACACTTGTGTGACTGATGGGATATGGTGCTTGAGGAGGTAGGAGGCATGAGACCCAAAACCACGTGAAGGCAATGTTCTTTCCTACCTCATCAAAGATCACAACCTATAGTTGTGATAGGCAGAATTCTAAGATGTCCTCCTCTCAAGATTCCTCCCCTGGATGTACACGCCTTTCTCCTCTCCTTGAGTGTGAATGGGACATGTGAATATGATGGGATATCATTTCTGTGATTATTTAACATTATATGGCAAAGGTGAAGTGATTTTGTAGATGTAACTAAGGTCCCTAATCAGTTGACTTTGAGTTAATCAAAAGGGAGATTACCTTGGGTAGGCCTGACCTAATCGGATGAGCCCTTTGAAAGAGTGTCCGGGGGTCAGACATGGAAGAAGTTGGAGACTCTTTCTTCTGCTGGCCTTTAAGAAGCAAGCCTCCATGAGCTTTACAGCTGCAAGAAAATGAATTCTCCGAACAACCACATGAATTTGGACGAGGACCTTGAGCCTCAGATAAGACTGCAGCCCTGACCATTGAGTATAATGTTAGCTGTGGGTTTTTCAAAAATGTCCTTTATTTTGTTGAGGAAATTATCTTCTACTCCTAGTTTGTTGAGGATTTTCATCATGAAAAGGTGTTGGATATTTTCAAATGCTTTTTCTGCATTAAATGAGATGCTCATGTGATATTTTTCCCTTTCATTCTGGTAACATGGTATATAGAACATTGATTGATTTTCATATGTTGAACCACTCTTGCATTCTGACTTTTAAATCCCACTTGGTCATGATGTATAATCCTCTTACCGTGCTGCTGGGTTAGGTTTGCCAGTATTTTGTTGAGAATTTTCTCATCTATATTCATAGGGGATATTGGTCTCAAGTTTCTCTTTCTTGTGTTGGTTTTGTCTGGCTTTGGTATCGGTAATGCTGGCGTCATAGAATGAGTTGGAAAGTGCTTTCTCCTCTTGCATTTTTTGGAGGAGTTTGAGAAGCATTGGTGTTAATTCTTCTTCAAATGTTTGGTAGAATTCACCAGTGAAGGCTTCTGGTCCTAGGCTTTTTCAGGGGGAAGGTTTTTTTATTTTTATTTTTTTAATTTTAATTTTTTGGTGGGGAATATCAGCCCTGAACTAACATCTGTGTCCATCTTCCTCTATTTTGTATATGGGATGCCACCACAGCATGGCCTGATGAGTGGTGCATAGGTCCATGCCTGGGATCTGAACCCATGAACCCTGGGCCACCAAAGTGGAGCGTGTGAACTTAACCACTACACCACCAGGCTGACCCCTTTTGGGGGAAGGTTTTTAACTACTGATTCAATCTCTTTACTTGTTTTAGGTCTGTTCAAGTTTTTCTATTTCTTCTTGAGTCAGTTTTGGTAGTATGTTTTTTTCTAGGAGTGTGTCCATTTCATTTAGGTTATCTAATTTGTTGGCATACAGTTGTTCACAGTATTCTCCTATAATCCTTTTTATTTCTGTAAGGTCTGCAGTAATGACCCTACTTTCAATCTGATTTTAGAATTTGCATCTTCTCTCTGTTTTTCTTAGTCAGTCTAGCTAAAAGTTTGTCCATTTTGTTGATGTTTTCAAAGAATCAACTTTTGGTTTCATTGATTCTATTGTTTTTCTATTCTCTATTTTGTTTATCTCTGCTCTAATCTTTATTATTTCCCTCCTTCTGTTAGCTTTGGGTTTAACTTGCTCTTCTTTTTCTAGTTCCTTAAGGTATAAAGTTAGGTTATTGATTTGGGAATCTTTTTTCTTTTTTAATGTAAGCATTTTCAGCTATAAATTTCTCTCTGAGCACTGCTTTCACTGTATGAGTGAAAGTATATTTGAGTTTTGGTATATTGTGTTTGTGTTTTCATTCATCTTATATTATTTTCTAATCTCTCTTTTGATTTCTTCTTTGACCCACAGGCTGTTTAAGAGTATGTGGTTTAATTTCCACATATTTGTGAATTTTCCAAGGTTCCTTCTGTTACTGATTTCTAGTTTCATTCTATTGCGGCCAGATAAGATACTTTGCATGATTTCAATCTTTTAAAATTTATTGAGACTTGTTTTGTGGCCTAATGTATGGTCTGTCCTGGAGAAATTTCCATGTGCAGTTGAGAAGAATGTGTATTCTGTTGTTGTTTAGTGGGGTGTTCTATATATCTCTGTTAGGTCTAGTTGGCTTATAGTCTTGTTTGACTCTTCTATTTCTTTATTGATCTTCTGTGTGGTTGTTCTATCCATTACTGAACTGGCATATTGAAGTCTACAACTGTTATTGTAGAACTATTTATTCCTTCAATTCTGCCAGTTTTTGCTTCATATATTTTGGGGCTCTGAGGTTAGGGAGATATATGTTTATAATTGTTATATTTTCTTGATGGATTGACCTTCTTATCAATATATAATGTCTTCCTTTGCCTTTTGTTAACAATTTTTTACTTAAAGTTTATTTTGTATGCTATTAGTCTAGCTATCCCAGATCTCTTTTGGTTACTATTTGCATGTTGTAGTGGGTTGAATAGTGACTACAAAAAAGATATGTCTAATTTGTAACCCCTGATACATGTGAATGTGACCTTATTTGGAATAGGGTCTTTGTTGTAGATATAATTAAGGGTCTTGCGATCATCTTAGTTTTAGGGTGCGCCTTAAATCCAATGACAGGTGTCCTTATAAGAAAAAGGAAAGGGATATTTGAGAGACACACAGAGAAGAAGGCAATATGAAAATGGATGCAGAGATTGGAAAGATGCATCCACAAGCCACAAAATGCCAAGGATGCCAGCAGCAACCAGAAGCTAGGAGAGGCATGGGATGGATTCTCCCTCAGCCTCCAGAAGGAACTAACCTGGCTGACACCTTTATTTTGGACCTCTGGTCTCTAGGACTGCAAGAGAATAAATTTCCATTGTTTCCAGCCACTCAGTTTGTGGTAATTTGTCATAGGGAACTAATACACATGGAATATATTTTTCCATCCTTTCACTTTTCAACCTATTTGTGTTTTTGATTCTAAAGTGAATCTCTTGTAGACAGTATATGGTTGGATCATGTTTTTTACTCATTTTTTTAATCCATTCAGCCAATCTCCGTCTTGTTTTTAAAAACAGCTTTACTGAGGTATAATTCACATACTATACAATTCACTTGTTTAAAGTGTACAATTCAATAGTTTTTAGTATATTAAAGTATAAATTTTAAAAAATTGTGGTAAAATACATATAAAAAATTGTCAGTTTAACTATTTTTAAGTGTAAAATTCAATGACATTAATTACATTGACCATGTTGTGCAGCCATTACCACTTCTATTTCTACAACTTTTTCATCACCCCAAACAGAAACTGTGACCATTGAGCAGTAACTCCTCCTTCCCCCTCCAACAACCTCTCTGGTAACCTCTAATCTACTTGCTGTCTCCACGAATTTCTATTATAGACACCTCATATAAGTGGAATCATACAATATTTATCCTTTTCCTTCTGGCATATTTCACTTATTATAATGTTTTCAAGGTTCATCCATGTTGCAGCTTCAGAACTTCACTTCTTTTTGTGGCTAAATATTCCATTATATGTATATACCACATTTTGTTTATTCATTCATCTGTTGATAAACACTTGGGATGTTTCCACATTTTGGCTATTGTGAATAACGCTGAAGGAACATTGTCATACAAATATTTGTTTGAGTGCCTGCTTTCAATTCCTTTGGGTATATACTTATGAATGGAATTGCTGGATCATATTGTAATTCTTGTTTCTTTTTTTTATTGTGGCAAAACATACATAACATAAAATGTATCATTTTAACCATTTTTAAATGTACAGTTCAGCGGCATTAACTACATTCAGATTGGTATGCAGTCATCACCACCATCATCTCTAGAACTTTTTCATCTTCCCAATAGAATATTTCAGTGAGATGTTATAATTGTGGTAGATATTGGAGGTAGAGAAGTAACAGAAGAGAAAGTTTGTACAGTTTGGCCCTAGGAATTATAATTGGACTCACTGCCAATTTGCATCTTTTTCTGTGATGGAATGCCTGAAAACACTCAAAAGAGTTCATGGTAACATGAGGAGTTGCTGGAATTTATATGTGGAATGTTTGACTACATGCCAACAGAAAGGGAAAAAATTGCTCTGTAAAGTCTTCGTGGGAAAAAAACAAAACAACTCTAAGATTTCACAAGAATCTTGTTGCATCTTTCAAGTTCTTACTGTTGGTAAATTTAATTTGGGAGGACAAAGGAAAAGAAGTGCTGTTTGTTGGTTGGGATCCGAGGTGTTAGTACAAATTTGTGGGGATGATGTGAGTATGTCTCAGCTCCCAAAGACAGATTCTGACAGCCGGGGAGTGGGGAGAGGCCGATATTGTTCCTACTTCTGAGCAGAGTGCCTTCAAGAGCCAGCCTGGCACACAGGTCAAAGATTATGGCCCCTATGGCCCTTCATTTCTGACAAGTGGGGCCACACAAATGTTTGCTGTGACTCCTCAGACAGCAGCCCTTGGCACTTCTCAAACCTAAGCATGTTAGGATATATTAAAAAGTGAACCAAGAACCATTATATGTACAAATATTATTAACTCCTTTGTCATACACTTGAGGCTGCTGGGACCAGAGAAGTTATATGGTTTACTGAAGCCCACAGAGCTAGTAAGCATCAATGTTAAGCTAGAACCAAAGTCTCCTGACTTCAGTGCTCATTTCATTTCACCACATTGTTTCTATTCAAAACGCTGACACTATCTAAAATGTCAGATGATTTCCTCTAAATCTGTTTGAATCTCAGAATTCAAACAATTTCAGTTTAAACTCTGCAAGAGATGTTCCAACATAATCATTAGTATTCTTTTTTCAAAATGTTTTTTTCTTGAGCATTTATTCCACTTTCTTTGCGCTGGTTTCCTTGCTTCTGCTCTTGGACCAAGTGCTCTGGGTAGAGCTGACATCACACCCAACTCAAGAGTAACATGAAACCCAGGCCTATCATGATCTCAGAGTTTGATTCAAGGATAGATATATGGTCCACGCAGTGTTGTTTTGTCACAAGGAGACTTTTGCGGGGAACGTTGGGAGAGGCGGGGACCTCTTTTTTGCTGGAACTTCTAGCAATAAGGATACACGAAGCTAGGAGCTTGAGGCCACTTGGTGACGACAGAGGAGGCCAAGAAAAAGAAAGGCAGAAATGAGAAACAGAGAAAAACTGAATCCTAAAGATGTTGTTTGAGCTCCTAAGTCAATATACATATTAATCTAGAACTTCTGTTTTTTTCAGTTATACAGTCTAATAGATTTCTTCTTTTGGTTAAGCCAATTTGAGTTGAATTTTCTGTCCTTTGAAGTAAAAAGGTCCCAACTAATATAACATTGTTTTCATTGTTCTGAAAAAATAATTTTAGAAAGGAAGAGGATGGAAGTCACTAGAGAGTAAATTTAAGTAACATACTTAATTATGAGTCAGGAATTTGAATTAGTTAGGATTGCTTTCAGCTTCACGTTACAAAAACAACTAAATAAGAAGGATCTAAAAACAACTTAAACAAGAAGGATATTTATTATCTCATATAAAAGAAATCTAGAAGCAGAGAAGCAAGGAAGTACCAGGGTTGGTTAACTCATCAGTGCAATGATATCATTGAGGACCCAGAATCCCTTCTATGTAAAAGTTGGGGCATAGACTGGGAAAAAGTGGGACCCTGAGACTTAGAATGAAGACATTTGGGTAGATTCAGATAAATCTGAGACACTTGAACCCTGGTGTCCCCCTTAGAGTCTTCTTTTTTTTAATGTACAGTGTTGACTAGTCCTTCCTTCTGTTTTTTTTTTGAGGAAGATTGGTCCTGCGCTAACATCTGTTGCCAATCTTCCTCTTTTTTCTTTTTTCTCCCCAAGCCCCAGTACATAGTTGTGTATCACAGTTGTAGAGCTGTAGCTCTTCTACGTGGGATGCTGCCTCAGCATGGCTTGATGAGCGGTGAGTAGGTCCGTGCCCAGGATCCGAACCGGTGAACCCTGGGATGCCGAAGAAGAGCATGTGAACTTAACCGCTATGCCACCAGGCCAGCCCCATATTCTTCTTTTTTTGTTTCTTTCTTTTTCTTTTTCACTAACTTCTTATGTTAAAATAGTTTAAGACTCATAATAAGTTGCAAAAGTAGTACAGAGTTCCCATGTACACTTTGCCCAGTTTTCTCCAACGATAATATTTTATATAACCATAGTACCTTGTAAGAAGTAGGAAACTAGCATTGGTACAATACTATTAACTCAGGTACAGACCTTATTCATATTTTGCCAGCTTTTACATGCACTCTTTTTTTTTGAGGGAAGTGTACAGTTGTATGAAATTTTATGATATGTGTGGATTCAAGTAACTATCACCACAATCAGGATTCAGAACTGTTCCATCACCACAAAGAAACTCTTGTGTTACCCCTTAACAGCCACACCCTTTCCTCAGCTCTAACCCCTGGCAACCACTGATCTGTTCTCTATCACTATAATTTTGTCACTTCAAGAATGTTGCATATTTGGAATTATATAGTATGTAACTCTTTGAGATAAAGCCTGTGAGATCCATCCAAATTGTTGTGTGCATTAAGTTTGTTCTTTTATTGAAAAGTAGTATTTCATTCCCCTGAGCTGTCTTTGCCAATCAAAACACTCCTTTTCCCCATGTCTGAGGAGACTAGTCTTCCGGTGATTGAAGACCCTGTAGTGAATTCATCTGAAGTAGTTCCTTGTCTGACCTGGGAGAAGATAGATTATAAAACCCCCCCAAACTGCAAAATTTTGCAAATTTATATTGTCAAAGACCTAAGACTATGTGTGGGAGTGGATTCTACAAGTGCTAGACAAAAAAGAACAGAACTTAACATCGGGCTGGGTCGAATTTATCAACATGGGAGCCCTTACCAGAGTTTTCAGACACAATGTGTAGCTCAAGCAGCAGGTCAGCTGACTGAAAACTGGACTTAATGGTGGTTTACTTTTCAGTAGGTGGAGATGCCAAAACTTCCCTGATATAATTTCAAGGAAGGAACTCAAAAGCTTCAGGAGTAGGAAAAATTGTCCCAGAGGACACTCTCTTCACTAAGATATTGAGAAATGCATTGATGAGGGGATCACCATCGTCTTTAAAAAGCTCATTGACGGCTGCCATCTACAGGTCAGGGATGATAGTGGGCAATTTCATCATTGAAACAGGTTCCTTGATTTCAAGCCAGAGTAACAGAGGCCAGGTGTCAGTGCTTAACCACCAGAGACTAGGTAAATGCACTTACTAAAACGGGCGATAAGACCAGAGTGGCAGTCAGATATTTTAACTCACATAGATCTTTGGTAGTGGCTATTAACCACAGTGAATTAAATAGATGGGCACCTTAAGTAATTTTTGATCTACACAATCAGAAAAACTCTAGCCCTAGTAGGCAGAGATCTGTTTTGAGTCACCACAGTGAAGAGCCATGGCTTTCCATCCAGTGTATGGAGTGGTAAGCCATTTCACAGGTCCTTGAATGAAGAGGAGGCTAGGTCTTCATGAGAAAGGACCCTGTGACACAGCCAAAAATTTATCCTATAACTCCCCCACCCTTTTTCTCCCCAAAAGGTATCAGCAGCCATTTTCCAGAGTGAATGGGCACTAGGGAAAGGGAAATTTCATTTTTAGGAATTCCTATATACTGGCTATGAGTATGCCAATCCTTGTGGGCACCCAAGAAGCCACTGGAATCCATTGGTCAGAGTGGTAGCTTATGGCGGTCACATGGTTAATCCAGTTTTGGCTCTAGTACATTCTATAATGATAACCACAGTTAGTTCCCTAGTTTCTGAATGCCGAGTTGGAATAGACATACTTGGCAACTGCAAGAATATGCACATCGGCTCCCTGATCTATGGAGTGAGACATAACAGTAAGAACGTCCAAATGGAAGTCTTGTAACTGCCCTTCTTACTGAAACAATAAACCAAAAGCAAAACCACATCCCTGGGGGAAGTGCAGAGGTTAGTGCCGGCATCAAAGACTTGAACATGCAGAGAGAGTGATTCATATCACCTCCCTATTTAACTTGCTATTTAGCCTGCAAAGGAAGATGTGTATTATTGTAAAGTTAATCAGGTAGTGACTCAACTACAGCTACTGTTTCAGATGTGGCCTCTTTAATGGAACATATCAATATGCAGCTCCAGCTATCGCAGCTGTTATAGTGGCAAGTGCTTTTTTCTCAGTGTTACTTGACAAGTATCATTACAAACATTGCTTTCACCTAGTAGGAGCAGTAGCATAAATTCAATGTCTTTCCTCAGGACTATGTAAAGTCTACTGCTCTCTATCATCATTTAGTTTAGAGAGACCTTGATTGTCTTGCCATCCTACAGGACTTCATGCTGGTCCATTATAGTGATGACATTATATTGATTTGACTTGGTGGGCCAGAAACATCAAGAATCCTAGATGCCTTAATAAGACACATGCATGCCAGGGGATGGGAGATAATCTCCAAGAAAATTTAGGTCTCATCACTTTGGTGAAGTTACCAGGAGTCCAGTAGTATGGGGCATATGAGAATATCCTCTCTAAAATAAAAGGCAAGTTGCTGCGACTTGCCACTTTAACTGCTAAAAAAGAGGTAAAACACTTGGGCATCTTTGGATTTTAGAGGCAAGATATATCACATTTGTATTGCTCTGTCCCATAAGCCAGTTTTGAGTAGGTCCCAAAGCAAGAGAAGACTCTGCAGCAGGCCTGGACTGCAGGGCAAGCTTCTCTGCCATGTGGGCCATATGACCCAGCAGAGCCAATGCTGTTAAGTATCTGCGACAGATGGAGATACTATATGGATCCTCTGTCAAATGTTGATAGTAAAATCCCAGTGTAAAACTCTAGGGTTTTAGTGCAAAATTATGCCCTCTTCTGTCAGTATTTTCCCTTTATGAAACAGCTCCCGTTTGCTCCTGCGTTGTGGTTGAAACTAAATGCCTGACCATAGAATACCAAATGAGATATATGCTTTGAACATGTGACCAATATATGGTGCTCCCATAGTCATAATTGATAGGTTCAGGAATCAAGGGTTTGACATGGCTCTTTTCACTATCACACTAATAAATAACTACCCTGGAAAAATTTTTTGATTCTCATTTCTACAACTTTGTGTTTTACTGGTTTAAAGAACTTATTTCCCAAATGAGGAATGTTTGTACCAGAGGACATTAAAATATTTCCACTGAATTGGAAGTAGAGACTGACACTTGAATATTTTGGGTTCCTCAAGCCACTAAACCAACAAGCAAAGAGAGAATTACTGTATTGACTGAGTGATTGGTCCCAATTATCAGGTGGAAGTGGGATTCCTGCTACAGAAAAGGTTAATAAAGGACAGTTTTTGGAATCTAGAGATTCTTTGGGGCACATTTTCATATTGTTTACTTATGTTCCAGTAAAATTTAACGGTAGCCTACATGCATTAGTTAGGTTTCTTCAGAGAAACAGAAGCAATAGGATGCGTATATATATATATATACATCTTTATATTATATATATTATTATTATATTGTATTATTATTATATATAATATATAATTTTATACATATATATATAAAGAGATTTATTATAAGGAATTGGCTTATCTTATGGAGGCCGAGAAGTCCCAAGATCAGGAGTTGGCAAGCTGGAGACCCAAGGAGAGCTGATGTGTATGTCTGAGTCCAGAGGCTTAAGAACTAGGAAAGCCAATGGTGTAAGTTCCAGTCTGAAAGTACTACAGACTCAAGACCCAAGAAGAGCCGATGTTTCAGGAAGAGTCCAAAGGCCAGAAAAAAAACTATGTCCCAGTCGAAGTAGTAAGGCAGGAGCAGTTACCTCTTACTCAGAGTTTTTGTTCTATTTAGGTCTTCAGTTGATTGGATGAGGCCCACTCCTATAAGAGAGGGCAATCTGATTTGGCCAGCCCTTGGGGTCCAGTGGTTAAGATTCAGTGCTCTCACTGCTGCAGCCCTGGATTCTTTTCTGGGTCAAGGAACCGCATCACTTGTCTGTCAGTTGTCATACTGTGGTGGCTACATGCTGCTGTGATGCTGAAAGCTATGCCACCAGTATTTCAAAAACCAGGAGAGTCACCCATGGTGGACAGGTTTCAGCAGAGCTTCCAGACAAAGACATACTAGGAAGAAGGATCTGGCTACCCACTTCCCAAAAAATTGGCCATGAAAACCCTAAGAATAGCAGCAGAGCACTGTCTGATAACAGTTTCTGAAGGTGAGAGGATGGCGCAAAAAGACCGGGCAGGGTTCTGCTCTGCTGTACATAGGGCCACTAGGAGTTGGAATCAATTCGACAGTACTAACAAGTCTGCTTTACTCAATCTGCCTATTCAAATGTCAATCTCATCCAGAAACACCCTCACAGATACACCCAGAATGACGTTTGATCAAATGTCTGGGTACCCCATGGCCCAGTCAAGTTGACACACAAAATTAACTATCACACTACAACAACCCACTAAGGACTGAGAATGAAGTCCTTCAGGAATGAAGATTTGGAACACCTGCCTGGTATGGGACTCTAATCAGTTGATGTGCTGGCTGGGGGAAAAGGAAATATGGGCTATGTAATGGAAAGAGGGAGTTATAAATATCAACTACAGCCTTATGACCAGTAATAGAAATAAGGACAGTAACAGCTATGCTGATTTTCTTCCTTTCTTACATTAGTTTCCTAGGGCTGCTGTAAGAAATTACCAGAAACTTGGTGGATTAAAACAACAGAAATTTATTCTTTCATAGTTCTGCAGGCTACAAATCCAAAATCAAGGTGTTGGCAGGGCCATGATCTTTGAAGGCTCTAGGGAAGAATCTTTCCTTCCTTCTTCCTAGTTTCTGGTGGTTGCTGGCAATTCTTGGCATTCTTTTTTTTTTTTTTGTGAGGAAGATCAGCCCTGAGCTAACATCCATGCTAATCCTCCTCTTTTTGCTGAGGAAGACCGGCCCTGAGCTAACATCCATTGCCAATCCTCCTCCTTTTTTTTTTCCCCCCAAAGCCCCAGTAGATAGTTGTATGTCATAGCTGCACATGCTTCTAGTTGCTGTATGTGGGACGTGGCCTCAGCATGGCCAGAGAAGCAGTGCGTCGGTGTGTGCCCGGGATCCAAACCCGGGCCACCAGTAGCGGAGCTCGCGCACTTAACCGCTAAGCCACGGGGCCGCCCGGCATTCTTGTCTCATGGGGCATCACTCCCATCTCTGCCTCCACTGTCATATGGCCTTCTTCCCCATATGTCTGTGTGTCCAAATCTCCTTTTCTTGTAAGGACACCAGTTATTGGATTTAGGGCCCACTCTATTCCAGTATGACCTCATCTTAAGTTGATTACGTCTACAAAGACTCTTTTTTCAAATAAGGTTATATTCAAAGGTACGGGGTGCGGGAGTAGTTAAGACTTCAACATATCTTTTTGGAGGCCATAATTCAACATGCAGCACTTGTTATGTATAAAACCAATTATTTTTCTCCTTCTTATTTCCCTATTTTTTTTATTGAGGTATAATTGATATAACATTCTATTAGTATCAGGTATATGACATAATGATTTGATATTTGTATATATTGCAAAATGATCACCACAATGTCTAGTTAGCATCTGTCACCATATATAGTTATAGAATTTTTCTTATCATGAGAACTTTTAAGATCTACTCCCTTAGCAAATTTCAAATCTGCTATATATATATATATATTTTTTTTGTGAGGAAGATCAGCCCTGAGCTAACATCCATGCCAATCCTCCTCTTTTTGCTGAGGAAGACTGGCCCTGGGCTAACATCCGTGCCTATCTTCCTCCACTTTATATGGGATGCCGCCACAGCATGGCTCGACAAGCAGTGCGTCCGTGCATGCCCGGGATCTGAACCGGCGAACCCGGGGCCACAGCAGTGGAGTGCGTGCACTTAACTGCTTGTGCCACCGAGCCGGCCCTGCAATGCAGTATTCTTAACTATGGTCACCATGCTGTACATTACATCTCCATGACTTATTTATTTATTATTTATTTTTTTCTTGGTGAGGAAGATTAGCCCTGAGCTACCATCCCTGCCTATCTTCCTCCACTTTATATGAGATGCCGCCACAGCATGGCTTGACAAGCTGTGTGTTGGTCCGTGCCTGGGATCTGAACCTGCAAATCCTGGGCTGCTGAAGTGGAGCGCGCAAACTTAACCGCTACGCCACTGGGCCGGGCTCCTCCATGACTTATTTATTTTATATCTGGAAGTTTGTACCTGTTGGCCCCCTTCACCCATTTCACTCATTCCCCAACCCCACCTCTGGCAACCACCAATCTATTCTCTCTATGGGCTTGTTTTTTTTTTTGGCTCCCACATATAAGTGAGTTCCTACAGTATTTGTTTTTCTCTGTCTGACTTATTTCACTTAGCATAATGCCCTCAAGGTCCATCCATATTGTTGCAAATGGCAAGATTTCATTCTTTTTTATGGCTAAATAATATTCCATTGTATATGTACACCACATTTTCTTTATCCATTCATCCATCAATGGACCCTACTATTTTATATAAGGAGTGTGGGTGGTTGTTTGAGCCTTCTCTCTTTATTTTTGGTCAGTCTAGCAAAATGTCTGTCAATTTCGTGGGTGGTTATTAACTTTATAATGTAGGTTAGAGGGTATCCAGGAAGGATTGTGGCTGAACTAGAAGTGGAATTATCTATATGGTAAGGGACGGGACTTTGTGCCTTCTCTTTTTGGGGATAAGGGGTGAAGGTATCTTCATTTTAAGTGGAATAGTTGCATCCTGTTAGGCAGATGCATGATGTTGTTATGCGGAAGTTTAAGTATGGTGGAATGGTGAGAATGGTGCTGAGTACCCAAAAGGGTAGACTATTCCTGTTATTAGAGAGACTAATGACAAACCAACTGACAAGAGGAGAAGCCATTTTTTGTTTCCTGCTTCTGATGGAGCTTCTAGCAGCTTCGGGTTTCTACTCAGGCAGGGCAGTTCCAGGGGCTGCAGTGGCAGAGTGTGCCCTGCACTCATGGAGCTCTGACTTTGGCAGTGGTAGTGACAATGGTAGGCAACTTTAGGCTCCTGGTCCCCTGCAGCTTCAGTGTGAGTGTCAGCCAGCTTCCGGGCTCCTGGCTTACTGCAAAACAGCAGCAGTTCCAACCTCAGCAGCCTCAATGGCACAGTGATCATGGAGGTAACATCGTTTTCTCTTTTGCTCCTCTAGCCCTAGGGGTGGTGTTTCCCAGTAGTTATTAATCCCTTTTTGCTTCTGCAGCCCTTCCAACACTTTTGCAAACAGTTTGCTGTATTAAATTCCTTCTGTTTGAATACTTAGAGTGATCTATGTTTTCCTAAGTGGACACGAGCTGATACACCTTTCTTCTTGGGCACCCAGCGAAGCTACCCTTTTTCCTCCCTTTTAGTTAGATGTGACTGAATTCTAGATGATGAAATGTGATTGAGTGATATATGGTATTTTGGGGGCCAAGACTTTTGAGAAGTGAGTATGCTCTCTTCTACACTTTTTCCTACTTTCATAAGCTAGACTTGGATAACTTTAGGGGATGGTGGAACAGTATGAGTATCTGAATCACCATGTGGAGGAAAGCATTAGGCTATTATATGAATGGGAAACAAAAATTGTATCTAAGCCTTTATGTGTTTTGGGGTCTATCTGTTACAGCAGATAGTGTTACTATACTAAAGTTACCCTCCAAATATTACACATTTTTTGTAGACTGTAAAGCAGCCACAAATTCATTCATAGTAGTAGAATAGCAGGTGAATAGCAAAACTACTTCATTTCTGGGGCAAGGATTTATTTATTTTATCTTACTTATGGTTGGAATGAAAATCTTACTAGTTTTGAATGACTCTAAATGTTTCAGAACAGATGGGCAGATAAGCAAACATATGTGCAAAATGACTGGGTTCTAAACTTGACAGACTCATGTATGACATAGTGGTCTCCAAAGTGGGGTGCATCTCCTTTGGAGAATACCAATTTAAACATGTATGGATGCAGAAGATGATCTACTGGAGTGAGGAAAGAAAGTATGAAAGTTTTCTATATATATCTTATCCTCTTATAATTTCTATTTTTGAGTATGTTTTATTACATATGTAATATGGTAGTACATATATAATTTATGAATAAATAAGTACACCTATTAGAAGTACATGTTCAAAAATTTTGTACTGAAAGGATGTAGGATCAAAAACATTTAGAGACCATTGGCAAACTGTATTGATTTAAGGGCCTTGAAACAGTCTTAGCAACATGATATTGTCATAGATTCACAACATATTTAATAAGGGATGGATAGATAAGAAAGTGTTTAATATCGAGAAATACATCCAGAATTAGATGGGTTATCATTTTTAGCTCTATCTCTTAACTTCCTCTGTAATCCTGGACAAGTTACTTAGTCCTGGTCTCATTTTCTTAGCAAATATGGGGATTGGGCTAATTTGAGGTTTTCACACTGTGCTCAGTGGTACTCCAGAGGTTTTGACGAGTTTCTGTAGAGCCCTTGCAAAGGTAGGAGGAAGGAAAGACTACAGGCAGGCTCCTGCCTTGCTATATTGCTTCATCTAGAGTAACTAGCTCCCTTTATAGATCATATGCACAGCGAAAGAACAGAGGGTTTGGGGTGGGGGGAGAAAGAAAAGAAAACCACTGGGCTAGATCACCTCTTAAGAACCTTTTCCATTTTAAGGGTAAATAAAATTCAAAGTTACAACTAATCTCTGGTAATAAGAATAAAAGCCATGTCTTAATAAGTATAAAACTTCCCGGATGAGATAAACACAATTAAACATGTGGAAAGCCATTATTAATATGTGTTTGATGTAAAACGCAAGGTTGCACTATTGAGTTTAACATCTCAGTTGGCCTCTACTTGAGTAACTTACTTTACAAAGTCAACCACAAGTATAGCTGTGCAGTGGCTATATTTTTTTCTAAAATCTTTTTATCAGCTTATTAATTCATATGATCAATTTAACTGGTTAACAAGGAAAGAAGAAAACCAGAAAAGATTCCAGAGAGAGAAGACAGAGTTGGCAGAGTAGGAATACTTAACAGCGCCCTTAATTGAATAGTTGCAGTTGAGTAGCTCTGGCAACAGCACCTTTAAAATTTCCAAGATGAAAATGTTTGAAACAAACTAGAAATTTGGCTGGCCTATTTTGAGCAAATATTTTAACTGTTTAGTTTCGAAAATTAGCTCTCCTTGGCCTTTGGGACTCCATGTTGGCATTTTCCTGTTACTTCTATTTACATGAAAAATTAAGAACATTTTATTGATTTCACTACATAATAATTCATTGGTTACATTTTACATTCCCTTTCTTTCCACTTGATTATTCGATTCTGTTCGACTATTCCCCCCTACCTTGACTCAGGAAAAGCAACAGTGTGCTAACAACAGTGTGCCAGCATGCGTGCTGGGCTGTGAAACAGTGGTTTTAAATCCTACACAATATATTGTCCTTGAAGTACTATCAGCCAGAAACCACTCTCACAGTCCTCTTATTTTTCTCTCAAGGTTATATTTTGTGATTGGGGCAGAATTTTGTCGTGAGTGGGGGAGTTATCGATAGGCAAGGTGCTTGTAAACTCTTTCCCAGGAGCTTGCGTTGTTGGGAGTCTCCTTACCACCCTGACTCCGCATGAAGGCGAGACACACATCATTCAGTACCATTCTGCTCAGCTTAAAAACATCACTAGTCAGCCACTCTGATTTGAAATGTTTCCAATTTACACTTAATTTATGCTATAATCTATCCTATTCCCTGCCCGGTTAAAAAAGAAGACTACAACAACACGGAACCCAAATTCACACTTAGTACACCCAGGTACACTAGAACTCAATGGAAGACTGACTTCGTCATAGCTACCGAGTTTCAGCAGCCTGGTTCGCATCCCCATCCTCACTTCCTCCGCCTCCACCTCCAGGCCGGCGCGACGGAATTCCTTCCCCGTCCTTTCCTTATAGCCAATGGGGCGCGCCGCACCAACAGTAGGCGACAGCTCCAGGGAACCGCCCCTCCGTCGCCCCAGTCTGGGGCTGGGCGTCTACCCCATTTTTTCCGGTCTGCGCGCATGCGCACTCTCACTGGGCCCTGGAGAGACGCTTAGGCATCGATTTTCCTCTCCTTTCTTTTTCCGTCGCGCGGCTCACCAAAACCGTTCCCCCTTTACTGTTGCTGAGGAGCCCTCTGCTAGTCACGCAGAGGAGGTGCTGCTCCGGCCTTGGGCGCGGCAGTACCCGGATGTGGAGCCGCTCTCGCCAGGCGAGGACTCTGTGGCGGGGCGGAGCGCGGCGGCGTGCGCGCGGGCAGACAGAAGGGGGCCCCTGGGCCCTGGCGCTCGCCGGACGCCGGGAGGTACCACCGCTGCTCACGGGGGAGGCGGCGGCGCCGGCGCTGGGGAGCCCGTCCCGGAACGGGGAGTCAGGGGAGGAAAAAGGCCGGCAGTTAACCTTGCTTCCTGCCGCCCTCGCCGTCCCCCCCGGGCCAGCCTCCCCCGGCCCCCTGCGCTCCCCGCGCTCCCGGCCGGGGGAGAGCGTGGTTTCCTGGCGGCCGTCGCTGTAGCCCGGCCGGGGAGCCCGGAGGAAGCGGGGGAGTCCCCGCCCACGGCCCCCTCCCCCCTGCCCGCCTGCCGCCGCCGCCGCCGCCGCCTCCGAGCCGCTGCGGTCTGGCCTCCAGTCCGAGCAGGGGGCGCGGCGGCGGCGGCGACGGCTGGGGAGCGGCTGTGGGCTCGGCGGGGACCGCGCCGCCGGCCCCGTGAGTTATTCCCACGTCCCCCTGGGCTCGCTGCCGCCCCCGCCCCCGCCGGCGCCGCGAGTCCGGCCCGGGCCCAGCTCCCTCACGGGCCCCCCGGCGGCAGCGGCGGCGGCCACCGCACGGGCCCCGATGAGTAACTCCCGGAATAACCGGGTGATGGTGGAAGGGGTCGGGGCCCGGGTAGTGCGCGGCCCAGACTGGAAGTGGGGGAAGCAGGACGGCGGCGAGGGCCATGTGGGCACGGTCCGGAGCTTCGAGAGCCCCGAGGAGGTGGTGGTGGTGTGGGACAACGGCACCGCCGCCAACTACCGCTGCTCCGGGGCCTACGACCTGCGCATCCTGGACAGCGCGCCCACGGGTAAGCGCCGGCCACCTGGCCCCGGGCCTGCGCGCGTGGGGGGAAGGGGCGAGGCCGGGGTGGGCGTCCGGCCGCCTTGGAGAACCTTGCGGTGGAACGCCTCGGCCGCAGCGCCCGGCTGGAGTAAGCGGAAAGGGAAAGAGCCAAAGAGAGTTTTAGGTTCAATATCTAGTAAACAAAAACTTGCCTAAAAGACTTCCCTCCCGCCTTCCCCAGTCCCCAAGGGAAATGATGGCAGTACCATCACAGAATGCTTTCAAGCCTGGAAGGCACAAAGCAGCGGGGAGACAACAGACAGTTCCCTTCCTCCTCCTCCTCCCCCTCGTCCTCCCCCTCTAGGGAAGGGGTCTGGAGGGGCCATTGAAATTAATCAGCCTCTAAGTGATAACTGTCTGAAGGGAGGCTTGCCTTGCCATATGGTGTTCACTTGACCGGTTACAATTGCTGAGGGGCCTTTCTTACCTCAGATTTGTTGAGGTTTTTTTTCCTCTGTCTTTCTTACTCTAACACGTAGAAAGACTTGAAGTTCAGTAGCCTAGTGCTACTTGGGCCCTGTGGAATGATTTTTCTTCTGAATTGTTTCATTTTATATTTTTATACCAGTAGAGGGAAAAACAGTCTAAGCTGTTGAACCATTTCTTTGTGTTAAATACTTCTTCCAAGTGGAAGATAGGCACAGGGGACACCTGATATGTTTTTTTGTTAACATCTTATTTCATTTGTAAGGTTATGTCAGAGACTTATCCATTAACACAGCGATGAGTCAATGTCCTTGATTCACAAAATTTCAAGGATATTTGTTATTGACTGTAGAATTTTTATGTAGTCTGATAAACTGAAGGCTTGCTCTCACAAAATAAAGATCTAATTTATTTTAATGGAATTCATTTTCAAATAGATTTATCCTTGATATTCTATTCACTAGAAAATAGTTCAAATTTAAGATTTCATACTTTTCAGAATGCATAAATAAGCTCCTTCTAAGGCTTTATGATTGAGTTTGACAAAGCCTAACAAATCCTGAAATGGGTACGTAGTTATTGTTAGCAATAAAAAGGAAATTAACAGAAGCCAAGTCAGTTTTTGAGTAGGTAATTCATAGGATTATGTTTCTTAGCTGGCTTTTTAAACATTGAAAAGGATATATGTACAGGACCAATAGAAAAGATTCAACAGTACAAAAAGGAGGCAGCCATTGTTACTAGTTTCTTGGGTATTCTTACAGAATACTCTGCATCGCAAACATATATATTAATATACTGCAAATCTACCACCCTTTTAAAGCCCAAGTGGTAATAAATTATATTCTCTTCTGCACTTCTGTTTGTTAACTTAATAAAACATATTAGTGATTGTTCCATGTTAGCACTTATAGGTCTACCTTATTCTTTCATAGCTGCATAGTATTCCAGTGACTGGATGCAGTAATTTATTTAGCCAGTGCTTTGTTGATGGTCATTTATATTGTTTCAGGTCACCTTATTTACAATGATGCAGTGAATAAATCTTTGTACCTAGGTCCTTGTGCATATGTGTTGAGTACTTCTGAAGTGGAATTGCTGCATCAAAGGGTACACATATTTGGGGCCGTCCCCGTGGCATAGCAGTTAAGTGCGTGTGCTCTGCTGGCTTGGGTTCAGATCCCGGGCGCACACCGAGGCACCACTTGTCAAGCCATGCTGTGGTAGCGTCCCATATAAAGTGGAGGAAGATGGGCACGGATGTTAGCCCAGGGCCAGTCTTCCTCAGCAAAAAGAGGAGGCTTGGCATGGATGTTAGCTCAGGGCTGATCTTCCTCACCAAAAAAAAAAAAAAAAAAAAAAAAGGGTACACATATTTAGCATTTTTATAGATGTTGACTAATTGCCCTGGAAGACATTTTTTACCAATTTACACTCCTAGCAACAATGTATGAGGCATATGCCTGTTTCTGCACACTCTTAAAATTTCATCATGCTGGTTCAAGCTAAAGTTTGACCACAACTCACTAATTTGAAGGCATCTTGGGATCAGTAATTGTAGGTTTATGGGGAAACTGAAATATCTTTCCAGGGTAAAGGTAAAGTGTAACATCCTGTACCACTGATTTTTGAAGGGATGTTAATGTTATCTATATGTTTTGTAGTATGGAGTTTATCTGTCATATAAATATTCATTATCTTGTATAAAAGCAGGTGTTTTTCAGAGGTAATTGTTTTAAAATCTTAGTTTAATTTACAAGATAATTTTACACATTATTTAATTTGTGTGTAGCAATTCATCTTGTTCATCTGATTCTTTTAGCAAACATTTTGAAAGCATTTCTAGATGTAGGATAGCCTTATGAAATGCTTGTTGAAATGTATTTTAATTTCTATGGCTTAATTTCTGCAGGTTTTCTTTTTTTTTTTTTAAAGTATTGAACAAATCACAAACCCTTGGCTCTGGTTTTGCTCCAGAACTATAATACTACTTTCAGTGTTTTTCTTATCTTTTTTCTTCAAAATATTTAATAATTAATGTCCATTGGCATTTTATTACATTCTCAATATTTGCTAAATATATTTATTATATACAGTACTTGATATTTATTTATATAATAGTTAAGTAAAAAAATTTAACCTTTCATTTGGAAATAATTTCAGGCTTACAAAAAATTACAAAACTAGTAAAAAGAGTTCCCTTCTGCTCTTCACCCACTTTCTTCAAATGTTAATTAACATCTTACAAAATACAATTATTAAAACCAGAAAAGTAACATGAATACTATTAACTAATCTACAGACCTTATTCAAATTTCACCAGTTGTCCCACTAATGTCCTTTTTCTGGTCTGGGATTCAATCCAGGGTCACATATTGCATTTAGTTGTCATTTAGTCTCCTCCAGTCTGGGCCAGTTTCTCGGTCTTTCTTTGTCTTTCATGACCTTGACGCTGACCAATAATTTTATAGACTATCCCTCAAATTGAGATTGTCTGATATTTCCCCATGATTAAATTCAGATTATGTATTTTGGGCAAGAATATCATAGATGTAATGTTTTGCCCTTCTTAGTGCATTATATCAGGAGGTATAGGCTACCCATATGTCTCATTAATGAGGGTGTTAACTTGGCTAACTCACCAGCATTTTTACCCACCATTGCTTTGCACCTTTAGTGCAATGCCAACATGAAAAAGGCAAATAATGTCTTGGTATTGTTATGAAAATACTTTTGACTTCATAAAACCCCTGAAAAGGCCTTGGGGACAACCATAGGGGTTTAAGAACCACAGTTCGAGAATTACTGCCCTAGAGAGAATCTCCCATTGGGCATCAAGAGGCTTGTATAAGAATATTCACAGGAGTGTTGTATGTAAAAGCAAAAAGTTGGAAAAAACTTAAATGTGCATAACAGGAGAATGAATAAACGAACTGTGTGAATTTATACAATGGAGTTCTGTACAGAAGAGAAATTAATGTTAAGCAAATAAAGCAGGAAAATAAAGTTTCTTGAAAAAGAAAACCTACGGTGTGTTAAAATGCACAACAATACTATTTATTGTTTAGGGCAGGGTTTCTCAGTTTTGGCGCTGTTGTTCTTTTGGACTGATTAGATGATTCTTTGTTGTTGTCCTTTGTATTGTAGGCCAGCATCCCTGGGCTCTACCCACTAGTTGCAGTCATGATAACTCACAATATTTCCAGACATTGCCACAAATCCCCTGTGTGGGCAAAATTGCCCCCAACTGATACTCATTGGTTTAGGGATATGTACATGTGTGGTTAAAGTATACCAAAAAAGTAGTGATAAATGCCACGTTCAAGGGAGTGGATATCTTTATGTTGAAGGAAGTAGAGTGCAGTTGATGAAAGTACCTCAGGGGCTATAACGATTTTGGTAATGTTTTATGTTTTAAACTGGGTGGTGGGTGCATAGATGTGTTATATTTTTATGCCTTTTTGTGTGCTTGACATATTTATAGTTAATTTGAAAAAGTCTTAATGATATTTACCAGAGGATAACTGAGATTGTCATTCTTTGTTCCTTACTTATACCTGCATTATATGAACAGGAAATTTATTGCGGTATGTTTGGGAATTACAAAATGGGTGATGTTTAAAGTAAATTCTGTGCAACTTTTCTGAGAGTTCAGGATTCTACAGTGGTTGGGTCATTGTGAATCTTTCCCTTATTGCGTGTTGGAGATTTTGTCTGAGGGTTGTATGTGGGGTCTGTAGTATTTTGGCATATAAGCTTTATTTTTTTTCTTTCAGATAACACACGATAAGTTTGAATTTATGGTCTAGAATAGTCAAACCTTGAGAAGAGGATCATTTAGTATATATTTGAATGATAACACTTCTATCCAGATATATTTGGTCAGTTTGTAGTGAGCAAGAAGATTGTGGAAATATATGTATGTTATTGTTGAATTAGTTTGGAGTTAATTTTGTGAAGTCTATTATTAAGTAGGCATAGTTGACCTTTTATCTTTTAGGTAGTGATTTTACAGGATTTGGGGAGAAATGTGTTTTTATTTAACGCTTGTTCTGTGGTCACTTGACTATAGTGTTGTATTGTTCCCAGGGAAAGAGTCGAGAGAATGATTTTGGGTTTCTTTTTTTAAAATTATTTATTTATTTTTCCCCCCAAAGCCCCAGCAGATAGTTGTATGTCATAGTTGCACATCCTTCTAGTTGCTGTATGTGGGACTCAGCCTCAGCACAGCCGGAGAAGCGGTGCGTCGGTGTGCGCCCGGGATCCGAACCCGGGCCGCCAACAGTGGAGTGCGCGCACTTAACCGCTAAGCTACGGGGCCGGCCCTTATTTTGGGTTTCTAATTGAGGTTCTTTCTACCCTCTTGGGTATGGATAACAGAAAGTTAGAGGGATTAGGTTTATTCAAAACTGGCTTCCAGTATTGTTGGTCCAGGCTGTTTTGGGGGCAGTTCTTTGTCCTTTTCTTCCACCCCCTAGCTAAGAGTGCTTTTTAGGTCACATGTGGACAGACTTCTCAGATGTCAGTACTCAATTGAAGGTCTAAAAGTGCTCACCCTGGATAAAAAATGAAATGAATTAATAACCCTTAGCTTTTCCTTTCTGAGGCCCCCTATTTCTCTCCCGGTTTGTTTCTAGAACTACAGGAGAAAAGAGTATTATAAGGGGTCAGAGCCTTAGGAAAAAAACAGGACTTATGGGAACAGTGTTTAGGAAATAGGATGCCAGACCTAAAAGGGATGAAATGTTGTGAGATTTTTCTTGCTGATGGCACCTGTGGGGAAAACTTGATTTTTTCTTACCGATCCTACCTATTTTAAAGACTTACGTAAAATGTCTTTCCCTTTTTATCTCTGTCTGCTAAAACAATGTTTTAAGTGATGAAAGTCCATCAAGTTTTAATACTCCCTGTAGATTGCAGCTTGGTTGAGCTGAGGACCTCAAGAAGGCGAGTAACCCCTGTATCAGTACTTCTCAAACTGTAGTAAGCACACAGATTACCTGGGGACCTTTAGAAATGCAGATTCTGATTCAGTAGGTATGGGATTCCGTGAGATTAGTTCTCACAGGTTCCCAGGTGATGAGATGTTGCTGGCTCATGGACATACTTTGAATAGCAAGATGCTAAGTGACTACTTGTCACTTGAGATGCCCAGGCTCTTTGTTGTCTCCTTTTCCCCTCAGCTGATTCCAAGCCTTGATTGTTTGTTGGTAATACATGTCTTCAGTTTTAGAGATTGATGTTATCGGGCAGGGAGAAGAGAAGAGTGTGTACATCTGAAATAAAGGAACATGAAATAGCTTTCTAATATATGTATTTGTTTGCAAATATAACACTATCTTAATATATATTTCTGGTTGTATACTTTACTGCTTTATCCCTCTGGTTGGATTAGATATATTTTTTTTGGATGTGTTTCCAGATAGCCACTCACCAGGGTCTTTCCTCTACTTTCTTTAATTGCTAGACAATGTGATCCCAGTGCACTCTATGCTTCTATCTGTTGCCGTAGGTATGCTGTGTTGTAATTGTCTTTTACACTAGATTGTTAGTTTGAGAGGAAGGAGTGTGTGTGTATGAGTGAGTGATCCTTGTATCTCCATTTTCTAGCAGTTATGGCTCTGAACGAATATTTTCTGAATAAAGTGCTCTTTTCAAAGAGCTTTTGATTCATTTGATTTAAGGTTAGATAAATATTATCTTAAAACAGGTAAAAGGAAACTGAGAGATTAAGAAACTTGTCCAATCATAAAGCTAGTGAATGGCAGATACAAGGACGAACAGTCAGTTCACGCTTTTCCCTCTCTCTCATTCTGTCTTCCATTTATAATATAGTAGTTCAGAAACGTCACCATTTGTATCACTTTTCCTGAGGGAAAATTGATTAGGAAACTTAAATAACTTACGCTAGTCTGTGGTATGGTTATTTGATTAACTTATTGTAATACTATTGTTGGACATCAATGGTTTTTCTGTTTGTGTGTGTATACAATCTGTAACAGGAGGGGCCGGTCCGGTGGTGCAAGCGGTTAAGTGCACGCACTCCGCTGTCGCGAACCGGTTCAGATCCCAGGCGCGCACCGACGTACCACTTGTCAGGCCATGCTGTGGCGGTGTCCCATATAAAGTGGAGGAAGATGGGCATGGATATTAGCCCAGGGCCAGTCTTCCTCATCAAAAAGAGGAGGATTGGCAGATGTTAGCTCAGGGCCGATCTTCCTCACAAAAAAACAAAAAAACAAAAAAAATAGTCTGTAACAGGTAGTTCATTATATATAATTATATTTAGCCTCCTTTAGAAAACATATCAGTCCTGTGAAAGAGAGTTTTTGCTGTCAAAGCAAGTAATTGAACTGCACGTGAGGCTGTCAGATTCTCCAGCTCCAGCTGGTCAGCCTTTGCTATCATGGTATTGTTTTTTTACTTTATTGGGGTTCTTAATCTTTTATGTTTTCTTTGTTCCAAACAGTGGCTCAAAGTCCCAGTCATCCTGCACTCTTGAAGCCAAGCTCTGCACTTGGCAGAGGATATGACATTGTCATATCTACTAAACTATCAGATCTTACCCAATATTCAAATTACTGAAATCTCACCTGTTTATAAAGCTTCTTTTGTTTTACGAGGAAAATCGGCCTATTAATATTTATGTTTGTATGTGTGTGGTCAGGGGCAGCCTAGATAATTACATTACCTGGTGTGGGAGAAAATTTTCAATTAGAGGTTAGAAGCCAGCTAGCTGGCTTTTTCCTTTAACTATAAAATAAATGGATTAGATCAATTTAAATATAAATTTTCCTCTAGCTTTAAAAATTTGATTTGATGTTAATAGCAATGAGCTAATAACTATTCACACAGCTAACTCACAGCTAACCCAGGAAATACAAATAAAAAAAAGATATCTTTAACCCCAATTGGATTGACAAAAATTAGAAGTCTAAAAATAGTATGTATTAGGGCCGGCCCCATGGCTTAGTGGTTAAGTGAGCGCGCTCCGCTGCTGGCTGCCCGGGTTTGGATCCCGGGCGCACACCGACTCATCACTTCTCCGGCCATGCTGAGGCTGCGTCACACATACAGCAACTAGAAGGATGTGCAGCTATGACATACAACTATCTACTGAGGCTTTGGGGGAAAAAATAAATAAATAAAATTAAAAAAAATAAAAATAAAAAAATAAAAATAGTATGTATTGATAAAGAATATGGGGAAATTAGAGCTCTCAAGTTATCGAGATTGTACATTGGTACAACTACTTTGAGAAGCAATTTGGCAACACCTTGTAAACTTTGAGAATGCACATATCCTGCAACTGAGAAAATTCTAGGTATTTTTCTATGAGATCTCAATCACACATCCATAAAGAGACATGTATTAAGAAATTCATTGCAGTATTTTTTATAAAAGCAATAATTTGGAAACTACTAAAAGTTTATATGTAATGAGTATATTATGTTACATGCATCTCAGACAATAAAATATTAGCAGTTAAAATGAAAGAATTAGCCAATATTTACCAAATAGGTTGTGAAAAAGTAGGTTTCAAAGGGACACTGTAGATAATACTGTGTTTTTTATGTAAATTTTAAAGAAGACTAAAAATTATGGAAAAATATATGTAGAAAAAGGATAAATGCTAAGACTGAAAGGATCTAACCTTCAGGGTGGTATTTTGGTATTTTGCTTCTCATCAAAATATTCTTTTTCAAAAAATGAGAGCAATGTGATTTTTCTTCATTGTTTTTGAAAATCTTGGTTTAATATGTTAGTAAATCAAGTCTGATTCTAAGTTCAATTTGTTTCCATTCTTGATTTTGCTTAATGCTATAGCTTTTAGGAGACCTCACAAAGATAGATAATACATTTCAAAGGGAAGAGGTGCATTTCTGGTGTATGTATGCTGGTTATTAAGCTCTTGTCTCTTGGCTTCAAAGCCACCTTCTGTACTCTGCCATGTGAGCCTGGGCTGAGACTCCGCACATGATATTTCCCCTTTGCTAGCTGGATGCCTGGTGGCTCTGCCAATAGGGCATGCTGGAAGGAGACTGGAGGGGGAGAAGGGACTTGTTCTTTCCTGTTTTGTTTGCTCTTCCTGTCAGTATCATCTCAGCAGGATTTCAGTATCAGTATTTGATTCCAGTTTGCTTATTTCCAACACCACCAGAAACAGCCTCCATTGTGCCACCTCCTCCTCCCCCTCCACCCCAGCAACACCAGCACCAGCACGATCCCTCTTTAAAGATCTGGATCCCTGCCCTATGGGAGCCCTCCTTTAAGCCTCTTGCATTGTAATAATCCCATTTTTTTCATTGTTTCCCTATTTCTAGAGGTGGTGGATTGGTTTCTGTCTCCTGATTGAACCCTTGACTAATACAATGTGTTTACCAAATCTCAATCTTATTTTTCTATCCTGTTTACCAGTTAAGTAAAAATTTTCATTGAAATTTAGCTGATAAATTTTCATTTTTTCTGATGCTAATCATTTCTTACAAATGAGTTGGAAGGTGTTTCATTTTTATATTTTGAATAAATGAATTAAAAATCCACTGAATTTAAAATGAAGTAAAAAACTATTTTCTTTTAAGGATGCAGATGTGAGAGTTTATTGGTGATACACATTGCTTCAGCATTAAAGACCGTGTAATGATGGAAACATATCCAAACAGCAGTTTTCACATTGCTCAGTCTAGTTTCTTTTGGATAGCATTTATTTTCTCATTTATTGTCAGACATCATTTTTACCTGGAAGGGACAGATTAAATGGGTATAATTAAAGAAAAAATCTCCTAAAGAGCATAACACTAATGACTGCTTTTCATCACAGAAAATGTGTGCAATTTTGGAACACATTATCATTTTGTAAAAGAAAAATATAGAACTCATTCTTAATTTTGACTCTTAAGCACTTTGTCTCAAGATAATCAACAATGTGTGGTTTTGTATCATTAGTATACACCCCACAAATCTGATTAACTAGGCACAAAAAGCTGCAGCATGTCTTAATGTGCCAGAGGTGAGCAGCAATGTTAGGCCCTCATGCTCTCACCTCCCACTCACCCTCAGTATACCTTGTGTTCCCTGTGTGACATGTGATTTTTTGTGGGGACCCACTGAGGGTGCTAGTGTCAACTGACTAATTTACAATGAGTAAAACCTAATTTCATTCTTAGATTTTTAGAAAAATAAATATGAAAGTAAATGTTGTAATGAAAGTTAACTCTTTATTCAGAATGCTTGGGACTGAGTTTATAAACTTTTGAATTTTAGAACTGTAATATGATGTGTTTGCCACATAGTACATAACTAACACCCATTTTGAGGTCCACAGCAGCCCCTTGTAATCAAATACAGTAATATTTCTGCAGCGAAGCATATGAGTAATTATACTAAAGGGATAAATAAAAATTACATACTGTATATAGCCTGTTGTTTGTTCAGATCATGGTTTAGCACTAAGTGAGTTTGCTGCTAATTTATTAAAAAACTTAAGAGTGTTTGGATTTTGGAATTACAGATAAGAGATTGTGGACTTATATTATTTTCTCTTGCATTTCAAAGGATCATCTTCTGTGTCTCCTGGGTCATGTACCTCACTTTGGAAACCATTGCTCTAAGTCAGTAAGCAAGAGCTTATGCATTTTAAGTACCTGTAGGAAAATGGCTTTTTTGGATTATTCCTCCTCATTCTCCTCAACCCATTTCTTTACTCACGTACTTGTGTATGTCCCCGCACTATTTAGCTTGCCTCTTTTACCATCGTGTCTGGATTACAGCAATTGAACCATCTCCTCAGATGGAACTAGGAACACAGCAACAATTTTTATCTTTGTAAGCCCATAGATTAGCTCTATGTAGAGTAGATAGGTTCCTGTAAAATAGTCTGGT
The DNA here is from genome assembly GCF_020826845.1 of Diceros bicornis minor. Classification (NCBI taxonomy): domain Eukaryota; kingdom Metazoa; phylum Chordata; class Mammalia; order Perissodactyla; family Rhinocerotidae; genus Diceros; species Diceros bicornis. Next base: position 13,441,756 of record NC_080755.1, on the reverse strand, counting down.
ACTTAAGTTATCTTTAAAACTTGGTTTCTGAGGGAAAGTTGGTTCTGAATTCTAAACCACTGGCTTATAAATGAACTTGTAGAACTCAACTAAGGTAAGGTGGGGTTTAAATTAGTAGAGGAGCTAATGGAACATAGCAGATAGTCCAGACATTCACTTTTGGCTTTGGAATACTTCTTTTTTAAGCACATTTACTTTTGTAGATACTTGCTTTGGTTAGAATTAATTTATATTCTCTAAGCACACTCATGATGTGAGTGTTTGGTTTTCTCCAGGGGTGGATTTATGTTCTTGATGATAATTTTGTCCCTAAAAAAGCAAGAAATGGAGTGGAAACCTTTTGATATTAAAATCATTATTTGAATTTTGGGAGTTTTGCAGGGCTAGTGATAATAATTCATGAAATCTTGGGATTGTGATATCTCACATTATGGTGCCTCGCTTACCCCTCTCCCCCAGTCTCTCTTCATGGAGTAGTGGAAAATGCACCAGCTTAGTAGGGAAATCCAAGTATTTGTTCATTCTTGATTTTATCAAGTGGGCCTGTTAACTAGGAGAATGGACTAACATTTACTGAGCTCCAGTCATGTCAGGCACTATGCTAAGTGTTTTACATACTTTATCTCATTTAATCCTCATAAAAATGTTATTCCATAGCCTTCATTTTACTGGTGAGATAACAGGCCATGAGAAATGAACTAACTTGCCTAAGATTTCACAAGTTGATGGTGGAGATTCAAATCCAGGTTTGCCAGCACTCCCTGGCCCCCCAACTTTATAACAGTCTCTTTGAGCTTTAATTCTTCATCTGTAAAATGAAGTTGGAGTAGGTCAGGGTACAGAGACAGGTGTTTTGCTTCTAAAATGAAATAATGAGTTTTTACCAGTTAGCATGAAAAAAAATTAAAGTGGATAAAATTCTTAATTTTGTTTGACTTTATTACGTTTCTACCCCTATGTAACAAGTGCTAGATATGTTACTAAAATTGCCAATTGTGTGCCTAATTTGACACCTTGTGTCTTTTGTTGGGACTGTGTGGGGCATGATGCAATTTTATTAAGCAAGCTTGTAATAAAGGAGAGTAGCAAAGCCTGCAAAAATAGAAAAGAGAATAACTTGTCCAACAGAAAAGATACGATGAGGGAGTTGTAGATTTTGGGTGAGACATCTTCAAAGACATTTTCTTAAGGCATAACAAGAGTTGGATGGAAGTAGATGGTGTTTCACTCTAATACACTATTGAAATTAATTAAAAATAGATAATATTTTTAATTTTTAAAACATTTCTCTTTGAGATTTATTTGAATATTAGAATAGGATTTAATAACTTGTATTTTGAGTTCGGTAGGTCAGATGGGGAACATGATGCCCTAGATATGTAACTGTTTTTCATATAAGATCAGAATGAAGTAGGAAAACACCCTGGTAAAGTGAAGAGCATAAGAGGCCAAGCTTTGTAATCAGACCCACCTGGGTTTGAATTTTGGCCTGCCACTTGTGTTGTGTGACTTCAGGCAAGTTACTTCTCTGAGCCTCAGTTTCTTCATCTATAAATGGGGATAATAATGCCTACCTTTTAGTATTGTTAGGAAGGTTAAATAAAATGTATGTGAAACACCAAACTTGATACTAATGAATAGTGGCCAGGATTATTAATAATAACAAACCTATTTTTATTAATTTAGTAATACTCAAGAGTAAGGAATGTGGAGTATACCAACCAGCTGGCAGGTCACAAAGGCCTCACCCTAATTAGGAATTTTAATTACACTCGAGACAGTTTCTAAACCAGTAAGTAGTTTGATGGTTCAGGGAGAATAAGATGCATAGTCTAGTTGGTTAACCCTCTTTAATCTCTGTAAACTTTTTGTCCCATTGATTTAGGGTTAAAGTTGAATGAATCCGTAAATCAGAAATAGGATTTCTTGGTTGGTTGAATGACATCAACAAACAGTTTTGCCACAATAAGTAATTTAGTTTAAACACTGGTTAATGACTTGTAAATTATTTTTTAATGTTAGGTGAAATCTTTTAATTAGGGCGCCATACTAGTCTACTAGGGATGTTTATTTTTTATTTAAAAAATGTTTAAAAATTTATTATATAATATTTAAGATATCCAAGTAGATACGTGATTAATAAATACCTGCAAATCCATCTAGAAATAAAGCATTACTAATATATTTCAAATACTCTGTGTACTTCTTCCCAATTTCATTCTCTTCCTTCCTCTCCTAAGGTAACCACTATCTAGAAATTAGTTATTTCCATGGGTTCTTTACATTTATGCTATATTTTTATACATCTGTAAACAATATATAGTACTTTGCGACATTTTTTATTCTTGTATAATTGAAAAATTCAGCATTATGGTTGAAGGATTCATCCATGTTGAATTTTGTGGCTGTTGAACATTCATTTTAGGTATTCCATTGTATACCTAATGTATGTTTCCACTCTCTTGTTAATGAACAATTATATTGTTTACCTTTTCTTTTGGTGTTACACAAAGTGCTAATTCAGATACTCTTGTTCCATGTTGAAGAGCTTTGCAGAGTGAACTGCTTGTAGTGAGAGCTCTTTCCGTCATCTTTTCTATCTAGAAATTTAACATTTTACTTAAATAAATCAGTGCTTTGTGAATTGGAGCTGTTTTCCTGGCTTTCTTAAGAACACGTGGTTATTGATCTTGAGTAGCATGTTTTACTGTTCTCATAAAATTTTCCAACAAAAAGATTTAAGCAATGTAAGTTCTCTAAGTTATTGAATTTAGGCGAGATGCCATTAAAAGGTAGAGCAGATGGTCATTTGAGTATTAGTAGAATGAGTCAAAAGCTGTCGTCAGGTGGTTCATTTAACGGTGGCAGATGTCTTCATAAAGCTTAGCCAAAGGGAAGGAGCATTCACTTTCTGGTCAATACCGTATTCTATAGGAAGGAGAAAAAGCACTAATAGGTTTAGTTAGGGAATTAAGTTTTATGAAATGAAAACTTTAAGGAATAACTCTTGCCAGTGCTAAGGAGGTTTAGACTAGGAGGGAATGGTTTTAGATGGGAATGAATTGGGTGGATGTAGTAAGGGGAAACAAAAAAGCTACCAAAGTAGGAGATCAGTAAAATGTTGGCCTTGTTGATTTAATGCCCTTTCTCCTGTTTTATGTTTTCTTTAAATATCAACTTTTGTTTTAAAGTCAATTAATTGCATTCTCATTAAAAATTCCATAGTGCTCAGTTTGGTGGTGGAGTGGGTTGCTTTATTTACTTTCTCTAGTTCTCAGCATTGGTCTGTTTCACAGCTGTTTAGTAGCTTTGTTGGCATTTGAACTATGGGAACCAAGAAAGGATTTGGATGTGCTTTTGTGTGCATTAATGGTTTCCCTGAAGTATTCTTTAAAACCATGAATCGTAAAAGGTTTTTTGTTTTTTCTTTTTTTTACCAGTTATCATTGTGTGTTTAAAAGGTTCCTTTTAAAGAATGCCTCTACTGAGATTATGAGCTCATGAATGTTATCACTATACTTTGTGGAAAATGAACTTTGAGATGAAAAATTTATAAAACTGGACTTTTTCTCATTTTGGTCAGGTGGGGAGGTGGGGATACATTTTCTCTATGCCTTTCATCAACCAGCTCTTATTTGAGGAGCTGTGCAGATAGTTTAGGATAAACCCCTACCCCTGAGTGCATAGTGGATACCAATTTGTTTAGTGCGTTTTACTTTTTGTGATGACATAGGAGACCTATTTTAGACCTTGTTAAGAAACTTAACCGTGGTGTGGACATTCACTATTACTGCTATTTGATATTAATTATGATGTTTTTGGTCATGGTGCTTTCCTGTGGTAGAACAGATTAGACTTCAGGCCTGTGGCAATGAGGAGTGTACTTAGGTAAGGTATGTATTGTCTTTTCATAAGCATGGAATAGCTCAGTTAGTGTAAGGGTTAAAAGAATAAAAACTTCTAAGTAGCCGTTACATACCAAATTGCTAAAGCAACTATTTGCAAGTTGGTTTCTCTAACTATTTACTTAGAGTCCCTCATGTTTTTATTTTAGCTTTTATTTTTTTTTCCAGTTTTATCATGTATATTTTTAATAAACTTTTAATTTTAGAATAGCTTTGGAGTTACAGAAAAGTTGTGAAGACGGTACAGAGAGCATTCATATACCCCACACCCAGTTTCCCCTACTGTTAACACCTTACATTAGGATGGTACATTTGCCAGTATTAATGAACCACTTTTTTTTTTTCTTTTTGCAGGGAAAGGTTCACCCTGAGCTAACATCTGTTGTCAATCTTCCTCTTTATTTTCCTCCCCCAAACCCTAGTACATACTTGCGTATTCTAGTTCTAAGTCATTGTAGTTCTTCTATGTGAGCCACTGCCAAAGCACGGCAACTGACAAATGGGTGGTGTGGTTCCACGACTGGGAGGCGACCCTGGGCTGCTGAAGCTGAGAGTGCCCAACTTGAAGCACTAGGCCATGAGGGCTGGCGCATTAATGAATCATTATTGATAGGCTATGGTTAGCTAAAGTCCGCACTATCTTCAGATTTCCTTATTTTTTTACCTAGTGTCCTTTATCTGTTCCAGGGTCCCATCCGGGATTCCACAGCACATTTAGTCGCCATGTCTCCTTGGGCTCTTTTGGCTGTGGCTGTTTTTGCCTATCATATATTTTCGCAAATCTTTTCCTCCAATTTATAATTTCCATTTCTCATTTATGTGTTGTTTTCTGATGTATATAAAAATTAAATTCTATATTTAAATATATCAGTATTTTCCTCAGTGATATCTTCTGCTGTATTTATACTTAGTTCTTCCCTACATCACAATGACTAAAATGTTTACTTATGTAACTTTTTTTTTTTTTAATTTTTTGTTTATTGCAGTAACGTTGGTTTATAACATTGTAAAAGTTTCAGGTGTACATCATTGTACTTCTATTTCTGCATAGATTACATCATGTTCACCACCAAAATACTAGTTACAACCCATCACCACACACATGTACCGAATTATCCCTTTCACCCTCCTCCCTCCCCCCTTTCCCTCTGGTAACCACCAATCCAATCTCTGTCCCTATGTGTTTGTTTATTGTTGTTATTATCTACTACTTAATGAAGGAAATCATACGGTATTTGACCTTCTCCCTCTGACTTATTTCATTTTGCATTATACCCTCAATGTCCATCCATGTTGTCACAAATGGCTGGATTTCATCGTTTCTTATGGCTGAGTAGTATTCCATTGTGTATATATACCACAGCTTCTTTATCCATTCGTCCCTTGATGGGCACTTAGGTTGCTTCCAAGTCTTGGCTATTGTGAATAACGCTGCAATGAACACAGGGGTGCATGTACCTTTGCAAATTGGTGTTTTCAAGTTCTTTGGATAAATACCCAGCAGTGGAATAGCTGGATCATATGGTAGTTCTATCCTTGATTTTTTGAGGAATCTCCATACTGTTTTCCATAGTGGCTGGACCAGTTTGCACTCCCACCAGCAGTGTATGAGAGTTCCCTTCTCTCCACATCCTCTCCAACACATGTTGTTTCCTGTCTTGTTAATTATAGCCATTCTGACGGGCGTGAGGTGATATCTCATTGTAGTTTTGATTTGCATTTCCCTGATAGTGATTTTGAACATCTTTTCATGTGTCTGTTGGCCATCTGTATATCTTCTTTGGAGAAATGTCTGTTCAGGTCTTTTGCCCATTTTTTAATTGGGTTGTTAGTTTTTTTTGTTGTTGAGATGCATGAGTTCTTTATATATTTTGGAGATGAAGCCCTTATCAGATGTATGGTTTGCAAATATCTTCTCCCAAATGTTAGGTTGTCTTTTCGTTTTGTTGATGGTTTCCTTTGCTGTGCAGAAGCTTTTTAGTTTGATGTAGTCCCATTTGTTTATTTTTTCTATTGTTTCTCTTGCCCGGTCAGATGTGGTGTTTGAAAAGATGTTGCTAAGACCGATGTCGAAGAGCGTACTGCCTATGTTTTCTTCTAGAAGTTTCATAGTTTCAGGTCTTACATTCAAGTCTTTAATCCATTTGGAGTTAATTTTTGTGTATGGTGTAAGGTAAGGGTCTACTTTCATTTTTTTGCATGTGGCTATCCAGTTTTCCCAACACCATTTGTTGAAGAGACTTTCTTTTCCCCATTGTATGTTCTTGGCTTTTTTGTCAAAGATTAGCTGTCCATAGATGTGTGGGGTTATTTCTGGGCTTTCGATTCTATTTCATTGATCTGTGTGTCTGTTTTTGTGCCAGTACCATGCTGTTTTGGTTACTATAGTTTTGTAGTATATTTTGAAATCAGGGAGTGTGATACCTCCAGCTTTGTTCTTTTTTCTCAGGATTCCTTTAGCTATTCGAGGTCTTTTGTTGTTCCATATAAATTTTAGGATTCTTTGTTCTATTTCTGTGAAAAATGTTGTTGGAACTTTGATAGGGATTGCATTGAATCTATAGATTGCTTTAGGAAGTATGGACATCTTAACTATGTTAATTCTTCCAATCCAAGAGCATGGAATATCTTTCCATTTCTTTGTGTCTTCTTCAATTTCTTTCAGAAATGTTTTATAGTTTTCAGTGTACAGATCTTTCACCTCTTTGGTTAAGTTTATTCCTAAGTATTTTATTCTTTTTGTTGCAATTTTAAATGGGATGGTATTCTTAATTTCTCTTTCTGCTACTTCATTGTTAGTGTACAGAAATGCGACTGATTTTTGTATGTTGATTTTGTATCCTGCAACTTTACCATATTTATTACTTCTAAAAGTTTTCTGGTGGATTCTTTAGGGTTTTCTATATATAAAATCATGTCATCTGCAAATAGTGACAGTTTCACTTCTTCCTTTCCAATTTGGATCCCTTTTATTTCTTTCTCTTGCCTGATTGCTCTGGCTAGGACTTCCAATACTATGTTAAATAGGAGTGGTGACAGTGGGCATCCTTGTCTGGTTCCTGTTCTTAGAGGGATACTGTTCAGTTTTTCACCATTGAGGATGATATTAGCTGTGGGTTTCTCATATATGGTCTTTATTATGTTGAGGTACTTTCCTTCTATACCCATTTTATTCAGAGTTTTTATCATAAATGGATGCTGTATCTTGTCAAATGCTTTCTCTGCATCTATTGAGATGATCATGTGATTTTTGTTCTTCATTTTATTAATGTGGTGTATTACGTTGATTGATTTGTGAATGTTAAACCATCCCTGCATACCTGGAATAAATCCCACTTGATCATGGTGTATAATATTTTTAACGTATTGTTGTATGCGATTTGCTAGTATTTTGTTGAGGATTTTTACATCGATGTTCATCAGTGATATTGGCCTGTAATTTTCTTTTTTTTTGTGTTGTCCTTGTCTGGTTTTGGTATCAGGGTAATGTCAGCTTCGTAGAATGAGTTAGGGAGCTTCCCCACCTCCTCAATTTTTTGGAAGAGTTTGAGAAGGATAGGTATTAAGTCTTCTTTCAATGTTTGGTAGAATTCACCAGGGAAGCCGTCTGGTCCTGGACTTTTATTTTTGGGGAGGTTTTTGATTACTGTTTTGATCTCCTTACTGGTGATTGGTCTATTCAAATTCTCTATTTCTTCTTGATCCAGTTTTGGAAGGTTGTATGATTCTAAGAATTTATCCATTTCTTCCAGATTGTCGAATTGGTTGGCATAAAGCTTTTCATAGTATTCTCTTATAAACCTTTGTATTTCTGAGGTGTCTGTTGTAACCTTTCCTCTTTCATTTCTGATTTTACTTATTTGTGCCTTCTCTCTTTTTTTCTTGGTGAGTCTAGCTAAAGGTTTGTCAGTTTTGTTGATCTTTTCAAAGAACCAGCTCTTGGTTTTATTAATTTTTTCTATTGTTTTTTTGGTCTCTATTTCATTTATTTCTGCTCTGATTTTTATTATTTCCCTTCTTCTACTGATTTTGGGCTTTGTTTGTTCTTCTTTTTCCAGTTCCTTTAGGTGCATTGTTAGATTGCTTATTTGAGATTTTTCTTGTTTGTTGAGATAAGCCTGTATCACTATAAACTTCCCTCTTAGAACCGCTTTTGCTGTATCCCATAAATTCTGGCATGTCGTATTTTCATTTTCATTTGTCTCCAGGTATTTTTTGATTTCTTCTTTGATTTCTTCGTTAACCCAGTCGTTGTTCAGTAGCATTTTGTTTAATTTCCATGTATTTGTGGCTTTTCTGATTTTCTTCCTATAGTTGATTTCTAGTTTCATACCGTTGTGGTCAGAAAAGATGCTTGGTATTATTTCAATCTTCTTAAATTTATGGAGACTTGTTTTGTGGCCTAATATGTGATCAATCCTGGAGAATGTTCCATGTGCATTTGAAAAGAACGTGTATTCTTCGGTTTTTGGATGGAATGCTCTGTATATATCTACTAGGTCCATCTGTTCTAGTGTGTCGTTTAAGGCCAATGTTTCCTTATTGATCTTCTGTTTGGATGATCTATCCGTTGGTGTAAGTGGAGTGTTGAAGTCCCCTACTATTATTGTGTTACTGTCTATTTCTGTTTTTATGTCTGTTAATAATTGCTTTATATATTTAGGTGCACCTACATTGGGTGCGTAGATATTTACAAGTGTTACATCCTCTTGTTGGATTGTTCCCTTGATCATTATGTAATGCCCTTCTTTGTCTCTTTTACAGTTTTTGTTTTAAAGTCTATTTTGTCTGATATGAGTACTGCTACCCCAGCTTTCTTTTCATTGCCATTTGCATGGAGTATCTTTTTCTATCCCTTCACTTTCAGTTTGTGAGTGTCTTTAGGTCTGAAGTGTGTCTCTTGTATGCAGCATATATATGGGTCTTGTTTTTTTATCCAGTCAGCCACCCTATGCCTTTTAATTGGAGCATTTAGTCCATTGACGTTTAAAGTAGCTATTGATAAGTATGTACTTACTGCCATTTTTTAACTTTTTTTTTTCCTCAGTGTTTTAGTAGTCCTTCTCTGTTCCTTACTTCTTCTATACAGAATTGATGGTCACTTTAGTTTGACCTCTGTCTGAAAGCTCTACTCTTTAACTCCCCTCCTCCCTCCTTTTATGTTTTTAATATCATATCTAACCTCTTTTTTGTGCATTTGTATCCATTACGTTCTAATCATGGAAATAGATAATTTTTCCTATTTGTGGTCTTCTCTTTTCCCCTTAAATCAGTCCCTTTAACATTTCTTGTAGCACTGGTTTCTTGGTGACTAACTCCTTTAATTTTTGCTTATCTGGGAAAATTTTGATCTCTCCTTCCATTTTGAATGATAACCTTGCTGGGTAGAGTATTCTTGGCTGTAAGTTTTTTCCTTTTAGCACTTTAAATATATCGTGCCATTCTCTTCTAGCCTGTAAGGTTTCTGCTGAGAAGTCAGCTGATAGCCTTACGGGGTTTCCTTTGTGTGTAACTTGACATTCTCTTGCGGCTTTTAGGATTCTCTCTTTATCTTTAATTCTGGACATTTTGATTATGATGTGTCTTGGTGTGGGCCTCTTTGGGTTTATCTTGTTTGGGGCTCTCTGTGCTTCCTGTACCTGGATGTCTGTTTTTAGCTTTTATTTTAATTGTGACATACACCAGCATCTCCAGTGCTTATACAGCATCTCCAATGCTTATGTAACTGCCCCAACTCACTCAGCTGCTTCCTAGAATTAATCCACACTCATTGTAGAAAACTTGGAAAACCACAAAGGGTAAGCCTATCAGCACATTTTGGGGATTATCTTTCTAGTTTTTCTGTGCACGTGTATTGTATGTATTAGGTAATTTATTTACCAAAATGGTATACTGTAATTCTTTGCAAACTACTTTATAAAATAACAATATAGTTCACCATGTCAGTAACATTTCTTCTACAACATGGTTTATTAACTGCATTGATTTTTTTCCTCTGTGGATTATCATAGTTTACACATAAATAGCCCCATATTTTTGACACCAGTAATGTTAAATTTTTGTTTTTACTACACACAATTTAGTATCTTTAGATGTACCTTTTAAAAAATTTGAAGGCAGTGTCAAGTCTTTTAAGGCATTTGAAACATTTTGTCTTACCTTCCATAGAGGTTGTATCAATTTATATTTCCTTCTCAGCAGTATCTGTCTGGCTCTCTTGACACCATCTTCACATGCACCGACATATTATTTTTCATGTGTGCCAATCTGAGAGGATAAAATTGATCTCTCTTGTGTTTCCTTTTTAAAATTATGGAATTAATAATATGTGTTTAATAAAACTAAATAATTCAAAAGTGTATAGAACAAAGCATGAAAGTGCCCTCCCCCTCCCCATCTGTGCACCTCCAACCACTGTCAGCAGTTTGGAGTGGGTTTTCAGATTTTCTCTGTTTATACGCTGTGTATACGTGTACTCACAAGAGCATGCGTGTGACTTCTAGGTTTTGAAACTATGTATGATACATTTGAAATATTATTTCCTACTTTACAAAATGCTGTGTTGTTATTTTTCCCCTTAGAGAATAATATTCAAGTAAATAATACTTGTCATTGACGTAAGCATGTATCCTTGTTTTAATAGGCATCAAGCATGATGGAACCATGTGTGATACCTGCCGCCAGCAACCGATCATTGGCATTCGATGGAAATGTGCAGAGTGTACAAATTATGATTTGTGTACGGTTTGTTATCATGGAGATAAACACCATTTAAGGCATCGCTTTTATAGAATTACTACACCAGGAAGTGAGCGGTATGGGAAACAATTTTTCTTCAGTTGCAATTCCTTTTTTGTGTTAAATTTTTTATACTATTAAGCCTTAAAAATAGGAGTAGGAAATCGTTTCTGGCAGCTAGTTTAGTCAGGAGGTAGCAGGTAGCAGGCTAGAGGTGGAGCAGGCCCCAGGCCTGCTATATAGTGAGAAAAGAGCTCTGTGAAGATGGAGCTGTATGTATTATTCCAAGATAATCTGGGCTATTCTTTGTCTCGTATAGAGACTTGGCACTACTACTCAATGTTTGGAAATGCAAGGGTAGCCCAAGAGAGGCTGATTATTTTCTTCTTACTATGCATTCTGTTCTATTAATTGCTATCAGATGAACACTAGGGCCCATTGATTGAATCAAGAGGCATTTATTAAGTCTATGGTGTAGCTGCTGTACTTGTGCACATTTGAAGATAAATAAGACAGTATTCTTAAGGAGTTTACAAGTTAAGGGATTATTTGATCAACAGTGATTATCATGTGATGTTTCGGACTTTCTGTAGAGATATGTGTTAAGTGTTTTAGGAGCAAAGAGAGAGGAGTATTGTGAATGGGTGTAGAGTTTCAGGTGATTGAGTCTTCTCATGTAGACATGGATAATGCATAGACGCAAGAATCTAGCCGGTCAAAAGGAGGCAGCAGGAGTAGTAGAAAAATGGATTTTGATGTCAGACTGTCTTGATTCAAATCCTGGTCCTACCATTTATTAACTGAGTAATTTTGAACAAGTTATTTATTTTTGTCTTTTGCTTACAATTTTTTAAGTTAGGGTATAAAAAAGACATTCTAAAAATGAATAGAATAATGAGATCAAGTAGAAAAACAAAAGAAAAAAAACCCCCAAATCTTCCTGATTTCATGAATGAGAAAGTTGTAGAAGAATAAAGGTTAGATGATGTTGGAGAACCAAGCTGGTCCAGGTAGTTGAGTGTAGAGTCTTTTTCAAGGTCCATAGTCTTCTGTAGGTGTGTAATGCCTTGGAGACAGTTTACTGTATGTCAGATCCAGCCCACAGATGTATTTTACTTGGCATATACAATGCTCTAAATTTTTGAACAGTTGCTAACCTGTTAAAATCAGGTGATTTCACACAAAAATCTAAGTTTATGAATTCTGAACACACACACACACACACACACACACACACACACACGGACACAGACACACAGACACAGACACACAGACACCCAGAAGACTGTCAACACTGGGCCTGCATTTGTTCATGGCAATAGGTGGCTAAAGTGTATAGAAGCACCTGCACCCTTTAGACAGGTGGTGCTCTTTAGTTCAGCAAAGTCCCTACCACTCCCTGTTGTCTTCCTAAGCCTGAGATCAAGTGCCACTTGCCATTTGTCATTGCTGTGGTGCTGTCTTTCTTAGGCCCTCATTTATATTACTTGCCTGACAGTTGTAGGGATTTAAGTTGGCTATCTCTAAAGTAGTGAAGAGTTTAATGATACTCTGAAGTGATTAGAATGGGTTCATGTGTTGATTGCATTACTGTTTACTTTTGTGACCTTGGGCAAATTACTTACCTTTTTGAGACACAGTTTCCTCATTTGTAAAATGAATAATATAATGATACCTTCCTCTTAAGGAGTGTAACAGACTTTTGTGCTTTTGTGTATAGTACAAGCTCAGTGAATATTAGCTGTTGTTGTTGTTATTCAAACTACTACTATTATCATCATCATCACCACCTATGGAATCTAGAAGGTATTCCTGTCACATACTGCTATAGAATGAACCAGAACAAAGAAAAATTTTTATATTTTCAAAATAACCCTTTTTTTACAATCTTGTTTAAAAAAATAAATTACTGTTACCTATTTTATATAAATTTGAAAATAAATAATTTTATTTTTAGGGTTCTGTTGGAGTCTCGTAGAAAATCTAAGAAGATTACAGCCAGAGGGATCTTTGCAGGTGCCAGAGTGGTACGAGGAGTGGACTGGCAGTGGGAAGATCAGGATGGAGGAAATGGCCGTAGAGGAAAGGTAAAGTTTTTTTCCTGATTCACCATGTTATTCTAGAGTGTTCTTTGTTCAGGAGATTTTTATTACTACTATAATTAAATTTCTTGGCCCATTTTTTTTCCTATGCCAAAAAAATTTTTTTTAAATCTTCATTTGTTTTTTTTCCTGGAAGAAAAGAGATTGTTCCTGCTCTGTTGTAAATATTGGCATTCCTTGAGAAGGTCGTTGGGTAGATTTTGCCTTTAGGCTTCATATTGCCATTTTGTTGCCTAGAATGCCTTTGTGAACATCCTCTTTGGACCAGTCCTCCCTAAGCAGTCTCATGCTCTCCACTTTCTTGATATTAAAATTTCATTTGAATTTACTTGTTTTATATTCCATTCCCTCAAAGTCCTGTCTGTTTCTGAGGGGTAATAAGGCAGCTACTTTGTTATCCAGTCCACTTAAGTCCGTTACCCTCCTCAGGTAGCGTGTAGAGCTGTCTAGGGGTCAATTATAGTGGTTGTTCTGAGGGGAATTTTGTACAGCCTGTTTAACTGATGTGGGGTAGCCAGAGATATTAGGGTAAGTGAGTTGTTGGTTTTATTTTGGGTTTTATGTTGCCTTTGCTGATTATTCATTCATTAATTCAGTCAACAAATATCAAATGTGTATACTCTGCGTTATGCTAGATTCTAGATGTACTGATGTCAGCAACATGTCATGTTTGAGACTTAGATGTCAGTCACTATCAGTTCCACTATTACCTTCTTGAAAAAATTGTTTTTAGCGTTGAGGAATGATTTTAAAGTCTGTCATCTGAGGAACCCTTCACAGGAACTCGAAAGTGTTTTTTGTACAATTTGGTACTATATAGATTCTTTTGAATTTAAGATTTTTAAATGTTTTTTCAAATAGATGTTTTCTAAATTCAGAGTATTATTATATTGATCTCATTTTAAATAATAAGGTCTAGTTTTAATGTTTGGAAGTCAGACAGATGTATTTTAGCTATTATATTTTAAGTACTTTAATTTTTATTAAGGAAGCAAACTTTTGCTTTTTTTTAAAAATTCAGTAAATATTTATTGAACACTTACTGTGTTCAGGCTTCTGTTTCAAGCATCAGGGATATAGCAATAAACAAAAGAGTTGAAGTTCCTACTCTCCTGAAACCTATTTTCTAATTAGGAGAGAGAGACAAAAAATATAAATCTAAATTCTGTGACTGTAGTGTAGCCCGTGGACCAGCAGTGGTGGTGTTACCTGACAGCTTGTTAGAAATATAATAATAGTTACCCTTCTTCCTAGACCTTCTAAATTAGGATCTTCATTTTAACAAGATCCCTAAGTCCTTTATATGCACATTAAAGTTTGAGAAGCACTGCTCTAAAAAGAAAAAGAGAGCAGTGTGGACTTGGAAAAAGGCACCACCTCTAGATGGATGGAATGCTGTGAGGACATGCTTGGCAAGCTAATGGCAGAGAAAAGGACCCCTTTGGAGGTGGGCACAGGAGCAACCTTGCCCCAGCTCATGGGGTGTTGGTAAGTGGAGCTCAGGCTGTATGTTCAGCCCCTACTCTCCTCCTTGGCGAGGCCCATTGTGCAGTGAACAACTTCCACAACCATTTGTAGCAGTCCTGAATCACATAGAAGAATGTATAAAACGTATGTGAAAGTTTAAAGAATATTAATAAAAATTAACCCTTTTGTTCCCAGTGTACAGATTAAAAAATAAAATGTTATGAGTACCTTTAAAAGCCTTCTGTTTACCCTTTTTCAGTTGCAGGCCCCCCAGGGCAGCTGAATTTTGCTATCATTATTCCATTGTTTTTCTTTATTGTTGTATGACTTAGTGCTGTGTACTACAACATTTAGGATTTAATTTTTGAAGAACCAAGTAGCAAGCACAAATCTAGCTATTGTGAGGACAGAGCAGAGTTACCACTTTAGATGAAGTCTCCCAGGAGATAAAAACCGAATAGAGTCTCTGGGTAACCGGTCTTACTTCTCTGGGAGTTTAAAAGAGGGCTTCTGGGGTGGTCAGTGGACAAGGTCGTTAGTGGGTTGAGGGTGCAGCACAGTCTGGATATCAGGCAGGGCAGAACTATGGGCCAAGTGCTGGGCATTGGGCAGGAATATGGTCAGAGGGGATGGGTTACTAGGTATTTTTTGCTTCTAAGCTTACCATGGGCCACCTCAAAATTTTAGTAGTAGGTCAAAGCAGAATATTCTGTGGGGTGAGATGAGAGACCTCAGCTGATCTAGATGGCAGAGAATGGAGGATGGAGGGGAGAATGGGAACTTCATTATTACGTAGTCCGCAAGCCAAGTACACTTGAGAATTAGGGTCAGGCTCACTTGTGTGTTGTGTCCTCAGGTCACTAAAATGGTATAATGACAGTAGGGATCTTGGTGATAAGATAGCCTTCAGCGTGTCTGGCCTATGAATCACAATGATCTGCAATTTGGGCAGATCACCCTTGGTGCCCAGCAGTCACCCTGGAAGCTCGCTTTGATAACTACCTTTTCCTCTTTCCTGGCTGGATCTCATGTTTTCTGTATTTCAGTACATTATCTTACTTAGCTTACTCTTTCCTTTCATAGAGTACACATTCTAGTAACTTCTTTTGAAAGAGAGCACGAGAAGTAAAATTTTAATGCTTTCATTCTAAATATCTTTTTAACTTTATATTCTTCCCCACAGTTAATTATATGGTCAGAGGGTTGGAAGTTATTTTTTTCATCAGCTTTTGAAGGCAGTTGCTGTTAAAGTCTGAAGCCATGTAAATGGAACTTGCTGGGGTTTTGTTTTATTGACACTTTTAGGGGGTAAAAAGTAGGCATTCTTAAAGCTTTGATTCGTCAGTATTTCATTTTTGGTTTGTTACGATTTAATACGTTACATTTTAAGAATGAAATGAGGAAAAATAAATGAAACCGTCTTGCACATGTGACTGTGAGTGAGGGAACTTAATATGATAATAAATCTTCAGGGTAACATTGTTTAAACACGTTTGAGATCAAATTCAGTTTTTATTTCTGACTTTTTGATCTTGTATGTGAATAAAGAGTTTTAAGTCCTCCTTTTTCCTTCAGTGCCAGCTGCTCTGTCCCAATCCCCTGGTGTAACCCACATGAATAATACGCAGGGTATGCTTTTCTTTTTTTTTTTTTTTTTGAGGTTTAAGATCCTTACATCACCTTCATTACTACATGTGTTCAACTATATGGCTAGCATGAGCTGTGTTATGGGTTATATACCAACCCAGGCTGATGTTGCAATATTAGTGCAATCTGTGGCCCACCACATGCTAGCATCTATCATGATTTGCATGGTGATAACAGTGTTCACACACAAAAATAAACATGTCAAGTGTAGACTTTGGCAAACATGATGTAAAGACGTCATGGAAGTGTGTAGTGTATTCTTAAAGGGTTTCTTAAGCACCACTACCTGTGTTAGTATTTTAAGACTATTTTTCATTTTACAAATGCTTTTGAATATATGTCAGTTAAGTATTTCATGTAGGTACAGTAGAGATAGTTTCTATTGTACACCAGAGTAGAAAGAGTAGTATAACAAATTCCCATGCACCCATCACCCAACTTCAAAAATTGCCAACATTTAAAAAAATGTAGGGGCCGGCCCCGTGGCTTAGTGGTTAAGTGCGCGCGCTCCGCTGCTGGCGGCCCGGGTTCGGATCCCGGGCGCGCATCAACGCACTGCTTGTCCGGCCATGCTGAGGCTTCGTCCCACATACAGCAACTAGAAGGATGTGCAACTATGACATACAACTATCTACTGGGGCTTTGGGGGAAAAAAATAAATAAATAAAAATCTTAAAAAAAAAAAATGTTAAGCCAGCCCTGATAGCCTAGCGGTTAGAGTTCGGCGTGCTCCGCTTTGGCGGCTCAGGTTCGGTTCCCGGGTGCAGGGCCACACCACTTCTCTGTCGGTAGCCATGCTGTGGCGGTGGCTCTTCTGGACGAACCAGAAGAACCTACAACTATACACAACTATGTTCTGGGGCTTTGGGGGGAAAAAGGAAGGAAAAAAAGGAGGAAGAGTGTCAACAGATATTAGCTTAGGGCGAATCTTCCCCTGCAGAAAAAAAAAATGTCATTTATTTGTTGAAGAAATCAGGTTCTTTTGATTTGGCCAGTTGATTCTTTATGATATTGTTTAACTTGGTCCTCTAACCCTTGTATTTCATATAAACTAGTTGTTAGATATAGAGGCTTGATTAGATTCAGGTTCAGTTTTATTTTGGCAAGAATACCTCTTAAGTGGTGCTATGTACTTTTTATTGCATCACATCAGGAGGCACATAAAGCCTAATTTGATTATCCTACCATTAGTGATGTTAAGATTGATCAGTGGATGCAGGTAGTGTCAGTTTGATCCGTTATGGAGTTTTTCAGCAACGTTTTTTTTTTTTTTTTTTTTGTGAGGAAGATCAGCCCTGAGCTAACATCTATGCTAATCCTCCTCTTTTTGCTGAGGAAGACCGGCTCTGAGCTAACATCTATTGCCAATCCTCCTCCTTTTTTTTTTTCCCCCCCAAAGCCCCGGTAGATAGTTATGTCATAGTTGCACATCCTTCTTGTTGCTGTATGTGGGACGTGGCCTCAGCGTGGCCGGAGAAGCGGTGTGTCGGTGCACACCTGGGATCGGAACCCGGGCCGCCAGTAGTGGAGCGGGCGCGCTTAACCGCTAACCCACGGGCCAGCCCTCAGCAACCTTTTACCTAATGATTTTAGCAGCCATTCTGCATGTATTTCTTAATCAGAATTGAAAGTATAAAAGTAATGTAGTTATTTTCTTATGTCTTCCACTGTGTTTCCCCCTCAATAATAAGTCAAATTATGTTAACAAATGAAGGAATTTTATTTAGTGATTCAGAGCTTGACTAGCAAACTTACTTATATCCCAAGTGATTTGAAATTTAAGATATATTTGATTTAAATAAAATATGTAGTCTTTGTTTTTTAGTTAGTGAAATGTTTTTTTGTCCTCCTTATAAAAATACAGATTTATTTAATCTAGCATTGCGTTTTTAAAAACAAATGAAGTAGAATCTGACTATATTAGAATCAGAAGGAATTTTTTGCTAAAGGTTGCATGTTTCACTTTAGAGTGTTAGAAACTGTTGCTTTGTTAATTATACAGTGGTTAGTTGTAAAAATCATAAAGCAAAGCAAGGCAGGGTTGGATTCTAAATTCAGGGTGTTAGTTACCTCTGTTGGAAGGCAGGAGGATGGAATTGATGAGGGGCACACAGAGGACTTGAAAAATACTGGTAATATTCTTTTCCTTAGGCTGATTTTCATTTCATTTTTTATTGTTCTTTAAAGTTTACATATGTTATATATTTTGAAATTAAAAAGAATGGACTCATTTACTAACAATTTGAAATATTTCTCAAATGTTTGGTTAAATCCTAAATATAAAACCGTTTTATCTCTATAAAAACACCATAAAATACATAGCTTACAAAACTGTTTCTTTAGTACAGGGTAAAAATGAAAGGGTCTTTATATCTTATTTGAAATAATAGTCTGTTTTTAAGGTCATGCCTTAAAAATTGTATTTAGCATCAGCCGGGCATTCTAAGTAGCTATGAAGGGTGGCTGATTATAGGTGTCAAGATGTAGAGAAGTAATGAGTTGCATATGTGTAACTTCCCCTTCTTAGCTGTAAACTGGTTTATTTGGGAATACCCCAGTTTAATGCTCGTTGTATGTCAGTTTTGTGTAGTTGATTCTTGGCCCTTAAGCAGTAGCAACCCTAGTTTTTATTTTATTTTTTTTAATATCAAATGAGCTTACGAATCAGTCTGGTGGCATGTGGGGCCTAGAGATTGTGTTTGGATTTCCATTGTAGGCATGGTGTTTTAGCTTAGATGGCCTGCTTTTTGGGGCAACTACTGCTGGAGGAGCAAAATCACTCAAGTCTTCTTTGAACACTGCCATTGAGCCTTGTGCTTCTCATCTTTTAGCTGACCAGAGAGCAGGTTTACCTTGAATCATTTTGGGCAGTTGGTTAAAAATTTAAAATTTTCTATCGTATAATGGGCTTAAGAGAATACACTGTTCTTTAAAAAGTAAAGATTTAAAATTTTGTGTTAAAGTGTATATTTTCTGGTAATCTAGTACTGTAATTGCTAAGCGTTCCAATTTAAAATTTCTACAGTGGTTTCATAAATTACTTTATAATTCTGGAAAAATGTCTCTAATTATAATTTAATTATACATTAGAAGTGACATATTTGGCAAATTAGTATTTTTCATGATCTTGTTACACGGGATGGCAGCTGAAATGATTTTTAAGATTTAAATATAGTTAAAAGAACTAACCTCTCCTCTCTGTTTTTTAAAAAATTATTTTCTCCAAAAATTCCATTAGGTAACAGAAATCCAGGACTGGAGTGCATCGAGCCCACACAGTGCAGCGTATGTTCTCTGGGATAATGGTGCTAAGAACCTGTACAGAGTTGGCTTTGAAGGCATGGTAGGTAGTACAAACCACAAAAGATGACAATATTGGATGGATGAATAAAGGGAAATAAAAATAGCCCTTATTGGTTTTTAATTTTTTAATTTTGTCATATCCTTTTGTCAGGATACAGCCATCTGAATCATGAATATGCAATAGGAGGGAAAATCTGTAAAGTGCAAATTTAATAAACTTTACATTTTTACTACGATTATTTAAACTATTTAATAGTAAATATGATTTTGTCCTCAGTTAATGTTTGATAACTTACTATACATTGATTGTATAGAGCTGATCCCTTATAAATGTAAGTAGGGAGTTTATTTACTAAAATCTGTCACAAAGATTTAGAATCATCTATAAGGCTGCTCTTTGGCATGGACATTGAGAATAGTATTATAATGAGATTTTTGTGGTATATTTGTATTCTAGGATCTGGTAGCTGATAAAAGTATAAATTACAATAGGTGTTAAAATTATTTTTTAAGGAGATTTTTTTCCCTGTATTTTTCAAGTGTGGTGTTGATAATTGAAAATGATTGTCCTAAAAACACTTTGAATTACTTAAGTGCTTAGGAGAATAATGGATAGAGAATAATTGATGAGCCTGTGTTTCTGCGCTTCGTGGATCATTGTTCAAATGTTGACCTCAGCTATTTAATTCATAAAGTATAATTAAATAGTATATCAATGTCAAAATATTAATGCCTTTTATATCCCTTCCATCTTGAATATATTCCTCATGCAAAGAATTCTTTAAATTTAATTTTTTTCCCACTGTTTTATGCCCCTCCTTAGGTGGGGAAAAAATACTCCACTGTCCCTTTGCTTTAATTTCTTCCATTTATATATAAAGCCAGGCATGTGAATCTAAACAAATACTTTACTTGCCAATTTTTATAATAATATATAGCATTGTTATCAGTTTTTCATTATTATCTTTGTGCCTCTCCCTGTTTTTAAATTGTGGATTCTTGAGGGTTCCAACTGATTATTAACTTGCCTCAAATGAAGCTTTAGTGCTTTATGTGCTCAGGTGCTTAATGAGTAGTGTGTATATATAGATTGATCCTGTTCTTGTTTATTGATGGCTGAGTAATATTTCTCTGTATGGTTATGCTGTTGTTTATTTAATGAGATTTCTGTTGACGGGGGTATCTGGGTTTTTTTTTTTCTTCCCATTGTTGCAAGCATTGTTTCAGTAAGCATTCTTTTGCATATATCTTTGCACATTTATGGGTGTATTTCCTTAGGATAGATTCCTAGAAGTGGAATTGCTGGGTTAAAGTATCAAATTAAAACAGTTTGACCTGTGTGTCTTTTTGGTTAGGATTGAACTAAATGTGATGCTCTAGTGGCAAAGAAGACTGTGAAAGAGAGTTGGGTTCTGTGTGTGTGTATGTATGTATAAAGGAGCTCCTTTCCTTAATAGAGTATGTATGTACTGATTGCCTACTATGTATATATAGGCATTTTTAAGGAAATGTACTTCTAAATTTTCACAGTAACCCTCAAAGTTGCTCTTCTAAGTTCATATTTTCTGTACTTTTCATTATACGAGGACTGCCTCCCCATTCAGATACTTAAATAATAAATTTGTTTTCTTATGAAAGCTGAGTGGGAAGGAACTTGCGTTAACTGAGTTATGGTGAAGTAAGGACTAAAGTTGACGTGTGTAGGAAAATTGACTGGACAAGAAATCAAATACTGGATTTGGTTCTGTTCTTTTCTACTTTCTGGCTGTTTAGTTTTGGATAATTTCCTTTATAAAATGAGTTAGTACCTGCCTTGTATATTTCATAAAATTGATTAGAAAGATCAAATGAGTTGAACTTTTTTTGTTAAAAGTATCTTTAAAATGGAATGTGTTAGGTACGTTTTAAATATTAGATATTTGTTATAGTCCTTTTTTTTAGCATGTGTTTTTGGAAATATTATAATGGTAAAGATCTAGGCATTTTAATTTTGAACTTTAAAAGAAAGCTAAAAATAAATAAAGTATGACCTATCTGAAGATCAAGTTTATAGTTTTTGATGGGTCCTTTTGAAAGCAGTGTTTAGTGTGACTGTTAACTCAGAACTACTCTTGACTTCTGCTGAGGGTATGTTCTGAATGAACATTTGTCTGTTTTAGATATTGACCTATGCTTGAAGTTTTCAAGGGTGATTTTTCTGATTTCTTTTCTTCTTCTTAGTCTGATCTGAAGTGTGTCCAGGATGCCAAAGGAGGTTCTTTCTACAGAGATCACTGCCCTGTGCTAGGTGAGTTAGCAGACTAGAGAAAATTACTTAAGTAATGGGTCAGAGTGCATGGAATCAGAAAAATGGTTAAACTGGACTTTTTAATTGGACTTGAAAAAAATTATTTACCACTAAAGCTGTTTAGAGAGATAGTTTTTTGGTTTTATTTTGGTTTTAAAACATTTCTTCTTTTTTAATGATTTATTTAGACTCTGAAAGACTTGTCATGTCTTGAGAATTGATATGCCATTTATATGTCATAATATATTTGAAACTTTTGTCTTTCATAAACTTCTATTGAAAAATTTTGTTAGATTATCAATGTTATATCTCTTAACACTACTGAGAATAGAATCTGACAATTTAATGCTTATAAATTCCTTAGAAGTTTTTGAAAATTGCCTTTTTAGTACAAGAACAGCTCCAAGATTAATGTAATATAATAAATACAACTTCATATATCATTAAAATAAAAAGAAAAGAACGAGAAAACCAAAACTAGCTTCATTTTATAGATTATTATTGCTATGGTGAACATTTACCACATTCTTTTTTTTTTTTTTTAAAGATTTTATTTATTTATTTTTTTCCCCCCAAAGCCCCAGTAGATAGTTGTATGTCATAGCTGCACATCTTTCTAGTTGCTGTATGTGGGACACGGCCTCAGCATGGCCGGAGAAGTGGTGCGCGCCCGGGATCCGAACCCGGGCCGCCAGCAGCGGAGCGCGCGCACTTAACCGCTAAGCCACAGGGTCGGCCCACCACATTCTTTTTTTTTTTTTTTTTTTTTTTGTGTGAGGAGATCAGCCCTGAGCTAACATCCGCCAATCCTCCTCCTCCCTTGCTGAGGAAGACGGACCTGGGCCAACATCGGTGCCCATCCTCCTCCACTTTATATGGGACGCCGCCACAGCATGGCTCACCAAGCAGTGCGTCGGTGCGCGCCCGCGATCCGAACCAGCGAACCCCGGGCCGCCGCAGCGGAGCGCACGCACCCAACCGCTCGCGCCACCCGGCCGGCCCCCCACCACATTCTTTTGATTGAGCCTTTAGTCCCTGAATGCTTTCCTTTCTCACGTGAACTCTGTGTTCTTCTTTCCAAATCATTTGATTTGTCCTTTTGCCAAAAAGTGCTGTTTTCTTGCAGCATGCCTTAATTTTTTTATTTTTTTTTTGATGAGGAAGATTGGCCCTGAGCTAACATGTGTGTCCATCTTCTATTTTGTACGTGGGATGCCACCACAGCATGGCTTGATGAGCGGTGTAGGTCTGCGCTCGGGATCCGAACCTGCAAACCATGGGCTGCCAAAGCAGAGCGCACCGAACTCAACCACTGTGCCACTCACTGGGCTGGCCCCTAATTTTTTTTTTAAAGGAGAGTGTAGAAGAGATACTTATGTTTTGATGAGCTCATCCATTTCTCTTGCTGTCAGAAACTTTCCTGTTTTGTGTCTTACCTTCAGAAGAAAAGTGCAAAGTCAACATACACATTCTGAATCCGTCAGCATAGTGTTTTATGATCATGAATCCTTTATTCCAGAACTAGCTTTGAAAATAACGTAGGGAATGGGCTTTGAAATATCTACAAGTGCTCTTTAGGTAAAAATCACAAGAACCATTTGGTAAAAAATAGTACTAAGCACTTCAGAGAAAAAAATAATTCCAGGGTTCTCTTTCGTATTCTCTAGTTAGTTATTATGGTCCTGATGCAGTGATAGTCAAAGAGTCATCCAGGCAGAAAAGTGAATGTTTTCAACACCCAGAACTTTGTGTTCTGATATGGGGTTGCATAGTCTTTTAAAGATTCTACTCTTGTTCACTCATTGTTATAAGTCATCACATTATTTCAATTTTAGAGTCTGATGTTTGTTTTGTTTTGTTTTTTTAAAGCTCTCCAGTTCTAGAATCTGATACTTACAGTATATTCTCAAATCATTTCAAGATTAGGTGGTAACTAAAACATCTAGAGCTTGTTCTTGTTTAAAGATAATGCAGTTGCATGTTGTTGCTGTGATTTTCCTTTTTCTTTGTCAACTCCCTTTGCAATTACAGGTGAGCAGAATGGCAACAGGAATCCTGGTGGATTGCAAATTGGTGACCTGGTAAATATAGATCTTGACCTAGAAATTGTACAGTCTTTGCAGCATGGTCATGGAGGATGGACTGATGGCATGTTTGAGACTTTAACTACAACTGGAAATGTTTGTGGCATTGATGAAGACCATGACATTGTAGTACAATATCCAAGTGGCAATAGGTTGGTGATATTTCTTAATTTTCAGTAATGGCAAATAAAGTTAGTATGTACACGAAAGAGCCTTAAAGAAAGCAAATAATGTGATATAATCAAAGTCTCCTTAAAGTTAGCTCTTAGTAGATAAAAATCCAGAATATGTTAGTAAGGTGGAGTGGAACAAATGATGAGAAAGAGAGAGAGAGAGAGAGAGTGTGTGTGTGTGTGTGTGTGTGTGTGTGGTGTGTTGTGTGTATGTGAATTTATATGAATATATTTATGATACAATATTCTGTGCACTTTTTTTCCTTCGGGGAGCAGAATGCGTTATATCAGTGTTAGATCCAGGTATAGCTAAAAAGTTCTGTGTTCATAATGGACCATATAAATCTACTCTGAATGACAAGGATAAAATTAAACTGCTGTGGCCCATATCTCCAGGGTCATCTCTTGGTAACACAGCTCTCCCTTGTCACAGACACATATGCACACACTAATCCTTATCAGCAACATAGAATTGCTTCCATTTCCTCAGTTCTGTACCTTTGCACATACCACTGTCTCCATGCAGAATACCCTTTCCTCCTTTTCTCCCTCTTTCTCTGGATTATCTCCTCTGTATCTTATATTGAGCTTATATGCTTTGGGAAACTCCTCTCTCACCCTCCCTACACTAGTCATCTGTTTAGGTCTCCTATTTATTAAAACAATTATTTATTTAGGTTGTGAGTCTTCTTTGAGACTGGGCCAGTGCCTTTTATTTATTTGACCCTAGGGGCCAAAATATATCCAGTTTACCAGTATGTTTGCAGTATTTTATTTTATTTTATTTATTTATTTTTTAAATTTTATTTTTTGTTTATTTTTGTGAGGAAGATTAGCCCTGAGCTAACATCCATCGCCAATCCTCCTCTTTTTGCCGAGGAAGATTGGCCCTGGGCTAACATCCGTGCCTATCTTCTCTACTTTATATGGGACGCTGCCACAGCATGGCTTGACAAAGCGATGTATCGGTGCGCGCCCAGGATCTGAACATGGGAGCCCCGGGCCGCCAAAGCGGAGCGTGCTCACTTAACCACTGCGCCACCAGGCCGGCCCGTTTGCAGTATTTTAAAGAAAAAGCAATAGTTAAATTGAATAATTGTCAAAACTTTATTACAGACGTGTATGTAAAGAAACTAACTCTATGAGGTTCTTTAAGGGAGGGATTATATATAGAATAAGAAAAATTAACATTAAGTTGCTTACCAAAGTATAGAATTGGCTGTAATTGTGTTCAAATCTTAAGGATATATATCAAGAGACACAGAAAAAGCATTTGACAAAATCCAACACCCTTTCATGATAAAAACACTAAATAAACTAGAAACAGAAGGGAACTTCTTCAGCTTGATAAAGGACATTGACAAAAAACCAACTTCTAACATCATATTCAATGGTGAAAGACTGAATGCTTTTCCCCTAAGATCAGGAGCAAGGCAAGAATGTCTGTTCTCCCCACTTCTATTCAACATTGTTCTAGACAGTCTAGCCAGGGCAATTAGGCAAGAAAAAGAAAAGGAAGAAGTTAAACCATCTCTGTTCTCAGGTGACATGATCTTGTGTGTAGAAAAACCTAAGGAATCCACAAAAAAAACTGTTAAAAATAATGAGTTCAGGAAAGTTGCAGGATGTAAGATCAGCATAGAAAAATCAATTGTATTTCTGTGCACTAGCAATGAACAGTCTGAAAATGAAATTAAGAAAACACTTCCATTTACAATAGCATTACAGAGAATAAAGTACTTAAGAATAAATTTTGCCCAAGAAGTGCAAGACTTCGTATACTTCAAAACTATAAAACATTGTTGAAGGAAATTAAAGAAGATCTAAATAAATGGAAAGATATCTCCTGTTTATGGATCAGAAGATTTAATACTGTTTAGATGGTGTATTAGTTTCCTAGGCTGCCATGACAAATTACCACAAACTGGGTGGCTTAAAACAATAGAAATTTATTGTTTAGGGCTGGCCCCGTGGCTTAGTGATTAAGTGCGCGCGCTCCACTACTGGCGGCCCAGGTTCAGATCCCAGGCACGCACCGACGCACCGCTTCTCTGGCCATGCTGAGGCCGCGTCCCACATACAGCAACTAGAAGGATGTGCAACTATGACATACAGCTATCTACTGGAGTTTTGGCGGGAAAAGAAAATTTATTGTTTCACAATTCTGGAGGCAAGAAAAGTTAAGGTGTCGGCAAGATTAGTTCCTTCTGGAGGCTCTGAGGGAGAATCTGTTCTGTGCCTCTCTCTTAGCTTCTGGTGGTTGCTGGCAGTCTTTGGTGTTTCTTGGCTTGTAGATGCATCACTCATTTCTCTGCCTCTGTCTTTCACATGGCCTTCTGCTCTGTGTGTCCCTGTGTCTTCACAGGACTTTCTTCTTTTTTTTTTTTCTGGGTACAAATTTTAGTTTCAAATGCATTCAAATCAATCTCTGATTAGTCAAGTTCAGACAGTCATAGGGAGATCATTTGAGACTGAGAGCCACATAGAGAGTCTCCTAGCCCACTATTTTATTTTCATCAGCACAACATTTGTAGCTTAACCATCTATGGGGAAGGAACGCTGAGGAGGCATAGAAGGAAGTTAATTGCTCATGGAAATTCTAAAATCCTTTAGGTAGAAAATGATCAAAAGCTAATTTCACATGACTTTCTTATAAGGACACCAGTCATTGAATTTAGGGCCCAGCTTAATCCAATATGACCTCTTTTTAACTGGATTATATCTGCAAAGACCTTATTTCTAAATATGGTTGCATTCAGAGGTATTGGGGATTAGAATTTCAACATATATATATATATATAAAAATATATATATATATATATATATTTTTTTTTGTGAGGAAGATTAGCCCTGAGCTAACTAACATCCGTTGCCAATCCTTTTCTTTTTGCTGAGTAAGATTGGCCCTGGGATAACATCTGTGACCATCTTCCTCTACTTTACATGGGATGCCTGCCACAGCTTGACAAGTGGTGCGTCGGTCTGCACCCAGGATCTGAACCTGCAAATCCCGGGCCCCCAAAGTGGAGTGTGAGAACTTAACTGCTAGGCCACTGGGCTGGCCCTGCAACATATCTTTTTGACGTAATTCAACCTATAAGAAATGACAGCATCCCCCAAACTAATCAACAGATTCATTGCAATCCCTATCAAAATCCTAGTGCCTTTTTTACAGAAGTTGGCAAACTTATCCTAAAATTCATATGAAAATTCAAGGGAGCCAGAATAGCGAAAATAATTTGAAAAAGAAAAAATCGGAGGACTCACAGTTCCTGATTTCAACATTTGCCACCATCAAGATAGTGTATTACTCACTTAAGAATAGACATGTAGATTGGTAGAAAAAGAATTGAGAGTCCAGAAATAAGCTCTTGCATTTAAGAACGGTTGATTTTTGACAAGGGTCCGACACAGTTAAATGGAGAAAGAATGGTTTTTTCAACAAATGGTGCTGACAGTATATGCGAATATTGAATCACTATGTTGTACACCTGAAACTAAGATAATGTTATATGTCAATTATACCGCAATTAAAAAAAAATAAAGCTACAATAAAAAAAAACCCTCATAAACATACAAAATGGTGCTAAGTCAACTGGTTATCAACATGCAGAAGAATGAAATTGGATCCCTGCTATGCACCGTATACAAATATTAAGTCAAAATGGATCACACACAAACGTAAGAGTTAAAACTACAAAATTCTTAGAACAAAACATAGATGTAAATCTTTGTGACCTTGGATTAGACAGTGGTTTCTTAGATATGACCTCCAAAGCAGAAGCATCCAAAGAAAAAGTGAATAAATTGAACTACATAAAAACTAAAAACTTTTGCATTTCAAAGGAAACTATCAAGAAAGTGAAAAGACAACCCATGGAATGGGAGAAAATATTTGCAAATCATATGTCTGATTAGGGACTTGTGTCTAGAATATATAAAGAACTCTTACAATTCAACAATAAAAGACAAATAACCCAACTGAAAAATGGGCAAAGGATTTTAATAGACATTTTTTGCCAAAGAAGATTTAGAGATGGCCAATAAGCTAGGGCTGCCATAACAAAATACCACAGACTGGGTGGCTTAAACAACAGAAATTTATTTTCTTACAGTTCTGGAGGCTGGAAGTCCAAGATCAAGGTGCCGTCAGAGTTGGTTTCTGGTGAGACCTCTTCTTGGCTTGTAGACGGCTATGTTCTCACTGTGTCCTCACATGGCCTTTTGTCTGTGCCTACTCAGAGAAAGACGTCTCTGATGTCTCTTCCTCTTCTTGTGAGGTCACTAGTCCTGTCGCATTAGTGCCCCATCTTTATGACCTCGTTTAGCCTTTGTTACCCTTAAAGGCTCTGTCTCCAAATACAGTCACATTAGGAGTTAGAGCTTGAATATGTAAATTTTGGAGGGAGACAGTTCATTCTGTAACACTCATGAAAAGATGCTCATCATTATTAGTTATTAGGGAAATGCAATTCAAAACTATAATGAGATACCATTTCACATATAGAATGGCTAGAATAAAAAAGTCGGATAATTACAAGTGTTGGTGAAGGTGTAGAGAGATTAGAACCAAACCCTCATACATTGATGGTAGGAGTGTGAAGTGGTCTAGATGCTTTAGAAAACAGTTTGGTAGTTCTCCAAAATGTTAAATATATGGTTACCATATGACCCGGCAGGTCCACTCATAGGTTTATACCCAAGAGAATTGAAAACGTGTGTCCATGCAAAAACCTGTATATGAATGTTTGTAGAAGCATTATTCATGGCATCAGCCAAAACGTGGAAATAACCTAAGTGTATATCAACTGATGAATGGATAAACAAAATGGATATGTCCATATGATGGAATATTATATTTGGCCGTAAAAGGAAGGGAGTACTGACATATGCTGCAACATAGATAAATCTTGAAACCATTATGCTGAGTAAAAGAAGCCAGTCACAAAAGGTCACATATTATGTGATTTTATTTATATAAAATGTCCAGAATAAGCAAATTCATAGAAACAAAGTATATTACCCGTTGTTAGGGGGTGAGGAGAGGGGTGAATGTGGAATGACTGCTAATCGTTATGGGATATCTTTCTTCAGTGATAAAAATGAAATTAGATAGTGGTGCTTGGTTTTACAACTGTGAATGTACTAAAAGCCACTGAAGTTTACATTTTAAATGAGTCAATTGTATGGGATTTGAATTACATCTCGAGAAAGGTGTTAATGAAAAGAAGGAAGAAAACGTAATTTCAGGTTAGCATGTACTAACACATTTTGTGTTAAATATTATCTTGTTTGTTGTTTGGAAATGTTAGGTTAACACAAATTAGGATTATTACTTGCAGAATTCTTCTTTGATCAAAATTCTTTCTTGGGCAATAGTTTTAACAGTAATATGACATTTGAGTTATAGAAAATAATATTTTTTTCTTTATTCAACAAAAATTTATTAAGTACTTATCCAGTATTAGGCCCTATGATTAGTGCTAGGATTACAAAGACAATTAAGACATGGTCCCCTGCTTTGAAGGGGTCTCCCTTTTAGTTTAGAGAGGCAAAACCAGAAATAACTGTATTAAAATGTTGTAAGTGATTATGATAGGTGAGTATTCAGGGTATTCTAAAGGTACAAAAGCAGAGTAGTCATTTCAGCTAGGCAAATCAGAGAAAACTTCAGAGAGAAAATTACATTTAGAGTAAGTTTGAAAAATTGACTCGATTTTCATCAGGGCAGGGAAGCACTGTAGGCAGAGGGAACAATTTGAGTAAATACTGTTGTATTCAGGCACTACAATAGGTCTAGTAAGTTTTGGAATATTGGAAGTAGGGTCAAGGGCACTGTGATTGATAAGGCTGAAAAGAAAACTTTGTGTATCTGATTTTTATTCCTAACTGGTCAGAGGCACTTCTTTCTCTTTGTGGTTGCTTTAGAAAGAAAAATTTACTTACATGGTTACAGGAATTTAATAAACAGATTTTTTTATGTTGTGACCTCTCAGAGTCTTTTATATGCTAATGACCATTAGAATTAAGGAGAGGAGGATATAATATGCCATATTGTAAAAGCTTATTTGACTAGGGAACTTTTTTGCTTTGGAGTGCCATGTGGGAGTATGGGAAATGTGTTACGTTGTGGTACAGCTATTTGGTGGAATAGTAAGTAGTCAATAAAATAGTGATTATAAAGATGGGAGCAGCATAGAAAAATGCTTGTGTATAGAGAAGAAGAAATCAGAATCCAAATTTGTTTTGATACAATGATTATAATCATTTAAAATACCTAACCATGACAAATTAAAACTAGATACTATTTTTATCCATGAGGTTGGCAATGGTAAGGGGAAATGCTGTACTCTTTGTAGAGCAGTTTGGCTGTAACTATCAGAATTGTGAACAAATATATACTTTGATGAAGTAGTTCTTTTAGGAATCTCTAATGACAAACTGACCCCATGTGCACAAAGATGTGCATACAGGGATGTTCTTTATGCTATTGTTCATAATAGTGAAAAATTGGAAATACTTTAAATGATAGTTAATGGGAGAATGATTAAGTACATTAGTGTATATCCATGCTATGAAATACTCTGTAGCCATTAAATTGAAATATGTAGATCTATGTCTGTGACATTGAAAAATAAATCTTCCAAGATCCATTCTCTGAGAAAAAAGTCACAGAATAATTATATATATATGTATATTATGATCCCCATTATGGAAAAGAAAGCAACTCTCTCTGCATTGTAACTATCACTCAGCATATTGATAGGTAATCTGCGAGGATACACAGTGGCGTATTAACAGTGGTTTCTAGTGGGGTGGGGAATGGTGATCCAGGTGTTTGTGTGAAATGGAGCTTTCGCTTTTTATGTTTCTGAATGTTTTAATTTTTAACAGTGAGTGCTTATTACTTTTATAACAGTTTTTTAAAACATGGAAGAGAATAAATCTAGACAGAAGTATAACATATTAGAGTGGTGAGATTATGGAT
Organism: Diceros bicornis minor; assembly: GCF_020826845.1. NCBI lineage: Eukaryota > Metazoa > Chordata > Mammalia > Perissodactyla > Rhinocerotidae > Diceros > Diceros bicornis. The sequence continues at coordinate 13,411,062 of NC_080755.1, read as the reverse complement.
GACTCTTTTCCCAAATTTGTATAATAAAATTATGAAGAGAAATACAAATCATTGAGGATGTAACTGCAAAGGAATGCTTTACTCTTTTGATATGTTATAGGGCTTTTCTCCCTGCAATGTTTAACTAAGAGTGTTGTGTTAAAATTAAGTAAACTTACCCACTTTGAGTTTTGGCTTTGATCTTCAGGTGGACCTTCAATCCTGCTGTTCTCACTAAAGCAAACATTGTACGAAGTGGGGATGCTGCTCAGGGTGCAGAAGGAGGCACCTCACAGTTTCAAGTGGGTGATCTTGTGCAAGTTTGTTATGATCTGGAAAGAATTAAACTTCTACAAAGAGGACATGGAGAATGGGCTGAAGCTATGCTCCCAGTAAGTATATGTAAAATAGTTCTGGACTAGGAATTATACCATGCTTATGTAGTTTTTAAAAGTACTTTAATTTTAGAAACTAAATTAGCATAATCTTTTGAGAGTTGTACTCTTCATTTGCAGCTAGGCATACTTATAGCTTTTATTTTCTAATTTATTTCAGTTAAATTAGCCCAGGGAGGTTCAAAAAGAGCTACAGTTAATATTTTTTGATAGAGCTATTAATGGAGAAGGTAATGTAGTGGAAGGCAACAGATGCTTTCCTGATGCTTGGCACCAGAAATGGGAGTGACGTGCTCATCCATCGCTAGCAGTGCTGGACCACTGCTGCTTTCCTCACTTGGAGCTCTACCTTGCTGAAACTTAGAGTGTGGAAGGGCCGCTCAGAATGTGTGCCTTCTGAGGCGACTTTGCTCCCAAAGAGCTACGGTTTAATTTTTTATTTATTTCAGTCAATACATTTTTTTTTATCATATGTTAAGCAACAACAAAAAAATTTGTTTGCTGCCTTTTCGTCCATCCTTCTCTTTCTCCCTCCGTCCCTCCCTTCTGTCCTTTTGTCCCATCCTGCTACTCCCCACACTGCCTTGCCCTTTATCCCATTTCCTTCCACCTTGCTATGTCCTGTTCAGCCTTCTACTTTGCCCACTCCCTGCTCCTGTCTCATCCAGTCCCAAATCCCATCCCGTTCAGTGTCGCCTTCCTGTCCCGTGTACCTCCCCTCCCATCCCTCTTCGTATCCCGTCCCCCCTACCCCCTGCGCTGTGTTGTCCAGTCCCTTGTCCTGGCCTGCACCTCCTTCTCTTCCTATCCAGCCTCAACTCCTGCCCCATCTAGCTCTCTGCCCCCTCCCATCCTGTCCAGTCCCCCCTCCCTGTCCTTCATGTTGTTTTGTCCCTAATCAGTCCATCCTTCCTTCCTGCCTTACTTCTTCAGCAGATATTTTAGCACAAACTGTGCCTTTCAGGCTTCGGAGATATAATAGTGAACAACACAGAAAAAAAATCTCTGTTGTTTTGGTGCTTTCATTCAAACACATTTCGTAGTTTACAGAGGCTGCTGATGTTATTTTTTATTGCTTTAGTTAGATATTGAATAAATGATGGTTGTGTATGTTTTTCAGGACTATATATTTTAGAATGTTTATTTTTGTCAAACAAATTAAGTTCTATATAATCCCTCTTTGTTTTGTTTGCTTTTGATATTAAAGTTGGTTAAAAGAATGTATTGATATACTTCAAGCCTCATTGTAGTGTGGTTTTATTTAAAATGTAATCTTTTGACTTGTTTTATAGGGGCTATATATACTATTTGAAGATTTTTCATAGTCAAGATATTTTTGTTTTTCCACTTAGCAATGACACCTTGTAGTTGCTTCTGTCTATTGAGTGCCCAGTTATTCCAAGCACTGTGCTAGATGATGTGCACATGTATACACGTGCACACGTACATGTATGTATACATGTAACTACATATACATGTAGACTTTATTTGTCTTAGGAATATTATATGTAGGTGGTGGTATGGCATCCTTGTATTAAAGATGAGGAAATCAGAGCTAAGATTCTGAACTGGAATTTGAACCCAAAAACTTAAAGTACTCTGTCTCCCCTATTAAGCGGCTGTAAAAGCAAAACCTCTAGATAATTTCTAGAGAGGAATTCTGGGATTCTATTAGTGGTGATATAGATTTGAATCTTCTCAAATCTTCTTGATAAAAATAGTCAACAACTAGATTAGCATAACCAAAAAAGCCACAAACAACTGTACCAAAGCCAGGTGACAGAGTAGCCTGTTGAGCCCTAAAATATGAATGAGTGGAGATAAACCACTGACAGCTACTGGGTCTGCATCTGTCTGTATGGCAGCAGAGAATAGTGGGGCATCGGATGGACCTGAGAACAGGGGAACTCCAGTATAGCTAACAAGTGTTCATTGGCTAGTGTGGTCACAACCACTGAACCTGAGAGGACTCTCGCAGACTCCGGTTTGGGGTGAGAGCAATAGGTCTGTGCTATAGTCTGAAGGGACTGGAGCAACCTGGGTCTGTAAACTCTCAGAAATAACCAGTCGAAGCTCCCTTCCAGGGCAGAGCCCTTCATTGAGGAGAAAGTGCTGAGAATAGAAACCAAACTGAGTAGGTTAGAGACAGTAGGGACAAAGGAGAGAGTAGGTCCAAATAAAAGTTGGAATGGATCATGGTGGAATCCCCATACACAATTGAAAAAAAAGAATAAGGAATAGAATAACTTCTCTACAGACAAATGAAAGTACATGAGAAAGATATGCACAGAAAACTAAAATCTAATAATGCAAAATGAGCTAAAAGAAATTAAGAAAATGATAAAAGATGTGAAAGAATGAATTAAATCATAATTAGAAATGAGGTGACAGAACTTAGGAGAGAATTGAAAAGATTGTTTCAGAAATGAAGAGTAAGATAGAAACAACACAGAGCAAATAAATACAACAGATAATGCCTTAAGAGAAATAGAAGATAAAAAGGAAGAATATTTTTAAAATCAAAAAGATAAAGTATATGAGAGAAAGTGACAAATATAAAATATCTAATATATGTGTATTAGGAGTCCTTGCAAAAAGGAAAAACAGAAACCAAAGCAATGGGATATAACAAATGCTAAAATGTATAATTCTAGAAAAATTTTCCTGAAATTAAAAGGTTTGAAACTAGATATTGAAAGGACGCATTGATGGGCTGGCTCAGTGGCATAGTGGTTAAGTGCGTGTGCTTCCCTTTCGTGGCCCGGCGTTCGCAGGTTTGGATCCCAGGCGCGGACTGGTGCACCACTTGTCAAGCCATGCTGTGGCGGTGTCCCATATAAAGTAGAGGAAGATGGGCACAGATGTTAGCCCAGGGCCAGTCTTCCTCAGCAAAAAGAGGAGGATTGGCATCGAATGTTAGCTCAGGGCTGATCTTCCTCACACAAAAAAATAAATAAATAAAAATAAAAGGACATATTGCATATCTGGGCAAACTGACCCAGAACACCAAACACTGAGCCATATTCTGGTAAGATAACTGAATCTTCAAGAAAAGAAAAAGTTCTTTGGGTATCTAGTAAAAAAGACAAAGTTACTTATAAAGGAAAGAAAATCAGATTGCTGTTAAGAAGTCTGATCTCAATGTTTTATGCCAGAAAACAGTGAAATAACATTTATTTAAGGTACTCAAAGAAAGAAAATGTAAGCTAAGGATTTAATATATAACCAAACTGACTTTCAAGCGTAAAGGCTACAGATTGCTGTAAACATGTAAGAATTCAGAGTCTTGTTCCTGTGAGCCTTTTCTGAGTAATCTAGAGAATTAGTTTCAGACAACCAAAATGACTACAGAGACACCAGCTGAAGGACTGGTGGTGATCACTGAATATATATTTATTTGTTGAACCATGAGTCTGTAATGGTTATAACGTAGATATAGTACACTGTGAAAAAGTGGGATGGGAATGGAGAGAGTGTAGGGAAAGTTTAATAAGGTATTTTATTGCCTTTTAATTATTAATTGAGACTAAATATTGTTAATTTAAAATCTGATTTAAAATCAAAATATTAGGGAGAGAAGAGGGAATAAGAGTATATAATATATAACTATAAACATAACTATTAGGACAATGTAGTTTAATATAAAGTTTTAATATAAACTTTATATTAATGAAAGCAAAGAATGGCAGGATTAACCATAAAGTTAAAAAATTGAGTGTTCATGTATAAAAGCAATATGATATAGGGGACAAAGGTAGAAGGGAGATGTCTTTGAATATGTCTTGTTTTATAGATTTAATCTGAAATCACATACACATTTTATACAATTATATAACAAAATTAAATTTAAAAAAGGAACTTCTAAAGTGGAAAATAAAATGAAGTGATTTTTAATCACAGTAATTTGTCTTTATGTCCTTATAGGGGAATATACCCTACAGAACTGCGTAGAAAAAGAAATATTTAACAATTTTCAGAAATCTTATTGTTTGTGATAGTGTTAATATCGTTATTCTGAGATTATTGTGTCTGTAATATGACAAAAAAAATGAGTAGTCACATGATAATTTTAATTGTTATTCCCAGTGACTTTGAGAACCAGAATGATTAGAGTGGGAAAAGGAGATACAGGTCTAATACAGAAGAGGTTCAGTAAAAACCCTGTAGTCTTGAATTCGAATTGGAAGTGTTTGAACTTCTGATTTCATCTTTTAAAACAAAATAAAACAAAACCCCCTTTTTCCTAGCTCAGTTCATGAAAAGGCTGAGAAACAATGACCATTCCAGTAACAATAACCAACTTTAGTGCCCAGATTGTGGTCTTGAAATAGCCTTTCCCTCTGTAAAGAACCAGGGCTCTTTGGAGAAATGGCTAATTCTAGCTCTTGGGGAGGAAGTGAACCTCAGAAATGACCCTCAGAAATGGCTAATTCTAGCTCTTTAGCAGGAAGATGATCCTCATACCAGATAGCAAGGAAGCTATCAGAGATTTCTAGGTCATGTTAAAAGGATCTAGCAGCCAACTTGAGGATTTCTTACTAAATTCAGAAACAGATGAACCTATTAAACTATACCAATTAGCAAAATTCAGGTTGTAAGAAACTTTATAGGACAAATAACCCTGTTTCTTCAACAAATAATTTGCAAAGAAAAAAAATATATGTAGACTTTCTTTGGAGCTTGATTTAAACTTAAACTATTTATGTTTATGACACAGTTGGAAATTTGAACACTGACTGGTATTTTATGTTACCGTAGAGTTATTGATAATTTTGGGTAGGTTGGTAATAGTATTGTATTATGTTTGTTTAAAAAAAGAGTTTACATGACAAAATAATACAGGAAGGGAGAATGGGTAGGGGAAAACTGGTTGATGAGTGAGTGAGGATTCAGTATACTATTGTCTACTTTTGTGTGTTTGAGATCTTCCATAATGAAGTTAAGGAGGAAAAAGCAGAATGCAGCCTCATAGAGTTTGAGATTATGGTGGAAAATTCCAAGTGAAAATGTCTAATGAGAAGTTAAAATTGGAGTGTGTTGGGGGTTAACAGAGGGATAAACAGGGCTAGAGAAGTGTATTTTGGAGTCTTTAGAAATAAGATGACAGTTGTCAAAGTGGATTAAATTTTTAAGAAAGAAGAGTAAAAAATTAGGGAATAAAATTTTGGGAGAATGAATAGATTTAGAGACCTGAAGAAGGAAAAGAAGTCAGTGAGTGGAGAAAAGGAAGGACCAGGCAGAAGGATTAGACTGGCATCTGGAAATCAAGGGAATAATTTCAAGAAGTGGGGGTCTGATGCTGTGGAGAGGTCAAAAGAGAAAAACAAGTCAAGGGCACAAGTCAAGGGCAATTTCTCCTCCAGTATTATCACTATTCTTCACCAATTTTGTAGTATTATTTGCTGTTCTGTTGTGCTCAAGAGATGGGTTTTGGACCTGAGTTTGAAATGGGGCTAATAATAGCACTTAACTTTCAGGGTTATACATATTAGGTGAGTCAACACATATAAAGCTCTTAGAACAGTATCTTCTACATGTTAAGAGCTGCTGCCGCTGATTGTGTTCTGCACCTGATTGCCCTGCTTATTCCCTTTATTTAATAAGCATCTTATTTCTACACACTTCTGTTTTGGAATCAGGCATGACTCCAAAAAGGATTTAAACATAGATGTAAGCTTTGAGCCCTTTTTGGTTTAAATAGTTTTTTTTAGAAATCAGAGTTTCTTTTTTAGCCTGGATTGATGATGGATTTTGGACTTCATGAGTTACAAGTTCTCAAGATATATCTTGTGGGGTTAAAGAAGAAGGGTTGAGGGCTGGCCCCATGCCTTAGCAGTTAAGTGCACACACTCTGCTGCTGGAGGCCCGGGTTCAGATCCCAGGCGCGCACCGACGCACCGCTTCTCTGGCCATGCTGAGGCTGCATCCCACCTACAGCAACTAGAAGGATGTGCAGCTATGACATACAACTATCTACTGGGGCTTTGGGGAGGAAAAATAAAATAAAATGCTGTATATAAAACTACTTGAATAAACTGACTCATATTTAAAAAAAAAAAAAAAAAGAAGGGTTGAGTATCAAAAGGCAAAATTTTGTGAACTTTATGAATAAGATAGGCTGTCATGATTTATTTTTGTTTTTATATTCTTGTGTAAGTATAGTAGTTTTACTAAAATATTTTTTAAAGATACTCTTTAAAGTTTGTAACTAGTAAATAACCCCTTTGAATATGGTTATCCTTTATTTATTTATTTATTTATTTATTTATTTATTTATTTTAATAATTTTATTTATTTTTTTTCCCCCAAAGCCCCAGTAGATAGTTGTATGTCATAGCTTCACATCCTTCTAGTTGCTGCATGTGGGACATGGCCTCAGCATGGCCGGAGAAGCGGTGCGTCGGTATGTGCCCGGGATCTGAACCCGGGCTGCCAGCAGTGGAGCACACACACTTAACCACTAAGCCATGGGGCTGGCCCATATGGTTATCCTTTAAAAGTTTTTTCATTAGGAATCAAGTAAAATTAATGCTTTACACATGTGAAAAATGGTGATTGATTTTTATGGTATATACTTTAGACTTGGAAACATGAATCTAATGTTTTTTTAAAGACTTTAGGTAAAGTTGGCCGAGTACAACAGATTTATTCAGACAGTGATTTAAAGGTGGAAGTTTGTGGAACATCTTGGACGTATAATCCAGCAGCAGTTTCCAAGGTGGCATCTGCAGGATCAGCCATTAGCAATGCATCTGGTGGTATGTTTTGTGTCATGTTTCTTTAAAATTAATATGTTTTACAATAGAACAATTGCTAATTGCCTATTGTCGTATACAGATAACCTCGTATGGATTCTTGTTTTTCTCCCAGATCACATAATGTCACTTGAATGTTAACTACCTTTTCAACTTTCACTGAAGATCTTTTTCTTTTTTCATACAATGAACAACCTTTGTTCTGGCTGAGGTATGCCCTGGAAAAGTTCAAGGGCTTCTCCATATCAAATCTGAGATACCTGAAATTTGCCATTCTACTCTTTATTTAGAGCTTTTGTTTTCTGACAAAGAACCATCACTTTCTTAGACTGCTTTATTTTCTCTGTATTTCCAACATTATTACTAGCAGATGGCTTTCTTTCTGGATATTTTTACATATAAGCCATATTTTTCCCCTATATTATACATGTTACAGTGAGTAGAAAACCATGTTGAGATGTGGATACGCTGGATGCTTGGGTAGACTTTTGCCTAAAATCTTTCCTCCCTATGCTCCAGCTTTATATACACAGACTCAGTTCATTCTGCATCAAATTACAAGTTACTCTATGTATATTGTTGTCATGCAGAAAAGAAGATAGAACCATAACTGTACATAATAAAAAAGTAAAGGAAAACGTTGGGTGACCTCCAATTTTATTTTGTAGAGCTTTCATACTTCCTCTCCCTCTGTCTCTTCTCTCCTGCTGTAATTTGCTAGTCTGCTTGAAGTTTAAATTAAGAGGTGTTTATTTTTACCTTGAGGTTAGATGGCATCACAACAGGCTGACTACATACGAATTAGAAGAGTGAAAGATGGTTACTATCCTTCTCTCAAATAATGTGGACTTAGTGTTGGTCCTCTGCCCCACTTTGTGATTTCTTTGCTTTCCAATAAGTAGACCCAAGAATTAAGGAGTAGAACTAGGTAGGTTCTCTACTGATTAGTGCTATTTAGAAAAAAATGTTATAAAAGTGTCTATATAAATACATCTCTGGTTTGTTCTTACTTTAGTCAAAACTAATCAGTTGTCACCTTTGAAGTACGTTATTAACACTTAGATGTCCATTTTCAACTGAAATTGGTTTGTCCCTAAAATAGTTGGCTAGATATCATAGAGATTACATTGCTTTTGCATCATAATCATTGACCTGTTGATTTATTCTAAGGTCTGTAGCATTGAGCTCTGCGAGTCAGTGTGGTATGCTTAAGACCTGAAAGGAAGTTTGTATCATTATGATACTCCCATTGTAGTATGTTCATTCATAATATCTTTGGTGTGACTTCTAATTGATGAATTATTATTTGTGTGTAACTCTACTTTTTCTGATATTTGAACTTGAAATACATGAATTGGAGAAAACTGGGAATACTTATGTGCTTGAATTGAATGCAGCGTTATATGGTAGTAATTATAACTTGTATGGGTAATATCTGTAGCATAGTACAAAAATAACATTAATGGTAGAAATAATAAAAAAGAAAAAGTATGTGTTATAGGCATATAGGTAATGCTTGCCTGTTAGTAGTTAATGTTTGAGATCCTCCTATATTAGCAACTTTATTTGATGCTTTACAGAAAGACTCTCCCAACTCTTGAAGAAATTATTTGAAACCCAAGAATCTGGTGACCTCAATGAAGAATTAGTTAAGGCTGCTGCCAATGGAGATGTTGCTAAAGTGGAAGATTTACTAAAAAGACCAGATGTGGATGTGAGCATTTTAAAAATTATTTTGAAGCGTATACAAAAATAGAATAGTGTAATGAACCTTATACTTCAGCAGTTATGAAGATTTTACCGCATGTGCTTCATCTATTCCTTCTTCCTTGTTTTTCTGAGGTATTTTAAAGAAGACACCACACATCATTTTTCAGTGTGCACTTCTAAAAGATATTGATATTTTCTTATTTTAATACTGTGACCTTTTTTATTTTATGATTGACAAAACTTAGATTTAGGTTTTTAAGTGGCTAGTGTCCTTTTGGGAAATTTAGTGAATTTTTCTCATGTAAATTTCATCTTGTCATGTCTTTTAAATATATTTTAATAACTTTTATAAGCAGTTTTCTATCCCTCTTTTTAAAACATTTAAACGTTTTCCTCTCCCGCCTCCTGTGAAAGTTGACTATTTCAGAGTTTATAATGCAGATAAATTGGAGGTGATGCATTTTGTACATCTTAATAGTTGATGTAATTTTACTGTTCACATAAACTATATTTTAAGTGGGCCATTTTGGTTCTTGCTTAGTCATCTGTTGGCTTTCCCATTGCTACTGTGCTGGCACTGATACGATGTTCAGTGCCCACCAGGAGATTGTAGATGGAGTGTCACTGTGATTCATTGTCGCTGTGTTGTGAGGCTTTTGTTGCCACACCTTTGCATGTAAGTATGCTAGACAGTTTGAAGAAGATCAGATCTATAATTGTAAGGTATAAACATTCCTATGAGCTCATGTGGCATTTTAGGTTTATTAGAGAGAGAGTAATTGCAGCAGCACAACACAGTGGTTTCTTGATTGATCACAAATAATTTGTTTCAGATATTAAAGTACCAAGTGTTTTTTGTGTTTGAAAGATAGAGTCAGACTTCTCATATATATATTTTATTTAAGGTTTACATTTTATTATACTTAATTTTTTTCTTCATTTAATTACTAATTTATTTTAGTTATTTTTTAACAATGTCATACATTCTAAAAATTTAAAGGGAAAAATAGTTTTACAAGGTTTATTATGAAAAACAACGTGTCCTTCTCAACCTTATTTTCCCATTCTTCAGAGGCAACTATTTTTACCTCTTTCAGCTGATTTTCTTCATATATTTACCTTCACATCTTCCAGTAACATACTTCTGTTATTTATTGATTTTTATGTTTTAGGAGTTATCTTTTGATACTTCACTGTGGAAGTGAGGATTCAGCTTTCTTTTTCCACTTCCAGCCCACCTTCACCACACATATACACACTCCTCCCAGCTCCTTAACATGGTTATATTGTGTTGTAATTTTAAGATTAGAATTAATTGTGCATGTTATTATTTAAATGACATTCATATCTGAGCTGTGGACGATACTGGAGTGTGTTTTCTTACAAACCTTTTTGTTTTCCTTGGTGTTCATAGTTGTTTTTTTTGAAAAACATTGAGGTGTAATTTACATATAGTGAAATAACATGGATCAGTCAGTTTTGACAAATGCATACACCCATGTGATCCACACTCCTATTAATATGTGGAACGTTTCTTTCATTCCAAAAAGTTCACTTGTAGTTTTTCCCAGTCAGTCCCTTTTAACCCCAGACATAATTAAATTTTTTTCTCATTTGTTAGTAATCTGTATTGTTATAATTAATTTTTCTCCGAACTTCTCTCTAATTGTCTGATCTCTCAAGACATTCAGGCACATCAGGTACGTATTCATTTCATCATCTAAGATTGCTTTCAGTGCCTTCTAATGTGATTCATTGGGACAGGTTGCCCTCTGCACCTGATGCCCGTTTGGAATGTCTCCTCATCCATCAGCCTGAGGGTTCCCTTCCCCTCTCTCCTGTGTTGGATTTCTTGTTTTCTGTATCCTTTGTCTGTTTCCACGTTTACTCTCTTTTGTGAAGTACAGTCTTTAGTAGCTTCTTAAGAAAGTGTTCATGGGAAATAGATCTCTAATATGTAATTTTTTTTTAAGCTTACAATTAAATTTTAGATGGGAATAGAATTCTAGGTGGGACATCATTTTCCTTCAGAATAATTCCATTTTCTGCCAGCATTCAGAATTGCTGTTGAGGAGATTTAAGCCGTTCTGATTCCTGGTCCTACACGTGAGCAGTTTTTTTCTCTCAAGTATGAAGATCTCTTTTTTTTGCTAATATTCTGAACTTGCACAGTGATGTGCCTTGATGTGGATCTATTTTTATCCATTGCTTTCGATGTTTGATCTTTTTATTCTGGAAGTTGTGTCTTTCCTATCTGGAAATTTTATATATATAAATGTATATATATTATATATTAGACTTTATTTTTTTAGAGCAGTTTTAGGTTTACAAACTAAAATTGAGAGGGAGTTACAGAGATTTCCCACATATCCTCTGCCCACATATGCATAACCTCCCCCATTATCAGCATCACTCACCCGAATGGTACATTTTTTACCAAGGATAAACCTACGTTAACACATTATAATCTCCCAAAGTCCATAGTTTACCTTAGGGTTCATTCTTGGTGTTGTACATTCTATGAGTTTGGACAAAAGTATAATGACATATATCCATCATTATAATAGCATACAGAGTATTTTCACTGCCCTAAAAATCTTCTGTGCTCTGCCTATTCATTTTTTCCCCCACCCCACCCCTGGCAACCACTGATCTTTTTATTGTGTCCATAGTTTTGCCTTTTCCAGAATGTCAGTAGTTGGAACCATACAGTAAAGCCTTTTCAGATTGGCTTCTTTCACTTAGTAATATGCATTTAAGTTTCTTCCATGTCTTTTCATGGCTTGATAGCTCATTTCTTCTTAGTGTTGATTAATATTCCATTGTCTGGATGTAGCACAGTTTATCCATTCAGCTACTGAAGCGCATATTGGTTGCTTCCAAGTTTTGACACTTATGAATGAAGCTGCTGTAAACATCCATGTGTAGGTTTTTGTGTGGACGTAAGTTTTCAGTTCCTTTGGATAAATACCAAGGAGCGTGATTGCTGGATCATATGGTAAGAATATATTTAGTTTTGTAGAAAAATGCCAAACTGTCTTCCATAGTAAGCATACGATTTTGCATTCCTATCAGCAGTATATGAGAGTTCCTATTGCTCCACATCCTTGCCAGCATTTGGTGTTATCAGTGTTCTGGATTTTGGCCATTCTAATAGGTGGTAGTGATATCTCATTGTTGTTTTAATTTGCATTTCCCTGATGACATATGATGGGGAGCATCTTTTCATATGCTTATATGTCATCTATATATCTTCTTTGGTGAGGTGTCTGTTCAGGTCTTTAGCTCATTTTTTAATTGGACTGTTTTCTTCTTGTTGAGTTTTAAAAGTTCATTGTATATTTTGAATAAGAGTACTTTACCTGCTATGTATTTTGCAAATATTTTTTTCCCAGTCCATGGCTTGTCTTCTCATTATCTTGATATTTTGTTTTGCAGAGCAGAAGTTCTTAATTTTAATGAAATCCAGCTTATCTTTCTTTCATAGATCATGTCTTTGGTATTGTATCTAAAAAGTCATTACTGTACCCAGGTCATCTAAGTTTTATCTTCTATGAGTTTTATAGTTTTGTGTTTTACATTTAGTCTATGATCCGTTTTGAGTTAATTTTTGTGAAAGATGTAAGGTCTGTGTCTAGATTCATTTTCTTGCAAGTGGATGTCCAGTTGTTCCAGCACCATTTGTTGAAGAGACTATCTTTGCTCCATTGTGTTGCCTTTGCTCCTTTGTCAAAGATCCTTTGGCTATGTTTATGAGAGTCTATTTCTGGGCTCTCTAGTCTGTTCCACTGATCTATTTGTTCTTTGGCCAATACCACACTGTCTTGATTACTGTAGCTTTATAGTAAGTCTTAGAGTCAGGTAGTGTCAGTTCTCCAGCTTTGTTCTTCTCTTTCAATGTTGAGTTGGCTACTCTGGGTCTTTTGCCTCTCCATATAATTTTTAGAATCAGTTCGTCAATATCCATAAAATAACTTGCTGGGATTTTAATAGGGATTGCATTGAATCTATAGATCAAGTTGGGAAGAACTGACATGACAATATTGAATCTTCCTGTCCATGAACATGGAGTATCTCTCCATTTATTTAGTTCTTTGATTTCGTTCATCAAAGTTTTTAATTTTCCTCATGTAGATCTCGTACATATTGTGTTAGGTTTATACCTAAGTATTAAATTTTGGGGGGTGATAATGTAAATGGTATTGTGTTTTTATTTGAATTTCCCTGATAGTTAGTGATGTTGAGCATCTTTTCATGTATCTGTTGGTCATCCATATGTCTTCTTTGGAAAAATGTCTATTCGGATTCTCTGCCCATTTTTAAATCAAATTGTTTTTTTGCTATTGAGTTATACGAGTTCTTTATATATTTTGGATATTAGCCCCTGATCATATATATGATTTGCAAATATTTTCTCCCATTCAGTAGATTGCCTTTTCATTTTGTTGATGATTTCTTTCGCTGTGCTGTGGTATTGTGTTTTTATTTTTAAATTCCACTTGTTTACTGTTAGTATATAGGAAAGCAGTTGACACTTGTAATATTAATCTTGTATCCTGCAATCTTGTTATAATCGCTTATTAGTTCCAGGAATGTTTTTGTTTATTCTTTTGGATTTTCTACATAAGTGATCATATCATCTATGAACAGACAGTTTTATGTCTTCCTTTCTAGTCTGTATATGTTTTCTTTTCTTTTCTTGCCTTATTGCATTAGCTAGGACTTCTAGTATGATGTTGAAAAGGAGTGGTGCTTTGAAAAGTTGAAAAGGTGCTTGCCTTGTCCCTGATTCTAGTGGGAAAGCTTTGAGTTTCTCACCATTCGGTATGATGTTACCTGTAATTTTTTTGTATATAGTCTTTATCAAGTTGAGAAAGTTTCCCTTTATTCCTAGTTTACTGAGAGTTTTTGTTTGTCATGAGAGGGTGTTGAATTTTGTAAAATGCTTTTTCTGTATCTATTGATATGATCATGTGATTATTATTTTTTCGTCGGTTGATGTGATGGATTATGTTAACTAATTTTTGAATATTTTACCAGACTTGCATACCTGGGATAAATCCTACTTGGTCGTGGTGTATAATTCTTTATGTATATTTTTGGATTCAATTTGCTAACATTTTGTTGAGGATTTTTGCATGTTCGTGAGGGATATTGGTCTGTAGTTTTCCTTTCTTGTAATGGCTTTGTCTGGCTTTGGTATTAGGGTACTGTTGCCCTCATAGAATGAGTTAAGAAATATGCCCTCTGCTTCTGTCCTCTGAAAGAGGTTTTAGAGAATTGGTATAATTCTTCCTTAAATGTTTGGTAGAATTCACCCTTCTGGGCCTGGTGTCTTTTTTTTTTTTGGCTCTTTGTCCATTCGTATCTGAATAAGATATTAAAAGGCCGATTGGTAGCTCTCTTTACCTGGACAGGACTTGGTGACTGACTTTGCATTATGGTGATTGTTGTGTGTAGAGCTTTTGAAGATCTCCAAATGCCGTCAAGTAGGTGTCTGTTCTCTATGGCTGTTCAGTTGTTTGAGGGAAGAAACGTCCTTTTTCCTGCCTAGAGACATGATGCATGGCAGCTAATACTCTGTCCTGGAGTTCGAGGAGTGGGCCTGGAGTGTGGCCATTGCACGTCAGATTTATACCTGTGGCCTCTCTTGTTAGCCCTCTGATGTGCTTGCATTTGCAGGCTTTGAATTTGTCTGGGGTTCTCAGCCGTTGTCTTCCCTGTTTCTATAATGTCAGAACTTCTTTGTCTGCTTGCTTTCTTTCAAAATTGTGTTGTTTTCTGATGTCAGCTCTCCCTTTCTCTTTGTCTTTATGGCTTTTGATGTTTGAAATTATTTTACTGTCTTCTTAGTGTAGTCTCAGGAAGGATAGGATATAAACATGTTTGGTCAGGCTATCATCTTTAACCATCTTTTATGGTTTTATGGATGGGAGTGAATGCGGTGAGATTAAGAAATTGCACTTAGCCTTGGGTATGTTCATGGGTAAGTTATGCATTCGCGTAACATTCAAGGTGAAGAAAAGATTGGAAATTACTGCTTTATAAACAGAATAATTGTATATAGCTCAATAATATATATATATATAGCTCGTTAACAATAACAGAATAATTGTATATAACTCATTAATCCTTCATGGAAGTTTGCTTGCAGTTGGTATTCGATATATTTGTCTAATTGAATTTATTTGTACTATAGTAGAAAGTATCTTCTCTAAAAGTTTTCCATTCACCTTATTGTCCTTTTTTATTGAAACATAGGATCTGAGATATAATAATCCAAATAGAAGTAAATATACAAAACTAGTGTAACTTATTTCCCTTTGTCTGTCCCTCCTTCTTTCCCTTGCTTTCTTTCTTTTTTCACCTTTGTAGATTGGCTAAACAGTTCTTTCATAGCTCTTTGAACAAGAGAAGTTACGTCTGTTTAAAAAAATGCCTGCATCCCTTCTCTAAATTAGAACAGTTTCTGGTGATCTGTACTAGGATATATGGAACACCAACCTAAATTGTTTTCATAGAATCATACAGTGTGCTAGATTTAAACCTATACTACGTGTATATATTGGCTCTGTCTGGTTTGTGACATTCCTTCAGCCTTTGGTTTTTTTTTTTCTTTAGGTAAATGGACAGTGTGCTGGCCACACAGCTATGCAAGCTGCTAGTCAGAATGGACATGTTGACATTTTGAAGTTACTTTTGAAGCAAAATGTGGATGTAGAAGCAGAGGTAATTAAACTAAGCTTGAAAACTATTTTAAGTAAAAATGGATGTCCCAGAAATAGTACTTCTATATCATGAGATGGATTTTTTTCATTCTTGAAATTTAATATTCACCTAAGGCTCTTGTGACTGAAAAGAAAAATTTGACAGATGACAACTTGAAGCATGTCTTGTTTTTCTGTAATCCTTCAATATTCTAGGCATAACCCTAAGTGAAGATAGGAGTTGTTTCCCTTTACTATGGTAGGACCAGGATGCTGTTGGGAGCCCTGTTGGGCTCATCTAAGAATTATACTGGGGAAGTTGAGGGAAGGGGAATATAGATCACGTAGGCCAAGATTTTTCCTGATCTGTGACGCCCGGAGGCCTTTCTTGGTTTTTTTTTTTGTTTTTCTCATAAGGGAACCAGTAAATTAGAATTTGTTTAGTCTTATTGTTTCTTATGTTAATGTGGATCTTTGAAGATTTTACAGTGCATTTTATTGCTCTATGTATATGCGCTTAATTTAATTTAGAGTATATTCTTATTAAAGGGAAATAAATACTTTTTACTATCATTGGAATTTCAATCGAGAATCTGTACGAGTGGAGTGAAGGATGGCTTCCTTTGTTGTAGTTAACTATAGCCTCATTACTTAAAATATATATTAGAATTACACTTGTTTTAGTCTAATGCAAGATTATTCAGGAGTAAGTCAAATTCAATCAAATTTAGACTAGGCAGAATGTTGCAATTTTGTCCAAATGATGCTCTCATCCGAGGAAGCTTAATAAGGACTTAAACTGGTGGACCAGCCTGTTTTTACTAATTAAAAAATTTTAAAGGTACCTATCTGAAAGGAGAAGTCTTATATTATTTTTGCTTTTTTCTCCAATTGTATGCATTTTGAGTTGTTGGATAGCTACTACAGAGCCATTGGTTTGTAGGTGTAAATAAGTCGTCTTTGATGTTGAAATTTTCTTTTGCCTAGAAAGAGCTTAAATTTTAAATTAGCATAATAGACATCATAAACTATCTGATAGTTTTATTACTGTGATGTCTTTATGAAAGAGATTATATAATTTGATTTTGCTTTTACAGTAGTAATTTTTAATTTAAGTTACATCTTTGTTGGTTGTGAATTTAGGAACCCAGTATGTGTTATAAGGTTTTTTGGTAATACGGGAAAGGCTTAATTTAAATTTAGTATTTTGTAAATGTCAGGCAGTTAGTTTATTTTATTATTGTGTTAGTCTGGTCTGGGGAAATGGAGTGAAATTCCCTGAATTGAATATCTCATTTTTAATTCAGTGAATCCAGAAACTACAATAGCAACAACTACTAAAATATCAAAGCCCTTCTGATTATAGCTAATAAGGCAAGAGACTGAAAAACCAAAATTTCTTTTTGCCTAATTTTTTTAAAAAGTATGCTTTCTGATTCAGAATTTAATTACTAAACCAGGCAATATAAGACTATCAATAAATTTGTGTTTCTAAAGACTTTTTGTTCACATGAGAAGCTCTGTAGAATAAGGGTGCAGCTTTGGGGTAGGAACGAAGTTGGCACTTTTTTTTCAAGAGTGGGTTTCCTTTTTCCTTAATTGAACTCAAATACAAAGCAAATAATTAGTTAATACTATAAACATAGTAAGACTGGAGTTGGAGTGAGGCTCAGTAGGCTAGGTGTTTGTAAATAATTTATCTTTCAGTTTGAAAACTATGTGTTGACTAGAGCGGTGAGATAACATGTGGACTTCTACCATACCTACTCATTTGGATTTAAGTTCCGTGCATTTATTTTCTGTTTTAAAAACCATTGTAGGCAGATTTAATTTGTAGATGTCTGGAGACATTTTTGATTGTGACTAACTGGTCAAGGAGGGGCGGGGAGAGTACTACTGGCATCTAGCAGGTAAAAACTAAGGATGCTACTGAGTGTCCTACAGTGCACAGGACAGCTGCCACAACAAAGAATTATCTGGCCCCAAATGTCAATAATGCTGAAGTTGAGAAACGCTGGTTTAAAAGATGAAGAAATTCATTAATTTTACAGATGCACTTAAATTTGTGATTCATCATTTACCAGTTTGTTATTAATTTTTTTATTGGACATTTTAAACATTTATAAAAGTAGAATAGTATATTGAATCCTATGTACTCATGAACCCACTTCAATTATTTTTCGTGACCAATTTTGTCTTATCTGTACCTCCTTACCTCCCACTCTCTCCACTAAATTATATTGAAGCAGATCCAGATGTCATATCATTTCATCTATAAATATTTATGTATCCTAAAAAGATAAGTGCTCTTTTTTTAAACTTTATTATACCTTTAACACACCTAAAAACAATAATGATTAACAGTGATTTTTAAAAATCTAATTTTATTAAAATTTTTGAGGTTAGCTGAAGAATAAAGAAAATAATATATTTTGTTCTCTGTTTATCTCATTCTGTAACATTTCATTGTTTTCATCTGCATTAGGAAGTGGGCTCAAGATAGTATAGATCAGGGGTTGCAAATTACGGGCCCCAGGCCAAATCCAGCCCTCCATTTGTATTAAGTATTATTGGAACACAACACACTCATTCATTCGTTTATTGTGTGTGGCTGCTTTTGTGCTACAACTGCAGAGTTGAGTAGTTGTGTGGTTGGGATGAGAGACTGTATGGCCTGTAAAACCTAAAATATTTGTTTTCTGGCCCTTCACAGAAAAGTTTGTTGGCCCCTAGTATAGATGACTATTGTAGATTTTTTTCAGTTGATTAAGCTGTTATCAAACTAAATTATTTAGTATATATCATTCCTTTTGACTATATGATAAGATTACATTTTTTTTTCTATTTTTTTTTTTTAAGGGGGCCAATTCTTTTTTTTTTTTTTTAATTTATTTTTTTTACCCCCAAAGCCCCAGTAGATAGTTGTATGTCATAGTTGCACATCCTTCTAGTTGCTGTATGTGGGACGCGGCCTCAGCATGGCCGGAGAAGCGGTGCGTCGGTGCGCGCCTGGGATCCGAACCCGGGCCACCAGCAGCGGAGCGTGTGCACTTAACCGCTAAGCCACGGGGCTGGCCCTTTTTTTCTATTTCTTAGGGAAAACTCAGAGAGCTATTTTGGAATGTTGGTTGTCTCCATGTATGACCTAATGAGTACAACAGGATTACATTCTGTTTCCTCCTTATTGTATAGGTAAAGGCACCAAGGACTGTGAGATCTTAGTCATGTTGATATAGGTGAGCTAATTTTAGATCCTCCAGGGACTCAGTATCTTTTTCTTACTGATAAAGTGTAAGAGTAAAGGTGTGGAGTGTTGAATGGAAGACCAGTTTTTTTTTTAAATTTTTGTGAGGAGATCAGCCCTGTGCTAACATCTGCCAATCCTCCTCCATTTTTGCTGAGGAAGACCGGCCCTGGGCTAACATCCGTGCCCATCTTCCTCCACTTTATATGGGATGCCGCCACAGCATGGCTTGACAAGTAGTGCGTCGGTGCGCGCCCAGGATCCGAACTGGCGAACCCTGGGCCGCTGCAGCCGAACGTGCGCACTTAACCGCTTGCGCCACCGGGCTGGCCCCCGAAGACCAGTTTTTAAAAGTGTGTCTTTTACAATAAGTTTTCAAATACAGTACAAATATATACTGAAGTTATCAGGAAACTTGGGGTGGTTTTATTATTTAAGGTTAATGAAAACTGTTTTGAATGGAGAGGATTAATAGTAGGGAACAATACTAGACTTTGTCAGAAAACCCACGTTGTAAGGGTATTGCTGTCTAAAATGGTATTGGGTGAAAAGTTTGATTGATATAAGCCTTAGTTTCCTCATGTATGATAATAACTTAAAGGGTTAGGGTTGGGATGTGAAGTAAGGGCAATAATTAAGATAGCAGTTATAGTATACAACAGCATGGGAATTTAAGGTGTTATTATTACTTGTGTTTGACTGTTCTTATTAAACATTTCTCTCCAACTGGTGGAAGTTAGTACAGTTTCTCAAGAACCAGATGCTAATTCTCTCTGATTCTGCTTGTCTAGTTAATGAAAACAAACTGTAGGAACATTTTATTTAATTGTAAAACTGAGAAGGAGAGGGCAAGTGGGCTTCAAGACTGATCAGTTTAAGGGAATTATTTTCTTAAAAACAAGTCAGGACCCAGAATAATAACCTCCAAAATGGTTCTGGGAATTGGTATACATAGGGATCTGTATTAATTCAGGTTGTGACTGGAGACTTCCCTCTTTCCCTACCCCTACACCCTTCCTCCCCCCAAAACTGGCACTGTTGAAACATGGCATGTCAAAGAAAGATTCTGTTTATAAGACCAGAAAACAGTCTTTAAGTTGCCTTTTGCAGGAAGGTAAACTAGAATCTGAGGTTGCCCAAACAAACAAGGTCAAGTTTTAGGGGCTGGCCCTGTGGCCTACTGGTTAAGTTCGGTGCGCTCCACTGTGGTGGCCTGAGTTCCGTTCCTGGGCGCAGGCCTACACCATTCATCAGCCATGCTGTGGCTGTGACCCACATACAAAATAGAGGAAGATTGGCCACAGATGTTAGCTCAGGGCAAATCGTCCTCAAGCAAAAAGAGGAAGATTGGGAACAGATGTTAGCTCAGGGGCACATCTTCCTCAGCAATAAAAAGAGGTCAAGTTGTAAAAGGGGACATGTCATAGTTTTACAGTCTTCCCTTATCAATAAATTCTTTTGGTTGCTCAGGTTAGTTCTTAAGAATCATCGATTCCTTTTTTTTTTTCATGTTCTTCATCTGATCCATCATTAAATCTTGTTGGTGCCTTAAAACATATCCAAAATTTAAGCAGTTTTCACCCTTCCTGCTGACACCACCCTGATCTTCACACTTCTCTTCCCCTAGATAGCCTCATGACTTTCTCTCTCACTTCTTTCAGGTATTGACTCAAACCTTCCCTGGGAGGCCATCCCTTGGCTGTCCTATCTAATCCTTCCTTACTATATTTTTTCCTTGGCACTTTTTGCTACCTAAAGTTTATTATTTGTTTACTCATTTTCTCTCACACTGCAATGTAAACTATGAGGGCATGAACTTTATTTTGCCCATTGTTGTATTCCCAGTGTCTAGAATAGTCTGAGCTCATAATAGGTACATAATAAATACACATTGAAGGAATGAATGAATGCATGAACAAACAATCCTGTTGAGGTTTTAATATGATCAAAATACCAGCATCTTGATTAATTGAATGAGTTTTAAGGAAAATAAGATGAAGTATAATATTACCTATTATATTTGAGAATAATAAAATAATTGAACTAATTTACTGAAAATGTCAGTGTGTTCAGGAAATGTTTAATTCAATTTATGTTAAAAATCATGATGGTTACTGAGAGGATTCTGGGAAGATGATGAAGTAGGAGGTACTAGGAATTTGTTTCCCCACCTAGACAACAACTGCACTGGCAGAATCTTTCTGATATAACTATTTTAGGCCTCTGGATTCTATTGAAGGATTTCTACTTTCAGGGGAAGGCTTGGAGGTTAATTACGGTTAATTTTGGTCAATTTCAGCTCTTAGCTCAGCAGGAGCTACCCATATCCCACCCTCCAGCCCAGTGGCAGGCAGCTAAGCTAAGTATGTGTTCCTGGATCAGGTTGCAGGAGGCACAGTGGGCAGTAAGGACCCTGTTGTACAAATATCAAGATCTGTGTTCTGATGGCTAATTGCTACTTCTGATCATGGAGGTGCACACACTGAGGTGGGCAGCCATTGTTCCATCCTCCCATTGTTGCAAGCCCTTTCTTATCAGCTGAAGTGACTTCCAGAGGATTTAAGAGTCTGCCCTTTTCCTTTCCCCTCCCATTTTTCTCTTTTTCTCCTTTTGGGAGCTTAGCATTAAAGTCTAGTACATTCAAAATCAACTGCATGTGTGAGGGAAATTAGAAAGTCACTGCACATGCCCAAGGAAAGCTGCAGGCTCAGAAAAGACCTGAGAAGACCTTAAGTTTACATCTCAGGCTATAAGCATGAAGAAGCCTACATCAGTCAAAAATAAAACAAGAAACAGCAAACTCTGTGGGAGGGAGAGAATTTGATTTCCAGAGTTACCACATTATTAGATTCAAATGTCCCATTTTCAACAAAAAATCACAAGGCATACAAAAAAACATGAAAGAATGACCTACTCAAAGGAAAAAAAATAAACCAATAGAAACTGTACCAGAGAAAAACCAGATGGCAGACCTACTAGACAAAGCCTCTAAAACAGTTGTCTTAAAGATGCTCGAAGAACTAAATGAAGTTGTGTAGAAAGTCAAGAAAATGATGTGTGAACAAAATGGAAATATCAGTGAAGACATAAATAACATAAAAGAAAACCAAAAACAAATTCTGAAGCTGAATAATACAAGACAATATGATACAATAACCTGAAAAGTATAAGAACTTAAAATGAAACATTCATGGAGGAATTCAGAGACAGATTTAACCAGGCAGAAGAAGGAACCAGTGAACTGGAAGATAGGACAATGGAAATTATTGAGTCTGAGAAACAGAAGAAATAAAAGGTTGGAAAAAAATGGAGAGAGCCTAAGCGACGTTTGGGAAACCATTAAGCTGACCATGATACATGTTGTAGGAGTCCTAGAAGCATAAAAGAGAAAGAGAGAAAGGGGCAGAGAGATTATTTGAAGAAACTATGGCCAAAAACTCCCCAAATTTGGTGAAAAACATGAATATAAACATCTAAAAAGTGCAGTGAATTCCATGTAGGATGAACTCAAAGGGACCCCCCCCCCACTGAGATACATTATAATCAGACTTTTAAAGAGAGAATCTTGAAAGCAGCAAGAGAAAAGTGACTTGTCATTTACAAGGGATCCTGTTAAGATTTTCAGCAGATTTCTCATCAGAAACTTTAGAAGCCAGAAGATAGTGGGCTGATATATTTAAAGTGCTAAAAAGAAAAAAAACCTATCAACCAGGAAGCCTATATCTAGCAAAACTGTCCTTCAAAAGTGAGGGAGAAATTAAGACATTTCCTAGACAAAAGCCGAGGGAGTTTGTTACCACTAGAGCTTCCTTGCAAGAAATCTTTTTTTTTTTTTTTATAATTTTATTTATTTATTTTTCCCCCAAAGCCCCAGTAGATAGTTGTATATCATAGCTGCACATCCTTCTAGCTGCTGTGTGTGGGACGCGGCCTCAGCATGGCCGGACAAGCGGTGCGTCGGTGTGCGCCTGGGACCCGAACCCGGGCCGCCAGTAGCGAAGGGCGCGCACTTAACCGCTAAGCCTCGGGGCCGGCCCTCCTTGCAAGAAATCTTAAAGAGAGTCCTGCAGGTTGAAATGAAAGTATATTAGATAGTAACTCAAAGTCATGTGAAGAAGTAAAATCTTAGTAAAGGTAAATACTTGGGCAATTGTAAAAGATAGCATTATTTTAACAACAGCGTGTAACTCTACTTTTTTTTCCTACATGATTTAAGAGACTAATACATTAAAAAATTATTAGTCTAAAATGTAGTTTTATTTTAACTTTGGTTTGTAACTGCACATTTTGTTATCTACGTAATTTAAGAGACTGATGGATTAAAAAAACAATTATTAGTTTATGTTTTTGGACACACAGTGTACAAAGATGTAGTTTTGTGACATTAGTACTGAAAGGGGTGGTGGGATGGAGCAGTAAATCAGTAGAGTTTTTTGTATGTTGTTGAAGTTAAGTTGATGTAAATTCAGATTAGAGTCTTATAACTTTAGGAAGTTAAATGTAATCCCCATGGTGACCAAAAAGAAAATAGTTGTAGAATATACACAAAAGGAAATGAGAAGGGAATTAAAATGTTTCACTACAAAAAATCAACTAAATACAAAAGAGACAGTAATGTAGGAAACAAAAGACATAAAAGCTATATGACATATAGAAAACAAATAGCAAAATGATAGAAGTTCTTCCTTATCAGTAATTACCCTAAATGTAAATGGATTAAACTCTCCAAAAGACAGAGAATGGCAGAATGGATTAGGAACAAAAACAAAAACAGAAAGCTTGTTCTAACTGTATGCTGTTTATAGGAGACTCACTTTAGATGCAAAGACACCAATCGGTTTAAAGTGAAAGGATGGAAAAAGATATTCCATGCAAGTAGTAACCAAAAGAGAGCAGGGGTAGCTATACTAATTTTACACAAAATAGACTTTAAATTAGAAAGGTTATAAGAGACAAGGACATCATTTATTAATAAAAGATTCAATATAGCAAGAAGATATATTAATTATAAACATTTACATGCTTAATAAAAGAGCATAAAAATATATCAAACCAAATTGACAGAATTGAAGGAAGAAATAGCTTCTACAATAATAGTTGGAGACTTCAATATCCTATTCTCAATAATGGAACAACCAGACAGAAGATAAGTAAAGACGTAGAGGACTTGAACAATACAGTAAGCCAACTAAAGCTAACAGACACACACAACATTCTGCCCAACAACAACAGAAAACACATGCTTCTCAAGTGCACCTGGGACATTCTTCAGGATAGACCATATGTTAGGTCACAAATTATGTCTCAGTAGATTTAAAAAGGTGGCTATCATACAAAATGTCTTCTCTGACCACAGTGTGATGAAGTTAGAAATCAATAATACAAGGAAAACTGGAAAATTCACAAATCGGTGGAAATTAAATAGCACACTCTTAGTCAATGGATGAATCAAAGAAGAAATCACGAGGGAAATTAGACAATACTTAGAGATGGATGAAAACAAAAGCACAACATACTAAAAGCTATGGGATGCAGCGAAAGCAGTGCTAATGGGGAAATTTATAGCTATAAATGCTTATATTTAAAAAAAAAGTTACCAAATCAACAACCTAACTTTACAACTTAAGGAACTAGAAAAAGAAGAAGAAACTAAACCCACAGGTAGTAGAACGAACGTAATAAAATATTCAAGCAGAGATAAACAAACAGAATAGAAAAAACAATAGAGAAAATCAATGAAACCAAAAATTGGTTCTTTGATCAGAAAAATTGACAAATGTTTAGCTAAATGGACTAAGAAAAAAGAAAACCAAATTACTAAAATCAGAAATGAAAGTGAGGACATTACTACCAATTCTATAGAAATGTAAAGAATTACAAGAGTATTATAAACAGTTGTTATGTCAATGAATTGGGTAACATAAATGAAATGGACAAATATCTAGAAACACAAAACCAACTAAGACTGAATCATGAAGATGTTACAGGAAATCTGAATAGACCTGTAACTAGTAAGAAGATTGAATCAGTAATAAAAAATCTCCCGACAAAGAAAAGCCCTGGACCTGATGATTTCAATGGTGAATTCTATCAAACATTTAAAGAATAACTAACACCAGTCTTTCACAAACTTTTCCAAAATATTGAAGAGGAGAGAACGCTTCCTTACTCATTCTATGAGGCCAGTGTTACCTTGATATCACAGCCAGGCAAAGACACTATAAGAAAAGAAAACTACAGACCAATATCCTTTATGAACATTGATGTAGAAATCATAGAGACAGAAAGTAGAATGATGGTTTCCAGGGGCTGAGGATAGGGAGAATGGGGAGTTACTGTGTAACGTGTATAGAGTTTTAGTTTTGCAAGATGAAAAGAGTTCTGGAGATGGATGGTGGTGATGGGTGCACAACAGTATGAATGTGCTTAATACCACTAAACTGTACACTTAAAAATTGGTTAAGATGATAAGTTTCATGTTATTTATATTTTACCACAAAAAAAAATCATTAAAAAAGCAAGATTGTTATTAAGGCATATTAAGGATTCAATTCAGCACCCATTTTGGTTCTTATTAGTTAGTAGGCACTGTGGTATATCCTGGGAATAAAGATGATTAAGTCACAGTTGTAGATGCCAAGAAGCTCACAGTCAAATAAAAATGACAGACTTGGAAACAAATAATTATACTGTAGTGTGATAAGTGAGATAATAGAAGGAGAGATAAATTAACTTTGTGAGAGTCAGGGGAAGTTTCTGTCAACTTAAAAAAAAAAAAGGCAACTGCAGAACAAAAGGAGAGCATTTATTTGGGGTCTTAGATTTGCAATTTGGGCAACACAGATTCCCTGAGCAGCCAGACAGGTGTCCTCCTGAGGAGTAAAAGTCAGGAGTTTTTATTAGCAAAATGGAGAGCCCAGACCAATTACCTCAGTTGTTTGTTAGGGAGGGTAGATTTATATTACAGTTCATTGGCTTACTCAAGGACATCTTGTTGCAACCAGAAAAAGTATATTTTTGCACAGTCCTTCAGAAAGTCCCTTCTCAGCAAATAATTCCCTTTTGGCAAGTGAGCAAGTTCAGCACAATTTCATATTTGTAACAAGATGGAGTCCAAGGTACAAAATGGAGTCACTGTTGCCACCTTGATTCACATTTCATAGGAGAGGAGTTGCGTGAGCTGAGTTTTAAAGGCTATCTATTCTCAAGCCAACAAGGTGATAAATGAGAGCATTGAAATCTGGAGAGCAGCATATGAACATATGGGGTCAAATAAGTTGATAAGTGTTTTTTATGTGAAGCAACTATGGCAACGGATGAGTCTGGAATGGTCCACAGAAGTAGGCTTTAAACGAGGTTTGTTCTATATACTAGAGTTACATTAAAGAGTTTTAAACGTAAATTTTGTGTTTTACAGAGAGAATTCTGTCTTATGTGTGAAAAATAGATTGGGATAAGAATAAAGTGGAGGCAGGGTGAGCTATGGCAATAGGTCAGGTGAGAGAAAATGTAAGGCCTGAATTAATCCGTGGTAGAACTGGTGAAGAGAATAGATACGAGCATAAATTGAGCAGCAAAAGCCATAGAATTTGGTGCTTGCATATAGGGGCTCAGGGAAAGGAAGTAGGTGAGCATGACCTACTCACCATGTTTTGTTGGTGGTTGTGTTGACTATATGGTCTTTGGTTCTATCAGCTAAGATAGAGAAGACTGGAACCAGAGCAGTTTTGGAAAGAGAAGGAGACAAGAGGGTAGAAAGAACCAAGATCAGTTTTAGATTTAATTTGAGGTCCCTCCACAAATCCTTTTAGGTAACCTTTTGGAGGCCAGCTATAATGTTGTCCCTCAGCATCTCATTTGGTGCCAGTATCAGACAGAATAATGAGCTGTATGTTTTAGGTTTATTTGGAATACTTAAGATGAATCCAAAAGAAGACCCTGTTTAAGGTCTTTGTGCAACTGAGGTTTCCTAATTTAGAAGAAACCTGGAAATAAATTTAACTGTTGTTTTTTAGTGCATCTGTATTTTTGAAAATCTTTTTTTTTTTTTAACATAAATAAATTGTTGACAGAACCTGCATAAAAGTGTTTCAGTAGCAGTTTTCTAACAACCATAAGTGTATGGTACACTTCATACATTGTTCCTCTTTGCATTCAGTGAGTGTGAGTGGTTCCTTTCTTAACAGAAGGAGTAACACTAGTTAAGCTTAAAAATTGTAACAGAAAGTAAATCCAGATTGGAGGTTAGGAAGATCTTTTTAAATATAAGATTCTGAAATATTGAAGTGCCTTACTAGAGAGGTTAAGATACACACGTGCGCACACACACGAACATAAATTTTTTGTGTGTGTGTGAAAAGCTTGTTTTTCTGGGATGTTTAATATAACGCTGCTCAGAGACAAAAGAGTTGAATCTTGTCTTTCATGTGATAGTTTGCTAGTTTCTTTATACTCAAGGTTGATAGGAACAAAAACTCCTAGCCTGGTTTAGCTGAAATATTCATAAGGTGGAAGTACTCCTGAGTCGTGATTTTCCTACCTTTTCAAGAATGGTTGTCAAATCTTTGTGGACTCCTGTATGAATGACTTTACTTTTTTTTTTTTTTTTGTGAGGAGGACCAGCCCTGAGCTAACATCCAATGCCAATCCTCCTCTTTTTTTTTTGCTGGGGAAGACTGGCCCTGGGCTAACATCCATGCCCATCTTCCTCCACTTTATATGGGACTCTGCCACAGCATGGCTTAACAAGCGGTGCGTCGGTGCACACCCGGGATCCGAACCGGTGAACCCCGGGCCGCCACAGCGGAACGTGTGCACTTAACCGCTTGCACCACCGGGCCGGCCCCAGAATGAATGAATGACTTTACTTTTAATATCCGTTTGAGAAGATACGCCAAGACCAAAAACTATTTTGAAATCAGCAACTGTTTTTTTTTAATGTATTTAAACACATTAAATGTATTTAATCACAACAGTGTTTATCTCTTATCCTTGAAAAGTAGTTAAATAATTCTGAGTACCATATGAATTTTCAAACCCCTTGCAAAAACCACTGCTCTGGAGAAAGTCTTAGAGCAGGCTTACTTTTGAAATGGAGTATGGAATAATATAAAATAAAAAAGGGTATATAATATAAAAAGTCTTTATAAAATTTTTTAAATGGAAAGTTTATATAGTTGTATCATAATTTAACACTTTCCTAATGTTAACTTATCGTCATGGCTGATAAATTAGGAGTAATGAAGAATTGAACTACTTCTGATAAAACTCTTTGTCCAGGGGCCGGTCCCGTGGCTTAGCGGTTAGGTGCGTCTGCTCCGCTACTGGCGACCCAGGTTCGGATCCCGGGCGTGCACTGATGCACTGCTTCTCCGGCCATGCTGAGGCCATGTCCCACATGCAGCAACTATAAGGATGTGCAACTGTGACGTGCACCTGTCTGCTGGGGCTTTGGGGAAAAAAAAAAGAGGAGGAGGATTGGCATGGATGTTGGCTCAGGGTTGATCTTCCTCAAAAACAAAAAACTCTTTGTCCAATATATGTGTGACATGATATATTGATCCAGGTTCATCATTCATCTTTGGAGTTAATCGCTATTCAAGTGAATTTCTAATTATTTTGTTGGCTCCATTCTGTTTCTCTTTCTCACATTAATCTGGTTCTTGGTGAATTATAGCTTCAGGTTTTTCTTTCTTAAGTATTCATTAATTCAGATTGAAATACTGATGTTTAGGATAAAGATGGAGATAGAGCCGTTCATCACGCAGCTTTTGGAGACGAAGGTGCTGTTATAGAAGTACTACACCGAGGCAGCGCTGATTTGAATGCTCGCAACAAGCGCCGACAGACACCACTTCATATTGCTGTCAATAAAGGTCATCTTCAAGTTGTGAAGACGTTATTGGACTTTGGCTGTCATCCCAGTCTTCAGGTAAAACTTTTAAAGAAATAGATTCTGCAGGTATTGCTAGAATCCTATTAGAGGGAAGTACTAGGTTCTATGGTAAGCATTCTGTTGTTATCAGTTCTTGCTTGTACAGTCATAGTAAATGATACCAAAGGTGTAGAATATAATAAAATTGGCAGCTATTCCTTCTTAGAAAAGCCTTTTTAAAGAAAATGTCAGATTAGTTTTATATTGGGGGTGGGGACGGGGACTTAAAGAAGTATGATTGGCTGCATTTCATAATAGTTACTTCATAACTATCTAAATTATTATTATTATTATTTTTTTTGTGAGGAAGATCGGCCCTGAGCTAACATCTGCCAATCCTCCTCTTTTTTTGCTGAGGAAGACTGGCCCTGGGCTAACATCCATGCCCATCTTCCTCTACGTTATATGGGATGCCGCCACAGCATGGCTTGACAAGCGGTGCGTCGGTGCGCGCCCGGGATCCAAACCGGCGAACCCCGGGCTGCTGCAGCGGAGTGCGTGCACTTAACTGCTTGCGCCACTGGGCCAGCCCCACTATCTAAATTATTTTAATTGTAGCTTAATTTATCTTAGAGTCTTGGTCTAGTCATTAGTCTAGTCTTGGAAGATTTTCTGTTTTAGAAAATATATAGGGTTTTAGGGTTGATTTAAAGTTGGATCTAATTTTTGAAGCAAGAGTCCTCTAAGAGGTGATTCTTCCCATCCAAAGTTTTAGCAACCGAATGAATTAAATTGGGTAGATCTTAGAGAAGTAATGAAGAAGAAGAACTGAGGACTGAGAGTTTGAGAAGAACTGAAAGAATCAGAGGTTTTGTTCAGCTAGCTGGTTATTAGAGACTAAAATTTTTGAGGTATAGCCATTTTGGAACTGACAGCTTCTAAGTGGATGGAAAGATTGGAGGATGGGGGAGGAACTAGGGAGTGTTAATCTGTTGAAGGAGAGGGAATTTATACCTGCTCACTTTTTTGGTCTAAAATGGAGGGCAAAGTCATTTGTTGAGAGTGAGTGGGGAGTGGTAGGTATAGAAAGGGTAATTGAAACGAATGATAAATGTTTGGAACAGCTACTGTGGGGACTAGAAGGCAGGACAGATCAGGGCTTGTAGGAGCTTATTCCAGCCGTGTTAAGAGCCCATCTCAAGTTGGAGTCTATGAATTTTTAGTGCCATCAGATAGGAGGATAGCAGATGGATTGTTGGAGTGAACCTGTATTAGGAATTTCTTATGTGGGTAGATGAATATATGCCTGGGATTGGCAAACTTTTTCTGTAAAGGGCCAGATAATATTTTAGGCTTTCATATGATTTCTGTCACAGCTATCCAGTGCTGCCATTGTAGCATGAAAGCAGCCACAGATAATACGTAAATGGATGTGTGTGGCTGTGTTCCAATAAAACTATTTACAAAAATAGGTGGCAGGCTGGATTTGGCCACCGTAGTATATACCATAGGTTAGGCTATACATGGCTTTACTGAAAATAGTATTTATGAAAGTATGAAATGAATGAGGTCTAAATTATCCATTTATGCAGATGACTGATAATGAATAACAACTTATTGCTAAATCAGTTGATTAATGAAAAAAAGTAGTCAGTAAAGGATTCAAGTCAAGATTCAAGTCAATCTTGAAAAAAAGGTAGACTGAGATGCCAGATTTCTTCTACATTTGTTTTCATTTTGAGTTAACTAGCTACTTTCCTGCCCTTTGAGAACATGTAGATTAGTGATTCTCAGCCATGACTGCCCAATATATTCAGCTGGAAAGCCCTGAAAAACTACTGATGCCTGGGTCTCACCCCTAGAGATTCTGGGGTAGTTGGTCTGAAGAGCAGCCTGGGTATCAGGATTTTTAAGAGCTCCCCAGCAGATTCTACAGCGCAGCTGAGGTTGAGAACCACTCACTTTTCATTCAGTGCTATGGGGCTCCAAGACTGGTGTAGGTTTGGTGTGGAAATTCAGGGTACAACAATTAATGGTGGGAATATGGTATAGCAGGCCATTTTAAACTAATGAATTTTTGGAGGCAGCTTTTCCAAATCATTAATATTGTTATTTGCTGAATTATCTTTGAGAGTACTTCTTTGATTTTTCTTTCTTTGTTGTGTTTTCCATCTAGATTGAGTATGAGTTTATTTACTATAATGAGGCTAATGTTTCTTGCCTGTATTTTTTAATTTAACACACAGCATGTTTTATTGATGTTTGTTGGATATGGCTTCTGTTTTTGTTTCTTTGTTCAGTAGTTCAGTATAAGTATTAATGTTACATGTGATGATTAATTGAAGAACTAATGAAAGTCTCTTTAAACTTAAACCAAAAAGGATTCTGAAGGTGATACCCCTCTTCATGATGCAATAAGTAAGAAACGTGATGACATCCTGGCAGTTCTTCTGGAAGCTGGAGCAGATGTTACCATTACAAACAATAATGGATTTAATGCTCTACACCATGCTGCACTAAGAGGAAATCCCAGGTAAAGATGTCACCTTTTACTATTTTATATGCAATTTAAAAATATTTTCCTATTGCTAGTTCTCTTTTTCTGATACTGATGAGGAGATAATTTTGGCTTATTGTAGTGTTTTAAATAGTTTTAAGGTCTGTGAAAATTATATCTTCATTAAATAGATTAGTTTTATGTGATGATTTTTTGGTTGTAAAACTAATACAAGTTTTACAAAATGGCTATTTAAATATATATTAAATATGGATATAAAGTATCAGGAATACTTGCTTATTTTCTAAAGATTTAATTAAAATTCATTTTTTTGTTTCTTCAGGATCATTGTCAGGGGTACCCTCTAATCATGTTATCCATTTGCATAGTAATTATTTTTTTAAACTTGTGGCTAAATAACTGTTAAGTTACCTAATTCCTTATTAATAATATAGTTTTATAAACTTCTAGTATAGATGTTCTCCAACCTTTGATATAATAATAGGTGGTCTGCTGAGAAAAGCATTTGCTGGTTAAAGTTTAAGAAAGACTTTTGGGAAGTCATAGAATTCATAAAATATCTGGAAAGTCCCACAGAAAAGGAAAATGCTTAGCTTTGCTTAACCTAGAACTTTCCATGACTGAATGTTTTAGAATAACTTTACCTTTAGAAAATTCTGCATTAGATGTCTTCTGTTGAATCAGCCCTACATGTCTTGACTGAAGGAAGTGTTCACTTTGGAGTTTGTTTGCTTATTTATTTATTTATTTGTGAGGAAGATCAGCCTTGAGCTAACATCTGATGCCGATCCTCTTTTTTTTTTTTTTCCTGAGGAAGAGTGGCTCTGAGGTAACATCCGTGCCCATCTTCCTCTACTTTATATGGGATGCCGCCCCAGCATGGCTCTACAAGTAGTGCATCAGTGTGCGCCCGGGGTTCTGAACTGGTGAACCCCGGGCCACCGCAGCGGAGTGTGCACTTAACCGCTTGCACCACTGGGTTAGCCCCCTGGAGTTTTTGATAATTTAATCGATCCTGAATTTTTTTTAATTGAGATATAATTGACATACAACATTATATTAGTTTCCGGTATGGAACATAATGGTTAGATATATGTATATATTGCAAAATGATCACCACAATAAGTCTAGTTAACATCCATCACCACACATACTGACAAATTTTTTGTGTGTTGAGAACTTTTAGGATCTAGTCTCTTAGCAACTTTCAAATATACAATACAGTATTATTAACTGTGGTCACCATGAATTCTTATTCTTTGGTTCCATATTGCATTTTTCTATCATGTTTCCTTCTGATTTTTTGCTATTTTTTAGCTTCTTAGGATCACCACTAGAGGGTGAGCACAGAGAACAAAAAGATTTTATTGCTTTTGCTTGTTGGTACCCATAAAAAGGGGTACACAATGTAGGATGAAATAAGTGACCATATTTTAGATTATGTCTTGATTTGTTTTTTCAAATTACAAGTATTTGAACACTTCACAACACTTGAAGTTGTGAAGGAGACAAAATAGTATCATATGTTCCCTGCCTTTCAAGTAGAAGATGATGATGGTAGCACTTACCACATGCCGGGCCTCTTCTGAGTGGTTTACATGCATTATCTCATTTAAGCCTTTGACTAGCTTTTTGAGGTAGGTGTTAATATCCTCATTTTATAGTTGAAAATGTGAGGCTTATAAAGAGATGACTTATTCAGGATCACACAGTTGACTAGTGGAGCAGCTGGAATTTGAGCAAGGTCTATCTGACTTTAGAATCGTAGTTCTTAAGCACTTTATATTACTTTTTCTGTATTATGGTCTATATGTGAAGCAAGACTGGAACACATGGACAGTGTGAATGATTTAACTAACAATGTGTTCATACGTCGCTCCCCATGCTCCTTCTTTGCTTAGGGTTATCTTTGACTACTCGCTCACTCATTCTGAACTTCCAATTAGTTCGAAAATTCCATTTACTCTACAAGTCTTTTCAGTCCATTCCATTCTTTCTATTTCCATCGTTGCTGACCTAAGTAGTCACCACTTTTACCTGGACCATTACAGTATCTTTCTAATTGTTCTCCCTCATTTCAGTCTTATCTCTGATTTTAACTTTCATACAGTTACCAAATTATCATTCTAAAAGTGTGTATCTAATGACTCTCCTCTCCTGTTCCCAAATCCTCAGTTGCTTCCTATTGTACATAGAATAAAATCTGTACACCTTGACTTGGCATTCAGACTCAGTTCTGGTGTGTTCTGTGCCTGTCTTTCTAACTTTATCTCCCACTAATTAAAAGCCCTCTGCCCACCTTGCCCTTTAGCTACACTACACTACTCTTCTTTCCTAAGTCTGTTTGCTTTCTTCTTTCATTTATTTGAGCATTTTCTTCTATCAGGACGCCCTTATCCACCTTCTTTATCTTAATCATCTTTCTTCCAGAACTAGATCTCATCATTGAAATTATTTTCTATTTGCCCTATATTTCCTTGTCTGTGTTCTTATTTTATTGCACTTATAATCTGCTTTGTACTGTCCCTTAGTATGTGCATTTTTATGTTTCTTTCTTTTAAAATTGTGGGCCCTCATATTCATCTGTATGTTTCCCACAGTGCTTTCACTGTAGTAGGAACTCAATAAATGTTAGTCTTAATTTGACAGTCAGCACAGTGTTAATTATCACAAGAGTGTTTATATCAATTACAAAATAAATTCTGTAGAGAAACTGTTAGGAGTTCAAACAGAGCAATTACTTCAGATTAGAATGGTCAAAAAGAGACTTTATTGAGGGAATTTAGATTACAGTATTAAATCATAAAGTTTAAGATAAACTGAAAATTGAAGTGTTTAGCAAATGAGTAACTTGCAAATATTTTGAATTATTTTACTTTATTGGGAGTAGGTGTAGTATATTTAATAATGCCGAGTATATACAAGGGGGAGAAAATAGACTACTTTTGTTTGTTCAGTTTTTGAGAATTCCTCTGAAAATTTGTAAAATGACTGCTCCAAGCAGATAATTGGTGTCAGATAACATTAAGAAAAAAGGAAGAAAACCATTTTCATTCTACAACAAAGTGGTGCTTCAATTAAAGCTACATGACTTCTTTGTTCCCATTTCCTTAAGACATTTTATGTAGATTGCCAGATAAAGAGTGTGATTTTAATTGGACACTAAAGAGTATCAGAAGATGACACAACTTATATATCAGTTGTAGTTGCAAGTTGGGTTGTTTTGAGTTCTTTTTTCCTTATCAAATTTCTTATTCTTAAAATTGGCCCCTGTGCTAACCAGTGATGTCATAAGACAGAAGGAACCAATTCTGAGAAGTACTCAGAATTAAAAAAGTGTTTGGCTTTAACACTTATTTGTGAAAACCAGCTATAGTACATTTTTATTTCCAGAACCTGATGAACTTAGCATTTGTGGATAAAATATTAAATATGATTAACAAATGTGCTAACATTTTCTCTTTATAAGCATTTTATAATTTATATAACTTAATGACTTCATTACCTTGAATTATAACATTTTAATTTGTTCTTTGTGATCTTTGTTTTATATTGCAGTTATACTTCTTCAGTATTCTTGGCTTAACTGTTAGACTTTATGTATAGTCAATTTTAATCACAGTTGATGGTGCTTTAGTTAGTATAATTCTTAGCTATTTTTTGAGTTTTTTAATTAGAATGTCTATATTTTTTCTACTGTAAAAATATTACCAGCACAAATATTTACTTAGAATTGTTTTGATTTATTATGGTTAGTAATATGGAAAAATTTCCAAAATTTGTATGTGCATGTGTACACATGTGGAATTTAAGTATTATTCTGTTCCCTAGCTTTGCTTTTAGTTAACAATAATAATTTTTCAGCAATAAGTCAGTAACACAGTAGAGTTAATAATTATTGGATTTGCTTTTCTAAAAGAAAATGTAATTTTCTTTGTCATCAAAAATATGTCTAGATGTCCTATATTTCTGAAGAATGTACTTTGAAATCTAGATTTCAAAGCTGCAGATCAGTGGGGATTCCAGATTTTAAAGTTGATCTTGATGTTTCCTCATAATATGACACTAGCTGAAATAAAGACATTAAGAGAAAAGGAGTTGGGCGGGCCCCGTGGCTTAGCGGTTAAGTGCGCGCGCTCCGCTAGTGGTGGCTGGGGTTCAGATTCCGGGTGCGCACTGACGCACTGCTTCTCTGGCCATGCTGAGGCCGCATCCTACATACAGCAACTAGAAGGATGTGCAGCTATGACATACAACTATCTACTGGGGCTTTGGGGGAAAAAAAAGAAGAGGATTTGCAATAGATGTTAGCTCAGAGCCGGTCTTCCTCAGCAAAAAGAGGAGGATTAGCATGGATGTTAGCTCAGGGCTGATCTTCCTCACAAAAAAAAAAAAGAGAGAAAAGGAGTTATAAGCCATTTCTGTTCTTTCAGAATTGTGGAAGAGAATTATGTTTTTGCTGTGAGACACTGAGTACTTTTGTTGTGCTTTATAAAATTTGGAGCATTTTAGAACGCAGTTACAATATGTTTTAATATAGTAGTTTTTTTATTTTAAGAAATCTTAACTAAGAACAATGCTGTTTGTGTATTCTGATATTTGATATTTATAGAGATGTTTTCCCTAGAGTTTAGCCATATTATCTTTTCTTTTTGTATATGAGTAAAATTTCAGATTTAAATGAAGAGCAGAAATCATTTCTGTTGTTAAAAATGAAAACTAAATTTCTTTGGATTAGCATTAATCTGCACATTACTTAGGTACTTTTGTGAGGACGTTGCGCTTATAGCTGCCTTTAAGTTTTTAGAGCTCCCTCACAGACATAAAAGTAAATTAGCAGTATTCTCTGTAAAGCTGGCAAAAAACAGTATTTTGGAAGTGCTGGTGACAGTATTATAAAGTTACTTAGTGTAGTGTTATTTACAAATGTTTCGTTAATATAAATTGAATGTGAAAAGTAACAGTAAAATATGAGTGAACATGATGTGATATACATGTTACGTTTTCAGGTTAGCGCTAGAATAACTTCACAGGCATTTCTTATTTACTTATCTATCTATTCCCACAAAGACACTTACTAAATCTTACTGAATATGTGAGCAACTCATATTTTCCCTCTAGAACGTTGTGATACATTTATTTAACTTTTTAAATTCTGAAATATAGTCTGGTAAATGAGACTATGTTGAATATAGGAAGATTTGATAATCTGACCATATCTTGGTGTTTAGTGTTTTTCTTTTCTTATAAACTCTGAACATGCTGAGTGCTTTATGGTCATGTGTTACTTAATGAAGGGAATATGTTCTGAGAAACGCATCGTTCAGTGATTTCGTCATTGTGCAAACATCATGGAGTGTACTTACACAAACCTAGATGATATAGCCTAATACACCTAGGCTATTTGTTACTAATCTTATTGGAGTACTATCATATATGCGGCCCGTCGTTGACCAAAATGTTGTTATGCAGCACATGACTGTGTATAAAAAATGGCTGAGAGTCTATTAGATGATAGTATACTTACAGTTTGTCCAGTTTCTCTCGTTATGTGTCCATACATCTACCCTTGTAACATATAAATATATTGAATGTGACTGACTGAGATGTGATTAATATGAGCAAGGCGGCCTATGAACTTGAATGAAGTGATAAGATTTATTTACATATAACTTCTTTGGCCCACATTCTTTTAGGGGATGATCTTTACTTTGCAATAGAGGAGTGGTCAGGAGTTGACAATCGTGTGAACATCTAGGTTTTCAATACGACTTGTCATCAGTAACCCTTCATTAATTCTGAATGTTTGTCTCTATTTATTAAAGAACATTACATTGTCTGTAGTTTTATTGCAGTCAGTAAGAAAATTAGAGGGATATTGGATCATTTGTCATTTTCCTCTTCCTTCATTTCTCTCCACTGAGAGAGAGAAGCTTGTGTGTATATTTTTCGTGAAGGACGAAAGAGTGAGGAGAGTCATAGAATGTTATTATTTGAAGAGATCTTCATTTTTACAACTGAGGAAACAAGTATGGAGAGGTGAAATATCTATGTGAGTGAAAGTAGCAATGCCTAGCATTTTCTTTCTTTTTTGAGGATTAAAAACTTCTGGTTCGGGGTCAGAAGAATTACATACTTACTGTTTAAATCTCTCCACAAGGTATTCTGCAGTATCATCATCTCCTTTTTCACCTTACCCGTCAATATTCAGGTAAATAGCAGTAAAATTAAATGCTAATCCTATGGAAGATAGTGACCCAATGCTTCTAGAGTGTTATTTTATGTAATGTTCTATTTTTCTTTAATTTAAAATATGCACATGTCCATGCAAACCACACGGTGGCATTCCTGTTACGGTTTTAGGTGACCTTCCCAGATATTTTCTTCTCTGAAGGAAGTTTTTTTTTTATTATTATTATTATGCGGCATAGTCTAGATTTCATTACCATTTCTTTTCTAAAGGATAAGAAATTTAATACCAAGAGACTATATAGAAGTAAAATTATTTTATTTGAAATCCTTAAGTCATCCACACATTTTTCGTAAAGCTTTTTATAAATATCGTTAACCACTATGGCTCTTCCAAGTAGAATTAACAGTGACAAATTATTTGATTTAAACCACAATTTGAATAATTGAAATAAGTTGAAATTAGTTGACGTGTGATTGATACTCATAAATGAAAACGTTGGTTGTCCTGTAGTAATCAATGCATAGCTACAGCTGGTTGAAGGGGACCAAATCCATTGAAGAGGCGATTTGGTTCCATTTTACCAGCTCTAGCAAAGCATTGCAGTGCGGCTAGTTTGGGATCCAGAACAGTTAAAATGCTTTTTATATATAAAATTATGGTTATGGACTGTCTACAAATGTTAGAGATTTTCATATTGGTACTTCAGTCATTGAATTGTAAAATTTTCTGTTTTGAAGGCAGTTTTCCTACTGTGTGCTACTCTAACAGTTCAGAAGTCTTCATCCTTGAATATGTTGTTAATGCGTTAAGGAATTATCAGTGTACATCTTTGTTTTTAACACCTTCACTTAATTCTTAAATGTAGGGAATAACCTGTTTTCAAAACCAACAACATTTAAAGGAACAAATAGACCTTGATGTGTTTCCGAGTGTTTTCTATTTATCCCTAAGCAGTAAATTAAGTAAGTAAGCTAATAGGTTAAGGAAGAGTACTGCTAGTCACACGTTTCTACCAGCACTGCTTTTTTTAGTCTTATACTTGAAGACTAATAGCAAGTTGCTGACAGTGGGTGGAGGAATATGAGTGGCCTTAAGAAAGTA
This sequence comes from Diceros bicornis minor, assembly GCF_020826845.1. NCBI lineage: Eukaryota > Metazoa > Chordata > Mammalia > Perissodactyla > Rhinocerotidae > Diceros > Diceros bicornis. The sequence continues at coordinate 13,372,586 of NC_080755.1, read as the reverse complement.
CCTTTGCCCTTTGGTTTATAAATAGATCACACGTGTATTCAGTGTATTGCTTGGACTTGTGTTGAAAGGAGCTACCATGTGTGCCAACTTATTTTTCTTTGTTTTTGCTTATATAGTGTTACTAATCATCGGTTAGTAATTTAACCCTTTTAAAGATCTATTTCCTTGACTGAATTCTCTATTGTTTTGGGTACAGATTGCTTAGTTCTCATTCTCAGTTTAATAATACATTGACTTGTGGTAGTTAGCTATAATCCATGAATTTGAATATTAAAATCTACCATTTAAAACTCAATACAACAAATTTTTGTTATAATGTGATTTCAGTGTTGCATTTCAATATCGGGAAGGGATGTCTTCTGAAATATACTTGCTTAAAATAAAAGTTTGAGAAATTATAGTTTGCCTATCAGGTAAATGCTCTCAGTGAAATGTAAAGAGTAAAATAGTTACTGTTTTGAACTGAACTGGGAGAAGGTCAACATGAATTCAGGCAGTATTCAAACAATTCTCATATTAAGTATATTCTGCATCTGTTGGTTGGTAAGTATCTTGCTGCTGGTGAAATTAATGTAACTTATAATTCTTTCCATTATTTATTCTAATAGAAGTGAAACAGGTGTTAAATTGCCTGGACTTAAGTGCTGAAGATAGCAATAAAACTGGCTTCTATTTTTACTAGTTATATGGGAGCTGTTTAGTAGATCCAGTTGCTCAAGTGTGCTTTTGGATGGCAGTTCAGTTTCATATACTGGCCATATCGGGGCAAGGAGAGGCCATGGAAAAAAAAAAATAGTACAACATTTGATAATGTCAGCATCTGTTATCCCTGTCAGAGAGACAGTTGAAATGTTTGAGTTACACCAGTGTCAGCAGATGCCCAGAGTTTAATATGTACTCAGTTAAAAATGAACAGCTGATCTAAGTGATGGATGTGACATTTTAGAGTGATTGAAAATACTCTTAGATATGTTAAGTTAAACTTGTAGGCACTAGAATCAGTATATATAATTTTATTTTTTAAAATTAATAACAGATGCTGTCATTTTATTTTCTGTTTCTTATTATAGCAATAAAGGTCTTAGCGCTGGGATGTTTTCAAGTCCAGCTTGAAATATAAGTTTTTTAATAATATATTAAAAACTTTTATACCTATAGAATAACAAATATAATTGTTCATTATAAAACATGGGTATAGTAATACCCTTTGAGTAGTTTTATAGAGGAACCTCTACTTTTGAGATACGTATTTTCAGTTTTTGGTATTTAGGGCATGTACAATTAAACTTAACAAATGGAATGTGAAGCATTGCCATTCTGTTTGTGGATGATCAAAAAGAAGGGCTATGCTTAAGTGAGTTAAGCTTTGAACTAATTTTTTCTTTGAAAATGTAGAATTTTTAAATCATGAGCTTTTTATAATTTCCAGTAAACATGCAATTACTTATATGCTACCATATCTAGTCATTCTTTCATTCTTTATAATCTGTTGATAAAATGAAAATCATCTTTTGACAACTATCTAGTTGTCTTATTAAACAGAGAAAATTATACTTAACCTTATATCCATTTCTATTCAACTTGTGACACACAAAAAATTAAAAATATTATTATGCTTTTTACACATCTAAATATTCCAGTTGAAATAATATTTTCAGTAAGAAATGATTAGGATATATGAATATTAGTAGTAGCATTTCTTTTTTCTAAGTGTGTTGTAGCTTAAAACAGATACTGTTTATAAATTGTTGCTAGCATCTTTATTATTTATAATTTTTATTAATATATAAATATATATTATACAAAATAATTTTGTATAAAATACAAAAAAGTATTTTGGTATTTCTAACATGCTATAAATGGTCTATCATATTTATGAAAATTGAATTATAGTTGCATAATACTAATAAGAGATGGTTGTTCTATCTGTGTAAATTGGTTTCTTGATTATAGTGTTTTCATTTTATGTGCCCCCTTTGGGGAAAGCAAATTTAAGGATAATATAGATAATAAATTAATGTTTTAAAAATATTTGGCGGTCTATTGCCAATGGGCCCTGTTGACTTACAGCTGTGGCCCAGAATTTTGTCATTTTTCATGCATTAATCTTATGTTTTAATTTATTCTAAGTAATAACAGCATTTAAACTAGAGACTGGGTTAAGGACCTGATGAACTTGAAAACGACAAGGATCACTTTTTTTTTTCTTTGAGAGTAGAATTTTACTTAAAAGATAGTCTTTTAGAATTATGACTATGTAGCTTTCAAAAAAGAAAACCTAAAACAACAAAACTTGCTTCAGAAATTCCTCTAATATTATTAAATTAAAAATTTATCAAAATATGAAGAATAGCTGTTAATGTAAATGAAGTCAGCTTTTGTTATATCTTGTTTTTCTTAACAAATCAGTCGGCCCTGCTAATGTGTTATATTTAAATTAAGATCAAATTGTGGAGACAGAAAATAGGTCATCTGTATCCTTTATTCTTTTGTGCTAGTAATACTGTCTTCTCTTTTGTATTCAAATTTTAATCATGAGTGCTTAATTTAAAAATGTAAAATGTAGTATGTTTTAAACTTAAAAGATTTAAAAGGCGTTTCATGATAATTTTAAATCTATTTCAGTAGAACTTTTTTTCTTCACAAAATATAAATCTTAGTGACATTTAGTTTCCATCTGTAAGTATTAGGTACATTTTTATGGTGTTAGTATTACCAAAGGTCATCTCTTTGATGCTAGGTTAATTTATCATATGAAGGTCATTCACATAGAAAGAAGCAAGGGCTTCTTTTAGCTGCAATTTAGTTCCCTCTTGGTGGTTTATTGCCTACCAAAAATACATACTTCTTTACATTCCATAGCATTGTATGTTCATATGGGTACATAAAGAAGTATGTACTCTGAGTAGGTATTACTAAGTTGTTAGCTGTAAAAACATGAAATGTTTTATTTTCCCATTTGTTAGTAAAACAGTCAGCTTACTGATGTAGAGCAATGGTAGATCATTTGCAGAGACTATCAAAGACTAAACTTTTGATAACAAATTTACCTGAAGCATGACATTAGTGCCATTTATAGTTCCTTGTTCTTGGTGGACATGTACTTCTAAACATTGACCAGTTATCTGTTGAACTTTGTCCTGGTTTGGTTGTTTTTGTAAGAGATTCATAGAGTCAGTGGAGTTTTACAGAGTGTATTTCAGAAATTGGTAAGACCAGCGTAGTGTTTCTTCATAGTCTTCAGAGTGAATTTCTTCTTATTTTGTAGTTTGCCTCTAGAGCCTACAAATAGATAGTAATTAATTTGGTGCAAATTCTTTTTACAAACTAGATATCTTATTAAAAACTTAGAGTGTGAGTAAACTCAATTTTTAAAGATGATGAATTTTTTGTTTTTTTTTTTAAGTTCACAGATAAGAACTCATGATCATTTGAAAACTTCTTTGTTGTTCGTCTTTATTAGTTACTTAACCTGAATTTTGCACTTTGGTGCTTCTGTTTAGGTTAAATGTAAATTCAAATAAATGTATAAATATCTAATTTTGGTGAATTTAGTTTTTGATTCTTTATTTTTTTAGTATAAAGGATAATTACCAGAACAGCTGACTCTTTCAAAGTGTCACTTAAAAGAACTGAAAGGTGTTAGCCTATGAGCACTTGGGTTTTAGCTTAATCATTTAGCATGAAAAGAATTATAGTTGGTGTGTTGCCTTTGATTATTGTGGTATTAAAAGGTTAATTTAAAAGAAACCCGTACGAAATTTTCAGATTTGGGAAAAGAGGGGGATAAAAGGCAGGGAAAGTAGAATTTCTGCAGCGTGTGATAAAAAGCTAGTGCAGCTCATAGAGAGCAAATCAGAACATAGCAGTAGATAGCCCAGTACTACAGCAGTTTCAGCAATGCAGCATTAGAATTTCATCATACATATTCTGATTTATTTTTCTGGCCAACTAAGAGTAAGCATTAAAAAGTATTTTGTGATCTGCCAACTTTCTTGGCTGACTAAACCTTGAAATAGTTAATAGTTTTTAAAAAATGGCATACTTTGGAAGCAGGGTGTGCTTTACTAGGGATGCAAAATCATTTGATCTGAAATAATAAAAACTAAATCTTTAATAATGTAAATGACAGTAATGGATTTGTACATTTTTGAGATCAAGAGTTATGAGCCGTGGTATTTGAACAACATTCCTTTTTACACTACATAAGCTCTCTGCTTGAACTGTGAAATTAGGCTATGCCCAGATAGAATTTAATTTAACAATAAAAACATATATCGAGTCAATAATAGGTAAGCATGCAGAAAGTCATAAGCATCCTTAAAAGTACAGGCCCTGTGGTGCTGTTACCTGTGAGCTTAGTGTCATGCAGCGTTTGCAGCAGGAAGAGAGATAATGACCTAGAGAGTCATAGCAGCAGCAGCCATCTCATCTTGATGGTTCCTTCACTCTATTCGCTGATTCAGCACTTCTTTTCATGAGCTGGGTGAAGTGAGGGGAGGTATCAGTGAACACAGAACCTTACCTTTTAAGATAAATTTGAAAAACAAATGAACAAACAAAAATAAATCAGCCATCTTTTCCCTCTTCCTTCCCTTACTCTTAAAAAAAAAACTATAATAGAATTGAATCAACGTTGGCCATTTGATTTGGAATGTCATATTACCAGTATAGCACAGATATGAGTACCTTGTGTCTGCTGTACATAAAGTTAAGCAACCGAGGAAGGCTGCTACAACGGCCAAGAAAATGAACCTCACTCATTTCTCAGATAAAATGCTTCAGAAGAGGGGAAAAGTTGCAGAGGAAGTTAATGTTATAATTAAAAAAAGACAAACCGAAAAACAAAACACACCTCACTCCCCCCAAGTAATTGTAAACATTCACCCTATTTTCCTTTGCCCACCAGAATAGATTGGGTTCTTCTGACTTCCCAGGAAATATTCTGCATCTTTCTTGCTGTGAGATTTTTTTGGTTTTTAGTTTCCAGGATTAAATGGTAGATCTGTATTGAAGCTACCTTGTCATATCCAGAGGTCAAGTCTGCAAGCAAGGTCAGGACTTCCACATGGTCACTACAGAGGTTAACTTATATTCTTCCCTCAGTGGCCACAGGCTGAACTGTTGCAGCTTTATAGGCAGCTAAGCATTTGAAACATGCACTCCCAGGCAAACAGACTCTCTTGTGCCTCTCTCTTCCCTGACCATATTTAGTCAACCATAGCAAAAAATAGTCTCTCAGCTGTTGATTGTCGATCCAAAAGCTGAGGAAGCCTCTATCTTGCTTTCTGCCTATTGATTGTTCATCCTGCGGTCTAAACACTGCTTTGCCATTTGTCCTGCCCTTTTTTTTTTTTTTTTTAAAGCACTGCCAAATAAAGCAGTCTCTCATGTTTCCACTTACATTTCCCAGACTTTCACTGAGCTTGCGCTGAGACTAGGAAAGCCTGATGTGGCTGTCACTATACTTAGAATCACTGCAGAGAAAAAGGCAAGAGGAAAAATCACCCCGGCTAGTAGCAAGACAGTCTTTAGACAGATATGGAACAAGTAAAATCCCTCTGCTGCCGAAAGATATTTTATAACCTGATTCTTTGTTGGTAAAAAATATTATGGATAGTGATATTTTACATAGCTAAAGGCCCGAAGGGATTTTGTAGTGTTATCTTTAGAGCTAGTTGTTGCTATACATGCTTTTTAAATTTAATGAATAGTATTTGAATGAAAAATATGTGGAAATGGTAAATAGAACATGTATATTAAAGGTGGAGAGAGATCATTGAGGAAGAAGACAGTAGTGTGTAAATGAAATTTTGAAATGCTACTTAAAACTTTTAATTGTGTCAATTTCAGTTAAATTTTTATAGTGCTTAGATGAAAAACAGTCTGGAATACTTTTGAGAAATTATGTACTTGTATATTGAAACTATACATATATATAACTATTAAAATGCATTTTATTAATTAAATTTAGTTTATTTTCAAATGTGAAGTGGTTTTTTTATCCCTTCTATGTGTCGTTCCTCCTTAATTTTCTGTAATAGCATTTCTCAGAGGAAAAATACTTCTGCTATAAATTTTAATATTGAAATTTATTTTTTTAACCAAAGAGAAAAAATATAACATCAAATTCAACAAACTTGTGGAGATACAATTTAAGATCTTACAAACCTAAAAAATGCCCAAGAGAAACCAACTATACCTCGTTCGTAATTCAAATATATTCTCTTAAGTATTGATTCAGTTAAGAATTTAGAAAAACCGTTATCAGCTTTCTAAGCTCCTTCTCCTGCAGGAGAAGTTTGTCCTTGACCTTCTTTTTATCGTCAGCATTTAATACCATAGAGGTTTAATTATTTTGGATAGCTATTTTAAAACAGTGATATAAAGAATGCTTCTTTAGATATTTGGCAGTTTTAAAGAACCAACTTTTCCTAGAAATTGAAATAATCTTACGCGTATTGTGAGAAGGTGACACGTGTTTCAGAGTGTGTAAGATAGGTGAATTTTCAGGTTTCTGAATTGCTCCATATTTGCTAACTATTTTGTAGCAGTGAGAGGCTTTTTTTCCCCCGCTGGCACTTACATAATATATTAAGTGCCAGGCACTCTTCTTAGCCCTTTTGAATTTTCGTAACAACCCTGTGAGATAGGATTTGTGATTCTTTCACATTTTATAGATGAGAAAACTGAGGCATAGAAGTTAAGTAATGTGCTCAAGTCACCAGCCGTTCAGTTTGCTATTGCCAGAGTTTAAACTCAGATAGTTTGGCCTCAGACTCCGAGCTGTTCACCACCATGCCGTGCTGCTGCTCTGGTTTGTACTAATGAAATCAGTTAGGGAGTTACCACTCCTGGGGACTGGAGCATGCACCGAAAATATAGTATGTTGCTAATATCCTTGCCTCAGTATATTCAGAAAGGTGATTGTTCATTTGATTGTTTCTTCATTTGTTCCATGCAACAAAACTTTGAGCTTCTTATACTAGGTATACAAAGGGGACATAAAGATAAGCAAAATGGGTTTCCCTGGCTTACAACATAGAAGGAGAAAAAATAAGGGCTGACTGGTCATTTAAGAGATCATTTTGGTTGTCTTCAGTTTAAAAATGATCAAGTACTCACCTATACAACTCTTCTGCATCCTGTATTGTCATTTCGAGCTAAGTTCTACTACGTTACCAAATTTCTAGTAAATGAATTTAAGCTAAATTAATGAACCTTTTAATTATGGTACCTGTCAAAAAAGAGTTTGTAGGAAAAAAATAAAACACACCAAAAAAAGAATTAAAAAACATAAGTAATGTCTATTCACTGTAGTTCTTTCATTGAGAGAAAAAAACATCCATATTCATTTGTTAAAGTGATTACCATGGATAGCATTTTGGTATATACCCTCCTAGACTTCTTGTCTACATTCATTCAGATAGGGATGTGTATTGAACAAAAATGTGTTCAGACTTCTTACATGCTAACCTGCTTTTAGCAAGCCCAAAAGAACTTCTATGTGGGATTGATCAACTTTCTTAATAAGTTCCTTTATGGATTCTGGACCAACATACTTTAACTGATATTTGAGGGATTGTTCATTAACTTAGTAAACATTTCTTGAACCCCTAATATGTGCTATAGTGCTATTCTAATTTTTTTTTTTTTTTTTTCATTAAGTAATACTAATATATAAGGCCTCCACAGTATGGTTTGTTTGGAAAAACGTTGCCTATCTCTGAAGAAAGATTGCAAAGCATCACTGGCCCTAAAAATGGACCCGGTGCCATTTGACGATTACATACCAATGCAGACAGCTGCTTGTCTCCTCTACTTCTTAGAACTCATTTGTTCATCATTCAGCAAACGTTTGAGTGTTACCATGTGCCAGGGATTATGCTGGGCACCACTATTAGTTGTTCCGGAACTTAATGCTTCTTTGGCACTATTCACAAATGCCTGCTTAACTGGTAGTAAGATCTTATCTTTAAACTATCCATGTCCTTAACCTCTTGGAAAACAACCAGATTGAGAAATAAAGAAGAGTGTTGGAGCATTGGGGAAAATATCTCCAAATGTCATATACTGTGTTCCAGAGGTGAGAGTCTATTGGCTTAATAAAATGATTGATTTATTGAACTGGTAATACCCTTATCCCAGCAACTCTGTGGGCCTCTGTGCTTGCAGGATAACAACAGGCTCCTCTTAATTAACTAAGGTGCTGTAGAGAACAGCCTGCAACTGGCCTTCATAGTTATATTGTGGGTTCCTAAGGTTGTCTATCCCATGGAAAGAAAGGAGACAAGCCTCTCAGAGCAGCTCTTGATGTGAGGGTAAGGGGACCAGAGACTGTCCTGTTTAACTTCTCCTTAGCTTACCTTGCAGCCTGGGCCCAAAGATTGGCTCTTTTCTTGAGGCCTTGTATTATTTGTTTCTGTTTGGTTGGTTTTCATGGGGAGGAAGGTCAGTAATGAACGTTAATTAGTGACTTTCTAGTTATTATGAGAGTGTTATAGTTCTCTGTAAAAATTAATCTACCCCAAATCTCCAGTGTAGAAGTTTTCCAAATAGTTTATGTAGGTACTCCACCCTCAAGGGAATGGAACATAACTTTCTACTCCTTAAGTGTAGGCTGTACATAGTGACTTCCTTCCAAAGAGTATATTGTATAGCGTTCTGTAGTATAGAAAGGGGGAAAAAGAGTAACTTTACAGTGGAGAAACCTGACAAACACTGCCTCAGCCAGGTGATCAAGGTTAACATTGAGAGTGATGTCATGTTGATAAAATGCACCTTTGATGTAATGTGATGAAATGGCACGTTACCTTTGTGAACTTCCTCCCCGAAACTCATAATCCCAGTGTAATCATGGGAAAAACATCAGACAAATTCCAACTGAGGGACATTCTACAAAATCCCTGATTAGTATTTATCAACACTGTCTGTCAGAGTCATCAAAAACAAGGAAAGTCTGAGAAATTATCACAACCAAGGGGAGCCTAAGGAGACTTTTCAACTACATGTAATGTATTCTGGAGCAGAAAAAGAACAATAAATAAAAACTAAAGAAATAGAAATGAAGTATGGACTGTAGTTAATCACAATCAGTGCTGGTTCATTAATTGTAATAAATGTACCATACTAATGTAAAATGTTAACAATAGGAGTGAAGAACTTTCTGTACTATCTTCACAATTTTCTGTAAATCTAAGAGTTCTAAAATAAAAAGTTTATATACAAACAGCAACAACAAAAATTAATGTCACTCCTGGCTAGTTGACAGTTGACTTTTGTGTTAATTTTGATTTGGGGCTATCTGCAGTGTTTCTTCCCATGTTAATCAGGAGTTGATTTTGCTGTAATTGAGTTATCAACAAAATAGTTTAGTCTTGTGTTCTTTTAAAAGTATATTAAGGCAAGAGACTATATTTTAGAATAATTTTTGTCAAGACCATTCTTTTTTTTTTTTTTTTTTTTTGTGAGGAAGATCAGCCCTGAGCTAACATCCGTGCTAATCCTCCTCTTTTTGCTGAGGAAGACCAGCCCTGGGCTAACATCCGTGCCCATCTTCCTCTGCTTTATATGGGACACCACCACGGCATGGCTTGACAAGTGATGTGTCGGTCTGCGCCTGGGATCCGAACCTGGGAACCCTGGACTGCCGAAGCAGAGTACGCGAACTTAACCCCTATGCCACCAGGCCAGCCCCTGAATTTTGCATTTTAATATTAGGATTTGATTTACTTTGTAGAATGTGATCTAGAAGTGACGAGGATTATTTTGTCACTTCCAACAGTAGCCTGGAATTACTACCTTTCCCTTGTTCTGACAGTTCAGTTGTGCATATTGTGCTAAGAGAGGAAAAAGCAAAAAGACACAAAGTAATGAGAGAGCAGAGAGGCAACACGCTTTCAAGAATACATATCTGTTTCTGTTTAAATGCCTTAGTAACTTGCTGAGCCGTTGGCTCTTCTTTCTGAGGGGCCTCAGCTTTCTCTACCTTGTTCACTTATAAAATGCAAGACTGGAAGAACAAGTTAAGTGATGGCTCCATCTCAGCAGACAGCTTATACTCAGAGGTTGAATTGCTCCTCTTTCTCTGTCCTTCCTTTGAGCTGTTGGCAGTGTAATATGGGAATGTACTTCTGAAACTGGAGTGGAAGACAGAGGGAAACATGGTTCCATAGGAACCAACTTCTCAGGAATATCTATTCAATAATGTGACTTAAAAAAACAACTTGATGAAATTAGTGTGGACCACACTGTGTAATTTAAAGCTTACTGTAACATTTATATATCTTAGCTACAAGGAGTAAAGTTGCAAATTAAAAAGATTGAATATAATAAGCCCAAATATTATCTTAGTGTTTTAACTTACATTTTTTTAATCAAATTAATATATATACGTAGTTAAGTCAAATAGTACTACAAAGCTTATAATGAAAGAGAACTGTCTTCTGCTTTATCCCTCTTCATCTCTGTCCTCCTCCTCCACCCCCCAAATAACTTGCTGCTTATCCTGCAATTTCTTAGTTTATCAATTGTAAACATTATCTACTGATTTCCTGTCATGGAAAGTGAATATTTAAAACTGTTAACACTCTCTATTACCACCATTTCTGTCAACATAGTTATATCACAGTTTTTCTTTAAATCAATAATGTGTTTGCATTATTATTTTTAATGATTATATTTTGTGTTTAGTAAAACTTTTTTTCCCATGATTTAATACTTGCATCTTCAAAACTCTCCAAAAGAATTATAAAACTCCTATAAATTCTGTTTTTCCCATGGTCATGTGTGTAGAGTAATAGATAATGTATGGCATTAGCATCATGATTATGTCATATCCAAACATTCAGTAGTATAATGTTGGACCAGTACTTTTCCCTGTTAAAAATCTGAGTCCAGGTCTACATAATATCTAGTATTTTATTTTAATCCACTGAGTGAGGAGGATTAGAATCCTTATAATTACTGAAAATGAACTAAAGCAGGAAACCTTAGCTTTGTGTGAGGTTCATGAATGGGATTTAGGGGTCTGTAGACTCCCTCAGAATTGTAGGTAAAGATTTTTACGTGCATTTCTCTGGGGTCCGTAGATTTCCAAAGAAGTCTATCACCCCTAAACAATGATTGTAACTTCAGTAACAACCACTGAAGGATATCTTTAAGCTGTGATTCTCAATATACTTTGTATCATAAACCTGTTTAAAAATCTGATAAAAGCTATAAACTTCCAAATTTGAGTACAGTTTTAGAGGTTCTGGGATACTCGAAAGCCTGCTTTCAGACTTTTTGGTCTTCCTACATGGGATTCATAGACCACTGCCATTAAGGAAACATATTCTGGGTCATGTTAGGCCATAGTATCATTATTTTAGAGACTTAAACAGTTTCATTTACACACATTCTTATTCTGCATCTTCAGACCGTTTCTCCACATGTTTATAACATTTCTCTGTTTCAAAATTTTCTCTCTTGTATATATCACCCTAGGAAAAACTATCCCAATATGTATCTTACTATTATTTCTTGCCCTTTTTTACTCTCACTGGGACAATTTTAAAAGCTTTTCTTTTCTGCGTTTACTGCCTTTTTTAGGTGTGGGGGAAGATTCAGTGTCTAACATATATATATATCAGTGCTGTCCCTGCCAAGTCCAATACTCCTTACAGGAGCAGCTACCTTAGGTCTCAGTCTTAAAAAAAAAAACAATTGGTGGATAAGTATATTAAGGGAACTTTTTTTCCAAATTATATTATGAGGTTTCCACATACAACCTTTCTGTTAAGAAAAGTTACTGATGTATGTTAAGAAAAGTTGCTTCTAATTTCACTTTTCTTTTTTGGGAGTAGGGTGACTTTTTCTTTAAGAAGTATCATTTCTTGATAATTAGTTCCTCTGTTCTTTTATGGTTTAATCTTTGGTGTTCTTTGGGATAACTTTGTCTTTTTTGCTATGAAAATACTTTGTTACCAATTCTTAAATTTGAAGTATTAGATTATGACCATTTTGTGTCTTTTGCTGTCAACTGGATTTAGCACTACTAAATGACATATGTCAGATTTTTAACTCTGCAGAGTTCATGATAATTTGCCAGTTACATAAAATTTGTCTCAATTATCACTATTTTTCCTACTTTGTTATTGTTGTTACCTGGTTGTTCTTTATTAACTCTTTTGTTAATATGTACTATTCAAATTGAACCTAAGAGATTCCACAAAGCTAAAATTGTGTCCTTATTAGGATAATTTTTTTTCTCCTTTGGTTTTTTTTCCTCTCATAATGTTTCCCCTTTGTAGCACTCTCATTCTATTTTGGTTCTATTCTCCAAATAGTGATATTTTGTTTACTTCTTAAAATATCAAAAAGCTGTACATTTGAGATTTAGAAAAATTGAATTTCTGTTTGTCTCTAAGGGCATAATTTTCTTTACAGAGGAATATTTTCATTTGATTTCAGAAGTTTCTTTTGAATATTTTTTTCTAAAGAAAATAAAATATTAAATATAAAATTATGTAAATATTAAAATAATGTAAATTTGACTTTCAGTGCAATGCGTGTTTTACTATCTAAATTACCAAGACCATGGATTGTGGATGAGAAGAAAGATGATGGTTATACTGCCTTGCATCTGGCTGCCCTTAATAATCATGTTGAAGTGGCTGAACTGTTGGTACATCAGGTAGGAAAAGCAGTTCAATAATTTTTAACAATTTTGGACCATTGCCATTCATTTATTACTTCATCACCTACCTATTAGTAGGTTACAATAAAATCCCATGATGATGCAAATTCAGCTATAGTGCATATTCAGTCTTCTGCCTAACAGTGGGTCTGCCTAACAGTGGTTCTTAAATAGAGGGAGGTGGTGTGTGTGTGTGTGTGTGTGTGTGTGTGTGTGTGTGTGTATGCGAGTGGATCCATCAGCTCAGTATTCCCTCTGCGCAGTCTTTCTGGATTGGTCTGATGAAATGGGCATCAACTAAAAGGAATTTCCCAGAATTGCTGTCGCTGTTATAAAAGTATCAGTCAGCCATGGGACCAAGAACCATCATGTTGATATCTAAGCTGGGGATTGCCATCAGGTAACACCAGGCTGTAGCCAAGATCTGGGGATTCAGTTCATGACTCCTGATGAACCTCTGGAATCTGTGGCTGGAAAGTGACACAGGCTCACCTTAGTCATTTCATTCATCTCAGAAATAGAATGACTCTGCATTTTTATGAAATTGGATTTTTTTGGGAACCTATTTATTGATTGCAGTTTTATGATGTTTTAGTATATTCAGCAAACTTGTTAAGTGCTTTAATCAAGCATATGCCATATAGAAGCACTGAAGTTACCAAAGAATTATCTGTGATCCCTGACTTCAAGGAACTTACAGTCTAGTTAAGAAGATGAAATAGCAGAAAAATTTAGTAGATAGTACATTATATATAATTAAGTCCCAGATCATAGGATAGACACTCCGTAAACTACAGAAATTTAGATAACGAAATAGTGCATGGGGGCTGGCCCCGTGCCCTAGTGGTTAAGTTCGGCATGCTCCACTTTGGTGGCCTAGGTTTAGTTCCCGGGCTCAGACTTACACCACTCGTCAGTGGCCATGCTGTGGCAGCGACCCACATACAAAACAGAGGAAGATTGGCACAGATGTTAGCTCAGGGTGAATTTTCCTCAGCAAAAAAACAAAAAAAGAAATAGTTCAAAAGTTAAACTGCCTTTCCCCTGCCATTTTAAGCCTTTATTAAAGTTCTTTCTATTAGGAGTATTGTTAATTATTATAAATTCCTTTTCATCCAAAATCTAAGGGACTGACCTTAAGCCAATACCACACTGTCTGCATTATTATTGCTTTATAGTAAGTCTTGAAATCAGTTACAGTAAGTCCTCCAACTTTGTTCTTCTTTCTCAAATTACTTTAATATTCTAGATCTTTTGAATTTCCATATTTTAGAATCAGATTATTAGTTTCTATTAAAAAGTCTTTTGGTAGTTTGATTGTTTTTGCACATACTAGATTTATCTTTAGGTAATTTTTTGATGCTATTGTAAATTGTTTTAAAATTTCAATTGCTAATTCTGTATTACTAGTATATAGAAATACAGTTTTTTTTGATATATTGACCAGGTATCCTGACTTTGCTTAAGTTACCATTGGTCATTAGGGAAACAGAAATTACAGCCACAATGAGATACTACTACTCACCAACTACAGGGACTAAAAACCAAGTGTTGATGAGGAGGTGGAGCAGTTAGAAATCATAAACACTGCTGGTGTTTTTCAAAGCAGACACTTTGAAAAACAATTTGGCAGCTTCTTCTGAAGTTAAACATGTGCTCACTGTGCGATCTAGCAATCCCACTTCTAGTTATGTACCCAAGACAACTGAGGACACATTTCCACACAAATACTAAATATTTATAGTAGCTTTATTTATAATAGCTCCAACCTGGAAGCAAGCCAGATGTTCATCAACTAGTGCCTGGATAAACAACTTATGTACATCCATACAATGAATGCTACTTTGGAAAATCTAAATGGTGGAAAAGTTCAGGAAACTTAAAAAGAAAATCCCTCACCTTCTGCATTTATATGAGAACAGACATGGTAAGAAAACAAGCTGAGATCAGTACCTCATGATCAACTCAAAGAAACATAAAGTAAAAACAAACCTGAAACTCCCATCTTCCAGAATATGTCATGGCATTACCGGAGTTTCAGCTCTGCGTGATGCTCCTAGCAAGGGCACAGGTAGGTAAGTATCAGACTTGTAGTCAGAGGGCATGAATGGTTCTGAGACGTAAAAAGAATGATAAAGTTTATCTTTTGAATCTGTAGCCCTTTTCTTAATTTCAATTTTTTTTTTTTTTATTATACTAGACATTGTGCTAGACAGTTTACATGTTACTTTTCTTAATCCTCTCATTGACTCTGTAAAGTAGGTTATGCTGTTACCATTTTGGAGCTGAGGAAATTGGCATAAAATGATATAATGCTTGCTTAAGTTTACAAAGCTCATAAGTGGCACTGCTTGAACCCAGGTCCCCTGATGCTCACAGTTCAGTGCTTTTGCCTCTCAGTCCCTTTCCTTTGTCCTTGGCATCATATGTTCCCTTATGGTCCTTTGGCTATCCCAGGACCCTGATGGGACTTGCTGCTCTTCCTTTAATATGTATTTTTAATACTAATTAAGCATTGTCATCTTCTCACTCTCAAGCAAAGTTCCTTTTCACTGAATGGGGAAGAGCTCAATTATGCAACAAGAGGAAGTGACCTTATTAGGTCACGAATATAAATCTGAATCCCATATGAACTTTTCAGGAAGTATTTACAGTTAAAAGGAGCTGATTATCTCCATTGCTCTATAATGGAGATTGGAAGGAAACTATGTTTGACTCTGTCCTGTACTTTCTCCTTTAACTGTTCTTAGATGGAGTCACCATAATAAAAATAATTATTTTAAACTTGCTGTTCTACTTCAGAAAGTTTGCTGCCCCATCCGTTTCTTCCTGTGTTACCTGCAGCTGTTACCATGTGAGAACAATGCCCCATCAGCTAGAGGAGAGAAGAGTGGTCAACAGTGTCCAATATTGTTTATTCCTCACAAAGAGTTACAGTTTTAGTGTTTTTCACTGTTGTCAAATTTTAACTCTGTAAACTTTGTTCTTCTTCAGGGTAATGCAAACCTCGATATCCAGAATGTGAACCAGCAGACTGCCCTACACCTTGCTGTGGAACGACAACACACCCAGATCGTGAGGGTACAGTGTTTACTGACATGTCTCTGAGCTTACAGTTGTATTTTAACAGAGTTCTAGAATGTCTTGAAATTTAAATGAAACGTTAGATTTCTCAAAAGGCATAGTTAGATGTAAAAATTATGATTTTAGGCTAATATTTTATATCAATTGAGAGAATTTTAATTTATAATAGGGAAGAGTCTTAAAACTCTGATATTCAAAGTCTTTATAATTTTGTTGCCAGACTTGTGAAATCCCAGAATATCAAATCATAGAATTTCAGGGCCGGCCCCATGGCTTAGCGGTTAAGTGTGCGCGCTCCACTGCTGGCGGCCCGGGTTTGGATCCTGGGCGCGCACCAATGCACCACTTCTCCGGCCATGCTGAGGCCACGTCCCACATACAACAACTAGAAGGATGTGCAACTATGACATACAACTATCTACTGGGGCTTTGGGGAAAAAAAAGGAGGAGGATTGGCAATAGATGTTAGCTCAGAGCCGGTCTTCTTCAGCAAAATGAGGAGGATTAGCACAGATGTTAGCTCAGGGCTGATCTTCCTCACCGGAAAAAAAAAAAAAAAAATCATAGAATTTCAAAGTAACATATAAAATAGTTTTTAAAAAGTACCTTGCCTCTTAATTTGTATAATTGAGAGTGAGCCATTATTAAAAACTTTGGCTGGACTTTTGCTGCAGATTCCAACAAAGCTGAGATATGTATTTTTATTTTATTCATCTGGTTTTTCTAGACAAAATATTTGAAAGATTATCTATTTAAAATTTTTTTGTAGAGTAGTGATTCTTAAAGTTTGGAGGCTGAACCAGCCGCATCCTAGAAAGGTCCTTGGACCCTACCTCAGACCAGCCAAATCAGAACCTCCGGGGTGGGGAACTAGCAATCTGTGGTTTAACAAACCCTGCAGGTAATCCTGATGCAGTTCAAATTGGAGAAGCACTGCCCTAGAGTGACATTTTATGTAACCTTTTTGGAACAAAGTTAAAAAAAAAGAAAAAGAAAGGTAATTTGCTAAGACAGGTAAGACCGTATGCTTGAGATTGGCTTCTGTGTACAGTGTTTTTCTAAAACTTTGATAGCATTTGTAGAAAGGATTAGGAAAATTCTTAAAGCACCATAAGCAAAGTCTTAAATAAAGTTATATTTACTACTTAAAATCTATTGAAATATATCAGTTATGCATTTTATGTAAGAAGTTGTAGTTTAGCAAACAATTCACATTTATTGTATTTAAAATTCCTCTTGTTAAATATTCTTCCTTTATCTCTGAGAATGACTTTCCTTATGTGACCATACATTTGGAGAAAGTTGACCAAAGATAATAGAATAAATAATAACTTTTGCTTATTTGTTTAAATAATAGAAGAATTTTGAGCATTATGAGTTGGTCCCATTGGAAGTACTTAAAATGTCCCAACTCACATATCTGAAATTAAAAGGAGAAAAAAATTGTCCTAAATTTCCCCCAGTTATCTTGATCTTAGAGTAGGTGAATTAAGCAACATATTGGTTCTCATTTCTTTCTGTTATTTCTAATTTGATGTATTTTAATAACCAGAGCTCATCACTATTTGTAAGGAGCCATAGGGGTATAGAGTAGTAGGAAGCAAATACATAAAAATAATTAGCTTTAGTGGCAACTCCTTCAGGTGGGTCCAGGGCTCTCTCACTGTTGCTGTAGAGATGTTGTAATTTCTTGTGGCAGGGATACTTTAGCAAAATGAGATGTTTCTCTTTTAGCTTTTGGTCCGTGCAGGTGCCAAATTAGATATTCAGGATAAGGATGGGGATACTCCTTTGCACGAAGCTCTGAGGCATCACACCTTGTCTCAGCTACGTCAGCTCCAAGATATGCAAGATGTGGGGAAGGTTGATGCTGCCTGGGAGCCATCCAAAAACACAGTGAGTAAAGATAATCTTTGATTCAGTACTAGTGGAAGCATCTTTTAATGCAAGATCTTATATTTATGCTAATTTAACCTGCTTCTGATAAAATATTTTATCAGAGCTAGGTAGAAATTTAGTTTATGAACTAAGTACTAGTCACATATTGCTTTACATTCTTACCAAAAGTTGTTTTGTGGTTCTTTTTTAACTGTAGCCATTCAAATAGGTGTGTTGTGATATCTTGTTGTGGTTTTAGTTTGCATTTCCCTAATGACTACTGATATTGAACATCTTTTATCTTTTCATTTGCTCGTTTGCCACGCACACATATTTGATGAACTGTTCATTATTTTGTTGAGCTGTTTTCTTACCATTGAGTTTTGAGAGTTCTTTATATAATTTGAATACAAGTTCTTTATCAGATATGTGATATGTACATATTTTCTCCTGGTCTGTGGCTTGTCTTTTCGTTCTTTTTTTTGGTGAGGAAGATTGACCCTGAGCTAACATCTGTTGCCAATCTTCCTCTTTTTTGCTGAGGAAGATTAACCCTGAGCTAACATCTGTGCCCACCTTCCTCTATTTTGTATATGGGACGCTGCCACAGCATGGCTTGATGAGCGATGCGTAGGTCCGCACCCGGGATCTGAACCAGCGAACCCCAGGCCACGGAAGCAGAGTGCGCAAACCTAACCGCTATGCCACCAGGCCAGACCCATGTCTCTTCATTCTTTTAGTAGTGTTTTTGGAAGAGCAGAAGTTCTTAATTTTGATGAAGTCTAATTTATCAATTTTTTCTTTCATTGTTTATCCTTTCTTTGTCCTATCTGAGAAATCTTTGCCAAACCCAGAGTTTCTCAGGTTTTCTCCTGTTTTGTACTAGAAGTTTATAACGTTTTAGCTGTTACATTTAGGTCCATGATTCATTTTGAGTTAATTTTTACATACATAGTATGAAGTATGGATCAAAGGGGCTTTTTTTTTGCTTGTGGGATCCAGTTGTTCCAGCACCATTTGTTGAAAAGACTGTCTTTTTCTGCTTAATTGCCTGTTATGCCTTTATCCAAAATCAATTAACCATATCTGTGAAGTCTTTTTTCAGATCCCACGTTCTGTTCTATTGGGCTGTGTCTTGAGCTGTGTGATACCAGCCCACTGTCGTGATTACTGTAGCTTTATAATAAATGTTGAAGTCAGGTAGCATAAAGTCCTCCAATTTTCTTCTTTTTTGAAGTTGTTTGACTATTGTAATTCCTTCACCTTTCCTATGAATTTTAAAATCATTTTTAAGAATGTAAAGGGGTTCTGAGACCAAAGAGTGTTTCAGAATTGCTGCCTTTCTCTATGACCAAAGGTAAATTCTCTAACTCCTGTGTGCCTCATTTTTCTCATTTTAAAATGAGGGGAGGAGAGTAACTACCTCCATAAGGTTGTAAGGATTAAATGACTTAATTCATGGAAATAGTTCTTGGTCCATTGTAGATACTCTATAAATGTTCACAATTATTATGACTATTTTCAAATAAGATGTTTGAATCAGTAGCTTGGATGATATCAGAGCCTGATTTGTCTCATTCTTCATTTTTGGTTTAATTCCTAGGTATGGTTCTTTCCTCAGTTTTCTCTCCCCTTATTGTTTCAAGTTGGTTGCTAGCAGCTCCAGAGCCAAGCTGAATAGAAAAGAGAGTACTGTTTCCTCAATATCTCAATCAGAATTCCTGTTCCTGAGTTTCATTGGCCTTAAATTGACCTGACTTGGGTTATATGTCATCCCTGAACTAATCACATAGATGAGGTGGGAGGTGGATACCTGACTGGTTTGAGTCATCTTTGGTCCACCTCTAACACTAGAGAGTCGGTCAGTCCTCAAACTATATGCCTGAGAAAATTAGGGGTAGGAGGGAGGGGGAATGGCTATTAGGACTGCACCTCAAATGTCCACCATATCTATATAGTCTGTAAGTTCTTCCCAGACATGTATTTTTATATATAATACACACATACACACATTCATATGTTTATAGTCATGTACTGCATAACAGTGTTTCGGTCAATGACGGACCAGACTCCCTATATGACAGTGGTCCCATAAGATTAGTACCATATGGCCTAGGTGTGTAGTAGGCTATACCATCTAGGATTGTATAAGTACACTCTGTGATGTTCATACAACAGGGAAATTGCTTAACAACATGTTTTGCAGAGTGACACAGGTCTCTGTTTTTAAGTGATGTGACTCTCTCTATATATACATACGTATATACACACACATACATATATATATAGTTGGTGGTAAGAGTTGATAACAGATTCCTAAGGGGAAAATAATGACTCGCTTCATTTGATTTCAGTTAATAATGGGACTTGGTACCCAGGGGGCAGAGAAGAAGAGTGCAGCATCTATTGCGTGTTTCTTGGCTGCTAATGGTGCTGACCTTAGCATTCGAAATAAGAAAGGTCAATCGCCGCTTGATCTCTGTCCTGATCCAAGTCTCTGCAAAGCACTGGCAAAGTGTCATAAAGAAAAAGTCAGGTTTGTATTATTTATTATCATAAAACTTAATATTCTATACATAAAATATCATGTGGTTTCATAATGGAGGACTTGATTACTTGAAAATGTCTTTGTCTTTGCTCTTCCTCTATCTTTGTGTTGACCCTTTCTTCTTTAAAAGTTTTCCTACAGGTAGCGTGTCTCTTATTTCATGTTGTATTCTCTACATTATTAAATATGATGCTTTGTGCATAATAAGTTCTAAAAAACTTTTCTAAACCAGTCTGATCTTCCAGTACCCTTATATGTTAGAGAAATTTATCTATAAGGAAAGGTCTCACTAGTGAAAATGCTGTGATTATATGTATTTAAAATTTTAATAGACTGTTTCAAAGAGAGGCAATTTACACGCTCACCTGTAGGATATATCTCACACAAACTCTGTAATAATTCTGGCACCCTGCACAGTGCCTCACAGATACTTCGTAAGTATCAAAGAAAGAATGAACAAATGAATGAACCAATTCCTATGGAGTTTTCTCTAAAAATGATCATTTCAGCCCTGGTGTCCTAGTGGTTAAGTTCAGTGCACTCTGGTTCCGTGGCCTGGGTTCAGTTTCCGAGTGCAGACCTACACCACTCATCTGTCAGAGGCCATGCTGGGACGGTGGCTCACATACAAAAAGAAGAAGATTGGCCCCAGATGTTAGCTCAGGGCAAATCATCCTCAGCAAAAAAAAAAAAAAGAAAATCGTTTCACACTTGTCTTCTTTTCCAAAAGTAAAATATGTTAATGGTTTTGGTTATTGTTTATGATATAACTAAATTTCTTATTAGATATTATAGACATACCAAAAGATAGATCTCATTTCTTTTTCATCCAAACGGTGCTGTACAGCTGTTACTGCTCTTTATACCTGGTTCTTATCGTTGGACATTTCAATAGTTGTTCCTTGACCTTTGTGCTCCTTTCCCTCTCTTATAATTTGTGTGTAGTGATGAAATGACATCTCTTTGGAATCCATGCATAGAGCTGTGTTATAGGGAAATTAATAGAATGAGGTGTATACATTTCTTTAAGTTTATCCTTAAGGAGAATACAGTTCTATTACAAAAAGGCAGAATGCATCTAAAAATATATAGATACAAGGCGCTATAATTACTGCAGTAATAACTTTAACACTGGGGTCTAAGTTGAAAATGCTTTGTGTATGTGTGTCTGTCTGCACATGTGTTCATGAGTTTCTGAAGATTGTAGTGGAAATGGAGTATCCTTTTTCTCTAGGAGTAGTTTGTCATTTGCATGTATTTCTGTGTCTTGTATCTATATATTTATAGATGCAGTCTGTCTTTATATATCTATAGATACATTCTGTCTTTCTATAATAGAATTTTATGCTTCTTAAGGATACACTTAAATGTCAAAACAGCAGCTGCAGTGACATATTTTCTTATTTGTCAGTTGTGGATTCTGATGCTGCTTCATTCTGTCTGTAGTTAGGATAACTAACATGGGCTCTGGTTAGGATTTGTTTGATTTCTGTGCCTTCCTTAGCTGGTTCTATATAGAGTGAAACTGTGTTTATGTTGAATTTTTTTTTCATCTAGTGTTTTTGATTTCCTTGTTACAAGAAGATTCACCCTTTTCCACTAGGTGAGGATTTGTTCACTTGAAATTTGAATAGTATTAGAAATATGTAAAGATGCAGAGATGTATATAAATAATAGTATATAGTGTTTCACATACAGATATTAAAGCTTAATTTTTTAACATAACTAAAGCTGTTTTTACATATAATAATGATGCCCTACATGTTTTTAAAAATATTTTAATTAATGAATTTGTAACAAATATTCTGATAGGCTTGATTAGAATTATTTTCTTTTATTAGTGGCCAAGTGGGTTCTCGAAGTCCTTCTATGATTAGTAATGATTCTGAAACCTTAGAAGAGTGTATGGTGTGTTCAGATATGAAGAGAGATACTCTTTTTGGCCCATGTGGACATATTGCTACCTGTTCTTTATGTTCTCCACGAGTCAAGAAATGCCTCATCTGTAAAGAACAAGTTCAATCCAGGACAAAGGTAGTATGTTTTTAATATAATATTTTATCATTTTATGAAGTTCTTTGAGACTACAGTTAATAAGATTATATAATGCCATGTGTCTGTTTAATTTTGTTCTTCCTAAGAATGATTAAGTATAGGAATGTATAATTTATACATTTATCAAGAGACCAATTATGAGTTTCCTTCTTATGTGTAAACTGTAGTAGTTAAAAATAAAAGTAATCTACTGTTTTGCTTTCAAAGCCTCTTATAACCGAAAGATGTATTTAATTCCACTTTGTATTGTAGTTACTTGTACATTTCACCTTTTTTGAGTGCATGGATTGATTTGTATTGTATTGATCTTTATAGAAGACCAGTTGATTTTGTTTTTTTGGCATGTCACACATTCTGGATTTGTTTGATTGTTTTATCGTGGCATTGTTTAATTTGTTTCTATATCCTCCGTGTTTCCTGTAAACTAGAAGTTAGATTTAACAACTTGATTAGGGTTAGCTTACACATTTTTGGCAAAAAAACTTCACAGATGATGCTATTCATTTTATAGTGTGTCCCACCAGAAAGCAAATAAAGTCTGATTGTCTTGCAGTTAGTGATGGCCAAATTCTGAATCCAGTCTTAACTTACGTCATCTGACTCCTTTTGCTTTTTGAGAAATAGTATTCTTTTCTAGACTTCTGATTTCATTCTTTTTCCATATAACCTAGTGCTTTATCATAACTGTACCATCTTACTCATTTTGGTTTACTGAAATAATTGATTTTCTTTTTCAGTTTTTCCTAATGTGTGTGTAAAGTGAGATTTAAGTCTCTTACAAATGATTTCTCTCAAGATGAGTAGCTTAAACCAAAAGATACGTTGGTTTTCTTTGGTTTCATATATGAAGTTTACACTCTTTTTTTCATTCCCTTCTTTTTATTATTTTCATTTTTCTTTTGATGTCTCCTAAGCTATTCATTAACCTTCATTAATTAGAAAGGAACTGGCACTAATTCTCATAATGAATTAGCTGGTGGTGACTTAAAAAGTGTTATCTTACCAGTGCATCTTACATTTTCATAGGGAACCTTCTAAGGCTGGATATTTTTTATGATCCAAATGAATATATCTTTGGTAAAACTTTTGGTGCAGGAAAAAGTATAAAGAAGTTATTTTTGGATGGGAAGTGCTGGAATAGTCGTACATGTGTTGCTGTTTAATCTATTTGTGAAGCTGAGGAGGATGAGCCAACAGCACTTACTGTGTGCCAGGCACTGTGTCGGTACTTTATGTGCATTATGTTTGTGTCAGTCCTGCTTAATAAATTAATGTGGATCATTCTGCCTAGTATTTATAATTTACTTTAGTTACCTGCTTACAAAGTAACAGTTTGGGAAAGAATCTGAAAGAAAAAAAATTAAGCCATTCTTTTGTTAGATTGGACTATGAATTCTGCTGTCGTGCTTGAAACTTTTTGTTAGATTAAGCCCTATTTCAACAAACCTTTATTGAGTACTTGTTTTGTAGTCAAGACAGAGATGTATATGATAATTCCTTGCTAAAAATTTGTAATCTCTTGGCAACTATGTTTTACATTAAAAGCTCGTCTGCCATATAGGATGTTGTCGGTGCTTTGAGAGAGAGTGTAAAGTGAGTTCAGAGCCCCAGGTTGTCAAAAGCAGAGTCTCAGATATGGAATAGCCCTTACTCATCGTCTAGTCCAACTCTAGGTATTTACAGTAGGAAGAACTGAAGCTCAAAGAAGAATACTAACAGTTTGGTCTGCAACACAGTTCTCTGGATTCTTAAGTCCCTCTTCTTTCCACTGTGTTATGGTACACAGACAAAATTAAAAACAATGTCTATAAGGGAGGGTTGATGGAACAGGGAGGTAGAGAGGAAGGAATATGCTGTCATTTCTTTTTGGACCAGTTCTGAATTCCAAGAATTAATAAGCTTTCAACTGACTTTTTGAATTATGGAATTTTTTTTTTTTTTAATACATAAACTAACACACCCACCAGATAGATTTGCCAGGTTGGTTGCAGAGCCTTTGAATATAAAGAACTAGTGACCCCAAGTGGTTAAAAGATAATGAACATCTTCACTGAAGATAAAACAAATTATAGAATTAGTATTTGGAGGGAGGGAGAATAAACAAACTTGGTCTCTTTAGCAATTAAAGAAATACAAATTTAAAAACTATGAATTATTATTAACCATTTTTGTCAAATTAGCAAAAATAAATTTTAAAAAATGCTAGCCTGGAAAGTGGGAAATGGGCACTCTCTTAACACTGCTGGAAAGTAATGGAATAAATGGATTCATGTTTTTGAGAGACTGTCCTGATAATATATATATAATAAACATGCTTGGATATGGTAATCCCATTTCTGGGAATATAACCTAAGGAAGAAATCCAAAAAGGGGAAAAAATTATGGTTCCAAGGTTTTTTATATGTGTATATTATAGGGGAATGGGTAAGTAAATGATTATTAGATCAATTTGCTACGTTATTTTAAACTCTTTATAAACAATTCAAGTACATAGACAGTTGAATTGGGAATCATTTTAAAAACCAGTACATCACTGTATAGAGAGGATAAGAAAATTATCATGTATTGGGCACTAATTTTAAATTAGACATTGAATTAAACACTTTACACATAGTATCTAATTTATATTTTTTTCATGGTCATATTTGAATCTTTGGCCAGTACTTAGCACATATAGTTCTTAAAATATTTGTATGAAAATGCTTCTTACGTACAAATGGCTAGATCATCAGAGTTTCGCCTCCTTGCCATCATTGCTTTTGAGACTTTTGTCCATCTCTCTAGTTGCTAACATTTGGGATTTTCATTTTTTTTTTCACCCAGATTGCGCCTACTTTTCTGTTGACCTTACTAGCCAGCCGCATAGCTAGCTGACACACCTTTGAAACTTAGCCATGGTCCTCAGCCCTACCCAGTCTCCTTTATGAAAGAGGAAAGTCTTTGTCAGGAGCTATGAAAAATTAGTGTGCCTACCTCAGGTCTCTTAGGCACCTATTTCCAAGGTCTTCCTATTTCTGCTCCCCACCTGCCGTTCTAGTGGTGTACTGCTTAGTGTTTGCAGTCTGGGGGTAGATTGGTGTACTGAAGGTAACCACTCCCTCATTGTAGTCTGACCTTGAATAGGACTGAAGCCTGGATGTGTCGTCCTTGAGTTGGAAAGAACACCCTGGTCGTGAGTCCTGTAAGCTGTAGGATACTGAAATTTGTTTCTTTCAACTGTTTTGAATCAATTAGTCAAGTTAGAAACTTAGCAGATATCTTATTAGATTTTTTTCACCATTCCCCACGTTTTATTATTTACCAAGTCTTCTTAAATATTTCTCAAAACTCTTTCTACTCCTCCATATTGCTATGTCTTAGTTCAGTTATGCCCTCACTATCTCGTATTTAGAATTGTTCAAGGGTATACTTGAATTTGGGTCACTTAACTTCTCTATCTTCTAATTTACTCATTATTATTCTATAAAGAGGGATTGTTCTTTAATGCTCAGATAAAAAAAAGCTGCAGCTCAACTATGTTAGGTAATTTGTTAGTATTGGCGCTAGAATTGGAATCCAGGAATGTCAAGATTCTGACCAACTGTGTCTTACTGCTTTCCACATTACTACAACTATGTAAATTCTATGTGCACAGCAAGATGTAAGTTGGGCAAGTCCATAGAGAGAGAGTGTGTGCAGTATTTGGTTGTTTAGGTGAAGTTATAGGTGAGTGATAGTCATCATTTTTGGACAGTAATATAAAATGACACAAGATATGGGTAAATGTGAGTGTGTCAGAAGAGAGAAGAACAGGTGCAAGATGGATGTGAAACCAAGGGCAGTGTGGTGGGGTGAGGGTGAAAGGGGCCAGGCCAAGGCTAAGAAATAGTTACACACTCACAACTCAGGTTAAGAAGAGATGAAGAAGAGGTAAAATCGAGGGAAATTATGAGTAGGTTGTGGAAGACTTGTGGCTTTAGAGATCAAGAAGAGAGAATAGTGCAAAGCTTTGGGCTCCAGCCATGTGGGGGAATTGACCAAGTCCTGGAAAAGGTTGTGTTAGGTAGAGTTCCTTCAATGTGGGTAAACAGAAGAATCCACCTTGGGCTGTAGCAATCTGGCTAATCTAGCTGGATTTTTATTAATATGAGAAATCTATCTTATCTTAGTCATTTTTTCTTTTTCTTTTTCTCTCAACAGTAGTTTTCAAAAAAAAAGAAAATTGAAGTCTAGTTTGGTCTTCCTGACCTCAGAGGAAATGGAGTTTTGCTATATCATTCTTTAGCGCAGATGGGGAGACTAAAGTGGAAATAGAACCTGTTAAGCTGCGGTATACAAAGATGCAAACTCTCTTTACCAAGAGAGTAAAGGGACAGAGCAGTGTGTGTGAAATTCCTCTGTGCCTAGGAGTGTTACCTTATAGAGGAAATACATTTGGATACAAAAGGAACTGTTAGAGTTACTAGATGTATCTGTAGATGTTCACCCGTGTGCTGTAACCTCTTTTTTGTAGATTGAAGAATGTGTGGTATGCTCTGACAAGAAAGCAGCTGTTCTTTTTCAACCATGCGGACACATGTGTGCTTGTGAGAGTAAGTAGCCTATATAAAACTTCCTCAGTATTGTTATAAAAATAGAATGTGAAACAAATTATATCTTTGAATTTTTTGTGTGTGATAACTCACGAACAGAAAAGTTGGTGGGCCTCTAGTACTTTCCATTTCTTTCTCTGTACTAGAATGTCACCTATTTTCCTCCTTGCCCCTGAGCGTTAGAGAATGTGCTGTGTTCTACCAGCCTGAATTTTGATTTCATTTGTATTAGCACAAAGGATCTCTTCTCACACACAATAGAAATTTATTTCCAAAAATGAATATTAAGACATTTAGTCTAGCTTTTTTCCACATAGAAAATTAGCACGTCTTCGTTAGTCTTCACCTTAGTATTGCCTCTCTCAAGTACATTCCCCACTGCTAAAGCACCCACAGCAGCCATTTGGGGCTATAATTTCTGGCCTTCTTAACCTTTCTTAACCTCTATGTCAAGAGAGCTTGTGGAAATCTTTTCTTTGTGAGGATAATATTAAAGTTTGAGAGATGTTTTAAACTTTGCTTTTCTATATCCCCCTTGTTCTTTTTAAGTTCATACACTGTTCAGTATTAATATTCTCCTCTTCCCTTCGCTTTTTACATTTGTCAATGAAGGATTTTAAACAAGTTTAACAACTTATACCTTACTTATTGAATGACCCCAAGGTAAAGCATGGTGTTTCCCATTTACACAATAGTTCAATCAGTATGTGTTGATTTTTAATATAATATCTGACTAAAGTAAGATAGAAATTGTATGACAGATGACTTTCATTGGCGTATATTTGCTTTAAGCCTTGGTGTTTTTTTCATTCTGACAGAGAGCTCATTAACTAAAGAAAGGATCAAGGTTTTTCCACTGTAACATTCTGTCGCTCCTAACTGTTTCTGTTTGCCAAAGGCTAGTATATGGCTGTTATCAATGTCAGAGGGCACGGAGAGAGACATCTGTCTTAAGTAAAAAGACTTGGGTTATTAGAGTTTTTATAGACCAGGGGTTAGCAAACTTTTTCTGTAAAGGGTTAAATAATAAATATTTTTGGTTTTGTGGGCCACATGGTTTCTATAGTAACTATTCAACTTTTTCCAACTACTCAACTCTGCCATTGTAGTGCAAAAACAACCATAGACAACATGTAAACAAATGGGCCAGACTGTTTTCCATTAACTTGGTTTACAAAAAAAGGTGGCAGGTTTGGTTTGGTTTGGCTTACAGGCTGTAGTTTGCTGACCCCTGTTGTAGACCAAGGTGATAGCTACAGAGACTTGAAAGCTAGTTATAATTAGTAGTTGATAACACAGATTCTAGAGCCTTAATGGATTTTCCCCAGGAGTTTCCCAGAGTTTTTACATTGTCCTTGCTTTAAAATGTAACAAGAGCAACAGCTAACTTTTACTGGACTCTTAACTCGTACCAGGCATTTTAATCTCTTTTTGAGTATTTCTTCATTTATCTTCACAACAACCCTAAGAAGTAGATTGTTTTCTCCATTTTACAGACAAGTTGTTAAATATTTATTTTCTAGGGAAGATGAAATTAAGGTGCAAAATGTCCCTCTCTCAAGGAGTATGCAGTAAAGCGGTTAGTACCCATATCACAGTAACGTTAAACAGGGTATTGGAGTCTTGAAGAGTATAGAGTGTCTTGACAGGTCAAAGGAAGGAGAGATTATATCTTTTTTGGAGGGACTGAAGAAAAATTTTAGGGTAACAATATAACCTAACTTAACAGTTAGAAGAATTTGAGATAATTGTGATTATGTATTGAGGTAATTAAATTAATCTTTTAAATTTAAGAAAAAAGATCTGCCCTCACATTGAAAACAAATCCCAAACCAGATTTCTACTAGCATTATCTCCTACCCAATGCATCCTTCATAGCCCAGCATCAAACCCATCTCTCTTTAGGCCTTGGCATGAGATCGGCCTTGAGAGCAATTCTCTGTCCACCAGCATAAGCACTCTTATGAGTATGTGCCCCCGACCTTGTCCACATCAGTGGTTTTGTGCTTTGTTAAAGTTTACTGTCTTGTCATAAGTTATCCCTGGATATCCTGCGACAATTTCTGTTATTTTTTCTGTTTTTGAAATGATAAGACATTTGGTACATAGGCTAAGGTATGGAGTGTACTTTCATAATAAATGCTAATTGGAAAGAAGTTGTTGAAGTGCTATGTGTTATTTTATAATTAATTAACAACTTTAGATGTAGTACAGTCATGCACTGCATAATGACATTTAGATCAATGGTGAACTGCATATACAACAGCAGTCCCATAAGATTAGTACCATAAGGTTAGCCTAGGTGTGTAGCAGGCTATACCATCTAGGTTTGTGTAAGTACCGTAGGGGAAGAAGAAGTTTTCCTCTACCCTTCTAGGTTCTTCTGGCTGACCTAAGAATTAAATTGACATGAGACAGATTAACAGGAGAAAAACAAACAAAAGTTTAATAACATGTATACATGGGAGAAACTGAGGAAAACCGAGTAACTCGCCAAAATGGCCAAAGCCCTCGCCTTCAATACCATCCTTAGCTAAAGACGGGGAAGATATTGGGGGTCGAGAGAGTCAGGGACTTCAAAGGAAAGGAAGACAATTCACAGGTAGGTGAAAAGGAGCAAAGGTTTGGAAAACAAGTGTGTGTTTGGCCAGACAGAAACAAGAGAACACAGAGGGGAGGCCAGCAAACAGGCTTTTCTAGGTTCCTCCCTATCTCCTGCGTAGTTCATGTTATCCTAAGGTGACAGCTCACTTCCTGAGACAAGTTTTTTATCTGAATTCTTTTAGGCAGTTAAGAGAGAGGTAATAAGGAAAAGTTTCTGAGTCTTTTGTTTCTTAAAAATAATCCTTGTGTTAAAGAGACACATTTTGGGGTGGCCAATTTTGTTCCCCTTAGTACGTTCTGTGATATTTGTACGATGATGAAATTGCCTAATGATGCATTTCTCAGAATATATCCCTGTTGTTAAGTGATGCATGACGTATTAGCAATCAATAACCTATAATTGTGCCTAGATATTTCTTCTTGGGATGGGAGAGCATTTTACTGATATACAAGTATTAGAGAGTCCATCATGATAAAATTTTGATATTTTCATGACTGCTACATTAAAAAAGTAGTCACTAAGTGATTTCCTTGTTAGAGTACATCAATTTGATAGAAAGAGACGGAAGAGAATTTTTCAAATATTATAGGAATTTTAGAGATAAACTATTTATAATAGAAAGTATTTTTAGAAAATTATCATGTGAACAACCTTATAATTCTATTATTAATTAAAATTTATGAAGGATCTCTCCTTCCTTTATTGTCAGGCCTTAAATATTTATGATGTTGCTTATTCAAAAAAAAACAGAGAAGCCCCCTGTCACAATTTTGTTCCAATATATTAGAAAATGTCATTATTTTCTCAATAATGGACTCTCTATGTTAGAGGCTACCAATGGAGAATTCCTGGTTTGATAACATTTTAAGAAGGTAGAGTTGTCTATTGATACAACTTAACGTTTATCTCAGTGTTAAAATTAAGTTATAAAAATGAACAGAGAGGGGTCAGCCCGGTAGGCGCAAGCAGTTAAGTGTGCGCGCTCCACTGAGGCAGCCCAGGGTTCGCCGGTTCGGATCCCAGGCGTGCACCGACGCACCACTTGTCAAGCCATGCTGTGGTGGCGTCCCATATAAAGTGGAGGAAGATGGGCACAGATGTTAGCCCAGGGCCAGTCTTCCTCAGCAAAAAAAGAGGAGGATTGGCAGATGTTAGCACAGGGCTGATCTTCCTCACCAAAAAAAAAAAAAAAAAAAAAATGAACAGAGAGAGGCAACCCTCTTATTCATGTTTTCTCTTGTAAGAAGTGTCCTTGTTGCTGTTTTCCAGACTGTGCTAACCTGATGAAAAAGTGTGTGCAGTGTCGGGCAGTAGTTGAACGCAGAGTGCCTTTCATTATGTGCTGTGGAGGGAAAAGTTCAGAAGATGCCTCTGATGACATCTGTAAGTAGATTGTCTTGGGCATTTTCACACTTTGCTTTCTTCTTGGGACTCGCAGAAACATCTCTTCTTATGTATAGTATACTGTTGCCTTGTAACATAAGGTACGTGACTTGAATCTACAGAAGAAGAGGTTTTGTTCTTGTTACCTTACAAGGAACCTGAAATTATATATGTTTTTAGTTTGCAATATGATTATAGAACTTTAAACATCAGTCTTTTAAGAAACCTCCATGTATGATATAAAGAATATTGTTATATTCTTGCTTAAAGAAAATTTGCTATCTGTTTTTAAGATGAAATTTAGTGTATCTTGGGGGAACATCATATTACAAATTATCTTTTTAGTTTACACAACTATTAACCTCATTCCTTTACGTAGCAGGTTTACCTAGTGCATTGAAGTATTTTATGAAATAGTAATTATTTGGGACAGAGAAACTGTAAACTGAAGTGTAACCCAGTGAACAAATGGAAAGGTGAAAAGTGAATTGTTTACCTTCAACCTTTTCCATAGTACAGCTGTGTAAAAATATTTTTTATCTTTGCACTAGACATAAGCTGGATGGTATCTTTGATTTCTTTGTTCTGTATACAGATGAGGAAGAAAATTAGCATAGCCACTTCTGCCCAGGGCTTTTTGTCTATATTACCCATAGAGCAGAATAAAAATACCAGGCACAGATTAACTAGAGTAAAAGACTGAGAATCTAGAGAGTAGGAAAAGTGGAATAAACAGTATCCCTCTGGTTAGCAGACCACTGATCACGGCCTTTCCTTCATGAAGATCCTCATCTCAGAGCAGTAACAACAAAGAGAGTCGGGCATAACGAAGGAGTCTAGGCTTTTGTGTGTTCTCATAAACATCATCTAAGAGACTTGAAGATAATTGCTGCTGCCAAAACTGGCTGAAATGCCATGCTGCTTACCTTCTTGGGTTCGTACAATTCAGGATCAGAGAAAACAAGCATAAAGTGTATTTGTTAGCTTGCCAAAGGAAGCAAGTAGAGCCTTGGAAAACCCAGAAATCTGTGTGTAGATTGTTGCCCAGCTGCGTTAAATATAAGTAGAAGTTAATGTGCAAAGTTATTTATTTTTGAAGATTATAAATGAAAGAGTATAACATGAATGTCATTACTGTATTTGTCATCTACGTATGAAAAAATTTTTAAAGAGAATTCTAATAATAGTCTTGTGTTTTTTAAATTAAAAAACAGTAATAATTTTAGAAATAAAAAAATCCTTGTTGTGAAAAGTCATAACATTAAAATTTTTTATCTATATTATAGCAAGTGGAAATATTCCAGTGTTACAGAAGGACAAGGATAATACCAATGTCAATGCAGATGTGCAAAAGTTGCAGCAGCAGTTACAGGACATTAAAGAGCAGGTAATAATGATTTCTTCGTGGTAAAGAATGATTCTGAGAATGGCATTTTGTATTTTTCTGTAAAACTACAAGTGTTTTCTGTAGTGAGTGTGGTTATCACTCACTATATAGAGCGATAGTGTATCACTTGCAGTATTTGAATATTTGCAATAGGTAAAATCTGATCAGAAGACTTCATCAGGCACTTTCTAAAACAGGAAACACACTGACTGATAAACATGAAAAGATGCTTAACCACATTAGTAATCAAGAAGTGAAAATTAAAACCACGATGAGATGCATTTTTGAGAGGCAAACTCAGTGTTAAAAACTGTCGGTATCAAGTGTTTAGGCAGAATATGTAGCAGCCATAACTCATACATTGCTGGTGGGAATACACATTAATAAAAACACTTTGGAAAAGTTTGTCATTATCTAATAAAACTAAATCGAGTATTGTTTGAGGATGAACACTTAGGAAAAAAAAAATCATACAGAAAGTGTTTAGAATCAAGGGTACTGGTTTTCTTGGCTAGGATGGCCAAAGAGGGGGCATGAGGGAAGTTTTTAGAGTACTGAAACTCCATTTCGTGATCTAAGTGTCAATTATGTGCATTTGATCAGTTTGTGATCTTCTGTTAAACTGGACACTTAAGATTTGTGCACATTTCTATATTGATGTGATACTTCAATAAAAAGGAGAAAAGCATGTATATATACAGTAGTCACCCCTTATTTTCAGAGGATACGTTCCAGGACCCCCAGTGGATACCTAAAAACTTGGATAGAACCCTGCAGTTTGCTTTCCTCCTTATCTGTGGTGTCACTTACTGCAGTTCAGTTACCTGTGGTCAGCAGTGTGTGTATGTATATATACATGCACACCATACAGAAAAGCCAGGGAGAGAAATGCAAAATTTAGAATAGGGATTATCAGTGAAGGGTGGAAGGAAAGGATTGGGGAGAACGTATAGACGGGCTTCAGAAGAAAGGGTAGCATTCCATGCTTTAAACTGAATGGTGGTTATATTGTTCTTTATATCTTATACATACCAACGAAGTACTCTTTTATATCTACTCAATGTCTAATAAAAGCAACAATAAAATAAATGTTAGCTAAAACTTATAGCTATGTGGCAGAAAAGTCTTTTTTTTCCCTTTACCTTAACATTTGACCCAACAATTAAATCTGATTTAAAGGATTGAGCAGCAAAGCGTGTTCTTTGTTTAGTATGGCAGTCATACCAGTGTTGCTGTGCAGTTGTCAGAGTCATCACTCTTATCTTTTCTATCTGACTTTATAAGAAAGTAATATAGTCAAAAGATAGTGACCCAGGGTAACTAATGACCCTTGTGATACCTAATTTAGAATTAAATGTATATATTCCTTAGGAATATAAACAAACCTATCTGAGAAGATGAAAACTCTTTAATTGGGCCAGTTTTTCTTTTGAAATTGGTACCTAGTAATACTTGTGATATAGTGAATAAGTAAAGATAAATATGGATTTATAAGTTCTTAATGTAGGAATATTAAAATAGGAACATATTTAGCTCATTCTGATGTAAAATAAAATGTTTAAAAATTTTTAAAGCTTCTTAGAATCTCAGTTCCTTTCCCATAAGACACTTACAGAAAGGTAAAACTGAAAACACAGCTTCTGTGAAAAGCATTTTATCGCCTAATTGTGAATTAAAATTGTTCGTGTAATGATTAATGACATGTATTGAGCCCTATTATGGATCCTAAAAGAATAATTCAGCCTACCTTTATCCAGAGTTTACCTTTCTAAAGAAATTTCTTCTTCCTTAAATAATCTTTGTTACCATATTTTCTCACTGAAGTATTTAAACAGTTATAACAAAACTCTCTGAGGAATGATGGGATTTCTTGTAGGGACTCCTTCGAGGTTACCAAGAGAAAGCATCTGAATAACTCTTTCTTTTTTTTATTTTAAATCTCCAATCTATTATCCCAATGTCTCTGAAACAGACAGAAATTAATTTCATATGCTATTGAGGATATATTAATCTCAAAGTAATTTAACCCAGGCTGCACAGATGTGTTTACTTTTTTTTTTTTGTGAGGAAGACCAGCCCTGAGCTAACATCCGATGCCAATCCTCCTCTTTTTTTCTGAGGAAGACTGGCCCTGGGCTAACATCCATGCCCATCTTCCTCTATTTTATATGGGACGCCGCCACAGCATGGCTTAACAAGCGGTGCGTCAGTACATGCCTGGGATCCGAACTGGCGAACCCCAGGCCGCCACAGCAGAGTGCGCACACTTAACCGTTTGCACCACTGGGCTGGCCCCCGTGATGTGTTTACTTTTGGAAATAAGAGTTATTAATGAACTATATGGAACTTTAAAAATTTAATGGAAAAGGAACTTTTTTTTTTTTCCTGGTGAGGAAGATTGGCCCTGAGCTAACATCTGTTGCCAATCTTCCTCTTTTTGCTTGAGGAAGATTGTTGCTGAGCTAGCATCTGTGCCAGTTTTCCTCTATTTTGTACGTGGGATGCTGCCACAGCATGGCTTGATGAGCGGTGTGTAGGAATATTAAAATAGGTCTGTGCCCGGGAACTGAACTGTGAACCCCAGGCTGCCGAATCGGAGCATGTGAACTTAACTACTACACCACTAGGCCAGCCCCAAAAGGGAACTATTTTAATGACACTAAAAAGCTGGTTTGGTTTTTTTTAAATTAAAAAAATATGATTTTTTTCAGCTTTGCTTCTCAAAACTTTTAGATAAATTTGAAAATTTACTTTGGAAGGGTAGGGTTAACAAGTTAGACTACAATTCCTTTTTTTGTTTGTTTTTTTCATAATGATCTCTGGTATTGTCAGAGTTGGTAACTGCACTGTCATATAGATTTTAGGCCTAGTTTATTAATCGAGACATTCTTTATTTCATTTCTATGTTATGTGGGAAAAGTATAATTCAGAATGAAGTATTATGATATATTAAGATAAAATATGTTTTTATAAATATAAAATGTAAAATGTATTTTGTGAATTAATACATGATTTTCTAGAATGTTTTCACAGAAGTACCTAACATACTTTAAAATTCTTCTGAGTACATGATGTTACATTTATTAATATGTTAAGTAAGGCTGATGGTTTTTTACTAAGGAATCTACATTGATAGTAATGCAGTGCAGCATAATGTTTAAAAGCAAGAGCTCTGGGGCCGTGTGACCTGAGTTTGCATTATGCCTTGTTGTGGGAAAGTTTTTAACCTCACTAAGCCTCAATTTGCTCCTTTTTAAAGTAGGACTATAATAGGAATGAGGTTATATCACGTCTGGCTAGTGTTGGGCATGTCTTCTTAGCAACATCTCTATACTGCTCCCCGCTCCCTGTAGGCCTGATACATTGTGTTATTTTCATACAAGAACAGCATAGCACCTAGAGTTGGGGATCTGAATCAGACCGAATGGAGCTATTTTCATCCATTTCCTATTAGATTTTGCATTTGCATTTTTGTTTTATATAATATTTATTTTATGTAGTGCCTTTTATACTGTCTTGACAGTACAACCAATATTTCTGTTTTATAGAGATGGCATTTTAACTATTTAAAAATTAAAAAATATTTTTTAAAGCAGCAAAAGATTATTTGACTAAAACAACAAAAGAAAATTTATGATGTTACAGAGTTGTCACGTTACACTTTCACAGTATAAAATGTTTCAGCATTTATAACTTTATTTGTTATCACATTCCAGACAATGTGCCCTGTGTGTTTGGATCGTCTGAAGAATATGATATTCCTCTGTGGCCATGGAACATGCCAGCTTTGCGGAGACCGAATGAGTGAATGTCCTATTTGTCGCAAGGCTATTGAACGAAGGATTCTTTTGTATTAACTAAGAAACTCAGTGTGTTTTGTTAGCTAACGTATTTGCTCGTGAGATCTTAGTGAGCTTTTAAGCTAGTCGGAGGTTCTAATGAATTAATTTTTAATATCATAGTTTCTTTACTAGAGTGTAATTAGACTGTAAATGTACCAGAATTGAAAAACTCTACAAAACAGTGTTTGAAGCTGTGGGTTTTTTTTTTTTTTTCTTCTTGTTTAATGTGAGACATCAAATCTCTGTAATTCATAGGTAGTTTACTTTTGGCTTCTAAGAGGGAAAAATCCTTTAAGGATCTCCTGTTATTTTTGTTTTTGTTGCATTTTCTCTTATAGTTGATAAATTTGTTAGACCTCAAAAGATACACTTCCTTATGATCAGCTATCCTTCAGTTTATCATGATTTTACAGTGAGTTGACACAGGTACTCAGAAAAGTCATGCTTCAAATGAAAGGGGCAGCTCAAACCATTATGTCACATATATTAAATAATAAAATTATAGTACAAGTTCTACATCATTAAGGAATATTAAAAAGAGGATTCCCTTTTTAAGATAACATCAAGTTATTTAAATGATTGTTTCTGAATTCTTAGAGTAAATGGAAGCATAGAATGACTTTGCATTTACCTTATTTTCTAGATTTAAAAGGAAAATTGTTTAACTTGAATCAAATTACCAGTTTCAAAATAACTGGTAGACATGAAAAGGAAAAATAAGCAATCAGTGGGGAACTGAAGAGGGGGAAAGTATCCAAGAAAAGAGTACCTATTAACTGACCATTAACAGTTGCCTTTCTAATATTAATTTATACACTGTTTTGTTCGGCTGGCCTTTAAGAAAATGTCTGTGAAAGTGTACCTCAGTTTTCCCTGTGGTTACTTATCCAGGCTTGATCTGACCAGTAAAATGATATTGCCCTATTTGGGCCTCTGAGGTTCCATTTAGCTTTTCTGGTGTACTGAAGAGTACCCCCGTGATCTGAGAAGGATAACGCATTGTCCAAAGGCAACCGTCCTTTCTTCTCCATATCTGTTAATTCTGACAGTGTTACTGATTCTACCTTCGTCATAGGCCTTGCTTCCATTCTCTCTCAAATGGTAACGCTTACTGTAAAGAAGAGAATCTCTCTTTATACCTATGGATGAGGATATTATTTAAAGTGCCAGCAATATCTAAAACATAGTAAATAACCTAATAATAAATGCTTACTTTAGAAAGAGTGACCAGGACATATACAGAAATATGTCTGGTTACCTGTAGATTTTTTTTTTTTAACTCACACTTTGACTCTAGAGCATCTAATCATTTTCTCTCCTTTGAATGAATAATCTTACAATGTCTAGGATGAATATACACATAAATAAGTGTTTTGGGGTTCATTGCTGCTAGATTATAAAAATATCAGCTGTTTACAATAGTGTCTACTATACTGTGTATAAGCTTACTCCTAAGGATAGTTATCTTTTTTGTAGTTTTTTCCCCCTTTGAATCTGGTTCTTATTTCAGTTTTTCTGCTACAACAACTAAATTTGAAAGTACAAAGTCTCTAGCTCTCATAACCTCATATTTCTGGCTATTTAGTGGCTGCTGCCTTTGCAAGTCCTGGTGAAAACAGTTGTGAGCTTTGCTGGCTGATTTGTAGTCTCTAATTCCATGTCTGTGTTCAGCTGAGGAACGTCATTTAGAACAGTACAATTTTTACAACTTTTAAATTTGAAAATTTATATTGACTCTACCAGTTATCTGATAAAGGGCCACTGAGGCCATTTTTTAAGCCATATTTTGAAGTTGTAAAAAGATGGAATATCTGACGAATGATGTTCACAGAAAGAGACAAACAGACTATTTTCTTTCAGATTTGACAACAGTGTAAGTCAGGATTTTCCTTTTCTTCCATGCCATAGGCCACCCATCTCTTTTCCACTAGATCACCTGGTAAGGAGGGAGCACCTGGCTGACTCCTGCATAGTCTGGCCAACCAGAGAATTGTATGGTCTAGAGCTCTACTTTACTTAAATCCTTTTTGTCTTCTGAGCTGTAGTGCTAAAACTTATATCCCTAAAAGGCAATTTTACCTTCCAGACTAGTCTGTTTCCTCCATATTAAAAATATAATAATTTATGAACTATTACAAAAGTCATAAAGCCACTATAATTATAGTGCTATGTACTTGTGGATTTTCTGTATTTGTACCACTTTGAAATTTGTTTAATGAATAAAAAATGTTTCTCTATTGATGTTTTAAAGCACCTGAAAAATTATTTTAAATTTATTTTGGGTTTGTGAGAGAGAATAAGACTAAGAACTTAATTGTTTCAGTGACTCTCCTCTAACTCTGTGAAACTGCTACCTCTTATGATGTGTCTCTCAGCAGTATTTTCCCAATTAGGTATATTTCCTTCTCATTAGCATCTCTTTATCTTGTGCCTCAAGAGAGCTTTTGCTTTTCATAGAATCATTTAAAAAGACAAAACGGACATGCATTCATTCAAAAACGTATTTATTGCGCTTCAGGAGCTAGATACACAATTGAAAAAAATGGTCAGCATCTTAGCACATACAGAATTTATCATGCAGACATTGTATATTTGAAGTAATTTGTAGTCAAAACGAAGGAATCCAAAGGTACTGATACATTTCTTCCTAATATTTCAGAAGAGTTGTCATTAAGTAGTATTTGAATTCCCTCTCTGTACCTCTCACTCCTACCACATTTTCTCCTTCCTTTTTCTAAGATTGCCAGCTTTGTTACCCAAAACATACACACAACTTACCAGATGGTGCTATTGTAATCGTTTTTCTTCACATAATTTAACAGTCTTACTGCTTATACTATATACATATTTAATTTTGTTGGGAGCAAGAAGGTTTTTCAAGAGAAGATCATTTTGTATTAGTATAGGAATATTATATTAGACAAGTGTTCAGTTTAGCTGAGTGAATTATGCTTGGTTATTTGTAATTTTAAACATTGCAAATTGACCAGCTAGCTACTGAGGCATAAAATTAATTGATAATGTTGAAAATAACTTTCTTAAATTTTTATCTTTGATGGCTTTGGCTTCTAAGAGCATTTTTGCATATGAAATGCATTTTGCTTAATATTTGTCCAGTTGAAATTTTGAAGCTTGCTGGGTCATTTTTATGTGGTAGAAATATACTGTCTAATTATGTGTTGCCCAATTGCTGTTCTTTGTTTATTATGAATTTTGGACCCTTTTGTACTAGGAATTAGTTACACTTATGAACCAAGAGAACTAGTTATGGGATAGGATAGGGAAGATAGTGAGGGGTTGCAGCAAGTAAGAAAGAAAAGTCGGTGTTTGAGTTTAGAGGGTAAAAGGGGATCATGTAGATTTCAGCAAAGCGTTAAGTGGAGAGTATATTTAATTGAACCATAAAAAGGGTCTTTCAGCCAGTTTTTAGTGTATTTTAAATTGACAATTGCTTTGTGAATTATAGATTTTAATACAGCTTGCTTTAAAAAAAAAATCCAAAAGGAAAAGCACTTATCCTCTCAGAGTATCTAAAATATTTTATGGTAATAATTTGTGTAAAAATTGAATTTTGGAATAGAGTTTTTGTGGGGTTTTTTTTATTGTGGTAATAACAGAACATGAAATTTACCATCTTCACCACCATTTTTAAGTGTACAGTTCAGTAATGTTAAAGTATATTCACATTGTTGTGAAACAGAGCTCCAGAACTTTCTTATCTTGCAAAATTGAAAGTCTATACCCGTTAAACAACAGCTCCCCTTTCCTGCCTCCCCCCAGTGGAATAGAATTTGATTAAATATAAATCAAGAACCATGTGAATTAATCGTAATAGTTTGTGTTTTCAAGATCTAAAGTCATGGTAAACATCAAGTTCCTAAAATTTGAGGGAATGACAGAATTTCTTCCCTCCCAATTATCATCGATCATAATTGCATAGGTTTTAAATGTCTGTTAATTGGGTTTGTTATTTCATTTTGAGCCAGAGGAGAGAAACACATTTTAAATATTAGAATAGGTTAGCTTTGAATTTGTACTAAATTGGGAAGGTAATAGATTTTCACAAATTATGTGTACCTCGTTGTTGAAAATATCAGTTATCTTTAAGTCTACTTGTAACTGTTTCAAAATACTTTTTTCTCTCAAAAAGCCAACTAATTTTATTTGCTTGAATATCATGGTAGGAATGCTTACTGACATTACTTGATAATTATATATAGTCTTGAAACTTTAACATATATATGTAAAAAACTATAACAACATTAATAATTATGGTTGTACTCAAACATTAAATTTAAAACGTTAAATTTGAGGAAAAACTGTTAAATGCTGTCTCGTGTACATTGCTTTGCTACAGTGAGGGGGCAAATCCTTTAGATTGAGCCTTAGTTTACTGATAAATGGTTGGTAGTGGGAGAAACTAGAGTATAAAAATATGAACTAGATAGTGGAGCTGATGAATTAAAATTGTAAGTTGCCACACTAGCATTTTCTATCTTCTTTTCTGTCAGAGTATTACTTTTCCAGCATTTATTCGTATTTGTGACTAAGGAGGAGACAGAAACCGGAGGTTAAAATTGAGATTTCTATTTTGCTGAAGATTTAAGCAGCAGGTACAGGAAGGTGACTTGTCACATCAATTTGGTGCCTAAATCCATAACTACAAGTTATAATTGACATGTACAAAATGTGTAAGAAAGATAATATTGCTGAATATTTTACTTTTCCTGTTTATTCATATTTGATTTGTTTCATAAACGTGACTTCTTTCCTCCAAAAAGCAAAATGGTCTTGTGATTTTCTGTAAAATAAAAAAATGTGCCATCTTGTCTGACATCTGTAATTTCAGAAAGCTATTGAAAATTCTGACTCAGGGCTTTTTAACAGTTTAAGCAATTGTTAATTATATTTTGGAAGGTCCATCTACATAATTCTTCAGTGCCTTGAAAGAATTATTAACTTGGCAACGCTACACTAAGACTTTGTAGAAGGTGGTTTTTAGTGTGTGTGTGTGGTCACACACACGTTTCCAAGTTGTATTGCTTAGCTTGTGTAATAGCAGTACTGCATGTGTGCTGGGTTTGGGTAATTCTTTAAAGGAAATTCTCTAGATTTGCACTTGATGTTTGTTTGTTTGTTTTTTTTTAACTGATTATTTATGGCCATGACACTGTTACCAGAAAAGTAATTCTATGTTAAGTCTTCATGCAAAGTCATGTATCAGTAGCATGTGGGAGAAGGAGATAGGGTTCATCCAGTTTGCTATTTTGGTATGAAAATTATCAGTAAACACTATAGTAAACAGATTATCTTCCCCTCAAATAAAAAAAGACCTTTTGTTCAGGTGATTTGGTTAAAAAAAATTTTTTTAAGGAAATCACAAATTGCATGTCATTCTTAATGCTAGTCTTACTTAGACTAAATCCACAACATTGTTTTTCTGTTCAGTTCAGTGTGCTTGTGTCGTACTAAATATAGTATAGTCAGTGGTAGAAAGCAGTTCGACTCAGCAGTGTTTTGCTTTGTATTATTCCAGTGTTTTTACCTTTCACTTGATTAAATTTAAAGTCTTCCTTGTGAATATAGTTTTTGTATGGCAAAATGATTCTTCCTTATTAGCTTTTGTTAAAAAAATACTTAGCAAGAGCTAAACTTCTAAAAATAAATGCAAACATTTACCATTAATAAAACCTGTGATATAATATCATCATATAATGCTTTTCTCTCATCTTTTGAAACTGTGCTTCATAGACTTATACATGAATTTTGATTCTTAAGGCATTTGAAAACAAACCTCAGTATATCAAATCTTTTATTATTGGGAAGGAAATTAGTATGTCTTTGAGAAACAAGGACATACATCTCCAACTCAATATAAGACATAGGTGCCCACGTCTGGAAGGCTCTCATTGCAGTTGTTTCCAGTGAAGGTACCTCTATCTAAAGGGCCAAAGAAGCTTTTGGTATTTTTACACCTCGCACTCTTTCAGGATTAAGATATATTGTGAAAGGAGTCTGAATAGGATAAATTTGATAGAAAATAAATCAACTAGTCAGGAAGACTCAACTTATTCTATAAAGTTTATTCTTCATCACAACTCAGATGTAGACTTCATTTTCAAGAGGTATACATTTTAAAGCAATGATTTATTTGGCTTTGTTAGTGTTTTGTGACTAAATCAATAATTGAATGCTTTGGGGGTTATTTTATTTTCCAAGTTAATAGAAGCACTTATTTTTGAAGTTACTGAGAGATTGTGTAGTTTTAGTTCAAAAGATTAATTATGTGTATCTCGGATGGTTAAGAGGAAAATGATCTGAAACAAAATCTTTTTTAATTGTTTGAAAAAAGCATATGTATTCCAACTTCAAAATTGTGAATTTATTTTTGGATAACCTCTAATTAACTGTATTTCCGGGGTTTATTTCTGTTGCTGTATAATTACCTATTTCATGGCAATATTTTTTATTAAAGTGACTCTGTGTAGGTTTTTAAAATAAAGCCATTTTAGAAAATCTGATTTATATTTTTTTATCACTGACAGTTATTCATCCTTTGCAGAAGTTAAAATTGTTTGTTGTTAGGCTTATAGTGTAGCATTTCCGAAACTTACTGACAATGAAAACTTCCATGGTTCATTGTAGAGCAGTGACAGGAGTTTATAGTTAGTGCATTGATTAAAGTAGAACACCAAAAATGTTCTCTCAGATAAATTGCTGAAGAATGAACATTTGACTAATAGTTTCTCCCTTTATAACAAAACGAGTTGATAAACTCATTATTTTGTTAAGGAAAAAAAAGACAGATAAACATAATATGAAAGGATAAGACAAAACCCGGAACAGAGACCGTCCATCACTGGGTTGATGGCATATCCATGAGCCCATTAGGCAGTACTGCCTTTGGCACTAATGCCCTAATCAGAAGTAGTGTGATCATGTGCTGGGTGGCCCTTCATACCAGGTCCTTGCATTCTCTGATTTGGCAGCTTTCTGAAAGGCAGATTTTCAAGTCAATATAAATATTATTTCTCATATATTTAAGAGTTTTACCCTCCCTCCCTTTCTCTCTCCTTTATTTCCACAGAACACTAATTAATATCTTGAGTGGAAAATTGGCATACAGTTTGGAAAAAGCTTTTATAGGTGAAGTTAACCCTGATTTAATAGGAAAATAGAGAAACAATAAAATCAGAGCCTTTACCTACTGACCATGGCCAAACCATTCTGAAGAAAGTGTGAACTTCAGAAAGATTATATGTTCTTAATATATATGTTACAGTACAAGAGTGTTGTATTAGTTTGTTCTTGCTGCTTGAGATTACCATGAGATAGTGGCCTAAAACAATAGAAATTTATGATCTTGCAGTTCTGGAGGTCAGAAGTCTGGTGTGAGTCTCGCTGGGCTAAAATCAAGTCGTTGTCAGGGCTGTGTTCCTTTCTGGATGTTCTTGGGGAGAATTCATTTCTTTGCTCTTTTCAGAGGCAGCCCACGTTCCTTTGCCCCTTCCATCTTAGCGCCGGCAGTGGCCAGTCGAGTCTCACGTTGCATCACTCTGACATTGCCTCTTAACGCTTTCCATTTTTTTTTTTTAATAATTTTATTTATTTTTCCCCCAAAGCCCCAGTAGATAGTTGTATGTCATAGCTGCACATCCTTCTAGTTGTTGTATGTGGGACATAGCCTCAGCATGGCCGGACAAGCGGTGCGTCAGTGCACGCCTGGGATTCAAACCCCGGACCACCAGTATCAGAGCACACGCACTTAACTGCTAAGCCACGGGGCCGGCCCACGCTTTCCGTTTTTAAGGAAGCTTGTTACAGCCTTGGGTCCACCTGGATCATCTATTTTAATTTTAGTTAATAAGCAACCCTTAATTCCACCTGCAAGCTTAGTTCCCTTTTGCCATGTAACATAACATATTCATAGGTTCCAGGGATTAGGAAATGGTCGTCTTTGGGGGCAGGGGGTGTTATTCTGCCCACTACAGGAATAGATGGGAATTGGGGCCTGTATTACTGAATATTCTACATATAGAGAAAACGTTCTCAACGGATTTAGAGAAATGATTTGATTTCATTGAGAGGTTGACTTAAATCCACCAAAATTAACAGAAGTGGGATGTAGGCAGTTCCTAGTTTATGAATGTGGGATGAATTTTGAAATAATTTGCTCAAAATTTTGAATAATTCTAGAGGAAATTAATGATATCCCTAATCTATAAAAATGCTGGTATGTTACATGCTGTTCCTTATTCATCTTCATATTCTATATTGATGATCTTACCATTACTGTGACTTGATTATCATCTATATGTGTGGAAGATTCCTGATTCTATACCCTAAGTTTCTTATTTCCAACTTCGTTTGGACATATTTGAATAGATATCCAGGTACTTCAAACCTAATATGTCCCAACCTTAAATTGACGATTTGCAATTTACTTGTGTTAATAAATAGTATTATTACCCAGTTTCTTAAATGAGAAACTTCAGTCATATTTGACATTTTATCACCTCTAATTATTTGCTGGATCCAGTTATTGCTTCTTTGGAACTACCTCTTGAATCTAGTCTTCATCTCCACTCCCACTGCTGTTGTCAAGGGCTTACCAGCAACTCCTTGATAATTTCAGAAGCATTCTACCTGGTCTCACTATGACAACCCTTTCCCACTTCAATCTTGTCTCCATATTACCTTGATAGTTATTATCCTTTGTAAACAAGTTTGGACTTCTGGTTTCCAGTCTGGCATGTCTGGAGTCTGGAGATTGGAAGTTGACACCCCTGTTCTCATAATAAGAAAAAAGCTGAACAAACTGAAAACCAACAGCTCTTCTTTGATCTGTCAGAGAATTGAGGTCACAGGACAAGCCACTACTCCAACAATTGTAGACACAGACAGGCAGATACAGAGAATCACAGCTTACTGGAGCAGAAGCCCAGGAGCTGAAA
Organism: Diceros bicornis minor; assembly: GCF_020826845.1. Lineage (NCBI taxonomy): Eukaryota > Metazoa > Chordata > Mammalia > Perissodactyla > Rhinocerotidae > Diceros > Diceros bicornis. The sequence continues at coordinate 13,327,600 of NC_080755.1, read as the reverse complement.
TCCATGCTTTAACCAGTACTAGGGTGGGAAAAGCTAAGCTGTAATTGACGAATTGCTGGAGGCTCGGGACAAACCTGAGAGTTAAAACCTCCAGAGGAGCCCCCACACTTTTGTAAGTTTTACTGTCAGGAAACCTAGGAGGTTCTCACAGTGAAGAAAAAAATTTGCTTGTGCTTCTGGCAGGAGGAGGGGAAAAGTAACCATTTTGACATACACCTGGAGTGTTCTGTTCACCTTAACAAGGCCTGCCTTTAAGGGAAATGATTTTGCCAGAGCCTAACTGACAAAATGCCCAACTACAGCCCACTCTAGTCTTCTACTTGGGGGAAGACAGATACCTAACTCCAGCCCTCTTGTAGCCTTTCTGTCTCACTTAAGGGGGAAAAATACTGAGAAGCACTTGTGAAGGTGACAGTTCACTAAAAGACCTAATCACAGGACTATAGAATGCTTTCTTACCACCACATCAATAGGGCTTCTGTATAGTAACAGGATTACAACTGAAAGAATGGTATGTCTCAGACCTTATTTAATAAGGAGTCTCTGGGGAAACCCAAAGACAATAGGGAAGACAGAAACAAGGACACCAGAGAAAATTTTAGCCTCTGGTACAGCCTCAGCAAACAGTAACACAGCTTAACTCCCAGCCAAGGGCTGTAAGGAAGAAGTGAACAACATGCAAAAAGATAGTTAATGTAAGCAGAGAGATGGAAACTCTAAAAAAGAATCAAAAGTAAAGCCTAGAAATAAAAAACTATCAGAAAATGAAGAATGCCTTTGTTGGGCTCATCAATAGACTGGACATGGCTGAGGAAAAAATCAGTGAACTTAAAGACAGGTCAATAGAAGCTTCCAAAACTGAAATGCAAAGAGGAAAAAATGGAACAGAATATCCAGAAACTGGGAAAACTACAAAAAGTGTAACATATGCATAATGAGAATTCCAGAAGGAGAAGAGAAAAAGAACAGAAGAAATATTTGAAGCAATGATGACTGAGAATTTCCCCAAATTAATGATAGACACCAAACCACAGATGTAGGAAGCTCAGAGAACACAAAGAAGGATAAATACCAAAAATTGACATATGATAATATCATATTCAAACTGCAGAAAATCAAAGATGAAGCGAAAATCTTGAAAGAAGCCTGGTGGAGGTGGGGGAAATCTTACCTGTATATCAGACTTCTCTTGAGTCACCACTCAAGCAAGAAGCAAGTGGAACAAAATATTTAGTGTTGAAAGAAAAAACCCATTGACCTAGAATTCTGTATCAAGTGAAATTATCCTTCAAAAGTGAAGGAGAAATAAAGACTTTCTCAGAGAAACAAAAAGAAGGAATTTGTTGCCAGTAGCCTAGCCTTGCAAGAAGTGTTAAAGAAAGATCTTCAGAGAGAAGGAAAATAATATTGGTCAGAAACTCGGCTCTACATAAAGAAAGGGAGGGCATTGGAAAAGGAATAAACAAGTATAAAGACTAGAAATTATACATAGTATTCTCACACACCACAGTGGAATTAAGAAATCAATAACAGAAAGATACATGGAAAGCCCCAAAGTTCTTGGAGATTAAACAACATACTTCTAAATAATATAGGTCAAAGAAATCTCTAGAGAAAATAAAAGATATTTCAAATTAGATGAAAATAAAAATACAACTGATCAAAATTTGTGGGATACAGTGAAAGCAGCTCTTAGAGGGAAATTTATAGCATTGAATGTATATATTAGAAAAGAAGATCTAAAATGATTAAGCTTCCATCTTAGGAAACCAGAAAAAAAAAAAACATTAAATCCAAAGTAATCAGAAGAAAAATAATAAAAATTAGAACAGAAATCAATGAAATTGAAAGCAGGAAACCAATAGAGAAAATCAAGGAAACCAATAGCTGATTATTTGAAAAGATCAATAAAATTGATAAACCTCTCACCAGGTTATCTAAGAAAAAGAGAAGACACAAATTACTAATATTGGAAATGAAAGAGGTGCCATCACTACAGATCTGAGACATTAAAAGGAAAATAAACAACTCTATGCCCACAAACTTGATAACTTAGATTAAATGGACCAATTCCTTGAAAGACACAATCTACAAAAACTCAAACAAAAAGAAATAGATAATCTGAATAGGCCTATATCTATTAGAGAAATTGAATCAATAATCAATAACCTTTCAAAACAGAAAGGAGTAGGCCCAGATGGATTTAGTGGTGAATTCCACCATTTAAGAGAGAAATTATACCAATTCTCTACAATCTCTTCCAGAAAATAAAGGCAGAACCAACATTACCCTAATACAAAAACCAGACAAAGACATTACAAGAAAGGAAAACTACAGGCCAATATCTCTCGTGAACATAGATGTAAAAATCCTCAACAAAACATTAGCAAAGTGAATCCAACAATGTTTTTAAAAAATTATATACCATGACCAAGTAGGATTTATTCCAGGTATGCAAGCCTGGTTCAACATTTGGAAATCTATTGATGTAATCCATCACATCAACATGCTAAAGAAGAAAAACCGTATGACAAAATCAATAGACTGAGAAAAAGCATTTGACAAAATCCCCACTTATGATTTAAAAAAAAACCCATTCGTGATGAACACTCTCAGCAAACTTGGGATAGAGGAACCTCCTCTTGATAAAGAATATCTAAAAAAATCCTACAGCTAACATCATCCGTAATAGAAACTAGAGGCTTTCCCCCTAAAGTTGAGAATGAGGCAAAGATGTTCCCTTTCACCACTCCTATTCAGCATTTTACTAAAGTCCTAGCTAATGCAATAAGACAAGAAAAGGAAATAAAAGTATTCAGATTGGAAAGGAAGAAATAAAACTGACTATGTTTGCAGATGACATGATTGTCTATGTAGAAATTCCTAAAGAATTGACAAGAAAACTCCAGGAACTAATAAGCAATTATAGCAAGGTTGCAAGATATAAAGTTGATATACAAAAGTTAACTGCTTTTCTATACGTCAACAATGAGAAACTGGAATTTGAAATTAAAAACTACCATTTACATTAGCACCAAAAAAATTGAAATCCTTGGGTATAAATGTAACAAAATATGTACAGGATCTATATGAGGACAACTATAAAACTCTGACAAAAGAAATCAAAAAAGATCTAAATAAATGAAGAGATATTCCATGTTCATAGATAGACAAGCTCAGTATTGTTAAGATGTCACTTATTCCCAACATCATTTATAGATTCAGTGCAGTTGTAAACAAAATCCTAGCAAGTTATTTTATAGATATCGAAAAACTGATACTAAAGTTTACATAGAAAGGCAAAAGCCCCAAAATAGCCAACCCAATACTGAAGAAAAAAGTTATAGGACGAACACTACCTGACTTCAAGACTTACTATAAAGCTAAAGTAATCAAGACTGTGATATTGGCAAAAGAATAGACAAATAGATGAATGGAACAGAATAGAGAACCCAGAAATAGACTCATACAAATAGTCAACAGCTCTTTGACAAAGGAGTAAAGGAATGAGGAGCAATGAAATGGAGAAAGGATAGTTTTGTAAGACATGATGTGGAAACAACCGGGTATACACATGCAGAAAGAAAAGATTCTAGAAACAGACCTTACACGTTTCACAAAAATTAACTCAAAATGGATAATAGTCCTAAACACGAAATGCCAAACCATAAAACATCTAGCAGATAACACCGGAGAAAATCTAGGTGACCTTGGGTTTAGGTTATGAATTTTTAGATACAACACTAAAAGCATGATCAATGAAAGAAAAGATTGATAAATTGGACTTCATTAAAATTAAAAACTTCATCTTTGCTAAAGACACTGTTAAAAAACGAAAAGATAAGCCACAAACTGGGAGAAAATATTTGCAAAGCACACGTCTTATAGAGGGCTTGTTTCCAAAATGTACAAAAAACCCTTAAAACTCAACAGTAAGAAAACAAAGAACCCAATTTAAAAATGGGCAGAAGATCTCAACAGAAATCTCACTATAGAAGATATACATAGGGCAAACAAGCATATGTCCTTCCAATTATTTTCGGTATCTAACTAGGCTGGAATTGCTGGGTCATATGGTAACTCTATGTTTTAACCTTTTGAGAAACTGCCAGACACAAAAAGCCATGTACTGTATGATTCCATTTACAGTCATCCACCACATAACAACGTTTCAGTCAATGACAGACTGCATGTACAACGGTGGTCCCATAAGATTAGTACCATATAACATATGTGTGTAGTAGGCTATACCGTCAGGGTTTGTGTAAGTACACTCTATGGTGTTCGCATGATGAAATCACCTAAGGACACATTTCTCAGAACCTATCCCTGGTGTTAAGCAACACATGACTGTATATGAAATGTCCACAATAGGCAAATCCGTAGAGACAGAGAATAGATTTCAGTAATTGCTAGTGACTTGGGGAAGGGGCGAATGGGGAATAACTGTGAACAGGTACAGTGTTTCTTTTCCGGGTGATGAAAATGTTCTGGAATTGGAATAGTGATAATGGTTGCACAACTCTGTGAGTATACTAAAAAACACTGAATTGTACCCTTTAAAGTGGTGAATTTTATGGTATGTGAATTGTATTTCAATTTTAAAAAAAGAAAAGAATAGGGGCGGGCCTGGTGGCGCAAGTGGTTGGCTGCGCACGCTCCTCTGTGGCGGCCCAGGGTTTGCAGGTTCGGATCCTGGGCGCGCACTGACGCAACGCTTGGCAAGCCATGCTGTGTTGGCGTCCCATATAAAGTGGAGGAAGATGGGCATAGATGTTAGCCCAGGGCCAGTCTTCCTCAGCGAAAAAAAGAGGAGGATTGGCAGATGTTAGCACAGGGCTGATCTCCTCACAAAAAAAAAAAAAAAAAAAAGAAAAGAAAAGAATATTAGCAACCCCCACAAGTATTGTGCAGAGTCCATGTCTGCCAAGGCTCCTCTCCAGGAAATGGAAAGTTTGGCTTGAGACTCAAAGCATCATCTTAACCTGTCCAACCTGTTAACCAGGATCTGTTCAGTTCCCCTCCCTTCCCAGCGATCAGACGGTCCCTCTCCTCCAAAGCTGTTGCAGTGAAGCAGGGCTTTGCTTCAACGTGGTATATTTACTTGTAAGATCTGCTAAAGAAAGTCAGGGACTAATTATTTCTGGTTTAACTGATTAATGAGTTGGTCCTCAGCATCTTACAAAGATGACCCAAAAATTTTTTTACAAATATTATAAAGTCACAGATTTAAACATGTTTTATATGTTTTAATACCTTGCAGTTAATGTCCTCATTGATGCTCAAATTGTCCCATATTTGATCAGTGGAAAGTTATTCAAACTGGCTCCTGAGTTCTATTGCTCATCTTTGAGAGCTTCCTCGCTTTCTGAAATGACAAGATTTCCAGCCTCTTCTTGTACATTTTCTGCACAGACCTGGAATGGAACGTTGCTCCAAGGAGTCCTGATTCTGTTTAGTGAGAAATGGCATAACAAGACCACAATTTGTGTGTTAGGGGTGTCAATGCCTTGGCGTTGGTCATTGTTTTTGGCCTTTTCAGTGGAAAGAGCTAGGAACATTTTTAAGAAAAAATATACCATGAGTTCAAACTGAACCTTCCAATTCAAATTGAGGACTACTTGCTATTTATTTAGCCTCATTGATTTTATATCTACATCTCTTTTCAACCATTTAAACATGTATTTGGTTTATTGCACAATAACAATATTATCACCAACAATATGATTTCTGAAATCAGTTAAATTTTTTTTGCAGTTCTGTTTATCATTAGAGTGTATTCCACTGAGCATGTTTAGTCAGATTACTATGTTTTTAAGTCCCTTAGAGTAGCTCTGTCTATGTAGTTATGCTACCAACTGGGTACACAGGTTTACTTTTACTTTTGGATATTAGGAATTGCTTTATCCATTAATTTATTTAATTTTGGGGCAGCCCCCATGGCTTAGCGGTTAAGTGCGCGCGCTCCACTACTGGCCGCCCGGGTTCGGATCCTGGGCACTCACCGACGCACCGCTTCTCCGGCCATGCTGAGGCCGCGTCCCATCTACAGCAACTAGAGGGATGTGCAGCTATGACATACAACTATCTACTGGGGCTTCGGGGGAAAAAAAAAAAAGCAGGAGGATTGGCAATAGATGTTAGCTCAGAGCCGGTCTTCCTCAGCAAAAAAAGAGGAGGATTAGCATGGATGTTAGCTCAGGGCTGATCTTCCTCACACACACACACACACACACAAAATTATTTAATTTCATTTTAAATTAGGTAAAATATATACATTGTTCCAAAGTTAGTGCTACAAAATAAGATATATTCACAGAGGTCTAGCTTCCATTCCTGTCCCTTCCACCCTCCATTCCTCTACAAATAATATTATAGCTTATTTACCCTCCATCGTTTTTTTTTTTTCCCATAATAGACAATACACACGTGTATTTCGGTACCCCCTTTCTTTTTTAAAACACAAATATGCATACTGTGCATGAGGTCTCCACCTAACCTCTCACATTTTAATAATAATGACTTTTAATACCTTACTACATAGAAGAAGATTTTTTTTTTCTGTTGCTGCGTAAAGGAGACAAAGAAAGGAAAAGTAGGAGAGTGGGGACCTTGGGAGAGTGGCCTAGAGAGTCGTAATTCTGGGCTGTCCTGGTTTGACGAATTGGGAGTCAAGGTTGCCTGGACAGTTGTGAGAATCATTCCAGGGTTCTGGCCAAGTTATTCCAAGTCAGGCAGGTTGGTTTCTTCTAATCCAGTCTCTTCAGTTTAATTCAGTGTCTGTTATCCATCAGCCCCAATCTCCCCTCCTCCAGGAAGAAAGGGAGAGAAGAGTGTGGAGGCATCACCCAGCCCCTAGTACCTTCTGTGGGGAAAAGCAAGTTAGCATATGCGCTTGTCCAGTGACCCCCCCCCTCCATCTCACTACCTCCCTGCTTGGGAGAGCCCATCCGCCCAGGAGTGCTGAGGGCTTCTTACTCCAAAACGTTAGGAACCTCCAACTGCAGGTTGGGAAAATAGAAATTGTCTCCTTCCAGTCATAGCAGAGAGCATTTATTTCTGAGTGGGATCTCAGGCATTTCCTACAGGAAGATGAACGAAGACACACTCCAGAGCCTGAGACCGTCCTGCTGGCTCCATTGGGGAAGGAGGTCGTGTTCTCTGGGGCCCCCTTGAACACCCTCCCTCTTCTGGAATTCTGCTTGCACAAGGCAAGCCAAGCTTCCTGGACAAGAAGTGTTTTCTATCTGTGTGTGTTGTCAGAGACTGTCACACTTGGTCTCAACTGAGGAAATTTCATTGAAGAGAAACTTCTATTTTTTTTTCTCTCTTTTTAAAAGATGTTCTATACAGGAATATGAAGTAACTGTCTAATGAGCATCAGGATAATGAGTAAATAGGACATCATTATGTTTACTGATAGCAGCATAAACACTTATTTAGCGCCTACTGTGTGCCATGCACAGGCACTCTATACACATCATCTGATTCAGTCACTAGGGTTATGAGTTTCATTTTACCAATGAGGGTGGAGAGGCCTGGAGAGATGAAACAAATTGCTCATAGTTTTTCATTTGGCTAGTAGCTGTCCTAGGATCCAAAATTGATTTTCTTTTTCTTATCTTTCCTCCCTCCAGTCCTCCTTTCCTTCATCCATCCCTTTTTTTAAACAACCAAAGGCCATATTCTTGATATCACACACCTCTTGCCTTTGATGAGAGCTCGGAAGGGTGTCAGGGAAAAAGTCGGTGGGAGAAGTAGTTGTAAATGAGAGTTTCAAGTTGAATGGGAAGAACTGGGGCAGTTAGTAACATACCTCACCCTGCTCCTTGAATTTCTCCCTAAAAGATTGTAGGAAGATTAACTTCTCCAAACTGGGATCTTCATTGGCTGCACCAACCTTTCTTTCCCACAAGGGGTCAGTAAAATCCTCTCGGTGAATTGAAGACCTGTTACTGCCATTAACCACTCCGCAGCTTGGCGCTGGGGCGAGGATCATTCTATTATTGAGCGGACCTCTGACCTTCACATAGTCTCTTCTCTCTCTATCACGCTGATTTTTTCAGGCTGAATTCACCTGACACCCGCTCTCTATCCTCATGCTACCATGTGGTGTGAAACAAATGCAACGAGCACAGTCTCAATTCATTCTTTGCATTTAAACTGGTGTTTTAGTTAAAAATTGCTCTACATAAAATACCGTTACAAATGATTTCTTAAAATTCTGTATCTTGCAATTGTTGTATCTGAATAAGTATTTAGGACAAGAATTGACATATGTAAAGCAATAATAATATATTGAACACTTTTGAAGTGCCTTCCAAGGTGCTCTGGTTCATACTTTAGATGGCATTTGAACCCTGGTGGTCTCGCCCCAGAGTCCCTGCCCCCAACCATCATAACACACTGCCTCTCTACCAGAGAGGCAGACACCAGTGTCTTCTGTTGTTCCAACAAGAGTGATTTGCAGGTATATAAGCTAATATTGACATTCAAGAGGTGGATTAAGATTTTGTGGGGCCTGGAGCTTATATAATCTGGGATATCCTCTTTAGGAAAACAATAGAAAATCACAAATACGAATGTAGACACTAAAGTAAATTTTTACTTAGAATGAGGAAATAAATCACAGAAAATAAATCACAACAAATCACAATTAGAAAAAAGACTGTAAACATCTCCAAATCCAGGAAGAAACGTATTTTTATGAATGAACTCCCTGACATATCTAATGCTCCTCCGCTACCCCCCATATCTTGACAGGAGAGAATGTCCATTTTGACTAGCTGTTAATGAGAACCGAATCTTTGGCTTACCATTTATATGTCTGAGGATTGAAAGGATTTTTCGCAGGCCAGCTTCTGGCTGCATTCATTTCAAACCTTTTTTCTCCTCCACGACCCGTGTGCTTCAGGTGCCAGGCGCCACAGGACACAGCATGTTGCCATACCCCCTCTGGCCCCATCTCTTTCCATCATAACACCAGGCGAGGAGAGAGATGGGAGTGTTTCTGGAAGCCATGTCTATACCAGGGTGGCTTAGTAATAACTTAGATATACACAGAAGTAACCGCAAGCCACATCAATGTAGCCCACCAACCCCAAATAAATGTATCCTTAACATAGCCTCACCTGCCTCATCTCAAAAATGCTGGGCTACCCCATAGCCGCCTGACACAGAGAAGCAAAAGGAAAGTGGGAGTGGAAACACAAAGCGGTCTCAACTGATCGGAGTTAAAATGGATTACTTGTGCCTATTTTACAAACAACGTGACCATATGAGCACACTCTTGGACCCTTCCCAGGCTTGGAAGGGGCCTGTCTAGTGAGAGCCCTGCAGCTTAAGCTACTTTAGCTTTAGGGTAAATGCCCCTGTATACATCCTTAGAGAACTAACTCAGCCCCAGCCTGACCCACAGCTCAAAGGGCATGTGCCAGTCTATAGCAAAGAAACACTCATAGCCCGTTGTTAACAAGGACACCTTCTCCATCTAGTGACGGGACCTCTCTAATGGTAGGCAGGCAAGTCACAGGATTTCCCCATGCCCCTCAATATTGCAGGATCTGCTTTGGATAAAATGCAATGTTTTTTGGCCATGAGTCATTGCATCAGTAAGTAAGATCGGGGACGTGCACGGCACAACAGAAGTGAGTGTGCAACCTAAGAATAGACAGCCATCTTGGGTCACTTATTCACTTTCCCTGGGACTCAGCGGTCATAAATGCTTTGCTTGGTCTTTTCCCTTGGCCTAAAACCATCTCCATCCAGCACACATCGCACATTCTGACCCGGAGCCACAGAGCCTTCCCAGCAACTCCAAGGCCCTCGGATCTCTTCTCTATCTGAACTCCTACAAGTTTTAACAAACAATTCCCGAAACAACTATTTGTTAAGTACCCATTCTGGGCTGGCCTTTGGTTAAATCTTAGCGGATTGCTTACAAAGCATTTTATGTGAGTCCATCTCTGTTTAGCCAGATTATAAACAAATTGGTGACAGGGACCAGGATTTCTTGCTGGCCTATCACAGTTCTGGACATGTCAGCACTGAATAAATACTTATTTGATTGATGCAGTTTTGTCTCCTCTCTGAGGACCAAACCTCTTGGCAACTTCCCCCTAGGTAGACTGGAGACTCCCTAACTGGGTGGAGAAGGTAGAGGTATCTTCTGAAGAAATTCTAATGGAATTCCTCCAACCTTACTAATGGGCTCTTGATACTCTGCAGCTCATATCTGAAGCAACTTTCCTTCTCCGGTAAACCGGTTAGGAGCTTTGGTTTTTGACAAGATGGCAGTTCCAATCTAGTTACTGATCCCCCACCCCCACCCTAAATTTCTTACTTTGTGAGGTAGCGAGGTTTGGGGGCACTTGGGGCTGCATCAAACTCAGTATCCTCTAATGCAATCAGTCATGCTGCGTCTGGGTGCTTCCGACCTTCACTTGTTCTGTTTCTGTCTGGGAAGCAGCATAGAAATGTGGGAAGAGAGACTTGAATTTCACCCCGACCTGGCTTCAGTGCTGGCTCTGCCCTCATGGACCGCGGGAGGCCTGGCCAAGTCCCCCCACCTCCCCGGGCCCTGCTTTCCTCCTCTGGAAACGGGGGATACTAACACAGCTCCCTGCATGGTTCAGTAGATGAGTCGTTCAGTCCTTCAGTGGTTGATGAGTTTCTTCTTTGTTTGTGAGGGTTCTCTTTTCTGTTTCCCAAATCCTGTCCTTGTAGGTTTTCTCACCCAGACACACCCCTGCAGTCTCTGCGTTTGCCCCTGCCCAAGCTCCAGAGCTATTAAGCTTTCTTCTCTTATCCTAACAGTGAGGCCTCAGCAGCCGTGGCTTGTCTGGGGATCCAGGAGCAGGTTTGGCCTTTTTAGGAAGGAGCTCCGTTAATTCCTTTTCCGTGGTAGAAGAGTGGCCCTGCGAGGGAAACTGGAAGTGCCAAGACTCAGGAAGTTACCCTCCCTCCTGGTATGGGGGTGGCCATCTAACAGCAATGAGTAGCCTTCAGAAATAAAGTAGCATTACCTGATTTTTAGGAAACTTAATTTTAAAAATCTTTTACTTTGCTAATTTAAGGTCTGAGCTTACAAGGCTCTGCTGTTTGCTGTGTCCTTACCTACATCTTAGGTCAGTGAGGATCCCTTTATCTGGGCCAGTCAGGTAACCTCTCTGTGTCTCAGCTTCCTCCTCTGTAAAATGGGCATGTTTGTGATACCTGCCGACAGAGGAGTTTTACCCATCTCAGTAAAGGGCAACTTTACCTTCCCATCGGCAGACCCAAACCTCGGCGTCAGTCATTCTTGATTTCTCTTTTCTTCTCCTTCCTTAAGTCCGACCCATCAACCAATCCTGTGGGCTCTATCTTGAAGATTGATCTAGAATCTGATCACTTCTCCCTGCTTCCACTGCTAACCTGGACCCAGCACCCTCTCCCTCCTGGACTGACAATGACCTCGCCAGTTGTCTGCCCTATGCCCCTGCCCCATTTCAGTCTATTCTTCACATTACTGATGGAGTGATCTGTTTAACATGGAAATTAGATCAAGTGTCTCCTGTGCTCAGGACCCTCCAAAGGTTCTGCATCCCACTCAGAAAAAACAAAATCCTTCCATGTTCCATGCTCCAGCCCCACACATCCTCCCTCCCCAGTCTCTCACTACCTCCCCACCTGACTGCAGCTCATGGGCCTCCTTTCTCTTTCTTGAACATGCTAAGCACCTTCCTGCCTCAGAGCCTTTGCATTTGCTGTTCCCTCCACTAGGAATGTCCTTCCCATGGATTCCACAGGGCTCACTCTCTGACTTCTTTTAGGCATCTGCTCAAAGTCTCCTTCCTCAAGAGGCCCTCCCCGACAACTCCACATACAATAGCAAATGCCATCTCCTCCTACCCCGATCCCATCACTCTGCCGTGTTTTCTTGTTTACTACTTTTCTCCCCCAACCAGGCATAAATTCTGTGAGGGCAGGGCCTTGCCTCCCTTGTTCACTATTGTATTCTCAGAGCTCAGAGCAGAGCCTGGCACATTATAGGAGGCATTCATTAAATATGTGTTGAAAGATCGGATTAAGGGAACTAAGATGTGAAATTGCTGCATGAATTAAAGAGAATATACAAAAGTGAGTTGTTGCCAGCCCAACAATAGCTAACTAACATTTATTCGTTGTTTACTCTGGCCAGCCACTGTGTTCAGGGTGTACCACACATTATTGCTGTGGTTAATCCCCACAACAGGAGGAGAGATATCTACTGTTATTTCTTATTTTTAGTCAAAGAAATTATTTTCTTAGTAACTTAGGTATTGATGAAGAAGAGGGAAAATAGAGTTACCAGTTGGTTAAAATGCTACTAACCTACACTTGGAGTGACTTGTCACTTTTTTAAAAAACATGACATTGTGGTGTCAGCCTTGTGTCTGTTTCCCCAAACCAACTTCTCTTGACCAGGCTGGGCTCTGTGTGAGGACAAGACATTGGGTGAAGTGAATGATGCCTTTGAAAACACGCTGCCTCTCCTTTCACTGGTCCTTCTCCTCCCTAATCTTCTAATGACTTTGTAGCTGGGGAAAAGGCCAAGTGGGGAAAACCCCTCTGGCAGCCTGAGAATTCTTGGTCTGAAGGGGCCTTCAAGGTCATCAGCTTGCCCCCTTCTTTTGACACAGAAGAATTTACAGAAAATTCAGGAAGGCAATCTCCCTATGGGATGGTGTTACTTTTCTTAACCAAACTCCTCGTCCCAAATCAGAAGATGAACCGTACACTTCATCAACCCGTCTTGAACTTTGTAAGGCACTTGATGATTTTAAGGGACAAGGGACCACGCTTGTTCTGTATTTGCTGACTTCTTCTTGTAAAACTGACCCCAGGTGCTTTACTTGGATCCTTTAAAAAATATTTGGGACCCCATTATTCTCTTGAGTGATACACAGGCATCTGTTCTGATGACAGCAAAATAATAGCACACTTGGCTAAATGAAGTGCTGGGGTTTCACCATACGGTGTAGGGATACATCTTCCAAAAACCTGCTGCCAGAATCCATCATCACAAATCAGAAATCCCAAACCTGGCGTGGAAAATATTCCCGAGAAAAATTTTAAGAAGCAGGCAAGACAACTTTGTTCAGAAGAGTGTGAAAAAATGTTCTTCTTCCTCATTTCTGAATTATATAAGAATGTAAGAAAGGCAGCGAGAAGACAAAGTTCTAAAGTAATTTCTTTTTTCCTCTTCATTTTTATTAGCCCAAGAAATATCGTTTTATTTCAAAATATGTGCTTGCCATTGTTTTTACTAATAAGTGAAAACAATTATAAAATGTGTCTTTCCAGAATTCTTTCTGATTGTCAGAAACAGGAAAATATCATAATTTCCCATAAAAAAACAGTATCAGTCAGCATAACATATTAGTACCATGCAGTGCCACTCCATTAAGCATTTCTTGGGCCTCTCACTAAAATATTATTTTAAAAAGACATTCAGGATGCCTCTGGTGCCAAGTCGGTCCTGCCTGGCTGTTCCGCGCGATGATGAACAGCCTTCTAAGTGCATGTACTGAGTTTCAGAAACAAAACCCCCACAGCACGTAGAATCACACACCAGATCTCACACGGCCTGTGGCGCACACCCGCCCCTATCTCGCTGGATGATTCTTCCCCAAAATATAGGTCTGGCGCCTTGCCCTGAACGTCAGCCAACTGGACATTAGCAGACCAGGGTAGAGAGGGAAATTCAGATATGTTCCTCTATAAATCTCAACCAAAGCCAAACTTTGATTGTCTGCGGTGTTTGTGGGCAGCGGAGGAAGGGTGCTGTGGAGCGTGAGTAAGTAGAATTTGCAGACAAATTCAAATCTTATTTTAGACAATCAGAGAAAAAACAATTTCCAGATTTTCTGCTTTTGAATGCACTGATGAAAGGAGTAATAAGTAACAATTGTTGTACTCGCAGTGTTTTGAATCCAACCAGTTTACTTTCTGGGCGGGGTCTGAGGAGCGGTAAAGCCGCCAAGACATGGGTACGCGAGTCCAGTAGGAAACGCAGAGAGGGCTCGGGAGTTCCCAGACTGGAAAAGAAGTCCCCGGATAATTGAGAGTTAACTCTAGTACCGACTTCTTTCGTAATTACCCCGGAGTTAGTTCTACCGTGTAAAGGGCACAAGCCACCGCAGAGATGAAATTCTTATTCAGAGGTTCACATTAATATTTGAGTGCCTCAGGTCAAATACCTTTATCCTTGAGAAAGAAATTGTATATTTAAAAGTCTGATACTATATACACTTGTGCAAGTAAATGCCCCGAACGCGGCCCTCAGGACACACAGCCAAGAGCTGACGGGAGCTCTGTTTGGGAAGACGGGTAGGATGCGGCAACAGAGGTGGGAGCGGGCGGAGGGGCAAAAGGGGTGCTTTAAAAAACATTTTTGTTTGTATTTTAAAATGAGAATGTATTCATGTAAGAAACATCAAAAATCATTGGAAAAGTGAGGCATCTTGAGATGAAGCTTCCGGAGGGCAGGGGTGTCCCTGGCACGGCAATATATTTGTGCCGACCTAACCTGAAAGCACTCTTTACAAGTCTCTTTTTGTAACTGTATTTGTCTAGCTGGGGAAATTTTATTTGCTGAGAAATAAATCATTTGCAGTATCATTTGTGATATGACATTTATGCAATTCTTATGATAGTGTTTTAAAATTACTTCCTGTTTCAGTACTCTTGAAAGGAAAGTGTAGGCTTCCCTCTTTTTTATAGGTGAAGAATGGTGACTAAAAGATGAAAAGTATCTTTTCAAGGTCTTGTAATAGCAGACAGTAGAGGGTAGAAATTCTTGTTTATGATTTTAGTCTTTTCATGAAGTATTCCTTTTCTAGAAGTCTTTACTGGTCTAACTAATGAATAATTATCGTAATGCCTGACTGGACCTGGGTAAGTCTTTAATCTCCTAAATGTTCCGTAATCTAAAGTAAAATCGCTCACTAGTCAGGAGTGGGGACAGATGAGTGGAGAAGTGAGTTCTTCCTTTCTTCTGGGGCCTTCCCTGTGATCTCCTCTGGGTTCCTTACTAGATACTGACTCAGGCCAGCAATGTGCACAGCCATGAGGATGGTGTTTGGGGCGAGCATTCGTAATTACCTCTCATGGGTGACAGAGAGTGACAATATGCAGGAATGACTTCCACTGTGGGGAATGATAAAGAAAACCTGTTGAATTTTTGAAGAGGCAAATTGATATGTCTCATCTCTTGACAATGTGGACATTGCTGCTTCTCTCTCCTACCCAGCTCAAATCTGGAATCTATATTCTAAGAGAGGCCAACAACTCTTAAAAGTTGGAGGAAATTGAGTTGATATGTTTTCCCCTCAACTAACCAGTCTATATTTTCTTTTTGTTATGATGTAGGATTTGGAATAACATAACAGCAATTATAATATGCAGAGGAGGTTATGCCAGTCAAATGAAGAAGATACACTTTCTTCTTTTTTTTTTTTTGCCCCATTGGAGAAGGGGAGAAAATCTCAGCGGAGAAAGGCTTTGACAGGTATAGTATAACTTATCAGGCTTTCAAGTAACTAGCTGAGGTTAGCCTTAGTTCAGATATGTCAGAGCTGTCAGAGGCCGGCCCTGAAATCTGTAAGACATTACAGACTGAAAACCCAGCGAGGGTGGCTGAAGGGCTCAGTGGGAATTCCAACACACAAAAGAGTCTGGAGTGTCTCCATGCTTGGGCCTGACCCTTGATAATACTTGGAGTTTGCTTTTTTTGTTGTTGTTGCAGGATTACTAAATTCACTGGGTTTTTGTTCTTTTGGCTCCTGAAATTAGTCCATCGCACTTCTGGGACAATTCGTCATTGTGTAGGGAGAGGTGAGGGATCACCTCTGCAGGGTCCACCCCAGGGCAGCTTGAGTATTAGAGATTAGCCAGCAGAGTGGACACAATCCTCCACATTAGCAAGGAGAGAATGAGTGCATGAAAGCACAGATAAAGTTTTCAGATGCCTCAAATTGTTAGTACTGGTGTGAGAGATGTCAGTGGAAGCCAACAAATGATAAAATGAACTTTCTGAAACATGGCTTCTTGCTCAGTCTCACTCACCCCAACAGGAGAGAAAGTTAAATACTCCCCGAAAGAGGCAGAATAAAATACTTCAGTGAGAGGAAATGGGATTTAGAATTGGAAGTTTGTGCCAAATTTACCAGTAGCCTTCAGTCATCTACTTAACCTGTTTGACCCTTGGTCTTCCTACAGGTCCAGTGATGATGATGGTGATGGTTAATTCGGAAGGTTGCTGTGAGGATCATGTAGAGACATTTAGTCTATGATGTGAAATTCCAGCATTATTTATAAATAGAGGCTTCAGGGTGGTCTATGAATTAGCACAGACCTTGCACAGTACATGAGGGATTGCACTGCCAGTGGGTTACCCTGAGTACTTTAGTCAAAGTGAGACAATAGAAAAAAATTCAGACTGCAACAGAAGATGGTAGAAGAAATGCAATCTATAATTGAAAGAGTATCTCACAGGGGGCACAGGCTGGTCTGCTCTGCACCCCTTGCCTTGAATACGGTCTTACACATTGTAGGAGCCTGGAAAATAATTGTCTAACAAATCAAGAAATGCCTACCTGTCTCATTCAGCCTTGTGTCGGGGATGAGGAGGGAGATTTGAGTTTCCCTGAACTAAGGCTGAATGAAGAATTTTTATCTTAAAAATCCTATGGTGTGACACGATGGGTTTATTTCCTGCCTGTTGAATCTTGGCTTTCTCACATTTGTTCCAGTTCTAACACCCTAGTTCATATAACTTCTTTTAGAGAAAGAGTCTGCATTGCATGAGGCCATGTTTTTATTTTATTTTTGCAACTTAAAATTTAATAGTCTCCATTTCTCTGTCTCTCTCTCTGATTGTTGTTCTTTCTTGTTTATCCAAAGCCAAGTTTAAGATTCCAAAGTGCTGCTTCCAGGCTGATCCCTGAGAACTCGCTGCTGGTTTCGTAGGGAACACAGCAGAGGTCAGGAGATAGGAAGGGCAATGTGGAAGAAATTCACTCAGATCTCCTCTTGCTTTATTTTTCATGGAGTTTCACTGTGGCTTGCGTTATGAATATAGTCAGTTACACGGAGCCCCATGAAGTGAGAATATAGGCCAGCCTGCTTGGTATGCCTAGGAAGCCATACATTTTGCAGTTTAGTACAAAAATTTTCCCTTTTTTGGATGAATGCTCTTTTTCAGTAATATGTACAGGCTACAGAGGACATGTGAACTGCATGTAAACTTTTTTGCTTTACTTTTTTTTTTTTTTTTTTTTGTGAGATCAGCCCTGTGCTAACATCTGCCAGTCCTCCTGTTTTTTGCTGAGGAAGACTGGTCCTGGGCTAACATCCATGCCCATCTTCCTCCACTTTATACAGGACGCCGCCACAGCATGGCTTGCCAAGCGGTGCGTCAGTGCGTGGCTGGGATCTGAACTGGCGAACCCCGGGACGCCTCAGCAGAGCGCGCGCACTTAACCGCTGGCGCCACCGACCGGCCCCTGCTTTACTTTTTAATCTCTTCATTCTTCTATTTGTCCCCAATCCAAAAATGTACCCTCCACTTCCACTACTAAAATTCTCTCCTTTGTGTCATGGAAAGCACTGTTTCTTTCTCTTTTTCTGAATCCCACCATTGTTCACAGTTCTAGCTTGAGTCCTTCCTCCACGAAGCCATCTTGGACCAAAACAACTCATGGAGCTCTTGGTACAACATATGAGGCATAGAAAACCCTCAAAAAATCTTAACTGAGACGCTACTATCGAGGGTTGCTAAGGCCTCACGGCTTATCCATGTGCCTTGAAACACTTCTCTCAATGTTCCGCGTTATTTGCTTTACCCCTGGAAAGCCTCCTTCAGTTGGTAAGTGGAAGAGTCCCTGCTTTTTTAAAAAAAGTCTCTTCATATGATTCTGATGTGTAGTCAGAGTTACTAAGCACTGATTTTTTCTTTTTTATTTCATGTGTTTAAGCACTGACTTTTTAATACGCGTGGTTGTTTTCATTTCCAATCATGAATGTCTTCCCTCCTCCATTCACCGTAAAATTCCCAAGAGGCTGAGATTTACGCTGTCTACGCCTCCTTGTGTCTTCCCCAGTGTCCGGCATCCTGTGGCCACTTAGTGAGCTGAGTGAATGAGGTAAGTGTTTTGTGGACGGTGTCATACATTAGGTACAGGGGAAAGAATCACTATGAATGAAATGGTTAGGTCAGAAACGGGTGGCCCTTGCTGACTGCAGTAACACTGACACAGCACCTCATCTGTGCCAGGCGCTTTAAATGCACAGACCCGTTTAATCCTCACAGCAATCTTGTGTGGTAGTTACTTTATTATCCCCATGTGATGGATTAGGAAGCTTGAGGCTCAGAGAAGCTAGGTCCTGTGTTCAAGGTGAAGCCAAGATTCTAATCCCAATCTATGCACCACTCTACTACAAGCTCCTTGAGGGCTCAGCGGATATCACAGTGCCTGCCACATTTGTAGGGGATCAATAAGTGTTTGCTGAAGGAAGGAATGAATAAAAATTGTAATAGTCGAGACCTGGACTTATTGAATTTTCATAAAGAGGAGGAAAATCTGGAAAAATTATCTAGGTTGAGTTGTGTGAGTTATGGCTTCTAAGAGATAGGAATAAATGTCCTAGGGTCCTTCAAGTGTGTAGATAGGGTGACTGGATGTCCTGTTTGCCTGGGCCAATCCTAGCTGATGCCTGTTGTAATTACTACTAGGGTCCTCTTTTCACATGTCCTGTTTGGGTGATAAATTGTATTAGCACCCTAAGTCTAGAAATGGTGTGGAAAGAGGCATGCTCTCTGAGTGCAACGGGGAGCATGAGGAAATAGTATTAGATTACCTGGTCCTCCCTCGAGGTCTGCTTCTTTCTCTTAGGATGCATGAATATTATGATGGTTCAATACTTGAGTTTGCTGACTGCCGCCGTGTCTCCGCTCTGGAGAGCGGATCCCAGGTGTCCTTTCTCCTCCAGGAGCTTCCCAGGAACTCCTGTAGGTTTGGTGACTACGTGAGATTGCCGCAGGGTGCTGGGGTTTCAGCTTTTCTGCTGCATCGCCCTCAAAAGCATATCCGTGGTCATCACATCTCACGTGCTAGTTTTGGGTTTGGAAAATACACACAGTGTACTGATGTATGTAAGATTGTCACCCGTAAAACCAGAATCTTTGCTTCAGTACAGTAGTCCCCTCTTGTCCACGGGGGTATGTTCTAAGACCCTCAGTGGATGCCTGAAACTGCAATCGTACCGAACTCTGTACATACTACATTTTTTTCCTGTACATACATACCTGTGATAAAGTTTACTTTATAAATTAGGCATGGGAAGAGATTAACAACAATAACTTCTCTGTGGCATATCCAAATTGCCAGCATCACTATTCTTGTGCTTTGGGGCTATTTTTAAGTAAAATAAGGGTTACTTGAACACAAGCACTGTGATACCATAACGGTACATTTGATAGCGGAGACGGCTGCTAAGTGACTAACAGTTGGGTAGCGTTTAAAACGTGGATACCCTGGACAAAGGGATGATTCATGTCCTTGGCTGGATGGAGCAGGATGGTGCAAGATTTCATTGCACATTTTAAAACTTATGAATTGTTTATTTCTGGAATTTCCCATTTAATATTTTCAGACCGTGGTTTACCATAGGTAACTAAAACTGCGGAAAGTGAAACCGTGGATAAGGGGGACTACTGTATTTATTAGTTTCCTCACTTTGCTTGCTTTTTCTCTGTGTGCATAAAATCCCTTCTTTATAAAAAATTGCAAATAATATTTGCATAGTGTTGTAGGGGCTTAAACTTATGGCAAAGTGATGGGAAACCACTTTACAAATATAAAATTCCATGTAAATGTTCAAGTGAAATTGCTGGCATGGAGCGTGTGCTGGGTATAACTCAAAAGACAGGTTATTATCTTAGAGCCCAGTTTCCCCAGAGGTGACCTTGCTTCCTGTTTACCTACTGGGTCAAAAGAGCTTAAAAGTTCTTTTGCAAACTCATCTGAAGATACAAGTCCCTGAACATCGCAGAGGCCAGGTGTTTTCCATAGGACAGTGGAATTTCCCAGCTGTAAAACTTCCTTCCACTCCTGTTCTGCCAAAGCTCTGGGTTACTGGCCCTCAGGAAGGCATCTTAGGGGTTGACTTTGCCCTCATTGGAGGCATGTCCAGTGTGGGGGGTGGGGGGAGAAGAGGGGAAATTTTATCGTCATCCATGTGTTGGAGGTTATTGTGAAAACTTCTATCTTAGTGATCTAGGAAATAACCTACTGTGTGCTTTGTCCTGACCTATAAGATAATCCATTGTGGTAACTAAATTTTATCAGAAGTTGGAGGAGAGGGAGGCCTAAGGGAATACGGAAAAATGCTTTTTAATGGAATCATTTAATTTTAAACCTGAAAGACATCTGAAAGATCTTTCAGTCCACCTGTCTCTTCTTTCAGTTGAAGACAGGGAGGCCCAGAAAAGTTATAGGCTGTACCCAAGGACTGCCAGTTAGCGGGAGAAGGCTGGGACCAGAACCAGGGGCCGTGAATCCCAGCTCAGAGCGTTTTTCATTACCACGTGTGAAGTGGATCTTCAGCCTGCCTCCATCATGAATGTCCTCCTTCTCTGGATGTGGCTGCTGAGACCAGCAGCCGGCGTTTCACAGAATTATAGCCTCCCCCACCAGCGGCGCTGGCTGCTGAAGCCTGTGGGCGTCGCTGTGGGCTCTGGATTGGGAAGGTTGGAGGGCAAGGGGATGGGACTTGAAGAAGCAAGTAGTGACTGGACGTGCTAGAGCATAAGAGGAACAGGCTATAGGAATCAGACTTAAAGCTTAATAGAAGAATCTCATGGCTCCCTGTTCTTTTAGATGTCTGTGCCTTTCACTCATTTATGATGCTGGTGGAAAGAAAACCAGAGCTGGCCATTCCCAAATCCTTTAAAACCACCCCTCTGGACTTCTCTGTGTTTGCAGATGTAAATGCTAAAGGTCACAAGGGCTTAAAGCACCCTTTTCTCTCCAGCCTCTTCTTTACCACCAGGTGCCAAAGCTGGGTCTCAAGAAAGTTTCCTTCCAGGAAAACCAGGGGGAAGGGCCTGTACCCACCTACCCACCACCCTACCCTCACCCCCAAATAAAACAGCTGCCCAGAGCTTTGGATTTTTGTGGCTCCCTGCGCTTAGCAGGCCTGCACTTGGGGTTTTGGAGAGGCCTCTTTTCCCTGCCAGTTGCTAAGGCCGGCGCTGACTCCAGGCCTGTTATCAGGAGGAGGACAGTTTAAACAGGCCTTATCGCTGTGTGTTCAATCAAGGTTTATGAGGACTGATAAAGATGTCACCTAGTTGCTTCGTGTGTTCATTAAAACTCTATTCCCTGATGGGGTGGAAATGCAAAGTTGTTTATTTTTTTTAACAAAATTTTGGGAACACAAGTTGTTCTTTTGTTAAATATGGGCCTTGTGGACAAGCTCGGCTGTGTGGTTGAATCCAGTTGTGCAGGCACAAAGCGGGTGAGGGCGCTTCTCTCGCGCAGCTCCCCTGAGAACAACACGTCAGTCTTTACCGCCTCAACTCCCTCTTTAATATCGTAGGTTATCATAATTGCCTATTTAATAATTCAATAAACATCACCACCGTGGGTTTAGGTGCAGCAATAAGCCATTGTGTGCTTTTAATTTTGTGGCCTTTTATAATACTGGATCATTATCACAAAAAAGATATTTGCTTTAATCTTTTATTTTAATAAGAGATTTCTAACCAAATGTGTTTGACAGAGTCCGTCTTTCTATGAGCTATTCTTCTTCTATTAGGGAAAATAAGGCAACATAGGCCATGTTACCTTTATTAACCCCTAAGTGTGTGTAAATGATCAGATCTGCAGGGAGCATGAAACAGGCATAAGAAATAGTATACTTGGAGGGCTGTTGTGCCCTGAGCTTTATACTGAGACCTGGCCCTGGCACAGAGCTCATGGACTACATTTCCTGTTTATTAATACTAAGGCAGAACTGCAGAAAAGAGGGTAAGAAAGGTTTTAACTTTTCAGGTCTGCCTCCTCTTACAGTTCAAAAGATGCCATTGCATTTTTATTTTTATTTTTAATGGTGGTAAAATACACATAACATAAAATTTACTGTCTTAACCATTTTTAAGTGTACAGTTCAGTAGTGTTAAGTATACCACACTGTTCTGCAGTCCCCACAATTTTTCATCTTGCAAATCTGAAACTCTGTACCCATTAAACAACAGCTCCCCATTTCCCCCTCCCCCCCGCCCCTGGCAACCATTCTGTCTGTTTCTATGAGTTTGACTATTTTAGATACCTCATATAAGTGAGATCATGCAGTATTCGTCTCTCTGTATTTGCTTATTTCACTTAGTATAATGTCCTCAAGGTTCATCCATGTTGTAGCATGTGACAGAATTTCTGTCCTTTTTAAGGCTGAATAATATTCCATTGTATGTATATATACCACATTTCCTTGATCCATTCATCCATTGGTGGACATTTGTGTTGCTTCCACATTTTAGCTATTGTGAATAATACTGCTATGAAACATGAGTATACGAATATCTGTTCTAGTCCCTGTTTTCAATTGTTTGGGTACCCAGAAGTGGGATTGCTGGATTGTATGGTAGATCTATTTTTACTTTTTTGAGGAACCATCATACTGTTTTCCATAGCAACTGCACCATTTTACATTCATACCAACAGTGCACAAGGGTTCCAATTTCTTCACATCTTTGCCAACATTTACTATTTTCTGGTTTTTTGATAGTAGCTGTCCTAAGGGGTGTGAGGTGATACCTGCTATGGACTGAGTGTTTTTGTTCCTCCCAAATTCATGTGTTGAAACTCTAATCCCAGTGTGCTGGTGTTTGGGGATGGGGCTTTGTGAGGTAGTCAGGTCATGAGGGTGGAGCCCTCGTGAATGGGGTTACTGCCCTTATAAGAAGAGACCAGAGAGTTGGCCTGCTCTCTTTCCACCATGTCAGGACACAAGAAGGCAGCCGCCTGCAACCTGAAAAAGGGCCCTCACAGAACCTGACCATGCTGGCACCCTGATCTTGGACTTCTAGCCTCCAGAACTGTGAGAAATAAATATTGTTGATAAGCCACCCAGTATTTGAGTATTTTGTTACAGCAGCCTGAGATGACTAATACAATATCTCATTATGGTTTTGATGTGCCTTTCCTTAGTTTTTAGTAACGCTGAGCATCTTTTCATTTGCTTATTGGCCATCTGAATATCTCACCACTGCTTTTTGACATCTGCATATCTCTATACCTTCTGATAATTCTACTTGGCCACTTAAGGAGATTTGCTTGCTAACATGTGTGCAAACTTTTCCTGCATTCTGAACATCTCTGATGTATGTTGACTATTAAACATGAGTGTCTTAGGGGTAAAATTACTTGTTCATTTAATATTATTTAATTAAATTTAGTGTTTTTTTTTTTTTTTAAATGTGAACACACCTCTTCTCCACCACAGGGGGTCAGGCTCTGTATAGAGAATTTTCTGCTCATTGCATCCAACAATGCATTTCTTGGAGTTACTGGAGGGAAAGAAGCAAAGTCGTGTTTATAACGAGGAGGGACAGGAAGGTGGGGTGGTGGAATGGGAAGGGGAGGGGAGAAGCTGAGAAGTCAAAGGGAAGACCAGGCATGGACTGCAGGGAGGAGACAGGAGGAGGCGACTTTCAGGTTCAAACCCCAGGAAAGAGAGCTGCTCTTGGTGGGGGGAGGGGAGAGGGAGGGGAGGGATGCTCATAAACCTTTTGTGTCAGATGGTGGTTCAATGCCATAAGGTTCTTCGATAAGATTTGCTTGCTAGGGCCGGCCCCGTGGCTTAGCGGTTAAGTGTGCGTGCTCCGCTGCTGGCGGCCTGGGTTCGGATCTCTGGCGTGCACCTACGCACCGCTTTTCAGGCCATGCTGAGGCCGCGTCCCACATACAGCAACTAGAAGGATGTGCAACCATGACATACAACTATCTACTGGGGTTTTGGGGGAAAAAAATAAATGAAATTAATTAAAAAGATTTGCTTGCTGTCTTAGGTTGCATCTCCCCAGAAGCAGACACTAAAACAAGGATTTGAGTGCAAGAAGTTTATTTGGGGGGAAATCTCAGGAAGCATCAGTCAGAGAGTGGAGAAGCGATACAGGGAAGAGAAGGAAGCCACTCTGAATGTGTCTGAGCAGGCCTTCAAGCCCCCTGGGAACTCGGGGAGATGATGAAGAACCAGCCTCAGAGTCACTGCCTTGAAGGGGGAGAAAGCTGAGGTATTTGTCCTCTCACTCCCATCCATCCTTGGCTGACAGCTGCTCCCAGGGATGTTAGCTCCCCACAGTCTGCCCTGCCCTGTGAGCAGGCACAGACAGAGTAGAGGATACAGCAAGAGGCACGCGCTGGAAAGTGAGTGTAGGGAAAAATGGGTGTGGTGCTGGCACACACCACCACACTTAAAACTTCCACTGACTGCTTTAGAAATTTATTATTTATTCATATTATCTATTTACTATTTCTATTTATTGATTATTAATATTTTACTGTACTCATCAATTCTAAGCTGGATCTCCCCCATTTTAACATTTATAAAGTTAGAACCCCACTCATAATCCGCAGGGCATCTTTCAATTGCTCTTGGCCAGCTGGTGGTTGCGACAGAGTTTTCCTTGCCTGTGCATGAATGACCTTGGATATTATTCTTGGTGACAGGACTGGACAACTACAATCTTTTGATGTTTCCAGTCCAAAAGGTATTTAAAAACCATTTGAAGCAGTGATATCCTGGTTATTGTCTAAAGAAAAAAACCTTCCTTTGATATCTTCTGGGGAGAATCTAAGAGAGCGCTAGCATTAAAACTTGCAGAAGGGGTATCAGAAGGTTGGAAGAAAATTCTGGAGATAAAGGAGCACTCATTTATTAGGTTGAGCCATAGGAAATTGCCATTTTTTGGTCACAAACAGTCAAATGTCAGCATTTCATTTGGTTTCTCTTATAAGAAAATTTGCACTAATATTCCTGATGAGAATGGAACTGTGTGCCAAGGCATGGGCATCGACCAGTCTGAATTAAAAAGTAATCCAGAAGAGCTGGATTCTGAATGTAATGAAGTTTTAGGAATACTTTAACCAACTTACTTTACTTATATTTCTTTCTTTTTATATATGACAAGGATAATATTAAAAAAATTTTCCAAGTAAGTCTAAAAGCATTTGCAAAAGTATAAAATAAAATTTTACATGATGAGAAAGCGTTGTGTCATAGTTTAATTGGTAGTTTTCCTTTCCTAGCGACATCTTAACAATCAAAAAGTGTCCCAGATTTGGTGAAATATGGTATTTTTTCCCCGTGAACCTCAGATGTAGAGAGTGAGGTTAATTCTAATTCTCAGTTCATGTCACGTTTTCACCAGCGGTTTGTGGTAGGTCTTTCTCTGATTTTGTTATTTAATTCTTCCCTTTTATCCACATTCCCCATGTCTATCGTCTCACACATATACACAGATGTTTATCCTTTGTTGGTTTTAGACATTGCAAATATCTTCTCCTATTTTATCTTTCTTTTAACTTTGTCTTTAGTGTCTTTTGTTGAGCAGATATCCCTAATTTTGATGTAATTAAGTTGATTTTGTTGTTGTTGTTGCCTGATAGCTCATGTTTTTAAAGTTTTGTTTAAGGAGACTTCTTCTAGGTCACAAAGATTTTCTCCAATATTTTCTTCTGTTGACTTTATAGTTTTACTTTTCATACCTAGTTTTGTAACCCATCTTGAGTCCACCTTTATTTGTGGTGTTAGGTGGGGATTGAGTTTTCTTTTTCTTCCTAGAGTGAGCAAGATTTCCCCAGGCATCTACTGAACAATCAAACTTTCCTCCACTGGTTTGTGGTGCCACCTTTATCATGTGTTAAGTTCCCACATATGTATGGATCTATCTCTGAAATCTCTAATTCTGTTCTGTTGGTCAGTTTGTCTGTTCATGCATATATTATCACACTGCTTTTATTATCACATTTAAATATATTTTAATATATGCTAGAGCAGCCCCCTACTCAATCTTTTATAAAGCGAATGAGCTATTTTTGTGGATACTTCTTCCATATGGATTTTTGAAGAAGCTTATTGAATTCTAAAAAAGTCCAATTGGAATTGCACTGAATTTGTAGATTAATTTGGGGGAGATTCAGGCAATCCATCTAAGAGCATGGAATTTCTTCCCATTAATTCAGATCATTGTATGCATTCTTTATTAGAGTTTAAAATTTTTTTCCACAGAGGACTTATGGTTTCTTGATTTAGTTACTTAGAAATTATATGATTTTTGTTGCTATTATGAATAGTACTCTATTTTTAAAAGTTAGGTTTTCTAGTTGGTTATCGTTTTTGACCAAAGATAGTCACACTTTATCTGTAAAGGGCCAGATAGTAAATAATTTAGGCTTTGTAGTCACATAAGATCTCTGTTGAATATTCTTCTTTGGTTTTTTGCAAACTTTTAAAAATATGAAAATCATTCTTAGCTCGTGGAGCCTTATAAAAACAGGTCTTGGAGGGGATTTGGCCCACAAGGTCCTAGTTTTCGCATTCCTGATGTAGAACAATGCTATTGATTTACGTAAGTTGCTTTTTTACACTATAACTTTCCTGAGCTCTCTTACTAGTTCTAAACGTTTGGCTGATTGTTTTGTTAGTTTTTCTACATGGATGATTATATCATCTGCAAATTATGTTATTTTTATACCTTCTCTTTTCATTCTTACCTCTCTTTTTTTTTCTCTTGTAGAGTTGGGCAGGACCTCCACTGTAATGTTCAACAGACATAGTGATGACATAGTGATAGTAGGCATCCTTATCTTGTTTTTGTCTTAAAGGGAATGCATCTAAAATTTCTCTCTTAAGTATAATGTTTACTGAAGGCTTTGATATATAACCTTTACAAAGTTAAGAAAGTTTCCTTCTGTTCCTAGTTTGCTAGGACTTAAGAAAAAATGAGTGGTGAGTTTTATCAGAAGCTTCTTCTTCATCATTTGAGATAATGCAATTTACCTCTTGTAGCCTATTAGCAAGGTGAATTAATTTGATAGATTCTCATATATTGAACCATCCTTGCATTCTTGGGATAAACCTTATTGGATTAGGATTCCATTAGCTACTATTTTATTTAATATTTTTACAACTACATTCATAAGTGAAAGAGGCCTATAGTTTTCTTTTCTTATCATATCCTTATCTCATATTGGAATTAAGATTATACTGGTTTCATAAAATAAACCAGGAAGCTGTCACTTTTTTTTTGATTTTCTGGTACAACATATAATGTAGGAATTACTGTACAAACTTTGGTAGACTTCATCTGTAAATAATTTGAGGTAAATTCTTTTTGTGAGGGGAGGTTTTTGATTATCTCATCAATTTCTTTAGTATTTATTGGCTTATTCAAATTTTCTATTTTTTCTGACATCAATTTTGTCATTTTTTTCTGGGAATTTATCCATTTCATTTTGGTCTAAAATTTATTAGTGTATAGTTGTTCATAATACTCTTATTATTTTCTAATCGGTTATATTTATAGTCATCTATCCTTTTCAGTTCTATATTTTATTCATTTGAATATTCTCTTTTTTCTTCATCAATCTTGCAAGAGGTTTTCTATATTACCAATCTTAAAAGAAAACAGCTTTTAGTGTTGTTAAGTTTCTTTTATTTTTGTTCTCCCTTTCATTGATTTCTGCCCTTATCTTTAGTATAATTTCCTTCCTTTTGCTTTTTTGGATTTTTTCTACTATACTTTCCCCAATTTTTGAGTTGAATTCTTATCTTGTTTGCTTATAATCTTTCTTATTTTCTTATAAGTGTGTTTAAAAATATAAATTACTGAGGCTGGCCTGGTGGCGTAGCAGTTAAGTTCACGCACTCCGCTTTGGTGGCCTGGGGTTTGCAGGCTCGCATCCTGGGCATGGACCTATGTACCATTTATCAAGCCATGCTGTGGCAGGCATCCCATATATAAAGTAGAGGAAGATGGGCATGGATGTTAGCCCAGGGCCAATGTTCCTCAGCAAAATAAGCGGATTGGCAACAGATGTTAGCTCAGGGCTAATCTTCCTCACCAAAAAAAAAAAAAAAAAAAAAAAATTTTTGAGCCAGCCCCAATGGTCTAGTGGTTAAAGTTCTGCACTCCCACCCTTGCAGCCTGGTTTGTTTCCTGGTCACAGGACCACACCACCCATCTGTCAGTTGCCATACTGTGGTGGCGGCTCACATACAGAACTAGAAGGACTTACAACTATGATATACAACCATGTACTGGGGCTTTGGGAAGAGTTAAAAAAAAAAAGAGGAAGATTGGCAACAGATGTTAGCTCAGGGTGAGTCATTCCTTGCAAAAAAATAAAAAATAAATAAAAATAAATTTCCTCCTAGCACTGCTTTTGCTGTCTTCTCCATAATTTATCATACAGTGCTTTGCTATCATTTAATTCTAAATATTTGATTTTTTTAAATCATGTTATTTAAAATGCTATTTAGTTGCAAAACGTATTATTTTATAATATGCTCTGGTTTCAATACATATAGTATTTTTAAGAAACTATATTGCTTTTGATTTCTAACTTTGTTACATTATGATAGGAGACAGAATTTATCAAAGCTACCTTTATGGCCTAATAAATGGTCTTGTTTTCTAAATATTCCATATGGACGTGAAAAGAATGTGTTTTCAGCTAACATCATACTCAATGGTGAAAAACGGAAAGCTATCCCTCTAAGAACAGGAACAAGACAAGGATGCCCACTTTTGACACTCTTTTTTTTTTTTCAATTATTTTATTGAGATCATAACGGTTTATAACATTGTGTAATTTCAGATTTACATTATTAATAAGTTTCTGTATAGACTGCATCATGGTCACCACCAGTAGTCTGATTTTTATCCGTCATCATACATATGTGTCCCTATACCCCTTTCACCCACCCACCACCTCCTTACCCTCTGGTAACCACTAATCTGTTCTCTTTATCCATGTGTTTATCTTCCACATATCAGTGAAATCATATGGTGTTTGTCTTTATCCATCTGGCTTATGTCACTTAACATCATACCCTCAAGGTCCACCCATGTTGCAAATGGGATGATTTTGTCTTTTTTTATGGCTTAGTAGTATTCCATTATACATATATACATACCACATCTTCTTTATTCATTCCTCTGTAGAAGAGCACTTGGGTTGTTTCCATGTCTTGGCTATTGTGAATAATGCTGCAATGAACATAGGAGTGCATAAATCTCTTTGGATTATTGATTTCAAGTTCTTTGGATAAATATACAGTAGTGGGATAGCTGGATTGTATGGTATTTCTATTTTTAATTTTTTGAGAAATCTCCACACTGTTTTCCATAGTGGCTGCACCAGTTTGCATTCCCACCAGCAGTGTATGAGGATTCCCTTTTCTCCATATCCTCTCCAACATTTGTGATTTTGTGCCAATACCATGCTGTTTTGATTACTATAGCTTTGTAGTATATTTTGAAGTCAGGGATTGTAATGTCTCCAGCTTTGTTCTTTTGTCTCAGGATTGCTTTGGCTATTGAAGGTCTTTTGTTCCATATAAATTTTAGGATTCTTTGTTCTATTTCCATGAAGAATGTCATTGGAATTCTGATTGGCATTGCATTGAACCTGTAGATTGCTTTAGGTAATATGGATATTTTAACTATGTTTATTCTTCCAATGAGCATGGAATATCTTTCCATTTTTTTATATCTTCTTCAATTTCTTTCAATAATGTCTTATAGTTTTCAGTGTATAGGTCTTCCACCTCCTTGGTTAAATTTATTCCTAATTATTTCATTCTTTTTGTTGCAATTGTAAAAGGGATTGTATTCTTGACTTCTCTTTCCGCTAGTTTGTTATTAGTATATAGAAATGCAACTGATTTTTGTAAGTTGATTTTGTACCCTGTAACTTTGCTGTAGTTGTTGATTATTTCTGATAGTTTTCTGATGGATTCTTTAGGGTTTTCTATATATAGAATCGTGTCTTTTGCAAACAGTGAGAGTTTCATTTCTTCCTTTCCAATTTGGATTCCTTTTATTTCTTTTTCTTGCCTACTTGCTCTGGCCAAAACCTCCCGTACTGTGTTGAATAGGAGTGGTGAGAGTGGGCACCCTTGCCTTGTTCCTATTCTCAGAGGGATGGCTTTTAGTTTTTCACTGTTAAGTATGATGTTGGCTGTGGGTTTGTCATATACAGCCTTTATTTTGTTGAGGTACTTTTCTTCTATACCAATTTTATTGAGAGTTTTTTTGTCATAAATGGATGTTGGATCTTGTCAAATGCTTTCTCTGCATCTATTGAGATGATCATGTGGTTTTCATTCCTTGTTTTGTTAATATAGTGTATCACATTGATTGATTTGCAGATGTTGAACTGCAATGTTTATACCAGGGATGTCCCTGGTATAAATGCCACTTGATCATGGTGTATGATCCTTTTAATGTGTTGCTGTATTCAGTTTGCCAATATTTTGTTGAGGATTTCTGCATCTATGTTCATCAGGGATATTGGCTTATAATTTTCCTTTTTTGTGCTGTCCTTGCCTGGTTTTGGTATCAGGGTAATGTTGACCTCATAGAATGAGTTAGGAAGCTCTCTGTCTTCTTCAATTTTTTGGAAGAGTTTGAGAAGGATAGGTATTAAATCTTCTTTGAATGTTTGGTAAAATTCTTCAGAGAAGCCATCTGGTCCTGGACTTTTATTTTTTGGGAAGTTTTTGATTACTGTTTCAATCTCTTTACTTGTGACTGGTCTATTCAGATTCTCTATTTCTTCTTGATTCAGTTTTGGGAGGTTGTATGAGTCTAAGAATTTATCCATTTCTTCCAGGTTATCCAATTTGTGGGCACATAGTTTTTCATAGTATTCTCTTATAATCCTTTGTATTTCTGCAGTATCTGTTATACTTTCTCCTCTTTCATTTCTAATTTTATTTATTTGAGCCTTCTCTCTTTTTTTCTTAGTGAGTCTGGCTAAGGGTTTGTCAATTTTGTTCATCTTCTCAAAGATGAACACTTAGTATCATTGATCCTTCCTATTGTTTTTTTAGTCTCTATTTCATTTATTTCTGCTCTACTTTTTATTATTTCCCTCCTTATGCTGACTTCGGGCTTTGTTTTTTCTTCTTTTTCTAGTTCTTTTATGTGTAGTTTAAGATTACTTATTTGAGATTTTTCTTCTTTGTTGAGGTGGGCCTGTATTGCTATGAATTTCCCTCTTATAACTGCTTTTGCTGCATCCCATAAGAGTCGGTATGTTGTACTTGCATTTTCATTTGTCTCCAGGTATTTTTTTGATTTCTTCTTTGATTTCTTCATTGATCCAGTGGTTGTTCAGTAGCATGTTGTTTAGTTTTCACATATATGTGACTTTCCCAGCTTTTTTCTTGTAGTTGGTTTCTAGTTTCATAGCATTGTGGTTGGAAAAGATGCTTGATATGATTTCAATCTTCTTAGATTTATTGAGGCTTGCCTAGTTTCCCAACATATGGTCTGTCTTTGAGAATGATCCATGTGCACTTGAGAAGAATGTGTATTCTGCTGTTTTTGGATGGAATGCTCTCTCTATATGTATTAAGTCCATCTGATCAAGTGTTTTATTTAAATCCACTATTTCCTTGTTGACTTTCTGTCTGGATGATCTATCCATTGATGTAAGTGGGGTGTTGAGGTCCCCTACAATTATTGTGTTGCTGTTAATTTCTCCCTTTAGGTCTGTTAATGGTTGCTTTATTCACTTTGGCGCTCCTATGTTAGGTGCATCTATATTCATAGGTGTAATGTCCTCTTGGAGGAAAGTCCCTTTCATCATTATATACTGCCCCTCTTTGTCTCTCGTTGTCTTTTTTATCTTGAAGTCTTCTTTGTCTGATATAAGTGTGGAAACACCTGCTTTCTTTTGTTTGCCATTTGCTTGGAGTATCATCTTCCATCCCTTCACTCTGAGTCTATGTTTGTCTTTAGAGCTGAGATGTGTTTCCTGGGTTTGTAAATATTGTTGGGTCTTGTCTTTTAATCCATTCAGCCATTCTGTGTCTTTTGATTGGAGAATTCAATCCATTTACATTTAGAGTGCTTATTGATATATGAGGGCTTAATACTGCCATTTTAGCTCTTGTTTTCCAGTTGCTCTATATTTTCATTGTTTCTCTTCCTTTGTATTTCTGACAGCCATTTCATTTTGGTGGTTTTCTCTTTTTTTTTATGAATTGTGGCCCTGCTCTGATTTTTTGCTTAGTGGTTACTGTGAGGTTTGTATAAAACATCTCATGGATGAGATAGTCCATTTTCTGATAGCTTCTTATCTCCATTAGCCTAAGCATGTTCCATTCCCTTCCTCTTCCCCTTCTGAGTTATTGTTGTCACAAATTATTCTGTTTTGTGTTGTGAGTTTGTGGCTGAGTTAAAGTGTTTATAGTTACTTTTGAAACCTTCCTTACCTTTATCTTTGAAGTTATAATTAAGTTTTTCCTATCCCGTTCTGAAAGACAGCTGCAGTTTTCTGATTTAGTCTGTCTATTTATCTCCTTGCTCAAAGCTTTGTAGACCTTTGCCTTTTTATTTCTCGTATGAGGACATCCTTGATCATTTCTTGTAGAGGAGGTCTAGTGGCAATGAACTCCCTCAGCTTTTATTTATCAGGGAAAGCTTTTATTTCTCCATCATATCTGAAGGATAGTTTTTTGCTGGATAGAGTACTCTTGGTTGTAAGTTTTTGTCTTTCAGTATTTTGAATATATCATTCCATTGTCTCCTTGCCTGTAAGGTTTCTCCTGAGAAATCCACTGAAAGCCTGATAGGTGTTCCTTTGAAGGTTTCTTTTCCCCTGCTGCCCTTATATTTTCTCTATGTCATTGACTTTTGCCAGTTTTACTATTAAATGCCTTGGAAGAGGTCTTTTAGCATTGATGTAATTAGGAGTTCTATTGGCTTCATCTATTTGTAAGTCTGGTTCCTTCTCCAGATTTGGGAAATTCTCTGCTATTATTTCTTTGAACAAGCTCTCTGCTCCTTTCTCCCTCGCTTCTCCTTCTGGAATACCTATAACTCTTATATTGCTTTTCCTAATTAAGTCAGATATTTCTTGAAGAATTCCTTCATTTTTAAAAAAATCTTAGTTCTCTCTCCTCCACCACCTAAAGCATTTCTATATTTCTATCCTCTAAATCACTAATTCTTTCCTCCATAAAGTCAGCTCTATTTTTTAAGGATTCTAGATTATTTTTTTTCTCATTAATTGTGTTCTTCATATCCAGAATTTCTGCTTGGTTTTTCTTTTCTGGTTTAAATCTCTTTGGTGAAGTATTCCTTCTTCTCATTAATTTTATTCCTGACCTCCTTGAACTATCTCTCTGAATTTTCTTGTAACTCATTGAATCTCTATGATTCTCGGTCATTTATTGAATTCTCGGTCATTTAGATTGTAAGTTTCTGTGACTTCAGGGTTGATTACTGGAGACTTGTCATTTTCCTTCTGCTCTGAATTATTGCTGTAGTTTCTCATGGTGTTTGATGAATTAGTCCTTTGCTGGTGCTTTTATGGTAGTATCAGGTTGCAGATTCCACTTGCTACCACTGGGGGGAGGCAGGAGCTGTGTTTCTGATCCCACCCCATCTGCTTGAAGTTGTGGGGGTATGGTGGGCGCTCCCACCAGTTGGAAAAGTGTTCATGCTGGGGCTCAGGGCTGCCGCTGCCTCTTCTTACCGTCGCACCGAGGCACGTTCCCGTTTGTGGGGCCTCAGAGGTACTATGGGCGCGCTTGCTGGGGGAAAGCATTGCACGGAGCATAAATTTGCCATCGCCTCTTCCCACGCATGCATAGATCTGCCTGTGCCTCTTCACACGCATGCATAGATCTGCCTGTGCCTCTTCACACGCATGCATAGATCTGCCTGTGCCTCTTCACACGCATGCATAGATCTGCCTGTGCCTCTTCACACGCATGCATAGATCTGCCTGTGCCTCTTCACACGCATGCATAGATCTGCCTGTGCCTCTTCACACGCATGCATAGATCTGCCTGTGCCTCTTCACACGCATGCATAGATCTGCCTGTGCGTCTTCACACGCATGCATAGATCTGCCTGTGCCTCTTCACATGCATGCATAGATCTGCCGCTGTCTCTTCTTATGGCCATACCAGCTGCTGTGGTTGGTGGGTGGGGATTCTTCATAGGGTCCAAGCCTGGGCCACTTGTTGGGACCACAGTGGCATCGTGGGCTCTCCCACCGGCCAGGAAAGTGTTCGCATGCAGTCTCAGGCTTGCTGCCACCTATTCTTACAGTCCCGTTGAGGCATGTTCCCACTTGTGGGACCACAGTGGCACTGTGGGTGCTCCCGTCAGCGGGGAAAGTGTTAGTGCATGCACACAGGGGAAGGGTAGAGGAGTGGTCACCTATCTCTACTAGTTCCTGGAGACAGTCCATCCACCCTCAGATGTATAGCTGTGTGGGTCTCTCAGGTGTCATGTTGTGTTGTGTGGGTATCCTCTGTTGGTCAGTGAATGTCCACTTACTTGTAGTTCAAATGGGGAAAGATAAAGGGAATAGTTTACTCCACCATGTTACTGACGTCTACCTCTCTTATTTAACATAGTATTGGAAATCCTAGGCAGAGCAATCATCCAAGAAAAAGAAATAAAAGGGATAAAAATTGGAAAGGAAAAAGTAAAACCGTCAGATGACATGATTTTACATATAGAAACCCCAAAGAATCCACCAAAAAACTATTAGAAATAATAAATGAATACAGTAAAGTTGCAGGGTACAAAATTAACATACAAAAGTCAGTTGCATTTCTATACACTAATAACAAAATAGCAGAAAGAGAAATAAGAATACAATCCCATTTACAATCACAACAAAAAGAATAAAATTCCTAGAAACAAATTTAACCAAAGGAGTGAAAGACCTGTACACTGAAAATTATAAAACATTGTTGAAAGAAATCAAAGAAGGCACAAAGAAATGGAAAGATATTCCATGCTCATGGATTGGAAGAATTAACATTGTTAAAATGTCCATACATCCTAAAGCCATCAACAGATTCAACACAATGCCTATCAAAGTCCCAGCAACATTTTTCACAGAAATAGAACAAATAGTTCTGAAATTTATATGGAAAAACAAAAGGCCCCAAATAGCCAAAGCAATCCTGAGAAAAAAGAACAAAACTGGAGGTATCACATTCCCTGATTTCAAAATATACTACAAAGCTATAGTAATCAAAACAGCATGGTACTGGCACAAAAACAGACACACAGATCAATAGAACAGAATTGAGAGCCCAGGAATAACCCACACACCTATGGACAGCTAATTTTTGACAAAGGAGCCAAGAACATGCAATGGAAAAAAGAAGGTCTCTTCAATAAATGATGATGGGAAAACTGGACAGCCACATGCAAAAGAATGAAAGTAGACCATTATCTTACACCATACACAAAAATTAACTCAAAATGGATTAAAGACTTGAATATAAGACCTGAAAAATAAAACTCCTAGAAGAAAACATAGGCAATATGCTCTTTGACATTAGTCTTAGCAGTATCTTTCCGAATACCATGTCTCCCCAAGCAGGAGAAACAAAAGAAAAAATAAACAAATGTGGCTACATCAAACTAAAAAGTTTCTGCAAGGCAAAGGAAACCATCAACAAAGTGAAAAGACAACCTAACAATTGGGAGAAGATATTTTCAAATCATATATCTGATAAAGGGTTAATATCCGAAATATATAAAGAACTCATATGCCTCAACAACAACAACAAAACAACCCAATTAAAAAATGGGCAAGTGATTTGAACAGACATTTTTCCAAAGAAGATATACCAGAGATGGCCAACAGGCTCATGAAAAGATGTTCAACATCACTAATTATTAGGGAAATGCAAATCAAAACTGCAATGAGATATCACCTCATGCCCGTCAGAATGGTTACAATTAACAAGACAAGAAATAACAAGTGTGAAGAGGATGTCTAGAAAAGGGAACCCTTATACTCTGCTGGTGAGAATGTGAACTGGTGCAGAAACTATGGAAAACAGTATGGAGAGTCCTCTAAAATTTAAAAGTAGAACTACCATGTGATCCAGCTATTCCACTTCTGGGTATTTATCCAAAGAACATGAAAACACCAATTCAAAAAGATATTTGCACCCCTATGTTCATCGCAGTGTTGTTCACAATAGTCAAGACTTGGAAACAACCTAAGTGCCCATCAATGGATGACTAGATAAAGAAGATGTGGTATATATATGGCTGAATACTACTCAGCCTTAAAAAAGATGAAATTGTGCCATTTGCGACAACATAGATAGAGCTTGAGGGTATTATGCTAAGTGAAATAAGTCAGATGGAGAAAGCCAAATACCATATGAGTTCACTCATAAGTGGAAGATAAAAACAACAACAACAACAACCAAATACATAGATATAGAGACTAGATTAGTGGTTACCAGAGGAGAAGGAAGAAGGGGGATGGATGAAAGGGGTGATTAGGCACGTGTGTGGTGATGGATGGCAATTAGTCTTTGGGTGGTAAACATGATATAGTCTACACAGAAATCAAAATATAATGATGTATACCCTAAATTTATATAATGTTATAAACCAATGTTATGTCAATTAAAAAAAGTTTAAAAAAAAGAAAAGAAAAGGATGTGTTTTACTGTTTGTTGAATGTAGACTTCCATATACATCTAATAGTTTGAGGTTGTTAACTGGACTGTTCTGATCTTCAATATCTCTTCTTATTTTCTTTTTGCTTCATCTATTGTTTCCTGAGAGTTGTCTGTTAAAATTTCCAACTATAATTGTTAAATGATCTATTTTTCCTTACAGTTCTGTCAGTTATTGCTTTATATATTTTAAGATTATATTGTTAGGTGCATATATGTTTTTACTGGTTGTATCTTCTTTTCATTCTCCTTTTTTTTGAGTATATATTGCTCTCCTTTTTCTTTTTGACATTTTTTCCCTTAAATTGTATTTTCTTAGTATTAAGATGGCTACATCAGTTTTCTCTTGGTTCATATTTATTTTTATGTGCTTATATATTTTTTATTTTTCAACATTTCTGTCTTTTTGTTTTAAATGTTTCTCTTATAGCCAATAGAGCCTGTATCTTTTGGTTGGTGACAATTAATTTTTTTAAAAATTCTAGTATTTATCGTCATCATTCCTTTACATAATTCCTGCTTTTCATTAAAAAAACTTCTGTTCTTCTGAGACTCTTATTAGACATTGATATATTGTCTGTCCTTCAAATGTTTTACTTTTTCTTTTAATGTGTCTTTATCCTTTCCTGTTGCCTACTGGTAAAGTTCCTCTATCTAATTCTTTCTTCTGTTATTTTTTTCTATCTATTATGTTCCTTACTTCAATTTTTATGTATTTCATATTCAACTTGTCTACTTTTTTCCTTATGACTTTTAATTCTCACTTTTTGGTTCTAATATAATACAACATTTCCGTATGTATAATACATATTTAAAATTCTTGGTCCATTTGCTTCAATTCCACTTTACATGGTACATATTGTGTAGCTTACTTTTTGTCTATTAAGGAAGTTCTCAGATATCTAGTTATTTGTTCCTGTGAGCTCGTATTCACCTGGGAATAAAAGCTGCTCTTTCTGGTAATGTGTTTGGGGGCAAGGATGAAGGCCAGACCCTTCTATGTGAGTATTAGGGAGGGAGGAGGAGTAAGCCCCAGGGCAGGGAGCTCTGGGCACTATAAAATCACTGTTGAGCATTCCTTTTTCAGGATTGATCTCCACCAGGCAGCTCTGCTTCAGGAATTCTTCTTTAAACTCTTAGGAATATGCAGCACTGGGAGAAGCCATGTTGGTAGTATCCCAGCCGTGGGGTCAGTCCAGGCCTGTTTTTATCAGTACCTCATTCAGCAGGATATTTGTGCTGCTCTATTAGATATTACGATTCTAACATGGGGCAGCCTGCTGCTGCTTCAATTTCTTTGGAGATGGG
The DNA here is from genome assembly GCF_020826845.1 of Diceros bicornis minor. Lineage (NCBI taxonomy): Eukaryota > Metazoa > Chordata > Mammalia > Perissodactyla > Rhinocerotidae > Diceros > Diceros bicornis. The sequence continues at coordinate 13,289,521 of NC_080755.1, read as the reverse complement.
TGGAAATATAAATTTTTATTTTAACATTTTATTTAAAATAAAATATATAACATTTTATTTATGTGTGCGTTATGTATATATACACATATATATATATAAAATTTACCACTAGTATTTCCTTTCTTGTGAATTACTCATAACCTTTGCCCATTTTATTATTTGTTTATTTGTATTTTCATTACTGATTTATAAAACCTCTTTGTATGTGAGAAATATTCTTTCTTCTAGATCCTCCATATCCTTTCTCAATGAGTTTCCTTTTGCAACTTTATTTATGATATTTCTTTGCTAAATATCATTCTTAATTTTTATGTAGCTAAGTATGTCTTTTATTTTTTACTTATGGCTGCTGGGTTTTTTGCCTCTGCTTAATTGTAGTGAAGCAAATAAATAACAAAGCCTTTGACACATAGACAACTAAGGATTTTTAAAAACTTTATGTTGTTAGATTTTTAAATTACAAAAGTTCATGCTTTCTTATTTCAACAAATTAAGCAATTCAGACATCTATAAAGTTAATATTCTTTCCTTTCCCCAACATCACTCTGTGAAATAATTGATCTAAACATTTTTCTGGCAAATATATTCAATTATGGAAGGCTCTAGCTCTCAAATTTCACTCTGCAAATTGTTTATTAAAAGAAAACATAGTATGGTGGCCGACCTGGTGGCATAGTGGTTAAGTTTGCATGGTCTGCTTCAGTGGCCCAGGGTTCGATGGTTTGGATCCTGGGTGTGGACCTACACACTGCTCATCAAGCCATGCTGTGGTGGCGACCCACATCCAAAATAAAGGAAGATTGGCACAGATGTTAGCTCAGTGACAATCTTCTTCAAGCAAAAAGAGGAAGATTGGCAACAGATGTTAGCTCAGGGCCAATCTTCCTCACCAAAAAACCAAAAAACAAAAAAAAGAAAACATAGCATGCATGGCTATCCATCCAGACCAATATTTATAAATTCATTCTTTTTCTGAGGTAAATAAGATTCTGTGATATGGATGTTCCCTAATGTATTTATTCATTCTCCTACTAGTTTTTTCTAGTTGTTGTAAATATAAGCAATACTGCAAAATATATACTTGGGTCAGTTGCAATGAATAGAATTCAGATATAGTCCAAAAACTATGTAGCAACTTGATATATCATAAAAGTAATATTTCAATTCAGTGGGGAAAAGGTGATTTATTTGATAAATAATGCTGGCATGCTAACATTTTCCATATGGGAAAAAATTATACTTCTTTCTTACACCATATACAGAAATAAACTCCAGATACAATGACTTAAATGTAAAAAATTAAAGTATTAGAAGAAAATTTAGTAGAATATTCATATAATTTCAGAGTTGGGAAAATTTTTAAAGGAAATTTGGAAACCTGGAAATAATAAAGGAGAAAAAAGTGAACCAATTTGAATGTATAAAAATGTTTAATGTTTTATGTCTCTGTATGACACTGATAACACTAAAATATTTTCTACATGTGATTTTAAGGTCAAATAAATGTTCAGGTCCTGGATTTTATCTGCTGAGGACTGGTGAAATCTTATTAGTACTAAGTCTACATAACTATATCTGTATATACCATACCTAACTATATATCCTTATTTACATAGCTATATCTGATGTTGTTGTAATGGGATTTTGTTCTAATGATTATGTCTCTGGAAACCATATCTCTACAATCTAGAAATTTAACAGACTCTATAAAACAATTCTTTATTGGAGATTATCGTGAGGGAAAAAAAGTTACGTAGTTTATACCTCTCTAAATTCTAAAACATTTATATGTAGGTGTGTGTGTGTTGAAGTTTCTTTTAGAGGGGATTTTGGAAATTTCATTCAATAAGTGATGGAGGTGGTATGATGGCTGAAGAGAATTTAAGAGTAATTAGAGTCCTTTTGTCTGGCTTTTAAGTAGCAAGTGTTTAGCTGTGGCTGGCATGCAAATATGCATTTGGATATTTCTCTTAAAAAGTGACTTTGTTAACAGACACCAGATTTTTTTCTTTGTTCTGGATGATTAATTGTAAATGGATCAACAAAAGTATTGATTTGCCCCACTGGCACAATGAAGGAGCATTCGTTCTTTTAAATCTTTAGAGAGACGTTTATTGCCCTAATTCACTAAGATCAATGGTTATAAATTACAATGTTTCCTCCGAAGTTAGGTTTATAACCAGAATCTCATTTAATCAGATCTTAAAGATGATCTAGTTCTAGTCCAATCCCATCTGTAGATGAGGACACCTGAGCCAGAGGGATTAAGTAACTCCTCAGAGTTATGAATAGCAGAGCCAGGACCAGACCCTCCTTTGCTGTTGTTATCTTGATAGTGAACCAGGTCACCAACAATAGGTGGCAGAAAAAGACTAGTGTCAAAGGCATTGTCTCAAAGGCACTTAAATTGGAAATAAAATAATTGTCCCCCTAAAGATTTCCTACCGTCCTAGCATAAGATATTTTATGGGCAATATCTACTTCCTGACATTTTCTGTTGCTTTCTTAGAGTGCCCCCAAACGAGGAGAACAACTTGCCATCGCCATTCGTGCTGACCGACTCTTCTAGTCTCTGTCATGAACATAGTAGAGCAAACCCAAACCACATATCCTTATATGAATTGTATCATAACTTAGTGAACTTGAAGTAAAAAGATTCTTGTTTAACACAGTTAAGAGAATAAAAAGAGAAGCCATAGGCTGGGAAAAAACATTTGCTAATCAGATATCTGATAAAGGACTTGTGTCCAAAATATGTGAGAGTCTCAAAATTCAATGATAAGAAAACAAACAAACCAATTAAAAAATGGGCAAAAGATTTGAACAGACACTTTACCAAAGAAGATATACGATGGCAAATGAGCACACGAAAAGATGTTCATCATCATTAGTTATTAGGGAAATGCAAATTAAACCACAATGAGATATCATACCTATTATAATGACTAAGATTAGAAAACAAAACAAAACAAAGAACCCTGACAGTACCAATTGCTGATGAGGATGTGAAGCAGCTGGAACTTTCATACATTGCTTGGGGGGGATGCAAAACAGTGTAGCCACTTTGGAAAACAGTTTTGCAGTTTCTCATAAAGTGAAACTTATGTTTACTATACAACCCAGCAATCACACTTCTAGGTATTTACGCAGGTGAAGTGAAAACTTACGTTCATGCAAAACTTTTATGTAAATGTTTATAACAGCTTGATTCATGATTGCCCTAAACTGAAAAATAACCCAAATGTTCTTCAGCTGGTGAAGGGTTCTGCAGACTTGGTACATCCATACCATGGAATACTACTCAGCAAGAGAAAGAAATGAACTGATATGCACGGTAACACAACGAATCTCAAGTGCGTTATGTTAAGTGAAAAAAGCCAGGCTTTAAAAACTATGTACCATATGATTCCATTGATATGACATTCTGGAAAAGGTAAAACTATATGGACACAAAACAGAACGGCGGTTGCCAGGGGCTGGGGGACAGGGAGGAGTGATTGACTACACAGGAGCTGGGGAAGTATTTTGGATTGATGGAACTGTTCTATATTTTGATTATGGGAATGGTTACATGACTATATAGATTTGGCAAAAGTCACAGAATTGTACACTAAAAGGGGTAAAGTTTAATGTAAATTATATCTCAATGAAAAAAATCCTTGTTGAAATATAAGAACCAATGAGACGTGTCTGTGCAGTCAGCCTCTTGTCAGTCCCACTCTCGTCACTCTCATTGAGCTGTGTTGTAGAGTCGGGAAAATCTTGGGCGGTGGGGTTGCTGTGGCTTCCAGTCCTCTCTTTCCCTGGGGGAGTGGCACATTTAGCCAGCTGAGAGAGCCTTTCAAACAGAGCCCATATGTTCCTATCTAGCTTTCCATCCATTCAACCCTGACTCCTTCGGTTTCGGGAACCTGTTCTGTAATCTGATGGGTAATTTACTAAATTTGAATGACAAACAGGTCATCTTTTTTTTCTTTAATCCTACTAAATTAATAATTCAGATGCATTTTAGGGATTACACTTCCTATCTTGGCATACTAATGATTTTTCAAAAAAAAAATATGAGTTAGCTTCACCAAGTTCTTAGACTAGAACATCTTTCATTGTTCTATCTGGGTTTCCTGTCTTTTCTCTGGGGTCTACTGGTCTCTGTTGATGACTCCGGGGAAAAGTGTAGATGTAACTGGTAGGAGAATTAGTTATTGCTTCACTCTTCTGTCCCACTGCCGGATGAGGGAACCGTGATCATCCTACCCACAGTTCCTTTGGCTGTAGGGTTGAGTAAATGGTTCTGAGGACATCTTGATTCCAGAGCAAGCAGCCGATTTGCTTTTTCCTTGATATGCTTCTTGTTTTCTGGTGTCAAGTTTGAAAATACCAGGTAATAGTAACCCAGTACTGAATGAATGAGAATATAATTGTAACATAGAAAAATACATTGGTTACACATGAACATTTCCCACATTTTCTGAGCTCTTTCTCATTTAAGATGAAAAAAGAAGGGGGCTAGTTCTTGGATTTTTATTATTTTTTGTCTTAACTTTCTTGCTTTAATTGAGTATAATTTTAATCCATTTTCTCCAAGCTGAATATTTGAATTTCCCAAGATGCATCTGGATTCAGTTCTACTGAAACAAAATATTTCCAATCTTAATTCTTAATTCTCTCTACACTAAAATAAGATTAAGGTTTCTCTTAGTCTTATTTTCTTAGTCTGAGAGGAAACAAGAGTATTCACTGTCTAGAGCAGTACAGAAGAGAAAACCAAGGGGCCACCTCCCCGCCCCCTCCCGGTTTAATGGCGGGGGTGGGGAGGGGCAGAGGCCAAGACACAGCATTTCCTGAAGCCCAGAGCCCTCATTGAAGCAGCTTTCGAGCACTTTCCCTTCCTGCAATGAAGGCCAGCATTCTTTCACAATTCCACAGCTGACCCTGCTGCACAGATTAATTTATTTTTCTTGAATCCGACTTGTCAAAAAATTCCAGGGCCAGGAACCTAGCTATTTCCAAATCAACCTTTCATCCTAGTGTTTCCCAGTGATGTTCTTAAGGAAGTGAGAAATTTGGTGTGTTTCAGACCAGGTGACTCTGCTGACCCAGGGCAGGTCTTGGGTAGTTCTCCTGCTGCCTTGAGTGGGCCACTCTGTGAACCAAAGTGTTTTCAGTGAAGCCAATGAGGTGGCAGCTCAAAATGAACCTACCCAGTGCCCACCTGAACATTCCTACTGGTCCACTATCTTCCCATGCTGAAGACCAGCTTAACCCATCTTTGCTAAGTTGTTCTCTCCAAGCCCTAACTTTTCATAGGTGATGGCATGTTTCCCCTCTAAGGTTTAAGCTCCTAGTTAAATGTCTTTGGAAACCTCACTGGTGCTTAACATAGTACCTAACACGTACATTTGCTCACAAACACTTGGGGACTGTTCTGCAGTCTTCCTGAAGCCTGGAGCCTATTTCAGCTGTTTTAGAGCACAGATATAATTTATGGGTGGGTAGATGCCTCCCAGCCTTAGAGGCTCCAAACTCTCTGAGAGGCTTGGCTGGCTGTGTCCAGATATTCACCCCTCTTCTATGGTCTCCTGGCTCAGTCTGAGGACCCCCAGCGAATGAACTTAGAGCTTTTGTTTTCTTTGCCCACCTATATCCGTCTCTGCCTCCCCCACTTTTACCACCATTGAAGGATATTGACACTGATAATGACAATGATAATAGTGGCAAGAAGAGAACTGAGAGGCAGCATAGCACAGTCTGGATTCTGCAGGCTGCCTGCCTAGGTTTACATTCTGTCTCTGCTGCTTACTGGTTTTGTGACCTTGGGCAAGTTGCCTGACCTCTCTGTGCCTCAGTTTCTCATTTGTAAAACAGAGATAATAGTCTCTATTTCATAGGGATGTTGTGACTTATGAGTTAGTGTATGTAAAGTTCTTTAAATTTCCTGTGTTATCTATTAATATTATTGGTAGTATAACTACCATTTATTTTTTATTTTTTTATAATTTTATTTATTTTCCCCCAAAGCCCCAGTAGATAGTTGTATGTCATAGCTGCACATCCTTCTAGTTGCTGTATGTGGGATGCGGCCTCAGCATGCCCGGATCCGAACCCCGGGCTGCCAGCAGCGGAGCGCGCGCACTTAACCACTAAGCCACGGGGCCGGCCCATAACTACCATTTATTGAATGCTTACTGAATGCTGGGTACTGGTAAGAGCATCTCACATATGTTATTTTATTTAAATCCTTGTAACAACATTGTGAGATGAATATCCTTAGACCCATTTTATGGGTAGGGAAACTAAGGCTCAGTAACTCAGATCATTCTGCTAATAAGTGGTAGAGCCAGGATTCAAACCCAGGGACGCCTGCATCTGAAGCCTTGCTCTTAACAAGTTTGCTAGTACATCTTCTCATATGAATGTGGTTAACCATTAATACAGTACATTAATTCTTGTAGCTAACTTTCTTTCTAATCTGGATTTGGAGGGAAATGCAGACTCCTATTTTTTTTTCTCTGCTTCCACAACCTCTTGTCTCCCATCATGGGGGCAAAATACCTTGCCAACATCTTGGAGAGAAGTAGAAGCTGAGACAACCATCTCAATCACAGCTTTCGAGATCTGCAGGACGGTTGGGTGCCTCAGGGAGCTGGCCTTTGTGGAGGAAAGGTTGCCTGGGTTTGGGGGAAATTTTGGATGGCAAAGGAGATTTGGTGGTTATATTTTTTTTCTTTATTTCCAAATTGCTCCTATGACTGATTAATGAAGTTGTCTAGCGTTGAGGCTGCAGGCATAACTGATACCCACCCTGCTACCATCTAATTAGCTTATGGTATCTGACACAGGTCAGATAGATCTAGGCTTAAATGCTTCTCTCTGCCTTACTGGGCAAGCCTAGAAAGTCATTTAACCTCTCTGAAGTTTTCTGAAAAGAAAAAGAATAACATGTAATTGATCAGGTTTTGGAGGGACTTTAAATATATATATATGACGGCTCTTAGTAGGCCCTCCATAAGTGTGTGTTTCTTTGGTTCCAGTCTAGAGCCGCAAGTGTTGGCACAACTTTTACAGTGAATAACAGAAGGATTTTTTTATGTATCAGACTTAAGCTTTATCACTAAGTAGGAAACATTCAATGTGTGTCCTCCAGACCCACATTATAACTGAGTGCTAGCCAGGCACTTGCATGAAATACATTAATCTTCCCAACTCGCATGTAAGATAGAGATTGTCTCCATTTTGCACATGAGAAAACTGAGGTTCAGAGAAGTAATTTGCCCAAGGCCATACAGCTGGTGTCTGTATGGACTCTCCTACTGAGAGTCAGAATTGATCCCGATGACTCTAAAGTGGTGCCATCTTCCTGTGAAAGGGACGGCACAAATGTCATTCATTCATTCGTTTGTCAAATGTTTGTTGATCATTTGGTATGTGTTTGGCACAGTTTTAGATGCTATGTGTATAATAAAAAAATATATGTGGAAACTTATACTCTAGTTGAAGAAACAATCACACAAATATTGCAAATTTAATACCTGAACTCTGACACCCTCTCACTACAAAACACTTGAAAATTCTGGGTAAAATATAACAGGAATATTGTAAATGGTATAATTGAGCTCATAAAAACATAAGGGAAATTCCCAGGGTTCAAAAAATGAAGAGGAAACTGAAAAACAAAGTGGTGTACATTTGAGTTGATGTTGGGCTCTCGGGGGGATGCGGGGCTTGTGGTCTCCCTGAACTAGAAGCATGGCTTTAATGGCCAAGGGTTGGAGAGGATCTGAGACCTGCATAAATCTGGGACACTCAAAGGGCCATACTCTCAATGAAAGGGGGGAATTGAGGAGGAGAAATTAGCCTGCCAGCAAAGTAAGATGACAGGGGAACTTGGCCTGAACCAGAGTAGAATCAGCTGTGTCTTGTGAGAATCCATAACAATAGGTCCTTCACATGGGTTGGGGTTGAACAGATACTAATATTTAGTGTGGTCCAGGATCCTCCCCCACCAAGCCGACTGATTAAAGCAAAAATAGCGATATTACCCCTGGGGCACTCGGTAGAAGCAAACGCAAAATGGATCTGGAGGGATACACCATCAACACAGGATTCATGCAGGTAAAGCCCCATGGAGTACGAACGCACAGTCCCAGATCCCCAAACACACCCTACACCACGAGCCAGCATCAGTACACACACTGGTTGTGGAAGATGCCACAGAACAGCAAGAGGCTGAAGAGTCCGTGGGCCGGGCCTTAGAGGCTGAAGTGATGGGGGCTGGCGGCAAGTGGACAAGCTGGTGTGAAGATTGCCCTGAACAAAGACGAGGAGGTAGGTCTTGGCAAGTCCTACTTAAGGATGTTGAGCGGTTAAGACCAGCAGGAGGTGAAAGTCTTGTTCAGGGGTCAGTGAAAGATAAAACTGAAATATTAAGGTGAGGCCAATTTGCAAAGGACTTTGGATGTCTTACCGAAGGTGGAGAGGTGACATGATGAAAATTTTGAAAGAAGTCTTTCCAGAATGTCTGGTGATGCTTAGAAAATACAAAGAAGTTAGGAAGACCAGGATCGGTATTGGGTGGTATGCGTGGCAGGTGGGGAAAATGGATAGGGGAATGAATAGCCTGACCTATGAGAGCTGGAGGAAGGCATGTAGACCCTCTTATTTAATCCAAAAGTTTCAAACTGCGTCCTGCAGAGCCGGAGCACTCATCTGCAATGCCCTGGTGGGGGTGGGGGGGGAGTGGGGTGTCAATGTAGGAGAACAGTTTGCTTATTTTATTTCATGAAATTTGCCCCATCCTTCTGCTTTCATGTGGAAAAATAATTTTGCTGCTTTGAAAAAATAGTAGAGCTTTAAAAAAATAAAGTAATCTTTTAAAGCAAAGGAGTAAGCTAAAGTCTTAGGCCAAAGTATCCTAGGTGAGAAGGTATTGGGATGTATGGTTCTCCCTCTAGAGAGTCGTGTACAGTTAAGTGCTTAATACATAATCTTTTTGGGAGGAATGTGATAACAGTTGGTCAGCCCCTCCAGATAACTCTGTCCAGCACACGTCAGCTTTGCGGAGGTCATCCCCATCCCTCTCAGATCCTTCATAACCATGGCAAAATCAAAAGGAAACCCCCAGGCATGGTGAGACCTGCCCAACCACCCAAGGACCGACTGGCATCAAAACCAGAACTCCATGTATTCCCCAGTATCGATGGAGCGTGGAGTTCTGTGTTAGAGATGGCACATTCACAGGTGAGGAGAAGGGTCCCTTTGTCTGGATCACTCATCACGTCTCTCCTCTGCCAGGGCTGTAATTTCTACTCTTTGGCCAGGGGAAGGCCAGGGAGTTTGAACCTAGGCAGAAGGAAAGGTAGGGGTTTGCATGCCTTTCATGTTGGGCGTGCTCTAATCCAACTTCATCAGCCCCTTGGCGGAGGAGGTGAAATGATTTGGGACGAGGGGAGCTGGGATCTTGAGTTGGGTTGAAACTGCTAGAAGATGCAAATTGATAAATAAACATTAAAACAATGAGGCTCTGCTAGTCCTCTGACAAAGGACAAATTGCTAATCTAACCTCTCCGCCAGGATGCCTGCCTCAATTGAACAAAGACGGCTTTCACACCTGTTTTATTTGTAAACTGACTGCGCTGGTCAGTTAACTGGATTTACTCTCACCTGCCTCCGAGAGGGGGCGGGGGTGGCAGGTAATCCTTTCTTTCTCTGCACGTCTCAGGGAAACGGTCACCTGATCTGACCAGAAAAGGCCTTGGAGGATGTGCCAAATTTTAGCCACTTTAGAGTACCTGCCAAATTGCTGGTTAACAATGGGGCCAGTGTCTGAGGGGGAAAGGGCTGGGGAGTGGTGAGCCTTTCCAGCTCATAATTCATGAGAGGGCTTGGGTTTCCCTGCCTCTCTCCAGCCTCCCAATCCCAGGGTTCGAGGCCTTCTCTGGAAAGGTGGTTGGCAGCACTCGTTGGTGCTGGTAATTCTCTGAGAAGATGTCTGTCACCCAGGCTCCTTCCTATGGGAGGCAGCCTGTTTCCCCCACTTCCCTCTGAAGGGCTGTCACCTGGGCTCAAGGTGTCAGCTCATTCGTTATTCCAACTGACCTGTGAGAGGAGAGTCTGGCACTGAGATCTGACACCCACTCAGACAGAGCTGGCCCAAACCTAATCACCTGGGCAAGATCATAGATAAGTCCCAGTCTCCAGTGGCCTCTGGCCTCCTTTACCCGCTCATCATTCTGCCTCCTGTCATCCCACTTCCCCTGCCTCCAATATCAAGGCGTTCTTCTGGCCGGAGTGAAGTGCAGCTACGGAAGGGGAGGAGACGGGTATTTTTCTGTAGTGACTGCCTGTCTTAAGACACATCCTGCTGCTGTTTCACACGCAGGAATCTTGCTCAAGGGCACACGGGCTGGGTCTCTTTAATGTAGTGGAATTCCAAAGGTCTTCACAACCCCAGGATTGAGGACCAGGAGAGAATACAAATTGTTTCCAGAGATTGTTGCTGAAGCCCCAAACTGTGCCCACAATGAAGTCCGTATTGATTTCAAATACGGACTCAGAATTAACCAGGAATGAGTGGGATATAGCCCAGACGGGGCCTCTGAGATGGCCAGGAGGTGGGTCTGGGGCCCCCTGCACCGTGCCAGACGCTGCAGCTGGTTGAAAGAAGTGCGGGCTGCAGTACCTAATGCTACACCCCCATTCATCAGGAGACATCAGGGTGTAGACTTGGTTTCTGACCATCTGACTGATGTGTTAGGACTCACGAAGAATTTTCTGTGTAGACTCAGATACCTATTTCAAAGCGCCAACCCAAAGGCCTCAGCCTGGGACTTGGTCTCTAGCGGACAGTCTACAGGGGTGGAGGGCGAGGGGTCACTGGACAGGGCTGAGCTGGTGCCATCTTATTTGGTTTGAATTTGAGGCTTAGCTCACAAAGACCTCTCCCGTCTGCAAGGGGTGTCCCCCTACTCCGGCTGTCTTTTTTGGAGTGTCTAGACCTCCTTTAAGTATCCCCTGTAATGCCTTTTCTGATGAGGATAGGAACACTGATTCTATACATGCCTTGCGTCTGAAACTGCTCTAGTCCAGGTCTCTGGGATCTCTGAGTGGCCAAATCTAGGGGCACTTTCCAGTCTCCATCTGAGTGGCAGCATTTGGCAGGCTGATCTCTTGCCCTTTGACCCCCTCCCTCCCTGCCTTCCCCGACCCCCACCTTCCCCACTCTCCTGGTTCTCCCCCTCCTCTCAGGCCTCTCTGCTCTCTCCTGCTTCTCCCTCAGTGGGCTCCTACACATCCTTTAGGGCTCCCTTCTCAAATGAAGTGTCCTCAGGGAAGCTTCCCCTGTATCTGGTTCAGGCCCAAAATATATTTCCTCTCTCATTCTCTCATGGCACCCTGTTCTTTCCCTCCATATTACCTCAATTTGTAAATAGCTTCTCTCTCTATAGGTTTTCTGTCTGATTCTCCTTCTCAGACTCAGTGCCATGGTGGAGACCACGTCTGTGTTGTTCAGGCTCTATACCAGTGCCCAGCGCCATGCCTGGCACATGGTTGGTGCTCCACTGATATTTTTTGAGTGAGTGAGTGAACAGATGGATGCGTGCTCACAAGGTACTAGGTGTGAGGCTAAGCGCCTAGTGGCCTTTAGTGAACTGTGCTGTTTCTTACCCTTTTATGTGTCCATATTTGTCCCAATCTGTATTTTAAGGTTTTGAGGCCATGGCCTTAAGCTTTTCCCCATCCTCACAGCTCCTAGGGCGGGTCTGCTTATGAGGCAGGCTGGTGCACTGGTTAGGAGAGAAGACTCCACATTTAAAGCTCAGCTTTTCCACCTACTAGCTATGTAGCCTTCTTTTTGTTTAATGTCTTTTGCATTGCCTAGAATGTTTAGCACAATATGACGTGATAATGCTAGTATTTCGTATTTTTGCTTTATTTCTGACTTTAATGGAAATACTTTTAATGTGATATTGGCTATGTGCTTATGATAGATATTCTTTATTGTGTAAGAGTGTCCTAGTTTTCCAAGTTGGAAATTTATTGAATGGATTTTTAGTATCTGTTGGGATGAATATTTTTTATTAAAAAGTAATCTAAGTTTCCATGGTAATAGATTTTCTAATATTGAACCATATGGGTAATCCTAGGATAAATGCTATTTGGACATAATAATCTATGATGTAATATACTGCTTTAATTCAATTTTCTAAGATTTCATTTAGAATTTTCTCATCTTTATCAGAGTGATCTTTCTAATATGTAAATGTGAGCCTATTGTTTCACAGTCCAGGTTTGCATTGTTTCCTAGACTTCATCCACACTGCATGCTCTGGAACCTACTCTTCCGATTGTATTTAACTCCTTTTTTACCAAATATACTCTATGCTTAAACCATACCCAGCGGCTCCTGGTTCTTTGAGTATGTTATCCTCTTTCATACTCATGCACTTTCAAGAAAGCTGTTTTCTTTGCCTGATAAGCACCCCCTATCCCCAAGTTTGCTGGCAAAGTCTGGCTCAATTGTAGAGTTGCCAGATAAAATACCAAATGCCCAGTGAAATTTGAATTCCAGATAAACAATAACATTTTAGTGTAAGTATGTCCCAAATATTACATGCAACACACTTAAACTAAAAAAATTATTGGTTGTTTATCTGAAATTCAAATTTCATTGGCTTGCCTGTATTTTTATTTGTTACATCTGGCAACTCCACTCAACAGCCTTAGGGGTGCTCTCTGCGATAGTTAATTATAGCTATCACTTCTCGAAGCTTCCTCTGTGCTAGGAATAGTTGCCATGCACTTTATGCACTGTACTTGATGCACCATATCTCTTTTAAACCTTATATTAATGATCAGAAGTAGGAATTACTGTCTCCATTTTTATAGCTAAGGAGCCTCAGGCTTGGAGGGGTTGAGCAACTGCCCAAGGTCACCCAGGAGGAACTGGTAGAACAGTCATTTAAACACGGGTCTAATGTCAAAGCCTATTTCTTATGGAGCTACAGATTTGGGTTCAACATACAGGGCACTTTGGATCAGATAAAAATGTTTGACATAAGTGTTGGTTATCATGAAAGACAGAGTGTCTCCCATCACTGGTGGTGGCCAAGCAGAAGCTGGGAGTGGGGCCATCGTAGGGTTCTTTAGAAGCGGACATTAGGTTTGGATCAATGTCCTCTGAAGCCCTTTCCTTTCCATTCAGGCTGAAAAGCCCCTTGAATGTTGTTCAAGGAATTATACACACATGTGTGCATTTTGCAGTGGGAATTTTTTGTTTATTTGTTTTCCCATTGGGAACTCTGGTTAAACAATCCACGGACAGGATCAGCCCCATTGGAAAAAGTGCTGGTCTCATCATTAATGTGGTATTATTTCAGAGTCTGGTATTGAAAAGAACTGAGCCCTTAGCTCCTACTCAAGGTACTTTTCTCAAAGTCTGATCCCTACTTACAAACCTTTCTGAGTTTGAAGTAGATTCATGTGGTTAACTCCCAATTTTCAAATGGGAAAACAATTTTAAGTGACTTCTTATACAGCAGGTTTATATATATATATATATTTGTGTGTGTGTGTGAGGAAGATTAGCCCTGAGCTAACGTCTGTTGCCAATCCTCCTCTTTTTGCTGAGGAACATTGGCCCTGAGCTAACATCCATGCTCATCTTCCTCTACTTTATATGGGATGCTGCCATAGCATGGCTTGATAAGTGGTGCATGGGTCCGCGCCTGGGATCCGAACCCACAAACCACGGGCCACCGAAGTGGAGCATGTGACCTTAACCACTACGCCCCTGGGCTGGCCCCCAGCAGGTTTATATTTAAGGTTATATACACTCATATTAGACAGAGGGTTACTTTGGTGATCTTGGAGTTAAGTTCTGCTGCTTAAAATGCTATCGAGAGCTCTTTTAGATCTTTCTGCAGTGCCTTTGTAATAAAGGATGTATTAATTGCTATATTTTACAGTGATTCATCAACACTCGTAAGAAATATCCAACTACTGAAACGAGATGCCAGATATGAAATACAGCAGCTTGTATGACAACAGGAACAATCTCTACTGGAGCTTATCTGTAGAATTATTACAGAGGGTGGTGCTGGGGAGTCTTTCCCAAACCGTGAGCCCACAGGTATTACAGTTGGAGCCAGTAGAATGTGGTGGAAAGCAGAAGTCTGAGGGATGGACAGACCTGGCTCCACCACTCATCAGCCTCTTGAAGTTGGATAGCACACCTGACATCCGTAAAAAGGGGACAGTGAAACCTCCATCGCTGGGCCGTGATGAAGATTAATTGGGACAGAATGTGTGAAAGCCCCGCACACAGTGCCTGACATACAGTGGTGCATGAGTTAAGATGCGGTCAGTTGTAAACAGAAAAACCCCTAACACACACTGGTCTAAATAACAAGGGAGTTTATCGCTTCAAGTCATTGAAAACCCAGAGGGCAGGCTTCAGGGTTGTTTTAATCCAGTTGCCCAATCATGTCACCAGGCCCTTCAAGATGTTGGCCTCATCCCAGACTGCCTGCCTCCTTCTTGCGAGATGGATAACCTCACTGTGCAGGAGTGCATGCTTCCTCATCATAGTCAGAAAGAAAGAGAGGATGTCTCTCCCCCAACCATGGATCAAAAATCTTGGGCTTCCTTCTAAGGAAGCTATATTTGATCATGTGCTGTCACACCCTGAACCAGTAGCTGTGAAATGCAAAGTGTTGATTGGCTCAGGTCTGCACTGGGTGCTTATCCCTGAATCAATCACTGAAGCAAGGGGGCTGAAATAACGGATTGGCTCTGACCAATCAGGGCTCACACCTTGAGCTGGGGGTGTGAATTTGGTAGATTTGGGTAAATCCTACCCAAACTTCGTGCCTGGAATGGGGTGGAATTCATGCTAGCAAGACAACCACAGGTTTACTGCGGCAGGTGCCCAATAAGTATTGTCATTATTCTTATCAATAATGAAATTCCACATTCTGGAGAATAAGTGTTCTTAGGGCTGATACTGAGTAGTTCCCCTCTTTAAATAGTAACCATTGTCTTTTGGGTTCTAAGAAATATTACATTGTTTTATTCAAGCCTATCTCCTAGTCATAGATCCACATTCTTCTAGTGCTTCTTCAATGAGTTTTAAGCGGGTTTTTAGGTCATGGCTGGCTTAGATCCAGAGCTGTCTTTTCTGTGAAGGTGGTGATAGTGATGGTGGTATCCTCATCCATCTGAAGAAGAAAGAGGTGGAAAAAATGTATAGGCCGTCAGCTATTTGGACTTGCCACCCAGCCTGCCATTGGGTCTTTCATCACGTGGAGTTCCCTCTGTGGGCCAACACCACGAAGCAAACATTACATACATTAGATGCGAAGCATATTTGGGGCTTTGAAAGAGGATAGACGTGAAGCAAAACCACATGCAGACATTTCAGATGATGAATGACCTGTGTATGGCAGGTGCTGCCAGTGACAGCTGAGCCCTGGGACACGGGTAGGGAGGTGGAATGAAACAGAGGGCTGCTTCTAAACTTCTTGGTCTTGCAGTTGCCGCCTGAAGGTGATAACGTTGACAGTGGGGATAAAAAAGAAGTCCCTTGGCTTTGGCTCCTGTAATCTTGCTCAGTCTCTGTGAAGGGTAGTGATCTCTTCCATCTTTTACGAGACTTTGGGGTCCTTGCTGTCATGTACAGTTATCTAGCAGGAGTTAGGACTCAGCGTTCCCTCTGGAGATGTGCAGGAGGCAGGTCTTGGGGTGTTTTGCCACCGACAACTTTCACACCTCACGGGACAATGCAACTCTGCCCTCTGTGGTTCGCTTTCCCCCCTTCAAGGATTTAGAAGACATCTGAGACCGAGCTGTGTTTCCTGAGAGTAAAGCATTGATGAGGAGGTTATTAGGCAATACTTTGTTCTGGAGGGAGCAGGACCTTTGCGGTTATGTTAGTTTCCTATTACTGCTGTAAAAAATTACCACAAACTCAGTGGTTTAAAATAACTCAAATTTATTATCTTATAATTCTGGAAGTTAGAAGTCTCAAAATCAGTGTGTCAGCAGGGCTGCATTCCTTCTGGAGGCTCTAGGGGAGAATCCGTTTCCTTGCCTTTTCTAGCTTCTAGAAGCTGTGCGCTTTCCTTGGCTCACGGCTTCCTTCTTCCATCTTCAAGTCTCTCTGTCTCTCTCTGATCTCTGCTTCCATTGTCATGTCTCCTTTTCTGACTCTGACCTCCTGCCTCACTCTCATAAGGTCCCTTGTGGTTACATCAGGCCCACCAGTAATCCAGGATAATCTCCCCATTTTAGGATCCTTAACCTAATCACATCTGCAAAGTCCCTTTTGCCAGGTAAGGTAACATATTCACAGGTTTCAGGAATTAGAATGTAGACATCTTTGGGGGCCATTATTCTGTCTACCATAGTGGTCTAGTTTCTCCTTCTCTCCTGCCTGATCTTTACTTTTATTCCTTTTAAGATTGATTTATTTTTTTGTTTCAAATAGATAATATATTCATAGGGTTCAAAAAAGAAAACAATACCAAAGAAAATATACAGATGACCAATAAGCACATGAGAAGATGCTCAATATTATTAGTCATTAGGGAAATGTAAATCAAAAACACACAAGATACCACTTTACATCCACCAGGATGGCTATAATGAAAAATACAGAAAATAATAAGTGTTGACAAGAAATTGGAACCCTAGTACATTGATGTGGGAATGTAAAATGGTGCAGCCACTGTGGAAAACAACAGTTTGGCGGTTCCCCAAAGAGTTAAACATAGAATTACCATATGACTCAGCAGTGCCGCTCCTAGATCTATACCTGAAAGAATTGAGAGGAGGGATAGAACAGATACTTGTACAAGAATGTTCATAGCAGCATTATTCACAATAGCCAAAAGGTCCATTAACAGATGAATGGGTAAACAAAATGTGGTATATACATATGATGGAACATTATTCAGTCATAAAAAGGAATGAAGTACTGATACATGCTACAATGTGGATGAACCTTGAAAACATTATGCTAAATGAAAGAAGCTAGACACAAAAAACAAATTATTGGATGATTCCATTTGTATGAATTATCCAGGATAGGTAAATCCATAGAGATAGAAGTAGTTTGGTGGTTACCAAGGTCTGGGGGCAAGGGGGTATGTGGAGTGACTGCTTAATGGGTACAAGGTTTTCTTTTGGGGTGACAAAATGTTTTGGAACTTGATAAAGTGGTGGTTGCACAACATTGTGAATGTACTAAATGCCACTGGGTTGTACAGTTTAAAATGGCTAATTTTATGTTATGTGAATTTCACCTCAATTTCTAAAAAAAGGGAAAGCACTAAACAAGGTATACGTTGAAAAATCTTACTTCTGCCTCTGCCCTATCTGCCCTATTTTCCTCCACCCATATAGATAACTACTTTAATTTGTTCGTTGTGCGTCACACCAGTGTTTCTTTATGCAGAAACAAGCAGATGTGAGTTATTCTGATTTTCTCCCTCTTTTCCCACCAAAGATAGCATGTTAGCTATAATTTTTTACTGTTTTCCATCTAATAATACGTCCTAGATTTCTTTCTATATCTTCAGTGTTTTAACATCTGGATGATAATCCATAGTTTAGATGTAACATAGTTTATTTAATAGAAGCACTTAATGCTATAAATTTCCCTCAAAGCGCTGCTTTGGTTGCCTCCTACAAACTTTGATATGCTGTATGTTTTTTATCATGCAGTTCAATATATTTTTTGATTTTCCCTGAGACTTCCTCTTTGACCAAAGGGTTACATAGAAGTATGCTGCTTAATTTCCAAGTATTTGGAGATTTTCTGTTATTTTTCTATTATTGATTTTAGTCTAAGTCCATTATGATCAGAGAACACTTTGTATGGCTTCAATTCTTTCCATCTTTTTCCTTTTTCCTCTTTTTAAAAACTTTTTACTTTGAAATAATTGTAGATTCAGATGCAGTTGTAAGAAATAGCACAGAAAGAGCCATATACCTATTATGAGTTGAATTGTATCCCCTCCAAAATTCATATGTTGAAGTCCTAACCCTCAGTACCTCAGAATGTGAGGATTTGGAGATGCAGTCTTTACAGAGATAATCAAGTTAAAGTGAGATCGTTAGAGTGGTCATCCAGTATGACTGGTGTACTTATTCAAGGGGGACGTTTGGACACAGAGGGAAGGTGATGTGAAGACACAGAGACAAGACAGCCATCTATAAGCCAAGGAGAGAGACCTGGAACAAATTCTCCCTCACAGCCCTCAGAAGGAACCAACTCTGTTGACTTGTTGATTTTGGACGTCTAGCCTCCAGAACTAGGAGACAATAAATTTCCATTGTTTAAGCCACACAGTCTATGGTACTTTGTTACGGCAGCCTAGCAAACTAATTACCTTAACCCGCTTCCACCCATTGGTAACATCTTGCATAACCATAGTACAATCACAACAGCAAAATTGACATTGATATAATCCATTGACCTTATTCAGATTTCACCAGTTTTACATGCACTCATGTGTGTGTGTATGTTCTGTGAAATTTTGTCGTATGTAGATTTGTGTGACTGCCACCACAGTCAAGATACAAAACTGCTCCATCACAAAGATGCTTTGTGCTACTTTTATGGCCACAGCTACCTGCCTCCAGTCCTATTCTCTAACCCCTGGCTACTAATAATCTGTCTCCAACTCTACAATTTTGTCATTTCAAGAGTGCTATATAAATGGAATCATACAGTACGCAACCTTTAGAGATTGGCTTTGTTCATTCAGCATAATTCCCTTGAGACCTATCCAAGTTGTTGCATGTATCAACAGCTCATTCCTTTTATTTGATGAGTAGTATTCCAAGGTATGAATGTACCATAGTTTGTTTAACCATTCACTGGTTGGAAGACATTTGGGTTGTTTCCACTTTTGGGCTGTTATGAATAATGCTGCTATCACCATTCATGTACAGATTTTCTTGTGGATGTAAGTTTTCATTTCTCTAGGATAAATGCTACATCCTTTCACTTTCAATCTTCTTATACCATTTTGTTTTAAGTGAGTTTCTTATAAAAAAGCACATAATCTGGGAATTTAAAAAATCAATTCTGCCAGTCTCTTTCAATTAATTTGTTTAGACTGTTTGCATTTAATATAATTATGTATATGTTTGGATTTAAGCCTACCATTTTATTTTCTGTTTCTTCTCTCTGTTTTTTGTTCCTCTCTTTTCCATCTCATGCTTTCTTTTGGGTTATTTGAATCTTCTTAGTATTCTATTTTATTTATTTATTATTATTTTTTACTATATCTCTTTGTATAATATTTTTAGTGGTTGCTCTAGGAATTACAAAACACATCCTTATATTTTTACGATATTTTAGCGCTCCAAGTGCTAGAAACATTACCACCATACAGGGCCTTTACTCTCCCAGTTTCATTTTGTAGTTGTCTTATGTATTATACCTACATACATTCTATCAACAATGTTATACTTTTGGTTTTCAACCATCAAGCAGAGTTTAAAGAACTTGAGAGAAGAAAGGCTATGATATTTACCCTTATGTTCACCATCTCTGTTGCTCCTCTCTCATTCCTGGTGTTCCAAGTTTCTTCCTGGTATCATTACCCTTCTGTTTGAAGATCGGACTTGTAGAGCAGGTCTTCTGGCAACAAATTCTACTTCCTTGGTTCTGAGATCTTTATTTCACCTGCATTCTGGAAATATATTTTTGCTGGATATAGAATTCTGGGTTGACAGTTCTCTCCTCTCAGTATTTTTAAAATGCCATTCTGCTTCCTTCTGGCTTCCCTGATTTCTGATGAGAGTCTGCAGTTATCTGGGTCATTCTTTCCTATAACAACGGGTCATTTTTCTCTGGTTGCACGTGAGATTTCATTTTTGTCTTTAGTTTTAAGTAATTTGATTATAATGTTCTGGGCCTGGATTTTTTTGGGGCTTATCCTGTTTATGATTTGCTGAGCTGTAAGTTTTATGTGTTTTGCCAAATTTGGAAAGTTTTTAGTCATTATTTCTTCAATTTTTTTTTCTGCATTGCACTCTTTCCTCTCTACTTCTGGGACTCTGATGACACAAACGTTAGGCCTTTCGGCGTTATCCCACAAGTTCCTGAGGCTTGTTTATTTTTGCCCCAAATCTTTAGTCTTTCTGTTGTTTAGATTGGAGAATTTCTGTTGATCTATCTTCATGTTCACTGATTCTTTCCTCTGTTATCTCTATTCTGCCATTGAGCCCATCAGTGAGTTTTAAAATTTCAGTTATTGTATTTTTCAGTTCTAAAACTTCCATTTGATTCTTTTATAACAGCTGCTTTAAAATCTTTGTCAGGTAATTCCAACATCAGTGTCATCTCAGCATGTAAGTTGAGATTTTCCTGGTTCTTCACATGATGAGTAATTTTGTATTGTTCTCTGGACATTTTGAATATTATGAGTCTCTTTGTTTAAATAAATTTAAATAGGTCTTATTTAAATCCTATGGAAAACATTGATTTTATACTTTAGTAAGCGGTTGACCCAGTTGGGTTCAGGCTGCTAGTTTCAACCAGCCTTCTGTGAGTTGGGGTTTCAATGCCAGTTCCACTTTCAAAGTCTTTGCAATGCAATTCAGCTCTGTCCTGCATGTGTGCTGCCTGGTGGCCAGTGTGGGATGTGGGTGGTGGTCTATCTCAGTTTATAGTTCCATCTCAGAGCTTTTGGTATACTGTTTAGGGTCAGATTTGCACTGTGTCACTTAGGGGTGAGCCCAGGGATTTATAAACAACTTTATCAGGTCACTTTCCCAAACTTCTTTCTCTCTACAATGTCCTTGGTACTTTCTGGTGTCTGGGGTTCCCTTTTCAGTCCTCCATCCGGAAGAAAACAAAAAAGAAAACAGAGGATTTCTCCCATTCTCTTTGGGCATTAGGAGACCCCTTTCCTGTTCTTTGATCCAGAACCAGAGGGTTTCTCCTGGAGTCTACTTCCAGTTTCAGGCTACCTTGTGTCTAGACTGAGCAACACCAAAGCCAACAATATGGTAAACTCACCGTTGGTTCAGAGGTACTTTGAACTCTGGCCTTCCTTCCCAATCCATCTGCTATTGTTTACTTTACAGACTCCTCAGATTGCTGCTTCCAGCCCTTCTGCCCAGGTTTACAGCTGCTTTCAGTGGGAGAGACAGGGTGGATTATGCTCGTTCTATCTTACCTGAAATCTGGGGCTGAGTTTTGAATCGCATAGGTAATTTGATCAATACCCTATGAATGGAGAGTTGAGCTATTCTTGCCAATTAAATTGTGGTGTTTCTGAGAATTCTGTCTTCTCTTTTTCAGTCTTCTCTTATCTCTTCGTAACAGTGGTTCTCAACTTGGCTTCTCATTAGAATTACCTAGAGAGATTAAATAACATATCTCACTGTCTAGGCTATACCCCAGATGAATTAAACCAGAATCTCTGGGAGTAAGACCCAGGCATCAGTACTTAATTTTTTTCTTTTATATTTTACATTCCTTACCCTACTCCCCAATCCTTCAAACTTGCTCTTCCTATGGATGCCTTATTTTGTTTAATATTGTTACCATCACCAGATTCCCAAGTAAGACATGTCAGAGTTGGCCTGAACTCAGCTCCTGAATCCTTCACATTTAGGCTACTCTCCGTCCTGTCAATGCTAACTCAGAAATGTCTTCAAACATGGCCTCCATCTCCATTGCTTTTAATCAAGCCCATCTTGCATCTGGATTGCTGCATAGCCATGATATCAGTTTCCTTCTCATCAGTCCCTCTCTTCTTGGCAAGAGCTCTCACTGCTGCCAGGGGACCTTCCTAAAAGAAGAATCTCATCAGGTTACTCCTCTTGTAAAACCTCTCTGGTACCTCCTTGCCCACAGTATAGAGTCTAGACTCCCAAGTGAGGGACATGGGGCCTGCCGTACCTGACCTGGACTTCTTCTCCTAACTCCTCTCCCATCACCTATGCACCTGTGCTCTCTATATCCCAAAGACCACAGGCAATTCATGAAATACTCCAGGCCCGATCATGCCTTCTCATTGTTGCTCCTACTGAAATGCTTACCCCCTACCGTATATCTGGCCATCACCTTTTCAACCATTATGAACCAACTACAATGTTACCCACTCGGCAATGCTTCCACGCTGATGCCACTGCTGGATCCTCTGTGTTTCTCCAGCTTTGACTCTAAGTGTACAAGAGCGTACAAAGTGTATAGTATGGCCACAAGTGTATAAAAGTCCATTGAAATTGTCTGTTTGTGTGACTGTCGTCCCCACTAGACTGGGAGCACCTCGAGGGTAGGAACTAATTAATATTAATATAAGAATATTAATATTCTTCCAGGGAAGAACACAGTACCTGACTCAGAGCAGACCCTCAGTGAACGTTCAAATAAAGGAATAAATTTATAGCAGATGGTGGCCAAGGCAGCAGTTTTGTGAGACTAGAGAAGTGAAAGAAAGAAGGTGAAATGTAGGTATTAAAAAAATGCAAGAACGTTTACAGAATGGGATGAGATCACCAAAGTCTCTTAGCTAAAGGAGAGTAGTCATTTCTTGTTTAGGTGTTGATACTGTTTTGAAAAGCATCCTGGGTGTTTTCTTATCTGAAAGAAAAGGAGAGACCAGGAAAATATAATAAATTTGTAAAACAGGTATAAACTAAAACTCTAAGGAGCCAAGGAAATGCCTCTGATCTGGGAGGCAGGAGCATCTTGCCAAACTTGAATTGGGTTCCCAGCTCACCATTTGCTGCTGGGTGAACTCGGGCAAGTTAATTAACCTTTCTCAATTTTTAACCTGTGTAATGGACATAATATTTCCTACCTCATAAGATTGTTTTGAGGGTTGAATGAATTAACGTATTTCTGACATGTAGTTAAGGGCCCAATAAATAGTAAGTATTATTTTTATTTTCTGGTGATATAGGGACAAGTTGGCAGAAATAGATGGGAAGAGGCATGTGTATATTTCAGTTGAGTTCTTATTGTCTCCAGCTCCTCAGAGAGACGGGCTCTGGGTTCCCAAGTCCTAAAGTCCGGGGATGGGCTGACAGACCAGCCTCCCTCCTCTGGCCTTGGCCGTGGCTCTTGGTCCAGTTGGACTACTCCTCCAAATGGAGAGCCACAAAACTGACCAAGAGCCAGCACAATCCCCTCATGCAGGGAGGGATTTTATTTCTCATCTAAGTGTCCTTGACACCTGAAATAATAGAGCAATATTTTAACATGCTATACCTGGACAGACCCTATTTGCCAAGGACATGCTAAAAATATCCTGTTGGGATTTTTAAAAAATCTCCTGCTGATTCTAAAGGTCTCTGCAAGTGCTACCTTCTAAATTTATGTCAACAGAGTTAGCCAGACCTTGAGATGTCCATTGAAAGTATATGAAACATCCAACTGCAAAGATCACTAGCTACATTTTTAGTATAAAGCAATGAATATATTATTATTGTTCTCTCTGCTACTTTTATTTTTTATTAATAGCCCTCCATTGTTTACCAGTTGTGGTAATTATGTTCTCTGATAACTGTGAAAAATACTGAGTAGCTCAATAAAACAATGAAAGCAAAGCAATCAATGTCCCTGAAGACCATCTCATTGTATCTGTCTGTCCATAATCTCTCCTTTTACTAGGCAGGAGAAAAAACCTTATCTTGCCAGCATCGTGTGTGGAAAACATCTCAGTTTCAATGGGAGGAAAAGGAAGGATGAAAGGAAAGAAAGAAAATCGATATTGACTGAGACCCTACCATGTGCATTTTCTATATCTTCTCATTCAATTCTCGAAAAAAATGCACAAGAAAAGTCTTACTCCCATTCTTACAGGTGAGTAAACTGAGACTCAGTGATTAAGTGATTTGCCCAGGTTCACTCACTCACCAAGAGGGAAAGCTGAGATTTGAATCTAAATCCGCCCACTCTAAAACCTGCTGTCAGCCCAGCTCCCAGACAGCAATAGTTTTCAACTGAAGCAATAGCTATTTAATTTTCACCTACTTCTCCTTTGCCCCCCTCCAACATCCTCTCCACCCCCTTTTCCCTTCTACAAGCTTCCCTATGTGACTTTCAACTCTGTGGTAATTCCCCATCCCAGGCAGCGGTATATCTATAGGAATTAATGGAGGACAGACTTGAGAATACATTCAATCTATTTGCAAGCTTCACTGTAATGCACATCTAAGTGTGTGTGTGCACAAGAAGGGTTTATGAAGGGAGGTACACATCTATATTTCAAATTAGCAAGTCAGTTATGAGTTACAGCTCCGTGCCAGGGATGTCTTTAGATAGCCAGACACACACAGATAATCAAGGCTTAGATTAACTCGCTCCGCCTGTGCAGTAATTTAAGGCTCTCAGCTTATATGGCTAGTTCGTGGTGGTGAAACATTCCTACGGCATATGGTAACCTTTAGTAGGAAAACTGCAGTGAGAAGTGTGGGATCCCCATCAGACGTGCAGAGAACATGTGGTTGATATTAGAGTGTGTGTTCACCACTCAGGTCCGTGGGACTCGGCCCGTTTTCTCTCCTTTCCCAAGACCAGCTCAGGACTGGCTTCTCTGCATCAAAAAAAAAAATAAAAAAATAAATAAATAAATAAAAAATCTCGACCCATGGGGCTCTTGGGATTGTAGCTATTTGTCAGCATTTTCAGGCTGAATTAAATTAAACAGTAGCAAAGTGCTTTAGATTGGGAGTGAGGAGGCCAGATTCTCATCCCCACTGATGGCCTTGGATCAGCCATAGTGCCCCCTCAAGGATGTGAACTAGATATTTCCTGAAGGCTCACCTCCAGCTCTAAAAAACAGTGATTCTAATCATTAGGATCAGAAAGAGGAAAGCTCCCTGGGCTGGGTATGTGAATTCTAGCGCTTTCCCCCAACGTTAGCTACTGATGTTTGATCTCCCTGAGGAGACAGAGGCCACCATGCAAAGCTTTCTGACTTCGTCAGCCCACCACACACCTCTCCCATATCCCTTCTTCCCCCTTCTTAGAAATCCCTGACAGATGTCCTCCATTCTCTCGCAAGCTAGCCTGTGCTCCAGAGCAGGGCTCCTTGAAGTACCTGGGGCTCTTGAGAAAAGGCAGATTCTGGATCCAATGGTCTGGGGTGGGGCCTGAGATTCTCTATTTCTAACAAACTCCCAGGTGATCCTGATGCTGCTGGTCCACGGACCACACTTTGAGTAGTGTGTTAGTCTGCTAGGGCTCCCATAACAAAATATCACTGACCGTGGTGGCTTAAACAACAGAAATGTATTTTCTCATGGTTCTGGAGACTGGAAGTCCAAGTTCAAGATGTCGGCGGGGTTTGGTTTCTGCTAAGAAAGCTCTCTTCGGCTTGTAGATGGCTGTCTTTTCACTGTGTCCTCACATGGCGTTTTCTCTGTGCAACCACATCTCTAGTGTCTCTTCCTCTTCTTGTAAAGACATTGGTCCTATCGAATCAGGGTCCCACCCATATGATCTCATTTAACCATAATTACTTCTTTAAGGCACTGTCTCCAAATACAATCATACTAGGGGTTAGGGTTTCAACATGTGAATTTGAGGGGGGACACAATTTAGTCCATAACAAGTAGCAAGGGTCTAGAGCAACTCTGGCCATAGACATATCGTGCCAGTCACATATATAATTTAAACATTTCCAGTAGTCACATTAAAAAAAGTAAGAAAGAAATAGGTGAGATTAATTTTAATAATCTACTTTATTTAACCCAGTATACCTAAAATATTATCATTTCAGCATATAATTGATATAAAAATTACTGAGTTTTTTTTAATGCTAAATCTTTTAAATTTGGTATGTATTTTACACTTAGAGCACATCTCAATTTGGACTAGCTACATGTCCAGCAGCCACATGTGGTTGGTGGCTATGGTATTGGACACTGTAGATTCAGAGTTAATCCCTTCCTGCCTCATGAGGTACCTGGTATGGGGCCTAGCAGGAGATGTACATGCCTGAGGTGGATTCTAAGAAAGGATATTTGATGACTACAGAAGACTCACTTTCATCAAGTTCACATATTGGTCACGAGTCTACTCCTGTTTCTCTCTGACCTCTAAGTTTTCCACCTAGAAAAGTGTGCTGGTTGATTTTATGTGTCCAATTGGCTAGGCTATGGTGCCTAGTCCAGATGTTGCTATGAAGATATTCTTTAGATGTGATTAATATTTGAATCAGTAGACTTTGAGTAAAGCAGATTTCCCTCCCTAATGTGGGTGGGCCTCATCCAATCGGTTGAAGGCCTAAGGAGAAAAGATTGACGTCCCCAGAAAAAGAAGGAATCCTGTCTCCAGACTGCTTTCAACTCAAGACTGCAACATCAACTCTTGCTGGAATTTCCAGCCTGCCTGCCTGCCCTGCAGATTTCAGACTTGCCAGTCCCCACACTCACATCAGCCAATTCCTTAAAATAAATCTCTCTATATATACACACATCCTGTTGGTTCTGTTTCTCTGGAGAACCCTGACTAACACAAACTGTGCTTATCAACCTTTAATGTATTTAGGAGTCACCTGGGGATTTTGTTCAATTGTAGGTTCTGATTCAGTAATTCTGGAGTGGGACCTAAGATTCTGCATTTCTAAGTTCCCAGATGACGTTGATGCTGCGAGTCTGTGGACACACTTTGAGCAACAAGAGCGTCTTCTCTGAGTACTCAGAGCATTTGGGAGTGGGGCCAAGTCTTCTGAGAACTTTCTAAAATTTAAGTGATCCATAGTTGGTTCTTCCTCAAGAGTGAGGGTTGCCAAACATTTTCTCTAAAGGGCTAGATAGTAAATATTTTAGGCTTATGGGTCTTATATGGTCTTTGTTGTAGCTACTCTACCTTGCCATTGTAGCATGAAAGCAATCACAGACAGTATGTAAACTAACGAACATGACTGTGTTCCCATGAAACTTTATTTGCAAAAACAAGATGCACGCTGGATTTGGCCCATGGGCCAAAGTTTGCCAAGTGCTAGTATATAGAATCACTTGACAGTCAGGTTCCTTGGGTCAGGGTTCTTATTCATCTTGGCAGCTTCAGAACCTCATGCATAAAAGGCATTGAATAAATGCTTAATGAAAAAATGAATGTACTAAATGAGATTATTAAGATTTGGCTGCTCATAATCTGCAAAGTGCGGATTCTCTGTTACCAACTAACAATTTTATATTGTCTTTTCACTTTCTGTTTCAGACTGTGAGAGAAGAATGTGTTATAATTTTTGTATAAGTGAACTTTTTACCACCTGCTTGCTACCTTCCGGTGCCTTATTACTTACGCCAGAGATGTATAAATAGAATTCATAAGAAAATTCACTAGTTCAGTGTATGATATGGAAATGTGTAATAGGAATATTGTGGCCAAAAAATGGAAAAATACCAGGACAAGTACAGCTAATGCGTGCAAACTAATTCTTAAATTGGTGAAATATTTTGTACATATAAAACACATAACGTAATATATGTGGCATAAAAATTAATATGACCACCAGTGCAAGTGGTTTTTATATATTAAAAATGATTCAAATAAAAAGTGTTACATGTGTTTCATTTAAAATATAACATAAGCTCATTTTAGAGAATGGAATTTAACACTCTATATAATCCCACAGGCCAGGGATCAGTGAAAGGCTGGGAGTTTGCAGTGTGGCGTGGGATTTGAAAGCCCCGTATATTGGCGTTAGTGAGCAACAGGATGGTCTTATGATGTCATTGTGGCGGGTTGCTCAGTGGTTATATGACCTGGGTTCACCATCTTGGGGATCAGCTGTCATGGTCATACTCCTCACCCCATTGTCCTATTACCACTACAAGCTCTACGCTCTAACGAGGTTTGGGGAGGGCGTGGGGAGGAGTCAGTGCAGGATCATGGCTCTTAATGCTGTCCTTTTGGATGGTGGGTACTTAATGCCATGGTTAGGTACAGTGGGCCACATGCCAGCCTCGGGACTATGGCTTCACTAACAGAACAGCAAATTTAATATTTCTGCTTAGCTAAATTGAAACATTATTTCTCAAGAGCAAAGCAAGTTTGGTCCCTATGGTTGCACCCATATTTGCATATAAATCCCACATGAAATTGGCTCCATCCGTGTCCGAATACTCCATTTCCACATATTGGGTGATGGCTGTTGATGATGGAAGAGATCTATTAATAAATGATTATAAAGTACTTGGCTATTCAAAATGAGGGCTAAATAACCTTTTGATAAGGCCAGGCCATGGCGAGAACTGATAACCCCAGCCTCACTGGCCCTTGGTGAGGTCTGGCCTTGGCAGGCACCCACGTGATGTGTGTGTTGCCCCTGTCCCCAGCAGTCCATAGCAATTGGATGTACCCCAGGTGCTCAGCACAATGGGAACTGTGCAGAACCTGGAAAATGCACAGTCCTTAGCTCCTATCTTAAAACTGATCTCATTGTGATGGGGTGACCTAGCCCATTGGTCAGTTTTTACTAGCTTTTCAGATAGGTGATGAGGCAGTTTGTGCATTGGAGAAAAACATAATTTTAAATGTTTAAAAACCACTACTCATCAAAGAGATACTTGTACACCTATGTTCATAGCAGCATTGTTCACAACAGCCAAAAGACAGAGACAACCCAAATGTCCATCAACAGATGAATGGAAAAACAAGATGTGATATATATACACAATGGAATATCATTCAGCCTTAAAAGGGAATGAAATTCTGATACATACTATAACACAGATGAATCTGGGAAACATTTTGCTAAGTGAAATAAGCCACACACAAAAGGGCAGACATTTATATGAGGCACCTAGAGAAGTCAAATTCATAGAGACAGAAAGTGGAATGGTGGTTGCCAGGGGCTGAAGGGAGGAGAGAATGGATAGCTGTTGTCTAATGGGTACAGAGTTTCAATTTGGAATGATGAAAAAATTCTAGAGATGGATGATGGTGATGGTTGTACAGCATTGTGAATGTACTTAATGCCACTGAACTGTACACTTAAAAATGGTTAAAATGGTAAATTATGTTTTGTGTATATTTTACCACAATAAAAACACACATACACACACCTCACTACGAAAAGCATTTTCTTTCATGATTTCCATTTAAAGATAGGAAAACCAAAGACTTCATTGTCAATTCTAGCCTCACCTTCCCTTTGCCTCTCTGTGGCTCATTTCCCTCCGGGGCTGTCTGACCCAGTGCGCAGGAACTAAGTCAAGGGCAGGTCACTCTGCCCTCACCTCACCTGTGGCCAGAGAAGACAGGGCCATGTGAGGTGCTGGCAAAACAGGGAGGAATGAGAATGGGAGTCTGCAGGACTGGGATGGGGAGAAAGACCTATAAGGTCACAAGGAAGAAAATAGTTGATAATTAAAGAAAGATGAGAGCTGGGAGACACGACTGCGACTGGAGATCTTGAGAAGAACAGGAAGTGATCCCTTCAGATCCAAATGAGGGCCACTCTGGGGGAGGTTTTGCATGGCTCCTGGAAGCACGGATAAGCTGCAACCGCAGAATAAGGCGAGGGAGTGATTTGTGATGCTTAAAATGGTTTGGTCTAGGGGCCGGCCCGGTGGCGCAAGCGGTTGGGTGCGCGCGCTCCGCTGCGGCGGCCCGGGGTTTGCTGGTTCGGATCCTGGGCGCGCACCGACGCACTGCTTGGTAAGCCATGCTGTGGCGGCGTCCCATATAAAGTGGAGGAACATAGGCACCGATGTTAGACCAGGGCCGTCTTCCTCAGCAAAAAAAGAGGAGGATTGGCGGATGTTAGCTCAGGGCTGATCTCCTCACAAAAAAAAAAAAAAAAGAAAATGGTTTGGTCTAGAGCAGAGATGGAAAGCGGTCATTCTTGGGAGTGGTGCACGCCATGCTTCCTATTTATTTATCTCCTCTTGAATTTCAATCTATTTTCTTAAAAGAACTGGGCCTGCGGTTTCCTATGTATGAATTGAAAAATTTGCGTCTGCGTATGTTATTCTTCCCTCGCTATTTAGAAACCTCTGGAAATTTGTTTCCTAATGGCTAGAGAGCAGAAATAAAGTTATGGCTTCGGTTGCCAAATGACTTGGGTAGAAATCTGAACTTGCTGTTCTGCTCTCACCGGAAGTGACACCAAACATTTAGGTGCTGAGGGCTCCTGGCAGGGTGCTGTGGAAAGTGCAGGGAAGCACCTGGCACAGGGTGCCGGGGATTTGCTGCTGCTGTAGGTATCGAGGCAGGAAAGGGGAAGAATTGGCAGGAAAGGGGAAGAATCTGACAGCTGGTCTAACCTTCCAGCCCGTTCCAGCCCTCCAGTCCCACTCACCTCCCAGTGTCTCCGGCTGCTTAGGATTTCATGCTCAGAGTTATGCTGAATTCTCTCTATCAAAACCACCCTCTTATGATTCTGTGTGTCCCTCCGGCCCTGTCTCCTGGCAGGTGAAAATGAGTTGTGTTTAAAAATGTTTCCCCTGCAAAAACTTTTTGGTTTAATGTAATCCCATTTGTTTATTTTTGCTTTGTTGCCCTTGCCTGAGGAGACATATCTAAGCTATACTGCTAAGATTGATGTCAAGGAGCTTACTGCCTATGTTTTCTTCTAGGAGTTTTATGATTTCAGGTCTTACATTTATGTCTTTAATCCATTTTGAGTTTGTTTTTGTTTATGGTGTAAGAAAGTGGTCCAGTTTCCTTCTTTTGCTTGTAGCTGTCCAGTTTTCCCAACACCATTTATTGAACAGACTGTTTTTCCTCATTGTATATTCTTGCCTCCTTTGTCATAGGTTAATTGCCCATATGAATGTAGGTTTACTTCTGGGCTTTCTATTCTGTCCCATCGATCTATGTGTCTGCTTTTGTGTCAGTACCATACTGTTTTGATTACTATAGCTTTGTAATATAGTTTGAAATCAGGGACCATGGTACCTCCATCTTTATTCTTCTTTCTCAAGATTGCTTTGGCTATTCAGGGTCTTTTGTGATTCCATATGAATTTTAGAATTATTTGTTCTAGTTCTGTGAAAAGTGCCATAGGTAATTTGATAAGGATTGCACTGAATCTGTAAATCGCTTTGGATAGTATGGACACTTTAATAATACTAATTCTTCCAGTCCATGAGCACAGTATATCTTTCCATTTATTGGCATCATCTTGAATTTCTTTCATCAGTGTCTTATAGTTTTTAGAGTATAGATCTTTCACCTCCTTGGTTAAATTTATTCCTTTTTGCACAGTGAAGGAAACCATCAACAAAATGAAAAGACAACCTACTGAATGGGAGAAGATATTTGCAAATGATAGCTCCAATAATGAGTTGATAACCAAAATATATGAAGAACTCAATCTGGGCCAGCCCCACTGGCCTAGAGGTTAAGTTTGGCGTGCTCCGCTTCAATTGCCCAGGTTCAGTTCCTAGGCGTGGACCTACATGGCTCTGTTAGCGGCCATCCTGTGCTGGTGGCCCACATACTAAAAAAGAGAGGACGATTGGCATGGATGTTAGCTCATGGCAAACCTTCCTCAGCAAAAAAGCAAAAGGAAAACAAAGAACCAGCAAAGAAACAAAAAATCCAATTAAAAAATGGTCAGAGGACCTGAATAGATATTTATCTGAAGAAGAGATACAGAGAGCCAACAGGCACATGAAAAGATGCTCAACTGCACTAATCATCAGGAAAATACAAATCAAAACCACAATGAGATATCACCTCACACCTGTTAGAATGGCTATTATCAAAAAGACAAGAAATAACAAGTGCTGGCAAGGCTGTGGAGAAAAGGGAACCCTTGGGCACTGTTGGTGGGAATTTAAAATGATACAACCACTACTGAAAACAGTATGGAGTTTCCTCAAAAAATTAAAAATAGAACTACAATACAGTCCAGCAATTCCACTTCTGGATATTTATCTGAAGAAAATGAAAACACTAATTCAAAGAGATATATATACCTCTATGTTCATTGCAGCATTATTTACAATAGCCAAGATATGGAAGCAACCCAAGAATCCATCAATAGATGAATGAATAAAGGAGATTATATATATATATAATGGAATATTACTCAGCCGTGGAAAAGAATGAAATATTGCATTTGCAACAACATGGATGGACCCCGAGGGTATTATGCTAAGTGAAATAAGTCAGACAGAGAAAGACAAACACCATATGATTTCACTTATATGTGGAATGTAAAAACCAAAAACGAACAAACATTCAAAACAGAAACAGACTCATAGATAGAGAACAGACTGGTGGTTGCCAGAGGGGAGGGAGGTGAGCAGATGGGAAAAGCAGGTGAAGAGGATCAAGAGGTACAAACTTCCAGTTATAAAATAAGTAAGTCATGGGGATTTAATGCACAGCACAGGGAATATAGTTAATAATGTTGTAATAACTTTGTATGGTGACAGATGGGAACTAGACTTAGCATGATGATCATTTGGTAATGTATAAAAATATCAAATCACTATGTTGTACACCTGAAATTAATATAATATTATGTCGATTATACTTCAATAAAAATAAGTAAATAAATAAAATAATAAAAATAAAAATGTTTCTCCTAGAATTTCCATTCACTTAGACCACAAACAACCCAAGAGAAGAGTATGCAAAAGACACAAGCAGACATTTCACAGAAAAGAAAATACATGTGACCAATATACATATAAAGAGATATCCAGTATTCTCAGTAGTCGGCGAAATGCAAATCAAGTCCACTGTGACACTGCTTTACATCCTTTCAACTGGCAAAAATCAAAAAGTCTGACAGTACCAAATGTTGGAGAGGATGCAGATCTAAAGAAAGCCATCAGAACACACAGCTATGGGAGTGTAAATTGGTACAACCACTTTGCAAAGTTGATTGCCATTATCTCCTAAAGTGAAACATTTGCAAAGCTTATGACAGAGTAGTTCTGCTCCATGGTATATGCCAAAGAGTGATTCTTGCTCATCGTCATCGTCATCATCATCATCACAACAATAACAATAAAAGGTATGCACAAGTATGATCAAACAGTACTGTCCACAACAGCAAAAAACTGGAAACACAAGGAGAGTGGATGGATAAATATTATACAGCTGTCAAATGTATGAACTAAACACTATATAACAATGTGAATGAATCTTAGCATATATTAAGTGAAAGAATAAGTTCCAAAAGATTACAAACAGCATAATGCCCTTACTTATAATTAAAAACAACTAAAATAAAAGTGTATATTTTAAAATATACAAATACAGTCAATACAACTATTCATAAAGGAGAGGGAATCAGGTGGGCAGGAAGGGGGCTAGGATGGGGTCTTATGATTAGATGAAGATTATTGTCCAGTTGCTTGCTTTTATTATAGGCAGTGGGTTTGAGGGTGCTTATTACATTGTTAGAAATAACTAACCAAATAACAGCAGGTGCATGAGCCAATGAAGAGAGACTGTTATGAACCAGGATTATGATGCATTCATAATCTGGTACTATGCTCCTGAGGTCCCCTTGTCCCCCACAGCCCCCAAGAAACCAAAGAAGCTTCACTTAGGAGTCAGCAGAACAAGGGCTCCCTCCACTGGGTGGTTCTGCTCCTGTGGGAGTGTCTTATCCCCACTAATGCCTCTCTTGTTGCCTGAGGATATCTGCAAATTCCACTCACGAAGGTTCATGTCTTTTTGCTCCAGGCTCCCTTGACTCCTAATAACATGCAAATAGCATAATGGCAGGGGTAGCAGAGTATGACTTATTAGTAGTCTTGAATGTGTTTTTAGAACAATCTCAATTATCTTCCCCTGTCTATATAGATTTTTTCATTCTTTGTAACAGCTGCATAGACTTATATGCACCATAATTTATTTATTCTTTTATTGATAGGCATTTAGATTGTTTCTAGTTTCTACTTTTACAAAAAGATGCTACAGTAAATAAAAATACTGTAGGGAATATTCTTATACACTTAAGTGAGTATGCTGCTAGAGTGAATTTCTAGAAGAATTGCTGAGTCAAAAGAAACACAAATTTACATTTTGGTAGCTACTGCCAAATCGCCTCCAAAAGGTCAGATTCCGGACCCACCAAAGGTGTGTCACGGTGAGTGTGACTGGCTGTGTTAGGAAGCCACCTTTATATGGTTTCCTTCGTTTTCCCTGAGCTGGATCAGTAGGAGAAATGGTTCTGTGACCAGGGGCCTGGGACAGGTGCTCACCTCCTGACCTCTAACCTCTCCCTTCTGTGTCCTGGTTGATAGGGGCAGAGGCTCAGAGCTTCCCTTTGGCAACAGTAAGGGCACTGTCCCCCCTCTGCCTTCCCACCCGCAGTGCCTTAACTCTGGGACACAGTGTGAGCACTTCTGCTCTCCTGCCTCAGGGGGATGCTCTTAGGATTTGTGAAAATCCCTTTGGGATGAAAGGTACAAACATACGTAAGTCCACACTTAAGAGTACGACTCCATAAATAATGGCACTGGGGGAGATGGCAAAATAGAATGTCACAGTGTCAATAAAAGCCTTGTCCCTCATTCAGAAACTTGACATCTCTCCTTTTAGATTCAGACTTCCCAAGGTGTGGTTTCAAGCCCACTGCCACTTTCCACCAGAAGCTCCCACTCATTTGTTTGGCTGTGTTTGCAGTCTGAGGGCAGAGAAGAAAAGAATCTTTCCCCTTATCCCACTGTTTACCAGTTTCATTGAGGTCCATTTATCATGCTTAACACGGATTTAGGCCTCTCTTAGGTAACATTTCATTAAGATTTTGGGGCAAACATCCTCGGTGCTGTCTAAGCACAGTCCAGTGGCCCCCAGCTGACTGACTCTGCCTGGACCTTGGTGAAGGCCCAAGTCCTCCTGGACCCTGTCTCCCAGCACAAGCCTCTGTGGGTTTGAAAGCAGGGGTGGTGCTGACTCACTGCCCCTCTATCTCGGGGGGCTCCAACCTGGAGAGGTTGATTCTTAGCTCTAGTTTTGTCCTTTCAAAATAGAGTGAATGCGGGGCAGCCCCAGTGGTGTAGTGGTTAAGTTTGGGTGCTCCACTTTGGTGGCCTGGGGTTCGCAGGTTCGGATCCCTGGCATGGACCTATGCACCACTTATCAAGCCATGCTTTGGCAGGTGTCCCACGTATAAAGTAGAGGAAGATGGGCACGGATGTTAGCCCAGGGCCAATCTTCCTCAGCAAAAAGAGGAGGATTGGCAACAGACGTTAGCTCAGGGCTAGTCTTCTTCACACACACACACAAAAAGAGTGAATGAAAAATAGAGTAATGTATTTTCCTGCTGGTAAATAAAAATATAATAATACTCCAAGTCAGGATGCGGTTGTAGAAGCTGCTCTGCACCGCATAACCCTTGGCAAGGTTGACACACAGGCTCCGTGCTGTGCAGTGGCTTCTCAGGGCCTGCTTGGGCCTGCTGTGGCCCACCGATCGCTTCCTGAGTTACTCCAGTTTCTGCCCTGTGGTAATAGGGACCCATAAGCAGGCTGTTTTAGAGTCAAACACAAACCAGAGCCAGGGTTTGAGAACCTCTTTTCTAAGCTTAGAGGCCTGTGGTGAAGGAGGTGGGATGAGGGGCTTGTTGAAGGAGCCCTAAACTGTGCCCATAGATGACCCAGACCCTCGATTTCTCTTGCTGTAAAGCAGGGTCTAAAATTAATCCGGTCTCAGCTACGATGAGGATTGTAATTAAGGAGGTGCTATGCATGAGGACTTTGGGTGGCATGGGAAAGCAATGTGTGTCCTTTGGTATATTAAGAATTGATTTCATATATTAAGTATCACCTTTGTGAGCGTAAAAGCCAAACACAATGCTAGAATACTCCCATAGAGTAGCAACAATTTAGAATAACATTAAGAATGTAAGCTTGATAATATGATTCATTTTTGCATTTAATACTGTAAGTATACAACTATAACATCACACTATTATAGTTTATAAGATATAAGTTACAAGAATATAATATAATATTGAATGCTTACGTGCCCCTGGTACTAGAAGGGCTTAATATGTATTATTTCTTTTAATCCACAAAATAGTCCCATGAGATAGACAATAAAATTTACCCACATTACATGTTATACACATAGTAGAGGCCAATAAATATAAGTACAGTAATAACAGTAATAATAATTATAGTAAATTACATTCATTTGGTGTTATTTTACTCAGGGAGCTCAACTGAGCAGCTTTACAGGTATTATTTCACTTATTCCTCCTCATCCCATGAGGTAGATATTATCATCCCTATGTTCTAGATGAAGAAACTAAGATAGAGAGAAGTTAAAAAACGTACGTAAGGCCCCTGAACTATTAAAAGGCTGGGCTGGGATTTGAAACGTTATCAATACACAGGGTAAAGCAAAAGCCAGCATGCAGTTGAACAGCAGGAAGCCTAATTCTTCTTTTTAAGTAAAAAGAAATAATTTTGTTTTGATTTCCATTGTATTCATAAATACATAAGACAATAAGACTATGCAACTGAGCGTTATGATGTTCAAGGCGGCTACTCTATATCTTAAGGTGACCTATTGTAAAGGGAATCATATTTTCCCATAGGAGCAATGCTGTAATGAAGGGCCTTGTTCTTGGCCGAGAATTTCACATCAAATCAATCAAACTGATGACCAATAACATGGTGAAAGAGCAGAATCAAACAACAGAATTGTACTCCAAAGGCAAGGGATTTTTGAGCACAAAGGGGCTTCAGAGACTATATAATAGGTAGTTGTGTTTTTAAAGCAGAGGAACCTTTTTTTTCAGCAAAATCTTATTAATTCCATATATAAAATAGTTAGAAATGAAGCCAGACCATTTGTACAAGATGGGAGATTTTACATATATAAAAACGATATATATACATATGTGTTATAATACATATATATTTTTATTATATATAATACAAGTACTGTACACATACTTATTATGTGTATAATATATATGTTTTATTACATGTACATAATACAAGTACTGTATACACACTTGTTATGTCTTGAGTACCTCTCAGGGAAACCAAGAAAATGGTGGCAAATGGGCAGGGGTGGAGGGATCCTTATGTGTCGCTGTATTCTTTTATATTGTTAGAATTTTTAAACAACACACACACAAATATATCAAATGAAGTCACTTTGCTGCGTTTGTTCTTGCTCACTTCCCTACCCTTCCAGCTCCACATCACACGCTCCAGCCTGGGAACTGCCCACATGCTCTGAACCCTTGAAAACTTGCTCTTTCCTGCTCCTTACCGGCTGTGAGCTGTGGGTGCAGCAGTTAACTTCACCAGCTTTCATTTTCCCATCTGAAAAATGAAGGTACACAGCTCACACGGTTGTTGGGAAGATGAAAGAGAGTTGGTCTACAACAGTGGAAATATAAGGAGAGCCACATATATAATTTCAAATTTTTCCAGTAGCCACTTGAAGAAACAAGAGGAACAGGAAACATTAATTTTAATCATATATCTTATTTAACCTACTGCATCCAACATATTATCATGTCAACACGTAGTCAGTGTGAAGAGGATTACTGAGATGCTCTATGTCCTTTGCTTCATGCTAGGCTGTGGAATCCTCTGTGTCTTTTCCTCTCGACGGCACGTCTCCGCTCAGACCAGCCTCATTGCTAGCGCTCGACAGCCTCTGTGGCCGCAGCTGCTGCAAGGTCTAGAGCGCCCCGGCATGCCACCTGGATTTTGGCCTATGCTTAATAGGGCTAGCTGTCACACATGTTGTGCCTTTGCACATGCTGGTACACCTCTTCCTTCTCTGTTGAACTCTTGCTCAGACCTCAAGACCCAGCCAATTGGCCACACCCCCTGGAAGGCCTTCTTGATTCAGCATCCTGTCCTGAACCCCCTCCACTTTTTGCTCCCCCAGTGCCTGTCTCCATTATAAACATTTCATTTGTCTATCTTTATAGACGCTAAGCTCCTTAAAAGTTATAACCCACTTTTTGTTTTTTTATAACCCTGGGGCATAACTCAATACTGGGCACATGGGAGGGACTGACTGACTGTCATGTGAATGAATAAGGGGATAGAGGAATTGCAGGCATACTCTTCCACTTTGAGGGCAGGGCGGCTATGGCTTGTTTGTTTCTCTCTCTTTTTGTTATTTAATCTTTAAATACTGGTTGGCAGAGTCAGCTATCCTTTCCTTCTCAAACTGCCACTCAAGGTCATTTCCCCAAGCTGGGCCTTGTTGCAAAAAAGTCACGATAAGAAAAGCAAATGTCTTAATTAAACAGCGGGCCCAAAGAGAAGTCATGAAATGTCAGCAGGATCACCCAAACACACCAACGCCTTTCCTGCCCTCTGTTACTTGGTGTATTGTCAACCTTTGTGAAATGGAGACAGACACTGTTTAACCTGCCTGGCTTTCGCGGATTTGAGCCCATGAGTAAGAAGGTTTGTGAAATGGTTCAGAAGACGAGAGTGCTAGGGAGAGCAGGGAGATATTTCACTGTGAGCATCTCTCTGGGAGCAGCCTTTCCGCCCGGGAGGGGAGGTGGGGGGAGCGGCGTGGGGGGTGGGGGGCGCGGTTTAAGGAGCAGTGTTGCTGTGACCTTTGCTCACATTCTCTTCGTGGGCTCTGTAGCCCAGTTCTCACGCTGCTCCTGTTCTCCCTGGTTTCTGCCCCTGAGAGTGGAG
This sequence comes from Diceros bicornis minor, assembly GCF_020826845.1. Classification (NCBI taxonomy): domain Eukaryota; kingdom Metazoa; phylum Chordata; class Mammalia; order Perissodactyla; family Rhinocerotidae; genus Diceros; species Diceros bicornis. The sequence goes on along the minus strand of NC_080755.1, from coordinate 13,250,938 downwards.
TTGGGGAGGGGGTGAGAAGGGATATTGAGGCATTCTTACCCAGGGTTCATTTTCACCTTTTGTCAAAGCTGTGTGTCAAGTTTGGCCGAGGTTGGCCCTGGTGCACCCTTGTCTCCTGTGACTTTACGGAACTGCGGAGTTTCTGCGTTTGATGTGTCTTAACTTTAACACAAAGCACACCAGGGCTGGTTAATGATCATGAACTGTCATGGCAGCCACTCTACAAAGGTGACAGTGATGGATGGGACCTGCAGCTTGGAGGGAGGCGGCTGGGTGCAGAGGCAGAAGGTTTATTTAAGCCGAGGCTGATAATAGAGGGGCCTTCTCAGTCCCTGACCAGCCAGACTTTAATGGGCTAAAAGGGGAGGAGAGCCCTCTTTCTGCACTGCCCTCTGAAGGGACTGTTCGCACTCTCCTCATCTGGTCCACCAAATAAAAGCATTCCTTGAAGATTCAGATCTATTTGAAATCTTCTGCTAGGAGGGAAAAAAAGCCCATTTCTCTAATCAACCTTGTCATCTTTCTTGGTTTGGCCTCATTAATCTAGAAGTCCATGTTTGCCTTTCTTAGCCATTGGAAAATGGCATCCTTAAAGAAACCGTAGGAATAAGCCTGAGTAAGAACAAATTCCATCCTCTGAATAGGCTTAATCCTTTTGGGATTACCACTGAAATGTGAACAGGAGTACAGTATTCTACCTGTCAGTAGGGGTTCCTTAAGTGATTGTATCTGGGAAAATAAAATCTGTTTAAAAAACTAATTTAGGGCCGGCCCCGTGGCTTAGCGGTTAAATGCGCACTCTCTGCTGCTGGCGGCCTGGGTTTGGATCCCGGGTGCGCACCGAGGCACCGCTTCTCCGGCCATGCTGAGGCCGCGTCCCACATACAGCAACTAGAAGGATGTGCAGCTATGACATACAACTATCTACTGGGGCTTTGGGGGAAATAATAAATAAATAAATAAAATTAAAAAAAAAGAAAACTAATTTAGTAAAATTTTTACACCCATGTTTGTTTTTGGATTTATTGATCATCACTCCATCCAGTGCCCAAACTGGGGACAACATCTATGTTTTTCTTTAGGTAAATATCAAGATATCACTATCACAAGTAAAGTTCGTCCCGTCAGAAAAGCCACAATGTGATACGCTGGGGTTAGAAGCTCAAGCTTCCCCCTCACCTCAGATGTGGTTGTGTCTCTTACGTTCCTTTAAAATAACCTCTAGGGGAATGGCCTCACCACAGGCCCCTCCTTTGGAGATGCCAAATTCGGATCACCCTGGGACCTTTAGTCTCCGAGAGAGAGACTCATTATCAGGGTCCACTGATAATTGTGTAGTGTGAGGGCTAATGCTTGATGGAGATGTTTGGTTGGCTCCCCAGTTACTAAACTCAGCAGCCCGTGGCCCCTACTCGTTGCTGGACAGCATAAACATCAGGTTTTGGTAAATAAACTCAGGCTATCATGCAACTGTCCTGCACGCACTTAAACTGTGACTGACAGCTCGCTGGGGAGGACTTAGAGTCTACAGCCGAAGCTTTTGGGTGCAGAGGCTCCGAGGTTCCAAGATAAACAAATCTGTCGGTGAGAGTGACCAGAGTGTTAGGTCAGTCCAAGGGTCACTTATAGGTCATCCCACTGGGAGCTTGGTCTCTGCTTTGTGTTTATCCTGGGAGGGGAAAAGCAGGAGGGGCTGTGGGCAGAGGGGTGGGTCTCTACTGGGAAAACATCCCTGGCCCGCTCATCAGAGCCTTTGGAAGCGAATCAGTGCCCATCCCACTCTGAGTAATCCAGTAAAGAGTATGGGCGCAGGCTGCCGTTTTTTATTGCAGTTAACAAACAAGTTCTTTTGGAAATACAGATTACAGGGTGTGCAGGGCTGGCTCACTTGGGCTTCAGACTCAATCAAAGTATTTTCAGAGCCCAGAGAGACTTAAGATTGCTGTTATGAAATTGTGGCAATCAAAACTAGAAAAGCCAATTGAAGAAATGGGAAACTTTTCCTGTCCCTAGCCCTCTTCTTGCTCTTACCAATTTTATTGGAAAATATCTCCTCAGTTTTACGTTCCTTACAAACTAGGGGCTTTTTTGGAGAATGATCCAAAACTTTCTTTTTTGCTGTGCTTGGCTCTTTAAGATTGATAGAGAGGTGAAAATGGGAGTGTGTTATGGCCCTCTTTCGTTGATATTTAGCAAAGTGAAGACCCTCACCTTCCCATGGATCCCTCTGTTTAGCCACCTTCCAATTCTCTCTCATTTGGAGGACAGTCTGGTGCAAGAAGATGTGACATCAAACGATGGACATTTAGAGCAGATGGCATTTTTTGGTTTCAAGATTGCAGATTTAAAAGACTTTTTAATCCAAGATTCAGTTGCTTCCTCTGGAAAATAGCCTTATCTAATAAAAAGTCTAGAGGGGCTAGAGTCTTCAGATAAACAGGGAGCTGTAAGTACTCACAAATAAGCTTTTGAGGATATTGGTAGGCCACTTTTAAGTAAACTCAATTTACAAAATATATAATACATTAAAGATGCATTTAAAGATACATGTACAGATAAATATAAAGATACGATTAAAAGAATTGAAATCCTACCAAGTATCTATGACCACGTTGGAATCAAACTAGGAATCAAGACCAGGAAAGTAACAAGAGACTCTCCAAACATTTGGAAACTAAACACAAAGAGGAGTCTTCTTTTGGAAGTCTCAAGGAAAGTTAATACATCGAGCCGAATGAAAATGAAAATACAACATAATAAGATTTGTGGGATACAGCTGAGGCAGCGCTTAGAGGGAAATTTATAGCATTGAGTGCTTGCATGGTAAAAAAGGAAAAGTGGGACCGGCCCGGTGACGTAGTGGTTAAGTTTGTGCATTCTGCTTTGGCGGCCCTGGGTTCACCAGTTCAGATCCTGGACTCATACCTACTCACCGCTCATCAAGCCATGCTGAGGCGGCGTCCCACATAGAAGAGCTACAACTCTACAACTATGATACACAACTATGTACTAGGGCTTTGGGGAGAAAAAAGGAAAAAGATGAAGATTGGCAATAGATATTAGCACAGGGCCGAACTCCCTCAAAAAGAAAAAAAAAAAAGACATAAGGCAAAATTCACAGGATTAAAAAACAAGAAGAGGGCCGGCCCCGTGGCTTAGCGGTTAAGTGCGTGCGCTCTGCTACTGGCGGCCCGGGGTTTGGATCCCGGGCGTGCACCGACACACCGCTTCTCCGGCCATGCTGAGGCTGCGTCCCACATACAGCAACTAGAAGGATGTGCAACTATGACGTACAACTATCTACTGGGGCTTTGAGGAAAAAAAAAAGGAGGAGGATTGGCAATAGATGTTAGCTCAGAGCCGGTCTTCCTCAGCAAAAAGAGGAGGATTAGCACGGATGTTAGCTCGGGGCTGATCTTCCTCACAAAAAAAAAAAAAAAAAAAAAAAAGAAGAAGAAGAAAGAAAAGAGGGAAAGTCTCAAATCAATAATCTAAGTTCCCACCTCAAGAAACTAGAAAAAGAAGAGAAAATAAACCCATAACAAGCAGAAAGAAGGAAATCATAAAGATAAGAGCAGAAAACAATGATATTGAAAACAGAAAAACAATAGAGAAAATCAATGAAACAAAGAGCTGGTTCTTTACAAAGATCAATAAAATTGACCAACCTCTAGCATAAGAGACAAAGAAAAGAAGACAGAAGACATGATATTTCAATATCAGGAGCGAAATAGGGGCTATCGCTACACTCTAAAGATATCAAAAGGACAACAAGGGAGTAATACAAACAATCCTACATCCATAAATTTACATCTGTAACAACTTAGACGAAATGACTAATTCTTGGAAACACACAAACTACCACAACTCATCATAGAATAGATCATTTAAATAGCCCTATAATTATTAAGGGAATTGAATTCATAATTAATCCTCCTACAAAAAAGAAATCTTTAGGCCCAGATGGTTTCACTGGAAAATTCTATCAAATGTTTAAACAAGAATTATCACCAATTCTAAACAATTTTTTCCAGAAAATAGAAGAGAGGACCTTTACCAACTCATTTTCTGCAGCTAGTATCATCCTGATGCGAAAAACAAACAAAGATAGTACGAAAAAGGAAACTACAGACCAATATTCCTCGTAAATACAAATTCAAAAATTAATACAATGTTAGCAAATAGAATTCAGCAATATATGAAAATAATTATACACCATGAACAAGTGTATTTATTTTAGGGATGCAAGACTGGTTCAATATTTGAAAAATAAATTAATGTAATCTGCTACATTAATAAGCTAAAGAAGAAAAATAACATGATTATATCAAGACACATTTGACAAAATTCTATACCCATTCTTGATAAAACCTTTCAGAAAATAGAAATAGAGGAGAACTTCCTCAACTTGATAAAGAACATTTATACAATACTTACGGCTTACATTAGACTTGACAATGAAAGACTGAATGTTTTCCCCGTAAGATTGAGAACAAAGTAAGGATGTCTACTGTGACCACTTTCATTCAACATAATGTTGGGAGTTCTATCCAGTGCAATAGGCAAGAGAAGGAAATAAAATGCACATAGATTAAAAAGACAAAAATAAAACTGTCCTTACTAGCAGATAACGTGATTGTTTACAGAGAAAATCCCAAAGAATCTAAAAAAACTTCCTAGAACTGATAAGTGAATTCAGCAATGTTACAGGATACAAGACAAACATACACAAATCAATTGTATTTCCATATATTAGCAATGAAAACAAAAAAATACAATGCTATTTATATTCATTCAAAAAAAAGAAATACTTAGGTGCAAATCTGACAAAACCCATACAAGACTTGTATGTTGATAGCTACAAAATGCTGATGAAAGAAATAAGACAAGATCTAAATAAATAGAGAGATATACAACATGAGCAACAATGCTCATGGATTGGAAGACTCAACATAGTAAAGATGTCAATTCTCTCCAAATTGAAATACAGGTTTAATGCAATTTCTATCAAAATTCCAGCAAGATTTAATTATTCTAAAATTTATATAGAAAGAAAAAGGAACTAGAATAGCTAAAATAATTTTGAAAAAGGAAGAATAAAGAGGGAAGAACCAGTTTACCTGATTTCAAGACCTATCTAGCTATAGTAATCAAGATTGTGTGGCATTGGAGGAGAGATAGGTACATAGATCAATGGAACAGAATAGAGAACCCAGAAATAGACTCATACAAATACACACAACAAATTTTTGACAAAAGTGCAAAAGCAATTCAACAGAGGAAAGATAGACTTTTCAATAAATCATGCTGGAGCAATTGGACATCCACAGGCAAAAAAAAAAAGAACCTCATCTTAAGTCTCACACCTTATACAAAAACTAAGTCAAAAGTGACAGACTTTAAAAATAAAAATTTTAGGAAAAAACACAGGAGACAATCTTCGAGACCTAGGGCTAGGCAAAGAGTTCTTAGACTTGACATCAAAAGCATGATCTAAAAAAAAATGGTAAGATGTGCTTCATTAAAATTAAAAACTTTGGGGCTGGCCTGGTGGCGTAGAGGTTAAGTGCCCGCGTTCCGCTTAGGCAGCCCAGGGTTCGAAGGTTCAGATTGCGGGTGCGCACCGTCGCACCGCTTGTCAAGCCATGCTGTGGCGGCGTCCCATATAAAGTAGAGGAAGATGGGCACAGTTGTTAGCCCGGGGCCAATCTTCCTCGGCAAAAAAAGAGGAGGATTGGCATCGGATGTTAGCTCAGGGCTAATCTTCCTCACACACACACACACAAAAAATTAAAAACTTTTACTCTATGAAAGACCAGGTGAAAGAGATGAAAAAACAAGTTAGAGACCGGGACAAAATATTTGCAAACCACGTACTTGACAAATGACTAGTATCTAGAGTATATAAAGAACCCTCAAACCTCAACAATAAAAATACCAAACAATCCAATTAGAAAATGAACAAAAGACAAGAAGAGACGTTTCACTGTTGAGATATATAGATGTTGAATAAGCACATGAAAAGATGTTCAATATCATTGGCCATTAGGGAAATGCAAATTAAAACCACAATGAGCTATCACTACACACCTATCAGAATGGCTAAATACAAAGTAGTGACAACACTATTTCTGCTGGTGAAGATGTGCAGAAGACCAGCATATCCTCCTGGTGGGAATGTAACAAGGTACGGGCACTCTGAAGAAACAGTTTGTCAGTTTCTTAAAGAACTAAACATGATGTGACCCAGCAATTACATTCCTGGGCATTTATCCCCCAGAAATTAAAACTTGTGTTCACATAAAACCTGTACATGGATATTTATAGCAGCTATAGTCCTAATAGCCCCAAACTGGAGACAGCCCAGGTGTCCTGCAACAGGTGAACGGTTAAACAAACTGTGGTACATTCATACTGTGAAATACTACTCAATAATAAAAAGAAACAGACGACTGATACATGCAACAGCTTGGATGGATCTCAAGGGAATTATGCTGAGTGGGACGAAAAAGCCAATATCAAAAGGTTATATACTATATGATTCCATTTGGATAACATTCTTGAAATGACAAACTTATAGAAATGACGAATGGATTAGTAATTGCCAGGTGTTAAGGAGGTGGTGGGGTGGAAGGGAAATGGGCTTGACTCTAAAAGAACAACAGGAGTGATCCTTGTGGTGATGGATCCGTTCTGTATCTTCACTGTAATGATGTCAATATTCTGGTTGTGATATTGTGCTATAGTTTTGCAAGATGTTACCATTCTGGGAAACTGGGTAGTGGGTACACATGGTCTCTTTGTATTCTTTCTTACAATTTCATGTGAATTTACAATTATCTTAAAAGTTTAGTTAAAAATATTTTTCAGTGTTATCAGGATTTATAGTCTAATATCTTTAAATTTTGAGCTTGCCTGGTGTGTGTGTGTATGTATGTATGTATATATATATATATATATTTGTGTGTGTGTGTGTGTGTGTGTGTGTGTGAGGAAGACCAGCCCTGAGCTAACGTCTAACGCCAATCCTCCTCTTTTTTGCTGAGGAAGACTGGCCCTGGGCTAACAGCCGTGCCCATCTTCCTCTACCTTATATGGGCTGCCGCTGCAGCATGGCTCGCAAGTGCATTGGTGCCCACCCTGGGATCCGAACCTGCAAACCCTGGGCCGCCGAAGTTGGGTGCGAAAATTTTAAGCGCTACGCCACCAGGCCGGTCCCTGCCTGGTATATATTTTAAGTAGCCAATCGAATTAATCTTGAAAGCATCTGTTTTATTTACACATAGTGTTCTGGAATGAACTGTAGTATAAAGTGACCTAAACTTTTGTTCTTACTGAAATCCCGTGTGTAGCTGTGCTATTTGTTCTATCGTAAAACCCATCAGCCGCTCCCTCAGTCATTGATTTTTTTTCAGTCACACAACATGTATGGTGTGCAGCCCTGAACAAGGCTCGGAACCACACACTGTCCCATCTTGCTGGAATGCCGTCAAGTCAGAATCTCTCCACCTGATTACGCGGCTCTCAGATGCTGTAGAAGAGAAATGCCAAAGTCTGATTTGGATTCTGTTGTGAAAGACACTTTCAGAGTGTCAGTTTTTGGGCTTTTGAAAAACCTGCTTCAGAATTTGCAACCCAAAGAAAGTACAAAAGGTCAGAAGGGCTTTTGTAGGTGAACTGCGACAGCCTTATATCCGGGTGGCTCTCTGGTTTCTCCCAAGGTGTTACTCTTCAGATCAATGGGCTTTTCCCATGACATGGAAAGTGAAGAAGCCCTTTTATCCTTGAGGGTTTCAGAGACCACATATATTTAACTCAAAAATATGGATAAAAATGTAAAGGATAGATAGATGAATGTTTTGTTTTTCTCTCAATTCTCCTATCAGAAATGGGTCTGCCAACACCAACATTCAATTCTATGGATTCTCGACCTGAGGTTCCTGGATAAGTCTGGGTATCTTCTGAAACTATGTGCCACATTTTAGTATATGTACATTTTTTCTGAAGACAGAGAAGGCCAAGAGATTCTCTAAGTCTGTGATTCAGAAAATATAAGAACTTCTGTTTTAATGGATGAGCGATCAAGGAGAAGTAGCAAACACTAGAAATATGTGGGGAAGAGCCTGTCCACAGGCAGATGGTGGAGCTGGCTCCGCTGACCACAGCAGTTTAAGCATCGACTCAAACAGCTCCTCCACTGAGGAGCTTTCTCCCATCAGCTCACCTCCACTCAGCCAGAAGTCACCTCTTCTCTGAACTTCCAGCTTCTTTGTTTGCTCCTCTTAAGATACTTATCACTTTCTATCATATGTGAGAGTCTAGACTTCACCTTTGTTCCTGACCCTTGTACTATTATGGATTTGGTCTAAGTAGATAACCTATAAATATTTGTTGGGTGAGTAAATGAATTGTAAATGGTACCCATGAAACTGTCAGTTGATCCTTACAGGTTTGGTGGCAGCCCTTGCAGAAATGACCTGGGGACACTTGGAAGTCGGAATGATAGGTTCTCTTTCTTTTCAACATGCCACTGGGAAATGTAAGGTATTGGGCATTGACTGGGATTTCACATGATGTGGGCTGCCAATGGGAAAGTTATACTCAGTCATTCCACAGGGACCAGTGGATCTCCTAGGTCCAGCCCAGCTGCAGAATTGAAAATTGCACCCTTCCCTAGCCCCGTTCTCTTATTTGGAAAATACTTTAAAAATCCCACCAACTCTCCGAATTCACATTCTCAGTAATGTCTATTCTTTGAAGGGAGAGTGCGAGTGGAGAGAGGGACTCAGGTATTCCCTCTCCCAGTGGAATTTGCCCCGAGCTCCCACAGCATTGCCTTTAGCCTGTCTTGCATTCTTGGCTTTTGAAGAAGGGAGGCAATCCCCCTCTTATCTGGGATTGCCTGCTTAAACAAACGCAGCGTGGAGGTATTGTCTCTTAGAAACTTGGCCTGGGACACTTTACCAAGTGTCTGCAAACATTTAGATGAGTAAAACTGCCCACTGTTAAAGCAGAGCATTGTCTCTGCTCGGGCTGCTCTTGCCTGAAAGTGGCTTGGGGTAGGGGGTGGAGGTGGTGAGAGTGGGCCCAAGGGAATCCCTCAGCTGGGGCTCTGGGCTGGAGAATTGTGCTGCTGTTTGTTTAAACAACCTGAGTGTAATTGGGATTGTTTGAGATGCCCAAGATGTTTGGGAAAGCGGGGGAAGGGAGGCAGCTTGCTGGGGGAGAGAGTCACCAGCAGGGACTTTGATGGGTGGCTGGCGGGGCAGTTGTCAGCCCCTGATTGCAAAGCCAGTGGGAAAGGTGGCTGTTCCTGCTGGACCGTGGGCACATTAGGACCTGGGTCAATAGGTTGGACCCTGTAGCCTACAAAATATCACAGCTAGCACTTGAGGGGTGGATAGGATACAAGGAATGTGTAACTTAAAACCAATCGTCTCTTTTTAACCATAACAATCCAAGGACAGCACAAACACATAGCTATTTGTTTGTTTGTTTTCAGATCTTATTTTTTAAAATCCCACAAAAATAGTTGTAACGACCAACCCAGGTTTCAACAAGGAAAGGTAAGAAAGCTGGGTGAGGAATTCCTGAGGAGTGCTTACATCATTCCTCAGGACACAGAGGGGCAATTAGGGCGTATCCAGCAGGCCGATGGAAAAAATAAGTCTGTTTTTTATTGAGGAAATCATACCCTTTCCTTTGACCTGGGGAAAGCGACAGAGAGTGTTGAAAAATGAGAAGAATTTGGGAATAATAGAAGGAATCTCTGCAATGCTGGGCCTGGCCAGCACCGCCCTGAGTGATCAGGCCTCACGTGAACCAGAATCTCAGGTCAGAGGCGTGCGGGTGATGGGGGGACTCCAAAACCAAGGGTGATCGCTGATTAGGGATGCTTTCCATGAGAAAGGATTAGAGAAGGTATGGGGCTCCTATCGCATGGCAGGCCCCAACGTTTGTCACGTTATTTTATCACTACTACAAACCAGTGACATTGATTTGTAGAAAAATAGACTGTGGCTCAGAGGGGTGAAATTAACTTGCCCAGACCACAGAGAGTGAAATGGTCAAATCCGAATTTGAATTAAGAGGCTTGTTTTCAAAACCCTTCCTTTTGCCAGCACACCATACTCAAACTACCCTCCCCCACCAAAAGAATGAAAATATAGAATTCATCACTGTGCAAGTTAAAAAACAAACAACCCTCTTTTGATATGCTAATGTGACATCACACATATAAGCCTTCAGCTAAATAAACAAGCATTGAGGAAGGGGTAGAAATGTTAATATCTGTAAAACCTACTGATCTGATTATTTGTGGATGGAGTACTTGTCATCTTCGTGTTAAGATGGCTGTTGGTTTTTGAGCTTGCCTCTTATACTTAGTTAAAGGTATAGTCAAGTATTTTGTAACAGATTTAGTGGAGCAACACCTTACAGGATGCAATACCCTTTCACTGTGAACACGAACATCTCTGTAACGTGAACAGAGCTTTGCAAAGTTTAAAAAATTCATAACAGTATTTTGATGAATACTTTAAAACATTGCTTTCAGAGAAAAGGTCTTGATATACTTCCTGAGCAGCTCGGTTTTGTGCAGAGCTTAAGGTCAGCTGCTTTCTTGCTCTAGGTGGCAGGTATCATTTCATGGACACAGTGAACCGCAGAGCAAACAGCGGTGTCACAGACAGCACAGAACAGTCACTGTTTTAATTCCATTTGGCAACTCCATTCTCTAGGCTCTGAGAACTTCTTAAGTTATGAGCCAAAGAGCTTTTCAAAATCAGACCATGACCACGCTTGTTTCAGTGGAAGCTGTAGCTTCTTCTAGCACTCCAGGTCTTTGACACTGGAAGGCTGCCTGGCTCCAAACACTTTAAAATGAAAGGTCTCAGCTAAGTAAAGGGAATATTTACAATATGGATGAAAGTAAACATGGCAAGGCTGGCGTTAGGGCACTGGAGAGTAAGACGTGTCTTTTTATCAATCTGTGCAGTTTGTAGAGGATGTGGAGGGTGAGCCTTGGGAACATAAGGGGCTGCGACGCTGAGAGCTGCTGTTGGGTGGACACTGCTAGCCACGATCCATGCCACAGAGACCACATGGACACGGGAATGCACTTCCCACTGGCCAAGCTGGGGAGCTGAGCCATAATGGGTGAGCCAGAGTTTCCATTTCTTTTCTCCTGGTGAAAACGCCATGCTGATAAATTCTAGAATAATATTTTTTCGGGTTCTGCTTTTCTCACTAAGGTATACATGGATAATTACAGGTTAGGAATTTTTTCTTAGATCAGATGGAGGTTTCTTCCATACTCCTTTTAAGGATGCCACCTCCTCCTTCAACCCCCCATCCCAACTCCCCAAACTCTAAACTCCAAACACTTGAAAGGTTTAAACTTTGTTGGTTTTAATGATGGCAATTTACAATTGACAAATATGTTGGTAATGGGTGTTCTTCCTCTAGGTTTGTTTAGAAGTGAAAACAATGTGGCTAGTCATAAAAGTTTCTATTTATTTTAGGCTGGATAGCTCACTTGTTTGGAGGAGGGACAGGGCTTGTTGGCAGAGAATTAGATTTAGCATGATGTGTATAAAGTGTTTCATGGCTAAAGACGGAGTAGAGACTGATGTACAGCTCAGGAAGACCAGTCACCATTTAATGGATTCAAACTCTGTTGCATAGAATAATCACGGGTTAGTTTCACAATTATCTGAAAATATACTGAATCAAGATGATTCAGATATCTGGCTGGACCAACTGGGTAGAGGGTGATGTCATTTCCCACAGGAAGGCCCTGGGATAAGTTTATTTGTCACATATTTATTCCCTGTTTTGATCATTTCCAAAATGTCATTCTCCTGTCGTTTATGAGCATTTCCAAATTGATCAAGACAGGAAATAGGGAGAACAGGTTGAGGTGTGTATGTGTGTGCATCAGGTCCAGTACTTAAAACTGCATGCTCTGGATTCAAAGTTCTTGTGTTCAAATCCCACTTTCACCAATTACTACCTGTGCAATCTTGGGCTAGTGGGCTTATCTTTCTGTGTTTCAGTATCCTAAAATAGAATAGGTACAAAGAATTAAGTAAGATCGTATACATACACTCGTGTACTGAGCACACAGTAGATGCTCAATAAATGACAGCCATTTTTATTGGTAGTAGTGCCCATGGTGGTAATATGGCTCTTTGGGAATATCACAGGGGACAGTCTAAAGACATAATGGTAGGTGTGTCCTGATGGGCAAACACAGAAGGAGGGAACATGTTAGAACAAGTTCCTGAGCGTTGCCTGTGGCTGTGAAAAAATGGAAGCAAAAAAGCTTTTATTGTGGCATCTTGGGAAAAATGGTGGGCTGGGCAGGAGGGAGACTGGGGATTGGATCCTGGGACTTGGAACAAATTCTCTGAGCCTTAATGTCTTCATTTGTAAAATGGGGATTTAAAAAAACTAAAGGAGAGGGTTGTTGTGATGATAAGTAGTGTAATTATGCAAACGTGTTCCACTTGGATGGATATGCAGGAAATGTTTGTTTTCTAAATAGAATCTGACTTCTTACTGAATAATGAACATTGAAGGCATACCGTCCTCTGAGCCTGGAGGCCAGGAGCAACCTTTGAAATCCACCCAGAAGGAGCAGGCCTAAGCCACTGCGGGTCACTCCCAGCCCAGTCACAGACCTTTCCCCCAGGCAGCGTTTATTCCTTGTGTTTAGGAGCAGGCACCCTGGCTCATGTCCTTCTGGCCTGGCCCTTTCTTAGGCCCAGTGTTCTGAGAGGCCTTGTGCTATTTGTTCATCCAATCTGTTAGCAGAAAGGCAAACTGAATATCCTTCACTTGGACCCCTGGCTCATGTCTCACAGAGAAGAGAAGTGTCCTGCCTATAGTGGCCTGTCACTCTGCCTGTCCTTGTTCCTCTCTGGCCCCCCTGGAAGGCCCTAGGCAGGGAGCGGTGGCAGGTGTGGGGGAGGCCCTGGTGTCTCTTCAGGCCTGTTTGGACTTGGTTCCTTCCCCTTCCCCGGGAAGGCCCTGGGACAAGCTGGTCACTGGAGAGCTTACCACCTCTGACAAAAGCCCTAGACTGTTTCACCTGCTCCCCCCCACCCCCCGCCTTGGGGGTATACTGGACATGGGGCAGCTGACTGAGTGCCCCCTTGACCAGCTCTGGGACCAGGACGTGAGTCACCAAATTGAAAATGACCTGTGTGTCAGAGCCCGGCAGATACCCAGCTGCCCATCACTCCATCCCTCCTCTGCACCATTAGCATCCCCTTCACCTAGTTCTTTTACTTATTATTATTTTACACTAGGGATGCAGAAAAAATACTATGAGAAACAATTATTATGCCCAAGTTACAGATGAAAGTATCTAAGGCTCAAACAGTTGTGATTCTTCCCATTTCTTACCTATTAAATGGTGAAGCCAGGGTCCAAAGCTGCTTTTCCTGACTGCAGATGTCCTGTTTACTACTTATCACCCTGCCTGCTGCCTCTCCTAAGTCACACTCCTACTTTGTGATGACCACATTCTTTGGCCTGGCTGGCAAAGACCCCAAGGGTTTAGCCTTCCACCTGGTGGGTTGCCTACCCACCCCGATTTCTCTGTTCTGTCTCCTGGGCAGGGATCTCTCCTCCCTCTCCTCCCCTTCCTGAGAATACTCTGGATTTACTCCCCTGTTCCCTGGGCCTTTGTCTGGAATCCCATTCCTTCCAAATCCCATTCTTTCTTCAAGTCCCAGCTAAAGTCCTGCCTGCTCCCCGTACCTTCTGTCCACTTCGGCTCCCATGAGCTGCTGCTCTGGGCTATTATGGCATCTAGCCTCCACTCACAGGAGTGCTGCTCACTGGTAATCTTTTGCGTGTTTGCTGCTTTATCCTCTGCGTTTTCTGTTTAATTTGTATCTTCCTGTTCCTCCCTCTCACCCTACACACATATTTCAACTCTATCATAGGGCCCCTCAAAGGCGTCCAGCATCGAACTAGCTTATGGCTGCTGCAGAGGTTTTCCCCTTTGGAGAAGCAAAGGCTACATCCCCTTTTTTGCTGACTTAACAACATCCTGTTCCTACTTTGTGAGCTGGCAGTGACTCACTGTTAATGATCTCTATTATTCACACTCTTACTTTCATAATTCAAATTAATTATGAAATGCCTGTCTTTGTGAGGTTCTCTGTGGGATTGGGTTGCTAGAGGAAAAAAGGTGTTAGAGTCAATAAGTTTAATCAGTAACATAAGTAAAGTGTGGAGTTCCAAGGAAAAATTTCTGGAAAGACCTCCACGGGGCCTGCTCATAATGAAAGGAACAGGTCTCCCCTGTGACAGGTCCCCATACATTCCTACTCACACGTACAGATTTAATGTTTCTTAAGTGCTGACAACATGCAAGTAAGTTTTCTCTTGTTTTTTATGAGTGTTCATGTTATTGAAATAAGATGGACAATTAAACATTTTCAATATCATTGTGTATATATACATATACACAGACACATACACACCTATATGTGTATATATATTTTTTTCTTTTCTTTTTCTTTTTTGCTGTATGGAGTCAGAAAGATCTGGCTATTTTCAGGTCCCTCCTCTGTTATTCACTTGCTCTGGGACCTTGGGTCTGTCTCTTAACTTCTCTTAGCCCATTTCTCATCTCTAGGATGGGAGCAATATGCCTTCCTTTAAGGGATGTTGAGAGGTATAATTGAGATAAGGTGTGTGGTCAGAGACCAGCAGGGACCAGCAGCACTCCCCTGGGAGCTGTAGAAATGCAGAGTCTCAGGCCCCACCCCGGAGCCAGCAATCAGAACCTGCATTTGACAGAATCTGCACTTAATGAGATTCCCAGATAATTTGAATGCATGTTAACGTTTAAGAATCCTTGTCCTCAAGGAAGGAATAATCAGTGTATGGATCTATGTGGAGAGGATAAGAGCAGCACCTTGCATTTGTGGAGTTCTTTTCAGCATTTTTGAAGTGACTTTGGACTCAGAGTGGTGTTGTTTGTTGGAATTGGGTTTTGATAATGTTCAGAGAAATAGCCAGTAGGACTTGGTGGCAGATGGAATGCGAGGCGGGTCTGGGAGTGGGTATGGCAGAGGGAGGAGGGGAGGTTGTGGACGGTTGGCAGAAGGGAGAAGTTGGAAAGGCGGGAAGGGTATGAGAAAGGGCGGGGTGCCTGCGATGGAGGAAAAGTTCTTTAAGTGCTTCAGAGCAAAGGGAGGAGAGAGACAGACAGAATTGAGCCTATTTACATAGAATTTGCTAGAGCAAAAACTTTTATAAAAATGACGATAGCTTGGGGCCACCCTGGTGGTGTAGCAGTTAAGTGTGTGCGCTCCATTGCGGCAGCCCGGGGTTCGCTGGTTCGAATCCCGGGCGCGCATCGTTGCACCGCTTGTCAAGCCGTGCTGTGGCGGTGGCCCATATAATGTAAAGGAAGATGGGCACAGATGTTAGCCCAGGGCCGGTCTTCCTCAGAAAAAAGAGGAGGCTTGGCATTGGATGTTAGCTCAGGGCTAATCTTCCTAAAAAAAAAGTCACAATAGCTTTGTACATTAGACTCTCTCCAATATGATACATTCACTTATTCAGCAGATGGTAATAAAGCAGAATTATGATCAGTTTAGAATAATAGGTGTTGGAGCTGGGAGGGAATTTTAGGAATTAACGTTGATTTAATCCTGTTGGGCCCTGAAGCCCCGCTAGTGTTAGGACTTCTCATGTCTGCCACTTACAGTGTGATCTAGGTGAAATAATCTCCTCTCACTAAATCTTTTCTCTCAGCTGTGAAATGGGGAAATAAAAGTGCCCGAGTTCATAGGTTGTTATGAGGATTCAATGAGGAAATGCACGGAAAGTACCTAGCACAGGCCTGATCCTAATTAAATAATAACACACACTTTTATCACAGCTAATGACCCACAGGAGGTAGAGCGGGAAAATCATCAATATTACTACTACTATTAATAAATATTAAGACAGTAAATTTGAGATTCAAGGAGTTGAATAAATTTCTTGTTGATACCAATCTGGGTAATGGTGATGATTACAATAACAATAAAATCAACAATAACCACAACAATAATTATAATGTAATAAATACCAGCCATAGCTGACCTGAATTGGGTGCTTATTATATGCCACGCACTAAGTAAGGCACTTGACTTGGATTATCTCGTTTGATTCTTCAAACATGCGATGTTTATAGTACTGACCCCAGATTATAGATGAAGAAACTGAGGCCTAGAAAGATTAGTAATTGGCTTAAGGCCCAGAAGTTGCAAATTGAGCTGGACTTTGAATCCAGACCAACTGCCTCCGTAAGTTGTTCTCTTAACCTCTACTTTAGCTCTCATGCTAAAAAAAAACAATGAACAAAGTGTTCTTTCCATTTGATAGCAACATACATGCTGCTTGTTTTCTGGCCTGCTTCTCTGATATAATTTAAAGAAAATGCATTGCTGCAGGATGAAGAAGAGTAGCTTAAAGACAGAAGAGAGAGGAGATAAGCATCTGTTGATCCGCTGTGTACTGGGCCAGGTGCAGTCACTGCGTGAACTTGCTAATGCCTGTGGTTCTCTGTGGATGTTCTCTCTATATATTCACAGGGGCACAACTGAGGCTCAGAGAGGTTCAGTCACTTGTCCCACTTTACAAGGTAGTAAGTGCATAAGCTGGGATTTTAGCCTGAGACCAAAGTCCAAGCTAGCTCAGAAAAGACCTGGATTCATGACTTGTATTTGTCCCTAGAGGAAAATTACACTCCTCCCAATTTCACAAAGTCCCTAAAACCTGGTTCCACTTCCAAACTCCTCCATCATCAAGTATTCAAGCAATTTGAAGAAACTTCCCCTAGAATTGTCTAAAATCCCATCCTGGAAGGGCACAGAAAGCTCCTTTCTAAAAATATTTTATTTTGACTTATGGTTTACCCCATTCCAATAAGAATTTCAAGTAGCTTACAAATACACAACTGAACTACGGGAGAATGCGATATTGAGGTAGGAAAAAGAAGTTTAGGCTAGGAATAAGGTTAGTTGCTGAAATATATGCCAAAGCACCCTGAATCAGGTGAGGCAGGCTGTAAGGAATCCTTAATTGAATTGGAATATTTATTTCTACCAGAGGGACGATAGGCAGAAAAATCCAAGTAGCTTCCAGGGGGATCCCTCACAAATCCATGGGTCATGTGAATTGCTACAGGACATGGGGGATACGTCAAGGCGTATTCTGGCCATAAAGGTGAAGTTTAGGGTGGATATTAGGCCCTTCCTTGGTCTATCTTGTAGGTCTCATGACAAGATGAGAGTTTGGCTGAAGAGCCACAGGCCTCAAGTTCTGTAGCAATTCTCAAGTTCTTACTTTCTTTTCCCTTTGGTACCAGTTGTACGTGATATTTTACTAAAATACCTTTTCTTCATAATGTCCTCTCTCCGGTGACCTTGCATGTCACTCCACTGGAGGGGAAAGCACAGCTCTTCTCAGGATGCACAAAGCCTCCATCTCCAAAAAGGTGGAACACGCAAACTCTAGGCAAAGGGTCCCACATGGAGTGTTCCTCTCATTTATGGCTATCAGAAAAATAGGGCAGGAATCAGCCTGCATCAGCTGGACTCCACCTTGTGTCAACAGCCCTCACAAACAGAGGGGCCCAGCAGCGGCCTTTTACACCGCCTGGTACTGTACACTGGAACCAGCTCACATGCTCAACAGAAAGGAAAACAAGTGCCGGCCCTGTTCCGAGGGCAGGCCGATAACGCCTGCCTCTCCAGTCAGGGCGCCATTGTTCTCTCCCTCTGTACCTTCCCTCGTCCATTCCAAGTAGCCCTGATAAGTCTGTGCCGGGGCAGGCTTGTGTTTGAGTTGGGGTTGTCAAACCCATTACTCAAAAGGAGGACGTGGACTTGCTTTGGGAAGGGCAAACTCTGGTCTTAAGGAGTAGGAGAAAAGAAAAATGATTTATGATTAACTAAGTGGCTACACTGTTGAGTTTGGTCTCACTGACCGCTGTTTGAGTCACGGCTCCTTTGTGTGGTTGGTGTATCTCCATTGGGGTGTGAGTTGAGAGTGACCACAGAGAAAGTCAGACAAGAAATCACTGTATCGTGGGCATCAGGGCAGCCCTGCATGTTGTCACTGAGTGAAGGGAGAGGGCTCTTTGATTTGACAGGGACCCATTAAACACATATAATACCTGAATGGGCATAACTGGGTCATATCCTGTCGGTGTTGCTGGAGATGTAGGGAAGCTTATCTGTAAAAGTGTTTGAGTGAAGACAATATCCTGCTTAACTCTCTCCACAATCAAAACTGTGGGCTCCTTTATGAGCTTTCACTAGGAGTGAAGAGAAACAAAAAATAGTGTTTTTCCTGGTACCAGCTGATATTAAGGCAACAAGGGGTGGGAGCAGGCAGAAGCGTGGTGGTTGACTGTGTGAGTTGCCAACTGCCTTGGGACTCTTACATATATCCTTCTGTTTTGACCTCATGAAGGATGTTGAAGTCTAAAAACTGAGTTTTCCTCCAGAGTTGGCAAGAGAGTAAAACGTGCGAACACATTAAACAAGCTGAAGTATTACACAAAAAGAAGGTAGTATTATTATCTCATTGGGTGCTCACCACAACTCCATGAGGAAGACGTATCAGATGTTACTGTCCTCATTTTTAATTTGAGTAAATTAATGCCCCTGGAAGTGAGGGTACCCGTCCAAAGTCACACAGCTGGTAAGAAGTTGAACCAGTAGCAGGACTCAACTCTCCAAGGGGCGCAGTTCCCAGCATCCTTCATAATGGAAAGGTCAACATGGCCGGCATGGCAATAATATAAAATTTAAGAGGAAATGTAGGAAAGATCTGAATTTGACTTAAATTTTCCTTTACCATTTAAAGAATTAAATAGGCTTTTTTCCAAATTAAACATCTCTGACATGGAAACACGCTATACATGAGAACCACTAGCTTTGCTCTCCCACTGGAGTCCCCCAGAACAAGAAGTATTCCCTGAGTGGGCATGCTCTGTTGCAGCACATGGGAGATGTGTGTGTGTGTGTGTGTGTGTGTGTGTGTAACTTTCTCAGTAATTCCAAGTTCTAAAATGGAATTCAGAACACCTTTTGCCTTGAAAACACTTTTACAAGTTAATTTCCCAGGGTAGTCTTTGTAATTTTACTTCAAATGTAACCCATAGTTAAAACATCATCATTTGCCAAAGTCATTTCCAATGTTATATATTTTTCATTGCAAATACACATAAGATATTTAGGAACTTTATTAAATAGACTTTATGAGCTAGCTCAAGGATATAATCTCCATTTGTAACACTGTTTCTATTATAAGAGGTGTTATACGTTCCAAAAAGCCAACTTACATTTTAAGAACGCCAACAAATTGTTGATGGAAGTCCGTACTGCTGTCTGTACTGACTGTACTGCTGTCTCTAAAGATTAACGTTCCTTATTACAAATTTCTCTGGTACACAAGGGCATTATCAGGCTGGAGTATGCTAAAATTTATGCTAAAAATGGGCAACAGGAAAATATATCATATGTAAAAACAAATGGAAGATTCCAAATTTTCTGAAGTCTTGTTCCTGTTTATTCCAAATTAGTCTCTTGTCTTCCATGCTCTTGGCATCCTCTTTTCTAATCTACCAACACTTTAGACACTAACCCCAAGCCCTCTCTGGTCTGTGGTCCTGTACCCTCTAAAAGTGAAGAGAAGAAGAAAAGACTTCTGAGAAGGCTTGTGTGATTAGAAATCTTAGAGTTCCAGAAGCTCAGAAGCCATCTTGTTGGGGCACAACTTCTCACTTCTTGATCTATCTGGGATCCCCAGCCTCTGTGTGAATTTTCCTAGTCCCTGTGCTAGTAATGCGGCAAGCTGGCACTCACAAAATACGAATTGATGGAGATTTGTCTGTGTTTTTGAATCCTATCAACACTGTTGTTTTCTCATATTCTGTTGGGTAGACTGGGTTTCAAAACTAGGAACGAAATTTATGTAGTTGCTCACATCTGACTTGAACAAATAACTAAAGGTATGAGTTATTGCTCAACCAGCTAACTTTAGACCGGGATCCATCTTCCCATCGTAATTTTCCCTTCTGCTTTCTTCGTAGCCCCCTCCGCCATTGTAATCACAGTCTTCCTTTTATTGTTACAAACATTTTTACTCTTTCTTGTGGGCCAAGACTGTATTAATTAGGAGCTGTCTGTAGGCCCCAATGGGAGCTTGTTTGGACTCCACTCATGAGGCATTCTCACTCTAGTTGATTCATTACATGGCCAGGGGCCAATGGTTCAGTTTTGCTGCAGCCTTTCCATGAAGGAGCTCGAGGCTGGGACTGGGGAGCACCGCTGGCTTTTGGCTCTGCTGAGCCTTCCTAATGTGTTTGTAAATCTTTTGAGCTCTGTAAGTAGCCCAATTCACTAGATCATTTAAGCACAGATCTGGAAATCAGCCACTCTCAAGTAATAATTCTAATATTCCTCATCCAGATTTGAGTGTATCCATTTACAAAATGGTTATTAATATTAGTTCCTTCCCAAGGTCCCTAATCAGGCATTTTCCCAGTGAGGCATTCTTTGGGACTTATGCCTCTGTGGAGTAACTTCACTCTCTTGTTACAAATCTGGCATTTCAAGGTCTCTCTAATCCAACTCCAAACCAGTTCTCCTATTTTCATGCTTCTATATTTTGTTCTGGCCAAAAGGGACTTCATACTATCTCTTGAAACTGGTGTCCTTTCTGGCTCAAAATCTTGACTCTCTAGAATCTGCACCTTCTGACATACTGTCCAGTAAATGCCTTCTAGAGCCACAGGCTGTTGGAGAGAGAAGGAACCTGGAGGATCAGAAAAGGCTTGAGGAAGTCGGGTAGAATGTTCTGGCACAGGGAGGTTGCCTTTCTCAGATCTCTCACTGCTCTTTGAGGGATTTTCTTAGGACAACACAACAAACCACTTTGGGATATACTATTATGAGTGACTCTGTTTTCTTCTTTTGTGTACGTGTCTTATCCTGCCCTCCCCCTGCCACCATTATGCTATGAGTCGAGACAAACTAGGCTTATATTTTATTCTTTTTTTTTTTTTTTTTTTTGTGAGGAAGACCAGCCCTGAGCTAACATCTGATGCCAATCCTCCTCTTTTTTGCTGAGGAAGACCGTCCCTGGGCTACCATCCATGCCTATCTTCCTCTACTTTATATGGGATACCGCACGCATGGCTTAACAAGCGGTGTGTTGGTACGCACCCGGGGTCCGAACCGGCGAACCCCAGGCTGCCACAGCAGAGCACGTGCACTTAACGGCTTGCGCCACCGGGCTGGCTCCTCTATGCTTATATTTTAAAACAATGACTCCTAAAAGAAAAATATTTCATCTCCAGAGAAGGCCAGATCTTTAAAGTATGAGTGAAGCGAATGTGATGTTTATAAAACCCTCAATGATGGAAAAATCAATGAAAATGTCTTAGGAAAAAAACCTGTCCAATCTGTCTTTCTTTGTGGGTCTCACATTTTGCTCAAATAGCTTGTCTTCCATCTGATAGTTGCAAGGTCTGCCATTAGAAAATGTAACGTTAAAATGGCAGAACAATAAATGATTTTCAGCTCTGTCAACCACTTGTTTTATCTGTCAATAGATTTCCATGTTGCTTTGTTTTTGATGATTACAGCTGTATCATTAAGAACATTTTTACTGATGAGCATTTTAGAGGGTGATCCCATAAATATTAAATTGCTGGTTAGATTACTTTATTGGGCCCTCACACAACTGTCTCAGATGCAGCCAATGAGCAAGGACAGAGACAGAAAAAGGTGTAGATGCACAGAAGGTAAAAAATGAATTTACAAATGGTGGACATGAAAGTGGATTGAGTATCTGAATGAAACTTCGTTGCAACGGCAGCCCATGTGCACTGATTGGCACCATCAGTCTCTCATTCTGGCCTGTTTTGGTTGATACCATATCATATTGACAATGAGCATTAATTATAAGGACATTCATGCATGTGTAAGACTATTCTTTGTAGGATTGTTTAAAGCAGCAAAATTTCAATAAAATCTAGATGTCCATTGATAAGGGTCTAGTTAAACAGATCATGGTACATCCACACAATAAAATATTATGCATTCGTTAAAGAAAAAAAGGGCATGTATTCCTATGTTGATATGGAAAATATTTCAAGATACGTTGTTTAGTTTAAAAAAGAGCAAGATGTTGATCAACAGGTGTAGTATGTGATCTTTTGTGTAAAATACTCCAAGTACTAGATATTTGTGTATACTTATATGTGCATAGAATATTTCAGGACAAAAGCACAAGAAACTGATACTAATAACTGGTTATTTGTGGGAGAGGAAAATTGAGAGAGTGGGGGATAGGAAGACATTTTTCTTTGTGAACCTTGTATGGGTGGCAGCTTTGTCATGTGTCAACTTGGCGAAGCTGAACTATATTTCCCAGAATTCTCTTCCTGTATGTTCCAGTTAGCACAGACCCTAAAAAAGTTACTGAGTGAGCCTTGGATGGTGGAAGTGAAACAGAAGCTATTTTGTAGCTCAATGTATTGTCTCTTATCTGTGGCTGTGCTTGTTGGTGTGGGGCAGCAGCCAGGCCTGCAATGGCTCATCTTCCCTTGGATCCTTTTGCAGCTTCTCTGACTTCTGGGCCAACTCTGAATCCTGTGGTCAGCTTCATGGCGAGGGCACCTTCTTCTCTTGCAGGACACCAACATCAGAGGCAGTCAGAACTGACACATGTTTCAGTCCATCCTCATGGCTTCTAGCACATATTTGTGGGTTTATTCTTCTCCTTGCTCTCCCCCATTCTACATCCATCTTCCTGTGGACTTCAAACTTAGCAACAGATGTGAAGACGATAGCCCTACAGAGACTACGTAACTGGCTCCTGCAATTGCACATAACAAATCCCTTATTGTGTGTGTGCACACAAGCAGAACCTCCTAATGGTTCTGCTTCTCTGATTGAACCCTAATACAGAATTGTTAGATTTTTCAACATGTTTATGCATTACCCATTCAAAAATTAAATAAAATTTTAAGACAGAGACTTAAAAGTCAGAACCTGAGTCCTACTATTGAGGTCATGTTAGGTGTTGAAGGAAGAGAGCCTGGATTCAAGTTGGGAAGGTTTGAAGCTGCTACCAAACTGCTGGGGAAGTCACATACGGCTGGACCCAAGAGGGCAGTTCTTCTGCTGGTCTCACCCAGGCTGACTCACCAGCTTGGCTGGAGTTAGATTGTCTAAGATAGCCTCACTCACATGTCTGATGGTTAGTGCTGGTTGTTGGTTGGGTCATATATCATCAGCAGGCTATCCTTGGCTTCTTCATATGCTACTGTGTTCCAAAAGCAGCAAGAGAGAGGGTGGAAGCACCTTTCAAGCCACTGTTTGTATTATGTTTGCTAACATCCCATTGACCAAAGCAAACCACATGTCCAAGCATACAGTCAATATAGAAGGAGCTCATACAAGGATATGGATACAGGGCTGCATGATTCTTTGGGGGCCATTACTGTAACAATCTACTGCATCATCCAATGACTGGCAAAAGAATTTATTGTACTCTGTGTCAATAGAGGGAAAAGGTAAATGAGTGAGACTGATGGAAATCCTTTTTAACTTGTGTTTATGCTTGTGTCCCCCATGTAATGCCTAGCCCAGGGACTTGCATACAATGGATATTCAAAAACTATTGGTTACCCTAATGTCTGTAAGACCTGACCACACTGGAGTAGCTGGGGACTTAAGTAAGAACACCTGTGATTACAGCCTGACCCTCACTGGATTTCAGTTGGCATGAGGAACTGAAGAAGAAACACTTTTGGTTTCTGTTTTTGGGTTCATGTGCTTCTGGTGAGGTTATTATGTTAGCCTGTACCTCAACCTCTCTACCTAGAAATTGTGAGCAAATGATATTATAATTATGATCCATCTGCATTTCTGGATAGAATGGTTTTATTCCTCTTTTTATATCTCTCTGCAATTTTTAAATGCCTCAAAAAATCACAAAGGATAAGATCCAACCTATAAAGTGCTCCCAGAACAATTCCTTCAGTTTCTAAAACTATTTTTTAAGGCATTACTAGCAAATGGTTTAAGAGTACAAATAGCATTAAAAAAGTTTATATTAAGAACCAATAGTTTCTCTTTTCCTCTCTCCCTCCTCAGAGGCAACCACTTTCTACTTTTTAGGGTCTTTATTCTGGTAATTACATCATATTTCTATATTTTATATCTATCTTGTAAACAGTATACAGTTAGTCTTACTTTTTCTATCCAGTTTGCTAATCTCTGCCTTTTAATTGGAATGTTTAGTCTATTTACATTTAATGTAATTATTGATTTGGTTAGATTCAAGGCTAAAATTTTGCTATTTGTTTTTTTTTTTTCCCCAAAGCCCCAGTAGATAGTTGTATGTCATAGTTGCACATCCCTCTAGTTGCTGTATGTTGTATCCCTCTAGTTGCTCCAGCCTCAGCATGGCTGGAGAAGCGGTGTGTCGGTGCACACCCGGGATCTGAACCCAGGCCGCCAGTAGCAGAGCACATGCACTCAACCGCTAAGCCACGGGGCCGACACCTTGCTATTTGTTTTCAATTGTCCCACTTATTCTTTGTTTCCTTCTTTCCCGACTTCTTCTGGAATAATCAAGTATATTTTAAAATCTGATTTTGTTTCCTTCATCGGATTTTTAGCTATAAGTCATTGTTTTATTTTTAGTGGTTGTTATGCAACATTAACTTATGTCTACCTTGAATTAATATTGTACCATTTATGTATAATGTAAGAATCTCAGAATAGTAGTAAACTCCTATTTACCCTCCTTCTATCCTTTGCTATTTACTATACATTTACTACACATAATGGCATAATTTTTACTTCTACATATACTATAAACTCACAACACATTGTCATTATTTTTGCACTAAATGGCTGATTGTCTTTTAAAGAAATTTAAAAATGATGAAAAAAGTATTTTATATTTATCTACATAAAAGTCTTTTTATTTGCTATTTTCAGAGCTCTTCATTCTCCAGTCTAGATCTGTTTCCATCTGGTATCATTTCCCTTCACCTGAAGAATTTTTTATATTGCTTATAGTATAAGCCTGTTGGTCATGAATTTTCTCAGCTTTTGTTTGTCTGAAAATGTCTTTATTTTACCTATATTTTTTAAAGGATGTTTTCACTGGATATAACATTCTGGTTTGTCAGGTTTTGCCTTTCAGCACTTTACGCTATTCCACTGTCTCCTGGATCACTGTATTTCTTATGATAAATTGTTGTTCCTTTGTTTATCATGTATCATTCCCCCCATCCTCCAACCCCTGGCTGCTTTTAAGATTTTCTCTTTACCTTTAGTTTGCAGCAAATTGATCATGATGTGCCTAGGTATGATTTTCTTTGTTTTTATCCTGGTTGGGGTTTATAGAGATTCTTGGATATGTAGGTTGACTTTTTCATCAAATTTAGGGAATTTTTGGCCATTCCATATTCAAAATTTTTTTTTCTCTCTTTTCTCTTCTACAGCTGAGGCTCTAATTACCTCTATGTTGGATTACTTGATATTGTCCCAGAAGTCATTGAAGATTTGTTCATGTTTTTTAGTCTTTTTTCCTCTATATTCTGTATTGATAGTTTCCACTGACCTATCTTCAAGCTCACTAGTGCTTTATTCTGTAGTTTCTAATATGACTTAAGCTCATTCAGTGAAGTTTCCATTTCAAAATTGATATTAATTTCTTTTCAGTTCTAGAATTTTTGATTGGCTATTTTTTTATAGTTTTCATTTTTCTGCTGTGATTCTCCCTATCTGTTCACTCATTGTGTCATCTTTTTGTTTATAATGTTTAAATATATTTATAATAGCTGTTTTAACATACATGCCCACCAGTTGCAACATCTGTGTCACCTCCGAGTTTGTTTCTATACACTTTTTTCCCCAGGTTATCTGTCACACTTTCCTGCTTCTTCACATATCTAATAATTTTGACAGTTTACTGGACATTGTAGATTCTATTTATGGTAGTCTAGATTTATTTTGTTTTCTTTTAAAATGCAGTGAAATTTTGTCCTGGAAGGCAGTTACTTTCCTGGTGGATCAGTGGGATAAGATTAAGGCTTAGTTTAAGTTTTTGGTAGGGTAGGTCTAGCTAAGCCTTTATTCTTAGGCTAGAGTAGCCATTTTTCCAAGTGTGGTCTTTCTGGAATCTCAACTGAATGCTTGGGATATTCAGTGAGATCTCTCCAGTCTGGCTGGTTAGAACTCCAATTCTTCCAGCACTATCCAATCTCCAGAATCTCTCTCTTCAGCTCACATGCCCCTAGAACTGTTGTCTGCTATACCTTGCAGAATCTCACCATGTGCACGTATGACTTAATATTTAGCTGAAGACTCAAGGAGACTCCTGTGCAGATTTATGAAACTTCTCCTCTGCATAGTTGCCTCCTCTCTGTTACTCTTCCATGCAAATTCTAGTTGCTTCAGCAGCCCTGTACTCCAATCTCTGTCTTTCACCCAGAAAGACTGTTGTTTTCTATTCAGCTCTACTTCTCTTTGCCTTGGTTTGGAAGGTATTCCCAGCAGAAAACTGGGCTGAATGTGGAGCTCACTTTGTGTATTCCCCTTCTCTCAAGGACCACATCCTTGTGCTATCGTCTGATACCTAAAAAGAGTTGTTTCATATATTTCGTTTAGTTTTATAGTTGTTTAAGGTTATAGAGTAAGTCCAAAACTTATTATTCAATTGTGATCAGACTGGAAGTCTGTCTCCTATATTCATATTTCTAAGTAATACGGATATACTTGATTCATCAATTTTAGACGTTAACTATTGGCTTCCTATTATGGAATACTAGCTCATTTAAACTATTCTCTCCCTCTCCTTATTCTCATAATATAATTATATCCTAATTCTGATTTTATTCATATTCAAATTTTCATTATTATGGATTTGTAAATCCTATTCATGGCCAAACCAAACTGTTTATTCTGATCACATTTCCTTCCCTGTTCAAGTTTTGCTTTTCTTGGAGTTAATAATGGTTGGTTTATTTTATCTACTTAGGTTTCTTTAAACGTCTAAGTTTTCCCTCACCCACCTTCGCTCTTAAGTGTAAATGTCTCTCAATAATTTTTTCTACTGGAGCTTTGACTTTCTGCTTTAATCTGAAATGTTTGCTTGGTTGGCCTGTGGTTATACAGCTGATGTCATGTAACTCCCCTTCACTCTCATCCTAGCAATTTCCTTCCTTCTCTTCTCTACTGGATTCCCTGCTTGCTGGATCCATGTTTCATTCTCTTTTGATTTACTTCATTTTTGTGGAACATATTCTCCAGTACCTTCCTGAGAAAGGATGAGTAGGGAGTACATTTTTTTTTTCAGTCACTTTAAACATCTAAAATACATCTTTATTCTACTCTCACACTTGATTGATGCTTTACTGGGTATAAAATTCCAAGTAGAAAATAATTTATACTCAGAATTTTGAGGATATTACCTCACTATCCTTTAGCATCAAATGATGATGTTGAAAAGTTTGATTCCATTCTCACACATGATCCTTTAAGTATGACTATAATTCCTCTCTGGAAGCTTTTAGAATCTTCTATCTATTTGTGAAATTTGGTGATGCTGTGTCTTGGTGTGGGTCTTTCTTCATTCTTTGTGCTTGGTACTGTACTTTTCAATCCAGATACTCATGTCTTTCAAATTTCCTTTATTTCTTTGATAATTTCTTCCCTTCCTGTATTAGTTTGCTAGGGCTACCATAACAAAATACTGCAGACTGGATGGCTTAAACAATAGAAATTTATTTTCTCACAGTTCTTGAGGCTATAAGTTCAAGATCAAAGCATTGACGGGTTTGGTTTCTTCTGAGGCCTCTCTCCTTGACTTGCAGATGGCTGCCTTCTCACTGTGTCCTCACGTGGCCTTTCCTCTGTGCCTGTGCATCCCTGCTGTCTCTGCCTTTTCTTATAAGGACACCAGTCATATTAGATTAGGGGCCCAGGGCCGGCCCCGTGGTTTAGCGGTTAAGTGCGCGTGCTCCGCTACTGGCGGCCCAGGTTTGGATCCCGGGCGCGCACTGATGCACCGCTTCTCTGGCCATGCTGAGGCCGTGTCCCACATACAGCAACTAGAAGGATGTGCAACTATGACATACAACTATCTACTGGGGCTTTGGGGGAAAAAAAGGAGGAGGATTGGCAACAGATGTTAGCTCAGAGCTGGTCTTCCTCAGCAAAAAGAGGAGGATTAGCATGGATGTTAGCTCAGGGCTGATCTTCCTCACAGAAAAAATAAAGATTGGGGCCCACCCTAATGGCCTCATTTTAACTTAGTCGCTTCTTTAAAGATCTTATCTCCAAATGTAGTTACATTCTGAAATAATGGGGTTGGACTTCAACATATGAATTTTGAGGGGACACAGTTCAGCCTATAACACTTGCACTTTCTTTTTTATATATTTCCTTGTATTTGGAAGTAGAACTTCCTAGATAGAGCCTCTTTCGTTTTACTTCACCAGAGAACAACTCTCTAGGGTCATTATAGGGAAGGATGGGGCAGAGGAATGGTGATGCTGAGAAGTATTTGCCTGACTGTGCAGTGGAGAGGTGGGGAACTGACTGCTTCTTACACAGACTTTCAAGCAATCCCTTTGTTTTCAGCACTCCTCTCTTATCTCTATCTTCTGTATTAACTGCTTCCTCTAATATTTGAGCATTTTTGGGGTTTTGCAAAATTAATAGGATTGCTGCCTATCCCATATACCATACCCTGCAAAATACTTAGGTTTGATCTTCCTCCTTTGGGCTGAGTCACTCACCATTTCTCCATCAACTTTTGCTCCTCCTATATTTTCATTTGAAATTATAGATCTTGTAGTTTCATTGAATTTCTAATTTTGTGTTAGTTTCTTGTTTTCATTGTTTCGAGATTTAAAAAAAATTATTTTTAGAAGAGAAGTGAATGAAAATGTCTTTACTCTTCCATTTTGGAATCAAATTTTTGAAATTGATAGCTTTCTCTCCCTGCCTCCCTCTCTTCCCTTCCTTCCCCCCAGGATCTCAAATACTGGAGATCTAATTATTCACAGTCCTCAGTTCTTCATCGTTCACGCAAGGCCTCTTTTTTCACATTGGTACAGCTTGGTGAAAGATAAAAAAAGAAACAAACAAACAACAAACATCTAATTACAGAAATAAACACAATGGAGAAATGAACATAATGCTGTGAAAGAGAGTACAAGCAGAGAGTTGGGAGGTATTTAGAGAGGGTGGCCAGGGAAGGCTTCTTTGAAGAAATGCCGCTGATGCTGAGACTTGAAAAGGAGTTGGCCTTTGAAGAGGAGGAAAGAGTGTTTGAAGAACTGAAAGGAAGCCAGTGAAGCTGGAGTGCGGCAGACAAGGAGTGTGGCTCTGAGTGAGATTGTGTGGGTGGGCAGGGGCCAGTCAGACAGGGTCTTTTAAGCCAGCTAAGAATTTGAGATTTTATCTGAAGTACAATGGAAAGCCATTGGCGGGGGAAGGTTTAAGTGGGAGAGTGACATAGTCTCTATAGTCATAGCTTTCAAATATCACTATACCTGCTGTGTGTAAAACAGATGAGGGTGCAAGTAGGAGCGGAAGTAGGGGGACAGTCAGAGGGCTATTGCAGTAGTTCAGGTGGGGGATGATAGTGGCTGTAACTGGAGCGGGGACAGCAGCGGAGGTGGAGAAAAGTGGATGGAGTCAGGGTTTATTGTGGAGGTAGACTAGACAGGACTTGTGAAGGATTGCATGTGAGGAGTGAGGGAGAAGGATGCAGAAATTTATGGACAGTATGCGTTGAGTCTGAAATCGCCTCTCCCAGCCCCCACGACTTACATCTGGGATATTGGTTTCTTTGCATCGTCCTCTGAAATGGCCGTCCTAGGATACGTCCACACGCATTTGTGCTGAGGGAGTGGAAGGGCTCTGAAATGCTCAGACAGGAAATGGGGTTTTTGAAAAGAGATCGGCACTTATTTCAGGGCATTGCTCCCAGGCTGTGGGGGAAAGATGGTAATAATTAAAATGATGATGATGATGGCGATGATGATGATGATGATAACAGCCAGCATTTGTTGAGTGCTTACTATGTACCAGGCACACACAACCCCCTATGAGAGGTCAAGTGTCTTGTCCTAAGTCACACAGGTAGCAAGTGGACAAGGCAGGACACGACCCAGGCAGCCAGGCTCTAGAATCTGTTTTTCCCACTCTGCTATTTCATTAGCTCTGACTGTAGGCAGACAACTCTTGCCAGTAATTGCCCCGAGCACACTTTTTGGGTGTGGAACCTGCAAAATCAAGTTCAAATACAATCAGTATTTGAGACAGAGTTCAGAATTTTAGAACCAAAATTAAAAACAACCGCCTTCACTAACATCACCAACAACCAAACAACAACAAAAACCTGAAAAATTGAAGAAGGGCCTACCCTGGCCCCCCCTCAAAAGTGGGGATCCCAATCAACAGCCTGAGCTCCCCACGGGTTCTTTCTGAGTGGGGAAGTCACTCACCTCACCTCGGGTAACTTCGGCTCATGCGCTCCTCCGGCTCCTCCTGCCAGGGATGAAGATGAGTCAGCTCTAAACCTTCAGCTGGGAGCTAATCATTAACGGGCCTGATTTCTGCCCCTCCTGGGCCTTAGCTCCCACCCCAGCTCAGACACAGGACAGTCTGCCACCTTGGAGATGGCAAGGCTGTACTTTTTTAATTACAGAGAGATACCCTTATCTCCGGCCAGTCCTTTTCTCCATTAATTTACACCTTCCCTTATCCTTTCCATCTATTGTCTCTGCAATGACCAGTCTTTTCTGTGGTGCTCCTGCGCTGTCACTGTGCATCTGAGTGCAGGCACGCCTGTCCCTCAGCTGACCCCTCGGGGAGCCTCATTTGTCTCCCTGCCAGCACTCCCCGCTCCTGACCCTGCCCAGGCTCTCTTTGATCTCCCCCTTGCTCCCCTCTGCCTTCACCTAGAGTTCTCCTCTCTCTTTTTCAGGCGAGGTCTCTGCCCATTCCAGGAATTCTCCTGACTCCAGGAGACAGTGTTCCTGGGAGCACGGCCCCTTTGTCCCTCCAAAAGGATGGGAAGGCAAGAAGGGGAAGTGGCCATTTGCGTCGCCAGAGGAATGGGCCTTGAGAATACAGAAGAGGCGGGCCCCTGGGTTCCTAATCAAAAGAAAGCGGGGTCAGAGCAGGGAGGCAGGGAGCAGGGAGGCAGGAAGTGGGGCTAGCTTTAACTCACTCCTTTCACAAGCAGGTGTGCATGGGGCACCTCCTGTGTGCCAGGTGCAGTGTGATGTGGCTAAGAGATAGACCTGGAGAGGACCTTGTCTGCCAGCTGACCGACCTCTCCTTAACCCCAGACACTGAGAAGTGGTGAGGCAGGAGAAGGAACTTGGCCTTGGCAGGCAGAAAGCTGCCTGGGCACCCGGATGTTGACCCCCGGTAGAGGCTGTCCTATGAGGGACCCCTGCCAGATGCCCGGCTCTTTCTTTCTGATTTGGCTTTGTTTTGGTCTGAGGTGGCCCTCCACCCCTCCTCCTAACCTTCCCTGTTTCCCGTCTGCTTTGAAGGATAACTGTTGAAACCTCCAGGGATTTCCATTTCTCCCTTTTTCTCTAGGTGTCTCTTCGGTCTGGAATTTCTCCCTGAAATACCAGTGCCAGGCTGGTCCTGGGCATTCTGCCACCTACAGCAAATAGAAAAAGAAAGTGTGTCCTTACTGTCGCCACCAATGTTTGCTGTGTCCTGCAAGGGAGGGGCGAGCACAACTGCTTGATGCAGGGAAGACTCCAGTGCCCAGGGTGGGGGCTGCTTAGGCCCCCTTGCTGGGTACGTGAGGAGAGCCAAGCACTGCCAAGGCCTCTGAGGACCACTGTGCAGCTCTTTACGGCATTCCTGTGTTCATTTTCAAAAGCTTGGCATTAAAAAAAAAAGCAAACCAAAAACCTGAACACTGGAAAGACACATACACAACTGTCACCAGTCGGTGCCCTAGAGGAGGCCAGTGTGGCTGGAGAGGAGCAGACGATGGAGTGGGTGGGGAGGTGGCAGGGAGGTGTAGGCCTTCGAAGGCCTTTGGCTTTTGTTCTGCATGCGCTGGGGGCCATGGGAGGGTTTTGAGCAGAGGAGTGACGGGGTCTGATTTAACTTCTAAAAGAACTGCTCTGGCTACTGTTGGAGAACAGACTGGGGGCATGGGTGGGAGTGGGAGCCACATGGGAGGCCACTGCCATAATGCAGGAGGGTGAGGATGGCTTGGACCAGGTGGTGACCGTGGGCATGTTAAGAAGGGATACGATTCTGGATATATTTCGAGGAGTTGAGTTGACAGGATTTTCTGATGGATTGGATGTGAGGTATGAGAGAAAGGGAGGAGTAGGAATGACTTTAAGGGCTTGGCCTGAGCAACTGGAGGAATGGAATAGCCATTTGCTGAGAGGGTGAAGACACAAGATCATCTCATGCACCAAGTCTGTATCCCCGTCCGATTCTATAGCAGCTACACCATGAAGGAATGGAAGGGAAGAAAGCTGCCTCTGGCACCTGGCATGGGCCTCACACGTTGTCAGCAAGCAATGGAAAAAAGTGAAAAAGAACAGAAAAGGAGAGCAAATATTTGCCTAGTGGTATCTGAGCAGATCTTGGGCTTCCGTGGGCCAAGTGGTCCTATAGTTTGGGACAATGGGCCAAGGAGATGTTGAGGTCAGCGTGCACATCCATGATTCTTGTGGATTCTTATTTTGGCATTTAGTGTCTCTAACTTCATTTTAAAAGCTGTAAAGCTGTCATAATCCTGCCTACTAACAAGAGCATATCACAGAGATGTTGTAAAGATATAAAGGTGCTCAATATGTATATTTCTGAACAAATTCTAAGATTGGTGCTATATAAAAGCATGATATTATTCTAGGAAAAAAAAAACTCACCTTGATTAGCCAGCTTCACTTTTTCAGCAATCAAAAGCTTTTTCAGCTATTTGAACTATGCTTGAGGACAAAGACGTCAGCAAAGAAAAGACATCCGCTAAATCTCAGGGACTCTATGAATTGGAGAGCTTCATAGATCCTCACTTGGAGCCCAGGAACTCTTAGTTTAGAAACATTTGTAACTGACTTTAATTGTCGGGTAGACCAGGGCACAGCAGAGGTCAGTACAGCAGAGTGGTGAACACCATGAGCTCTGAACTCGGACAGCATAACTTCCCCTCTCACCTCCAGCTGTATGAAGAAGGGCAAGTTAATTTCTCTCTCTAAACCTCTGTGTTCTCATCTGTAAATGGAGAGTAATAATAGTACCTGCTGAATAGGGAACTTAGAAGGATTAAGTGAAGAAATACACCTGAAGTGCTTAGTACAGTGCCAGGTACATGGTAACTGCCTGATAAATAGCTATTAATATTAGCATTACTGTTATTATCAACATCAGCAGCAAAGTAGGTGCTATTGGAAGGCTAAAAGCAATTTTTTAAAGTTACAGCCTAACCTCAAGGGAAAGAGGGAAAAAATTATAAAAAACATAAGCATAAAATTAAAAAATAGTAAGTTCAGTGTCAGTGTAAAGGAAAACAGCTTGATGCCCTTCAGTAGCACTTGGGGGCATTATGTTGTACAATGTTGAGTATAATCATTATGTAATTAATAATATCCCACGTCTTCCAGATAATGTGCAGCACACTCTATTTTAGAAGGCATATTTTAGCTAAAACAAAGTTTTTGTGCAGGCACTTGTGTGGAACAGACTGTAAACCAATAATGCCAAGTAAACAATTTGGATTACCCCAACAATGACTTGGAAAATTATTAACATATGGGATATGATTGTTTTTGGAAAAATACATTTAGGGTACACTATTATCTGCTAATATATAAGACAGTGAAGTTGTGTCATGTTTTAAATACGTCAAGTACAGAACCCTCAAAACTTTACACAGCGGGTTTCCAATTTGATGGATGGAATTAATGGAGGTATGTGGTGAATAAACTTCTCAGAGTGTAAGTCAGGGACAGAACTGGTTAGAGGCAGTAGGTTTTCAAACACATTAACAACACACACACACGCACACACACACACACACAGTCATCTGCCATTTATCTCAGGAAAACATATTTTTCAAACCACAAATTAGGACCCATGAGATGGGAAATACAGACGTGCTAAAGGGGGTAATGCGAGGGCACATTTACTATACAGAACTTGCTGGACCCTCCAGGCCTTTCCACATCCTTGCCTGACGTGGCTCTCCCTCACTATCTGAGCAGACCTTGGGCTTCTGAGGGACAAGTGGTCCCTCCAATTTGGGTCCTTGGGCTCATTTCTTGCTCTTAGTCTATTCCAGTAATTCTCTTCTGATCCCTGGGCAGGTCACCCGTTGGGCCCTGTCAACCCAAACAATCACAGGTTGGTTCTTGGGTGGGTGGTGGGGATGGGTTTCACTCCTCTTCAAATCCTCAGCGCCAAGCGTAGAATTTGGTGCATAACAGGCACTCGATAAATGTTTGTCGATGGATTGAATTAGCACGGCTGAGAATTAGCAGTGCTCCCTCACTTCCTGAGCCACCTGGGTTAACACCTCCCGGAGTGCCTCAGCCCAGACAGGCGGCCTGGCCCTGCAGCCGGCCTTACCCTCCGCCCCTGGGGACCAGGCTGGCTGCCTTCTTCCTCCTGTGGACGCCAGGCCTTGCGCTGGGGAGCGTCCAGCAGGCCCTGAAGGCCACAGATCCGCTGAGCATATGTTGATTGCCCTGAAGCAGCATTTTCCCAAGGCTCGGCTGTCTAATTATTCTTTCCCCTCCTGGTGCTAAACCTTGGACTAGAAAATGAAATCAAGGGAGGGGTGTGGAAGGGAGAAGGGAAGGAAAGGAGTTAACAAGCAGAACAAGGTCACCCATCTGCTGCTGCTGTCCACACTCGTTATCTGTGACGCCACCCGCCCCAAGGTCCTCTCTTTTCATTAAAACAGTTGAGTCACCCAAAATGATAAAATTAACTAAATTCCGGCCTTTTGCCTTAGACATAACAGAGCCTGCCTTGATATTGAGGCTGCCCTGATGGGATGAGGCTTCTCTCCTCCCTGCAGCCCTGAAGCAGGAGAGGAAATGCTACTGCTGGTGGGGAGGCCAGGGGAACAGGCCGGCACCAGGTCTCCTGCACGTCACAGGGCCAGTGGCAGGTCTCCCGCCTGGGCGGCAGACGAGTGTGTCTGCAAGCTTCTGTGTCCTAGGCAGGTGAGAGACAGACTTGTGGACTCCTGCTTTCTGACAGAGCTGTGACAATACCTCGTCGTTCCACACCTCTGCAGGGGAGAGGGGATGAGCTGGCCAGGCTCCTCCATCCAGGAATCCAGAGCTCCTTGAAGGCCATATGCTCCAATGTGGTAGCCCCTGGCACAGTCTGTTTGCCAGGAGGAGACGTAGAGAAATGCACAGGCAAACTCTGCCCTTGACGGAGGAGCTGAGATGGAAGGGCAAGGTCCAGCAGAATCCAGGAGTTGTGTGATCCTGGACAAGTCACCGAGTCTCAATTTCTTCAACTGTGAAATAGGAATAGTGACCACTATGTCCTAGGATTAAAGGAAATAGGGTATTTAAAGGTTCTAACACCTGCTTGGCATATTGTGGTGGTCAATTAATGTTTGGTTGTTCAATTATTCCTAAACATACCCCTTAAAAAAATATTAGTACAAGCGGCCGGCCTGGTGGCATAGTGGTTAAGTTCACGTGCTCCACTTCAGCAGCCTGGGGTTTGCAGGTTTGGCTCCTGGGTGCAGACCTATGCACTGCTTATAAAGCTATGCTGTGGCAGGTGTCCCACGTATAAAGTAGAGGACGATGGGCACGGATGTTAGCCCAGGGCCAATCTTACTCAGCAAAAAGAGGAGGATAGGCAACAGATGTTAGCTTAGGGCTAATCTTCCTCACCAAAAAAAAAAATATATATATATATCAGTGCAACCACCAAAACCAAAGCAAAAGTAAAAGAGGGGCAAGGCTGACATAGAAATTCCTTCAGATTTTTAAAAAACATGGAAGCATAATGAATGCTGTTATGCACTTTCCGTTTCCCCCCAGCTCTATTGAGATATGATTGACATGTAACATTGTATAAGTTTAAGATGTACAGTGTGATGATTTGATACATGTATATATTGTGAAATGATTAGCACAATCAGGTTAGTTAATACCTCCATCATCTCACGTAATAGCCTGTTTTTGTCGTGAGAACATTTAAGATCTACTCTCTTAGCAACTTTAAAGTATATAATACAGTATTGTTAACTATAGTCACCATGCTGTGCATTAGATCTCCAGAACTGATGCAACTTACAACTGGAAGTTTGTACCCTTTGACCAACATCTTCCCGTTTCCCCCACCCCAAGCCCCTGGTAACCACCATTCCACTCTCTGTTTCTATGAGTTTGACTTTTTCAGATTCCATAGATAAGTGAGATCACACAGTATTTGTCTTTCTCTGTCCTACTTACCTCACTTCGCATAATGCCCTCAAGTTCCATCCATGTTGTTGCAAAAGGCAGGATTTAATCAGCTACAAAAAAGAAGGAAATCCACTTTTTAATCTAACGATACATCTTGGAGATCATGTTAAATCAATGCCTATAGATCTGCCTCTTTGAAACAAATGACTGCGTGATAGTCTATTACATGAACATACCAGGCCTCTGTCGATTCACAGGTGCATATAATCTTTTGCTATATCTGACCTTGTGACCATGAATGTCCCTGTGCATACTGCTTGGAGCATATGTGTAGCCCTATACTTTCCAACATTTAGCAACTTGGGTGAAAACACAGGAGGCATGTTTTTCAATTTTGCTGAAGGGGAGAGCTAGTATAATTGGTGGGCAGATTCCATGTCTGTCTCCATTAGACCATCATTTATATAGTCATATATATACATATATGTTATATCTACCCTTTATATATTGAGTACCTACTATGTGCCAGACACCATTGTAGGCACTTGGGATCCATCAGCAAATGAAGCCAACCAAGATCCCTGCCTTCAGGGAGGTGATGAGCTTGCAAGGGAAGCCAGACAGCAACAAAGATAATAAACAAGGAAATCACATAGTATGTCAGAAAGAGATAAGTGCTGTGGAGATGGGGAGAAGGCGAGCAGGGTAAGGAGGGTGACCTTGAAGCTCTCTAAGTTTCATAAAGTGCTTTGGTGATTTAAAGCACAGCGCATAATGGCCCAGGACACATTTCAATTGGCTTGAAGGGAATTCAAATGAAGGAAAAGTCCTATACCTGGCCAGATCTGCAGACGCTCACTATCTTATCCACCCTCCTCTGGGAAAACTCCAGGATGCCAACATACCACTTAAAATGTGTCACCCACAGAGAGGACCAGGCAGCCGCAGTCTCGCGGACGGTGATGTCATGCTGTTGTCACACATTGAGTCTACAGGCGTCAGAAACCCCTAGGGTGGCTGTTTTTCAGGAATAGCTGTTAAGCCAAGTTGTCCTTATTCTGTTCCACTTAACCTTATATTTTTCAACCTTAATGCGGGACACTTGTGAGTCTTTCTCCCTTATAGTTTCCTTTTTTAGTTTTATTCCGTGTTTCTACTCTGTTGAGAGGCTGAATCTCAATTCTGAGTAAGCGGAATTGTTGGGTCCTGGAGGCCTTTTTTTTTTCCAAACTAGGGAGTCTGGTCTTTATTCTGAGAGTCATAGGGAGCCATTGAAGGGCTTCGAGCAGGGGAGTAACAAGGACAGATTTGCCTTCTAGAAACATCATCCAAGGAGCAAGGGGCAGGATTGATTGGAGGGAAGCACGATACCAGGGAGGAAAGCCAGGCTCACTGTCGAGAGGAGAGTGGGTGAGGGCCTTAGCTGAAGCAGCAGCGGTGAGGGTGGAGAGAAGGGGATGGTCAGAGGGTATGGGGGGGATGGAAGAAAATAGGTGTGGAGCTGCAAAGGCTGTCCCCCTCTCCCAGGGGGTGACCACATGAAGCCTTTTACCAAAATAAAGAATATAGGGGGAAGCACATTTTAGGAAGAGGTTGATGAGCCTGACTTTGGGCATGACGATGTTGAGGAGGCTGGACCAGATCCAAATGAAGCTGTCTACTGGACCCGGGAGTTGAGTCTAGCCTGGGGACTTAGATATGGAAGTTATCAGCCACAGGGGGGAGCCAGGAGGGTTACATGCATAAAAGAAGGATACCACAGCAGCTTTCAAGGGCTGCCAGGTAGAAGAGAACCTCGATGTGCCCTGTGCAGTTCCCAAGGCCAAAACTGGAACTGAGGGTGAAAGTCACAGGGATGTTGTTCTCAGGTCAATAGCAGAAGAACTTTCTAATAGGACAGTTACAGTCCTATTTCGGGCCGTGGCTAACAACCACTTGGCACTACGTGGGCCAGAGATGACAAGATTGGTCCCTGCTCGCAAGGAGCTCACAATCGTGTCAGGGATTCCACAAGTGAAATTATCGCTGGTTGGACTGTATGTCTACTAGGAGCTCAGAAAAAGCAAAGATTAGCATGAACTAGAAAGAAAAAACAGTAACTCTCATCTGGATGGGTAATGAAGAGCTGATCCTCTAGATCTGTGGGCTGGGAGTGGGTGGGGGAATGGTCCAGGTGAGCAAAGGCTCCGATATGGCCTGGAAGGCAGGGATGCGGGCCCAGCAGGAGGTCAGGTTACACCCCCTTGGGGCAGGCCACACTTCTGCTTGGACTCCTCTAAAGGCTTCTCATCTCACTCAAAGTAAAAGCCAAGCACCTTTCAGTGACCTGCCAGGCTCCACAGAGTCTGTCCCCACTGGCCTGTGCTGTGCCAGGCCCACATTCTTCCTAGATGTTCCTCAAGCAGGCCGAGCACCCTCCTGCCTCAGAGCATTTGCAACTGCTATTTCTGGTGCCTGAATGCTCTTTCCGCAGATTTGTACATGTCTTACTCCCTCATCCTTTTTGTATCTCTGCTTAAAAATCGCCTTCTCAGATCCCCAACACCTCTGTTCCCCCTTCTCTCTGTGTAACTTGTCTTCATAGCACTTACCATCGCCTTACATAGTATAGTATTGATGTGATTGTTGTCTATCTCCCTCAGCTAGAATGTAAGTTCATGAGGCAAGGAGTTGATTAGTTTTGTTCACTGTATCTCTAGTGCCTAGACCTGTGCCTGGCACAAAGTAAGCACCCGGTAGATATTTGTTGAATGACTGAATGAATAAAAACGAATGAATGAAGAAATTCATGGTTCACACTGAGGGGTCATAGAGGTTGAGGCTACGTCAGTGCAGTGTCCCCCTATGGAAGCTCTTGGTCTGGCGTGGATGTTTGAACACGTACAGTTCAAAAGATGCAGACTCTTTGTTTTTTTTCCCTAGAAAGACAAAATGAAAATTGTGTTTTAGGAGGAGAATTCATCAAGAAAAAGAGAGCAATTCTCCAAAGACAACTGGATTATCCTTTCCTCGGTCTTGGACCAGCGCTACGTCGACCGGTTCTTACGAGCAGTCGCCTAGATCCAGCTACAGCTGTTTCTGAGGGCCTGCTGTGCTCCAACCCTGCTTCATGCTGTAGGAGGCCCCCAGAGTAGAGGAGTCAAAGAACCTTCAGCAAACGGTGGGCATGGTGCACGAGCCCCCCAGAGAGCATGGACAACCACGGGCCTTTAATAGTGCCTGTTAAGGGAAGGAATACACAAAGGAACTTGTGATTTTGTCGCTGGCACAAAGCATATGTGTGTTATGAGGACTTTATTCCCTCACAACACAGATGGAGTATAAACGAATATTGTGGTTTAGAGGAATAAGGACAAACTTTGACGTTGTACCTTTGAAGTCTGCAGTGGTTAAGAGCATAAACTCTGAAGCTAGACAGCCTGGGTTTAACTGCAGCTCCACTGGTATTAGCCGTGTGGCCTTGAGCATTTAACCTCTCTGCCTCAGTATACTCACCCGTAAAATGGAGATAATAATGGTTCTTCTCTCACAGAGCTCTTGTAAGCACAGGGGAAGCCTGGCCACACTAAGCGCTGTCCAAGGCCGCTACTTTGACAACTAGACTTGAGTGGGTTTGAATCCTGGCCTCAGTGTCTGGTCTTAG
Source organism: Diceros bicornis minor (assembly GCF_020826845.1). Lineage (NCBI taxonomy): Eukaryota > Metazoa > Chordata > Mammalia > Perissodactyla > Rhinocerotidae > Diceros > Diceros bicornis. The sequence goes on along the minus strand of NC_080755.1, from coordinate 13,210,808 downwards.
ACGATTTGTCTACCCTCTGTGAGTTTTAGTTTTCTCATCTGTCAAACAGTAATAATAATCCTACCTTGCAGGATTGATGTAGAATTTAAATCAAATTCCTTGTTTCAGTGTGTGGCGCATAATTCGTGATAGATAAATGTGTATGAATGGATGACATGCATGAACTGCTCCTTGTGGTGGATTTGGAGTGACTGAGCCTTTAAGGAGTGTAAGCAGTGGGGTGATCAGAAGTGGGTAGGTATGATTGAAGTGTTTGCTGACTGAACATTCTGGGTCAGATTTCAAAGGAAAAATGGCTTGCAGCTCAGCAGAAAGAAGAGAATAGGCATTCTAAGTAAATGAAATAGCATGTGGAAAATCCCCAAGAAAAGGGTATTTATTTGCTGGACAGAGAACGAAAAATACAGTTGACAGGATGGAAAGACCAGTTTTTCTAACACCTTGAAGGTCAGGAACTCTCCTTTGTACTTGAAGCCCCCAAATGAACATTCCCGTGGGTGTGGTTTGTCTCCTGTCCTAGCCAATTAGATCACAAATCATGGATCACAAATCCGTCACTAGCACGTGCCATTGAGGGTTGGGAATGTGGACCTTGGAGATGGTTAGGGTGATTCTGGTATCACGTTCCAAAGTTTACTTGGAGTTTCAGGAATACTCTTTGGGGTACGGAAAACCACCTTAAAATTATGGACAGACTTCTTGTGATTTTGGGAATGTTTTTCGTGTGGGTCAAAATTCCATGAGAAATACCAATACAAGGAGGGCAATGAGGACTTTCACAGCAGCAGTGATGCTGCCAGGAGTCGGGAACACCTTTTAAAACCCCCCCCAAAGTCTTTCAACTTGGGTGCTTTGCTGGGAGAGCAAGACCTCATGCTGCCGGCTCCCAGACAGCCTCTGGGGAGGTGATAATATGAAGACTCTATCAGAAGGTGGAAGAACTCTTCCTGAAGCTGAACTGAACGGCACTCCCCACACTTCTGCCTCATGGTTCTTCCCTTCACCACCGACATGCTGCGGGGGAAAGGATGTCAGGATGCATCTCCCCACCTTTGTTCCCGTGGTCTCTTACCTTGTGAGTCCCACAGCCCTTTGAGAACTGAGGAAAGTGTGGGCCCTCTCCTCCGGGTGGATGTCTAGGCACACACATGCAACCTTTCCAGCAATGTCTGCAGGTCACAGACTGGGACCCATCTGTTGGTCTCAGTTAAAAACGAATGATGTTATGACAACTATTTCCTCTGCCTTGTAGTGTTGTTCATGTTTGCACAATGGATTGCAAATTTTTTGACAATGAGCGCCAGGTCTTAAATCATGGTATTCTCCCTGGTCTCAACATAGTTTCTGGCACATTCTAGAAACTCATTAAATATTTGTTGAATTGAATCCCCACCTTAGCTACAGGGACAACTGCTTTCTTGTTAACATACAGAAATTGGGCTTTTTTTTTTTTTCTCAAATGGAATTGATATACCTCAAAGGGAGAAAAATACAGTCTGCAGTCAAAAACAACAGGCCTTAGGTGGGGGCACACAACAATAACGCATTTGCTCCTGCTCTTCCAGGCACAGGTTAACCAAGAGGAAACACAGCACACGGGGCCGGTCTGTAACAAGGGGATCTTTAGATTTTTTTGTTCTTTTGCCCCAACTCTGAGCTGTGGCACTTGAATAATCCTGGTTTCCGGAGAACAGACTACTGTAATGATAATCCAGGAAGTAAATTGCCCTTTGAAAAGCAAGGAAGAAACCAATCGGCTAAGTATTTATTTATATTTAATGCTCCAGGGCTTCTGTTTCCAGCTTTGAAGAGTTCCTGGCAAACGTTTCTTGAAGTCATTAATCCTAGGGGCAAATCTAAATGTCTTGCAGGCTGCTCCTGGCCCCTGGAGCCTGGCACACTCTGTTTATAACCTGTGGGCTTTCCAGAAAGACAGGAACATGAGCAGGGTGGGGCTGGTGAAAGAGAGGATGAGGAGCAGCTCTATGTTGCAACTGGGCTGGAATCTTTGGTTAGAAATGAATTCTCCAGAATTGATTGATTTGTTTTTTCCAAATGGAGTTGACCTGCCCACATCCTTCTGTCCTGAAGTCAGGCACCAACCCATTGACTCTCGACTCTTGTCTTCCTCCAGCTCATGTCTGGGGGTCCCTGTTGAGTGACATCGGCTCTGGCCCACCTCAGGGTGACTAGCTCCAAAAGCATACGTATATATGTATATTGTAATTATATACATATATATATTGTAACGTGCAAGCAATCTTTGTTTATGATAGAAAAATTAGAAACTGCGAATAAGCAAAAAGAAGTTCTACATGATTCTTCCTCTCAAAGATAATCACGCTTCCCACATTTTATTTATTTACGTGTACACACATATAGAAACAAAAATGTTATTCTATACATATTTTATAGCTTGTTTTCGTCACTTTAATAATATTTTATTAAAGATCAGTAAATATATACCAAGAGCATTGTTTTCAATGACTACACAGCATATCATTGCATGACTTCCAACGTGTATTTAACCAGTTCCCCTGTTTGGTGACTTCATGGCTGCACTAGTTTGCAAGGGCTGCTGTGACAAAGTACACAGACTGGGGGGCTTCAACAACGGGACTGTATTTCCTGATAGTTCTGGAAGCTAGAAGTCCGAGATCGAGGTGTCAGCAGAGTTGGTTTCTTCCCAGGCCTCCCTCCTTGACTTAGATGGCCGCCTCTTCCCTGTGTCCTCACATGGTCTTCTCTGTACCTGTCTGTGTCCAGGTTTCCTTTTCTAAGGGCACCAGTCATATTGGGTTAGGACCTACCTAATGACCTTGTTTTAACTTAACTATGTCTTTAAAGACGCTGTCTCCAAATATAGTCACATTCTGAGGTACTAGGGACTTCAATATACGAATTTGGGGGCACACAATTCAGCTTGTAACAATAGCTAATATTTTTAGAAGGCTTAGCATGGGCCAGAAACTGTGCTGATTGCTTTACGTATGTCATCTCATTTAATCCCTTAACAGTTCTAAGATGTAGGTACTATCACCCTCATTTCACAAATAATGAAACTGTAGCACAGAGAGGTTCAGTGACTTACCTCAAGGTCTCACAGCTAGTAAGTGGTAGAGTTGCATTCAAACCAGCCAGTTTAGATTGACTATGCTTTAGGCATTTTGATACTCTTATAAGGTACCATTTTTACTATTATTTCCCGTACACTGATTAATTCTCTAGGATAAAGTAAAATTTCAGGGTCAATGTGTTTGAGCGTTTTTAGTGCTTTTAATACAATTCCCTCCACAAGGGCTGTACCCATTTACATTTCTAACAGAAGTGCACCAGAGGGGCTGTCAAGACATCTCTTGGTTGTTGGGTCCAAATCTCTGGGGTGTATGAATGTGTCCACGCCACACGTGTGCACACACACATCTGAGGTTTCATAAAATGGCTGACTGAGGTGAGGCATACACCTAAGAAGAATGAGCTAAGATTAGGCATGTTCTGACTTCATTGGTTAGCCTTCCAGCCTCAGTGTGTCCAAAGGAGAATATAAAACTCTGACTGTCCCAACTGATGTGGGCAGTTCGGTGAACAGCATGCATCAACACATTATCTTAGAAGTGAAAAGAGAAATCCCATAAAAGTGCTTTTTGGTGCATTTTTCCCCCTTAATTCAGGTTTATTGAAATATACTTTACATACAGTAAAATTTACCCATTTTAGAAATGGTTCTATGAATATTGGTGTGTAACCACCACCACAATCAAGATAGAGGACACTTCTATCAGTCTTACAAGTTCCTTTGTCATCAAGCCCCACCCCCCACCAACCCAAGGCAACTACTGATCTCTGCTCTGAACTATAGTTTTGCCCTTTCCAGGATGTTTCATAAATGGACTTTACTGTTTGTGGCCTTCGAGTCCAGTTTCTTTCATTTAGTGTGACGCATCTGAGGTCCATCATCTTGCAGCATGCACCCATAGTTTGGTCCTCTGCATTGCTGAGTAGCGTGGATGTAAGTAGGATGGAAGTGAGCACGGGTATACCACAGCATGTTCATCCATTCACTAGTGGAGTGGATTGTTTCCAGGTTTTTACTATCGCGAACAAAAGTCACTTATAAACATACCTGTACATGGTTTTGCGTGAATTCCTTCCTTCCTTTCTTTCTTTTTCTCTCTTTTTCTGTCTCTGTTTCTTTCTCTCTCTGTCCCTCTCCCTCCCTCCCTCCCTCTCTCTCTCTCCCCTTCCCTCCCTACCTTCCTCCCTCCCTTCTTTCATTCTTTCTTTGGTTTGGCCATTCGAATAAGTGTGCAGTGGTATCTCATTGTGGTTTTAATTTGCATTTCCCTAATGACTACTGATGTTGAACATTTTTTATTATTTTTGGTTTTTTTTGTGACCAAGATCAGCCCTGAGCTAACATCCGATGCTGATCCTCCTCTTTTTTTGCAGGAAGACTGGCCCTGAGCTAACATTTGTGCCCGCCTTCCTCTACTTTATATGGGATGCCACCACAGCATGGCGTGACAAGCAGTGCGTCAGTGCGTGCCCAGGATCCCAACCCTTGAACCCCGGGCTGCCAAAGCAGAACGCGTGCACTTAATAGCTTGAGCCACCGGGCGCCCCTGAACATCTTTTAATGTGCCCATTTTCCATCCATATATCTTCTTTTTTTTCTGTGAGAAAGATCAGCCCTGAGCTAACATCCGTGCTAATCCTCCTCATTTTGCTGAGGAAGACCGGCCCTGAGCTAACTTCTATTGCCAATCCTCCTCCTTTTTTTTTTCCCCAAGGCCCCCAGTAGATAGTTGTATGTCATAGTTGCACATCCTTCTAGTTGCTGTACGTGGGACGCTGCATCAGCATGGCCGGAGAAGCAGTGCGTCGGTGCGCGCCTGGGATCTGAACCTGGGCCGCCAGTAGCGGAGTGCACGCACTTAACCGCTAAGCCACGCGGCCGGGCCCCATCCATATATCTTCTATGGTGAAGTGTCTGTTCAAATATTTTGCCCATTTTTTTAATTGGGTTGTTTGTTTTCTTATTATTGAGTGGCGAGAGTTCTTTATACATATATTTTTTATCAGCTTTGTCATTGCAAATATTTTCTCTCAGTCTGTGACCTGTCTTAATTTTCTTAACCACGTTCTTGGGAAGAGAAGACATTTTAAATTTTGATAAAGTCCAGTTTATGAACTTTTTACATAAATGGTTTGTGCTTTTTGTGTCCTACCTAAGAAAATTTTGACTAACCCAAGGTCACAAATGTTTTCTTCTACGTTTTCTTTTAGAAGTTTTATGTTTTTCACTTAGGTTTATGATCCTTTTTGAGTTAATTTTTGTATATGGTGCAAAGTATGGGTCATTTTTTTATTTTGCATATGGTTATCCAAATGTTTCTATTCTATTTGTTGAAACATAAAGGCGTCTTATGAGTTCTGATACTTAAATCAGTAAAGAATGTGAATTGTTTCTGCTGGAGAGGAGGGGGTGAGACGAGGTGGCTGCCGACAGGCTCCAGCTCCACAGAAGCCATCTTGAGAGCTCACCACTGTTCCCCATGCTCAGTGGTGGTACCTGAAGGCTGCTGAGAGGGAGGACTCCCACACAGAGCTTTCAGGAGCTTGTTGAAGACGGCACCCGACAGCGAGCAGTGTTTGAGGTTGTGGGGCCAGTGTGGGATCCAGGGATGGCATCAGGGCTGAGTGAGAACTACTTTGGCATTCTGAGTGACATGTCCTCTTCAGGACCGCTTCGGGGGCCTGGGAACCGGAATCTAGGGCTCTTTCTGGTGAAATACATGGGTGAAAACACTTTTCTGTGGCGCAGCATGAGAAGGGTTTAGTGGGTATGGGACGCTCTCTCAATGTGAGGGAATCCTCATTTGTAGGCATCCACCAGCAGCCCGGGATGCACTTTCTGCGCTTGCTAGAGTCACATGCAAATCTGTTCCTTCGTTGTTCAGAGGAAGACTCCGAGGCTGAGAGAGGCCAAGGCACTTGCTCGAGGTTATGCAGCAAATGAGCCTGCTGGCCCCAGTTGTGTTTCCTGCTGTCTTGAATATCCAGCTCCATCCCAGCTCCTCCATTTACATGACTGGCAGCTCCTCAAATTCATCACGTCCAAATCGGAATTCCTTCTTTTCCCTCCTGCTCTTCACCTTCCCACTTCAAACTGCGTTTTGTCTTGGGTCTCCTCTTTCGGTAATGTTTAACCAACCATCCAGTTACCCAAACAAGAAACCAGGGATCCCCTCGACACGCCCCTACCCTTCACCTGTACCAGCTCAGTCACTAAACTCTATCGTGTCTACCTTCCGAATATTTCTTAAACGTCTGCCTACCTTTTTGTCCCCTCTCAGAACGCCCTTGGTTCAGAAAGTCAACATCTATCATCTGGACGTTTGAAACGTCCTCCCAGCTGGCCTACCTTCTCTCCAATCTTCTTTAACTAAGCTATTGCCTACAGAGCCGCCAAAGTGATCTTTCCAGAATGCAGTCTTGATAATGTCACTCCTCAGTGTGAACCTCTGCCGTGGCTCCCTGCTGCCTCCCTGACAGCGGTCAGCCTCTTCAGCCTGGCGCCCTGTCCCCAGTGGGCTCGGTCCACACGCCCCCTGCCCCTTGTACTTCAGCAACAAAGAGCTCTTATTATATGTCTGCTCTGTCTCCTCTGTGACAGCAATCTCACACCTGTCTTTCTCACTAGATTGCGACGTGCTTGAGGGGAGGGACTGTATTTTGCTGTTGTACATTTTGCACAGGGCCTGGCATGAAGTCGTTGCAGGCATGCATTTGATAAACATGTGTCTAATGTCCACCATCACGTGTTGAATTTATAGCGCATATTAGAATGTCTTGCTGTCCCTTTGCCAGCGTCTCTCAATAATTTTAAACTGAGGATTAGGAGTGCCACCTTGTAGGACAGTATTGAATACTGACCACCTTGGAGTCGTTTTCCAAAGTGAAGAATGGCTGTAAATTAAAACACCAGCGTCTGAAGCTGTCCAGTGGGAACAATCCTGTCCCATGCTCGGTTGTCCATTTTGCTCTCTGGAAAATAAGGTAGATCAAGTGACAAGGCTCTGGAGGGGTCTTTCAGGCTGGTTTGGGGAGAGGGTGAAGAGATAGGTGGTGATAGGCAAGCCCGTCCCAAACAGAATTCATTACTGTGCCGCCATCTCCCCGCCCCATCCAGGTTGCTTCCCCTGTGTGCCCACTGTTGGTTAACAGCATCGCGGGGCCGCCAGGCTCCTCCCTGGTTTTCTCCCCTCACACCCGATGTTCCAGCCTCTCAGAGCTTTTCTGAGTTCTCTGCGAGCACCACAGACACTGTCACACCCTCCTGCTTTTGTACGTGCCACACTTATGGCCTGCAATGTGCTTCCATCTACACTTGACTTGGTGGGTTCTGTGTGCATATTGGTTGTGTGTGTTTGCTTGTGTTTATATGTGTATGTGTGTGTGTGTATGTCTGTTTGTGCGTGCATGCACGCTCATGCATGTTTTTACCCTCCTTGACCCTGCTCGAATGTCTCCTCATCCATGGAGTTTCCCAGCTCCTCCAGGGAGAAACAGTCCCGTGTTAACATATCTCTTTTACAAGACAGTTCGCATTGTCGGGATTATTTGTCTTGGTGTCTCTTCACACAAATTGTGGGTCCCCACAGCACGGGAACTGTTTTCTTTTTCTAGATATGTGCCCTCCACCCTAGTACAGTGCTTGGCACCGAATATGCCTGGATCAATATATAAATGTTAACGTTAAAGCCACTCACACCCTCACTGCCTTCACCCCTTCAATACCCACTGCCAGGCTGGGATCTGTTTCTCCTAGTCTCTCTCCCACCCAGTGCAGGGACTTCATAGACAAAAATCCTTCCTGGGGACTAGGCCACCCCTGAAGTCTTACCCTCCCTTGCTTGCCATGAGTGTCCCCACATTCCTTCCCGAACACCTCTTCAGGTTGTTTCTTTCCCCCCTCTTTCCTTCTTTAGAATATCCTTGTCTACCTTTTTATTTGGATTTTCCCTGTATAAAAATCTGATGTGCTCTGAGGGGTGGTCTTTTGGAGACAGATCATTGAAACTTTCAAAGATGAATCTCCCCACAGTGTCCGAGGTTGTGGTTTCCATGTTAAGAACAATCTCATTGGCGTATCTTTTATTCAGCAATATCGTCTCTTCCACAAAAATGAATAACCTGTCATTTGAAGAGGAGGAAAGACTGAATAGGAGAGAAATCTGGGACAAAATGAAGTTAATTTGAGAACGAGGAGAAAAGGAGATCCTGAGGCCAGAAGTAGGGAAGCGCGAGACTGGGGAGTCCTTCTGGTTGCTCAGAGGATGCCAGGCGCCGAGATTTCAGTAGATGTCCAGTGAAGTTCCCACTCCCGTTTGTTGTCATCCCTTCTCGTCTATCCTGATCCCGTTGTCCTAACCACTCTCCGGAGAGAGTCAGCATGCCATTCCCTTCCCCTTGCCACTATCTCCTATATCCTGCCTGTTACTCATTCTGTCACCATTCTCTCTTTTGTTTCTTCAGAATGTCTCTAAGATATTTCTTTTCCACCCCCATCACTTTACATCCCGAGGCTGATCTCTCTCCTCTGCAACCAGTTCTGCATATGGCCACAGTCCAGTCCTCCAAACACACATCTTTAATGACGTCCCTCCCATTAAAGAAACATTAGCAGCCTCAAGGCCCTTTGGAATGGGCCTCCTCCCTACTCCACATGCTTGTTTCTTACTCCACTTGAGAGAAACCCTTCCCCGCAGTTTCTGGAGCTGTCTCTGGTCGCAGGCGGCTCCCTCCACTGCCTGGGCTCCTCCTTTCTCCTCTCCAGCATCTGCCTCCTACCATCCATTAACCAGCCACTCCAACCCATTCTCATATCTCCTTCTTTGCTTGCATATCAAAGGTGACTGCCACTGCTGCAGAATGTCACCATCCTGTTGCTGGTTAAAGTTGTATTGCTTTCAACCAAAAGCCTTTGCAAAATTCACAGAGCCGTGTGATCTGTAACATAAACTGCCAAGTCCAAAATGGAACGAAGGTAAAGCAAATTTCTAAGTGCAGGGATAATAGTTTAGCATAGGGCTGTTTCGAATGATCCCATGGATGTTAGTTTCGCCCTCCCATCTGTCTGTTGCTGCTGGAGGGTCCTGAGTCTCCCACGGAGTGTGGCTCTGGGCCGGGCTCAGGGTGATGCTCACCAAACACACGTTAATTGATTTATTGATTTATTCGTTCTGCCTTCGACAAACATTCATTTACTGCCTACAGAGAAGTAGACTTTTACTCTCTGCCCAAACTACACTGAAATTCAAGGAAAGCCACCCAGAGCCTGAAAGAGGACTTTGACAGACTAAAACAGCCTGAGAACAGGTTTCATGGCCTTCAGCTCACCTGGAGCCGGAGCCAAGCCCAGCGTGCTGGGAACATGCACAGAAAGCCCACTTGCTGCATGCTATTTGTTCAGCAATAGCCTTCCTGAAGCACATGTCTGTTGGTGAGAACTCAGCCTGAAAAAGTCAACAGAAGGCTTCTGGCTGATTCTGCAGGAGCACTGGGCTGCTGATGCCCTTAACACCAAGCCAGAACCACCTGTCCTCGGTTTAGCAATTTTGCAGCACAAGGGGTGATGGCCCGGCCTCTCCCTCTCACAGGCCTGTGGTCAGGCTTTGGTGCTAACAGTAGGGGCTTCCTTGAGGGACGGAGCCTGTGTACCCATTTCTAGAAGTGGCCTCCTCGAGCTGCTGCTTTAGGGGTGGCTCTGGCCTCTCTACCTGGCTGTGGCTCCCCGGGGCTCAAGCCAGAAGCCACATCTGAGTGGACAAGTGGACTCCGAGGGGCACAGAGTGGCTGCTGAGGCAAAGTAAGGGCCTAGTGGAAATGTTTATTGGCAACAGAAATGCAAACGTGTCTTTGGTTCAGGTTGAAAGGCCTAGTCAATGATTACATGTTTTTATTATTTACCTGGTAAAAATTCCCTAAAAAAAAAAGAAGAGAGAAAAGAGACTTCGTGTTTCCCCTGAATTTTAGGCTCTGTTCAGTGTTTCTGTGGCCATGTTGGTACATCTGAAATTTCTGGCTTCTGGGCTGGGCTCAGAGCAGGGAAATCGGTTGGGAGGCCTAAGCCTTGCAGACCTTTGCCTGTAAGAGGGGCTGCTGGAGCAGAAGGTTCAGAGCCAGAGGGAGGTTGCAGCCCAACAAGGTAATTCTCCCAGCCTCCAGATGACAAAGGTTGCATTTACACCTGGCCAGGAGGTTTAATCATCTACCATTTCCAAACATAGCAGGCTAACAACCGGCTGGGCTGAAAATCATAAATTAAAAAAAAAAATCACCAACAAGAGACAGTCCAAGGGGAAGGAGGGAAGAAGTGAGTCGGTGTCTTTGCTCCAGAGGGCCCTGGGCGGGGGGCCCTCGGAGGGGGGAGACCTTGATGAGGGCCCTGAATGGGGGCTTTGGGTGGGGGTCCTGGGTTGGGGGGCCCTAGGTGACAGGCCATGGTGGGGACCCTGAGTGGAGGCCTTGGGTGGGGGCCCTTGGTGAGGGCCCAGGGTGAGAGGCTGAGCCAGGGTTCCCCAGACAAGCATGAGCAGCCCAGTTGCCATGAGCCCCACGAGAAAATGGCCACCTGCAACACGGGCTGTCTTGCTCACCACGGCTGTGAGGAAAGTAGTCTCTGCCATAAAGATCTTCCCTTGGGGGCTCGCAGAGGGGCCTGTGCCCTGTTGCTAGTTCTTATATGTCACTACCTTCTTGTGAGAGGAGGCCAAGCTGTCTTTCTGTCACCAGATCAGGCAGTTTGGCATAGGGTGGCATGTTCCCCCTTGAGCCGGACTGCCTGGAGTCAAATCTCAGCTCCACCACTCACTTGTGGCTTTGAGCTCTCTCAGCCTCAGTTTCCCCACCTATAAAATGTGGGTGGTAACAGTCCCTGCCTCATAGGGTATTGTCAGGGTTAAATGACATAGGATGTTGTTATTGTTATTTCATGGAAAAATGCAATTCAAGGGGACCAGTGGTCAACTGTAGCTGTAGGACGATGGTGTCCGAGCTTGACGCGAGTGAACCAAATGGTGATGGATTTGCGGGTGGGAGAGACTCGGAGGCGCTGGTGTCCACAGGACAGCAGTTATATGTTAACTTTTCGCGCACTGCTTTGAAGACACCGAGAGAGCCAGAGATCCTTGTGGATGAATAGGATCTTCATAATAAAGTTTTTATTGCAGAGGAAAGATCAATCTTTTAGGTAATAAATATTATTGAACGTCTGCCATATATACGACACTCTGGGCAGAGCAGGGGCCGGGGCAGAATTGGGTCCAGGCCCTCCTCCCTCAATAAATTCACCATCTCCATAGGGGACAAGACATACATGTAAATAGATAACTAACAACTCAAGATAACATATGTCAAATGCCAAATGAGTCGTATTGCAGAGCAAGTGTATTTGTGTCTTATCTTCCACTCACTCCGTGAAGACAGAAGCCACATCTGTCTTGCTCACCATGATATTCCCTCGGCCCAAGTCTGCATTACAGCTAAGCCTTACTGAATGTTTACTACGGCCCAGGCAACGTGCTAAGCCCTTTCTAGGCATGAACTCCTTTAAGCTTATAATATAGGCTATAACGGAAATGCTATCCACAACCCCATTTTCAAGATGAGGAAAGTAAGGCACAGAGAAATGAAGAAAGGTGCTCAAAGTCACACGAGTCCACTCTTTGCCAATATGCAATGTCAGGCACATGCTGTGCCCTCTCCCTGTGCCTTGTGCTGGGCCTGACACAGGGCCGGGGAAATGCATGTATGGGGGCCTCTGACAATGTTCCAGACACTGTGCTAGGCCTTTTACGTGGACTGCCTCCCTTCATCTTCAGACAGCTCCACTGAGGAGGGTGTGTGGTGCCGGGTTAAGGGGGAAGGGGCTCAGAGAGGCCAAGGACACACCCAGGTTACCAGCTGGCCAAGGACTGACCTAGCCCAGGACAAATGCTTGGAGTTCAGAGGACTAGAGTGGCAAGAGAAGTCTTCTCCAAGGAGTGTGTCTACTGGATTCTGAAGAAGGAGCCAGATTCAGAGAAGCAGGGAATGTGAGAGAGAGCTGGATATGGGACGGGAAGGCTGCACAGGAGCCGTGTGGTGGGCTTGTGCCAGCAGGCTGGCTGGGGTGAATGATATGTACAAGCAGGCAGTGGCTGGGACAGTGACAAAGGTAGATCAGGCACAGATTATAAAAGGCCTTGAGTACCAGGCAAAGGAGGGGAGACCCTGAAGGAAGAGACTGCACAGAAATGAGCTGGCCATGTCTCGAGTGCTTAATGTTTCTGGATCTCCAGCAGGGTCCAAACATTTGATAAGCCTGGCATGGCCTTTAATTTCTTCAAGCTGCAGTTATATTGAATTACATAACATCTTTAATCAAGGTCACTGGAAAATTACACAAAACGTTTGTTTCATACGGCACGGGAAAATTTAAAAGCCTTGCAGGAAAATGCCAGCGTCCTTCCTCCTTCTCTCCTTCTCTTCTTCTTGTACTTTTGAGTTAATGGACACTCTGAAATTGTAGTGTCTTATCACAGAGGAAATGGAGCAGGCAATGAGGCCCAAGGTGTGGCCTCGTAAGGCAACAGGAGAGCTTGATGCTGCTAGCAATGTTCTTTTCAGTGCCAGGTGCCCTGGGTTCTGGACCCGGGGCTCTCTGTGCCACTGCAACAAGTTTTGGTTTCCTGCAGTGTGTGTGACCTTTGACACAGCTCCTTACCACTCTGTGTTTGTTTTTCCTCCTGTGGAAAAGAAGTTCCTAATAGTTCTTCTCTCTTTGCTCACATGAGCGTGGTGAGGAAGAAGGCCGCGTTTGCTGAAGGCCAACGGGAACCTAGACATCACACAAGACCTCCAGTTACGACTCCGGGTAGACCCCAGACGGTGGTGGTGCTTCTCTGTTTGCTCTGATTACAAAGGCAGAACCTCATTCAATACCCGGACCCCTGTCTTTGTCTGCTGTAGTGAAGCCGGGATTGGGGATGGGGGAGGGGAGGATGGAGGTGTGCCAGAGGAAATAAAGACACCAAGGCTGTTTCCTGCTTTTTGTTGGCATTTCTGATTTTGTTTGCTGTGTTTTCTGGACATTTGGAAAGTTTAAATAATTTATGTAATTTCAATATCTTATAACCTGTACTTCAATGAAAAGTATACAAACTCTGCCAGCATTAAAAGCCGGAAGATGAAGGTGCTGGTATTTAGCGCTCTAATTTAGTATAAAACTCTTGGTATTTCTGTTTTGATTATTTTGGGAAAATACATTTTTTTAAGGGAAAAGACAAAAATAGCTCCTTAAACTGACAAAAACGTATGTTAAAAAGTCCTTCGTAGCTATTGTAGAATCTTCTCTCATTTGTTCTAAGCTTCAGAAAAGTAAAATCTGAGATGCACACGGTGTTAATCGAGGGTCATGTGGAACTTAGAATGGAGGAGCAGACTCTGAAAATATGTTTGGGATATTCCTCAAAACTGCACGTATTTTCCAAATGGATACTTGAAAACCTTTGATTAAGCAAGGCAGCCTTCTTGTTTTCCTGTCTTCCATCAAGATTCAAACTAAGTTAACCACCCACTGATATGAATCTGTAAATAGACTAAATCCTCCCTTTGAACACATGGTGCCTAACTTGCTATCTTATGAAAATGTTTGGGAGATGACAACATCAGAGGGCTCAGTGGAGACTAGCGTCTGCCCTTTGCTAAGGGGACCTGGAAGGCTCTAGGTGTCTTGGAGAGGAAAGGGCACATCAGGGAATTAGACCACAAAATATGTCTGCACAGAACCTAGGCTCCCTGACCCCTCCCCATCACTCTGTGTGTGTGTGGGTGTGTGGTGTGTGTTGGTAGTGGAAGATGCTGATCTACATTTCCATTTAGCCTTGTACCTTGTGGTGGGAGGGAGAAATGTGGAGAACAGAGTATTAAAAATATATTTTTATTGAGACATAATTGACCTATAACATTATATTAGTTTCAAGTATACAACATAATGATTTGATATTTGTATATATTGTGAAATGATCACCACAATAAGTCTAGTTAACATTCATCACCACACATAGTTACAAAAATTTTTTTTCTTGTGATGAGAACTTTTAAGATCTATTCTCTTAGCAACTTTCAAATACATACTACAGTATTATTAATTATAGTCACCGTGCTGTACATTACATCTCCATGACTTATTTCTAAAAATATATTTTGTCACGTTACTAAAGCTCGATTTTTCTTTCTGCTCCCTTCCCTCACTTTCCAGTGTTCCATACTTTCTCTCATTTCTTTATTTCATTTTTTTCTTTAAATGGACCCTTTTTGCTCCCATCTTCTTTAATTTTTCTCCAATCATGGACATTTTCTCTATTTCCTAATTTTTATTTTTTCCCTATTTTTCCTCATTCTACTGCTAGACTTCCTCCCTCCTATCCATTTCTCTCTTGCTACTCTCCCTGGGAACTGTAAGTCAGAGAACTTGAACTTGACCCAGAGCACAGCCAGACGCATCAGTTATACTCTATATCATGTTTCTTTACAACAAAGCCTGCCAGCACGAGAGACTTGTGGAGTTCATTGTAGTACATGTACTCAAGTCTCTGCTTTTGTTCTGAATTCTGAATTCACATTGTGATTTTAATAGCTGCTAATCAAATAGAGGTGGCTGTCTTTCTAGTTGTTGGTAAGTTGGCAAGGAGCAAAAGAACCAAAAGTGTGACAAGGAGTTGGTGAGAAGGTTGTGCTGGAGAAATAAACCAACAGTTGTTTTCCTTCCACAATTCAGGCTGACTTGCATTCTCTTTACCTGGCGGTTACAATAGGGATCCCCAGAGTTTCTTAATTTGAAGTGAAACTTTAGAAGGAATTTGTAAAAGATGTCACTGCAGAAAACTGGCAAAATAACCAGGTCGGGGGTATGGGAGTCTGGAGAAAAGAGACGACCTAAGTTAAGAACCTTCTGAATGTTTTTTCCACATTCAACCTTCAGCACCTCTGAACTGCACACGAATCACTATTTCCTATCTGCCTCTACACTTGTGTCCGTGTCCCAGTAAAGCGGGGGCTTTAGCACAGTGGTTAAGGCTCTGGGGTGAGACTAGGTTTGAATTCCAGCAAAATAACCTCTCTAAGGCTCAGTTACCTCAACCGAAAATAGGTACAATAGGACCTATTGTTAAAGTAGATGATCCAAGGAAAATGCTTGGCACTGTGTCTGACACTAATAAGTGCTCAGGTTGTTATTATTATCATTATCCACTATTGAGGAAGTCCCGAATCGCAAAAGGAGTTAATGGAGAGCTACACGAGCACATGTTCCTCCCTCCTCCGGGGAGAGTCAGAGAACCTCAACCCACACACCAGCACACAGTGACTGCCTTACTACTCAGGCCTGAGCCCCTCCTAACTTTGTCCACTTCATAGTGAGCCAGGAACTATTTTGAAGGAAGGTGAGAAAAAGTCTTGCTATTGTGATAGACATTTCCCTCTTACATCAGTTATCTACTACTGTGGAACAAATCAACCCCAAATGGCCTAAAACAATAACCATTTTTATTTACTCATGACTCTGTGGGTCACTAATTTGGGTTGGGCTCAGCTGGATGGTTCTGCTGGTCTTGCCTGGGTCCACTGTGGTTCAGCTGGGATGAGGGGTCTCAGATGGCTTCCCTCCCATGTATTGAAGTTGGTGCTGGCTGTCAGCTAGGCCTTTCTTTTCATATGCTCCCATCCTCAAGGAGGCTACCTGGGCTCTTCACAAGGTGCCAGCATTCCAAGAAGGCAAGAATAGAAGCTGCCAGGCCTCTTGAAAGCCTAGACTCGAAAGCTGCACTTCTGCTACAATCTATTGAAGGCCTCTTCAGATTCGAAATGTGGGTAAATAGGCTCTACCTCTTGATGGGAACACAGCCAAGTCTTACTGCAAAGCATACAGAGATGGGAGAAATTACTGTGTCCATTTTTGCAAATAATCTACCAAAGTCCATTTCTGGCCATAATGAATCACATCCCTTCTCCATAAAAAACACTCGTCCCCAAAAGGCTCATTCCATTAGGGCATCAGGCTTGAAGTGCAGGATATAGTCATTAAAATTAGGTCCAGGGCCGGCGCCGTGGCTTAGTGGTTAAGTGCGTGCGCTCCGCTGCTGGCCGCCCGGGTTTGGATCCCGGGCACGTACCGACGCACCGCTTCTCCGGCCATGCTGAGGCCACGTCCCACATACAGCAACTAGAAGGATGTGCAGCTATGACATACAACTATCTACTGGGGCTTTGGGGGAAAAAATAAATAAATAAAATTATAAAAAAAAAAAAAAAATTAGGTCCAGATCTGAATAAGCCTCCTCTGGTACATCATAAAAAACACCATAGTATGTTTAGGGGCAGAATGGTGCAGAGAATTTGTATTTTTAGTTTACAGGAATTTGCATGGTTCTGCCCCTAAACATGCTAAGATGAGAGAGAGATCAGACAACCACTGTCAGCTTTCCCATTCAGACAGAGGATGAGCTAGAGACACGTAGCAGTCACTGGTCCATGACAATTCTGAAACCCAGCTGGACACATATTTTCAGGTCCCTCTACTCTAAGGACAGGGAATTTTCCAGATTAGGGCCCAGTTTTGTTTCCTGGAAGTAGTTCCCTAGTCCATTGTTCTCCTTGACTTGTGGTTCTGCTCTCTGGCCTCTTGGTTCCATCCCCTGAGATGTTAATTCCTTTTCTCTAAGAATTGCCCACGTTTTCAGCTGAATAGCCTTCTCAGCTTGCTTCTTGCCCGTAGAAAGTTGGGGACCCAGGAGCCTCTTTTCGTTTCGAATAGACTCTGTCTCTTTTAGTCTAAGGTACTACGAATTCTTTAAAAACTGTGTCGATTTCCAGTATATCAGATTGTAGTCCACTCCAGTAGATAGACCTCTCTTTACTTTGGGCAGAGAGTCAAGCAGATGTAGGAAAATGACTTTAAGATTTGTAGATGGGCCAGCCCCGTGGCTTAGTGGTTAAGTGCATGCGCTCTGCTGCTGGTGGCCCGGGTTCGGATCCCGGGCGCGCACTGACGCACCGCTTCTCCGGCCATGCTCAGGCCATGTCCCACATACAGCAACTAGAAGGATGTGCAGCTATGACATACAACTATCTACTGGCGCTTTGGGGAAAAAATAAATAAATAAAATTAAAAAAAAAAAAAAAAGATTCGTAGAGCTCTGTCATTCAGCTGAGAGTGTCTACTAGTTTACTGACAGAGGGTTTTTAAGCCCTACCTTTGGTTTCATTTTTTTCCTAATGCCATTTCTTACTCTGAGAATCTTTTGCCAACTGGAGACACTTGGAAATAAAAAATGATTTTATTTTTCAACCAAGCACATACTGGGCCTTCTATTTTCCCTCTAAATTCTGCTTGCAAACTGAGTAGTTCCTTCTTGAGCTTCTCTGTCTCTCTCTCCAAGACAGAATCTCCTTACTCAGATCCACAGTTCATTAGATACGTTTTCTATCTTCCAAGTTACTGCAGGCAACATTTTGCCAATTGTTCTGTTACTACATAAAGTAGATTGCCTTTTTTCCCAGTCTCCTATAGCAGTTTCCTCACTCATTTCTAGCTCAATTAGTTCACCAACAATTTCCTTATCACTTTTCCAGCTTCTGCCCTCCACCTGGTCCTAAAGCCAACACCACTTGTTTTAGGTTATTTATGGCAACACCCCACTTCTAGTACCAACTTCTATATCAGTTGTTTTCTACTGCATAATAAACCTTCTGAAAATGTAGTTGCTTTAAATGATAATCACTTGTTTGCACACAATCTGTGGGTCAGCAATTTGGGCTGGGCTCAGCTGAGCAGTTCTTCTGTTAGTCTCACCTGGGGTCACTCATATGAGTGCAGTCAGATGGTGGGTAAGCTGGGACTGGCTGATCTTATGGCCTCACTCACATGCCTGGGAGTGGTGTTGGCTGGCAGCTGGGCCTCTCTGTCCACATGGTCTCTCATTCTCAAAGAGGCTAGTCTGAGCTTCTTCAGAGGGACAGCATCACAAGAGGACAAGAGTGGAAGCTGTAAGGCATCTCAAGCCTTGGGCCCAGAAGTAGTACAATGTCACTTCTGCTACATTCTGTTGGTCAAAGCAAGTCACAAGGCTGGCCTAGATTCACAGGGTAGGGAAACACACTTCACCTCTTAATGAGAGGAGTGGCAAAGTCACATTACAAAGGGGTGTATGAACAGGGCTGGAGAAATTATCTCAGCCTTTTTTGTAAACGATCTACCACAACTATATAGTCGAACTAAGTTCAACTATAGTTTTGAACATAACGTTCAAAGCACATATTTCCCCTCACAATTCTACATATCACATAAAATATTATTCCTCCGCATACTTATTAACCTGTACACCATTATCTGAGCTTCTTCCACCCCACCTCTGTATTCAATTCTCCATTGGTTGCCTAGGCTAAACGTGTTCAGGCATCAGCTTAAAGCCAAAACCTCTCTGTGTCTCTCTCCATTCCACACCTTGCTTATGAAGAACCAATAAAAAGGTGAGGCCTTGCTGTAGTAAATTCTCTCTCAGGTGCTCCTGTCTATTTTTCGTAAGAGTCTACACACAAGTCACTGTTTAACTTCCCGGGTATTATATTTTACCATCTTAGTCATTTCCAGCATCCTGGGAATAAAATTGGGAGTAGGTAAGAATTATTATCCCTGACATACTGCCGAGTCTGTGGCTTAGTTAGAAAGAAAACCAGCCATTCCTGATTCTACATTGCCTCTCCTATTTGAGTTAGAATGTGAGTAAAATGTTGTATTCAAACGTTGCTTCAACATTTCATAGATATTCTGATAATTCCAGAGTCACTCAGTCAAGCAATTACAAAGTTGGTTTACACGTGAAGCCATTTTCCGAAGGTGTAAAAAAAATTAGTCCTGATGATTAAAGATATTTGCAAGAAAATCTTCTTCCATCAAGATTAAATGATTTCAAACCTTTAGAATTGACCAGAAGTCAACTGGGAAATTTAGAGCATTACAAGGGAGTAATGAAAAAGTTGTCCTGTTTGACTATACATTAAGCTATTTTGTAATTTTCCTCCAAAAAAAGAAAAAAAAAAACCCAAAACACTTTCCACCTAAACATTCTCAATAATGTTGAGTTGCACCCTGACTGTCCTTGGTCCACATTCCCAGCAGCTTTTGTGATTCAAATGTCTGTTTACTTGCAGAAGAAACATGCAAAAGGAAACACTGAAGGTCCTTCTTTCAACACTGACCTTCACAAACATTTTGGCTCACTCACTTCAGTTTCTCTTTATTAAGAACCGACTGGAGACCCAAGCTCCGTAAGGGGCCATGGAGGAGGCAACAGGAGTGAGGACAGTTAGAAAGCAGCTCTGTGTGCCACTTTTACAAGCAATCTCCCAACTCTACACAACTCTGCAAAGCAAAGCAACCTGATTGCCCATAGGCGTGAGTTGGCATCTGACATTTCCCGGGCAGCTGTACTGTGCATACGAGGCAACATGGTATAGTGGCTCAAATCTGGACTCAGGGGCCTGATTGCCTGGGTGTGAATCTGGTATCATGACTTACCAGCTGTGTAACTTTGGGCAAGTTTCCCAGCTTCTCTGTGTCTCAGTTTCTTTATTTATAAAGTGGGAATGATAGAGTACTTCCCTCTTTTTGTTATTGTGAGGATTAGATGATTAGAAGCCTGCTTGGTACTCAGAAGAAATGTTATATGTATTCAATAAGTTAATTAAGAACAAGAAGAAATTTTAAAAAACCTCTTTGATGGATCTGTGCACACAAAGGGAACATTAATACATTAAAATATCCAGTCATCATGAAAGGGTGTTGTGAAGAGGGGCTTTGTTTCCTAATGATGGTATGTGCTGGAAAAAACTCCTGTTTTCTGGGGTGTAAAATGAGACTGTATGATTATTATAATAATTATAAAATAGTATGTATGATATATCATGTTTTAGGGCTCTCCTTGGGGAAAGAGCTCATATTATTCCTTTTTCTCAGGCCATCTCCCTCACCCATGCCCATCCTCCCATGGGAGACAGTACCATTTAGCGCATGGGCTTTGGGGTGAGACACACGTGTGTCATCACTCAAGCTCTGTGACCTTTGAGGAGGTCTCAGTTTCTTCATCTGTAAAATGGGTGTGAGGTTCAATGTGAGGATTAGAAGAGACAAACAAGTAAAGCACTTAACACTTGTCACAATAGAATTTATTATTATTATTATGATAAATGTTCCCCCTAATCCCAGATCATGTTATCCAGACTGAGGCTCTGTGAAAGACTTTATCTTGCTCCTTTTTCAGGCCCATACAAAGGTCATTTACAGTAATCAGCAAGTGATAGTTGTTGATAATATAATGATGATGGATGCTAGAAATTCTGGAATCTTTCTGGATTCCAGAACAAGAAACAAGAAAGAACAAGAAAAATCCTGGCCTGGAACATCCCAGTAGATCCATTCTGAGGCCAAAAGGGAAGAGGAGATATGGAGGAAGCCTGTGCTTTCCATATCCAAAAAATTCTTTGATCAAGAGCCGCATTCTTGATCAAAGGGAGCTATTTATTATCTGGTTCATGTTACTGTTGAAATATTGGCTCTGTGATATCATATTTAAATTTAATTTTTTCAAGATCCTGTTTTCTAGCTTTAAGTGAACAATAATTAACGTTAATAAATGAACTCATTAAAAAAAAAGAAGCCCCATTCTTGGCTTTGCCACTGAGTTGCTGGGAAAATCATCTGCCTTCTTCTGGGTCCTGGTTTCCTCATTTAAAAATTACGAGGTTATGGTGAAGTCTTCCTTACCTCTGAGATGCTTGGGGAAGGTCCCAGATGGAACTGGTTCCAGCCAGGTCATCCACCACTCACTACTGGAAAGGAAACCACACAGCCAAGATGAGGAATTTCCTTTCAACAGATATCTTGTAATTATGCTGATTTTTAAGCCACATAATCAGTCTAAAAGCAAATCCCATCTAAATGGTATCTATAAAAGGATTAGGAAATGGAGAAAATGGGGGCATGTTAGCAAGTCCATTTGATTTAATTTAAGCCCATTTCCCTTCATTCTTTACTATTTTTTGACTGAATAGGGTGGAGAGCACAAACAATTCACTGGCTTCAACACCTGCATTTCATTTCGCTATTCCTGGCTGGCTAGTAGCTGACCTACTTTTAAGGGGCTCATCCCTTCGGTCATGATACTGAAGGGACATGAATAAAGAATCTCGGGACGTGAATAAAGAATCTCTTTGAGAGTGGCCTGTGTTGATACCTGAACGACAAGAAAGACCTAGGTTAGGAAAAGACACAAGGACTCTAGTCTCGATCCGGAAGAAGGATGTGTGGCACTTGGACTCACAGCTGTAGCTGTGGGCTTGGAATCCAAAGCCATTTTCTACTTTTCTCTTTTATTTTTGTAGAGTACTGCACATTTCGAATAATCAGGCTGTGTCAGATGAAATTCCACTCAATCTCATTAGCCTTGAGACGAGTTCACTTTTGTCATTGTGGATTGAGTAGATTGAATATATTAACCAGTGCCGCTGTCAATTTATCCTATGTCAGCCACATCCAGATCTCCTCCCTGAGAGTTGGCCAAACTCTGAATCACGTTGTCTTGCACAAAAATAAAGCACTTTGAAAGGGACAGTGTTCAGCTTTTCATCTTTGACCTTTGCCTTTAACCTTGGAGAAGGCTAGAAGATAGGAAGTTAATGAATTTTAGAATGGTACAGACATTTGTGTAGTTCTTCAAGGCGTTGAGACCCTCACATGCATGAAATAAATGTATCCTTGTAACAATTCTCCTAGGTAGGTCCTGGGAGATATTTTCTTTTTCAGATAATTATTTATAATTACCAGAATGTAAGATATATTCTTTTTCAGATAATTTATTTGTGTACGCTTTACAGTTTTCAAACCGCAATTTTAATTCTCTCAGCAAATTAGGAATTTGGGTGTTGTCGTCCGATTTTAAAATGAGCAAATTGCGATTTGAACTTTCAGTGGCTTCCCCAAGGCTTGCAGCTGCTTGGCCTCAGTGCACCGTGGCCCTAGCTCTCAAGCCCGCTCCTGGGTTGACGCCAAGGTGTTGATTCTGCACGATACCGAGTCAACTCTGGATCAGAACCTCGACTGCACTCTCTCCTGGAATCTTCTGACGCCCTCCTCAAAGTGCTTACTTTATAGCGTTTTAATTGCCTGCTGGCCTGCCCGTCTCCACGCTGTGAACTTAGGGCAGGAAATGTCTCCATCTTTGTTTCTCTAATGTCCAGAGTAGTGTCTGACACGTATGGCAAC
This sequence comes from Diceros bicornis minor, assembly GCF_020826845.1. NCBI lineage: Eukaryota > Metazoa > Chordata > Mammalia > Perissodactyla > Rhinocerotidae > Diceros > Diceros bicornis. Next base: position 13,188,445 of record NC_080755.1, on the reverse strand, counting down.
TTGATAAATGTCTGTCCACAAACAAACAAAGAAACAAACTAATTCACCTCACAAGGCAGATTCTAAAACTTATAAAATATTTTACAAAAACTGCAATTTTTGCATTTAAATATTTTAGTGTAAATTAGAATTTTGACTCCTCCAGATAAGGAGAATTAAGAAGTTTTGTATGTGAAATCATTCATTTTTTCCTTAGAAAAATATTGTCCATTCACTCTGATCTAAGTCTTGGAATCTTATCAATCAATATTTGGGTATCTGTATGTACAGACATACAGATGTATGTACAAGACACCGTGCTAGGCGCTGTAGGGGATCAAAGAAATACAAGAGGTGAGCCAAGCCATTTTCTCAAGGAATTTATAACTTTGCAGAAAGATTGGCTTTTCTTTGTCCACTTAAAAGTCTTTCCATGAAGTTTATAATACAAATAATAGTCGTAGGGGTGGGAAGAACATGACAGAGTGAACGTGAAGATGTGTTTCAGAAAGCCATCGATTGTCTATTTAGAGTCTTCTATTTCAAGGCCCTCGGCTATGGCTGGTTAGGGAGACAAGCACACCCTTTAGAAGTTAATTCTCCAGATTATAAGAGGGACACTGCAGAAGCCTGCATGTTACAAAAGGCAGGAGGTGGGGGAAGTGTGGGGAATAGTAACCCTTTCATCTTCAAGGCGAGAAAAATTATTGCATGGATCCAGGACAAACAAGCCATAAATTTCAGGCTTGAGTCCCACCAGAGCTGCCTCCTAAATATGGTCCAAATCAAGGCTGTCAGGCCTGAGTCACTCTTGAGTCACAACATGAGAGAGGAGGAGCTCTTCTCTACAGCCAGTGTCAGCTCTCCGGCTCCCAGGGGCTGATCCTGTCTGTTCTGAATCCAGCTTAAACTCTCAAGGTTCCAGCATGGGAAAGTGACAAAGAAGGAGAAAACCAATGGTGATAGCCAAGAACATCTTACGCACTAGAGGGAACAGGATCCTCCCGGAGCCAGAACTCATTAGTTGTAAAACTCTCAGAGCCAGACAGAGAGAAGGGAGCAGATTTCTTTGGGGTTCTGTTGTTTATACTTAAGTGTTTGGTCTTAGAAGTCCAAAATGGGCCTGTAAAGTCCTTGTCATTAGAGATTATAAAGAGAATTACTTTGGTGAAGCCAGACACATCTTCTGTTTCTCTTTATTTTCCTTTTAATGTCTTAACTTTTCTACTCTGACAGTTATAGAAGTTATGCATATGGTTTTGTGGGTTCAGACTCTATATGTATTTTAAACAATGAGCGCCAACATTTATTAAGTGCTTTCTACTGCCAAGCATTGTTCTAAATGCAACAACCCTGTGTGTGGGTACTATTATTATTGCATCCCCATTTTACAGATGGGAAAAATGAGACATGGAGAAATTGAGTACAGCTGGTAAATGGTGAAGTTGGAATTTGAACCCAGGCCATGCGTCTCCAGAATCTGCCCAGGTAACCACCAAGTTATAGTGACTTTTAGTAGGACATAAGACAGGTTCACATGCATGGTAGAGGGAAAATCACACCGTGCAGTAGAAATCCTTTCTGAAGGTCTCTTTGGAGACTCAGATTCTGAGGACACAAAGCCAAAAGGGATTGGCGGACGCTTCTTACCCCACCTGTCACAGTCCAAGATGTCAGAGGGTAGAGGGCAGCCTGTTCCCCCAGACTCACATCCCCAGCTGCAACGTGCCCAACATGCTCATGGGAAAATGGAGCCTACCTCAAACGGGACTGAAAGCACACTGCACTGCTGCGTGTGGTGGTGGGCAATGGAGACAACTGAGATGTCCAACACTGGGGGACGAGACAAATCAGTGTTGGTGGATATAAACTGTGGAATTCTGTCCAGCATTTAGAAGTAAGAAATTTGATATAGATACACCAGAATGTATTTAAAAAGCACAGTGTTGGTTGAAACAGTAAGAAACAGAATGAGGTCTCTAGTCACTTCATCATTAAGGTAGATTAAAAATATGAATACAACAGAGAGCCCAGAAATAAACCCACACATATATGGTCAATTAATCTATGACAAAGGAGGCAAGAATATGCAATGGAGAAAAGACAGTTTCTTCCGTAAATAAATGGTGTTGGGAAAACTGGACAGCCACATGCAAAAGAATGAGACTGAACCACTAACTTACACCATATAAAAAGTAAATTCACAATGGATTAAAGACTTGAATGTAAGACTTGAAACTATAAAACTCCTAGAAGAAAACATAGGCAGTCAGCTCTTTAACATCAGTCTCAGCAATATTTTTTCAGACGAGTCTTCTCAGGCAAGGACCACAAAAGCAAAAATAAACAAATGGGATTACATCAAACTAAAAAGCTTCTGCACAGCAAAGGAAACCATCAACAAAATGAAAAGGCAACCTACTGAATGGGAGAAGTTATTTGCAAAGCATATATCTGATAGGGGATTAATATCCAAAATATATAAAGAACTTACACAATTTAATATCAAAAAAACAAACAACCTGATTAAAAAATGGGCAGAGGACTTGAATAGACATTTTTCCAAAGAAGATATACAGATGGCCAAGAGGTACATGGAAAGATGTTCAACATCACTAATCATCAGGAAAATGCAAATCAAAACTATAATGAGATATCACGTCATACCCGTCAGAATGGTCATTATCAAAAAGACAACAAATAACAAGTGTTGGTGAGGATGTGGAGAAAAGGGATCCCTTGTATACTATTGGAATGTAAATTGGTGCAGCCACTATGGAAAACAGTATGGAGGTTCCTCAAAAAATTAATAATAGAACTACCATATGATTCAGCAATTCCACTTCTGGGTAGTTATCCGAAGAAAATGAAAACACTAATTTGAAGACATTATGCACCCCTAGTTCATTGTAGCGTTATTTACAATAACTCAGATATGGAAGCAACATAAGTGTCCATTGATAGATAAAAGAATAAAGAGGATGTGGAACGGAATGGAATATTTCATGGAATATTACTCAGCCCTAAAAAAGAATGAAATATTGCCATTTGTGACAACATGGATGGACCTAGACAGTATTATGCTAAGTGAAATAAGTCAGACAGAGAAAGACAAATACCATATGATTTCACTATACATGGAATCTGAAAAACAAAACAAAACAGAAACAGATTCATAGATATAGGAAACAAACTGGTGCTTACCAGAGAGAGGAGGGGTTGAGGAGTGGGCAAAATAGGTGAAGGGGAATAAGAGGTACAAATTTCTAGTTGTAAAATAAATAAGTATCGGGATACAATGTACAGCATAGGGAATATAGTCAATAATATTGTAATAACTTTGTATGGTGACAGATGGTATCTAGACTTGTGATCATTTCATAATGTATATAAATATCAGATGACTATGATGTACACTTGAAACTAATAGAATATTGTGTCAATTATACTTTAATTAAAAAATAAATAAATCGCACACATAGAAATCTCAAAAAAAATAGGTACACAAAACAGCACAACATATATACAAAGATACGTATTCTTGGAGGCCTAAGAAGAGGAAAGAATTGGGAATAAGAGTCTGAACAAATTAATAAAAAAGACAAGAGAAAAACAGAGTCTGATGGTGACATGGTCCACATTGGGAATGTGGATGGTAAGTTCTTAAATGTCATGTCATTCATTCCTTCACTCATTCACCTAACAAATACAGTATTCCCGGCCTAAGGCACAAGAGGCAGATGGCACAGGGAGAAGATCCTTGCTCTGGGATCAGGTAGACTGGCGCTCCAATCCTGGTTCCTCACGTATTTGCTGGGTGGTGTTGGGTAACTTCTCCAAGAACTGAATTTCCTAGGCTGCAAAATGAAAATAGTATCTAATTCATAGAGTTGATGTGAACAATGTGTGCAAAGCTCCTTTCGTGCAGTACTTGACCTGGAGTATAAACAGGGAGCCTGTAGTAGACAGTAACTACTAACTTGCTATACTGGTGATCAAAACAAAGAAAGTTGTTGTGGTTTGGTGGAAGAGATAACCTTAGACAAATAAGTGTCCAAAAATTTTAATTATCAAAATTAGTGCTACAAAGGAAAAGGTATAGGGTGCTATGAGATCATTTAAAAAGTTCTGAACTTGTTCTGGGGGCTTATTGTTAGGACTTCAGAGGTGTTTAAGATATTGAATAAATTAAAAGTTAAATTGAGGAGACCAACCACGAACACTTACGTAACAATGTTCAATAAAGCTCTCAAGGCCAGCGGGAGTGATGACACCAGGCAGCAAAGGTGCATTGAGGGCCAGCCAATACAGTGTTCAGAGGAGGACGGAGGTCTTAGAGAGCTGCTCTTTGGAGCTGGGGTAGCCTGGGGGCTGGTAGAAGGGGTGGAGGGCTGGAGGGAGCACGGACGGAGTAAATGCTGGAAGCAGGGTTATGTAGGGTCTGCCTGGGGACTGGGTGTAGACCCCATGGCCAGAGAAAGAGGTCTTGTTCAACCCTGCCCCCTTCGGATCCCCTCCCCACTCCCACACACACTCCGGAAGATACTGAGTTACTCCTCCAAATTGGGCTGGTCCCTGGCTATCTTCTGTAGTGTTCCATTAGCCAAGATTTTATGGGGCTTTTCTTTCTGTAATTTATATTGGGACAGCAAAAGGCATTTGTTTTCATTTTCCACGTATAAAATTACCACACTATGTTTTTCAGGCTACACCCACCCCTCCCCAGAAGTTCTGAACCTCCCCCTCCCCACCACTGTCTACCCCCAGCCTTGGCCCTGATTTTCCCCTAGACCATTGTTTGCAAAATAAGTAGTGTGGGTGAGGGGAGAGATAAGCTCCTCTGGAAGGTAGGTTAGGGCCAGATAAGAGGACCTTAAATGCTGCTAATGTCCCTGCTACTGTAACTACCCCCACCTGAGGCACAAATTCTCCTCACAAGAGGTGGGCGAAGTGGGGCCATTTAGGGCAGACAGGAGTGAAGTGAGCCCACCTCTGTGGGACCCCCTTCTGCAAGCTGGCACTCGGGCCATGTTGGATGGGGAGGAGGTAGCCTGATATGTAAAAGAACTTGGTTAGGTCAACCCCAAGGCTGGGAGTTGGGAGGCCGGTTTTCCACAAGATCTGTCTCTAAGCCCACTAGCTTTTTGTATGCCAGAAGAGAAGAGTTCTTTCCGTTCTGCACATTTCAAACACCTCACTCCCTTAAAGAGGAGCTCAACTGACGGTCTTCAGTTCTAACTTGAGATCTCTAGGTAGTACTGGGTGGGTAGTGGGAGGAGAGGGAGTTCTCCAAGTCATTTTATTATATTTCTGTGAGGAAGATTAGCCCTGAGCTAACATCTGTTGCCAATCCTCCTCTTTTTGCTGAGCAAGATTGGCCCTGGGCTAACATCTGTGCCCATCTTCCTCTACTTTATATGGGACACCGCCACAGCATGGCTTGACAAGTGGTGCATCGGTGCGTGCCCTCGATCCGAACCTGCCAACCCCGGACCGCCGAGGCGGAGCACGCGAACTTAACGGCTAGGCCACCAGGCCGGCCCCTCCAAGTCATTTTAATATCACAAATGGCAAAATGTAAAAATATAAAATTATCAAAATTTCACATCACAAAATTTGCATACAAATTTAATGCATTAATCCATGATAAGATGCATAAGCTAAAGAGACTCAGATCCTTTGCTTTTGGCTAGAATTGTATCTACCCAGTGTGGTGAAACGGGTCATCTATGCTGATTCCAAAGATGTGTTTCTTAATAAATGCAGTTTGTTTGGTAGACAGGATCCTCAATACGTGGAGTCCCTTGAATAATAACGGTAATAAAAGATAGTGGTTGAGCAACGCCTGGGCTCCCCTGATCTAAAAGGTTTTTTTTTTTTTTTTTAATATTTCTTTATTTTTTTTATTGTGGTAACATTGGTTTATAACATTGTATAAATTTTGGGTGTACATCATTATACTTCTATTTCTGCATAGATTACATCATGTTCATCACCCAAGGGTTTGTTGAATAATTGAGAGGAGAATCAAGTTCTGCTAAGCAAGAGGGAATAAGGGTGTGGGAGAGTGGTATAAGCCTGGCAGAATCACCTTCTACCCAGGGAAGGGCCATGGTCAAGACCATGGAATCTGGGAGAAAAGAAGGCGAGGCAGAAGTGTTCTGCCAGTCATTTCTGATTGTCTTTGAGTGGCAGTCACAAGTTGCAACCAACCTTAGGAAGACGTTCTCATTCTCCATCAGGATTCCTATCCAAATTTGGTGTTAGTTGGTACCTACCCATTGATGCATGAGCAGTACTGAGTTTGCAAGGACAAGCTAAGTAGCCTGAAACTCACCTCCCAGCCTGAAACTGCCCCCACCCCACTCCCAGCCCAGGGAAGCCACGTTCAGGTTAGCTCTGCGCAGGTGTTGACAGTTAACCTCATTCAATTAAAAAAAATTTTTTTTCCTTCTTTTGTTGAGGAAGATTTGCCCTGAGCTAACATCTACTGCCAATCTTCCTCTTTTTGCTTGAGGAAGATTTGCCCCGAGCTAACATCTGTGCCCACCTTCCTCCACTTTGTGTGTGGGTCGCCACTGCAGCATGGCTAACCAGTGGTGTAGGGCATGCCCAGGATCCAAACCCTCGAACCCCAGCCACTAAAGCGGAGCATGCAAACTTAACCACTATGCCAGAGGGCAAGCCCTCATTCAATTTTAATAATAGGAAAGACTCTTCATCCACCCATTTTCCCATTCATTCATTCATTCATTCAACAAATGTTCTTTGTGCAAGGGATTGTGGAGGCTGTGGGGGCCTCCATCTCTGAGCTCAAGGTCTATGAAGTTGATGATGCCCTAAACATTGCAATACCGGCTCAATGATAGTAATGGGAATGATGATTCTGATACTAGTACAACTTCAGTGATGGACTGTAATTAGCCAGTTTTGGCCCAGGGGTTGGAAGCCTCCTAAGTCTGACTGGCTAGAAGAGGAGCCGGGCTGGAGTGGGCAGGCAGCTGCGGTGCCAGGAGGAGGCAAGTCTGTAACTAAGATTAGATTTAAAGGAGCAATCTGGACAGGATCAGACTGAAACACTGGTCTCTCCCAGAGATGCACCTCCCTACAGCTTCTGCTTACACACCTGGATATGCGCTTCCTTCTATTCTGTTACAGGAAGTGGATCCAGTATAGATTGGGAGTGGGTCCTGAGTGCAAGATTCCTACACATAATGTTTTTCTGAGCTGAGGGTGTCCTAGAGAGCAGTACTCAGGAGACCAGAAATCCAAGACCCCTTCAGCATCTAGCCTTTGTCCCCTAAAATTCCAAAGTCCAGGTAATTGAGCTCCTAACAGGTGTTGCCTGTGAACAGGGCAGTTGCCTGCAAACAGGGCAGTTGCCTGCACTGCTGGGAGGGTCAGAAGCAAGCTTCCTGGTGTCAGCCAACCCCAGTGCTGTCCAAAAGGCCATGAGTGAACATTGGCGCACTTGACTGAGCACAAGTCCCTGCATTCTCTCAGCCTTAGCCAATGGGCCTGCCAACCAGAGGCTGATGGAAATGCGCTGCTCTTGGGTGAGGAGGAAGGAAAACAGGGGCCCCATTGAGGTCCTACCAAGGTAGCTCCCACTTTGGCACCTAAAATGGTCAATTTTAGCTGATCGAGTTCATTTCGCAACTTGGTTATGCGATTCCCAAGCGTTACCTCTTATCTCTAAACAGAGGTGTGAAAACAGAACCGACTTGGCACAGACTGGCTGCCTAAAGGAGGGTCTTTGTGTGAGGCTCAAGGCTTGTAGGGTGGAAAAGGACACAGGAGGCCGCCCGATATGCCCTCTGCCTCAACTCACTTATTTTTGCTTCCATTCATTCAAATGAGACCAGACACTAGTTGACTTGCATAAAAAAGTGGCCCCTGTAGAGAGAAGAGATAACACTCATGTCACCACGTGGGGCTTTGGCCTCTGCCCGGGTTGAACCTACAGCCCCAAGTGAACTACTCAAATAGCTTGTGGATGTTTCCCAAAGGTGTAGTGAGGCTTAAGCACAAATATGCAGCCAGCACCGTTTACCGCCTCTTGGGAGTGAGAAGCAAGATGGCGCCATGCCAGCAGCCTCACAAAGCAGTGTTGTTAAAGCTTCTTTAGATGCTCCTGTGTGGCTTCATCGGAGCAGAGGAGGATCTGTTTACGCTGACTGGCTCCTATTGATCTTCTGGGGGCTGGGAACTACAATGCTGGCCTCTGTTAGTCTCTGGAGTATGTTGGGAGTGCTTGGCCAATGCTTGAGGGTGTCCTGTGATCCTTCTCGGTTAGTGTGATACTGAATTACACCCTTGGAGGGTGAGTTCATTCCTGGACCTCAGAAAACAAGTTTCTGACTAGGTTTGGAGCAGAGGGAAAACTTCAGGCATCAGATTCAGTGAGAAGCCCGTTGTCTCCTTGTGGTGAGTTGAGCGCAGTGTTTCCCAGAGTTGGGTCCCTGGGAAACCGGAGGTCCAAGAGTTCATCCAAAATATACGTGACAGTGAAATCTGTGGGGCTGATGCACATATTTCTCCGCAATCACTTTAATCTCAGCAGTGGTCTCTTATGTGGAGAAACTTCAGCAGCTGTTTTGCTGTAGTTTGTTTTCCCCCATCCAGAAAGGCTGTGGGCATTTCAGGCCCTTTGTCCTGCTAAAGGGATTACAAAGTGAGTAAAGGGAAGCCATGACCTGGATCAGGGGGTAGGGCCCCGGGTCAGAGAGGACCAGACCAGCCCCGTCCCCGACCCCCACCCCACAGGGCTGGAATCTCCTTCCTCTTTCTTCCAGGAGCTGTCTTCATCCTGGGGGCTCTGCCCTAAGATGCACTGCTGCCCACTTCTTACAGGACTTTCTTTTAGCAGACTGAGGGATCTATTATCGCTCCTCTTGGATCGGGTTTCATCAAGGGCAATACACTACATACATTAGTAAAATCAATATATTCCCCAGTGACCTGAAACATACTCTTTCAAGAAACTCTTCATCTGTCACCTCTTTACCTCTCGGCCTCCCACCTCCTAGTCCAAAAAGGCACGAAATCCACACCACTCTTCTGCTTGAAGGCTCTCCAATTTGGCTGGAGGGTCACTTACCGGGTCCCTATATTCAGAACCTGTGACATCTTAGCCCACTTCCTCATGTCTAGTCGGGCTTCCCTTCAATCCACTCTCCACCCTGCAGCCAGAGTGAGTTTCCTAAAATGAAAATCTGCATGTCATTCCCCAGCTTAAAAGGTTTTATTTATTTATTTATTTATTTATTTATTTATTTATTTATTTATTTATTTATTTATGTTTTGGTGAGGAACATCAGCCCTGAGCTAACATCCATGCCAATCCTCCTCTTTTTGCTGAGGAAGACCAGCCCTGAGCTAACATCTATTGCCAATCCTCCTCCTTTTTTTCCCCTTTTTCTCCCCAAGGCCCCAGTAGATAGTTGTATGTCATAGTTGCACATCCTTCTAGTTGCTGTATGTGGGATGCCGCCTCAGCATGGCCGGACAAGCAGTGCGTGGGTGCACGCCCTGGATCTGAACCTGGGCAACCAGTAGCATGCGTACTTAACTGCTAAGCCACGGGGCCGGCCCCATTAAAAGGTTTTAATAGTTTCCTATAGTTTTGGGAAAAAGAGAAAAGGTAAATGTCCTCATGACATATGTCATTCAGAGTCCTTAAGGATCTGGCACCTTCCTTCCTCTCTCGTTTCTTATCCTGTGTCACTCGCACACCAAATTTCTTCTAGTTTGTTCTGCAACTTGTCTCTGGCTGTCTTACGCTCTCCTGCTGCCCCGCACAACCGTTCTACTGCCGCCAGATCTGCCTTTTCTCCAAGACCAAATAAATGAGGACAGGCATGCTGTCTTATTTGTCTTTCTGTCCCCAGCACCTTACAGAGGTGGCAAAACACAGGTGCTCAGTAATTGTTTGCTCAGTCATTTTAGATAGAAATCTTCCCAGTATGTATTATGTGCCTTCTTAAACAAGGTGTTCTCAACAATATTTAACTACTCTTGATCGGCTCCGTTTTCCTGAAGGGACTGTGTTCAATCACGATTGCACCTCGGTGTGGTGAGAGGGAGCTGGGCCTGGAGTCCTTGGGCTCTACACCTGGAAAGGAAAAGAAAGCATTTTTAGAGGGCCCTCTTGTATTAACTAATAGCTTTTAAAAAGGAGTTTGACCAAAAAATTCCACTTCCGGGATTCTATCTCACGGAAATGCCGTTTTTGAGAACAAGATATTGGAGCTGGTGTTTAAAAGACCCGGGGAAATTCTACACCACAGAAAATGATGTAACTATTAATAAGAAGGGAGTAGATTTGTATTTCTGACATGGCGGGATGTCCATGGTATTGGGTGAGAAAGTGAGTTGGAGAAAAATTCGAACAGTATCATCCTTAAATATCTGCGTGTAATTTTTGTGTGTATAGGAAAAGGTCTGGAAAGATACACATCAAATGGAAGAGTATGTTCATTCCTAGGAATGGGATATAGAAAAGAGTTGGAGAATAGTCAGTTTTACGTGATATTTTTTGGCATGGCTTGAGAGCTGAATTACCCCTAGTCCAATGGACTGGTGAGGGTCAGAGTACAGGACCCTAAAGCTCTAACATTATTAGCACTGACACGAGGGATTCCTCTCTGCCTCCTGCCTGCTTTCTGTCTGTCAGAGGTCACTGTCCTGCCTTCAGTGCATTTAAATAGGGGATTCTGGAAGATGGGGAAGGTTGTCCAAGACCCATAGTCACAGCCTGCCAGTGGGAAACGTGATGGAGAAAGAGACTCTTTCGGTCGGGGGACTTCCCTGAAATGACCCGTGAGGAGGCCAGTGTGGGTCTGAGTCTAAACAGCTCGTGTTGGCGGTGGCGGGCCCTGCAGCCGCACTTCGTTCTTGGTGGTTGTGAGGTCAGAGGGAAAGCCTGGGTTGGGTTCGTGTGCAGGTAAGGCTGGGGAGGAGCAATATGAATACTAATAACTGCCATTTATAGAGCACTTCGTGTGTCTGCACTGGGCAAAATGCTTTCTAAACATTCTCCTACTCAAGCCGATGATTAAATTTTCTTCATAAAACCGACAGATTTTTTTTTTTTTAATTCTCTTTTTTACCCCCGACATGAAAATTAAAGCCCACAGATAATAGGTGATAAAGGCAGGATTTGAACCTGGGTCTGGCTGAATCCAGACTTCATGCAGGTCACCACCACACAGCCTAACCCCACGACCTAAGGGGTAGAGAGGGAGCGGACAGAGTCCAGGTACTGGAGCCACAATCCCACGGGAATTCAGGGGTTTGGGGAGACATCTGTGTGTGCAGTATAATGGAAAGAACACAGACCTCACGGGCTGACAGACCTGGGTTTAAACCTGACTAACTTGATGACAGTGAGGGCAAGTGCCTCTCGGAGCCTCCACGTTGTCATCTGTAAAGGGGAACAGTAATCCCGCCGTCACAGGCTGCGGTGAAGAGTGAAGGAGCCGGTGTACGCAGAGCACAGAGCCCTCCGGGCGCACAGGAAGAGGGCACTTGGCGGTGTGGATTCGGAGACCACTTCGGGCTCTTATAGTAATGAGCCAGTTTGTCACAGGGCGGAGTTACCTGGCCCTTTCGCATGCATTATCCCATTTGACCCTCACAAGGAGCCAGCACACTATCTCCTGACTCCCTTTAATCGCCCTGCTTCAGGCAAGCGTTGCTTACACCCTAGTCTCTGCTTCCTGATTCCATTTACACCTCAAACTGCAGGAATCCAGTTTGGACCCACCACTCAGCTGGAACTGCTCTGCCCAAGGTCACCTCCAGCCTGCTTGCGGCAAAATCGAGCAGATACTTTTCAGTCCCTATCTTACCTGACTTCGCAATGAACATTCTTCCCTTAGCTTCTAGGTCTCACTCTCTCCTGGTTTTCTACTTGCCTCTCCAGTCGCTGCTTCACCGTCTCCTCCATGGACTTCTCTTCCTCTACGGTCCTTAACATGCCGTTGTTTCTTGGTGTCTGTCCTAGACTATACTCTGACCACTTCTAGTTCCTTGATATTTCCAAATCCATTGATTTCTCTTCACCTGGCAGCTGGAGTAATCTCCAGATCGGATGGTGTCATTCCCTACTCCATCACACCCACTCTTTGTCCTTAGGATAAAGACCACACAGTCTTCACTCAATTTGCCATGATGTCCTGCCCATCAGGCTCTGGAATATCTTTCAGGCTTCATCTTGCCCCTGTGTGCCTTGTGGCTGGGGGCTCTGCTGTACTGGGCCCCTGGGGCGGTCCCCTATGCCCTAGGCCCTCTGCATGTGTGCCTTCTTTTGCTATAAGACTTTGCCCCCCTGGGCCCTTCTGCTTCCATCTGCCCCCCCTCCAGACCTTTGCTAAACCAACTTTCTGTCTGTCTAGTTTAAATATCACTTCCTCAGGAAGCTTTTCTTGATACCCCACAACAGGCTGGGGCCCCCTAGTTATACGTTTTTCTTGGCATGCTGTACCTCTCCTTCCTAGCGTTTATCACAATTGTAATTAGTTATTTGTGTAATATTTTTAGTAATTGTCCCCAAAATGCATGCTCAGTGACAGTAGCCCGTGTTGGTCTTATTCACCCTCAATCTCCGCCAGCCTTAAGTGCTCAGTCAGCCCCTGTTGGTCAAATGGATGGATCTGTATGGGGGCTGCCGGTTCTCTCCTCCCTGGCTGACTGCTGCTCTCCCTGCCTCCAGTCTCCATTCAAACCACAGACTTATCTTTCGAAACACAAACCTTGATCATGTCATTTTCCTACTTAAAAACCTCCCACTGCACGAGAGTAAAGTTTAGACTTCACTCTGCTTCTCTCTCCAGACTCATTTTTAAAAATAAGCTCATCATTGGAACTCTAAGTTCTGCCAAATTTAACTGAACTGCTTCCAGCTCCTGTAATAATTGGTCCTCTGTCGGGTTTCATATGCCTTAGTTCTTGCTGTCCCCTCTGCCCGGATGAATGCACTTCCCCTCCATGTCTGACTACTTGGTGCCCCTGGCCCAGCGGAGTGTGTCTCCCATGTTGTTGCTGTTATGTGCCGTCAAGTCAGCTCCGACTCCTGGCGACCCTGTGAATGAGTGGTGTCCACAGTGTACTGTCCTCAACGGCCCTACTCCGCCTCTGTAGACTCATGCCTATGGCTTCCTTTATGGAGTCAAACTGTCTCAGATTTGGTCTTCCTCTTTCCTGCTGCCGTCTACTTTCCCCAGCATTATTGTCTTTTCCAAAGAATCCTGCCTTCTCAGGATGTGCCCAAAGTAGGGAAGCCTCAGTTTTATCATTTTTACCTCCAGCGATAGTTCAGGTTTCATTTGCTCTAGAACCTACTTGTTCATCTTTCTGGCAGTCCCGGGAAGGTAGAGCTCTCCTCCACCATATTTCAAATGAATCAGTTTTTTTCCCTGTCAGCCTTCTTCACTGTCCAGTTCGCCCCCGTGTGCCCCAGTAAAAATCCTGTGCTACCCCAATCACAGGAGAAGCCCAGTATCTGTCTACACGTCTGTCTCCTCCAACGGATGACAAGCTCCTCGAGGGAAGGGCCAAGACTCACCCAGCACTGTGTTCTCAAGTCCCTAAAACACAGACCCTGGCACACAGAACAGATGTTCAGTAAATTTTGCCAAATGAAGACTTACCTGATTTGTACAGTCTGTGGCTTATAAGTTCAGCCTGATATAATTTGAACGGTTGGTCAGATAAATGCATTGGTTCCTCTAGAATATTGGGGAACAGCCACTCCAAAGAGAGTATACATGCTCTGTAATGCATTATTTGGTGGTATGGGGGGAGGTAAGAGAGGAAGGAGTACTTTTTAGGTTACTCATCTCTTTAGCTCTCCTCTAAATGCATGCTATTTGTCCTTTTGCTAAGATAAAATAGAATATCTTTCTGCATTTTCTCTCTACTCTCCTTACTATATCGATGAGTGCTGGTTGGAAGGACTGGTTAGAAAAAGTGGTGAAATATGCTTTGTAATTACCAACTTAGGACTCCTTCTAGCGTTGAGATGTGGAAAACAGTTTCTCCTTTTGTTTTCTGTCCTAGACAACAGGGAAGAGATGTGTCCAAGGAAAGAATGCTTTCTACTTGGTGGTGGGATCACAGGCACCAAGGCTCATTAACACTTATGTGTCTTCAATTCTGCAGGTTCTGCCCCCCCCCACTCACCTCCCAACTTCTCCAAACAGTGCATCTCACTCCTTCTCGAAAGTCCCCAGCATGCTTCTGCCCTGCAGAAGTAGTTATCAACCCAGTTATCAACCCTGTGCATTAGAATCACCAGGCTTTTAAGGAATACAGATGCCCAGGACTTTCCCTACATCATTTGAATAAGAATTTCTGGGATGGGCTTGGGCATAAGTAATTTTGAAACCTTCCCAGGTGATTCTAATGTGCAGCCAGCGTTAAGAACCATCACCCTAGGCCTTCGCTGGACTTCCTCACGGAAGGTCCTCTCTGCCCAACCCAGGCTTTCACCTAAAAGATGCTACTTACTTCAGAACTTCTTCCCAAGGTACCCAAATCCAAATGGTCCTCCTGTGTGACCCTGGATGACACTCTATTTGGACCACTGTCATGATAGCTCATTATGGTTATTTATGACAGATGTCCCTTACTAGACTATCGGCTTCTGTAGGGCCCTTGGTAGCACAGATCAGAATGTCCAGAGCATTGTGAGTTTTTAACAACTATTTTTTTTTTTGTGAGGAAGATCGGCCCTGAGCTAACATCTGCCAATCCTCCTCTTTTTGCTGAGGAAGACTGGCCCTGGGCTAACATCCATGCCCATCTTCCTCTACTTTATATGGGATGCTGCCACAGCATGGCTTGCCAAGCAGTGCGTTAGTGCGTGCCCAGGATACGAACCGGTGAACCCCGGGCAGCCGCAGTGGAGCGCACACACTTAACCGCTTGCACCACCAGGCCGGCCCCTAACAACTATTAATTAGATTGAATTCAATGGAAACCTTGGTTGCTTTTGGATTCCCATGGGTTGTCAGGGAGTTAAATCCTTCCTTTCCTCATCCATGCTAGGCCAAGAGGCTGCACCTTTTTCTATTTTGCCCTGATAATTCACCCTTCATGACAATATGGACCACATTGACTGCTGTAAGTCCAGTTTGGCTCAAACGTTCATTACAGGATTGTTTTGAGGGCCTTGGAATGCACTTGGAATGGTGCAGGCCAACATATATGAGGATACTAAAGCAGTGAACTAAACACTGTTTTACAAATAAATTGATCAATTGATGAATTGATGAATCTCAAAGACTTAATCGTAAAAAAGAAACAACAAACCAGAAACTGACTCATAGATACAGAGAACAAACTGGTGGTTGCCAGAGGGAAAGGGAAGATGTAATGTACAGCATAGGGAATACTGTCAATAATAATGTAATAACATTGTGTGGTGACAGATGGTAACTAGACTTACTGTGGTGATCATTTCACGATGTATATAAATGTCGAATCACTATGATGTACACCTGAAACTAATATAACATTTATATGTCAACTCTACTTCAATAAAAAAAGTCCCCCCAAGTCCCAATTTCTTTGGTATCTGAAGCTTCCTTTTTCAAACTCAAAGCTGCCTATCCTTACCTTAACCAGTTTCCACTGGTCCTCTTAAATGTGTTTTTTTTTTTTTTGTGAGGAAAATCAGCCCTGAGCTAACATCCATGCTAATCTTCTTCTTTTTGCTGAGGCAGACCGGCTCTGAGCTAACATCTATTGCCAATCCTCCTCCTTTTTTTTCTCCCCAAAGCCCCAGTACATAGTTGTATGTCATAGTTGCACATCTTTCTAGTTGCTGTATGTGGGACACGGCCTCAGCACGGCCGGAGAAGTGGTGCGTTGGTGCACGCCCGGGATCCGAACCTGGGCCACCAGTAGCAGAGCGCGCGCACTTAACCGCTAAGCCACGGGGTCGGCCCCTCCACTGGTCCTCTTTAACAGACCAACAGCCACTCTGCTATGAATGTGCACATTCTTAGTCCCTATTCTTTCTGACTGGAATGGATTTCACGTTATCTTTGAGAAAATCCTACCCACTATTCAAGATCAAATTTAAATGTCAGCCCCTACATGTCCCCAGCCAGAAATAATCTCATTCTCTTCTGTGCTTCTAAAATACTTATTTTCTTACTGTTTAATAACTTATTCATTCTAGAAATATTTATGGAGCACCAAATATGTGCTGGATTCATTTATCCATGGTCTCATTCAGTACTCTATTATAATTATTTTTGTTTTATCCTCTGGGGACAGTGGCTGAATCTTGTCCCTTTTCCTGTCTCCCCTCTGCCTTCCATTCTAAGAACAGGGCTTTTCACAGAGTCACGTGCAATAATGTGGTTGACTGAATTAGATAAATGTGTTAAGCGATTTCGTCGTTGTGTGAACATCATAGAATGACTTACATAAATCTAGATGGTATAGCCTACTACACACCTACGCTATATGGTACTAATATTATGGAACCACCATTGTGTGTGTGGTCCATCATTGACTGAAACGTTGTTATGTGGCACATGACTGTAGTCTCAGTAATGTGAATTGGGCACAAATGTTCTTCTGGATGTGGATAAAGGTATCTATTTTGACCTATCAAGATATATGACATCTATAGAAGTTTGGGAAGTAATTTTAGAATGAAGGGAAGGCTCCAGTTAGGGCTTGTCACATAGTGCCACCCTCCAAATTCTTCCGTTTATAATGGATAAGAAACGCCTTGTCCAGAGTCGCTTCCACGGCAGCAAGGATCTGAGTAGTTTGGCAACTGAGTTATGATGACTTCACCACCATCCTGCCTCCACCGTCTCACTCACTTCATGTGACTCGCATGTGGCTGCTTCCTGCCAGGGTCGGTGCTCTGTGTGAACACGTGTTGGCGGACATTCTGATCTAAATTGCTGGAGTGTTGCCACTTTGAGCGGGTGCACGTGGGGAGAGTACATATAGACCATCATAGATCTCTTCCTGGGACGGTGGAAATTCACCTGAAGGCTCTTGTCAAACATCTCCCTTGGATTTGCTCTGCTGGTCTTTCACGCCACCTTTTGCTGCCATCAAAGGCTTCTCCTGCTAGGTGTTTGCTTTCCCAGTGACCAAGTGAGAGCTGCTATTTGGTTTCTGCATAAGTAGATTGGGATTTTTCTAATTCCTAGGAAGGACTACCAAACCCATTTCTTAAAAAGGCTAGAAATAAATCCCACGCTAACAGTAATTACAAATTTATTTATTTTTTATTATTTTTTTTTGTGAGGAAGATCAGCCCTGAGCTAACATCCATGCTAATCTTTCTCTTTTTGCTGAGGAAGACTGGCTCTGAGCTAACATCTATTGCCAATCCTCCTCCTTTTTTCTCCCAAAGCCCCAGTAGATAGTTGTATGTCATAGTTGCTGTATGTGGGACGCAGACTCAGCATGGCCAGAGAAGCGTTGCGTCGGTCAGTGCCCGGGATCCGAACCCGGGCCGCCAGTAGCGAAGCGCGCGCACTTAACTGCTAAGCCACGGGGCCGGCCCTAATTGCAAATTTAGAACACAACAAACTCCCGGTCCCCACATCCGTTACAAAGTCATGGATGTGATCAAGCTTACAAGGGTAGGTTTTGCCTTTCTCCTTCCCAACTTGGAGAGTGCTTCCAGCTCTATCAGGGACTTGTCAAGGACAGGAGAACGAAAGGTTGAGAGAGAGACAGAGCAAAACAATGACAAAAGCTGGGAGAAATGAAAGATTGCTGTATGGAAAGCAGCCTCTGGGAGAAACGAAATGCTGCTGAATGCAAGGGCAGCCTTCTGGCGACTTGGTGCAAAACGTAATTTCTGTGGGAAACAGTTTTTACAAAGTCAAAATGAATTGGTGTGTTACTACAAAGTTTTTTCTTCCTTCGACAAATGATCAAGGAAAATGGATTTCAAAAATGTAAACATTCTCTTACGGTATTTACAGCTTCTCTAATACAGGAGGACAAAGGTCTCAGAGTTTAAAGGAAAAAGCAGGAAGAGAGAGATAACAGTTCTTTTACAGTTTGATTGTAATCTAAATATAACAGGGAAATCACTCTGCACAAAGCACCGTGATGGGTAAATAGCTGGGTGAAGAGATTATTGGGTCTTTTTTTCCTTTTCTGTACTTTTTCTTTCCTATAAGTTTTCTTTGTCTTTGAGAAAGGCCGTTAGTGATGAAGACAAATAGTGGTTGAATGAAAAGCCAACGTTGAGCCTTGCTGATAGAGAGTTTGGGGAAACGATTTGTTAGGGCAGAGAAGCTAATAGATTAGATGCGAGACCTCAGAGATTGCCCAGTTCAATCCTTCTTCTTACCCATAAGTGTGCTGAGCCCAGCAGGTGTACAGCTGAAGGAGCATGAAGCCTCATCTCATGAAAGTTCAGGAGTCACCTATGTCACGACACGGAAGGAATGCACTTATTTTTCTACCAAACTGGTGGTCTAATGAAAATCTCTTTAGGAAAGAAATCCTTAAGTTGCCTCCATAATGACCTCTATTTTCTTTGGTAGCAAAGTCATTCGTTGATAAAAAGTTTAGTTGTTGGGAAAAGTCGTTGTTCTCCTGGGCATCTAGTTTAATGTTCAGTGAATTTGGGCTGTGCTAGGTCTGGCTCTACTGTTGATCCTTCAGAGGTGTCCATACCTGTAGGTTTTGTTCCCTGCCCCCTAGTTGCCCAAAGTCTCACTCCTTAGGAGAGCTTTTGGTGAGCATTGTGGGGGCGGTACAGCAGGGGCCCTGGGGGCAGTGTTGACGGTGCTGGCTTTCCGGGTGCTCTGGGCACAAGTCTGTGGACTCAAACGCTCGTGTGACAGTCTCGCTTCTCCTGTTCCACTTGGCTCTGTGGCTGCTGACGGCATTTGGCTCTGTCCACTGGCACCAGCTGCGGGCCTCAGCCTCTGTTAATGCTATCTGTAGGGGGGTCTCCTCTGTGAGAAGGGTGAGGCCCCTGCAGGCCCAGGAACCCAGTGGTGAGTTTGGATATGTTCTCCCTCCTGGGAGAGGGGGCCTAGCCATCTTCCCGACTCCTTGCCTGGACTTCTTGTATCAATTCTTTCATAGCTGCTTCCCAATCTGCCTGCCCCCACTGTCTCTTGGATGACAGTAATCGTGTCTCATTTATCTCTGCAACTCTGTGTTTAACCCACGGTGGGCATTTAATAGATGTTTGTTGCAAGAAATGATGCTAAATGGCCATTCTAGTCTGTGAAAAATAGCCGTACCTTTCATTTCAATCATTTATTAAGTAAGCAGTGCTTGAGCCCATCCTATGGGGGTGCCAGAGTAGTGACGGAAATGCAGACCCTGCTCTCAAAGGACTTCCAGTTAATTAATATGACAAATAGAATTGAGTAACTCAATTGAAATGTGCTTACCAGTGACCTCATCTTCACCGCAGGGGCACTGGGAAAGAGACATTGACTTCAAAGTCATCTTGGACACCGTTGTCGCCTTTGATAAAGTAAAACCAGCTTTAGGTAATGTGTAGATGAACAGTAATGGCTGGTCTAGTCATTCTTGGTTTAACCACCGGTTCCTGTGTATACTCTTTGTGCATCTCAAAGAATTCCTCCCTGCAGGGGAGAGAAACACTCAAAGCTTTCAAATCAACTTGCTGGTCATCTCAAACACTCTTTTCCAAGGTCTTCTACTGGTTATGAAGACATTGACTTGTCTCCTGCATCCTTCTCTATTAACAATCTTCAAGAAATTGTCTGGATGAGAGTTTATGTCCTCGTGGAGAAACTGCCCTTTACAAGGGATACGTTGTGTGACACCAGCAGCCAAACTTGCAAAACATGTTCTGAGCCCCAGATGTATCATATTTTACCTAAGAAAATTAGCAAATTATATAAAATACGTTTTACAAATGCATCTCACTGTCTTTGCAAAATATTACTGGGTAGAGAGCAAATACTGCCCTTGCCTTGTCGGCTTTTGGGGAGGGAGTCTCAGGCGGGGGGCACTTATTTGCTCAGCATCCATCGCCAGACCATGCTCGTGACAGACCAAAATGTGGCTGTGAATAGCAAGTATATCACAAGGGTTCTCAAATATGAAAGTGGAGTTGGAACAAAGAGCAGGCACCAGACAGACTTCCTCTGTTAAAGATTATCCAGTGTGTCACCTGGTGCCAACATTCCCATAAGTCCCAGCAGCTCTGTCTCACCTAGGGGAAATGAACGGCTTTGAAACCCTGCCCAGGACCTAGTAGCATTCCATGAAACGACCTCATCACAGGAGAATGAACTTTATCTCTAAGACTGTAAGTGTGTTTGCTCTAAAGATGATTTACCACATTCAACAATTACCAAATTTCCTAAATTAAGCCTGATCTCTTGTTATAATTATGTATCTCACAGCTAGAGGAGTGTAAATCTGTCTGGCTTGGCCTTAGTTGAATCTGCAGGCTGATTCCCACTTTGGGGGAAGCAAAGAGAAGAAGCTTTCTCATTTGGGAAGGCTGAAACCAGAACCAGCAGAACCAGGGCCCGGTCAGAAAGACAGATTGGAGGAAACTTCCTCCCAACCTCTGGCCCATCTTCCTCCTTCTAGATCCTAGTTCTATGTCTCTTTTTCTTTTGGCAAGTGAGGCCCTTGAGGTTCATGATTTATCATTGGGAAAACTAGTTTCTCTTTTTCCTTTGCCTAGGCCAGTAGGAGAAGCCAGCCACTGGCAGTGACTCCATTTAACTCCAAGAGAAGGCAGACCCCTCACCACTCCTCCTCTGTTTTTGCTTGTTCTGTTCCTTTAGCAGCAACTCCCAGTGGCTTCCAACCACAAAGCCTGGTTCTGAGAAGGGAATGAACTATGTCCCTTGCTGGATTTTATTCCCTTTGCTCCACTTGCTTCAGGATGTTTACAATCCAGTTAAAGGATAAGGGCTAATGCATGAAAACCATTCGAGAACAAACATAACACAGCACAATTCAAAAGGAGAGTGGGTGGTCCATGGGTGCTGAAATGGTCTGAAAGACTTTGTGGAGAGGGATGATCCTTGAGCTGGGCTTTCAAGAGTGAGTAGTGTTTGGACGGGGAAGGAAGGACTGTTCCAGATGAGGGAAATGTCATGCCATTGTTAGACGGCAGGTATATGCTCA
Source organism: Diceros bicornis minor (assembly GCF_020826845.1). NCBI lineage: Eukaryota > Metazoa > Chordata > Mammalia > Perissodactyla > Rhinocerotidae > Diceros > Diceros bicornis. Next base: position 13,167,334 of record NC_080755.1, on the reverse strand, counting down.
TTTTAGATCCTTTGTGCCGTTTTGTAGGAATGTGTGGCAGAGCTGGGGGGTTTCAAAAGTAGAACTAAAGTGCTGTGCTTCTGGCATTGGGCAGCAGATCTCAGGTAAGAGCTGGATCAGAGGACCATAGAGGGGCCTTCCAGCTCTAAACGCATGGTACCTTCCAGATACATAGATGTGAGTGGGCGCTGAGTGTCCAAGGGACGTTCTGGCCACCTGAGGTCACTTACCTTTCTTCAGCTGAGGCCACTTATTACAGGTGGCAGCAAGGACTTCGGGGTCACACACAGCTAGGAAGAAATTCTGACTCGGCTCTTACACACCCGAGCTATTTTGGATACGTGATTTAAACTCTTAAACAAAATGGGAATAATGATGCCCTCTTTCCAGAGGTAATCTGCAGGAAAATACGAGGTAATGTATAAAATGCCACGGGCTCCACAAACGCTAGTTTCTGTCTTTCCATCCTGTTTCGCTCTTCTGGCGGGATTTTTCTCCTCCTCTCTTTTATTTTGCCTGGCTGGAACTTCCTTTCTCACCTCCCTCCACCCACCCCAAATTGTCCCTGGGCTCCGTTTGAAGGACCCAAGTGTGTGTACGGAAAGATTAAGCTGTCCTTCTTATAAAGGAAAAACGTGTTCAAAATGGGGCACATCAAAAGTGAATGAAGGTGACAAATGTTTATATTTGGAAAGTGCTTCTGCTTTGATCCTGGTTTCTATTTTTTGAGAGCTTGACAAATGTGCCCTCCGGGCCTTGGCGGCAAACATCTTCAGTCAGCAGAGCACTTTAGAGGAGGAGAAACTCATTTGATCCTGCACTTGCTGTTCCCCCCAGTCCAGGAGATCCGCAGTCGCAGAATAGGCCCCCTGTTGTTTCCCTGGTGCACCGCCCAGAGCTGGCATCCTGGCCACCAAGGGGCCACCCGCTTCCCTCAAGTCCTGCTCGTAGGGCTGAGAATGCCAGAGGCGGTGGAGGCCGTCCCTGGATCCCTTCTCTAGAGGCTCTGGAGTGTACTTGGTCACCATAAATGGTTTCCTGACTCCTCTGCCTTCCTTCCTCCTCTGTGAGGTCACACTGAACCTTTGCTGAACAACCTCTGACCCACGAGGTGCCAAAAGTGATTCCCTGAGGGGAAATTCTCCAGGGGTGGCCGCGCCTCGTTCTGAATTCAGGGGGAGGTCTCCATACAAAAGCCACAGAACTGATTTTTCCAGGGTTTCTTAGACTTCTTGGAAGAAAACTCTTAACAGGCTTTTAAAAAACATGTTAGCCACCACATTTTGCCCAGTTCTTGCAGGTAGGTTATAAAATGTTTTCACGTGTGAGATGATTCAGCATGACAGCGGTTTTCATTGTTCAATCGTGAGGAAGCTGTAGCCAGCTTCGAGGCTGATTTTCACTGGAAGCCCTCCTTGTCCACCAAGTGGTTCCTTTCAGTGCAGACTAGTTTCTTCCCATGGGACAAAACGTCTCTGAGATGGTATCCACTATTCCTGTCAGGGCTAGTGTCCCACCAGTGAAGACAGGATCTACTCTGAGTATTTCCAACAGAGGGACTTCAGCGCCAGGAATTGGTTACATGATGAAGGAATGGCTGAGCAGCCAAACAGGGGACAGTGAGGCAGCCAAGAGGTTAGCTACAGCAGGAAGCAACCACCACCCCAGGCTGGAGGGACAAAAGGAGGAGGTGGCATTACTTGAGTGTAGGGGTTGGGGTTGTCTAGCAGAAACTGAGACCACAGTGGGTCTGTCCGGCAGGTGCTGGAGCTGGAGGAGATACATCCTCCACCGGTGGAAACAGGGGAGAGAAACGCTCTTCCTCCTCCCCATCTCCCACGGGAACCTCTCATCGTCCATTGCTGAACAAAGACAGAAGCCAATTGACGCAGATCCTGGGAAACACAGCCTGCAAGTGACAGCAGCTCTCTCCCAACCCTTAAGGTTTAAAGCAGAGCAGGGAGAGTGAGAAAGTTCTCTGGCTCCTAGTGTCTAGAAGCCTGCTTTGGGATCTTCTCCTTCTCTGAAAACCAGAAAGCTGTAGGAGGAGGGGAGAAGGCCAGAGTCCTGGAAAGAGAATGGTATGAGCTTCTGCCAAGCCTGAGCTAAGTGAGACAGAGCCACACTCTCATAGGGGATGCTCACCAGGCACCAATGTTCTCACAGAAACACTCACCCCTAAATAGCTTCTGGAGCTCCCTCGCCAGTGACTGTGACCCACCCCCTGTTCTCAGAATGGCTGGCTTAGGCAGGTGGCATTTCCAAGAATGCTCTGGCTGGGATTAGCAGGTTATGAATTCCCCTAGAGGGTCACTGAGAAATGTGACTCTTGCATGCCTTGATAACTAAGAGGCACAGTTGTTTGGCTTCTTATGGTAAATGCTGGGTTGTGGTGACATTTTGGGTATGAGGACACTGTCGATTCTGGGAATCTGCAGTCTATTTCACATCTCTTATTTGATTACTCCTATACAGCTTTACAGACACTGCCTGCTTTCTTATCTAGATGCGTCCTGCGTGTGATGTGTGAGAATATATTTACTGAGAGGTTGTGGGGGGGTGGGCATAGGTTGCCAAGCAACTCACTGGAAATGCAGGGCTACAGAGTTTACACTCTGGGTCACCTTGGGAAAGGTGCTCTGCTGCCCTGGGCCGCAGTGCTCTCTCTTTGGCAAATGGGAGTTATAGACGCTTCCTAATAACCCTGCCACCCTCAAACATGCCCCTCAAACACACACTTTTTGATGGTGTTTAATAATAACACATTTTTTTCTTACTTGTAAATATATGTTCATCATAGAAGATTTGGAAAACAGAAATATTTAAAGAAGACAATAAGAATTGCCTATGATTCTATAACCCAAAAATAACCATTGCTAATAATTTTGTGAATTTACCTTCAGTTTTTTTTTCTAATTGGGTCATAACTGTATATTTAGTTATATACTTTTCTATCTAATATTCGGTGAAAGATATATGTATATTTTATTTTCATTAAAACATTTTTTAAAAAAAAATCAGTGAATAACATTCTACTCAAATGGATGCACTGAATTTTGTTTAGTTAATCATTATTATTGGATGTTTATACTGTTTCCAGTTTTTTCTCCTATAATTATAGTTTGATCAACATTCTTTGCATAAATTTATAACCTGGTGCATCTAAAAATAAGAATACAATTAAGAGGCGTTGAGGGCCCAGCCCGGTGGTGTAGTGGTTGGGTTCGTGCACTCTGCTTTGACGGCTTGGGGTTCGCAGGTTCGGATCCTGGGCGAGGACCTGCACACCGCTTATCAAGCCATGCTGTGGCAGTGTCCCATATAAAGTAGAGGAAGATGGGCACAGATGTTAGCCCAGGGCCAATCTTCCTCAGAAAAAAGAGGAGGACTGGCAACAGATGTTAGCTCAGGGCTAATCTTCCTCACACACACACAAAAAAGTAAAGTAAAAAAACAAAAGAGGTGTTGAATGATGAAGAAGAAAATACTTGCAAAAAAAATGACAAAGGAACAATGTTCTTAATATATGAAGCGCTCTTTTAAATCATTATGAAAATCACTATTGCCTTAATGGAAAAATGGAGGGAAATGAAATAGAAGAGTTATCCAGTACCAATAAATATATGAAAAATGTTCAAAGTCACTGGTAATCAAGAGACACAAATTAAGACAACAATGTGACCCTGTTTTTGCCTGTAAAGTTGGCAAAGATAAAAGCAAAACAAAAACCAGAAAATGCAATGCTGGGGATGGTAGTGATGCAGGCGAGAGAGACAGCAGGTTCATAGTATTCCTTGTGGAAGAGTAAATTGATACGCCCTTTTTGTTTTAAGAGAGATTTTGTTTATTCACTTATTAGTCAATAATTATCAACATCCAAACATGATTTTAGGTGCTGGGAGTCATATAAAGATATGTGGGATATAGCTCCGATCTTTGTGGAGGTTGTGATCAAGTAAGAGAGATCACAGCCATCCAATAAAGATAATGCAAGGTCAAGTGCACTGACAGTAGGAGCGTCAGATTTGGAATCAGAAGACTTGGGTTCTAATCTTGACTTTGGCTTCTTGTTAGCTATGTGACTCTGGAAAAATCGCTTTACCATCTTGGGCTTTAATTTTTTCACCTGCATAATAGGTTGTAGGAGAATTAAATGAAACCAGAAATCTTAAAATATTTTGTAGATTGCTCATGCTTTGCACATGTAAGGCTGGCATCTCTGTGATTTCAAAGGAAGAAGTCCTCATTTCCTGTTGGGAAGACTCGGAAGGCTGGTGGAAGAGGAGAAATTATCCCAGGCATTTTGGGGGGGATTTTGACATTATGAGATTGTAGAGAAAGGATGGGCCAAATGGCAGGAAGTGAATCAGCAAAGCTGGGGAGGTGGGAGAGGGTAAGGGGAGTTTAGGGCCCTGTGAGTAGAAGGTATCTAGCTGAGGTATGAGAGACCCATAGCCTGGGGAAGCTGGATGGGGAGCTAATTGTGAGAGAGCCTTGATGCAAGGCCAAGGAGTCTGGACCTCCTTCTGCAGATAATCAAAACTACAGAGATTTTTAAGTAGAGGAGTTACTGGGTTACGGTTGGCGTCTAGAGTAGGAACAAAATGATAGGTGAACCCAGCATGCAGATCTTGGTTTCTAACACCATTCTCCAGTAAAAGGAACAAGAGTTCCTTGGAGAAAAAGCCAATGCTAAGGCTGCGGGAGGGAAACAGAAGATAAGCCTGAAGCATCCTGTAGTGCTGGAAAGTAAGAAAGCACTAAAACAAAACAAAACAAAAGTAGGGGCATGTCAAAGAGACACAGGAGCCAACCTGAAAGAGCCCCCAATGGCCAAAGCTGGAACAATTTGAGCACTAAAATAAATAATGTGGTACTGGATTATAACCCAAAGTTTAAAATAAATATCCGTGAGTCCATATCTGTATAAATAAATGAGGGAAGAAGAGGCAAGTCTTTCTTGTAGAAGAATTCCAAATAATTTACATAGCTACTCCTCTTGCTAGGAGATGGAGCTAAGTTCCCCTCCGCACTCTCCCCCACTTGAGTGTGGGCAGTGGTTAATGACTTGCTTCCAAAGGGTAGAGTACGGCAAGAAGGGGCAGGGGGAGTAACTTCACGGTGGAGGAATCTGGCAAACACTACCTTGGCTTGGTGATCATCAGCAATATGTTGTGTTGACAGCATGTACCCTTGATGTGATGTGATGAGAGGGGCACTTCACCTCTGTGGTGGTCTTACCCATAACCCCAGTATAACCACAGGAAAATTATCAGATCCACCCAAATTGAGGGACATTCAACAAAATACCTGATCAGGACTCCTTAAAACTGTGTAAGTCATTGACAAACAAGAAGAGTCTGACAACCCTCCTCTCATGGACCAGAGGAGACTAAAGAGGAATGACAACTCAATGCAGTGTGGCATCCTGGATGGGATTCTGGAACAGAGATAGGATATTGGTGGAAAAACTAATGAAATCAGAATAAAGCATGGGGTTCAGTTGAGAGTAAGTCCCAATGTTGGTTTCTTAGTTGTGACAAAAGTACCAGGGTGGCAGAGGATGTTAACAACAGGGGAACTGGATGAGGAATATATGGGAACTCTCTGTACTACTTTTGCAACTTTTTTGTCAGTCTGAAACTATTTTAAAGTAAAAAGTTTATTAAAAAAAAATTGTTTTTGAGTGAAGCCTGCAAACCTCATTTTAGAAGGTGATGAAAAATTCTATGGTGACTGATAGAAGGCACTCCATGGGGACAGGTGTAGGGAATGAGCTGCCTAGAAAGAATTTCTACACAAGACACCCAATATTCTGACTCCCATCTCCTTTTATTTGATATCAAAGGCTGCGTTTTTTTGTGTAGCTTAGAAATTTAACCTGGAAACACACACAAACACACAATATCTTAGAAAATCTCTCCAGAAATTTCAAGTAATTTTTCCTTATAACACTTAAAGACTCCCTTTGACAATCATTAAAGATATAAATAGCCAAGTTTCCCTGGACCCATCTCTGTAACTATCTTTTTTTTTTTTGCATTTTTGGAACTTCGAGGATGAAATATGACAGGAAGCTTCTGTAGGCTCGGGTTAACTCTGTAGTATGTTTTACGTTACCTTCCACTCATGTTCTCCTTGAAGCCTATGATTCTTCCACTGAAAGGTCTATTCACCATTAAGTTAAGGGGTAAGTTTTAAAAAATTAAGGTAAAATAATTTTTCCCTTAATCCCACTACCCTACCACCACAACTTTTAAATTTCTTCATGCTTCCTGCCAATGCACCTCTGAGTCAAACCCAGAAAGTGTCACAGGTGGCAAGAACATGTTCTCTGTGCTCACCACATTCCCTCCAAGAACAGACTCACTTCCGCCAAATTTGCCTTTACAGGTATTTTCTGTTTATGAGCTGGCCAATAATGAAAGTTAACTTGGGGCCTTTTTTCTTTTCAAAGACATTATGTGCTAAACACACTTTGATTTTGCCCTTCCATTTTCCTGTTAATGCCCTGTGCCTGAGAGACAGGACTGGCTACATAATTTGTAGGACTCAGTGCAAAACGAAAATGCAGAGCCTCTTGTTCAAAAATTATTAAGAATTTCAATGGAGCCGGCCCTGTGGCGTAGCGGTTAAGTGTGTGTGCTCTGCTGCTGGCAGCCCAGGTTCGGATCCCAGTCACGCACCGATGCAGTGCTTGTCAGGCCATGCTGTGGCGGCGTCCCACATAAAATGGAGGAAGATGGGCACGGATGTTAGCTCAAGGCCAGCCTTCCTCAGCAAAAAAGAGGAAGATTGGCATGGATGTTAGCTCAGGGATGATCTTCCTCACACACAAAAAAAAGAATTTCAAGGCAGGGCCCGGCTCAGTGGTGCAAGTGGTTAAGTGCGCACGCTCCGCTGCGGTGGCCCGGGGTTCGCCGGTTCGGATCCCGGGTGTGCACCGATGCACCACTTGTCAGCCCATGCTGTGGCAGGCATCCCATATAAAGTGGAAGAAGATAGGCATGGATGTTAGCCCAGGGCCAGTCTTCCTCAGCAAAAAAAAAAAAAGAATTTCAAGACAGCAGCAGCAGAGCATTGAGTCAAGCATGGGGTCCTTCTAAGCACCAGGATGGCACAGGTCGTGTCCCCTGAGGCTGGGCCTGCTGAGAGGACTTTCGGTTAAGGGGCTTCTCATGGTGTCCTTGGACCTTACTCCAGAAGAAAAGGGGAGGAAGAACTTTAGACCCTACCGTCTATCATTCATTCAGAGAGGCTGGTAGGAGCTGGAGAATCAGGGAGGGGGCTGCACGGAACCAGGTGCGCTTTGTCCAGCAGCTCAGCCTCATCTTTGTGATTAGAGAGGCTGGGGTGTTAAAGGAGGGGGCGCGGGATGGCCTTGAGCTAAGTGTCTGGATAGGTGACAGCACTTTCATCACAGTCTCAGCGACGGGAAGGAGGGGGAGGAGGAATCTTACCTTCAACTTGGAGAACACCAAGGCTTCCTCCTGCTGCTCCAGAGAGACGTAGAGGCCTGCTGGGACCATCCGACCCGGGGCATCCCGGGACTTGGACTGCAGTTCAGTTCAACAGTTTTTGAGCAACTACTGAATGCCTGGGACAGAGCAAGAAGCTAGAGATAAATGTGAATGAATGAACGAAGTATTTACCCTCACGGAGATAGTCTAGTGGGGGGAGGCAGATATATAGATAGATAATATCAGAATAAATGTGTTGGATGTTTTCAAAGCCCCCCTAATCCTGCCTTGGTCTTGAGGATGTGGGGATCCTGGCCTGACCAAACTAAAGGGACCCCCGACTTTCCACATGTCTATGTTCAATCCAGCATGTGGCAGGTGAGAGATGCTGTACAGTCTCTAACATCAGCCAGGAGAAATCCTCTCATGGGGGCATATAGCAGGGTTCCCCAGTGAAAAACCCTAGTGTAGATGTTTTATTTAAGTTCCATCTAAATATATCTTAAAGGCTCCAAGTACATATATAACTAATAACCTAACACATGCCAGAGTTTTTAATGGGTTAGATATATTTTTAAATTTACCAGTTGAGATGATTAAAGGGTTTATTGCTTTTCTAAAATAGCAAAGTGAAGAATGCCATCATAATGTGAAAAAGTATTTCCTATGAGTCTCTATCACAACTTTAAATGATCTTCTACAGTGTTATCTCAAAATCAAAGACTTCTCTGAAGTGAGTAGTTTGACATTTCATATCATACAATAGGTTAGGGCTACAAAAAGAAGCTGATGGATGATTCCACATCAATCGTTATAAATTCAGTTGGCTGACAAAGGTGCCTGGACCCACAACAGATCAGAACGATCATCTCTCAGGCTGTGGTGCCCAAGTTTTCCCAATCTAAAATTGATAATGATGATTTTCTATTTGATAATCATTTGACAATGATAAGCACACTCATAGGGACAACAGTTCAGAGGGTTTAAAACCAGGACCGTTGCTCACATGCAGAACCACTCCTGCCTTCATAGCCGGGGCCACTCGAGATTCTCATTTCTCTCCTCCCCTGTAGCTGTCCCTGTGCCCTTCTCTGACCTGACTGAGACTCATTCCATGACACAGCACGACTGTCTAAGGTTCCAGGCCCTATCCCATCTCCTCACCCCTGTGACCGGCAAGGTGCCTGACACACGTGCCAGGTGCACAGGAAATGCTGATTGAACAAGGAAATGAATGATTCTCGTTTCTTTCTTGCAAGTACTCTTCTGTTGATCTTGCAGTGGTCTTGAGTTGTGGGTAGGCAGAAAGAAAGTCCACTTTTGCATGAAGGAACAAATACCCAGTGAGCGGGGCGGCCCCGTGGCTTAGTGGTTAAGTGCGCACGCTCCGCTGCTGGCGGCCCTGGTTCAGATCCCGGGCGCGCACCAACGCACCGCTTCTCTGGCCATGGGGAGGCCACATCCCACGTACAGCAACTAGAAAGATGTGCAGCTATGACATACAACTATCTACTGGCGCTTTGGGGGAAAAAAACAAAAACAAAAAACCCAGTGAGCTAAATGAATTACCCCAAGTAACACAGCAAATTGAGACGGTGCCAGGGCTGCTGACTCAGCCTCCTGCTGCTTCTCCATCGCTCTGGCCTACAGACCGGAGCCACTGCCTCTGTTAAATAACCAAACTATAGTTACAGTAACAACTGTTGGCTGTAAACTCTCCTGATACAACTGGTTAATTATGGAACTTGCTAACTCAGAGTAGCATCAGAAGTACTTGACAATTTACTGTTAACCTCCCTAGAGAACACACTTTTGGAAACAAGATGTTAAAACCCTCAATGAGACAGAGAAGAGAAATAGCAGTTGAAACCCGATCTATGCTTAGATATTAAAATCTCCCTTACTACCTGCCCCTCTCCACTTATCTTTTTTTGTAAACAACACATAAATACCAGGAACAGTATGTCTAGAGTTAGCAACTCAATTTTCTGTGATTTAAGAAGTATATGAAAAAACCAAAAAACCTGGAAAATAGTTTGAGGAGATAAAAGTGTTTACCTTGTGATAAAGAGGTCAGTGTTGTCTAGACAAGGGGAACTAATACGTCCTTGTTATAAGGAAAAACGAAGGGAGAACCAAGTTGTGACTGTGCCCTGGAGGACAGCAGAAAGGTCAAAGCTCACAAAAAAGAAGAGTTTGGGCCAGCCCCGTGGCTTAGCGGTTAAGTGCACGCGCTCCGCTGCTGGTCCCAGTTTCGGATCCGAGGCGCGCACTGACGCACCGCTTCTCCGGCCATGCTGAGGCTGCGTCTCACATACAGCAACTAGAAGGATGTGCAACTATGACATACAACTATCTACTGGGGCTTTGGGGAAAAAAAAAAATTAAAAAAAAAAAGGAAGAGTTAGCAGGAAAAAAACAGTCATCATAGAAAAGTGTACTGGGGGGAAAAGAAGAAAAAAGAATGACAAATCTAACGCTTAAAATTTTTTTTCCAATCAGAAATCCAAGAGCTTTGATAGGCATGACCCTATATGACCTTTCTTTGACACACTAGAGCTTTTGAAAAACCAAAGCTTTTAGACGAAGTCACCTGTATCACAGTGGGCTGATACACAGGTAGATGCCACTGACTTTATCCTGGGCAGCTTATGATATAATCTTGTGTTCCAGAATTAAAATTTAAAAGTGAAGACTCATCACATTCTTCCAACCAAATAGGAGAAACAGCTTTCTTTTCTTGAGTTAATTTTTATTTTCTTGTATCTTTTTTTGTCTGGAGATATGAAGTATCTTGTGTGAGTCTGGAGATACGAAGTATTTTGTGTGAAATTCAATTCTGATGAAAAGTGCTCTCCAAATGAAAAAGTGGAAGATAATATTAGAAATTCCCCTCCTTCTATAGGTATATTTGACCAAGTCCTTCTGAGGTTTCCAGACTTCCAAAAAACCAAACAGGACAAGAAGAAAACACCTATGAACCTCCTGTTTCTTGACATTGAAACCTGCTCTCTCCTTCAGGTAATTCATTTCAGGAAATTACCAGTCTGATTCAGAGCCCTGGTCTTCCTGTAGGTTTCACGGCCCACCAGTAGTGGGCTATTGAGACACGGGTGCCCAGCACTGTCATCACAAGTTGGGTTAGAGAAGCTCTTGAGCAGAAAGTCCTGATAAAAAAGGTCTGGAGATTTCAATCCTCCTTTCCTTGTTGTGGAATGGGGTGAATGGGGAAGAGATAAAATGGTGGGGAATGAACATCGATCTCACGAATAGGTTTAATTTGACCTTTAGGAATTTATTAACTTATTATTGAGTTAACCTAGACTGAGATCTAAGAGTCTTCCTCAGTAGTATGCATGATTCAGGGGTTGGTGGAGTGGAAGGTACATTAGATTTAGTTATGGAGAAAGCTCAGAATTGGGCCGGGAACAAAGTGTGGCTCTGTATGCAAGTGTCTCCCGCCATCTGTCTGCTTGATGGTTGGGCTTCCCATGTTCTCCTTGTGAGAGTACACCTCCCCACCCATCACCTGATCCCCTTTGAGTTTCTCTGTTCTCCAATTCCTCTGGAAATAAGGCTCCCAGAGGGGCAGGAAGGCAGCTCTGGTGTCCGGACAGCTTGCCTCCATGTTCTCTTAGCCAGAAGGTGGTGGGGATACCAGCAGTGGCCACCCACCCAGCCCTGCCCCGGTGGAGGTGACGTGACCTTTTCGGCTGAGGGGACAGCCGGCCAGTGTCTGGCAAGAGCAATAAGGAAGAGGGACCAAAGAGGTGATCAATTGGGTCATGCAAACTCTGGCCAGCAGGACCCTGTCGGTTACTCAACTCTTCCCTTTCTTCCACTCCAAGGAGAAAAAGTTCAGGCTTTTCATGGCAGAATTCTCCTCCCGTGGGTCTCCACCCCTGGACTCCTCTCAGTGAGGATCCAGAGAGGACTCTAGTTTTGGAAGTCTATGACTTGTAGGGGCTGTAGAGGTCGCTCCCTCATTGACTAGTCTAGTGCCCATGCTGTGTGGAGGCGAGGGGTAGAGATAACAGGGCCAGAGAGAGTCCTGCAGAGCCCGGGGAGCCAGCGCCCGCCAGCTCAGTGATGGAGGCAGGCACGTGGCAAAAGCAAGGACTGTCTCCTCTGGAGTCCTGTGAGGGGCCTGGGCAAGATGAAAGGTGCCAAGTTGAAAGGGATTTCATCTTCAAGCAGAAAGCATTTAGCAGACGTCTGAATGATCACTTGGAGCAGGGGGAGATATTATGCCAATTAAATCAAGACAATAGCATCTTGTTCCCCCTGCACTGAACCCTGTTAAATTGCCTGTCCAGGGGAAGGAAAGTATTTCATTATTGTACCTTTGAAAAAGGATAATCCTTTCTGTATTTCCTCTCTGGGGGAGGGTGTCCTTTGTTCTTGTGCCTCTGACCCACAGCTACTCCCCTTGCTTAGTTTCGGGGGGAAAGACTTGGTAGTTAAAAAAAAATCGTGTGATTAAATGACCAAGCTGTTAGACAAGGAAGGACCCATCTCAAGGACTCTGATCAATAAAACAGGAGTCTCCTTTCGGGCTGGGGTGGCTAACATCGAGAAGTGCCCTCCTTCCTGGGTGGGTCCTACAGCGCTGACCCCTGCAGGGCAGGCATTCTGAGTGTGGTGGACACGCAACTCTGGGGAAGAAATTTTAGATTTTGGGGCCACACTTTCCACTCTGATGACCTCACTCCAGGATGGAAACCATAACAGGGGAAGTACTTGCTTTCACAGAATCATAAAACTTTGAGGTAGAAGGGATCATAAAGCTCATGGAGCCCAATGTCCCCATTTTACAGCTGAGGACAGTGAGGCTGGGGTTGATGGAGTGACTCTCTGGAGGTGGAGCTATGCGTCTGCCGAATGAGGCTAATGTGCTGTGCAGCACACAGGGCTTGTCCCCAAACTGTCATTGGCTCCAGGAGCATTAGAGGACAAAAGGGAAAATTAGAAACCCTGCCTGACATAGCTCCCTAAGTCATCGCGCTCTTAGCACCGTCGGGAAGTTTCAAGCATCCTTTTGTCAGTCTTAAGAGTTGTTTTAGTCATGGAATGTCCCTCCCTGAGGACCAGAGCCTTCCCAGGCATGAGTGAGGAATGCCTGTTTCTCAGAGTCCTGCTTCTCCAGGGGGACCATTTTTTTCAGGTGAAATGCAAACCTCGCCTTTTCTTAGAAGGGTAAATGACAAAGACTATCTTTTCCAGACTCTGGTCATTGCTTTATTATGGTCCTAACTCCCAAAGAGTGGTGACAATTAGGTTTCACACGAGAAAGCTAGTTGTCACCCCACTATGGCTGGGGGTGGGAGGCTGGGGGGATTTTTCTGGGAACAGACTGGGTATCTTCTGGGAGCCTCACTAATTGATACAGTGTTGGGAGCAGTGGCTTTCCTGGAGGACCTGACCACAGGCATCTGTGCCAGTCTTCACTGTAGTGTGAAGGTGCAGAAAGGTTGATTTTGGGATGAGCAGTAGGCTAGGGAGGTTTGATAGTACTAGGCGGATGGAGTGTGGGGGGAGGGGAAAGGGAGGAGGATACTGGCCTGGTCCTGGACTAAATCTTTTGGGAAGGGCATTTACTGGAAGTGGTGGTGGGATGGAGGTGGAGCTTCCAGAATTACCTGTCTAGCAGCAGATTTTCTTTGAACAAGATGCAGAAATCTCCAAGTACACAGGGCTGCCCCACTCAGCCCCACTGTGTTAGTCATGCTGTGCCTGTTGCTTAGGAGTTGGAGAATACTTTGAATCCTCCTATGGCCTTCATCCTTGAACCTCTCTTGTCAAAAATCCTACCAAACTTCTTCCTTAAAAAAAAAAAGTAGGGCCAGCCAGGTGGCATGGTGGTTGAGTTCGCACTCTCTGCTTTGGTGGCCCTGAGTTTGCAGGTTTGGATCCCGGGTGCGGATCTACACACCGCTTACCAAGCCATGCTGTGGCAGGCATCCCACATAAACTAGAGGAAAATGGGCACAGATGTTAGCTCAGGGCTAATCTTCCTCACCAAAAAACAAACAAACAAACAAAACTCCCCCTCAAAAAAAACTACAAAAAAAGTAAACTGAGATCCCAGTTTTACTTTTATTTGGAGTTAATAGTAATTTTGATACTTTTGATATCAAGAGGATAGTAAAGGATAAAAGATAGAGAAATCTTCACTACCTGACAACTCTCTGATCCCCTTCCAGCTCAGAAATAGAGCAAAGGGACCAAGACAAGGACATGCGTGAGTGTGTCGTAGTGCTGCCAGGCAGAATCACGGTGAATGACCACCCTCCGGTGTCCCAGTCACTACCTCTGCGTTTGTTAGACCTCTCCAGAGTGGAAGACCGCAGTCCTGGGGGAGGGGGAGGGCAGGGGGAAGCTGGAGAAGGGGCATTAGGATTATTTCTCGGCTGCTCGTGCCTCAGACAGTGGCAGAGCACCAACCGGCTCTGAATTGTGGACAGTGTGGTTACCACTCCTGAGAAGCCTGAGTGAGGCTCCAAAGAGCCTCAATGAGTTGATGGTTTCTCCTAGCAGATAGAACCACTCCCATTTTCTGAATCTTACAGAATTTCAGGTTGCCTTAAACCACCAGAAAGAGCTCTTTTAAAACCCTAACACATCAGTGCATGGCCACCCTAACCATCTTACACCGTCCGCCCTCTGGCATGTGACCAGCCTGCAAGAGGTGAAAGGTCAGCCTTTTATTATTTGTTAAAGCACTCAGCAACCCAGAAATAAACACGGACGCTGATGTGGATTTGAGAACTAAAGGATATCTTTCAAGTCTAATAAATGCGATAAAAATAAACAACATCCTTTCATAAATTTAATGGAGCATGGCTCAGTGTTTGTCTTGTGTCATGTACTTGAGATTACCCCACTACAAGAAGAAAACGCTTGATTAATGCAGGGAGTCTGTTTGGTAATCTGCAGTGGTTGGAAAATATTTTTCTACTTCCTGCCATGCCCTTTTTTGCTTCTCTAAGAATATTATTAATGGTGTGCTTTATAATAATGAGAATGCAGCAATTTCTAGTGAGAAATCCAACAGATTCCTTCATTGCAGCCACTCTCACATTTGGTAGTCAGTTAAAAAAGGATTCCATGTTCTTTTTCTTCCACCCTGTTGTTGAAGAGTTTTACTTTGGGTGTTTATGACATCAGAGAAGAATAATAACAATGACAGATATATCTAGCACTTATTGAAGTACTGGGCAAAGCATTCTCTATAAATTGTTTAGCCACACAGTCCTATGGGGTGGGTACTGTTTTCATTCCCATTTTACTGATAAGAATCTAAGGTTTTGAGGTTAGGTGTCTTGCTCAAGGTCACGCAGCTAGTAAACAGTGGATGACAAGACTAGTTCTGTCTGACTCCCATTCTCACTGGAACGACTATGCCCATCCCCCAGAGGACCAAGGCATTCCATGAAGGGCATTCATCTTATTCATTCATTTATTGAACTCAAATATGATTAGAGTAACTAGTGGGTGCCAGGCATTGTTCCAGGCACTGAGGATAGGGACCAAGGCAGACAAAACCCTGCCCTCCTGGAGCTTACATTCTAGTGAGTTCTAGTGAGGTGAGAGGTAAAATCAGCAAAATAAATCATCAAATATATACTAGTTAAGTGGTGGCATATGATATGGAGAAAAATAAATCAGGAAATGAATATATAGGATATGAGAGCAGGAGTTGCAATTTTAAATGGAGCAGTCAGAGAAAGCTTCTTTAAGAAGGTGAGATTTCAATAAAGAGCTAAAGGAGGTGAGGGAGTCAGCTATGTGGCTATCTGGGGAAAGAACCATCCAGGCAGACGGAACATGCAAAGGCCCTGAGGTAGGACTCTGCTTGGCATGTTTGAGGAACCAAAAGGAGACTAGTGTGGCTGCGGAAGTACTGACAAGGGGGAGAACAGTAGATGAGATGAGAGAGGCACATGGACGCTGGGTGGTGTGGAGCCTTGTAGGCCATATAGGGACTTCGTCTTTTACTCAGAATGAGATGGGGAGCCATTGGAGGGTTTTGAGCAGAGAAGTGACATGCTCTGACTTAAGGTTTAAAGGATCCCTCCGGCTGCTGTGTGGAGATAGACTCAAGGGAGGCAAGGTAGAAGGGGAGCCCAGTCAGGAGACTCTTGTAGTAAACCGGGTAAGAGATGGTGGTGGCTTGGACCAGGGCAGTAACGATGGAGGGGACAGGTTCTGAAAATATATGGAGGCAAATTAGAGTTTGCTGATGGATTGTGGGATATGGGATAAAGAGAAGTGTTAGGATGCCTCTGAGGTTTTTGTTTCAGGTGAATCCCCTGAGAGGAGTTACGAGGCAGTGACTTAAAATCAAACTAGAAATGTATTTGCCTGAGAAAGAGATCATTGGGAGGCTTGAGGAGGGAAAAGGAGATTTATATCAGATCTGAAAATGGGCTTCTGTGAATAAATTTTACTCCATGCAGTCCACTCATTGACAAGCAGGGGACACTGAGAGGGGGCTTCCAAGAGCACGCTTGGTGGATGCAAATTGACGGGGGTTATCCTGTGTGATAGAAAAGTTGACAAAGATAAGGCCTTTTTCTGGTCTTTTTTCTTCTTGAGAATATCTTGTCTAACCCAGCCTGAGGGAAGAACATTTGTCACAAACCATCATCAGGCAGGAACCTACAATTGTGCCTGAATGTGGACAGGTCAGTTGGTGGATTATGGAGGTGAATATTCTGAGGGTGAGGGCGGGTTCTGAGATATGCAAAGCCCGGCTGATTATCAGACCAGGATCTTGCAGGTTCCTAGAGGAAGTAGGGAGTAAGGAATGGGGAAGGTTTAGGGGTAGCTGGAGTGCAGCAGAAAAACCTTTATCTCCTTTGGGAGGCCTAATCCAGAAGCCATTGAATACTCTAAAAACCAAGGCGTAGGGTGGGGGAAGGAAGGGGATCATATCCATGGGTCAAGGTAGATTGGGGATTGGAAACTAAATCATGCTGGAATTTCCAGGAAATGCTCTTCTATCCCCACCCTTACCCTTACCTACCAAAGTGCTCTAGACTGCAACATGGATTTTAGAATTAAATCTCTTTCTTTGAGGGCATTGGGAAAATTTCTTGACACATGGTTGGGATAACTGCAAAACTCTGGGGTGTCCCAAGATTGGAAAACTCTGGGAAAACCAGTGTTCTGTGGTAACAACAGCTTACCTTTATGGAATGCTTGCGCAATGCCAGGCCCTGTGGCAGGCAACTCAAGTGCATTTTCTCCTCTAATCCTCACACAATCTGAGGAGACAAGTGCTTTTTGATTATCTGTTTTTTTTTAAATACAGAAATAGAGTCTTGGAGGATCAGGTAATTTGCCCAATCTCCTCAAGCCAGTTAAGGCAGATCTGAGAGCGGAACCTCCATCCAGGACTCTCAAGCCTGTCCTCTCACGCTGATCCAGGCGGGGAACACACAAAAGGGGACCCAAGGGCTTTTTTGGGGATGAGGAATTTCTTTCCCCTACATCCTCAGAATTGGGCCACAAAAGGTGAAAGTCAGTTCACCTTGATTTCAGATCAAGGAGTCGTTCGTTTTCTCAACATTTGACTCAGAAAGAAACACCTCCCTTCTTCCTTCTTGAAGTAATTTAATTTTCACATTACACTTTAAGGGATATCCTCTATTTACCTAATGCTTTCCTGTTCAGTCTTTTCAGACTATGAATCTTGTATATTTTATATACACAAAGGTGACTTTTCCTTCCTTGAATGACCAACCCTTATCAGCACAAGCAACCGATACTGAGCTCATAAATATGTCACTCCGAGTTCAGTCTCAGCCTTTCTCTTTCCTAAGAGTAATTCTCATCCAACATTTTTTTCTATGTCACTCAGAGTTCAGTCTCAGCCTTTCTCTTCCCTAAGAGTAATTCTCATACAACATTTTTCCCCCCCTTTCTTTTCCTAACCCCGTGGAGACTGTGCTTGTGCCCCAGCAGCACCCGTGGAGTCTGTTTTGGTTTTGCTGCCCACTGGCAAATATAAAAATGAGTGACTGGTGCTTACACACCAAAGTCATTTCAGCAGGAGCTGCAGACAATATAAAACAAGGCCCGTGGAGCCAGCGCCTTCCGATTCCAATTAAATATTTCCTGCAAGTCTGTGCCAATTGTGCATCTTGTAAGAACATTTGAAAAGAGAAGTTTGAACTCACAGGGACCCCGTTGCCTTAAAAACCTGTTTCCTGTTTGACAAGATTTTACTAGTAGGAGCAAAGTAGCACATTCAGCAACAAAATCATTGTTAGTGGTTCAGATGTGCGAAGGTGGTGCTTCCTCTCCTGAGTGCCCACCAGCAAGGAGCGTTGAGTTGCAGATTTCTCTCTTCCAGATAAACCTCTCTGAATGCTAGAACTCTATTCCAAAGGGCCCTAATGACATCTCTGGGATTACAGGAAATACTTGCTTATCTCCCTCTCTCTACATCCCACCCTGCGCTATCTGAAAAGTCTGAAAAGCTTTTCAAGACAACCCTGTAGATGTTATTATCTGCATTTACAGGTGAGGAAACTGAGGCTCAGGGTTCATATGTTACTAAGTTTTGTATAGAGTATTTAGATGGCCAGGAACTAGGTATTCCAGGTGCCTCCTTTGTCATGATTTTGCACAAGTTATTTAAAATGCTCGTTGTCTCAGTTTCCCAATCCATAAAATAGGGTAAATGGCAGCAGGAATTTGACTTAGAGATTTTAAATACCTTTAAGTTGGTCATAAGAAAGGCACTACAATAATCACAAAGTAACATTATTATTAGAGTATCATTATCATTATTTAAAAAAATTATCTTAGGACTGCAACTTGAAATACTCCATGATCTGGCCCTAGTCTACTACTCTACCAGCCTTTTTACCAGCCTCCCACTCCCCCTTACACACACACACACACACACACACACACACACACACTATCCCTTTCTTCAAACTTTCCCCCTGGATCTTTGTCCACGTCGTCTCTTCAACCTGGGACGTTTAATCCTCTCTGCTGTGGTCCCACCACTGCCACAACATGTTCCCAGCTGCTTGGGGATCAGGCTGGTGTAATACAGAGAAAGGCCCACGTTTGAAGCCTACTGTACTATCAGTGAGACTTAGGCAAGTACTTAGCCTCTCTGAGTCTCTGTGTTCATCTCCATGATGGGCTAACGCCCTTCCCCTGACAATATTATGAGGACTAAATGAGATAACTCATGTAACACCCAACGCCCAGGAAAGGCACAGAATACACCTGAGCCCCCACCTCCAGTCCCCTCGCATAGAACTCCTCTCTCCCTTCCTCGTGCTGTGAATGTCGTTTTCTTGTACCTCTCTCATAATGTGTACTGAGCTCTAGCTTGTGTCATTGTCCCTTATGTATGTCTCGGCTGCCTGCATGAAATTGTAGGCTCTTTGAGAGCCAGGAAAATGCTGATTTATTTCTGTGTCCACCATTGTCCTTGCTTCCTAGTAAGTCCTCAGTGCTGCTGATAGAACTCCAGAAACGTTATCAACTGGACCTGCTTGCATTGTGGGGTGGGCCTGTGACTAATACTCACGGCTGATTTGTAGAGCATGGGAAACTGAGCCATAAAGGGGCAAGTGAGTCAGAAATGAGGCCCAAACATTCCAGAACTCATTCCGAGGCTCTGCCTCCAAGCCGCCTTCTCTTACGGCGTCAGCTTTGTGCAAAATTAATCAAGTGAACTTTCTGCGTGACCGTGTAAGTATAATTTGATAAAGTGAAATTCAAGCATTCATTTAACAAACATATAATATTAACACTTTCAATGGATAGGTACTACATTCTAGGCAGCTAGACCTCTTACTCATATGATATTAATCTTATGGAAATCTTGGGAGGTGGTATTGTTTTTCTCCATTTTGCAGCACAGTGGTACTTAGACAGTACTTGTGATACCTTGTGCTAGGTTCTAGAGGTATCTATTAGTGAACACAAAGCTCCCGGTTCTTAAGACAGCAAGGTAGTGGCAGAGACAGATATGCAAATCACTAAATGCATCCTGAGGTATATACATTAAGTTATAAAGTGAAGACACAGAGAGGTGAATAATTAACATTATTGGGCATGAGAAATTATTAGGAAAAGAGGTAACATTAGAACAGAATCCCAAAGGATGAGAGTTCAAAAGATAGATAAAGGAGAAAGGGCAATTCTAGGAATAGGGAACAGCATGCTCAAGGTTAAGGAAGAGAGAACAGAGCCTGTTCCAGTTGCTGTGGAAAAAGGAGGTGAAACTTAGGCTGGGGCAGGACTATGTGCCATGCCAAAGAGCTTGGCCTTTTTTCTGTAGGGAATGGGGAGCCATTGAGGGTCGTGCGCAGGGGGAATTACTTTGGTGTTTTCTGACAATCACTTTGACGGCCTTGGAGCGAGAAGAGACAACAAAGATGCCCTGAGCACGTTAGCTATAAAGTTATACCAATATTAAAACTTATTCTGATGAAAATATAAATGAGTTATTACTATTTTTATCCGTGGATATAAGCAAAATTAAGCTTCTTCCATTTCAATGCTTGTTTCTTCTTTGGATAAAATTGAGAGGAAATACGCTGTGTACCAAAAACATTTCCTTACAGGAGCAAAAGATCTCAAAGAAGTTCCTCTTTGTGGAATGTTTTGACCCACAATGTGGTAATTGTTAATCTCTAGAATGACTATACTTCTTTCGTTAGTGGAAACACAGTTTGTCTGAGGGAGTCTCTCAGGACAGTGTCCCGGCACCTCTGCAGGCAGAGCGCCCTGTGATCTCCAGCCATCCTGGCCCAGCCCCATTTGCCCAAAACAAACGAAATCTTCATGCACATACTACGAATGCAGGGTGTGTTCTGAGCATATTTATGTATATTTTAAATGGGGATGGGGAAGAATATTTAGGGTATGGGGGAAAGATTATCCAGAAACTTTCATTGGGCCCAGAGTTTCCACAGGTTTTCCTGCACTGGCCAGCCCAATTCCTGCCCAAGTGAGGTCCTGGGGGCTGAGCCCCCCTGTCCGCAGCACATGCAGCTCTCCGTTCTGCCCCAGGGAAGGCTCGGGGCTCCTGCCCCTATCATCCCCTGCGGCTGTCTCATGTGACCAACCCTGCACGGGAAACGTCCTTGAACAGCTTTTTCCTTTTTTTTAAACAACACCGGACTGATCCCACGTGAAATGTCCTTAGTGAAGTGAGCTCACTCAGCAGCAGATGGTGCTGCTGGGACCAAACCTTGTACAAACAACCTCCTCACCCCTCGGCAGGGCTGGCTTCTCTGGCTTTCCATGCTAGGCTTTCACCTTCCTTCCACTTTCAAGTGATTGAGTTCTTGCTCATTTGCACCTTCTTGCAATGGCATACGAGCGAGGCCATCGTGTGTAGCAGGGCAGGCGCTCCCTGGGAATGTGGCTTTCCCAAGATCACCTGGGTAGGCTCGCTCCTCCTCTGAGGTCCCCACCTCCAAACCCACTTTCCCTACATGTGTCCTAAACAGACCATCATAAAGTTTTAGAGGCTTCTTCCAAGGACACCAGGCATTGGCTCTGGGTGAGTGGAGCTTCCAGAAACTTGGAAATCTGCCCCGGGCCTGGTGTCAGGAACGTGCCCATCTCATGGTGGTAGGCGGATCTGATGCAGGCCTGATAATGTCTTCCCACTGTGGAGAAGGCCTTGGGGTGACTGACCACTGGGCTGGACGTTGCCCCAGGTGTGGTTCCTGTGGAAGTGGTGAGTCACAGCCACGGTTGTTGGCCTGCTCCTGTATCCACCTGCCTCTGTCTGGAGGCATCTTACTTCCTCCTGAAATGGAGAGAGAGAAGGGCCCCAGGGTGCTGGGGCACAAGCTGTTTTGGCCCTGCCTAGTTACTTCATCTTCCTCAACTCACTTTGGCGTTCAACACCCACCGCTATTACTACCCGGAATCACTCAGAAAAAAGACGAGGGAAACAGGGGAAAAGCATAAGCGTGCCATCACGTCAGGCTCTGCGGCCGCCCAGGTAAGTACAGAGACAGCTCAAAGAGGCAGTGAGAAGGGAGCCTGAGCATGGTTCAGTTCTTGCATGCGTTGAGTGGAGGGAGCTGGTGTGGGGTGGGGGAGGTGTGGATGTCAGTGTTGGGCAGACGTAAGCTGGAATCCTGGCTTTTCTACTAATGAGCCCTGTGGCCTTGGCAAATTACTTGAGGTCTCTGAGCCTCAGTTTCCTCTTCTATAAAGTGAGAGTTACAGTATTTTCCTCGTAGATGGCAGCAGGTGTATTCCTTCTAGCGCTGGTCCTAACTCCAAGTCAGCCAGTGCCTTCGGGAGCGTGGACAGGGCTGTGGGGGAGAGCTCCAACCACCTCTGGTCTGCACCAGAGCTTTATGAGGCTGAAAGGACTTAACGGTCACCTGGCAAACTTCCTGCACTCAGTAAGCACCCAAGGTAACCTGTGAAGGGGAACCAGGATCCTGTTTGTTAGAAAAGGGTATCAAAGATGAGTTAGGAGGGTGGAGTGGACCAAGCAGGCCTGGGTGACGGAGAGACATCTGTATGATGGTGATGTTCTTACTGATGCCTATCTGTTTACCATCCTCTCTAGAATAACACTCAGGATAACAACTCCAGTGCTCCTTCACATTTCTTTTTTCAGTTCCTCAGAGTCCTTTTTATCAAGTACAGTGCCTTCTTTTGGATGGCATTTTTTAAGCTTTTAAACGTCTAGGTATGTTTAAATGACAGACATGAACGTGTGTGTAAATGCAAACATTTTTTAGCTAGAAAAATGAAGTCCACTTGACTGAATAAGGAAAACACTCAATATTGCATTAGACAATTCATCTGATTTCCTGAAAGCCACATTTGCTCAAGAGCAAAGCCTTAGTGATTGCTTGTTTAATTTTGATTTTTTAAATAAAAGACATTAAAATTATAAGCCAATGAGCTATAAGTGAGTTTTTTAAAATTAAAAACAACAAAAAAACATTGCAATGCTCTGATTGTGTATAAAGAAGGTGACTTAACAAACACATTCAAAATATGGCACAAGAAAGTTGTGAAAATAAGATGTGGAACCATGGTGGCAAAATGAAAATGTTTTTGCCCAATTTTGGGGAGATATATTTATGTTAAACTTCTCAGTGAGCCTGGAGAAAGGGTACTTTCTGAAGATAGTATTAAAATGTTATCTAAATATTACAGATTGATTTATCTTATTTTTACCATCTACCCCATCTGGTAATTAGTCTGGTACTGCTTTCCATTAACTCATGGTTCTGTGAAATTTCAAGCAGAAATCTGGTTCTTCTGCTTACTATCTACCTGTCCCCACTCAGAATGACTTCCAGGATCCTCACTTATCCTTCCATCGGCAGTGCCCCCCTTCTGTGAGCCTGGCTTGCCTGCCCTCTCTTTGCTTGCTCTCGTTCTGCTAGGATCTTACCTCTCACTGACTCGAGGTGCTCACTTGCACTGTGGAAGGAGGTAATGCAACGGCTCAGGCCCAGCGACCAAGAGCTTGGCTTTCATGAAAGATACATGTCCCCAAATTTAAACCAAGTACTCCCTTTCCTGGTGTCACCCTAAGAAGCCTCACATTATAAGGATCAGTGGGGACTTCATCAAGGGAGGTGGAAAGGGGGAGCTTCTCATGGTTTTGGGGAGTGGCAATAAGGAGCAATGATGGAGGGGGCAGTGACTCCCATCCAGTGCCTTCACTGCCAGCACTTGCCATCAGCACTTGAAAAGTTCTCAGCTGGATCCAGGCATTCTCAGCAACCGGACAGCAGAAATGCCCTTCTGAGTCCAAAGCTGCTGCTCTCCTCCATGCAGAATCCAAGACAAGGGGAACAGCAAGGTCACACTGACCCTGCAGAGCAGGATGGGCTCTCCCGGGTTTGAACATTTAGTGTTGTACCCTCCATGGATAAGGGTCATCACTGTTGTGTGGGGGAAAAGACAGCTAGAATTTTCAATTTCAAGTCGTTTTTCTAGTACCATATTTCACGCTGAAGTGTGATTTCCTTATTTTGTTATTTTTATTAAGATCTCTTAGCATATCAAAAAGGTATTTATGAGGTGTTTTAAAAGCCCATTGGGTAAAAAATCCAAAGGATAGTGAGGATAAAAGAGTGAGCTAGAGGAAGAAAGAAAGCAGCCCATATTTCTTGAGCACTCACTATATGTCAAGCAATCTAAAGAATCCTATTTAAGCCTCATAACAACCTGAAAGGCTGGCTTTTGCATCTCCATTATAGATGAGGGTCCAAGACTCTGGGGGTTTAAGCAATTTGCAGGAAGATGGTGAGCTGTAGAGCAGGACTTTTTTTGTGTGTGTGAGGAAGATTGGCTCTGAGCTAACATCTGTGCCTATCTTCCTCTATTTTGTATATGGGACACCGCCAGACACGGCTTGATGAGTGGTGCATGGGTTTGCACCTGGGATTTGAAACTGCAAACCCCAGGCCACCCAATCAGAGTGTGCGAACTTAACCGCTATGCCACTGGGCCGGCCACTGCAGAACAGGACTTGAATTCAGGCTTCCCCAGCTCTGAGGCTGTGTTCCTCCTTCGCGTCACCCGATAACCAGGCAGAATGGGCTAGGTGAGGTGTATGTGGGGACATGAGGACATGCACTTCTCTGGCCCTCAATGTCCTCAAATGGGGTTAAATTGGATACTCCTTAAATTGTTTTCAAGACATAAAAGTATTGCCCATATAGGTCCTCAATAAATGTTGACTGAATCACATTGTGTATATCCAAAATCATATAATAGACGTTGAGATGGGCATGGCCCAGGCAGGGAAAGGAAATGATGCTGTGACTACACCAACTTGCATTTAAAGT
Source organism: Diceros bicornis minor (assembly GCF_020826845.1). NCBI lineage: Eukaryota > Metazoa > Chordata > Mammalia > Perissodactyla > Rhinocerotidae > Diceros > Diceros bicornis. Next base: position 13,143,051 of record NC_080755.1, on the reverse strand, counting down.
GTCCATTCATGTGGACCTCAGCCATAGATTAGTTATCAATTTTAATAATATTTGGTCATGTTAAAAGTACGTTTTTACAAAAGTAGAGTTTTGGCTTTTCTTTTTTTTTTTTTTGGTAAGGAAGATTAGCCCTGAGCTAACATCTGTTGCCAATCCTCCTCTTTTTGCTGGGGAAGATTGGCCCTGGGCTAACATCCATGCCCATCTTCCTCTACTTTATATGTGGGACACCTGCCACAGCATAGCTTGATAAGCAGTGCATAGGTCCGCACCTGGGATACGAACCCATGAACCCCGGGCTGCCAAAGTGGAATGCTCAAACTTAATCACTATGCCACCAGGCTGGCCCCTTGGCATATTTTTTAATAAGTAAATATGGTTGGCTCCTTTGTTATACTTCTAAATACATGTCTGGAATTGACATTATAAATCAAATTGATTTCTGCTCAGATGTATATTTTCAATGGTTTCTATTTCCTCTGAGGATTAAAGGTCTCCAGGCTGCTATTAACCTGATGTTTAGCATTATATGTGTGCAGGGACCTGCTTGATAAATATATTGGGAATCTCCCCATATGTCTGAGACACACGGCTGCTCGTGGGGAGTATTTCTTACACTATGCTGCGGCTTACTTTGTATGAATTGCTGCCACACGAATTGCTGCCACACTTATTTTATCTAGAGTTATCTGGAACACTTGGGCCTCCTTGATTTATGCGAGTAAATGAAAGAGAACCATTAATATATCTAAACAATAAAAAAGATAGCAGACAAGATAGCTGAGCCCAGTAGTGAGGAGACCAGATTCCTGCAGCTTTCTGCCTGCCACAGACACACTGGAGGTGGCCCTGTGCCAGGGGGTGACTGGCATTGCCCCTGGTCATCAGTCCAGAGCACTCTGGGCATCCAGTCTGAGGTTGGGGAACCTGCTTCCACCAGAGAAGCACCTCAGTGTGTGGGTGTGTGGCTTCGTGTGATGTGGTGGCTCATTCTCCCTAAGGGATAAGTGGTACCTGGCTTCCCTGGGGTCTAAAGATCTCACAGTTAGCTGGACTTTTGTCATTAAACTCAGGGGGAAAAATAATAATATGTCACTTGGAGTGCCAAAGAAAGTGGGAGTGAAATTCTGAGGTTCCTCTTTCTGCATCTGAATTCCTACATATGAGGTAGCCCAGAAAGTGAAAATGGGGTTTGAACTAATAGGTTCCTTGTAAAAGACCTACAACTTATTTACACATAATAAGCAGCACCCTGCTCCAGAGGGGTCAGGGGCAGGAGGCAAATGCCCTGTGTTCCTCCATCCCTCTCTGGCGTAGTGTTCTGAGACATATTTCCTCCCTTTTGGCCCAGAGTTCCCCTGCAGTGGAGTTCACCTGTAAGAACATATCCGTGAGAAGGAGGGAGGTGGGTGCCCAGCACCCCATCAGGGACAGCTGCTTCTCTGACACATTGGCTCCAGGGTTCGGAGAGTGTTCCAGATGGTACCTATTTGAATATACTCAAAGCATATGGACTGACTTAATGCTCTTTTATCAAATATCTTTAAAAGCCTTATTAATAAATAGAATGATTCCTATTTGGTAGTTTTTCAACTTACCAAACCAACCAACGGTGGTTCTCAACTCTGACTGCCTGTTAGAATCATCTGGAGAGCTCAAAATCTCAGGGATTTTATAGTTCCTTTGATGAATTGAAAACAGAGAAAAAGGTAATTCCAGCAGACTATTTCTTTCTGAAACCAACCTCCAGTGCTTGCTTGCCCTTGATTAATTTTATTGGAGTTGACCCAAATAAAAATGTATCTCACCTCCCCTGTCTGCCACCCACTGAGCAAGAAAGATGAAGCAGTTAGGAAGCAGATCTGAGACACGTCTTCAATGTGGGATGCTCTGACAAGTCAGGAGCAGCTCTTCCCTCACTGGAGATTCTTCCTGCAGGGTCTGGGGTACCAGCGTTTCTAACCCATCCCTTCTTCCAACCCACACACCTGCTTCCAGTCCCTTCGATGGGAAGGAAAGTTGAGAGCAGGAAAACAGCCCCCCTCTCTTGCTCAAGGCGTCTTAGCGATGGAAGTGGAGTTGCCTGAGTGTCGTTCTGTACTTAGCAACAAAGGAAAAAAGAACCCTGGAGCGTGCTAGAGAAGAGGGCACATTTCACTGTGGCGAAGATTACAGCATCCTCGCTGAGAAGGGATCTCCAGGGATGGATGATGGGAGAATCAGAAGTAGGGAGACCTGGGGACTTGCTCGGTATTCTTGGTGGCTGATCTTTAAGTGTGTTTGGGTTGTGTTTCTGTAGAAGGAGACATAATAAAAAAGGACGGGAGGGAGAATTAGGTCTTGAGAGAACCAGAGGCTCCAGCCATCACTTTTTAGCTGTTGATGTTGCAGGTTGTTTTTTTACAGTTAGTCCATAAGAGAAGATGCGGCCTTGAAACCCTGACTCCTCCGGTTTTCTGAGCAGCCTCGTATGGGTGGAGCTTCAGCTGCCTGGGACGGCAGAGCCCAGACGGAATATACGGGAAAACCCTCTTTCAGACGGGCTTGGGACTCCAGTGTGTTTTTTCACATGTCTGTTGTCATCCTTCTAAGTAACTGGTTTGACAGGTATCTTGGTGGTAATGGTGTAAAGGAAAACCTGAGAGGCAAACTGCTCAGCTTAACTGCTGACAGCATTCACAGTACTTTGAAAGTGCAGGACATATAGGAAAATCTTAGTTTAACTCACACAGAGGACAGTTTCACACCCTGTCCTCTCAGGCAGGGTCGGTTCATTGACCAGTTTTGATCTTGTCACAGTTACGGAGATATTGTAAAAAACAGAACTAATTCAAAACAAACGAAAACAAAAACAAAACAAACTTCAAAGTAGACCTTAGGACGGAATATGAAAGGGTTGCAGGGGCCCTATGGTCATGTGACTTTCCAGCTTCCGAAGTCTGTGCTGGTGCTTTGTGAATATTTAGGTAGGAAGGAAGGGTTGGGTCAGCCTGGAGGGGAGACCAGAGGAAAGGGGTGGGGAGCTGCTCCTTGCCTGGGAACACGAGAGGGCAGTGGGCCGGGGGAGCCGGGGCAAGATCCAGGTGCAGGCGTAGATTCTGCATCCTTGAAACACCTGTACTGCACTCCAAGGAGTGTGTTCATCCTGGGAACTGTGCCAGGCAGGATCTGAAAGTGTGCCGGGGACGTTGAGACCCCGGCCCCTTCGAGCTGCCCAGCACTCCGCATCTTTCTCAAATACTTTCTAGGTTCAAACATGAATACTTTCAAATAGTTAACCCATTTGGGGGATGAAATTGAACTTTGCTTTAACCTTTTAAATATGGAAACTTTCAGAAAAGTATCACTATGATCACAGAAGCACGAGGAAGGTAGACTTACGAGTCTCCACGCATCCTCCAAGCTGTTTCGTGCTCCCTGCTTTACAGTTGGAAATTATAGTTGGAAACTGTAGATTTAGATGGAAATATTAAATGAGGAAATCCACAAGCCTCTTTGAGTGTTTAGGGGGGCAAAATAAAACAAAACAGAATTACTATTTTTTCTTAACAGTTAGCAGCAGTTTCTAAAACCCCTGCATGTCATATTTAAAAAAAAAAAATTTTTTTTCCTGGTCAAGGATATGTTCCCAGAGTTATGAAATAATGTAGGAAAATGTGTCCACATAAAACAACTCCGTTCTGAAGAAGAAATAAAAATACCCTTTAGGAACGGCAGGGGAAGGAAGCTGTGCCTTGTGTCCGAGCGCGAATGGGCTAGATTAGCATTATTAAAGGTCACTCCTAATGGAACAGCGTGGCTCACCACACGTCCAAATAGTTTTCATTTCCACCAGTTTCCTTCTCAATAATCAGATCTTCTAATTAATTTCAAGAAAGAAAACTGAAAGTAGACGTTGCATCTAAATTCCTTTAAACACATGGTCTCTTGTTCAACTGAAAGCTGTAAGACGTAAAGATATGTAAGAGGCTCATCCAGTGTCCCAACAATGCGTTTCAGTTTGACCAGGAGGGCTCTTGTCCTCCAGCCTGCCCCTCCATCTGCCACTGGCTTTAAGTCCTTCTGGTCCCAAGAAGGAAACAGTATCTCACGAGCTTGCTGAAGCACCTGCCTGTTGTGTCAGGTGAGTGATGACCCAGCGTGTGCCTGTCCTGTAGGAAAATGGAGGAAGCGAAGAGCACTGGATCCCCCTTAGACAGGTATGGCTTTGCCTTCAAGGCTCTCTCTTCCATTCATCCTCTATTTTAATTCTTGTTTTCTAATAATAAGAATAGAAACTCTTTCTTCATTTCAAATGACAAAATCAAATCATTTCCTGGATTTTTTTTCTTCTACTTTATCATCATCGTTAGCATTTAATGAAGAGCTTGATATTACTTTTTAAATATAAATTTTATTATTTTATAATGAGGAATAAAAATTTAGGAAAATATTGAGAAGTAAAAATAAGAAGGAAAATGTCACATATATTTTCACCACTCAAAATATCAAAAATGGTATTTTGAGGTTATTTATGCTGTCTTTTTTCCATATGGTGATTTTTTTAAAACTCCACGTAGACATAATATAGAGAGTGAAATGGCAAGACACAGACATCCTTGAGAAAAGATATTTGCAATAAAAGTATCTGACAAAGGACTCATAACCAGAGTGTTAAAAAGTTCCTACAAATTAATAAAAAAAGACAACCTAATATAAAAACAGGCAAAAGACTTGAATGGGCACATTGCTAAAAAAGATATTCAAATGGCCAATAAACATATGTAAAAGTGTCCAACTTCATTAATTATCAGGAAAATGCAAATTAAAACCACAATAACATACCACTACACACCTACCAGAATGATGAAAATTAAAGTGACCGATGATACTGAGTGTTAGTGAGCATGTGGAGCAAAGGGAACTCTCATATTCTTCTTATGACAGTGTAGACTGGCACAACTCTTTGGAAAACTTTTAGTCAGAATTTATGAAAAATGAACATACATACACTCCAGAACCACAAATTCCTCTCCTAGATATATACCCATCGTATACATCTGTGCAACAAGAGGCACATATAAGAATGTTCATTGTAGCACCATTTGTAATAGCCAAAAACTGGAAACAATAAAATGTCCATCAACAGTAGAATAGATAAATATGCCATATTTATACAAGGGAATAGTACACAGCAATAAGAAAGAACTACTGCTAAATGCAGCCATGTGGACAAATCTCATAAATGTAAACCAAGCAAAAGTAACAGACACAAAGAAATACATATTCTATGGTTCTGCTTATATACTTCAAAATTAGGCAAAACTTATTTATGATGACGGAAGTTAGGATAATGATTACTTGTGTGGGGTAGGGACTGAGAGGGGCCCTGAGGGGGTTTTTGGGGCACTGGCAATGTTTGATTTCTTGTTCTGAGTGGTGCATACGTGTCTGTGGTCACTTACAGAAAATTTATTGAGCAATAAACCCATCGTTTTATACTCTTCTGTATGTATAAATGTCAAGAAAGGTTCATTTAAAAAAATGTCGCCTAAAGGAAAAGATTGGGGCCCGCCTGCTGGTGCAAGCGGTTAAGCGCGTGCTCCGCTGGGCGGCCCAGGGTTCGCCGGTTCGGAGCCCGGGTGTGCACCCACGCACCACTTGGCAAGCCATGCTGTGGCGGCGTCCCATATAAAGTGGAGGAAGATGGGCATGGATGTTAGCCCAGGGCCAGTCTTCCTCAGCAAAAAAAGAGGAGGATTGGCAGATGTTAGCTCAGGGTCCATCTTCCTCCCCAAAAAAATAAAAATAAAGGAAGAGATACTATTTTCAAGATGTTTGTGAAGAGTTAAATTTTTTTTTCATAAAATGAGTGGGAAAAAAGCATTTCAAAATTGCCGTATTCTTTTATATAGTATGTAATTGTAAACATGTGAAACAAAATTAAAATTAAATATTATAAGTAAAACTATATAGCTGTAAACCTTATAAAAATATTGTATCCAACTTATTTCACTTAACATAAAAAAGCACGTTTCATATTACTAAAAATTCATCATAAATATAATTTCTGATGTCTATTATAGGATCAAAATTTGTTAACCCTTTTCCTCCTGTAGGACTGGGTAATCTTAAATTTAGGGATATTGTTAAAAATGCTGCAATGAATATCTTGGTGCATAATTTTTTTTCTGTAGTTCAAATTATTTGCAGATGTGGAATTACTGGTTTAGAGAGCATAGAGATTTTTAACTCTTAATGTATGTTGTCAAATTGCTCTTCTAAAGGGTTGCTATAATATATGATCCTACCAGCAACATGTGATTTTACTTCATTAAAATTTCACTGATCCTATTTTTTTCTGTTTCTTTAATCTCTGCTAATTTGATTTGTGAAAAATGGTATCTCATTGTGAAGATTAACACTTTTTCCAAAAATACTACATTTGGTGAAAATGTCTCTTTTGCATTTGTCTGCAGAATAGATGTACTACTAGCTACATAAGACTTTTACCCAAATAATGTCGTCCAGCTTTAAAAACGCTTATGTTGACCAGACATTTGAAGAGTCATTTAAAATATTTTTGTTTCCAGTTGTGTCTTAGAAATAAAAATTATTTGTAAATATTCCAGTATGCATCCTAAAAGATAAGAACTCTTTTTAAAAAACATACACAAGGAAAAAAAATTGTAGCTATGTGAGGTGATGGATATTACGTAAACTTATTGTGGTAGTCATTTAGCAATATATACATATATCAAATCATTATGTTGTACACCTTAAACTAACACGTTAAATGTCAATTATATCTCAATAAAATTGAGAAAAATACATTAATTAATAAAAACTAAAAATAAAAAACATAACCACAATACCATAATCACATCTAAAAAAGATAATTATTTAATTTCATTAAATGCCTAGTCAACATTCACATTTTCCCAATTGTCTTATAAATGTGTGGGTTTTTTTAAAATTCAGGTCTAAATAAATCTATACATTGTAATTGGAGATATGTCTCTTTTAATTTATAGTTTTCTGTTTAATTCCTTTCATACCCTAGATGTATTGTCATGGATGATGTTGAAGAGAGTAGTTATTATCCTTTAGTATTACTACACTCCAGATTGTACTGATTGCATCCCGTGGTATTTTTTAAACATGTTCACCTGTTTTTCCTATAAATTGGTAGTTAGCTCCTGAGGCTTGCTAAAATTCAGATTTTTTAAAATCAAAATTACTTCAAAGGTAGCCATGTATACTTCCCTTAGAAGATACATAATGTTTCGTTGTCTCTTTTTATGACGTTTGTAGCCATTGATGGTCATTGCCTATGTAATGAATTCATTAGGGCTTGCAAAATGGTGACGAATTCTATTATTTCTTCTTCATTTGTTAGTTGGAATGCCTCGATAAAGAGATTCTTCTCCCTCAACTATTTAGTTACCTTGAGATACAGTTTATGTAGGAAAGGCAGATTAAATGTTTTGTCTACTAGTTTTCAAAATGACTTGGTTCCCCGGTATTTTTCACAGGTGAACAATGAGTTTTATTTGTTTTTTAGTGTCATTATGATCGAAGACTTAACCACATTCAATGTGTTTCAGTCCAGTGCAGTTTCCTTCTAATGCAGAAGTGGTCACATCTTTGGCCAATTGGGGCCCCTTCAAACTGGCTTTTATGCCCTTTAACATGACCCTAATATTCCTTGATAGCTTTTTTACTTTCTGATATGACAGGATGTTCCAGGCTCTTTTAGAAATGTTTCAAATTGAATTTATCCTTAAAGGATGAATATTTGCAGCCGTTGAAAATACTCAGAAAGGGAACCTTAAAATCTGAGTACAATTCTCACATTGGAATCCCCCAAAATATTCTGAGCAATGGCAACTTCCTCCTTCCTTCAGGAAGTAGAAAAGGTGTCGATTCGAATGATATAACCCTCCTAATTCATAAGTTCCAACATCTGTGTTTTAAAAGCCCTTTATTTCTTTCCTAATTAGTCACAGACAGTTGACGTGTTTGCCTCCCTTGCTAGTCTATATTCTGAGAACAAAAATCCTATCTTATTCATCTTTGTATTCCTAGCACAGTGCTTGTCACTTAGTAAGTACTTAAGAAATATATTTTTTCATTTTTGACTTTAGAATTAATATAAATGTATTTAGAAGAGCTATATAATATGGGGAAACCCAGTAAGGGAAATAGAAGCATTGTTTCCAGAACTGCACATACTCACTGTCAATGTATCTCATGTCCATCCGGGTGACTGGCTATGCAAACAGAAACATGGGTTTAAGTTTTGCATTAATATAACTTGTGATTTATATAGTAATATCTATATACATATTTAAAAATCTCTACAATTATTTTTAGTCTTAAAATACTTTTATATTTATTACTGGTTTTTAATCCTCCAAATGACTAGAAAAAATATATCACACAAGTATAATTAAGGCCATGTTGTAAGTTGGAAGGTAAGGAATAGAAACATCAAATGCTTTAAGCCTTGATGAAGCCACAGAGGAAGTATCAGAGCTGAGGGGAGAGCGAATGACCTTGTTCTCAACCCCACTGGTGACACCTCCCAGGCATTCTTACGCCCAGAGCCTTTGGGGCAAAACTGCTGGGTTTTCCCCAGCCCTGGCTTGTGGTATTTGGAGATTTCTGGAGCAGCATCGCTGGCCTCACCGCTTTAGGACAGTATTACCATTTCAAGAAAAGAAATAAAATGTGGGGTTTTTCAAGAGAACAGAAATGCCATTTTTTTAGGTGGCTAAATTTTGCCCACTTTTCAACATTGTTTTAGAACTTAAGTTACTCATTGCACTTCACATTAAATTACTTAGGAAAAGGCACTTTAGCATAGTGTATGAAGGGCAGAGATTTTGGAAACAGAGACCGGTTTCAAATTCTGGTTCTACCACTTACTAGCTTCTCTACGTCTCAGTTTTCTTATGTGTAAAATGGAGATAACACTCACCAGGAAGGATCTATGTTAGGATTCAACTAGAAAATTAAGGTAGTGCTAACCACAGTCCCTGCACATAGTAAGTGCTCAGTAAATACCTAATACGATGATTATTATTAGTGCTTAGCAGAATGTCAGGCTATTAGAACTCAATAGAGGATAGCTAATAATTTCACTAGGTAAGAGTTCTCAAGGTAAGTGTTCTGATTCCTCAAGGGTTCTTCTGTGGCTACTATTGACATCGACCAAAGAGAAGCCACTATTCCCAGGAGGGAACTACATTAGGAAGGGCTTGGGGGTGTGGTGGGGGCCAGGTCACTGGGACAAGGTCACCATTTGACATTAAGAGAAGAAGAGTTTGAGTCCTGGGTCTAAAGATTTCTAAAATGTGAGCAAAAATATACTCTGAATTCTCAATTTCTCAAGTGGCAAACAATTCAAGTGCTTCCAGTCTCTGAAGTGGAGGTTCAGGGGTGTGGTAGTAGGATGGCCAGGTCAAGGCCATGGGTGGGGTGAGATGAAGGTCATGACTCACTCAGATTAGTAGGTGCAGCCTGGTACTAGAGGGGTCTGGACTTGAGAAAGTGATCTCTGCAAGGGAGCAGATTTGTGCTGATACCCCTGGTGGTCACTTCCCAGGGGCAGATTTACTGCACCTGTGAGCCATGTAGAGGGTTATTGCTCCCAGGGTGTGGAGTGGGTGGAGTTCTGCATCTCAGATTTTCGATCCACTTACAATGTCCTCCTTCAAGGCTTCCTTGGGCAGACCCGAGGCTTGGGAGGGACCCCTCCCCTGATGGAAGCTGGGATATTTTACTCCAAAAGTCATGTCCTCACCTGGCAGCTCCTGCCCATTCCTCCCGCTCTCTCCAGTGCACACTCACACACAGACAGAACCACATGCAAACAGTCCAAGGACCTTTAGATCCTGGTAGGACTGCTGCTTTTTGGGAAGGACTAAATTCATCAGACTCACCATCCTAGGTACTGTGACTCGGAGATCTAGTGATCTTTCAATTCATCTTTTCTCCTCAACTTTTTTTCTTGAAAAATTTCAAGCCTACATAAAAGTAGAAAGAATAGTACAATGAATACCATGATATCCTTTACCTGGACTCCCTGATTCTTTCAGTTGACAGTTATTGAGCACCCACTGTGTGCTAGGCACTCTGATAGCCTTTGGATAAATAAAAATGAGCGAGTCCTGCTTCCTGAGCTCAAACTGCTCATGGCTTATTGGAAAAGAACAACCATTAAACAAAAAACTATAATATGGCCTGATAATGGTGATAGTCTAGGGAAGTGGATTTTGGGCAAAGGGAGCAACAGAGATGAGGGCATGGGAATTTGACAAGGCCTAGTCGATTTGGGGAAATGCAACTCAACGATGAAGTAAGTGATTCTGATGGAGCAGAGAGAAGCCCAGGCACCAGGGCAAGATCCATCTGCAATGTACGGCTGCTCTGGAAGATACTGAAGCTGACCACGCTAAAAGTTTTAAGCCAAAAATGTTTTCTGAAATTGGTAGGGGAGTCGCCTATGCTCCTTTGGGAAGGAAAAATAAAATGATTGCCAGGGCTGGTGGCTGTCAGAGATCCTGCTTGAAGAGTGTATTGGTGACTCAAGGGCAGTTGTTTCTCAGAATTGCTCCGCTGACGTGTCAGCCTTGGTATTGGTAATGTACGTGTTGGGGGCCCTTGGCCTTAGTGAGCTCTTGGGGCCCTTGTCTTCTAGCAATAAGTTGTTTCTCTTTTTCCTGGAATCCATCAGAAATGAGCCTTGTGGGGCTGGCCCAGTAGCATAGCAGTTAAATTCACAGGCTCTGCTTTGGCGGCCCAGGATTCGCCAGTTTAGATCCTGGGCATGCACCTACTCACTGCTCATCAAGCCATGCTGAGGTGGCATCCCACATAGAAGAACTAGAAGGACCCACAACTAGAATATACAACTATGTACTGGGGCTTTGGGGAGAAAAAAGAAAAAGAGGAAGATTGGCAACAGATGTTAGCTCAGGGGCAATCTCCACCCCCCACGCCCACAAAAAAAAGAAATGAGCCTTGTAATATAATTAACCTAAATTGTTACAACTAAGTTTTGAATGAAAGGGAATGAGTCCATTTTACTTATTTGAAAAGAAGTGAAGGAAGACACTTGAAATGTAAGGAAGACTTTTACAAGGATGCAGGACTCATTTCTCCTTCTAAGGAGAACATCATCTCCTAGTTTTTCCAGAAGACTCTGAAGTGATTGACAGTACAGGGTAGCCATAGCTGTGGTTTCTCATCTCTGGGGAAGATTTAACTGCCTTTCTCATGTTGCAATCAAGAAGACTAGGTCCTCTTGTGCATATCGATATTTGCTTTAACTTTTTCATTTATCACTTAAGAAAACAACTCATAAGGACTAAAAGCTACGGCCTCTATCACTTCACCTCAGATACCTAAATTTTATAATCTTATTGTGGAAAGGGCTGGCTTAGCTTGCTGAATTTATTTAAATACACTGCAGCCTTTTTCTTGGTGTCCTTCAGATAGGATGGCGAGCTGGTGTCACTTTAGGAGGGGCTGTGGCAGAGAGTGGAGCAGGGGTTGCTGGAAGGATCCCCACCCTTCCTGCTTCTGGGGGTCATAGAGAAATTCAGCTGCATTGGACTTGCTGGACACGGCCTCTTCTCTGTATCTGAAATTTAGGTCTGCAGCCCAAGCTTGGGGTCTCACTTTGGCCCTCAAGCTGTAGCACAGTGTCTTGCTGGGCACAGCAGAGTAGAGTTACTAGTCTGATGGCAGCTCCACACCCACAGGCAAAGGCTGCTTAGTATTAGAGTCTCTGCTTTGAGATCACGAAGGTTTCTCTCCTACACTGTGCGTCTCCAGGCAGCAGAGTGGAGTAGGAAGAGATGGAGGCCTCATCTAACTAAAGACAAGCTAACAGATAAAAATATAGCATTCTTCTCTTGTCTATTTCCTGACTGTGGCACTGCAGTACTCTGAGAAAATTGAAGTTGCCCTTTATAGAAAAACAAAGAAAAAAAATCCCCAAATGTAGTTATTATTGTTTGTATACTTCCATAACTAATGGTATATTCAGATAGCACTGGGTGATTCCTATCAGGTTTGGGATCAAGAATTAAATAATTGACATTTTTGTGGGTCTTGTTTTTTTTTTACTTTCATTTTTTCAAGCTTTATTGAGATATAATTGATATATTGTGTAAGTTTAAGTGGTACAACATGATGATTTGATACACATAAATATTGTGAAATGATTGCCACAATAAGAAAAATAAAATGGTTGACACCATCACCTCACTTAACTACCATGTTTGTGTGCATGGTGAGAACATTTAAGATCTACTCTCTTAGCAACTTTTAAGTATATAATACAGTATTAACTATAGTTACCATTCTGTACATTAGATCCCCAAAGCTTATTCATCTTAATGAGAGTCTGTTCAGTAGAAAATACAGGCATTTAAAGTATAAATGTTACCTTTTTCCAAATAATTTAAAATCTTACTAACACAAGGCACACAAAAGTTAGAAATGATGTAGTGGGTGCTGAAGGAGGTGAAAGGAAAGTCATAATAGTGATGGCAAGAGCAGGCTGAGAAGGCTTCATGGATAAAAGGCAATGAACTAGCAGGCTTAAACTCAGCAAATATTATAACACATAAAAGGCGTGAAAAGGGGTCTGGAAGATACACACCACACTGTTTAGTCCTGGGGAGGAGACTGGGATTGGGTATGGGGCGTATTAAAGAGAACAACTGATTTTCATTGTATTCATGTATTACTTGTACAATCAGTGGTGGACTGGTAAATGTTTAAGCAGCAGCTATTGCTTCTTAAAAAAAAAAAGTTCCTACTGTAGTGTTGTCGATTTCCATGGTGTAAATACTTCCACTATGGCTAATTTCAAGCAACCAATGTAAGATCAACTAGCTCATAAATTCTTGGAAATTTAACAATTCAAGCCCTTATTATGTGTCAGGCTCTGAGTCAAGGGCTAGGGAAGATGGAAAAGATTATGATGCAATCCTTATCTGCCAAGTGACAGAAATATAGTGGGGGAACTCAAAGAGGAACTAGAGGAAGAAGAGATTAACTTTGGCAAGGTGTGGGGAAGGAAGAGAATCAGAGAAGGTTCTCTGAATGGGTTTTGAAAGATGGGACAATAGTTATGTAATGAGAGAATGGGGAAAGGCCCCAAAGCATGGAACTACATGATACATTCAGGGAATCATAAGTTGCTTACTTTGCACAAGATTACTGGCACAAAATGCAGGATGAAGCCAGAAAAGAGGATTGGGACCATACTGTCAAAGGTGATGGATTTCACTGCATAGTAATGAGAGCTATTGACAGTTTTGAGAAGCATCAGGCAATAATTCTGATGGTAGTGTGGAGACTAAACTGTAAATGAGACCATTGCAATGTTTCAAACAGGATACATATAATGAGGACTTCAGTTAAGGCAATGCAGTAGAGATAGAAATGAGGCAGATGCAAGAAACATTTATGGAAGAAGAATTAACAGGACAATGGATTGGCTGAAGTGAGTGGAAGAGACTGGTTGCTTGAACATAATACCTAGGACTTTGAAAAATCACCACTCTGCCTCCTGTGGGGGTGAATGACTTCATCAGAAAAGAAAGGAAGCATTTCTAAGAGACATAAAGTTTAGGACTTAGGAGCCCAATTGGTTATTTTCTTTGTATCTTACTACTGACATCTGTAAGTTTGAAAGCAAGAAGGTCTGAGACATGAGTGGCAGGCCTTGAAGATGGTTTTGCTTTAGTAAATTTGGATTTACAGATCTTGATTCTGGGTAGTTATGGTATGAAAATGATGGACTTTTGGTTTGGGATGGAGGGCATCCCACAAAATTGGGAAATAATAATTAACTCAGGAGTTTACTGGATAAATAATAATTTATCCATGGAGATTGAAGACAATAAGTAAGAGAAGAGAGGAAAGCACCCAGGTAAATCTGTGAATCCAGTTACTCTGAAGAATAATAGGCATAATATAGTAAGAATACGAGAGCAGGAGGTACCTGGTGATTCACATGAGAAACAGTTGGGAAGGAGACCAGAAACAATACTTAGGGCCTTGGATGTCTGTGTACAAACACACAGGGCACAGGTAACAAACAAAGTCAATTTGGGATTATAATACCAGCTGTAAGCATGATGATCTCATTGAAATCATGAGCTAGGACTCAAGACCGACATACGGTGATGAAACAGAATCTATGCACTGTTCAAAAGAAGCATCCCTATGAAGTGGGGAAGGAGATTGGTGTGTGTTGTAGAGGAACTAAGTGGAAGCCTGTTGAAGAGCATAAAGATGAATATTTAGAAAGAGAGGATCAGAACATTAAAGCAATTGCTATGTACTAATTGGTCAGAGGGTAATGGGGAAAATATTAAATATCAAATTTGTATAAAACATCCAAATAAAATTCTTTCAAAATTTTTAATGGGAAATCTGACCATTTCATGAACATAACATTTTTATACTCATTTTTATGCTTGAAATAGCTACATGTATTTCCTGACCAAGACTTTTTAAAAATGATCTCTTGAAATTCTCAATAATCTCCATCAAGAAAAAAATGTCTTGGTCTAAGTGGGTGACAAAAAAATTAAAATGTTTTTTATAACTATTTAAAAATGTACAGGGCCAGCCCCGTGGCTTAGCGATTAAGTGCGCGCGCTCTGCTGCTGGCGGCCTGGGTTCGGATCCCAGGCGTGCACCGACGCACCCCTTCTCTGGCCATGCTGAGGCCGTGTCCCACATACGGCAAGTAGAAGGATGTGCAGCTATGACATACAACTATATACTGGGGCTTTGAGGGGAAAAAAATAAATAAATAAAATTATTAAAAAAAATAAAAAAATAAAAATGTACAATAGCTGAGACTATAGAGAATCAAACGGGACTTCTTTTATTTTCATTGACAAATGTAATGTTGAAATTCATGTGATAAGGCAGACAGATTCTTTATGATGGGCAGATACACCCAACTGACACCCATAGGGACAGCCCTCCAGCCAGGTTAATAACTCCCTGTATAGCCAAGGATCATGAGTCTGTTCAAAGGGGTCTGATCAAACATCCAACAGTGGGAGTCTCTAGAAAGTATCAGACCAGAGGCATGTTGATGCTCTCAGGTGGCCTAATCTCATCAGGAGCCATACTCCATCAGTACCTGTGGACGTGAGTGTTATGGGTTGAATTGTGTCCCTCCCTCAAATTCATATGTGGAAGTCCTAATCCCCAGTACCTCAGAATGTGACCTTATTTGGAAATAAGGTCTTGGCAGATATAATCAAGTTAAATGATGGCACACTGGGTTAGGGTATGTCTTAATCCAATGACTAGTGTCCTTTTAATTAGACACAGAGACACACATAGAGGGAAGACAATGTGAAGAGACATAAAGAGACGATGGACATCTGCATGCCAAGCAGAGAGCCCTGGAACAGATCTTTCCCTCACAGCCCTCAGGAGGAACCAACCTGGCCAACACCTTGACTTGGGACTTCTGGCCTCCAGAACTGTGAGACAATACACTTCTGTTGTTTAAGCCACTCAGTCTGTGGTGCTTTGTTACTGCAGCCTGAGCAAACCAATACAATGGGAATAGAGTTCAGCTCCCAGAAGAGGAGCGGGTACTGGCAAGGACCAGGCACTATGTTAGAGTAACAGCCAAGCAGGGGAGTGAAACTTCGGCCCCAGGGGAGGAATGAAAATGAAAAAGGGGAACTGAGACAATGCCTTGTGAATTTTGGGCAAACTCAGTGAAGTTAAAGTTGTACTCAGGGGCTTTCCCAGGATTCACCCCTCAAACATAAAAGATCTTACATAGAATGCAGGGCAGCAAGAGCCTAGGAAGGCTGGTTGCCTCCAGGGAGAGTGGCTTAGGGGCTGGGGCAGGTTGGCATGTGTGTGGAAGTCCCCAGTATCTGGCTGAGGGGGTGTAGGCAAGGCAGTTGTGTGCAAGGTTTAGAACTTATCACATAGGAGGATAAATTTTGGCTCAAAATTAGAACTTTCACTTTTTCTTTATAAAAACATTTGAAATTTAAAATATTGTAGGAGGGCCAGCCCCATGGTATAGTTGGTAAGTGCACACGCTCCGCTGCTGGCGGCCCGGGTTCGGATCCCGGGCGCGCACCGGGGCACTGCTTGACAGGCCATGCTGTGGCGGCATCCCATATAAAGTAGAGGAAGATGGACACAGATGTTAGCCCAAGGCCAGTCTTCCTCAGCAAAAAGAGGAGGGTTGGCATAGTTGTTAGCTCAGGGCTGATCTTCCTCACACACACAAAATAAATAAATAAATAAAAATAAAATAAAATAAAATAAAATATTGTAGGAAATTTGGAAAAAGAAAAAGAAAAAGAAAAAAAATCTCCCCACAATCCCACCATCTGAACTAAATTCACCATGCGTTTCCTTTGTATTTCTTCATGTATGTATATTTTAGGTAGTTGGATTTAGAAAGCGTACATATAATTTGTATCCTAATTTTTAAAGGAATAAAATTATAGTACAAGCATGTTCCCATTTTGCTCCATGATTTCTCATAAGAATAACCTTGGATGGTTGCATAAATCCATGAATTCGTGAACCTCAATGAATGATTCCTCTACGGTTGGATGTTAAGGTTGTGGCTGGTTTCTTCACCAATATTCTCTTTAAGCTTCCTTCCGGTACTGAGATTCCATGATTCTATGTTTGGCAAAGGGAAATGAAAACCACTTCTCAAATTATCTTCTCCGTCTCTAATTCCCCTTAAGAGAGGCCTTTGAGATACCCTGACATGTTACATTAAGTGAGATTTCTGTTTAATTCCTCTGAGTATCACTTTCACAAAAATGATTTTAAGACACTTCTTTCTAGTTGCTTATCTTGAACGTTTTTTTTTCAGATGTACCAAAAAAAAGAAAAAGTGCAAAATTAGTACCAAAAAATTCCTATATATCTTTCACCCAGATTCCCCCAAAGTTAACATTTTACCTAAGTAGGGTACAATGATCAAAAGCGGAAAATTAACTTTGATACAATACTCTCATCAAATCTACAGACCTGATTCAGATTTCTCCAGTTGTTCCACTGTGTCCTTTTCCTGGTCCCAGATCCATGGAGGGATCACAGGTTGCATTAGCTGTCTGTGTCTCCTTAGTCTCCTTTTTTCTAGAACACTTCCTCAGTCTTTCTTTGTCTTTCACTATCTTGACACTTTCGAAAAGTACTGGCCAATTATTTTATAGAATGACCCTCAAATTGTGTTGTCTTGTATTTCCTCGTGGATTTTTCATAACACCGTAGAGATGTTGGGTCCTTCTCAGAGCATCTAAATGGGGAGGCACGTGATGTCGATCTGTCCCACTAGAAGGAATGTTAACTTGAATCACCTGGTTAAGGCAGTATCCGTCAGGTTTCTCCACTGTCAAGTTACTGTTATTTCCTTAGTAAGTATTGTAGAAACCTACTCTGAGACTATGTCAAAATCTTGTTTCTCATCATACTTTCACTGACTAATTTTAGCTTTCATTGATGATTCTTCCCTGAACCAATGATTACTGTGGTGTTTTCCAGATGGTAATTTTCTATTTTCATTATTCTTTCTATGGTTATTAGTTATAATTTACCTTCGACGGCTTTATAGATTTCCTTAACCTATACAACCCTAGGTCATCCTTTCATTAAAGCACAAGAGGAGGATATTTATCTACCACTCATTCTGTGTTGTTCCTGTTATCAAAATGCATGGGGACCGCCAAGGGTGGAGCTGCCCCGATGGAGGCAGGGGGGTTATGAGCATGTTCATTTATCTGCATTGACTGCTAATTTTCTGTCTTCCTCAGTTAATTATGGCTCATTCTGCTAAGGAATCAGAGACACTTTTTAATATATTATTTATCCTTAAATCATCACTGTAAAGTAATAAAGAAGTAGCAATTGCCACTTCCATTCTATAGCTGAGAAAAATGAAACTGAGGGATGTAGACACACTGCTCCGGATCAGACAGTGGCACAAATGGAACTCGCTTCCAGTGCTGGAGCTTTTTAGTTCCTATCTGGGCTTGCTCTAAAAATTATACCACTTACATTTATGTATGGACAACATGATATGTCTTCAAGAGAAGACGTTGCTTTTGAATACAATGTTATCAATAGGACAATCTTTCTTTTGCCTAATTACTATGTACATTTTCACCCATTATAATCCAATCTATTACTTGCAAACAACCACAATAATAGTTATTTAAACAGAAATTTCTTGCAGACATAAGTTACAAAATTATTTTTATCTCAACCTGAATTCTTAATGATGACTTGAAACTCTAAATACAGAATCTTCCATTTATCCAGAATAGTTAAGAGGTTCTGGGTAACTGAAACATTACTATATGTAGCTGGATCACCACTCTTCAAAAATCCAAACACAAAGACAAAGGAACAGTATTTACTTCTTTAAAATTGGACAGTGTCTCACATTAGTACAAATAGCAACTCTCATCGCGTAATCCCATTAAAAAAAGGAGGTAGGAGATGAGCTGATTTTTTAAAAAGTTCATCTTCTACGTTACCTTGTTTTCTTGTCATTTATCTGTTTCTCCTAAAACAGCAAGTAGGAGAAAGAAATTTTCGATTAGGTGGGCTTTCTGGTGATTGGTATCTTGAATTCTAAAAAGTTACTAATATATCTGTTGTTAAACTAGTCTCTTTTCCTTGGGGTACCAGGAATGGGAGTCAGCTGATGGGACAGCAAGCAGTGGCATTTGTTCACACAATCAAGACTCACAGTGAACTCCGAGGGCCTCAGTGCAGGCGGCCCTCCAGGCTGGTGGTGTTTTGTTTTATTTTTAAGCCATTTGTGTCTCCACTGTTTGTCCCCGTGCCTGGCACAAAGTAAGCAGTGGATAAATATTTGCTGACTGATCCCCTGACCCACTGACAGCCAGACTTCACACCCAGGGTGAGGGTCCAGCCTGGGTCTTCCTGAATTCCTGGAATTTTTTTTATTCAAAAAACAATACATGCTCATTATAGAAACTTGTAAAACAGAGAAACGCACACACACAAGAGAGAAAATAAAGTTCTCCCTCTCTTACCACCCCTAGAGACAGTTATGCCATGAAGATGAGCATTTTCTCATTTATTAAATATTCTTCAAAAACATGTTTTTAATGGCAATAGAATGATCCATTGTGTGGATGGGCCATATTTAACCATTTCCTTATTGTGGGGCATATAAATTCTTTATAATTTGCCACCTTTGGAGATAATGTTGGAATGTTACACAGTAACTCTGACTGTTAAAGCTGATTATCAAGTTACTTTCCAAAAAGATTATATTCATTTAAGTCCACTTGCTAGTGTCCCATATTTTTCACATGCTGGCAGTTGAGAAATGAAGGTTTCGAAACAACTCCTCTTCAACAGTCTCCAGTGTGATGTGAGTGAACTAACCTCTTCCTCCAGACTTAACTCTGGGCCCCTGTGAAGGGTTGGGTAAACCACAGGGGAATGGATAATTTGGAAAACATGCCTGGAAACCTCAACCCAAAAGTGAGGAGAGAGCATTCATCCTTCAAAAAAAGCTTGTAAGATAAAGCGAAAGAGCAATGATACTCCAAATTGAGCGCTAAATAACACAAAACAATTAATATCGTTAGGCTGATTGCTGTCACTTTATTCATGACCCGAAATTAAAAAACTATTTTCTCTTTACAAAAGATAAAATCATGCTAGTCAAAAGGAGAAAATAGTTGGGAGAGGAATCAGTCAAAGGAGAGAGTACTTTTTAGAAAAATTAACATTCACTTCTACTCTGAGGAATATATTTGTTTCACTCTGAAACAAAAAATACACTTTAAAAAATAATATATAGTAAAAGTCAAACTTAAGAAAATTATTTGCCATTATCACAAAGAAAACTCCATTCTGGTGCTTGTCTTTTTCTGCCACTGTGTATCGCACCTCACAGACCAGGTGTCAGACTGAAGCTCTGCTCAGTACCCTCGGCAGCCCTCCTCCAACTCCTACAGACAGCACGTACTAGGCTCTTTATTATGTCGGCAATTTAAATGACTATGAGCCATTATGAACTTCTAAAGTACTAGTATTATGGAAATACAATAGCTTAACTATCTTAAATTTAACCCTTAATAGGACAATTTCTTTCCAGGCTTCCAGTTAAGCAAAGGCTGCATTACTTGGAACTCTGTGGAAAGCTCTAGAGATAGAGGCCTGGGCTGTGAGCCAGTCTTTCAGTGGGAAACCACCATTTTAGAAAGTGGGATTTTTGGAGTACAGTGGGAGTGAGATTGAAATCAATCTTTACGTGGGACAATTTTGCTGAGAAGCCCAAGTAATTGACCCTTTATTTTACTTTTTTGTTTTCATTGATTGTCATGAATCCAATTCCAGCTTATTTTCCAATCACAAGTCTATTTATTATATTTTACAGATTGATGGCTCATAAACGAATACTATAACCTCCATTAGTCAAAAAGAAGATACTCTGTAGAGAGTTGGATAAATGTACTTTTGTTAATGCCAGTTGGGACAGCAGTGTTAATCCCATTTTCTTTGTGCATTTCTTTAGCTAGCCTCATGGTTAACCTTGCAATTCTTAGTACATGATTGACAAAAGACAGATCATCAAAAGCAGATTCAGGAGGGGCTGGCCTGGTGGCCTAGCAATTAAGTTTGTGCTCTCCAATTCGGCGGCCCACGGTTCGCAGGTTCGATCCCAGGCAGGGACTGACGCACCACTTGTCAAGCCATGCTGTGGTGGCGTCCCATATAAAGTAGAGGAAGATGGGCTTGGATGTTAGCCCAGGGCCAATCTCCCTCAGCAAGAAGGGGAGGATTAGCATTGGATGTTAGCTCAGAGCTAATCTTCCTCACACACACACACACAAAAGTGGATTTGAAGCCACCATAGTTTCATCCCAAAGCATGCTGGGAAATCAATGGGTATCAAAGCCATTTTGTCAGGGGACAAAGAATGAATCATATTTCTAGGGCCCTTAAGTTTCCCTTCGACAAGGAAATGGGATGGAGATGAAACGGAAGACGGGTAGCCACTTCTAAATTACGCAAGAAAAGATATATTTTTCTATTGAAATTTTCCTTTCTATTGACGGTGGTAGATCCAAAAGTTCTAAGCTGGAGTGAAGGTCTCAGTAGCTAGGATTTGAGACACAGAGTGGGGATCTATGGTCTGGGGCTTCTAGAGGATAGAGGTAGAGTGTACTCTAGGATGGAGTGAACAGAAGTAGGACATCTCCATTTCCTTCCTCTGATCCCCACACTTGTGTGCCTGCCCCTGCTAATCCAGCTTCCTTAGCTCCACCATCCCACATAATACCTTCCCTCAACGGCTGGGGCTAGGGTCAATGACGAAAGATGGTTTAGTGGATATTGTTGGTTATCTATCCATTTCTCCCCTTCACCCATCTCAATGGACACATTTTCATTTTAGTTTACATCATCACCCATGCACTTTCGGGGGAGCTGATCTCACTTCTAACTCTTGGTTGGCTTAACTGAATCAGCCCATTCCATTTGCTAGCTAAGGTCATTGGTTCAGGGGTGGGCATATGACTTATGGGATCCAATCGAGGTGAATGTCAGGACTCCTGCTTGGAATCCTGTGACTGGGGTTTTCTCTCTCTTCTTCTGGATGCCATTACAGGATACACAAGAACCATCACAGTCCTTTTGCCACCTGAGAGAAGTGACCTAAAGATGAAATCAACAAATGAGAGAGGCATATACAAGGGAGTGGCAGAGAAATGGAGCAGGAGCTCCTGGGTTAAAATGACTCTGCAGCATGCCCCACTCTGAACTTTCATTTACACGAACACAGGAATGTTTTCATTGTTCAATCCAGTTAGAGAAGAGTTTGTGTGTCTTGGAACAAAAAACATTCTAACCTTTACAGAGGGTTGGAGGTGTCTTGTATCTAGGCATCAGACGGCCCATTTCTAGGGGCTGTGTCTTCTTTCTGACATGATGTTATGAATGGCAGTCAATTGCTCATATTAATCAGGAATGTAGATTACTGGTATACACTTGCAGTGAACAAAGAAAACAATACTGTTCAAGTATACAATACTGTATAATAAGGAAGGGAGGAGTGGTATTTTGGGCTCTAACCATCATTCATCACATTATTTCTATAAGAAAATATGCTCTAAGTTCAAATAAGCAACTTACAAATGAACTTTTGGGGACCCTCCTGGTCTCAGGTTTCACTTGAGGGTGTAATATTAGATGAAGTTTAAAGCCTCTTCCAGCTTGAACATTCTATGATTCTTTGTTACTGGTTCATTTTAGTAAGTACAATGTAATAGGGCAGCATTCTTGAATAATATGGCATTTAAAGATGGTTCATTTCCTGTTCAGCAAGCTGTATCTTGTTTGTTTTCACAGCAGTTGAGGATTTGCCATCATTTTAACCATTTTTGAAATTCTAGCATAGTGCTCACATCTTGCCTCTAAATATTTATACACGGAATACTTTATTTCCTACAGCAAACTCATTTTTTGATTTGTCAGTTTTATGGAAACCTGAGAGATCCCAACAGGCTCACATTTCTAAGCAAAAGCAAATAGTAATTTTCTCCTTCTCCACCCATGGGTTAGTCAAAGTAGGGACTTTTTCTAAGAGTAGAGATATTTGCCATCGTTAGATGGTTTCAACACAAAAATATAATGGTTCATAATACTTTTGGTTCAACACTTAAATTACAGATTGAAAAACTAGTGATCAAGTAAGCACAGAGAGTGCCTTGAAATGAAAAGTTCCATGCTTGGAATCACCATCAGGAGGAACCTACCTTACCTATAGGTGTGGTAGCTGATGACCTATCTGGTGGGAATTAAATGTTACTAAGAGACGTCTCTCCCATAACCCCAAAATCTCTCCCACAGGACTGCCAAGGAGTCTGAAATTCCACCAATCACTCCTTTAAGAAACTGTACTATACAAAGCCCCCAGTGAAACAACAGCATGTCACCCTGATGAGTTGGTTATGAGCCCATTAACTCCCAGGAGCACACTAGCTTAGAGCAGCCCAGTGGCCATCTGTTTGGGGGTGGGTTGCTGGGAGAGGGAAGAAGGGAAGGATTGAGTACGGAGTAGACCAATGAGAGTCCCTGTTGGTTATACAGCACTGGGTATGAGAACAAGGGACCAAAGGCATTTTGACCTATTTCATAGCATTGCCTTGGGCTTTCCAACTCCATATCTTGATTCAAAAGAAATCAATAGACCTCATTCTCCTTCTTGAGTCTCAGAGGGTGCATACTGGAATAGATCTTCCTTCCACATCATTCCTATTCTCTGCCCTGTTGTTCCTAATTGTATGGTCACCTACAAAGAAGTCCCACCAGCACCCCTGTGCTGTGGCCTGGCAGTTGCTCTGTAGGCAAGAGAACAGCTATTTGAATGCTGTGTCTCTCCCTGAATGACTGACTTAGGGTTATGTCCAGAAATAATCCATCTTCAGTGAGCCCCTGGTTTGGTACATGGAGGGAGGAAGTGAGAGACAATTCTTCTTGTGCTGCTTTCTCCAGCCCAAAGTCCCTGTATCAGTGTGAGAGATGAAGCAAATAAGAGAAAATATGACACTGACCTTTGCTCTTAACGTTGTGGAACAGAAGAAGCACAGTCGAACTGATGTGGGTCTGGGTTTGTGCTATGAATCTATTTGGGGTGCATCTAATTAGGTAGGATATTTATGGTGACAAGTCTTTAAAAAAAAGTTCTGTAGGGTAGAAACTTTACAGTATTCTTGTAAGATGCTGCACCTTTGTAGTGTCGTGTGAGAGTGTTTGAACTTAATTTCCTTAGCGTGTCTTGCCCTGTTTCCTGTATATTTGGGGGCTTCCAGGGAGGGAAGACCCTCGGTGTGGACGATGGCTGGTTTTCTTCAAATAGGGCATCAATTCTCACACATCCCTCCTAATGAAAAGAAATCTGGATTACCCTGAACAACACAATGGAAAATATAAGCGATAGTATTCGTAAATTGAGTTAAGCAAAAATGAAAGGAACTTGACATTGTATTCGAATGAACCCTTCAGAAGTGACGCTTGTTTTCTTATACTCTTTTCCCTTTTTTGGTGTGACCTTATCTTACTGTATTTTTGGTAGGTGCCAGTCATAAATCTGTTTCTTTGTTATACCTAATGGCAAAAGGCAATTGTTCTCAATACTGAAATCTGTTCCTTAATATTAGAATGATGGAAACAAAAGAGGAGCGTGTGTCCAGCACGGAAAATGGAAGCCACACCTCTGCTTCATGTACATGGTGCTGGAAATGTCATTGATGTTTAATAAATTCTTGCTGATTTGTACTATTAGCTGTTAACCCTTCTTTTAAAGTGCTCTTTCTAATAGGCTTAATAAATTATTGGCTAATACAGAATTCTGAATACAGACAATATAATATTCTTAAGTGGGTGAATTAGGAGAAAAAAATGTGGAGAGTATTCTGAAGTTGGAGGTAGTAGAATGTAGTAAAATATAAAGTCCCTAAAAACTGAGACAAAGTCTGGGAAGTAAAGGAACAACATCCCACTGCAACAATAGCCTCACAATAGCTCCTTTAAGGACCAATCCTACAATGCCTGGGATAAGCCAATTTGTATAGGCTCTAGTCAGGATTTGTTTGTATTAGGATTATTGGATCAGAAAATGACTTATAAAGGTATCACTTGATAATAAACTCTATTTAATATAGAATCCCCCCAAAAGTTAATGTTCAGACCTTCTTGTTGAGGATTCTATTTAGGAGGATGTAGAAGAAAAAAACTGAATTTTAAAAAGTCATATATAGAGATCATTGTCTTTAGTGTAGAATGGTGTAATAGTGATAATCTTGGAATTCATGCTTCGGGCATGGAGTGTTGTATCTTAAAACTTTCAATATTATCACACTCAACAGTTTATTCAACAAGCAATTAGCGAGTGCTATGTGCTAGACCCTGCGTGGGTGAATGGGGATACAAAGATGAATGAGACATGATCTGTGCCCCTCAGGTCTCACAGACGAGAGGAGCACAGACACGCAGTAAGATGAGCCCCCTGTGACCCACCATGTGTCACAGTGCTGCCTGAGCATAAAGGCGGCAGCCATGATCATGGGAGTGTGGTAGGATGGGGGGAGAAAGAAGAGGGCCGCTGTGTGATGGAGAAACACGTGATAGCCTTCACTGCTTTGTGATGGGTTTCAGAGAATGTGGCCACAACTTGGGAAGCTGACGAGGACAGAACAGGTGCCGAAACCCCAGGACAAGTTCTAGCCATCATGCAGTGCTTCCTCAAGTGAGAAAGGCTACCAAATCTGCCAGATAAAGAAGAACCTTTTACATTTGTTAGAGATTAAAAGATTTGCACCCTGAAAGAGTTTTATTGCCTCTGTAACCTTCACTTTTGCCTCTGATATAAATAGGATCTGCTAGGTGAAAACCTATGCCCCCATTCACAGACCAAATCATTGGCACATTTGTCATTGTGAAGAGAGCACTTTGGAAGGTGCCATATACAGAAATGGTGAGTTTATGATCTTAAATAATCCCCAGTAGGAAATGCCTGACATTCTCAAAGTCTTCTTCCTATATCTTTTCCTTATGCCTTTGATCACCTTCCTACCTAACTTTTTTGAGCCCTTAGTACCTCCTCTCTTCCCCTTCATCACCCTTCCCCTTTAAGAGGTGGCTTGAAATATAAGTTTGTGTTTTTACTTATTTATCAAACAGTTCAAATAGCCTGCATGTTGAGCCAGGCATGCTTGTAAGCACTTTATAAATATTAACTCATTTATTCTTCACAACAATTCTTTGAGGTGGCCACTGTTATTATCACCCCTTTTTACAGATGAGGAAAATGAGAAGTAGAGATATTAAAGAACTTGCATAAAGACACACAGGCAGAAAGTGAGCGAGCTGCAGAGCTGGGATTTGAATTGAGACCTCTATCCTTTCAACCTCCATAGCCGATGCTTAATCTAGCCTCAGTGCTGAGGTGTAGACAGATTCTGCTGCTGGTGCACCAGCTCATCCAGTGGGCAGGCTCTTTCCCATTCACCAAGCCTGTTTCACTTCTGCCCAGAGCATGCTGAGCTCTCTACAGAAAGATGCCTTTGAAATGCAAAGGTTGACAGCTTTATTTGTGGATCCACACTGTGGTTTTTGGCTGGAGTCTGCTGGGCACCGGCTATGTGGTAGTCAGTCTTTAAAAATGGCGTAATATTTACACTGTTTTTGTTGGATAATTGCATGCCTTTAATTTGTGGTACTATAAACAGCAGTAATCTGGCTCAGGAGTAGCCAGAAAAAGTTATTTGATATCCATTAAGCCAAGTTTCTATTTTTAGTCACTTCTGCAGAGGTATTATTATTATTATTATTACTGTCAGGAAAAAGCAACATTGTAATATAGTCTAATGGGTGTCTCCTGACTGGATAGGTTAAAAAAAAAAGGCTTCTGAAGAAGGTAGGCAATAATTCTGCTTCCTTCCCTAAAGGTGAATACAATTTTTCCCTTAGGTATTATGACAGTTTAGTTTTCTTTAGAATATGAGTTTTAAAGAGAAAAAAAAATCACACCTTTTTTAGTTCATGGACTTGGAACAGTGATTTAAAGGAAAAAAAAAAGACCTACCTAAACTTCTGCTACCTAAAATGTTTACCTCACTCAGAAGATTCTGATAGTTTAAGATAAATGAAAACATTAAATCCTGTAAAATAATTACTTATTTAGTAAATATGAAGTCCCCACATAGTAACCATACTGGAAATAAGGGCATTCATTGTCAGTGATTGCTTTTCGTCAGTGTTCTATGATTTAGTTGGCTTATTATATATTTATAGGCAAAGAATAGTTTATTCAGGTAGCATCTTCCTTCAGAAGACATTTCAGTGGTTTGGAAGTTGAGCCAAAGTTAACTGTTCAGTCTCTGAAGATGAATCATTCCTTTTGTTTAGTCCATTGGTATAGTATTTAGGTTAACTTGCAGGTTTGTATTTAACCTGACAGAATCCAAAGAGCCAGATCAGACATATGCTCCTGGTCTTGCTGAGGCCCTGACAGAGCTACACGTGGGGAGGAGGATCCAAGTCATTAGTTGGTGATTAATGTTTGTAGAAAGTAATATTTCTACCATTTTATGGATGGAGCCACTGAGGCACTGAGAGGTTAAGTGGCTTGCCCTGGACCACAAGGCTGCTTAGTAGATCCAAGAAAATCAGGCACTCATGGAAGCTGACCATGATTTCACATTCAGTTTTCAACAATTCTAAATTTTGCAAGTTACAGTTCCTGTACCTGCCCAGAGGCAGGTTACAAACTGGAAGTTGGAACTAAAATGAGAGGATGTTGACAATCACTTTCTAGGGAAGGAAGCTACCAAGGTTTGCTTTGGCTAACAGAGCTGACATGGGGGCTAACATTCCCTGTGGACTCAACGCTCTCAGACCAGCTGGCTCTCTGCTGATCCTCCCCTACCACCCCCCCCCACCCCCCAGCTTCTGTCCATGAGGATTCAATCAGCCTCGGGACTGCTGGCCGGGATGGGGGGCAGGTGGACTGTAAATCTGGGAAAGCTGCAAGTATTCAGGGTCTTGAACTTTATCAGGTCTGAATGTGTGATTGTGAAAGTAAAGAGCAGAGAAATGACAGCACTCAGTAAATCAAACGTGGAGAAGATCAGGACTGTCAGAGACAAGACAAAAACAGGCTCTGGGCACAAACCCTGCTGAAACCCTGCAGGGAGGAGAAGACTTTCATGTTCCCTCCAGACTGTGCCTTCTGCAAAACAAATCTCTTTCCCTGTCATTTTATCTAGAGAACAGTATTCTTTGTTATGTCCCACGGATTTCTTTTTTTAAGTTTTCATGATTGAGGTTTAGATCGTATTTTAGAAAATGGGGTGCCATAAGAAAAAAAAAAAAAGAAAATCAGTTGAAAAATGTCTGAAATGGCCTAGATTTTCCTCTGTCAATAGTGTGTTCCATTCTCAATAAAACTGGGAAAAAAAATAGTGATCCATAGCTTCTCTGAGATCTTTATTTTTTTACTCCGTAACAAAATGTAATTAAATTAGAATAAGTCTCCTGCATAGAGTGGTACCAAATTGAAAAGTAAAAAGCATGAAAGAAGTATAGATGACCAGATCAATTTAATTTATTCTTTTCTCCCCTTTATATCTAATGCCAGTTCTCAAGGTTGCCCTCCTTCACCGCCCCGTCTGTTAATTCACTCCCATCTACTGCCACAAAGAAGTTCCCAGGGAGGGGTGTTGCTGAGGACTGGGATTCTTTTCTCGAGCAGAGGATGAGCCTCAAGATTACTATCTTTGTCCTGCAGAAGATGTTGGTCTGCTGCTGGCATTTGCAAGAGGAACAACAAGGAATGTTTCCTCTTCAAAGGAACCAAAAGCAAGTAAAGGACCTTTCTGTCTCACCTCCCTCCCCTCCCTTTCCTACCATAATGCAATAAATAAAGTCCTCAGGGCTAGTATGTGGAAAAAGCCCGAGACCTCTGGTGAATGCAGTCTTAAAGCTAAACGGGTGCTCAAAGAAGTCCTTTCCTGGGAATTAATTCAGCTCCAGGGGACCGGTGAGTCACACAAGAAATTGCAATTTGGTGTAGTATATGTGAATCTATTACAATGTAGATATTGGTAATAACAGTTCACACTTATATAGTGCTTACCATGTGCCAGGTACTGTTAGCACTTTACTTATAAGAAATCTTCTAATCTTCTCAATAATCCTGTAAGGGAGTGCTTTTTTTTTTTTTTTTGACCATTTTAGCCATTTTTTTTATTGATGTCATAATAGTTTATAACATTGTGAACTTTTAGTTGTAGGTTATTGTTTGTCAGTCACCACATAAACGTGTCCCTTCACCCCTTCTGCCCACCCCCCAAACCCCTTCCCTCTGGTAACCACCAAACTGTTCTCTCTGTCCATGTGTTAGTTTATCTTACACATATGAGTGAAATCATGTGGTGTCTTTCTCTATCTGGCTTATTTCACTTAACATAATACTGTAAGGGGGTACTTTTATCATCCCCATTTTACAGATGAGGAAACAGGCACAGAGAGGTTAGGCAACTTGTTCAGGTCACACAGCTAGTAAGTTGTAGGGTCAGGATTTAAACCCAAGCAGGTTGGCCTGGAGTCTGGGCTCCTAGAAATCCCCTCAGTGTGCGAGCTAGAGCCACTCCCTTCTTTTCAAACTTACTGTGAAGCCTAGAGGACAATCTGAGCCTAGGTGCTTTATCAGAGAAAGAAAAAAGACTCAGACATCTCTCTCCATCTTGGAAGTTGTTTGTGGTACTTTGCCTAACCAGCTTTACAGAAGTGCCAACCTTCTAGACTATAAACACTTCAAAACTAGGGGCTAACCCTTCTAGTTCTTCTTTGTGCCGTGCATACTCAGTACTGTTGGGCAAGTGCAGGAAACTGGAAGACTGCATATGGGTAGACAACCCTTTGGTCCTAATTCTCTGCATATTTGCAACATAGCTGAATGGAGAAGTCATATTTCTGGGTGGCAAATGCAGTAATTTTTTATTTCTTGGGCACTTTTTTTTCTTTCATTGACTTAGGAAGGAGTGTTACTTAACCAATCTCCAAAAGCCTATCACCTCCTTTTTCTGCTGCCCCTTAGCACCCTGGCCCCTGCAAAACAAAACAAAATAAAATCAGTCAGAAAAGTATCTGAGCTGAGACAGCTCTGGGGCAGTGGCATCTAGACTCTAACCCTAGAATTGGCATTGCCTGCACACCTAGTGACACCAGCAAAATCCAGGGACGGCACAGGTCCAGCCTATCTAGTGGGTTGGAATTTTCTGCATCTCTTTCACTTTCTTGGGAGCAGAACTGATCCCTTTCCCTCTGATGCTCTGATTTTTCCCATTCTGGAGGCTGGGCGAAGGGGAAGGATTAGATAAGGTGGATGATTTTGGAGTTCACCTTATTTGGAGGGGGAGATGAGAAAAGAGGGGCATCTTTAACTGACAGGGTCCCAGCATGAGGTGACAGACAGAAGCTGAAGATGCTGGATTGACTTTTGGCATTTGGAGCCCTGTCTCCAACTTTACCAAAGAACAGTTGGGGGAAGGCAGAAGAGGTGGGAAGAAGCCCCACTGCAGGGAAGCCAAGGGGGACTCATCTGCCACTCCCAGCTTCTTATCCTGCCACAGTCAAGGAGGTAGAAAAGACTTACTCAGATTTGGAGTATGGGGGAATGCTCCATCTGCTTAAGGGGAGGACAAATGACTCCATAGAGGAAACTCCAAAACATGGCATCTTACTCCCCAAGCCCACTTTCCAGTCTTGGCTCAGGAAACTGGATATTTCTGCTTCACCCTTGGTGAAAGGGAAGGGATCACCCCAGGGGCAGGGCCTCGGCCGGGCTGGCAGCCCCAGGCTCTATGTAGTGATGCCAGTAGTAATTAATAATGATAATAAATACCACACTTCAAAACCAAACCCAACCTGAGGATGACTGAACGATTGGACCTCTGCCTCCTACCTGCACGCTGTTAGTCTGGGAGTCCACACCCTCCCCATCAGCCTCAGCTTAATCCAGCTGCCCGGTTCCACCCACCACGTACTAACTGGGGTTCAAAAGAAGGTCTGCTCCCGAAGACCAGAGATGTGGAGTAACACCGCCCGGCGGCAAAACCGCAGGGAGTGGGGGCGGGAAGGTAGCGGTGGTTTGGCTTTGTAGTATTATTCGGTATCAGAAAATAATCAAAATGGGGTGGTAATTTAGGTCCCCCTGAGCTCGGTTTAGTTTTTCTTCAAAGTGCAGGGGGGTTGTATTGGGAGCCCAGCTCCGGCCTGGAGCTGCACGGCTTCCAGGCCCGGCAGCCAGGCGACCCCCACATCCCCGGTGCAGCGGCCACAGGTCCCGCCGGGCCCTTCCGAGACCTGGGCCGCTGAAGGGGGGATCTTAGGGCGTCGGGGCGCAACCAGGCCGCGGGGAGGGGGCCGGCGCCGGCGTGGAATGTCTTTATCGGGATCGGAGAGCCACAAGTTTCTCCTTCGCTTCTTTAAGCGATCACGGAAAGACACCTTTCGATCTTTTGTCAGACATCTTGGCCCTTAATAGCTAAATTTATTTGGTTTAAAGCGGCCTTAGGAGAAGCAGGGAGGGAAAATCTGTCGTCGGTCATTGGGTGGCCTAGATAACGAGCTTTAAAAGAGAGAGGAGAGAAGAAAGTAAAAAGGTTAATGGATGAGGGGAGGGCTGGAAGGCGCCCAGCGCGGGGCTTTTACAGCGACCCTCCCCCGGCCGCCCCCTTATCGCGGCCCTAACTTACCCGCGGCCTAAGAAGTACATTAAGTCACGTAAACAGCGCGCGGAGAGGAATGCCACCGCGGTGACCTTTCGTGCGCCGCCGCCGCTCGCCCACCTCCGCGCCGCGCTGGCGGCCGCCGACGGCGCGCGGGGTCGGCCCGGGGCTGCGGGGCTGCGGGGCTGCGGGGCTGCGGGGCGCGGGGCGCGGGGCGCGGGGCCGGCCTCGACTCCGGCCGCCCGGGCCGGCGTTGGCGCTGCGCGTTCCTTCCCCGAAGGGACCGGCGGCGGGGAGCCGGGGCGGGGGGTTGGGGCGACCTCTAGGCTGCGCAGTTTTCGCGCTTCCGCCGTCACCACCTGACATTTCTAAAGAGTATTTTTGGGTTTTTGAGAATTAAAAAACAAAACAACAAAAAACCCACTGTCGTGACTCGGCGGTGATCTGCGCCGGACTGACAGCCGCTGAGTGGGGGACGCGCCGCCCCGACCCCGCTAGTGGGAGGGGACGCTGGCGGGGGTGGGGGGCGCCGAGGTGACCCCGTGTCCTTCGGCCAAAGCGTCTCCGGGACGGGAAGAAATATGGTATAAGCGAGAAGACCCCATAAATCTGGTTTTTAAAAAACTCAAGTTAAAACTGTTTTAAGTCAGAAATGGCATTTTTTTTTTTTCTGAAACGTCGCTGGAGCAGCCAGGAGCTTTGTGAAACGACAACTTAATGAGCTCTAAGTTTGCGGGAGTAAAGGTGGGTCCTCGCCAGGGTTTCGTGGCTCCTTCGGAAGCAGCGTCCCTGAGTCCCCCAAACACCCTTTCTCGTTTGGCAGCAAAGCCCCCGCCCCCTGCCCACTCGGCTGCCGTGTTCCGTCTGGATTCGAATCGCGAATAGTGGTGTGGCGCGGCCCTGACAAATCAGCCCTGGGGACAGGCCGCGCCCCGGAGCCAGCCCCTGGCCGAGGGTGAGGAGGGCGCCTCGGGGAGGGAGGGCTCGCTCCGGAGGGGCCACTCCTTGGGTCTAAATAGTCCAGAGAGAAATGATTTCGTTCCAGATTAGCAAATCCCAAAAGAGACAGGCGTCGAAGGAAAAAAAGAAAGGAAAAAACCCTCACAAAGAAAACAGAACCACCTCTGAGAGCCTGCCTGTCTACCTGGAGCCATATGGGGGCCTTGGGTTTTTCCCTAGTTTGGGGTGCACTTCTTCCTCTGCACCCCCTATTCTCCCCGCCTTCCGGGACCAGCCGGGGCGCTCAGAGGAAGCTCAGAGCACCGGAGCTCGGGGTCCGTGGGGGTGGCTTTGAAAATATGCCGCTCCCCGGGCTGTTGTCCCCAGGGCCGAAGCCGATGCGTTGGGAAAACTGCAAAGTGGGTCAGGCAACCTAGCTTTCTGTCTGAATAAACTCTACGTGTTAAACAGTTTTGTTTTATTTTTAGGTTAACTGACAAGAAAAACATTTCACTACCCATTCTCTCCTTTGGTTGGAAACGCAGTGTAAAAAAACCGAAAAACAATTTGTGACCCTGCAAAGGAGCAATTACCTTTTTCCCTCCGCTTTGTTTTAGACAATATTAAAATGACACTGGGAATCTGGAGGATAAAACACTCAAGCCCTTAGAACCCGCACGTTGCGGAGTCAGTAACGTCTGTCCCACTGCTCACCTCTGTCCCAGCCGTGCTCGGGCCAGCGCGCCCTCTCACCGCTGCTGCGGAGCTTCGAGAAAAGCAGGTCCCTAGGGGTTAGCTATTGTCCAGGGAAATTCACACGGACACCCCTGTACTTGCAAATATAAAAAAACACCGCAGGAATGAGGTCCTCCCCTGGGCTCGGTCTCCTCGGGGCTCAGGCTTGGAGGCCCTTCACAGCCTGGACTGTAACTTGGCCAAAGGAATTGTTAACTCGTCTTCATTAAAAATCACCTCACTGAGATATGAATGTAAGCAAGGAAACTTTGCTTTTAAGAGCAAACCTGAGAAACATTTAAAAATAGTTGGACTCAAAGGAAATCAAATGCCCACATTTCTGTAACTGCTTACAAACGAGCTTCTGCAATATTCAATCTACTTAAAAATTGGGTCGGAACTCACGTAAAAATCAAAAGAAAGGCATTCGAAGCCCTGGTCGGAGGTAAGTGGACGGCGGACGCCGGGCTCTCTCTTCTGGTAGTCGCCTTCGATCGAACCCAGGTTAAATTTTAAAGCCCCGGGATCCTGCTCCAGTCGCCAGTCTCCGTTCCGGAGTTTTCTACCTTCAGTCTTCCCGAATTGCGGCCGCATTGAAACCGGGAGCCGCCGCAGCGATCGGGGGAGGCTCAGAGGAATGTAATAAAAGTGACTAAATGGGATGAGAACGGTTTATGGACCTTCTCAGTAGCAATTTAAAATCCAGAAGTGTTTAGCAGCAATTTACAACGAAGAATGAAAAAAAAAACAAAACAAAACAAAAAGAATTATCGCCAACTTCCTCTATTCCGCTTCTTCCTGCCCCGCGCTGGCAGGCCCTGTCCCTTGTCCTCCCAGGACACGCAGGTTCACACCTCACAGTTACACTGAGAGGACACAGGCGTCTATGACGAGGGCTCACGGTCTCTCGACCCCACATTTCACAGTGCCCCTACCCAGCCCGGTCCAACTCTGCTCAGCTCCTCTCCGTTCGCCTACTGGAAAAACACGAAAATAAAATAAAATAAACAAACAGCCCAACCGCTTTCAGGGAGACTGACCCTTAGAAAATCATTTACTTCGATTTACCTGGAAAAAAAAAAGTGTAAAAATCCATTCCCACCAAACAACTCCTCCTGCCCTAGTTAAAACTCTCTCTCGGCAGCCTTCTGGGGTCATGTCTGTCGGAAGAAACCCTCTTCGTGAGCGAAAGGGAAGGAGACATATATCACGGCTCCTGCCGCGGACGAACTTGCGGCCGCGCGACTCGCCGCTGACAGATCGGCGCTGATAACCCCGCGACGTTCATTTCCAGTCCCTCTGCCCGCCAAGGACCGTATCAGTTTGTACACAGCTGTGATAACCATTTGGAGGGAGCGAAGAAGGGGTGTGTATGTGACGGTGGGGGTGGGGAAGCGCTATTTCGCCCTGGGTCCAGGGACGGTGACCCCCCTCCTTCCATCGATTTATCTGAGACTTACCTGAAGTTCTCCAGGGAAAGCTCAGAGCAAACGGGACACCAAAACTCGGGGAGCATCTCCGGGTGCGACTGGCGTGGAAGCCCTTTTCCATTCTGCGCCCCTCACGGACTAACCTTTACGTCCACCAAGACCCCAAATTAAAAGTTCCCACAGGTTAGCTGGGGAGTGCCGACGTGAACTTCCCGAAACTTCCCAGGAATTTAGTCTATTTCTAAAGAGCAGGGCAGAGAGAGGGAGCTGGGCACTCGAGTTCCTTCTTTCCTGTATCATAGGAGACTCGACCCCCGACGGCCACCACAACTTGAGCCCCAGGGTCTCGAGACGAGGTCGGGGAAAGTTTAAGGTCGGTCACACACAACTGCAGAACAAAAGCTTATTTAATGTGGAGGGAGGCGCGAGGAAGGCCGGCGGAGCAAAGCACTTTCCCCCTCATTCTGGGGGCGCATTGACCCGGGATCTGGCCCGTCCCCCCCGCCGCGGTGGCTGCGCGGAGCGGTGCACAGCCATCTTCCTCCGTGTCACCCACCCACTCCCACCGCCCCCGTGAGTGCGTAACTGGGGGCGGAGGAAGGTGCTCCGCCGCAGGAAGAGTGTGGATCTCCAGCCAGGTCAAGCTTTCTGCCATCTCCGCCCCACCCCCAGCGTCCCTGGGCTCGACGCCCCCTCGATGGACTTGCCCCCACTCCCAGTACAGTGCTCGCGGCTCAGCCCACACCCGCAGGCTGCGCGGCGCTCATTGTCTGCCCGGACAGCACGCTCCCCTCCCCCCGCCGCCCGCCGTCCCCTCCCCACCCTCTTTTCTCTCCTCCCCTCGCTCCCTCCTCCTCCTCCTCCTCTTCACCTCCAGCGCCCAGCTGCTCGCAGAGCGCAGTTCCGACCCACAGCCTGGCACCCTTCGGCGAGCGCTGTTTGTTTAGGGCTCGGTGAGTCCAATCAGGAGCGCAGGCTGCAGTTTTCCGGCAGAGCAGTAAGAGGCGCCTCCTCTCTCCTTTTTATTCACCAGCAGCGCCGCGCAGACCCCGGACTCGCGCTCGCCTGCCGGCGCTCGCCTGCCGGCGTCCTCCGCCTCTCTCCGCGCTCGGAAGCACCCTCCGCCGCGGCTATTCTCCATGCGCAGCGCCCACCCGAGGTTCGGCTGCTTCCTCTCTTGCTCGTGCTCCCCTCTCTCCTCCCCTCTATCCCCCACCCGTCGCGGGCCCCTTATCCTCGGGCTCTCCGGCCCTCTGCGGGCCGCGGTCGCTCCGAGGGTGTCTCCCTTCTCCTCCCGGCAGGCTGTAGCGGCTCCCAGGTTCCCAGGACACCGCGGACCAACTTCTGGCGTCTTTTCCTCTCCCCGAAGCGCTTATCTGTGCGCAGCCTTATCTCGAGTTATCTCGGCGCAAAGGGGCGGGAGCCGGCAGTCAGTCAGGCGGGCAGAGAGACTTCTTTCTTGCTATCTATCCTGGGTCTGTGTGTGGGCATTAATTTTAGTGTGGTTATCTCCGATGAGCCGAAGCGATTTGGAAAAAGCAGCCCCGAGGAGGTCAGTTGGGCTGCGTTTTGCCTCCCTCCCCCAACCCCTCCGAGTCTCCCTGTCATTCTTCCTGCTCTCCCCTTTGGGGTAGCCTCGGCTCCGGGGCGGTCTCACGTCCCCCCTTGCATTTCCCCCTCCTTTTTTCTGCGCTCCGCTCCACCCTACTACGTCCGATTCCGGAACGGTCTGGCCTTTCCGTGGCTGGCGATGACCGCGGGGTGGGCAGGGTGGCCCGGCCGGTGTGAGCGCAACGCGCTGGTGGCTGCAGACGCGAGTCGTGTCTGAGGTGTGCCGGGGACGCGGGGACGCGGGTTGGGCGTGAGACTCTGGCCCTGGGGGCACCCCTCACTGTGCCCGGAAGGTCCGACACTGCCGTCCCGCCCCGGCGCCCCACCTTCCTAGGGCTGAGTTGCATTTTTCTCTGGGGCTCGCGTTCCGTCTCGTCAGCGCAGTCCGGGAAGCTCTGGGAGAGCCACTATGGGAACGCGGCGGTTTCGTTTTCGTGAACAGGTTGCCTTCCTTGGGCTAATGATTTTCACGCGGGCAGCCCTCACGCTGCAGCATTTCGGGCGAGGGGCGCCCGCAGGAAGGCGGGATACGGCAGCGCCGACACGCACAGCTACTTCAGTTCTTTTGTGTGCCATCGGCCCGGAGGGAGGCGATGGGGCGGAAGGCAAACCTCGGCCAGCCTCGTAGCCACCCCTGGGATCTGGCTCGCGCGCGGATGAAGGATGCTGCGGAGGGGGTGGGCGGGGAGGGCGAGGGGACCCGAGCGGTGCGGGTGCGGTTGAGGGAGGGCGGGTATCCCGGTCCGTGGAGGACCCTGTGGCGGCTGCGCAGGCTCCATTCCCCTCTTCTTCCGCAACCCCTGTGCCCAGGGCAGAAAAGGGATCTCTGAGGAGTCTCATTAGCTAGAAAGGGGAATGGAAGTCAGATGTACAGCCTGCGCTTTTGGTAACTACTTTTTATTTCTCATCTCGTTTCTGTGCCCCCCACCCCCGCCCCGGTCCGCCTCAGGAGCTAGAAGTCTGCTTGGAG
The DNA here is from genome assembly GCF_020826845.1 of Diceros bicornis minor. Lineage (NCBI taxonomy): Eukaryota > Metazoa > Chordata > Mammalia > Perissodactyla > Rhinocerotidae > Diceros > Diceros bicornis. The sequence goes on along the minus strand of NC_080755.1, from coordinate 13,106,071 downwards.
AGGCGCCGGACCGTGGATGGCCTTGACTGACGGCGGCTGGTGCCTGCCGAAGCGCTTCGCGGCCGCGGCGGCGGACGCCAGCGACTCCGGAGCCTTTCCAGCGCGGGAGCTCTCCACGCCGCCTTCCCCCATCTCCTCTTCGTCCTCCTCCTGCTGCTCCCGGGGTGGGGAGCGCGGCCCCGGCGGCACCGGCAACTGCAGGACGCCGCAGCTGGACACGGAGGCGGCGGCGGGACCCCCGGCCCGCTCGCTGCTGCTCAGCCCCTACGCCTCGCATCCCTTCGGGGCTCCCCACGGACCTTCGGCGCCCGGGGTCGCTGGCCCCGGGAGCGCCCTGTCGAGCTGGGAGGACCTGCTGCTCTTCACTGACCTCGACCAGGCCGCGACCGCCAGCAAGCTTCTGTGGTCCAGCCGCGGCGCCAAGCTGAGCCCCTTCGCACCCGAGCAGCCTGAGGAAATGTACCAGACCCTCGCCGCCCTCTCCAGCCAGGGGCCGGCCGCTTACGACGGCGCGCCCGGCGGCTTCGTGCACTCGGCGGCCGCCGCGGCTGCAGCGGCGGCGGCGGCCAGCTCCCCTGTCTACGTGCCCACCACCCGCGTGGGGTCTATGCTGCCCGGCCTGCCGTACCTGCAGGGGGCGGGCAACGGGCCCGCCAACCACGCGGGCGGCGCGGGCGCGCACCCCGGCTGGCCCCAAGCCTCGGCCGACAGCCCCCCGTACGGCAGCGGAGGCGGCGCGGCAGGCGGCGGGGCCGCGGGGCCGGGCAGTGCCGGCTCGGCCGCGCACGTCTCGGCGCGCTTCCCCTACTCGCCCAGCCCGCCCATGGCCAACGGCGCGGCGCGGGACCCGGGGGGCTACGCGGCGGCCGGCAGCGGGGGCGCGGGCGGCGTGGGCGGCGGCGGCGGCAGCCTGGCTGCGATGGGCGGCCGTGAGCACCAGTACAGCTCGCTGTCGGCCGCGCGGCCGCTGAACGGGACGTACCACCACCACCACCACCACCACCCGAGCCCCTATTCGCCCTACGTGGGCGCGCCGCTGACGCCCGCCTGGCCCGCCGGACCCTTCGAGACCCCGGTGCTGCACAGCCTGCAGAGCCGCGCCGGAGGCCCGCTCCCGGTGCCGCGGGGCCCCAGCGCAGGTAAGGGGCGCGCCGCAGCGTGGGGTGGGGGCCCGAGGCGCCAGGGCGCAAGTGGGTGTGGAGCAGCTACTGGACTAGGATTCTGTTTTCAGGGCTTTCCTGTCTGGGTACCCAGAGGTTGGCCTGGCCCCAAGCACTATTTGCAGACCTGTGGCAGGGCGACCCAGAGTCTGGCATTGTTGAACTAGCGCTTCCATCTTGCGGACTATCTCAGTTCCTTTCCACGAAAGAGGCTAAATACGCATATATACACCTCAGTGCTTTGGAGAAGCTCGGGAGATGTGATGTGTAGTGAAGTGGGCAATTGGGAAAAATGAGCCGGAGAGGGAACTGACAGGGCCTGAGCCCCGTCCCAGACCCTGGTTTGCGTGAAGGCAGGACAGAGGCTCCGTGAGGGGTGGGTTTAGGAGAGTGTTGGGCGCTCGGCTGACCCTCTTCTCAGGTCACACACAGTCTCACCTAGTTGAACTCTCCAAAGGTGAGTTGTGTGTGTTTTCCTCAAGGAGAGTATTGAAAAGAGCTCCACAGTGGACAAGGACCTAAGGACCTAGTTGGCATCCCTCCCCTCCTCCTCTGGGAGAGGGAAAGAGAGGACACCTGGACTGGTCAGCCTTGTGACTGTCGCAGGGAAAGTTGGTGAAGGGCCCTGTTGTTTGGCCTCAGCTGGGCCGGGGGGTCTGGGGCCACTGCTCCTGCCTGCCCCTGCCAGGCTGGGACCCAGGGGTCCTGGAGCTCCCACATCTATTCTTCCTCTAGTTCAGCCCACCAATTTTTCGGCTTCCAATCCCACTCATGCTTTCATTCCAGTGTCTGGGGACAATTTGGGGTGAACTGGGAAAACCAAATTATCAAAATACCTGGAAACACCCCATTTTGAAAAGTGTTTTGTTCTGCTCAAGCAGGGAGGGAGTGAACTGTGTTGTCTGGCTTGACAAGGGCACTTGGGCTTCTTTCTCAGCTGCAGCATTCTGGGCCCTTTTCAGTGCTTTCACAGGTCTTTATATTTCACCTGGTTGATAACCTGACAGACTCCTAAGATACAACTTTTTTTAGGCTGTTTGAGGGGAACAGTGGGAGTCACAGAGGTGGCAAAGATGAAGGAGGCTCGTCAGCCTAAATTATCCAAACTGGTGCTCTCAAGCCAGGCCTGGGCTTTTCCTGGGAGGCTCAGCGCTCCATTTAGGGACAGCTCTGGTGAGTTAGGATAAAGTGAAGCATTGCCAACCTTGTGTTCAAAGGACATACTGGAAATGCTGGTGGTCTGAAAGTGATGGCTCTGATTTGACCAGGCATTTCCTAGTAACACTGGGAGGGAGCAGAGGCTTTTTGGTAACAAGCCCTTTCTCTCTTCCTCCACTGGCTCTAAGATTTTGCTCTCAAAATTCCCTCTTCTCTCCCCTGCAAAGCTGGCTCTGGGGACCCTCTTTGTCGGCTGTGTGTAGAGTGGGGGTGGGGGCCCTGTTGAGGTTTGCCCTGTGGAGTAGAGACCTGAGAGAGCAGAGCACTGTCACCCTTCCGGCTGCATAGGGACCTACGTTTGGCTCCCAGGAGCCGAGAGACGGGAAGATGAGGACTGTTCAAAGGTGGGAAGGGGGTGGTGGTTAGGGTGTGAGGCTTTTCTCTGTCAGGAATGCAGCAGGGAATTGGAAAGGGTGTGTGAGTTAGGTTGGGGGCAGCTGCAGTTGGAGCAGGATCCTGCCACTCTGCCTGTTTCGTGACCCACCTTAGCGTGATCTCCATATTCCTTCTCCCTAGTCCCCCAGCGGTTCACAAGACTGAGAAGAAGAAGTAGTCCAAAAGCCATAATCAGAGTCTTTGGATGTTTAAAGCAACTGGTCTGTATGGAAAATCCTTTTAGAGTCAGTAGGGTGTGATTACAGGCAAGTTATAGGTTTCATTTTAAACTTAGCCTATCCTTTCACTAATTCTTTCACCTTCTGGGTAGGACACTGCAAAGTTAGAAAAATCTGCTGTAGACCCAGGGTATGTTTTAAAACAAAAACAAAAACAAAAACAAAAATGGGAAGGGGTTTGGGAACACCCAGCTTTTGCGTCAAGAGTCTTTTAAGAAGGCAGGAATCTACTGAGAAAAAGCCAGTCTGGGGGTGGGGGAGGTGAATGACCCTAACTTGGCTTGTCCTCGTAGGTGTTCTCATGCTATAGAGACCTCGACCCCCAACTCCTTGCCTCCCAGGTTCCTAGCTGGAATCTCTGCTTCTCCACTTTGATTTGTTTAAACAAACCGTTTTTGGACGCGCTCTTTAATTGATTTGAGCAAACAGCAGGGCTAAAGCCTGAGCGCTGGGCTTTCTCAACCTGCACACTGTGGAGGCCTCTGGGAACCCACTCCCTACACCTCTTGGTGATGCTGGTGGTGGGTGGGTGGGGAGTCCTGGGGTGAGCCTAGGGTGCTCACAGCCCTTCAGTCCCCGGGCCTGGCACCCTCCTAAGCTCCCACCGAACTGTGTTCCATTCTCTGGGTCCTGGGATGACAGTCGCTGGCGGTGCCCTTGTCCCCTGAGTCTGTCACTCCCCAGGGGCACACAAAGCAGCCGTGTCCAGAGGGGGATGATGAGTAGGGGGAAACTGATAAGCAAATTTCTAATTTTTGTAATCAGATTTTGTAGTTTTTATTTAAAAAGTTTTTCTTATTTTAGTCAGCTATAAAATCGTAGCTGCTGGGTGAGGGGTGGGAGATGTAGGAAGGGAATGGGAGCTATAGATTTTATTTAGTTAAAAATAAGCAAATTTCCTAAATTTTTTTTATCCCAAGTGGACTTTAAGTTTTGTCTTTGGGTTTTCAGATGACTGAGGAGATTTGCCTGGAGAGTTCACACTGTCTTCTCCCGGTAGTCTTTGTTGTTCCCAGCCTGGGGGAAGGAGGCCAGGCTAGGGCTGGGTTCTCCCGGGAATGCCCCACTCCTCTATCGAGAGGGGCTCTGATAGGTAACATTTTAAAGTCAACAACAAAGACAAATACCTTGTTTAACTTCAGTGTCCTTGAAGTCCTGAGCATTTTACTGATTACCGTAGTCAATAGTGGCTTTTAGGGCGGAGAAGAATAAATCTTTGTGCTGTGTTGTAAGTTGCAGTATCCCCATGACAACTTTGAACTCAGTTATGTAGGATGCTAGTTTCTTTTATTTCATGAGGAGGAAGGAGATTTGTTCTGTAGGGCAAATTGTATTAAAAGAATCAAAAAAATATTTATGCCAAAGATACATTTAAATATCTTTACAACAAACAGTTGATGGTAGAAACAAGCTGTAAACTGCTCGGGAATGAGAAGGAATAGAAAGGCTTGCTAGCACACAATCTTCAAATAAAACTCTAAAGTGTAATGTTTATTTACCTTAAAAATTGATTCAGAAATGCTCCTTAAAGAAAGCCAAATTAGAACGTTCAAACCCTCTGTAATATAAATAACCCTAAACAGGAGATATTTATTTTTTAAAGTCTATTTAAAAAGTTCTTATTTAATTAATAAGTACCCATCTCATTTTAGATAATATTTGTTCATTCATATTTAACCAATTTAAGGGGAAGTGATAAATGTTACAACCATTGACTCTTAAGATTTTTTTTATTAACAGGTTTAGGTTAGTTGTGAACTCTGAAAACTAACCAAATAGCAAAATGACAGAAACACAATTTAGATAGTGTAAGTTGAAATTTTAACGTAGGAAAATAGGAAACAGCTTTATTTAGCACTGGGAATATCTCAGTAATTTTCTGAATCAATCAAGTATCAACCGTTTGTAGACATTTTGCAAATAGAAGCAATTAGACCCACTTTGAAATCAGAATATTTTAGTGTTTGGTCCTTGTGGCTTGAACATCACACAACATTTATCTTGGTGCTTATTAATGTTAGTGCCTTTTTTTTTTTTTACCTGAAGAGGCCTGATTCATCTTCTAATTAATTGACAAAAGTGCCCAAGAATAGTACTTCTAATTTCACTTGTCTCTTTTCCATTGAGGACAAGCAGGGTGGCAGATATAGCAAATACTTTTAAATATTACTTGAGATAAAAGTAAATAAAGCAGCCTCACTGTGTCCCTGGGTATTTGTGGGTTGGGGGGGGTCAGTGATCAGTGCTAATATTGTATGGCTTGCTTGGGTTTGGCAAGTGGTATATTGTAATTATAATGGATTTCAGTTTTGAAAAGCTTGGGGACAGCCAGAAAGGAGGGGTCAGGGGACCGAAACCGACCTCCCCCCAGCTCATCCCAACTCTGAGGTCCTTGGAGACCGAAGGCAGATGATTCGCTCGGCTTCCAGCACTGTCTCCGACTTTCCTGGGGTTTTTACTGGGCGCGCCCAGAGGTGCAGAAGTACTGGAGAAATGGTCAGCAGATCGATAGCGACGACATCCACAGCCCGCTCCTGGCTTGGCTGCTGAGCTGAAAGATCCCCACGTGGGGAAGGGCGCGGGCGAGGGAGAGGGCAGCGCGTCGCCGGCACAGGGACCAGGGATGCTGGGGGTCTTCAGGGGAGCCCGCGGGGAGGAGCGGGCGCGGTGCAGCCTCACCCGGCCTCTCGTCCCCGCTCTCGCCGCAGACCTGCTGGAGGACCTGCCCGAGAGTCGCGAGTGCGTGAACTGCGGCTCCATCCAGACGCCGCTGTGGCGGCGGGACGGCACCGGCCACTACTTGTGCAACGCCTGCGGCCTCTACAGCAAGATGAACGGCCTCAGCCGGCCCCTCATCAAGCCGCAGAAGCGCGTGGTGAGTGCGAGCGCCGCCCTCCCCTGCGGCCCGGCCCCGAGCCGCGCTCCTGCGGGTCCGGGTGTTCCCCGCCCGGCTGGCCCGGCCCGCCCCGGGCGCCCCCGCGGGGACAGGTGCGCGCGGCCCGGGCCGCCCGGGGCCGACCCGAGCGCGGGGACCAAGCTGCCCCTTTCGTTGCCCGGCCGTTTCAGCGCTCGCCCGCCGGCGCCCGAGTGAGGTTATCCCGATACCAGCGTCAGGGCCAAGAAGACAGCCTTTTTTCCATAGTTACGCATAGGGAATGACGTTGGTGGAGGGCGGTAAGGTGCTGCCTTTTTTTTAAAGTACAACAATCTATATTTACATACCTCTAGGTGTACTTGTAAATGCACTGAAATAATTCTGAAAGGAGGCATAAGAAATTAGTAATGATGGTAACCTTCGGGGAGAAAAACCGAGTATACCGACCCAGGTCAGGTGAAGGAAGATGTTTTCACTGTGTACTGTTTAGTCTGGTTTGGATTTTATTCTTGAAAAACCACGCTCCTTTGTAACATTCCCACCTCAAGTAGAATATGACAACAGCAAACCCACATCCCCTTTCTCCCCACAGCACAGCCTCGTCCTGTGTTCCTTTGATTCTGCCCCTCAGGGTCTACCTCTGGGTCCCTTCTCCCTCTTCTCAGAATGAGACAGCTTTTAGCTCCAAATTCCATCTGTCCTTTGGATTGCCCTTGAGTCTGGTGAAAATTTATTTACTCTAACCTTTATTATTTTGAAATCTGGCTGTCCAGAGAGCTACATAGAACTTGAGAAAAAATGCAGTCTGTATGTTCTTCTCCAGTTGAGGATTTTTGCCGATCGGAACAGTTTTACTATGTTTCAAAGTATGGGAATTCTGATTTTCTTCAGGGATTAATCTCTTATTGACATTGTTATGTGAGTTTTTTAGGAGAGGATATTTACTGCTGTAATGATTAGAGAAAATAAATTAAAGCTTTCATAAGCCCCACTGTAAGGCTAACGTTTGTTTAGCCGAGCACTCATACTCTAATACCTTTTAAAGTAAAATATTTTACAGTTAGATGCCAGACATCTTAAGTATCCTAGTAATTTATTTAATTGTTATACTCTAATTAGCAGGAACAAATGCTACACATGTTGTTTGTGTTAAATAGATTAGAGTGAAATTGCATCACAATGTAAGTCTGACACCTTAAAGAGAAGCAATTAGTTTTATGGTTGTTTTGTTTTTAATGCATTTAAAATAAAGTGGCCGAAGTTAATTTAATGAGTGTATGTGCAACCTCCCACAGCTTAAAATTTTGTTCCAAGGGCATCCTTAACTTCAGTGCCTGACTGCCTATGGCTTTCATTTTTCTTACATGCATCATATTAGAAAAAGTAATGGCTAGAAGATATTCCACGGAAGTTCCTTGTTTTCATCTATTAGTCAATGCATGAACAATGAAGCTGATTATTATTTTGTTTGGGAAGGCACTGAGCTGAGATCTAGCTGAGCTCTCGGAAAGATAACATTTTCTCCAGATTGAGCGAAAAACTGGTAGAATAGTAACCATTAGGTTCTGGTTGCATTATAAATTTGTTCTAGTAACATTCATATTTAGATAGTGCCCTTTGTTTTATGCGCTTACCAGTAAAAATAACTGTTACCACAAAAACCAGTTTTTACATCTCTGAATCTATTAGTTTTCTTTCTCTGTGGCAGGTGTCTTGGCGGTGACCAAGGTCAGCCAATATGCTTTGTAAATGAGTTATAAATGATACCAATTGAAGGGTGTGCCTATCAATTAGTTCTCCTTGTGGGCTTCTTATTTATGGTTTTGATGGATCTAGCTTGGTTCTCAGAAATAGAATGTTGAACCCCAGTTTGTTTAGCCAGCAGTACAGAACCAATCACTGTGAATTTGAACTTGTATTACATTGCAAAATAAGAGATTTATGGTGTAACTTGAATTCCTTGTCAGTGATGAATATAACTGAGATCTCTTGTTACAAGGAACTTTTATAACCCGTTCACCTTCATTTCACATGTTTATGGGGACTGGCTTCACTTATGATCTGCAGTTGACAGTCATAAAGTTCTTTGTTAATAATGGCAAATTCTGATAACAAGTTTGCTTCACATTGGCTCCAAATTCCACTAGAAACTGTCATAAACGTCCTGTTTATAAAATGAACCTTCCTGTCCCTAGTTTACTTATTTTACATTTATGATGAGAAAGGAGTGCTCTCCTAGGAAATTATTTTCTTTGAACCATAAAGAAAAAGAAAGAAAAGAAGCCCCGATATGTAAGATTTTATATGTTTTCATCATTTTAGCAAAGCAGTTCCGCAAATAGTTCTCCTGTCAGCCAAGCATATTCATTTCAACCAAAAGTCAAACTGATTGTTTCTTAGCACTGACTTCTTAAAAATATTGTAGTGCTAAGAGGCTTACCAGTGTCTCTTTTTTAAAAATAATTTGTCTAGAAAGAGTCATACTAAAGTAATACAACAAAATGTGAATTGTAAATGCAAAATGCAATTTTTTCTTTTAAATTTGCCAGCAAAGGATTTGTAAATCTCTGTCCTTTAATCTGTGAATATTCAATACATGCTCAATTTATATTTTTGTTGTCCATTCTTTACAACTTCTTTTCTTAAATGAATTGGCATAGCTAACTTCCCTGAATTCTGTAACATTCAACTTGCTTTGGTCCTTAGATTTTCCCCATAGCTTTTTTTACTGAAGTCCTGGTACTGTTTTTTAGTTGTCTGTCTAGATAATTTAAAAAACAAATTTAGATTTTTGCCATTCTGGAGGGGAACTTATACTAATTTAAATTCTCATTCTTTATAATTCACACATAATAATTTAGAAGAAATAAATTCCATTTAAAGATGTTAAAGGATGGGCATAAAGAGGACATGGAAATCGGAGTGACAGTGCCAGACAGTTGGCCTTTTCTGATAGTACCATTTAACCCTTTATATGAACAAAAATTGAGTACCATTCTGACAGGGTAAATAATATGTATCAGTATCACTTATATAAGACAATGCCAGTATTAAAACAATGCCATAAAATTTGCTTATTGTTCATAAAATGAATAGTACAAACATTCAGGCAGCAGGCAATCATGATAATTATGGAATGTATTAAAATATATTTCCAAAAATTTTGTACATTTTCCAAAATCCATTTCTATTAATGTATTTATCAGCCCTTCTAAAGCTTCTGGTTTATTTCTCTACGCATATCTGAGAAGTAGACCTGATTGTCTCCAGTTTTCAGGTGACTCAGACACTGCCCAAAGCCGCTGAACACATTGGCAGGCTGTTTGTGATTGCATTTCGTGACTCTTAATACCTGAGACCTGACAACAGTGAGTGCAGTGATTGGCCAACATTGTGACTGCTTCCCGGTTATTCTCTAATCTACGCTAAGGTGCTGGAGCAAATCAAACGTATGTATGGGATCGAGCACACTATGTAAAACTCAAGTTGTTTGGTCCACGAAGGTCAACCTAATTACACTTGAAATTTTTTTCTCAAGGGACCTCTTATTTATAATAACCAGGTACATGCTTGTTGATGACAGGGACATGATACGTTGATGCATATATGTCAAATATACATAAAAATCACTTATATCTGTACACTTACTTTCTTGTGCTGTTTTCTAGCCTTCCTCCCGGCGGCTTGGATTGTCCTGTGCCAACTGTCACACCACCACCACCACTTTGTGGCGCAGAAACGCTGAGGGCGAACCCGTGTGCAATGCTTGTGGACTCTACATGAAACTCCATGGGGTGCGCCACACATTCTGCTCATGCATATACACATTTCATATCTTGTTTGTACATGGTTTCAGTTAAGAAAAAAATCGGCAAAGGAGAGGGGATGAAAGTGAAAAATCTGATTTTCTACGTGCACATTATTGAATCTAGGATGCTATTAATTAAAATATAACTATTATGTACCAGTAAGAAACAAAAAATGCTGCCAATTAAACTATCACCACACATCCATTGTAAGACATCTCAATTTTAGAAATACTTAAATGTGAAAAATGTGCATTTTAGAATTGATAACATGGTAATGACCCCCTTTTTTAAAAACTGCACGCTCTAAGAGACAAAAAAAGCATGGAACCAACTAGAAAGGCACAGTAACTAATTTATGCCTTAATTTCTTGAATACAATCAAATGCGTTTATAGAAAGGAGTAATAATGTATTTGGCAGTTTTAGTTAGAAAGATTGTATACTTCATTTTAAGGGTAGCACAATATATTATAAACATGTCGATCTTGAAAAGGAAAATAACCTTGTATATGTAGGAAGAAGAGAATTACCTGATCTCTTTGAAGTAAAAATATGTATTCATTAGTTTTACTCTATTATAATAGAAGTTGTTTGAAACAGTAAACATTAAGTTGAATCAGTCTCCCTAGCAAATCACCCATTTTCCCTGAAGGAATCTCTGCATTTGATGGGGAAAGTGTAGTCTCCATGCAGGAATCTCTGCATTTGATGGGGAAAGTGTAGTCTCCATGCAGTTGGACTCTATTGAGTATGTATAAAAATTGGATTGAAATTTATGCCAAGTTCTTTTAAATGAGGGCTTTCAGTACTGATGTTGGGTCTTTAGTTAAAGTTTGTTTTTTCTTCAATATAATATTTATTAAACTTACGGCATGGCCTATGTGAACATTTTTTTTAGGTGCCTCGACCGCTTGCTATGAAAAAAGAGGGAATTCAAACCAGGAAACGAAAACCTAAGAACATAAATAAGTCAAAGGCTTGCTCTGGTAAATATAATAAAATGCTATTTGATTGTAAAGTATGCCAACCTTAACAGTAGTGTGTATGTGTATTTATGAGGTTAATTTTGACTATTGCAGGTAATAGCAATAATTCTGTTCCTATGACTCCAACCTCCACCTCTTCTAACTCAGATGATTGCAGCAAAAATACTTCCCCCACAACACAACCGACAGCCTCAGGGGTAAGTGTGAAAACAGTGTAGACTCTTTCTAAGCTAGTCGGTTGCTCTCTAGTATACTATCTCAAATTTTATCTTATCTGGTAGTACAATAATCTAAACCAACAGTTCAGTTTAGTTAGCTGATACCTAAGAATAGTTTTTAGAGGAAATTACGTTTCAATGTCAACAAAATAACAAACTTAAGTACTTTACAAACCTCTTAATTAAGATCTATATCATTTTTTATGGTTAAATTAACCCAAGTAAAAGCAAGAAGTTTTGGTTTGAAGTACTTCAAATTGTTTTATTTCCAGGTTTTTATCTGAGTTGCTATGTATATGTATTTCTAATGTAGATCAGAAAAACTACCAGCTCCCTGGTTTCGTATATATTCCACTCTGCCCGTGACATTTAAATGGCTTTTGCTTATTGTTATCAACTCCTGCATTCTTTCTTCTCTTTTCTGCCCGTGTCTTCTCTTTCTTCTTTCCTTTTATTTTAATCATCTACCCAAAGCAAAGCTCATGGTAATGTCCTGTGCTGCTGGATTCACTGATCCTCCTTCATCCAACTGTCCTCTCCTGGGGACGCCTCGCCTTCTTCTAATGCACCTCAGCTGTGCCCAGGCTTATTTCAGCCTTTCGACAAACCTGTGAGCAATGCGGTTTGTGAGTGACTTATGCCGCAGAGTGCTGGGATGCTAGGGTCTTTGTGAAGATCCCAGAGGTGGTTTCTGTAAAGCTGTGATTGAAACTCAGTTTTTCTCAAGTGAAGAGCATTTTCCCACCCTAATGTTTCCCAGATTTACCTGGAATGCTCTTTAAAAATGACCGGGTCTCACCCTTGACCTTGGTGAGATCCAGGGCGGGGTCTGGGCAGCGAGACTTTACAGCGTGCTCCCGATTCTTAGGATTATACTGAGAGGAGTTTAGGACGGAGCACCACCATGAAAATCCTTATTTACTTAGTAATTGTTTTCTACATTTCGTTTTACCCTATTTGGGGTACTTTAAAATACTAGAGATTCCTGGGCCCCACCCTGGATCCTCTGAGTCAGAGTCTCTGGGGGTGGGGCAAGGAAATTTGTGTTTTTGAATGAGTGCCTCAGGTGAAATCGAAACCGCTGCCCTCGAGGTGTCTTCCAGGGTTTGGGAACCACAGAGTGGGTTTCTTTCCGTCTTATTTTTACCGGCTTAAGTGAACAAAAATTAAACATTTAAGACAATTTTAAACTGTGCTTAAAATTATATTTGATATTTCTTTTCGTCTTCCGACTTATCCTTTTGGGCTTTTGCTTTAATGCAACGAGAAGTTTGTTCCGCAATGCACAAAGGAAAAAGCCTTTCAGTTGTTTTTCTTTGTTGCAGACACGTTAAGGAATGTTTCTAGACTTTGTAAGGGTGGGCTCTGGTGTACGGTGTTTTTTAATAGGGGGGTTAGATGTATCTTTAAGGATCTAAAGTGGTAAATACAACAGTTCATTGTGGGGAAATGAAAAAGCTCAAAATTATTTATGAATATTCTTGATGATGCCCTAAGTCCTGAGAAGCAATTATGTAGGTAAGTGAGGCAAAACAATGTTCTGGTTTTGCAAAGCACTGAGTGAGCAGCCAGGTTTTTGGCTTCAGTATCCGTGTGTCTGTCTCTCCTAGCTGAAAATGAGGATTGCTGCCAGCTCCAAGTCACTTTTGTTGGTGACACAGTCCAACTGTGGTGACACTGTTAAGCTTGGCAAAAGCCAAATTTGAATGATAAATGGCACAGAAGTAGAGATACTTGCCCAACAATGGGCTTTGGGGACTTGGAACCATGGTGGGTGGAGTCTGTTTTGCTCTCGTGGTTTTGTGATGTAAAATTTCAAAATTGGCTCTTTGCAAGTCCAATCAGTTGCCCTCCAGGGGAGGAACAGTGAAGAGGCAGTGACAGGGTCTTGCCCTGGCCTGTCTGGGAGAGGGACCTCGGGACTCCTACAGCTGCTCTGGTGTCCCGCCGGCTCTCACCTGGGACCCAGCAGGCCTTAGGCGGCTCACTGGCTAGTGCCATTTGGAGGAGCGCTCAGTGCCCTACTAGAGGCCAGGAGGCAAAGCAACAAGGATTTGAGAGATTGGGGGGAGTTTGAGAGCAGTTCCACACAAGCCCCCATCACTCCCGTAGCCTAGGCAGCCTCCCCGGGAGACGGTTCTGTGAGCTGCAGGCAGCGGGGCAGCTCTCGGGCCCAGGCAGCCTCAGCAATGCTTCCCGACAGCTTTTCCCAGTGCGCTGTGTGTGTGTGTGGTGGGGGATTGCCTGCCCTCCTCCTGGCTCCGCAGGCACTTGGCTGGCACGGGGTGCTCAGGTTTTCTCCCCGTGGTAAACCCATCACGGAGGCCTCCATCAGCCCCCAGCTGGCGTGGCTGTTGTGGGGAACCAGGCCTACTTGACAGAGCCTGTCTGCTAACTGCCTTTGGAGACTGTCCCTCTCCAAGAATAACTGTAGTAGACTTGAGTGGTTTCCCCAGCTTACTACCCAGGAGTGCCATTGTGTGCCCGGAGGTCCCTTAGCACTTTTCAGAGCCTTCTCTGGGTGGGCTGAGTTTTGTGCATGTGGCTGGCGTGGCAGCTGAGGAGCTGTGAAGAGCGTGCTGGAAGAGTTATCTGTGAGCAGCTGGCAGAAGCATTTGTGAAAGGTGGCTGTGTTGACAAAGATGTGTCATTTTGCCATTTTGGTCATGGTTTATGATGTTGGAGGGCAGCTGGTGTTGTGACTGACTGCTTATGGGATCTTTTGAAGTGCTGTCAGTGAGGAAAATGTTATATCCACAGAGCAAGGTTGTATCTGCTATATAGTACACGGCATCTTCATTGGCTCGGCATTTAAGCCTCCTGTGATGATGGGTCCATCTTGTTGAACTCCAGTGGCCCCTGTGACTGACATGGTGGAAATTAGTAGTGCAGAGTTATCCTAGTTTAACAGGGACAACGGAGCTACAAAACAAAGGGCAATCTCAGGCATACCCCAGTGGAGGACAGGAACTGGGGGCCATGCGTTCGTTCTTCCATTTAGAGATGTCTGTGGCAACATAACTGCTCATCCACCCTTCCTTAATGATTGTGAGTTACAGCAAGGAAGTCCAAGACTGTCACAGAGGTCCGTATCAAACTTGCTGTTCGTTTTAATCCCCTCCTGAGAAATCATCTGTAGGAGATCACCAGTAGACATTTCCAGCAGGCTTCCTTTAAGTCCTGATGTTCCTGCCCTGCATGTGGGCATGTTCACGTGGTGGCTTGGCAGGAGCTGAGTATTCCGGAGGGAGGCACTCGTCTGCTACTGCGAGCAGGGTCTCCAGGGCTCCCTCCCCAGCAGGAACGAAGGTGTAGGCAGGATTCTTAGCACCCAGCATTCTGCATTTTTCCAGGACAAGTATCTAAGTGCCACGAAAGTCATTTTTACACTGCCCTGAAGCCTCATTTCTTTGACTTATTTGCATGTCTTAGCTTTACGTACTTGTTGCTAATTTGTGTTTTGACTAGACATGTCTGGGGAAAAAAGGAGACATTTCTTCTGATGGTCATCAGGTTGCTGACCCGGCTACCTTATGACTGAGTTTCTCTGTTGTGGGCTATGTGTGTGTGTGTGGTGTGTATGTGTTGGAGGTAGAGGGAGGGCAGTTTGTTTCCTGTATGAGATCAGGAAGATGCGAAGCTATGCAGCCTGGTATTAAAATAGCCCCTGTCTTGTTCCTTTGGAATTTTCTGTTTGTTAAGAAATGTGTTAAACTTAATTTTTGCTAGACAGTTGATTAATTTTTGTGACTTTTGAACTTAAAGATAAATTTCCCCAAAATAGTCTTTAATTCTGTCTAAAATTTTCTTATACATACATGTAGACTTACTGAAAAATGTGTACTTGGTTTACCTAAATAGATCAGATTTTCTTTGGTGTTTATATTCTTATGGATTGTAAGAATAATTAAATCTTTCATCGAATTCCATTTACTGACTGAGTTATGTTTTATAGGTTTGTTGTTGTTATTTAGGAGGGAAATATGGTAACGTTCTATTTCAGCAATTCCCGAATAAGATTTAATAAGTAGTCTATAAATGTTCCTATCCTTCCTATGACTTGTAACTAAAAATTTGTGAAACAAGAGTATACTTTATATATGTGTGTGTATATATTATATATAATATGTATATAATATATCATATATAAACTTTATAGCTCAATTCTTAAATTTTATAGATAAAAGGTATTTTTCTAAATTTCTTTTGGGACAGAAAGGATTAATTTGGGGATGAAATTAGTAATAAGACAATGTCTGAGAATAAGAAATTGCTGAACATATTTTGCCAGCCTAAAAATAGCTCTATACATAATTATTTAAAAGAAATTAAAATCTACTTAAGTTTACATTAAAACTGCAAAGGTAATGTTGAAGTCATTAAACATACAACGTTGAAATAAATAAAGATGATAATGTATCTGACTGACCCTTGCTCCATGGTCGTTGCTCTATTTAAGAAGCGTTGTGCTATGGGAGGCCCTGTTTACAACTGAGTGAAATAAAGTTCCTGACCTCAAATTGTTCATAATGTGGTGGTAGTGACGAGGGGCGGGTATAGACGGATCTTACTGCTGGTCAGATTTGGAAGTACTTTAAATGAGTGACAAAGTTCGTTAGGAGTCCTAAAGAGGGAGCAGTGAATTCTGACTGCAAAGTTGGAAGTGGATTCAGAGAGGAGAGGAAATTTGAATTAGTTCTGTGGGATTTTTGCAGAAGAAAAATTGGGATAGAAGAAGAGCATGGGTATCTATAGTGCTTCAGGGACGTGGTTTTAGGAGTTCCGTGTGGCTGGAGTGTAGGGTGTAGGAAGCCAAAGGCGGGAGATGGGACTGGTAAAATAGGTGGAAGGGAGATATTTGAAATGTTTCAAATAGGTATCAAGTCAACCTTAAGTAGTCCCCAAACTACAGTCATTTCTAAATGATGGACTTTGTCTAACCCCCACTGCAGTGACAAGTGTGTTTCTGTCTCTATGCTAGAGCCCAACAATTAAAACCTTCTTAACTGGGAGTATTTTGGTAACTGATGTAAACAAATGCTAGCATGCTCCTACTTGTACATTTTACAAGCAGGGTTTCCCCTCACAATTAGTAAGGAGAAATACTTGCTCGGAGCTGGTGACATGCACTGACCTCACAGCTTACAATGTTTAGTTTTTCGGTCCCCCGGGGCTACACAGGGCGGGATGGTTTGAGGTAGCTGCCTGGTGACCCTTCCAAATGGAAGCATTTTATACATGGGGTGTTAGTGACAGGAAAGAAGTTTCCTCCCTTTTGTGGTTCGTTGTTGGTGATAGACAACTTCACAAAGAGAGGCAGACACCCTTAGACTGAGACAAGGACCTCATCTCAGATACGTCGCTGACTGGTTCTCTGCCTTTCTGTGGGCCTTACCGGCTCTTTGGTCAGTTTCTTGCTATTAAAATTGTAGGTGTCTCATTCCTGCCTCACTTACTCTTCTGGGACCCTCGTGCCTAGCCTGACCTGTTTCCCTGCTGCAGCCACTCCTTGGCAATAACTTTATTCAACAACCTTGTCAGAAGACGTACTTCTCCTGAGCTGTGTGGTGCTAAATCTTGTGCTAGAAGTGGTTTGAAAGAGGTAATGCCCACCCCTGAGTGCACGTAGCCCAGGGTGATTTAGGGGCTGAGGTTTGCTAGGATGTCTGGAGGTCTTTATAAGGCCTTCTGAAGAAAGGTTCGGCACTTGGCAGGTTAATATTTAAAATTCTTTTTATAGATTTGATTTTATGTGTTCATATTTGCACCCTGTGATGAAAATTGGAAAACATCACTTTAGTCATGTAGCTTACCTCTTTATTAGCAAATTTATACGTCACTGTCTTTTTCTCAAAGTAATTGAATCACTTTGGACTTACTATGGCATTATGATTGGTCACAAAATAATAGTTCCTATTCTTATTAACAATTCCTATAATAGAAGAATAGCTGAAAGGTACATTCATGAAGGACTTAGATACGACATGAGTTGCTTTCACTCAGAGGAACTTGACTGTGACGAGGAGCTCTGATTCAAGAGGCTGCTGGAGGGGGAACAAAATGTTACTGCTTCACTCATAGTTTGAATATTCCACAAGAGCCTTTAGGGCACTTGAGAGCCAGGCATCAGTGGATCAGTCTTGCATTTCTTCATCGTGCTCTTGCTTTGGGACGTTTTCTCCCTTTCCCGTACTTCCCCTTTATAAGATAGTGGACACAAGAAGTCAGGAAGCTCGCTTCTGTCGAGTGCCTGTTATGTGCCAGGTGTTTTGTGCACATTTTTCTCTTTTATTCCTAATTATCTCTCTGCAAATGAGGTGTTTTTATTTCCAATTTTCATTTGAGGGAGTGAGACTCAGAAGGTAAGTAACCGGCCAAGGTTATCTATCAAATTAGGAGGCTGGGCTTGGATTTGGATCCAGGTCTGGCAGATGCAGAGTCAATGTTGTTATCACTACAGCATGCTAGATTAATATGCGATAGTATGTGGGGTATTGAAATCTTTAGAGAGAAGAAATAACATTTTCTTAAAGAAATCTAACTAATTTTGATTAATAATTTCAGCATCAAATATTGTCCCATTGAAACAGTTGGGAAAATGGTGTCAGAGAAGTGATTTGCTCTTGATAAAATATATAAGACACATTGTATAAATTCTCTTGTTAAATATTATACTTATTAATAAAATTATTATAGTTCTAAGACTATATTAGTTGGGTAATAGAAAAAATAATAGACAGTAAAATTTACTGTTGTTGGTGTGCCTAATGTGATTATAATAGGGCTCTCTTAAAATATTAAATACAAGATTGCATTAGTACTAAAATATTTCTAATGGTGTGATTTAAATCCATACACAGGGAGTGCTAAGTCAGTTGGAACTTTTCAGAATGTTCAAATTGCCTTCAATTAATTTTTACGAAATCATTGAAAAGCATTTCTTAATAGGCAAGTATTCATTTTTTCTCAGAGTTTATAGTCCAAGATACTTTTTTCTAAATGAATAAAAAAAGAATTAAAAAGCCATTAATCTCCCTCAAGGTCTGTGAGAGAGTTCAGTTAGGTATTATTATTGCCCCATTTATAAACCGGGCCTCAGAGTGACTCCGTCAGGTCACAAAGCAATCCCGTGTTGAAGCAGGGACTGGAACCCATGTCTCGACCACTCCCAGGGAGTTGGCCAATCATCACAGTTATTAATATCCCACTTGCCACTTGCTGCAAGCCATGAACATAAATATTTTGTTGGCGTTTTATCTTCACGCTCCCTGTGTGCCAGGCTCCCTTTCTTTCCTCTTTCACAGCCCCTTCTAATAACTCACGTTCCTGTCTGACCACATTGGCCTTCGCTGTGAAAGTCACACGTCACCCTGGCAGGGAACATTTAAGCATGTGGAGTTTGCATACTTTCATTTTGGTCTCAAGGCCTTTTCTAGACTTCCCTTTTTTCGTGTGTGTGTGTGTGTGTGTGTGTGTGTGTGTGTGTGTGGCGCGCGCGCGTGTGTGTGCATGTGTGAATGCTCACGCATGTGTCCTGGGGAGGATGGTAAGAAGGAGTAGTTAGAAATACATTATATTACGTTAATATCCAGTGACTTTGTATGTATGTTAGGAAACAGTAAAACTGTATTGCTCTTTAAATAGTTTATAATATATATGTCCACCCAATTTATCACAGGGCTGTGGTTTATTTAATAAATGACTCATTATCACAATCTGGAAGCCAGAATACTGGGTAAAGAATAAGTGTAGGAAGAATGTCATTCGCCTTTTCATACGGCCTCAGGTTAGAAGGCTTCATCTCAGAACACAACTTTTCTTTGCAAATTACAGATTCTTTGCAGTTTTTTTCCTGCCTCTGTAAGAATATACAAAATTGTCGCAAAACATGAAATAATGTTACGGGAAAACATGACCAAATTTAAGAAATCTGGCTTAGAATGCTCTGAAATGTTATTGCTAAATGAATCTTCGAAGAAAATGAATTCCTTTACTGGAACAAAAGTAATTTATTATGCATTTCATGGGTGTCTGCCAAAAGAGTTACTAGCAATATGAAGATCTAATGGATATGAATTAAATACAATCTGTTAGCTCTGTTCATGGTTAGACCAACCTGTTAATTTTCTCTGAAATTTTAATAATTTTAAAAAGCATGTCCAGAGACAGGTGTTGGCCTATGTGATCATTCATAATTCAGCTACCTATCATTATCAGGCCCAGTACTCAGAGTTTGTGAGACTGAGCACAAAGAGATTATTTTATTGACCTCAGTTTTTAAGAAAGATGTGAACAAAAAACCTACAGGTATTGATTTCAGTGTCCTGTTGGAGGCTTGAGAGTAAACAATTCCAAGTCAGTATCTGACATTTAAATACTGACTTTCTTGGTGTGCTGTTTTGGTAGTTGTTAGCATGGCATGGTTTCACCAGAGCTTGAGCACGTGCTCCAGAATCGTATTTTTATCTTATTAAACACAAATACTTTTGATTTAAAGCTCTTGTTAAGGTTAGTTGCTTGACTCGTGGTGAAGCCTGAGTATAGTCTGACGTTTATTCTAGGGGTTCACGGATTAGCAGCTGGAAGGAAACAGATTCAGGCGGTCAGGCGCTAGCTCCAGCTCTGTTTGTGACTATAGCAGGCTGCCAAAGTTTTGTAAAGGCTCTGTTTTTCTCCTTCTACTAACGGGGAAAAGTAATTCCTACCATCTGGTCTTTAGGAGTATTGGGCAGCCTAAGTGGGAGATGCCTGTAGACCTCTTTGAAGCTCAAGAGGAGTAGTACTATTTAAATATAATCTTGAAAGTTAATGGCGATGTGCTTTATTTGTATGGCATTTTTTTTTTTTTCATCCCAAGACATTAGAAATAAATCCTTACTTTCCTAATGGGGGAAATTTAGAGATGTAGAGCTATTGTGTTAACAAAGTAACCATATTTAAAATACTTTTATTTCTCTGATAGCAACAATTTTTCATTCCTTATGATACTTAGTACCTTCGTAAGCTTTCTTGTAAATGCTGCCTGGTTCTTGGACCACTGTATGCTTTCTCTCATTGAGATGGCCAGATTTAAGATGCTCATCCAATCTCCTAAAAAGCCAGTTTTTAAAAGTTAGGATTATAATTCAGCAGGTTTTAAATCTTGCGTCTTGAGCCTTTACCACTTAGTTTGAAGACTAGAATAGTCATTCATTTTGATTCATTTTAGAGGATAAACTCTTTAGTACGTTTATCACTTCAAGATGTGGGACAAGCCCTGCCCCCTGCAATTTATATTTGTACATCAGCATTTTACTGATAATCTCAGGGTACTTATAAACTTTGCACCAGGCCTTTCTTCACCACAGCATACTTGCTGTTTGAGTGTGTGCAGATGCGTAAAACAATTTTCTCCTTTGCCCAGAGGAGACTGTGTGTGTAGAACTGTTGTTCTTTCCTTGAAAAGGGCAGCATCCCCATGTATGGGTGTAACCTGGCCTACTCAGGCTCAGAAGGGGTAGGAGGGCTCAAGGGGGCAGCCGGTGAGCTCCTCAGTAAGGAATTTGTTTGCTAAATGACAAAAGAAATAACAAATTATTTTTATGCTAATTATTATAATTCTGCTAAACTATTCTGCTAAAAACTGAGTTAGGTCATCAACTGAGGTGACCATGACTTCTTGTAAGAGAAGTTGCTCGCATTCTCCTGCTTTACTGAGCTGTTATGGGAGAATTAGAGGGTTTTGTTGTGATTGATGATTTTCATGTGTCCTGGTGGAGACAGACCTGTGTGTTTGTGTATCTTCCCTGTGTCACCTCCTAAAATATTATTGAGTCACTTTTGTGTCTGGTCTTGTTACCTCTATTCAGACTGAAATGACGATAGCTTTTAGAGTGCAAGTTAAGATTTATCGAAAGTGTTTCTCCTTCGTTGGAGCTTACATGTAGTTTTTAATTTCTCTTCTGAGGAAAGCACAGCTATAAAGCCCTGCAAGAGTCTAACCTAGAGGTTACGCAAGCAGAGAAGAGAGCTTTGGCAGTGAGGGCCGGCTGGCTTCCCCTCACATGAGAAAACACCACAACCACAGACTGACTTAGATGTGTAGGAAGGATGGATCAGAGGCCATGGGGGCCAACAGTCTGAATTCTAGCTGAGGGGGGCAGTGTGATCACCATCCAAGTCTTCTCCTCTGGGAATGATCACGCACTCACCCCCAACCTGCCTGGGGTGCAGTGTTTTGTTTCTTCAGATCAAGGCTGCATTAGGAGAGGTTACAGCACTGGGGACTGAGCACACCCCAGTCTACTCCTTTTTGGTTTTCTTCCTCAAAAATGAAATTCATGTTTATGATTCACAAGCCAGAGAACCTATGTTATTCCTCTGGAAAGGCCGTGTCCCTTAAGGGTTTCCTTTGCTCGGACGTGTGGCCTTTCCAAAGCCGCCTGCGTGGGCATCCCCTTTGGAGGCTGTCTCTGGGCCTGCCTGTTATGGGATATGCGAAGTAAGAGGAAAAAACGAGAACTGATGTTGGTGAGCCCACTGTGAGCCAGACACTGCTGGGCATTGACTACAAGAGTTTATCACATCAGAAATCCTTGACGTCTCAGATACTTGAGTGAAGGCTCATTCTCACAGGGAAAGAATTTGGGTGATCTAAAGATGAACTGCGCTTACTTCACATGCTAGTGGGTATTTTCCATGTCCTGGTCTGCAGCAGCCCGAGTTGTCCCTGAAGTCATTTATTCCTTTAGGAGGGAGATTTCCAGCCCAGCTGCTCTGCGGGTCTCCCACCTAACCTGGCCTGCTTTCAGTGCTAAGCCCAGGCTGGGTCTGGTGCTGATAACACATTCTTTCAACAGGAAGTGCCTCCATTTTCAGTTGTCTGTGGGAGGGTGGAGGGCAGATAAGCTGTGAATGGAAACACAGAGCAGATTTCTGCCCCACCCTCGTTGCACTTTGATCAGAGCATGAGCGAGGACCTCCGCCTGCCCAAGCTGCCTGCATCCGTGGGCATTCCAAAGTGCTCTCCTTTACTTTTGTTCAGGAACGTTTGTTAGTTTAGGTTAGTGACGTGCCTGTTTTGCTATTTTGAGATGTCTGTGATCTGAACTAAAGTCATTTGAAGGATTTAACTAGATGTGGGAATACATAAATTTATACTTGTATTTTTGAGTCTGTGTACTGGGTCCAGGGTCATAATAAGTTTTCTCTGATTTTCTCCCCAAATTGTACTGATTCTCAGTAGGTAGCTCTTGAATATCACCAATGAGGGAAAGGCCTTAAGATGAATAATGATACGACGAGGCAGGTTTCTTAAGGAGAGTTGTTGGGCCAATCCCAGACTGCTTCTGTAGTTAGAATACAGGTTTTGAGAGCTCAGGTTACACCAATGAACCCTTGTAGTGTGTTTGGTGTTTTAGCTTATGTGGAGCCATGTTTCACATGTGCATGGCTGGCCAGGCTCCAGCCTGTGCCAGGCGGCATGGAAGTGACTTCAGGGGTGCAGTGGGCACCTTCTGATCCTCCCTTCTCTGTTAGTGCCTACACTCTGATTCCTCCCTGTTTTTTCATGCTCCTTTATGACTCCGTCCAGGCTGGCTTATCCCTCAAATGCTTGTGTTGCATGTTTCTGGTGCTGCTGTCTTCTACTCTTCCTCAAAGTTAGACTGTACTATGCTGTTCAATTAAAATGGTCAAAAAAAGGTATAGATGGCTAATAGGTTGGGCCCTCTCAGATGCTCCCCTGTCCCCACCTCCTCCTGGGTTCCCTTGAAATACTTTTGCGTGTGCATGGATAAGTTGTAATTATGACATAGAATTTATATCCTGCTGTTTTTCACTTGACATTGCATTACAGGATTTTTTTCCATTTTGCTACATGATCTTATTTTTAATAATTGTGTAATAGCTCATTGAGCGGATGTCCCTTGCTTTTCCAAACCATCCCCATATCATTAGACATTAGATTATTTCCATGGTTTCCACTATTATAAGGAACCCTGCAATGGATGTCTTCCCGTGTGGAGCCTTTCCCTTCCTTTGAATTCTTTCCTTATAAAACATTTCCAGAAGTGAAATTACAGAGGTAAGTAGGGCATAACATTCTTGATGGCTCTGCTTCTACTGCCTTCTAAGGCGAGTACCAGAAAAAGCCCCACGGCCGTGGATGAGGCTACTGGGGTTATCACAGTCTTCATCATTATGATCTCGTTATGTATCGTTGCATAAAAATTTTAATTAATTTTTTTATTGAGGTATGATTGATATACAAAAAAGCTGTGCATTGCAGGATTTCATGTTTAAATAGTGTACCCCCCCACCCACCTCCGGTGCCGGCCCCGTGGCTTAGTGGTTAAGCTAAGCTGCTGGCGGCCAGGGTTCAGATCCTGGGCACGCACCGACACACCGCTTCTCCGGCCGCGCTGAGGCGGTGTCCCACATAGAGCAACTTCAAGGATGTGCACTTATGACATACAACTATCTACTGGGGCTTTGGGGAGAAAAAGAGAAAAAAAAGGAGGAGGATTGGCAATAGATGTTAGCTCAGGGCCGGTCTTCCTCAGCAAAAAGAGGAGGATTGGCATGGATGTTAGCTCAGGGCTGATCTTCCTCACAAAAAAATAAATAAATAGCGTACCCCTCTTTAAAAATAAGGTTCTTAAGCCTTGAGCACAAGTACTTGTCCTGTTTTTTTCTGACAGATTCAGATGTTGCTTTTGATTTCAAACGAGCTGTTTTTTCAGGAGCTCATCCGTTGGAATTTGGGATTTGCCCGCCCTTTGACAGCAGGACTCCTTGCTTGCCATATAGCTTAACAGTTTTGTCACAAAAAGGAAAAACTACTGGTTTTTCAACAGGTAGTTTGGGGGGTTATTGTTCAGGTGTAAGAATGGTATTCAAGGTATTAAGATTTCTTTAATGTGGCTTATTTGAAACCGGGCCAGTGAGCCTTTTGAAGGGCTGTGGAAGCACCTTGCTTTCTGTTTGCAAAAAGCTGTCGGTAACAATTAGAATAGGGTCCTCGTTGAGGTGGTTCTTGCTGAGCTCTGGATGAGTTCCCGCTGCTGCTGCACCTGGTGATGGTCACTCACCTGGGCCCACGGATGGAATTGGGGGGATTAAATTAGGTCCACGCTCCTTAACCTTAAAATAAAATAAAATACTAACAGTAGCGTATACTTAAGTAGTCTTTACTATTGTCAGACACTGTTGTAAGGGCTTTACGTATATTAGCTAATTTAATTCTTGCAACAACCTTATGACATAGGTGCCTCTTCTTATTTCCATTTTAAAGGTGAGGAAACTGAGGCACAGAAAGTTTTAGGTCAGGCCTTCTAGTTTACTTCTCCCACATTGTCTCTTTGACTTGTTTGCTGGCTTTTCTCATGAACAGGCCTCCCCACGTCCTGCGTGCCTCCATTTTGAATACTCTTTCCTCACCAATAATAATAGCTTCCCTTTATGGAATGTTTAACATGATGAGGCCCCATATGGATGCTTTTACAAACATTATGTCATTTAATTGTCACAGCCATACTTGAGGTAGGGAATACGAGGGCCAGTCACCAAGGAGGAGGCTCAGGGAGGTGACTGCGCTCGGTAGGTGGCTGAACCAGGATAGGATTTGAAAGCTCAGGCTGTCCCCACCATGAAGGCTGCCTGTGGCTCATGCCCAGGAATCCTTCCCCCTCTGCGATTCCTTTTCTGACCCCTTGCTCCACGTCCCTGTCCCAGCTACTCATTTATCCTGCAATGGTAGGCAGTTGAACAGTCTTATTTTCAAGTGTGTATGTGTCCTGGCTCCCCTTGCCACCTGGGAGCTCGTCCAGGGAGCGACTCGTAGTCCCAGTGCCTGGCTCTCATAGGTACCTTGCTAGTGTTTCTTGTTGCTGACTTGTGGTAGTGACGACAGACCCCTCTGTTATCTCAGCGCCACTGGCCATTTGCAGTGGGCTGCTTCCTGGGCCAATCCAGGCACCCTCTTCATTCCAGAAAATAGCACTTGCTGTGGGGAAGGCAGATAAATGCAGATGTGCTTTTTGAGGGAATAGGTAGACCAATTCAAAGTTGAGTGTGACATAAATCATTTATAAGGGAGCTCACTTCCTGCTAATTGTATGATAGCTCCTTTGTAAAATGAAGTATCCTTTTGTAATTGATTATTACCCTTTTGTTTATTTCTTCAGGGGTAGCAGAAATTCTGGACTTAAGGGCTAAAGTTAATCACCATATTTATACGTGTAACCAAATCCATAGCTTTAGTTTGTTTGACAGGATTCTTCAGCTATTTCAAAATTTTCACAAGAATCTATTTTAAATTTTAGACATCTCAATGACTTTGTGAAATTTGCTTTTTTATGCACCTAAAGCCCTCAGTTTAAGACTTTAAGTTTGTGTTATTTAAAAAGAAGTTTGGGTGTGGGGAGTCCTGTTGTTGCTGGATTTTCACAGTCCCTCATTTTTGCTAGGAAAGGGAAGGATTGGTTACTTGTGGAGGGGCTGGGTTTGGTCTGTCCAGCTGGGAGGAATTTGGGATGGGCAGACAGGAAGTCACAGGGTCAGGCTTCCTGAAGCCCCGCCTCTCAGCCTAGTGTGGTTATTGTGAGGATTAGAGAAAAAAACAGATTTTCTGGAAAGAGTAGGATCCCATTTACTTCCAGGCCCCCAAGGGGAGCCGCGGAGGCCCGCCACATCTTCCATTCAATTTAGCCTGTGTCTGGTGCTTCTCAGCCAGAAAATGGATGTTTTAGGGATTTAATGGGATTGTATATGTAAAAACGGAATGCTTTGAAAAGTACAAAATGTTCTACCTATGTCAAAAAACAAGTATCTAGTAATTTATGGAATGGAACCCTGAAAGCTGGGGAGAAATAACGGGCTTCTGAGCTTTTGGAAGGAAAAAGGCATGATTAAAAAGTCTGATTATGGCTAGATTTTTTAAAAAGTCAGATGCAACTATTTTCTCAAACCATAGTCTAAACATGATTTTAGTTATTTTGGTTTGATTCTACTAAATTATATCATGTTTTCTATTGGTCTTTTTCGTTTGGATGGAAGGAATGAATGAAACAAGAGAAAGGTGACCTTTTGATTCAAGAAATAATTGCCGGGATCATGACAGATGTAGGATGTTAGCATTTTCTTTATATTGTGGTCTGCTTCAAACATGGCCTGTTCTTCTTGGAAAGAATTAAGGTAAATGAGGTAGATATTAAAACCTATGTATGCATGGGTTAATTTTCCATGAAGTCAGTGCTCAAAAATTTCATTTATCAGACCTTGCTGAACTGTGTAGCTTTCCTTTTTAGACTTTGACATAACTGCTGAGCCTTGTGGCTCTGCTGTGTGTGTGTGCTCTGCATTTTCTCTTTTGAAATGATTAGACTATGCGGGCATGATTAAGGCCTATTTACCTGCGTGGTATGGTTTGTTTCACTGTCAGAGGTCTCAGAGTTTGGCACTTTTTACAAATAGGCTTCCTCCAGTTCCCCTTTCCTACTTGTGTCCAGCTGCCCATCTTGCCGGGTGGTTCCTGCTGTGAGTCCTCAGGTTAAGAGGAGAATGTTTCTATGAGCCTAAACTGCCAGGGTTAGGTCAACGGTATGCCCAACCCGGTGAGCAGCTCTCCCTGGCTGCCCTGCGCAGCCCCTGTGTTTACCTAGCTGGAGCGTGCCGCCTGACAAATTTATGGGTAACCGTCTCTCTGCTTCTCTTTCTCCTTCTCTCCGTCCCTCTTCCGCCAGGCGGGCGCCTCTGTGCTGTCTGGAGCGGGAGAGAGCACCAATCCCGAGAACAGCGAGCTCAAGTACTCAGGTCAAGATGGGCTGTACATCGGTGTCAGCCTGGCCTCGCCAGCTGAAGTCACATCATCCTCGGTGAGACAGGATTCGTGGTGCGCCCTCGCCCTGGCCTGAGCCGGCTCCGGGAGCGGGAGGGCGCACGACCTGCGGTGATTTTGTCCAGCAGTCCAGACTGGGGCGAGTATGCTGACCGAACATTCCTCTGACGCGTGATTTCCGTGCCTTTATTTTGAAAGAGATGTGTTTCCCAAGAGGCTCGCTCTGCCTTACCACCCAGCCCCGTCTCTGAAGAGCAGGAGAGAAGATGGAGCTGCCGGGCCAGGCTGGTGCAGCCCACGCACGTCACCTCCTCCCTGGCCACAGCCACTTCCAGCCAGCCTGCCTCTGGGTCTGCCAGGGGATGCGGTGTTCGCTGTGCGACTTCCAGAAACCGGGACTAGGACCAGCGCCTTGCCGGCTAAGGAATATTGAGAGATTTTTAAAAAAGGTTTTATGTGTATTGCCCCAAATCATGTGCTTCTTCTGATTGGTTTTGGTTATTCCAGAATTTCTTCATACCTTTTCCACACCCAGATTTCACATGCGTTGACGGAGAAGACCATTTGAGGCCATTTGGTACACACCTCTGGAGGCTGAGTCGGTTCATGAGGTCTCTTGTCAAAAATATTGCTCAGTTTGCAAGACTGCGTTCTAACTGTAATGTACACTGTGACTGACGGCTCTCAAAGTTCATATTGTGTGACTGACCTGAAGTCAGTCAGTATTTGTAAACAGGGTAGCAAACAAGATATTTTTCTTCCATGTATACAATAATTTTTTTAAAAAGTGCAATTTGCGTTGCAGCAATCAGTGTTAAATCATTTGCATAAGATTTAACAACATTTTTTATAATGAATGTAAACATTTTAACTTAATGGTACTTAAATAATTTAAAAGAAAAATGTTAACTTAGACATTCTTATGCTTCTTTTACAACTACATCCCGTTTCTATATTTCCAATTGTTAAAGAAAAATATTTCAAGAACAAATCTTCTCTCAGGAAAATTGCCTTTATCCATTTGTTAAGAATTTTTATACAAGAACACCAATAACCCCCCTTTATTTTACTGTGGAATATGTGCTGGAAATTTGCAACAGAACTTTACTACCTAACAGGTAACATTTGTAAATACTCTAGGCATCTGTACACACTATGATGAAGTCTCTGTCGTGTGACTAACCCACAGGCAGGTTGGTTTACGTTAATTTTTTTTAAATGGGATGTCATATGGAAACTATTTCACCAGAGTTTTAAAAATAAAAAGGGTATTGTTATGTCTTCTGTACAACGAGTTCCTTCCCTTTCAGTTTCATTTTGATACTGTATGTGGCTGTAGATATTCATATAAAACAAGCGCATGTGGTGTTTGCAAATTGCCTTACGGCCTTCCTTTCAATGAATTGTCCTTTTGGAACTGTTTTATGCCTTGGCTTATTGGAAGTTGGGATATGGAGTTAGTTGTCACTGTCAATTTGCAGTGGGGACAATTTTTATAAGTGAAAAGGACCCAGTATTACATGACATTATCTGAGATTATAAGCACTCTGTTTAGGATCAATCTTTATAAACATTTAAGAAGTCCGGAGTTTCTCTCCCTCTAAATGAAATAGAGTCTATGGCCCAGAAACAGAACGGTTTCTTTTCTAGTTCCTCCCTTTTGCAAAGTGCCATAAAGTCTCAAAACTCATCTAAGATTGAACTCCTTACACTCACCAGAAGATATAAAATGATCTGAACAGTCTCTGTTTTTTCCTCATTGTTGGGTGGATTTCCGGAAATCAGGAGGCTGTTTCACAAGACAATGGTGGCATTTCATTTTGGCTCCCTAAGCATGGGGCATTTTGACTTATTTTCATGTACTGATTATAGCCATTCTGTGGGGTCCAGTCTGAATCTTTTAAGAGGAGGGAAATCTTCCTTTGTGGTGAGGTGGTGTTGGAAGTCAGACTCGGGGCTGGCGTGTGTGTGTGTCTGGGGAAATCACTAAAGCCTGCATGCACTCTGATACCATATGGTGGTCTAGATCAATGGTTAAGAGAGCTAGGTCTGGAGGCAGACCACTAGGCTTCCAGTCCCTGCTCTGCATGCATGAGCTCTGTGACCTTGAGCAAGTTATCCAACTCTGACTTTCCTCATCCGTAAAATAAGGTCAATAACATGTAAGTCGGGATTAAATGAGATAATCCATGTGAAGTGCCTCGCTCAGTGCCTGGCCATACTAAGCCTTAAGTGTTAACTTGACTTTGAAGGAGGATGGCAGGAGCTCCTACCAGATGGGTGTTCTGAATGTCTTACTGCCTGTGGAGCGTCGGAAGTTTCTGGTCTGTGCGAGTCTGATGTCCCCTGGCTCACCTGCACTTCTTGAACAAGGCTCAGGAGAATGAAATGAGGGATCCCTCCCAGCCCGGGGGGTGGCAGAGATCGAGGGAGGATGCCGGAGAGATACCAGTCTGAGTTTGGTAGATTGTTTTATAGAACAGTGCTGGTCTGACAGCAGAAGAAAATTATTATCCCCACTAACTCGTTTTTTTCCCTCCCTCCTCTTAACAGTTCTCATTACTTTGAGTGCTTTCTGGTGGGTTGGGAGTTGTTAGAGTTAATATGCTTTGATGGGAAAATGAAATTTTTCTTTTTGGGGCTTCCAAATAATCTTTTTTTCTGTGGATGGTCTCAAATGTTGCTCCTTCCAATCCTAAGATGCCATTAGGTTGCTAAAGCTCCTATTCTTTTTTTAGAACATAAAGGGGAAAGAATTTTAGCTTTCACGAAATAAATTAGGCGCAGAAGGAGGGAAAGAGGGCTTCTTGGAGCCTGTGTTAACACAATGAACTCTGCTCATCTGGGCCTTTTCAACAGTAACTTTCTCACCTGTGATTGTATAAAGCAAAAGTTCGATAATTTGTTCCAAATACACAATCTCAGCACCCCTCCACCAAAGTATGACATACAAAAAACAAGTCATTTCTCACTAGGGAGTGCATTTAAATAGATGGTGCACCTCAGCTTAAAAAGCCTGCCAGACCCATTACCGTGGTTTGCAGAATTTATGTCCTCTGTCACCCATGGCTGATTTTAGGCCATCTTATATAACTGAAGGCTCTGTCTGGGGTCTCTCTTCAGGGTCACTTCGTGTTGTTTCCTGGTGCCTATGGGAGGGTCAGGAAAGCAAAGGGAGCCATTCATTTCCCCCTGCAAATAAATTAACTTGCTCATGGGAAATGTTTTCCCTAGTCCTTGGAAATTTGATGTAATTTCAGATCATAGATAAATTAGCTGCTGGGAGGGCAATACAGCAAGTCTTTGGTGGCTATGCCAGATTCCAGGCTGCTTTCAATTTGGGGCAGTGTGGTGGCTTCTGTGTGTTAAGTTCTCTCTGTGCTGGTGTCGTCCCCGGGGTCTCCGGATCCCTGAGACTGAGAGGGAAATAATAGGTGTATGTGGGAGGGTGGGAGGGCGGAGCAGGGAGTCAAACATTTATTCAGAATAAGGCAGCTCTAGCTGCTTAAAATGTGTTTTGTTTCTGGGTTGAAAGAGCAAGTCAGTTTGGTAATGCTGGTCATCGCCTGTTGTTTGGAAGCTCTGATGGGCCGTGAGATATGAGTTTGATTATTTTAGATGAGAAACTAATCATAAATTTGCTAGACCAAATCTTTCAAGACAGGGTCTGTGGGTGAAAATTTGGTGCCTGCAGCTCTGGCCAGTTGAGGCCTCAGGATGGATTCTATGTGGCTGACCCTTTGGCTGGAGCTGGATTCTGAGCAGGCCCCTCTGTCGGTTCGGGTCTCTGTTGGGAGTTTGGGGGAAGGGATCAGGGACAAGGTGATAGCTCTCTGCAGGACCTGCAGAGGAAAGGAATCGTATGGTGTCTTCAGTTGGTTCAACTCTAAGATATTAGTAGGCTGACAGCCTAAGTAGGTTCATAGAAGCTTTGGCTAAATAAATAATTGTTAAGTCCAGATAGCTTCTAGAGGAAAGTTAGAATGGTGCAGGTGCACGTCAGACCTCTGAGACTCACGTGAGAGCCTGTCAGCGAGCTCCCGCCAAGTGCTCTATGGCTCTCCCAAATCGGCACGGGGGACTTGCGGGACAGCTGCTACTTCACTGTTCTTCCTGCTCAGTGGCTGTCACAGGGAAGTGATGGTTTCACAGTTAATGTCACTGTTTTAGTTAAAGAGATACTTATTTTGCTTGGTGGCTTTTTTTTTTCTTTGTTTAAGAATAAACATTTAAAAAATGGCTAAAGTATAGCAATTAAAGATGAAATCATGTTTAATTCATAGAAGGGCCTATATTTCAGACTTCAGGGGTTCCCTGTGGTGAGATAATCACCTAGATATCGCTTAGCTTTTGGGCAAGTCATTTCCTCTCTCTCGACGTCAGTCTCCGCAGCAGCCCTAAAACAGAGCAATCAGGTGGTGTGGTCTCAAAGTTCCCTTCCATCTGCTTTTGCTGCCCAGAGCCCCACGTGCAATGAGGTGATGGTGGGTCTCTGGTCGAGTCTGCGTTCCCCGAGTCTGAGAGGCCTCCTGAGGCCCCTCCCTGACTAGGGAAGCTGGTGGGATTGGAATCTCCTCCTAGCTCTCTTCTGGTTCCCTCACCACGTCAGGTTTTGATCTGTGGAGACCAAGTCCTCCTGTTGCCTTAGGCCACAGAGGGTGAGTCCTGGTCATATTCGTGAACTTAGGGGCTTGGTAAGAGGTGCTGCCGCCCCCTAACACCAAACCTGCTTGGTCTGGGGCCCCTGATATAAAACTTATACAGCGATACAGACCCAGACCGGAAAATGGAAATGTCTGGCAGCTGAGCAGTTCGCAGAACAAGGAAAAAACAGCTTTGCTTTGCTTGGCCCATTGCTTCAATATCTTGTAGTTGGTTTTTTATTTCTTGGAAACAACCAACTTTTCATTGTTGCTTGCCTTCTGTGTCTTCTCTTTAGCCACTCCAGTGTTTTCCTCCCTGTCTCTCTACCCCTTCCCTGGGTTTTAACCTTATTTTTGAGAATTCTATTCCTTTAACACTCCAAGACTGGTCTGAAATAATAATAGCAAATATTTATCTAGCACTTACTACGTGCCAGTTTCTATACAAAGCGCTGCACAGATGTTGATTTATCTGATCCTCATACCAAGTGAATGAGGTGGTGCTACCCCCATTTTACAGATGTCTACAGAGGCACAGAGAAGTTAAGTAACTTGCCCAAGGTTACACAGTGGCAAAGCTGGGATTTGAGCCTTGGCAGTCTGGCTCCAGAGCACATGCTCTTAATCACTCCACCATATTGTCTTGTCATCTTAATTTAAAGGGGAAGACATTGAAGAACACAGAGGGGGAGCCAGAACTGAGATTTGAAGCTATGCCCTTTTCCCCCTAGCATCTCAGAAATAGACAATTGTGATTTGCAACACAGGTGTGCCTAGACTGAAGAAACCTAGTAAATGTATATCTTCTAGTTATGGGTTTCTTTAGAACACATAAGGGATGCATAGTTAGCTGGAAAGTAGTGAGTTTGGAGGTGTTGTGCTATCTTTGAGTAATTCACTTCTCTCTTTTTCACATGCGGCTTGTTATGCTCTTATGGAGCTCCAAAGATTAGGGTAAAGCATTTTGCAAAGTATGAAAAGCTGGTGAAATTATTGATAGTGGTTAAAACTGAACACCAGAGAGAACAAGGAATACTTCGTTGTGGTGTAAAATCTTTCTATGCTCCGTTGTGCCAAAGAATTTTTTTCAGGAAAACTTGTGCAAGATTTTGGCAGTGGTGTCTTCGGCTGTATCTTTTTAAATAAGTGTTCGTTACTGCTTACATCATTGTTGCTATTATTATTTTGATAAGTGTGCATTACTAATGATGCTGTCTGTCAGGGGTTCTCAGACTTCTCCGTGCATGAGAATCACACAGAGTGCCTGTTAAAACTGCAGATCCCCTGACGCCTTTCCCAGAGAATCTGATTCTGCAGGTCCTGTGTAAAGCCGAAGAATCTGCATTTCTTGGTCTTTGTGTTAATTAAAATGTCTTGAATAGTACAAAATTCAAGTTATAACTTGGAATACAGTGAAAAACAATTGCCCTTTTTAGCCCTGTTCCCCAGCCACTCAGTTCCTGTCTCAGATGTAACTGATTTCATCTTGATTATATGCATTGACTATCAATGTATAGACAAGCTTTTACAAGTGTATATATTCAAGTTTTTTTTACACATGTGGTAGCATACTATACACATTGCTTTGCATTTTGCTTTTTTTCACTAATATATCTGGGTAGTTGATTATTTCATCAGTGTCTCATTGAAGAACATTTGTTTGCAATCTTTCGCCATTTGAGCAATGCTGCAATTATTATCCCTTATCTGTGTCATTTCACTCATATGCAAATATGCCTATGAGGTGAATTTCTAGAAGTGGCATGACTGAGTCAAGAGATAGCTCCACTTTTAGTTTTGGTAGATATTGCCAAATTGCTCTCACAGAGGTTGTTCCAATTTGCACTCCCTCAGGCGATGTACAAGAGTACCTGTTTTCCCTTAGTCAAATGAATCTATTACCAAACATTCTGATCTTTGTCAATTTCATATCTCTGAGTTTTGTTTTGCATTTATCCTATTGTGAATGGTTGAACATCTTTTCCTATGATCAAGAGCCATGTATAGTTCCTTTTATGTGAACTCTGCCCAATTCTGTTCATATTCTTTATCTATTTTTTCTATTGGGTTATTGGTCTCATTGATTTGAGTTCTTTGCATATCAAGGAAATTAACCCTTTATCTGAAGTATATTTTAAAGATATTTATTCTTGGTTTTTCATTTGACTTTGTTTATACTTTTTAAAAAATCATGATGATCTTTTCTTTTTTAAAGGTAATTCAATTTATCAACTTTCCTTTTATGGCTTTGAGGTTTTATATAATATTTAGGAAAGCCTTCTCCATTGTTAAGATTATTTTTTAAAATCCCATGTTTTCTTCTAGTACTTTTATGGTTTTGTTTTTGAGGTTTACATTTTGTTTCCATCTGGAATTTTTGTTTTTGGTTGTTGTAACATGTAGAGTATATATTCAATCTTATGTTTTTTTCAAATGGCAACCTAATTGTCCCAGCATCATTTCCTGAATAATCCATTTACCTCCCACTGATTCAAAATGGGAATTAAAAAAATATGTAGATTCTCATATGTATATGTATTCTTGTATAAATTCTTATGTGGATATATATTTAATATAAATTTTTATATATATTTGGGTCTATTTCTTGATTTTTCTATTCTGTATCAATAATCTGTTCATTCAAGCTTCGATACCAAATTACTTTGACTATTACACTTTGCAACATATTTAGAAGGTTAGCCCCTTCTTATTAATGTTTAAAAAAATAAGAATTTAATCACTATTTTCACTTATTTATTTTTCCATATAAATTTTTGAATCAGTTTGTTCAGTTTTCAGAAAAACCCTGTTGGTATTTTTATTGGAATAATATTAAAATTTTGAAGTAACTTAGGGAGAATTAATATCTTTATTTTGTTAAGTCTTCCTGTCCAAGATGAAGTATATCTCTTCATTTGTTTAAATATTTTTCTGTGTCTCTCATTATCAGTTTAAACTTTTCTTCATGTAGATCTTGTGCATGTTCCCAGTTAAGTTTATTCCTAGGTATTTCACACTTTTTGATGTTAGTATAACTCTTCTAATTGGTTGTTATGTATGCTAAGAGTATATTATGCTTGTTTTCCAGAATCGTTCTGAACTTTCATATCTTTTTTTCAGTCAATTCTCTTGTGTTTTCTGGGGGAATGGGCAGTTTCTATTTGCACTGCTAGTGGCTTGGGTGTTGGTGGGAAACCCTGCTCTTGGTGTTGTCTGATTAAGGAAACAGATACCTCCTAGTGCACTTATTCATTTAAATCACGGATTCATATAACTTTAGAGACGGAAGGGACCTTGTTGAGGTCCAGCTGAGGAAACTGAGTCTTGAGAGGTTAAGTCCTGCTGGTCAGGATGGAACCCAGGTTTCCAGACTCCTGGCTCAATAGCCTTGGCTCTGAGCTAGGCTGAGAGGTCACTGAATGAAACTCGAGAATCAAACACTGTGAGCGAAAGCTTGGCCTTTGGCGGAGGCTGGTAACTTACTGCTCTGAGCCTTGCTTCATTAATCAGTTTAGGAATTAACAAGCTACTGACTTAGGCCAATATGGTTTTTCAAAGTTTGCATATGTTCCCAAATGCCAGCTCTCTTACCTCCAGGGAGTAGCACAGATGACCATTGGTCTCCAGTGAATCATCAGTCTGCATTTGCTGGAATAAATGAAAGCATTGTGAGAGCAGGAAATCAGGACAAACACCTATACTTGCTAACTCAAACAGCTTTCCTTTTTGAGCCCCTAGAGATCAGTTATCACCAAATGGACAGATATACTCTGCAAAGTTTTTGCAGGCCTCACAGCTTGTAAATAAGAGACTGCATTCTTCATGCTCCCTTCTTGTTGAATCTGGCAGAGGGAAGACCTCTGGCTCCAGTCAGCTGGGCAATAACCAGTAGCTGGGCTGGCTGGGAGAGAGTGATGACTCTGGCTGAATGAACTTTGTAAACCCACTATACTTAATTCAGAGCAACCTACTTTTTGAGAACACAAGGCATTTTATTCGTGGAAAATTACGTTGGGAGCACCTGTTCTTAATTACCTATCATTTATAAAGCCGTACAAATACCAACTGGTTTGTATGGAACACACTGGCATAGATTACACAATGTTTAACATTTCTATAACTATCATCCCATTTACTCTTTCTTACACACTTATTATTCTTTGTACTTTTACCAAGACTTCCTTTTTGTTTATTCTGTTCTTCCATTTACATTTTGTCAATTACTTGAGTCTACAACAAAAATTTCTGACTCTGATATTACTAGACCGAGTGGTGGAATTTCCAGTGTGTCCTCCCAGGAGAAATTCTCGAAGGTGCCTCCTCTCCTTTACAAATGGCTGAGAGAGTCTTTTATTTTGGAACTGACCACAGGAAGCCTTTAGTTGGCAGTTATGTCTTGTATCAGGGCAGCGGAGGGAGCTGCTCCCCAGTTCAACCTTCTTTCCTTGACCTCTTCGAAGCATTTGACATTGTAGCCCACTCCATTTTTCCTGAAACCTCCCCTTTTGACTTTCATGTCATTATAGATAAATCAGGGGTGTGATGAAGTGGAAAGACCGTGGACTTTGGAGTTATGCAAATGTGGGTTTGAATCCTGGCTCTACACACCAGTTCTGTGGCTTGACCAAGTTGTTCTCTCGGGGCTGCAGTGTTCAGTGTTCAAAAAGGAGAACAGTATTACCACCTCATAGCCCTGTCATCAGCCTTGAAACCATACTCAACTTTGGCTTTGAGGAGCAGAGTTTGTAACTCTGGCCATGGTGCTGGCATGGTGCCTTCACAAGATAGACACTCACTAATTTAGTTGCTTTCTACTTCCCATGTGAAGCTTAGAATAACATCATTCATTCTCCATCTATTAGTCTGGGTTCTCCAGAGAAACAGAATCATATATATATATGTATATGTATGTGTGTATATATGTATATGTGTGTATGTGTGTGTGTGTGTGTGTGTATTCAATGGTGAAAAACAAAGCTTTTCTTCTATGATCAGGAACAAGACAAGGATGCTCACTCTCACCACTTTTATTCAACATAGTATTGGACATCCTCGCCAGAGCAATTAGGCAAGAAAAAGAAATAAAAGGCATCCAAACTGGAAAGGAAGAAATAAAACTGTCACTATTCACAGATGACATGATATTATATGTAGAAAACCCAAATGACTCCATCAGGAAACTGTTAGCATTAATAAACCAATTCAGTAAAGTAGCAGGATACAAAATCAATACACAAAAATCTGTTGCATTTCTATACTCTAATAATGAACTATCAGAAAGAGAAATTAAGAAAGCAATTCCATTTACAATTACATCAAAAGAATAAAATGCCTAGTAGTAAATTTAACCCAGGAAGTGAAAGACCTGTATATTGAAAACTACAAGATATTAGGGGCTGGCCCGGTGCCATAGTGGTTAAGTGCGCACACTCTGCTTTGGCGGCCCGGGCTTCACAGGTTCGGATCCCGGGCGTGCACCGTTGCACCACTTGTCAAACCATGCTGTGGCGGCATTCCATATAAAGTAGAGGAAGATGGGCACGGTTGTTAGCCCAGGGCCAATCTTCCTTGGGAAAAAAAAGAGGAGGATTGGCATCGGATGTTAGCTCAGGGCTGATCTTCCTCACCAAAAAAACCCACAAACAACTACAAGATATTAATGAAAGAAATTGAAGAAGACACAAATAAATGGAAAGATATTTTGTGTTCATGGATTGAAAGAATCAGTATTGTGAAAATACCCATACCACCGAAAGCAATCTACAGAGTCAAGGCAATCCCTATCAAAATTCCAATGGCATTTTTCACAGAACTAGAACAAATAATACTAAAAGGTAAATGTGTGGTGGAATCAAGTATACGGTGTATTAGGGTCACAAAAAGACCCTGAATAGCCAAAGCAGTCTTGAGAAAGAAAAACAAAGCTGAAGGCATCACACTACCTGATTTCAAACTTTATTATAAAGCTATAGTAATTAAAACTATGTAATTGGCATAAAAACAGACACATAGACCAATGGAACAGAATACAGAGCCCAGAATTGACCACGCATATATGGTCAATTAATATGGCCAAGGATATACAATGGGGAAAAGGACAGATAATCGCTTCAATAAATGGTGTCAGGAAAACTGGACAGCCACATTCAAAAGAATGAAACTCGACCACTATCTTACACCATACACAAAAATTAACTCAAAATGGATTAAAGAGTTGAATGTGAGACCTGAAACGATAAAGCTCCTAGAAGAAAACATAGGTGGTAAGTTCTTTGACATAGGTGTTGGTGATGATTTTTTTAATCTGACACCAAAAGCAAAAACAACAAGCGAAAATAAACAGGTGGGACTGCATCAAAGTAAGTGGCTTCTGCACTGGAAAGGAAATCATCAACAGAATGAAAAGGAAATCTACTAAATAGGAGAAAATATTTGCAAATTGTTTATCTGATAAGGGGCTAATATCCAAAATATATAAAGAACTCATACAACTCAACAGCAGGAAAACAAACAATCTGATTAAAAAATGGGCAGAAGAACTGAATAGACATTTTTCCAAAGAAGACATAAAGATAGTCAACAGATACATGAAAAGGTGCTCAACACGCTAATCACCAGGGAAATGCAAATCAAAACCACAATGAGATATCATCTCACACCTGTTAGAATGGCTATCATCAAAAAGACAAGAAATAACAAGTGTTGGCGAGGATGTGGAGAAAAGGGAACCCTTGTGCACTGTTGGTGGGAATGTAAATTGGTGCAGCCACTTTGGAAGACAGTATGGAGGTTCCTCAAAATATTAAAAATAGAACTACCATATGATCCAGCAATTCCACTTCTGGGTATTTATCCAAAGATAACGAAAACTCTAATGTGAAAAGATATATGCACCCCCATGTTCATTGCAGCCTTATTTACAATAACCAAGATATGGAAACAACCTAAGTGTCCATTGATAGATAAAGAAGATATGGTATACACACACATACACACACACACACACACAAACACACACACACACACACTGGAATATCACTCAGCCATAAAAAGAATGAAATCTTGCCATTTGTGACAACATGGATGGACCTCTAGGGCATTATGCTAAGCAAAATAAGTCAGACAGGGAAAGTCAAATACTGTATGATGGCACTTACATGTAGAATCTAAAAGAAAAAAACCACCTCCCCCCCAGAAAAAAACCCCAAGCTGATAGATACAGAGAAGAGATTAGTGATTGCCAGAGGTGGAGGGAGGTGGGTAGGAGAAATGGGTAAAAGGCGTCATAAAGGTAAAAAGGAAAAAAAAAAGAGTTGATGTCAGAGTCTAGAAACTCAGGCAGGATTTCTGTGTTGCGTTCTTGAGGAAGATTTTTTCTTTGGGAAACTTCAGTCTTGGCTCGTAAGGCCTTCCACTGACTGGATGAGGCCCACCCACATTATGGAGGTTAATCTGCTTTACTCAGTCTACTGTTTAAGTGTTAACCACATATTAAAAATGTCTTCAGGGCCGGCCCCATGGCTTAGTGGTTAAGTGCACGCGCTCCGCTGCTGGCGGCCTGGGTTCGGATCCCGGGCGCGCACCGATGCACCGCTTCTCCGGCTATGCTGAGGCTGCGTCCCACATACAGCAACTAGAAGGATGTGCAACTATGACATACAACTATCTACTGGGGCTTTGGGGGAATAAATAAATAAATAAATAAATAAAATTATAAAAAAAAAAAATGTCTTCACAGCAACATCTAAACTGGTATTTGACCAAACAACTGGGTGCCACAGCCTAGCCAATTTGACACATAAAATTAATCATCACATTCCACAAGCTTGGCCATTCATCCTTAGCAACTGGGCCTCAGCCTAAGGTTAAAGGGCTTAACTAAAGCGGAAATTGTGATGACACAGCTTGGAGGGGGCCCTATGGATCTGTTAGAACTCACTCAGGAGCAGTAGTCTGTGTTATTTCTTGGGGACTTCTCAGGGTTCTTACCCTAAGTTTTGTAGAAGGGGTGCCATCCTGACGTGCAGGAACTGTTTGCTCCTGTCTGCTCGGTCAGGGTTCGGCTCACCAGGGTCTAGCTGTGTGACCCTGGGCAAGTCACTGGGCTCTTCTGGGCCTTAGCTCACTTGTCCATAAAGGGGGACATTTAGACTTGATGGACTTTACGTTCCCTTCTCTACTCCTCTGGTTTTGGTACAAGATTTGCAGAGACTTGTTAGTAATTTACAGCTTGTGATTGCTTCACTTTTTTAGAAACGGTTCCATGTTTTCAGACAGCATTAAGAATCGACATCACATGATTATTGACTAGAAAAGTGATGCCTTTTTATCACTGTGATGTGATGATGTCATTCATCTACTGAGTGCTTGATAGGTGTTTTTGGATTAAAAATTATTTTTAAAAAGTATGTCTCATTGAAAAGACATGTTCACATCAGGAGCTCCAGGGTAATGAGAGGTAGACTCACCCTATGCGTTAACTCTTAAAGTCTAGGGAACTGTAGAGTTTATTGGAAAGAACCACAGCTTTGGAATATGACAGATCTCGACTTAAATTGTGGCTTTTCCACTTACCAGCTGTGTGACCGTGGTCATAATATTTAACTTCCCTGAACCTCAGATTCCTCATCTGTAGAATGGGAGTAATGGGGTATCTCACAGAGTTGTCGTGAAATTAAATGAAATGCTCTACATGAACTGCCAAGCATAGCGCTCGACACAGAGTCAACTTGACCTGAAAATGAACTCCTTTATCTTCCCTCAGATTGTTTCTGAGGTCCTAGAGCCCGGCAGCACCACTGGTATGTTAGAGACATGAGGCTTACCTTCAGAGGTGTCCTGCAGCTTATCTGCTATTTTTTTTTTTTAAAACCACATCAGGGTGAGACCACCTTCTGAGCTTGTCAGATATGGAAGGGGAGGGTTAGGCCACGTAGTGCTTTGCTTTACTTTTGAAGCAGACAGTCTATACTCTAGGAATCGTCAGTGCTTCCATTCTAGGAAGAAGTGATGAATCATTTCAGGAAATACTGTGTTTTTTCCTCAAGTACCTTACCGATGAAAGTAATTAAAAATAGAATCTTCAGTACACACGGCCCTCTGGCAGGAGGGAGCACAAACATCTGACCACTCTTCTCACAATGTTGTTTGTGCGGGACCAGGACGACTCACCCTTTCTCTCCACCTGGTTTCATTCAAGCTCTAAATTGTTAATTACCATTAACTGATTTCTTTCAAATGTTCTGCTCTTCAAAGAAGATAGATTCTAAATTATTCTTTCCTTTCATTGTGGCCGGGGATCACTTTATCATGTTCTAAATGTGATTTTAATTGACAGTCCCCAAATAGCTGCGGTTGGGACTCGGTGTCACATGAACCCTTAGACTCATATCTTCTTTGGGTTGGTTACTACAAACCAGCCAGGTCAACACAGCCGCTTGTCTCAACTCCACTTGCACGTGGAGTGAAGGAAGCTGTGTCCCACAGGGCTGATTTTAGCCAAGGGTTGGGGCTGCTTGCTCTTTTTTCCCAAAGTGGAAAGGCAAGCTCCTTTTTCACCTGACACTGGATCTTACACCTCAAGCCCAAGCAGCTCTTTCGGAACTGGTGGCTGACATGTACGTGGTGGGAGAGAGAGAACGAGGAGAGAGCAAGAGCGCTGTAGACTACAGAGACAGCCTGTGCCCTGTGGCCCCCACTTCCGTGCTGGGCTGGCCTCCCAGAAGCTGTGGTCTGTTGCCTGTCCAACGGCTTGTTGTCTCTCATCTGGAGCTGAGGCCACAGTAGGTGGCCCTCAGGAGGGCGTCCTCTGTTCTACTCACCTGACCTGTCTCTGCCTTCAGGCAGCCAGGGCAGGGGTCCCTGCGGCCCAGCCTCACTCCTGAACACACAAAGGCTGAGACTGGCCCGAGACCTGCTCAAAATTCTCTTCTTGAAAGTTTGCTGCTCACATTCCAGCAGGGTCAGGAAACAGGAAGCCAAACAAAGAGAAGAAGTACAGAGGGAGAGACCTAAAGAGGCAGACACAAGAAAAGACACTCTCGAATCTGGTCTAGTAATTGGCTCACTCTGCTAACTTCAAGTAGAGTAGGTGTTGGAAACAGAGAAGACTTTTTAATCAAATATTTTTATTTTAATGATATCTACGAACAAAAGACCATATATATTGCATATATTCAGTTTAAAGAATAATAATAATGCAAATACCCAGGTATCCACCACCCAGATTAAGAAAGGGAGCATTACCAATATTTTTGACCCCCTTGCGGGGCTAGATGGGCAGTTTTCCGTTACCTGTGGCTACCTAATCCACAGCCAAATGTCTGAATCCACCATACATTTACATTTAAATATATCGAATTATCACCTCTTTTGGCATTCTCCAGATAAGAACTGGTTTTAATGATTTGAAGGATTCCCTACTTCCCCAAAGCCTTCTCATTAACCTCTTCCCCACCCTAGTCACCATTAAGGATTTCCCCCTGTTTTTGTCTGCAAATAACGGGTTGATAATCCATATAGGGAGACCTATCTCTATGAATAACGTCTATTTAGCTACCTGATTCTTCCTAAATTCTGCAGATATTAGAGCCAGGAATCTTTACAGACTTAAGGCAGCAGCAAATGCCTCCCTTTGCAGCACAGATAAGGTACTCTATACAGTCATGTGCCGCACAACAGCGTTTCAGTCAATTATGGGCCGCATATAGAGAACGGTGATCCTGTAAGATTAGTACTCTATAGCCAAGTAGTAGGCTATACCATCTGGGTTTGTGTAAGTACACTCCATGATGTCCATACGACGAAATCACCTAACGACTCATTTCTCATAACATATCCCCAGCATTAAGCAATGCATGACTGTATTTTCAGGCCTTTCAGGGTGGGGAGGGGAGAGGGATGGTAGGTTGCAAATACAGTTTTTCTCTCTTTAATACACAGGCATTGAGACTTGCAACAAAGATCTTTCTTTATCATTGTCTGGCCTTTGCCAGAGGAATATTGTAGAATGATTTCATACTTTCTATATGGGTGACCTTGGGAATTATAAGCTGGGTGGATGGATGGTACAGGTAGGTCTGATCATTTTAAGACAGACACTGCTGAGGCATTCTGAGCGGTACTGAGTGTCTTCCTACCACTGAAGGTCAAGAAGCATCTTACCATTGCTCATCAATCAAAAGCAGACTGTGATGATGTTGTCTCCCACACACATCATGGTATGTGTGTACCTGCCAATCCATCATTTTCTGGGTGTCATCAGACACTATTTCTAAGATTTTTAGGTGTCCTCCACCCCATTCCTACACCGTTGCCCACTGGGCTGAACCTGGACCAACTGTCAGCTCTCCTACCTTTTGCTGCCTCCTCCCCAGGGCTTGATGTGAGACTCAGACGGGCCTAAATCTGTGTTCCTTGGTCTTGTTTCAGAGTGGCCCTCTCTTCCCAGTCTATTTACCAGAGTCCCATGACCTTATACCACCAGGTGGAGCTTTTTGGTCCTGGACCCAGATGGATTTCTGGGCTTGGGGCTTTTTTGGGGGGAGGGGGGATCTTTTTGGATTTGGCAATATCACTGATGGGCAGGGTCCAGGCAAAAGGAGAAGCTCCTTCTTATTCCTCTTATGACAATTCATGCCACTTTACAGACAGCTAGTCCTGAGAGCCTCAGGGCCTGTGTGTGAGGCCTTGTTCTGAATCTCCTACAGCTTGTAGAGGACCTCAGAGCCATTAATGACGATTAGACGATGAAGTCACTAGTGGGTCAGGTGGAGGCTCGGTTGTCAGCTAAGGGCAGATGATCTTGACCTGGGCCCTGCAAATGTCTGGACTTATTTTGCAAAATTTTGTATATATGTAGGTATGTGCATTTTTCTGAAGAAAGAACTATTGCTTCCATCAGATTCTTAAAGGCGCTTGTGACTCAAAGTAGATTAAGAACCAGTGATCACTTCTGTTTTTTTTGTGTGTGTGTGTGTGTGAGGAGGATCAGCCCTGAGCTAACATCTGCCAATCATCCTCTTTTTGCTGAGGAAGACTGGCCCTGGGCTAACATCCATGATCATCTTCTTCCACTTTATATGGGACGCTACCACAGCATGGCTTGCCAAGCGGTGCGTTGGTGCGCGCCCGGATCCGAACCGGCGAACCCTGGGCCACCGCAGCAGAGCGTGCGCACTTAACCGCTCGTGCCACCAGGCCGGCCCCACCAGTGATCACTTCTGATTGTTGGTTTGCAATAAAATGAGAAAAAAAAGGAGATATAATTGAGTTTTTCATAAATCTAAAATTATAAGAATGCCTTTTATTCTGGGATTATGTATATTCTCTTTTGTTGGCCTTAAAATACTTTCCTTTTATGGAATGATAGTGATAGTGCATGGTAACTACAGAAAAAGGTTTTTTCTTGGCAAAGTCAAAGGTTGATAACACCCCAAATTACAATTTATTTATGTACTTTTTCTGGCCTATGAAATCCCACATTCTGGGAACCGCTGACTAGAGGATTGCCTTTATACTTGTATATGATTTCAGAGTGTGCTGTTATACGTGACTCTCCCCCAACTGACGCTGTACATGAGTTGTCTTTTATTGTGTGCAAAGCTGTCTTAAAGAAAGTGTTTGGGGCCGGCCCCATGGCATAGCGGTTAAGTGCGCGAGCTCCACTGCTGGCGGCCCGGGTTCGGATCCCGGGCGCGCACCTATGC
This sequence comes from Diceros bicornis minor, assembly GCF_020826845.1. Taxonomy (NCBI): domain Eukaryota; kingdom Metazoa; phylum Chordata; class Mammalia; order Perissodactyla; family Rhinocerotidae; genus Diceros; species Diceros bicornis. The sequence continues at coordinate 13,062,025 of NC_080755.1, read as the reverse complement.
ACCACTTGTCAAGCCATGCTGTGGCGGCGTCCCATATAAAGTGGAGGAAGATGGGCACGGATATTAGCCCAAGGCCAGTCTTCCTCAGCAAAAAGAGGAGGATTGGGGGCCGGCCCCGTGGTGTAGTTGTTAAGTGCCCTAACTCCGCTGCTGGCAGCCCGGGTTCGGATCCCGGGCACGCACCAATGCACTGTTTGTCAGGCCATGCTGTGGCGGCATCCCACATAAAGTGGAGGAAGATGGGCATGAATGTTAGCTCAGGGCCCATCTTCCTCAGCAAAAAGAGGAGAATTAGCATGGATGTTAGCTCAGGGCTGATCTTCCTCACAAAAAAAAAAAGAAAAAAAAAAGAGGAGGATTGGCGTGGATGTTAGCTCAGGGCTGACCTTCCTCTCAAAAAAAGAAAGTGTTAAAAGATAAACTGAGGCATATTACAAATTTTAAGAGTTTATCTGAGCAAATATCGATTCCAATCGGGCAGCACCAAACCAGAAGTGGTCAGGAGTGCTCCACTGATGGGAGCTTGGGGCAAGACTTTTACAACGAAAATGCAGAAGCAAAGCGAGGAAATGATTCGATTGGCTATAGATTAAGCGGTTGCCTTATTTGGGAAAGCCTAGTTGGCTGTTTGTGATTGCTTGTCTGTAGGTTTTGATTTCTTGACCTTGAAGCATTGCAGACTTAGGTTCTGGTTTGCTTACAGAGGATGCTAAGGCATTAGAACCACCTCGGTCTAATTTCCTCCTTGTTTAATTAATTTAACAGATGTAAACTCAACTTCCTCTGGTTCCTAGGAAACATAACTATCACTTTGGGCAAATCACCTAATATTCTTGGGCCTTAATTTTCTTATTAAAATGAGGGAGTTGGGCTGGGACCTCTCAAAGCTCTATCCAAATCTAGCATTATGTAAGTCAAATGAATACATGTGAGGCCAGGTGGGAAAGGCTGAAGTACACATCAGGGCCTTGAGGGGCAAGATCAAGGGCAGAGAGAGAGCCCTGTCTCTTGATTTTTTGCAAAAGCTGGAGTGGAAGAAAAATTTTTGGAATGTATTTAAAATTCTGGGTTACACGATTCGTATGCTAATCTGGTTTTATGAGGTGTTCCTAGTGAGATTAATTGTGAAATATTTGCAAAAATGTATGGCTTTTTTCTAAAAGTGGTTAAAATGCTTTTTGTACAAAGGTGAGTAAAGGAGGAACTGATCAAAATCAGATATACTAATGATAATAGTGATGAAGAGAACGCTGATAATAAGTACTGCTCGGCTCATTGAGTGCCAGCTCTGAACTGAACTTTGCATTCATCCTCCCATTGAATCCTGCAAGGTAGGTTTGATCATCCCATTTTTATAGAGTCCATCATTGGCCGGGAAGCCAGTAAGTGGCAGAACTATGATTTGAATCCAAAGCCTTTTAACTTGCCAGTTCCCACCTCTGTGAACACACCTTGAAGCCAGGGCTTTGCCTCTCAAAGTGTGGTCTGATGTCCCACAGCAGGGGTGTCACCTAGGGGCTTGTTGGAGCATCTTGGGCCCCACCCCAGATGTTTGCAAGCAAAATCTGGATTTAACCAGACTCTCAGGGGTATGTAGTCACATGAAAGATTGAGAAGCACTAGTTTAGATGACTGTTTTTATTTTTAAACTTGTCCCACGTGTTAGTACACATCAAGAGTTCCCTTGCCTGATGGCTGAAGAAGAAAAGCTCGACAGTTAGGATGAGAGAGAGGGCCGTGCTGCTTGTGGAGAGTGGAGTCCTTCTTACTGACTGGCTGGTGAATTTCTGAACCTGTCTTGCCTGTGTCCTTCCTGGGGAACTGAATATGTCATGAATGCACAACAGCAAGAGTGAATCCCGACATAAACCCTGGGCTCTGGGTGATGAGCAGGTTCATCGACTGGAACAAATGTGCCACTCTGTGAGGATATCCTTGGTGCGGGAGGCTGTGCACGTGTGGGGACAGGGGGCATATGGGAACTCTCTGTACTTTCCGCTCGATTTTGCTGTGAACCTAAAACTACTCTAAAAAAAACCAAAAAAACCCCACAACAATTGAATATGTGAGCTGTGGGCTTAGCCAAAGATGGGACAGCCAGTAAGATAAAGCCTGTTAAATTCTTTTTTTATCCATTTGGATAAAAGGTGCTTTTGAAAGAGAAGGTTTGTCAAGTGCCATGATCTCATCATCTGGCAACACCAGTGGGAGGGGATCCAAGGGAAACCCAGGGCGTTGACGTGTGGGTGACTCAGGGGCCCACACCGCTGACAGTGAGCAGCCCCGGGCTTGGAGTTGGTGGGAGGGGCAGGGAGCTGCTGGGTCCCATGCGGGCTGCGCTGATCCCTGATGAGAGCCTTGAGGCTCCAGCTGTGGGATCCTGCCTGACCAGGAGGGCAGGGCGCTGCCTTTCACGTCTCTGGTTTTCTGGGCTGTTTCCCCGCATTGTTCTTCAACAGATGGCTGTGACCTGGGGTGGTTCTGTCAAGGGCTCTGCTAACACCAGGCAGCCCTGGACCTCGGTTTACAGACAGTCCAGGCCAGTTCCCAAGCCGTGCCCTTGCTGTCAGTTCCTGGGGGCAGTTGACATGTCTGAAACACACCCTGCTTCGTTTTGTTTTATTTAATAATATTACTAACATAATGTACAAAGCTTTTAAAAACTTTTTATTCCTGTATCTCGTCTGATTCTCACAACAGTGTCTGGTAAATGGATGAGTGAATGATAGTATTAGGGAGGCTTGGTGGGTGTTGTCATCCTCTGGATAATGAAGAAACAGAAATTCAGTGAGTGAACTGACTTGCCTCAGCTCTGTGCCAGTGGGCGACGTGGGCGATGTGGGTGACATGGGTAATGTGGGCCAAGGTTCCCAGGACTCTTCCTCACACATCCCAAGGTTTCTGGCCTTCTAAGCCCTGGGATCTCACTTGTGCTGCTTCAATACTAATAAGGTCATCACAATAGGTGATGCTTTACTGGTTAGCCACTGACGGAGAAAGTTAACCCTGTGTGTGTTTGCATGTGTGGGATTTTTCCAAAGTTAGCACTTTCCTAGGAGGTTTACGATCAGGGTGGAAAACAAGATGACAAAGTGATTCTTTAAGAGGACTTTTTTTTTTTCATTTGGCTGTGTTGTTGTGGCTGAGCGCTTAGATAAGCCTTTCTTATTTTTATCCATAGTGTTAAGTGTTACAAAACAAAATACCCAGGAAAACAAGGCTGAATGAGATAGTTGGGCTTGGCTTAGGAATGCCAAGGTCAGGTCTCGTCCACAGCGAGGAAGCTGGGTGAAACCACGATGCCCTCAGGGAAGCTGGGGCTGTGGCTGACAAGACGCATCATCAGAATTTGAGGCAAACGGTCCAAGTGGCTGTTTAGCATCTTCGTCTTTCACAGCTTCCATTCCAAGCCAACAACTCACTTTGGGGCCCACCCAAGTGACCTGTGTTCCCCACCTCAGAGCAGTTTTCCTGGAGGTGGCTTATTCATTAGCAAATGTGAGAAATTACTAATTAGCACCCCTCTACTGTGTTAAAGCAAGGTAGGTTATAGGTGGGTGTTTAAAAAGAACAACTTCTCCTCCCATCCTCTTCCCGTCTGATGTACTTGGATTAACGTTGGAAGGATGTCTCCACGAATGAAACCACCGTAGCATTCAAGACTTTTTAAACTGAAAAAATGGATGTAAAAAGCATGCTAAAAAAGTCTGAAAACATTAAAAAGTCCATAACATTACCATCCTAATGTGATTGCAGTATTTTTATATTTGCATATTTTCTAGTCTTTGTCCACACATACATTTATTTGGCATTGTAGCAAGCTCGTTGTAACATACTCATTTAGTATAGTGCTTTTTTTCACCTAATATTATATTATACTTATTTCTTCATGTTTATACATTGTCTTCCTAATGATCATTTTCAATGTCTGCACAACATTCATCACGTTGACACCCTCAATGTGCTAACCAATCCTTTTGATAGACATTTTGATTGTTTCTAGATTTTTGTTATAGAGGTGACCAGGAACATTTTGGTGTATGGATACTTTGTCTTCTTTGAAATTGTTTTTTTTTTAAGGAAATACCAGCAGTGACAACTGAAAACAGGGTGTTGGGGAGATGGTGCCACTCTTCTGCTTCTGTCCCCACTGGAGGGAGATGCTCAGTGGTTTCAAGGCATCTCACTGGGGCTGCTCTTTGAAGTGCTTCCTTAGTCTCCGTAAAATATCCCTCCTTGGTTCCAACTTATGCTTTTTCTTCATTTCCTCCCATTCCCTTTCTCACTGTCCTTCCTCAGCCCAAATCTGCCCCTTGGACTCCTCCCGAATGTCTGTTTCCTTATCACTGGAAGGGTCTCATCTGAATGATCCATCTTTTCACTCCTGGCTCCTTTCTGAGGACCTGCCCTCGGAGGGATGGAGAGGGGAGGGGAACAGCACACATTTGAATCTTATCAGCCTCTGATCTGCTGTCTTATCTAAATATTACTTCTTGTCCTACTTACCTCACAAGCCTTCTAGGCAAGGGTCGTGTCTTTACATGTGCCATGGAGAACAGAGAGCACTGCTGGCACTTGGCAAACGTGGAATGTTGTCATTGTAAAGTGTTAGCCATTGGAAGATGCGAGTAGATGTGCTGGGGAGGTAGAACCCATGCTAGAAACGAGTAGCGTTTCCTGGGAGAACACTAAGGAAAGAGTCTTCACAAGAAGGGGGTGATTCTGAGCTTTCACCCATGTTTTCAGATTAGTGTCTGGGGCTTCTGCTACTGGGAGATATTGGCATCCAAGCAGGTGCTTGAACGGGGTGCTGTCCACTTGAACAACATTTCATGGAGCATTTCAAGTCCTGCCAAGTCAAATTCAGGGCTGTAGACGAGGGAGTGACTCGTAAACACCTCTGGGATAATCCTTCAATGACACTGGGCAATGGGATTAGAACTCCTTGACGATTCCTACATTTTAATATTTGAAGTTTCCGAATGGAGGGTAGACTTTAGAGAGGATTTTTCAAGAATAAAAATCTCTTGTTGGGACAATCTGTTCTCTGTGACATCAACAAAGGATAAAAATTTATCCTTTTTGACTTTATCCTAAGATATTAGTGATATGTACCTAACCTCCTTTGATAATTTTAGCTAAGGTCTTTCATTAGCTACATAGAAATTACATCAAGTAGGATAGACATCAAAATCCTATCTGGTAAGGATCTTCCACATCAAGTTTTAAAATGACTTAGATAAGTAGGATGTTCCTACAAATGGGTTCTTTCTAATGCAGAATCTGTTTTTGTATTTGAAATGGGTTGATGCTTATGAATTTATGAAGATTTAAATACAAATTGCATAGGAGGAATACCTATAACTCTATCTATATATTATTCTATAGTTCAACAAGAGCTTTAATATACATTTTCTCTTTATTCTTGTAACAACTTGTGAAGTAGATATAGATCTGCTTCCATTTTACAGAGGTGGACACTGAGGCGGAAGAGGGTAAGGGATTCAAGCAGTAAGTTGTTGAATCAGAATTTAAACTCAGTGTTACGTATTTGTCTAGTGTTGTACTGTCACTCTGATATGGGAAATTATGGTAATTTCTGATGTACTCTCCTTTTTTTTGTCTTTATGAGTATTCTGTGATTTGTTTCCATTGTCACTTCTCAGAGTCTTTTTTTGTCTGTCTTGTAGGTGTTGTTCTTGCATTGTTAAAATTCCAGAGAACCCACTGGACTTCTTATTGGTGAGATAGTCAACACATGAGGCCCAAAAATGGCAACCGTAGGTATTTTCAGGAAACAGAACTGGAAGAGGGGAGGAAAGGAAGCCCAGTCAGCTGAAAGCATCCAATAGACACCATGTGAAGCCCACCTGAGGCATTTATTTTTTTATTATTATTATTTTTGTGTGAGGAAGATCAGCCCTGAGCTGACATCCATGCTAATCCTTCTCTTTTTGCTGAGGAAGACCGGCTCTGAGCTAACACAGATTGCCAATTCTCCTCCTTTTCTTTCCCCAAAGCCCCAGTAGATAGTTGTGTGTCATAGTTGCACATCCTTCTAGTTGCTGTATGTGGGATGCGGCCTCAGCATGGCCAGAGAAGCGGTGCGTCAGTGTGCGCCTGGGATCCGAACCTGGGTCGCCAGTAACGGAGCGCGAGAACCTAACTGCTAAGCCACGGGGCTGGCCCCACATGAAGCATTTAAACAGAGATGTTCTGATGTGTGGATTGAAGGAGAGTTGGCATTTCTAAGTTGTGTTTGGAATACTGTAACTGCTCCAGAAAGGCTGCAAAACTGTGGGAGAGGGGCTGGCCCCGTGGCGTAGGTTAAGTGTGTGCGCTCTGCTGCTGGAGGCCCGGGTTCGGATCCTGGGCGAGCATCATCTCACCGCTTATCGGGCCATGCTGTGGCAGCGTCCCACATAAAGTGGGGGAAGATGGGCACGGATGTTGGCCCAGGGCCAGTCTTCCTCAGCAAAAAGAACAGGATTGGCATGGATGTTAGCTCAGGGCTGATCTTCCTCACACACACACACACACACACACACACACACACACACACACACACAAAAACCAACTGTGGGATAACACTGATATGAATCTCCAGGAGATTTAGGTTCTCCTTGATACACGTTTTGGTGCCCTACCGGGGGTAAACATTTTTCTAGATTGTCAATAGACAAACATAAATGTTCAAATTGCCTTTTAATTAAATTACATAAATTGCTTATCTGTGTCTCTTGGTACATCCACTATTACTACTGTGTGACTTTGGGCAAGTGACTTCATCTCACTATGCCTCAATTTCCTCATTTATGAAATGGAGATAATATCAGTCTCTACCATATAGGGTTATTATGTGGGTTGATCGTGTTTAAATGAGAGCCCTAGTGAGGGCTCAATAAATGTTAACTGTTATTATTATTATTATTATGAAGGCTAACTTGTCCACTAATATATTCTAGATATTAAGTCTGCTCTTCAACTGGTAATGAGTGCATTTCTTTGTTCAGTTTTAAAAATTGTGGTAAAAATATACATAACATAAAATTTACCATTTTAAATATTTTTCAGTGTACAGATCTGTGGCATTGAGTACATTTACACTGTTGGGCAGAATGCATTACTTTAAGTGGGGAGTGGAGGGAAGGGATGGATGTGGGTGCTGTGTGTGCAGCGTCCAGAGTGAGTCTTGGCTCCAGGTCTGGCCGCCTGTCCCGGCTCAGCAGAGTGCAGGAGGGAGCAGGGTGACCGGGCTGTGCAGAGGAGAGCCAGGCGACCGTGTCCAACTGTGAGCAGCTGAGAGGCTGGACTCAAGCATTTACATCGTGTCATCTCCCCACTTTGTTATTATTCACTTCGCTGGCTTCTCTTGCTCAATCAGTTCCTTGACCATGGGAAGTAAAGGCCTGGGTTCAGATCCATTTTGTAGATATCATTTGTTTGAAATGTCAGCAAATCAGCGGCTGAGAGAACCATTTGGAAGTGCTGTGTACCAGGATCAGAGGAACATGACTCAGGTCTTCTAGGATATCCAGTTTAAGTGTGGAACTGAACTCGGTGACTTCACTGTCTTCTTTGAAATGGACAAGGCCGGAAGTTTAAAAGGTCAATTTCTGAAAGTCATAAAGATGTGGGAACAAATAGACTTTAATAAAAGTGGGAAGTCCATACCCTTATCTCTCTGTGATTGTTCCTTCAGGTTGGTGGTACCATGAAGCTGTTGAGCATGAGAATAGCTGGAAAAGTGACTGACCTGAAGGTTGGCACATGTGTCTGCAAATTCAATCTCAGAGAGATAGTTTGAAATTCGTTTATTCTTTCATGTGTTCCTTCAACAAACATGTACTGAGTATGTGCCAGAATTGTAGTGATCACTGGAATTCTACTTAAAATGATGTCATCCTCCCCCAGAGAAGGTTTATTGTAAGAAGTTTCTAATGTGTAACTTTTCTGGAAAATGCCTGTTATCTCTAATGCTGAATTTGTTATTTAACTCTTCTGGGCTTGTTTAGCTTGCAGGTGTCAAACAGACACAAGTTTTTAAATATATGCGAGAGATCTTAGGTTGGCAGACTATTAAACATTAGAGAGCATCAGCTGTCTCCAAGGTTGCTGTTTCAGTAGGTACTTAAGGCTCGCAAATGGAGCTAGTGGCAACCTAAAGATTCCAGGTGGGCACACCCAGATGCAACCACCTAGGGGCTACAGATTTTTATTTTATTTCATTTTCCAGCTTTATTGAGATATAATTGACATATAACATTGTATAAGTTTAAGGTACACAATGTAGTGATTTGATATATTTATATATTGCAAAATGATTACCACAATAAGGTTAGTTAACACATCGATGGATGGTACAATATTTTTGTATGTGTGTGGAGAACTTTTAAAATCTACTCTCTTTGGAATTTTCAAGTATGTAATACAGTATTGTAATTATAGTTACCATGCTGTATGTTATATCTCCAGAACATATACATCTTATAACTGAAAGATTGTACCCTTGACCAACATCTTCCCATTTCCCTAACCCCACCCCCTGCCCCTGGCAACCACCAATCTGCTCTTTGTTTTATGAGTTCAGTTCTTTTAGATCCCACATATAAGTGAGATCATATAGTATTTGTCTTTCTCTGTCTGACTTATTTCACTTAACATAATGCTCTCAAGGTCCATCCATGTTGTCACAAATGACAGGATTTCCTTTTTTTCAATGGCTGAATAATATTCCATTATTATTTTCTTTATCCACTTATTGTCAATGGATGCATTTTCTTTATCCATTCAACTGTCGATGGACACGGGTTGTTTTCATGTCTTAGCTATTGTAAATAATGCTGCAGTGAACATAGGAGTGTAGATATCTCTTTGAGATAGTGACTTCATTTCCTTTGGATATATACTCTGAAGTGGAATTGCTGGATCATATGGTGGTTCTATTTTTAATTTTTTGAGAAACCTTCATACTGTTTTCCATAGCCGCTGCACCAATTTACATTCCCACCAACAGTGTGCAAACACTTATCTCTCTTATCCTTGCCAACACTTGTTATCTCTTATTTTTTTGATATAGAGATTTTATTTTAACCATCCATCCACCCATTCATCCATCTATCTATCCAGCCATCCAAAAAGCATTGAATATGCTCCGCGGCATTGGGAATTTTCATGAGAGGGGAATCATATGTAGCATTTTCCTGTCTAGCCTGACTATGGAACAACATGTATTCTGTGGAGCAAAGTTTTGGAAACACTAAAAAGTGAACTGTGCAATACACTTGAATTCCCTTTGGTATCCCTCCTATAAAACCTTACCTAACTAGCCTTTATGTCTCCTGGGGTATTTTTTGAAGAGCAAGATTTTGGTAAGCTGTAGCTAGAAGTCATGAGATGTTGTGAAATCCCATCTTTTCCAATGATTTGAGGAGTTAAGTTTTAGTTTGGATGAAAAGAATAGAGAAACAGGTATCTGAGTATGCCAGGCCTCCCCTCCTGCATTTTCTAGATAAACAAAATCTGTCACCTCTCTTTCATGCAGAGCCACCTGGCCTCTGGCCTCACACCTGGGATGTTTCATCTCTTAAGTATCAGATTGACCTGCCTTTCCACTCTCTGCCTCCTACTCCCAGCTGGAATCCGGGGAGTTGTGAGCATATGTGTTTGGGGAGAAGGCAGGAATTGCACTACCACCTGGAGGGTGGGCAGGCACGCCCTGCAGTGTTTCTGTTCATGTGAAGGTGTAGAGGTCCTGGCTGGAAACTCATCTCTTGGGTTGGGTCTAACATGCTGGCGAAGCCTGCTGAAATCAATCCCCAGTTTCCTGGGTCCCTGCTTCCACCGTCTCCCTGAAGTCCCTTCTCCAATTCCACCCTAAATGGGGTACTGGGTCGTGGGGGAGGGGATGGAGAGGACTGTCTGCCATTATGTAGTTCTGGAGGGTCCAAGAGGCATAGTGTTTCCTCTGCTGAAGAACGCTACTTCCTGACACGTTGCTTGCCCTGCTATCAGGTTTCTTAGCAGGAAAAAATAGCTGCTCCTTCTCTCCCACGAACATTCCAAGGTGTGGAGATGGTTATATATTAGAAAATAAGATGAGAATGGCTTCAAATCCTTTTCTGCCTATCTAGAGGAAGTAGAAGAGTGAATCTACAAACAAAATAGTAGTTTCCCTAAATTTGTAAAAATTGCTTAAAAAAAAACAAAACTCAAATGGCTTCGTTGTCCTGTATAGTAACATGCTGAGTGGCATGCTTAAAGAGTCACTTGGGAGGCCAGCCCCGTGGCACAAATGGTTAAATGCGCACGCTCTGCTGTGGCGGCCCGGGGTTCGCCAGTTCAGATCCTGGGCGCACACCGATGCGCCGCTTGGCAAACCATGCTGTGGCGGCGTCCCATATAAAGTGGAGGAAGATGGGCAAGGATGTTAGCCCAGGGCCAGTCTTCCTCAGCAAAAAAAAATAAAAAAGAGGAGGATTGGCAAATGTTAGCACAGGGCTGATCTTCCTCAAAAAAAAAAAAGAGTCACTTGGATTCTAAGGTTTTATTTTAAGATGATATATGTGAAAGTGCTTTGTAAACAGTAAAAGAAGTATGTCTAGGAAAGTGATTCTTGTTGTTATCATCCTGTTACTAACAACATCTATTAAGCTCTGTTCTTTGTGGGGTGTCATGGCCAGCCCTTTTAATGCCTGGCTTTAACACTTAAACAGTGTAAACGGATACCCACCTGATGGAACTCTGCAGGCTCCTAGAGCCAAAATGTCTCTCCTTGTCATGTTACCTCAAATTCCCATTATTTGTCCTACTTTTATGTCAACTGGATGGGATAACATGGTAAGACATGCTCATTTTAATGTAGCTTACTTGAAAATTTAGCAGAGAGCCAAGCTTTGAGGTGTTGGGGCAAAGGACAGATTTATTTTGAAATGGGGAAGGAGGGAGAGGAAGCAGATGACCAGAGGTCAGTGGTATTCTACCGACTAAATGTCTGGAAAGCAGCATGCCAGAACAAAGGAGAAGGAACAATGAAAGCTCCATTTGCTTTATGGTTTTCCCGTGTTGTTCAATTTAAGTGAATCTGGTGAGATCTTTGCCATTTAGAAACTCATGGTCAATGATACAATGGAGGTACAGATAGACATATTGAAGACATTAACAAATACCTATGTTAAATAAAGTATTTCTATTATGGTAAATGCAGTCTGTGGGGTGTTGAGTGATGGGGAAGTCTGTGAAGTTTATTTTCAGATAGTGTGCCTGAAAATGTCCCTGCTCCCAGAGAATCAAGGACTTCAGGAGCCCAGAGAGTGACAGCATGGAGCAAGTTCTAGATGAGGTGTAGGGGATTTCAGGCATAGGAGGAGGCTTAAGAGAGGACTTGGAGCTTGGAATAGAAATTTGCAGGTTGATCACTGAAATATGCAAGAAATATTACATAAATTACGTAGACACTGTCCTGGGTTAACAGAGGAGAATTTTAATGTGCTGTAAAAATCCTGATAATTATCTTTCTTTCCCTAAGCTCAGCACACATGCCAGGTCCTTTAGTGAATGTAGAGTCTTACTGAAAGCCTCAAGAGGATGTGAGTGGCCTCTGAGCATGCTTTCTGTGCAAGTGAAAATGTGTTTGCTAAAGATGTATACCATTGAGTCTAGTCAGAGTTGATCCTTGGAATACAGACTGTACAGTGCTGCTGCGTACTATGATTTTGTCAAAGGCTCCTGATGCTTCTGAATATTTTGCTTGCTGTATGGTTTCTGAAACAATACAATCTTCACTCTGTGGGATAGGAGGTGCCTCTCACTGGCTGGTTGCTTAATTAAGCTAGTGTTTATTTCTATCTTGAACTTTGGAGAATTTTCAGCTGAATTTACCTTGAAAGGGTTATTTCTTCAAAGTTTGTTAATATATTCATTAAAGCTATATTTCCAAATTCAACAACACGTTTATTAAAAACCACCGAGATCCTACAAATTTGGGGTTTTGGCTAGATCCTGTCCATGTGGAAGTTGATTTTTAGGAATACAGAAGATGAGATGGAAGAGAATGTTCAAATTCCATGAGGCTCAGAGTTGTAATTTATAATCATGACTCCCACATGGTTAAAATTCCAGAATATCCAAAGCCATTATTTTCATTAACCAATAGTTGTTTATTGATGGATATTCGAGGTCAGGGTGAATGTACAAAAACCAAGGACCCTTACTTCAAGGATCTTATAATAACAAACCAGCCCATTGTTAAATACTGGAACTCCTGCCATATATGCAGTGTTTCCCAAGTGCTGTGGGAAGTACAAAAGAAATCTAAGTCTCTGTTCTTCAAGAATTTGTGGTTTAGTTGGATATTAAGATCGGTACACAGGAAACAATGGGGCCTATATCAGTTAGAATGCTTTTGACTGTGAGAACCAAAAACTTCAACAGAAACTGGCTTAAACAGTAGACGGTCATATAATTAGACATCAGAGGTAGGACTGGTTTTAGGCTAGAGATCCAGAGGCTCAAAAACATTATCTAAGGCCCGGGTTCTTTCAGTCATTTCCCTCTGCGAATCCCGGGGCCGCTTCCTTGGGCTGTAGGGTGGCAGACGGTAGCAGTCAGGGTGAAGGCTCCTTCTTTATGTCCAGTAGGAAAGAGCCGGCATCCTATAGCTCTCTTAGAAGAGCGAGGAAATTCCTTTCCCAGAAACTCTCAGAAAGTCTCCCTTCACTTCTCATTGGCCCTAATTAGTTACACACCCATCCCTGAACCAAGCATTTTGGCAAAGGTGATGGGAGTCCTCTAATTGGCTCAGATACGCCAGTGTTCACCACTGGAGCTGGGATAAATGTCAGCTTCCACTGAGGCAGAGGACTGTGTGGAGAAGGAGATACCAGAAGAGAAATATGGGTTCAATTGAAAAGGGGTCAAATGGATGCTGAGTTGACCAATAAGTATGTTCACTATGGGATCCAAGCAAACTGTTAAGATGTAATGGGGAAAATGTTGCTATCTGTAACCACAGCTGCCTTCTAATGATACTGGATGTTATTAGATGGACACCATTTTGCTCGTGCCATCTTTGGAAATGAACCCAGTTTGGAATATGATGTAGTAGGGGCTGACCAGCTCTACACAGTGGAGGCAAGAAGAATTTGAAGGTGGGGGGCTGGAAGAGGAAAAATCCAACAGAGAAAGAGGAGCCAGTAGGACCAGGCATTTCCTGGGATAGGAACAGAGACAGAAATGCTTGGGGCAGTGGAGGAGGAGCGGCAGATGAGAAGGTTGCAGAGAAATGTCTAATAAAGATTTTTGAAGTTGCTGCAGGCAAGTGCAATGGAAACTCTTCCTCCTGTGAAACCCTATGAGCCCCTCTCTGAAATGCTACGTAAAATTTACATTATTCAATAATCCTTTTGCTTTACTATTGGAGTTTAGGAATATCCTCAAATTATGCTTTTACTTTCCAGTTTGCCTTTTTGTCACTTTTTTGGATCATTTTTTTCCTTTCCAACAGGCTTCTGCAGCAGAGAGACCTAGGACGACTGAGACACTGTGTCCTCCCCAGACCTCAACTTCTGGGCTCCTCTCCTCAGAGGGAAAGGCAGTGGCTGGGAGGATGCCCAGAGGAGTGATACCTTCCATCAGCAGAGGTTAGCTCTGGTGTCTCCCAGTGCACCCAGTGGCTTCTGATATTGGTTATGAATTCTTCGCAGTGAGCAAGGGGCACAGAGGTTCCTTGGGCTGGCTTGGATTGCGCGTACAGTACAACATCCTTCACACAGAGTCATCTTTCTCTTCTTGGTTTCATAGGGGCAGTAGGATCACATGCCTGCACTCATTTATTCCTTACAACAGTCCAGTGCAGTAGATACTATAATTTTCCCCATTTTACAGATGAGAAACTGAGGCTCAGAGACATTCAGGCCCCATAGCTAGTCAGGGTGAATCCTGAATTCACTCAGAGCCCATGGTCCTAACCAGCATCCTGCCTTGCCTCCTGCAGTTCTGGAGCGGTTTGCAGATGACCGTCTTGGGAGATGGTGGAGCCAGTAGGCCTGGTGTCTTCAGTTTCGTGACTCCCAGTCCAGTGCTCGTGCTATAGTCGCTATAGTGAGCTTGGCCTCAGATGCCTCATCTGTAAGATGTAATAAATAAGGCTCCTTGCAGCCGAAACATCTGACGAATCTATAACGGGGTGAGCTTGGGGCCTTGTGTTAATAAATCAAGTTCCAAGACGGAGGTGAAATTTTACTTTTTATTTCATTTTATTTTTTTTCCAGTAACTTTGAAATTTTACTTTTTTAAATAGCCACATTTTATGTGTTAAGTCCATTCCATCAATATTCAACAAAATTTGAACCTCTCCTAAGTGCCATGCACTTTTCTAGAAGTGCCCAAGGCAGACAAAACCCCTTAGTCCATTCTGGGTAACATGTTTTACTAAAAGAAATACAAAGGGATGTGTTTTGGGGCAAGAAAGTGAGAGTTTTCCATTGTTAGCATTCTTTCCCTGCCTGCCCTAACAGACTAACTCCTCATATTCTTGGGGGGAGTTGACACCTTGTTTGCCTTCCTCTTGCTTATTTCCCCCCTCATGTCAGACATCTGAGCCGAGAGCAGGAGAAGTCAGCTGCCACACTGCCTTCCTAAAACAAAGTCCATGGCAACAAATTCTCATTCACAGGAGTACTGAGAGAAAGTTGGGATGGACCAGCCAGCCCTCTCAGCCAGCAGGCACCTTGCGCAGCCTAGCACATGGTTTATTAGGCGTGAATGAATGAATGCACTTGTGAATGAATGATGTGGCTTTCCAGAAATTAGGCAATGGCAAAATGCATCCTGAACCTAATAGACTGAAAACATTTCAGAAGTCATTTATATCTTCTCAGGTTTGCTTGGAAATTTCAGCTCTCCAGAAGTTTGGCATGCTATAGATTAAAGATCAAAATGAGCGCTCTAGGGGCCGGCCCGGTGGCGCAAGCGGTTGGGTGCACGCACACTGCTTCAGCGGCCCGGGGTTCGCAGGCCTGGATCTGGGGCACACACCGATGCACTGCTTGTCATACCATGCTGTGGCAGTGTCCCATATAAAGTAGAGGAAGATGGGCATGGATGTTAGCTCAGGGCCAATCTTCCTCAGCAAAAAAAAAAAAAGGAGGAGAATCTGCATCGGATGTTAGCTCAGGGGTGATCTTCCTCACCAAAAAAAAAAAAATGAGCACTCTATTATTACATAACTTTATTGTTTACAGTTTCTCACTCACATTATCTCCTTCATGTTTTGGAATTATATGATACAATCTAAACCTATAAGCAACCAGTTCCCTCCTTACTGTTAAGACCTAATCAATTTACTTTACATAACATCCATATATTAGCAGACCAAAGAAGCCTCAAAGAAGATAGAACATACATGAATTCAAATTGTTTCTTCCTTTTTTTTTTTTTATAATTTTATTTATTTTTTTCTCCAAAGCCCCAGTAGATAGTTGTACGTCATAGCTGCACATCCTTCTAGTTGCTGTATGTGGGACACGGCCTCAGCATGGCCAGAGAAGCAGTGCGCCGGTGGGCGTCCGGGAGCCTAACCCGGGCCGCCAGCAGCGGAGCACGCGCACTTAACAGCTGAGCCACGGGGCCGGCCCTGTTTCTTCCTTTCTGACGCCAGGGCAGCTTTATGTTGGCAACAAAATCCACCTATTTTTTGAGATGGGGAATATCTCAGTAACCAACAGGGCACATGTGTTCTGGCGTTTTTCTTTTGTTTAATCCAAATATTGACACCTTCTCTCTTAAATATTTAAGATGCCTGGTAAAAACCCAAACAGTATTACTCAAATTCCTTAAATCAATGATTAAAGATTTTTAATCTTGTCTTTCAAACAGCACACTGAAAGTGTAGCCTTTAAGAATGGCTGACAAACCTAGCGTAGATATGAGTTGTAGAGTAACTAAAAGAAACTTTTCAACAAAACCCAAGTTAATTCCTGCTTGATGTTGATTCACAATAGATCTGTTTAATCCCTTTTGTTACTTAACATATGACTTACAATAAAAAACTATCCTAAAGTCAACTATCTATTATTTTTTAACTTATCTACTTATTATCTGATAGAGAATCAAAGGAATTTATTACTGGAAAAGACTTAGGAAACCTATGGTTTACCTAGGACCTAAAAATTGGTGCTCCAAAGGGATCAAATAACTTTGCTAAATTTTCAGAGATAGTAAGTGACACAGCCAGGAATGGAGCCCAGTTTTCCTGACCCCATCCCAGTGGTTCTCCTCCACTAACATGGCAGTGTCTGCTCCCAGCCGTGACCTCAACATTCCTTCTCAGCCTGCACCTTGAGTTAGGACCAGAAGCTGCAGCTGTCCACTTGGGTGCCTTAACTGTGGACCTGTTAAGAAAAGGGGAACATTTCCCTTTCTAAAACCCATTCATTCTAGAGGAGGGACTGATAGTTTATTTCAAAAGTATTTATCATAGCCATTATCACCATTATTAGTAACAAAAATATTTTACATTTTATAGGATTAACTTTTCATAGCACTTGCGCATGTGCTGTTGTATCCTCATTGTATCTGAGTGGCAAGTACTAGCGTTCCCATACTACTGGTGAGGAACTTGAGGGCAGGTGTGCATTTGCTGGAGGTCACATAACCAGTAGGTATGAGTAGAGATGAGCTCTCACTAGAACCCAGGTCTTAATTCCTGTCCTTTATCCATGCATTTATATTAAAACTTCTGTTACTGAGATGACAAATAGTTCTGTAACTGTGAAGGAGGAATTTAAATCTTTGTGATTTATGTTGAAAAAATCTTGGATTATTTGATTCCTACTAAGCTATTCTCTTTGGCCTCTGACTTTCAAAAGCCCTCGCCAAAAGGATAGTTCATGACTGGATTCCTGTTTGGAAAGTTCTCATTCCAGGTGTCCACAGTGTGGCCAGGACAGTTCAAGGGTCCATTGTGGCCCTGGCCTCAAGTCCACTTCAGATCCACTTCAGGAAGATCCCACGCCATGCTGGCGATTGTCCTTTAGTTCTCAGAAGGCATTAGCGCTGGCAACACCCCAAATCACCACTGAGACACTGCCTCAGATTTTCTCACGTGCATTTTCCAAATCCTCATATCTGTGGATTTCTGGAATTTTCTTTTAAGATCTCAGGGGCTTATTCTAATGGCTACAAAGGCTGGTTGGGCCAATCTCCTTAGGGCATGACCTCTCTCTTTGGGAGAATCCTGCACCCACAAATCATGGATAGAACAAGGAAGCATTTTTATTCACGTGTCCAGCATCCCTTTTTTCTTTTGAGTAGTCTACCAAAGGCTTCAGGATTACCCCTCTTGCCTGCTCCTCGCCTCAAATGTAAACAAATCATAAATTCTGCAGTAAAGCAGTGCAAAGGTTTTAAAGACTGTGTTTACAACCAGGCTTGATCTTCTAAAAACCGAACTTTCCTCAAGATAGAGAAAAATCCAAGGAAGAAAGTAGAGAGAGAGAGAGCTTGCGTTGCATAAATCTTTCTTTTCACCTCGTCATCCTCCAATCTGAGAGAAACACATTCCTGGTGTTCAGAACCTGGTGTTCTCACCTATCGACATCTGCAGTCCCAGTTAACGGCAGTTGGGTGTTTGTACAGGAGTACTGCCCACAGGACCTGTTCCTCGTGATTGATGATCAGTTAGTTACGTGTTTCAGATCTACAGGATGGCTTCCGTGGATAGCAGAGAATATTCTGAGCTTCAAACATTTTTGTTCTTTCAAGAAGTCTGTCCATGGACTCAGAGGCCCTCTGAGGACCAATTTTGGCACCTGAGAGGCTGAACCCACGGGCTTGTGACTCCCACAGGGCACCTGGTCCTGCAACTACAAACTGGAAACGTGGATGCAGAGTAGCCATTGGAGGTGTCCTGGCCATCGGGTCTACTTGCCAAAGCCTCCAAAAGCCTACTTTTCCTGCTTCCATTCTTGGTGGAAAGATCTTCATAGAGACAGGCAAGTCGAGGCTGTTAGTTGTCCCTGGAAAGAATGAAGGGCTGAACCTGGGAGTCTGGTGGTGGCTCAACCATTTAGACTCTCTGGGGAGGTATCATCAATTTAAAAAAAATTGAGAGGGTTCCTCATGACCACTTCAATTTTGGCAAGAGGATCTGAAATAACATCTACCTTTCCCTTTGTTTTCAATTAGCAGCAAGCAACAATGAGCCCTGGGGCTGCTGGCCTCCCCCCACCGCCCCCCAGACTTCTTCCCCATGAATCCCAGCTGGCCCCATCCCTGCTCTCACTCCTGCAGCCCCTCTCCACCCAGGACTACACAGCTGTGATTGGTTATACACCTTCTGTGGGTTTTGGTGCGTTTGCCTTGTCTCCTGCTTTTGAGTGTAAGAATCTCAGGATAGACAGAGTATCACATGACAGCACAGTGAAGGCATAGCGGCTGACTCTGCCTTGTCATTGATTGAGAGCTGAGTCTAGAAGTCTCTAAAATCCAGCTGGCAAGACAGGGGTGGGCTGGGATGAGAGTCCGCTGTGTGCCAGGTACTGGGCTGAGGACAGTGGCTGAGCCAAAAGGTGGATTTGTCACCCTCCATTGTCTCCATCAGCCCCTGCTAAAGCTACCTGCTGTAATAGTAATCTTCATAGTGTCTTTTGATCTGGACAATTGTTATTTTTCAATTCTGTGTGAAATTTTAAAGGAGCTTTGCTATTTTTCTAAACTTGCCTCCAAGGTGTGCTTGCTATACAAACACTCCTTCAAGACAAGTTCCCTAGTTCTCCCCTTTAACCTCATCCTCTCCTGAAGAGAAATTCTGGACCCACCACCAGCTGCCTTTCTGTGAGTTACAAAGATGGGATTTGAGGGGCTCACAGGTAAGAAAACTGGCAAGTCAATATTGGTCAATACTGAAACCCTGTTACGAGGCAGGCAAGTGTCCGAAACAGATATTTTATTTGAAATGTAATAAATTTCAGGGTATAATAGAGGGACTGTGACTGATGAACGCTTGTTTCAGAAGTGGATGGAGGTAATTTTGCTGTGCACATTCTGCCAAGCACAGGGTAAATAAATAACGTTCAGCAAGTTATGAATTTGTTTAAACAATGGGTGTCTCACTGAGTATCTGAGTCATAAATGTGCCTGAGGTCCCTTTTATACCAACTTCTGTGTATAACACTTCTGATCCCTAATTGCAACAGTTTTTGAATTGCTTTATTTTCTTTAAACACAAACTGTTAAGTGACAAACTCAGGAGTGAAAGTCAAGCTTTCAGTATTCAAAAACTCACTAAGGCACAGTGTAAACCCAAAACAACGTTGAGTTCTCGGTGAGAACTTTGCTTCAACCATTGACCCCTGGCGGTCTGCTCCTAGATGATCTGCCCAATCTTCATCACAACCTGTGAGATGTGTGTGATTATCCCCATTTCACACCTGAGAAAACTGAGGCTCAGGGTGGATAATGTGCCCAGGAGTGCAGAGCCGGAAGGGCTGCCGCAGCATCTGCAGCCAGGTCTGTCTGACACAGAGCCTCTGCTTGTGCTACTGCACAGTATTAACACATGGAGTGGGGTCTGGCATGCACGGGAACCAGTTGGAATTATATTTCAGATTTTTTCCAATCCATTTAGTTTAAAAAGGAACAAGGGAGAGAAGGTCATACATTGCTTTCTTCTCCTCACCTCCCATTTCATTGGCTTTTTTTGTTTTCCATTCCAATTCCTCTCTTGGTCACCTCAAGTCCTGCCTAGATCCTATTTTTTTAAAAATCATTAACTTTAAAATAATTTTACACTCACAGAAGTTGTAAGAACAGTACAAAGAAACCTTGTATCTCTTTCACCCAGATTCCCCAGTTATTAATATCTTATATTTGCAGGCTCTTTCTCTTGCCTTCTCTCTCTCTCCATATATATAGTTTAATTATACATATTATACATATATAAATAATTAACACATAGTCTCTTTCTGAACCACTTGAGAACAAGTTGCAGACGTGCTGCTCTATCACCCCTAATTATTCCAGACTATATTTCCCCAAAGCAAGACACTCTCCTACATAACCATCATGCAACCATCCAAGTCACTTTGATACATTATCATTTCATCCACAGACTCCCTTTACATTTTTCCAACTGTCCCAACGATGTCACTTCTTTCTTTCTTATCCAGAATATAATCCAGGGTCATATGTTGCATTTAGTGGTCAAGTCTTTGTAATCTCTTTTGATCTGGACTGCTTCTTCAGTCTTTCCCCTATCTTTCGGGGCCTTGAGTGGAAAGAGTACTGGCCTTTCTTCTGTAGGATGGCCCATGCCTGGGTCTGTCTGATATCTCCTCATGCCCAGACTCAGGCCATGCGTTCTTGGCAGGAATCCTATGGAATGATGCTGAGCACTGAGGAGTTGTCAGCTGTCTCACCACTCGAGATGTTAGCCTCCATCACCTGGTTTCTCCACCATGAAGTTTCCAATCTCCTTTCATAACTGATAAGGATTTTGTGAAGAGATCACATCAGCTTGTTCCCACCAGCCTAAGTCTCAACTGACAACTCCCTTCTGAATCAACCACCACCATAATGGTTGTCAAATAATGGTTTTCTTTTTTTGTATCATTCCTTCTGCTTAACTTTCCCTTCTCCATTTATTTGCTTGATATATCTATATATCAAGCATATATATATATATATGAATGTATAGGGTCCTATTATTTAATGGGCTATCTGTTACTATCATTATTTATTTTTGATGCTCAGAGTGACACATATTTGCCCAGTGTAAACCTCTTCAAACAGGCTCTAGTCATGTCCCCATCATTCTTTTAGCTTTTCCTTACTTTCTGGCACAGCAAGATATTCCAGGCTCATTGCCCCAGTCTAGGAATCAGCCATTTCTCCAGGGACTTCTCTGGTCCCTTTTAGTGGAGGATGATGTTTAGCAACCCGGGATATGGGTCATACACAGACACACATACACATACATCAATATCTATTCCTATACAATATGAGGGAACACTGATACATCTAATTCTAATCCAACACCTCAATTTTCTTTTTTAGCCTTCTCTCTTTCAATATTTATAAATTCCTTCTCTGATGATGAGAAACAGGCTCCCATGAGCTTCAACACACTTATTTGCTCAACCCACTGTATGTCATCAATCTCCCTACTACTCCAACTGCCTCAATTGCCTGTCTCTGTGGTCCCCATTTTTCCCTTCCGGCCTCTGGCTTGGCCAATGGGAATGCCACCACTTCTGCACTTCCCTTCCCTCTCATTGCTGCTCCCTCGGCACCCCACTGCCTCCTTGCCCCCCACCCCACCCCACCCGCCTCTGCTGCTCCTCAGCCACTGGGCATGCTGCTGCTTCTGCACAGGGAAGGGAAGGGCCTCAGTCCTATTTGGTATACCCACAATTTGAGCCCAGAATAAAGATATGTAAGAGGAGCAACAGGCTTGATAAATTTCTTTTCTTTTCTTTTTTATTTTAGATGAGTTGTGCTCAATATTTTTGATAATGGTGCTGTGCTGTTGTTTAAAATATATTAATAACCACCTAATAAGCTAGTGCATGAAACTACTCTCCAATTAATGAAGCAAACCAAGGGACCAATTTTAATCTATTTTAAGAATTTTATATGCAGCTGTGTGGTACTGTTTCTTAATATGACCCACAAAATGTTTTGAGTTTGGTTTTAAAAAGTAGATACCACATTTCCTGACAGCCAGAAAAGCTCAGTGTTCACTTTTTTTTTACTTTTTATAACTGTACAAAGAACGTTTCTATAAAAATTCTCACCTGGACTATATGGGAGGGCAGAGGAAAAGAAGAAGCTAAAACTCATATATAACTAGGGAAAAAGTGGAAGTTATAAAGTTATAAAGTTGAAAGCAGATCAACCGTGGAGACCTCAGACCTATTTTCTACCCAGGCCTTTACGCTGTCTTTTAACTCCACTTCCCCAGCTAGATTATTTTAGATTTTAGTAAAATTGGTTATTTCACTTTGCAATCTGCTTATTGTGAGGGTTATTTCTGGTTATTTTGAGGGTTCTCCCATTCAGAGCACTCAGTAAAGAGTTCTGAGCAAGTATGGTCTTCAAAGTCCCGGGGGTAAGGGACCAAGTCTAGAATCATGGTTCAACATGGTTCAACATGCCCATAACAGAGAAGGCAGGTCTGGTCCCTGCTGTGACTCCTTGGGGCAGTTACTTCATTTCTCAGAGTCTCAGTTTCCTAATCTATAAAATGGGGTTACTATTATGTAGAGTTGTTCTCAGGAATTGAAAGAGAGAGAGAATGGCCTACACCTCTTAGCACCTGCTTAGCACACAGCGAGGGTCCGGTGAGTAGGGTTATGATGGTGAGTAAAGTCTAACACTGGCTCTTGACTTTGGTTGCTCACAGTCCGGTTTAGTCAGGGAGATGTAAGTACATGAGAAGTCAAAGCACTGTCCTCCTAGCTTGCATCTCCTAGTGTTGCCACTACTCCCAAAGCACAAAAGAACTTGGATATTTTAGGAAATTAAAAACACAAAACAAAACCATGTTGCTTCCCTTCCCTGTGTGCCAAGGACATTCCCCCAGCCCCCACCTCTCCTGTCTTAGGTCAGGCTCTCCAGAAGCAGGCCCTCAGAGAAGGCATCCTGTGCATGTGATTTATCAAGGACATGCTCCCTGGGGAGACAGGCAAGGGAGCAGGAGAAGCAAGACAGGAAATAGAGGTCCCCAAGCAAGGGTGTGGTTTCAAGAAAAGTCCCCCAGGGGGTAGCTTCAACCCATTCTGCAGAAGAATCCTAGAATGTAAGTTATGCCTTGCAATTATCCCAGCACCTGTGGGTCACTGGGCAGGGCTGCCCTGGGAGGAGAATTCCTAGGCCCTCTGGCTCTCTGCTGTTTGAGTAAAGTGGCTCCAGTAGCCCGAAGTCCTCCAGAGAAGAGCCTGGGGGCACTGCTGTGGGAATTGAAAGCACCTGGAAGAGCGGAGGGAGGGAAAGGAGGGACAAGGCTGGAGCACCAACATTTCTGCTACTAGACCCCACTCCAGTTCTCAGGTTATGGAGCGCTGACCAGGCCTGAGATGATCCATGGAGTCGAAGCTCCCCTGCCTCTCTCCCCTGCCTGTCTCCCCTCCCTCTCCTCTCCATGGTTCTCCCCCATTGACAGGAGGCGGTGAAAGCACCTTAGTGCTTCTGACCTGGTTCCCTCCTCTCTGCCAGGCTGTACCACCAAAACATGACTTCTGTCCTGCCAGCCCACTTCTCTTCCTGCCTCCTAGGCCCTAGGTTCTTCTCGTTGTAATTATTACCAGCAAATATGAGTCATGGAATTCACAATGAGAAAAGAGTCATGTGTTCCAGGATGGTGCACAATGAATTGTCAAAGAAGTAGTCAATATAATGGAAAGACTGATGGTAGAAGACATCTAGGATGGGTGACTGGAGAAAGAAGACAGCTGAGGCTCGGGCTGGCCTTGACTGCAGGCTTCAGATTGGTAGATGAGAGGGGAGGACCTCCCAGCAGTTGGAATGATACAGGCAGAAGTGTGAGGTATTTGGGGTGAGCCATGGATCACCCCATTTGCCAGTGGTGCCCAATGAAGAGGAGGGAATTGGTGGTAGGGGCAAGGATACCAGTGAAGAGACTGAGCAGCAGACCCCTGAGAGCCCAGGTTATGGTGGGTACAGTGGGAACAGAAGGGACCTCCTTCTAGGACTCCTGAAAATTTGGGCCAGTTTTAGAGCAATTATTTTAGGAGCTATATGTTAAAAATCTAGACAAATTGTGGACTTATACATAAAATTGTGACTTTGTGCAGAGGAGAATTTTGACAGAAGGTACATTCTACTTACTATCCATGGTTTGCAGAAGGTAGAATTAAAAATAAACATTCCATCACATTGTATAATCTGATTTTTAAAAAGTGGGCCTCAATGTCTGTGATCCTGACACATTCAAGAGACAAATGGAGGTGTGAGTTGCCAGTCCCTGTGCGTAGTAGTCACTCAACAAACAGTTCTTGAATGATTAGAATAATTTGCTTAGAGCAAATACTGTGTTAGTTTGATTTTAGTCTTGTCTCAATATTGTTTTACGCCAGGCGGGGCCTCTAGGCTGGGTGTCACAGGGCAATGACTGTGAGAGAATAGGAGTTGTGTTGTGGTCTTATGAGGGGTGTTTTCGTGGGCGCCTAGAAACACCACCTACCAGGAAAACAGAAGGTTCTAGAATGGGGATCGTGTGTACGTGTGTTGAGAGAAATAAACCACTTGATTTTCCAAGTTCTTTTAGGCTTTTAATCTTGTTATTGACATAATCTAGTTTAATAAGGAAGTTGTATATTTTTTAAATTAAAATAATTTAGGGGGCTGGTCTGGTGGTGTAGTGGTTAGGTTCACATGCTCCGCTTCAGTGGCCTGGGGTTCACAGGTTCGGATCCCAGGCGTGGACCGACACACTGCTCATCAAGCCATGCTGTGGCAGGCGTCCCACATATAAAATAGAGGACGACGTGCACAGATGTTAGCTCAAGGCTAATCTTCCTCAGCAAAAAGAGGAGGATTGGTGACAGATGTTAGCCCAGGGCTAGACTTTTTCACCAAAAAAACCAAAAAAATAAATAATTAATTAATTGAAATAATTAAAAAATTTGACTAGATAGTACATATGGCACAAAATTATAAAATATGCAAGTTATACACCATGTAAAAAAAAGTTTCCCTGTTGATCCATCCCTTAGTCACCATTTTCCTCCCCAGAGGGAACCACTGATGCCAATTCCACACGTACGCTTTCAGAGAATCTCTGTGCGTTCATGGGCAAGTTTCCAGAAACAAACAGTTCCATAATATACATACTATTTTGTCCCTTTTTTACCTAACGCTGTGTCTTAGAGGTGATAACTGATCAGTACATATAGAGCTGTCTCAGTTTTTAAATTTATATTTTTAATTACTAAACAATCATGTTACAAAGCCTTAAAGTAATACAGAAATACACAGAATAAAAAGTGAAAGCCCCTTCACCATTCCGCTCCCACAACGTTTTTAATGTCTCAGCAAACACACACGTGTGTATGTACACACACACATGCAGAGTATTTTTAAAAACGCAAGTATATATTTTGTGTGACTTCTTTTTTCATTTTAAATATATGATTGATATGTTTATTTCTATAGATATAAATCTACCTTATTCTTTTAATTTTATTTTTATTAATAAAAAAATTTACTAGTTTTTTGGAATAGATAATATATGTACAGGGTGTAAAATTCAAAAGATATGACAGGCTGCACAGTGGGAAGAAATTCTGCATCCACCTCTGGTCCCCAGCCATCTAGTTCTCCTTTCAGACACAAGCCTATTACTATTCATGCTGTGTTCTTCCAGAAATAGTCTATGCATCTACAAACATACATTAAAAACATTTTTATCCACACCAACAGTAGCATGCTATCCATGCTATTCTGTCCCTAGCTTTTGTCTTCTTCACACAAAGTAGATCTTAGATATTTCTCATATCCATGTGTATATAGATGTTTCATTTTTTTTAACAGCCACGTAATATTGTATTCCAGAACACGGATGTACCGTAATTCATTGAATCTGTTCATTAGTCATTTTACATGTGTGGAGGGCATCCGCTGGGTAAATTCCTAGAATACAGAGACTGTTTGCCTCCCCTGATCCTCCATGTTTCCTTATCAGTCCATTTATTCATTTACTCACTCACTCCTTTGTTTATTTACTAATTCTTTCACCCCCAAAGCCTGTCATGTGCTGCCTATCACTGTAAGTTCTGGGGTAATTTAAACTTAGCTTTCTTTTTTTAAATGTGATATTATTTTGCAAATAGACAAAGACTTGTTCGATTACAGGAGAATGTTAAAGACCTTCTTATCTGTTCCCTTCTTTTTATGCAGATCACCCTTAAGTTATCCCAATCAGCTGAGGGGGCATAAGCCCTCAGGAGAAGAACATGCCCCAGTGTCTCTGAGTCCCCAGGGCCTCTGGGGGCCCTGCTATTCAGTCCCACCCAAACCCAGTCCCTCTGCCTTGCCTATGAATGAGTTTGGCAGTGGCTGGGAAGCCAGTCGATTGTGTTCCAAGTGCCAGATGAGTGGGAAAGAGGTCTTATGCCAACCAGCCGGTAGGTAAGTATTAGTCACACAAAAGCGCAAACAAGTCTCTAAAACCACATTTAGCCAGCTGTGGCCGGCGGTGTCCAATGGTTGGCTGCCTACAGACACCTCTGTGCCACATTAAGAAAGAGTTCCCACTTGTTGTGGCAACAAAGCCAGCTGCTGGGAATTAGGTGGTAAAGCTCAGAGGAGGGGTGGCTGCGGGGACTGAAAGGGAAGGCTGAGCCACTCCCTGCACAAACAATTCCTTGTAACTCTCCTCCAAATGGGAGTTGGCACCAGAGAGGAAGGTGGGTCAGAAGAAAGGAAGGCAGCTCTCCAAGCCCTCCCACTTCTTCAATGAGAAGAGAGAACCACTGATGAGAGATGCTCCTGGTAGTGTGGAAACAGGGGCCCTGGTGGGAGAGGTTGGGATGAGGTAGAAGGGCCGTGGCAAATATCAAAATGTGCCAAATTCTTCTCTTGCATGTGAGATGAAGGAGCATTTTCTAACATCATTGCCCCGGTGCTCACTGCAGAAAAAACTAGATCAGAAACACTGTTCGCTGTTTCTCACCAAGACCCTGGGCTTCAGGGGTGAAAGAGTTTCTATCACCAGTTAAAGAATCAGTTACAAGTATTCCTTTCCTTGCTTTGGGTATGATTTTTAAATTTAAATCTCAGAGTACTATCTTTATTCTTTTAAATTTCCAGTCTTTAGGAAGTGAATCACCATATCTCCTCCAAAAAGGTTATTTCCTTAGGATATACTCCCAGAAGTAGATAAATACTTCCAAAGTATTTATAGAATGAAGGCTGTGCTTTCATCTTGAAAGACTTGTCCACAATTCTTATGTCTTTCATTCATTCACTGATTTTTTTTTTTTTTGGTGAGGAAGATTAGTCCTGAGCTAACAGCTATTGCCAATCCTCCTCTTTTTGCTGAGGAAGATTGGCCGTGGGCTAACATCCATGCCCATCTTCCTCTACTTTATATGTGGGACACCTGCCACAGCATGGCTTGATGAGTGGTGCGTGGGTCTGTGCCCGGGATCAGAACCAGCGATCCCTGGGCCGTCGAAGTGGAACGTGCGAACTTAACCACTATGCCACGGGGCCAGCCCCCATTCACTGATTTTTTGATTTAATAATCCATTTAGTGAACATTAATTTAGTGCTGGTTATGTGTCAGTCACAGGTGTCTCTAACCTTCTCCTTATTCCCTCTCACAGCGGTTCCTCTCCAGTAAAATCTCCATGTGAGCAGGGGCTTTGCCTCTATGGTCACTGCTTTGTCTCCAGTGTCTAAAATTGTGCGTGGTACATAAATGTTTGTTGAAAAAGGCGACTGAGGTAGGTAACATTATTATGTCCCTCTTACAGACGATGAAACTGAGCCTTCGATGGGTCAAAGAACTTGCTTAAGGTTTGAGAGCTCATAAGAGGCAGAGTTGGAAGTGAATTTCATGTGACTCCGAAGTCCTTGAGACTGGCTCCATTCCCTACAGGACTTACAGTTTAGGGAAGGAGACATTATGTGTTCAGATAACTCTTATACAAGCAGAGGAGGTGAGGTAGAGGTAGGAGGAAGGTGTTGTGGGATCACAAAGGAAAGACAATTATTTTGAGTGGGGAATCCAGGGAGGGCCTCGAAGAGGATGTGGCATTTGGATCTGGGACTTGAGGGATGAAATTCCACTTTCGATCTCAGGGCTTCCTTGCTGGCAAAATAAGGTTGGACCAAGCCCTGATTTAATGGGAAAAAAAAAATGCAACCTTATTTCAGATTGCCCTATTTATATTAACTTCTTTAATGTAAATTCCTGCCTGAGAATGTTCAGTCCTTGGTTGTGTGTGGTATCCTGTTTCTGTGGGTTTGATAGAAAGCATGTTGTCAGTGTCTCCTTTCTGAAAAGTATGCCTAAATCGCTCTTCATAGCTTTCTAATAATGGGCCTTGTATCTCCCTTTCAGAAGTCACTGTTTGGGTTAAGTTATTCTGTTTGGCTAATGCCTATAAAAATTCCTATTTCTTACTAATGGTGGAAAACTGCTCTGATGGTGTACTGGCCCTCTCACCCCAAACAGCCCCATCCTTCGTAACTGGAAGGAAGGGGAGAGTGAATATTCTTTGCTTTTGATCAAGACATGTCTCCTGCCAGGAGCAAGGAAGGATGTGTAGGAGGGAATGTCTCCGATAATAACAATAACAAGAGTAATGAGTAAAAGTTCTCAACAGGATCTTGAGCAACTGAGTTACCCAGACCATTTATACATGTTTACAGTGTGAGTGTTTTTTTCTCCAGCGAACAATGGTTCACAAATGCCTTCCTTCCCCGGGCCCCCTCCCAAGCATGGTGAATGGTCTTGTGGAACTATAGAGGAGCAGCTTTGAAAACGAGACTTTTTCCTGCTTGCTTTTGGCGCTGCATAAGCTAAGTGGGGCACAGGTGGCCTTTGGTTATGGGAGGACAATGCGCTCTCAGACCCTGGGTTCTGGATTTCATGGCTGGGAGTGTCACGTGATCTTTTTTGAGCCAATGGTAACTCTTCAGCCAATGCAGGCACTTCTGCAAGTGATTGAGGAAAACTTTCCTTCAACTCCCTCCTCTCTTTCAGCTCTAAGGTAACCAGAGTTGTGATCCTCGTGTTTAAGAAACAGACTGTGACTTCGGCAACAATTAACTGACTTCCTACACATTCCTCTGTCCCACCTCTCGGGTGATTGAAGAGGAAACCAGGTTTCCTCCTCCCAGGCTCTGCTGGACAGAGCCTCCTCCAGCTTGGGTCAGCCCAGCCTGTGGCAGCAGGAAGTTTCTCTCATCCTCCGCGCCCCATTCACATCCTGGTGACAGGAGGATGAGCAGGAAGTGGAAAGTGTCAGGGCAAAGTCTTTCAAGCTCACAGTCGGCTCCGGGCAGCTTGTGGGCCTTTAGGAAAACAATACAAAACTTTCCAAATGGTTCTGTTAATGGCTCTCCACAAATACTTTACACAGTTGTGTTAGAAATTGTTAGTCATGAAGGCTCTGGGTTATTTATTTATTTTTTCTTTTCATTTTGCTAAAAAAAAAAAAAAGTGCAGGTTGAGTGTTGCTCAGTAACTCTGGTTGTTTGGGATGCTTTGATGGCGGAGGGCACAGGCCGCTGACGAGCCTCTTGTAGGAAGGGGTAGCCCATGGCAGCCCGCTGCTCAGGATCAGGGAAATTGGTTAGTCCACACTGATACTTTAAATTTGAGAAGATGTCCCCGCATGCCAGGGGCCAGCTGCCTCTGTCTTCAGAACTCTGGGCCAGCACATCACTTTTTCAGGCCTCTGTGTCCTCATTGTAAAATGGAGGGGCTGGAATCACTAAGGTCTAAAGTTCTTTGAGTCAGTGAGCCTCAGACGAGACCACTCTGGATACTCCGGGGGCGATAACCTCAGAGAGTTTAAACTCAAGCCACTTCTCTACACCTTCATCCTTCCTTCCCCTTCTGTGTGGGGCTGACCTCTGAAGTGCTCTTCAGCAAATCTCCACTGACTTGGCTTAAGGCATGGTCTGGGAATTGGACTTTCACACAGTGGTCTTCCAGAGTCTTTATCAGGGTGATTATTTTTAATTTTAGCCTTAGAATCACAAACTGGGCCCAAAGATGGCACCTGCTTGTAAAAACTGCTTTTCCATCAGTTTCTCTTATTTGAGCCTTCTTGTCCTCGCTTACTATTATTCCACCTGCTGCACAAAGGCCAGCTGGAAAATAACCCGGGATGCTTCTCCCTGTCATCTCCCCGTCGTCCGTCCCTTTTCTACTTGAGCTGCTGAGGGAGTAATAGGAAAAGGGAGCTCTGTTTTGTTAGGAGGTTGGCATTTACCAAAAATAACATTTTCCCTGACTAATTTCCAGATACTGCCCATCAATTACCTTGGAATGTAAATATATTTGAAAAGCAGACCTGGGCTTAGGCACTCCCCAGCTCCTACAGTTGGAGATCTCAGGGCAACGCCTCTTTGACTTGGTGTGAGGTTGACGTTCAGAAGCTCCACTGGAGATGCAAAACCCCCAACTTCCTTGAATTCCACGCTAAAGGAATGATACCCGGCAGAGTTGCTTCTACATGCGGACTCCCTAAATTTAGAAAATGATGGACCACCACAAAGAGAAAGTATCAAAGTGGAATCGAAACAGATCTTTTGGGAGTTATTTATGTTTCTCACTTGCTAGTGAAGCCTTTTATTCCTTATTCTAAATGAGATCATCTATGAGAAGCATCTGGCACAAAATAGGCACTTGGTTAACACAGGTATCCTTCCCTATTCCCACTGCTTCCCATTTCACACAATGGGTGGATGCGCCTGCTCAGAGTTAGCAACCTAAAGGGCTGGGGGACCAGAGAGGGAGGAGAGAAGCAGACTCACATCTGCTGGTTGAGAGCCTTCCTCTCCAGAATATAGTTGTACAAATGAAATAGTCAAGTCTCAATGGATGCCTGGGGCAGCCTTCAAAGAGAAGGGGCAGCCTAAGCAATGTGTTTGAAGGGGAGCAGACTTGACCTTCCTGCTTTTCCCTGGCAGCCTGAAAGACTTTATGCTTGTACGTATAGGAGTTCTAGGTCCTTTTTTAAGCATCAATGGGCTAGATTGTCCCATTCTTCCTTGGCAACTGTCTTCCTGAGTCACATATACTTGAGGGCTTCCCCAAATACAAACCATGGCCAAGTCACCAAGTCTTTGCAAGGTCAGATGAGGCCTGGATCTATAGAATTCCCTAAGGTAGAGCCCTGTTAGGCAACCAGTGTCTGTGAGAGTGGAGGCCTGGAAGATTCAATTATGGGCTGTCACAGTAAAGGCATTAAAATCAGGCTGAGAGGATAACTGATTCCACTAGTTAAAATTGTTTCTCCTTTCCCTGTACTTAGATGAGAGTCTGTCACTCAGGAGTTTGGAAATCTAAGTTGAGAAGTACCCAAACAAAACTGGGGGACTTTGAAGACAATATAGGTGTCTACACATCCTAGAATTTGAGAGACTGGCTGGCTCTTGTAGTTCTGGTTCTCCTTCCTGTCACCCTCTCCTTGGCTTGGACACCTGTCCTTGCTGATCTAGGTATTCTTCCATTGTTCTCCCGTATTTAGACATAGGCCTGCCACAGTTTTCTACCTTAAGTGCTACTGCTTTCCTGCTGCTGTGACTTTTTATTGCGTCAGCACATTTCTAAATTTGGTGAATCTCTCTGTGTTATGGGAGACACTTCTCTCTCTGTGTTCAGGAAAACCATGCTCTGGTCAGGTTCCCAGATCTCTGAGGAGTCCTCTTCTTTGCTGTGTGGCTGGCCACTGTTCTGTGCTGGCCCATCCTGGCCAGGAGCCACGCCCTCAGCTCTGGCATTGCAGCTTCCACAGCCTCCCTCTGATTTGACTCGGGTGCTACGTCTAATGTTCCCTTTGGTCTCCACTGACTTTGGGTGCAATGACTTCTCTGACCACCTTTTTACAACCTCAGGGAAAGGCTACTCAATCTGCCTCATGGTTTTGGATGTGAAGTAGTTGCTTCTAAGCAAAATGTGGCCAGGAAGTCTGTTTACTAGGTCAGGGGAGCTGAATATATATTTGCTGCAGCACGCACCCTGCTAGGCACCAAGGGTCCAGAGAAGAAAGACCGTTTCTGCCCTAATGAGCTCTCAGTCTAGCGGAGAGACCAAACATGAACATACCCTTCCAAGACAGTGTAGTGAATTGAGGGGTGGAAAGAAGAGGTGCTGAAATTCCCTTAGAATGTTTGGTTCAGCCAATCTGATGCACAGGCCCGCCTCCATTCTGACTGTTTGGGCTCCTGTTCTGGGTAGATGGTGCCCAGACAGAACTGAATATCCCCTGGACAGAAGCTGCCCCTTTCCAGCTGCACCCTCCTTCCCTGTCCTGAAGGCCATTCCAGCTAAGCTGAAGCATGTATTCAAACTGCAGCTGACTCAGAAAGGGAAAAAAAAAAAAAGACTCTTCTTGGCATATTTAAGGCCTTTTGAATCTTTCTTACTTACTCTGTTTAGGTCACATTTACCTGCCTGGAAAGCATGGGCATGAGGGGGACCCTGCGCCATGGGCCTGAAGCAGGATTGTTATCAGCCCCTGGAGGGATTCAGAGTCCCACCAGGGCCTGAGGCTGAGGACAGGGGCCCTTCTTGCCTGAGCAGCGCACCCCTTCTTTAAAGTACCTCCTTTACGAGACCTCCTAGATCCTCAGTAGAAGACAGAACTGAGGCTTGGTCAGAAATGGATGTGATGACTTTAAACATATAATAGAGAGGCACAAGAAGTAAATATTATGTGGCCCAATACATGCTTATTTTATATACTCTAAATATTGTTCTACTATTGCTTTCAAAAGGCCCATTCTTTTCTAAATGATGAATCATTAATTCAGGAATAGCCTCTCATCCTCACTCAGACTGTTGTGAATTTGAAGTTCATAAATATCACTTATATGCAGACTGACCTTACCACAGGTGCATTTCTGAGATTTATATGTGAAGTCAATATTTCAATATTCAATAGTAAGTGTAGTGAATCAAAGTCATGGTAATTTTGCAGATGTCGTATAATAGCAGCTTAGATTTGAAATAGTCTTTGATATCCTCTGGTATAATTTTTTACTTAATTTAGGAATTGCTTCTCCAAACCTCTGATGTTTGTGGACATCCAGGAATCAGAGCCCACTGGTTCACAGGGCAGCAGCCCACTTTGTGTTCTATAGCTTGAATTGTTGGTGAATTTTCCTTTTTTCAATCCAAAATCTTCCATCATATGCATTTCATTTATTGGTTATAGTTTGTCCTTGTGAACTACTCAGAATAAATGTAATCCCTTTCCCACACCCTGTCTCATTGGAGATTTGAAAGCAGTTCTTGTGTTTCCTTGAATCCTTCTCCTTCTAGAATAAACACCTTCACTTCCTTTAACGAGTCCTTATGGGCTTCGTTTCCCAGACTCTTTGCCATCCTGTCACTTCCTCAGGATGTGCTCCCATTTACCCGTGTCACTCTTAGAATGTGCCATCCACATTTTCTCTGTTATCACAGAAAGAAAAACAACAAAGCTTGACAGATCTAACTATAAACCACATGTAGTGTATTAGATACTTTAAACAGTATCCTGCTTTTGTGGTGTTAAATCTCTGCATTTAATTCTCCCTATAAATCCTGTAAGAAAAGTTAGTCGAATAAACACTTCATCCATATAGTAAGCACTTACTAAAGGTTCACTTTGATTATTATTGCTAATTTAAAACTAACACTATATATTTTAAGAAACAGCAAAAAAAAAAAAAAAAATCCAAAACAGCTGCAAAGTCATACATCAAAGAGCATGAATATAGGGAAAAGTGAATAACAGAACAATGAGTCAGCTTCCCACATTAAAAAAAATTTTTTGAAATGTATTTGACATATAATATTGTATAAATTTAAGGTGTACAACATGTTAATTGGATACATTTATATATTGTAATATGATTGCTGTTATAGTAAGAATTAGCACCTCTATCAAGTTACATAATTATCCTTCCTTTTTAGTGGTTGGAATAATTAAGATCTAGTCTCTTAGCAAGTTTGATGAGTATAATACAATATTGTTGGTCTATATGCACTCTACTGTGCATTAGATCTCTAGGAGTTATTTACTACTTCTTGCAAGGTTGTGCCCTTAAACACTATCTGTCCTAGCCACCACCCCCCCACCGCCCATAACCACCACTTTACTCTCTGTTTCTACAAGTTTGGCTTATTTGGATTCCACGATGAGTGATATCACACAGTCCTTGTCTTTCTCTGTCTGACTGATCTCACTTAGCACAGTGCTCCCTTCCACAGCTCAGCTGGCAGAGAGAAGGACTGTACCACTTTTCCTACATCTTA
Organism: Diceros bicornis minor; assembly: GCF_020826845.1. Lineage (NCBI taxonomy): Eukaryota > Metazoa > Chordata > Mammalia > Perissodactyla > Rhinocerotidae > Diceros > Diceros bicornis. The sequence continues at coordinate 13,028,022 of NC_080755.1, read as the reverse complement.
ACTTCAGTCAGGTTATACTCAGACTTTCCTGACTCTTTGCCTTCTGAGGGATAAAGAGTGAAAATCAATTCATTATTGACATGCATGGGCAATGATCTTATTTCTTTGTATTCCTGAGATAAAGCCTAAGTGGGCACTTTAAGTTGCTCTGCTGGCTGGGGGTCCTGCCCCCAAAACTCTGCCAGGTGGTCCCACCCCCAAGGCTCTGGGTGGTGGCAACTTGGCCTGTTGAAACCACAGCAGTGTCCCCACCCTTTGAAACCAAGATGGAGGCAGTGCTGATTATCTCTGAATCACCATTGGCGTCATTCTCCCCTTTTCTTGAAGAATAGCAAACATTTGCAACCAAAGAGCTCTACTGTTCAGTCCTGTAGAATCCAAGATGTCCAACTGCCTTCATTCATTTCGCCTTTCATTTCTCTTTCCCTGGTCCTGGCAGTATTTCTGCTGGTATAATACCATCTCTTCCTGGCTTTTTCTGAGGTGGCTGATTAAATTCCTGGTTCACACCCATACTGATCTCCTTACCAAATGGTGTTTCAGCCACAGCCTTACTATTCTCTTCAGAACACTTTCTTCTCATTTTTTGCAATTTGAATAGGCTGAGAATTTTCCAAATCTTCAAGTTCAGGTTCTTTTTGCTTAAAAATTTGCTTAATTTATCTCTCTTTTCTTACATTTTACTATAAGTTGTAAGGGGAAACCACACCATTCCTTCAAAATTTTGCTTAGAAATCTCCTCAGCTAATATCCAATTTCACCACTTGCAAGGTCTACCTTCCACAAAACACTAGAACACAATTCAGCCAAATTCTTTGCCACTTTATAATAAGGATCCCCTCTCCTCCAGTTTCCAATAACAAGTTCTTCATTTCCCTCTGAGACCTCGCCAGAATGGCCTTTCATGTCTATGTTTCTGCCAATGTTCTGTTCGTGATTACTTATGCATTCTCTAAGAAGACGGAAGCGCTCTCTCCAGCTCTCCTCTTTCCTTTCTGCTCTCTCACCAGAATTGCCTTTAACATCCGTGTTTCTACCAACAATCCCTTAGTGGCAATTCAGGCTTTTTCTAGCATGGACCTCAAAAATCCCCCAGCCTCTACCCCTTACCCAGTGCCAAAGCTACTTGCACATTTCTAGATATTTGTTACAGCAGCATTCTACTTCTTGGTACCCAAATCAAGTCTGCTTGGGCTGTCATAACAAAATATTATAAACTGGGTGGCTTAAACAACAGAAATTTATTTTCTTACAATTGTGGACTCTGGAGAGTCCAGGATCAAGGTTCTAGCAGGGCTCAGTTTCTGGTGAAGGCTCTCTCCCCGGCTTGCAGACAGCAATGTCTCTGTTTTATTCTCCTCAGAGGCATTTAGCACCGTTCAATATTCCATATGCTTCACTTGCTGGTCTTCCTCCTCCAGGGGAAGTAAGCACCACGAGGGCAGAGATATTTATCCACGGGGTTCACTGATGGGTCCTTCGCACTTAGAATATGCCTGGCACATGGCGGGTGCCAAATAAGTGTTTGTTAAATGAAGCAATGAGTTGCCGCCCTTTTTGTGAGTAATAAAATAAAGAATATTATTTAATAATGACTTTGTTCTTACTGATGAGGAAAGAAAGCCTGGTCACACCTGCTTGTCACCTAAGAATTTTTTCTTCTTCTTCATGATTTAAAAGTATTCTTGTTCATTTTTAGTTCTTGAAGCCTAACAGACATTTCCTCTGAGTGTGTGTTTATTTTCATGTTCCTGAGATGTTCCTCTTGAGAAAAGACATTTTCCTGTTTCTCTCATTATATGTCTTAAAATGGTAGAAAGTAAGAGGCGTGTCCCAGCACAGATATCATTCACATCCTAGAAAAGTTTCCCATTGTAGGTAGCAGCATTGCTGAGGTGAGAATCCTTGCGGCTGTACACATTTAGTTAAAAAATAATAATAAAGGAGGGGATAGGAAGCTTTCATGTCATCTAGCAGCTTTTGTGGTCAGAAACACGACCGTGTGCGGCTCATTGCTAAGTGCTGGTGCAGCCAACCTCAGCCCCAGCTTGTGGGCAGAGCCTCACCCCCAGGCCTGCCTGCACCCCGTCCCTCCCACACTCTGTGGATGGCGACAGCACACACGCTCCAGGCTTTGGCAGGTCCAGGTGGGAGAGTCTGTTTTTACAGGTGCACCCCACAGCCCAGAATTGAAATTTGGCCCATAGTGTGTCCCTGAACAGAAAAGCGAAATTTCTTTGTAATGAACAAAATTCTCCCCCTAAAATATTGAAACAGGGTCATAGGGCATTTGCTATTTTTGGACCCAAGGATGTTCCTGCTTGCCATTGTCAGATGGAAAGTTTTTTCCTGCTCCAGACAGAAACTAACGATTATAATAATTTCTGAAATCTATCATGTAGTTTGAAATATATAGAGATTGAGAAAAAAGACTTTTCTTCACTCCCAAGCTCACTTTTAGAAGAGCTCCCCAAATCACAGGCACTCCTTGCCTTCTAATGGTTGGAAAGGAAAGATCTGAATATATCACCTAACCCTATTGGCAGGTCAGGCTCTGCTTTTGCTTTATTTATTTATTTATTTATTTATTTATTTATTTATTTATCTCTCTTTTTGTGAGAACGATCAGCCCTGAGCTAACATCTGATGCCAATCCTCCTCTTTTTTTTTGTGGAGGAAGATTGGCCCTGAGCTAACATCCGTGCCCATCTTCCTCTACTTTATATGGGACGCCGCCGCAGCATGGCTTGACCAGCGGTGCGTCTGTGCGCGCCGGGGATCCGAACCTGTGAACCTCGGGCCGGCCGCCGAAGAGGAGTGCGTGCACTTAACCGCTGCGCCACCGGGCCTGCCCCTGCCTTTGTTTTATTGTACTTTTTTCTTTTTTTACCGTTTTAAAATCTGCATCACTCACACTATCTTTAGTCCCCCAGTCTTAAAACTTGATGCATGAAGAGATTCCTGATTGCTGGTACCCAGGCTTTATCAACTCAGAAATGCAGCAGTGTGATGCTTAGATGAAAATCCTTCTGGAGTCAGGTAGAAGTGTAAGTTTTTAATTTGTTACAAACACTTACATGTCACTTTTGATGTGCCAGGCTGTTAAAGAAGGTTTAAAATGTTAATATTCATTCATTTCGTCCTTGGAACAATTCTATACACTAGATATTAACATTGGCCTCCTTTTGTAGAGGCAGGGATGGCTTGGGCGTCCTGCCCGAGGCACGCTGTTAGTAAGTGGCAGAATTAGGATCCAAACCCAGGCAGCCTGAGCCTTGAGGCAGCTCTTCACCACTTCCAGCTTGTGGTTGGTGGTCGTGGGTGACATACATTCTTCCTCCCTGGTGAGAAGCTGAAGTCAGATGTTGCACCCTTACTCCTGGCACAGTGGCAAAAGGGCTTGGCCACTTTTCCCTCCCCTCATGTCACCTGTCACATGCTTGAAGGAAAAAAAGCTGCTCTCCACACCTGGGAGTGAGTCTCTGTTCTTGGCTGTTGCAGGTCACTTGGGAGTCCTATGCGTTTCATGGTTTCGGTGCCTCCTCCCACACAGCAAACACGCCAACCTGGAATGCCTGTTCTCTTTGCTGAATGTTTTCGAATATTCCCCACTTGGGATTGAAGGTGCAACTCCTACCTTTCACCTGGTTGGTATTCCTGGCCACAACGTGCACAGGAGCCACTTGGTGAAGTAGGCGTTGGGAGCGGTACTCCGAAGTCCAGGAAAGCATCCCTTTGTGATGGGAGCAGATAACGTGATATAATCCCCTGGCATCCAAGACAGAACAGGCTGTACTTTTTAGAAATAGCACCCACATCTTAGTCAGTTATTTTAGGGTCTGTGCATCCTGAGCTGTCACCAGAAACCTCCTGAACTTCTGAGGTGACTAGAAGTATCCAGAGAGGCAACTGTATCCTGCACTCTCAGTATCCAGGGTCAGGGGGTGGGGACTCACTTGGAAGCCTGGGTGGCCTGTCAGGGGCTCTAAATAGCACCAGTCAGGCTCATGCTCTCTCCTTTGAATGTGCTTTGGCGTTTCTAATCAGCTCAAAAGGGGATAAGGCATATTCTCCACGGAGGTGAACTCCAGGACATTCTGGAGACTAGCCCATGGGAATTTTTGTGATTCATCCAGATTGTCCAGCAGGAGAATCTGAAGAGAGAGTACTCCTTCAGCACATGCCCTGCTGGCCGCTGGTGTTTGCCCTGAGTGTCTGGGGCGAGTCCCTCTGCTCTGACCTCCAGATGAGCCGCATGCTGGCTTTCCATGTGGGCACCAAGGAAGTGTGTTCTGCAGTGCCTTCTTGTAGGCATCATGTCTCATGCCCTCAGGGGATGAAAAAGATAGGGTTAGAATAATGTGAGTCTCAAAACTGAACCGGGAGCCAGCATGACTGAAGGAGAGTGGTGGGCAGGGGAAGAGAAAAGCTGGGATCCCAGCTGGCTCCGCCCTTTCCTGCTGAGTGCTATTGGGAAGTACTCAGCATCCTCCACTGCAGGCAGGAACAGCCTCGGTTTACCAGGGCTCAGCGGGGAGAAGGCTTCTTTGTACCCAAATGTTCACAGCAGCATTATTCATAATAGTCAAAAAGTGGAAACAACCCAAATGTCCATCAACTGATGGATAGATGAATAAAATGTTGTAAATCCATAAAATGGAATATTATTCAGCAGTTAAACAGGATGAAGTACTGACACAAGTATAACGTGGGGAAACCTTAAAAACATTATGCTGAGTAAAAGAAGTCAGTCACAAAAGATATCGTATGATTCCACACTGTATGATTCCATTTACATGAACTATCCACAATAAGCGGGTCTATAGAGACAGAAAGACTAGTGGTTGCCTAGGGCTGGGGCAGAGGGAGGAGGAATGACTGCTAATGGGTATAAAGTTTATTTTAGGGGTAATGAAAACATTTTCAAATTAGATTGTGGTGGTAGTTGTACAGCTCTGTGAATATAGTGAAAACCTCTGAGTTGTTTACTTTAAATGGGTAAATTTATGGTATGTGAATTGTATCTCAATAAAGCTATTAGAAAATGCTATGTGAACATAGGGAAGGAGAGATTAATTTTGATTCAGATATCTGATATCCAGATGTATGAAGGCTTCAAATTGGAGGAACATTTGAATGAGAAAATATTGAGAGGCAAATTTTCCAAGTGGAAAATTATGGGGAAAAAATCATTCTAAACTGAGGCAATTATTTGCAAGGACATGGAGGAATGAAAAGGAATGGCACATCTGAGAAATAGCCAGAAGGTCGGAGTGGCTGGAGTGCAGTTTATGGTGGTAGATGGCAGCAGACAAGGCTGGAAGGGTAGGAAGGCACTGGATTGTGAAGGGTATTTTGTGTCTATAGTGGAAAGTCACTGAAGGGCTTTAGTGAAGAGAGTGTCAAGATCAGATTTAAGTTGTAGAATGCAACGAAGAGGATGGTTTAGACTGGGGTAGAAATAGAGAAAGAGATATAAGTTACATGGCTTTTGCTATTGTCTAGGCAGAAAATAATAAAGTCTTGCACTAATACAGTGTTGAGTGAGATGGATTCAGGAAATCTTTGGGAGATAGAATGGTTAGGACCTAATGACCAATCCTTTTCGAATGAGAAGAAGATGAGGAGAAGGAGGGAGACAAAGTGGAGAAGGCAGGTGGGAGGGAGGAGGAGAAGAAGAAGGAGAAAGAGGAGGAGGAGGAGGGGAAGACAATATACAGTATTGTAGCTTGGGTGATTGGGTGGGTAGTAGTACCATTAGACAAAAGCAGAATGTAGCAGACAGGCCATGCATTTGGGGGTATAGATCACGAGTTTAGTTTTAGACCAATTGAGTTCAAGGACCCTTTGGGACATCTAGGTACAAATGCTCAGAAGACAGTTGGAAATGATTATAATCGTTATGAATCACAATTCATTATGAATTATGCAACAAAACCTACCATATAGTTGTTGTCTGCTATGTACCAGCCACTGTGCTAGGTACTTTATATGAATATTTCTGATCATTATAAGCAGAGTCTACAGAAAGATATGGAACATCATCCCCATTTTATAAACAAACCGAGAAGTAGAGGAGTACTTTGGAAAGAGACACTCTGGAAACGGTGCATATATAGATTTGTTTTATGAAGACTTAGGGAACAATTCACCATTAAAAAGCAGTTTCCAAGCTCCTCAATGATGGCCTGACTGCCACAGGTGGGGAGTTACCTGAGCAGTGGACAGTGGGGGGCCATCAGCATGACAGTGCTCCTTTTGCCAGGACTATTATTCCATCTCCAGCCGATGTTCTTCCTCCAGTACCAGCAAGGAAAGCAATACAGCAGTCTACATCTAGAGTCAGTTTTCTTGGGAGACCACACCCATGAGATGGAAGGTAGAAGAAGAGACGTGGGAGAGCTAGACAGACAAAACCTTTCCCTCTGTGTTTGGATCAATATCCAAAAGAGTTTAGTTAAATGAAAGGCTCTTTCTTTTATTTGGCTAGATCTCTAAATAGGTGGGCTTTCCTTTTCCACGGCCACCTTTGTGGACCAGTACTGCCCACTAATGGGATATAAACTTCAGGAGGAAGTTATTGTGGTGGTCCTCAGAGCCCATAGCCTAATGTCTGGATTAAGCTCAAGGAGGATTGTGGAGTGAATGGATGTACCAAGAAAGGGCTCAAGGAGGATTGTGGAGTGAATGGATGTGCCAAGATTTTATGCTTGGGTTATATGTGCTACAGTCTGCTAGGATCCACCGTTGCATGCCTCCTTCTGTACAGTGGCTTTGCTGCCCAATTGCCCTGGGGCGATGATACTGGGGCTACCAATCTCTGTAATATTCTTGCCAAAGTCCCAGTTCAATTACGTGATTGTGTTTTAATTATTTGTGCCAAGATTCCCTGCTGTGGGTGAATCCTATTAGTACCAGTGCCTAGCACACGTAGGAGACCCTCAATAAATATTTGTTAGGTTGAGGCGAAAGCTTGAATAAACTTGAGGAGTAAGGTAAGTCCTTGGCTGACCTCAGCTAGTAAGAGCCCTTGGGTGAAATATGGAAGAATGAATTCGAAATTTTAAATTTCATGAGGTCCCTGAAACCTCCCATAATCTTCCTTTACTTCCATTTTATTTAAAATTGATTCACATCAAGGAGAAGATGGGATTTGAGTAGAAGAGTAAAGGGTTTAAAAATAACTTTTCCCCCCAAATAATACTTCTTTTCTAGGTATTGTGACTGCCTCTAAGAAAAGAAATTGAATCTGGCCAAGACTGTGATAAGGAGGAAAGCTGATGGAAAAAAGGCGGCATTTGTGGAACAAGTTGAGAAAGAGCTAGCGGCTGAGAGGACGGGGAGCCCTGGGAGGGTTCTGGAGGTGGAAGGCTATGAGAGGATGGTCTCCCCGCCTTGCCCCGGCACTCTCCATTCTCTGCCAGGAGGCTGTGCCTTGTGGATATTTCACACAGCTCCAATCGTCCTCATTTCACACCTGGCAGAACTTCCTGACTAAAGAGAATCTGGTACCCATTGGCCAGGAGCAGAAAAACTCACTGTTTGGAAAGAGAAAAACTTCTTAGGGATCAGAAGAGACTTCTCTAGTTACTTCTTAGTTCTCTGATGATCTGGGTTGACCAGACCAGGACTTGAAATGGCAGTAAGTGGCCTTTTAGAGAGTCCCTGCCTGAAACCTCGTCCTTGCTCTTTCTTCTCCATAGTCCTGTCCTGATGTTTTTCTTTTTCTCTCTTTTTACTCTAGTCTTTGGGTGCTGTCATGATTCATCTTCGCCAACTATGTAAGTTTTCTGTTGCTGCTGTAACAAATTACCACAAATGTAAAACAAAACCCATTTATTATCTCAGTTCTGTAGCTCAGGAGTGTAGGTGGGCTCTGTTGAGCTTTGCTGAAATCAAGATGTCAGCTGGTTGGGCTCCTGTCTGGAGGCTCTGTGGAAGATTGTGCTTCCAACCTCATTCAGGTTGTTGGCAGGATCCAGTTCCTTGTGGTTGTAGGACTGAGGTCCCATTTCTTTGCTGGCTGTCAGCCTGGCCACTCTCTGCTCCTAGGGGCTGCCCACCTTCCTTCTCATGTGGTCTCCATGTGGTTCGAGCCAGTAATGGTACATCGAGATCTTCTCATGCTTCAATCCCTCTGTCTTCCACTTTCCTCTTTTGCCACCAGCTGGAGAAAGTTCTCTGCTTTTATGGCCCATGTGACTAGATTAGACCCACTTGGATTATCTTTTTAAGATCAACTGTGCCTGTATAACATAATATGATGTGATATTTCATCACATTTCCAGGTTCTGGCATTAGGGTGTGGAATCTTGGGGGCAATTCCTAGAAATCCCGCCTACTGCACCTATCATCAGACAGGATATCAGATGAAATGACCCCGCCAAAGCTGCTTGGGAAGGTGTGTCCATTTTAGCTACAGCCGTTAGGAAGGAAAACTGAGAATCACCTGTGTTCATTTGGCGACAGAGTGGAACCATTATCACAGTCTCCTCTAAGTGCTTACTTGGTTTAGCAACTTCAAGAAAGTTTAGCAGTTCTTTCAAGCTTAAAAAAGGTGAATGGCCTAGAGATGGATTTTCCTTCTTTTTGGATTATTTACTTGTTTGTTTGTTTTATGCTAAGGTCTCAGCTCTCTTTTTAACCTTGCTTTTCCTAAATGAAATCTCAGTGTAAGTAATGTTATGGAAAGTTAATCATTTTTAGTCAAACAATATAGAACTAGGCAATAAAATTCAGGAAAGGGGCCTGTTTTAAAACCCACGGGCTTGTCTAAATCAGTAAGTGTCATAAATAGCTTCCAAAGCAGGTGGGATGCCGTTTGCCTGGCCGTGGACGGAGCAGTCTAGTGTACTTGCGGGGACCGTGGATGTCTGGGCTCCCCAGCCGCATTCTATTAATGCCTCATTAGACCCAGCGATTCAGACCTTGTCTTTACATGTTGTGTGCTTGGTGAGGGGAAAGACAGATGCCAATTTCCCAAGAGGGGAAAAAAAAAAGCAACTGGAAAAAAGGAAATGGCAGATCGTCAATGAGATAGCTTTTGTTTCAATTTTCCCTCCTTTGTTTTCTTTTTAAGCCTTCTGTGAATTACCGTACTTTCCCTTTTGGTGTTTTGGGCCATGGATCTCTACATTAACCTGAACCCCTTTTTTTTCTTTTCCCTAATATTCATCTGGAAAATAACCCCACACCTGCCCGGCTTGTTCTAGTGAGATCCAGTGTCCACTCCCAGACTGTTTTACTGAGGGGGAGTAGCGTGGTCCCGTGGCTGGAGGCCCAGCCCGGAGGCCAGGAAAGCTGGGCCCCTTTCCCAGGCCCATCCACCAGGCCCCTGCAGGACCTCGAGGTCTCCATTCACCAGCACTGGGCCTGCAGTGCGCTCATGTGATACCGAGAAAAGCCAAGGGCAGCCTTTGTTGGGCTGTAGTCCCAGATCTGCTGTGAGCTAGCTGTGTGACCTTGGGTTCAGTCAGTATTCCTATCTCTGAGCCTCAGTTTGCTCTTCTGTAAACTGGGGAAGAGCATATTTAACTCCTTACCAGTGAGAAGCCAGTAAATGACAAATATGAATATGGAATTTTGCTTTTCAGCCTTGGTCGGCCTCACACAGCATGCGGGATGTGGCCAGTGGCTCTCTGGGACAAGGCAGGGCTGGGCAGGAGTGGGAAGGGGCCAACCCGTGGTGTCAGGGACAAGTCATCAAATCACCTGTTTCCTATGGTTCTGGACAATACAAGGGGACCCTAGCTGCAGCCCTGTGACTCCTGACAGCAGCAGGCCTGTGGAGGAGAGTGGCTGCCAGAGCAGAAAGGAGCAAAGGCCACAGCAGGGGGCAGCATGGTCAGGTTCAGGGAGGCAGGTGAAAACACTCATATATAGGGCTGCCACCTGGGGGGCTTTGAGGGGGACAGTGCCTCACTCTAGCACCCTGTCCTTGTACTTTCCACATTTTCTCTATGCATTTTTGCTTCTAGCACTGGTGGCTGTGACTTAAAAAAATATATGATGAGATAAAAGAGCGCTGGGCTTGGATTCAGACCAGCTGAATCTTGGATTTGAGTTTTGATTTTACTGGTTCCATGACCTTGGCTAATTGACTTAACTTCTGTGCCTCAGTTTCCTCATCTGTAAGATAAGCATAGTAGCGTCAGCCCTGCTGACTCCTCTGGTTTGCTATGAAGAGCATGTACATCACGGTACACGGTGTATTTTGTAGGCCTTAAAGTGAGTGTTATCATAATTTGTCTTTTATTTTCCTGTTGGGCATTTTAAGGACAAGCTAAATAAAAGTGGCAGTTGGGTGTGGACATCAGAAGACCCTGGCATAGTCCCTGCCCTATGAGGGAACAAGGGCAGGTGATGGAGCAGCTGAGAATAGAGAGGGCATTATGAGGGGCCCACGCGTTCCTTGCTTTCTCATGCTAATGGACATCTATGTTTCCACTCAGAACTCTCATCCATTTGTCGGGTACAAGGCCAAGATACCAAAATAGCACTTGTGTAGGGCTGGAACTATTACTGCTCAATTGTTCCTGGGCTTTACTTCTTTCGCTCAACTCCACCTCTCTCAGAGCATCTGCAGACGTGTCAAGGATGTAATACAGGCCGGGTGATGGTGCTCAGAAACGGGCCAAACATTACACATGGAGACAAGAATTTCAGAGACGTTCCAGGGGACGGGTGCAAGCCCTGACTTCCCTGGCAAGCTGATCGCCCAATGCCAGCAAGCTCAATGGGGACTCAAATGTTCCCTGTGTGCTGCAGGGGACCAGCTTAAGCAGGAGAACCAACGCAACAGATGTTCAACTTTAAATGAAGAATTTAGAATACATTTCCGTACGTGCAAATGGGTGTCACAGGACAGCAGTTGGAAATTCATCACTCACACTAACCAGCAAATTCTTCTTCATAAACAGACAGGTTTTCTAATAGGCATAGCCATTGAGTTCAAGTTTTTGGTTAACAGCTGCATCTGAATAATGTTGGGAACACTGAAAATGTCACTCTGAGGTGAGGTGACCCTGCAGGACAGGCACAGACTTTAGGACCAGTCCCCACTTCTGTCATTCCTGGTTGTGTGGCCTTCAGCAAGCCCGGTAGCCTTCTGAGTTCCAGTTTCCTCGTCTTCAAAGTAGGGAAATTATGCTAAATTTAGAGGTTGTTGTGAGGAGTTAAGATAATGTGTGAAAAGAGCTGAACCCAGGCCCAATGGTGGTAGGAATTCAAAACCTGGAACCTTTTCTTATTAAAAACTAAAACAGTATGTATAATGTTTATGATTTAGCATTTTAAGTTCCTGTCAGAATTTTTTTCCTTCTTATATGGAATATGAGGGACAGATTTAGTAGAACTTCTATAATTTTGTTTACTTAGTATCTTAGCTGATTTCCCCTTGGTGGATTGCCTTAAAAACTAAGCATAAAATAAAAGCAATAAAATAAAAACAGAAGAATTTGTATTATGCGCCAGGTCATGGGCTGCACATTCTACATGTATAAACAATTAATACTCAAAACAACCTTAGGCAGTGGTACCATGTTGTCCCCACCTTGCAGATGACAGAATTGCATCTTAAAGAGTTTGGGTTATTTGGCCAGGGACATATAGCTAGTGAGGGACAGAACTGGGACTCGAATTGAGGGTTTTATGATGCAGAGGCCACATTCTCAGTCACTAACGTGACTGCCAACCCACAGCCTGGCAGGGAGATCCAGAGCAGGATGGAGAAGGGTGGAGAGTTGACCTGGAGGGAAGCAGGAGAGACCCAGAATGGCAGACACCCATCTTGTCTCCTAGTTCTACCCCAGCTCTCATTCACTGTCTGTATCACAGACAAAAAAATCTCATTCCACCAAGGATTGCACCAGTGTGCAGTGAAAACACACAATGAAGAAATAAATTCAAAAATAGAATCCAGACCACAGAAAACATAAATTACAGGTCAAGTATGAGGAACAGGAGAAGAAGGCTGGATAATAAAACAAATATGTGGAGATCACTTGGACTTACATAGTTGCTGTTGTTGAGCCAGAAACATGACTCTGAGCTTCCTGGTGGCCAAATTTTACCGGAAGATGAGGTCAGTTACATAGTTTTCCTTGTCAAAGAAGTGAAAGCATACCAGTTTGTATCGGAAGTGAGACTTTTTTCTGGACTTTAGCATGAATAGGAATTTTCTCCATTGGGGCAGCATGATTTAAACAGACTGTGACCCTAAGAAAATTCCTCTAGAAAATTCAGGTCGATGCCACACATCTGGCTTGTATCTGTGTTGTTCACTGGTAGTGTTGAGTTCATTAGTAATGTTCACTGATGGTGTCCAAGCTCTGCCTCTCTCACAGTTTCAGGTTCCTCAAGATCAGGGACCATGCTTCATATGTTTTTTTCTACCTCCCATTACCACACTATTTTGAAATTGAATCTAGTGAAAATATTTTGAGTATTAAATATTTTTGTCTTTGCAGAAATAATTTTTCTTTCTTTCTTTCTTTTTTTTTTTTTTTGTGAGGAAGATCAGCCCTGAGCTAACATCCATGCCAATCTTCCTCTTTCTGCTGAGGAAGACTGGCCCTGGGCTAACATCTGTGCCGATCTTCCTCCACTTTATATGAGACTCCGCCACAGCATGGCCTGACAAGCGGTGCGTCGGGCGTGCGGAGGATCCGAACCCCGGCTGCCAGCAGCAGAGCTCGCTCACTTAACCGCCACACCACGGGGCAGGCCCCAGAAATAATTTCTTATACACTGTGAAGAGTAGTTAGACCAAGCACAGCCGACTCCACCATCCTCTGAACGTATTCGCGGGAAGCAGGTGCTCTAGGGGTTTAAGGTCCTGTGGAGAGTTTCCATCGCTGTAGGTATTTCAGCAGACTGGCCCTGCCTTCCTCGTGGAACTGTACGCTGAAATGGAAGGCAGTGACAACAATTCATCCAGGTCTCAGTTTAACCTTCATGAGATGTAGTTGAGACCAGTGATGCTCAGCATTTGGGGGTCAAAGATTCCTTTGAAAAGATAATAAAAACTAAGGACTCTTGCCCCAGAAAAAGACAAAGGCACACAATTTTGGTTTAATTTTCAGGGAGTTCACAAACTTCTTGGAGCCCAACCGTGCACTCCAGCTTAGAATCCCTGGTCTAACCTATGGTTTTCACAACATTTTATATAAGAGATTTTTCTTCTGGATGCTCTGTGACCCCAGTAGTGATAAAAACAAAGTGATATCCAGGTATCAAGTTCATCCCATAGTGGGTGAGAGGAGTGGGCAAATTACATAATCAGCCTCTTACTCCCCTCACCACACACAAACATACTACAGGTAGGACAAAATAAATATGACACATGGAATATTATTCAGCCATAAAATGGAAGGAAATTCTGACACATGCTATAACATGGATGAACCTTGGGGACATTATGCTAAGTGAAATAAGCCAGTCACAAAAGGACAAATACTGTATGATTCCACTTACGTGAGGTACCTAGAAAAGTCAAATTCATAGGGACAGAAAGTGTAATGGTGCTTGCCAGGGGAGGGAGGGTTGTGGGGAGGGAATGGGGAGTTATTGTTTAATGGGTACTGAGTTTCAGTTTTGCAAGATGAAAAGAATTCTGGAGATGAATGGTAGTGATGATTGCACAACAATGTGAATGTACTTAATGCCACTGAACCATACACTTGAAAATTGTTAAGATGGTAAATTTTATATGATGGATATTTTACCACAATTAAAAAAAAAATAAAACAAGAGTTTAAGGGGCCGGCCCGGAGCTTTAGCGGTTAAGTGCGCGTGCTCCACTACTGGCGGCGCGGGTTCGGATCCCGGGTGCGCACCGACGCACTGCTTCTCCGGCCATGCTGAGGCCGCATCCCACATACAGCAACTAGAAGGATGTGCAACTAGGAAGTACAACTATCTACTGGGGCTTTGGGGGAAAAAAAAAAGGGAGGAGGATTGGCAATAGATGTTAGCTAAGAGCTGGTCTTCCTCAGCAAAAAGAGAAGGATTAGCATGGATGTTAGCTCAGGGCTGATCTTCCTCCCAAAAAAAAAAAAAGAGTTTAAAACACTGGGGCCTGAAGAATGCAGCATGCAGCCTGAGGGGGGTGTGGAATGGGGAGGCCTGGACTGCTAGCTTTGGAGCACTGTGGCCCAACCTAAACGAAAGAGCCTCTGGGGGCCAGTTCTTTCTGCTGCGGGGCAGGCTCCCTGAGCTGTGATGAAATCCAGCGCCAGGAGCACTCTGATTCGCTTTGGGCTGGTTCTGCCGGGAGCTTTGGACTGTCATTGCAGCGTTTTCATTTCTGGACTCGACCTTACTGACATATACTTTTCCTATAAGAGAAGGGTTTGTGACCGTCTTCCGTTTCCTAAAGCTCAACACATAATTTCTAAAGGAAAACTGAGGCTGTATATATGAATCACCATGCAGGAACTCTTCATTTTATGGGACCCATCTTTTTTATAACAGGAAGTAAATATGTGTTGCTAAGCTACTGTGTCCACCAAAAAAAAATATCATATAGTAGATTCCATTGTATTCTTTGTGTTCAGTGAGAGTTGATGATTCCTCTAGTTGATTCAGTCCTTTTGTTCTTGACCTCCTCTACGTAAAGGTAATTAGAGTGTGGCCATAGCGTACTTAGTGTAAACAGATAAAAAAAGGCCTGAATCATAATTTCCCATGAGAAAACAGTGGGCTTCCTTAGACTTTGTTAAAGGAATTTAAAAGGCATTTATTGGCCCATATTTTCAGTTTGACATCTATCTATTTATCTATCTATGTATCTATCTATCTATCAATCATCTATCTATCTAATCTATCGGTCTATCTATCGTTCAAGGACCTTGCAAACATCTGAGTTAATCTTATCATTGCAAAGGAAAGAAATACAGGCTGCACAGGTGAGTTTTAGGAGTTGCAAGTACCTTTTTTGATCCACTGGGGATGGGGCATCACTTCTCCACCTCTGAGAAGAATAAGGCAGGTGGAGACCATTTTAAGATGCAGCTGAAAGGTCAGAGGAAAAGAAGAACTGCATGTCAGTTATCCCATTTCTTCAAGATAGAGATCTCAAAATAAAATGGATATCATTGCCCATATCAGATGCCCTGACCCTCAGGGCAATGGGAGGGTTCTCAGGTAATGGAATCATTCCATCTGTGTATTTAGTTTACGTGAATTCAAAAATGCAAACATCTGAGTGAGGAGAGAGCCATTTAAATAGAGCTGGCACTCAGGCCTACTATTCCTTCCCAGGTCCCACAGGAAGACAGGATGGGAATACAGGAATCTGCTATTTCACAACTGGGCTTTCTCATATGCTCTCAGTGTAAACATCGCACCCAGCTGAGTGTGATTCTAGCAGTTTTTATTCCCATACAGCATGGCTCCCAGATGCAAGTCATCATCTTCATCTAACGCTCGGTGGTTAGTTTCAACTCTAGTGCAAGAGCTGGCTGTGTCGAGCTTCCGGAGAGATGGGTAGTCCATCTCCAACGTGGGTCACAATTATGGCCTTCCTCAGGCTAACAGGGGTCATGAAGATTTGAGAGAGAAATAAGTCATCAAGCACTAAAATGATTGTTAAAGAGACAAGTCAAATATGTAGAAGATTTTAGTGAAGACGAAAATGGCATTTGTCTTGTGCCTGTAGGACCTGGACTATGAGTGTGCGCCTATGAATTTTAACATGTGTTCTAACTTCCTGCCAAAGAGGTACAGATTTCTGATGAAAAGGAATTTCCAAGAGTAATTTTGACTCTACATGCTTTTCCCCAATATACTGCCTTCTGACACTAACTCTCATGGAAATTATAGTGGTTAAGAGCATGAACTTTGGGGTCAGATGTCAAATTCCAAATCCCAGCTCCATCAATGATTAACATTAATTTTACTAAGCCTCAGTTTCCTCAAATGTAACAATGGTTCTTACCTAATAGGGTAGTTCTGCAGATTAAATAAGACAATCCATGTGAAGCACTCGGCACCTGCATTTAATAAGTAATGCAATAGATGTTTACTCTGATTATTCAGGAAGCGAAAGCAGTCCAATGTTTTGGCTGTATGCCACTGATTTGTGGGAAGAACAAAGGACTGGTTCTGTGCTCTGGATCCAAAGCAATGAAAAAGTTTCAAAAATATCTTTGTTTTTTACTCTTTCATATGTTATGTTTTATATACCTAACTTCTAAACTATTTAAATGTGCATGTTACCTATACAACTCTTCATCTGACGTATTTGGTGGATATTTGTTGAGCACCTGCTGTGTGCCAAGATGGATGCTGGTGAGGCAGAGGCAAGACAGTCCCTGAACAGGGCAAGAAGCTAGCACATAAACTGGTGGTTATACGCCAACCTAAGAACGGAGTGACAGGGGCACCTGAAAGGCCTTAGGTGCAGTAAGTACTGAATGTGTCAAGGAGCGCTTCTAGTTTGAGAAAGGCATGGAAGTGAGAAACAGCAGGTGGCATTGGGACAACTACAAGGAAGTCAGGTTGCCAGAGTGGAAGATGCAAATCTGGGAATGGTGGGCAAAGAGGCTGGAAAGAGAGGCTGACCCTGGAGCCCATCCATGCTCCACCAGGGCCTCTGACCTTCATCCTGAAGGCTGTAGGGAGCTGTTGATTGAATACATATTCTCATTTGAGATAGATTGTTCTCTGTGGAGGATAATTGGAGGGGGAGACCAGAGACAAGGGTCCAGGTACCAGACTACTGCTGCTATGGGAGTGAGGGCTGGTGAGGGGCACGCGGACAGTTCCTCTGCGGAAGGAGAGGAGGCAGGGTGGTTGAGAAATGAACATGAGTAGGTGAACTCAACAGGACTGGCCATTGCTGGGGTGGAAAGTAAGGGAAGGGAGGAGTCAAGGATGACTCCCAGGTCCTACTTTACGCAGCTGAGTGGATGGTGGTGCCACCAACTGAGATATTTTTTTTATGCTAGAAGAAGAACATGTTTTGAGAGTGGAAGATGATTTTGCTCCTTTTGAAGGAAATTTTAGTTATATACAGAACTTACAGTCTAGGAAGATAAAGATTCAAGTGTGCTTTTCTTTCATTACATCTGGAATTCAGTAATCAAAGAAATTATTTGTAATAGCGAAATCCTCAGAAAGCATGTTTAAACAGGAAGTTGCACAGTCAAATATTCTCAGCCAGGACCAAGCGACATCCGAGCCCAAATGACCTTCATAATTTAAGATAGGCAGAGGGAGAATCTTAAAAGCTTGAGAAGGAAGGAGGCTGCATAAAGGAAAATGACATATAACAATACTAATTAAAGAATTTAAAAACCCTGACTTCAGACATTTTCCCTGACATGTAATGAACTGCATTTCAATCCCTCTCTTTTTTCCCCATTATTGTCTCACAGAGATTCTAGAATAAGTGGTGAATAGCAAAAAATGAAGCCAGTAGAAGGAAAAGGGAGAAATAGGGGCTGGGATAATCCACAAACTGAGAGTTTCCTGCTTAAGTCAGGTACAGGTTGGAGTACCAAGTAGGCCAGACTGGGAGAAGTTAAGAATTTGGAGATATATCCTCAGATTGGTCAATCTGTGAACTCAGAGTCTTTGTGTGGGTTAGCAGCATCAACTTCCTATGTGTTTTTCGAATTTCACTTCTTTTAGATTTAGTCATCTTATTTTGGGGAGTTCTGGATGGTAGTGAGAGATGGTATATTTGGTTTCTACCCCAAATCTGGTTAAATAAGAAACCAAAAGTGAGGAGGAGAAGATGCATACATTTTCCTTTGCTGAAAATGGGTCAGAAGTACCATATGGCATACAAAGGGCTTCTCAGAGTTATCATTTGACAAAGTACCCTGGGTGAGGGCTGATGTCAGCGAAGAGAGGGCCGTGGGTGGGTGTCCCCCAGATGACTTCCTCTTTCTCCTCTCCCTGCCAGAGCTCCGTTGTCCAAACCTGTAATCCTTGCCCAGGCAATTCCAGTCTGGGTGTTTCTTAAGCAAATAGAGCAAATCATGCCAGTGTTAGAGGTTGCCACCATTCGTGGATTGTATTCCAGAGCAACTACTCATGACTCTTCCTCCTGACTTGGGATCACTGCCTCTTCCATGCCTTTGCTCTCTCCCTCCTCCAGCTCCTTAGAACACTCATATCCCTAGGTATAGTTGGCACTGTAACAGACTGTCATGTTTTCTAATTGTCTACATTGTGAAGTGGAGCGCTTGCTTATTTATGTCCTGTCACATTCTCCAATCGTTTCTCAGGTCTACGTCTGACTGCCCAACTACATGGGAAGCTGTTAGTGACTGGGAAGAAATCTGTCAGCTGCTTCCTGTATAAGCATCTTCCCCACCTTCCTCTCCCTGCTCCCCAAGCGGAGTGCGGCATGCGGCAGGCGAGTGTTCAACAAATGCTGTGGATGGTGAAGCAATGTTTCCAGTATAGATATCTCCAAGTTAAAAAAAGAAAAATTGAATGTCAAAGTGCTGGACATAAGGTTTCTACACAAAATGAAAACAAGCACCTCCGCCTTAAAGGAGGCTCTCTCAGTGTTCATGGAAAGGGCAGTAATAGTAATGCTTGTGAAGTACCTGCTATGTGTCAGGCGCTGTCCTAGGCATTTCACGTGTATCATCGTATTTGGTCCTCACGGTAGTCGTCTGCTTATTGTTACCCTCATTTTACAAATGAGGAAACTGAGGCACAGAATGGTTAAATAACTTGCCCAAGATTGGAATCAGATTTCAAACTTAAACAGTTTGACTCCAGAATACACACTCTTACCTTCAGACTACATTGCTCTCTGCGTCTTGTTTAAATCTGTTTCTATCTACAAGGTCATTCTCCTATGCTTCCTTCTAGAAGATTTATAGTTTTATTGTACATTTAGATCTACAACCATCAGGAATAGATTTTTGTGTCTGGTGTGACGTCAAAACTGACTTTCCCCTTTTGGATCCCCAATTGACAGTGCTTCATTTACTGAAAAAGACCTCCCTTTTCATACTGTGCTGTAGTGTCACCTTTGTCAGAAGTCAAGTCAAATTCTCCATTCTGTTCTAGTGCTCTATCTATCTTTGTGCTGAAATTACATTGCCTTAATTACTATAACCTAATATTTCTTGATATCTAGAAGTGTAAGTCTTCCAAATTTTGTCTTCATTTTCAAGATTGTCTTGACTACTCTTGGCCCTTTGTATTTCTGTAAAAATTTTAGAATCATTTTGCCAATTTACACACTCATACTCTTGCTGGGATTTTGATTGGGATTATATTGAATCTACAGATCAGTTTGGGAAGAAATCACAACTATATTGGGTCCATGTGCATGGTACATCCCTCTGTTCAAGTCTTTAACTTCTCACAATAATATTACATAGTTTTCTGTGTAGAGGTCTTGTTCATATTTTGTTAGATTTATTTCTAGGTATTTGGTTTTTGAATTATATTGTAAATATTATCATTTAAAAACTTTCATTTTCTAATTGTTGTGGTATATAGGATTTTTGTATATTGATCTTGTAAGCAGAGACCTTGCTTTTCACTTACTAATTCTAATTGTTTGTGGAGTGTTTTAGATTTCCTGTATACACAATCATGTCATCTACAAATAATGACAGTTTTATTTCTTTTTTCTAATTTTTAAAACTTGTAATTTTTTTCTTGATTTACAGGCATTCAGAATAATGTTATTAGAAGAGGTGATAGCAAGTATTCTTATTTTATTTCCAATCTTAGAGGGGAAACATTCAGTATTTTGCTATGAAGTATTACATTTGCTATAGTTTTTAAAAGATAGTTAAGATTTTAAAACATATTTAGTTAAGGAGTTCCCTTCTATTCCTAGTAAGCTAAGCCTTTTTATTTTCACATCACAAATAGGTGTTGAATTTTATTAGTTTTTCTACATCTACTGAAATGATCATGATTTTTCTTCTTTATTCTGTCAATGTAGTGAATTACATTGACTGAATTTTTCTGTATAAATTTTTATTTGTAGTAACATACCTAACATAAAATTGACCATCTTAATCATTTTTAGGTGTACAATTCAGTGTCATTAAGTCGTTCCCAACATTGTGCAACCATTACCATTATTCATTTCCAGAACATGTTCATCATCCCAAATAGAAACTCTGTACCCATTAGACAATAAATTCCCATTCTCTTCTCCTCCAGCCCCTGGTAACCTCTATTCTACTTTCTGTCTCTATGAATTTGACTACTCTAGGTCTCTCATATAAATGAAATCATACAATATTTGTCCTTTAGTGTCTGGCTTTTTTCACTTAGTGTAATACCCTCAAGATTATCTATGTTGTAGCATGTGTCAGAGTTTCGTTCCTTTTTAAGGTTGAATAATATTTAATTTTATGCATATACCACATTTTGTTTATCTTTGCATCTGTCGGACACTCAAGTTGTTTACATCTTTTGGATATTTTTTTTTCTGCAAGCATATGGCTTTTTTTTTTTTTTTGAGGAAGACTGGCCCTGCGCTGACATCTGTTGCCAATCTTCCTCTTTTTCTTTTTTCTCTCCAAAGCCCCAGTACATAGTTGTATATCATAGTTGTGGAGTTGTAGCTCTTCTTTGTGGGATGCCACCTCAACATGGCTTGATGAGTGATGAGTAGGTCTGTGCCCAGGATCTGAACCAGCAAACCCTGGACTGCCAAAGTGGAATGCATGAACTTAACCGCTACGCCACTGGGCCAGCCCCATGGTTATTGTGAATAATGTTGCTATGAACATGGACATACAAGAACATGTTTGAATCCCTGCTTTCAATTCTTTGGGGTATATACCTAGAAGTGGAATTGCTGGATCATATGGTAATTCTATGTTTAGCCTTTGAGGAACTGTCAAACTATTTTCCACAGCGACTGTACCACTTTGCTTTCCCATCAGCAATGCACAAGGCTTCCACTTTCTCCACATCTTTGCCAACACTTGTTTTTTTCTGTTTCTTTTTTTATAATAGCCATCTTAATAGGTCTGAAGTGATATCTCATGGTTTTGGTTTGCATTTCCCTAATGATTAGTGATGAGCATCTTTTTGTGTGCTTATTGGCCATTTGTACATTTTCTTTGGAGATATGTCAGTTCAAATCCTTTGCCCCGTTTTGAATTGGGTTGTTTATTTTCTTGTTGTTGAGTTGTAGGTGTTCTTTATACATTCTAGATATTAACGCTTTGTCATATATATGTTTTGCAAATATTTTCTCTCATTCTGTGGGTTGTCTTTTCACGTTCCTGGTAGTGTCTTTTGATGCACAGCAGTTTTTAATTTTGATGAAGTACAAATTATCTATTTTTTGTTTTGTTGCCTGTTCTTTTGGTGTCAGATCCAGGAACTCATTGCCAAATCCAATGTCATGAAGGTTTTCCCCTCCGTTTCCTTCTAAGAGTTTTATAGTTTTAACTCTTATGTTTAGGTCTTTGGTTGATTTTGAGTTAATTTTTGGATATGGTGTAGTTAAGAGTTCAACCTTATGCTTTTGCATGTGGATATCCAATTTTCCCAGCACCATTTGTTGAAAAGACTGCCTTTTCCCCATTGAATCATCTTGGCACCCTCTCTTATTATTATTTTGACTTAAACAACAAAACAGTTATTTTTGCACAGTTCTGGAGGCTGGAAGCCCAAGATAAAGTGTGGGCAGGTTTGGTTTCTCCTGAGGCCTCTCTCCTTGGCTTGCAGATTGCTGTCCTCTTCTTGCCTCTTCACGTGGTCATTTCTCTGTGAGCATGCATCCCTAATGTTTCTTCCTCCTTTTATAAGGATAACATTTATACCCAATTAGGGCTCCATCTTAATGGCCTCATTTTAACTTAATAACCTCTTTAAAGACCTTATCTCTGAATATAGTTACATTCTAAGGTAGAGGGATTGGGACTTCAGCATATGAATTTTAAGGGGACACAATTCAGGCCCATCACAATTAGTGGAGCTCCCATTTCTTCAGCTGCTGGGACCAAAATCCTTGGGGTCATTCCTGACTCCTTTTCTCTCTGTCACCTACAACATCCAAAAAACCTGCTTAGATTTTCTTTAAAGATGGACTTGGAATCCAAGCACTTCTCCCACCCCCAAGGCCACCACTCTGGCCCATCAGCCCTCACTCAGACAATTACAGTAGCCTCTTCCTGGGCCCCTTGCCTCCTCTCTCACCCCACCCCCTCAGTCTATGCTCCATTCTGCAGCCAGCTGGAGCCTATTTGTACCTGGATAAGACCACCTCCCTCCTCTGATCTAAACCTCCCAATACCTCCGTAATAGATGCCCAACTTCTCAGGCAGCTATTACAGTCCAGACTCTTGCCCCATCATCTTTGTTCCCACCTGAAAGAAAGGTGACTTGTGGTTTCCTGAGCACTCCCAGCTCAGCTTTACCTCTAAGAATTTGCACATCTTCCTACTAGTTCCTGGGATAAACATTCACACCTCTTACCACTGATTGCCAGAAATGGGAACTCCTTCTTAACACTGGACTTGGGGTATCTCAGACCAACGGGCTTGGAAAATAGCAGGTGAAGAGTCTCAGGACACCACAATCCCAGAGACCATATGAGTGGGGATGGGACCTGGGAGGGACTGGGACACCCTCCACTTCCCTGTGTAGATTCCATACATGCTTCTTCAGCCATTGGAACTGGTGGGAAGAGGCAGGTGACCATGGCCAGGCTCCATGGGCTCAGGTCTCCCTTGTACCTCTGCCTAGCTCTGGAGCCAGCTGAACTCAGGCTAGCACACTAACTCTGCTTCAGTCCTGCCTCTTACCAGCTTTGTAACCTCCAACAAAGAATCAACCTCCCTGTAACTGTGTCCCCATCACACACCCATTCCAGTCTGTTCTGCCTCTGAGCAACCTTTGGAAAACTCTTAAAGTCCTAATTCAGACTGTGTCCCCCTTCGGTTCACAACCCTCCAGGACCTCACAATGAAGTACAACTCCTCAGCCTGCCATTCCAGGCGTGACTGCTCACACTTTCTGTTCCCTGCAGACATAGGAAGAACCTAGGTTTCCTGAATCTTCCCGGCTTTGTCCCACCTCCAAGACTTTACACCTCCAAGCCTTTACACATGGTGGCAGTCTCTCTGCCCTGCAACACTCTCCCCCACTCCATCACACTGGCTGGCAGCAATAGGGACTCCACCCAGGAGCACCTCACTAGCTTGGACACAGGGGCCTGGGCTACAGAGACATGAGTAGGCATCCCTCACTTGGGGCTTTAGGATTTGGGTGGGGGTAAGGGTGGAAGAGGGCCTGGAGAACGAGGAAGCATTTACCTGAGTCTGGTCTGTTACTGCGGCTGTCACCATCCGAGTCTGTGGGCAGAGCGTGGCCAGTCAACTGTCCCTATCCAGGCCCTGGTGTGGTCAGCACACCCCTCAGACCTGCCTCTGTGCGGGGACAATGACTCCTCTTGTGCCTTACTAGACCTGGCACCTTGAGCACCACTCAGCCACCTGGAACCTCTGATTGGATCGCTTATTATCTTTTTTTTTTTTTTTTGGTGAGGAAGATTAGCCCTGAGCTAACATCCGTGCTAATCCTCCTCTTTTTGCTGAGGAAGACCGGCTCTGAGCTAACATCTATTGCCAATCCTCCTCCTTTTTTTTTCCCCCAAAGCCCCAGTAGATAGTTGTATGTCATAGTTGCACATCCTTCTAGTTGCTGTATGTGGGATGCGGCCTCAGCATGGCCGGAGAAGCGGTGCGTCGGTGCACGCCCAGGATCTGAACCCGGGCCACCAGCAGCAGAGCGCGGGCACCCAACCGCTAAGCCACGGGGCCGGCCCCGCTTATTATCTTTTAATGTTTACAGAATCTATAGTGGTGTTTCCTTTTCATTCCATTCTTAATTTTGGCAATTTTTGCCTTTTTTCTCCTTGATTAGTCTTGCTAGGTATCATTATCTTTTCAAAGAACCAACATTATTGATTTTCTCTCATGCATTTGTTTTCTATATCATTAATTCCTGTTGCTATTTTCATTTTTTCTTACTTTTTTGGATTCAATGTGCTGTTTTTGTACTAACTTCTTGAGATGGATACTTAAATAATTGATTTCTAGCCCTTTCTTTTGGCTAATGTATACATTTAACACTATACATTTTCCTTTAGCCATAATTTTAGCCACGTTCCACAGGTTGATGTCATATTTTCATTATAATATAGTTCAAAATGTTTTCTTATTTTTAATGTGATTTATTCTTTGACTCAGGGTGGGTTTTTAAAAATATTAATTTATTTTTAAAGGTGAATTGCTTAATTTCCAAACGTGGGCATTTCACGGTGGTCAGCTGATATACTCTGAATGATTTTAATAATTTGAAATTTGTTGAGAATTTATTTATGGACAGCATAAGGCCAATTTTCTAGATGTTCCATGTGTACTTGGAATGAATGAGCACTTTTTATTTTTGGGTGGAGTCTTCTACATACGTCAAATAAACCAAATTTTGTTCTTCATATCTCCTGTATCCTTACTGATTTATTATTATTTTTGCTTATTTTTTCTCTCTTATGCTAGAAGAGGTTTGTTAAAGTCTCCTATTATCATTGAATGTTTCTTCTTTCAGTTCTTCAATTTTTGAAGCTATGTTATTTAGAATTATTATATTTTCCTGATGGGTTTACATTTTTATCGTTATGAATGTCTTTTATCTTTAGTAATGTTTCCTGCCTTAAACTTTACTTTGCTTGATATTAATATAGTTATAATGCTTTTTTATTAGCATTCACATGGCTTATCTTTTTCCATCTTTTCCTTTCACCCTCTCTGATTGAGGACTTTCCATCATGTCCTCATATTAGGGCGTGTATACTGTAAGCTGCACAGTTGTTTTGATTTTGTTGTTCTTGTGGTTGTCATACAGACTGATGATATTTGTCTTTTAATTGGAGCTTTTATTCCCTTTATGTTTAGTGTAATTACTGAGGTAATTTGGTTTGTATCTCTCTTCTTAATATTTGCTTTCTTTATATTCACCTGTTTTATGGTTCCTTTTCTCTCCTTTTTTGCCTTGTTTTCTTTCAGTTAAATGTCTTTTATTATTCCATTCTTCCTTTTATTAGCTTGTTTGTTATATATTCTTTTACCACTCTTTTAGTTGTTACTTTAGAGATTACAATATCATTCCTTGACTTATTTGCATCTAATGTAATTTATATTTTTACCATTTCCTGTTAAACAATGTTTCCTAAATAATAACTCATCTCTTCTTCTTGCCTCTTTTGTTTGTTACTGTTGGTATACATTTTAATTCTACGTACATCTCCAACCCTACAAAACATTTGTATTGTTGCTGATACAGTCAAAATTAATGTGTCACAAATTTATGCTTTCTATTCCTGCATTTCTGTGTTTCTATCTGGTATTTTCTTATGTAAGAATTTTCATTGATATTTCCTTTTTAAATTTTTTAAAATTGCGATATAATTGACATATAAAATTATATGAGTTTCAGGTGTACAACATAATGATTTGATATTTGTATATATTGTGAAATGATCAGTACAATAAGTCTAGTTAACATCCATCACCACATAATATTTCCTTTAATGAAAGTCTGCTGGGAATGAATTATATGTCTTTACTTACCTGAAAATGTATTTAATTTGTCTTTATTTTAGAAGAATTATTTTCGAAGAATTATTTTCAGTCAGTGGATATAGAATTTTAGGTTGGCATCATTTTCTTTCAGCACTTTCAAGACATCATTCCTTTGTTTTTTCGTCTTATTGCTGCTCCTCTGAAAGTAATGTGTCTGTTTTCTCTGGCTGCTTTTAAGATTTTTGTCTTTATCTCTGTTTTCAGCAGTTTTATGTTGATATACCAAGGTGCGGTTTCTTTATGTTTATCCTACTTAGGTTCTAGAGCATTTTGGATTTTTCCTTGATGGCTTTTGTGAGTTTTTTTTTTTTGTGAGGAAGATCAGCACTGAGTTAACATCTGCCAATCTTCCTCTTTTTTTTTGTTGAGGAAGACTGGCCCTGGGCTAACATCCGTGCCCATCTTCCTCCACTTTATATGGGACGCCGCCACAGCATGGCTTGACAAGCAGTGCATCGGTGCACGCGGGGCATCCGAACCCAGGGCTACTGCAGTGGAGCACGCACACTTAACCTCTACGCCACCGAGCCAGCCCCTTTTGTGAGTTTTTGAAATATCTAGAATGTTATCTCTTTATATATTGCTTCTGTCCATTTTGTCTCTTCTCTTCTTTTGGTGATAATTTCCATCTTATTTATTTTCTTGAACATACAAACTACAGTTATTTCAATTATTTTAAAGTCTGTCTCTGATAACTCCAATGTCTGGGTTACCTGTATGTCTGTTTCTACTGCCTGTTTATTTTTTGGTCTTGTTTCTTTTCATGGCTGGTAATTATTGATTAAAGACCAGATATTTTGTATGAAAAATGTAAGAGGGGCTGGCCCGGTGGTGTAGCGGTTAAGTTCACGTGTTCTGCTTCAGTGGCCCAGGGTTCACCAGTCTGGATCCTGGGCACGGACCTGCTCATCACTCATCAAACCATACTGAGGTGGTGTCCCACAAAGAAGAACTAGAAGGACCTACAACTAGGATATACATCTATGTACTGGGGTTTTGGGGAGAAAAAAAGAAAAAGAAGAAGATTGGCAACAGATGTTAGTTCAGAGCCGATCTTCCTTAAAAAAAAAAAAAGTAAAAGGCCTATAGGATTAAAAAAAAAGAAGCATGAAACTCGGGATGAAATGATCTTCCTCCAGAAAGGAGTCACACTGTCTTCTCATAGGCAGTTAACGTAGAGCTGTTCTGAGATGGAGCTGCAGCCTCTGTAAGGCTCGTCTGTGTTTGGTTTATTCCTCATCTCCATGGTGTGCACTTCCAGATGTCTCAGCTAAGACCTGGCATATTTACTAGAGCAGTCTCCTCCTGGCAGGTCTTAAACTCCAACTTTCTTCTTTAGTCTTCAGTACAATGAGACTACTGCCTCTTTTCCTGTGTAGCTTAAGAATAGGGAAAGTGCCTCAAATGTAATTGTCCAACGTGGGGCTCGCTTTTCTGTACCTCCATGCTCTCAGGGATCTTGCCACCTCAAGTCCTAGCTGCCTGAGAATCATACTCCCCCAATTTTATTTTTTTATTTTTATTTTGTTTGTGTCACCCCTAAATTCAGATGATGAAACTTAATGTGATGGTGTTTGGAGGTGGGGCCTGTGGGAGGTAATTAGGTCATGAAGGAGGAGTCCTTATGATGGGATTAGTGTCCTTATGAAAGAGGTGCCAGAGAGATCCCTCATGTGTGATTACAGTGAGAAGACAGCTGTCACTGAGGAAGTGGGCTCTCACCAAACACTGAATCTGCTGGAGCCGTGGTCTTGGACGTCCCAGCCTTCGGAGCTATAAGAAATAAAGGTTGGGTGTTCACAAGCCACCCAGTCTATAGTAGTCTGTTATAGCAGCCCTAATGATCTAAGATGGGGAGAACTTTATTTTTTTTAATTGAGATATAATTGACATATAACATTATGTTAGTTTCAGGTGTATAACATAGTGGTTCAATATATGTATATGTTGTGAAATGATCACCACAATAAATCTAGTTAACGTCCATCATCACACATAGTTACAAAATTTTTTGTGTGTGATGAGAACTTTTAAGATCTACTCTCTTAGCAACTTTCAAATATACCATGCAGTATTGTTAATCATTGTCACCATGCTGTACGTTACATCCCCAGAACTTGTTTATTTTATAACTGGAAGTTTGTATCTTTTACATACTCCCCCAATTTTAATTTTTGTCTCCCTAATCTTGTGGGATTGCTGAAAGATCTGTTGATGTCCTGCTTCTTTGCAGCCATCCTTTATCGCTTCACCAAGAGTCCACAAATATCATGGGGAAAACAAGTTGCGTGCAAAATGTAGGGATTACCTCAAAGACCTTCTCTTCATTCTAGAATCTTGGCTTCTCTTCTGGCTGCCCAAGCGGCTCTTTCATGACCTCAAACAGTTGTTCTTTTGTATTATATTCAGCTTGCCTAGTTTTTTTCTGTGGGAGCATTAGTCTGCTACAACCTACTACATCCTAGCTGGAAAGTTAAATTACCAGAAGTGGTCATTTAATGTCCAATAATAAATTCTTATTACTCAGGGTTCTCAAGAGAAACAGAGCTAGTATGGATATATAAGAGGGGATTTATTATGAGAATTGGCTCATGTGATTATGGAGGCTAAGACAGGCCATGATATGCCATCTGCAAGCTGGAGAACCAGGAAAGCTGGTGGTGTAATTCAGTCTGACTCCGAAGGCCTGAGAACCAGGGTAGCTGATGGTGAGGCCCGGTCTGAGGCTGAGGGCCTGAGGGTGGGGTGGCGGGTGCTGGTGTAACTCCCCGAGTCTGAATGCCCAAGAAGGCGGGAGAAGATGGATGCCCACGTCTCAGCCCAAGAAGAGAGAGAGAATTCACCCTTCCTCTGCATTTTTTGTTCTATTCATGCCCTTGACAGATTGGATGATGCCCACCCATGTGGGTGAGGACAGATCTTCTTTACTCAGTCTACTGATTCAAATGCTAATATCTTCTGGAAACATCCTCACAGACAAACCCAGAAATAATGTTTTACCAGCTCTCTGGGCATCCCTTAGCCCAGTCAAGTTGACTCATAAAATTAATCATTATAGCTTCTAAAGACTTTTGATATATATTATCAAATTGATCCCCAGATGGGGGGCGGAGTCAAGATGGTGGCGTAAGCAGACTCGGAACTCACCTCCTCCCGTGGACACAGCCAATTTACAACTACTCGTGGAAGGATTGCCCCTGAGACAGAACTGAAAACTGGATAAGAGGAACTCCTGCAACAACGGACAATCCTGGCTGGGGTGGAAGAGGCAGAGACTCCCTTCTGGAGAGGAAAAACGCCGCCTTCACAAGCCGCCAGCTTCACGGCCGCCGGGAGCAGCTCACAGGTACGTACGCAGCCTCCCTGGAGGCGCGGGGCCCTGAGCCGGGGAGCGCCCCCGCTGCGGGCATTTTGTGGACCCAGCACAATCGAGACCAGCGGCATAATATCTGACTTTGCCTGCTGCTGAAGCATTGGGGAGCACCCCCAGAAAACCCAGTTCACAAAGAAACTAAGACTGGCTCTTGAAGGGCCCGCGCACAAACTCACCCGTTCCAGAAAGCATCCTAAAATCACCAGAAAGAAAGGTGCACGGTGCTTTGGTGACAAGAGACTCACCTGGTGGGCCCTGAGTGCATCTCGGTGTGGGGTGAGA
Source organism: Diceros bicornis minor (assembly GCF_020826845.1). NCBI lineage: Eukaryota > Metazoa > Chordata > Mammalia > Perissodactyla > Rhinocerotidae > Diceros > Diceros bicornis. The sequence goes on along the minus strand of NC_080755.1, from coordinate 12,998,775 downwards.
CCTCTCCAGGGACTGGGACATTGGCGGCGGCCATTGTTGTGGCCTGGTGTGGGCGTGCTGACACAGACGCCATTGGAGTTCTCCCTGAGGCCTGCTAGCCCAGGGTCTGCTCTACCCGCTAGAGCACCAATTTAATCCAGCTCAGCCAGGGCAGGCAGCCCACCCTAGAGACTGGCCCTACCCAACAACAAGCCCTCAGGCAACTTGTGGGCCTGCATAGATTGGTGACTGGATTCTCTGCAGCCTGGCAACTGAGCTGACTTGAGCGGGGCAGGGTGTGCACAAGGAGCGGGTGGAGAGTGTGGGGCAGTGGCGGAGTGTGTGGGGCTCCCGCCGTGGAGAGACTGGGTCCGCTTGGGGAGGTCTGGGCATTCACACGGGGCAGGACTGTGTTGACTGTGTGTGTGGACCTGTGGGCAACAGGGCTTGTCAGCTGCAGAAGACTTGTGCTTCTCAAAGACCCACATAGGAGGTTTGCTCCACCTTCCAAAGCCTGAAACAATTGGGTGCTCCTGTGCCTGAGGCCAGCCCCACCCAGCTGCAATCCTCAGAGAGCTGACAAGAGACCTAATAGGCTAGAGGCTTACAGCAATTGTAAGGCCCTAAGCCTAACAACCTGCCACGCTGGGGGCCTACTCAGTTAAAAGAAATACTGCAACATAAATGTGGTATTAGAGCTTATAGCCAACTGTGCTGGGGCTCCCCACACCTGATAAAGAGACTGAAGGGCCCACAACAACTACAAGCAGCTGAGCATTACAACAGCTGGCCAGAAGCATAACTCAGCCTCCCTGGGTGCGTACAGGGAGAGCAAACAGGCCACAATAGAAGGACACACGTAGCCCACATAGGGGCCACCCCTGGAACATTGAGAACTGAGGGAAGCACACTGGAAGCCTCCTAAGGCATCACTTACATAAGGTCACCTATCCAAGGGCAGGAGACATAGCTGACCTACCTAATACGTAGACACAAGCACAGGGAAAGAGGCAAAATGAGGAGGCAAAAGAATACATTCCAAGTAAGGGAACAGGACAAAACCCCAGAAAAGGAACTAAGTGAAACAGAAATGAGCAACCTACCCGACAGAGAGTTCAAACTAAGAGTGTTAAGGATGCTCACTGATCTGGGGAGAAGAATAGATGAACTCAGTGAGAATGTCAACAAAGAAATGGAAGATATAAAAAAGAACCAATCAGAAATGACGAATACAATACTGGAAATGAAAAATTCATTAGAGGGACTCAAAAGCAGAGTAGAGGATACAGAAGAACGGATCTGTGAGCTGGAAGAAAGACTAGAAGAAATTACCCAAGGTGAACAGGTAAAAGAGAAAAGAATTAAAAAGAGTGAGGACAGTCTCAGGGACCTCTGGGACAACATCAAGTGCACTAACATCGTGTTATAGGTGTCCCGGAAGGAGAAGAGCGAGACAAGGGGGCAGAGAATCTATTTCAAGAAATAATAGATGAAAACTTCCCTAACCTAAGGAAGGAAACAGACATCCAGGTACAGGAAGCACAGAGAGCCCCAAACAAGATAAACCCAAAGAGGCCCACACCAAGACACATCATAATCAAAATGTCCATAATTAAAGATAAAGAGAGAATCCTAAAAGCCGCAAGAGAATGTCAAGTTACATACAAAGGAAACCCCATAAGGCTATCAGCTGACTTCTCAGCAGAAACCTTACAGGCTAGAAGAGAATGGCACGATATATTTAAAGTGCTAAAAGGAAAAAACTTACAGCCAAGAATACTCTACCCAGCAAGGTTATCATTCAAAATGGAAGGAGAGATCAAAATTTTCCCAGATAAGCAAAAATTAAAGGAGTTTGTCACCAAGAAACCAGTGCTACAAGAAATGTTAAAGGGACTGATTTAAGGGGAAAAGAGAAGACCACAAATAGGAAAAATTATCTATTTCCATGATAAGAGGGAAATGGATACAAATGCACAAAAAAGAGGTTAGATATGATATCAAAAACATAAAAGGAGGGAGGAGGGGAGTTAAAGAGTACAGCTTTCAGACAGAGGTCAAACTAAAGTGACCATCAATTCTGTATAGAAGAAGTAAGGAACAGAGAAGGACTACTAAAACACTGAGAAAAAAAAAAAAAGTTAAAAAATGGCAGTAAGTACATACTTATCAATAGTTACTTTAAACGTCAATGGACTAAATGCTCCAATTAAAAGGCATAGGGTGGCTGACTGGATAGAAAAACAAGACCCATATATATGCTGCATACAAGAGACACACTTCAGACCTAAAGACACTCACAAACTGAAAGTGAAGGGATGGAAAAAGATACTCCACGCAAATGGCAATGAAAAGAAAGCTGGGGTAGCAGTACTCATATCAGACAAAATAGACTTTAAAACAAAAACTGTAAAAAGAGACAAAGAAGGGCATTACATAATGATCAAGGGAACAATCCAACAAGAGGATATAACACTTGTAAATATCTACGCACCCAATGTAGGTGCACCTAAATATATAAAGCAATTATTAACAGACATAAAAAGAGAAATAGACAGTAACACAATAATAGTAGGGGACTTTAACACTCCACTTACACCAACGGATAGATCATCCAAACAGAAGATCAATAAGGAAACATTGGCCTTAAACGACACACTAGAACAGATGGACCTAGTAGATATATACAGAGCATTCCATCCAAAAACCGAAGAATACACGTTCTTTTCAAATGCACATGGAACATTCTCCAGGATTGATCACATATTAGGCCACAAAACGAGTCTCCATAAATTTAAGAAGATTGAAATAATACCAAGCATCTTTTCTGACCACAACGGTATGAAACTAGAAATCAACTATAGGAAGAAAATCAGAAAAGCCATAAATACATGGAGATTAAACAAAATGCTACTGAACAACGACTGGGTTAACGAAGAAATCAAAGAAGAAATCAAAAAATACCTGGAGACAAATGAAAATGAAAATACGACATGCCAGAATTTATGGGATACAGCAAAAGCAGTTCTAAGAGGGAAGTTTATAGCGATACAGGCTTATCTCAACAAACAAGAAAAATCTCAAATAAACAATCTAACAATGCACCTAAAGGAACAAGAAAAAGAAGAACAAACAAAGCCCAAAATCAGTAGAAGAAGGGAAATAATAAAAATCAGAGCAGAAATAAATGAAATAGAGACCAAAAAAACAATAGAAAAAATTAATAAAACCAAGAGCTGGTTCTTTGAAAAGATCAACAAAATAGACAAACCTTTAGCTAGACTCACCAAGAAAAAAAGAGAGAAGGCACAAATAAGTAAAATCAGAAATGAAAGAGGAGAAATTACAACAGACACCTCAGAAATACAAAAGATTATAAGAGAATACTATGAAAAGCTATATGCCAACCAATTCGACAATCTGGAAGAAATGGATAAATTCTTAGAATCATACAACCTTCCAAAACTGGATCAAGAAGAAGTAGAGAATTTGAATAGACCAATCACCAGTAAGGAGATCAAAACAGTAATCAAAAACCTCCCCAAAAATAAAAGTCCAGGACCAGACGGCTTCCCTGGTGAATTCTACCAAACATTCAAAGAAGACTTAATACCTATCCTTCTCAAACTCTTCCAAAAAATTGAGGAGGGGGGGAAGCTCCCTAACTCATTCTACGAAGCTGACATTACCCTGATACCAAAACCAGACAAGGACAACACACACAAAAAAAAGAAAATTACAGGCCAATATCACTGATGAACATCGATGCGAAAATCCTCAACAAAATACTAGCAAATCGCATGCAACAATACGGTAAAAAGATTATACACCATGATCAAGTGGGATTTATTCCAGGTATGCAGGGATGGTTTAACATTCGCAAATCAATCAACGTGATACACCACATTAATAAAATGAAGAACAAAAATCACATGATCATCTCAATAGATGCAGAGAAAGCATTTGACAAGATACAGCATCCATTTATGATAAAAACTCTGAATAAAATGGGTATAGAAGGAAAGTACCTCAACATAATAAAGACCATATATGAGAAACCCACAGCTAATATCATCCTCAATGGTGAAAAACTGAAAGTTATCCCTCTAAGAACAGGAACCAGACAAGGATGCCCACTGTCACCACTCCTATTTAACATAGTATTGGAAGTCCTAGCCAGAGCAATCAGGCAAGAGAAAGAAATAAAAGGGATCCAAATTGGAAAGGAAGAAGTGAAACTGTCACTATTTGCAGATGACATGATTTTATATATAGAAAACCCTAAAGAATCCACCAGAAAACTTTTAGACGTAATAAACGAATATGGTAAAGTTGCAGGATACAAAATCAACATACAAAAATCAGTTGCATTTCTGTACACTAACAACGAAGTAGCAGAAAGAGAAATTAAGAATACCATCCCATTTACAATTGCAAAAAAAAGAATAAAATACCTAGGAATAAACTTAACCAAAGAGGTGAAAGATCTGTACACCGAAAACTATAAAACATTTCTGAAAGAAATTGAAGAAGACACAAAGAAATGGAAAGATATTCCGTGCTCTTGGATTGGAAGAATTAACATAGTTAAGATGTCCATACTTCCTAAAGCCATCTATAGATCCAATGCAATCCCTATCAAAGTTCCAACAACATTTTTCACAGAAATAGAACAAAGAATCCTAAAATTTATATGGAACAACAAAAGACCCCGAATAGCTAAAGGAATCCTGAGAAAAAAGAACAAAGCTGGAGGTATCACACTCCCTGATTTCAAAATATACTACAAAGCTATAGTAACCAAAACAGCATGGTACTGGCACAAAAACAGACACACAGATGAATGGAATAGAATCGAAAGCCCAGAAATAAACCCACACATCTATGGACAGCTAATCTTTGACAAAGGAGCCAAGAACATACAATGGGGAAAAGAAAGTCTCTTCAACAAATGGCGTTGGGAAAACTGGATAGCCACATGCAAAAAAATGAAAGTAGACCCTTACCTTACACCATGCACAAAAATTAACTCCAAATGGATTAAAGACTTGAATGTAAGACCTGAAACTATGAAACTTCTAGAAGAAAACATAGGCAGTTCGCTCTTCCACATTGGTCTTAGCAACATCTTTTCAAACACCACATCTGACCGGGCAAGAGAAACAATAGAAAAAATAAACAAATGGGACTACATCAAACTAAAACACTTCTGCACAGCAAAGGAAACCATCAACAAAACGAAAAGACAACCTAACAATTGGGAGAAGATATTTGCAAACCATACATCTGATAAGGGCTTAATCTCCAAAATATATAAAGAACTCATGCATCTCAACAACAAAAAAACTACCAACCCAATTAAAAAATGGGCAAAAGACCTGAACAGACATTTCTCCAAAGAAGATATACAGATGGCCAACAGACACATGAAAAGATGTTCAAAATCACTAACTATCAGGGAAATGCAAATCAAAACTACAATGAGATATCACCTCACGCCCGTCAGAATGGCTATAATTAACAAGACAGGAAACAATATGTGTTGGAGAGGATGTGGAGAAAAGGGAACTCTCATACACTGCTGGTGGGAGTGCAAACTGGTGCAGCCACTATGGAAAACAGTATGGAGATTCCTCAAAAAATCAAGGATAGAACTACCATATGATCCAGCTATTCCACTGCTGGGTATTTATCCAAAGAACTTGAAAACACCAATTTGCAAAGGTACATGCACCCCTGTGTTCATTGTAGCGTTATTCACAATAGCCAAGACTTGGAAGCAACCTAAGTGCCCATCAAGGGACGAATGGATAAAGAAGCTGTGGTATATATACACAATGGAATACTACTCAGCCATAAGAAACGATGAAATCCAGCCATTTGTGACAACATGGATGGACATTGAGAGTATAATGCAAAGTGAAATAAGTCAGAGGGAGAAGGTCAAATACCGTATGATTTCCTTCATTAAGTAGTAGATAATAACAACAATAAACAAACACATAGGGACAGAGAGTGGATTGGTGGTTACCAGAGGGGAAGGGGGGAGGGAGGAGGGTGAAAGGGATAATTCAGCACATGTGTGTGGTGATGGGTTGTAATTAGTATTTTGGTGGTGAACATGATGTAGTCCATGCAGAAATAGAAGTACAATGATGTACACCTGAAATTTTTACAATGTTATAAACCAATGTTACTGCAATAAACAAAAAATTAAATAAAAAAAAAAATTGATCCCCAGATGGCTATTCTAATCATGTTTCCATCCAAAGTGTATCATAGTAGAACCCCTTTTCCACACTTTCGCTTTCCACAGTTTGAGTTACCCACGGTCAACTGCAATCCATATATATTAAATGGAAAATTCCAGAAATAAACAATTCCTAATTTTTATTTATTTGTTTTTATTTATTTTTTTTGCTGAGGAAGATTCGCCCTGAGCCAACATCCACTGCCAATCTTCCTCTTTTTCTTTTGTATGTGAGCCACTGCTACGGCATGGGCACTGGCAGATGAGCGGTGTAGGTCCACGCCTGGGAACTGAAACTGGGCCATCAAAGCGGCAGAGTGCGCTGAACTTAACCACTAGGCCACCAGGGCTGGCCCTCCCAAGTTTTATTTATTTATTTAATTAAATTAAATTAAATTAATTAATTATTTTTTTTGTGAGGAAGATCAGCCCTGAGCTAACATCCATGGCAATCCTCCTCTTTTTGCTGAGGAAGACTGGCCCTGGGCTAACATCCATGCCCATCTTCCTCTACTTTATATGGGATGCTACCACAGCATGGCCTGACAAGCAGTGCTTCGGTGCATGCCCGGGATCTGAACCCCAGGCTGCCAGCAGCAGAGCCCGTGCACTTAACCGCTATGCCATGGGGCCAGCCCCCTCCTCCCAAGTTTTAAAATGTGCACAGTTCTGAGAAGTAGGTGACTCTTGCACCACCTGTTCTGTCCTGCCCGGGATGTGAATCAACCCTTTGTCCAGCGTGTCCACGCTGTATATGCTACCCGTCCGTTAGTCACTTAATAGCTCTCTTGGTTATCAGATCGACTGTCACAGTACCACAGTGCTTGTGTTCAAGTAACTCTTATTTTATTTAATAATGGCCCCAAAGTGCAAGAGTACTGATATGGGCAATTCAGATATGCCGAAGAGAAGCCATAAGGTGCTTTCTTTAAGTGAAAAGGAGAAAGTTCTTGACTTAATAAGAAAAGAAAAAAAATTGTATGCTGAAGTTGCTAAGATCTACAGTAATAAAGAATCTTTTATTTATGAAATTGTGAAGAAGGAAAAAGAAATTTGTGCTAGTTTTGCTGTTGCATCTCAAATATGTAAGGATACGAGACAGAAGTATGTATAGGGTTCGGTACTATCCTCGGTTTCAGGTATCCACTAGGGGTCTTGGAACCATATCCTCCAAGGATAAGGGGATAAGGGGGAACTACTGTATCTAATGACCAAGTACAAAGTTATCTGTGTGCATGTAATATCCACTATTCAGGGGTAAGCTGATGGACAGAAGAAATTGTAGCCTTACTCCCCAGCTTACTCAACACAGGGCTTTACTTACAGTAATGTAGCAGAATGAGAACAGCATAGTTTCATCACTTTTAGTTGTGCAATCTTGAGTGGATTAACTTGATTCTGTGAGTTTTAATTTTCTTATCTTAGAATGATGTAAATCTCCCAGAGTTGCTTGGATGATTAGTTGAGCTATGTGTGTAAAGCTCCAGACACATAGCACGTGTTCATTAAAGGGGAACTATTTTTATAAGCAGTGAGTCATAGATATATGTTGAATGAATGGATGAATGAAAGAATGAGTGAATAAGTTAATCATTTAGGGAGAAAGAAGCTGCCTATACCTGGTTTCGGTGGACAGGAGACAGCATAAGGAGATTGGGCATCTGCAGCAGGGGACAGCATAGAGCAGCAAAACAAACTCACGATGGGGCGTGTTCAGTGCCAATGATATTTCACTAACTTGCCAAAAGGCAAAGAGTTAACTGTCAGAAAATAGGAGAGCAACTCTCGGTTGTTCTGTGGGCAGCTTTGAATTGTGGGGGACTTCAGAATCATTTGTGCTTTCTATTACTTTTGCCCTAAGGTGAACGCTGAGAGAAGGGGTCTCTTTCCCTGTCACTTCAAACACATGTAAATTTGGCTTGCCATAAAGCAAAGTCAATGACGATAAATTCTTTGGTGAAAACCTTTGTTCACATCACTTGCAAAATCATGGAAACCCAGAATTGCAGAAATCTCTGAATTGTAGAGCCTGAGAGACCTCAGAGTTCATTGGTCCTGTTTTTCATTCTCACTGGAATCACTGCAGCAGAAGTCTCTACAGTTGCTCCTGTACCTGCTGCCTTTTTGCTCTCACACCGTGATTATGCTGCTTACTGGGGGAGCCTATTCGATGCTGGCCTGCCAGCCACAATGTCCTTCCAGGAAGAGAGCTGAAATCGGCTTCTTGATAATGTTTCTCTATTGATCTGATGTTTAGAAGGTTAGCCTTCTAAAGTTTCATGGAATAATTCTAATCCTTTTTCCTAAAAGTCTTTTTCAACCATTTGAAGATAGCCCTCCATGGAAAAAGCACCAGATGAGGAATCAGAAGATTTGAATTGTAATCCAAGTTCTATACTAGCAATGAGACATTGTATAATACTCATTTTGTAGACTAGCAACCTGAGGCTAAAGTTAAGCAAATTGCCCAAGGTCACACAGCTGTTAAATGGTGGACTTGCGCTGTGAGCCCCGCTTTGCAGGTGCTGAAACGCAAGCTCCTCTCCGTTACTTTATGGGGCATTAGTGTGCTGTTGCTGGTCTGTGTTGAACTTGTGGTCAATGAAACTTCACTCTTTTCTCTCCCATGAACTTTGGTCAGGTCAGATTTTCTCCATTTGGAACTTATGTTAGTCTATCTATCTATGTATCTATCATCTATCATCATCTGTCATCTGCCTATCTATTTATTTTTGCTTAAATGTATAACTATACTTTTCCCTGTTAAATCTAAAACAGAGGGGTTGGCCATCATTTCAGTCTGTCAAAATGATTATCGGTTTTTATCATATAACATCTCCCTTCAAACTCTGAGTTAGCCACAAATCTGGCAATTTTTGAAGTTGAAAAAAGACATTGCTAAAATTTTTAGTGGAATTATTTCAGGCAGGGTCATGTGATAGGCAACCGGCAACTTCAGCCAGTTGTGACCATATCCAACTGTCCTATTAATCACGTATTTTCAATCTGACCACAATGATATCCCAACAGGCTTCACCTCATTTCCTAGTGGATGTGTTGATGGTTTGGCATCATGACCTTAGTGAACCCACGTTGGCTCCATGTGATCACAGCATTCTTTTCTAAGTGGTTCACAAACCATCTATTTAGTAATTTTACTCTAGAATTTTGCCAAGGTTTGACATCAAGAATTTGCTTTGACCAAACTGTAGTTCCCAGAATCTAGGCTTTCTCGAATTTCACAATCAACAACTAATTTCCAGTCTTCTGGCACCTCTTTGTTCTTCATGTTTTTCCCCCCAAAGACTGCCAACAGTGGTTGCATAATTACATATCCGAGTCTGTCAGTACTTTGGGTTGCAATCTGTCTGGGCTGGAAGGTGTGATCTCATTTAAAGTGTGATATAGTCGAAAGAGAAGTGTACCTAGCGTAGTAGACCTAAATTCTTGACTAGTTGCATCACTTCCTAGTTGTGTGACCTGTGGTAAATTACTTAGTCTATGTAGCTTCTGTTTCCTCATCTGTAAAGGAATAAAACCTCACAGGGTCTTGAAAGGATTACATGAGTTAACAGCTGGGAAAGTGTCTAGAGTAGCATAAGCTTCAAAAATCTGAATTTCCCTTAATGCCTTACCTATCCGGATTTCAATTTATTCTTTAGATTTTTAAGTGTCCTTTAGAATTTGAAGACAATTCTTTTTGCTGGAGAAGACAAAAGGAAACAAGAACTCTTTGGGGATGCAAGGTGGTATAGAGCAACGGACTGGGAGAAACATGAGATGCCACTTAACGTGAGGATGTTTCATTGACTTGCTGTGTGACCTTGAGCAAGTCATGTGATCACTCTGGGTTTTATTCATCTATAAAATGAGGGGGAAGGACTGGGTGATTTCTCAGTTCTAGTTCTTAGTTCTAAAGTCTATGAATCTAGTTTTGAGTTTCCACATCCTTCAACTATATAACCTTCCTCCTGTAGACGGGTCTATCCTTTTAGCAAGTTCTTGATCCACTTTGTGAATAAATCTCAGAAATTAAAAAATCCTGAGCAGACCCCTTGCCATACAAAATGCTTCTGAGCTGAATCTCTGTCATCAGTGGGTTGACATGGGCTATTAGCCCAAATGAGCCCAAATTAGGATGACAAACCTGCTGTCCCCTACCCTATTATTCACTGCTTTGGATTATCCAGGATTTGATTCTATCACTAGCCTAATGATTGAGAATTGATGGCCTAATAATTCTATGTCAACATATAGAGATGTTATGGAAATAATTATGTAGCACTTTCCAAACGAAAGTGTTTTTTGATAAATGAGAATGGATTTCAGATGTAAAATACAGCAATTACTCTTTGCCCTAGAATGCTGAAAGAAGGCTTTGGATCTACACAGGAAGTAGCTATTCATCAGTTGTGATTAATTTGCAAAAAAATCACATTGCTTGTCTCTAAAATATTAATAATAAGAACTCTGTTTTTATTGTACTTATTTTCTACTCTGGGGACATTAACCAAAATCTACAGAAAGTGTTTTCTGATCTCAAGGTAATTAAATACATAGACATCTTTGCTCCTCTTTTCAGGGCAGATTTTACCAGATAAATTTCATTCATTCATTTCCATTACATATACCTTAATTTATTGAAGAAACATTTCAAACACTTATTGTATGCTAGGCCTCATGTGGGCTTAGGGAAGAACTGCGGGGTGACCTTGCTTTTAGAGAAGTCTTCATCGCGCAGGAGAGGGTAGTAGGGGCCATTAGAAAGTGGGCTCTGGATCCCCAACCTTTCAGGAGTCTTGCTCCTCTGTTAATCCCTCTTTCTGCATTCGTAACCTCTTGTTTTTATCATCCAAATACGCTCTGTGTCTTATATCTTAAAAATAAACAACAAACCTCTACTAACTCATCATGTCTCTCCAGGATTACCCTGCTTTTCCATTCCCCATGAAAGAGCTCTCTGCATGTGCTGCCTCCACTTTACTTCCCATCCATTCGTCAACTGACTCTGGCCCAACTTCCCCTCCTCCATCCCACCAAAACTGCTCTTGATAAGCTCACTAATGACTTTCAAGTTATTAAATCCAATGGATACTTTTATTTTATTTTTTTTTATTTTTATTTTTTGTTGAGGAAGATTGTCCCTGAGCTAACATCTGTGCCAGTCTCCCTCTATTTTGCATGTGGGATGCCGCCTCAGCATGGCTTGATGAGTGGTGTGTAGGTCTGCATCCAGGATCCGAAACCCTGAACCCCGGCTGCCGAAGCAGAGTGCGCGAACTTAACGACTATACCACTGGGCTGACCCCTGGATACTTTTAAATTCCCGTCTTACTTGACCTCTCAGTAGCATTTGAACCAATTGATATTCCCTCTTGAAATACTCTCTTCCTTTGACAATACACTCTCTGTTTCCCTTTTCTTCTATGGCCAGTCCTTTTTATTTCCCTCTGATGAGTCCTCTTCCTCTGTGAAGCCTCTAAATGCTGATGTTCCTCGTGGCTTGTTGCACCCTCTCATCTTGTCTTGTCTCCTCTCCTCTGCTCTCTTTTCCTCTCTTTTTCTTTTCTCCCTTTCTTATCTCTCTCTTCTGAGGTAACCTCATCCTTTCTCATGATCTAAACGCTACCTATATGTCAAAGAGTCTCAAGTTTATAACTGCAGCCCGGCTCTCTTTTCTGAGCTCCAGATGTCAATAGTGAACTGCCTACTTGATATTATTATTCGAATGTCTCATAGACATTTCAAACTAAACATCTTAAAATAGGAGTTCTAGAGCTCCCTCCACAAATCTGCTCCTTCTACAGGATTCTCCATCTTGGTGAACTATATCTCCTTATGCCTAGGTGCTCAAGGGTATCTCTGGCCTACTCCTCCTGTCTGAACTCTAGTATCAACATGTCCAAAGCCAGTCTATTGACTTCCATCCTTTCTGTCAGCACTCTGCTCTCAAGAATCTTCATAACAAACACATCTTAAAATACGCATTCACAAAAAGAAGGAAGGAAAGAAGGAAGGAAGGGAAAATGGAAGAAAAGAAGAAACAAAAATAAATCCAAAGCCATCTGGTTCTGCCTCACAGCATCTACTGTGCTATTAACGTCAGAACCTGGTGGTGAGTTTTGACTCCTCCCTTTCCGGTATCCCTTACATCAAATTCATGCAAGAGAAAGTCACTTCCACCTCTGGCCATGATGGAATAACGGGGAGTAAATTCACCTTTCCATCTTACACGCTGAAAAACTGTGCAAAATATGTGAAATGATTTTCAGGGGATTAGACAACTGGTTGATTGGACAATAGGCGGTGCAGGACAATGATCCCTGAGAGAAGGGAAACAATTAATGTGAGCCCTGCAGTTGATTTCCCAAGCACTTAATATTTCACCTGCATGTGTGCCTGTGTATTATCTTTTCCCTCCACTAGAATATGAACTCCAGAAAGGGCAGAAACTTGACTGCCTAGTTGAACACCCAGCCCAGTGCCTAGCCCAATTGTAAGCACCCAATAAATTTTCTAGATGGGGTAAATAAATGGGTGAATCCTTGATAACTTCTGCTCTCTCACTAGCCAAGTCCTATCTATTCTGCCTTTTAACTACATCTCAAATTCATCCACTGCTCTCCAGCTCCCCTGGTATTACCCTGACCCGCGACACCAGCATCTCTTCCCGGACAAGTACTATCCCTTCCGAGGCGCTCTCCTTACTTCTCCTCTTGCCTTCCTCCAAACACTTTCCTCAAATTGGTTATTTAAAATGTAAGCTTCAGCCTGTCACTCTGTATTAAAACATATCAATGGTTTCTGCACTTTGGATAATCCAAACTCCTTGCAAGGGAGTGGCCAGCTACTCAGCCCGTCTGCTCAGCCACCTCCTCATCCTCTAGTTTCCTCACTCAGCAGCCCCTTGGGTCCACGGGACACAATTGGAAAACCGGCGAGCTAGATGATTGCTGATGTCCTTTCAGCTCTGGGGTGTGTGCTGTGATGCTCAGACTTATTTACCACAGTCTAAATTACCCTCTAAAATATAATTGATAAAAATTACCCATAAGTGACAATTCTAAGCATAGTGACAAGTATAAATGGAATAGAGTGTCTCTTGCTGACAGTGGGAAAAATGAGGGTTGGGCTGTAAGAATTTATGTGTCACTCTGGCATCCTCAAGGGAGAGGGACATCTCATTCTAAATACTGGTCTTGGCTTCTCAAGCATAGCAATCATGGAAGGCAAATTCTCAGTCTACCAGAGCTTTCTAGACATATCACTTGACATACAAACATACAAACATCTTTGCTTTGATTGTGTGTCGATAAGGCAATGCTTTGCTTTATTGTTTGCCTTCCAGGGTGGACTTACTCACCCCAAACACTGTGTCCAGTTGAAATGCACGTCCTTGCTTTTCAGGCCAGTTTTATCTTTCTCTGTAATTTAACTTATTGTTCTCCCAGCTCATGAATCACACTCTTGTGGGTTTAATTAGTGTGAATCAATTTACCAACCATTGGATCATACAGAATAAACAGATAAAATGCATTTTGTGGTCCTGCAAATTTGAGAACTAGGCTAGAACATGAACTTCTCGCCAAAGTATAAGGTCCCTCTGATGAAGAAATGACGTCATGGCAGAATAGGGTCAAACACAGTGATCTACAGCGTTGGCTCAAGAAAGTTTGAAGGAGGCACCAGTTCCAGGCCAGGGTCTCAGAGATGGAATGAAGAAAGAGGGAAGGAAGTAGTTATGACAATAGCCAATATCATTGATATGACCCATTTCATGTACATGGAGAGACAAATAAAATCACATTCTTTTTTGAAAGTAATGCCTTCTCTACTCCTCGCATGCCTAGATGAGCAGAAACTCCAGTCTCTCTCTCTCAGCCCCCCTCTCCCCGTTATATGGCCAGTAGTCTACAGGGTCTTGTTTGTACCTATCTCCTTATGCTGGGCTCAGGACCCAGGTGTCCCTTGAGGCTGGAGGACCCCCCCTTGCTGAGTTCCAACAACGCTTCACTGTCACTGGTTCTGTTCTAAAAGTCACGCCGTGTCTGGGTGTCTGTGTGGGGTCACTGCTGCAGGCACGCAGTTGTTCTTTGAAGAGTAATGGGGTTCGACTCCTGTCAGACCTGCCCTTCCCGTGGCCCCAACCGTGCTCCCCCACCCCCAGCACACACACACACCTCAAACTGGCATGACCCCAACATCCTACTTTTAAAATCCATTCGCTTCACTGCCAATTCCCTGGGGGCTAGTCACCTTGGGAGGGCTGGCCTGGGACAGGCTCCAGCATCCACTGCCACATGGACCCTGAGTGGCCACTACCCTGAGGTCACTAATTTGCTCCCTCCCGGAACCAAGAAGAGCCTGCCCAAGAGACACGTTCTTACTTCCACTTTTAGAGCCACAGGAAGCAAATTTCTGGAAGATTTCCAATACATTTTATCCCTAATATCACCCTCAGGAGTTCAGCAATGTTGAGATCTAGTCTCATAACATCCCAGTATATACTCAAAAACCTTTGTTTTAATAATTTAAAAGATGGATATTTGTGTTTCTTGTTTTCTTGTGTGAGTGTGTTTGTTTTTTTAATCTTATTAGGCAAGAAGCTAAAGTGCTGACTTTGCTGGATACAACACACTCTGGCCTCGTATGGTGAAAAGATGTGTGTGTGTGTGTGTGTGTGTGTGTGTGTGTGTGTGAATGTACATGTTCCTGTAAAAGCACAGGCCGGGGGTGGCTGCTGCAGGAATCCATCAGGCCCAGTATACTGAGTGGATGGGGATTCTCCAGGAAGAGAATCCCACCGGGGCAAGAGGAGATTCCGTGTGGTATAGTAGTTGAGAATGTGGATTCTGGAGCCAGACTAAAGAGCAGGGTTCAGAAAAGTGTGCTGCTGATTAAGCTGTCTGACCTGTTTCTTCACGTGTAAAAAGGGGATGATGATGATGGTGGTGGTGGTGGTGGTGATGATGATGATGATGACGAGAGAGAGATTAAAGGAGTTAATATACATAAAGCATTACTAAACACTATAAAAGTGTTAGCTATTGGTATCATCACTTTTTCCACGTGTGCGAAGATAGAACAACGTTTCAATTTTTTTTCTGAAACATTTTCTATCTTATATGACTGTATGCATTGAGTATTCCCAAGAGGATAGTTAAAGAACTGTTAGTAGTTAATGTTTAGACTAAACGAGGGAGTTTTCTCTTGCTGAATGCCATTGAGCTAGCCTTTTTGTGTCTGGGTGGCTGATGGGGGTGAGGTGGGGAGTGTGCAATGACCAGGATTTTGGAGAGGGAGAAAGGGTAAGGTGGACGGAAGGGGCAGCCCTCAGAGTGAAGAGGGGAGTGTAGAGGGAGGGAGAAAGGACTCCTCAGGGAGAATGACCTGGAGAAGAGAGAGATTGCTATATGATGAGTGACATAACACAGATTCCTGCATATCCTCGAGAATTCATCAAGAAAAATAAGATGATTTTGTAAGGCCTGAGTCAGATCTGAGTTTTGTTTTGTTTTCTTTTGTTTTTCAAAACAGACCCCATTACAGTTCAGGTAGCCATGTAGAGAACTTTGAGACTCTAGATAAATTATGTCTGTCAGTTCCCCTTGTCTTCATGTTTTGTTTTCTCCTAAGATACTAGATTTACTTAGCATGACTTCCCCCCATTTTGCCACATTTTAAAATATACATAGGGTTTCTATTGATTTTATCTTCTAGCAGTTGACCTTTTATGTAAAGAACCTCGTTTCATTTGCACATGTTCTTCAGGATTTTCCTGTGGATGAGACCCTCACTGGCAGTCTGCCAGTTGTGCATTGATGATGGCTTCTTAGACAATTCGGGTAATAGTTCCTTTAGAACTCTCAAGTAACTGTTCCCTCGCTCTGATGACTTTTGTTCTGTCAGCCAGGTCTAGAACACTCTGGGCATTTAATATCTCCCATTAGTGTGCTTCCAAACTGAATTTGGGAGGCAACATTTCCCTAAAAACTCCATTTAGCCTCTCTCTTTTCCCTTCATCTTCAGTCAAATATTTTGTGCCATGAAAGGGGGTCCTACCGTCTTCCGGCGAACTTCCATATTCTCTTACCCCCGTGTTTGAAGCTCCTGAGATGGCTTTACATTCTTTTTGCTGCCCAATTTCCGGTTTACACCTGTCCTTCAAACTGTGTGTCTCCTCGTTCCTCTCACTGGTCAATCTTCACACTGAAAGAAAAAAAAAAAATCCTCCTAAAATAGAGGTGGTTTTTGTTTGTTTGCTTTTAACAGTTAGTGGTCATAGAGATTTTTTTTTTTTTTTAAAGAAACATCTTTTTTATTCATGGCAAATACTTTTCTTGGGCTTCTAGTAACGTTTACGAAGTAACCTGGCTTTCTCAATTAATTTCTCTTTATATGATTCCTTTTAATGTTTTTTTTTTCTTTTTTTTCCAATTTACTGCTTGTGGGTTGGTCATAGTTCCCTTTTTAAAGTTGAGTAACTGCATCATGGAATTTTGAGTTTTCTGCCAGAATGTGGAACTAACTCGTGTTGTAACTACTATTACCTAGTGGTTCCTATGAAAATACTTTCTATGTAAATTCTTATCTGGCACTCAAAGCCAAGACCATGATATTTCCTTTGTTTGTGAATTCTAAAGAGCAATCCTTCCTGGGATCCCCAGACTGTGCCTCCTGCCTTATCAAATTGTGTTTCATCAACTTGTACGATAAAACAAGGTCTACCATTTTTCTGCCTAGCTTGATCTTGTGGTTTCTTCACTTTCCTTTAACGTTTTTAGTTTCATCTCACAGATTTTTGGCTTATAGTAAAACCCCACAGCAACATCGTCAGGATTTAACCATGAAATTTCTGCCTAGAAAAATTCTACTGTACTTTCTTAGCCCTGCAAGAATTTCCCAAGGTTGCTGCTGATTTTGTGCCTCACGCACAATGTATCTCTTTTCTAGGCAACACCCTCCATCCTCTCCCATGTTTGTAACTGGGCAGCTCTTAGTGCGCTGCTGACTTTCCTTCTCCTAGTGATTGCTGTGTGAAGCCCCTCACATTCAACTCAGGAGCCGAATACCCCTTTTCAATTTTGCATGTTTCTAAGCACAGAAAGTACTACATAAGTTTGCTCACTTTCTCCAGGCCCCACCCAGTCAGTTGTCTAATTAGGTGGTTTGATCACCTTATTTTCCTTTTTTTCCTGTGTCAAGCTAAAACTCACGTTCATTCGCACTCATCAGATTTATTCTAATATTTACTTTGAAGGGACCCCGTCAGCTTTCTAGTGCTGGAAGCCTCATACCAGCTTGGTTTGGGTTGAGCCTGTCCTGCCTCTGTAAGTTCTAGTTATCCTAAAGGCAACTTTATTAGTTAGGTGGTTATCAGGGACTCTACAAAGATAGATGTTTATTTCACTTTCAAGTAAACATTATCTATGGTTGGTATGGTGGCTCCATTATCATCAGGGACCCAGGCTCCTGTATTCTTGTGACACCATCCTCAGCATGTGACTTTCACTTTGAAATCTGAGATGACTTCTCTAGTCTCAGCCATCACACTTACATTTCAGTGACCAAGAATGAACAAGGCACAAGAACAGGACATGCTCCCTTCTCTTAAAGACACTTCCTAAAGTTACACACACGACATCCTCTTGTAATCCGTTGGCCAAAACTTAGTCAGACAGATACACATCTGCTGCAAGGGAGGCTGGGGAATATAGTCTTTATTTCAGGCAGCCATGTGCCCTTTTAACATTTGGGAATTCTGTTAATGAGCAAGAAGGGGAGATTAGATATTGGAGATCAATGAGAAATCCCTGATACATACCTTACTTCCACATAAATTCCCAACTACCTCTTTCTATAATCTCATCTAAGTATCCTAATTTTGGGAACTATTTATTTTATTTTATTTTCCAGCTTTATTGAGATATAATTGACATATAATATTATGTGTGTTTAAGGTGTACACTGTGTTAATTTGATACACCTATCTATTGCAAAATGATTACCACCATAGCATTAGCTAACACCTCCATCATGCCGCATAATTACCATTTCTTTTTCGTGGTGAGAACATTTAAGATTTACTCTCTTGGCATCTTTCAAGTATATAATACAGTATTATTAACTATAATCGCCATGTTGTAAATTAGATTCCAAGAACTTATTCATCTTATAACTGGAAGTTTGGACCCTTTGACCCACATCTCCCCATTTTTCTCCACTCCCTAGTCCCTGGTAACCACCACTCTACTCTCTGTTTCTATAAGTTTTGTCTTTTTAGATTCCAGATATTAGTGATATCGTACAGTAATATCTGTCTTTCTCCATCTGACTTATTCACTTAGCATAATGCCCTCAAGGTCCATCCATGTTGTTGCAATTGGCAGAATCTCCTTCTTTCTCATGGCTGAATAATATTCCATTATATATATGTATGTATCTCACATCTTCTTTATCCATTCATCTGTTGACAGACATTTAGGTTGTTTCCATATCTTGACTATTGTGACTAATGCTACAATGAACATGGGAGTGCAGATGTCTTTTTGAGATCCTGTTTTCATCTCCTTTGGATATGTACCCCAAAGTGGAGTTGCTGGTTGGGAACTATTTACTTCTACCGTCTTGCCTTTGAGAATACCACAGCAGAGATCCTGAACCTAATTTTTTTAATGAAGAGCTTATTTGTTTTCCCATTGGCCCTCTCCCACCCTCCACAGCATTATGAGTTATGCCACCTTTGTTCTGGCACTGAAGGTTGCACTTTTCTGGTAAACTGGAGGCCATGAATCTGAGAAAAGATTATACTCTTGACAGTGTCAACGTCTAAAGCTCTCTGCTGAATATTTTATTTTATCTCATGCTAATTCATACATTTCTAACTTTTGGATCTCCAGTTCGCCTCTGTTTACCACAACTTTCTCCTAAATCCTCTACTCGTGGATGGGGAGGTTTTGTTCATTCTTTTGCTTTCCCCGTTTGCTCCTGGCAGATCTTTGTGTTTACATTCATTTCACATATGCACATTTCTTTCTTCCTGAAATTTGCATGCTTTGTTTTTCACCAGGTTTTGAACATCTTTCCTGGAGTCTACCTCACTTTGTGTGGAGTGTCTATTTTGCTTTGGATTTTGGCATCAGTTGCACCTTTTTCTACTTGCTACAGAAGTAACTATGAAAAAGAGCAGAAAATGTCAGGTAAAAGGTTTACATGATACTTAAAAGATCAGTTAGCTGCCTTGTACCAGCTACACTTACTCAAGAACCATTTTGATTTTGAGCCCTGATTGCCTGTCCTAGTAAAATATGTTTTGATTACATGTAGCACTCTTCTGCTATTCTGTTTTAGATTAAAACATGACCTGGCAACTATATACTATTTTCATGTGTGTGCTCAGTCCCCCCAACTTTGTAAATTTCAAAGTTATATGAAACTAAAGCCAACAAGAATATTAACCTTAATTTTAACCATGTGTCTTAGAATTAGAAATTAAAAAAGAAATATTCCATGGTGACTAACTCAGTAATAAATGTTACAAAATTTAATCTGAAAGATGCATCATATACTTCATAAATTCCTCCTGTTCAGTGCCACCACCACTGCCCCAGCCCAGAGTTTTCATTCACTCCTTCCTCTCCTTCACTTCTTGTATCCAATCATTCACAAGCATCTTTCCTTTCTCTGTGGATTTGTCCCTGGGTCTCAGTTGCAGCTGCCACTTCTCAGAGCCAAGTCTCGATCAAGTCCCATATAGATTACTGCAGCAACTCTTAACTGATCTTCTCATTTTCGATTTATCCCACAGAGTGCTGCCAGATTCATCATTGCTTTCATCATCTCTCTCTCTTGATCAAGACCCTACACTATTGGCTTATTTCTGATTACTACAAGTCTGGACTCCTTAGCCTGCTAACAATGAGCCTTGCTCAATAAGTCATATTTTCCCATTTTCTCCACAGAGCATCCCTTTCTGCGTGCCCTACTCCAGCAAGTTAGTCTTCTTCACGTGCTCTTCTCTCTTTTACCCATATACTCCCTCTTCACGTCTTTGCTGATGCTGTGCCCTCCCTGGAGAACCTCCTCTCCTCCTCTCCCCCAATCCACATGAGGCCTTTCCTTCAATATCCTGAAGATTTTCTGCTTTCACCGCATTTCACAGTAATCTGTCTTTTCTATATAATATTTCTGGCTTCAGCTGCATTTACCAAATCACTTCAAGTGAATTGAAGATTGCTATAAAGTTGTTACATTATTGTTCTACTTATATACATCTTCTGTCCTCAACTAGTCTGTTTTATCTGCTTTCTGTTCCTAAAAGTGTCTAGCTGGATATTATTTGGTATCAATTTTATTAAAGAAATCAATGAAATGAGAACCATATAAGATTCACATTTATTGTGAATGTATATAACACATTTATTTCATGTGTTTCGCTTTAATGCCCCCATACTTGTTATTGGAGTGGGGTTAGGGTTTGAATCTTTTCATTTTATTCATAAAATTCCACATTGTTCTAAAATATATCTTTGTTCTTTATCTTTGTGGCCTTGTAATTTCCATTAATTACTTAAACGAAACAATTCTGACATGCAGATCACAGATTAAGCCCAGGGCGAACGAGACGAAACCAAGAAAGAAGAGAAAGTAAAAATGTTGCTGGGATCTGTGGTATACCCTTGTTGGATTTAATTCACAGGAAATTTGAAAATTTTCAAATCCACTTCTTTAGAACAAGGTACAGCTGTCTATTTGAATTTGTTGCCATCCTGCCTGAGCTATTGATAATTGATTTATGTAGTCTGTTTCCCATGATATTGGATAAACTATCATGTATCTTAAAGTCCATGATAAGATATTGTATATAGCCAAACAAAAATAGGTAGATTAAGTCTAAGAAGAACTAAGAGGAAGAAACCACCAGTAAAGATGACTTACCTCAAAACTTTGGCTCTCAAAATCCATTCATCTTAGCAAGAAACGAGGCTTTGAAATTCAGAGGCTCAAGTTAGCTGTTGAAGACTGTAAGTTTGGGCTGTTGCTATGGCTATCATCATTTGGCCCAAATACGGTACTTCTAGGAATGCTGAAAAACATGAAGGCACATGCTGAGGGGATTAGGATTGTTCTGGCAGAGTTTCATGTTCATCTGCTCTGATAGGGCCAGGCACCACTACCTTTTGGTCTTCCCTATCAGCTGAGGTTGATTCGTCACTTCCTGTGAACCTCAAGTACCTAAAAGGTGATGATCAAACTCATTCATGTGGCAGACACTGGAAGTCATGGTGCTCCCTGTGGAACATAAGATGGTGTAACAGAGACTGAGGAGATGCTTGCCAGTCCTGAATCCTCTTTGTAGGCAGTCCGCACCTTCCCTGCAGTTAAGTTGGAGCCATATGATTAGTTCTGGTCAATGGTATGTGGGTAAAAGTGATATCCTTCACTTCCAGCCTGGCCTCCAACATCTCCGAGAAGATCCTTGGTCTGCTCTTTCTCTTTGCATGCTGACTAGTCAGATGAAGAAACTGCAGTGTAGGATGTGAAGGTAGGGGATGGCAGAGCTACAAGATGGAAAGATCTTAGGTCTTAGATGCAGTGTCTAGAATGCTGCCCACATAATATCTTCACTAAACAGTGAAATGAATGCAAAATATGCTTTCATTGATTTAAGCCCCTGAGGTTCTGGTATTGTTTGCTAACATTATTAGTCTGATGAATACATATAATGATATCTTTAATTCATCCCAAGATTTAGAACAGTTTTCTAAAAAATTTACTTGTCCAAGAAAAAATTTTAAAGTCTATTAAATTTAATTCAATTTAACAAATAGTTGATGAATAACTACCAACATGCAAATAATAATAATAAGAATGCCATTATTTATTTAGTATATTGGGAATATAATGGAGGACAAGGGAGAATATTTTACTGGGGAGGGCAGTTAAAAAATGTACAAGTGACTAAACAGTTTGTTTGTAAGGGTTATGAAGGAAATAAAACACAATCACATGAAGGAGAGTGACTGGGTGGAGCCTAGCTTAGATGTGTGCCCAGGGAGGGTCTCTGAGAAGTTGACATTTAAGTTGAGAGTTGGATAAAGAGAAGGTGCCAGTCGTGTGGCTATCTGAGGAAGAGCTGTCTGTACGGAAGGCACAGCATGTGCAAAATCCCTGAGGCAGAAACAAACTTGGTGTTTTCAAGAAATAGGAAGAAGACCAGTGTGGCTGCAGTTGAGCGAGCAAGGAGAGGGCAAGAGTGCCAGGTGATGTGTGGCCTGTAGACCAGGGTTAGAGGTTTGTACTTTATTCAGAGAGCAGTGGGGACCATTCACAGGTTTTGAACAAGGGGTCTGATTTGTGTTTTTAAAAAATCACTGGGTGCTCTTTGCTTGTGTTTTTTTGTTTTTTGTTTTTTGTGAGGAAGATCAGCCCTGAGCTAACATCCATGCCAATCCTCCTCTTTTTGCTGAGGAAGGCCAGCCCTAAGCTAACATCTATTGCCAAACCTCCTCCTTTTTTCTCCTTTTTCTCCCCAAAGTCCCAGTAGATTGTTGTATGTCATAGTTGCACATCCTTCTAGTTGCTGTATGTGGGACACGGCCTCAGCATGGCCAGACAAGCGGTACGTCGGTGTGTGCCCAGGATCCGAACCCAAGCCACCAGTAGCGGAGCACAAGCACTCAACCGCTGAGCCACGGGGCCGGCTCCTGGCTGTTCTTTGGAGAATGGATTTTAGAGAGAAAACAGAGAGGCTGGTTAGGACGCTAAGCAGTGATCCTGGCAAGACACGATGGGTGGCTTAAGCTAGGATAGAATTGGATGGATTTGGGCTTGAGGTGAAAGGATGATTTTTCAGATGGGTTGAACATGAAGAGTTGGGGAAAAGAAGAATAAAGGTTTATTAATTAATTCAGCAAATATTGACTTAACCCCTCCTGTGTGCCAGGCACTCTTCTCAGATCTGGGGATAGAGCAGCGAACAAAACCGATCAAGTGCCTGCTCTCCTAAACCTTACACTCTAGTGGAAAGAAACAGATGGTAATGAACCAAATATGTCAGGTAGTGATCGTGGAGGTAAGTAAAGCATTGTGAGGGGATGAGGAGTGACATGGATGGGTCGTCCCATCCTCGTCACTCGTCGTCCTCTTTGATGCGGTGATATTTGAGCAAAGAAGTGAGGATGTAAGCCATGCTGATGTCTGAGGCACGGGCTGTCCAGGAAGAGGAAACAGTGAATGTGGAGGCCCTGGGGTGGAGGCACACAGCATGGTAGAGGAACAGAATGTAGACATGGTGGTGGTGGTGGCGGGAACAGAGTGAGCAGAGAGGAAGTGGGAGGAGATGAAGTCATGGAGAGGTAGCTGGGTGGACAAATTAGGCTCAGATCGGTATTTAGATGTTTATTTTGAGATGGGAAGCCATTGGAGAATTTTGAATGGAGGAGCGGAAGCAGGGAGACCAGGTAGAAGGCAATAGTCTTGGCAAGATATGGTGGTTTTGTTTTTAGCCACTAGTTGGATATTGATGCCATTATTGAGAAGGTGAAGATAGAGGAAGAAATATGGGAAGAGAAATCAAAGTTCTGTTCGGGACAGATTAAGTTTGAAATGCCTATTAGATATACAATTAGATATATCAATTAGATAGTTGGATATTTGAGTCCAGAACTCAGGCGAGGGGGCAGGACTAGAGATATGAGTTGGGAGCTGTCAGCCTTCAATGCCTCGGGACTAGAGGGGATCAGCTGGGGAAAGGCAGTAGATAGAGAAAAGAGCTGAGGTGTGGCCCTGGGGCTCTGCTACTTTTAAAAGTATCACAGAGGTGAAGGAGATTGAGAAGGAGTGGCCAGAGAGGTGGGATCAAAATCAGAAGAATTTAATGTTACAGAAGCCAAGATAAGAAAGTGTTTCAAATTAGGGAGTTCAGCTGTGTCAAATTCTGCCAAGAGTCAAGAAGGAGGAAGACGGAAAAGCGACTGTCAGATTTGACAATGCAAAGACACTGGTGACTTTGACAAAACTGGTTTCAGTGGAGTGGTGAGTGTCGAAGCTAGATAGGACTGAGTACGGAACATGGAGAAATGGACAAAGGACAACGAATAACTCGTGAGACAAATTCTGCAGGAAGGAAAACATAGAAATGTGGCAGTAACTGGAAGAAAACGCAACTTCTGTGGATCACACTCCCATTTCCTCAGTTTATCTGACCTCTCCAAGATATTAGGGGAAAGCATCACATTATGCTGTTAGACCAATTTGTACAGGACTGATGGCTTATGAGTTCTTGCATACATATTTGCATTTTAAAAGGAGGAGCTTTGTCTTTCATGTGGTAGGTAGTCTAATACACATTGGGTACCTAGAATGAATGAATATTCTGGCTAAGATTAGCTCTGGAGTGTGTGTGTGTGTGTGTGTGTGTGTGTGTACATGCATTGTCTTCACATCTAGGGGCTGGAAATCTTCCTGACAATCTGTTAGGCATCAGGGATTTTCATCTCCATATGGGTGCCCCATTTTTCTTCTTGATAACCTCTTACTAATGAAGAGCTGGGATGGGAGTTCCATTTACAAATGGTGAATCATTAGAAACAGATTTGTAGGCGGAGAAGGATCTTCCAGCAGCAGAGCCTCACTTCTGAGGCATGCAGTCTGTTTCCTGCACAAATGGGCCCTGTGAGCAGATCTATGGGAAGGAAGACGACTCACTACACATGCACACTCCCACGCGCTCACTTCAGCTAAAAGCCTGAGGGCAAAGGGACAAGCACTCCATCTGAAGATCACCTCTCACATCCCTGGCCTTGCCACTCTTCCTCACCTTCCTTCTTAATAGTTTTCTGGGAGATGGAAAAGTTGCCTTGTACTACAGCCTGCAGTTGGTAAGCTGTGGCCTACTCTTTGAGCTCCCTCGGCCCATCTCTGGGCTTCCTCCCTGCCTGTCCTTTGTGGAGACAGCCCTCATCATTTGCTGCCCTGTTCTCATGTCTGGTCTGGAGTGGATCTGCTCCTGCTCTGAGGCTGGGCATTTTTCTGTAATTCAGAGTAGAGACAACTCCAGGATCTCCAGGCCTTTGGAACCACTGTGGAAGGCAGGCTGGGCCAGTGGACATTCAACAGGTAGGAAGACTCAGGACCAACCCACATTCTAGAATTTATTATTAGACTCTACCTTCCCAGGTGCTAGCCCCTCATGCCTACAACATTTTGACAGGTTATTTCATTTTGCCCAGCCTCCTCCTTCTAAACGCTCATCACCTGATCCTCCTTGTCACTTTCCATCCGACCACCAGAAGAGTGGTTCTGGACTTCAGTAATTACAGTTCCTCCTTTAGGATTTTTTTTTTTTTGCCATATCTATGTACCACTAGTGCTATTATTTACCTAAAATTTTTCTTTAAATCAACTCAGCATTTTACTTAAATATTTATTTAATAAAGAAATTGTTACTACATAAATAGAAATTAAGGCTAAATAAAAAATAAATACAAATAAAACACCAAATTTATGTTATCAAATTCTAGTTGTATGCTTATTTACCAAAGGCTCTAAGTCTGCTTTCTCTTTTTTTTTTAAAAGGGAAATCATCAAACACTAGAGAGTTATTAAAGATATACCAGCACCAAACTGAGATTTTTTTCTTCAGACACAGACTGAAGGATTGAAAGGACTGCTTGCACGGCACTGTGAATGTACTGGAAGCCATTAAATTGTATACTTTAAAATGGTTAAAGTGTTCAATTTTATGTTATGTGAATTTTACCTCAATGAAAAAAAGAGAAGGGAAAAAGGATAATTTTGATTCAATGATTTAATATCATATTATAGTACTGCTTAAAACCTTTTGTCTCTCACTTTTGCAAAACATTACCCCAGTAAAGATGTAATGCCTATAAGGTTGAGACCCCCCCTGGTTCAGTCTCAGAGTGTCCTTGCTGTCAGAACACAGCCCTGGAGTCGAAAGCAGTTTTAAACTAAGCCAATGCCTTCACTGGAATTTCTTGAACAAAGTAAAGTAGGATATATAGAGCAATACTCTTCTAAAGCCCTTATTTGTTTCCTTTTGTGAAATCTACAATATGTTTGAACTTGAATAATTTACTTTTCAGAACTTAAGTGTCTCTATCTGTAAAATAGAGATGATAGTACCTAACTCACTGTTGTGGTGTGAGGATTCCCTAAGAAAATCGTGGAGCAGCCTAGTGAAGTTCCCATGTAGAATCAGAGTTAGTTCTCCTCCCCTATCCCTCACGCCCTTCATCAGGTAAAGAATATTACGGAGTCACATTCACATGGATGCTTTCTGAATGATTTGATGCTGATGTGATGATTTGCTAGAAATACTTATAATTCAGAAATGGAGTAACTTAGAGATTCTGGAAAATAGTCACTATTAAGTATTTAGCCAATACCAAAAAAAGCTGAAAGAACCAAAAAAATCTCAATTAGACTATTCTAAACTTCATTTTCAGAATCGTTGACTGTTGAGATACAACTTAACATTTGCATCAAGAAGTGTTAAATCATTATTTGTATCCCCATTGGGTTTCTATTGAATTCTCTTCCAGTACAGTTTTATATGCTGGGACTTTGCCAATCTGGTTTAATTAATTAATCTTCAAGTAAAACCAAAGCATATTTAGAACATTTATGGGATTTCCTTATGAAACATCATCACTTCTGGTTCACTCGCATTTTGCTGTTTTTGGTCATCATTATTTGTATTGTTGTGTTTGGCAGCAATCCTGGAAATACAATTTACTTTATGCTAAAACCATGTCTAAGGAAAATCTGTGACTCCACTGTGGAGTGAAATATGGCATACACTCCCTTGCATTGTGTTCTCAGTTTTGGATATACATCAAACTAGAAATGATGTATTCTTTCAAGCTTTGGAACTTGAGTGTGGGAGGTAGGGAACTTTCAGATGCCACAAACACACTTTAAAAAGCATTTCAGAACCAGTCTTCTCTAGGAAGAGAAATGCAATTAGATTCTTCAATCTTTTTAACCAAAAAGAAAGGTTTAAAAAAAAAAAAGCCCTGGGATGGGAAAAAAGGAATACTCTCAGTCTAGGCTTCTCATGGCATTTGAAAAGATGAGCAAGGTATGATTTTGTCTGCCTGAGGCGTAGTTTGGCTCATGGAGTAACTAAAGCCATATGAAGTGTTTTACGATGGGTTTTACAGTTCATTAAACATTCACTTACAAGGAGGATCTTTTAACACTGTAATTCCTGAGGTAGGCATTTTCCTCTTCAAAGTCCAGAAGAATGAAATTCTCTAGAACGAGAATCGGATGTTAGGCAAATTAAAGAGAGTTGGAGCTCCTTCTTCTAGGCTTTTTAACTGTGTTTTCAGCGGGTGAAATTATTTGGGGAGCATACTGTGTAAATCTTTCACTCCCATTCTTTGAGCATAGCAATTCACATATTTTTTGGGAAAAGATCTAAACACTTATATCTTAAAGATGAAGATGGGGATATATACATATCTAGGACGGACGTTAAATGTCTCCCTTGACTCACCATTATTTATCAATATCCCAGGTTTGGTCAGCATGCAGTGATAGTCCAACTATTTGTTGGTTTGTCACGAGTAACCTAAACTGGCTACAAGTCTGGGAAATTTGGGCTCATCAAAGAGGCTATGGATTATGGTTCTCAGGAGTAATACCATCTATGGGAAACCAAGAGGATTTTTTTTCCTTTGGTGAGGAAAATTAGCCCTGAGCTAACATCTGCTGCCAATCCTCCTCTTTTTGCTGGGGAAGATTGGCCCTGGGCTAACATCCATGCCCATCTTCCTCTACTTTTTATATGTGGGACGCCTGCCACAGCATGGCTTGATAAGTGGGAGATAGGTCCATGTCCGGGATCC
Source organism: Diceros bicornis minor (assembly GCF_020826845.1). Classification (NCBI taxonomy): domain Eukaryota; kingdom Metazoa; phylum Chordata; class Mammalia; order Perissodactyla; family Rhinocerotidae; genus Diceros; species Diceros bicornis. The sequence continues at coordinate 12,970,668 of NC_080755.1, read as the reverse complement.
GAACCTGCAAACCCAGGGCTGCCAAAGGGGAGCGAGTGAACTTAATCACTATGCCGCTGGGCCAACCCCAAAGAGGATTTTTTTTTTAATGCAATTAATTAATTCTAAAACGACTTCTCATAGGGTTCCTTGACCTCCAGTGGAACTGGACAGCTCTAAGTTGTAATCCCCTTTGAGTGTTGTGAAATCACCATGTTATACAAACAGGTAATCAACTTGCCAGGTTTGGGGGTCACCTTGTTTTTAGGTCTGAAACAGTAGCTCAGTGTGAGTGCTGGGGCATGGTTTTTCCTCACAAGGTGCAAGATCACATTCTGCTAGACAAACACTGCTCACTTTCTTTAAATGGGAAAAGCCTGCGTGTGATTAGTGACTGGAGGCTCTTGACAGTGGACTAAGGTGGAACAGGGCACTCCCGAGGACTGTTCCTCCTCCTCCTCTGTTTGGGCAGCACAGGTGAACTCCCCAAAGTGCTATTGTTCCTCCCGAGACTGTTCCTCCTAAAGAAGACAGGCACCACATACAAACCACGGGCCAGGTCCTGATCCCTACTCCTCTAGCCAGAGGCACAGCATTGAGGTCCCTACATCTTGCTAATTACTTCGTACCCTCCTCCCTCCATTTGATCCCAACAAGTTTGAGTTGGCTCCTTCCTGGCTCAAGCAGGTACTCCTGGGAAGAGGCCGAGTTTGTCTTTGGTGCATCCTCTCTGTCTTCCTTTTCTGTCCTGTTGTGGCTTTTGCTTACTTTCTCTTCATCCTCAGGCATTTTTTTGTTCTTAGTTCCTTTCATCTCCTCCCCTCCAAAAACAGACTCTGGCAAAGGTTCTGATAAGCACATTTGCACTGAGGTGTAAATGGCTGATAGAAGATGTGTTTCTTCTTCCAGAAGTATCTGCATTGGAGCAAGGATATAAATTTCTAAGGGTGGAATTTCAGATCAACAAGCCGGGTGGGAGAGGGGCTTAGGGGTGAGGAAACCTCCTGAGGCTCCCACAGGTCTGCTCCCGAGGACAACTCTGCCCCAAAGCAGCCAGCAGCTGGTAATGGGAGGCCCATGCTGCTGGCCGTGGGAGGGGCAGGTCCTGTGGCCGAGACTCTGGCCTTGCTCCATGACCCGAGTTTGAAATCGTGAGGCCCCGTCTGAAAATCTTGAGCAAGAATCTCGCTTATCCCAGAGGAATGTTTGGAAACACTATGAATATTACATTTGTGGTAAATGTTTCATTATCTTCCTGTTTTCTTCAGCTGATGTGATAGACACCTCTTAGTTTTAAGAATTCTTGAACTTGCCCTTTTGTGAAACATCCCGAGTTCCCACATATAGGTCTGCTCCTGCTGACAGAAACCGTTTAGTCTCATCATTCCTCAGCTTGTCTAAGTCAGAAGTGTTTTTGCTATTCAAACGCTGACCTCTGGGTAAATGAAAAATTAAGTCGCAGTGAAATTCCTACAGGCTTGGAGCACACATTCATGAGCACATCCCTGCAGAATGGGATCATGGGGGCTGATGTCAAGACCGCGAACACCAGCCCCCATGCAAAAGCCTGCCCCTCCCGTGGAGTTCTCTTAATGGACTTGCAAGCTAGTCCACTGCCTGCTCGACACAGGACAGCTCCCAAAACAACCGCCGCTCCATTTTTAAAAATCATTAAGCTCCATATAACTAAAAGCAAAGAGTATTGGTTAACACTATTTTTTTTCCTAAAAGCAATTGGCTTCTTAAAGAGACTAATTTTGGCTTCTGTTTTCTCCTAGTGAGTTGAAAGTTCACTATGCATTTCCCTCCTCTGATGTTTACGTGTGCCGAATCATAGGTCGGCCCGGTGGTGTATCGGTTGTGTATTTGCGTGTTTTCTCTACAGCCTGCACTCCTTAAGGGCAATGGCTGAATCTTACATATCTTTTCTTCCCTCCAGGACCTTCTGTATAGTAAGTTCTCATAAAAAACTGTGAGGTGAAAAATGAATAAAGATGCTTACTCCTAACTCTATTTTTATAAGTTAAAATCCTTCATTTTCTGGTTGTTTTGTCTACAGCACTCTAAACATTCTATATAGCCATAATAATACTGTTTATACTACAATATGGATGAACCTTGAAACTTACAAACCTAGGCTCAGTGAAAGAAGCCAGTCACAAAGAACCACACAGTGTATGTTTCCATTTATATGAATGTCCAGAACAGGCAAATCTATAGAGACACAAAATAGATTAGTTGTTGCCTAGGGCTGAGGGGTCAAGGGGAAATAGTGGTGACAGCTAAAGGGTATGAAGTTTCTTTTTGGGGTGATGAAAAATGTTCTAAAATTATATTATGATGGTTGCACAACCCTGTAAATATACACTGAATGGTACACTTTGAATGTTATCGTATGTAAACTACATACCAATAAAGCTGTTAAAAATGAATGAACTATGGTCTTGGGGGAAATGGAGAGAGAAGGAGAGGTCTTGGCATGGATTCCCACCTTTATACGAATGTGGAAAAAAGAAGAAGAATGAATCTTAGAATTTTACAGACACAGTAAGAAAGTGCTTTGCTGTGGATGTGAAGATGAAGATGGAATGGGAGGTGGTATTCTTCGGGGATGAAAAAGGAATTGAGACAAGTGAGGAAGAAATAAAAATGGAAGCCAAGGAACTTGTGGTGGACACACCCTAAGGTGACCCTCCATGACCCAACTTGTATAGTTCCCTCCTCGTGAATGTGAATGGGACCCGTGACTTCTTCTAACCAACAGAATATGGCAAAGGTGATGGGAGGTCATTCCCACAATTACGTTTTGTTCCGTAAGAATCCATCTTAGCAGACTGGAGGGAGGGATTCTGTTGCTGGCCTTGAAGAAGCAAGCTGCTCTGATGTGGGTTTCCCGTGGAGAGAGCCACATGACTGGGAACCGCGAGGGGCCTCTAGGACTGGTAGGCAGTCTCCAGCAACAGCCAGTAAGAAGCCAGGGGCCCTGCGTCCTACAACCATAAGGAACTGAATTCTGCCAACAACCACAGGAGCTCAGGAGAGGACTCTGAGCTCCAGAAGGAATGCAGCCCAGCCAATAACTTGCAGCAGCCTTGTGAGACCCTGAGCAGAGGACCCCATTCAGGCATACCTAGACTCCTGGCCTGGAAAAACTGTGAGATAATAAAGGGGGTTGTTTCAAGCTGCTAAATTTGGGGTAATTTTTAATATAGCAATAGAAAACTAATATAGAGCTGTTGCAGAAAGAAAAAGTGATTTTTTGGGATCATGTTAGTTGAAGGGCTTCTGAAAGAGAAAACTTGGGGTGATGACAAACCTGGGTTAGGATGGGGACCTTGCTATTGTCATTTGCAGAAGGCAGTTAAGATGAGCAAAGATCAAAAGAATCAAGGAACATGGCTCCTGTCCACTCAGATTTCTGCTTGAAGGTCACACCCTACAGATGAGTGAAGAGGTGCCTCGCAAAACAGAACAATATTAAAATATTGACTATCATTAACATAGTGGTAACAACACAATAATAATATATTGAAGATTACAATGTGCCAGGCCCTGGGCTAAGCCCTTTATATGCATATTTCATTATTTTGTTTGAAAGAGACAGAATAAGATAGTTTCTAGCTCTGAATTCAGACCACCAGGTTCCAAGTTCTGGCTCTGTCACACAACCTTCAGCAAGTCCCTTAGCACCCTTTCCTCTCAGTCTACACATTTGTAAATGGGCTTCTAATAGTGTGTACCTCATAGAGTTGGTATGAGGATTAAGTGAAATAATCCATATACAGCTTCTAGAATGGTGCCTGGCACATGGTGAATGCTCAGTAATCACTAATTGTTATTGTTGTTATTATTGTATTATTGTTTGTATTGTTATTATTATTATATATACTGTTTTTTTTTCTTTTTTTTTGGGAGGAAGATGGGCCCCGAGCTAACATCTGTCAATCTTCCTCTTTTTGCTGAGGAAGACTGGCCCTGGGCTAACATCCATGCCCATCTTCCTCCACTTCATATGGGACGCCACCACAGCATGGCTTGACAAGCAGTGCGTTGGTGCGTGCCCAGGATCCGAACCAGCGGACCCCGGGCTGCCACAGCAGAGCGCACGCATTTAACCACTTGCGCCACCAGGCCGGCCCCTATTGCTACTGTTTATTATTGTTATATTGCATGGTAATTAAGAGTACCTCCTCTGCCACTTACTCATTGGGTGACCTGGGGCAAGTTATTCTCAACTTCAGTTGTTTGTCTCTATAATGGGGATGGAAACATTACCTTCTCCACAGGATTTTTGTGAGGATTAAATGAGGTGATGCCTGTGTCCCGCTGCTACGTGCGGAGGTCTGACAGATGAGAGTCTTCATTCCCCTCCATCAGGGAGGAGCCATGCCTCCTGGAAAGAGGCTGGGTGCCAAAGAGGACATTAGAATCTCCTTCCTTCAGCACTTTTGTCTGCAAGCTTGGGAAAAGGTACCTAGCGCAACAATCAACGTGTTAATTCTCAGTGAGTGTTAGTTACTGTTATTATTGCATATAATTGTCACAACACCTCTATCAAGTTGGGCTCTTTATTATACCTATTTTATGTATGCAAATACTTAGGCTTAGAGAAGGCAACTTGCCTAATGCTAAACAGTCAGAAATGAAAGGCAGACCTACCTTATACCAAAAACAAGAACATTTCAGGAAAGCATATTTTGTACCAACTACAGAGAACAAAGACCCTTAAAAGGAGTCAAGGCAAAGAATATACTTGGAGATGAGAGCTGAAGGAAAATAGGTAACGAGGACAGTCAGTAAGCGTAGGTCATGACAGGAAAGAAAAGATAACAGGCTAAATGAAATTTCTGGTAAACTAGCCAATGGCACTAACATACATTTAATCTCACTTGTACAAGTAATTGTGATTTTTACAACAAAACAATATCAATGGGTTAGAAGTTCTCGTTTCCTGGCTCAGGTGTGGAATGCATGGACAACCCAAGCGAGTGCTTCCGTATCCGATTTTCTGTGGGCCATGATCTGAGACAGACACAATTACAAAATCTCACAGCCTGGCTGGCATTGATTGGGAGGCAGGAATCAATTGGTCTCTTTCTCCAGCTAAAAGAGGGAAGACAACAAGCAAATGGGATGAAGCTGTGCCAGGGCCAAGTGCTCTGACTTTGCGCCAGCTTATATCCTGGCTTGACTCTTGCGGAATCCCCAGGCCTCCCTTCATAGTATTTCCTACCCCTGAGTGTGAGGACGCACCGCATTGGCCTTTGGGGGCAGCCCCAGAGGCAGCCAGATGAATATAATTTTGTTTGTGCAACAGACTTATCACCCCAGCGCTGACTGAGTAGCCAGCCTAGCTAGAGCACTTTTGTAATTTGAGATAGACATGGTAATCCTGGACGATGATGATGATGGTTACCGTTTATTAAATTGAAGAGTACATTGAGGCCTTGTGAGACATTTTAATGGGTGTTAAGTGCACGAACTTTGACTCTGGATTGCCAAGGTTTAAATTCCAGGTCTGCTACTTACTAGCTGTGTGACTTTGGGCAAGTTAGTTGTTAACCTGTCTCAGTTTCTTCATCTGTAACGTGGAAATAATTATAGTACCTACATCATAGGGTTGTTGTAACAATTGTTGTTATAGGCAATGTGTGTGTGTGTGTGTGTGTGTGTGTGTGTGTGTGTGTATATAGTTATATAATATATAAACACTTGGCACAGTAAGTGGTAGCAATGATTGAAGACTTCCTCTGTGATAAATGCTTTAAAGACATGATCTCATTTAATCTTTACAACAGCCCCATGAGGTGTCAGTTTTTCCATTTTACAGATAAGGAAACTGAGGCAGAGAGGTGAAATGACATACTACAGGTCATGTGCGGATGGAGCCAGGATTTAAACCTCAATCTGTCTGACTTCAAGGCCTGACATATGCAAGGGAAAGCTATGCCATCTCCTCACAGATTGAAGCAAAGGAAAACCTACCCACAAATATCACAGTGCCTGTATTTCTCTAAGATATCCTTAATTTATATGTCAGAATGGAGATTCAACTATGAACCATGCGAATATCTCCATGGTTTTAACATAAAATGATTTACAGCCACTCAAATAGAAACCAGAAAATTACACACGATACCTAAAACACGTGCCACTGGATAAATGGATTTTACAACCCACAGCGAAAGGTAGAGGAGTCCGCTGGGGAGAGAGGATTCATCTAAATGAGGATTTCTCCTCTTTTCTCTCCAATAGGTCACACTTCCGATCCGGGAATAGTGAAAATTTTATCAGGTTGCAACTGGAGAGAAACAAAGAGTCTGAATTAGCGACTGGGCTTTCCCACCCTAGCTGCGCTTAGTTATACAGAGGGTGTCGTTTAGATTGAGTACCACAAGATTTAATTCATTCAGAAGAGAGGTCGGCACCTGCAGTGCCAGACACTGTATTAGGTGCTGAGGGATCGAAGATAAGCAGTACAGAGTCCCAGAGGGAAGGAAAGCATGGCCAGTGGACACCCGTCCGTTGTGTGTAGAGCACCGTGGTCTTGCGTGTCTCTGCTGACAGGAATCTCCAAAGCTTCCTGGTGGAAGTGAGTGAGCCAATGGATGAACTGGTGCTTACCCAGCAAAGCACAGGATGAAGGGCTTCCACATAGGAGAAACTGTATTTGCAAAGGTATGGAGATAGGAACGACGCTGCATGCTCGGGAAACAGAAGGAAGTTTGGCCCAGCTGGAGCAGAGTGAAGAGAGAGAGGAGGAGGGTTGTGGTGGGATATGTAGCTGGTAAGGTCGATGGGGGTCAGACTGGGAAGGGCCTTGTATTTGTTTCCAGGAGTGTGGGCTGTAGCTTTGGGAAGCAGACCGGTCAACAGGAAGTTTCACGTTTTCATGTTTGTCCCTGTAACAACTGGAAACAGGAAAGACCAGGGGAAGAGCAACCAGAGAGGAGGTAATGGTGATAGTTAGGATGAGATGAGGAAAGACTGAATTCAGGAAGCAGTGTTGGGATAGAGAAGAGGGGGAGGATGGGAGAGAGGTCGGTAGTGTTGAAGCAACAGGGATTGCTCTCAGATCAGATGGGAAAGTTGAGGGAGGGAAGACATTAAGGGTGTCTCTGAGATTCTACTTTGGACAACCAGATATTTGATTAAATAGGAAATACAAAAGGAGCATTTTCAGAAAGAAAATGGAATATCAAGTTTGAGATGGATGTGGGAGAGTAAGCTACTCTGTAGGGTGTGTGTCTTCCTGATTTTTATTTCAGATGGTAATCAATAAATGGTTGTTGAGTTTGCTGGATTCTAGTTTGGGGAGCCAGTGGAGAGATGGAAAGATGGCACTGGGGCCCAGGAGAGAGTTGAGGAGCAGAGACTCAGATTTGGGGTCACTAGGATATGGGTTGTAGCTCAAGCTACAGGTAAAGGAGCTTGCCCAAGGGCAGTACGTGAAGTGAAAGGCTGTGAATGTGCTCAGGGGAGCACCCCCATGCTCCTTTAGGGAGGAGGGAGAGGAGCTGGAGAAGGTGACCTAGACGAGTCGTGGAGGTAGGCACAAAAACAGGAGAAACAAGCCAATTAAAGTAAAGAGAATAGAAAGATTCGAGCAGAGAATGGTGAGTAGTGTCAGATGCCACCAGGAGGCCGTGTAGGAGAGACCTGGAAACTGGTGTTGGGTTTTTCATTAGGAATCCTTGGAGAAGCCCGCAGAGCACCTAGCATTGAAGTCTCACCACAGGAGGTAAAGGCGTGGATGGGAGGCTGTTAGGATCAAAGGAGGTAATTTATGTGAAAGTTCAGTCATTATTGTCCAAGGGTGGGTACCGAAGTTGGGAGTCCAGTATTACTACATTCACATCACGGGATTGTTTTACAACATCCTGTCACCAAATCCTGGAACTTAGGAAAAGATTTTGATCATGCTGACGGCTTGTGGAACCGCATGGAAGAGGAGAATTTTGAAGAAATGTAAAGAAGCGTTTGGTGAGAAGGAGAAAGAATCTCCTTAGCTGTTAGGCGGTAGTGAGCAAGGCAGGTGGGAGGGAGGTGGAGGGTTTGCTTGTCTGCAGCGTCTGGTGTGAGGCGTAATGGCACTGGAGGTTCATGACTAAGTCCTTGGATCTGACCTGAAAGGCCAGGGGAACCATGGTAGGTTTCTGAGAAATAGTGACGTTATCAAAACAACAGAGTCTATGTAGCGTCAGGGTCCACGGCCAGAGTGTCAGAAATGACTCCGTGTCCTATGTTTGCTTGGTCAAACAGTCTGAAATGGAAATGACTGTCCCAACAAACTCCAAAAAGGGCTTTGGCATAGGTGGCTGACACCACACTCAACTGCACATGCAAATACAGTAACTACGCCTGAAATATTAGAGGTCAGCTGGAGGCCAGTGGAAGATTTGGCCTCTCTGCTTCCAGATTTTGAAATAGCAAATTATGCACAACTCACTGTCTTCCGCCAAAACCTCGTTACACACATTTGCCAGGATCTCATTTTACAATTTTCATTTTTTTAAAGAGAAATCCCCACACAACGGCGGTTCTGGTCAACTAAGTGTTTTTGCGCAAAGTGTGGGTTGTCATCGCCCCCCACCCCCCAGCCGCAGGCCGCCTCCCTATACCTGCTGGCCTCCTACACCCGCTGTCTCAGGCCCGCAAAGGACAAAGCTCGTGTCCGACGCCGCCAGGATTTTCTTAGGAGAAACATTTGGGGAGAGGAGGTTATAATAGAGTCCTGAATATAATATGGCACAACAATCTTAAATATTCCAGACAGGAAAAGTTTTTTGTCAAAGCCTCTGACAGTTTAAACTTTAAAGCTTCAGCAAAACTTTTAAACTTTTAAACTTTGAACCTGTTTGAACCTCTCATGATTTATGAATTATTAAACGTACCACTGAAAATCACAGACTTTAACTAGTAAAGCTTTCTGCTTAAAAGCAACTGCGGAGAGGGTGGCTGTGGGGCAGGCAGAAGGAGGGGAGAGCCGTGGGTTTTCATTGGATGGCGCTCATCTTGGTCGTGTGAAACCCAAATCCAGAAAATATTTAGGAGATAAAAGACCCAAACCAAGGCACACAATATGAAACAGGAGGAGAGAGATCACAAAGTAAAATGTAAACTGCCTGAAAGTAGTTATATAAGTGTATTTAAATAAGAGTTGAGCTAATATATATATGTACACATACGGATAAAATATACATCTTATATATTGATAGTAAAATATATATAACATAAAAGTTACCATTTTAACCATTTTTAAGTATGCAATTCAGCGGCAGTAAGTACATTCACATTGCTATGCAACCATCACCACCATCCATCTCCAGATCTCTTTCATCTTCCCAAACTGAAACTCTGCTGCATTAAACACTGGCTCCTTGTTCCTTCCTCCCAGCCCCTGGTAACCTCCCTTCGATGACTGACTATTCCAGCTGCGTCATATAAGCGGAATTTATATATATACATATATACACACACACGCAAATATTGTGTGATTTCACTGATGTGAAGTACTTGGTATAGACAAATAATATATATGTATTTTTTTTTTTTTACTACATTCATAATATAGTAACAAGCATGAGGAGGGCATTTGGCAAGGAAAAAAACTGAGGTTTTCCATGCATTTCAGACAGAATTGAAAGGCAAGCAAAGTGAGTCCAGATAGAAAAAGAAATTGGTTATAACTGATGCTTCCCAGAGGGCACAACTCACGTCAATCCTCGGGAGCTCCGAGGCCCTGTGAAAATGTCTGGCTGAGCTGAGCCCTGTGCCGACAGCCCGGTCCTGAGGACTTGGCGGGCTGAGCAGGGGGCGGCTGGGCTGGGCAGCTGAGGGGGGCGGGGGGCGGGGAGAGCGTTTGCAGCGGGCACAGCTGGGCAGCCGGGTCGGGGGAGTGACCTCAGTCCTGGCCCCCGCTGGAGCCCGGGCCCAGGAGGGGGGAGAGCGCTGTTCAGCTTCCCCATGGCTCCCACACAAAGATTTTATTCCTTTCAAGGCTTAGGAACCAATTCCTAGAAACACCCCTCACCTTGCAGCATCAAACGTCAACTCGGCCTTCATCTTAGCAGCCCGCAGGTGAGCAGGAGCAAATTTAGAAATTACCTGAAGACTCTCCCCCAGCCGCATCTTTTATTCATTTGCCCTGGGTTAAGGCGTAATGGCACCTGGGAGGCGCAGCCCAATAGCTGGTTGACAAATCAGCAGGGATCTGTTCCTTTGATAACTTCCATTGTTACCAAAATGAGACAGAGCCCTGGAAAGTCTGGGGGGAGGAGAGGGATGTCTCATGAGGATGAAAGGAGGAGGGCAGGGCTGTTTCGGTGGGTGGGTGCCTCCACAGGGCACAAGGGCACAAGGTCCCTGGGAGGGACGAGGGCGGGACCCCAAAAGGGGAAGGGTGGAGCGGCCGCCACACACTGCTTGCGTCACAGTCTGCCAAGTGCTGCCCCTCACTTTACCTCTTGCAGCAAGCCTGTCCTCATGCCGTTGGTTTGGGGAGGGGGACAAACGCACCCAGAAATTGCTTAAGTTTTCATTGGATCTACCTAGTACCCCATCCTGCGTAAGTGTGCACACTCTCTTAATGACGGAATTTCTGCGACAGCCGCCATGTCCATGCTGTGACTCTGGCAATAGCCAGAAAGGCAGGAGGAGAACCAACCGGGCTGGGGTGGGGTTCCTGCTCCTGCTCCTGCACCAGCTCGCAGAGGGCAGAGCCTACCTAGCAGCAGGTGGAGTTGACGCCAGGTCCCAGAAAATTGGACTTGAGCTGTGTGAACGCCTGCTGCTCAGAGTAGTACAGGGCGGGGTGGCAGGAAGGGCGCTCTGGCTGGGAACCCACCGAGCCCCAGGCTGGATGCTGAGGGGTCAGCTCGCTCCTCCTGCTCTGACACCATCACGGATCCAGATGCACATTCTCAGCAGGAGCATTTTCCTCCTTCCCCTCTGGTGTGGCTCCTGTAAATCTAAGGGAGCTTTTGTTCCATGATGGGTCTCTCAAGGATCTCTGTGTCAAGGACAGCACACTAGTGCGTGGCCCCATTGGGGAGATGTCCCCGAGATGTGTCTTACACATTAAGATGTTGCTTAACTCTGTCCCCATCCCAGGGAAGAAGCACCCGCTGTCTGCTCACCAGTTGCCAGCGAGCTGCGGCTCCCTCCTCTTCTCATGGGAGAAGCCACCATGGTCACAGGACACAGGAGAGAATGAGAACAAGATGAAAAAGAGGGCAATGGGTCCGGCCGGGTGGCGCAGGCGGTTGAGTGCACATGCTCCGCTGCGGCAGCCCAGGGTTCGCCGGTTCAGCTTCCCCATGGCTCCCACCCGGTTCCCGGGTGTGCACCGACGCACCGCTTGTCGGGCCATGCTGTGGCGGCGTCCCATATAAAGTAGAGGAAAATGGGCATGGATCTTAGCCCAGGGCTGGTCTTCCTCAGCAAAAAGAGGAGGACTGGCAGATGTTAGCTCAGGGCTGATCTTCCTCACAAAAAAAAAAAAAAAAAAAAAGAGGGCAAGATACCCCAGGAAACTGAGTGGACTTGGGTAGCCTGAACATTTAAATATGAGGACTTGGCCCTGGCTTAGTGTCAACAGAGGTAACAGCCTGAGCTTCAGGATCGAGAGGAGGAGGAGGAAAGGCAATCTTGAGGTCAGCAAGGGGCAAGGTTCGGAGGAGGGGCCCTAGCCAATAGAACACAATTTACTGACAGCTTCGTATACACTAAGCGCTGGCTCAATGTTTCATTTAAACCTTCTCCCTTAATCTTGGAGGAATTCTCGAACCAGACTGCCTGGGTCTGAATTCTGGTTCCACACTTACTTCTTATGTGACCTTAGGCAACTGTCTTAAATACTTGCTGATTCAATTTCCTTGATTGTAAAATAGAGATAATAATAATACCCAACTCACAGGTATTATGTTCTGAGGATTGACTGATTTAATATTGTAAATCTCTTAGGACACTGCCTGGCACAAAGTAAACGCCACTTAAGTGTTTTTATGTATATATCCATTAGTGTGGATAAAGAAACTAAGCTCAGAGAGGTTGAGTACTTTGCCAGAGGTTGTCCAGCCAAGATTTGAACCTATGTGACCATTTCACTTGTGGTCACCTTAGCTAGCAGAATGGAATGTTTTCAGAAACCGAATCATTTCTCTGAGATGATGGGTGATGATGATGACGATAAATATATTAACAGGTAAAATTTACTGAATGCTTATATTGTGCGAGGTGCTTTCTATACATTACTTAATTTAACTCTTATACAAGCCCTTTGAGTTATATATCATCATCTCCATGTATTGGGTTGAATGGTGTCCCTCCAAAACTCATGTCTACCTAGAACCTCAGGATGTGACCTTATTTGGAAAAACAGGTCTTTGCAGATGTAATTAGTTAGGGTGAGGTCATACTGGCTCAGGGTGGGCCCTACATCCAATGACTGGTATCCTTATAAGAAGCCACAGTCACACAAGGAGAACACCAGGTGCTGATGCAGACAGCAATTAGGGTGACGCAACTACGAGTCGAGGAACACCAAGGAATGTCTGCAGCCGCCAGAAGGTAGAAGAGGCAGGGGGTGGTCCTTCCCTAGAGCCTTCCGAGGGAGCATGGCCCTGCCAACACCCTCCAGCCTCCAGAACTGTGAGAGGGAAGATTTCTGTTGTTTTAAGGCTCCCCGTCTGTGGTTCTTTGTTACAGCAGCCCAAGGGAACTAACACACTCCAGTTGATGTTTGAGAAACCAAGGCTCAGGGAGCCTAAGAGATTTGCCTCAGGTGAGCTTGTTTGTGGCAGCAGATCTGGGACTTGAACTTGATTCTGTCTGACTCCCAACACAGTGCTCTGACGTCCTCACTGAGTGCCAGAGTTGCCAAGGCACCAGCATTAGGGCCAGCTGTCATGTGAGCTTTGCCCAGCACCCTCGGGCCCAGGCTTTCCTGCCCTTGACCCTGTGGTCCAGACACCGTGAACTGCGTGCTGCTCAGTGCGCCGTGTGGAAGGGATTGAAAACCATGTCTCCCCCGTTACTGGGGAAAAAACCCACGAAAACCTTTGGAGAGAATTTCTCATTTCAGTGGGTATTAACTTAGCTTCTCTTTAAGTACAAGCAATATAGACAATTATTTCAGAATAATGAAGGTTTTAGCTCCCGGTGGATTACGTTGTTTCATGTCTCCCTGGTACACATCAGATTAGTAATCACTCTTGGCTCGTGACACATTGTCGTCTTCAGTTCATGCACAGCTTTGCTACTTATGGAATCCCTCTGTGACAAACACCACAAAGGCGTCCATGAGCCCAGAACCAGAATATTGAAAGTGACCCCCAGCACCCTATATTCTCCTCCCTGTCTCCCTCCCTTCACTCCTTGTATGTAACCACCTCTGGAATTTTGTCTGTATTATTTCTTTTCTAAAGAAATCCTTCTGTCAGATGTGTGTATGTGTGTCCACGAGGACCGATGTGGTCTGGCCACGTCTTCAACCTCGACTCTTTCTCCTCTCCCTCCTTCACTGTACGCCAACGGCACTAGGCCTCCTTGCTATTCCTCAAACATGCCAAACACACTTCCAGCCCAGGGCCTGGGTACTCACTCTTCCCTCTTGTTCTCCTCTTTAATGTCACTGCCTGTTTCATCCTGGTCCAGGACCAAATGTCACCTCTCAGAGTTATTGTCTCTGACCCCGCCATCTAAAATAATGCCCCCGTCGCTCATCGTCTCCTCACTCTGCTTTATTTTCCCCTTAGTAAGCGTCGCTAGCTGACAGTAGTAGTTATGCATTTGGTTTTGTCCGATCCTCCCGCTAGACTACAATATAAACTTCAGAAGGGCAGGGATTTTTTTTCTGCTTTTTTCATTTCTGTGGCCCTAGTGCCAGGCATATAGTATGTTCAATAAATTAGAATGTCTTCTAATAAACCAGCATCTCTTGCGTAGCTCCTGTGCTATGTGCTAGGATACAAAGCTGGACAGAGCCCTGTCCTTGCTCTTCAGGAATTTATAGGTTAGTGAAAACACTGAAATGTCAGCATTAATTCAGCAACATGTTCAGGGTGTGCACAAGTTGCTACCAGAGTTATAGCGGTACTGGAGGACCTCCTGGAGGGGATGGCATCCGAGCTCAGCCTTAAAGGATGAGTAGACATATGCTCAGGAGATAAAAGTCAGGTGTAGCCTTGTAGGAAGAGGGAATAACAGAGGCCAAAGCCCAGAGGAGATGAGGAACATGTGAGTATTTCTGCACAGCAGGGCAGAGGATGTGTGGGAGATGAGAGCAACGAGGCTGAAAATAAAGGCAGATGCCAGATACAAAAGGCTGGGCGTGTGACGCTGTACGGCCTGGACGTTCTCCTGCTTAGACCTGGGGAAGCATCGGGGATGTGGAGTAGAGGAAAAGCAGGATTCAGTTTGCATTTTGACAGCTGACTGTTTGCTTCGGCGTGAAGACCAGATTGAAAGGGGCAGCGGATGAGGCAGGGAGAGTGGTGGGAAGGCTGTCTCGGGGAAAAACCCGGGCCGGAGTTGAGGCTGACCCCAGGAAGCAGACAAAGGTCCCTGGATCACAGTGGTGGGCTTCAGTGGAGATGGTGGGGTTGGGGGGTTGCTACCAAGTTCAGCTGTAGATGCGGGATTTTGGGTCTCTGTGGGAAACCCAGGGCTACCCAGCAGGCAGATGGTAACTCTGCTGCACTGTTCTTTGGACAGAGCCTGTGTGTGTGGCATCCGTGAATGCTGTTTGGTGAGGGGGACTTCACAATTACGACCTCATTTTTATTAGGAAAACTTCCAAGGATGCCATTGCTACAGCTTGCATCTGAGTGAATGAAAGTCACACACTAAAATTTAGACTTTTAACCCTTTTGAAACAGACTGCTGTGTGACCTTGGGCGTTCTCCTTAAGCTCCCCAAGCCTCATTTCCAGGAGAGGGTAGCACAACACCGACGCTCAGGTTTCCTTTCTCACTCAGATTGTATGACTCGCCGCTGTTTGCGATGCTACGCTGCTTTCTCAGAGGTGGTGGGGACACGATGGCAGCAGGGTTTGCTGTCAGTTTCTTCTTCTTTGAATTAAGACTTGCAGGAGTCTTGGGAGCGACCTCAACTCCAGTTTACTTGTCCTGGCTTGGTCACTGGTGGGTCGTGGTCTTGGTAGCCCAAGTGGTAACATTTTCTGGGTCCTTGTAAGTGCCAGGCACTGTGCACCTGCTGACTCCATCCTCAAATTGTCCCACTCCCTTGCTCATCTTTGCTGGCCGCTCCAGCAGGCCTGGTGGCAGACCCCCTTATTGGAGACAAAGGCACAGCTTGTAGAGAAACGAGGGCCGGTGTCGAAGCATGACTGAGCAGAGCACTGTGCGAACGGAGGCTGTGTGCCAGGCGGGGTTTCCCGGCCAAGTCTCCTAGGTCATTTGATAGCTCACTTAGCTCTCAGGTGTCCTTTTGATTTGTATGATCACACTTCTTCTTAGAAGGGACTCAAACAAAGGCTTAATCCTGTGGCATTTTTACACACACAGGGGCTTTTGTTCCACGTTCTTCTGCATGCAAATAATAATTTTGAAGCAGTTAAACAAATCTCCTTGTACCCCACGAAGGCCCATGCCTGACTGTATTTTGTAAAGGGAGCAGGGGCCCCGTGAAACCCACAGGAAGTGTTTCTCTGGGGGGAGATTCTGGTCAGCCTTTTCTTGCTAGGTGGATAAGACCTGATTTAAACTTCAGTACCAAGGTCGGAGTGATGCTGGGGATTGGCAGGAAGAGGGGAAGAGGTTGGAAAGTGGAGGTAGTTAGGGAAGGAGGGACTTGGTTCAATATTGTCCCTTTCTGTGGGATGGGAGGAAGCGGGAAAATGCATCTTCAGCTGATTCACAGAGAGAATCGACTGTCTGGCACTTTCCCTCCTGATCACTGACATTCTCCTCTATGAATAAACACAGAGAAGGAAACAAAAGCAGAAAGGAGACTTCTAAGTAATTCCAGTAAGTTGTTTCTCCATCCAGAGACCAGCCTAGAGCCAGCACACTTCAAAGACAACACAATCGCCTGTCAGCTGCAGAATTTCTATTCGTCCGAGGTAAAATATTACATGGAGGGATGAGGCAGAAGTGTTGGAAGGAGAAGGTGATAACACGAAGCCAAGGAAACAAAGCGGCAAGAGCGATGCCCCAGCAGGGAGACTGCTCGGGGAGCAGGGGGACAATTTTGGCCTGAACCTAGAAGGTAAAAATGTCCTACCAGACAAGCAGATGTCCTCTGGCCGAGAGATCAAAGCTGTTGCATTTGGAATGTTGTCTCGATCCTTTTTAAAAGGTGGCTGTCCTCCAAATGGATGTGCAGTAACCGGTGAGTGTGATCACGAGAAGTACTTGGTGGAAATCATCAAAATCCATGAATTATCACAGCTGTTATTCCTTTTCCTGGGAGATTAATAAAGGGTGGGGCAAGGATCGAGGCCAAAGGGATCTAAGGATCATAGGCAAGGAGTCCCCAGGGCTTCCAAATGGAACTTGGAGGTTCTGTTTTGGACGTGGCCAGTGATATTTGGAAGGGTAATGCTTACCCAACACTAGTTCTGTACACGCAGAGTCTGCAGATCAAAGGATGGAGGACGGGGGCTTTCCTCCAAAAGAGTAGCCCATAAAATGCTTTATTAAGCACAGAGAAATAGGCTTTGGCAAGAACACACTCTTACATGTGCAGGAAAAGTGATCAAGGTAAAGAAACTAGTGAAACTCTCTAGAAGCCAGAACTGTGGACATTTTCAACCTAGATGAAAAGAAAGAACAGTCCTCATGGTGACAACCACAACCCAGTGACACTTCCAGCAATGAGGGATCATCACATTAGGCCATTTCCAGGGAAGTTGTTGTGGTTTGGGCAGTTTGGCTTTTCTGGGGCCTCTCTCTGAACAGTGGAGCCAGTGATGGTTTTGGAACGACAAGCCTGGTGGCAGAACCACTATTAGGAACAACTCAGGGACCGGTTGGAAGGGCTGGGATCCCAAGGAGGCGTCCCAGTCCTTGCCTAACCTCCTCCCCCTCTCCCCATTTGTTCTGGTTTTTCAGACAGCCAAAAACAACTTTCTGCCAAAGTCTAGGTGATGGATTTGGGGGCGTCACTCGTTTGGAGTCAAGAGAGTTTAATCGGTTTCAGTTGCATGTGTTCAAGCCTTACTTAGGTGTGTCTAAATGACAGATATGCAGTACCTGCTGGAGGATGGAAACATGAGAAGGAGACGGGGAACTGATGATGTAGGGTGTGTACATGTAAGGCGGGATTTCAGGGAAGGAAAGAAGCTGAAGTGATTTTGAGAAAGAAAACCAAACCAAAAGGTGTGTTAAAAGAAAAGAAGGAATCCCATCTCTTAGAAGACGATGCCCTAGTTCTTGGGCATGGTTTATGAAGCTCCTCGTGGTCTGTACCTACCTGCCTCCAGCCTGGTGTTGCTGCACCACCCCCATGGTACAAGACTACCTGCAATTCTCCAGTGGACTGTAGGAGGCAGACTTTCAGAGGGCCCCCAGTGATCCCCTCCTGGTGATCATGTTCCTGTAGAACCTCCCACGCTTGAGTGTGGGCTGGCCTAGCAACTTGCTTCTAGCCGATACAGTATGATAAAGGTGATGGGATGTCACTTCTGTCCCACTAGTAGACTCTCTGTTGCCTTCCTGGCTTGCCCACTTTGATGAGGCCAGGGGCCATGTGGGAGAGAACCACTTGGCAAGGAACTGAGGGCAGCCCCTGGCCAACAGCTGGCTAGGAACGAAGGCCCTCGGTCCAACAATTCTCGAAGAACAGAAATCTGCCAACAACCACGTGAGCTCGAAAATGGATCCATCAGATGAGCCCCCAGCCCTGGCCAGTACCTTGATTGCCACTGTGAGAGACCCTGATGGAGAGGACCCTGCTAAGCCGTGCCCAGAATGCTGCCCACAGACACTGTGAGATAATAAATGTGTGTGGTTTTAAGCCACTGAATTTGTGGGTAATTTGTTAGGCAGCAATAGATATTAATATAGAGCCCCTGAAATTTCATGGATCCGTGCCTTTGCTTCTGGTCTTCCCGAAGCCTGGAGAGCCCTCCACCTGCTCCTTGCCAGCTTGGCCGGCCCTTCCCCATTGTTTAAGATGTGGCTCAAACATGTCCTCAGAGAGGCCTGCCTCACCTTCCTCCATAAACCCTGCCTTCCCGTGGAACTGCCCTCGCGCTTCTTGGACCTCGTATAGACTTTTCACTAAATTTAAACCTATAGTGCAACTTTCTGTTCTTTCTATCAATCTCTATAAACATTGGAAGCAAGAGGCCACCCAACTTCCCAGAAGGGAAAAATGTCTTCACTGTTAGAACTGCAGTAGACCCTTCCGAAGCACATGAAACCAGCTTTGCTCACCATGAAAGAGGCCACCATTCGGTCTGTTCTGTGACAGGGGAAAGAGCACAGTTTTCATCAGGGCAGAAATGAAATACTTACCCCGACTGTAGCCACCTGGGCACTTTTCCCGCCTACGCTCACCTCGCCCTTTAGTACGGGGCACGCACCTGGAGGGAAGGGACCACTTATCTTTAGACGCTTAGCACCCTGTGTTTAGCGCACAATATAATCTTTGGTAAATGCTTTGTTTAGGGGATGGATGAATGAACGATGAATGAAACAAGTGAATGAATGAATGTATGATGAAAAAAGACACGTGGCTCAGTTTGGGGCATCTTGGCCCTGGGAAGCAGGAGAGAGGTTCTTACAGATTTCCTGTTGAGCAGGCTTAAGGAACGCCCCTAGAGGCTCGGAGGGCTCCATGTGAGCAGTGCAGGGTGGGGCCAATGCAAGAGCGCCGGGGTGCAGGGAGGACCAGACCTCTACTCTGAGGGCGTGGGAGGCGACGGAGGAAGGCCCCAGCCACGGCTGGAGGTGAGGGGCAGAGGTTGCAGGGAGGCAGACAACAGGGGGAGGTGAGCCTGCCTCACAGGCTTTGGGACAGAACAGAGATGGAGGAGGGATGGTGGGGGGCCTCTGGAAGGAGGTGCAATGCTCATGTGCGAGCCCAGCTCACTAGGTAATGCAGTCTTGTGCTTGGGACGCGGTTCAGTGCCATGAGATTTCCTCACACTTTTTAAAGATGTTGCACCCCGCAGTTTTTAAACTCCTTGTAATTTTATATGCTATCATGTATTTGTTTGCTTATCTCTCGGGCACCCGCCACATCGTCTTGTTTAATGTTGTAGCTGAGGGTTTAGCAGAGTGGAAGACCCATGGCTCGTGTTCATTAAGAATGTATTGAGGGGGCCGGCCTGGTGGCTTAGCGGTTAAGTGCGCGCGCTCCGCTACTGGCGGCCAGGGTTCGGAGCCCGGCCGCGCACCGATGCACTGCACCGCTTCTCCGGCCATGCTGAGGCCGCGTCCCACATACAGCAACTAGAAGGATGTGCAACTATGACATACAGCTATCTACTGGGGCTTTGGGGAAAAAAAAGGAGGAGGACTGGCAATAGATGTTAGCTCAGGGCCGGTCTTCCTCAGCAAAAAGAGGAGAATTGGCACGGATGTTAGCTCAGGGCTGATCTTCCTCACAAAAAAAAAAAGAATATATTGAGGGGCGAGCCCTGTGGTGCAAGTGGTTAAGTGCACGTGCTCTGCTGTGGTGGCCCGGGGTTCACCGGTTCGGATCCCGGGCACGCACCACTTGGCAAGCCATGCTGTGGCCGTGTCCTGTATAAAATAGAGGAAGATGGGCACAGATGTTAGCCCAGGGCCAGTCTTCTTCAGCAAAAAAAGAGGAGGATTGGCAGATGTTAGCACAGGTCTGATCTTCCTCACCAAAAAAAAAAAAAAAAGAATGTATTGAATGAGAGTGCTATTGCATGGTCACCTCTGGTGACCACCTTTGGGTAGTGGTAACACTGGAAAAGAAAAACAAAGAAGAGCCCAGACTGGAGGGGTGATTGCTGATTGCAGGGGAGGAGCCCCCTCTGCTTTTTCACACCTGAGTGGTGGGACCCCCAGGCAGGAGCACTTGGTTACTTTTGCATTCTGTGAGCTCTTACTGACCAGCGAATGAGCGCCAAGCTTGTATGAAGATGGGGGATGCTGTGACAAGACAGGATAATGTTCCTGACCTTGAAGAGCTTGCAGTCGCCTGGCAGCGAGAGAGGGTGGGTGAGGGCAGCACATGCGTAGTCAATTCCGCGTCAGAATGATGAGTGGTCCGAGAGGGGAAAGGGGCAGGCGGGCCAACTCAGGCTGAGGGGCATCGTCAGGGAGACTTTCCGGAGAAGCTGACCCCAGACTCAGGCCTAAAGGACAAAGAGGAGCTAGGTGAAGAGGGAGGGGGCTGGTTGGGGAGAGGACGCAGTCATGCAGAGACCTGCAAGGGTTCTGGAGGGCTGGGTGGGTGCAGGGCCCGCCACAGTCAGCAGGACAGACCAAGAACAGCTTCCCTGTTGCCCTTGAGTGTGGTCTCGATTCTGTAGGCAATGGGACCCAGCAAAGGAAGGAAATGATCAGATGATGGTGGACGCTCTGGAGTTGGACGAGCCTGGGGCGGAAAGCACCTTGAGGAACCTGCAGGGGCTTCCAGATGAGAAAGGAGGAGGGCCCAAGCTGAGCACTGGGCATGGAGGAGGGGGGAGTGGGGGAAGACGTCTCTTTGGGGCTCGTTGAGTGGTGGAGAGGGAGTATCCGCATGTCCCCACTTAAGAAGGGGATTGTCTTAGTCAGCTCAGGCAGCCATGACAAGCTACCATAGACTGGGGGCTTAAACACCAGAAATTTATTCTCTCAGAGTTCTGGAGTCTGGGAAGTCCAAGATCAAGGTCTGGCAGGGTTTGGTTTCTGGTGAGATCTCTCTTACTGGCTTGTAGACAGCTGCCTTCTGGTGGTGCCCTCACATAGCGAGGGAGGAGAGAGAAAGAGAGAGATAGATGAAGAGAGAGAGAGAGATCTTCCTCTTCTTATAAGGCTACCAATCCTATTGGATTAGGGCCCCACTCGTATGACCTCATTTAGCCTTAATTACCTCCTAAAGGCCCATCTCCAAGTTCTGACACATTGGGAGTTAGGGCTTCAACGTATGCACCTTGAAGGGACACAATTCAGTCCATAGCAGGTGTTTCCTTCCAAAAACAGGCAATGCACCCATTCCAGTGACAGTCCAGGCTTCACCTGTCTGCAGGCCACATGCCCAGGCAAAGGGCTGGGGCTCCTCTGGCCTCTGAGTGTGGTGCTGGGCGCATCTGACTCT
Organism: Diceros bicornis minor; assembly: GCF_020826845.1. Classification (NCBI taxonomy): domain Eukaryota; kingdom Metazoa; phylum Chordata; class Mammalia; order Perissodactyla; family Rhinocerotidae; genus Diceros; species Diceros bicornis. The sequence goes on along the minus strand of NC_080755.1, from coordinate 12,949,443 downwards.
TGGTCTGAAATGACTTCATGCCCCAGGGATGCTAAATGACATTTCAAAGCATTGGCCTTTCAGAGCTGACAGGACCCAGGCTCCAGAGCGAGCGTGATGCTTGTCATTAGAGGCGACTGTCCTGCCATGGTGGTGTCTGCTTGTGGGGAGTGCTGCTGGTGTGGCTGTATGAGGTCACCTCAGCACAAGGGGGAGAAGAGCGGTCACACCCATTATCTCGCAGGCAGCGATGGACCAAAGGCCTCCCTCTAGATGGTCCAGAAAAAACTGAGCCGAAAGCTTGAGGCCAGTCCCAACAGAGTTGTCCTGGGTTCCTGAGCATCCGAGCCCCTCGTGTGAAGTGTAAGGAAGTTCCTGAACTGCCAGCAGACTTGCTTCAACCACAGATAATTCTGTTGTCGTGGCTCCTGCATCTCCCCTCACTGGTTCCGTGGTGCATTTGGCATGTGGAAGTGGGGATGGGTGTCTTAAACAGGGGAGGGAGCGAGGCAGTGGAGAGAGTGTGGAAGAGAGGCCTGTTCCTCTGGCGACCTGCAGACCTCCACCACCCAGCCAGACTCCAGTCAGGGAATTAGCCTGCCTTGAAGACATAAACTGTTTTTCTATTGAAAAGCAATACAGACTCAGTATAAAAAGTTAGAATATATGAAAAAGAACAAGGAGGAAAAAATTCTACATAATCAAACCATTGAAAGCCCCCACTACTATGATAATATTGTATCTTGTTCATATTTTAATCCATGGATACTTTTGTTTGTTTTATAGTTTTATTCATATAATAAATATAATTTAATCCTGATTTTTAAAATTTTCTATTAATATATAAGCATTTTAAAATTTATTACAAACTTTGTAAACTTTATTGCCCTTTTTAAAATTTCTTGAGTTAAACACAAATAGTCTGTTTTTATTTTTTGCAATTTAGTGATATGTGTTTTAGGCAATGACTTTTCTTCTGGGAAAATTCTGTTTGATCAGTGGTGTGTTTTTGTTAATAGCACATGATGAATTGTCTGTATTCTCAATTTAGATCTCAAATTTGACTTGAATTGTTTATTAAGCATTTTTAAAATTCTAAATGATGGGTTTTTATTTGTTAAAATCATTTAAAATGGCTATTACTCAAATTGGCAGATATATTAGTCCTCTTTGCTGTGCGTTTCCAATGATTAACTATTTAATTAATGTTGTTGAACATCTTTGTACATGAATCTTTTTCCTTAGAACATGAATTCTCAGTAGGAGTGACAGTCGCCCCTAACACAGCTAAAATTGATTCTTGGGGGTGAAATAAATCTTACTCTTTTTGTGTATAAAGCACAGGTATAAATGCAGTACATAAACAAATATACAGTATATTTTTGGTAAAAAATGGCAGCGGAGACAAGGAAAAAGGTGTCTAAAAATGCTCTTTAATAAATTTGCAATGATAAAAAGAAAGATTAAGAAACACTGCCTTGGACTAGAGGCCCAGAAATGGAATCATTTACTCAAAGGACTTGAACGTTTCAGGGGCTTGATACATATTCCCAGTTTGCCTCCTACAAAGGTTGTGCCCGATATATACTATCTCCAGCAATCTAATTGTTTTATCTGAATTATCTCTTACCCCCCCCCCAAAAAAGTACTGTCTTTGAAGTATCCACAAAAGAAGACGACTTTTATAATCCAAATCTCATTTTGAACATTTAATGATTAGTCTTGTTAAGAACACAAGCTTTATAATCAGACAGGTATAGCTGTGTGCCCTTGAGCAAGTCACTTCACCTCACTGAGCCTTAAATTCCTAACCCGCAATACAAGAATTTTAATCTACCGTATCAGCTAGGGTTCTTGGTTGTAAATAACAGGAATTTATTCTGACTGATTTAGGTACAGAAGAACTTTTCTGATGGGAGTTGAGTAGCTCAAAGAGTTGCTGAGAAGGCTGGATCAAACCAGGCTCAGAAAATGTGCTGGAAACAAGGGAGGAGCCGCCTGACCTGCTGCCTCTGGCATCCAGATGTTGCTACCAGCGCTGCTGCTAGAGCAAATTCTCCCTGTCCCCTTTCTTTCTGCCACTTGTTCCTGATTAAAATCTGATGACCAAACCAGGTCACATGCCCACATCCAGGTTGCGGGGGGAAGGAGAAAGCAAAGGTGTAGGCTTTGCAGCCTCTGGTCAGCAGTGAGACAAATGGGCCCCGAAGCTTGTAGAGAGAGAATTTCCCCTCACCTAAGAAAGCGGAACAGACGCTGGGCAGCTAAAGACACGCAAGTCAAAAAGGCTTGAGACGTCCTTTATGCCACTTTAGAGGGTTGTTGGGAGGGTTACGCTAGCTGATGCATGGAAGGTGCTGGCATCTGAGAAGAACTCAGTAGATGGCAGCTGTTTCCACTAGGTAACTCTTCTTGGTCATAATTCTACTCTGGCAAAGCTCTCTCCTCACAGTCAGCCCTACCTCCTTCTCCACTTAGCCCAATTCTGGCCGTCCTTCAACATCCAGACCAAGTCCCCCTTCATCACACAACCCTCTCCAGAATCATCCTACCTTTCCACAGTGCTTTTCTTCAATTTGGTGCTCAATTACATACGGACTTATCTTTCTCTGGAATTTTTTCCCTGTGTGTATGTCATTCCCCTACATGGTGAAAGGTCAGACCACTCAGCAAGAAGTGGTCACTGGCGGCAGCTTTTGCCCTCCCCACTAAGGGTTCGAGGGACTGTTTTCTCCAACTGTGACCTTGAGGTTGTGGCCTCTCCTTCTGTCCAGTGTCATCCCTTGGTAGTTAGCTCTGTGTACGTATATACTTCATTTCTTCACTCATTCATTCTTCGAACATATATGTATTGATTGCTTACCATGTATTAGGCACAGGTGGAACTATTATGAGGAAAGAGAAGAAGACATCTGTTCTCAGAGCACTTACAGTCCAGTGGGGGGAGAGCGTATTAGTTTCCCTATTGTCTTACAGTTCTGGAGGTCAGAAGTTTGGCTGGGCTAAAATCAAGGTATGGGCGGGGCTGCATTCCTTTTTGGAAAGTTTAGAAAAGAGCCCACTTTCTTGTCTTTTCTGGTTTCTAGAAGCTGCCTAAATTCCTTGGCTTATGGCTCCCTTCCTCAGTCTTTAAAGCTAGCAAGGTTGCATTTCTCTGACCCTTCTTCTGTCATCACATCTCCCTCTTACTGATTACAGCCAGGAAACATTCTGTTTTTGTTTTTTTTTTTAAGGACTCATGTGATTAGATTAGGCCCACCCAGATAATTCAGGCGAATCTCCCCATCTCAGAGTCCTTAACATATCTTCAAAGTCTCTCCACGGATGAGGACGTAGGCATTCCTGGGGGCCATTTTTCTGACAAACAAGAATTTGTGCACAACGACTATAGTTCAATATTGTGAGATAGTCAAATAAAGAACCATAGGGGTTTAGAGAAGAGAGAGGCCACTTTGAATTGAGGGGAGGGAGTGCAGAAGGCAGAGGGAAAGAAAGACCCATCAGTCCAGTTAGCCATTTTTGACCATAAAGCTTTCTGTAGAGGGTGAGCAGATATTGGGCATGGGCAGGTAAGACACAGACATCCATTTCCTTATTTCTACTGACTTAAAAGATCTTTTCTTAGCCACTGTTACCTTTCATCTCACTCATGAGATGCTGCTTTATGGGCTCCAGGCAGCATCTTTTGGTTTTAAGCCGGAGGAGTTGTGGTCTGGGGAATGACCTCTTACATCTTTATGAGCGCCTTTTAGAAATCAGGTGGGCTTCTCAATTTTCTCTCTTAGCTGGAGATTTTTCTGAGTCACCTCGGAAAACTCCTAATTTTCCAGCCTCTCCAAACATTAATCTTTCTTTATTCTCTGCTTATAAACAGCATCTGTCTGTCTGTCTGTCTATCTATCATTATCATCCATCATCTCTATCTCTATCCAACATCTCTCATCTATCATCTATTTTACCACCATCCCGGCCCTTACCCTGATCACATTTTCTAGCTTACTGCTTCCCAAGAATCTCTAAAAATGTTATTTCTTTTTTTTTTAATAATTTTATTTTTTTTATTTTTTCCCCCAAAGCCCCAGCAGATAGTTGTATGTCATAGCTGCACATCCTTCTAGTTGCTGTATGTGGGACGCGGCCTCAGCATGGCCAGAGAAGCCGTGCGTCAGTGCACGCCTGGGATCTGAACCCGGGCCGCCAGCAGCGGAGCGCACACACTTAACCGCTAAGCCACGGGGCCAGCCCAAAAATGTTATTTCTAAAGACTGCTTTAATTTTTGCTAACTTTTCCTGGACCAGGAGACAGGAATTCCCTCATTGCAGACAAATTTGAGAAGGGATCATTTCCTTCCACTCCAGTGTTATTGACCAGAACTTCCAGGTGAGTCTCAGAGAGACTTATCCCCTGTCCAGAGTCCACCACTCATGCCAGATCCAGAATGAGGAGCCGAGTCTCTCTGACCCCAAGTTTGTGTCTACTCGACACGCTGCAGAGCTCGCCCACTGTTCTCAATAGGAGCTCCCGCACCAGGACACACACACACACACACACACACACACACACACACACCACTCTTTAAAGAATAATGCAGTAGGTAAAAGTTCCATGTAGGATGCTGGGAATGTCACAAGACCATAGTTGATTAACTCCCAGTGGTTGGTACAGACAGTCAGAAACTGAGAGAAGGAGGAGTCACTGCTGGTGGGGCCAGGCTGGGAAGACTTTGTGGAGGAGGAGAGAACGAAATGAGTGATAAAACAGGAACGATTGCATAATTTGGCTCGTCATGGAGTTGCATATATCACAGTTCTTCAGCACAGGCTGACAGCCCCCAGGGGTGACGTTCAATTTGATCTGTAGCCTCCAGAGCTTGGAGGCTGCGTTGCCTGTGGTGAACTCTACCCCTCAGCTGGCCGTCCAGGGACACACTCAGTGGTTCACCATGGGAGGCCCTTCGGAAAGCCCCGAGTGGTTGCTATAGTGTCTGAGAATTCAAACTCCTACTGTAATATTTGGAGTTGATATCTGTGACAATAGTGGTCCATCCCTTTGGATATTAAATGCATACCAGCCCCCTCCAGAGAGTCCCTTCCTGCTCCTTCATGCTGCTTCTCTTCCTCCCTGAGGCTGGGCCCTGGAACATGCCCACACAACCAGCAGGACTGCCATTTCCTTGCTCAGAGGGTGGGAGCCTGTGTCTGTCTTTCAGTTTGAAAACAGAAATGAGTTGCTATTTTTAGCTTTGCATGGGAAAGTCTGAGGGAGCAGGGAGAAAATGGATCAGCCAAAAATCTTTTCCGGGGCAGCTGCCATCTCAGCCGACATGGAGCAAATGAGGAGAGAAGGGAGGTAGAGATGTCTCAGCCACTCCATTAAACACCACTGACTTCGAAGTCCTCCCTAGAGCACCCTGGCAACTAGGGACGGTGGAGAATCGAATCATTCTTTTTTTTGTATGAGGAAGATCGGCCCTGAGCTAACATCTGCCAATCCTCCTCTTTTTGCTGAGGAAGACTGGCCGTGGGCTAACATCCATGCTCATCTTTCTCCACTTTATATAGGATGCTGCCACAGCACGGCTTACCAAGCGGTGCATTGGTGCACGCCCGGGATCCGAATTGGCGAACCCCGAGCCGCCGCAGCGGAGCGCGCGCACTTAACCGCTTGCGCCCCCGGGCCGGCCCCTCGAATCATTCTTGTTAGGCAGACATTCTTTGCCTGCAGTAGGCAAAGAGGAAGGACAAGAAAGGAGGATATGAGAGATTCATTGTCTTCTGAAAACAGTAAATACCATCAGCAAAGCCCCTTGGGAGCTGCCCATGGGCACTGAGCAGGACAGGAGGTGGCCCAGTGGGCAGGTTGGGGGTCTAGCTACAGGTGATGGGAGGAAGCCCAGTAAGATAGACAGAGAACGTGGGAATGGGGGACTGCAGGCCGGCCAAGCACTCGGTCCTTGTCAAAGAGAGTGAGAAGAGTGGTGCAGAGAGGTGGGCAGAGCGGAGGCAGGGCAGAGGCAGAGGGAGGAGACACTGGAGGTGTGTGCGGTGTGTGGCAGGGGTCAGTAACTGGCTCTAGCTGCTGGGATGAAATCAGGGACAAGACTCTAAGGCTGCAAGGAAAGGGGAGAGCAGAACAGAGCCTGTCTTTGGAAGAAATGAGGTGCCAGGCAGGTGATTCAGTTATGGAGAGGCAACATGACAGATGAGAAAGTGGGGCTTTCAGGCAGACCTGGGCTCAGATGCCCATTATAATTCCTATTAGCTGAGCCGGCTTGAGCAAATTACTCAGTGTCTCTACACTTTCGGTTGCCCAGTCACATGTTACAGTCTGTGGGCAGTTGTAGTCAATTGTACCTACCAGGATTACACAGGGAGAAGCATTGTGCTTTGTAGGAAAGCTGTGATGTCCTGTTTGGGGGACAATGCTGACACCCCAAGACATGGATGTCAGCTAGGGAGAACCAGCGGAGGGTGGGAGGCTGAGCAACGTGCATCGTGCCCTTCTTTTTCTTGACTTCTCAAGTCTCCAGTAAAGTTGTTAAGCTCATGAATGAGTTGGAAGTCTTTTGGGATAACCCAAGGAAGGGCTGAGGCTTGTGTCAGGGTTGATGTGGAGCAAAGAAACAGCACTACACTTGAATGGGGAAGGGAGCTCAGCTGACTTCCCAGTTACAGGCAACCAAGGGGTTAATGATACCGACCACCTTGCGGGGCACTTGTGAGGAGGAGAAGTGAGCCCACAGCACGCTGTCCTCTGCCTGGGATGAAGCTGGCACTCAAAGGTCAGAGAGTTGCTCATTAGCCAGGGAAACTGACCCACGGGGGTTAGATGCACCCCACTGCCTGGGCGTCAGCTTCAAGGAGGGGCTCCGGGCACTAGAATGAAGCCAAAGCCCAGATGCTGATGTGGGGCCAGGTAGGGTGAGTCACCGAGGATGACCTGGTGCTGAGTACCCTGAGCCCCAGGACCAGGCTGCCGGATGGCAAGGAGGGGCTGGCACAGAGCAGGGCTTGGCTTTGCCATCTAGAACAGCATCATAGTCTTTAAATGCCGCTTCTACTCTTTCTTGAATTTGAGCAATGCCAAATTGGGAAAAAAATTATGACTGTTGAAAAATGATTTTAATGTGCATGTGTTGAAGCCAAACCTAAAGGTTTAAATAAACGGCTCAGGAATCTCTGTTTCTCATTTGAGGGACAACAATGCAAAATTGTATTTTTCCCTCTTGTTTATTTAAAACCCTTGTTTTTGGCTTTTAAATTAACCTGTTTTGTTTCTTTTAACGTGGCAGTGTCTCAATGTAAAATACTAAAACTTAAATCTAAGGTAAAGCTCGGGAAGAAGACCTTGTAAGCAATTTCGTGTGTTCGCAGCATTATAAACTTCCAGAAGCTGACCTCCAGATGTATAAGGTTTCTCCTCTCCACCCATAAACGTTTGAAACTTTTTCCTTTGATAAATACCTCACATAGAAACAAGAATTAGTGAACATTTACAACTTTATCTTTCCTTGAGTATAAATAGACACATCCCAAACACAGTTTTCTCCCTCCAGGCACGTTTTGAAAGACTGCACCGTTCTTTGGAGAGTCAGGATGGAATCACATACTGTCCTTTCCCTGACATGTTTGGTTCAGGCGGGTGGTGATCTTCCTGGGGGGAACGTGAGGACACTGGATGACACCGGATGACAAACACTCAAAAGCACCAGGAGTTGAATTCATGGGGGTGGAGGTGGGCTCCTTTTTGGATGTGAAAAATGAAATACCTTTTTAAATTTTTTTTGCTTAGGAAGATGCGCCCTGAGCTAACATCTGTGCCAGTCTTCCTCTATTTTGTATGTGGGTCACCATCACAGCATGGCCGCAGACAAGTGGTGTAGGTCTGTGCCCAGAACCAAACCTGGGCTGCCCAAGTGGAGCATGCCAAACTTCACCACTACACCACGGGGCCAGCCCCTGAAATACCTTATTTCAGTTAAAAATCCCCCATTCAGGTTGGAAACTGTTCTTAGTATGGGACCTCACCTCCAATGGCTATGGTTTGCTTTTTTTTGTTTCTATTCTTTTTTTTTTTGGTGAGGAAGATGAGCCCTGAGCTAACATCTGTTACCAATCCTCGTCTTTTTGCTGGGGAAGATTGGCCCTGGGCTAACATCCATGCCCATCTTCCTCTACTTTATATGTGGGACGCCTGCCACAGCATGGCTTGATAAGTTATGCGTAGGTCTGCACCTGGGATCCGAACCTGCAAACCCCGGGCCGCCAAAGCAGAGTGTGTGAACTTAATCACTATGCCACGAGGCTGGCCCCCAATGATGGCCACAGTTTTGATGTTGACACTGCATGTGTGAATGGTTGGCGTGAAGCACAAAGGGCGTTACCTCTTCCAACAGAACACTTGTTCTATCGTGAGCTTTAGGGACACCGTCTGCCGCAGACTGGGTTCCCCAGGTGGAGCCTGGAGACGAGGACCCTTGTGCAGGTGATTTTTATATGAGAGCTCCAAGGAGGCACATGGCCTGCAGACAGCCAAGAGAAAGAGGCTGAACATGGAGGTGATATGAAGCCAAGTCCTGCAGAGGAGCTCTGAGGACAGGGCAGGGTGCACACCTCTCCCAGTCACCCTGCTCAGGGGACAGGGACAGAGTGTTTGCTCTCCTGCATCTGGCTAAGGGCTGCCCTTCAGGTTTGCGTATTCCCAGGCCCTCCCTGCATGCAGACAAGGTGGGCTCCGGCATCTGAGGGTGGGTCCCAACAGAGGTGGCAGTGCCAGCTGTGGGGAGTGAAAGCACCAGGAAATTCTCATCAAAGGGACATGCGGGTGACAGCCACGATGTCCCAGCCATGAGACCAACTCAGCCTCTTTGTTACTCGTGTGTCTCCAGAGGCTTCTCATTTGTGTCGGGATTTGAACAAACACTACCTCAAGTTAGATACTGATGAGGAAATTGCTGATACAAAGTCGTAGCCACCTCCACGTGACTCTGCTATCTTGTCATTACGAGCGAATTCAAGATGGCTCTATCTAGCGAGGGTTTTTGCTCTCCTTCTTTCAGCAAATTCATCCAAATTGGGATAAGCCAACTCTGGCTCTGGTTCCAGTGAAGGGCTTGGGACATTTCTGCAGGCACTCGACAACTCTCCGTGAGGGTTCTCCCTTACGTGCATTCTCTTCACGTGCTATCTCCCAGTCTTTGCCTCTGTTCTTTCTCCTCTTTTAGGGTGGCATTTGAGGATCTCATGATCTGCCCCAGCTCACCTCTCTGCTTTCATTTCACACCACTATTCCCCTAGTATTCTCTTCTCCAGCTGTATTTAGTGCATCCAGCAAACCTGGATAAAGCACCTACTGTGTGCCTAACACCCTTTCTGGCCTGGAGAGACAAAGATAAACAACATCCCTGCTTCCACAGAACTTTTGATCTGGGATGGAATACAAACAAATGGACAGATAACAACAATGTTGTGTAATAAATGTTAGGTACCCAAGTCCAGGGTGCCACAGGAATGAGTAAATGACTGCCACCCAGATCTGGTGGGCTACGGATGCTTCCCAGAGAAAGGGAGATTTTGGAGACCTACAGGATGAGTTGGAATAAGTTAGGAGAAGGGTGGGGAGGATGGGAAGAGAACTCCAGACAGCATGAGTAAAGGCTGAGGAAAAGGAAAAAACCCCATGTGACTGAATAATAGAAGATGAACTGAAAACAGAAAACAGAAGGAGTAGAGATGGGGCTGGCAGGGTGGCAGAGGCTGATCACACAGGGCCGTGTAGGCTGGCTAAGCTGCTAGTAGGTGTCTGCATGCTCATGTGCTCCCTCTCCTCTGGGCCCTCTTACCCAACATTCCCTCTGCCTAAAAAGTCTCCACTCTAGGCAGTGTCTTCATCCAGGGTTAGTGTCCCTCCTGTTCTAGTGGCCTTGTAATTCCAGGTGATACGGCTGCCGTGATAGTTTCACCCCGCACTGCAGCTGGCTGTTCTCTGGTGTGTCTCTCTCGTCTGGACGTGAGCAGGCTAAGGCCAGAGACTGTCTTTGCACGTGGCACTGGCACAGGACCTGGCCGAGAGGAAGTGCTGACCAGTGCCCTGTGTTGTCTTCACACGATGCCCACGGGCCTGCCTTGGCCTTGCCAAGGGGGTCTCTGGCCTTCCAGGGAGATGGAGGTTCGGGATCAGCTGAAGGTGGTTATAAGAAGTGGGACAGGAAGAGAAGGCAGAGGCAGAGAGGGACAAAATATTGAGAGACGGAGAGAAAACAGAAAAGGGAAAGGAAATGGAAAATTTCGTTCAGATTTTTAGGCTTCTTGGGGAAAGGGGACACAAGTGCAGTCTGTACGGCACCTGGGAAAGGACCACAGCCAGTCCCCTTCAGAACTAGAGAATCCAGAAGAGAGAGTGTACAGAAGAGCGACCGGCCGCGTCAAGGCACAGAGGCCTGCAGCGGAGGCCGAGTGATGGGGCGAGTTGGGTGTCTGCCCATCAGTTAGGGCAGGCTCCTCTGACTCCTCCAAGCAGTCGGAGCGGTCAGTACCCGTTGCAAAACTGTGGTTTGCTTTTATGGTTTTAATTAAATTGAATTAACTGTGATAATCAGGGTTTCTGTTTGTCTCACTCTCCAATTCAAAATGGTCTGTTTTAGCTGTTGGGCACAATGCTTCTGAGCTGAAAATCAGAATGGTGTGCATTTGTTCCCCATGTTTTTCTTTTACTAGAAGGGCAGGCTGACGTTTTAAGAGCTGAATTACAGTGATAGGAATGGAAATGAGTTACGTATGGCAGCCCTCAGTCCCTAATCCTGCCACTGTCCTCATCCGTGAGCCGTGGTGCCCGCCTCATTCCGAGGGAAGTGCAGTCGGGAGCTGCAGCTCCAACTGGGTGGGAGAGCCGCTCTCTTTACTAGCTGTGCGATCTTGGGCCAAAACCCTACAGAACAGCCCGAAATCCATAAGATGGGAGTGATGGCAATATCTACTCCTCAGGGTTATTTGGGGATTAAATGTTGCACATACAGCACAAGCCGATGCCTGGTACTCAGCAAGTGCTTAATAGGTGCTACCAGTGACACACATTTGTGAACAGTCCCACAAAATCCCTCTTGTTTTCAGAGGGGTGAAAAAGAGTCCTTTGCTGCGGAGGTGAAGCCCTGTGTTCCCTTCTACCTCTTAGGGGGTGCCTTTGCCATTAACCCCCAAATAATGTGCTCATCCGCTCCGGGATTACGAGGGACGGTGCGGGAGGACCACTTCTCTGCTTCCCCAGCTCGTCCCTGTCGCTCCTTGGCTGAGCTGACACTGATGCCCTTCACTATGGCTTTCAGGAGTCACCTCTGCCCCCATGATGGCAAGACTTTCCCTCCCTGGGCCCCTGGTGTCTGTCTCCCCCATGGGCACCTCCTGCAGCTTCCCTTTGGATTCAATATATGTATATATTGTGAACTGCTCACCACCATTAGTCTAGTTAACATCCGTCACCACACATCGTTACAGAATTTTTTTTCTCGTGATGAGAACTTTTAAGATCTGCTCTCTTAGCAACTTTCAAATATACAGTATGGTATGATTAACCATGGTCACCATGCTGTACATTACATCCCAGGACTTATTGATTTTATAACTGGAAGTTTGTACCTTTTGACCCCCTTCACTTCCTGGTTTCACGCCCTCCAGGGACATCAGCCCGCTTCGGACCTCACCGGAGAGCCACCCTCAATCCTTCTCCACGCTGGAAACATAAGAGCCCTGAACACTGCAGGTTTTTTCCTAATTCATTGGGTGCCAAAGCCTGGACTCACATGAGGCTCTTATAGTCTTCATTTGCCCACTAGAGAGACAAATGCATTACTGCAGTATTATTAATGCGTTTGCTCACAGGATGCTGCCCAAGACTCGCAGGGGGAGTTAGATAATTCAAGGTACACACTGAACTGCTCTTCTAAAATTTGAAGAATTCTGAATTCCAAACACACTTGGACCCCTGATTTCAGAATCATCACTTGAGGGTACACAAGCCCCATAACAACAATGGCCACCTTTGCAGGGTGTTCTTACTCCTTCTGCCAGGTGATCCCCACACAGCCCTGGGGGTTAGCCTCCCCATTTAGCAGTGGTTGACGCACAGAAAGATTAAGAAACCAAGGCAAGGTTGCACATGTAGCAAGTGCAGAGTCAGGACTGGACCAGGCAGCCTGGCAGCAGAACCTCTTCTCTTCAGCATTCCTCTGTGTTGCCCATGTTTTCTGTTCCACTCTCACAGAAATATGAATCACCTGCTTAAACTAGAGAAACACGGTGTTTTGTAGTGGTTAAGAACATGGACTCTGGAGACAAAATGCCTGAGTTCAAATCCCAGCTCCACCACTGAGCAGCTGTGTGACTTTGGGCAAGTACTTGACTTCTCTGTGCTTCAGTTTTCTCATCTGTAAAATGGGGATAATAATAGTACCTACTTAGAGTTGCTGTGAAGATGAATTAGTGCATGTAAAGTGCTCACCTAGCACGTGTTAGTGTTAACTATTATTATTTCACCTCTTCTATGTTCAGCTAACCTAGCACCAAAGAATCTTATTATATGTTAATTGAATTAGATTAAGCTCTAGGGGCAAATCATGATCTCCTGATATAGGAGTGTATCCTGTTACTCACGGTTGACAGGGACAGCCTCAAACAGGGTTAATGTCATCCTGGCTCCATGAACCTCCGTGTTTCCGTGGGTTCAGAGAGTGGCTGCATGCGTCAACCAAAGGCTTCCCAACTTCACAGCACAATAAAGTGAAGACAGAAAATCACACTTGTTGATCATTTTATTGCATTCTCAATTCCAAAGGAAATTCATTTCACCTTCTCAAATTGTTTACAAAATGTTTGTGTATTTCAATTCTAGCAGAATATCTTTGGGAATGTGAAAGAGTTAAACTTTTACCTTTAACGCTTTAAATAACTTCTAAATACAAGCCTGTTTGGAGAAAAGGGAAAAAAACATGCAAATATCTCACTTTGCAAAAGAACAACAGGAAGCCTCAGATGGCAGTGTTTTTCTGGGCACTTTAGAGAGCTGAAGGTCAAGGTGCAGAGGCGTAGTGAGGGACGGAGCTGAGGCTGGGCCGGGGCCCCCCGGGTTGGCACCACCTCCCACTTGCTCAGGAGGAGCTGTGCTTCTCGCATCCCCCCTAGCCAGCCTGCTCCCCGGAACTTCTTCCTGACCCTTCTGGAAGATTCATCGTGGGCTCCACATAGCGGCTTTGTGCAGCTTCCACATCCGAGCCAGCTCAGGCCCGGTGGAAAGTTTTGAGGGTCACTCATCCTTAAATATTCAGGGGACAGAACCTTTGAAAATGACAGGAAAAGGTCATCCTTTCTCAACACATAGAAGTTATATTATGACTCCTGAAAACCACAAAAAACAACAGAAGAAAAACCAAAATCATTCCGTCTTGAAAATTCAAGTACAGAGTGATGATATATGGTAGGCTTTGTGTTCCTCACGGGTCTGACCCTCAACAGATCTGCAGTTCTCAGGGACTTTCTGGATGGTGACGGCAGCCATTGGCAATGGGGGTCGGTGTGGCCAGGGCTCTCTCATCATGGGGAGGAGACAAGCAGAGGGGGCGCATGCCCTGGTTGGGCCCGTGGGCTGGCTGCCAGCGGCCTGCACTCAAACCGCAGCTCTGTCACTTCACTTCGTACTTGTGGGGCTTTGGGCAAGTAATTTACCCTCTCTGCCTCAGTTCCTCAGCTGCAAAATGGGGAGAATAATGGTATCCACCCCACAGGGTTGCTGCAAACATTAAATGAGTGAAGACATGCGATGCATTTAATGCCTTGTGCATAACAGCCAGTCAGTCAGCATTATCTATCACTGTTGTGTTTCCCATCCTAGCTGTGCAACCAAGGGAAGTTATTAACCTCTTTTAATCTTCATTTCCTTCTTATAAAATGGAGTAAAAATACTTAACTTTGGGGCCACTGTAAAGTTTAAATGTAATAGTGTACAAACTGGCGTTTATTGAGTCGGATTTAATAAATGGCAGCCTTCCCCGTCAGGGTTTTTTCCTGAGTCTTCTACACTTGCTTAGATTCTCCATGACATCTTTTCAAACGCAAATCTGGTAACACTCCCCTGCTTCCTGGACAAGACAAGGTGCGATCCTTGTTCAGAATGGCAGGACGCAGCAGTAAGGCAGGCAGCCCTCCAGCTGGGAGAGGAGACCTGGATGAAACAACCACGGAAGGAAACAGGAAGCTGCACGCAGTGCTAGGTACCGTTCTAAGCATTTAATAACTTATTTAAATCTCATAGCACTCTTATGAGCTAGAACTATCACCAGTCCCATGGCAGCTGATGAAACTGTGGTCCAGAGAGCTTGAGCATGTGGCACTGGCCTTGAGTAGGAGAGGAGGCTGGGAATACGCAGAAGGAAGTGAGTGGAGAGGGTGGTTAGAGTGTTGTCAACACCAGGCCCACCTTTGATTGAATACAATTTCTTCGAGGAAACACAACTCCAATTATTCTTTGTCACCAGAGCAGCTACAGTCCCTTGTCCTGTGTGTCCTCACATTCATCCTTTCCCACTTCCTCTCTCCCCTTCCCCTGGTCGCCTCATGGATGTGGACACAAACAAATGAGGCCAGAAAATTCCAGTAACCGCACACAGCGTCCTTCTCTGTGGGTCACTCACTCACAAGGTCAGCACAACAAACTCACCCCGCTGCAAGGATTGTCCCTGGGAAGCTGGGGGAGGAGCGTGGTGGGCACTGCTGCATCTCCGTCTCCTCCTGTCCAGGGCCAGCAGGGGGATGGCGGCCAACTGGAGAGGGAACATTTGGGGGAGGGCAGGAGGGAGGTGGAGGAGGAGTGAGAACCAGGCAGAAAATTTCATTTGGGCCTTTTGGAAGATTACTACGGAGGCTGTTAATTACAACGAGCTTTTGCACCTCAAATACGTCATGATCACGGAACACCTTGTTACCTTGTTTTGGTAACAACTAGAGTTTGAATCAATCACTTTTCCACTCATTATTTTTAAAACCACGAATGTCAGAAATATAATCTTTAATGTTGATGTTACTGTTTTGGGGGATGTGGGGAAAGATGAGCCAGCCTCTGAATCATCCACAGGTAGTACATTCCGTGGTGTAACTAGAAGATCCTATGTTCCATTTCCAGAGATACTTCAAGAGTCGTATTGTACCTTTGTGTAACACCTAGTTTATAAATTATTTTACATACATTTTTAGGAGATACAAAATCATTCTGTTTCAGATTAAAAACCCTCTCAAAAAAAATCTAAATATCTTTCTTTCTGGGCACAGCTTTCCCAGGCCACAGCTGCAGAAGGGGGCTTTCTTTTCTCCCTTTATTTAAAGATTATATGAATCTCAGGAAAAGAAAGCCACTGATTTGAGGTGGCTGAGAGCAAAGCTGTAGAAAGAAGAAAGAAGACTTGTTCAGAAGATCTGCCTGTTTTGGAAATGAAGAGAGTTTTATTTCTTACAGACCAGAGGATTTATGGATTTACGTTTCCTCCATAAGACAAATGACCCAAGCACATTTTCTTTTTCAGCACTAACTAATCAGTTACCTTTGTTACTAAAGAAATAATCTCTAAACAGTACTAGAGTCAAAGTGCACTGGGTTCTAGTGTTTGGGGTTATTTGAAACTTTTTTTTTCTTTTTCGGTCTCTAGAGCTGCGCTTCAGCTAATTCCTAGTTACGGAGTTATTTTTCCTTTTGCCAGGAATCTTGATCCACATGAGACAACAGGACAGCCGTAGAATCACAGAATGTTAGGGCTGGCGAGCCCTAGCCCCGAGCCCGAGGTTTTACGTGGAGGCCCAGAGGGCTGGAGCGACTTGGCCGGCGTCACCCAGCGGGGAAGGGCCAGCGTCCTCGGAGTCTGGGGCTTGCACACCTCCACTTCGCCGCTTTCGACCCCCGCTGTCGAGCTGTCCCTCCTCTTTTACAGCTCACTTGGAGGCAAAACCCTCTTCCTGCTCCTCCCCCCATATCACAAAAGGTCCAGGCATTTGAAACAGCTCCTCGCCGAGCCGGCCGGTCCGGCCACTCCGCGGCGCTGGGGCTCGCGGGCGCGCGCGGCGGGGCGTCTGCAGGCGCGCGCGGCGACGCCGGCCCGGGCGGCCAGTCTCAGCGCCCGGCTCCGGCGGGGCGGCCCCGGCAGCGCCGCGCCAGGCTCGCGGGGGTCAAGTCCAGGTTGCGGCGCAGGAAGGCGGCGGGGGAGGGGAGGCGAGGCCCGGCCGCGCCCCCACCTCCTCTCCTTTGCGCCGAGCGCGGAATGTTGGGACCGTTCCACAGGCGTGGTATGTCTGTGTAAACATCATTAGGCTCCGGAGCCGACACGTTGTGCATTTTTAATTTCGCCTTACACTGCGGCCTCCTCGCGTTTGAGGAGAGCATGGAGACCTCGCCGCTCCGCCTTTCTGTTGCGTTCCTGGGCGACACGAAGGGCAGGGGCACGCCTCTCTGTTTTCTGCACCCAAGGGTGATGTCCGTGCTGGATTCTTAACACACCTCACTTGTAACATTATCCTTGGCTCGGGAAAAAATCTTTCCTACTCACCTGGAACTAGCAAAACGTGGCTTCATATTAAGGTTTAGTCTCCCGGGGCTGAGGAAGAGCACAGAATCCTCTTGCCCCTCTCTGTCTTTGCAGCCACAAGCCACGACAAGTGGCGACGCCTGGTCCGCTCTGTCTGCCGGCCTGGAGGTCGGGCGCGCTGCTCTCTACCCTTTCCATGCTTCCTCCTCACCTGTGTCCCTGCCACATTATCATCGCGCCCCACGTCCCTGCCCGGCTCATCTCTCGGAGCACAAGCCTCACTCAGAACCTCCTTTCAAATCCACTACCTTTAAAAATCGATTTCGGCATTCCTAAAACAGCATCTCTTCTTTCTTCACTCTGATGGGAGGGGGGTCATTCCCTCACTTGGGGGAAGAAACCTCAGAGCTGAGGAGACTTCTTTCAGGGTGTGTATTTCGAGGCAGATCATACAAATGACGAAGATAAAATCCCTCGGAGCCTATGGCAGTTTTGACTTTAAACATGAGGCGAGTTAACAAGGAAAGCAGCAATAAATTCAGCCCAGGGCATGACCCAGCACTAAATTGTCTCTTACAGTGTCCAGATTTCTGGCCAAGTTGTCAATTTGATGCCCCCTTTCTCTGTTGGCCTCCTCAAGTCCCCTTGCAGGTTGTGTTGTTTTTGTTGGTTCGCTTTTGTTTTACTGCCAAGTTATCTCTGCCGTACCCAGCACCCTCCCGCCCCGCCCCCATTTTCTGACTCTGTTTTCCAAGTTCCTTAAGCATGACCAGAATAACACACCCACAGCTTCTCGCGCTAAATCCCTCAAGTTGCTTCTCTGGTAGAAATTTTGAAACAAGCTCATGTCAGAACATTTTGTTCATCCCTCCCCACACACAAGCTGGTGAAAGATGGAAGGATTTGGTATTTGCTGGAAAGGAAAACATGGGAGAGCTGTTGGAACTGACACTACAATGTTCTTTTTGTCCTTTGCACAAGGTGATCATGTATCCTTCACATTCTCTGTAAGAACAGCCCATAAGGAACATATCGCCCCGACTGGACACGAGCAGTACTGGCGAGGGTTAACCAAGAAGCACTTAATGTGCCTGAGTAAATAGTCCGGGAAAGGATTAGACCATGTTAGACTAATAGGCTGATCATAGTGATAAAGTTATCCAGAAGATTCTTTCCGCTTTATGTTTAACAGTTACTTTTCTTCAAAGGCAATGGGTAAATGGTGTCGGTTTTACGGCCTAGATCCCTCCATTCAGACAGCTATACAACAAGCCTGCATCAAACATTGTATTATCTTTCCTGCTCTGTTAGATTTAGAAGGAAACTGTGATATCATTACATACACATCACACGATATTTTCCTCTTGATGTTCTACAAGTCAAAAGCAAGGAGATCAAACACATGCAGCACACTGAATAAGTGCTTCATAGAATAAATTGTCCATCAGGCAGAGGTTCGGGGCATCACACAGATAATTCCAGCTACCCACTGGACAATGTAAGAAATGAAAGGAAAAGGAGGATTTTCCACAGCACACGAAGATTGCTCAAAGCACATCTCTGTTTAGTGGTGTCAGTTGCCCTCTGCTTCTTGCTCAGCTATAATAATAATGACTGATAATAATAATAATAATAATATAACTGCTAACATTTACTGAACACTTACGATGTGCTAAGTGCCTGCATACATGATCTCATTTAATCCTCACGGAACTTCAGTGAGCTGGGCCCCTATTATCCCAATTTTATAGACGAGGAAATGAAGTCAGAAAGAGGTTATGTCGCTTACCCAGGGCCACACAGCAAGGAAACAGAGATGAACTTAGAGCACCACTTTGAACTCCTACACTCTTCTGCCTCCCATATGATTTCATACTGAAAAGCCATGGTAAAGTAAATCAAGAAATGAAGTAAGACCTATTAAATGTCTGATTCTGAGAAAACCTACCATTAAGGGGACACAGTATGAGCTAGGCACTTAATCCTCACAGCTGCTGCTCGAGGTAGGTACGTAGTATCACCCCCAGTTTGAGGATGGAACAACAGAGCCTCAAAGAAGCTGAGTATCTTTTTCAAGATCATGTAGTTGCAGAGCTGGTGTTTGAACCCTGAGCCTGGGCTTTTCCTCTGCACTCTGGCTTATGTCCATGAGTGTGTGTGTGTGTGTGCACGCGCGTGCACGCGCGTGTGTGTGTGTGTGTGTGTGTGTGTGTGTAGGGAGGAGGGAGACAGAGAAGTCCACTGAGGATGAATAGCAAGAAATGAAATCTTTTCTTTAATAACCTGTCACCCTCCTTAAATTCATATCAACTGACTGCAGTTGCTGTGGTAGCTGAAAATGGAGAGATCACGGTGGGTGGGAGTGACTGTGTTGGGCTTCAGGAGGCAGGGGGTCTGGGGATTGTCCTTGAAGGACAGGTAAGGTCCAGATGGTGGGAGACGAGGGGGCACCAGCTTTGCAGAGGACTAGGGGTGGAAATGGGCATGGCAGTGCGGAAGGAATCTGGCTGACTTGGGATTCGGTTCAGTGACGGCAGCTGAGCCTGGCAGCACGTCCTGTTCATCTTTGAACCTCTTGTCTAGCACATGCCTGACAAGCAAATGCGCAGTAAATGTCCAGGTGAACTGAGTTGAGTGAAATCAGCTGAACCTCCTCACCTAGCTTGAGACCTCCTGCCTCCCTCGATCCTCTCCCATCACCACCCTGTGCCCTCTTCCTTCCCTCTTCTCTGCCTGCTTGTCTTGGATTCACCAATTTCTTGCCACAATCAAGAGACATTTTTAAAATGGAGAAATGGCAGAGCTTGTTGGCCGAGTCCCTGATAAGGAAGCAGTGGTGGCGAGAAGTGTAAACATGCACGTAGCTCTTTGGGCACCAGCCACCGTTCTAAGTACTTTATATGCATTAATTGGTTTAATCCTCTAAGAAGTGAGCATGCTTATGATGCTCATTTTACAGATGAGGAAACTGAGTCATGGAGCTCAAGTAACCTGCTTAAGGTCATTCTGAGAATTAGGGACTGAACCCTGACTTAAACCTGGGTGGTCTGGCTTCAGTGTCTGTATTCCTAACCATTTATAGCATACTCCCTCTTAAAAATAGCTGAGCATTAGTCCAACTGCATCTAATCCACACACAGCCACAGCCACCTCTCTGATGTGTATCATTCTGACCTTCAGGTCAAGCAAGTCAAGGTCAACTCTTGTAGTCTCAATCAGTTCTTTTTTTTTTTTTTTTTCTGGTGAGGAAGATTAGCCCTGAGCTAACATCTGTTGCCAATCCTCCTCTTTTTGCTGGGGAAGATTAGTCCTGGGCTAACATCCGTGCCCATCTTCCTCTACTTTATGTATGGGATGCCACCACAGCATGGCTTGATAAGCGGTTTGTGGGTCTGCGCCCAGGATCTGAAGCCGCAAACCCCAGGCAGCCAGAGCAGGGCACACAAACTTAACCACTAAGCCGCTGGGCCGGCCATCTCAAGCAGTTCTGAGATGTGCTGGCCCTCTCTCTCTCTCTCCTTTAGTTTTTAGTCTTTTAGTTTTCTTGGAATTTCTTATTCTTCTTATTCTTAATCATCATGGAAGAACACCAAATTTAGGCATCAGACTATGCCCTTTTGACATCCCCGTAGAGAGCAACATACAGCTCTAGATCATGACTATCATGAGATAACTTTCTCTAAGACAGGCCTTGGGTGCATCGCCCTCAGGTTCTGTGTCCTAGCCATCCTGTGTGGGACTTACAGCCACAGAGGAGAGCTCTTCCACCCGCACAGCTCATCTGTCTTCTTGTCTACTTGTCAGAGCCTCCCAGAAGCTCAGGATGAAGACGTGTCCTGTTCCAATCCGCAGATAACAAAGAGAGCTCTCTAGCCAGCTTCACCACCCCAAGCTGCGTGTGCAGTTGCAGAGACCTGACTAGTTCCTTCCAAACTGGAAACAGGAAGCAGCTACATATGAAATTTTGGACTCCTGAATGCACGTTAATACATCAAGCAGCTGTACTGAGTGTGACCATGAACCGGTGTTCCTCTCAATGCACTTAATAGCACAGCCAAATGTGAACTTCCTGTATTGCCCTGCAAGCATCCTTGCAAATCTGGCCTCTCAGTGACGTTGGTGAGCTGAACATTTTTAGGATTTGGGGACATTGTGTTAACGTAGAGGCAAAGAACATGATAGAGAAGAATGACTTGTAACAGCAACAAGATGAACCAGGGAAAGGGATGTGCCCTTCTAATATTGAAAACACCCTCTGATAAGTGTATGAAGTTTCCTGGACATTAAATAAGAACAGGAAATACTTTGCAGAAGACTTATTAACATAGTGACTATTGAGTATTCCAGTCCAATGTAGTGGTGGGTTACTCAAGATGAGTATAGGAATTTGTAACTGTTTAAAGCAGGGGCCCAGATTTATATTAATTTCTCATTGGCTGAAGAGATGGACCATACGCAGCTCATTTAGGTGAAGCAAGAACAGGTTGAGAGAGCTTTAAAATCTTTTGGATAAGAGTTCATATGAAACACTGTTCAGGCAACTTCCTTGATGCTAGGAAGTCAGTTAGTTTTGTATTTCTGCCAGTTCTGGAAATAAATTCAATACCTTGCATCTTATTTAAGCCTGTGATCTCACTTTGCCCTTCACAACTGCTCTGTGAGGTACGTGGCCCATAATCTCCTTGACGTCTGTTTTACAGATGAAAAAACAGTCATAGGAGATTTAGGAGCTCTGCTCATGGTTCAGAGGTTTATCTGTTGGGCCTGGGACCCAGGTCTTCCAGCTGCCATGTGAATACGTCTCCACCATAGTCACACAGCACAGGCTGCTCAAGTTTGTCTTATATTTAATGTAAGATGTGTCTAAGAATGATGGGGGTTCTGGTAATATCTGAATATTGGGGTGAAGTGAAGACAGTGGGATATCCCCCTCACACCTGGGAACAATATTCTGCTTGTTCCCCGAAGCTCTCAAGGCGAGGAAAAAGGTTGAACCATGAGCAAGTGGGCCTGCGGGAGTTGGCCAGCGAGCTGAGAGGAGAGTTCAGGTTCATTCACTCCCATCACATGTTCATTTCATTTGTCCCCATAGCTGTCTCTGAGTGAGGATAAGAACCATGATTCATGAGTTGCTAAAGATTGTGGAGGAAACTACTCTTATATAAACACCACTGATGTGGAATAGCTGTAGAAAACCAGTTATTCAAAGTTGACTTTTATTGTACTTTTGAACTGAATTTGTTGTCATTCTACATCTCTGTTTTCCTTTATTTTAGAGTTTCTTTTCTTTTTTTGCAAACACCTACATCTGAGTAGCTTAACACAATTAGAGCTTAATGTCTTGCTCACATCAAGTCTAAAATGAGTATTTCTGGTCAGTGGGCAGCTCTTCTCCAAGCAGTGATGGTGGGCAGGCTTTTTCATACGTGGGCTTTGTCACATAGGGACTCATCAGCGTGTAGCCTCCTAGATCATCGGGCTCCCCTCCATCAAGCCTGCAGAATTGAAAAAAGCCTGCATCATTGCACATGGAAAGGCTATTGTGGGCCCCTCTGGAAATGGTACGTGCTACTCTGCTCAGTTCCCATTGGCTAGAATTTGGTCACAGGTTCACTTCTACCCATGGTGTATGCTGGGAAGATGTCTAGCTCTGTGCCAGGAAAGAAGGAACTGGGTTCGGAGAAGAGCCAGCAGTTGTGCCACACTACTTCATGCAGATGAGTTCTCCTAACAGAGCTGTGCCAGGCCACGAGTGACAGGAGCAATATCAGAATGTGCAGGACCACTACAACATGCAAAGATGAACCCTTACTTTGATTCGATCTAAAAATGGTATAGATGCCCTCTACTGCAAAGAGGCACTTTTACGTTGAAAAAAGTTTCCAAGTAATCAATCACATGAAAGAAAATATAGGGGAAACAGGCAAGTAAAAAGAAGGAAAAAATACCCACAGAGAATCACCATGACCATTTTGATATATTTTCTTGTAGTCAATTTATATTAAAAAGAACTTTTTATTAAAATAATTTTATTTATGAAGTTTTTTTTTTTTTTGCTAAGGAAGATAGGCCCTGAGCTAACATCTGTTGCCAATATTCCTCTATTTTATATGTGAGCCACTGCCATAGCATGGCCACTGATAGATGAATGGTGTAGATCTTCACTTGGGAACCGAACCCAGGCCACCAAAGCAGAGCACGCTGAACTTAACCACTAGCTCACTAGGGCTGGCCCCAGAAGAATTTAAGAAGAATTTTTTATTAAAATAATTTTATTTAAATTTTACTTAAAACTCATCTCCAAAGAAAGTGTATTTCTATTTATTTATACTTAAACATAGGTTTTACATGGTTGCAATAGAGAAGTATAATTTCTTAGATTTTCATTTTGTTTTCCCCCACTCTGTAGTGGACAGGGTTGGTGCTGCCTCCAGATCCCTGCAAATTCTTTTCAGCATTTCTGTGTTGGTAGAAATGTGAACTGTTTAAGACTGTTTGGAAGACTACCTGGAAGAATCTCTTACAGTTTAAAATTCACACACTTTTTGACCCAGAAATCCCTTTTAGGGACTGGTGTTTTTATCTGTATGATATAGATTCCCAGGAATGGACTATCTGGAAAGCATATTGAGGGATTATTCATAGTAGCAAAACAGAAAGAAAAACAAACTCCCAGAGCAAAACAACAAAAACCTGGTGACAAAGTGATTGTCCAGTAATAGAATATTACACAGCCATTAAGGAGAATGAAATGGTGTTACACCAGTTGAACTGAAGGGCTTTCCAGGAAGTGTTGGTAAGTGAGACAAAATGCAAGCAACTGGGTACAGTTGTATACTATGATCCCATTTCTAGAAAACAAACAGGACAAAAATAAACAAAAAAGTCTAAGTGTATATTTTAGATGACCCAAATGGAAGTACAGATACATTTATGTCCCAGTCACAAACTTTATTTTTTCAAGTAACTGGAATAGTGATAATCAAATGAAGTGTTATCTATTTCTTTGGAGCAGAAATTATTACTCACCTCCAATACCTGATGAGAACAAGCACTTCAAATATGTGCTCTGAAGGCATGCATTTAGAATCCAAGGGTTAAAGGAGGTATTTGTTTCAACTGCCCAGAAGTAATGCTATTCTCAATTAGGCAATGACTTTGCTTCCCATTTTCAGTACTGCTTTAAAAGCACTGTGATACTTGTTTCTGGGGAAAATAAAATTGTGAGATAAAGAGCATCTGTCTCTTAAAAATGATAGGGATGACAATAACCTTTAAAGTTCTTACTATGTTCTAGATAGTGGGCTAATTGCTTTAAATGTATTATCTTATTTGTCACCATTCTGAGAGGTATTATTATTTGCTCCATTTTCCAGAAAAACCCAGAGAAATTGGTATTTATTGAAGGTTATACAGCTTGTGAGTGGCCAAGTCAGACTTGGAATCAGAGTGGCTGAATTCAAAGCCTGTGTGCTTAACCATCTTCCTAAATGATCTGCCTTTTGACAACATGAACTTCTTTCCATACGTGGAATTTATGCATTCTTTAAATATCATGAGTGGAATTAATTTTTTTGGATTGAATCATAATTTATTATTGATTTATATTTTAAAATTAGATATGTGTTCCTAAGGCCTAAATGTTGGTCAAATGACATTATAAAATTGCATGTGTACATATATATATATAAATATATGTGTATAATATATGTGGGTTTATATCTATATAATATATGTGCATATGTGTAGACAGAGAGTGGAGTGATAGGAGTGCTATGGAGCAGCTTTGTATTTCATTCTGTAGCTAGGCAGTAATTTTACCTTTCTCTTATTTGGGATCTAGACAGGAAAAAGGAAGATGAGCTCTGTGTTACTCATCTTATGGATCTTGATTAAGCTGCAGCCCCATGAGGGGCTGGAAGTGGTGGGTGCGGCTACAGGACAAAGGGACCTTAACAATCCATGAACAGGAGGAGTTTGAGGTAATTAAATTAAAATATTAAATAATGTTTGTGTTTTACATGCTGATTATTGCCCAATTCAACATGGTGTTTTACTTCATAATGATATTTCCACTTTCAGTACAACTCAAGTTATCAGTAAAGATGGAAATATATTAAAGACAATGGAATGGAATTATCTGTGCTGTAAAGTGGAATTTCTGTCCCAGATTTAAAAATACCAACAACTTTATAAACAAATAGGATTAATGGGATAATTGCTATCTCTATTTTACTTTGGCTGGTAAAAATATATGAGTTTTGTTGGGCATATATTAAAATGTTTGTGTTGTAATTTCTTAACCTAATATAAATTTTTTCAATATATTAAAGACCAGCTATTCAAAAATAAAAATAATAAAATCCACAAAATCAATGACTTCTTATGCTCCAGAGGTTTAAAAAATGCTGACTTCCTCCTTCTCAATACGCCCAAGGCAGGGTTAAGTTTTCATTTTCACGAGTATGAGCACACTGGAGGAAGCAAGCAGCCTGGTCTACAGAGCATTCACTCGTTACTATTATTTTGATCCTCATTTAGAAATATAGTTTTAAGAAATATAGCTAAAGGCTGGGAATCAGGAATTCTCTCTATGGATCTGTAGAGATCTGCTAATGTATCTTTCCTGAATTGCATGAGGAAAAAGAAAATAATTGCTCTTTCTATATATCACAGGGATGGAAAAGTTTTCATTTCCCGTGCCAGCTTTGACAAATTGGTAATTGTTCCCCGGGTTGAGAAGAATTCTGAGGCCAACTTCAATTTTGAGTTCAGTCAAAGTGTTCTGGGACCAGTATTTTATGCTGGACTTCTGAGTTGACCATATTTGGTGGATTGACTTATGCAGGCATTTCTCCTGTTGCAAATACATAAAAATGTTAGATTAAGAAAGTGTTCAGAAAATACTTTAAAATATATAGTTAAACTAGAAGGGAAGAGAAAGTCTTGCGTTTCAAAAACAAAAAAGGAACTGAAACCTAGAGCAGGGAGCAATAGCTGGTGCTGAGATGACCTATATGTAATGGGCATGATGTAGGTCCCAGGAGCTGGGTGCCGAGAGTTTTTGATACTTACATGGTGACAAGGCATGATATCGAGGCCTGGGACTGAGGCCCTCATATGGGACACTCAAAGGGCCATTGGCCTTTGAAAGGGGGACTGTAAAAACAGTATCTTTGGGTCAGACTAAAAACGGGTTTAATAGAAGCAAAGATAAAAATTTCTCCAAAGGTACCCTTGCACAAGCAAGGGTGCATGGGATTCCTACTGAAAAACAACTTTTGCTGAAGATAAGCTAAAAAAATTACAAACTCCATGAGAAACAAGGCCACTATGGTGCGAAGTCACCAGATGCAATAAATGGGAATACTGTCACCCAAGACTGTGAGAAAATAGAACAATCTGAAAGAGACACAAAATAAAAATGTTTGAAATGAATAGAAATAAATTATAGAAATAGTAAGATAATGATCTTATAAGAAAAGAATAAACAGATTTGAAAAATAACAAAATAGAAATTGTAAAAATGAAAAATATTGAAATTTAGAATTTAATAGAGTGGTCAAAGAACAAATTAGTCACAGTTGGAGGGAGAATTATTTAACCGGAGGGTAGAGCTGAAGAAATCACCAAGAATATAGTACAGGAAGATAAGGAAATGGACATTTGAATGAAGATTTAGTGATATGGCTGATAGACTAAGGAGACCCAATACATATCCAATTATGAGTTCTGGAATGAAAATATTCTGAGAATCAAGGAGATGTAATATTTGAAGACAGAAAGGCTGATAATTTTCTAGAAATGAAGAAAAATTTGAGTCATCAGAATGAAGCAGCACAGAGCCTCCCTTCAACAATTGTTCTCTTTCTCTTAATCTCTCTCAATCAATTATTCCCTCTCTACTATCTTATTACTGTCAGCAAACAAACATATGACAATAACATGTCATGGTAAAATAAAACAAACTTCTCTTGTCCCCCACCCTCCTCCAGATGCTGCTCCATTTCTCTCTTCTTTTCATAGCAACCCTCATTCGAAGAATTGCCTATATTCCCCCATCTACATTCTCTCTCTTCGTAGTCTTTCTTGGGCCCCCTTTAATAAAGATTTCATCCCCATCCCTCCACAAAGAGGTCACCAATGATCTCCATCTTGCTAAATCCAATGGTGCAATCTCAGTCCTCATGTGTAATCAGCAGCAGTTGACAGAGCTGAGTGCTCCCTTCTCTTTGAAATGCTTTCTTCACTTGGCTTCTAAGGTACCAGTCTCTCTTGGTTCTCCTCATATTGCTCTGCCTGTTCCTTCCCAATATCCTCACTGGTTTGTTCTCATTTCCTGACCTTAAATGGTGGAGTCATTGAAGGCTTAGTCTCGTTCTCTATTCTCTAAGGCAATCTCACCTCCGTCACGTGGCTGTAGGTAGTAAATGCTGGCAGCTCCCAAATTTACAGACCTCTTCTCTGAACTTTAAATTCCTCTATCAAACTGTCGGGGGAAGAGGGAGAATCTCCCTCTGCCCTTTCCCTTAAGGGTCTTCTGGCTGGCCAAATAATTAACAAGACAGGTTAGCAGGAGAAAATAATACTAAGTTTAATAACATGTATACATGGGAGAAACTCAGAAATGAGCAACTCGTCCCTCTGTCTAAGCTGCTTGCTTAAGTATTGCAGCTAAAGGCGAGGAGCGTGTTGGGGGCGGGTAGTGGCCTGGGACTTCAGAGGGCAGGAAGACAATTCTTTTCAGGGTCATCTATAGATAATGTGGTCGGGGAGAGACAGAGCTTTTGATAAAAGAGGCTTGGTACCTTTCCTATTGTAACCTCTATCCTACATTATCTTTACAGCCATCATGATAGAAGATCTGTTCCAGGAAGGAGCCACCATGTCAAATTCTTTAGGCAGTTAGTGGGGGAGGTCAAATGTCCTTCAGAGAAAACAATCAAGGTAAAGAGATATATTTCAGGGTGGCCAATCTTGATCTCCCATACAACTTTCTCCACTACAGCTCCACTTGCATGTCTAATAGACATCTCAAGTTTAATATATTCAAAAGTAAATCCTGATTTCCCCTGCCCCCACCCCCCAAACTCTTCCTCTTGAAATTTCCTATCTTGGAAAATGACTATCCTATTCTTTCAATTACTTGGTTCAAAAAATTTGGTGTGATACTTATATCTTCTCTTTATCTCATACCCCACATCCAATTCAGCAAATCCTATCAGTTCTACCCTCAAAATATATCCAGAATTTGACCACTTCTCAATGCCTCCACCACTATTGCCATGGTTCACATCTCCATCATGTTTCCTCTGGACCACTGCAGTGGCCTGCTAATTGGTCATCCTGCTTCCGTACTTGCTTCCCTACATAATAAAATGTCTATTCTCTGCATTGCAGACAGAGTGAGCCTTTTAGACATATGTCATTCCATTGTTTAAGACCCCAGTGGCTTCCCAGAGCCTTTCCAAAGTCCTAACAATGTAGGGTCTGTGTGCATTACTTGTCTGACTTGATCCACTACCATTCTCCCTCTCACTTCTCTTGTCCAGCCATATTGGCTTCTGTGCTATTCCTTGACCACACCAGGCGTGCTCTGACCTCAGGGATCTTGCATCTGCTGTATCCTCTGTCATAATGCTCTTTCCCCAGATATATACATAATTAGTGTCCTCATTTTCTTCAATATCTTCTCAAATGTCACCTTATCAAAAAGGGCTTCCTGATCACCTTATTTAGTACATTCTCAGAACTCAGTATCCCTCATACCTTAATTTCTTTTTCTCCATAGCACTTATCACTACCAGACATAATGTATTTGTATGGGACTGTTGTTTAATTCCCATTTCATCTCACCAGAATGTAAGCTGCTTCACCACGGGGACTATGTCTGATTTGCTTTCTGCTGATCCCTAGTGCTTGGGTCTGGCATATCGTAGATGCACAATAAGTGTATATTGAGTGATTGAATGGGTCCTGAGCAGAATGTTATAAATACAAATCCACACCTAAACACATCATAATGAAAACTGAAGAAATCAGATAACCAACTAAAATACTAAAAGAATCTAGAGGAAAAAGACAGGTTATCTAAAAAGAAATTATAATCAGATTGAACAAAATCCCTAAAAATAACACCAAAAGATGGCAAAATAATATGGTTAAATTGTAGAAGGCAAAAACAGTCAACCTAGAATAAGTACCCAGCTAAGCTATTCAGAAGTGAAAGTAGAATGAAGACATAGCAGATAATTTAGAGTCCATTAAAGAGCTACTTAAAAATATACATGTATTTCCCACTTAACTCCAGTAATTCCTTCCCCCGAAATGAGGCAATCTAAATGAAAATGCTGCCAAGCCTATTTCCCACTATATCAAATGGGAAAAATTCTAATTCATTATATACCAAGTCCAAACTACAAACTACTTTCCTAAAATGAAATAAAAGCAGAGCAAAACTTTGCCATATAACAATTATCAAATGCTTAAATATATAAAGGCTTAAAACATCACTTCCTGATTACAGAATAGTGAATACAGCTATCAACAAACACTTGTTTGGAGTAACACTGCCGTGCTTCTCTTTAGTGCCAACAACGTACAGAGGTACCCTTTGCTGACTCACTGTGGGCTTTTCAACATGTCTTCACATGATTCTACCAATTGTATTTGAAATAAAACTTTAGACTCTTGCATATTGCTTTGTTTAAAGTGTTGATCAAATTTTGAGATGTACATAAATTTTCTATAAAAAAATTAGCCAAAAAAGCATTGTATTCAGAAATAGATAAATTTTAAGTAGTTTGGGAATTAAAAACAAGAAAATGTTAATCTAAGAATCAGTTTTCAGGGTATGCCTGTATTTCAGTAAGAAGGAAATTGAAACCAAGGGAGAACAAAAAAATTGGTAAGCATATTAGTAAAATAAATAAGCATTGATGTAAAAAAAAACCCCAAACCCAAAACCAGTAAAGATAATAATGACTAATGGAGGGGGTTAAAAATAAAGTGGAATTAAAACACTAGAAAATGATATGGCTGACAGGAGGGGTGAGTGGCCCTTACTTTGGAAGAGGATAGAGCCATTGGCGACTTTTGACTTTATTATGTACTCATGTTAAAATGTTTAATGGTAACTTACCAAAAGAATAGAAATACAGTTATAACTTCAAGTCAGTAGAAGGAAACAAAAGAGAACAGAGAAAGCTTGATCTCATATAAGACAGGAACATGGAGAAAAAGAAGCAAGAAATGTGGTAATAGAAAACACAAAATCAGATGGTAGAAATAAATTGAAGTATCAGTAAACAAATTATTCAGTTAAAAGACAGGAAATCTCAGGCTGTATTGGAGAATATACCCAACCACATTCTGTTGATAAGAGACATGCCCTAAACATAATGATGCAGAAAGATACAAAAAGATGTGAAAGAATCTTATAAACTATAAAGTGCTTTCAAAGTGGGAAAGACTGTTATTTATTTGTCACATTGCTCACCATGTTATTCTTTGATTATCTTTGATTGTTTCTCCTGCTAGAGTGTGAACTTTTTGAGTGCAGTTGTCATGTATTTTCAACACTCTACCCTAGTGTCTGACACGTAGTAGGCTCTGAATAAATATTTGTTAAGTGAACATATGAATAAATGGATGAATGAATGGACAAGATAATAAGTCACTGTTTGACATTTACTGTTTTACCTGTGTGTGTGTGAAAGCTCTTTTCTCAAAGTTGGTAAACAGAGTTCCCTGGATATTATTTAGATGTCAATTTTATTTTATTTTTTATTGTAGCTATTATAATATCTTGGTTATTTTGTAATATATTAGGTCTTTATTTCCTAGTTTCCTCCACTCCTCATTCAACTGGCTCAATGGCACTGATTCTCTTCTTGAAAATGAAATGATGCCAAAGACATCAGATTTTGTAAAGCCTGCATTGTTAGTGTATAGTGCGTCTTCTTTCAGTTTTTTATATATTTATGTTGTCCAAGGTTGTGGTTATGATTCTTTCCGAAAATTACAAAAATATCTCAAGGCAGACACACCCTCGTTGTAAATAATAGTTGTGTCACTTAAAGAGTATGTACAACTTGGTAACCATTGGAATTAAACAGTTCCTATCAGCACTCTCTGTGAGGCCGTGTAAGATCAGGGAAGTGTTTGGCTGGGCTCTGTCATGTCCATACTTGAGCCCCTGGGAGGCTGCCCTATGACGGCTTCAGGCGGGTGTGTGTAGAATGCAGTGACAGTTCTTGTTCCATCCTCTGGGAAACTAGAGACAGGAAACACCACTCGATGTCCTATTAATAAAGAACAAAACCACTTGGTGGTAATTAATATCATCCTTATGACTAAATATAGGTGTTAGCCAAGCTGTTCGGGCACATTTGCTTCAAATGTTATCTGGATGTGGCTTTTATCGTTTTGCTATATTAATTCCAGCTTTACATTTTTGCTTGTGAAATGCTCTAAGAACATTGCCTCATACCCTCAGCCTAATTCTAAATGATCAACGTTGAGGCCTAGACTGCAGGACACTAAACATCTGGATGTTCACAAACATTAAATTTTTCAACTGATGTTTTCATTCATTGGTGTGGCTTTGCTGGCTTCCTTGACACTTTTGATTAACAACGACCAACAAAAACTCCCTAAATAACCTATATAGGTGTTATTTGAACTCAAGAGTCTCTTTACCGAGAATGAACTATTTGAAAAAGCAACCGAAAATGCGTCCACGTTCTACGTTTGAATCCTCATTATGCTCATTTGTGGGCTCTGGGTCTGGCTCCGCAGGTGCAGTGCTGAGATGGGCCCCAGGGCCTGGGCTGTAGACCCCTCTGTACACCACAGCCTGCAGTTATGACTGGCTCAGGAAAAGGCCTGTGCCTGGGAACCACTGGCATAGCCGAGGGCTCTCATTGGCAGCACAAACCCAAATGGCAACTCTGAGTTCTGCTGAATGAGACCCTCATCACCAAGGAAAACGGATCACAGAGCTGCCGGGTGACCAACTGTCTCAGTGTATCTGGGACTAGGAGGCTTCCTGGGACATGGGATTTCAGTGCTAAAACTGGGAGAATCCTGGGTAGACCGAGATGGTCGGTCACCCTAGTGGGCTGCTGGGCCTTTTGGGTTTGTGGCAGACATCACATGGAGCCAATCTGTGATAACCTGAAGAGCCTGTCCTGCACCACCTCTCCCGTTCTGTGTTTGTTGAATTTCCTCATAGAAGATGTATGTTACTTCTCTAGTTTTTGAAATCCTACTGGTTCTTCAAGGTCTAGCTAAGATGTCACTTCCTTTACGAAATCTCCCTTGACTGAATTCTCCAAACCAAATGGACTAGTTCTCTGCTGCTGGAACATGCTCATGGGTTCCTCTCTGTAATTCTGAAATCCAAAAAGCTTGGAGAATGGAAAGCTTTTATGTAACTTACTGGGCTGCAAAACCTGACCTTACTGATCTGAAGCCCTTGGTAGTCTTTATTTATCTCACAAATATGAATATTCACACATTTTTGCTGCGTAAATGTATTAATGTTTGATCACAGAGAGATGCCCAAACTCTGATGTGACTGTTAGTTAGTTAATGATATATACACTATATTATATTTCTAGAATCTGAAAAATTCCTGCATGCAAGTGGCCCTGAGGTTTCAAGTAAGGGAGAGAGAACATGTACTTCTACAAGGGCACTGTTTCATTCAGCCTGTTTGTGGTTAATTATTTGTATGTCTCTGAGCCCCAGCTTCCTCATCTATTAAATGAGAACAATAGTGTCTGTGCTGACACAGGAAATGAAAAGTGTTGCAAACCAAGAAAAGGCATCATTACTGTGGCTTCTCTCCTATCTCTTCTCCTAGTGTACTTTCCATTTTAGTTGTTTTTGAGTCTCTGCAAAGAGCCACCTTTTTCATAGCTGGTGTTTCAATAAATATTGTGAGATTTGAATGCACATGCACTCAAATTACAAATTCAAGAGTGATTTTCTCAGTGTTCCATCTTGTAAGTCAAACTTAACATTAAATTAACCCATAATGAATTTCAAGAAAGTAGCCAAAATGTGGCAATTAAAATGTTGCCTCTGCCCTGTTGACCGCCTGCAGAGCCTGGGTCATAATATATGGAAGTAGCAGTTCAGGGTCATCCTTGAGCATGATTAAAGGAAGAATTTAATAGACTTCAGAGCACAGTGTGATAATGTACAGAATATCTGGGGCTGGTCAGAAGATGCCACAGCAGAAGACAAGCTCGTTTGGCAATCAGTAATCAGAAATGAGGTGACTCCTTCAGAGCAAAGCAGTGTTTTCAGAATGAGAATTTGACCAGAACAGTCTTATTCAAGTAGTCAGTTTTTAATTAAAATACAACCTACTATAACAGATCATGGGACACTGTTTGGTTCAACACAAATGCTAAGATAAAGAAACTTGGAACAAAATTTGTATATTTTCAAATATTGAGATACCTGATATCAGGAAGGCATTGTTCTTAATCCTGAGCAATCTAGAAAAATAAATGGTAATCTTTCACCGTTTTAAAAGCCAGTTCTCTCATATATGACTAGCAAGTATCCATTCTGTTTTTTTGAAATATAAAGGCATAGTATGGTAAGGTTCAAAGGGACCTTGGAACCTCCCAACTTACGCAGAAATTCCTTCTTTAGCACCCCAGCCACCTTCTCTTTGAATGTGTTTGTGATGGGGGATCATTGACTCCAGAGGCAATCTTGTTTTCCAGCAATTCTATTTGTTAGAAAATGATTTCTGATATTGATCCAAAATCTTCCTTCTTGTAACTCCCGCTCCGTGGTTTCAGTTTCACCTTGTAGAATATCTGAGGACCAAATACATTTTTCTTCCCATGACGACAGTATCAGCTAGGAGTGTGTTTAGCTGCAATGAACAGAATACCTAACTACCGTGGTGAAAGAAATAAAGCAAAGTATCTGCAGGTAGACAGTCCCTCTTGTAGATCTCTCCAGGATACACATGCTTTCTGTCTTTCTACACTGGGATTCTTAGTGCGATCTCTGCTGTATCCTCAGGTAGGAAGAAAAAAGAACTAGAGAGTAAGAGGCATGCCAGTCACCCCTTTCCGTTTTAAAAGGTAAGCAAAAACTTTGATTCATCCAACTTCTCCTTAGCCAGAATTGGGTACAAGGTCACCTCTAGGCCCATCACTGGCCACGGGGAATAAGAGTACAGTCTTTTGTTGCTTAACATCAGGGATACGTTCTGAGAAATGCGTCATTAGACGATTAAGTTGTTGTGCGAACATCATAGAGTGTACTTATACAAACCTAGATGGCATAGCCTACTACACACCTAGGCTGTATGGTACTAATATTGAGACCACCGTTGTATATGTGGTCCATCGTTGACCAAAACATCGTTATGCAGCACATGATTGTACTATGGCTGGTTTAGACCCATCATGATTCTACACTGGGGCTTGGGTGGGCCTCTTCTTCCTGAGACCAAGGGATCTGTCTGGCAACCTAAACAAATCTGTTTGGTTAGTAGGGAAGAAGAAGGTAGGGTGGAGTGATGGTGTTAAGGCCATAAGAACAGAACCTGCCACAACCACAGTTCACATATTGAAAGAGTGCTCTCAAATATCCCTGTAACTTCCTCTCCTCGAGGTTAAAACTCACTCAGTTTCTCCACTCAGTTCTCTTACCTATTTTGGTTGGCCTCCAGTGTCTGCTGTAGTGTGTGCCTGGAACTCAGCCCAGTCTTCCCAATGCACCTGGCACCATGTGTAGTGCAGTAGGATGTCTTTGGGGTCAGACTCTGCATTTTCTATCCACATTGTTGGCTTTTGTGGCAGTCATTTCGTGGGAAGGCTCTTAGAGAGTTTGTGGTCAATTTTTCAGTTTCATAGGAATTGCCCACAGGTCATATCTCTTATCCAGTATCTGTGTAACTGTTTTTTTAAAATACCTAAATGAAGCCTAGAATGTGCTGATTTGGAGAACCAATGTATTAAAATACAGTAATGGTTTATTTTGGATAACCTTAAACAGCTGTTCACTAATGAAATCTGTTTAGAGGACTAAGACATGAATTTTATAAAGAGCCTTCTAAAAAATTTCTGTAAAATCCATAGGTAGTATTGATATATCTATCACTACGTATGGATTTAAAAAAAAAAACTGTCACATCTTTTTTATTTTTGCTTTTCCTAAAACACTTTATTTTGATACGTTATTGTGTGCTACCACTAGGCCACACCAAATCAATTTGATTTATACTGTAACAGAGTGGAAAATAGAAAGTAAGGCATAATGACTTCAGTGTGTTCAATAATAGGTGTGTAATGGAGAACTAATACTTTTGGAAATATATTATTTCATGAAATTTTAGGAAATATGAAATTCTGGTTCCATATTTTATGTTTCTTTTTACTTTCGGTCTAAAGCATTTTTATCCAATATAGGATTAGTATATCCTGAAAAGCAGAAGTGTTAACAGTTGTACTGTAATGATCATATTTAGTTTTGTGATACCCAGAATGTATCCAGCCCTCTCTAGGATTGTCATAAAATATTGATTATCAATGTCAATGATTTTGATTCACTTTATATACAGATGAATAGGTATAGATAAAGCTAGATAAATATATGACATATAGAATTTATAGGAAGAGTGGAGTATGTTATGAAAGTCTATATCCAGATTAGGGTACCAAGTATCCAAACCATTATAAATCATAGTTACGTATTGTGATGTAGCTTTATAAATATTGCAGTTACTCTCTACCGTAATAAGTGTGTGGGTCTTAAGGCCTGTCAAGAATATGTTCTGAACATTAGAATTTCTTCACAATCTGTACGAGATTATTCTCATTGAATCTATAGGGAGCCACCGAGATGGTGACAAGAATATTTATTTCACAAAGCTTGTGAATAGCTCTCTAAGCAACCTGGAAAGAACAAAGTTGGCTTCCAAATCCACATAAAAAATCACGGGTTTGCAGACTTCTCAAAGTACACTGTTGTTCAACGTGAACAAGACGGTATTCTGTGAGTTATGCCAATGCATTGAAATGAATATATAAAATAACAAGTTAATAACAACCCAGAATTCAAAAAAATATGTACACACTACTTACAAATCATGTAAAATAGATGTGTAACATTAAAGATGGTCAGGAGAATGTATAGAGATTTAATTAAGAGTTTAAGGTTTAGTAGGTTCTTTCTTTCAAACTAAGTTATAAACTAAGTTACTGGCTCACTCTGGATATGGCTGAGTGAAGAGAACAGCAAATTTTGTCCCTACAAAGCAATTATAAGTATGGACAAATTGAAAAAACAACAACAAACCATTCAGCACTCCAGAAACCAACGAAAGATATACAACAAGCTGAGTGGCATTTATGCTTGAAACACTGCTCAACATTGGTTAAGAAATGTAGGAATCTGTGGGTTTCTGGTCTGTGGGTGCTCCTGTTTCTCCCTCGCCCCACTCCCAAGCTCAATTCACGCAGAGGTTCTGCCAGGGCCAGGTTTTGCCAGGTGAAGACTGGCAGCTTCTCTACCATGGTCAAAAGAGGCTCACTTGATTTAGTGGCGTTGGAGGTATTGGTGGAATGACAGTCTCGGAGGCAGGTGAGTGAACACACCAATGGCTCCAGTCAGAGGTTGTGGTGGTGGCTGGGACAATCATATTCCTGGCTAAGGCTGCCTGAATGCATAGCAAGACAGGAAAGGGCTCAAGCCAGTCATAGTCCTGAGCAGCCCTGGGGCTGTGTGCATACACAGAGGAGACGCAAAAGGGCCCAGTGGAAAGTGATGGCTGGGAAGACTCCAAAATGACTTGATCTTTGAATTTTCTTCTCCAGCCACACACAGATCCGTTGATATAGGACAGAAGGCTTACTGGCTTGAGGTGGTTGAGCACAATCTCTCTCTAATCATTACACTACGCAGACACAGGAATGAACATAAGAAGCCAGAATTAAAAACAATAATGAAAATCAATGTAGCCAAAAGCTGTTCTTTCGAAAAGATTAAAAAAAAAAAAAAAAGGACAAACTTTTGGCTAGATTAACCAAGAAAAACAGAAAGAAGACACAAATTTCTAAAATTAGAAATGAAAGAGGGGACATCACTATTGACCTTATAAAAGTTAAAAGGAATATAAGTTAAAAAACTTATATGAGTGAGCTTTGGTAGTTTGTGTCTTTCAAAGAATTGCTTCATTTCGTCAAACATTTAAGGAAGAAACAATACCAGTTATATGCAATGTCTTCCAGAAAAACAGAAGAGGAGGCTTGCTTTTATGAGGCCAGCAATACCCTGATATCAAAACCAGACAAAAATATAGCAAGAAAAGACAACTAGAGACTAATATTCCTCGTAAACACAGATACAAAAATCCTCAAAATGTTAGCAAATTAAATCTAGTAATGCATAAAAAGGCAAACACATTATGACCAAGTAGGGTTTATCTCAGGAACGAAGGCTGGTTCAATGTTTGAAATTCAATCCATGTAATCACGACATTAACAGACTAAAGAAGAAAAACCACACGATCATCTTAATAGATGTACAAAAGCATTTGACAGAATTCAACATCTATTTATGTTTTAAATTTCAGCAAACTAGATATAATGGGGAATTTCCTTAATCTAATAAACAGCATCAACAAAAAATCCACAGCTAACATATTTAATGGTGAAAGACTGAATCCTTTTCCTCTAAGATCAAGAATAAGGCAACATCATACAGGAAGTCCTAACCACAATAAAGCAAAGAAAAGAAATAAAAAGGATTCATATTGGAAAGGAAAAAATAAAAATGTCTCATTCACAGATGGCATGATTGCCTGCATAGAAAATCCCAAGGAATCTTTTAGAAAGCTCCTGGAATTAGCAAGTTTAGCAATGTTTCAAGATACATGGTTAATATACAAAAGATACTAATCTAGCAAAATATATGCAAGTTTGGTATGCTGAAAATGACAAAATAGTGATGAAAAAGCAACAAAGATGTAAATAAATGGAAAAATATACTTTGCTCATGAGTTAGAAGACTCAATACTATTAAGATGTTGATTCTCCCTATATTGAATATAGATTCAATGCAATCCCAAGAAAAATGTCAAAAGGATTTTTGTAGATATAAACAAGTTGATTCTGAAATTTTTATGGCAAAGGAATAAGCTAGCCGAAACAGTTTTGAAAATGAACAAAGTTGGAGGACTCCTTGATCTGAAGACTTACCCTAAAGCCGCAGTCATCAAGAGAGTGGAAAAGGATAACAAAAGGATAAACACATAGATAAATGGAACAGAATAGAGAGTACAGAAATAGAACCACACAAATATAGTCAATTCACAAAGCTACAAAGCAATTCAATGGAGCAAGGACTGTCATCTTTTCAACAAATGGTATTGGAGCAATAGAACATTCACTTACAAAACAAGAATTTTGACCTAAGCCTCACAACTTTTACAAAAAGTTAAAATGGATCATAGACCTAAATGTGAGACAAAACCATAAAACTTTTGGAAGAAAAGATAGAAGAAAATCTTTGTGACCGCAAGTTAGGCAAAAGGTTTCTAGATACAATACTAAGAGCATGATCAATAAAGGAAAAAAATTGATAACACGGAAGTCATCAAAATTAAAATCTTTTGCTTTGAGAAAGTCACTGCTAATAGAATAAAAAGACAAGCTGCTGACTGGGGGAAAATATTTGAAAATCACATATCTGATGAAGGACTTGCATCTAGAATATATAAAGAGCTCTCAAAACTCAATAATAAGGCAACAAACACTCGATTATATAAACTGGCAAAAAACTTTAACATTTCACCAAACAAGATACGTAGATGGCAAATAAGTACGTGGAAGGAAGTTCAATTATTATTAGTCAGAGGGAATGCAAATTAAAGCCATAATGAGATACTACTATATACTTTTTAGAATGGCTAAAAAACAAACAAGCAAGCAAATAAACCTGACAATACCAAGTGGTGGTGAGCATTCAGAGCAATTGGAACTATTATATATTGCTGGTAGGAATGCAAACTGGTACAGCCATTCTGGAAAAACTGGCAATTTCTTATAAAGCCAAATATACATTTACCATATGACCCAGCAATTCTACTCTTAGGTATTTAACCTAGAGAAATGAAAAGTTATGTTCACACAAAAGCCTGTACATGAATATTTATAGCAGCACTATTCATAACGACCAAAAACTGGAAACAAACCAAATGTCCTTTAATGGGTGAATGGATAAATTGTGGTACCTCCATACAATTGAAATACTCAGCAATAAAAATAATGAACTATTGACACATGTAACAACGTGAATGAATCTCAGTTATGCTAAGTTAGAAAAGCCAGACTCAAAAGGTTGTCTACTAGAAGATTCCATTTATATGACATTCTGGAAAAGGCTCAACTATAGAGATGGCAAACATATGAGAAGGGTTCTAGGCAAGATGATCCATGTCCATGACTGCCTGGGATTTCCTGGTTTATGTCTGTTATCCTGCCTCTCTGTCTAGTTTAGTAATCTCTCTGATTTTTAAAAATTTTAAATGAAGCATTTTTTATTATTAATTGCATGAGACAAAGCTGAGTATTTGGTAAAATTTTTCACCGGGAGAAGACCTTCTTCCAAAGCTGTCTATAGCAGTGATTGGAATTTTCATTTTCACATGCTTGGAAATTTGAAAGAGGACCAAAATAATTCAGCTCTCTTCTCCTGGCTTTCATTTCCCATTCTTTCTAGACTCAACATAACTAACAGCTCCCTTTTAAGGATAGCACACAGGGTACTCAGTGATAGAACAAAGTGCGATTGGGCGTGAGCAGCTCAGAACAGCTTATTCCTTATGGTCTAGGGTGGCGTTTGATGCTACTGCTCGTGCTGGTCACTTGGTGTGCCAGCTAGTTGTGCCAGGACCATGCTGCAGCATATGAGATCCACACAGCCAGTAGACCAGCAGTCTGCTTCCACAGTGAAAACAAAGCGAATGTTAGGTTAGGTGTGTGTGGAAAATGTGCGGGAAATAGATGCCGAGCAGTTCTTCTGTAGGGCATAGGCTGGATGCTCTTCTTAGAGTGCTCTTGTCACTTACTGTACGGGGCACATCTCATATAGTGCTCTATTTTTATTGGTTAACGCCTTTCTAGAGTTTTACAATAAACGCTTTTAGCAGCAAGAAGATTAAAAAATTAAGTGCATGTTTAATGAAAAATGCTGGATTTCTGTTTCTTAAGAAATTTGATGATGGAAGTGTAAATGACACAAAATATCTGTTGACATTCAAAGCACTATAGTAATAACCCTGCCCAAAATGGTTGAAGAAATATTAGCATCAACTTCAGACAATGGATGGGTGCAATCAGTCCCATTAGGGACAACCGTGGCACACAGCAAGGCCAGCGATGGCAGTCAGAAAAACCTCCACAACTAACTAATGAGCCAACCAACTAACTAAACTAACTTCCTTCCTTTTTCTCTCCCACCTCACCCCTCCCTCCCTCCTCCCTTCCTCTCTTCCCTTTTCTTTCATTATTTTTATTATGTGAATTTTCAAAATTACAAAAAGTTGAATAGTATAATGAACCTTATGGCCCTGTCACCTAGCTTCCACATCAATATCCGTATCTTGCAAATTTGCTTCATCTGTTTCCCTCCAGCCTTTTATTTTTGCTGAAGTAGTTCAAAATAAATCACAGAATCACATCGCCTCACCCATAAATACTACACTATACTTAATGATTTCTTTCTGCTAGCAAAACTAATACAGGGTTATTGTGGAAAATTTGGAAAGCCTAAAGGGGAAATTAAAGTTGCCCACACTCCTACAATAATCATTGTTAATTTTTGATGTTTTTCTGTCTAGACCTTTAAATTATGCATTTTTGTGTTAGTATATATATATATTTATTCATATGCATCTATTTATTTTATTTATTTTTTATAATTTTATTTATTTATTTTTCCCCCCAAAGCCCCAGTAGATAGTTGTATGTCATAGCTGCACATCCTTCCATATGCATCTATTTAATACATCATATTTATCATAAGTTAGTCACTTACGAGGCCTTCTGTAGCAAGTAACAGAAAACCCAATTCAAACTTTCTTAAACAGTAAAGGGGACATTTCTGGGCTTACGTAAATGAAAAGTTCAGTGGCAGGGTTGGTTGCATGCCTGGCCTGATCAGCTCTCCTGCTTAGTTTCTCTGTTATTCTCCGGTTGTCTCTCATATACTGATCTCAGGCTGGCTTCCCCTACAGCTGCAAGACAAGGGCTACAGGCTCTCACATCCATCTTCAGAGGGAGAAAGAGTACCACTTCTCATAGCTTTTAAACAAGAGTCCTG
Source organism: Diceros bicornis minor (assembly GCF_020826845.1). Classification (NCBI taxonomy): domain Eukaryota; kingdom Metazoa; phylum Chordata; class Mammalia; order Perissodactyla; family Rhinocerotidae; genus Diceros; species Diceros bicornis. The sequence goes on along the minus strand of NC_080755.1, from coordinate 12,908,548 downwards.
AGCTCTGCTCTGACTGGCCTACTCCTGATCTAATCACTAAAACAGGAGACCATGTGTGAACAACCAGCATCCTTCAGAGCTGGAGCTGGGAGGATATACTCAAAAAACATGTCTGTTACCCAATCGGGGGGGCACTGAGAGGAGGAATGGATGTTGGAGGGGCAGCCTCAATGTGCCTTATTCTGTGTCTTCTTACTTTCTCTATTCATTTATCTATTTATCTTCTTCCTCCCTTTAAGTCTTTGAAATTTTGTTTGAACTCCCCATTCACGCAGGATAAACCTACCCTCTCCTTGAATGTTCCAAGAGAAACAACTCATGTAAAACCTTTGTGTGTCTGATAGACTCTATTAAAGATTTTGGGCATACAGGGAGTGGGAAAGAGTTTACATTCTAGCAATACAAATTACTTAAAACAGAATATTAGATAGCCCTCTAATACAGTGGTTCTCACCAGGGGGTGAATTCGCCCCCCAGGAACATCTGGCAGTAACTGGAGACATTTTTGGTTGTCACACCTTTTTGGTTGTCACAAGTGCTACTAGCATCCAAGTGAGTAGAGACAAAAGATGCTGCTAAACATCCTACAATGTGCAGGGTAGCCTTCCCCCTCAACAATGGATTATCCAGCCCCAAATTTCAATAGTGCCTTTGTTGAGAAACCCTGCTTTAAGATATCTAGAAGTCCTTGGGCCATATTCAATGATGCTTGACAATTCCCTCTGATTCCTTTCTACTATTCTCTCTTCATTGCTCTCCCTTATCCCAAATTCCTATTTATTTCTAATATAGAGCACATTGGCTATTCCCTTTATTCTTAGCACACAATAGATTATGTTTTCAGGCTCCTACTTCCACCCCAAGAGGTTTAATAAGGTGTCTTCCTAAGTAAATACAGTACATTCTCTAAGAGGAATTTTATTGCCATTTGTTAAGATAATAATCATTTTCAGCTTGTTACACACCCACACCCACAGAGTTATACTTGGAACAATACAGTGGATATTCTTTTGCCACATGCTTTTTTCCCTTAATAGAGTGTCGTGAATATTTTCCCGTTGCTTACCTAATATGATGCTGTTTGCCAAATATTTCTGGTTCTCTTTCCTTCTAAGCACATATTAGGACCACACCTCCTGACACCCTTGTGATGGGTGGGGCCATGTGCCTAGTTTTGGTTAATGAGTTGAGAGTGGAAGTGACACATAACTTCCACGCCAGAGTGTTTAATTGCTTACTTGATGCCTTTCAGAGCCCTTTATTTCCTTATGGTAAGGTGACTAGCAATGTTTGAGATGGAGCTCCTCCATCAGCCTGGATATCCGAGAGACCATGATGAAAAGAGGCCCTTGTTGATGTGATGTGCACGTGGCATGAGAAAGAAATAGACTTTTGTTGTTTTAAACCATTGGAGTTGGGGGCTCTTTGTTTCTGCAGTGTAATCTGGCCTATCCGGATTGATATATCTGATACCCAATCATCACTTCTGTTCAGAGGCTTACTCCTCATCGTCAGATATGGGCAACTATATCCAAGACCAAGGAGGTTCATCCTCATAGGTCTACACCAATACTTTCCATCCTTTTCTTCTTTCCAGTGATTAGTTTAGGGGTAGGCATATGATTCACTTCTGAGATGTAATGTCTGCTGGGGACTCCTGAGAAAAGTTTCCCTGATCCTAGATAAGAAACAGGATAGATAAGAGATCTTGAAGGGACAGTCCTTTGGGCCTCTGGAAATGGCTGTGTTTTGGATGTGGTGCCTGGAACTTTGTAGTCATCTTGCAATAGTGAAGGAGAACCCACTGAGGCAAACCTGTCCCACCAAGGAAGGCAGAGCAGAGTAGTGGAAAGAAATTGGTCCTTACTGACATTACTGAGGTTTGGGATCAGTGGACCCCGAAAGTTTCCCTACCTCTGGACTTTGATATGTGTGATAATAAAAGTCCTTATTTTAAAGTCAATTTCAGTCAGTGTTTTATGTTACTTGAAACTGAATTCATCCTGTGATATATCGTTAAGTTGACTTCTGTAATGTTATTTTAATTGTCTGTACTGCATGTCTAGACTGTAATACATTTAATTAATCTCCTGTGACTTAACATTTAGGTAGTTTTCCATTTCCAGCCACTGTAGTATAAAGAGGGTCCCTTTCTGCAAATAGTGTCAAATAAAAGTTGCAAGCATTTTTTTGCTTTCTAAGAGACGGAGGCCTACCTCCCTTTGAGCCAGATCTTCATTCAACCACTCATTTATATTTTTTGAGTGCTTGGAGACTTGGGATAGCACAGTAGTTTAAAACTGACAGGATCCTGGTCTTTCCTTAGCTCATGAGAGCTTGTTTTCCTTTGATTTGACAAAACCAACCAATGGTCCTTTGGTTATACAGTTGTGAAACTAATTCCCACCCATTGATTCTTGGAGAAGAGATAACAGGAAATGTAGTAGACTGAGAGAGTAAGTGTTTTGATTATTAATATAAAGTAAACATATATTTTAGCATAAAGAGTTATGGCTCTAGACTCTAATTTCTTAGGGAAATCCTCAATTTTCCATATATGAATTTAAATTACCTATTTCTTTAAATTATTTCTTTGTTTTTAGAACCACTTTGAGATCTAATTGACATATAAAAAACTGTAGATATTTAATATAGACAACTTGATGTGTCTGGAGATAAGTATACACCCATGAAACCATCATCACTATCAAGGCCATAAACTTATCCATCACCTCCAAAAGTTTCCTCCCACCCCACAAATCAAAACCACAATGAGATATCACCTCACACTTGTTAGGCTATTATGGAAAAAAATTTTAAAAAGGACAAGTGTTGACAAGGATGCAGAGAAAAGGGAACCCTTTTACACTGTTGGTGGGAATGCAAAATGGTGCAGCCACTATGGAAAACAATAAGGCAACTCCTCAAAAAATTAAAAATAAAATTACCATTTGATCTAGTAATCCTACTTCTGAATATATTTCCAAAGGAATTGAAGTCTGCATCATGAAGAGAGATCTGCACACCCATTTTCACTGCAACATTATTCACAATAACCAAGATACAGAAACAACCTAAATGTCTATCAACAGATGAATGGATAAAGAAAATGTGATGTAGCATATACACAACATATAGAACCTGGATATCTGGGGATGGTTCACAGTTCGGCTTCTTGTTTCCTGTGTGATGTTAGACAAGTCACTATACCACTCTGAGTCCCAATATCCTTATTAACCAAATGTAGAGATAAAAATTAAATTGTTTACTTCATTGGGTTATTTTCAAAAATGGCATCATAATATATGTGAAAGAGCATTATTCACTGGTAGACATATCAATTTTAGTTTTTCTTTGTTTTTTGAGGTTAGTTAAGAGGAAAATACTTTGCAAGTTGAATTCCCAGACATTTGTTGTAAAAAACAACACATTTCTATTTTTATTAGACAATAATACATGATCATTGTTGAAAAATGAAAACCCCAAACACACGCAGGCTCACGCACACACACACTCCCAACGTCAGAGAGTCTGCCCAGTGTCTCACTGATGTCGTCCTGCCCTCGGCTTCCGGGCAGTGAAAGGCAGTGACGCTGCACTTGCTCTCTTTCTGTGGAGTAAACTATCATCTTTATCCTTCAAGCTTTCTTTCCTTGTGATTCTTCTTAGGAAATCCTTCTCTACTCAGGTTGTATAAATAGTCAGGCATATTTTATTTCAGAAATTTGGGGATTTCTTTTACAAACATTTAATTATTAGTCCATCTGGAATTAATTTGGTATAGGCGAGAGATGTATCATATTTTTGCAAATGGTAATCCATTTTCAAAATAGATATCTTTGCAAATGATACTCAACACCATTTATTGAATGATCCAGCCTTTCATCACTGATTTGGGTTGCAAATTTTCCATATACTAAGCTCCTAAATATATTTGAGGATGTTTCTGGATAAGCTATATATTCCACTGAATTGTCTGTCCTTTGCTCAATAACTATCTCATATTTTAATTAACTTTATAGAAGGTTTTAATGTCTGATAAGTGAGGCCCTCAACCTTTATTTTCCATCAGTTGGCTTTCTAGCATGCTTATGCTTTCTGAAGATCTTTATAATCCTTTTATTTTCATACTCCAGACATGTTTGAAAATGTAAAAATCTCCAAACTTTCAACAATATAAAAATTTAAGATGATAGACAATATAATGCCAGAAGCAGGATCTGAAATTTCTCAATTCTAAGGAAATTGGAGCTGGATTTAGAAAATCTCCTGAAGATTCCACTTGAAAGATTCCCTGGCTTTTGCTGCCTCTGAGCATACCCTGAATATACACACGTCTAATATTGCAATTAGTTTGCTTTTTTTTTTTTTAGTGAGGAAGATTGGCCCTGAGCTAACACCTGTTGCCAATCTTCTTCTTTTTGCTTGAGAAAGATTAACCCTGAGCCAACATCCGTGCCAGTCTTCCTCCATTTTTTATCTGGGGTGCTGCCACAGCATGGCTTGATGAGAAGTGTGTAGGTCCACGCCCAGGATCCGAACCCATGAACTTGGGCTGCCGAAGCAGAGTGCACTGAACTTAACCACTGTGCCACCAGGCCGGCCCCCAACATTGTATTTTTTTAAATGTTGGCTTCCCCATCAGAGTATGAGCTCATTTAGGGCAGGGGCTGTTTCTTAGGTATTTTTTGACCTTTGCACAGTGAGCAGGACAATAAATGCTCAAAAAACGTTTAGTGAATTAATTAACGGTACACAAAACTCTTCTGTTCTGCAATTCCATGGCTGTATTTTTTCCTCTGTCTTTGCTGCAGTACAAGGTCCTAAGATATCTGAGGGTCGCCAGGCCCAGCTAGCTGCTCCTCCGTGTTATCTAACGTTTTATATTTACATGACCCCACGCCATCGCAGGCTTTCACAGGCCTTTGCTAATGGATTCTTCACTGGTTTCCTTCTTCTATTTCTTTCCTCTTGACGTTCTGGAATGTTGGGATTATATAGGATCCCTGAAATAATATGTATCTTGACCAAGCGTGGCCACTCCTTGACCTTATCTCTGTCCTGTCCCTGAGTCTGAACTCTCCTGGTAGACTGGCGGGTGGGTGGGCAGATTAGCGGGGAAAGCCGATCCAGTCAGTTCCATCACGGGCCTCCCACGGTCCGGCTTCTTTTCCTCCGTTTCAAAAAGATGCCTTTCCTCCCCGACCTGGCACACAGTAGGCCCTCAACACGTGTTGAATTCTTTCATTTCCACACCCCCTATTCAGCTTCCCTCTCCCAAAGGCAGGGTATGAAAAACAAAAGGCCTCGTGTAGTCCGTTTCAAAAGAAAACTCCGGTGCTGCTGTGAGTTCAAGGGAAAAGATGGTTCCACGCGGCTCCAGCTTCCATGCGCAGGTGGGGACTGACACCCTGAAGTGACCCTATCAGGGCCAGCGCGCCTGGCCTTATTTCTGTAAAGGGTAAAGAAATGGGGCCTCTCTTATGACTTTGAAGTTCGCAGGCTCTGGTGGAGATCAGGAAGTAGGTGCGAGTTGATGCCCATGGCGAGGAGGCCAGGAATAATACTTTTTTTCTTTTGAAGTTGATGTCCCTGGGTGTACTTTACAATGTCATTGGCAGCTCTCCTCTTACAGTTTCTGGGTACCCACGTACGTAAAGTGAAAAACCAAAGTTTTCCCTGGAACCACAGGACTGACTGGCCAGACTGGTCGTGGAAGCCCTCTGATTATGGATGGCTGCTGGGGTGCCCGGATGGAGAGTACCTGAACCCACGTGCTGGTACCGACTGCTCATTGTGGTCAGCTGAAACTCGGGGACTGCCACACTTTGAGGAGGAAAGAAAATAAAACAGTGCGATTGAGTTCTCTCTCTACTGTCTTCTCAGTTTTTCCATTGCAGTTTTATTGGCTTAAAGTGGAACTTAAGAGAATTCCTAAAACCCACCAGCACAAGTCAACCTGGAGGCTGCAGACAGTTTCGGGGCCTCTTGTGCTTATGCTGATGGCACCTTTGTGGGGACGCAGGCACCAGCCCTCTTGGAGATCTTGGGACAGAACCTCCCCGTCCCCCCTCGGGGGGGGGCCATCCTTCTTCCTACGGGTGCCCCTTCCATGAAGTGCTGCCAAGCCTTCCCTGCTCCTCTTCAGATGAAGAGGCCAGGCTCACACCCGACTGGAGCGTCGTCTGCCCAGACTGAGTCGGGAGACTGGGCCGCCTTGTTGTCCAGTCCGGTTTCCTGCTTTGCTAGTTTTCCTGCGTTTGTTTACAATGGAAACCTTGGATTGCTCGGCCTGTGGGAGGAGTATTCTCTCAGCCCTCACGGCCTGTTCTGTTTAAGAAGGAGAGGCACGGTGCATTGCTTCCTCTCTAGCACATGGAACACGGCTTTAAAGGCTTCTCTTGGTTTGGGTCGGGTACAGAGAGCTCAGGGGCTGGGGCTCAGCGACCTTGGGGCTGACGGTGCTGCCTTCTGTTTAGGTATTGACCTTGGACCTCAAATCTTGGGAAGGTGAGCCTCACAGTCTGAAGAACGGCCCTGCCTTGGATTGGACAGGCCGTTTTAGACCAAGCCCGCAGCTTTGCAGCAGAGGAGGAGGAGGGGGCTCCTGTGCTTGGTATGCCACATTCATTCTGGTCATCACTGGGTGACGTATTGTAGCCAGACCTCCCTCTCTCTCATACGGGGACAGATAATAGTTGAACATGATACGGTAGACACAGGTGTCTGCCTCTTGTTGTCCTGGAGGTAAGTTAGGAATAAATCCCCAAGAGCTTTTCATGATTCCCTGCTTGGGTCTGATTGTGCTCCCATTCTCCACGGATCAAAACCCCGGGGCTTACCCAGTGCCCACTCTGTGCCATCTCAGATATTACCTTGTTTCAATGCTACAAACCATATCCTCTTACAAAACTTACAACTTGCTTTGTAACTTAAGTAGTACCATCACTCACTTTCCCTTTCCTTTCCTTTTTGTTATTTTTGCCATTAAAGAAACTGAGGCTCAGAGAGGTGCAGCAACTTGTCCATGGTCACAGAGCAGAACTTGGATCATGTCACATACCTAGAATGTGGTCTATAAACGCTTGCTGGTGATGAAATTTAATTTAAAGAAAAGTAAAAGACAGGTGACTTTGTGCTTTTATTCATTTGTTATTTATTTGTTTACTATCTCTCAGGAGCAAAGCATCAAGTTTTAGCATCGTACTAATTCATCACTCCTTGTATGAGCTGTGTCTGTTTCAGTTTTTAGTATTTCTCTTTCATCACCCATCTCCATTTCTTTCTCTTGTAGAGGCACCACACTACTCTGTTTGGTACATGTTCTTAGGGGGGGTGTGTATACATATGTATCCTTGAAAATGTATATAGCATTATTTTACATGGGGGTGTGTATTAAATTGTATATAAAGCATTGTGCTACACATTTCGTTCTATTTCCTTCTTTTTACTCAATGATCTGAAGTTCTCCATACGTTACTTTATATCTGTCTAGTCCATTGCTTCTGAGTGCCCTGCTGTATTCCATAGTAAGCACCCACATTCCTCTAATGATGGATACCTGGACCACCTCTACCTCTCTGCTAAAAAATAATATAGTGTTGGGCAACCTTGAACATGTGAGAGTTTCTCAGGGGGAAATATCAAGTCTCGGTACTTTCTGTGGCAGGTCAAAGCATGAAAGGAGAGCTGGGCAGCTGGAGATGGTGTAATATTTATTTTAAATGCAACCAATAGGAACCGGAGGACATCCCCCATTAAAGGGACTGCTCTACAAAGAGAACCATTAAAATGAATGTAAATCACAGTAGCTTCAGGGACAGTTTAATAACAATCTGCCTTTTTATTGGGTGAGCAGGAGATGTGCCAGCTTTCTCCTTACAGAGTCTTCTGGATCTTTTGCAGAGAGAGATTCTATCTGAACTGCTATTGAGATTACCGAGGGCAGAGGGCTGCTCTGGGAGTAATGGCCATAAATCCAATTAGTAACTCACTTTCTCTTTTGCCGTAGGCTCCATTTCACCCAAACACATAGAAGATAATTCCACACTCTGGAACCTGGTAAATCCCGAGGGCTCCATGATATCATGCCACGAGGACACAAAGGTTTGTTGCATGGGAAAAGCACTGGATGATACACATTAAGCTCGTAACAGCGAAACCTCCAGGGAAGGGAGTGGGATGGGTGCTGGCTGGATGGAGGGGGCCTTGTCATACTTTATTCTGTATATTTGTGATTCACTCCAAACAAAAACATGTTCCTGTCTTACTTGTGAAATAAGGAAATGGAAAAAAACTTCAGGGATCTCTAGAGAATTTTAGCAAGAGATTAGAGATCCTAGAAACCCCACTTTTTATGGAAGAAAGAGGAAACTAAGGCAGCTTGGGCGCCGATAAGTTTCCGCGATCCTGCTCCAGATGAGGAGGACTGGTGCGAGGGCCGGCGCCTGTGTCTCTCGACTCCTCCACTGCAGTCCCAGGTCTGCTGGTGTGGCCATTCGGCAGAGCCACAGCGGCTGGGGGGCGCAAGGGCTGAGCCAGAGGAGAAGGGTCTTTGATTCCAGACCCTACTTGTTTGAGAACTTGCATACTCAAGAATAGGAATTCTTTATGATCCAAGTAAAGAATTGAGATGCCTGGGATAAAAATAAAACATGTACCAGGTTAATTTTTATTTTTTTTTAATATTGCTTAATTACTTTACTTTTGTTTCCTCTGAGATTGAAAAGATGCACGTTGAGTACAGCTTATCTAAAAGATGGAAGCAGTCACACAGGGTTCTTTCTTTCTCTTCAAAGAGAGGTATTTCTTGTGGGTGGGTAGTTTTGTTAAAATTATGATTGAAATAAAATGCGAATGACTAAACCATATTTTTGCATGAGCTTATAGAAAAAAAACCACAAAGGATTTGGGTTTGAATCCAGACCTGTCATTTACTAGTGACCTTGAACAAGGATCTAACCCTTTGAAGCTCTAGTTTGACTATCTTTAAAATTATATGAGTAATATGTAATTCACATGATTATTCTGAAGATTAAATAAGATACTGTAAGGAGAGCTTTCACTACAATGCCTGACATATAGTGAGCACTCAGTGATGACTATTAGTATTTTCACAAGTGCACATTTATTGTTATTAGTTTTCCTTGGATGACTCCAGGAATGAATGAGATATTTGTTAGGTGCACCAATATCTTGAATTCCTCAAAAACAGAGCCTGAGTCAAGCACTTGTGTGTAGGGTGTTTATTCAAAAAGTGATCCCAGGAAGGGCAGTGAGGAAGCCAGTCAGGGAAGAGAAGAAAGCCAATAAGTGTACCTCCGTGGGCAACCAGACACGATCCTGGGGGACTTCTGAGGGACTGTGTGGAAAACACTTCACAGAGCTTGGAGTGGGCACCGACAATGTCTTTCGTAACTACATAAATGCAGGCTCCAATTAGGTTTTGAGTATGTGTGAGTATGAGATTTTGTGCTTAGAAAAGTTTCTTGTTGTGAGTCAGACAACTGTCTCCATTAGCCGACTCTCTCCTTGTTTGGACAGAACCACTTCCCACCGCAATTTGCTTTGCCTGCTGCTCCATGACCTGATGTAGGGCACGGTTTATGCTGCTCAATGTTTCAGCGTAGTAAACACATCTCTGACACTAAGTTTAAATTCACATGTTTACCATTCCATTTAGAGTTGAGGTAGGTTATCTCAAACTCTAGTTCTCAAAATTTACATCAAGAAACTTCTGGAAATCATGCCTCTTTACAGAGAACAGCACACTCATTGTAGAACACCACGTAATTCTCATATATTTAATTCTAAAACATAAATCGAAAAAATGATTGCAAGAAACATGACCATATTATGAAGTTATTAACATGGACATGCAAACAGACACATATATCAGTTAAATGTAAATGGCTCTTTATGAGTTTCTGCTAATATTTGTTTGCTAATTGATCATTGACTTGTTATCTGCTGGAATTTGCTAGCAGATAAACAATAATAGACACCACAGGTATAAGAAAAATATATGAAGAGAAACATTAAACCCGGGTAAAATTTTACCCATTTTTATGTTAATCTGAGACAAAGAATCCCTCATTCCCTTTCAGGGACAAAATCCCTCTGCCTAATTTATAAAACACTGGCATTTGAGAACTCATTTAAAAGGTCAGTTAAATCACTGCAATGTCAATTTGGGGCAATGTTCACTAATCAAAATGAGGGAAATCCCATGATTCCAGGCTCCTTGGAAGTTTCCAAGAGTGGCAGATCACAGAGATTCTACCTCATAGCCACTGTAAGAGCAAAAGGTGACCTTCTGACCAGGCTAGCAGGCAGACGCTTGACTCTTCTCGTGGGTCACTTGAAACTGTATATATATATGTACACACACACGTACATGTATGTGTATTTTGTATATGTATACATATACACATATTTACGTATATATACCTATATACATATACATATGCATTCATATATATGCATACATATACATATAAAATATATTGTTTGTATTAGGAAAATTTTATTTTAATATTTTGCTTTATATTAGGCAGTAAACAACTAAATATAACTAACACAACTGCCTCCTTTGCTTACACTATTCCTAACTTACAGACATCCATTTCTTAAAACTGGAATGCCTTCTACCATCTTTACTTAAGGCCTAGCTCAAATCTCATGTCCCCACAAAACCACACTGTCTTAGCTATCTGCAGTTGGGCCCTCTCTTGAATTTTCGTGATACTTTCTGTAAAGCTTATTTGATACTTCGTGCCACTTTATATTAGTGATCTCTCTCTCTCTGTCTCTCTCTCTCATATATACACACACACTCACATCCCTCCTATCTTCCCTAACTAGACATTGTTTGCATTTCAAATGCCCCATACATAGTGGATACTTGCAAATATATTAGAATCATGTAATTGGGCATTGCCCCCAATATTATTTATAGCCCCATTCTGCCAAACATCAATGTTTCTCAAAATTGAATAATGTAAAGATCCCTTAAAGGAAAAGAAATTTGTGCATCTCTAGTGTGGGCTTAAAATTTTTAAATATTAGTTAAGCGTGTTTAAGTATAAAACAAAGCATAAACTTCTTATGCTTATAGCTCTAATACAACCTTGAAACTAAAACAGTTTACAATTAAATGCAAATAAACACAATATATTCAAACTAACATTAATTTAGTGTGACAGATGATGCATTTTACTGAAACTAAATTGCTATTTGGAATGTGAATATGGTACTGACTGCTATAGTGGAGGCTCTTTACAATCAGCATGCCTGTACTATTTGGTTTGCTGAACCATTTCATTTTCCCATCCTTTTTCTCTATTTGGACCATTTTGAAACCACCATTTGTGCAATAAAACGCCATGTCATTTGAACTTCTTTTGGCACAAATACATCATTTATGTGTTAATTCTACCCTCTCATCTTTTGTCACTTATTTGTGACAATGAATGTACTTTCTGGTATCAACATGGTCTGAAATACAGATTCTATGAAATCATGTGGCAGTACTTTGTTATAAGGTGGTCATCCAAATGATAATGATGATAATAATATTAATAGCTAATATTTACAGACTATTTGCCATGTGCCAAGCATTTTTCTATATCTAGATTATCTCATTTAATTCTCACACTAATCCCCTGAGAAAGATACTATTATTAACATTATTTTATAGATGAAGAAACAGGGGCTTAGAGCCATTAAATAGTGTTCTTAAATCCACGCTGTTCATAAAGAATTTATTTATTTTTTATTTATTTATTTTTTTTGTGAGGAAGATCAGCCCTGAGCTAACATCCATGCTAATCCTCCTCTTTTTGCTGAGGAAGACCAGCTCTGAGCTAACATCTATTGCCAATCCTCCTCCTTTTTTTTCCCCAAAGCCCCAGTAGATAGTTGTATGTCATAGTTGCACATCCTTCTAGTTGCTGTATGTGGGACGCCGCCTCAGCATGGCCGGTGAAGCAGTGTGTCGGTGCGCGTGCGGGATCTGAACCCGGGCCGCCAGTAGCAGAGTGCGTGCACTTAACCGCTAAGCCACGAGGCAGGCTCCAAGAATTTAAACCCGTAAAGTCTGACTCCAGAACTTGAACATGATGTTTATATTAATTTGTTTATCATTAAAATGAATTAAAATAATTGTTGCACAGAATCAACACACTCCAATATTTGATATTCCCATAAACTCATAATATTTGATATTCTCATACACCCATAATTCATCATATGCTCAGTAATCATGCCTGTAGCTTTTTTCTTAACCACTAAGCACAGGTACAGTTACAGCTAGGCAAAACAGGAAAGAACTCAGCTTCATGTCCACAGTCAATGAAGTGCTTTACTGACAAAAATGTGTAACTTAATTATTCTCAATAAATGTAATATAGTCAAAAGAGTTGAACAATACATGTTTCATACTCTTCTATTATACTGCCCAAACAATATCTTCATTCAGAAGTTCATTGACTCTCCCAATAATTAGTTTCAGTAAAAGCTGTTGAGGACAGCAGAGAGTGGAGCTGACGCACGAGTCAGAGAAAATCCACGAGTCCACAGTTTAACCTGCAGTAGCCAAGTTCTTCTGAAATCGGAGTTTGGACTTTTCTTTCAGTTTATTGGTTTACGTTCTCCAAAATTCAGTATGTCTTCACTCAATCTGGGAAATATGCAGACTGCTTCACTCCTGATTGCCAAACCAAACCAAACAAACCCTTAAAAATGACTTATTCCTGGTATCCTTCCTTGTTCAATGACTGGTCCAGTCAGGAAAACATTTGGACAAGAAAAGGGTGTACCTTTAGTTCCACCCTCCACCCACCCCCACCCCAAATTCAGTGACATAGTACACGTTTGGCCAAATCTCTTGCTCTGCTTTAAAAAAATAATAGTGTGATTAACTTAGTTTCTGTTTCTCGAGTAAATAGGCAACTTAGGAATGAGAAACAAGCTTGTATGTTTTAGACCTGTAAGGAACCATGATCAATTTCCTGATAATATTGCAAAAGATGTTGATTTCTCTGATTTATCAGTCATCTGCTGCATTCCCAGCACTTTGCATTGGCCAAGGTTGGACCCAGCGAAGTATAAGATGAGGTCTCTATCCATAGAATATTACAAGCTTAATAGCATATATTGGAGCTACGCACATCAGCAAAAACAGCTACCTTTGGAGTCTGGCTAGTCTTCCTTCCATCTTAAAAACAACTTGGGCAGGTAAAATTTGAGTGTTGTTACCCTCATGTAGACGAGGCTGTTAGGGAGGTGAACCCTAAGGTCATGTAGACGAGGCTACACAGGAGGTGAAGTCCAAGGTCACACAACTAATTAGTGGCTGAGCCAAATCTAGAAGTCGGGTTTCCTTGTCTCCAGTTCCTCCCACTAGACTGAATTGTTTCTTCAGAGCAATGCAGAAACAGCATTTTAGAAGGTATTTAGATTTATTTCTAAAGCTGATCTGGCTCCATCATGAATATAAAAAAACACTTGATTTGTAATTGGAGCCTGGCGTATCACCCACTGCCTGAAGTTGATGATTTTGTTACCAGCTGCTGAAAACACCTCAATGGGAAGACGCGAAATTCCTGCAGGAAATGACTCCAGGCAGCTCTGAATAAGTAAGGAAATTAAATGACTAACTTCAATGTTTCCTGGTTTTTGTCTGTCTTAATTAACAATTTATTTTGGTAAAGGAAAAATTGAACATTCTAATAGTCAACGTGTAAAACTTAATATTTGTTTATAGTAAAAACATGACTCCCGTGTCTGCTTTTATTGAAAGAAGAGAAAAACAGACTTTTGACTAATTTTCAGCAATCATATTTATTAAATTGTTCCTCTTTTTTTAAATAAAGAAACAATAATAGCATGTATGTGTGGGAAATATCAATTTCCTTCTTATAGTTCCCAAAGGTGCACTTGAGAAAAATGTGTTGATTATTAACAGGGCTAATATTTTTGTGGTAATGTTATTACTGAACATCTACAATAATTGCAGTTTGGGGTTGACAGAGGTATTGCAGTCAGAGTATATGTTTGATTTCTATGTCATATTAAATATAGCATGGACCTAATTGAATGTTGTTACTACTTTTGATATATATTTTATGTGATTTTTATTTTGCCTTCATTCCTTTATTCAACAATATTTACTGAATGTCTGCTATGTGCCAGGCATTCTTCTAGGTGCTGAAAATACATCATAAATTAAACAAAGCTGTTGCTCCCATGGAGTTTACATTCTACTTGAGGGAGACAGATGATTAACAAAAAGGCAGGGCAATATGTCAGGTAGTGGTAATTACTTTGAGACAAAACACAGTGAGATGAGAGTGATGGAGGGGTGCTGCTTTAGATAGGGTGGGCAGGGGATCAGGGAAGTCCTGAGTCAGTCTCTTTGTAGAAATTTAATGACTTAAGATTTCTTAATTTATCATGGACAAGTACTGTTGGGGCATTCTGTCCTGTCCTGGAGTCTACAAATATTTAGAATAAATTTTTGAGTTCAAGGATGATGGAAAGAAACTTCAAGAAAGCTGATTTTTATATCTGTGTGACTTTTTTCTTTCTTTCTAGCTTTCTTTACTAAATGACTTCTCTTAGGAATGAAGAGAATGAGGCAAAATTAAGATTCTTATCACAGGGCTAGTTAACTTTACTGCCAAGCAAACTTGTATGCAAACTTCTGTTGCTAGTTTAGAGGTACCAACTATACTTTTATTGAAATTAAATAATGGCAAATTCTATATGATATCTCCAGCATGACTATTAACAACAACAGGTGCTACCTTTTGTTGAACAATATAATATGCCAAGTACAGAACGTCATGTATGTTTTTTCTTAGTCTCAACAGCCCTACATATGGGTATGATTGTTCCCATCTTATAGGTAAAGAAATTGGGACTCAGATATGTTAAATATGTTCTCTGAGGTTCCAGAACTAATAATGCCATAGATAGTTGGAGTGTTATGTCACTTCTGCCTGATCCTACGCTTCTGGAAGGAATGAAGGAGATTATCTAATCTAACCTCTTCATTTTACATGTGGGCTAACAGAGACAGCTCTCATGACCTGCACAAGGTCACAGAGCCAGTGAGCTGGTGGCAGAGTTGGGCCTAGCTCCAGTGGGAGCTCTTCCTATGTTCCTATGATACTTGCTGCCTCCTCATGAAAGCTGTGAACTACAACTCACTCTCTTTTCAGTAAATGTCCCGGTCAGTGGATACTCATGCGGGGGCAAAGGTGAGTCTTGACGCCTTCCTCATACCACACTTAGAAAATCATTTCCAGGTGGATCACAGATCTACATAGGAAAGGCAAAACAACAAAGCTTTTACAAGAAAACATGAAGAATATCTTCGTGACCTTGGGGTAGGCAAAGAAGTCCTGACAGCCGTGAAGGTTAAAACTGAGTAAATTGAATTACATTAAAATTAAGAATTTCTGTTCATCAAGGGGTACCATTAAGAAAGTGAAAAGGAAAATTACAGAGTAAGAGAAGATATCTGAAATTCATATATCTGACAAAGGGCTCCTATCCAGTGTGTGTGTCTGTGTGTCTGTGCGTGTGTGTCTGTGTGTGTGTGTTCATTCCTACAAAGAATGGCCAAAAAAGTAGCTAATCCAATGGAAAAATAGATAAAAACCTTGAATAGGTACTTCACAAAAGAGGGCAATTAACTCTTTTGATATCTCCAGCATGACTATTAACAACAACAGGTGGTACCATTTGTTGAATAATATAATATGCCAAGTATAGAACTTCATGTATGTTTTTTCTTAGTCTCAACAGCCCTACATATGGGTATGATTGTTCCCATCTTATAGGTAAAGAAATTGGGTTAGCTCTTCACAAAAGAGCTAATTAACATATGAAAGGGTGCCCAACATCATTAGTTATTAGGAAAATGCAAATTAAATCCACAATTTGATACTGTTACAAATTCCCAAGAATGATCAAAATGAAAAAAGTAAAATACTAAGTTGGAACATATGAAATTGCAATTTTTGCGGGTCAGAAATAGTGAAATATCAACAATTTCAAATAGTCTAATCTAAACCAAGTATTGAGAAGGATGCAGAACTTCAGACACTATTGGTGAGGTGTCAGTTGGCAGAACCCTTTGCAAATCTGTTTGGCAGTATGGCAGTTAGCTATTGCTGTGTATCAAACTACACCAAAGCTTAGTGACCTAAAAAAACCACCATTTATTGTTTCATACAAGTCTACGGGCCAGGTGGGCAGCTCTGCTGATCTGGGTTAGGCTCAGTTAATCTCATCTGGGCTTGTTCATGCACCTGTGGTCAGCTGGCAGGATGGCTGGGGGAGGGCTAGTAGGATGGCCTTGTCGAGGATGACTCTGCTCTCCTCCTCATGTCTCTCACATCCTTCAGCAGGCTAGCCGGGACGTGTGATCACAGAGAAGCAAGGGAGAAGGCAACAACAGGTAAATGCTTTAATGAGCTCTGCTTATATCATGTTTTCTACTGTCCCATTGGCAAAGCGAGTCACATGACCAAGACTAGAGTCGGTGTGGGAGGGCAATATGATGGCATGAATACAGAGAAGCGTGAAAAATTGAGCCATATTTACTCAAGCTGGACAGACATGTATATACCCTATGACTCAGCAATTTCACCTTAGTTATATACCCAACAGAAAGGTCTGCTTGTTCATCAAGAGACATATACAAGAATGTTCATAGCAGCACTATTTATAATAGCCTCAAACTGAAAACAACTCAAATATTCATCTATGTAGGGTAGATAAGCAAGCTGTGCTATATTCTTACAGTGGAATACTATATATAGCAGTGAGAATGAAGGAACTACAACAACATGCAGATAGATAGGTAGATGATAGATAATAGATAGATAAAAATATATTATGTAGGCAAGCAAATGGTAAAACAAATCTATGGTGTTAGAAGTCAGGCTGGTGGCTACCCTCAAAGCAAGGTAGTGACAAGAAAGGGGCAGGAAGGGGCTTCTGTGATTCTAGTCCATTCTATTTCTTGATCTGGGTACCGGTTACATAGTTGTGTTCATTTTCAGAATGTTCATTAAGATGTATGTTTAGGTTTTGTGCAGTTTTCTCTGTGTGTGCTTACATCACTGCAATTTACATAAAAGTCAGGGTTTTATTTCTTTTTTTAATTTGTGTTCTGTTTTTCTATTGAAAAACTCAGGTAACTTTAATTCCATGTACTGTTTCCTCCGTGAAGGTGATTGCATTTAAAAATTAACAAGCAAATTAGTTGTATCATCACTATGGCCACCACTTAGTTCAGTTCAATTCAATTCATCATAATAAACATAGATTGAGAACCCAAAGTACTCAGCACAAGGATGATGTAAGACGAATGAGGCCTCCTTGGTTGCTTTCCAGACCTCAGTGTGTGTCTGAATCTTCCAGGGAACTGGTAAAGTGTGCTGATTCCTGAGCTCTTACTCCAGAGATTCTGATTTCGTAGGTCTGGGGTGGAGCCTAGCATACAATAGTTTTAATCAGGCACCATAGGTAAAATCGATGTAGGAAACCTTTGGATTACATTTTGATAAAAACTAGCAGGAACGAATGATCCAGTGGCAAAGAAATCTATGTATTAAAAAAATATATACTAAAACAAGGTACAAACTATAATAGAGCTATAAAGAACATGTTATTAGATGGAGGAATTATAATTTCTTGAAAGAAGTCAGATTGAGTTAAATTTGACCTTGAAATAAGTAGGGATTTTATAGGAAAGGTTATTGATTTGTTCAATAAAAACATACCACGAGCCTACTGTATGCAAGACACTGTCCTCGGTACTGGGGATACAGCAGTGACAGCACAGACCCAGGGCTGCTGCATGGAGCTTATGTCCTAGTGAAGCCAGAGTCTTTCCCTAAGAAAGGGCAGGGTCCATAGGGGAGTACCAGGAAATAAAACAGGAAAGGCAGAAAGGAACCAAATTGTAGAAGCTCTTTTTGCATCTAACAATACTTTTGTATTCTAAACTGAAATAGTTTCTTCCTTTCCTTGAGTTTTATAATCTTCAGATATCCAAACTGTGTTCTCACCACCCTCTCCCCTTATTGAGAGTCACACAAGGCATTTTTAGCATCTTCATTTACCTTTGTTGTTTATGTTGACCTCTGGTTTCCCTCCAACTCTATCACATCTTTCTTGTTATTAGTTGTCTAGAAACAAATCCAGAGCATACTGGATAATCTCACAAGAATTATAAAATGACTGCCAATTATCTCTAATTCTATGACATAGAATTTCTTCAGAAGCATCTTGCAATAGTTTTGGCTTGACTCCTCAAGAACTGTCACAAAGTCTTCTAATTTACCATCTGCCATCAATCCAGGAGTTTGTATGTGAGAGGGTGTTTACCCTTTTCTAATGTCTGCTCATCTACCAAACATCTGTATTTCAGGTGATAACTCCATCCGTATCTGGCTGGCTGTTTCCCTAGACCATACTTAGCTTGTTCTGTGGATGGTTGGGGGAGGGTTTTGTTAATGTGAGAGATACCAATTAATTAGGTTTCATCTGAGAAAGCCATCAGCTCACAATTGAAGGTAGTGATTCCTTCTTCAGATGCTTCAGCACAGATATTTCATTAACAGCAGTAACAATGCAGTTGACACTTATCCAAAGCTTGATGGAAAAAAAGATCGTTTTTTATGTTTAGTTTTCCACTCAGGTTTCTCTCCATGTGACCAGGGGTATTTCTCTTTCTTTTCTTTTTCTTTTATCTTTCTTTCTTTTTTTTTTTTTTGAATTTTATTGTGGTAAGAACACTTAATATGAGACCTATCCTCTTAACAGATTTTAAAGTGCAGAATATGCTATTGTTATCTATAGGCACAATGTTGTGCAACAGATCTCTAGAAGTTATTCATCTTGCATAACTGAAATTTTATACCTGTTGATTAGCAGCTCCCCATTTCCCCAGGCAGCTCCAGGCAACCACCATTCTACTCCTTGCTTCTATGAGTTTGACTATTTTAGATATCTCATTTAAATGGAATCATGTAGGGGCCGGCCCCGTGGCTTAGCGGTTAAGTGCGTGCGCTCCGCTACTGGCGGCCTGGGTTCGGATCCCGGGCTCGCACCGACGCACTACTTCACCAGCCATGCTGAGGCGGCGTCCCACATACAGCAACTAGAAGGATGTGCAGCTATGACATACAACTGTCTACTGGGGCTTTGGGGAAAAAAAGGAGGAGTATTGGCAATAGATGTTAGCTCAGGGCCGGCCTTCCTCAGCAAAAAGAGGAGGATTACCATGGATGCTAGCTCAGGGCTGAGCTTCTTCACAAAAAAAAAAAAAATGGAATCATGTAGTATTTGTCCTTCTGTGACTTGCTTATTTCACTTAGCATAATGTCCTCGAGGTTCATCCATGTTGTCACATATTGTAGGATTTCCTTTCTTTTTAAGGCTAAATAATATTCCATTGTATGTATATATCATATTTTCCTTATCCATCCATCAATGGACATTATGTTGTTTCCACACCTTCGCTGTGAATAGTGCTGCAATGAACATGAGAGGGCTAATTTCTCTTCGAGATCCTGATTTCAATTCTTTGGATAAGTACCCTGAAGTGGGATTGCTGGATCATATGGCAGCTCTACTTTTAACTTTTTGAGGAATCTTAATACTGTTTTCCATAGCAGCTGCACCATTTTTACATTCCCACCAACACTATTGGGGTGACCTGAGCCCCGGACTCCACTTCTCTCTGCTCCTCAAGGATCCCCTTTCTGTCTTGCACTTTCAGTCTCCCTCACCTGCAGACACCTCCACTCTGCTTGCAAACACGCATCTAAGGGATGTTCCCTAAACCCTGTTATTTGCTTCAGCTCCTTGAGAACATGGGAAATGCCTTACTCGGTGATGAGTCCCCCTCACTAAATCACTCCCCACATGCCTCCTCGCCCCAACTCAATGTCTGTGCATAAGTGCCATTTAAGATGGGAAACCGTGAAGCTGCCACAGTCTCTCACCTTCTCTTCATCTCTAAACCCACTGCTCCTGTGCCCTCACTTCTTCTGGCCTCTCCTGAATGCTGGCTCCCAGGTGGGGTTGCTCTCTTTGAGGGTGCCACCCTGACACAGGCCTCAAGGGGTGCTGTGTCTTCTTCAACTCTCCAGTCCAGATAAGGTCAGAAAATACTTTTTGTAATTCCTCATGGCACAACTAAGACCAGTCAGAAAACTTTAAACAAGACAGGCCTGAAGATTTGGGGTAAACAGACTAAAGGAATAACCCGAAACCAAATTATCTGCCCAACAAAGTAGGGCCTCTTCATTGACTTGCAGCTTGAGGATGCCTCCCTGCTAGTTCCCTATGGCAGAGAGCATCTTTCTTGCATCTAGGAGCTTCCTCAAGTCCTTCTTACACTCATCTTGAAGTCCAGACTCAAGAAAGTGGGACCAAGAGAGAGCTAGGAATTCTCTCTCCCACTTGCCCTCTGATTTTCAATGACCTCACTGAATAATCAGCTTTCCTGACACCTGAACGTCTACCCCATTCATGAGGCATGGGTAGGGCCTTGACCCATTGCCTGAATAGGCCAAGAGTTTCCGAATACAACATGATAAACCCAACCTCTGTAAGAGACACAGGCACAGCCACACAAGTGTAATTTTGTTATAGAATCACTTTGAAGACTACCGTTGACCACTCAATCACCAAATTCACTGGCCTCCTCTTGGTTTTCCTTCTCCTCCATCTCACTGAGGCATTGGACACCACCACACCCATTTGACACTCTTTCCTCTGTTGACTTCTGTGATGCTGTTCTCTTCTGGTTTTCCTCTAAACTCTCAGACCACTTTCTCCCAGTTTTTGCTGCCTATACTTCCTCCTCTTCCATGCTGGCATTGCCCAAGAGTGTGTTCTTGGCCCTCTTCTCTTTATCTTTCCAATTGTTCTCCTCAGTTGAGTAGGTGTTTATCCCCAGAAGACCCTAAAGTGTGTTGGAACATTGGAAGCATTATTGAGTCTTCTCTATGCAGACACAGCTCCTTTCTCTGAAACACATCTTCTACTTGTTCCAAGGCAGTGTTCCAAGGTGTTATATCCTCACCACACACCTATTGACTAGATAAGATTATCCCCACTTTATAGCAGAGACCAGGCCTTGCTGAGGCCCAGTGAACTGCCCAGGGTCACATGATTAGTAAGTGGTGGGCCTGGGACTCTGAACACAAGATAGCCACACAGCTTTATTTGTGCCTTCTTGGGGCACTTGTCTCACTCTGCCTTCTGTAGTTATTCCTGTAATTATTTCATTCCTTTGCATGCAAACTCTTGAGGAACTTTCTTATCTTTTCTTTCAGCTCCTGGCACTAACCTTATAATTTGGAATTTTGGAGACAGTCTCAATCTCAAATATTTTATCTCACTGTACAAATAAGTGCTCTTGACCCAATTTGGGGCTTATAAAGTGTGTGCAGTATTTACAAATGCCTTGAACAGTGCAGCAAATCAATAAATATCTATAAAATTGAATTGAATAATTTGGGCAAACAAGCCAGGCTTATTTCAGATTTGAGTGAGAGAGAAAAAGAGATAGTCAATGATCCCAATCCAAATATAATAATCTATTAAAACAACAAGCATAAATTTCAAGTGGTCACTAATTACTAGCACCTGTCTATGTTTTGAAAGACTGATGTAATACAGAATAAGAAAGTACAGCTTTCTGCATTATTTCACTTCCAACATCAGAACCAAGGGGCAAAAAGATCTGACTGTGGTCGAACTTTTTCCGTGACTGGTCTGTGACTTTGTTCTTACTGTAAAATTATTGCTCCCCTCTCACCTCCCTCTGTTTAATCCTCATCCTTTAATTTCAGGAGTATATCTGCTAATTCATAAGAAATGCTAGTATTTTCTATTTACCACTGTAGTATGCTCCTCCAAACCTGCTTCTTAAGGCAAGTCTTTCTTTTTCTGGACATTCCTAGAAATTGAACATTAGAGGTATCAACTTATTTCTTCACTGAATTTTAACACTGATTACCTTTTCCACTCCTTCGTTCCTGATACCAAAGAGAGAAGCCCCATGTTTTCATCAGTACCGTTTCTCGAATCACCTGCTTGGATGGTGAAGGGTTAAGCTCATCAGTAGAATGTGAATCTTACTAATTGGAGACAGACCAGGGTGTGCTGTCTTTATCATGACCTTTTCTCCTAGACCTTGGGCCTATTTCGTTTCAGAGTTCAGAGTTCAACTTCTGCTATTAAATGTCAACATGGAGTTACTTTCTTCAAATGCCAAACTATGAGAGCCTGCTGCCCTGGAAGGATGCTTGTCGTTTATTTGTAAATAATTGTAGAGTTTTCTTCTCACCCTTCCACTCTACTTGCCTTTTAAATTGATATCATTCTAAATTTCCCCCCTTTGAAGTAAGATCAGTTTTTGTCCGAATAAATGAACTGGAGAACAGTTCTCAGAAGGTCTGACAACGGCAGCAAGAGATAAATTAAATCGCACTACATGTTGTCATTCAGCAAAGCCGTTTACAGACAGAGCTATTTTGAAGCCATTAAAAAATGCTATTCATCTCAAACTTGCCATCTGCCTTCTGTTTCTGGACTCGTCTATCGCCTTAGCTAAGAGATTAGTCTCAGCGGCCAACTTCCCTCTAGCTCTCCCGTGACACTTGGGGAGACTCTTATGGGAAGAAGGCAATTTATTTTAGCTGAACGACCACATGGCTAACTATACACAGCAATTATACAAAGCAAATGTATCAACTTCTGCCACAGGAGGCAGGAGTTCCCTTTCTGGTCATTAATAATGAACACTTCAGTAAGTAGGAAAACATTTACCAAATAAAATGGCCTGTTATAGATGATCCCCCGGGCAGCTGAGAAACCGCGTGGCCATTGAGGAAAGAGAGAAGCCAACACGGCTGAGCTGCTGCGCGACCGCGCTTGGTTGTCCTGGAAGCATCTCGGAACCGGCAGAAGATGTGACCCATTGGCTCTTTGTGCAGAAATGTCTAATCCGAAAAGAAGTGGCCTGGTCTTTTCTACATTGCAATTCCATTGCTTCCTTTCCTGGCAGCTGCATAATTGGGAATGCCGTGAAATCAAAACGAGGAGGAAGTAAATTAGAGCCGGGAAGTGTCAAGTTGATCTACTGCGGCATTGGGGGGCGGGAGTGCTAGGCAAATTCAGATTTCTCCCTGAGCCCCCTCTCACCACTTCACCCAGCGTTTAAAACGCTTGTTCCTCGCACTTCTGGAGCTCTCTGGAGGCTCCCGTTTGCTCGAACACTTAGACTGTGACTTGGCCTACAGCCACTCATTCAGAGTACTCTTTGCAGCCGCTTTAATGAACAAAATCCCTGAAAAGGTGCTGACATTTTAATGCCTCCTATTGATGCTTTATATTGAGACAGGCTTTGCACGGCATTTAAAGCCCTTGAAATCCAAATGCTCCGGGGTCTTAGCCACCTCGCTTGCACACACGGCCTAATTAAAAGAGACGTGGAACATGTGCACTTACACACTGCTTTCCTATTGAAGACAATTGACCATTGCCTAATTAATTTTCAACACCCGCATGAGGTAGGTGTGTACTGCCCTTGCTTCACAGATGGATGACTTCGGGCAGTGGAATGATAAAGCCCCAAGGCTCAGGGCAGAGATTGTGCCTTTGATGAATTCTGCAAAGGGCGGAATGGTGACATAGTAATGGTGAAAAAAAAAGCCATTAATAATAGTGTGATGAAACCTGTGGCTTCTCACCTGGTTCAAAATACAACCTAGCTCTGGTGTTTCACAAAACTCCGTTATAAATTGGGTCTACTTGATCATAGATTCGTGAATTGAATGCATGTATCCCTTCCAATAAACCAGAAAGGATGGGATGGTGAGAACCAACCTGGCAACTATACGCTGTTTTTGAACTTCAAAGCCCTTTAAAAACTTTTGAAATGTTAAGTTTTAGAAAATGTAGTCATGAAATATATTCATTGAAGGGCAGTTATGTGCAAAGCACTGAGCTGGGTGCTTGGTCTCTTTCTCCCTGGACTTATTGTCCAATGGGAAATAAAAAGACATCGGCAATCACTATACAGAGTGATCGATGCAAATGGGGGTAAACACAGCGTGTTAGGGGAGCAGATTCACATGAGGGGAACCTAATCTAGTGTTGGAGAGTAGGAAGTACTTCTCGGAGAAATCATATCAAATGATATCTAAACTGATAGTTTAAGGACTAGTAGAAGTCAACCAGGGGAAGGAATGAGACTTGGTAATGGTGTATTGGGCCCAAGGGCTGCCATTTTAAAACTGCAGAGGAGAGAATGAGCATGGAATTTTAGAAAGAGCAGTTCAGTTGGCTTAAGCCAACTATATCTTGGTAAAAGCTACCCTCTCATCCTTCCACAGCTTTACAAGTGATGTCTCCTTCTAAAGGAGTCGGTCCAAGCAAGTGATTTGGGAAATGCTGCTGATGAGAACATGGGGCTTCTCTATATGCTATCAGGAAAGAAGGTGTTAAAATTGAGTGAAGAAGTAAGTTCATACCTCTAATTTTCAATTTCTAGAAATGTCTAGAAAAAGACATACTTCCCATAAGAAGCAGGTTTAGAGGAGCATGCTAGAGTGGTGCAGAGTTCCCTTAATGAGAAACTTAATTGATCATAAAGAGGGAGATCTTTGTAGCAATGGAATAGTTCTGTACCTTACTCGTGGTACGGTTTCATGAATCTCTACATGTGGTAAAATAACATAGACTATACAGGCTTTATACCAATGTCAATTTTCTGGTTCTAATATGGTGCTATAGTTATATATAAGATATAGCCATTGGGAGAAACTGGGTGAAAGGAAACCTGTCTGTCCTATCTTTGCAACTTGCTGTGAATCTACAGTTATTTCAAAAAAAAAGAAAAAAAAACAATGGGGTATGACTTTTTAATCCATTAGATTGGAAAACACTTTAAGATTTGACAAAATTAACTTTTGGCAAAGCACTAGAGAAGAGGGACAGTGGTTCTGAAGGGTGATTAATAGAATTATAATTGAATTATAATTCAACGTATGCACAATCTTCTAAGAGATTCTAGGTGTTCCATCTAAAGAAACACGTGTGTGCAAATGAGAGAGACATATAAGGATTCAGTGCAGCTTTGCTTCTAACAGTGAAAAATTAGAACAGCCTAAATGTCCATCAAAACTGGAATAGTTAAGTAAACTATATTTAGATATTCAAGTAACTAAACATAGCACTTAAAATGTATTAATTACATTCATATGTAGCAAAGTATGTAGCAATATGTAGCAAAGAGATTTCAAAAACAGTATTACATGAAAAAAGCCAGTTATAAAATACTGTTTTTAAAGCACACATATAAAACAATACTATCTATTTTCTTCAGGCAAATATATATGAATATAAAGATATTAAAATCAAAGGTATAAAATACTTCACACAAAATCCGAAGCGTGCTCACATTTGGTAAGAAGAGGGGAGCATAAAGAGAATATATTCATTATGTATCACTTGGATGATTAAAATTAATATGACCTTGCAGTTATTTTTAAATTTTATTTTTTGTTGTACAAATGGTTTATCCAAAAACAGTGACTATTAATATGTTGATATTTTTCCTTTTGACTTTTTTCTATGCATATTTTAACCTAGTTGTAATAATATGTGTGTGTGTATGTATAAGTCTGAATGTAGCATTTTTAGAAACTTAACATAAGCCTTATTCCATGGTGTAGAAGAGAGATTATAACTGCAAAGAGATTATAACAATACCTACCACTTACTGAGCACCAACTATTTGCCAAATTAGTGTCTTATGTGTATTATAAGCATTATTCCTAAAATGCACCACAATCTTATAAATTGTTATTCTCTTCATTTTATATGGATAAACTGAAGGCAAAACTGAGGCTAGAAGAGGTTAAGCAATTTGCCCAAGGTTACACATTTGGCCAGAGCAAAGAGCCTCGACTTATATCGAGGTCAAGTGCCTTCAAAGCTCATAGTGCTCCCATTTAATCTATCAGTCTTTGTCCTGTGGGGATAGTTTGACAAACATTAAAGCTGGAACACTTCCACAAAGCCAACTGTGGAAATTCCCATGATTCCCTGACAGTTAGATAGACGGACCAAGGAGGTAGATAGCCAGATTGCCATTCCTCATAAGGGAAAAGGGGAATGTTACTGCAAATTTTTCCCTTGAATAGCCAAAGTTTGATAATATTCTTCTAAAGCACCCATTATATCACTGCTCTCAGGAGAGAGTTGAAGGAGATAGTGGATGCCTCCTGAAAACAGCCAATATCCAAGAGAGAATATGGAATAGCCTCCATTGACACACATCCCTCAGAGATGTTTGATGAATAGGCTTATATTGCCTTCTGGGTCCTTGGCCTAACAACAACAACAAAAGCAATGACGACAACAACAGCCAATACTTACATAATACTTATGAGCATACATGTGCCAAGCAGTGTTGGAAGCACTATTGTATATAAACTCATTTAATTCTCCATAGTGCTGACTTACATATGATATAATGCAATAGTAACATCTTATGTAGTACAGTATTGTCAGAAGCAAGAACTTGATCTTCAAATACTGGCAGAATTTTAAAAAATTGGCCAAATTTTCCTATCAGCATGCAGGCTCCGCTCAAAGCCCTGCACAGGTAACACTCATCCACAGGCCTCCAGGGGAGAAGTGATGACACGGGAGTTCTGATGTGTGACTGCAGTGACATAATCTCTGCCTCTGCTGAGAGGGTGCTGTGCTAAGTCTCCATCTGTGCAGGCTGAGAGGCAGCCATGATATTGGTATTTATTGCCCCATTTAGCATTTGCAGCCTGGATGGTAATTCTGGATGATCTTTAACTGGGACACAGATAAATCGCTGATCTGGGGGCAGGGGTCAGTCCTGTGGGTGCACGTGGTGCTTCTACTACTGAGTGGGGGAAACTGGCCAATCTGACACTGCATGTCTTATCTATTGTATTTATGATTTAATTCCACACAAGTGCTGTCTGTTAGCAATACGCTCCTTGCCCTGAAGAAATAATTATTCAAAAACAGCAAGAAGAAGCAAGCAAAAGTACTCTTTCAGTCTCACCTGTCTTCTTGGAGGAAATAGGAGTGTATTTTCTATCCCTTGAGGGTGATCTTCTGAGAAACAAAAACTCTATTTCCAAGTAGTAGTTGACCCATAATTAACCCCATTTATCCTTTGGAGATGTTAAATATCATGTGTTTTCTCCACTTAACAAATGAGAGGATTAGTGGCTTGCCTTCCCTTTTACACAATCGAAAATCAGCTCCAGGAGGTCTTTGACCCCAAGACCAGACCACTCAGCTAAAGTCAAGTGGAAGGTTGAGCAAAGATCTCACCTGCGTCAGTAGTATTTAGACAGCCAGTACGGGTCATAGGGACCAGAATTCCATCAGGACCAGAAGTCCTCTGGAATCTCAATCAGTAGGTATCTCCCTGAATGTTCTAGAAGAGTGATTTACACTCCAGAAGAGCATGCCCCCCGGTAAGCATATCAGAATTTCAGGAAAGGGGAGAAAGTTGGAAAATGCAAGTCAATTTCATGATGCAATTTTATAAATGAAAAAGGAAAAAAGATGCCTATTGATTTCATACATGCAGAGAAGTAATCAAAATCAGTCTCTTTGAGGACAGAAGGACATTTTTGTTTTTTCAATAAGGGGGTGTTAGTTTGAAAAATATTGCTCTGAAGTTTAAACTTCCCAGTTTAGATTGACGCTGGACATGTAGGAAGCCCAGAGATTAGGCATGCAGGCTTTGGAGCCAGACTGTCTGGGTTCAAATCCTGGTTCTACATCTGTGTGATGTTGGCAGGTTGCCTTAAACTTTCTAAACCTCCATTTCCTCACTTGTAAAGTGAAGATGTAGTAATAAGACCTCACTATATGATGTCTTGAGAATTAAATGATATGATCTATGTTAAGTATGTAGAAAAGTGTTGGATGCATAGGAAATGCTCACTAAAACCTTTTCAAGTAATCTGGGATATCTGTGAGATAAATCTAAACCCTCACACAAATAAATAATTAGCCCAAGGCCAATGGCACATTCAAAATCATTAATGAAAATTGATTTTCCTTCTCTGTAGGGCTGCTTCTCTCTGCTGCACCACAATCCGATTTGCAGAGTCAGCCACGATTCATTGTGTTTTAATTCATTTCTACCCAGGGTCTTCTTTTTCCTGAATGATGCCAGCCGCTATGAATTTTCTTTCTTTTTAAATATTTGTCTTGGTTGGCCTATACATGAAGAGGATGTGGGTGATTTCATGTAGGTAAGTTTTGGAAGGCAGCAGTTCTCCTCGGAACAATGAGCTAACGCACAATGGGATGCTTGGCTTGCTAGGAGAGAATGCAGGGAGAGAGTTACTGAGCCCCTGTGGCCGAATCAAGGGCTCTGCCAACTGACTTCATGGATGGACAGGAGCAGGAGGAGGAGTCTGTCGGCAGCCGGCTAAATGCCTTTCCAGGAACATGGTGGAAACTGATTAAATATATATGCAATCACATGAATTGATAGAGGGAACCTGGGGGACGGCTCCAGCCATTAGAACACCAAACCCCAATGGGGGCTCCCTAGTGGTCATGAAGGAAGTTTGCTTTTCTGGCACGAGCTCTCAAAGAATGAAATCCCTGAGAGGAAGAACTATTTGTATTCCATTCAGATTTCATTTAACCTTTTCTTTTGGAAGCCCCAGTAAGCAAAGACACATTTGTCAAGGCTTCAGGATGAATGAGGAAAGCTTTTGTGCATTAAACTTGCAGATATTCAGAAGGACTTACTGGAAAGGCAGCGCTGGGCTGGGAGTAGGAAGATGTCCATTCTAGCTGGCCAAGGTCTCAGCTATTATCACCTCCAATGAGCCAATTTCCTAACTGTGCATAATCCTGCAATCAATTGATTTGAACATCAATTTCCCTAGGTAATGAGCTGAATTGGGTATTGCTGGTCAGAATATTTGTTTTTCCTAGCATTCTTTAGAGTATGTGACTTACAGGTCAAATACCACAAAGTTAGGGGCTGGCCCGGTGGCGCAAGTGGTTAAGTGCACACGCTCCGCTGCAGCAACCCGGGATTCGCGGGTTCGGATCCCAGGCACACACCGATGTACCGCTTGGCAAGCCACGCTGTGGTGGCGTCCCATATAAAGTGGAGGAAGATGGGCATGGATGTTAGCGCAGGGCCAGTCTTCCTCAGCGAAAAAAGAGGAGGACTGGCAGATGTTAGCACAGGGCTGATCTTCCTCACATACACACACACAAAAAATACCACAAAGTCATAGAAGAAGTTTAGCTAACACATTTCATTTAACTAACTAACACTATTATGAAACATTTCGTGTTCTCTCGAGTCTAAAATGCCATTGATGGTAGCACTATGGATTTAATACACAGTATTTTGGAGGAAAAGAAAACAGTCACAAGAAGACACATTCCAATTTTAGAAATGTTAATGTGTGGGGAAATTTACAATATAGAGCTGAAATTTGGGATGTCAAACACCAGCGAGTGTTTGTAGACACTGAGAATTTCTAGTGACCTCAGCCTGCAGAGCCCATTCATCTCACTGGTGACTACAATGCTTCTTGGGTGCTGGTGTCTGGGCTTAGCATTGCAGATTTCCCCGACTCCTCAACCTGAGCCGGTCTTGGAGGCAGCCTGGAATACCACCTTGGTTCTACCTCCCCTCAGACCCCTCTGCTTGTTCAGGCTGGACAGTAGAGGTGGTCTGCCAGTCCTCTCCATTCCTAAACCCTTCTTTGACAGGGTCTCCAGAAGGCACAAGAATTCAATCCTCCTTCCACTGATGGCCACCTTTCTGCTTCTCACCTATTAGGTTTCTCATCTTGACCAGTATCATTTCCCACCCTCAGTGAATTCTCTAAAGTCCCCTCTGCCTATTCAATCCTCAATTCCCCTTGTTCTCTATATTACATCCTGTACTATGCTCCTAATACACTTCAGTTTTTACCCAAGATATGCATTCTTCCTCTCTTACAACCAAAGAAGAATTTCTGGGGTTTTCCATGTTTGGAATAGTATTCTGAAGCACCACCAACACTACCACATCAACAGCCAGCATTTATTGAGCACTTACTTTGTGCCAGGCACTGCACCATGTGTGTATGATCTCATAATTCACTATAACAATCGTCTGAGGCAGATACTATTATTATCCTCTCTTACAAACAAGGAAAGTGGAGCCTAGTGGGTAGGTCACTTCCCCACATTGATACAGCTAGCAAAGGAAGAGCCAAGACTCCACCAGGTCTGCCCGGCTGCATGGAGCAAGCTCATAACCAGCACTCTGTGTGGCTTCTCCTTTGGCTAGAGGTCTGAAGCTGTGGTACAAATAGCCCCTGTGACTGGGCTCCTTGGTTAGGTGTGGGCGGGGGGGTGAAGGAGAGAGAGGATTTGAGGATGAAACCCAAGGTCCTAGCTTGGATAACTGGGTAGACAGTGGCACCTTTCATCCATGTTGGAAACTCAGGAGAAGAATGCTTGTGAAGACTTCGGCATCTACCTTCTCCACCATGAGTCCTGTCATCTTCTTGAAGAACTTCAAACTTCAACTCATAGACTGGTCCAACACTCCAGCCAATCATTTTCTTGACCTCTTTTTCCAATGGCCTTCACTTGGACTCCATTTGAGCCATCTGCCCTCTTGTTGTGCTCTGCTTAACTTGTTCTGTCTGCTATGCTTGTTCCCTGCATTCCTCAGAACTTCCCCATATAAGAAATCCCACATTCGAACGACCTAATTCTGTCTGCCTCCAGGGTCCTGTCAGCCCTCTCACTCCAGGTACTTGCACCACATGTGTTCTTCTGCCTCAGTAAGACCACCAGGACTTCAGCCTGTCTTTCTTCTCCGCATGTATAAACTTTATCCTGTCTTACTTCTTTTGCAAATCAGCCGCAGCCCGTGGCTCATGATTCCTACTCACTTTTGCAGCCTCTTCTTTTGCCATGGCCCTGTCTCTCTTTGCCTCCTTGTTCCAGGAAAAATAAGCTACTAGATATTTCCCTGATTCTAAGATCCCACCCATTGAAGAGGCAATAATGATCAACAACAGATTTTCAGAAGAAGGAAAACTCTGCCGTAGTAAATGTACAGAGTTAACTGTAAGAAATCTCTATTTCTGAGATCGGTAAAAGTGGAAACAGGTCTGTTTTAGGATGAAGGGATTATGACATTTTCTGCTCTGAGGATTGTATCAGCCTCTTTCTTCCCCGAGAATCTGCACATACTGCTCTCCCTGCCTGGAATAGAAGTAGAAAGAGAAATAAAAGGATAAATTATCTCATTTATCCTTTTAACAAAACTATAAGGTGGGTATTATTTCCATTTTATACAAGGGAAACAGTTTTAGAAACTTGAAGTTATTTTCTCTCTGAAGGTTACGTAGGTACTAAGGAGAGAATCAAGTCTCAAACAGAGGCTTTCTAACTTCAATTCCTGTTTTCCTTTTTTTTTTTCTTTTTTTTTTGTGAGGAAGACCAGCCCTGAGCTAACATCCGTGCTGATCTTCCTCCACTTTATGTGGGACGCCGCCACAGCATGGCCTGACAAGCAGTGTGTCGGTGCGCCCGGGATCCCAACCCGGGCCGCCAGCAGCAGAGTGCGCGCACTTAACCGCTACGCCACGGGGCCGGCCCCTCCTGTTTTCCTTTTGTCCTGCCATGCCATAGGCTGATTCATTAATTCCTGCTTCTCCTCCAAGACTCCATTATGGTACCTGTCCTTAGAAGCCCTCGCTGACCCCATTGTCCAGGTCCAACCTAGACAAAACGCTCTCTTCCGGGCTTTCCTAAGACCTTTACACTCCTCTGGCTTAGCCCTGTCCACAGTGTTTGGAATGACTAGACATTTCGGTCAAGGCCATATTAATTTTGTATCTCTAGGGCCAATTTGGGCTTGGTACATAGTACCCCTCAAACAATATCTGTGTCCCTTCCCCAAAGCTCTTCAAAGTCCCCATTGGGCACTGAAACTCAGTTTTATCTGTTTCAGAAACATTAGAACTTCAAGAACCACACAAATGTTATTTTTCCTTTCAAGATCTTCAAAAGCTCCCAAGCCTATGCTTTCAGGAACCCTTAACTATTCACCTTAGAAAACTTTAATCAGTATTACGAATTAAATGTATGCACTTTTGGCCAAGCTATGCTACAAATGGAGGTTTTTATACCACACCCGAAAAACCTATTAGCTGGGAAGGAAATGAATGTCTGAGTTGTTCAATGTTTGGCCCTGGCTTTTAAAAAAGCCCACAAGTCAACTTTACTGGTACAAGCAAAGCCTTGCTGATAGCAGTGTCTCCTGAGAGGGAAGCAGTGATAGGGAGATGGACTGAAAGCCCTCGCTCCATGTGCTTCTTCCTTAGAAGAATTGGCCCACGACCTGCTTGATGACTCACTGATCTCCGCCTCTGGCCGGTGCCAGAGCCTCCCCTGCGGGTTGTCTGAGTTTCTGGTGAAGCCTTCAGTGCGCCATGCGGGAAGTGAGGTCATGATTGTTTTGGCAGTTTGGGTGGCGTTTATCCCCTGGTAGCCGCTGAAGTTTATCAGTAGGTTTAGCCTTTGCACTTTGAAAAACCAACTATTATCTCACCCACAATTTAGAATAATAAGAAAGTCCATGGTAGAAAAACGTGCAGTAAGTAAAGATAAAGAGCAAAAGAGGGGGAATCTGGTGTTCCTGTCGCCACTGGCCCCAGAGCACACATCGTATCCCTGGTCTGATAGGGGCCCCTCCCTCTCTTTCTGTTGTTAGCTTCAAGCCAAGACATTTTCTGGAGGGGGATTGAGAGTAGAGAAAATAATGTTACAACTTTAGTTAATAGTTTAGATGCAGTTGCTTCCTGAAGGGACCTGTCACGGAGACACTTAGGTTTAGGGAGACCATGTGTTCTTCATCCTGGAGGCCATTTTCCTCCCTGGGAGCTGTAATCAGAGTAGTTAAAAGATGAAATGGGCCTCCACAGTAGTTGCTAGAACTGACTAGAAGGACCTGGGGACTTCTGGTCAGGGATCCTTCATGGAGGCTTCCTACACCAGGCAGGACACCAACTGGATTTCTGATTTGGCTCAGAGTTTGAGATTCTGTAAGCCTGTGCGTTACAATTACATAGAGAAGCAGAATCCCCCTGTAGCACTTTGCCCCGGAGGAGTCTCAAAGACTAAAAAAGTATGTAACTAGAAAAAAAAAAGTCATTGCAAACCTTACTTTAAATATCCAAAGCAATGGGCAAGTAACATTATATTGTCATCGAAATTATCTAAAATTGGTTAAATAGCTGAGTCACTATGCTATTGGTAACTGGAAAACACACACATAGATGATGTTGAATAACTTGATAATTTACAATCATTCATCAAGCAAGCGGCAGATTTTTTATGCAAATACAATGATTCTGGCCTGACTTCTTCCAGTGTCTTTATTTTATTTTTAAATCTGGAATATATTATGGGACTTTGAGCAAGTTATAAACCCAAAACATATATATGTATTTATAGTTTTTAGGATCTAAAAACTATTGTTAAAAATGATTGATGGTACATGTTGTTGAAAGATAAGAGAAAAGAAAAGCTTGGTATAAAATGTAGACCCTACAAATCATCCTGTTACTTGATGTTCTGTAAACGTGCTCTGAGTGAGTTGACCATAGCCCACAGCAGAATCAGGACAGCCCAAAGGGACAGTGGATCAGTTCTGCCCCGTGGATCAGTTCCCAGTGGATCAGTTCTGCCCCGTCCAGGATTGGGAACTCCTATGCTGGCATCTGTTGTTGCTGGTCAGAGTTGGCCCTTTACCCAAAGGCAGAAGGGGAGCTACTGACAGTGTCTGTGGACAGTGCATAGCGGCAGCTAAAGCGCTAGATGTGGAGTCAGGCAAAACAAGTTTAAATCTCATATCTGCTTCTTGTTAGCTGTGTGACTTTGAGCGAGTTAATAAATCTCTCTAAACCCCAGTTACCACGTGGAGTTATTGTGAAGATTAAATATATCTATGGGTGGCAATTCAATAACTCCCTAACTTTCTCATTTCTCCCTCGTGCAGTCACGTCCTTCTGTTTCTGGCTTGATTTGTAGGATCCATCTTTAAAAGCACCCTTGAATCCCTTTTCCTTCTCTCTCCATTCCTAGCCTAGAAAAATCCCAACTCAAGATGGACCCAGCAAGCCACGGTTCAGGGTTTCGTCCTAATTCTATCACCTAACAGGTAGGAGAAATCACACAACTCTCGCACTTTTCCATCCTCGTCTCCCTCAGCTCTCAGCACCGTTTGACCCAGTTGGGCACTCCCTTCTTCTTGACTTCTTAACACCACTTTAAAATATACCGTAAAGTTCTTTGCCACATTGTTTAAATCAAAACTAGAGTTTTTTCCTTTTCAAAGGACTATGCACAGAAGCAGGACATGATTTTACTGAAGAGCAAACCATTCAGAGAATGGAAGCTCCTTCAAATTTTAGACAAAGCCTTTCTGACCCTGTCTCGAATAGAGAACCTAGATTGTCACTGTAAATTCCAGAGTCTTAGAACTGTGGTTACTAACGACCTAAAGAAATTCAGAGGGTGAGGTCAACAGTCCCTATAACCCGCTGTGTCAGCCTGAGAGGTGACCGTCAGCTGACTCCTTCTTCTTCATTACTCTGCAAGGGTTGAGACTTGAAGAGAGAAATGGATTGATTCCACCAGTGAATCACAGGACTTCAGCGAGATTTATAAATACCTGTTTGGTTTTCTTTCAGTTTCCACCAAGGTTTAAGTGGGTGGGGGTGGGGTGGGGGAATGCCCAGTCTCTAGGGTGTTGACTGACGGGGAGCAGGCATGATTCACGGGCCTAGCCTTCCTGTGAAAGAAACTCACTGGGCTATTGCTAGCAACTGCACTTTCACAAATACTCCTCCAGTGCACTTTCTGTCTGCAAATGTCTGCATTCATTTGGAGAGTTACTTTTTTTCAGTGTCTTTCACAGCTATTATAAATTCTAGCTCTAGGAAAGAGTATGAGGGAATTCATGTCTTTGCCAGTAGTCCCGGAGGAAAACGATCCAGTCATCAAAAATGAGTTACTCACAATGTGAATTCATTGAGTGAAAAAGGCTGAATGATAATGGGAAGAGTTCTCGTATACCATAACGGGCACTCGCTACCATCTGGCCTCCTCATACCCGCATTGCTCCTTACTCTAAATGAGGTTAATGGGAATTAATACATATGCATTAGGGAAAGGAGAGGTCCTTGGGGACATGAGCTAAATATCAGCACAGTGCTCTTCTCTAGGTAGACAGCAGGGTGTTTGGGGAAGCACTGAGTAATCGTTGAAAGAGAATGCATATAGGCTAGTCAATTTCTTGCCAATTAAGCTTACTCTGTTTCTGAATAGGACATTTCTGAGAAAAATGCAGGCCCCTAAGCAGTTCAAACAGGCGCATTTTATTGTGCTATTTCATGGGGCAGTTTCCTTCCATGCTGACTTTCATACGAATAGACAGTAGAAACATTTTTTTTAACTTACAAATAAAATTCTTCAAAATTGTATCTGCAGGAATAGCAGTCATTGATTAGGGAAATTAGCCATCCTACAAGGCGATGTTTGATAAAGAATGTCCCTAAATGGTGTGATATGCTTGGCCAAGCTGTGCATTTCTAACCTACTGTTAAGAGCGGAGGATTTCCGCAGAACTTTTTGCATACTCTCTTATTCATATCAGTGCTATCTCTAGTCCACACTATTAATTATTTATATAATGCTTGTATTGTGAAATATATATTATGCATTATGAGCATTTGACAGCGGTTCTCTATGGCTTATATCACAGTACTTTATCAACCCCCTATATAAACAACCTCTCTCAAACATAGGCTTACATGATTACCCTGATGACTTGATCTTGTTCAGACCCTGTGCACATATTAGAGCAATGTTTTATCACTATATAGATATATACACACACTCCATATTCACTGGTGTTAAAATAAATATTGTGACTTTGTGGAGAAAATGGCCTTATTGCATCAGATGGTCCTTATCAGCTATGCAGATAGGAGCACACTGGCTTGTGGCTTGGTTGTCTTGTTGTTTGGGGTGCTTCCTCTTCTCACCTAACGCTGGAAACTGTTCTGTTCTTCATCAGATCAACCAGTGGGCTGGTCTAAGTCTTACAGGAGAGATCTGAAAGCAAGCTATCTATTCAGTCAGTCTAGTTTGACTGAAGTATTGACTCCATTGCTTAGCATTTATTGACCTCTTATTAGTGTATTCTGAGCACAATGGGACATATTAAAGAATGACAATCCTTTAAAGAATATAAGCACAAATCGTTCAAGATCAAAATTGTTCCTTTTTTTTTACAGCTTTATTGAGAAATAATTCACGTCATCTAATTCACCCATTTAAAGTGTACAATTCAATGGTTTTTAGTGTATTCAGAGTTGTGCAACCATCACCACAATCAATTTCAAAATATTTTATTACCCATAAGATAAATCTTGTACCCATTAGCAATCACTCCTCATTCCTCTTCCCCCAAATCCCCCAGCCCCAGGCAACCACTAATCTACTCTCCGTCTCTGTGGATTTGCCTGATCTGGACATTTCATATAAATAGAACCATACAATATGTGGTCTTTTGTGACTGGCTTTTTTCACTGGGTATATTGTTTTCAAGGTTCATCCATGATGTTTCTTGTATTAGTACTTCATTTCTTTTTATTACTGAATAACATTCCATTGTATGGATATACCACATTTTATTTATTCATTCATTACTTGATAGATATTTGGGTGGTTTCCATATTTTGCTATTATGAATAATATTGCTGTGAACATTTGTGTACAAGTATTTGTGTGCACATATGTTTTCATTTGTCTTGGGTGTACAACTATGAGTGGAATTGCTGGATCATATGGTAATTCTATGTTTAATCTTTCGAGGAACTGCCAGACTGCTCTCCAAAGTGACTGCTGCATTTTTAATCACCATTAGCAATATACAAGGGTTTCAATTTCTCCACAACCTTTTTGACACTTGTTTTTATCTGTCTTTTTGCTTATAGCCATCCTTGTCGGTATGAAGTGTTATCTCATTGTGGAATGTGATTTGCATTTCCCTAATGACTAATAATGTTGATTATCTTTTCATGCACTTATTGACTATTTGTATATCTTCTTTGAGGAAATATCTATTCATATCCATTGGCTGTTTTTAAATTGGGTCTTTTTTTATTATTATTATTGAGTTGTAAGAGTTTTATATGTATTCTAGATACAAGTCCCTTATCAGATATGTGATTTGCAAATATTTTCTCCTATTCTGTGGGTTGTCTTTTCACTTTCTCAGTGATCTCCATTGAATCACAAAAATTTTTAATTTTCATAAAATCTAATTCATCTAGTTTTTCTTTTGTCAGTTATGCTTTTGGTGTCATATATAAGGAGGCTTTGCCTAACCTCAAACCATGAAGATTTAATCCTATATTACGGTCTCCTATTCCTTGTTCATCTTCTTTCTAGTTGTTCTATCTATTATTGAAAGTGAGGTATAGAAGTCTCCAATTACTACTTTTGAACTGTCTATTTCTCCTTTCACTTCTGTCAGTTTTTGCTTCATGTATTTTGGGGCTTTGTTGTTAGGTACATATATACTTATAATTGCTATATCTTCCTGATGAATTGACCCTTTCATTATAATAAAATATTCTTTGTCTCTAGTAACAATTTTTGTTTTAAAGCCTATTTTGTCTGGTATTAGAATAGCCACTCCAGTTTTCTTATGGTTGCTGTTTGCATGATATATCTTTTTCCATTCTTTTACTTTGCATTCTGAATATATAATAATAAGAAAATGCCAAACAAACCATATGCATTCCCTATGACCTAGAAATTCCGCTCCTAATATGTGCCCAACAGAGACATGTGCACATATTCAAAAAATAACATGCACTAGACTATTCATATTTGCGCTAGACTATTACAGTATTTGTTAATAACCTCAAACTGAAAATAACCTAAATGCCTATCAACAGCAGAATGGGT
This sequence comes from Diceros bicornis minor, assembly GCF_020826845.1. NCBI lineage: Eukaryota > Metazoa > Chordata > Mammalia > Perissodactyla > Rhinocerotidae > Diceros > Diceros bicornis. Next base: position 12,870,424 of record NC_080755.1, on the reverse strand, counting down.
AAGTAATTTTTGGTATATGCATACAATGGAATATTATATTTCATTATGCAACCACACACAATAATATGCCCAAGTCTCACAAACATAACAGTGAGTTAAAGAACACAAAAGAGTACATATGATGAATCCATTTAGATAACAGAATAAAAACAGATAAAATTAGTCTATACTGTTGAAAGTCAGGATAGTTACCCTTAGATGGAAAGGACAGTTGCTCTTACTCTAAGGTTACTTTAGTAGTGGAAGGGAAAGTGAGGGGAGATTCTGGAGTGCTGATGTTGGTGTTTTTGATCTGAGTGTTGGTTACTCAGGTGTGGTTACTTTTTGAGAATTAATTGATATGTGTACTTTTCTATACATATATTATACTTCAATAAAAAATTATTTAAAAGAGGACTATGACTTTAATAAAATATGGAATGCTTTGACTTTTCTTTAAAAATCTAGCATATACTGAAATCTAACAAAGATGGCACAAAATATTTTTAACGAAGATCACTTATGAATACAGATAAAAAACACTTAAATAAAACACTAGCAAATCTAATTTAGCATTATATTAAAAGAATAATGCTCTAGGAAACCATGAATGATTCAATATTGGGAAATCTAAAAATATCATTGATCACATCAATAGGTCAAAAGAGACAAATTTTATGTTCATCTTGACAAATGTCAAAGGCATTTAACAAAATTTAATATCCATTTCTGATAAAAGTTAAATAAATTGCCTATAGAATACTCCCTTAACATGATTAAAAAGTTATCTCAAACCAATAGCTTACATCATACTTAAAAGCAAAACAATAGAGCAGTGTTTTCCAAATTTATTTCGTCAAGGAACATGATTTAAATCATAATATTTGAAGAACTACTAGTAGGAGCCCATGACATATATATAATACTATGTTAAGAAGGGACTTTTCCTGTTGACTCAGAGTTTCAGCTGAGGCCCCCAAATCTGAGAACATGTACAGTAGTTGTTGAATATCTCCACATCCTACACTTCTTGGAAGGTGTTAGACTGTCTATGCAGGAGGGGTTAAGAAATTGTGAAATCCTCTGCAAGCATTGGGCCATCATTCCCCTCTAGGCTGTAAAAGAGAAGACAAAGAATTCATTGTAAGTGAAGAGCCCTTTGTTGACTATTTTTTGGGAATGGCTAGTGGGCCATGTATTTTTCCCATGTAGGAAGGGAGGAGGGGTCTACAAGTCAAGAAATAGAATTTCTATTCTATTTCTAGAGTATAGAGTATCATTTGATAAGCTTGACATGGATCTCCTGGTTAGACAGAGACAGGAACAGATACTTGATTGACCCCTGAAAAGTTTAAGGGGAAGAGGCTATAACTGGTCAGGAGCTCCAAGATAGCAAAGGAAGATACTGCATTGGAAAAAGCCTGACTTCTTGAGCTCAGCAAGGCAATGTATGAGTTCCCCATGGGCCAAATGGAATGGGGCTATATTGTATCCTCTTGAGGGGGACTCTGGACAAGCTGACTCCAAAGGAGAGATAAACCTTTAGGAATCCTGGTGCTGGTCATTAGCAGTTAGAGGGAAGGATCTGTAGGTGAGAGATCCTAGCAATAGTCACGGCCGGTTGCAGACGAGGGAGCCCTGAAGAACACACAGGAGGACACCAAGAAAGGATGCATCGTTGTAAGGAACTACCATATGCAGAGGACGTCTACTCCAGGTTACAAATGCATGAGCCAATTAAGATGTTTCTGTCTCTTGGCTGTCGTCTCTTCTTCTACCTTCCCCTAAACTCCCAGCTCATGCCCAACCCTGGTGGGGTTAAAAATAGCAACTTGCAAGTGGATGAGGTAGTGGAGCCAGATATGGGAAAAGAAGTCGGCGAAAGCTCATGCCCCTCCATGGCAGGCTTCCAAGTCACGAGAGAAGGGGAGACATTTTTACTCAGATGACAAATTGGAGATACGCAATTTTTATACTGGATTGAACTTTCATTATCTGAAAAATACCAGATAAACTATAGACGTGCTTGAGATTTAAGCCAGGAGTGGGGAAAAACAAGTCAAAGAAAAGATTTGAAGGGCCTGTGGTGAGAAAGAATAAGATCACCCTTTCTTATACCTTATGCATTCTAGCTCATTCAATAAATTCAAAACGTATACGCATACATATTTATGCATATACAAATACATAGTTTTTGCAAGAAATTATCAAAGAGTTGACTTAAGTGTATTTTTAAAACATCAAAACAGAACTGAAATCAGCAATACAGTTAGGGGAAAGAAATTTTAGTTGTTAACTAAGCACCAAAAACCAAAAATTATTTTACATTTTATACTAAGACCCAAGTGATTAAAATACAAAAGCATTGTTTTTGTGTGTTTAGCACACATCCAGTTAATATGGAGAATATTGCTGCTGAATTATATCCTCTACTCCTATATTTTGCTTTTATTGCAGTATTACATGAAAATCCCTTTTTTCAGAGATACCACAGTAGTACAAGGAAGAAGATCACTAACTGCAAGATTTTCTTCCGAAATCCTCTGAGGCCTAGTGTAGTCTAATAGAGATGTTAGAGAATGTTCTATCACACAACACACACTGCACATCCAGCATGTCTCTATGTACAGCGGAAGGAAATGCAAAGGACAAATAACTTCCGCTGTACCTTTCTTACTACCTGATGTTTATTTGTTCAAGTTGGGTACTGTTTCTTCTAGGAGAGTTTTCATTTGTATTTTTAGAAACTACAGGGTGAGACAGATAACCTTGTCTTTGAAATATACTGACTTTGGGCCTGTTTGATTAAGACGATTGGAAACCCATAAGACTGCTTTTCTTTCATAGTTGGCTTCCTTCTTTGATTCATGTTGAATTTCATTGTATAAAGAGAATAATAGCTAATATTTGTTAATCGTTAAGTGTCAAACACTGGACTAAATGTCTTACAAATATAGTTTAATTTATTGCCGGAACCTTATGGTAGACACCATTATTAAACATGGATGAGGAAGCAGAGGGGCAGAGGGAGTAATTTGTCCAGCCAGACTCCACCACTACTCTATATAGTCTCCAGTGAAAAACAGAACAAAAGAAATAAAACAAAACAAAAAAACTTATTTAATAAACAATAACACTTAATAATATACGTAAATGTTTATAAGATAGATCAGTGATTATTAAATAGAACAAGATGATAATAAATGAGGCTTGTGTGTGAAATGTAAAGATAAAAGATTATTTAGGCATTTGATGCCCTCTCATGCAACTTTCTAGTGTTCTCAAATATCCACAGAGATTTAAATTATTTTATTTTATTTTATTGTGGTAACAGAACACTCAACATGAAATTTACCCACTTAGATTTTTAAGTGTGAAATACAGTATCGTTACCTATAGGCACAATGTTGTACACCAAATCTCTAGAATTTACTCGTATTATGTAACTGAAACTTTATACCTGTGGAACAATGACTTTCCAGGGCTTTTTCCCTTCCCCAAAGCCCCCTGACAATTGCCATTCTATTCTTTGCTTCTATGAGTTTGACTATTTTAGATTTCTCAACTAAGTGGAATCATGCAGTATTTGTCCTTCTGTGACTTGCTTATTTCACTTAGCATAATGTCTCCATGGTTCATCCATGTTGTTGCATATTGTAGGATTTTCTTCCTTTTTAAGGTTGAATAACATTCCACTGTATGTATATTCCACATTTTTTTTAACCATTCAACTGTCCATGGACATTTAGGTTGCTTCTACATTTTGGCTATTGTGAACAGTGCTGCAATGAACATTGGAGGGCTAATATCTCTTTGAGATTTTGATTTCAATTCTTTTAGATAAATACACAGAAGTGGGATTGCTGGATCGTATGGTAGTTCTATTTTTATTTTTCGAGGAACCTCCATACTGTTTGCCATAGTGGCTGCACCATTTTACATTGCCTTGTACAACAGCGTACAAGGGCTCCAATTTCTCCACATCCTGGCCAACGCTTGCTGTCTTTTGTCTTTTTGATAATAGCTATCCTGACAGGTGTGAGGTGATATCTCATTGCATTTTGATTTGCATTTCCCTGATGATGAGTTATGTTGAGCATCTTTTCATACACCTGTTGGCTATTTGTATGTCGTCTTTGGAGAAATATCTATTCAAGTCCTTAGCCCATTTTTTAATTGGGTTATTAGTTTTTTACTATTGAGTTGTAGGAGTTCCTTATTTTGGAAATTAACCTCTTATCAGATATTTTTTCCCATTCCACAAGTTGCCTTTTTTACTTTATTGTTGTTTCCTTTGCTGTGCAGAAGCTTTTTAGTTTGATGTAGTCTCACTTATCTATTTTTGCTTTTGTTGCCTGTGCTTTTGGTGTCATAGTCAACAAATTACCAAGATCAATGTCATGAAGATTTTCCCCTACATTTTCTTCTAGGAGTTTTACCGTTTCAGGTCTTACATTTAAGTTTTTAATCCATTTTGAGTTGATTTTGTGTATGGTGTGAGATAAGGGTCCAATTTCATTCCTTTGCATGTGGATATCCAGTTTTCCCAACACCACTTGTTGAAGAGACTGTCCTTTCCCCATCGTGTATTCTTGACACCCTTGTTGAAGATCAGTTGACCATATATGCACAGATTTATTTCTGAGCTTTCTATTCCGTTCCACTGGTCTGTATGTCTGTCTTTATGTCAGTACTATACAGTTTTGATAAGTGTAGCTTTGTAATTTAAAATCAGGAAGTATGATGCTTCCAGTTTTGTTCGTCTTTCTCAGGATTGATTTGGTTATTCATGGTCTATTTTGATTCCATATGAATTACGAAATTGTTTTTCCTGTTTCTGTAAAAATTGTCATTGGGATTTTGATAGTGATTGCATTTAACCTGTAGATTGCTTTGGATAGTCTGAACATTTTTTAACAGTATTGAGTCTTCCAATCCATGAATATGGGATATCTTTCCATTTTTTCAAGTCTTTAATTTCTTTCATCAATGTTTTGTAGTTTTCAGTGTATAAGTCTTTCACTTCCTTGGTAAAGTTTATTCCTAACTAGTTTATTCTTTTTGATACTACTTTAAATGGTATTATTTTCCTAATTTCCTTTTCAAAGTGTTTGTTATTAGTGTATAGAAACACAACTGATTTTTGTATGTTGATTTTGTTTCCCGCAACTTTACTGAATTCATTTACTAGTTGTAGCAGATTTTTTGTTTTTGGTTTTTTTTGGTGTGAAGTTCTTAGGGTTTTCTATATATACTATCATGTCATCTGCAAACAGACACAATTTTACTTTCCACAGAGTTTATTGAAGGCCAATCATTGCATAACTACCTATTGCTTAATAATATTAATGTATATTAATATATATTTATTATATATTTATATTAAAACACATTTTGGAAGAGAAAATATCATTAGTACCTATTGTTATTATTCTCTGAATCATTGCATTTGTTGGAAAATTAGTATTTAGCAGAGCAAGTTTGGGACTTACTGAACTAGAAGCATTTTCATTAAAGTCAGGAATAAAACAAGGATGACAAATATAACAACCCTCATTTAAATCTATTTTAGAAGTTTGAGCCTAGGTAATAATACAAGAAAAAGATCTTAGGATAGTAAATGTTGTAACTGAGGAGGTAAAACTTATTAATTGTAGATACAATATCTGTTGCAAACCAAAGAAAAAATCTGAAAAACAATTAAAACTAATAACAAAATTCAGAAAGTTGGCCTGTTGCGATGTCTCTATTTAATAGCTTTCTGAAATATCAGTAATAACAGTTATAAGATGGAACAAAAAGGAACACATTCACAAAAGTTCAAATTGCCTACTTGAAGTTTCTTCTTGGATGTCTCAAAGGTACATTGAAAATAGCAAAGGTATTTTGAACTCAGTACCAAACGAATCTCAAGATCTTCCCCACAGAGTTCAACTTTTCCAACGTTCTCCATCTTGGTGACTGACACCAACTTCTAAATATTTTAGAAGGAAGAAACACCAGAGTTGTCTTTGATACCTTCATCTACCACATCTTTATGTTCAACCCATCACTGTCTGTCACTTTCCTCCCAACTCCTCACTGAAGTTCAAGCTGCCATCACCTCTCTCCTGGACCATTGCCATAGCCTCATCAGTATCTCACCATATCTACTCATGATACTTCTGATTTTTCTCCATTTCCATCAAAGTAAACTTTTTGAAGAACAAATCTCATCTTGGGAGCCCCTGCTTAAAATTTTTCAATGGCTTCCTATCATTCCTAGGTTAAACACCCAAATTCTCAAATGTACTATGGGACCCTACAGAGTTAGGCCTTCCTTTCCAAGTTAACTTGTAACATACTCTGTACTCTAGCTACTGACCTTTTCCCCAGAAACTTGTACTGCTTTCCTACTTCACCTTTGCACATAACTCTTCCCTCTGCCTGGGAGACAGTTTCCTCTCTTCTTTGCAGCCCTCTCCTTCAGATGTCAATAATTGTCACTTCCTCAGAGAAACTTTCCTTGATCTTCGCAAATTTCCTTATTATGTAATCTTATACTACTATGTACCTCTCCTTTATAGCTCATATTACAGTCAAATTTTACATTAGTTATATGATATTTTATTAGTTTATGTATCTCCCACTTGACTGTAAATGCTCTAAGGACAGATACCAAGTCTGTCTTTATTTCCCATAGAATCATTAGTACCTCGTAGAGGGCCTGCCACCAAGTAGATTATTAAATATTTGTATAGTGAATATGTGGCAACTAAAATATATAATATACCTAAGAATAAACTTAAAGAAACATGTCCATATGGGGACACTAGAAAACTTCACTTTGGAAAACAAAAGAAATACTTAGGTATAAATCTGACCAAATATATACAAGATTTCTATGAGGAAAACTACAAAACTCTGATGAAAGAAATCAAAGAACTAAATAAATAGGGAGCTATTCCATGTTCATGGATAGCAAGACTCAAAATATCAGTTCTTCCCAATTTGATCTACAGATTCAATGCAATCCCAATCGAAATTCCAGAAAGTTATTTCGTGGATATCAAAAAACCAATTCAAAAGTTTACATTGAGAGGCATATGACCTAGATTAACCAACACATATTGAAAGAGAAGAACAAAGCTGGAGGACTGACACTGCCCAACTCCAAGACTTACTATAAATTACAGTAATAAAGACAACATGGTATTCATGAAAGAGAAGACAAATAGAGCAATGGAAAAAAAATAGAGAGCCCAGAAATAGACCCACACAAATATGGTCAACTGATCTTTGACAAAGGAACAAAGGCAATACAATGGAGCAAAGATAGTCTTTTCAACAAATAGTGCTGGAACAACTGGACATCCACATGCAAAAAAAATGAAACTAACACAGACTTAATATCCTTCCAACAAATTAACTCAAAATGGATCACAGACCTAAATGTATAATGAAAAGCTATGAAACTCCTAGAAGATAATATATAGGAGAAAATCTGGATGACCTTTGGTGTGGTGATGAGTTGTTAGATATGACGCCAAAGGCATAATCCATGAAAGAAATAAGTGACAAGCTGGAGTTTATTAAAATTAAAATTTTCTGCTCTGCAAAAGACACTGTCAAGAAAATGAGAACACAAGCCACAGACTGGGAGAAAATTTTTGCAAAGACATATCTGATACAAGACTATTATCCAGAATAAACAAAGAACTCTTAAAACTCAACAATAAGAAAACACATAAACCCAATTTAAAAATGGGCAAAAGATCTGACAGACACTTCAGCAAAGATGATGTGCAGATGGAAAATAAGCATACGAAAAGATACTCAGAATCCTATGTCATTAAAGAATTGCAAGTTAAAACTACAAGAGATACCACTACACATCTATTAGAATGGCCAAAATCCAAAACACTGACAGCACCAGATGATGGCAAGGATGTGGAGCAACAGGCACCTTCATTCATTGCTGTTGCGAATGCAAAATGGTACAACCACTATGAAGGACAGTTTGGCAGTTTCTTACAAAACTAAATATACTCTTACTATATGGTCCAGCAACCATGCTCCTTGGTATTTACCTAAATGGGTAGAAAACTTATGTCCACACAAAAACCTACACGTAGATATTTAGTGCAGCTTTATTCATAATCACAAAACTTGGAAACAATCATGATGTCCTTCAGTAGGTGAATAGATAAATAAACTGTGATACATCCGGACAATGAAATATTATTCAGTGCTAAAAAGGAATGAGCTATCAAGCCTGGAAAAGACATGGAGGAAACTTAAATGCATATTACTAAGTGAAAGAAGCCAACCCAAAAGTCTACATATTGTGTGATTCCAACTATATGACATTCTGGAAAAGGCAAAATTATAGAGACAGTGAAAACATCAGTGGTTGGCAGAGGTTGGTGGGTAGGGGTGGGAGGGATGAATAGGAGGAGAACAGAGAGTTTTTAGGACAGTGAAATTCTTCTGTATTATACTATAATGGCAGATACATGTCATTATACATTTATCTAAACCCATAAAATGTATAATACCAAGAGCGATCTGTAATGTAAACTATGGACTTTGAGTGATGAAGCTGTGTCAATGTAGGTTCAGCAATTGTAACAAATGTACGACTCTGGTGCGGGATGTTGATAGCGGGGAGGCTATGCATGTGTACATAAAGGAGGTATATGAGAAATCTCTGTATTTCTGTTCAATTTTGCTGTGAATTTAAAACTCCACTAAAAAATAAAGTCTATTTTTAAAAATCTGTATTAGGAAACATATTTTATTTGCTCAGTCTGCTCAGTGTCAGCCAAATATATCTTGATGAAATAGATGTTGTTCTTGATTTAAGTCAGAAGACCAGTGTGCGAGTCTTGATATCAGTTTTCTCTTACCAGTACTATTACCTTTTAAGAGTAACTAATCTTCTCTAACTCTTTTTACTGTCTGTAAAAGGGGATCACATGGAATAACGTGAAGAAGGTATTTAGTAAATATTATAGGAATTATTATAATAATATAATAATAATATAATATATTATAATATAATATAATTAATAATAAATATAACAACAACAGAATCTCTTGTTTTCCTCTCCTTGTAGTATCCTACCCAAACGAGTATCCACCAAGCTAAAATCAGATGGCCCTAGGTGGTCATTTGTTTTGTTTTATTTGTCTCGGCTTTGTGTTAAAACTAACTTTAATGAATATACCAGTACTTTGCTATTTTGCCAAAAGTCAGAACCAAAATATATTGGTATGCATTTTTATGTGTCTCATTTTGAGATGATTCTGTATTTTACTAATTGAAAGATCACTTAAATACCTGACTGGTATTATAATAGTAATTGTCATGACAAATCTGTTTCCTCCTGACTCAACCATATATAGAACTCTGTGATTCTCTAAAATCATAAAATGGTTTCAAATATTTATATGAAAGAAAATAATGTATATGCTCATAAGACTTAGCACCAGAATGACCTGTGTTTGAATTTTGGCTCTGAAAATACTATGTGATCTTAGGCAAGAAGTAATTTTAATTTTCTGAAGCTTAGTTAATTCATTTAAAAAACTGAGATAAAAATCTTCACCTGCTGAGTGTGAAGAAAAAATGAGATATTATTCATGAAAAAAGAAAGCTTAAATAAATATTATATATTATACTATATAATATATGTATCTGAATAGAGTAGTACATATATTTAACTTAATACAAATAAAAGTAGATTGAAATTTCATGAAATTGCAGGAGAGACTTGAAAAAATAATTTTAAAGTTTGAAAGAATAGTTTATTCAATAAATTTCGTTGGGATACTTGGCTAGCTATTTGGCAGGAAATAGATTTAATCTCTTTCTTAAATCATATACCAAAACAGGTTCCAGATGAGTTAGCACTTAAATGTAAAAAAAGTGAACCATAAAAATTTTAGAAGAAAATATAAATGAATGGGAAGGGCATCAACAGCAGAAGCCATACATATTTTTAAATGATAACACAGAAATGAATGCATTTCAAAAATACTGTAAACAAAAATGAAAGGCCAACAAAAAACTCAAGGATAACTGCAACTTTCATAGTAGGGAAAGGATCAATATCTTTAATATATAAAGAAATTTTATAAATATTACTGTAGACAAAATTTTCAACAGTAAACTGTGTAGAGGACACGAACAAGTATTTCACAGAGGAAAGATTACAAGTGGCAATGAAAATGTTCCATTCCACTAGTAGTTATAAAAATGCAAATTAAAGCAACATCAAAAGATAGATTCTTCCCAACTGTGAGGACAGGAAATGGAGGAAATGGCAGTGTAGCAGGAACCCGGGGGTAGAAAGGTCAGCAGGCTGGAGATAGAGGTGGGGACTGCCTTTTAGGCAGAGAGAACTACAGAGTAAGGGCAAATCGTGCCAGGTTTGACTGGATATGATAAGTAGTATGGCGAAGCTGGATATTTGGGTGTAGAAGAGACTAGAAAGACACAGAGGAAGTTTTCAATGGTGGATTTTTATTATTTTCTTGAGATGATATTGATTTTCAGGGCTTGGCCAAGAAAAAACAAAAACCAACACACCAACATATAACATACAGTGAAAAAAACTACACCAGTAAAAATAAACCAATCAGAATGTGCAGTTTCCCAGGTAATCGCATCATGAGAGGGATTTGTGTAGAGTTGTTATTAAAACATGAAAAATCGCACTGGCTTGAAGAAATGATTTTGAGCCCAAAAGGTAGTGGGTGAACTAAATAATCCGCAAGTTGTGTCGGTTCTAACCCTGGAACCCCTGACGCCAGGATCCTCAATCATCGCTCTCCGAGAGCAGAGTCTTCAGGCCACCCCTTTCAGCAGATCATGTTCTTTTATGGCAGTGTTTGGAAGCTGTAACAGAGCTTAAAAGAATAAATGCCATTCATGAAAGAATGAATGTCCTTTAAAGTCCTTTAAAAGTTCTTTTTCTTCAACATATCTCAGAGGACAACTTTATTTATTTTTTGTGTGTGTGAGGAAGATCAGCCCTGAGCAAACATCCATGACAATCCTCCTCTTTTTGCTGAGGAAGACTGGCCCTGGGCTAACATCCGTGCCCGTCTTCCTCCACTTTATATGGGACGCCGCCACAGCATGGCTTGACAAGCGGTGCGTCGGTGCGCGCCCGGGATTCCAGACCCGGGCTGCCAGCAGCAGAGCGCGCACACTTAACCACTACACCACCGGGCCGGCCCCAGGACAACTTTATATTTGCAGTAATCTATAAGGAAACCAGCAACTTCTAAAATTTTTCTGAAAGTGAGAAGTATGGGGAAGAGAGGGAGATCATGAGAATGAAGAAACAAATGAGAATAACGGCAGAGATGTCAGTCCTGGAAGCTTCTCTCCCAGTCTCGCGTCACAGGAGTCTGCTGGACGTTTCTGGTGGGTGCGCCCTCATGCCAGATATCCCCAGGTCTGAGATGCAGGCAGTTCTCAAACTAGGTTTCTGTGTAGATATGGCCTGATCAATTTCCTTCACAGTAGTAGATCTTTGCTGCTTTTCCCCCAAGATGCTTTACGATAACTTAGGTTAATAAACCTCCCAGGTATTCATGTCACTACAAGAAGAATCTCATCCAACTCTCCTACAAGGATTATTTCAAAATTCCTCAAAATTAGGATGTACCTCATTCCTGAATAGCAGTTTTTCAGGGTCACAGTTCTGTCCTATTTTGGAAATTAAATTCAGCCTTGCAAAGAAGTGTTCTGGCTTTTCAGTAAGGGGCCATGTTATATGAGCACCAACATTTTATATTGGTGGTTTAAAAGTAAATTGGTCCTAAACTTAGAAATGATTCTTAGCTAACAGCTTATTAAGAATGTAGTAGTGACAATAAGCTACTCACCCTGATCTCTATCCTGAGGGTTTTTAATGGAATTCTAATAAGGTTCTGCCTCTGCAGACCCAGCATGGCAATATTGAATGATTGCTGAAAGAGCAACTTCAGAAGCACAGCTTTGCAGAATAGTCTCCTCACTTCCATAGCACCTACATAACCACCTTGAAGATTAGAAACAAACCTTGTTCTCTCTGGCGTTTCATTACTTGATAAGAATGTTGGAGTCCTCACTGATTTCCCAAATCAACAAGTGCTCCAGCACAGGGGCGCTTCTTTCCCTGGGGAAGTTCCCAAGCTCTGAGACACCGCTTGATGAATTGGTGGAACATTTCTGAAACTTCTGCAATCTGGTATTGATTTACTATCTTCATCTCAACCTCTGCCAAATTATTATTTTATTGGGGAGGAAAATAGGGATACCACAAAGTGACACATATTCCTGAGAAGCCTTGGCAGGCAGCCCTTTCCAACCAGGAGCCTGCAGTGGCCTCCGTCTGTCTCTCCCAGAGGGACAACATAGACCAGGGTTTCCTTGCAGGGATATATCAGGATAAAAGAAATGATTGTTCTTTCTTTATGTTCATTGAAAAAAAAAATCTGATACTCAGTTTCCCTAGTGACCTAGGCCCGAGTGTTTGTGGGGTTTTCCTGCCACCTATTCTGCAATAGTGAATGACAAGGGTTTACCCTGACATAGTGCATAATAACTCTCTGGTTGGTTGGGTGACTCATGGCAACAAGGTGAGGACGAACGCTGGCACTAGGCTCTAATGAGAAGTAGAGACACAGAGGAGGGTGAAGCTGTGAATGATTCTCAAAGCAGCCAGGTTTATGATCACTCCCACAATGGTTACTGTTGACAAAATGAATGGTGGCCTCCAAATGTTAGACAGGAGGGACAACCAAGGATGGAGATTATGCAAGAACTTCTTTTGAACCTCCCATTGGAGACACTCACAAACTCCCTGCAGGTGCTGGCGTTCTGCTGGCAAGTGTGAGGGGCAACATCTCAGGCAGTGAGGGAATAGCACCGCTAGCAGGCTCTGGTGGTACTGGTACTGGCCACATCAAGAGAGGCAGGGAAGAAGAGTGGTCTTTTGGTCGACAAACTCAAAAGGGCTCTGGGAGTGGAAGACTTCAGAAGAAAAATTCATCTTAAGATGGAGTGTAATAAGGATGCTGTAGAAAGGATTTTGAGTTTAGAATCCAGGACCAGACTTGCAATCCCCACTCTGCCTCTAACTGGCTGTGTGCATTTTGGCAAGCCTTGTCCACATTGTAAGCCCCAGTCACAGCTTGAGGAAGTTGACCCATGTCAAAGTCTCCTTCGGGAAGGTAATGCTATGATGCCACTGGAACTGACTGGAAGCTCTTAGTGCAAGGGTGTGGTATCAATGGAACTACTAAAGAGGTTCTGATTGCTTGTAGAGTTTACAAAGGTGTTGTTTTCAGTTGTAAGAATTGAAATATTATTCCTGTGGTTGTCAAGTTAGTGGGCCACTGGCTTTCTCCTAGTATCTTAATATATGCCAACCCTTTCCCCACCTCAGGGCCTTTGCTCATGCTAGTCTTCCCACCTGGAATGCTATTTCCACAAGTCTGAGCCTGGTTAACTTATCCTTCAGATTTCAGCTTAAATGTCACTTCCTCAGATTAGATTTGGTGCCCTGTCATATGTTCCCAGAGCATCCAGCACTCTGCTTCATAGCACTTACCACAGTTATAACTCTATCCATATTTGTGTAATTATATAATTTTCTCTTTCCCGCTAGACTAGAGCTCCATGAGGACAGCAGCCATTTTCTGTCTTATTTAATATAGTTTACTTCAATAGCCAACAACTGTGACAAGAAATCTGCTAAGCATGCAATAGACATTTGTTATAGATTGAACCTGTGGGAGCAATAATCACTTTTCTTGAGTACCTGCACATTTCAGGCCAAGTAAAGCCTTGGATTTATCCACTCCCTTCCAAAGGAAACAACCACTGTGGTGAGATATTTGGATGAAAAACATCATTCGATGTTTTAGTTTGCACAGCACTAACAGTCCGTCAGTGTGCTCTGCAACCAAAGTTCCTTATAATGTTTTCCAGAAGGCCAAAATTTTTCAAACATAGAGGATTAAGTCTGATGGATTGTAAGCTACTCCCAAAAGTTAGTTAGAACTTTGTGAAATTTCTTTATTAACAGCATTGAACTCATTCTCAGTCAACTTGAAAGTTTATCTCCTTCCTCTGAACAGCCAGCAACAGATTACTTATTACGCTTGAAATAATCTGATGAGAGATGACACAAAAGTGAGTATACAAAAAGCAACATGGCTAACTGGAAATGCTTGTTTTATGAAATTTTAGGTGTCAGTGGCTTAAAATATTGCCTATATGCAGGATTGGCATCTACGGTTTTTTTTCCCACTCTAAAAAGCTGTGAGGACAGCAAACATACTGTTCTGATTAATGAAGCAACAAGGCTTATACATACCAGAGGCTTAGAGGGACCAACTGGGCTGAAGTGTTTTCTGAGAAGTGGAACTTTTGGTGCTAAAACTGAAAGAGTCCCTAGCAAACCAGGATGGTCGGTCACCATAGCTCAGAGCACCAACAAAGAGTCCCTACCTTTGGATTCTAGTCCCAGCCATACCTGTAGGTTAATCCCGCCCTGGGCAAGAATATGGAATCTTCTTTCCTTATCTGTAAAATGAAGCAATCAAATGATAACTGATACTCCTGTCAGCTCTGAAATGCATGGCATTCAATATTCTATGAGATGAAGAAGACAACCATGCAGCAATAGTGGTGGTGGAGAAACTAGAGGAAATGGCAATCTTAACACTAGTATTTGTAAGCCTTGGTGGCGTTAGAACTTCACATTGGAGCACAAAAGAGCTGGGGTGGGTGTTCTGTGTCAGAGAGCTGACAGAGTGCAGAAGGTTCTACACATATTTGCCCATTTCATTAACTTACTCTTCGTAACACTCAATGGGTTAGGTGGTTGTCATACTGTGATTATAATAGGAACTATATATTTGGTCTTCATCCCAAGTTCCTGGCAGAGAACTCCTAAAACCCTTGGGATTTCCTAAGTGATGAGAGTAGGAAAGTGTCTTTTGTTATGTTCATGAGATGACTTTTGGAAAGCCCCTAGGTAATCTAAGGATGGGGGCTGGTCACCAGAAGAACCAACCATGTGATTAGAGGTTGGAACTTTTCCTTCCACCCCCTGACCTCCAAGGAGGGGAGAGGGGCTGGAGATTGAGTTCAATCATCAATGGCCAATGATTTAGTCAGTCATGCCTATGTAATGAAGCCTCCATAAAAACCCAAAAAAGGACAGGGTTCGGAGAGCTTCTGGGTCAGTGAACAAGTGGAGATTTGGAGAGAGTCGCGCGCTCACAGAGCATGGAAGCTCCGTGCCCCTTCCCGCATACCTTGCCCTAAGCATCTCTTCCATCAGCTGTTCCTGAGTTATATCCTTTTATAATAAACTGGTAAAAGTAAGTAAATGTTTCTCTGAGTTCTGTGAGCTTCTCTAGCGAATTAATTGAACCCAAGGAGGGCATCGTGAGAACCTCCCATCTATAGCCTGTTGGTTAGAAGCACAGCTGACAACCTGGACTTGCAATTGGCATCTGAAGTGTGGAGTGGGGGGTAGTCTTGTGGGCCTGAGCCCTTGATATGTGGGATCTGACACTATCTCCAGGTGGATAGTATCAGAATTGAGTTGAATTGTAGGACATTCAGCTGGTATCAGAGAATTGCTTGGTGGTGTGGAAAAAAACCACACATTGGAATTGGTGCCAGAATTGGAGTGGTATTCTCATGACTCCCACCTTATAGGTGAGGACATGAAGGAAAAAGAGGTAAGTAAAAGCTAGGTTGGGAGGTCACTCAAGGGGTGAGCAGTGAGCTGATAGACCATATCACCTCCACTTTTGGCCAGTCTTGCCTGAAAACCGGGGGCTCCTTCAGAGAGGGTTAGAGAGCAGAAGCCACATCTGCTGCATTTTCCCTTGGTGTCGAGTGACCACAACCACCATCCTCACAAACCAGTGAGGAGCTGCCCTGTGGCACGTGACCCTGCACTGGGTGTTGAATAAGAAGAGCCCCAGCCCCAGGCCCAGCCTGCTAAGAGGGTGCGTCCCAGCGTGTGCCCTGAGAAAAGACCAAATGCAAAAGAACATGTAAGACGACAGGCTCTTTCACACAGAGCTTGAACATTTGCAATCCAGAGTGTGACCTCACCACAGCTGTCGCCAGGCCCTGGCAGCACGAGGAGGCCAGGAGCACGTGCAATTTCACAGGCCAGCACTCAAAACCCCAGGGTGGAAGGCTCCCCCCAGGAAAATGCAGAGCGGGAGAGGGAAGCCCAGAGGAGGAAAGGCGCAGAGTCAGTCCTGCTGGCAGGGAGAAGATAAGGTTGGGGGTGGAGAAGGAGAAAGGTAATGTCAGCCAAAGGCAATAAACAGGCCTTCCACAAGTGCCGCAGAGCAACTCTGGGGAGTAGAAAGAAACAAGCCCATTAATAAATGAGAAGGGAAGGAAATGACTGCTTCAAGAATGTCTGGGGCACTCAACTATTTTAAAAATATCTTTAGCAAGAAAACTAGAGAGGCCCTGTGTAACTAGCAGGGGCTCAGCGTCAGCCTGACAGCCCTAAGAGCTAACCCTAAGTGAGGACAGCTGAGAGCGGCAAGTAGCCAGGAGCCTGGTTGTCAGACAGGTGAGATACAGAAAGCTGTCGTGTTCAGGAAGAGTCTTCCAAGCTGGTTCCTTTCTCACGGGGTGAACATCATAGTGGCCTCGCATTGGTTTAGAGGCTCCACGTTGGAATCCTCTTCCCAGCTCTGAGACCTCAGGCCATTCTCCTAGACTCTCCACTTGGAAGATTCCTCATCTATAACACTAAGCTAAGAACAGTTCCTTCCTGTGCGGGTTCTTGCTGGGATTCAAAGAGCATACGAATGCTTGATAAATGGCAGCTATTTGCATCTACAGGCCCACAGTCTCTTCTCCCTAAAATCCCCAGTCCAAAAAACGAAAACCAAAAGGGTTTTGGTAACTCATTTGGCAACAAAGACTGGTCTGATCTAAAGTCATTTGACAGTTGAATCGAACCTGAACTGCTGCTAGACTATTTATATTTCATATTTACCCCACTTAGTGTGACTATTCATATATTTAGCTGCAGAAATATTAATGTGTTTGATTAGAGGGTGCCGCCCCAGAACCCACTGGGAAATGTTGCATAATATACAGTATATGCACATTTCTTCTCTGCAATCTAAAAAATTCTGACTCATGTTGGTTCAAAGAGTTTCAGAGAAGAGCTTATGGACCCATACCATGATGAATCTCAGCTCCACCCCCTCATTAGGAGCAGCACAGCTCTGGCATGAAATCCTGAACTTACAGCCCAAGTAGAGGATCAGTCTCAGGATAAATTCCCCTCAAATTCCATGAGGCCTTGACTCCGCCAGTCCTGCTCAGGAAAATGGCAAGGAGGGGCCTAATTTATTAGCTGTTAATGTTGTTACGCAACAAACTTGATCTCCAAGTTGCAAAAACCCAGTTGGAAGAGGTAGAAATGTAAAGTGATCATAATGACTGAAGTGTTAAGCTTAGAAAATATACGAGTTTCATGGGAAGAAGTTTCTAGAAGCCAGAATGACGCTAAAGCTTATGAAATTTTTTTTAAAAGGAGTGCTACTTTTGTTCAGCATTAAGTTCTTTTTCTACTGTGGTTGAATTTCAGTCCTATCCATTTCAGCCAGAATTCTGAGCATAAAGATATAATAAGTAAGCAGCAAGCCTCTGTGTCGGTGGCTTTCAAAGAACAAGGAGAAACGAAGCTCCAAGTTACAACTGGAAATCTGGATATGTAGATAATAGGAAGGTATATGCTCTAACTGGGTGGTTGGAACTTGGGTGGTAAGGTGGATGAGGATGGCAAGGGGGCGGTAAGAGTGTGTTAACCAAGGAACTGGCAGCGTGAACTTGGTAAAGAGGAAAGAGGTGTGTGTAAGGAGAGGCAAGACTCCTGCCAAGTAGACTGGGACTTCCCGGGACCAGGTGAGTGGGTGTGTGTGGACGTGTGTCTGTGCTACACACACACCTTACCAGTCCATGTTCCATCCCTCACTAAGTCTCTCTCCTCTTCCCCACAAACATGCTGGAATACCCTCATTCCCCCCCGTCATAGCGAAGCAGGAAATGCACTTGCAGCAACCCTGATGTGTCCTGTCGGGCCCAGGACAGGGCAGAGGTAACTGTCATCCAAGCTCACCTCCAGCACTTTGCTGCATCCACTTTCCCAGTTGCTAAGGAGGCCGGATTGCACAGTGGTTGGGAGTGTGTCCCCAGACACCGTGTGCTGGAGTGTGAATCCAACCCTGAGTGAGCCTGGTCAAATTCCTTACTATCCCTACATTCGGTTTTCCCTTCTGTAAAATGGAATGATAGCCATAGTACCTTACCCACGGGGTTTTGTGAGGATTAAGTAAGACAATTCCCATAAAGCTGTCCGTGGGGCCTGGCACATAACGACTTCTCCATCCCTGGGCTCGGTGTCCTCTGTTTGTGGCAGCTCCGGGGCTCCCAGCCACACCAAGCATCTCATCTTGTGCACACATCCCCAGTCCCTGCTGAGACGATTGAACCCTGAATTAAAACAGCATTTTATTTTGAGGTCTCCCCGGCCAACAGCTGTTACTTTGGGAATACATTATTTTCTTTAACCAGATTGAGACCTCAGTCCCCAGATCTCTCAGCTAAATTGCCCTGCTACTTCCTACTTTCCCCCTCACAGCAAACTCACTCCTGGCTCCTTTTTCTATTCTTGACCCAATTGTCAGTTGTGACGGTGTCCAGGATAATCCCAGTTGTGCGGTTTTGCTTTGACGGGACTAACAGGGTGGGACCCGGACTACATTTACAGGCAGCATGGCGGCACCACGTCTAAGATGCCTGCCCTGTTGGGGTTCTTGCAAAACTTCCAAGTTTTATCGGCAGAAAGGATTCCAAGAATCTTTTGTCAACTTAAGATAAGAAATTCTGGAAGAAAGACCATTTAAATGATACCCTTTAGAATTTGAAAAATGCTCACTTGCCTTTCTCCTACTTCTTACTTACGTTGAGAGATGTTTCTCTGGCTGTTGGAGCACACGACTTCAGTTCCTGCTCCCAGTGCAGTTGCACCATCAAAAACAGGTAAGCGCGGAAATATAAGAGGACTGGATCCAGCAGGGCCAGGGCCCCCGCACCACTTTGGTCTTTGAAGCCGCCCTCCAAAGACTGGTCAAGACACAGCAAAGACATTAAGTAACACGGCCTTTATCACTTCTGGAGAATGTGGAGCGCTGAATCCTAATTTTGAAAAGAGTCCTGGAATTACTTCAGTCAAATAAACATTAAGGATTAAAAAATAGGAGATGAGATTTAGGAAATCTGACAGAATAGATCTCTGGAGCACATATCGTATATTTAGCAAAAACAAGAAGTTTCTTCACTTTAGCACTTACTAGGATGTCATCCAGTGATAATTACAACATTGGTCGAGCACCCTCTGTGCCAGGCACAGTGGCAAGCCTTTTATGAGATTATTCTATTGTGAATCCTGCAAGGTGAATATTATGGCTGTTTGACTTGCCTCATACCGAAGAGAAAACTGAGCCCTGGCCAGCCCTGGTGGTCTAGTGGTTAAGATTCGGCGCTCTCACCGCTGCAGCCCAGGTTTGTTTCCCTGTCAGGGAACCACACCACCCGTCTGTCAATTGTCGTACTGTGGTGGCTGCGTGTTGCTGTGATGCTGAAAGCTATGTCACTGGTATTTCAAATACCAGCAGGGTCACTTGTGGTGGACAGGTTTCAGCAGAACTTCCAGACTAACACAGACTAGGAAGAAGGACCTGGCCACACACTTCCAAAAAATTGGCCATGAAAACCCTATGAATAGCAGTGGAGTATTGTCTGATACAGTGCTGGAAAGTGAGAGGATGGTGCAAAAAGACCAGGCAAGGTTCTGCTCTGCTGTGCACAGGGTCACTAGGAGTCAGAATCGACTCAATGGCACTAACGACAGCATCAATAGCAAATGTGGAAATGTAACCAGGTTTTTTTTTTGGTGAGGAAAATCAGCCGTGAGCTAACATCACTTGCCAATCTTCCTCTTTTTGCTGAGGAAGATTGGCCCTGGGCTAACATCCGTGCCCATCTTCCTCTGTTTTCTATGTGGGATGCCACCACAGCATGGCTTGATGAGCGGTGTGCAGGTCCACGCCCAGGATTCGAACCTGAGAACCCCGGACCACCAAAGCAGAGCGTGCAAACTTAACCACTACGCCACTGGGCCGGCCTCTCTTCTTTCTTTTTAAATTATGCTATCTCCTACTTCCTGATGATTCCCTTTTGCAACTTCTAAATGAATAGAAGTTCTAACTCCCACTCCCACTCACTCTCTTACTTGGCACTCTCTCTTTCTCTGTCACACACACACACACACACACACACACACACACACACACAGAGGAATTACTAGTATAATCACTGACCTTGAAGAATCAAAGTGGAATCCGCTCAAAGTTTGCTGTAGTGAGTTTGCTACAAAGTGTAGATGCACATATTTTGCCAGAAGATAAGAGCAAAAAGAAATATGGGAGGAAAAGCAGGCTAGAGACAAAAGGAAGAGAAGACATCTTAGCAGTATCACAGCCTGCTCAATAAAATGTTGTTACTGATTGCCATTGGACGCTATCCCTGATGTTTGGAGGCTGCACTGTGAATTCCTACGAAGAAGAGGAAAAGCTTCTCAGTGTACAGGGTGGACACGAACTCATTTTCTGTTTCTGGTGATGGGGAGTCAAGAGTCTGTCTGGTGCCATCACAGACCTTCTGAAACAGCAGGAACACTGTTCATGTGTGTTTTCTGAGAGAGGGCAGGACTGGGTTAGCATGTTGCTTGACTGAGGGCCATGATGACTATCAACAAATATTTAAAGGGTGTAAATGAAGACTCAATTGCTTTAAAACATCTTGGTACTAATTTAGTTTACTAAAGATGTGGGAAAAGAGTCTGGTGAGGCATTTCTGAGTCTCAGATCCCCGGATGCTTTGTATTTGGGGCCTGGAGGATGTAACTCAGTCAGAGTGGGCCTTGGGCACTGAGTTGAGAGAGCCTTTGAAGATCATACTAGTGAGGAGGAGACGGACCCACGGAAGACACTGGTCTAACTGACGGCCTCCACAAAGACTTCATGAGGGAGGACAATTGCAATGTAATGGTGTTCTAGAACAGTGGAAAGTATTCATAAACACTCCACTGGAGAGAGAGAAAAAACAGAAGTACCTCAGTTTTAGGAAGCACAAAGAGGGAGGGACTCCAGCCCAGGGAAGTGTAGGGTTGATTGTCCAGCCTGTAGATACCAGAGACTTCCTTTCATTGTATTCTCTTGTGACTGTTCACCTTTCCTCTGTGTCTCTGTTCTTTGGAACTTCCCATAGACGTGTAGGATGAGAACAGAGTAAAGGCTCTCAAAGCAGTTAAATAGTATTCCTTTTTGGCAACTCTAGTGAAAGGCTCTCTAGACTAATTTACAACTATTAATTATTATGAAGTTATTAAGGTTAAAGTTTCTTGGAACACTTATGGATATCATTTATCCAGATAACAGGTCTCAAGTTTATGTGCATAATTGGATTTTGGAGATACATACACTAATTTGGGAGTGGGAGGATGGTGTTGTTGCACAACGAAATGGAAACACGTGGAAAGGAATTGTGTTAAATATCATCCACCATGAAGGCCAATTGCATAGAACTTAGATTTTTAATGACCTGTAAATGCTGTTGGAGAGATGGTGAATTGATGAAGTCTTTTGACTTGAATAAGTCACATAATTAAGAGATTATTTGTAATGGACCCAGCCAATTACAGAGCATTCAGAGCAGACCAAAAAACCCGAAACAAAACAAAGAGCCCTCTGGAGCAGATGGCATGAAGATGAAGAGAACTCCCCTTATGCCTTACGTAAGAAGTGGCTAATGATTGCTTTACAAATACTGAATAGTATAAGTCCTAAACAAGAGGCAAGATGTCTTAGTTTCATCCAAATGCTATAAATGAAGTTAAATGGGAACATACGGTTATTTCACATTTCTATCGGACTGTCTGTTTGCCAAAAGATTTATAATCACTTGTCCTTTAATATTCATAACATCCCTCTAAAGCACAATTTCCCATCTTGGGACTGCGAGGCCGCGGGGATGGTGGAAGAATTCCAAGAGGGTCATGGGGATTGGAGCTGTAGTATTTCAAACAGCTGTCTAGTGGAGACGGAAAATTGCGGGCTGGAGGAGGGAGGTATGGAGCTTCTAGCACCCTGAGTTTTCTGGGCAAGTCTCCTCTTGAGACCTGGGCCCCTTCTCAGGACCAGGCCTGGTTCCCTGCAGGCTCTGCCCACTCTCCTGTCCACAGTAGCATCAGCTTGCGCCCGGGGAGCGTGGCATAGAAGAGGCTTTGGGGACCTGTGTTTGAGTACCAGCTTTGGTCCTTGCTTGCTGGCAAGTTTCTGGCAAATTTCTTACCGTCTCCGAGCCTTAAGCACTACATCTGCAAAATGTTGGATGATTATACATGCTGGGTAAAGTTGTTATAAAGAGTGAACAAGAAGAATCATGCAGTATTTGTCTTTCTGTGACTGGATTATTTCACTTAGCATAATATCCTCAAGGTTCATCCATGTTGTTGCATATTGCAGAATTTCCTTCTTTTTTAAAGGTTGTATGGAATTCCCTCGTATGTATATACTACATTTTCTTTATCCATTCATATGTTGATAGACATTTGGGTTATTTCTACATCTTGGCTCTTGTGTATATTGCTGCAACGAACATGGGAGTGCTAATATCTCTTTGAGATCCTGATTTCAATTCTTTTAGATAATACCCAGAAGTGAGATTGCTGGATCATATGGTAATTCTATTTTTAGTTTTTTGAGGAACCTCTATACTGTTTTTCATGTAAACTGGCTGTACCAGTTTACATTCCCACCGACAGTGTGCAAAGGTTCTAATTTTTCCATACTTGTTATCTTTTTTTTTAAAAATAGCCATCCCGACAGTTATATCTCATTTTTTCAATTTATATTTCCCTGATGTTTAGTACCTGTAGTCACCGACAATGTATGGGTCAGTTAAAAATTTGTTAAGAGGTAGTTCTCATGATAAGTGTTTAAATAAAAATAAAATAAAATAAAAAATAAAGTAAAAAATATTTACACAGATTAAAATAAAATAAAATATAAATTCCTTTCAATGTATAAATGAAACAAAAGAATGAGTAAGATATCATGCCCTTAGCACATTGTAATTACTGTGTTCCCATGGTCTCTCAAGGTGCTTCTTTGATGGTTCAGAAAACAAGCACAAGACTCTTCATCTGGAAGGCTGTCCTCTGGATCTCTCTGATGAAAACAAATATGAGATACATATGTATCTTCAAAAAGTTTTTTAAAATGGGATTACCATATAATCCAGCAATACCACTTTTGGGTATTTATCTGAAGAAAATGAAAACACTAATTCAAAAAGATATATGCACCCCACGTTCATTGTAGCATTATTTACAATAGCCAAGATATGGAAGCAACCTAAGTGTCCATCAGTAGACAAATGGATAAAGAAGATGTGGTATACATATACAATGGGATATTATTTAACCATAAAAAAGAATGAAATCCTCCCATTTGTGACAACATGGATGGATCTAGAGGGTATATGCTAAGTGAAATAAGCCAGACAGAGAAAGAAGAATACCATATGATTTCGTTTATATGTGAAATCTAAAAATAAAAACAAAACATATGAACAAACAAACAAACAACAGAAACAGACTCATAGATACAAGAACAAATTGGTGGTTGCTGGGGGTTGGGGGGGAGGGAGAAATAGGCTAAGGGGATAAGAGGTACAAACTTCCAGTCATAAAATAAGTAAGTCATGGGGATGTAATGTACAGCATAGGGAATATAGTCAACAATATTGTAATAACTTTGTATGATGACAGATAGTTACTAGTCTTATCAAGGTGACCATTTCATAATGCAAATAAATGTTGAATCACTATGTTGTACACCTGAAAAAAAAAAAGACAACAGGTGAAACAAGAACTGGCAGAACTTAGCAAACAAGGTGACCTAGAAATAAAGACCACAATGGAAGCAGCAGAAAGGATATCAATTCTGCTGGAAACATGCCAAGTACTCAGAGGGTGGGAATGAGGAAAATGAATGAAATTAAATGGAAATAAACAAAAGTCTATAAGGGATTAGCAGGGAGGCAATAGATAGGCAGGGTGGGTAGTAAATAAAATATATCTGAAAAATAAAACAGAAAGTGTGAAACAGGAATATTTTAATAAATAAAATTTTAACACTTTCCATATATAAAAGACTGGACTATTCAGATTGAAAGGGGCCACTCTGTTGCAGGAAAAATTAACACAGAATAACCAACATTGAGAAATCCTAGAAAAGTTAGTAGACTGTAAAGATACAAAAGAATCCTTTGAAGTTTCTGATGGCAAGATCAAGTCACCTATAAAGAGACTTGAGGAAACTCAGGCTGCTCTTAGGTTTCACTGTGGCAACACCCAGAAGAGCTAAAAGAGATTTGAATGTCTTCAACACGTGACCAAAGTATTTTATACCCAGCTAAACTATTTTCAAGTCAAAAAGCAGAAGACAAACATTTTCAATATATAAAAACTGAGAAAATTTTAAATTCCATGTATGAGAGTTTAATTCCCTTTTATTGTGCATTTTAGTGCAAATTGACATAAAATAATATAATTAATATAGTAAATTTAATTGATATACAGAGAGCTCTATACCTTGACGATATACTTTCCAAAGTACTCCTGAAATAGTAAAAAAAAATTGACCATATATACAAGGCCACAAAAAAGAAACTTCAATAAATTTCAAAATTAGAATGAGTACAGAAGAGCTTCTCTGGCCACAAAGCAATTCATTTAGAAATTAATAATAAAATTATTATTAGCAAGGAAAAATTTCTTCTACCTGGAAATGCTAAAATACTCTTTCCTGTACAACTCAACCATCAGGGATAGATTTGAATAATATCTAAAGTATGAAAATAACGTTAGCGTATATCAGAACCTATATGATAGAGCTGAAGCAGAACTCTGAGGAAAATTTAAAAATCTAATATTTATGTTAATATAACAGAATGAAATAAAGCACCTAGATATAAGTTTAACCAAAAAGTGAAAATTTAACAAAAAAAAAATTATATGGAAGATGACAACTTTAAAATGCTATTGAGAAACAAAAGAAGATTTGAAGAAATGGAAAGGCACACCACATTCTTTAAAAAAAAAATTTTTTTTAATATTTATTTATTTAGTGTGTGTGTGTGTGTGTGTGTGTGTGTGTGTGTGAGGAAGATCAGCCCTGAGCTAACATCCATGCCAATCCTCCTCTTTTTGCTGAGGAAGACTGGCCCTGGGCTAACATCTGTGCCCATCTTCCTCCACTTTATATGGGACGCCGCCACAGCATGGCTTGACCAGCAGTGTGTCGGTGCGTGCCTGGGATCTGAACCCGGGCTGCCAGCAGCGGAGCATGCATGCACACTTAAGCGCTATGCCACAGGGCCAGCCCCGTGCACACCACGTTCTTAAGCAGGAAGACTTAAACCAAAAACTTCAACTTTTCCCAAAAATATTCTATAAATGGAATGTGAAGCCAGTGAAGATATAAGATTTTAAAATCTGGATGAACTGTTTCTAAAGATCACAAGAAAAATCAACAGGCATTATTCCATTTCTGGTAATAGTGGGCTCAATTATTTAGATGACCCCTTCCACGAAAGTGATGAAAAACTGGATAAAATATTAAATAAAATTGTTAAAAGCACTGAAAAGCTGACAAAGAGCAAGGAGCTACCAAGTGATGAGCTTTTGCGATGTTGATCAGGTTACATTGAGTTGGCTATGGTTGTAACAGAGTCTCAGGATGAAGAAGAGAGAACCCAAAGGCCAGGACTCACCCTAAGTAAGACAGGGGGTCTCATGGGAGACTCTCACGCCACGTTAAGCTAGAACTCCCACAGGTGAACCAGAGGTAAACCTGCTCCCCTTTCCCCTACCTCCGGGGACCATAGGGAGAGTTGCCTTGACACTAAGCAAAGCAGGGAAAAGAAAAAAAACCTGTCCCTGATAGGATGTCACCATTGAACCACTGGCCACCATTTGCACATACTTACAGCCCAAAGGCATGTCATTGGAGTGGGCCAAGAAACTTCAAGCCATGGATCTAGTTTAATGTGACACCAAACCATAGTGTTCCCAAGCACCTGGGAGAAGCAGACTCTAATCATCTCTGGAGGCAGACACTTTCATCCCAGGCCTCAGGGATTTTGTACAAATGATTTTTCATGGGCAAGAAGCATTGCAATTAAGACTACCAAACATGCTAGAAAACAAGACACCATTAGTTAGTGACAACAAAAATAGACAGCAGAAGGGAGTCACACAACTTCAGCTATCTGAATGATCAGACATGGAGCATAAACAGCTACGCTAATTTTGTTTAAATAAATGAAAGATAAGCTTTAAAATATCTGCAAGGAACAAGAAACAATTAAAAGTGACATAGCTGGTTTGAAAAAGACTAAGTAGAACTTCTAGAAATAAAAAATACAGTAACAGAAATTGAAGTCAGTAGATGGGTGTGGCAGCAGATTAGACACAGTAGAAGACACAATCAGAGAACTGAAGACAGTGCGAATAAATTATACAGAATTGTAGCGCAGAGAGGCAAAGAAATGCAAAATATGAGAGAAAGGTTAAAAGACATGGAAGATAGAGATTGAAGGTCTCTCTTCTCAAAGAAAGTCTTCTCTCTCAAAAGTGTAAATGGTATTTCAGAAGGTGAGAAGAGAAAAGAATAGGGTGGTGGATTGATGAAAAAATAATAATGTCTTAAATTTAACATAAAAGGAATTCACATCAAGGCATATCACAAAGAAACTATAGAATATTGTAGACAAAGAGAAGATCTTAAAAGTAGCCAGAGTTGAGGTGGGGTGGAGTGTGATGATTAATGAGTAAGACTAGCCCTACTAGATGTCAAAATGCATTGTAATATGCTATCAATTAATACTTCATGGTATCAGTACATGAGTAAATAGATAGATTCTAAGTAACACAATAAAAAGTCCAGAAATAAATCAAAGATATATAGGAATTTAGTATGAAAAAGTTCAGCAGCTCAAATCAGTAGGGAAAAGATGGCTTATTCAATAACTGACACTGAAATGTATAAGCCTCTGGGAAGAAAGACATACTTGGATTCCAACCTCACACATTATTACAATTAAATTCTAGATGGACCCAAAATTTAGGAGAAAAAAAAAAACCCAGAAAAATACTAGAATAAAAAATAGAGTATATTTTAAAAGTAAAATCAGAGTAGCAAAGGCTTTTCTATGTATAACAAAAAAACTGAGAAACCTTAAAATAATATACTGGTAACTTTTACTACCGAAAAATATTGAAAGTGTGTCTTGCACAATAATGTTATAAATGAATAAAAAATAATGAACAGGGAAAAACAAATGCAGCTCATATCATTGAATAAAGATGAATTTTTTTTAATGTGTAAAGAACTCGTACAAATCACTGTACAAATAATAATCGAATATAAAATGGACAAAAGCTCTAAAACATTTCACCAAAAAACAAAATTAAACTGGCTTCTAACCCTATGAAAAGATGCTCAATTCCATCCATAAAAAGAGAGATGGAAATTTAAACTAAAAGGTAATACCACCCTTCCACTATCAGATTGGCAACGATGAACACATTTGGTACGTTGTGTTGGCTAGGATGTGAGGAAGTGGATTCTCTTGTACTTCCCTGGTGAGAATGTAACTTGGTACTATCTTCTTAGAGAGCATTTGGTTCTATGCATCAAGATTTTAAATCACATGCCCTTAGACCCAGCAACTTTACTTCTAGGAACTTATCTTACAGATATATTCACTAATACATGAAATGGAGTGCTCAGGAATACTCATTACAACATTGTAAAAACAAAAGCTTGGAAACAACTTAAATCCTTATCTTATCTATGGGGAACTTATTAGCCTCCTGCCAAAGGTTTGTTTTTTCGGTTCTTTCTCTCGCTCTCTTACCATCTCGTGTCCACATTACCTGGCACACTTATACTACCTCTCAGGCCCCTTTCACGTGGGAGAACCCTTCGGAGGATCCTTTCTAGCTCATCGACTAATTTTACAAACAGTTCTAGGAGACAGTCCAGGTTTCCAAGTTCATAGGAAACTAGAAGAGCAGAGAGGAGCTGCTTAAGGTAGAATCACTAACGGTAGAAAGTTGTCAGCTTGATAACAAAAGATAGAAAAAGTATAAAAATCATCAGAAGAATCCACCCCCACCCCCCAAATCTGTAACTCCATACACAACTCAGTCACTTTCTCATTTTCTGCTTGTAAAATCTTTGAATGTATGTTTTAATCTTCCTAACGTACATATTCGCCTTTATTTTACTCTTCTACTCACATTTCTGCTCAAACTGTGCACTAGAGGGTCATGAACGGGCTTTGATTTGCCAAATTTGCATGCACTTTCCAGCTCTTCTGCTTGGCCTCTCCTGTAGCATGTGGCCATCTGCCATCTCTCTCTCCCACGCGCTCTTCACTGTGTGATGCTGCCATCTCGAGCCCCTTTCCCCCTGGGATGCCCTTTCTCCATCTTGCTGATACGGATGGAGTTCTGGTGGCCTCTGGAGCTCTGCCTTCCACTCTGTCTCTTCCTTCTGTGGGCCTGCTCTCTGGGCACTCTCAACACTCCTGGGCTTTCATTGTCATTTGTAATGCTCCCATATCTGTCACTCCAAACCAACCCCTTCTTGTGAATTTTACCTCAATTAAAAAACTGTTTTTAGGGGCCAGCGCCGTGGCCAAGTGGTTCAAGTTCTATGCACTCTGCTTCGGCAACCCGGGTTCCTGGGTTCAGATCCCTGGCGTGGACCTACTCCACTCATCAGTCATGCCGTGGGGGCATCCCACATACAAGAGAGAGGAAGACTGACACAGATGTTAGCTCAGGGCTAATCTTCCTGACCAAAAAAAAAAAAAAAAAAAAAAACCTATTTTTAGCGTAAGGCCCTCAAGGTCCATCCATGTTGTCACAAATAACAGGATTTCCTTCTTTCTCACGGCTGAATAATATTCCATTGTGTGTGCATGTGTGTGTGCGTGTGTGTATACACTGCATCTTCTTTATGTTAAGTGAGATAAGTCAGACAGAGAAACACAAATACTATATACTATCACTTATCCATGGAATCTAAAAAAGCCAAACTCATAGAAACAGAGAGTAGAATGGTGGTTACCAGGGGCTGGTGGTGTGGAAAAAGGGAGAGGTTGGTCAAAGGGTACAAACTTTCAGTTATAAGATGACTAAGTTCTGGGGATCTAATGCACAGCATGGTGATTATAGTCAATAATACTTGAAAGTTGCTTAGAGAGTAGTTCTTAAATGTTCTCACCAAAAAAAAAAGAAATAATAATTATGTGATGTGATGGAAGTGTCAGCTAACACCATGGTGGTAATCATATTGCAATATATAAGTGTATCAAATAAACTTGTTGTACACCTTAAACTTGCACAGTGTTATATGTCAATTATATCTCAATAGAAATCTAAATCAAAAAACTGTTTTTAACCCAATCTCCAAAGCCCATTGCAGATGCTCCTCTGTGTGAAGACTTCCTTACTCCCTGGAGGCAGAATAGTGTCAGCCACCTCCCTCCCTCTCCTCCCATGCATTCTCAAGGGGACAAAAATGGGTCCTTGGGGGGCAAAAAATCCTTCCTCTTTTTATGGCCAAAGCATAGCTCTATACACAGTATATAAAGAGATATACAGTATGGCTGTGGTATTAAAATTTCATGTGGGCAGGGTGATTAGGAAAAAAATATCTAAAAAGGCTTCTTAAGGGTTGATAATGAAAAGAAAGTTGAGAAACACCACTCTTGACATTTCCTCCAGGCTGAGAAAGGGACGCCAAACCCAGCTTCTCGAAAACCGCATGAGCTCTTCTCCCTCATCTTTCTCCCAAGTCCTCATCCTACTCCTCCCATGTTCTCATCACAGTTACAGCTGACAACGTTGTTGTCAGTCACCCAGCGCCCATGCTGGGATCCCCAGTCTTATTTGGTGAGCTCCTTGCCCTGACTTGTTATCTAATACCAAGCCTGTCTGGCTGGACTCCTACCATCTCTCTCATGACCGTCCCTCTCACCATTCCAGTCACCTGGCCTCATCCTCTTTTGCCTGGACCACTGCAACAGCCCCCTAAATAGTTTTCATTCACTCTCCACTCCAGTCTATCTTTCACTCTGTCACTAGAGAGAACATTCTAGAACACAAACTGATTATTTAATTTTCATATATTCAAAGTTCTAATCCTGTTTGCTTAAGAGATAAAGTCTCTAGGAGAAAATACAAGTCTGCCACCATTTCCTGCATCCCGTACAGTCGTGTTCTATTCTAACACAATTGACTGTATGCTTTCCCTGAACTCATTCTACACTTTCATCCCTTCTTGTCTCTTTTGTACCAAATCTTCTGCTCAGAATTCCTTTCTCCTCTCTTTTCACCTGAACTCCTATTCCTACCTCAAGGCCCAAATGTTACCACTTCTGTTGAGTCTCCCCTCACATGATTCCTGGCAGAGTTCTTTGTTGCTTTCTTTGTGCATCCACAGCATGATATCCATGTTCATACAACAGTGAACGCATCGCCTTGTTTTTCAGCTGGCCCCCTTCCTAGACTGTGAATGTCGAGAGTGAGGACACTTACCAAATCAACACATTTATTGAGAAAAATACTCCTATTTGTGAGGCATTGTGCTGGGTGTCAGAGCAGTAGCAAGGAATGAATGAGGCCTGCCTCCAAGAAAATCTAGCGGGGAAGACCACAGATATTCAGCAAATGAATTTAACAAATAATCGTTTAAATACATTTGTGATAAGTGGAACAAAGGAAAACCATGGGGTGCTATGAGAGTAAGGAACAGGGAAATCCACCTCTATCTGAAGGAATTGAGACAGCTTCCCTGGAGAAAAGACTTTTAAACCAAGAAATGAGTTAACCAGGAGAAGAATGGCAGGAGGAGAGACATCCAGGCAGGAGGAATAACGCATGAGGATGCCCTGTGGTAAGAAAGCCTGAGATCATAGAAGACCTGAAATAAAACAAACAAACCAGAATACAAACACAACATGGTTTGAGACATGGTGAGGCAAGGGGAGATGGGTGCGAGATGACATTGTGAATATCCAGTAAGTGACTACTGAGCTGATTTATGAAAGAAGAAGTTACTTCTTAACACGAAGAAGAATCTTCATATCGTTCCTCTACACACTTCTTGGTGCCGCATGAATAGACCATTGACCTGGATCCATGTGATAAAGACTTTGTCCTTGTTGTCACATCGCCTGAAATATCAACTCAGAAGTATTTTTTTTTTCTATAACTAAAAAAAAAGACTAAAAATTCTGATAGAAATAGATGATTCATGCTCAGTACCTACTAGAAATACTCCAGTTTCATTATGTGTTATTTTGAAAGCTCAGCATCTTGTACAAATGACTAACAGCCTTGCAAGTTGTCATTTTTTAGGACATGACCTCAATGCCTGGTGCCTGGGTAAAATGGTCCCAAATTGAGTAAGAGCATTTCCCTATACCTGCAACTCTTGGGTCAAGTGTCAGTCACATGGATATGAACATGGAGCAAAGAAAATATGGAAACAATATGCTCAACTCTATGGCTGGGTAACTCCCTCACTCATGGGCAGCTTCATCCTGCAGCTTCTCTGCGGGTAGTTGTTATTTTGTGAGGCATACATTTGGGGGCATTGGAAGCCCCACAGCTCTTCCCACAGCAGAGTCTTCTGAGTGTTGCAGGTAGAGATGGAGTTAGGTGAGTTGGTCTGTTAAAACAAGCCAGCCCCATGTCCAAGGAGTCATGTGTATATGGGGCTATAGACAGAAATGACTCACTGAGGGAGGTATGTAGATGGCTGTGGAAAGAGAGGAGACTAAAAATAATAGTTCCACTGAAGGGTGGAGCTAGAGGCTGGGGTTGTGTCACACTTGGCTGCTGTTTCTGAAAATTGCCCCAGTTAGAGTGGAAAGTGGAATGATTGTCACAGATACCCAGCCCCTGGGGGAGGGATGCAAACCTAGAGGCACCTCTGGCCAGGCCCAGCCTTCAGGAGGTTTAGTAGGTGTCCACCAAGGCAGGGACTTCAGGTTCACAGAGGCCTCCTTATCACTTCTTCCCTGAAGCTGAGGCCTGACATTCCATACTAGAGCCCCACGTCTTTCATCGAAGACTTTGACCTCCGATAAATCAGAAGGCCGACTTATAGGCTGTTATTAACAAGAAATTCAAAGGTTGTTGGAGCTATAAGGATGTTCAGACTTTGTTTTCTTTTACTTTCTTTTTTCTTCCTCCCGCTGTTCCATACGCTCCATGGGGCAGGGACCTTGTTTGTCCTGTTTCCAGTTCCATCCTCAGTGTCTAGCACAGAGTAGGAGCTAAATAAATATTTGCTTAAGGAAAAATGGAAGGAATGTATCTAGTTCACCCCTCTCAGTTTGCAGACAAGGAAACTGGGCAGGGAACAGAAACTTGCCCGGGGTCATGCAACCAGTAGGCAGAAGTGGGAACGAAGCCAGGTCCAGGCTCCTCACCCAGTGCTCGCTCCACCCCAACAGGCTATTAATAGGACTCAGGATGGCTACACTGTTTTGTTGAGGGCGAGGGAGACCAAGCATGAGTCCACCAGACTGGGGAAGATTGTATAAGAGGGTCTTGAGGGTGCCAAGAGGTAGTGAACTTACAAGATAGCACTGAGGGATGCCCGGCAAAGCCCCAAGAGCACAGAGGCGCTCCTTCCTTAGCCTGCTGTGTTTACCTAGATTTGTTCTTAATCAAACCTTGGAGAAAGTAGAAGTTCCTGGAGAGGCAGAGGCCAATGGCTTGTCGTTTGTGCCAGACCACAGACTTGACTGTGTGTAGACAGTTCTACAGTTGTTAACACTGATGGCATGTGTGCTTTTGTGTGTTTTGGGTTTTTTCTTTCGATAATCAGACAATAGTTTACATCTGTGTGTTGGCAAGAAGCCATGAAGAAGAGCATCGTAACACAGAGGAGAAAAGCCAGACTGGCAAGTGGGCTGGGAAAAGAAACCCAGATACTTGGCCTTCAGTCCCCATGGATGGAAGGCCCTAAAGTTCACCGTGGGGGAAGGGAAGACAAGAGGAGGGAGGGGCCTTTAAGGAATTGCCAGTGGATACAAAAATGGTCATTTTTGAAGTTGGTTTGCATTTAGTCTCACATTGTCTTGTTGTCTTAAAAATCTCTACAGTGAAAGGCTTCTGAGAGGTTGGGGCAGTCATGGGAGCAGCAGGGAGAAGCATGGGGCTGGGGAGTAGAGTGGAGGGAGAGGCAGGAAGGCAGCCACTTCAGGGGTCTCCTGGCCCTGCATACTCCCCACTACCCACCCCTCACTTCCCCAGCCACCCAGAAGAGGGAGCAGTGCCCTACCTGGCTTGTTGTCCAAGTCCCAGAACAGATGGATTCTCTTTTTGTTCCCAGCCAATGGGATGGCAGACTTCGACCCTGACTCACTGAAGACTGCCTGGCTCAAGAGTCTGCGGGCAGCTCTGGACTTGGCTTAGGCTGGTTCTACTGCCTTCTGTGAGAACAGCACTAGACATTGGATTACAAGTTTGTGTTGAGTGGATCCCACCCCCCACCGACGTATTTGCACATACAATTAACAGTTATGTGAAAATATCTGCCTCTTTGATGGAGCTATTGAATGGGAGAACCCACAGGGATTGACTTCCGTGCAGGTTGTCACCAGAGCAGGTTTTAGAAACTGGTGCCCAAGCTGCCTGTAGGATTTCAACCCAGAGTCACTGAAGCGCCATCAGCTGAAGTCGGGTGAGGCTGGTTAAGGAATATCAATAGAATGGAAGTAGCTTAGATTATCACTGTTTTTTAATTTTAATTAACAATCTTCTGATTGTCAAGGACATTTCTTGAAGGAGTCTGAGAGGCATATTTATTTCGAATCCGGGTTGTAAAGAACAGACATCCAAGCCAACAGAACTCCCACACAAACTTCAGAGAGGCAGTTTTGTGTTTGTTTTTCAAACATTTTTAGCGTAAGAACATATTTTAAACATACAATGAATAAGAATTACTCAATTGTACCAGTAATGGCAATGACGATGATGATCGAGAAAGAATAAAGAATAAAGGAAGCAGAAAAAAAAATAAGGCAATACTGACAGCTACTCAGATGGCAACCTACCATAAATTAGTCAGTTTCCTTATCAGAGATTTACATGTTAAAACTGCTTGATATAACCCAGCAGGAAACTGAACAAGTGATTTTGTGTCCAGACTTGGAAACAAAAATAACCGCTCAGGGCCTACGCACATTAGTTTGTTCAAACTCACGCTGATAAAAGTCTTTTTGGCTGGAGCTGTAGTGTGCAGTCAGGAGATGGAGGGTTTGGTTGGTGGATGATTGACACTAAAACAATTGCAAACGCTTCATGTGGGAAAACATGTTTGATAAAAGTTTTAGCTGGTCTGTGAGAGCCACTGCGATGGTGCAGAGTGAGATGCTGCATGCCCTTTAGCATTGTTCGTGGTAAGGGAAAAGAAAACCAACTCCATCAGCTCTACAAAGCATGGTCAGCCTGTTAATGTACCTTATTATCATCTTACATCCAACAGACACACTCTTGCTCACACTCACGCACAGATCCTTCACATTCTCCTCTTACATCTGTACCCATTCCAATATTTCTTAGAATGTCCCCAAGAATGAGAACGGTTTTGAAATTTCTGACTTGTAACATTAGGGCCAAGCAGACATCTGCCTGTTGAACCCTTCAGGCCAAGACCCCACAGTTCCCCCTGGCAGCCCCCAGACGCCTTTACAAATAGTCTCTCTCTGGTCTCCAAGAGTTCCCTTGCATACCACATGAATGTTCTATTTATATGTTTCTTTGTCCTGAACAAGATTTGGCCCCATTGTGTGGGAGCAACACCAGAAAGAAAAACAAAGTCCATCCACTGAGAGAAAATGGATATTGTGGGAGCTTGGAGAAATTTACATACTTTGCTCATTCCATTTTCTGGTGATGTCAGAGCCCAAGAATATGCCTTTTAAAAAAATCACACGCACACACACACACACACATTAAAAAATGCTGGGGCTCACCAGCTCTGTCCATGAAGAGGATGGTCATGAAAAGGAGAAATGTAAATACTCTCTTGCCTGTCCCCCTCCACCCTTCCATTTCCCTCATCAGCCCCCTAAAGAACCTAACAAATTAGTCCAGACTCCATTTGGATGGAATTAAGGGCCTGTCTGGGAAACAGTGAGGGGTATTAATGGAGATGGGCGGGGGATGGGAATGGCAGTGGGAGGCGGGAACGGAACGTGGTGCTTGTGTCTGGGGGACGGGCTCCGGGTTTTTATGGAGGCAGAGAGAAGGGTCGGCTGACACTTTACAGATTGAGTGTAATGTTCAGGGAATTTGGCATTTCTGCCACAGGGCTCCGGCTGCCCTGCTAACTGCCTTCTTTCTCCCTGCTGGTAAAAGTGCAGGAGAAAAGGGTTAAATAAATGTTTGTGATATGATAAGGTGCTTGTTTATTCAAGGAATGACAGATTATTGGCTCCAAAGGCAGCCCTGAAAAATAGT
Organism: Diceros bicornis minor; assembly: GCF_020826845.1. Classification (NCBI taxonomy): domain Eukaryota; kingdom Metazoa; phylum Chordata; class Mammalia; order Perissodactyla; family Rhinocerotidae; genus Diceros; species Diceros bicornis. The sequence goes on along the minus strand of NC_080755.1, from coordinate 12,834,725 downwards.
ACAAAGGAACTGGCTCTCCCCTTGTGGATGATGTGATTTCCTCCTAAGATTCTGCTCTTTCCTAGGAACAATTTGCTCTGGGAATGAAAAAGGATGATTTCCCTGCAGTTGGAGCTGGACAGCGTTGGCGCAGAGGGCTGGAGCCCCAGAAGCTGGCTGGGAACTGGGATGGCTTGTCTTGGGGAACTCCCACTGCCCTCCTGCAGCCCAGCGTCCCGAGAGCCCTGCTCACCGTCCCAGGGAGGCCACTTCTCAGAGCATGGGAGAAGGGTTTACTCGCTCAGGAGGGGAACTTCTCCCCCAGGCAATCCTACTTGCAAGGTTTTCCTCCTGACACAGACTGCTGTGCCCATCCCACGACCATCTTGAGACCCCCTGAGCACACATGCACATGACTGCACACACATTTACATATTTATGTACAAACACACTCTTGGCCCCACGAGCTTTCACCTGTCGGGCTCTAGTGATTTCAGAGCTGGTCCTGGAGGAGAATTCAGATCCCCCAATAATGAGACATTCACCTAATGTCTGTGCACTTTTCCTGGGGAAGGAAACGTCGGTGACTGCCGACCCTGAAAATCACCAAGGGGCCTAGCCCGGGGGGCATGGACGCAGAGACCCTCGAGTGTTGCTTGCGCCGGGCAGGCCCACACTTGGCTGTGCACTCGGAGTTATTCCGTCCACATCCCGCTTCCAGATGCCGCTCTGAGCTGGCTCCTGCCTGCAGAGAAAGGTTCTGAGCCTCCCGTACCTTCCACCAGAACTCCCCCACCCCCTTCCCCTGGCATGCTACAGAGAGGTTGTTCGCATATTTGCTGAGTAGAAGGGTTCAGACAAGATGTTTGGCATAGTTCTCATTCGAAAAGAACTCAGTGCCAAAGTCAAACACCCAGGGAAAAAAAGGTTGTGATTGAACTGCTGTTTTTGCAGGATCCTGGGAACTACTGTGTGATTTTCACAATAGCCCGGAGCCTTATCAGCCAAGGTGCTCGTCTGTAAGACATGAGGCACCAGCCTGGGGAACCCAGTGCCCTTCGGACACAGTGACTCAGGCTGACTGCAGGGACGTTATCAAACATCCACGTTTGGGCTATTTTTATGATTGCATTCAGTACTAATAGGGCTTGTTGAGTGTACACAGCCGTGTGCTCATTCTTGAACTGCACGAGATAAGACCCCTGTCCCAGGGAGCTTACTGCCTGACTTTTGCAAAAACCAGACGGCAGAAAATGGTTTCCCTCTGCCCATCAGCAGTGATTGAGGGGGTGGAGATGAGAAGGGGTGCAGTCAATTCATAACTCTCCCAGGGTGGGACCTCTGCTTTGGCATTTATCCCATGTGACGTTTAATTGGGGACTGTCTTTCCCCCGTCATCTGCTGCTCCATAAGCTGCCTCTCTTGGGAGCTCTGAGAATTCAAGGTAATTTGAAAATCAGCTTGATTAAAGTATCATTAGATACATACAGATGCCTCCCACCATACACAGTCGCACCCTTTATGCACATGCGCACTCACAAGTTTATCATAGATTCCAAAACTAGCCATAGGTGGTTTTTGGTCTGCCAGCGGGGACATCAGAGTCATTGTCAGTCATGTCTGAATTATATGCTGTGATGCTGGATTATCAGGGACCAGCTGGGACACGCCATCACATCAATCACATCTCTAGGACAGCTTCTGTCTGAGTCTGCCCCTGGCTGTGAACGTCAGGAGAGCAGTGGGAACAGGCCACCTTGACATGCACACCAGCACCACTGTCCCCAGACGAACCTTCCTGCATGTGACTATGTTGGTGACCTTGTGTTTCAGGATAGTCCCCTAACTCTTCAAGGCATTAGCAACTGTGTGAGTTTTCTTGAAGAACAGAAATCTACTTTTTATGTCGATGCAGGAACAGTCTTACCAAGGGTGCATGCCCTGGCTGAACTCCCAGAATGAGGCGAGTGTGTGTGCTTTATCAGCACATGCTTTGTCTTCAGCTGAAAGCCAACCCGGAGATGCACTGAGTGGAAGGAGCTGGTTTGGGAGGTGATCCCAGAGAGCACCGCAGGGGAGTGGGAGGGAAGCAAAAACCAGGTGTGTTGATGGGCGGTCACTGCTGTGGGCAGCTGGGGCTCAATCCCCTGGGGACCTCTGGGGGATAGTGTGGATGCTTCCAGAGCTCTTGGTCCCTCGGGGCAAGGAAGCTGGGATACTGACCCACCAACTCCTCTCTGCCATTGGCTGAGGGTTATTTCAGGGGCTTCAGCTCCCAGACACTTCCAGCCTTGTGCTGTGTGCAGGCCCAGCAGACTCCTTTAGCCAGAAAAGGCTCCAAGGCAGACAGTGGCAGGTGCTTGCAGTCAAAGTCACCAGTATGCAAGGGAATGGTGGGAGCCATAGGCAGGGACCCCACAGAGCCTGCCGTAGGTTCCCTTCCTTCCTTCCTTCCTTCTGTTCTTTTAATAAGCAACTCCTTTGAGGGAAGTTGTAGGTATGTACAAATTTGCCTGAAAAAGGGAAACCGAATTGAGAAATCTAGGAAAATAAATAAATAAAGAAGAAGAGGAGAGAAAAAACAAAGGGTCCTGTTCAGAGAGGAGGGGTCCATGCCCCTCCTCTCACGCCAGGCCCTCAGCCTGAGTAAGGTGCCCATTCTGTGGTTCCAGTAGCACACTGAGGGCTCCCCCACCCACACCCATCACCCTGACTTGTCATCGTCAATTCATTTGTCACCCTTCCAAACTAAGGCATTCTTTTGCTTGTTTGGTTATTTGACTCTCTACATTCCCTGTACTAACTTGCGTGGCACTGATAGATGCTTAATTAGTCTCTAGGAGATGAATGAAAGGTGCCTCTGAATTATTCCACACTTAACTCTACCAAAAGTTTAAAGGTTTAACACTTAGGAAGAGAACTTCCAACCAAGTTCCCTTAGAGCTTTGGCAATAGAGTTTTGCAGATCTTTGAGCACCTGTCCTAAAACTCCATCACCAAAGCTCATCAATTTTCCAACATTAGGATTTTTCCTATGGAGAAAAAAGAGGAACTCTTCATGGAATGTATGGGGCCGAGTGAAGTGGAAAGCTCAAATATTGAGGTTGAAAACTCCATCCCTGAAGGTTGGAGTGTCCAGCATTAAGTCATAGCTCATTAAACATTCATTTCCACTCTTTTTTAACATCCCTGCCAATCTTCCTCTATGTTGTATGTGGGTCGCCACCACAGCATGGCCACTGATGAGTGGTGTAAGTCCGCACCCGGGAACCAAACCTGGGCTGCCGAAGTGGAGTGTGCCGAACTTAACCAGTAGGCCATGGGGCCAGCCCCATCATTTCCATTCTCGCAAAGAGAAAAGCAGAGGACAACTTTATCATCTGTCATTTCTCAAAGAGAAGGAAAAGGTACATGACAGGGCAGAGCCTGGTCACCCCTCCAATGAAGACTTACTTCCCCCTGGCTCCACTATTCTGGCCTGGAGGTGCTTTTCTCCAGGAACAGGTGTCTTCTCTATTGGAGATGATTTGATGACCCCATGGTGACCTTCATCTCTACCTCTCTTCCAGAAAAGTCTACCTTTCTGAAACCCAGAGCCCATCTATTCCTCAGACAGTGCCCATCCCTGGGTTTCCTACTGGCTGACCAAAGATCAGAGTTCTTCCAGACAGGGCCTCCCTGAGCTGGGATAGGTCCTGGGGACTCTGCAGATCCCCATGAGAGGCTCCTAGAATCTTCCCTGTCATCTGCAAAGGAGGGAATTCATTCCTTTACTCTAGAGTTTTTAATGACATTTTAGACTAGAATATTCTTTGCAATGGGTCTGTCCCATGCATTGTAGGATGTCTAGCAGCATCCCTGGCCCCTATCCACTAGATGCCAGGAGCACCCCTTCCACTCATGATGATCAAAAATATCTCAAGATATTGCCACATGTCCTGTGCGGGCTAAGATCATCCCTGGTTGAGACCCATTGATCTAGCCCAAGCCTGGTGAGGATCAGTAATAATCCAGCTCAAAGGCCCCCTTTCTGGGGTCTCTTTAGGCCTCTTTGATCATGATGCAGGAGTCCTTAGGGTTAATACCTTTACCACCACTGCTAAATATTGAACACATATTATATGCCAAATACTTAGCCCCTTGAGATAGAGCTATTATGTGGATTAATCAGATGAGGAAATAGAGGCCCAGAAAGCCACCCAGCCAAGGTATTCCATTGTCCCATGGCTGGTAAATGGTGGCACTGGGATGCAAACTTAGGTCTGTTTTATTCTGAAGCCTGTTCTCATTCTACTGCTCCTCACATCCTCCCTGATCGCAATATACACAGTCCATCCACTCTGAGGAGGTGTCTGGAGGAGGTAGTTCAGTAGATCCTTTATGCTTCCCGAAACAGTCTCCTTTGTGACCCATAAGTTTCTGGGGTACATTTAAAAACAGCTTCTAGAACACACACATTGTGTCTTCATTCACTCGCCAAAGTTCCTCAAGAGTGTTCTTTCTGCAGGCTTATGCTGTGGCCCTGAGGAAAGAGAGATGAGAAAAAATCCCTGTGCTTGAAGAGTCCAGAGGCTGAGGTGGAAGTAGACCTGAGAGGCTTCATTGTCAATACATTGTGGAATGTTCTCTTCTTAGAAAGGCCTGGAAGGGCATTGAAGTTTGCTTGTCTTCGCAGAACAGGGGTTGGCAAACCATGACCTGTGGGTCAAATCTGGCCTGCAGCCTACTTTTGTAAGACTTATGTAGGAATGGTTCTTACATTTGTAAAGGGTTGTTAATAATAATAATAATAATAATAAACCCAATCAAAGAATAGGTGACAGAGACTATATGGCCTGAAAAGCCAAGAATATTTACTATTTGGCCTTTAAAAAAAAAAATGTTCCCAACTCCAATTCCAGAAGGAAAGAAAGCATCTCTGCAGTCATGAGTGGGTGTATATCTAGCAACTAACAATGAATTTTCCTCCTAGGTTCACACAATAAAAGTGTCAATGAGTAAGATTTACTATTCTCTCTCTGTTGGAGGAACCATGACACTACACGATGATCACTTCACAAAGAGATCAAGTTAAACACTGCATACTATGTGTCCATCACTGCTCAGAGCATGGAAAATGTGTGGCTTGGTATATAAGTTAAGGTAACTCTAAGTGCTGTTAATGAATCTAAAATTTCTGAGGCTTAACACAAGAGAAGTTTATTTCTTGCCCAGACACGGTCTAATTGGCTATGGGAATAGGACTGCTCTGCTCCACACAGTCATTCAGGTACCTAGGCTGAGAGACATTCTGCTGTGTTCAGCATGTAACTTCCCAAGTCATCCTGGATGTCACCATCCCGATGGAAGATGGAGGAAGAGAGAGAATGGTGAGTCATCTGGGGGGTGTGGGGGTGGTTATGGGCTAAGCCTGGAAGTGATGCTCATGTTCACTCCCATGTCCTTGGCTAGAACTCAGTCACGTGGTCACACCTAACTACAAGGAAGGCTGGGTAATGTAGCCTAGTTGTGAGCCCATGAAGAAGAGGGAATGGGTTCTGGTGCCCACAAAGCAGTCTTTGCCACCAGAGGAAACTTTGTATGAAACTGGGAATTGGTCCTTCAGTGATGATAAAAAGACTTGATGCTAGTAAGGTGAAAGCTAATAATGCCATATTCAAAGCAAATAAAAACTTGATTGTTTATAACGTCATACAAAACTGCCTGCCTACACACCTGATGTGGTGGAAAATGCACTGGGAACTGGGAAAAGACACAAAAGACGCCCACGAGGCCCAGGGTAAATTAGTCCTCTGGATGTTAAGTGCCTCCTCAGACAAATAAAGGAGGTGGAGCAGCTTCAGGAGTCTGTGAGTTCACATACAGCATTTAAGGACAGGGGAGGACAGCAGTAGGACCAGGAAGAGACCCCACACATGACCACCACATTCTCATCACAAAAGAATTTGATCATTAGTCATACATTATCTGTCTTTTCACAGGATACAGCAAAGATTGTCTTGGGAAGAACCTGGGAGAATGGTGCCTTTGATCCTTATAACCTACTGTGTGAGAAAGGTTATGGAAAACCTCTGTGATATTCAACAGTGCTCATGCCAGGATAAGCAAAGATGAGTGACACAAATGGTTCACTTGGGGGGAGACAGACAGGTAGACAGAATTTAAATTCAACGTGATAGGGGTTAGGAAGGTGTTAGGCAGGGAAACTCACCTGGAGGGGTCCAGGAAGGCTTCCTAGAGAAGGAGATAGTCTCTAGGAGGCTGAATCATGAAGACATTAGCTAAGTAAGATGTGCTTTTAGAGGAGAAGGAAGAATGGCAGGAGACAGTGTTCTAGGAAAAGAGCACAGCGTGAATAAAAGCTTGAAGCATTGAAGAGCACGGTGTATTTGAAGAGCTAGGGGAGTTTGGTGTTGCCAAAGGATAAAGCGAGAAGTTAGGAGCTGGAGAAGTAGACAAGGGTCATAAAGGACCTCATAACTCATGCTAAGGAACCTGTCTTTTATTCCATAGGCAATGGAAGTCACTGAACGGACTTCTTTTTTTTTTTTCCAGGAGTAACATGGTAAGTTTTGGAAAAATCTTTCTCTCCTATTATGGTGTAACAGTCCCAGAACTGTCTCCTGAGGAAAATGATTTTCTCACTCTTCTAAACCATAAAACTAACACATGTGCATTGTAGAAACTTTGGAAAGTGTACCAAAACATAATCAACAGTAAGAAAAAAATTACACATAAACTGTTCATGCAGAGGTTTTGGAACACATTCTTCCAGTCTTTTTCTATCTGTATTTTATTTTATTTATTTACTTATTTTTTTGTCAGGAAGATCAGCCCTGAGCTAACATCCATGCCAATCCTCCTCTTTTTGCTGAGGAAGACTGGCCCTGAGCTAACATCCGTGCCCATCTTCCTCCACTTTATATGGGAGGCCACCACAGCATGGCCTGACAAGTGGTGCATCAGTGCGCGCCTGGGATCCGAACCCAGGCCTCCAGCAGCGGAGCACGTGCACTTAACCGCTGCGCCATGGGGCCAGCCCCTATCTGTATTTTAAAATAGCTGGGATTACAAGTATATGGTACTTTGTTATCACTGTTTTTAAATTTATTTCATATCCATTTCCCCTGTCTCTGAAAATGGGGTCAATAAGAGGCTTCCTGAATGGTCTCCCTCCTACTGTCCCCCCCCTCACCCCTCATTCTATTCTCAACAGGAAGCCAAAGTAATTCTGTTAAAATGTACAGAAAAGTATAAATAACAATAAGAAAAAAAGTTACATATACAATTACCACCCAGAGTCCCACTGTTAACATATTGGTGTATTTTTTCCTAGTCTTTTTTCTGTGAATATTTTTAAATAGCTTAGGTTTCATGGAATATAGTAATTTTTAAAAATTTTCTTTTAGCGTAGCCCCAACATTTAACAGGGAGTCAATTGTACAAACTAATATTCATGAAGTATTTCCTAAAGCATTTGCCAGTCATACAATCCTCCAAATAATCTAGATCCTCTTCTCCCCCAACCCTGGGTCAAGAGAGGCCATTGCAGAGTGGCAGTCTCAGTTTGAATTGCTTAAAGTCCCTGTAAAACTGTATTTTCAATTGTATTTTGGTGTTATGCACTCAGCTTGTACAAGAGATAGCATTTTTACTAAGAAATTTGCTATCATGTTTGCTTTAAGGATGTTATTGAGATCTTGTCCACTACGTCAGGCAATGTCTCCTTTAAGAGGCCTCAAGAGAAACATTCTTCACATAGCTTTTTGCTAAGAAAAGTTTTGCTTCTCCTTAACAGAGAGCATGCGTTTTTAGAAACTTTATTGACAATGCAAACCAGTAACTCAACGTATTCTCTTCTTTTATTGGCCACTAGGAGATTAGAGTTGAAGTTCTAGCGTATGTTATATGGTATTGTATAGTATATGGACCAATATTGCCCTTTTTTAATATAAAATCTTTACTACAGGTATTATTGGTCCATGCACTACACAATACCAATAGTACAAGTTTAATCTTTCAAAATCATCATTTAAACAGGAAAAGACCAAGAAATAAAATTTGAGTCAACTGATTATTTTTCAAAATATTCTCAATGCACATTATCTTCAGTTCCCTTATTATAGTGAAACATGTAAATACAGAGAAATATCCCCTTTAACATATACTAGTGCTGCATGTACTATCCACCACGTAGAACTTTACAGCATACGTTTGTGTCCTAAATTTTCATCCGGCATGATCTTATTCTATCCTTATTTTCTCTTTCTCCTGACCCCTGATATATGTATTTCTACAATGCACTATCTCTTATGGTATAGTAATTTTTACAACATTTTTGGAATGAGAAAAGGTCCCAATAAGCAAATTGTTGTACAGATGGTTGAACAGGGCCAGTCTGGGGGCAAGGAGACCAGTGAGAGGAGCGTGGCAGAGGGACAGGCAGTGCCAGTTTTAGGTAGGGCCCTGAATGTTCACATGGGGAAAAGGAAATAGAACTGAGAACTATTTGTAAAACAGAAACATTTCAACTCAATGACTGATTAGTTGGGATGGAAAGAGAAGTGACCGCTAGGTTTCTGGCTAGGCTGTAGAGTTACCAGTTGGGGCAGGGAGTGGTCTGGGAGGAAATCTGAAGCATTCATTTTCGAACACATTGATTTGAAGGGAACTGTTTAGGACAGCAGCCAGATGGAGATGTTCACGCTTTCTCTACCACTCCATTAATTTCCAGTTATGTTCATTTGCTCTCACTACTTTTTTCAGCCTGGAATACAGCCACCTCTGCTGCTACTACTGACCAAACTTGAGCCATATTTCTGGGCCCTGTTCAGTTCCTACACTTCACAGAAGTCACCTTTGCCCATTTCTTTCTTCTGTCCTCCAATAGCACCTGTTATCAGTGTTATATTTAGAGCACGTTGCTATCGAAGTGCCTCATGTTGCCATTCCACTTGTTTTATCTCATAGGTGAAATTCATCTACTTACTCATTCACCAAATAGTTAGTGTGAACCATCCACACATCCTGTGCTGGGTGATGGGTACACAGATGACTCAGGCCTGGTCCTGGCCTCAGAGAGCTGGCGGTCCACTGGAAAAGGAGACAACATCACACAAAGAAGTCACTCTATGCCTCTTGAAGGCACACGAGGTCCATTCTCCTCTTTACTGTTTCTCATGGTGGCTTGCTCAGGCTACATGCAGAGCCAAGCCTTGACAAATAGTGTATCAACTGGCAGATTATTGACTCAAGCTTGCAGAAGAGAAACTCCATAGCACACCTTGGTGGATGAAATCTGATGTCTTTCTGGGCCACCAAAATTCTTTTATACAGTGTGAGTGGTGACAGCAAATAATGCAAGCCCAGTCCCTAAAATGTGGTTTTCATCTGCTTGGCCATGTTAAGCCTGCTCATGCTGTGCTCACACCCCAAAAGAGGCAAAATCTTATGTGAAGCTCTGACACTGAGGCAATTTTTTGCTCTTGCGGGGTGGACTTGATTTTAATAACAGCTAAGAGGTATTCCAGTCACGGCAGTAAAGACTCTTTCTACCCAGATACATGAGGCATGAGAGATGCCTCAGTAGCACTGCAGGAAGTAGTGAGCTGGGAATTGGAAAAAGTTATCTTTAGGCTCCTGATCTGCCCTTATCTAGCTGCTTTGACTTGGGCGAGCTCCTCCCTGTGTCGGTGCCCTAATTCATAAAAGAAGGCAGCTGGACAGGTGATATTTCAGACCCTTTGTGTTCTTCTCTTTCTGTTTTCTTTTGTGTGACTAAGAAAAAATGTCTGGGGGGCCCGCCTGGTGGCATAGCGGTTAAGATCGCGTGCTCCACTTCAGTGGCCCGAGATTCGCAGGTTCGGATCCCAGGCATGGACCTACGCACGGCTTGTCAAGCCATGCTGTGGCAGCATCCCATATAAAGTAGAGGAAGATGGGCATAGATGTTAGCCCAGGGCCAATCTTCCTCAGCAAAAAAGAGGAGGCTTGGCAATGGATATTGGCTCAGGGTTAATCTTCCTCACCAAAAAAAAAAAAAAAAGTCTGTAGTTAGAGTTTCTCAGAATGATAGTTACTCTGAGTGACTTCTCTTGTGCTCCAATCACGTCAATGGGAAGATCTAGATGTAGAAACTACCAGCTTTAGAAGTTAGGCAATATTTGGGTATGTTGCTGAAAGGAGAAAATTTTTCTTGGAGAAAATTTTTCACTGCACGAGAACAGTTTATCAAGAAGGGCCAGCAACGTGCCTGGGTTGAGGTGGTGTCCTGAAGTCTCCACACATCTAGGTTGCTGCCCTGGAGTGCGAGGGTATGGCTGAGAGCCTGCAACAGGGCGTGATGGAGAAGGCCCAGGCTTGACATGGAAGACACCACTCCTGGCCCCCACCACTTGGGACTGTGGGGCTCAGGACAAAGTCTGAGGTCCCCCTAGACCTCAATCTCTTTACTTAAAAATAAGAGTTTCTCTTCAGTTTCCTGTCTAGCTCTAACATCCTATAAACTCTTGTAAACTGTGTGTACATGTGTGGATATGTGTATGGTTTGCAGGAAATGCTTTGTTTAAAACTGTAAGCTCTTTTGGTTTTCATAATGACAATATCTGACAATCACTGAAAACAGTTTCTCAGCTTTCTTAAGTGCACCATAGAGCTGTGAAAAAGCACACAGGCTTTGAAAGCTGAGTGACCTGAGTCCTCCACCACTGCCACCTCTTCACTGTGTGGTTCTGAGCAAGTCACTTCTAATTTACAAAGTTCCTTTACCTCCCTCATAGTGGCACATTATAATATTGCTGGTGTATGTTTTTGTTGTGATAACAGGTGTTGTGTGTTTTGTTGTGTGTACAGGTGTTGGCACAGTCCATCTTTAATAAATGGTAACCCCTGTATTGTAATGTCTGCAGGCTTAATAAAGACATTTGAGTCTACTATCAAATGACTAATGGATGAACAGTGCAGTCGTTTTTTGGTTTATTCTACAAAAGAATGAGGTAACAACATCTTGATGGAGGAGAAAAAAAACAAATGCACAAATTCTATGGGCTCAGTTTCTTCATTTATAAAATCAGGGGGTGCACTGGGTGATTTTTAAGGTCTCTCTATGAGTTTTTAATTTTAGCTCATAAGCTGGATCTGGATGTAATTCCAAAGCAATTCAAAGAGATAAATTCCAAAATGGAGTTTTAAGTAACAGCAGCATCACGGCAATAAATTAAAGTATGACTGCTTTAGAGGACAACGTTCATTTAGATGTACAATTCAAGTCAGGTTATTTTAATCCTATGTATTGAATGCCTACTCTGCATTTTTCCAGTGCATTGGCCACACCTCAGACATGTGGGAAGAACAGGAAAAGATAGCAGGCAGAGATGGAGACAGTATGAAGTAGAAGGTGAGGACAAGTGCAAGGAGATCAGGCAAGGCTAGTTCTGTCTTCTCCTGGCTAGACAATGACCGGCTGTGTAGAGTATCCTCCTTTATGCAATGAACATATTTCTCAAAGTAGATTAGAAGCATTTATAAATTGGATGATATTTTAAATGTAATATAGGCATATTCTATGGAAAACACTTCTGTGATAAAACTGTAAAAGTGACGTTATTCTCTAATTCTAAATCTATATTGGACCTGCTTAAAGGAAAGTTCAACTCTAGATCTTTTCCTGGAGAGGAAAAGTGATGTCAAGTTACCCTGATGAGAGCCCGATATGGGAACAGCTTGTCTGGCCTCCTGGGCTCTCTGGGGAAAGCAGATGGAGAGGAGGAATAGATGCATATTCCAGAACTGGACTTTGAATGGGCCTTTGGCCAAACTTGGCCCAATTTCTCAACAGAGAGAAAGCACTGACCAAAGCTGAATCTGACTCAAAGCCAATTTGCTTTGGACACATTGTCCTCTGCCAGGCAACCTCAGCACCCTCTCCCTGGGGCACTGACCCGGCCAGGGGAAGGAAATGCCGGGACAGGCAGCTTTGCTCTTTCCCCTTTCTGCCGCCTGGTTCCAGCTTTTGTACAGCTCTCACGATTAGGGCAAGGGGAGGAGAGGGGAGGAACAGACTGACAAGCGGAAGGAGAGGCGATAGGCCCACCCATGAAGATGCAGGGCTTAGAGAAAGCCAGGAAAAGCTGGGAGGGAGTTACTGCAGAAGAAGAAAATAATTTGAACTTGGGGACTAAGAGAAAAACGAGGAAGGGGTTCAGGAAAACCTCAAGAACACGATGGAAAAGAAGGAGGAAGGGAAAAAGCCAAGATGGAAAGCGAGCTGGGCAGAAGTACACAGGACGTGGTCAAGCTCAGAGCTCCTCCAGGTGCTAACCCAGACCCCAAGTTCAAACCCTGGTTTAGAAAAATGTCCTGTGGTTAACTCTTCAGTGTGAAGCCCAGTGTGTAGGAATTTCCTTTAACTGTTGCTTCTTTACATACTTCTGGAATGACGAGGAATTTAGGCATGATAGCTCATTTTCCAGAAAGATTCATGGTAGGATTTCTAACAGCAGAGGCTGCATTTGAAGGAGAAGTTGTAACAGGAATGGCATGCTAACATGTTGGCAGGGGCTGAAGAGGAGGAGGGGTTAATATTCAAAATTTGGTTGGTGTTCAATTTGGAGTCACTGCTTTAGTTTCAATATAAATGTAAGGAATTTAAAGCCGTATTACTGGGATATCAGCGTACAAATATCCAACACACCCCATCCTGAGGAGAGCACAAACACATGGGATGCACTGATAATTCGAATGTCCACTTCACTGCTCCATTTGTTAAAGCAGTTACGGGAGAGAATACGATTGCTTGGACGAATTGTAGTTCTTTCGCGGTACCTACCTTCCTGGAGGCCAACCCGTCAGGCAGAAGAAACAAAGAGGAGCAGAATCAAATGATGTAAGTAACCCACAAATTATGTAACCAACCTTTGGGAGATAACCAAGGTAAGAGTCAACATATTCAACTGCTAAGTCACAGGATCAACAAATCAGATCTGACCCTGGACACAAACAGCCCCTATCAGCAGGGGAGATAACATTCCCAAAGCAGCTGATTCTTCCTCACAGAGGTGTTTGCACACCGGCAGCTATGTACCTAATCATTTCATATTATTTGTTTAATATCTGTCTTCCTCTCCAGACTGTAAGCCTATTGTGAGGTTTCCCTAGTGCACTGAAGATGCTTGATAAATCTGTTATCTGACTACTAATAGCACACCAGTGAATCATGCAGAAAATACCTCATCTCACTGTGTTGTGGCTAATTTAAAAGAAGAGGCATGGAGAAGTGGAAATGCCCTTAACATCAGGACAGCAGCTCTGGTCATCCTCCAGCTCTGCTATGAACTTGTTGTGTGACTTTGGTCAAGTCACTTCCACTCTATCTCTGACTCCTCTGCTGTGAAGTGACAGGATTGGATTCAATGCCCTCTGGGGCCAATTCCAGCTCTAACAGTCTGTGATTCAGCTTGCCTATAAAGTGGGCAGGGGAGGTTTACTTATGACCAGAACAAAATATTAGGAACTGATAAAAACTGCCAAATATTGCTTAGAGGCAAAGTGGGAATAAGACTTTATTCAAAATATGCTGGGGTTGCATGATGCAAACGTTTCTTTTGTGAGAGAGGAAGGCCATAGGCTATGATTACTTACTCCACCACTGAGCTTCCTGGGTAGCTCTGGCCAACCTAAGATACCTTGTTCAAGGTCCATTTCCTACTGAGTTGTCACACCGTTGAATTATTGTCGACTTGAAGTCCAAAAGGGGAAATATTTTGCAATCTAGAGTTGGACCCTGGAGCTATACAATCATGATTACTGATACAGATTTTCCCAGAAGCATTCGGCACAGCAGGGCCCTCCCGAGGAGCCCTCACATTTCTGCGTGCCATCTTGTGAGCTCACAGAAAGGGTGGTGCTGTGGTTCTATGAACATTTTCCCAAATGAGCAAGTGAAAAGATTTCATTTTTGCCTCTTCCTGAATCATTTCTTTTCTTTAATTAAATATGAAATGCACTTTTAAACAAAACATTTTTTTATAGCTCAGTTTAAAAAGTACTTTAGGAATAAGGTCATATTTGTCTTCAAAAAAAGAGTAATCTGTGTATTGAGCCAGAGGATAATAAACCCAGAGCTTCCTGAATCTTAACACAGATGCAGTTTTGACTGTTGTTGACTTTTAAAACTCCAACACCCTCAGAAAGCTCTTCATGGAGGTGTTGGCACACTTGCAATTATGTACCTAATCATTATGATAATGGTGATAAAAAGAACTATACCATGATGTGTTCAAGTATCCCTGGATTGGCATTCAGAAGCCCTAGCTTTTCCCCCAGTTGGTGTATGACCACAGCCCTGCCTCTCTGAGCTTCACTTTGCTCCCGGTGAACTATTCAACTAGGTTCTCAGAAGCTCTGGGCTCCATGGAGAGCCTTTGAGGTCCAGGAGGACGCGGGTAAGAAGAGAAGAACCGAGAAATAGGTGGGTCCTGGGTTTCCACAGCTGGAGCTCTATTCTTGTTTTTTATATGTGTTCAGAGTCTTCATAAAATTTCATTGAAGAAAGGATTCTGCTGCTTACAAAGAGTTTGAACAGTTCTAAAAAAATGTCTTCTGAGTTCATGTTCACAAAAACTTGTGAACTAAGGTATATACACACTTACACACACAACTTCCACAATGCAAAAACATGACTGCTTAATGTTCCACGGATCATGTTGAAAAAGAATCCTGGTGTCACTTTCATTTCATGCTCTAGTGTCTCTCAAATGTGGCCCTAGGTGCTGCTGGGAGTGGGGAGCACTGCATTTGACTGAGTCTTCATCTGACAACCGAGTCAGGTAGAGGTGGAGATTCAACTTTTAGAAAGAAAGCTTAGAGCTCATCTGTCTATCCCTTAACTTTATACGTGAAGAATCTAAGGCCTGGAAAGGTGAGTGACTTGCCCAAGGTCACGAAACCAGTGGTGGCAGAGCCATCATTAGAGGCCAGGTCTCTAAATCCCAGCCCAGTGCCCTTCCCAGCACACCATGCTCTTGGAAAATGATGGAACTGCAAATGTGATGTCTGGATACCCTGTATTGATGATCCAGAAACAAAAATGTTCCGCATGCACCTCTGTGGTATGGGCTGATCTTTAGATCTACCAAGACCCTAAAAAAAAAAAAAAATGGTGCATGCACACACACACACACAGACACACATACAGGCTCTTTGCCAAGGGGATAAGGGGTAATGAAAAATCCTTGGCAAATGGATACTTCAAAGCTTCAGAGGGTTTATCTGAAGGAGACTTTGAATAGAGTGCACTGTTTTATGGGTCCTCCTAATCCGCAGTAAATGTGCCTTGCTGAATAAGCAGAAACATTTTTAATGACTACTAGAGAGCTGTAGACACAGATCTGTAACTGTGTGTGAGAGCTGGGTTTCCTGGGACCTTTAGTCTCTTGTGTTACAAGCATGGAGGTAGAATTGTATCTATGCCGCTGGCTCTGAGCTAACGAATTTAGAGAGCCCAAGGCTTTTCCCTCTGAAGGTTGGTGGCCAGTTACTCTTTACTCAGTCCCATCAACGACTATTTCTACCACCACAAACTATCTCCACCTCTACCTCCACCACTAAGAACATTCTTTTAGCTCATTTTAGCCTCACAATATCCCTGGGTGGTATGTCATATGTGAGTTCAGAACCTCTTCTCTGGGTCAGAAGTAGGTGGTGGGCCAGAAACTGAAATGGGTTCAGTATAGTTTGCTGAGTTCAAGCCAGGAGGGGGTCTCATGTCTGGGGAAGTCCAGGGGAGTCAGGTCATGACATGGGACACTAGAGGTCCACAGAAGACAAAGGCCCAAGGTCCTGTGGTTCAAGATTCAGGGAAGGAGACTGAAATCAGGGTGAGCCCCAGGGAGCTGAGGGGTGAAGGCAGCAAAGCCAGAAGGCCAATTTTGAGGATTTCCCAGCCTTGCTCTGTGGCAATCCCTGCATCTCCTGCTTCTGGGGCCTCTGGGCAATTCCATCTCTGGCAGCGCCTTCAATAGGGTTAGAATTGTAAGAATTTGTCCAGTTATTTGGAGTTTACGCTTTGTGGGTGGAATGAGCAAAATGGGGCATTTTCAGGGCAGGGCCAGACTTCAGGCTCTAGGCTGCAAATTCAAGAACTGTGGCTTTCTGAGGTCGCTTTCAGGCCTCATACTGGGTGTCTTAAACTTACTCTCTCTTTTGCAGCAGCTCCACATTCAAGGAATTCATTTCACTTCCTCAGTCTCACCCCGTCTTGACAATTACAACTCCTTTTCAGGAGACGAGAGATTTAATTGTTACTTGACCATTGTGTAGATTGGTGTGACACACCAAAGCAAGTCTAACATGGTTTAACAAAACCTACCGAAGAGCACCGGATAAGAAAAGGTACCAAACACAGAGAGTAAAGCAAAGTGAAGTGAAATTACTGTTGCCTCTACCTTCTGCAACAAAGGAAACAAAAGAGGAATTGGGAAGAGTCAAGGTTAGGATGGGCATGGCCTCTCCCAAGGCTAAATCTGCAGAAAATTGCTGGATGGTGGAGTGAAAATTCAGGAAGAAGACAGACACACTTTTAAAAATATAATAAGTTCCAAAAGCGATTCATGCAAGATACCTGATTTTTTTTTTTTTAGTGGAAATTTAAAAGGAAATCAAAAAAATGACAACACCTTTTTTTTTTTTTTTTTTTTTTGTGAGGAGATCAGCCCTGAGCTAACATCCGCCAATCCTCCTCTTTTTTTGCTGAGGAAGACGGCCCTGGGCTAACATCGGTGCCTATCTTCCTCCACTTTATATGGGACGCCGCCACAGCATGGCCTACCAAGCAGTACCTCGGTGCGCGCCCGGGATCCGAACCAGCGAACCCCGGGCCGCCGCAGCGGAGCGCGCGCACTTAACCGCTTGCGCCACCGGGCCGGCCCCGACAACACCTTTTTACCTGGAGTGAAAATAACTTGTGTCCTTTCTTCCAATCTCAGGTCTAGTAAGTCTTTCTACCCTAAAATGGGGTGGAAGAAAAATTTCTGTGACTCATATCCCATGCTGAAAGCTTGAAGATTTTGCAGACAAGAAAAGGCTGTGAGAAGGCCCATAGCACAGGAATAAAAGACAAAAACTTTGGGAATGAGAAGAGAGGGAGGGACTGCTGGAGGAAGAGAGAAAAGAGAGTACATATTGAAAAAGAGTGAAGGGGATACACATAGTACACTTTATATCAGCCGAGGAGCATTCACAAGAGGGTGCACTTAAAAGCAGTAAGTCTCCACACCTGCATATAGAGCAAGAAGAACAATGAGATAGAGACTGCATCCAACTTTCCACCCCTCGTCGCAACTCTCTAAAGTCTAACATTGAGAACTTCCTTGAAGTTCTGGGTAGGTGTCCCTTTGGACCAACTACCCATATTATGATAATTAAGTTATACCTAAGACATTTTTAGTGTGGATCTTAAGGAGGCCTTGGGAAGGTACCTCTTTTGTTAAGAGAGGAATCCAGAGAGATTTAGCGGATGTCCTGTAGTGAAGTACATGCACTGAGCATATGCTCCAAGGTCCCCTACTTGTTCTGCAGAGTCATATGGCTCTATTTTGGGTTTGGAAGGTGAGAACACTGATATCATATCACTTGTATCTATTGTTGCATAACAAATTAAAAAATGGGACCCAACTCTATGCTGTCCACAAGAAACTCACTTCAAATGTAATGATATAGTCAGGTTGAAAGTAAAGGAATGGAATAAGATATATCACGCAAATGCTAATAAAATGAAAGCAAATGTGGCTATATTAATATCAGATAAAGTAGACATCGGAACAAAGAAAATTACCAGAGATAGAGAGGAGCATTATGTAACAGCGAAAGGGTCAATCCACCAAGAAGACATAGCAATCCTATGTGGATACACCAAACAACAGAGCTGAAAAGTACGTGAAGCAAAAAATAATAGAACAGAAAAGAGAAATAGACAAATCCATAATTATAGTTGGAGACTTTAACACCTCTTTCTCTCTCAACAATTTATAACAGCTAGACAGAAAATCAGCAGGAATATAAAAGAACTCAACAACACTGTCAACCAACAGAATCTAGCCGACATTCATGTAATACCACCCAGCAGCAGAATACATCTTCTTGTCAAGTCCCTATGTAACAGACACTAAGATAGACCATATCTTGGACATAAAACAAAACTCAACCTATCTTGAAAAGTTGAAATAATAAAGACAGTGTTCTCTGACAAAAATGGAATCAAACTATTAGTCAATAACAGAAAGGTAACAGGAAAATCTCCAAACACTTGGGAACTAAACAATGCACTCCTAAATAACCCATGAGTCAAACAGGATGTTTTAAGAGAAATCAAAAAATACATTCAGTTGAATGAAAACAAAAACGTAGCATGACAAAATTTGTGGGACACAGCTAAAGCAATGCTGAAAGTGAAATTTATAGCACTAAATACATGCATTAGAAAAGATGAAAAGTCTAAAATCAATAATCTAAGCTCCCACATCAAAACCTAGAAAAATAAATTCAAAGCAAGCAGAAGGAAGAAAATGAAGGTAAAAGCAGAAATTCATGAAATTAGAAACAAAAATGATAGAGAAAATCCACAAAATGAAGAGCTGGTTCTTTGTAAAGATCACTAAAATTGACAAACCTCTAACAAGATGGAGAAAGAAAAAAAAGTGAAAATACAAATTACCAGTATTAGGGGTAAAACAGAGGCCATCACTATAGACCCTGCAGACATCAAAAAGACAATAAGGGAATACTACAAACAACTCTACACACATAAATTTGAAAACTTAGACAAAATGGCCCACTTTCTCAAAGAACACAAACTACCATATTCATTCCTAGAGGATATTATACTAAGTGAAATAAATCAGACAGAGAAAGACAAATACCATATGATTTCACTTACATGTGGAATCTAAAAAGCAAAACAAATGAACAAACAAAACAAAACAGAAACAGACTCATAGATACAGGGAAAAAATTGATGGTCACCAGGTGGAGGAGAGGTTGGGGGGCAGTTGAAATAGGTGAAGGGGATTAAGAGGTACAAACTTCAGTCATAAAATACATAAGTCATGAGGATGCAAGGTACAGCCTAGAAAATATAGTCAATAATATTATAATAACTTTGTATGATGACAGATGGTAACTAGACTTATTATGCTGATCATTTCATAATGTATATAAATATCGAATCACTGTGATGTAAATCTGAAACTAATAGGATATTGTATGTCAATTATACTTCAATAAAATAGCAGCAACTTCAAAAAAAATGAAATAGATAATTTGAATAACAATATAACTATTAAGAAATTGAAGGGGCTGGCCTGGTGGCGCAAGTGGTTAAGTGTGTGCACTCCACTTCGGCGGCCCGGAGTTCGCAGGTTCGGATCCCAGGCGCGCACCACACACCTCTTGTTAAGCCATGCTGTGGCGGCATCCCATATAAAGCAGAGGAAGGTGGGCATGGATGTTAGCTCAGGGCCAGTCTTCTTCAAGAAAAAAAGGGGAGGATTGGCATCGGATGTTAGCTCAGGGCTAGTCCTCCTCACAAAAAAAAAAAAAAAAGAAGAAATTGAATTCATAATTTATAAACTCCCAAGAGGTAATCTCAAAGTCCACATGGTTTTACTGGAAAATTCTACTAAATGTTTAAAGTAAAATTAACATCAGTTATACACAATCTTTTCCAGAAAATAGAATAAAAGGGAAGACTTTCCAATTCATTTTATGAAGCTGGTATTACTCTGATAACAAAAACCTGATAAAGACAGTACAAAGAAAGAGAAAACTAAAAGAACAATATTCCTCATGAATATGGATATAAAAATCCTTAACAAAATATAAATAAACAGAATTCAGCAATATATAAAACATATATATACATGCTTATTATGTATATAAATACATATACATATGAAATGATCTGTTTATGTCAGGGATGCAAGTATGATTCAATATTTTAAAATCAAAATCACTCAGTGTAATCCACCATATTAACAGGCTAAAGAAAAAAAATCACATGATCTTACCAATCTATGAAGAAAATGCATTTGACCAAATTCAATACCTGTTTATCATAAAAGCTCTCAGAACGTAAGAATAGAGAGAAACTTCCTCAATCTGATAAAGTGCTCCTACAGAAAACCTACAGCTAACATTATACTTAATGGTGAAAGACTGAACACTTGTCTGCTAAGATTGGGAACAAGGCAAGAATATCCACTCTCACCACTCTGATTCAATACTGTGCAGGAAGTTGTAACCAGTGCAACAAGGCAAGAAAATGAAATAAAAGGTGTATAGATTACAAAGAAAGACACAAAATCATCCTTATTTGCAGATGACATGATTGTCGAAGTAGAAAGTCCCAAGGAATCTACAAAAAACATCTCTTGGACCATCTGCAAAAAAAAATTGAGGTCAGCAAAGTCATAGAATATAAAATAACTATTAAAAAACTATCAATGAACACATAGACAGTGAAATTAAAAATGCAATACCATTTGCGATTGCTGCCATAATGAAGTACTTAGGTATCAATCTAACAAAACATGTACAAGACTTGTATGCTGAAAAATATACAATGCTGATGAAAAAAATCAAAGATCTAAATAAATGGAGAAATAGACCTTGTCCATGAATTGGAAGATTCAGTATAATAAAGATGTCAATTCTCTTCAAATTGATATACAGGTTTAATGCACTTCCTGCCAAATTCTCAGCAAGATTTTTTATAGAAATAGACAAGAGTATTTGAAAACT
Source organism: Diceros bicornis minor (assembly GCF_020826845.1). NCBI lineage: Eukaryota > Metazoa > Chordata > Mammalia > Perissodactyla > Rhinocerotidae > Diceros > Diceros bicornis. The sequence goes on along the minus strand of NC_080755.1, from coordinate 12,813,953 downwards.
TATATGGAAGGCAAAGGAACTAGAAGAGCTAAAATAATTTTGAAAAAGAAGAATAAAATGGGAGAATTCAGTCTACTCTATTTCAAGACTTATTATATAGTGATAGTAATCAAGACTGGACCAAGATGGCATTGGTGGAGAGATAGACACATAGATCAATGGAAGAGAACAGAGAACCCCAAAATAAATCCCCACCAAAATGCCCAACTGATTTTTGACAAAGGTGCAAAAACAGTTCAATGGAAGAAAGATACCTTTTCAACAAATACTGCTGGAACAATTGGACATCCATAGGCAAAAAAGTAACCTTGACCTAAGTCTCCACCTTATACAAAAATTAACACAAAATGAATCACAGGCTTAGATGCAAAACACAAGTCTAAAAACTCAAAGAAAATAGAAGAAACTCTTGGGGATCTAGGGCTAGACAGAGTTCTTAGACTTGACACCAAAATATCATCCATATAAGGGAAAATTTATAAGTTGGATCTTATCAAAATATAAAAATTTTGCTCTTCAAAAGACTGTTCAGAGGATAAAAAGATAAGCGACAGACTGGAAGAAGAAATTTGCAAACCACATAACTGACAAAAAGCTAGTATCTAGAAAATATAAAAAATTCTCAAAACTTAGTGGTTAAAAAATCAAATAATCCAATTAGAAAATGGGCAAAAGACATGAAGAGACATTTCACTAAAGAGAATATATAGTTGGCATCATCAGCCATTAAAGAAGTGCAAATATCACTAATACATCTATCAGAACAGCTAAAATAAAAACTAATGAAATAAATGCTGGTGAGAATGCAGAGAATGGGGGATCACTTATTCATTGCTGGTGGGAATGTAAAATGATACTGTCACTCGGGAAAATAGATTGATGGTTTTTTAAAAAAATAAATAAGTAAACATGCAACCCAACAATTGCACTCCTGAGCATTTATCCCAGAGAGATGAAGACTTATGTCCACACAAAAACCTGTACACGAATGTTCATAGCAGCTTTATTTGTAATACCCAAAGACTGAAAATAACCCAGATGTCCTTCAATGGGTGAATATTTAAGCAAACCGGTAAATCCATACCATGGAATGCTTCTCAGTAATAAAAGGAACAAACTACTGATGATGCAACAACATGCATGAATCTCTAAAGAATTATGCTGAGTGAAAAGACCCAATCCCCAAAGGTTAAAAACTTTATTATTCCATTTATATAACATTCCTAAAATAACAATATTATAGAAAGGAAAACAGATTAGTTGTTGCAAGGGGTTAAGGAGTGGATGAGGACAGAAGGGAAATTGGTAGAGCTGCAAAAGGGCAACCAGAGTGATCCTTTGGTGACATTCTGTCTCTTGACTGAATCAATATCAATATCCTGGTTGTGATATTGTACTATAGTTTTGCAAGATGTTACCATTAAGAGAAACTTATGCAAAGGGTACATGGGATCTCCCTGTATTATTTCTTGCTTTCAGGAAGATTGGCCCTGCACTAACATCTGTTGCCAATCTTCCTCTTTTTCTTTTTTTTTCTCCCCAAAGCCCCAGCACATAGTTGTATATATCGTAGTTACATAGTTGGAGCTCTTCTATATGGGACACTGCCTCAGTATGGCTTGATGTGCAGTGAGTAGATCCACACCCAGGATCTGAACCAATGAACACCAAACCACTGAAGCAGAGTGCTCGAACTTAACCACTATGCACCAGGCTGGCCCTCCCTTTATTATTTCTTACTGCTGCTTGTGAATTTACAATTATCTCAAAATAAAATGTTTAATTAAAGCAAGTCAATTCCATTGATAATAGTACCAAAAAACATAAAGTGCTTAAGGATAAATTTAATGAAAGGTAGGAAAGACTTCTACACTGAAAACTACCAAATGTTACTTAGAGAAATTGAAGAATCCCTAAATAAATGAAGAAATATCTCATGTTCATAGACAGGAAGACTTAATATTATTAAGACATCAATTCTTCTGAAATTGATTCATAAATTTAATGCAACCCCAATCAAAATACAAACTGATTATAAAATGATTATAGAAATTCAAAGAAACAGAATACCCAAAACAATTTTGAAAATTTACGACTTTCAAGGACTGATTTTAAGACTTACTATAAAGCTCTTATCGTCCAGACAATGTACCATTAGAGCTAAAATGAATATATAGATTAATGAAACATAATAGCATGTCCAGAAATGGATCTACACATGTATGGTCAATTGACTTCTGAAAAATTGCCTGCATAATTCAATGGAAAGAGAGAGTATTTGGTGATGTTAATGTTCTACATCTTAATTGTGGTGGTGGTTACATGGGTACATAAATTTGTCAAAACCCATTAAACTGTGCACTTAAAGTGGATACATCTGATTGTATGTAAATCATTATATGTAAATGAGCCTGGGCCCCTACCTCACACCATATACAAAAATTAATTTGAAATGGATTGTAGACCTAAATGTAAATGCCAAACTAAAAAACTTCTAGAAAAAAATAACAGGAGAAAATCTTTACAGCTTTAGTGTATGCAGATATTTTGAGACACAAAAATCACTAACCATAAAAGAAAAAAATTGATAAATTTTACTTTCCCCAAATAAACCTTTCTGTTCTTAAATCAGTGCTTTATAATGCTGGCAGTACATTTGAATCATCTGGAGAGTGTTAAAACAAAACAAAACAAACAAAACACCTATTCCAGATTAACTGAATCATAATATCTTTTAGAGAAAACACTGATTTAAAGTATGTCTTTGGCTTTATTTTCAAAGCACAAGCATATCTCATACTCAGTTTATGTATCCTTATGTCTCTAACATATGGTACACTTTTCTCTTTGTATATGAATGCATAAATGGAGATAGTAAGTTGTATATACATAAATTAATTTATTCAATTTGCAACCTTTCATATGTATCAGGGACTATGTTAGATGCTAGGTTACACAAAGAACTCAGACAATTCCTGACCAGAATTACATGGGCAGTCAGAGTTCTAGGTGGGATAAAAGTTGTGTGAATATATGGAGTAAAGTGGGGATGCAAAGGGATAGAGTCCACCTGATGTGGGTGCCGGGGACAGGAGTCAGAAAAGGCTTCAGTGAGGAAGAAGGGGTTTCATTTGAGTCAATTCTTGAAAGACGATTAAGTGTGATCTAGCTGTTCTGAGACCATTAGAGCAACCACACCCGTTACACACACTTTGTGCACATATAGGCAGCATATAAATTTTTCAATATCCCAAGTCGCCATGCCTAGCTTATAGCTGTGGAGCTTCAGGGAGAAAATCCACTGCATTTTCCGATCATTTCTGTCTCATATTGGGAGGCCCAGGGAGGTAGGAAGAATATTTTCCAACTGCCTTCCTCTCGTTATTCCTCTGTTCTCTTTTCCAGCTGATGAACCCCAACAGCCCTGGGTCTTCCAAAGCTAAAGAAGTCAGGACCGAATTTCTGATAAGTGGCCATTTAAGATCTTTGTTAACCTATTCCTCTCAGTTCTAGCTCTTGTCCTCTGACTTGTTTTGATCCACAAGCTTCTGTCAGGCTCATCAGTCAGGTTAGTTGGAACACACTGTTGCACACCATGTGTCCTCCTTTTGCTTTTAGAGAACAGGAGTCTGTTGTATAACTCCTCCATCTCCACAGAAATGCAGATGGCTCAAAGGGGGTCATTTGCTTTTTTGTGTTGCTATCAGCATCTTTGAAAAAATATTCCATAGATAAATTGATTTCAGGACATTGGAGTATTTGATGGGAAGAAACTATATGTACAAAGAGTGAATTTTGTATAAACAGCAACTGTGAAGGGAAAAAGATGATATCCACAGATATGCCTTCATACCCTCAGGGTAATATATATATCTGTTTGTCCACTGAATCAAACAAACATATGTATACTACAAGGCTCCTTTTCCCACCCTGTGCCTGAGGAGAAGGACACGTAAGATTCGTTTCTGCAGACTCCCAGTCCCTCCTAAGAATCACACTCACATCGTGTTTACATCTCACGGCCTTCTGGCTACCTCACCAAACGCCTCCAGGCCTTTGCTCAGTGAGCCAGTCGGGCTCCCAGAAAATCCTTCATTCTTTCCCAACTGTGCCTCCCAAGACAGATGTTCTATATCAAGAACACCAAGTCCTGCCCTGAGGTCTTAGCCAGCAGAAACTCACGAGTGGCCCTTGCCTTGGGGAGATGACGTAATGCGTCGTGGAGATGTGTGCTACAATCTCCACCAAATCGCAGAAGACAGCATGGACTCACAGGGCCTGGGGCAGGGGTATTGGCAGCCCATGTCCCCTCTCTTTACACAGTATGTGAGTCAGCCTGGGAGAACGTGTCTTGTCCCTGGCATCTCGAGGAGTGGATTCTACAGCTCCTCAGCTAATGATCTAGTTCCCAATGCCCTCTGCTTGCAGGACATTCTTCTTCTTAGGGTAATGCTGTAGTGTAAGCCTGTGTCCTCTGCTGTATTCCCCCAGCAGTCTGGGGGAAGGTGCTCTGAGTGACATAAAGGGTAGTCCCAAAGCCAAGCACTCTGCGTGACAGGGCAGGCCTCAAGGGCCTTATTTACTCCATGTACACTAATACATCTATGTATACTAACAACACACTTATGGATGCTAACAACACGTTTAACTCTCTGATTTCTGAGCCCACAGCCAACAGAAGTAGTCAATTCTCAGGGGATCCTGGAACCAGCAGGGACAGGCCTAGTGACATTGCCTAGCTCTTAGTAGGTGCTCAAAACATATTTGTTGAACAAAAGAATGATCAAAAGCCATCCAAAAAGGCACAGCTAACAGGAAGACAGGGCTGCAAAAGACCACCCAATCTAAAATGGGTGCTCTCACGCCTTGAGTCTTTTAGAACAAAGAAAAGAATAAATTGCAAACTGCCTGCTCAGAGCTACATACTTAATTGTTATCTTAATTACTCATGTAGCTGTCCTGTGAGGTATTAAGAACATCATTTTACAGACAAGGAAATAGAAGTACAGAGAAGCGGAATGGTTTGCCCCAGGTCCTCCAGCTAATAAGGGACAAGGCCTCAGTCCCAGCTCAGGTCTCCCTCGAAGGCCTGTGCTCTCAGCCATATTTTACTACCTCGTTTTAGCTACTACCTCAAACTGAGCTCTTCCAACTCTCCTCCCTGGGCCAATTCAAAGCTCAACGTTTCCCTCTATATGGTTTGTTTTTTTTTTTTTTGGTGAGGAATATCAGCCCTGAGCTAACATCCATGCCAATCCTCCTCTTTTTGCTGAGGAAGATTGGCCCTGGGCTAACATCTGTGCCCATCTTCCTCCACTTTATATGGGACGCCGCCACAGCATGGCCTGACAAGCAGAGCATTGGTGCGCGCCCAGGATCCGAACCCGGGCCACCAGCAACAGAGCACATGCACTTAACCGCTACGCCATGGGGCCAGCCCCACCTCTATGTGGTTTTAACAGATGCCTGACTGGCTTCTCTGTGTCCAGTCTCTGCCCACCATCCCATGCATGATTTTTTAGGCTCTACCTGAGTAATCTTTATCAAAACAAATGCAGATCATGCCACTCCCTCTTAGAGACCTCAGAGGCCCCTCCTTGGCATGGCACCTGAGGCCCTTCCTGAGCTGGCCCCCATGTGCCCTTCCAGTGTCGTCTCTGCCTCTTCCTACCACACTGCCCACGTCCTAGCCCCCTACCAATGTTCTCAATGTACTTCATGCTTTGTTCACGCTACTTCATCAGCTGAGAGGCTCCTCCTCCTCCTCCCAACCCGAGAAACAGCACCCTGCCATCCACCAGCAAACTACCACTGACACCACCTTTCTCCCGCTACCATCAAGGACCACTTCCAATGTCATCTTATCTGTGACGCCTTCCTGGACTTGTGTGGAACAGGCCCTGCACTGAATTCCCACAACACAGCATATTTATTGGACGTATTAAACTTAGTTGTTTAAGTATGTTTTTTCCTTCTAAGCATAAAATTTCTATCTGGTAGGGATTTTGTTTAATTTATTTCCAATTCCTAGCATAGAGCCAGATACATAGACAATTAATAATGACCAATAAACAGTCTATGCTCATAGACTTGAGTATCAGGTTAAATCACGGTTAGAAACACTGTTTAAGAATGCAGAGAGCATGCAATTTATTATAGAATGATTGATGTTCACAAACATCTACATTTGTAAGAAGTGTTGTGCTTAAAGAGGTAAATTTCAATTATATGGAAATATACTTCTGTAGAAGACCTCATTCCCTCTCAATTCCAAATGAATGAAGACATTATTTTAAACAATAATGTGCAGTTTAAATAAACTCCAGGCCCTGGTCAGCAGCATTAGTTCATAGGTGATCTCTAAATAACCAGAAAGATAGAGTTTATGTATGTATACACACATATGTATATAAATTCTATATACCATGTACCTGTTTGGTGGCATCTCAATGAGCAATTTGGATTTATTGGGATGGTCCCACAGTGGAGTCAGACAAGCTGAGGGACATGTGTGATGTGGGCTGCCTGGTCCTTTGATGTACCACCTGCACGTCGTGGCTTATGGCTCAGCTTCCTCAGCTATAGAAAGGACACAACATTGCTTATCAAACAGGATGGTTTTAAAGCAACACAGTTAAACCCTTGGGATTATGATCTCATTAAATTTGAATATGGTTAGGATCTAGGGTGAAGTTTACCTTTGTACTATTCATAAAAGAAAAGGTTTAGAAAACCAAGAACCATATAAACCACATTGCTGGGTAGAGGGATGTGAAAATATCTAAGCAAATAAACCGTCTTTAAGCCACTTCAAACGTTAGAAAAGCATTTATTTGCATAAAGATGAATGATATGCCTGGCTCTGCCTGGAACCATTTGTCACTTTCCCCTTTTTTTAACTAACTTTTACCCTTCAAGTTGCGCCTTAACTGTCACTCCCCATGGGAAACCTCCTCTGACCCCCAGACTAAGTGGCTCACTCCTTTATATACTCTTAGACTGCCCTACGTTCTCCATTATTTTAATTGCTTGTTTAGTATCTGTCTTCCTTGCAGGCAGCAGATTCCACAGGAACAGTGGTGACGAAGTTTTTAGCTCTTAGCACGATCCCTGGAATGCTGCCAAAAGATACTTAAGTGACTGTGTGAGTGAATAAATGTGTGCTAATTACAAATCACAGGTTCCTCTAAGAAACGTTTTCTGAACAAATCACTGAGTGGATTGAATAGTCATTTCTTTAACCATTCTCTCCCCCTTTCTCTTTCTTTCTTTCAACAACTATTAATTAAACGCCTACTTTGCGTCAGACTCTGTGTTGGTGATGAAATAGATACATTTCTCTGCCCCAAGAAAGCCACTGCCTCCTGTTGGTGCAGGATGCACCTATACAGAATCCCATAATGCTTTGCAGTACTTATCTATTAACATATTTGGTCTCCACAACTAGGCTGTAAGCTCCTCAAGCTCACAGTCAGAGTCTTACTCTTCATACATTAGCAGAACCTGGCACAATGAGCTGCACAGAGTAAGCACTTGATAAATGCGTGTGGAGTGGTGAATAAAATATTCTAAATGATACAGTCCTTTGGAAATGAATTCAGCAAAATGAATTGAGTATCTTAACATACTTATATCCTGTAATTCCAATGTTGCTTAAGTAAATCATACAAATTTAAATAAAAATATCTATATAAAAATATTTGTTATTTATAATAGCAAAAACTGAGAACCAGCTAAATGTCCATCTGCACAGAGAAGGTTAAATAGTCCATGGCACACGTCTACATGTTGGGATAAGGTCCAGGCTTTACAAATGTTTCTAAGAAAGAGCATAGGAAAATGATTATGAAATAATGTTAAATTAAAAACAAGTATTAATGGGCTGGCCCAGTGGCTCGGCGGTTGAGTGCGCGCGCTCCGCTGCTGGCGGCCCAGGTTCGGATCCCGGGCACGCACTGACGCACCGCTTCTCTGGCCATGCTGAGGCGGCGTCCCACATGCAGCAACTAGAAGGATGTGCAGCTATGACATACAGCTATCTGCTGGGGCTTTGGGGGAAAAAAATAAATAAATAAAATTATTTTTTAAAAAAAGTATTAAAATAGTATATATTAAAATTTTATATATTGTATATTTTTATATATAATTGTATATATGCAAAATTTTAAATATCATATTTATTTTTTAAAATTAAAGCAAGCTAATCATAGGAAACACAATACCTGAAGGAAATATATCAAAATTTCATGTGTTCGGTGAATGATCAATGGACGTTTTGCTTTAATTTCCTCATGCTTAAGTCATTTCCAAATTTTCTTAAATATTTTTTCATTTTGTAATAAAAACAACATCACTAAAGACTTCCATTTCTAGACATTACGGAGTAATAGTCTCTCCCACCTTAACTAGAGAACTGGACAAAATATATGAAATGACAGTTTTGGGTACTGGACAACAGGTAACACGGGAGGATAATCCCTAGCAAAGATAATCCCCTGAATGCCCCAGCTCACTGCCTGGAGAGAGTGTCAAGGTCACAGCAGTCTATGATGTACACACAAAATCGCCTAGCAAGGCATTTCTCAGAACGTACCCCGGTCGTTACGTGATATGTGACTATATTTAGAAAACAAAAATGCAGGATATCCCATTAAATTTGAACTTCAGATAAACAACAAGTAATTTTTTAGCATCAATATCTCCCAAATATTGCATGGGACATACTCATATTAAAAAATTATTTGTTGTTTATCTGAAATTCAAATATAATTAGATGTCCTGTAGTTTATCTGGCAAATCTGTGTAATGTGTCTCCATTTTATGTACCAGGCTGGTGAGACCTGAAGAAGTCAGTTATACATTGCACAGAGATAACTGGAAATGTCACCATCATTGGAATGTCATCCCACCATCTTGCATCATGCATCCAATACTGTGTGACCTTGAATGTGGTTGTCTCTCAATACTTGAGTTTCTCCTATTGCAAAACAGAATTCTTACTAGAGATAAGGAGAGCTGGTAATTGTATGTAAGGCCTCTTTACACAGTGTCATATGCTTGCTAATTAAAAAAAAACTATACTGTGATTTTGAGATTTCTTTACATTTCCTTGACTGTTTTAGAGTCAGCCCTCTTTCTTCTCCATTCCATTTTGTCTTTTTCAAGGGTAGGAAACTGAAAACTAACCAGCAGGCTTAGAGGACTGAGATGTAGTCCTGACATATTCTGTAATCGACAAGTATTCTGTTCACGAGGAACATCTCTCTTTGTCCTTCAAATCTGGCAAGAAATTTTTCAACAAGTTGACCAACGTTCTCCCTTCTCCCCCAAGAGAGGACAGAATATCCATCAGTCTACAGGTAGACCTGCATCCATGCCCCTCAGATCTGATGTGGGCTAGTTTTGTAAACATAGCCTGTGAACAGGTAGCAGAGGCTGCTAGGTAGAGCAGGCAGCCACATCGAAGCAAGCTGTGAAAATTGCTCTTGGTGTATCAGGTTCTATGTCAGAATTGTGGGGGACACCTTAACCTCTACAGGTTGAAACCAGAAAGGGTCCTGTGCCTTCTTTGTAAAATCCATTGGTTTAATAGATAGCACCACTGTACATCCATGAACGGTCTACTATTTTCTCCATTAAACACAGATGTTCAAAGATCCATAAATTGCTGCATGACTGTCTGTAACAGATCTGTTTGATCCTTTTGGAGGGAAAAACTTAAGTGCTACAGAAATGAGACATTTATGATTTTCTTATAGAATCTTTAAATAAAAGCAGGTCTAAATGTCCTTTTTTTGACCATTTCTCAAGATTTCAGAGCGGATCCTTTTGTACAGAAAAGGTCTGAACAAGTATTCTCTCTTAGCACTTGCTAAAATTCTTTCTTCATAGCTGTTCCTACTGGAAAAATTCCAAGAAAAAAAATGATTTCTCTACAGGTTTTTACCTGATATGTTCATGTAGCATCTAAGTATAATTGTGAGATATTTACAAGGTCTCAGTTCCCCATGGAAAAACCTTGATAATGATTATAATAAAACCTTAGTAAATTTTAATGAAAGAGGCCAAAGTAAAAATAATCCCAAGAATTTAGAATTCACAGGTCTGGGGTTATTTGAAACTTTATACATGAACATCTATCTAGTCACCTAAAAAATAAGCATATTGTTTCTTTTGATTACCTCAAAAGCATTATGGAAATGGTCAGACTTTTAAAACTCCTTTAGAGTCTGACATTTTTTTCAAAAGAAAAAATTCTTATTATTACAGACTATAATTTTAAACGTTGGTAAAGTGCAAGTTTCTCTGGTGACTAATTCTAGTTTAAATTTAGAAATTATTTGTAAGTTTAATTGCCATAACATCTATGGGAGATGCTTCCATTTTTTAAAACACAACGTACATTGCTCTATAAAAATTACTTCTTACGATGAACACACTATCGGTGGAATCATTAAGAAACAAAAGCCTCACAGAATAGGTGTCATTATTCTCATTTTACAAGGAGATTCTGAAAAATTGTGTCATTTCCAAGGACACACAGCTGATATTTTAACCAAGGTCTTCTGTTTCGAATACAACCACACGTAACCTTAGATAAAACATTATTTGTAATTAATATTGGTTTAATGAGAGCATATGGCTTAAATTAACGTTAGCAAGATTAACAACTTTGACACTGATACCTTTTGTGCGGTTGATATTAACAGCAATAATAAATAAGGAGAATGTTGATTCTGAAGGAAGCCTGAGACTTTGGAAAGCAATAAAGACTTTGGCGTGCAGGAAGGCTCCTTTTTGAAGGACACACTTACAAGAGGCATGGCAGTTGGTTGATATTCTGAATCGTTGCCAGAAAGATCACATACTCGGGTGTGTGGATGAGGATCTATTTCTCCCAGCAGCCAAGGCTCCGATACCCCAGATTGTGGTTATCTCTGGCCTTGATGTTACAGCCTCTGGGGTCAGGAGTCCAGCTTGGAAACAGTTCCTCAATTACCCATTTACAGGAGGCTCTGGTGTAGCATTTTGACATGCTCAGATTTCGGGTTATCTTCTCTTTGCTCTATAGCAGTGTTTGAGCTTCGTCAAAAACACAGGAGTCAGGTGGGATCTCTTCAGGTGCTACAAAAGCCAAGCTAATTAAGTCATTCAACCCTTCATAAAAATCACCCATGATGGGAATTTGGTCTTCATTTAGCTGAGTAAAATCAAGAGGAGTCCTGGTACAACTCAGAAGCTACATCCAACGTCTAAATTAAGTACTTATCATCTCTTTCTCTCTCTTTACTCCTACTTTTAAGATATGCCTTAGAGGTTGGGAAGCTCTCAGATCAAAGTATAAAAAAGAACTATTAATTATTTCTCACTGTAGATTCTGCTCCACATGAGCTTAAAGGTGTATAACAAAATCCAGAGCAGGGGTGGGCTCCTGGCGCAGGCTTTGTCTGGAGAATTCTACCTCGTCCTGCTGGATTCTGGCCCTCGTTTTGCCTCATCACTTAGCCCTTCTGCGTTCCATTTTCTTTGCCTGAAAATGAAGGAGTTGGATGAAATAATAAAAGTCTAGATCATTTCCTACTTCCAAATTCTATGATTTCCAAATGATTACAGCTTCCCACTGTTGCCGAAGCTCTCCTCCTGTCGCTGACGCCCAAGGGGAGGTTGCATGTGTTTGAGTGTGGGGGAGTGGAAGGGGAGGAAGGGGGCCAGGAAGGTGAGAATAAAGCTCAAGGTAAATCAAAGCCCAGGCTGTGGTTTCCTGTCTGTCTCGAAAATGGGGATTTCACGAGCTTCAGAGTCAGAGTCTCACTTAACACTTGTTACTCTATTATGGATAGCAATCAGCATAATTAACAATGGGTGTGCACCACACAATCAAAAGACCCAATGTTATTTGGCAACAAAAAGTTTCATAAAGGAACTGTTGGCTCCCTTTTGTCTGTGGTTAGGTACAGATGAAAAATAGAAAAGTGAATTAAAATGATCCTAGAAACTCTCCATTACTTGAGGGAAAAAAGTGAAAATAATCCCAGGCTATGTAACGCCTTTGAAGACATTAACTAGCAGCTATTAGTGCTCGCAGGATGTTTACTGAACCCTGTGAGGAGACGGTTGTTTTCAGAACCTCCTCATCCCAGAGTTCTGTGACTACCTAAGCAGCTTGACTGTCCCCTATGTGCAAAGGATGTGTTTTTTGAGCACACAAAAGAGAAGGCCCTCCAGTGTCTCCCATGAGGTACCGTGTGGGAGGGAAACAGTCGTAGCCAAATCTCCCACAGTGAAGTGCCTCACATGACCTGGTCGAGTCAAGCAGTGTCAAATGCATGAGAACAGCTGTACTGATAGCAGAAATCAGAGGATTGAGGAGACATGCCTGAATCAAGAGCCAGGGTAGCCGTTATTAACGCTAAGTGTCCCCTAGGTGCCAGAACTATTCTAGGCCATAGGGAATCAATGGGGGAACAAGGCCACCAGGGTCCCAGCCCTTAATGGAGTTTAGAGTTTAGCAAAGGGGCCAGATTTTAAAGGAACAGGTCCACCTGTGATTTCCTGGCTGTGCGGATATCAGGATTTCCCAAGCTTCAGAGACAGTCAGTCTTAAAATTATGACGAGTACAACAAGGGAGTAGTACAAGGTGCAAAGGAAGACAGGTTGGTCAATTTTCAGCAGCATGAGGCCTCACACGACATCCATCCTCAGGACTTCAGAGGAATTCATAGAACACTCAGGGTTAATAATAGGAATAATAGACCCTCAAGGATACACTAGTGACCAGGTACTTCCCATACATTCTCTCATTCAAAACAGCGGTCAGACACTGAATTCTCCACTTTTGAAAGGTTGATGATCCATAAACTAGAGTGTGGGGAGGGGCTTCTATTTAGAGTTTGAATACAAAACATACCTCATTTGCAAGAAAAGAATGAGACTCAGGATTTCAAGTTTGCTAATGCCTTATTAAATTGGATAATATGCTATTATCCACAAGCGAAGATGTCACTGACACATCCTCAGTACCATATAATTGCGGGGTTGTTATCACCAGGGGCGAGAATAAGTTTGAGTTCTCACAGGGTCTCAGCTAGGTGGATGGCTGGAGGCCAAGGGGCAGCATGGTGTCATGTAGCACAGAATCACAGCCTGGGTGTACCCCCACCCCACTACCACCACCCACACCCCGAGGTGGGGGGATATGTAACTGATTTGCCTTAGCGTCAGGCTCAGAGAGTGGCCTCACTCTCCCTGCCTCTCCCAGTACAGCTGCTTAGGCCAGACACCAAATCACCGGGGCTTGAGTGTGAGGACTGTGTAATTTTACCAATGTCAAGATACTTTCATAAGCCACTGTGTAAAAAGTTAAACGCAAGTCTACAAATTCTCACTAAATATGGATTTTCCTGGACAACCAGTAAGGCAGCTCAGTAGACTAAGCAAAGGTTTAGTTTTAAGAGGCCTAAAAATACATGCCACCAGCATCTGTGCCCAGTAACACTGATGATTAACAATAAATTAAAAGGAGAAATTCATTTGTGGGGTATTTATGAGTATCTATGCAATGCTATTCATCAGCACAGATCTCCGTTTCCCATTTTTCTTTCTTCAACATATTTTAACAATACAAAAAATATAAAATTAGAAAAAGTATAAAAATAATTCTGGCATACTTGCATTTAACATTAAATTCTAACCTAAATCTGACCAGAACAAAAGAGAATTGGGAAACCATGTAATATTCCAACTGTATAAATGGGTAAGGTAGAAAGTGAGAGGCAGACGGAATAAATGGTAAGAGAGAGCATATGATTCATGTTGTTGATAAAAATAGTTGTCCTTTAAACAAAAAATTTTCAATAATGTCTAAAATAAGTCATGGTCTAAGGAAGTTTAACAGGGTCAAATCTTTCTATGCCTTTTAAGTTACCAACAGATATTTTGGACTTCTTTTGAAGTAGGTTTTATTTTTTTAGTGGTTTAAAAGGCTTAATTTAATTCCTTCCCACGTAACAGTTAACTTTTTAACATGTGGTCATTTAAAGGTATTTCAGATTTTACTAAATATTGGCGATGGAGTGGTGGATAGTGGAAAGAATAAAGGTAGGTAGTTTCATCACCTTTGTCCCCTTAAACCTGTGGGCAGGTCCCACTGACGTCCCTGAGGATGCTGATCCATTAGAGTCCCACTCTCCTGGCCATCCTGTAACCCTTTGATCAATCATGCTTTCCCGCTACCTTCTTTTAAGGAAATGGGAGAGAAACACCAATACTTCCTGTGTGCTGAATTAGGCGTAGGGTTTTGATAGATAGAGGTGGTGGAGAGGAGGAGTGTGCGTTTCTGGAAGGAAACAAGGTGAAAAATTGTCGTCAGGGGATCAGGAGGAAGGAACAGCTTACGTAGCCCAGCTTGGCTGATGCAAAGATGAAGCAGTGAAGGAAAAGGAAGGGAAGGCAGGTTAGGGCAAATTGCTAAGATCTCCACAACAGTTAAACGGTATGATCTCAGGCCTATCTATAGGATTCAGCTGATTCATCTACAAAACTGTGAATCTGGAATTCACCTCTACTTTTTTCCAACTCCCACATTTTCAAATGCCACACTACAAACTTGGATATTTTTACCAAGAAGACCCTTGAGGGGCTTGAGATACAAATTCAAGAGTCATTCAAAGCAGTGGTTGGCGAATTTACCAAAGGATAATGTGCAGAGAGAGAAGACAAGAGGACCAAGTATAAAATTTAGGGTCACACCCATGATCAAAGAAAGAAGAAAGAAGAGGAATCACCAAGAAGAGAAAAGCATTATTGTATGGAGAGGAAGGAGGAGAATCAGGATAGACCCTCCCAACAGGTTCATCTACCACAAGAAATCAAGGAAGATGGAAAATAGACAGAGGAAATTGGATTTGACGCTTAAGATATGATTGCTGATCTATAAGAGAACACAGAAATAAGCATGACTAAGGAAACCAGCCCACAGATCTAGGCCACACTAAGGATGATGAGGTCAGATGAACTCCAGGGCCCCTGGTTCTTAGATACAGCATTCCAGGTAATATGCCTAATGTCTTGAAGTAGGTAAGTTTGAAGTAGGAAAGGTCAAGAAACCCAGGGGAAAAGAACTGAAGCTCCTTGGAGCAACTGAATCAGCTTGCTCACCCTTTGGACTCGTTTCACACCACTAGAGTTAGCTGGACCAAGGAGGAGTTGGACCCTGCTCATCTCATGATCCATTTCTTGCCTCTCATGGAGAAGAGAGTTCACAGTGATGAGGCCTGATTTAGGAAAAGCCTGAGTGCATCTTACCCAGTGGTCTCTGGTCCTGTCCTGTTTTCAGAAACAAGGAAAACAGAAAAATAATAAGGAACAAATTGAGGTGCCAGAGAGGGAGAAGGGGTGGATGAGCAAGAAAGAGGGTAAAGGCAAGCTTTTTGAAATGACCCTGAATCCCTGGGCGACCGCCCCCCACAGAGGTGACGTGATGGAGCGGTCATGGGGAGCAAGGCCCTGTGGAGGGGCCGGTGCTTTCCTCCCCACATCGTTCCTCCCCGATAATAAACACATACCAGGTAACACACATGTGGGAGGCTGGGCTGCTGGAAGCGGACCCCAGCCTTTGGGAACCCCCTGAACTAAGGCCTGAAAAACGTTCTTTTCCTTAGCACCTGTAACTCGCTCCCACTAGGACTGTTTCTCTTAAAACCATAGGCGTCTGTTTTCAAGTTTGCTCCTTGGAGACGGAAAGAGGATTACGATATATGATGCTTTTTCTCATTTCCTGCTATGTGCTGTTTTAAATTTCTGTGATGGTGCTTCTATTCTTTCCTCCAAATGGCAAATATATGTATGGCCGCCGCACACCCCCACCCCGTGTAAATGGCTGGAGCATAGACTTACAATGGGAATATTTACGAAATGGAATGTTCTGTAACCCAGTCTCATCTGCTATTTTTGAAAACCCTCTTTCTACAGATTTCAAGCCCACTTTGCTGGTGCAATAGAATGATCAAATAGAATCTCTCTTTGAAGATTTGGAATCGCATTCAGCCTCAGAGTTATCACTTAGATCATCACTGGGGTCATCACTGACCTCAGTGCCGTGGGCCGTGGGACAAGCACTGAGGACTGGAGCCAGAAGACGTGGGTTTGAAGATTGGCTCTACTTAGGAGCTGTGAGAGTCAGGACAAGTCGCTTAAAAAACAAACCAAAATTTATTATCTAAGTTTCCTTTTCTGTAAAGTGGGCATAAGAAGCAAACCTACCTACTTCACAAGATTATGTGAAAATTACAAAAATCCTCTGTGACAGCATTTCCGCTGACTTAAAACACTCTGCAGTTGTAAGGACTTTATAGAACTAGACGTGTAGTTCTAGGGGCATACGAGATCAGGCTCAATCTTGACAGAGATGAGACAAATGTGTTCGAAATGTTGGCTTATAAAAGAAACCCCCAAATTGA
This sequence comes from Diceros bicornis minor, assembly GCF_020826845.1. NCBI lineage: Eukaryota > Metazoa > Chordata > Mammalia > Perissodactyla > Rhinocerotidae > Diceros > Diceros bicornis. The sequence goes on along the minus strand of NC_080755.1, from coordinate 12,797,495 downwards.
GTTTGACTTCTTGTTACTCATATCTTTGTCCTCCAAGTGGGGTGCTTGGAAAAAAATTAACTCAAGTTTTCCACTCAAGCTGCTTTTCAGTTAGCAGACAGTGTCTGCATATAACAGGTCAGGAAACCAGGACTTAGAAAGTTGTTGTTGGTTTTCCTGTTTTGAAGTGACTTGTCCCAAATGTCACAGCCAGCAAATGTAAGCAGCAGGATTCATGCCTGAAATTAAGGCCTGCACAGATAGGCTGCTGGAGGTTCTAAATTATAGAGTATGCAAAGAAGGGAAATTAAGGGAGCACCAGAGTTGATGCCCCGTGACAGGATCTAGACTCTGAGGTCAGGGCCAACTGGCTAGCTGCCACCTTCAGGAGAGGAGCTCATTCTGATGGGAGAAACCTGAATCAGGACATCAGTTGGGAGGGATGCTTGTGGATGCCACATTGGGTGGGTGCACTCCAGTTGCCTTCTAACTCAACCCCTTTGGCAGCTTGGCCCAAGTCCCCGGGCAGAGGAAGACTGTAATAACTCAGTTCATGGGTCAACAGAGTGATAACATGGAGCTCTGTGAGAAATAGACAGGGCAAATCTGTAAAATATTCTATGGCTTGTGGGAGAAGAGCCCTTCTTGGCTGACCAAGACAAGCAATCAAGATTATGCTGGTGACCAGGTCAGTGCTGGTGATGCTGCACGGGTGACATCACAAGACACTGCCTAGAAAGGGAGCACGTGGGGCCTCCATGGACAGTGTGGCCCATTACCACTCCTGTTACTGCACTCACACCCTTCCACTGAGGGAAGGAAATGAGTTACACAGGCATTATTATTGCTCACGGATTTTTTTCTCTCTTCATCTCGTTCCTTCGCTCCCGTCAGTGCCCGTGTTTGAGTAGAAGGCTTAGAATCTAAACTTAGGATCTGTTTTTCTCATTTTTAAGTGCCTACAAATGTGACCTCTGGTTTTTTTCTAGCTACACCCCCCTGCCTCGAGAGGGCACATCGTATGCAGTGAGTGTGAGCAGAGGCTATGCCAGCAGACAGAAGTGGCCCTGACTTTTACCACCACTGTGACTTCAGAAAGTCGTTCAGCACCCAGATCCTCATTGCTAGATGACAAAAATAAGAATGCAGACACCATTGAGTCATTGAAAGGATGACATGCAATAAGCCCCTCCGTAGTGCCTAAGCACCCACTGCATGGTAGCTGTTGCTATTAATAAAGAGTAAGATGTTTCAGTTAAAAATAGGCTGAAGACGACTCTTCAACCAAATCTCAAGGGACTGTAACTTTTCTATAGAAACAATACCTGTGTAAGAATTGTCATATTACAGTCAGTTGCCCATTCTCTCTCTCTCTTTCTTTCTCTCTCCATCAAAGCACCCAAGATTTCTCTCACCCACAATAAGGCCCTCTGTTAGCTCTCCCAAAATTTTTTCTTTAAATGTGAGTTTCACATCATTGTTTATTACCCTACCCCTTTCTAACATCTCCCAAAGCCTCCTTAAAATATCCCTACCTTTGCAGTATAGTTACTTTTTGTTTGGGGTTTTTTTTTTTTTTGCAGGGACATTCAAATTTTCCTGTCAGGAAATCATGAACTTTACCAGATACATATGAACAAATCAGTTTCCCATTCGTGTTCTGCTTTCCAGGAATGCTGTGAGAATTAGTCAAATGAAGTCTGCAAGACACAGCCTGCTCCTGGAGAAATATGATATATTACTATCACATTTAACAGAACACTATATTCACATAAGGCAAGCAACTGCAGCCATCCACCTTTTTCAGATCGGCCCAGCTCTGCTGTGGGGACAACTCTTATTGACTCGGTTACCTGCAGTGACTTAACTCTTCTTTAGGCACACGCATTTCCACTCAACAGGAGTCAAGTTTCTGATTAGTAATATTGCCAAATTAGCAGTATTCTTTCCCCAACTGTGAATCTAATAGATTGCTAAGAAGCGTAAACTTCCCTCTCCAACTTTGTTCCTGCTTGGCTTGTCTTCTCTCACCACCTGTGACAGGTAGAGATTTGCTTTTCCTCTGAGCAAAGAGACTGGTTCCGTGGTGGAAATTAGAGCATCCTTGAACTTCTTCCCAGCTTTTGCAGTATTTCCAAGGCCTGATCGCCATTTTCTGCTAGAGAACCAAATGACCTTAATTCCAAACCCATTCCATAAAAATGGAATTTTGCTGTAATGAGAAACTGGGTCAGTTAGTATCAGTGGCAACTGTTAATACCTGTGAAGGCTAAAAAATAAATTCAATATTTGGACATGACTAGTCTTTCGTCCTTCTATTAATCACATGTGTTCATAGAAAGTGACATAGCATTGGCCACTGTTATATAGTGTGATTTTTTTATTTCTGTCTTCTCTCTTGTGTGCTATTGTACCTGCAACTCAAGGCTGGGAGAAAACACCTTCCAGAAACTGGTAGTGCTTAGAACAGAGGAGAGCAAATCGACCAAGGCAGTCAAAAACCATCTTCTTGCCCTTTCCTTCTAACTTAAAAAAAAAGGCATAATTAGCTTAGTCAAATCTATTGGAAGAAAAGCATCACTGACTCTCAAAATGCAGGTTCTGAGAAGCTACTGCCAACCCCAAACTCGGCAGCCTAGAGGCCCCACATCCCACATGGGGGCTGGGCAGAGCCTTCCCCTCCCAGAAAATGAGGCTTCTGTTTAGGCCCCTGAATGTTCTATCAGTTACTCTCTTTCCTCCTTTTTCCTACCCTTTTACTCTCTTTCTTGACATGGCAAGTGATACCAATATATATATTTTTTAATGTCCATTTTGTTCTTCTGATGGGGAGGGTGAGGGGAATGGGGCGTGAATGAGGTCCTCATTTTGGGCATTCTCATAGGTGACAGTTCACAAGTCTGGGAAGTGAGCCATTCTCACAATGGTTCCCAAGGAGCTTTGCTTTATTCTGTTTCCCTCTGCGAGCCTCCTAACTTATTTTGCTGCATGGAAATTTGAACTCTTGATGTTACGAATATGTGGAAAATATTTCCTGTTTGCTTTGTTTTATTTTGTTTGTTTGTTTTTATTCTGGGCCTGCTGTAACATCTCCTATCAGGTCATTGTGTTTTCATAAAGAAAACCCAAGCTTTTGCCTGGTGATCCTTCTCTTTGTTCCTGTCCAGAGAGAAGGGGCTGGAAGGTTTCCTGGTACCATCAGGGGACATCATTGACCTGCAACAGGTCACTATGGTGGGCACATGATGACAGCGGAAAGGCTGTGAGTGCAGTGGGGCTGCTGAGGGTAACCATTTGAGTGAGCCTTCAAGAAAGAATCCCAATAGGACCCTTTATCTCCAAAACAGACTAAGGTGCTGATTTTTTCGACTTCAAAGCATGACAATTCTGGCCAAGCTTTGCTCAATAAAGCCATCAGAATAGGCAGAAGAAATCCTATTCTCTCAATACAATTGGAAACATGATTCTCAATACTGTGGCGTGGGAGGAGGTACTTTCTCAAACTACACATGGCTCCACCACCCAGAATCACTGCCCTTGAGGAGAAATGCCACCCATGGGATTGTTCTGTACACATGATGGTGAGGAGGTAAAAAAAAAAAAAAACTATTGGGAACCATTAGAATTTGCTGCAGTGTGTGTGTGTGTGTGTGTATGCTTGGCCCGTGAGAAAAATTATTCCCAGCCCTCAGAGTTTCCTAAAGTATGAACAATGTTAAGAGTTCCAACTTTTGATTTGGACTTGAGATTTTAAATTTAATGTGACATATTAATGAAAGCAATGTGTGGTATTTACTCAAATCATAGTTTTCTTCAGAGCAGTGCAAGATTCAGTCACGGATAAATCATGAGAGTACTCAGGACTCTGAGAGAAAAGGGAACCAAAAATCAAAATGGGGAAGAAACAAAAGGACACAACTCAGAAAACAGTGATTTCAGTTTGTGAGGCAACTGATACTCTTTGGGGGAAGTATCGAAAGCCATGCAAAGTCATAAACTCTGTGAGAGCAGAACGGCTGCATGTACTCTGCTCACTTTCATGGCACTGGGGGACACGGCACTGTGTTTAGAAGTCGCTGGAGCCCGTGGGGACCTGGGCCAGGTGAGCGAGCATACACGGCCTGCGCGCTTGGTCACCGGGCGCACTGCTCTCCTGGTGGCTGAATGTTGAGCCATCTCATGGCATAGTGGCACTGGACACGCATTTGGATGTAGCTAAGTTGTATTTTTCATGAATGTTAATTCAAGTGAATTGAGAAACATGACAGACTGAGACTAACATGTTAGTGAGGTTCAATAATATTGGTTTGATTTTAGAAGGGCACACATTCTTCTATTCAAAAATTTTCTCTGAGGCCTCTAAAGGGTCAAGTGCATTTTTATAAGGGTGAGAACATATTCCTGAGCAAAATGAAAAAAGTTAGGGTGCGAATGTGAAATTTTCTCTGAAATCTAGGTACATGGAATTATGAGGATTCCACAGCAGCTTTTTGGGAGCCACTATTTATTGAGGGCTTGCTATGTGCCACACCAACTGTTTCCCAAACATTGTTGGATGAATGAACGAATGGATGAATGCATTAACAATCCTACAGAATACTTACTAATTCTTTCATTTTACCAACGAGGAAACTGAAGGTTGGGGAAGTTGTAAGAAGTCACCCCGTCTGATAAATGTTGGAAATAGAATTCAAACCCAAATCTTTCTGAGTCTAATTTATGTTATGGAGGAAAGATTCAAAACAGTGCTGGGAACAATCATATATCATAAAACCCCTCCGCCCTCCACCGCCTGATGAAGATAGCTTTTATTTTTCTCCTTGGAGTCCCTAACTTCCCTCCATGGGTGCCAATCTCCTCATTCATTTTCTCACATTACTCATCTCTTTTACCCACAAAATTCTGGTTGAAATTAGTGGAATCTTCATGCTTAAGAGCGTCTAATGACACAGAGAACTGGGAATACTAACGCAATGTTCTGATCTTTTTTAAAAGCCCAGACAGAAAAGAATATTCGCCCCAACGGTCAAAACCCAGACAGCTCCAGTTTTGATGGGACAGCTCCCAAAAAGTTCAGATGCTTCCCTGAACTTATCCAAACCTTGGGCGGTCTCCTGCTTTTCCGGAGGGAACATGCTTGGTGGATGATGCACCAAGTTTGAAACACATGGAGAATGCCCTCCGTAGGGACTCTCGGGTCTTATGTGAGGTTAAGTCCCAACTGCACATCAGGCCGCCGTGGTATTTCCCCTCTGGAGAAATACAGACAGGCTTTGCTGTGTTGAAAATGAAATCTCAACCACACAGAAAGCACTGGAAGTTATACTAGGTGAAGTCATCAAACTTCTGTTTATGGTCTTCATTTATTAACCACCTATCATGTGTCAAACACTTTCCTCAATACTTCACCTTTGTTGTATCATTTAATCTTTACAACAAACCTGCAAAATAGTTATTATCGCCACTTGACAAATGAGGAAACTGAGGCTCAGGTTGATTAAGTCAAGTACCCAGAGTCATATGACTTGTAGGTGGCAGCTGGGATGTGAACTGACTCTGTCCATTTTTAAAACTTGTGCATTTAACTACTCCTTGATGTCTCCAGACCAGCCCAGAAGGACATGAGCAAAGATTACATTTGTGGGTGGATTTGTACCCTGGCTTTATTTCCATTTGACTGCTGCCTCCCCTGGTCCATTCCAGAAGCAGGGAGGGAAGCAGTGGAGTTGGCAGGCACCTATGGTTCTCATGTAGCAAACATGGGCGATGTGGCCAGGCTGCTGGGCAGAGGTCACAGGCTTCAGGCCAAGTGACAGAAATTAGTGAGCTCACCATCAAACCATCAACCAGCTGGAACCTCTGAGAAGCCCACCAGAAAAAGTTTGACAAGATAGACTAAGAAATTCATGGATGACTTTAGAAATCAAAAATAAATCAGGAAGAAAAAAACCTACTTGCAAGCCAATTCCATAAATACTAGAACCTCATAGAATCATGAAAAGTCCTCATAACTTGGGATCCACTGAAACTGTGGTCCCTTCACTGTAGTAATTTAAACTCAACTATTTATTTTGGCTTCTGTTCTCAATGACTTGTTCTATCGAAATGCTTTGATGAGATGTACAAAAGGAATAAAAATATGATTGAGAAGCTAGAGAGTAATATCTTGGTTTAAAACAATTGTGAACATAAACTTTAATCTTCAGCCACGTTATAAGGGCTATCTTTGACTGACTAGGGCAAAGACTTTTAAGATGTTGTTTGGAAAAGCATTTTTGGTTTAGAGTGGGTGTAAATGTACCCTAACTTTATAGAACATATTTCCACCAAAATGCCTCTTATTCTGCCTACATATCAAAGCACATTTGATATCTAAAACTTGATTTCTTGGGGGCTTCTAGAACAATCTTATAAGAAGCTAACGTCAACTTCATGCTGAGTCGAACAATATTTGTGGGACTTGGACTCCTGCTTCTCCTACAAGCAAACCAACGTGTTTCCCTCCTGCTTTAAGTGAAGTACCTCCACTGGTCTACATAAAATTCATCTCTTCGTGGTGTGCTTACGTGAATTGGATATTACCTTCTTGAAGACAATGGCAACAATAAATAATGTGTTAATATTTATTAAAATATTACCATATGTCAGGTGTCCTCCAGCAGAACTGGGTTTAAAGCCTGGCCAAGTTACTTGGCCACCTGTGAGACCACTGACAAGTTACTTGTCTCCCAAATCATTAGTTTTCTTATCTACAAAGTGGTGATAATAACACATTGGTTTGTGCAGAGGAGTCACTGAGATGACATATGTTGTATTAGTTTGCTAGTGCTGCCATAACAAATACCACAGACTGGGTGGCTTAAACAACAAAAATTCATTTTCTCACAATTCTGGAAGCTAGAAGTCCTAGATCAAGGTGTCAGCAGGGTTGGGTTCTTTTGAGGCCTTTCTCCTTGGCTTGTTGATGGCTGTCCTCTTCTTGAGTCTTCATATGGTCTTCCCTTGTGTGTCTGTGTCCTATCTCTTCTTATAAGGAGACCAGTCAGATTAGATTAGGACCCATCCTAATGACCTCATTTTAAATTATCTTTTTACGGACCTCATCTCCAAATACAGTCACATCCTTAGGTACTAGAGGTTAGGATTTCACCATATGGTTTTTAGAGGGGAAACAACTTAGCCTGTAACATATGTGAAATACCTAGAACATGGGACACTTTCAATAAATGCTGGTTCCCTTCTCCCCCCCACTTCCAAGGTTTAACGTGAAGAAGACATGGAGCATGTAGTACAGGCTATTTGAGTGGATTGTTTAGGTTCCTTGACAAAGATACTAAAACGCAGGATAATCCCATTGAAATGAGATGTCCATTGCTGCTCATCTGAACGCCTTCAGTTTAAAAACAGAGGCAAACTAGACTTCACTTTACATCTCAAAAAGTGTATGTTAAGGTATAAAGAGGAGCTTTTAACTCAGAGCTCTCAGCTCCCTTTGGCTTAACTTCTGGTCAAAGGCAAGCAGAAACCTGCAGTGACAATGACAACCATGATAATGTGCCAATGGTGCTAACAGAAGCTAACCTTTACTGAAGACATGCACACATGGAGCCCTTCAAATGCTTGCTCCCATCTGATCTATCACAACAACTTCTACGAATGGGTAGCTGTATGTGGTCTTTCAAATAAACTGAAGATTGTTTTTTTTTAAAGGAGGACACATTGGGAATTTCTATATGTAAGAAAGGATAAAATCGGTGTTGATTTCATGAGAGGACTCACCAGCCCAGACGATCATCTTCACTCTAAGTGTAGTTTTGCTGATATTTAAGGACAAATAAATTATGTCTGGATTGACTAGAGAATGCCGACATCCACTTTTGGAACTGGAGCGCCTTCTGGAGCAGAGATTCCTTGATGGTGTTGATTGACTTGGAGAGTGGGAGACAGCCTGCTTGCGAGTGCTTCTCTACCTAGCACGCTGCTCTGCATGCCATGAAGAGAAATAGACGTTTGTGAAATGAATGATGCACCACCCTACTGGACTCCAGTTATGCTCTCCTTTCAGGATCAGCATGGCTAACGGCTCCAATGGACTCATTGATCAAGCAGCTCTGTCTGTGCTTCTCTTATGGACACTCAAGACACCCCCAAGGACACACTGCTGCAGAATGAAGGGGACCACAACTTGGCCCCTTTGTAATTTACTCTCAAGCGTTTTGGAGGTTTTGAGCAAGAACCTTATCCATGTGAACATATCTGTAAAACAGTTGTTCAGGAGACAAAAAGACCAAATGTTGAAATTCCAAAGTTTTTACTTAATGGCACTTCTACATACACCTCCCTGGAGAGAGAGATGTGGTGACTGCCACTGACAGTGGTGGAAACACACATTTTGAAATGTTGCAAATTATAGAAGCATCTAGACTGTGGAGATGCCCGTTGGATTCTGTTTTGCCTACTTCTGTCAGAAGAGGCAGGCTGCCTTTTCCTCATTTAGCTCACTGCAACCACCCATCAAAAGGGTCAAATGGGCATTGCTTTTGGTGACTTTTCTTGGCTTGAACAAAGGCGTAGAGGAGAGAGATGCACGCAGGGTGCACACAGAGAACTGCTTCCCCTCAGTTTACTCTCTGGACGTGCTCAAGCCTGCGGGCAGGGCTTTGAATTTCTGGCCTGCTGTCAACCCCATTGAGCAGCAGCCTCGGCTGGGTCATACACGGCATTTTTTTCTGTCTGAAGGATGACCTGGTTAGCAAAGGACAAATAGTAGAGCTCCCAAAAAATAATTAAGTCCTTGGACCCCTTTCTGCAAACACAAATCTGTGTGAGGTTTTCTGGAGCGAATGCTGTAGACTGCATTCCAAAGGCCAAGAGGCAAAACACCACGCTGGTCAGTCACCCATGTTCTCTCCATAAATAGCACCAGGCCTTTCTGAAGCAATGAGACAGTGTCAGGCAGTCCCGTTCACGGTACCAGCTGGATAGCAGCTTTAACTACCAGATGTGAACATGACAAAGACAACAGGGATGGACAGAGGGTGAATTCAGTCAAACCACAGTCTGTTGGACAAGACACTTAACTGTTCCAGGCCTCAGTTTCCTCAGCTCTAAAGTTAGGCTAATAACTCTGTTCCATAAAGTTATCCATTTAACCAGAACACATGCATGTGTGTAGTACCACGCTAAAGGCTGGTGGTGAGGATTAAATAATAGTGTAAGTGAGGGCCCAGCAGAGCAGCTGCCTCATAAAAGGCTCTCTATAAATGTTGGTTGACTATGGGGAGGGATTGGGGAAGGAGGAAGCCTTGGGCCTCAGTTCTTTAAAAATGTGGATATTTATTCAGATTCCTGAATTATTTATTAAAAATATTAAAAATTGCTTTCTTCTGCGGGAATAATAATTAAGCACCAGAAACAGACAACCAAGACCCTGGGAACAGAGAATTAAGACAGGAATGGTCAGCTCTGTTCCAGCTTAGGGGGACCTTGACTGAGCTTTGACATATGTGAATGGACTTCCAGGAGAATCCGTGTCTTTGCATCTAGGTTCAAATAGGTCAAGAGTGGAGGAGGAAGGTGCCGGTGGGTTGGGGGGAAAGTGATGAAAGGGGCAAATTAATATATTACAAAGAAAAGTACAGCAGAATTCCTGGGAAAAAACTAACAGACATGTTTATCCCATGAGAAGCCTTAGTGATTTCAGTGGTTGGCTGGAGGGAGGGGAAAATTGAGCTAGCATTAATCATGCTCCCAAGTTCAACTCCAGCTTCTAACAAAATAGACAATACCACTCCTGGTCCTCACAGCCCCCAGGGTCAAGGCCTGGCTGGAATACCCAACAAGATTTCAGATCAGGCCTGGAAACTCGTGCATTTGAGCTTATTCTGGAACGCACGCTACATGTAGAAATGGATTTTTCTCAATCTAATTTCAAGAGAATTCAAACTTAATAAGAGTAACTGGGTGCTTGAGATAATCCCCCACTTTTTTTCTCAAGAGAGGCATTTTGCAGCAGAGACAAGCCAGTGGCACTAATCACACCTATGTCAAGCCCGAGTTTGGAAAGTAGCTTTTTTTCTGTAATAGAAATCCTTTTAAACTGCCATTTACCCACCAGTTGCCTTTTCCTCGTGTTTCGTGATTTCTTTTGGCATTTTTGTGCTCCTCTAAAGGGTTAATAATGACAACCATGAGGAGTGGTGCTTAGGAACACCTCCTGAGCAGGGACCACAGATAACAGGTCAAAACTGACATCACTGCCCGTCCCTCCGCTGCCTGGAGTGTGTGCCCCTCAGGAGCCCAGGCCCACCCACACTAAATAAGGAATTGGCCGCACTCATGGAAAATCATAGATGCATTTCTTCTTCCAGTGACAGATGTAGTGGAAATCAAGGAGGGGCTGAGTAGGCAGAGAGTAGGAGAGAAAGTGAGGCATAGATGAGATGGCAGACAGGGGAAGTAAAGGCAAGCCAGAGCACTCAGTGCAACCAATTTGCTAGGAGGAGACCTTCCACATGCTGAGTGTCCTCCATGCCAAAGACTGATGTTCAGGATAAGTCCAATTTTAGCCCAGGAGAAATAAATCAACTAGAGGGCAAAAGGTTTGAGGAGAAAAAAAGTATTCAAAGTATGCAAAGTCGTCCACATCCAAAATTTCTAAGTCAAATACAATGAGGAACTAACGCGAGAAAAAGAAAGCAGCCTGAGCTCTCGGTGCCCTGGGTCAGCCCCAGCGGCTGCCCTCAGCCTCGCACGGCTGATGTCCTGGCCCAGCTGGTGGGCGATGGAAGGGAAGCTCAGGCCTTGCCCCTCTTGATGCTTGGGGAACGCAGGGTGGGGAGTCTCTAACTGGTATACCCTTTAATTAAAGGGAATATGACCTTTTCTCTGATGATGATGACAATAAAACATCTCAAAAGAGAATGATATGCACAGGCTTATATATTATCCAAGCTCTGTGGAAGGCATGAGGGCTTAGAAGAATAAAATCCTGTTTGCTCATGCAGCTCTGAGTAACTTAAGGGGGAAAAAGCTCAGAAAATAATTGATTAGATGCCAATTCACATAGCTCTCTTAGTCTGCTTTTTATTATCAGTATTTCTTTAAAAGGCTAATAGATCCTGTTCTTGACAAGCATGAAGCCAGAGGTGGGCTCTTATCCAGTGTTTTCATTTTTCAGCCCTCAAGAGGCAATGATTAGATCTTAATATTGAATGTACAAACCACACTCACTGTGTGAACTCTCTAAGAGGGCTCCCCACCTAGGGATAAAAAAAGTAAAGGAGTTTTATTGGAAGGATTGTAAAAGGAAGGGGGAGGAGTGCTTGGGTCTCTTTGGGCCAGCTGATCCAGGATGAGTTGATTTCCTAATGACCACTCTAAATCTACTCTCCCAGGAGGGGGAAACCTAAGAAGACTGGACTTCAGTGATTTAATTCCCAGTCTAAGGATAGCCAAACCTGGGGCTGAGAGGAGCAAGCAAAAGTCAACCACTGAAAGAGTGTTTGCAAATTGAGCAAAGTCCCATGAATCTTAGGTAATAGCCTCGAGCAGAGTTTCTTTCTTCCCCATCTCATAAACTGTAGCTAAACTTAGGAAAACATGCCAATCAACGGATGCTCTCCGTAGATTACATGATCTAAAACTGAACTACAAGGAGCCAAACACGACTGAAATGTGCTTCCAGTCGTAAGTTCCTGGCGATACTTCTCAGAGGCATCACTGGGTCGAGTAAGCAATGGACACATTTTCTTCATTACAACACGGTCAAGATCAAGTTGCCACACATTGCGTCTGTGTCCACCATGTAGCTGCCCTCACTATATACTGACTGTGCAGCCCTCTCTCCTTCACAGTGGGGTTGATCAGTGAGTCTCTGGGTGTGCCCTCGGGGCTTAGCTAACAATGTCACTCACCAGCCCAGTGAATCAAAAGGGAAAAGATCTTTTCTCTGAGGAAAAAGACATGCAAGTGCATGGATGGCCTGAAGCCTGACCTCTGGGTTTAGCTCCTGAGATAATCCCAATTCCTTTTGATGGCAGAATCTCCCTGTGACATGCTGCAGGGGCTGGCTGAGCTGGAGCTCCTTTCCAATATTTGGTTGGTTAGGTGAAAATACCTTTCAATATTTACAGAATAGCATTCAGAACATAGCCTCCAGTGTAACTAATGTGTAGAAATGGCAACACAGATGAGTCCAAATATTAAAAAGGCAGTGCACGAATCAGTCTCATTACTTTAAGGGCACACAGATGTTGTGCACATCAATGCCATTCTGCGCTGAGGGTGAGCCCATTCGGTGCTCCTGGGAGCCGTGAGCAACAAGTCATAACACTCAACCCCAGGGAAGGCAACACAGGTGAAGGCGTGGAGTGCAAACCCGTCTTTTGCATTGCGTTAGGAGTGAGATGCCGTGAACAGCTTTTCCCACAGATTATCTCACAAATACATTAGTTTTTTAAAGGGAGTTAAATATGTTTGAGCCTTGGCAAATTTGTTACTATAATCATAGCACAGTTGATGTGAAACCCAAATATCTTTGGCTTCATTGTTCTGCTTTGTCTACTGTTTTTCTCAGGGCTGTTAATTCAGAAGTGCTCAGCCAGGTCTCACCCTCTGTCACTCAGTGGGATGCCTGTTTTTGAAGGCTGATGTGTGGTTTGGAAAGGTTGCTGTCACACATTTATGGGGAGTTTAAAGAGTTGGCACCATCATGCCAACTTCTAGTACTCTGCATTCAAAAGGCAACATTATTTCTTCTAATTTTTTGAATTTAAACCCTTGGATAGGATAGGGTTTGTTCACTGCCTCCATGGTGTCTGTTGTCTCCTCAGACTCTTGGCTGACTTACCTTCACCCCCTGGACACCTGGGAAGATGCTCCCAGCCCAGTGGAGCAGCCTCTAAGACCTGCCAGATTCAGAGTGAGTTTGTCCTTCACAGAAAAGTAGTTAAAACGTTCCAGCGTAGTTCCTCTGAGAGGCCTAGAACCTCTCAAGTTCTCTCCTGTTAGTTTATGAAAAACTCCTTAGTGGACTTTGAACACCATTAACAGTGCCAAAAATGGAATGAATTCTTATAGGAATGATATATATTTATTCTTAAGGCCAAATGAAAGTCCACTACTTTCCTTTTAGACATTTTGATTGGATGGGGAGTGTGTGCGTGTGTGTGTGTGTGAGAGAGAGAGAGAGAGAGACAGAGACAGAGACAGAGACAGAGACAGAGACCCACCCCATAGGAGAGCCAGATCTTGTCCTAGTCTAATGGGAAGTCCATGCTACATGCTGTTTTTCAAAGAGGAGCAGTGAGAATCCCTGAAAATTCACCAGCCTCTTCCAATTTTTATCATTTCACAGTTGCTTCAGAAGTGGCTTACAAAGAGTATCTCATTTAAGCCCAGAAGGAAGTTAACATATCAAGAGAAACATTCAAGAACTTGATGCCTTTTGTTTGTAATTTCCTTGTGCTTTTTATGACCCCCAGAGCAGATAAACAAGGGGTGTTCACTAATTAGAGTTAGAAACCTCTCAACCCAAAATGTCTGGAAAGTCCTGTGTTCTGTTAGTCTTACTATATATGCATCAGTCATAAGTATGTCTAATAGAGCAAGACAATAAAATCCCTTCATGTTTTTTGTTTTAGGGAAATCCTGCATGGTTGCACTAGGGTCATAAAAAATTGCTAATGTGTTTTCTCATGGCGCTGGGCCATAACACAAGGCCCTGTGCAGTGGTATTGTATGCAGCCTGTAATCACAAACAAATGTATTCCACCAGCAGATGAGATGTTATATGAGAAAGTGTGAGAGGTTAGAGCTTGAGCCTTGGTGTCAGCTATGAAGCAGGTCCCTCCACAGTCAAGACCCCTGAGGCCATGCAAATGAAAACGACAGTGCCTGGGAGATGGGGACGGGGGGGGGGGGGGGGGGGGGGGGGGGGGGCGGTGTTGGGAATGCCAAGAGAGATGAGGTCACTACAATGAATGTCCAGCTTCCCTCCAAGTGGGAAATAAGAAAAGGCTTCAACTCTGGTGCTCTCTGGACTAAGGAAGGACATGGGATTTGTGGGTCAGGTGTGGGTCATGTGGGAATCCCCATGAGGAGGAGAAAGGTGACATCAGTGGGTGTCTCAGAGGGAGAGGTAGGCAAATACCAGCAGTCCTGGAGCCAGCCTTGTATCAGCGAGTGAAGCAGGTGTCCACTGCTACCACCACTTATCTGCCAGGTCCCATGTCAGGTTAATGCAAGAGGAGGCAGGTGGTCAACGTCATGCAGAGGTTTGCCACCCACTACAGGTCTGGGGTGGAAGGACATTCAGGGCTCCTTTCAGAGACCAAGTATCATTGGGATTTCTGTCCAGATAAAGAAGTTGGTGTGTTTTGCCTTAGTCTCCAAAAAGGATTTTTTTGAGCTGTGAACAGTGACATTTCTTCAAGTGAGTTCTTGTGACAAGTAGGAGTGTTTTCCAGAATTCTCAGAGGTGAAAAAAAAATTCCATAGGAGCAATACAATCAGATTTCTCAGAAACAATGCATCTACCTAGAAACAGTGGTGTGCCCTGGAAATACACAAGATAAAAATCCTGGCTCCACCACTCCCTAACTGATTTTGAGCAACTTATTTATGCTCTCCAAACCTTGGTTCCCTCCTCTGAAAACAGGGAGAGAAATATCTGCCTTAATGATTGTTGTAGAAATAAATCTCCCACTTTAATCACTACATTTATGCCAACAACTTTCTGGTCCTTTTTGTCTGGCCCCAACTTCTCTTGTGAGTTTCGTATTCATATACCTCTCTCATGTGGGACTGTGGGCAGGCTCTTCAAAAACAAATGTTCCAAACTGAAATCATCATCTTTACTACCTCTAACCTCAAAAACCTGTTTTCTACTCAAAGATGCCATCATGTGTTGTCAGAAAACTTGAAAGTCTCTCTAATTTCTTCCTCTCCGTCACCACTCTCAAACCAAGTAAACCACCAAATCTTTTGATTCCAGCTCTTCTGAACCTTTCTAGCTATCTCCATTCCTAGCATGGCTGCCACCATTTCAAGCCTAGATCATTGCAAGAGTCTCTTGTCTGTAATGTTGGCCCATTCTCCCAGCCCATTCTCCACACTCCATCCAGAGAGATCTTTGGAAAGAACAAGTCTGTTTGGTTCACTGCCTGCTTAAATGGCTTCCCACTGTCCTCACGATATTTCTAACCTGGCTTGCCAAGATTTGGTCCTTTCTTACCACCCCAGCATCATCTTTAGTCTCTGCAGTTCCTGCACTGTAAGTTCTCTCTAGCTACACTAAATTTTCTTGACTTTCAGTCACCTCTGGGCCTTCACAGATGCCACTGAAATCCACTGGAATCCACTTCCCTCCCCGTTATATGACTAATTGCTACTCATCCTTCAGATTCCAACTTAGATTTCACCTCCCATGGGAGCCTTCCCTGTGCCCCCAAGGCTGGATATGTGCCCCTCTTGTGTGCTGCCATAGTACCTTGTAATCTCCCTAACATAGGCACAGGGACCTCACCACACTGGACTTTCCTCCACCTGTCAGTCTCCTCCACTAGATAGTAAACTCTTTGAGGACTGGTATGTATCAGACCACTTAATATGTACACGTAAAGGAAGGAAGGGAGAGAGGGAGGGAAGGAAGGAAGGAAAGGAGGAAGGGAGAGAGGAAAAAAGGAAAGGAAAAAGGAAGGACAGAAGGAGGGAAGGAAGGAAGGAAAAAGGAGGGAGGAAGGGAGGAAGGGAGGGAGGGAGGGAGGAAGGAAGGAAGGAATGGAGGGAATAATATGACACGTGAAGCACCCAGCACAGAATCAGTCACATAACAACAAATGTTAGTCTCCACTCTATACTGATAAACCACGCGTATTTACTTTTCTTAACCAGGCTCTATAATTACTTTTTCACACTCAGCAAAGTGGTGAAGTCTCTTCACATCTACATATGCTAAATCTCTACAGTCAGCCAAGTGTTTCCCAAATTTCCCAGGCTATATCAGTTTCAGAAGCCTCCAGACTGAATGTTTTGTTTGTCCGACAAGGTCTTTATTCCCCATCACTTTTTTTTAAATCAATAGACTTTATTTCCTAGAGCAGTGTTGGGTTTACAGAAAGATTGAGTAGAAAGTACAGAGTTCTCATATACCCCCTCACTCACCACCCACACACAGTTTCCTCTGTTATTAATATCTCGCATTGGTGTGCTACATTTGTTACAATTGATGAACAAATATTGATACATTATTATTAACTAAAGTCCATAGTTTACATTAGGGTTCACTCTTTGTATTGTATAGATTTTGGGGATGACATGTATCTACCAGTATGATAATCATACAGAATAGTTTCACTGTCCTAAAAATTCCTTGTGTTCCATTTATTCATTGTTCTCTCTTTCCCCCTCCCCATTCTCCCAAACCCCTGGCAAACACTGATCTTTTTATTGTCTCTGTAGTTTTGCTTTTTCCAGAATGTCATACTGTTGGAATCATACAGTATGTAGCCTTTTCAGATTGGCTTCTTTCACTTAGTAATTAGCATTTAAGTTTCCTCTATGCCTTTTCATGGTGATAGCTTTTCATGGTGACAGCTCTTCATGGTGATAGCTCATTCCTTTTTATCATTGAATAATATTCCATTGTACGGATGTATCATAATTTGTCCATTCACCTATTAAAGGACATATTGGATGTTTCCAATTTTGGGCAATTATTAACAAACATTTATATGAAGGTTCTCACTTCATTCTCCCTTTCTTCTCTTTCTGGTAATCCAACTATGCATATGTTTCATCTTTTGAAATCATCCCACAATTTCTTGAATGCTCTGTTGTTTTACTTTTTTTTTCTTCTTTGCATTTCTGTTTGCGAAGTTTCTACTGACATGTCTGAAAGCTCACTGATTCTTTCCTCATTCACATCAAGTCTACTTATGAGTCCACTGAAGGTATTCTTCATTTCTGTTGCAGTGTTTTTTAAATCTAGTCTTTCTTTTCCATTCTTTCTTAAAGTTTCCATTAGAGAGCATCGAGCTTAGACATTGCAGATCCATCCTGGCTATTTTGCCGCCTTGGACATTTGACATGCAGAGTGAGGAGGATAGACCTGAGAACTCTCCCCAACAGCAGAAATACTAGATATCGAAATAGTGTTGTTTGAAGCATTTCATGATCCTAAATTAGCAACTAATATGCCCAATTGACACCTTCAGTCCATCTGTGAGCCCCATTCCATTTCTACTCTAACTTGCTACATCTTTCTTCCCTTTTGATTAACCCAGATTTGGTGATAATATCACTACTCACCAGCCCAGTTTGCTCAAGGTCAAGAGCAGAAAGACAAAAGAAAACAAAAACCTGGCTCCATGATTTTTCAAATTATTTGCTTTTTACAATTAAAAAATTCTGCTTCAGTCTCATTGCTTCACAGTTATCTCTGATATACAGGCCCACTCTAAGCTTTCTTCATCTTTTAGTAAGGTAGTTTTGTTCTTTAAAAAGGAACTGACTACACTATGCTGAAGAAACCACAGGATTGAGGGAAAACAGCAGAGTAAATGGGAGGGGACAGCTGTCTCATCACACAAGGGCGATGTATACATTGTATATCATACAAGGACATGATATATACATTATACATTGTACAAGGGCGTGATGTATAAGGGAATCAAAACAAAATAAAGCAAAACAACACAGCTTCTTGTTCTTTCATGGCGGTATAAGTGGTCATGGAGACAACTTCCTCAGAGCCTTGGGGTTGAGCTTTACCTGAGATTTGGTTCATCTCATAACCTTCAAGTAAGATGTGACCATTCATTCAAAAATATTCATTAATATTTTTCTGTCCTACTATGTGCCAGACATTGTTCTAGATACTAGGCATACAGCAATAAAGAACACAGACAAAACATTCCCTGTCCACGTGGAGGCTACATTTTGTGGATGGGAGGGAGAGCATCGATAAACAAGTAAAATAAATAGCATATAGAATGATGATATGTGCTATGGGAAAAATTAAACAGGAAAGGGGAAGAGGGTGCTGGGATGGGGGTGTGTTTTCAATTTTAAGTTGGTTGAGGAAGCCTTCTCTGATTAGATGACATTTGAGCAACGACCTGAAGAAGGCGTGGGAGTGAGCCATGTGGCTCCATGGAGGGAGAGCGTTGCAGGCAGAGGAAACAGTTAGTATAAAATCCCCAAGTCAGGAGCATTCCTGGAATGTCAGAGAAACAGAAAGCAGGTGTGTGGCTGGAGAGGTGTTAGAAGGGGATGGGTAGAAGGAGATGAAATCAGAGAAGTTGTAGGTGTCAGGTCATGGAAGTCTTTGTAAGTCATTGAAAAGATTTTGTCTTTTGCTGTGAGTGAGATGGAGACTACTGGAGAGTTTTGAGCACAAAGGTGACAAGAGATGACATTATTTTAAAGGCTCACTCTGCTGTGTTATGGGTAGACTTTAGAGCTACAAGGGAAGAAACAGGGAGAAAGCTGTTGCTTGTCATCCAGGAAGGAATCATTGTGGCTTGGCTAGGGTGCAAGTAGTGGAGGTGGGAGAGGGTGTCACATTCTTGATACATTTCAAAGAAAGAGTCGACAGAATTTCCTGACAGATAGGATGTGGAGTGTGAGAAGACGCAGGAGTCAAGGTTTTAGCCTGAACAACTGGAAGAAAAGAGTTGCCATTTCTTGACGTGGGAAAAAACTGGATCACGGCCAGGTGTGGAGGAATGATCGTGAGCTTGGTTTGGCCTCTAATGTTAGGAGGTTGGAAAGATGAGGAAGAGCCAGCAAAGGACAATGGAAAGGAGCAGCCAGTGAGATAGGAGGAAAATGGAGAGATGCGGTGCCCCCAAAGATCAAGTAAAGAAACTGCTTTAAGGAGGAGGGACTGATCAACTATGTCAACTGTTCAGATGATTCCAGTAAAATGAAGACTGGGACCAGACCTGTGGATTTCACCATGGAGGATATGGGTGACCCTGACAATTCCAGTGCCCAGGATCACATAGGAGAATACTTTAAGGAAGAAAAGAAAAATAAGCTGCATGTAATTCCAGGTTGGGAAATGAGGAAATGGGGTCATTGTTAAAAGGTTGAAGCCTGTTTGGCAAGTTCTCTGAACAGTAATGGCATGACTTTGGCTGCCTCTCGTCTCCTGGCTCAACCACTGCTCGTGAATTATGGTTCAAGTTTGTTAGTGAGTTCAGGGATGGGGTCCATGCCCTCATCATGTAACCTTGAACCAGTGCCCACAATGACTTAGATTTTCTCACTATAAAAACAAATATAATGGTCACCACTAAACTAAAATATCAAAGCCTGGGAATTGCACGCCTGAGAGAACAACGCTGGCACTGGATTTTCTGAAAAGGAAAGCCACATTCCACAGCTACCTTTAAGTCTGTGGAAATGGAAATTTTAAAAAACAGAGAAAAAGGAAAACTGCCAATCTAAATGCAAATGGTGGATTAGGTGGCCCCTGCATAATTAGTGAGGTTCTGAGAAGAATGGCCTTCCTCACAGCATAGTCACCTGCTGCCATTTGGAATTCAGCAAGTGTCTTACAGTGAGTGAATAACTGAAATGAATCAATGAATAGGATTCATCGTTGCCCTTCAGTAGCTCTCCCTGACTCATCTAACCACATCCTAATCATTATTTCTTGTTTCTTTGGCCCCACCAGCTCAACTCTAAGTTCCTTGAGGATATATCATGACATTTACTTCTTTATATTCTTTACCACATTTAGTTCCGTATTAGAGCTATTATTAATGTACTAGTCAGGGTTCTCCAGAGAAAGAGAACCAATAGGATATATGTATACATAAGAGGAGATTTATCATAAGAATTTTCTCATGTGATTACGGAGGCTGAGAAGTTCTATGATTTGCCCTCGACAAGCTGGAGAGCCAGGAAAACCAGTGGCATAATTTAGAGTCCAAAGCTCTGAGAACCTGAGAACCAATGGTGTAAATCCACTTCTGAGTCTGTAGGCCCAAGAACCGGGGGCACCAGCATTCGAGAGCAGAAGACGGATGTCTCAGCCCAAGCAGAGAGACAGAATTTGCCCTTTCTCTGCCTTTTTATTCTGTTCAAGCCCTCAGCTGATTGGATAGTGGCCACCGGCATTGGTGAGGGCAATCTTCTTTACTCAGTCTACAGATTCAAACGCCAATTCTCTTCCAGACACACTCTTGCAGACACACCAGAAATAATGTTTTACCAGCTATCTGGGCATCCCTCAGCCCAGTCAAGTTACACATAAAATTAACCATCACAATATATACTAATTGACAGAGGAAAAAGTTTTAAAAAGAAACTGAACTAACTCAAGACCAAGAAATAAATTTAATTTAAATCCTCAAGACAATGAGATAAGAGAAACAATCCAAATAAACCTTAACAACCTCAGATTATTATGGTTTGTAAGATTAAATAAATTTGAGCCATATTTGTCATACATTCCTCTGATGTTTTGGTATCTAATGCCCTTATCAGCAGGCTTCCAACCAGTAATCACAAACCATTATTTGCTGTTGCCAGTCACCAGCCTCCGGTGTCCCCAGGGCTACAATCTTATCCTTCCAAGAGCCCTGTGTCCCTTTTGGTTCATGTGACATTTTCTGCTGGGGAAGCTTGCAGTTGTCGTGGTTGCACATACTTTGGGGTATCCCAAGTAGATGATGTGACATTACTCGCCTCCCCCCGACCGCACACACACACACACAACCTGACTCTGTATGCACCATCACAAGGGATCTTATCTCACTTTCTTACTTGCTTACCCCCAAAATGAGTAAGTTTACATCATTGCTCATATTGGTAACAAAAAACAAACACAAATTTGAGAGAGTTGAGGGTGGTCAATCCTAGTCAAAGACTATTCAGCTCATGTTATTTATTCATATTCGAGTATTGAGTTTATTATATCTGTGATCTTCAGCATTGACATTGATTAAGAAAATTACTTTTGAAAAGCAAAATGTTAAACACTAACCTAAGACGTAATTTGTGATCTTCTCTCCTCTCCAAATTAGTAAAGCAAACATTGTGAGCTTTAAAACAATAGAGATACGTATTCGGAAATAGCACGTTGTTCTTTTCTGTTTTCCCCGCTGCTATGCTATGGGTAACATGATACTTGAGGTTGTAGCAGAACTTCCAAAATAAACTTGATCTTTAGAGCTTTACAACAATGCTGGGTGAACCTCACAAAGTTCAGAGATTCCGTCCAAATGGAGAATTAATGTTCTTGTGCCAATTTTCTTTACCTCTGAGTTACTGAGCAGAAGTTTTCACAATAATGGCAATTTCTTGACTGTTTCATGCTAGTGATAGGAAATCACACAAAAAAGAACAAGTTTTCTCAACAGCCATTCATCCATTCAACAACAATTCATTGTAGTTTCTACTGTTTCGCCTGAGCCTAGATTAAAACATTGAAAACAAGGAACGCAGTCTTCAGATTTACAAAGCGGGATATGAAAGCTCGCCCACTCTCGATAGGTTTGCATTTTGACACACCCAGTCCTCTTTTGTCCCCCGTCTCTGACGGAGGCCATCCTCCAGAGACACTTACTCCTAGGTTGTCAGCTATGCTCAACAACGAGAAGGGTGGATTTCCCACCCAGGGCTTATCAAGTAACAAGAAGGAATTTCCTATTCTCATCCTTTGCAATTATAGAAAAAACAAAAAAACAGATGTCACTAAAAGATGTTTTCATAACAATGGAATCAAATTCTAAAATAAAATTCAAAAGGCCAAGCATAAAAAGGACAGCTAGTATTCTTCTAGATATTGGGATACACTATTGGGACCTCAGAGCAACGACAATAACTACTTACATGGTAGGACACTTTGTCCTTCACAATACACTCGCACGTCCACTGCTCACAGAGACGACATCTCTGCGAGGAGGACAGAGCGGCGTAAATGCCCACCACACAGCTCCGAGGTTGAGTCTTCACGACCACACAGGCAGCGAACCGCAGAGCCAGAGCTTGACTCATGATTTCCAGCTTGTAAATCCATGTCACTATGCTGCCTCTGGGGTGAAATCTTCAGTTATGTAGCTAGTTTGTTTCCATTTTACCAAATATTTTGAAAGTTATCTTTGAATTGCAAAAGCATAATTTGTGCCTAGGTTAAATCCTGACATCACCACATATCAGTGGGCAAATAAAGTAATCTCTTTAAATATCAGTCTCCTTAGCTATAAAAAGAGAGTAATAATACCAGCTTTTAGGGTTCTTGTAAGAATTAAATAGAATAATTCAAGCAAAGCATAGAGCCTAATAAGTGCTCAATAGAATATGGCTTTAATTATTGATAATAAAAATAAAATATATCCATTGTAGAAAATGCATCCAAGTATAAAGTAGAAAATAACAAATCATCCGTAAATCTATCATCCCAATACAATCACCAAAACATTATGACATATTTTCTGGTTTTCCAGATAATGCTACATAATGCATTTCTCTGTTATGAAAATTTTCAAACATATATAAATTTTAAAAGATAAAACACAATGATACCTATATATCTTCCACCTAGAGTCAATAATTATAAACACTTTGCCATATTTGCTTTATCTATCTATATATGTGTGTATGTGCACATTTTCATATATATGTACATATGTATTTTTTTGTTGAAATATTTGAAAGTAAATTGTATTCATCATGGCATCTCAACCCTAAATACTTCAATATGCATCTCCTATAAATAAAGACATTCTCTTATGCAATCACAATACCATTATCACAGCAAAATATTAATGATTATTCCCTAATGTCATTTAATATCCAGTTCATATTTACATTTTCTTAATTATTCCCCAAATGACTTTTTGCTGTTGTTTTCCCCAAACCAATTCATGCATTGTGTTTGGTTATGTCTCTTTTGTTTTAGAACAATCTTCTCACCAATTTTAAATTACTCTAAGCACACTTTTTAATGATGTGTACACTCCAATGTAGGCATAGTTAGAGCCAACCCCTTAGCTATAGACATCCACGTTGTTTCTTTTTTTTTCCTATTACAAATCATGCTAAGACAAACATCTTAGTTCACTAACTTTTTTCACCTTTTCTGATTACTTCCAAATATTTGCTTTTCCTAAAAGACATGAAAATATTTAAGACTCTTCTTACATATTAGCAGATTGCCTTCTAGAAAGGTTTATGCACTGCTATCCCCTAAAGTATTTGAGTATGCCAGCATAGCTGGGGTTCTCAAGCCCCACCTCATCCTCCAGGTCCTGGTTTAAATGTCACCTCTGTAGGGGACATTTCATGGTCATCTATACCAGGTGACCTTCCCTGTTGTGGTTCCATAGTGCATCCTTCCTTGTGATTACTTAATTATCTGGCTCCTCCCACAGAACAAGGAATCTCTGCTTGAAAAGGCCACAATATTTCTCTACAACTGGGAGCTCAGTGAAACTGATTGATTGCTTTTTGTATTGTGCTAATTCTCATAAACTTTTAACATAAAACTTCTGGTTCTTTAATCTTTGCCAATACAATACACATTAAGATTAAATATTACCACATGTACATTAAATACTGTCAGTACTTTGAAACCAATGAAAATTTATCCATAAAGGAATCTTTTGAAAACTCTTATTTTAAACTAAAATAACCCACATAAATCAATATTAGGTGAGTGGTTAAGTAAGCGTGGCAAATCTATATGATAGTACAGTCTGTAGACATTAAAAATAGTATTCATAAAGACTTTGTAATAGCATGGTGAAAGTATTTGTTAAATGGTGTGAATAAAATACTTGTTAGAAATCCAGAACGCTAAATACAGGACAAAAAGACTAGTAAGATATAGTTAACCCTGCGACTATGGGTGATCAAAATTGCTTCTCTTAAATATTTTCTTTCTTTCTATCCAAAGCACAACAACGAAAGAAGGAGTTTTGGAAAAACATTTAAGCATGCATAGTTTCTGTTTACTAAACTATAAACTAGGAAAGGAATTTTCACTCATGTTAATTTCTAAACTTTCAATCTGATTTTTCTAGCATAAATTTAGTGTTACTATTACTTCAACATATAAAGAATCTAACAAAAATAAACCAACCAACAACCAACAGACAAATAAATAAATCTTTTGAAATTGTCCATTTCCTTCTGAAGATTTCCAGCCATGTTCTATTACAACAGCATTTATAATTATTCCATTTTTTATTTATAGGCCCCTTGACAAAATTTATCAACACCTCTATTTAATCTGATGAAATGCACATCAATAGGCAAGTACATAACAAATGCCAGGTTATTTCACTGTCTTCATCTTGAACAGTAATTAGAGAGCATTTACTAAGCATTACCTGAACCCAGCATTACATTTCGTGTCATATAAAGCAGCTTGCACTGTAGACTTGGCCCCAAGCTCTAGAACTTACAGCTAACGATCTGTGATCAACAGATTCATCTTTCCTTGAACCACATGACAAACCTCCTGGACCCAAAGCTAAAGGAATTTACAGCTTTCCAGGGGAATATGATATTCGCTTTAACAGTTTCACATAGCTTGATCCTGAAGCCAGACGAAGAGCCGAAGTTTCATCTTCGCTCGCCTTTCCTGGGATCAAGCCCTTTGATGGAAGGAGATCACTGGGAGGGAATCCATCCCTACGCCTGGAGGTGTTAGAGGCAGAAACCAGATGTACAAATCCTGCTCTCTTTGGGCCTCTGGGAAAATACCTAGCCATTACTACCCTGATCTACCAATCTCACGTTGCCCGCCTGCTCCAATGTCTCCTAGCACCGCGTGTGTCTGGGAGATGGGAGAGGAGAGGGGGCAGGAGAGAAAGAGGGTGGGAGAAGAATCAGCTAGTGACGCCTACCCAGAGCACTGGCAGACCTCATTAGGCTCTGGGCTGGTTTTTGAAACGTTCCACCGCCGTTTCTGCCTGGCACCCAAACCTCCACCATGTTAAAGTTAACTTTTAATCTTCCATTCTTCCCCCAATCCTGCAAGGTAGGATCTTTGCTTTTCTCACTGCAGGAAGGCAGCATGTCACCCTGGGCTTAAAGGTGGGGAGGGAAATTGCCACAGTGGGAAGGAAGAGAAATCATCTTAAGAGCAGCCTTCATTTCGGAGCACTCTCTACGTGCCGAGCCTTTACTGAGTGCTTTATATACATCAACACTCCTTTTGAGCAAAACTTTTATAAGCAATAGCTAGTCCTAGTGCCAATGTTTCTTAGCCAGTTTCTGCAGTCAAAGTGAAACAAAGAAAGGAAACTTTATAAAAATTGGTGTTGTGGAATGAAAAGGGACACAATAATAAATAATAAATAATAGCCAATGTGCACATTTAATGACCTAAAGGCTTGACATCCCTAAAGATTTCTTTAGGTGTCATGCATAGGTTTTTGAAGGGGAAGTAGCATTTTCTAATTGGGAGCCCAGAGCTGGGGACCTCTCTGAAACCAACACAGTCAAATATAGCAGTCAGTTTCTGTGCATCTAAAATATGTTCTCAGAGTGGAGACATGACATGTAGGATACACACAAATATGAAGCAACCAGGCGTGGCCAACATGGCCATGTGTTGGAGCTCCTCCATCAGGGAACGTGTGGTGTGTCAGAAAAACTGAAAGAGGTTCAGAGTGGCTAGAATCGGGGCTGGGGGCGGGGAGGAGGTGGTGAAGCTTGTTGTGAAAGACAAGAAAAAGAGGTAAGCCCTCATGAAGGGCCTCGTAGGTCCTTTTGAAGAGTTGAAAGTTATTTAAGTGTTTAAGCAGAATTGTTGCATGATTGCACTCATGCTTCAGAAAAATTACTCTTGTTGAATCATGGAGAATGGACTAAAGGCATGTGAAAGTAGAGGCAGAAAGACCAGTTGCAACATCCAAGTGAAGGATGACAGTGGCCTAGATTGGGGTAGTGGCCACAGAGGTTGAGAGACATACATGGATTTGTTTGGGAGGTATTTAGGAGGTAGAATTGATAGGTCTTGGTGATTAACTAAGGAGTAAGGGTGAGGGGAACAATGAAGGAAAGAGAAGAGCCTAGAATAACTGCCTGATTCTGGGTGAGGCATCTGGCATGAATGGATGGCGGCACCAAGTCAATGAGGGGGCCCAGGAGAGGCATATTAGGGGTGATAATAATCAATTCAAGTTTTGGTGGGTTGAGTTAAAAATATGTTTGGAAAATCTCAGTGAAGATCTTTACTAGGCAGTTTGATATATTGCTCTGAAGATCTGGGTTCTACTTACAGAGTTGAGAGTAATCAGCATATAGATAATAAATGCAGCTATAGGTGTGTTGCGGGGATTGTCTAGTAAGAAGAGACAGAGGGCACATGTGTATTTGGATACTCTGTTTATTCTTGGCAGCTTAGTGTAAATTCATATGACAATCTTACCCTAAGAGCAAGTTCTAGAGGAAGGCAGCATATTATACTGGGCTTAAGGGTGGGGAGGGAGATTACCAAAGTGGGAATGAAGAGAAATAATCCTAAGAGTGGCCTTCATTACTGAGCACTTTCTATGTGACAGGTCCTGTACTGAGGGCTTTCTATACATTGCTCTTTTGAATTTCATTTAATTCTTACCAAAATCCTACATAAAGGAGATATTATTATCCCCATTTTAAAATAGCAAGAGCAAAACTTGGAGAGGTTAAGGAACTCTGTATCTGTGCTGCCCAATATGGTAGCTGCTAGCTGCACTGCCTATTAAGAACTTGAAATGTACAATCGAGGTACTTAGCTTTTAATTTAATTTAATTTAAATTCAATTTTAATTTAAATTTAAAAACTAATACTGGATTCAGTTATTGGAAAACGTTTAAGTATGTTTGGAACAACTTGGGTATATGAATCAACTTTTCCGGGTGTAAGTTTCATGAAATCTAAACACTGATAAAGTATTTCCTATGGAAAAACTAGTATCTAGATTGAGATGTGCTATTAGTGCAAAATACATACTAGATTTCAAAGACTTAGTGTGACAAAAAGAATATGAAATACTTCATTAATAATTTTTATATTGAGAACATGTTGAAATGATATTTTGGATATATTGGGTTAAATAATATTAAAATTAATTTCACCTGTTTTATCTTTTTACTTTTTCCTACGTGGCTATTAGAAAATTTTAAATCCCCTAAGTGGCTCGCACAAGATTTTTCCTAAAAGCCTGAGGTGGAGCACATGTCTGGGAAGCAATGTCCCAATGACTTTATTATTTCAGGGAGCTGGGGCTCCCACAAAAGTACGCGCGCGCACGTGTGCGTTTGTGCGGTCCCGCCGCGGTTGGATCAAATCTCACCCCGTGCCCAAGACCAGCCGGCTTTTCTGTTTGCCTTTTTGAACTCTGTTTTCTCTGAGCCTTGAAGGGCCAGGGGCTGTGATGTCACTGTATAAACAGAGGGAAGGGCGGGGGCGAAAGCTGCGCTGGAGAGGACCAGGCAGAGGAGGACGGGATGGGGGTGGGTACCGGAGGTTTTTCAGAGGGGGCTCGGTCTGGAGTGCGTGGGAGCCGCGGGAGACTGCAGCGCCGATAAAGAAACATAATGGGACTGCCGGTCACTAAGCCAGGGGCGGGGACCGGGACGTGGCTGGAGAGAGGGGTTTGGAAAAATATGGGACGCCTCGAGCTAATTCCCCTGATTAAAAATGCATTAGTTTGGAGGTGTCAGGGACACGCAGCTGTTTTTAAGGAAAGCCTGGCTCCAAGCGGTCCTCCCTGGCCGGGCCGCCTGGCGGCTCCATCTCGGGGTGGATGTCAGCGAGCCCCCGGCCCGCCGACGCTTGTCCTCTCCCTGACAGGGCCCTGGCCAATGTCCTGCTGCTGAGGGTCGTGGTAATTTACATCCTCTCTGTGTACATTAACTTATCTGCAGCCGCGCTGGCTGCGCTCCTTCAGTCAGCCTGTCTCCTGTGCAGCCTGGGAGACTTCCCGCAGCGACGGCCGGGGGCTCGGGGGAGCCGGGCCGCCGCGTTCCCGCGCCTGCGAGCCGCAACAAGCGCCTGCCGGGGAGCGCCGGCCGCCGGGCGCGGCCGCCACGCGGACCCTGCGCGGCCTGGC
The DNA here is from genome assembly GCF_020826845.1 of Diceros bicornis minor. NCBI lineage: Eukaryota > Metazoa > Chordata > Mammalia > Perissodactyla > Rhinocerotidae > Diceros > Diceros bicornis. Next base: position 12,769,455 of record NC_080755.1, on the reverse strand, counting down.
GCGGAGGCCACGGCCGGACGGCCGGGCAGCGCCGAGGCCGACCGCGGCTGCGAGGGAAACGCTCAGCGGCGAATTCATGGCTCATGACTCATGCGCAGGCTCCTCTTCAGTGACAGCCGGGACAGTTCCCGGTTATTTGTAGCCCCCGGCTTTCGTTTCGCTGTAATTAAGCAGTCATTTGAGGGTCATTTCATACCAGTTATAGGTTTCCCTGTTTTAATAATGTTCTAAGTTCCAGGGGGGCAGCAGGGAGTGCAAGGGGAGGTTGGGAAGCAGGCGTGCAGGGCAAGAGGGTAATCGTCTCGGAGAGCGTGTGCACTTTTCATAACTCTTCCCCTGACAGGCCCCAGCGTGGAGCTGCCGCAGACGCCGGCGGCGGGCGCGCGGTTTCACGGCGCGCGGGCCAGATCCTCCTCATGACACCAACGGTCTGCCCGAGGAAGGGGTCTGGCCGTGTTTGAGTCAGATGTTGGATTTTCTTCTTTCCCCTCTGGCACCACACTAATCATTCTCTTTAATCACTGTAGCTTTTTAATGAGGCCAAGTAGGTATTTATGGAGCCGTCTACTCTCTAAACGCTAATGCTTGATAAGTCATTTATAACTTATCGGTGGGCTTTGCCTGAGCCAAACCCAGAAGAAAGGAAGTGAGGGTAAAATAGAGTCTGGAGTTGGCTAGGAAAAATGCAGCATATCTTCAGGTCCTGGATGGTACCAGGCCCCGGTGGGAAGTGTTCAGTCCATCAGGCCTAAGAAAAAGGAACAACCGGTCTGTCCCCCTTTGGTGAACATTCTCCGGCTGTCCGTCTTGATTTTCTTCATTCCCACCACTTTCTCCTTTGGCTAGTTCACGTGTCTTTGGATATCATTTGAAGCTTCCATTCTAAGGCCAGTTCTACAAAGTTTTTAAAAGAATTCTGGAGCTATTAGATTTGGAGGGTACACAGATGCAAAATGAAAGGACTGGAAAGAAATAACGGACAGAAACCAGATTTCCTGTCGCTGCAAAAGAAGGTGCCACATGGTCCAAATTTCAGTAGATGTTGAAGTTAAAGCTGGAGTGTGAAGCAGCAGCAGGAGTGCAGTCGCCTGCAAAAGGGAGGAGGAGAGAAAACCCTTCTTAGGAAGGGTAGGAGAAGGAGCGGTGAGGAAGAAAGCAAGACAGGACCCCACGGACTAGAAAAAATGAATCAATCCATCAAGATATGAGTATTTAATATGCATTAGGGAGACCTTTAAAAAGTTTCGGCCATAAAAAGGAATGAAGTACTGCTACATGCTACAACATGGATGAACCAAAGCGTCACGCTAAGTGGTAGAAGCCAGTTACAAAAGACCACATATTATATGGTTCCTTTTATATAAGATGTCCAGAGTGGGCAACTCTACAGAGTCAGGCAGTAGATTAGTGGTTGCCTTGAAGGGTGGAAAGAGGGGGGGAGTAATGCTGAAGGACACACAGTTTCTCTTTGGAGCACTGAAAATGTTCTAGAAGTGATTGTGGTGGTGGTGGTTGTACAACTCTGAATATCCTGAAAACGTTGAATTATAGGCTTTAAATGGGTAAATTGTTTGGTATGTGAATTATATCTCAATAAAGCTGTTGCCAAAAAATGTTTTCAAAAAGGTTAACTAGAAACAGGTCAAAAACAAACGAACAAAAAACAAAAAAAGTGCTACTGAAAAATTATCTTGCTAAGTACACTGCTCCTTTCTCCATGACAATGCAGCCAACAGGTAATGTCCATCAGGGCGGGGACTTTGTCTGGTTCCCCACTTGGCCCCTAGTGCCTAGAACAATGCTGCTTGTTGATGGTACTTGACGAATATGTGCTGAAAGAGAAGTTGCAAATAACCAGACTGGCCTAGTTCGAGTGTTTACCACACTCGCCCTACCATTTCCTCTCTACATGTTCTGTCTAGCTCTCCAGTATACCTATTATTATTATTAATACAGCTAGAAACAATAACTAATAGACGAAATTTTCCTTATCTATTTTATGCCAGGCACTGTACATATGTTTGTCTCTAATCCTTATAAAATCCAGCAATGTAAACCCAGTGAACCCTGGTCTGTCTGGCTCCTAAAGCTTTAGTCTACTATAAACACTGCCTCCTAAAAACACTAACCACGAAGGCAAGGAGGAGCATTGATGAATATGCATAGATGCTCAGCCAGTCACCTATAAAGGAAACAAATTTGGCTTCTGTTTAAACTGAAAGAAGCATCAAGAAGCATCATAAACACATCACTCAATCAACGATGAACTTTTTATTTAAAATTATTATAATTTTATAACTCTGGATTATATATCCAACAAATATGGAGTACTTACTATGTACATAGCTCCCAGCAAAGCACTGGGAAGAGTTATCAAAGCAATTAATGTAGGAGATTATACTCGTGCCTGCTATCAAAGCCATTGTCCCTTTAAAAAAAACTGCATACTCATTATGTTTGTCTAAGTAGTATAGAAAAGGTTTAAACATACATAATATGAAAAGTCCTGATTTTCTGAGACCTGTTCCTAAAATTGAAACATTTTTGTGGAACGTTAAGAACAAGGCCCAAAGCTCTGTGAAGAGCTGCCTATATAACTGCTCACCAGCGTGGTTGGGGAGAAACACAAGCAGGAATATATCTGAAGTATCTGAAAGCTGCTGTGGTGACTGCATGGGCGTGAGCCTGCTGCCTGAGTGTCCATTAAGTGGTTAATATTTCTCATGTCAGCAATTCCAGATCCACGTCCCAACAAAGACTCAGACTCACCAACCGATCTCACACATTTTAGTTAGTATATTAAGATACCACATGGGAAGACACAAAACCTTCTAATTAAAGGTTCCACATTCCCCTATTTTACTATAAGAATTTTGCTCTAAGGTTTATAGTTAATAGTCCACATTTTACAGTCGGAAAAACCAAGTAACCTCTGAAACTACTTACTGAAACTGTCCCAAAGATCAGTAATAGTATCAAGAAAAGATCCCAAATGACTGACAGCAAGTTCTCTCCCAGTTGTTAGATGCATCCCCCAACTAAACTGGTGAGAGGTGTTCCTTCTGCTTAAAACAAAAACAAAAACAAAAACACCATATATTTAAATTTTTCTTAGCTAAGTCTGAAAAGGAGGTACAACCCCACCCATGAATGTGTGGAAAATTCATAGTTCCTCCTCTAGAATGAGTGGGAGATTCCAGAAGTGAAAGTCCAACCACTCAAGCTGATGAGCTTCAAGAAACCCTGCTCAGGACTTTGGAATGTACCTAGGTACCACCGTGTCTAAGGAATGGCCATCCATCCCTAAGCACATGTGGTTGTCACCCTCTAGTGGATGATCTATGATAATAGTTGGCAGCCTCCTGTTGGGGACAAGAGTGAATGTCATCCAAGACTGACCTACCTTGAAGAAGTAGTGACAGATAAGCCTGCACCAGGACTCTTAGGTCTTGGACACATATTTCCCAGGAAAGTGGGTGTTCATAGACTGTTTATTCAGCCTGCAGTTGCCTGCTTCTTTTGAGTATACCATTTGTGTTTTCTACTGTTGTTGTGGCATTTTCAAGAACAATACATATTTCCTTAAGGCAGACTTCTACAATTGAGATAGTTCTAGACAATTCATTCTCAGAAGTTCTTTGCCTCCAGACTGGCTTTGAAAGCTTTCTCTGTCAACAGGCCTACTGAGTGTGCCCAGCTATTTAGCTGGTAGCGTAGAGCTTGCCAACTGAACACCAGTCCTGTGTCGAATGATCTGATCTACCGAGGGAAGCTGTGGACCAATAAATATTGCCTCACTATTCAGTGTTGTGTAGGGGCCTAAATGTAGGGGCCTACATACAACGTTCTAAAAATGAAGTCTGGCTTTGAATGCATTCATATTATGAGATTCAAAATATAATAACATGATTTTCCTGTTTCCATTTTATCAGGTAACTGAAGAATTGCATTTCTAAATCTGGATGGGAATTGAATTTCTACATCATAGTTTCTAGGAGGGAGGGATTATGGGTACAGGAAATACTCCACATTCTCGAAAGCCTACATTGTTGGTGCTTGCATTTGCTCTGTGAGAACTTACTGAAAGAAACCATTTCTCCAGAAGACAAGTATGATTTCCTGAAGATCTGTTTATTTGTCAGCAGAGGAGTTGAATGGTTCAAGTCAAGGATGACCTTGGTTCTAAATCTGAGGTCAAATAGAGCATTGTAGAAATGAAATGCCACCCCCCCATCTTACCCGTTTGATAGATGGAGAAACTGAGGTTTGGCCAGGTTAGGTGGTGTTAGCTAATTATAGAGCTGGTCCTCAACAAGAGCCCATTCTCTACCACCTAGGCTCCTGTTCTTCCCCCTACATCACTGTCGTCTCCTAGGTAGAATTTTCTTAGTGATTATAAAGAAATCAGTTTCCTACCCTTGTTCATAGTAATATATTTTCTGTTTGGTTAGAAAGTATTTTTTTATGGTGGTAAAATATACATTACATAAAATATACCATTTTAACCATTTTTAAGTACACAATTCAGTGGCACTAAGTACATTCAATTCATGTTGCTGTGCAACCATCACCACCATCCATATCCAGAACTTTTTCATCTTCCCAAATAGATACTCTGCACCCTTTAAACAGTAACTCCCCATTCCTCTCTCCCCTCAGCCCCTAGCAGCCACCATTCTACTTTCCATCTCTATGAATTTGACTACTCTAGGTACTTCATATAAGTGGAATCACACAGTATTTGTCCTTTTGTGTCTGGCTTATTTCACTTAGCATAATGTTCTGAAGTTTCATCCATGACATAGCATATGTCAGAATTTCCTTCCTTTCTTTTTTTTGCTGAGGAAGATTCGCCTGGAACTAATATCCATTGCCAATCTTCCTCTTTTTTCCTTTTTTTTTTTTAATGTGGGCCACCACCACAGCATGGCTGCTAACAGACGAGTGGTGTAGGTCTGCACCCACGATGAGCCGAAGTGGAGCGGGCCGAACTTAACCACTAGGCTACGGGGGCTGGCCCATTTCCTTCCTTTCTAAGGCTGAATAATATTCCATTGTAGGTATATACGACATTTTGTTTATCCAGCAATGGACCTTAGTGGAAAATAGTTTTTAAATGCACAAGAAAAACAAATAAAAATCTTCTTTAAGAAGTAAAAGCAGGTCTGCAAGAGGCTTGAAGCTATATTTTTTAAAAGACTACTGAGGATCGCTAGAGTAATTAAAGAATAATCTAATGATTCTCGGTAGACTTGTTTTCAATTAAAGTTATGGAATTTGGTTTACTTATCTTATAAGCTCTGCCACCACCTCCCATCTCATTCCAACGTCAGCATAGGGTCATGTGTGGTAGGTACTCGATAAATGTATGCTCAATTTCCAAGGAAGACACAGGGAAAATCAAATGCAGTCTGCATTATCATGGCTTTTCTTAATATTTCCATTGGTTCTGCCAGAGGAGGATACAAAGATTCCTGGCAGAAATTTGGTAGAAAGAATATTTTGCTGGAAGAACAATGTATCCCTTGAGGTTCTTAGTTTCAGGCAACTGAAACTGACTCTAAGGGAGCAAGCCCCAAAGGAGTTTATTACAAGAACATTGTGTACCTCATGGAATTGCTGGATGGCTGGAGAACCAGGCTTAAGGCTTCTAGAAACAATGCCCAAACCATATCCAAAACTGACCTGAGGAGGAAAACACCACCAAAGTTTATGCCAACACCAAGCAGTGGGTGTCCTGGTTGCACAGCTGCCAAGACTTAATTGCACCCAACTACCACCACATCTTGCCATTTCTGCCCAGGACGCAAACCTTGCAACTCCTGCTTTCTCTCAAACCTGGATGCCTGGACCTCCACCTCAACAGCAAAATGGATTCCACAGAGCCCTTCCCTCAAATTGTAAGGCAAGTCTCATGTAAAAACAGTAAATAAGTGATGGGGTGCAGGTCACATGCCTGTGCCCAGCTACAAAGGAGGCTGGGAAGTAAGTTCTGTGTTTTCTACCTGAGGGAGATGGGACACATGAGGAAAACGATTCCCCACACATAGAAAGGATGTTCAAAAGGTGCTGGGCAGCCTCTACTGAAGGGAAAGGGACTATGTGCTCCCTAAGATCATAACGCAGAGGAACAGATAAAATCCTACCTAGAATAATTAGAAACAGCAATTATTTTAAAATACCATTAACACCTGATGTGGAGAAAGCAGAATAAACTGGCAAGTGTTCAACCAATTCATTTCAGCCTGTGCTGCCATTTTAAACTTACAAAGCTTTGCTCAAGATTTTTCTCTCTAGAAATAGCTTCGGCCCTGATAAGGGAAACCAGAGCTCTATTAAGCAGTAATTGATAGCAGCTGAAATGTTGAAGGGAGGAGCTGTACCTTGTACTTAGACATTTGAATTATTGTTCTTGAATTAATTCCTGTACATTTTCTTCCATATTTTGATAGGGAAAAATAAATAATCTACATTATTATTTTAAAAGTATATTCAAGTTGGAAAAGCAGAAGATATTAGATCATATGTTATATTTCTATTATTCACATTTTATTAATTGACCGCTTTTCCCTCAACCAAATACCACTAGGCAAAACAGACATAATGCCTGGAAGGAAATCGCCCCCAAAGGGCTGGCATTGCTGGCTCTGCCTTTTGGAGACTGCAAACATGAAGGCAGTCATGTGCATCACCGTAGGAAAAAGCTTGGAATAAGACATTAGAGTAAGAAGAACCTAGTTTCATTTGACAATGGCTTTTCTCCCAAAATTACCTCAAATGGGTCAGTCCCTAAGTATCACAGATTGTCATGACTTAAAAAAAGAAAAAGAACTAACTTTTAAGAAAACCTATGCATCTGAATACCTCCAAGTAACTCCATTCCTGATAAAGTCACACAGAACAAGGAAGTCTACCTACTGAGAGAAAAGTGCAATAACTAGAATTTTGCCCAAAGTATTGGTCGTTGGATTCTTCAACTACACTTGATCTATGTGCAGGAAAAAGGATTCATTAAATATACTAAAGTTGGTGGAGAAAAAAATTTAATCTATATTTCAAACATTCCAGGTGTAATGTTCCATAAAATGAACTGGTTTGGTTCATAAAAATACTATTTAGCAGAAGTTTTCTTCCTTTAAATGGCTAAGGGTGCTATATAAATGTTTACCTTTAAAAAGATCTATTGTATTCTAATAAATGCACTATTAAAAAAAAAAGAGGTGGGGTCCAGCCCCATGGCCTAGTGGTTAAGTTCAGCATGCTCTGCTTTGGTGGCCTGGGTTTGGTTCCCAGGTGCAGACCTACACCACTCATCAGCAGCCATACTGTGGCAGTGACTCACATACAAAATAGAGGAAGATTGGCACAGATGTTAGCTCAGGGTGGATCTTCCTCAATCAAAAAAAAAAAAGAAAAAGAAAAGCATAGAATCCAAAGTAGAAAATAAAAGTTACTGGCTAGAATAGAATAACATTTAGCCTGCAATAAATCTTCCAAATCATCTAATCTAGGGTTGACAAATACATAAGGTAAGGATAGGCACTTTCCTATTGCCTGTCCAAGGCAGACACAAATAATCAATCCCAGCAATTTCCAGCTGAGCTCAGACCTACGTAGTCTTACAATCCTTCTTACAGAGCTCTGGTAGCCTCTATCATTCATGCTGAGTTGGCATGAGTAAAGAAACTATTTGCCATCCCTGGTACTCTGAGCTCTTCGCTTTACATACATATGGAGGTTGGAAAGCATACAGTGACCAATGTCTTGACCAATATCACCCTGCTGGCAATTGAAAGACTCAGTATTATAACCCTGATTGTCTGAGCGTGACTTGGATCAAATTCATAGTCAGACCACATAGCACTCAGCTGATTGCAATCAAGTCCCGAATTCCCAAGTTGAGTAAGTATGATGCCCCTGAAAGAGCTTATATGATCAACTTTATAACCTTCATTGTGAAAGAAGCAAAATGGGGGGGAAAGAATCTTATGGCTTATGATTATGTATGAATTCATTAATTGTTCATAATAAGGGGATTTTTCCCCCTTTACTCATGATTTAAAGGAGAATGTTAAAGTTTTTACTGCACATGAAATTATGATTAGACTATGGCTGCAATTAAAATGCAATGCCCTTAGAAACAGAGAATAGAATATACAGAGACCGGGCCAAAAGAGCTTTTTGTGTGACATCCTCTTTGTAACAACAACAAAAAAATTCACAATATATCACAACACCTGCAGTTTAGACAACTCTTTACCTTCATACAGAAATGATGATGATCATAGGGGTCTTCTGGATTTAATAATGTCTCACCCTACCCATTAAGGCAGCATGGTTATCTAGTTTAAGTTTGATATAGTATATCCATCATTCTGTTCAACTCATGAATGAAAACAAAACATAAATTAAGTGCTTGGAAGTAAACGTCTCTAAAAAGAAGAAAAAAAGAGAAACCACTCTTGGTTTGATTATCACTCACCTAAGGTCAGAGAAGTCTATGTACTGACACAGGCCATTTCTGGATTTTTTTTTTCTCAAACATAATTTTTTTGTTTCCTTTCTAAAAATTTTTTTCAATATAACTCATACATCGTTTCAAAAATCAAATTGTGCTACAAAACTTTTAACAAAAAAAAAGCAGTGACTCCACTCTCCTTTACTACACACACACACACACACACACACACACATACCCCTCATACCCTAAAGGCAACCGTTTTTCAACATTTTTAGCTGTTTATGCTGGTATTTATTTCTGTATTTCTAAATAATGTGCTTATACTTATATCTCTTGATTTATCCATTTAGAGATTATCTCTTATGGTAAACAAAAACTTTAGTTCTCCTATATGCCTTTTTTCTTTCCCTTTCCACTCTCCCAATTTTTGGTTAAATCCATAACTAGCGTTTTCATTATTATGACTATGGAAATATTGTTTACTATATTGCTAGATCTTCCAGCAAAGTGATGTTCTCTAACTCACTTTCTTGTAAAACTTTTTATTTTTCTTGGAATTAATAGTTGCCTCACATTCTCATTTACTTAGTTTTCTTTGACGCTCTGGCCAAATCTTCCAACAGCTTTGTAAAATGCTTCTCAATATAATTTTCCACAAAGTCAAGCCTAGCTGTTGCTCTGTCAGTTTCACTTTGCTTTTCCTGGAGACATCCCCCTCCACCCGCTCCAGTTGGCCTGGCTGCCCACTCAGGCTCCTGCACAGCTGTTGTCCTGGTGCTTCCTTTGAACCTCTGCAGCTCTGGATCCTCTCTTTCCAGGATTCCATGTCTTCCTCTTTCTTAGAATACTCCCTTATTTTGGTGTAGCACATCCTTCAGAACTTCCTGAGAAAGGATGCATGGAAGGTAAGCTTTTCTGAGACTTACATGTCTGAAAATACCTTTATTCAACCCTCAACTTAATTGATAGTTTCACTGGGTATCAAATTTTTTTTTAATTTTTTGTTTATTGCAGTAACATTGGTTTATAACATTGTATAAATTTCAGGTGTACATCATTATACTTCTATTTCTGCATAGATTACATCATGTTCACCACCCAAATACTAATTACAACCCATCACCACACACATGTGCCAAATTATCCCTTTCACCCTCCTCCCTCCCCCCTTCCCCTCTGGTAACCACCAATCCAATCTCTGTCTCTATGTGTTTGTTTGTTGTTGTTATTATCTACTACTTAGTGAAGGAAACCATATGGTATTTGACCTTCTCCCTCTGACTTATTTCACTTTGCATAACACCCTCAATGTCCATCCATGTTGTCACAAATGGCTGGATTTCATCGTTTCTTATGGCTGAGTAGTATTCCATTATGTATATATATACCTGGGTATCAAATTTAAGTGAAACTGTTATTTTTACAGGTAACATTGAAGTCATTGCTCATTGTCATCCAGTTTCCAGGGGTGCAATTGGAAAGTTCATTTCCATTATTGTTCCTGACCTTTTGTAAATGCCCCTTTCTCTATCTTTGGAAATTTTTAGAACATCACTTTAATCCCCTGTATTCTAAAGTTCCACAATAATGTGTCACAGTGTGTGTCTTCTTTTAATTCACTGGTTTAGCTCTTGGAAGGCTTCTGTCATTCAGTTACAGAAAAATTTGTTTATAGAGATAATATGCTCCTCTCTTCTCTGTTTTTTCTTCCTTTCTGTAATGCTTATTAGTAAGATATTGGATTGATTCTTTAATTTATCTTTTCTCTTTTATTTTTCACCTCTGTGTGTTTTGATTCTACTTTCTGGATGAGGGACTTCACTTTGTCTCTAGATCTTTTACCTGAATATTTTATTTCTTCTATCTTTTTTTTTTTTTTTTTTTTTGCTGAGGAAGATTCACCCTGAGCTAACATTCATTGCCAATCTTCCTTTTTTTGTGTGTGAGCCACCACCACAGCATGGCCACTGACAGACAAGTGGTGTAGATCCATGCCCAGAAACTGAACCCAGGACGCCAAAGCAGAGCACGCCAAACTTAACGACTGGGCCACCGGGGCTGGCCCTCTGCTATCATATTTTTAATTTGCAAGAACTCTTGTTCATTTTATATCATCCTAGTCTGTTTCATGGATAGAATATCTGAGAATACTGATTACAGTTTGCTTTTATGAAGTCTTCTCCTCCTCTTGGAATGTCTCTGTTTCCTCCAAGCCCCTTTGACCTCCTGCTCATTTTGGACTCTGTCTTTCATGTTGCAGACTTTCCTCAAACGCCAGGTGTTACTGGCTGTCCAATTCTACTAAGAATGAGCACTAAATGCCTGATGAGGAGCTCTGTGGGAAGCAGCTCCTCATTGTAAAGTGACTGGGCGGTGCCTGCATCTTTTTCAGGTACTCCCAAATGTTTCTACCTCCCCTGGTTGGGTTTGGGTACCCAGAGAAGGATCTTCCTGTCTCTCACTTGTGAGTTAAAGCCTGGCTGCATTCTGAGCTTGGGTGGCAAAGAGGATTGGGGTGTGGATTTTTCTTACATGGACTTTTAAGGGACCCCTTAGTGTTAGCACCCCTCCTCCAACCTTTGGTAACACCTGCTCGACTCCAGCACCATTCCTGGGTTCTGTGGGGTGAATCGCCTTGTCACCACATGTAGCCCTCTATAGACACCGGTTTGCGTTCCCTCCTCTCCCTTCTTTGTTGTATGGCTGAGGATTACAAAGGTCTTCAGGCACCATTAGAAATGGAGCTTGTGCGTGCTTCTCGCTCTCCCCGTTGTTCACAACAACGGCGAGAGGATGGTGATGTTTGAGCAAAGAAAGAATGAAAGAGTTGTTACTTGGCCATGTTGAAAGGGACGTCTTGAGCACTTCTTGGGATTGGCTCCAGGGCTGCTCAGGGGCTAGTCATCGAGCATCTTGTATTAGTCTCCTAGGGCTGCTGTAACAAAGCACCACAGATCGGGTGGCTTCAACAACAGAAGCGTGTTGTCTCACAGTTCTTGAGCTAGGATCTGAGATTAAGGTGTCAGCAGGGTTGGTTCCTTCTGAGGGCTGTGAGGGAAGGAACCAACCTTCCCTGTTCATGCCTCTCTCCTGGCTTCTCATGGTTTGCTGGCAACCTTTGGTGTTCCTTGGCTTCTGCTGCATCACCCCAATCTCTGCCTTCATCATCACATGGCATTCTCCCTGTGTGCATCTGTGTCCAAATGTCCCCTTTTTGTAAAGACACCAGTCATGTTGGATTAGGACTCATCTTAACTAATTACATCTGCAACAACACTATTTCCAAATAAGGTCACATTCAGAGGTACTAGAGGTTAGGACTTTAACATATGAATTTTTGGAGGACACAATTCAACCCATAACACATCCCATATTTCATATGCTCTGATTAGGGTGACTCAACATCCCCCTTTGTTTGGGGGAGTCTCAGTTTATACATGTCATCCCTGCTTAATGATTAGTAGTGCCTCCTTCCACTCTCAATGGTGTCCAAGTCTGAACAATCAATTTTGTGGTCACACTACATATGGCCCTTTTGACTTGCATGAAATTATCAAAATAAAGGATTTTATTGTCATTCCCAGTAGATTCCAGACACAAATCTGGGGAAAGGTATTTTCATGTTTTCCTATTTTTATTTTATGGATAAAAATATATATGTACATAGGTGTACATATATATGATTTTTATAAAATCTTATATAAAATATAAGATGTATCTGTATATATGTAACAAACCATACATATGGTTTTAAAACACTGAAAGTTTACTGTGATAGAGTAGCATGGTGTGCAAGCAGCATTTTGAGTCTTTTAAAAAAATAAACATTTCTTTAAAAAAAGAAAGAAAAAGAAACAAAACAGAGTTCTATGTTACTAACAATAAACAAACAAACTTCCAGCAGCTCAAGAAAATTGGAAACTCAGAACTCCCAGGGTTCAGAAAGGCTCTGAATTTGGCCAAATCAACTGCTTTGAACCCATTTTTGTTATGAGATTGGGGACAGCTCAGTTCTTTCCATGGCAACGGAGTGTGCTGTCATAAACACTACAGGATGGTCTCTAAATGATCCAGCAGTTGCTGGACTATGAGGGAGATAAGATCTTATTAAAAATACAAGAGTTGGAGCTAACATACCAGAATATGGAGATGTATTGACAAGGGGATTTGCATTACATATAAACAGTCCTTTCTCATTTGGCCTCATAAGGAAAGGCCCTGTTTGGTGAAACCCAATATACATTAATGCTGATCTTCCTTAAATAGTTGTCACACAAACTACCTACCGACGGAAAAGGTTGTAAGGAGAGGGAAAAGCAAATACAGGCAATGCCCACTGAAGTGTGATTTCTGCCTTTGTCCAAAAACATCATCCCACTACTAAGAGTATTTCTTGGTTAAGAACTATTTTTCTCTTGAAAAATAAAACGTTGTATTCTTTTCTAATTATAAAATATATTCTTATTTTATAAAATTTAGAAACACATAAAACATAGAAAATAAAAATTACCTATAATTCTACCTCCCTGAGAATTTTTTAAACAACTAGAATCATGCTGAACATGGAGTTTTATGTCTTGCTTTTCTCACACAGCATTACATCATGAGCTTTATCCCATGTCATGAAAAATGCTTCGCAAACATGACATTTAGTGAATGTCTAATAGTCTATGTATGAATAAACCATAATTTATACATCATTTCCATATTGTGAGGGGGATGTTTTTAATGAACCTAATTTTTCAATATCATGAGTAATGCAATAATGAACATCTTATAAATAAATCTTTATTCATATTTCCTGCTATTTTATTAAAATACATTGCTAGAAATGAAATTATTAGGGAAAAAGTTATGAACATTTTTAAGTCTCTCCTGCTTTAAACAGCCTTTTCAGAAGTTTTCTCTAGTCTTGTTTACATTCCCAGATGCACTTTGTTTAAAATTTTCACGTTCTAGAAAAGTTCTTTGCAATTTTTATTGGAATAACGTTAAAACCATAAATTCAAATAGGAAGAACTGACATTTTTACAATTTTCAAAATCTTGAAATGTATATCCATTTATTCAAATCTTTTATATCTCAATAAACTTCTGTAGTTTTTTTCATATTGTTCCCACACATTCCTTGTATTTTAAATTTTTTGTTGCTATTATAAATACGATCTTGTCATTGTATTATTTAACCAGAGATTGCTGGGTTAGAAAAAATAGTTACTAATTTTAGAAATATTTATCTTCTAACCAATGTATTTAACTATCTTATTATTTACAACAAACTTACAGTTGGTTGTGTGTGTGTGTGTGTGTGTGTGTGGTATAGCATATAATCATTCCAGTTGAAATTATTACATTTCAGCTTTTTCTTTCCAACAGTAATATCCTTTTTTTGAGTTCTTGTCTCTGCTCTCAGAAAAGTTACTAGTAAAGGTGGTAGAGGACATCTTTGATTTGTTTCTGATAAGAATGACAATAACCTCTTACATATTACACCACTAAATATGACGTTGGTTGAGAAATTTAATACTGGGGTAGGATATACATATCCATGTCTAAAGGGTTACATAGGTAACAGGAATAGTGCGGGCAGGCCAGGCGGAAGACCAGAGGGCTTGGCAGAAACTGTGACAAACTGGAGGGAGCTCCTTCTAAAGGGAGCACACAGTAGATGCTCAGCTTAAACCTATTATGTGCTGTGAAAATGTGGACCTAGTGTTGACAGATCTTCCATTTTTTCATTTTGGACACCCTAACCCTAATCTTTTTTTGCACATAAGAGAAAACATCTGATTTTTATATGAAATCTCCCAATTATAAAATTTTTAATAACTAAAATCATTTTCCCAATACCTTACAGGTCAAAACAAAAAAATTTAAAATGATAGTCTGTTTTCAGACCATTTGCACACTCAGGTTTCAGATAAATATTCTTAACCGTACTAAGGAAGGAACAATTTAATCCCAATCTTCCAAGAGTTTTATTTTTTTTAAAGTACATCTTCTATTTCATCACATGTCTTTTTTTACATTTGTATTTTACTCACTGAATCAACAGAATTGCTAATATTAAAAACAAGTTGCATTTCAGTGATATAGTGTACAATAATACAGAGTTGAATTTTATTTATTAAAATTTTATTTGGGATTTTAATATTTATAATCAAATGTAATTCTTTTTAAACTTTCTTTTTTATTTTTAATATTTGGTTTTGATTTTGGCATATGTAAGTTTCATAAAATGAATTGAAGATTTATAATATTCTGAAATAGAATAGCATAAAAATTATCTGTTTCTTGAAAGTTTGGAGAAACTTCACTTGGAAAATTATCTGGCATAAGACCTTTTGAATTATTTCTTTAATACATTTCTCAATTTTTCCCATGGTTATTAGTCTATTTATTATTGAGTCAATTTTAGCCACTTTTACTTTCCTTAAAATGCATATTTTTCTAATTTAATATCAAAGAATTTTACATAATATTCTCATAATTTTATCACTTCAGTATCTGCTGTTACATATTCTTTCTTAATTCCAATGTCTTTCTTGTGGTTGTTCTTTGAATCAATTTGTTAGGGTTTTTTTTTTCCCATAGTGTTATTTTCTTTACAGAACCATCTTCTACATTTATTCAACAGTTTTTTTTTAGTTCAGTATTTCCTGACCTCAGCATCATTACTACATACCTCCTTCTTTTCTAAGATGTACCTTGTTATATGTCTAACTTGGATTTGACGATTAGTTCACCTATTTTCATTAATAATGATGACTCTTAAGGCTATGATTTTTTTCTCTAGTAGAGCTTTGGCTTAATCCTGAAAGTTTGATATATAGTATTCTCATTTTTTTTCTTAGTATTCTAAAGAGTCTGTTATTGTGGTCTTGACTTTATCATTGACATATATGTTTTGAAATTTTTTTTATTGTGGTAACATTGGTTTATAACATTATATAAATTTCAGATGTCTATCATTGTAGTTTGATTTCTGTGTAGACTACATCATGTTCACCACCCAAAGACTAATTACCATCCATCACCACACACGTGTGCCTAATCACCCCTTTTGCCCTCCCCCCTCCCCCCTTCCCCTCTGGTAGCTACCCGTCCAATCTCTGTGTCTACGTGTTTGTTTGTTGTTGTTGTTATCTTCTACTTATGAGTGAGATTATACAGTATTTGACTTTCTCCCTCTGACTTATTTCACTTAGCATAATACCATCAAGGTCCACCTATGTTGTCACAAGTGGCAAGATTTCATCCTTTTTATGGCTGAGTCGTATTCCATTGTGTATATATACCACATATTTATCCATTCGCCTTTGATGGGCACCTAGGTTGCTTCCAAGTTAGAAATTTTTTAAAATATTTACAAAGGTTGGAGGAATTACTATTTAAACTTTGTTAATTTTTCAATTTATTATATTATGGTCATAGAATATGACCAGTTCAATTTTATGTTTTAGAATTTGTTGAGATATTCTTTGTGATTAAGTATATAATAATTTGAATAATCATTTCATGGAAACTCAAGAAAGTATCTTACCTATACAGTATAAAGCTGAGTACAGATCAAACCAACTTTATAATATGATTCAAATTTCTTGTCCTTGTTTTTTCTATATGACCTGATAAAGACTTAGAATTCTCCCATGACACTTGTGTTTCTGATCATTTCTCTTCTGCCAAGAACTTTTGTTTATAAATAGACAAAACTCACCTAAAAGATGATTACTATATTTCATTGTGGAATTTTTATTTACGGCTCTTTAATTTTTCCTAAAATTAATATTGTCATCCTATTATTTTTTAGAAAAACTTTGTTTTAAAGTAAAAAATATTTAAAACATTCCTATAATATTTTGATTTATGAAAAACTCTCATAAGCAGCTTAGAGTTATAATTTGTATAATTATTTGTGCTTAATTATTTGTTTAAATTATATATCCTGATTCATACCTAGCTTGAAAGGAGAATTTTTTAAAGCAATTCCTTTAAGAAGGGCAAAAAAAAAGCTGGTGCATTTCTTGAGTTATTAAATATCTATGTTTTCCTGCAGTCATCACAGAAGATTAAGAACATAGTAATATGCAAATTTTTTAGATCATATCATTTCCCCTCAAACTTCAGTAGACACTGTTCCATTATCCTTAGGCTTTTGGTTATACAGTTAAAACCCAAGAGTCAGTACAACTGTTAGACCTGAGCAGGCAGGGCCCCTGACTCAGGCCCCACCCCTCGGGGGGCCCAGCACTTTGGAGCACCTTCCTCGAAATTTTCTAAGTCTCTATCTGGTGCCAGGACCACTGGGTCCTCTGAATCCTGACTGCAACCCATGTAGGCCCCAGTGATATCTCTCCCTTTTGAGGCCCCAGATGATCTTGAGAAAGTAAAATTCACAGATCTCAAGCTTGACAAGTTTTTACAGTGACCATACCTATATGATCACCACCCAGGTTAGGATATATAATATTACCAGCATTCCAGAAGTCTCCCTCCTGCCCTCTCCTAGTCATTACTCCCAAAATGCAACCACTATTCTGACTTCTCTCACCATAGATTAGTTTTGTCTGTTTTTCAATTTTATATGAATGAAATCATACATCATGTACTCCCTTATGGCTGGTCTTTTCACTCAACATTCTATCTGTGAGTTCACTCATATGATAGCGTGTAGCAGTAGTTCGTTTTCTTTTTATTGTTTATAAAATACTACAATATGAATATTCCACAATGTTTCCATTCTACCGTTGATGGCCATGTGGGTTGTTGCTAGCTTAGGGCTATTATAGCGTGGCACTGAGCGTTCTTGTATGTGTGTACATACATATGTATTGCTGTAGCATATACTCTACTAGGAGTGGAATTGCTGGATCATTGGATACACGTGGTTGATACTGTCAAACAGCTTCCAAAGAGGTTGTACCCATACACATTCCCATTATCAGTGCCTGAGAGTTCTTGTTGCTTGATATCCTCATCAAGCTTTAGTAGTGTCAGCTATTTGTTTTTAAGTTAGCCATTCAAGTGCATGTGTAGTGGTTTCTCATTGTGGTTCTAATCTGCATTTCACTGATGACTAATAATATTGAGCACTTTTTGTATGCTTTCTTAGCCTGAATATCTTCTTTTGGAAAATGCCTGTTCAATATTTTACCCATTATTCTATTGGGTTGTGGGTTGTCTGCTTTTTCCTTATTGACATATAAAAGTTCTCCATATATTATAAAGACAAGCTTTTGTTTGATATATGCGTTGCAAAGATCTACAAATCTGCTAGCCTTTTTACACCTTTAGTGGTGTTTTCTAATAAAAAATAGTTCTCAATTTTAATGAAGTCGATTTTAATTGATCTTTTCCTTTATGGTTAGTACTTTCTAGGAATCATTGCCTACCCCTAGGTCCTATGTTTATTTCTAGAAGTTTTATTGCTTTACCTTTTACGTTTTGGTCTACAATTCACCTGGAATTTTTTTTGTATGAATGAAATGAGGAAGGAATCAAGTTTCACTTGCTTACAGATATATACACATTTGCTCTAGCAAAATTTACTGGAAAGAACAACCTTTTCCTCCACTGCATTGCTGTGACACATTTTTTGTGAATCCAGTGGCTGTGTACCACCTTTAGACAGGGGCAAGACCCCCACCCTGAGAACATGCCTGAGGGGGCCCCACCTTTTGGAGTGCCTTCCTCCAATCTTCCTCAGGCCCCTGGGCCTGGCAGTGCTGACCAGGCTCCTTGAGCCAGGATGGAAACCTGCATGAGTCCTGCCGCAGTCTTCCCCCTTGGGATAGGGGATTCTCTACCTCCACGTAAGTGGTCAATCACATGCCCTGAGGAGCACCTGAGCTCTCACCTATAGGCTCACCTAGGGCCCCGTGGATGGATTCTGGCTCCAGAAGGGGGACCTGGTGAGGACATAACTCCCGCTGGCTGGAATGCTATTTCATTCTCAGGATTGTGCAAGATTGGGCCACCAGAATGGTATAGGCATGCTGATTTGGGGTGACACAAGACAAGTTCAGGGCTTTAGGCTGCTGATGGTCTACCCCTGACCGTTGGTCTTGAGCTGCATCTGTGGGCCTTTGTGTTGGCTCTCATCCATGCATGATCTGACTGTGGTGCTTCCTCTGGTCTACAGCTCCCAAGAGCAGCAGAGGAGGTAGTGGCAGGCATCTTCTACCATGTCTACCTCCAGGCAGGGGCGCCAACATGGTCATCTCACCCCTTTCCTTCCATTATGCCATATGTCAGGCAGTCGCCAAGGGGTGACCTCAACTGTCTCCTCTGGAGCTTTCAAGACTATTGCTCCTCACTGCAATGAACCCTTCCAATTGATAAAAGGGTCTTTCTTGCTTCTGATTAATGTGGCGATGTCAGGCTCTCATAGGTTGGTCTTAAGTCATCTAGATGAGAGACAGACATTCCTTGCATAAGTGAGAGTATACTTCTTGCTCTGCCCATGGGACTCCCACCCCACTGATGGCAAGATATAGAGGACAGGGGTATAGTCAACAGTGAAAGTCATCACATCCTAGGAATGCATCATCTTGACCTCTACCACCTTAGTTCAAGTCCAACAGCCTCCTAACCAGTCTTTCTATTTCCACTCCTGACCACCATCCACTGTTCTGGCCTCAAACCATTCTCTCACAGTCACTAGAGTGGTCAGTTACAAATGTGAATCATGTAATGTTACCCCTGGCCCTTCTTAAAATTCTTCAGTAATTTCCTATTGCACTTTGAATAAAATCGAAGATTTATAACATGGCCCTCAGAGCCCCACATCCTCTGGCCCATGCCCACCTCACTCACAACCTCACTCCATGCCCCCCACCCAACCTGTGTGCTCACTCCATAGACTATTTCAGTGCCTTGAATATACCAAGCTATTTTCAGCCTCAGGGTCTTTGCATACGGTTTCCCTCTGCCTGAGATGCTCTTCTTCTAGTGGCACCTAAGCCAAGCTCCTTCTCATCCTTTAGAAATGATTCTGAGTCCAGTTTAAACGTCACCTTCTCAGAAAGGCCTTCTTCAATCATCTAATCAAACTTAGACTCTTCCACTTCATTGCTTTTATTCTTATCACGGCAACATGCTTGTCTCTCTTTCTAGTAATCATGATGATTTGTAATTGTTTACTTGTTTCCCTCAACTAAGCTGTAACTCCACAAGGACAAGGCCACGTTTCTCCTCTTTACAGCTATGTCACTGCCAGACACTTGGTGCTCAGTCAATATTTGCTGAGCGAATAGTGCAGAGCTCGTGTGAGAGGTATTACAGAGACAATATAAGCAGTAGAGAGGTAAAAGCAAACCGACTTATCTGTCTTATATCTAAAATCAGATCCCAAGGTTACGAATGAGTTGAAAAACAGTTTAATGAATTAACCTAGTCCTACAGAGTAGGCATTTGAAAAATTGTTGCTGAATTGAAGTAATTCAGCATAGTTAAGAGAGAAAGGCACTAAAAATTAAGGACCTCCATTTCTTATTTAGAGTTTAGACTTTCTTTTTAGAAAAGTTTGATCATAATTTATGGCCCTAAAAGACTCAATACAAAGAATTTTGGAAATTCATAATGTAACAAATAAAAAAATTTTTAATTAAATATAATATCACCACCCAACTATTATAATGGCTAACATTTTGGTGTATTTTTATTCTAAACTTTACTGTTAAATATATAATATATGGTTAATAATATATACACATGTGCAACATTCTATTGTATTTTTTAGTCTTCCATATGTACAATGTATAAAACAAATAAATATAAGTACATTTAAGTGTTATAAATGGTATCTTATTAGAAAACATTTTATGTAATGTTTCATAATGTGCTTTTTCCAGTTCACATTATATTCTGAACATTTTCTCACATCATTAAATGCTTTTTAAAATAATGTTTTAAAAATTTCTGCATAGTATTCCATCATAGTAATGTATCATAGATTATTTAACTAATCTTCTTTTTAAGTTATTTAGATTTATCCAATTTTTTCATATTATAAATATTACAACAAAAATTCATGTATGTAAATCTTTGTACACATCTCCAATTAGTTCTTTTGAAGTGAAATGACTAGACCCAAGGGTATGAATTCTTCAAGATTTGGAGATACATTGCCAAATTGCCCTTCAGATGTGATGGGGTACGTGCCCATTAGCAAACTACACGATTTTTCATTCATTCTCACCTCAGCAATACTGAGTATTAATTTACAAGTAAAGTTGAAACATGCATTTTAGTATATTTATTGGGATTTTTATATTTATTCTTTTGTGAATTATTTGCTTACATCTTTTGCCAATATTTCTACTGAGGTGTACATCCTTCTTTTTTATGATTTTCACTTTATATGTAGTAAGAATATAATATCTGTTAGTCATATATGTTTCAAATATTTATTTTCAGCTTATTCTTTGCTTTTTTGTCAATGTTAATTTATTTAACTATAAATTAAAACTGTCATAGAGTCAAATATTTTTCATTGTTTGGTTCTTTTTCATTTGTGTTTAGGAAAGCCTTTCCAACTCCAATATCAAATAAGAAAATCATCTATGTATTTTATACTTCTTTTAAGATTTCTTTTTTTTAAATTTAATATTATAATCCAACTGAATATGTGTGATGGGGTGGAAATAGAGATATAATTTTGTTTTTGTTTTGTTTTTCCCAAACATTGAACCAGTTGTCCTAGATTCATTTTCACACACTAATGTCATTCCCATCACATGAATTTGGAAGCTTTCTTAAAGAAATCAAGTGCTAAGACTTGTAAATGCAGAATCCATTTCAGAACTTTTGAGGCTCACTGGTTTGCCCAATGTGACACTCTTCAAATTACTATCTCTATATAATGGGTTTTACTACAGGGGAATGTAAATCCTTTCCATTTATTTTTGAGAATTTCCTGACTTATCAATAACTTGGTAAAGGTGCAATCAACTTTGTTTCCTGTGTCTTGTTTTACTCTACTAGTAAAATAGTGTGTGACATAGGCTTTACTTGGCAACAAAGTTAATTCTTTTGCACCATTCACTCCTTCTTCCTACACCTAATTAATCATTAGAAAAATTAACCAACTTCGGGCAAGGTATTTAACTTCTCTCGGCCTCAATTACTTCATCTTTAAAAGAAAAAGAAAAAAATCTCCTTTGATTTCCAGTTTTAAAACACCTGAGTAATGTCTCTTCTCACAAATTACTCAAAACCATCAAAGAATAAAAAACAGAACTTCAAATTCAATCATTAACAAAACCAAGAAACATCTGAAATCTAAAACCACAGAATAGAAGGAAGACCATCAAAGAGAATGACTATCACACAGGAATGTGGGAGAAGGGAGACAGGATAGAAGTAGCTAAATTTCTTATTTTAAAAAGTTAGCAACCATTTTTTAATATAAGAAATGCACCCTGAGGTGTAAATCACGAATTTCTTTTTCCCATCAATAGGTATGGTCTGTGCCAACTGGCAAAAGGCCTTTTCCAGGACCTGGCTTGGGTCCCAGGAGAAGCAGGAGCAGAGAGGGCAAGATTGACCAAGGAATCACACTGACAAGCCATGTTCACAGGAATAGTCTGTTGAGGAAGCAGAGAGAAGGAAAAGACTACCTTTGAGCTGCCTTGCAGTGCTGATTTTGGTTGGTTTATAAGAAATAAAGGCTGAAAGATCTCTTCACTCTCAACTCTGCATCATAATCACTGCTGATCTGGAACGTGGTCCTCTCCCTAACCCACATGAAGGTCCTACAAATAGTTGGTCTAGGAAGAACTAAATTCATTACTAGGTGAGCATCGATGAAAATGAGAAGTGTAGGATTCCATTATTTAAAACATGGATAAAAAAAAATCACAGGCAGAGAAATTTCACCAGAACAATACTGCCAAAAAAGCTGATGAAAATTTTGAGCTAACATTTAATCACAAATTTTAAAAACTTAGCGAGCAGAAAAATGTAAAGCTCTAGTAAGCAATATAAGCCCAGAATAAGTGAAGGTATATATCATGTTCACAAATGATACAACATAGTAAAGTGTCTTCTCTTGCCACATTAATCTACTAATTCAATGCAAACTAAACTTCCACTTGGATTTTTTTAGAACTCAACAAACTTACTCTCAAATGTATACAGTAATAAGAATAAAAAATAACAAATAATAAGAATAAATGTCCAAGAACCCACATAGTTAAGTTAAACATCAAAAAGAAGAGCAGAGAGAGTGGACTCCTTACCAGTTATCAAGATACACTGCAAAGCTTTATTTAAAAAAAACAGAAGGTTTTGGTCCACAGATACATAGAGCAATGGAACGAATAGAGAGATAGAGCTCAAGAATGGTCTATGTGTATGTGACAAATTATAATACTATAAAAAAAAACATATTCACCAAATGATGATATTGGAAAAACAGGCTTTTTTATGGGGGTGGGGGGGAAGCTACATCGCTTCCTTACACCATAAACCAGGGTGGACTCTGGATGGATTCAAGACCCATATGTAAAAGAAAACACTATATATCTATAGAAGAAAATACAACAGACTATTTTTGTTGAATAGGAATGGGTAAAATCTTCCTAGACAAGACCCCAAAAAGTGAAAATCATTTACAACATCAAAATTAAAGATTTTTGTTTAATGAAAGACACCATAAATAAAGAAAAAAGACAGATGACTAACAAGGAGAAATTCAGACTCACTAGTGATCAGAGGAAAACAAATTAATACAACAACGAGATACCACTTGACATTCATAAGAATGGGAAGAAAGAGGGAAAGTGGATAATATCAAGCATTGACCAGGATGTGGGAAAATGAAACTTGCATGCACTGTTAGTGAATGTGTAAACTGCTATAGACATTCTGAAGAACAATCTGGTAGGATTTAGAGAAATAGAGCATGTGCCTATCTTATGACCCAAAAATTCCATTTCTGAGGTTGTATCCTAGAGACTTTTTGAACGGGTTGGGGCTTGAGCAAAAATATAACTTGTGGTGTTTTTGGTGATGTTTTGGTGGGGAGTTACAGGCAACCTAGATATCATCATAAAGGAAATATTCAAGTAAAGTGAGCTGTAGAGTGGTGGAATATTTTGCTGTGGTTAGAATAAATGCACTAGATATCTAGACAGTAACATGGATGGATGTTAAAATATAGGTCTGAGTAAATAAATAAAAGTAAGGGACAATCCTCATTTCATCTCCCTCATCTTCTTACTTCCTTTCTTATCCAACTTAAATTCTGTGATCCATAATTATCACCACTCTTTTACATATACCTAGACTCTTTTGTCCTCTCATTTTTTGGTAATAATCTCCGTACTGGAACCAGAATTTTTGGAAAGAAAGAAAGAAAGGAGGTACAGAATTAATATCACAAGGTTAAGTAAAAACATAGTTGTCCTGAATTTGAACTGGAAGTACTAGTATAAACTCATGATAAAATTAACTTTTGAAACACACATATACACACATTTCCCAGCTCTATGACTGAAAAGGTCCAAGAATGATAGCCAACACAACAGCAATAAGTACCCCTAATGTCCAGAAGGTAGTCTCTAAAAATAATTTCCCACTAAAAGTAACCAAGGCTTCTTGGAGAAATGTCTACTTCTAGGTCTGGAACAGGACATGTGCAAGATAAGCCCAGAATATCTTTTCATACAAGTAAGTAAAGAACCATCAGTGATTTTTATCATGTCTAAAGAACTCAGGAGCCAATCTCAATAGGTTCCTACCAGCCAAAGATAGAACAACTTGAGCATCAATGAGGATAATAAATTCAATGGACTAAAACACATCAAATATGTTTAAAATCCATGTATTCATAATGATACAGAACAAAACAGAACAAATCTCACTGGTTACCTTTGATAGACATTAAGAACCAACTTGTTGTTTTGAAAACAAATAAAGGGAAAGAATCAAGTGTTTATTTTGCCTTTCCCATATGAATGCACCTCAGGTAATTATACCTCAGTCTACACTCAAATGGTTGATGAGGGAAGTATCTCTATTTAAAAGTATTCCATTTAATAAATGAAGAAAACTGATACAATTAGAACATCACTATTTTGCAAGTCCTAATTAATCACTAGACCTAGGAAATAATTATCATTGACTTCTAATATCACAAAAAGAGAAACAATCAGATATTATTTAGTCTCGCCCCCCAAAAAATTAAACCTGCATTTGATCATATCTGTAGATATAATTACAAATTTATAGAAAATACAGAGAAATAAAGGAATATGATAACCCCATAGGGAGCCAATCAGCAAATTCCAGAATATGAGAATCTCTACAGAATAAACGATTCAACTTCTTCAACAAAAATTTGCAACATAAAAAATAGCTAGAAGGTAAACCTACAGATTAAAAGAGACTTAAGAAACATATCAAATCATTGGGATATGTGGATTTTATTTGGATCACAATTCGAACAAACGAGCTGGGAAACAACTTAAAGACAATTAAGGAAATATGTACATTAACTGGATATTTTAAGATATTAGGAAATTATTGTGAAATATTTTAAGATACAAAAAGTCATACGGTTATGTTTTTTTCAAGTTACTGTCTTTTAGAGAAATATACTTAAACATTTACAAAGGAAATGATATGAAGGCTTGGATTTGCTTCACAATAATCTGGGTGGGGAAGGGAGAGAGTTGGGAGTGAATGAAATGAAATTGACCAAGTTGAAAATTATTAAAGCTAGGTGATGGGTACGAGGAATTTCCTTCTCCTTTCTCTCTCCTTTTGACATATTTGAAATTTTCTATAATAAAATGTCTTAAATAATTATAATGGAAGAAAAGATCCTCTTTACCATAGGAACAAAAATATAAAACACCTAGAAAAATGGGTAATAGATAAATGAAAATCAAACTTTAAAACATTACTGAAAGACACAATAGAAGACTCTAACAAATGAAAAAGCATGTCATTGGGTAGTAAGCCTCATCATATATAGATGATTTTCCTAGCCCTAACCCTTCTCCAAAATATAGTCTAAGAATAAAATGCAATTCCAATAAAAATACAGAAGTGTTCTTTTACACCAGATAAGCTGATACAAGACAAGTATAAGTATACAAGACAATCCAGAGAATCAGACAGGAGGGATAACGGTAAGGGAACAAGCCCTAATAGATAGTAAAGTCTTATTGAGATTAGTGCAAGAACAAACAGATCAGTGAAAGGCAAAACAAAATTCAGAAGTAAATCTAAAAATATAAGGTTACATAGCATAGTATATGGGTAGCATTTTAAATCTGTAAAGAAAAGATGGATTACTCAATAACGGCATTGAGTTACTGGGTAATCATCTAAAAAAATTAAACTTGTACCTATAACACCAGGATTCTCAGTGTGATACAAAACCCAAAAGCCATAAAAGAAAAGATTTATAAATCAGCCTGTATAAATAGTAAACACAAAACCAAAACCAAAATCTTTTTTTAAAAAATCCAAAGTTAAAAGACTAACTAGGAAAAAATGTTATACCTCACATCACAATTTCTTTAATTTATAAGAGCTCTTAAAATAAAAAAAGAATTCAATAGGAAAACAGAATATAGGATAGAGATACAAATGGTCAGTGTGCAGAAAGGTAAATGCAAATGACACTTAAACATGTGAAAAGATGCTCGAGCTCGCCAGTGCAGGTTCATGACACACTGAGTGTTCACAGGTGTGAGGAAACAGACCCTCACATGTTCTTCTTCTTCTTTTTTTTTTTTGTGAGGAAGATTAGCCCTGAGCTAACATCCAATGCCAATCCTCCTCTTTTTTTTGCTGAGGAAGATTGGCCCTGGGCTAACATCCGTGCCCATCTTCCTCTACTTTATATGGGATGCCGCCACAGCATGGCCTGACAAGCAGCGCATCCATGCGCGCCAGGGATCCAAACCCACGAACTCCCAACCACCGCAGCAGAGCGTGCACGCGCTTAATGGCTGCGCCACCGGGCCGCCCCCGACACTCATGTGTTCTTAGTGTGAGTGAAAATCATTTAAGCTTTTTGAAAGAGATATTTGGCAATATTTCCAAATTTTAAAATACATATGCACTTTGACTCAGAAATGTTGGTGTAGAATTTATATTGTAGCTATACTTACAATGTTGAAATGAGGAATGCGCAAGTTTTTTTACTGCAACAATATTTGTCATAGCAAAAGACTGAAGATACCCTAAATGTTCATCAGCAGGGACTAATTAAGAAAGTATGGGACACCAAGACAGTGGAATACTATACCACAGTTAAAAAATGAGGCAGGCCTTTATGTACGCTACACAAGGATATTCTAATGTACTTAACATACTAAACATACTATTATGTGAAAAAAGTCCAAGTGTAGAATAACACACATACTATGCAGCTGTTCAGTAAAAAGGAGAGAAAAAAATACAAGAAACTGTTAAATGTGGTTGCCCTTTCAATTTTGTAGCTTGAGCATGTAGTAACTATTCAAAAATAAATAAAATTAAACTACCTTCAGATGGTTTTGTGAAGATTAATTTTTGTAAGATAAGTTATGTGAAAGTCTTTGTAAACTTTAAAGTTCTATGTAAATACAATTTAAGAAGCAGCTTGTTACTGGGTATTGATCCTTGGGTGCTGGGTTCAAGAACAGATTCTTTCACTTTCTGTATAGTTCTGTGTAAGTTACCCAATGTCTTAGAGTCTTGGTAACTGTGTCTCAGTTTCTTTATCTATGAAGTGGTAACAATAATCCCTTCCAACCTCACAGAAATTGCTGTGGAGACCATTGAAGACAATATATTTGAAATTGCTTTGTAAACTACAAAGTTTTCAAAACTGTAGGGTGTCATGTTTATAGAGGTAAAAGTCAAAATATGTGGGGTAACCTCTGAGTGACACAGGATTACAAAGACGGGCAAGATCAGGTAGACGAGACCTGTGCTGCCAATACGGTAGCCACTTTCCACCAGTGGCCATTAGCACTTGAAATGTGGCAAGTCCAAATTGAAATGTGCTGTGAGTGTAAAATAGACATCAGATTTTAAAGACCTGGTAAAACAAATGTACAATATCTCATTGAGTATAAGTTTAAATAGTATTTTTGATATATTGAATTAAATAAAACATTCAAGTTAATTGCACCTGATTTTTTAAATATGCCTACTAGAAAGTTTACAGTTACATATGCAGCTTGCATTACATTCTATTGGACAGCACTGGACAAGACAGTTCAGGAGTGACTTCCTCAAGACAAGATTTGGATTGGATCTGAAAGAAGGAATAGGACTTGGGGAGACAAAAAAGAGGAGTGAAGCATTTCAGGCAGTTCTGGTAACATATGCAAACATACAGGACAGTGCTGTGCAATGCTCAAGTTCAAGCCGCAGTGAAGATTCTGCCTGCCTTGTTGGAGGGATCCAAGTGAGAAGAGGCAGCATTGGAGAAGCAATGTGAGTCTAGATAATGAAGGCCCCTGAGGATCAATCTGAAGTTTGCATTTCCCTGGGAGTGTTTGTAAAACAAGGTTGAGTGTAGAGCAAGTTGGGGCAGGGAGTGATGTTCCACCAAGCAATGTTTTAGCCACAGTTAATTCATTTTTATACAATTGCAGTATATATGTTCACTGTGTTTTCTCTACTCCAAGATTGTCCAGATTTGGAATGGTTCACTATTGATGGAGAAGAAGGAAATGGGGACAAGAAAGAGGAAAGAGGGAGCTCATATTTATTGAAAGCCTAGAGCACTATGCGTATGACATATACTACCTCCCTTGTTCTTGTATAATCCTATGAGAATCTTATTATTGTCTCCATTTTTCATAAGGTAGGATGATTCAGAAATAAGCTGCCAAATGTTGTTCCAACTATTCCTTGTGCTAGAGGCCAATTCTGATCAACCAATTCTTACCATACAATGCTACCTATTAAAAAAAAGAAGGTGAACTACAAACCATGCCATTGAACCTATTTTTTCACTTGGAGGCATAGATAGTAAAATACTGAAGGGGGGAAAGATGCATGTTTTCAACAAAATAGGTGGGTTTGAATAATGAACAATCTACCTGTAGCTCCATGACTATAAATAAGACTTAAATGTACTCATGCATTCATATATCTGGGAAGGAAGGGCAAATTTCAAATGGTGGCTTTCTACCAGATTGAAGGATTTGTTGCTTTTTTAACTGACTACACATTAAACGAGAAATTTAGAGTGGTATGTCACCACAGTGGTTCAAATTTCGAATCTCTGCGGGAGAAACGGGGAAGGATGGGAGAACCAGAAAAGATGACATCAAGTAACTGTGGGAGGGGAGGAAGTGGTTTCTCTTTTATTCTGCCTAAGGAGGCTGTAAGAAAGTGGGCAGTTTAATTCATAAAAAACAAATGAGGTACAGATGAAGAATAGAGCCTGAGGTGGTAGGGGTGACATGGGAAGTTGTTCCACCTGCTATTTCTTTCCCTTTTTCAGGGGAAGGGCATGATTTCCAGGTTCACGAATTTCTAATCTAGAAGGTATCCACGCAAAACAAAGACCATAAGCTTATGAAACAACACAGCCTCTGCAAGGAAGAGACGTGTCTGGTCAAGCTGTCAGAAACCACCAAAAGTCTCTCAGCATGTGCCCCTTTGCTGTTCTGGAAGTTGTGTCAGTTCTTTGAAGCAAACTGTATTTTTTTGGGCAGCACACCAAAGGGTGATGTAAACCTCGAAGCCTGACAAGTTGGATCCCAGTTCTGTCTTTTTCTCAGAAAACTTTGCTTTGTCTATTAGAACAACTTTTAGAGGATGCAGAGGGAGAGATTTTTATTGACTGGGATAATCATCAACAGCATTAGGAAGTTAGAGAAAATGCTAGTTGAGGAGAGTTCACTAAGATGTCTGAAACTCTTTGATTATAATCATTTTCCTTAATATATTTTTATGATTCTGTATCATAAATACCTAGAATTAGATCCTGCAGGACTAAAGTGCAAAGAGTTCTGGGCAAAACAGATTTCATGGAAAAGTCTGCTGATGTTTTCAACTACATCTGTACATTAAGATAGTGTTTTTTGAAGTGCCTTCTTTGTTCCCTGCACTAATGTTAAGGGGGTTATAAAGAAGAATAAAACCAGTCCCTGCTCACAAATAACATATAATTTAGTAAAATATATATATAATCAAATAACATTACAAGATAATGCAAATCAAGAGCATATGGATGGTATAAACAAGTAGATTACCACAGTTTGTAAACTTGTGCATCAACTGGAGCAAAGAGAAAAAAGAAACATAAGCCATTATTTGATTCCATGTCAAATTCTTTCTTGAACCAATGGAAGCTGTGGAGGGAGGGTTAGTTCTTGCTGCTTCTTCTGATGCCTGTGATGTTGGGACCAAGATATATTATAGAAAATAGATTTTTATAGCTCTTCCAGAAAAATTCTCTTGATAATATGGAAGAGAGATGTCTCAGAATACTGTAAACTCAGAGAATAAGCCCCTCAATGTGACAAATAAAAATATTAAAACTAATGAGTGAATTAATAATAGTTTCTTTTCATTAAATTTGCAAGAAGAACAAGAATAAATGAAACAAACTAAAACTTTGATGACAGCCCAGTTAGGGTATCTTATTTCTCTGTTCCAAAAGTATAATAATTTGGATTATATTAAGCATCTTCACTTGGTAGGTTATATAGAATGCAAAGGAAACATTCCTGAGTTGTGCAAATGAACAGGTGAGCAATAATGTGAAGCATCATCTTCTAAATTTGGCGTTGAATTTTCCATCAGGAAAAAAATGTGATTTCAATTCCTAAATGCTATGAATCAAATTAGGCAGTTTTGGAACTTTGACATATATTGACTTGGTTTATATAGTCATATAAACCACCCTTTATGCTAGGAAATCAAGACAGTAGAAAGTATCAATATTTCAGTTATAATTCAGTATCAATGTGTGGGGTAAGACAAATGGATAAATATAATAAGTTGTTTCCTCAGAAGATATTCTGAAGCATTCTTTGATGCAATACATTAAAAGGATCATACATCACAATCAAATGGAATTTATTCCAGGGATGCAGGGATGGTTCAACATCCACAAATCAATCAATGTGATACACCACATTAACAAAATAAAGAATAAAAATCACATGATCACCTCAATAGACGCAGAGAAAGCATTTGACAAGACCCAACATCCATTTACGATAAAAACTCTCAATAAAATGGGTACAGAAGGAAAGTACCTCAACATAATAAAGGCCATATATGACAAACCCACAGCCAACATCATACTCAATGGAGAAAAACTGAAAGCCATTCCTCTGAGAACAGGAACAAGACAAGGATACCCACTCTCACCACTCTTATTCAATATAGTACTCAAAGTTTTAGCCAGAGCAGTTAGGCAAGAAAAAGAAATAAATGATCCAAATTGGAAAGGAAGAAGCAAAACTCTCACTATTTGTGGATGACATTATTATATATACAGAAAACCCTAAAGAATCCACAAAAACTACTAGAAATAATCAACAAATATAGCAAAGTTGCAGGATACAAAATCAACATACAAAAATCACTGGCATTTCCATACGCTAATAACGAACTAGCAGAAAGTGAAGTCAAGAATACAATTCCATTTACAATCACAACAAAAAGAATAAAATACCTAGGAATAAATTTAACCAAGGAAGTGAAAGACCTATACACTTAAAACTATAAGACATTATTGAATCCTACAACTTTACTATATTCATTTATTATTTCTGATACCTTTTGGTGGATTCTTTAGGGTTTTCAAACATCAGTTGCATTTCTGTACACTAACAAAAAAATAGCAGAAAAAGAACTTAAGACTACAACCCCATTTACAATTGCAACAAAAAAGAATAAATGCCTAGGAATAAATTTAACCAAAGAAGTGAAAGACCTATACACTGAAAACTATAAAACATTGTTGAAAGAAATTGAAGAAGACATAAAGAAATGGAAAGATATTCCATGCT
Organism: Diceros bicornis minor; assembly: GCF_020826845.1. Lineage (NCBI taxonomy): Eukaryota > Metazoa > Chordata > Mammalia > Perissodactyla > Rhinocerotidae > Diceros > Diceros bicornis. The sequence continues at coordinate 12,738,010 of NC_080755.1, read as the reverse complement.
CTTGGATTGGAAGCATTAACATAGTTAAAACGTCCATACTTCCTAAAGCAATCTACAGATTCAATGCAATCCCTATCAAAGTTCCAACAATATTTTTTCACAGAAATAGACCAAAGAATCCTAAAATTTATATGGAACAATAAAAGACCACAAATAGCCAAAGGAATCCTGAGAAAAAAGAACAAAGCTGGAGGTATCACACTCTTTGATTTCAAAATATACTACAAAGCTATGGTAATCAAAACAGCATGGTACTGGCACAAAAACAGACACACAGATCAATGGAACACAATCAAGAGCCCAGAAATAAACCCACACATCTATGGATAGCTGATTTTCGACAAGGGAGCCAAGAACATACAATGGAGAAAGGAAAGTCTCTTCAGTAAATGGTGTTGGGAAAACTGGCCAGCCACATGCAAAAGAATTAAAGTAGACCATTATCTTACACCATACACAAAAATTAACTCAAAATGGATTAAAAACTGAATGTAAGACCTGAAACCATAAGGCTTCCAGAAGAAAACATAGGTAGTACACTCTGTGACATTGGTCTCAGCAGCATATTTTCAAATACCACATCTGACCAGGCAAGGGAAACAAAAGAAAAAATAAACAAACGAGACCACATCAAACTAAAAAGCTTCTGCATAGCAAAGGAAACCATCAACAAAATGAAAAGATAACCCAACAATTGGGAGAAGATATTTGCAAACTGTATATCTGATAAGGGGTTAATATCAAAAATATATAAAGAACTCATACACATCTCAACAACAAAAAAACAAACAGCCCAATAAAAAAGAGGGCAAAAGATCTGAATGGACATTTTTCCAAAAAAGATATACAGAAGTCCAATAGGCACAAGAAAAGATGTTCAAATCTCTAAATATTAGGAAAATGCATATCAAAACTACAATGAAATATAACCTCACCCCCATCAAAATGGCTATAGTTAACAAAAAAAAAGAAATAACAAGTGTTGGAGAGGATGTGGAGAAAAGGGTACCCTCCTACACTGCTGGTGGGAGTGCAAACTGGTGCAGCCACTATGGAAAACAGTATGGAGATTCCTCAAAAAAGTAAGAATAGAACTACCATACGGTCCAGCTATTCCCCTGCTGGGTATTTATCCAAAGAACATGAAAACGTGAATGCATAAAGATACATGCACCCCTGTGTTCATTGCAGCATTGTTCACAATAGCTAAGACTTGGAAACAACCTAAGTGCCCATCAATGACGAATGGATAAAGAAGATGTGGTATATATACAAAATGGAATACTACTCAGCTATAAAGAAAAAAAAAGATGAAATCTTGCCATTTGCAACAACATAGATGGACCTTGAGGATATTATCCTAAGTGAAATACGTCAGACAGAGAAAGTCAAATATTGTATGATCTCACTCTTAAATAGAAGATAAAAACAACAACAAACAACATATAGATACAGAGATTATATTAGTGGTTACTAGAGGGGAAGTGGGGAGGGAGAAGGGCAAAAGGAGTGACTGGGCACATGTGTATAGTGAGGGATGGTAATTAGTCTTTGGATGTTTGGATGAACATGATGCAGTCTACACAGAAATTGAAATATAATGGTGTACACCTGAAACTTGTATAATGTTGTAAACCAATGTTACCTCAATTAAAAAAAAAGACATTATTGAAAGAAATTGAAAAAGATATAAAGAAGTGAGAAGATATTCCATGCTTATGGTTTGGAAGAATAAACATAGTGGAATGTCCCTATTACCTGAAGCAATCTACAGAGTCAATGCAATCCCAGTTAGAGTCCCAATGACATTCTTCATGGAAATAGAACAAAGAATGCTAATATTTATATGGAACAACAAAAGACCCAAATATCAAGACAATCCTGAGAAAAAGGAAAAAAGTTGGAGGTATCACACTCCTTGAATTCAAATTATACTACAAAGCTATATTATACAAAACAGCATGGTACTGGCAAAAAACAGACACAAAGATCAACGGAATAGAGTTGAGAGCTCAGAAATAAAACCACACATCAATGGACAGCTAATCTTTGACAAAGGAGCCAAGAACATACAATGGAGAAAGGAAAGTCTCTTCAATAAGTGGTGTTGGGAAAACTGGACAATCACAGGCAAAAGAATGAAAGTAGACCATTATTTACACCCTACGCAAAAATTAACTCAAAATGAGTTAAAGACTTGAATGTGAGACTTGAAACCATAAAACTCCTAGAAGAAAATATAAGCAGTACGCTCTTTGACATCAATCTTAGCAGCATATTTTCGAATACCATGTCTACTCAGGCAAGGGAAACAAAAGATAAAATAAATAAATGGGACTATATCAGGCTAAAAACCTTCTGCAAGGCAAAGAAACCATCAAAAAACAAAAAACAACCTACCAACTGGGACAAAATATTTGCAAATCACATATCCAACAAGGGGTTAATTTCCAAAATATATAATGAACTCATACAACTCAACAAGAAAAAAAAGAACAACCCGATCAAAAAATTGGCAGAGGATCTGAACAGACATTTTTCCAAAGAAGATGTACAGATGGCTGGCAGGCACAGGAAAAGGTGCTCAACATCACCAATTATTAGGGACATGCAAATCAAAACCACAATGAGATATCGTCTTACACCCGTCAGAATGGCTATAATTAACAAGACAAAAAATAACAAATATTGGAGAGGATGTGGAGAAAAGGGAGCTCTCATACACTGCTGGTGGGAATGCAAACTGGTGCAGCCACTATGAAAAACAGTATGGACATTTCTCAAAAAATTAAAAATAGAAATGCCATATGATCCAGCTATTCCACTACTGGGTATTTATCCAAAGGATATAAAATCAACAATTCAAAAAGATTTATGCACCCTTCTGTTCATTGCAGCACTATTCACAATAACTAAGATGTGGAAGCAACCCAAGTGCCCATCAATGAATGAATGGATAAAGAAGATGTGGTATCCAATGGAATACTACTCAGTCATAAAAAATGACAAAATTGTGCCATTTGCGAGAACATGGATGGACCTTGAGGGTATTATGTTAAGTGAAATATGTCAGACAGAGCAAGACAAACACCACATGATTTCACTCATATGTGGAAGATAAACACATAGATAAGGAGAAAAGATTAGTGGTTACCAGAGGGGAAAGTGTGGGGGTGGGTGAAAGGGATAAAGGGGCACATATGTATGGTGACAGATAAAAACTAGACTATTGGGGGGCTGGCCCGGTGGCACAAGCAGTTAAGTGCGCGCGCTCCGCTGCGGCGGCCCGGGGTTCGCTGGTTCGGATCCCGGGCACACACCGACGCACTGCTTGGCAAGCCATGCTGTGGCGGCGTCCCATATAAAGTGGAGGAAGATGGGCACAGATGTTAGCCCAGAGCCGTCTTCCTCAGCAAAAAAAGAGGAGGATTGGCAGATGTTAGCACAGGGCTGATCTCCTCACAAAAAAAAAAAAAAAAAAAAAAAACTGGACTATTGGTGGTGAACACGATGCAGTCTATAGAGAGAAACTGATATATAATAATGTACACCTGAAATTTACACAATGCTAAAAGCCAATGTGACCTCAAAAAAAATTAATAATAATAAAATAAAATGTTAACAGAAGTTGTTCAGGTGATGAGATTATGAGTAATTTGATTTTTTCTCTTTGCTTTTTTGTATTTTCAAATTTTCCTTGAGTATATAAAACTTGAAAATTATACATTTTAAAAGTTTGAAAACAATCTTTACTTCCTCTATAATTCTTCTCCTTACTTACCAAAATAAAATGAATTTTTGATCTCCCAATATTTATCATAAAATCTTTCCATCTATATTTTCCAGCATATTTAGTCAATTTCCCTCTTTCTGACATACACAAGTTGAGGAGTACCTAAGGAGATTCTAAATGGAATCCTTGCTCTATATGTATAGGAGGGAAGATAGTCATTAATTCCTAGTTTCAGAGTATGGAGAAAAGTAATTGAATTACATAAAAATCTACATGCCACTGTTTACTTTAATAAATAATAGATAATTATATATATATAAATTATATATAAATAATGGATAACTATACATTTTCCATATAAGTTGGTATTATTTGATATTTCCTAGCAATTTCATGTCCACACAGGCCTCTGAAATTTCATCACTGGGCCCTTCAGAATGCAATGTAATTGTCAATAAAAATCATTCTTTAATTTCTGAATAAATTATCTATTCATCCTCACCAAATATTCCAGGAACTTTCTCTCCTACTCTGACTCCTCCATTTTTTAAATGTCTCATGTGTTTATACAGACAAAAGGGAAGTAGACTGCAAGAGTCTTTCACTTTCAAACATCTTTCAAATCCATCCACTTCTTGTCACATCTCTCCATCCCCACTGCCACTCCAGCCCAGTGTTGTCTCCAACCTGGACACAGCTACAGTCCCCTAACTGGCTCCTTCCATCAATTAAATTTTTTAAAAAACCTTTATTAGGATATAGTTCATATAAAATAGAGTGCACCTACTTAGTTGTACATTTCAATGAGTTTTGACAAATTTTTACCTCAGTGCAAGCAGCACCCCCATAAAGATGTAGAACATTTCCATCACTCCCAAATTTCCCTTATTCCCCATCCTGGTAAGTCCATTGTATGCAAATACCACAATTTGTTTATCCATTCCCTTCTTGATGGACACTAGAGTTATTTCCAGTTTTTGGCTACTGTGAATAAATCTGTTAGCAATATTCATGTATGAGTCTCTGTGTAGACGTGTTTTAATATCCATTGGGTAAATACCTAGGAGTGGGATTGCTGAATTATATGCTACATATGTATTTAACTTCATAAGAAACTGCCAAAATGTCTTCCAAAGTGGATGTCCCATGTTGCATTCCCATCAGCAATGTATAAGAATTCCAGTTGCCAACATCTTTGCCAAAACTGGCACTGTCAATCTTTATAATTTTAGCTATTCTAAAAGGTGTATATTGATATTTTATTGTGGTTCTACCTTGCATTTCCCCAACGGCTAATGATGTGGAGCATCTTTTTATGTGATTATTAGCTATTTGTATATCTTTTTTTGGTTAAGTTCAGTTCAAATATATTGACTATTTTTAAAAATTATTTTATTCAGGTCATATTGGTTTATAACATTGTGTAATTTCAGGTGTACATTATTATATGTCAGTTTCTGTATAGACTGCATTGTGCTCACCACTAATAGTCTAGTTTTTATCCATTTCCATACATATGTGCTCCTTTACCCCTTTCACCCACCCCCAATCCTTTCTCCTCTGTAACCACTAATCTGTTCTTCTTATCCATATGTTTATCTTCCACATATGAGTGAAATCATATGTGTTTCTCTTTGTCTGAATTATTTCACTTAACATAATACCCTCAAGGTCCATCCATGTTGTTGCAAATGGGACAATTTTGTTTTTCTTTTTTTATGGCTGAGTAGTATTTCATTGTATATATATACCACAACTTCTTTATCCATCTATCCATTGATGGGCACTTGGGTTGCTTCCACATCTTGGCTATTGTGAATAATGAACATATAGTGCATAAATCCCTTTGTATTGTTGATTTCATGTTCTTTGGATAAATGCTCAGTATTAGAATAGCTGGGTCATATGGTATTTCTATTTTTAATTTTTTGAGAAATCTCCATACTGTTTTCCATAGTGGCTGCACCAGTTTGCACTCCTACTAGCAGTGTATGGGGCTTTCCTTTTCTCCACATCCTTTCCAACATTTGTTATTTTTTTGTCTTGTTAATTACAGCCATTCTGACAGGTATGAGGTGATGTCTCATTGTGGTTTTGATTTTCATTTCACTAATAATTAGTGATGTTGAACACCTTTTCATGTGCCTGCCAGCCATCTGTATACTTTCTTTGGAAAAGTGTCTGTTCATATCCTCTGCCCAATTTTGTTCGGGTTGTTCATTTTTTTGTTGTTGAGTTGTATGAGTTCATTATATATTTTGGAAATTAACCCCTTGTTGGATATGTGATTTGCAAATATTCTCTCCCAGGTGGTAGGTTGTCTTTTTGTTCTTTTGATGGTTTCCTTTGCCTTGCAGAAGCTTTTTAGTCTGATGTAGTCCCATCTGTTTACTTTTCCTTTTGTTTCCCTTGCCTGCGAGACATGATATTCAAAAAGATGCTGCTAAGACGGATGGCAAAAAGTGTACTGCCTATATTTTCTTCTAGGAGTTTTATTGTTTCAGGTCTTACATTCAAGTCTTTAATCCACTTTGAGTTAATTTTTGTGTATGGTTTATGAAGTCAATAGACCTCCTAATTACATCAATGCAAAAAGACCTTCTCCAAGGCATATAATATTAAAACTGGCAAAAGTCAATGACAAAGAAAAAATATTAAAGGCATCAAGGCAGAAGAAAATAACCTACAAAGGAACTTCTATCAGGCTTTCAGTGGATTTCTCAGCAGAAACCTTACAGGCTAGGAGAGAATGGAATGATATATTCAAAATACTTAAAAGACAAAAACTTTCAGCCAAGAATACTCTATCCAGTGAAACTATCCTTCAGATATGGTGGAGAAATAAAAGATTTCCCACATAAACAAAAGCTGAAGAAGTTCATCACCACTAGACCTGCCTTACAAGAAATGATGAAGGAAGCTGTCCCACCTGAAACAAAAAAGCGAGGTTTACAAATCTTTGAGCAAGGATATAAATAGACAGAAAAAAATCAGAAAATTGCAACTCTCTAACAGAACAGTTTAGCAAACACTTAATTGTAAAATAAAAGAAAAAGGGAAGGAAAGTATGAAAAATAACTATAAACACTTCAGTTTAGTCATAAACTCATAACACAAAAAAGAATAATTTGTGACAATAACTTAGAATGGGAAGAGGAAAGGTATGGAACCTGCTTGAGCTAATGGAGATAAGAGACCATTTTTGAAGTTGGGTTGTTCATCTACTTATTATTGAGTTGTAAGTTTTTTATGTAGCCTGGATACAATTCTTTTGGCAGTTATATGTATTGTGAATATTTTCTCTCAGTCTTTGGTATGAAATTTTATATTCTTGACAATATTTTTCAAAAAGCAGAAGTCTTTAATTTTCATGAAGTTCAATTCATCAAATTTTTCTTTAACAGTTTATGCTTTTTGTGTTCCAATAAATCTTTGCCTATCCCAAGGATGTAAAGATTTTCATCTATATTTTTTCTAGAAATTTTATAGCTTTTGTATTTCTATAAAAGTTTTAGAATCCGCTTAGTTTTTACCCAAAAAAATCCTGCTAGAATTTAATTGGGATTGTATTGATTAGATCACACATTACAGAGAATATATATCTTAAAAACATTGAGTTTCCATCCGTGAACACAGTATATCTCTTAACTTATTTAGATCTTCTTTAATTACTCCCAGCAATATTTTATGGTTTTCATTGTAAAGGCACTGTATTTATTTTGTTCAATTTATCCCAAAGTATTTCACACTTTTTGATACTCTTGTAGTTGATATTTTTTATTTCAATTTACAATTGTCCATTGCTGATATAGAAAAATACAATTGATTTTTGTATACTGACTTGATATTCTTCAACCTTGCTAAATTCATTTATTCATTCTAGTAGCTTTTTAGAGATTCCTTAAGATTTTTTCAAACATAATTACATTATTTGCAAATGAAAACAGAATTCTTTCTTCTTTTCCAATTTATGTGCATTTTATTTCCTTTCCTTGCCTTTTTGCAATGACAAGAACCTCCACTATAGTGTTGAGTATAAATGGTGAGAGTGGGCATCTTTGCCCAAATTTAGTAAGAAATCACTCAGTTTTTCATAATTAATTGTGATGTTAACTATAGGTTTTTCATAGATACTCTATCAGTATCAGTTAGAGAAAGTTCCCTTCTATTCCTAGTTTTCTGAGAGTTTTTATCTCAAATGGGCATGACATCATTTTATACGTTATTGAATTCTATTTGCTAACATATTGTAAGGATTTTTGCAATCGCGTCTATGTGGTATATTGGTCTTTAGGTTTTCATTTTTTTGTAACATCTTTATCTGGTTTTGGTAGAAGAGTAAACCTGGCCTCAAAATTATTTATAAAGTGTTCCCTCCTCCTCTCTTTTCTGAATGAGTTTGTGTAGAATTGGTATTATTTCTTCCATAAATTTGAATTGAATACACCAGTAAAGCCATCTGGGTCAAGGTTTTGTGTGTATATGTTTGAAAGTTGTCAATTATTAATTCAGTTTCCTTAATAAATATAAGGCTCTCAGCTTTTCTATTTCTCCCTGAGTCAGTTTTGATAAATTGTCTTTCAAAGAAGTTTTCCTTTTCCTCTAAGTTTTCCAATTTATTGACATGATGTTTTTTCAAAATATCTCCTTTAAAAAAAGCTAATGTAAAACTAATCATGTAAAAATTTTAAAAAATTATTAGGGCCGGCCCCGTGGCTTAGCGGTTAAGTGCACACGCTCCGCTGCTGGCGGCCTGGGGTTCGGATCCCGGGCATGCACCGATGCACCACTTCTCCAACCATGCTGAGGCTGCGTCCCACATACAGCAACTAGAAGGATGTGCAGCTATGACATACAACTATCTACTGGGGCTTTGGGGGGGAAATAAATAAATAAATAAAATTATTTTTAAAAAATCTCCTTATCATTTTTAAATGTCTATAAGATCTGTAGTGATGCCCTTTTCTCATCATAGTTAGTCTACCTAGCATTTTAACAATTTTCTTGATTTTTCAAAATACCAGCTTTTGATTTTATTCTTTTTCTCTATTGCTTTTCTATTTTTCAAATCTAGTTCTTTCTATTACCTTTATTCTACTTACTTCAGCCCATTTTAATTTCCATTTTTTTCCTCATTATATCTTATGTTTTCCTTTACACTCTGGACCATATTCATAATAATCATTTTAATGTCCTTGTCTGCTAATTATACTGTCTCTGTTATTTCTATATCTGTTTCTGTTTACTTACTTTTGTTCCTGGCTATGGGTCAAATTTTCCACTTCTTGTATTTAGTAATTGCTTAATTGTTGCTGGACATTTTGAATTGTATGTTGTTGAGTGCTGGATTTTGCATTGCTTTTAGGATTGTTGGACTTTTTATTGTAGAGTGTTATTTGTATATTGGTTTTGATCTTTTGAGGCTTATTTTTCAGTTCTTTTAGGGTAGATGTAAAGTAGCCTTTATCTGGAGCTCATTTAGCCCCATTTCTAAGGCATCACTCTTCAGGGGTCTCCATTAAATTCCACAAGTATTTAATAAGGTCTCTCCTCTTGACTGAAGGGAATTAGGATGATTCAAAGCTCTGCTTGAGCTGTGGAAATTACTCGTATCACGGCTCCCCAGTAATTGTGCTTTCCTTGAGATCTATTCTTGCTTGGCTTTATGGGTTTAACCCTACGTATGTGTGTACTGATACTCAGCCAAAGACTCAAGGGAACTTCTATGCTGATTTCTGGAACTCTTTCTCTGAATAACTCTCTCCTATTGGGTACTCTGCCTCCAAAATTCTAAATGCCTCAGCTTCCTGGAGCTTTAATCTCTTTCTCCTCACCTCAGAAAGATTGTTGAACTCTTATTTCAATTCCTGATTCTTGCACTAAGACTAGAAATTACCTCCAGACAGAAAGCTTGATGATGGTAGGGCTTACATCAGCTGTTTCTCTTCTCTCAGTGATTATAATCCTGTGCTGCCTGTCGTGTAATATCTTAAAATAGTTGTTTCCTATATTTTGTCCAGTTTTCTTATTGTTTACAGGGGAAGGATAAGTCCAGACCCTATTTATTCCTCATGGTTGGAAATATAAGTCTCTTCCCTCCACTTCTGACATTTGCCATTCCTTCTCCACACCAAGAATAATTTTCTCAACTCAAATCTGATCATATCAGCCCCAAACTGCAATAAGGGCTGCAGGTCCTACATGGTCTCATCCCTACCTACCCCTCCAGCATCATTTTTCACCATCTCTCTTAATGCCTTGTATTTGCCTTACAATAACCCTCATCATTTCATTATAATTGTTTAATATCTTATCCATTAGACTGTTAAATCCAAGTGGAGCTTCAACATCTCTCTCACTAAATCTGCTGAATCTCCAGTGCCTTCTGTAGCAGCTGGCAGAGTAGATCTCAACAAATATTTGATGAATAAATTAATGAAAACATAAGGTAATTAACCAAAGAACTGATTGGGGGGCAGAGGGAGAGAGAGAAAAAAATCCAAACAAGCAAACCCAAATGTTCAAAAAAAACAGAAGGATCTTAAAAGGCAGCACTTTTCCATTTTGTTGACTCCATGGGTCAAATTTTCCAGATGTCATTTAGTTCCTCAGTTTGGTTTGCCTCTGTCGACAAAGGCACTAAGATGAGAAGGGTGCATTTGATACCTTTCTCTCTGCGAACCAAGAAGACTCAGAGTAAATGCTTTTCCATAATGGAGTTTTCAGAAGCAATCATGATGAACAAAGTTGCACAATAATTGACTGCAGTATCTGATGATTCTATTACTCTGTCTTGGGTAATTCCATGGAAGGGGGCGATCCATTATGCCTTAACCTGTTCTTTGTCACCACTGTTGTTTTAGTGTCAAGGTAAAAGAATGTCCACAGACCTGATATGATATTCATCATCCTAATCAAGTCATGTGCACAAACAAAATTAGGTTGTGGCAATCAAAGATCTGGGAAAGAATGTTTAGAAGAATTGAGAGATTGCATGTTTCATATAAGGAAACAATGCAGAGGTTGTAACATTTTAATTCAAAAATTGTGGATCCATTGCCTAAAATGTAGAAGTGGGCAGCTTATTTGTCATCATTCAGCCTTTAGCATTTATCACTTTATCAAAAAATAAAATGAAATAACATAAAACGTTTCCCCTAAAAGTGTATGCTTTAGTGCCGTATTTAGAATGCCCAACAAAAAGAGGCATTTCCAAACTAAAGCTAAGATTCCCTTATGAAACCTTCTTTGGGTGGTCATTTATTCCCCAAAGATTTAGTGGCATCATAAAATACTAGAGCTAAAACTGTTCTTACAGACCGTTTGGTACAATCTCCTATTTTAGAATCACAAGGTAGTTTTTCAACAGCATCCCCTATTTCCTTGAATGTCATTTCTCCCTCTGCTGTTTGACCTCATATGACCTCTGACCCATTCGTGCTTTTCTTCCTTTCTCATTCCATCCATGTCTCATTCACCCCAGGGTAGCCTGGACTCCCACGGCAGACACTTCAACGTGGCTCTAACTAGCAAACTAGGTCACCTTATGCTCCTGACCTGCCCTGTCCACCATTCCAACTCCCCAGTTCTGGGCCAGCCTCACGTCCTCAAAGACCTCTTGGACATTTCTCAGGCAATCATCTCCTCCCCAGCTAACACTTTCACTCTAACCCTTTCACCAATTCACAGCAGTAAGTCACCCACCTCTGAGGACTCACTGCCCTTCAGAGCCACGATATTTAACCTCAGGGGGCTCCCAGTGCTTCTCGCTGGTTCTTCAATTCATCTCATACTGATGCTCCGTTGCACTCCACACTCACAGAATCTTCAAATCATGGGATTTTATAAATACTTAGAACTCTAGAGTCCAGCAAACCCAATACTTTATTTTATAAATAAGAAAATGGAGGAAAGCCCAAGATAGGAAGTTACACAGTTAATGCTAAAGGTCTGACTATAATCCAGAAAAGGGGAACTCTAACTCCTTATCCCTCTTAAGTGAACCTGTGCCCTGACCTTTCAAGCCGTGCATTCTCATTTCGACACCTATTGCACCAACAATAAATGAATCATCCAGTAAAAATTCCCCTAATTTTCCCAATCTCTACCCTAACACGGTGGAGCAAAAAAAATATGGGCCTTGGTGCCAGAAAGACCTGGATCTAGTCTTGGCTCTGTCCTTTACTATGCAGGTGACCGTGTGGAAGTTACTAAACCCATTTTTGCCTAAATGTCTTCACCCATCAAACAGCAACAATAGACTGGAAATCTACCCTGAAGGGTTTGTGTTATGGTGAGGCTTCAATGGCTGGCAGGTAGATGGTCAATGATGGTGGTTATTTTCTTTTTCTCTGTCTTTTAGCACACTCTTCTCTCTGCCTCCAAACTTGTCCTTATCTTCACCCACACCCTCCTCCTTCCAACCACATTCCCTCAGAAGACATGGTTTCACACTCCTTTTCAAAGTGAATCCCTCTTTCTCAGACTATGAATCTACCTTCTTCCCCTTGCTCTGGGCTCTGAGCCATCAGCCAACAGTTCTCTCCAGCACCTTATACTCCTGCTTCTCTGTGGACTTCTTCTCCTCTGGCTTCTCACCTGTTTAGGACCCCCCTGGCCTTGAAAACACCCTTGAGGGAAAGGTTGCAGCAGAGTGGTTCCAACTGGGGAGCAGGGAGGAGGTAAGCGACAGGTTCTGGGCATAATGGATATTTGACAACACCACAAGGGAATTTTGACATGCCTTCTTTCACCACATTGGCGAAATTTCACTTTATTGAAGAGCAAGGTTCTAAGTCTCTTGTTCCATTTATTACCAATTTCTGGGCGAAAAAAGTGGGTGTGGGTAATAAACCTGTATACGACATTTTATCATTACTTATTCACTCTTTAACACCTAGATGGCTTGTTAAAGCACAGATTTCTGGGTCTCAACCCTAAACTTCTGATTAAGTCTGGATTAGGACTGAGAATTTTATTTCTAACAACTTCCCAGGTGATGCTGATGTCCTTGTCCAGGGACACTGTGTGAACCACTGCTCCAAAGCCTTGCTACTCAAGGTGTGGTCTGTGAACCAGCTGCTTCATCCTCACCTGGAAGTTGTCACAGATGCAGAATCCAGTCCCCATCCCAGACCTACTGACCCAGACTCTGCATTTTAACAAGATCGATGTACCTCCTATGCACCTTCAAGTTTGAGAAGCATTGCTCTAGATCAATGGCTCTCAATCCTGAGTAAACGTTCAAGTCACTGGGAAGTTTTTGTTAAATACTAATTCCTGGACCCCACCCCTGAGATTCTGGTTTAGTTGGACTGGAGTGGGGCCTCAAATATCAGTATTTTTAAATACATGGGTATCTTGTTAAAAGTGCAGATTTGGGTTGAGTAGATCTGAGCTGGGGCTGAGGTCCTGCATTTCTAAAGAGCTCCTAGGTGACGCTGCTGTTGTGGTCTGGGGATCTCACATTAAGTAGCCATCCATTTTAGAAAGGGCCGTTAATGCCCTCCTAGTCCCCAGATTTGACCATCTTTTTCCAGCCCTCATCCATCTTCATCTCTCTACAGCTGTTATCCATTCTTCCTGCTTTACCATACTCGTTCTCAGGCTTGACTGTAAATCGCCATCCCCCTGAGAGCTTTAGAAACTACTGATTCTTGGGTCCCACCCCTAGAGATTCTGATGTAATCAATATGGGATGCAGCCTGAGAATTGGAATGTCTACATCTCCCCAGATGATCCTAATGAGAGCAAAATTTAAGAAGCACTGATTTAAAACCATTGCTTGCCACATTCCTGAATACAGCACTATTCTATATTTTCTCCCACTTCTTGATCACTTCTTGGTATCTGTCACTTGCTACTTTTTCTATCACTCTGATGGTTTTATCCATCGCTACTACATGCATGACTCTTATATCTGTGTCTGAAAATTTGACATCTAACTAAGCTCCCCAGTCTGCCGCTCTTGACTTCATATTGGGATTAATGTGTCTCTGCTGCTGGCTTTTCAAGCCCATTTCCACTCACAGCTGCTTCCAGGCTTCACGGTCTTGCATGGCTACTACAACAGCCTCCAAAATGTCTCTGCTTCTCACCTCTCTCCCCTGACTCGGTTGACACACCTTGACCATGGAGCCAATTCCTTACTCCACCTCCACGGCATCTATTAACTTCTCACTGAACTAGCATTCTCAGGGGCCAACCATAAGAATATTGCAAAGGACTATTTTATAAAATAATATCCACACACGCCTATGCCCAGCCTGCTTTATCTGATGCATTTCTTTTCTTCAGAGCACTTGTCATCTTCTAGCTTTATATAATTTGTCTATTATGTTTACTGTTAAGTATGTCTCCCACCATTAGTGTGGAAGCTACATGAGGACCAAGATTTTTATCTCTTTTGTTCTTCGATTTGTCTCAAGAGTCCAGAAGAGCACCTGGAACTCAATCATTATTGGTTGAATGAATTAATAAATTTCAACCATAGTCAGCAATGTAGATAGTTACTTATTCATGGATTAGGTAAATTCAGCTACCAGAGTTAGGACCTCCCTGGCAGGATTCCCTCAAGCACTTCTCCTCCCTGGGGACAACTCTGGGCTTCAGGAGGAGGAAGGATGAAGAGAGAGTGGGAAGGAGAGGTCAGGGAGGAGGGGAGGGGGAAGGAGGCAGAGAACAGGCATCAGACAAGACTGTCCCTGTATTGATTTTTGCAGGCCTTCATTTGGTTTGTCCTGTCCAAATGTGTTTATAAGATGTGGAAATCCCTCGCCCAGTCACTGTTCAGCCCTGATGCAAACTGCAGAGAGTTACAAGGGACAAGGGCTAACCCACTGGCTGGGGAGGAATCCACAGGCAAAAGCGACTTCAGGGCCTCCCAGCACCAAGGACACGGCAAGCCATCTTTCTTCTCTGAGATTAACCTGGCCTAGAGCCACAGTAAACACCCAATCTTCCTTACAGGGAGGAAAGATTAAATATCTGATTAAAATTTTTGGCTGCTAATTTATTGAACTTGGATGGATGAACCGTTTGGAAGTCACGTGACTTTCCCTGTGTGTCTGCTGTTGTTGTTCCACAGAGAGAGGTCACGGGCTCCGTGTGGGCGTGTGGGGGCTGGGAGGCCAAGGGGTGCTCTCTCAGGCCATCTTTGGAAATGGGGGCCAGTTCTTTCCCAGTTAGATCGGGAATGTCCACCTCAACTGCGGCAGTTTCTGTTTCCGCCTCTGTTCTTGTTGCTGTGTAGACGTGGTTCATTTCAGCCCTCCCCCGCCCATTGTTCTGAGCCACCCAGCAAAATGATGTCATGGGCAGCTTAAAAGTATACAGGAAGTCTTCAAAACTGAATGACTTCAATATACTTTATTCTGTGGACTCTTGCTGCCGACTCTCTCTGGAAACCACACCCGGCTGACCTCAGGGAGGCGGCTTTAGGATTATAGCCTCTCTCCTCTCCTCCGCCATTCCATTTTCTCCCCACCCACGGGGCCAGCACGCCCACCCCTCACCTCCATCCTGGGACAGAGGCCAGCACCAGAGGAGGGAAGGGAAGCTAAGAGAAAGGAAAGCCAGAGGACTAGGAGGTCCGGGGGAGTTTCCTCAGAAAAACAGGGTCGCAGGACTCTCAGGAGAACCGAAGGTCACCCTTATTGGCCTTTGGGTGACAGAGTCAGTCTGGTACAGCTGTCAGTAACGGCAGTGTCCCCAGAGAAAATGAAGTGACAGAACCCCGTGGAACTTGCCTCAACTTGCAAAGTGCAGCAAGAGAGCTGCATCGAGACTTCTGCCCAGTGATCCGTTCTGAGTGAAGTTAAAAAGGAGACAGTTTGTAACAGGATTATAATAAGAAATACATGTACAGGGCTTTACAGTTTAGACAGCAGGCTTTTATATATATATTATTTTATATATATTATATTTATATTATATTATATTTATATATATATTTTAGATATTTATATATATATATTACCCTATGAGTCCATCACAAAAACCTGGTGAGGTATTCGCCCCGTTTTACCAATGGGGATCAGAAACCTACAGCAGAGCACTTTTTGATTTCTCCGAGGTCACCCACCTGTCAAGGGTGGAACTGGGACTCAAGTCCAATCCCACATACTTCCCATCATTCCACTCTGTGCTCAAATTGGAGTCCTGGCTTCCTTTCCTCATTCCTATTCTTTATAGAAATTGCCCCAAACTAGTCTTTGTCCAGCTATCTAGTTTGTAGTATTGCTCCATCTAATGGAACTACTAGACTTTCCTTTGCCCCTCATAAATGACACAGAACTTGTGGCTGGCCCTGTGCCTGTGCCTGTCTGTCCCTGCTCAACCCTCCGAGCCTTTGGAGATAACGAATTTCACGTGTCCACAGACTGGCCCTTGCCATGGGGCTGGGCATCGTCTTGTCATTATTACGTAAACCCAGGGACACTGTAGCTGGGTGGTACTGGTGTTGAGGTAAGAAAATGTACCCAGGGCCGGCCCCGTGGCTTAGCCGTTAAGTGCGTGTGCTCCGCTGCTGGCGGCCCGGGTTTGGATCCCGGGCGTGCACCGACACACCACTTGTCCGGCCATGCTGAGGCCGCGTCCCACATACAGCAACTAGAAGGATGCGCAGCTATGACATACAACTATCTACTGGGGCTTTGGGGGGAAAATAAATAAATAAATAAAATTATTTAAAAAAAAAAAAAGAAAATGTACCCAGAACCAGGTGGATGACTTTCTAAAGGCATTTGCTACAAACACATAAGGCAGGAAGTCTTAATCTGAGGTCCATAGACAAAATTTAAGGGGTCTGTTGAAACAGGTTGGGGGGAAATTACATCTTTATTTTCATTACCTTTAATTGAAATTTAGCATTTCCTCCAATTATGAATGTAGGCAACACACCACATTAGTATTACAGTATCTGTGACTTTGTCACCAATGGAAACCACAAATTTTTCAAATCATATTTCACTAGTAGCAATTATCTCAAAATACCATTCATGCTCATCACCACTTGGAATTATGATAATTATTAGACTGCTGCTAAGTCTTGTTATTTATTGCATAATTAAAGAAACACATATATTTTAATGTCACAACTTTAATTTTTAGACATTTCGATCATGCAGGCTCCTATCTGCGTAGAAGGAACCCAACCCCCTTTTAAGATCCTTATCTCTACCTGGCCCTAATTATGTCTTGAAGTCCCTGGGGATGTTTTAGACATTCTTGTGAATCGGTCTAGATTGAGTCTTGACTACCACTCCTGCAGCCTGACACAGGGATCCAGGCCTCCCTTTACTGCAGACTTGGCCGCTCCTTGCCACCATGGCTGCGGCTACTGCACACTCCTGCTGATCTCTGCATCCTCTGATTGAGGATCAACTCTTGGGTACCGGTGTCAATCCTCTGGGCACTTGGCTACTCAGCAGTTGGCTGCAAAATGAGAAGAACACCACCTGCCCCCACCCCAAGCTCCCACTGCTAGAAGGCATGGCAGGGCAGCCTGGGCTCAAAGATGCTGGAAGTCTGGCTCATGGAGCAGCACCTTCTCTTACATAGACAATCTTTCCCATTCCAGGATGTGTAGAGCCCTCCAGAGCAGCGAGGTAGGGACAGGTTCAAGAAAAACCAAGCTGGCCGTACTTAGAACTACACCTTCTCCAACTACAGCTTAATCTGCCTCATTACTGAGTCAGATTCACCATGCCTGACACTCCTTTCCTTATGCTGAATCCTCTCTGAGAAGGGTTCGAAGACACTCCACTTCAATCTGACCTCTGCTGCCCTGCCCTGCCCTCCCCATTTTGTTCTCCACACAAACCTAAAAACGTAAAGACCCCTTTCAAGGGCCCAGTTTGACTTTTATTACTGGGAGCCTCCTCAGCCCCCAGAAAAAGCAAAGATACAGTTGACAGGAGGGTGGAGGGGAAAGGATTACTCCAACTCCACACTCCTGATCTGTCTACATTTGGTAGAATTGGTCTCCTTTTTCAGACATTCTTGAGGAAACCAAGTTATATAAGACCATGAGAATATCTCCTGCCCTAGCTTTCTGGACTTCCAGCACAATCTTGGTGAGATGGAAAGAACTTGGACTTTGGAATTAGAGGAAGCTTCACCCCAGCAGCAGCTTTGACACTTACTAACTGTGAGATTTGAGTAAGGTCTCTCTAAGCCTGCTTTCTTATATGGAGATGGAAAATAGTCAGACTTACGTTTAGGATTGTTTTGAGGCTCAAATGGAATACCCAATACACGGCACCTAGTACAATGCCTTGCACATAATTGGCAATTGATACATCTTAATTCTCATTTTAAATATTACTTTTTTTACTTATGCTTAGGTGTGCCAATTGGATGTAAGAAGCATTGAGAGGAGGTTTCTGGAATTGCATAACAAGCTTATCAATTAGAAAAATATTTCTTTGCTATCCACTGAGTCCTAAAAAAAAAAGTATAAGCAATATGAAATTGCTTAGATTATAAAATAACAACAGATATATTACTGACTAATCTTCAGGGTAAAATCAAAGTTATAGTATTTGATAATAGTATATAGTAAAAAAAGAAAAAGAGAAAAAAGGTAGGGAAGAGAATTTACAATATTCATGTACCTACATGTGCCAAGCAATATGCCTACATTTTTGCTGTATTCGCTAATGATCACTTTGTAGTGAGGACATTGAGGGTCTCTACATGAGATCTCTAGAAAGCAACAAATATCATTCTTTCTTCTTCTCTCACCTTCCTGTGTGTGTCTAAGACTCAGACTTAATTATCCATTTCCAACGTAAATCCAATTCCATGCCCCATGGTTCCATGACTCACCAGCTTTATTCCAGATGTGAAGTACCCTGGATTACTTGGAGAGTTGAATGTAGGCTGCTCTTCCTTGGGCTCCCACCTAAGACCAACAGAATTCCCGAGCCTGTGCACTAAGTGAGAAGCAGCACTGCTGTACACCAAAGGTATCCAGAGACCTGCTTTCCTTGTCACTGTTGCTTCTCTTCCAGTAATTTCCAAGGCAACTTTCATTGTTACCTGCTTTGATTGGGGACCACTGGAAATTCTGAGCAATGTTCTACTTAAATCTAACAAAACTCCACTTCTAACAGAACGGAGAAGGAAGGTGTGGGCAGGAGGACTGAGGGAAAGGGGAATCTCCCTTCTGTAGCTCCACATAATTTGAGTCAGTGGCCTTCAAAGTCTGAAAAAGAAAATCAGGTTGATTCATAAACAACCAGGGACTAAAATACTTCTCATTTCCTTTTATTGTACTTCTGGGAACCAACCAATTATGTTCAGAACTCTGGGTGATTGGAAGGGTTTTTGTTTTTTCTAAAGCTGATTCATGAACCGTAGCAAGTTTTCTGGGCTGTTCATTTTGTCATTTTTGTCTAATTTTTGTCACCCAATCATAAAGGAATAGAAGAGGCTCATCTCAAAAGAAGGAAGTCATCAGTGACCAAGGCTACCAGGTCACACACCAAAAACAAGCACACAGGGCTGAATTCCCACCCGTCACCATTGGGTCCATTTCCAGAACAGAACCTGAACAGCAAGAGGCAGAAGGGAGGCTGGAGACTCTGCTCTGCTGCAGGGCTTAGTATTGCATCTCCGGTGGCTGAAGTGTGCCTTGTGCTTCAGTGGAAAGGATCATGATGTTGAGATATTAAACAAAGCCTGTGTAACACTCAAATAAATGAAGAAGGGAACCAGGAGTTGGTGTAGTCATAATACCTTGCACTTCTATAACATTCCTAGTTTTCAAAGCATCTTCATAAACACTGTATATTTTCATTGATTCCACATCATAATCCAAATAGGATTAGCCCCACTTTTCATATTTTGTGCTAAAAAGCTGCCAGCGCTGATGTTCTTTTGAGAAAAAAAAGCAGGTAGTCTAAAAACAATTTGGGAAAGACTTTGGGCCACCCCTCCCACAAAAGAGAAACTTTCCCACTGCGTGCACAGGTTCAGAAAAATGCTCTCTACCATCATCCTTCTAAAGCACATGCACACAAGTATTGGAGAGTAATTGTTTTCATACATTCTTTACTCTAATGCTTTATACAAGTCAAAACTTGGAGGATATTCCACAAGATCTATTTAAAAATACTTTCTTCTCCCTTTTGTGTTGTATTAAATTTGGGAACCCAACTTAAAGCTAACAAGTAAGATAATAGGAATAACATAGTCCCACTTGCTTATAAATTTATCTCATCTGCCAGGAAACTGAAAACCAAATTCCATCCTCTGGAATAATTGGTGCTTGCCACCTAGATGCCTGCTAACTATTTCTCCAATTTAGGGGGAAAAAAAGGTTTTATTCTGTTTTTAGGTGTTTTATTCCATAATGTGTATACAGTTGCAACATATTTTAAAACTTTTTTGGAAATTGATGTAGTATAAATCTTAAAGAAATAATGATAATAGAGGGCAACAAAGGTCTTCAAGGATAGTATTTTATATAGAGAGGTTTTGATTGATAGGCAAAAAAACAAAAATGAGAGTTTTTTACCAACTCACAGCAACTTTATGGTTTACTTTTCTCATCTACAAGAGGTGGTAAGGTGGAACAGTGCTCTCCTGGGAGGCAAAAGACCAGGTACCTAGCCTTCCTGTGCTTGGAACTGTAGGGGACACATATAACCTCTGGATGGTGCTCATCAAATAGGGAAGAAAAGCAACTTACCTATTTGAAAATAAGGAATTGGATCAATTTGTTTATGGTCCTTTTATTTCTTAAGATTTATGTCCCTTTCATCACAGAATTTAACTCTAAAACAATCTTGTAGATGAACTCAAACTCAAACCACAAAAATGTGTATGCAATGTTTTTAACAGTCAAACCTCCTCATGGATTTTGCACTGACATTTGAGAAAGCAGTGAAGAAAATCACAGCCTTTCTGTCTTGCTCTCATAAACTGTTGCTCATCGTAGTAAAGGAACCCAAGCACTCGCTCTGGATGAGGCACAGAAGACGAAAGCTCGCTGCCTCCAGGCAGATATAAGAAGAGAACTGGTCATGGATCTCACAGAAATTTTTTTTCCAAGTGCATATTTTTTAAACTCCTCCTTTGCTTTTATGTTTTCTAGGTTACCATGAACTGAACCCACACACTTTATTTCTACCTTCGTCATGTCTTGGATGGAAATGCTATGCTAGCTTAGATTTCTAACTGGCCTCCTGGCTCCCTGAGAGAAGCAGCTGCTCCTTCCTCATCCTTCCGTCCTCTGCAATACTCAACTCAGGGCCTCACCTGCAGCAGGGACATAAAAATGGTTGAACTAGATTGGCCTGATTTCTTCATTATTCAGCTGACTCTTTAGCTTTTGCTAAATGTTACTTAGTTCTAGCTGGGAGCCAAAGCATTGAGAAGATTTTACCAACAACTAAAAATAATACTAAAAGTAGCAAGTCCTAGCCCAGAAGTGATTATGTCTATCTCAAATTAAGACCAGATGAGAAATATTAAAATGTCCATTAGAGTACTGTAAAACGCTCCAGTTCTTTGTCTGTTTCCATCACAAATCAGGGATCCCGTTTAGAGTTCATCTGCAACTTCAGATTTGCATAAGAAAGGCTTTCACTGCAAAGCATCAGTCGTTTTGCAAATTCAAAAAATCCAGGTAAATTGTTCATTCGTATTTGTTTGTAAATATTTTTTCCAAAATCACTTTTAATAACATAGTCTCATTCTTAATAAAACTTCGACTTGGGAATTTTTGATGGTGTAGAAGTTGTAGGAAATAGAAGGTGTAGAAAAATACAGAAAGTTGTAATTACCCCTGAAAATAAGAGAAGTGACGCACATAGAAGATATGCAGCTTGTGCAATATCTCCAGGATGCCTGTGAGGAGGCTTAACCCAGTCCTCAGGGAACTTTACATTGGCTAGAGGGTTCTAGCAGCTGGTTTCTCATCTAACACAGTTTTAGTAAGGGGATGCCTGCCAATCTGCCATCACATCTCCCTAAACTTTGCTAGGACCTCCATTATCATCTTGATGCCTCAGAGGAAAGCTGGCTTCCTTTGTACAGAATCCACTCAGTGAAACACCGTGAGAAAGCCACAGCTATACATATAAAACACGAGAGCTCCCTCTACAGCGGTGACCAGCAAAGGTGCCCTCCAGCCAGCTGTCCTATTCTGAGACCCAGATCAAAGGCAACAAACAAAAGAGAAACAAAAACAAAACACAAGGAAGCTGTGTTGGCTTCTTTTCGTGAGCGCACAATAGGGTGGGAACGACGAGGTAGAGCTGCTGTTTGCCAAGCAGAGGCGAGGAGCGATGAAAGAGAAGTCATTGTGTAAGAGAATGCAATGTATGTAAGCAGATTATTGCTTGCATTCTGTATAAAGTTTTCCTGTGATAACAATGACCAATTTAGTTCACTTCAAGCTATTCAGATCCCTGTGTTTTTGTTTGGTTGGTTGGTTGGTTTTTGTTTTTAAGGTGGAAAAGGAACAGCAGAAGGGATGTCATGTAGAGGAGGAGGGAGAACATTATAAAACAATATGGCAGCAAGCTGGGCTTCCCAGCACCACCGCGGAGGCACATCCCACCACATTCCTCTGGGTGTGATCGACTGGCCAGATGAAGAGCTTCAAGGTCATCAAAGGAAGGAGAAATGAGGAGTGGCCTGAATCTGTGTTGATTGGTGCCTTGCACAGAGCAAGGATGAAACATAAAACTCAAAGGAAAGGGCAAAGCAGATGAGGAATTATATTCCTGAAGAAACCGTGCAGCTTGAGAACTGTGAAATGTCATTGGCAGGTAGCCCATTACCTTTAAGAAAATGTGAAGTATGTGCACTGCAGACAAAAGGGACCCACTGTAAACACAGCTCCATAACTCTTTCAAACGAGAGAGAGCGCGTTTGTATTTGCTTTTCAGAGATGTTGGGTCACCCTGCCTTACACTGAAAGAAGGAAATGTCTCTAACACCTTAAAATCTGGAGTGCATACCACATACCACAAAGCTCAAATATGGCTGATAGTGGGCACAGCGGTCATTGAAAGGTAACCAACTCAGCAGACGTTTTCGTGTGGGTAATATGTTCTGATGACTTCCAAAGGCTAATTTATGTCCTTTTCCCAAAAGTCAGAGTGTATTCTTCTATTTAAAAGGTAAATATATTATTAGAATCAGACTCTTTTTTTAACCTTCAAGTCAAAAATGAAATTGGGTGAGAACTTTTGACCCACCCCCAACACCTGCTCCCCATCTACACAGAGACAACCTGAAGTGCTAACAGTGTTTAAAGACTTTAATCAGATTCTCCTAGAAAAATCAGGGTTGGTCATGGAGAGAGAGAGGATTCTGGAATATGTTTGAGATAGTATAATCTTCTATGGTACTCTTTATTGGGAAAGAGAGAGGGGAGGGAGAGAGAAAGAAAATTAACAGAGGATTAAAAAGTGAATGGACAACTGGTGAATAGATAAATCAAATCGGGTATATCCACACAATTGAATGCTATTCAGCAATCTAAACAGGAATAAAATACTAATACACACTACAATATGGATGGACTTCAAAAACATTGTGCCAAGTGAGAGAAGCTGACACAAAAAAACCATGTATGGTATGATTCCATTTGTATGAAATGTCCTACAAAGGTAATCCTATAAAGACAGAAAGTAAAATCACGTTTGCCTGGGGCTGGGGCCAGGAATGAGAATTAACTGTAAATGAGAATGAAGGATCTTATTGGTGTGATAGGAATGTTCTAAAATTGGATGATGGTGATGGTTGCACAATTTAGTAAATTTACTAAAAAGCATTGAAGGGGCCGGCCCCGTGGCTTGGCGGTTAAGTGTGCGCACTCCGCTACCGGCGGCCGGGTTCGGATCCTGGGCGCGCACCGACCCACCGCTTGTCCGGCCATGCTGAGGCGGCGTCCCACATACAGCAACTAGAAGGATGTGCAACTATGACATACAACTATCTACTAGGGCTTTGGGGAGAAAAAGGGGGAAAAAAGGAGGAGGATTGGCAATAGATGTTAGCTCAGGGCCGGTTTTCCTCAGCAAAAAGGAGGATTGGCATGGATGTTAGCTCATGGCTGATCTTGCTCACAAAAAAAAAAAAGAAAAGAAAAGCATTGAATGGTTTACTTTAAATGGGTGAAGCTGATGGTATTTAAGTTATACCTCAATAAAATTGCTTTCCAAAAAAAAGTGAGTGGATGATTTGGTGGAAGCAGCCACCAATTTGATTTTATTAGATTTTAAGGAAAGAGGATTTTAAAAAATGAAAATCTATGACTGCCTCCTTAAACTCCCTTCAGTAGGTCTATGCCTAATCCAACTGATAATGACACTTTTGTTTCTTGACTAAAGTACTTCACATGATCCACTCCATGTTGGAGTTGTGTATGTATCTATCTCTCCCTCTAAACTGTGAGATCTTAGAAGAGAAGACTTCTTTTGTAGTTATTTTCTACCATCCTCAGAGCCACACACAGTACCTTTCACAAAGTAGACATTTAATGAAGATTTTCTGATTTGAAAACATGATCTTTAGGAAAGAGAAAAGAGCTTAAATGGGACAAGAGAAAAATGAACCATCTAAAGTAGTTACATATTATGCAGTAGAAGTGCTTTCTCTAGAAAACCAGCTTCCAAATAAAAGCCTATTAAAAAGAGAGCATTTTTAGAGAGAATCTAAGTACTTGAGGGGAGGAAGAGAAGTTTAGGTAAAAATGAAATACTAGAAACAAAATTTTATCTGTTAATATATCACAATATTATCCCTCCATTTATGCAAATATTTTTTCTTTCTACCACCACCACTCTAAACATACACATCAGAAACCACATGTAGGAGTAGAAGGCAATGGTGAGCACTGAGAAGCACTCTAAGTCATGGGAACTTTGTAACATGGGGACAGGACATTGTCAACAGATGCCTGAGTAGAGGGACATAACTTCAACTGAGCAACATTTATTAATGAATAAAATACAGGCCACAGTGCATGGCATTTTACTGCAAAGACAACTCCGCTGAGACATGACTCTTCTGTGCCATAAAGGATGCCTCTGGAACCAAAATCACCAATTAGAATGGTCAACCAAGAGTTTCTACTAGCCATATGGTTAGTTTGATCTCTTGGACAAAGCTTGGTTAAGAATATAAGATTCAGGAGTTACTCCAAGGGGCAAAGTCCATGCATTTACCCATGTCAGCAGCAGCAGCGCCTAAATCGAAGGCTCGCATATAGAAATAACCAACTAAACATCCGTCAAATTTAAATTTTAAAAGGGAAGGAAGGAAAGGAGAGGAGAGGAGGAAGGAAGGAGGGAAGGAGAGAGGGAAGGCAATAACCCTTGAAAGCAGAAAAGTAATGATTAAAGGGGTAGAAAAACGGTTAATTGGTATGGGGAGCTGTGGAAGCTAAGAGATGACTATTGTTATTATGAAGAAATGTTGAATAATTATTCTGATTATCCAAAGACCAGAGAAACAAAGAAAATGCACTTAAATTGCAAAAAGAGGAACTTCAATTAGCCATAAAGCAAGCTTGTCAGTAAGGGTAACTTGGCAGGTTCCTAAGAGAGCTCACAGAACCATTCATCCCTGCGGATGTCTGTGAAGGCCATTATTACTTTTCTTAGTTGGAGTAAATATAGACTGTCCAAGGCAAGAAGTTGAACCAGGAACCACTTCTGCTCCCTTCCTGATCTCTGATTTTATTCAATTTTCTATTGCTTATCTTCTAAATGTGCTTGTAATAACCTGCCCTCTTGCTAGCACCTTCTTGTAAATGAGATGCCTATCTGGGTTTATCCCAGCTAAATAAACTGAATTCAATAAAACCCATCCTGGGTTATCCTCCAGGAGAGTTATTACTCCACTAACATGCTACTGTTGCTACTGTTACCTAATGCTTTAACCTCTCCTTTAGGCTTGAGTTATGCTACGTTGTTGTATATCTAAGATAAGAGGCTGTCTGGAGTCTGTTCAATGTTATCGCATAACACACAGTGACTTTTTTATTGAAGGCACTCCATGAGTACCTCTGCACTGATGCAGGTTTTATTGAAACTGATTCAGAGACTGTGTGTGTGTGTGTACGTGTGTGTGTGTACACACTCATATATACATATATATTTAAGAATATATATCTGTGTACTTTTTTAAAGATAAATGCTGAACTAAAAACAGTCATTGTGTTACTCTCCACAGTTAGCTGATAATCTACATTAACCACTCAGACCCATATACCCTGTGTGGTATTAACCTAGCTTAAAGTGAGGACAGTAGTCTCTTACATATACCCCAGCACAGCGAGAGCGTTCTGTCTCTCCAGGTTGACCAATCCAGCCTCTGCCTAATTTCTGCCACTTCAGATCCTTGAAGATGCAGCAATTCCCAACCATGAGGTCCCCAGACTGCTAGGCCTTCACAGAGTTGAAAATGGGGTGCTCTGATAGAGTATGGATGTTTCAAAAAGCCTAATGGAAATTTTTCATTTCCTACAAAGGCTGCAATGGGCAAACAGTCTGCCTTGTTGGGCTTTCAATTTTATCAATTCCTTGAATAATCCTGGTCATCTCATACTATCATAAGCTCTGGTTGACATCATATGTGATTTTGATGAATCAGTTATTGAAGGGAATTAATTATTCCTCAAAACTGTGGTTTGATGGGGCCGGCCCCATGGCTTAGCGGTTAAGTGCACCCGCTCCGCTACTGGCGGCCCGGGTTCGGATCCCGGGCGCGCACCGACACACTGCTTCTCCGGCAATGCTGAGGCCGTGTCCCACATACAGCAACTAGAAGGATGTACAACTATGACATACAACTATCTACTGGGGCTTTGGGGAAAAAAAGGGGGAGGATTGGCAATAGATGTTAGCTCAGAGCTGGTCTTCCTCAGCAAAAAGAGGAAGATTGGCATGGATGTTAGCTCAGGGCTGATCTTCCTCACAAAAAAATAAATAAATAAATAAGTAAAAATACATGTCATACTTCTACTTTCTGCTCCATGATTCAGTCCCCAAATTCAGCATGAACTTGGAAAATTCTACAACTATTTCTTTACTACATAGACCCAGATTTCTGAGGCAGCCCGAGAAATATTCTACATCTCTATCTCCTACCTATCTTTTTATCCATTCAGAGAAAACAACTTTTAGGGAAAAAATTGTGCAATAAAGAGATGGAGACAGTGTTGGCATTTTTGTGCTTCCAACCAGGGGCAAAGATAGGAAAAATATCTGTAGCTTTTACTCTGTGGAAACTATGGTTTTAGTTACTTCATCAGTTCTAAGTATCAAGGAAACAAATAACTGAAGTGGGAAAAGATGCCACCTCAATAAAGCAAAATCATCGTAGTAGAAGGCCAGCTAGACACTAGAAATTGGACCAGTATCCCTTAGAAGTACCCTTCTAAGCTGTAAATCAAATTTAAAAAATGTGACCATCACATGACATAAGGAGGTTGGTTGAAAACAGGAAAATCCACACTTTTTATGTGGTATATCCATAGAATGGAAGATTATTCGACCATTAAAAGGAATGAAATACTGACATGTTACAAAATGGATGAATATTGGAAACATTGTGCTAAGTAAAAGAAACCAGATCCAGAAGACCACATATTTATGATTCCACTTATATAAAATATTCAGAAAGGGTAAATCTACAGAGACAGAAATTAGAATCATAGCTGCCTGGGGTTAGGGATGGGTGGGAATAGGGAGTGACTGCCAATGGGCACAAGAGATATTTCTGGGGTGATGCAAATGTTCTATCACTGGATTGTGGTAATGGTTGCAGAACTCTGTGAATTTACTGAAAATTAATGAGTTGTACATTTAAAATGGGTGAATTTTCTGGTAAGTTACACCTCAATAAAGCTGTTAAAAAATTTAAAAATCATATGACATGTTCACTGCTGCATCCTCAGCACCCATCACAGTTCGTGCCACATAGTAGGTGCTTAATACATGTTTACTAAAGAAGTGGATGAATAAGTGAATAAAGTAATAATCAAAGAGTTAGCACAAAAAACAATTTTGTGAGTTACAGAAAGACCTGTGCATGCATGTTGAAAAGATTCATTATATCCCAGGCAAAAAAAAAAATTAAGAATTGCTACAAGAATTCAGAGAAAAGACAAAAGTTTACAATGGGTAGCCTAATATTTCTTCTATGCAGCAGTAAATATCAGAAGAGAGTAGAGAAACATATGCAAAATTTTAAAGGGAAAAAAGTGACCTCTAAACATTTTCTTCCCCAGCTGACTTGTCTTTCATATGGGAAAGACACTTTCAAATGTGTGAAGCTTTTAAAAATAGATATCAACTATAGTTCCATCTTGAAAATGTTATTTAATGTTATACCAGACAGGATAGGCTAACTGAAGCTACAGTTACCAATAACCCCAAACATCAGTAGCTTAAAGCAATACAGGTTATTCTTTGATCACACTTAGTACCTACGGGAGTGGGAGGGAGTTGGGACTATCTGCTGATTGCTGTTAGTCAGAGATCCAGGCTGATGGACAAGCCCATCCAGAACTTTCCCAGAGGGAAAGAGAGTTCTGGAGAGTTCACATTGGCAAGTCCATTCACAACTCACTGGCTAGAACGAGATATGTGGCCTCACCCAACCAAAAGGGAGCAAGGAAACGCAACTCTACCATGTGTCTGGAAGAACTCTGGTCGGGTGGAAAGAGGAATATGGACTGGTGAAGGACCCCAAGACTGGAGGAACAACATGAGGCAGAGCACCTTACAACCAATCCCTCCTCCACCCAACGGAAGAAGGCGACCAAATCCTGCATCTCCTGATTCCCAACCTAGCAACAGAAGGCAGTCCAGGTAGGCTCATTCCTCCCGCATATGGAACAGGAGTCCTACAACAACACCAAGACAGGCTAACAGCTTAAGCAAGGGAGTCAAACAGGAGCCCTGCTGACAATAAGAAATTATGGCAGCTCACTCCTTCCATACCATGCCTGAGACTCCCTTCTCCTACAAAGAGGCGTGGGGCAGGCGGGCAGCAAGCAAGGACATCCCACTACAACAATGCCCAATGGGAAGCCTCTTTATCCCCATGGGCCAGAGATTGCCTTCCCCCACCTCAAGGTGCCCAGCAGCTCAGCCTTCTGCTGAACGCTGGAAGAAGGCTGGAAGCACCTTCTGCCCCTTTAGGCAGAACTAGTAGGGATCAATGGTAGCCCCAGCAACCAAGCCCCAGCAACCAGATCAACCAAGAAAATCAAAATAGTACCACAAAGCTCTGGAAATTAAATTGTCATTGGGACTGAAGCCCACAAAATAGGCCAAGACCTGCTTGCTAAACCTAAACAGGGTGATTTCCCAAAATAAAAGATTTAAATAAGACCCAGAGTATCCTAACATAATAGCCAAAATGTCCAGGATGCAATAAAAAGTCACCAGTCATGCCAAGAACCAGGACAACCACAAGTCAAATGAGAAAAAGAAAACTGATGCTAACACCGAGATGAATAAGATGTTAGAATGATCTGGAAAGGATTTTAAAGCACCCATCATAAAAGTGCTTCTACAGATAATTATAAATTCTCTTGAAACAAATAAAACAATAGAAAATCTCAACAAAGAAATTTCAGTTATAATAAAGAAACAAATGGGAATTATTGAACCGAAAAATACAGAAACAGAAATTTTAAAAAGTCACTGGATGAGCTCAACAGTAGAGTAGAGAGCACAGAGCATAAAATCAGTGAACTTGAGGACAGATCAATAGAATGTACCAATCTGAACAAAAGAGAGAAAATAGACTGAAGAAAATGAATGGCTCCAAAACTTGTAGGAACACAACAAAAGACTGAGCATTCCTATCACTGAGATCCCAGAAAGAAAGGAGAAGGAGAGTGCACTCAAAGGGTATTCAAAGAAAGAATGGCTGAAACCTTTACAAATTTGGTGAAAGTCATATACCTACAGATTCAAGAAAGTAAGCAAACTACAAATAGAATAAACCCAAAGAAATTCATAACAAAACACACCATAATTAAATGTCTGAAAACTAAAGACAAAGAAAAAACTTGTGAAAGCAGACAGAGAAACAACATCTTACCTAAAGAGGAAAAAAAACATTTGCATGACAATGAATTTCTCATCTAAAACCACAGAGGCCAGAAGGAAGTGACACATTTTTCAAGTGCTGAAAGGAAAGAACTGCCAATCCTGAATTCTATACTTTATATCGTCTTCAAGAATGCAGCAGAAATAAAGACTTCCTCACATGAAGACCAGCTAATAGAATCTGTCCTTAGCAGACCTACCCTTGAAGAATAGCTAAAGGATGTTCTTCAAACAAAAAGGAAATGATAAAAGAAGGAAACTTGGAGGATCAGAAAAGAAGAACAATGGAAATATGAACAGAAATATGGATACATACAGACTATCCTTCCCCTTGTGAGTTTTATACATCACATTTGATGATTGAAACAGAAATTATAGTACCATATGATATTTTAAGATAATTAAAAGTGGGCAAGGTAAATGAACCCAAATGAAAATAAGACTTCCACACTTCACCAGAAGTGATAAAATGCTGACACTAGAATGCAAGTCACATACGTATATTGTAATACCCAGAGCAACCACTAAGAACATTAAACTAAGAGATATCCTCAAAAACATTATAAATAAATCTAAATGGAATCCTAAAAAAATTGTGCAAGTAATCCATAGAAAGGTGAAAAAAGAGAACAGAGGAACAAGGAAACAGCAAACAGGTAACAAATGGCAGACTTAAATCTTGACATATCAACAATTACCTTCAATGTAAATGGTCTAAATACACGAATTAAAAGGTAAAGAGTGGGGGCTGGCCCGGTGGCATAGTGGTTAAGTTCACGGGCTCCACTTCAGCGGCCTGGGGTTCACAGGTTTGGATCCTGGGTGCAGACCTATGCACCACTTATCAAGCCATGCTGTGGCAGGCATCCCACATATAAATTAGAGGAAGATGGGCACAGATGTTAGCCCATGGCCAATCTTCCCCAACAAAAAGAGGAGGATTGGCAACGGATGTTAGCTCAGAGCTAATCTTCCTCACCAAAAAAAAAAAAAAATAAAAAGGAAAAAAGGTAAAGATTAAGTATAACTAAACCTGCAGTTACCATACGACCCAGCAACTGCACTCTTGGGCATTTTTCCCAGAGAAGAGAAAACTGCGTTCACATAAAAACCTACACAGATGTTGATAGGATCTTTATTTGTAATAGCCAAAAACTGAAAACAACCCAGATGACATTCCAATGGGTGAATGATTCAACAAACTGTGGTATGTCTATACCATGGAATACTACTCAGCAAATAAAAGGAACAAACCATTGACACATGCAACAACTTCGATGAATCTCAAGGGAGTTATACTGAGTGAAAAATGCTAATCCCAAAAGGTTTCACACTGTATAGTTTCATTTATATAATATATCTGAATTGAAAAAATTGTAAAAATGGCAAAATATACATGGCTTTTATTAGATAACCAGATGTTTAAATGCTGAGTGTTTGATAATATTAAGAAATTAATTTTTTAGTTGTGATAATGTCTTTTTGGGGTTTTTAAAAATTCTGATATTTAGGAATACATATTGAATGTACATTTTGAATGTACATTCATTTATGTACACATTGAATGTACATAAATATCAAATACAATTGATATTTAGGAATACATTATGAATGAGATATGATATCTGAGATTTGCTTCAAAACAATATGGGGAGTGGATGGGAGAGTGGAAGATGCACAACCGGCCGTGAATTCATGATTGTTGGGGTTAGAAATGGGTACGTGGTCCTCTGCCTTTATGTTCAAAGCCAACCATGTTGCATTTCTCTGACCATTTTTCTGTAGTCACAACTACCTCTCACTCTGAACACAGATGAAAAAGTTTCTCTGATTTTAATGAACCCCTGTGACTAAATTTTGCCCACCTGGATAATCTAAGAAAATCTCCCCATCTCAAAGTTTTTCCCTTTATCATAGTTTCCCATATCATAGTTCCCTTTATCATATCATCATTTGGCGATGTAAGGTAACATTCATAGGTACCAGGGATTGGGATGTGGACCTCTTTGGGGGTTGGGGGGGCATTATTTTGCCTACCTACCATAGCAGGATTCTAATTCATGTGTAGAGAGAGAAATGAAATATAATATAAAATATCACATAAATATTACAGAAAGTCTAATAGTAGACTACAATAGACATAAAGGGTTAGTTAGTCTACTATAAATGCCATTTTGAATCAATGCGGAAACATTTGCTTATTCAGTACTTATTATTGTGATAACTAGATTATCATTGGAAATTAATTAACTTGGATACCAACCTCACATACTACAATAAAATTAATTCCAGGGGGCCAGCCCGGTGGCGCAAGCGGTTAAGTGCGCACGTTCCGCTGCGGCGGCCCGGGGTTCGCCGGTTTGGATCCCGGGTGTGCACCGACGCACCACTTGTTAAGCCATGCTGTGGCGGCGTCCCATATAAAGTAGAGGAGGATGGGCATGGATGTTAGCCCAGGGCCAGTCTTCCTCAGCAAAAAAGAGGAGGATTGGCATTGGATGTTAGCTCAGGGCTGGTCCTCCTCCTAAAAAAAAAAAAAAAAAAAATTAATTCCAGATGGATCAAAGATCTAAATGTGAAAAAAAAGAAACCCTAAAAAACTAATGTAAACTATGGAGGAAATTTTTATATTCTCTAAGTGAGAAAACCATAAAAGAATATATTGCTAAATCCAACCACATAAAATTTTTAAAATCTGTGCAGTAATGCAATACCATAGACAAAATCAAAACCAAACTATATTTTTTAAGATTGCAACTCATTTAATTGCATAAGGTTAATTTCCTTAATATATAAAGAGCCCTTACAAATCAATAAAGAACTACCCATCAGAAAAATTGACAAAAGTCGTGTATAGATAGTTCGCAGAAAAGAAATTCCAATGTCTGTTAAACACATGAAAATATGTTCAACCTCACTCATAAGCAGAGAAATGAAAAACTACTCTAAGATACCATTTTTTACCTAGCAGTAACAATGATAAACAAACCTCATAACACATTTTGTTAACACAGTACTGGAGTAGAATGTTAATTGATAAAACCTCCATAAAGAGTAATTTGCAGCTCCTACTAAAACTAAAAAGGCACATACACTTTGATAAAGCAATTTTATTTCTAGAAATTATGCCGCAAAATACATGTGGGCAAGGGGCCGGCCCGGTGGCGCAAGCGGTTAAGTGCGCGCGCTCCGCTGCGGCGGCCCGGGGTTCGCTGGTTCGGATCCCGGGCGTGCACCGACGCACTGCTTGGTAAGCCATGCTGTGGCGGCGTCCCATATAAAGTGGAGGAAGATGGGCACCGATGTTAGCCCAGGGCCGTCTTCCTCAGCAAAAAAGGAGGAGGATTGGCGGATGTTAGCTCAGGGCTGATCTCCTCACACACAAAAAAAAAAAAAAAAAAAAAAAATACATGTGGGCAAAATAGAATGTGTACAGGGCTATTCATTGTATTATTTGTTATAGCAAAATATTGGACATAAACAAAATGTCCCCTAATGGGTCTCTGTTTAATTATGATAACTCTTATATCAAATACTCTGAAAAACTCTTTATCCATCAAAAAGAATGAGATAGCTTCTATGTACAGTTACAGAAAGATACCCAGATAAATTTTAACTTAAAAAATGCAGAATAGCATATATAGTATGCTAACATTTGTGTTAATTTACAGACCAGTTTCCAAGGCGAAGTAGGAATAATTTTTAAATTATATGTTTCTTTCTTTTTGCCTTAAATCATCAAAAGTTGATTACAAATACATTTCTGATACTAAATGTTATTGTTATAAGTCATCTTTTAGGCATGGTAAAAGAATATCAAGTGTAAGCCAGCAGAATTTGTGTGGGTAGCTCCCCCTTTTCTTTCCACCTTTCCCTAGCAAATATTCTGGGAAATGAGGCACTTTTTTTTCCCTGAATTAAGTGCTTCACTGTGACATCATTCTTTCTTCCTTCACCCAATACTCCCAACCTGACCCATAACCCAAACTACATTCTTTTCCCATTGAAACTTAAAGTTTCAAGAAACTGATATTTTAACACAAAAAGAGCCTTCAATCTAAAGGTTAATTTTCATAAGTTCTCTAAATATTTTTGCAAAATCACTTGGCAAAGTGTCTGAAAATGTTATAGGTTGTTATCCTACCTGCCTTAGTTTTCAGAGATGCTATATAGTATGAATAACTGGAAAGAGAGACGACTTCCTGCAGTTTATGGGCATGTTTGTTTTCAAAACCGATTTTCCAGAACGGTAGTTGACTTCTTGGTACTTATTCTTTTCCTTTGCTTATTAGATATCCTGCATTAGAATGTGACTCAGCAAAGTAATACAGCTACAGTCTGTCTCTCACCCTTGATCTGGTTCATCCTCAAATCTTTGTCTACCAGGAAATGTGATCGTTAAAGTGAAAGTCCTGGAACACAGATAAGGAATGACACTCTTCCCGCAGACGTAGGCTTTATACCAGGGTAACCCATGCGTTTTGCTGTTTGGCTTTATTTTCCATATCATTCACAGTAGAAACGAGTCTTTGTGACTGTTGAGCAAGTGACACACTGCTGCCCACTGCATCCTGCTATCAGAGTCACCAAGGAAAACCCAGTGCAGCCAAGCACTGGATGGAACATTCTACTCAGAGGAGACACAGCAAGATCAGCTTCAACAGTGGGTGTCGGTCTCCCATGGCCAGAGGGCCCCTCCCAGCAGCAATTGGCCTGCACGCACCCCACTTGTGCCTCAGAATGAAGAACTCCATGTTCTCCCCACAGGGGACAGATATAAAAGTGGGCCAGGTGCCACTTACACACAAACAGGATAAAGGAGTACACATTGAGTCTGAAACAGAGAAAGCTATTCCCACGCAAGGGACTAACAGCCCAGCACAAGCTGTGAGGACTCTATCTCTTAAGGTAAGGGACTGTTCCAGGCCCAAGGCCCATTCTTACATGGTCATGGTGGGGTCGAAAGACTACCTCCATGAGACTGCCTTTCCCAACAGTGACCCTGTAACTCCTTCTCCAAGAGGGGCCCCATACACAGACCAGGTCAATTTATAAGATTCTGCTCCTCTAGCCATAGGTGTGGGTTGATGGCTAACCCAATCTGGACTAATCAGTCCTTACTCCAAATTTTTATCCTGGACGTAAGGGAAGAGTGGCAGCCTCTCTCAGGGATGGGAAACACAGAATGTGAAACCCAGGAGCTGTTGGCTGCCATGGTTCCTTCTATGTGGAGAAGCTTATTTGCAGTACGCAAGAATTAAGGCAACAAGGTAGAGACAAGCAGAAAGGAGACATGAGAGAAAGAGAGGCCTGGTGGCCTTGAAGTCTTGGTTCCAGTAGACTCTGGCCCTCGCTGTGTCTTTGTCTTTCCCATGGTCTTGTGCAATATTTCAATAATCTTCCTTTAAATCACTCATTTTGCCTAAGCTAATAGGTGGAGTTGGGTTTCTCTGAGTTCCAACCAAATCAGCCCTGACTAATGCACATTGCCCACGTGAACCTATCCACCCGCCCCAACCTACCTTCTACTGAAACATGTGAGCTCTGGGTATGAATCCTTGGCTCCAGTACTTACAAGCTGTGTGAACTTGGATAGCTATTTAACCTCTTTTGACTCAATTTACTCATCTGTGTTGTGGAGGTAATAATAGAATTCACCTCAAAGGATTTTTACAAGGTTTCAGTGAGCATTTCATTCATTCAAATGAAAATTGCCTATAACAGTGTCTGAAACACAGTAAGTGCTCAAAAGGGTACCTATTATCATTACGATATATCATTATACATATATATCATCATATGTAAAATATAACAATACAATCTATTAATATGTTTAGAACAGCAATGAAAGCAAACCTTCTTGTGTGCTCGTTATATGCCATAGTGCTAATTTAATCATCTCATTTGCCGCTTCACAAAACCTGTGAGGTAGGAAGTACTATTAACCTCACATTACTAATAATGAAATTACATAATTTGCCCAAAGTCATACAGCTAGAAATTGGCAGGATTAGTAACCGGAGTCATGCCTTTTTGCTTCAAAACCTACACTCCTTTTTTTTTCTTTAACTTTTTTTTGGAGTGTGTGTATAAAGGTGTATAATATAAGGAAAATGTACGAAACCTGAATGTTTCGTTAAATGGATTTTTGTGTGTGTGTGTGTGAGGAAGATCGGCCCTGAGCTAACATCTGCCAATCCTCCTTTTTCCTGAGGAAGACTGGCCCTGGGCTAACATCCACGCCCATCTTCCTCTACTTTATATGGGACGCCGCCACAGCATGACTTGATAAGTGGTGCCTCTGTGCACGCCCGGGATCTGAACTGGTGAACTCCAGGCCGCCGCAGCCGAGCGCGCGCATTTAATGCGCCACCGGGCTGGCCCCTTAAATGGATTTTAGCAAAGTACACACCCTGTAACCATCACCCAGGCAAAGAAACAGAACATTGTCAGCATGCCAGATGCCCCCTTAGAGCCTTCTCTCAAACTCCCTCTTGCCCTCTTCCCCAAAGGCAAGCCACTCTTACGGTGACTTGTACTGTGTCGAGGTAGCTAAAGCAGAACTACATTTCCTAGGTTAGGGCTTGGTCATGAGAGAACTTTGCTCAAGATTTGGAAGGCAGGATTAAAACCATAGCCATTCTGCTATGAAAGTCACTGGAGGGCACGAGGTGCTTTGACACTGACACCCATCTGCTGGCTCCGTTGTGGGCGTGGGGCAGCAGCCGGGCCTGCAGCTCCTTCAGCTCCCACCAACCGCCTCCTTCAGCTTCTCCTAGTCCTGGGCCAGGTGTATGTGTAGCTCTGTGGCAATGGGTGAAAGAAAAAAACAGGTAACAGTTTGTCCTCACGGACTCCAGGTTGTCCTTGACGGTTCCAGCGTGTCTGCACAGGGTTCGGTCTGTCCTTATCCTCCCCAACTTGTCATCCAGTTTTCCCTCCTGGCTGGAGGTCCTACAAACTCCCAGCCACTCAGGCCCATCCCCAAATGCAGGGGCAACATCGTTGCATTGACTCCTCCACCAGCCTTCCCGATCGCATAACATCCAGTCCCTATAATAAATTCCTTAATCCATTGCCCTCTGAGCAGTTCTGCTTCCCTGATCGGATCCTAGCTGGTACAACTCTCCTCAGTTCTATCATTACAGTTCATTTTGCCTGTTTTTGAACTTTACATAAATGGAATCATATGATATGGATTCTTCTGTGTCTGGCTTTTTTAATTCAATAGTATGTCTATGGGATTCATTCATGTTGTGGCACGTAGTTGCAGCGTGTTCCTTTTCACTGCCATTTCATATATTGCATGATTATATCACAATTAATTTATGCATCTTAGTGTTGATTGTCAGTTAGGATGTTTCTAGTTTGGGTTTATTGTGAATAATGCTACTATGAACACTTTTGTACCTATCTATTAGTGTATATGACAAGCATTTCTGTTGAGTATATAACTAGAAGTAGAATTGCTTGGCCATAGGGTATTCATTCATTTAACTTTAATAATAAACACTAAACTGTTTCCTAAAGTGTTTGTGCCAATTTACGCTCCCACTTAAAATCTTCTATCCGTTTCTATTTGAATTTCTCAATTTTTACAATATACTCATACTCTCTTCTTCTCTTTTGTCATCTCCTCCACGCACCATCATTTTGTTTTTTAATGTTCTGTAGTTTTATGCAAGACGAGATTTAGTCTTAGATACTTCCTACTGAAGCTTTAATGCTTTGTAAATAAAATTGGATGTTTATTTTTTTAAAAAATACACTACCAATAGTGTATGGGTTGCAAATATCTTATCCTACTCAGTAGCTTGCCTTTATACTCTTTTAGTAGAGTCTTAGATGAAGAGAAGTTCTTCATTTTAAAGTGATCCAATTAATCAATCTTTCCTCAACAGTTAGAGCTTTTTGTATTCTGATTAATAAATCTTTCTCTACCCCTGAGGACAGGAAGAGATTGTCCTATATTGTCTTCCAGAAGCTTTATTGTTTTGCCTTTCACATAGAGATCTGCAAGTTACAAATTGATTTTCATGTCTAATATGAGGAAGGGGTTCAGTCTCATTTATTCCAAATGGTTATAAAATTGACCAGCAGCATTTATTGAAGAGACCATCTTTTCAAAAATTAAGTAATAAATGAATAAGTTTGTTCCTTGTATCCTGTTCCATTTATTTATCTCTCTTGGCACCATTACCATGTTGTATAAATTACTCTAGCTTTATAATATGTTTCGATATCCAGTACAGTGAGTTCTACGTGTTCA
This sequence comes from Diceros bicornis minor, assembly GCF_020826845.1. NCBI lineage: Eukaryota > Metazoa > Chordata > Mammalia > Perissodactyla > Rhinocerotidae > Diceros > Diceros bicornis. The sequence continues at coordinate 12,699,918 of NC_080755.1, read as the reverse complement.
TCTTCTTCAAGAGCAACTTGGCCATTTCTGGTCTTTCGTTTTTCCACCTAAATTTGAAAAACAGCTTATCAATTTTCACCAAAAAAAAAATCTATAAGAATTGTTGACTAAGATTGGATTGAGAAAAAATTTATATCTTTAAAATACCGAGTCTTTTCATGCATGCTTTAAATTTTTTCAATTATACTCTATAATTTTCTGTGTGGATGTCTTAGACATAATTTCATCAATGGTCAAAAGTTTGAGGAGAACTGAGATATTTTCATAGTCTCAAAGTATCTCTCCCAAGATATTTACCAATTAGGAGAGGAAAAACAGGAATTTTATAGCTGAGAAACCTGGCAGACACCACCGTAACCAAGTGATCAACATTAACATCACCAGTAATAAGACATATCAACATCATATACCTCCCGATATGATGTAGTGAGAAAGACACATTTGTGATATTCTTACCAAAAATGCATAACCTCAATCTAATCATGAGGAAACATCAGACAAACCAAATTGAAAGGCATTCTACTAAATAACTGACCACCACTCATCAAAAGTGTCAAGTTCATAAGGAAAGACTGGAGAACTGTCATAGATTGGATGAGACTAAGGAGACACAACAATTAAATGCAATATGGGATCCTGGATGGAATCCTGGAATTGAAAAAGGACATTAGGGGTAAAACTGGTGGAATTTGAATAAGGATTGTGGCTTAGTTAACAGTATCATCCAATGTTAATTTACTTGTTTTAATAATTGTACTATTGTTACACAAATTGTTAACTTTAGGGAAAGATGGATAAAGAGTAATGTGAACTTACTGTACTATTTTGCAACTTTTCTGTAAGTCTAAAATTATTTCAAAATTAAAAAATATATAAAGGGAAAATAAAGTTATACTGGCTCATGAAATAAACAGTCTTCTTTATTCTTTTTATGTTCTCTGGAAGAATTTGTGTACAATTGATATTATTTCTCCTTTAATGTTTGTTAGAATTTATCAGCAAAACCATCTGGATTAGAGTTTTCTTTGTGAGATGGTTTTAAATTATAAATTCGGTTTAATTAACAATTATATGACAGTTAAGGTTTTCTAATTTTTCTCGAGACTATTTTTAATTTATCTAGGAACTTATCCATTTATCTATTTCACTTAATTTTCAAAATTTTTGGTATAAAGAATTCTATAATATCTTATTATCTTTTTACTGGCTATAGGATCTGTAGTGATGTCATCTTTTTCATTTCTGATAATGGCTATTTTGCCTTCTCTCTTTTTCCTGATCATTCTTACCCTGGCTTTACTAACTGTATTAGTCTTTTCAAATAGAGAAATTTTTACTTTTTAGAAGCTCTTTATTACATGTTTGTTTTCTCTTTTACTAACGTGTTTTTCCTATATTTATTATTTTATTCTTTCTACTTTCTTTGGTTTTAATTTATGGTTCTTTTACTAACTTCTAGAAATAGATTCCTAGCCATTGGTTTTCAGCCTTTCTTATTTTCTACTATTCATTTAAGGCTATAAGCCCCCTCTAAGTAAACTTTACCTGCAACTCTCAATACTTGATGTCATGTTTTCATTATCATTTGGTTCAACAGTGCTTTACTGCCTCAGAAACCCACTGTGCTCACTTCTGTAGCACATTCCTTCACCTTTTCCCTTTTCTGAAAATGTTTTTTAATCACTGGAATCTATAATGTGAAAGAATTTTGCAAGGCATAAAAAGGACACAAAAAGATTTCTGCCCTCAAGAATCTCATTGAAGAGGTACGATGTATAAACATGAACATAAAATCATGAATACACTTGAAATACGGTAAATGACACATGTATGGTACAGACAATAAAGAGAAAATCTGACTGCAGTGTTGGAGAAAATTTCATGCAGAATGTGAATTTTACCTGAATTTGTACTTATGGGAGGGATTTAGATAGAGGCAGGGGAGGGATAAGAGAGACTAGGGTGAGCAAAGACCTAGTGGATGGAAAGTTCAAAGAGATATTTGGGGAAACAATGAGTAAATCAGTTTGACTTACTGAAGAATTTGTGTGATGAAATGAGAGAATTAAAGCTGAAATAAAAATAGATCCATCCTATATATCATTTTGAATATTGAGTAAATGAATTTGATACTATGTTATAGAGAATAGAAAACCATTTAAAATTTTTTAGATTGGTAATTGAAACAAAGAATAATTATTGTAGGAATATTTATCAGTAGCTTTGAGCTGGGTAAACTGAAAGGAAAAGAAGCTAAAAGCAAGAAACCAGGAATGTGTACTAAAGTCTTTATTGGGGTGACAATAGTAGGAATTAGCAGGTCTATAGGAGAACTTGCCTGGGGATATCTCATTGACCCTCTCTGTCACTTTGGCTCTAGTGAATAAGGACAGAAGTATTTCTCTTATCACATCAAAGAAACTATGCATTCGATTTCAGGCTGAGAAGAGAATTAGAAGTAACAATATAGATAAATTTTAGCATATATTTAAAAGCTTTTTCTCACTTTTTCTTCTTTTAGAGAAAGCACTTCCTGGTATTTTGGGTGTTATTTCTGTTGTTTCAACGTGTATGTGTGGAATTGTTGCAATTTTCACTTTGTCAATTACATTGGTCAAGAGATAGTGTATTGCATTTCAACCTGATGTCTTCCACATTTGTATAGATCCCAAACCCCATAGTTCAGCAATGAGCCAAAAATATGCCACATCCACATGATGCTAAAGGTCATTCCCTTGAAATGTATCATACTAAATGGAATTTTATTTCTTGCCAAGTACTTTGTGGGCGTCTGTCACAACATTTATCTTCTTTCCATCAACAGTGGCAGCGGCAGCAGCATCGTAATACTTCATGTTCAACCTTGGATGGCATCAGAGACTTTCCAGCATGTTTCTATGGGTTTTCACCATATGCCTGGAACCTCAGGGCCACTGTCCCCACATTCTGCTTTTCCTCATCATCGCAGATCAAAATTCACTTTCTTTGTAAACTTTGCCTTGTTAACTCTGCTCCCTAGCAAAATCACTGACAACACTCACTACAATAAATTTTATATTTTTAAATATCTATTTCTCTTGCGTTGGTTGGCTTTTGTCTTCTCCATTAGGATGTAAACTCTTTATGAGCTGTGAGTGCTCAAAAAATGTCTCACAACTGACCCACCCCCATTCTTTGATGATATGTGAATTTCATAGCACTGTATAAGAATTTATCTTGTACTTTGTTCTCTTTCTCCCAAACCCACCTGTGTATCACTTTCATGGGCTAATGTAATCAGAACATCCCCTGGCATTTTGAAGACACTGATAATGCTGAGAAAATGAGTATCCTTTAAACATTTATCTGCTCTGTTGTTATGCTATAGTCCCCAAAGCTGCCTGAAAAGGCCGCAGTGTTCTTACTGCTGACGGTGTCAATCATGAAAAGGCTGGTGTCTGTCAACAGAACTTGTTAAGAGGAAAGAACACATCTTCCCAGCTCCTCTGGTTTCTCTGAAGAAGGGTTTTCCCTAAGCTCTTCTGACTTCTTGACCCACCCCTTACTTTTCACCATGGAAATAGAGTAAGTTACCTGATTTGATGAGTCTGGGAGAGGAATTGAACACGTACAACTCAGCATCGTCTTATCATCCTCTTCTTCTGGGGAGCCAGCCCTGTTCCTCCATGCCAGAAGTCTTACAGGGCAAGTCCCATAGAGGGCAGCCCGCAGAGGAGCAGCGTCGCCTGAGGCTGACTGAGTCAGTCTCATTCCAAGTACTAAATATTAGCATTAAGCTGCCCATTTTTGCTGCACACCTAAGCTTCAACAGCTGGGCTCTTGGTTTCCATCTGACGTACTCTTTGTCTTATGTCATAAAATTAGTCAGGAAAAGAATGTGTTGACTGGGTCCCCCTCCTACCTCAACAGTGCTACCAGACAGTTGGCTGGCATTGGTGAAAGTTAGTAAGATCCCAAGGCAATGCTACTCTCTAAGAAGGTGGGCATGGCAGACATCTATTTCCTCCCAGAAAGACTGTGCTAAATTTAGCACTCACAGTGGCCACTGTGGTCTCCTACACTTCTGTCTCTGATAAACCGCCAGGTTCCTCTCATTCTACTGTCTTATGACCTAAAGCCACAAACCAAACTCAAGCAACGCATGGCATCCCCCAGTGATCAACCAATGTCTTCCCTCATCAGGGCAGAGCCATTTCCCAGCCCACCTGATTCTAGAAGCTCCTATTGAATGACAACTCTGCACACATTGTGATCTTACAATGACACTTATCTCCTACTTTACAAAAGCTCTAAGGACATTTTAATTTATGTCCATGTCCATTAAATTGCATTTTTGTAGCCTCTTTCTTTTAAGAAGCTCTGGCAAGTGGGATTATCACAGTAGAGTGCTTTTTACACCTCAAAGGAAAAGAGTCTTCTAGTCCAGTCTATAAAAGCAACTCTAGAACTGCACTGGATTTTGGCAATGTCTCTACCAATCTACGGATCAGGAACCTAAAGACCTAATAAACCAGCATACTTTAAGTCAAATGAGAGGGTGGCCAAAGTCAATCTCAACATGAAACATTGCAGCCTCAGTTCCTTACTTCCAGATGACCCAGAGGGCCTCAAGGACAAGGAGGAAAAGTAGACACAAGTGAAACTTCCCTTCATTAGTTCTTTCCTCCCACTTTCCACCCATACCCACCTAGTTTCCAGGTCTTTCTACTTCTTCTTCTATACCCAGATCTGGCTAATGTATATGGACATAGAATCTCCCAACTTTCTCACTCTGAGACCAACTGAGCTTATATAATCTCAGCTCTCATTCCAAGAAAACCAAGATCAATCTCAAAAAGCAGTCTTCTGAACTTGGCAGACGCTTGTGTGGGAAAGTCTTTAAACAAAAACAAATTTGTTGATGTACTGGGACAAGAAACTCAGAGAACAGATAAAATGTTCCATAAGCCAACTCTGCCCTCAGCTTCAGCATTCACAATTTTCTCAGCCAACAGTCCCTGTTCCACTCTAGAGATGAAGCCAACTCATCAGCTTGTCATGATTAGGTCAAATGCCTTTACCAAAGAACCAAAAGAACACCAAGACAGTCATGGAGAGAATCCCTAGCTGCAGAAACCTCAGGCTGTGGTACATAAAGAAAACATCTGACCAACAAAAGGAATGAAGAAAGGTATTAACAACAGACAATACATTGAGATGGCTTTTATACTTCCAGTCTATGGCAACCAATTAATTTTGTCACTCCCCTCCTCTTCAAAGCTACATGGAGAGCGGTCCCTCTGTCTTTGTTACAGTGAGTGACAACATGACAAAACTTACCGAGTTCTGCTTCAAGATAGAAATACAAATAAAGATTAGGGTTTCCCAAGAAAGGAAGTTGCTTTTCCTTTCCCAAGCAACAAGTGAAGGAGACAGGGAGAAGAGGGTTCTGGGAAATATCAAAACAGCTGCAGCTCTTTAGGCAAGGGAAAACTATATTGTTTAAGGATAGCATCATGCCAGGGAAAGAGATACTGTTAAGAAAACTGGTCTTATAAAGGACCAAGGCAGCCAGAAAGCAGAGGGAATCTCTTTATACCCAGTGGAAAACACTAGAGGCTCATAGTGACCCAGTGGATTGATTTATTATTCAAAAGGTAACCTAGACTGCTAGGATTTGTGCCTGTGCCCACCTCTTCTTCCTCTGTGGTTTCTCAGAGAATAAGGGCTTAAAAATAGCACACAAGAGCCAGAATAGGAGATGCAAGAATGTCAAATAACTCCCAAGCACAGTGCTGCACATTTTTGGTGTTGTAGATTTTCTTGGGTTGTTTTTCTCAAGAGTTAATAAGAGTGGAGCTGACAGAACAGCCACTGAGATGCTCAGCCTTGCTTGCTTACCTACACTACGTTCTAAGCAAGGCAACCCTTTTCTTCCTCAGAAGCCCCTGTCTCCATTGATAGAAATCAATAATAAGAATTAATATCAAGTCCAGTGGCACTCCATCCAAGCAGAAACATTTATATCCCAGGGACTCAAAGTGCTTCCCAAACATCAGTCCTGTGATTCACAATTCTGATCAGTATGTAGCTTGTAGGTTAAATTTATCTTTAAAATATCAACATCTGTGTTCAAATCAAGAACAAGTCCTACCAGCAGTGGAGGGATTAGAACATACAAGTCAGTGCCCCACCAATATAACCCAGGGCCATCATATCAGTGCTACTAAAAATGGTACTAACTAATTAGGTGACCACCATTAATGCAAGTTGTACTATGATGTCATTGACAGTGTTGTTGTCCTAATGATCCAGCCATTTCTCTGAGCCTGGACCCAGAGCTATTGTCCACTCACGCCCCATAAAATACGCAGGACACAAAAGACTGATATTATTTTCCCAGGTTCTCAGATAATAGTCATACTCTTTGTTTTCTGTGAATAAACTAGTCTCTCCAAAGAGAAACTCATCTACAGTAATCAGTTCCTTGATATCTTTTCACAAAGCACAGGACCAAATGTATCCACTGGAGCTCGCAACCTAGAACTAGCATTTTCCTTACAGTGGCATGCTCCAACTCATTGACAATAATATATTTCTAATTGTGAAATCATTTCTCTGGTATTTTATAGAATTCAAAGAAAACAATTATATTCTTGCAGAAATTTACCGCAAATAAAACAAGGCCAAGTTTATCAAAATTCCTCATCTATAATCTATTCCACAGAATCCCAATGCTGGAAAGAACCTTGAAAAGCCATATAGTTCATTTTTAAGCCTCCAGAAAAGAAAAGACCAAAAAAATTGAGAATAAAGAAAAAGAAAAAAAAAAACAAACCTAGATTCTAGTCCTATCTTAGCCACTAATCCATTTGACCTGGAACACATCACATCATCTCCCTCAACTTTGATGTCTTTATGTATGTGATGAGAGCATTGGACCAGATTATGTCTAAGGTTCCATCCAAAGTGAATATCCATGATTCTGTGAAATCAGACTACTTTTAAAGTTGACTAGAGATAAAAAGTCTACATCCTGCCTTAGAGATATATGCCAGGACTTTGTAACTTTCAAACTAGTGGAACACTAATTGTCATAGCTGACATCTGGGGAAATTTTAATCTATGCCAAAGTCAAGCTTCTATCTAATCATTAAAAAGTGAGAGTAATTTTTTCTACTTGAGACAACCTAGGAGAGTGACAGAATGAGAAGACAGAAAATGTGCCACCATTTGCTCATGTTGAATGCAATCCATAACATGACTAGAGAGCAGGTGAATAATGCATCTGCCCAGGAAACAGCTCAAATCTCTCACCTGAGGGTCATTCCCCTTTTGCTTGAATTTCATGACAAAATTATATACAATAGAATAAACATTAATTATTCATGTACTAAGTGGAAGTTTTCCGGATCATGATTAGAAACTTGTCAAAAGAACATGTCTTATAACTTTTCTGCTTCTAGATTTAACACTTTATAATAGAACTAAAACCCTGAGAGTTGAAATAACTCTAAAAATGAATATAAGTAATTTAAAAGACAATATTTAAAAGATTTGGTCAGGGACTGGCCCGGTGGCGCAAGCAGTTAAGTGCGCGCTCCACTGCGGTGGCCCGGGGTTTGCCGGTTCGGATTCTGGGAGTGCACTGACGCACTGCTTGGCAAGCCAAGCTGTGGTGGCGTCCCATATAAAGTGGAGGAAGATGGGCAGGGATGTTAGCCCAGGGCCAGCCTTCCTCAGCAAAAAGAGGAGGATTGGCAGATGTTAGCTCAGGGCCGATCTTCCTCACAAAATAAATAAATAAAAGTAAAAGATTTGGTCAATAAAGCAGCATAAAATACAAAAGCTACAGGTAAATACTGTGTGGTTTAAGATTAAGTATCTTGGCTTGGAGCTTTAACTATCTGGACTAGCAATTTTTTTACTAGATATTTCTTTTTTTTTTTTTTAATTTTTTGTTTATTGCAGTAACATTGGTTTATAACATTGTAAAAATTTCAGGTGTACATCATTTACTTCTATTTCTGCATAGATTACATCACGTTCACCACCAAAATACTAATTACAACCCATCACCACACACATGTACCGAATTATCCCTTTTGCCCTCCTCCCTCCCCCGTTCCCCTCTGGTAACCACCAATCCAATCTCTGTCCCTATGTGTTTGTTTATTGTTGTTATTATCTACTACTTAATGAAGGAAATCATATGGTATTTGACCTTCTCCCTCTGACTTATTTCACTTTGCATTATACCCTCAATGTCCATCCATGTTGTCACAAATGGCTAGATTTCATCGTTTCTTATGGCTGAGTAGTATACCATTGTGTATATATACCACAGCTTCTTTATCCATTCGTCTCTTGATGGGCACTTAGGTTGCTTCCAAGTCTTGGTTATTGTGAATAATGCTGCAATGAACACAGGGGTGCATGTACCTTTACAAATTGGTGTTTTCAAGTTCTTTGGATAAATACCCAACAGTGGAATAGCTGGATCATATGGTAGCTCTATTCTTGATTTTTTGAGGAATTTCCATACTGTTTTCCATAGTGGCTGCACCAGTTTGCACTCCCACCAGCAGTGTATGAGAGTTCCCTTCTCTCCACATCCTCTCCAACACACGTTGTTTCCTGTCTTGTCAATTATAGCCATTCTGACGGGCATGAGGTGATATCTCATTGTAGTTTTGATTTGCATTTCCCTGATAGTTAGTGATTTTGAACATCTTTTCATGTGTCTGTTGGCCATCTGTATATCTTCTTTGGAGAAATGTCTGTTCAGGTCTTTTGCCCATTTTTTAATTGGGTTGGTAGTTTTTTTGTTGGTGAGATGCATGAGTTCTTTATATATTTTGGAGATTAAGCCCTTATCAGAAGTATGGTTTGCAAATATCTTCTCCCAATTGTTAGGTTGTCTTTTCGTTTTGTTGATGGTTTCCTTTGTTGTGCAAAAGCTTTTTAGTTTGATGTAGTCCCATTTGTTTATTTTTTCTATTGTTTCTCTTGCCCGGTCAGACATGGTGTTTGAAAAGATGTTGCTAAGACCGATGTGGAAGAGCGTACTGCCTATGTTTTCTTCTAGAAGTTTCACAGTTTCAGGTCTTACATTCAAGTCTTTAATCCATTTGGAGTTAATTTTTGTGTATGGTGTAAGGTAAGGGTCTACTTTCATTTTTTTGCATATGGCTATCCAGTTTTCCCAACACCATTTGTTGAAGAGACTTTCTTTTCCCCATTGCACGTTCTTGGCTCCTTTGTCAAAGATTAGCTGTCCATAGATGTGTGGGTTTATTTCTGGGCTTTCGATTCTATTCCATTGATCTGTGTGTCTGTTTTTGTGCCAGTACCATGCTGTTTTGGTTACTATAGCTTTGTAGTATATTTTGAAATCAGGGAGTGTGATACCACCAGCTTTGTTCTTTTTTCTCAGGATTCCTTTAGCTATTTGGGGTCTTTTGTTGTTCCATATAAATTTTAGGATTCTTTGTTCTATTTCTGTGAAAAGTGTTGTTGGAACTTTGATAGGGATTGCATTAAATCTATAGATGGCTTTAGGAAGTATGGACATCTTAACTATGTTAATTCTTCCAATCCAAGAGCACGGAATATCTTTCCATTTCTTTGTGTCGTCTTCGATTTCTTTCAGCAATGTTTTATAGTTTTTGGTGTACAGATCTTTCACCTCTTTGGTTAAATTTATTCCTAGGTATTTTATTCTTTTTGTTGCAATTGTAAATGGGATGGTATTCTTAATTTCTCTTTCTGCTACTTCATTGTTAGTGTACAGAAATGCAACTGATTTTTGTATGTTGATTTTGTATCCTGCAACTTTACCATATTCGTTTATTACTTCTAAAAGTTTTCTGGTGGATTCTTTAGGGTTTTCTATATATAAAATCATGTCATCTGCAAATAGTGACAGTTTCACTTCTTCCTTTCCAATTTGGATCCCTTTTATTTCTTTCTCTTGCCTGATTGCTCTGGCTAGGACTTCCAGTACTACGTTAAACAGGAGTGGTGACAGTGGGCTACTAGATATTTCTAAAACGTAAATCAGTTAGTCAGATAATATATGGTGAATGTGTTTACATCCTATAAGAGTAAAAGTACTCATGGATATGGAAAAACTCCTTCCTTGTCCAAAAGGATAATTTATGTATTTAAAGAAAAACTTCAGATAATGGATGAAGTTTAGGAGTTAGAAAGTAAATGTGGAAAACTTCTGGTTTAAAATGGTATGTGGCACCTAATTATATCTCTCCCAGTTTCTCATAAAAATAACTTTGAAGACAATCATACTTTAAGGAAAATATCCTATGGAAGTACACAACTGCTCAAAGATAAAGGTATATTCACTGGATACTTAGTTGTTTAAAAATAATTAGAAATCACCTAAGTGTTCATCAAAAAACAAATGTTTAAATAAGCTATGTAATACCAATAAATGGATTAACTCGTGCCCTTTATAAATATTGAAATCTGTGTATATTGACATGAAAAAAATGCTCATTGCATAACAATAATATTTTCAAAATGTTGCACCAGTATCTATAGTATGATCCCTTTTAAAAATGATAATCATAAAATATATACATATAGTGATAAAGCAAAGAAAAAGTCTAAATATATACTTGCCAAAATATTTATATTGATCATCTTTGGGAGACAAAGTTATAGTGTACTTCACTTCACTTTTTACGTATTCATTCATTTTAACAGCTTTATGAGATATAATTTTCATACCATAAATCTACCCATTTAAAGTGTATCATCCAATGGTTTTCAGTATATTTATGAAGTTAAGCAAACATCACCACAATCTAATTTTAGAACACTTTGTCACCCCAGAAAGAAATCCCATAGACATTAGCAGTCACTCCTTATGCCTCTTCGTTCAGCTGACCTAGACAACCACTAATATACTTTCCATCTCTATGGATTTTTCTATTCTGGACATTTCATACAAATGGAATCATACAATATGTGTTTTTGTGTCTGGCTTTTTTCACGTAGAATAATGTTTTCAAGGTTCGTCCACGTTGTGGCATGTATCGGTATTTTATGCTGATGCATGTATCAGTACTTTATTTTTATGGCTGAAAAACCTTCCCTTGTATGGATATATCACATTTTGTTTATCCAGTTGTCAGTTAATGGACATTTGTGTTGTTTCCACTTTTTGGTCAATATGAATAATGCCGTTATGAACATTTTGTACATTTTTGTGTGGAATTCATTTCTCTTGGGTAGATATGAAAGAGTGGAATTGCTGGGTCATATGGTAACTCTAAGTTTAATTTTTTGAGGAAACATCAAATTGTTTTCCACAGCAGCTACTGTGGAAATTTTACATTCCCATCAGCAATGTATGTGGATTCCAATTCCTCTACATTCTTGTCAACATTTGTTATTGTTTGTCTTTTTTATTACAGCCACCCTAACAGATAGGAAATGGTATCTCCACTGTAATTTTATTTCTATTTCTCTGTTAACTAATTATGTTGAACATCTTTTCATGTGCTTATTGGCCATTTGTATATCTTTGGAGAAATGTCTATCCAAATCCTTTGACCATTTTTTAATGAGGTTGTCTTTTACTGATAATTTATAAGAGTTCTTTATATATTATGGATACAAGTTCTTTATTAGATATATGATTTGCAGATATTTTCTCCTATTTTGTGGGTGTCCTTTGCAGCACAAATCTTTTTTAATTATAATGAATTTCGACTTAGCTTTATTTTTCTTTTCCTGTCTGTGCTTTTAGTGTCATACCTAAAAAATCATTGCCTAATCCAAAGTCATAAAGACTTACTCATGTGTTTTTCTCTAAAAGTTTTATAGTTTTACCTCATACATTTAGATATTTAATTCATTTTATGTTAATTGTAGTTTGTGGTGTAGGGTGAGAATCCAGCATCATTTTTTCACATGTGGATATCCAGTTGTTCTAGCACCATTTGTTGAAAAAACTATTTTTCCCCCATTGGATGGTCTTGGTACCCTTGTCAAAAATCACTGATCACAGATTTAAAGCTTTATTTCTGGATTATCAATTCTATTCCATTGATCTATATTTCTATCTTCGTGCCAGTACTATACTGTCTTGATTACTGTAGCTTTGTAGTAAGTTTTGAAATCAGGAAAAGTGAGCCTTCTTACCTTGTTATTCATTTTGAAGACTGGTTTGGCTATTCAAGTTCCCTTGCATTTCCATATGAATATTAGGACAAGCTTGTTAATTTCTGATAAAAAAAAAAAGCAGCTGAAATTTTGATAAGGATTCCATTGAATCTGTAGATACATTTGGTGAGTTTTTTCATCTTCACAATACTAAATATTCCACTCCATGAGCATGGGAAACCTTTCTGTTTACCTAGGTCTTCCTTAATACCTTTCAACAACATTTTGTAGTTTTTCAGAGTAAAAGTTTTCCACTTCTTAGTTAAATTTATTCCTAAATATTTTATTATTTTCAATGCTACTGTACATGGAATTGTTTTTATAATTTCATTTTTGGATTATTCATTGATAGGGCATAGAAATATATTGGATTTTTGTAAATTGATCTCGTATCCTGCCAAACTCATGTATGAGATCTAATAGGTTTGGGGAAATTCTTTATGATTTTTTATATACTAGAACACCTGAGAGTTGAAATAGCTTTACTTCCTCGTTTCCAATCTGGATGCCTTTTATTTATTTTTCTTGCCTAATTTTCCTTGCTAGAACATCCACTACAATGTTAAACATAGTGGTAAAAGCAGATATTTTTGCCTTTTCCTGTTATTAGGGCTCTTGCTTTTCTATACAACCTGACAATCCCTGCCTCCTAATTGAGGCATTTAAACCATTTACATTTAGGGCCGGCCCTGTGGCTTAGTGGTTAAGTGCACGTGCTCCGCTGCTGGCGGCCTGGGTTCAGATCCCAGGCGCACACCAACGCACCGCTTCTCCGGCCATGCTGAGGCCACGTCCCACATACAGCAACTAGAAGGATGTGCAGCTATGACTTACAACTATCTACTGGGGCTTTGGGGGAATAAATAAATAAATAAATAAAATTATTAAACCATTTACATTTAATGTGAATTTTATATGGTTGGGTTTAGACATATATTTTTATTTTTTTTAATTTTTTATTTTTTGTGAGGAAGATCAGCCCTGAGCTAACATCCATGCTAATCCTCCTCTTTTTGCTGAGGAAGACCGGCTCTGAGCTAACATCTATTGCCAATCCTCCTCCTTCCCCCCCCCCCCAAAGCCCCAGTAGACAGTTGTACGTCATAGTTGCACGTCCTTCTAGTTGCTGTATGTGGGACACGGCCTCAGCGTGGCTGGAGAAGCGGTGCCTTTGGTGCGCTCCCGGGATCCGAACCCGGGCCGCCAGTAGTGGAGCGCGTGCACTTAACCACTAAGCCACGGGGCCGGCCCTAGACATATATTTTTATATGTTTTATATACATAACATATTTTATATATATAAACTCATATTTTATAAACATGTATTTATATATGTAAACATATTTTTATACAATTGGGTGTAAACATGGGGTGATCATGGGTTGTATTTGCTATATTTTTTTATTTTATTTTATTTTATTGACATAAAAAAGCTGTATATAATTAATGTATACAATTGGTTGAGTTTGGAGATAAGTATACACCCATGATTGCTTTGAGCACTATGGACGTTTTAACAATATTAATTCTTCCAATTCCTGAACATAGGATGCTTTCCCATTTATTTATGTCTGCTTCAATTTCTTCATCAGTGTTTTATAGTTTTCAGTGTACAGGTCTTTCACCTCCTTGGTTAAGTTTATTCCTAAGCATTATATTGTTTTTGATGCTATTGTAAATGGGATTGTTTTCTTAATTTTATTTTTGAATAACTTGTTGTTAGTTTATAGAAACACGATATTTGTACATTGAATTTTTATCCTGCAACTTTGCTAAATTCATTTATTAGTTCTAATAGTTTCTTGGTGGAGTCTTTAGGATTTTCTACATATAAGATCATGTTATCAGCAAACAGATAATTTTACTTCTTCCTTTCTGATTAGATGCCTTTTGTTTCTTTTCCTTTCCTAATTGCTCTGGCTAGGACTTCTAGTGCTATGTTGTGTAGAAGCAGTGAAAGTAGGCATCCTTGACCTGTTCCACATCTTACAGGAAACGCTTTCAGTTTTTCACCATTGAGTATGATGTTAGCTGTGGGCTTTTCACATATGGCCTTTATTGTGTTGAGGTAAGTTCCTTCTATATCTACTTTTTGAGAGTTTTTATCATGAAACGGTGCTGAATTTTGTCAAATGCTTTTTCTGCATCTATCGAGATGATCATGTGATTTTTATCCTTCATTCTGTTAATGTGGTATAACACATTATGGGTATGTTGAACCATCCTTGCATCCCTGGGATAAACGCAACTTGATCATGATGTATAAGCCTTTATTGTGCTGTTGAATTTGGTTTGCTAATATTTTGTTGAAGATCTTTGCAACCATGTTCATCAGGGATATTGGCCTATAGTTTTCTTTTCTTGTGGTATCTTTGTCTGGCTTTTATATCAGGGTGATGCTGGCCTCATAAAAAAGAGTTTTAAAATGTTCCCTCTTTTTCTATTTTTTGGAAGAGTTTAAGAAAGATTGGTGTTAATTCTTCTTTAAATGTTTGGTAGAATTCACCTGTGAAGCCATCTAGTCCTGGGTTTTTCTTTTTTGGAAGGTTTTTGATTACTGACTCAAGCTCCTTATCTGTTATTGGTCTGTTCAGGCTTTCTATTTCTTCTTGATTCAGTCTTGGTAGGTTGTATGTTTCTAGGAATTTAACCATTTGTTCTAGGTTATCCAACTTGTTGGTGTATAACTGTTCACAATAGTCCCTTATGATCTTTTTTATTTCTGTGACATCAGTTGTAATGTCTCCTCTTCCATTGCTGATTTTATTTAGTCTTCTTTCTTTTTGTCTTAGTCTAGCGAAGGGTTTGTTGATTTTGATTATCTTTTCAAAGAACAACTCTTAGTTTCATTGATTTTTTTTTTCTATTTTCTATTTTATTTATTTCTGCTCTAATATTTATTATTTCCTTCCTTTGGCTACCTTTGGGCTTAGTTTGTTCTTATTTTTCTAGTTCCTTGAGGTGTAATGTTAGTTTGTTTATTTGAGATTTTTCTTCTTTTTTAATGTAGGCATTTATCACTGTAAAATTCCCTGTTGTCCTGCTTCTGCTGTATCTCGTAAGCATTTGTATGTTGTGTTTTCATTTTCATTTGTCTTAAGATATTTTCTAATTTCTAATTTCCCTTTGGATTTGTTTTTCAACCTAATGGTTATTCAATGGTATATGTTTTCTATTTTTACCACCTAGTCTTTATTCCTCTTTTCCTCTTTTTCTGCTTTCTTTTGAATTGAGTATTTTTTGTTTCCTATTTTATATCCTTTTTGCCTATTAGCCAAATACTAGCAAATATTATCTAAATCCCCCTGTGATTGGTTTAGGACTTGTAAACTACATTTGATTTTTTCAGTCTGCCTTCAAGTCATATAACACCACTTCATATATAGTATAAGAACTGCATAGTCCTATACTTCCATTACTTCCTTCCCCGTGTTTATGCTGTTGTTATGTATTTTAATTCTACATATGTTATGAATCCCCAATACGTCGTTACTATTTTTGCTTTGAATAATCAATTATCTTTTAAAGACATTTAAATAATAAGAAAAATTATTTTTCTTTACTTATGTATTTACCATTTCTGGTGCTCTTCATTTTTTCTTTAGATCAGGGTTTCGATCTGGTATAATTTTTCTTCTGCTTGAAGTACTTCCTTTAACATTTTTAATTGTGTGACCCTGATGACAATGAATTCATTCACTTTTTATATATTTTTTTTCCAAAAGATATTTTTGCTGGGTAAAAAATTTTAAGTTGACAATTCTTTCTTTCAGTACATTAAAGATATTGCTCCATTGTCATCTAGCTTTTATTGTTTGCAATGAGAAATCTGATCTTATACTTATTTTTATTCCTCTGTACATAACGTGTCTTGTTTCTCTGACTACTTCTAAGATTTTTCTCTATAACACTGGTTTTAAGCAATTTAATTGAGATGTGCATTGGAGTCGTTTTCTTCATCTTTCTCTTGCTTGGGGTTCATTTAGCGTCTTGGACCTGCAGTTTATAATTTTCACCGAATTTGGAAATTTTTCAGCCATTATTTCTTCAAACATTTTTTCTACAAACCCCTCCTCCTTTCAGGGACTTACATGTATATCAGGCTGCTTGAAGTTGTCCCATTGCTCGTTCTTTTCAGTCTTGTTTCTTTTTGTTTCATTTTGGATAGTTTCTATTGTGATGTCTTCAATTTTACTAAACTTTTCTTCTGCGGTGTATAATATGCATTAATCCCATACAGTGTCTTTTTTATCCTAGATATTGTAGCTTTCGTCTCTACAAGTTCAATTTTGGTCTTTTTTATGCCTTTCATGTCTCTACATAACTTGTTCAGTCTTTCATCCAGTTTCTTGAACATATAGAATATAATTATAACAATTATTTTAATGTCTTATTTACTAGTTTTATCTTTGGGTCAGTTTGAATTGATTGATTTTTCTTCTCATTATAGATCATATTTTTCTGCTTCTTTGTGTGCCTAGTAATTTTTGATGTAATGCTACACATGATCAATTTTACCTTGTTGAGTGCTGAATATTGCTGTATTCTTATAAATATTTTGGGCTTCATTCTTGGAAGCAGTTAAGTTACTTGGAAACAGGTTAATCCTTTCAGATTGTGCTTTTAAACTTTGCTAGATAAGACCAGGAAGCATTTAATATAGGGCTAATTTTGCACTACAATTGAAACAAAACCCTCTTTTGTACTCCACCTGATGTCCTATGAAGTGTGAGACTTTCCACTCTGGCTTGTGGGACAGTTACTATTCCTGTGCTTTTTGTGAGCTCTGAGGATTGCTCAATGTAATCCTTTTTGGTGTTTTTTTTCCCCTAGCCTTATGTAATTCCCTCACAGTCATGCACTGATTGATACTTAGCTGAACACTTGAGGGGACATACCTTCTGCAGAGCTCTCTTCTCTCTAGTACTCTTCCCTGCAAACTCTAGCCTCTTTGGGCTCCCTGGATTTTCAGCTCTGTCTTCTCAATTTAAGGAGACCACTGGGTTCTGGTTGGTTTACTTCTCCCTAGGACATTTGCCTGGAAACTTTCTCCAGGTAGTAATCTAGGGCAATTATAGGTATCACCTCATTGTCTCTCTTTTCTCAGGGATCAATGTCATTCATCGGCTGATGTTCAATATCCTAAAAACCATTGTTTTATATATTTTGTTCAGATATTCAACTGTTTCAAGAAGGAGGATAAATTCAGTCTCTGTTACTTCATCTTGACCATAAGAAGAGTTGATCATGAATTTTATAAGTGTCTTTTCCCTGCATAGTCTCTGTGTTCAAGTTTTCTGTTGCCGAACAAAAAATCACTTCAAAAATTATTGAATTATAACAATAATAGTATTTTTTGGCTCATGAATCTGTAGTTTGGCCAGGACTCTGTGGTGATAGGTCATCTTTGCTCCACTCAGCATTAGTTGTGTGGCTGAAAAGCTGGAAGATGGAATCATCTGAATACTCACTTACTCACATGTCTTGCCATTGATACTGACTATTATCTAAGATCTCAGGTGGGGCTATATCAGAACACCTCATACCCTCTTTTCACACAGCTCTTTAGCTCTCTTCACAGCCTAGTGTCTGGGTTCTCAAGGGCAAGTGTTTAGAGAGAGAGAAAGAAAGTTGTGTAAGAGCTACAATACCTTTTCTAACCTGGCCTTGAAAATCACACAGCCTAACTTCACCACATTGTATTCTTTAGAAGCAAGTCACTAAAACCAGCCTGTATTCAAGGAGAGAGGAATTGGACTCCACCTTTTGGTGTGAGAAGTGTCAAAGAATTTGTGGACATGTTTCTAAAACTCCAAACTTTGTTTACTCCATGTTGCTTTTTTGTGCTTGTTTTGATTTCTATTTTTCATTTCAAATATTTTTCTCTGTCATCTGATGCTCACTGGTTGGATGTTCATGTTTAAGAGAGGGGCACTAAAAATATCCAGGTGTGTGGGAGGATTTTCCTATTCTGACTTTTACTTTATTATGATCTGGTTGGGTTGTTTAAATGGAGAAATTTAAAAATATCTTCAGGTATTTTCTCTTATGCTAATCAGATTCCCTAGAAAAAAATCTCCAATATCCTCTTTGGAGAACGAAGGCCAATATTCTGGGACATGAATGAAGGAAGAGAGCCTGGATGCCTAAGAATCCAGAATGCAAATAATATCTAAATGCTCCTGTTCTCTGTCCAGTACCTCCATCTTCAACTGAACTTGAAGTTGCATCTGCTTATCCCCTCTAGAGAATGTAACTTTATTCTTTTTCAGGGTGAAAAAGAATGGCCATTTGTCAGGGGGTTCATCAGAGTGTGGGAGGTGATGTGGGATCTGGATAGTTCTTAAACAGACTTTCAAACAGTCTTCCTTATTCAATCTCCCCTTCCAGTCTACTTCCAGAGGAATCTAGCACCACCAATCCCTGAGTCTTTGGAGAATTCTTCTGTGTAAATCAGGTGGATTTCTGCTTTCCTCACTGCAGGCTTAGGATTCCTTTTTCTTAGTTCTGCTAAGAATTTGTCACTCATTCCCATCTGCTTTCCTACTTCTAAAATTTCATTTTTGTTGTCTTCTCTTCCAATCTTCTCCTTTGTCTAGGTTTAGCCTTTTAAAAAAATTCCTTTATTGCCATTTGACGGGATTGAGGGAAGGAGCAAATGTAACCATGCGTTTAATCCACTATCTTTTCTCAGCAGTCAAACTTACTTTTTTAAAGCTTTACCTTTATGTTACTCAATGCCAAGATTTTCTGAGTTCAGCTATCCTCTTTGCAACAACCAATTCCCTAATTAGTCATTCTGTGTTCCCTTGGAATCTCTCTAGCACTCATTTAGCAAATCTTCTTCAATTTCTTTGCTATCTGTTTGTAAAAATTCTCCTGAGTGGATGCCAGCTACTTTCGTGCCTTTCCTGGATGATTTGATCCAGTTGGTTAAAAAGACACTTCTAGGTTAGAGAATCTGCATTAACATCTGCATCTTCAATGTAGTCTCTGTTAATTAATGCTTGGGGAATTCTCCTTCAAGTTTCATTTCACATTTGTATTCCCATTCCTATCCCTGTCTGGATCACACGGATGTATATCATGTTTTCCAGCTTCATTGTTTTCTAAAAACAAACATTAAATATCTAACACAGTGAAATCATTTACAAACATATGACAATTTATTTTGTCTACAGATAAAGCAAGGTAAAATAAAATTCAAATTTTATTGGTTATTAGGACATTCCTCTAGATCAACAGATTTTTTTCCTTAAGTCCTCAAGGCAATCAACTCTAACTAATCACCGTCTACAATGAACACAGAGGCCTAGAATAGTTAAGAGTTTGTTAAATGTCATGCAGGCAGATTATGGCAGAACTAGGTTTGGTTCTTTTCAAACTTACGTGCTGACTCATATATACTTGGAACCTGTTTTTAAAGGAATAAGTGCTACTCTGCGTTTATCTAGCTGAGCAGAGAGAATAAAATAATGAACTCTCCTGTACCCATCACCCAACTCAAACAAATTTCAATTCGTAGTCTGTCTTGTCTCACCCACACCCCACCTATTTCTTCAATTGGATTACTTTAAAGCAAATTCCTGACATCATATCATTTCATAAATGATGAATTTCTAAGTTGAAAAATCAATCGATAGTTTAGAGTAACTAGTATCAATTACATGTAATATATCTAAACTATGAATAAAATGTTCCTAATTAGAAGTGAGTTCTACCAAGCTGACCATAAGAAGATATTATTTGTCGTTTCAACAGGAAAATATATGTACTGATCTAAGCCGAGATAGGCAGAGCTCAGAAGCCTCAGCTTCAACCCCGACAATGTCCCAAGTTCTTGACTCTAGGCCTTCCTTCTGCCCTTTGGACTTGAATTTCATTTTAGTTTCACTGGTTGATCTACTCTCAACAGATGTTGACTTGCCTTACCTCTCTTGTTCCTCCTGTTCTATTTCAGGCAGTACTTATCTCTGCATCTCCAAGCCTAGCTTAATTCCCAACACAAAGTAGGAATTCAACTGTTGCTTATTTAAGGAGTGATAAGGACGGCAAAGAAATCTCAGGGAAGGAAGAAATACTGGCCACCTGCTCCAAGGCTCACCTCACCGAAGTAGCAGTTTTCCTTTCAATTTTTAGTGTATTTTGCTGCTCAGGAAAATACTAACAACAAATGACTTCTCATCTGCAGGATCATTCATATAATCCTGGGTGTGCAAACAAGCCAGGTGGCCCCCATATCAGGCAGAACTCCTACAGGTTCCCTAATCATACTTTATTTCTACTGATCCCTGAGCAGCACTAGATCTCAGACAGAAAATGACTTCTCAGTGCCGTTAAGAGCTTTTTAGGAAACAATCTAAGTGTCTGCCAACAAAAGAATGAACAAAGAAGATATGATATGTATACAATGGAATATTATTCAGCCATAAAAAAGGAGGAAATCCTGACATTTGTGATAACATGAATGGACTTGGAGAGCATTAAGCTAAGTGAAATAAGCTAGACAGAAAAAGACAAAAACTGCATGGTATCACTTATATGGAATCTGAAAAAAAAAAGTCAAACTCACAGAAACAGAGAGTAGAAAAGTGGTTGCCAGGGGCTACGGGGAGGGTGGAAATAGGCGAAGGTTGGCAAAAGGCTACAAAATTTCAGCTACAAGATGAATAAGGTCTGATATTCTAATGTATAACTTGGTGACTACAGTTGATGATACTGCATTGTATAATTGAAATTTGCTAGGAGAGTAGAACTTAAAATTTCTCACCTATATGTGTAAATACGTGAGGCAATGGATGTGTTAATTAACTAGAGGGGAGGAATCCTTTCACAATGTATACATGTATCAAATCATCACTATGTACACTTTAAATATCTTATGATTTTATTTGCCAATTCTACCTCAATAAAGCTGGAAAAACACAGCTTTCTATTAATATGGAAGGAACAAAGAGGGTGAGGGAAGAACACTCTCTCCCTTGCATGTTTCCTTACAGAGCACCCATTGCTCCAAAAGCAGGGGACAGTTTGTGGATGTAAGAGACTATTTTCAACAGTGTTGTTTTCTAAATAAGAGAAAATCCAGATGCCAGACAGCCTCCTGACACCAGAAGGCCCATGTCACCACCGCTATGTGGACTGGTGCAGCAAAGCCCTGGAAGATGGCCTGGCGGGTGTCGGGCACAGGCCAGAGAGAGGAACTTCAGAGGGCACACTCCCGGCTCCTGAGAAGACATGCCCGTGTTAACTCAAGTCACAGACTCCTCAGGACCCTCCTGGTAAAGCAGAAATAACGACACTGACCTAACCACACAGATCACACAAATATAATAGCAGCCCCACTCAGAAGGTTGGAGACTAAAATGCTTCATTCCCTTATAAAAATGAACCTTTCCACTAATCTTCTCTATGCCCCCAAATTGTGAGTGCTGGGTGCTTGATTTGGACAAGTAAGGGAAATGATTTTGGAGAACAAACTGTCTTGGCCCTGAGAATAATTTCTTACTTGTGCAGTCAAGGACGGTTTATTATGGGTCTGTTTAGTGTCACAGTCAAGGGAGGGAAGGCATAAAACGTTGATCCAAGAAGCCATCTTGCCCTGAGGAGTGATGAAGTACATTTTTGTGTGCTGAGGCACTCTTATGGATTGGATTTCTTTGTAGAATGAGCCCGAGAAGGCAGGTACAGGAATAGAACAGTTCACTGAGAGAAGATTATTAGTGAAACCAGAGGCTTATCTGGACTTGTGTCTCGGGGAGATGCACAAAGAGGGAGAACTAATCCAATCCAAGAAGAAGAAAGGGATGGTGCCTTATCCCTAATTTGATATATCACTCATATGGTGGGTGGGAAAGTTCTTTCAAGTCCTTTTGGCCTGGGCAGTAAATTATTCCCCAAGTTTCTGTTTTGTAGTGGTCAGTGTGCTGTGAGTCATACAGTGACTCACGCTGCCATCATCAATGTATATTTTGGGGTGCTCCCTGGGTGCTTGGGTTCATGCTGATAAGGAAAGCTAGCCTTTGTTGTGACTGAGTCTCTTTCCGAGCTACGTGCTTTCTGTGTTTTCTTAGCTGCCACAGCCATCCTGATGGTGTCATACCACTCAGAATGACAGAAATGTAAAACACTCTTTGAAACTAGGCAGACAAGAACATTATGCATTCGGGGAATTTTAAAATGCACACCCACATGTCGGGCTCACTAACTATGTATTTGTAAAATCATTTTCATTTCTATCTTGCTTTAAGAAAAGGAAGTACACTGATGCTCTGTTTAGGGAAAGTACACTAATTCTGCTGCTCAATAGCTATGTAAACTGGGGCATGTCTCAATTTCCAAGGGCCTCAGTTTCCTCGTTTACTGTCTACTCCTCTGATTCTACAGTAACACATCACTAGGCTTCAAATGGAGCCCAGAAAGTGCTGGAACACACACCTCTTTTTCGAAGGGCCTTCTTGGGCCAACTTTCTCAACCCAGGCTATGCCCACTGATGATTTCTCTGTGAGCAGCTGACTGTTGGAGCTTGGTTTACAGGAGGTTCGTACAATATGCTGGCACTAGCAAGAAATGGATGACTGGAAACTAGAGCCTCACTCAAGTACATTCATCCATTCAACAAAGATTTATCCAACATCTATACATACCGGGCACAGTTCTAGATGCCGAGGATCCAGCAATGTCAAAACAGAAAAAGTTTTGACTATCATGGAGCTTACATTGTAGTGTGTAAAGATGGACAATAAACATTATAAATAAGTAAATTACATAGAAGATGTAAACACCTATGGAAAAACAGATCAGGTTGTGAGATAAGGAGTTCTGGTGTATGGGTGGGAATAGAAATTTTCAATAGTAGGTTCAAGCTTTGCTTCACTGCAAAGGTGACATTTGAGCAGACTTGAAGGAGCTGAGAGAATGAGCCATAAGGATACCTTAAGAAAAGTGATCCAGGCAGAGGAAAGAGCCGCCACAGAGACCCAGGGTGGAAACACAGCTGGCACGTTGGAAGAAGGACAAAAGGGCCAGCGGCAGGAGCAGAGTGAATTCAGTGGAGAGAGCAAGGAGAGGAGGTCAGAGGTGTACGGGGAGCCAAAGCATGTAGGTCCTTGTAGGGGCTTTGTAAGACTTTTACTTTGACTTTTACTTTGAATGAAATGGGAAGCCACTGGAGGATTTTGAGCAGAGGAGTAGCAAGCTCTCTCATATTTTACAATAAAGATCAATCTGTTCACTGTATTGAAGACTAAAACGAAGGGGAGTGGTAAATTTGGAGTCATTAAAACCATTTAGGAGACTATTTCAATAATCCAGAGGAGAAATTATGTTTTCTTGGGCCAGGGTAGTAGCAGGGAGGTGTGAGAGGTGGTTGGGTTCTAGATTTAATTTAAAGGTAGATCCATTAAGATCTACAGATAGGTTGGAAGTGGGGTGTGAGAAAAAGAGAAGAATAGTGGATGGCATCAAGGTTGAGAGCCTTGTTTGTAATAGATGTTCTTTAGAGGTGTGAATATTAGACTAAAAGATCCATATGCGTTACATCTACTCTCATGGGTCCATCTATATCCTCTTTCCCTATTTGCCCCCATCTTCTATTATTCCTTCCAGGCCCCTAAACAATAAGCCAAGCCATTCATCACTGCCCAGGAACCTTGTATATCTACAACACAGGCCACTTTTCCCTACTGGCTTACACTCTTGTGAAGTCAGTCCGAGCTCACACTCAATTTGACACCACAGTAATGGTTAAGGCAAAGAAAACGGTCAACGGTACCCGGGACAGGTTAAACTGAGAGGATATGAAGGGACTCAGAAGAGGTGTCTCAGACATAAGGAGTGTGGGTTATGGTTAAATTTATGATAAAGTCCTTACAGCACAGATAATTGAGACAGTATTGTGTCAGATCTGAATGAGCAATGCACATTTGCCAAAGATCCTGCACATGTACATGAATGCAATAACTGATGAAACTGCGTCGCCTCACTTTGAGAAGAGGGTGAGTATTTTCTTGCTTGTTTGAGAGGTAGTTACGTTACATTCAGCAGGAACATGTTTTTGAGAAAGAATGTGAGTTTGGGCTAACATATAAGTGGATGTCGGGTAGACAAAGGGGTAGACTGTGCTGGTTATTTGTCAGGTTTTTTTTTTTTTTTTTTTTTTTTTTGGCTGCCCAGCATCTGAAACCCTTCGTAAGTGTGGAGAATTTGTAATTTGCCATCTTGGTAGGAATCAGAGCCTTGTCCACCTCAATAGAAACTGAAAGTGCCAGATAACTTTTTCTCCCTGACTCCTCTGTTGAGGCCATGAGCACCTAGATCAACTAATCAGATGCTCTGCCTAGAAATTTGAATCTGAAGAAAGATCTGCAAATAAGTAATTAATTCACTCCACTGATAAAGATGGCAGCATTCAGTGTCCAGTGGCAGTAACATCAATGACAATATCTCTTGTCTGGGGATGGCAGGAGCAACAGCATAACTGTGCTATTCCTCAAGTGTAGTGTGACCTTGAATGTGGCTACCTAGATTTCTATAGCTCCTGCTTATTTTCCAAACCTGGTTCTTCAGCCTTCCTGTTGAGACTTCCCGAGAACTACTGATATTCTTCCAACAAATTTCTTTTTTTCCCCTTAAATTTAGGAAAATTGGTTACTAATGTAGATAAAAATCCCTGCCTGGCATACCTACCGTTACTTACCTGATATCTATTCCCCGATCATCCTTGCTACTTAAGTCCCGATTTTTGAAGGGTCAGCCATGTGCTCAGCACTAGGCAACCTATTCACATTCCCACCTCCCATTCAGCTAACTGTGTCCACATGACAAAGATCTGGCTAGTAAGTTGTAATCAGAAGTCTGCTAATATATCATATTAGATATGTCTTGTGTGTTTCCTCATATTCTCTCAGTATCATCTGTCCCACAGACCTTCAGGCACTTGCTCAATTTCAACTGTTGCCATGGTGATGAACTCCATCCTGTATGAAGTTCTACTGCCTGAGTCCAGTATCCAAAGTCCCTGGCTCTGGCTCCTCCTACCGCGCTCGAACTCAGAGGAAGGACCACATTTCAGGACATGGACATTGATTTCCCTGGTAGCTGTTGAAAGGGCCAGGTAACAACCCAGAAAGGTGAGAACTTAAACCAATAAGAGACCAGGAAATAGGAGAAAGCCAGATGATAAATTCTCTTCCCATTCTTCCATCCATTGGACTGTTCTAAGGCTTTGTTTTTCTATGTAGCCTGTCTGGTGACATCTCACATGGCAGAAAGGGTAGACTTGATCAAAAATAGCTCTGTCTCTTAGTGCCTTGTGCAGAGA
Organism: Diceros bicornis minor; assembly: GCF_020826845.1. Classification (NCBI taxonomy): domain Eukaryota; kingdom Metazoa; phylum Chordata; class Mammalia; order Perissodactyla; family Rhinocerotidae; genus Diceros; species Diceros bicornis. The sequence goes on along the minus strand of NC_080755.1, from coordinate 12,674,428 downwards.
AGCAGTGACTGGTATGGAAATATATCAAGTTTTATTTACTTGCCTCCTCACTCCTCCTTTATCTCATTCTTGCTACCTCTCAATAAAGCATTAGCACTTAAACCTTGCCAAAAGCCTTAATTTTCTAGGGAAACTCTGCTAAAACAATTTCTTTTAAGACTTTATTTTACTGATGGACAGAACAGACTGGCACAGTTCTTTCTCCCTTCTTCCTGCCTTGCACATGGACATAGTGTCTGGAGACATTTAGTGACCATTAGGGAAAGGTCAAGAGAATCAACAAGACACTAGTCCTGACAGCATCAAGTTGCTGAACCACAGTCAATAGTTTACCTACTTGCAAACCTCTTGCATGTGAGAAAAATCAATTCCATTTTTTTAAACCACTAAAGTAGGGTTCCCTGCTACTTGCAACTAGATGAAAGCTTAACAGATATACCTACCGAAGAGCTATATTTCCAAGTCCTTTAGTAGCAGGTATTGTCACATAATCAAGATATCATACTAAACGAAAGCTAAAGATTTTATCTTGCAAAAGTTCTGTTTGATTTTACTGTGTTTGTGTGAAGCATAGCTCTCAATTTGATTTCTAGTATACATAGTGAATATTCTTACCTTATTGTTCGGCCCACTCTACAATTCTATATGTTCCTTACTATCTCTGGGGGCTCTTTAGCATCCTACTTTTGGGTTCTTTTCTAACCTTTACGTTTTTGACTTCTGAGTCCTTTCCCCTGGACTCAGAGGTCAACATTTCCGCTGGGGCTTTTCTCCGAGTTTGAGAGTGGTAGGAGGCGCCAGAGCCAGGGACTGGGCTCTATATTGCATGGATCTTCTCTAAACACTGTATTCTCCATACTTAGTTTCCATCTGTTTCTATGCTGTTTATGTGCTGTATCTATAAGAGATACTCCTGTGTTACGGAAAAAAGAAAATGCCATTTAAAACAACCAAACAGACACACACACGTACAACACACACACAACCAATCTATCTTCTAGAGACTACTAGGAACAGAGTGAAAAGGAGAAGAAAGGGACTTTGTCCTATACTCCAGCCTTCTAAGCTTCCAGCAGAGAAGAGAGCTAAATATTTTAGTCCTCCAGTGGACCAGGACTTAGAATCTCCTGTAACCAACAGTAGCAATGGGGAGTCCCTCAATTCTAGTGATGCTGGCACAGACCTGTAAAAAAGAGACCCTAGACTTCTGATTGCTTCATAGATTAGCAGAGTCCATCCTTTGAGAAAAAAATGGTGGGGAAGTAAGACACCAGATTTATAGTACTATACACCAAAAAACTATACCTTTATTTCATACGAATTTAGCAAGTATAATCTTCTTCGACGCTCAAGGTATTTCTTTATTTCTCAAAATTATTCTAGAATTAGCTCAAAGCACCATGTAACAGATTGGCAAGAAGTCCAGTATCACATTCTTAGGGCTTCCTTGTCTTTCCTGAACTACCTCAGAACCACGCACTACAAAAGAGATCTGCAGAACTCTCCCTCCAAAACAAGAGAGAACTCTATTGTCTGTCTTCCAACGCTGCTGCAGAAAACTGGATCCCCTCTCCTGTCTGTCATTGCTCATCTTGCCTACAAAAGATTTTCACATGCCCCTAACCTCCAGCTCCTCAGAGATCACCATGCTCCTCCAGAAACAGGCCACTCAAAAGCACTTTCACTATCCTACAACCTGAGCACCCCTCACTGGTTTTCCAGGCTCTCCATTCCCGTCCAAAGCCCCAGCACTCCTAGAGGCACAATGCAGAGCTGACTCAGTCTTCTCTACAGTGGAGCCCGTGACCACAGGCCCACTGCCCAGTCTCAGAGACCCATCCAGGAGTTGGGTCACATTGCTTCTCAATCCCCAAACATAAAAGATTCCTTTCCTTTCTCAAAGAACAAAGGAAGATGGGCCTAATCCTTGAAATCATGCAGAGCTATCTACAGATGGATGTGTTCAGGGTAGGCCACACTGACCTGGAAACACCTTTTGCCCCATGATCACAAAGGCTCAACCCCTAGGTGGAGAAAATACTTCTGATCCTCAAAGTGTGAATTATGACCTCTTATGGCTATCAAGGGAACTCTCAGGCATCCCTCTTGCCAAAAGCTGTGAAAATAAAATACAAGTATCATGTTTAGTAGGTTCCCTCCTACACACACAATAACTAGAAAGAAAATTTAATGGAAAAAAATACCCTTTTCTGTAGTGGACCCCCTATTGGTTTGTCTGCACAGACTCTCAAATTCTAAAAAATGGCCTCTACTGTCCATGTGGTCAAACAATACTCTTCCAAACATAATGTTGTACTATGTGACCTTGTACCCTTGGTTACAGGTAATTGAATCAGAGGGTGAATAACTGGACCAAGCTTGGCCAGTATAAGTCACATCCTTGGGAACTGGAACTGAGACACAGAGAGATACAATATGTAAATTCAGGCACTGTCAACAGCCAAATTTTCTACCCTCTGGACTTGGAGAATAAGAGAAATTGGGTCCACAGAGAGAAGAGGAATGACGAGCCGATAGAGAGAAGTAAAGATGAAAGAAAAAGGAAGGGTAGTTCGGGCATCAAGTTGCTGTTTCCAATTTACTCCTAAAGCTAGCTGTATTCCCATCCTTGGATTCCACGAGATACTCTTACAGTTTAATAATAAATTTCATATTTTCTTAAGTTAGTTTAAGCTGTTTTATGTTATGCAGCCAAGGATCCTAGTAATTATACATTCAGAATGGCAACAGAAGATCTAAAAACTTAGGGAAAAAACTTAAAATGCTATAAGGAAGAAATCTAAATGACAACATATAAACTTAAATTTTTTCTTATTTAAAGCAAGTTTCTTATAGACAACATATAGTTGGGTCTTGTTTTTTTACCCACCCTGTCAGTCTCTGTCTCTTAATTGACACATTTGGACAATTTACACTTAAAGTGATTATTAATATAGTTGATTAAGATCTACCACATTTGTAACTGTTTTTTATTTGTTGTACTTGTTCTTTGCTTCTTTTTTATCTTCCTCTCTCTTTCTGCCTTCTCTGGTTTTAGTTGAACATTTTCTATGATTCCATCTTCTGTCCTCTCTTAGTATAATCAATCATTATTCTTTTCTAATTTTTAGTGTCTGTCCTAGAATTTGCAATGTACATTACAACTAATCTAAGTCCACTTTCAGATAACACAATAACAGTTCAAGTGTAGTGCAGGTATCTTATAACATAGCATTACCAATTCCTCTCTCCATCCCTTATAACGTTGCTGTCATTCATCTCACTTGTCCATAAGCTATAATCATCCAATACATATTATTGTTTTGAAGAGTTATCTATTACAGAAATTAAGAATAAAAATAAAAGGTTTTATTTTACCTTCTTTATTCCTTCTCTAACGTTCTTCCTTTCTTTATGTAAATCCAAGTTTCTGACCTATTTCATGTTCCTACTCTCTGAAGAACTTCTTTTAACATTTCTGACAAGACAAGTTTACTGGTCACAAATTCCCTCAGTTTTTGTTTGTCTGATAAAGTCTTTATTTCTCCTTCATTTTTGAAGAATAATCTCATTGGATATATAAGTCTAGGTTGGTGGCTTCTTTCAAGACTAAATATTTCCCTCTACTCTCTTCTTGCTTACCTGGTTTATGAAGAGATGTCCTATGTATTCTTATCCTTGTTCCTCTGTAGATAAAGTGTTTTTTTCCTCTGGTTTCTTTCAAGATTTCCTCTTTGTCTTAGGTTTTCTGTAGTTTGAATACGATATGCCCAGGTGTAAACTTTTTGGTATTTATCCTTCTTGGGATTCTTTCAGTTTCCTGGATCTGTGATTTGGTGTCTGTCATTAATTGTGGAAAATTCTCATCCATTGTCACTTCAAATACATCCTCTTCTCTTTTGTTTCTTTCTTCTCCTTCTGGTATTTCCGTTACATGTACTACTTTTTGCAATTGTCCCACATTTTTTGGATATTCTGTTCTTTTTTTTTTCTCATTATTTTTTCTCTTTGCCTTTCAGTTTGAGAAGTTTCTATTGACATATCTTCAAGCTCACTGATTCTTTCCTTGGCCAAGTGCAGTCTCCTGATGAGCCCACCAGAGTCGTTCTTTATTTCTGTTACAGTGTTTTTGGTTTCAGCATTTTCTTTTGATTCTTTCTCAACGTTTCCTTCTCTCTGCTCACATTACCCATCTTCTCCTGCATGTTGTCCACTTTTTCCATTAGGGCCCTCAGCATATTAATCATAGTTATTTTAAATTCCTTGTCTGATTTTCAAAAATCTCTCCCATATCTGAGTCTGATTCTGTTCCTTGCTTTGTCTCTTCAGATCTTTTGTTGTTGTTGCCTTTTAGCATACCTTCTAAATTTTGTTGAAAGCCAGATATGATGTATTGGGTAATAAGAATGGAGGTAAATAGGCCTTTAGTGTGAGCGTTTATGTGGCTACAAGTTACACTGTGCCTATTTTCTGCTGTAGCTGTAGGTGTCTGAGGCATCAATCTCCTCTAACTGTCCTTTTTTTGGTCTCCCTTGTTGTATTTGGGTTTCCCTAGAAACTCCTTCTTAAATAGATTGTGAGTCTTGCAGTCCTCTTAGCTGTAATCCTATTATAACACAGGAGACCTGTTGATGTTGTGATAAGGTATGTGGTGGGGGCAAGCATTCTGTCATCCTATGACTAGGTCTCAATCTTTTAGTCAGCCTGTGCCCCTGGGCTGTGACCTTGATAAGTACTTCTCAGTTTCTCCCACACACACTCAGATGAGACAGGAAGGTTGGCAAGAGCTGCAGTTAGGTACTTCCTTTCCTCCACTACAGTGAGACTCTGTAAAGCAAATTTCTTTGAGAGCAGGTAGAGAGCAGAATACCCCAGGCTTACTTTAAAATAGCTACATTTCCCCTGAGCATATTTCAAATTGGTTGCCTTCCCGACCTTGCTGGAAGCATAAGGATATTTTTCTTCAATCTTTACTGTGAAGGAGAATCTGGTGGGGCTTTGTGAAAGTGGGGGAGGGGGACTCATCTCACTAAGTTTTTAACTCTCAAGCTAGTCCACACTCAGTATTCAGCAGTTCATCAATTACAGTTTAAGTTTTCCTAACAGTCCCTGGCTCCAGCAGCTTCTGCTCCCAGGAAGTTGTCATTCTCTGTATTTGCCTGTCTCTCCAGTTTGGGGAGTGTTGGTTTGCCTGGGACCCCAATTCTGTAATGGATCTAAGAAGAATTATTGATTTTCAGTTTGTTCAGCTTTTTTCTTTTTATGAGGATGGCAGTGACAACTCCCAAGCACTTTACATGTTGGAGCAAGAGTCAGAAGTGGGAATACTTTTTGTTCTTGGGAAGGAGTAATACAGTAGATGTCAATTCCCCTTTATTTAATCTGTACAATCAAATCCATTCAAATTTCCATTTGGTTCTTTTTTAGAATTTGAAAAAAAAATTTTAATTCAAGGTTATGGACAGTCTAAAAGAAAGAGGAGAGAACTGAAAGCATGCTAAATTTCTTGTCTTGATGCAGGGAGGGTGGGGGCAGGAGCTGATGAAAATATGATTAATTTGAGATCTCTAGATAATAAGATAAATTTAAATATGTGCTTTAAAATTTAAGTGAAACTACTAGAAGAATAGGAACAGGATATTCAGCTTCCAAACCATGAGAGGAAAAGAAATAGAATAAAGAAAATGTGATCAATATATCAAAATACAGGGAAGGAATAAGAAATATAAAGAGGAAAAAGGGAGGGGAAGAAGAAAAGGAAAGGAAGGAAGCATGAGGAAAATGAGGAAGGCATGGCAAGTGAGACTGTAAAGTAAGATATCAGGAATGTATCCAAATAGTTCATTAATCACCAGAAATGCAGCTGTGTTAAATTTCTCAATCAGATTGTGGGAGAATAAAATCCAGCTATATTTCATGTAGATGTGTCACACGTAAAAGAAAATAATTTTTGAAAGTTTTTTCAAAATTTGAATTTGAAATTTCAACTCAAAAATCAGAGAAACTGAAAATAAAGGTAAAAAAATAGCAAGCTAATGTTAACAAAGAGAAAATTGGTATAAAAAATATTACTATTATACAAGAAGGAATTTAAAGCAAATAGCATTAAATGTGAAAAGAGGAATATTTCATACAATAAGAGGCTTACTCCAATGAGAAGATGTGAAAGTTTGAACATTTTCATATCTAAAAACATAGCTTTAAAATATATAAAAAATATCACGGTTTGACAAGCATAAAAATTTTGTGGGAAACTAAAAAATTCTCTTGGGGCTGGCCCGATGGTGTAGTGGTTGAGTTCATGCACTCTACTTCAGCGGCCCAGGGTTTGCAGGTTCGGATCCTGGGCACAGACCTATACACTGCTCATCAAGCCATACTGTGGCAGCATCCCATATACAAAATAGAGGAACATAGGCACAGATGTTGACTCAGAAACAATCTTCCTCAAGCAAAAAGAGAAAGATTGGCAATACATGTTAGATCAGGGCCAGTCTTCCTCATCAAAAAAAAAAAAAAAAACCCAAAAACCCTGCTGGTTCTCAGGGTCTATCTCCATCTCCCTACCACCATTCTAGTCCAACTTATCATTGTCAGTTACCTGAATTACAGCAACATCCTCCTATCAGGTCAAAATTAAAATTTTAAACCTGAGGAATTAAGTGAGATTTAGAGAAGGAACAGTGACTGGTTCAAGATTATACAGACAGATGATGGAAGATCTAAGAATTGGGAAACTTTACTTGCAAAAATGGCATAGATTCAAATATACTTCACATTAAGACTGGTTTTTCTAGAGCTTAGATTTTTTTCTCACAACGTCAGTTTCCACACAGAAGCTCTGTCTGAGCAAAACTGACCATTGTGGGATGGCCATGAGTAAGAGACCAGACAGACCTATTTTGATGAGTCAGGAAATCATGGAAGGTTCCACTCTGGACAAAAAAAAAAAAGAATGAGACAGAGGGTAAACATATTGCAGCTGGTATATAACACAGCCCAGACTCAAATCCATTATACCATGCTGGGGAATGGGAAAGGTTACAAGGGAAAGGTTACAGGGGATAGGTTACAGGCAGAGGTTTTAGAGGAATTTTTCATAGTCACATGGTCAAAGACAAGAAAATGAAGCCAAGAGGAACAAAGTTACAGCAAATAAATGGATTATAGATGGGGCCAGGTAGAAAGTGGGGAGTGTGGTGCCATGGAAAACCATGGAGTGTGAACTACAAGGAATGGAGTAAAAGGTAAAATGTAGTCCTAGCAGCCTGGCTGCACCCAGGTCCTTTAAGGACCAGGATAGCAGACAGGAAATCAAGCCAGGAATTCAGGCATGAAAAGTGAGAACAGAAACCACCGACACCCACACAGCTTACTGATGACATTAATATGGCCTTACTATTCCACCGTCTTCAACAAAATGACACTACTATTCCAGAAAACTCTTGCCCAGGAAGATAAACATTCAAACAACTATAATATTTAATGAACATCAATTTGTTCATCTCTACAATAGATAGTATCAAATGATAATTTACTTCTCAAGAGTCTTTGAATCCTCTCACCTCAAAACCCTCATCTTTCTATGTCCACCAGTCCTAAACTATTATATCAGGATCCTTATCCAATCCTAATCAAGCCTTCATTGCAAGACCCACCTTACACCACATTCCAAACAATCATAAATATTCCAACTTTGTCTTCCCACCCTCTAAGACACTGCTAAAACTCTGTCAAGGTAGTGCTCTCCTTACTGGGTTAGGAAAAAAATCAGCTTTATCTTATTTACAAGATGTCTTGGTGACATTTTCAAGGATCCAACACTTGACAATACTGGAGGTCCATCAAAATCCAATCAAGACCTTCTCATTGCCACGGCCCAAGACCCATCTTAACCCATTTCTCCCCAAATTTGCACAAAACATTTTTAAATGAGATGCTAAAGAAAGACTAAAACTGACTGTAGACAGTCTAATAGAGAAAGCACTCATCAGACCTTATCCTGGCCCTTGGAACACTCCTGTTCTCCCAGGCGAAAACCCCAATAGGCAAGGATATAGATTCATCAGGCCATCAGGGCCATAAATAAAATAGTCATTCAGGGCTTCCCTGTAGTACTAAACCCCAATACTATTTTACGTTAGGTGCCTCCTGAGACTACATATTACATAGCCGTAGATCTGTGTTCTGCTTTCTTTAGTGATCTTTTAAAATAGTCAATACCTGTTTGCCTTCTCTAAGGAAAATCAACAATATACCTGGACTGTTAGGCCCCAGAGGTTTACTGAGGCATCTGCTACTTTTCATAAATCCTCAACCAGGACCACAGGACCTTAAATTCCCTGTGATTCTACTCCTTTGCAATATGTGAATGACCTTTTGCTGTGTTCTAAAATGAGGTAAACTCTAAGACTACTTCCATCTATCTACTTACTGTTTTAGCTCAGTAAAAGCATAGTTCCAAAGAGAAGGCAAAATGTTAATCAAAGTAGCTTCATTATGTAGGACAGGGACTGGCAAACTGCAGCCACTAACCAAATCCAGCCTGCTTCCTACTTTTGTAAATAAAATTTTATTGGAACACAGTCACATCCATTCATTTATATCGTCTATGGTTATTTTAACACTACAAGTTGAATAGTTGTGACAGAGACTGTATGCCTCACAAAGTCTAAGCTATGTACTATCTGGTCCTTTACAGAAAAAGTAAAAGTCATGCCTTGATCTAGGATGTGATTTATCCCACAGAAGTTAATCCCCTACTTCTAACCAACTACAGTCCATTCAAAACTTTACTAGGCCAGGGCCGGCCCCATGGCTTAGCGGTTAAGTGCACGCGTTCCGCTACTGGTGGCCCGGGTTCGGATGCCAATCCTCCAGCCATGTTGAGGCCACGTCCCACATACAGCAACTAGAAGGATGTGCAACTATGACATACAACTATCTACTGGGGCTTTGTGGGGGGGGGAAAAAGGGAGGAGGATTGGCAATAAATGTTAGCTCAGAGCCGGTCTTCATCAGCAAAAAAAAAAAAAGAGGAGGATTAGCATGGATGTTAGCTCAGGGCTGATCTTCCTCACAAAAAAAAAAAAAACTTTACTAGGCCAGAGACAATCAAGAGGATTACTCAGTCTCACTGACCAAAGTACAATGGGTTCTCAACATTTCTAATTGCCACTCCACTATATGACTCAACTAAGTTCTCAGTAACCAAACCTCTTCCCTGAGACTCTAAACGTGAACAGATCTAATTAATATTAGCTCTCCAACAACCTCCCACTCTGGGCCTATCTAATTATCATAAACCTTTCTACCTGTTTGCACATGAGAGATCTGGACAGGCCCTTGGCATTTGGGCTCAACTCAAAGGAAATTATGAGAGACCAATAGCTTACTAACCTCTCCTTCTTGACCCAGTGGCGAAAGCCTGCCCATCTTCTCAATAATCACAGCAGCTAAACCAGTGGAGACATCTGCCAGGACATAAAGACATCTTGGTTTTAGAGTCTCCTTGAAATGTGATGGTCCCTTACACTGTACCTTTGCTGCTCACTGAAAACACACAACGCTTCTTAGCAAGTAGGCTTACCTCGTATGAAATTCTATTTTCTCCCTCACATATTTCCATTCATCATCATAGTACTTTAAGTAAAAGTACTACTTTCTTCCATTAGCTGAAACAGGAAATTCATGACTGTTTAACCTCTTTTCACAAACTATCTATGCCCTGAATAAATTTATTAGAAACCCCTTTAGAAAATCCAGACTTAATATTGTTTGTTGATGGGTCATATCTTAAGACCGATACAGCAAAATATCAAGTGAGAATATCTCCCCTTACCAGAAGCAAAATCTGCCTGAATGAAAGAACTTAGTGCACTCACCAGAGCTTGTCAGTTAGCTAGAAACAAAAGGAAAATTTCCACTGATAGTAGCTCTCTTTTTGGGGATAGTCCATAATTTTGGAATACATTGTAAATAAGGGCTCTTGACCCCCAACAGAAACCCCAATTGAGAATGGTCAACAAATTAAAGAACTTTTCTGTGCTCTAAAGCTTCCTAAGGAGATAGCTATTATAAAGGTAGGGGCCATATAAAGAGGGATAATAGGAGCTAAAGGAAATCCTGGCTGCTTTGTATGCCAGACAGCAATGCTCACTTAGATCTTCATTCTGTAATAACCCAAGAGATTACATCTTAGGGGCTGTTCAAAAAGGCTTTTATAGAATGCCAGTCATTGGATCCAGAGTCAGAAAAGGATACTGGGAGAAATCCAGATGTAAACTGCACAAGGATAATCTCTGGCACTCTAAGAATGGCTGCTTAGAAGTATTGGAGGGCTTCAAATGGAAACTTGCAAGAATTTTACATGAAATTACCCACCCCTGCAAGGACAAACTGACTGCTAAACTCAATGAACATTGATGGGGAAACTTTCCTAAAATTTCTGAGGGTGTCTCTAGTGCAGGCCTCATCTGTCAGTAGCATGACCTTGGTAAAACTGTAAAGGTGCAACACGGACAAAAGCCCAATCCTCAGGGTCCCTTTCAATACTTCCAAATGGATTTCATATGTCTACTCCCACAACGAGTTTGGAATGTATCCTACTTACTGTTTTCTTCTTCTTGGGATGGATTGAACCCTTTCCTTGAGGGACAGCTACAGCTCTAACAGTGGCAAATGTTGTATTACCAACCTACAGAATTCCAACCTATTGCTCTAGGGGCACCCATTTTACTCAGTGTAGTGGATAGACACTAAGGTGTCCCCCACGATCTCCATTTCCTGGTGTTCACACTTCTGTGTAATCCTCTCCCATTGACTGTAGTCAGAACCTGTGACTTACTTCTAACCAACACAATATGACAAAGGGGAAGAGATGTCACTCCTCTGATTATGTTATATAAGACTTGTCTTACTAGTAGACTCACTCTACTGACTTCGTGAAGTAAGCAGTCATGTTGGAGAAGTCCATGTGGTGAGGAACAGCAGGCAGCCTCAAGGACCTGCAGGCAGTTGCTAGGTGCCCCGGTAGCCTCCAGCCAACAGCTAGCAAGAAGCTGGAGTTCTCAGTCCTACAACCACAAGGAAATGAATTCTTCCAACAAATTGAGTGAGGTTGGCAGCAAAATCTCCTCCAGCAGAGCCCTCACATGAGAATGCAGCCTGGTAAACATCTTGATTTCAGTGTTGAGAAACCCTAAGCAGAGGACCCTGTCAAGTTGTGCCCAGACTTTCAACCCACAGAAACTGCAAGATAATAAACGTGGTTGTTTTTAAGTCTCTAGGTCTTGGGTAACTTGCTACACAGCAACAGAAAACTGATACACTGGGACTACTATTTAAGAGCCATGCAAAGTTCTGCCACTTACTCAGAAAGATTACTGTCAATATCAGCCACAATCATAGGAAAAGTAGAAGAATGAGTAGAATTTCTAAAACTGAAATTAGCAAAATTTTCAAAGATTCTTGAACTTTCATGGCCTAAGGTATTGCCATTGGCTTTAATGATTACGAGATCAATTCCTTCTGGGGTTCATCAACTCTCCTCTTATGAATTAGTGACTCATCCACCCATGCATTTAAGGATTATCACCTAGACTCCACACTATTGCAAACAGACACAGTCAAACATTGCAGGGAACTCATGCAGTACACCCCATATGACATCAATAGGTATGAGCAGCCTTTCCTGAACACAGACATAGAACTTGGAAGAGAACTAGAGAAGAGATGCAATATATTTGCAGGCTGAGTCACTTTCGCCAATGTCACAATAAGACACACTATTTCTTTTTTGCTTTAGAGCTACCTAATTTTCTCAACATTCCAAATTTTATTACCTGGCACTGGACTATTCTTGATTAGTAGTGCCAAAATGTTAGAACACTATTTTTCAACGCCATAGAAGTATTTCGGCCAAAGACAGTTCATATGTGGTTCCCAATGACTGGTATTGAATTTGCAGCATAAAAGCCTTCTGGCTGCCGCCTATAAATTGGACAGTACTTGTTACCTGGGTAAACTGATGCCTGCCTTCAGAATAGTCCCTGACATCACCTAGAATCCATTTTGGTACATCAGTTTACCCTCTGGGAACTGTTACCTTCTAGGAACTGTTGTTAGATAATATATTTTAAAGAGAAAACTGAGTCTTGATTTGAGAACCAAAGCTGTAACCCTCAGAAGGTATTTTGGATTGTTTTCTTCTCTCCTCACGCTTCTTCACTTCATGCTTTACAAGAGGCTCAAAAAATAGAGAGAATCCTACATGTTGTGGTGCAAAGAATACAGAAGAATTAGACAATGCCACCACAGCCATAGTACTCTTTGCCCGAAAGGTTCATGAAATCTGATGGGTGTTGGTTCTGAATAGAGCCACTTTAGATATAAAGTGTCCTCTTAGAGGCGTGATCTCCAGATTCTTAAATGCTGCTGTACAACCACTGTCAAATGCTCCATCTACGTGTCTTACTTGTGATGTCCATCATATGATCCATGAAAAAAAAAACAAAAAACCTGACAGTCATGGAGGGTGAAACAACCATCCTCAGACTGGTCAAATGCCTAGATTTTAATGGTCTAGCTTTTAGCTCAGGCTGAACAATGACCACAAGGTGGGACAATGAGGAGCAAAACCATCGACAACCACACTGCTTATTGTCAACATCAACATGACTTTACTCTTCCCCGACATTGACTAACATGGCTTTACTATTTCTAGAAACTCTTGCCTGGGAAGATAAAAGTTGTAAATAACCTGTATTGTTCATTTTAGGAACTTCCAAAAAAACCCATTTAAATGAACATCAAATGGATCAACTCTTCAATAGGCACCACCAAATGATAGTTTATCTCCAAGCCTCTTTGAATCTCTAACTTCAAAATCCTTGCTATACTGCATTTTTTAGTCCTAGACTATTATATCATGATCCTTACCCAATCCTAATCGAGCCCTGAGATTGAAAGATCTGCATTAAACTAGACTTCAAAACTTCATCACTTCCCTGACTTGCCCTCTCCACTCTGAGGCACTGCTAAGACTCTCTCAAGGTAATGCTCTGCCTCACTGTGACAAGAATAAACTCAGATTTGTTTTGGTATTATTTTTGAGAAGTCGTGGCTTAACAAGGCTCAGTTAATGGAACTGAGGATCTGAGGAATAGGCTTGGTTTTAGTATCCAGGAATGAAAGCAAACTCTAGAAGCCACAAGGCAATGTGGACCCATGGATTGAGGAGACCTTTTATTTGCTTTTATCAAAATCCTAACTGTTTCAAGCATCTGGAATGGCACTGAGCCTACACAAAGGAGCTAAGTATTTCCAGCTATAGGGTATGGGGCAGCAGGGCTTCTGGGATAGGGAGGTAGGCAGGTCATTATAATGTATGCCTTTGGACAGGGACAAGGACAATGGAAGTTATTGGAATGTATAAATCTTACCCCCCAGTGCACATGTAAATGCTGGAACCTTGGGAGCTTGTTTTCTTTTTTTTTTTTTTTTTTTTTGTGAGGAAGATCAGCCCTGAGCTAACATCCATGCTAATCCTCCTCTCTTTTCGCTGAGGAAGGCCGGGTCTGAGCTAACATCTATTGCCAATCCTCCTCCTTTTTTTTTTCCCCAAAGCCCCAGTAGATAGTTGTATGTCATAGTTGCACATCCTTCTAGTTGCTGTATGTGGGATGCGGCCTCAGCATGGCTGGAGAAGTGGTGCGTCGGTGCGCACCTGGGATCCGAACCCTGGCCGCCAGCAGGGGAGCGCACGCACTTAACTGCTAAGCCACCAGGCCAGCCCGGGGAGCTTGTTTTGAAGCTAGGTTTGGGGCATTTCAGGAAAGAAAGGGCCCAAGAGAACTCTCACCTGTATTTCATTCATAGGATAAGTTCTCCCATCTCTCTGCCCAGGTTTTTACCCTGTGCAAAGTATAAATGGTAATTACTTTCTCTAGTCTCTTTGTTGTTGATTCACTTGCTTCTTTGGCTTTGCTCTCCTGTCCTTTTATTTCTCTTGTTTTTTTTTTCACTATCTTTTCTAATTTGCCATATTTCCTTCATCTTTGTTACAGAAACATGTCTGCAGGGAAAACAGTCATTAGGAATTGAAAATTGGGGAAAAAATTCAATATTCAAAAAAGAATTTGTTGAAAGAACTAACACGAATAAGTCATTTGCTCTCTGCTTTTGTTTCAGTATATGTAAAAGCAAGTAAACAGATCAACATTATCTCTAAGTGCTTCACATTCTCCAGCCAACTTTCAATCACCCAGAGGCTGATTATCCAGCTCTCCTGCTTTGACCCTTGAGGGGAAAACTGGCATAATGTAGGAGAAAGAACACTGTCCAACCTTGATAAATCCTGGCTTTTTCACTTATTAGCTTTATGCCCTTGGGCAAGCCACCAAAGCGCAGTTTCCTCGCTGGTCGAAAGGGGCTCTCTCTCTGTACATGTTCTTTGGAAAAATGTCTATTCAAGTCCTCTGCCCATTTTTTAATCGGGTTGTTTTTTTGATATTAAGTTGTGTAAGTTCTTTATATATTTTGGAGATTAACCCCTTATCAGATGTATGATTTGCAATTGCTAAGTGAAATAAGTCAGACAGAGAAAGACAAATATCATATGATTTCACTTATATGTGGAATCTAAAAAACAAAACATAAATAGACTCACAGATACAGAAAACAAACAAACCAGAGAGGGGAGGGTTTGGAGGGTGGGCAAAATAGGTGAAGGGGATTAAGAGATACAAACTTCCAGCTATAAAATAAATAAGTCATAAGGATGTAATATACAGCATAGGAAATATAGTCAATAATATTGTAATAACTTTGTATGGTGACAGATGGTAACTAGACTTATTGTGGTCATTTTGTAATGTATATAAATATCGAATCACTATGATGTACACCTGAAACTAATAGGATATTGTATGTCAATTATACTTCAATTAAGGGAAAAAAAGAGTGTCTACTCAACCATGTTGTTGTGAAGGTCCAACAAGATAATGACAATTCAAGTCCCTGATGCACAAATGGTAGTGGCTGCTATAATCACAATGTAATAAATATTTATGGATTGGTGTTG
Source organism: Diceros bicornis minor (assembly GCF_020826845.1). Classification (NCBI taxonomy): domain Eukaryota; kingdom Metazoa; phylum Chordata; class Mammalia; order Perissodactyla; family Rhinocerotidae; genus Diceros; species Diceros bicornis. The sequence continues at coordinate 12,659,346 of NC_080755.1, read as the reverse complement.
GCTTCCTCATTGTAAAAAAAATTGGAGACTGGGAAATCATAAAATTAGACTAGCAGAACCATTGCAAAGTTTAAGAAAGTGCTTTGTAAACTGTAAAACAAATTACAAATTTAAACGAGGCTTTGTATTCTTTCTCTCCTACGTATCTTAAGATTTTTATTATTTATTAGTAGCTTCAAAGAAAGTGAACTTCAAATAAAGCACTATTTCTCACAAGTAATCGTGAGAGGGAGTTGAAACTACTGCTTAAAATTAGATTTGAACCATCTGTGAACTAGGCCCCTCCATGTCATGCATCACCCCACCATTTTCACTGAAAATGGAGATTCCTTTCCATTTCCTTTTCCTCTCAGTAAAGTGTTATGGAAACAGGGAGGCTTTGGGTCCAGGCAGACCCAAATTTAATACCTGACTCTACCTTAAAACAGGGAAATTAATATCTACTTTACAGGGAAAAAACAAAATAAGTTTTGTAAAGTGCATGGTAACCAAAAGATTGGCGTCTTTCCATCCCGAGGACCCGCAACTTAAAACAACTTCAGTGTGCAAGCTGTTCCTTCATTCTTGATACAAACACCTCAAGTTATAATCACATCTAACATCCACCTTCAAATTCTGACTCTTCCCACAAGATAGTGAATTATTCAGCCTCAGTTTCCTCTTCTATAAAATGGAGGTAACAATAGAACCTAGCTCATAGAGTGAGGAGAACGAATGAGATAGTACATGTAAATGCTTAACCTGGTGTCTGGCACACAATAAATTTTAGCTAACAGAACTATAATAATAGTAATAACTATAACATTTCATATATATTCTAATTCTCACCTTAACAAACACTTAGATGGGTCAGTGGCAAAGCTATTGGGATAGTTTGCCATTTTTTCCTTCTTGGGTTTCCTTAGCTGTATTTCTCTCCCTCCCTTCCCAGGGCAGGTCTGTTTCAGTTCAGATGCTGGCTGGAACATCTGGCAGGGTGCCTACCCTTGACGTTTTCTGTTTGTGAAGCCAACAGGGTGGGGAGTGGGGGTTTTGATCATCTTTACCACTGAGACATTGGAATCTGTTGAGTTAAACATTGCTCTACTGTTACCATCCCCTCCCTTGCTTTCTCCCTCCCTGTGAATGAATCTGGAAAGAATGAACCTGAAGTCTATCTTGAACGGCTATAAAACCTTTATGGTACGTGGGCTGCTCCTCGAAGAGTAGGGCATTAGCCTCCCTGTTCGTTCCTGGAGTAAACACAATGCGTCAGCGTATTCCCTAGCACGGGGTCAATGTCTGAGGGAGTGGTGCTCTCCGTGCCTGGCACCTGCTGGTGTGGAGAGGTCTGCTGGCAGCAATACACCGCAATCAGCTTTGATGACTGTACTAAGTACAGAGCTCACTGCTCCAGTGCCCTTTAATTCACCAAGGAATATTTCTTCTATGATAGCAACATCTCCAAGACTCTACGCTTTTGCTCAACTCTCTAAACTTATAGAATTCTGTAAGAATATATTCTGTATTCTTCTGTAAGACTGTATTATATTATATAACATATACATATATATGACAGAATATATTATATAGTACCTATAAATCCAACATTAAATTTACACTGATTTTTCTATTATTTCTGAAAAAAAACAAAAGCAGAAGTTGTCTCTCTCTTGGAGGTGCATGGTGATTCTTGATTCAGGCTTTGGAGTTGCCCTGCTGTCCCGTTTGATGTTGTCCATAAAATGCTGCCTGCCTGATGGCAAGAGTCTAGATCCTCAGTCTATGATTTATTACAGATGTCATCTTTGAAGGATCTATGGCACCATCCCATGACTTTTGACTGCTTACCTGAAACTTTCCAATTTGTGATACCAGGTCTATAATCCTTTCCGATTCTATGAAAGGGACAAAGAAGAACACAAATAATTTTACTGGAGATCGCCGTTCTTCTTCCTTCTCTCTATCCTGTGCCAGCCAAACAGTCATGTTTTATCCCCAGTAAGCACTTTTTCTCCAGTCAGTTCTCTAAAGGCCTCCCCGTCCACACAGTCCTTCAAACTTTCTCATCTCTATGGCATATTCTTGTACCTCGTTTGAGTTCTATTGCAGAATCAATTAGACCATATTCTGGGCAGAAAAACTGTTCATTGCTCACAAGCGTAAGGCCACCAAAAGCTGATGACATCCAACAACCAGCTAGCCATAATGGTTGATACGTTACAATGACATAACCTTGGGACGTCAGTTCAGAGTGCTAGCTCCATTTTACTACAAAGATTATGAAATCCAGAGGTTCAGTCTCTTATTTGTGGTACCTAATTAGTCCAAAAATAGTGTCATACTCAGTGCTGAAATGAGAAGAGAGAGAGAATCTCAGAAAAATCTCAAAACCGTAGGAGGAGGAGGAACTAGAAATGCACCTTTTGTTGGCAAAGGTAACAAGTCCACTGAACGTTTTATATCAACAAACAAATTTTTTTTTTTTTTGATGAGCAATATTGGCCCTGAGCTAACATCTGTGCCAATCTTTCTCTATTTTGTATGTGGGATGTGTCCACAGCATGGCTTGATGAGTGGTGTAGGTTTGCGCCTGGGATCTGAAACCACGAACCCCAGGCTGCCGAACCAAGCGCGCTGAACTTACCCACTATGCCACCAGGCCAGCCCCAACAAGCAAAATTTTTGAAAAATTCAAGCTCCAATTACTATCCAGAGTCTGATTTATGGTAGATTTGGTTACAATTCCTTTCTGAGATGCAAGATAACTGAGCTGTGTACTAATTTAGTCATCAAATATTTTCTGTGAATAAGCCAAACCAGAACCTATGACTGTATTTCCTCTGAGGTGTGAGTTCACTGTAAATCTTAATCCAGTCTGTAGAGTCAGATTCTATATTTTTATACTTCCAATGCGAACAACAGCTCTGAAATGGAAAAAAAATAGTTCTATTTTTGTATTTTTGTTTTGAATACATTCTACTTTATATAATTTGTTTTTTCTAAAGATGTTCTTATATAAAGTTAATGATATATTGAAAAATACAAAGAAAAAAATAAAAGTTACATATAGGCCCACCATCCAGAGAGAACTGAAAAGATTTCACTGGCTTTTTCTACATGTAAATACACATAAGTATTTTTTTAATTTGGAGTATACTATTCATGCCTTTGGGAAACATGCTTTTTTCATTTAACAACATGCTAAAAACATTTCCGATTTAATGACTATTCCTCTAAAACATGATTTTAAATATTGCATGATAGTCAGTTATATTAATGTAGCATCTTTTTACTTTTTATTTCTCTGACATGCTGACTATTTGTATGCCTCCAAAGGCTATGAGCATCCATATTCTCAAGAGTTTGTGATTTTCTAATCTAGTATGTTTCAAACCTCCAAGGACAAGAGTTCTAACACTAGAATAAAATTAACTGCTGCACACTCCCACTACCAAATTCACCAGTTTATCCACATTTGTATCTACATACAATGCCCTCTTTACTGCCACAAAGTATGAACTGATCTAAGACCAACTCCTTTACTTGTGCCCTGGATCCCATCCCCTCAAGACTTTTCAAGGACTTCACTCTTAATAATTGTCACCTCTCTCCCTTGCATCATCAGTTTTTCTCCTTCTTAGCATCACCTTCGAATATGTCGTAATACAACTCATCTTAAAAAACTCTCCCTTGACCTTTCAGTCCCCCTCCAGCTTCCACCTCATTTCTCTGTACCCTTATTCACTGTTTCCGATTCCCTCTCTCCCATTCTCTCTAAAGCAATAGATTCAAGCTTCATTCCCACCATGTCAAAATGCTCCTGTCAAGGTCACCATTGACCTCCACATTACCTAGTCCAGTAATCCCGTCTCATTCCTTATCTTAATCTCAGAGCAGCATTTTACACAGGTGATCACTCACTCTATCCTTCTTGAAACAGTTTCTTCATTTGGCTTCCAGGCACCACACTCTCCTTACCTCACGGTCAGCTCCTCCTCAGTCTCCTTTGCTGGTTCCTCTCAACTTCCTGGTCTCTGAACACTGTAGAGGAGAAGAGAGCAGACTCTTTCTGTCTCCATCTACACTTACTCTGAAGGTCAGTGATTTTTAACCCTGGTTTATGTTAGAATGATTTGGAGAGCTTTTAAAAACGCTCAGTGCCTGGGGCTCACCTCAGAGTTATGATCCAGTTGGTCTAGGACAGGGCCCAGTCATCCATATATGTTTTAAGCTCTCACGGTGATTCTAACGTGCAGCCAAGGCTAAGAGCTATTGGCCTAGGCCCTAGGTGATCTCATCCAGTCCCATGGCTTTAAATAATATCAGCACAATGACAATTCCCAAATATATATATATATATATATATATTTATATATATATATATATATATATATATATGCAGCCTGAATTTTTCCCCTGAACTCCAGATTCAAGTAACTACCATCTTGACATCTCCAATTGGATGTTTATTAGGCATCTCAAACTTAACAAGCCTAAAACCAAACTCTTGATTTCCTTCCACCCAAAACTTGCTCCTTCTGTATTCTTCTGCATCTCAGAAAATAGCAACCCAAATCTTCCAGTTGGCCAACACAAACACATTGGGGTCATCCCTGACACCTTTCTTTCTCTCACACTGCATTTCAATCCATCAGTAAATCCTGTTGACACTACTTTCAAAATATACCCAGGATCCATCCACCTCTCACCACTTCCATCACTACCACCCTGACCCAAGTCACTGTCATCTCTGGTTGGAATGGTTGGTAGAGCCTCCTAACTACTCTCACTGCTTTTGCCCTTATGTCCCTATAGTCTGTTCTCAACCTAGCAGGCGAGGGATGCTTTAAATAAGTATATCAAATCATGTCACCCCTCTGCTCAAAACCTCCAGTGGCTTCCTATCTCACTCAGAAAAAAGCCAGAAGTCTTTCTGTGTCTGACCTGATCTGCCCTAACCCACCGTTTCTCCAAGTTCATCTTCTGTCACTCTTCTCCTTACTCTGATCCAACCATTGGCATCTTTGTTAATGCTTGGACAAATAAAGCATATTCCCACCTTACATCTTTTGCATATGCTGTTCCTTCTACCTGGATTGTTCTTCCCTCAGATCTCTGCAGGCCCTGCTCCCTCACTTTCTTAAGGATCTTGTCCAGATGTCACCTTATAAGAGAATTTCCCTGACCTCCATGTATAAGAGCTCTGCCACCCCCCACCACTACCGGTCTCTATTCATGTATAGTGCTCTATTTTTCCCTATAACATCTCTTACCACTGATGAAACATGTATTTGTTTATATGCTCATTGTCTGTCTACTCACACTAGACTATCAGCTCTGTAAGAGAGGAATTTTGTCCATTTTGTTCACTCCTGAATCCAGGCACGTAGTAGACATTTAGTAAATATCTGCTGAATGAATCTAAAAGTGAAGCTATGGTGAACCAAAGGCTGGAAGACAAAATAATGTCAATTCAACATAATCTTTCAGAGACCTTGGAGGTCATTTGCTACAACTTTATCATGTCATATTTGAGAAAATCTACTTGAAGCCATTGAGGGACCTATTGAAAGACTCACAGCTTGTTGCTGCTAGAGACAAAATAGATACCCTCTCCTAGTGTCCTCAAGTTCATCCTGGCTTTTTTTTTGTTTTTTTGTGTTTTTTGTCATTCCTTTCATGTTAGGTTAATTCAACCATAAAACAATCTTTATTTACACTATCATCAGTAAGCTGAATTATTGAACTCAACTGAAATAAAGAAACTGAGATCTGATGAAAAGAGGAATTTCAAAGACACTCAAACCAATAACTAAGCCTAGAATCAAATAGAAAATGGGAAACACTTTTCCCACCACTTAACCCACATCCCTACTTCCATACCACACTAAAATCATCACTATATTGTATTCTTAATGCCCCCTTCAGTTTGCCTTTTATTGTTCCCATTAACAGATAAGAAAATTGAGCCAGAGACAAAGAGGAGAGAACCATCCAGAAAACTGACATAGAAGTACAATTTTGAGGTGGCTTGTGGTCCCAGAGACATTTACTTAAGGGCAGTAAAGCAGGAGGCATTTCATATCTAATAACCTGACTTCTATCTCCAGTCACTTCAAGTATTTAGTACGTGTGAAGGAGAAGGATGCTAGAAAACACATCAAGCTGGCCTACAGGCACCAGATCTGGGGATTGGGGGAATTTATTTTAACCATTCAAGTTCTGTTCATTTGCTATAAGCAGCAAATCTGGCTCTGAGCCCAACTCCTATAATGGAAGATTAACATGATAACTGGTTGCACTACTTCCTCTCCCCAAAGACTCATCCTTAACTTCCTTTGGCTAAATCACAAAGTGTGTTTTTCATTTGCAGTTAAAATAGAGGGGGTAAGAGAGAGAGAGAGAAAGAGAAGATGTAGTTTCTTATAACCATTCCCCCCATTAAAAAAAAAGCACTCAGCTTAAGAAAACCAACTTAAGCAATAGTCATTTTTCAGTTTGTCTATAAAAGTAGAATAATTTATTTTTCGTTACAGAGAAAAGTTTTCATTTCTTTAAACACCACTTGAAATAGTTTCAAAGTGTTGGGAAATCAGTACATGAATCAAAGACATATCCAAGGAAGGAATCCTGTAAATTTCAGTGAAATCCTGTTTGCCACAGATTTGGAGCATTTTTCCTCTGTCCTTTTGAACTTGTTTCTATTCTGCTGCTCTTGCAAAATATCCTTATATATACTTTAAAACATCTGACAGGGCAGTTCTCTTCATAGCTCACTTACAAATCATTCAGTTACTAAGTAGAGATGTGCAGGTGGGTGGGGAAGGGAGTTGGGTAATCTTCATATGAGCATTGTTCTTTTCTTCCCGAAGATCCTGAAATAAGCACTGCAGACCCAGAGATAGTGGCCTTATTTGTAAGAGGATCCAAGTCTAACATAAGCTCCTGGAACCACTCATGCCAAAATATCAAATATGGATATCCATAGGCCTTCAAACTCCACTGGCCTTTAGGACAAGATATAAATAGATCTAGTGATCCTGAATGCAATGAAAACATGTAATTAGGGGACAAGGGGAGGGAATAGGACTAGAGGAAATAGATCCTGTTTCAACTTTGATTTCTGCTTTAATATGAAAGCCACGGAGTTTTTATCACCCAGTCCCAGCCTACAGCTGATGGCTAATATTCTGGTCACCCAAGAAGACATCTTAAAAACATAACAAAATATATTGTTACCAAATGGTCTCTTAAGATTTGGTAGTGTGTGCGCACACTTTTGGGGCTAAAAAGCTCAGTTCCTAGTATCAAGAATATCCTTAACCTATCCAGAGACTTGTCAGCACTACTTAAGGAGGTCCTCAGGGCTTCATCCCAAATTCAAGATCCTTTTCCCTCTTTGAAATCCAAAGGGGGAGCTAGTGTCATTTATCTAGAAAACATATGACTAACAGTTAAACCTTGGCATGCTGTCAACTCAAGTATTCAGTTTCTAGGCACAGAAAATGTCATTTAGAGAGGAACATTCACCTGGCAGCTCTTCTACTCGGCCCCAGTTCGATCCATTAGGTGTTTATTGAATTGAACAATGCACGATTCTACGCTTATTGACTTTTCTCCTCAACACCATAACCTAATGCTGACACAGAGCCTAACAAATAAAACATATGTAACCGCCTCTGCTGCTGAAGTCAGACCCAGGGAGCTACCAATGGCCTTCAAAGTTCTGAGCTCCTCTTTCCATAGTCCATTCATCTTAAAGACTTCTGGCCTCCTGTTACATTCATTACATCGTAGTTAGCAGGTCTTCTAGCAAGGAATGAGGAGTCTTCATTTGGTGAGGCTAGGGTTGTCAGAACTGTCTACACACTAGGAAACATTTGGTCACAAGTTGCCACTAATATAGGCAAGGGCAAAACCCAAGCAACTCTCTCACGTAGGCATCATGAAGGATGCTACCAAGAGCGTGGTGCTTTCCCAGGGCCACTGACAACAAGGTATTTTACTGAGCATTTAGTTTATGTGAATTCCACACACAGACACCTTAGGCAAAATGTAAGCATTATTTGAAGTTTACCTTCCCCCGACTGTCATCCTTCATTTCTCTTTATGGCTTCTCAGTACAGATGACACAAGGTTTTTCTGAATTCATACACAGGTTGCTGTCTCTGCACTCTCCAATCATGGAGTGGGCTCGTAATGTCTCCCCAACTAGGAGCCTCCTGCACAGATGGGGACTGTGCCTTCATTTCCTCTCAAAAAAGTAGCCCCTTGGGACATGCTAAGTATACAGCAGGTATTCAAACATTCCTTCTGGGTAGGTGAATGAATGAGTGAGTGAGTGAACAAATGACCACACTTGCATTCTTTCCTTTCTAACAATAGGTCTTACTTGACTATCTTCCGTGGCTTTCCTTGACTTCAAGAATTATCTCGCATTTTCTTCTCTATAGACAATCAGAGTAAATTCTACAACTTCTCTTCCCTCAGATTCTTTCTCTGAACCTCACACACCCAATCTTATTTTGTAGTCAGGGCTCGTGGTTTCTTGTCTCACCATGTTATCGTCCCACGTGGACAGAGTGTGTGCCCGTCTTTCCAAATGATCCTGACCTGCACTCCCAGGGGGTCCCTTTCCACTGCTCCTCTCCTCCTGGCAGCCTCCTCGCCCCCTTTGTGATTGCACCACACAGCCTCTCACACCTGAATTAACTTGCCCTGAGTATTTGCACATATCAATATGCTAACATGACCCTGAAAACTCCTCCCAAACCAACAAAGATAATCTCCCTGTCACTGCTGTTCAAAAACACCTCCAAAAGAGTGTAAAGCTGGGTTTCAAACCATGATAGAATTGCACACATAAAAAAAGGAAAAGAAAGCTCAAAGGCTTTGAGATGATAATAGAGATCATGTCAGTAAAAGAAAATCACTTATATTGTTACCTATCTTACAGGTCCTATATCATTTTTCAAATTTTCAATAATGTAATAATATAACTTTTATAGTGAAAAGTAAATGTACTTAAATGCTACTCAAAATATCAACTAACAAACTGGATTCATTTTCTCTAAATTCTAATCCTAACACTCATGTGTGCCATGAATGAGCAAATACCAGGGTTGCTGAGAATTTATAAAGATCTTAGAAATACTCTCAGGTCATAGATCTGCTCACTGAAGCTGAAGAAAAGAGAAAACAGAACCTGGAGTCTTTGCCATTTAACTCTGCTCATGCTGCAGCAAAGCCTTGTCTTCTCATTAGTAGGTGATCTGCACTGCTGGATGCCCATCTTCTCTTCCTTAGTAACCAAAGATGGTGACAAGTGTCTCTGACTGGGACAGGCAGTGGTATCGCTAGTGGAGCAGATTCACTGGAAGGAAGATCTGGCTCTGATACTTGACTGGTATGTAACTGAGGCAAATCATAAGCTCCTTGAGCGTCAGTTTTTTAATTTGTAAAGAGAAACTTTATGAGGTTATTGGGAGGGCTGAGTGAAATATGTGAAAACACTTTGCCTTTTGAATATTTATTGAATGCTTAGGATATGACAGTCTCTGTACTAAGAACTTCACATGCCTCCGGTCAGCTAATCTGAATGTCAGTACTACTTAGGAAAGTCCTTGGGGTTCACCCCAAATTCAAGATCCTTTTCTTTCCTTGAAAGCCATATGGGGAGTTATTGTATTTATCCACAAAATATTTGAGTAATAGTTAAGCCTCCATTTTGCAGAACAGGAAACTATGTCTGAGATAAGTTATTTACTTATCCAAGGTCACAGCTAGCACGTTGCAAAGCCCTGGACTAAACCAGATCTGTCTGACTCCAAGCTTTTAACCAGCATCCAATTTTTTCTTGCAGAATTCCTTTAACAGCTCTGAACTACTAAGTGGTGAGATGTCATCAAAACTCTTTATTATTTTCCTTTTTCAGAGTAATTACGAGGAATCAAATGGTAATGAACGTTAAAACATTCTGTAAATCACAAAAGGCTAAACAAGAGTAGGTTACTTCTGTCAATCACCTCTCTCCAGCAATGAAAGGGTGGCTATGTTGTTTATAGGGTTTATTATCAAAGCAAGTGTATTGAGTGAATAGCATTTATTCCTGTTTATAGAAAGCCTAGGAGCTACTGGAGGAATTGCCCATTTAGATGTGAGCCATGGATTACTTCATGGTTTGCATAATAAAGTTACATTTTTTTTTAAAAAGTCTAGAATTTCCTGCAACTGGCAATTACAGTGCTGCATGACCTAAAATACCTCCACGCCCAGGCAGACTTGGGTGTCTCTAAAACCCCTCTCTCCATAGTCTCTCCTGGCTCCAAGCACTGGCTACCTTTAAACTAAATCCTAAGTCCCCAAAACAAAAAAAAATAATATAACTTTATCCTTCACTTGTACATTTCAAAGTCCTTTCTTTATCATTTGATACTCACAGGAATGCTGAGGTTAGCAGGGAAAGGTTCTTTGGCCTCATTTTATAAGAAGGAAATTAAAATGCAGAAAGGATAAAACATTCATCTAGGTAGAAAGTGCTGGAGTTGAGACTTGAATTCAGGACCTCTGAATGCCCCCAGTTTTGCACTCTCAGATATTTATCCACTTTGATGTGATTCCATCTTGGTTACTATTCTGCCTCTCCCAGAAGTATCTGCATCTATTCAATTCCATTCAGTGCAACAAAAAATTATTGAGAATTAATTCTGTGCCAGACATTTTGCAGGTACTGGAAATTGAATGAGGAATAGACACAGTCTCTACACCAAAAGAACTCCCAATCTAGAAGAAGGACAGATAGACCTAGCTACCAGGCAATTGATCATAGTATAGTGAACTACAGGACTACCTTAAAACTTTTCTAATTATGGAATGAAAGACTTTATACTCACTAAAGGAGTTTTAGACATCAGCTGGCACTTGAGGAGTTATTTGGTGATGGGGTGGTGGACACAGGCCATCTTCAGGGGAGCATGCCTTGGTCGTGTAAGGGTGCCTAGGCAGGGATCAGGACAGATGGACCTAACATCCCCCTCTCAGTTTCCCCATGTTCCCTCTGGAATGACAAGCCCACCTTCTGTGATTGCTGGTGGCCTGACTGGCAAGTGCTCCATCTACCTCTTCCAGCCAGAGCTCTCGTTCCCACCACAGATGCTGGGCCTACCAAGTCCCTCCCTCTGATCCAAGACTCCCAGAAGCCAAGAATCCAGTGTGCTCTCTCAACCCCTCTGCCCTTTCCTCACATAGGAAAACCATGCCCTTGTCGTAGAAATCTTTAAAGAACCAGGATACCTGGGCCTCACTTTTTCTCTGAAGACAGAAAGAAGCAGAATCCATATCCCAGGACCAATTCTGGTGGGAAAATCCTGAAGGGTGACCAAAACATCTCAGATCTGGGAAATGGGCAAGGGGTATGGGAATAGGGGACCCCAGGAACTGACTGAAGAATCAACACACAGATCCTTGCTTTTTAATATGCATAAGTCTGTATGGAGTGGCCATGAAAATGCCCCCCACAGCTCTCCTGCTACACGGAGCATAGCTAACTGAGAGCCCAGCTACTGTCCTGCTGGATCCACCACCATGTTCACGCCTAGGCCATGCTTCTAGCAGGCTGCTCCCTGCCAATGACCAGGCACAGTGGGGAACTGGTGCAGGCCCATTCTTGTGAGAATCAGGACTCCTCTAACATGCGCCTTGAGCTCCAGGACCCCTCATTGGCCTGGCCAAATCTTTTTTAAAACTACTCTATAGTCAGGGATTCTTCCCACCCAATCTTCTTTCCTTCTCCCTCTCCTTCACAGGTGTCAGACCTGCATCTTGGTCTGAAGGCTCCCCCTGCCTGCTCCTGCCCCTTCCCTTTAACCTTCACAAGCGTTTCTCCCAGTAAATATCTAACACACCTAATCCCACTTTGGCATCTGCTTTTTGGAGGACCAGAACTTACATAGTGTGTTTGATGAAATTTAAACTACAACAATGTACTTTATAGGCCACGCTGAGCTAAGGAATTAAAAGCAAAAAAGTCATAAAAAAATATGGCTTGGTAGTATACAAGTAATAATAACTACAGGAATTTATATGAACTGCTTACCATTTATGCGGAATCACCATGTAGAACAATCGCAGTCTTGCAGATTATTAAATACAGGTCAAATTAACTTTGTTGTGGGTTTGATTATGGCACTGAATTGCTTTCTTTGACTCTACTAAACATGACTACAAAAAATTTTTTGTAAAGATTAGAGGAAACAATGTAGACAGAGACCAATCGTCTCCAAAATCCACATACCGGAAGTGGACAAATTTTAACACATCTCCCAAACACATTTACCAGCAAAGATTTGTCCTTCTTGGGTGTCACCTTGGATTATGAGATTTCAAGTATGAGGGAAGAAACTGCCTTCATTTCTCACAGGTGATCCTTTAAAATTTGTTTTTCTTCCAACCAAACATGGCCTTTCTGGGATTGCTCTATCCTCTAACAAAAATGGCTTCATAAAGCAGTTCATGCTCTCCAGGGCACCTGAGTCCTGGACTGGAAATGTGAACTCGCCAAGCAGCCTGGACTTGCAGGCAGGCAACTGCATGTACTGCCTGAGTCATGGAGCCCACAGGCCCCGGGTTTGACCTTGAGACCCAGGCAGCTGCCGGTGAGTGTAGTCATGACCTATCTGGGAACACACGGGTTTTTCACCCTCTTCACGAATAAGCACAGTGCCACTGGGGATATGAGAGTGCTGTCCCTGGGTCCGTGATAGACAAGGTGAGATAGGAAAGGTTAGAAGTTCACCAGGGTATGCCAAACCTTCACCCTGAGATGAAGGGTGAAGGGTGAGCTGAGATGAGGGAGCACATCTCAGCTCCTCATAGCTTTCAGGTTTGGATGCAATCTCTAAACTGGCCTTTTTGCCTTGGCTCACACTGAGAAGCTAGCAGGATGGGTGTCTTCCCAAGGCTTTGGGAGCTCCTAACACAAGGTAGAAATTGCCAAGTGGACCATTTTTGTGCAATAAATCTTCAGCACTCTGCTGGAGAGTGGGGCAACATTTCTTGAAGATCTGTCTTGAAGGTAATCGTCTAGGCACTATTCTGGGCATTTTCCATATCTTACCATATTTAACTCCCATTACAACCCCTTTTCTTGATGAAAAAATTTAGAGTCACAGAAGTTAAATAACTTATTTAAGGTCACACAGACTAGAAGTGGCAAAATCAGGATCTGAACAATGACCTGTTGAACAACGTCTTTCTTCTTCACCATGTTACTTAACTTTCTCTGAAGAAAAAGGGAGATTTGGGTCACATACGTATGAGTTTCCTATCACTGCTGTAACAAATCACCATAAACTTAGCAGCTTAAAACAACACAATTTTATCATCTCAGTTCTGGAAGTCAGGAAAGTCTGAAATGGGTCTCCCTGGGCTAAAAGCAAAGTGTTGGCAGGGCTGCGTTCCTCCTGGAGGCTCCACTTGAGAGTCATTTCCTGCCTTTTCCAGCTTCTAGGGGCCACCCATATTCCCGTCCTCATTGCCCCTGCTTCCATCTTCAAAGTACATCACTCCAATCTCTGCTTCCTTTTTCTGACTTTGATCGTTTTGCCTCCTACTTATAAGGACCCTTGTGATTACATGAGGCCCACCAGGATAATCTCCCCATGGCAAGATCTTTAATTTAATTACATTTGCGAAGTCCCTTTTTTCGTGTAAGGTAATATATTCACAGGTCTGGGCATTAGGACTAGGACGTCTTTGGGGACCATTTTCCATCTACCACACATATATAATGGGTCCTATCTTTGTCCCCTCTTATGTCCTCTTACATGGCTTGTACAAGATTCTTATCTTCAGTCTAAATCATATAAAATCTCTTGGGGACTCCTATTGGAACTAAAAATTCCAATCTGAGCACCATATCTTTGCATAAAATGGTACATATCTATTACCTAAAAAGCTAAAAACAATTGTAAGATTTCAACAAGCCAACATGAGGACTTCTTACTTTTTGGTTGTTTTGCTAAGGAGGATGGTGACATTGGAACCTGAAGAAGCTATTAATTCTCCTTAATGAAAATTAATTTTATACTTAAATTTCTTTCTGCTTTGCATGTTGAAAAGTTGACATATCACTTAAATCTTCAAAGTAACCAAGGACAGTAGTACAAATCATGTCCTTTCACCCAAATTAATAGTTTTTTGCCTAAAAGTAAACTGTAATAAGAAGACAAAATAAATATCTTGAGTAGACTCATTTCCTGTTGGATAAAAATTAACACTTCACCCTGATATTAATAATATATACTTGTTTAATATTCTGTTTATGCTTTGAAACTTGTTACTTTATCTTTCTTTAATAGGAATCACCATATACCAAGTGTAATATGGGTGTTTGGGGTTGGTTTTTGTTTTTAATATTTATTTTCCTAGGTTGAAGACTTAGGAAAAATAGCACAAACTATGTAAAACTGAATTGCATCTAAATAGATGGAAAATTTTGTTTTCTGCTGTTTTCTTACAAACTTGTGTTGCTTTAAAAATGGCATCCACATGACTAAAGGACTTGTCCCATTTTAGATCTGCAATGTTGTCTCACCTCACTGCTAGAGAAATGGACTCAATCCACAGTATCAACCTTCTTTGCAGCATGATAGGTGCTAGGTTCTAGGTGACAATTGCATACATGACATACATCCAGAGAGGAACCATATGGTGACAGAACTCAGGATACCTTGGAGGGGAAGCAAAGCAGTAGAGTAATTTATAATCGCTGCAGTTATTATCCCCACATCAGTGCCAGACAGAATCCACTAGTTTTTGATGGAAATGTTACAGACTACAGGTTTTATGTAACTCCAGAGTGCCAACTGCAACCCTGTTTCTTTTTCTGCTTATTAAGACATCAGGTTGGAATAAAAGTGAGAAAGAGTGAAGAATGATAAGAATAACCTTAAACCTTGACTTTAATTTAATTTACTTTCTAAATAATTACAAATATATTTGTATAAATATTTAACGTAAATATTGACAAGTATTTAATAATTATAAACATTGATACCTTATTATTAGAGATAAATCACTTAATAAGATCAGAACAGTTGATATAAAGCAGAAACGGAGAGGCCTAGGCTGTCCTCCAAGACCTTTTGTTTTCTACCTAACACTGTCTCTTTTTATGTCTGCTCTGAACAAAACTGTAAAAGAGATAAAACGTACCTTTGGCCTCTCCCACATCTTATACTTAGGGGTCCCCCTCCGGCTTTGGCACCCACAGCCCTGACCCCTTACTCCCAGGGCCTCTGCAGTGCAATCCGGCAGCATTGCCCCACGCTTCACAGCTTCTCTTCTCCTTCCCCAACAAAATTTACCCGTTTGTTTCCTAGGACTCTGTTCTTTGCAATGTGAATACAACCACTAATGGGCCACTGTGTTACTTCTCCTCTGGTTACATATTGCATTTTAGCAGATGCCTCCCAGAGCTTGTCTTAACCAAAGGAGTGCATAGGTGGGAGCACAAATCTTTGAGTGGGTGCAGCCTGAAATCCCTCTCTACAGCACCTGTTCTATTGGTAGAATTGGCTTTTTAGCACTTTGTCTCTTCTGTTATTACGCCTTTAATAACAGAATAGTACTGTCCAGTCCCTGAGAAAAGTTTTACTTTTAACTGAATACTCACATATACAAATCTAGAATACACCTACGATTTCTTTACTTCTGACTCAAGACACCCCTTGTAACCCACAGAGAGTTTCACTAGCATGTGGAGTGGTTCCTCTACCTTATTTGGCTTGTTCTACCAACTTCTCAAATTTCTCTCTTAATTTTTTGGGCCAACCACTTGGTCACCATGTCCCCATCCTTCAGGGAGCTTCTCCTTTCTGTGAAATCTCTGTCTTCACCCGCCACCACCTTGAGCCTCTTGGTGTCTTAAAAACCTCCAATTCTGCCCCCATCCTGGGATTCACTTCTTCTCTTTGATCTTCAGAATAGGGTTGTCTGTCATTTCCCTCCACCTGATTTTGTTTTTCTAGATTGATCTAGATAAGGCTTCCACTCATGAAAACAGAGGAGGAAATGGAAAACCAATCCTATTAGGGTCAAATGTCTCCAAGACAATCACACTTTTGCATTGCCAAGAAGGACTCAGCATAATCCCCCTGTGTTATTAAACTAAAAAAAGACTTTGTCTCCTTTCTCTAGCTGGAGTTGCTCTAATTTGATATGTACATAACTTCAAAAGGTTGTAGACATAGCCCATGCTTCCTAGAAGGAGAGGGAGGGGGAAAATCTGTACTGCCCCAATTCATTCATTGATTTTGCAAACATTATTGGTCACCTACTCCATGCCAAGCACTAGGGGTGAGGAGTAAATAAGTCAGACATGGTTCCCTGCCCTCCTGGAGCTTCTGATCCAGATTCTTAGAGCTAGAACAAGATTTAAGGACCTCTTCATTCAGTGGCTCCCAAATTATGTACCCAAGGTCATCAATATTCTATACGCTATTAATTGTTGTTTCTTGGGGTGTGGTGGAGTGAGGAATTGTGTTCAATGGTTAAATCAAGTTTGAAATGCCAAGTTAAACAAAGTTAAGGCAGTTTCCTCCCTCCAGGGCTTTAATATGTAACATACATTATGACTCTCTGAGGAGGAGAGAGAATGAGATGCAATATAATAATTTACTTTCCTCCAGCTTATTGCTGAACAAATCTTTTGAAGACTATCCATTAACATCAACGGTTGACAAAACATATTTCTGTTAATGCTTCCAAGACCCTAGTCCAGATGCTTCCTCTTACACCTGAGGAAACTGAGGTGCCCTAAAACGGTGAGGGTCAGAGCGGAGACAAGAACTAGGGCTCCTTCTCATTGGTCTCATGACCTTTTCACCATTCCACAGTGCTTGTTTCTACCATCTTCTCTCATCCCGGGGAAAACCATACAAAATCAACGTTTCTTCCTTCTTTCCTCCCCTCCTTCCTCTCAGACAATGGTCATGGTACTTGTCTTTTCACACATTCTCTGGGTTTTTTCTCTGTTGTTTATAACATTGGATCTATGCTCTTAAAAGGCAAGGACCAGCTTGTAGACAATAAAATAAAGGACTATTTGTGCTCAGTAAACGCTTGTAGCCAAAGATGATGACAACTTCCCTCTGCACCTCTCCCATCTAGCCTCATATAGATCCTTCTATATGAGGATTTCCTCCCCATCTCAACCCAGAACTACTGAGGCATAATGTCTGCAATAATAACTCCCCCGAAATGGGTTATTCTTTGTATACTGCCTTAAAAGTTGCATTAACAAGTTTTTTAATTGGTTTTGCCTACTTACACAAGAGATTGCTTAATTATTAATACATGCGACTCACATATTAACTAAGTGCTGGACAGAGTATACAGAATATTCATCCCGTCGTATGGGACAGGTTGTATATGAGAATATTTGTGAGTGTGCAAGTATTTGGACTTATGTGGGTATGTGTTTAATTAAAAAATCTACCTGGCTACAAATTAGGTCATATGGATATGATTTTAGATTTTGGAAACTTGAGAGGAAAAAAATATCTCCCCACTACCTCAATTTAAAAGACATCCAACTCCCTAACAGGCAAGTAGGGGCTACTATACTGCCACCTTGTGGTAAGTATGCATAAGAGCTAATTAAATAAATATAGCCAAGCCTTTTCTTTAGTGTATTATTACATAATGCCCCAAAGAGGGAAATAATTTGTTAAACTGTTGTTCAGGAAAATTAAATATTTTACCATATGGATAATCAAGTGGCTATAGCTATATCATTTGGGCCCTTAAACCAGGTTTTGCCTTAGCAATCAAACCAGTAAATGGTCACCACTGAGCACTCACTGCACGTGTGACTCAGCCATTTCTGTGGAGGGATTTTCAAACTTGTGGTGGATAAAAATGGGAAACACATGTCAGTGAGCTATGAAGCAAGCTCTGGTAGGTTAAGTTAGGAGGCATGGCCTCAGAAAGTGACTTTAGTTGTTGGATTTCTGTTCATTACCTGCTGGGAGAACAATGCTGATCTGGTCCATGGGAATTTGGTAGGTTGGGGTCGGCCATCAAATGTTCTACCTGCATGTGGTCTGATAGCCCTCACATGAGAGAAGAATTCCAAAGGGCTGAGAAGCTGTGACAAGGAGTGACAACTAAGGCCATCCCCTCACTTCTTGACAATCAGCCCCCTTACCACAGGGCAAGGGCATCACCCAGGACCAAGTCAAGATAATATTCATTTTCTCATTCTTTCATTCAGCCAATAATTATTAAGTATCTACCATGTGCCAGGCACTTGCCAATGGAGGAAATATAATGGTGAGAAATGATCTAATTGTGAGACACGGTCTCTGCTCTCATGGATTGGACAGAGCACTAATTAGACTCGGACAAGGATCAATGGGAAGTGATCATTTCACATGTGCTGTCACTCATGTCTTTCAAGCTGCCCCTGAGGGAGTTTACATCAAGTTCTGAGAGAGACGGGAATAGTGACAAACCACAAGAGCTAGCCAAATAAGAGAGTTTTAACACTGAGACGGTAAAAAAACTGAGAGAAGAGAACCTCCATGTCAGAGGCCCATTGAAGGATCATAGTTATGGGTTTAGCCCACTTAACAGGTGTTTACTGAGTTCGTAGTGTGAGTCTGGCACTGTGCTGGAAGGTACAGATAACTTAAAACCCAGCCAATGCCTTCAAGTAGCTGACTTCTCATCGCAGAACAAGACGCACATGAAAAGTTAATTAACATGAGCGGTCATAAAGCAGCACAAAATAAAATGCTAAATGAATGGTACAGGCAGTAAAGGACTAAACAGAGAGAGCTCCATGAAGGAGGCAGCAACGCCTTCATGAGCTGGGCCTTAAAGATGGGCAGGAACTGGATAAGTGGAGAGGAAGGGACAGGGTGAAGGGATAGGTCATAGGTCATAGGTGACAGAAACAACAGAGAGCAACAGGGACAAGATGTGACTGGAAATGTACACTGAAGACCATAGAAGGAGTTTGAGACTTCTGATGCCTGCTAAGAAGTCCATTTTTCTGAGTATAAATAGAATTTAAAATGTTCAAAGAGTGAGTTCTAGTCTTAGGATTTCTCCTATATTCCCTCCTAGGCTTAATGGCAGAGCTAACCAGCTAGGTAAACAGGAAAAGTGTCACCAAATAATAAAGTCGTCTGGCTGGAGCCAGAAGTGGAGAAGAAGGCAAAGATGTTTCTATCAAGTCTCCCAGCACCTCTTCCCTGTCAAGGCTTCTGGTCTTGACCTCAGGGAAGAGCCTGCATTTTCTCTCCACGAAGCAAGTTCCAGGACATTTGTCATATCAGAAGGGAGACGACAGCTTCTGGGAGAAATGCTCAGAGTAGAAAAGGCAGAGCTTACAGCTCAGCTGAGGCATAACCAAGTCTCCAGTAAGGTAAAGAGCTGAGAAAAGATCCACAGGGTTTCCAGGGCACTCACACTGCAGAGGTACCTGGAAAATCAATTGATCAGCATCACCTACTTCCCTTATCTGCTGTGGGTGTCTCCCGAGTTCTTGCCACCTCACTACTAAGTAACCTGCACCTTGACTAATATTCCTGTGTTCTTTCCTTATTATCTGAATCACTTTAGGTTAGGTTGTATTCCTTGACACTCCATTATTTAATATCTACATTGTGATAATTGAAATTTACAAAAGTATTTAATATCCTATGAATCCTTACTCTTGACATAAGGTCAATTACAGCTTTATGGCATAGGACAGGGGCCTGCAAACTACGGCCCATGGGCCATATCCATCCACTGTCTACTTTTGTAAATAAGGCTTTATTGGAACACAGCCATGCCTATTTGTTCTTGTATTGTTCATGGATGTTGATGGATGCTTGCATACTACAATGGCAGAGTTGAGTGGTTGTGGCAGAGACCATGTAGCCCACAAAGCCTAAAATATTTATAACTTAGGTCGTTACAAAAGAAATTGCTAACCTTTGGCAAAAAATAGATATAGTTGGGGCTGGCCTGGTGGCATAGCGGTTAGGTTCGCATGCTTCGCTTAGGCAGCCCGGAGTTCAGCGGTTTGGATCCTGGACGTGGACCTACACACCACTCGTCAAGCCATGCTGTGGCATCCCACACACAAAATAGAGGAAGATTGGCACAGGTGTTCGCTCAGGGACAATCTTCCTCAAGCAAAAAGAGGAAGATCGGCAACAGATGTTACTTTAGGGCCAATCATCCTCAACAACAACAACAACAAAAGATATAGTTGATGATCACAAGACTGGGGTTCAGACTTACTGGCCGACGTCTTATAATCTCTCACAATCTCAGTTTATCACATCAAAAATGGGAATGATAATGCCTGCTTTGTCTATCGCATGACACTGCAGTGAGGAGCAAATTAAACAACACGTTGGTATTTATAAACCATAAACCTAGGGCAACTCTGCAGCAGCTCCAAGTCCCTGTCCTACCCACTCCAGGTAGAGTGAGCCCAATCTCCCTGTCAGCTGGGTTCCTTACCCCGGTTTGATTCTCATCCCTTCTCCCATTGTTGCTTCTAAAGGGCTTCCAAATATATCTTTGGCCTCTGCTAGTCTCTCCTGTCCTTTGGTATTTTTGTTACCCACAATGAAGTAAAGGAAAAGAACTCAGTCATTCATTCCATCAATGGGTGACTAAGCTTTAGGAGGGAGAAAGCCAGATGCAGAAATCAGAAGACCACTGTGGTTAGATCCAAAAGAAAATGGAAGATATGTGCAGATGTTTAAGTATAATGTGAAAACAGTGGCCAGAAGTTTATATTTAATTCAAAGAATGGTGGGAAGGCCCCAGAGGACTGAGTAATAAGGCTAAGGCAGGTGCAGAGAAGGCTGTCAGCCATGGTGGGAAGGCTCCCAAGGGGCTATCATTCTGCATCCTCTCAGGCTCCGTTTGATACTGGGACCAGGCCTAAAGTTACCCTTAATGGCCTGCCCACCCCTCACCCTCTGGTTTCCTCAATGATTAAGAGCCTGGCTCAGGGCCTGACAGTAAGCTGTAGCCTCCAACTCAAAGGAGGCCCAGCAAGAATGACCTTGGTAAATTCACTCTGCAGAGCACTGTGGATGTCAGTGAGCATCTGTCAGAGATTTATGGCCCTGAACCTAGTCTCCTGTTACTTAGCGAGTCCACTGAATTTTCCATTGAGCAATGAGAGCAGGATAACAGCAGAGCCGCCCAAGGTTAGCAGCCTTCTGAAGTCCACTCAGTTCCACAATTCTTCCTAATGGTATACAGAGGAGATTTATTGGGATGTTTTTGCAGGACAGGAAATTGCTACATGATTTTGTCATTGACAAAGGAGCAAACGTCACTGCCCAGTTTCTGTTGAACTTTCTCCACCTCATTAGCTCTTGAACTGGAAATGATGAAAATAGGCTGATTCCTTGTCCAGTTATCAGGTGGGAGGGTAATCCAAACAATATTCCAATTCCATTGTTTTCACTTCAGGGATTATTGATGGCAACTTTAGAGTACAGCTTATATTTGGATTTCCACTTGATTTCCTGTTCTTGTGGGATTCATTGGAATTGCCACTTGGTTGGGCATTCAATGTTTCTCTTATTATGTTGGTTCTAAACCAGTGAGGGAAACCTACAGTGTCAGAAGTAATTTTATTTCCACCACCATCTTTGTAGATGTGTCAAAGCTAGTAATCAAAACTGGGTTTTCTGCATAGAAGGGAAAGCTGTAGATATGGCATCAAGTCTAATTTCCATAGAGTATCTGTCATCTACTCTTCCTTATAGTCAGGGAATTCCCAAGCCAGGCATATTTGTTCTAATATGATTTATGTCTGTCCTGGTGTAAAAGCAGTCAACAATAGCAACAGTACCATAGCACAGTGAGCACCATATTGGTAAGATTTGAACTGAATGCTCAGGACAGCATTCTTACTTGGCACATTCCCTCCATGACACCAGTTAGGACCAGTGATATAGGGCAAAACACAGAGGGGATGTAGTCAAAGATGACTTTTTTTGAACTGGAAGATTAGGAGAACAGTGGGGCTGCTACTGGTAGAAGATTGAGAGATTGGAAAGGTGTGCCATTTTTAGTGCTTTCTGGTTTTCCTTTTTTTTAGCCATCTCTCTTAAATGTTGTCTGAAAAATATTACCACTTTACTATAATTGCATTCAGTATGGTGTTTTAGCACGCAGTGAAGCCAAGGGTGTAAGGAGGAGAGGAATTGCTCCCAAATTTATGAAAGAGCTCTGGATCAGAGGAGGGAGGGATTCGGCCTACCGACGCCTGGGTTCCAGCAGCAGCTCTGAGTCATTTATTCTCTGAATCATATTTTCTATCTGCCAAAAAAAGAAGTATGAATAACAACTTAATATGTTACCTTGTTTTAAGAATTAGAAAGGATATAGCCTTGGAAAGCCCCTCAAAAGCTCTAAAGTGAAAAGATATCCCTTATCCCTCCTCATTCCAAAGGAAGTTAAATAGAAAGTAAAACTAGAATATTTTCCATAGAAAGGTAAAACAGCTTCCTCTCTAACAGCTATCAGTTAGTAATGGAACAAATTATCAATATTGGGCCCCAGACTCGTGCCTCCTCGGGAAAGCAGCTCTGTCTGGCCAGAGATTGCCTTCCAGTGTCCTTCCTGCCACCTCAGTTTCTGCATAGGCTGCCGCCTCCCTCACACGCATTCTCTGTGGTTGAGGGCTGTCTGTAAAACTCCACTCCCTTCCTTTTCCCAAGTCACAGTTACAGGAACTATTGCAAGATTAACTCTCTCATATTATATTTCATTCAACAGAACAGCAACTCAAGAGTTTTGGCTTCTGGAACAAGAATAAAAGATCTACAAAATAGTAAGTTCCTTGGAAAGAATCTTTTAAGACAATTTCATGTTGGTGAAAAGTGTCAAATCAGCAGCCGCAAAGTTGGAGTTTATGTTTATTCACCTAGCAGGCAAAGATTCACAATACTGCACAAATATCCCACCAACCTATAAGACTAGGGTAATGTAAATTCTATGTAAAAAGGTAATTCCTTACTCTCATATTGTAATCTTCACACAATAATGTGGTGCCTTCTTAGCACTTTCACATGAATTATGTCATTTAACTATTCTCGTGAATATCTAAAATAATAGTGATGGTGATGATGTATAAACACACTACTTAACCCACTTTAGCTAAGAGTGTTTGTATCTTTTTTTTAATTAATAGATTTTGATCAGTTTTAGGTTTACGGAAAATTTGAGTTATGTCTTTTTTAGAGCAGTTTTTCGTCTGAAAAGCTAAGGTGTATTTTGCTGTGATGAAAGTAACTTATTCTCCAGAGTGAAAGGCAATGTGCAAGAGGGTGAGCACAGACCCCGGAGCCAGATCCTACCTCCACCCTTATCAGCTCTGTGATCTTTGGTGAGTGAGTTCCTTAATCCCTCTGAGCCTCAGTGTTCTCATCTCTAAAGTGAGATTAACAATAAACAACATAATACAAAGGGCTATAAGAATTAAATGAAATAAAGATAAGTAGCACAGTGAAGAGCACAAGGTAGGTGCTCAAGAAATGTTTGTTTCGTTTCAATTCCTGTTGTAATTTAGGAGGCTGAGAAATTATGTATATGTATAATACATATGGAAATTTTATATATTCCATATAAGTATCATCTGGGATTCTGATCTTTCACATGAGATGACTCTGTCTGAGGACTTTTGCATCAGACTAAAAAGGAAGGGAAGGTTCTTGTGATCTGCACAGAAGCAAGGAATTGGAGACGTGGTTTTCCACCCAACCTTGTTAACTGAGCTTTTTGATCTGCCCTAAAGAAATGAATTCAGGGATTAGAGGAAAAAGCCAAAAGAAAATTGCAAGACAGCCTCTAGCCCAGGGCAGGGCTCTGCCTGACAGAGAGCAATGGCGTGGGAAACAGCGGAGCACTGGCTGGGGCTCAGCTGGGCGTAGCAAGTGCCCAGGTGGACCACCTAGAGGCCCAGCAGGGACCACTCCCAGCTGCACTGATGAATCTGGTAAATAAGAGACAGCCCTAGAAGCTGCCAGGAATGCACAGGGGAGCTTTGCAGGGCACTATATGATTCGAGTGCAAACAATCATGAGCAGCAGAATCCCGGTGTCAATGCTCTGTGACCTCATTTGTTCTCACAGGCTATGGAGCCTGAAGACATTCGTGTTGTGTCCTCAGCCACGTCACAGATGGGTGACAGCCCACTCTGAAGGCTGTTTTCTGCCCTTGATGGAGGAAAAGGAGCAAGAACTTGGGAGGCACGCATATGAGTGTGCACTGAAGGGAGGATGATGAGCTAAGAATACAGAAAAGAAATGGAAAAAACAAAAAGAACAAAGATTTATTTGCTAACTAACAGGGCATTCGCAAATATTTCTCCCACATCCCATCCAGAAAGATTTCAAGGCCAGGAAAATAAAAGCACCTGTCGGATATCAACTGATTAAAGCTCTAGGGAAAACCAGCAAATGTCTTCATTTTCCTATTCAAGGACTCTTTTTATAATCAAACGCAAGAGGAGAAAGTTTTAAGTGGGTGCCTGAGTCATAAGATATATGAAATGTTTGACATGTTGCTTAGTTCTACAAAGAGAAACTTCCAAATAATTTATAATGCAATTTTTTTTTCAGATTTCCACTTTGGAGGAGTCTTGAAATCCTATAAACAGAAATGTAAGGACCATAATTTTTTAAATGTTAAGAAGTAAAGGCTTCCCCACACACTAATTAATACAATTATGTGTCTGTGACTTCAAAGTTAAAAAGGCAATGACTTCACTTCAAGGGTAAACTATTTTTGGATCATCCGATCTCCTTCCCTGTGAATAATACTTTGGTTGAACCAACACATCTCTCTGAGAGTCTTCCTGCTTAGACAAGCAGTTCAGCAGTTAACTTCCTTCTAGTTCTTTCCTGAGGAGGCAGGTCCTAATACATCCTTTAAAGATGGTATCCCCAGTACCCTAGAAATTCTCCCTAATTATGACAGTTTATTAGATAAAAAAGCTATGTGTGGACAATTTCTCACAAAGAAGCCAAAAGAAAAAGAAAGGTGTGGTTACAAAAAAGGAAACAACAGACATCTCTTCAGAGAAGAAAAAGAAGCCATACTTTTAAATATGAATTTTCATTTTTACCCCTCCCTCTATGTTAATGGACTTTAACTTGACTCAAGGCTAGGAATGGTTTGGCAAAATCAATTCATCAATGTGAACAGCTCTCTTGCACTCCTAAAGTGGTTTTGCTGAAATTAAGCTTAGAGTTAAATCATCAAAAGTTGTTAGTGTATGGTTCATATCATGCTTTTCACCATGTCTATGTGAAGAAAAAATCCTTTGTAATTTTCCCGTGTAGAGTAAGTGGCAATGTGATTTCAGTAAATTCATTAAAAGGGCAAAATTAAAGATAAAAAATACGGATCAAGTAATTAAAATATTTGGTAACGCTCTGAATAAATTGAAGGCAAGTTTACATTTAAGTTTAGATTTCTTCTTATTTACACCTGTTGAAGTGAGTCCTCTGAAGCAAAAAAAAAAAAAGGATGTTTTGTACTGACTAAGCTATATTTATTTTCTGAGTGGGTTTTAGAGAGAATTGGGAAAATTCCATTTGACTGAATCATAAATAGAGCTAACAAATTAGTCACAAGTTTCAAAGGTTAATAAAAAATTCTGTAAAAAAATATTTAATTTAATGAAAGTTTTTTTTAAGCATGTAATACGAATCCTTGCAAGAGCACTCTTGCAAAATATATATTGAACTGAAAAATAATGGGAACAAGATGATGGGATGGAAATGATCTTTCTTTCCATGATATTAGGCCAGATCCTGTCAGATGGTCAACTGATATTTTGCAAGCAAAAAGAAGGCACACTCAAGAATAGGTCGTCCATCCACTTGGGCTCCTGGGAGACAGCTGAGAAATTGCTATCTCTATCATGTGACAGTTAGTAGTCCCGGTAGTTGCCACCCACTCCCCATGTTTGACCCACCATAAGGTCACATCACCCCATGTATCTGAAACAATTATGTATGTGGGCAAAATACCAACAAGGCTTCCCATTCTTACCAAGTAGCAACCACTCTTCCATCCTCTGTTGTTCCCTCGAGTGTCCCTCCTTCCAACTAAATCTAATCTCTCCACTCTGCCCCAGATTTCATGCTCTCCTGCCACCTTCTTGAGAATCTCACATCATCTATCACTCCCTCTCTCTGGAATTTAAACTTCCTTCTCTCCAGTCGTAGCTTTTTTTTTTTTTTTTTTTTTTTTTTTTTTTTTTTTTTTTGTGAGGAGATCAGCCCTGTGCTAACATCCGCCAATCGTCCTCTTTTTTTGCTGAGGAAGACGGCCCTGGGCTAACATCTGTGCCCATCTTCCTCCACTTTATATGGGACGCCGCCACAGCATGGCTTGCCAAGCAGTGCGTCGGTGCACGCCCGGGATCCGAACCAGCGAACCCCGGGCCGCCGCAGCGGAGCGCGCGCACTTAACCGCTTGCGCCACCGGGCCGGCCCCCTGTAGCTTCTTTTTATCAACACTTAATCATACTGAGTCTTTTTCACCTTACAAAACCCCTTTCTTCAGCTACTTCCCTGTCTTCTGCTCCCCTTCACAGCCAAATTTGGAGATCATCATTCCCATTACCACTCTATTGAAGCTGCTTTTGCCAAGGTCATCAATGTTCCCCAGGTCATTTAATCCAATGGACCCTTTTCTGTCCTTGTGTGACCTCTTGGCACGTTTTGGTCACTGTTTACTCCCATCCTTGTCAGGGCTCTTCCCTGGGCTTCCTGATGCCACTGTCTGCTGAGTCCCCATCACAGACTTCTCCTCCTCTCCCAACTCCCTCCAGGCACCACCTCAGGACCACTGCACTTTGCATTCTGTACATTCCCTTTGATGGTCTCATCAATCTCCACGGCTGCCATTATCACCATATCACTGATGACCCACACATGTGTCTCTCAGCAGACCTCCTGAGGTTAAGATGCACATGTTCAATTCTCTTTGAATAACGCATTGGGAAGGCCCATAACTGAACACGTCCAAAGATTAACTTAGTCAGAGTGATATTTTTAAAACGCACAATAGATGTCACCCCTCTGCACAAAATTTTTCAATGTCTACTCATCCTGCTCTAAGTAAAAGCCTAAGGCACTACATTGGCCCACAAGGCTCTACACAATCTGTCTCCATCCTTCCACTTCTCTGACTTTATCTCCTACTACTCTCTGCCTTACTCAGGACACTCTAGCCATACTAGCCAGACATGCTCCCACGACAGGGCCTTTGCACTTGGTTTTCCTCTGTCTGTTCTCCCTCTAGATATAAGCACGTGCTCTCTCACATCTTTGAAGACTTTAGTCAACTATCAGCTCTTGGTAAGCCTTTCCCTGAAAATCCTATATAAAATTGCAACCCACCCCTCAACCTAACATTCCTTATCCTCTTTCACTAATTTTTTTGTCTTTATAACACTTATAAATATCTGACATACATATACTTTGTTTATTTATTGTCAATTTCCCTCTACTAGGTTATAGGCTACATCATGGCAGGAATTTTGTTCCCTTTTGTTCATTGCATTCCTAAGGCCTACAATAGGGCCTGACACAGAGGATACGGTCAATAAGTAACTGTGGAATAAATAAGTGAATGAATATCCAACCCCTCACTCCCCAAACCTGCTATTCATCCTTTCAGTAAATGGCACTCCCAGCTACCTAGATGCCCAATACAGAAACCCAGGGCTAGCTAGAACTCAGCTCATACCACACATTAAACCAAAAGTCAGCCCTCCAGCTATCCCCTGAAAATTGTCTTCCTCTCCTACCTCCTGTCACAGAGTTATTTCCTATTCATCCCTCAGGTTCCATCCTAAACATCATTTTTACAGACTATGTCTGTTGTTTCCTTTTAAATACCCAACTAGGCCTAATACATGTCTGGCCTATACTAAGTGTTCATCAAATATTTGTTGAATGAATAAATGGCATTTCTCAGAAATGCCAGATTAGGTTCCCCTGCTCTCTGTTGTTATAGCACCCTGTAAATTTCATATAACACTCATCCCACTTTACAATAATTACTTTGTTTAATGTCCTTCTTCTCCACTAGATTATAAACTTTCTGAAAACAGAGATCTGCATGAAGGTAGGAACGAACAAGGGAAGGTCCTAAAACCCAGAGAGGACTGGCCTGACTACGGAAGGTCGTGCTGGTAATACAGGAAGGTTGGTTGAATCAATTAGGGACAGGAGCTTGATTACAGATGAATGGATCCAGAGAAAGGGCCTTCATTCCATTTTTAGATATCAAACGGAGAGAGGGAGTATAATAAAATAAGCTGGGCATATTTGGTCTCATACTTCTATAGAAATCAAATACAGTACCAGTTAATTTTTAGTTTGGCTTGATTACTAAACCACCAAAATTTAGCCAACATACTATTATTCATTTATTAACTTACCAATTTCAAAGACTTCTAATTTCAAGCTTGTATATTCTCTTAGATATCAGACTGCAGTCTAATTGCTCTAATAATACACTTGATTAATTTACACAGTTTAATTGCTAATTTAGAAGACTATCTACCTATATCTGTGTAGATAGGTAAAATAGATAGACAGACATTCAGACATGTGCATACACACACAAACATCCATTTTATTTATTTTTTTGTGTGTGTGAGGAAGATCAGCCCTGAGCTAACATCCAATGCCAATCCTCTTTTTCCTGAGGAAGACTGGCCCTGGGCTAACATCCTTGCCCATCTTCCTCTACTTTATATGGGACGAGGCCACAGCATGCTTTGACAAGCGGTGCATCAGTGCGTGCCCGGGATCCGAACCTGCAAACCCCGGGCCACGGAAGTGGAGCGTGCACACTTAACCACTGCACCACCGGGCCAGCCCCTCAAACATCCATTTTATAGATGAGGAAACTGACCCAGAAGGATTTTTCTTGTTTTTTTTTTTTTGAGGAAGATTGGCCCTGAGCTAACATGTGTTGCCAACCTTCCTCTTTTTCTTTTTTCTCCCCAAAACCTCAGTACATAGTTCTATATCCTAGTTGTAGGTCCTTCTAGTTCTTCTGTGTGGGATGCCACCTCAGCATGGCTTGATGAGCAGTGAGTATGTCTGCACCCAGGATCCAAACTGGCAAACCCCGGGCCGCTGTGGTGGAACATGAGCACTTAACTGCTACGCCACCAGACCAGTCCCCTAGCAGGATTTTTTATTTACCTCAAGTTCTCATAGTTTGTAAGTGGTGGAGCCAGGATTTCAACTGAGGTCTCTATGACTTCAAAGTCCATGCAGTTTTACGATTCCACAATGTTTCCATAACATGTTATAAATTCAGAGGGAAACTATTTGTATGAAGAATTATAGTAAAAATTAACATAAATTAAGATTATTTTAGCCCAATACTAAGTACTTATGGTAGTTCTTGGATGTATTTAATATTAATTTGCTCACAGGTGATGATAGAAATGTCTACCATGAGGGTCTATCCAATATTCTTTGAATTTTTATTAGATATAGACAGTAGAGCCATTATCGTCAGCTTAAACTTACATCCTGTTCTCACCAACAATGATCCCCACTCAAGCTCAGTCAGCTTTATTCTACTCTGAATTTGTTTCTACAACTTAAAGATAAACTTAATAGTAAGACTGCGCCTTCTTCTCTTTGTTGTGCCCGCTGTACCCTTGGTTCTTGTCGAAAGAAGGAATGATTTAGGATGAGGAGAAAACAGAAACAAGCTACTATCCATTTCCAGCACAAGCTACTATCAATAACAAATCATAGCCTTGAATATTCCTGAATTTCAGAAATATATCATCAAAAGAATGTACATATGCATTGAGAACCCTGAATCTGCATTTTGTTATAATTTTGGTGAATATTAATTATAAATTTATCAGTCAGTTTGATTCAACCCTCAAATTGATGAAATAACAATGAAGCATATATAATCACATAAAACTGAGATCATCAACAGCTAGGATTTATCCCAATAAATAAATTTGTTAGGAATAAATTTCCAAGAAGATTCAAAGTGCTGATGCTACATCACTGTGGTGACAAGACAGTATTGCAATCAAATGTGATACAAACACTCATGCCTGACCAAGCTACTCAGTTTTCTAAGGCAAAACCCCAATAAATTGTTATTTATAGGCATTCACATCATAATTATTTTTTTAACCTTTAAAATTAAATTACATTACTATCTTACAGCTTTGAAGGCACATACATATTGCGGTATTGTCTATTATGGTGATCGTTTCATTAGAGAGTGACCCAGTCAACAGTTGGGTCTAACCCATTTAACTGCCTGATCTATTTAGTTGCCCCATTAGGGACTTTTAGTCCATTACAAACATTATTTAAACTATCATTGGCTTTGGCTCGAGGAGAAACAAAATAAAAAATATAATTTATTGTTTTGATAGGGTCGACAAAGAGTTTTGATGTTCTAACAGATTCAAATTAAGACAGTAGCCACCAGCTAAAGAAATAAGCCATTAGGATATAAACAGAAGACTATGAATAATTATTTCTGTACCTCCTATTCTCTCAGCCTCTTGCCCTTCCCCTTCACTGGACCACTCTTCCTTATCCATCTAGACTCAGGTTAATGGCCCTTCTTCCTGAATTACGTCCCCTTGTTATGTGCTTCCTCTACTCTCCCTGTCATGATACTCATGCTTGGTTGTAAGTATATTTTTAACATCCCATCTTGCTGCTAGGTTATAAGATCGCTGAGGACAGCGTTCATGCCTGTCTTTTTACCACTCTGTACCCAACACCCAGCACAGTACCTGACCCATGAGAGGTGTGCTGTACATGTTTGCTAAATTGAAATAATGAAATTGAAGTTAATTTGATCACTAACAATGATTTGTAGTTAGGACCATAGTGAAACTTGTTAGTTTTACTTCCTACTACCTGTAGGAAATTCATGTCTATGGGCAAAGAATCACATACAAAGACTTTCAGAACAGCATTATAATAGACAAAAATAAGAGAATGGATAAATAAATTCTTATAGGTATAGTCATACAAGAGAATATTTCGAAGTCTAGATAAGGTTATATTTCTGAAGAGTTTTTGAATGACATGGGAAAATTCTCATGATATAGTTTAAATAGCAATAAAATTAATATTTACAGAGTGTTATGAGACAGCCATTCTTCTAACAGCTTTATACATATTAACTAATTTAATCCTCACAACAAATCTACAAGATCCCCAAGTAATTCATATATACATGAAAGTCTGAGAAGCACTGACCCTTCCCATTCATTTTACAGGAGAGAAAAACTAAGGCCAAAAGAGTTAACATCCTTTTCCCAAGGCTGCACAGCTAGGAAGGGGAGGCGGGGTAAGAATAGAAGAGCTGGATTCGAACCCAAGATGCTTGAAACTTAGACTAGTGTTCTTTCGTTATACAGTGTTGTAAAGCTTTGAATTTGATGGATCTTTCTTTTTCTCCCCTTTCTCCCACCTCCAAATGGTTTTCACCCCATAGAGTACCTAAAGCTTGGTAATACATAAATACCATGTCATTCCCTGAGGAAATTTAGAGTTGGCAGAGGGAGGCTTAGAAATTAAGTGCCTGAAAGCCAGTAACTGGCCCCAGAGATCTCCGAGGACTGTTGTCCTGTCCAAGATTCCATGACATCTGCACCACAGCCTTGAATAGAAACCAGAATGCCGGTATCCGATGCAGTGAGAATTTATTTCATAGTTATCAAAGCAAACCAAAGGTTATCAGTGGGTTGGACATTTAAAGATTAAGTACAGCTGATCGCACTCAACTCTTATGCAGGTAGCTTAACTTCAGTGGGTCTGGTCTCTCTCTGGAGGGAAAATGGAGGTGTTTATGATCCTGTATCATAATGGGTTCCAGGTGACCCAGGCTAGGCGGCTGAGTCAGGCCCTCTCTTCTTTGATTTACATGGCAGGATCCAGGCCATCCCTAAATTGAAAAGATATCGTAATGAGCAAATGCAGAAAAAGAAAGGAGAAAAAAAGAGCTGAGGGAAAACCTAAAGTGCTTTTCCAAGTCCAAAGTGAGCTATGGCTGCCCTCTCTGCCTCGGAAGGTATGGTCATAAATTACCAGCTAATGTTTAGCACTGGGGCTCTGGCTCATGATATATTACAGAAGACAAGATGCCTCCAAGCAGAAAACACTGTAATTGGGGAGCAATAACATCTGTGTCAGTCACGGGACTGCAGCTAAAATGAACTGAGAAGTTACAGGCTGGGCTGCACATGCAAAATAATAATACGCACATTTTTCAGCTAAAAAGATATGTCATCAAGATATGGGCCTCTTTAAATTCTTTGGTGTCATGATAGCCTGAAGAGTACCAGTAAGACCCCCAGATTTCTGTTTTAACATTAGCACTATGTTAGCCAACACCTCAAGGGAATTACAGTTTAGAAGGCAAAGAAGTCTGAGGAAATCAGAGTTTGGGCTTAGTTTTCTAGGGCTTACATTCTGGTCGTTGCAATGCTTTGCTATATTGAGCAGGTCACCTAATCGTTCTGAGCCTCCTAATGTGGCATGGCCAAAGAATTCACGCATGACAGAGCTGAGTCTCAAACCCTGATCCTCTGGCTATAAATCCTGTCATCTTTCCAGTGCATCTCTGTTACAACATTGATACTTAAGTGATTGTAATACGATGAGTAGATGCTTAGTTATTCTGAGACTGAAGTGTGTGTGAGGGACTTTTGTTCCTGGATACATCAAAATAAAAAAGAACAAGAAATTGTAACCTTCCACTGTAAAAATTCTCCAATAGCATCATAAAAGCTAAAAAACCATACCATCCAGAACTGTTCAGGAAGAGATTGCCAGTTGGGAATATTGTAGAGAGATCTACATTGAGTTAAAAATTCTGCTTACATGGCCAGTCTCTGAGATAGATCCCTTTCTACTCTGATAATTGGTGATCCTTCACTGTTTATAGGCCCAAAGTCCACCTGTGACTTCAAATACCCTCTCTCTTCAGAGGGGAATCAGGACTGTCCCAGTTTTGCACTGAAAGTCCTGAGACTGAGTCATAGGCAAGCAGGAATCACCCTACTTCTTCCACCCTGCTGTGTCTCCTTGGGCCTGGTCCAAACCAGCACAGTGCTATTACCCACATCTTCACAGCCACAGGAAAGGCTGAACGAACAATTTAAAAAGTCCTTGTCACTACACTATGGATCTTGAGCAAACCTCTAGGAGGCTTCATCTCACTTTCATTCCAACCTACATGCTCAGGTACCTGGGCAGGCACCTGGGTTTGTCTCTCTGGCTAGTCGTCTTAGAGCAATGCTTCAGGTGGGCTGTCTGCTTGGCTTCACCACTAGACACTGTCTTTCAGGTCTATCAACCCCACACTCCTCCTCCTGCCAGACCCCATTTATGTGTTTATCACTGGGCCACCACTTATCGGGAAAGGGTGCTACTGGGTTGCCCTTAAGCCACTGCTGCTGCGCAGTCCTAGCCAATGTTCGATATAATCCAACATCAAAGCTACCCTGTGGATTTCTCACTGCCAAACTACTGTATCAGCTCTGTATTTGTTGCCAGAAATTATTTAAAAAGCTCGTCGTTTGCAGACAAGAGCTTTCCAAGGGCTCAAACACATTTTTATACACTTACTTGTCTTCTTGTTTGCTGGCTAGTGTTGCCTTTGACTATATTGAATATCCTCCTCCTGTGGCACATAAAAGTTCCTTTACTTTCTAACAATAAATTAATTCTTATTATGAAAAAAAGTGAGAGAATATGAAGTATGGTAGATTGGAAAGTCCAATTTTTGTTTTTCATTGGATTTTGAAGGCTGTTGGTTTATTTTAAACTATTCTAAGGTTGTTGTTTGTTTGTGTTTTACATTTATATCTCAAGAAATGCTGTGAAGATGAAACTATATGGAATGGATCAATACTTAGCACAGAACCCAAAACCATACATCCAAAATATGTCCTCTGGGCCGGCCTGGTGGCACAAGCGGTTAAGTGCGCGCGCTCCGCTGTGGCGGCCCGGGGTTCGCCGGTTCGGGTCCCAGGCGCGCACCGACGCACCGCTTGTCAAGCCATGCTGTGATGGTGTCCTACATAAAGTGGAGGAAGATGGGCATGGATGTTAGCCCAGGGCCAGTCTTCCTCAGCAAAAAGAGGAGGATTGGCAGACATTAGCTCAGGGCCGATCTTCCTCACCAAAAAAAAAAAAAAAAAATCAAAATATGTCCTCTTCTTTCCCCAGAGTTAGAGACATTCCTAACAATCCCTCAGGTGTCTTTTTATTATTATTAATTTCTATCTTACAAAAAGGATCTGAAGCAGTCTTCTGGAAAGGTGGACAATGTCCTAAGGCTCTTCCTTTGGAGTATCTAACACTGCTAGCCTGGTGGAGAAAAGTGGAAAGGTTGAAGGGAAGATGATAAGATGTCCCAGTTAAGAAACTGGTTAAAATGCTGTGAGATTCTGATCCCTACAGGCATCCATTTGACAAAAACACTGGGATAAATTTCCACTGGGGCAGCAACTTCTGTTGTCTGTTTAATATGCATTCTCTCCTTCTTCCTTACTAACAGAGTGTCAGTTTTCTTGTAGGCATCCATTCATTCTCCCTCACAGCTAAGGGTGACCGATGAAATGCAAGTGGAAGTTTATAAAATGGGCTCACTCAACTGGAAGGGACAACCCTGGACCTTCTGCCCTCCTTCCTCCTTGTTACTACCTACAATGTGCTAGGTTGCCAGATTTAGCAAATAAAAATACAAGACGTCTAGTCAAATTCGAATTTCAGATAAACAACAAATAATTTGGGGGTATAACTATATCCTATGCAGTTTGGGATATGCTTATATTAAAATTTATTTGTTGCTTATCTGAAATTGAAATTTAACTGGGCATTCTGCATTTTATCTATTTTATCATGTCCCCCAGAATGTGGACATGAAGACTGAAGCAGCTATCATGGACCATAAAGAGAACTTACGGCCAAAAGTCACATCAAGGATGACAGAGTGGAAATATGGAAGAGTCCAGTCATAGAAGACCAGGAAGTGCCACATTAACCCTGGGCCACCTTCCTCGGAACTTTTTCTACATGAGATAAGTGAAGTTTTATCTTGTTTGAGCCACCGTTATTTGGAATTTGTTACATGTAGCCAAACTCAGTACCAACTAGTAAACTACTATTTCCACATACCTTTTTCTCTCTACCCTCTTTCATGCTTCTTTCTCTCTCCCTACTGACCTCCATGTGCATTTTAGGTTGATTTTATTCATTTACAAGGATGAATGGGGAGAATAAATCTCACATAATAATTTGTGACCTTCCTACATCCTCAGAAACAGCTTGAACTAAGGGGGAAAATATAGAAATATGACCTGAGTTCCTTTAGAAAAACAGTGCCTGTGGGACTCCCAAAAGACCACCAAGCAATGAAGAAATTTCCTTCAAAGGACCACCATGAACATATTGTATCTAGAGATGTTTGTTTTGGGGACGATGTGAAATTAGGCAGAGATGGGAAGCACCAATGAAATTCTAAAGAGAAGGGGATACATTGGAAAATATCCGATTCTATTTTCTATTCTATATTTATTCTCTTCTAATAGAAATTCTATTCCATTTTCTAAAATATACAGACTCTATGGCACTGTGCATTGCATTAATAATTATAGATAATAATTATTAAACACTTACCATATATCACAACTATACTAAGCATTTTATACATTTCTATACACATATGCATTATTTAACCCTCATGCTGACGCTATGAGGTTGATATTATTAGAAGTTTTATTTTGCATATAAGCAAATCAAGGATCAGAAAGAAAAATGAACTTCTTCCAAATCAAAAAGCATGCAAGACGTGCAGCAGGAGTTTGAATCCAGGTCTTTCTGGCTCCAAAGCCTAGATTTTGTGCTTTTAATCACAATATTGTATTGCTCCCACTTTATCTGATGATTTGACAAAGACATTTCAGGATTGAATTCAGTTCTTTCATTCACAAACACACACACACAAACACACAGCACATATATACATATACGTATATATATATAACTCCTGAACTGAGGGGAAAAACTTCAGTTTTTCCTGAAGTTGTAATACAACTTCACAGGCAAAAAGATCGACCACATGTTAAATGAATTGGAGTCTCACTTTCCAACAACCTGCACTTAAGCTCTACAGAAGAAAGGATGCTCTGCCTAGACTCAGCTCCTTTCTAAAAATAACTAAAAGCATAATACAAAACACCAGATTTTTATCAGTTTGGTTGTTACTCAGCTCCACTTATTGAGCGGTGAAACTGATGTCCAGAAATCAGAGTATCCTAGGAAAGTGTTAGAATTGGGGGGTGGGGGGGTAGGTACACCTGGAAAAGAATAAGAGTTTAACATAAAGTGACCTAAGCATCACGTGTCTAACCTTCTCTACCAGCTTGCTCTTACCATGAGAACATTTCCATTTTTAAGTCTCTTAAAAACCACAGATTAATCAGGCAAACCCACAACACAGACTCATTTTGCTGTAACTTAGCTTTAGCATTCCCTGAGAATGCCCAGAAAATTTGGACTGGACTTAGCCTCCTTGGACCTGCAGACACAGGCCATGGTGGTGTAACATGATGAAGAGCTCCCTCTGAAGATTGCTGAATCACAGGAAAAGCATAAACCAAGCAGGAAAAATGTGCCTTGCACTTTTCCATGGAATTCACCTACTGCAACTGGGGGTGGTTAGGTTTTCATGAATAGGGCACCCAAGGAGAATAGCTAATAACAGACTGATCCAGAATTGAGAAAGAATAGCATGGCATCTTGCCCCAGTCATGAATAGATGACATAACAAAGGAAGAGGAAAAAGAAACAAGGAACCCAGGAGTAATGGGGAGACCAGGGCTCACCAGCCAGGCGTCTGGTAAGCACAGAGTGTGGGAACTTTTCCTTGCCTCTGAGACACATATTGTTGTCCAACAATGGTACGGCGGCTGACGTTGCAAAGTCTCTATTTCAGAGGAGAAACCAGCAGAGGTGTTCTGCTCCTCCTCTCCCCTTTGGGAAATCCCGGGAAGTGCCAGCCAGCTTGCATTATTGTTAAAGATGTGAAACAACAACATGCAGCAAGCTCTGTATTCATAACAGGCAGGGAATGGGGTTAATAGAATTCTCAGGGCCTCATGACAATGTCATGTAGTAAAACTTGCTCTGGACTGGGACGCTAGAGAATAACAGTGGAGTCCCCACTCAGCCACCAACTTAACAAGAGACTTTGGCAAGTAACCCCATCTCTCTGGTCCTCAATGTCCTCATCTGTAAAGAAGGTTATATTGCTGGATTAATGCATCTCTTCATTCAACAATATTTACTGAGCTAGAGTTACATAAAAGGATGCCTCATGGATCTTACATTCTAGTGAATGTGATAGACAATAAAGAAGTAAACTAATAAAAGTCTTTTGGCAATAAGGGCCATGAAGAAAAAAATCATAGTAAAAGGAAAGAGACTAATGAGTTTAGTTGGCACTCTAAAATAAGGTTGTCAGGAAGAGGAGACATTGAGCAGAAACTAGAATGATGAGAAGGAGACAGCCAAGTGAAGATCTGGGGAAAGAATATCCCAGGCAGAAGGACAGCCATAAAATAGGAACATGCATGGCGTATTTGAGGTACATCAAGGGGACCAACGTGGCAGGAGGAGAGGGTGCAAGGGGAAAGGTGGTTGGAGATGAGTTGGGGAGATAAGCAGGAACCAGCTCATGTAAGTTTAGAATCAGATTTTAAGTTTAATGTGTGATCCAAAATGATCGGAGGGTATTTATTGAGCAGAGAGGTGCCTTGAACCTCATTGAAAGATCACTCTAGCTGATGACAGTAGAGAGATCATTTATTCATTCAATAATAATTGACTGAGCATCAATATCCACCACGCTTTGCTGCAAGTGCAGGAGGTATACATCAGTGCACAAAACAGCTCTCTGTTCTGATAGAGATTACATTCCAGTGGAAGACCATTTGGAAAACTACAGCAGAGGTCTACTGAAAAATGATGATGACTTGGGAAAAGGTGGTGGTAATAGAACTATTGAAGACTGCTCCGATTCTAGATTTGTCTTGAAGGCGGAACCAAAAGGATTTGTTGATAGATGGATGTGGGGGTAAGAAAATAAATAATAAAGAATGACTCCTATATATATACTCCTATGTATATATATATACACACACACACACACAATTATACATATATATCCCTCTCCCTCACTCTCTCCTCTCTTTCTCTCTCTCTCCCCCACCCCTTCTATCCTTGTCTCTTTCCTGCCTCTCTCTCCCCTTTGCTCTCCCTCTCTCTCCTTCTATCTCTCTCTCCCTCTCTCTCTTGTTTTTTAACCTGAGCTTACTCCTGAATGCATCCTTCTCATCATTCTAATTTCTTCTCAATGTCCCCTCTTCAGAGAGCCTTCCCTGACAACTTCAGTTTAGAGTGCCAAGTTAATTCATTACTCTCTTTACCTTTACTATTGTTGTGCCATTTGCTGAAATGAGGAAGATTTGGGAGGAGCACAGTCTTATCTGGAGTCCTGATTTGGAGAGGTTAAGTTTAAGATGGCCATTTAATATTCAGGAGAAGATGCTGAATATGCTAGTTTGACACATAGCTTGGAGGTTGGGGGAAAGGTTGGAGATGAACATATAAATTTTGGATACCACCTAAGATATACTGATGAGAAGAGGACAAAGTACTTCCTAGAGTATTCCAAAAATTAGAGGTCAAGAAGGGGAGGAGTAGCTAGTGAAACAGAAAACAAAGAGAGCATGATGCCCCAGAAAACAAGTGAAGAAAGTCTTCCAGAAGGAGAAAATCATCAGCTTTCTCAACTGCTTGGGAGTTGAGTAAATATTGAAAAAGAACCATTGTATTTTTTCAGGGAGGCCATCGGTGACCTTGAGTGGTTCCAGTGGACTTATAGGGACAAAATCCTGATCAAAGTCGATTAAACAGAAAATGGGAGGTGTGGAATTACAGACAGCTCCCATAAGTTTAGACAGCTCTTTTGCAAAATTTGATCACAAAGGAGAGTAGAAAAATGGACAGCAACTACCAAGACGGGAGCGTTAGTTTGTGTTTTAAGATGGGAGCTGTAATTTGAAAAACCAAATAAAAAAGATTTTTTTGACACAATCATGAAAATTTCAATGAAGACTGATATAAAATGATATCAAAGAATTATTAATTTTGCTAAGAGTGATTATGGAATTGAGATTATGATTTTTTATATTCCATATGAAATACATATTACTAAATAAAATAATACTAGGATTTTCTGTAAAATATATGAACAAGAAAAAGTTTAGCGGAAAGAGACAAAACTAGATGGGCAAAATACAATCATTGAACTTGGATGATGGGTATACGGAGTTCATTATACTCTTCTCTCTACTTTTGTGTATATGTCAAAAGTCTTTTAAAGTGAAAAAAGACAAAAGCGAGAGCTAGTTACATTATGGCAGTCTGCTTCTATCATAATGGTCCAGCCACCTGCTAGGGTGGTGTCAGAGGAGGCTGAGTGGGAAGCCAGGACTCTCACCACCTACCAGAGATGGTGAGCCCCGTCTCCCCTCAGTGTCAGTGGAGGGCATGTAGACAGCAGTAATGAGACATCCTCTCCCTTCCAGCTAGGGTGATGTTTGTCAGCAGAGGCCTAGGGAGAAGCCTGACCCCACCCACCCACAGCAATAATGAAGCCCCTTTCCCCCTGGAGTATCACGGAAGGTTGAGTGGGGAACTGGACTTCCACCCTTGCTTGGCAGTAAAAAGGCAGGTCTCCCATCCCCCACCAATGTGGAACTAGAGGAGGCTGCTAAAACAGAAGATTTAAATGAGATCCAGAGTCTCATGATACAATACCCAAAATGTCCAAGAAACGAACGAAAATCACTCATCATACCAAGAACCAGGAAAATCTCAACTTGAATGAGAAAAGACAATCAACAGAGGCCAACACCAAGATGACACAGATGTTGGAATTATCTGATAAGAATTTTAAAGCATCCATCATAAAAATGCTTCAACAAGCAATTATGAACACACTTGAAACAAATGAAAAAAAAGTCTCAAATAGTATGTACAAACACAGCAGGTTAGGAAGATAAGAATGCAGATAATTACTATCTTCCACATTGTTCATATTGAGAAACTGAGTATCCCAGAGTCAGGAGACTTGAATAAGTCTCAGTCTACAGCTGGTCCTGTGCATCACCATCCCTGGAGTCCCAGCTACTTAACACATCACATATTTCCCAAAACTCAGGCTACATTTCGGCAACTCCACAGCCTATTGCATCACTGAATGTTTTCCCAGCCTGCTCCCTGGAAAAAAGGTTTAGGGTTTCAGCGCATCACTTCAGTAAGAATATTGTATCCAAAGTAATGCTAACTCCCACAGACTAAGATTTCACAGATTTCAAGATTTCTTCTGAAGTTGCATCCTGTTTCTCCCTTTCCAGGAGTTGTAAACTTGAAAACATTTATTAATACATTCCAGAAAGGTTAGAACACACTCCAGGGAGGTAATCAGAAATGAATTGTGGTGCTAATGCTCTAATCATTTGGGGAAATGTCTGCATCCTTCCTATCAGTGCAACATCATGGAAAACCGGGGGTAGAGAAACAAAGAACAGAAAGAACACAGCATATGCATCCTCAAAGCCTGGTGTTTCTGTTCCTTTGCCTAGTTTTTGGCCTTGGCTCACTGTTTGTGGTACCAGTGGATACGTATTTCTAAACTCAAGGTACAAATAAGCTAATTTCTAAAAGAAAGCGACAGAGGGAGAAGTCAAGATGGTGGCGTAGGCAGACTCTGAACTCACCTCCTCCGGCGGACACAGCCAATTTACAACTACTCGTGGAAAAATTACCCCTGAGACAGAACTGAAAACTGGATAAGAGGAACTTCTGCAACAACGGACAATCCTAACTGAGGTGGAAGAGGCAGAAACTCCCTTCTGGAGAGGAAAAACACTGCCTTCACAAGCCGCCAGGGAGCAGCCGCCAGGGAGCAGCCCACAGGTACGCAGCCTCCCTGGAGGCGTGGGGCCCTGAGCCGGGGAGCGCCCCCGCTGTGGGCATTTTGTGGACCCAGCACAATCGAGACGAGTGGCATAATATCTGACTTTGCCTGCTACTAAAACATTGGGGAGTACCCCCAGAAAACTCAGTTCACAAAGACGTTAAAACCGGCTCTTAAAGGGCCCACGCACAAACTCACTCGTTTCAGAAAGCAACCTAAAATCACCAGAAAGACAGGTGCACAGTGCTGTGGTGAAAAGAGACTCACCTGATAGGCCCTGTGTGCATCTCAGTGAGAGGTGAGACCTCTCCAGGGACTGGGACATTGGTGGCAGCCATTGTTGTGGCCTGGTGTGGGCGTGCTGGCACAGACGCCATTGGAGTTCTCCCTGGGGCCTGCTAGCCCAGGGTCTGCCCCACCCACTAGAGCACCGATTTAATCCAGCTCAGCCAGGGCAGGCAGCCCACCCTAGAGACTGGCCCCACCCAACAACAAGCCCTCAGGCAACTTGTGGGCCTGCATAGATTGGTGACTGGATTCTCTGCAGCCTGGCATCTGAGCCTACTTCAGTGGGGCAGGGCATGCACAAGGAGTGGGTGGAGAGCGTGGGGCGGTGGTGGAGTGTGTGCGGCTCCCGCCGTGGAGAGACTGGGTCCGCTTTGGGAGGTCGGGGCGCACACACGGGGCAGGACTGTGTTGACAGTGTGTGTGGACCTGTGGGTGGCAGGGCTTGTCAGCTGCAGAAGACTTGTGCTTCTCAAAGACTCACATAGGGGTTTGCCCCACCTTCCAAAGCCTGAAACAATTGGGTGCTCCCGGGCCTGAGGCCAGCCCCACCCAGCTGCAATCCTCAGAAAACTGACAAGAGACCTAAAGGCTGGAGGCTTATAGCAATTGTAAGGCCCTGAGCCTAACAACCTGCCACGCTGGGGGCCTACTCACTTAAAAGAAATACTGCAACACAAATGCGGTATTAGAACTTGCAGCCAACTGTGCTGGGGCTCCCCACACCTGATAAAGAGACTGAAGGGCCCACAACAACTACAAGCAGCTGAGCATTACAACAGCTGGCCAGGAGCATAACTCGGCCTCCCTGGGCGCCTACAGGGAAAGCAAACAGGCCACAACAGAAGGACACACGTAGGCCACAACAGAAGGACACACGTAGCCCACATAGGGGTCACCCTTGGAACATTGAGAACTGAGGGAAGCACACGGCAGGCCTCCTAAGCCATCACTTACATAAGGCCACCTATCCAAGAGCAGGAGACGTAGCTGGGCTACCTAATACGTAGTCACAAGCACAGGGAAAGAGGCAAAATGAGGAGGCAAAGGAATACATTCCAAGTAAGGGAACAGGACAAAACCCCAGAAAAGGAACTAAGTGAAACAGAAATGAGCAACCTACCCAACAGAGAGTTCAAACAAAGAGTGTTAAGGATGCTCACTGATGTGGGGAGAAGAATAGATGAACTCAGTGAGAATGTCAACAAAGAAATGGAAGATATAAAAAAGAACCAATCAGAAATGAAGAATACAATACTGGAAATGAAAAATTCACTAGAGGGACTCAAAAGCAGAGTAGAGGATACAGAACAACGGATCTGTGAGCTGGATGACAGACTAGAAGAAATTACCCAGCTGAACAGGTAAAAGAGAAAAGAATTAAAAAGAGTGAGGACAGTCTAAGGGACCTCTGGGACAACATCAAGCGCAATAACATCCATGTTATAGGTGTCCCAGAAGGAGAAGAGCGAGACAAAGGGGCAGAGAATCTATTTCAAGAAATAATAGATGAAAACTTCCCTAACCTAAGGAAGGAAACAGACATCCAGGTACAGGAAGCACAGAGAGCCCCAAACAAGATAAACCCAAAGAGGCCCACACCAAGACACATCAGAATCAAAATGTCCAGAATTAAAGATAAAGAGAGAATCCTAAAAGCAGCAAGAGAAAGTCAAGTTACGTACAAAGGAAACCCCATAAGGCTATCAGTTGACTTCTCAGCAGAAACCTTACAGGCTAGAAGAGAATGGCACGATATATTTAAAGTGCTAAAAGGAAAAAACTTACAGCCAAGAATACTCTACCCAGCAAGGTTATTATTCAAAATGGAAGGAGAGATAAAAAATTTCCCAGACAAGCAAAAATTAAAGGAGTTTGTTAACAAGAAACCAGTGCTACAAGAAATGTTAAAGGGACTGATTTAAGGGGAAAAGAGAAGACCACAAATAGGAAAAAATATCTATTTCCATGATAAGAGGGTAATGGATACAAATGCACAAAAAAGAGGTTAGATATGATATCAAAAACATAAAAGGAGGGAGGAGGGGAGTTAAAGAATAGAGCTTTCAGACAGAGGTCAAACTAAAGAGACCATCAATTCTGTATAGAAGAAGAAAGGAACAGAGAAGGACTACTAAAACACTGAGAAAAAAAAAAGTTAAAAAATGGCAGTAAGTACATACTTATCAATAGCTACTTTAAACGTCAATGGACTAAATGCTCCAATTAAAAGGCATAGGGTGGCTGATTGGATAAAAAAACAAGACCCATATATATGCTGCATATAAGAGACACACTTCAGACCTAAAGACACTCACAAACTGAAAGTGAAGGGATGGAAAAAGATACTCCACGCAAATGGCAATGAAAAGAAAGCTGGGGTAGCAGTTCTCATATCAGACAAAATAGACTTTAAAACAAAAACTGTAAAAAGAGATAAAGAAGGGCATTACATAATGATCAAGGGAACAATCCAACAAGAGGATATAACACTTGTAAATATCTACACACCCAATGTAGGTGCACCTAAATATATAAAGCAGTTATTAACAGACATAAAAACAGAAATAGACAGTAACACAATAATAGTAGGGGACTTTAACACTCCACTTACACCAACAGATAGATCATCCAAACAGAAGATCAATAAGGAAACATTGGCCTTAAATGATACGCTAGAACAGATGGACCTAGTAGATATATACAGAGCATTCCATCCAAAAACCGAAGAATACACGTTCTTTTCAAATGCACATGGAACATTCTCCAGGATTGATCACATATTAGGCCACAAAACGAGTCTCCATAAATTTAAGAAGATTGAAATAACACCAAGCATCTTTTCTGACCACAATGGTATGAAACTAGAAATCATCTATAGGAAGAAAATCAGAAAAGCCACAAATACGTGGAGATTAAACAAAATGCTACTGAACAATGACTGGGTCAACGAAGAAATCAAAGAAGAAATCAAAAAATACCTGGAGACAAATGAAAATAAAAATACGACATGCCAGAATTTATGGGATACAGCAAAAGCGGTTCTAAGAGGGAAGTTTATAGCAATACAAGCCTATCTCAACAAACAAGAAAAATCTCAAATAAACAATCTAACAATGCAC
This sequence comes from Diceros bicornis minor, assembly GCF_020826845.1. Taxonomy (NCBI): domain Eukaryota; kingdom Metazoa; phylum Chordata; class Mammalia; order Perissodactyla; family Rhinocerotidae; genus Diceros; species Diceros bicornis. Next base: position 12,614,842 of record NC_080755.1, on the reverse strand, counting down.
CTAAAGGAACTGGAAAAAGAAGAACAAACAAAGCCCAAAATCAGTAGAAGAAGGGAAATAATAAAAATCAGAGCAGAAATAAATGAAATAGAGACCAAAAAAACAATAGAAAAAATTAATAAAACCAAGAGCTGGTTCTTTGAAAAGATCAACAAAATTGACAAACCTTTAGCTAGACTCACCAAGAAAAAAATAGAGAAGGCACAAGTAAGTAAAATCAGAAATGAAAGAGGAGAAATTACAACAGACACCCCAGAAATACAAAAGATTATAAGAGAATACTATGAAAAGCTGTATGCCAACCAATTCGACAATCTGGAAGAAATGGATAAATTCTTAGAATCATACAACCTTCCAAAACTGGATGAAGAAGAAGTAGAGAATTTGAATAGACCAATCACCAGTAAGGAGATCGAAACAGTAATCACAAACCTCCCCAAAAATAAAAGTCCAGGACCAGACAGCTTCCCTCGTGAATTCTACCAAACATTCAAAGAAGACTTAATACCTATTCTTCTCAAACTCTTCCAAAAAATTGAGGAGCGGGGGAAGCTCCCTAACTCATTCTATGAAGCCGACATTACCCTGATACCAAAACCAGACAAGGACAACACAAAAAAAAAGAAATTTACAGGCCAATATCACTGATGAACATCGATGCAAAAATCCTCAACAAAATACTAGCAAATCGCATACAACAATAAGTTAAAAAGATTATACACCATGATCAAGTGGGATTTATTCCAGGGATGCAGGGATGGTTTAACATTTGCAAATCAATCAATGTAATACACCACATTAATAAAATGAACAATAAAAATCACATGATCATCTCAATAGATGCAGAGAAAGCATTTGACAAGATACAGCATCCATTTATGATAAAAACTCTGAATAAAATGGGTATAGAAGGAAAGTACCTCAACATAATAAAGGCCATATATGACAAACCCACAGCTAATACCATCCTCAATGGTGAAAACCTGAAAGCTATCCCTCTAAGAACAGGAACCAGACAAGGATGCCCACTGTCACCACTCCTATTTAACATAGTACTGGAAGTCCTAGCCAGAGCAATCAGGCAAGAGAAAGAAATAAAAGGGATCCAAATTGGAAAAGAAGAAGTGAAACTGTCACTATTTGCAGATGACATGATTATATATATAGAAAACCCTAAAGAATCCACCAGAAAACTCTTAGAAGTAATAAACGAATATGGTAAAGTTGCAGGATACAAAATCAACATACAAAACTCAGTTGCATTTCTATACACTAACAACGAAGTAGCAGAAAGAGAAATTAACAATACAATCCCATTTACAATTGCAACAAAACGAATAAAATACCTAGGAATAAACTTAACCAAAGAGGTGAAAGATCTGTACACCAAAAACTATAAAACATTGCTGAAAGAAATTGAAGAAGACACAAAGAAATGGAAAGATATTCCGTGCTCTTGGATTGGAAGAATTAACATAGTTAAGATGTTCCATACTTCCTAAAGCAATCTATAGATTCAATGCAATCCCTATCAAAGTTCCAACAACGTTTTTCACAGAAATAGAGCAAAGAATCCTAAAATTTATATGGAACAACAAAAGACCCTGAATAGCTAAAGAAATCCTGAGAAAAAAGAACAAAGCTGGAGGTATCACACTCCCTGAATTCAAAATATACTACAAAGCTATAGTAACCAAAACAGCATGGTACTGGCACAAAAACAGACACACAGATCAATGGAATAGAATCGAAAGCCCAGAAATAAACCCACACATCTATGGACAGCTAATCTTTGACAAAGGAGCCAAGAACGTACAATGGGTAAAAGAAAGTCTCTTCAACAAATGGTGTTGGGAAAACTGGTTAGCCATATGCAAAAAAAGAAAGTAGACCCTTACCTTACACCATACACAAAAATTAACTCCAAATGGATTAAAGACTTGAATGTAAGACCTGAAACTATGAAACTTCTAGAAGAAAACATAGGCAGTACGCTCTTCAACATCGGTCTTAGCAACATATTTTCAAGCACCATGTCTGACCGGGCAAGAGAAACAATAGAAAAAATAAACAAATGGGACTACATCAAACTAAAAAGCTTCTGCACAGCAAAGGAAACCATCAACAAAACGAAAAGACAACCTAACAATTGGGAGAAGATATTTGCAAACCATACATCTGATAAGGGCTTAATCTCCAAAATATACAAAGAACTGATGCATCTCAACAACAAAAAAACTAACAACCCAATTAAAAAATGGGCAAAAGACCTGAACAGACGTTTCTACAAAGAAGATATACAGATGGCCAACAGGCACATGAAAAGATGTTCAAAATCATTAACTATCAGGGAAATGCAAATCAAAACTACAATGAGATATCACCTCACGCCCGTCAGAATGGCTATAATTGACAAGACAGGAAACAACGTGTGTTGGAGAGGATGTGGAGAGAAGGGAAGTCTCATACACTGCTGGTGGGAGTGCAAACTGGTGCAGCCACTATGGAAAACAGTATGGAGATTCCTCAAAAAATCAAGGATAGAACTACCATATGATCCAGCTATTCCACTGCTGGATATTTATCCAAAGAACTTGAAAACACCAATGCATAAAGATACATGCACCCCTGTGTTCACTGCAGCGTTACTCACAATAGCCAAGACTTGGAAGCAACCTAAGTGCCCATCAAGGGATGAATGGATAAAGAAGCTGTGGTATATATACACAATGGAATACTACTCAGCCATAGAAATGATGAAATCCAGCCATTTGTGACAACATGGATGGACATTGAGGGTATTATGCAAAGTGAAATAAGTCAGAGGGAGAAGGTCAAATACCGTATGATTTCCTTCATTAAGTAGTAGACAACAGCAACAATAAACAAACACATAGAGACAGAGATCGGATTGGTGGTTACCAGAGGGGAAGTGGGCAGGGAGGAGGGCAAAAGGGATAATTCAGCACAGGTGTGTGGTGATGGGTTGTAATTAGTATTTGGGTGGTGAACATGATGTAATCTATGCAGAAATAGAAGTATAATGATGTACACCTGAAATCTATACAATGTTATAAACCAATGTTACTGCAATAAACAAAAAATTTAAAAAATAAAAAATAAATAAATAAAAGAAAGGGAAAAGGAAGTAACATTTATTCAATACCTAAATACCTACTATATGCCAGACTCTATACCAGACACCTTACATGTTATCTTTTTTATTCCTTAAAGTAACTCCATGAAGTAATATTATTATCACCATGTTATAAATCAGGAAACTGAAATTGAAATAATCAAATAACTTACTTAATGTTTCACATTGCAAAGCTATGGAACTGGATTTTGAATGCAGGACTGATGGATCCCTAGGCCATTACGCCTCTACTATACCATGAAGGTTACCATTAGGTATCAGGTGTTCAGAAGGACATTCCAGCTGAGGGCAACTCCAGGCCTCTCCTCCCCTCTTCTGCATTTGGAAGTTTGTTTTTTGTTTTTTGTTTTTTTTGACTTTTTTAAGTGTCCATTCAAACCCCAATTTTAATGATCCTACCTGTAGAGAAAATGGATTTGACTACATGTTCAGTAGGTAGATTATTCTTACCTGGGTACTGGATCCTCCTTTTCAGATACCTCTACCACTATATCCTGAAGGAAAACAAAATGAAAACACAGGAGGAATTTTTTTTTAAGTATCTGAAGAAAATAAGTTATATACAGACAGAGTGGCTATGCAATAGCAGGAGGCATATTTCGGGAAAACTAGGCCTATTATGCCCAAGGTGCTGAGTTAAGCGCTGTGTAAGATCTAAAATACAAGGTACAGTCCTGCCCTTCCAGAAGGCTAGGAGGAAGGCATATCACATAGACAGCTGCTGACCTCTAAGTGGTCCAAGTAGTCCCTGACATAAAGACCCCAACACTCAAACAATCCAGCATCCAGCAGCCCCTGACTAGATATAGGTGCTGCTGCCACCAGGGCTTTCAACTCTCCCTCCCCAAGTGGATCTGGTGGGAGCTGCCACAGCTGAGATCCCAGAACCAAGGATGCCCTATTCTCATAGGAAGGGCACCATAATGAGATGGACCTCCGTGTCAAACTTTTCCAGAAAACAACGTTACATATTATTATTAGGTTCCAGTCCTGAATCTTTACATTTCAGTTCCATTGTGAGTTAAATGGGCTTATATGAAACAGCCTGGAAACCTACGTACCATTTTGGCATTGCCTAAACCACCATGTATAACATCATTCCTATAACAGAATGCGCTCGGAGCTCTAAACAACCAACTTGCATATCTGTAAACTAATAAGAGAGTCGACATAGGGGAGGCTATCAGTATGGGACTAAGTGTTAAATGAGCCGCCTGGGCAAGGGAGAGAAAACTGTGGACTGGTCAGCGACGGCTTCACCAGAGACTGGGGATTTTACCTGGGCTCTGGAAGGCAGGATTCAAATTGGCAGATGTTGGATAGCTTTTGCAGGTAGGGGGTGATGTAAGCAGCCTTTCAAAATTGGGAAAGGGAAAAGCCCACTTAGGGGCCCACGGAAAGAGTAGACTTCTCATTGGAGCAAGGGGTCTGGTTTGGGGTATGGAGTTTAAACAGTAGACACAGCCGTTTGTGTCTGTATCAGTGAGGGTTCCATCAGGAAACAGAAACCATGCCAATTATGTCAACAGAGAGAATTTAATATAAAGAATTGTTAACTAAGTATAAACTTGCTAACTAAGTACCAAAAGGGTAAAAAGAGAACTCTAGGGTATCATGGAGGTAGTAACTACAGGAAGCAGCTATCATTTGTAGGTCGGGGAATAAAAAGAAGAGGGATGAGTAAAACACAGAAACTTAGAGGATGGGGCCCATGTGCCTGGGACCCAAATCTCTGAGGAGGGACTGGGGCTGGAATCTTTGGGGACTGAGGAGCGGCCCAAGGAGGCTGGTTCTCCAAGTGTGAGGAAAATGGTAAACTGGATTCAGCTGCTGTTATAGGAAGGCGCTGCAGCGGCTGGAGTGAAAAATGAGGCTGGAACTACACTCAGAGGAGCCCCTAGCAGACAGGAAGCAAAAGTGGAAGCCACAGTCCCTTTTCCCACTCCAGCCCTCCAGTCTCCCTCTAGCACCCACTATTGGCAGAGCCAACAGGGATCCACCTGGCAAAGCAGAAATGTAGCCCACAGAGTCTCCCAGCCTCACAGGGCAGAGTACAGGGGGACGCTGAGCTGAGAGACAACAGCTTAAAAACCTCCACGAGACCAACCTAGAGTACCTTGAATGCTGGGCTCAGAAACTTTGTATCTTGTACTAAAAAAGGGATAAATTTAAAGTTTTTTGTAGGAAAGTTATATAATAAAAGTAGAATTTTTTAAAGTTTAATCTGGTTGCAATATGTAGGACAAGTTGGCATGAGGATACACACAGGAAGACGTGTTAGGACACCACCATACTTTAGAGTTTGAATAAAGAAGGTAAAATGGAAATGAAAAGGAAAGATAAATGGAAGAGACACCACACAAGGAAAACTAACAGCACAATATGACTGATGTGAGAAAGAGGAAGAGCGAAAATTCAAAGATGATCCAATACTTTGCCTACATTTATGTAATATGAGCTTGCAACTGATTCTATAATAATTTCCTTGAAAGTCATAAGAAACTGCTCTATTTAGATTACGGTAAAGGCAGCAGTCCAAGTCTGTGAATAAAAAATGAATTATTAGATAATGACATTGAGATAACTGAGTATTCATTAAAAATACAACATGAAAATGTCTCAAAGAGACAAACAGAAAGAGGAGGAGAGAGTGAGAAAGAGAGACTCTAAATGTAATGGAAGAGGGCATGGAAGACATATGTAAACTCAGAGTGAAGAAAGCATTAGGTGCAAAATCGAAAACATCAAAAGAAAACTGAAAAATTCAACGACATTAAAAAAACTTAAACTCTATATGAAAAAAACAATAATGTAAAATGACAAAGGAAAGCTTGGGAAAATGTTTGCACTATAAATGAAAAACAAATAATTTCTTTAATATGTAAAGAACTCTTTACAAATAAACTTTAATGACTAGTGAAGAAAATCAACAAAGTAGTAGAAAAATGAACACAAGCTACAGATGGTTTACAAATAAAGGAAATATAAACGGTTCTTACCCAAGCGAAAAGAAATTAGCCTTATCTAGAATAAAAAATTTTAAATATAATCATACTGAAAAGTCATTCTTCAGCTTTCATATTGACAAAGATCAAAAAGTTTGCAGAGGGAGGGAGGGTGTGGAAAAACAAGCACTCCTCTCATCACTGTTGATGGTAATATAAATTGATACAACTTTTTTGGAGGGCAACTTGTCAATATCTTATAAACCTTAAATGTACATACACTTTGACCCAGAGTTTTTACTAGGAATTTATCCTACTTGATAATCCCACATGTGTGCAAAGAAATGTATATAAAAATATTTTGAAGAGCCAGAGCAGTGGATGACCATGGTGGTTTTCCCTCAGGTAGCCTCAAAGCAAGAAGGCTCAACAAGAAGGACTGCACAACAAATGACCAAAACTTAGCAGCTTAAAACAACACACATTTATTATTTCACAGTTTCTGTGAGTGTGAAGTCTAGGCACAGTTTAGCTGAGTCCTGCGCTTAGAGTCTCATGAGGCTGTAATCAAGGTGTCAGCCAGGACTGAGTTCTCATCTGGAGGCTCAACTAAGGAAGAATATGCTTCTCAGTTTATGGGTTGTTGATAGCATTCAGTTCCTTGTGGCTGTAGGATTCATGGCAGCTTGCTTCTTCACAACTGGCGAGAGAGAGAGAGTCTATTAGCAAGACAGAGTCTTACATGACATAATATAACTATGAGAGTGACCTCGCAACACCTTTGCCATATTCTGTTGATCAGAAGCAAGTCACAGGTCCTGCCTACACTCAAGGGAGAGGGGATCATACTAGAACATGAATACTAGGAGGTGGGGGTCATGAGGTTCACACTAAAGTCTGTCCAACACACCATGTGATGGAAAGAGTCTAAGGGGACCATGTTCATCCTGCTAGACAGGTGCCAGGGGCTTTCTGCTTTGAGTGTGTCATGTGTTGTTTGTGCTATTGTGAGACAATATTTGTTGCAGCATTTCTTGTTACAGTAGAAGATTGGAAACAATCAAAATTAATATCAATGGAAGACTGGCTAAATAGATTATGTTATGGGCATACCATGGAATATTTCGCAGCTGTTTAAAAAAATGAAGCAGAATCATATGCAGAGATCAGAACAATCTCCAAGACATACAGTTAAGTAAAACTAAGGCAAAGTGCATAATTATCCATCTAATATGCTGCCATTTGTGTAAAAAAAAAACATAGTGGAGGGAGGGAAGAAAATACCACTTAAATGGTATAAATAGTTGGTAAAATTTGCCTGAAGGAAAATGGAGGACTAAGGAATAGGACTGGGAGAGAAACTTTACACTAGATACATTTTTGTACTTATTTTTTAACTACATTTATATTGCCTATTCAAAAATAAATTAATAAGAATTTTTTTAAGGAACTGGACTATTCTATCGAGAAAATGTTGCCATTTTATTCTCAGAGTGTCCCAAGGTTAAGTCAATGCCCTGATTCAATCACTGATTCTATTTTCCTCCATTATACTACAGCCCTGCAGACGTGTTCTTCAGGAAAGAGTTGGTTGGCTAACAACCTATTATCTCTCTGGAAACGTTTATATTTTAATAGGGCAATATGCAAAAGACCAAATCACTAATGTTAAATGTTTAGGCACCAAAATGAGCTGCTGGGAGTTATTTGGTGGAGGAGAACCTGTCTATTGTCTAAATAGCCCTGGCAGTTGACCACCTGCCTCACACGTTCATTAGCTCAGCCCTGTCAAGACCTGTCTTCCTACGTAAGAATGACAAGGTTTGGGTGTCTGGACTTTGAACACTCAAAATTTCTACCCTGGAAGATATCCCTTAGTGCTCATTCTACTAATAAAAGTACAATAGAGAACATTTTGAGTTGTTTGTTCTGAAGCCATATGCAAACAAGCAATGACATTCTGGCATATATATTTCACATCCACTAAACATGAAATTACATGACAGTCAACTGTCACTATTTCCAATACTTACTCCCCCAGTTGAAATCAGAATTTGCAAATGAGCATGGTGTTCTTTGACCTTAAAATGTTTCACTGCTTTTAATGACTAGATGATGTTCCATTTAGGAGAGAACAGCAATTAAGGCAAGCAGGGTTACCCAGTGAATAGCCACTTGGAATTCAGGGCCTTTGCCTCAAAGCACTTGGGATCCTACTATATAGAAAACCAGCCACAGACCATCCTGGAGAAGTCATAATAGTGATAACAACAAAAAGAAAAGCATTGGGCCGGCCCCGTGGCTTAGCAGTTAAGTGCACCCGCTCCGCTACTGGCGGCCCCGGTTCAGATCCCAGGCGTGCACCGACGCACCGCTTCTCCGGCCATGCTGAGGCCGTGTCCCCCATACAGCAACTAGAAGGATGTGCAACTATGACATACAACTATCTACTGGGGTTTGGGGGAGAAAAAGGAGGAGGATTGGCAATAGATGTCAGCTCAGAGCCAGTCTTCCTCAGCAAAAAGAGGAGGATTAGCATGGATGTTAGCTCAGAGCTGATCTCCCTCACAAAAAAAAAAAAAGAAAAAAGAAAAGCATTGCCATATATTTCTATAGAGCTGTGTCAGACACCTCAAATGCACACATCTGAGCCTCATTTGTATGTGGGCCCTGAACTATTTGTTCTGCCCCAACTGCTGCTGTAGGGACCAACTCTGTGCAGACTTAGATCAACTTCATATGGGCACAATCTGAAAATGCCTGCCACATACCCACCCCATCACTGTTGGGAGAAGCAATCCATCATGGGCCTTTAGGGTCCCTGCACATTCTTGCTGAGTGTGATAGACGGCAAGGCTTATCTAGTTCCTGATGCTGAGAAACTGCTATAGCTAGTCATATAGGCAATTAAGAAGGTCAAGGCGACCACAGCCTGACTACCATGTAACTGCTCACTCCCTGGTGGAGGGGGACTGATTTGTTTTCTGATTTCTCAGAAAGTATTGGGTCCTTGGCTCTGGGTTCCTTAGCAATACAAACCCACTGTGTACAGACTCCATCTGGACCCATCTAGTGCCTCCATGGGCCTTGGGAGTAAGGGGAAACCAGTGCCAACATGCTGATGCTCATGCTACTTGCTGTGACACGAGTAATAACTCTTTTGTCTCTGACCTAGGAGTCTTGTGTCTTCTGGCAGTGTCCATGAGACAATAATAGGCTAACTTGTGAGTAGAGTAAGTTCATTCCAAGCTTGTAAACAGGGTAAAATCAAATCCCAGACCCAACAGTTTTGGGGACAAGAATGGGGTGCTGAGAATTCTACTAATAGGGTTTAGGCAAGATACGTAATTTTCTAGAAGGGAAAGGACAAAGGCCCTGTGGACCAGATTTGGAGATACAAGAAGACTCCCTGAGGTCCAGTAGCAAATGTTCTTGCCAAGTGGTGGGAAAGGGAGTGGAGTAAGGAACTCCCCACTCTCCTACCTGAGTGTGAACAGAAGTTGAGTTAATATTTAAAGGCCAAACAGTGAAAGGTAGAATTAAAACACGTCATCTAAATGATGCCTTAGTTATTACTTATACTCCTCCAGATGGGCAGAGGAAAAGATGTTATCATGACAATGAGGCAAGAAGCCCTGTGGCCCCAGCAAAAGACAATGTGTCCACGACTACTTAACTAAGAAGTCCCCAAAGCTGGAGTCAATGGTGTCAGTAATGATGACTTACCTCTCAATATAGAGCTTTGGGTGAACTAGAAATAGAAGTTCGTTTAGTTGAGCTGTAAGCAGCTGCCATGTCCCTGGAAACTAAAAGTAAATGCAATGACTTGCTTACTTGTTACAGAACTGTTTCTTGCTACATACATACATGCTAATCTCTTACCGCCCTCCTTCCCTGACCTTAGCTGCTTAAAGGTAAAGATGATTAAGGGTGGGACTGAGGTCTCTCTGATCCCGAGGGACTTAAAGGCCATATGCATCCATCTGAGTATGCTGGCGAACTTTGGGAGGAAAGGATTCAACCTTTTATGGCTGTGTTGGAGACAGGTGCTACGTCACCATTCTACCTGGTCTAGGGCAGGAGAGGCACCTGAATTCTACTAATAGGGTTTAGGCAAGATTCACAGTGGGGAAGGGAAGCTAAGGTGGCCTTGTGGGTGGGGCCCTTTGAGTGGGTTCAATGTACTGTTATTGTGGCTTTCACTGCTAAATAGGTAAGAGTTGTTGATGTTTCACATTCTTTTACCATGAATGCTTATAAAGTACATAGGGGATTTTTCTGATAGGAAGAGCCACACATGTAGAAGTGCTAGTGAGATATGTAATTCAATCCCCAGCCCACCTCCCTGTCCCTTCCCAAGTGATCCGACAGAAATAACATAGAATCCCAGGAGGAGAAAGGGAAATCACACCCTTGATTAAGGACTTAAAGGCAGTAGTGGTAATAAGAGATGCAATGTCTCAAGACAATAGTCTCACAAGACCATTGAAAAAGGTTTAACAGGAGCTGGAGGCTTACAGTGGAATATCATCAACTGAATTCAGTTGTTGATTCTAAAACTGTGGCAGTTCCAGACATTGTGACTGTAATTTAATTCATTGCACAGACTGATAGCACTTGGTCGCCTGTCTTGGACAGTGCTAAAGCCTTCTTTTCTATGCCACAGGCAGATGAGTGCCAAGATAAATTCACATTCATGTAGCATGGCCTCCAATATACATTTGCAGCCCACTCCCAGGGGTACCTAAAGTCCTCTGCAGTTTGTCACCAGTGGGTAGGGCAGAACTTGGCACAGATACCCCTGCCTTCTGATATCCAAAGCTTTCACTGTATATAAGATGTTCTATTGGTTGACAAATCAGAAGCCTCATTGTCAATAGCCTTGACTGTGGTGTTATCACACCAGCAAGGGTGACTGATAAACCCTAACAAAATCAGGGAACTGCTCCCCAAGTAGTTTCTTGGGACCAGGTGGATAGACTCACACTATTATTAAACTGTAAATGGTCTGTAAAGACAAATACATGACACAGTTTAACTATAAGAGCTGCACTGGTGTGGCTGGGTTCAGCTAATTGAACTGATTGAACTGAAACAGCAACATTGTACCTTGAATAACTGTCAACAACTTGTGAGTGTTCATCCCTCCAGGTAGCAGTCATCCAATTAGAAAAGGTGATAATAAATTTGTCACTGGCTTTAGCAGAAGAGATCAGTGACACCACTTTGAGTCTTGAAGGCATTCAAGTCAGCCTCAACTCACGGGCCACAGTTGTTATTGATGAGAAAATTGCCCTAGACTTCCTCCTCACAGGCCAAGGCAGAGCCTGTGCAATCCCAAATGCATCCTGCTGAACCTGGGTTAATGCCTTGAGCCAAGTGGAAAAGTCAATAGAGAAAGCCACTTGGCTTTCTGAAGTAGACCCTGATGGTTCGTAGAACTTATTCAGTTGGCCAACCCTGGGGAACATCATTAGAGTCTACATTAAAGGTTGGCACCAACTCCTACCTCCCTCCCCTCTGGCAACTCTGTTCTCTATCTTTGACACTGTTTCTGTTTTGTTTTGTTTTTTAGATTTCACATATAAGTGAAATAATATGATATTTATCTTTCTCTCTCTGACTTATTGCACTTAGCATAATACCCTCAAGGTCCACCCACGTTGTGCAAATGGCAAGATTTTGTTCTTTTTTATAGCTGAGTAATATTCCATTGTATTCTTTACCTATTCATCTATCGATGGAGACCTAGGTTGCTTCCATGTCTTGGCTATTGTAAACAATGCTACAACGAACATGGGGTTGCATATATCTTTTTGAATTAGTGTCTTCATTTTCTTTGGGTAAAACCCAGAAATGGAATCCTGGATCATATGGTAGTTCTATTTTTAATTTTTTGAGGAACCTCCATACTGTTTTCCATAGTGGCTGCACCAATTTACATTCCCACCAACAGTGCACAAGGGTTACCTTTTCTCCATATCTTTGCCAACACTTGTTATTTGTTGTCTTTCTAATGATAGCCATTCTGACAGGTGTGAGGTGATATCTCATTGTGGTTTTGAATTGCATTTCCCTGATGATTAGTGATGGTGAGCATCTTTTCATTTGTCTGTTGGCCATCTGTATGTCTTTTTTTGAAAAAATATCTATTCAGGTCCTCTGCCCATTTTTTAATCAGATTGTTTATTTTTTTGATATTGAGTTGTACGTGTTCTCTATATATTTTGGATATTAGTCCCTTATCATTTGCAAATATCTTCTCCCATTTAGTAGGTTGCCTTTCATTTTATTGATGGTTTCCTTCACTGTGCAAAAGCTTTTGTTTGATGTAGTCCCATTTGTTTATTTTTGCTTTTGTTTCCCTTGCCTGAGGAGATAGATCCAAAAAAATACTGCTAAGACCGATGTCAAAGAGTTTACTGCCTCTGTTTTCTTCTAGGAGTTTTATGGTTTCAGGTCTTACATTCACGTCTTTGATCCATTTTTAGTTTATTTTTGTATATAGTGTAAGATAGTGGTCCAGTTTCATTCTTTTGCAAGTAGCTGTCCAGTTTTCCTAACACCATTTATTGAAGAAACTGTCTTTTCCTCATTGTATATACTTGCCTCCTTCATCATAGATTAATTGACCATATAAGTGTAGGTTTATTTCTGGGTTGTCTATTCTGTTCCATTGATCTTTATGTCTGTTTTTGTGCCACTACTGTACTGTTTTGATTGCTATAGCTTTGTAGTATAGTTTGAAATCAGGGAGCGTGATACCTCCAGTTTGTTTTTCTTTCTCAAGTTTGCTTTGGCTATTCAAGGTCTTTTGTGATTCCATACAAATTTTAGGATTATTTGTTCCAGTTCTGTTAAAAATGCCACTGGTATTTTGACAGGGATTGTGTTGAATCTGTAGATTGCTTTGGGTAGTATAAATATTTTAACAATATTAATTCTTCCAATCCATGAGCATGGTATATCTTTCCATTTATTTGTGTCATCTTCAATTTCTTTCATCAGTGGCTTATAGTTTTCAGAGTACAGGTCTTTCACTTCCTTGGTTAAATTTATTCCCAAGTATTTTATTCTTTTTGATGTGATTGTAAATGGGGTTTCTTTTTAAGGTTTTGGTTTGTTTGTTGGTTTGTTTTTTGTGAGGAAGATCAGCCCTGAGCTAACATCCATGCCAATCCTCCTCTTTTTGCTGAGGAAGACCAGCCCTGAGCTAACGTCTATTGCCAATCTTCCTCCTTTTTTTCCCCTTTTTCTCCCCAAAGCCCCAGTAGATAGTTGTATGTCATAGTTGCACATCCTTCTAGTTGCTGTATATGGGATGCCACTTCAGCATGGCCGGACAAGCGGTGTGTTGGTGCTTGCCCAGGATCCAAACCCGGGCCGCCAGTAGCGGAGTGCACACACTTAACTGCTAAGCCACAGGGCCATCCCCTCAGGTTGTTTTCTTAATTTATCTTCTGGATAAATTGTTATTAGTGTATAGAAACCCAACAGATTCCTGTATATTAATTTGTATCCTGCACCTTTACTGAATTCATTTATTAGTTCTAATAATTCTTTGGTGAAGTCATTAGGATTTTCTATATATAGTATCATGTCATCTGCAAATAGTGATAGTTTTATTTCTTCCTTTCCAATTTGGATGCCTTTTATTTCCGTTTCTTGTCTGATTGCTGTGGCTAGGACTTGTGATACTATGTTGAATAAAAGCAGTGAGAGTGGGCATCCTTGTCTTGTTCCTGATCTTAGAGGAAATGCTTTCAGCTTTTCACCATTGAGTATGAGGTTAGCTGTGAGTTTGTCATATATGGCCTTTACTACATTGAAGTATGTTCCCTCTACACCCACTTTGTGGAGAGTTTTTATCATAAATGGATGTTGAATTTAGTCAAAAGCTTTTTCTGCATATATTGAGATGATCATGTGACTTTTATTCTTCATTTTGTTAATGTGGTGTATCATGTTGATTGATTTGCAGATATTGAACCATCTTTGCATCCCTGTGATAAATCCCACTTGATCATGGTGTATGATCCTTTTAATGTATCACTGAATTCAGTTTGCTACTATTTTGTTGAGGATTTTTATATCTAGGTTCATCAGGGATATTGACCTATAATTTTCTTTTTCTGTAGTGTTTTGTTTGGTTTTGGTATCAGGGTAACGCTGGCCTCATAGAATGAGTTTTAAAGCATTCCTTCATCTTCAATTTTTTGGAATAGTTTGAGAAGAATAGGTATTAACTCTTCTTTAAATGTTTGGTAGAATTCACCTGTGAAGCTATCTGGTCCTGGACTTTTGTTTGTTGGAAGTTTTTTCATTACTGATTCAATTTCATTACTAGTAATCAGTCTGTTCAGATTTTTCTATTTCTTCCTGATTCAGTTTTGGAAGATTGTATGTTTCTAGGAATTTGTCCATTTCTTCTAGGTTGTCCAATTTGTTGGCATATAATTGTTCATAATAATCTCTTAAGATCCTTTGTATTTCCATGGTGTCAGTTGTAACTTCTTTTCTTTCATTTCTTATTTTATTTATTTGGGCCTTCTCTCTTTTTTTATTTATTTATTTTTTGTTTGTTTGTTTATGAATCTGGCTAAAGGCTTATCAAACTTGTTTATCTTTTCAAAGAACCAGCTCTTAGTTGCATTGATCTTTTCTTTTCTTTTTTTTTTTGTGAGGAAGATCAGCCCTGAGCTAACATCCATGCTAATCCTCCTCTTTTTGCTGAGGAAGACTGGCCCTGGGCTAACATCCGTGCCTATCTTCCTCTACTTTATATGGGACGCTGCCACAGCATGGCCTGACAAGCGGTGCCTTGGTGTGTGCCTGGGATGTGAACCAGGGCTGCCAGCAGCGGAGTGCGTGCACTTAACCGCTACGCCACGGGACCAGCTGCTCTTTTTTTTTTTTTTTAATAGTCTCTATTTCATTTATTTCCACTCTGATATTTATTATTTCCTTCCTTCTACTAACTTTGGGTTTTGTTTGTTCTTCTTTTTCTAGTTCTTTTAGTTGTAAGGTTAAATTGTTTATTTGAGATTTTTCTTGTTTCCTGAGGCAGGCATGTATTGCTATAAACTTCCCTCTTAGAATTGCTTTGCTGCATCCCATTGATTTTGGAACAGTGTGTTTCCATTTTTATTTATCTCAAGGTATTTTTTGATTTCCTCTTTGATTTCTCCAATGACTAATTGGTTGTTTAGTAGATTGTTATTTAGACTCCATGTATTTGTGTTTTTCCAGTTTTCTTCTCATAGTTAATTTCTAGTTTCATACCATTGTGGTCAGAAAAGATGCTTGATACGATTTCAATCTTCTTAAATTTATTGAGACTTGTTTCGTGGCTTAACATGTCATTTATCCTGAAGAATTTTCCATGTGCACTTGCAAAGAATGTGTAGTCTGCTACTTTTGGATGGAATGTTCTGTATAGGTCTATTAAGTCCAACTGGTCTTATGGCCCATGTTTCCTTATTGATTTTCTCTCTGGGTGATCTATCCATTGATGTAAATGGGGTGTTAAAGTCCCCTATTGTTGTTGTATTACTGTTAATTTCTCCCTTTATACTTGTTAATATTTGCTTTATGTATTTAGGTGCTCCTATGTCAGGTGTATATTTACAAGTGTTATATCCTCTGTTGGACTGATCCTTTTATCACTATGGCCTTTCTTTGTCTCTTGTTATAGTCTTTATTTTAAAGTCTATTTTATCTTATATAAGTATTGCAACCCCAGCTTTCTTTTCATTTCCATTTGCATGGAATATCTCTTTCCATTCCCTCAAAATGGCAGTTTCAGTCTATGTGTATCTTTAGATCTGAAGTGAGTCTCTTGTAAGCAGCATACATATGGGTCTTGTTTTTAACCACTCAGCCATCCTGTGTCTTTTGATTGGAGCATTAAGTCCATTTACATTTAAAGTAATTTTTGATAGGTATGTACTTATTGCCATTTTGTTAATTGTTCTCTGGTTGTTTTTGTAATTCTTCTCTGTTTCTTTCTTCTTCTCTTGCTTTCTTCCCTTGTGATTTGATGACTTTCTTTAGTGTTATGTCAGTATTCCTTTCTCTTTATTTTTGGTATATCTATTGTTGGTTTTTGGTTTGTGGTTAGGTTTTTGTATAACATGAGGTTCTTATATAACAACCAATGTATATAGTAGTCTATTTTAAGTTGATAGTCGCTTAAGTTTGAGTGCATTCTAAAAGCACTACATTTTTACTCCCCTCCCCGCATGTTTTAAGTTTTTAGCATAATATTTTACATTTTTTTATTTTGTGTATCCCTTAACTACTTATTCTAGATATAGATGATTTTACTACTTTTGTCTTTTAACCTTCATACTAGCTATGTAGGTGATTGATCCACTACCTTTACTATATGTTTGCCTTTACCAGTGAGATTTTTTTCTTTCATAATTTTTGTATTTCTAGGTATGGCCTTTTGTTTTCCATTTAAAGAAGTCCCTTTAACATTTCTTGTAGGGTCAGTTTAGTGGTGATGAACTCTTTTAGCTTTTGCTTGTCTGGGAAAATCTATCTATCCTTAAATTCTGAGTGATAACCTTGCCAGATAAAGTATTATTGGTTCTAAGTTTTTTCCTTTCAGCACTTGAATATGTTGTGCCACTCCCTTCTGGCTTGTAAAGTTTCTGCTGAAACGTCAGCTGATAGTCTTATCGGGGCTCCCTTGTATGTCACTAGTTGTTTTTCTCTTGCTGCTTTTAAGATTCTCTCTTTAAATTTTGACATTTTAATTATAATGTGTCTTGATCTGGGTCTCTTTGAGTTCATCTTGTTTTGAGACTCTCTGTGCTTCTTGAACTTGGATATCTGTGTCCTTCACCAGGTTAGGGAAATTTTCAGCCATTATTTCTTCAAATAATTTTCTGTCTCTTTCTTTCTCTCCTCTTCTTCTAGGACCCCTACAATGTGAATGAAGTATGCTTGATGTTGTCCCAGAGGTCTCTTAAACTATCCTCATTTTTTAAATTCTTTTTTCTTTTTGCTGTTTTGGTTGGGTGATTTCCATTAGTGTCTTCCAGATTGCAGATATGCTCTTATCAGCTGACTTTTCTGCATCGTCTAATCTGCTGTTGATTCCCTCTACTGTATATTTCATTTCAGTTATTGTATTCCTCAGCTCTGAGTGGTTCTTTTTTATATTTTCCATCTCTTTGTTGAAGTTCTCACTGTGTTCCTCCATTCTTCTCCTGAGTTTGTGAGCATCTTTATGACTATTACTTTGAACTCTTTATCTGGTAGATTGCTTATCTCCATTTTGTTAGTTCTTTTTCTGAGGTTTTGTTTTGTTCTTTCATTTGGAACATATTCCTTTGTCTCCTCATTTTGCCTAACAATCTGTGTTTGTTTCTATGTATTAGGTAGATCAGCTACATCTCTTGGTCCTATGTAGAAGGTGTCCTGTGGGACCCAGCTACACAGTTCCCCATAGTTGCCAGAGCCACGTGCTCCAGGGATATTCCCCATGTGGCCTGCATGTACTCTCCTGTTGTGGCTGGGCCACAATTGCTGTGGTGCACTGGTGTGTGGGGCTGGTGCACAGCTGGCTGCAAGGCCCAGCCACAATAGCTGGAGGCACACTGGTGGGTGGGGCAGGCCTCCAATGCGGCTGGTTGTGAGGCCCGGTCTCAACTGTTGCAGGTACACTGGTGTGCGGGGTCAGCCCTCCAGTGCAGGAGCCACTTTGGGGGGATGATGGCCCCAGCGAAGGCCACCTGCCTGGTGGCAGGTGTGGCAGGACAAAAGGGCCACTTTGGAGGGGCTCCGGTGCTGGCCAAGGCTACCACTGGGTATGGTGGGGTGGGGGGCCACTTTGGAGGGGCACCAGCTGGGGCAAGTCCACAGGGGAAAACACAGGGGCAGAGTGAGTGGTGCTAGTAAGGTAGATGGGGAGAGTCAGAAGTGGCTCCATCAGTGCCAGGCCAGCTAGGTAGAAGGTAAACAAACAAACAAAAAAATGGTGCCCACCAGCACCTCCATCCACCTGAGAAAGTTCCAACAGATCCCTGCCCCTCCAGCACATGTGCTAAAATCAGTCAATAAATCTCCTTCACATATGACCCGGGCACTTTTCAAACTGCTGCCTCTGTGCTGGGACTTGGAGTGAGTGCGTTTGTGTGTGCACCCTTTAGGAGTGGAGTCTTGGTTTCCTACAGGCCTCCAGCTCTCCCAGGCATAAGCCCTGCTGGTTTTCAAAGCCAGATGTTATGGGGGCTCATCTTCCCAGGGCAGGTCCCCCAGCCTTGGGAGCCTGATGTGAGGTTCAGACCCCTTGCTCCTCAGGGAGGATCCATGGTGATATCCCTCCTTCCTGTAGATCACCGTGCCAGGGGTATGGGTCTCAACCAAACCACGCCCCTGCCTCTCCTACCAGTCTTGATGTGGCTTTTTCTTTATATCCTTAGTTGTGGAAAATATGTTCTGCTAGTCTTCAGGTCATTCTCAGAGATAGTTGTTCTATATGTAGCTGTAGTTTTGGTGTGTTCATGTGAGGAGGTGAGCTAAACCTCTTCCTACTCTGCCATCTTGATCCCCTAGTTAGCAGTCTTAAGTAAATGCTTCATGAGACTACTTGAATGGATTTGGTCTCTGCTTCTGTTGGTCATATTAATCAAATCTCAGACCTGACAAATGCCCCTTGCCTCCTACTCTGTGGTTGCCTTGTTGCCACTGAGAGTGAGATACCAAGGGACCTGCTCAGTGCCACACACACCAAACACATGAGAGCGAGGGTGTTAACACCTCTGAGGGCAGATGTTGACCAAGAGGAGGTGGGAGCTGGCAGATAAGTTCCTCTCACTTCCTCCTTAAGAAAACCTTAGCATGTCTATTCATTATTATATTTATCCTTAATGTATAAAACAAGTAATTAAACTTTGCTCATATTGCCTGTTCAGATTAACACTAGCCCCCGCACATGGTCTGACTGGTTGTGTGTGACATACATATGCTACAGGAGATATCCCAAGGGAAGAATAAGAACTCCATGAAGGAAAGAAGCTTTCAGGGACCCCTCACTTGTTTGCTTGCTCTCCCTATATGGTCCCATATTACAGTTTATATAGGGCTGGAGAGGTGAACTTAAAAAGCACATCATCTAGTTTTAAGTAAACTAGCCCTCAAAAACTGGACAAGTGGTTTAAAAGATTTCTGTAAAGAAACAGCAAATTGAGAATAACATTAATAACAAGTACAATGAAATAAGATTAGAAATTGAAGATAATATTAATAACAAGTACAAATAAACAAGATAAGAAGTTGAAGATAATATTTTTTTTTAATTTTATTTATTTATTTATTTTTCCCCCCAAAGCCCCAGTAGATAGTTGTATGTCATAGCTGCACATCCTTCTAGTTGCTGTATGTGGGACGCCACCTCAGCATGGCTGGAGAAGCGGTGCGTTGGTGCACGCCCGGGATCCAAACCCGGGCCGCCAGCAGTGGGGCGTGCACGCTTAACCGCTAAGCCACGGGGCCGGCCCTGAATATAATATTAATAACAAGCATAAACAAAAAAAAATGGTGGAGTAGACACCTCTCTGACCTATCATATAAACTCCTTGTCTACCACACAATAGTGCCAATCCAACCAGATGTGGCAGGAAGCTGACCTCCTGGACAATGGTCTCCTGCTAAGGCCCAAAATGATTAGTGGGGCAAGATCCATGTGACCTCAACTCAGCGAAGCCCACCACCACCGCTACCCAACCTGAGGAAAAGAGGAGAAATCAGAACGTGTACTTATCTGTAACATTATTGGTTTATACAGGAGAAGAGGCCAAACAGAGGGCACTCTCCTGCCAGAAGAAGGAGGGAAAAGTGTGGGGAGAAGGTGGACTCTTCCTCCTCAGAACTGCTGAGAGGGCAAAAGCCTTAGCACAAGTTACCCTTTTACGGAAACATGAGGAGGGCAGATAGTAAGCATCCTCTGCTCACATCCCACTGACCCATACAACAAAGCTCCAGGTAAAGAGATTTGGTTTTCTGGGAGCTTAGAAACTAAGACTGGGGGGCTCCCGGTGGCGCAAGCGGTTAAGTGTGCGCACTCTGCTGCGGCAGCCCGGGGTTCACCGGTTCGGATCCGGGCACCCACGGACACATTGCTTGGCAAGCCATGCTGTGGCGGCGTCCCATATAAAGTGGAGGAAGATGGACACGGATGTTAGCCCAGGGCCAGTCTTCCTCAGCAAAAAAAAGAGGAGGATTGGCAGATGTTAGCACAGGGCTGATCTCCTCACAAAAAAAATAATAAATAAATAAAAATATTAAAAAAAAAAAAGAAAGAAACTAAGACTGAACAAAAGTATCTCAACAGAAAGCTATGATGTTAAAATATATTCCTTGTATTAAATAACATTCTATTCACGTCAAGTGGTAAGCATATTCAGTGAGAAGAGCGTGAGGGCTGGATTTAGAGGCAATGAAGACATGTCCTTAGGACAAGCAGAACCATGCTTCTGGTTGGGAGGCAATAGATGAGGAGCGGTTCAAAATGACCAGTGAAGGCCTTCAGGCAGTAAGGATCCAGGTTCTGACATGAAGGAAGGCTTCACTGAGGCTTCAGGATTAGAGTATCTCAGTGAAAGCAAGTTGTGGAAAAGATGATAATGATCCACAAGTATTAGCATGTAGAAGTCTTGGAAAAATATTTCATATTTCAGGTAGGCTTTGAGCAGAAGGTCAGATTCAGGTCATATTAAAGCAAAGTAGCATAGAGAAAAGAAAACAGGCTTTGAATAGAACTGAGTTCAAATCTCAGCTCTTCTACTTACTAGCTGTGTGACTTCACACAAGATGTTTAACCTCTCTGAGGCTCACTTTCCTCACCTATAAAGTGGGGACAATATTGCCTACCTCAGAGAGTTATTTTGAGGGATAAATAAGATAACATAAAACACTTAGTACGGTGCTTGACTCCACATGGGTCTTCAATAATGATGGCTCTTAGTGAAGAAAACAGAAACAGCAGAGCTATATAAGAAAATAGACATAAAAATGACTCTGGTGTTTGTTGCTTGGGTCTTCATGGAGAAGGTATACATAAAATAAGGACATAGAGGGGATAAAATGTGGACTTTTGTAGGTTGCCATATTTTCTGTGGATATTTTTGTTCTGTTTTCAGTTTTCCCAATTGAGAATCCTCTGTTTGCCACCTGTGTTTGCCCACCTCACACACAAAATTGTCAGGGACAAGAGGGCATCTCCTTCAGCTGACAAGAGAGACTCACCTAGTGACAAAGGCCCCCCTTTGGAAGACGTAATCTCACTGCTCCATGGGTTCTCCAAGAAAAGTAGCAGAGGATCACTAAGGATGCCCTAACTTACAAGGGGCAAATGTGTTACAACGCCACTTTGCTGCTTCTGTGTCAGTTCTACTCCAGTGCAGGCTATAAGAAAAAAGAAGACTTTTCCAAGGCAACACTACACAGACACTCATAGGACTAATTTCAAGTGTCTAGAAAATTTTTTTAAATCTTTCTCAAAATACTAATGGGCTCCCAGACACTCAGCCATGAGACCTTTAAAGACTACCAATGAAAGGATGTTTCACTGATCAGTGCATTCCAAAGGATTGACTGAGACCTATTTCGTTTCTCCTTTTTGAAATGATTTTTAAATGAATAAACACATCAGTGACCTATACATAATGAATTGGTGTCTGGATATTTCTTGGAAGAGCCTTGGGTTGAAAATTCAAAGCATGTGTGCTCTGAGGGCAAAGATCTCAGAACATTTGTACACGTGCTTTTGGCTACATTTAGCAGGGGCCAATAACCACAGAAAGGGAGACACGGGTCCACGTTCCAGACTTCTTGAGACACCATCTCAAACCAGCCCCCAAGTATGCTCTCAATTCTAGATAAAGACCCTAGGGGATCAGGATCCAAGAAAGGAGCCCTCTCTGTCTGAATCACAGAATGACAGAGGTGGAAGGGATTGCAGAACTGGTCTTTACTGACAACAAGCCCAATAGAGAATTCTCACCCTCAACAACTCTGACAGGTGGCATCCAGCCTCTGTTTGATTACATCCAGGAATTGGATGCTCATTGCCACTTAGGGCAGACCATTTCCACTGGTGAAGTCAAAATTTTCCGGAAGCACTTTTGAAACTTGAGCCAAAGCAGGCACTGAGCTGTAGTCCTAGCTTTCTAGGAAGCAAAGGTCTCCTCCGTCTTGGGCGTGCAGGGAAACACACTATGACATTAGAGTGACAAACTATTCTGGTTTACTCGGGACTGTTCTGGTTTTAGCACTGAAAGTCCTATGTCTCAGGAAACTCTAGGTGAAATACACCAGAGGGCTAAAAATCACAGGCTTTCTAGTCACAAGGGGCCTGAGTTAGTGCCCCAGCTTCACCATTTAACCTGTTGCATAGCTTTAGGCAAATCAATTCATTCTAAGCCTCAGTTTCCTCATCTACAAAATGAAGATAGTAATACCCACCTTACAGAGTTGATGTAAGGATTAAATAAGTAATATATAAGACAATAATATGTAAGAAGAGCTTAGCAGAGTGCCCTGGGATAGTGAGGGTTTATAAATGCTAGCGAGTACAGCTGTAATAAGTATTACCTTGAAATATATTGACCAAAATTTTCCTTCCTTCCAATTTCCAATCATAACATTTCTTCCATCCTTCGAAACACTGCAGAGCATATTTGTTGTCCAAATGAAAACCCTTCAAACATTTGAAGGCTGCAGCATGCTCCACGCCACGACTCTCCACCCCCAACCCTGTACCACTCCAGTCTCTTCTTTCCCAGACTAAATATCCCCAGTTCCTTTGACCATTGCCCATATGACATGGTTTCCAGAACTTTGACCCTCTTGTTAACCTTCTTCTAGATCTGTCTCTCTTAAAGCACAGGCCAAGAACTGAGCACAATCCCTTGATGTTGTCCTCCCACCACAAGGACACTTGGAAGCCTACCTTGTTTCTTCTGGATGCTCTATTTCCATCACATGGCCTCAGATCACATTAGCTTTTTGGCAGCCTTCACCCAGTTGGCTTATGTTAAGCTGACAGTCAGCTAACACCCTTGGGCCTTTCTCTTATAAACTATTAAGTAAGGTCTCCCTTGTTCTGGTTTCAGCTGATTCTTCAAACACAAAAGCAAGAGTCTAAATGTGTCCCTATTAATTTTATCGTGTTGGTTTCAGCCTGTCCTTCTTGGTTGTTGAGATGTTTATGGCTGCTTAGTTTGTCAGCAAACATATTAGCTGTTTTTCTCAGTTTTGTGTCATCTTTAAATTTGATAAGAATGCTTCAACCCGTTGATTAAAAATACTGAACAATTTGGGGCCAAGAACAGAACCATTCAAAAGTTCCGTAAAGGTTAAGTCTGGTTAATATTAACAGCTTCTACCACTTGTTCAGTAATTGCTCTGAGCCGGGGACTGAGTTAGATGCAATATGAACATATTTCATTTTACTGCACACAATTCTTCAAGGTAAATATGATTGTCCTCTTTTTACAAATGAGAAAACTGAGGCTCAGAAGTGTCAAATGTCTTACTCAGAGTCAGATGGCTAGTAAGTCTTGTAGCTGCATTTTACAACCAGGTTTGTCTGATAGCAAAGTAAAAATTCTTTCTACAGTGCCAAGCTCCTTTTAGAAGTGGAGTTGTTTAGACCATGAAAAAAATCTTTAAGCCAAAGTCCTATTTGGAATCCCAAGGTTAGGTAAACCCCAATCACTTCCACTCCGCCTGCCTCTCGCTTCCCTGTGGCCTTCATCACAGTGACCCACGGTCACAACTTAGGATATGAACAATTCTCCTCGTGCTCCTCTCCTGCCATCAGGGCCCTGTCCTTCCCTGCTCCGTCTTCACGCCTGCTGCCTTCTCCCCACTCTATCCTTTAGTATTCTAGTTAGTTTTCAAGGAACCCTCTTACCTTCTTACACTTTTCCTAGAATGCTCTCCCTTTGCTACCCCTGACATTAAACTAAAACCTAAGAGCACCACTCCCCTTATCAATTTCTCTCACAGAGATTCGTTCTATTGGTCATTCACTTAACAACTAGTTACTGAGCAAATACCCTGTGCTGGGCACTGTGCCAGGAACAAGAATAGGACAATGGATAAAAGATGTGGTCCCTGCCCTCATGGAGCTTACAATGTAGGGGAGGAGTAGACATCAAACTAGTTACAAATATAAGTTCTGCAAAGGAGAAGGTCAGTGCTCTACGAGAATATACAGTACAAGCACCTATTCTAGTCTGGACAGTAAGAAAGGCCCCCCTATTTTAAAAAGAATCTGTATTATATTTGTTGGGCATCTATTATGTCTCAGATAGTAGTAGCACTCACTATATATGACATAATCTATAGGTATACAATGTTAATAAAAGACATAGAAAGAAATTCACATTTATAGTACAGCATGATGCCTGATATGTAAAAGATAAGCACAAGGGCATTTGAATAAGTGCTAAGAATCAGAGAACACTTCCTGGAAAGCACTCAAACTCATTTTGAGGGGTAAGAATTATTGAGCCAGAAAAAGGGGACATTCCAGTCAAAGGGAAGAATACATGCAAAGCTTTGGAGAAGGTCATGTCATAACACATTTGGAGATCTGCACAAAGTTCACTGTGGTTAAAGCAGAGAGTATGTTTAGGGGGAAGGATGATTTTGACCCATCTCTATGTCACATTGACCATCCAAGCCTCAAAAGTAAAAAATCTTCGAGGATAGACTATGCTTCACAAATACAATGTTCAGCTACAAATAAATTATAGTTACAATATTTGTGCTGATAAAAGCTATTTTTGACTATTTGAGAGAGATAAATGGTATGTGTGTGTGGTATGTATGTGTGTGCACATGTAGCAGAAGAGGATCGGAAGTTAAAACAAACTAGACTCCATAATTGTTTTATAAACAATTGGACTAGGAATTTGTTTGCAGTCCAGGTCATAACATCATAAAACATAGCCAAAAATGTAGCTATGACACTGCATAAACAAAAGGAAAATAAAGTACAACGATCCCGTTACTGATCGTTCACATTGGCATGCATCTCATTAACTAGACTAAGTTAAAGTAGGTTTAAGTATCCAACTGATGAAAGGAGTTTTTTAAAAGTTGGAATGTAGCGCAGCAATTTGTCTGTCCTGGCAGTGTTGCCTACAGACAGTCATTAATCAGAAAGGGAATTATTACTTCCTTATGGAATTCAGCTTCAGTTATTTGCCTCTTGAACTTACCTGGAAATCTTTAACATGGAGAGTCATGCTACACCCATTCCTAAATGGAAAATGCAACTCATCCTTCAAGTGTATCTCTTGAAGCCCACTCTTTCTCTTTATTCAGTCAGAATGTACCAACTGAAATTGAGTTCCTTTGCATCTTTCACATACATGTTTCTGTCACTGTTAAGAATTATGGAAATTACCTTTAAGGGGAGGGGTTGAAAGCCTACATATGGGGTTGTTTAAACAAAACCACATCTTTAGTCACCAATTAACTGAACCAGATGATGTAGAAACTCAACTTTGAAAAGTTTAATCTATTCTGTACTGAGGTTTTTGTTTGGTTTTGGTTTTGGTTTTTGAATAAAATAACAATTGAGGTTTTGGGAAGTGACCAGAGCCTCAAATGAAATCTTGGGCTATCTTTTTAAAAATTTTATACACCAACAGGTGTTTTTTACTTTTGATTTAAAGTCTGCCTTTAATTTCTTACTTCTTTTTTAAATTAACAAGCCACATCATAAGGAGTATGGGTTACTGAGATGTTATTGATCTCTCCCACAACACCAGGTTCACTACACAAGGGCTTGATCCATAACTCACTATTAGAGTAAATAAAGTTACTTCATTATTGGACTGTAATTTCCATTTTAACTTGCCCTCTGTCCTTAGCTCTGCCCTGCTAACATCAATGAGTAAGACACAAATAGGGAAGGTATGATCAACAAATTTGTAGATAACAAAAATCCAAGAAAGACAGAAAATATTGTTGATAAAAGAATCAAGATTCAGAAAGAGTATGAGAGGCTAGAACAAGAGACCAAATCTAACAAATAAAATTAGAACAAACAAATATAAGATCCTATACATGGGTTCAAAAATCAACTGCACAAGTTTAGTGGCAGTAAGTATGTAAGAGACTTAGGAATTTTGATTAATAATAAACTCAATATGTGCCAACAATGTGATATGATTCCAAAAGAAATGTAATGGCTCTTTATGGTGCTTTCGTAAATATATAATATTGAGATGAGAAAGTGGGTAACTCAGTACCAAATTCAACTCTGGATACACATATTAGAGTAAGTTTGGGATGTGCTTGGTAAAAGAGCCTGAATGCAAATTCCAAGAGAATGTGTTCAAGGGATTTGGTTATTTAACTTAAAGACAAGACTTGGGGAACAAATGTAGCTGTCTTCAAATAATTAAAAAGGGATTCGAGGGGGCCGCCCCGTGCCTTAGCAGTTAAGTGCGCGCACTCCGCTACTGGCGGCCCGGGTTCGGATCCCGGGGGCGCACCAACGCACTGCTTCTCTGGCCATGCTGAGGCCGTGTCCCACATACAGCAACTAGAAGGACATGCAAATATGACATACAACTATCTACTGGGGCTTTGGGGAGAGAAAAGGAGGAGGATTGGCAATAGATGTTAGCTCAGAGCCGGTCTTCCTCAGCAAAAAGAGGAGGATTAGCATGGATGTTAGCTCAGGGCTGATCTTCCTCACAAAAAAAAAAAAAAAAAAAAGGGATTCAACTTACTATGCATAGACCCATAGGGGAAAAACTAGAATTAATGAGCACAAGTTTTAGGGAGTTAGATTTCAGTGCAAAAGAAGAAAGAACTTTTTTGTAGCCAGCCAAATAGTAAGACAAAGATGGAATAGGCTGCCTCCAAGTCCCCTGCCCTTTACTGGTGGTATTCAAGCCCAGGCTGGACAACCCCAGCCAGGCGAATATTAGCAAACATCGCAGTGAGGACGCGAGCATTATGTGGATTATTGGACTGGATAGTCTACGATCCAGCTATTTTGGACAAACTCAGCTGTCACAAAGAGGCTCATCTGGGCCCTCACAAAGCACAAGATCTCTTACAGCTGTCAGAAATTATAGCCTTGAGTGTGGTAAAGCTGACAGGAAGCTAACATTTTAGTTGTTCTACATGGAATCTTAGCCAAAAGGTCAAGAAGCAATATATTTTAGCAGTGTGTAGTGGCCTGAGAGAGAGAAGAGCCATTATTTTATTATGTGACCCTTCTTCCAACTGGGTGAGATCATCTTCCTGTTTCCAAGAACATTGCCCAGACCTTGTGGGGACTGTAGGTTGAAGTAATGCCATACTTGGACCTTTCAGAAAAATGATGTGCTGAGAACAAACCCAATGCAGGATCCCCAAACACAAATCTAAGGACATTTTAGCCAGAGCAAAGAATACAAAGACCTGTAAACAAAGAAGCTTCAGAGATTAAACTAAATAGGGAATTTATTTACCTAAAAAGTTTTCAGACCATGTATCTTTAATGCATGGATTTCCATCTTGATGCATTCAATAAAAGAAAGAAACTCACCGTGAAGTCCTGCTTCACTTTATAGCATATCCTCTAATGTGGGGTGGGGTGGGGGAGTGCAGTGAAACCCAGAGTCCTTGTCTCCTCAGATTGTGTTTGAGGGTATTTTTCCTATTCTGTGAAGGCACTTGTCTCTCTGTCCGAGGAATTCCTGTGCCTAATACTTGGCACCATGACCACTCTCAGGACTGCAGGACTAAGAGCCAGAAGCATGAAAACTCATCTCCCTCAAGCCACAAGAAGAACAACTAGAAGAAAAGGAAAAGGAAAAGGGCTTTGTGCTTTAAAAACCCAGGGTCTCTTCTACTAAAGGTGAGAGAAGGGGTTATCATTTAGCTCAGTTAAATAAGAACTTCTTTATAGTCAGCTGTACCCATGAGTGAAATGGGTTGCCTCAGAGAGCTCAAACATATATTCATCTATTGACTACCAAAAGAAGGTGGCTAAAGTCAAGAGTGAAGAAGCCTAGTGGGTATCTTGGTCCCAAATTCCCTACAGATATGTTTAAGAAGCCCCAGAAGTCATTATAACATCCCAGCCAATGGGTTTGCTAAGGAAACAGGGGGCTTGTGTTCGTTTCCAATAGAATCATCATTGCCATCAATAATTTTGCTCTTCAATGCTAAAAACATAAAACATATACAGGCAGAGCTGCTTTAGTTGAATTGTGTGAGAGTGGGTTTAGATAAGTGAAGAGAAGAAGGCTTGCCTTTATTTGCTTTGAATATTTACTATTCTGAGTAAAACTTAGTGTGAATAAATATTCCTCAGATACACCGGTGGTTTGAAATCCACCAGTGTAATTTGTTATTCCTCACAGAATTTGCATTATGCTGCAAGAAGGGACTCCAAAGACTGCAAAAAGAGAAGAACTTTATCATTTTCTTCCAATGCTCATCTCCTCTGCTCCTTAGATGAATCTAGAGCAGGTCTATTGACTTTTCTAGACCCTCTCAGATAACAAAAATACAAAAAAAAAGTCTTAATCTCACTTTTACCCACAAAACCAACTCATTTCAATAATTTAAATATCTAGTCCCTGGGCCAGCCCCGTGGCTTAGCGGTTAAGTGCGCGCATTCCGCTGCTGGTGGCCCGGGTTTGGATCCCAGGCGTGTACCGACGCACTGCTTGTCCGGCCATGCTGAGGTGGCGTCCCACATACAGCTAGAAGGATGTGCAACTATGATATACAACTATCTACTGGGGCTTTGGGGAGAGAAAAGGAGGAGGATTGGCAATAGATGTTAGCTCAGGGCCAGTCTTCCTCAGCAAAAAGAGGAGGATTGCCATGGATGTTAGCTCAGGGCTGATCTTCCTCACGTACATACATACATACATACGTACATACATACATACATTCATACATACATAAATAAATAAATAAATATCTAGTCCCATATAATAGTCAAAAATCAAATCTTTATTTAGAGTTAATGCTTCTTTCATTCCCCAGCATGGGCTGCTTCAGGCTGGAAGCCTGCAATGGGAAAGAGAGACATGGTTACCTTCTTCTCTGGGTGCCTTCCTGGGTGCTTCTCCTGCTCCCCACCAGCTCACTTGCTGTGGTTTCTGCCCTGTTTGGAAGTGGAGTACGGCAGGGAGTAAGGTACCACTGTGGGGTAAGGAGCAGAAAAGATCGTATCTGACAGGTACCAGCAGTGCCTGGCATTGGTGCTCTCTGAGTCTGGAGTGTGTTCACAACTGTCTGTTTTCCTCATGGTGCACTTTTGCTGTTTCCTTGGAGATCCTTCTCCTCCATCAGAATTTCTATTAGATTGAAGACATCAATTTCTCTCCTCTGGCAGGTTGCTAGCAGCCTCCTCACTTCCTCCTCATCTGACTGTACACCTCCACCCTCCTTCCTGTGAGATCTCCTTGCCTGTGACAGGAAGCCCTCCTAGGTGGGGTCCTAGGCCAGCTCCTTCTGATCCATAGTACCCACACACATACTTCTCAGTGCCTCAGTTTCCTCATCTGTAAAATGGGGATATTAATAGCAACTGTCTCCTATGGTTGTTGTGAAGATTAAAGAAAACAATAACTGGCCCAAAATAAGCATAAAAACAGTAATAATAATAACAATAATTTCCCCAAGATCACATCATTAGTAAGTGGTGAAGCCAGATCTATCCTTCTCCAGAGCTGGGGGGTGGTTTTTCCATCACTCCACATTGCCAGGAGGCAGACATGTTGAACCAAGGAACTACCCTGTGCTACTCAATTTACCTACTCTGCTCACTCATAAGACTGTCCGTGGGCACGATGTTGGGGCAGCAAACTGACTGGCCTGGCACCTCTGGCTCAACTGTCCAGCAGCACGCTAGAGGTGTGGATAAAGATCAGGAAATCCCAGGGTATCCATCCCCTTAGCTCCAGAGCATCACACCTGGCTGCTCTCAAGAATTGTCACAATGCTGAGAACAGTCCCAAATGAATCCCTAGAGACAGGGCACCCTGACACTTGGAGTGCGCAAGAGAACAGCTTTCTTCACTTTCAAACCAATATTATGCTCTTCAAACCGTCTTTTAGAAAACCTTATATAAAATCATGCTTCCTCAACAAGCAGCCTTCCAACAGAAGCCTCTTCTATGAGGTCTTTGCTCCTGCTTAATTAGGAAACTATCTTCTACTGCCACAGAGCAAAACTAGCAGAGATTTCTGGTCTAGGGATCACATCCTGAGGTTCAGACTTTTTCCCACTGTCTTCTCTCAGTTTTCCTTAGAGTATTTCTTAACTAATACATTTGATTAAATTATAAAGCCAGCCTCACATAAAAGATCCATTAAATATGCTCTTCCGGTAGGCCAGAGACACATTCTCTGTTCTCTAAAGGTCAGTTTTTTGCAAGCCTCATGTATTTCCACCCCAAGGTGCAGATTCATCCTCATTGGTTCCTAAAAGGGACATGATCCTATTAGAGATAAAGAGCATCTTTCTCTGGAAAGAACCAAATGGCTTCCATCAAAGCATTTCAAAATATTCATGTGTCATTTCTACAAGCTACTTGCTAATTCAAAAGAGACAGATGCACCTTTACAATGGCAAGATCTAGCACCTTAACCAAATAATCAAGCTAAGCTTCACTAATAGTGGAACAATCTCCTGTTATGTTCTTCCTGATATGATGCAACATAGAGCACAAAGCATCACTTATGACACATTCTTGCCAAATATGTTTATCGTGAAGCTGATCAATCTTGAGATATAATTTCCAGTTCATAGGAAATAAAAAAGATAAAGGAACAAGACTCATAATAAA
Organism: Diceros bicornis minor; assembly: GCF_020826845.1. Classification (NCBI taxonomy): domain Eukaryota; kingdom Metazoa; phylum Chordata; class Mammalia; order Perissodactyla; family Rhinocerotidae; genus Diceros; species Diceros bicornis. The sequence goes on along the minus strand of NC_080755.1, from coordinate 12,583,904 downwards.
CAAACAAAAATAACCATGAGGAAGCAATAAGGCAAATCCAGAATGTGGAATGTCTTATAAGACAACTCGCCTAGTTTCTTCAAAAAGTCAATGTCACAGAGAAAATAAATTAGTGAGATTGTTCTAAAATAAGGGACAAAAGAGATATTAACCAAAGGCAATGCATGAAACTTCATGGGGTCCTAGTTTAAAAGAAATAACAATAAAAGACATCATGGGGGAAATTGAGGAAATTTCAGTGTGGATTAGATATTAGTTGTTATTGGGGAATTGTTAATTTCCTGAGGTGAGACTGTAGAATTAGAGTTACATGTAGACTATATGACTATAGAATATGACTATAATTAAAACATATGTGATGAAGCTTTTGTAGGTAAAGTGTCATGATGTCCAACCAATATATACATGCGTGTGTATGAGTGTGTGTACATATACCTACACACACATTCAAATATATTAACAATTTGAGTACTGTTGTGGATATTCAGGTATTCATTGTAATATTCTTTCAAATTTTCAGTATGTTTAAAAATTTTATACAATATGATTGAACTGTCCCTATTTGTAGAGGATATGATTTTCTATGTAGAAAATCCCAAAGCACCTACAAAAAACAAAAACAAACCAAAAAAAAACAAAACCTTCTGGTGAGGATGTGAAGAAATTGAAACCCTTATACACTGTTAGTGGGAATGCAAAATGGTGCAGCTGCTGCGAAAAACAGTATGAATGTTCCTCAAAAAGTTAAAAATAGAACTACCACATGATCCAGCAATCCCACTTCTGGGTATTTATCCAAAAGAACTGAAATCAGGATCTCAAAGAGATATTTGCACTTCCATATTCCTTGCAACACTACTCACAATAGCCAAGAGGTGAAAATAATCTAAACGTCAATCAACAGATGAATGGATAAAGAAAATGTGATGAATACATACATTGGAATACATCACATATAGATCAACCATTTAAAAGAAGGCAATCTAGTCATATACTACAACACGGATGAATCTTGAGGACATTACGCTAAGTGAAATAAGCCAGTCAAAGAAGGACAACTACTGCATAATTTCACTTATACGAAATATCTAAAGTAGTCAAACTCAGAAACAGAGAGAATTGTGGTTGCCAGAGGCTAGGGGGAGGGGGGGAATGGAGAGTTGCTATTCAATGGGTATAAAGTTTCAGTCTTGCAAGATGAAAAGTTCTAGAGATCTGATGTACAATATTGTGCTTATAGTAAACAATACTGTACTGTACACTTAAAATTTTAAGAGGGTAGATCTCATATTATATGTATTTTACCACAATAAAAATTTTTTTAAAAAACCTCCTAAAGCTAAATTCAGCCAGGTTGCAGGTTACAAGAGCAATTCACAAAATCAATGGCATTGCTTTATACAACAGTGGGCATATGGAAACCAAAATTAAAAATAGGATACTATTTAAAATTGCTCCAAAGAAAATGAAATGCTTAGGCATAAGTGTAGCAAAAGATGTACAGGACCTGCATGATTTAATTACAAAATACAATGAAAGAAATCAAAGAAAACCAGGATAATTGGAGAGTTCATAGACTGGAAGACTCAACAAAATAAAGATGTCAATTCTCCCCAAATTGACATATAGGCTTAAAACAATTCCTATCAAAACCCCAGCAGGGTGTTTTGCAGACATAAACAAGCTTATTCTAAAATGTATATGGAAAAGCAAAGGACCTAGATCAGCCAAAACAATTTTAAAAAAGAATAAAGTGGGGGGCCGGCCCCGTGGCTTAGCGGTTAAGTGCACGCGCTCCGCTGCTGGCGGCCCGGGTTCGAATCCCGGGCGCGCACCGACGCACTGCTTTTCCGGCCATGCTGAGGCCACGTCCCACATACAGCAACTAGAAGGATCTGCAGCTATGACATACAACTATCTACTGGGGCTTTGGGGGAAAAAATAAATAAATAAATAAAATTATTAAAAAAAAAAAGAATAAAGTAGGAAGAATTAGTTTTTCTGATGTTAAGGCTTCCTATATAGCTACAGCAATCAAGACAGTCTGATACTTGCAGAGGGATACACAAATAGATCAATGAAACAGAATAGAGAACCCAGAAATAGACTTACACATACTGCTCAACTAATTTTTGACAAAGGTGCAAACACAATTCAATGGAAAGAGGATAGCCATTTCAACATATGATGATGGAACAACTGGACATCCATAGGCAAAAAAAAAGAACCTTGACCTAACCTCACATATTACACAAAATTTAACTCAAAATGGATCAAAGATTTCCATCTCTGCCCCCATTCATAACTGTCACTCAATTCATAATCAACCTTAAGATAGGAAATGTTTTTACCGCAAAGTCCCTCCTCCTTCTATGGTCTTACAAAGGCTTGCCCCCCCGCCCCAACAACATCTGCTGATCATCCTCCTTTGTGTAAGTTGAATGGTGATGCAGCACCAGAGTGATCTGATCTAAATGGGCTAAGGAAATAGAATTCAGGAGCTGGATTCAGTTTGACACTGATCTCTCCATTAACCTTTCACATTAACCTTTCACAATATTCTTTCAATAAATTTTTTTTTTTTCTTTTTCAGATTGGGTTTGTGTTACTTGCAACCAGAGTCTTTACTAATGCAGCAAGGTTAAAAACCTCATCCAAAGTCACAGCAGTTCGCAGTGGTGAGCCCAGACCTGTTTTCCCTCCACAGCCAGGGGGTCCTCTTCCTGTCACACCACACCACCCAGGAGGGAGACATTTTGAGGCAAAGAATGACTCTACGCTATTCAATTCATGACATAGAGGCAATCACCTTTTCTACCTCCTCATGAATCTATCCTGAGCGTGGTGTTGCCAGCAAACTGACAGATGTGGAACCCCTGGTCAAGTCCACAGTGCCATCCAAGAGATGTGGATAGGATTGGGAAGGACCCACAGAATCTGCCCCTTTTGTTCCATATTGTCACACCACACTGCTCTCTCAGGGTTGCCACAATGCTGGGAATGGCCTCAAGCTGACATCAGTTGAAACCATCACACATTGTGGAAGTTGCTACTTGCACTATTTTCAATTTGATAATCACTTCTATGTAACTGCTTCACCTACATATATAGGATCAAGGAACTGATAGAACAACAGAACCCACTCACAAATCAGTCATTGAATCTAAAAGATTTTACTGCCTGGTACCATGTTTTTTTTTCTCACTCCCCTAAGTTTCCATAGAGCCTATCTTAAGATCAAGACTAAGAAGCTCAAGTCTAATGATGAAAAATTCATAAATAATTACACCCATATTCCAGAGGCCCTCCTATACCTCTGACTCTGCTGAGGATCAAACACAGTCATATGCCGCATAACAACGTTCGGTCAATGACAGACTGCATATACGATGGTGGTCCCATAAGATTAGCACCATATAGCCTAGACGTGTAGTAGGCTACGCCATCTAGGTTTAAGTACACTCCATGGTGTTCGCACAATGACAAAATCACCTAAGGACGCATTTCTCAGGATATATCCCCATTGTTAAGCAACACATGACTGTATAGAGTAAGTAGTTCCTTGTTCCTTCATAATCCTTGAAAAAAATATTTTCCAGTTATCTAATCCAGTCAATTAATTTAATTTTTTTTTGCATTGCTCTGAAATAAAAGGATTATTAGTACATAAAAATCAATCTGTAGCTATGGGATTTGTGAAGAGCCAGTATCTGCGCTTTCCCATCTGCAAACAGTCTTGATTTAGGATGTTTTTCATTGAATAGGGGTTAAAAGCATGGAGTCTGAACACACTGTCTGGGTTTGAATCCTCATTCTCCCAGTAACTGCATACTTACCTCTCTTTGCCTCAGTTTCCTCATCTATAAAATGAAAATAAAAATAACAACCTCATAGAGTTGTTGAGGATTGAGTGAATCAATATTTGCAAAGCACTTAGAATAGTGCCTGGCACATAATAAGTGCTATAAAATTGTTAGTTTCTACCCATTTTGTCCCCATTGGTTTTCTCTTTATATTTCTCCTTATCTCTTTATAGGCACCTCATTTCTACTCTCAAGCTTAACTTGGAAAGTATGGAATTTTCCTTCACTACGTCAAGACAAAATGTTATTGTTGGATCCCTCCTCAGGTCAAGGCCTCATGACTGTATTAAACTTTGCACTATTGTAACTTTCTGAAATGTTGAACTGGCTGTTGTGATGATTGTGCTTAGAAATAGCACAGAGATAAACATTACCAGGATTTGAACCCAACCTACCTGCCGGGGAGCTAATAAGAGCTGCAAAACCCAGACCATAACCATGTCCCAAGCGGTGAAGAAATTTCCTGCTCATTCCTCCCTGGAGGAGCCCAGGAATTTCTCCCACTGACTAAGGTGCAGAAGAATGGCATTTTCTAGCTGGCCCCAGGATTGTTACAACTGAAAATAAATTTTTAGCCCCATGGCTAAAAAATGTAATTTGCACTACATTCTACATCATGCTTTCATTGCACAGGCAATGTTTAAATTAAACCAATAATAATCAATAATTAGTCATGAAGGACATAATAATGGCAGCTTACTTTTATACATTTTATTCTTTACCAAAATATTTCAGGAATGTTATCCCATTTGTTCTTTATGAAAACCTAATAGAATAAGTATTATCCTCATTTATAGATAAGAAGTTGAGGCCCAAAGAGTCCAAGTTGCCCAAAGTCACATAGCTAACAGTGGAACTGCCTTTCAACATGGGCCATCTGGCTTCAAATACATTGTTCTTTCTGCTATGACTTGGTTCTGAGCACTGTGAAGAAAGCAAAAAAGAGAATGTCTACATTTGAGAAACTCACAGTCTAATTGGGAAACAAAATGAAAAGTTAAATAATGATACAAGAAAACAATGCAGAGTTCTACAATGTATGATTTTACAAATGTATTTATATGTGGGGATGTCAAACTCTTAGTAGATGTCTGGATATAACCACTATCAGTGGAGCATGGTATTGCTGCTTGCACCTTCTCTTCAGTCTCCTGAAAGGATCCCATGGCCCATTTCTGCCTACTACATGAAAACCTGGAAAAATCTGACCTGTCACCAGGGGCTGGAATACAGCACCTTATACATTTCCAGATAAGAGAGTACTAAGTATTTACATAGGTCTCTCCATTATTGCTCAGTTATTCACCACATCACTCCACTTAAATAGAAAACATAACGTTTAATTCATTCATTTGTAAATAAGACAGAACTCACTGCCCTCATGGAACTTACAATTTAGTGGGGAGACAAATAACCATGTAAATAAGTAAATAAATAATTACATACTGTGCTAAGTGCTGTAAAGGAAGTTGAATAGCATGCATGCCTTCCTAGAAGCTAACAATGGAGAACCATAATTTAGAAAGCATTCTTCTTTCCTCTCACCTTTACATAGTTGGCTTCTGCCCATCTTCTAGGTGACAACTTAAATGTCACCTCCTTAAAAGAGCCTATCTAAATTATGATCCCCACTGTTATTCTCCAACAAAGCATTCCATTTATTCCTGACAATCAGAGGAAAGAGGGATAAAGGGTATAAAGGTCACAAAGGGGTTAAAAGCTTGTGTTGGTGGAACATGAGAGGGCCCTTGTAACTGAAGCATGGGAAAGAGTGGCACAAGATGTGGTTGGAGAGGCCTGCAGAGGCCAGATCTTCACACAGGCCCTGTGGGCCATGGTCAGGAGATTGGATTTTATTTTATGTATTAAAAAAAGCCAAAAAAGGTTAACAGGTGAACAAAATGATCCAATTTATATTTTTAAAAACTACTCTAGTTTCTATATGGAAACATTTTCTACTCATAAAATGTCTTCTGTGATCACAAATCACTGACAATATCTACTGCTTTTATTCTGCCAACAAACTTTAAAGAAAACAGATGATGTTCTATCAAAATATAAATTCCCAAAATTGACTCTATAATAACAAGTAGAACACCTAAGCAATCCAAAATCTATAGAATTTTTTAAAATATATACTAAGGCTCTACCATTAATATTGCACCAGACTCAGGAGGTTTCCAGGAAAGTTGTCTCTAAATTCAAAGAACAATCATTCCCATGTTACCCTATTTTGCAGTATAGGAGGGAAAAAACAGAAGGCTTCCTAATTCATTTTACAATTCTATCATAATATTAATATCAAAACTTTATAAAGATATTTCAATAAAGAAAACTAGAACACTTATAGTTAATAAAAATTAAAATCTGAAATCAGATATTAACAAATCAAATCTAGTAATGTGTTAAACAGTTATATTCTATGACTAAGTAAAGTTTATTCCAGAAAATCAAGATGTTCCAATTTTAAGAAATATATTAGTATAATTTATGACATTAAAAAATTAAAGGAGAGTGGGGCTGGCCCAGTGGCATAGCAGTTAAGTTCTCACCCTCTGCTTTGGCGGCCCAGGGTTTGCAGGTTCAGATTCCAGGCACCGATAGACGCACCGCTTGTCAAGCCATGCTGTGGCAGCGTCCCATACAAAGTAGAGGAAGATGGGCATGTTAGCCCAGGGCCAGTCTTGCTCAGCAAAAAGAGGAGGATTGGCAACAGATGTTAGCTCAGGGCTAATCTTACTCACACACACGAAAAAAATTAAAGGAGAAAACTATGATTATATAAATACATGCCAAAAAATTTTGAGATATTAGGACAGATATTCCTGAGCTTAAAAAAAAAGAAAAAGAAAAAAACCTCTAAAAAAATAAAAATAGTTTCTAAACATGCTAAATATATTTAAAAAATCAATAAACATGGAGCCGGCCCCATGGTGTAGCGGTTAAGCGCGTGCGCTCTGCTGCTGGAGGCCCAGGTTTGGATCCCGGGCGCGCACTGATGCACAGCTTGTCAGGCTATGCTGTGGCAGTGTCCCATACAAAGTGGAGGAAGATGGGAACAGATGTTAGCCCAGGGCCAGTTTTCCTCAGCAAAAAGAGGAGGATTGGCATGGATGTTAGCTCAGGGCTGATCTTCCTCACAAAAAAAAAAAAAAAATCAATAAACCCTGGGGGAAAGGACAAAAATAATTATTTGCAGAGGACTTGGCACATGCCTGGAAAATACAAAAGACTCAAATGAAAAGCTATTGACCTTAGAATTTAGTAAGTTGGCTACATATAAGATAAATATATAAAATTTGGGGCGGGCCCGTGGCTTAGCGGTTCGTTAAGTGCACCCGCTCCACTACTGGCAGCCCAGGTTTGGATCCCGGCACGCACCAACGCACTGCTTGTCGGGCCATGCCGAGCTGGTGTCCCACCTACAGCAACTAGCAGGATGTGCAACTGTAACATACAACTGTCTACTGGGGCTTTGGTGAGAAAAAGGGAAAAAAAAAAAAAAGGAGGAGGATTGGCAATAGATGCTAGCTCAGGGCCGGTTTTCCTCTGCAAAAAGAGGAAGATTGGCATGGATGTTAGCTCAGGGCTGATCTTCCTCACCAAAAAAAAAAAAAAAACATATATATATTTTATATCTAATATAATATATATATTTTTATATCTAATATAATATATATAAAATAAGATATAATAATACAGATATTTTATATCTAATATTTCTTATATATATATATAAAATTTATTAAATTATTTCTATATTAGCACTGATCAGTCCAAAAAAAAAATGGCAAGGGTGGGCAGGGAGAGTTAGAACCTATTCAAAATAATGACAAAATCTAGAAATACATTTAACAATAAAGGTATAAGACCTATTGAAAATATACAATATTTTCAAAATGAAGAAACACATTATAATACTGGGCTGTAGAGATGGAAACAAGTAATAGCATTAAAAAGTCCATCATTCTCAAGCTAATGCATAAATTTAATGTCATATCAATCAGAATCCCAAAACACAATTTCATTTTTGTTAAGAGGATGGGGTAGAGGTTGGAATTAGATAAAATAATGCTCAAATTTACCAAGAAGAATAAATGTACAACAATTTCCTAAGAAAATTTTGAAAAAGAATAGTGATGAAGGAATTAACCTATCAGATATAAAATCTACCATAAGGCTGTATAAACAAATAGTTACAATACTAGAATAGCACAGGAATGTAGATCAGTGGAACAGACTACAGAACAAATTGAAGTATATTCAGAAATTTAACATTTAATAAAAACTTCAATTCAGTGGGAAAAGACGTACTCTTTAAAAAAAATGGAGTTGGGACAAGTGGCTATCCACATAGAAGAAAATAATGTTAAATCCTAATATAAATTTCAGGCATAAGGAAGTACAGTCATGTGCCACATAAGGACATTTCCATCAACAACAAACCATATATACAACAGTGGTCTGACAAGATTACCACCATGTAGTCTAGGTGTGTAGTAGGCTATAACATCTAGGTTTGTATAAGTACACACTATGATATTCGCACAATAACAAAATCACCTAACAATGCATTTCTCAGAATATATCCCCATTGTTAAGTGACGCGTGACTGTAAATGAGGAAAAAAACAAAAAAAATATTTTAAATAGTAAGACATTTTCATAACCTTTAGATGTAGATCTTCCTAAACAAGATAAGAAACTCAGAAGCCATAAACAGAAAAATCAGAGTACTGACCACATAAAAATCAGAAGTTTCTCTATAGAAAATGAAACAATAAACAATGTAAAAACACAATAAAAGAGAGACAAAGGGTTAATATTTCCAATATAGGCAATCCATTTCTGTGGTATTAGATGAATGGAAAGGGAAACAATCATTTCTTATTTTATGGGGTTTTTTTTTCTGTTCCTGGGAAAGATTCACCCTGAGATAACATCTGTTGCCAATCTTCCTCTCTTTTTTTTTTTTCTCCCCAAACCCCTAGTACATAGTTGTCTATTCTAGTTGTAGGTCCTTCTAGTTCTTCTATGTTAGCTGCTGCCGCAGCATGGCCACTGACAGATGAGTGGTGGGGTTCCGTGCTCGAGAACTGAACCCAGGCCGCCAAAGCAAAGTGCACCAAACTTTAACAGCTAGACCATGAAGGCTACCTCTACGTTTTTTTAAGTGTCGAAATTACGGGGGCCTTTTACTTTTTGAGTTTGTTCAATAGTTTTCTTTTTTTTTTTTTTGTGAGGAAGATCAGCCCTGAGCTAACATCCATGCCAATCCTCCTCTTTTTGCTGAGGAAGACTGGCCCTGAGCTAACATCTGTGCCCATCTTCCTCCACTTTATATGGGACGCCACCACAGCATGGCCCAACAAGCGGTGCCTCTGTGCGTGCCCGGGATCTGAACCCAGGCCGCCAGCAGCGCAATGCATGCACTTACCCGCTACACCATGGGGCCGGCCCCTGTTCAATAGTTTTCAAATAAAAATAAGAATAATTGCATTGGAGGCAGAAGCCAGATTATGGTAGATTAAGGAATCAAAGGGAATTGAGGAAGTAGAAGAAAGCGGTGACAGGAAAGAATGAGATAGTGAAAGTGAAGACTGTTATTTCTTAGGTTGTGGACATTTTTACATCTAGAGGAAAAAGAGCCAGTAGAAGAGAGAAATGAAAAAATACAAGAGAGCGAGGGAGGGGCCGGCCTGGTGGCATAGTGGTTGGGTTCCTGCACTCCGCTTTGGGGCCCTGGGATCACAGGTTCAGATCCCAGGTGTGGACCTACGCACCGCTTATCAAGCCATGCTGTGGCGGCATCCCACATATAAAGTAGAGGAAGATGGGCACGGATGTTAGCCCAGGGCCAATCTTCCTCAGCAAAAAGAAGAGGACTGGCAACAGATGATGGCTCAGGACTAATCTTCCTCACCAAAAAAAAAAAAAAAAGAGGAAGAGAATGAGACCCAGGATAGAGGTGAAGGAATTACCTTAAGATAAGGAGATACCTCTACCTATGAAATAGGACAGGATTTGTTGTAGGCAAGTTTGAAGGGAGACAGGATGAGAACAGAGAGAATGCCTTTCTGATGATGATCTCTGTTTTCTTTTGAAGAGGGAAAGACTATGAACATATTGCTGGCTAACAATGAGAAGAATGGAAAGAGAGAGAATTCCTTAAGAAAGTAGTACATTTAAAATAGCTGCTGTGGGGAAAAAGAAAACAAGCTGACCAAGAACAAGTAGGAAGGTTTCTGAGCTATGTGGAAGGCCTGGCCGGAGTTTGTATTAATGCCAGTCTGATTGGTCATATAGTTTTCTCTAGCTATATTCCTAAAACAAAGAGCAGAACACAGCACTGGAAAAAGGATTCACCTGGAGTGAAGGATTGATTGGGTAAATGGGATCAACGTGCAAGGAGTGGCAGGGATTGACGATATTACCATGATTATCAGTGAAATCCAATTAAATGAAGACAACAGGACTGATAAACACAGACAGTGGCTCCCGAACTTTATTATGAATAGGGGTCACCTTCAGAGGAGTCCAAGGAATAGAAGAAGGGACTTGGGTTTCAAAGAGTCAAAAACATGGTAAAGGGAGTAAGAAAGTGCTGAAGGAAAATTGGGTACAGGTGTGGCTTAGACCTTGGTGTACTTCCAGCAGAGGAAGGGAGTTAGGACTGTGACTTTTCTTTAAATGCTGCTACCACTCATTAGATAATGTTCTTTGCCTTAATTTCTCCATTAAAAAAAAGATTAAGATGCTATTTTTCCTTCCCTGTATTTATTTAGTTATGGGTTAAGTGTCGTAGGGAGAAGTTTGAGATTTTTTTAAGACTATAAAAAATTTTTAAGCCACTCAACCCTGAGACTTGGTGAAATACCCAGGAGGCTTCCCAACCTGTTAGTTTTCATCCTTAAGGAGCAAGTGGGATTTTGTTTGTTTGTTATGGTTTTGCTTTTTTGAAATATGGTTAACTAATTGGAGCCTATAATGGTTAATTTTATGTGTCACATTGACTGGGCTAAGGGATGCCCAGATAGCTGGTAAAACATTATTTCTGGGTGTGTCTGAGGGTGTTTCGGGAAGAGATTAGCATTTTAATGGGTAGATTAAGTAAAGAAGATGCCCTCACCAATGCAGGTGGGCATCACCCAATTCATTGAGGGCCTGAATAGAACAAAAGGTGGAGGAAGAACAAATTTGCTCTCTGCTTGAGCTAGGACATCCATCTTCTCCTGCCCTCAGACATTGGTGCTCCTACTTGTGGCCCTTCAGACTCAGACTGAATTACTATACCACTAGCTTTCCTGGTTCTCCAGCTTGCAGATGGCAGATCATGGAACTTCTTGGCCTCCGTGATCATGTGAGCCAATTCCTGTAATAAATCTCCTCTTAAATATACATATACCTATTGGTTCTGTTTCTCTGGAGAACCCTGACTAATACATTAAGTAACAGCTCTAATGCTAAACTAAGTGTAGTAAGGAATATAAAGAAATAAATGTCATGATATATCCTCAAGGAACTTAGAGTTGAGCTGGCGGGGCCAAAGAAACAAGAAATAATGATTAGTATGTAGTTAGATGAGTCAGGGAGAGCTACTGAAGGGCAACTGATGAATCCTATTCATTGACTCATTTCAGTTATTCACTCACTGTAAAACACTTGCTGAATTCCAAATGGCAGCAGGTGACTATGCTGTGAGGAAGGCCATTCTTCTCAGAACCTCACTAATTATGCAAGAGCCACCTAATCCACCATTTGCATTTGGATTGGCAGTTTTCCTTTTTCTCTATTTTTTAAAATTTCCATTTCCACAGACTTAAAGGTAGATGCAGAATGTGGCTTTCTTTTTCAGAAAATCCAGTGCCAGCATTGTTCTCTCAGGCGTGCAATTCCTGGGCTTTGATACTTTATTTCAGTGGTGACCATTATATTTGTTTTCATAGTGAGAAAATCTAAGTCATTGTGGGCACTGGTTCAAGGTTACATGATGAGGGCATGGACCCCATCCCTGAACTCACTAACAAACTTGAACCATAATTCACGAGCAGTGGTTGAGCCAGGAGACGAGAGGCAGCCAAAGTCATGCCATTACTGTTCAGAGAACTTGCCAAACAGGCTTCAACCTTTTAACAATGACCCCATTTCCTCATTTCCCAACCTGGAATTACATGCAGCTTATTTTTCTTTTCTTCCTTAAAGTATTCTCCTATGTGATCCTGGGCACTGGAATTGTCAGGGTCACCCATATCCTCCATGGTGAAATCCACAGGTCTGGTCCCAGTCTTCATTTTACTGGAATCATCTGAACAGTTGACATAGTTGATCAGTCCCTCCTCCTTAAAGCAGTTTCTTTACTTGATCTTTGGGGCACCGCATCTCTCCATTTTCCTCCTATCTCACTGGCTGCTCCTTTCCATTGTCCTTTGCTGGCTCTTCCTCATCTTTCCAACCTCCTAACATTAGAGGCCAAACCAAGCTCACGATCATTCCTCCACACCTGGCCGTGATCCAGTTTTTCCCACCTCAAGAAATGGCAACTCTTTCCTTCCAGTTGTTCAGGCTAAAACCTTGACTCCTGTGTCCTCTCACACTCCACATCCTATCTGTCAGGAAATTCTGTCGACTCTTTCTTTGAAATGTATCAAGAATGTGACACCCTCTCCCACCTCCACTACTTGCACCCTAGCCAAGCCACAATGATTCCTTCCTGGATGACAAGCAATAGCTTTCTCCCTGTTTCTTCCCTTGTAGCTCTAAAGTCTACCCATAACACAGCAGAGTGAGCCTTTAAAATAATGTCATCTCTTGGGGGGCCGGCCCGGTGGCGCAAGCGGTTAAGTGCGCGCGCTCCGCTGCGGCGGCCCGGGGTTCGCTGGTTCGGATCCCGGGCGCGCACCGACGCACTGCTTGGTAAGCCATGCTGTGGCGGCGTCCCATATAAAGTGGAGGAAGATAGGCACAGATGTTAGCCCAGGGCCGTCTTCCTCAGCAAAAAAAAAAGAGGAGGATTGGCGGATGTTAGCTCAGGGCTGATCTCCTCACAAAAAAAAAAATAAATAAATAAATAAATAAATAAATAAAATAATGTCATCTCTTGTCACCTCTGTGCTCAAAACTCTCCAGTAGTCTCCATCTCACTCACAGCAAAAGACAAAATCTTTTCAATGACTTACAAAGACTTCCATGACCTGACACCTACAACTTCTCTGATTTCATCTCCTTCTACTCATCCCCTTCTAACACCTCTCCAGCCACACACCTGCTTTCTGTTTCTCTGACATTCCAGGAATGCTCCTGACTTGGGGATTTTATACTAACTGTTTCCTCTGCCTGCAACGCTCTCCCTCCATGGAGCCACATGGCTCACTCCCATGCCTTCATCAGGTCGTTGCTCAAATGTCATCTAATCAGAGAAGGCTTCCGCAACCAACTTAAAATTGAAAACACACCCCTATCCCAGCACCCTCTTCCCCTTTCCTGTTTAATTTTTCCCATAGCACATATCATCACTCGATATGCTATTTATTTTACTTACTTATCAATGCTCTCCCTCCCATCCACAAAGTGTAGCCTCCATGTGGACAGGGAATTTTTTGTCTATTTTCTTTATTGCTATATGCCTAGTGCCTAGAACAATGTCTGGCACACAGTAGGCACTTCATAAATATTTTTTATGAATGGTCACATCTTACTCCAAGGCTATGAGATGAACCAAATCTCAAGTAAAGCTCAAACCCAAGGCTCTAAGGAAGCTGTCTCCATGACCACTTATCTGCTTATACCACCCTAAAAGAACAAGAAGCTATATTGTTTTGCTTTATTTTGTTTTGATTCTCTTATACATCATGCCCTTGTACAACAATGTATAATGTATATATAATATCCTTGTATGGTACACAATGTTATATCATGTCCTTGTACAACATATAATGTATATATCATGTCATTGTATGGTATTCAATGTATATATCATCTCCTTGTACAATGTATAATGTATATATCATGTCCTTGTATGATATACAATGTATACATCACCCTTGTGTGATGAGACAGCTGTCACCTCCCGTTTACTTTGCTCTGTTCTCCCTCCCTCGTGTGGTTTCTTCAGCATAGTGTAGTCAGTTCCTTTTTAAAGAACAAAACTACCTTACTAAAATGTGAAGAAATCTTAGAGTGGGCCTGTATATCAGAGATAACTGTGAAGCAATGAGACTGAAGCAGAATTTTTTAATTGTAAAAAACAAATAATTTGAAAAATCATGGAGCCAGGTTTTTGTTTTCTTTTGTCTTTCTGCTCTTGACCTTGAGCAAACTGGGCTGGTGAGTAGTGATATTATCACCAAATCTGGGTTAATCAAAAAGGAAGAAAGATGTAGCAAGTTAGAGTAGAAATGGAATGGGGCTCACAGATGGACTGAAGGTGTCAATTGGGCATATTAGTTGCTAATTTAGGATCATGAAATGCTTCAAACAACACTATTTCGATATCTAGTATTTCTGCTGTTGGGGAGAGTTCTCAGGTCTATCCTCCTCACTCTGCATGTCAAATGTCCAAGGCGGCAAAATAGCCAGGATGGATCTGCAATGTCTAAGCTCGATGCTCTCTAATAGACCGGTTTCTACTGGTCACTCACACACGCCAGTTTCTGCTATGTTGATGCACATGGTCACTCATAGTTCCTTGATGTAGCTTAGCTCACTGACCATGATTTTTATTACTTGTAGATTCTGTGTAGTTGACTCATTCATTCTATCCCAATCCTTGTAGCATCCAAGCCTTCCTCACTAGTTTCACCTGCATTTCGTCTCCCAGTCTAAGACTTTCCTGTTCATTTCTTTACCCACTGAGGAAAAGTGAGCCAATCAATATCACCATGGATGACCCAGCAGCCATGCTCTTGCTCCAGAATTCTGTTTGAGCCAGTCCTAGCATCTTCAGCCTTTCGTCAGCATTAAATCTCCTGAAAGCCTTGTGCTTCTCACTCTTTTCAACACTTATGGTCCCATCACTGCTTATAGGAGCAGACAATATAACATAAGGCCCAAACAGTTTTGCCCTGCACTTAATTTCCATAAACCACCACTCCTAGCCTTTCTGTCTCATCTAAGGGGAAAGGGAGGATAGCTAAGAAACACCTATGAAGGTCACAGTCCACGGACACAGCCCCACAAAAAGACGGGGCTTTAATAATAAGATTATAGAATGCCTCTCCTCCTCCACACTTACCCCCACCACTGCCACCAACAGGGATTCAATATAATAACAGTGGCCTACAGCTGAGAGAGCTGCAAGACACAGACTCTAAGGAGAGTACTTAGGGAAACCCAAAGTTGACACGGGAGACAAAAGCAAGGACGAAAGAGGAAATCGAAGCCTCTGGCACCTACAACTATAGCAAACATTAAACACAACCCAACTTACACCATTGGCTCCCCTGGTTCTCAGGCCTTTGGACTCAGACTGGAATTACACCACCAGCTTTCCTGGCCTCCAGCTTTCAGAGGGCAGATGGTTGACCTCTCAGCCTTCATAATCACATGGGCTAATCCCTCATAATAAATCTTTCTAAATATCTATATATATTCTATTTGTTCTGTTTCTCTAGAGAACACTGACTAATAAAGAGTCTCTTATACCTTCAAGAGATAGTCATACTAAGGACAAATCTATAGTGCAATATAGAACAGGACATGCCAGAGGCTTTCTAAGTTAGTAGGAGGAAATTTAAGTATATTCATAGCCTAAATGAATTGCAAGGACCCTTGAAAGGTCTTCTAGTCTACTTCTTGATTTCTCTACCTCTTGATACATCTAAATATCCATCATTATTAAAGAAAAGGTGATTAAATATCAACCTTCTACTTGCTAAGCAGAAATTGAAATTATACCATTCTAAGGCATTACAATTAGAGAAGTGACAGCCCAGCTGCCTAAGATAAAGCACTGTTATACTTTTGGAAATTTAAAGATAAATATATTCTCTCCTTTCTTGAGGTATCTCCTCTCTCCATCCTGTTCGGAGGTGATGCCTCCAAAGGCTAAGGCTTAGGGAGGCAAAACAAAGAGGATGATGAGAGCAAAGGCTTCTCCTCCTGAGGACAGTTGACCTAATACAATTATTCTCTCCAATGCCCTGGGAATGAGAAAAGTTATGACTTCTCTTAATGGGTTCTCCCCCATGCTCAATTTATTCATAGAAAGAATTTTCCTTCTTGTACATTTAAACAATAATACATAGATATTCCAAAATTTTGTAGGAATATACACAAATTTAATGTAAAAGGGTATGCTCATGCATTTTCTTTTCAGTAAATGTATACTGAGTACCTCCTATGTGTCGGGCACTACAGAAAGATGAAAAAGGACGTGAGGCATTGCCCTGAATGGAGCATAGCCAAGGAAAGACACAACTTATAAATATGTAGCAGTGCACTCAGAGTCCAGTGAGGGAAACAGAAACAATTCCAGGTATTTCAATAGAGAAAATTTAAAATAAGGAATTGTTTACACACGTAATAGAAGCACTGATAAAACAAAGAGACACAGTGAAGCAACCCAGAGATTAACCAAATCAGGAAGCACTAGAGGCAGAATGACAGAGGAGATGTTAACAGAACCCAGAAACCTCAGAAAAGATGCAACCCCTTCTGGAAACTGGAAAAACACTCTCAGAAGCAGAGAAAGAAAAGGAGAGAGAAAGACCCAGTTCTCCATTTCTCTGCCCTCCATTCTCCTTCCAGAGCCTCCCATAAGACAAACTTAGTCGAAATGGGTTAGTAAGGGAGCCATAGGAACAGTGTTTGCAGAAGGGTGAGGAATGGACCTGAGAACAGATAGGAAATGATTGGTATATGAAGCAATGGTCCTTGCAGGTGAGTCTGATCTGTATTTTCACTTTGGCATTCCAGAGCAAGCTTCCAGCAGCCCTATATTTGCAGGAGAACTCCATAGTCACATGTACCTCCTGGAGACTGGATTTCCCCCATTCAAATTTGATTATGCCTTTTGTATATATGCCATCACCTCTTATATACTCAGCTGGCACAGTTAACAAAGCTTGACACATGTTCATTAGTGATTTTTGGGATGTGAATGTTTTGTCTATCATGTATATTATAAGCTTCTCACACATATAGTATTTCCCTCTGTGACCTGCATCCATTCCTTACACCCCCACTCTGCCTTAGACTCCTGGGATGTCTTTGTAGTGTAGACAATCCATGTATTTAGAAATAATTTACACATGCATTTCAAGAGACTAGCCTAAGGTAATGCTTCATCAAAAAAAATTTCTACGGCCAAATAAGTTTTGGAAAACCATATATTGTTTTCCTCTTAGAGAGTTGCAAACAAGGTTAGTTAATTTAAAGACTCAGAGAAGTCCTCCAGGGTTTCCCACGTTAATTGAACACAGAACACTTTTGTTCTTATAATGCCTATTAATACCCCATGAATACACTTTGATAAACACTGATTTAGATCATGTCACCACAATGTCAGTCCCAGCATCAGTAGCATTGATAATTCAGGGCATTGTGTGAGAGATATTGGGCATGCTCCAGGGCATGCTGGAGATATTGGATTGTAAGATACAATCTATTCCCACAGATGATTATAATAAAGTTGAGCAAGAACATACAAATAAAGAGATAAATAATAATTTAAGGCAGCATGGCATAAGTACCAAATGAGTGGTCCAAACAAAGAGTGCAGCAAGGGTGTATAGGAGGCAGGATTGTTGTAAGCTAAGTAGTTGGGGAAGGTTCTAGAAGAATATGAGACTTGAGTTAATCCCTGGGAGCAAACACGCACACATAGGCAAAAACGTGGATGGCATATTTGGGAAAAATAAGAGGATGAGTTCGGAGTTGTTCGAGTAGGTAGGGTCAGAGAGTAACATGCCTTGCTTCAATTTCTATAATAAGGATCTGGATCTTTATTATACAGGCCAAGAAAGCTATTAGAGGTCTTTGAGCAAAGAGGGAGCATCTTGGAAGTAAGTGTGTTTACAGAAATTTGTGCTCCCCTCAGGAATTAGATCAAAAGTGTTCAAAAAAGGCTTTCTCCTTGACCTCTGTCTTAGCCTAGGCTCCCCCCAAAAGCAGAGCAACGTCTGGTATACAGGTACTTTATTTTGGGTTGTGACCCCAAGAAGCCAGAGGGAGAGACTGGGAAGAGTACAAGAGGGAAGAGAGGAAGTCAATCAATCAAGCTTCTCACCACTGTGGGCAACTGAGGTTTGATCCCCCTGAGACCCTCGAAGAGAACCATGAAGAATGCATCTCAGAATTGTTCACCCAAGAGTTGAAAGAGAGGAATATCTATCTATCAATTCCCATCCCTCATTAATCAAGGGTTATCCTCACATCTGCAAGTTTGTATACGCTCCAGAATGCCCAAGTTAATCTACTTTTTAAGCGGACAATCACAGAACGTGTGTATGCTAACATAATTAACTAGAGGGATAATGCCAGGAGATGTTGATGCCAAGAGAAGGGACAATTATTAAAACAGTGTCCTTGAGAGAGGGTACAGACAGAGAGGACTGCCTGTGTTCAAATGCCTACTTGACATCCCCACTTGTTTAATAAATATCTCATACTTAACATGCCCTAAACCACAGTATGTGAACTGTAACTGCAGAAAGTAAAACTTCACTGCTTCCTCAGCCCACAAATCACCACATACGTAACAGATGCATGTCATAATCAGTGACCAATCACATCACTTCTTTCAGAGTCTGTCTGCGATTGGTCACTGCATCTCTTATTCAGCTCCCACACAGACAGCAAAGTGTGTCGTAGTATTGCCTCATCTCCCAGTGATAAACCCACATGGCATTCCACCAAAATGGGTACTCAAAAGAGGAAATTGGCTGACAAAGACGAAAGCATAGCAAAGAAAAAAGTGGTAACTCTGGAGGTGACATTTGAATCAAACATAAATGGAGTTATAGAAGGAATAGCTGACCTAGGACTGTTGACCCTGCCACCGTTCCAGACTCTACACTTGCAGACTCAGGTGCCTAGTGAAGGCAAGTTTATTAACACAAAGGAAAGAGTGGTTTTAATGAAAGAGAGGAAGACATCCCAGAGGAAGTAATACCG
The DNA here is from genome assembly GCF_020826845.1 of Diceros bicornis minor. Lineage (NCBI taxonomy): Eukaryota > Metazoa > Chordata > Mammalia > Perissodactyla > Rhinocerotidae > Diceros > Diceros bicornis. The sequence continues at coordinate 12,564,931 of NC_080755.1, read as the reverse complement.
GCAAAAAACTACACACTAGAGAAACTCTTGGAGATATTTCACAATATTGAAAGCTCAAAGGCTAAAATGTTGGGAGCTAATCCAAACTTAGAAAGGACTATGACAATTGGCCAAGGCATAGAAAAGATGCTCACTCCATATCATGTTATACAACAAGAAGAAGGCAATCACGGCTCAAACTGCTCTCGATAAGCATTTTACAAAGAAATAAAACACTGATTCTCAATGTTTCTGATATTTTAAATTAGTGTACTAAACTAAATATTAGTTTTTAAGTATTAGTTTTTATTTTTTTGTTTCCCATACATTTACAATTGACAGTAAGAGTTTTAATTTTGGGCAAAATTTTAAAGGTTCCAGAACAATCATAATTTTTCCCACTGATTATTAAGAACACTTCCCACAGTTTCAGCTTGCATGGTCATTTTTACAGTCCCACATTGTGCGAAGTGAGGACTACCGGTATGTGAATTTGGAGTTTAGGAGAACAGGTCCAGGCTGGAGACATAAATTTGTGAATTATCACTGGATAGACAATATTCCAGGATGAGATCACCTTGAGAGTGGGTGTAGACAAAGAAAAGGTCTAAGGACTGAGCCCTGGAGAGCTCCAATGATTAGAGGTAAGAGAAAGGAGAAAGCAGGCTGAGAAGGAGTGGCTAGTGAGTTAGACGGACTCAGAGAGAGTGTCCCAAAGCCAACGAAGCGGTTTCAAGGAAAGAGTAGTCAACTATGCTACTGATGAGACAAGAGAGACCAGACCTGAGAACCGACTACTGTATTTGGCAATATGAAAGTCGCTGGTGCCTTGACAAGAGCTGTTTCACTTCATCAGATTAAAGAGCTTCTACAAGGCAAAGGGAACTAGGATCAAAACGAATAGACAACCCACCAGCTGGGAGAAAATATTTGCAAATCATATATCCGACAAGGAGTTAATCTCCATAATATATAAAGAACTCACACAACTGAACAATAAAAAAACAAACAATCCAATCAAAAAATGGGCAGAGGATATAAACAGATACTTTCCCAAGGAAGATATACAGATGGCCAATAGGCATATGAAAAGATGTTCAACATCACTAATCATCAGGAAAATGCAAATCAAAACTACACTAAGATATCACCTTACACCAGTTAGAATGGCTATAATCACCAAGACAAAAAAACAACAAATGTTGGAGAGGTTGAGGTTGGGGAGAAACGGCAACCCTCATTCACTGCTGGTGGGAATGCAAACTGGTGCAGCCACTATGGAAAACAGTATGGAGATTCCTGAAAAAATTGATAGTAGAAATACCTTATGATCCAGTGATCCTACTACTGGGTATCTACCCAACAAACCTAAAATCAACAATCCAAAGAGGCTTATGCACCCCTATGTTCATTGCAGCATTATTCACTATAGCCAAGAAGTGGAAGCAACCCAAGTGTCCCTCCACTGATGATTGGATAAAGAAGATGTGGTATATATATACAGTGGAATACTACCCAGCCATAAAAAAAGACAAAATTGTCCCATTTGCAACCACATGGATGGACCTGGAGGGTATTATGTTAAGCAAAATAAGCCAGAGAGAGAAAGACAAACACCGCATGATTTCATGCATATGCAGAATATAAACTAACACACAGACAGAGAGCTGTTTGGTGGTTACCAGGGGCAAGGGGTTGGGGGGTGGGCACAAGGGGTGAAGGGGGGAATTTATATGGTGACTGACATACAATAATGTACAACTAAAATTTCACAATGTTATAAACTATTAAGACATCAATAAAAACAATTTTTTAAGAAAATAAAGGCAATATTTTAAAAACAAAAAAAAAAGATCCGATGAGAGCCTAGTTAGAGGGAGTTCAAGAGAGAATGGGAGCAGAGAAAATGGAGCAATGACTACAGAGGCAGCACCTCTGAGGAGATTTTCTGTAGAGCATAGCTGGAATAGGATGTGAGCCTAGGGAATAGGGAACTGTCTTTTTAAGCGGACAATCACAGAACGTGTGTATGCTAACATAATTAACTAGAGGGATAATGCCAGGAGATGTTGATGCCAAGAGAAGGGACAATTATTAAAACAGTGTCCTTGAGAGAGGGTAATATCTTGTACTCAAGTGGAGGAGTCTATCCTGGACATGGACAGGGCCTAACAAGAGAGTCAGATACTTCTTCAAGACTCAATTGCCTCAACTATAAAATGAGACTGGACTAGACCAGGGGTTATAAAAGTGATGCCCCAGACCAACAGCATCAGCACCACCTGAGAATTTGTTAAAAATGCAAATTCTCAGGCCCCAACAAAGACCTACTGAAACAGAAACTCTGAAGCAGGCCCCACAATCTGCTTGAACAAGTTCCCTTTAACAAGGGGATTCTGATGCACTCTACAGTTTAGAACCACTGGACTAGATGATCTTTAAAGTATCTCCTGGTTCTAATATCTGTGAATCTATGCTTCATTAATCTGTTCCTTCCAATATCTATTTATTAAATCTTCGTAATACTGAAGTACTATTCTCGAGTAAAAGTTCATGGAATCCAAGCTGTTTCCTAATTGTTGTCAGTCCCCAAAAGCCAAATGTCTGTGTTCAGCCTCCACAAACAATAATGACATTTATGAATCTTAAAATCATGTTCATGACCATTTCCAACACAACTTTTTCATGGTGGAGTATTCAACTTAGCTTTGAGGACATTAGTAAAGCTTGCACTTTTTACTGTTGTTTTTTATAACATATAATTTACTTTTTCATGAAAAATCTTTGGGAATTAAAAGCTTTTGCTCTCAAGTTATTTGGAATTGTTTTGTATTGCTTGAAGTGCATTGTTCCCTAGGAGCAGAGCAGACAAGGAAAGACAGGTGACATTAATCCCGTTACACTGTTGTTCTTTGTGAACTTGGGTCTCTCCAGCCACACACTTAGAGGAAATTCCATACAAACAGAGGAAGCCAGACTCTTTCTGGGAGAACTTAGTAGCTGACTTACTACATTCGACATTGATGCCTGCTAAAGATAAAACCTGGGAAAAGACCTCAGGTCCTATTCTCCATTGTTGCTGCCTGGGCCCAGTGTGTATGTCTGAACTGTGCACACATTTCCCTGGGTCGGGGGGCGCCATCAGTGTGCAGCTGTCTGTGCAGGATTGCTGATGTTTACAGTAGCAAGTTAGCGCTGCTTTATGCCAAAGCATGTTGTTTCTTATTTTAAAGATGAGAACAATTCCTTCTCTTCCCCTCCTCCATTGTTATTTGGTTTATTAGACTTGCAGGAGAAGGAAGCAGTAAATTACTAAAGAAAAAAGTGTAAATCTCACTAGGGTGTGCTCCTTTGAATGTGGGTGAAGTTTAGCATACCGATCAGATGTGAAGATACGGAAAACAGGTCCTCTCTGCTTTGTGGTAAGTTGTTTTGGGGAAGCGAAATAAAAAGTCACTGGACACTTTCCTGTGTCAGTGTCTGCACCTTTCTAGAAGCTCCAAGTCAAGCCAGCTGTCCTAGTGCCTGGTTTGATGGCTCCAGAAAGCCAGTTGGTTAGCAAGCAGTAAGAACGCTGCTGGCCAAGGAGAACACTCACTGCCAGCAAGCCCACTCTCGATATTTTCCCAAAGACTTTTCCTTTTTTAATTCCATTAGTTAACATCGCATTCTCTCACCAGTGGCTATTAATAATGATGTGTTGGGCAGGGGTGGGAGGGAGAATAACTACTTCCTCAATCACAAAAGAAAAAGAAAAGAAGGGAAGATTTACCTTGAAGTACAAATTCTTTTCAAACAACATCTCTAGAAAGCCAGTATTAAACAGAGGCCAGCAGATGCATAAAGAACTTACCTATAATCTAAATTAATCATCTACATCCTCATTCTATTCAATAAACCTTTCCTGAACACTGTCAGTTCCTGCCTGGCTCAGCCACCTCCCTCTACTGCAGTGGTTCTCAACCCCGGCTGTACAGTGGGGTCACCTAAAGAGCTTCAAAAAGTACTGAGGCCAGGGTCCCACCCCCGAGCATTCTGAGGATTTGTAAAAGCTCTCCTCAGGTGGGTCTAAAATGCAGCCAAAGTGGAGACATTGCTTTGCTGCCCCCCTCCCTTTTACCCTCAGCTCGCCATCTGCCCTTCAAGACCAGCACCTTGGGAGCCCCCCTCCCCTTTAGAGGCTGAGATAATAAAGTCAGACGGAATTTCTTAGGACACCGATTCCCAAACTGCCTGATGTGAGAATCAAAAACATACACATTCCCAAGCCCCTCCCCGGGAGTCCTGGGACAAGGGCCTGGAATCTGCATTTGCCCCCCAGGAGGTTCATATGAATAGCAAAGTTTAGGAAACACTATTTTAGGACTTTTCTATTCAAAGTGAGTTCTGTGGATTAGCAGCACTGGCATCACCTGTGAGCTTGTTAGAAACGCAGAATCTTAGGTCTCATCCCAGAGTCACTGAAACAGAATCTACATTTTAACAAGATCTCAGGTAATTCATGTCACATTAAAATTTCCCTAGCTGGTTTCCCTAACTTTGATCTCCAAAGCTTTTTTTTTTTTTTTTTTTAAATAATTTTATTTATTTATTTTCCCCCAAAGCCCCAGTAGATAGTTGTATGTCATAGCTGCACATCCTTCTAGTTGCTGTACATGGGACGCGGCCTCAGCATGGCCAGAGAAGCAGTGTGTCGGTGCGTGCCCGGGGTCCGAACCCGGGCCACCAGCAGCAGAGCACACGCACTTAACCGCTAAGCCATGGGGCCGGCCCATGATCTCCAAAGCTTTGATTCTTCATTTTCCCTGTCAGATTAATTCAGACTCACCTCTCCATTGCAATGATAAATAATTACTCCTGAGAAATAATTATTTTGAAACTGATAAAATACATTATCTGAATTATCATAAAGGGGACAATTACTTTAAAACATCTCCTTGAACGGTTGTTTCTGGCTTCTTAGATTCTGTTTTCAGTAATATGTAAGATGATCCTTAGAAAGCCTCAGTATCAACTCAAGAATTGAATGTTGCACTCAGTTAGATAGATAATCGACAATCATCTATTTAAAAGCATAATGAACACTAACTAGAAGCTCAGGGTTGGAAAGAACCTAAAAGATGACCTAGTCCTACCATTAATGTGAATCACTATAAATCCTCAAATCAAGCAGCCTTTAGATATGAACACCCCACAGTGACAGGGAACTCATTACCTCCCAAGGCAGTCCCCTTCATCTTGAGTCAGCTCTGGCAAAAATTTTCATGTATTTAAAAAACTATTTCTCTGTATTTCTTTTAATTAGAAAGGGTTTTTTTGTTTTTGGAAAATTTTGTAGAATTTTAGAGATGATGAGACAGTTTATAGCAAGGATGCAGTTTCTCTGCATGTGTAACTTATTGTAAATACTAAAATGTCAAATCAATGGCAAGCAGTATGTTGGCACTGTGTACACACTGGTAAACAAAACACGTTCCCTGTTCAACGTACTTGCAGCCTAATAATACACAGAATAAATCAGGAGTTAAATACTTTGTGATATGTGACAAAACAGGGGTAAATGCAGGACCATAGGAGCTTATCAGAGGGACATCTAATCCAGTCTAGAGGATGAACATTCCTGAGAAGTGACACCTAAGCTGAGGCCAAAGCATAAATGGCGCTGAGTCAGTGTTGCCCATTTTGCATAGCATGAAATGGTTTTATCTCTTCTCCAGTGCTATACACGTATTGAACCTCTCTTAGCTGACAACAATTTTCTATTTACTTTTGGTTTTCAAAGCTTAGAAAAGGCCAATGCAAAAATGCAATCTCGGGACCAGCCAGGTGGTGCAGCAGTTAAGTGTGTGCCCTCCACTTCGGCAGCCCGGGGTTCGCAGGCCCAGATCCCAGGCGTGCACCAACACAGCACCTGTCAAGCCATGCTGTGGTGGCATCTGATATAAAGTGGAGGAAGATGGGCATGGATGTTAGCCCAGGGCCAATCTTCCTCAGCAAAAAAGAGGATAATTGGCATCGGATGTTAGCTCAGGACTGACTGTCCTCAAAAAAAAAAGAATGCAATCTCATGTCTGATTTAAAAGTTCTAGAACCTTCAATGCGTTAGCACTGAGAGGAGGATGAAGGAAAGCGACAAGCATCTTTTTTTTTTTTTTCACTTAAGATTAGCCCTGAGCTAACATCTGTGCCAATCTTCCTCTATTTTGTATGTGAGTTGCCGCCATAGCACGGCTGATGAGTGGTATAGGTCCACGCCCGGTATCTGAACACGTGAACCTGGGCCGCCGAAGCAGAGTGTGCCAAACTTAACCACTACACCAGGGGGCCAGCCCAGCTTCTCTTTATTTAACTTGTCACAGTAATGGTTTTCTCAGCGTGTCTCTGGTTAACATGGACTTCTCTTGATTCAGGCTCTCTTGGGGCACACGCATGGGTTCCTCAGAGGGCCCTGCAAGTCTTCCCATGACACAGTTCCCAGACATTTCTCCTCTTCCAACCTCACCCATTGGTCCATCCCACAACTTCCAGTAACATGTGCCCTTTGCTGAGAGGTACTCTTCTTGGCTAAGGTACAGGTAAGATGTCTTAATTCAGCTACTTTTCATGGTGTCTATTATCCGGTTTGCAGAAAACAAGATCAACACACAAAAACCAATCACATTTCTAAATACTAGGAATGAACAATTAAAAACTAAAATTTTAAAAACAGTATCATTTAGAGTACCTCCAAAAAATTTAAGTATTCAAGCATAAATCTAACAAAAATGTGCAGGTTCTGTGTGCTGAAAACTACAAAATACTAATGAATTAAGACCTAAAGAGATGGAGACATATACTCTGTTCACAAATTAGAAGAGTCAATATACTTCACATGTCAATTCTCCCCAAATTGATCTATAGATTTAACACAATTCCAATCAAAATCACAGCCGAATTTTTTGTAGATAAATACAAGCTGGTTCCATGATTTATATAAAGAGGCAAAGAAACTACAATAGCCAAAATAATTTTGAAAAAGAAGAAGAAAGTTGGAGAACTCACACTATCGATTTAAAAATTACTAATAAACATGGTAATCAAGACAGTGTGTTCCCAGAGAAGGGACACAGGCATAAATCAATGGAAGAAAATAAAGATACACACAAATATAATCAACTGATTTTTAAAAAGGTACAAAGAGATTCAAAGGAGAAAAAATAGTCTTTTCAACAAAAGGTGGTGGCTAGTTATTTACCCTAGAGAAATAAAAATTATACTCATCCCAAAACCTGTACACAAATGTTTACAGCAGCTATATTCATAACTGCCAAATCTGGAAACAACTCAAACGTCCTTCAGTGGGTACATGGGTAAACAAACTGGTGCATCCATCCAACTGAACTCTGCTCAGCATCAGAAAGGAACCAACTATTGATATTGTCTTAGCTCAGGCAGCTATAATAAAATACCACAGACTGGGTGGCTTAAACAACAGACATTTACTTCTCACAGTTCTGGAGGCTGAGAAGCCTAAGTCAAGGTGCTGACAGATTCAGTTCTTAGTGAACGGCTGCCTCACAAGGCAGAGAGAGGGAGCTCTGATGTCTGTTCCTCTTCTTGTAAGGGCACTAATCCCATCATGGGGGCTCCACCCTCACGACCTTATCTAAACTTAATTACCTCCCAAAGGCCTCACCTCCAAATACTACCACCTTGGGGGTTAGGGCTTCAACATGTGAATTTTGGGAGGACACAAACATTCAGTCAACAGATATATACGACAACATGAATGAATATCAAAGACATTATGCTCAGTGAAAGAAGCCAGTCTCAAAAGGTTACATAGTGTATACTCCCATTTATATGATATGTGGAAAAGGCAAAACCATAGGGACTGAGAGCAGATGAGTGGTTGCAGGGCAGTCGAGGGCAGTCGTGTGTAGGGGAGGATATGACAATAAAGGAACAGTATAGGGACCATTTTGGGTGATGGAACTGTTCTTTATGCTGATTATGATGTTTGTTGCACGAATTTATACGTGTTAAAACTCCTAGAGCTATACAAATCCCCCCAAAAAGTCAGTTTTGCTGCATGTTAATTTAAAAATTTAATTTTAAAATGGCATCAGATTCTAGTCAGGGAACTAAGTATCAGGAAAGGACATTTATTTAAACCTAACCGTACTACAAGTGAGACCATTACTAGTTATAAGTCAACTATAGAGATGGTCTGTTTAAGGGAAAGAACATTAGGAAAAAAAAAAAAAGATACTGGAACTACAGTTAACCTTACAAACGTCAAAAGAGCAAAATATGTGGAGACAAATTAACACCAGCCTGTGAATCCAGTAGTGAGAAGAAGGCTCACTGGGAGAGAAGTAAAGGGTGTCTTTACCAGCCTCCAGAGCACACCAAGTGGAGCCAGAGCCTGAGGAAGAGAAGATTAATCTAATGACAGAAGGACATGAGCCACAGTCAGATCTGAGAAGGCAGAGGCAGTTCCTTGGTGTCCACTTTTTTTGTGTGTGTGTGTGAGGAAGATCAGCCCTGGGCTAACATCTGCTAATCCTCCTCATTTTTTGCTGAGGAAGACTGGCCCTGGGCTAACATCCATGCCCATCCTCACTTTATATGGGACGCTGCCACAGCATGGCTTGACAAGTGGTGCATCGGTGCACGCCCGAGATCCGAACCGGCGAACCCCGGGCCGCCACAGCAGAGCACGCGCACTTAACCATTTGTGCCACCAGGCTGGCCCCCTTGGTTTCCACTTTTGAAGGGAGTGATTCAGAGGGCCACTGACTAGGTATCCAAGCCCAGGAAGCATCTCTGAAGAGCTCGGGGCTGCCTAGGGAATAGGGCCCCAGAGGAAGCCACTGGAGTGGGTGCCCCTGGAAGGTGCCCTGAGGATAGCTGCCAGCATAAGTCACTAAAGCCCAAGTTAAACCTCCTCCGCGTTAAGGGGAAAAGGGGAAAGGGAGTTTCCAGTGGAATCGTGCCCAGCAGTTCATTATAGCAGTTCATTATAGACGACAAAATTTAAATCTTTCATGCATGGATCTTCTCTGGTCAAATGGAAATAGAGATGGACAAACTGTTTACTTCTTTCATCTACTGGTGAGGGTAGGGCGGGGGGCCTCTCTTTAGGCTATTTACTTACAAGGAGCTGTTAATTTAGACTTTCAAAGTGAGGGTAAATTCTTTGAAATAAAACAAAAGATTATAGAATTTTAATTTAAGAATTTTAATTATTGTATAGAAAACAGTAATGCATAATGGTGGTATCATAAAATATTTTTACTATGCATACCATATAGTCTTCGTATATTTATTTCTGAAATCCATCCCTTAATTTGGCAGTTGTATGTGGATTACTACAATTGTCCACCAGAGGGAGACTCAAGACTGTGTTTTCCCTGTGGGGCTCCTTCAGGTTTAATAAGTACTTCGGCCAAAATCTCTACCACATGTTGATACAGAGTAAGGCAATCCAAGATGGAGAAGAGATTTATGGTTCTGGAATGAGATAGAAGGATAAAGAGGAGAAGAGTAGTTATGGCCTCCTTAAATGTCCAGCTTTTCTTCTGGGGTTTGGGGAACTTTCTCCTCCAGATCCTCTGGGGTCTGCAAAGCTGAGTTATTTGTCTGCCTTGGAAAGGAAAACCCTGAAGATTCCTGGAACTGTCCAGGCTGAACAAACTGTATAGGAATATTCCCACCCCACCCACCCACTGTCAAAGGAATGTGTCATTCAGCTCAAGGAGGTATTTACTAATTTCAAGAGATCCCTCCAGGGGTTATAAATGCCCTGACAGAGCCGAAAGCAATCCAGTCCCAAGCCACATCATCGAATTTGGTGGAAGATGGTTTTAGTCTTTTATGGAGGGCTTCCTCTTTTAATTCACTCAACAAAGAGGAAGACTTTATCTGGAGGCAGGTATTGTTTCCTGTTTTAAAAGGTGTCTCTAATAATAGGAAAGATCAAACTATGGAATGAACCTATCATTAGAAGCATGCGAAGGCTGTTCTGAAAGAGATTTCTGAACAGAACGTGTTGCTAGTGTAGTTAACATTTGAGATTTTAGGAAACGTTTATATATCACCTATTATGTGCAAAGGGAGATTCAAAAATAGAAAAGACTTCTTGACAAATTGATATTAGATAATGTACCAGTACAACAATAAGGTATTGCTGGGATTTTTCTCTTCATCATTCTTTTAAAATAAATCAGACTTATGTAGCTGCCCAATTACTCTCTATTCATGATCACCTAATTTCCCACATTAAGCCTTCAAACCAGATCTTGAAAATGAAAATAAAATTAGACTTCAACTTACCACCCACTAGGAAACACACATACACCGCTGCTTGGCTTGGCTACAAACTTAAAAAAGACTTTAAATCCCACTTTATTTTAATATCTAGGACTTTGGGGTCTGAAGGGATGGGGTAAAAAAAGTAGGGTCATAACAGAGGAGTGCTTTTGCCTTACTGCTGGTTAAGCAGACTAGAATGGGGAAGCAGTGACTGGGGTTAAGAGTGCAGGCTCCCAGTCCATAGTGGGGAAAACCCAGGGTCTTAGCGTTCTTTTCCTTGGGCTCTAATTAGCTGAGGGAAGAAGACATACAGGACAGGATCTTTTAATGAGATCCTCTCCAGCCATGGGTTCTGATACAGAATGCTCTCCTCAGCTTGGAGGACTGCGGCTACACACACTGGGCATGCTGGGACAGCCAGGATGATTGCCGTGGGCCTCGGCACTGGGCGCCCACAGAGTTCCATGGACATGGGTCCCATGATGTCTGCCAGCAGTCATGCAAACACGTGGGAGTTCATCTTTGGTTCCAGAGAACATAAAATGACCTGTTTCAGTAAAACAGAAACTTAAGAAGGAAAAACGAACAAGCACAAAATGTAAACTTAGCTACATCTGTTTTGGTCTGAGAGGAGCAGAGGCACTCGGAATGACTGCAGACTCCTGACACCTCACCCTTTCCTTTTGTCCATGAACAGACACAGAATTGCAAGAACTTTTAGAGCCAAAGGTTAATCACAGAAAGAGATCGGTTTCCATCTCCCAGGAACAAATCTGTGTAAGAAATCTGATGACATGTTCCTGGATTGACCGTAAAAACCATTTTCCCAAATAACATCAGCTAACTTTCTGGATTCTATCTTTGGGACTATCCCCAAATTCAATGGGGAAATCATCGTATGAAATCAGTTCAGTTTTACCAGGGTATGATACAATTTGCAAAGCTATGTCATACAACCACATAGTTAGTGTGGATGAAAATACTATTAATTAGAGATAAGCATTTGTCCAAGAACTTGCTGTAATCGGATCTTGTGGGGATTTAGCTCGGTACTTTGCCAGTCAGGAATACAAAATAGATTTGGAGATGGAAATGGAGTCCCCTGTCTTACAGGAATAGATTCTTGTGACTTTTTCTTTTTAAGAAAAAATTTGCTCATTTCATCACCCTCACCTTCCTTTCTTGATTAAGAAATCTGATCTTGTGGGAAATAATAAGCAATGAGCCTTAATTTTTGGTATTGTCTTTTAAAAAGACTTCTAAAAATTGCCTTTTAAAAGTAGCTTAGGCTGGATCCCAAAAATAATTATACTTAAGTCATAAAAATAAAATTTCTAATATACAGAATTCTCTTAGAAAGTCTTTTACAAGGTAACAAAAACGTGAAGCTCACTGTGCATTTCTTTATAAGGAATGAAAATTAGACATGATAAAATGATCTAATTTCTTCACAGTCAACTTTTTAATGACTTTTCTAATGACAAAATAGATTTATCTTTCCTAATGTCAGAATTGTAAGATAAAGTCCCACAAGAATTAATTCTGGAAAGCTTAATAATTATAATTTTAATTTATATGTGCTAACTATGGTTGTACGCTACAGCTTTAAAAATCATGTGACACTCTAGTGAAACTACTCTGATTTAACACACAGAACCAAGTCTCCTAACCCAGCGCGCTTTCAGGCCATCAGATGTTCCCCTCTCCCCAGCCTAGTCCCTCACCAACTTAGCACGTGCCCCAAGCCCTCCTCTGGGGGCTGAGCCCCTGGACCTCCCTGGCCTGGCCTCCCTGATGCAGCCCCTCACATTCCACCTGGCTCCTCAGCTCACCCTTCCCTGATCATTCTTCCTTGCCCTCTGCTAATAAGGCCATGTTAACATATGCCTGACCTTTTTTCTCCATCAAAAAGCCACATCCCCTTCCCTCAACCCCAGAGCTAGATACTCTGCCTACCAAGGTAACAGTTAACTTGCCTAATAAATGCATCTGTCTATACACTAAGGAAAGACGGCTAGAGAAGCTCTCTTCCCTCCTAGGTGACATATGCACTGTTTCTAGAGACAGAGAAGAGATTACAACAGCATCGAGGCACCCCATGGAGGTGCCCCCCACATAAGTCTATGCGCAGGGCCAGTTATGACCACTAACCATAGATTGTGCCAAATCGCAACAACCCACTCACTGCCTTTGAGTATTTCAGCACAAGAGGATTCTGACCTTTGGTTGGACCAAGATCAATATAACAACAGGGTTGGCAGTTTACAGTCAGATGGAAAATAATAATTTCTATACAGTGAGCACCTGCCATGGGACAGACACTACTACTGCTTGATTAATTAGTTAATTAACTAATTCAACATATATTCAAGAGTAACTGACTATCTGGTTGGTACATTTTAAGGTCTGGAGATAAGATAGAGCATGTTGTTTTCAAGATGGTTCAATAAGATCAGAACATGGAGTTCCAGAAGGGAGTGGAAAGAGATGAGGCTCAAGAGGCAAATCAAAGGCAAATGATGAAGGAGTCTTGGTGCCACATGAAGGATCTTTGACATTGTTCTTTTAGAAAGAAAGAAAAAAAACTTCAGTACGATCTCAGGACTAAAGATACAGCTTTGGTAGTTTCCAGAGCATCAATAATCCTTACCAAAGAATCTAGAAAAGTCAGCATTATTATTCCTACTTTACAGATTAAAAGCCCATAGTGCACATCTATTGATTTGATCCACCTAGAACCCTTTTCTTCTTCATCTAGTAACAGCCTCCCCCCACCCCCCCACCTTCTTTTAGGAAACTGCTCCTCCTCACCCCACGCATGTGGTTCAAGTGGAGACAATGTAGTGCCCTGTGCCTTCCAGAGCCAGTGACCCAAGCTGGGCCATTGCAGTATCTTACACTTGGAGTTGCAATCTTAGAGTGACCTGACCAGAAGGAGGAAACTCTTCCCTAGGTTTCTCTGGATTGCAACTGGGGCAAAGGGCCACTTCCTCTCCTGGCAAAGTTATCCGCATGTCAGGACCTAACTACAGGCATATAGCACAGAGAGGCAGAACTGCAGTGGGAGGGAATCAAATGGGGCCCATGGGAAGCAGAGAGAGGAGGCCCAATCGCAATAAGACATTGGTTCCTGCTGTGCTCTGTTACACTCCTGCCTTTCCAGTTATATCAGTGGTGAATCCCTGCCACGATCCAAGCTAGTTCAAGTTGAGTGTCTGTCACGAGTCACAGAAGTCCTGACTAATACAGAAATTGAGACTTAGATGGGTTAAATGATTTGACCAAGGCAGGTAGTAAACCGAACTTGGAATCAGACCCAGGGCATTCTGGCCTCTGCACCATGCTGCAGAGTACAGGGTTCTAAGATGATGTCCACTTTCTGGCTAGAGGAGAATCTCAGACTATATGGTTAAGTGAATAAAAAATAAAAAATGAATCAAGAGCCAGGTTCAAATTCAGACAAATTCAATTACTGCAATATTAGGCAAATCAATTAATCTCTTTGAGTTCCATTTGTAAAATTAAATATCTATCCTGCTCACTTCATAGGTGTTTGGTTAATTAAGGGGGCTGATACATGTGAAAGCATTTGAAAACAATAAAGAACCCATCCAAAGGCAGGTGTTGCCAATCTCAATCAGCAATAGAAAAGTGTATTAAATCTATTCTCTCTCTTGTTGCTTAAACCCACAATCTTAGGGGTGGGAAACAGAAATCCAGAATGTTATCTCATCCATGTTAATTTCCATCTGAATAAACAGTCACTTCTGTGTTATTGTTGTTACTGAACATTTATTGAAAGCCAGACAGGGTCTGGGTGCCCTGGAAAATACAAAATCTAGAGAAGTCTCTGGGAAAGGCAGGAAACCCAGAGCAATGGTTGGCATGGTACTTGGGAACAAGAAACCAAAGGTGTGGTTCCCAAGTCCCCTTCAGAATTAACATGGCAGTGTGTCCACATTCCTGAGCCTGTTCTGCGCTGCCTTTTCCATTCCTTCCTCTCATGGGGCATTTTGAAGACTGGTAAGATAATTCCAAGTACATATTTTAAGGGACAGAGCATGATGTTCTGTAACTAGGCTTGGTTCTATTTATTGCAGATGCCACTTCATTTTGATAACAGAACCCTGTCTTTTCTTTTGGGGCATTTTTTATGATATCGTAAGGATGTCAATGTTTCTCTTCACTGCACAGGTGTACCATGCTTAGACAACAGGAGATTCTTTGTCCTGAAAATGTACATGTAAATCACATTTCATCAAAATCAAATTATATCCAAAATGCCATAGGATCCCTGTAGAAACTCACATAGGAGATGGTGTTGTGTATAGGAAAGAGTGGAGGGTAGGAGTCAGAAAATCAAGACTCAAGCATTAGTTCAATCATTTCCTCCTTGTGTGACTCTAGGCAAGTCATTTAACCTCTTTGCCTGACGGTTTTGACATCTGTAAAGTGAGAATAATATGAGTTTTTGACCTTCCTTATGGACTTTTGTGAGCACCCAATGAAATGTTTTCAAGTTGGATAAAGAAAGACTAAATCCATGTCCTCTGGGATTTCAAGCCCTATTCATAAAAATCCAATTACAAGAATTGGCAACAACGAGGAAGGGAAGGCAATGGATGCGAAAATGAAACCATCTCAAGCAACAGGCATATTGCTGCACGTAGCCAGCACTCAGTATTTCTAGAGCGAATAAAAAAAGTATAACTGCTTCAGTGACCATTTACTATCCTGTGCACTGGAAATCACAAGTACCCTACACCTGGGCAGCACTCACTTATTCTTACAACAAAAGCCACCAGCAACCTGGTAAAAAAATAATTCATTCTTATTTTCAGAGGCCCAAGTTGCACAAATTACATTCATGTCTTAAGTCATTCATTTACCTGAGGAGTCTACGTCTCAAGACAGTTCTCAGAATGTGGTTCTCAAGACACCAGCATCAGAATCTACCCCAAGGTTACATTTTGAAAATGTAGAATCCTGGATCTCAGCCCAGATTTGGTGAATTAGAATTTCTGGGGATGAATCTGCATTTTAACAAACATGCACAGACACAACTAACCCACCCCTACACTGTAATTCTAAAGTTTGAGTGACTTATGGGTTTCCAGGAATAAGAAAAACTATGATATCTCTGGAAAAACCTGGCTCAGTAGAAATGCCTTCCAACCTCCCAGGAGTTTTTATGCTAAACGTAATCAACACTTCTAGTGAGTCCTGGAAATACATCATGCTACGAACAGTTAACTAAAATTGTATTAAACCTATAAAAAAAAAATCAGTCCCTGAAATTCCAATGTTGTGTAATTACACATGTGCACCGTGAAGTATAATACAAATGTTTATACTGTGTGCCTAATTATGCGCTGGTTTCAGTTTTTAATATTTGGATTATTTTTAGTATCTAGTTTTCTTAACATGAGGCAAGACTGTAGTCAGAGCAAGAGCTTAGTGACCTGAGATACCTGTGTCCACATTCCTGAGCCTGTTCTGTGCTGCCTTTTCCATTCCCTCCTCTCATGGGGCATTTTGAAGACTGGTAAGATAATTCAAAGTGCATGTTTTAAGGGACAGAGCATGATGTTCTGTAACTAGGCTTGGTTCTATTTATTGCAGATGCCACTTCATTTTGATAACAGAACGCTGTCTTTTGGGGCATTTTTTATGATATCGTAAATGGGGAGGGTGGGCACTGTGTGACTATAGGAACCAGGTATCTAGCAACTGGGTGGTCACTCAGGGTGGTGACTGTCAAGAACTTCGAAGGGTCTGAGATTTTACCCTACATGCATGCTAACAAGTTAGCCTGCCACAGTTTCGTGGATGCTGCCAGAAGGTACAAGATTCTTGGATCAGAGAAAAAGACTTTATTACTCAACCCACAGCAAGCAGCATGAGCTTCACACCTGCGTCAGTTTCTCTTGCCCCTCAGGTCCCACATGGCAAAGTGGGGATGGCCAGGTGGTGGATGTGTGCACCCTGTGGGTTTGCATCACAGCTGGGCAACTCCAAGCTTAGGAAACCCAAATCTTATAAAGGGCTGCAAGCACACCTGCCCAACTTTTGTTCCAGGGGGAGACATTATCTTTACTATACTGGACAAAAGCAAACCTCTGTTCTGGAGGGAGACACTATCTCTATTTTCCAAGACTGTTCGCTGTAAAATATCCTTGAAAACAGTCTGGGACAAAAGGCTGTCAGTGCCTGTGTTCACTAGTTGTGCAAGAGACCCACATAGAATTGTCTCCCAAAAGTGACAGCTGATTCTGGAAAAGACATGGAGTCACATAACAACATCAGCCCATTGTATCATTTATTTGCACCAAAGAAGATTTGGTTAGAGAAAACCCCAACTCCACATCTCCTTCAAGAAAATGTAAGCAGAGCCCACAGCCTGTTACACAGTAGGTATTCAACAATAGTACACAGTAGAAACTCAATAAATGCTTCCCCAGTCTCCCTACACATATATTCCACATAATCTTTTTGCTCGTTTACTCTTTTATTTGACATATCCCCTCTTATGGTCCCTGTTTTCAACTTTACAAAAATATTGAAGTTGAAAGTATGAGTCAGAAAGGAATTTGTCCCAGATGGCCCTACCTATAACTTCCCCAAAGGTCTAAAGAACTTCTGGGGATGTCTTGTCCTGGAGTTTGCCTTTATGTTTCCGTTCATGTGTGATGCACTAGGTGGTGCTCATGGCTTGATCTGAGCTGGGACACTTTTTCCAGCGAGACAAAATGCTAACTAAACCTCACTTTGAATATGTTTTTACGCATGTAAATCCAAAGGAGTAAATCTCAATTATTAATAACTACTTCTGGAAAATATAAAAGGAAAATATTGCTTTAGGTTAAGAATGATCATGGGCCTTTTCCTTCCCAAATTATTTACAATTAGCTATTCTGCCAAGGAGAGAATTCAGCTATAATTCTGCAGAAATTGTCAAGTAATTTTTATCTTCAAGAAGAGCTGTAGCCTGAGTGAAATCTTCTAACCTAGAAAGTCCCAGTCCTGGAGGAGTGACGATATGAAGAAGTGCTTTGTAGAGCAAGGCAGAATTTTTCTTCCAGATCCAGGCATGTTCAGGCAAGAACATAAAACTATAGCCAGCTACAGGGGGAAAAAATTCCTCTGCTGGTCCAGATAACAAATAACTAAATCACTAAACTAAAAGGCTCCTTACCAACCTGTCTAATACGGTCAGAAATTTAAAGAAAAAAGGAAGTCTGGCCTGAGTTAAGTATTCAAAGACTAGCAGCTCACCAACCAGCATGTATCCAGTGCCAGTATGAAACCTCAGAGAAGAGTTGTGTGAATCACACTTCCTCTGAATTGGATTACAGGAATAAATAGCTCTAATTTGTAAATGTTAAAAGCATCTCTCGCCTTAAATAACTTACCGATTTGTACGACTAAACACACACGCCAGCTTTTACTGTCTCTGTCCTTTATGGATGCTGGTGCAGTGTCAGGCAGCATCCTTCCAATACCACACTGATGTGCCCCTACAAAGGAAAGTCAAAACAATAACTGTGCCAATTCTTAGTCACACCTCTTCCTGGTGGAATTTCCACACCAGGTCTTTAGATCTCCATTACATAATTCATGAAACTGTCTCCGTGAATGGCCACACCTGGAAGTTTGGCACCTGGAGGATTTTTTTTTTTTGTAAACTAGATTCTATTTAAGTAAAGATATCCGCTTCACCTCATAGCTGCCAAAGGTTTCATTGATATCAATAAAAGGAGAAATTAAAAATAACTAAAGAGGAAAGAAATACACAGATATATACATATTTTATTAGTAAAATTAGTTCTTGAGCAGGTAGTGCATTCATTGTTCATTACACTATTAAAAGCATAAATAAACAATAAAAATAAATAAAAGAGCCATTCATGAAACAATGACAATAGTATTTTATGAACCAAGGACTATGAGGAATCCAAGTCTATTCACTTAAATGAATAAAAAAGTCAAAGGCAGGGGGCCGGCCCGGTGGCGCAAGCGGTTAAGTGCGCGCGCTCCGCTGCGGCGGCCCGGGGTTCGCTGGTTCGGATCCCGGGCGCGCACCGAAGTACTGCTTGGTGAGCCATGCTGTGGCGGCGTCCCATATAAAGTGGAGGAAGATAGGCACCGATGTTAGCCCAGGGCCGTCTTCCTCAGCAAAAAAAGAGGAGGATTGGCGGATGTTAGCTCAGGGCTGATCTCCTCACAAAAAAAAAAAAAAAAAGTCAAAGGCAGCGTAACTTATTGCACATCAGTGTGACTCCGTGCCCTGCCAGCTCTTCTGCTCAGGCTGGGATGACAATCTGGGCAAAGATATTTCAGAATTAGGATGTCTGGTTCTCATTTCTCCAAAGAAGATATACAGATGGCCAACAGACACATGAAAAGATGTTCAACATCATTAACTATCAGGGAAATGCAAATCAAAACTACAATGAGATATCACCTCACGCCCGTCAGAATGGCTATAATTAACAAGACAGGAAACAAACATGTGTTGGAGAGGATGTGGAGAGAAGGGAACTCTCATACACTGCTGGTGGGAGTGCAAACTGGTGCAGCCACTATGGAAAACAGTATGGAGATTCTTCAAAAAATTAAGGACAGAACTACCATATGATCCAGCTATTCCACTGCTGGGTATTTATCCAAAGAACTTGAAAATACCAATGCGTAAAGATACATGCACCCCTGTGTTCATTGCAGCGTTATTCACAATAGCCAAGACTTGGAAGCAACCTAAGTGCCCATCAAAGGACGAATGGATAAAGAAGATGTGGTATATATACATAATGGAATACTACTTGGCCATAAGAAACGATGAAATCCAGCCATTTGCGACAACATGGATGGACATTGAGGGTATTATGCAAAGTGAAATAAGTCAGAGGGAGAAGGTCAAATATCGTATGACTTCCCTCATTAAGTAGTAGATAATAACAACAACAAATAAACACATAAAGACAGAGATTGGATTGGTGGTTACCAGAGGGGAAGGGGGGAGGGAGGAGGGCGAAAGGGATAATTTGGCACATGTGTGTGGTGATGGGTTGTAATTAGTATTTGGGTGGTGAACATGATGTAATCTATGCAGAAATAGAAGTACAATGATGTACACCTGAAATTTATACAATGTTATAAACCAATGTTACTGCAATAAACAAAAAATTAAAAAAAAAAAAAAAGGATGTCTGGTTCTTCTATGTTGGTGGGAGCATGAGTGAGGAAGAGTCATGCTGATGACCATACAAGGCTTCAGGTCAGAGCAAAGGGACAGGTGCCTCCTTCCTGAGGAATGAAGCTTGCATGGGACAGAAGAAAAATCAGAATTGTCCCAGGAGAACACCAAGTCCAAAGTCAGGAGATTCCAAAGCAGCACACTAAGCAAGAAAGCTAAGCAAAGGTCAAGGGTCCCAGCATGGGGTCAGCATAGGGCACCCTCCCTGCCAGAGACCCTCTACAGCCAGCCCCAAGGAGAGCAATGGCAAAAACATGGGATCAAGCTACAGAGAGACAGCTCAGAAGATGAAATAAAACCTCTCTGGTTTTCCTCAAGGTTCACCAGAAAACATTTTCTATATCAATGTTAAAGGTCTTCTTAAAACTAAGGAGCATGCCTTAGTTCTTTTAGTAAGTGCCGAATGCTGAACATAATTTAATCCTTTGATTCATTATTCATAGCATACGTCTATTTATTCTGCAAGCATTTACCTACGTTGTTTTTGGGACTTATTATTAGGTGTATTAGGCGTCAAGGTCACTGTAAGGAAAAGGGGATTGAAACACAAGTTAAACAGCAACAGAGAGAATGGGCTCAGAACGTGACTTTCATATCCCTGGTAAGAACCTTTCCTATTGACATTTTCTTCACTTTCCCTAACTTGAAGTGTTTAAATCACGTGTATCAAAAAGTTTACTGAATTGGATCTCCTGGTTAATTTATTTTATTATCTTTTTGTGTGTGTGTGTGAGGAAGATCGGCCCTGAGCTAACATCTGCCAATCCTCCTCTTTTTTGCTGAGGAAGACTGGCCCTGGGCTAACATCCATGCCCATCTTCCTCCACTTTATATGGGACGCCACCACAACATGTCTTGACAAGCGGTGCATGGGTGCGTGCCCGGATCCGAACCTGCGAACCCCGGGCCGCCGCAGCAGAGCACACGCACTTAACCGCTTGCGCCGCCGGCCCCTCCTGGTTAATTTAGGATTGAGTTCATTTACATTTTCTGTACTATACCTGACCCAAATGTGAAAGCCTATAAACTCTTCTCTTCATTACACTGTCCTCTTGCCAGCAGGGTACCTGCTCACCTTCCCAAGACTCTAGAATGCTACGGATGCTAATAATGATGCCTCAGAGTCCACAGCAAATGCATTAGCAAGCCCCTGGAAGTGTGCAACAAATGCCAGTAGGGACTTTCCATCCTGCCAAGCAAATTCAACATAGACCTTAGCCCAGTCAGTTATCAGGTCCAGCATAATTCTTTGATGAGCTCGTTAAAGGGAAACAAACAAACTGGAGGCTATTCCAAGTCAGGGACTAAGTTCTCAACTTCTTTGTAATTCCTCACAGTAACCTCGCACAATGCTTGGTTGACAGTTGTTCCTTGATTAACAATTAGCTTTTGTTGATTCATCCCTTTTATGTGCTTTTCAAACAAAGAATAGGGAGGTGTAATGGGAGTTACATGAGCAACGGGATATTCTTGACACACTTTCTTGGAATGTTAATTCACTCAAAGAGCTAGAGGCATAAGACATTACATTTATATTTTTTAAAAATAGAGTGCAAAAATCAGCATGAATTTTTAAGATAAAGTCTGAAAATCAAAGACAACTCACACTTGCAGCTGGGCATTTGAAGACATACTCTCAGACCCCAGGAGGTGCATGCTCACTCCTTCTCTTTAGTGGAAGAGTCTGTGTAGCACACTGCTTGATACCTGTTTACACACACACACACACACACAATTTGCTTCCTTCTCCCTCCCCCAAAAAAATAAATAAAATAAAATAAACTAATAATAATAATGTGCATGTGTGTGTGTGTGACCATGTATGTATATTCAGGGAAAAGTCTGGAAGGATATGGAACAAAATAATAACTATTTCTGGGTGGCAGAATTATAGGTGATTTCTTTCTTTATTGTGTTTTTCTATAAACTCTTAATTTTTTAAATGAGTATATGTCAATTTTTTAAATAATGCTTATTAAAGGAATTTATACAATACAAAAAGTATAAAGCAGAAAGTAAAACAGTCATCCCAAAATCGTGCCATCTGAAAATAACCATTTTTTTATTGTGACCATTATTCCAAAAATATGACATTCATCCTACATATCTCAATATGCATAAATACATGTTGACATAGTAATTAGATAGATGATTGATATATAAGCAGCTCAATTAAAATTTATTAAAATGGAATCACAGTATATATGCTACATTTTCATAAAAAGCTCTAAATCTATCATTGATCTTATTTATTTATTTTTGTGTGTGTGTGAGGAAGATCAGCCCTGAGCTAACATCCGTGCTAATCTTCCTCTTTTTTTGCTGAGGAAGACCGGCTCTGAGCTAATATCTATTGCCAATCCTCCTCCTTTTTTCTCCCCAAAGCCCCAGTAGATAGTTGTATATCATAGTTGCACATCCTTCTAGTTGCTGTACGTCGGACGTGGTCTCAGTATGGCCGGAGAAGCGGTGCGTCGGTGCGCGCCCGGGATCCGAACACGGGCCACCAGTAGCAGAGCGCACACACTTAACCGCTAAGCCACGGGGCTGGCCCTGTCATTGATCTTAAGAAAAGAAAAAGAAACTGAAGTGCACTAAAATGATTGTTGAACTTCAACTAAATATTTTTATCACCATAAAATATATTCTTTCCTAAAATATATCTCTAAGGTTATGGAAAAAAATTATAAACAGTTTAAATCATTAAATAATGATTAAACTGCATGTTTAATATAGACATTATGAATTGACTCCTTCCTAAGCAAGATAAGAAAATTAGCAAGCTTTTTACTTCTTCCCATATACTCATTTTGGTTAGTGATTTTGTTTATGCTTTCAGGGTTTATAACATTTACATTTGCTTCTATAGCCATAATTCCTACGGTTGTTAAACCTTAGATAGGTATCTAAATGGACCCAATAATCACTGCCTGTTCTTTTACCATTCCTGAGTTCTATAGTTTTAATTTATTCTTCAATTACCAGTATTTCATCAAATAGTCCTTTTGTTTTCAATGAGGCTTCATATGTGCTGTATTCACTGAGTTCTTGAGTGTTTAGTAATAACTCCCATTACCTTTATACATGAATGACAATTTGTCTGGGTATTACATTCTCGGGTCATGTTTTCTTGCCACCATTGTCTTCTGACTGAATCTTACTATACATAAAGTATATATATATATTCTATATGTATATTCTATATTTCTATATTATATTTATGACTATATAATATTCAGTCTAGAATGGTATCTTGTGAAGCAGAACTCTTTTCTGTCTTGTTCACTGTTATTTGTATAATGCCTAGACTGTAAGCTTTCAGAAAACATTTGTTGAACGAGTGAATTAGTGAGAAAATTATCATCAGCTGCCTATCTATCCAGACAAAACATTTTGTCTATAGAAAATCTGACCAGTCACATTTGATGTCTCAAGATCTCCCAACATAAAGACTCCTAGATAATTCAGAATTGAAAAAGTACTGTTGGCCACAGTACTGATTTGGGTTCAAGACAGTGGTTTCAAACTTGAGCATGTATCAGAATCACCTGGAGGACTGGTTAAAATGAAGACAGCTGGGCCCCAGCTCTAGAGTTTCTGTTCAGTAGGTCTGAGTGGGGCCTGAGAATCCGCATGTCTAACAAGTTTCTCGGTGTGGCTGATGCTGCTGGTCCAGAGACCACATTTTGGGAACCATGAATTGAGAGAACAAGAATACTTAGTAAGAGAAGGATGTGCAACTATGACATACAGCTATCTACTGGGGCTTTGGGGAAAAAATAAAAATAAATAAACAAACAGGCCTAGGGGCATATTAAAAAAAAAAAGAATATTTAGTAAGAATAGACTTTAATTTAGTTGACTGATATATTTCCTGCAAAAATCATGTTTATAAGGAGATTTCTTGCACTTGTAATATAATCTTATCAGTTCTCTGGAATTTGCATTGTCTCTGTTATTCTGTATGGCATCCAACAGAAAATCTTTCTACTTCAATTAGAACTTGTCAAGTGACAAGAATAAATTCTGCAAGCATATCCTTCTTCTTGATACTATAAGATTGTCCAAACATTCCCACTTTTAATTTGCTTTGTTAGGCAGTATTTCTTAGACTAGGTTTAATTGCCTTCCACATTATAAGGCACTATCTAGGTAACCTTTGTCAGTAAAAGCATTAACAAACTACAGTTGCTCTTTATCAAACTGAGGTATGGCAGGTGCATTAATAGTAAATACCTCCAACTGGTAACAAGCTGTATGGAAAAAAATTTGGCACATTGGTAAAAACTACATTTATAGCAATATTGTTAAAGTTTCTAGCTTCATCTTTGGAGCCTAGCCAACGGGACATACCTATCTTTGTTAAGGATTTTGCAGATACCTCATAAAGGCCAAATAATAACTCATCTTTTAGCAAAAGCATAACCTCTTGCAGGTTTTAGAAGTATGAACCTATGAATGCTTTTTTAACAAAGGAAATGTTAAATAGAGCATAGGATCCTTAGCTGCTCTAGTGGAAAGTGTAACAAGAAATTAAAGAACGATAGTCCAGTAGATTGACTAGTCCACACCTTTCTCTGAAAGGTATCATTTTCTTTAGAAGCTTTATATATCTCAGTGGACAAGTAAAATAGAGAATAGAGCATTTCATCTGGTTATTCAGCAGAACCTCCAAAATTGTTCTTGGAGGGGAGGGAAGAACACCTGAAGGAAGGAAATCACTCTGTTTGTCTCCTCGAAATATTACCTAGAAGGGCCACAGCTCTGTATCAGCTATGCCAGCACCTGCTCGTGAGAGTCCTCCCTCCTACCCAAGGAAGTGCTGAGCAAGAAATGATTTACTTCAAATAGTGCCAAGGCTGAATTTCTGAAGACTAGTTCGAGTTGCACATCCAGCAAGGAAGCAGGTTTGGAGCAAGTGCAAGCATCTGAGGACAGCACAGGAAGGCTTTCTGACAGGCCCTACTTGGGGATTTTCTCAAAAACATTTGCAAGATGCCAAGTTAATCTTGAGGCTTCTTGCCTCACCTCCTTTTATGTCCCTCCCTGAGCATTCTTGTATAAACTTGTCCTCAGGATGTCTTTCCACCTCCTATAAACTCCCACCTCTGAGTAGCCTTGGCACCTCTGCCTTAGCCTGAGGCCCTTGAATTACTTGCCCATTTCCACATTTCTATGCTTAAACACCTCCCTTCGAGGCAGGAATGCAAGAGACACCACATTCTCCTTTCAGGGTCAGGCAGAGAAAGCCATCATTTCCAGGCCAAGTAGCCTCTCACTCAGGCTGTATTCTCTTTGTCTCAGAGGCCCTTCCTCTCCTCTGGAAATAAAAAAAGTGAATTACCTTCACAATTAATTACCTAGCAAGGGTCAAGTGAGAGACTCAATCTTTTCAAGAACCAGCTCCCAGGCCATTTTGATTCAGAGCAAAACCCTGAACTGAATCCAGAGGGAAAAAAGTGACCAGCACACCATGCTGCACATCACATCTCTCCAGGTGCTACTGGCTACCAAAATCTGTCTTAGTCTGCTTGCAATGCTGTAACAAAATACCATAGACTGGGTGGCTTAAACAACATAAATTTATGTCTCATTTTTTGCAAAACGGATAGCCTGAGAATTCTGCAAACCTTTAATTATGGTTCTGGAATTGTTTAACAATTCCTTCCTCAATTCATTTCTCTCTTGCATTTTACTATAAGCAGTCAGGAGGAACCAAGCCACTCTTTCAACACTTGGCTTAGAAATCTCCTCAGCTAACTATCTAGTTTCATTGCTTGCAAATTCCATCTTCCACAAAACACTAGAACTTGAACACAATTCAGCGAAGTTCTTTGTCACTTTATAACAAAGATTGCCTTTCCTCCAGTTTCCAGTAACATGTTACTCATTTCCATCTGACACCTCACCAGAATGGCCTTTAGTGTCCTTATTTCTACCAACATTATGTTCACTATTATTTATGTATTCTCTAAGAAGATGGAAGCTTTCTCTCTAGCTCTCCTCCTTTCTTTCTGAGCTCTCACCAGAATTTTCCTCAATGTCCATATTTCTCACATGTACCTCAAAACTCTGCCAGTCTCTACCCATTACCCAGTTCCAAAGCTACTTCCACATGTTTAGGTATTTGGTACAGCAGTACCCCACTTCTCCCTCCAAGCACCACCTCTTACCTCCAGCACCACCTCTCTCTCCAAGCAAAGTCCCATCAGCCAGACTGGGATTTCACACTTTGCCCCTCTTTCCACAGACCAGAATAACAAAAGTGTCTCGTTTACCACATGAAATCACACTTGTCCTTTCCTTATCCAATCTAAATACTCTTCTGCATTTATCTTAACTCTCTAGCTGGAAATTTTGCTTATGTTGGCCTCATAGATTTCCCCTTTTCTTTCTCTCTATTGATTCTTGATCTACTTTTCAGGATCCTTTTTCTTGCTTGACTCTTAAATATCTATATTCCCCAGGTATCTTTCCTTGGCTCTTACATCTTTTTACTCTGAAGACTAATGATTCTTCTCTTTCGGGAGTTAATAATAAGAAAAAAACTATGGAAGCCTCTTCAGAACACACATTTATTAAATATTTTTTAAGAGCCTATTATGTGCCAGGCACTGTTCTAGTTGCTGAGGATATAAGAGAGAACAAAATAGACAAGATCCCTGTTCTCATGGGGAAGACAGACAATTAGTAAATAAGTTTAAATATATATATGATTTCAAATAGTGATAATTGCCATGAATAAAGACAAAGTGGGGTAGGAGAGTCACAGAAAAGAAAGAACTCTCTGAGACAGATGTTTGACCAGATGTTATTTAAGACCATGACTCTGGGTGAGATCATCTAGGGAGGAGAGCAAATAGAGAAGAGAAAGCTGAGGACTCAGCTCTGGGGTATTTCACCCTTTCAATTTCAGTAAGAATAGAAAGACCCAGTGAAGGAGACTGAGAAGGAAGCAGCTGGTGAGATAAAAAGAAAACCAAGAAAATATGAGGTTCTGGAAGCCAACAACAACAATAAAAAAGTGTTTCAAGAAAGAGGGAGTCATCAACTGTATCACATGCTGCTGAGAGGACAAGTAAGATGAAGATTAAGAATTGTTTATTGAATTTGGCAAGAAAGAGATCTTTGCCAGCCATAAGGTTGGTGTTAGTAGAATCAGAGAACAAGAGCCTGACTGGAGTGTGTTCCAGAAATAATGGGAAGTGAGAGAGTGATGATAGACAACTGTTTCCAAGAGAATTGCTATAAAGGAGAGCAAAGAAGTTGGGGGAGGGGGTAGCGGGATGGGAATGTGGAGTCACGAGAGATCTTTTTCAGATGGGACATATTCCGGCATGGGGATGGGTATGATGAGTAAAGAGGAGAAAACTGATGAAGGAAAAGAGAAAAGGGATGATTCCAGAAGTGAAGTTCTTGAGTAGAAGAGAGGGGACAAGATCCAGTATATAACTGGAGTTAGGTAGGAGCTCAAACAGTTTACTTGTTGCAACAGGAATAAAGGCAGAGCACGTGGGTACAGATGTAGAGTAACTGGTAGATTTGATGGCGAGAAGGTGAAGTAGTTCTCCTATGACTGTTCCTGTGTTTTCTCAGTTAATTAGATGCAAAGTCATCAGCTGAGTGTGAGGAGCAAAGAAGGGTTGTTAGAGATTTGAGAAAAGATTGCTGCGCTGCCATGGAAGGATCACTTAAATATGTGGTTGTGGGAGATCAAAATTTGGCCACCCTGAAATATATCTCTTTACCTTGATTGTTTTCTCTGAAGGACATTTGACCTCCCCCACTAACTGCCTAAAGAATTTGACATGGTGGCTCCTTCCTGGAACAGATCTTCCATCTGATGGCTGTAATATAATGTAAAATAGATGTTAGAATAGAAAAAGCACCAACAAGCCCTTCTTATCAGAAGTTCTGTCTCTGGCCACATTCTTTGGATGGCCCTGCAAGGAGTTGCCAGACAGACATTTACATTTATAAGGGAAATCTCCATTTGTAAAGGTATCTCCCTCTCTGTTTGGAGAAGAGAGGGGGATGAGCTCATTTCTAGTGACTTATCAATGTGGAAGGTGATGACTTAAATCTGTATAATAAACCTTACTCTTGTTTACTGTGCTTTAATGGTAATCTCCTGTAATTGACTCCCCCACCCCCAAAATCCTCCTTTGTCATTGGCTGAAAATGATATTTAAGACGAGAATTTCTGCTATTGTGTTGAGAAACGCAGTGTCCCTGTTTTCTCCCATGTATACATGTTATTAAACTTGGTATTATTTTCTCCTGCTAACCTGTCTTGTTGATTATTTGGCCAACCAGAAGAACCTTAAGGGAAAGGGCAGAGGGAGATTCTCCCTCTTCCCCCGACAGTTTTGGCGAGCCAGCCAGGAGAAGCACTGGCTGGTAAGTTGCCTTCTCTGGCTAGAAGACCTGCCTTCTCCCTGGACTACTGCAGATGATGAGATACGGGAACGCCTGACGAAAGCCGGCAAAAGGTAAGACTTCTTACCACGTCAGCCTCCTGGAATCTCTATCTGCGGAGTCCGGCGGAAGGAAGTGGTGAGAATTTTTTCTCTTTCTAAATTTAGATTGGCAGGAGAAAATATTTGGGAAACTAGTTTCTTGGGCTTTTAGTGACTCTTGGTTTAAATTTGGTAGAGTACTCTTGGTTTTGATCTTGATCCCTTTTCCTCCCAGAGGTAGTCTCTGTTTTTCTCTTTTGTCTGTGTCTTTTGTCATAAGAAGGAAATACCATAGGGTAGGACGCAGGCATAGGCCCTACAAGCCTGCTGTCCCGGCCGGCCCCACAGACTGGTGAGTTTGCGGGTCTCACCAGACTGGCGTCTACAAACTTTGCTGTGGGTTATTATGCACATGAAGTGAAGGTCATTGCCAAGGGCATCTTGGAAGCCAAAAAGGCCGCAAATTTAAGTGGGCGCGGGTCGAGCAGTTAAGAGCCATTAGGGCGCTCGCCACTTTCAGAAGACTCCCGTGACAGGATAAGTTGGATCACGGAACGGGGTAGATGACACAGGTCCCCCGCCAACTGCAAGAAAATGTCCGTGCAACGACGAGGTACTCTGTAAAAGCACACAGTCCCCAACCCTGCGGCACCTCCCCCCCAGGTATTATTCTGGCTCCAAGAGACCTAAGGCGTGACTAAAGCTGTCATTGTGCACAGAAAAAAAAAAAAAACCGGATGAGGTTTTTCCTTCTGTCTTGTTCTGTGTCCTGAGAAAACTTGGCTTTGTGACCAGTGAGAATCTTCTCCTTGGTCTCCACCATACGGAAGGTGCATTTACCGGGGTGCACCTTGGTGGCCAGTCGAGTAGACTGGGGTTCCGAACTGTCTCTTTGTCCGGCTGTGCCAAGTTCTCAGGGGAGTTTGTCATAAAAGGCCCAGTCCATAAGGGCTTTTGTTGTCTTTACCTTCGTTGCTTGTTAGTGCTGGAAAAATCCCATTCCAGTATCGCCCACCCGGTGTCACAGATTAGCGGGTCTGTGACTGGAGGCGTCCCACACTATTGTGGGAGACCGGAGACATCCTTACCGCCTGTGCAACGAAGGTCTTTACTGTCTCTGAATATCTTTGGGAGTGAATTCTGTGGATCATGGGGGCTACATCATCTGCGCCCTCACCAGGGACGCCTCTTGCGTCCATGGCAGATTTAGTCTAAGCGTGGAAAGTTACCTCCGGGTCTTTCCTTAAAAAGGCTTATTGGTTCGAGTCACTATTGGAATAAATATACAAATAAAGATCCTACTCGTCAATGGCCAGACGACGGATCCTTTAAATTGGAAAAACTTCTAAATTGGGGGAAAAAAAAAAATGTTTTGAGAGCTCTCACATAATTGCTTAATTGGTACCTAAGAATTAAGGCCAGAAAAAAGAAGGGAAAAATTTGACTAGTCTTAAGACCTTGACTCAGGTTACAATTAAATTGAGAACATGTAGTGAGTAAAAGTGTAAGTGTTGATAAGATTATAAAGGTTGGAATGTTTGAGCTAATTTTATACAAAGAGGTTACATCAACTTTGCCTGAGTATGTTTTAAAATGTCTGACTGGAAATGCTTCTCTTGTCCAAAGTTAAAAGACCAAGACCTATTGATAAAAATCTCTTAATGATAACTATGTTTAAAGGTATAAGAAGTGATGAAAATTACATGAAATTTTGTAGGAAAAAAACTGATGTTATTTCTATTACAGAACTGGTTAACAAAAATAGTAATTTAAATGATGGCTAATTTTATCCAAAGTCTTATGAAGTCTTGTAGGCAATCTAAATAATTATTGGGAACAAGTAAATAGTTGTGAAAAAGATAAATGTTAGATGAACTTTAAGCAATAATTATGTGTTATGTTGGTTACAGCTTCCAAACTCTTTTTGGTGACTTAAAACTTGAGAGTTTTGCTAAGTTTTATGATAAAAATTCTCTGAGTATCATCATTTCCAAATAAGATAAGATATTAGACATTGATTGCTAAATGTACATTTGTCTACTTTTGGCTTTTCATTACAGGAAAACTAAAAGGTGTTTTGGGTCTATTGGTAAACATGTGTTTTATTAAAAGATTATACTATAAAGTAACATGTTTCTAAAAGTTATGAAGTGTTTATAAATTTTCCAAGCCACAAGATACTAATGTAAAAGAAAGTTTGTAATGGTTTACTTAGTTTTTACTCACAAATTAAGGTTTCTAAAGGTTAAAATTTCTAATTAGTATATGTGATTGAAAATTAAAAAAAATATGTCTGTGTACAAGGAAAGTAAGATATATAAAGGTGTATAAAAGTACAAAGAATGGAAATATTTTGTTTGGTTGATTAAAAAAGATAAATTTGTCCTCAATTACTAGAAGGGAAAAGAAAGACATGGGACAAATTCTGAATGTAAAAAGAAAGTTATAAAAGGTTTGTAGAAGAGAAATTCTGGAAAAAGAGTTTTTGCATGGTCAAGTTGGCTAAGATTGAAATAAATTTAATTAAGTAAATGAGTTTTAATAGCAGAAGTAAGCTGGTGCAAAATTGAAATTTCTCATAAAACGATAATTTGCTTAAACTTGATAAAAAGGTTATAAAAAATTTTTCTTTCCCTTTAAATAAGTCTACCTAAAAGACAGAAAAAAAAAAAAAAAAAACCTGTTAAAATAATTTCCTACGTTCAAAAGACTGAGGTCTCTCTATTAAGGTTTTTTGGACTGTTAATGCTATGTTTGCTTTGACTGTTTATATTTTTGACAAGCTCCCCCAAAATTCATATCTTAAAGTCTTTTTTTAACTTTTATTTCTTTGAAAATTTTCAAAGGGCCCTGGAACTTCTCAAAGAAATTTGCTCTCTTCCTATAAGGGGAAAGATACTAGACTTATAAAAGCATTGTCAGACAAGTGATAAGCCTGCTTAGGTGCTATTATGTGGGCAAATGTTATTGACATAGGTGTTTTAAAATTGTATAACATTACTGAAATTCTGATCTGTCCTGGTTATCAGTCATAATTCTGGTTATTATTATTTTAAAGTGTTGTATGTCACAAAATTCACCAAATTTCCTTGTCAATTGCCATTTTGAGGTCTTGTTGTTTACAGACTTATTTCTTTGCTCTAATGCTTTTACAAAATGTTTCGACTTCAAAAAAATTCATGGAAAGGACTCTGACATTTACACTAGAATACAGGTTTCTGACAAACTTTCTGATCATAAAACTGAACTTGGTAAAATATTACAGAAATCCGATGGAGAAACTGATGACTTCATAAAGCCACTAACAAAAAGAGTGGTATCAAAAATGGATTACACAGGACTGAATAAACTGATAAAGATGTTATGATTTTTCATTTAAAGTATTGCTGAATTTTTTTTTTTTTTTTTTTTTAAAGATTTTATTTATTTATTTATTTCCCCCCCAAAGCCCCAGCAGATAGTTGTATGTCACAGCTGCACATCCTTCCAGCTGCTGCATGTGGGACACGGCCCCAGCATGGCCGGAGAAGCGGCGCGTCGGTGAGCGCCCGGGATCCGAACCTGGGCCGCCAGCAGCGGAGCGCTCGCACTCAACCGCTAAGCCACGGGGCCGGCCCAGTATTGCTGAATTTTTAATGTTTTGTTTTTTCAGATTTAAAGAAAACTTTTTCTCTTTTCTCCCGAGATAGCTATGACTTACAGCAATTTAATAAATGATATTTTTGTAAGTAAAATTAAAATATTTATCTTTTTCTCTCTATCTGATCCCTCCAGGATTTGAAAACTCTTAGTGAGTAAATATTGTTGTTTTCATGGCAATATAGTTATTTGCATAAGTTCAATAAGAATCTGTTCTCCTTATAACAAGACACAATTAAAAACACTGGGTCTATTACCAAGGTTGTGACTAGAACATCATATTTGCAATATAACCATACAGCTTTTAAAGAATGAAGATTGGACTTTATGGGATAAAGCCACGTGGAAATATTGGCCTGGTACCTTTATGTTCCAAACAACACTTACCAGGATAAGTAAAGAATGTCACTTATCTGGCAGGTACAAAGAACCTCAAAATATTTTGAGAGAACCTCAAAAGAGAAGAATTCACCCAAATCTGTAAGTATTGCAGACAACGTCTGATGATAAAATCCTTGGCTTGGCTTTTCTGGCCTCGAGAGACCTTTCAAGTTCAATCTGAGATTCCTTATAAAAAGTTCCAGCAAAGCAGGTTTAAAAGAGCCTATGTGATCAATTGCTATTCTTGCTGTACTTATGTAAATAATTGGGCCAACTCTATTAGATCTAGACTTATTTTACAAACTAGTTAGTTTTAATTTGGCTATCAGAGAAAAAAATTATATTTCAATAAAAACTATAGTATACATTTGTAGATATTAGATCCTAGTTTTGTTGTCTTTTGAGGTTTTTGTTTTATATCTGTTGACTAGACTAGATCCTGATTTCTTCTAGTCTCCTGAAATATCTGGCTACAGATATCCAAACTAACGTTTTTGATTTTTTCCATCATTTTCATTTAAAATCACTAAAAACTGAACCTGCCCTTTTTCCTGAAGCCTTACAAACTGAAGCTGATGGACTTGATATAAACTTGAGATGACCTGACGACACCATCCGAGACATTTTAAACTACAAAAGATGCTTTGACGCTGACATCTAAAATTCTTCTTCACTGGCTGTCCTCTGAACTCAAAAACTGCTTTACAACTTGCTCCAACCATTAACCTTGTTTTTCTTTTATAAAAATGCTTCTATTAAATACTTGATTGCTTGCTTCCACAATATAGGCGTGACCTTGAGAGCCCACCTACATCACCACCTACCTTCCAAAAACTTAATTGAACTGATCTATTATCAGGACTAAAAAATGTGTTCAGTGAGATGAAACAATCTACCAACTCAACTTCTGGACTATAAAACAATTCTTTAAGTTTCAAAAGGACTGTGAAACTTTTAGTTTCAAAGGCGGGACTGTAGGAGATCAAAATTTGGCCACCCTAAAATATATCTCTTTACCTTGATTGTTTTCTCTGAAGGACATTTGACCTCCCCCACTAACTGCCTAAAAAATTTGACATGGTAGCTCCTTCCTGGAACAGATCTTCCATCTGATGGCTGTAATATAATGTAAAATAGATGTTAAAATAGAAAAAACACCAACAAGCCCTTCTTATCAGAAGTTCTGTCTCTGGCCACATTCTTTAGATGGCCCTACAAAGAGTTGCCAGACAGACATTTACATTTATAAGGGAAATCTCCATTTGTAAAGGTATCTCCCTCTCTGTTTAGAGAAGAGAGGGGGATGAGCTCATTTCTAGTGACTTATCAATGTAGAAGGTGATGACTTAAATCTGTATAATAAACCTTACTCTTGTTTACTGTGCTTTAATGGTAATCTCCTGTAATTGACTCCCCCACCCCCAAAATCCTCCAAACAAAATATTTCCATTCTTTGTACTGATTCTCCCTCTTCCCCCGACATGGTCATAGATTGAAAGTGGGACCAATTAGCACAGATGGACATTTTTCTCCTGCCACGTTCAGTTGAACTTTGGATTAAGAGCTTTTGCTCTACAACCTCTCTCTGAGTGACTTCATCCAAATCCATGACTTAGCCAACATTTGTGTCTCATGATTCCCAAATCTGTATCTCCAGCACAAACCATTTTCTGGAACTCCAAACTTACTGTCTACTAAATTTCTCAACTTAAATTAAAATCTCCCACAAATCTCTTAAATTCAACATATCCAAAACTAAAATAGTATTTTAAAAACTGCTCCTATAGTCCTTAGCTCTGCTGATGATCCTCCATCCATCTAATACCTAAAAGAAGAAGTGAAAGCCCCACTACATTACTTCCTTGCACATTCCACTCCTTGAACTTCAAACCTTCAGAGAATCTGGTAGATCCTACCTTCTTCACATCTTGCATATCTTCTCCCTCCAATTTCACTGCCATTTGCCTAAATTCAGTCCTTCATCACTTTTCTCCTGGGTTCCTGCAACCATCTCCTGTCTCTTTGATGCCAGTTTATCCCCACTTTAACCTATCTTCCACACTGCTTTCAGGCTTCTCTTTAGAAAATGCAAATCTCTTCAGCTCAAAAATTAAAATTCAGTTCAAGATATGATGCTGACTATCCTTTAGCATAATATCCTACCAATTTGCCTCATGGCCTTTCCTTTGAGCCATTCCAAATTACATGCAGTTTGCCATACCTCATATTGTATCACACTCGTGTGCCTTCAAACATATCCCTCATTTGAAAAATCTTCTCATCTGCTATTACTACTAGCTCCTGGACCTTCCTCTAAACTCCATCCTATCATCTACTTCAGGCAAACTTCTTATGTACTCCCAAAGAACCCTGAGCACACTATACGTATACTCACTTATCACACTGACCTCACTTGACCCCACATCCCTTCCAGCTACCTCTCCATTTCTCTGCTCTCCTTTGTAGCAAAGCCCCATCAAGAAATTTCAATACTCACTGTCACTCCTTCCTCTCCTGCCTTTATCTCTGGAATACATTTAAATTGGTCTTTTCACCTTGACTATTCTAGCAAAATAACTCTTGACAAAGTCACAAATGTCTTCAACATGGCCATAAACAATGGTGAATCCTTAGTCCTCATCTTACTGACCTATCACAGTTGCAGCATTTGACACAATTAATCACTCCTTCCTTCTCGGAAGACTTTCTTCTCTTGGCTTCTAGGCAGCATTTTCTTGGTTCTCCTCTTATCTCGCTGGCAACTATTATTCCATCCCCTTTGCTGCTTCTCCTGATCAGCCTGAGGCCTAAAACCTGGAGTGCTCTTTTCTAAGCTCTATCTACTGACTTTCTAGGTGATATCATCAATTTCACAGCTTTAAATACCACCTATAGGGATAACCACACCCAAATATGTATCCAAGCCCAAACCTCTACCCTGAACTGTAGACTAGAATACCCAATTGCCAACTTAATGAATGTCTAATAGGCAGCTTACCAAACTCCTTTAGCAATATTTCCCTTTTCGATAAATGGCAATTTTATTCTTCCAGTTGCTAAAGCCACAAGCCTTAGAGTCATCCTTGACTCCTCTCTTTCACACCTCACATTTAATACACCAGAAAATCTTGTGAGCTCTGCCTTCATAATCTACAATCCAACTACTTCCTACTCATCACACTGGTCGGCCCCATTCTCTCTCACCTGGATTATGTAACCGCCCCCTAAATGGTCTCCCAGCTTCCATCCTTGTCTCCTTTCACACAACAGCCAGAGTGATTCTTTGAAAACAAGTTGTATCATGTCTCTTCTCTGCTCAGAATCCCCAAATCACTCCCATTTCAGAGGCATGACAATGGTTTACAAGACCCTACATAATCTAGCCCCCCTACCACCTCCTTAAACTCATTTCCAACACTCTCTCCAACACTCTGGTCCAGCTACACTGGCCAAACATGGTCCCACCTCAGGCACCTTACACCTGATGCTTTCTCTGCCTAATATGTTTTTCCCTGGGGATATCCGCATACCCACTCCCTTACTTTTTTCACATCTCTGCCACCCTCTCAGAGAGGCCTTGTCTGACTATTTTCAATTGCACTTATCACTATCTCCTAAATTGTTTGTTTATTGGTTTATCTTCTGTCTTACTCCACTGTAATGTAAGCTCTATCAGGACAAATACTTTATTTTATTCACTACTGTATTCCCAGCCCTAGAATAGTGCCAAGCATTCAACAGATGCTCAAGAATAAGTCAAATGAATTTAAATACTAGTTTACTTATGTGTCTCCCCCACTAAAATCTATGCTCTTTTAAAAGAAGGACCAACTTTAAATCCCCTTTGCCTAGCACAATGCCTAGTAAGTGTTCAATCTATTCATGAATAAATGAGTGAATGAGTATATAACTCAACTGCAAGCGTGAGGATGTCTAATAGTCCTCGGGAAAGACAGTTAACAAAAAGTTGACACTATTAGCCAAATGCAAAGAGAAAATGTACTCCTGAGAGAATCTGGGCTCCAGAGGTGGCAACAGACTCAGGCCAACTAATTGGAGCTTCACACTCCCTTGGCCACGGTAATGGTTTCAGACATTGATCTCCACAAGACCACAGCTTCTAGGACAAAGACAAGTGCTCTGTCTACTAGAACACAAGGTGAGAGGATGTCAGGTCTTGGAGTTGCTGTCACCATCTTGTTA
The DNA here is from genome assembly GCF_020826845.1 of Diceros bicornis minor. Lineage (NCBI taxonomy): Eukaryota > Metazoa > Chordata > Mammalia > Perissodactyla > Rhinocerotidae > Diceros > Diceros bicornis. The sequence goes on along the minus strand of NC_080755.1, from coordinate 12,528,718 downwards.
CCATATGAAATTTTAGACTGAAGAAAATACCACAGAAGACAGAACCAGGAAATAGAGAAACCAAATCCTGAAGGCATTGTTTAAGCTCTGAATTCAGTATTGTCTGAATATCTACTCCCTAGACTTTTAAATTATATGAGTCAATACATTTCCTTTTTCGCTTAAACTGGTTTGAATTCACTTTTTTGTCACTTGCTACGGAAAAAAATTCTTGTTTGATTCAGGATCTTTAAAAAATTATATTTCTGTGCCTCAATGCCAGATATTCTGATTGATTATGTCTAGGCCATGAAATCTGTATTTTAACAAGATTCCCAGAAGTATCCGTCAGGTTCTGAGTTGCAAGCAGCAAACCAAAGTCTAGCAGAACCGAAGTGAAAAGAATCCACTAAAAGGACATTAGGCAGCTTACAAAATAAATAGGAGGGCTGGAAAGCCAGGCTTGGAGCTACGTAGTGAGGAATGAAGCCCAAAATCATGCTGCCAAATCATCCAGTGAAGCAGTCACTGATGCTGCCAAAGAACACTAAACACTACGGCTTGCACAACTGCCCCCAGGAACTCAATCTTGGGGCAACCACCATCACCTGTAGCATTGCTACCACTGCTATCCTGTAATTCAGTCTTGTTGTAATGACCACTGCAAATGAGTCCGCTGCCACTGCCAAGCCAGAAGCTTGATTTTGCTTCTAGAAAGCCAGAAAGATTTTTCTATGATCCCCTCTCCTTTGTATCACTAGCTCCTTTGCATCCCACTGGGATTTTCAAATTCTAGAAAAGAAAACAGGTTCTGCCTTACAATAATACTCATAAAATGGGGAAGCCTCCAATCATACATTCCATTCAACTCTGGTCTAAGAATGGAATTTAGAAACAACCAACCACGAAGTAGGATCAACCAAAAGAAGTCTGTTATTCTGCCAATGAGCAATCCATGAGGAGGCCCATTCTTTGCTTGGGGTCTAGAGTTTAATTTATGCCACTGGCATTGTTTCTGTCTTTCTCATATCAAAAGGTACTATAAATATTTCTGCTCAGACATACCAAGTATACCATTTTGATCAAACTGTTAGAACAATTCAGGCTTACAAATGATTTTACTAATTTTTTTCACCAAATTCCTCAGGGAATTTATAGTCCATACAACCTACTAAACCAATGCCCACATGCTAAAGATTAGAACCACCCGAAAGAAAATTATTTTAGTCACAAGTTCCAGGAATTTTACATAATATGTGACATACCTACCAAAGAGCTAGTAAGGAGAATTTTCTGTAATCTTACAGTAGAATTAAACATCAACAATCCCATAACCCCTTCCGTCTTTAGCATGAGAATGGGCGATTTTCCTCTCCTTCTCCATGGACATTTGACCTCAGCAATTCTGTTCAAATTATTCCAGGCAAACATTTGGTCCCATCTCTAATGATCCATTGCTTGGCTCTGCCATCCATCTGTGTTCCTTCACGGTCTCTGACAGAACTCTGTGAAAATGAGTTTGACCTCTTCATTCAACTCAATATGAAGTGTGGCTGGCATGCTCTCTACTTCTTTCAACATGCATCCTGTTACCCACTATCAGATTTAAGCCAGGGACATGGTGAAAATTCTCAAGTGATGGGTCAGATCAAGAATGAAGGCTTTTCCGGCCCTCTTGCCACAACAAAATCTGTTTCTCACTGTGGCACCTGGACAGCTGACAAAGTGCCAGCAGAGAAGTTATCTTCCCCCACCCGCTTTCAGGCAGGGAGACTCATCTGCTGGTTAGTAACCTGCAGGCACTTCCTTGATCACTGACGATACTTTTAACTAAGACTTCTGCCTCCACCTATACCTCACTTGTATACTGCCCCGGTACCATTAGTGGAAGCTGTTGCAATCCACTTTTCCCCTTTGACAGTTTATTTCAGTGACTCCCACACACAGTCAAGGCTCTGAGTCATAGTCTGTCTGTTTTTCCATTGCATAGCCTCAGGGAAGGGCTTTGCAAGTGTTTGATGATGGGCTTTTACCCACAACTTGGTGGGATCCCCTTGAAACACTGCTAGAAGGTACCTCTCCTGAGTACTGAGCCTGTGCCAGCCCTTTGTCTCTTTTCTCATCTTTGCTCTGACTCCTGGGCCTTCCCTCAGTAGCCTGTTTTGTTTTGTTTAGCTATATTACCTCATCTGCAATTGATTTGTACAGTTCTTTTCTGGTAGCAAAAGTAGAGGGTAGGTCTCTCTTATCCAAAGACCTGATCTTCCTTGAAAATCTACAGGAGGCTCTACATCATAAATCTTGACTCCACTCTACAATGAGCACATTTCATATCCTGCTTTAATCAAATTGGAGATTTCCAAACAAAGTTTTGAAGGGGCAGCCTGGTTTCTTCTTGCTGCTACAATAAATTTCAGGGAACAAAGATAGATTGAGTGAAGAACTGTTAAACACAAAGGAACCAGCACTTGAAGACTTGGGAAATTCTCAGTCTATCTGGATTGCAAAAGATACTAAAATTAGGAGCTTCATTGCTGGGAAAGTGCTCTGGAGAGAAATCCCAGGGTGTGGCTGGACATCTTTCGGCTAGTGTCTTAGATGGGTCAAAATATCAGAGTGTTCAGTCACATAGAGGAACCAGGAACAGAAATGGAGTTATCCATAAAAAAATCTGAAGGAGCTTCTTGTGTAATGGAGTAAGTCCCACAACACATATGGGAAACCCACAAGTTTCTTGAGAATGCCGTACCAACAGGAATGCTGCCAGCTTGGACTGAAAGGAACAAAGACAATGTGAAATAAAAGAAGATTCTCATGCTGATAAAATTATCCAGCTGTAAATATGTGCTACCTTTCCTGAAAAAAGAAGGATGGCTCCAAAGGCAGCAATGCAAGCCCAGAGGACATAGCCATGAGCCCAGAGGCAGAGTTGTGAACTAGAGAGGCTTATTCCTAGGCCTTAAAACCTAATGTTTGCCTGGCTGGATTTTGAAATTATTTGGAACCTGTGACTCTTTTTTTCTTTCCATTTTCTCCCTTTTTGAAAGGGAATGTCTATATTCCTGAATATCAGTTATCCATGCCTATCCCAATTTTGGAAGCAGATAAATTGTTTACTAGTGTCACACAAACACAACTGGAAAGAAGTTTTTCCCTGGGATGGATCATTCTCAGAGTCCCATCCATACCTGATTTAGTAGATTTAGATAATGAAATTTGGGACTTTTGAGGTTATGAGATTTAGATGAGATTTTAGACTTGAGTTAATCCTGTAAAGAGGGACACCTTTGGGGACCTTGGAATGGAGTGAATACATTTTACAAATTGGATAAATATGAGTCTTTAAGGACCACTGTTAGGACTATGGTAGGCAAAATTATGGCCCCCAAAGATGTTCACATCCCAATCACCAGAGCCTATGATTATGTTACTTTCCATGGCAAAAGGAACGTTGGGGATGTGATTAAATTAAGGATCTTGAGATGGGGAGATTACCTTGGATTATCTGGGTGAGAACAAAGTAATAACAAGGGTCCTTATATGTGAAGGAGGGATGCAGGAAAGTCAGAGCCAGAGAAGGAGATGTGAAGAAAGAAATAATGTTGGGGTGATATGATGTGAAGACTCAATCTTCCACGGCTGGCTTTGAACATAGAAGGCAGACACGAGCCAAGGAATGTAGGCAGCCTCTGTAAACTGCAAAAAGCAAGGAAATGAATTGTCCCCTAGAATGTTCAAAAGAACACAGTCCTGACCATATCTTTATTTTAGCCCAATGAAACACATTTCAGAGTTCTGACTTCCAGAACTGCAAGATAATAAATTTGTGTTCTTTAAGCCATTAAGTTTGCAGCAAATTGTCCCAGCAGCAATAAAAAACTAATAAAAATGGTTTTAGAATTAAATTTTACATCATACAATAATAATGTTTTCGAGCACTTTATATGTGGCAGGCATTGTGCTAAGTTCATGATATCTATTACCTGATTAAATCTTTGGAACAGGGGCCAGCCCAGTGGCACAAGCAGTTAAGTGCACGCGCTCCGCTGCGGCGGCCCAAGGTTCGCTGGTTCAGATCCCGGGCGCGCACCAACGCACCGCTTGTCAGACCATGCTGTGGTGGCGTCCCACATAAAGTGGAGGAAGATGGGCATGGATGTTAGCCCAGGGCCAGTCTTCCTCAGCAAAAAAAGAGGAGGATTGGCAGATGTTAGCACAGGGCTGATCTCCTCACAAAAAAAAAAAGAAATAAATCTTTGGAACAATTCTGGGGTAAATAATATTACTATTCCTATGTGACAGTTGAGGAAAGTAAGGCTTAGAGTTTTCTAATTTGCCCAAAGTCGCTTGCCTAGTAAGTTAGTCTGTCAGACTTCCAAGTGCACACTCTTAACCATCATGCTATTATTTCTTCTTGGAAATATTTGTTTTTAATTTTTATTTATTTATTCTTTCCCTCAAAGCCCCAGTAGATAGCTGTATGTCATAGCTGCACATCCTTCTAGTTGCTGTATGTGGGACGTGGCCTCAGCATGGCCGGAGAAGCAGTGAGTCGGTGCGTGCCCGGGATCTGAACCCGGGCCGCCAACAGTGGAGGGCGTGCACTTAACCACTAAGCCACGGGGCCGGCCCTCTCCTTGGAAATATTATTTGATCTATCTTAGACAGAAAAGAGTATCCAAGAGTCCAATAGTTGACTTTTACTTCAGGATATGGTGAAGTAACTGAGATCAGATTTACCCTACCACAACCTAAACAAAACACATTAAATGAATGTTTTCAGTTATTAGACATCAGACAATGCAAGGCTATGATCTGCAAGAAAAGGGAAACAAATGAGGACAGCCCTAAAATCATCTTGAATTTCTATCTGGAAAATAAAATTTTGACTGTGGTGTGGAGAGTAAGATCCCAAGCAGAACATAGGAGTCTTTCTGAATTGAGACAGAATCAGAATTCAGGGAATCTGAGGGACAGAGTACCAGAAAGGAATTTGTGTACAGAGTCTGTGTACAGAAGGATCTGCAGAAATATGCACAGGGGTGCCCTTGAGTACGTTTCTGAATACCAAGTCATGTATGCCTAAACTTAAATTCCATGAAGCAAGCCAAAGAGTGACCAGAAAATAATAAGGTGAAAAAGTTTCAGAACTCAAAAATGGCTGGGAGAAGTTGGTGTTCTGACCATCAGATGAAGAGTCCTTGTTAAACACCTGAGTATTGAGTAGAAATGCCAGAAAGGTCATGCAGTAATGGCAGAACTAAACGATGCTTAGAATAAAGCCCATTCTAAACTCTCCCTAAAAAAACTTATAAAGAATCCTCAAAAAGGATCCAAGTCCAAGTATGATATGCAAGTAACTTAAACGGTTGCCTGAACAAAGCCCAACAGTCTTTAAAGAACACAACAAAATACAGCATACCATGATGTAAAAATTACAATGTCCAAAATCCAGTCAAAAATTACTAGACCTGCCAAAAAGCAAGAAAATGTGACCCATAACCAGGAAAAAAAAAGGATCAATTAAAATAGACTTAGAAATGATAGAATTAGCAGACAAGGAATTTTAAATAGCTGTCATAAACACATGAAAATATTTAAAGGAAAGGAACCTAATGAGGAGAGAAAATGAATACATTAAAAACAAATGAAAACTTCTAAAGAATAAAAATACAGACTTTAAAATGAAAAATTCACTGGGTGGAATTAAGAGCAGAATAGACACTGCAGAAGAAAAGACCAATAAACTTAAAGATAGAGCAATAGAAACTATCCAAACTGAAGTACAGAACAAAGAAAGACTGAAAAAAAATGAACGGCACTTCAATGACCTTTGTGGCAATACTGAATGACCTAACCTATGCGTAATCGAAGTCCAGAAGGGTAAATGTTCAAAGATATAGAAAAAACATTTAAAGATATTATGGCCAAAATTTGATTAAATCTTGAAGCTTACAGACCCAAGAGGCTCAAGGAATACCAAACAAAATTAACATACAGAAAACTATTCCAAGGCACATCATAAGCAAATAGCTAAAAATAAGTGATTTAAAGAAAATCTTAAAATCTATCAGAGACAAAAGAACACATTACATACAGATGAATAAAAATAAGAATGGAAGCAGACATCTTGAAAGAAACTATGCAAACCTGAAGATAACAAAATGAAATGCCACCTTTAAACTTTAAATTGATGAAAGAAAACGATCAACCATATGTTCTATTTCCAGCAAAAATGTCCATAAAAAATGAAAGTAAAATAAAGAGTTCTTCAAACAGAAGCTGAGATAATTCATATTCAGAAGATCTACACTACAAGAAACATTAAAGCTGAAGGAAAATAATATTTGATGAAAACTTGGATCTACACAAAGGAATGAAGAATGTCAAAAATGGTAAATAGAAAAGATATTTTCTCTTTTATTAATTTCTTTAAAAGATAATTGAACTAAAGCAAACAGTGATAACCATATATTTCACGTGTATAACATATGTAAAAGTAAAATGTATAACAAGAACAGCAAAATGGAGATAGAACAGAATTTTTTTTAAATATGCAATTAATTCAAATGAAGGAAGAAAAAAAAGGAACATGCGCCGGCCCCGTGGTTTAGCGGTTAAGTGTGCGCACTCCGGTACTGGCAGCCCGGGTTCGGATCCCAGGCGCGCACCGACGTACTGCTTCTCCGGCCATGCTGAGGCAGCGTCCCACATACAGCAACCAGAAGGATGTGCAGCTATGACATACAACTATCTACTGGGGCTTTGGGGGGAAAATAAAAAAATAAATAAAATCTTTAAAAAAAAAAGAAAAAAAGGAACAAACAACATATGGAACAAATAGAAAACAAATAGTAATCCAGAGAAATACACAATTTCAGACACCTTTGGGACACCATCAAGCCTGCCAACATACGTATAACATGAGTTCCAGAAGGAAAGGAGACAGACAAAAGAGCGGAAAGAATATTTGAAGAAATAATAGCTGGAAACTTCCCAAATTTAATGAAAGATATGAATCTTCACATCCAAGAAGCTGAACAAACTCCAAGTATGATAAACTTCACATATAGGATAACATCCACACTGAGACACATTATAATCAAACTGTTGAAAGCCAAAGACACAGAAGAATCTTAACAGCAGCAATAAAGAAGTAACTTGTCATATCTAAGGGATCCTTAAAAAGATTAACAGCTAATTTCTCATTAGAAACCATGGGAGGCTAGAAGGCATTGGGATGGCTTATTTAAAGGCCTGGGAAGAAAAAACCTGCCAACCAAGTTTCAAAAATGAAGTAGAAATTACGACGTTCCCAGATAAATAAAAGCTGAAGGAGTTGACTGCTAGTAGACTTTCCCTATAAAGAAAAGCTAAAGGGGGCTGGCCCAGTGGTGCAGTGGTTAAGTTCGCATGCTCTGCTTCAGTGGTCCAGGGTTCACAGGTTCGGATCCCGGGCGGGCATCAGTGCACCGCTTGTCAAGTCATGCTGTGGCCACGTCCCATATAAAGCAGAGAAGGACGGGCACGGATGTTAGCCCAGGGCCAACCTTCCTCAGCAAAAAGAAGAAGATTGGCAACGGATGTTAGCTTAGGGCTAATCTTCCTCACACAAAAAAAAAAAGCTAAAGGGACTCCTTCAGACTAAAATGAAAGCACACTAGGGCCGGCCCCATGGCTTAGCGGTTAAGTGCGCACACTCCGCTACTGGCGGCCCGGGTTTGGATCCCGGGCGCGCACCGACGCACCACTTGTCCGGCCATGCTGAGGCCGCGTCCCACATACAGCAACTAGAAGGATGTGCAGCTATGACATACAACTATCTACTGGGGCTTTGGAGGAAAAATAAACAAATAAAATTATAAAAAAAAATAATAAAATGAAAGCACACTAGACAGTAACTCAAAGCCATATGAAGAAACAAAAAACTCCAGTAAAGGTAACTAAATAGGTAAATGCAAACAGCAGTATTGTTTTATTTTTGGTTTGTAACTCCTCTTTTTGTTTCCTATATTATTTAAAAGCCAAAGACATAAAAAATAATTATAATTCTATGTAAATGGGTACACAATGTATAAAGATATAATTTATGATAAAACATAAAGGAAGTGAAGCTGCATAGAAGCAGAGTTTTTATACGGTATGTGAATATCAATTCAAACTAGATTGTTATAAATATAGGATTATTAATTATAACTCCCATGGTAACCACTATGAAAATAACTAAAAGTCTATACAGAAGAGGAAATGAAGAGAGCATCATATGATACAGTAGAAAAAAAGTCAAACACAAATGAAGGCAATATTAGAGAAACTGAGAAACAAAAAAGGTGATATACAGAAAACAAATAGAAAAATGGCAGAAGTAGTTCTTCTTTATCAGTAGTCATCTTAAATATAAATGGGTTAAACTTGCCAATTAAAAGATAGATACTGCCAGAATGAATTAAAAGAAAAGAAAAAATGATCCAACTACGTGCTGCCTGTGAGACTATATGAGACTCACTTTAGATCCAAAGATGAAGGTTTTGTCCTGAATTAGAAGCAAATAGTTGTCATTAATTAAGATGGGAAAGACTATACGTGGGTATGTGGAGCATGGGAAGGGTGGAGATTAGGAGTTCAATGTGGAACACATTAGGTCTGAGATGTCTATTAGACACTCGAGTGAAGATATTGAGGAGGTTGAATATATGAGTCTGAAGTTTAGGGGAAAGGTCCAAGCTGGAGATAAATATTTAAAGTCATTATCATAGATTTGTTATTTAAAGCTCTGGGAATAAATGAGATATACAGAGAGAGTGTGTGTAGATAACGGATCCAAAAACTGAGTTCTGAGTCATTTCAACATTAACAGTTTGGGAAGAAGAGTAGGAATCAGTATAGGAAACAGAAATAGTGGCTGATGAGGCAGGAAAATCAGGAAAGCCAAGTGATGAACGTGTTTTAAAGAGAAAGCATCAACTTTGTCCAAGACTCTTCTGTCTTTTCTTCCCAGGTCTGGTTTGGGACATTCTCTCATTTCATCTCATAATTGGTGTTTTCTCCTCAGAAAGTAGTTTATTGTTAAATCCAAAGGCTTGCCCATTAGAAACAATCATATGGGTTACACATAGGTCTAATGCTCTGTGTGTGTGTGTGTGTGTGTGTGTGTGTGTGTGGCATTATAGTCTAATACTGAGAAGGAAAATGGGAAAATCATGGACTTGGGAGCCACTCCTAGCTCCACCACTTTCATACTAGTTGTGCGGCCTTGGGCAAAGTACTTAACTTCTCTCAGCCCCCGTTTCCTTGTGTGTGCAAGAGTGCACCTATCTCATAATCTACTGTAAGAATTAAATGACTTTCTGTTTGTAATGACACTATAAGAGCTCAAGAAAGTTTCATTCCTAGCCCCTTCCTGATGTATGAGAATATGCCCATGTCTCGGTGTGCCCTCAGCTGCTAAAACTGAAAATCTTCTTTTGCTGACTGGCTTTCCTTCCTCTGGATTAGAATGGTTTCATAAAGAAAAACTTATTCCAAATGCTGATATTTAGAAGGTAATGATTTGACTTGATCTCTGAGGACTCCTTTAGGAAAAAGAAATATTCCTTAAACAAAGTCGCTTTGATTTTAAATGGGTGGGAGGGAGAGAAGGAAAGAGAAAAAGAAAAGTTATAAATAGGTCCATCTGGAGCAATGGAGATCAAAACCACTATTTGAATATAAAGATAATGTCGCTCTTAAATCAAAGCTCCTTCCCCAATGGCATCACAGCTCTTACCTTCTACTCTTAACTCCTGACCATCAGACCTCTTGCCACATCTGTCATCCTTTGTAACAACACAAAAGATGTTACAATTGCTCTTTACATTCCAAAAGCATGTAGCCTCCACATGGAATTTATTTGCTTTTTATGTTATTGTGATTTTTTTTGGTTGGATTAAATTGTATTTCTTTGGGGCAGGGGAAGGAGGAGGAGAAAGGAATTGTGGGACAGAAGCTCATGAGATGAAACCATCTGAGAGCCAAAACTGTCCTACAGGGCTAAGGTGGTTAATTCTTTAAGGCAGTCTTCTCAATCTCTTTTCACTCAGTTTCTTCAGCGGGCCTCCTTGCTTACACCATTTGGGTTGAGTAATCAAGAAAAAGGAGTAATGAAGAAAGCGCATTAAAAATGTTTTATGATATGCTATCAGATCACAGAAAGGGCAGGAAAGTCTATGTCACAAAAGATAAATAAGCTTCAAAAACCACACATAGTCTATAGCCCTATCCATTACACTTGGAGAACTCAAACTTAATAGTGCCTATTAGCTTACCTGCTTATCCCAACTGATGAATCTAGCACATAGTTTCTGTTTTGACCCTAAGATCACATAGCTGTTTATTCGTTTAGACTCAAGGCACTCCTACATCCCTGAACAGGGGTCACTGAAGTTGTAATCTCTTTTTTATCTGCCTTATCTCCATTATAAATGCAAGGTATCTTTAGAGATGGATAGCTACCAAGTCATCTGACTTAGCTTGGTCATACAAGCATCTGGGGAATTTCTCCTGATAATACAATACGAACAAAGGAGTCCCAAAAGTACAATGGACATATGCAAAGGTATGCTCCACCATTCTTTTTTTTTTACCCAACATTTATCACTACTCCCAAAATACCAAAAGAGACACAAAACAGAGATACCAACAGAGGGAATGAACTTGGAGAGACATTAGAAACATAATGATTTATCAAGATAACAGGGAAAAAGTACTTACTCCAGCAGTATAGCAAAGTTACCTAACAGGATGCCGGCTGAAGATACCCGACATGAGCCAAAGAAACCTCCTGGATTGCCAAATGACAAATCTTTATTATCTTTATTATCAATCTCATTGATAATTATCAAATTTTTTCATATGGTCTCTGGACTCTAATAATACCACTGAGGTGGATAAAGAGAGGGAAAAAAACATAGGCAAGAGAAAAAACAGGGCAAATAGCTACTTAGAGGATAAAAACACTTATATGATGCAGGAGTCAGAAGCACTCTGCCTGAAGCAATTGCACTGCACTACAGACCAGGGGGCAGGATTTTGCCTCTGACAGTCCCCTCAGTAGGTCCAAAATTGCACAGTGATATTAGTAGTCTGACCATCTGGATGAGCTGAAACATTCAGTTATACCATGGCACATCTGTCTGCTAAATGACACCCACATACATCAGGTCCAAAAAGCCACTATGAGACCAGAAAGAATGGAAGTTTTGGGTGTGAATTATCTAACCTGGGCTGGATTTGTTATTCCACTTAACTATGATGTAAACTGTTTAGATACATTTATTTAGTTTGCCTTCTTCTTTGAAGTTAAAAATGGAAAGTGGTCATCCGAATGATGTTAAAATAACTATCCCAGAAGTACCTACTTAGCCTATTTCCTCTCAGCTGTTTTCAACAGTAAAACACAACTATGTCTAACACAGAGAAGACTAGAAATCATTAGCAGCTGGGTTGCCCTGTGTCACAGTCATGAAAACGCTCCTCTTAGACCTCCTGTTGTGGGAGCATAATTGACTGATAGCTCAGATCCTGTCCCTCTGGATCCACCACTGCATTTGCCCCGAGGCCGCACTTCCATGGACTGCTCCCAGCCAACGACAGGGCACGGCAGAGATACTAAGGGAGACCCACTCCAGCAATATGCAGGACTCCTCAGTGACTGTGACTCCAGGACTCCCCATCAACCTGGCCAAATCTTTCCTGGCACTGCACTGCAACCTGAGATGCCTCCTACCCAATCCTCTGTCCTTCCCTCTCCACCACGATCTGCAGACTCTCCTCCACCTTCTCCTGCTCGCTCCCCCAATAAATCTCTTTCTTAGTGGGCCTGAACTAACACATCTTGAAAGCCTGAAGGACTACGGGAGAAGAGATCTGCCTTCCCACTGGCAATCAGAATGTTTTAAAATTGTACAAGGGGATCAGAGATTTACCTATTTCTTTATGTTTACTACCGTAAAGGTAACCTGTTAAGGGAAGCAAAGTTAAAGATAATTAAGAAAATAAACCTGGAACAAAAATGGCTTTGTATATTAACATTTGCATAAAACATAGCCAGAGCACAAAGGGGCAGATGCAGCCTCAGCGCCGAAGTAAAAAGGCACTGTACTGTTGGTGCTAGTCACACAAATGGGATCTGCCCAGAGCTGGTCTTACTTGTGTTCCTAACTTGTCCAAAAAGGTTTAGAGATTGTCATTCCTGGATCAGCACTTTTAGTTTGGGTCTTGGTGCCAAAAACACCTTTAATTTTGTGGTTTCCATTCATCTGCTATTGGCTTGGCTGTTGATGCATGCAATCTCACCCACAGAATAATAAATGGTTCCCCAGTTCTGGTGGAGTAAACCTAGATTAGAAGCCATAGTTTGGTGGACTCTGCTCAGACGAGTCAGATTCTTCCAAGTTTGTGGTTGACTTAACCCAAAATAAAGTGCAATGATCTATTCACTTTCCAGATATGTCCAGGATTCTAGGAGTGGTCCAAAGTTAATTTGGATCCATGAAAGGTGTGGTTTTCTGGGAATCACCCAGAACTAAAAGATGCTATAGTTATCCTTCTTCTTCGTGACTAAAGAACAAACCATTTAATGTCTCTGTGCCTTCATTTCCTAATGGATATAATAATCCTTCCGTTTGAGAAGGTTGTGATGCTTTGTATATCTGTATGGAATGCCTTGAAATCCTTAATTGGGATAAGGAAAAAAGTTCTCATGTGCACCTTTTTTGATCTAAGGACAAAGAATTTGATCAAACATTGAGGCTTAGTTCATTAGGCTTTCTCAACTTAATTGATCTTAGCTATGCTGAAGTCTCTTGAATAAACATTTTATCGGCACATTTTATTTTTATTTTTCAAGGGTGTGGACTGTGCCTAGTATATCTCTGGCAGCAGTACCAAGCACCATGATGGATATCTAATAAATGCACATCAACCTGTAGGAAGCAATGTAGCAAAGTGAAGAAGTGGAGAAGTCATTGACTGAGAATCATAAGACCAGGTTTCAAGTTCCAGCTTTACTACTAATGTACTATAGAATCTTCCGCAAATCACTTGGCTTTAATTTTCTATTCTGAGAATGAGAACATTGGTGTTAATCATCACTTAAATAAGATTCAGGATTAAAAAAAAAAAGCCTATCACAATTTGTCACTCTTTTATATTATTCTAATGATGAGCCACTTTTTAAAAAAAAGAAATATGGAGACATTTATAAATAAATATTTTTGTATTGTATTTTTCTCAAAATCTGTAGTGCTTTTTAAAAGACACTGTGGTTGGGGCCGGCCTGGTGGCGCAAGCGGTTAAGTGCGCTTTCCGCTGCTGTGGCCCCAGGTTCGCCAGTTCGGATCCCGGGCGAGCACCGACGCACTGCTTGGCAAGCCATGCTGTGGCGGCGTCCCACAAAAAATGGAGGAAGATGGGCACGGATGTTAGCACAGGGCTGATCTTCCTCACAAAAAAAAAAAAAAAAAGACACTGTGGTATAATTCAAAGTGTGCTAGACTTGTGTTCTAAAAATGGATTTGCTACTAACTGCTTATGGGATTTGGGTAACTCATTTCACATTTGTAGGACTCAGTTTTCTTATCTGTAAAATTAAGGTGGTAGGTTAGATTAATTCTAAAGACCAATGTCTGTCCCAGTCCTAATACTCTATAATTCTTCCAGGTGGCACTTATTTTTTTATTTATTTATTTTTTTGGTGAGGAAGATCAGCCCTGAGCTAACATCCATGCCAATCCTCCTCTTTTTGCTGAGGAAGACTGGCCCTGGGCTAACATCCGTGCCTATCTTCCTCTATTTTATATGGGACGCCACCATAGCATGGCCTGACAAGTGGTGCCTCAGTGCGCGCCCGGCATCCAAACCCAGGCCGCCAGCAGCGGAGCGCGCATACTTAACCGCTATGCCACGGGGCCGGCCTCCAGGTGGCATTTTTAAATGTTTGCATTTTTTTTTCTGATTATAGCGCTAATACCTGTTCATTTAAAAATGTTAAAAGACTACAGAAATATATTAAGTAAAAATTTAAGAGTCCATCATAATGCTATTCCTTAGAGAATAGTGTTAACAGCTTGGTATACAACCTTTCAAATTTTCTCTGACATACTTCTGTAGATGTATTATTACTATTTCTGTTATTTTACAAAAATTAGAGCATGTCATACATACTTTTATGATATTTATTTTTTCATTTAATAATACATAATGAACATCTTTCAATTGGGTGTATGTAGCTCTATCTCATTCTTTTTCATGATTCTTTTCCAATGAAGGGATGTATCCAATTTATTTATCTCCTATTGATGAACATTTAAATTGTTTTAAAATTTTCATAATAGACATTCTGGATCATCCATAGGCATTTTTGTTCATCTATTTTTGTACAACTTTGGAAGTATTTCTTTAAGGTAAACTTCTCTAAGGTAAACTTTAAGGTATTTCTTTAAGGTAAACTGGAATTTCTGGATGAAATGGTACAATTTCATAAGTACAGCCAAACTGTTCTCCAAAGAAGTGTTAACAATTTATATTCCCCAAATAATGTGTGAGATAAGAACACTAGGTGATGCTAGGCACGCTAATTCAGGTGTACCATGTGGCAAAAATTGGGGAGGCTTATTATTTAGTCTGGCCCTTGCCTCAAAATAAATCTAGACTAGTGCTGACATAAAGGACATACGCTTAATTCAGGTCTGGTTGGTCCGCCATCAGGCATATCACATGTGGTCCCGGAAAGCAGAACTAGTGCCAATGTATGGAAATAAAAGACAGATAAGTTTTGACTCAATAGAAGAACAAAACTTTCTAGCATCAGAATTTTCCCATAAAAAAAGGCCTTGTTTCTTAACTAGTTAGTACCTAGTCATTACATTATAAATGGTGACCAATCGAAAGCTGCATGACCTTTTGTCAAATAAGTAATTAGATCTGATGACCTCTAAAGTTTCCTTCAGGTTCTAAGGCTCAAGAACACCCAGATTTGAAGGATACAAATCGGGGTTAAATTCTCCCACAGGCACTTGACTCCCTAGACTTGGTTTCATGTCAGAATGACAATTTTTATGTCTTCTCTATCCTTCATATTTGAATACTTCATTAGGTTAATTTTTTTTTTTTAGTTTCTTTTTTTATTGTGAAATTTTTGTTGTACATTATTGTTTGTCAATCATCATTAGGTTAATTTTTAATTTTTGTAAGTTGAGATAACTTTCTCTTTCAGAGCTCAAAATTAATATTTCTATCTCTATTCAATTATTCAACAAATATTTATTGAGCCTCTACTACGTGCCAGGCCGAGTACTAGCTGGGGATCTGACAGTGAACAAAACAGACAATTCCTGCTCTTGTGGAATTTATAGATTGTGCATGTAAATATAGCCTATATTTGCAGGCAGCCATAGAACATTTATTTTAACTGAGTATAAAATTAATCGGATAGGGGCCGGCCTGGTGACACAAACAGTTAAATGCGCGCACTCCACTGCGGCAGCCCGGGGTTCACAGGTTTGGATCCCGGGCATGCACCAATGCACTGCTTGTCAAGCCATGTGGTGGCGGCGTCCCATATAAGGTAGAGGAAGATGGGCATGGATGTTAGCTCAGGGCCAATCTTCCTCAGTGAAGAAAAAAAAAAAGAGGAGGATTAGCATCAGATGTTAGCTCAGGGCCGATTCCCTCACAAAAAAAAAAAAGAAAAATTAATAGGATAGGCTGTCCAGTAACTGAATATGTTCATTAAGAAAATCAGGGGGCCAGCCCCGTGGTCTAGTGGTTAAGTTTGATGTGCTCTGCTTCAGCAGCCCGGGTTCGGTCCCTGGGCATGGACTTATACCCCCCATCGGCAGCCATGCTGTGGCAACAACCCATATACGAAATAGAGGAAGATTGGCACAGAAGTTAGCTGAGGGTGAATCTTCCTCAAGCAAAAAAAAGAGGAAGATTGGCAACAGACGTTAGCTTAGGGCAAATTTTTCCCAGCAGAAAAAAAAAAAAAAAATCAGAAATATGTGACTAATATTTTTTTTCTTTTTATTAAAATAAGGCTCGATCATTTATAAGAATCTGCATTTGAAGAAATCTGAACCAGGTAGCAGCTAGGCAACCATCACCCTCAATTTCTTCACTCAGAATTACAGGTTGACTTTTATATACAGATACAACCTAACACTAAGAATTGCCTTGTAGCTGGTGGAGGAGGAAGAGTCTCATGACACCCCAGGGATGGAGAAGAAACCTCATGATACAGTCCTAATTTAATAAAGGCTATTTGACAGTGTTGCTGATAACACATTTGAAAGGGCTCTTAGTACTTTTCCAGTAAAACATTAAGGGATTTAACATGTTGTTGACGCTTGGTACCATCTTATGATGGAAGCTAAGTTCACTTTCTTCCCCTCGTGTATTTACAAGCCACACATTTATACCTGGGGGGATCTTGTCCTGATTTGCCCAGGACAATCCTGGTTTAAGTCTATTGCCTCAGAACAGTCATTAAGGGTACTCCCTTTCACTTTCAAATATGTACTGGTTTAGACAATAAATTATATGGTCACCTTATGTATGCCTATATATTCATTAGGCTATTAATATGCCTGTCCAGGCGTTAAAATGTTTTCCATCACTGAAAGATGAGGGGCAGGGTATGGTGGGAGGTGGGGAAGATAGGTCCTTCTGCAGTGGGTGGGGACAAGGGTTTCCTGTGACAAGCCGAGTCTCCATACAGTGCTTGGAGGCTTCATGAGGTCTCAATGGCTGTGGATGCAAAAGAGTGGTGAAGGACTGGGGGCACTTTCCTAAGCTTTTCAGTATAGCTTATAAATATTATTCCATTAAAACTTCTAAGTCTACCAAATTTTATCATTTATGTTTAAGGGGCCTTAGATCCCATTTATAAACTATTAAACACCTTACAACATTTTAAACTACATTTGAAATTCTATTTCCTTTTTAAGTACCTTTCCTAAGTACTAAATAATTACCAGTCTAATAAAGTAAATTTATAAATATAGTGACCTTAGATGTTTATTAGATGTTTTGCTGCTAAGCATAAACTTAGTAAGATTTCAACTTAAAGTCATAAGTTATACATTTTAAATTAGTCATGAGGTGCTTACTCTAAGAGGCCAAAATTTTCTTTTACAAGTACATACAATACCAAATATGCACAGATTCTCTCAATATAAAAATGTTAATACTATGGTTTTGGTTCTTTCAAATCTTTATTTTCTCAATTTTAGACCTTCTATCAGGTCTAGGTTCTCACTGAGCTTTGGCTACGAGTCTTGTCTTGACGGCGACTCAGCTCCTAGAGGATGCGAGGATGGGCTGCTTACTGGCTCCACTCAAGTGGCTCAAATCGCCAAAGTTATGTAGCAGATTTTCACTTTACCACTATCCGGTCCATCTACAATAGCTGCATAGTTATTAGTGCAAGATTTTTTTTTTTAATTTTTTGTTTATTGCAGTAACATTGGTTTATAACATTGTATAAATTTCAGGTGTACATCATTGTACTTCTATTTCTGCATAGATTATACATCATGTTCACCACCAAAATACTAATTACAACCCATCACCACACACGTACCGAATTATCCCTTTCACCCTCCTCCCTCCCCCCTTCCCCTCTGGTAACCACCAATCCAGTCTCTGTCCCTATGTGTTTGTTTATTGTTGTTATTATCTACTACTTAATGAAGGAAATCATATGGTATTTGACCTTCTCCCTCTGACTTATTTCACTTTGCATTATACCCTCAATGTCCATCCCTGTTGTCACAAATGGCTGGATTTCATTGTTTCTTTTTTTTTTTTTTTTTTTAATTTTTTGTTTATTGCAGTAACATTGGTTTACAACATTGTAAAAATTTCAGGTGTACATCACTACACCTTCACTTCTGCACAGATTACATCATGTTCACCACCAAAACGCCAACTACAACCCATCACCACACACATGTACCGAACCATCCCCTTCACCCCCCTCCTTCCCCCCTCCCTCCGGCAACCACCAATCCAATCTCTGTCCCTATGTGTTTGTTTATTGTTGTTATTATCTACTACTTGCTGAAGGAAATCATACGGTATTTGACCTTCTCCCTCTGACTTATTTCACTTTGCATTATACCCTCAATGTCCATCCCTGTTGTCACAAACGGCTGGATTTCATCGTTTCTTATGGCTGAGTAGTATTCCATTGTGTATATATACCACAGCTTCTTTATCCATTCGTCCCTTGATGGGCACTTAGGTTGCTTCCAAGTCTTGGCTATTGTGAATAACGCTGCAATGAACACAGGGGTGCATGTATCTTTATGCATTGGTGTTTTCAAGTTCTTTGGATAAATACCCAGCAGTGGAATAGCTGGATCATATGGTAGTTCTATCCTTGATTTTTTGAGGAATCTCCATACTGTTTTCCATAGTGGCTGCACCAGTTTGCACTCCCACCAGCAGTGTATGAGACTTCCCTTCTCTCCACATCCTCTCCAACACATGTTGTTTCCTGTCTTGTTAATTACAGCCATTCTGACGGGCATGAGGTGATATCTCATTGTAGTTTTGATTTGCATTTCCCTGATAGTTAGTGATTTTGAACATCTTTTCATGTGTCTGTTGGCCATCTGTATATCTTTTTTGGAGAAATGTCTGTTCACGTCTTTTGCCCATTTTTTATTTGGGTTGTTAGTTTTTTTGTTGTTGAGATGCATGAGTTCTTTATATATTTTGGAGATTAAGCCCTTATCAGAAGTATGGTTTGCAAATATCTTCTCCCAATTGTTAGGTTGCCTTTTCGTTTTGTTGATGGTTTCCTTTGCTGTGCAGAAGCTTTTTAGTTTGATGTAGTCCCATTTGTTTATTTTTTCTATTGTTTCTCTTGCCCAGTCAGATGTGGTGTTTGAAAAGATGTTGCTAAGACCGATGTGGAAGAGCGTACTGCCAATGTTTTCTTCTAGAAGTTTCACAGTTTCAGGTCTTACATTCAAGTCTTTAATCCATTTGGAGTTAATTTTTGTGTATGGTGTAAGGTAAGGGTCTACTTTCATTTTTTTGCATGTGGCTATCCAGTTTTCCCAACATCATTTGTTGAAGAGACTTTCTTTTCCCCATTGTATGTTCTTGGCTCCTTTGTCAAAGATTAACTGTTCATAGATGTGTGGGTGTGACAAATATTTTTAAACCATTTCTCACTGTTGATTTTTTTCAGTAGACATAAAGCAAAATAGAAAGCAGAAATAATTACCTTAACTTCTGAGGTAAAGATATGAGCTGAAGTAATTTTCTAATCCAAAAGTAAAACAAACAAAATACATTTACTCTGATTGTCTAGAAAATTGCATCTCCGTTCCCTTTTCACCTGTGGGTCTTCACAGGCCCAAAAGTCTAAGATTAGAAACCTTTGAATACTCTAAGAACATGATGACTTTTCTGGTCCCAAGCCTAACGTCACATTTCCTCTGATGGAAGGCTACAGAAACAAGAGACAACAAAGAGAGAAAGGTCCACAGGAGGGCTTCAGTTGAACTGTATGTGCTGATAAAGAAAAGTGCCAACTAGACCACATGTATCAAGCGGAAAAACACCATAAGGAGATTTCCCAAAGAAATCCCTGAGCCAGAACTCTTTCTTAGGTAAAAACATCATTATATCGGGGCCCATTCCTCTCCTGTCATGCATGCATGAGCAGAATGCTTCCTGTTGAAAGCTCATTCTGCAAATTACATGCAGTCCCGTGGTAAGCCTGGCTTCCCATTAAAGCAGGACAGAGTAAACAAACTAATCCTCACTTTCAGTTACATATCCTTATTTTAGGTAAGATCTAGAATGTTCAGGAAATAGGAGTCCTTTGAGAATTCTGGCCCTTTGAAATACAGCCACACCAGTTAAACCTAACCAAAGGTTTTTAAATCTCGTTTTTAAAAAACTCAGCAAGGAAATTTTTATAGCTCAGGAGCTTAAAAAAAAAAAATCAGTCAATTACTTCTTCATAAGGCTCCCAACCTGACATTCAGTGCAAACCATTACGTTTTACTCTGTGATCCAAATGTGTCTCTAACTGGTAAAGCCTCAGGGGCAGACATGATCCCTCTCCTACAACTTGGAGGCTAACCCATTTGATGTTTCATTTTCACTTTAGACATTAGTTCCTTTCTTCTTATTACTCTCAAGGAGAGTTCTGTATCCTGATATGGAATGTACACTTTGACATTTTTTAGGTTGCAACAAATAAAATTGCCAATTCTGGACTACTTTTGACTTATTAAAACAGTAATTTCACATGGTTCAACTCAAGCAAGGTCTCATCTTTCCAGACCTCAGTCTCTTCATCTGTAACTTTAGGATGTTCAACAAGATGAGCTCAAAGATCCTAGGTCGAATATTCTGTGATTCTAAGAGTTACAGGATGAAGTTCATACACAGATATACAGGGCAACATATGCATAGGTGCCATTTACTATTGTAATTTTGCTACAGAAGAAAAAAGTAATTCATTTAACAAGTATTTATTGAACATCTCCTTTGGGCAAGGCCCTATTAAATAGGTACTTTTATGATATGCAAATCCTAAAACTTATTGAGCTATTTATGGAAATATTTTTGGGGCTTGAAATCTTTGAGCTTTAAACCATGGTTAACTTTGGGTATGTCAAATGCTTGGTCATGCTTAGGAATTCTAAGAGGAATGCTTAATAATTACAGTCATAATTTTCTTCCAATGCCCTCTGGAGCCCTCGGCTGAGTTTATGAATGAGAAGGAACAAGCTGCACCACAAGAGTTTCACAGCTTCTTTTGGGCACTGACTTCATTATAAAGGGTAACTTATGAAATTATGAATGTGCCAGATTCTCCCGGGGCAGGTGCTCACTCTTACGAATAAACGATAAACCACTAAAGTGCATTAACTCTTTTAGGCAATCAATCATTCATTCTGCAAACATTGCCTGGGTGTTTATTATGTCAGGCACTGTGCTAGGATTTGAGATATAGAAATAAACAGTCCCTCTCTTCAAGGAGCTCACATTCTATCAGACAAAACAGGTAAGTAAACAAGTACACTACCTTGTGACAAGTATGTGCAAAGTACTATAATGACATAACGTGGCAGGAGAGGGGCAGCGGAGCACTTAATTCACAAAGAAGGTGACATCTGAATCGGAATTTGAAGATATAAGGAGTTCATCATGTGGTAGGGGTTGGGGGTGTGGGGCAGGTAATGGATACTCAGGCTAATTCAACAGAATGTGCAAAATATGAAGACCTGGAAGAATATTCTATATTCAGAAACAGGTGGGAACACCTATATGGTATAGAGTGTGAGGAAAAGATGTTAAAGGAAATAAGACTGGTAAGGTAGATTGGGACTAACTTTCGAAGTCCTAAAGGCCAGCTAAAGAATATGAACTGTTTTGTATGTAATAAAAAAACCATTGAGGGGCCTTTAAGGAGAGTAGCATGATCAAATTAGAAAAATTTGAAAGATTATTGAATGACAGTATGGATGACAGTTTGGTATGGAGTAACCTGGAGTCGTTAAGATCAGCTAAAAGGCCCTTCTAACAGTACGAAAAAGAGATGAGGAAGGACTAAACTGAATGGATTAAAACACGCTACACTACCACTGACTAACACATGAAACTTAAAATCCTCCATGTGTATCATTCAGTCTTGAGTTCTAGCTATTCACAAATTGATCAATCTGAAACTGTATAATGCCAAAACAATTGGTTAACTGATTTTTGTTTTCAACAAATTGGTTAGTTGTTATGTCACAGCATAGAAATAATTATCTGCTCATTAATTACCATAAAATTATTTAGGCTGGGGAGATAAAAAGCAAGTTTTTGGCTTCTGGAAGAGTTCTTATGACAAAGTGGATACCCAAAGAATATTTGTTCTGGCTGAGGAAAAAATTCCAATATGGCATTTCAGTCCTCCTGCTTGAGTATCACATTAACTCAACATATTAATTCTTAATTTTCTACGTAAGAGGAAACTGTTTGCAGGGATAATCTAACAGTAGAGAAACAAAAATTTAGAGTTTATTTGGAATTTTTCAGGTAACTCTTTGCAGCAACAGTGCCATCTTCCTATGTTTTTGTTTAGATTAATTTTAAGATTTATTTTCCTTATCTGGAACATCCCTGTAAGAGGCAAGCCACAAGCAAGCTAGAGTATAGCATTTGCTACAGATAATCCACAAATGTATTATACACATGACAAAAATAAAATTTTATTCTCAATTTCTAGATACCAGATAACTGGTTGGTGGTACTACTCTAGTTATTAGACAACTATTTAGGATGGAAGGACTGAGGTGGTCAAATGAAAACAGTAAATTAGCTGCACTCTCACCAACTGTGAGTCAAAGGAACAGGTTTCTCATGGCCCAAGGCAAGCCTGAGTGAGAGAGAGCCTCTGGGGGTCTACCTATATCCTGCTAAGTAAAAATGAGAGATGGTTGCCCAGGAGATGAGTGAAGATGCATCTGAAGGTCGCGGGACTAAATTCTAGCACAGTGGAATAAAAAGGAAAAAAGAAATGGGAACCTACATAAGTGGATCAGCAAATTTTGAATAATGTCAAGATCTTTTCATTCTTTTAACAGTATGTTTTTCATAGCAAAAAATTTGAATTTTGATTAAGTCCAATTTATTAATTGTTTCTTTTATGGATCATGCTTTCAGTGTTATATCTAAGAACTCTTTGCCCAACCCCAGGTCATAAATATTCTTTCTTGTATTTTCATCTAAAAGTTTTATGGTTTTACATTTTATACTTAGAGCTATGATCCATTTTGATTTTACCTTTGTATAAGGTATGAGGTTTAGGCGGAAGTTTATTTTCTTGGCATGTCTATATCCAATTGTTCCAACAGCATTTTTTGAAAAGACGATCCTTTCTGCATTGACTTGTCTTTGCAGCTTTATCGAAAATCAATTGGCCATATGTGTGTGGGCCAATTTCTGGACTTTCTTATGTGGTATCACTGATCTACATGTCTATACATTCACTAATACCACACTATCTTGGTTACTGTGGCTTTGTAGTAAGGCTTAACATCAGATAGTGTTAAGTCCTCCAACTTTATTCTTCTTTTTCAAAACTGTTTTGGCTATTCTGGTTTTTTTGTCCCCCCACATAAATTTTAGAAAATTTAGATTGAAATTACATTAAATGTATAAATCAATTTGGGGAGAACTAAAATTTTTACAATGTCTTCCAATCCTTGAACTCAGTATGTTGATCCATTTATTTTATTTCTTCCACAAATGTTTTGTCATTTTCAACACTCAGATCTTGTACATCTTTTGTAAGATTTATACCTAAGTATTTCCTCTTTTTTTAGCTATTGTAAATGGTACTTTTATAAATCTTCAGTTTCCAATTGTTCATTGCTATATATAGAAATAGAATTGAGTTTTGTATTGGCCTTGTATCCTGTGGACTTGTTAAATTCATGCATTAGTTCTAGGAGGGTTTTTTTGTAGATTCCTTGGGATTTTTCTAAGTAAATAATCGTGTTTTCTGGGAATATGGGCAGTTTCGTTTCTTCTTTTCCATTTGATACATCTTTTACTACTTTTTCTTGCCTTATTGCGCTAGGAACAACTTCTAGTATGATGCTGAATAAGAGTGGTGAGAGTGGATATTCTTGCCTTTTTCATGATCTTAGAGGGAACATATTCAGTCTTGCACCACTAAGTATGATGCTAGCTGTAGGTTTTTGTAACTTTTCCTTATCAGATTGAGCAAGTTTGCTTCTCTTCCTAGTTTGCTGAGAGTTTTTATTGTGAACAGATGTTGAATTTTGTCAAATGCTTTTTCCGGCGCAAGCAGTTAAGTACCCGCGCTCCACTGCTGCGGCCCGGGGTTCGCCGCTTTGGATCCCAGGGTTCGCCGTTTTGGATCCCAGGCACACACAGACGCACCGCTTGTCAGGCCATACCCTGGCGGCGTCCCATATAAAGTGGAGGAAGATGGGCATGGATGTTAGCCTAGGGCCAGTCTTCCTCAGCAAAAAGAGGAGGATTGGCAGATGTTAGCTCAGGGCCGATCTTCCTCCCCCCCCCCAAAAATAATAATAATCTCAAATGCTTTTTCCACATCAATTGATATGATCATGTGTTGTTTCTTCTTTAGACTGTAAATATAGTGGATTATATTGGTTGATTAGCAAATATTGAACTAGCCTTACATTTGTAAGAGAAAATCCACTTGATCATGGTATGTTACTCTTTTTATATGTTGTTGAATTTAATTTGCTACTATTTTATTGAGGACATTTGTGTCTACGTTGAGGGGGAATATTTTCTTGCACTGTATTTGTCTTATGTTTGTATCAAGATAATGCCGGTCTCATAAAATGAGCTGGGAAGTGTTCCTTCCTCTTCTATTTTCTGCAAGAGATTGTGTGGAATTGGAGTTACTTCTTCTTTAAATGTTTGGTAGAATTTGCCAGTGAAACCATTTGAGCCTGGAGATTTCTTTTTGAAAAGACATTTAACTAAAATTCAATTTTTTTTAATAGACATAGGACTATATATACAGGTTATCTATTTCATCTTGGTATGTTTCAGTAATTTGCAGTTTTTGAGGTATGGGTCCATTTCATCTAAGTTGACAAGTTTATGTGAGTAGAGTTGTCCATAGGTCTCCATAATTATGCTTTTAATGTATGCAGGGTTCTTTAACTACCTCTTCCATTCCTGGTATTAGTAATTTGTGTCTTTTCTCTTCTTTGTCATTCTGATTATAGTTGTATTCATTTTACTGATATTTTCAAAGAACAAACTTTTGATTTCATTGGTTTTCTCTACTGTTTTTCTAGTTTCAATTTCATTGATTTCTTCTCTTATTTTTATTAATTCTTTTCTTATGCTTGTGTAAGATTTATTTTGCTAGTTTATTTTGTTTTCTAGTTTCTCAAAGTGGAAGCTTAGATTATTCATATGAGACCTTTCTTCTTTTCTCACATAAATATTTAATACTTTAACTTTCCCTCTATCTCTGCTTTAACTGCATCTCACAAATAAGTTTTATTTTCAGTTACATTTAGTTCAAAATATTTTCTAATTTGCCTTGAGACTTTTTCTTTGACACAAAGATTATTTAGAAGTTATTTAATTTCCAAATGTTCAGAGATTTTCCAGTTATCTTTCTGTTATTGATCCTGGTTTAATTCTATTGTGGTCAAAGAATATACTTTGTATGATTTCAATTATTTTAAATTTATTAATGTTTGTCTTATGACCCTGGATATGATCTATTTAGTGAATATTCCATGTGCATTTGAAAATAATATGTATTCTACTGTTATTGGATAAGGTGTTCTACAAATGTCAGTTAGTTGATAGTGTTGTTCGGTTTTTCTGTAACCCTGATAATTTTCTGTCTATCTATTACTGAGAGAAAAACATTGAAGTCTCCAATACAATTGTGAATTTATCTATTTCTTCTTCTTTCAATTTTGTCCATTTTTTGCTACATGTATTTTGAAAGTCTGTTGTTAGGTGCCTACACATTTAGGATTTTTATGTCTTCTTAGTGAATTGACTCTTGTATCATTATATAATGTCTCACTTTGTCCTGGTGATTTTCTTTGCTCTGAAGTCTAGTGTTTCTGATATTTCCATAACTACTCCAGCTTTCTTTTAATTAGTATTTGCATGATATGCTTTTTTCCATTCTTTTACATTTAACCTTCCTGTATCATTATACTTGAAGTAAGTGTCTTG
This sequence comes from Diceros bicornis minor, assembly GCF_020826845.1. NCBI lineage: Eukaryota > Metazoa > Chordata > Mammalia > Perissodactyla > Rhinocerotidae > Diceros > Diceros bicornis. Next base: position 12,502,969 of record NC_080755.1, on the reverse strand, counting down.
TAGCTAGCACACAGTTGGGCGATGTTGTTTTACCCATTCTGATAATCTCTATCTTTTGATTGGTGTGTTTAAATCATTTACATTTAATGTAATTATTGATATGTTTGAATTTAGTCCTACCCTTTTATTATTTGTTTACTCTTTCTTTGCTATGTCTTTCCTTTCTCTGCTACCCTTTCCCTTCCTTCTTTTGGGTTATTTGAGCATTTTTATTATTCTATTTTAATTTATCCATTGTGTTTTTTACTATTTCTCTTGTACTGTTTGTGTGGGGAGAAGTGTTGGTTACCATAGGTATTATGGTACACATACTGAACTTTTCTCAGTCTAACTACAATCAATACTTTGCCACTTTAAATGCAATGTAGAAATTTTTCCACAATATAGATTCTTACACCCTCCCTACTTCATGTTGTAATTGTCTTGTGTATTATATCCGCATACATTGAAAACCCCACCAGACAATGTTATAGCTTTTGCTTTTAACTGTCAAATATATTCTAAAGAACTGAAAAGGAGAAAAATTGTCTATTATATTTACCCAGATATTTTCCATTTATATTGCTCTTCCTTCATTCCTGATGCTCCAAATATCCTTCTGGTATCATTACCTGTCTATCTTAAGAAGTTCAACTAGTAATTCTTTGAAAGCAAGTCTGTTGGTGATAAATTCTATTAGTTTTTCTTCCTCTGAGAAGGCCTTTATTTTACCTTCATTTCTGAAAGATATTTTCACTAAATATACAATTCTGGTTTGACAATTTTTTCTTTCAGCACTTTAGAAATATTCCCTTTTCTTCTTTCCTGTACAATTTCTAGTGAAAAAACTGGTCATTTGAATAATACATCATTTCTCTCTTGCTGCTTTCAAAATACTTTCTTTGTCTTCAATTTTCAGAAGTTTAATTGTGATGTGTCTAGGCATAGATTCTTTGGGTTTGTCTGGTTAGGATTCACTGAACTTTTTGAATCTGTAGGTTTATGTCTTTCACCAAAATTTAGAAGCTTTTGGCCATTATTTATTGAAATATGTTTCTTCCTCATGCTCTTTCTCCTCTCCTTCTGGGACTCTAATTACATGAATGTTAAACCTTTTGGTATTAACCCACAGATCTCGAGCTCTTTTTTGTTGTTGTTGGTCAATTTTTTTCAGATTGGATAATTTCTATTGCTCTATCTTCACATACGCTGCCTCTTCCCTCTGTCATCTCCATTCTGCTATTAAGCTCATTCAGTAAATTTTTTATTTTACTTACTATATTTTTCAGTTCTAAATTTTCCATTTGGTTCTTCTTTATATTCTCTATTTCTTTTTTAAGACTTTCTATCTTTTCTTTTTTTTTATTGAGGTAAAAATGGTATATAACATTATATAAGTTTTAGGTGTACAACATCATAATTCAATATATGTATACAGTACAAAGTGATCACCACCATAAGACTAGTTACCATTCATCACCACACAATTGAGCCCTCACCCACTTCACCACCACCCAACCCCTTTCCTGTCTGGTAACCATCAGTCTGTTCTCTGTATCTATGGGATTATTTTGTTTTGTTTTGTTTTTTAGATTTCACATATAAGTGAAATCATACAGTATTTGTTTTTCTCCATCTGACTTACTTCACTTAGAATAATGCCCTCCAGGTCCATCTATGTTGTTGCAAATGGCAAGATTTCCCTCTTTTTTATGGCTGTGTAGTATTCCTTTGTATATATGTACCACATCTTCTTTATCCATTCATTGATCGATGAACTCTTAGGTTGTTTCCATATCTTGGCTATTATAAATAACGCTGCAATGAACATAGGGTTGCATATATCTTTTTGAATTAGTGTTTTTGTATTCTTCAGACAAATACCCAAAAATGGGATAGTTGGATGGTATGGTAGTTCTATTCTTCCTCCACTTTATATGGGATGCCGCCACAGCATGGCTTGACAAGTGGTGCATCGGTGCGTGCCCGGGATCTGAACCAGCAAACCCCGGGCCACCGCAGTGGAGCGTGTGCACTTAACTGCTTGCGCCACCGGGCCGGCCCCTATTTTTAATTTCTTGAGGAATCTCCATACTGTTTTCCTCAGTGGCTGCACCAATTTACATACCATCTTTTCATTATTTTCAAGAGTGTATGTTGCAGATGACACGATCTTATATAGAGAAAACCCTCAAGACTCCATAAAAAAAACCTGTTAGAACTAGTAAACAAATTAAGTAAAGTTGTATGATACAAAATCAACATACAAAAATCATTTGCATTCTATATACTAACAACAAACTACCTGAAAAGGAAATTAGGAAAATAATCCCATTTATAATAGCACCAAAAGAATAAAATACCTAGGAATAAACTTAACTAAGGAAGTGAAAGACATGTATACTGAAAACTATAAAACATTGATGAAAGAAATTAAAAAGACACAAATAAATGGGAACATATCCATGTTCATGGATTAGAAGACTTAATATTGGTAAAATATCCATACTACCCAAAAGCAATCTACAGATTCAATGCAATCCCTATCAAGATCCCAATGGCATTTTTTACAAAAATAGAATAAATAATTCTACAATTCATATGGAATGTCAAAAGACCCCAAATAGCTGAATCAATCCCGAAAATGAAGAACAAAGCTAAAGACATCAGACTTTCTGATTTTAAAATATATTACAAAGCTACAGTAATCAAAGCAGTATGGTACTGGCATAGAGAGAGACATATAGACCAACAGAACACAATAGAGAGCCCAGAAATAAATCCATGCATGTTTGGTCAACCGATCTTCAACAAGGGTGCCAAGAATACACAATAGGGAAAGGATAGTCTGTTCAATAAACCGTGTTAGGAAAACTAGATATTCAAATGTGAAAGAATGAAATTGAACCCTTATCTTACAGCATATACAAAAATCAACTCAAAAAGGATTAAAGATTTAAATGGAAGACCTGAAACTATTAAACCTCCTAGCAGAAAACATAACGGGAAAGCTTCACTACATTGGTATTGGCAATGACTTCATGGATATGACACCAAAAGCACAGGCAACAAAAACAAGTGAGACTGTTTCAAACTAAAGCGCTTCTTTTTTGTGTGTGTGTGTGTGTGTGAGGAAGATCAGCCCTGAGCTAACATCCGTGCTAATCCTCTTTTTTTTTGCTGAGGAAGACCGGCTCTGAGCTAACATCCATCACCAATCCTCCTCCTTTTTCTCCCCAAAGCCCCAGTAGATAGTTGTATGTCATAGTTGCACACCCTTCTAGTTGCTGTATGTGGGACGCGACCTCAGCATGGCTGGGGAAGCGGTGCATCGGTGCACGCCTGGGATCCGAACCCGGGCCGCCAGTAGCGGAGTGCACACACTTAACCACTAAGCCACGGGGCCGGCCCCTAAAGTGCTTCTGCACAGCAAAGGAAACAATCTATAGAGCAAAAAGGCAACCTACATTGGGAGAAGATATTTGCAAACTATATATTTGATAAGGAGTTAATCTCCAAAATATATAAGAAACTCCTACTCAATAGCAAAAAAACACTAATAACCCAATTTTAAAATAGGCTGAGGACTTGGATAGACATTTCTCCAAAGAAGACATGCAAATGGCCAACAGGTATACGAAAAAATGTACATCACTAATCATCACGGAAATGCAAATCAAAACCACAATGAGATATCACCTCACATGTGTCTAGATGGCTATTATCCAAAAAACAAGACAACAAGTATGGGCAAGGATGTGGAGAAACTGGAACCCTTATACACTGTTGGTAGGAATGCAAAATGGTGTAGCCACTATGAAAAACAGTATGGAGATTCCTCAAGAAATTAAAAATAGAACTACCATATGATCCAGCAATCTCACGTCTAGGTATTTATCCCCAAAAAGTGAAATCAGGGTCTCAAAGAGATGTTAGCCCTCCCATGTTCATTGCAGCATTTTTCACAATAGCCAAGTTGTGGAAACAACCTACATATCCATCGACACATGAATGGATAAAGAAAGTGTGGTATACACACAAAATTCTATTCAATCTTTCAAAAGAAGGAAATTCTACAATATGCAACAACAGGGATGAAACTTGAGGACATTATGCTAAGTGACATAAGCCAGTCACAGAAATACAAATACTGCATGATTCCACTTATTTGAATTCATAGAAATTAATAGTCAAATTCATAGAATCAAAGAATGCAATGGCAGTTTCCAGGGGCTAGGCACAGGGGAAATGGGGAGTTACTTATCAACAGGCACAAAGTGTCAGTAAAGCAAGATAAATAAGCTCTAAAGATCTGCTATACAACATTGTACCTATAGACAACAATAACGGAGTGTACATTTTAAAAATTTCTTAAAAGGGTATATCTCATGTTAAGCGTTCTTACCACAATAATTTTTTTTAAAAAAAGGAGTGCATGCTCTTACTTCTTTGAACATGTTTTGTCAGATAATTCTAGCAGCTGTGATATACACCAGCATCTCTCAATTCTTATGCAAGTTGACATTTTCCTAGTGTTCAGTTCTGTTCCATGTGTGTGCCACCCAATGACCAGTCTGAGACTTGGGCTGTGGTCTATCCCCTAGTTCAGTTCTCAAAGTCTTTGGAATGCTGTTTTGGATCAGATCTACACATGCACAGCTCAGGAAGAGCCCAAGAGTTAATAGACAACTTTGGGTTTTCTTCCCCCACTCCCACTTTCTCTATGATCTCTCTGGTATTTCCGGTGTCCCGGGGCTCCCTTTTCAATTTTCTAATCAGGAAGCTGGACTTCTTTCCACACTTCCTGAGACTGACCCTTCTGTGGGTCCAAGCAGTAGGATAACAGAGAGAGAAAGAAAAAAAAGCAACAGGAATTCACCTCACCTTTTTGGGACCACAGCTCCTCCAATCAGGGAGAAATGTTCCCCTCAGTTTTAGGTGCTGAGGGCCCCAGCTGCTGCTGTTCTTGCTGCAACTGCTACCACCACAGCATAATTGCCTAAGGCCTAGGGCACAAGAGAATGGAAAAGGGATTCAAAAGAGAAGGAGGAGGAAGAGATTTCCCCTTTCATCTCTGAGTGTTAACTGATCCCTTTCCTGTTCCTCAAGCCACAAGTAGAGGTTTTCTCCTGGAGCTCTCTCTGTCCATGCTATGCCTGCTTCTTGATTTGGGGCTACCTTAAATTCAGGCTAGGGGTTCTCAGAAGACAAGAAATGGTAAACTCATCCTATTTGGTGGTATTTTGAATTGTTTTCTTCTGCCATCTGCCTACTACTATTTACTTCTCAGAGTCCTTAAGTACCTGCTCCATGCTTTCTGCCCAGATTTTACAGCTGTATTCAGTGGGAGAGACAAGGTGGAATATGCTTACTCAACCTTACCTAGAACCAGAAACTTAATAGACATTTGTAAAGATTGTGCCTGCACTTTCAAAGGATTAAAACTGCAGTATTGCCTCCATTAAGCTGATATTTGTTTTACCCATTTGCCTAACTGTAAGTAACCTAGTCCAACTACATGTGAAGTTTGTTATCCATTGACCCACCAGAGGTACCATTTTATTTTCAGAAATCAGAAGCATTCTTATTGATAATTTCCAAAAACATTTGGCCAATGATGTCTCTATTTCCTTCTACTCTTTTCTATTTCACTAGGCTGAAAGACTACAATACATTCAATTAAATGAAGACAAAATTTGTATTTAGGAGAAGAAAATAATAGAATATTGCATTGCTTGACTTGATAGCAATTTGAATCCCTCATGGCTGGACCATTTGATAGTGCCATCTAAAGCAACTAACAGCAACATAAAAAAATCTCAACCTACCAAAGACTAGCCAATTGAATGGCCAGTGACACAAAGAACTATTTTTAAGTTTGTGCCACCATCTAATATTTTGAATCACTCCACAATGCTGAATCATTTAAAGAGATTTTTCTCTTTATGTGCCTAGTTTTTCAATGCTACTTATACTTATCAAATCTTAAGACCTCCGTGGTCTTTCATAAAACAAAAATTTCATGAAAGAAGTATAGACAGGAGCTACTTATCCCAAAAGGCATATGTCCTGGATACCCAAAAAGAGAGATAACTCTTTGAGAGCAGACACCACATCTTTGTTGATATATGCTATAGGGCTAATATAACGCTTGGCAAATGGAACGGCCAAAGATAGAAAAGAATACAGATTACAAGCCTGGACATTACAGAAGACACATAAAGAAAGACCATACAGAAAGAGTTGATAGGAGTAGATTTCATATATTTCAAGGCACAATGGAGTTGGCTGGAAATGAGGAGGAAGCATTGAATGAAATTCACCTACCGTCTTAAAGATATATGGTAGGAAAAGAAGAGTGGCTACAAATGAATATAACTGGCTTTTCAGATAATAATGAGAATACAGATAATAATGAGAATAAAATTTAGGATTCTGACAATATGGATGGACATTGAGGGTATTATGCAAAGTGAAATAAGTCAGAGGCAGAAGGTCAAATACCGTATGATGTCCTTCATTAAGTAGTAGATAATAACAATAATAAACAAACACATAGAGACAGAGATTGGACTGGTGGTTACCAAAGGGGACGGGGGGAGGGAGGAGGGCGAAAGGGATAATTCGGCACATGTGTGTGGTGATGGGTTGTAATTGGTTATTTGAGTGGTGAACATGATGTAATCTATGAAGAAATAGAAGTATAACGATGTACACCTGAAATTTATACAATGTTATAAACCAACGTTACTGCAATAAACAAAAATTAAAAAAAAAAATTTAGGATTCTGTCTTAGCATGTTAACCTGATGATAATAGTTTAATAAAACCTCTGTTCATAGACTTTTAGAAGTTAGAAATACAGCACATTTTTACTATGTAAAAAAATCCTTATCTAATAAAACCTTGATGGATAGCACAGATTTTTAAAAGAAAATGTACAAACTTTTCCCAAAGCTCCCTCTCACTCCACAGGTGAAAGACAACTATGGTTTGAAATGGAGACACCAAATATACACTACTTATCCTAATAGAACTATAATCTTAAAAAAATGCTGAAAGGAAGAAGATGGGCTTCCAAAACTGAAGGTATAAAAGTGATCACAACAAGAATATATTTATATATATGGAAAGCCCACAAATAACTATGAAGCTTGAGATCATAACTTACCAATCTGGAGTTTTTAGAATGAGCTAGTTAACTGATACACAGGTAGGAAACTAAGACTTAGTAAAGGGACCATCTGTTTATAAGCAGAGTAAGTTTCCCAGAAAAATATACACAGACTCCTCTTTGTGAAGCTGACGAAGACCTCTGCTCCCACACCAGTCTAAGTAGAGTCCAACCATTTTTTTAGGATTTCCTCAGTACCTAGAATGTTGTTCTGCATGTTGTAAATTCTCAATACATAAGAATCAAGTTCATTTCTCTGTAGCCATATTATGTACAGTTGGCCCTCCGTATCCGTTGGTTTCGCATCGGCAGATTCAACCAACTGGAACCCACAGATATGGAGGGCCGATTTGGGACTTGAGCATCGGAGGAGTTTGGTATTCGCAGGGGGTCCTGGAACCAATCCCCTGGGGATACCGAGTGATGGACGACTGTATATCTATTGATTTGATTCAATTTAAAGTACCCAGTGGATTTTCTCCAATATTCCCAAAGAGTAGAATATGAAGTTTATAATTTACAGTCAGTCCTAAATATACTATTTCACTTGCTTTAATCACCAACACAGTGCCTTTGAATATAGTTGACATTCAATAATTGTCTGAAGGATAAAGGTATAAAGGAGTGAATTAGCCGGACTATAACCCCTGATGAAGGAAAGGAATTGGCCCATTCTTTCTTGTGGCTTCCTGCACCAAACTTTCAGAGCCAGCACGCCCACAATGAAAGAAGACTATCTGAATGAAGCTTCACAATTGCTCCCTCATTACTACTGGGCTTCTGGCATCCAGCATGTCTTTAAGAGTCCTAGTGTTAAGGAATGCATTCTGAGCCTCTGCCGGCACAGGCATGTCACAGTGATGCTTCTAAAACAAACCGGAGCTCAGATTTGTTTCAAGTCTTCACTTGCTTTTGATGGAAGGTGCCCTGGCAGCTGTTGTCATCATTTGCCTCATGGCAATAGTTTTTCCCTTAAGTGTCTTATGTCTCATATGAAAGCTTAAAGCTTGTTAAATAGGGAGGAACTTCGGAATATGTGCCAATGTCAAACAGTAAAGTTTTTATTTTCTTCTGTTGTAACAGATTTAAAGGTCTGAATCTCCAAATCTCAGTCCCTAACACCACTCAGGATTTTAAGTTAGATAATGGGGAGAGAACAGGAGGATCTCAATTCCTTCTCCTCCCTTTATGCTTTTTACCAGTAAACTACAAATGAAAGACTTGGAGCCTGCTAGGCACTTGGGTGTGGAATTCTCCTCTAATCTTGGCGTTTATCAGATGAGTAAGCTGTCCATCAATGGTTCTGTATCCTAGAGAGTCAAGACATCTGAATCTATATGAATAACCCAGTACAGTCTTCAGTGGCATTAACATTCCCTAGCAGCTGACCCAAGTGGCATATTTAGAAATTCAGTTACTAATGTTCACTGAGCACTTACCATGTGCCAGGCAATATCCTAAGTGCTTTACATCACAAAATTTTCCCAGAACACCCTGAGGCAGATATTTATGTCCATTTTACAGATGAGAAAACCTTGGATTAAAGAAGTATGAAACTTGCTCAAGTTTTTATCCACTATAAAACGAAGACTTTTTAAAAAGGGTAATTAGCTCTGCCTAATATCGTGAAAACATCCACCCTACTATACTATATATTCCTTTAAGGCAAGAACTATTATCTGCTTCATCTTTGTATCCCCCAGAATACCTAGAACAATGTCTCACACATACAAATTTCTTAATAAAAGTTTACTGAGCAAATGGAAGGTCCCATATTTATGGAATGACTGTATAGTTTTTTTTTTTTTCTCTCTCTCTCTCCCCCCCTCTGGAAGTTTCCAATTTTTTCATATTAGAGGATAAGTTTCAGTTCTAGAACCCTCAAAGTCATTCATACTTGCATACACTCATACTTGTTTACCAAGATTACCAGGATCCCTTCTTCTAATCCCAAAAGGTACAAGCCTCTGGGGCCAAAAGCAGCAGCTGCTAAATAGGTGATCTTCAACACAAGTAACAGGTTGGGACAGGTAATTAAGGATACAGAATCCATTTGAAATTGCAGGGGAAATTTTGGGAAGTAGAATGTATTTATCAGAGTTGGAATTTGGCCAGGATTCTAAGGAAAACATCAATTACTCTTTGATAATATAAAGTAGCATATAAGCACTGTTTAACTGAATTTCTCTAAGGTAAGAATTTCAGAGACCCACAGAAGGGACACATCGTCCCCAGACAAATTCTTTCATTGAGAAGAGTTCTTTGTACTTTCATAGTAACCTCTCAAATCTAACAAAGAAAACCTCTTGTCAGTTTAGTGGCCAAAGTGAATTCTAGCTATTGGAAATGAAGGAAGTAAGAGATCTTTCCAGCAGTTAGTCCATTGTGCACATGAAATTCATTTTGATGGCTCCCTTTTGCAAAGTATCTCCACAGCCTCAGATATCTCAATGTAGAAGAGACCCCAAGAGAGTTGATTTCACCAGAATGGAAACTTTCTCAGACAGTACCTCTCTGACCAAGACAGTTTAGGTGTGATCTTGCTCGACGTGAAAGTGAGGGAATGGATTAGGTAACTTTCCAAGGTCTCTAACCACCTTCAAGATAGGAATTCTATTCCAAAACATAACAAACAAAAAAGAGGAAGGGATCTATAGATCTAAGAACCATACCAGCTAAGTACAATGTGTGGACCTCATTTTAAATCTAACTCAAAGCAATTGTTTAAAAAAAAATGAAATAATTGGAGAAATTGAACACCAATTGAATACTTGATAATATTAAAAATTTTCTATTAATTTTGAAGTGTAATAACGATAAACATATTTTAGAGATACATACTATAGTATTTGTAAATGAAATGATATAATGCCTAGGATTGGCTTCAATGCAGTATAAGGTTGGGAGAAGTTGTTGAGGGTATAATGAAATAAGATTGTCCATGTGTTAATGATTACTGAAGCTCAGTGATGGGTACATGAGGGTTCATGATACTATTTTCCCCCACTTTTGCATGTTTGAAATTTTCCATTATGAAAAAAAAGTTTAAGTAAATTAATATGATTATTCACCATTGGTTTTAGCACAAGTAGGATGAGCCATAACTCAAGCGCAATTTCTGTAACACAACAATTTTCTCTCCTTTCAAAAAAAAAAAAAAAGCCATGCGAGAATACAGATAAATAATAGTTACATTTTTATAGCAATAATCTTGAACTTCTGCTAATTCATAAAATAAGTAAATTTTCTAAAACTTAAAATTTTTAAACATAAACCCTTATACTAGAGTTTACTTTGTATATATTTAAATTTTTTCCAAATAAAAAAGGTTTTTAAAAAAGGAATAGTAAATCAAGCAACTTACACTATTTTTCTAAACTCCAACTGAGCTGAACCCAATCAGTCAAAGTTTTATCCACCAATAGATGAAGCCAAAGCACTTTTGGTGGAGTTTTATTTTTAGCACTTTTGTTTTTAAATGTGCAATAAACTCATTCAGTGTATGTTTCTAAACATTCAAATGAACTGTACTGAATTCCTACATGCTCTCATTAACAAGCTAAAAGATATTGTAAATACCAATAAAGTCAAAAATGCTATCTGCCTTTGAGAACTTACAGTCAGATTGGAAAGATGAGTTTACATAGGAAATCATAATTACAGCATAATAAAAGTCTGAATACTCAATAAATTAAGATGCAATGATAATCAAATCAATAGTTGGTTTTTTTAAAAAATGATCTCTAAACGAAACTGAACCTAACCAATTTATTATTCAGTCCAAATTCCTATATCTCTCTATTAACTTCAGAGATAATTATTGTTATTTTATTACTGCTTCACTTTTGTTTTAAAGAGTCTGTTAATGCCTGAAGTCCTTTAGGCTAATGTGCAGGCAGACTGTGAATTGACTCCACATGATCCCCTCTCCTGGTGTTCATGATTTATCTAATCCCTTCCCCTTGAGTGTGGGTTTCTTTTTTTTTTTTTTTATAATTTTATTTATTTATGTTTTTCCCTTAAAGCCCCAGTAGATAGCTGTATGGCATAGCTGCACATCCTTCTAGTTGCTGTATGTGGGACACGGCCTCAGCATGGCCGGAGAAGCAGTGTGTTGGTGCGCGCCAGGGATCCGAACCCGGGCCGCCAGCAGTGGAGTGCACGCACTTAACCGCTACTTAACCACTAAGCCACGGGGCCGGCCCCTGAGTGTGGCTTTCTAACCAATACAATATAACAAAGATAATGGGATACCCTGTCACTCCTCAGATTACATTATGTTTATACCACTCTACTCTGCTTGCTAGTAGACTCACTCTAGAGACTGTCCTTACTGGCTTTATGAAATATACAGCTATGTTGGAAAAGGCCGCATGGCTAGGAACTGTGGGAAGCCTTGAGGGCCTGCAAGTAGCCACTAGGAGCTGAAGGTGCCCTCCAACTGACAGCCTGCAGAAAGCTGAGGCCCTCAGTCCTACAGTCACAAAGAAATTAATCCAGCCAACAAATTGAGTGAGCATAGCAGCAGATTCTTCCCCAGACAATCCTCCAGACAAAAATGCAGCCCAGCCAACACTTTCATTACAGCTTGGTGAGACCCTGAGCAGAGGACCCAGCTAAGCCATGCCCAGACTCCTGACGATGGAAACTGTGAGATAATAAATGTGTGCTTTTTTAAGCCAATAAGTTGGTGGTAATTTTTTACAAAGTAATAGAAAACTAATGCAGCAGAAATTTAAAAACAGTAACATGTAAGAATTCAATTGAATCCTGCTATGCCTCGTTTTATTTTTGTTTTGTATTTTTAAAAAGCAAATCCAGAAGATTTGCCTGATTAAAGTCAGAATATCTTTAGAAAGGACTTCTGTTCTACCCCAAGAAAAACAATTTTTCAGATTTAGTCAGATTTTTAGAAGGACACAGTGATTCTAGAGGAAATAACCTAGGAAAATTGGTGTGTGCTATATCTGAGTTAGGAAAATGGACAGTGTATCCATGAATCCTCAAATTTTAAACCAACTTTGTACTCCTGGAACTTGGTCACTAATTATCCTTTTTATGCACTGTTGGATTCAATTTGCTAAAATTTTAAGAATTGTTGATTCTATGTCTATGAGGGATGCTGATCTGTAGTTTTTTGTTTTATTTATTTGTTTATTTATTTATTTTTTGTAAGGAAGATCAGCCCTGAGCTAATATCCATGCCAATCCTCCTCTTTTTGCTGAGGAAGACCGGCCCTGAGCTAACATCTGTGCCCATCTTCCTCCACTTTGCATGGGACACCGCCACAGCATGGCCTGACAAGCGGTGCATCGGTGCACGCCCGGGATCCGAACCCAGGCCGCCAGCAGTGGAGCACGCGTGCTTAACCACTATGCCACGGGGCCGGCCCGATCTGTAGTTTTCTTGTAATGTCTTTGCATGGTTTTGGTATCTGAATAGTGCTGTCCTCATAGAATTGGAAAATATTCTCTCTGCTTCAATTTTCAAGTCTTGTATATCCTTACTGATTTTTTTCTACTTGTTCTATCATTATGGAGAGAGTGCTGAAATCTCTGGCTAAAATTATGGACTTTATTTTTCCTTTCAGTTCTATCAGTTTTTGCTTCATGTGTTTTCAAGTCTGTTGCTAGGCATATAAACATTTAGGATTGCTGTGTTCCCTTGGTAATTGACCTCTTTATCATTATGAAATGACCTTCTTTATCCCTAGCAATATTCTTTGAGATCTACTTTGTGTGATACCATTATAGCCACAATATCTTACTTTTGATTAGTGTTAGTAAGGTATATCTTTTTCTATTTTTTCATTTTTAACCTTTTTGTGTCTCTATGTCTAAAGTAGGCTTCTTGTAGACCACTTACATTTAATGTGACTATTAATATGGCTAGGTTTAATTTTACCATCTTGTTTTATTTCTATTTGGCCCATTTGCTCTTTGTACTTTTTCTTCTTTTACAATTTTTGGATTGATTTTTATGATTTCCTTTTATCTCCTTGATGTCATATTAGTTATAATTCTCTGTTCCAATTTGTGTATATGTGTAAGTTTGTGTGTATGTATGTGGTTATTTTAGGATTTACTGGGGCTGGCCTGGTGGCGCAAGCGGTTAAGTGCACGCGCTCCGCTGCGGCGGCCCGGGGTTCGCTGGCCCGGATCCCGGGCGCCCACCGACGCACTGCTTGGTAAGCTGTGCTGTGGCGGCGTCCCATATAAAGTGGAGGAAGATAGGCACCGATGTTAGCCCAGGGCCCTCTTCCTCAGCAAAAAAAGAGGAGGATTGGCGGATGTTAGCTCAGGGCTGATCTCCTCACAAAAAAAAAAAAAAAGGATTTACTTATCACAGCCTACCATTAAGTAATATTATATCACTTTACATATAATACAAGACTCTTAAAACAGTATACTTCCACTTCTCCCCTCCTAGTCATTGTGCTATTGTTTTCATACGTTTTATTTCTGCATATGTTATAAATCCCACAATATGTTGTTATCATGTTTGCTTTAAACAGTCAGTTTCTTTTAAAGAGATTTTTAAAATAAGAAAAAATGTCTTCTATATTTAGTCAGATTTCTAGTGTTCTTCACTCCTTTGTGGAGATCCAGATTTCCAGCTGGTTTCATTTTCCTCTTTAACAAATTTCTTATAATGTAGGTTTGTTAGTGATGAATTATTTCAGGTTTTGTGTGTCTGAAATGTATTTTGCCTTCATTTCTGAAAAACAATTTCATTTGGTATAGAATTATAAGTTGACAGTTTTTCCAGCACTGCAAATGCTGCTCCACTATGTTTAGGCTTGCATTTTTTCCAACCAGAAGTCTCTCATCATTTCAACAAAAAGTGTTGTGTCATTGTCACAAGGAGAAAAAACGTCATTGACATTCTTCATGTCAATAAAGAACACCTTTATTCTTCTAGACATGTGTCCTGTTTTTTACTGGATGCTTTTAATATTTTTTCTTTATTACTGGTTTAATATTTTCTCCTTATCACTGCTTCTTAATATTTTCTCTTTATCACTGTTTTATTATGGTGTGCATTCTTCATAATTTTTGTGCTTAGCCTTTGTTGAGCTTCTTGGATCTCTAGGTTTACTGTTCTCAACTATTATTCCTTCAAAGAATTTTTTTATTCCTCCTTCTCACTCCTTTCTTTTGAAGATTCTAAGTACACATATATTAGGCAACTTGAAGTTTCCCACAGTTCACTGATGCACTGTTGATTTTCTTTTTCAGACTTTTTTCTACCTGTGTGTATTAGTTTCCTAGGGCTGCCCTAAGAAATTACCATAAATTGGGGCTTACAACAACAAAAATTCAGGGCCGGCCCAGTGGCGTAATGGTTAAGTTCACATGTTCTGCTTTGGCGGCTCGGGGTTCATGGGTTCTTTGGATCCCGGGTGTGGACCTACACACCACTCGTCAGCCATGCTGTGGTGGCGTCCCACATACAAAATAGAGGAAGACTGGCACAGATGTTAGCTCAGGGCCAATCTTCCTCACCAAAAAAAAAAACCCCCAAAATTTATTCTCTCACAGTTCAGGAGGCCAGAAGTCCAAAGTCAAGGTGTTGGCATGGTTGGTTCCCTTTGGACTCTAAGGGAGAAACTGTCCCCTGTCTCTCTCCTAGATTCTGGCGGTTGCCAGCAATCCTTAGCATTTCTTCACTTGCAGATGCATCACTCCAACCTCTGCCTCCATCTGCACATGGCCTTCTTCCCTTCTGCGGGCTTTCCGTGTTTGTTTCCTTTCTGTCAGGGATCAATGGGCTTCACTACCTGATGTCCATGTTGGAAGACTGTCTTTTCCTATATAGATAGATAGATATAGATATAGATATAGATATAGATATAGATATAGATATAGATATAGATATAGATATAGATATAGTGGTTTTGTTAATTTTCGCAAAGTCCCTTGTGCCAGAACAACATGGAATTTGGATATTAATAAATTCTATAGAGTAGATAGGAATTTCTCCTAAGGCACATTGGTAGCTACCTCCAGCAAGACCTTTTCAAGTCTAGTAAATGACAAGAAATCTTCTGTTTAGGGGATGCCCTGAGCCCATTTCATCTCAGTCTCTGTGTTCTCAAAGGGCATCACTCAAAGGGTTCACTTTGTGATTTATGAGGAAGGAATGGTATATCATTCATTTACTCTGATTTTTTTTTCTTCAAAACACTTGTTTGGTGGTTTACCCAATAAGAAAACAGATACTAAGTTTGAATGTTATAAATTTCCTGTAGTGGAGTCCAGTCAAGGCGTACAAGGAGAAAAATTCTGGGTTTAAGAAAGCACTGAAAGGTAAATCTTTCAGCATTTAATTCTAGATGTTGTAACTGAGCACCATCATGAGAGGCCTCACAACTCTACGCACACATTGTAAGCTTCTAAAATATCTGTCCCTGCAAGCCCAGACATTTCTGTAGCCTACAGCTGCTTTGGGTAGTGAGATTGCTTGACTTGCCATGGCAAGGTTCCGTGTATTATGAATATACAGAGGGGAAAATTATTTGAATGGTTCTAATTGTATACTATGCCATGTCCCACCAGGACCGGTCAGAGTAAAGACACTGACAGAGCCTGCAGTGCAAACCATAATTGAATAGACTGTTTCTTCACCATTGGGAAAAGACTGTTAATTGGCACATGTAGCCTTTTCTAAGATTTGTGCATTGGATGCCAAAAATTGAAATAGTGACATTCTGAGTCACCTTTATGTGAGATATTAGACATTTATTCCTCCAGGAAATAAATCTTTAACCAGAAATTACTTCTAAGTTCATAGCCGAGTGTCAACTCTGTAGAAAAAGTTTCTCCTCAAACCCAAGATATTTCTGTTTCCAGCAATAATTTTAGCTTATTCAGGGAAGACAGTGTCTGACTTTTTGTTAATGTTTAGATGATATTTACCTGTTGTTGAGCTACAAAGGATATCTCTTGTTTCTCAAAGAGAAACTTTCCAAAGAAAAACATGTTTCCTTTGTGTCTCTGGCTTTGAGTCAGTCTTCATGGTTTGGTTGCCTGATGAAACAGAACACCACTTCCTGTTGGAGCCTGAAGTTAGCCTCCCCGTGTTGTCAACATCATCTTGAAGCCTCTGTGTACTGGACCCCATTTGTTTCCTTATCTGTTGCATTAGATTAGAAATAGTGATACAAGTGATACTATTTTCCAGTATTTGAGAAGGACATATTTGTTTAATACTGTGAGAGCTGGAATTTAGCGTCTTTCATCCAGAAACCAATATGAATAAAGCAATTACTAATAGGTATATTAATACTAACAATCAGACCCTGTTTTTGATCGTGCTCATACTTACTTGGATATCTTGAACAAATATGAATACGGCAGAGCAAGAACCAGCTCTATAATTTACCAAATCCAGTGCAAAATGAAAATGTGGAGCCCTTGTTCAAAAATGCTTAAAAATCTCACAATAGAGCATTAAACCAAGCACAAGCCCTTTTGAGTGCAGGGCCTTCTGTGACTGCACAAGTCACACACACATTGAGACAAAAGTCACTGTTAAGATCTATTCATACTCTTTTGCTAAATTTTTTTTTTTTTTTTGTGAGGAAGATCAGCTCTGAGCTAACATCCATGGCAATCCTCCTCTTTTTGCTGAGGAAGACTGACCCTGGGCTAACATTTGTGCCCATCTTCCTCCGCTTTATATTGGACACTGCCACAGCATGCCTGACAAGCGGTGCATCAGTGCGCGCCCAGGATCTGAACCCGGGCCGCCAGCAGCAGAGTGCGTGCACTTAACCGCTACACCACGGGCCGGCCATCTTTTGCTAAATTTTTTACCTATTCAGATGATCACACACATCATTTTATGATGTCTTAATACCAATGCAAAGTTCATAGCAGTGCCATTAAGGAAGAAGAAAAAGAGCCATTTATGATAAGCAAATTAAAACATTTCTATATATTATATAAATTAGATAATAATTATTTAATTATTGAGTTTAATGATATTTTGGGTCAGATGATTTAAATTGGGTTTTAATGTTTAACTAATCAGTAATCCCCAAACTATTCAACCCTTTTATGATTCTGATCATTCCTCCATATGAAATCAATCAATATTGAAATCAACTTTAGTACTAGGAAGCCAAGGGGCAGAGGTGGAACAGGTGAGAGAAGGCAATGGAGCTGAAGATATTAACATTTTGGTATCTAATGACTGCATACAGAAAAGACACTATAACACCTCTTGTCTTAGTTCGGACTGCTATAACAAGATACCCTAGACTGGGTGGCTTATAAACAACAAAAATTTATTTCTCATGGTTCTGGAGGGTGGGAAGTGCAAGATCAGGCTGGCAGATTGAGTGTCTGGTAAGGACTTGCTTCAGGTTCATAGATGGCTATCTTTTTGCTGTATCCTCACACAGTAGAAGGGTCAAGGGAACTCTCTGGAGTCATTTTTATAAGGGCACTCATACTATCAGGAGGGTTCCACCCTTATGACCTAATCACCTCCCAAAGAACCCACCTCCAAAAACCCTCACGTTGGGGATTAGGTTTCAATATGAATTTTGTGGGGACACAAACATTCAGTCTACAGTATCTCCACAAATAATAACTACTATATATTGAATGTCTGTGAGCCAGGTACTGTGATAAGCACATTAACTCTTTTAGTCCTCTTAACTGCCCTACGAAGTAAGAAAGGGAAGAGAGGGTATTCACCAAAGCAAAGTGAGTCACTTGAATGAACATCACAAAACGTTGGCTTAGGAACTTTATCAGTCATGGCCCAGGCATACTCAAACATTAAAACAGGGTAATTGAGAAGAGTTTATTAAAAGGACTATTTTCAAAAGTGTGGGCAGATTTTAGAGAATGTAGTACCGTGTGAGGCTAGCAACAGCAAGAACCCCAAGGGGAGGAGAGGTCACTATGACCTGCAAAGGGTAGAAGTGGACAGAGGCCTCCTGACAGGAGCTGTGGATTCCGTTAGAGGAACACAGCCAGCTGGTGGTGACCTCCCAGGGAGGGAGCTGAGAAAATAAACATCCAGACCTCACTCCCCTCCCTCCCTCAGATCTTCTATTGGTGCTCCGCACTGACCAAATTCAACGAGGGGCCACAAGATAAGGGGCCTTAACATGTAGTCCCGTGGTTTGCAAACCTTAGCATGCATCAGAATCACCTGGAGGATTGGCTTGTTAAAACACGCTGCTGGGCCCAACCCCAGAGTTTCTGATACAGTAGTTCTGGGTGGGGCCTGAAAATTTGCATTTCTAATAAGTTCCCAGGTGATGCTGATACTGGTGGTCCTTGGGCCACACTTGGAAAACCACTGATTTCATCTAAACAGGTCAACCTCTTTGGACAGAAAACAGGGTAGAGAAGGGTGGACTGTGCAACTGGAAGGCATCTAGTACAGGAACGCTGGAAGTTGGTTTGAAGACAACAGATCTGTTTACTATCAAGAAAACGGCTGCCTCTGAGGGTAGTTCTTTTGTTCTTTTTTTTTTTTCCCTCCATGAATGCTAAAAGGTTTATTTTGTTGCCTTGGTGCAAGCAAAGAGATGCTTGAAGTATTTTCAATGTACCTCCCAAATAGCCCCTCTGAAGACCCCAAACTTCAGACAATGTCTGGACTAGACTGCTTCTCACCAACCAGAATTGGTGCCTACAAGGAGAGTGTTGACAGGCAGAGCAGTAAAGAGCCTTGATTTTTCCTTACACCACTGTGTTCAAGAGCCTCGGGTGCTCTCTAGAAAGCAAAAATCTAGAAAATTGACAGCTTCATTGCTAAATCTATGACAGATGCTTATGAATTTCCTGACTACAAGAAAACATTATTGGGCCAGCCCTGTGGCATGGCAGTTAAGTGCACACGCTCGGCCGCTGGCGGCCCGGGTTCGTATCCGGCACGCACCGATGCACCACTTGTCGGGCCATCCTGTGGCGGCGCCCCATATAAAGTGGAGGAAGATGGACACTGATGTTAGCCCAGGGCTGGTCTTCCTCAGTAAAAAGAGGAGGATTGGCGACAGATCAGCTCAGGGCTGATCTTTCTCACAAAAAAAAAAAAACAAGAAAGAAAGAAAACATTATTAAGTTTTTGGTGAGTGGGATAATCAATCAAGACTTGCAATAACTGCATAGAACTAGAACAAAGAATCCTAAAATTTGTATGGAACTACAAAAGAGCCCAAATAGCCAAAGCAATCTTGAGAAAGAAAAACAAAGCTGGAGTTATCATGCTCCCTGACTTCAAACTATACTACAAAGCTATAGTAATCAAAACAGTATGGTACTGGCACGAAAACAGACACATAGATCAATGGAATAGAATAGAGAGCCCAGAAACAAAGCCATGAATATATGGTCAATTAATCAATGACATCTTTGTCTTAGGCAAGAAAATACAATGGAGAAAAGATAGTCTCTTCAATAAACGGCTTTGGGAAAATCGGATAGCCACATGCAAAAATGAAACTGGACCACTATCTTACACTATATACAAAAATAAATTCAAAATGGAATAAAGTACTTGAATCTAAGACTTGAAACTATAAAACTTCTAGAAGAAAACACAGTCAACTCTCTGAAATCGGTCTTTTTTGAAATATTTTTTTGGACTAGTCTCCACAGTCAAGGGCAACAAAAGCAAAAAATAAACAAATGAGATTACTTCGAACTAAAAAGCTTTTGCTCAGTGAAGTAAACCATCAACAAAAACGAAAAGAGAACCTACTGAGTGGGAGAAGATATTTGCAAATCATACATCTGATAAAGGGTTAATATCCAAAATATATAAAGAACTTATGCAACTTAATATCAAAAAAACAAACAACTCGATTAAAAAATGGGCAAAGGACTTGAATAGACATTTTTCCAAAGAAGACATATAGATGGCCAACAGGCACATGAAAAGATGCTCAATATCACTAATCATCAGGGAAATATAAATCAAAACCACAATGAGATATAACCTCTCACCTGTTAGTATGGCTATTATCAAAAAGACAAAAAATAACAAGTGTTGATGAGGATGCGGAGAAAAGGGAACCCTTGTACACTGTTAGTGGGAATGTAAATTGGTGTAGCCACTATGTAAAACAGTATGGAGGTTCCTCAAAAAATTAAAAATAGAACTACTATATGATCTAGCAATTTCACTTCTGGGTATTTATCTGAAGAAAATGAAAACACTAATTTGAAGAGATTTATGCACCCCTGTGTTCACTGCAGCATTATTTACAATAGCCAAGATATGGAAGCAACCTAAGTGTCCATCAATAGATGAATGGATCAAGAAGATGTGGTGTATATATACAATGGAATACTACTCACCATAAAAAAGAATGAAATCTTGCCATTTACACAACATGGATGGACCTAGAGGGTATTATGCTAAGTGAAATAAGTCAGACAGAGAAAGATAAATACCATATTATTTCACTTATATGTGGAATTTTAAAAACAAAGCAAATGAACAAACAAAACAAAACACAGACAGACTCATTGATACAGGAAACTGGTGGTTGGGGGGAGACAGGTTGGGGGATGGTCAAAATAGGTGAGGGAGATTAAGAGGTACAAAATTCCAGTTATAAAATTAATGTCACGGGGATGTAACGTACAGTATAGGGTACATAGTCAATAACATTGTGATAACTTTGTACGGTGTCAGACAGTAACTAGACTTATCATGGTGATCGTTTCAGAAAAAAAAAAGACAGACTTGTAGTAACTGAAATAAAAGGCTGAAGTGGATGGTCTATCAGTTATAACGCAGAGTTGGCTATTACTGCTCCTTACCATGTTTTTATTAAAAGTCAACAATGAGATTATGCTAAAGACAACAGAATCTTTCCTAGCAAAAAAGAAATAGAATGTAAAAATAAAAGGTAAAATTTTACCCTGTATTGTGTAAACAAAGTAGAGCATGTCAGATTAATGAATGACCTACTTGGGAAAACTTGTAGCCAAGGGTTTAATCTGTCTGTTTTTGATAGTGGAAAGCTTGTATCCATTTCCGACAGAGATCTCAGAACATCTAATTTACATGAAAAATGAAAAGCTCTCAAGAAACACGCCAAGCCATAGTTATTTTATTTATCCCTTCAGGTGCTTAACATTAGCTTTTAGTTGTCTACTCAGTATACACAGTATTTTTGTTAATTTTTTGTGTGGGCTTTTTATTAAAATTTGGAAGATGTACACATTTTTTCCCTGCTTTACCAGGGCAAAAGCTGAAGAGATGTCAGAAATAGATTAGGTTTAGATTAATTATTTAAACCAGAATCCTAGTTGCTGCATTACTGGGGAGAAGGGAAGTGGTAATGTTAACCTGTGTATTCTCCATTTATTTACTCATTTATAAGCAAATTTCTAAGGCTATAATCACTTTAGCACTTTAATTCCAAATACCAATTTAAGAATCAAACCAGGGGCCAGCCCCGTGGCGCAAGCAGTTAGGTGCGCGCACGCGCTCGGATCCCGGGCATGCACCAACGCACCGCTTGGCAAGCCATGCTGTGGCGGTGTCCCATATAAAGTGGAAGAAGATGGGCAGGGATGTTAGCCCAGGGCCGGTCTTCCTCAGCAAAAAGAGGAGGATTGGCAGATGCTAGCTCAGGGCCAATCTTCCTCACAAAAAAAAAAAAAAAAAGAAGAAGAAGAAGAATCAAACCAAACAATTATTCCACCCAGAAGGTCATTAAGTTCTATCAGCATTTCTAGCATTCATAGTGTTCATCTATGAAACTGGGCTTAACATTGTGTTCTTCAAAAGTTGAATTATGATCAAAATGATGCTGTATAAACTGGGGAAAAAATGGATGCACCAATATCCACTAAAGAAAACACTAAATTGGATTATTTGGCCAAATAGAAATGAAGTCAGTCCAAAGATGCAGGATTGTAAGCCATTCTGCCTATAATTTTATTTGTCTATTCCTCCGAAAATAGCTGCTTTGCTCTAATTGCTCAGAAATAGCAAGACCCTAGCCATTGTTTGGGCCACTATGACCCCTAGACATATTGAGACCTCCACTGAGGAAGGAAGCCCAGAGAGAACTGAGGCAAAATGGATGCTGTGAGTCTGGTCAACAGTCTAAGCCACAGTGCCTGGGGTCAAGGGGCTAACTCTGGGCTGTTATCGTTTTCTAAGAGGGCTGAATAAGTAGATGAGACATGAAATAAGAGCAAAACATCTGGAGAAAAATGGTTATCAGATGGCTGAATAGCAATATCACTTTTAAAAATAAAATAAAATAAATATTATATGCCATAAAAATTTTAAACAATAGTGGAGGGCACAAAGTGAAAAGTAAAAGTACCCTTACTCTTTATGATAGTTAATTTTACGTACCAACTTGATTAGTCACGAGGTGTCCAGATATTTGGTTAAATACTATGGGTGTGTCTGTGAGGGTGTTTCCAGATGAGATTAGCACTTGAATCAGAAGACGGAGTAAAGCAGATTACCCTCTCCCAATGTGAGTGGGCATCATTCAATCCATTGAGGGCCCAAATAGAATAGAATGGTGGAGAAAGTCCCCCCTTCTGCCTGAGAACTTGAGCTGGGGTGTCAGCCTTCTCCTGCCCTTGGACTAGGATTTACACTGTAGGCTCCCCTGGTTCTCAGGCCTTCAAACTCAGACTGAATTACACGAAGATCATGGGATTGCTCAGCCTCCACAATCACCTGGGTGAACTCCTTATACCAAATATATATATATATACACATTTCCTATTGGTTCTGTTTCTCTGGACAACCCTGACTAATACACCCCTCTTCAGCTCCTAATCACATTTCCCAGAATAGTTTTTCTTCTGCAAATTCAAAAATATAAATATAAATATCCTTTGTTTATACACAAATGAGATTGATGGGGTTCAGGGCAGGCCGCCCCAAGATGTGCTACTCTGGTGTCGACGCAAAATAACTGACGACCATTCTATAGATAAGAGAAATAAGGTGAGTTTACTTGAGCCAGAGTGAGGATTATAACCCAGGAAGGCCTTAAAAAGCATTCTGGAGAAGTATGATTTTCAGTACAGTCATATCTTTTTAAAACAAAGAACATACATTAAACATATCCAGGATACATTTTTATCAAAATTTCAAAGAGGTATTCAATTGCAAATTAGCAAATCAACCGTGACCGTGACGTCAGGAAAGGGACTAATCCAGGTGTTACCAATAGGGCGTAGGAGGGGAAGTATGCACTCTTATCTTAAGAGAGTGTATTCTTTACTTTAATGGTTAAACAGATGTACAATGTATGTTTGATAGGCCATAAGGCAGGCTTTTTGGTTCAAGCCGAATCAGTTTTAAACCAGAATAGTTACCCCATATACCTCAATATGTGAAAATCTCTTGTCACTGGTATGAGGATTATTTTGAGCTGAAGACAATAAAGGCTCAGAAGACTCTGAAGGAAACTTTGACCTCCACCGCCCCCCCCCCCACACTAACTGTCTAAAAGGATTTAAGATAGAAGGCCTGTCCCCAGGAGAGGCCATCACCATAGATAACTCTGGGTATGGATAGACTGGGAGGATCCTTGCTAAGCCCATTCTTATCAAAGTTCTGTTTACCAAACATTTACATTTGTAAGGGAAATCTCCATCTGTAAATGTATCTCCCTCTCTGTACCGGGAAGAAGGGGGGATGACCTCATTTCTAGAAACTTATCAATGTGGAAGCAGGCCTTAAATCTGCATAATAACCTTACTCTTGTTTACTGTGCTTTTCTGGTATTCTCCCATAGCTGACTCTCCCGACCCCAACATCCTCCTTTGTCTTTATCTGAATCTATTTAAGAAGAGAACCTCCGCCTTTTGTCGAGTTACCCAGTTTCCTGGGTCTCTCCCATGTATACATGTTATAAAACTTTGTTTGATTTTCTCCTGCTATTCGGTCTCAGGTCAATTTAATTTGTAGCCCAGCCAGAAAGGACCCAGAGTGGGTAGAGGATAGTCTTCCTCCCCTTCAAGATCATACTTTATACATTGATCTGTAAATTGTTTTTTCATTTAATGCATCTTAGAGATTTTGCTATAGTGGTACATATAGATCTACCTCTTGGAACATAGTACCACATAGAACACAGTTACCATAATTTCATTAACTAGTTCCCTATTGATGGACATTCAGCTGTTTCTATGGTTTTGCAATTAAAACTACACTGAAATACCATTTCTCACCTATCACATTGACAATCCAAAAGTTTAAAAGCATACTCTATCGACAAGGCAGCGGGGAAACAGGCATTCTTATACATTGCTGGCAGGAATGCAAAATAATACAACCTCTATGAAGAAGAATCTGGCAATATCTAGCAAAATTACATACACATTTTCCATTAATCTAGCAATTCTATTTTTAGGAATTTATCCCAAAAATATACTGCAATAATACTACAGTGGATGCTGTGGTAGATTACCCACATGCCCTCTTTATGACATAGGCTATGGGTGACCCCCATCTTATGAGTTTGGCAGCAGATGGCTCTCAGCTGAGATCCTCTCTAAGAATTGTCTTTTGCTGAAGAACACTGCCTCCCAATTCACATCCTGTGACTATTCTACTCAGGGTGTAAGGACCCTCCCCCTCTGCCTCAAGAAAGAACAACTTGAAAGAATCATCTAGCCCCAGAGCTCTCCATAGGATTGGCTGAGGCCTTTGGTGCAAATTTATTGCAGTTCAACTCTTTCCCATGTCCAATCCTACTTCCTTCACTCCTTCAAAGGTTTTGATCCCAAAACCAACCACCAATAACTTCCTGCATGTAAATCTCTGCTCAGAATCTATTGCCCAGGGAACTCAATTGGTTGTTGTCAGAGTGGTCTAAGGAAGCAGACTGGAAAATGGGATCTTAGAGCTGGCTCATCAGCCAGCTGGCTGACAATGAGAACCACATCACTGCCAGTAGGTGGAGTACTGATAGTGCCTGGCATGCTGTAGCAGTGCAATTGTTAAAAC
This sequence comes from Diceros bicornis minor, assembly GCF_020826845.1. Lineage (NCBI taxonomy): Eukaryota > Metazoa > Chordata > Mammalia > Perissodactyla > Rhinocerotidae > Diceros > Diceros bicornis. The sequence goes on along the minus strand of NC_080755.1, from coordinate 12,477,848 downwards.
TTTTACATGTGGTGAACTGGGATGGGACACCAGTGGAAGGGAATGTACTGACAGTTGTAATACTTCAAGCTTTTGTGGAAGTACTAATTATAAGGACAATGGAATCAAATCACTGTTGCTGAGTGCCATTGATAAACTGGAAAAAGACAATCAAAAGCTAAGGATAATTATTAATTTAAAGTGAAATGCAAAACTTGGAACTCAGAGATCCTCCTTGGTAGCAGATAAATACACTCTTATCTCCTGTAGCCAGAGAACAGAAAAATCTGAGCATCAGGGTCAGGATTTAATTATGACAGCAGAGTTCCAGAAAAAGGTGCATTCTCAGTTCTACAAGTCTGATATGTCAAAGTTGGTGCCCTGGTGGGGAAGGAGGTCATGGTCAGAGCCCTGTTTGGGTCTGGGGATATCTGAGTTAATTCATTCAAAAACCTTGAAACCTCTGATCATCCCCCTGAACCCTTTGGTCTACAGAAATGGCCTTCTCCTTTGAGTTACAAGCTAGCATTCCATTGACCACTCTTTCCTAGAGACATGCCATGCCCTCCCCACCCCCATCTCCAAGATCAAACCTGTCTTCTCATGACCTTTACCAATAACTAGGGTCAAGCCTTAAATAACCCAGAAGAGGAAGTACTAGGCTTGTTAAGGGAGGAAAGGGACTATATGCTGAAAGAACTGGAGGATCTAGCTGTTACGTACAAACATGAGCTAGGAAAGTACGTATAGGATTGAATTCTAAGGGTACTGGATCAATGGAAATGGAACATCAGGTTGGACAAGGGACAACTTTTCAGTATGGGAGTAGTCTCCCAGGATATAGGATTTAGCAGCTTGGCCAGAACCCCAGGAAACAGTGCTACCAAACAACAGGATAACTCTTACAGGTAGGAAAATCAATGGCTTACACTAAGCGAAGTGGAAATGCCAGAACTGCTTTGGAAAATGTTGTAAGAAGTGATCAAAAGACTCAGAGAGTTAGGCCAGAATGGAAATACTGTATAAAACCAGAAACTCAGAACTAATATGTCCCATGAGAGAGCCTAGAGGAGAATCTGTTTTCCAAAGTGATAAATGAGCTGATGAGAGGAGCACCAGAATCATTGAGAAGCTCAGTGTTGACTATCCTCTGTAGGCCAAAGCCGAGAGTAGGAGAAAAAGTGTTATAGAACTATGAGAGGCTCCCAAATTATAGATGCTAGGTGATGAAGTTAAGCCATTAGAAGCAAGGTGGTCACAATTATTACAAGGAACAGTAAGTTCATCGTGGCAGTTGTAGGGGATGGGAGTCTGAACCATAGAAAGATACTGAGATTTTTTAATAGGGCACAGTAGTACCCTTGGGGCTAGATCAATGGGCAACCAACAAGGGTACTGCTCAATCTACATGAGGAAAAGAAATCAAAGATGGATGAAACAAGAGGCTGAAGGTAACAACCCCAATAAAAAGATGCAATCCTTTGCTTGGTTCCAAGACCTGAGCCAGTTCTCAGACCCAGAACTCACTGACTAGAAGAGAATCCAGAGTCCCAAGGAGAAATAATCCTAAAACACCACAGCAAGTATATACAGGAATGATTCTCCTGTTCTTTCCCATAGACTAGAAACAGCACAAATATTCATCAATATGGAACTGGTTGGCCCAAGCTGTGGTACCTCCAAACATGGAATACTGTGCAGCTGCAAAAAGGAATAAGGCTTCTCTCTATATATACTTATGTGTAGGGATCTCCAAAAGATATCATTAAATTAAAAAAGCAAGGTGCAGATCAGTGTATATAGTATGTTAACTTTTGGGTAAAAACAAAGAAGGAAGACTAAAATATATATGCATTTGCTTTTATTTTCAAAGTAAATTAACAAAAAGCTAAGCTAAAAACAAATATAAATGATATTCTGGTGGGGGGAGGGTGAATACAGAGTGGAAGAAAAAGGCATGGGAACAAAATTTCTCTGAATGTACCTTACTTTACAGCATCAAAAGACACAAGAGTCACCTTCAAGAGTTTTCACTGGCCAAAGAAGGGCAGTTTGAGTGTGAAAAATAATACCGACTCCAACTGATTAAAACACAATACATATAAATTCATGAATTCTTAATTAAACTAATTAAAAACTTCATTAGTCACTATTAGAGGTTTGCTAAGGCACATAAACTTATTATTTTGAAAAATTAATGAACGAAGGGAAAGAATCAAGCATTTATGCTGCTTCTGTATACAAACTATATTTCAGAGGAACCAAATAGTTGAGGAGGGAAAGTTCTTCTTTACAGAATTCCAGCTAAGGGCCGGCCTGGTGGCACAGCGGTTAAGTGTGCGCGTTCTGCTTTGGCAGCCTGGAGTTCGCAGATTCGGATCCCAGGCATGCACTGGCACACCGCTTGTCAAGGAATGCTGTGGCAGCATCTCATATAAAGTAGAGGAAGATGGGCACAGATGTTAGCCTAGGGCCAATCTTCCTCAGCAAAAAGAGGAGGATTGGCATCGGATGTTAGCTCAGGGCTAATCTTCCTCACAAAAAAGAAAAAAAAAAAAAGAATTTCAGCTAATACATCACCCTTTTGGAACCCCTAGTGAAATAATGGATGTAAGCAACAATCATCAATGGATGCTAAAACCCTAGGTGAAAGGTTAATGGAAGCTTTCTAGTGGGTGGCTCAGGCTAGCAGCACTAACAATGGGACAATTGTTAGTTATCTCCTGATGTGATGTAATAGGAAGTACCATCTATGAAATATCCTACTCCCCACCCCCCTCCCAAATCAAATCTGATTATAAATAAGCCTTTATAACTTAATGCCAATTTTTAGGAAATACAGGATATAGAAGAACAAATTAAATGAAACCATGATGTAAAAAGAAGCCAAGTCCAGAATGCAGAAGATTCTACAGATGAATGACACAGCTTCAACAAATAAGAAAAGAAAAAGAGGTAGGACTATTACAGATTAAAAGAAATTTGAGAAATATAACAATCCAATGCAATATATAGACTACGTTTGGGTCCTGCATTTTCGAATTGCTGCTGTAACAAATTAGTATAAACTTAGTGTTTTAAAACAACATAAACTTATTATCCTTTTTTTTTTTTTTGTGAGGAAGATCAGCCCCGAGCTAACATCCACTCCAATCCTCCTCTTTTTGCTGAGGAAGACTGGCCCTGGGCTCACATCTGTGTGTATCTTCCCCTACTTTATATGGGACGCCACCACAGCATGGCCTAACAAGTGGTGCATCTGTGGGCGTCCGGGATCCGAACCCGGGTCGCCACAGCAGAGCGCATGCACTTAACTGCTACGTCATGGGGCCAGCCCCCTAAACTTATTATCTTATAAATTTATTATCTTCTGGAGGTCAGAAGTCCCAAAATAGGCCTTACAGTGCTAAAATCAAGGTGTTGGGATTGTACTCCTTTTGGAGGTTTTAGGGGAGAATCCATTCCTTGCCTTTTCCAGCTTCTGGAGGCTGTTCACATTCCTTAGCAAGTGGCCCCCTTCTAGCAATGGCATCACTCCAACATCTGTTTCTGCCATTATCCCCCTCTCTGACTCTGACCCTCCTACCTCTCTCATATAAACACCTTTGTTATTACATTGAGCACACCCAGATAATCCAGGATAATGTTCCCATCTCAAGATCCTTAAATTAATGATATCTGCAAAGTCCCTGTTGCCATGTAAGGTATATTTATTCATAGGTTCCAGGGATTAGGATGTGGACATTTGTTGGGGGAAGAGAGGGGCATTATTCTGTCTACCACAGATTCTGATTCAAACAAAACATCTGTAAAAAGACATTTTTCACAGAATTGGGAAAATTTGACCATAGATTGGGTATCATATATAGAAATTGTTATTAATTTTTTAAGGTATGATCATGGCATTGTGGTTTTTTTTTTTTATAATTTTATTTATTTTTTTCCCCCAAAGCCCCAGTAGATAGTTGTATGTCATAGCTGCACATCCTTCTAGTTGCTGTATGTAGGACGCGGCCTCAGCACGGCCGGAGAAGCGGTGCGTTGGTGCGCACCCAGGATCCGAACCCGGGCCGCCAGCAGCGGAGCGCACGCACTTAACCACTAAGCCACGGGGCCACCCCATGTGGTTATGTTTTTAATGTAGGCCATCTATTGGAGATGCTTACTCAATTATTTACAGGTGAAATGATATCTGATATTTGCATTAAAATGCATTTTAAAAGAATAAGAGAAATAAGATAGGCAAAATACTAAAAATTATTGTGTTGACTTATGGTCACATGGGGTTCAGAATACTTTCTCTTCTATGATTTTCTATACTTGAAAAAGTCTATAATAAAAAGTCTTTTAAAAATCAAAGATAATTTAATAAGGTTTAAAAGAAAAGGAATGGGAAAGAAAGAGGAGAATCTAGGGCTTCAGTGAACAATGCTTGTCCATACATCTTTGCAGAGCAGTGTGAATGTATGGTAGGATAAATTCTTAGACACAGAATTGTATTTAAAATGTTTATAGTAACTGCTTTACATGTATACTAAGTTTGAACAATTAAGTGAACAGATGGTGGATGAGCCAGGTTTCTCACTGTCACAGATGAAAGTTGCAGATAAATAAGAAGGGAAGGATAGAATGAATCCTGTGGTGCTGAATTAGAGTCAGAGACATCAGTATGAACTCATATTTAGTTTAATTTACATGCAGATAGATATAGACCAATTATAGATGTATGTGCATACATGGGTTAGTATACATACATACATTTACTTAGCTCTGTCCCCTGAGAGGGCCTAGAAGTAATCGCATCCCAGCAGCCAAGAGTAAACCCAGCACCCACACCTTGGTTTCTACATACCATTTTCCAATAAAAGAAACCAAGGATCCTTGGGAAAATGGTTGATTCTAGGGTTGGGGCAGGGAAAGAAAATAAAGAAATAAGTCTGGAGGGGCTGGCCCCGTGGCGTAGCAGTTAACCGCACGCGCTCCGCTGCCAGTGGCCCGGGTTCGATCTCGGGCACGCACAGATGCACCGCTTGTCAGGCCATGGTGTGGCGGTGTCCCATATAAAGTGGAGGAAGATGGGCACAGACGTTAGCCCAGGGCCAGTCTTCCTCAGCAAAAAGAGGAGGATTGGCATGGATGTTAGCTCAGGGCTGATCTTCCTCACAAAATAAATAAATAAATAAATAAATAAGTCTGGAGTGTCTTACAGTATCAGAAAGTAAGGAAGCTCACAAAAAACAGATGGGTGGGGCATGTCAAAAGAACACAGGAGCCAATCTGAAAAAGCACCCAATGGCCAAAGCTGTAACAATTTGAGCACCAAAATAAATAACATAGTACTGCATTATAATCCCAAATTACAAAATAAATATATGAGTCCATACTGACATAAATAAATGGTTGAATAAATAAAGTAAATGGGGAGAAGAGACAAATTATACTTACTGCACATAAATTACTCCTCAAAGTTGAAAAAGAAAAAATATTTGTTGAGTCAATTTACCAGTGATGCTTACACCTTAAGTAAAACTCTTTAAAATTTTGGATAAATTGTGTTTGCAAATTTCTACTCCAGGATGCTGAAAAATAGAGTATTCCCCTTTCTGCATCTCAAAGAGTTTCAGAATGTTATTTCCTATATGTCTAGTGGGGAGACCCTTCTTTAGCTGTCCCAAAGGGATATGAATTCGGAGTTTTGAAATCAGCTGGCTCAAGCATAAACAAGGGACCCATGCTCAAGCATAACTATAAAAGGAATGTAGATTCCATGTTATGATTATGTTTTGCAAATTCACTTCAGCCATTGACAACAAAATCTCAAAACACTGAAATGTCTTGATTAACACTTTCCTTAAGTCCAGAACCATGGCACCTCCTTGTGAGTAAAATCTCCTTAATATCTCCCCATAATACTGACTTCCATTCTATAGTCCATATGAATTGTAGCCCACAGTGTCACAGAGAATTGCAAGCATGTAACATGAATATCAAATTCTGGTCTAAAATCTGTTATAGAATTATCAATCCTGAAATATAAAGTAAAATTGATTTTGAAATTGATCGCTAATTTCTACAAAACAGGTTTTTAAAACAACCGAAGAAATGTACACTTGTTTTTAAAATGAATTTGCAACATTGTACAGGAACTCAATAGACCCTCAGAACAGAACAATGTTTCACAATTAAGTTCAGATTAGTTACATTTGGTAAATTGGATAAAAAAGCAATAATACACACTACCAGTGTGCTACATTCTTCTTTTTAATCAACAAAGCATTAAATACATTGTGTTAAGCAAAACACTGCAATTAGAAAGGTAAAGAAGCTAGATTCTTTATTGATTATTCACTATCTTCATATAAACTTTCCAACATTTACAATAGAAGATAAATTTTAAAAACTCTTGGCCATGAAAGCAACAGGAATAATGAAATCCTAAAATATGTACTATATTTTACTGAGGTTCACTTCAGTAACAGTAAATGACAGAAAACAGGGATTATACAAAAAAATCTAGAGACATGAATGACAATAATAAATTGCTTCAAACTTCAAGTTACACAGAAAATAGAAAGTTTGAAAAGTAATATCAATGACTATCTTTTGCACTGAAGAAATGAAGTCTTTAAGTAATTCTGCTCCTCTTTCTCCCTTCTCAACTATAGTTTGCCCAGTGATCCGCAATTCATATCGTCCTCATTTTTTAGGGAATAACATGAAAGTGATTGTTGGAAAATAAAATGAGGGATTGAAACCCTACACTTCAGAAGACAGAATCAGTTATCTGACATTCAATACCAGTCCTCGCTGTATTAAGAATGTCAGTGTTTCACATGCCCCACTCAGGACAAGAGTTGTTTCAATACACGCTTCTGTGGCTTTATTAAGTTTGGTTATACCTGAGGGAGTTTAATTTCATGCAAAGCTTTCGAACAGTGCTTTCCAGCGACAGGAGCAAACCTATACTATAAGGCAGCAGTCGAAAGTTCAGGGAAAATGAAAGCAATCTGGATTGCTGATGCTTGATCACAACTTTGGCCTTGCCCTAGAGTTATAACGCCTTTAAGAACTGAGAAACAAATCGAGTGCTGGCAACTCCTGAGATAATAAAAAATGTAAACATAATGGAATAAAAGATGATCTGGTTGTATTGGGGGCATATATTATGGCCACAAAGGGAAATGACGATGAGAAGTGGATGTCAGAGATTTATTAAACTGAATTGATTTCATGAAAGGCTTAAGAATCTGCCTGACTGGGAAAAGAGAGGTGAAACACCTGCACTACTAGTCCACACATGAACAGTGCATTTATTTTCAAAGAGCAGATAATGCTCAAGCTTTGGAAAGGGAGATCTATTTTTCAGAGAAAGTATGGACACCTGAAAGAAACACAAGGGGCATTGTGTTTAGGAATGAAACATGTGATCTAGGGAAATGCCAGTTTATCCAAGCTTTGGCTGGGTTACTGCTTTGTTAAGAGAAAGGACATATTTTTGAAACAACTGTGATTAACTGAGGTATAACGTGCCTTCTTATAATTAACTATAATTTTAAAAGATTACATTGTAGCATGTAAGCCTGGTTAAAGAACAAATCAGGTGATGTTTTTTAAAAATACAACATCAGGCCGGCCCGGTGGCGCAAGCGGTTAAGTGCGCATGCTCTGCTGCAGTGGCCCGGGGTTCGCCAGTTCGGATCCGGGCCGCGCACCGATGCACTGCTTGGCAAGCCATGCTGTGACGGCATCCCATATAAAGTGGAGGAAGATGGGCACAGATGTTAGCCTAGGGCCAGTCTTCCTCAGCAAAAAAAGAGGAGGATTGGCAGATGTTAGCACAGGGCTGATCTCCTCACAAAAAAATAAATAAATAAATAAAATAAAATTACACACACAAAAAATACAACATCACATGTGTGGGGTTTTTTTGTTTTTTTTGAGGAAGGTCAGCCCTAAGCTAACATCTATTACCAATCCTCCTCCTTTTTTTTCCCCAAAGCCCCAGCAGATAGCTGTGTGTCATAGTTGCACCTCCCCCTAGTTGCTGCATGTGGGACTCGGCCCCAGCACGGCCAGGGGCGGTGCGTCAGTGCACGCTGGGGATCCGAACCCAGGCCGCCAGTAGCGGAGCCCACGCACTTAACCGCCAAGCCAGGGGGCCGGCCCCTCACATGTGTTTTATTGTTTACAGTTTATCCCCAAATACAGAGGAACTCTAAGCTTTGTTATTTACTAAGAGTAATTTTGTTGATTCAATTTGGCTTTTCTCTTTGCCTTTGGTTTCTTAACGTGGTCATATCACCATCAGTCATTTAATATTTATAAAAGTTTACTTAATCTTGCTAAGTGACTGAAAAATCATTCTGTACAATTGGGATTTCAAGTATAAACTTTCACAATTTATCTTTAATGGGTCTTCTTGCTCCATGTTCTCCTTAATTCAAAGGATAATAACTGAGTGAATTTTTCTTATACATTCTAAAACTCACAGACATAGACCTCTGTGAGTCAAAGTTAGCTCAAAGAATGAACATAGACTGCTAGTATTGCTTTTTGAGTCTCGTGCCATCTCTGAACAACAAGGCATTCTCCTAGCTCTAGTCTTTAACTGCATGACTCCACGCACTTTGAAACTTAACTTCTCCACTCTTCTTTTCTCCATCTGTAAAAGTGGGGAGCCAACTATCTCACAGAATTATTCTTAGTATTACATTTTATAGTTAGTGCTTATAAAAATTTACCAATCTCTTTGATCTACATTGTTTCTGACACCCCACTCCTTTCTTCTGCAGTTTTCCTCTGACTGAAGTACACCACTTAGTGTTCTTTCAGAAAGGATCTGAGTTTTGCTCTTGAATTATATTTCAAATGGTTACTGACTTTTAAGTAAACAGTTAATTTACCTCAGCTCTTAGAAGATATCATTTCATTGCTGTATTCTGTTGATGCTGATGTGAAATCTTCCATCAGACTGTCATTCATTTATAAGCAATCTGTCTTTTCTCTCTCTAAGATTGGAGGGGGATAATGGAATTAAAGTAATTATCTTATTTACCTGGAGGATAGATATTGATTAACTTTAGATTTATTAAGAAATTTATACATTTTAAGAAAAACCACTGAAATTACAGAGTATATAGGTATCAAACCAGTAGAGGGGGAGAGAATAAACAAAACTAATTAAAACCATTTGAGGGGAAGTGAGAAAGGAGAAAAGCAGAAAAAAAAAAAAACAGAGCAAATGGAAGCACAAAATAAGATGATAAAAATGATTCTAAATATGTCAATAATCACTAAGTGGGGTAACTCACAAGATACAAAACAGAGACTCCAAAACTGGTGCTTTCTTAAATCCAGCTATACACTGTCAACAAAAGGCATTTAAAACCTGAGAGAGAAAGGTTGGAAGTAATATTACAAAAAAATATATACCAGAGGATTCTGGGAAGGTGGCGGAGCAGGAGGCACCAGGAATCTGTCTCCTCACCCATAAAACAACTGCACTGGCAGAATCTGTCTGATACAGCTATTTTGGAATTTTGGAGTCTGAAGACTTGCAACTTCCAGGAAAAGATTTGGATGGTAAATTACAGTTAATTTTGGTCAATCTCAGCTCCTAGCACAGCAGTAGCTATCTATTACCCACCCCTAGCCATGTGGCACACAGCTATGTACCAGTTCTTGGAGCAGCTTGCACATAGCTTGTAGGAGCCAGAGTGGGCAAAAAGGACCCTGTCCTCCAAACATCAAGGATCTGTGCTCTAATTACTGATTGCTGCTTCTGAACAGAGGTGCAGACAAAGACGTGGGCAGCCATTGTTGTTGCACCTCCTAGCATTGATGCAAGCCCCTCCCCTTCTGGCTAAAGTGACTTCAAGGGGATTTAAAGGGCTGGTGTCCTTTCTCATCCCTTTGCCTTTCTCTCTTTCCCCTTTTGGGAGTCAGACATTAAAGACTAGGATGTTCAAAAACAACAGCAAACCCACGGGAAGGGGAAGAATCTGATTTCCAGACTTACTACATTATTAGATTCAAATGTCCAGTATTCAACAAAAAAAATCACAAGTCATACAAAGAAACAGGAAAGTATGGCCTATTTAAAGGTAAAAAATAAGTCAACAGAAACTGTCCCTGTAACCCCGATGACAGATATACCAGAGAAAAACTTTAAAACAATTGTCTTAAAGATGCTCAAAAAAACTAAAGGAAGATGTCGAGAAAGTCAACAAAAAGACTTACAAAAAAATGGGACTAGCAATAGATAAAAAAACTAAAAAAATAAAGACAGAAATTCTGGAGCTGAAAAGTATAATAACTGAAATGAAAAATTCACTAGAGGAATTCAAAGGCAGATTTGATCAGACAGAAGAAAGAATCAGTGAACCTGAAGATAGGACAATGGAAATGATCAAGTCTGAGTGACAGAAACAAAAAGATTGAAGAAATGTGAGCAGAGCCCAAGGGACTTGTGGTACACTATCAAGCAGACCAACATACACATTTTGGGACTCCCAAAAGGAGGAGAGAGAGAAAGGGACAGAGAGAATATTATTGAAGACACGAATATAAACATCAAAGAGGGGCCGGCCCGGTGAAGTGCGCACGCTCCACTTCAACAGCCCAGCGTTTGCAGGTTCAGATCCCGGTACCACACCGATGCACAGCTTGTCAAGCCATGCTGTGGCGGCATCCCATATAAAGTAGAGGAAGATGGGCACAGATGTTAGCCCAGGGCCAATCTTCCTCAGCAAAAAAGAGAGGAGGATTGGCATCGGATATTAGCTCTAGGCTAATCTTCCTCACAAAAAATAAATAAATAAATAAACATCCAAGATGTTCAACAAGCTACAAGTAAGATGAACTCAAAGAGATCCACACTGAGACACACTACAATCAAACTTTCAAAAGACAAAGAGAAAATCATGAAAGCAGCAAGAGAGAAGCAAAACATTACATACAAGGGATCCTCAATCAGTGGATCTTCATCTAAGATTATCAGTGGGTTCCTAATCAGAAACTTTGGAGGCCAGGAGACAGTGGTCTGATATAGTCAAAGTGCTAAAAGAAAAATACTCAACCAAGAATTCTGTATCTGGCAAAACTGTCCTTCAAAAGTGAGGAAGAAATTTCTAGATAAACAAAAGCTGAAGGAGTCATTACCACTAGACCTGCTCTGCAAGCAGTGCTCAAGGGAGTCCTGCAAGGTGAACTGAAAGGACACTACACAGTAACTCAAAGCCAAATGCAGAAACAAAGATCTCAATAAAGGTAAATATATGGAAAATTATAAAAGCTAGTATTATTGTAACAATGGCTTGTAACTGTACTTTTGTCTTCTACATGATTTAAGAGACTAATACATATAAAGGAAAAAGAGAATTATTAGCCTAAAAGTCAGTATTATTGTAAATTTGGTTTGTAACTCCAAATATTGTTTTCTTCAGTTTAAGACACTAATGCACTTAAAATAATTATTAGTTTATGTTTTTGAGCACACAGTGTGTAAAGATGTGATTTTGTAATATCAACAACTCGAAGGGGTGGGAACAGAGCTATAATGGAACAGAGTTTTTGTATGTTATTGAAGTTAAGCTGGTATAAATTCAAAATACAGTGTTATAACTTAGAGATGTTAAATGTAACATCATGGTAACTACAAAGAAAATAGCTATAGAATATCCACAAGAGCAAATGAGAAAAGAATTTAAATATTTCACTATAAAAAGTCAACTAAACACAAAAGAAGACAGTAATTCTGGAAATGGGGGACAAAAAAGCTATAAGGCATATAGAAAACAAACAGCAAAATGACAGATATAAGTCCCTCCTTATCAGTAATTACTTTAAATGTAAATGTATTAAACTCTCCAATCAAAAGACAGAGATTGGGGGCCGGCCCGGTGGCGCAAGCGGTTAAGTGCGCGCGCTCCGCTGCGGCGGCCCGGGGTTCGCTGGTTCGGATCCCGGGCGCGCACCGACGCACTGCTTGGTAAGCCATGCTGTGGCGGCGTCCCATATAAAGTGGAGGAAGATAGGCACAGATGTTAGCCCAGGGCCGTCTTCCTCAGCAAAAAAAAAAAAAAAAAAAAAAAGAGGAGGATTGGCGGATGTTAGCTCAGGGCTGATCTCCTCACAAAAAAAAAAAAAAAAAAAAAAAAAAAGACAGAGATTGGCATAATGGATAAAAGCACATGATCCAACAATATGCTGTCTACAAGAGACTCACTTGAGATCCAAAGACACAAATAGATTGAAAATAAAAGCATGGAAAATGATATTCCACGCAAATAGCAACCAAAAAAAGCAGGGGTGTCTATACTAATATCAGACAAAATAGACTTTAAATCAAAAAAGTTTACAAGAAACTAAAAAAGAACATTATATATTAATTAAAAGTTTAATATAGCAAGAAGAAGTAATAATTATAAACATTTATGCACCTAATAACAGACCATCAAAATATATGAATCAAAACCTGATAGACTTAAAGAAAAAAATGTATACTTGTACAATAATAGTTGAAGACTTCAATACTCCACTCACAATAATGGATAGAATAACCAGACAGAAATAAGTAAGGAAATAGAGAACTTAACACAATAGACTAACTAGATCTAACAGACATGTACAGAATACTCTACCCAACACCAAAATACGCATTCTTTTCAAGTGCGCATGTGGATAGACTATACGTGAGGCCAAAAATTAAGTCTCAATAGATTTAAAAGGGTAGATATCATAAAGTATCTTCTCTGACCACAATGGGATGAAATTAGAAATCAATAACAGAATGAAAACTGGAAAATTCACAATATTACAGAAATTAAACAACATTCTTTTTTTTTTTTGTGAGGAAGATCAGCCCTGAGCTAACATCCATGCCAATCCTCCTCTTTGTGCTGAGGAAGACTGGCCCTGGGCTAACATCTGTGCCTATCTTCCTCTACTTTATGTGGGATGCCACCACAGCATGGCCTGACAAGCGGTGCATCGGTATGCACCCAGGATCCGAACCCGGGCCACCAGCAATGGAGCACTTAACTGCTACGCCACAGGGCCAGCCCCAACAATGCACTTCTAAACAACAAATGGATCAAAAAAGAAATCACAAGGGAAATTAGAAAATACTTAGAGACAAATGAAAATGAAAACACAACATACCAAAACTTATGGGATGAAGTGAAGGCAGTGCTGAGGGGGAAATTTATATCTATAAATGCTTACATTAAAAAACAAGAAAGATCTCAAATGAACAACCTAAATTTGCATCAAAACAATAAAATACTCAGGAATAAATTCAACCAAGGCAGTGAAAGACTTGTACACTGAAAATTATAAGACGTTAAAGAAAGAAATTGAAGAAAGCACAAATAAATGGAAAGATATTCCATGCTCATGGATTGGAAGAATTAATATTGTTAAAATGTTCATATTACCCAAAGCAATCTACAGATTCAATGCAATCCCTATCAAAATTCTAATGGCATTTTTCACAGAAATAGAACAAAGAATCCTAAAATTTGCATGGTACCACAAGAGACCCTGAATAGCCAAAGCAACCTTGAGAAAGAAAAACAAAACTGGAGGCATCACACTCCCTAATTTCAAACTATATTACAATGCTATAGTAATCAAAACCAGTATGGTACTGGCATAAAGACAGACATATAGACCAGCAGAACAGAATAGAGAGCCCAGAAATAAACCCATGCATATATGGTCAATTAATTTTTCACATAGGAGCCAAAAAAATACTGTGGGGAAAGGAGAGTGTTTTCAATAAACGGTGCTGGGAATACTGGACAGCCATCTGCAAAAGAATTAAATTGGACCACTATCTTACATCACACACAAAAATTAACTCAAAATAGATTAAAGACTTGAATGTAAGACCTGAAACCATAAAACTCCTACAAGAAAACATAGGTGGTAAACTCCTTGACATTGGCCTTGGCAGTGATTTTTTGGATCTGACACCAAAAGCAAAGGCAACAAAAGCAAAAATAAACAAGTGGGACTACGTCAAACTAACAAGCTTCTATACAGCAAAGGAAACCATTAACAAAATGCAAAGGCAACCTACTGAATGGGAGAAAATATTTGCAAATCATATATCTGATAAGGAGTTAATATTCAAAACATATAAAGCACTCATACAACTCAACAGACAGAAAAACAAACAACCCAATTAAAAAATGGGCAGAAGATCTAAATAGACATCTTTTCCAAAGAAGACATACAAATGGCCAACAGATACATGAAAAAATGCTCAACATCACTAACCATCAGAAATGCATATCCAAACCACAATGGGATAACAGCTCATACCTCTTAGTGTGGCTATTATCAAAAAGACAAGAAATAACAAGTGTTGATGAGGATGTGGAGAAAAGGGAACCCTTGTGCACTGTTGGTGGGAATGTGAATCGGTGCAGCCTCTATGGAAAACAGTACAGAGGTTCCTCAAAAAATTAAAAATGGAACCACCATATGATCCAGCAATTCCACTTCTGGCTATTTATCTGAATAAAATGAAAATACTAACTTGAAAAGATATATGCACCCCCATGTTCATTGCAGCATTATTTACAATAACCAAGATATGGAAATAACCTAAGTGTCCATCGACAGATGAATGGATAAAGAAAATGAAGCATACATGTACGAGGGGATATTATTCAGCCATAAAAAAAGAATGAATTCAAGCCAGCCCCAATGGCCTAGTGGATAAAATTCAGCACGCTTTGCTTCAGTGGCCTGGGTTCAGTTCCCAGGGGCGGAACCACACCACTTGTCTGTCAGTAGCCATGCCGTGGCGACAGCTCACATAGAAGAACTACAAGAACCTACAACTAGAATATACCACTATGTACTGGGGCTTTGGGGGTGTGGAGAAAGAGAGGAAGGTTGGCAATAGATGCTCAGGGTGAAGATTTCCCAGCAAAGAAAAAAGAATGAACTCTTGACATTTGCGACAACAGGGATGGACCTTGAAGGCATTATGCTAAATGAAATAAGTCAGACAGAGAAAGACAAAAACTATATGATCTCACTTATATGTGGAATCTAAAAACAAAAACAAAAAATACAGAGCTAACAGATTCAGAGAACAGATTAGTGGTTGCCAGAGTCAGGGGGTGGGCAAAATGGGTGAAGGGGGTCAAAATGTTCAAACATCCAGTTATAAAATAAACAAATCATGGGGATGTAATGTACAGGTCACTATAGTTAATAATACTGTATTGCATATTTGAAAGTTGCTAAGAGAGTAAACCTTAAAAGTTCTCATCACAAGAAAAAAAATGTGTAACTATGTTCGGCTATGAACGTTAACTAGACTTACTGTGGTGCTCATTTTACAATACATACAAAAATTGAATCATTATGTTATACACCTGAAACTAATATAATGTTTTATGTCAATTATACCTCAATATACCAAAAACAAACAAACAAACAAACAGTGCCTGGCTCACAGTAGATGCTCAATAAAATATTTGCTGAATGAACAAATGAAATCTAATCAACAAACCTCTGCCAAGTGCCCACCAAGTGTAAAGAATTGCTAATACTACGAGAAAAATAATGTAAAAGACACTCTAATTTACTTGACTTAACTTCACTTGCTGCAGAATACTTGCAAAAAACTGTCTAGAAAGAAATATGATGAAAGTCCAGATCCCCAACTTGATGCCAAAAAAAATTTTTTTTAATAAAAAACAAGAAAAATCTCAAATCGACAACCTAAGTTTGCAACTTATGGAACTAGAAAAAGAAGAGCAAACTAAACCCAAAGATAGCAAAATTAAGGAAATAATAAAGATTAGAGCAGAGACAAATGAAATAGAGAATAGACAAACAATACAGAAAATCAATGAAACCAAAAGTTGGTTCTTCAAAAAGATCAACAAAATTGACAATCCTTTATCTAGATAGACTAAGAAAAAAAAAAGACTCAAATTACTAAAATCATAAGTGAAAGTGAGGACATTACTACCAATTCTAGAGAAATAAAAAAGATTATAAGAGAGTACTACAAGCATGTCCCTAGAAGCATTATTCACAATAGCTAAAATATGGAAGCAACCCAAGCGTCCATCCATAGGTGAACATATAAGCCACAGCAATTTCACATAGTAAAACCTCCAGAAAAGATCCTTTATTCATCTATTTCTCCCAAACTCACTCCCTCTGGTAATTGCCCATATCTTTTTAACCTCCACTCTTTCAGCTCTTTTTTTTTTTTTTTTGTGAGGAAGATCAGCCCTGAGCTAACATCCATGCTAATCCTCCTCTTTTTGCTGAGGAGGACCAGCTCTGAGCTAACATCTATTGCCAATCCTCCTTTCCCCCCCGCCCCCAAGCCCCAGCAGATAGTTGTACGTCATGGTTGCACATCCTTCTAGTTGCTGTATGTGGGATGCGGCCTCAGCATGGCCGGAGAAGCAGTGCGTTGGTGCACGCCCGGGATCCGAACCCCGGCCGCCAGCAGCAGAGCGCGCGCACTTAACCGCTAAGTCATGGGGCCAGCCCCTTTCAGCTCTTCTTCTCTGCAACCCTTCACGTCAATCTGTCTCTCTTCTGTTATAAGAAGCAAAGCATTACTTCCTTAACTTCTCCCAACCTCTTCTAACATCAGTTCAGAAAAAAACAAAAGGATTATATTGTGACTGTTCATCCTTTGAATGTTAGGGAAGGATACAAGTTCTGCATAAAATGTGAGGTAACCTGAGGGAGGAGCAGAAGTTTTACAAATTGAAAGAGATCAAAAGGGTACCCTAATTTTTCACTGGATTTCAACATACAGCCATGTATTTCTGTCTATGTGTGCCCAATTAAGTGCATTTATGGATTATTAACCTAACCTTCAAGTGATGGCTTTAAAAGGCAAAGTGAAGATAACACTAAAAAGCAAGCACAAGCAAACAACAAGAAAGCAGCCCAATCTCTTCTTCGTCAGCCTATCTTTGTTTAAAAACAGTAACAGTATAATCAAATCTGGCAAGATGTCAGCCAAAATAATTTAAAAATTACTTCTTAGATTATTTAAAATAATTGCAATTATCATTAACAATGAACTTTATTATGCACTGAGATGTTACTAGTAATAGAGGCATGTGTATATAAATCATAAATAAATAAATACAGATCAACAGCCAGAAAAGTTTAGAGAGCCCTGTGCTAATGCATTGGTGGTGCTGTTCTCTCCACCTCTCTCGCCCTACCCTACCCCCAGGAGAGACTGCTTCTGTGAAGGTCAGGCTGCTGGTTTGAGCTCCTACCCAGATCTCTTGAGTTCTAAAGTTTCTCTGTTTCCTCTTCCCTCAAGGTACAGGTGCTTAGAGGAAGTCAGGCCTTGGGTACCATCTGAATGACTTGAGCCTCTTTTTCTTTGCCTCAATTCTGGATAGATTTTCCTGAGTTTGCATCTCACATTCTAGTCCCTCCTCTCAAGCTCTAAAGCTGGGACCAGAGCCAATCTTCTAGGTTGAATATGCTTCATCATTTGGGTCTTGATGCCCACCTGGCTATCCTTTCCCTGCTACCTAGGAAAGAGCCTGGCAGCCTGTGTGGCTAGGACAGAACTAAGAATAGGGCAGAGAAATGCAAACACCTACAGTTCTAATGAGTCATTTTCAATAACTTGCTCTGAGAATAAAGTTCTTCAAATCCAAAGTTAAGAATAAACTTTATTTATAGGTATTTAAAAAAGTAATAATAATGTAGTGCTTAATGGAAATACCAAGAACCAACTGTCAAGTGCCAAGTGCCTTCACAATATAAGGATACATTTACAGTGATACTTTTTGAGTCCCATACTCTGCTGGTCTATGAATTCCTTCAAGACAGGGACCAGGCCTCATGCATCTTTATTTCCCCAGGCCTAGGATTGAAAATAATTAGTATTATTTTTAACTATTACTATTACTTTTTAAACATTTACTATGTGCCAGGCTCTTGCTAAGCATATTGTAAATATTATCCCATTTAATCCTTGTAATAATGTTATTATCCCTCTTTACAAATGAAGAAACTAAGCTCAGAAGCCCAGTAACTTACCGAAGAACTTACAACTAGTACATGGTTGAACTGGTATTTGAATCTAGGTATTTCTCATTTTGAAACCAAACTCCTAACAACTATACTATAATGCCAAAGAGGAAAGAAATGGAGGGGTAGGAAGAGAGGAGCTTGCCAGCTGCCTCCCAGTCCAGAAATAAAGGCATGTTGCTACTCAGCAAATGTGACCTCCAGCCATGTTTCCAGCTAATTACAACTTCTCTGGCATTAAAGACACTGGTCATGACACTCTTAGACACAGGAAATCTCTTTCTAATGTGTCACAGAAAAAATAAGTTGTAGTGACACAGGTATAACATGAAAGAAAGAAATATGAAGTATGAACTTTTATAAAGGTGGCTGAGGTTGCTTTTCCTTGGTGAGTCTAGTTATTATTGCTGGCACATAAAACGAAGCTATTTGCAAGCTCATCTCTCTTAATTTGGCACAAGGTAGCAATTTAAAGGAAAAAACTATAGGTGGAAAAGAAAATCACTGCTTACAGCAGCACTCAGAACCAAAGAGTGATGCAATTTTCATTGCATGTCTCCTCAAGTTGGCGAGTTCTTTAGCACCTATACAGTACTTAGGTAATCTCAGACAAAGCGAGTTACAATATTTAAACCATAAGTTCATTTTGCTTTGTAGTACTATGACTTCATATTAGAAGTTTAAGTACACCAATTACTTCAACATTAAATACAGATACAAAATACTCATTTCAAGTTCTTTCTCTTGTAAGTCTTGATCAATCATAAAATTTTCTAAGTAATAAATTCTCAAGGGTCTATTCTACTATTGAAGTTAGTTTTAGCCATAAAAATTAGAAAATATACCATATTGCTCTTTTCTACTCAATTCTAAATAAATTTTAATTTATGATGGTTTTTTAATGGTAGGTAACGTTTAAGGTAACTAACTAGCTCCTAACTGTTCTCACTTCACTGGAAACTCCCTAGTTAACGAGGATGGGCCCCGTCAGTCTGATATGTACTAAATAACCTGACTCTGGCAAAAGCTGACTGATCAAGGGTGGATATATAATCTAGCCTCCGTCAATCTTATTCTCCCTCCTGGGGATTTGGAATTGGAACTCAATTCTAATCAGCTAAAGCTGTTTGCTTAAACTGAGTTGCTGCAGGGAGGACTTGTTTCTCTCTCATAAACACTAAGAAGCAAAAGTAACAAAGGTAAAAATTATATTATCTTAACGTCAAATACCAGTGCTATGGGCTGAATTATGTCCCTCTCAAAATTTATATGTTGCAATCCTAACTCCCAGTACCTCAGAATGTATATGCATTTCAAGATATGGTCTTTTCTTTAAAGAAGTAATTAAATTAAAATGAAGTCATTAGGGTGGGCCCTAACCAATATGACTGGTGTTCTTATAAGACCAGGAAATTTGGATACAGATACATACAGAGGGAAGACACAGGGAGAAGACAGCCATCTACAAGCTAAGGAGAGAGGCCTGGAACAGATTCTTCCCTCACAGCTATCAGAAGAAACCAACACTACTGACACCTTGATTTCAGACTTCTAGCCTGCAGAATGTGAGAAGACCAGTTTCTGTTTTTTAAGCCACCTAGTCTGTGGTACTTTGTTAAGGCAGCCCTAGCAAACTAATACAACCATAAAGGGATGTGTCTTAGTTTGAGTTGCTTAGGATAGAATATGAAATCCTGAAGGCATAAGTATCAGAAGTGACAGAAACAAAGATGGTAAAACTACTCTTCATCACACCAGAAAAATTTGTTTCTCTCCCGAGGAGAGAAGAAGAAAAGAATTCAGCAGGAAAGTTTGAAGTAGAAGGATTTTTGTGGGTAAAGGACCAAAGGAAATTTCTCAGGAGTGGCTGAAGGTATCCCCAGTAGTCAGTGCTGATTATATTGCTGTGATATAAACCCCAAAACCTTCAACAAAGTCTACTACATACGGAAACAGGGACTCAGAGCCAGAGATGATCAGGAGAACATTAGCCTGCATTCCCCCAGCTCCGTATCTCACTGACCCTCACTGGGAAACCTGCAGAAATCTCACAGAAGCCTTCAGAGTCTCAATGGGTATGGAGTATGGTTCATGCCGACATTATCTAAATCTCAAGTCCTGGGATATTTTAGCTGACATTTGGATCTTCAAAGAAAGAAAAATGAAGTAGACTTGCAAATAGATGCAGAAATGAAAGACCATATGCCCCAAAGAGAGAGAGAATGAGAGTAATTCTATTTTCTGGTTCTACTTCCTTATTTGGCCAGACTGACTCCCTGCTTTTGGAATACCTACATCCCTATATTCCTCTTAGGATACTTTTATAGGCTCAAAATAAATCTCTGCCTTTGTTGTTTTAAAGTTGCTCAAGGGAGCCGGCCCAGTGGCACAAGCAGTTAAGTGCGCTGTGGTGGCCCGGGGTTCGCCAGTTCAGATCCCAGGCATGCACTGACGCACTGCTTGGCAAGCCATGCTGTGGCGGCGTCCCATATAAAGTGGAGGAAGATGGGCATGGATGTTAGCCCAGGGCCAGTCTTCCTCAGCAAAAAAAAAAAAAAAAAAGAGGAGGATTGGCAGATGTTAGCATAGGGCTGATCTCCTCACCAAAAAAAAAAAAAAAAAAAGTTGCTCAAGTTAGTTTCATTTGTGACCAAAAGAATTTTAGCTAAAATTTGTATAATATACACATAAAGGGGCATGAAAAATAAACAGCAAAACCAGATACATAATTATGGGAAGTTTTAATCGCATCTGCTGCTATTCCAGAGAGGACATTTGATACTACAACAATCCAGTGAGTAACGGCGCCATCTCATTTTTCCAAACTAGTGTCCTACAGAATACTTCACATAGTATCAGGTAGGAGGTTAAGAAGTATGCTAGCATGCTATAAAAAAAAAGAGTGCTCTGAGGTCAGATATGTTTGGGAAATACTAACACGGAATAAATGGCTTCTGAGCAGTAGGGGAGACTCTTTTTTTTTTTGGAAGGGGTTGACTATAAAACCCTTCCTTCCCACTGAGTGACACAAAAGAGAAAGTATGCCATTGAAAGGAACTTAGAAAGTAATTATCTCCTTAACAATAACAGATATAAGTAGCTAAATAATACAAAGAACATCAATTTGAGAATCAAAATCTAATTCATCTCTAAGGCAGTATAATATAATGATTAAACACATGCGTTCTAGAGCTAGGCTGCCAATATCTCTGTAACTATTTCCTCATCTCTAAAAAATGAGCCTTATAATGTTTTGTGAGAATTAAATGAGTTACCACATAAAAAGTGCTTAAAAGTGGCAAGGACCCTAAAATATTAGTTATTATGAAGAAGCTATAATACCAACACAATATTGAAGGAGAACAAAGTTAGAGGACTGATACTACCTGACTTTTAAGACTCACTATAGGGGCCAGCCCCGTGGCGTAGCGGTCAAGTGCACATGCTCTGCTGCTGGCGGCCCAGGTTCACATCCCAGGTGTGCACCAATGCACTGCTTATCAGGCCATGCTGTGGCAGCATCCCATATAAAGTAAAGGAAGATGGCCACGGATGTTAGCCCAGGGCCAGTTTTCCTCAGCAAAAAAAAGAGGAGGATTGGCATGGATGTAAGCCTTAGAGCTGATCTTCCTCACACACACAAAAAAAAGACTCACCATAAAGCTACAGTAATCAGAGCAGTGTGGTATTGGCAAAAGAATAAACAAATAGATTAATGGAATAGAATAGGGAGCCCAGAAATAGACCCACATAAATATGGTCGACTGATATTTGACAAAAGAGCAAAGGCAATATAGTGGAGCAAAGATAGTCTTTTCAACAAATGGTGCTGGAACAACTGGACATGCAAAAATATGAATCTAGACACAGACCTTACACCCTCCACAAAAATTAACTCACAATGGATCATAGACCTAAATGTAAAATGCAAAACTATAAAACCCCTAGAAGATAACACAGGAAAAACCTAGATGACCTTGGATATGTCAATGACTTTTTTTCAGCTATAGTGAAGTATAATTGACAAAATTGTAATATATTTAAAGCGTACAATGTGATGATTCAATGTACATACATACTGTGAAAGGATTCCCACCATCAAGTTAATTAACACATCCATCACCCCACATATTTACCTTTTTGGGGGGGGACAGGGGGAGCAGAACAGTTAAGTTCTACTTTCTTAGCAAATTTCAATTATACAATACAGTATTATCAACTATAGTCACCATGTTACGCCTTATATCCTCAGGTTTTATTCATCCTATAACTGAAAGTTTGTACCCTTTTACCAGCCTCTCCTATTTCCCCAATCCCCCAGTCCCTGGCAACCACCATTCTACTCTCTTTATGTGTTCAACGTTTTTAAAGAGTCCACATATAAGTGATAACATGCAGTATTTGTCTTTGTCTGGCTTATCTCACTTAGCATACTGCCGCCTGCCCATGTTGTCACAAATGGCAAAACTGCCTTCTTTCTCATGGCTGAAAAATATTCCATTATAAATTATATTATATATATTCCATTATATAATATATGTTCCATTATATATATAATATTCCATACATATTTATACACACTCACATGTATATTATATACCTATATGTATGTACAATGAAATATATATATGTACACACACACACACACACCATATTTTCTTTATCCATTGATGGACACTTAGTTTGTTTCCATACCTTGGCTATTGTGAATATGCTACAATGAACATGGGAGTACAGGTATCTCTTTGAAATATGATTTCTTTTCCTTTGGATATATACCCATAAGTGGGATTGTTCGATCGTATAGTAGTTCTAATTCCAATTTCTTGAGGAATCTCCATACTGTTTTCTATAGTGGCTGCACCAGTTTACATTCCCATCAACAGTGTAAAAGGGTTTCCTTTTCTTCACATCCTCACTAGCTTTATCTCGTCTTTTTGATACTAGCCATCCAACAGTTGTAAGATGATATCTCACTGTGGTTTTGATTTGCAACCCCATCACAGGATTAGTGATGTTGAGCGCTTTTTCATGTACCTGTTGGCTATTCGTATGCTTTCTTTGGGAAAAATGTCTATTCAGGTCCTTTGCCCATTTTTTATTTGGGTTATTTGCTCTTTTGCTATGAGTTGTATGATTTCCTTGTATATTTTGAATATTAAACATTTAACATATATGTGGTTTGCAAATATTTTCTCCCATTCTATAGGTTTCCTTTTCATTTTGTTGATGGTTTCCTTTGCTATGCAGAAGCTTTTTCGTTTAGTGTAGTCTCACTTTTTTTTATTTTTGCTTTTGTTGCCTTTGCTTTTGTGTCAAATCCAAAAAATCATTGCCAAGACCAATGTCAGAGCTTACCCCCTATTTTTTCTCCTAAGAGTTTTATACTTTCAGGCCTTACATTTTTATACGTATACGTTGTATATGTCTTTAATACATTTTCAGTTGATTTTTTTTATCTGGTACAAGATAGTGGTCCAGTTTTCCCAACACCATTTATTGAAGAGACTATCACTTCCCCATTGTATATTCTCGGCTCTTGTGTCAAAAATTAACTGACCAGGGCCAGCCCCGTGGCTTAGCGGTTAAGTGCGCGCGCTCCGCTGCTGGTGGCCTGGGTTCGGATCCCAGGTGTGCACCGACGCACCGCTTCTCCGGCCATGCTGAGGCCGCGTCCCACATACAGCAACTAGAAGGATGTGCAGCTATGACATACAACTATCTACTGGGGCTTTGGGGGAAAAATAAATAAATAAATAAAATTATAAAAAACAAAAATTAACTGACCATATATACATGGGTTTATTTCTGGGTTCTCTATTCTGTTCCACTGATCTATGTATCTGTTTTTATGCCAATACCTTACTGTTTTGATTACTATAGCTTTGTAACATAGTTTTAAATCAGCAAGTGTGATCCCTCTAGCTTTGTTCTTCTTTCTCAAGATTGCTTTGGCTACTTGGGCTCTTTTTTGGTTCCATATTTTAGGATTTTAGGATTCTTTGTTCTATTTCTGTGAAAAATGCCATTAGAATTTTGATGGGGATTGCATTGACTCTGTAGATTGCTTTTGGTAATATGAACATTTTAACACTATTAATTCTTCCAATCCATGAACACAGGATATTTTTCCATTTATTTGTGTCATCTTCAATTTCTTTCATCAATGTTTTATAGTTTTCAATATACAGATCTTTGACCTCTTTGGGTAAATTTATTTCTGAGTATTTTATTCTTCTTGATGCAATTGTAAATGGGACTGTTTTCTTAATTGTTCTTTCTGTTAGTTTCTTCTTAGCGTATAGAAACACAACTGATTTTTGTATACTGATTTTGTATCCTGAAACTTTGCGGAATTCACTTACTAGTTCTAACAGTTTTTTGGTGGAGTCTTTAGGATTTTCTATATATAGGATCACATTATCTGCAAACAGAGACAATTTTACTTCTCCCTTTCCAATTTTGATACCTTTTATTTCTTTTTCTTGCCTAATTGCTCTGGCTAGGATCCAGTAATATGTTGAATGAAAGTGGTGAGAGTGGGCATCCTTGTCTTGTTCTTGATCTTAGAAAACATTCTTTTAGATTTTCACCATTGAATATGATGTTAGCTGTGGGCTTGTCATATATGGCCTTTATTATGTTGAGGTACGTTCCTTCTATACCCAATTTGATGAGAGTCTTTATCATGAAAGGATGTTGAATTTTGTCAAATGTTTTTTCTACACCTGTTGAGATGGTCATATGAGTTTCATCCTTCATCTTGTTACTGTGGTGTATAATATTTATTGATTTATATAGGTTGAACCATCCTTGCATCCCAGGAATAAATCCCACTTGATCATGGTATGTGAATCTTTTAGTGTACTGTTAAATTTGGTTTGCTAATATTTTGTTGAAGATTTTTGCATCTATGTTCATCAGGGGCATTGGCCTGTAATTTTGTTTCCTTGTAGTGTCTTTTCTGGCATTGGTATCAGGCCATAATGCTGACCTCATAAAATGAATTTGGAAGTATTCCCTCCTCTTCAATTTTTTTAGTAGAGTTGGAGAAGGATTGGTATTAATTATTCTTTCAATGTAGAATTCACCAGTGAAGCCATCTGGTCCTGGGCTTTTCTTTGTTAGGAGGTTTTTGATTACTGATTCAATTTCCTTACTAGTAATTGATCTGTTCAGATTTTTTATTTCTTCATGATTCAGTATTGATAGGTTGTATGTTTCTAGGAATTTATCCATTTCTTCTATGTTACCGGCTTTGTTGGTGTATAATTGTTCATAGCAATTTCTTATGACTTTTAGTATTTCTGTGTTATCAGTTTTAATGTCTCCTCTTTCATTTGTGATTTTATTTATTTTTTGCTGAGGAAGATTCGCGCTGAGCTAACATCTGTACCAATCTTCCTCTATTTTGTACATGGGTCACCACCACAGCATGGCTGATGAGAGGTGCAGGTCTGCACCGGGGTTCTGAACCTGTGAACCTGGGCCACTGAAGCTGAGCATGCTGAACTTAACCACTACGCCATGGGGCCAGCCCTTCATTTCTGATTTTATTTATTTATTTGTGAGGAAGATCAGCCCTGAGCTAACATCCATGCTAACCCTCCTCTTTTTGCTGAGGAAGACCGGCCCTGAGCTAACATCTATTACCAATCTTCCTCCTTTTTTTCCCCTTTTTCTCCCTAAAGCCCCAGTAGATAGTTATATGTCATAATTTCACACCCTTCTAGTTGCTGTACGTGGGACACCGCCTCAGCATGGCCAGACAAGCAGCGCGTCGGTGCGCACCTGGGGATCTGAACCTCCATCAGTAGCGGAGTGCACGCACTCAACTGCCAAGCCATGAGGCCGGCCCCCATTTTTTATTTTATTTATTTGAGTCTTCTCTCTCTTTTTTCTTAGTCTAGCTAAAGTTTTATCACTTTTTTTCATCTTTTCAGAAAACTAGCTCTTGGTTTCATTGATCTCTTCTATTATCTTGTTAGTTTCTATTTCATTTATTTCTGCTCTGATTCTTGTTATTTCCTTCCTTCTACTAATTTTGGACCTAGTTTGTTCTTTTTCTAGTTCCTTGAGATGTAAAGTTAGATTGTTTATTTGAGATCTTTCTTTTTTCTTAATGTAGGTGTTTATCACTATAAACTTCCCCCACAGAACTGCTTTTGCTGCATCCCATAAGTTTTTGTATGCTATGTCTCCATTTTTATTTGTTTCACAATATTTTTTTTATTTCCCTTTTGATTTCTTGTTTGACCCATTGGTTGTTCAGGAGTGTGTTACTAAATTTCCACACATTTGTGACTTTTCCAGTTTTCCTCCTATTATTGATATCTAGTTTCACACCTTTGTGGTTGGAAAAGATACCTGATATGATTTCAATCTTCTTAAATTTGCTAAGGCTTGTTTTGTGACCTACACATGATCTATCCTGGAGAATGTTCCATGTGCACTTGAGAAGAATGTGTTTTCTGCTGCTGGATGGACTGTCTGTATATGTCTGTTAGATCTTTCTGGTCCAATGTGGATGGAATGTTCTGTATATGTCTGTTAGGTCCATCTGGTCAAATGTGTAGTTTAAGTCCAATGTTTCCTTACTGATTTTCTGTCCAGATGATCTATCCATTGTTGAAAGTGGGGTACTGAAGTCCCCTACTATATTTTATTTCATCAGTGAGGAATATTACTGAGAGTTGGATTGAGGTTTAAGTAAAGTAAACCATAAAATGTCAGAACTGAAAAGGACCTTGGAGAGTATCTAGCCCAGAGCTCTCATTTTACAGATAGGGAAACTGATGCTTAGAGAAAAGAATAAATTAGCTCAGGTCACCAAGTCAAATAAAGTTTGGTTCAAGTCATACAACATATATTCATTGAATGCTGACTCGATGCCAGGCAGACCCTATGCTAGTTGTTGGAGGTACAGTAGAGAATAAGGCAGATGTAGGCCCTGACCTCATTGACGTTTCTTACTTGAGATATTACTGACATATAACATTTTATTAGGTTCAGGTGTATAATATAATGATTCAGTATATGTATATATTGTGAAATGTTCACCACAATAAGTCTAGTTAACATCCATCACCATGCATAGTTACAAATTTTTTTTCTCATGATGAGAGCCTTTAAGAGCTACTCTCTTAGCAACTTTCAAATACACAATACAGTGTATGGCTTTTTAATTTGATATAGTCCCATTTGTTTATTTTTGCTTTTGTTGCCTTTGCTTTTGATGTCAAATCCAAAAAATCATCACCAAAACTGATGACAAGTTGCTTACTGCCTATGTTTTCTTCTAGGAGTTTTATGGTTTCAGGTCTCACGTTCAAATCTTTAATTCATTTTGAGTTGATTTTTGTATGTGGTGTAAGACAGTGGTCCAGTTTCATTCTTTTGCATGTGGCCGTCCAGTTTTCCCAACACCATTTATTGAAGAGACTGTCCTTTCCCCATTGCATATTCCTGGCTCTTCTGTTGTAAATTAATTGACCATTTATACATGAAGTCCCCTACTATTATAGTATTACTGTCTATTTCTCCCTTCAGATCCGTTAATATTTGCTTTATATATTTAGGTGCTCTGATGTTGGGTGCATAAATATTTACAATGGTTATATCCTCTTGATGAACTGACCTCTTTATCATTATATAATGAACTCCTTTGTCCCTTGTTATAGTTTTTGGCTTAAAGTCTGTTTTATCTGATATAAGTATAGCAATCTCTGCTTGCTTTTGGTTTCAATTTGCTTGGAATATCTTTTACCATCCTTTCACTTTCAGTCTGTGTGTCCTTAAAGTTGAGGTGAGTGTCTTGTAGACAGCATATAGTTGAGTCTTGTTTTTTTATCCATTCAGCGACTCTATGTCTTGATTGCAGAATTTAGTCCATTTACATTTAAAGTAATTATTGATAGGTGTGGACTCACTATTGCCATTTTACTAATTGTTTTCTGGCTGATTTGTAATTCCTTTGTTCCTTTCTTCTTCCCTTGCCCTCTTTCTTTGTGATTTGGTAATTTTCTGTAGCGATATCCTTAGACTCCTTTCTCTTTATCTTTTGTACATCTAGTATAGGTTTTTTGCTTTGTGGTTACCATGAGGCTTACATAAAACATCTTCTAGTTATAACAGTCTATTTTAAGCTGATAACTTTAAAAACATATTAAAGCTCTACATTTTGGGGGCTGGTCAGGTGGCGTAGTGGTTAAGTTCATGCATTCCACTTTGGCAGCCCAGGGTTTGCAGGTTCAGATCCCAGGCACGGACCACACCACTCATCAAGGCATGCTGTGACAGCATCCCACATACAAAATAGAGGAAGATTGGCACTGATGTTAGCTCAGGGACAATCTTCCTCAAGCAAAAAGAGGAAGACAGGCAACAGATGGTAGGTCAGGGACAATCTTCCTCACCAAACAAACAAACAAACAAGTTCTACATTTTTATTCTCCCCTCACCAACATTTTGGTTTTGATGTCACAATTTACATCATTTTACCTTGTGTATCCATTAACAAATTATTATAGTTATAGTTATTTTTAACTTGTCTTTTAACCTTCTTACTAGATTTATAAGTGATTTACCCACCACCACTATAACATTAGAGCATTCTGAATTTAACTACATATTTACCTCACGAATTTTAATACATTGTGTTTTCATTATCATTTAACTCAAAATACTTCCTAATTTCCCATTTTATTTCATCATTGACCCATGAGTTATTTAGGAGTATGTTATTTAGTTTACAAATATTTGGGCATTTTCCACACATCATTCTTTTATTGACTTCTAATTTAATTCCACTGTGGTCATAAAACATACTTTGTATGACTTGAGTCTGTTTAAATTTGAAACTTGTTTTAGGACCCAGAATATGATCTAACCTGGTAAATGTTCCATGTACACTGGAAGAGAAGGTGCATTCAGTTGTTTTTAGGCTGAGTGATCTATAAACATCAATTATATCAAGTAGGTTGATAGTACTGTCTTCTACATTCTTACTGATTTCCTATTTACTTATTCTATCAATTACTAGGAAAGGAATGTTGAAATGTCCAGATACAATTGTTAAATACAACTATAGATTTGTTCTGTTCTCTTTTCAGTTCTATCAGCTTTTGCTTCACATATTTTTGATTTATATAATTAGATGCATAAATGCATTATTAGGTTTCCTTGATGAATTAACCCCTTTATCTTTTTAGAATGACCTTTTTTATCTTTAGTAATATTCTCTGATCTTGAACCTACTTTGTCTGATATTAATATAGCCATTCCAGATGTTTTTTGATTAGTGTTAGCATGATATATCTTTGTCCATTCTTTTTTTTTTTTTTTTGTGAGGAGATCAGCCCTGTGCTAACATCTGCAATCCTCCTCTTTTTTGCTGAGGAAGACTAGTGGTGCGTTGGTGCGCGCCCGGGCTCTGAACTGGCGAACCCCGGGCCACCGCAGTGGAGAGCACACACTTAACCGCTTGTGCCACTGGGCCGGCCCCTCTTTGTCCATTCTTTTGTTTTTAACTTATCTGGGTCTTTATTATCTAAAGTATGTTCACTGGGGGCAGCATATCCTTGGGTTTTGCATTTTTACCCAATCTGACAACCTCTGTGAGACTATTCAACTCTACCTGTGTTACCCCTCTCTTCATCATGGCCTGGAAACTCTCTTCAGGCAGTAAGCTGGAGTGACTGTAGGGCTCACCTTGTTTATTTACTCTCTCTTAGAGATAACTGTTCTTTGTTGACTGATGTATAATGTGTTAAAAACCACTGTTAAAAAAAAAAGTTTTATACATTTTGCCCTTGTTTTTTCAGGTGGCAGGGTAAATCTGATTCCTATAATTCCATCTGGGCTAGAAGCAGAAGTCTTAATGCTTCACTGTTAATGTTATAGCACCTGCAACTTTCTTCAAAGGACTGTTCTTCAGTTACTACAGCCACTTCTCATGGAGAGGCAACAGTGCCTGAAGTTTACAAATCCCTAGAATAGCCAGTAGCCAGTGACTGGTTTAGGAGTATGAAAGCCTAATTCCTTTGCCGCCATGTGGGATAAACTCCTTCTTTGTAATTTATGCTCTGGAGCTCCTTGGGACCAGGCTGTTGTTGAAATCATACCCTTGCTTTTCTTACTCTCCTTTCCGGTCCTGCCTCCCTGACTCCCTTACTGGTTTCATATTGGAGCACATTTCTAATAAATCACTTTTACCTGAATCCATATCTCAATGTCAGCTTTTGGAGAACACAACCTAAAATTAGCTCACATTTTAAAATTGTTCTTCTGTAAAATGTCTCGATTGGTTTATTTTGTTTTTGCTCCCACAATTTTTTAATTGTTCATGTGCCCAAAAGAACTTTTGAATAAAAGTGTTGAGCTGAATAGATATTTAGAATATATCCAACCAAACTCCCTCATTTAATAAATGAAGCAACTGAGGCTCAGCATGTTAAATAAATAACTAACCCATGTTACATACCCTAAGAGTAACTGAGGCAAGCTCAAAATCAGGTTTCCTGATTTGGGCTTATTCAGGTAAAACATGCTTTTAATTTCATAGTGATCAGGTTTTACTAGGTATTAGTATGTTGCAAGCCCTTACTTATGAATATTGGCAGATATAAATGTTTGTGCAAACTTTTTCTGCAGGTGCAAGTTTGTACTTGTACCAGTCTGATTGCCTTCCTCATTTTATGATCTTTGCACATCAAATCCTTGGTGAAGGGTGAAGTGAATACCTGCATTTTAAAAAATCTTTTAAATTTAAATCTAATACCAAAATCCAATCATAGTCACATCTTCTCTCTCTCTCTCTCTCCTTCCCTCAATCATAGGCAATGTGAATTTTAAGCAAAAATCACAGAGTCTTCAATGACTTATTGGTGTACAGTGACCCTATATAGTGCTATGATCTTGGGACTGGTGGCCATGTTGAACTTTAAGCAAAGAGAAGTGGAGATACTTCTGGATTCCATGTTTTCATCTTTCTTAATTTAACCTTATTTTGTAGCACATCCTTCAGTTGTTTCTTAATGTTATTTTCTGTGTAGATGTCCTCAACTTTATCTTCCAATTTTTTTTTTTTTCCCCAAAGCCCCAGTAGATAGTTGTAGGTCATAGTTGCACATCCTTCTAGTTGCTGTACGTGGGACGCGGCCTCAGCATGGCCGGAGAAGCGGTGCGTTCGTGTGCTCCGGGATCCGAAGCCCGGCCGCCAGTAGTGGAGCAAGCGCACTTAACCGCTAAGCCACGGGGCGGCCCTATCTTCCAATTTCTGTTGACTCTATTTCTGATATCATATTTTTACTTTCCAGTATCTCTTTCTTATTCTCCTAAAGTTCCACTTGTAGATAGCCTTCTGTTCTCGTTTTATGTAATCAGTATCTTCTTCTCTTATTTCTTTTTAAGTTATTAATACAGTGGAGTTTTTAAAGTATTATTCTGCTCCCTACGTTGACTATTTTCTTTAAGTTCTTTTTATCTATTGGTTTCTTTTTGTCTCTTTCATGTTAGATGCTCTCTATACCTAGACTGAGAGACAAAAATGCTAATTCACAACTCTGCCTGCCTACATGGAATTTATTTATTCATATTAGGGTAATGTTGACTGGTAGGCTTAACATTAGAGTAGGGTTTCTCATCTTTGGCACTATTGACATTTTGGATAGGATAATTATTTTAGGGGATGGGGAGGGGGGGATGATATGCTATCCTATGCATTGTAGGATGTTTAGTAGCATCCCTGGCCCCTAGCCGCTAGACGCCAGTAGCACACCTTTCCCCCACCTCCCTCAGTTGTTTACAGTCAAAAATTTCTCCAGACATTGCCAAATGGTCCCCAGGGGCAAAACTGTCCCTAGTTAATAACCACTGCATTATGGTGATGAGAGTTTTGAGAGTTTCTTGGAGAGAGATTCTCCAGTTTCCTGCTTTCTGAGTGAGGAGTATGAACCTGGTTACTAGTATTCAGAAGTCAAGCAGAGGAATGGACCTGGGCATGTCACCGTTCAATATATAGACTTTGACCTAACCTCTGTGGAATAATGGTCTCTCAAAGATGTCCACATCCTAATCCCAGAAATCTGTGAATATGTTATGTTACATGGCAGAGAAGAATTAAGATTGCAGATACAATTAAGATTGATAATCAGCTGACCTTAAAATGGGTAGATTAACCTGGATTATACAGTTGGATTTAAATATGGAAGAGGAAGGCAGCAGAGTCAATGTCAAAATGATGCAACATGTGAAAGACTTAACTGGCCATTACTGGCTTTAACGACGGAAAGGGGCCATGAGCCAAGACATGCAGCTTCCTCTAGAAGCTAGAAAAGACAAGAAAACAGATTCTCCCCTAAAGCCTCCAGAAAGGAATTCAACCCTGCTGACACCCTGATTTTAGCCCAATGAAACCCATAGTGGACTTCTGACCTCCAGAACTGTAAGATAATAAATTTGTGTCTTTTTAAACCATTAAGTTTGTAGTAATTTGTTATAGCAGCCATAGGAAACTAACACAATCTCATTGCTTTCAGTGTGGAACTTTACCATTCACCCTCAGCCCTGCCTGGGATTCTCAAGCCCAGAACCATCCTGGGACAATCTCTCCCAGCATGAATCAACAAGTCCTACCTATTGTCTGTCAACACTGAAGAAAGGGCAGTCTCCAGGCTTCTGGGCTGGGGAAGGGATCTAAGGAGCAAACTGCTTCTTAAGCAGCTTTCAACTAATCCTCCCATTTCAAGCCCCCTCAACTCCCCAAGTATATTTAGAGGTACCTGGTGTCTACAATTCCTAAAGTTTTCTAGGATTCTGCAACAGAGATAGACTTGTCTTTATTATTGCAAGTACATTTCCTCTTTCTCTGTTCTGCTAAGTCAGTCACTACTCTTATAGAAGGAAAGTACCTTAACATAATAAAGGCTATATATGACAAAGCCCCAGCTAATATCATCCTCTGTTTTTTTGTGTGTGTGAGGAAGATCAGCCCTGAGCTAACATACATGTCAATCCTCCTCTTTTTACTGAGGAAGACCGGCCCTGAGCTAACAACTATTGCCAATCCTCCTCCTTTTTTTCCCTTTTTCTCTCCAAAGCCCCAGTAGATAGTTGTATGTTATAGTTGCACATCCTTCTAGTTGCTGTATGTGGGATGCCGCCTCAGCATGGCCGGACAAGCAGTACGTCGGTGCATGCCCAGGATCCCAAGGTGGGCTGTCAGTAGTGGAGCGCGCGCACTTAACCGCTAAGCCACGGGGTCGGCCCCACTAATATCATTCTCAATGGTGAAAAACTGAAAGCTATCCCTCTAACAACAGAAACCAGATAAGGATGCCCACTTTCACCACTCCTGTTTAACAGAGTATTAGAAGTCCTAGCCAGAGCAATCAGGCAAGATTGGAAAGGAAGAAGTGAAACTGTCCCTATTTGCAGATGACATGATTTTATATATAGAAAACCCTAAAGAATCTACCAAAAAATTTTTAGAAATAATAAATGAATATGGCAAAGTTGCAGGATACAAAATCAACATACACTGTGTTTCTATACACTAACAATGAAGTAGCAGAAAGAGAAATTAAGAATACAATCCCACTTACAATTGCAACAAAAAGAATAAAATACCTAGGAATAAACTTAACCAAAGAGGTGAAAGATCTGTACAACGAAAACTATAAAACATTGTTGAAAGAAATTGAAGACGACATAAAGAAATGGAAAGATATTCCATGCTCTTGGACTGGAAGAATTAACATAGTTAAAATGTCCATACTTCCTAAAGCAATCTATAGATTCAATACAATCCCTATCAAAGTCCCAACAACATTTTTCACAGAAATAGAACAAAGAATACTAAAATTTATATGGAACAACAAAAGACCCCAAATAGCCAAAGGAATCCTGAGAAAAAAGAACAAAGCTGGAGGTATCACACTCCCTGATTTCAAAATATACTACAAAGCTATAGTAACCAAAACAGCACGGTACTGGTACAGAAAACATGGAACAGAATCGAGGCCCAGAAATAAACCCACACATCTATGGACGGCTAATTTTCGACAAGGGAGCCAAGAATATACAATGGAGAAAGGAAAGTCTCTTCAATAAATGGTGCTGGGAAAACTGGACAGCCACATGCAAAAGAATGAAAGTAAGCCATTATCTTACACCATACACAAAAATTAACTCAACATGGATTAAAGACTTCAATGTAAGACCCGAAATCATGAAACTTCTAGAAGAAAACATAGGCAGTACACTCTTCAACACTGGTCTTAGCAACATATTTTCAAGTACCATGTCTGACTGGGCAAAGGAAACAAAAGACAAAATAAACAAATGAGACCACATCCAACTAAAAAGCTTCTGCCCAGCAAAGGAAACCATCAACAAAATGAAAAGACAACCTAACAATTGGCAGAAGATATTCACAAACCATATGTCTGATAAGAGGTTAATATCCAAAATATATAAAGAACTCCTAAATCTCAACAACAAAAAAACTAACAACCCAATTAAAAAATGGGCAAAAGCTCTGAACAGACATTTCTCCAAAGAAGATATACAGATGGGCAACAGGCACATGAAAAGATGTTCAACATCATTAACTATCAGGAAAATGCAAATCAAAATTACAATGAGATATCACCTCACTCCCATCAGAACGGCTATAATTAACAAGACAGCAAACAACAAGTATTGGAGAGGATGTGGAGAGAAGGAACTCGCATACACGGCTGGTGGGAGTGCAAACTGGTACAGCCACTATGGAAAAGAGTATGGAGATTCCTCAAAAAAAAGAACAGAACTACCATACGACCCAGCTATTCCACTGCTGGGTATTTATCCAAAGAACAGGAAAACACAAATGTGTAAAGATACATGCACCCCTGTGTTCACTGCAGCATTATTCACAATAGCTAAGACTTGGAAGAAACCTAGGTGCCCACCAAGGGATGAATGGATAAAGAAGATGTGGTATATATATGCAATGGAATACTATTCGGCCATAAGAAACCAGGAAATCCAGCCATGTGTGACAGCATGGATGGATCTTCAGGGTATTATGCTAAGCGAAATAAGTCAGAGGGAGAAAGTCAAATAGCGAACCATCTCACTCATGAGCAGAAGATAAAAACAACAACAATCAATCACATAGAGACAGAGATTGGATTGGTGGTTACTGGAGGGGAAGTGGGGAAGGAGACCGGGCAAAGGGATGATTAGGCACATGTGTGTGGTGATGGATTGTAATTAGTCTTTGGGTAATGAACATGATGTAATCTATACAGAAATCAAAATATAATGATGTACACTTGAAATTTTTTGTTATAAACCAATGTTACCGCAATTAAAAAAAAAAAATCAGTCACCACTCATCCTCATTCCTTCTTCCAAAATTTATGGACATCTTTTGTCTGCTTCCTTTCTCATTCTTTTTGATCCTTAAGAGTTCATGCTGTTTTGGTTCTTTACTGTCATTTTAGTGGGACTTTAAGAAATAATGGAAATAAATACTTATGTTCAACTACCATGCTTAACTAGTTTTATTTTTTAGCTGACACTTTATTGGGCCCTTACTGAGTACTAGATTTTTGGATAAAGCCTCACAGGAATTTTATTATTTGAATCTTATAATACCTCTAAGGGGTAGATACTATCACTTTCATCCACATTTTATAAATAAAACTAAAGCTTGATTCAGGTGACAAAGCTAATATGGAACAGAACTGGGATGGAACCCAAGTCTTTCTGACTCCCAACACCATTTTTCTAAACAATTATGCAATCTTGTTAATTTTCACAAGTTTCACTCTAGAACGGGGGTCAGCAAACTATGGCCCACTGGCCTTTCATCAGTTTTTATAAAATTTTATTGGGAACATAGCCACACCCATTCATTGACTATTGTTTATGTCTGCTTTTGTGCTACAATGTTAGAGTTGAATAGCGGAAACAATCTGGCCCGCAGACTATAAAATATTTACTCTCTGAGCTTTTGTGAAAAAATTTGCTGACCCCTGCTCTAGAAAATAACCTTACTAAGTTTTGAAGTCATGGTGTCTTCAGGTAGTTAAAACTTTTATTACTGTTTCAAATCAAAGGCATTCTTTCGATTGTTCCCTCAACCTTTTGTTATCCTGCAGATAGCAATCTTTGGTCATGGTTGAAAAAGAAAAGTATCCTTTTTTTTTTTTGTGAGGAAGATTAGCCCTGAGCTGACATCCAATGCCAATGCTCCTCTTTTTGCTGAGGAAGATTGGCCCTGGGCTAACATCTGTGCCCACCTTCCTCTACTTTATATGGGACACCGCCACAGCATGGCTTGACAAGCGGTGCGTCGGTGTGCACCCAGGATCTGAATCTGCGAACCCCGGGCCACTGAAGCAAATCACACACACTGAACCGTTATGCCAGCGGGTTGGCCCCAGGGAAAGTCTCTAAACCATCTCCTTTGTGAAGTCTTTCCCACACTCAGTCATATTTGCTCCCTTTTCTGTGCTCCTACCTCAATTATTATAATTATAGTAGTTAATACAGTTTGATTCACATAACTGTTACTAGTTGTGATTCACCTAGGATCTACCAGGTGCTGCAGCTGAACAGATATTTACTTAATAAGCATTTATTAAATACATTCTAAGTGTCAGTGTTCTAGACACTGGAGATACAAAAATGAATACGGCAAAATACGTATTCTATTTAATTAGGTACAAAAATAGAAAAGCAGCTCAGCATGGAGTCTGGGCCTACCGTCTCTGCAACAATTGTAGCAGAATCACCAGAAGTGCTTGGGTAACATCCCAGACCTAATGAATCAGAATCTCTGGCAGGGAGATCCAGTAATCTGTGTTCTTAATCAGAACTTCAGATGATACTTAAGCAGGAAAGTCTGAGAATCACTGCAACAGTAGATAGGAAAGACTGTCTCTAAATGTGCAAGTATTATGAGAGTAAGAACAAATCTCACATGATCTCCCTTAATACAAACCACTTTCTGTCAAAATGTCATCTTGTGTTGCTCACTTCTTCCTTCCAAAAAATTACTAGATGTGCTTAATTGTGAACTTGGACATTGCTCCCATCTCTTACTAAACTTGTCTTTTTCACCATTGTAACCCTATACCTGGCACAGTTCCTGGCACATACTAGATATCAATAATTTGTGTTCAACTGTTGAATATGCAAAGGGAAATCTCTCCAAGCTGTCCCAGTAGAAAGAAATAGCAGTTTTTCCACTTTTGGACTGGAATGGTATGAGGATCATTTGAGTACAAGGAAGGTAACACACCCAGGCAAATGTTTGGTCAATTTATGCTGTTTTCTTCCCTCTACAAACCCTTCCTTCCAGCTCTCAGAGCCACTACCCTTGTGGGGACTATCAACCTCCCCCTCAAGGCTAAGCTAGACCAACTAGAGACAAACGGACTAGTGGAAAAGGTCAGGCATATGGATTCTTCTTTACTGTAGATAATCTCTTTCTAGAGGCTTTAGTCTGCAGAGAGCCTTGGAGTACCTTTTAAAAAGGATTACCTAGGGCCGGCCCGGTGGCTTAGCCGTTAAGTGCGCACGCTCCACTGCTGGCAGCCCGGGTTCGGATCCCTGGTGCGCACCGACGCACTGCTTCCCCGGCCATGCTGAGGCCGCGTCCCACATACAGCAACTAGAAGGATGTGCAACTATGACATACAACTATCTACTGGGGCTTTGGGGGAAAAAAAAAAGGAGGAGGATTGACAATAGATGTTAGCTCAGAGCCACTCTTCCTCAGCAAAAAACAAAAAGAGGAGGATTAGCATGGATGTTAGCTCAGGGCTGATCTTCCTCACAAAACAAAACAAAAAAAAGGATTACCTACCTCTGAGGATGATAGATACTCAAGTATCTACAATGAGAGGTTTATAACAATGGACTCTTTCTATACCTGCTACAGATCTACCCCTCCTACTAGAACTCTGAATTATTTTGCTGGAGGCTACAACATTCTGAGCAGTTTGTTGGGAGTTGACGGAGG
Organism: Diceros bicornis minor; assembly: GCF_020826845.1. NCBI lineage: Eukaryota > Metazoa > Chordata > Mammalia > Perissodactyla > Rhinocerotidae > Diceros > Diceros bicornis. The sequence goes on along the minus strand of NC_080755.1, from coordinate 12,439,801 downwards.
TGGGGATAACTCACCCGGTACAAGCTTAGCAGGGCTGAGCAGCTGCAGCTTGTTGGGCAAGCCTTTGATGCAGACTGGTTGGACAGGTTCCTGATCTACAGAAGAACCGGTTTGACTGGCCTGTTATGCCAACATATTCTGGTTTGATTCCATGTTCCACAGACGGTAGAAACCTGCCCAGCCAGTCAAATGAAAGGCATATTAGGTTCTTCACTGCACACTGTATATAGCTCAGATGCAGCAGAACTCTTCCACACAGCAGTAGTGTCTAGCAAACTCGAGTGTGGTCCAGAGGGGTGGCTTCCTCTGTCTTACTGTTCAAGTTCATAGCTTCAGGGAAAGTCAGCAGTGAAACACCTTCTGCTTTTGGCCAAGAGCAGAGGTTTTCTAAATAAATTGAAAGGTAAGTTAATACTTTTTTTGTATTTCTCAATTTTTTATGCACTTTTAGAAGGTTAAATTCAGAAATGATGTTTAAGAACTTATCTATTTTTAACATGGCAATATTTACATTATACCTTTTATGTAAAGCTGGTGACATATTGTTTTATAATACTTGCATACATGTTCATTGATTTGTTTTGATAAAGGTTATTTGGTATATAATACACTTGCTATTTTTTTTTTTGTAAGTTGGGCATGGCTATAGTCATTAAGAAAGCTAAGGCTGAATAATTTTACTAAATATATTTCGTCTATTAACGATTCATCTTGAACCATCTACTTCTTTGATAATATACTATTAAGTTTTACAGGCTGTTGCTATATGGCAACAATTTTATATGGTAAACCTAATTGTGGATAAAATAATAATTGCCTTTTTAAGGCATAAAAAAAATAGTCTCGGCCTGCTTGGTGATCCTAAGTACATAGAGGAACAATTCACAGCAAGAATTGAGAAGTGTGAAAAACAAAGATTGTGGAATCTGGTAACTGATTAACTATTGGAGCTCAAAAGTACTTGTTGAGCTGAATAGAAAGGAATGAAGACAGGTTTTGTCATGCCTATTTAGGACTGAAAAACTTTTTAGGTTCAAGGATATTTGGATCTTCTTTTCATTTATATTTTAAAATAATTCTTTTACTTTTCTTTCTTTGCTCTAATTATTTTAGTAGTTTGTGTCATTTAAAATGAAAGTTACCAATCCCTTTATTTTGCATACCAAATTACCCCGTTGGTTATTAATATTAGATTGAATTAAATGCACCCATCTTCTGGGCATTCAATTTAGCATAACATATGAATCAATTTAGCTGACATATGAATTTATCTGGGAATTAAAATAACTTTTTTAACAGATTTATACTGAATATTTTCCTCTCAAGAGCTATCTGTAGGCCATCTTAATATGAATGCTTTGAACAGCAAGACTGATGCATCCTTTGCATTGCCCCTGGAGTCCACGTTCAAACTCAAAGGCTAAAAGAGTTTCTCTAGGATGTTAATGAAGAATTAAAAAATATGTGAGAAGAAATGTTCAGATGAGATTTCAGTTTTTTGCAGGGAAACCCTTTGGATACCTTTTAGTCCTACTCCAAGACATTCTGCATAAAACTTCTGATAATTTAGCTAAACTTCTAAAAAGCTATGTAATGTTGAATCTGCAAAAGGAATGTGCTGATTCAGCAAACCAAAATTAATTTTATTCAGCATAAACTGTATTCTGACAATTTGGGGGGAATACAGATTGAAATTTTTAGTTGGTTGAATTTTACTCTTTTCAATTAGTTTTCAAGCAAGATATAGATATATGTCAATACAGTATACTTTAGTGTTTCTGGTAAATATATAGAGTAATTTAGAAAATGTAAACCATACTGTTTAAAATACAAGGCTTACTGTTTAAAGATAAACTTAATCTGGGGTTCTAATTTATTTATTGAGCACTTTTTATGTTTACGGTTTTGAGGAAAGCTATTTAGGAACTAGATATGTATTTCATATAAAATCTATGGGTAAAATTTCAAGCCTAACTCTAAATTCTGGAGAGGGATTCTAGTCTATAGTTTTCATTTACTAGAATTTTCAGTTTCAAAAATATAAAAGTCGTATTAAATATGACTTTTATGTATTTTCCATAAATGATTCCTTTTAATATTGATAACTCATGATGTTTCGATTAAAATTAAGGAATATGGATTTCAATCAAATTAAGAGTCAAGTGTGTTTGTACATGTGTGTGTCTGCGTGTGTGTATATATAGCCCTATATTCTCAGGGCCCAGGTCAAAAAGTGTTTTCTCAGTTAAAAATCTTTTTATTTTTTAAGTCTAGCCAGGGATGCATTCCTTTGTCTTTATTCCTAGCCACACAGTTGCACACAATGCCTCTTTTTATCAACAATGCTAGCTTTCTTAACAATTGTAACCTCTTTCCTTCCTGAATATCTGCATGTGTTTCCTACCAAAAGCACTTGGAATCGTGACATTTTTGAGCTAGAAAGACTCTTAAAGAATAACTAATGAATCCAACTCCTCATTTTTGAGTTGAATGAAAAGCCCAAAAATGTAGCTGTATCACTACTTCACAATCCAAAGGTAGAGCTGGGACCAGAACATCCCAGTTTCCTGAATACAAACTCAGACTAATATTTTTTCAGTACCCTACACTGACTCTTCTGAATACTACATGAAATCTAATCTGTTTTCTAAAGGATTTGTAAAAAGGTAAAATTGTGTTATATAGTTATGTTAATGAGTTTTTGCTAAACTAAGAAATTATTTGCTTTTATATGTTAATCTATATCATTACTGCCCCCAAACTTTTTCGGCAGAGTGGCTGAATTTATGGGGTTGCCATTGGTAATGAAGGTGACTACCCCTTCCAACCCTAATCTCTTAATGCCATCATAAAATTTTGCATCAAACCGATAAGAGTACCTCACATTCCTTCACATTTGCCCAGAGTAGTTGTGGATCCTGCTGTCATTTTCTGACTTAATATTGCTTTAAACTCTCAATTGTTTATTTTCTTAGTATGTATGTATGTATTTTTGTATTGTTTTAGTCACTCACATGGATATAGTTTACGATTTGCCTAAGAAGTTAGTACTTCTAAAATTTGGTGAGAACTGACAGGAAAATTTCAATAAGGTTATGAAGACCAGAATTGCAGGATTTAAAACCCATCTTATAGGTGATAGAACCTGTTAATTAAGGGGTGAGCTCTTGATACAATGCTCTGCACACAAGTGTTCAAAAAATGCTTTAAACGTTTTTAACTTCAGGAATTCCAAGGAAATGGGACTACAGAAAGCTTCAGAACCAAAAGCTCAGAATATGTCAATTCAGATTCCTGGAACTAAATGTTAATTCTCCTAATCCCCTTATCTTTTCACAGGTAAAAGCCTACCTGAGGGATGCTTCTAAATTTGGTAAATTTAGTTAAGTCCAAGTGGACTCTGGAAAATAATTACTTCCATTTCTTTCTTATCTTTACAATTAAGAGAAAAGGTAGTATATTGAAAAACATAGGGGCTTTTGAGCCAAAATGAGATCAGTTCAAATTCTGACTGCTACAAACTAGTTTATCCTTGGGAATTATTTAACTCTCTGAGTTCTCTTTTCTCCATCTGTAAGTTAAGGAAACTAATACCACTCTCTAAGAGTTGTCAGAAGGATTAAGTGATTAAATGAGATATTGTGTGTAAAACACCTAGCACAGTTCTTAGAACATAGTAGATGCAGCAAATGTCAATATACTTCCCACTCCTTTAGAATATGTAATAAATTTCAACAAATAGCTTGAGTAAGAGAAGTCAAAGCTTAACTTAGAATATACATTTTATTTTTGTCAGAGAGATATATCAGCAACCTTGGAAAGCATTAAGATTTAATATTGGATAATATTTTAACCTTATTAAACTAAAAAATTAGGGCCGGCCCGGTGGCTTAGCGGTTAAGTGCGCATGCTCCGCTACTGGTGGCCCGGGTTTGGATCCCGGGCGTGCACCGACGCCGCTTCTCCGGCCATGCTGAGGCCACATCCCATGTACAGCAACTAGAAGGATGTGCAACTATGACATACAATTATCTACTGGGGCTTTGGGGAGAAAAAGGAGGAGGATTGGCAACAGATGTTAGCTCAGAGCCTGTCTTCCTCAGCAAAAAGAGGAGGATTAGCGTGGATGCTAGCTCAGGGCTGATCTTTCTCACAAAAAAATAAAAAATAAACTAAAAAATTAGAAACCCATATAATTGAGTCCAATTAAAGAATCACTTCAAAGAAGAAGCCTTTGTTAAATGTATTTTGAGATTTTGAGAGCAATATACCAAGGTGATTAAAAGGTTTAAATAATTTTAAAAAATTCAAATTGCAATCATCTATACCAAAGAAAGGAACTGTGACATTGACAGTCTAAGTTACACCTTACTGTACCTGGTATCTGAGTTTTCCAAAGGCATTTTATATCTATTTATATCTATTATTTCATATGACATCAGATTAGTTGGCCAAGGATTTCTATATACTCAAAGGATAGTGCTCTTTCTACTACCAATTGAATTAATTCTTCAGGGCTCTAGAATATGTTTTTCCTCCAAAATATTCTCTTCCAAATTAAATTTATTGTAGGTTAGTATTAAATTATATTGCATTCTCTTGATAGTAAATAATGACAGGGAGAGTAAGTCCAAAATGTATTGAGTGTAAGAAGTAAGATAGAATGGGGGGGCCGACCCGGTGGCGTAGTGCTTAAGTTTGCACGCTCCACGTCAGTGGCCTGGGGTTCGTGGGTACAGATCCCAGGCGCAGACCTACACGCTGCTCGTCAAGCCACGCTGTGGCAGCATCCCACATACAAAATAGAGGAAGATTGGCACAGATGTTAGCTCAGGGCAAATCTTCCTCATGCAAAAAGAGGAAGATTAGCACAGATGTTAGCTCAGGGCCAATCTTCCTCACCAAAAAAAAAGAAAAAAAGATAGAATAGGATTTAACATTTTCTAAAAATAATATTAAATTAGCCTTAGACTGATAAATTGATTAGGAGACAGAGCCAATGAGCAAAGTTCACAAGTGGGATATTTATGAAATGTATGTGATTGGTCAGAAGGTAGTTCAGAATAACATGACAAAACATTCTAAAAGCTTGCCTAACTAAGGTTGGGTCAATTGACACATCTTCCAATGTGTGAATAAAGAACAGGAAATAGGTTATGACTTGATATTAGAACCAACAAATAGATCCGCTTATAACATAAACTGATCTTATTGAGCTCTTGCAATCAACTTTAATTTCCTGAAAGATGTTTAACTGCTACATAAATAAGCTTTACGCTGATACTATAATTTGAAATGTATATTCACGGTAAACGAATTTTGTTTTTCTCCAAGTGAAAAGCTTATAGGTAGATGGTATACCTAAAGACAAAAGTACCACTTCACCAATTTAGCCCACTAATTATTCTTATTAAAACTATTTTATTAGATACATAAGCAATTTAGCCTTGTGACTATTCATTAAATTAGTATTTAATTTGCATTTATTTTCATACATTTAGAGTGCATATTATAATAAACAACTGAAAAGAAGGCAGAGTAATATAAATTTAAAATATATTTTTAAAATGTTTCTATATAAATAGCTAATTTGGATAATTTAGGACTAACAACCAAACTTACTATGCTTCAAAAACTAACTGGGAAATAGAAAATGTCATAAGCTCATCGTGTTAAAGACATATAACCTTAAAAGTTATCAGAACACTAAAAAAGTACTTATCTTTGAAGTACTGACAAAGTGAAAATATACCTTGCATAACAAATTTTTAGTTTCGAAGTTCTATCTTAAGTCTATTCTCTTGAAGGTTCTTTGCCTATCATTTCTACAATGATTTAGATTAGAAGCAAGAAACTCTTCCTTCCAACATGAAAACACTTTAAATCTAATGAATTTCTGAATGAATCTTGAAACATAAAGAAATACAAGATCGATAACTTTATGTAGCTTGCAGTACAATATTTACAGACATGGAGCAATATTATAGAATTCTGTGTTGAGGTCTTCTATAAAAAATTTACATTTAACATATACAGGTCTAAATTTGGAGGGCAGGGGTCTCCTAACTGAAAGTAGATGAAATACAATCTGAGATGGAAGGATTATTCACATTTCTGAAAATATTAATATTGTAATCAATATTCAATAATATAATAAGTACTGAATGGTAAATACCATCTACATAGCATTTTAGTGAGCTGTTAAATTCCACTCTAGTCACTTTCCAAGCTATTGTTTGACAAAATTTAAAACAAATATATGTTGCTCAGGAACAAGTGTACTGTTTTTTAACTATAATATAGAACTAACCACTGGAACCTGCCTACAGGCCAGGAATCTGTATACTGGACCTGGAACCAGGTTACATTGGAACCTGGCTGCAGGCCATTCAGCAAGAAAAGTTGTCCTGCCCATTCCAGCATGACGATACCAGTCTCTTTTCCCCCAGTTTTACTTGTTAAGATGTGAGTGTTTACTTCTTTGAAATGAATGACATGTTGTTCTAGTTCCACTAGTAAGTGCAAATTAAACACACCTAGCGTAAATTAAATTCTTAGCAGTTCCTTGTTACCATAACAAACCACATGTTAATACTAATGTTAAAGCCAAGTAAGCACTATCAAATCAAATTTCTATAAAAGAAGAGCACAGTGACTCAAATTAAAATTGGGATGTTTTTTTAATCTGACTTCCCTGGCTGTGGTTTGTCTGCTCAGTTTATTAGAACATGTGATTAATGGTGCCATGATACTAATTGAGTCCTCGTGGAGTCAGTTAGCTTTAATTTATTTTGTAGTCACAGATTATATCCAGCAGTATTACTACTGTAATAATGTAGCAATGTTTCTCAAAGTGTTGTTGCTGGACAATCTGATTCACTTGGGGGATGCCTATCAAAAATGCATACGGCTGAACTCCATTCTAGACATATCACATTAGAATCTCTAGTGGGTAGATCCTATGAATCTATATATTTACATATTTTCTAGATTATTCTAATGTTCAACGACGTTTGAGAAGCAGCAAGAAAAGATTCTCTTGCCCATAAGAGACTGAGCAAGAGTATATGAGTTCCTTCAAATCCAGCCATTATCACTATCAAAAAATAGCCTCAAATGCACATGGTCCAACCAAACCAGGGTCAACATTAACATCCTTACAAATTACTGCACACAATTAATTTGACTGTCCCATCCATGAATGCCAACTTTCAAAAGTTAAATTTTTCACTAATAACTTAAAAATAGTGAAATGAAAATCTTATGTTTAACCTTTATCTCTTAGGTTGGGTTCTCTGTGGAAAGTAGAGCCTGCGTCCTCCAGATTACGTGCAAATTCTTTATTTGGGAAGTCATCCCAGGGAAGAGGAGTGGGGAATTAGGAGAAGGAAATGGGGAGGGAGGGAAAGCCAATACAAAGTGCACCCTGGAGCTTATCCCCGACTAGGGCTAATGGGGCTCAATCCCAGTACCTTCTTAGGAGCCACGAAGCTCCCTCAGAATTGCCTGCGAGAAGATGTGAGAGAGGAGCACTTAGTCACCTGTTCTGACTTTCATCCGTTAAGGGATGCCTCATAGGTTATTTCCTCATATTTTCAGGTTGTGCTGCTGTTTCCAAAGGCTTCAGAGAAGGTCCCAGGGCAGAAAGTCAGGCGAGGGGCTGTCAGGTTTCACCTGCGTGAATCTGGCTGTCACTGCAATGGCTGGAGCAAGCAAGGCCCAAAAGGTATCCAGTACATCACTATTATAGGACAAATAGGGTGAAATGCCTTTTTCCTTAGTTTACCAACATAATTTTAACTAATACACTACATAACTAAAATGGATTTTATGAGAAATGAGTACAGCAATTTCAAACGGAAAGTGAGGAACTTGAGCCTATTTTTGTCTGATATATTTGACCCATTCCCACAGAACATGAGATGCACTGAAACTTGATCTTCTGTGAGAAAGGTATTTTCTAATAAACTACATTTCATTTCCTGAATTTGGTTGCCAATTTTTAAAGGGCCAAACAGCAGCAAAATGAACAATTAGTATGTACTCTGTAAATACTTTTATTTCCAGCATTGATCCAAAGACTTTATTGTTTAAGTTTACATTGGTAAAATTCTAGTAAAAAGAGATTGACTATGCTGAACCCTCAAGTAACACTTCTCATTATAGTGAAACACGGAATTTTGAATAGTACAAGTTTGTCTTGGACTGTGTCCAAGAGGGTCTAGTTACAAGAACTAATTCATTATAATGTATAATGTGATCCTGGAGCATGGCTCTGAAAAATACGTTAGATGGAGGCTCTAGTCAGGCAGATTAAGCCACTTATGTGCTTTAATTAAGTAAATACCATATTTGTTTGCATAATGACAGAAACTTAGTTTAGCGAAAACGAGGAAGAGATAGGTACAAATACAGAAATCTGATTAAAAGCATATCATCTTTTTATTTAACTTGAATTATATTAAAACAGAATAATTATCTGAGTTTAAAAAAAAACTCTTAGAAGGAGATTAAATTAGCTAATGAATTGATAAGGATGAAACAGGGAAACTAGACTGAGCAGAGAACAGAAATAAGAAAAAGCGGGACACACACTGCTGAACAAAGCTCAACAACAGATCCTATTTTCAAAAGGAGTTATCAAATATACTCAGACCTTCACTAAACTAGCTCAGATCACAATCAACTTGACACCAACACTCCCTTTCTTGGACCTGAAGCTTAGTAGATCATAAATCTCTGCTAAATAAATGATTTCTTTTTTTCATTTTTTTTTTTTTTTTGTGAGGAAGATCAGCCCTGAGCTAACATCCATGCCAATCCTCCTCTTTTTGCTGAGGAAGACTGGCCCTGGGCTAACATCTGTGCCCATCTTCCTCCACTTTATGTGGGATGCTGCCACAGCATGGCCTGACAAGCAGTGCATTGGTGCACGCCCAGGATCTGAACCCCGGCCACCAGCAGCGGAGCATGCACACTTAACCGCTACGCCACGGGGCCAGCCCCAATAAATGATTTCTTATAACCACCAATTTCTGAAATAAACGAATAAATTAGTTTCTTCTTTCTATACAATCCTGTGGTTGGGCTAGATGATTTGTAAAGTCCCTTGGAATATAATAGAAATAACAACAATATAATAATATTACCTGACTTTTAAAGCTTTTTTTTTTTTGAGGAAGATTGGCCCTGAGTTAACATCTGTTGCCAATCTTCCTCTTTTTCTTTTTTTCTCCCCAAAGCCTCAGTACATAGTTGTAGAGCTGTAGCTCTTCTATGTAGGACGCCACCTCAACACAGCCTAATGAGTGGTGAGCAGGTCCGAGCCCAGGATCCAAACTGGCGAACCCCGGGCCTCCGAAACAGAGCACAGGAACCCAACCACTACGCCACCGGGCCGGCCCCTACTTGACTTATTTTAAATTTAATTATGCGAATCAAATAAGGTACGTAAAAGCACTTAAAAAATCGTAATCTAATCCCTTCTATAATTAGAAATCTCTCACAATTTACATAGCAATTCAACAATTTCACTATAATTATTAACTTTAGCAATTTAAGAGATCTCTCTGATTAGCTATAGCTCTTAAATCTATCTACTATTAACACCAGTTCCTTACACTGTTTGAATATATACATGATCACTCAGTCCTATCAACAATTCTGTGAAATATCCAAGGTATATATTATTTTCTTCATATCACTGATAAACAACTGAGGCACAGAGAAGTTAAATTACTTAATAGGATTATAATTAAAAATTAGAATTCATCCAACAAATTAGGCGGAGCTGCTGCTGATTCCCCACTATTAACCTATACAAATACTTTACTATATACTTACAGTTTCCAGAACTCACCATGATTCTCCTGAGCAGAACATCTGCACATGCCTGGAAAGCCTTCTACTCCTCTGCTCCCAACAGGCATGCTGCTTAAAACTTCTATGAAGTCTTCTTTAAGAAGTTTCATATATATTATTTCCTTCTTTTTGTTTTTTTGTGAGGAAGATCAGCCCTGAGCTAACATCCATGCCAATCCTCCTCTTTTTGCTGAGGAAGACTGGTCCTGAGCTAACGTCTATTGCCAATCCTCCTCCTTTTTTTCCCCCCCTTTCTCCTCAAAGCCCCAATAGTTGTATGTCATAGTTGCACATCCTTCTAGTTGCTGTAGGTGGGACGCCGCCTCAGCATGGCCCGACAAGCCGGTGTATTGGTGTGCGCCCAGGATCTGAACCCAGGCCGCCAGTAGCGGAGTGCGCACACTTAACCGCTAAGCCACAGGCCGGCCCCTATATTATTACATTCCTAAAGCAATCTTGGACACAGTAAGTATGAGTATTCTCATTTTTTAGTTGGGGAAATAAGACTTGTCTAGGAAACATGCAGATAATCAGAGATAGGGCAAGAGCTTAAACCGTGGTCCTGGCTCCCAGTTCAAAACTTGCACAGTACCATAGGCTGGGAATGTGGCTATACCATCACTCATTATAGAACATGGCCACAATTTTTTGGAGCACTTCCTGCTCTGGTCCTTTCTGAGATTACAATATAATTCAAGGCCCTTCAATATACTTAGTTTTAAACTTACTACAGAAGTAATACCTCGGGGTATTACTTCTCGGGGCTAGGAAAACAAGTATAACACTTTTGCTAATTCCATTAGAAGTCAATTTATATGTATCTCTCAAATATCTATACCTACTGTAAGGCAAGTAAAAGAGCATGTGCGCCATAATTACAAAGAAATACAATGCAAAAAAGTTGAAAAAATGAACTGAGATTGGTCCATATAATAGGTGCTTCACCCAACCCTGACTGAGGGAGCCCAGTTTATTTTCTTCTTCCCAATTATGAAACTTAAATTGCTATGAAATTTACAAGTCCTTTTAGTAACCTCATATAACGTAAAGCTTTCTGAAGTAAATAGAAAAATGTACCGGGACTGCAAATTAGCCTTTAGGTGATAATTTTTGATCAAAATTCAGAAACTTTATTTGGTTATTGTCTCAAAAACATTTTCTAAATTGAAAAATAGAAAAGCACAGAATAAGCTTTATATAGATTCTATTATTCAAAAAGAGCATGGTATAAAATAGTGTGGTGTACTGTAAAGAGCACAGATACAGGATTTATAGCCAGAAGACTGAGTTTGGAGTCTTTGGTCAACTTATCTACTAGTTTGTACATATAATGCTAGTCAGACCACCTAATTTCTCAATCTCTGTGAAAAGATGAAAACTGTACCTGTTCTACCTTTATGACACAGTTATTTCTACGTTAAAAGTAGAAGATATGTAGGATAAGTACTTTGTATTTTACCATCATCAATTGTTCTTGAATCCATTTTCTATTAGTATTAAATCATTCTCAACTCATAGGAATTTCAGAGTACTATCAATCAAAAAACGCAATTCTCTTACGGCTTATATTATCTATATTTAAAAAGAGTTTATTTATTTATTTTGTTTTTGTGAGGAAGACCAGCCCTGAGCTAACACCCATGCCAATCCTCCTCTTTTTGCTGAGGAAGACTGGCCCTGGGCTAACATCCGTGCCCATCTTCCTCCACTTTATATGGGACGCCGCCTCAGCATGGCCTGACAAGCGGTGCGTCGGTGCGTGCCCGGGATCCCAACCCGGGATCCCAACCCGGGCTGCCAGCAGCGGAGTGTGCACACTTAACCACTATGCCACGGGCCGGCCCCTAAAAAGAATTTAGATAGGTCTGTATATAGTTGAGAAGGAAATACTCCTGACTACAAAAGGTCATTTAAATCTTCCCTTTTTTATTAGTTTATATTTCAGATTCCTTAAAGTTTCTGACCATATGATTTATCACCCAAATCATGACGTTTTTGAGAGTAAACGGGAGCACTATTAATAATCAAGCCAGAACAACAGACATTAACCAGAACTGTTGCTGGTAAGTCAGGGCATATGGTCACTTTATACAAAAAGTGTCCTAGATTTGAGAAGAGGAAGTCTTTATCACTCTCAGTATCCTAAATAGTGCACACAAAAAAATTGTCACCAAGGGTGTGAAGTGAATTAAAACATAATTTAAATTCACTATACATTTCTAGTAATTTTCATTGTAACTGAAGTAAAATTGAAAAAGTATTGACTAAAACTGAAGGTCTCCTCTAAGAACTGAATTCTGAAAGTAAAACATTTCTGGAAAGGTAACTATCAAAGATTCCTTAACCTTAGACTTAACATTTGCATTAAGGAAAGGAAAAAGCCAATATTTTAAGCAAAGTCTGTCTTTCTCAAGCATAGTTAGAATAGAGGAAAATTGGGAAAAAAAGTCAGCCAGTGTGTTTGAAGACATAGCTGTAACTTGTGAGGCATGAGTACATTAACGATCACAACTATTTGCCAGTAGTGAATAAACTGATCAATTCACAGATGGAAAAATGACCATTTAAGATGTGAATCATTATTTTTTAAAAAGTGGACAAAGCAACGAATATTAAACATGTTTGCTTTTGTGAACCTATCAAGGAACGCTTTAATTAATACACTCAAGTATCAGTGACTTGTTCCTACAGTTAACCCTTCATAATATTTTCCATTTACATTACTGTAAATATTGTTCCCACAGCTTCCACCACGGTGGCATTATACATATGTACATAGGACAATGCAGTATATACTATATTTACTGGATAAAAAGGTAAAGATTAGTTTTTCAAGATTCCCAAAACAAAATCCACTTTTCTACTCGACAGTCTTAGTGATCACTCTTAAATTTTTTTATCATCTCTACAGCAGTTCAGCTCTGAGGTTCTTATAAATGCCAGTGTAAGAAATAAGGCCTAAGGGCTAACTATCTAGCAAAATTCCTGGGCTTCGTAAACCTATGTGCATAGGTAAGAAATACTGCCTAAGCAGTCACTGTATTATAAATGGATGACCTGGAAGAAAAAGATGCTCCTTTCCATCGATATTAAATCATTTTGCAATAACAGGTCTTTAACATTCTTGATCAGCCCACCATCATTTAAACCTAGGCAACTAAGCAAGTATACAGTATACTGTACAGGAATCTTTATCAAGTATAAAGAGAGAGTTCCTAAATTGGGCAAATTATTTATCTAATAAAACTTTGCCCATTACTGATATGAAATGAAGTAGCTAAGTGAATGATATTTACAAACACAAATGAAAAACTACTTTAATAGCTTATAAAGGGAAATGAAGGAGGTATATGTAGCCATAGTAAAAATCAAAATAAAGCTTCTTTATCTAAGTTGGAAGTAGTTGGCCAGACTATATGAGGCGAATTTTTCTAATTGAAAAGCAATGTATAATCTTTAATTTCTGTTATAAGCACTTTAATGACCACCTAAAACTGTCAAAATAAAAACTGTGATACTGACACCCCTCATGAATGTTAAATACATCTTTTCAAACAATTATAAAACTGCTCAACCTAACTGGAATCTTGGCATCATCAACTCAAACCATAAATGAAACATTTTGGCACTTGGGGCAAGAGCACTAACTGATGTATATTCCTACCCCCAAATAACACTTAGTAATTACTGTAAACAACTTTTAAAAAATTACATCAAGTGTTCATTTAAGTTGACACAAATGTCGACAGTTAATTTTCTTTTGTCTTAAAGCTTCTCCTTCCTCTTATCTCTCCAACAGCCTTTTGTCTTGTTCTTAAAATAGTTCTGACTATAGGTATATAGCTCACCACAGTTTACAAGTATTGTGTGTTCATATTAGAGGTGCTGGACAGTATTATGTAAACAATCATAATGGGTTTAATCACTTACTTTTAAATCTTTTGCCTGGGGATACAGGCCCTCAGTGCTGGGGGGCGGGGGGGGGGGGGCGCGTGGGGAATGGGATGATGTAGGGAGTAAGAAAGAGATGGGAAATGCCCAGCACAAATAGCCTTAGATGGAGGAATCAGATTTCTGTGTCTTGCCCCAGCTCCATCCTGGCTCTTAAGGTCAATCATGTAACCTCATTTGTTCTTTCAACACTCATTCGTTCATTATATATGCTAGGCCTGTGCTGTTCAATACAGTAGCCACTAGCAACATGTGGCTTTGAGCACCTAAAATGCGGTTAATCCAAATTGAGATATGCTATAAAGGTAAAATATACATCAGATTTTGAAGACTCAGTATGAAGAAAAAGAACATAAGAAGTCTCATTAATAAATTTTTATACTGATTACATGTTGAAATGATATTTATATATATAAATTGGGTTAAATAAAATATATAAAATTAATTTCACCTCTTTTTTTACTTTTTTAATGTGGCTACCAGAAAATTTTAAATTATGTATGTGGCTCTATTGGGTAGTGCTGTGCTAAGACTCTCTGGTAAGAACTAGGAATACTGAGAAGAATAAAGAAAGCAGTCTCTGCTTTCAAGGACGCCCCGCCCCCCACACACAGCCTAGCTGGGGAAAATAAAAGATATAAAAATAATTACAATATAATGGTGTTAAATGCAGTGATAAAGATACAAAGACGGGTATGGGAGAATGAGGAGTGCTATTTGTGGAAGGAGGTAGGAAGGAGGGGTGAAGAGAGGCAGTTAGGTTAGTCTCCTGGAAGCAGCACTAACTGAGCTGAGTCTTAAAGGATAAGTAAAAAGGTGAAATATAAATCTGGGTGGAGGTAATTCCAAGAGAAGAGAATTGTATGAGCCAAGACAAAGAAACAACAAAGGGGAGGAGGGAGGAATAAAAGCAGTTTCCTGTTTTAGAGGGAAACGGTGAGGTGGTGGGTAGAGAGTGTGCAAGGCTAAGAAGGGCTTCTGTGACATTATACAGGGATTGAATTTTAACCTTCAGGCAATGGAGAGCCACAGAAGGGTTTTAAGCAAGGCAGTGTCAGGATCAGAAATAATGATTTAGATCTCTGGCAGCTGTGTGGCAACTGTATTACAGTGAGCAAGACTGGAGGCAAGGAGGCTGTAATTTAGGTAAGAAATATCAGGGCTTAAACTAGGGCAATAAGAGTGAGGATGGAAAGGAAGGCACTAATTCAAAACTAAGTTTACAAAGTCCCATCAGTAGAATATCGTGACTGACTCCAGGGAAAGGGATTTGATTTTATTCTATAAGATGATGGGAAGACCCCGGAAAGTATTGAGCAGGGCACAGTCATGTTTTGACTTAGGTTTTAAAAGATCACTTTGACTGCTTTTGGAGAATATATTGTAAGGGGAAAAGAGTGTTTAAAAAAAAAAAAGGAGGCTATTGTTGTAGAAGAGGTTTGAGATGATGGTGGCTTGGCCCAGTGGTGGATGCAGTGGAGGCGGTGAGAAGCAACTGGATTTGGGTTGCACTTTTATCTGCAAAATGGTATCGCCTCATTCACAGTGTTGAGAAAGGAAAAGGGAAGTTCAGGAAGATCATACCTGTTGAGCCCAATTGTCCTGTTTAACCAGGAGGCTAGGGTGTCTGCTGAGAGTGAGAATACTGTACAGAAGCTTGAGGAAAACAGTGAGGGTCTGAAAGAGCAAAGGAAACAGAAGGAGCTGAACGAAGGCTATTTTAAGGATTAACTGATGCCCTACATGAGGTTTGAACTCATGTAATTTTAGTAATATCAGGCTAACCTGTTATGTGATTCTTTCCCTTCACAACGCTCAGCTACCCACCTGTAGGAGTTAAGCAGATTGCAGAATCAAGAGTTCCAGTTGTAAAATGGCTTGAGTTACATGTTAAAATCTAACAGTTCCAAAATTCTACAGTTCTAAGAATCCTAGAGTTTTTACTGCTACCACAAATCTTTTTTTTTTAATAATTTTATTTATTTATTTTTCCCCCAAAGCCCCAGTAGATAGTTGTATGTCATAGCTGCACATCCTTCTAGTTGCTGTACGTGGGACGCGGCCTCAGCATGGCCGGAGAAGCGGTGAGTCGGTGCGCACCCGGGATCCGAACCCGGGCCGCCAGCAGCGGAGCTCACACACTTAACCACTAAGCCACGGGGCCGGCCCACAATCTTTCTTATTGTAGTTAAATGCCCATAATATAAAATTTTCCTTTTTAATCATTTCACCAGACAATTTTTAAATCGAGCATGCTAACCAGGGGCCTCCAGTGGGTTACAGTTATGCTGGGACATCAAAATTCCAGCCCTCAAGGTGGCAGCGCTGGCCCTGAGGTGACTGAGTCCTGACTTCTGTTGCCTCTGGATGGAAGCAGCCTCATCTTTTTCTCACCATGTCTAACACAAGTATTCATTTTCTAAGTACTGAAGTTTGGGAAGCATTGTTCTAAGCCATAAATATGAGAAACCCAGTATTATGAAGAGTTCAAAATAGCTGCTTCTCTTGTTAAGTTTTCTCACTGATCTTTGGGACTTAGTAATTTATTTCACCATGTGGGGCTTAAAGCTCCTTATCGGGGGCATATGAGTATGCCCACCATTTCTCCTGTTAAAGTCTCATAAAGAGAATCTAAGAGTTTTGAACGGATTCAAAGATTTTCTCCACTTACATAAAAAAATAGGAATTCCTCAAGGGATGCCCAATTCATTCATTTATCCACAGGGTACTGACTCTGTGGCAGGCACTGGGTTAATTTCTGGAGATAAAATGTTGAACAAAACATGGTTTTGACCTCAAGAAACTTACAGTCTACCAGGGAGACAAAACTAAATAAATAATTAAAACTGTAATAAAGTGTAACATGGGAAGGTCCACAGTGCTATAAGAGGATCTAATAGAAGAGACTATTAAAACAAGATAAAAAGATCAGTAAATAGCTAGGCAAAAGGTCGGGGTAAGTATGGTTGAGAATTCCAAACACAGGCAACAGGGGACACTAAGAGGCCAGCTGGGCCAGAGGGCAGAAAACGTTTGGAAATGAACCTGAAGAGGTAGTAGAGGTTGTTCAAAGCGGCTTTCTTCAAACAGTAACAGTACGCCATTGAAGGGGTTTAAGCAGCACAGTGCCATTATCAGATTTATTTTTCAAGATCACAGTAGCTGCAGTATAGAGAAGTGGTCTCAAAGTTGGCAAAATTTAAGGTGGGAGAGGATACTAGATTTCTATTTTTTCTCATCCTTTAAAAAAATGTCTTTAGGGGCTGGCCTGGTGGCGCAGCGGTTAAGTGCGTTGTGCTCTGCTTCGTTGGCCCAGGGTTCCCAGGTTCGGATCCGGGGCGCGCACTGCTCGTCAAGCCACGCTGTGGCGGCATCCCATACAAAGTAGAGGAAGATGGGCACAGAAGTTAGCCCAGGGCCAGTCTTCCTCAGCAAAAAGAGGAGGTTTGGCAACAGATATTAGCTCAGGGCTAGTCCTCCTCACCAAAACAAACAAACAAAAATAAAAAAATTTAATAAATAAAAATAAAAAAAGTCTTTAAAGATGTGTTATAATAGTCATGGTGTATTAGCTCAGAATATTAGCCCTAATAAGGGCTAGCTTTATATTGAGCACATAATATGTATGTGAACACTGTACTAAGCAGTTTACACATATTAACTCATTTACTCTTCATAGCCTTGTGAGGTTGGTTCTATTATCATCCTCATTTTACAGGTAAGAAAAATGAGACAGAGGTTAAGAAACCAGTTCAAGGTCACCTAGTAAGGAAGTATTAGAGCAGGATTCAAACCCAGGAGATCTGCTTCAGAGCCTGTGACTTACTCAGTTTGCTATATACCATTTTTCAGCAATACATGTATACAATTTAAAATTTAAATACATACATGAATTAAGAACAGATGCTCAAAATTTTTTCTGAACACTAGTGAAGAGAAAGGTTCAGGTGGGGCTGTTGGGTGGATATGGAAAGTAGACCATGAGTAGACTAGGTAAGAGATAATGGTATCTTGGAATATGGTGGTAGTGATGGAGAGACGGGGATGGATGTGGGAGATATTTGGTAAGTAAAATTGACAGGACTTGACGATAGATTGGATATGAAGGTTAAGGGAGAATAAGGTGCCAAGGATGATTCTTTGGATTCTGACTTGCATAAACAGACTGGACAGTGGAGCCACTCGCAGGGGTCAGAGGAACAGGTTACGTCATTCTGTTCTGATAGTTTTTCTCTGGATCACAAGTACATTGTTCTTTCAATCTGCTGTTAAACGACAAACTGATTACAGGTTCTTTCTATTGATAACATTTCTACCATAAACATTTATACAAGCAATTACGCCTCATGTCGTATTAAAAACGGCATAGTCAATTTTTCACCCATTTTCTTTAAAAGTGTCATGAATTAAATCTTATAAAATTTGGAAGTGAATGATGGTTACAACAGGGTAATGAAGGTTCAGCAGCCCTCTTTTTTAAAGATACAAAGGTTCCTACAGCATTGCTAGAACAGTACAGAAACATCCCGTTATGTCCAATCGCAAGTAGTAGGCTGCCATATGCATTCAAGATTGGAAATGAGTGGAAAAATTACCTTTACATTTTGTATTTACGATTTTCTGAACACTACTTACCTTTTTAAAGTTTATAGTATTATCCTCTGTCTTCCTCTCAGATCTCAGCAGTATTACAGGAAACTAGTGTACTGGTTGAAAAGACACTGTGACTCTAGTCTATTCAGTTCGTTTTCTTCAACTTCATTTGTAGAATTTCTAATGCTAAAACGCTTTTGGAAATCAAGATAAACAGGAAAACATACTAACAGTCTGAATGTTATCAACAAACAGCCACAGGAAATGCTGACTTAAAAAAATTACCTAACAGCATGTCGTTCCAACAAATAATGCTGGTTACTTCTGAGTCCTTCTCATTTCAGGTTTGCCAGAAACTTTCCACTTCACCTCAGCAAAATACACATCGTTTTGCTCTATGGCCTCACCACCCTGTCCTGTCAAGTCACTTCACTAAACCGTAGGTAATAGCTATAAGGCAGAAAACTACGTTAGCCTGACCCGTGTCTGTTCCCCCATCAGTTAATTTCAACTTTGCATTCGGCACAGAACGCGCATACACGCGCTCCCCGAAGGGTGCTTGTCAGACACCGGTAACCTGCACCTCACACCAAGCACCTGAAGCTCCCAGACAGAACGGCCTGGCCTCTCTCCAGGGCATCTCAAAAGCGCTGAGGCGGCCGCCGGCTCCCGCAGCGGCTCCCGACAGCTCAGAGGTGGCTGCACTCCCCAGTCACCGCCCCTCGCACTGGGACACCCGGTCGACCCTGCTCCTCCGCGGGGGTCACGAGGGGCGCCGCCCGCTGCGCGGCGGGAGGAAGGGGCGTGACGTCGCGCGCGCTGCGGGCGGGTCCGGCCGCCTCCAAGCGCGGCCGGCGGCCTTCGGGCCCTCCCCCGTGCCCGGAAAACGCGGGCCGCCCGAGGGGCCGGCTTTCCCGCCGGGGCTTTGCAGGCTGGTGAGGGAAAGAGGAGAAAAGCGAGCGGCCGTCTCTTTACAGGCCCACACCAGGCCCGCTTCCCTCCTGGGGCTTTCGAGAATCTCGAAGCAATCTTGGAAGCTGTGAGTAAGAGGAATCTTCTTCCTCCCGACCCCGTGCTGGGTCGTAGCGGCTGCTTCCGGCCTGGAGCTGCGCGCCGACCGAAGGCGTTTGGCCCCTGGAGTGGGGGTGGCCGTGCGGTTCTGGGGCTGAGTCTGAGGAAGTGGGCTGGGGCCGAGCTAAACGCGGCTGGAGGTGACAGCAGGGAGGACGACCCCGCGCTCCGTGCTCTTCCTTGATCTCCCGCGCGGGCTGAGGACGTGCCTCCCAGTGCGGCGCCCAGCCCCCTCCCTACCCCGCGCATGCGCCGTCGTGCTGTCCGCCGTCGGAGCGTGTTGGTGAGTGCGGCCCGCGAGCCCCGCGCGGCGCGGGAGGAGAGGCAGATGGTTAAAGGTCCTGAGATGGGAGCCTCTGGACTTCTGAGAGGTCCCGTCGAAGTCTCTATTCAGTTTAGGGCTCCTGGGTGACTCGAGGCGCGGCTCTTGCTTTACTTGTGTGAGAATAGGTGTGGTGTGACAGGAAAGCAAGATTTCCTTGAGTACTTTCAGTGCGTGTTTGCACTGCTACAGGATGCACAGACGTGTACATTACAGCAGACCTTTGAGCCCAGGATGCAGCCTGACAGGCAAGGTGCTCGTTCTGAGAAATTAAAGCGCAGTGTCGTGCAGCGAATAGCGGTTCACTGCCGAGACATGCCAACAAAAAGTGCTGGGCGTGCGGCATAGGTTAGAGAGGGTTTTGTGAGCCAGAATTTGCAAGTTTAGTATTGATAAATTGTTTTCATATGGGAAAAACAACTTTTGTTTACTACCTCTGAAGATAGAAATATTTCTTAAAAGACGTTTATTTTACACTATTGGTTTTAAAGTATTTAATACTATGCAATTTTAAATCGTTTTTAAAGTAATTAAAACTTTGTTTTAAACTACTTAATAGAAATAATTAATTTACTATTTTTTTTTTGGCTACTTAGAAGTATTTTGTAGTTAATTGGCATTACAACTTGAGTCCTAGCAGTGTGACCTTGGGCAAGTCACTTAATCTCTTAAGGCTGTTTCTCCAACTCTAAAATGAAATTAATAGTAGTAGCTGTTTTATGGAGTTGTTCTGAAAATTAAGTAAAAAAATGATTACAAAACAGCACGATCCCTGGTGTATAGTGAACACTTAATAAATGGTGGCTTTTGTTGACAATAGTATAGGCCCACTGATTTATCTTTTACAGTTAAGAAATAGTAGAATACGAGTCTTTTTGGAAATAAAGCAGTACTAATGCAGTGCACCCAATCCCACTTTTAAAGACTTTATTAAGGAAATAATAAAGGTACACAAGAGAGAGACACTAGAATTATGAACCCCTTCATATACCCATCCATTACTTAGCTTCAATAATTGTCAAAGTTCAGCCCTTTTTATTTCATCTCCCCACCCAACATCCGTTTTTTGTTTTAGCTGGAGTATTTTAAAGCAAATCCCAAAGAACATGTCAGTTTACCTGTAAACACCTCAGTATATATTTCTTTAACAGATAAAGGACTTTGTTTTAACATGACCACATCATTATTATACCCAAGAAAATTAAAAATAATTAGCTAATATTATTGAAAATCCAGTACATGTTCAGTTTTCACTGATTGTCTCAAAAAAAGTGTAATCACAATTTTTAAAAAGCTTAATAAAAGTATATTTTTATTTCTGTAGTGCTTTACATTTTACCAAGTGGCTTCACACATAATCTGCTTCCTTTAAAAAATGTCCTTGCTTATTTTAGCCTCTTCATCAGAGACCTCAAGAAATGGTTAGCAAGAGACACTTAAATCAATTTGGACGCTTGTTAACAATGGTAAAGCATTGGCTAAGAGACAGCTGTGAGGTTTAGTAGACTTGTTAATCATTTTACTTTTTTAGTGGTAGCTAGTTAATGGTTTCAGTTTAAGAACACATTCTTTTTTTTATTTTTTTTGTGAGGAAGATCAGCCCTGAGCTAACATCTATTGCCAATCCTTCTCCTTTTTTCTCCCCAAAGCCACAGTAGATGGTTGTATGTCATAGTTGCACATCCTTCTACTTGCTGTATGTGGGACGTGGCCTCAGCATGGCCCGACAAGCAGTGCGTTGGTGTGCGCCCGGAATCTGAACCCCCGGCCGCCAATAGCGGAGCGCGAACGCTTAACCGCTAAGCCATGGGGCTGGCCCTAAGAACATGTTCTAAAATACTTATTAATCCACTTGAACTTCTTAATAGCCTGTTGCTTCCTTCAAGGGCTACACAAATAGTAAACTTAATCATTCACCTCTACTCTGAGAGAGGTACAAAATACCTACCCTACTTGCCTTGTTATTAGATGTTTCTGTATTCATAGATCTTTGCTGTATCTGTATCTTGCTCACTGATTTCTCTTGTTAGGAGAAAGCTATTCAGATACTCATGTGTGTTAATATGTCAGTCATCTTTCTTGCTCTTTTATAACATGTGTCTTTGTATGTACGTGGATGTGTGTATATAGATGAATGCTTGTTAAGAATGTTTCAGAATGTTTTCCAGTTTTTGGTTCGATATATTGTTGCGCTCCATATCAACTCAAAAGTTAAAAAAGCAATAAATTCTTTTAGAATAGTGAATCAATACTGACCATAAATGATGACAAACCTCTCTATATCAGATCCTTTCAATTTAACAAAATTTAGGTAATTCCTTCTAGGAGAAGTATGAGAAAATTTGCCTGAATATTGAGCTTAACTAAAGGCCAGGTAACTGAAATCAGGGCTTTTCTCACCATAATCTTCTTCTTTCCTCAATTCCCACCCCCCAAATTTTCAAAGTGATTGATTGTAGGTAAATAAGGAAACTTAAGAACAGCTGGCTGGGTTGGAAGTCATTCTGACTTCAGATTAAGTAAAGATAAATGCAGAATTCATTTATGTTGCAATCTGTCGTTTCAGGTATTTCAGCTGTCCAAAGACAACTTCATACCTGTATAATGTAACAGAAAAGGTCAGAAAACATTAGGCAACTAGAAGTGTGGAGCGTCTTAATCAAGATGAACGTCTCTGGGAGCAGTTGTGGAAGCCCTAGTTCTGCAGATATATCTAATGACTTTAAGGATCTTTGGACAAAACTAAAGGAGTATCATGATAAAGAAGTACAAGGTAAAATCTTTTCTTAAATAATTACAGCAGTATTCTGCTGAAACTGTAATAGTAATAACCAATTTTGTATAAAGTTCAAAGATCTCATTTTTAAGAGACCTTTACTATTGTAATTTTTTGTGACTCATCTTTATGGTTGAGTTGTTGCTTTTAAACTACAGACAACTACTGCAACATGCAGCTCTTGCACAATTTGCAGTTGCTTACTTGTGGTAATATGTATCGTGTGGTGGAAAGGGCATAGAAATTGTTGACACAAAGGCCTGGATTTATATTCTGACTTCATTTATCTACTTGCCCTCTGATCTCCGTCAAGTTACATAACCTCTAAACTTAATTTTCTTCTGTAAAATTATTTGCAGGATTGTAGACATAAAAATAGTACCTAAGTCATTCAACAAACTTTCAGGAATCTATTTGTTACTGAGCACTAAGATACAAAAGTGAATGGCAGTTTGCCTGCAGAGAGCCTGCAGTCTAGTAGAGATAGAATCATGTAAACAGATAATTACAATATAGTGAAATAAGAGCTAAAAGTTTTATATGAAGTGCAGTGAGTGTACAGAGGATTGAGCCGTTGTGATTGGGATGAGTATATAAATATTTATGATTGTATAAATATAATGGTATAAATTATAAATATGATTGTATAAATCCTTTATATGGAGTAAAATATATTCCATATAAAGGAATTTTCTATTAAAGCTAAACTCGAGGTTTGATATTAAGCTTTAATATACTTATCTAATTCTGTGACTTTAATGTAATACATTTTTCCCATGTGTGGGAAATTCTTCATATTACATTTGTTTCTTGATTACCAATTGCAACTGTAGGTTTAATACTGCAGTGCTTTATAGTTTTAATATTACACTGGAGTGCCATTAAAACATGATCCACCTAAAGTGTAGTATGTGGGTCTGTGTTTTCCCATGATAAATTTAATTTATGGCAGAACTTCATGATAAACTCACCATTAATTAACGGGTTCTGAAATAAGAACCCTAGAAGTATTCTTGCAAGCCCCAGAGTACTTGGAGACACTTGTTCAAGAAATATTTTTTTGGGCACTTACTGTGTGCCAGATCTTGTGAATAAGAATGAATCATATATAGTCCTAGTTTTAAGGGATTTTGTAGTGTACCATGTTATCTGGGAATATACAGGAAGAACCAGGGGAGTGGGGTAGGGGGGACAGTTTTACTGTGGGAGGTTTACAGGCTTTACAGTTAAGTGTAATTATCCAGGCAAAGATGATGATGAGAGGAGAGAGGGGAATGTTCTGAGTAAAAAGAATAGGATATGTGAAGTTTACAGATAACAGCTTGATTTTATTCAAGGAACTGTAGACAGTTTAGTGTAACTGTAAGAGGGAACGGGTTGGGAGATGGGAGTTTATTGGAGAGGTGGACAGGAGATCATGCTAGAAAGGTAGATAAGTCCAGATAATGTAAAACAGTATGTACTATGCTGAAAGCATGATTGTCATCATGCCTTTCTTTAAGATTAAGTCTAAAACTTTCTTCTTGAGTGCCTACTTCCATTGATTGAGAGTAGGTGGGAGTAGTGCTGTGTTGAGCAAGAGGCCGTGTGATGGAGTGGTTAAGTCCGTGAATTCTGGATCTACATTGGCAATATTCGAAAGCCATATCCACCGCTTGAATAGAGGTGGTGACCTTTGCAAGTTAACTTTATAGTGCCTCACATTCTGTATCTGTAAAAAAGATACTAATAATATCTACCTCAGATTGTATTAAGTAGCTTAATATACGTAAAGCATTTGGAAGAGTGTCCAGCATGTAGTAAGCAGTATATGTTTTAGCTGTTGCAGTCATTCTGAAGCAGCAGCCATTATGTACTATCAATGCCTGCTATGGACCATGCCAGCTAGAGACAATGGGACTCTCAAAAAAGTTGTTAACAGAAGTTTCACATACTGATTACTTTTTATTATCTGCTTTATGATTTTTTAAACTGCTGTTTTCTAAGAGGAAGCAGAAAGAGACCAAAATAATAAACATCAGAAAATTGAAATGGTTAGGAAATCTTAGAAAATTCTTACTTTCCATATCTTTGGGGCCAGGGAGAGGACTGGGGATATTTACTTTTTAAAAAAAATTTCATGCAATATACATAACATATAATTTATCATCTTAACTATTTTTTGTATGTGTGAGGAAGATCAGCCCTGAGCTAACATCCATCCTGTGCTTTTTTTGCTGAGGAAGACTGGCCCTGAGCTAACATCTATGGCCAGTCCTCCTCCTTTTTTTTTTTTTTTTACCTAAAGCGCCAGTAGATAGTTGTATGTCATAGGTGCACATCCTTCTAGTTGCTGTATGTGGGACGTCGCCTCAGCGTGGCCTGACAAGCGGTGCATCGGTGCGCACCCGGGATCCGAACCTGGGCCGCCAGTAGCAGAGCACACGCACTTAACCGCTAAGCCACGGGGCCAGCCCTCATCTTAACTATTTTTAAGTGTACAGTTCATTGGTATTAAATCCATTCGTACTGTTGTGGAACCATCATCACCATCCATCTCCATAACTCTTTTCATCTTGTAAAACTGAAATTTTATACCCATTAACAATAACTTCCCATTCATCCCTCCCTACCCCTGGCAACCACTATTCTACTTTCCTTCTCTATGATTTTGACCACTCTAAGTACCTCATATAAGTGGAATCATACAGTATTTATATCACACAGTTTTTCTGACTGGCTCATTTTACTTAGCATAATGTCCTCAAGGTTCATCCATGTTGTAGTATATTGCAGAATTTCCTTCCTTTTTAAGGCTGAATAATATTCCGTTGTATGTATATGCCACATTTTGCTTAACCATTCATCCATCGATGGACTTTTGGATTGCTTCCGTCTTTTGGCTCTTGTGAATAATGTTGCTGTGAACCTGGGAACACAAATATCTCTTCAAGACCCTACTTTGAATTCTTTTGGCTATATACCAAAAGGGGAATTGCTGAATCATATGGTAATTCTATTTTTAATTTTTTGAGGAACCGCCATACTGTTTTTTAACAGTAAAAGTAAATGTAAAAGCACCTTTTACATTCCCACCAACAATGCTCAAGGGTTCCAATTTATCTGCATTCTCACCCAAACTTATTTTCTGTTTTCTTTTCTTTTTTTTTTTTGATAGTAGTAGCCATCCTAATGGATGTGAGGTGGTATCTCATTGTGGTTTTGATTTGCATTTCCCTAATGAGTAGTGATGGTGAGCATCTTTTCATGTGCTTATTAGCTATTTGTGTGTCTTTGGAGAAATGTCTGTTCAAGTCCTTTTCCTTTTTTTTTTTTGTGAGGAAGATTAGCCCTGAGCTAACATCCGATGCCAATCCTCCTCTTTCCTCTTTTTGCTGAGGAAGATGGGCCCTGGGCTAACATCCGTGCCCATCTTCCTCTACTTTATATGGGATGCCGCCACAGCATGGCTTGACAAGCGGTGCATTGGTGCGCACCAGGGATCCGAACCTGCAAACCCCTGGCTGCCAAAGCAGAGTGTGCACACTTAACTGCTGTGCCACCGGGCCGGCCCCTTTGCCTATTTTTTAATCAGGTTGTTTTTTGTTGTTGTTGTGGGAGTTCTTTGTATATTCTGGATATTAATCCCTTATCAGATATATGATTTGCAAATATTTTCTCCCATTCTATGGGTTGCTTTTTCACTCTGTTAATTGTCTCCTTTGATGGATATAAGTTCTTAATTTTGGTATAGTCCAATGTATCTATTTTTTTGTTGTTGCCACCTGTACTTTTGGTGTTGTAGCCAAGAAATCATTGCCAAAACCAATGTGATTAAGCTTTTGCCTTACGGAAAACATAAGGCAAAGAAAGAAGAAAATTCTAAGAGTTTTATAGTTTTAGCTATTATGTGTAGGTCTTTGATCCATTTTGAGTTAAATTTTTGTATCGTGTAAGGTGAGGATCCCACTTCATTCTTTTGCATGTGGATATCCAGTATTCCCAACACCATTTGTGGAAAAGACTGTCCTTTCCCGGTTGAATGGTCTTTACACCCTTGTCAAAAATCATTTGATCATATATGTGAGTCTTTATTTCTGGGCTCTATTCTCTTCCATTGGTCTATATGTCTGTCTGTATGCCAGTACCACAGTGTTTTGATTACTGTAACTTTTTGTTAAGTTTTGAAATCTGGAAGTATGTGACCTCCAACTTTGTTCCTTTTCAAGATTTTTTTGGCTATTCGGAGTCCGTTGAGATTCCACATGAATTTTAGGACAGATTTTTCTCTTTCTGCAAAAAACATTATTCAGATTTTGATACAGATTGCCTCAAATCTCTAGATCGCTTTGAGTAGTATTGACATCTTAACAATATTAAGTCTTCTAACCCATGAACATGAGATGTCTTTCTATTTATTTATGTTTTTAATTTCTTTCAGCAACATTTTGTAGTTTCCGTTGTACAAGTCTTTCGTCTCCTTGGTTAAGCTTATTCCTAAGTATTTTATTCTTTTGGATGCTGTTGTAAATGGAATTGTTTTCTTAATTTGCTTTTCAGATTGTTCATTGTTAGTGTATAGAAACACCACTGATTTTTGTGTGTTGACTTTGTATCTTGCAACTTTGCTGAGTTTCCATTTCCTTTTTTTTTTTTTTTTGTGGTAAGGAAGGTTGGCCCTGAGCTAACATCTGTTGCCATCTTCTTCTTTTTTGCTTGAGGAAGATTGTCCCTGAACTAACATCTGTGCCCATCATCCTTAATTTTGTATATGGGATGCCGCCAGAGCCTGGCTTGATGAGAGGTATATAGGCACGCACCCGGGGTTCTGAACCTACAAACCCTGGTCTGCTGAAGGGGAGTGTGTGAGCCCAACCACTATGCCACTGGGCTGGCCCTGAAAGTCTCCATTTCATAATTATAGTTTTTGAATTTCTAGCTGAAATAAACTTTAGAAACTTTTTAATTTTTTTCTTATGACAAGTTGGAGTTTAACTACCCCTACTACTTCGCCTACATCCTTTATTGCTCTATTATGCTCATTCTTTTTTTTTATGCTCATTCTTTGATAGATTATTCTGATCTATGTTTCCATTAAAGCTCTCTTTCAGCATATCGGATTGTTGATGCAGTCAGTATGTTAGTGTTCATTTAAAAATCCAGGTATCAATGGAGTTATTGTTTTATCCATTTTTTTTTTAACTTAAGCTTTTTTCTAGAAATATCAAAACACAAAGTAACAGTGAAAAGTTCTCTCCCCCCTAGACACACAAACAGGTAACCATTTTTATTATCTTTTGTATGTGTATGTGTCCTTCTATGTTCTTTTCTAATTTAAAGTTTAAGATTTTTTTAAATTAGGAAATACTACGTATATACAAAAGTAAAGAAAATTGTACAGGCCGGCCCCCGTGGCGTAGCGTGCACGCGCTCTGCTGCTGGTGGCCTGGTTTCCCATCCCAGGCGTACACTGATGCACCGCTTGTCAGGCCATGCTGTGGTGACGTCCCATATAAAGTGGAGGAAGATGGGCACAGATGTTAGTGCAGCGCCAGTCTTCCTCAGCAAAAAAGAGGAGGATTGGCATGGATGTTAGCTCAGGGCTGATCTTCCTCACAAAAAAAAAACACAAAAAAATTGTATAGTGAACTCCTATTTACCCATCACTCAGCTTCAACCGTTATCAGAACATGGCCAATCTTATTTCACCTATATTCCATATACTTCTCTATCCTTCTTCTACTCAGTTATTTTGAAGTCTCTGACATAATTTCATCTATAAATATTTCAGTATATTCCAGTAGTCGTCTTTAACAAAAAAATTCCATTATCATACTAACAAAACAAATTCTTTAATATCATGTAATACCTATTTGATGCTAGTGTTCAAATTTCCCCAGTTATCTAAAATGTCTTTATAGTTGGTTTGTTCAAATCTGTATCTAAGGGACATCTTCATGTTGTATTTGATTAATATATCTATTGCTTTTTTTCCGGGGTAGCTTTAATTTATATTTCTCTCATGAATGAGATTAAGCATCTTTGCTTATGTTTAAGGGTGATTTGTATTTTATTTTTATGAACTGTTTATATACTTCATTGACTCTTTTCTTGGGTTGTTGACCTTTTTCCTACCAATTTCTAGGACTTTATATCCAAGGCAGATTAGTTGACTTCAAATATTAAAAAATTTAGAAATTCAAATTTGTTCTTAGTGGTAAAGATCTAATTTTAAAGGGAACTGTGCTTGTGTTCAGGGACAAATATGAATATTTTACATTAATTCTGCTCTTCCTTTGTCTGCACTATTTTCTCCCAGAAAATCTAGTGTGAACCATTGAGGAAGGATTCTGAATTTTAGTACTGACTTGCCACGTATTCAGTGAGTAATTATTGAATTATATGCCAGGAGAGGTAGCAGTTCCTGAGGATACAACAATGAAGGAGACACCGTGGGTTTTTTGGACATTGTCTTCATTTTCTTTAGAAAAATATTTAAATAATATAATTATATAATAAATTGATAGCAAACATAAGCCAGATACAAGACAGTCTGTCTTGGTAACGCTGATAGCAACAATGTAGTCACCTACATGCATTTCTTTTAAAACTGGGAAGGAATAAACATTGTCTCCCATCTTCTGTTGAAGAGCAGCAGTATCTTCCTTTTGATTTTGGATACTGTGACTCTAGTATGTAGGTTTACCTATAAGAACAGCTTCAAGTTTAAACTATTATAGGAGCTACATGTTGTAAAAAAGCCTATTCTTTGTGACCTGGAAGTGAAGCAAATACAGTATTTTGAAATAATTCAGATAGGACCAGATGTGCTTTTATTAAACATTTGATAGAGGAGAATTAGCATTCTGACATCTTCAAGCATAAGATTAAATTCTTTATCCTTCAAATAATTACTTTCTGTTTTATAACTGGTTTTAAAAAGATTGTTAAATTTTTATTATGCCAAATCCCTGTCTTACTCATCTTTACATCTCCGTAGGTAAAAGTGCTTGGCAAATAGTAAAAAAAATCAGTAAATGGTATCTGAATGAATTGCATAGTCTATAGCCGGATCAGTGGAACATTTTCTTGAATGTCAGTTTTTGAAATCCTGTAATATATGAAAATATCAAAATTCTGTATCTGTCTAAAACCCTGAAATACTTTACTACCCATTAATTTAAATTTTCTATTTTTAGATAATAGAAAGTTAGAATAGGTAGTAGAAAGTCGAGAAAGGAAAAATAAATCACCATTCTATAAGAATGACATTTGTTTATTCTTTCCTAGTTTTAAAAGAAATGCGTGTAGCTTATTGTATTGGTGTAATCAGTGTACATAATGTTTTATGTCTGGCTTATTTTTGCTGTTATTTCGTTATTTAACCAAACTGCTTGTTTTTCATGTTGCACATAATTGTCATTTTAGAATTTTTATACATACCCACTTAAAACTGGGCCAGTTTTATTTTTAGGCTCTTAATTTAACAGGGATGAAATATTTGGCAGATTTCTTCTTCATGTTTCTTGGTGTTTCATGGTCTTCAGGAGACCTCTATTTTACAATGAAGCAGCATCAAGAAAATAAATAATATACTGTTTGATAAGAACAATATGCTGTATTCGTCAGATTATAGAACATATAAAACTCACAAAAATTTGTTGTTACGTGCCATCAAGTTGGCTCCGACTCCTGGCAACTCTGTGAATGAGTGGTGTCCACGGTGTCCTGTCCTCAAGAGCCTTACTCAGCCTCTGTAGACTCATGCCTTTGGCTTCCTTTATGGAGTCAAACCATCTCCTATTTGGTCTTCCTCATTTTCTGCTGCCTTCTACTTTTCTCATGATTATTGTCTTTTCCAAAGAATCCTGCCTTCTCATGATGTGCCCAAGGTAGGCCAGCCTCAGTTTTATTTATTTATTTATTTTTTTTTTGTGAGGAGATCAGCCCTGAGCTAACATCCGCCAATCCTCCTCTTTTTTTTTTTTTTGCTGAGGAAGACGGCCCTGGGCTAACATCTGTGCCTATCTTCCTCCACTTTATATGGGACGCCGCCACAGCATGGCTTACCAAGCAGTGCGTCGGTGCGCGCCCGGGATCCGAACCAGCGAACCCCGGGCCGCCGCAGCGGAGCGCGCGCACTTAACTGCTTGTGCCACCGGGCCGGCCCCAGCCTCAGTTTTATCTTTGCTCTAGGAACTACTTGTTGATCTTTCTGGCAGTCCAGGGTATCTGTAGAGCTCTCCTCCACTATATTTCAAATGAATCAATTTTTTTCCTGCGAGCCTTCTTCACTTCACAAATACTACATAGTGGATAATGTTTTTAAATTGTATGCCCCTTGTGGCTGTATTTTAATAGTCATCACACTCTCAGGAGAGTTAGTTTGTATACACTGAAAACTTGAAGGGAGGAATACAGTAGTTGTTGGTGTATTTGGTTAATATCCGTGTGCTTTATGAATGATAGATATTGGATATATGGTTGAGCTGATGAGAGAATATAACCTCTGGTACGTTATATAGATCAGGCTACATTTTCTAATTTCAAAATCACTTATGGATTCTTAAAGGTATTAAATGAATGAGCACTATTTTTTTTTAATTAGTGTGTTATTTAAAAACATTTTGGTTGGGGCTAGGCAAATTTGCTGAAAGCAGGACTTTTTTTAACAGAGTTCTTTGTCATTGTGTTCCACATAGTTCCATATAAAATTAGATCCTCTGACTGTGTGATAACATCAAAGACATGCCTGAGGGGTACTTAATTTTTTTTAAGGTGGAGGATCCACTTGGAGAAACCAGTATAAGAGGCTATTTGAAAGACATCAAACGTGGACTTGTCTGAACTTTCCAGGTTTTGAAGTATGTATAGGAATCAGAATTGATGCATTACTTTAAACCTTTATGTCAGTTGAAAAAAAAAAACAAAAGAAAAGTTACGAATGGTAGTACCTGAGATATATAATTTTTACTTAGATATCCAAGAAAGTCTACCTATAGGAACTTAGGTCCATCTGAATACCCTGTTATAAGTATCCAGAGCTTTTTTTTTTTTTGGCCTCATTTTTGCCTCATTTTACCTCATATTATGTTTTTTGACCAAAACATAATAAAATGATAGCAAAACATAAACACAAGACAGTACGTACACTGATCATGAGAATATAAAAAGCTACATGCATTTCTTTTAAATAATAAACAAAGTCTCTGAACTTCTGTTGAAGAACAGCAATATGCAAACCAGACCATTTTTGTTGAAAAATTCTGGAGACATTAATGGCTGAGTTTTTATATCTTTTATCTTTAGGATAATTGTATCATTTAATGATTGTTCATTCTAGTGTTTTATGTTCCTTTTGTGACAAATGCTGCTAGTGTCAGGGTTAAACACAAATGGTTACTGATAAAATACGGTCTTTATGCTTTGAATTCAGAATTAACAAGCTTTAATAGAATTTAATAGGGGGGCGGCCCCATGGCTTAGCGGTTAAGTGCACAAGCTCTGCTACTGGCGGCCCGGGTTTGGATCCCCTGTGCGCACCGACGTACCGCTTCTCCAGCCATGCTGAGGCGGCATCCCACATACAGCAACTAGAAGGATGTGCAACTATGACATACAACTATCTACTGGGACCTTGGGGAGAAAAAGGGGAAAAAAAGGAGGAGGATTGGCATGGATGTTAGCTCAGGGCTGATCTTCCACACACACACACACACACACACACACACACACACACACAAAAAAGAATTTAATAGAAATTTCAGAATTCGTTAAATTTCAAAAGTTTTAATAAAGCCTTCATTTGGGTAGTTTATTTTTTTTGCCTTTTTAAATCTCTTTCAGTATCAGGTTTATTATTTAAAAGCACAAGTAATAAAATAGAATGTAGAATATTTATTTTCCAGAACACCACCATTTTAATATGTGGTCTCTTGTCTATGCCCGGTTCTGCTGTCAACACTTGTCTGATAATATTTTCTATATCTGATAAATATGGTAATCAGTTTCATAGAAAACCAGGCAGATATTTTGGGATGAAATTGGAACCCCTTTGAAGAAATGGGAAATTATGGAGGCTCCATATGACAGAATAAATATTTCTTGATTCAGTTTTGAATTGCTCCATTAATTTTTATCAGGTGTTCATGAAAAATTTCAAAAAGATAACATTCTTATTAAGACTACACAAATTAACAAAAGAATTGCATGTAATTTTGACACTATAACGTGACACTATAACATTGGTGTCCTACTTATTATTAAGACGACTGTTGGTAACTCTCACATCTGTTACTTTTCCATTTACATTAATGTCCATAAATTCAATAAAATCCACAAAAATTTAATTTACTCATTTTGAGATAATTAAATCTTAAGAGCAACCTAAGCATACCTTAAGAATGGCTGCCTCGCATAAAGATAAGAGTTTTCACTTTGGAGTTGAAATAATTTATTAGGCAATTACAGAAATACTAGTAGTAGTATTTTTGGTAGAATTTAAATTATTTGAGCTATGTATAAAGCCACTATTTGTCAAGAAAGATGTTATCAAGCTTATAATTTGTAATTCAAAACCATAAATAATGTGTTTTAAAGTGATAGTACATTATATATGGTTTGTTCTGGGTAGAGAACTAAAATAAGTAAAAATTAACAGCAGTGATTTTTATTTGGTTGATAATGAATTGAATTCTTGCCTTATTTCTGAATTCTTAGTTAAAATTGTTTCGTGTATTGTAACTACACATCTGGGCCCTTAATTATTTCATTTCCTCCAAAATTCATATATGAGTGGGTATGGGGTTAATCGTAGTACAGTGCTTGGTCTTTTAAGCACTGTTTCCTCAATAGGTGTCTCAGGTTGCCAGTGTTACAATCCCAAATACTTTGTTGAACAGACTACCTGTTCATACAGGAGCCGCATTGTTGTATAGCCTCATTCCTTCCGATGGGTGTGGAGCAGGATTAAAGCGCACTTTATAAGGGTTCTAATTGTAGATGCCTAATTGACTTGATGAATAGCAAATGCTAAAATTTAAACAGATACACATACACACATAAACCTGTTTCGGGGCTGATCTGCGTGACAGAACAAATGCCTCACAGGTGTTGAATGCTTACAAGATAAAAGAGGAGTCTTTCCATATTTCCCAAGAATTTTCTTTTGAAGTTTATGTGGATTTTTCTATCTCATTGTTTCTTTTCTTAAAATCGTTCATGGCAAGAATCCATTTCATCTTTGGGTGCACTTTTCACTTCTAAAGGCAGACCCAAGTTTTTAGAAGTTGGCCAAAGTTAAAAACAAGAAAATCTGTTAACAAGTAAATTTTCACACACTTTGGGAAGAGAAGAAGAGAATGAAAAACTGCTGACTCTAGTCTTTGGCTTAGTAGGGTCACGAGTGTTTTTCTCAGTTCTTCAAGAATGATTTGATGCTTTCCTAAGTACTTTCAAGGTCCCATGAGTTTGTCATCATTACCTGAAAAAGAAGGAAGCTTCTCAGGCTAGGAACTTGACAGATGGAAAAGATTTTTAAAAAATCAAAAGATCACACCAGTTTTTATTCTTAACATTCTTAAATAATGTTTTCCCTTTATTATTATGTTTTATAGTTTAACGGTTTTCCAACTCTCTTAGGGCAAATATTTTTCAGCTTTTTATTTTGAGCTTATTGTAGGTTCACATTTAGTCGTAACAAATAATACAGAGATCTTGTATCCTCTTCCCCCCAGTGGTAGCATCTTCTGTAACTATAGTACAATATCATAACCAAGCAATTGACATTGATACAATTTACCAACCTTATTCAGATTCCACCAATTTGTATTTATTTATTTTTTTGTATGTGTGAGGAAGATTAGCCCTGAGCTAACTTCTGTTGGCAATCCTCCTCTTTTTGCTGAGGGAGATTGGCCCTGGGCTAATATCCATGCCCATCTTCTACTTTATATGGGACGCTGCCACAGCATGGCTTGACAAGTGGTGCGTAGGTCTGCTCCCGGGATCCGAACCTGTGAACCCTGGACCACCAGAGCAGAGCGTGTGAACTTAACTGCTACATCACTGGGCCGCCCCCCAGATTCCACCAATTTTGCATCCACTCAGTTGTGTGTGTGCACTTATTTGTGAGTGTATTGTGTATTTAGTTCTATGCAATTTAATCACATGTAGATTCCTGTGACTACCACCAAGGGTCCCTCATGCCACCCTTTTAAGTCCCCAGCCACCTTCCTTCCACACCAACCCCTCCAACTTCTGGCCACCCATAATCTATTCTTCATCTCCAGAATTTTGACATTCCAAAAACATGTCAGTGGGATCATATAGGATGTACCCTTTGAAATTGACTTCTTTTTTTACTTAGGGTAATTCCCTTGCAGTCCATCGGAGTTGTTACAAATGTGTCAATACTCCATTCCTTTTTATTGCTGAGTAGTACATGTAGTACAAGGATGCACCACAGTTTTTGTTTGTTTTTCTTTTAATAATTCACTCATTGAAGGACATTTGGGTTGTTTCTAGTATTTGGCTGTTACGAATAAAGCTGCTGTGAATATTTTATTACAGGTATATTCATAACATTTCTTTCACTATTTTACTCATAACATTTTATTTGTTCAAATTATAGGCTGCAAAAATGAGAGTAAAATGTATCGTATCAGTTGGCTATTTCCTAGAAGTGAAATTTGAAATATAGGGCAAAAGTGTAACACAAAAAAATTCTCTGGGGCCTTTATTTTTCCATAATATCTGGATTTCCTGGCATTAAATCATTACCACTTGGGGCAATAAGAAGAGATGACTTCCCCATAAGTATCTATATGACTTTTAACTTCATCCCTAGTCAACACCATGGAGAGGGAGACGGTGGGGAAATGTATAGGTTTGATTTTTAAAAGTCTTTTTTGTTTAAATTATGTTGTTCAAAAGATTGTCCTAAATTAAACAGATAGTGAAAAATCCTGTTCTTAGAAATGACAGATTTATTAATGTTTCTATACACATTATATGGAAAGCTTTTGTAAGTGTATAACTTATTAGAATCTACAGATAAACTACCAAAAACAAATAGTAAATCTTTGATTTTTCAGAAATCAGTCGACTAATAACTATTTATTGGAGACTAACTGCCCCAAATGAAATAAATTCTTGAGTAGATATAGAACTTTCAAACTTTCTAGGCATTATTTTAAAAAGTAAATAAAATACCCACAACTGGCGAAGTTGTAGAATAGTAAAAGAATTGATTTAGGAATTAGAAAAAGTAAGCACGGATTTTTCCCTCCTTTATGATAATCACATTGCAGAAAGAGATCATAGAGAAAATAGAAAACCGAATAGTTTAGTGTTGCTAAATAGACAATTTTTTTTTTTACTTAATGATTTTAATAGCTGTATATTATTCCATCAAGTGGTTATATCATATTTTACTTAAACTATTTTAAACGTTTTATATTGCTATAAATTGTTCAATATTCTGACTGTGAATTTCTGTATAGTTTGGATTATATTCTTAGGTTAGAATCCAAGAAGTGAGATATTGATGAAGAAGAGTCCTGTTACATACTGCTATATTGCTTTCCAAAAGAATTGTACCGATTTATAACATCTCCAGCAAAGTACGAGAATATAGTTTTACAACAGTTTTATCAATATTGGGTATTATAACTTTTAGAATTTCCTCAAGTAATTTTTTTTGTGTGTGTGAGAAAGATCGGCCCTGAGCTAACATCTGCCAATCCTCCTCTTTTTTTGCTGAGGAAGATTGCCCCTAGGCTAACATCCATGCCCATCTTCCTCCACTTTATATGGGATGCTGCCACAACATGGCTTGCTAAGCAGTGCGTCGGTGCGCACCCACACCCAGGATCCGAACCGGCAAGCCCCGGGCGACAACAGCGGAGCACGTGCACTTAACCGCTTGCGCCACTGGGCGGGTCCCTCAAGTAATTTTTTTGGTTTGGATTTATATTTAGTTGCTAGTGATGGTGGATATATTTTCATGTTTGTTTAATGGCTGTTTTTCTCCTTTTAATTATTATTTCTGAAAATTAGAAATGTCTCTCTGTCTTGTCCATATTCTTCCTTGCACTTTCAATGCCCATCAGCCTGCTTTCTTCACAGTAACTACCCAAGTTCCATAGGCTGGGATCTTCTCTTATGTTTTGTGTCAGACTTAATTAAAATTAAAAATACGGGGGCCGGCCCGGTGGCGCAAGCGGTTAAGTGCGCGCGCTTCGCTGCGGCGGCCCGGGGTTCGCTGGTTCGGATCCCGGGCGCGCACTGAAGTACTGCTTGGTAAGCCATGCTGTGGCGGCGTCCCATATAAAGTGGAGGAAGACAGGCACCGATTTTAGCCCAAGGCCGTCTTCCTCAGCAAAAAAAAAAAAAAAAAAAGAGGAGGATTGGCGGATGTTAGCTCAGGGCTGATCTCCTCACAAAAAAATAAAAAATAAAAAAAATAAAAAAGACGTATAACAGATATCTTGAGATAAAAACACTAGTACCCTTTGTTAAGTACTTTTCTGTAAGCAATTTTGCTCCTAGTCCAGGACTTCCTGCTACAATCTGTTTTAATCCCAGAAGATTTGAACCTACATAAGCACTATTGCCGTTAGCAAATACATAGGCTGTGTCAGAACGTAGGCCTTTATTTATAGTGAACTTCTAATTATATGCTTGCCCCTGCTATTAGAAAGGAAGTAACTCACTTCAGGTGGAGAACATTTCATTCTACTTGGCTGTCATTTAACAGACTAAAAGCAATAATGTTGCGGATATATGTTTGTGACCTCAGGGCACAAGTAAGGGAAATACACTCTCTTCAAACTAATGGGACCTGGCTCATTATTCAGAGGCCAGACTCAAATGACTTAATAGTGTAGCATTAGACTTACAAAGAAACTTAGACCAACTGCTTTAGAAGTGATAAAATGTATTAACTAAAATACTATGGTTTTCTTTCTTTTTCAGGTTTACAAGTAAAAGTAACCAAACTGAAAAAGGAACGAATTTTGTAAGTATCAGTATATAACACTCATGTCTTATTTATAAAGTAATTGATTCTGATGTCACATTTGACCTCAATGTCTTACTTATAAGGAAATTAGCTTTACTTAGTGTGGACCTTGGATAGTTGACAGCAAGTTTTTCAAAATTCTAAAGTACAAAGTAACAATAATTTTGAATATAGCTTTAGTTAATATTTGCATATATTTATATTTTAATATAATTTTTATATGTAATATTTTTCCATAAAGTATTAAGACAGGAGCTGATCTGTAAATTCATTCTGATCTGTCAACAGCATTCTTTAATCAACTGTGAGTAACTCCTGGAATTTAACATACTACAAGAGGGGAAGCAGAATAATTCTGGGATTTCTAAACTCATATAAGAATTGGGAACTAAATGGATATTCTGAGACCCCTTTTAACTAGTTTGAAATTAGCAGTGGTTCTCCTGAATTGTTTTGGTTATTAAGCACAGAATCAGATCTGATTTTCTAAGTCAGGAGCAGATTTTACTCATGGTTCGTTTATTTATTTATTTATGTATTTATTTGTGAGGAAGATCAGCCCTGAGCTAACATCCATGCCAATCCTCCTCTTTTTGCTGAGGAAGACTGGCCCTGGGCTAACATCCATGCCCACCTTCCTCCACTTTATATGGGACACCGCCACAGCATGGCGTGACATGCGGTGCATCAGTGCGCGCCCGGGATCTGAACCCAGGCCGCCAGCAGCAGAGCGCACGCACTTAACCGCTACGCCACGGGGCCAGCCCACCACTCATGGTTCTTTAGAGCTTCCACATTCAGGAATCGGAAACAGATGACATAGTATATTATTAGTCATAACAAAAATTAATATTATTGTGACTAATAATTACATTTACTTTACAGTATATACCAGCAGGTCTCAGTTACATCATATTCCTAAAGCTTCCAAGGCTGTAATCAAAAGCTAGAGTTACCAACCACCCATCGAAACACACCTAGCTTGGGGCTGGCCTGGTGGCATAGTGGTCAAGTTCACGTGCTGCACTTCGGCAGCCCAGCGTTTGCCAGTTCAGATCCCGGGCACGAATCTACATGCTGCTCATCAAGCCATGCTGTGGTGGCATCCCATATACAAAATAGAGGAAGACTGCCACAGATGTTAGCTCAACGACAATCTTCCTCAAGCAAAAAGAGGAAGGTTGGCAACAGATGTTAGCTCAGGGCCAATCTTCCTCACAAAAACAAAATAAAACACACACACACCCCTAGCTGTTTTCTCCATTAAAATCTGAAAATGAAAATTGTGTAGTTTTTCTTTACACCTAGAAAGTCATGTTTGGAAGATGGCTTATATTCAGAATATAAAGGCATAAATTTTTAAAACAGTTTTTTTTGGAAGAATAATTTTATGATTCTTCTTAATTAGTGACACTTTTAAATACTTTGCCTTATTGAAAGTGTACTTGTCCCTACCTTAAAGATGTCATTTTAAACATCTTCACCCGTAGAATAATCCATTTCTCTTTCTGTGTTAGAGCTGTGTTTAGTTCCCACAATTGAGAGATGTTTCTTTACTTATATAGGAAATGAAGCCTTTTCTTTCAGAAAAATAAGTTTAGCATGTATATCTTATTAAGATATTTTCTTAGCGTGAGGAAGAAAAACACTAGAAGTGACTTTTACAGTAAGGAAAAAATGTATTTTTTCACGTAGAAAGCCCAAAAGTAGGGAGATTCTAGGCCTGTTATTGAGTAACTCAAAAATCATCAAAGGCTCAGGTTATTTCTGTGTTTCTTCTCTGCCATCTTCAGTGTTCTGGCTTGCCCTATTAGCCTTGACTCACTGCAGAATGGCAAGATGGCCATCATCATTCTAGTTATCACTTGCAGAACATCTTTGTATCCCTTTTTACTAATTATAAAAGTTTGCCAGAAGCAGCCCCCAGCAGACTTCCTCTAACTGATGGATGATAATTATGTGCTTGTTCCTAAACAATAACTGCCACAGGGAATCGAATTAACAGGATTGGCTTAGACTAATAAAGATTCTGACAGTACTTTATATGTATTCTAGGATTGAGCAAATAAGTAAGTATATTATTGACAATGAGAGCCGGGTTCCTCACTGTCAGGAGAAAGGAGTTACAAATAAGAAAAAGGAGAAGGCTAGAATGAACCCTATGCTGCTGGGTAGGAATTGGAGTTATCAGTATGAATTCATGGTTTTTAATATATAGATGAATAGATATAGAAATAGATATAGATAAGGTTCGTGTATGTGAGGACTTGAATATATGTCCTGGGCTTGGTCCATTTGAGAGGGTCTAGAAACTGTGATTCCTGGTAGGAATGAGCACACCTAAAGCCCAGATCTTGATTTCTAAAGAGAATTCTTCGGTAAAGGTAATCATGGTTCTTTGGAGAATTCGCCAATTCTAGGGCTTGGGACTATGCAAAGTACAAGATGTACAGGAACAGGCCGGCCCAGTGGCGTAGCAGTTTAGTGCGTGTGCTCTGCTGCGGCAGCCCGAGGTTCACCGGTTCAGATCCCGGGCGTGCACCGACACACTGCTTGTCAAGCCATGCTGTGGCGGCGTCCCGTATAAAGTAGAGGAAGATGGGCACGGATGTTAGCCCAGGGCCAATCTTCCTCAGCAAAAAGAGGAGGATTGGCATCGGATGTTAGCTCAGAGCTAATCTTCCTCTCACACACACACAAAAAAATGTACAGGAATATCTTATGGTGCCAGAAAATAAGGAAATGCTCAAAAAATAATAGGGGCATTTGAAAAAATACAGAAGAGAGCTTGAAAAAACTCCTAATGGCAAAATCTGGGACAACCTGAACAATGAGATAATGATAGTAATGAATTATTCTACCAGCAGAATAAATGGACAACCCCTTCTTAGAAGAATTCCAGTTACTAAATGTAGAAAGAATGTTAGAAATAGAAAATCATCATTTGGCAAACATCACAGCAATAATTGTTGAAGGCAAGAATTATCAATGGGGGCTAAAATTAATGAAAGTATGATAAAAACAATAATTACAAGTTTTGCAAATTACTCAAAATATCTCCACATAAGATACATATTAATTACGAAGGGAAGAGTTACAGCATTACAGCAGAGGAATTAGGCAGACTTCATCTCAGTCCAATGATCCAAGTTAACATCACTAGTAACCAGATATGCCAACCTCACATACCTCCATAGTAGTATGATGCACTAAGAAGAGCACAACCTTATTTCTGTCATATTCTCACCAAAATGCACAGCCCACATTTTATCATGAGGAAACATCAGACAAACCCAAGTTGAAGGACAGTTAAAAATAACTCACCAGTACTTTTCAAAGGTGTCAAGGTAGTGAAAGACAAAGAAGGATGAAGAGACTGTCCCAGATTGGAGGAGCCATGACATTAAATGCAATGTAGGATCCTGATTGGATCGTGGACCAGAAAAATGATATTAGAGGGACAATTGGCAAAATTTGAATAAGGTCTATAGATTAGTTAATAGTATTGTATCAGTGTTAGTTTCTTGACTTTGATAATTGTATCATGATTAGACAAGGTATTTACATTTTGAGAAGCTGGATGACAGGTATACAGATAGTGTTTGTTCTTTGTTATAACTTACTTGTAAGTCTGAAATTACTTTAGGATGAAATGTTTAAAAAATGAAAAAAAATTTTAAGATTCATCCTCCGAGTCTGGAGAGAAGATTAACTTCTCTCCAAACAGCTGTTGAATATTGTAGAAAATCAGTATTCTTTTAGCAAGGAATAAGAAGGAAATGGCTATTGGACAGACAACCTAAAATATCACTACAGTTTGACGAGTCCCACTCCTGTGGCTCAGAGTGTAGCCAGTGCACTTCTTGAGGCATGATTTCCTTTTATGACACAAATTTTCTTTTCTTTCTCTTTTTTTTTTGGTGAGGAATATCGGCCCTGAACTAACATCTGTTGCCAATCTTCCTCTTTTTGCTGAGGAAGATTAGCCCTGAGCTAACATCTGTGCCTGTCGTCTTCTATTTTGTGTGTGGGATACTGCTGTAGCATGGCTTGATGAGTGGTATGTAGGTCTGCACCCAGGATCTGAACCTGCAAACCCTGGGCTGCCTAAGCGAAGCACTCAAACTTAACCACTATGCCACCAGGCCAGCCCCACAAATTTT
The DNA here is from genome assembly GCF_020826845.1 of Diceros bicornis minor. Classification (NCBI taxonomy): domain Eukaryota; kingdom Metazoa; phylum Chordata; class Mammalia; order Perissodactyla; family Rhinocerotidae; genus Diceros; species Diceros bicornis. The sequence goes on along the minus strand of NC_080755.1, from coordinate 12,398,063 downwards.
CTTTTGTTTCTGTGGGCAATAGGGATTTCAAAAACTTTCCAGCCCTTTAACGCATTTTAATTAATATTGATGGTATTATCTTATGTTTATGTATATTAGAATTATCTGAATAGTTACAGAAAACTCTTTATGTATAAATTCCCCCTATAATAAAAATTATTCCAAAATAAATATAATGAAATTGCATTAGTTGGATGGGGAAATAGGATCATCTTCTTGGTTAATAAGTAAAATTTCTTTTTCTATCCACTTGAAATCAAAAAGGGAAGATATCTTTGTTTTAATTAGGAATAAATATGCTTTTCTTCAGTGGTGAGAATGTTTTATTTGAGTGGTTTGAGATTAAAAATTATGAAATACACTTACTCTGTTGTTTTCATCTTCATTTTTGTTTATTGTTCAGCTAGTGATGGATGCTACAGGCATTGTTAATCAGAAGATGAATGCTATCAGTGACTCGGTTTAGTGATTTAACACATACCAAACTAAGCAGCTAATTACTGTTTGTTGGAGTTATTCTACGAGTCTCCCCTTTTATGTATGGTAACACTATATAAGAATTCTTGTTCTCTCTGACCTTTTCTAATACCAGAAGCATAATGTTTCAGAGTTAATTAGTAGTTAGACAGTGAGCTCTTTATATTGTATCTTGGTTCAGTGTTGAAGTTAATAATCTTCTAAATGCTGGATTAACAACCATTGATTAGAATGACATCCTTTAGAGTCAAAATGTTGGGCACTTTTAAGAAGCAATACTAAAACCCAGAAATCATTGTGTTTGCTATTTGATTATACATTTTTTTGTCTGTGTGTGAGGAAGATCAGCCCTGAGCTAACATCCATGCCAATCCTCCTCTTTTTTTTTTTTTTTTTTTTTTTTTTTGGTGAGGAAGACTGACCCTGAGCTAACATCTATGCCACTCTTCCTCTACTTTATATGGGACGCCACCACAGAATGGCCTGACAAGCAGTGCGTCAGTGCTCACCTGGGATCCGAACCAGGGCTGCCAGCAGCAGAGCATGCGCACTTAACCGCTAAGCCACGGGGCCGGCCCCTGATTATACATTTTAAGCTATGTTTGCTAAATGTTTTTGAAGGAATTTAGTTTTATTAAAATGGATCCTTCATGTAGGCCTAGTAATTTTGTTTTCTAAAATATTACTATTTTAAATGATAGATTTATAGATATAAAATAGTATTTCCTCTTAGAATTATTTCCCTGCAGATTGAATGATGACATAATTAAAATAATTAAAAATGTTCTAGGTTTGCTTATGACAAAGGCACTTCTTATAACTGAGACTTTTTATACAAAATGTGTCTTTCTCTACACCTCTAACCAAACAGCCACACGAAAAATTTTAAATTTGTAAATGACTGTTGAATGTTACTTTCCCAAAACTCACCTATATCATTTCTGAATTTTAAAGAATGGAAACACAGCTGGTTATTCAGTAGCTGATAATAATGCCTTACTTCACTGTACAGTTCACAGAGTCATTTGATCCTCTTAGCAGCCTTTTAATATATATTGTGATTACTCTGTACCTGTGTACTTCAAGTAGCTTGGGGTTATACATTTTGAAGCACAGGTAAGTAACTAAATTCCCTGAGTAGTCAGAGACTTGAGCAGATGCTCTATTTTATAGTAAGTTAGGTCTTTGCGTTCTGGGACCAGGAACTTGGGTTTGCCTATATTGCCATAATCCCCCTTTCCCAGTATATTTTACAATAGACAGTCAGGGTGCAGTAACACTTAGGATGTCTTATCTCCATATTGTTGGAATAACTGTATCTGTAAGATATCACAGTCCTTAGGGCTTTCCACATGGAGGAAGCAGTTAGAAAAGTAATCAATAACTATGCTATGTTTGTCCATCACTGAATTGTTTCAGACCTGTGTTTTGATGATCGTTGTCTCTGCACATGGCTAATATTTCTCTTTTACACAAATTCATGTACAAAATTAAACATGTAGAAATGTTGACTGTTGAATATTTGTTGAGTGCTCCCAAAATAGGATCAATGAAAACCTGCTGCTTCTGAATTAAATACATTTTCTAGAAGTATTAGAAAATCTTTTTTTTAAGTAAATGAGAAACAGCCAAATTAACAAGTTTCAGCTATCTATTACTGTGTATCATTTCCAGAATTTCAGAAGTCTACCTATGCTACCAGAAGTATATTTGTTGTATAGCAGGAGGCTGTCACTCTTAGATGTATTAGTTTTTCATTCAATATCAACTCTTCAACCACTATTTTAAGAAATGCCCTCTATATTGGACATTTGGACTTAGTTGTTTTACTCATCTGTTTTGCTGCCAGTAATGTTATATTCTACATATTAGCCATTTTGACACAACCTACTTTTTGTGGCAGTCTGGTTTGTCACCCTTATTTGATTTAGTATTTTAGACCCTTGAGGGGACTGGGGGAAGATGTGTTTGAACAACAGTATGATCCTATATTTTCAGCTTCAAGACCACACAGAAAATCTCAATTAAATTTCTAATAGGTTTTCTGAGAATTAAAATATATGCATACTTTATATAGTAATGTGATTTTTTTTTTTAGTATAATGATGGAAGGGTAAAATGACACAACCTTGGAAAGTAACCAGGTAATCCACTAGAAGAAAATTTTAGATATCTTTGTTTTTTCCTGACTATAAAATCATAATGGTAAACACTAATAGAACTTGCTGTGTGCCAGCACTGTTCTGCATGCTGTATATACATTAGTACTGTAGTCCTTGCAAATGCTATATGAGGTAGATACAATGTATCCACATTTTTTGAGTCACAGAGAGTGTAGGTTATTTGCACTAGGTCACAGCTGGTAAGTGGCAGAGCTGAGATTCAAACCTAGGCATCAGAATGTAGGATTCGTGTACTTCCACTCCACTGTAAGCTCTGGCTTCAAAGTAATACCAGGTAAAAATTTAAGCAACACAGAAATTAATAAAATAGAAAGTATAAATATCATATAATTGGAATAGAGATAATATGAGTAGAGAGATGTTATTTACATTAACAAATGTAGACAAAATAATAAAAAACAGCAAGTGTACATTTTAATAGCAATTTCTGACAGTGTTGATTCACTGGTGGCATCAGGGTCCACTCCTTCACCTGCGTTCCAGCATTGCATAATGAATAACTGGTGCTTAGGACAATACTTCTATAGTACGTAAAAATACTGCAGAGCAAATTCTAGTATAATTTGAACTCTGATTAACAATATATTCAAACCTCACCTTTTAAGTTTTATGTTTTGATGGAACAAATTCATGATATACATAAGTTGTGAGACCATACTTAGGAGTTCTTATGACAGAATTATCCTATTAGAGTATTTTTCCCTAAAAATAAACCTTATTTCTTGACTTTTAGAGATGCACAAAGACTAGAAGAATTCTTCACCAAAAATCAACAGCTGAGAGAGCAACAGAAAGTCCTTCATGAAACTATTAAAGTTTTAGAAGATCGGTGAGTCGGCTTCTTGGGTCTTCTTGAGTAAGAGGGGACTTTCCCTTTAATAGAGAGTGTGCATGGGTTTTAATTTGTAGTCAGTTCTGGGACAGCAAGTGATCTTTTTCCCAACCTTATGTCAACTGTACTTCATGAAATTAAAGATACACTCTTACGGTTTTGTTTTTTCATTACAGTAATCACATCAATTTACCCTTAAAATGATGTTTCTTTATCTGATTTGATGTAGGATGAGCTTAAGAGTAACAATGTTCTAATTAATCCATTTTTACTTCAAGTAGATGGAAACTGCTTCACAATTCTATTCCTGTCTTATTCCTGCCGTTCTCTTTTCTTCCTTGCATGTTTCTCCACTTCCAGGCAGTCTAGGGATTATTCTTTCTGAATATTCCCAAGATAATCCCTATCACTTACTTCACCTCCACGATCTGACTTCTTTCTTTCCCACTTCTATGAGGTTAACACCCTACATTAAAAAAGGCTTCCAGGGGACGGCCCGGTGGCGTAGTGGTTAAGTGCGCACGCTCTGCTGCTGGCGGCCAGGGTTCGGATCCCAGGTGCGCACTGATGCGCTGCTTGTCAAACCGTGCTGTGGCGGCCTCCCACATAAAGCGGAGGAAGATGGGCACGGATGTTAGCTCAGGGCCAGTCTTCCTCAGCAAAAAGAGGAGGATTGGCAGATGTTAGCTCAGGGCTGATGTTCCTCACGAAAAAAAAAAAAAAGGCTTCCAGATTTTGCTGTATTCTCTTATCTGAACCTGCTGTTTAGGACCTTATAATAAACAATGTTTCCTGCTTTCTTTTTAGTTAATATTTCTCCTTTATTTTTATTTTTGTATGTGTTACCGAGGGCTGATGGTTTGAATTTGCCACTGTGCCTTTAGTGGTGGAATAATCTAATATTCTGCACATATGCAAACTGAAGTTGAGTACTCTTTCTTCTACAAGTAGCTGTCTCAGTGGATGCACATTTACTGGAATAGGCAGCCTATTGTGGAATAAAGCTCCAGGTGCTTTGGAATCATAGGTGTGAATCTGAATTCCAACTTCACACTATATCCTTAATTCAGATTCAACAACAGATGATTAAGCCCTTACTTTGTTCCAGGTGTTACTCTAGGGACTGGGGGTAATACTATCCTTGGTATGTTATAGAGCTGACATTTAATTTTCAAAGATCAGCATACAAATAAGATGATTTTAAATATTAAGTGCTGTGAAAAAAATAAAATTGAATGATATAATTGAGTGACTACGATCATTGGGAAGTGAAGGGATACTGATTGGTGTCAGGGATGGCCTTTCTGAGGAGGTGCAATTTGAATTGAGGCTTGAATGATATAAAAAAGAGCCAATCACTTGAGGAACCATAGGTCAAAAGAGAACAGACAAATGCAAAAGCCTAAGGTGGAAATAAGTTTTGGAATATTTGAGGAATAGAAGGTCTACTGTGGTTCTAACTTAATAAGTGGGTGAATGATAGGAGATAAGATTGGAAAGGTGGGAAATAACTAGATTATGTAGGGATATAGGCAAAAAGTTTGGATTTTAATTGCAATGGGAACATTGCGTTGGAGCATTTAAGCAGGGAAATGGCAGAGAGATATGAGTGAATACTGATAGCATCTTCTATATCCAAATGGAGATGTCAAGGAGATAGTTGTATATATGTGTGTGGAACTAGCTGGAAAGATCAGAGCTAGAGAAACAAATTTGAAAGTTATCATCCATGTATAAATGGCATTTAAAAACTCAGGACTGGATAAGATCTCCTAAGGGCATCTTAAAGAGTATAGGAAGAGAGTAGAAGAGGTCTCAGGGCTGAATCCTTGGGCCTACTAATTAAGGTTTAATGAAGAATAAGGACTCAGCCAGCAAAAAAGATTGAGAAAGAGAAATTATCAGAGTAGGAGAAAAGCTGGGAACATACGGCATGACACGAACAATACTTTCTTCACAGGGCTATTTTGAAGATTAAGTGAGATAATGCAAATAAAAGTACATAATAGCAGTTTAAAAAGACTTATAATATCCCTCCTAATTGGTGAATAAGATGCCAGCCTCTAGCACTCTAGTCTATACTTTATACCACAGCCAGATCTACTCTCTCCAGCTGAGATATCAGGAAGATAGAAAGCCATCCATCCCTCTCACCCTTCCTCAGTCCAGGATCAAAAAGGAAATCATCAATTACTCGTCTCTTAGTTAGTATGGTGAGGCATTTCCTTCTCTTTTCTCTGGATATGTAGTAGAAGATTTGGGAGGAAGGGTGGAGAGCATATCTTTCTGAGCCTTTAACTCTCCAACAATTGAAACATTTCCTTCTCTTATTTCATTATATTTTTTCTCTCATCTCTACCATTCCGCCACTTTCCATAAGCAATGTGGTTCTTTCTTCCCTATAATGATGGTAGTAATGGCAAGAGATTAGAAACTCTTTCTGTTCAGTGATTCCCACATAAAGAAAATTTTAAGGTTGACATTAACTAAATATGTTAGTCTGAGTTCTCTCAGAAGCAAACATCAAGATGATATTGGACATTCAAGAGATTTATTGGAGGAAATACTTGTAAGGTAAATGAGGGAGGAGCTGGAGGAGGCTGGGAGAGTTATGAGATCTCCATGCATCTAACCCTTTTGAAGAAGAGAGGAAAAAGGAAGGTCTTAGACTGCATGGCAGTTTTAAGAAAGCTTTACCAAGGCCATTGGGGAGTCCTGGAGCCGTAGTATCCTTGCTCTACTCATTGGCCGGCATCTGGCTGTGGGATACCTGGTGTGTTCACCTGTATGAACAGGTGAAGGATTTCAGAACATAACAGCTGGAGCCAGTGATTTTACTTCCCACAGTAGGAGATGCATATTCCTAGCTGCCATACCCAAGGACTGATTGTACAGTCACGCTCTGCATAATGATGTTTCAGTCAACGACAGACTGCATATATGATGGTGGTCCCATAAAATTAGTACCATATAGTCTACATGTGTAGTAGGCTGTACCATCTAGGTTTGTGTAAGTACACTCCATGATGTTCGCACAACAATGAAATCGCCTAGTGATGCATTTCTCAGAATGTATCCGCATCGTTAAGCAACACATGACTGTATTTATTTCCAGCACTCTTCCTGTTTAGTTGGTCATTAGCAAGTTTTTAGGGCCCAAAGTTAGTATACTGAAAAAATCACAAGGTAAAGTTTTCATTGTTTTGCTTGAATTGCTTAATGCAATCAGCTCTCCATTTCATCCCCCAGATACAGTGTTCTTCATCTTAGCCCTTGAAAATACTCCTTTCTAGTGTCATCAGAACATTTCTTCACTTTATGATTTAAAGTTTGGGCTTCCAGTTCTGTTATTCTTTGCATCTTGTGCCTCCCTTTGTAAGTGAATTTTTCTTTTCCAGGCCCATTCTGAGAAGAAATGTCAGTGAATGAGTCCCCTACCCTTCCATTGAAGTATTGTCTAAATTACTCTCTTTTATTCAGTTAATATATTTAATTGTTAAAATTAAAATTGTCTTTTTTGTGTGTGTGAGGAAGATCAGCCCTGAGCTAACATCCATGCTAATCCTCCTCTTTTTGCTGAGGAAGACCGGCTCTGAGCTAACATCTATTGCCAATCCTCCTCCTTTTTTTTTTCTCCCTGAAAGCCCCACTAGATAGCTGCATGCCATAGTTGCACATCCTTCCAGTTGCTACATGTGGGACGCGGCCTCAGCATGGCCGGAGAAGCGGCGCGTCGGTGCGCGCCCAGGATCTGAACCCGGGCCGCCAGTAGCGGAGCACGCGCGCTCAACTGCTAAGCCACGGGGCCAGCCCTAAAATTGTCTTTTTTATTCTTCAGTTTCTTAAAACTAGATTCTTTTCTATTTATGATCTGTGGTCACTAATTTCATGTGGATGCCATGCTTCTCTGCTGTTTCATATCCTCAATGTTCTCTTGCCTTTCATTCCATTCACCTTTACATCCTTAGGTAGGTGGGCCTATAATTCATTATGTGGTATTAATTTGGTGGTGGGGAGTGTGGGTGGGGCAAGGAGTGTAGCCTATTTCTTTTTTTTTTTTTTTAAAGGCTTTAAGTCTACATCTTTTTTTTTTTTTAATTTATTTATTTATTATTTTTTTCCCCCAAAGCCCCAGTAGATAGTTGTATGTCATAGCTGCACATACTTCTAGTTGCTGTATGTGGGACGCGGCCTCAGCATGGCCGGAGAAGCAGTGTGTTGGTGCACGCCTGGGATGCGAACCCAGGCCACCAGCAGTGGAGCACACGCACTTAACCGCTAAGCCACGGGGCCGGCCCCTAGCCTATTTCTTTACACACATGCTTTTTCCCTCCTTCACATTCAAGTCTGAAATGTCCTTCTGGGCATACTTTAAGATTTATCCCTCGTTTCATGAAGCATCATTTACTTAAACCAAGAATGACCTAGATCTATTATTTTTTTTATGTAGGAACTGCTATCTATTGAGAGATCATTTTGTGGCCAGGCATCTAGCACTTAATCTTCACGTTAATGATATAAAGTAGATGATAAATCCATTTTATGTGTGAGGAAACTGAGCTGGCAAAGAGTTAAGAAACCTTTCCAAGATCACATAGTTAATGGATAATTAGTTTAATTTGACCCTCCAAACCCCCTAGTTTCTGCTGTTTCATGATGCCTCATCTGTATGTTGTCTTAATTTTATAAATGTTGTGTAGATGAATTACACCTTTACTGATTATCTCGAAGTATTTGTGCTTGGCCTAAAATTACCAAAACGGATACTCTGAAATACTGTCTTCACCATTGGCTATTATCTAGTCTGTTTTCTTGGAAGGTTTTTTTTTTTTAAATTACTACTCACTAAATACTACCTTTAAATGTCTAAGTAGGAAACATTTGGTAAAGTTCTGCCTTATTTAAAATTTTATTTTGGGTTTAGGTCATTTATAAGAATGAGATCTAGAGCAAGCTTTAAGAATCTGTAAAAATGTTTTACTGAGATCTTTAAAAAGCAACATGTATTTTGTTAAAATTTCTGAATAGTAATTCTGAAACTTCTTACCTACTCTTTGTAAGATGAGGTGATTATTTCTTATTCTAGTGTTGTGAGAACATTGTGAGATGTTTAAATGAAAGGAATTACCCAGTAAAAGTAAATTAGATAATAAAAAGTTCTAATTTTATGTGGTTCGTTTATGTTTTACTACTATTATTACATTTACAAACTTTCCTTCAAGGAACCAAAGTATTTCACTAAATCTGAGAAACAGTCACTGTGCCGGAGAAGTAGACAGAATGCATTAAAAAAAAAAAACCTGAACAAAGTAGTTAAACCATAGTTGTCTAATAGATTTTTAATATTTTTAAAAGCATTTTTGGCAGTCGTAGGAAACTCATCTTATATTTCAACTGTCATTAAAAGGGAAAATTGGTACTCATAGTCAGAGGATTTGTGATTCTGCAACTGCTTTTCAAACGCTAGAGCAAATATCCGCCTTTTGTCTTGCTAACTCTTCTTACTCATAGATTTGAATTTAAACATCATATTCTTCAGGAGACCTCTGATTTCCTAAACTAGGTTAAGTTCTGCTGTGTGCTTTCATATTTCATAGTGTCCTGTTTTTTCCACTGTCATCATGTGAATCATACTTTGTTGTAATTACTTTTTTATTGTCTGTCTTTCTCTAGTAGACTGTAAACTCTTTAAAAGAAGTGACATTATCTTGGCCACTGTTGTATTTATAGCACCTACACCTATAGTATTCACTGTAGGTGTTCAGTGAAACCTTTTTGAATGAAAATGAATAAATTTGAGGAAATCTTTTTGGAATATAGCAAACAACTGTGCATACTTGTTAATCTGGTAAGTTTTAATTGTAAAATGAAAGCTTTTATTTCTTCATGTCTATGATCAAACTGGGGTAAAACTCAGAATGCATGTTGCTGTCTGCTCTTAAAAGTGGAATTACTCTTCTTTCCCTTTTGCCTGTGTATAGCTTCTGAAAATGCATTCTCCTGTGAAGTGAAGCGCTTACATCTTTCTCTGACAGCAGCAGTGGAAGATAGGCAAGTGGAAAGCAGTGGAACCCTGCTGATGGAAATGGGAGCTAGCATATTTCCTCACATCCATTTAAATTTAAACTAGGATCAGTGAGCAATCATGAGTTGACTCACCAGATATTATTGAGCGGCAGTTGAAAGGAGAAAACTGGAAGTAATAAACAAGCTAGGGAATATTGCTTCATTTTATAACTGTCTATACCAGTGGCAGTTTAAAACTTGGAAACTAGGGGTGCTCAGGGATTGTTTTCCATGATATTTTATAGCATTTTAATATATCAGATTTAATTTCTTAGAAATAATAAGGTGTTTAGTTTTTAATGACAAACTGACTAGTGGAATGACATTTAAATAATTCATTAAAATTGTTTAATGCCATTTAACTCCTTCAGTGTTTTTCAAGACTTTTCAATGCATGTGCTCTTAGGCCTCTATAGCTTAATAATTCTGTGTATAAATTATTTACCACAATCAGGTCAACTGTTTGAATGAATATTGCATGGACTCCAAGCTATTAATTAGAATACATCTTAAAAGAGAAATGTAAATATGAAATTTCAAGTATTTTAAACAAATAGTAAAATTGAGTTTGTTCTTACAACAGTTTAACAGTGTCTTGGTTTTAGAATAGTTTAGAAAGACTTTATTCTTATTGCCTTAGGAATTTTAAAGGCATAAATAGACTTACTGTTAATTTTAGAAATGCTTGAAATCCTGAAAATATTAAGTATTATAACAGAAAGATAAGCTGTGTGTCCTTTTTAGTACCTTAATTCTCAAAAAGATTTCTTGTCAAGTTTTCTAGAACATAATACTATTAAATTAAAATGCTATAATGAAAAGGAGTAATGCACTATTTGGCTTCTTTTATCATTTTTTTCCCTTCCTTTTGACATTGTATTCAAGTAATACATGTACATTATAAAGTTGTATACTTATAATGAAAACAGTAGTTTCCTGTTCACTCTTTCATCCCTCCCTGTTCCAATTTTTAGTTCTCCAAAGTTCTAAAGGACGTATTTTCACTTTAATACCTGATTTTTCAACTGGAGACAATATTTGTTTACTTCTTGCTATGAAGATGAGGATACTATTTTTCCCTCCCTCATCTATTTTTGAATAGTCATTATTATTATTTTTTTTAAAGATTTTATTTATTTATTTATTTTCCCCCCAAAGCCCCAGTAGATAGTTGTATGTCATAGTTGCACATCCTTCTAGTTGCTGTATGTGGGACGCGGCCTCAGCATGGCCGGAGAAGCGGTGCGTCGGTGCGTGCCCAGGATCCAAACCCGAGCCGCCAGCAGCGGAGCGCGCGCACTTAACCACTAAGCCACAGGGCAGGCCCATGAATAGTCATTATTTTAGTTCTTCTAATTTACCTTTGAACCTTAATACATATATTTATGCAAATATATAACTCAAATATATTGTAGAGAGGCATCTAAACAGTCTCCCTGGACTCCCCACTATATTACAGGAGGATGTTGATACTTTTACCCTTCCCTGCATCACGCTTCCTCTCTTTCTACCTCCTGCCTGTGTCGGCTGAACCTTTACATATAAATATTGACAAAGCGGATGATAGTTACTTTCTTTTCTGTTACTAGATTTCAATCTTTTATATTTTGTTTATAAGTTGATTGTAGAAATTGGAAAATAGTAAACTGTTTTTATTTATTGACTGTGTGAATATTCACTGCAGAGCTAGGATGACATTTCCTTCTTTACAGGTCTGATGTCACGACCTCTGTGCTACTTGAGGAGAGTGTTTCTAATGTCCAGGTCAAATAGATTCTTTTCTACTCTCCCAAATCAGTTGTTCAAATCAGCTCATAATTATATTATGACAAAGTCATGTTTTTATAAGTTTGCTTTGTTTTTCCTAGAATTTCTAACTACCTTTTTTCATATTGAGATAAGAAACATCTTTTCCTCACCATGTTATTAATATTATTTAATGCCATAGTTATTTTATTTATTGATTATAATCTTTTTTGTTATTGTTATTTTTCTTGAAGGCATACTTCTTGGGCTGAAAAACTTGCTGTCCTAATTTTGACCATTTACTTTCTAGGCTATTCTACAACTGCCATTCTGGGATTTCTTTTTACTGCATCCCAACGTTAATTCCATTATTTCTTTTAGCTCACATTAGTCAACAAATATCTGTGGAGCACCTGCTTTGTACAGGCACTATTTTAGACTGTGAAGATACACCAGTGAACATGATGGATAAAACACGTGGGCCCATTTTTCCTTCTTACTGGTTTTTCATGCTCATTTTGTTTTGGCTCATCCTCAAATAACTGCTGAAAAGTGCATAGGAAGTAAATGAGTCCTTGCATGTCTGAAAATGTTTTTATTTACTGTTGCATTTAGATGATATTTTGACTGGACATAAAATTCTACATTCAAAATAGTTTTCCCTCAAAACTTTGAAGACATTTTTTCATTGTCTGTTAGCATCCAATGCTGATAAGAAGACTGGTGTCATTCTTAATTTTATTTATTTATTTATTTTTTCCCCCAAAGCCCCAGTAGATAGTTGTATGTCATAGCTGCACATCCTTCTAGTTGCTGTATGTGGGACGCGGCCTTAGCATGGCCGGAGAAGCAGTGGGTCCGTGCGCGCCCGGGATCCGAACCCGGGCTACCAGCAGCAGAGCACACGCACTTAACCACTAAGCCACAGGGCCGGTCCTAGACTGGTGTCATTCTAATGTTCATTTCTTTATAGGTAATAGAAGTTTTTCCTCTCTGGAATTTAAGATCTTTTTATCCTTGTTCTGAAATTTCATCATGAGGTGTGTATGTGTGTGTGTGTGTGTGTGTATGTTTCCTTTATTGTACTGGACACTCAGCCTGTTAACCTGAGGACTAGTATCTCCTGAGGTCTGGCAATTTTTATTTTCTGTTACTCCCCCTCTCCATTTTTGTATGTTCTCTTTCTGGAGCACTTCTTGGTCATAAACTGATCCTGTATAATCTTTTGTCTTATTTCTGTTCTTTGTTTTTTCTTCCATGTTCTGGAAGATTTATTATCCAACTCTGCTATTGAAGTTATTTTGATAATCACGTTTAGTATCCAAGAGCTTTTTATTTGTTGTTGATCATTGCTTTGTGTGTGTGTGTGTGTGTGTGTGTGTGTGTGTGTGTGTGCCCTTTTTTTTGCTTTATGGCTGCATCCCTTCTCATTTTTCCAGGGATACTAGACAGCTCCCCTCCCCCAAGAAGTTCTTTTGTATCCTCTGAGTTGATGCTTTGCTCTAGGATCAGTTTTTTTTTGTTTTTTTTTTTTTTTTTCTCTTTCACGTTACTGGTTTGCTTCATACACTGGTGATCTTTGGTTGTCTTGTGTTTAAGATTGTGAGACTGGGTTGAATTTTCCACATAGTTGGCATGATGTCCTCTGCTTTTTAACTGTATATTGTTTTACCCCAGCCCTTCTTCTTTCTCCGTTTCCCCAGGAGTTTTCCTATGAATAGGAAAGTGGACTGGGGCTCCTTATGTCATGGGAGCTTTACTTTTCATTAAGAAAATAGGGAGCTATCCTTTGGCCTGGAGAGCCCCCAGCGGGTAGGATTTTACACCAGGACATTGGCTCTCAGCTACGGATCTGTATTTATAATTTCCCTTGTGATTTCTTCTTTAAGTCATTGTTTATTTAGGAGTACATTGTTGAAGATTCACGTTTGTGGATTTTTCAGATTTACTTGTTGATTTCTAATTTAATTCCATTGTGGTGAGAGAAGATAATTTGTATGATTTCAGTGCTTTTAAACTTATTAAGACTTGTTTTGTGACCTAGAAAATGGTCTATCCTGAGGAATGTTCCAAGTGTGCTTGAGAAGAATGCATTCTGCAGTTGTTGGCTGGAGTGTTCTATAGGTGTCATTTGGGTCTGGTGGTTGTTAGTGTGTGACAAGTCTGCTGGATCCACACTGATTTTCTTACTTGTTCTGTCCATTATTGAGAGTAGAAGTCTATAACTTATTGTTGAATTTCTGTTTCTTCCTTCAATTCTGTGTATTTTGGGGCTCTAGTGTTAGATGCCTATGTGTTGATAATTGTTATTTTTCTAGTGAATTGACCCTTTTATTATAAAATTGTCTCTAGTAACACTTTTTATCTTAAAGTGTATTTTGTCTGATATTAATGTAGATGCACTAGCTCTCTTTTGGTTTTTGTTTGCATGGTATATCTTTTTCCATCCTTTTGGTTTCAACCTATTTGTATCTTCAAAACTAAAGTGTGTCAATGGTAGACAGCATATAGTTGGATCTTATGTTTTTGTCCTGACAATTTCTGCCTTTTGATTGGAGTATTTAATCAATTCATGTTTAATGTTATTATTGATATGGTTGGATTTAGGCAGTCATTTTGCTTTGTGTGTGTCTCGGTCTTCTTTTTTTTTTTCTTTTATTGATGTTGTAATAGTTTATAACATTGTGAAATTTCAGTTGTGCATTATTATTTGTCAATCACCATATAAATGCACCCCTTCACCCCTTGTACCCACCCGCCAGCCCCCTTCCTCCTGGTAACCACCAAACTGTTCTCTCTGTCTTTATGTTAGTTTATCTTCCACATATGAGTGAAATCATATGTTGTTTGTCTTTCTCTGTCTGGCTTATTTCACTTAACATAATACCCTCCAGGTCCATCCATGTTGTTGTGAATGGGACGATTTTGTCTTTTTTTTTTATGGCTGAGTAGTATTCCATTATATATATATGCCACATCTTTATCCAGTCGTCAGTTGTTGGACATGTGGGTTGCTTCCACTTCTTGGCTATAGTGAATAATGCTGCAGTGAACACAGGGATGCATAAACCTCTTTGGATTGTTCATTTCAAGTTCTTTGGATAAATACCCAGTAGTAGGGGTCATATGGTATTTATGTTTTTAATTTTTTGAGGAATCTCCGTACTGTTTTCCGTAGCGGCCGCACCAGTTTGCATTCCACCAGCAGTGAAGTCTCATGTCTTTTTTGTTCCTCTCTTCCTCCTGTTCTGCCTCCATTCCTACTGCCCCACACTTCTGGAACTCCTCATTACTCAAATGACGGACCTTCTAGGATAATCCTCTAGTTTTCTTATCTTTTCTCTTTGCATTTTTACACTATTTTGGGGGGAGATTTTCCTCAACTTTATTTTCTCACCCTCTATTGAGGTATTTTTTTTTAATGCTGTTATATTTTTAATTTCTAAGATCTTTTTTTTATTCTCAGAATATTTCCTTTTCTGGCAATCCTGTTTTCATTCCATAGATTGGTATTTTCTTATTTCTCTGAGGGTATTCTTTATAGTTTGGTGGCATTGGTGTTTTCTCTCTTTCTTCTCCCTACATAGCTTATATTTCTTTTTTTTTTTTAATGTCCTGTTTGCTTTAGTCTCTTTCCTTTTATAAGCTTTTCTCAACTGTCTGTTGATACTTTGTCATGTGTTTATATTTAAGAGAGGGGGATAAAAGTTGATTAGAAGCTCTGAGTGGAGCTGTGAACTGTGAGCTTCTGTGTATGGTCATCTGCCTGGTCTGTTTCACTGATGATCCCCTAATGTCAGTAATCTTTAGGTCTTTCCTATTAGGCTGGTCAGATTTCCTAGAGAAGTGTCCTTAAATCTACTTCCTGGAATGTATAATAGGACTGGCTACCAATGTTCTGGAAGCCAAGTAGACGATGAGGGGCGTAGGCTAGGGCTAAGAATTTGGTGTGCATATGCATTCATTTCATTGTTGTACTCCTGTCCTTAATGTACCTGGTGTCTCCCAGACCAGACACTCTGTGTTTTAGACTCTCTAGAGATGAAACCTCCAGTCTTCTGCTGGGAATGGTATAATCACTTGACTGTTCAGAGTATAGGAGAGAATATGTTGGAATGATAATTTCTTGAAGCATACTTTAAATCAGTTATTCCTGGTATCAATTTTTGAACCTTCTAAGAATTCTACAGTGTAAATCGGGTTGGTTCTAGCTCAGTGTCGTCTAATAGAATTTTCTGTGATAATGGAAATGTTTTATATCTGTCCAATATATCCACTATGGTAGTGACTAGACACATGTGGCTGCTGTGCACTCGAGTGTGACTGAGGAGCTTGATTTTTATTTTATTTTAATTTATTTAAATTGAAATAGCCACATGTGGCTGTGGCTACCATATTAGACAATGCAGTTCTAGATTTTTCCCCACCATTAGCTTAGTATTCAGCATCCTCAGGTCGGTTTTTATTTGTCCACCAGCTAGCTTACTTTCAGTTTTTTTTGTTTTCTCTCCCGTTTTCCCTGTCTTCGTGGGTTTGTGTATTTAAAAATATACATGTATCTTTACTGTAGTTTTGTGGGATTTTGAGAGAGAGCAAAAATTGATGCACATTTTCACTTTGTCACCTTTACTTAGATGTTGTTCATCATACTCTATAGTTTCAAAGATCTTGATCATCCTAATTTCTCTCTTTGGAATGTGCTCCAATTAAACCATGATGCCCAATTTTCTATTCCCTCATTCTACAAATTCTAATTCTATTAATGCAGCCTATGATCTCTAATCTTTATTTTTTACATCCTTATCAACACTGTTGAAATGCGTTTTGCTTTCATGTAAAAAATCTCTAGGTTGTTTTTGTTTGTTTTAGTTCTACAGTTTTCATGTTTTATCTCTGTAACTTATTTTAAAATTCATGGCATATACTACCATGCTGTGACTTCCATAGACACTTAAATATCTTACTGACTTAAGTTACTGAGTTGAAGTTATTATCTTAGAATATATATTTCCTAAATTCCTAATGTGGGGTATATGTCTCTCTTTTGACCATATTTTTTCCTCATTATATAAAGAATGAAATTAGAGACATTTTGAAAAATATGGAAAAACACTAAGAAGAAAATCTCCTGGATACTGCTACCTACAATATAACTATTAATAGCATTTTGGAGTACACCTTTCTTTCCCTCTTCCCTTCAGCACTCACAAATAATTAGTAAAAGCTATTTTGTAATCTTTTTTTTTTTACTTAATAGTACATTGTGAATTTTTACTAACATTGGGGTTTTTTTAAATGCTGAAAAGAGCAAAATATGAGGTGACTTTTATTTTAAAACTTTGTATTCCATGACCTTTAGTATTTATTCCACTAAAAAAGTTGTTGAATAATCATTTTGTAGTATATGCTGTGCTGAGCATGCAAATATAAACTTCCTTAAGATACAGTTCTGCTCCTTGATCCTGGACTGGGGTTCATGTTTTTTGTGTGTGTGTGAGGAAAGTCAACCCTGAGCTAACATCCATGCCAATCCTCTTTTTGCTGAGGAAGATTGGCCCTGGGCTAATATCCGTGCCCATCTTCCTCCACTTGATATGGGACGCCGCCACAGCATGACTTGAGAAGCGGTGTGTCTGTGTGTGCCCGGGATCCGAACCCGGGCCGCCAGCAGCAGAGCAAATGCACTTAAACGCTACACCGTGGGGCCGGCCCCTCGGTTCATATTTTGACTATAATAAATTAAAACAAGGTCAGTTTCTTCAATAAATAAATTCTCTTGGATAGAGTTTAAAGTTGAAAGATTTTTACAGAATTTCACTCAGAATTGCAGTCTGTAGGAAATGATGTTGTAGCATTATTTCAGCCTGTTTGAGAATATGTTAAAGGTATAATACATCATTAAACCAGTTAATTTTCTCTATATGTGCCCAATCAATTCTTTAGATCTTCATAAAGTATAAAAATGTTGGCGTTCAAATATAAGGAAATATCTTTTGGTAGTTGAAAAATAGTATTTTTTTTCTTTTTGTGAGGGAGATCAGCCCTGAGCTAACATCTGCCAATCCTCCTCTTTTTGCTGAGGAAGACTGGCCCTGGGCTAACATCCATGCCCATCTTCCTCCACTTTATACGGGACGCTGCCACAGCATGGCCTGACAAGCGGTGCGTTGGTGCGCGCCTGGGATCCAAACAGGTGAACCCCAGGCCGCTGCAGTGGAGCTCGCGCACTTAACCACTTGCGCCAGCGGGCGGGCCCCGAAAAATATTTTGATATTTTGTTTTTTTTAATATTTCAGATTTATTGAGGTGTTATTGACAAAACTGTAAAATGAAGTATACATCATGGTGATTTGATAGACGTGTGCATTGTGAAAGGATTCCCACCATCTGGTTAATTAATACATCCATCACGTAACTTTCTTTCTGACAACATTTAAGTTCTACTCTAAAAGTGTTTTGTTTTTGTTTCATAGATTACGAGCAGGATTATGTGATCGCTGTGCAGTAACTGAAGAACATATGCGGAAAAAACAGCAGGAGTTTGAAAATATCCGGCAACAGAATCTTAAACTTATCACAGAGCTTAGTGAGTTTCCTCTCTTTATTTATTAAGTACTCAAAGCCTAAGGTACTGTTGTTAAAACCTATTAGTAAATTGGTTGCAATCAAATGGATTGTTTACATATATTTTTCCTTCTTTAAGCAAAAGTTCAGATGTCCTTTTTCCCCTTTGTGTAGATTTAATCTCGTGCTTCTTTTAGTGAGAAATACGGTACAGGAAGATTGTGCAGATACTGGCCACAGTGGCCTTCACATCTCACCAGCTATGAGACAAGAAGCAGATTTCCTTTGGATGTATCCATATTTGCCTGTTTGCTTTTATCTTTATTTCATCTAATTTGACTGTTTAGTAAAGCTAAATACAAAGCAGACAATTTAGGGTTCTACAAAGGTGTGCACCTTTTTTGGTTTTCGTGACATACTGTTTACAAGTATACTGTTTTGTCTCCTTATCCATTTAATGTAGGGTTTTCTTACATTGTTGGCCTTCTTCTCTTAACCTGGTCTCTTCTAACACCTCTCTTAACGTTTTTCTCTCTTAACTATTTAAATACTGACTTAGTGACCTTTACCTGGATTTCCCATAAGCAACTCACGATCAACATGTCCAAAATCTAATTAATCTATCTTCTTTTCCAAACTAATTTCATCTTCTGATGGTGTTTTTTTTTTCTATTAATTATGTTACTGTCCTCGGATACTCAAGCAAGAACACATGAATATATGCTCTTTTTTTTTTTTTTTTTTGTGAGGAAGATCAGCCCTGAGCTAACATCCGTGCTAATCCTCCTCTTTTTGCTGAGGAAGACCGGCTCTGAGCTAACATCTGTTGTCAATCCTCCTCCTTTTTTTTTTCCCCAAAGCCCCAGTAGATAGTTGTATGTCATAGCTGCACATCCCTCTAGTTGCTGTATGTGGGACGCGGCCTCAGCATGGCCGGAGAAGCGGTGCATCGTGTGCGCCCGGGATCCAAACCTGGGCTGCCAGTAGCGGAGCACACGCACTTAACCGCTAAACCATGGGGCCGGCCCCTGCTCATTATTTTAAAAAGAGAAAGAACGTAGTTTTATTTTACTCCCGGAGATAACTACTATTAACAATCTGATAAGTGTCTTTCCAGTTACAAGTTTGTCTTTCTCTCTGTCTCTCATTTTACCCCCTTCTCTCTCTTCTCTTTTAAATTTTAATGGGATTATACCATACTACTTGTTCTGACGTGTGTCATTTCATTTTAGACTTACACATTAGAAGTCTTTACATGTTAATAAATTTAGTTCTATAGATTCTGTGGTGTATATGTGTGAATGCATGCATGTGTTTATTTAGGAATTTAAGAATATTACCAATGAGTAGAAAACTATTATATCTCAATAAACATAGTTGAGGTCCATAATTATATTATCATTATTATTATAAATAATCTCCAGTAATGTCTACATATCTAATAGTCAGATTTCCAGCAAATTTAACTGTCTGAAAAATAGCCAAAAACTTCAAACAAGGAAAAAACCTAGGTATTAAGGAATAAGGACAGCATTCTTTTTCGTGGCTGCATTGTATTCCATAGTGCAGATGTCTTTCATTTAGCCATTTTCATATTGATGGATGCTTAGTTTTTTAGTTGTTTGAGTGTTGAGAATGTCCATTTTCCTACATCCTTTTCAGCTTTGGACAAAAATGTATTAATTGTTACTATCTAATCTGGTGGGTAAAGAAGGCTACCTTAGACTTAGCATTCTCTTTGTTACTATTCAGGTCAAGTATCTTTTCACATGATCTTGAGTTTGCATTTCTTCTTGAGTGAACGGCTTGAATATCCTTTGCCTAATTTTCGGATAGATAAAATACTTCATGAGTTCATGTTGAAAATTCAAATTCAAGACTGTACAGCTTTTACTAACCTCTTCTCTAATAACTTCTATATCTTCTCTCTTCCGCACTGAGAATCCTGGTTCTCGAGGACACAGGGATGATAAAATTAAAATATCTCATAAATGCTTATTTTTTAATCTCGTAGTACCAGCAGAAAAGTCTCAGAATAACACCACTAATAATATCACCAACGTGATTACTGAAAAGTTCAGGAAAACTTAGTTTTACGTTGAAATGAGCAACAGGAAAATCATGGAGGTCAAATCCCAAACAACTTTATTATAAGAATAAAAACACTAAGGGCATCATGTTCATGAATTTTTGGTGTTTCTATCTTGTTGCTGCTTTTTTCTTCCTGTCCTTTTTTTTCTTTTCTATTTTTACTTTTCCTGGTTATTGAATTTTAAGGATATTTGTTAGTCTTACTTCATTTTTATTTGATCCTTTACTGTTTTTAACTCTTTATTTCTGTTCTTTTTGATCAGCCTTGAAATTTTACCACACATTCCTAAAATAGAAAGTTAGTATCTTAACCCTCTTCTGAATGATAGAAGGACTTTAAAATACTTCAACTCTGATCGCCTCCTCCTCCACTTACATGCATTTTTTTTTTTAGCTAGACAAGTTAGAAAGTTTTTAAAAAATTATTCAGACAATTTTTAAAAGACTTACCTTTATGTTTATCAGTTTCTTTGCTTTTTACATCTCACTTTCCTTCTGGGATTATTATCCTTTCTGGATAGATCCTTTAAGAAGTTCCTCTAGAGGTTATTTGTGATTCTATACTCTCAGTTTTTATCTGAAAATGTTATTATTTTACCTTCATTTTTGTAAGGCTATTTTGCAGGATAACAATTATTTTTCTCTGGCTACTATTAAGATTTTCTCCTTAGTTTTTGGTGTTCTATAGTTTTGGTACAATTCAACTAAGTTTTTAAAAAAATTTTTGCTTAGTATACATTACGAAATCTATGGAATCACATCTTTAATCATATCTGGAAAACTTTGAGCTACTAGCTCTTCAAATATTATGTCTTTTCCATTCTCTCTATTTTGCGATTCTGATGAGACCGTGTCCTTCTATCCTTCGTATCTCTTAACATCCTTTGGCTATTTTTCATCCCCTTGTTTCTCTCTGCTGCATTCTAAGTAATTTCTTCAGATCTCTTGTTCAGTGTACTAAGTACTTCAACAATTCTGTTATGCTGAGTTATTTCAGTAACCCAATTTTTCATTGCTAAAAATTCTATTTGTTTCTTTTTCAAGTCTGCCTAGTCTCTTTTTTTAATGAAATTAAAAAAAAATACAGACAGGTAGGGAAAATAGTAAAGAACCCTCATACACCCATCACATAGATTTAATAGTTGCTCATATTTTACTTTTTTTTCATTGTTTTCAAACTGAAATATTTTACTGTAAATTACATACATCAGATCATTTCTTCTCTAAATACTTGGATAATTTCTGTATAACCACAATACCATTACCTTACCTACCAAAGATTACCCATAATTTGCTAATATTCTCTAATAGCCAGTCCATTTTCATATTTCTACAATTTAAGGTCTTTTGCAGCAGTTTTGTTCAAACCTGCCAATCACAGACCACACATTGCATTTGTCTGCTTTTAATCTAGGATAGCTCCCTTTCGTATTTTTTTCTTTCATGACATTGACTTCTTGAAGAAGTAGGACCATTTTCCTAAAATTATGCCACCTTCTGGATTTTTCTCATAATTTTATCTTGTTCCTTTATTTCCTATAAAATAGAAATTGAATTTGAAGGCTTTATTAGGTCGAGATTAAACATTTTTGACAGCAGTACTACATAGGTAAAACTGTCTACTTCATATTGCATCATATTGGGAGACAGATATTGTCAGGTTATTCCACTCTTAGGGATTCTAAGATTGATCACTGGGTTAAGGTGATGGCCAGATTTCTCTGTGATAGAGTTCTATTATCCTCTTGCACCACCAAGTAATCTGAATGGGAGGATGGATGTGTGATACCATGAAATCTTGCAAAAATATAATTCTCCTTCAATCTTTCTTTAATGGTTTTAGCATCCATTGGTGATCCTTGCCTGAATCAATTATTTAATTAGAGATTACAAAATGATAATTTTCCATTTCTCTTATTCTTTCTACATTTATCAGCTGGCATTCTGTAAATAAGAATTCTCCCCCATCAACTGGGGCTGTTGGTTACCTTGGAATATAGTTCTTACTGGAAAGGCATGGTACATCTTAATTTTTTCTCTTTAATTACCAGTTTTCAGAGTAAAGTCTTGTGTAGTAGTTGCCTACAGTGGTGACACATGAGGTTTTGTGTGTGTGTGCATTATGTTTCATTTTGTTTTTGATGAGACTGGGGCTTTCTCTTTTTTCAGTATAATAGACACATGGCATTTTATATATCCAATGTGTGTCAGTCAGTTACATTCATTATTATTGATGCTCAAATTATCTCTATTTTGTCTGCCTACTCCTTTTTTATGATCATTTCTAGTATGTTCATCTTGGGCATTCCATCTTAAATCTTTAAACATTTCATTGCTATATAAGATAATTCTATTATCTGATATACATATGAGTTATTTTCTGCTGACTCTAGTGGTAAGTAAATTAAGATCACTTTGGCTCTATTTCAGGAGTTTGGGTTAGACTGGAAATCTCAGGTTCAGTTCCCCCAGCAGGGCTGATAACAACATCTGCTTACTTACACTGCTTGAGTTTTAGCTCACAGTTTTGTTTTGTTTTTGTTGATGATTGTGGTGGTGTGGGAGTCCCTTGGACTTCTCTTCCTCTGAGCTCAGCGGTTTGGTAAAAAATATGTTTTTATGCAGGATCTAGTTGTTTTGTAGTAAGACTACTGTTAAAACATCGAATCCACTCCAACACCCTCAAGGGTTTTCTCAGCCCAAGGAGGTTTTTTCTGTTACTTCTTTGAGTGTTTGTTCCTTTCCATTCTCTCTGTCTCTTTTGGAACTCATATTAGGCAGCATGTGCCTAACTTTTCTTTTATGCTTTGTAACTTTATTCTTTTGTACTGAGTTCTGGGAGAATCACTTAGGTGGATATTAATTCTGTCTTCAATCACATTTATTCTGCTTTCATCCCATTTTTCGTGTTTTTAATTTTTATGACCTTTGTTTCTTTTTCATGGCAGCCTGTTGCTTTTTTTTTAGTGGATCCATCAGCCTTTGAAATCTTTGTGAAGATGTTACATATCTTTTGTTTGCTTTATTAAAACTACTTATCCAAAAGTTAATTCTTCTTTTGGACTGGTTTTTAATTTCGAAAAAAAAATTTTAAGTGTTTTTAGGTTTTTTTAAAGTGTTTGTTGACTCGATTGTCTGTAATTGTAGATGTCTCTAAATTGATGGTTTTGTTAAATGCGGTCTCACTTCCTTAGCTCAAGGAATAATCCCCACGTTGCTGATACTGAATGCAGGTTCTGATTTACAGGAGCCCTACGCCAGTGGCTGAAAATGGGAGGGGAAGACACTTGACTGGAGAGCTTTTCTCTAGGGTGTATAGATCGTTTTTGTCTTAGGGGTACGGGGGTGCCTTCCCTATTGGCTATTATAAGTTACTTGGGAGCACTGCCCTGATCGCTGTCTCATTATTTATTAATAGACTCTGCTATGTTCAAACTTCTGGAGATCTATCCTCAGGGCTTTAGCATAAGGGCAACTATTAGCTACCCTTTATTTACCCATTCAGTAATTTCTGGGCCTTGCTGCCTCCGATATGGGAATTACTATGAGGTCCTGCTGGAAAAGCTCACTTGTTTTTTTAAGGCTCTTTCTTTGATTTTACCATCAGACTGAACCTATCTATTTTTAAATCATTCAGGAATTTTTCATAGTTCTAATCTGCTAGTGGCACCCTTTCTGGCTTTTCAGTATTGCAACTTATTTTTAGAGCTGTTTTGTCATTTCATTGGGATTTGGAGAGGGAGAGTCAAGTAAAGCATCTTAATCAGAAAGCTATGGTCGTTTTTGACTTCTCTCACCCTACAAAGGTTGAGTTGCAAATAACTACTGATTTTGCCTCTGTAGCTGCTCTTCTGCCTGTCCGCACTTCCTATTTCTGCACCTTCCACGTTAGTTCAGATACTGATTTCTTTTAGTGCTTGTCTGACTTGTCAATGCTTTCTTCTCCCTTTGGCATGTGCTATACATACTAACAAATCAGTCTTCTCATCATTCATCTGTGAAAAATGATTCCTGATAATCTTTTAAGATAATATATTTCAGATTTCTTAGTCTGCTTTTGAAGGCTTTCTACCATTTATTATACCCAATCTTTCTTTCTAACTTTGTTTCGTTAATTCTCTGCTTAGAATGGTCACCTGACAGCTCAGTTCTCCTCTCTTTGGTGAATCCTTTCCTGATCTTCTCAAGGGCCCAAAGTAACCTTTTTCTCCTTGGAATTTCCTTTAGTACTTTATCTTTCCCTCTCTAATGCCCTTGTCACTTTTAGCTGTATAAAACATATTTACGTAATATCTTGTCTCTCATTAGACAGCACTTTCCTTTACGTTATTGTCTATATCTTAAGGTTTTTTTAGATCCTCCACAGGAGGTAGTTTATCTCACATATTGTAGATAGTCAAAAAATTTTTATTTACTCAATGTAAGAAAATATGTAAGATTTATAAACCACTCAATTATTAACAAATTTTTGGAATATGATTAACTTTCTTTGATAGAGGTTAATTGTATTTACTATGACTTGATCTCTTGGGTATATTCCTCCTAGTAAGACACATGCTTGACCAGTGACATCATACTAAAGATTGATAAGAATTTTGTGTTGGCTACAGTAGAAATTATAGTCCCACTGGGCACAGACGTTAGCCCAGGGTCAGTCTGCTTCAGCAAAAAAGAGGAGGATTGGCAATAGATTTTAGCTCAGGGCTAATCTTCCTCACAAAAAAAAAAGAAGAAAAGAAAAGAAATTATAGCCCCAAGTTGACTTTCTGCTTTATAAATTAAATAAGGATGGATAGGAAAATTTGGTCGAGGTAGATTCAGATAAACTATTACTTCAGTACATATATTTAAATTTTGCTGATAACAATTATTCATGAAACAGAGTATGACTAAGGAAGAAAATTTGCCTTAATTGTGCTTGTTATAAAAATTACAGTGATATTCAGTGTTATATTATTTTTATGATCAGATTTATTTCAAGGTAAATGACTTTCACTAAAATGGTATTTGAAATTAGTAGGGCTGAGTAAGCAGATGGAATGCTTTCTTGTCCTCAGTATGAATAATTAGACTGTACTCCCCAGTACATGAAGTATTCTTGCGTTTTTGCCCACAAACATTACATAAAACGATCAGTTAATCAGTTACATGGAACTGGCACAATATGAGATGTAGTAATCACTGCCTAGTAACAAATTAGTTTTGCACAGTAGCATTAACCCTGACTAACATTATGACTTAGAATTGGAAATCCTAGTTTCTTCGTAATTGTTGAAATTATTGAAAAAGCCTGACATACGTGTTAATATAGCTGTAATATGTGCCTTCTTTTTCACATTATATTTAAGTGAATGAAAAGAATACTCTACAGGAAGAAAATAAAAAGCTTTCTGAACAGCTGCAGCAGAAAATTGAGTAAGTATTTTTCCTAAACTGTAGCAGAAAATTGACTATTTCTTTCTTCATCTTACTTAGCTATACAAATAAAGATATATTGAGTTACAGATTTCATTTTTAAAGATTAAAATTGAAATTTTAATCATTTTTTAAATCATTTCATTTTTAAACATTTAAAATTTTAAAGATATAAAATTGCTATATTTTTGTGTGTATGTGCACCTCTTATATGCATATACACACATGTATACATATATATGCATATATTATATGAAGAAAGTATATGCATCTCTTAGGTTAGTGCGTGAATATATAAAGTATCAGAACATTTTAAAGCATTTTAATTTTTATAATCTATTATAAATAATAAATTATTAAAATACTTATAGTTCAAATAAATATTTGGGTTTTGTTACCTCTCCTCCACCCTGTCCCAGAAGCTTCATAAAAGCTAACTGAGTAAGTATTTCCTCTTAGACACTTCTCAGGCCTGGAGAACTTCTTTCTCCTATTCCTCTCCCCTCTTCCCCCATTTCTCTTAAAGAATAAAAATAATAACTTTTATCCTGTGTACCAGTTACTCTCCTTTGTGTTTTATGTTTATTATTAATCCTCACTATGATTCTTCAAGGTAATTTTATTATCTCTACTTTACGGATGAGGAAACTAAAGCTCGCAAAAGTCGAATAATTTGCCATGGTCTCACAGCTAGTAGGTAATAGGACCATCACTCAGACTGCTGTCTTTTGACTCAAAGGCCTCTGTTCTTTCCATTATGCAACAGTGTCTCAACAAAAGAATCTTTCTGGGTCTGGCCTGACTGATGCAGAGCAGAGATGTGGCCAGCTCTTAGTTCCCATTTATGAAAAGCTCGTGTAATATTTTTTGAGTTAGGATTCAGGATAGTGTTAATGGTTTTATAGGGTTTTTAAAGATCCTTTGCATTTGAGGAACATCTACAAAAACTTTGGTAAACTAAGCAGATGTAACATATTATTTTGGCTTAGAATAGTTATTGTTCTTATGTATAAACGCGTCTCACAGGTGAAATTAACATCCTTATCAGTATACTTTTAGGTAGTGGATGTCTAATAGGATTTTGATATTCCTCTCCTGTGATCAATCTAGTGAATATTGGTAGCCAAAGGGAATTTTGAGGTGGGATAATAGTCAGATGGGGAAAGAAGTCTATGGGATCAGACAGAGGTTATGAAACGTGTATGAAAATGTCAACACTTTCTAATTTTACTCAAGTTGTATATTGAAGTGAGGCTAGACACAGATCCACAATCTTTTATATATGATTCCAAAACCCAAAAGGTTTTTTTGAAATGTTATTCACAACCTAATCTCTTCTCAACTGGCAGGATGCTATTTATAGTCCTTGTTTATCTCACTTCATATGAGCATTCCTCTGTTTCGCTTTGAAAATATCGATATGCTTGACTAAAGGATGATACCTTAGGTTCCACTGGAAGTATTATGTAATAACTTGTATATGCTTTGAATTATCCTTCATTTAAGAAAGAAATCTGAATTCTGAATCATATCTGATTCCTAAGATTTCAGATAACTGTTGACCATTTATTTGTTATGTGAAGTGATTTAGCACATGTAGCTTATGGTATTTTGAACATATCAGCCTTGATATTTATGAATACAACGATGAATAAGATAAGGAGTGTGGAAAGGTTAATACAGAATTAAGTAGGCAAATGCCTCAAAAACCACGGTGTATAAAGTGTATTGAAACTAGATAATGTCCTTTGCTTAGCAGAAGTATGAATTCCAATCAGAATTAGTTTATTTTTCAGAAGTATGAATTCCAATCAGAATTAGTTTATTTTTAGTGTTCTCCAATTCACAGATTTTTTCCTGTTGAATTGATATTTTAGAAAAGAAGTAAAAGCTGAAGTTTGAAATTACAGTAATGATTAATCATATAGATGAGCTCAGGGTATGTATGTTTTATTTAGGACATGCCTTAGTCCATTGTAGGAGGTAATCTATTGTGTCTTTCAATTCTTAAGACAGTTGTTATTCTCATGAGCCAACTTCTCTTATAGCTTGTTCTCTTCAAACAAATTTCCTTTCCTTGGCAGTTAAAAAAATATAGCAAGTATTATTTTGTAAAGGCAACCTAGTTTCCTCTGTATACCTAAACTACTGCAACATTATACTATTAGTGCCTGAAATTCCCCTGAGCTGTAAAAAAAAATATTTTTGACTTATACTTCTGCTTGTTAAATGCAGTCATTCTAACTCTTCTAAGCTAGGTTTGATGTTACAGAAACCTTATATGGTAGGACAGTTATTTAATCACATTATAGTAAGAAATTATTAAGTAAAAATTTGCCATTATAAATTGCGTATATATATATAATATATATTGTATATAACTCTGCCAGTCACAGAAAGCAAATTAAATAAGCTAGGTCTTGAGGTTATGACCCTTTTTGTTTTGGGAAATGGATATGCTGGGTCGGTGAAAGTCAAAGGCATCTATATACTTAAGGACTGTAGAAGTCATTCCATTCAACTCTTCTAAATTGAATTCCTTGTATAACTTTTTAACAAATAACCGCTGTTTGTACACATCTAGTACAAATTCGCTGTCTCCCAAGCCTATTTAATTTTAGTGAGATGGAATTATTAGAAACTTCTAAGTCTGTGCAGAAATCACTCTACGTACAAGTTATATTTGTTGATTTCTGATTTTGCCTTCTGGGACCATCTGGAACAAGTGTACTTCCTCTTCTACTTGATGGCCCTTTGTTTACATGAAGACAGCTATCAGGGCCCTCCTGAGTCTTATCTTTAGAGTAAATATCCTCTCTTCATTAACTCTTCCTCATGCGGCATTACTTCAAGACTCTTCAAAGTACTGTTTCTCTTTAATATTTTAGTTTGTCAATATCTTAAGTAAGAACTCACTATTCTAGGTATAGTCTGATCAGTAGAGCAATACTGCCCCCTCCATTTTTCTGTATCTTTATATTAATGTGGTCAAAAGATTCATATATTACTGGTGGTTCCTTATTGGGTTTACTGCTAACTAGAACCTTAAAGTCAAAGTCTTCCCTATCCTCTACTTGTAGACTTGTTTTAGATAAAAATACAGGACTTCAGAGTCATGGCTTCATAGTAGGTTGTTGAAGAAACCTTATATCATTTAGCCTACTCCTTCATTTTAAGATAATAGCACTATTGATTAAATACTATTTTCTAGGCATTGGATTACATCTTTACAGACATTATTTCCTTTTCACAACTTTCCTACAAAAAGGAAGTAGGGAAGTATAGCACCATGCCTACTTTATAGATGGTGTACTGAGGCTCAGAAAGGTTAAATAACCTCCCAATGTGACTAGTAAGTGTCGGACCCAGAATTTGAAGCCAGGTCTACCTCACTTCACATTTTGTATACCTTTTCTATAGTTTTATGCTAAAACAGCCTCAAAAGGTTACCTGCATGGTGCCACACTGTTCAGGTGGCAGAACCTGGATTCTTTCTCTTCTGACTCAGTTCAGTAAGGCTTGTATCTTGCATTTATCTTGTTCTATTTCGTTTTGTTAGATTTGGCCCGTTATTCCAACCTCTGAGGGTCTTTCATATGTTGATTTTTTTTTCCTGCCATGTGTCAGGTTAGCTTCAGCTTTGTGTCTTCCACAAATCTGATAACTATTCCATCAGTGCCCTGCCTCAAAATCATAAGTAAGATGTTGACTAAAACCTGCCTGAGGATGGAACCATTAGGCATACTACTACAGATTTCCCTCATTAATGATAATTTTTTGTGTGATATTGTTCGGTCAGTTAGGAGACTGTCTTTCTCTGTTAATACCAAGTTTGTATTTCTTCTTTTTGTTTACAATAAGAAGATATCAAGAGAATCATTGTCAGATGCCTTCCTGAGAGCTAGATGTACAATAAAACATTCCTCAGAACCACTGGTTTAATAGCCCTTGTTTTTAAAATTAGTCTTATTTAAATTATTCATATGGTAAACTTATACTGGTTCCAAGAGATCAGGGTATCAGACTCACTAGTTTGTTTTTAGGGAATCCTCTTCTTCCCGTTTTTGAAAATCAGAATGTTTAGTGAACTTGATGGCTATAACTGCTTCATTAAGTTTGAATTATATTTTAACTGGAAATATAAGTTCTTTAGGAGAAAAGCTGGAAGTTAAAAACTTTTTCACAGACTCTTTATGAAGGGAGACCCTGGACCATTATAGGTCTTTAGAAAAAAGAACAACTAAAATAGTTTTGACAGTAATTTAAGGGGAGGCCTACAAATAAAACAGACAACCAAAAAAATTTACTCTTAGGCCATTCGAAAGGAAAGTGGAAGGAGAAAGATGACTAGTGTGCGTAATTAACCAACAGCTGTGGCAAGAACTTGTTAAACTTTTCTCAGAAAATCAGAGTGAGACCTAATGCTTTAAAGAAGAAATTTGGTTAACACATGGAAGTTGTTTTGTTTTTTTCCCTTTTCTTTTATGACAAAGGACAAAAGAGGACAGAGCCAGCGCTTGTTTACTTAGTTTGGACAGTGCTAGTTGGAGCTAGTTTTGCTTTTGTTTTGTTTTGTTTTTCCTTTTGTGATCCTAGCTACTTCTAGATTGACTCTGCCAGGAAATCAGTTTCTTCTCGTGACTCATTCATGTTTCAGGTTGAATTTTTATGACTAATAGGCAGGTAGGCTGTGACGTGATTAGTTAAAGCTAGGTCAGGTGGATTTCACACTTCATTAATTTATAAGACTTTCTCATATGACTTGGGCTTCCTCTGTTTTTCCAGAATAAGACAGTAAAATTGTAGGGAGAGATTAAAAATTAGATATTAGCTCTAAAGGTTTTCCTCAGTATTGAATATAGGATTATAGACCACAGGTAGGATTGATATTATCTAGGAAATTAAGATATAAATCTATGCTAGGAAAAATTAATCTTTGTCTTCTAATTTTTTTTTAGAATTTCTGTTGATCATAGTTTATAAAACTCTCATATTATTCTTTGTTTGGAAATAGTATTGAAAGTTGATATGAGTATAATAGAACAAACTGGTTTTGTCACATAAAGCCTGAATTGGTTGGCAAATAGATCAGTAATGGTTTGACATGAGAAAGTCAATTGAATTAATTAACTTTATTTTTCTCAACCACAGTTCAATCCAAATCCAGTCTTTAGGTGCCATTGGCCCTGAATTGAGTTGGGCAAGAACATGTGCCCAGAGCAGCACAAATCTATTTTTCTAGTGGAATCTGGGACTCTCTCATATTCATTCATTCAACAGATATTTATTGAGCACCTACCAAGTGCCTACTATTGTAGACACTTGTGATGCATCAGTGAACCAAAATCCTTATCCTCTTAGAGCTTACATTCTGGCAGGTAAGCAATAGGCAAATCACTTATAGACTATGTTAAGGAGTAGTAAATGCAATGGATAAAGTAAATAGAGTAGAATAACAAGGAACAGGAGTACTGGCGTGTGGGAAGGGAGTTGCAGTTGTAAATAGCATGTTCATTGATGAGAAGGTAAAACTCCAGCAAAGACTTGAAGGAGATGAGGTAATTAGCCATGTGATATCTGGGGATGAACATTCCAAGCAGATGGCACAGCTGGAACAAAGAACCTAAGGTAGGAGTATGCCTCCTGTGTTTGAAGAATCTCAAGGAAGCAAGAATGGCTGGAGTAGAGTATAAAAAGAAAAGAGGTCGGGCCGGCCCCATTGCTTAGCGGTTAGGTGCATGCGCTCCGATACTGGCGGCCCAGGTTTAGATCCCGGGCGCGCACCGATGCACCGCTTCTCCAGCCATGCTGAGGCCTCGTCCCACATACAGCAACTAGAAGGATCCACAACTATGACATACAACTATCTACTGGGGCTTTGGGGAGTAAAAGGGAAAAAAGAGGAGGATTGGCAATAGATGTTAGCTCAGAGCCGGTCTTCCTCAGCAAGAAGAGGAGCATTAGCACGGATGTTAGCTCAGGGCTGATCTTCCTCACCAAAAAAAAAAAAAAAAAGAAAGAAAAGAGGTCAGAGCGGTAATAGGGGCAGGGGGGCGATCAGATCATGTAGGACTTTGTGAATCATTAAAAGAACTTTGACTTGTGTTTTCGGTGACATTGGGAAATGTGGAAGGATTTAATCAGAGGAGTAACATAATAAGACTTAACTTTTAATAGGACTGTTCTGGCTGACGTGTTGAGAATAGACTGTAAGGGGGCCTGTTAGCAGCAGTGGTGGAAACTCAAAGTTTGACTCCTGCTTGTCGGTCATTAGTCTCATGGTCTGCACTAAGGATAACAGGTCAGAGAGGTAATAGGGGCAGGGGGGCGATCAGATCATGTAGGACTTTGTGAATCATTGAAAGAACTTTGACTTGTGTTTTCGGTGAAATTGGGAAATGTGGAAGGATTTAATCAGAGGAGTAACATAATAAGACTTAACTTTTAATAGGACTGTTCTGGCTGACGTGTTGAGAATAGACTGTAAGGGGGCCTGTTAGCAGCAGTGGTGGAAACTCAAAGTTTGACTCCTGCTTGTCGGTCATTAGTCCCATG
The DNA here is from genome assembly GCF_020826845.1 of Diceros bicornis minor. Taxonomy (NCBI): domain Eukaryota; kingdom Metazoa; phylum Chordata; class Mammalia; order Perissodactyla; family Rhinocerotidae; genus Diceros; species Diceros bicornis. The sequence continues at coordinate 12,366,134 of NC_080755.1, read as the reverse complement.
GTCTGCACTAAGGATAACATGTTGAATGGTTAACAGTATTGTCCCAGGAGTCTGACGGCTGAGATTTGGATTCTGGTTCTGTTACTTACTATTTTAGTAAGTGACTTAACTTCTGTGTCTTCATTTTCTCGTTTGTAAAATGAGAGTAATAATACTTCCTATAGTTGTGATAATTAAACTCATATGTGTAGCACTTTGAACAGTGCCTGGCAGTGGAAACCCACAACAGATGTTGGTATTATCAGTGTTAATGTTATTTATCATCCTATATTTGTTGTGTGCCAAGTCATGATGATTCTGTTACCACAATGTTTAACATTGGTCCCTTCCTTTCCATTCCTGTTTTCAACATTCTAGTTCAAAGGCACAGAAGCTCTTGCATGGACTATTAATATAGTCACGCCTAATTGATTTCCTTGCCTCCTTTCTGTCCTAGTCAGTCTGCTGCACACTGCTGCTAGATTATCACATGACTTCCATGCTCTAAAACCTTAATTGCTTTCCTCTTGCCTTCTTAATTATGTGCACATTTAATCAAGGGTCTCCTTCTGTAGTTCCAGCACTTAATCAAGGCTCTCCTTTGGTACTTGAGCTCGCCCTTCTCTAACACAAGTACATAGAATTGCCTGCCTTCACTCAAACTATGTGGATCCTCTGCTGATTTTCTCTGCTATTTGAAATTCTTTTAATTTCATCTCAAGTGCCGGTGACCACACTTTGTACTTCACTTCTCACAATAATATTCCCCACTTGGTACTCTAATCCTTGTATTTAGATCTGGAACATTAGATGCAGGGAATTCTCTCTCTATAGCTTCATACTTGTGTTCTGCTGTAGCTCCATATTATATGGAAGACGTTTTAATAGATATTTGTCAAATTAATTTTCCTTAAAGTGTCATTATTTTCCTCTAGGAATGATCAACAGCATCAAGTAACTGAGCTTGAATCTGAGGAAAATGTTATTCCAGATTCCCCAATAACAGCCTTTTCATTTTCTGGCATTAATCGACTGCGAAGAAAGGAGAACCTCCATGTCCGATACGTAGAACAAACACATGCTAAACTGGAGCACCCCGTGTGTACAGACGGTAAGGTTGGAGGAGTATTTCAGTTCTCTGGTTTTGCAAAAAAACAAGTGTTTGTTGTTAGTTTTTATGGTACTCAATCGAGTGGAAAGAAGACAGTCACTGTCAGGTGACTTATGTTACAACTGTGAGTCAACTTCCATTAGTGAAGTGACTGGGAAGGCATTTTCTGCCTGTGTTATGTATAGATGTGCATTGCTCATCTGAATATATAAACACTCAGCTTTTTATAAATACAGTGAATAGTTTCTTTTCTTTTGATTTTAAAAATATACTTATGTGTATATATCTGAGTGGGATAGAAAGAAACAGGAAAGGAACTTAACCTTAATTTTCACCTACTTGGGCCGGCCCCGTGGCTTAGTGGTTAGGTGCTCGCGCGCGCTCCGCTGCTGGCGACCCGGGTTCGGATCCCGGGCGCGCACCGACGCACTGCTTCTCCGGCCATGCTGAGGCCGCGTCCCACATACAGCAGCTAGAAAGATGTGCAGCTATGACATACAACTATCTACTGGGGCTTTGGGGGAAAAAAAATAAATAAATAAAATTATAAAAAAAAAAAATTTTTTCACCTACTGTGTGCCAGGTATTATGCTGAGTGATTTGAGTACATTTTATTATATTTTAATTTTCACGACAGGCTTGCAAGGTAGCTATTAGCACCTTGGTTTTATAGATGAGGAAAGATGTGTTCTTTAGAGGAGTTAACTCAGAGTCTCGTGTCAAGTAGATGAGTCAAAATTCAAATATGGATCTTCCTGGCTCTGGACTTTTGTACTTTGCAGGTCTTGCCCACAGTTCCTCACACCATTGAAGCTGTCTTTAACAGGCTATTTTTATTTGTTAGAATTTATAGCAATTGATGGTAATCAAGAAATGGCTTTATAATGTATCTGCTTGATGGCTTCTAAGTGTCATAGTTCTAATTCCAGGCCAGGTTACCATTTCTGCTGATTGCTTTGGTACTACCTTTTCATATAGCCCTGAAATTTATCATGTGACGTGATATAATGATTATTCCTTTTAATGTTGATCTAAAGTAAATGGTAAAGACTTTAGTTTTTAACCTAAAATTTATTTGTAACAAGGAAAGCATTGCGGGGAAGGGGTGTACGTAGTCCTAGAGATATTTTTATAATGCAAATAAATTGTTGGCAGTAGCTATGCCTTTAAAAAAATAAGTAGATCTTGTTCTTTGATATTGGAAAATTGGCACAATTTTTCCCCATTTTATATGAGCTTGTATCACCATCTAGTGGAAAACAGAAGAACTGTTAAAAATTTTATGTGTAATTAGGAGCTAAAGTAAAATTAATATCATAGTTCTAGAATGAACATTCATTGGCCTTTTAGTCTGCCATCACACAGGACATAAATCACCACAGATAAGCAACTGCATAATTTAGATCATGTTTAAATGCCTGTGTAAGAATATTCAGAAAAGCAAATCACAGCAATTAGGAAAGTCTTTTGTATCTAGTATAAATGCTTCTGGTATATTTCCTCATTGTATGAGAATAACGTATAACTATTTAAAAACTTAATTTGTCTGCTTTACTCTTATTCTGATCATTTTTACTTGAAATCTGAAATTTTTGTTTTAAAATAGAAAATAACTTTTGAGCCATGCAAATTATTTTAAAACTGATTTAATGACTAGTTAGTCCCTTTGTCTTTCTAACCACTCTTGCTTGTTTATTTTCACGTTTATAGCGCTTTTTAATACTATTTTTGAGTTATAATTGGTAAAAATCTATTTCCTTTTACTTTGTCCTTCTTTTGGTTTTCTTTGAATTAACTCCTTAAACAATAGAATGATTTCTGAGAAAGCATGTTTCAGGATTTCCTTCCAGAAAATAGAAACTCTAAAATAAAGATTGTGGACATATATGATACAGTATTCATTTTAAATTAACCTACTGATTTGCAACAAATATACAAGGAAAAGAAGATACATTAAAATATTACAACTATAGGAGACTTAGATCAGAAGAAGCTTGTGTACAAATTCTAATCCTCTCTGCCCCACTGTCACAACTTCCAGCTTTGTTTCTTAGTGACACTGAAGAGGTGAACTTTTCATTAGCATATTGAAATTTTATCAATAAAATAGCATTTCTCATACAAAAAAAACAGGTTTGTACTGTCTTATCAAAATATTTTGATAATATTTTTCATCATGATTGTTTGTTTATATGTAATATCGCCTCTTTTTTCCCTTAGAATTGAGGAAAGTTCCAAAATCTTCAACTCATCTACAACATAAGCCTAACGAAAATGAAATTCTGGTGGCTGAGACTTGTGATCAAAGTCAATTTCCAATGGCTAGTAAGCAAGATATTGAGATTACTTTATAAGTTTAAAATTTATGGTTATTGGTGGGTTAAGAGAGGCCAACACTCTGAATTAGATGATATTTTAAAATATTTTCCATATAATTTTGTTTGAATTGCTAATCGTTGAGCGGTCTTTTTCCTATTGGAAAGTAATGTTATACTATTATTAATTCATATTAATGCCTCATCCTATTAATACAAATTGCTAATAATTTTAAGTAAACAAGGGTTTACTATGGTTTACTCATTCATTCAACAAATATTTGAGTAGGTCTACTGTATACCAGGCACTGAACAAAACAAAGCCTTTAACCTCATAGAGCTTACAGTCTAGTTGGGAGAGAAAGAAAATAAGCAAATGTATGTTAGGTGGAAGCAAGTGCTCTGAAGAAAAATAAAGCAGTGTAAGAAGGAATATTAGAAAGCCTCACTTTAAAAGTGTCATTGAGGGGCCGGCCCGGTGGCGCAAGTGGTTAAGTGCTCGTGCTCCGCTGCGGCAGCCTGGGGTTCGCCGGTTCGGATCCTGGGCGCACACCAATGCACCGCTTGTCAGGCCATGCTGTGGCGGCGTCCCATATAAAGTGGAGGAACATGGGCATGGATGTGAGCCCAGGGCCAGTCTTCCTCAGCAAAAAGGAGGATTGGCAGATGTTAGCTCAGAGCCAATCTTCCTCACACACACACACAAAAAAAGTGTCATTGAAGCAGAGACTGAGGGAAGCAAGTGAATTACATGGATGTCTGGGGGAAGGGCATCCCAGGTAGAGAAGTCAACGAGCACAAAGGCCTTGAGGTGAGGGTACTGTTTGGTTTGTTTGAAGAACATTAAGGAGGCCTGTGTGGCTGGGGCAGAGTGAGTGAAGGGGAGACTGGTTTGGGCAATTCTTTAGAGTTGCTGTTAACTGAGAGGGAAGAGACTGGGAGCAGCAGGTTTGCAGGGTGGAGGTGGGGGTGGTTAGGAATCAGGAGTTTGGTTTTGAGAATATTCTGCTTGGGATGCTGGAAAGACATTCTGGTAAAGATTTTGGATGGGTTGGTGGATGTGAGTTTAGAGAAGTCTAGGATAGAGATATGAATGGAAGTTGTTAGCATGTAAGCAAGTGAGTGTAGACAGGGAAGGGAAGAAGTTCAGGTGCTTAGCCCTGGGGCATTCCATTGTATATGAAGTGATCTCAACCTTTTTTCATTATTACCGCCACCCCAGCCTTTTTAAACACTTTTTTCCCCTAATTCCTTCTCCCATGGAATTTTAATACCACAGATATACTGTATGAGTATATTTATATCTGTGCCTTATACATAAAAAGAGATTTTTTTTAGCCCTCCCCAAGAACCATTTTTCACCCTCTTAGAGGCGATATCGCAGCTGTCAAAGGTGGTGATTTAGAGGTTGTTAAAATGAGGGGGAACCAACCAAGTAACCAGAGAAGGAGCTGCCAGTGAGATAGAGAAGTAAGATCAAGTTGTGTCCTTTAAGCCAAGTGGAGAGAGGAGGGAGTGGTCAGATGTGGCAAATGCTGCTAATAAGTCAGGGAAGATGGAGACTGAGAATTGACCACTGGTTTGGTCACATGGAGATCATTGTGTTAAACCCTTAACGTGAACTGTTAGAGTGTAAGTAAGGGTGATGGATTAGACTGGATCACGGTGAAGAGAAACTAAGAGCAGAGAAGGTGGAGAGTGCACTTGTTTACAAGTCCTTCCAGGTGTTTTGTGGTAAAGGGGAGGAGGAATGAGACAGTAGCTGGAGAGGAACATGGGGTAAGGGGGGATTTTAAAGAATGGGATATTATAGCATATTCAGCATATTTTTATGCTGGTAGAACAGTCAAGTAAAGATGAAGAAATGAATAATTCTGGAGACAGAGGGAATAATTGCTAGATCCTTGAAAAGGTGAGAGGGTCCAGAGCCCAGTTAGAAAGGATGGCCAAAGTTAATCACTTATTCATTTTATGTTAGTACCAAACTTAAGTTCTGAAAGTTACAAGTCATTTTCTATTAGTGTGTGTGAGTATGTGTGTATGTGTATAGACAGACTCTGTCTGACAAAGGATGCTGGGGATATAGCACTGAATATGACAGATTCTGACTTCTAAGCACTCGAGCCCATTCTCCTCTGCTGCTGCTGGGACTTGACTCCGTCAGTTGTCCTCTTTTCTTGTATCTCCAGCTTCTCTGCAGGTTCGTTCTTTTCAACATATACATATATGTTATCCTCCATCTTTTAAAAATAACCTCTCTCTTAATTGTCTCCATCCTTAGCTACAGCTTCTCTTCAAAGCTAAAAAAGTGGTCTATGCTCAATATCTCTTCTTTCTTAACTCCTATTCACTCTGGTTGAATCCACTATAGTAAAGATTCCCCTCTATCCCCTACCCCCTGAGAGAGGGAGAGGAAGTGGGGGAAGGGGGCAGGGCAGTAGCATGCTAAAGGGGTACAGGGGAAGGGAGGATGGAGGGGCAAGAAAAGGGAAAAAGAACACAGTCGCACACTTTCCTCTCTCGCTCCTTGTGTTAGAACTGCTCTGGCAAAAGTCATCAGGGACCTCCTGATTGTTAAATCTAATGAATACTTCCCGGTCTTGATCTTACTTGAGCTTTCTGTGACCTGTGACATTATTGAGCACTCTGCTTTTTGAAGTGGTGCCACTCTCTGGGTTCTCTAACTTCTTATTGTACTTTTTTCACCTTCCTGTATTGGCTATTCTTTCTCTGTCATTTAAATGTTACTGTCCCCAGTGTATATGGTCTGGGCCTATTCTTGTCTCACTTTCTGTCTCTTTCTGGGGGAAGCTCACCTAGAGTTAGTATTCTGCCACAACCTATATAATGATAAATCCCAAATCTATATCTGTGGCCACGGCTTTTCTCCTGGATTCTAAACCAGTGGATTTGCCTGCTGTTGAACATGTCTGCCTGGATATCCTTCAACTTCAGCATGTTTAAAATTGACACTTTCCTGTCAAACCTACTCATCCTTTTATTTACAGTCTCAGTGAATGACACCATCCGTACCTCTCTGAGTGACCTAAATGAAAAAACTTGGAGTTATCCCTAGACTCCTGCTTTTTCATCTCTCATATCAAAATAGTCGCCAAGTTTTATTGATTCCATCTTCTGCATGTCTGTCACACATATTCTTCTGCACCCCCATTTTACTAGTTTAGGCCGTCAGCATCTCTTGTCAGACTGTTTTAGTACTCTAATTAATCCTCTTGCCTGTTAGTGACTGCTTCTTGCTCCATCAGCCTATCACAGCCAGAATTGTTTTTTTAACCCAAATATTGCATCTGTCCTCTGTTAAAAACCTTGGAATCTCTTCATTGCCTGCAGGATAGATTGTAGACTCTTTAGCGTAATCTGATCCCCCGCCGACCTGCCTGGGCTTCTGTCCTGCTGCTACTACATCTGTTGCACTTTGGTTTCCGGCAGTTGAACTACATGTAGTTCCCTGAACATGCAATTTTGGTTCTCATGTGTGGACCCCTATGCATCCCTAGAATCCTTCTCTCTAGGATTCTAACGAGTCCGGTTGACCTGTCAAATTCCTCTTTCTATCAGGCATTGCTTGGTGTGGCTTTCCTTGATTTCCCAAGGCAGATGCAGGAATCTTTTCTCTATGTTTAAATCACCGCTTTTTCATGTACCTTTATATAAGGTTTGTCACATTTTATTGCAATTTTCTTTTTACCTTTCTATTTCAACTATAGCCTATAAGCTCCTTGAGGACAAGAACCTTTTCTTTTCATCTAGTGCCTAGCCATAATGCCTGGAACATAGTATGTGCTCCATAAATACTTGTCGAGTTCTTGAAACTCTGAACGCATAAAACTTCATAAAATACTTGAACATAGGTGATTTCTGTATAAATATGTGTTAGCTTAAAACTCGGAAATTATGCAGTGCTGAAAATCTCTCCCACAAAGTATGTTTTTATGAAAGGTACTGTAAATATGGTTTGATATTCATGCTATATCTTAGGTCACAATAAATCCATTTATTTTTATGGTTTATTTTTCAGTGGCAATAAGAAAAGACCTGTGCATTCAGTTCATTTAGGAAAAATAGAAAACTTAGCTGAAAAAGTTTGGCAAGTATAGACACTAGATACCTGCAACTTATTGCTGTTTATAGTAGATATTTGGGCTTTTTTTGCATAGAATTTAAAAAATTGTCCAGTGCCATCTTGTAAAGTGGTTCTTTGAGCCTTTTATTTCTTTTTTGTATTTTTTTATACATCTAGTTTCTACAGTTGTATAATTGTTTTTTTTTTCTTACTTAGAAACACATGGAAAAAGCAGTTACCCCACTGATAAGTCATCTTTTAATTTAGCTACAGTTGTTGCGGAAACACTTGGACTTAGTGTTCAAGAAGAATCTGTAAGTAATTGTTTAGTTTGGTGATGATATGAATTAATTGGTGTCCTTATAGGTCAGTTTTTAGAGAATTGAGCAAGAGAAAAATTATTTTTTTCCAAAGATCGTTAGATAAAGGCATAGAACAAAATCGATGTGGCCGGGAACGACCATTTATATTATCTATTGTAGGAGGTCCCAGAAATCTAGAGTCTTTAGAATTCTTGGGATATAGGTTGTGGATTTAGTCAAAATTTAGAGAAGTGATGATGACTTAGGGAATTTGGCCAACCCTCTTCCCTGCCCCCTGTCTCCTCCCTTATCTCCTCCCCTCTTTCATCTAAGAGAAGACTTAAACCTTTAGGTTGATTTCAGAATTTATTCGATCTTTTCAGCATCCTTTAAAGTGGGGTTTGATTTGAAAAACAGGCTGAATTCTTGGGACTACTATAAATACTTTAGTTCTTCTTTGTCCTTATAAATGCCAATCCAAATAAACCTAATTTTTAGGGATTAGGTCCGAAATTGACCCCATGATTTTTTTTATTACATTAGTACTTCCTTACATCAGGCATGTGTACTTTTTTTCTTAATTGATCTCTAAAAGTAGAAAACTTGAATTCTTCAATCTTAAGGAAGTTTCATTTTGATACAACTTTAAAACAGTATTCCTTTGCTTTAGTTAGTAAATTTATAGGTGCTCTTACGAAATTATCTTGCTGTTGAATTTCTAAAAATTGAATTGGTTTTTCATTACATTTGGGCTATTTTTATCCTTTCTGGTTTTAAATCCATCTTCGAGTAATAGTGGGTAGTTTTTAGCCTTTGAACTTTAAATGTGTTTGAATGGTTTCTAATTCCCTCCTACCCATAAGCCTGGCAAGTCAGTGGTTTAGACACCAAGTATATTAAGGGAGCTGATCTTTAAAGATTTGCTGCTCGAAGTGTGATCCACAGGTCAGCAGTATCTGTCTCACCTTGCAGTTTGTTAGAGATACAGAATCTCAGACCCCACCCCAGACCTACTGAAAGAGAATTTGCATTTTCACAAGATCCGCAGTTGACTTTTATGCGTGTTAAAGTTTGAGAAGCACTGCTGTCTAAAGGATCCTTTTAAATTCATCTCCTATCAGTATAAATAATCATCTCTATTCCCTTCCCTTCATTTTAATAGTGTTTTTTGGAATTGGAGTTTTATATACCAGTAATAGAATGTACTTTGTAAAATAATAAAATATTGATGCTTTTCTCTCTTTAAACTTAAAATGTGCTTCATATTGTTTTTATTGTGGTGAAATGCACATAACATAAAATTAACCATTTTAAAGTGTACAATTCAGTGGTATTTAGTACATTCACAATATTATACAACAACACCTCTATCTAGTTCCAAAGCATTTTCATCACCCCAAAAGAAAACCCCATCCCTGTTAAGCATTCAGTGCTCATTCCCCACTACTCACAGCCCCTGAACCATGCATCTACTTTCTGTCCTATAGATTTACCTATTCTGGATAATTCATATAAATGGAATCGTACATTATGTGGTTTTTGAGTCTGGCTCCTTTCACTTATCCTGTTTTTGAGATTCATTCACTTCGTAGCATTTATCAGTATTTCATTCCTTTTTTTTTTTTTTTTTTTTTTTTTTTTTTGTGAGGAGATCAGCCCTGTGCTAACATCCGCCAATCCTCCTCTTTTTTTGCTGAGGAAGACGGCCCTGGGCTAACATCTGTGCCCATCTTCCTCCACTTTATATGGGACGCCGCCACAGCATGGCTTGCTAAGCAGTGTGTCGGTGCGCGCCCGGGATCCGAACCAGCGAACCCCGGGCCGCCGCAGCGGAGCGCGCGCACTTAACCGCTTGCGCCACCGGGCCAGCCCCAGTATTTCATTCCTTTTTAAGGATGAATGATCTTCCATTGTATTTATGTACTTTACATTTTACTATTGAAGGAATCTCAAGGCCCCATGAGCCCTCTTGGTGATGAGCTCTACCACTGTCTGGAAGGAGATCACAAGAAACAACCTTTTGAGGAATCTACAAGAAATAGTGAAGATAGTTTAAGGTAATTTGGGGCACTTTGGTAAAAAGTATTGGTGAGATCCCGTTCAGTGAGTTCCATATAATTAAACTATTTCTCACCCTCAGCATATAGTTTGTTATTCTGATTGTATTAATTTTTATTTAAAAAAATATTTTCCCTAATTTATGACCAATTGAGGGCTTTTTGCATTACTGCAGAGAGATGGGTATTATTTTTATATTCTTTCTGGACTTCTATCAAGCAGTACTTAGGAGTTCCCAGCCTTCTTACTCTTCCCCTTTAAAGACCCAGTCATCCCTTCTGGGTTTGTATTTCCCAAAACTGGATGTTGTATAAAATGCATCTGTAAGCTTAGATGAGCTTCCAAGGTGTGTTGCGTCTCGTTTTTACTAACATCCATTCAGAAATCCTATATTTATGTAGCATTTTGTTTTTAAAAGAGCTTTTGGTTTTGGATACGTGTATCACATTTAATGTGTCACAGTGACTCATTAAAATAGGTTTTATTACCTCCATTTTTTACAGTCAACAAAAATGCAGCTCCAGAAAGGTTCAATGTCTTGTTTAAGGCCGCATAGCTGTTAAGTACTAGAGCCAGTGCTCTTACTTATCCCATGTCTCCGAACTTAAACCTAATGCTCTTCTACTACCACGGCTGTCCCTCTGCTAAAGGCAGGCTAGGTCTTAATTTGCGTTCAATTCTATAGTATGGGAATTTTGTTTCTTGGAGTTACTTATGACAAGATTTCATAACAACAAAGGAATTTGGGTCCCCAGTAGAACTTATTAAAATATGATTTGCTTCTATAGTGAAGTTATTTAAATTACTTAGGAAAAATATTTATAGATAGGACTATTATGATATTGAGATAGATTTACTGTATCATTTTCCTCTGCTTTTTGTCAGCTAAATGAAGAGAAGCCAGCAACTATACCCTATTTTAAATATTAGTTAATTGTCTGCCTCTAACACATGGATAAGACCTTACTGTTAATAATTCTATATGAGCAAAAGTTTTCTCATTATACTTGTCTTTTAATTTTTACCCTATTTCTTTAGTAGGAAAAAAAATTTACCACTCTTTATTTTTTTAGATTTCCGGATTCTAGTTCAAAGACTCTTCCTCCAGAAGAATTGCCTACTCGGGTATCATCTCCTGTATTTGGAGCTACGTCTAATGTGAAAAGTAGTTTAGGTTTGAATACAAGTTTGTCCCCTTGTCTTTTAGAGACTGGGAAAAAAAATCATCTGAAAACAGCACCTTTCAGCAACACTTCTAATTCTAGATCAGAGAAAACTAGATCAAAATCTGAAGATAGTGCTCTTTTCACACATCATAATCTTGAGTCTGAAGTGAACAAGATCATTAGCCAGTCATCTTCTAATAAGCAGATGCTTATAAATAAAAATATAAGTGAATCCATACGTGAACAGGATAGTATTGATCACATTAAAGATGCTATTACTGATAAAGATAAACATGTGATGCCCCTGAAATCACTGGGAGGCAGAACATCCAAAAGGAAGAAAATTGAGGAAGAAAGTGAAGATGAAGTAAGCTGCCCCCAAGCCTCTTTTGATAAAGAAAATGCTTTTCCTTTTACACTGGCTAGTCATTCTTCCATGAATGGAGACTATGTGATGGATAAACCTCTAGATCTGTCTGATCGGTTTTCAGCTGTTCCGCGTCAAGAGAAAAGCCAAGGAAGTGAGATCTCTAAAATCAGATTTAGGCAGGTGACTATCTCTGAGGCTTTGAAGCCCGTTCCAAAAGGCTCTTCCTCAAGCCACAAGGCCTTAAGTGGGAGCTGTACATTAATCAAAAATTCCCTAGAGGAGCCCTATTTACAGGAATGTGTCCTCCAGTCCTTGAGTAAATCCTCTCCAGATAATAAAACACCATTACAAATAAAGGAAGAAAATCCTGTTTTTAAAATCCCTCTACGTCCACGTGAAAGTTTCGAGACAGAGAATCTTTTTGATGACATGAAGGTTTGTGTTAAATGTTCAAGGATTTTGACTAAAATGGTTGTTTATGATTTCATCTAGATGCTGATAATTCTTTCTGTTTTAGGGTGCTGGTTCTCATGAGCCGATAAAAAGAAAAACCAGGTCAGTCCATGGAGCATGTGAACTTGCATCAGTTCTTCAATTAAATCCATGTAGAATTGCTAAAACAAAGTCTCTACAAAACAGCCAAGGTGTGTCTACTATAAATAGTATTTCTACTCTTTTTTAATGATTTTAAGTTGAGTATTATATTATTTATATCTTTTGGATAGATTGAATTGTTTTGGGAAAAATATCTTATTTCTTGTTGTGTGTTTCAGTGTATAGGGGATGATTCCAAATGGTTTCATTTTACATGTGATTTTCCTGCTCTTGTGCTTTTGAAAAAAATGAATTGAGATCTTTAATACCTATTTTTTAGGTGATTTTGTGGATTTACCTATTTTATGTAGTTATTTGTTTTCTTTACAAAAGCTTTAAAAATTTAAACTAAAAAGAATTTTAAAATATATAAAGTAGAATTTTCATTATCCAAATTGTGTTCCTCACCCCATAGGTAGCCTGTCCTTATTCTTTGTATTTACATGTATATCTATAACCATATGCGTATATACATTTATATGGGTTTTTAAACTTCTTGTTTGAAAACATTGTTTGCTCTAATATGTACCTTAATCTTTTCATAATTTTATTGTGTTTAAAAGGAGTCTTTTTGTTTTTCAGCCACCAAATACAGAATATGTCTGTACTTCATATACATTGTTTTTTCTTTTATTCTTCATTAGAAAGTTATTCCTTCATTCTGGGTTTATTTTCCTTTTTTCCTGAAGCACATTCTTTAGTTGTTCTTCCAGCAAGCGTTTCAATCTCTGTATGAAAACATTTTTTCACTCTCATTCCTGATTTTTTTATCTTTTTGTTTTTATTTTTTTTCATGGTTGCTCTAGGGATTATAGTATACCTACTTAACCTTTTGCAATCTACTTAGATTTAATATTGTACCACTTTATATTAAGTAACTATACTTTATGTAGTTATCGTGCATATCTACATACTTTGAAAACCCCTCCAAACAATGTTATAATTTCAACTTTTAAAAAAAAATTTTATTGAGGTAAAAATTACCCATTAAAGTGTACAATTCAGTGGTTTTGGTATACTCACAGAGTTGTGCAACCATCACTATAGTCTAAGTTTAGAACATTTTCATCACCCCAAAAAGAACATTACCCGTTAGTAATCATTCTCCATTCCTCTCCCCTCTTCCCCAGTCCTAGGCAACCACTAATCTATAATTTCTGTCTCTGTAGATTTGCCTATTCTGGAGTTTTCATATAAATAGAATCATACAACATATCTTTTGTGATTTTTTTCGCTATTTCACATTTTTCACTATTATGAGTAATGCTGCCGTGAATATTGATATATAATTTTGTGTGGATGTATGTTTTCATTTTTCTTGAGTTATTTATGAGAGTAGAATTGCTGGGCCATAGGCTAACTCTGTGTTTAACCTTTTGAGGAACTGTTTTCCAAAGCAGCTGCCGCATTTTACATCCCCACCAGGAGCATGTAAGGATTCCAGTTTCTCCACATCCTCACCAGCACTTATTACCTGTCTTTTTGATTCTAGCCATCCTATTGGGTATAAAGTGGTATCTCATTTTGGTTTTGATTCGCTTTTCTCTGATGGCTCACGATGTTGAACATCTTTTCATGTGCTTGTTGGCCATTTGTGTATCTCCTTTGAAGGACTGTCTATTCAGGCCTTTGCTGATTTTTAGTTGGGATACTTTTCTTATTAAGTTGTGAGAGTTCTTTATATATCCTAGATACAAGTCCTTTATCTGACATTTGATTTATAAAACTTTTCTCCCATTCTGTGGGTCCCATAATGTTTTAAAGTGATGAGAATTTTTAAAATCTGTTTTTAATTGTGTATTTTTTTCTCCTTATCTAAGATGTATCTTTTGAAAATATCCAATGGAGTATAGATCCAGGAGCAGACCTTTCTCAGTATAAAATGGATATTACTGTAATCGATACAAAGGTAAGTTAGAAAGTAAAACCAAAGCTCATATGGTTATTCTAGTGAGTTAGTCATTCTTCTTTCCTAACTCACTCTGTGACCTTGAGATAATTACATACATCTTAAAACCTGCATTTATTTATTCAGAAAACTAAGAAATAAAAATGCTTATTCTTCCAACTTTATGGGTTTTTTTTGTGTATGTGTGTGAGGAAGGATCAGCCCTGAGCTAACATCCGATGCCAGTCCTCCTCTTTTCTTGCTGAGGAAGATTGACCCTGGGCTAACATCTGTGCCTGTCTTCCTCTACTTTATATGGGACACCGCCACAGCATGGCTTGACAAGCGGTGTGTTGGTGCACGCCTGGGATCCAAACCTGCGATCCCCGGGCCGCCAAAGCGGAGTGCACGCACTTAACCACTGCACCACCAGGCTAGCCCCCTTTATGGTATTTTTGAAAAGGTAGTACTTTCGGACTTTAAAGCCCTTTACTGAAAAATATTATAGTTTTAAAATAATGCAAAAAGCTCGTTACATATTTTAAGTAATTTTATTTTTTATCAAAGTAATCCATCATATACCTTCACTGCCTTTTTGTTTTTTAATGCTTGAGGAAGATTAGCCCTGAGCTAACATCGTGCCAGTTTTCCTCTATTTTATACATGGGTCACCACCACAGTATGGCTAGCGAATGGTGTAGGTCTGCGCCTGGGATGCAAACCCCGGCCGCCAAAGCGGAGCATACCAAACTTAACCACTAGGCCATGGGGCTGGCTCCTTGAATAACTTCTAAAATAATGTACCATCAAGAAAAAAATTTCATTTTCCCAGCTGGCTATTTTTTAAAATACTATGTTTTTTTTTTTTTAATTAAAATTCATAGTGGAAATAACTTTTTTTGGCTTGTGTTTAGGTTCTATATAGTTTGAGAAGTGCTTTTTCACTTGGTAGCTTATTAATAAAGTATTTAACAGTTGCTAGATTCATATATATCTGTCAAGAAATCAAATTTGATTTATGAAATTGCTGTTCATGTACATCACTGTTCATTCCTGTGAGGCAGATTGGAGAAGAAAGGAAGGAGAAGCTCAGGGGCGTTCAGTGGTGCATAGCTCTCTTCCTTGTCAGCAGTCCTTGTTCTTCTGGGCTTGAGAGAAGATGCGTGAATATTGAAGCTAAAATATTTTATAGGCAATAAAACCTAAATCTATCTATATTCCTAAAGGGCAAAAGTAGATGTATCTGTCTATATTCCTAAAGGGTAAAAGTAGATGTAACTTAATGCTACTAAAGTGTACACTGAAAAATGGTAAAATTTATATTATATATATTTTACCAAAATATTTTTATATTTAAAGTAAATATAAGGCCATAAAGGGATAATTGTTAAAATTTTGAATTTTTAAATAGGATGGCAGTCAGTCAAGATTAGCAGGAGGAGAGACAGTGGACATGGACTGTACATTGGTTAGTGAAACTGTGCTTTTAAAAATGAAGAAGCAGGAGCAGAAGGGAGAAAAAAGTCCAAGTAAGATTTGATTGTTTTTTAATTTTAATAAAAATGTGGAGGGAAGTTTATAGTTGTACCATTGTACTGATGAGCACAAGTGACCTCTTCACCATAAACCATTTTTTTTTTCCTGTTCTGATAATATTAGATTTTTCTTAGTAAAGCTGAGTTTCAGTATTTCAGGAAAAAAATCGTTAGCCAAAATAAATTTTGTTTCAGAAAGAATTCAAATCATTTCCATGGGTCTGCAAACCACAACCAGCTACCAGTTTTGTAAATAAAGTTTTCTTGGAACACATTCTCTCTCATTTGTTTATGTCTTGCCTATGGCTGCTTACACAGTACAACAGCAGAATTGAGTAGTTGCTGCAGAGACCTTATTGGCCCCACCTGCCTAAAATATTTACTGTCTAACCCTTTAAAAAAAGTTTGCTGATCCTTGGTTTTGATAATGTTTTTGTAAAAGATGTGAAAGGGAATCTTGAGAGGCCTGTTTTAGAAATATGATTTTCCAAAGCAATTTTATAAGAAAAAAAGGAGGTAGGATTCTATTAAGAAGTATTAGTATAGATTCACAAATTAGCAGTAAACTAAGAATGTATATACTGAATTACTCTGCCATATTCTCCTTCTACAGAGTAGAGGATTTGGCCAAATTAGGGATCGACAGCGCTTTGTAGTAAGAAACTGTTAATTCTTCATCTAAAGCCTTAATGTTCCAAAAGAGGTGGGAACAAGGGAAAGTTTTTGGTCAGCAACACCTTAGCAACATTCCTAACTACAGAGGTATATGACATGAGATCAGCTAGACTGGGAATAGTTGTCATTTATCACCCTTATGTAGTGAAGCGTTAGGACCTGCCACATGGGGATGCAATGCTAAAAGCAGAGGCATTTTCTATGATGATCTGTTAGAAACTAAAGACATTCAGACTGTATGTGCATTCCCTATCTTCTGCTGAGTATTCCATAGTCCACCTGTCTAAAACAGCCAGTCTTGTCCTCATTTCTTTTGAAACACCTTACCTCTTGCTGTCCTAAATGCAGTAAGTGAGAGAAAATTGTAATACTTTGCCATAATTCTTTGTTCTTTGGTAAGGAGTAACTATCCATATGATCAGGTAGCTGGCTGCCAGGGTTGAGAGGACAGTAGTTATTAAAAGAAAAACCTTAACATTGATTTATTGTCTTTTTATGAATGACACTTAATTAACTTTCTTCTCAAGAAGATACTTTGCGAGGCCGGCCCCGTGGTGTAGTGGTTAAGTGCACGCGCTCTGATGCTGGTGGCCCGGGTTTGGATCCTGGGCGCATACTGACACACCGCTTGTCAGGCCATGCTGTGGTGGCGTCCTATATAAAGTGGAGGAAGGTAGGCACAGATGTTAGCTCAGGGCCAGTCTTCCTCAGCAAAAAGAGGAGGATTGGCATGGATATTAGCTCAGGGCTATCTTCCTCACAAAAAAAAAAAAAAATAAGATACTTTGCTTTGAAGATTATTTTGTTCCAGGTACCAGCTCCTGATAATGTTTTCCTCATTTTTATAGAAAAAGAGACTACTAAAGTATCACTACGTTGGCTTCAAATTTATCTAGTTCGTTCAAAAAAATGATAGTTTCCCAAATATATTTGAAGCAAATATTATGTGGAAGAGAGATTATAACTTGAACTAGTGAGTGGAGATGATTTTGGCTAAATAAGATTTTCTGAGTACTATTGGTGCATAATAAATCACTCCAATAACTTAGAGGATTAAAATGGCAATGATCATTTTCTTTTTCTTTTCTTTCTTTCTTTTTTTTTTTGTTGAGGAAGAGTTGCCCTCAGCTAACATCTGTTGCCAATCTTCCTCTTTTTGTATGTGAGCTGCCGCCATAGCATGGCCACTGATAAGTGGTGTAGGTCTGTGCCTGGGAACTGAACCCAAGCCGCAAAGCACAGCACAGCGAACTTAACCAGTAGGCCACTGGGGCTGGCCCAACAATCATTTTTTTATCTGTCGTAGTTTCTATGGCTCAGGAATTCAGGAAGGGCTTGGCTGGGTGGTTCTGTGTTCCAGTCTCTCAAGCAGTTGTAGACAGATGGTGGCTGGAGCTGGACTAGTAGAGAGCTAGACAGATGGGGGTGACTTGGCATCTCTGTCCTCATTCGGTCTCAGAGCTTCTCCGTTTGGTCTTTCCATGTGGGCTGGTTTGAGCTTCCTCATCACGTGGAGACTGGGTTCCCAGAGTGAGCATCCTAAAAGAGCAAGGTAGAAGTGCATGGCATTTTTATGACCTGGCCTCAGAAGTTGCACAGTGCCACAAAGAGCTGCCCAGGTTCAAAGCAAGAGAACATAGCCCTCACCCCTCAGTGGGAGGAGTATCAAGGTCACAGAGTAAGTGCAGCACATGGGATAGGAGATGTTGTTGAGGCCATCTTTGGAAAAAAACAATCTCCCGATTTTACCCATAAGGTAAACCTTTTTAATACTTAGAATTGGTTAAAAATGAAACATACCAATAAAGACTCCCAATTATTGCTAATATTTCAGTTCAAAAAATGTTTTTATATTCCTGCTCTGTATTAGACTTACTAGATGCTGTGATAGATCAATAAGGATATAGTCTCTGTCCTCAAGTATTTCACAATCAGAAGTCAGACTAACAAAAAATACATCAGCAATTATTGTGATTTACTAGCAGCGTATACAGAATGCTTTGGGAATGCCTAGCACACTGTCTGGCATGTAGTTATATGGTATTTACAGATTTGACCCTCAAAATGAAAAATAAACAACTATTTAATCATTTAATAAATATTGAGCCACAATTCTATACCAGGAAACATTCCAGGAACTGGAAATAATGAATAAACAAAACAAAAGTACCTACTTCATGGAACTTACATTCTAATAGGAGAGAAACGAGCAGATGTGTAGTATGATAGATGATGGTAAATGCTGGAGAAAGATACGTAGGATAAGGGTACTAGAGCACCATGGATTCAGGGAGGGGTAGTTATTTTATATAGAGCAATCTTAGCAGGCTTCTCTTCTGTCATGTTTGTTAGCCAGCTGGATCTATTTCTGTTTTTTGGTAAACTCTGGTGTTTTTTAAAACGTGACTATACAATGAGAAATGTAGTTAGTACTCTGAAGATGAATTTAGCACTTTGCATGTCAAATATGGAATTGAATTCATTATTTCTATCAACACTAAACTACCAAATGTTAATGATAATGCAATAAAATACTTTTTTTGCCAGCACTGTAGAAAAATAAGTAGATAAGCAAAATTCTATAGAGATTTTAATGCCAGCTACTTATACACATTTTATTTAAACTTAGTATTTTTCATCATTCATTATGATGTATATTCTTTTCCTCAGTTTCTTTGGTAGGACTCCTTTTGGTTTAGTATGAATTATGCATGAGCTGATACGGAGAAAAAGATTTTTAATGTTTATAATGACAATAACAAAAACTAGCATTCTCTTCACATGAGTATAGCACATTTAAAGTCATAACATAAAGCTTTTGCAAATGTGCAGTAACTACCCAGACTTAGAGATTTATTCTTGTCTGGTGCACATCTGCATTATTTTGTGGCAGTTACCACAAGTTTCCTATTGGTCACATAGAAAGCAAAAAGCTTGCTTGTTTCCCTGAGCCAAGGCCCTTTCCTATAGATGGAGAAAGAAGAATGAATGATAGCTTGGAAGATATGTTTGATCGGACGACACATGAAGAGTATGAATCCTGTTTGGCAGATAGTGTCCCCCAAGCAGCAAATGAAGAGGAGGAATTGTCAGCTGCCACAAAGAAACCAAACAGTAAGGCTGTTTTCTTTCTAATTATGGCTTCTCAGTTACACTGAGTTCAGTAAATTAAATCATCGAGCTAATTAGCCGAGGCTTCATAAGGTATATTAACAAAGTTTCATGTTTCTTGTATAAATTTCTTTTTCACTTTTTTTTTTGATAGTTTTAGACTGATAGAAGAGTTACAAAACAACAGTTTAGAGGGTTCCCCTGTACCTTTCACTCAGCTTCCCCTATGTTAACACATAATATAACCATAAAATATTCAACAAAACTTAGAAGTTAATCTTTTTTTGTGTGTGTGTGAGGAAGATCAGCCCTGAGCTAACATCCATGCTAATCCTCCTCTTCTTTTGCTGAGGAAGACCGGCCCTGAGCTAATATCTATTGCCAATCCTCCTCCTTTTTTTTCCCCCAAGCCCCAGTAGATAGTTGTATGTCATAGATGCACATCCTTCTAGTTGCTGTATGTGGGACATGGCCTCAGCATGGCCAGAGAAGCGGTGCCTCGGTGAGCACCCGGGATCCGAACCTGGGCCGCCAGTAGTGGAGCACGCGCACTTAACCGCTAAGCCACCGGGCTGGCCCTTAGAAATTAATCTTGATTCAATAGTATAAATTTCTTTATAACATCTGCATAAAGTTGATAAAAGTTTTGAGAAACTTTTTAAGTAATAAATCAATCATTGTAATAAAATGAAAAGAGAAAGATTTGCAGAAAATTCAGACACATTTTCTGCTTGAATGCTTCACCGTCCCAGACAAAAACCTAACATAACTATGTATATCAGTCTTCTTAAGACCCATTTCATTAGAAGCAGTAATTTATAATGTAGGGTAGCAATCAAAAGAAGAATACTCTAAGTGAAACTCTTAAGTAGATGATCTGAATTGAAAATTAGTTAAAATTTTTGCTATATATCTCATTTTCTTACTGTAAGTAAAACAGTCAGAGTTTTTAATCTAGTGCAAAGATGGCTTTATACTGACGATGAGCACACCTTCTGCTGTGGTATAGTCTATCTTGATAATGTTTTTCTCAGGCTTCCATCAGGTTTTTTATTTTTTATTTTTTTGTGAGGAAGATCAGCCCTGAGCTAACATCTGCCAATCCTCCTCGTTTTTGCTGAGGAAGACTGGCCGTGGGCCAGCATCTGTGCCCATCTTCCTCCACTTTATATGGGAGGCTGCCATAGCATGGCTTGCCCAGCAGTGTGTTGGTGCACGCCTGGGATCTGAGCCGGTGAACCCCGGGCCGCCGCAGCAGAGCCCACACACCTAACCGCTTGTGCCACCAGGCCAGCCCCCATCAGGTTTTTTAAATGACAGGCCTTAGCTCAGAGTAAATGAGACCCTAACTAGAGATATGGAACAGTGTGCTTTCGCTTGGTTAGTCCACGGCAAAAACTTGATCAAGCAAATTTTGTAATAAAAATTTACAACTGTTCAACTCACTTTTTTTCCCCAAGAAGAGCCTTTTGCATATTGGTTTCACTGCAAAAAAGGATATTTTTTTACAAGGTATAATTATTAATTTCTATCTTTTTTTTTTCAGTTACATTTCACACTGATCGTCTCAAAATTTTTTCTCGCTCTGCTTTTGTGGCAATGTTGCGCTGTTTTTTTGATCTCTGGCAACTTCTGTTTTCTAGAGTATCTCCAAGACTCTGTTTTTTTCCCTCACCTTCATTTTTTTCTGATGCTTTTATTAACCACCTTTGAAAATATGATTCCAAATCTGCGTCTCTAGTTTGACTTCTCTGATGTGTCTCAGTCCTGCATTTCTTAGTATTGCTACTTTTGTGTCTCTTCAACGGCTTAAACTTAACATATCTAACCCAAGTTCCATTTATTTCTTCCACTGAAAAGTGATCTTTCAGACATTTTTATTTTTCCCAGTCACCCAGGCGTATAATCTAGGATTCATTGTCCATGTATTTCATTTTCTTGACCCCCATATCACAGAGTCTACCTCGTCTTCCCTCACAGGAAAGAGCAGGTTTCAAGGAGGATATCAAAAGCTCAGTTCTGGATGTGTTAATACTTAGTAGACATTCAGGTGGAGGTGTTTAGTAAGCTGTTGATATGTGTCGCGTTTGGACAAGAAATTCAGAATAAAAAAATGATTTGGGGGCTGGCTGGTAGTGGTTAAGTTCATGCGCTTCACTTTGGCTGCCTGGGGTTTGCAGGTTGGGATCTTATCAAGCCATGCTGTGGCAGCGTCCTGCACATAAAGTAGAGGGAAATGGGCACAGCTGTTAGCTCAGGGCTAATCTTCCACACCAAAAAAACGAAACAAAACAAAACAAAAAATGGTTTAGGGGGCAGGAGGTCCACAGCAAGTAGATGGTGCTTAAGCCATGGCACTGTATGAGATCACCAAAGCATTGAATATAAATAGAAAAAAAGAAGCATTTCAAGTTCTGACCTCAGGGGTATGGCAACTTTAAAAGGTCAGAGAAACTAAGAAGAACCAGCAAAGGAAATTAAAAAGGAGCTGCAGCCTCTGAAGTAGGAGGGAAACAAGAGTATATGCTGTTGTGGAAGCCAAGTGGAGAAGATTTTCTCTATATTCGTTACTCGCAGCTGCCTCCTCTCTCTTCTGAACCCCAGACTTGAGTCCAACTGCCTATTTGACATATTATGAGTTCCTTGAACTTAATATATTCAAATTAGAAATCTTTATTTTTCTACCCAAATTTGATCTTCTCTTGCCTTTCTGGGTCTCATTAAACCTCAGTAACTATCCTCCCAGTTACTAAAGATAGAAATGTAGGAGTCATATTTGACTTCTTTCACCTCTCCTTCATGCCCAGCCTAATGCTCTAACCCTGCCAGTGCTCTCTCCAAAATATATTTCATAACGCTCTACTCCTCTCCATCTCTGCAGCCACCACCCTAGTCTAAACCACTCTTATCTCTACCTGTTCTGTTGCAGGCCTCTAACTGGTCTTTTTATATTAGTTATTTCTCCTCTCTAGTCCAGTCTCTACAGAGACTCAAAAGTGATTTTTTTAATGTAAATTAGATTATATCTTCTTGCTTAAAAACCCTTCAATGGAAAGAAAATATTTGGATGGCCAATAAGCACGTGAAAAGGTGCTCAACATTATTGGACATCAGGGTCAGAGATGTTCACACCCACTGAAAGGGTTAAAAAGACTGATAATATCTAGCATTAGCAAGGGTGAGAGCTGGAACGTTCACACAGTGCTAGTGGGAGTATAAAATTGTACTTTGGAAACAGTTCAGCAGAGTTTTTTTAACAGCTTTACTGAGGTTGGTCAGGTTTTTTTTGTAAAGTTAGGCATACACCTGTCCGGTGCCCTAGCAATTCCACTCCTAGGTATACACCCAAGAAAAATGAAAACATCTTCACAGAAAGAAGTGTTCAAGAATATTGATAGCGGTGCTATTTATAATAGCTCAGAACTGGAAATAACCCAAATGTCCATCAATAGGTAAAAAAATATAAATTGTGGTATATTTGTATAATGGAATACTACTTCTCAACAAAAAGGAGGGAACTACTAGACTCAACAACGTGGATGAATCTCCAAAACTTGTTAATCTAGAAAAATGCAAAAGATGAAAAAGAATACATACTATATACTGCCATTAATATGAAGTTCTAAAACAGGCATAACTAATCTGTGTTGACAGAGATTAAATCAGTGATTGTGGGAGACAGAAGAGACATGAGAGAATATTCTTGTGCATGAGAAATAACGGAATAGGAGGAAACTTTCAGGGGTGATGGAGATGTTCTCTGTCATGATTTGGGTGGCAGCTATACACTGAAATATACATTTCTCAAAATTCATCATAAATACACTGTAAATGTATAAATGTATGTAAATTATACATCAACAAAGTAGATTCTTTTAAGAAGTCTTCAGTGGCTTCCTATTGCACTTACAATCAAATTCAAACTCCTTGTCTTTTGGCCTTCAAGGCCCATCTGATCTGCTACCTGCCCACCTTTCCAACCTCATCTCCCCCAGCACCTCCCTTTCTTCACTAAATCTCAACCGCACTGGCCTTCTCTTAGTATTATAACATACCAAACTTTTTCCTATCTCAAGACGTTTACCTAGAACATTCTCCACTCCTACCTCTTCTTATGGCTGGCTGCTTTTTTTTCATCAGTTACCACCTTACATGTTCTTCCTCAGATAAACGTTAACCGTGTGCTTGCTTAGTGTCTGTTTCCCTTATCACAGTGTAAACTCTATGGGGACAGGAGACCTGTCTCGCTCTACATTTTATGTCCAGAACTTAGTACAAGGCTTAGCAAATCTTGATTATTTGAATAAATGATAGCAGTTGGCTGTTTGAGTCTAGACAACTTGGGATTCAGGTCCATGAGCTCTAGTTCTTATTTTGTCACCGATTTTCTGATAAAGTTCTTTAATCTCTTTATTTCCTAGTTATAACCTACCTTAAAGACACATTATAAAAATTCAACAGGACTAGTAAGTGAAACATTAAAAGCTATCTTGTTGTTTGATGCCAAATGATAGCGAGCGTATGAGTAGTTCTTCTAAAGCCTAAAATATTTTTATATGTAGTTAATATATCTACTTTTATGTATAGTTTAAGTCTAAAATATTTCTATACATATGATTTTTATCTCTTTAGTAATTTTGAAGTAAGTGAGATAATCTGTGCTCTCCTCATGATGCAAATGAAAAAGAAGGGAAAAACAAGTTGTCCAGGGGCCTAGAATGTGAAACCCAATAAAAATGGAAGTTTTGGCATATACCCTTTTTTTCCCCCCAAAAAGCTAATTATTTCTCAGCAAGGTCTGCATTCAGTTTGTGGTATGCTTGTTTTGTTTATAGCTCATGGTGATAAACAAGATAAAGTCAAACAGAAAGCGTTTGTGGAGCCATATGTTCAAGATGGTGCAAGGTAAGTTGGTCTTGATTAATACCAGCACTGTAATTGGACGTGCAACAGAGCTCTTTGTCAGAGTATCTCTGAACTGTTCATGTTGCTGCTTTGGTTAAAATAGAATGCATGTCATTTACTTTATGACCATAACAAAAATGGAACTCAAGCATAAAAATGACAAATTTTTAAATAAAAAAGAAACTTACCACCACTACCCTTTTTATGACAATGGTGATAGTTATTTTTTCTGCATTATTATAACGTTTTATTCTTGTTCTATTTTATTGTAACTTTATTTGAACTTTGGGAATTTTTAAACTTGTATACTGTAATTTTTAAATAGTTTAAGACTTTAGGTGGTAAGCCTTAGATTGTGCTTTAGAATTACTTTATGAGGATTTTTAAACCTTAAAAAAAAAAAGAAAACTTTAAACATCTTGATTTTGAACCATAATGCTACTTTCTGTCTTTTATGTAAAATTGCAAATCCTGTAATTTTTAGTCATGTATTGTTCATTCTAGAAGTGAATTAAGGCATAGTAATTCATTCAAAAAAAATCTTATGCTTTTTTTCTTTAAGTTATGATGTTGGCAAATTGAGTCACTGAGTAAGCAAAGTTAGTCCTTACACTTTTATGTCTGTTGAGAATTTTAGAAATATGACAGGCCAAGATAAATTTTTATTGATGTCTGTAAGACTCTGATAAGAGCTGTCGTTTTGTTCCTAAATGATTCTTTTATTAACCAGTTTTCCAAAAAATTGTACCCTAGCATCTCAAATGTGACTGGGAAGTTTTTTGTTTGAAGTATCATTATGGACGCATGGATTTAAATATATTTAAATATATGTTTCAACCCGTTGCAGTTATTAATCCTTATTGATAGTCAAATTGTCCCATCTGCCCAGTAGAAGCCTCTTTGAATGGATACTACCTTAGTTGTCTTTCATAGATTCCTTGCTTCTGGTATGATAAGATGTTCTAGACACTCTTGTGCCCCTCCTTCCTTAGGCCTGGAATCTGCCATTTCTCCAGGAGCCCTAGTTTCTTTTAGTGAGAAATGGTATTTAGGCCACAATCTGGCCACTAGCCTTGCTCATTGCTGCGATTAGTCCTTGTTTCTAGACCTTTTAGGTGGACAGAGTTAAAAATAAAGTTTTTATTTCATTTGTGTTTTAAGATAAACTACACTTGTTTATACTGATGGCTCCAATTCAAGTTCAGGACTGCAGGATTTTTACGTAACCCCCTCTGTCACATCTGTATCTGCTTTCCCGCCTACTGAAAATCCCACTTCTCAGTGCCACCAGCATCATTCCTCATTTCACCTTTTTTTTTTTTTTTTTTTGTGAGGGAGATCAGCCCTGAGCTAACATCTATTGCCAATCTTCCTCCTTCTTTTTCCTTCCCCAAAGGCCCAGTGGATACTTGTATCTCACGTTTGCACAGCCTTCTAGTTGCTGTATGTGGGACGCGGCCTCAGCATGGCCGGACAAGCGGTGCGTGGGTGCACGCCCGGGATCCAAACCCAGGCCGCCAGTAGCGGAGCGCGCGCACTCAACCGCTAAGCCAGCGGGCTGGCCCTTCATTTCACCTTATTCCACAATACATACACAGAACAGTCTCAGAATTATACAGACTATCACCAGTGATACGATTTATGAAAATGATTTAAGACTTTTTTGTGTGTCTTTTGATCCTTAAGATATATCCTATTAGAAACGTACAGTCAAATCACTATGTTTTAAAGTCACTTAGGATAATTATTTTCTGTGTAGTTATGCCAGCAATTCAGTACCCAAATTTGTTTTGTTTTGATTTTGATTTTTTAGGAATTATTTTTTCTTTTTATCTTTAATTTATTTTTAAAATTAGGTAAATTATGTACATGGTACCGGAGGGTACAAAACAAGGTATATTCAAATAAGGCTAGCTTCTATCCTTGTTCCCTTCACCCTGTTAGCTCCTCATCCCTAGGGTAACCATTTGTTAAAAATTCATAGTTTCCCTCCATTTTAAAAAATAAAACCAAATTTCTATCTACATATATCTATATTGATATAGGTATACGTAGTCACACTCTCTGCCCTTAGACAAATAGTAGAATGCTATATGTGCTTTTATCTACTTTGCTTTTTTCATTTAACTGTATGTCCTGGAAATCATGCATAATAGTATATAGTGCTTTCCTCCTTTCTTTCTTTAGTTTCCTAGTACTGCACTGATGGACTGCACTGTAGTTCATTCCCTAGCAGTGGGCACTTGGGTTGTTGACAGTTATGCTGGCATGCACAGAGCTGCAGTGAATCAATACTCTTGTGCGTTATCTTTTCAAATTTTTGCCTCTGTATCCTTGGGATGGGTTCCTAGAAGTAAGATTGCAGAGTAAAGGCTATCATTTCAAATGTTTCATGTTAGAAGTTCACTAACTTTTAAAAAAATAGACGAGTAGTTTTATTTATTCTGAAACCATTAGAAAGCTGGAGATGCAGGAGATGGATAAAGTTGTAGGGATGGTAAAAGTCTCCGAGTTAGTTTGGTTCCTTTCCCCATGGAAAATGCTAGCAAAGCCTGGGAAGGTGGGTTGTGTTATGTGAGGGCCAAGAAGCTGAGGAATCTTTTCGGGTGATGCTTTGAGGTCTACTACAGATGCCAGTCTACTTTAGATTCACTGCTGCATTATAGTACACCACAGAAACAGAACAGATGGTTTTCAGAGGGAAGGATATGACCAAATTGTATTCTACACAAGCTTAAGGTTCCATAAACTTTTTGAAAGAAAATATAATTATGGCAATATTTTTTATCTGTCCTGTCTTGGTCTCCCTTTTTTATTTCACAGATTGCTCTAGAGTTGAGAGTTCTTGGGTTTAAGCACAGAAAGGACCTATATCCTCATATACTTTGAAATAGAGCAGTTAAAGCTTTCTTTTGAAGGAAAGTGCATGTCAGCTAGAGGGGCATATGATCAAAATACCTCAAACGAGTAGATGTGTTACCAACAAGTCATTTTAAAAATCAGTTTTTGTTAATCAGACTCTTTAAGCTTACTGGGGATGTTTCTGTTATTAAAAATATATATATGCCATCATGTAACTCTAATTTATTTACCTATCTTCTAAGTTTGGATTTTTCTATCGTAGACTTTTTAAAGTAGGATACAAGTATATTAATTTAGAAAATGTTTTGTGCTTCCTGATTGCTTTTTCTTCCCAAAGTACTCCATAGCTCATTAATCCATACCTCGGTTATGTTGACCCTCCCAAGGTTTCCAGTGAACAGTAGGATCTGATCCATTTAAGGACAAGCACAAATGATAATTGTGCCTAATATTTTGAAGAATTCAGGGTGAGTGGAAACAGCAAAAGAAACTTTTAGAGAAAATAGCAAATGACGTACAAACAGATGAATCTGTTCTTTGGGGAATAGTAGGTTATCCCTGAAATATGGACTTTTAGTACTAGAAACTGAGTTAACAGAGGCAGTATTCTCTTTCTTGGTTATGTTAAAGAGTACCAATTCGTGAGTTTATTAGTACAGTATTCCTTTTTAGTTAAAGATTATTTTATATTTTACCTCCTAACCTAAAAATTATTTTCAGCCAGTCAGAGGCAAAAATATGAAATAATAGCTATCTTTTTTCATTAAGAGAAAAATATCCATAAAAATACCTCACATATAGTAGGCACTTAATAAATATTTAATGAAAGGGAAGAAATATTTGTTTTTCTAACACACTGAATAAGCATTTCAAGTAAAATGAATGAATGTTTTGGGATTATTTCTCCTCTGAGCTCTCACCTTTCTTAATTTAAAACCTAAACCAAAGATCTTGGTAGTAACAAGTGGATTGAATTTAAATTTAATTCATTTTTCCCTCAGAGAGACTAGCTTACAAAATTTTCCTCATATTGAGAGGGTTCGGAAAAAAGAAGAGAGAAGAAAATTGCTTGGACACACATGTAAGGAATGTGAAATTGTAAGTACTATATGAATACTGTCCAGTTGGGGTTTTCTTTTAAGTATGGCTTTATAGATCATAAATGCATGATCTAAAAATCATAGATAAACCATATTTTTATCTAGAAACCTGGTTTGAGCCAGGAATAACAGGATGAATAAGTAAAGAGTGTACTGGCTGGGACCTGAGAAATATAAACAGATGAAAATAGAAGCCCTCGATTTCTCTTAGATTTTCATTAGGTGAATCTGGAGCCTAAGCCCTAGTTCTTATTACTGGCTTAAGACATTTGTGCCATTTTTCTTTTCTATATTTATTTGTATTTAAATTTTTAAATTGTTTCCCCTTGTGTTGTGTTACAGCAAATGCTCTTATATCTATACACTATTTGGGGAAAATTTTGATATTTCAATGGGAAACTTTACTGTGACATTTATTACTCACACCAGCACTCTCAGGAAATGAGATATACTCAGAAATGTTTTTTCTAATTAACTGGTATAACCATAAGCTCTTATTTTTTCCCCCATTTTCTTTCTGAAACAAAATGTGATGAATAGACTCTACTTCATCCTTAGAACACAATTATATTTTCCTTTTATACATTGGCTGTCTTGGACTATTGAAGTAGAAAGTACTAATTGTCTTATTACTAAATATTCCCGGACAGGTTTTGTGTTTTCTTGAAACTTGCTGTTTTTATTTCTTCCCTTGCTATCCGTTAGCTACCAGATGCCTGCCTCTAGCAACTTACTTCCCCTTTTAAATTTCCTATTTAACAACCATGATAACCAAGCACATTGAAGTTTTATGTGAATAAATTGCAGTACGGGTAAGCATTTGGTGAGAAATACGCTCTCGTACACTAATGGGAGTGTAAATTGGGATCACTATTTTGGACAGTTTGGCAATACAAGCAAATACGTGATACATGAAAACTCCTGTAGCATGAGTTTTCATAACACAATTTGAATATATCATGATTTCTTTGCTAAGGAACATGGTCTGCACTAAGTAAACCTCCAGCTTTAGTTATAACAATAACTCTTTACAAGCTGGAACTAATATTACCAGTTTAGAAAAAGCTTTTTTGCTAGAAACACTGTTAATTTGTTTTCCTTCTCTCAGGAGTCTGTTATCCAATCTCTGAAAACCATTGTTTTATACATTTTATCCCATTTTTTTAGTTGTTTAAGGTAGGAGGGTAAGTCTGTTCCCTGTTATTCCCTCATGACCAGGAGTGAAAGTGCCAGTCCCATGTGTTTAAATATTGTCTATATGCTTATGGTTCCTAAATTTATCCCAATGCCTCTTCCCCCTGTGGAGTATGTAGTACACAGGTGGCTGTGTAATAGTCTTCTCAAATTTCACGTGTTCAAAGGCATACATACAGTTTCTACCTCCAATTCCCAAACCTCATCTCTGAGTGAGGTTTCTTCTTATTCTTTAAACCGAAAATCTTGTAGT
Source organism: Diceros bicornis minor (assembly GCF_020826845.1). Classification (NCBI taxonomy): domain Eukaryota; kingdom Metazoa; phylum Chordata; class Mammalia; order Perissodactyla; family Rhinocerotidae; genus Diceros; species Diceros bicornis. Next base: position 12,336,632 of record NC_080755.1, on the reverse strand, counting down.
TATCCTCTGCTCTTTTCTTTCATATCTCAACAGTTGATCTATCAGCAAATCCCATTGACTATGCCTTCAAAACATATCTCATTTCCAGCCACTTATTATCTCCACACTAATCCCCTGGACCAATGCACCATTTCATCTTGTCTAGACTATTGAAATAGCTTCTAAGTGCCCTCCTTGTGTTTGTTTGTTTGTTTTATTAATAAACTATTTTTTAGAGCAGTTTTAGGTCACAGCAAAATTGAGCAGAAAGTACAGAGAGTTCCCATATACCCCTGTCCCCATTCTTCATTTCTTTTCATTCTTATCTTTTCACAGTGTATTTTCAACACAGCACTGTTGAACACAACACTCTTTTTTTCCCTAAGGATCTTTTTAGAATAAAAGTTAAGTCATGTCACTCCTCTACCCAAAACCCTTAAATATCCTCCCATCTCACTAAGAAGTAGAATCCAGAGTCCTTTTCCAGGACAGGAAACTCGGGCACCCACTCCCTCTCTGACTTCATCTTCTCACTCTCCCACTTGCTTGCTGTGTTACAGCTACGCTAGCCTACTGTTATTTTTAAATATGTTGTAATTTGGTGGCAATGTTTCTCTAACATTGATTGATAACCATGAGTGTCTGAGGGCATCCCATCCCAGTTCCCAGGCTAAGGTAACAAAGGCTCAGTATACTCATGGCAATGAGAATAATCAGAAAGATACCCCAAAAAAGTTGTTTCAGGGATACTCTAAAGCCTTTAATTAATCTATGTAAATGAAAATGTATTTAAAAACCTTTATTTCAAACTTAAATTCTAGTCCTAAGTCTGCCACTTTCAATCAGTGATATCTTCAGTAAATTATCACTTTGATTTTCAGTTTCTCAGGTGTAAAATGGAATTGGCTGGATTACGTGATCCTACCATCTGTGTTCTATTAAACTTTACATTACTGCTTCGCTTTCTTTAGATCTAGAGCTTGAAGACCTGAACAGTTTTTACATGTAGGTTTTATCCTCGTTTGCATGAAGTTCAGGTTCTTTATGATTGCAGTTAACAAAACATAGTAAGCCTCTGATCCTAATTGAAAAATACAGTTTAGGGAGAAAGTCCTGAAGCCTAAACTTCAAAGCTAAACTTTTATTTTTAAGAATTGTAGAGGTGGGAAAATTACTTCAAAACACACATTATTTCCAATAAACAATTCAGAAAAGTGCTCTTGACAGTGCAAGCCTCTGCATTTTTGTTACTGGTCTGACAAAAGATGAAGACTTCACACCAATATATAAATCAACTATGTCACTAAGCACACTGTGAAGTTCAGCTGGCATTTTTTTCATTGTAAGACTTTATTGACGAAGAAAACAGTATGTTAATTTACATTGTGATACAAGCTCCTTTTCTCATTTGTGAAGCAAACATTTCACAGACCAGCACTAATTACTATTAGTAAGTAATACTATGTATAAATATTATTATCATCAGGAAGTATTGAGTTTTCTTACCATGCTAAATACTTAATAGCTTCCTTAGCTTCTGGTTTATAATCAGTAAGCATAACACTCCATTTATTATTCCTAAGTGAAAAATTTACCAGTTTTTATTATTAGTATTATGCAGATATTCCAGCAGAAGAAAGAGAAAAGAAGTTGGCTTCCTGCTCAAGACACCGATTTCGCTACATTCCACCTAACACACCAGAGAATTTCTGGGAAGTTGGTTTTCCTTCCACTCAGACTTGTATGGAAAGAGGTGAGAGTATAGATTATAACATTTTGGAATTAACTGTTTTTTTTAATACTGTATATACCCAAGTCTAAACATTAAACTTTTTCTCTGTGATTCTCTTTACTTTCTGCTGCAAGTCAGGTGCTATTTTTATGACATGAAAACAAATTCTTAAAGATGAAAGGCTTACTTTCAACTCTTCAAGTAATTTCATTGTAATCAGAGATTGTTCATAATCACTTTAATGTGGTTGTATATGCATTATCCTGGTTTATCATTCAAATTTCAGAAAGCAATTTCTCTTATCATCCTATCATTAAATGACTTTTAATAAAATAAATAATTTACAAGAGTTGCCAGCAAAGTTATATTGTTAAAAAGAGAACACCTCAAGCCAGCCCTGATGGCCTAGTGATTGAAGTTTGGCACTCTCACTGCTTCAGCAGCTGGGGTTTGTTTCCCGGTCGTGGAACCACACCACCGGTCTGTCAGTTGCCACGCTGTGGTGGCGGCTTACATAGAAGAACTAGAAGGACATACGACTAGAATATACAACCATGCACTGGGGCTTTGGGGAGGAAAAAAAAAAAAGAGAGGAAGATTGGCAACAGATGTTAGCTCTGGGCGAATCCTTCTCTGCATAAAAAAAAGAGAGAGAGAACATCTTTTTAAAACAACTACTCTGATTTTTAGATTTTAAAACCTCACTTATCCAGAATGCTGGGTATTTATAAACTATGTACAAGTAAAAAGGACCTTTGTTTGTTTGTTTAGAAGATTGTTGACATGCAACTAGCTCCTTCAAATATAGCACTTATATTTAATATATTTGAGAATGTATGCAACTTAAAAGCTCCATATATTTAATGGTAAGATAGTTTTACCAAAAAATGCAGAGTCTGACAGCAATTACCATATTTCCACTTGACCTATTAACAAGCCAGATTAAGTCCTCTTTGACATGATGTCTTTGCCTGGTCATCAAATAGAATTAGGCAATCTGGATGTAGCCTGTGTTTGCACCCCTAATATGGCCTGGGGTATGGCAGAGCACAGTCCTGCCCTGAAAACTACATGATTGCAGACACCTTAGGAGAACCGAATAGTCGGAAGAGTATAGGGGCGTGTCATCTAATGAAGTAGCTTCCACAAAAAGTCTTTTTGATAAGCTCCTGGAAATTATCATTTGAGTTCATGTTCAGCCGTTGTCCCCATTTGCAGCCTGTGGGAGGCAGGATAGGAAAGTGCTTAAGATCTCTGGTTCTGGAGTTAGGCATGTCTTGGGCAGGGTCCCAGCTCTTCCACTTCCTAACTTTGGGAACTTGAGCGAGTTCCTTAGCTTCCCTGGGTCTCTATTCCCTTGTCTGTGAAACAGGTATAGTCGAAGCTACTTCAAAGGAAAGTGAGCGTTTTCTGAGATAATGTATACAACACATTTAAAATGTTTGCTGCTATTATTGTTAGTATAAATGAGGAAACTGATGCTAAGTAGTGAAATCATTTGTCAGCATCACACAGCTAAATAATCAGAAGAATCATGTCAACTTGGCATTAAATAAGACAAATGTTACTGAGTATATGCTGAGAGAAATGTATGTTGCAAATATAGTCTTCTAAATTTGTACTTTATTTTTAAGGTTACATTAAGGAAGATCTTGATCCTTGTCCTCGTCCAAAAAGACGGCAGCCTTACAATGCAATGTTTTCACCTAAAGGCAAGGAGCAGAAGACATAGGTGTTGAAGCAAAAACAGGATAGAGCACAATTTTTTTTTCTTTTTAGTTATTTATAGTTAAAGTTGTTATTAAACATTGATTTTTTTTTTGATCTTCTGTAAACTGATTTATAAGTCATTTTTCTACTGAAAATATTTTTAAATGGCATTTACCCACCATACAAACAACTATTTAAAATGTGGATAAGTGTACGTTGTATTTTCTTGCTTTTGCACCTTTAAAACAATAAGGTGGTTTCATTTTGCACTCTAACTTAAGAGCTGTTTATTTACTTTATTTGGTAATACCTAATTACAATTTTGAAAATACGGTAGTTGTCGTCTGTGATTTATTGCCTTTCAGACATCATCTTGTTACTCCATCGTCCGTTGGTGTTTACGTTCAGCGGTGACTTCCAGTTAATCATTGCAGATTTTCATTCTCTTAATCAGTTGCTCTTCTGTGGGTCGTTCCAATGTCTGACATTTAAGTCTTTTTAAAAAAGGCTAGGGGCTGGCCCGGTTGCCTAGTGGTTAAAGTTCATGCACTCCACTTCAGCGACCCGGGATTCGCAGGTTCAGATCCTGGGCATGGTCCTACGTACCACTTATCAAGCCATGCTGTGGCGGGTGTCCCATATATAAAGTAGAGGAAGATGGGCACGGATGTTAGCCCAGGGCCAATCTTCCTCAGCCAAAAAAGAGGAGGATTGGCACTGGATGTTAGCTCAGTGATAATCTTCCTCACCAAAAAAAAAAAAAAAAAAGGCTAAATTTTAATAGTCCTTTTAACTTTCCAGCTTCTTTCTTTCGTTGACTTGAAATGAAGTACTACTCTGTAGTGAATTCCTTTCAAGGTGACCACAAATGTCAACTTTTTTTCGTTTCCCATATACTGTAAATTAACATCATCCTCTGATCTTTTCCTAGTATTCCAGCTCTTCACATGTTTTCTTTTCATCGTTTTTTTTTTTCTGGTGCAATTTTCAAGCTGAATTTGTTGAGTTCTTCTCTGTCCATGTTTTTGAGTTCGGTTGTATTGTATCTCTGGATTGACTAATGTTAGGAACTTCTAATTTGGCAACAAAATAGATTTCTCTATTTAACAACTTTCTGCTCCTATGGGACCTAGTGTCTGTTCATTAAGATGACTGACCACATCTGTGTCACTTTTTCCAGTGGCATTTTATCAATGTCTTGTTTGTGTATTCCTTTAATCCGTATCTTGTCAGTATTACATAAGCAGGAGTACATGAGACACTGAATGGAATGCCTCACTAAAATCTAAGTAACCTTATAGTGTAACCTTTACTTCTCCCAGTTCCTAAAAATCTCTTTGCTTAGTTTTATCTTCCTCATTGATCAAAGTTCTCATGTGAATAAATGACATCAGTTTGTGTTCCCACAAAGAGGATTGGAGAAGAAATCGCATATATCAAGTATCTACTATATGTCAGATCCCCTGTATACATTGTTTGATTCTGAATGTGATTCTGAATTTTTTACAACCTTATCATAGCTTCTATTCAGCAGTTTTCTTCTCTTCCCAAATTGTTTATCCTATGTTAGATTTTTGTTCTCTACTGGCAGTCAACTGATCACCCCAAAATAATAGCAACCGTTCATTGGTCACTAACTATATGCCAGGAGCTATGTTGTGCCCTTCATATAGACTTCTCTCTTTTAATCCTCAAATAATTTGTGAATTCATATAACCACTTAATGGTAAGCTGCAAAAAATGGATCCAAAACACAGATTAAACAGCAAACGACTGATTTTATTTTTCTCACATTAAAAAGTCTGGAGATCGGCAGTCCAAGGCTGGTAATGCAGCTCCATGACACCCTCATGGCCCCAGCTCTCTTCTAGCTTTCTGCTCTTTCATACTTTGTATGTGGCCTTCATCTTGTGACTGTAAAATGGTTATGCCACCTCTAGTACCATGTCCATATTCTAGACAGGAAGAAGGGAGAAGGAAAAAAGCACATGTCATTTGTTTCTGTCTCTCTTTAAAAGGTTTTCCAAAAGGCCCCACCCAGTAACTGTCCCTATTTCTCAATGGCCAGAATTGTTACTTGGCTACCTCTAATAACTGGCAGAGGAAATTCGAGCCCAGGGTTGCCTAGTTCCAGAGTCAGAGCTTGTATCTACTCGAGTGTAGTGCTGCTAAAGGCCAGGAGTCTGAGAGACACCTCGATTGGAACAGGGCACCACAGGGTGTGCAGTTAGACCGTACATCTCCAGTGGATTTTGCCTTGTAAAAGGCAACCTTAGCAGAGACAGCAAGAGATTATCTACCTGATAGTAGCTTGATAGCAATCCAACCCTTTATAACTAGTATTTTTCATTTTATCCTCGGTCACCTTGTGTGAGTTTGGGTAAACTGAGGTTTCTCTCCCTTTTTATCTGCTGTTGACCAGCTCTACCTTTAAATGAAGTAATGAAATAGAACTTTTTAAAAACACTTGAGTTAGAAGGATGTGTTTAAATGCAAAACTGCAGTGTAGGACACATAGTGCACTCTCAAACTTTTCTTTAGGAAGATAATATATGTAAAAGGGCTTTATTCATTTGTAAAGCATTATGCATGTTAGACAATATTTTCATACAAATATATGTCCCTCACTGTTTCTGTGTAGTTATGTCTAGTTTCAGGTTGCCTGTGAGCTTAAAGTTGAAGACCTCTGATTTAAACTTTGAAAGCATACAGAACGTGTATGTCAGCACTTAGCGTTTGAGTAACACCTTTCCTGCCTTTGACAAGCAGGTATTTTGATTAAACCATTTGCAACCTAAGGTTGTCAAAGGCAGCAGTTTGAATGAGTTAATCATGGGTACCCAAAGGTATATAGAAGACATAGTGTGCTACCTTGAGAAAAGAGCAAAATGAAGCAGAATATCTCCTAACACCTTTCATGTAGTGAAAAATTTTCCCAAAGTCCAACTGGAAGGGCTGCTCTTGGTAGGCTCAATGTATTAGTAACTCAATTTAAACTGCATCTGTCGTATGTATTTAAAAATTCATAGAGGACATTCTTAAGCCCTCTAAAAGAAATAACTGAAAGACTGCAAAGATTCCTCCCCCCATTGTCTTTAATTCATAACTCAGTTATAAAAAAGGAATAGTGTTACATAAACCAAATGATACCTAATACATTTATGTAAAAAACATTTTTAAACACTCTTTACCAGGCACAATACTAAATGCAGTATCAAAATCAGGCAAAATTTGACAAATTTTCTCCAAAAGAACCAGCTTTTAAAGAAATACATAGCTAAGACTTACTCTGTTATTCCTGACATCTTAACAAAACAAGCATGAATTTAATTTTGAAAAATGCCGCTTCAGAAATAAGCATTTGAAGTATATCTCAGATTTTATCATCCAGCGGTCTATTCCCAACAAGCCCAGCAGTTTAAGAAACATCTCAAAGTCTTTCTCTTTGCTCTGTTGAGGCTGTTAGAATGGTTCCTTAGAAAACTGAAGTGTCCTTATACTTGAGTTCTTTAGCATGCGCTTAAACAAGAATTAATGAAACAATTGTCTGCTATCACACCAGCAGAGGCCAGAAGAGAGCTATTTTTGGAGAATAATCAGTGGAAACTAAGAGCTGAATAGAACTATCATAAAAGAAAATTTCCAGAATTAACAGGATATGAGTTGGGAACTTTTGGTACAGTAATGAAAGCTCATATATTAGGCAAAAATGAGCTTTCAACATAGCTATTGTTGGAATAAGACATGGCAGAGGCAATAATTCATGGTCCTGAGAAAGAAAATAACAAACACTGTGTTTGTTACCATATGCCGGGGGTTGAGGGATACAAAGAGATATGTGAGATCCTGTTATTACCCACTGGGAGACCAGGCATAAACATGAAAAGATGCCTAAGAGGTCAAAGAAGCTTATACTGAGTGCCAAAGACATGTTAAGGATAATTAGAACTTGAACTATGCCTTAGGATGAGTTAACAGAAGCAAAGAGGAAGAGACAATGCAGTCTAAGCTGGGAAACTAACCTCAATGTGTAAATGCTAAAATACTAAGAGTCAGAAGGAACCTTAGCGATAATTTGGTTCTAGCCCCTCACTTTATAGTGAGGAAACAGAAGCCCAAAGAGATTTAGTGACTTGCCAAGGTCCCAAAGAGCTCTTTCCCCTTCCTAGGTGCATACTTCCTAGTTATTTATTAGAGCTACAGAGTAGAGCTGTGGGGTATTAGTAAGAAAGAAGCAGTAAACTTGTGTCTTAATGGCAAGACTAAAGAGGTTAGACTTGAGTCTGTAGGCCTGTGGTTTTCAAACCATTAGTAGCAGATCTCTTTATTCAAATTAAATCTTATACAGAACCTCAATAAACAATGATATTTTAAGGGCATGTTTCAGGCTTTCAAATTTAGCACCTTATAAATCCAACCAAAAAATTGTGAAATGAGTTATGAATGGCAGGTTACCTCAGCCTCAGCATCCTTGATATCCCAAATGCTTGCTGCACCCCAGACCAATTAAATCAGGATATCTGGGGGTAAGGTGTAGGCATCAGTATTTTTTTTAAAGCTCCATAGGTGATTCTAGTGTAGCAGCCAAGTTTGAGAACCACTGCCCTAAGTCATTGTTCCAGGCTAGTTCAGTGTTGTTCAAACTTCAGTGTACATCAAAATCACCTGGAAGGCTTATTAAATCACAGGTTGCTGAGTCCCACCCCAAAGTGGGTAGGGGCCCAAAACTTAAATTTTTCACATGTTCCCAGGTGATGCTAATGCTGTTGGTACAAGGACCACAAGTACCTAATCATGCAAGTCACCCAGATGCCTAGTAAATAGAAATTCTTAGGCTTCTCTCGTGGAGATTTTAATTCGGGTATAGCCTGAGCATGTATATTTTTAGCAAGTTCCCAATCATTAGTATGAGGCAAATCTAAGAAATATTGCTGAGACAACAGGGAAAACTAAATAGCAAAATGTTAAGCTTCAAGCATCCCCTGACTGAAAATATTTTGAGGTGAGTAGTAATACATTGATTTAGATAGTATCATCAGGCAGCACTATATATAGAATGATTTTTTTTTTTTGGCAGGGAGAGGTCAGATATAGAGTCAGGAGTGCAAGAAAACAATTTAGTAATCTATTATAATCTAAGCATGAAGAGCACCTGGGCCAAGATGGTGCCAGTAGGAATGGGAAGGAAGAAATTTAAGCAACCACTTAATTGTCTGTTACATACTAGAACTGTGGCAGCTGAGCATACAAAGATGCATGTGATAACAGTTTCTCCTCAGTGGCCTACAACCAACTCAGTAGTAATAAGAAACAGAAGTAAGCACTGGACGAGGCTTCCCACTGGAAATGGGGAGAGACCCTTGTTCTACGTGTCATTTATAATTATAAAACTTTTAGGGGGCCAGCCCCATAGCGTAGTGGTTAAGTTTGGCGCACTCCACTTTGGCAGCCTGGGTTTGTGGGTTCGGATCCTGGGCGTGGACCTACACCACTCATCAGCCATGCTGTGTCAGTGACCCACATATAAAGTGGAAGAAGGGCCGGCCCCGTGGCTTAGCAGTTAAGTGCACGCGCTCCGCTACTGGCCGCCCGGGTTCGGATCCCTGGCGCGCACTGACACACCGCTTCTCCAGCCATGCTGAGGCTGTGTCCCATGTACAGCAACTAGAAGGATGTGCAACTGTGACATACAACTATCTACTGGGGCTTTGGGGGAAAAAAAGGAGGAGGATTGGCAATAGATGTTAGCTCAGAGCTGGACTTCCTCAGCAAAAAAAGAGGATTAGCATGGATGTTAGCTCAGGGCTGATCTTCCTCACACACACAAAAATAAATAAATAAAATAAAATCATCTTAAAGTGGAGGAAGATGGGTGTAGATATTAGCTCAGGGCTAACCTTTCTCAAGCAAAAAAAAACAGGATTGGCAACAGATGTTAGCTCAGGGCTAATCTTCCTCAGCAAAAAAAAAACTTAAAAACAAGAATGAATTCATCCATAATTCTAAAGGAAACTTTTTTTCTTTTAGATATTAAAGGATTCAGCAACAATTAAATAGTGGATATTTGGCCAGCGAAAGCAATTTACTAAATCATAGGCAAGATTAATTTATAGGGCAGCGAGTTGGCCTAGCGTATCCTTTCTAATGCATTTCCCTAGTACATGTTACTCTCCACTCAAATTCAAAGGTGACTGTCATCCAGTTGGAGATTTGTCCAAGAGATTTGCTTTTTTTTTCTTTTCTATTTATCCTTCATTGTATTCATTTATTCACTCACATAATCATTCATTCATGCTGACTGACTCTGGGCCCTTTCAGTGTTCATTAACCATTTCCACCAAAGGCTGCCAGAGCTAATAAAAGGTAAAACTCAGGCCAACCTTAGACCATCAATCTAGACCATCAATCTATTTTGATAAGATAGTTGGGAGGAAAAGTGGACTAAGAGTTTGAAGGATGATGGATTTCCAGTGAGCCAGGCATTGGCCTAAGTCAGTAATTCTTGGGAAAAGAGAGATCCAGACAAGCTAGGGAAAGCCTCTAAATTTAAATTAGAAGAGTATTCAGGTTTCCAGGTAGGATTGATTAGACAAAAAATCATCTCTTTAAAGGCACTAGAGAGCTGCTGAAGCAACAATGGCTAGAGATACTAAAATCATAGAAAGAGGAGAAACCTCCAAGAAGTGAGCTGAATTCAGCTAATGGTGTTTCTCTGGGGCAGGAGGCTGAGAAATCCAGGCTTCACCAACTAGAGGGTCACCATAGCAGAGAACCCAACAGACTCGCTAGTCATCCCACAAGGCTGGACTGACAAAATTAGAGACTTGAGGAGCCTCATTCACAATTTTCCCCTCAAGATGTTTGTCAAATGTTGAAGTTATACGGGATGGGAGCCTAAAAAGTTTTGCTAAAAACTTCTTTTTAAGAAAATGGTTAAAATGGTAAATTTTATGTTATGTATATTTTATCACAATTAAAATTTTTTATTGTGGTAACATTGGTTTATAACATTATGTAAATTTCAGGTGTATATCATTATATTTCGATTTCTGTGTAGACTACATCATGTTTACCACCCCAAAAATTTTTTTAAACAGTTTTCAACAGAATTGCTGTGGTAATGAGACCAACAATAAAGTTCAGAACTCACCATGGGAAGGTGCCCTGGGGACACACCAGACTCTTAGTTGAAAGACCTGGAGGGCTAACATAGGGCTAGGTAAACAGAGGCAGGCTTTGCCTTACCACCACTGCAACCAGCCTCCACCTCAGCTCAGCCCCTGATTGGACTGAGGTCATCAGCCTCACGCTGCCTGGCAGCAGCAGAGGAAAATGTGAATCCTCTCTGGAGGAATAAAATCTCGTATGTGGAGCCTCACAATGTTCAGCATTCAATAAAAAATTGCTAGACAAGCCAAAAGACAGGACCATATAATCAAAAATCAAGGAGGATAAACAGACCCACCAGTGATCCAGATACTGGAGCTAGTAGACAAGGACTTTAATATGCTCAAGAAACTAGAGGAAAATTTGAAAAAAATAGATAAAAGGATGGAGAATTTCGCCAGAAAATTTTAATCTATTTTAAAAATCCAAAGGAAATTCTAGAACTGAAACATACCATACCTAAAATTAAGAACTCAATTGATGGCTTTAACAATTGATTAGATATGCCAGAAGACAAAATATAAACTGGAATACAGGTCAATAGAAAATATCCAAACTGAAACAGATTGAAAAACAAAGTTACAGGGCCGGCCCGGTGGCATAGTGGTTAAGTTCGTGCACGCTGCTTTGATGGCCCGGGGTTCGCAGGTTCGGATCCTGGGTGCAGACCTACGCACTGCTCATCAAGCCATGCTGTGGCGGCAACCCACATACCAAATAGAGGAAGATGGGCACAGATGTTAGCTCAGGGCCAATCTTCCTCAGCAAAACAAAAAGAAAGTTACAGAAAAGAGCATAAGAGACACATGGGACATGTTGAAAAGTTTGAACATATGTGAGACTAAAGTCTCAGGAGAGAGAGAATGGGCAGAAGCAACACTGGTAGCTCTGTTGAGACTTTTTCAAAACTAACAAAAGACATTAACTTCAAATTCAAGCAGCTCTTCAAACCCCAAGCAGCAGAAATGCAAAGCTAACCACATCTGGACACATAATAGTAAGATGCTGAAAATCGTGAGAAAATCTTAAAAGCAAGCAGAGGAGGGAAAAATATATTACCTTCAAATAAGTAACAATGAGATGGCTGACTTCTTAAACTGAAATCTAGGCAACAGTGGAATGACATCATTACATTGCTGAAAGAAAGAAAATAATTGACAACCTAGAATTCCATACTCAAAGTATCTTTCAAAAATGAAAGAAAAATAAGGACGTTTTCAAAGAAAGGCTGAGAGAATTCATCACCAGCAAACTTGCACTAAAATACTATCCCAAGTTCTTGAGGACAAACAAAAATGGGGGAAGAGCTTTCCAAACAGAACGGTAACAGAAAGGCCTTGGGGTAGGAGTGTGTTAGTATGTTGAGTCCTCTAATCTGGAGCAGAGCGAGTGGGGGAATCTGGTGGGAGATGTGGTCAGAAAGGCGAGGACAGGATGACACAGTGCCTGTGCCCAGAAAGGACTGGGTTTTAGTCTAAGTGAGATGAACCATCGGGGGAGGGGATGTGATTCGACTTGACCTGTTTTAAAAGGATTATACAAGCTGATGTGAGGAGAGGATGAGATAATGGGGGGCAAAAATGGGATCAGGGAAGCTTAGACTATTGCAGCTGTCCTGTGAAAGATAGCGCTTTAAGAGGGTAGCAGTGGAGTTGGCTATTTAAAGGTTGAGCATCAGTAGGATTCGTTGGGTGGTTCCAAAGGGTATGAAGGAAAATGAAGAGTCAAGGATGGCTCCAGAGTTTTTGGTTTGCGCAGCTAGATGAATGGAGAAGAAGCAGATTTGGGGTGGAGTGCCAGGAATTGGCTTTGGACAGGTTAAGATTGAGATGCCCATCAGCCTTCCAAGTAGAGATGTGAGGGAGACAACTGAGTAAATGACTCTGAAGTTCAAAGGAGAGACCAAGTAGGAGACATCAACCTCTAGAGTTAGATGAGGAATGCATAAAAACTGTGCACAGAGAACAGTCTGGGTGAGGAGGATTACCTGCAGTTTGGGCTTCTTCTAGTAACAGAGGTACTGGGTTTTAGGGCATGTTGGCAGAAGGGCTTATAGTCCCTTAGGGCAGGTGGCCAATCAGTGGTAATTATAGCCTCCTCCTTGGACTTTCCTGGCAGGAAGTTTGTATTAGTAAGGTGGGGAATGTTGCGAGTGGAGGATGGTCTACCTGGGGCAGACTGAGCTTTCAGTGTGCTTCCAACTATGAAGCATAGAAGACTCACAGCCCAAGTGCCAGGGTCCCTCCCCTACAGGCTGATGTCTGGCATTTCTAGATCGCCATAGGCTGCACCAGAATGTGACGGACAGCAGCACAGCAGCTGCTGCGTCTGTGCCTGTGTGTTCCCCATGGGACACACTATTTCAGAAGGCCTGTTGGTGTGTGGTCTTGTCAGTCACCCTTGTTTGGGTGGCATGTGACAAGATAAGTTGCAGTCGGATACTGCTGATCTGGTAGCTGTTCTCCATTACATCAATGTGCATGTTTGTCTTTACTCTGATCTAGTTTGTGTTGACATTACTGTTTAACTCTCAAGGAACAAGTGCATTTCCTTTGCTTCCAAGATCTCAAACAGTAGCTCATTGTGGCCCCCAAGTCCTGTCAGCTCACTTGAGAAGGTTTGGTGGGCATCTCCAAGGATCCTCAGACAGACCTGCCCGTGAAATAAGTAATAATAATAATAAAGCCAGTCAGCAGTGCCAGGATGGGAGACACGTAGGAGGATAAGCTTGGTGACTTCTATGTATGTACACACAACACAGCAAAAGAGGGACAAAGTCTTTTGGAATTGGATTAGACTTAGTTGGCAGAACTAGGAGTCGTGCTTCCTGTTTTCTACTGCTTGGTCTTGGAACAGTTACTTGAGGAGTGTTGAATCATCTTCATAAACACGGCCTTTTCTACCCTCCCCATATTACCCTGTAATCACTCTCCCCTCCAGTCTCCAACACATCCTGTCCTGTGGAACTGCAGCTGCTCTGTGGGTCAGACCAATGACAAGGGCACCATGGTGGGGCCATCGGAGGTGCATGGCACTTCTGCACAGAGCCACACTAAGAAAGAGGCCGGGGTTTACTCTATCCCCATTTTAAGGCAGCTTTGTGTGTGGATTCATTAAACTCACAAAAGGAGCACCCAGAGAATGTGTAACAGGAAAGATGCTGAGGCCCAACACAGTGCCTTAAACACAGAAGGCTTTAATATATGTTTGTTGAATGAATAAATGATGAGTGAGTCTGAGAACCAGGAAAACTTGCCTAGGCTCTGCCAACTCTTCACTGTGTTACCTCAGTCAAGTCTCCACCTTTTTGGGCTTTAGGTTCCTCATCTGTAAACTGAGAGGATTGGACAATAGGACCTTGAGGTCCCACTTAGCTTCATCAGCTTCTCACAATTAGATGATCAGCACCTTTCAGGAGGGCCGACTGGAAAGCAGTTAAAAGCATGGGCTTCAGAGCCAAGCAAACCAAGGCAGGAGTTCCAGCTCCATCACTTAGAGCATGACATGGCCAGTGCACTCCAATTCTCTGAGCTTTCTGCACCTTCAAGTAACAAGGTTATTGCAAGGATTGAATGAAATGCTACGGGAGCTACTACAGTGCGTGGTACATAGTACCTGTTCAGTCCTTGATAGCGGTCATCGTTATTATCAGTATTGCACAGATGGTGGTGATGAATCAGAAAGAAGGCCGCTTGGAGAAGTTGGAATTTGAGCTGGGCCTTGAAGACTAGGTAAGATTTAGAGAGTCTGGGGGAGCAAGGTGGAGGAGGGGGTTTCCTGAGGAGAAAGGGTCAACTGAACAAGGCCTGGAGGCGGTACAACAGGAGGGGTGTGGAGGGTGTGCTGGGGGCTGCAAGAAGACAAAGCGGGCTGGGCGAGTCCAGTGGGAAGTCAACCCACGGGGCACACGTGGTGCTTAGTCGAGATCTCCTGAGTAAAATTGAACAAAGGGGCTCCAAGGCACCGATACTCTGAAAGCCCTGGATCCTGCCCACCTTCTAAATGTTCACTTCTAGGCCATAGAGTCATTTCAAATGCTGTCGTTTTCAAAGAGTGAATTTAATTCCATAAATATTAATTGACCACTACCTATTTGCTCATAATGAAGTCAGCAGGGACTAGAGGTAGAAGTGAAAAGTCTTCCTAGGACCAGAGGAAAATCAAAAGACAAAACTAGTATTTTTAGAAGAACACCCACAAGGGATTTTCCAAAATGTGCACAACCTTGTTTCATAATTCAGAGCTTGAAAGAGAAGCCAGTGTGACCGCGTGCAGACACGGCATGGAGAACGCTGAGAGCTCAGCTGGGGGGTGTGCATTTCAGGTACCAGGTGTCTGCTTGGCACCACTACTCGTCCCCCAGACTTACCTTCTGGGCACCCCATGTGTTCCAGATGGGAGGAGTAGCCAGGTTAACCTGACACAGCTGCTAAATTATCCAGAGATGTTCCCTGGCACACTCCTCCCTCTCTCTCTCTGTGGAAAACAGGTGAAGCCCTCCTTAGGAGAACAGTACAGTGGGGGACATGGGAAGGAGACTTGCCCCCCAAAATTTAAATCATGACCTACTTACGTCATGTCCGAACATCAAGGGGGAACGATGTGGAAATGTTAGAAGTGTGATCATCCTTGAAATCAGCTGTGTAAGCTGAGACCTGCATTGTGGTTCTAGTTGTCCTTTGACAATGTAAACAGTGCATATTTTTCATTCATTAGAAACTGAAATAAAAAATTACAGCCTTCATCTCACGAGTAGATAAACCACTGCGGTGTGGATTTTGTCTCCCTCATCCAATCATTGAGTCCTCCAGTTCCTCTGACTTTGTCTCAGCGTAGCAGACCCCTGATGTATCTTCAGGGGCTCCAGAATCGCCCCATTTGCCTGTGACCCTCAACTGAAATGCTCCTCATCGCAGAATTATTTCTTTACATTAAGGCATTCTGTAGAACTCCAGGAGTCTCCTGGTAAAATATGAACACTCTCATGATCCATCTTACCTGGGCAGTGATTCATTTCTCAGGGAAACAGCTGCCGTGTTGGAAAAGGAGAACAGAGTCTTGGGGAAGGGTTTTCTGGAAAGTGAAATGTTGAAGAAAGGAAAGAAGATTCCAAGGCACAAAGTACTCCCTGTGGAGCAGACCAGGCATTTCCCGGGAAAGACAGCAGTGTGGAGTCCGTAGGGTCCCCCAGAGTTTGTTCCTTTGGGTTCCTAGAGTTTTATGTGCCATAGTGAGCACAGCAATAATGGCAGCCTTGCTCCTCTGTACCTAATGGCAGGCTTGCTCCTCTGTACCTGTTCTTTAAAGCTACGCTGCACAACAGGGGCCCTTCTTGAGTGCCCTTGGGCAGCAGGAAGCCCAGATCGCCTGGGATGCTGGGAAGAAGACACAAAAGAGAAGGTTCCTAGGAAGAGGCAAGAGGGTGCTACAGTGGTTCCTGTCGGCTCCTGGTTTTGGTATTTCATCTGGGTGGAAATTGTGCTCATCTATGGAGAGCTTGGACTAGATAGGCCCCAGCTGTCAGTGTTGCTGCACCAGCTCTGGCAGGTTTAATGCTAGAAGACAAAATTGGTGTAGCTCTACCTCTACTGGGAGTTTGCATGGCATGGTGCATAGCCCCAAGGGGGTCCTGCAACATCGTTTTCATAGTAATACTAGGACATCCTTTGCCTTTTCCTCTGTGTTGACATTCTCACTGATAGCACAAAGCAACTGTAAGTAGAACTAGTGCCTTAACACAATCAAGGCAATAGTCACTGTATTCTTCACTGCCATGCAGCAGCAAGGAGAAAAAGCCACTTCCACTTAAGAATGTCCTTGCTGAAGCAGTAAGAAAAAATGTTAATTTTATTAGATTTCAACATCCTTTTCATATTCTGCCTAGGGATATTTGTCTTGAGGAAAAGCACTTGTACAACTGAGTTGCAAGCTGAACTACCCACTCTTTGCATGGAATGCCATTTAGAAAGGATTAACAGAAATATTATGATTATTCAGACTTGATTATTTGGCAGACATTTTCTCGAAAATGAATGAAATAACCCTGTCACTTCAAGGGAAACAATTGTCTGTATTCGTTGCCAATGATAAAATTTGAGCTTTCAAATAAAAGTTAGAATTTTGGAAAACTTATATCTGCCTCTTAAAGACTTTTCTGATGAGATTGATGGTGGTATTAATGAATGTGATTTTTATCATATCCTAAAATGTGTCAACATCTAGGAGATCTGCATACCTCAGTTGAATCAATATTTTTCAAATGACCAGTGATTTGTTTACAAATCATGCATGGGTAAAAGATCCAAACTGCAAGATAGACCTATGGACATTAATGCAACAGGGTACAAAAAAAAATTTATTGATATGGTTTCAAATTCTACATTGCAACTGACCTTTAAGAAACTACCACTTGTAGAGTACTGATAGAGCATCAAAGGCTAATGTCCAAAGTTATCTGAAAGATCTATTAAAAGACTGCGTGAAGCCTGATTTTCTTCCTCTACCTCAACCAAAACAACATATCACAAACAAATTGAATGCAGAAGCAACATGAGAATCCAACTGTCCTCTGTTAAGCCAGATATTAAAGAGATTTGAAACATCTCTTCTCACTAAGTCTATTGTTTGGAGATATGTAGTTATTTTTCATAAAAATGTTCTATTTTATGTCAAAATGTAATGGGTTTATTTTTGTTATTTTTAGAGGAATTAATAAATGAATATTTGAAATATCTCATTTTTAATTTCTAATATGGTAAATATCAATCAATATAATCCACATTAACCAAAGATCTTTAAGGTCCTCAATAATTTTTAAGTCAAAAAGGGTCCTGGGGCCAGCCCCGTGGCTTAGTGGTTAAGTGCGTGCACTCCGCTACTGGCGGCCCGGGTTCGGATCCCGGGCGTGCACTGACGCACCGCTTCTCCGGCCGTGCTGAGGCCGCGTCCCACATACAGCAACTAGAAGGGTGTGCAACTATGACATACAACTATCTACTGGGGCTTTGGGGAGAAAAAAGGAGGAGGATTGGCAATAGATGTTAGCTCAGAGCCGGTCTTCCTCAGCAAAAAGAGGAGGATTAGCATGGATGTTAGCTCAAGGCTGATCTGCCTCAAAAAAAAAAAAGGGATCCTGACACCAAAAAGTTTGAGAACTGCAGGTATGGTGGAGAGACAACGCACTTTGGGTCAGATCAACTCAGGCCCCAGTCCTGACTCTGCTACTTATTAGGTGTATGACCACAGGCAAGTGTCTGTCCTCAGGTTTTCTTATATATATAAGAAAGCAAAACTAATCTTCCCTCATAAGCTTGTTAAGAACATGAAACAAAGCAAAGTAATATGTCCAGTGTTTGGCGCATGGTAGGAACTAAAAAAAAAAAACTAAGAAAATTTAGTTTCTTTCCTATAAAAAGATTTTGTTTCCAGGATATAAGACTTTTCTATTAGTAGGTCTAAATTCATAATCTTTTTAATGCTGTGAAGATCATCTGTTAGACCATTTCAAGACCTCTTAGAAAGGAAATCTTGTCGTATGAGATTTTTAGGAGCTAGAGGGCAGTTAAGGGCTCAGGGTCACATTAGCCACAGATTAATTCATCAACATGCAAAGTACCTAGTGTCTACTCTATAGATTAGTATGGGGAGAAGGGAGGGAGGACTGAAAAGAAAAAAATCTGTTTTAGGGAAAAAATATGCAGGCAAGTGCATCTGAGCAGATGTTTAGGGAAAAAGGTGATCTGAAGTGACATGAAGTTCTGAGAAAGACGTGTGGCATCCCATAATAGAACTGAAAGTTGGGCCTGGAGTTTTCCTGGAGTGAGGCTTTTTAAAGAAAATGTTGTACTTATGATTAATGTTTTTTAATGAAAATTTTGATGAGATAATTGTAGATTCACATGCAGTTGTGAGAAGTGATACAGAGAGATCTCGTGAACCCTTCACCCAGTTTCCCCCAATGGTAACATATTGCGTAACTAAAGCACAATATCACAACCGGGATATTACCTTTGATACCATCCACCCATCTTATTCAGATTTCCCCAGTTGCGTTTGTACACATTTGTGTTTGTGCGTATTTAGTTCCATACAATTTTATCACATGTTCAGGTAGCCACCACTGTCATCTGACAACCAATAATCTGTTTTCTATTTCTAAAATTTTATCATTTCAAAAGTGTTAGATAAGTGGAATCATATAGTAAGTAACTTTTGGGGATTGGCTTTTTTCGCTCAGCATAATTCACCCATAGCTGCATGTGTCAATACTTCATTCCTTTTTATTGCTGACTGGTGTTCCATGGTATGGATGTAGCACAGTTGGTTTACCTGTTGGAGGATATATGAGCTATTTCCAGTTTGGGGCTATTACAAGTAAAACTGCTATGAACATTCATGTACCAGTTTTTGTGTGAACACAAATATTCGTTTCTCTGGGCAAAAGCCCAAGAGTGTCATTACTGGATCGTGTGGTAACAGTGGTGTGTTTAGTTTTATAAGAAACTGCTGTAGTGGCTGTCCCCTTTTACATTCTCAGCAGCAACGTATAAGTGATCAGTTTCTCCACATCCTTGCCGGCATTTGGTGTTGTCACTATTTTTTATTTTAGCCACTCTTTTAGGCATGTAGTGATATCTCATTGTGGTTTTAATTTGCCTTTCTGTGACTGCTAATGATTCTGAACATCTTTTCATGTGCTTATTTGCCATCTGTATATCCTCTTCATGAAATATCTCTTCATATCTTTTGTCCATTTTCTAAATTAGATTGTTTATATTTTTTAACTGTTGAAAATGGTTTATGTTGAAGTGGAAATCTGCTTACTTTTGTCAATAGGAATCCCATCTTGCAAAATTTATTTAAATGGAAGTCAGCTTTACCCCATGGCAATTTCAGAGGTGTTAAGGGTGCTTTATGGCCGTCTGGTGAGTATTAATTTTTAAGACAGGGTCAGAAAAAAATAAAGCAGGTTGACTCCCTAGATCCTTAGGATTTCTGCCCCTTCTGGGGCTAATGCTTCACAGACACACACACACACACACACACACACACACACCACTCCCACAGCTCTGCTGATTCATATATTTCTTTGAGCAAAAGGGTGTCAGGCCAGGATGAGCTACCTCAGGTGAGGATATGGACTGAAGTGACTTGTTTCAATCCAGAGCATCTGCCGTGTTGCACAGGGATGGTCTTGAGGGTCACCTGGGCACAGCTGAGAGGGTAACTCAGAGTTGAATACTGGCTCACTCTGTACAAACTGGGCCCAGAACATACAAAGCTTCCAGAGTGTCACATGGCCAGGAGTGTGGGCAAGAGTTAAGGAGTGAACTGCAAATGCATCTAAACTGGGGGTTTGGAGGGTGGAAATTAGAGAGCGGACAGTGTTGAAGGAAGGTGGCTGCTGTGTAAGTGCATTCAACTTTAGTCAGCAATCCCTACGTTTCAATCCTCTGCCCCGCCTACCTTATCAAGGCTCTCAACACATCAGCAGAGGCCAGCTCTCCACAACTTGGGAAGCTCTTCTAAGCCTGATAAAAGATTTTGAAAATATATATCTGAAAGTGCTCTTCATTTCAAGCTTTGATTCCACTGTCTGCACACCCTTTGATGTCACATAAACACATTTGTCACGCTGGCCTTGCCCTGATGAACACAGCTCTACCACATGCTCAGAGGAACCGAAGATACCTGTTTTCTCCTTCAGAAAGAAAGGAGACTTTTACTATTTCATTTTATCTTCAGTTCTTTTTAGAAGATAAGCTAACATTGAAATACACTGATTGGTCATGTTATTTTTAAATTCATTTAAAAATGAATGCAAATAGCATTAGTAGCTACTATGTAGCATTAGTAGCAAATAATTTGTTCCATCTGGGAAAAGGCTGGTGGCATTTTCAGCAAGCAGGCACAAAGCAGGATGGATTATTTCCAGCATTTAAAAAAAAGTTTATTTAGATCCACATCATGCTGGTTGCTCAGTGTCAGTGGCATTCCCTGACCCTGAAGAAGGGCTAAGCCCTTGGCTGCTTCTCTCATCCCTTGAGGCCACTTGCCTCTCACAATATATTCACAGAATATAATAGAATAAATTCACAGAGACAGAAAGTAGAAGTTAGCAGGGGCTGGGGGAACAGGAGATTAGAGAATTGTTTAATGGGTACAGAGCTTCAGTTTGTGATGATGAAAAGTTCTGGAGGGGTCGGCCCCGGGACGTAGTGGTTAAGTGCAGGTGCTCCACTGCCGGCGGCCCAGGTTCGGATCCCGGGCGCGCACCGACGCATTGCTTGTCCAGCCATGCTGTGGCGGCGTCCCATATAAAGTGGAGGATGGGCACAGATGTTAGCCCAGGGCCAGTCTTCCTCAGCAAAAAGAGGAGGATCGGCATGGATGTTAGCTCAGGGCTGATCTTCCTCACAAAAAGAAAAGAAAAGAAAAGTTCTGGAGATGGATGGTGGTGATAGTTGCACCACAATGTGAATGTACTTAAAGCCACTGAACTGTACACTTAAAAATGGTTAAAATGGTAAATTTTATGTTATTTTACCAAAATTTAAAAAAAGAAAGGAAAGTACGTTTGTGCTTTTCACTGCCCCTGTGTCCTTTTCTAAAGGAAGGTTTCTAGGTGTCATCATTGCTATGTGAGGAAATGGTTAGTGACCAAACTACCCAGTGGTGTGCTGGTAAATGATTAACAACTGGCTCTCCAACAAGTACAAAAGATACTGTATGTGAACATTTTACGTAAGTTTATTAAACTTTACTGATATAAAGGATGTGAGTTACACAATTCACAAATAATAATAAAATATACAACACTCTTTATTTTAAATTCCACATAGGCAATTGATTTTCATGGAATGATTTCATTGACTTGTGCAAACTCTTATATCTATAGCCAATAATGGTTGCAAATGATGAACAAGTATAGTTCTGACATGAATGTTGGTTGATATTTGCATTTATTTTCATGAGTAAGACAAAAGTGAAACAACAAAGACATATGCTGGAACACGACTCATTCGTCAATGATGTAAGCAGTTTTTTTGATGAATTGGATAATAGTTTTTGAATATTGGAAGAATATTTCCTCAATTTCTTGGGTTATACACAATGTAACAGCTCCAGACACAACACACTTTTAAGTTTAATCTATATTATTATTTTCTCCACCATGTTGTTAAATCTAGACAATCAATAAAACAATATTTTAAGCCTCGATTTGTAGCGTTTGCTGATTTCTTTGGTGTAAATACTCCCTCTGTGGCTGATTTCAATCTACCAATATGAAGTCACTTGAGGGCATGTTGAGAAGGGATACCCAGTAACACACCATTACATAGTATTTCCCCACAATACACGTAGATACATAGATTGACAGATACATAGTCAGTAAAATATAGCAAAATAATTAGAACCTGGTGAATTTTTAGTATCTATTATGTGTTTTTAATATAATTCATTTAATTTTAAGTTTATATACTGTAATTATTTTTTTAAATAACCATGTTTAACAACTAGATCACAGAATTCCCGAAAATTTAACAATTGGCTCTCACAGGCCAGTATACACCAGGCAAACTTTGAAACACCTTGTTTCTCGATGGGAATTATGGAGCCATGGAACAGCTCCCTGCCTCTAACACGATCCCTGGAAGCATAGAAATTGGGGGTTCCTGTTACATTGGAACTCATGACCTCTCTCTCTCTTTCTTCTTTCTCTATTTTCTTCGTGCTTCCATGGATCCTGCTATTTTCGGGTGCAGCGTTCTCTGTACAGTATTTCTCACATATCTGTTTTCTTCTCATTGTTTCCTCTGTGGCCCTCTCAGGTATTTTTGCTATGTGTTTCTATTTCCCTGTTTCTTTTATTCTCTTGCAGTCTTGATTCTCCTCCACTTGTTCCCTCTTCCCTTTTTCCATCCATCAGCACACGACTTTCCAGTTGCCATTTTCTATGGTTTTTGCCAATCTTCTGTCTCTTCTTATGTAAGCAGGGGCTTACATTTGAAAGGGGGCCCCAGGAATCCATGTCTATCAGAGAACTATGGGGAAATCGACAGCAGGCTCAGCCCTCTGGGGCATTTTCTTCCTAGTTTTCTGATGCTCAATGCAGAATTTTCATGAACTCAACAATCAGAAGAGAAGGGGAAACTACAGGATCTATCTCAAATGGGATCCTTGGGGTGGCTGCCCATTAAATGGGATTTCATTAGTGAGAAAAGCATAGCACAGGAAGAACTGGTAGAAAAAGTTAATAAGTCCTATGATAAAATGAGGCAACAAAAATAGTGCAAATTTCCAGAGGACTTATTAAGAAAACATCTTTTTAAAAAACTCAGTGACATCCGGTCACCAAATATTGTGTAATTCATGGACCCTTTTAAAGAGAAAAAAAATGTTATAGATCCGTTTTAAAGGAAAAATAATTCTCATGGACCTTCAATATTGCCTTAAATGATTTTTATCATGTTATTTAAAGACTACATATATAAGCTAGGCATAAAGCCCATGTGCTTATAACCCTCATATAATTGTGAAAACAAAAGTACTAAAAAAATACAAACAAAACCACAAAAATCAATAACACTTTAATGAACATTAATTTAATGTCATGAATGATGTTCTTGAAAGTAAGTTGCCACTGTTGGGTTTTAATATTTGGTTTGTTGAAAAAAATGAATTAATCAACAAATGAATAAATCTTGACTTTGTTCATTGATGGCAGTAGATGGAAAATTATGGCATCACTGTTCTTCCCAACCCCTACCAACTCTTCACTGCTACATCAACATTACAGAGTGAAAAGCACTAACTCATATATAAGGGAGATTACTTCTCTCTTATATTCTCCCACATTTGTCACTATTGATAAACAAAAAAAAAAAAGAAGAAAAACTAGGAAAGCACATTCATCAGATAGTTCATAAATGTATTTTTGTATTTAATTTTACAGACTCAAAAGCTGGCTGGAGAAAAAATTTTAACTTACTTTATTTTCCTGTACCTGATTTTATCTCTTAAGCCCCCATTTCTGCCCAGCAACAAGAAATGTCATCTTACCAACCCAGTCCTTCCTGGGGAAAATAATCAATTCTTGACTCTCTTCCTCACACTTCTCCTGGAAAGTTGCAGGCAGCCTGGGTCTTGTAGGAGAGGAATCCCGGTCCCTACTCACTGGCATCCACCATGTTGGTTTCTGAGCTGTGCCATCCTCGGTGGTCTTAACAGCAGCCCTTACCCCTGTGTCCCCAAGGGAAGGTCAGTGAGCCTAGTGGCTGTGCACTCTGAGTCTCTGAGCTGATCTCTGCTCCCATCCTGGCGTTGGACAGGACATCTCTATGGGTTCCTTGGCATCATAAGAGTTGAGGGAGGCATGGCAGTGGTGGGAGCAGCAGGGAGACCAGCTCTCCCAGCCCATCTCTACACCTAGATCAGCCCTGCTGTCATTTCTGCTCATTTTCACCCACAGCACTCTGTGTAGCTCCCACCTTCTCACACAGTTGCAGATGGGAAGTGGCACAGAGTCCCCTGGACCTCCTATCTCCAGCCCTATCTGGAGGTTTTTCTGTGTCCCCTTGGGTTCAGCCCAGAGGGTTTACTGGGTGGTTCACCTGTGCTTTTTTCTCTTAATCCCTGCTCTTTCCACAATCTGTGGGATCTTTATCTAGATAGGGTGGAAAACTGTTTCTACATCATCATTTGCTCTTTCTAATCAATTGTTTATGGAATAAAGCAGTGATATGTTGGTAAATGTTTAACAACTAACTCTTTAGGGGAAAAAAAAAACCCTGGTTTGTAGAATTTGCCAATTTTCATAGTGTACACACTGCCACCATTGTTGATTTCAAGCTACTGAACATGGAGTTGAGAAAAGATGTCCACAATCGGCTCTCGTGAGCTGGAGCAAGCAGCTCAGGCACACCCCTGGGTGCTGAAGCCACTGGCTATTGATGGTCAAAGCCTAACTTTTCAGAACTTAAAATTCTTCTCTCTCTCAAAAACCCAGCTCTTACAGTGGAAATACTTTTCTTTCAAGACTTTTCTCCTTCCTATGCACCTGAAGACCCTATTTTAGAACTCAGAGCCAAGACTTTGTCTCTTTGTCAGCTCTCTCCTGAGGGTAGTGCATTTAGGATCCTATCCCTGTGCCCCCCAGTGGTGGGAGAAGGTTAATGGGTATAAGAAAGCCTGGAGAAAAAGAAAATTCAATTATTATCTCAAAATGTTATCCTCCACCCACTTATAACTTTTTCTTTAATGGTTTGAAATGGCAATTGTACTACCAATAGGGGCTACACTAAGAAACTTCTATCGGGGCCGGCCCCGTGGCTTAGCGGTTAAGTGTGCGCGCTCTGCTGCTGGCGGCCCGGGTTCAGATCCCTGGTGTGTACCGACGCACCGCTTCTCCGGCCATGCTGAGGCTGTGTCCCACATACAGCAACTAGAAGGATGTACATCTATGACATACAACTATCTACTGGGGCTTTGGGGGAAAAAAATAAATAAATAAAATTAAAAAAAAAAAAAGAAACGTCTATCAAACTTGGTATGAAATTAAAGGAAAGGTCAGTTACTAGGGCCTCTGTGATGGAGAGAGAGAGAAGGGAAATGTAGGGAGGGAGGGAGGGGGAAGTAGAGGGGCAGTTGGAGGAGGAAAATTCTTAAAGCAGAGTTACTTAAAATGTGACATATTTTGTTCACATTTAACAAATCAACTGTTTCAGCACATGCACTTGCTAAATACCACTGTATGCATAACCTCACAGGAAGCTGTCATAAGACTAAATTAGAGGTCTTGAAGAAGGTGAGGCCTGAGTCATGTGGCCCCCCTGACCCCTCTACCAGGAGCTCTGCAGCTACTGAATGCTGGGGGGATGGGAAAGGGAGGAGCCGGCAGATAGTCAAAGCTGACTTCTTGTCCCAGCCCCTCCTCTCCTTCCTGCCACTCCTGAAACTATGAAGACAGTTTTGTATTCTACTGCAGCTTCCAATCTGGTGGGAGACCCCAGCAGTGGAAAAGCTGGGGTGTAGGTGCTCTGGTCCTTTGATGCCTGAACCTGAGATGCCTAAGACCCCAAACTGAAAAATGAAAGGTAAGGGGCCAGCCCGGTGGCACAAGTGGTTAAGTGTGCATGCTCTGCTGTGGCGGCTCGGGGTTCGCCAGTTCGGATCCTGGGCGCGCACCAACGCACTGCTTGGCAAGCCATGCTGTGGCGGCGTTCCATATAAAGTGGAGGAAGATGGGCACAGATGTTAGCCCAGGGCCAGTCTTCCTCAGCAAAAAAAAAAAAAAAAAAAGAGGAGGATTGGCAGATGTTAGCACAGGGCTGATATCCTCACAAAAAAAAAAAAAAGAAAGAAAGGTAAGAGAATCTTAAATATCAGGACTATCTTTTGATCACTTGTAAATTGTCTCTTTTCCCCTTCCTCTCACTCTTGACAGATAGTAGACTAAGTCCTTTAAACAGTGACGAATAATTAACAGTGAGAAGTGACAAAGAGATCAGATTCCAATTAACCTAACTGCTGGCTACTTTTGGAGCCTGGGGAAAGTGTGATGTCAAGCCCAGGGACTTCTCTATTTACTAGTTGTGTGACTTTGCAAAAGTTGCTTAGCATCTCTCAGCTGCAGTTTCCTCATCTGTAAATGCAAATCATACTTGCACTATAAGGGTGTTACCACACAAAATTGGGGTTCTCTTGCCTGATGCACATAAACAGCCAATTAATTACAGCACCAGCTTTTGGGGGAGAAATCAGCTTTATTCTGCGAAATTGATCTGCAGGGAGACAGGGGGTGTGTCTCAGGAAGAAAGGAAAGAAAAACAGCCATAAGAGCATCCTCATGAAAAATCTAGCATCTTGAGTGTCTTCTCCATAATATTAGTAAAAGAGCTTAAAACAAAATTTGGATTCATTGCTAGAGAGCCTTGTATTACTGTACCTGATTTATGGCAGTAATTTGAAAACAATAGCTGTGGGGTCTTTGTGTATGTGTGTGTCTCTCTCTCTCTATATATATATATATGTATGTGATATCTTACCTCCGGGTGATATAATGTCTAAAGATCTCAATTCAATTGGCTTAAAGTCAGTGCTTATATAAATCATTTCTAAATGTAATAGCAACTAACCCAAATGTCTGTTAACATGATATAAATTAATCTTTGGTAACTGAAAGCTTATTTAAGATTGTTGGTTTGATTAAAATGGACATGTCCTCAGAGTTATCAGCATTGGATATGATGCAGACAGGCAGGCTTTATTCTACATTTATTGGTCAAACTTAAGCTGATGTTATGTCTATTATGTTTTTTCTCCCTACCTTATCCCTCTAGAATTTGTAAACTTGTAGTGAGTGATTATTGTTTTCACGGCAATACAGTTATTTGCATAAGTTCAATAAGAATCTGTTCTCCTTATAACAGGACACAATTGGAAACATTGATTATAGTACCAAAACTTTGACCGGAATGTAATATTTGAGAGAAACATACAGACTCAGATATGACAAGACAGCTTTGAGGAACAAAGATTGGACCTTTTAGATAAAGCCACTTGGAAATATTGGCCTGGTACCTTGCTTATATGGTTCCCAGTGACCTTACCAGGTGAGTAAAGAATGTCACTTCCCTGGCAGGTGCAAGGATCCTCAGGATATATGGGGAAACCCCAAGAGAAGAGAGGAATCCACCCAAATCTATAGGTATTGCAGGCAGAGTCTGATGACAAGTCCTTGGCTTACTTGGCTGCAAGAGGCCTTTAAAGTTCAATCTGAGATTCCTTATGAAAAGTTCCAGCAAAGCAGATTTAAAAGAGCCTATATGATCAACTGCTATTCTTGCTGTACTTGTACAAATAATTGGGCCAAGGTTATAGAAATTAGACTTATTTTGCAATAAAGTCTTGATTAAGTCTTGCAATGAGTCTTAATTTGGCTATCTTTGGTAAAAATGAGGGTGATTTTAGAGAGAATAATTATGTTTCAATAGAAACTACAGTACATATTCACGGATATTAGATTCTGTTAATTGTCTTTGAGGTTTTTTGTTTTTTATCTGTAAACTGGACTAGATCCTGAATTCTTCTAGTCTTCTGAAATATCTGGCTACAAATCTCCAAACTAATGTTTTAAACTTTTTCCATCATTTTTATTTGGAATCATTGAGAACTGAAACCCCCCTTTTTCCCTGAAGCCTTGAAAACTGAAGCTGGACAACTTGACATAAACTTAAGAGAGATTCATGTCTCTTGCTGT
The DNA here is from genome assembly GCF_020826845.1 of Diceros bicornis minor. NCBI lineage: Eukaryota > Metazoa > Chordata > Mammalia > Perissodactyla > Rhinocerotidae > Diceros > Diceros bicornis. The sequence continues at coordinate 12,308,784 of NC_080755.1, read as the reverse complement.
ATAAGAGCAAGAGACATGCTCCCTGTCTCTGCTGTCTCTGAGACATTTCAGACTGTCAGAGACCATCAGGGACATTTCAAACTGCAAAAGATGCTATGACCCTGACATCCAGAAATCTTCCAACTTACTTCTCCCTGGGCTCAGAAACTGGTTTATAATTTGTTCTAACCAGTAACCTTGTTTTTCTTTTTGTTTCTATAGAAATGCTTCTTATTAAATACCTAGTTACTTGCTTACACAAGATAGGCCTAACTTTGGGAGCCCACCTGCATCACCACCTTACTAAGAGATGGGTTTAATGAGATGGAAGAACCTATGCCCATTAACAGCAGGAATAAGCTAGAGCAGTTGTTGCCCTATGTCCCTCAATATTGGAATGAACAACAAAAAGGGAGGATTTGTAACCATGGGCCCTCCAGGACCAGTTCAACTGACTCCATCTCTTATCAACAGAGTGATTAAGAATTGCCTTGTCAGCATCATAGAAGAGTGAGCTCTCCCTCACTAAGATACAACAAAAAGGACATTCATATACCAACAGAAGACATTCACACAACACAAAAGATGCCTGAGAGACCCACGCAGCCATATATCTGTAGCTGGAGGTGCTGGAACCCCCGGAGGAAGTGGAAGGAGGTAAGGAGAACTCCTTTCCATCCACAACAGCAGCAACCCCAGGACTGGGAGCGTGCAGCTCTCAGGGTGGGGGAGGGGTGGCTCTCTGTGGGAAAACTGTCACTCTCCAAGTTCCCTCACAGCCCATGGAAAACTCCCGACACAGAGGTGACTGAATTGTTGCAGGGGTGTCTTCATCAAGCTAGCACCCCAGGAAAGCAGATAGTGAGGGAAGAGCGAGAACCCCCTGGGATCGGGCAGGTGAAAGAAAGTGCCCCTGCCCCAGCCCAGTGCTTCAGCTCAGCCTGTCAGTCAGAGCTCCAAAGGATCAAGACAGGCTCTGAATACACAGCTCTTGACCCCACCCAGTGGCAGCAGGTGGAAGCTGAGACCAGATACTATCACTACAAGGAAAAACAAACCCACACCCTCAAACAGTAGGCAAAAATATATTAAATCTCCAGACCAGATGGAAAATGACAAGCATCCAGAAACCAATCCTGAAGGCACAGAAATTTACAATCTAAATGACAGAAAATTCAAAATAGCTATCATAAAAAAGCTCAATGAGTTACAAGAAAAATACAGATAGACAGTTCAATGAAATCAGGAACTTATTCACAAAAGAGATTGAAACTATAAAAAAAACCAATCAGAAATGTTGGAGATGAAAAACACAATGGAGAAGACAAAGAAAAATCTGGAATTTTTAAAGAACAGAGCTGACAATATGGAGGAAAGAATTATAGAGGATATAGATATACAGAGAGAGGACAGGGATATAGAGGATAGGAATGCAGAAATGCTCCAGATGGGGGAGGAGGGAGAACTAAGACTAAAAAGAAATGAAAAAATTCTCCAAGACATATCCAACTCAATTAGGAAATGCAACATAAGGATTATAGGTATTCCAGAGGGAGAAGAGAGGGAAAAAGGAGCAGAGAGCTTGTTCAAAGAAATAATAGCTGAAAACTTCCCAAACCTGGGGAAGGAGCTGGAATTACAAGTGAATGAAGTCAATAGATCTTCTAACTATATCAACATAAAAAGACCCTCGCCAAGGCACATAATAGTAAAGCTGGCAAAAGTCAATGACAAAAACAAAAGTATTAAGGGCAGCAAGACAAAAAACAATAATAATGTACAAAGGAACCCCTATCAGGCTGTCAGCATATTTCTCAGCAGAAACCTTACAGGCTAGGAGAGAGTGGAATGATATATTCAAAATTGTGAAAGACAAAAACTTTCAGCCAAGAATACTCTATCCAGCGAAAATATCCTTCATACGTGATGGAGAAATAAAAACTTTCCCACATAAACAAAAGCTAAGAGAGTTCATTGCCACAACATCCCCACTACAAGAAATGCTCAAGAAGGCCCTCATGCCTGAAAAAAAAAGAGAAAGGGGATACAAAGCCTTGAGCAAGGAGAAAAATAGGTAGACAAAATCGGAAAAATTGCAACACTCTATTAGAACAGGTTAGCAAACACTTAATTATAACATCAAAGATAAAGGGAAAGAAAACACCAAAAATAAATATAACCTCATCACTTTAACCACAAACTCACAACACAAGATGGAATAAGTTGTGACAATAATAATGTAGAAGGGAAAGAGGAAAGACGTGGAATTGACTTAGTCGAAGGAAATAAGAGGCCATCAGAAAATGGACTATCTCATCTATGAGTTTTTTAATACAAACCTTATGGTAACCACTAAACTAATAATCAGAACAACATATGATAAATAAAGAGAAAACTAAGAAAACCATCATACAGAACTACCAAACTGAATTGGTAGTCTGAAACACATGGGACGAGAAACAAAGGAAATGCAGAAGAACCGGAAAATGAGCAAAAAAATAACAACAACAAGCCCCCATATGTCAATAATCACTCTAAATGTAAATGGATTGAATTCTCCAATCAAAAGACAGAGTGGTGGGATGGATTAAAAAGCAAGACCCAACAATATGCTGCCTCCAGGAAACACATCTCAGCTCTAAAGACAAGCCCAGGCTCAGAGTGAAAGGATGGAAGACAATACTCCAAGCTAATGGTAAACAAAAGAAAGCAGGTGTTGCCATGCTTATATCAGACAAAGTAGACTTCAAGATAAAACAGGTAATGAGAGACAAAGAGGGGCAATAAATAATGATAAAAGGGACACTCCACCAAGAAGACATATCACTTATAAATATATATGCACCCAACACAGAAGTACCAAAATACATAAAGCAACTATTAACAAACCTAAAAGGAGATATTAACAACAACACAATAATAGTAGGGGATCTTAACACCCCACTTACATCAATGGATAGATCACCCAGACAGAAAGTCAATAAGGAAATAGTGGACTTAAATGAAAAACTAGATGAGATGGACTTAATAGATATATATAGAACACTCCATCCAAACACAGAAGAATACACATTCTTCTCAAGCAGGCATGGAACATTCTCAAGGACAGACCATATATTGGGAAACAAGGCAAGCCTCTATAAATTTAAGATTGAAATCATAACAAGCATCTTTTCTGACCATAATGCTATGAAACTAGAAATCAACTACAAGAAAAAAACTAGGAAAGTGACAAAGATGTGGAGACTAAAAAACATGCTACTGAACAACCAATGGATCATTGAAGAAATTAAAGGAGAAATCAAAAAATATCTGGAGACAAATGAAAATGAAAATACACCATACCAGCTCATATGGGATGCAGCAAAAGTGGTCCTGAGAGGGAAACTCAGAGCAACACAGGCCCACCTTAACAAACAAGAAAAAGCCCAAATAAGCAATATTAAACTATACTTAACAGAATCAGAAAAAGAACAAAGTCAAAAGTCAGCAAAAGGAGGGAATAATAAAAATTAGAGCAGAAATAAGTGAAATTGAAACCAAAAAATCAGTAGAAAGGATCAATGAAACAAAGAGCTGGTTCTTTGAGAAGATAAACAAAATTGACAAACCCTTAGCCAGACGCCCTAAGAAAAAAAGAGAGAAGGCTCAAATAAATAAAATTAGAAATGAAAGAGGAGGGGCTGGCCCGGTGGCGTAGCAGTTAAGTGCGCACACTCCACTGCTGGCGGCTGGGGTTCAGAACCCAGGGCGCACACCGACGCACCGCTTGTCAAGCCATGCTGTGGTGGCGTCCCATATAAAGTCGAGGAAGATGGGCACGGATGTTAGCCCAGAGCCAGTCTTCCTCAGCAGAAAGAGGAGGATTGGCAGATGTTAGCTCAGGGCTGATCTTCCTCACAAAAAAAAAAGAAAGAAAAAGAAATGAAAGAGGAGAAATTCAACAGATACCATAGAAATACAAAAGATTATAAGAGCATACTACGAAAAACTATATGCCAATCAATTGGACAATCTGGAAGAAATGGATAAATTCTTAGTCATACAATCTCCCAAAACTGAATCAAGAAGAAGTAGAGAATCTGAATAGACCAATGACAAGTAAAGAGATTGAAACAGTAATGAAAACCTTCCCAAAACATAAAAGTCCAGGACTAGATGGCTTCTCTGGAGAATTTTACCAAACATTCAAAGAAGACTTAATACCTATACTTCTCAAACTATTCCAAAAAATAGAGGAAGATAGAACACTTCCTAACACATTCTACAAGGCCAACATCACCCTGATACCAAAGCCAGACAAGGACAAAACAAAGAAGGAAGATTATAGGCCAATATTGCTGATGAACATAGATGCAAAAATCCTCAACAAAATATTGGCAAACTGAATACAGCAATACATTAAAAAGATCATACCCCATGATCAACTTGGATTTATACCAGGGACACAGGGATGGTTCAACATCCGCAAATCAATCAATGTGATACACCACATCAACAAAACGAGGAATAAAAACCACACGATCATCTCAATAGATGCAGAAAATGCACTTGACAAGATCCAACAACCAATTATAATAAAAAATCTCAACAAAATGGGTATAGAAGGAAAGTACCACAACATAATAAAGGCCATACATAATAATAAAGGCTATATGACAAACCCACAGCCAACATCACACTCAACGGGGGGAAAACTGAAAGCTATTCCACTGAGAACAGGAACAAGACAAGGGTGCCCACTCTCGCCACTCTTATTCAACACAGTACTGGAGGTTCTGGCCAGAGCCATTAAGCAAGAAAAGAGAATAAAAGGAATCCAAAGAGGCAACGAAGAAGTGAAACTCTTGCTGTTTTCAGACGACGTGATTTTATATATAGAAAACGCTAAAGAATCCGTCGGGAAACTATTAGAAATAATCAACAACTACAGCAAAGTTGCAGGGTACAAAATCAACTTACAAAAATTGGTTGCATTTCTATACTCTAATAACAAACTAACAGAAAGAGAACTCAAGAAGACAATCCCATTCACAATTGCAACAAAAAGAATAAAATATCTGGGAATAAATTTAACCAAGGAGGTGAAAGACCTATACAATGAAAACTATAAGACATTATTGAAAGAAATTGATGATGACATAAAGAAATGGAAAGATATCCCATACACATGTATTGGAAGAATAAATATGGCTAAAATGTCCATACAACCTAAAGCATCTACAGATTCAATGCAATCCCAATTAGAATCCCAATGACATTCTTCACTGAAATAGAACAAAGAATACAAAAAAGGGGCAACAAAAGACCCCGAATAGCTAAAGCAATCCTGAGAAAAAACAACAAAACTGGAGGCATCACAATCCCTGACTTCAAAATATACCACAAAGGTATAATAATTAAAACAACATGGTACTGTTACAAAAACAGACCCACAGATCAATGGAACAGAATTGAAAGCCCAGAAATAAAACCACACATCTGTGGACACCTAATCTTCAACGAAGGAGCTAAGAAGATACAATGGAGAAAGGAAAGTCTCTTCAATAAATGGTACTGGGAAAACTGGACAGCCACATGCAAAAGAATGAAAGTAGACCATTTTCTTTCACCATACACAACAATTAACTCAAAATGGATTGAAGACTTGAGGTAAGACTTGAAACTATAAAACTCCTAGAAGAAAATAGAGGCAGTACACTCTTTGACATCAGTCATAGAGGGATCTTTTTGAATTCCATGTCTACTCGGATAAGGGAAACAAAAGAAAAAATAAACAAGTGGGACTTCATCAGACTAAAGAGCTTCTACAAGGCAAATGAAACTAGGCTCAAAATGAAAAGACAACACACCAGCTGGGAGAAAATATTTGCAAATCATATATTCAACAAGGGGTTAATCACCATAATATATAAAGAACTTGTACAACCGAACAACGAAAAAATAAACACCCCGATCAAAAAATGGGCAGAGGATGTAAACAGACATTTTTCCAAGGAAGATATACAGATGGCCAATAGGCACATAAAAAGATATTCAACATCACTAATCATCAGGCAAATGCAAATCAAATCTACACTAAGATATCACTTTACACCCGTTAGAATGGCTATAATCACCAAGACAAAAAGTAACAAATGTTAGAGAGGTTGTGGAGAAAAGGGAACCCTCATTTACTGCTGGTGGAAATGCAAACTGGTGCAGCATCTGTGCAAAACAGTATGGAGATTCCTCAAAAAATTAAAAATATAAATACCTTATGATCCAGCTATCCCACTACTAGGTATTCATCCAAAGAACCTGAAATCAACAATCCAAAGAGGCTTATGCACCCCTATGTTCATTGCAGCATTATTCACTATAGCCAAGAAATGGAAGCAACCCAAGTGTCCATCGACTGATGATTGGATAAAGAAGATGTGGCACGTATATATATATAAAATGGAATACCACTCTGCCATAAGCAAAGACAAAATCATCCCATTTGCAACAACATGGAGGGTATTATGTTAAGTGAAATAAGCCAGACAGAGAAAGACAAACACTTAAGATTTCACTCATATGTGGAAGATTAACACACAGACATAGAGAACAGTTTGGTGGTTACCAGGGGGAAGGGGGTTAGGGGGTGGGCACAAGGGGTGAAGGGGCACATTTATGTGGTGACTGACAAACAGTAATGTACAACTAAAATTTCACAATGTTATAAACTATTATGACATCAATAATAAAAAAAAAGAACAAAGTTAGAGAACGTAAAAAAAAAAGCATTGCCTTTCCAAAAATTCACAGTCACATAGCCAGAGCATGCGCAGAAGAAGAAATCTTGACATGAAATGACTGCAGAACCAAAGATTCTCCTCCCCACGGAACCCAAGGACCGGGACATGACCGGAACTTAAAAGTCAGATTCTTCTCTGGAGTGAGGGGTTCCTCATTCAGGAAGATCTGGTGTTAAAATTCCTTCCCCACCTCATCATAATGTTACAACCCTATCATAAAAGTTTAGAACCTCATCATAAAGGTTTAGAACGTTGTCATAAATGTTTAGAACCTTACCATAAATGCTTGAAGCCCACCAAACAAAACCTGTCCCGCCAGCATTTCCGCATGTCAGCCTGTTTTCCCTAACCTCTTAAATTTCACCCCAAACCCTGAACTGGGGAGACAGATCTGAGGGCATGCACCCTGTCTGCCTGCAGATCAATCTTGCAGAATAAAGCTGATTTCTCCCCCAAAAGCTGATGCTGTAATTAATTGGCTATTTATGCACATCAGGCAAGAGAACCCCAATTTTGTGTGGTAACAAGGGCAATGTAAGGAGTAAGTGAAATTTTATGTAAAAGAGTGATTTGCAAACTAAGAGTTCTATACAGATGTTTGCTCTTGTTATTCAACATTGATTTCCTCAAAAGTAGAGACACATTTGTTTATCTTTGAAATCACAGCATCTAGCACCAAGCCTAGCCCAGGTCTGCCCTCCATGAATGTTAGTGGATTGAAAGAGCCACTTGTGTCAGTCAGAAATCATACTAGATGTTTTAACAGAGATTTCTGAAATAGGAATTGGTTAAACAGGTTTGGGAGTGCAAAAATGTGAGGCGAGAACATGGGGTAACAGAGACCACAGTCACTGCAGGATGTAGCTGTCACTGGAGCCAGAGGGGCCTGGCTGGCGCTGGTGTCTCTGAGGGGACGCCAGGGCGGGAAACCTGGGACAGGCACTTCTGGCTTCTGGAATGAACTGTGCCCGCCAAGGTGAAGTCTCACTGCTGTGGTGACAAGCAGTACAGAAAAGGGCACATGCCTGCTCCTCCTCCAGCCGCCCTCTAGCGCCCCCCATTGGCAGGGCCGAGTAGGGGGGTGCTGACAGATCGTAATAACTGGCACATGTCTAAAAAATGCAGGGGACTTTTGCCAATGGGTGAGGATGTCTAGGGCTACTTCAACGACCTCCTCCCTCTTTTTACCTTACCTGAGCGTGATCAGAGGAAGTGGGAGTGTGGCACGGGAGAGTCAAGGGTCTGAGGCGCTGGGAGCCCCGCCCAGCCAAGGCCACCCCTATTGAGCTCAGCCTCGCCCTTCTGCGTCTTCGGGAGGCACTCCTGCCGCCTCCAGCAGTGATTCATGCGCACCTCCACACCGACGAAGCTGCTCTCACTCCGGGGCCAGTGCAGGAGGAATCAGGAGAGCACACAGGCTGTGCTCAGGCCACACCCCTGGGATGCTGGGGAGAAGAGGCAGGGAGGTCCCCTACTGCTGCAGGAGGCAGGGGCGCCCGGCACACTCCTGCTGGTGATCTGACTGCCTCCCTGGGGCAAACGCCCGGACTGGCCTGGGTGGATTTAATGACAAGGAGAAAAAGAGCCCTTTTGGTGATTTCCTTCGCCCCTCCCAACCCCTTCTCCAAAGAAACACTGATTATGCTGAGGCTCTGAGAAGACTTCCCTGTTAGTAAGGCTATTAACTCCCTGGCTCAAATCTGAAAAGATTTGTCTGTGTTTTCCTTTTTAAGTCAGAATCTAAATGAAACTGTTACTTCTTGCCTGTCTCTTGAGCTGATGTTGAAGACTTATGGCCCGTCTGTCACATTGCTGCAGAAGGTAGGTGACAGATTGCCATCAGGCTCAGGAGAGGAGAATAAATTCCTACCACTCCATGACCATTTGCAGACACCCAGCTCTGAGTCCCCCGTGAGGAAGGCAAGAATAGACGGAGTAGAGGTTGTACTAACTTCTCATCTTAGCTGCCATGCTCTTCCAAAGGCCTTGCATCTCTCTCTTCCCAAGACAGGTAGCATTGTCGTTGAGCATCATCATAAAGGGCATCCACCCTGGGGCCCTACAGTCAAGGAGGACAGTGCTACTTCAGCTCCCACCCCACTTTCTACGTCTTTTCAACAGGCTCGTTTCCCCTCAGCCCACCTGGGAGTATGATGGGCTTTCCTGCTGGCCCTGGCTGCCTGGCACCCTGACCCCCACCCTAGCCCCACCTTGCTGTCAGGCCTTCTCTTCCTGGGGCCGACCTTTGTGCTCTTGACTGTTTCCTCTCTCCATACTCCTGCTGAACCGTAAACAGTTTCCTATCTCAGTCCATTAGGGCTCTGTTCTCTGTTTCCCAAGGGCTTGGTTGATTATCTCTGAAAGGCAGGGGATGGGAGAGGGGCATGGCAATTCAATACACCGCAGAAATTGGGGGTGGAGCGTTTCTTCAGACCATGCACATAACTTTGTGTTAAGTGTTAACACTACAGCGATTTCCACCAAATTCTGTGGACTCCCGTAACAAACCAGCACCTTGACTACTGCCTGAGTGCAGACGGTGAGCAGTTCATCGGTGAGCATGGTGCTTCTGCCACCGCAGCTGGCAGATGTAGCACAGGGAACCTCACACCTACAGGCACTGTTATTCACAATTGAAGCTAATGAGAATCAATGTAGAATGGGCAAGATCAGCCATCTGCAGAAGCAAAGCACTTCCAACGGAGTTGTAAACATAGGCCGGCAGCTCGGCCAAATGTAATCAGGAGACGAGAGCTCCTCTCGAGCCAATCCATAGACGAGAGTGCCCTGAAGTGTGGGCTTGCTGCATCCTTAGGACTGGAACCTTTTTTTAAGTGACCTATTTTATTACGTTGTGACTGACTGCCTGATAGAAGGATGGTGCTCTGTATGGATTCTAGAATCTAGGAGAAGGAGCCAAAGAGTAAATATTTGTTGGTGTTTGTCTTGTGCTGCAAATACTGTTTGATAGGTCACTGGATAACATAAAAGCCAGCATTTACAGGACACTTGCTGTATGTGCCAGGCCAGAGGTAAGTAAGCTTTACATCCAGTCTCTCAGTTAATCCTGATAAGCACATAATAAGGTAGGTTTATCCATCAGCCTTTTGTGAGTTTGGTTACTGGGAATCAGTCTCCCAAAGCCTGATTTGCTCTGGGGGGTCTGATGAGACTGAATATCTGAACCTGCAAAGGTAAGAGTTTGGAATATGATGACCTCACCAACATACAGGGTGGTAGGCTGAAACAGATGGCTGGACTCTCTTAAATGGTCTTGATTACAAAAGAGGTCATCTGTTCCAGCCCTTGGTTGACCCAGGCAGCTTATCCAAGTCAGGTGTCCGTTGCAAGATGCGAGACTACAAATATGCAAAATCCAGATTGGAACAGAGACACGGAGTTTGAACGGGCCAGTCTCTGCGGAAACTCAGTTTCCATCATACATGCTTGACTTTCAAGGATTCATAAATAGAAACAAGAATGTATTCCACTAAAGACAGGTGACATGTCTCAAACAGCTTGTAGGGGACAAAAGTGGGCATGGGGTGAGGAATCGCGTTGGCAAGAATTCTAACTGCCCAGGAAAGGAGAGGAACCCCCACTCCCAAAAAAAAGGCATCTTGATGGAAGATTTGAAACTTGAACCGTTGACATTATCATCTTACCACAAAGTACAAATATCGAAAAGGAGAGAATTATAAGCATGCTGATGTAATACAGTTTTCAGCCTAATTTCAGTCTGAGCTACGACTCCACAACAGATGGCCCTGTGGTGTGTAGATCACCCATCCGCTGCCCTCACGCACTCTAAACCAGCCTGGCAGGGAGGGGCCGGTGCGCTGTTACTGCACCAAGAGGAAAGTGGCCGGCTCAGTGGGTCTGGTTTGGTAATTAGACCCTTTATTACAGCTCTCAAAAGTAAAGCCAGGCCCAGCAACTTTCTTTGATAGTAAAATATTCCTGCCTTTTTCCAGACACCAATACTGATCTGAGGGGTATATGTTTATAGTAATAAAAGTATAAAATATGGGTATTAAAGATCAAAGAAAACTTGTAAAATAGTACATACTATGATCTGAATGACAGTGCGACAGCCTCCAAATATATATACATGGATGAATGAATGGGACCCAGGATCCTACATCATCATGGACTTGAGGAGACATGGATAGGAAGGAAGAGGAGTGTTTAAAATATATATATAAAGTATATATAAATTATAAATGTATAATATGTATTAAATATATTTTTAAATATTCCTTTTCGTTCCTATCTATGCCTCCTGGAAGTCCATGTTGATGCAGTATCCTGGCGTCCTCCCATTCATCCAACCCCCCTTTCTCCTATCCTTCCACAATCAAATAGGGGAGATAAGATTGTAAACAATGAGCACAATATTTGTGGTATTTCAGTTTAAGGATGTGGGGAGCGGTACAAAAGGGCAACTATTTATAAGACTGCGTCTCCACACACAGGGACAGAGCAGTTCCAACAATGATTCCAACTGTCTCTTTCAATCAAACCAAGCATGGTGATCCGTCCGCACCCCAGTGTGATCGGAACACTGAATCCTTCCAGCTCTCCAGGGCTGTGTAGACAGAAAATATCGATCAGTCTGACCAAAAGCTACAGCCAGAGTAATTCTCAGAATTGTCCTATCGCAATTCTTTTAAGAAGCAGTTTCAGAAGGGTGGCAATGACAAATTGAATGCAAGTTTGGATGAGTCTGTGAGCCAATGAAAGTAATTTACAGTCAGAAAACATTTTTTAAATTTTACATTTTTTAGATTTTTTTACTGATTATTAAAGTAATACAGCTTATTGCAGAAAATACAGCAAAGCATAAAAAAAAGAATGACCAACAACCCTCGTCTCACCCCCGCTGTGAACAACTTTTTCAACCTAAGATGTGGAGCTAAACGATTACAAACGTCCTCACGTGTTCTGGTGTCCGCCCTTCATCCCAAGAGTTTCTCATCACAGTCCCAAAGCCAATGTGACACTTCCTAGGCCAGCCTTAGTCTTGGGCAGAATTGGGAGCCCCTATAAAGCGAATGTTCAGGGTCCCCAAGGAGGCTTCTGCCCAGAAATACTCTTTTCCAATCTGCTCCCCAGAACCCAAACTCAGGAAATAGCACTTGTTATTTCACAGTTAAATTTAGCTAAATGTAAATATCCACTGCCTTAAACTCATTCACACTAAAGCGTAAATAAGGATGGTTTGAAGTTTCTAGAAGGAAAAAGGGGGACACCCCAGAACTCTAGGCATCTGAGTTAGGAAACAGGGTGCCACGAAAGACAGTCCTCATTCAGGAAGGAGCCATTCTAGGTCAGACAGCCTTTCTCGTTAGTGACTCTTGAAAAGCCTCAGTGAGCCCTGCTGTAACTTTAAACATGGCTCTTCTTTGAACAGAAGCCACCTAAGGGGTGCTTGTCCTCCAGTGAAATGGCATTATGGCACCTCTGCCACCTGGGTAAGCTGGCCTGGCACAGGAAAGTCAGATCACAGACATCAATTCTCTTTTACCTTCTCCTTTGAAAATAGCCTGTTACTCTCACGTTTCCACGTTGTTAAAATTCATTTAAAACAGCAGTGAGCCTATCAGGCCAAGTTGTCAGTTTCACATGAGAATTTCTGGTCTTTCCACAAGCTCGCAGTCTTCTCACAGTTTGTTTTCACGTCTGAATTAGACATAGCTTTGGGGTCATTGAACCCCAAACTGATTAAATCCCTTAAATTGTCTTTGAGAAACAGTCATGCTGTGTATTTATTAAATAAAATTATCTCATTTCTTTCAGATTCTTTTACAATGAACTAATTCTCTTGTTTCTTGGGAATTCTTTGACATTCCAAAAGTTTTTGGCACATTTTACATGAGACTTTTCTAGGTTCTTCTTCCTTAGAAAGAGGAAGTTGACAAAAAGCCCCAAACATTTATTTTACTTCCCAAAACTGGGAGGGGAGATGTCCAATGGGTTCTAAAAATAGTGAAAGCCCTTCAACATTGAATTTGGTCTTTCCCAAAAGATTCAACGAATTTAAATTTAGTCTGAAATTTGTCCAAAATCCCCCTGGTTAGGTTTGGAGGCATCTTCACACTCATTAATATTCTTGGCTCTGAAAATATTAAACCTGGAAAATTGCTTTATTTCTGTTCTTTAACAGGATAAATGATCATAATAATGACAAACACCCCTGACAATAAAATCTTACTATTCATTGAACCACTCTGTTCCCTCTTTTATAACAGGAATTGGCATATTATAGTCTATGGGTCATATCCACTTTATTGCCTGTTTTTTTAAAAGATTATTTATTGAGGTGAAATCTGTATAACATAAAATTAACTGTTGTAAAGTGAACGATTCAGGGCCAGCCTGGTGGCATAGCGTTTAAGTTCACTCGTGCCACTTCAGCGGCCCAGGGTTCGCAGGTTTGCATCCCGGGCGTGGACCGACGCACTGCTTGTCAGGCCATGCTGCGGCGGCATCCCATATAAAGTAGAGAAGATGGGCACGGATGTTAGCCTAGGGCCAATCTTCCTCAGCAAAAAGAGGAGGACTGGCAATGGATGTTAGCTCAGGGCTAATCTTCCTCACAATAAATAAATAAATAAGCCTATGTGCTATAAAAAAATTTTTTTAAAAAGAAAAAAATAATAAAGTGAACAATTCAGAGGCAGTTAGTACATTAACAGTGTTATGCAACCATCACCTCTATCCAGTTCCAAAACATTTCCATCATTCCCAAGTAAAACCCTGTACACCATTAAGCAATTTCTCCCCACTCCCTCCTCCCCCACCTCCTGGCAATCACCCATCTATGTTCTGTCTCTATGGACTTATCTACTCTGGATCTTTCATATAAATGAAATCGTGCAACATGTAGCCTTTTGTGTCTGGCTTCTTTCACTTAGCATAATGGTCTGGAGATTCATCCACATTGTAGTGTATGTCAGTGCTTCATTCCTTTTTATGGCTGAATAATATGCTATTGTATGTGCATACAACAATTTGTTTATCCATTGATGGACATTTGGGCTATTTCTACCTTTTAGCTATTGTGAGTAGTGCTGCTATGAACGTGTGTGTACATGTACTTGTTTAAATCCCTGTTTTCAGTTCTTTTGGTTATATACCTAGAAGTAGAATTGCTGGGTCATGTGGTAGTTCTATGCTTCACTTTTTGAGGAACTGCCAGACTGCTTTCCACGGTGGCTACATCATTTTACATTCCTAACAGCAATGTATGAAGGTTCCAATTTCTCCACATCCTTGCCAACACTTGTTGTTTTCCTTTTTTTTTTTTGTTACAGCCATCCTAGTGTCATCACCGGTTTTTGTGAATAAAGTTTTATTGGAACATAGCCATGCCCATTCATTTACATGTCTCTAGTACTTTTGCTACAATGACAAAGACTGTATGGACCATAGACCTAAAATATTTACTATCTGGTCCTTTAAGAAAAAGTTTGCTGAACTCTGTATTAGAAGCTTAGCTCTTCTTTTTTCTGTCACTTTATTTCACAACTCCCCAAAATAAAACCAAATAATATTGTTGTGATCTTGGGTGAGTTAGCTTATTTTTAGTCTTAAATTTCCTTATCTATAAAAAGATAGGATAGAACTAGTTGATTTCCAAGGTTTCTTTTGGAACTTTATCATAATCTGAAGACCTATGATATTTCCAAAAGGGGTAATTAATTTTCAGTTCATACTTCCTTACGTAGTCTGTAAATTGCTTAGCTTTCTTCTGGCTTAAATTAATGATTTCCTCCATAATTCTCTTTGATCTATTTATCATACAAGCATAGAACAGTAGCCAATTCCTAGCTCATGTTCTTTCTCTGTACCAGTTGCAATGATTTGGTGGGATTGTCTAGAAGGGTAAGAACAAAGGATCAAATGGAAATTCCTGGCTCCTCTAGTGAGGAGAAAAGGAAGCCTGTTAAAACCACATGGCATCATTGATGGTTTCTTAAATACACGGCTGAAAGGAACTCCGCTTTCTCCAGCTGTTCAACCTGGGGAGGAGGTTCCAGGAAGATAATGAAGAGAAAGAGAGGGCGTGAGGGAGCCAGAATAGATGATTTAACAGTACCTCACTAAGGGAATGCTGAAGCTGAACTCCTCGTGTTAATAACCCATGCACCCAATAGGAGGCCGTGAGGGTGAGCAAGATACTTAGAAGGTACCTCGATCTGAACATGTCTGCCAATGTCGGGTGTGGACGAGACCCTAGAGAATATTGTAGCCCAGCCCCTCGTTTTCAAAATGAAGAAACAGAAGTTGTCCCTGGCCCATGTTCGCCGGGGCAACTAGTTGCAGAACACGGACGAGACCCAGGTGTCCTGACTCCAATCCAGTGAAAGGAGGTACCAGGGCAACGTCTGCTCAGGAGAGAAAAGCAGATGTTTTGACCAACTTGAGCAGTTGTAGCTCAACAGGGTGAAAGTATAGGGCAGCCAGCGAGTAAGGGGGAGGCTCTGCTGGTTTGACCATTCTGACACCCGAATAAATACTGCCTGCTGTGGTCAGGAAGGACCCACCTGGTCCATAGGCACCTGTAAAATACACCCGGCCATTTCTTACCTTGGGCCTCCAGGATGGATTGAATGAAGCCACACCATGAATTGAGCACTGTGTGACAGTTTACTCAGCAACTGGCTGCGGTGTAATTGGTGAACAAACCACAAACACCCTGGAGAGGCCTCGGAGGTTCGTGTCCATCCCTCCACGCAAGGAATTGGCGGGTGGTCTCAGCCAAGTGCGAGGAGTCTGACCCAGCTGGACCCCGACTTCGGTCGTCAGCAGCTTCTGCCCCTGTATCCCCTGTGGCCCCGTTAGTGCCGTTCAGAGTTGGAGTGACTGCCACCTGAGATGAGGCCTTTGTTAACCTTGCAGAACGACCTCTTGTTCTGAAATTGCTCGAAGTTCATCTTTTTTCCAGCGTTATTTAGGTATAATTGACAAATAAAAATTGTATATATTTAAGTTGTGTATCATGATTTTTTTTTTAAGATGTACAATGTGATTTGAAATGTGTCCATTGTGAAATGATTACCACAATCAAGTTAATCAACACATGCTTTATCTCACAGAGTTACCATTTTTTTCAAAGTTCATTTTTAAAATCCACGGTCACCTGCTCCCTGCTCCACGCACCCTGAATCTCCTGCTGGTTCCACCCTGCTCCCTCCCTACATTTTTGCTCAGGCTGTTTCCCTGCTGGAAGGCACAGTTCCTATACTTTGGCCAACTTCTACAAATTTCTTAAGACCCAAGTCGTGTACCGCCTCCTCCAGGAAGCATTTCCGGACCCCATCCTTTTCCTGTCTCATTTGACCACAGCCTGGGTCGTACTCTACCATGCTTTCCCGTTTATGGGCTTCCTTCGCAGCTCGTCTGTGAGGCTCTGGGAGACACACACTGGCTCTTCAACGTCTGCTCCCTCACATTTAGTTCCATGCCGGCTTACAGCAGGCACTCAGGGGATGAAGGGAGGAATGAACCAGGTGCCTTCCTGTGGAGCTGAGTGCCGGGGGCGGTTCCTTCAGAAATCCCTTCCTTGATGGAGGGGACGCCTGTCCCTCTGAGCGCTCTCCCTGTGGCCCCAGCCCCCCTGCTGCTCAGGGGTCAGCACCCCTCCCTGCTGAGGCTCCGGGAGGGGACTTCCCGCATGGGCGCTTTGTGGGAGAGAGTAGTTTTGTCCCCATTATGCTGCTGGCGTGTGAGCCAAAGCTGTCCTCATCTGGCTTTTCCTCCTTCCCTTAAACGGTCGCCACCTGCGCGGTCTCTCAACTAGAAAGGCGGCGTGATTCTCTCCCTTTGTTTTCTCACCCATCAGTCACCAAATCCTGACGATGCCACTGCAGCAATCCCTCCTCCATTCTGCCTCCATCACCCACTGTAGAGGGGACCCTGGACCCAGAGATGAACTGGGAGACAGCCTCCTGACTGCTCGTCCTCCTTAAATCTATCCCCACACCACAGCATCTCAACTACTGCCTGAGTGAAGCTCTTACAAACCCATCCGACCACATCCCGCCCCTCCTTCAGGTCTCCCTGGTTCCCAGTCCCTGGGGACATTCCAGGCCCCTGAGCACTGCCCACAGGGCCCTTCCCCGCAGCCCTGTCCTCCTAGGCACCCTATGCCATGTGCACCCCTGACCTTCTCACCACCTTCCTGACTCTGGGCCTTTACATTTGGGGTCATCTCCGTCTATTTTGCCCTTCCTCGCACCCCTTGAACTCCTCCCCAGCTCAAACATAGCTTTCTCCACAGACCTTTCCCCAGTCCTCCTGCAGAGCCAGCCACCCCTCCTCCTACCACCGGTCTCGCCACTCTGGCCACTCTGTACACACCTCCACTATGGCTCTATCCCAACAGTTATGTGGGAAGCCCTCCAGGGCAGGGTCCGCGCCTAAGTCCCCTCTGTATCCCTGATGATCTCACGAAAGATCATATAGTTCAGCCCCTCTGGATGATACCATGTCTTCATATCCGTCTCTCTTCCCCCGTCTGTTCTGTTCTTTTCTCTTCTCCTCTCCTCTCTTCTTTTCCTCTCAGCTGAAGAAGCTGAAGGTCACTTTGCACAGGGTTAGGTGACATGCTCAAAGTTACACAGCTCCTCGTGGCCTTTATCCTCTGTCCCTGGGCCCTTCCTGTGACACTGTGCAACGCTAGATGATCAGTATGAAGGCAAACGGCAGAAATTGCTTACTATTTTGAGTAAATAACTTATATGACTTTATAGTCCCACTTGTGACAATCATTCAAAGGTATCAGATCTAAAAATGGTAAAAAAATTCCATTATATACCATTATGCTTCTTTTAGTTTAATTAATACCAGTCTGAAATGCACTCTCTGTTTTTACTACTGTTGTTTGTATTTCTGCCCCCATAAATATTTGTGCTGTTGTCTTAGTTTCAATTAGCTTCTGGTGTTTTCCTTGGACTGGTTTTTGTGATGGAATGGGGGAGGAGTATTTACAGTCTGCCCCGTCATCTGTGAAGCTTTGCATCCCCAAACCACCACAGCCACAGCTCAGAGATGACGTCGAAGCACAGTCCAAACAAACCCAGGCTACTCGGTGAGCTTGGCAGTGCTGTGTCTCAGCTGCAGAGAAACCTGAAGCTCAAGACACTGGGAGGCAATCACCACATGGAGAACACTGCAGACAAGCCTCCACTGAATATTCCAGAACTTTGCCCTTGAACTGACAAGAGGTCACCACAATCCAGAACCTAATTCCAGGAAGAATGCTTTCTTGTGTCAAGGGGGTCCCCAACCCAGAAGAGATAAGAGAGTCAATAGGTGCCATTGAGAAATTGGGGCATAAGTCTACAGAGGGTGGTGTAGGTGATAAATGAGACGTCACAGGAAGGACACTATTTGCAGACAGAAGAATTTCCCAGCTCACCTGTATGAGTCAACCAACTCCTCTGAGTTTGGATTTCCTCATCCATAAAAAATGGAGATAATAATACTGGGCTTGCTGACCACCCAGGGATCAAGTGAGGAAATCAGTTAAATGAGATCAATTTGAAAACTGTAAAGTGCTCTAGAAATACGATGAATTACATTATTGCTATTCTGTAATGTATATATAAAGGAAGTGGGGTTTCACTGCAATAACTATATAACAGTGATTTCCACTTAAATGCACCAGAAAGAATGATGCAATTCATTGTTTTATTTATTATTCAGACTTCTATTGCATTTTTAAACCTGGAGGAAGAGAGACAGCTGCACAAACATAACGAAATAACAAAAACACAGCAAGATAGTGTTAGACAGGGGCTTTGCACCTGCACCAGCCCTGAGTGTTCCAGGCACACAGAGGAGGATGAGGCAGGTGACATGTGCAGCCTGGAAGAGTCGACTATGTGCACAAGGGGGCCGGGCCCAGTCACTGGGCTGCTGCCCCAGCATGAGGCGAGCTCAAGGCCAAGGCAAATGTGAGAGACTGCTGTGGACTGAACTGTGTTCCCCAGATGCATGTGCCAAAGCTCTAACCCCCAATGTGACAATATTTAGAAATAGGGCTTTTAGGAGGTAATTAAGGTGAAATGAGGGCATAAGGGTGGGGCCCTAAGCCAACAGGATTGGTGGTTTTATAAAAAGAAGAAGAGATCTCTCTCTCTCCTCCCTCTCTACCTCTCTTTCCTTCTTCCTCAGAGGAAAAGCCGCAGGAGGACAAAGTAACCCTCTGCAAGCCAGGAAGAGAGATCTCACCAGAAGCCAAACCCTGCTGGAATCTTGATCTTGGACTTTCCAGACTCAGAACTGTGATAAAATAAATTTCTGTTGTTTAAGCTGCCCAGTCGATGATATTTATGTTATGACAGCCCAAGAAGACTAAGACAGTGACACTGTCTTTATTTTTGTTTTACAACTAAAAAGAAAATCAAAATTTCTTTGAGATATATTTATCTCTGCAACTTCTACCCATATACCCAATGAAAAGGAGAAAACACAATTCCGATGGAAAAGTCTTGTTGGGTACCCTTTTGTCTCAAGATGATAGCCTGGAGAAAAAGTAGAATTTCACAGCAGTCTGTCCGTCAAGTCTCATCAGAATCAATCTGCTCTTTTGAGTTCACAAAATCACCAGATATCAGGGTTGCAAAGGATCTTAAGTGTTACTGGCTTAGTCGTCCACCAAAGTTTCAATTTCGTTCCCACAGTGGAGAGGCTAAAAACTCACATGTTGGATTTCGACCCCCTGAGATCATATCCTGGCTCTTGAATTTCTTGGCTGTGGAAATCTTAGAAACTTTAAAAATCTCCAAATCCCAGTTTTCCCATCTATAAAATGGGAATAATAATAATAATAATAGCATCTACCTCGGGCTTGTTGTAAAAAAAAAAAAGAAAGAAAGAAAAAGAAATGACATATCCAGTGTAGCGTCTGGCACCTAGTAGTTGCCCAGTTAATATTAACTATTACTATGAATCTTAGAAAAGTCTGATATAAAATACAAAATACTCTGCAATGGAGTTAAAGATAGACCTCCCATTGCTGAGTCAACTCTGCACTCTATAGCCGCCAATTAGCTATCTATTGATCTGTAAAGCCAACTAACTGAGTATTTATCAGTGAGAGTGAGGGAAGGAAAAGGTATTAGAAGAGAATGACAATAAAATTCATTTAAAGTAATCCAATTCAGTAAGTCCTTTCACTCAAGACGAGCGAAGCCATTGTCTCCATGACACAGAAACGTATTATTTCTGCTAATGTTCTCACTGCTCCACGAAGCGAGCCCGGCATCCTTGCTCCTGTAGTGTGCGAAGGAGATGTCAACAGAGGGGCTTGCACGGGGCAGGCCCTTCCCAGACTGGAGTATGGGTGACCCCTGGGGTTGCAGAGGCCACCGAGGCCACAGGAAAAAAATCCGGCCCAGCTTCCTGGAGCGCCGATTTTATGAAACAGAATGCAAACATTTTTTTTTTTTAAGAAAAAATATGATACTTCAAAGAACTTTCTGGGGTGCCATATTCTGTTTCCAGCTGCGTCTCCAGTTTGGCAGGGGCTGTGAACTCGACTCTGCCAGGGAGCTCTGGGGTAGGAGGCAGAGCCCGGGACCAGCAGGCAGCTCCCACGCCTGCCTGCTTTCGGATTCTCCCAGCAGCCCTGTCTCCTTGCCCGCACAGTGATCTTTGTACATCCAACGGCACAGCGCATCCTGCCCGAGAGCACACCTCCAGCGCCTCCCCACGGAGTGAAGTCCGCGTTTCCCTGACTCGGCACCAGGCGTCTCAGCGCCTGACTCCCGACAGCCTCTCAGGCCGCTGATGTTCCGTGCTGCGCACAGCCCACTCCCCCGCACCTCCGCCCCCGGCCTCCACGCTGCCCTCCCGGTGCCGGCCCTCCGCCTGCTGCCGCCTTCCCAGGCTGCTCCGCCCCCAGACCCTTGGCTCATCTCTGAGACTCGTTCCAAGTCCCCTCCAGTGGAGGCTCTCCCTGCCTCGCCGCCCGCAGGGTGCTCGGACTGCAAAGGGAGGGTTACCACGCTCAACGGCGTCAGTATTTAACTACCAGGATCAACTGGCTACTCAAACTAGTATTTAACTGTACGTGCTGACTACAAATTTGTTCTCATTCGCTTTTCTAGTTTGCAGAGCAAGTTTCTTCACGAAGTAGAACTGCTCTTTTGAAACGAAATCTCAGCACATTTTCTTATTTCCAAACAGAATTAAAAGAGGAAGTGAGAATCTAAGTGTGCTCCACTGTGACAAAAGTCACATTACGAAACCAAGTGTCCTCATCTCTTAGGCAGCTCCAGGCTCCTCGGGGGCTGAGTGACGGGCCAGGGCCCCCCCCTGAGATGCCCTGGAAATTCGCTTCAGGAGGTTCTCGCTGGCGTTGATTTCACTGCGGGGCCAGGCAAGACGTCTCAGGGTTCTGAATGCCAAGAAAGCCCTGTCGACTCTCAGTCAGATCGTGGGAAGACCCGGGCTGCAGAGAGCCAGGCCTGGGGCCAGCTGGAGCTTAGAAGACACAAAAGTGTTTCCTTCATTAGAAAAAATCTTTTGTGGAGGAAGTCCTTGTCCCCACGCAAGTCCTAACTTCACTAAAACAGCTGAGCTAAGCTCTTCCAGAAAGAGGGAGCAGAGAGGTGCCTGTCTTCTCTCCACGCCAGGGCAGAGGGAATGCACAATGAAATGTGTATTCTTTTATAAATAATACACCAAACTCTACTCACTTTTACCCCAATTTATCAGTCAAAACCAAAATTACTGTCATGACATCACCAGTTCCCAAATGCTGCTGCTGCTTCTGGTTTTGTCTGACCTTGTTCTTTCTTTATTTTGTTGTTGTTTTGCTCTTCCCACACTAGCAGTGAGCAATGATCAATAAACTAACGAACAGAGAAACGGAAGTCAACAAACCGCCATGGGAACACAGGAGTGTGCCAAAGCCAGCAGAGAAAGGCTTTGAGACTGAGTTGTTTTCTCCCGTTCTTATAAATATGCTAATACTTTATCCTGTTCCGAACTCTATAACGGCTCATTCATTTTGTTGCTGTTGTTTTTTGTTTTTTCTTTCATCCATTCATCTAACAATTATTGAAATGTTATTGTATTGAAAATCATCCATTAACGCAACTTGAGTGGTTCTTAAGCTTTAGTGCATCACAGTCACCCCATGACTTGCTAAAATACAGATTGCTGGGCCAGGACCCCTGAGTTTCCCATTGTGTAGCAATGGAGTGAGGTGCTGGAATTTGCATTTCTTAAAAATCCCCTGGTGGTGCAGATGTTACTAGCTTGAGGAGCACGCTCTGAGAAGGACTGCATGAATACATCCACCACCAAATCTCTAGGATGCCCAGAATTTAGAAGATGCTCAATATTTGTTCATTAAACTGAATTGATGCCACTTGGAGAAAACCCTGGACTCTCTGAGATAACAGATCACCTTGTGTATATATTTTCATGTTTTCCCAGCTGAGATAGAGACACAAGTGGGCAAGAACAACTTCATAGAGCAGGTGCTTTCATTTCTAGATCAAATATTAGGTTGAGAACAGAGTATTTTGCAGCTGACTTACTGGTGACTTGACATAGGTGTGGACATCTTGGGGATTATTAAGAAAAATAGGAAAACCATTGTATCATCCTTACCACCTGCCCCTGCAGTCGCCTCCTTCTTTTCCTCCTTCCCTCATCCCCTTCTTCCTGTTTCCCTTCCTTTCCTCCTTCTCCTCCCTCTCTACAAAGTGATCAGTTAATATTTGTACAAATACTTTGAGTTCTTTGAAAGAGCGAAACTGCATTGTTACCAAATGAAATAAATAATTTCTCTCTGTTCTTTAAGAAAGTAGACAGGGCAATATTGTCAAACAAAAAAATTTTGTCTTCTTCATAATTTCCTGCTTATCAAACTTCGGGGTAAACAAAAAGCCTCATTTTCTTTATGACCTCGAAGTCCAAAGTCTAAGGTGATTTGTGGAGTGGGTTTGTCAGTTGACTGTTTTAAATAATACTTTAAATTTATAATGGTGGCTTGTTTTCTATAAATAGCATCATATCAAATTTCTCTTGTGTACTCAGGATCTCTCACTATTGTCAAGCTACTTTTATTGCTATTCACCAAGTGGCAAACCTGTAGAAACGTCAATTATATGGGCTTATAATTTAGTTTTCATCCCCTCTTGGTTATCTTGCAGAGAGAAAAGTAACTTTATAATTCTTACGACTTTAGAAATATGCATGAGCCATTAACTTGTTTGTTTTTCAGATTACCATTCCAGATAAGAATTTACTGCACCTTTTCGTGCAATGTGTCTCTCATACATCAGTCTGGTTCTTTCTTTAGTGCTTTGGTGACTCTTTTAAAGCTTTCTTTCTATTAATCTTTAGAAGATATACACCGAGGACCAGTCCAGTGGCACAAGCGGTTAAGTGCGCGCGCTCTGCTGCAGCGGCCCAGGGTTCTCGGGTTGGGATCCCGGGCATGCACCAACACACTGCTTGGCAGGCCATGCTGTGGCAGCGTCCCATATAAAGTAGAGGAAGATGGGCACAAATGTTAGCCCAGGGCCAGTCTTCCTCAGCAAAAAAAAAAAAAAAAAAGAGAGGAGGATTGGCAGATGTTAGCACAGGGCTGATCTTCCTCACAAAAAAATTTAAAAAATAAAAAGAAGATAAACACCCAAATAAGCATATTGGGGAGAAAAGCAATAAAGGCACCTAATGAAACGTCTAGCAGCAGATCTTTTTAATATACCTCCGTATCAGAGCCACATGTCACAGTTTAACTACAGAAGCTCTAAATTTTAACCTTAGCTTTGGCCTTGTATATAAGGAAAGGTTGACAATATAAATCAAAGCTGTCCTGTCTCTCGTTAAACAGCACAAATAATCTAGAGAGTGGCCATCAACCTGTAGGGAGGAAGAACTATTCTTCTACTATTCTTTTACCCTCTAGATCCTTCTGGCTGGTCTAAGAATTAAATTGTCATGAGACAGAATAAAAGGAGAAAATTAAACAAAGTTTAATAGCATGTATACATGGGAGAAACCCGGGAAAACTGAGTAACTCGCCAAAATGGCGGAAGCCACTACCTTAAATACCATCTTCAGCTAAAGACAAAGGAGGATGTTGGGGGTAGTGATTTGGGACTTCAAAGGGGAGGAAGGCAATTTACATGAAGATGGAAAAGCAAATGTTTGGTAAACGAATGTTTGTTGGGCCATCTATAGACAATGAGACGTAAGGGAACTTTGATAAAAATGGGCTTGCTAGTGCCCTCCTGTCTACTACACCTAGAGTTATCTATGGTGATAGCTCCTTCCTGGGACAGGCCTTCTATCTTAAATTCTTTTAGGCACCTGGGGGAAGGTCAAAGTTTCTTCATGAGTCTTTTGTTCTTGAAAATAATCAAGCCAGGGCTGCCCAGTGGCGTAGTGGTTACGTTCCTGCGCTCTGCTTCTGTGGCCCAGGGTTCACAGGTTCAGAACCCTAGGAGCAGACCAACGCACCAGTTATCAAGCCATGCTGTGGTGGTGTCCCATATAAAGTAGAGGAAGATGGGCATGGATGTTAGCTGAGGGCTAATCTTCCTCACAAAAAAAAAATTTTTTTTTTAAATAATCAAGCCAAAGAGACACATTTTGGGGTAGTAAATTCAGATCCCCCACAAACCCCTGAGAGGTTTAATGGAAAAGGAGCAGGCATCTGCTTCCCAGAACACAAAATCCAAACCAGAATCAGAATGGTTTGGAATGAAACCATTTCCCATGGAATGGTTTGGCATATGGAAGCCACAGAATGTTATCAGCTCTAGGATCCCTCCAGACTTTGATGGTAGATGGCAGATGAGATGATTCTGAAGCTGAGCACCTGTGGGCTACTGCAGATATTAAACCAATTTGCTGTTTTCCTGTTTACCTTGAGGGGTGACTCAGGGTCTTAAGGATTTGTGAGCTTGTTTTGCAGAAGAAAGAGAATGCCTTCCAGGAGGTTGCAAGTCACTGGATGGCCGGCCCTCAGCAGCCATTGTGGCCCAGAAGTCAGATTGCCCAGGGGCTTATGGGGAGTGACCCCTTTGTTTCCCTGAAGCCCCTCCTGCCAAGACCCTTAGCTCTATAAAATCCCCCTGCTTTCTGTTTTTGGGGAGGCGGATTTGAGTGAACCAGTCTCCCACCTACTTGTTTTGGCCAATTTGAATAAATATCTCTCCATTTCCAAGCCCTGAGGTCTCAGTGTTTAGCTTGCTGTGCATCAGGCACATGAATTTGAGATTAAGAAGTTTGCTATCAATTTTAGAAAATCACATAATCTCCCAAGGGTCTTTTGTTAAGGATAATTGATAGAAAGATGATAGAGAGATAGCATCTTTTTAAAACAGTTACCATTTATTGAGCACTTATTACATGCTAGGTTCTGGGCTGATTGCTGAATCTATCATATTATCATTATTTATTGAGATGTAATTCACATACCATAAAATTGACCCTTTAAAAGTGTACAATTCAGTGGGTTTCATCACCGATCACCACTATCTAATATCAAAACATTTTCACCACCACCCCCAAAAGAAACCCCCTACCCACTTTTAGTCACTAGATAAAAGGATTTTAAAATCAATTTTGTGTGTAACAATATGAAGACAATTTTGACCTCTTAGCAGTGGTATTAGAATTCCTTGCAGGAAGAAGCATGCTTTTGCTGAGGAGATGCTTTGATAAACTCAGGCCGATGAGTAAGGGGAAGACACTCTGCATGATAAAGGGGGGATTCTCTCTGGCCTCAGAGGAGGAAGATGCAGGAGGAAGAGGCTGAGAGCAGTGGGTGCAGGCAGAGGGGCAGGGAAGAGGACCGTGCGAGGGCAGAGATGTTGTTTTGTTCACTGATGTATCCCAAATGTCTGGAACAGTGCCTGGCACCATAGCATGTGCTCCTGGACTATATGTTGACTGATCTAATTCTATATTTCTTAGATACTGGATTTTATTTATATCCATATCCATTAGAGCAAGTTTTAAAATCTCCTTGTGTCACCCAGGGAAGTCCCTAAAACATTTTCCATGTCTAATGCTTTATTTTTAAGTTGTGCTTGCTTACACGAACCAAGGTAGAACATTGCCATAAGGCCAAAACGCAGAACTGGCCCAAACCAGAAAGGTCCAAGATAGCGATGGGGTGCCGTGTGCAAAGGGTACAGTGAACAAGAAGAGACAATCTGCGCATGCCCCAGATGTCCCCGCCCCATCCCCACCCCCCCCCCCACCCCCGCGATGACACTGAGACCCCACCCCCCACCCCGCCTCCCTTCGCATCCTATAAGAACCTTGCTCACCTGCGCTTTGGGGAGAAGGTGTTTTAGAGCAGGAGCACTCCTTCTCCCTTCCTTGATCAACGAATAAAGTTTCTACTCTGCTATTCCGAACCTGGTCTTGTTTTGTTGGCAGGGGTGACCCCCAAGCAAAAGGACCCCCTTGCGAGTCACTGGTAACACTTGTTCAAACCTTCCATATCTTTGTTGATGTTTTGTCTCCCTAATGGATTAGTTTCTGAAAGAGTGATTTTTAAATCTCCCCTTCTGATCGAGGTATTTGTCAGTTTCTCCATGTGATTCTGATCCTTTTTATTTTATCGATTTCAAAGCTGTACTGTTAGGCATATCAGTCAGGATTCTAAATTGCAAGCAACAGAAATTGATTTTGGCCCATTTAAGCAGAATTATTGGCAGACTTGAAACACTGAGCTCAGTGCTACCCAGCGGGGAGCTGCACATTAGGCCCCAGAAGGAGCCCCGTGAGGAAGCTGTTGTTCTCACTGCAAAGTTGTGGGTGCTGCTCCCCAGTGCCCTGAGCAACTCACAGCGACTGCTCCCATGCCCAGCAGAGCCAAACATGCCCCAGGAACTCAGTCTTGCTAGAGATCCCAGCCCGCTGGAGAAATTTTTGGTCTCTGCCTTTCCGTGTCACTAGCTCCCAAACTATGTGAGGCAAAGGTGTGGCCATTGGCAGAGCATAGGTTATGTGACTTGCCCTGGGGGCCAAGGAGGCTTGGAAAATGACAATGGGGTATTTTGAGCTTCTATAGTTATGTCAACGCAAAATAACCAATAACCATTCTATAGATAAGAGAAATAAAGTGAGTTTTACTTGAGCCAGAGTGAGGATTATAATCCTAGAAGGTCTTTTCCAGAAAGGAAGAAAGCATTCTGGAGAAGCATAGTTTTCAGTACAGTCTTACACCCTTTTAGAACAAAGAACATACATTAAACACACCCAGGATACATTTTCATCAATGTTACAAAGAGGTATTCAGTTGCAAATTAGCAGGTCAGCATGAGCCTGATGTTGGGAAAGGGACTAATACAGGCATTACCAATAGAGCGTATGAAGGGAAGTATGCATTCTTATTTTAAGAGAGTACATTCTGGGCCCACCCCGTGGCTTAGCGGTTAAGTGTACCCGCTCCGCTACTGGCAGCCGGGGTTCGGATCCTGGGCGCGCACCGACGCACCACTTCTCTGGTCATGCTGAGGCCGCGTCCCACATACAGCAACTAGAAGGATGTGCAACTATGACATACAACTATCTACTGGGGCTTTGGGGGGAAAAAAAAAGGAGGAGGATTGGCAATAGATGTTGGCTCAGAGCCCATCTTCCTCAGCAAAAAGAGGAGGATTAGCATGGATGTTAGCTCAGGGCTGATCTTCCTCTCTCATACACACACACACACACACAGAAAAGAGAGAGTACATTCTTTAATGATGAAAGCAGATGTACAAGGTATGTTTGATAGGCCATAAGTCAGGCTTTTTAGTTGAAGCCAAATCAGTTTTGAATCCAAATAGTTACCCCATATACCTCAATATGTGAAAATCTCTTGTCAAGTAGGAGGTAAGAAATCCTTCAACACAGGAATTGGGTTAGGATGCCGGCAGGATACATGTCTACTCCAGATACAGGTAAATTCATGATTATTATGTCTTCTTGATATGTTTGGCCTCGGACTTTGACATTTTTGCTGTGAGATATTACCTTCCCGAGCTGTGTTTTTCATGTACCCTGCAGGGCTAACATTAGCCTGGGGAAAAGTTAGAGCCGGGCTTCACGGTACTGGACAGGAGTCCCTACCATGAATTCTCTCCCTGGCCTGGATCCCCTCTCCATCTCACTTTGCTTCAAGCCCAGTAGGGTGGGGTGGAAAGGGCTTTCCTTCAGGGAAGAGCTCTTGTTCTCTTCCCTCTAGACTTCCCACACCTGGCTGCTGGCAGGCCAGTCCAGTCCATCTCCTAGAAGACAGGTGCTCCAAACAAAGAAAATATTGGCTCTTGCAAGGACCAGAGTCCCGTAAAGAGACAGAATCTACCTACAGTACACTTCTTGGGGTCCCTAAGAAGCCAGGTTTGGGCTGGGGGGAGGGGGGCGTCTATTTCTGAGACACATGAACAGAAAAGGGGAAAGGGGGCTTTGATTTGGCTTTAGGGCTGAAGTCTACTTATACCAAGTATAAGCCAGGTGCATAGACTTAAAAACCTACTTAAGACTTACAAAAATTTAGAGAAAAATACAGCAAACACTGTAGAAATGAAGCATCACAGTCTCCACTGAAGCCCTGTGGAGCCCTCCCTCATCCCACACTCCTCCCTCCCCTCCCCTTCTACAGAGGTGTTTTATCATTTCCATGTGTGTTTTAAGATTGGATAGGAATGACAGCAGATATACACATTGTTAGCAGATATAACATTACGTTTGGGGGATTTATCCATGTTGATAAATGTGGCCCTGCTTCCTTCATTTGAACTACTGTATAGCACAACTTTGTATGAATATGCCACTTTTTTTTTCCACTCGCCTATTGATGACCATTTAAGTGGTTTCAATATTTTGCTATTACAGGTAATGCTGTAAAAAATAGTCTTGCTTCTATTTCCTTATGCAGGAAAAAGGAAATATGCTAGAATTTTTATGCTAGAAAAAAATCCGAGGAGATGAATTACTGGGTTTGAGGGCATGCACATCTTTAATTTTACTAGCAATAACCAAGCTGCTTTAGGGGTTGTACTATTTACACTCTCACCAGTAGTTTGCTTCCATAGCCCCATGTAGTCCCCAACATCTGTGATTTTCAGCCTGCTTTATTTTTTCCCAATCTACTGAATGTGAATGTGAAGCGTTATCTCCCTGTGGTTTTAATTTGCGTTTCTCTGATTCCTGGTGATGTTGAGCATCTTTGCATGTATTTATTTGTCATTCCGAGTTTCTCTTTCCTGAATTGCCTGTTCCTATCATTTGCCCACTTTCTACTGGCTGTTTTACATTTTTTTAATTGATTTGTAGGAATTTGTTATATATTTTGGATAATCTTTTGTTAATTATAGGCATTACAAAGAGCTTCTCCTAGTCTGTTGCTTATTATTTTGCTTTATTTATAATAGCTTTTGATGGGCAAAAGATTTTTTTTAATGTAGTCAAATATATAAGAAATGTGGAATAAACACAAAAGATCATTGGGTGTTCTCAACGGAAAATCGTGCATTGTTTAGAGCACACCCTTCCAGGTTATTAGATTTTAGCCACTCATTGTTTTCAGCTATTTTACAACTTTTAATTTGCATATACTGATAGCAATGCAAAATAATCCTTGTCTCTAGACATGAAAATACATTCTCTCTGGTGGCAGTTCCATTGACTCCTTCTGCCCACACCCTTTCCCCCTCCTTCCTGTGGAAAAAGCCAGCTTCACATCCATTTGTAAATTTATTTCAACGTTCCTGTATTCCATATAAATTTGTGGTTCTCTGCTTTCTCCTTTTAACAGTTATAACATGTGCCTGGTTCCCTCATAAATAACGAAGTAAATAAAATCTTTAACACATGTTGATTTTATATCTGTATGAGAGTCATGATTTTAGCTTCTCTGAAAATTTCCTTTAACAAATGTATCAATCTTTTCCATGACAGTTTGTGTTTTTGAGTCTTAAGAAACTATTCTCTCGCCTAAACTTATATTCTCATATATATTCATCTAGGCCTATTAAAGTTTTATTTTTATTATTTAAGCTATCTGCAATAGATTTTTGCTTATGGTGTGAGATGGTAATGTAGTTTAATTTTTTTTTCCCTATGGAGAGCCAGCGTTCCCAGCATCATTCACTAAACCGTCCACGTTTCCCCCACTAATTGGTAATTCTATCTCTGTTGTGGATCAAGACTCCTTTATGCACACGTCTGTTTCAGAGGTCCCCATTCTGTTCCAGTGGTCCACTTTTTCCATTTCTGCACCGATGTCACATTGCCATAATTCCTATAGCGTTATAAGAAATCCTAACATCTGGTAGGACAAACCTCCTCCCATTTTCTTTGTGTTTAAAATTACCATGGCTTTTATTAGCTCTTTACTTATCAATTTTAGAATCAGCTTATGAAGATCCACAAAATACCCATTGGGATGTTCTTCTAAATTCTATTGGATTCACAGATTACTTTGGGGAGACTTGACTTCTTTAGGATTTTATCTCTTCCTATCCACAAACATGGTAAATATCTCCATTTGTTTAGATTTCTTAAAAAAATTTTCATAGAGTTTTATAGTATTCTCTACACCAAGTCTTGCACCTCATTTGTTAGTTCAATTCCTAGGTAGCTTGTGGTTTTGTTGCTGTTGTAAATGGTATTTTTCAGATGTTTATTACTGTTGTATAGCGATGCAATGGATTTTTGATATAGTGATATTATGTCCAGCAACCCACATATGTTCTTATAGTTAGAATTTTAATGTGTGATCCCTCAGCCAATTCTTAGTCCTTCTTGGACACAAGGGACTCATTTCTGTTTTTAAACCTTCCTGTGGAAGATTTTTCAACTGGATATTTGCAGCATCAGGCACATTGCAGACACATTCAATAAATATTTGTTAAATAAGTAATGGCCCAAAGAAGGCATCTTCATTTGAAGAACTGTTCGTTTCTCTGTGATCTGCAAATTCCATATTCAGCTATGTAAGCATAAAAATATGATATACGCATCCCCTCCCTTCCAATTTTATATAGGTAAAATCTAGTTAAAATAAATACTGAGAGCATCCCTAAAAGAAGAGACGGAGGAATGGAACATCACAAACTGACATCTAGGGGGAGGTGAGGAGAGGGCACAGTTGCTAGGCAACCAACTTCATTCCTAGCAGTTGCTGACCTAGTTCCACAAGAGTCTCCTTTCCCTCCTTCCTCTTCCTCTTCCTCATCCCCTCCTCCTCTGATGGAGTCAAGGAAAAGACCACACAGGAGAGGAGGAGTGGGGAGTGAGAAGTTTACTGAGCCATCTCACATCCGGGACAAAGCTACGATCCAATTTCTAAAATGCACATAACAGATCAATATTTATTTTCCCCTTTTGGAGAAGACATGCTGGTATTAAGTTTGGGTAGTGATATGCTGGCTCTGTGATTATAGACTTGGATTGCTGAGATCTGAAAGGACCCCAGAGATAAAATGCCCATGTTTTTGAAACAAATTGTCCCCTGGTGAGGAAATCATAACAGAATTTTGAATCAGATGGGGGCTTTAGGGTAGGAATGATGGGTTCTGTTTTGGTATTTGAAAGGATTGTGGGATATCCACATATATGTCTAAGAAGTGTGGGCCTGGAGGCCCCTGAACTGTCTGAAGTGAAGACCCACATTTACATGTTGTCAGCATGTGAGTAAGGTCGAAGCCCAGGTGGTAGAGGGTTTGTCATGTGAGAAGAGAAGAGGGTGGGCACAGAGTTCTGGGGAATACCACCTCTTAGAGGAAGGAGTGGCCAGAGGAAGAGATGCCTGCCAAGGATGCCTACTAGGAGCAGCTGGAGAGATAGGAGGTGAAGTGGGGGAAGTGTAGACAGGAACCATGCAATGTTTTGAGGAGGAAGCGGGAAAGGGGCAAAAGCCAAGGAGAGGTCAAAGAAGATCAGCAGAGAGTGGACTTAGCACAAATTGGCCACAGGCGACCATGGTGGGTTGATGAGTTTTCCCTTGTGCCCCTTGTCCCTGGAATGACGGGGCCCCAGTCTGGCTAGGTTGGTCAAGCCACTTAACTTCTGTGGGTCTCTGTTTGCTCATCTATCAATTGGGCACGATACCAACAACTTCCTTAAGGACTGTCCTAAAGATTACTAGCAAGATGCTCAGTGTCTTGATGATGTCTCTGCCCTTCACTCCTAGGTCTTTGTCCTCCCTCACCCAAATCTCACCCTCAGAGCTCATCTGACAATCTCTTGCCTCCCATATCATCTGTGCCTCTCTCCACAAATTCCCTTGTGTTTAAGTTTTCTGTGAAAACTTTATTCTGATATGAACATGCATGATAGGAGAGCACTGCACTTCTTCCCCCATCCTGCCCTCCCCAGCCCTCCTGCAGAAACACAATCTCACCCTTACTCCAAACCCCAGTCACCCCTTCTGATTGTGACTTGTATTCTCGGGAAGTTGAGGGAACAAATGAGGTAAATGTCTCCTTTGAAACATACTGCCCTTTGAATGATTCTAAGTGGAGATATTAAAGTGACCCTTCTGTTTTCTCACCAAAAGGATGCATGGCTGCTAGAAAACCAACAACAGGGTTAACCACACCTAGCATGAAAATGCTCCCAACCTAAAGCACTGTAATTATCTTCAGAAGAATTTTTAGCTGCTGCTCCATTATCATCTTTCAAAAAAATTTGACAAATATTTGTCGAACTTGTACCTGCAAGGAACTTGCAAAGCACAGATCTGATCGTGTCATTCTTCAACTCAAAAGCCTTCTGTGCCTTCCTATCACAAAAGGAAGTCAACACTGCTTAATCTGACCTACAAAGCCAGCCTTGTCTTACCACACCCCCTACTCTAGCCTCATCTGGCTGCTGCTCACTCTCTCCACTCTACCTCCTGGGTCTTCCTGAAATCCCACCCTGCTCTTGCCGGCACAATGACTTGCCATTCTTCAAAATCTAGCTTAAAAGTACCATGAAGTCCAGACAGAATGAACTGCTTGTTCTTGTTTGCTGATGTTTCTGGCAGGCATGTATTCATTCCACAAAGATTTTGCCTACTATGAACCGAGCACACCTCGTTTGCCTTCTTTCTTTACAGGGCACAGGTGGTAACTCTTCTATGCCGGCCTCTATCAAAAGGATTTCCCATTGGTGACAAAACTATAGCAACTGGTAATTCTTTGATTTCACAAATTATGGTCCTGATTAATAAATACAGAGTCAAGAATGTTAAAATTTAGAAAGCAGCTAGTAATTATCCCAGAATGGTTTTTTAAAAATTATATACGCTCTGTTACCCAATCATGCTTAGCATAGCCATGGGAGATGTCCTCCTATATTCAGGCTTTGTTCAAATTTTATTAATTTTGGATGTTCCCAGAAGGCTTCTACTCAAGAGAGCTAGTATTGTTTGGAGGTCCGTGGAATCAGAAAGCTCATTCCTAAGGAAATAAATGGCTTCTCTACACGATACATAAACAATTCACCAGCTATCAGCCATCAAATTTGGATTATTAAGAGCCAATTTTTGTTTTTCTTTTGACACATGCTTAAAATTCTCTCAAAATTTCTGTGCATAAACAGGCCCCAGTTTACGCAACCCCTGCATATTACCCGCTGCCATTACAACAAAATATCTCATGGCGCAATGAATCTTTGAAACGTCTTTCTTTTCCCTCATGTTTGTTCCCTTGAGCTGGAGTGCATTTCCCAGCATGATTCTAAATCATACCCAGTTGTAGTGCCAGAGTGCAGTGAAAAAAGCAGAAACCAATTTGAGTATTTTGGAGAGAATTTAATATAGGGAATTCATTATATCAGTGACGAAAGAGTAGAGAAGCCAAAAGAGATTAGCAACAGCTGGAAGCTACCAAGGCTGGGAGGGCAAAGGGGGCAGAGCGTGTTAATGGAGCCCAGGATTCAGCATCAACTGGCAGGCGCCAGTGCCCAAGAGGAGAAAAAGCTGTAACCAAAGACAGTGCCCAACGTAGAGAGAGGGAGAAAAGTGCCATGGCTTCTCCCCTTCCCACTCCAATCTTTCAGGAGCTTCCATTGGCCAAATGGAAGCTACATCCAGCCACTGGGCAAGGACGCTGAGAAGCGTGGTTCCCTGAAACAGCAGACAGGAGCCGGCAGAGGCAGGGAGTGGGGCTGAAAGCAAAGGGGAGCACAGCCCGGGCCCTTGAGTTCCAGAGATGAAGCTCTGCCGCACCGTAGCCACTGCTAATCCAGGGGTCCTCACAGACCTCCTCGTAACCCACGCATGCGCAGCAAGCCCCAGCTAACCGGACGCTGTGCAAGACGCCCTCTCTCCTCCGCGGGGGCTGGCCAACTTGTGGGAAATACAACCTAACTAAGTTTTGTTTTGTTTTTCTAATTAAGTTTTAAAAATACTTTTCTAAGGGAGAAATTAATACCTCTGCATTATGATCATGTCCCATATTTACATTTCAAGTGGTTTTCAGGAGTTTATCTCCAATTAATAAATGTCTTTCTTTTCAACATTTAATATTCAAATACCTGCCCATAAAAATGCATCTTTCCTTTTTTTGCCACATTTATTCCCTAGAGGTTTTTCTTGGTTTGGTTCTGTGTTTAGCAGAACTTTCAAGTAGGACGTTGACAGCTTTAGGCAAATTTAAATAATCTCCTTTAAATCAGAAGAAAACTCTTAGTGCACTGCAGGATTCCTTCGCTAGGCTGAGCCCCAGCCCTCTGAAAGTCATTTGCCCAAAACATTGAGCACGTACTCCTGGGAAATTCTGCACATGCTGGGAAAATCAGAACCATGTAGAGCAATAGGAATCTGCTTAAAAGCACCTCGGATAAGGGGAAGCAACAGAGAAAAATCATATTTCTATTCACAATTAAACAGGAGTATTAAAACCACATATTGACTTTTGGAAACTATAATCTTCAGAAAATCTTGTCTATGTTTAAACCACAATATACAACCCCCTTACTATTTTACATTCATTTTTTATTATAAAAATAATAAATGTTCACTATAGGATATTTAGAAAATAAGGACAAGTATAATAATTAAAATTTTTAAAAAATTCATAACTCCAACATCCAAAAATAACCTCTATTAACATTTTGATGCATATCGTGTGTGTGCGCTTGCGCGTGTGTGTATGTGTGTAAAACAAGGTTGTGGACATACCACACATACAGTGTTATATACTGATTTTTATCATTTACCATTTTATTTTGAGGATTTACCCATACTATAATTTTCCCCATTAAAAAAATCATTTTAATTGGCTCATAATATTCCATGTACTATAATTTATTAAATTATTTCCCTTTTGTTAGACATTTAGGAACCACATTGCTACTTATGCCTTGACAAGCCAGTGTAAGACTGGTTTTTAGTCTATAAAAAGGAAGTAACATCATCCTGAAAGAAGCTGGCATTTCCTCTTCTGAGCCCCTGGTTATCTCGCAGCTGTCTCTGGTTTCACATGAGCTGCATTTGCAGGCTTCTCCTTTTGTTACACTGAAGGGTAGGAGTGAGAAAAGAGGCCACCACCTAGAGGAGCTTGGACCAAAGGAGTGGCAATGAAGCATCATTAAAGTGATGATTTTGAAAAAGATGAGCCTTGTTCTTTATAAATTACAGGTCACTGCTGACATATTTAAGAGTATATATAAACATATACATTTAGATCCTTGGAAACCCCTATTGAGTGAGTGATGAATTACGAATGCCAGAGAAGGCTATGGTTAGCTCCTGATTTGATTTATTTGGGATGCCCATTGGATTTTCTTGTTCCTCTTGTGTTTTTCTAGTAGACATCAAGGATTTGGAGTGAGAATGGCGGAGAGTAGTCTTTACAGCACTAAAAGCTGTCTTATTAAACATGTTTATACTATTGCTATATTTATACTATCCCATATATATTTATATATAGGAAAATAATAATGAAAACATTATAAGATTGTTGTAAGAATTAAATGAGATGATGCATAAAGAATTTAGCTCAACGACTGGCTAACAAAATACTCCACAGGCATCACATGCTATTAGCATCATCATCATCTTCATTTGAACAGGACTTTATAGCTTACAAAGAACCTTCACATACATTTACACTTTTAGTTGCCACCACGACTCCAAGAAGTAGGCAAGGATGAGGATCCTTTTGGTCTCCAGGTACTTGCACACTGCAGCTTACAATGGTGACCTGCTCATTTGCTAATGGCCATTTAAATGGCCATACTGGACTGAATTATTATAGAGTGTGACTTTGGCAAAAGCAAGGAGAATGAGCGGACAAGTTATGGCAAACTGCTCTCTCTTCTAGCAGAGACATAGGCTCCAGACTCCCTGCTAATGAACTGTTTGATTTTAGGCAAGTTACTTAAATTGCTCTCAGTGTTGGCCAATGTCAATAATAGTGATAATAATAATACCACTGCATCCTCTAATCTGGGGTTAATGTTACAAGCACAAAGGAAGATAAGGCAGTCAAAATTATGTCTCTTTTTAGGAGTGGAACTTGATTGAAAAGTATTCTGACAAGACTTTTCTAAACAACAGAGCATTTACTAATTGAATATAACAATCTAAGCATTCCTTTGGAGTGTTTAATATGAGCATTTAACATCCTCTTCTTTCCAATGGAGCTGCTTGCAGCTCAGGTATACAGGAGTCCTCCAAACTATTCCAACACAGATCTACACACTTTTATTTTTCTTTTTAGGAAGATTGGCCCTGAGCTAACATCTGTTGCCAATCTTCCTCTTTTTCTTTTTTCTCCCCAAAACTGCAGTACATAGTTGTATATCCTAGTTGTAGGTCCTTCTAGTTTTTCTACGTGGGATGCCACCTCAGCATGGCTTGATGAGTGGTGACTAGGTCCACGCCCAGGATCCGAACCCGCGAACCCCAGGCCGCCGAAGCGGAACTGGAGAACTTAACCACTACACCGCTGGGCCGGCCACAAGATCTACACACTTTTTAAACACCCATCTAGCGATAAAAGTTGGAGGAGAGTTACATTTGGGGGAAAATAATCCAAGAGGATAACCACGATTCAGTGAGAGAATGGTTCCAAAGTTGCATTCCAGGTCAAGGTCATGGCTCCCTGCATAAACTGAAGAGCCCAGGGGCCTCAGAGTCAATAGTTTGGCACTTCTGAGTGTTCCAGGTCAAGCTTAGTGTTTACATGGTTCATCAATTTGTTTTCAAAGAGATGCCTCAAAGTCAGCAGGGTTAATCAATTCTAATCATGAGGCAATCAAACAGCCAGCAAAGGCATCCCATGAGGGGATGAAGGAAGAAAGCAGGACACACTCACCACTCGACTGTCCTAATCATTTAAGAACCAGTCAAGACAGACCCAATCATGCCAACCTTCTGTTGCATATTAGCACTCAACCATTAACCAACTCAACAAGTGTTCCTTTCATTTTCAAAATATTTTTATAGACACAACTGAAAAGCAATCTCTTTGGTTTCATTAAGTGCTAGGATGGGAATTGTAAGACAAGTACATCAGCAGAAGGACATACCTTTTCCAAATTACCAGGACAGGCAAGGAATGAAACAGGAGGGTTGGTTAAAACATGGGCTTAGAGTTCCCAGCCTGGTGGAGAGCTTTTCTGGAAACACAAAAAGAGGCAGAAATAGAAGTGATATTTGGGTGGTGTTAAACTATATTACGCTCCACCCAAGAGAAGATGTGGATGTCAACTGCCTTCCACAGATCACCAAACTAGCACAGATAAAGCACAGAGCAGTAACAAGACTTGAATGATCCAAACAGCTGCTTAAAGTTTCCTTCTGTTAAAAACAGAACATCTGACAAATTCTAGACTTGTCTTGGCATTATTGTCTCAGAATACAGAGGAAGCAAGGAAGCTAGTTGCAACACTGGATTCACGCTGGGCGAACCAAAAGGAATGTGCAGGTGATATCTAAGGGTGGAGTCTTGGAGAATTAAGCAAGTGTTTCACCTAACTCTTGTTGACTTAAAAAAACCAAAAAGCTATCAAAACATTTATCAAAAAATACATACAATGAATGATGTCTGTGATTTTCTTCAAAATTATCTAGTGGCAGCAGGAAACGAGTGGAGTGTAGTAGGTGGGGGTATAGAAAAAACAGGATTGTCTATGAATTGATAATTGTTGAAACTAGGTGATAGGTCCACGGGGATTCGTTATACTACTCTCTCTATCTGTGTATGGTTGACATTTCCCATAATAATAAGTAAAACAAAACAAGATAAAATAATATATGAGTCATTCCGAGGGGAAAAAAAAACTCTAAAAGGAAGAATGACTTAAAGAGATGACGAGTTTTCAAAAAAGAAACAGTCTATTGATAGAGGCACAAACTATTCAATTTAGGGAGAAAGAGTGTGTGTTTTTGGAGTGTGGGATGGGGAGGCGGTATCTAAAGCAGTGTGACTCCACCAGGGGCCATTTGGAAATTTGTGGGGGCATTTTTGCTTGTTGTAATACCTGGTGGCAATGCTGGTTCTCAGTGAGTGGAGGACCACACATGCTAAAAGTTCTTCAATCCAAGGACCATAGAATTGCCCCCACAATGCCAGTATCGCCCCCACTGAACAGCACTGATATGAGGAAACCATAGTGCCAAAGTGGCCCCTGAGGAAGCTCTTTATTTACCTGATCTTTTTTGTGTGTGTGTGTGAGGAAGATCGGCCCTGAGCCAACATCTGCCAATCCTCCTCTTTTTGCTGAGGAAGACTGGCCCTGGGCTAACATCCATGCCCGAATTCCTCCACTTTATATGGGACCCCGCCATAGCGTAACCACTTGCGCCACCAGGCCGGCCCCGTTATTTACCTGATCTTAAAAGCACACAGCTTATGAATGGGAAGGATAAACAGTAAAGGATGAATAATAAAGACGCACATTGACTCTTAAGAAGTGGGTCAAGAAAGCCAAAGACTGAGTGATTAGCTTGCCAAGGTTCAAAAGTCAGCATGATACTGAGATACAGTAAGAATATAATATTTGCAGGTTTCAGAAAGAAGGGAGAATTTCCTATAGTCTAGAAAAGGTAGCACAAACGTGTCTAAAAGAGAATTGGAGAGCAAAATGGTAAGAGGGTAAATGGTGAGAAAGCACCACCAGGAGATTACGCCCATACTCCAACGAGGCTGAGCGAGTTCCACTTACCCTAGAAGACTCAACCCTCACCTCAGGCTCTGGGAGCAGTCCTGTCCCCATTCGGGAAAATCTAATAAGCCACAGGCCAGTGGCTCCATCAGTGGGTGAGCAAGCCTGACCTATGGAGACAGCGTTCCTGGTCTGGCCTCTCGCCAACTGATCAGGTCCTAACTTCATGGAGCTTATAGTTTGGTTTGGGGAAGCAAGACGCTTTAAAACAATTCCGAATGTCAAAAGACACCGTAAGATTAAGTCCTAAATAAGTTGCACAGATGGTTAACAGCGTAAGTCAAAGAAAGGAATAGCTGCAGCTTCGAGCTGGCAGGAAGTGCTTTATGAAACAAGAGGGCATGTGACTCTGATCTTAAGAGGGGCAAGTTTTGAATCACCATAGAAAGAAAGAGAAGCACATTTGTGCAACGTACAGAATTGGGAGAAGGAAAGAAAATGAACAAAGGCTTCATCCTCTGACCATGTCTTGACCCAGGACTTCAACGCTAACAACTTCCCTAGCCGGCCAGTGCTTGGACTCGGCCTCTTGTCTCACTCAGCCCTTGAACATCCCTGGGCTCCTGACCTCCATGGTGCACCTGCCTCTGACTCATTGCTCTTGGGCCCTCGGGTTTCCATGTACTCTGGCCTCAGATCCCTCAGATCTCTTTTGGCCAAATGCCACCAGTGCCTTGACCTGATACAAGGAAGTGTCACTGGCCACCCCTGGACAAACAGCCTGGACCATTCCCAAGAAAGGGAATGAGCACAGCCGTTCTACATGGAGAGGGAACCAAATTCACAGTCTTTGGGTGCTTTCATGTAACCAAAGTCAAGGGAACATTTGTCCCAAAATGTTTTCTTTTTTCTCTCTAGGCTTTGATAGATTCCTTTTTATTTATTCATTTTTTTTTTTTATTTTCTAAAAATTGGTACCAAACCTGATAGAAATTCACTTATATGCATCATTAATGATAGACTGGAATGTTTTTGAATAATATTTACTAAAATGTAGGTTTTTGAATCAGTAGCAGTATAGTGTCTGGAATCAGCTTAAAAAGTATTGATCTGGGGCTGGCCCTGTGGCCTAGTGGTTAAGTTTGGCGCACTCCGCTTCAGTGGCCTGGGTTCAGTTCCTGGGTGTGGACCTACACCACTTGGAGGTGGCCATGCTGTGGCAGCGACCCACATACAAAATACAGGAAGACTGGCACAGATGTTAGCTCACGGCCAATCTTCCTCAGCAAAAAAAAAAAAAAAAAAAAGCATTGATCCATCAGTTACACCAAGAGTTGATAACCTATATGAGTCATGATACAAACTGTAGCAAAAATAAACCTGCTGTGTAACTCATGCCTATGCTGGGGCCATAATACTCAGCCTGAAAGAAATCATTATGTTCCTTCTAAATGTGCTTTTTTAAAAACTACATATCATACATCTTTTATACCTTAATTAAGTTACTGCCATTCACAGTCCTATAATTAAGGAAGATTTTTTTTCTTCTAAAGTTAGAAACTGTATTTCCTAGTAAAATGCCCAAGTAGACACAAATTAGGACAGGGTTGACTACATAACAAAAACGCATTAAAATACAGTGCCTGCGGAGGTGGGTGAGGTGAGGGCAAGCGGAACGCTGTGCTTTTTCTTTGTTGACAACTCTGCCAACACCATGTTTGGGTTCTTGGGTTGGTGCTTATCTGAAATCATGTTGACACAGGCATGAATGTTCTGAATTTTTGAAGGATGCCTGTGTGTGTGTGTGTGTGTGTGTGTGAGTGTGTGTGTGTGTGTGGGTGGCTGTTATTGCTATGCTTGCTGGAGCACATTTCTCTTAATGAAGAGCTTTTGAGAAGCTGTAAAAATTTCACAACATATAAACACTTGATAACAATGGCATGTTTTCCTTGGGAAAAACAACTGGAGACTCAAAGCAGAAGATGCTGTTCATGTACAAACACTTGGGGGTGGGGGAATACTGGAGAGTTTCTATGCCGACAGTTTTCTAGCAGTTTCTAGAAAGACCACCGCTTGGACACATTACCTTAGTGTAGTTACAATTGAGTTTTCAGGACTGTACTCAGCTCTTTATTCTGAAGTTTCAATCTTATTCCACTCTACATTTTAATAGACTCCAAATTGCTAATACTAACATAAACTGATGAAGAGATTTCTTCTTCTTCTTCTTCTTTTTTTTGTGAGGAAGATCAGCCCTGAGCTAACATCCACGCCAATCCTCCTCTTTTTGCTGAGGAAGACTGGCCCTGAGCTAACATCTATTGCCAATCCTCCCCCTTTTTCTCCCCAAAGCCCCCGTAGATAGTTGTATGTCACAGCTGCACATCCTTCTAGTTGCTGTATGTGGGACGTGGCCTCACCATGGCCGGAGAAGCGGTGCGTCGGTGCGTGCCCAGGATCCGAACCCCGGGCCGCCAGTAGCGGAGCACACGCACTTAACCGCTAAGCCACAGGGCCGGCCCCAAGAGATTTCTTCTGAATGCCAAACTAGAAAGAATATTTTCCTTATCCACAGAATCTGAATAGGACATGAGATAAAAAATCCAGCATGGTGTCTCCTACATCAAAGGTTCTTCAAGTAGTCACTCAAATGTCTGTTGATTGATCACTATGCAAAGAGCAGATCAAAGACAAATATTAAAAATGAATTATGAAGTTCAGGCTTATTCAAACCCCGAGCATGTGAAGTTTTACCCATTGAAAGTAAGTGTGCTTCTGTCTAAAATCTTATTTCAGTTTCCTAAATTCTTCAGCTATGTTTAGAGAGTATGTTGTCAACTCATCTTTGCATAGTGAACACACTTTGATTCTAAGAAACATAAATTAGAAATATAATGTTAATTTTATATAGCATAAAAATATGTGAAGAACTTTGAATGTTATGTACATATCATTGATTTGTACATATCAGCCCCTGCTGGACCTGACTCCTACATTGCCTGCAGAAAGTAGGTCAGCAAGCCAGGACAGAAGAGCAGCCTCCCCAGGCCAGGCTGGGAAAACCTTCCTTAAGCGTGTTGTCTACGGCCCAGCTGTTGGTCTGGCAGCACCAAGAGCCAGCAGGTCACTTCTGGATCCCAGCCTGCTGAGTCAGTCCTATTGCTGACGGAGCGGGACAACCCTGCAGTATGCCCCCACGATACTGTGTATTGGGTAACTTTCATTTATCTTAAAAAAACAAAACAAAACAGAACCCCAAAAAACCTCAAATAAACAAATAGTTTTATCAAATAGGCTGCTTAAAACCATTTTCTTTTATCAGCTTGTTCAAGAGCGAAAGAGGAACAGAATAGCCAGAAATCTATTAAATGCCGCCCCGGCTCTATTCTCATCCCCTAGTGCTGTTTTTTCCAGTGTTCCAGAATTCTCAGTCCTCAAAAAAGAATGCTTGTAAGAAGGTGTGCTGTTTCACTCATTCCACTCTGACACCAAATTTTTTTTCTCCACACCAACCAATTCTCCAACTCTCTGGACACCAACTGAGTGTCCTACAATTCAATTTAATTCTGACACTAACTATCCAGAGTCAGTGCACACCTCACAGGTTAAGGGCTCAGTCCCACAAGACTGCCCCCATTTCAGATGGCAGCTGCAAGTCCTGGGTTGTCACTGGTACTTCTGACCAACTGGCTATAAGTTTTGGGGTTCGCGCAACCCCCTCCTCAGGTTTGCTAATTCACTAGAATGGTTCACCGAACTCATGAAAACACTTTACTTATATTTCCAGTTTATTAGAAAGGATTCAACTTAGGAACAGCCAAATGGAAGAGATGCATAGGGCAAGGTATAGGGGAGGGACCCAGAGCTTCCATGCCCTCTCTGGGTGTGCCACACTCCCAAGCATCACGATGTGTTCACCAACCCAGCAGGTCTCCAAACCCCATTGTTTATGGATTTTTATGGAGGTTTCATTGCTTGGATGATTGATTAAGTCATTGGCCATTGTGGTTGAACTTAAACTCAAGCCCCTCCCTCCCTCCAGAGGTCCAACCCTCTCATCATGGCTTGATCTTTTTGGAGACTAGCCCCTATCCTGGAGCTACCTTGGGGCCAGAAAAGAGAAGCCTAATTAGAACAAAAGAGGCTCCTATCATCCAGGAAATTCCAGAGATTTAGGAGCTCTGTGTCAGGAACTGGTGACAAAGACCAAATATATATTTCTTATTGTAATCATACAAGGTTTGTTGCTTTTATTGATTCAGTATAGAGGGGAACAAAACCCATAACTCCCTTCTATTTGCTTCATTACCCCTAATCCCACCTGGAAGCTTACTGGCAGATTATAGCCTTCACAGCCATGAGAAATGATTTTGTTTCTGGTAGCATTGCCTTCTAGAAGCCCCTTTCAGCTTACTTTCCATTCTAGCTCTTGTGAGCCAATTGACTGTTGCTTGGTCACTGGCTAAAAGCAGATCAAGGATGGGTACTAAAAACGAGTTAGGAGGTTCAAGCTTACTCAAACCCCAAGCACACAGAGTTTCACTCATTTAAAGCTGCCCTTGGTCCACAGATCAAGGCTGCTTTTCTCACTAGAGTTGGTCTTTGCATTGGTCACCAGCTCCCCAGGGGGTTTAGATAGGAAACTGCTGTAGCCCTTCGGCCATGGGAAAGTGGGGTTCTGACTCTGATGGGCCCAGCAAAATCAGGGAGACCTACCTAAGAGGGAGGAAGGGGGAAAAAGATGCCCCTACCCCCTCAGAAACCCTGAAGTCTCCTCCCTTCCCACTCTTCCCCTCCCTGACCCCCATACTCACCAAAATGCCTCATAGATTCTCACCTAAACGTGGTTGTTTTTAAATTTTATGTAACAGTAACTTCTAGAGAATATGATCATATATCTACATATACATTTTGGGATACCCTTTTCTCAGAGCCTTTGAAATACTTCCAGCCACCAGAGGAGTCGACTCTTGTAGGTTTATAGTACAACCTGAGTTTTAAATTTAGGTTATTGGTTCCTGCCTGAAGTGTCAGTGAGAGCTGGCGGGAGGAACCAGAAGCTCAAGACCCTAGAACAGATGTGGGCTTTGAATGTCAGCAGGGCTGGGAAACATTCCAAGAGCAGATGTCACAGTTCTTCCCCTCAAGACTTCCAAAAAAGCACTATGAGAAATAAAGGAACTGTGTAGCCAGGGCTGAGGCCTTATGCAACTGCAGGGGGCGCCAGTCACTGGAAGACAGTGTGAATGGCTCCGCCCGGCGCTGTACAGATACAGGCCTCTGAGAACAAGCACGCTTTTTTCCACAATGTGCCTCCTGAGACACGCACCACAGGGAGCTTCCTGGGAGAAGGGCCATTTCCTGTCCTGGGCATGGAAGAAGACTCGCCACCCCACGAATCTGAGAGGATGTGGCTGTCGTAAATACGACTTAATTCTGTTCCTCATCCACCCAGAGCCCTCCCTGGGGGCCTCCCCTTGTATTTTGGAAAAAGCCCAAGTTTGGAATGAGGAATTTTGAAGACTGGTTCTGCTACTTTTGGGCTGTGTGGCCTTGGGTAAGTTACTTACCCTCTCTAAGTTGCGGTTCTCATCTGTCCAGTGAGTTAACTGTATCTAACACTTGGATTTATCACATCCAGTAAGGAGACTTCTGCCTTTCCTGGTAGATTCTGGCTGGGCCTTTTTGTGTGGGGTTAGGGTAAGGGAGAAAATGAGAAGGGCCAAGGTAGGCTGATTTGATTTATATGGGAAAGAATAGAGAATTGCTAGAGGAAGAAGGAAAA
Organism: Diceros bicornis minor; assembly: GCF_020826845.1. Taxonomy (NCBI): domain Eukaryota; kingdom Metazoa; phylum Chordata; class Mammalia; order Perissodactyla; family Rhinocerotidae; genus Diceros; species Diceros bicornis. Next base: position 12,264,159 of record NC_080755.1, on the reverse strand, counting down.
ATCCATTGGAAAAAGATGAGGAAAAGGAGACAGAGAGAAGAGCCAGAGCAGGCTGAACCGGGGGAAAATTTGGGAAAATGTGGAGGAAAGGAGAGAGACTCATGGGACAGCTGTAGAACACGTAAACATATTTAGTGAGAATTGGGGGACTTTTGTGTGAGTATTAAATCGTCCTTTAGCATTTTTAGAGATAATTCAGTTAAATAATCGAAGAGTTTTATCAAATAGGTTGTTGAAAACTATTTCCTTCATCAGTTTGTCCAAGAGTGAAATAAGAACAGAAACACCCAGAAGCCTATTAAATAAATGTCCCCTCCTTGGCTCCATTCTCACCCCCAGCTCTGAACTCCAGCAGGTCAAGGACCGGAACACGCCACTGTAACCCTGGCCTTCCGCAGGTGTGGCTGCTGGCACGCAGATGCCAATCAGATGTGTCAGTGAATTTACTGTTTTCTGTGGCGCTTGCAGCTTTCAAGCCTGAACAAGGTTGAGAGAGAATTAAAGCCTTTGACTTCATTGCCATGGGTCATGGGTCCCATGAGGTGTGAGGTGGAGCTGACCACTCTCAGGGAACCTCTGAGATGAGCCATAAACTTTCCAGAAGCATCTGTACAGAGTTTGTTTATGTCATTCAAAGCTTCCTGAATCCAAAAGAAATCTCATAAAAAGCCAGCTAAACCACTTGTGCATTCTAAGACATTTCCTAATCTTTTGACACTAGCAATAATAAAATGGAAAAAAAATACCTTGGAGTGCAAGGAAATGGTTTTGTCTAAACCTATGGGCAGGGGATATTCTGCATTGTGAACTGACGGGTTTTAATATTTGATGCAAGCATCTGAACACACATATTTTTAAAACTTTTTCCTTTTTTTTGGTCCTATAATATTCACTTGTTTTAGTGGTCCCCAAAGTGAAATGGGTGGTTTTATATAGGAATTATATTTGGAAATAGAGTCAGAGGAATTCATGAAGGCTGAACCACTGGCTTATGTTATGTTTTAGTTTTAGAGACGATTCCCATCAGATTTCTTTGTGTGATTTTTGTGTATCCTCATAAAACTGAGAGCTAAATAAAGGAGAAAATAAGTAAATTTTGTTTCCCTCTTTTTTTTTTTGGTGAGGAAGATCAGCCCTGAGCTAACATCCGTGCCCATCTTCCTCCACTTTATGTGGGATGCCGCCACAGCATGGCCTGACAAGCTGTGTGTCAGTGCGCACCCAGGATCCGAACCCGGGACGCCAGCAGTGGAGCGCTCACCCTTAACCGCTATACCACAGGGCCGGCCCCTTGTTTCTCTCTTATGATCCAACTTCTCACACCCATCTCGTTTTTATTTTGCTGCAGAATGTTTCAATTCACTTAACCTCCACCCTCATGTGCAGTGCACAGAACTAACTGTATCATCCCTTTATCTCTGTCGGGAGGAAATAAGGCAAATCACTTGCCCATGAAACTGAAATGCTCCCGATGGGGTTGAAGCCGCGTCTAGATTAATGAAGCCCTCTACTCACAGATCTTTCCACATGACGCAGACAGAAAGACAGGAAACCTGACCTTCATTCACCAACTCTATGGAACGCAAAGCACCTATTCCCACAGTCTTAAAAATTGACTGCAGGACAAGCAGCAAGTACAAACATTAACCGAAAGTCCTCCCACCGTGACTCCATTCTCAGGAGAGAACAGGCTGTTGTAAACGTGTGCCCATGGGGCCTGGAGATGTTTTCAGAGGAATGGCCAGAACTGGCATTCTTATTTCTATTCCAGGGGCAACTTCCACACCACTTCAAAGAAATAATGGCATTTCTCTTCCTGAAGGAAAAGAATGTTAGTGTAGAATTTTAAAGATACAAAAAAGAGACAGGTAAAATAAAATCACAGAATCCTAAAATTTTTGGTGTAAATCTTTCTAGGCATCTTTTACACATGTTTATGTTTATAAAATATAAATATATATATATACACACACAAAAATATATGATGGAAAATAAAATGACTATATATTTGCTTGATAAATTGATTTTTTAAATTAACTATATAACATGAATATGTTCCCACTTCATTAAATATTATTTCATATCAGCATTTGAAATGGCTATATAATGTTGCATTATATATTATAATGTTGCAGGGTGGTGCTATTATTTTATTTAACCAATTTAAATCAATTCCAATTGCTGGACATTAATCCCAATTTTCTGCTATTAAAATCAATACTTCATTAGCTGTCTTTGTATACAGATGTTGGCAAATTTCAGCAATAAATTCTTTGGCATAAATTTGGGGATGTTGAAATGCCGGTTCACAGAGCACGCCCATTTTAAAGGCTTTGACATGCAACTTTAAACATCAATTTTCAGTCTTCCTAGTCTCGCCAACATTGAACATTATCTTAACAAAAATACTTTGCCAATTTGATAAAAGAAAAATGTTATTTCAGTGTGGTTTTGCTATGAATTTCTATGACTGTTAATGAGGTTTAAGGGTTTTTTCCATCTGTTTATTAACCATTAACATTTGTCTTTTCGTTTTAACCATTTATATCCTTTCCCTAATTTTTTGGAATATTTCTCTTTTTCTTACTGATATAGAAGACCTCTTCAAATATTAAGGATAGTAACCCTTTGTTAATATATTGGCAATTTTTTCCTGGTTTGCTGTTTACCTTAATTGTATTTATGATTTTTTTGATGTACAGAGTGTTTCATTTTTATGCAGTAGAAACAATCTTCTCCTTCACATTTTCTGACTTGGGCTGTATAGGCTTAGAAAAGCTTTCTCTAAGTCCCACAGACTTTCGTCAATAAATCATAATCATGTCCGGCCTCGTAATAGCTCTTGTATTATTGTGCAGGGTGTAATCAGTAACTGAAGGCCGGGACCAGCTCTTTTGCTTCCTTCCTGCCTAAGTATCCTGTATTTAGTAGAACATAAGCCATTCACTAAAAACATGTTTTAATTGAGCACCTACTATATTCCAGGTTTTTAAAATATACATGGGACAGACACCAGTACACAACTGCTTCTTCGTGAATTCCACCAGCACGTATTGAATAATTAACACAGGCGAACAGTGCAGAGACCAGGGCGGGAAGAGAACAGTGATGAATCCAAAAAAGTCCCGGCCCCTTGAGAAATTTATAGTTCAATACACTCTTGAGGGATTAGAGAGAAATAAGATTTAAAAGAGACAGGTGAATAACTGAAACACAACGGAGAAAGGATAGGTACCTTGTGAGATGGGTAGAAACTCTCAGTGCTCACATGATGGGGATCAGGGATGATCGTGGAGAAAGTGGCATCTGAAATGAGCCTTACAGGTCCAGATGAAGGAGAGCATTCTCTTTTTCCTGCCGTCAAAGAGAAGAGGAGGCAGGCCCGGTCGACCCAATTTCTCCCTGTAGTACTATTACCAGTCAAATATACTTGTAATCAACCCACAACGCCCAGAGGAGGGACTGAGTGAGGGGCTTAGGAAAAGAGAGAATTTCTTTTTTTTTTTTTTAATAATTTTATTTATTTATTTATTTATGTCCCACAAAGCCCCAGTAGATAGTTGTATGTCGTAGCTGCATGTCCTTCTAGTTGCTGTACGTGGGACGCGGCCTCCGCATGGCCGGAGAAGCAGTGCATCGGTGTGCGCCCGGGATCCGAACCTGGGCCGCCAGCAGCGGAGCGCGAGCACTTAACCACCAAGCCGCGGGGCCGGCCCAAGAGCATTTCTTTATACTTTTGCACTTACATTTTGCTTGTGGTATTTTTTGCTGTTCAGACAATTTTCTCTCTTATGTAGTTAAATCTTTTTGGATAGTATGGAAGATTGTATTTTCCAAAGATGGCCACAGCAATATATATCCCATTTCCTATGCTCTTCCTAGAATGTGACCTTACCAGGATTCATTGAGAGGTGGAGTCTGTGTTCCCTGCCCTTGAACCTGGGTGGACCTTTGTAATTTCCTCAACCAACAGAATGTGGCAGAAGTGCTGCTGTGTGACATCCACAGCTAAGTCCTAAAAGGCATTCGTAGCTGACTCTCTTTTTCTCTCTTGGGATACTTGCTGTTTGATCCCAGCCACCGTATTGTGAGGAAGTCCAGGCCACATGGAGAGGCTGGATATGAGTGTTCTCACCAACAGCCCCAGCTAGATTCCCAGCCAACAGCCAGATGAGTGAACAAGGAAGAGTTGAGGGTCATGATGTGGTTTACATCTTGAGATGATTATTGTGTCTTCTGGAGACTTGACTGGGGGGAGAGAGACTATAGACCAGGTGTGGAAGCAGGGAGACCAGATAGGAGGCTATAGCAATAATCCAGGAGAGAGATGATGTGGTTTGGGTTAGGGTTATACCACTGGAGCAGGTGAGAAGTAGTCCTATTTGGGAAATGTTTTAAAGGTAGACCTGATGGGATTTGCTGGTGGAGTTGGGAGTTGGGAGGGAAAGAGAGGAGTCACTGATGACATCTAGAGTTTTAGCCCAGGGAATTGTGTATTGGATAAGTGACGGTGTCGTTTATTGAGATGAGGACGCCCGAGGGAAGAGCAGCTTTGCAGGGCAGGGAAAATCAACAGTTTGATCTGGGTCAAACTTCTTTGCGAAGCCTGTTGGACATCTAAGAGGAAACACTAAAAAAACAGTGGGATATGTGAGTCTAAAGCTCAGAGAGAAGCCTAAGCTGGAGACATGAACTTAGGAGTCATTGGTACAGTAATGGTGTTCCAGATACTACTGCTGTGTAAGAAATGACACCAAAACTTAGCTTAAAATAGCTATTTCATTTGCCAACCAATCTGTGGGTTAAAAACTCAGGGCAGGGCACAAGAGGAAAGTTTAGTCTCTACTCCACAATTTCTGGGGCCTCAGCTTGAAAGACTCAAGGACTGGAGGCAACATTTTAGCTAGGGCTGGAATCATCTGGAAGCATCTTTATTCACAAATCTGGCAGTTGAGGCTGGCTGTTCACTGGAACCTCAGCAGAGGTTGTCAACTGGAATACTTATAGTGGTTCTTCATGTGACTTGGGCTTTCTTACAGCAAGGCAGCCTTGGGGTAGTTGGACTACTTACACGGAAGCTCAGGTCTCCAAAAGAGAGTGTATCAATGAACAAGCCAGAAGCTGCATCGTCTTTTCTAACTTAGCCTTGGAAGTCATGCAGCATCATATCCACCTCACTCTATGAGCTACAAGAGAGTCACAGCCTGCCTAGATTCAAGGCAGGGTGGGGAGGATGATGACATAGATGCCTTCTCTGGATGGAAGGAGTGCGAGGATCACATTGTAGAAGAGCATGTAAGATGGAGATACTGTTGTGGCCAACTCTGGAAAATACAGATGGTATATATTTATCTGCTACAGATGGTATATATTTAGAGTTTTGTAATTGAATGCAATCACTTAGGAAGCGAGTGTAGACAGAGAGAAGAGGTCCTGACTGAGCCCTGGGCACTCAACATCTAGAGAGTGGGAGGAGGAGGAGCCAGTGGGCAGAAGGAAGCCTGGAGCAAATGCCATTTCTTGCAGTGGCTGTCCCTTCCTGCTGACATTCCTTAGGGAATGGGGTCAGGACAGGTTCTTGCATCAGCACCACTGCAAGTAGGGGCCAGAACCAGCCCTCCCCAGTGGGCACTGCCTGGGGGCTCCACTGAGCACAACTCCTCCGGCCCACCAAGATGATCAGATAGTCATCAGCTCTCGGCCCATAACACCAGGCAGGGTGAGGAGCGTGGTGGGCACAGACCCCTCCTGTGGGGTGGGGATTGCCCAGTCCAGAGAAACCCATCCTTAGAGAGAAGTATTTTTGCCCCTTCTTCAAGAGCTGAAGAATCCTCCAATTTCCTCAACTCCAAAGGAAACTTAACATCCAAACGGTAGCATCTGGATTTAGATTTAACTTGACTTCAGTTTTCTCTAAGAATAGGTGGTGAACATTGCCCTACATCTTGGAGAATTACCTAAACTAAGAGTCCAAAGGTAACAACGTTTTCACCTCCAGGAAAATAAACTGCCAGAAGTTCCCTAAACGGCAGGTCCCAGGTGACAATACAAAATAAAGTCCCTCTTTGCAAAGCCCCTGCTGTGATAGTTAAAATAAACAGTCTGTGTGTTAGAGTTGGAAATTCTATTATTATCCAGCTGTCCTGCTGAAGCGGCTTCTGACCTCTACAGAGAGTTATAAAGACCAAGGCACGTGCTGTTCCTTTACTGTTGTTTTCGCTCATGCAAATGACCCCCTGTTACACCCAGTAAAGCTTAACTGCTAAGTTAAAAACAGCTACATAGCAATTTGGACCCCTCTGGGGTCCCCTGACTGTTTTGCGGTTTTATGCAATTCGTATATTGTATACAAGAAGACTTGACCTGGAGCAGGCAGCAAGAACTGTGTAATTAGAAACACTTCCCAAGGAAATTACAGTGACAAGTGAAGGCTTGAGGATTTCCGCGGGAGCCTGGAGCTGCAAATATTCATTATAGGTACTTGGGAGGCACAGCTGCCCTGCTGAAAACCATGTCTAATTGCTGTGCGGCTGGAGGCGGCGTGGAGGAGAGCCCAGAGCCCCCCGGAGCCAGGGATGGTGTCTATGGCAACACAACGCTCCATTTTTAAACTTTTCATTGCAAAAAAAAAAGAAATTGCTTGGGGTTTTTTTTCTCTTTTTCTTCCTACCAATTTCCGAGTTTGTCCCAGCAGTGACTACTCTCCAGGTCTAACATTTCCTGGTAGCTAATGACTAGCTGCGTTAACTGCCATTGGCTTCACCTCCAGAGTTAGCAACTCCAGCCAGTCATTAATTACTGCTGCAGGAAGCATTTTCCATTCAAATCATTGTTTAATCAAAACAAAAGAAAATGAACTCTTACTGCTGTCAACAACAATCATTAACTCTCCCAAGGAGTCTAAATGGGAATAGTGGCGGTTTTACATTTACGGACAAGTTTCCCTCTGGGAGTCAGTTAAGAAGGGCTTTCTCTAGATATAGCCGAGTTGTTGCCGAGTTGCTCGGAGGACTCTGAGGACTGTTCACTGTGGGGGGGTGGGGAGAATGCTGACCCACAGACAGGAAGACCCAGGACAGTTACACACACCACCCTGGGTCCCCAGTCATTCTTCTTTGTCAGTGTCCTTCTAACCTTGCTGTTAAGCCAAATTCCCTAAATGCTTCTATGGGAGTGCCTGCTTCCACGAGCAGTGCATATGTGAAACCTGCATGCACGACAATACCCACACTTCCTGAGTACTGACAATGTGCCAGGCAGGCGCTGTGCCCATGGTTTATACACACGATCTCCAGTGAGCCCCGTAATGCCCCCAAGAGGAGAGTACAATCGTTATCCCTGTTTTACAGATGGGGACACTGAGACTTAGGGAGGTTAACCCGGCCAGGATCCACCAAATCCTGGTAAACGGTGGAGTCAGAATTTGATTCCTAGTCTTTCCATCAGAGCCTTAGCTTTTTATTTATTTTCTAAACTTTGTGGTAAAATACACATAACATAAAGTTTACCATCTTAACAATTTTATAGTGTACAGTTCAGTGGCATTAAGTACATTCACATTGTTGTGCAACCACCATCACCATCCATCTCTAGAACTTGTTATCGTTTTGCCAAACTGAAACTCTGTACTCATTAAACAAGAACTCCTCATTCCCTCCCCGGACCAGCCCCTGGCAACCACCATTCCACTTTCTGTCTCTCTGAATTTGACTACTCCAGGCAGTGGAATTATGCAGTATTTGTCTTTTTGTGAATGGCTTATTTCACTTAGCATAGTGTCCTCAAGAGTCATCCACATTGTAGCATGTGTCAGAATTTTCCTTTCCAAGGCTGAATAATATTCCATTGTATGGATGCACCACATTTTGTTTGTCCATTCACCCATGGATGAACACTTGGGTTGCCAAATATCTTTTGGCTATTGTGAATAATGCCGCTGTGTGTAACTCTTAACCACTGAGATACATTGAGACTTGGAGGAGTGACTCTTAAAAGAGGACACACAGCCCACAGGCTGCCTGACACATCCCAACTTCAGCAGATCAGTCCATTCGAGAAGGCGCCACTTCGCTCTCAAGAGAGAGGTATCTGAGGCCAACACCTCCTGCAGGTTGGCCAACTGGAGCTCCACAGCTCCACCCTGGCACACCTGACGAGGAATTTAGGTGTTCAATTCCAGTCTGTTTCCCTGAGCCTTAGGTTCTGGGAAAAACAAGTCCCTTCAAGCCATACTGTTCAGGCCAGACTTGACTGCGGGACTCCCCTGCTGAACCGCAGCCCGCCCTGGGACTCCATGGACTCATCTGTCACTCCTGCTGGCTTCTTCCCCCTGGTGGTTCCCAGCGGGCCTGGGGGTGAGCGGTGTTCCCCTCTGAGCAGGGCACCACCATAGGGGCTTGGTGGAAATGTGAGGGGCACGAATGGTTGTCATAATGGTCTGGTTGGGGGGCACTACCGATATTTAACGTGTGGGGCCAGGGACTCGAGGCGCCCTGCCATGCGTGAGGCAGTGGCCCACAACAAAGAATTGTTCTGCATCCTGAATCACTTTCAAATGTCTCATTAAGCAAAAAACCTCATTACAATTATCTGAGCCTAAAACCTAATTATGTTTTACAAGTGAACACAAAGAAATTTTGCATGGCTTTTACACGCATCAGATTTTCCAGGAATGCAACTACTGAGTAAATTCAGAGACTGTGTTTTTTTATATTTGAAACTTTACTTAGAGTTGTTCACCATTTTGGAAAATTACAGCAATGCGGCTCCTAGTGTTTGAGTTGCAAAAATGTATGTACGACTGTATCAGCTGCCTTTGAATTGCCACATTCAGGAGAGTCGACTTTTAGGGCAAGCATCCAACTCATGTCTTAGTCTTCTCGTGTAGTCCTGCCCCAGTATTTACATATCGAAATATACATTATATTATTATACATTTCTACTCTTTTGTTTCTTCTTTAATTTACACTCAGGGCATTACATTACTTTTATTTTTAAACATTATGTGTGTTGGTCGATTATATTAGGTCACAACTCCTCATCCAAAACTCTTGGGGCCAGATGTGTTTCAGAATTCAGAATTTTCCAGATATTAGAAAAGTAGTATGGTGTACATACAATATATTATATAACGCTTCAGTGGGGCCTGGAACAGCATCCTATAATCAAGCATACCAATATTGCCACAGCAAAACATATAGACAGACACATAGAGTGGGACGAATAAAGTCTATACATAGCTTCAGATCAGCTCAGGTCAGGTTTTGCTGACAAAACTAAAAAAAAAAAAAAAAAACAACTTTGGATTTTCAAAGCTTTTTGAATTCTGGATAGGGATTGTGGCCCTCTATTATCTATGATAATGAAGCAAGTGTTATAGGAGGGGTAATGGATCTGACAGGCTGAGAGCATGGCTCCACCCAGCGCTCAACATCAGTCTTTCCTGGGGGCCCCTCCACCATAGCCCTGAGGTTCCCCCTTCCCAAAGCCTCCTCTGGGTTCAAATGAATGTGACCTGGTTATTCTCATTCCTGGCGGTCAGCTTCTGGACCTTTACAAATTAACTTTGTCAGGTAACCGCCATCACACATGATGCCCTGAGGTAACTGGCCTCATCTGGTGGCTGCTCCAAGCAGGGTGGTGGGAGCTCTGTGACTGAGCACCGCTGGCCTTCCCAGCTCCTCTCCCCTCCCGTGCCCAAAGGTGAGCTGTTCTTTCTGCCAGAGACTCCCACGCTATCCCCCTTCTCCCCTAGATGAGGGATTACTTCTTTAAGCCCCAGGCTAAATAGCACCTATTTAGGGGACTTCCCCAAGTCCTCCGAACAGCATTTGTCACTCCCTCAGGCGAGATCCTGTAACTCTTGGTATGTTCATTCATTTCACAAGCTTATTTTTTTGAGTGCCAGGCACTGGGCTAGGCTAAAGAACGTGGATCCTCTATAACTTTGGGTTTCACAGGATGATGTCTCCCAAGGCTTTGCTTAGGGCATGAGACGCTCATCGGCTTCTGTCCTTGCCAGTGGAGTAGAGGTTCCCTCCAGCTCCTCTCCAGGGACAGTTCCGTTCCCACAGAGACGGCAACTCACATTTGTAGGGCAGCCGCTTGATGTGCCAAACACTCTAAAGTTCTGTTCTCTTCAGAAAGGGGACACTTGCTGGTGTGCCCAGGAGACAAAGTCCCAGGATAAATGTGTCGTGTCTTCCTAGAATGTTAATTTCACTCAAAGATTTGGGAGGGAAAGTTAATTAGTGTAAGGTAAGTAACTTAAACATTTTTACATTAAGTCAATCACGGATATATTATGGAGCAGAGTGCTAAACTAACACACATTTTTCTTAATTTAATTTATCATTTGAATACATGTTCATGAAACAAAATTCAAAAGGTGTAGAAGAGTTTAGAATGAAAATTTACCCCTCTCCTCTCCAACCACCAGCTCAACTCCCAAGAGGCAACCACTATTCCCAGACTTTTGGGACTCCTCTGAGAGACAATCTATACACAGTACAAGTAGATACTTATGTATGTGGGTTTTTTTTTTTATAAAATACAAATGATAGCACAAAATACACACTACTCTGCAGCTTGCTTTTTTCAGATAACACTACATCCTGGAGACTTTTTCATAGCACGTTCATAAAGAGTTATTTCACTCTTCTAACAGCTGCACAGTATTTCACAGTATGGATGTGCCAGAATTTGTTAACCAGCCCTATGACGGTTATTTCCAATATTTCCCTATTACAAACAACACTACAATAAATATAGCCCTGAATATTCTTCATTTTACATGTGCTAGTGTATCTGTAGGATACCTGCAGGGTGCTCCAGAGGCCAGTGTCCTCAGCCAGCCACCATGTGAGGCCATCTGTAACCAAATTGGAGGACTGTGCCAGGACAGACTCAAAGCCTACTTCTCTTTCAATCTGATAAAGACGAGTAAAGTTGTGATTTACAAAAACGAGATCTTCTTAGCCTTTTCATTGGGCTCATGTGTGATGGTGTGGAACAGGAACTCATGCCAAAATTTAGCCAGTATTTTCTCCTCTCAACTGTTCCCCTTCCCTAGGGTGCTGTTGGTTCTTTCAGGAATTACAGCTGCCCCCACGTTGGACATCTGGAAGCCAGTTTCTCCTCAATGTCTCTCAAACTTGACCCCTCTTTTCCATTCTCACTGCCAATTCCAAGTTTCATTGCCTTGGGGCTGAACTGTGGTAACTGAGTCCTGACATTATTGCTCCTGTGCCTGTGCATGGCCTGAAATGCCCTATCTCACATGTGAACTAGAGTCCCAGTTCAAATATCACCTTCTCTGTGGGGCCTCTCTGACCTCTAAAATTCAGCTGTTCCCTGCTGACACAAACCTCCACCTCAAGATATTACAGAACGAACTATCCAGGGATCAGCTGTGTGACCAGAGGCATGTCACCATGCTTAACTTTGTTGAGCCTCTGTTTCTTTATCTGTCAGATAGAATAAACAGTAGGACTGTGATGCGAATGTAATCAACTATGTAGGTTGAAATGACTCTTGCAGGGCTTGGACAGTAAAGGGAACCCACCCTTGTTCCCTTTGCTGTCTCGCTTGGATTTTCCCAGCAGACTGCTAACTCTATGAAGCCTGAGACCTTGCCTTACTCTGAGTGCCTAGTGGAGAGCCTGGCATAGAACAAGAGCTCTGTGCATGCTGAATGAATAAATACATAAGTGGAAGAATGAATAAAAAGCCCTCTCCACCCGTTGAGACTCTCTCTTCACCCCTTTTGCATATTCATATTTGCCACGTTAATGCTCCTTCAGTTTGGCTTTTCAACACACAAGTTACTTCTTGTTTAAAAGTCATCTATGGCTCTTTAGTACCTATAGGTTCGAATTCCTTATTTTAGGTTGAAGGCCCTCATGACCCGGCCCTGTTTTTCAACTTTATCTCTCATTCTTCACTGCTATAAGCCTTTTAATCTAGCTGTTCTGGCAGGTTTATTCATTGCCAGCCATTTCCCAAAAGTCCTTTCCTTCCTTATCCCTGTCCAAGCACCTTCATTCACATTCACGGCAAGGCATTTCTCTCTCTGCCTAACCACATCCTACTCATCTGTAGCAGAGAAAACTAGTTGCCTCCTAACATTCCTAAAGAAATGGAAAAAAGTCCCCAATATTTCCACCATTTAACGTTTGGGCATATTTTCTTCCCAGATTTATTTCCAAGCATTTAAAAAATATTTTTAAAACTGTTAATTGGGAAGTGGTTTCTATAATGACCACGCATTTATTTCTACTTAGATAAGCAAAAAGAAGCAAATAAAAATCACCATAATCCTACTAGCCAGTGATTTAACCTTCTGGTCACATGTGGCCTTTAGAAACATATTAGTATTTAAAACAACAATTGCATTCATTTTTTACAAAGTTGAGATATTATGTTTGATCTAGTTTCTGTTCTGCTTTATTTGATTAGCATTGTTTCAAAAGGCATTTTTCATGTCATTAAGAAAGGTTGGTAAAGATAATTTTTTAAAAATGAAGGCTAATTGTTTTATTGTTTGAGTGAAGCATAACTTACTTGGTTTTTCCAATGTTCCACATTTAGGGTTATTTTTTTTTCAAGTTTTCTTTATTTTAAACAATGCTGCAATTAATATTTTTGTCCACAAAGCTTTGACTTTGCTTCTCAATAGCTCCTTGGGATTATTATAGTAACTACATTTCTTGAGTGCTTACCATGTACCAAGTATTTACTGCATCATGACTGCACTGAATCTTCCTCACAATGCTATAAGGTAGATATTATCATTCCCATTTCACAGATGACAAAACTGAAGTGCAAATAAGTAAAATAACATGTTCAATGCGCTCAAAGCCATGATAGTGGCACCAAAATTTAACCTGGCCAGTCTGATGCTCTCAATCATGAACTTTTTAAGGCTCTTGATACATATTGCCAAATGACTTTCCAGAAAGGTTGTTTCAATTTACACTCTATCAGCAGTATAAGAGTGTCCATCACTCTTATTTCTCCTTGTTTCCAGCAATTGCTAGGCATATGCATTTCACTTTCTGTGAGCTGCCTCTTCATGTAGTTTGCCCATCTATCAATGAAGGTTACCATGGACCAGCACTCAGTCCAGCTGAACTTCCCAGTGGCAGGCAAACTGGTGATGTTTCCCCCAGAGTCTGGCCATATCCATTCCCACTCTGATGTGAGAATGACCTGAATAAATGCAAGCACTATAAAATAATGCTTTTATACTGGGAGACATAGAGCCCTCTAGGCCTATTTATGCAGAGTCTAGAGAGCCTTCATCTGGAGGCCTGTGCATGCAGGCCATATGTAAGTCGCATGTTCAGGACCTGTAATTATATAAGTGCTTTGTTCTTTGCCCATGATCTAGTTATTCACGCATACCAGTGTAATTTCAAAAAGATAAAACCAGGTTAATTTCAAAGAAAATAAACCAAGAGTTTAAATATAATTTAAATATAAAAGTAACACAACAAAGAAAATACATTGATTTTCTTTAAAATGCCAATATCGTACAAATTCTGCATTTGTATTATGGGTGGCCTTAAGGGCATGAATCCCCTTTTGGAACACTGAGGACATTTCATGGAAGCATCTGAAATGTATTTTCTTAACACAGTTCTGACGCCAGGGTTCTTCCACGGTAGTTATTGCCTCTGGCAGTGGAAAGGGACATCCACTGCTCGCTTGCTCAGCGGCATGCTTCTCCAGGGTTCCTCATATATAATGACCATAGCCACCACTCACAGCACCTGCCACGTGTTAGACACGTGGAGGTATTCTAGCTATGGTTTGCTTTGGTTCTAATCTGTACAATACCCATGCAAGGGAGATAGGAATTGCTCCAGCCTTGAGATGGAGAAGCTGAGGCCCAGAGGACACAGGTTAGTGAGAGAGCTGGGATCTGAAAGCCCCAAACCTGTGCCCTTTGGCTGCACCCATCTTACGGAGGGCTTGTGGAATAGACAACTTCATTCTGAATGGTTATCCTTTCTCCTTCACAACTGGCTGGGCTACATCCAAGGGAGAATTCGGATGGATCAGAGGAAATTCGAAGAGTAAATGCATTTGCACAATTGTTTTGGATATCTACTCTAAAAACAGTGTGGAGGTGAGGAAGGGGTACTGGGACCCGTCTCCCCAGACTGATGAGATATCTACATCCATTCTCGGCTTGAGCTGTTGTCCTTGATAAATTAGTAACCTGCCTAGGTGACTGTTCATGCAGTCCAATGGACATTTTTCTCAGCTTCTCATCCAAGTTATAAAAGCCTGCAGGCCTACAAGATCCTAGGCAAGTAATGCGGGAAAACATCCTTCTTCCTTTTTCCTCCACGTGGTGTGAAGGGTCCAGAGACAAAATGATCCTGTTTGGGCCTATCGATGGACACTGTCAGGGACTGGCGCCAGTTACTGAGGGAAGGGCAGGTCCTCAGGCAGGGAGAGGAGACTTGGAGGATGGAACCATGGCAAGAAGCAGCAGGAACACCATCTCCCCTGGACATCTTCTCCCATGTAGGGAGAGGAGGGTGTGCCAGATGGGTGGTGCTGGGGGCAAAGGTGAAACAGCCTCTACTCTAGGAGGCAGGCTGGGGTTTGGTTGAACCCTGTGCACACAGCTCTCTCTTTTTACAATACTTGATGTATTTTGGTGAAAATATTACCGGGACTTTCTCTGCTATTAGCTTGAGGGCTCCAGGACAGGAGCACATCCTGTTCTCCTTGGCACTCACAGAACTTAACCCAGAACCTATCATGGGATTGGCATTTAGGAAATATTGAGATGAAGACTACAGTAAGCCACATTCCGTAAGCTGCTATAGGGGGCTGTATATTATTCACTGAGTTTGTTTCTTCATTAAATATCCCTAAGCTTCTAGTCAAGTCTTATTTAAGAGTCGTCTCAGATGTCCTGGAGAAATTAAGTAAGGAAATTAAGGTATCTATGCCAAATTGAAAAGGGTGCGACAATGACCTCCCCTTCACCAGGGCGAATAGAAATGATCAACAGTCCCCATGGGGAAGGTGAATTTCAAGAAGAGTTGGGGCATTGAGGACCACCTCTTGAACATTCTCCATTTCTAGTCTTGGAGAATCTACCTCTCACTTGATGAAGGGAAGGAGCAGTTTTCTCACCAGCACTGTGCCTGTATTTTAGACCTATTAGTCTCCTGTGTGTGTTCTAGCAGCGGGCAGCAGCCTGCAGGTTTATGGAACACGCAGTAAGATAATCCGATCTGAACTGGAGCTGGCAGCTGAAGTTTCTCATGGTCCTGCCTGCCTGGCAGGACTAGTGAAAACTACGAAAACCTAGAACCTCAAACATCCTGTCCTTTGTTATGTGCATCTTCTATATTTTGCATTTTTCTAAAAATAGTTACCCACTTAAGATACTCTGCTAGTTACATAATTTATATTATCACTAATCCTTACAACTCTGCAAGACAAAATATTTCTATACCTATCTTTACAGATGAGGCAACCAACATAAAAAGTTTGTAATTTTCCCAACCTGGAGCCCCCAAAAGTCACAAGCTTGTAAGAGCCTAAGCTGGCATCCAAACCCCTGGTTATTTTCACAGTATCCGATGGTTTCTGTTATGAGTGATATCCACTGTCATCTCTAAACTAATTTTTCGGACTTCTTGGTCTCCTGAACTATTTATTTATTTTTTTGTGAGGAAGATTAGCCCTGAGCTAACATCCAATGCCAACCCTCCTCTTTTTCCCTAGGAAGATTGGCCCTGGGCTAACATCCGTGCCCATCTTCCTCTACTTTATACGGGACGCCGCCATATCATGGCTTGACAAGTAGCACGTTGGTGCGTGCCTGGGATCCGAACCTGAGAATCCTGGGCTCCGCAGCTGAGTGCGCACACTTAACTGCTGTGCCACTGGGCCGGCGCCCTGAGTTATTTTTTTTAAAGAGTCACTGATTACTTGTAGGTTCTTTTTCTTTCTTTCTTTTTTTTTTTATTAACTTCTGTATGTGTCAATCACAATAGCTGGTGCATGCAAAAAGAGTTTTTAGAATGGGTGCTTGGAAGGGGCAATATGAAGGTAAATGGAAAAAAAAACTTGGCACACCTAGAATTACATTTCAGGTTCTAGTCCTCTATGCCTGCAACCCGAGGGGAATCTACGCAGAACTTCCTCTTCCTGACGTGTCCTCCCCCTTCCCTCCATGTCTCCCTGGTCAGTTTAAATCCTGGCTTCTCCCTGAGGCCTCCTCCACAGGCCTCACCTCATATAAAAATCTCCTTTTTCACATTCTGATAACATTTACAGTCCCAATCGGATTACTTATTTGATCACTTAATCAGAGTTGGCCTTGCATTTTTATTTAAATGTGTCCTGAGCTTCTGTTTTCCATTGTTTTCACTATAGAATAGGGCACAGTGCTAAAGGGCACACTTCTTTTTATCCCTTTTGTAGCAAGGTGGTGACACGCACAAGGAAGTTGCTCAGTAATATTTGATCAGTTAATAAACAGGTGAAAAATAAGTGAATTTGGAATAATTCAGAGAGTAAGTAGATTAGGATAGTACAAATGACATTTTTTTAAAGTACTTTAAGGTTTATAAAATGCTTCTCATGCAGTCTCATTTGTACCTTAGAATAACCCGTAGAGGAAACTGGCTCTGAGAGGTTAAGAGATTTGCTCTTAAAACCCAGATCCTCTCCTCCAAAGCTTGTATTATTTCCATTACAGTTGACTCTCAAGTACAAATCAAGACTAAATCTGGAGGTGGCCCCCTCCATAAAACATCCTCACCAGCAGAGGGCGCAAGAACATGTATGGGTCTTGGAGTAAGACCCATACCGCCCAGCCGCTTTAAGAGCTAGGTGACCTTGGGCTAATTATTTAATTTTTCTGAGCCTCATCTGCTAAATATTGATGACAATGCCCCTCCACCTTTGCAGGGTGGTCTTAAGTATTAGTAATATTTTTGTGGCTGGCACACAGTAGGTAAACGATTAATCCTTATCTCCCATGATCTCCACAAGAGGATCACGGGAGCAGTTTGGAGGTTAAACAGACATTGATTCTCGTTTGGTGCTTTAATAAACATTTGAAATTAGTTTGCATACTTGATACTTAAGACAGGCAAAGAGTTGCATCAAATGGGCAAAGAAATGAATATTGATGAAAAAATTTCAATACTCAGTGCCAGCAGGAGTGTGAGGAAGCAGATTGGAACAACTTTTCTGGATGAAGAGCCTTAAAAACATGACAGGCCATTTGCCCCAGCATCTATTTAACGTAAGAAAATAATATTGTATGGTAGCAAGATTTAGAAAGACAAAGGATGTCATCACCACACTTTACAAGAGAAAAAGTGTTCATTGTAGGGCACAGGTCTAATAATTATAGTCTCTCCATTAAACTGGACACTACGCAGTCATTAAAACGATGCTACAGAAGAATATTCTAAATGGAAAGATGATTGCAACACAGCAAGCAAAAACTACAAGACACAGCCCGATTTCATCTTTGTTTAAAAATACACACAGGACAGAAATCAAAATTTTAAGTTATTTCCATAGGAGATGAGATTGTTAGTGATGCTTTTTTTTTCTACTTCTCTTTGCTTATCTTACTCTCTAAATGTTCTACAATAAACACATCACTTTTGTGATTAAAAAAAAGTTTTCCTTTTACGTGTGCCGAGTCGGTGTCTTTCATTTAACACTGCCTGACAGCACAACCAGGCCAGTGGTCAGGTGAATTAAGTTAATTGTAATAAAGCAGCTTGGAAGTTTCAAGGTAGTTAGTTAAAGTAATTAAAATCCTAATGAAATTTCAGAGCTGGTCACCAAACTTGGACTTAACTGCTGTAAAGCTGCTTTACATAGACACCAGGCTCCACTTTCTCAAAAGGCCTAAAAATGGCATAAAAGAAAAAGTGAACAACAATTGTTCATGTAAAGCGCCACGAGCCACGTTTGTCCTAAGCAAACGTAACCTGAAACTCCTCCATACCTCCCCCTCCAGGCTGGCGCACGGCTCTGGACAGGCTGTATTTGCTCTACAGTACTCAACTTACTTTCCTGAACTTGAAATGGAGTGGAATTTCATTGTAGAGTTACCCATTAGCTCCAGGGCTAAATTTAAACCTTTAATTAAATTAATCCGTTGATCTTAAACACATTGCTTCTCCCTCAGTAAAGTGTAGAGAATTTTCTTAGATATCGCAGAGCTTAATTCAGTGTAACGATTGTTCCTTATTGCATTTGGTAAGTCATCCAAACCGCGTAGGAAAACCCACACCCGTTTTCAGATTGCTCCTGATGCCCCCACCCCCAACCACCAAGACAGGCATTTGTCGGGGTGGGGCTGGGATACAGCATTCTGTGACGCCTCCCAGACCCGGAGCTGCCCCTCTGGAAGAGTCACCGCGTCCTCGGGCAGGAACCCATCGTTATGGTGGGTTCCAAACAGATGTTTATGAAAGAAACGACAGAAAGTAACTGTTTATATTGTTCCCAGTTTATATGGGAGAAAAAGAGATCATGATCCACAAAAATTTGCAAGGTGACAAGGGGAAAATGTGTGAGGCCATTTTAGCCTACCTCGGTCTTCATAGAAAACGGAGCACATTTCATGGCCAAAGTAAAAATGTGTTCATCTCTGCTAAGAAAGAGATGAAAAGTGACAGCAACATCAAATGAGGATATGTAAATGAGTGGCCACACGAAGATGTTCACCCGCCTGGGCTCTTATGCATCCCCGGGCGTTCATTTTTCTCAGCGGCTGCATCCTCGGCCTGCGAAGGAATGAGACACAACCTCACTGGTTAGCGACACCTTTAAGGGGGGACTGCCCACACAAGGGGTTGTGGACCTACCTGTGTAACTATTAATTAGGACCTATTTCTCCGGACTCAACGGCAGCGCGGGTCCAGTTAACTAGCTCGCGGGCCGAATCTCTGCGTCCCTCCAAGTAACTGTCCTGCAGACTCACCACTCTCCCGGGACCACACCCTCACGCCGTGACTCACGGGGTTCAGCTCGCACCCCCAATTCCAGTCCGAACGCGGCGGGGAAACGTGCTCGCCTCCCTCCTCTGGCTCCCGCGCGCTCCCCGGGAGCCACCAACTCTGCCCGCAGGAAGCTCGGACTACCTACACCGCCCGGCCGAGCCCCCGCCCCGCCGCCCGCCCGGCTTTCCCTTCGTCCTCCTCTTCCTCCTTCCCCGGCCCCTCGCCTCCCGCCGCGTGCCTCCGCGGCCGCCGCCTGCGGCTTTGTTTTCCTCCCAGGTTTCATTCCCCACACGTGATACTGTGTTATTGCAAAGAGCGCTTCGGGGCGCGAGCGCGGGGCGCGCGCACCTATAAATACGGACGCCCGGGCCCAGGAGGGAAGACCGCGGGGGCGGGGAGGGCCGGGCACCCAACGCCTAGGCGGCCAGCCAGCGAGCGAGCCGCGCGCGTGGGCCGGAGCGGCGGCGCCCCCCGCCGGAGCACAGAGGGGCGAGCATGGCCCGCCCGCGCGGGGGCCGGGCCGCCGCGCACGCCGCCCGCTCCCCGCGCCCTGCCCATCCCGGGTCGCCGGCGCTCGCGCCCGCCGCTTAACACTCGGGCGCCGCTCGCTTCTCGGGGCATCGCGGAAATATCGCCGCAGACGGACACAATGGCGGCGGTTGCCGCCACCGCGGCCGCCTGCAGCGGCGGCGGCAGCAGCAGCAGCAGCAGCAGCAGCGCCGGCACCGACGCCGCGAGCGCCAGCGGATTGCAACAGCCGCAGCGGCAGCCTCAGCCCGCGGCCGCCGCGCCGGCCCTGCCGCCGCCCGAGCCCCCCAGGAAGCCGCGCATGGACCCGCGGCGCCGCCAGGCTGCCCTCTCCTTCCTCACCAACATCTCACTGGACGGCCGGCCGCCGCCGCAGGACGAGGAGTGGGGCGGCGGCGGCGAGGAGAGCGGCGCGGCCAAGCCCGGCGCCGGCAGCGCCTGCGGCACGAGGACTCGGCTCAGCCTGTTCGCCGCCGCCGAGCGGGGCGGCTGCAGCGCGCTCTCCGCGGCCGGCGCGGCAGCGGCGGCGGCGGCGTTAGCAGCTGGATCGGGCCCCTGCCTCCCGCAGCCCTCGTTGCTGCCGCCCCTGGCTCCCGGCGGCCACGCGATGGTGGCCGGCCCCGGGGCGGCCCGGGGGTTCTCGAGCTCCCTGGGCGCGGGCCGGGCGTCGGGGGAGCAGTGGCAGCTGCCCCGGCCGGCGCCCATCGCCGCCTGCGCTCAGCCGCAGCAGCCCGACGGGCCCGGGGGCGCCGGGCGGGAAGAGCTGGAGGAGGACGATGCCTTTACCAGCGTGCAGGTGCCAGCGGTTGCCTTCTTGGGCTCCGGGACCCCCGGGAGTGGGGGCGGCAGCCGGGGCCGCCTCAATTCGTTCACTCAGGGAATCCTGCCCATCGCTTTCTCCAGGCAGACCTTGCAGAACTACTGCTCCCTGGAGCAGCCGGGCCAGGGGGGCAGCACTAGCGCCTTTGAGCAGCTGCAGAGGTCCCGGTGAGTATCCTGGACGCCCCGCGCGCCCAACCCCGCGGCCCTCCCGGCCGGGGTCGCTCCCACCATCCCGCGCCCTTCCGGATCCCTGGGCTTCTGGCCCGAATTCCGAACCACAAGGGCACGCGAAAGAGAGTCCTCAGGGAATGTGCGTTCACACGTGTGTGCACGAGCCCGGCACTCGCAGAGCAGAAGACCACGCTCATGCACTGGGTCCGGAGTTAGGAGTTGCGGGAGCCTATTAAAAAGCGGCCCCAGAACTTCCCATTACAAGGAGGAGATCACGAACTTCCAGAAGCTTGGTCCAGACCCAGAGACGCGCTCTCCCCACGCCAGGCAAGACTTGGCGGGGCGCAGAGTCGAGCAGTGGGTCCGGCCGGCGGCTGAGCGGCGCGTGTGAGCCTCAATTTGTCGCAGGCTCGCCATGCATCCCTCCTAAGAAGTTCCCGCCTGCGCTCAAAGTATTCCTGCATCCCAGAAAAACTTGTCGTTTTCCTGAGAAATGGAAAGTCCTTACGTTTCCTAGCACCAGATCCTGGGGGTGAGGGACAGGGAGGAGATAGGGCTTGAGGATGCTTTTTTCCATTCCAGGATGAATTTGTTAGAGTTAGTTAAAAGTTTGCTGTTTTTGCTAGCTTAAGTCATTTGGAGGTATGAGACATCTTAGCAAAAACATGAAATGTTGGACATTTGCGTGGTGTTCAGGGAATAGTTGGAGCTTGTTGCCATATGTTCAAGGGGCTATATGTTCAATGGACAGTTGAGAGTTAAGTCTGTGTCAGGCAGAGGGACTGGAGATTGGAAGAGGACCGGAGTGGAGGGGGGATGCAGGCCTGTTTCCTGGGAGTGTCCGCTCTTGGTAGTCGATAAGGCCTCCTGTGAAGTTAGTTATAGCACTGACTTCACCTTGGCTCAGTTAGTTTAACCTCCTGGGGCCTCAGTTTCCCCTTCTGGGATGGGACCTTGCCAGCATTTTGCAGGCCTTAAGATGAGAAGAGACAGCGTTTTTGGTTACAGCCTCTCTTGTGTGCTGCTCATCTGAAAGGTCAGGCTTGCTCTGGCCTGAGTAAGAAGGTGGCCTGTTGGAAAACTTAACTTCCTCCCCCAATGTACCAATGGGGAAGAACAAGCCTGCTCATCCAGGAGTTTGTTCTGAGTCTCTTTCTTCCCAAGTGGGTGAAATCATGACCCTGCTTCGTAGGTAGCATAGCAGTGAGTGCACAGGGGCTGCAGGCGGGGGTGTGGAGCCGGGGAAGCAGCCTCGTGATTGCACGGATGAATTAGTGACGCTGGGCACAGGTGACAGTCCGGCCCTGGCACTTCTTGTCAAGTCTCCCCATTAGCGGGTGAGTGCACAGCAGGGAGTCTCTTCCTCTCTGGGCTGATGGTGCTCACTCAGCAGTCTCTGGGCAGCATGATGTTACTGCTCGACATCACACCCTGGCTTATAAAGACTCCGTAGTTTGAGTGTAAGCCCAGGTGGTCCAGAGGGTCATGACAGGAATTGTAATAAACATACATGTTATTCTAAGCCAGTGTGCAAGGCTGGCCTGTGTCTCCTGGTAGACAGATGTGTTCCTGTGCTAAAAGCAGCTGGAGATCAGATTACCTGACACTTTGTCTCCAAGACTCTCATTTCGGGGGATGTGGGGGATCTAGTGTGTTAGTATTCTGATCTAAAGCCTAGCCAGAATTTACTCTGATTCTATAGATATGAGCCCCTTAGATGTTTTGTCGATCTCCGCTCAACACACACGTTAAGGTGAGCTGGTCAATATAAGATGCTTCCCTTCCTGACAGTCACATTCATCTTACTACTTTGGAATTATCCATATCTGGCAACTTGATAGGCATTTTTAAAAAAATTACAGCTGTCAACAGAAACAGCATCGAATTTAATGTACAAAGAGGAGGAAAACGGGTAAAACAGTGATTTCAGAAAGGCCTTGAAGAGGTAGCTTGGCCACTAGCTGTTGGAGTGGCAATGAACTTGAAATATCCTAGGATGCTTTGTTTCCGGCACTGTGATGCTTTCAAGAGTTTTCTCAGATGCGTGCTGCTTTCATGATCTCTAGAGAGTATTTTCATCTGCCTAGACAAGGTGTGATGTAGGGTACAGACTCATTTGAATAAGGCCCGGGGCCCTCTTAAAGAATGCCAGTTGCTTTCTGGTGTGCCTCCCTTTGAGAAACCCTGCTGGCCTGGGTGGTTCCATACACTACTTCAGGGATGTTCTGCCGGCATGTAGTTTTTATTTATTTTTTTAATTTTATTTATTTTTTTCCCCCAAAGCCCCAGTAGATAGTTATACGTCACAGCTGCACATCCTTCTAGTTGCTGTATGTGGGACGCGGCCTCAGCATGGCTGGAGAAGCAGTGCGTCGGTGCGCACCTGGGATCTGAACCTGGGCCGCCAGCAGCAGAGCGCGCACACTTAACTGCTAAGCCACGGGGCCGGCCCCGGCATGTAGTTTTTAAATCAAATTGGGCTTTCCTTAGATTTGTCTCTTGCTACTTAAGGAATTCTATAGAACCTTGCTGCTCAAAAGTGTGGGCTTTTGGACCTTTGGCTTCACTGGAGCTCTTAGAAATGCAAACTCTCGGGCCCTCCTCTAGATTACTTAAGTCCAGATCTGCATTTTAACAAGATCCCCAGATGATTCATATAGAAATAAAAGTTTGGAAAGCATGGCTCTAGTGGATCTGAAATCTGCCCCTTTTTTAATGAACTTGAGATTTCACCTATCGGGTTTGTTATGGCTATATAAAAATCAGAATTTCCTGATCTGAAATCTTGAAACCCTTTATTTTTTGTTACTTCCATCTGGACACTTGTAAAACCAATCACAGTTATTGCTTGAACTTCCAAACTTTGAAATACGACAGACAGGAAAATTTCTGTGCCCAGGCCTTAGCATAGATAGGTCGATAGAATGATGACACCATCTCTGTGCTCTGGGCTAGATATTTGACGTTCATCACATTTAATCCCCACAGCCACCCTATGTGTAGGTTCTTTCACAAACCCAGTGTTGGCCAGGATAGGAACCCGGATCTTTGACATCCAGCCTAGCCTCTTCCCTCTGCCACTCGACTGTGTCACTGTGCCTTGCACACAAGTAAGCAGGGATCATTTGGAGCGGTTTCTGTAAATGTTTGTCCTGGTTACGGCAGGTGAGTCATACTGGTGTGATTCGAGACCCGCTTTCCTAGTCATCCCTGCACATTTGGCCTCTTTGGGGCCCCCAGCTCTGCTGCTGCTTACCCATCTCCCTTCTGTTGGAGTGTCTAGGGAACCCAGGACCATGGGCCTTGCGAACAGGGCTCCAGCCCTGGGAAGACAGCACACTAGGGTTTGCTCTCAGGCTATGTGTCCTGTGGGAAGCCAAAAAGATGCCTTCTAGCTTGACGCCCTGTGGTGTTCTCTGCTGGGCAGTGAGTGCTGCATGAGGAAGGTGTTAATAGGTGAGAGGGAGTGTAAATTTATAAGGTGTGTTTTAAGGCTTCCTTTCTCTTTAAAAATTTCATCTCAGGCAGCAGCTGGCAGCAGTCCTGGCTCACTCTACTTCCTAGAGCTTCTGATTGGCAGACACTGCCCAGAAGTGCTAGCGTCGAGGTGTGACAGGAGGTGTGCGCAGTGACCAGGGTGTTATTTTAAAACATGAGGGTTTTGCTTCTTAGAACACCTGAGTTAGTGTTGTACCCCGTGGTGAGTTAGGTCTTAAATGGAAAGAGGGCATGTGGTACAGAAGCTTGGGTTCGAATCCTGGTGCTACCGTAGGACCCTGGGCAAGTTGATCAGCTTTCTGGGTCTGTTTCCTCATGAGGGCCTTGGCCTGTGTGTTGGGCTCTTTCAAGTGCTAATTGCACTTACATTTATTATTGAGGGCTGACTGTAGGCATGTGATAAATACTTTATATCTGGGCTTCTCAAATGTGCGTTTAGAATCACCTGGGATAAAAGGGAGATTCTGATCCTGTAGGTCTGGGAGGGACCTTGATTCTTCTTTTCTGACTAGTTTCCTGGGATGCAAATAGGCTGCACTTTGAGGAGGCAGGCTTTACAGGTACTGTGGTTGCTCCTATTGTAAGGCCAGAAAACGGGGGCTCTGAGATGTTGAGTAACCTGCTCAAGGTCACTCAGCCCTGGGGCAGAGCTCAGGCTCGAACCGACTGCCCTACAGACTTGGAGCTTCTAACTGCCTCTCCCTCTGCATCGCCCTCTTGGGGTGAAACCTGGGCTCGTCCTCTGACTGTAGTCTCTGTCTTTACTGAAAAGAAAAATGTGAGCTGACTAGGAGATCCACAGCCCGGGAGTAAGAGAGAGGAATTGGACGTTTTCTAACTCTGTCACAACTTGTTTTGTCACTTGAGGCAAGTCACCACTCTGTGCCCTGGCGGTGAGCTGCCTGACCTGTAGGATTGCAGAAGTCTGTGAAGGACTTTGATCTCCTCAGCAGTAAGCAAACCCCGGTTATTGTTGAGCCATCTTTCCAGCAACATGAATTATGGAAGCCAGAGCTGCAGTCCTAGGCCAGGCCAGGCCCTGGCCGGGATGCGTACCCAAGACCTGGCGGAGGCTGTGCCCTGCCAGGGGCTGAGGTTGAGGGGCCCGAGGTCACCCACCGCCCTCCTCCTTGCCGTCACCGGGCCTGTAATGCTGCGGGCGAACTCAGAAGGGGCAATAGATCGGAAGCCTACTCACTGCTGGCAAGTGCCCAGAGAGGGCAGCGCGTTCCAGGGTAGCCTTTTGCCCTCCAGGAGGGGTGAGGGAAGCTGCAGCAGGGCCCTACACTGCATCCCCGTAGCTGTCCCAGGAAGCTCCGCCTGCCTAGACTTCCTTCCATGGAAGGAGAGTCGTGTGGTAGGGAGAGGGCCAGGGGCAGGTGGCCTTGGTAGGAAAGGTAGGTGAGGCCGGTTGAGGTTTCGTGATGTGGATCAGGAAGGCCAAACCGGTACTTGGCAACCCTGGATTCCGGGCCTGCCCGTGCCGTGGCCGCTAACCCTGGAGGGGTCGCTTCACCCCTGCCTCAGTTTCCTTTTGGGATTTAAGGGCTGGGACGGATGAGTGCTGCTGCTTTCCAGGTCAAGTGCTCTGAGCCTCTCAGGCCTGTGGCCTGCTGTGGAGGCCAGGCGCGTTTAGCTCAGGGATGTGTGGATGACCTAACCTTGCAATCAGGCGCAGAAGCGGTGTGAAGCGTGTCCGTGCGGCTTCAGTTGGCAGGACGTGCCCTGATGAATGAATGGATGGGTTTCCCTCGGTGTAAGGGAGAACTTTAAAAAACCCCTTCAGCTGTGCTCCCTACAGCCGTGGAGGTGTCACAGCTGGACTGACAACTTCAGGAGGCTGTCCAAGCTGGAGGCCACTGCCTGGTGAGGCGGTCAGCCCCAGCCAGCACCACCCCCGAGGTGGAAGCAGTCTGTAGTAACCTCCTCTGTTGCTCAAGGGCCTTCCAGTTTACAAAGTACTTTTGAAGACATTGATTCCAGTGCTCTAACGGCACTGAGGGGCAGGAATCCAAGGTCACCGAGCTGGCAAAGGGTGACCCCGGTGCTTTGTTTTCTGTCAGGTATATTGTAGAGGAAATTCTGGTGTTGAGACTTAATGCCTTGTATCATTTATGCAACAAACAGTGAACATAGTGAATATCAATTGAGGTGCCTCTGTGCTGTCACGGGAGATACAGACATAAAACCTGGTCCTTGTCTGTGTTGGGAGACAAGTGTAAACAGGCCATTTATTCCAGTGATGAGTGCCTGGTTAGAGGTGAGCTTGTTGTTTGAGCCCCACCAGGCAGGGCCACTTCATGCTCTTCCCTGCGGGACCTGGCTCTGTGCCTTGACACAGTATTTTCCTCTAACAAACATGTCCCAGGCATTATTCTAAGCACTTTATGGGGACTAAGCAAGTTCATATCAACGCTTAGACAGCACTGCTCCATCACCCCCATTCTGAAGCACAGAGAGGTTAAGTTACTTGCCCAGGGTCCCTCAGCCTGTACATGGGAGCTGGATTCACACTGGGCAGTCTGTGCTCTTAGCCACTTCACTCCGCCGTGCTGTGGTTTGTGAGTCAGGCTCAAAAATACTGGTCAAACTGGCTTCAGCTGAACTGGGCAGAAGGTGGCCTACATGACCTCTCAGGGCACTGCTAACCCTGCAGTTTCCTTATTTGGGTTTCTGCCCTTCTGTCATCCCAGGAGGACCTCTGCGTGAGGGCCCAGAGGACAGTGCGGGGTGGAGGGAGGTTCCTGTGACTGCAGTGTTCAGGCCCGCCCTCAGCGCCTGCCCTGCTTGCCTCTTCTCAACCACATCTAACTGCTGTCACTTTTGCCAGCTCTTGGGCATCTGGAGCTTTACATGCCCTATGTTGTTTGGATCGTGGCGGGACGGGAACACGAGCCTGGCCCCCGCAGGAACCGTGTGTGTGGCTCTGGCTCTGCCACTGACTTTGTGGCTAGATTCCCATCCATGAAATGGGAATACTAATAATACCTCCTTTCCCGGCGTGTTTCCTTTGTGTGAACCCTCTGTATCTCAGCATCACTCTTTCCCCTGAGCCCAGGGGTCTGCAGACTCTACGGCCCACAGGCCAAATCTGGTCCACTGGCTCTTTATAAGTAACATTTTCGGGGAAACAGCCCCGCCTGTTCACTTCTGTTTTGTCTTTGGCTGCCTGGTTGTGCTACAGAGACAGAATTGAGTGGTTGCGGTAGCGACCACATGACCCGAAAAAGCCTAAACTCTTTATTCTCTGGCTCCTTACAGCAAAAGTGTGTGACTCCTGCTCCAGTCCAGTGCCGTGTACCCCGGAGGTACGCACTGGTCCCCTGGCCCGCCCTCATGGGTCCTTGCCTTCTGGAGGCTCCTGGCTTCTGTTTGGACCCGCCAACCCCTTCTCCCCTGGCTGACCAAGGGACCTTTCTGAAATCCACATCCGATCCTGTCAGTTTTAAGTTCCTTGTACTTCTTGAGAGGCAGCCATGGCCGCCCCCTGGCCACCGCTGCAACCCCCCCTGCCCGCCCCCCGCACCTGTCCCTTCCATACTGGGCCACTTTCCAAAGGGCGCCCCGGGCTCTGGCACTCGCAGGCTTCTCTGTGGGAAGGGTCCCCACCACCCTCCACAAGACACCCCTTCCTTTCAGACCTGTCACCCTGCAGAGCCCTCGAGTTTGGCGCTGAGCACCCTCCCCTGGGATTGACTTTCTTCCTTCTCTGTGGGTCTGTGCTCACCCCTGGCCTAACACCGATCCCTCACAGGTCGGGGACTGCTGGCCATGGGCCTTAGCCCGGCTCGCAGCAAAGTGGAGCAGCTCCTTCTGTAGAGCGACCACAGAACCAAACCAAACCCAAATTTCCTGACAGTGTTAGTAAGGAAACTTGATCCCAGGACATCAGCAAAGCTTCTTAAAAGTCCTGTTAGGATACCTTTCTCCTCAAAGCCCCACTGATCCTCGTAACTGATCTCTCCCGCCACCCCCTCCGCCAGCTCTCTAGTCTTTCATTTGCACCCAGCGGTCACTTCCGACCCTTTATTTGGTAAAGCAGTTACCACCTCCTTCCTCAGTTCTCCCGACTTGAGTGTTCCTCCGGTCCCTGTCTCAGGGTTAAAGTGACAGGTTGTGTAAATTGCACTCCTCATCCCACATTCCCCCCTCCGAGGGGAGGTGACAAGTCTGGCGTCCTGAGCACCTCTTACGTGCTGTGTGCCTCACGTGTGTTGCTTCGTTTTATTTGCGCGGCAGTGCTGTGAAACGGATTGTGTCCATTTTAGAGCTGTGGAGACTGGGGCTTGGACGGGTTAAGGAAGCTTCCTAATACCTCATAACTGGAACCTAGAGCTAGAAGTCGAACCCTGGTTTCTCTCGCTTCTAAGCTGGGTTTCTGCTAGACCCCATAGTCTGCTGTGGCTGCTCGTCTGAACTTGGTAGATGACTGAGGAGTCTGTGAGCTGGTTGGTAACCTCAGGTTGATCATGCTGGGAGAATTTACACCACGGGAATCAGCCAGCTTTACGATTCAGGGCTTTTTTTTTATCCTTCTAGAGAGCTGGGTTATCAGCACGTGTACAGGGACTACACCACACCCCTTTTGTTTCATTTTCTCCTTGGGGGGCTGTGCAAAATGTCACCATCCGAGGGAGAGTGTTGAAAACCAGATGTTTTTATGAGAATCTGTTACTTCACATAATTTTGTGAATTTCTCCAAGGGTCACCACCACCCATTTTCTACTTCAAAAAAATATCTGACCTACTCAAGTTTCAGCCTACATGCAATTTAAAAACCAGACTTTTCACAGACACTGTGGGGCTCTAACAGACTGCTTAGTATCACGTGTAGGAATCATAAAATCATTAGCTATTACTCTCCTTTACAAACTATTTTTATTTTCGTTTGGTTTTTAAAAGCCTCCAGGAACATATAATCAAGCAGGGTTTCCTGGTTTTTTCCCCTTTGTGTTAGCATTTTGGATAATTGCACGCTAGTTTATATTTAACGGGGTTATCATTAATGTGGTTTGGGTTTATTCCCACACATTTAGTCACAAAAACAAAAGCTTGTAAAGCAGAACATGCAAATGCTGGAAGTTTAGGACTTGGAATATTGTAATAATAGGTGTGTGCGTGGAAGGGTCCAGTCTTGTCCCTGAGTTGAAGGCCAGAGTGTACTCAAATCTAAGTTAAATTCCATAATAAATAGATGACAAACCACTCAAGAAGAGACTAATAAAGTATTCGAGAAGGCAAAGATTTCTTTGTGCCTAGCACATTGATTTTTGTTTTAAAGCACTTTACTCGTTGACCCAATTACTTATAAAGCAAAATGTCTCCTCTGATAGTCTTAGGAAGGGAGGGGTGGAATGGGAGGGCCTGGAGGACAGGCAAAGTCTATAAAGGTTTTTGCTTAAGGACAAAAGTTGGCATGTTAGGGGACGTGGTTGATCTGATGTTGAAAAGTAGTTGTCGATGAAGTATTATGTTTTGTTAAGTTGAATAAAGTCGGCTTTTGGAGGAGGGGCAGTGAAGAAGGAAGATTATAGATGTCCAAGGTAATTAATTGTGTGGGTAATCAAGGGATTCAATTTACCCATCACAAAATGAATGTCTGATAATATAAGTTCTACTTAATGGTTTGGGGCTTTATAGTTTACAGAGTGCTTTCATGTGTATTATTTCATCAAGTCATTTCCAAAAGGCAACAGGTAGCTGTTTTATAGATCAGGAAGTCAGGACCATGAAGGACTACGTGACTTGTCCACGGTTACATGCTCTGTATGTGGCAGAGCTGGAACTTTGAAACCTACATATTCTAATTCCAAGTTGACAGTTTTAACACAAGCAAAAAACTCCACCGTAGCTGTATCATTTAGGACAAACAAAGAACTCTATTAAGTGCTGTAAAATTTTATTCTCCTTCCTGCCCTAAATCTTCACTTGTATATTAATTAACCTCAAGAAAACAAAAATGCTGGGGCCTCATCCATTTCAGACCTTTTGGCTGGAGTCAATCAAGGTCAGGATGTTGAAGTACAGAGAAATCCTGTGCTGTAGTGTTGGCTGTCCAGCGCCTTCTCATCGTGGGAGGACGCGGACTTCCATGTGATAACCTCTGGGGCAGGCCAACAGAACCCCTTTTGGGGCCCGAGTTGTGGAAAATCTTCCCAATAATAACATCTCTCTCCAAATAATACTTTGGTGTCAGTTCCTCCTTTCCCACACCACTGCTCTTCGGCCTCATTTTCAGCAAATTGGGTGAACAGATTCAAGAGTAGAAAGACCATCTCTGCGGTCCAATAGCTCTGCCACTTAGTGGCACCTCATTGAACCCTGAGCCTCAGGGTCCCCCTTTGGAGAATGCGGATAAGAATTCCTGCCTTTTTGAGGAGTTGCAAGCCTTAAATAAGAACGCAACATGAAGCACCTAGCTGAGGTTTGGTCCTTAGTGGCTTTTTTTCCGACTTTATGATGGTGAGAAAGTGATATGCATTCAGTGGAAACCGTACTTTGAAGTTTGAATTTTGATCTCTTCCTAGGCTAGCGTTGTGCGGTAGGATTCTCGTGGTGCTGGGCAGTGGCGGTGAGCCACAGCTCCCAGTCAGCCAGGCCATCACGAGGGTAAACAAACAATATACTTACCAGGACGTAACCCCGTCATAAGTCGAGGAAGATCTATACAAGCCAAGGATTGCTGGCAACTACCAGCGGTGGGAAGAAGCAAGGAAGGACTCTCCCCTAGAGCCTCCAGAAGGAGCCAACCCTGCCAACACCTTGATTTTGGACTTCTAGCCTCCTGAACTGTGAGAGAATAAATTTGTTTTTTTGAAGGTCCCTAGTTTCTGGTAATTTGTTACAGCAGGTAACAAATTTTGAGGGGGGAACCTAAACTCTAAGCTGAACAATTCTGCTTTTGTCCAATTCTTTGGCATGGCTACACACCAGTACCACCTAGGAGCTTGTTAGAAATGCGATTTCCCAGGCTCCACGCCAGACCTGCTGAATCAGAAACTCTGGGGGTGGGCCCAGCAGTGTGCTCTGCAGGCCTAGAGGTGCGTCTGGAGCCCATTCAAATTTGGAGACAGTTGCTGTAGACAAAGCCTCGTGTGTCTCAGCCTTATTGTACCTCCTGGAAGATGTAAACAGTGTCTGGTGTTACTTGAAATATTTTTATTTTGCTTCAAGACATTTGTTCTAGTGCAAATCAGTGGAAGTTATTTCCTGAGGTGAGGCTCTGCCGAGAGCCCTGGTGATTCAGGTTTGAGGCGCCACACAACCATTTTAGGTTCATCAGTCCTGTTGTGACCCCCACAGCCACACTGTCGATCTGGTGAACTTCTAGACATGACTCCAAGGAGTTCCTTTCACATTAGCGTTCCTTCCCTCCTGCCTCCTCTTGTCTGGTGTATCTCTGCTCTCATTTGTGTACTAAACATTTTATGTTTACCTCCATTTTAAGGTCTTAGCAATTTTTTCAAGTATTCAAACAGATATATTGAAAGCCTTCTGCCATGTGCCAAGGACTGGGGATGCGGTGGGACACCAGCAAGAGAGGGCCTCGCCATCACAGATCTTAGTGTCTGGGTGGGGGTTGCGGGGGAGGCAACCGAAAGAAGCTACATATAAATCCCGAAGAATGCTGTGGAGGGAGTCGTGAGGTTTGTGAACGTCTGTTAGACACAGTGGCGGGAAAGGCCTTTCTGAGGAAGAGGAGAAAGCAGTTAGCCACCTAAGATGGAACATGGGCTTCAGGACTTGGGAACCGTGTGTTCTAGGGTCCTGAGGTGGGAACATGCCTGACGTGTTTAAGGAAGAAAAGGAAGGCAAGGGAATTTGGACTTTGGTGAACTCAGGGCCGAAGGGAGCTGAGGGCCCAGAATTGAGCAGGGGCCACAGAACGCCAGGTCTTGTAGAAGATGGTGGCGAGTTCTCATTGTGTTGTAACTGCGCTTGGAAGCCACTGGAGAGTGTTACGTGGGGAACCGCGTGGCTTACCTTTCAAGGACCCACTGCGGGCTGCATGGCGAATGGATTGAAGGAGGACAGGCATGGATGTGGGGGGACGTTTGCAAGCCTCTTGCCTCCAGGCGAGTGTCCTGCTGAGAGACACGGTGGCCTGGACTAGGGTGGAGATGGAGAGGGGTGATGGACTCCAGGTGCGTTTTGGAGATAGGATGGACAGAATTGTAGGTGGCTTGGGCGTTCCCAGCCATCACGGCTGGAAAGAGACTAGGATGTAAGACTGCAGCTGTGCCATGTGGTACAGAGGGGAGGTCCTTGGTCCTGTTGGAGCCTGTTTGACCGGGTTGTGGTGTGGAAGGCTGGCCTCTGGAGGTGACTGCTGAACTAAGGTCTCAAGGATGAACAAGGGCTGGGAGGACTGGTCAGACCGCGGGACCAGCCTGGGCAGGGGGAGGGAGCAGGGGGTGCTGGAGGGAGTGGACAGAGAGCAGTGTGTCGGGAGCACAGAGAGCGAGGAGGAGAGCGGGTGAAATAGGGGCCAGGGTGAAGACTTGGGTCTTCGTCATGAGAGTGTGGGAAAGCCAACAGAGGGTTTTCAGCCAGGTGGAATCAGAATGAGACTTGTGTTTTGAAACAATTGCGCCGGCTGTGGTGTGGAAGGACAGTTAGACAAGGGAAGCCGCAGGAAACCAGAGAATCTATCGCTGTGGTCCAGGCAGGAAGATGGTGGTGATGGGGGTGGGAGAAGTGGGCGGATTCCACAGAGATGTAGGACGTAACAGACTGGACTTGGAGATGGATTGGCTGTGGAGGGCTGGGGAGAGAGAGGCATCAAGGGAGACCCGTGGGTTTCTAGAGTGTGGACTGATTGGATGGCAGTGCCACCCCTATGACAGGGAGGAGGGTGCGGGTACCATCCAGTGCTGAGTTTAAAAAAATGCTGTCTAGGGGCCGGCCCTGTGGCCTAGTAGTTAAGTTCGGCAGGCTCCGCTTCAGCTGCCCGGGTTCAGGTTCCTGCACGCAGACCTACACCGCTCGTCAGCAGCCATGCTGTTGCGGTGACACACATACAAAATAGAGGAAGACTGGCACAGATGTTAGCTCAGGGCCAATCTTCCTCAAGCAAGAAGAGGAATATTGGCAACAGATGTTAGCTCAGGGCGAATCTTCCTCAGCAAAAAAAAAAAAAAAAAAAAAAAACTACCTAGAAGAATTATAGAACTGAAGATGACCCAATTTCTTCTCATTGCCTTTATTCATTTATTTTTCCTAATTTGGTACTTTTACTCTCCAAATAGCTTGTAGTCATAAATACTTTTTGTGTTTTTTTGATAAGGAAGATTGGCCCTGAGGTAATGTCTGTGCCCATCTTCCTCTTTTGTATGTGGGATGCCACCATGGCATGGCTTGATGAGCGTTGTGTAGGTCCACGCCCGGGATCCAAACCCATGAACCCTGGGCCGCCCAAGTGGAGGGCATGAACTTAACCACTATGCCACTGGGCTGGCCCGATAAATAACTTTTTGATTGAGGATGTACATATGGACATTTTCCTTTTTCTTCCAAAGTGGAGAATGACGTTTATGCTTAAAGAGAGATAATCTCAAGTTTGTTTTTTTTGTGTGTATGTAAGGAAGATTGGTCCTGAGCTAACATCTGTGCCAATCTTCCTCCATCCTGTATGTGGGACACCACCACAGCATGGCGTGACGAGTAGTGCGTAGGTCCGTGCCTGGGATCTGAACCTGTGAACCCCAGGCCACCGAAGTGGATCATGCAAACCCAACCGTTATGCCACCAGGCTAGCCCCTCATCTCAAGTTTTATGCTCATTTCCAAGTTTTTTGGTCTAAAAATTCTAATATTACCTTTTAATGTAAATGTTGAGCATATCAATTTCAAAACAATACCTCAATCAAATTTTATTCGTTTAATTTCAAAGACATAATTTCTTTTTCTTTTTTTTGTGAGGAAGATCAGCCCTGAGCTAACATCCATGCCAATCCTCCTCTTTTTGCTAAAGAAGACCGGCCCTGAGCTAACATCTATTGCCAATCCTCCTCCTTTTGTTTTTCCCTTTTTCTCCCCAAAGCCCCGGTAGATAGTTGTATGTCATAGTTGCACATCCTTCTAGTTACTGCATATGGGACGCCGCCTCAGCATGGCCGGACAAGTGGTCCGTCGGTGCGCGCCCGGGATCCGAACCCAGGCTGCCAGTAACGGAGCGCGCGCACTTAACTGCCAAGCCACAGGGCCGGCCCCCATAATTTCTTTTTATTAAAGAAAAACATATCCTTGAGCGAGATCATGAGATTTTTCAAACAATTCCTAGTTCAGCTTGCACATATTTGCAACTAATTACCAGGTGCTCAAGTCTGAGTGATCTCAAATTTGGAGAATAAAAATATGTTCTCCAAGAGAAAACAAGATGCCTTTGTGACAGTGCCTGACTGTCTGCTGTAGGAACTAAACAAGTCCCCCGGTGATTTCGTACTTGCTTCGTGATTCAAAGTAAGGCTGGGGTGCAGTCGTAATATTCCAGTAGCAGTTGCGCCTTTTTTGGTAGTTTTGTTGGTGGGTTTCATAATAATGGCATGCTCTTTGAACACTAACATGATAAGCTACGGCGCCATATGGAAATCGCTTCACATCCCAGATCTGCGGTTTCCTGGGTGTGACCTTAGGCAGATTCCCTCATCTCTGTGAGCCTCTGTTCTTGTCTTCAAAGAGGGGAGAGTAATATCTAGTGATCAGATACCTCATAGCATGACTGCCAGGATTAAAGCCGATGATTTCTGTAAAGCCCTTAGCCCAGTGCCTGGCACATAGTAGGTAGTTTGCAATAAATACCCAATGTGATTGTTACATCCCAAGGACTCTGCTGCTGCTCTGCATGTTCTGTAGGGGCTGACATCACCACACAAACGAGGGAATTGAACTCGAGGGAGTTTACTTTTCTCGCCAAGTCACGTAGAGCTCGGCAGAGCTGGGATCCTGTCTAACCCCGAAGACCATACTCCTGCCACTGTGCGTTATTGCCTTTGACACGTGTAACGTTGCAGCCAAACAAGTTTTGTGACCTTCCTGAGCAAAACAGGTTCTGTTTTAGGATCCAGGTGGTGTTTCTTGACACTTGCACTGTCGAAGAATATACACTGATGTTGGTATTGTTTACCTATCCAGCCCGTTTTTGGCTATGGCTGTGTTGGTGGGGAGCTGCCATGTGTATACAGAGTGACTAAACCAGATTGTTTATTTGACCCTGTTTGCTCCAAATACAAGTGAATAATTGAGGCCAGACAGATTGGAAGAGATGGGAATGATATATTTCAGTCCAGTCATCCAATCTAGATACACCCTCCCTGTGAGCAATATTTCACAGAGCTGGAAAGAATTTAGCCCCTAGAGCTTATTAAGAGGTGCGACATTCGTTATGTATAACTTGAGTTCTTTTGGTGCCAGGAAAATAAAAGTCAGGACTGGAATATAAGGAAACGGATAAGATATGTGCAGGCTGGTGAAATCTGGAAGAAAAAAATATTTACATGGGAGTTCAGCTTTGATTTTATATTGTCACAAATTGATGCCAGATGCCTGCATTTCAGACAGACTCCCCAGCCTGAGAGTGTGAGTTGGAAAACAAATCGCCTTGCCGTTTGGAATGCTGATTGATACTTTAGAAGTTTCTTTTTGTTTTCGAAGGGAAAATAATGCATATTACAGGCCTAGCAAACAGAACTTTTATAAATGGCAATTAACAGAAGACGCCCAAGGGAGGAAGTCTCCAGTTTCTTTTTATAACCCTGGCAAAAGTAATTGAGGTGACACTTTATTGGCATTGGCATCTCCCACTTGCTCTAGGAGGTAGTTCAGCCTTGTGTAGCCATGTCCAGAGCTGGTAGCTTCATTTCCATTTTCCTTCAACCTCAGGTCAGAGGAGCAACACAAGAGCACTTCTGTCTGAGGCAGCCGGCCTCATGTGGTCTCCATGTGGCAGGACCCCAGGCTCGTGAGGTGGCTCGCACATTTTCCCTTATGGTTTAAAAAAGTGGCTTTTAGTTTTGAGTCTTAGGTTTGGCCTCGACAGTGTTCCTTTATCCTACAGGCTGTTTTTCTTTCTGGTATTTGCATGACTCATAAAATGAGTTTGACTAGCCTGACACCTCTGCCGTGTTCCTTGAATGCTTTCTAAAAGGTGCTGCTGTGTAAGAATATATGCTGATTTTCCCATTTGAGTTGCTGGAGGGTCACGTGGATGACCGGGAGAGCTGAGTCTGAATTCTGGACGCTGTCAGACTTGGGTGAGAATCCGTCTCTGAGGCTCAGCCTGGAAAAGTGGGATATCAGAGCTGCGTGGTTGGAGGATCACCGGAGTGGAGTGGGGTGAAGGCGTTCCACGGCCCCCAGATGGGCCTTGGTATTTCCTACAGCAGCTGGGCCATAGACTTTCAGATGGACAAGAAGGGACCTCGAAGAGGCCGAGAGAGATGAGGCTGCCATGCACTCTTTGAGCTCCATGTACGTGGGAACGGAAGGACAAGAGCCCTCGCCCCTGCTCACTGGGGCTAATATTGGCCAAAGGCTTCTCAGCTGTGGACGGAGACCTAGAGGGTGCCAAGACTGTGTTCCAAGTGCAAGTCACTGTGAACTCTGAATTTGCTGCAAACACTGAATACTGCACCATTGCTCCTAGGGGAAATGCAGGGCTGGGTTCCTGTGAGCCCCTGGTCACATTTTCATCATCCAGTCACGAGCCCCTGGTCATATTTTCATCATCCAGTCAATACATAACTTTGTTTCATGTGTGTTTCTGTTTGAAGATGCCTTATTTAATATATATATTTAATTCATTAACATTGAACTCATGCCGGCAGTAACTCATGCCTGAACGAAGCTTCTCTCACACGTGTTTTCTCTGTTGGGCACATGGCAGTATTCTTGTAGGTAGCATCACTAGCTGGCACTTCAGTACTTTGCCTGGGGGCCATTTTAAACAGCAAAATCACCAAGAAAAAAGCATAGAAATGCAAAAAACATGGAAAAAGTACAAAAAAGTACCACGAGAAGGACACTTGTTTACAATATGAGCTGAAACAAGAAGGCAGGGCCTCGCCTATGTCACTGCCGCTGTTTAAATTTTTCCCCGCTCTGCAGGTGCACATGTCCATGAGTGACGGCGCCGTAAGTATTGATTTTGGGTTGCAAATTTTAGCAAGAAGGCGAATTCACAGCTACAGAATCTACAAATAATGAGCATCGATGGTACTTTACTCAGGTATTCGTTAAGTACGTGCGTGGGCTGGAGGCTTCCCAAGACTAAGGAAGATTTGGAAGGCGTCTGTTTTCTGTTTTACAAAGGACTGCCCATCCATTCTCATATTATTCCTGATAACACCCGTGAAGGAAAGAAGGGCTGGCTTTATTTTCTTCCCTTTATTGATAGGGAAACCGAGAACCCGAGAGCTCATGACTCGGGCCCAGCAGACGTGGATCTGATTTTCTGGTTCTGAGTGCCCTGTTCTTCCCACAGTGCTTGGCAGGCCGGTGTAGTTACAGGATAGCACCAGAGCTTAAACCGTAGAATTTGAATGCTGACATATTTTAATACTGTTTTAAAAGTTGTCTTCCTAATCATTTGTCTGTGATTTAATTAGGTAAGGAAGCATAGCCTTGTGACTAAGAGCATCAAGTCTGGAGCCAGACTTAGTTTTGCATCCTGGCTTTGCTTCTCCGTACCTGTGGGACTTTGGACAATTTATACCTAAAGCAAAACCTTTCTGACTCGCAGTTTCCTTATTTGTAAAATAAAGATAATAGTAACACCCAGTGTGTGGGGTTAGTGTGAGAATTATGTGAATTAATTCGTATTCAGTGCTTAGATCTGTACCTGGCACACCATAGCCCTTCCGTGTGTGTTAGCCATGATTATCATTTAGCATTTTTTGTATATATATATCATTTATCATTGTATTTAGTGATAGGTGCTCAGGAAACACTTGTCGAGTCAATGGATGATGACCCTAAAAATTAGGCAGATGGTAAAATATGGTTGTGATTGCATGGCTCAGAGCCAAGAGGAGATTTTGCAATTTTCTAGTCCTTTTGATCCATTTGGGTAACACATAGTTCAGACCTGGAAAATCTGTTTTAGAGCTTTATTTATCCAGTTTGTCAGCAGTCTGCAGATTAAACAGACTTTTGTCACGTCTGTGTCATTTTGGGTGAGTGGGCAGCTAATCAGATGAGCAAATATTAGTGGGCACCTGCTGGGTGCCAGGCAACCCGCTGGGTTTAATAGTCCTGCCTGTGAAGATTCAAGTAATAGAGACAAGAACATGAGACGTCACAAGGCAGAGCCTAATTCAGGCACGTAAAGAGCAAATTTCCGTGTGACCCCAAAACCTCCTTCTTTACAGCTACTAAAGTGTATTTAAAACTGCCAGAGTGGGGCCAGCCCAGTGGCACAAGTGGTTAAGTGCACGCGCTCCGCTGCGGCGGCCCGGGGTTCGCCAGTTCGGATCCCGGGTGCGCACCGACGCACTGCTTGTCAAGCCATGCTGTGGCGGCGTCCCATATAAAGTGGAGGAAGATGGGCACGGATGTTAGCCCAGGGCCAGTCTTCCTCAGCAAAAAAAAAGAGGAGGATTGGCAGATGTTAGCACAGGGCTGATCTCCTCACAAAACAAAACAAAAATAAAAAAATAAAACTGCCAGAGTTTTCCCTCCCTTCCTTCTGCTACTGAGCATCTGGTAGAGATGTTAGTAAAACGCAGTGGCATGCCCCACAGGGATGAGGAGACCACATTGGGTAGAGGGTCCCCAAACGGCAGTCATCCCCAGACCCATCAGACAGGTAACCTTTCCAACAGATCTCAGGCAGCTGGCTCTTGGTAACGCCTTTCATGTCACCAGCGGAAGGTAACGACAAAGCACGTAGAGTTATTTCCACATCTGTATAATTAGGATGTTGCAATAATTTGGAAAATCGATTCTTTTTCTTCTCTTTGGAATCCCCACTCTTGGACAGTAAAGTTACTTTCTGCATTTCTTTGACCCTCCATGGACCTGGATCTCAAGTGGCGCACAATTAATGTTTCGAGGGGATGCTTCAGTTTTAGGAACAAGAACATAGGGCAGCAGACTATGAGAGCAATGTAGGAAATTCCTGTTTGCTTTCTAGAAACTGAGTTTGGAACTTTCCAGCCCTGGGGGAGACGAGGGAGGGCTTTCTGTCATTTGCTTACAAAAAATCGCAGGACTAAATTCATATTTGTCCTATTATCTAATATTAAACTTTGCTTTGCCTAACCTGCTTATGTTCATAACATAAGCTTGCTAGAGTTCTCTTGTTAGAAAACTCCTATTTCCTTAAGAGGAAGGGACACCTTTCCTATGAGCGAGTATTTTGTGACACGTTTTAAGTAGACCTTTTACCCTAGATAGTTTTTTCTACCGTATATAGTTTTATCAGCAAACAAGTGATTCTTTCTTCCGCATCTGTGTTTATTCAGCCCGAGGCGACTATGCGAGATACACTGCTCAATAGATTCCAGTCAGATGATGCTGGCTGTGTGAGCTTATAAAAGACATCTGTTTAAGTTTAAAAATAAATAATTAAAACACATGCACAGACAAAAGGTTGTTGCTCCTAGCTAGATTAAAATTAGTCTGCTATGACAGAAGGTCTTCATATTTTTCTGAAAAGAACTTATAATTATTTTTTTCATTTTGTCTAAAGATAAAAATCTAGGTAGAGAAAGTGATAAAGATTTGATTTTTTTTTTTTTTCATATAACTCACTGTCAAGTTACACAGTTAAAATACCCTCACGTGGCGCCAGGACTCTTTCCTGTCTCTGGAGAATTGTCAGGTCATTCTTGGCTGTGGGTACTCTGAAATGACCTAAATAAGGTAAGATTCTCCCCAGCAAGGGCTTTCAGAAAGCTGTGTTGATTTTCAAACAGCTGTTTTGATAGCGGATGGATTACTGGAGTCTTGGATTGAGAAATGGGAAAAGACGTAGGCAAAATCATCTTCCAGTTTTCTTTTGTGAGACGCTCCGTCCTAGGTGTGGTGCCAGGCACGTCGTGTGCAAGCAGTGGACGGCTATGCTGCTGTGTCCTGTTGTGTGTGGTATGCTTTTGTGGCCTGCCTGTCTGTCCAGCAGGCCCTTCCTGGAGGGATCTCGGCACATTCATTGTCTGAAGTCATTACAGCAGCAGGCCTGGCATGGGGGGAGGTGGTCACGGGCATTCCCCACCATGGTTCCCAGGTATGCTTTGTAGGGGCCATATGTCCTGTCTGGTCTTCATCCTGAGACTCCTTTCGGGTGAAGTCCCCTTCTAAATACAAGCTGGCCTGCAGACTGTGATAAAAAAGTCTTGCTTTTGAAATTAAAAGACAAAACAACCAACTCTCACTTTATCAGTCGTGTCTCCCCTTCATACTTTCTCCTGAAACACTTTACTAGTGCTTTTTGGGAATCTGTGTTTCAGAAAAGTTGTATCTAAATAACAGTTGTGTTAAAAATGAGTGACAGTTAAAAAATAACAAGTAAAATCATCTGTAATCCCATCACTGTTAACATTTTGGTGCCCTTACCCCTAGGGTGGGGTTCCATCTTTCTCCCATCCCTCTATCAATAGATTTTTGGGCCTGTGCTCTGTGACAGCAGTAGATGAGGGACATGAGATGAACACCAGCCCTGCTCTCATGGAGTTTGAGGACGTGTGTGTGTGTGTGTGTGTGTGTGTGTGTGTGTGTGTCTGCACGATTATTTTTTTTATTGATGTCTTAATAGTTTATAACATTGTGAAATTTTAGTTGTACATTATTGTTTGTCAGTCACCATATAAATGCATCCCTTCACCCCTTGTGCTCACCCTCCACCCCCCTTGCCCCTGGTAACCACCATATAGTTCTATCTGTCTGTGTGTTAGTTTCTATCTTCCACGTATGAGTGAAATCATAAGGTGTTTGTCTTTGTCTCTCTGGCTTGTTTTACTTAACATAATACCCTCCAGGTCCGTCCATGTTGTTGCAAAAGGGACGATTTTGTCTATTTTTATGGCTGAGTAGTATTCCATATTATATGTATACACATCTTTATCTAATCATCAGTCGAGGAACACTTGGGTTGCTTCCATTTTTTGGCTATAGTGAATAATGCTGCAATGAACATAGGGGTGCATAAGCCTCTTTGGATTGTTGATTTCAGGTTTGTTGGATAGATTCCCAGTAGTGGGATAGCTGGCTCATAGGGTATTTCTATTTTTAATTTTTTGAGTAATCTCCATACCGTTTTCCATAGAGGCTGCACCAGTTGGCATTCCCACCAGCTGTGTATGAGGGTTTGTATTTCTCCACATCCTCTCCAACATTTGTTGTTTTTTGTCTTGGTGATTATAGCCATTCTGACGGGTGTAAGGTGATATCTTAGTGTAGTTTT
This sequence comes from Diceros bicornis minor, assembly GCF_020826845.1. NCBI lineage: Eukaryota > Metazoa > Chordata > Mammalia > Perissodactyla > Rhinocerotidae > Diceros > Diceros bicornis. The sequence continues at coordinate 12,222,739 of NC_080755.1, read as the reverse complement.
TTTTTTTTCCTGTGAGGAAGATCAGCCCTGTGCTAACATCTGCCAATCCTCCTCTTTTTTTTTTTTGCTGAGGAAGACTGGCCCTGGGCTAACATCCGTGCCCATCTTCCTCCACTTTATATGGGACGCCGCCACAGCATCACTTGCCAAGCGGTGCGTTGGTGCGCGCCCGGGATCCAAACTGGCGAACCCCGGGCTGCCACAGTGGAGCACATGCACTTAACCGCTTGCACCACTGGGCCAGCCCCTCTTAGTGTAGTTTTGATTTCCATTTCCCTGATGTTTAGTGATGTTGAATATCTTTTTATATGCCTATTGGCCATTTGTATACCTTCTTTGGAGAAGTGTCTGTTCATTTCCTCTGCCCATTTTTTGATCGAGTGGTTTGTTTTTTTGTCATTCAGTTGTGTGAGTTTTTTATATATTATGGAGATGAACCCCTTGTCGGATATATGTTTTGCAAATAATTTTCTCCCAGCTTGTGGGTTGTCTATTTTTTTTTTTTTAAGATTTTATTTATTTATTTTCCACCCAAAGCCCCAGTAGATAGTTGTATGTCGTAGTTGCACATCCTTCTAGTTGTTGTATGTGGGACGCGGCCTCAGCATGGCCGGAGAAGCGGTGCGTCGGTGCGCGCCCGGGATCTGAACCCGGGCCGCCAGCAGCGGAGCGCATGCACTTAACCACTAAGCCTCGGGGCCAGCCCAAGGGTTGTCTGTTTGATCCTGGTTTCATTTCCCTTGTAGAAGCTCGTTAGTCTGAAGTCCCATTTGTTTATTTTTTCTTTAGTTTCCCTTGCCTGAGTAGACATCGTATTGGAAAAGATTCCTTTATGACCAATGTCAAATAGTGTATTGTCTATATCTTCTTCTAGGAGTTTTATAGTTTCAGGTCTTACCTTCAGGTCTTTGATCCATTTTGAGTTAATTTTTGTGTATGGCGAAAGCAGATGGTCTACTTTCATTCTTTTGCAAGTGGCTGTCCAGTTTTCCCAGCACCATTTATTGAAGAGACTTTCCTTTCTCCGCTGTATGTCCTTAGCTCCTTTGTCGAAGATTAGCTGTCCATAGATGTGTGGGTTTATTGCTGGGCTTTTAGTTCTGTTCCATTGATCTGTGTGTTTTTGTACCAGTACCATGCTATTTTGATTACTATTGCTGTGTAGTATGTTTTGAAGTCAGGGATTGTGATGCCTCCAGCTTTGTTCTTTTTTCTCAGGATTGCTTTAGCTATTCGGGATCTTTTGTTGCCCCATGTGAATTTTAGTATTCTTTGTTCTATTTCTGTGAAGAATGTCCTTGGGATTCTGATTGGGATTGCATTGAATCTATAGATTGCATTAGGTAGTATGGACATTTTAACTGTGTTTGTTGTTCCAATCCATGTGCATGGGGTATCTTTCCATTTCTTTATGTCATCATCGATCTCTTTCAATAATGTCCTATAGTTTTCATTGTGTAGGTCTTTCACGTCCTTTGTTAGATTTATTCCTAGATATTTTATTCTTTTTGTTGTGATTGTAAATGGAATTATCTTTTTGAGTTCTCTTTGTGTTCCTTATTTGTATACAGAAATGCAACTGATTATTGTAAGTTGATTTTGTACCCTGCAACTTTGCTGTAGTTATTGATTATTTCTAATAGTTTTCCAATGGATTCTTTAGGGTTTTCTATATATAAAATCATGTCATCTGCAGATAGTGAGTTTCACTTCTTCATTGCCTATTTGAATTCCTTTCATTTCTTTTTCTTGCCTAATTGCCCTGGCCCAAACCTCCAGAACTATGTTGAATAAGAGTGGTGAGAGTGGGTACCCTTGTCTTGTTCCTGTTCTCAGAGGAATGGCTTTCAGACTTTTCCCGTTGAGTATGATGTTGGCTGTGGGTTTGTCATAAACAGCTTTTATTATGTTACGGTACTTTCCTTCTATACCCATTTTATTGAGAGTTTTTACCATAAATGGATGTTGGATCTTGTCAAATACCTTCTCTGCATCTATTGAGATGACCATGTGGTTTTTATTCCTCGTTTTGTTGATATGGTGTATATCACATTGATTGATTTGCGGATGTTGAACCATCCTTTTGTCCCTGGTATAAATCCCACTTGATCATGGTGTATGATCTTTTTAACATATTGCTATATTCGGTTTGCTGATATTTTGTTGAGTATTTTTGCATCTATGTTCATCAGCGATATTGGCCTGTAGTTTTCCTTCTTTGTATTGTCCTTGTCTGGCTTTGGTATCAGGGTGATGTTGGCCTCGTAGAATGTGCTAGGAGGTGTTCCATCTTCCTCTATTTTTGGCATAGTTTGAGAAGGATAGGTATTAAGTCGTCTTTGAATGTTTGGTAAAATTCTCCAGAGAAGCCATCTGGTCCAGGACTTTTATTTTTGGGGAGGTTTTGATTACTATTTCAATCTCTTTACTTGTGATTGGTCTATTCAGGTTCTCTATTTCTTCTTGGTTCGGTTTTGGGAGGTTGTAGAGTCTAAGAATTTATCCATTTCTTCCAGATTGTCCAGTTTATTGGCATAGAGTTTTTCATAGTATTCTCTTATAATCCTTTGTATTTCTGTGGTATCCGTTGTGATTTCTCCTCTTTCATTTCTAATTTTATCTATTTGAGGCTTATCTCTTTTTCTTAGTGCGTCTGGCTAAGGGTTTGTCAATTTTGTTTGTCTTCTCAAAGAACCAACTCTTTGTTTCATTGATGGTTCTCCTGTTTTTTTTTTTTTTGTTTCAATTTCATTTATTTCTGCTCTAATTTTTATTATTTCTCTCCTGTTGACTTTGGGCTTTGTTTGTTCTTTGTTTTCTAGTTCTGTTAGGCGTAATTTAAGATTGCTTATTTGGAATTTTTCTTGTTTGTTAAGATGGGCCTGTATTGCTATGAGTTTCCCTCTCAGGACCACTTTTGTTGCATCCCATATGAGTTGGTATGGTATGTTTTCATTTTCATTTGTCTCCAGATATTTTTTGATTTCTCCTTTAATTTCATCGATGATCCATTGGTTGTTCAGTAGCATGTTTAATCTTCACATCTTTGTTAATTTCCCAGTTATTTTCTTGTAGTTGATTTCTAGTTTCATAGCATTATGGTCAGAAAAGATGCTTGTTATGATTTCAGTCTTCTTAAATTCATAGAGGCTTACCTTGTTTCCCAACATATTGTCTATCCTTGAGAACGTTCCATGCTCACTTGAGAAGAATGTGTAGTCAGCTGTTTTTGGGTGGACTGCTCTGTATATGTCTATTAAGTCCATCTCGTCTAGTTTTTCATTTAAGTCCACTATTTCTTTACTGACTTTTTGTCTGGATGATCTATCCATTGACGTAAGTGAGGTATTAAGCTCCCCTACTATTATTGTGTTGTTGTTAATATCTCCTTTTAGGTTTGTTAATAAATAAAGGTTTGCTTTATGTACTTTGGTGCTCCTATGTTGGGTGCATGTATATTTATAATTGATATGTCTTCTTGGTGGAGTGTCCCTTTTATCATTATATAGTGCCCCTTTTTGTCTCTCATTACCTGTTTTATCTTGAAGTCTACTTTGTCTGATATAAGTATCGTAACACCTGTTTTCTTTTGTTTGCCATTAGCTTGGACTATCATCTTCCATCCCTGCACTCTGAGCCTGTGTTTGTCTTTAGAGCTGAGATGTGTTTCCTGGAGGCAGCATATTGTTGGGTCTTGCTTTTTAATCCATCCTGCCACTCTGTGTCTTTTGATTGGAGAATTCAGTCCATTTATATTTAGAGTGATTATTGGTATGTGAGGGCTTAATGTTCCTATTTTATCGCTTATTTTCTGGTTCTTTTGCATTTCCTTTGTTTCTCGTCCCGTGCGCACTTATTTTTTAAGTGGTATCATGTTTTACATGTTTTTGAATTGCTTTTTTCTTTTTCAATTAAGGCAAAAAAGAACCACATTTGTAAAGTACCAAGAAAACTCTAAAAAATAATTGTGATAGGTCCTTTGTAAGGAAGTTTGTATAATCGAGATAATCATCTCTCATGATTGTTGTGGGTATGTTACATTCTTTTTAAGCAAGATAGCATTGGCTTAGACAGCTAGCTGCTTAATATCCTGATGTCCTTTCATAAACTTAGGCAGCTAAAGGAGGCACGTTCCTGGCATTGTCTTTCATTAGGTTCATTCTTTCAGGAGTGTCTACTAAGGATATACCATATGCTGGGATCAGAGCATAGAGGGCTGAACAAAATGTCGTTGGTTCTCACCCTCAGGGAACTTATAGTCCTGAGTGGGAGACAGACAATTAGACAAGTAAATACAAATATGGTTGTAAGTTGTGTTCAGTGCCCTGGAAGAAAAGAACATGAGCTGTGAAAGAGAATAATGCAGGATGGGAGCACCGCTTCCACTGAGTGGAGTCAGGGAAGTCTTCTTGGAGGAGGGTCTTCGGCTGCTGGAGGAGAAACCACCAGCATGTGAGGAGTGTGTGGGAAAGAGTTCTAGGCAGAGGTAATGACAACTTATTCCAAGGCCATGTGTGAAGAAAGAGCCCATTTGGGGAAGAAATGAAAGGAGGCCAGTGTGGCTGAGAAGTATGGCTGGGGGTGGGGTGGGCAGAGATAGACAAGTCTGTTTGTGCTTTGTGGGCTTCGTTAAAGGGTTTGTATTTTTTTCTCAGGGCAATGGGAGACAGTCAGTGGATTTGAAGCCCGGAGCAGCAAGATGCAGTTAGCTCATGCTGGTTACTCAGGAGACGAGCCCAGCTCAGGCTGAGAGTGGGCAGGCATGCAGAGGGGTCAAGGTTTATTTCAGAAGTAGACTGGACAGTACCTGGTGCTGGACTGAATGTGGACATATTGGGGGGAGGGGTGGTCAAAGATGACTCCTGGGTTTGTGGCTTGGCTTCTTGGTACCACCAGCTGAGATGGGGCAGCTGGTGGGGACTGGTTTAATGGGAGAGGGGGAGGAGGTTGAGTTTGGCACATGAAGTTCAAGCTGCCTGTGAGAATGCCACGTGGAAATTTAAGGAAAACACCTGGATATACAGGGGCCTGGAGCTCCAAAGCTAGGCGGGTTGGTGAAACAGATTTAGGCATCTCAGCATGTAGGTGGCATTCAAGGCCAAGGGAGAGGGTGGACTCACCCAGGGACGGGGTACATGGGGACGACAAAAGCCCGAAGCTTGAGGGTCTTCTGTGTTGAGAGGTTGAGCAGAGGAGCACCTACAGCAAACACGGACGGCTCGGCCAAGACGTGGGAGCAAAACCCAGCACAGGGTGTTGCCAGGAGCCCAGGTGGCTGAAGGGAAGGACGCAGAAGGGGCTGCAGGAAGGGCTGAGGAGTGAGGAGGGAGCACAAGATAGCATTTGGGGAATATGGGAGAGGGAGTGGACACAGAAGTGGAGCAAGACCATGGAGTGCCTGTTTGAGGCTGGTGACATGGATTTATAGTGACGTCAAGCTGCTTAACTGTGTTCCTTTAACACAAGGAAGCAGGGGACAGTTATTCACAGGAGGAGGTCACCTCAGACCAGAAGGCTTGAGGAAAGGCCTCTGCAAGGAGGAGCATGTGCTGTGACTGCCTTTTGCCGTATAAATTCTTGTGTTCGTTAGTATTAAGTTTCTTAAGGTTAAAAAGCAAGAGCTTAAAAAATATTAACAGGGGCTGGTGCCGTGGTGTAGCGGTTAAGTGCGCGTGCTCCGCTGCTGGCGGCCCGGGTTCAGATCCTGGGCGCGCACTGCCGCACCGCTTGTCAGGCCATGCTGTGGCGGCATCCCACATAAAATGGAGGAAGATGGGCACAGATGTTAGCCCAAAGCTAGTCTTCCTCAGCAAAAGGAGGAGGATTGGCATGGATGTTAGCTCAGGGCTGATCTTCCTCAAAAAATATATATATATATTAACATATGTAATCTGTAAAACAGTCCTATAAGGTAGGTCCTATTAACTCTGTTTTACAGATGGGGAAACTGAGGCACAGAGGGATTTTTTTTTTTTTTTTTTTTTTTTAAGCCCATCTAAGATCCCAGGACTAAGAAGTTATGGAGCTGCCGTTTGAACCCAGTTAGGTTCTAGTGTCGGGGTTCTGATCCACTCTGCCATGCTGCCCATGGGGCTCTGCAGCCAACTGGTGGTCTTCCGTTACAGTCCTTGAGAGGAGCAGCATTATAAGGAAGTGGAATTGTTTCAGAAGCTTTCTGTAATCCAAAACACCACTTTTCTCTCAAGTACTTATCTTTTACCTTGAATCACTTGGATATGGCTCGAATGGTTAATTTCAGTTTGCAGATTAGGACATGGCTGTCTGCCTGTAGCCTGTGACTGTTAATCTTGGTTGGTCCCCCTCCAGGTCGATGCAGGCCAGTGTCCCTTGTCACAACGGCCCTGCAGCATGACCTCAGTGTGCAGCCTGTCCTCCCAGGACCCTCACATCAGCCAGCAGCACAGCCCAGTGCATGGGCCACTTGCGAGCTGTGCATTTTCTGGTGTATGTTTTTGAGATTCTTTTCCTGTGTTGGGTTTTAACTACAGGCCAGGCTCTGTGGAAGATAGGCTGATGTCGGGAAAAGAAGGGTTTCTGTGTGCCAGAAATTGTTCCATGCATCTGTAAACTGAACTGAGTAGAGAGTGCAAACCCACCACACTTAAGCTTTGCATAACATAACATTTACCACTTTAGCTGTTTTTAAGTATAAAAGTCCAGTAGTGTTAATAAGTATATTCATATTGTTTTGCAGTTAATCACCAGAACTTTCTCATTTTACAAAACTAACTCTGTACTCATTAAATGAACTCTCCATTCCCCAGTCTCCCCAGCCTCTGGAAACCACCTTTCTACTTGCTGTCTCTATGAATTTGACTATTCTTGGTGCTCCATATAAGTGGAATCATACTATATTTGTCCTTTTATAACTGGCTTATTTCACTTAGCATAAAGTCCTTAAGTCTCATCTGTGTTATAGCATGTGTCAAAATCTCCTTACTTTTTAAGGCTGAATAATATTCCATTGTATGTATATACCGCATTTTGTTTATCTGTTCATCCGTTGATAGACATTTGGGTTATTTCCACCCTTTGGCTGTTGTGAATAACGCTGCTGTGAACATGGGTGTCCATCACTCGTTGCTCTTTGTTCCCACCTATCGAGAAGCAATCTCATACAGAGTGATTTACAAAGGGGAGGGAAAGGTTGGCTTGAATACAGTGATTCCTCATCAAACTTGGTGCCTGAAAGTTTCAAGGGAAACGAGTGATTTCCTGTCTGCTGGAAAGAAACAATTCTAGGTATTTTTTGATGTGTGTGCAAGCAACTGGCTAAGAAATTACTTAATCATAATGGGCCATCTTATCAACCTTTTTTTTCTGTCTTGCCTTTCCACCTGTTTTCTTCACTAATGGCACCAATTGATTCTTTAATACTACATGGAATACCATAACAGTGCACATATACACACATACATATTTATGTCTCTATATAGAATATGAATGCATCATTTTTTAACACTATTTTTTTCTGATAACAAAAAGGAATACCTGTGTGAAACATTTAGAAAAAACAGAAATTTAAATTACCCCTAAACCTACCTCCCAGAGATGAGCAGTTAGTGTTTTGGTGTAGGACATGCACAAATATGGGTGGGTTAGAATCTGTCAGTTATCATTTGTTAGGGTGTGTGTACATATTCTCTCTCTCTCTTTAAATACTAGAGACCAAACTGCACATAGCATTTTGTAAGTTTCCTTTTTTCACTAAATAATACATTATGAACACCATCCCTTGTCATTAAATGGCATCCTGCATGTGACTCTTGGTGGCTGGGTAGCGCTGCCCTTGTAGGAGCATGTTGAATCCTCTCGGTGGTGCGTCATCAGCAGTCAGGGTGTCCCGCGGGTGCCTGTCAGCAGTCAGGGTGTCCCGCGGGTGCCTGTCAGCAGTCAGGGTGTCCCGCGGGTGCCTGTCAGCAGTCAGGGTGTCCCGCGGGTGCCTGTCAGCAGTCAGGGTGTCCTGCAGGTTCTGTGTCGAGCGTGATTTCTCTGCTGAAGGTCTTAACGGACGAGGAAGGGTGGCATTTCCCTCATTTCATCATAGAAAACACAAGGAGTAGAAGTTAGCTCTGAAGGACTTAACCAGGACAGGGGAAGCTAGAAATAGAAACCAGATCACTCACTCCATGCCTGGCGCTCGATTCACTTCATAAAACTAATCTCAAGATCACTATCAGCGGAAATTATTTTCCCTAATCTCCTGGGAGTCTGCTTTAATATTTTTATGTTTGCTTAATGGTGATTTCAATTCCATGTCAATTTTTTTTTTCTCACTTAAATAATGAAAACTTTCCAGGCGTCTTTGGGAGACTTCCTGGATCTTTACTCTCACAGGGCTGGACACCTGTGTGGCCACATAACAGACAGAGCCTGGGACTGCCCCTTACCACACCCACATGGTCCAGCTGTATGCCAGTTCTTTCAAAAGCTATTTGGGAATTCAGGGTCTGTTTTATTTACGAGATGCCTCCTTTTTTTGCAGTTTTATTAGCTCATTCAAAATGTACTTTAGAAGGTTAGCAAGGTGCCGTCTTAAGGAAATTATATTGGGTAGATTCTGTGGGTTATAATTTGTATAGTGTTAATTTGGTGCTAATTGTTTTGGGGGTTTTGAGATGCTGATTATTTTGGCCGGTTCAGTCGTTCAACAGGTATTTACTGTGTACCTAATATGAGTTAGTCCTGGACCTAGGGAGACCTGAGTCACTTAGGAGAGCCAGACAAGAAAGTCCCCCAGGACGGTGCAGGGCTGTGACAACAGCAATGCCCAGGACGACAGAGTAATAGCCAGGATGACGTGGGAGCACCGAGGGGCTCTGCATGCAGAGAGGGGCGAGACGGAGGATGGGGGGTCGCCATTCCAGACCAGGGCCCCTGCAGCCCGCAGTGTGCCCTAGGGGAGCTCAGCAGGTAGCTTTGCCTCCTTGGAGGGAAGGGTGTGTTTGGGGGCGTGGAATGAGACTGAGACGTGCGGGGGCTTGTGCCCCTCAGTCCATTCCCACACTTAAAAGCAACAGGCAGTTTCCCATAAATAGCGCAGAGCTGAGCTGGCAGCTCTCTGGGTGACACCTGTGTGGGACGACGGACAGTGGCAGCTCCTGAGACTGCCTCTGCTCCTTTCACACCTGAGGCCCCTCAGGGCCACCCAAGGGCAGCCTGTGGGGCATCTGATGGGTCTGATGCCAGTTTGCCTTTTCAGAGTAAAAGAAAAAAAAAAAAAAACAGGTGTGGAGCTTGAACAGATATTTGCCCACCCATGTCCATTGCAGCATTGTTAACAATAGCAAAAGGTGGAAGCAGCCCCCGTGTCCATAGATGCATGAATGTCTAAACAAAGTGTGGTGTGTACTGCTGTTCAGCCTTAAACAGGAGGGAAATTCTGACACATGCACCTGGATGAACCTTGAGGACGTTATGCTAAGTGAAATAAGCCAGCCACAAAAAGACCAATACTGCATGATCCCACTTATATGAGGGACCTAGAGAAGTCCGATTCAGAGACAGAAAGTAGAAGGGTGCTCGAGAAGGGAATGGGAGTTATTGTTTAATAAGAGTACAGAGTTTCAGTTTGGGATGATGAAATATCACTAGAGGTGGATGGTGGTGATGGTTGCACAACAGTGTGAATATACTTAATGCTACTAAGTTGTACACTTAAAAATGGTTAAAATGAAAAGTTTGTGTTATGTATATTTTACCACAATAAAAAAATTTTAATGGAAACAAAGAAGTAAAGCATAGAGCAAAGCTGTGCCCCAGGCTAGGCTGACAGCTGAGCCTGGAGGAAGAGCCCCCAGCCGCTCTCCCCCGTCCACATCCCTCCCCCCTGAGGCCCTCTGTGGGAAGAGAGCAGTCCAATCTGTGCACGTGCCCGTCTGTACCAAGAGGTTCCCCCACAGGGCCGCATGATACGTGGTCTCCACTGAGCTCCAGTCACCTGAAGACCTCATCTGATGACTGAACACTTCAAACCTGTCAAGTCACACATTTTACGAAGAAGCTGCCTGGTCTGTCAGGAAAGCAGTTAATTCTAAAGTGAATGGGGGGCCAGCCCTGTGGCTTAGCGGTTGAGTGCGCGCTCTCCGCTGCTGGTGGCCCAGGTTCGGATCCTGGGCGCGCACCAACGCACCGCTTCTCCGGCCATGCTGAGGCCGCGTCCCACATACAGCAATTAGAAGGATGTGCAGCTATGACAGACAACTATCTACTGGGGCTTTGGGGGAAAAAATAAATAAATAAAATTAAAGTGAATGGGGCCTTGGAGTTCCAAGAGTGAAGCTTCCCCTGGCTCAATCCAAGGTTCCAGAATTAATTTTTTTTAAACCCATCATTCCTTCCCAATTGAGTAAAACTTTATTTCTTTGGCAAAATAGCTTTCATTTGAAAATAAACTTTGAAGTTGTTTGAAGCTAAAAGAGCTTTCTTTCAAATGAGGCAGCAACAGAAAGAGCTTCACTTCTTTTGAAACAAACTTCTGGAGAACTCATCAGAATTTTAAAGGACTGTAGGACACACGTCCTGTTGCTCGGAGGAGTACGTGACGGGGTGTGAAGTGGCGTGTGACCTGCAGAGGCTCTCCCAAGACTCCTTTGAAAGTCTGTGGGTTTCCCCTAATTGGAGCCAGTTACCATGTGGGGTTGTGGGCAGCCAAGGGGCAGGTGGCTCCTGCCCGGGCTTGGCGGTGGCCACGAGTCGGGCAGCAGCCCTGTGGGAGGGAGGGATCCCCGAACAGCCCTCCATTCCTCCCAGCTCCCCTCTGGAAGACGGCCCCACTCCTTCCTCCATAAGAGACACACATTGTGAGCTGCTGGTTCTGGAAGAGGAGAGATGCCAGAAGGAATCTCCTTTGCAAAGTGCCACCTCAGTCTGTTTAATGTAGAAGTTGCCCTGTCCCTTATCTGCCACCTCCTGGCTCTGTGGCCTTGGGCAAGGTACCTACTGTGTCAGTCTCTCCATCTGTAAAGTGGAGGTCAGAAGAGTACCCACCTTCCAGGAGGGTTGTGAGAATTAAATGCGAATATGTCCGTAAGGCCTTTAGCAGAATGCTTGGTACATAATGTTCTTCGCAAAATGAAATGTGAGCCTGTAACTGGGGTCTGCTGGTGTTTTGATCTGGTCTGGTGTCCTTCCTGAGACCCTTAGTGCTGTTTGGAGGAACGTCTGAGCACACACGGCATGACTGTCTCTTTTCTTCTGCACCTTTGCTCTGGCCTCTGGAGAGCTGGGCGGCAGGGAAGCTTCCAAGCTTTCCGCACAGTGTTTCCGCGTTCCAAGACCACACACCCAAGGCCTCCCGGCAGCATGTTGATGGGCCTCGGGTCTGTTTGTGCCTTCTATGCTGCTTCTTAGTCTGAAAGCAGAAGCCAGACTGCTGGGGTTTTTATGAACTCGAGAAAATGGGCTCTTGGTGATTATGAGGCATTATATTGTGGAGCCAATTTAATAGGCGTAGTCCAGGATCAGAATGAGCCTTGCACGCTGTAGTGCTTGACAAGCTTCAGTTTCAAAGGACATATGTCAAAATCCAGGAACAGAAATCTCAGACTGAGCAGGGAGCAGGATCAATTTGAGGGGCCTTTTCCCTTTGCAGAGGAAAAGTTAAGACTGCCTTTCCCCATATATGCTGGTTGCAAAGAAGGTGTGACTTGGCTCTTCCCTTCGGAGATGAGCGGGGAGTGTCATCCATTATTAGGGGCTCATAGGCTTTCCTAATGTGTGACCTGTATAGCTGGGCTGTTCGTGGTCTCACCTGGATTAGTGATCTCCAAGGTCCGGCCCTGCGCTGACCCCAGGAAGCCTTCTCTGATTGCTCCTCCTGGGCCCCACCCAGGCCTGGCCTGGCCTCCTTCCTCCTCCTTGCTCCCATAACACCTCAGACATGTCTGTCAGTGCACTCTCCGTTTTTATAATTCTCTCTTCATGTGTCTCCCCACCAGATTGTTCTTGAAGGCAGGGCGTGTGCTCTATCCTCCTTGATTCCCCATCACCTCGTCGTGGTGCTTTATCAATGATGGGTGGATGGTTGAATGAATGCACAAGTGAGTGATAGTGTGTAATTCTGGTGAGCTTTGTCCCAGATGTAAAGCGGAAGATTGATGTGTGTTGAACTTTCCCATGGTATCCCCCTTCTCATCAGCTCTGCGTGTCTTTATTCACCCCTCCATTTCTTGGTAAAGCTTTACAAAGTCTTTCTGTTTTGTTATTCTCTATTTTCCTTTCAATGGATCAAAGGGTTGTTATTTCTCCTGTGATCTTTAGCAATCTATCCAGTTTTCAGAGAGGACCCTCATCTCTACTTTGGTGCTGCTTTGACTGTCATCCCTCAGCTTTTTCCAAGATTCCTGCCACCCACTGAAACCCTAGCCACCTGGGCCTGGCCCCATGGAATGGAGCCAAAGGCTCCGCAGATCGTCACCAGCACCCACCCACCACCACACGCACCCTTGCTGGACCTCTGGTTCCCCGTAATCCCATCAGCCTGGTCTCCCTGCCCAGCGGGCACGGCTCTGAGCTCGCCTGCATTCCAAGCTCTGCCTGTGAGTATTTCACCAAAGTCTTGAAGTTTTAGAGCTGTGTTTGCCCTGTCTCCATACTAGGTCATGAGCCACCCCAAACAGGGACCAAGTCTCACATTTCTTTACACTTTGTATCCCCAACACCTAGGACTGTGAATATTTGTGCATACGAGGTGATGACAGTGATAATGATGACAATGACAACTTGCTGAAAGTCCCGTAATAGAGACAGAATTGGATCTGGAGCCCTGCCCTGTTACCCCTGTGACCCCTGTTAGCACCATCCTTTGCCTGATAACAGTGGTTTCTGATCTTTTCTTGGGATCACATAGACTATCTTAGAAAAGAGGGGAAAATGAACATATGTACACACATCCACGGGCTTTACATGTGACTTTAGAGGGACCTCTAGGAGGTCCGGGGGCCCCAGTTTAAGGATCCTGCCCTAAAGAATATCATTGAACGTCCTTTGGAAAATAAAATGGCAGTTGATTGCATTTATTGTAGCCCATTGCTTTCTGAAAACAGTATATCCCCCACCTTCCAGGTTGTTAAGAATATATTATTTTTCACAATAACCATTCGATGTCACAGCGAAGCCATGACATAAAGGGGCCATGCAGACCTGGGATAGGCTTTTGCTGAAGAATCCGATAAGCAGTTGAATCTACATTACATTTAAGTGAATATTCATGTGGTTTTAGGCACAGCCCTTGTGTTGCGAATTCACTTTGGAAACCTTTCCTGAAAAGCCTGGTAATTAGAACTGTGGCTGCTAGTTATGTATATGGTGAGGTAGATGCGCTAGTAATATATTTTCAAAGGTTCCAAATGAGCTGTTAAAAAATTAAACTAACTCCCCAGACGCTGACAGAAGCACCTCAGAGGGTATATTGTCTTCTGGCTTCTTGGATGCCTGAAGGTACTCCCAGTTTCTCTCCTAGAAAACAGGATCAGCCTTTAATAAAAAGGGAGTAATCTGCAAGTATGTCTTCCACTATCTGCTAGGGAAACGGGAAGTTATGGAAATTGAACTCTCAGAGCTCCACACAAACAACACTTCCATGTGTGCAGTAAGGAGGTTTCCTTTTTGCCCTGCGGGGATACAGGGAGAAAGGGGATGGATGTGGGCTGTCAGCAGGAGTCGGTGATGCAGTGCTGAGGCCAAGGGGACCACTCCCTGGGGGAGATGCAGGAGAACGAGAAGCCCAGTGAAAGTGATGAACTGGCCGTGCCCTGTCGAGGGTTTGCCCATGTCCAGCGCCTTCTGTTCTCACCTGGTGCCTGCTGCTGAGGGCTGGAAACAGCCCCAAAAGGGCCAGTTTAACCCATATTAGAAAGGACGGGGAGGGCTCTGCCATGAGATGGTCTGGGCCCTATCCTTGCTCTCACACCATCAAGCTCTGGCCTGGGATGGCCACTCGACTCTCAGTCTCCATGGCTCTGGTCAAAGGAAATTGAACCAGATCCATAGTTCTCAAAATTGTATTATCTAGAGCTCTAAGGACCTCAGCAAGCACATTGGGAGTTCCACAAACGGTTGATGCATTTTCACTATGTATTTTTTTCCGATGTATACTTTTCTATGTATATAGATTTTATATATCCTATATAAATATTTTAACAGCTTGATTGAGAGAGAATTCATACACCATCCATTTAAAGAGTACTATTCAGTGGTTTTTAGTATATTCACAAAGTTGTGCAGCCATCACCACTATCTAATTTTAGAACATTTTCATCACCCTCGAAAGAAACCCCCTGGCCATGAGCAGTCACTCCCCATTCCTCCCACTCCCCACACCCAGCCCTAGGCAACCACTAATCTACTTTCTGTCTCTATGGATTTGCTTATTCTGGGCAGTTCATATAATTGGAATCATAGACTATGTAGTCTCTTGTGGCTGGCTTCTTTCACTTAGCATAATCTTTTCAAGGTTCGTCTATTTTGTAGCATGTATCAGTACTTCATTCCTTTTTATGGCTGAATAATATTGCATTTTATTTATCCATTCATCAGTTGATGGACATTTGGGTTGTTTTCACATCTTAGCTATTGTAAATAAAGCTACTATGAACAATCATATACAAATTTTTTTGTGGGTGTTCTTTCATTTCTCTTGGATTATATCTTGGAATAAGAATTGCCAGTCGTATGGGATAATACTATGTTTAACATTTTGAGGTATAATTTATATGTAGTTGTATATAAAGTGTTTTTAAAACTGTGGTAAAATACAAACTCAATAGTGTTCTATAGCAAACCCTATCACACTGGTGGTGTGTTAATTATGCATTATTAACTTATGCTGCTGGAGTAAGTTGATTTTGTGCAACTAAGTTTCACCTGCACGTCTATTTAATTGAATTGAGTCCTGATATGTTTAAAAATGGTTACCATGGGCGCCTACTTATCTGTGTCAGTTGGGATTATCTCCATACTGTACAACCAAGACCAAAAGAAATACACTAGATGCTGAAATTGATCCTAGACTAGAAATGTCCTCCATGACTCTTGGTTTCAGATTTGTCTGTACATCAAAATAGCCTCACTGCTCTTCTAGTGATGGAGTTATAAGTAAACTTTCTATATTTAAATGTATAATTAATTATACCTTATAATACATTATAGTGTATAATTATTCTAATCTGTTTTATATTTTGAGATTTGATGTAAGATTTAGTTTGAAAAAAGGCATTCTGCTGCTCAAAAGCAGTTTGAACATCAATGATTTACTGCTGTCTGAGGTCCAACTTTGGTTCTGGCCCTGATCCTGATAAGGCTCGGCAGTCTGCTGGCTTGCCAAGGGTCTTTGAAGAGCCCCTCAGAGCAGTGTTAACCTGCCTCCCTTGTTGCCGTGTCGTCGCCCCTCCGTCATGTCCCCGTCCCTCCGTGTGTGTGTCCACCCCCCCAACCCGCTGCAGCGGTGGCTACAGACAGTTGTCCTTAAGGATTTGCTGAGCACCTGCTGTGCCGAGGTAATGTGCTCATTCGTCATGAAAGGGGCTTCAGAGGAGAGAAGACATAGTTATCTGTCCTCAAGGTACTTGAAGTTGAGTTGTAGATACAGGGTGTAAAATAAGAATAAAATCAATCAGTCTACAAGTGGAATATTTCCAAATACGATAAAGATACCAAATGTCGTAGGAATTCAGAAAATGTCAGGGAGCTTCACAGAGCAGGTGGCACCACACTGTGCTTAGGAGGATGGCAGGATTTGGGTGGATGAAGAGCGGGTGAAGCAGATTCTGAGTTTTCTTTTGAACTAAGATTTGGTCACACCCTTGGGGGCATCCCTTACCCCATAAATGAGGCCGGCGATTCAGCTGTGGCCGTTCCCCATTCAGCCTTCGGTAAAGGGAATAAACATCAGTGGCCAAGGAGAAACAAGGCATTTTTTAAAAGGGCTTCCAGAAGGGAGTCTGAGATAATTCGGGCCCTTGGTAGGAAACCAGACGCTGTTGCTTGAAGCTGGAGAGACGAGGAAACATCCATCTTCGTTTTCATAAGCTGCTATTGAGCGTGGGCCACGGTTAATCTGAAAAACTCCTGGAAAATAAAGATTGATGAAACCCCTCAATCCCGAATTTGCTATAAATAATTGCATGCTGTTTCCTAGCTGTCAAAATCCATTTCTGCTGAAGGCCCTTTGCAACAGAGAAAGGTCAAGCTGGGAACCGAGGGAGAAACTCAGGGGAGCGATTATGCTGGAAGGCGGCCCCCTGAAGGTCCTGTTAAATACCGAAGGGGAAGTAACCAGACCGCTTGACTCCCTGCTGGTTCTAATTAAATTACCTCCCATTGATAGTTTAGCTCTTCAGGAGTGAGGAGCTGGGGGAGAGGGGTACACTTCCAGGCAGGGCGTGGCCTTCTCCTGTGCCTCTCCAGTCTTTGTGCTGCAAACCCCATAGAGCTGGGCACAGAGAGCCCTCATTTTGCTTTCGAATGGAAAATAAATGTGTATCTGGCTTAGAAAGCCTTCAGCAAGCAGAGGTACTTTTGCAAAATACCAGTAAGTCCTAATGATTGGGAAAGAAAGGCAAGGTCACCGATGCTGAGGCCATTGTCACAGGGAGGTGTTTAAGAGAAGGCCCCATCTTTAGTACAGAAAAGCGAGTCCAGGATGAAACACGCTTCCTGAAGAGGCTGGAGATGAGTGGAGGCCGTGGATCCATCAGACACGACTCAGGTGCTTGTGGGCCTTCAGAAGGCCTGGGAACAGGGTGCAGTCAGCCTCTAAGGAAGCAACTCCAGCCTACTGCGTCTGCACCCTCACTCCCCCATGTAAGCCTTGCACGTGTTCCTGCACCTCCTTTGTTCTTCTGGTGTCAGAAGGAAAAACTGCATGAGTGTGCACACACACTTGTGGGGTGCCCGCATTTGTTCCATTAGCTCCCAGCCCCACCCATCTGTGCGTATTCACTTGGGACCTCTCCAGCTGCTCCTGAAAGAAACGCTAGCTATCTGATTGGGGGCCTGTCTCCTGGCTCCTGTTGGGCTCCTTGCCTGACTTTGCTTCAGGGAATTCCTCTATGCCTTGCACAAGCCTGGTGTCCCATCCTGTTCAGCCCCGGGGAGGCATGTATGTCAGCAGTCCATCCCGAGTCCACCCCTGGAACCTCCTGCCCTAGTCTGCTTGCTCCTTCTCCGGGAGGTACTCCCCTTGCCTCGCCCCAGTTAAATCTTGGCTCTCCTTTGAGCTCACTCGTGCCCTCCCCTGACTCCCACACACTCCGCACCTGGTCTGTCCTGGCCTTAAACTCTGGGCCCAGGTGCTGGATTCCCAGCCACTCTCCCCACCTGGCTCAGGGAATCCCCTTTGTAGAGAACACCTGGATTTGATCCCTTGAATTGTGATGCCCTCCCAGAACATACATAAGTTGGCCCCAAACTCCTTGGACTGGTCATATTAGATCAACAGGGCTGTTTTCTCTCCAGGATGAAGCTGACCCTTTTATTCTGAGTGGCTTTCCATTGTTCATGTCTCTTTCCCACCCTCACCCTGTCCTGACTTAGCCCCTACTTGTCACACACACACACACCCCCCACCAAAGGGTATCCAGCATGTTCCATAGCAAGGACAGTGTCATTTCTCTCATCAGCCGCACAAAACCCAAAACCTTTCTGGATCCTGACTTTTTTTTCAATACACCTACTTTTGGATTCTGTCCTTTTGCACATTTGGTCAACTTGCTCCCTCTAGGTGCAGGGGAAGGCCTTTCCCTCCGGGATGAGGCTAAGCAAGAATTAGAATGCAGCATTGTCACTCAGCCCATGGCCCTGGGCTGGCCCCTTTGTTTCCTGACACCCCAAGGATGGCTCAGGAGATAGGGCAGGTGCCTTCGGGATGGCCAGGTGTGCTGTGTCTGCTGCTGTCTTCTGAACTCCCCGTCTAGTCCCTTTGTCAGAGGAGTTTGGACTTGTTCCCAGAGGGAGTCGTTGTGGATCTTCAAATTGGGGAATGACATGATGGAAAGGGTGTTTTGTAAGATTAGTAGGGTGGCTGTGGGCATCTGAGGAGCGAATACCTGGCCAGTCATTAAATCCTGCGAACAAGTCTGTCTCTGAACAGCCCAGAACACTGAGATGACCTCACACCTTGGTTTTCCAGGATTTGGCGAGTCTGATGAGAACTTTGAAATGAAAGTAAACTCAGGCAGGCCGAATGCCTCTGTATTCTCTGTAAACATTTAGAGTCACTTTCTTGACCCACATATAAAAATATAGAAACAGAACTTATTTGAACAAGCTGATTGGCAACTCTTGGTGTATTGACTGTAATTTGATTTTTGCCTGATTCGTCAGCTGGAGACTTTAAATACAGCCGGATTCAAAATTAGTTTCCTAACATTTTGTATGTTTCTTGATCTACACGTCCCTCCTTTTTTTAAAGATAATCTATTTTCTTTCCTTTATAAGGAAGACCCCTGTGACCCATTCGGGAGTTTGAATTGCTTCCATTCGTATTCTGGGTGTGGATCTGGCTTGTGGTGCATAAGCTGCTGTGGGGAGAGGAAGTTTTTCCTTGCACAAGCAAGCCAGCTGTGTGCTCTTGGCCTGAGGCGTCGCAGGGGCTGACTGGTCCAGACAGGGTGCTCTGCAGGTTGCCCAACCTGGTGACCTGGCCCAGCTAGTCTGCCACTGCAGTGTCCAATTGCATGTCTCTCCTCTGGGATTCCCTCCACAGACTAACATGCAGCCATTGCCAGGTGAGCACTTAAGGGCCACGCTCGGTTTCATCCACACCTTTGCTGCTGGACAAAGCTTTAGATCCGTGGGAACCAGAACTGAGCATGGATCTAATGAACACGTCTTCAGGCTGAAGCCAAGTCCATTTTTGCTTTAAGACTCTGTGTAGTTTCTGTTTAGAGGTGACAGCTGACTTTTCTTTCTTCATCTGTGAACACATATGTATTGGTGCAAAACAGTCTGCTTCTTCAGTGAGCACAATCTGATTGGACTTCTGCTAAAGGAGCATCTGGAATCTTGGCTTTAAACTTTGCCAAATCGTGAACAATGTTATCATAACTTAGTTGCTGAGTCTGGAGAGCAAGCTCATGGTGCTGTGGCCTCAACAACTTAAAGCTGTGTTAGAGAATTGAAGGAAATAACAGTGGGGTGTTAGAGGTGCATTTGGCTTTAAGAGAGCCTGGTATTTGAGAACCAGCATCTTCACAAAAAATGTATCAATGAAAGTATAATTCTTGGATATATAGAGGTTCTTCTGTTTAGGGCTCCTTTAAGTAGTAGGCTCCCAGAGTAAATCAGTTTACAAATTACAGTTTATACTCTGCTTTTTAGGACCACCTTTTCCCTGTGAGCTGAACACTATTTCCAGAACAAAAGAATACGTCTGATGTGGGGATACGACAACCAGGGCATGGGATCTTATGACATTTTACAGAGATTTTCTGTCTGCTGAAAGACCAGCTCTGCTTTCTAGGCTAGTGACCCCCAAGCCTTTTTGTACTGGCCCTGATTGGGCACCGTGGAAGCTTTGTGACTCTGAGTCAGGGCAGGAGGCTAAAAGATGAAGGCTCCCTGAGTCTCCAGGTTGAAGTGGGGCTGCTTGCTGTGCAGCCCCAACTCCTCGCCCGCAGCACCTGCTTTACCTGGGGTAGTGGGTCTGCACCCTGATAGTCCTCTGGCCCCAGAAAGGCCTCAGGCCACCGCCCCCACACCTGCAGCTCGACGTGGTGAAGGCTGCTGGACCTGCGGGTGTCAGCACCAGATGTTGAGGATGAGGTTGGAGCCCTCATCCTTCTGGTGGTCCTTGACGGCCCCCCTCCCTGACTGGTGTGGTGAGGGGTCAGGCATGGCCTCTGTATGCCAACTGCCTTTTTCACTTGCTGGTTCGTAGCCAGAGAACGGGGTCCTCAGCCCCGGGGACTGCTTCCCAACCTAGGAGAGAACCACAGATTCTCTCTCGGCCCCCACTCTTGCATCTTGTGAAGTGTCCCAGCAGTGTGAGCCACATTCTAGCTTCACCCCAAGGCAGGGTGCTCTTCCCTGCTGCCTTTGTTTTTAAAAAGGCAGAACCTCCTTTTCCTTTTCACAGTTTGTTACAGACAAATATGTACCCAGAAGTAGATGTGGAACTAGGAAAGAGTCTGCAAGGATGTGCACCAGACTCTCTTAGGGTGCTCTCTGGGCGCTGGGGTTTGCGGGTCATTTTCTCGGTTTCTCCTTCATACATTTCCTCATTTGAATTTTTTTACAGTGAGACATTATACTTTCATAGTCACAAAAGCAGTAAAAATTCCATTTGGGAGAGTGAATGTTTAATGAGCTCAAACAGAAGGAACCCATTTGAAACAGATCAGGCCTTATCCTGCACCTGTGAACTGCTCAGCTGTGCTTGGAGGGCATGGTCCCTTCTCCCACCCCACCCCTCCCGCTGGATGAGGGTCTTCTGCCTCCCTCTGCGTCTTGTAGTGAGCCATGGGGAAGCTTTCTGAGGGTGACTTCTGGGCTTCTGTTGACCACACTGGGAACTCGTGTGTTGACTAGAGACGGCCCACTAATCATTGTGCAGAGAAAAGCACAGGCTTTTCGAGTGGAAGGTCAGGCGCTCTCTGGGAAAAGTCCACGAACACCCACCTGCCTAATGATGGAGTTAATTAGTTTATTCAGCCAGCCTTGACTGAGTACCTACTGTTTGCTAAGCATGCTCTATCCCTGGGGTACACAAGTGAGGAGAGCGTGGGCCCTCCCCTGAGCATCTCACTGCCTGGTGTGGTTCACTTTTGTCTGGGGAGGGAGAAGGTCTGTGGGAGAAAGACACAAGTAACAAAGAAAATAAATTACAAGTGTGTGGGTGTCTTGTGACTATGTTAATAAGTTATTTTTATGGTTGGGTTTTTTTTTTTTGGTCATAATAACTCTGAATAGATCTGAGGTAATCATGGCCTCAGCTCGCCCATCACCTGTGTAACTGAGGGATCCATGATGCCCTCACTTGCTTGACACCTGTGAAGAGGCAACCATGCCATCCAGTGGCCCGTCTTAGAGCCAGGAAGGGAGGGGCTCTTTACATGGGGAGAATTGGAGCCACATAGGAAATTGCCTTTTTGTGAGAGTAGCAATAGTTGGCCCAGATGACCAGGGTCCCTTCTTGCTCTCAGAGCTTGTGTTTTGCTCCCAGAGGTTTTAACGTTCCCTGGGGTTCCAAGGTGCAGGCAGGGTGGAGAGCATTGATCCAACCTGACTTCCTCGTTTGACGCTAATGCCAAGGCCAGAAGGTCACCTTCCTCATCACATGCAGGTCCTAACTCTCGGGCCAGAGCTGTCCCCTGCAGTGCCCACTGCCTGACGTTGGCTTTCAGGCCATAACGGGTTTGGCCTTGACCACCTGCCCCAGCTGGACCCCAAGGTGACCCTCACTGGTCAGCAGCGAGCCCAGAGTCCAGCTCTCGTGAGGCTCTTCTGGCACCTGCCCCCTCCCTGCCCACATCAGCTTCCTCTCCCAGGCACTGTGCTCATCAGGCTGAGAAGAGACGGCCCTCGTCCAGAAGCACTGACGAAGGTGCCTGGACACAGCTCCCGTCTTGCCTCTCTCTCTCCTGGGGTCCCCAGAGTCACTGCCAACTGGACCGATGACAGGGCTTGGGCCAGGAGGCCTTTCGGGATGGCTGAGCCACGGGGCCCGTTTTCCTTCCCCCCTGTCAGTGTGGATAGTTAGTCACTGCTCCTGCCTTGAAAATGAGGCTGGTGACACTTTTGTGCCTAAAAGACACTTCAAAAATACTGGTCCTGGGTCTTGCCTCGTCCAGTCCTCTGTCGAGCCACCCAAGTCACCTTTTTCTGTGTGACTTTTTTTCTCTCTTCTCCCGGTGACCTTTCCTTAAGCTTTCAGTGTAAGTGGGTTTGTTATAACCACTGTGACCAGCCCTGGGTCTCAGGAGCACACAGTGACGTGCACTGCAGTGAACCATTAGCCCTAATGACAAGTGGGTTAATTTGGTCTGGGTGGGTATGCGCAGGTAGGCATATCTTGTCAGGGATTAGCATTTCCTTGTCTCGGCGGAGTCGAGTGTTCAAAGGATAATGTTCTAAAATGAGTCTGGGGGCTTCAGCGAGCCTGACTTATGTACGAGCGTCGAATGTGAACCATATCAGCCTCAAAAGTGTTTGTAGCCAGCGTGGAAGGGCCCAGATTGTAATTGTCAGACAAGATGGAGGACCCTGAGTTCTGAGGACTCAATCGGGGACCAGTTGTGGACTCTGACGCATAGCGCTTGGGCTTTTACTGAACGTCTCCTTGGTTAATAACAGGCATGCTCTTTTGGTCCAAGGCTAAGTATTCTTGTCAGTCATTAAAACGGGCAAAGACCTCCGCATGTTAACTGAGCCCAGTGATAAGGAGTTAGCAAGTAATGGACTTAGTTATGAGGCAGATTGTGGGTAGGAAGTGCCTGGAGAAGGTTGGCCACCTGCCCTGAGCCTTCTCTCCCATTGCGGGCTTTCTGAGGATAGAAGGCAAGGGGAGAGGTTATTACATACCTTTGAAGGATCTAGCGAGGTGGCAGTGGGCAGAGATGAGCACCACAGGGCATGCCCTTGTGGCAGTGAACAAACCCTTATTTTGTATAGGAAGGGCAGGCATCCCATCTTCGATTTCATGGTGCCGTATGGTGGTTCCTTTATAATGATCAGTAGTAGCTCTGTCCAAGCTCTTATGTCCATCTCAAAGAATATATTGCTTGGTTCCATTCATGAAGAAGGGAAGCAGATTCGCTGAATTTAAAGGAACAGGCGGGCATTTGGGTTTTGGGTTTTTTTCCCTTTAGGGAATCCAGACCTTAAATGCCTCTGTGTGTGTGTGTGTGTGAGTCTACACCTGTTCAACTCATGAAGAGATTATCAAATGTAATGGCTTTTAGAAAACAAGTCCTTATAAATGTATAGAAAGATATATTTTAATTTGGTTATTTTCCAAATAAGCACCTCTCTCTTCTAGCGTAAGAAGAGCTGTATTTGATAGAGGAATGGTCAGATTGTGTGCTTCTGTGAATAGACCTATCTTTCTAGGGTGAACTTCCTGGTCTGAATCTGGGACGAGAGCCTGTGTTCACTATAGGATTTGCTTGGCATTTGCAGCTGGAGCACTGGCCACACTGTTCTCGGGTAGGAGTGGGGAGTCAGCCCCAGATGCCAGAGGAGCCTGAGGGATTGTTAATGGAATTCCACGGACACCCCCCTTAATATGAGCTCCTTGAGGACAGGAGTCAAGCCTGGGTCAGCTCTGTGTTCCCAGCAGGCCAGGCTCACAGTCGGTGTGGTCGAGCGGGTGGGCACAGCGCATCGAGAGGATGCACCTGCCTGGCCTTTGGTGGGGCCTTGGGTTGTATCTTTGCTGCCCATGGAGCCCATCACAGAGCTTCCCGGTGGACCTCTCTGTTAGGATCAGCGAAGGAGGAGAGTCCTTGATGCTGCACAGTCGCTTCAGTTGCAGATTGAGCAAAACACTGAATGTCTATTGACTGGTCACCTGAAAACGCTATTCTACAAAGGAAGGCTCAAAGTCTGGCAGAATTTGTTGAGATTTCCAGGATCTGAAACCTAAATATTTATTTCTGCCTATGGACATAAATTGTCATTAGAGATAACTTAGGTGTGCATACTTAATATTTCACTTTTGATTTAAAAACTTAGAACATTATGCAGAGATAAACAGAGTAAACGTCATTCTAATCACTACCTTCTGGCTGTAGAGGAGACATTGGTGTTAAGTGAGAACACTGCACGGAGGCCTGAGGGGGACTAATTTTATAAATGGCCAATGATCGGCAACTCTAAGCAGAGTTATGCTTAGAAGGGGGTGTGGGTGTGGAAGGACACGTGGCAAAGGTGGGCTCAGGCACAAGGCATTTTGGGGTGACCCTGCTTCTGGCTGGGTTTGGAGGAAAGGCCAGAGCTAGGGCAGTAAAGCTGATCCTGGTTAGTTGGGGATGGGGTGGGGTGTCGGGTCAGGGTGCAGCCCCAGTGGAGGAAACTGGAGTGTCCATCAAAAGCCCAGTAGCTACTGGTCATGAACTGCCCTGTGGCAAGGACTTTGTGTCTGTCTGTTTCTTAGTTACTCTCCTTTTTCCATTTCATAGATGAGGAAACTGAGGCTCAAGGACTAAGGACTTTTCTAAGGCTCCAAAGTCTCTGGGCCCCAGGATTGAATTCTGAGTCTGTCTGACCCAGCACACATGCTCCTTTGTGGAATTGCACCGTCCTTTGGTTGGGAAATGTGGGGGTACCTATCCCTGTGGGGGGTGGGAGTGTGACTACCTGGGCGTCTGCCCCTGTCCCAGCCTGGGACTCTGTACCAGCCAGACCTAGCACTTGCAAGGGCTATGCCTTAACTGACGGCCTGGACCGTTCAAAGCCACAGCTGCAGGGTGCTGTCACAGGGGTCCTGGTGAACTGAGTCCCCAGAGTTACAGGGCTGCACAGGCAAGTCCTACTTAACAATGAATTGGCCGCCTATAAAATCAGTTCCCTACCCCTTCAAGCCCTTTTGTACCCTCCTCGGGTAAGGGCAGTGTCTCCCCACAGCCATTGCCTCAGGTCTGGCTGACTGTTGGAAATCTGGCAATATTATGGATATGGAAATTCAGTGTAACTTAATTGCAGAGTGAAACTGCAGATCTTGCAGAAGGTCCAGCATGTCATGTAGACACTGAAGGTGATGTTGGAGAGCTCTTGGTTCTCACACACTGACGAGCAAGGGTCTGAGAGGATTAGACCATTTACCATTGGAGGGAAAAGAGGGTGTGCGATGAGAATTATAGAAAGGATTTGATGATCAAAAGATTAAGAAAGGCTCTTAGAAAATTGATGAAGCCCTTGAATAGTTTGCAGAAATGACTGTTGTGATTGTCTTATTAAAAGTAAAACATGAGGCAAGTTGGTCTGAAAACGTACACACAAAACAGCACTCATTTTTTGTTCTTTACAGCAAATTAGAATATGGTTATAATTGCATGTTCTTAACCTAAATTTCTTCAAATGTAATACAAAATAGACTTATCTTTCTAATTTTAGTTCCATTTTTTGAAGGTAAAGACCCAATCAGATTTTTTCTGTGCACCCGCCTCAGCCAGATCATTTACTATGAAAGATGGATTTACTGTGAAGTTACCCACCCTGCCCCTGTACCAGATCTTCTCAGTTAACTAGGATGACTTCTTGGTTTAGTCTGGCAAAAGAAACTAGCCTGAGGAGGTTTTAGTGGGTGACTTGCAGTTCTTTAGCAGCCGGAAGAGTTACTGTTTTTCCTAATCAGGCCCTGATATTTATTCTTCCTGATCCCTGAGAAACTCTCCCAAAGGAATGATGTCTTCCTTGTTTCCAGTTGCTTTTGAAACCATGGCTGTCCAGAGAACATAACTTTTTTATTGCATCCTAATGATTTTGATATTTTACTTAATATGGTTTTAAAATTTAATATTTATCAGGTAACCTGGTTCAGACCACTGATATTTGAATACTTAACAGTATTATCTAATGCTTTAGAAAAACTGCTCACAGTACCCAAGTTTATATTATAAGAGGCATCTTGTCGTTTTTTTGTCTTTTGGGGAAATTGCAGCATAAAAAGGATTGGTTACTTCCCTAATCGCCACAAAGCGGCCCTATAACCAGGGAGAATGCGCCTGGCATTCAGGGCGCAGGCTGGGAACATGGCAGCCTCTTATTAGACTGCTTTTGTCCAATTTTTTTTTTTAATGACTTTATTTTTTAGAACAGTTTTAGATTTACAGAAATGCCTGATCCATTTTACAATGCAGTTTTAAATCCTCGATGTTTTTCCTCTCTCTGCAGACGTCGGCTCATCTCCCAGAGATCGTCCTTGGAGACCCTGGAAGATATTGAGGAGAACGCCCCCTTGCGGAGGCAAGTGTTCGGTGTTGCGTTTATTGTATGTAAATGGCCTGCGGTACAAGATGGCAGCCCAAGTTGGATTTTTTTTTAAGTTCTTGATTTACAGAATTAAATGTAAAAAGTGACAATCGCATCCCCAGACTCATAGTTTGGAAACCCCAACCCTGAGGACTGGTAGAACTGGAACACTGTTAAATCCCAGTTAGGTATTGGCATAGCCCAGTTTACATGTGAATTTGGGTGCTGGTCCCCTTTAATTTTGAAAGCTGCTGCTTGATGAAGAAGAGCCCATCATGGTCCCAGCCTTCCCAGGTGCAGTGACACAGTAGTCACAGTTCTGGACTTCATTAGGAGGTGCCCAGACGTCACTCCATAGCCAGTTGCTGGGGAAACTTGATTAGGACGGCTGTGAGTGCTCCCTTGGGGCTGAAAGCTGTCCGTTTCTTCCTCAGGATTAGAGAAGTGCTTGCGAGGCATCTTTTTTGATTGACAGCAGTTGCCGAGCTGTGCGGTGCGTCTGAGTGGCAGCTTTCTTTCCCCTAGTCCTGTACCCCTCCACCGGCCCTGCCTGCACCCCGGTCCACCCGGCCCTCCTTGAGTAGAGGAGACGATGCTCACACACCACGTCTCCTTCAGTCCTCACTGCAGCCCCAGCTGCGTTGGCCAGTGTGAGGGCTCCTCCCTGCAGAAGGAGCTGAGGCAGATGGGACGCTGCGGCTTTACAGGGCATGCGCGGTAGGAGGCAGAGGGGAAGGCCAACTGGAGGATGTGTGCTCCCTCGACTCGCACCCCTCCCCTGGAAACCCACATCTGCACCCCTCGTGCTCTGGCCGCTGGCCACGACTCAGGAGTCCTGGACTCCTCCCTGTGAGCCTGGGAGGGTGCTGATGTGGAGGGAGGAGTCTGGCCCTGGAGCTGGCTGCCTCCCTGCCTGAAGCTTCACAGACCACCAGGATGAAGGGTGGAGCAGGGACAGGCCTGGGGTCTGATGGAAAGTGTCAGGTGACATCATTCCAAAGAGAAAGTCAGGGCCAGACAGTCTGATTTCCACTTCTGAAGTATTTTGAAAATATACGTGACCTCTGGGACCATCTTAGGACAAATGGCGTGTAGCTGTGTGATAATGTGGCTTGGGTGCCAGTGTTCTTTTTTCTATCTATGAAATGTTGGCAGAAGGCTGTTTCATTGAAGGAATCCCGAAAAAAGCTATATTACAAGTCAAATTAGGGAGCTGGCACTGGTCCAGTGTGATCAGTGAGCGTGGAGGAGAACTGCTGTCAGGTGGCACCCAGTGGCTCTGGCATTTGAGCAGGTAAGGTCAACCCTGCCACGAATGGGAAAATCAATGAATTGAGCTGAAAAGCCCCTGGGTTTTCTCGAGTGTGCTAGAAGCCACGGTTGTTTGAGCAATGTAGTAGCTGCCCGCCAAGGAAACCAGGCAAAAAAAAGTTACAGGCTAAAAAACGTTACTTCCTCCTCCGATTCCCGGTGGTTAAGAGTGTCCCGAGGAGCTGGGCGCTGTGTTCCTGGCCATGTGCCCTGTCACCGCTGGACCCTCCTCTCAGAATCCACCCAGGCTTGTCCTCTGCCCTCCGCCCTCAGTCCTGTGACAGCACAAACGAGCAGAGTGAAAATGGCTTCTCTGCCTTAACTGTAACTTCATTCAGCTCGTACTTACAGGATACTATGCTTAATTTCCAACAAACCTTGTGTAAATATAAACTTCAAAAAAATAAGTCAGAAATCAAGGAAGTTTGGGCAACTTAAGAAGTCTTTGTTTTCCCTAGTGGACTCTTTTTGAATTTAAAAAAAGTTCTAATATTTACTTAGAAACTTACTTGTTCCTAGGAAATAAAATTAGCATGGCATAGCAGAAGGGATGTTAGTTTGGGAGTCAGAGGACCTGAATTCTTGGCCTGATTCTTCTACTTACTGGTTACGTGGCCTTGGCAACTTGCTTTGCTGCTCTCAGTTTTTCCATCTGTGAAGTGGGAGGGCCAAATCGGCAGATCTTGGGGGCCCTTCCCGGCTCCCAGTTCTGTGAAACGAGTGTACCGATAATGACACGGAAGTGTTTTGGGAACTGTGGGGGCGGAAGGCTATTAGCCCAACTTGCTTTTAAACTCAGCCCATTGAACAAATGACTCCAAGGCATCTATTAAAAACCTTTTGCATAATTAAGTGTATCTTGTAATCAGTGCTAACAAGAAAGAGCTAATCTTTCATTAAATTAGTTTTTAATTTAATTCTATCCTAATTTAATTTTGCATCACTTAAAATGTATGTTTTTAAATGGACATTTACACGTCAGTGTAGGCAGCTTTGAAATTAATTTGTTCTTTCCTTAACCTGCCGCAACCTGAGCCTCGGTCTTCCAGTTTCCTTGGCAATTGTTGCTAACGAGGCGGTTTTCTTAAAGCATTTCTCAGATTCCCAGGTCGTTTAGTTGGATGCTTAAAAAAACACAAGACAACAAACAGCTTGCTGAACGAGGAGCCAGATTGGTAGTGTGTGCAGTTAGAATGGGGGGCTGATAGTGAAATAAAGCACCTTTGTTAAGTTATCCTTTTAAAAGTCTTGCTTTTCTCTTGCACATCACAGTTTGTTAGTGAGTTAGTTTTCTGTGTCCAGTAGAACTCCAAGAATTGAACATTTACAATGAGAGGAAGGAGTTTTGCACTTGCCTGGTGGTTACCTGGTGTCCTAGAAGTAAAGACCGAGGACATCTCTACTAGGTGTCCAGAAAAACCTCAGTTCCTCCGCAGCAGACGTGGCAGCTGTCACCACCTGCCCGGTTTCAGGGTTGCTGGCTGCTGGCTGCTGCGCCGTTAGGTGGTTACTGCCGCCGCCTCGTTTCCTGGCTGGCGCTGACAGCCGCCTGTGCCCTTTTGCTGACTTCCAGTTCCAGCAGAAGGCCAGGGAGTTTTGTGCTCAAACCTGAACAGCACCTCTTTCTGCGGGCGCAGGAGGCAGGGGGCAGCTCGGGTCGTCCCTCCTCTGGACTGGGGTCGGTAGCAGCTTCCCGCCGCGGGGTTGGGAGTGGGAAGGCACCCTCAGTCTAGCCCACAGCCTAGCTCTTGGCCTGTTGCCCTCAGACTGGCTGGCCCGGGAAGCTCTGCTTTTTGGGGGTAAGCAGGGTAAGGGTGTGAAGAACTCCTGAACACTTGGCCCTGTCCAGACAGCAGTGGAAGCATACCTTTATGCTTTCAGAGAGGCTCCTCTCTCCAGCAGCTACGTGTTTCTAGAACCTTCCGTGTGTGTGAGATACAGTTCGGGACCCTGAGTGGCCTGCAGACTGGAACAGTCATTCTGGAGGTCTAACTGAAGCAGTTTGGGGTCCTGGGTCTGCCTCCAGAGAGCTGCCCCAAGAAGGCGGAGTAAGGCTCTATCCCCTTGAATCCCATGAAGACTAAATCTGGGTTTGGAAGCCTGGAGTGGGGAGGTGCATTGGTGGGTGTCATCCCCTATTCAAACCGTGCCTGAAGTCCACAGGAAGCATCTGCTAAATGCCCTCAGGCAGGGCCCTGCAAGTCTTTAAAAGAATCTATTTAAAACAAGAATTCAGGACCCTTAATAAGGGTACAGTTTTAAGAATATAGGAGACAAATAGTAACAGACTATGCACGCTTTGTAACTAATGGGCTGTTAATAGTCACAACACTTAAAATTTGTATGTGAATATTTACATGTGTGTACATATGTATGAATGTGCATACTTGTATTTGAACCTGTCACTTGACAGTTTAAGATGCTCTTGTGTATATCAGCACATTTAATTCTGACTACGACACCAGGGAGGGATCTGAAATATTACCAGTGACAGGTCAGGGTCGTAGTGAGTTTGGGGCGGAGGCTGGGAGTACTGTGGTTTCCGCTGAAGTGTCTCTTGCTGGGCCACCCGGGCTGTGGACCCTGCTCCAAGGTAGTGGACATGACTAGAAGGGGGGCTTTCCCTGCTTTAGACCCAAGGCCCGGGGAATCCCTTTTTCCTGATGACAGCCACCAGGTATCTGATATCATGTCTTTGCTTTAGGCTGCACTCATTCATGTCAAGCTTGATTTTTTTCAAGTTAAATTACATTTTAAGGTGGTGTTTCTTATGGAAAAAAATAATTTTCCGCATCCTCTGGGAAAGGGCTTCTCAGGAAGACGGGCCCTGACCAGAGGGTGGGGAGGAGGATTGGGGGATGTACACCCTGAGGTCTGGACGGGGGACATCGCCCAATTTCCCTGGGGGAGAGTAAAGGTTGGAGTTGCTATGTAGGTTTGTGACCCTGTCCGTTCCCCAGTCCTCTGCCCCAGCATGCCCCATACCCCACCTCCCCTCAGCTGTACCTCCTCATTGGGTTATCTTGTTTTTCTCTTACCTGAAGCCTCAAAGTACAGAACTGACTGAATTCGGGTGATTGGGCCCAGCCCAGACCTCAGTATGGCTTTGGGAAGCAGGGCACTGCTTTTCTGGAACTCACTCTCTGAAGTATAAGGTTTTGGGTACCCATGTCCGAAGACAGGAGCCAGCCTTTGGGGCCTGTGGTCAGAAAGGCTTAAGTAAACAAAGAATTTTGGTAGCAAAAATGCAAATAGAAAAGTCACAGCTCCCTTTCTCAAGATAAGACCAAACTTCAGACTCTTATTTGTTGGGTTTTTTGCTTTTGTTGTTGTTGTTTTTGTAGTTGTGTAACTTAGAATTTGCCAGGCGACCTTGAGGAAAATATACACATGTAAGATCTTTTCAGCCTGTGGTCTATTCTGTCAGTCCTGTAGTGCATGCACATGCTGTATTCCAGGAAAAAATAATTTGAATCCAAGTCATTTTGTTGAACAAATATTTGTTTAAAATTTATCTTAAAAAAAAACAAAACAGCCACTAGCTGGGTGTCTGATTCTCATTCAGAGTAAAGCTGCGACTTCCAGGCACAGTCAAGCTGAGAGCTGAGGCAACTGTCCAGGCATTTCAGGCCAGAGTCCTGCCACGGAAGAAAAATGATTCAGGGTTGTTTTTAAACTGAATTTTCCAGTGTTTTTTCCCCTTGAAATCCTTTAAATATACGGTTTTCTACAACCTTTAAATTTACAGTTTTCTGTTCCCGTTACCTGTGTTGATACAGGGGGATTCTTTTTAAGATGACAAGAAAGAATAATATGTTTGGAATCCATGTAGGTTATGTTATTGTAACTGAGGACAATAGTTTTCATTAGCTGGCTTTTCAGAGATCCATATAAATTCTCATCAGTATTATCAAGGAAGTTGTCTGTCGCTGGGTTTTTTTTTAAAGCTTCCTTGCTTCCAGCCATATTGTCCTCGTTATCGTTGGGGGTGACTCAAACCGTTTGTCTGGTCTTTCCTTCCTCTCTTTGTGTGGAGAGGTCTCAGCTGTCCAATGGGCAACTGACCGTGATTTTGAAATAACTTTATTTTTCAGATGTCGAACTCTCTCAGGTTCACCCAGACCAAAGAACTTCAAGAAGATTCATTTTATCAAGAACATGCGGCAGCACGATACCAGGAATGGCAGGTACTACACTGACAAAAGCTGCCAGCCAGCTTCCCTGCTGTAGGGGGTGGGTCCAGGGGGAAGGCAGGAGGGGGCAGTTTGAATGGCCAGACCCCAGCAAAGTAAAGCCCACACTGTTAAGACGAACAAGATCTCAAGCAGCCTTCCCAAACAGACTATCTCCACCCCACTCCCACCAGAATCATCCAAAGAAGTCTGTAGAAAATAACGCTTCCTAACAGTGACCAAAGGCTTGGTGAGATTTTTAGATTAACCATAAACTGAATTTTTAATAGTATTAAAATATATTTTTATAGAAACCTTTGAACAGAAAAACAGTTGAGTGTTTTTCGTTTGGTTGGTTTTTTCCCTCTTTTTCTGCTTTGTTGGGTTTTGTTTTCCTTTTTCACCAGAGCTGTAGGCTCTGGTCAGTAGATATCCCGCCAGATCTGCTCCTGAGCTTGGTTTTGGCGCCAGCTTTGATGAGTCTTTAGGAGGGTGGAATCCTGACTTTGCCAGCAGATTCTTCCTGGGCGTGGATTCAAATTCCTAGGCCTGCTGACATCTGTGGCACGTGTTTCTCCAGCTCTTCAGTTGCTCTTTTGGAAACTGCTGTTAGGTGAAAGTGATCATGGTTGAAATTTATATGACCTTGATATTAAAACTCTCCTGGTGACAAATAGATCGAATCATTACTGCTGGCATGTTGTGATTGGCTAAGTCCATTCATGGCAGCCAATGGTGGTGCTGGGAACAGAGCTCCAAGACCTCCGGGATCCCCTGATGCTCTGATGCCTTAGGGGAGCCTCCTCCCCACTGACCTGGGATGTGGGTAGTGGTTTTCCTTGAATGAGAGAGTTAGGAACACCATCCCTGAGCAGAGGTCCTGACACAAAGACCATTTTTTATGATCTCCTCTTGATTTACAGAAGATCATATGGCCCCACTAGTACTCTCTAATCCATACCAAATAAGAATTGCTAAAAAGTCTTTAGTTAGACTCATGGAATGATTGAGGCCCAGCATTACTATAATTTGGTGTAAAATACACTGTTCAACCTGAACAGTAACACTAACGATTACAGTTTTTAACGAGTTGTTTTCTTGAAGTTTATACCTATTTTTAAACCTTACTTGAATAGGGAACATGATTTTATAACTATTCAGTGATTTCAGAATAGCAAAATTGAACCCTCTCATCAAATAATTTTTATGTAGTCAGTATATATTCCTATTTTAAGTACAGAGCTTTTAGTTTAAATGTACCCACCTGTCATCTGTTAAATAGAGAACTGAATTTCTCTCTCTTACTCTCACTGTCACTTACAATTATTGTGCCTTACTCATTTAACCACCATGTTTGTGTTTTCTTTTGAGGCTCATACTGAATCCAAATCCTACTCGTGCCATTTTTAGTATGATTACTCATCTTTTATTTACCTTTATGTTTTTGTTCATAGTCTCTTTAACCATAAAATAAGCATACAAAGCCTTTAAATTCCTAAATAAAATCAGTGACAAGGCTAAAAGAGTGGGCCAAATTAGTAGTGTTGTCTACCTCTTGATGCTATGGAGGATATGTCAGATAATCACCTGGCATGGTTCGGCAGTGAGAGGATACAGTTAATAAAAGATTTGGACTAGTGGGATTGCCAGTGTATGTGACAAAGCCACCTTCCCCGGCACACCCTTGACCCGGGGACAACATAAACAGTCGGGAAAGCATGTGGTTGCTGGCAGTTTTGCTGGGGAGTCTTCACAGGGAGCCAGGAGGGACTATCACTTTCTCTGAAGATCTGAGAAGTGGGGTTTAGGGCAGGACAGCAGGCTCTCAGAGCTGCTGTGGGACCCACAGGCTGGAGGCCAGTGTGTCTGCCCAGGTGAGAGCTGCTCTTCCTGCGCCAAAGGAAGAAGAAACGGCTGGCGGCGCTCTCCTTCCTCCCTCTGGTTTATTAGCTAGGATGGGTTGTTCTTAGACAGATGAAAGAAAGAAGTCAGAAGGACGCCAGGAAGAAAATAAGTGTTCTGAGGTGACAGAAGGATATCGTGGGCAAGAGCTGATGAATGGGAGGATGTGACCCGCCTTTCAAGAAAGGAAAGGAGGAGAATTGCCCCACTGCCGCTGGGCAGCAGACGGGGAATTGTGCTGAGGGTGGCCGGGGACACATGGATGAGCTCCAGTCCAGCAGAGGTAGGCAGGAGGGGTCCTGGTCGTTCTCTCGGAATGGAGGGACTGGTGTGATGGCGGGTGTCTCAGATTCCCCCACCTCGGGCGGATGGAGGCACACAGAGAACACTGGACTAGAGGGTGCATTCCTGCAGCGAGGACCAGAGCCACTCGACTCCGATTGCCTGCCGTGTCGGGAGAACTGAGCCTTTATGGAGAAGGCTGGAGCTGTTCATTGAAGGGCTTGAAGGTGTGGACAGAAAACGGAGTGGCCTAAGTACTGGTATGTCCGCCTCTTCGTGCCTCCGGGGAGGAGAGACTGAAAAGGAGCCTGCACAGCCCCCGAGACCCACACAGGCGCCTCTCAGCCCAGACAGTCACAGTCCCCGCTCCAGCCCTGACTTCTGCTCACTCACGGCCGGGCCCAGCTCCCCAGTCTCCTTGTGACCTCTGACTAGCACAGACCAGCCTCTCAGGCTGCAGGTCCAACCCGGGGCCTGCTTGCTGGCCCTGAAGACCCTAGTGTTGAGGCTCCTCGGTCCCTGAACCTGCTGACCGTGTGACACAGGCACCAGCATCGAGGAGGATGTGGGCTCCGGTCTCAGCAAGGACTCATCTGTTTTGAGGCTCAATGCCTGACCTGACTGTGAGTGTTAAGCACGATTTAAGATAGAAAGGGGAAAAAATAATAAAAAGTGAGAACCAATACAATAAAAGATAGTACTTGTGTCATTGAAAAAACAAAACAAGAAACCCAAGTCAACTTCATGATCAGTAATGTCAGGATAGCTGCTTAGAGATAAACCTCGGGGCTTTGCTGGCTCCCATTCGCCCACTTCTCTCTGGCAGTCCCAGTGGGCGTGTGGAATGGAAGTGAGCACTTTCAGCAGAGGGTGTGGTTCTGATGGAGGATGGAGTCTACTCTAAGTAAAAACGGTCTTCCTCTGTCTGGAATCTGGGAATTCTATGAGGCTGGTGTTGAGAACCTGCTAGAAGGCTCTGTGTGTGGATAAAGTGCAGAGACCAAGCTGCAAGTGTTTTGGAGTCAGGCTGCAGACTTTGGGTGGGATGGAGCCTCGACACAGGTTACAGACCCAGTGATGGAAGCTTCAGCCTTGCTGTTAGAACCTGAGGCGTGATGAGTTCTTTACTGGCCCTCCTGGGTGTTTGCCCTCCTGTAGGCAGGGGAGCCGTGAGAGGAGCTGGGCGCTCTCTTCTGCCTCTGCCGGAAGATTGGTGATGGGGAAGTCATGTTGAACCTGATAGTTGTGAAAAGAAAGCAGTGTTTGGCTGGGTTTTAGGAAGACAGAGCTCAGAAGGTTCACCATATTGCCAGTAATACTGTTGTTGTGTTAGCCAGAAAAATGCCTCCCAAAGATGCCCAGTCGTATGCCCAGAAGCTGTTCATACATTAGGTTATGTGGCAAGGGGGAGTGAAGGTTGCAGATGGAGTTGCAGTTACTGATCAGCTGCCCTTAAAATAGCAGGATTACCCTGGATGATCTAGGTGGGCCCAGTGCAATCACAAGAGTCCTTAAAAGTGGAAGAGGAAGGCAGGAGAGTCGGTGTCAGAGTGATGTAAGGTGAGAAAGACTCCACTGTCCATTGCTGGCTTAGAAGATGGAAAAAGGGGCCATAAGCCAAGGATGTGGCAGCCCCTAGGAGCTGGAAAGGGCAAGGAGACAGATTCTCCTTTCGAGCCTCCAGTAGAAACACCTTGACTTGAGCCCCGTGAGACCATATTAGAGTTCTGATCTCCAGAATTGTAAGATAGCAACTTTGTGTTGTTTTAAGCCACTGACTTGTCATTTGTCACTGAAGCCTTAGAAAACTAAAACGTTAATCATCCCAGTTTGCAAAGGAGGAAACGTGGCTAGAAAGTGGATGGTAGAATCTAGATACAGGCATCACATTCCAAAGGTCATCCTGATAATCGAAGGGAGGGGTGGGGAGTAAAAGTCCAGACACTGTAAGACAGCGTGTCATGGTGGATTTTGAGAAAACTCCCTTGAATTCTGATTTTTAAAAATCATTAGCTAAAGACCAAAGACCAATAAAAGAATGGCTTAAGCAAATTTGTAAGAATAGTGTGAGGGAGATTAAAGTCTGGAGTGAAGTAAAGATTGATAAAAAGAAAAGAAGATCGGAACCCTCGTACATTGCTGATGGGAATGTGAGATGTGGAAAGCAGACTGTGGAAAGCAGTCTGGCAGTTCCCCAAAAAGTTAAACGTAGAGTTACCATATGACCCAGCAATTCCGCTGTCAGGTATGTACCTAAACGGATTGAAAAGAGAAATTCAAACAGATCTTTATGCACCAGCATTCACAGTAGCCAAAAGGTGGAAACAACCCAAGTGTCCATCAGCAGATGAACGGATAAACAAAATGTGGTGTATACATACAAAAGAATATTACTCAACCCTAAAAAGGAAGGGAGTATTGATACGTGCCACAATGTGTATGAGCCTTGAAAGCATTATGCTGACTGAAAGAAGCCAGACACAAAAGGTCACATATTGTAGGATTCCGTTTATACAGAATATCCAGAATAGGTAAATTCGTAGAGACAGAAAGTAGACTAGAGGTTACCAGGGACTAGGGGAGGGGGATAGTTTCTTTTTGGGGCAATGGAAACGTTTGTAAATAGATAGCAGTGATGGCTGCACAACATTGTGCATGTACTTAATGACACTGAATTGTACCCTTAAAAAATGGTTAAATGGCATATTTTATGTTATATGTATTTTGCCACAATAAAATAAAGTGCCAGTGATAGCCTTGGGGCTTTTAAAACCGTTTTCAGCAGAGGGAGGAAAGGGGTGGAGAACTCGGTGGGGTTAATGGTACAGGACAGAGCAGATGGCAGCTGCTGGCCTAGTTGCAGCTTCTTTACCGAGTAGAACTGTGAAATGTAGACTCTCAACAAAGCAACGTGCTGGGCACACAGTAGGCGCTCAGTAAGTGTTTGTGAAATGAATGGAGAGGCCTTAAATTTTAAATACATTTCGGTCTTCAAGACCAGATCCTAGGGAATGGAAGAATTTAGAAATACAAAAGATCTTTAAAATGCCATGGAGAATAAAAGAAGTTCTAAGTCGAATGCCAGGAAAACGTTGCCTTAAAAAAGTCGGAACGAGACTGAGGTGGTAGCAGAAAGTAAGTTCTAATAGTCATAGACTAGCAAGCTTAGAGCTGATTGCTGGCCGAGTTCTGGGATGGCTTGTTCCACAGATGGCTTGTGTGCTTTTAGAAAAGAGTGCATGTTGCTAGCAGTCAACATGAGAAAAAGTCATGTTGAGTTAACTTCATCTCCTTGTTGATGGAATAACTGGATTAGCAAATTAGAGGGCTGCCATAGACGTGACATTTCTTGATTTCAGCAAAATGTTACACTGTTCCTCGTTATAGTGTATCCCAGGGGATGCTGGGTGATTGTGAAGCTGGCGAACCTGCAGGCAGCTGAAATTTGTTAGCCAACCATTGTCAGCCTGAAGGGGAGTTTGAAAAGATAGCACATGGTATTCCCCTGAGCGTTATGTCCTCTGTAGAGTGAAGGCCAGTAAGCCTTTTTTATTTATTTATTTATTTATTTTATTATTTTTTTTTCCCTCCCCCAAAGCCCCAGTAGATAGTTGTATGTCATAGCTGCACAGCCTTCTAGTTGCTGTATGTGGGACGCAGCCTCAGCATGGCCGGAGAAGCGGTGCGTCGGTGTGCGCCTGGGATCCGAACCCGGGCTGCCAGCAGCGGAGCGTGAGCACTTAACTGCTAAGCCACAGGGCGGGTGAAGGCCAGTAAGCCTTCATGGTGGGCCATGTGGAGGACCAAAAGCAGGAGAACAGATGAGGACCAAGACCCAGTTACTTCAACAGCTGGAAATGTCAGGCCAACCTCACCAAGATTAAACTTAGCAGGGATAAATGTTATAGACATAGATGATCAATTACAGTGCAGGATAAAGACTTCAGAAGCTCATGTGAAAAATATCCTGGAATGTAGATTAACAGTGTGCTCCATGAGAGGTTAGTTAGAGGCTAACCGTGAGCTGTAACCGCAGGGTGAGCTCATTTACTTGTTCTAATAGAAGGACGGTATCATGGAAATGTAGCACTTTGCACCCTGCCAGGGTCAGTGGCATCTGTCCTGTTGCGATCAACGTGAGTGTCGCATTTTAGGACACTGGGTTTGTATTAGGATGGCCCCATGGTGGTGGACTAGGATTTTCCAAGCCCCTTCGCCATGGAGGGCAGGATGGATGACACGTAGCGAATGGGAACAGCCAGATCTTCCATCTCATTTCATTGAACCACTTGTGTATAAACAGCCATTTTTCTGGAAGGAGACATGCATGCAGATAGAAGGTGCCTCATAAAGCAGTTCTTTAATTACGTGGAATGCAGGGACACCTGTGTTGAGTCTGTTCAGCACCTAGGTACCAACACCTGCTCTGCGCTGGGACTGTTTTAAGGGATGGGCTATATCTGTGGATAAAGCAGACCAAGATCCCGCTTCAAGGAGTGACAGGCTAGTTGGGGAGGCAGACGATAGACAAATATATCCTACAAGAGTTGGGTAGATGTGCTGTGGAGGAAATCTGAAGCGGCTGAGGGGTTGAGTGTGTGGAGGCAGCGCATGCTGGTGGGCCAGAGTCCTCACTGATGGGGAGACCTTTGAGCAGAGGTCTGAAGAGGTGAGGGAGCCAGCCCTGTGCTATCCCAGCGGGGAATAGCATTCAGGGTGGATGGAACAGCAGTTGCAGGGTCGCTGAGGCCACATGTAAGGGGTGTTCCTGAGGAACTATAGGAAAGCCAGGTGGGTGGAGGAGACAGAGAGGGAGCAAGGAGGAGGAGATGAGCCCTGAGAAGTTCTGGGAGGGTGGATTGTGAAGATGTCTGCTTTTATTGTGAGTGAGATGGGAGCCACCGAGGGTGCTGAGCAGAGGATGGACGGGATCTGGCTTGCATTTGAACAGGCTTGCTCTGGCCAACCAAAAATCAAGGGCAAGCATTGCAGGTCGGTTTTGGTAACCTTATTCTTATAGAAAACTCAAGTGTGTGTGTGTTGTCTTCTAAAAGTGAGTTTATTTTGATATGTAGTTCAAAAATGACTTGAACTCTTTAAAGAACTGGTCAGAAATGGATGAGCAAAACTTGTGTCACGAAAGAGAGGTGACCAGTGGCCCTATGCCACAGCATCTGGAACAGGGGCCCTTGAACATCCTGTGACGAGGGTGCCTGGCGAGTGGGAGCTGCTGCTTAGTAGGGGAGAGCCAGTGCCCATTCATTCTAATCTGTGTTGTCGCTGAGAGCCCCACTGTCTGCTGGGGAGAGGAGGTTAAAAGTGAAGACAAATCTCAGTCCTCGGGGAGAAGATACACCCTTGAAAATGACAAACATTATGAGGCCGGCTAGTGCCAGCTGAGAGCTAATTGCTGCCAAGTGGAACTGAATCACCAGAGTGGAAGGTGGAGACTGAGCATGAAGACTGAAGACTAGCCAATGGCCTTTCAAGTCATTTATGTCTAGTGACGTGGTCCTCTTAGGAAAGGACCTTTCCTCCTGGTGCTTCCAGCTTAGAGTGATTGGTGGCAAGAGCCCTTATTTCAGATGGCCATCACCCACCCTCTGGCACGCAGCTGTGGGCGTTCTTTGGCTCCCTTTGGAGTCATCTGGGTTTCGAATGTCTGCATTGTACACAAGCGAGCGCTGCCGTGTGCACTGGCAGTCCCCACCTCCTGGGTCAGCTTTGAGAATCACTTCATTCTGAGCAGGCAGAGTAATGCTCTTCGCAGTGAGTGGACTGGACTATCTCATCCCTTGGGAGGGATTTTCAAAGAGATTTAAGAGGATTTGAGCTGGGAGTGGATAAAGAAGTCAGCTAGAGGGTTGTCTCTAGTGTGAACTCAATAGGAAAACAAAAAATGTATACAAGATTTCAGCACTCTTTATTTGCTTTTTAAAGTAAGATGGTAGAAGTGCAGTAACTGAAGTCAAGTGGTAACCTCTCCCTTTTCTACTGAAAATTTTGGAGGGAAAGGGTTATGGGTGATAACTGTGTTAAGACCTTGTTTGTGATCTCATCAGTTCCAATCTGTCAGCCTAGTTTAGTTTGAAAAATGAGTTGGAGGAAGTGGCACATTTCAAAAAGTAAAACAGCTCATTACCAGTTCTGGACTGGCCTTGAAAGAAGGAAAGTGTCCCCGAAATGAATCCATCCACTTTGGTGGATGTCGAGCATCTTCATGAGGCTCCGTGCAACATCCACCCCTTCCCAAGCACACTTTTCCCCTCAGAACTTCTGTTCCTCGTTAAAAGACCAGAACCCACCATCTCCCTACTGCTCCCCTACAGCAGGAGGCCGGCAGGAAGCATCTTTATCTGTATCATCATCAGTGTTTACAACCAGTTGTCAGCGAAGCCTCAGTCCTGAGGGACGGTGAGTGGATAGACTGAAGAAGCCTTCAGTAGTCCCCAAACCACACTTAGACTCCTGTGCCCAGCCTCTCCCACCACCGAAATGTCCCCCAGAGCCGCTCTCAAAATTGACTGACCCATTGACCTTCCCTTGCTTCCCCAGTGCTCTAAGTGGTGGGAGGAAGAGAGGAGCTAGGTTCCTAGACGGGCCACTGGGAGCTAGGAATGTGTATGCCCTGGGGCCAGCTGGGGCCAGCTGGGTCAGCCCTGTGCTAGGGTTTACTAAGGTTTTATTATTCGTACCTCTTTAAGAAGCGCGGAGGTTATGCTGGCTTTTTCTGTGACTCTGCACAAAGCTTTTGAGAGAAGTTATTTCAGTCATAAGCAACTGTGCTCAGTGCTTCGCGGGTGCAGATGTACATTGCTGGAAGGTTCGCAGCCTGCAAGTACTTGTTGCTCCTTTTCAACCAGTTTGATTTACAGGAAATAAAATCAGTCACAGAGGGAAGGTTTAGGGGCTGGACAGAACCTTTCCTTGCTGGTTCTCTTTCAATTCTCTGCTCGGCGAGAGGGCCTGGGAGCCCGGGGGATACCAGTCCTTGGTTCCCACCGGGGGATGCAGCAGTCTGAGAAGAACTGTAGTTACAGCTAGCAGACGGCTCAGGACGGGGGTCCACACCTCAGGCTACAGCCACCAGTGCTGTCCTGGGGGCGCGGGAAGAGCGGGTAGCGGAGGGCTCGAGGGCTCAGGAGGGGCCCTCTCATTTCTGTGACACCACACTTGGCTTGTTTTCCTCCCTGTTACGGGCTGGATTGTGTCCCCCTGAAATTCTTACGCTGAGTCCCAACCGCCAGTACCTCAGAATGTGACCTTCTTTGGAAATAGAGTCATTGCAGATGTAACTAGTTACGACGAGACTGCACTGGAGCAAGGTGGGCCCCTAATCTGATATGACCGGTGTCCTTATCAAAGGGGGAAATGGGGAGACAGACACGCACACAGGGAGAGCGCCCTGTGGCCATGTGAAGTCGGCGTTATGTCCACAAGCCAAGGAGCTACCAGAAACTAGAAGAGAGGCCCGGGACAGATCCGCTGTGCCTTCGTCAGAGGGAGTGTGGCCCTGCGGACACCTTGAACTCAGACTTCTGGCCTCCAGGCCTGTGAGACCGTGGGTTCCTGTCGTGTAAGCTGTTCAGCGTGTGGCACCTCGTTACAGCAGCCCCAGCAAACTCACCCCCTCACTCTCTCGCGCGCTGTCAAGAGCTTTGCTCCTGTCCTCTCTCCCAGCCCCTCTTCTTCTCATTGCGCTCCCTATCGCTGGGCAGTTCGTCCGGCAGCTTCAGTCACCTCTGTCATCATCACTCCCGGGCCCCAGCCCTGGCACCTCACCAGTCTCGACCACTCCTCCACCTCCGCACCAGCCTCCAGCTATCCTGAATTATTTACCGTAATTGCTTGGTTAAGGGGAGAGGTTAGTAATCGGTGGAAGGAATACCCAAAAAATTACAAGCGTAGCTTAAACATCGTGCTTTAATTTAAGGCATATTAGGAATTATCCATTCAACAGTTTTTTGACGTCAGGCCTTTTCTTTGTATGTGGGTCGACGGCTCGAACTCTGTGGCATTGACCTCACATAGCATCACTCCCATCATTGCTGCCGTGTCCACACTGGACCTCTTTAAAGGGACCTAAGATTCTACATGCAAAATTTTCTTGGATTTTTACAATTTTTTCCTAATCTTTTATAGTTGTCTTCCCCATAGCTATTTCAACTGCAATTTTTGTTTTTTAGTAATTTGCCTTGTTTGAATATTTTTTAAAGCCTCCAGTATTGTTTTTCATAGACACAGCCTTTCTCCGTTGTGTCCCTTCATGTTTCGTGAAGTCACGTTTTGTGCACACGTTTTGTGCAGTCTTTAGTGAATAAGTACAGATTACAGGTACAGCTGGCATGAACAGGTTGAGGATGTACATAACTAACTCTTAGTAAGTGTACAACTCTTAGTAAGTGTACAACCCAGGTGGGCATTCTGGAGAACAGCCTCCCAGCCTGAGCTTTGAGTGGCCCTGGGTGTGGTCAAAGAGACTCACAGGGCGGAGTGGAGGCCCTGGTGGGTCAGGCAAATGGGGGTCAGCGAAGAGAGTTTTACTGAACGCTCATCCTCAAACAGGCCTTCCCCTCTTTCTTCTCCCAGGCTGGACTCCTCTACCAGTCCCTCTGCCAGCGTATCTTCTCCTTGTAGCCTGATTGCTCTTTATCCCTCAGGTCTCAGCTTAGCTGTCACTTCCTCCAGGAAGCCGTCCTTGCCTCCCTCAGGCCAGGTAGCTGCCCCTCTGATGTGCTCAGTAGTGCCCTCTACTTTCCACTTAGGGCACTCACACCCCTGTGTAAATATGCCACCCAACGAAAGCTTTGTGAACATGGAGGCCTTGTCTGTGTCACTCGTCATCAGATCCCCAGCACCTAGCACAATGTCTGACACAGAGTAGGTGCTGAGAAAATAGTTGTGGGAGGGAGGGAGGAGAGGAAGATTATATAACTTGTTTCTCGGAAATCTTCCACCGCTCCCTGCCTTGTAGGATAAGGTGCCCCTACTCGGCAGGCAGTGGAGGCCTGTGCTGTGGTGGCGGTAACATTAGCAGTGATGGAAGTGGTCGTGGAGCTGGTGGTGTCTGAGCAGTCAGGATCAGAAGACCAACACCTCCACTGATGATAACACCACCATCTTGTATTTGTGGGCTACCTAGCGTAGACCTGCAGGTGCATTCTCCCACCTAATCTGTGCCAGCTCTGTGTCCCCCGGTCCCCTCGCTCCGAGCTCTGTGTCCCCCGGTCCCCTCGCTCCGATGCCTTGTGCGGCCTCACAGGTCACTGCATTGGTTGTGTTTCCCTTTATCCTGGGCTCTCCGTTCCCAGTTCTCACCTGTTGGAATCCCACTCCTCCTCCAGGGCCTGACCCAGATCCTAAGCACCTGTCCTGGGCCTCGCCCACCACTTCCTCAGGCTTCCAGGTCCCTCTTCCCGGCTCCTGGAACTGGAATATCGTCCCCATCCCGCTCCAGAATGGAAGGGAACAGATCATTTTGTGAGGACCGGTCTCATATCCCTCGCAGCTTCTCTGCATTTGTCCTCATACCTGGATAAGGCACATCCCACAGTGAGGGCAGTGTTTCCTAAGGAGGAAAGACATCCCCCCAATGGCTGATGAGAGTTTAAATAGGGTAAACAAGAACACTTTGTTTTTGTTTCCACTCAGCTCTTATGTAATTGCAGCCTTTCGGAAAGAGAGAGAAAGGGGTCAAGGCCCCTTCTCCCAGCATTTCACAGAGCACTGTGAGAGGAGGAAGGAGCAGTGGTGGGAAGAGGGTGAGCGGGAGAGGAGCTGAGAAGAGAGTGCATCTGGCAGGCCTTGGGCTTCAGATGTCGTCATATTCGCTTGTCCCCTGGTGTTAGTCTTAACAGTGTTGGACTTCTCTGTGCACCAGCAAACGTAGTGCGAGTGCACAAGCAGGTGTTGTGTGACACTGAGCAGCACTGGGAAGAAAGTGACCCAATGCCAGCTGTTCATTTTCTGGGGCTGCCCTACAACGTGCCACAAACTGGGTGGCTTAAAACCATGAAAATGTGTCCTCTCACTGTTCTGGAGGCCAGAAGTCAGAAATCAAGCGTCAGCTGGGCCCCGTGCCCTCTGAAGGCTCTAAGAAAGGATCACCCTTGGCTGCTTCTGTGGGTGCCTAGTTCCTAATGTGGACCCCTGGGCTGTCGATGCCCCTGGGCTGTGTTCATGCATTACTGTGCTCATC
This sequence comes from Diceros bicornis minor, assembly GCF_020826845.1. NCBI lineage: Eukaryota > Metazoa > Chordata > Mammalia > Perissodactyla > Rhinocerotidae > Diceros > Diceros bicornis. Next base: position 12,178,942 of record NC_080755.1, on the reverse strand, counting down.
CACCATTGTCCATGTGATGTTCTTTGCTCTAGCTTTTGAAATGGATTGCTTGTTTTTATGTCCTTAAGAGAATATTCTACTATAATGGGATATTCGACCTGGAAGAGGTTGAACCTTCCCACAGTCAAGAGAGTCTCCCCAGGGTTCTGGACATAGATCAAGAAGCCAGTTTTTGGCATAAGAGGGAACACTTAAGTGTCCTGGGTGGCATTAGACATTGCCCAACAGACATCGTCAGCGCTAGGCGGAGGGGTTGAGAGAAGATTCAGTGAAAGTGGTCCGTGGCGCTCTGTCAACTGTGGGGCCTTTATGCATCTCCTGGCTGTTCTGAACACTAGAATCTCAAGGCAAAGCGTGGATTTGGAAGCTTTATGGCCTGAAGCTGTAAGTTCCCTCATACCAGAAGCACTTTCTTAGCAAGGAAATGAAGCTACATGAAGAAGAAGGTTAGACGGGTTGCCAGCTGCAGAGCACTCCCAGTGCTTCCTGGAAGGGTTTGGAAAACACTGTGTGCCCTGAGAGGCAGCTCTGCCATGTGGGCTGCAGCCCTGGGGAGCTCTCTCCTTTGCTATTTTTTTTTCCTTTTGGCAGATGTTTGTATGGAAATGTGATCTTTAATTCCTTAAAGACCCATCTCTCTGGAGTTAATTCCTCTTTTGAAGTCATAATCTTTTGGGTAATGCTTTCTGGTCACCTTGACTCCAAGTAAAGTGTTATATGTGACAGAAGGGGAAAATTATGTGGGCTTTTTGCATGCCATTTGAGCATAAAAGAAGATAACCACAGTGGTTGGAGACCAAGACACGGAGGTGGTCAATTTCTGAAGCCCCGTGGAAATGGAGTTTGGCCGTCTTACGTCATTCTTGACAACTAGCATCTAATTTAATTCTTTCATCAATACAGAAGCACTTAAAGGAGGCGAACAAATCTGATTTTCTTCTCAGGCATTTCCATTATGATGGATGTTTCCCTGATACTCGTAAAGAGCAAAGCTGCAAATTCATGTGAACCCTCTAGGTTTGGGGCAGAGCTGTTGGTCACGTGGGACCTGTCTTGAGATTCACACTGCTCAAAGTTGCTAGTATGGGAAACGGAAGACTGAGACCTCACCGTTTGTTGATATTTGCCTGTTCTGGCTAGGGCCCGAAGTCCTTCCCAGATTCCAGGGCTACTTCAGGAAACATAGAGAATGTGTTCTTGGGAGACCCTTTGGCTATTTCCAGCTCCCCAGGACTTGAACAGCTGCAGACCTGGTGCAGAGCTGCTGTGCAGGTCTCTGCTCTGGATTCCTCCTCTGTCCCCTGCAGAGAGTGGGAGTCTATAGGATGCAACTGGACCCGAGAATGGAAGGAAAGTGCCCAAATATGCGGTGCTCCTTACTTTCCCCCTCCCCCTCCAGCTGCTAGAGAATGGCCAGCCGACTGGGATTGCTGGGAAACATTCCATATTCATAGTTGCTAAACTTGACCTATGTATTAGAATAACACCTTTTTCTGAATGAGCTGTCAGCCTCTCCCGGAACTAAATAGTGAGGACCACACAGTGTGAGCACTCAGTTTAACAGAGCGATGCAGCCCATTTACTAATAGGCACATTGTGGTTGAAACTTTGGAAAGAACACTAAACTTCACATGCATTTATATTCTCTCATTTTCTTGTTCTATTAAAAATGTCCAAACAAATTCTGTGTGTGGGAAGGAAGGGCATGTTAGCACTGAGTAATGAAGAAAATGCAGTAATGCTAAGCCAGTTGAGTCTGTTCAACACATTCCTTCCTCTGTGTTGCAGAAGACGTGACACATGGATGTCGAGTGACGAGGAATGAGTAGTTCCAGACTTTTCTTTTGGGTGGATGGCAGGGAGTGGTGGGGCTTGTGTGGAGAACCTGTGTCCTTCCATCTGGAAAGGGGCCAAGGCTGAGCAGAGCAGGCAGGAGTATGAGCCGCCCAGGGCTCCAGCAGCTCTCATGTCAAGGGCTGTTGTGATCGGTCACCCTCTGGCCCCACCCATGCTGGGCCTGGTAACCTGCAGGCCAGGCCAGAAAGCCAGCCACCCTAGAAAATCTGGATGAAGGCGGACTTCTTGATGTCCAGTCAAACCCACAGGAGCAGACTTTTCTAGTCAGTCTTAGAGGAAAGCAAAGCATCGAGGCTCGTAGTGGCAAAGAGCACGTGTTCAAATCCTCGGTCGGTCACGCCTGCTCGTGCGTCACCTGTGGCACATCACTTACTCGCTCATGCCTCGTCAGTTAAAACATTTAGAATCTGGCACCTAACTGATACTTAGTAAGTATTAGCTATAATTACGTCTGCTTCTGTAAATTTACGCGGGCGTTGCGATGTCAGAAGCTCTGATGCTGGTCCCGTGGGTGAGAGCTCCAGGAGCTTGCTGGTGTCTAGCAGGTGGTGTGCTCAGGACTTCTTTAATTCTTGGCCCTCAGGCCTTGGCGGTCCACTCTGGGTGAGACGCTTCTGTCCTTAGAGCAGTCACCAGGGTTTGGGGTTTTGGTATGTGATAAACATCTCCCTTAAGAGAGGAAAGACACCTCTGTGCGTGTGTGTGTTGCATCTTTGTAGACGGGCCACGCGTGTCATCTTTCAGTGTCCATCTAGCCTGGACTGTCTCATCTTAGCAGGCCTGTGTATTTTAACACAGAGGTCTGAAGAGGTTCAGAATCTAGGTACTGTGCTGGTAACACTTACCGCAATCCGAGAAGGCAGTTCCCAGTAAAAACAGGGAATATTTATTGCAGGTGTGTTATTTGCCCACCACCTTTCCAAGGGCTCTCCCAGTATGGACTCATTTACTCTTTACAATATTCCAATAAGATGGTTACCAATTTTATCCTATTTTTTTAGATGAGGAAACTGAAGCTTAGAATTAGGAAGCTGCCTGAGGTCGTACAAAGGTGGCAGAGCTGATATTTGAAGCTGGGAATGTTGCTTCTTTCCCATCAGCCACGGTAGATGTGAATCGCTGTGGAATAAACAGACCCCACAGTCCTGGCCTCCCCCTGATGGGGACGCCAGTACTGCTCTGAAGCACAGTGTTGCCCAGACTGTGTTTGTGGTGGGGCGGCCGTGTGCTAAACCCTTGGACTCACTGCCTAGAAAAGGAGGGCAGCAAATGAGTGGCAGCTTTGTGATCAGTGCATCCCTGGAAGTGGAACTAAGGAGTAGAGGCAGCTCCAAAACGAAACAGTGAAGGAGGGGAATATCTCCTGGGGAGGTGGCTTCTGAGCCAGGTTTTGAAGAATAAGTAGAAATTCGCTAAGCATACTGAGTAGGACACAACAGGCAGAAGAGATAGCCTGCAGAGGACAGCGGTATAAAATGGGTTTTAAGGTGGGGGGACTGCAGGTCCTTTCGTGTGGCTGAATGGTTAAGTCACAGAGGGAAATGTCATGCGTGTTGAGACCAGAGAGGCAGAAAGAGCCAGAAGACAGGGCCTGATTGCCACGGCAGGGACCCTGACTTTATCCTGAACGTGTAGGCAGTTTAATATCATAGTTTTAACACAAGGTCAAGGGGCCGGCCCATTGGCGTAGTGACTGGGTTCATGCGCTCTGCTTTGGCAGCCTGGGGTTTGCAGATTCGGATCCTGGGCGTGGACCTACACACCGCTCATCAAGCCATGCTGTGGCGGCGTCCGACATACAAAATAGAGGAAGATGGCACAGAGGTTAGCTCAGGGACAATCTTCCTCAAGCAAAAAGAGGAAGATTGGCAATGGATGTTAGTGCAGGGCCAGTCTTCCTCACCAAAAAAACCCAAAAAACGAAAAAACCAAGGTCAAAATCCCCAACCTTGAGGCAGTTAGTAGTACTGTTTTCTCTCTGGTCTTATTATGATGATTATTGAAGGAGAAGATACAAAAGCCAATAAGCTCCATATGTGATGTGTATTGCCATTGCCCTCAAGAATGTTGTTTTTTAAATCTCCTCCACTCCTTTCTCCATTTTTTCATCAGCAGTTCTCTTTGGCAAATGTTATTCTCAGATACCAGGGTAAGTACTTTCGAGAGTTGGTTTTTTTTTTTTTTTTAATGTTTTTTTAGGTGGCCTCTGATTGCCTAAGAGCATCACGTAGAACTGTTTCCAGTAGTGTCTTTATAGCAGGAATGAAGGCTAAGACTGATTATGTAATCGTTTCCTTAATTTATTCTCAGAACCTAACAAGCTGCCAGCGTATAAAAAAACCTAATGATCATAATGGCATCTGAGTGTCTTTCTGGCACTGTTGCTCTTGCATTGTTTACTGAGGAGTAGAAATCAGTGGTTTAAAAGTGGCATGACTGTTGGCTCAGCACTGGGCACCCCAGACTCGTAGCTCTGTCTCCCCATCTTGCATGTGCTGCCCACAGCCAGCAACTCTCACCGGAGTAAGGATTCGTGTGTACGCATTAGAGACCTTTGCCGGTGTCTCACACGTTAACATCTGGATAAGGAGAGGCGGCCTACTTCTGCTGTGCTGAAGTTGCATTTTGCAAGGAGCACAGAATCCCATCTGTCCAAGGAGGTGGCGAGAGTGTGCAAATATTGCTTTGAATTCCATGACTGATTAATTGCTATAGAATTTTTCTTTAATTTAAATCTTTGCATTTAGTTAGTTTGTTTGTTGTTTGTTTTTATTTTTATTTTTTAGAATAGTCCTTGTCAGTGGCAGAAGATCCTTCTGTAGTATATTTTCCGTGCTGCCGTATCGTGACAGTGCCCAGGCTGGGTATGTATATGCATGCTTGCTTTGTGGTTCTCTGGGTGAAAAGTGCAGACACCGTGTGCATAGTGTGGCTGCCCTTTCCATTTCAAAGAACTTCCCTTACTTTGACATTGCAAATTCAGTATTTGTAAATTTGAAAGGAAAAAAAAAATTCCGCTTTCTTTTCAGCTAGAAAGCTTCCTTGTTATTTTGTGTGTGCACATGTGTGCACATGTGTCCTCACCACATTGCCTGCTGTTTCTTTCCTTTTTGTTTGTTTTTTATTGAGGTGTAATTGACATACAGTATTATATTAGTTTCAGGTGTACATCATAGTGATTTGTATTTATAGACATCACAAAATGATCACCACGTTGTGTAGTTACCCTCTGTCACCATACAAAGTTATTGCAATATTATTGACTATATTCCCTATGCTATATATTACATCCCTGTGACTTATTTATTCTGTAACTGGAATTTTGTACCTTTTAATCCCTTTCATCTGTTTCGCCTACCCCCACAACCCCTCTCCCCTCTGGTAACCGCCAGTTTGTTTTCTGTATCTGTGAGTCTATTCCTGTTTTATTTTGTTTGTTTGTTTTGTTTTTTAGATTCCGCGTGTAAGTGAACTCATACAGTATTTGTCTTTCTCTGCCTGGTTTATTTCACTTAGCATAATACCTTCTAGGTCCATCCATGTTGTCACAAATGGCAAGATTTCATTCTTTTTTATGGCTGAGTATACTCCATTGTATATGTGTACATTTTGTCATCTCTTCCATTTCTGTAAAGCCAAGAGCAACATGGGGCCACCCCATTCCGCAGGGCCTTGTTGACTTTTGGAGAAAGGTAGGTCAGGAAAGGAATCAGACAAACCATGTGGCCATCCTACCTCCTTGCATCTTGGGCTTGGGGCTGGAAACTGACCAGCAGTTGGAGCAGAGTGGTACCAGGAACAGACCTGTGTGATTCGCCACAGGCCAGAGGAACGCTCACCTCTCTAGGTCAACAAGCCCCTCCTTTTGCTCTGAAAAAAAGGAGGTAAGTGAGGCTCTGTCCTTGCAAAGCCTCCCCTTCTCATTCCCTGTCCCGAACTCTATGCTCATTAGTCTCGACTCCCTCACCCCCTCACCTGTTCACTGCATCCGATGTTTGTCGTCAGGGAGCTGCTGGTATTCAGGGCAGGGCAGTTCACTGTGTAGGATGCCGGGAGCTTGTGGAGTGTCAGCTCTAGCCTCTGCAAACTAAATGCTGGGATTGCCCTCTGGTCGTTGTGATAACCACACACTAGCACACATCACCAGTGCCCCGTGGGAGGGCACTATGGCCCCTCGTGCTGATGCGCCACTTATTCGTCTTCCACAGTCTTCCATGAGGTCTCCATTGTCATTCCCACTCACCTGGCCTTCCCTTTCCCCCTGTACTCCTGTCAGACTTCCAGCCTGTTCAGTTCACCATAATCATTATTTGTACCCGACACCATAAGCCTTATGGGACGATGTAGCACATTTTATTCATGGCATCCTGACTTGATCATTTATCAGATGTGTGCCTTAAAGAGCAATAATAAGTCTTACTGTTGATTGATCACTTACTTTGTGCTGGTCCTCTTTGTTATCTACATCTCAGTGACAACCTTGCAAAGGAAGTGTTCTAGAAACAGTAACAGCAAATCCTGTGGCTTAGAGGTTCAAGAACCGCCTGGGCGTGGACAGCAGGCTGCCCTTAGGAGACGTCACAGGGAGTCTTCCTTCAGCTTCTCAGCTTCCTGTGGGCCTGGGCCTGGCTGCCCCTGAGAGCAGACTCATTCCCTAGAGACGCTAGCTTGTACCACCTCGCAGCCCAGAAGGCCAGCTCATTCATCTTATTACCAGAAGTGGCCCCCGGTGCCAGAGTATTTGAGTGTGGCCAGCCTGTAAGCATACTTCCAGGGGCATCTGAATCATCGGTGGGATGCTGTCTGCATGTGTGTCCTCTCACGGCCAGGGCTGGCATGGGCACTGCGGTTTCTGCCTTATTTTTCTGGGTTTCCCTTGCTGACCTTTCTGGTTGTTGTATTCTTTCCTTAGCTATGTTCCCTTCATTCATTTATTGAGTGCTTACTGTGTGACTAGGTACTGGGATAAAGGTAGTGAAAGATGGACCTGGGACCTGCCCTCCCAGAACTTACAACCAAGAGAGGGGACGCACAAAAATTCGCATATGATTGGTTCCTGCTTTTAGTAAAGGCTGAAGATACCAAGACAATCTGGCTTCTCCATGCTTTCATCTTTGAAGTGTTGATGTTAGTTTCATTCTGGAAGGATGATCTTATCTCCAAGCTCTGAGGTCCCCTCATTATGGAACCCATGTGCTTATCCTCATTTTATAGATAAGACCACTGATCCTCAAAGGTTAAGGTCTCAAACACCAACTTTGGGCCAGAATGGGAATTTGAACCAGAGCCTGTCCAGCCCTAGGATTTTCCATGACCCACCCTGGCCAACAGGCAAGACGAGCTCCGTGTTCACAGAAACCCGTCTGTGAAATGGAACTTTTATGATAACTGCCTCCAGGGTCCCTCAGACTCGCAGGGTAACTGGGTACAGGTCCAGCCTGGCACCTGGTACACAGAGAGGTGGGTGGGGCCAGCTTGTCAAGGACCCTGGATTTCTTACAGCAAACCAAGTGTGGGAGTCAATGTGGAGAACTTGGGAGACTGAAAGTTTTTCCCCTGGGCAAATCACTTACCTTCTGTGAGCCTCTGTTTGTTCCTCTGCAGAATGGGGATGGCAAGTTACTACCTTGTGTCATTAATTTGAAGATCACAGCGTTTTATGCAAAGCCAATAGGAATATGTTTTAACTTCAGTTACCCGGGAAGAACGCGCTCAGATTATCTCTGTTTGACATCCTGGTGGAAATACGTGGCCCTGCACGGGGCAGCCTAGGTGCTGGGGAATGGTGTCTGTCAGTGCCCAGGTCTCCCTCCGCAGTCCTGGGAAGGCCTTGTGTGTTTCAGGAGGATTACCAAGAGGTTCAGCTCCTCTGCTGGTTGGCCCCAGATGAAGAAGCAAAGGGAATGTGTGGGCTCACAGGACATAACCTTTTACAGCTTAGACATGAGTAAACTCAAACTTACCGCACCTTCAAATTTTATAGATGAGGAAATCCAGGTGCAGAAAGGTTAGTTTTCTATAACAAAACCCATAATCGAATCCTTTGTACTGCCTAGCAGAGAAAGGAACATGCTTGTTTCTGCGGCATATTCTACTTAAGTACTCACATAAGAAACTGAGCACAATTCAAAATATCGTAATTTAGAATTAGTATTTGGGTGGTGAACATGATGTAATCTATGTAGAAATAGAAGTATAATGATGTACACCTGAAATTTATACAATGTCATAAACCAATGTTACTGCAATAAACAAAAAATTAAAAAAAAAATCATAATTTAGCAGCAGGATTAAGAAGCATTCTGCTTTTTAAGTTTTTTAATGAACAGACATCCTATTTATGAGTAACTGCCATTTATCATAGTTATGATTTTCTTTACTAATTTTTAGGAAACAGCTATGCTCAAATAATAAAAATATTTGTACTACTAAATTATATACATATATATTTTAAACTAGTTTAGTTCATACACATATTAACTAATACCTTTCCACGGTGGAAAATTCCTTTACTTCTACGCTAAAGCTCTCTTTGTGACTAGGACGTAAGTCACAGAATTTCAGGGACGGAAAGGACTTAAGAGGTGATGTGGTGCGGCCTCCTTGCTTCGCAGCATGAGCCCTGGAGGCCCGGGGGTGCAACTCACCCACTCCCAGCAGAGCTGGCAACACCGAACCCAGGCCTCTGCCTGCCAGCCTGCGAACTTTGTGGATTCTAGTTCCCAGGCTTCTGTTGTACTTAGGCACGTGGGCCAGGCCACATGTGCCTGATTCTTCCAGACAAGCATGTACCCCCCTGCTGAAGGGGGTAATGCACAGTTCCAGCTTCATCACAAGCAAGTTTAAAAACAGGAAACTCAAAAGTTCATCCACTGTGTACTTGAACCTCCTTTGCATGGAAAGCATCTTATCAGGATGGCCTTATCTCTTTCCGGTTTTGTTTTCTGGCTTCTCATGCTGCACTGAAGTTTCCCAAGTCCGGCTCTCACATCTTGGCTTACCCTCCCTCCCACCCTGACCCCAAAGCTTTGTTCTTGGTTTTAAACTGAACCGAACACTTATTTTGGCTCCTGACATCAGTTGACCAAAGCAGACAGGCTAATCTTAGGACAGGGTTTTACCATCCATTCATTCATTCATTGACTCATGTATTAATTCATTCGTGCATTCAGACATTTCTTCTGGTCCCAGTGAGCATGAGGCCCTGATGGAGGCTGGGAGGGTGCAGGGATGGGTAAGACTCGCTCTCCAGGAGCTTATCATCGAGCAAGGAAGCCAGACGTGTGGACAACCAAACCAAGACAACTGGGGAGCCCCAAAGAGGTGCTAGAGAGGGCTTTACCCCCAAATCTTTATCAATGTCCACATTTACAATAAATCTACAATCTTCAGTAAAAGACAAGGGTCTGTTATGTGAAGTCTCTTTATCCCCACCCATCCCTCCAAGTACATTGCTGTCCCTGCCCGCCTCCTATGTAGAAGTGCAGGCGCTACCACTGCACAGTGGAATTCATTCATTCACTCCACAAAGTCTGTTGAACCTACTGTGTGCCAGGCGCTGTTCTAGGCAGTTAGGGATACAGTGGTGAACAGGAAAACGCTCTTTCCTCATTACCCTCTAATGGTAGGAGATGGAAACAAGCGAGTAAACAAACTAACCATCAAACAGAAGAGCAAACAAGTGAGTCCCAGGCAGTGTGCAGCTGGAGCACAGAGGGAGGAGTTCAGTGAATTCAGATGGAGCCGTCAGGGAGTGCTCCCCAGAGAAGGTGGCTCTTCAGCTAGACATGGAAGTTGAGGTCTTAGAGAAGTGGAGAAGGATATTCCAGCCTTAAAGTTGACTTCTGAGGATGTCAGAAGATGATTTGGCTCATCGGGAACTTCCGTGGGAAGTCTCTATAATGCCTCACATGCTGAGAACTCTGTACAGCACCATCCACGCTAGAATCCCGTGGCTGACCCACACCACGGCGTGCAGGCCTGTCTGGTGAGGAGGGAGAGTGGTGAAGACAGCCGTGCTGTGAGACCAGGTCCTGGTCCCAGATGTCAGTGTCACAGGCCCATCGCTCAGCCTTCCCAGTCTCAGTTCCTTCGTTTGTACAATGGGCGGGTTGACTGGACTCGCAAAGGATCCTGCACGCTCAAATAGTTTGTGTCTGTGTTCTCATCTCGGTCAACTTTGCTAATGTGGAAGCCGTACGTCTGGTTGAATAAGGAGCTGATGAATGGGACATACTGTTCACACTCCCATCCACCAATGATCAGCTGCTTCTAGAGCTCATATCTACATAATTATTCTCCCTCCAACTTTTTAAATTTTGAGTTTTTTTAAATGTGCAGATCTGGTGACGTTCTGTAGTTTTATTTGGTACATTGTTTCCTGCTGTGGGCTACGAGTATAGGGGCTTAATCAGCCCGGGGTTGTGAACAATATGAAATGTTTGGGGTCTTTGCATGCCATCCGATGTATACAACGAGGCTGATAGTAGCATTATTCGCAAAGTGCTTCTGCGTGAAGCAGACTGCCCTGATTACTTAACAGCTGCCATGGGCTTCAACTGTTCTTCTGCCTTGATTTATAGGTAAAAAGATATTGGAGAAAAGAGCATATTTCCTTAGGATCAGTTGATGGTGTAGTCAGACATTTGTGTGAATGTGATAAATAGAGGTAATAACTTAGGTTGAAACATCAGTAATGCTACGGCACGCCAGGCACTGCTCTAAGTTCACTCATTTAGTCTCTGCAACAGCCTCATAAGGTAGATTGATCATTTCACGGATGCAGATGTGGAGGCTGAGGCAGAGGTTGGAGGTAGGCCAGGCAGGCTGCAGGCTCCACGGGCGTTGTGTTCTCTGTTTAATACTTCCACCCCACGCCTGCCAGAAGTTCTCATCTCCCCCATGTCTTACTTCTGTCTCCTCGTTTCCCCTGAGGGCTTCCACGGCATACAATCTAGGCTTACCTGTGGGAGTCTGGGAAATGTAGTTTTTTAGCCTTCCTGGGTATTGTGAGCCAATCTGTGGTTTCTGCCACTGAACCTGGGGAGGCCACCAAAGGAGTCCAGCCCCTAACCCAGCATCAGCCCCAGGAGGGAGCCCTCAGGGAAATGAGGGTCCCTAGGAAGCTCAGAGGGTCCCTGCCTTCCCCCCAGACATGCTTCCCTGAAAGAAGACAGTTTCTAATTAGACACCATAGGTATGCAAACCTCAGGGCTCTGAGTTCAGACAGGCCCCCAGCTGAGCTCAGCAGTAAACAGCACCACCAGCCTGCAGCCTGCCAGCCCTGGACTGAACTCAGACCTCTCCTCCAGGCGGCTCTCTCAGGCGCCCCTCCCCAGTCCTAACGCCCCACCCCAAGGCCCCACTAAGAGTCCACTCGTGCTCTCTGGTACCCTTTGCTCAGGCCTGTCATAGCACTGACACATGTATTTTACCCTCTTTGTAACTTGTCCTTACTCTCCTTGAGGGTGTGGATTGTGTCTTAGTCCTCGAGCCATCGCTAGCACTGCACAGTGCACAATAGGCACTCTTGCTATGTTTGTTGAATGCGTGAGTAAAAGCGGTGTTTCTGAGGACTGTGCCTCCAGGCTTTTGAGAAGGGCTAATTTTATGAATATACATCATTGCCCCAACAAACGATGGCCAGACTACAGCAGGAGCAAGTGCTGTTTCTCAGGACGTTCAGCCTGGCACCTCGTCCCTGTGGGCATCTCGATAGAAATGGTGATACTGGACGGACCATCAGAAGGAAGGGCCTGGAAGGTGCTAACAAGGATGATCTGACATGGACCTCAGGGCCCTGCTTCTCTGGGAGTAACTCTGTCACACCCACAATGAAAGTTGCTAAGCCTACAGGACAAAAGAGGATGTCAGGGTGCATCCTTGCAAGCACAGATGCAGGTGCTAAGCCCCGTCCAGGTTCCCAGACCTGACCTCCATAGCCGGGTGTCTCCCCCACCTCAGACATGTGGTCTGGGCAGCTCTGACTTGGCCTCACCAGCACAACAAATCACCTGTGCTGTGCTCCTTCAGAGTCGCTCACAAACGCTAACACCCTGAACGTTCACCCAAGAATGCCAAGGGCCCTTTGCTGAGGTCACACCTGGTTCTGTGGTCTCTGCCCAGGCCCCTTGGGAGTTCCCTGGTTTCCAGTGGCCTCCGTCAACTCAGGTTGCCAGAATGGCTCCAGGCCAGCATCATGTGATCAGAATGTAAATAACAGCCAGCCGCATTTTGAGCAGATCAACACATGGTTTTCCTTTAGTGTATACTGCTTTTGTGTAAAGCAGGGTATATCTTTGGATTGAGTCTAGGAAAGAGTTAGAAGAGGGTAGTTTTCCCAGGTCAGTCTTGGGGGGAGTAGGGAGCTTTATCTTGTCACTGGAGCCCCTCTCTGTGTCTGGGGTGAATTGAAGCCCCTGCCTTGGTCTTCCTTACCACCAGCCACCTGCACACACACATGCACAGTCTGGTCCTTGCCGCCCAGCCCTCCCTGTGCCCAGCATGGCCCTCTCTAATCAGGTGCACATGTTGGGAGGATGTTGGGATTTATTGGCATGCTTAGATTGAAGACTGGCTACAGGCTGTGCTCACTCCTTTCAAATAACACAGCAGCTAAGCCCCAAGTCCCACTAATCGTTACCGGAATGGATTATATTTCTTAACAGGTGGCCTACAGGCTGAGCTTGATGAGCAAACACCTATTCCGAGGACGTGGAAGCCCTTCCTGGACATAAGGGCAGTGCCACTTCTCCTCGGGGTATCCCCCAGCTAATTCCTTAAAGGGTACCTGACATGGAAGATTCGCCAGGTAACGCCAGTTCGCATGGGTTCAGTGAGAAGGAGCACTCTTCAGCTCCAAAGTTAGACCCTTAGAGCTAGAAGGAACTTAGAGACTGTCTAGCCCTGTGGTTTTCAGACTGTTTCTTTTTTTTTTTGTGTGTGAGGAGATCAGCCCTGTGCTAACATCTGCCAATCCTCCTCTTTTTTTGCTGAGGAAGACAGGCCCTGGGCTAACATCTGTGCCCATCTTCCTCCACTTTATATGGGACGCTGCCACAGCTTGGCTTGCCAAGCAGTGCTTCGGTGTGTGCCCGGGATCCGAACCGGCGAACCCTGGGCTGCCACAGCGGAGCGCACACACTTAACTGCTTGTGCCACTAGACCGGCCCCCAGACTTTTTCTTTTTTAGCTAAAGAAACCGTTTTTCCAACACAAGTTTACATAGAACGCCAATAAATAAAACAGCTAACCACGGAGTTATTCCAGAAAAATGGGAGAGGGGACAAGAAGCCCACTCATCTCTACTCCATCCCTCATGGCTCCATAAGGAGCCGTCCTTATCCATCTCTGCCGTCAGTGCCCATGGGCATCTGAAGCCCGGAGCAGTAGGGTGTATGGGAGAGAGCTGGTGGTCAGGCAGAATCCTCAGTCCCCAAAAACTAATCATACTCGCTGGTCCCAGGCTTACTCACCTGTAAAGCTGGCTATAATGTCAACCTCAGGGAATTTTGAGAGCGTTAAATGAAATATTCCATAGGAAAGCTTTGAACCCACTGCCAGTCTGTAGTAGATTCTCGTTAAATGTTAGCTTTGGTAACGTTTTGTCCAGTCACAGATCTGCTTCACTGCTCTCTCTAGATCTGCCCCAACACAGCAAATCTGTCTGGGTCACGATGAGTTTAGCCAGCTGTGCCTTTCTGCAAACAAGGGATTCATCTTCAGATCTGCTTTTATTTGGTCTTTAAATTATTTTCCTCAGTTGTGTGTGCTTATTAAAAAAATCTGCAAAGTATGTAAAAATAAAAGGAAGATAAAAATGACTGAGCCTCACCTCCTAAACAGAGTCATCATTAACATTTTGGTCTATTTCCTTCCAGTCTTTTTTTTTTCCTAGTGCGCTTGCTTGTATGGAATGTGATGAGATGATTGTTTTGTTTTGATCTTTTTTGCTGGTGGGAAGAAGCTCTGCCAAATCCCACCTTTCAAAACAAGCTAGTGGAAGCTGGTTGCTGAGAAAAGGAACAGATGTTGCCCGTCTTTTCACTGTAACTGTAACATCAAACCTTCCCATAGCTGTAAACACTCTTCTCAGATTAAGCTTGTAAATTATACCATTTTCTGGGAAGAGTCCCAGCCTTGAACCAGCTCCTCGTCTCAACCATCAGTTGCCAAGGCCCGTCGGAGTCTTTTTGCCTTTTATCCACATTAGTCACTGCCTTCTCTTTTCTAGCGTGGATTTGTGGTTTGGCTTGGTGACCCTCAGCTTATAAAGTGAGTTGCAAGCAAGATTCTTGACTTTCTGAGTAGGCAGACCCCACTTGATAAACAGCACATCCACATGTCTACCTAGGATCACACCCTCCTCTTGCTCCCCAACCGCTGGCCTGTCCTCTGGGCTGCTGTACCATCACCATGGGCCCAGGAGTAGAAGATCTGGGAGTTGCAAAGGAATCTATGGGTTCAGAAGTAGAGAGAGGGAAAAAAACTTTGAAAAACAGGAACAGCTTAGGAGAAGGGATTCTGGAGTCCTGAGAAGGAAAAGAAAGTTCAGAGAGGGAGGTGGAGATAATACAAACTTGACCTCCTTTAAAATGTTGCTGAGGGTCACCCCAAACCAGGAAACCCTGAGAGAGACTTGGCTTTCTCCTGTTTCTTTGCTCTCTTTTCCCCTCTGACCTGTTGCTCCTACACCGCAGTCCTGCTTGTACTATTGAGCTAGTTCAGTGACATTATAGGCCAAAAGAGTGGGCTAATCTCCATTTATAACATCATGTCTGTGGGAAAATGCAATCCGAGTTCTAAATGGCCAACTCAAAAGCTTTTAGAACACAACCCACTGGTGAGCGAGAGACTGCAGGCATGGTATTGAGGGCCAGTCCTAGGGTTGTTGCTGTGCATAAGGGAACTGACAAGGGTGACCCAGATGCTCTTTACTTCTTGAAACATACGGACATGAATAGATATTTCTGTATATAAGGATCCAACCAGAAGGAAGGAGGAATGAACCCAGCTAACTTGTGGTTGGGGATTATGTAAAATAACCAAGCTAGTGATTCCAGCAAAAAACAGTTTCTGTGATGTGTGTGTAGATGCAGACCCATTCAGATAACCATTCCTGATTGAATGACAGTCACTGGGTTAGTTGACTACAAATGTATTGGAGAACACGTGATGAAGAAAATGGCTTCCCAGTGGAGCACAAGGTATCCCTGGGGGCGTGATTTAAAATAGCAGCTTCCACGCAGTGTCTGTCCATAGCTTTTGGCATTGGGGCATTTCAGATGAGGTCATCCTCTTGGGTCCACTTCCTGAGTGTTGATCATTTTGTGACACAGAGAACAGCTTCTTCTATTCTTAGAGAGGGCCTCCAAGCCTAAATGCTCCCTGCCTGGCTCTGGGCCCATCCTCCCTTCCTCTCCACCCACTTTCCCCCAAAATGTCTCTTTTCGTTGTGGAAAATTACACATTCACAAATTGTATTTCTTTCCTCACACCAAGCATATTCCCACACAGAAACAGATTCTAGAATGATCTCATGGATGAATCATGCCATTATCCGGCTGTTTGTAGGAGCTGCCTTTAGACAAAGATTTTGGTGTAAGCTACATTAAGGCCCCTTCATTGTCTGCCAGTTACCCTTGAGGGGATGGCTTATTGATGAAGTGCCGAGTGTGAGGGGGACAGGACTTCTAGACTAAAAGCTGCTTTGATTTCAGTCTTTTCTGTCAGCCCTGGGCCTTGTTCCATTGACTGTGAATTGTGGTGATATAACATTCTGCTCGGATACCAGTAAGCAGGCCCAATCCAAGATGGCAGCTGTACTGTATCTGGAGAGACCACAAATGGGGCTTCTTAAACTATGGTAAATGCTTGTGTCATTGAGTTCCAGTGGATATGTAATCTCTTAATTAAAATGAGCTCACAAGTGGTATTTCCTTTCCCAATCCAGCTTTCAAGCTGTGCTTTCTGTGCAGCAAATCTCTATTTTTTTTTTTTTGAAAGATCTGGAAATCCTGTTAATATTTAATTGGCTTTTAAATTATTTACACATTAAAGTGTTCAGCCTGTTGTTTTCCTTTAAAGAGCAAGTGCCCAATGGAGCTCTTGGCTGGCATTCCGCTGTCTTGAGTTTAGAGCACATTAGAGAAATGGTCCTGGATAGAAGTCGGGCCATCCCCCTCTTAGAAGCGGAAAGCCCTGGAAACTGGTCAGTTGATCACCCACACACTTTTCTGTCTATTTCCCAGGTGTTAAGTATTTAAATCTTACATCTTTTTTTTTTTTTTTTTTTTTTTTTTTTTTTTTTTTTTTTGTGAGGAGATCAGCCCTGAGCTAACATCCGCCAATCCTCCTCTTTTTTTGCTGAGGAAGACGGCCCTGGGCTAACATCTGTGCCTATCTTCCTCCACTTTATATGGGACGCCGCCACAGCATGGCTTACCAAGCAGTGCGTCGGTGCGCGCCCGGGATCCGAACCAGCGAACCCCGGGCCGCCGCAGCGGAGCGCGCGCACTTAACCGCTTGCGCCACCGGGCCGGCCCTCTTACATCTTTTTTTATTAAGAATATTGGTTCATTCATTATAAGCCCCCTAAGGAAAAGGCCTTAGCTTGAACTTGGTATCTCATAGGGAATCTTGTTTGATCAATTCCATACATTATGGCTCAGTGAACTTCAGAAACGGAAACGAAAGATCGTTTTGCCTGTTACACAAAATGAAATCCAGAGTTGGCCATTGTGTGGTAATAGTGACCTAGGTAACCCCCTTTGGGCACCGGGATATCTGGATTGGCCATCTGCTCTGACCAGATGACTCCAACACTGTGAAATCATGTACGTTCGCTTTATGCCATGGGAGCCAAAACTAAGACAGAGGTCCAGGGGGTTTCCAACATGAATTTACAGGCTTTTAAGGAGAGCTACATTAAATGAATAGTGGTGCCATCTTATGAAGGATGGGTTTACACCTCTAAAAAGAACCAACCTATATTTTTGCTCCTTGCTTAAGGTATAACTGCTGCTGGGCTGTCTCCCCAAATGCGTTTTCATCTCCTGTTTTAATCCCCTCCTTCCAGTCCTCTGTGAGCCCCTCCCCTCTCCCCCCTTAAACCTTCTCCCATACACCCCCCACCCCCACTGGCCAGCCTTGGTAAAAAAAAAATCTTCGTGCTGGATTTTCAAAGTATGTTTGTTGTCTACAGCCTCTGCAAAAGTTAAGACACCTGACTAGAATGAGAAATGAGCTCTTGTAGCTAAATAAGTCTGAGCTGTAATGTCACCCAGGACTGTGGAAGAGGAGCCAGACCGTGCATTGTCCATGGTTTCCTACCAGTGGTTCTGTTAGTGCGTCTGTCGAAATGAGATCTTTTCCTATTACCTGACTGTGTTCATCTCTGAGTACAAACTACAACATTTAAACCTAACGCACACAATTTTGGACAATATCCACATGTGGTATTTGAACTTGCTTGCATTCCGTTTTTAGAAGGAGATGGAACATAAATTTAACATTTGAACTCTAGGCATATCTGGGAAAAAGTAATCTTCTAGGCTTTTCAAAGAAATTGAAAAATCCACTTTCGGTTTGCTTTCAATTACTTTCAGCTGCGGGTCCACGTTATCCAGCTCTGTCTCCTGGTACTGGATGGTTAATGCTGGCACTTGAGCCAAACAGATATTTCTGTTTTCATACACAATTTTAATGAGAGTTCAGAATAATGATCTTAGAAAGAAAACGTCAAGATTTTATCACTGCTCCACTGGGACTTCTTAATTCTTTTTCCTTGGAGTTTTTAAAGATTCTGTTGGGTGAACCAGCAACACCCTAGTTCCTTTCTGCAGGCGACTCCCACCCTCTAGGTTCCCACAACAGGTGGGGCATGCAGGGCCACGGGTCTCTTGTTTGTTTGACACTCACACCAAGGCCTAAGCAGTTACCTTATCTGTAAATTAGGTGGCACGATGTGAGATCGCTCTTTATATAGGACAAAATGGCAAATAACAGCAATTTCATATGACTTGTGTGAGGTTTCGGCGACACTAATGAGAGCACTTAGCTAAGGACCCTAGAGAAATTTGTCAGCCTCTTGGTGAAAGATGTATTTTTCAGATCCTAAGAGTCTGAACATACACAAATTCAAAAGCTCTTAAAAGAGACCAACGTTGTTGAATAGCTTAGGTGAGATCTGTTTCGTTTTCTGTGGACACTTGACTGTGCAAGCGATGTGTGTACACATGTGCTCTTGATTCAGTCCCACAAATGGCAGCCGCGAAGTTAGTGACAACCTCTCCCTGAATCTGAGGCAGAAATAATGGGAAAGTGTGCCCTCAGCCGCCACCACAAGCTGTCAATTTTCCAGAGCAGTGTGAGGTTTATTACCATGTCCGTGAAGTTTTGAAGTGCGATGGAGCAGGAATGAGTGCACCAGCTTCAATGTGCAGGAAATACCTTGTTTCTTCTTTTATTAAAAATTGACAATATGAACTATTAGCCTCCCTTCTACAAGGCCAGAGGGCAAGTCAAACTGATTACCACTGGGCATCCCTCCCCACTTCCCCCAGGATTGTGCAGAGGACCTGGAATCTCCTGGAATGCCTCGGCTTTGGGGAGCACATGCTGTTCATTCTTCCTTGGTGCTCTGGCACCACCGAAATGCCCATCGCCCCTGTCCCCGTGGCCTTTCAGGGCAAAAGCTGCTCTGTGCTCATGTAGGATGTGTGTTTTTCTCACAGCTGGAAGCCAGTCGTCGTTTCCCTCCCCACTGAAGGTGGTAATCCTGCTGTGCTGGCTCCATCTTCAGGGTCTCGCCTCTCCCCAGCCTGTCTGGGACCCCTGACATAGCCTCTTCAGTGAGCTGGGGTCTGGGATGTAAACATCCCCTGAGGCAGTGGGCAGAAAATGGGGAGAAAGCTGGAAGACAAAACCTAAGTCACAAAGTATATCATCTATGACTGTCTTGCCACAGGAAGTTATACATTAATGGTAGCCAAAGGGCCGACCCCATGGCATAGCAGTTAAGTGCGTGCGCTCTACTGCTGGCGGCCTGGGTTTGGATCCCGGGCGTGGACCGACGCACCGCTTGTCAGGCCATGCTGTGGCGGCATCCCACATAAAGTGGAGGAAGATGGGCACAGATGTTAACCCAGAGCCAGTCTTCCTCAGCAAAAAGAGAAGGATTGGCATGGATGTTAGCTCAGGGCTGATCTTCCTCACAAAAAAAAAAAAAAATGGTAGCCAGAATCCTCAGGAGTAAGCACTAAGGCGTACTTAGTCCAACACAGTAGCCACTCACCACATGTGGCTATTTAAATTTAACGAAAATTAAAAATCCAGTTCCTTAGTCAACTCGGCACACTTCTAGTGCTCAACCGCCACCTGTGGCTAGTGGCTCCCATATTGGACAGCTCAGAGAAAGAACTTTTCCATCACTACAGGAAGTTCTGTTGGACAGCGCTGGTCTGTCATGAGCAGTATGCTCACAGTTGAGAGTGAAGCCACTACTCCCCTAGCTTATTGTCTTACTCGGCTTGGCCTCAGTTATTGAGAAAGTAGAATGACACAAGTGAAGAGCCAGGGAAGTGGTGGCAGCAGTCAGCAGACAGCACAGTGTAATTCTTGAGAGATCAGTTCCTGTGGTTAGGTGTGGTGGAGCTTTGTGGCTCTTTCTCCTCTGTGTGGTCCAGAGTGTCCCTGAGGCACTTGGACAGTCACCGGGTCTAAGAATCCCCGTTTCTTTACATGGAGTTAGGAGTTTATCTCATGGAGAGGAGTCTTGGATTTTACGTGAGCACTTAAAGTGTAACTTTTGGTATGGCTCCCTTTGCCGTGGAGAAGGCATCAAGAAGGGGGTTTGGGGTAAGCGTGGCTGGTTTGGTTCTGTGAACTGGGATGTGTGCATTTAGCAGCCAGGGGCTGGCTGGCAAAGGCAGTGCTGCCCGGGGAAGCAGTGAGCCTGTGAGCAAACTTAGGCAGATGAAAATGGGCACAGTGGAAAAACACCCATGTTCCACATCGTCTTTATGAACCTGCACCCGCAAGACAACAGCAAGCCAGACTACCTCAGCTCAGTAAACAGTTCTTTAAGCATCTGTACATATCAGACGCTGTGTAGACGGGGTACAACATGGGATGAGACTCTGTTCCTGCCTGCAGCCAGCTCTCCACCCAGGAGCACTGTTAATATGGGCCTATTTTAATACTCCTCACTCCCTAAAGACATTCCTTGCTTTTGTATTAATTTCAGCCCTAAATAACATTCTCTGGCGAAATGGAAACAAGGAGACAATTGTTTGGGAGTTGGGAATTGGAGGCTTCTGCTTGCTGGGTTTGCTTTGGGCAAGCAGGACGTCCGTGGAAGCGTGTGCCGTGAGTCCTCTAATGGAAGGCCAGGCGCTGCTGTCTTTGTACCAGCTCAGCGTCTGCTCTTCCTTTGTTGGGCCCCTCGCCCTGACCCACGCGGCTGTTTTATCTTCATTGTTCGGGTTCTTGCTCTGTAGCCACCTCCCTTTGTTAGTGCTCTGTCATATTCCTCATCTCCGTCCTTAATTGCTTGAGGAAGTCTTTTGAGAGCCACCCTGGACGCTCATGTAGGAGGTGGGGCAGCAGGGCGGGTGGTCTCTGGGCCATCCTGAGGTTCTCAGGGCCTTGCTGAGCCCGCTCTGCTCCAGGCCACTTGGTCCTTCCTGCTGTGGATTTGAGGTCAGTACCTGGAATGCAAATCTCTCTGTTGGCACAGCATGTTTATAAAGTGATGTGACTTAAATTATCCTGGACCCCATAGTCCTCAGTGAGTGTGGTCCCCAGCAGAGGAGGCACAGCGGGAGAACTCAGGCACATCCTGAGAGGACTTGCGTTGCTCAGACATTTTTGGAGCTCTCAGTGGGGGGGTTTGCACCTTCTAACGAAGTGTTTACAATTCTCTGAGTTACTATCCTATTGTGTGCTGTCCTAAGGGGAGAGTTTGATGTTTGGAGTTACCTGAAGTCATTTGCAGTCAAATCTGGTCCATGGAGGGAACACTGATTAAAGTAATAGTGTTCAAGGTGAAAAATGTATATATATAAATATAGAGTTTGAAGACTGGGATGGGTTGGTTGGTTGGTTTTTTCTGCATGACTTGAATGTCAATTTCGAAAAGGGCTCCAGAGACGTATTGAGCATGGCAGTACCGTGGCCTCCCAAGGAGACTACCTAAAAATGCGGTACTTACTGAGTGCATGTCTTGGGTATTTCTTTTGAAAACTGTCGTTAATCACGCTCTGTGTTATAGGTAGGATTAGGGAGCCAGTTCACCCATGGAACGCCCAGAGACAAGGGTTATTGCTCTACAAAATTAGAGAATCCCTGTTTTCCTCCATAGGACGGGGGTGGGGGGCTTCTTGTCTCTCTTCTCCCCACTCACCTGGCTCCCTTTCTCTCTTGCTTTTTCTTTGATTCCTTTACCTTTGGGCCAGAGAGTCTTGCC
The DNA here is from genome assembly GCF_020826845.1 of Diceros bicornis minor. NCBI lineage: Eukaryota > Metazoa > Chordata > Mammalia > Perissodactyla > Rhinocerotidae > Diceros > Diceros bicornis. The sequence goes on along the minus strand of NC_080755.1, from coordinate 12,157,620 downwards.
TTCATGTTTTATTTGTTCTTGCTTAGGTTGTAGGAGACAGCCCCTAAACACGGTGCCTTTCTAGGCCACATGGCAGGAATACTGTTGGCCTGACACAGCTTTGACTGACAAGCCCTGTGCCCTAGAGGCGGAAGCTGGAAGACAGTCCTTCCCAGATGTGGCTGCACTTTAGAATCACCTAGGGAGTGTTTAAAACTCCTGCCGCCCAGGTTACACCCCGTACCCACTGAATCAGAGCATCTGGGGGTGGGAGCCAGACAGCAGTAGCTTGTCAGAGATCCCCAGGTGATTCTAACATGCAGCCAAGTTTGAGAGCTACTGTAAGGAATCAGGTTGTCCTTTGAAAACATGAGCAGTTACCCCTGAGCACAGCCATCGCCAGCCTGGCTTGCATCTCCGAGGCAACGTGATGTCCTAGGGACGGCACTGAGTGCAAAACCAGTCTCTACAGCCTACTATCCTGGTGACCTTGGCAAGCCATTTTCCTACTCCAGGCCTTGTTTTTCTCATCTGTAAAATAGAATAATAACAGGGGCCAGCCCCATGGTTTAGCGGTTCAGCGCGTGCGCTCCGCTACTGGCAGCCCAGGTTCGGATCCCGGGCGCACACCGACGCACTGCTTGTCCGGCCATGCCGAGGCCGCGTCCCACATACAGCAACTAGAAGGATGTGCAACTATGACATACAACTATCTCCTGGGGCTTTAGGGAGAAAAAGGGGAAAAAAAAAAAAGGAGGAGGATTGGCAATAGATGTTAGCTCAGGGCCAGTCTTCCTCAGCAAAAAGAGGAGGATTGGCATGGATGCTAGCTCAGGGCTGATCTTCCTCACACACACACACACACACACACACACGCAATAGAATAACAACAGCAATACCTGTCTGATGGGGTCATCTGAAGGACTGAAAGAGATGATGTGTAGCAGTCTTTGTAAATTGTGAAGTGCTGCGTAAATGCTTGTTATTACTGCTGGAGATGATTCTTCTGTAGAAAGATACTCGTTTTCTAGGCGGCCTGGCAAGGTAGCTGGGGTAGCTTTAGTGGCATTAATTCTTTCGTTACCAGCAATAAACCTGAGGACTGTTGGGGACAAGAATTTCTTCCTCTCATCTGGTAAAGGGGGTGGCGAGGAGAAGTGGTCTCTGCCCGCTTTAGAAAGAGCCCAGCAGCCAGAGCCCAAGAGAGCCGTTGTCCCGCCGGGCCCGGGTGCTCCTTGGCTTCCTGTCCACTGGCCCTCTAAGAGTGGAGGGGTCTTTTGGGCGGGAAGGGACGTCTGAGCCTGACTTCCACCTTTAGGCTTTCTGTTCAGTTGGATTTCGTTTATTTCAAAGTGGATGGAACTGCCCACAGAGCGTTGCTGATAAGCCCCGAAGGAGGAACAGAGGGAGGTCCCGTCGGCCAGGGCCCACTTGTCATTTTCACCAGCGGGACTGTGGTGTCTCATGCAATAAACAGCATCACGGCTCTCTTGGGTGCAAACAAAAGCATTTTTTTTTTTTTTTTGTCTTGTGCTCCCCAGGGATCTGAAGTTGGATGGAGGGAGACAATCAGCAGGTGCCGTGAGCTTGAAAGAGATCATTGGCCTTGAAGGTGTGGAGCTGGGAGCTGACGGGAAGGTAAGCCTGCCTGGCTTCTAGGCAGCGGGTTTGTGCCAATACCACACAGGTCAGGAAGCAGAGGCAGTGTGACAGACCATGAACCTCGCTTGTGGTGGAGGAACCAGGTGTGGGTGTGTGACGCCAGCCTGTCCCTATTCCCCCAGCGTGCAGACAGAAATCCACCAAGCCAGTGATGAAATAGCAGCGCATCTGTTTCTCTGCCAAGGCTGTTTGTGATGGAATGTGAGGTACTGACCAGTGTCTCATGCACATGCACACACACCTGCATGTTCTGGGGCGGAGTGACGAGTGGTTTGAATGTGTATTAACTGATGGTGGTGGCAAGCAGCATTCCCGCTACTAGAAAGTTTTTTTGGCTTCCCATGGTCCTAAGACGCTGAGTCCCTCAATCTGTAGTGACCACCGAGCAGCAGGGCTATCACATTCCTCTTTATGCACAGTTCAGTGAGCTGCTGGGTTGAAGTCTGAGGAATGCAGGTTGAAAGATGAACTTGACCTGTTTTTGCTGGATTCAGACAGTCTTCATAAACCGCCCTCCCAAAGCCTGTTTATGGAGACGATAATGTAAATACACAGAGAACGCTTAAATGACTCTTTGGGGAAGCCATCCCACGGCAGACAACCTCCCCTCCCCAAGAACAGCTGGGCACCACTGTACCCCAGTGATATCAGCCCAAGCTCACAGGATAGAGGTGCATGAACCACATTTCCTCAAGCAGGTGAAAAGGAAAACATTTGTTCTGTCTTCGTTCCTAAAGGCTGAGTGTTCACATAGGAATGAGGGAGGATGGCATAGAGGTGAGCATCATAGATAGCATCTGCCAAAGGAACATATAGGAGGACACAGTCCCTTATCAGAGACTCTTGGGGCCTGAGGTGTTCTGGAATTCTGCACTTGGTGCCGATTGTATTGCTCAACACCCCAGCAGCTTCTGCGATAGTACCTTGTTATCAAACACACTAATATTTCTGCCATATAACGTGAATATTCACGCCAAGTGGGATAAATTAAAACTATACACAACCTCAAGTCAGTTCAGGTTAGGTTTTGGCCAAAGTGAGTGCCAAAACAGATTTCATTTTTCAGATCTCATTGGACTTTAGAACTGCGGATATGAGAGTATGGACCTGACCTTGGGGTGGCAGCGTAGCGTGGTCAGAATGCCAACCTGGCACTGCCTGGTAATAATCACTTGCCTGCTTTTGTCTTCACCTTTTAGACTGTTTCTTATACCCAATTTCTGTTACCCACAAATGCCTTTGGAGCCCGGAGAAATACCATAGACTCCACTTCCTCCTTCTCCCAGTTCCGTAACCTGAGCCACCGCAGCCTCTCCATTGGCCGAGCAAGCAGCACCCAGGGGAGCCTTGACACAGGTAACCTGAGGCCTGGCTGGGTCCGGGAAGGTTGTGGCAGGAGGTGCCTCGCTGTACAGTGTGGGTTCAGTCTTCCTGTTTGCAGACTGGAGGACAGGTGCGCCTAGAGCATGAGCTCATCCCATAGGCGACATGACTTTTGGGCAAGCCCAATATCAGGCTGTGTGGGCTTACAACCAGGCCACAGGCGGATGTCTCTACTGAGATGCTTCTGTCACCAACCCCCAAGCCTCCTACAAGGAGAAATGCCAAGGCCATCTGCACCATGCAGACATGGCTAGATTCCCCAGCATCTCTCCATCATTCAGCTCCTCATCTCAGCCTGGTTCCTGCCTCCATTTTTATAGTGCTCAAATTTGGCTTTTCTTCAATTAATTGGGCCAGAAACTCAGGATCAGGTATGAAAACTTTCTTTGTGATTTTCCTAGTGGGTGACCTACTGAGGTGCTGAAGACTTGCATGCTTCCAGCTTTGCCTATGTAAACCTTTGTAAGAATGGACACAAGGGAGAAAACTCTTTATGAAGTAGTATTATTTCCATTCTCAGAGAAATTCCAGGTGAATGTGAAGTCCCACAGGCCTATCCAGGGGCTGAGTTCAGAAGCACTGTCCTCACGTTCCAGCTGCTTCTGGTCATTGGCAGCTGTTCGCATAGGTGCCTGCTCTCATGTACATTCATGCAGACACAGTAGCCTGCCCAGAAGCACTCACACCAAAAACGTGCTTCTCACCTGGCACAACCTGAGTTGGCTAATCTCACTTGCAGGTTTAGAAAAGGAGCCTTTTCAATGTCACATTTTATAACCTGTGCGTGTTCACTGCATCTTGCATGCTCTGTGAGGTTTTGTGCTCTCCGGGGTCAGGGAGATTAATGTGTAATTTTCTAAAATGGAAGAAATGTCAGAATGTCAGAAGTATTTGGTGAACCCTTTTGTGGAAGGATACACTCCACTGGTGTGCAGAGACGTCTACTCAAGTCAGAGTGAGCGATGTGACCCTGAGCTAGATGCCCTGAGTCCGGCCTTTCTTCAGTCTAACTTTATACTCAGCATTCGGCTAGCTGCTGCTGCTGCTGCTTCGGGGGGTCCAGGGCCCCTAATTATCATTTTGCATGTGATCCTTAGGGAGCGACCTGGGAGACTTTCTGGACTATGACCCAAATCTCCTGGATGACCCGCAGTGGCCTTGTGGCAAGCACAAACGCGTTCTGATCTTTCCTTCGTACATGGTGAGTAGCAGTGGAGGGACCGTGGGTTTGCTCACCCCCTCGCCCTCCAAGGAGTAGCTTGGAGGCGGCAGGCTCGCCTTAACAGATGGCTGCTCTGCTTGGGATTGGGGGGCTTATTCAAACACTGCCCTGCCTGAGAGACCTTCTTTAGGACTCCCCCGTGTGGGTTGCTTATGGAAGGACCGTCACATGCTGGTCCAGGATTCTACTGGTCACCTGGCCTGTGTACACCACTTCAGCTACCAGCTCCGGGTCGGAGACCCTCACCTCTGAGGGACACACTTGAGTTTATACATCCACAGACCCCACTAGGGGAGGACCAGGCCCATCACTGGCAGCACCGAGTTCAAGTTCAGCTCTGTTTGGAGTTCCTTGGTGACTGTAGGCCTCTGCATGCACTCCGAGCAAACATTTGGCAGTGGGCTCTGGATGACAGAATTATCTCCTGGGAAAGTGAAAGTAGGGCAATGTGGGTGTTAATGCAAAACCTTTCCTTGCCGTTTTTATTTCATGGACTCTTCCTGTTTTTCCCTTTGTGTAATTTTGGTTTCTGCTTTTGGCTGACCACTGTTTCCCACCACTCCAGGCTACCGTTTCTCCAGACAGCAGTGGGGCCTGATGGGGTCCCGTGTACTTTCTTTGGGCAGACGTGCCCTACCTCGGAGGCGGGCAGAGCCTGGGCTGCTGCGGGAGGAGGGGGAGCTGGGCTTGCAGAGAAACCCGCCACACACGGCATCAGGTGGGAGAGCACTGACCCAGAATGTCCCTGCCACCTCCCTCCAGGCCCAGGTGGGGTGTGCACAGCTGAAAATGGCCTGCTCTGGCTTCCTTGCTCCTCCCCAGCCTGTGCTGTTCTTGGCAGCCTCAGCCTCAGAAGTGAGCGGAGGGTCCTTTTTCTGTTTTAGGCTCTTGTGTCTGCAGAAGCCACAGTGGGACCCATCCCCATGTACCAGGGCTCGTGACCACCCCCTCGGAGCTGAGAGTTCTCAGCTATGAGGTTCCACCCTCCAGCCTCTCTCCGCTCTGCACATTGGCACGTAGCTGACATCAGAGAAACCCTGGGCAGGACTCAGGCCCTTGCAAATTACTTTCCGCATATATCCTCTGGTCATTTGGCACATAGCTCAGAGGTCATTCTGATGTGCCGCATTGAATCAGAGTGAATTACCAAAGACATTTAGTTTAAAATTCCCCCACTCTGCACTCTCCCGTCCTTATTCCCCAACTCCTAACACAGAAAGCAAAACCAGAGCCATGTTTAGGTTTTTTTTCCCCACTCTATGACCTGTTAGATTATTTACTTCTTTTTTAAAACCAGGGCTTAGTCATATAAGCTAGCACATAATCAGCGTTCGATAAATGACCAGAATCGTTGCCCTGATGTTAAGGGGGGAGCAACAGAAAGGTCACAACTTATGTCAGAATACGGATTTTTTATGTTGTTCACTGCTTTATTTATTAAGGTTCACTTTCTTCAGTACCTTGGGCAGGAAACTGTGGCTCAGGGAGTCGGAGTGAGGCTGTCACGGTTGACAGACAGGAAGTGGGGGGCTGAGCCTAGAACTCCTGGCTCAGTGCCTTCTCACTGTGCCTCTGCATCCCGCTCCCTCGGCGGTCAGTGGCAGAACTGCCAACCTCAGGGTCGGGCGTGAAGATGAATCTTTGGGCCAACAGTTCAACAGATTTCTAGGTAACTGGGAGAATGAGGATGCACTATTTTTTTTTTTATTGTGAAATTTTTGTTGTACATTATTGTTTATCAGTCACCATATAAGGAGGGTGCACTATTTTTGAGTGGTGTTAGGGTCTGGTGGGGAGCTCCTCTATAAACGTGTATTGTCTGGTGATAGCACTGACCTCCTCTTTTATGGGCCTGGGTTGGGCTGCTGCCAGATCTGATGCTTTTTCTTTTTCTTTAAGTGATCTTGTTGTGAGCTGAGAGGTTCTGGGCCACAGTCCCCATGAGCACACCTGTGCACACGGATGATTTTTCTTCCTTGGACAGCATGCTAGATGACTTTCCAAGTCAGCATATATGTCCTACCCTCGGTGTTTTATGTTCTCAAGTGGGTCATTTTTTATTTCACCACTTTGAATCTGCAGCCTATGCTTCCTGTAACAGGCCATTTTTTAGAGAATGAAATTGCTCATGAATTGCATTTGCCTGGTCAGCTCCACAGGACCTACATCTCCTTCTATTGTTGCCACAGATATTGGCAAGGAAGATAAAATGTGGGACGTCCGTTTTGCAGCATTCTCGTTTAAGACATTGACGTGCATGTCATGTGTTACAAAGAGCCTTCAACCAGCTCCCCAGGGGACTTTCTCTCTCTAGAAGCAGGCGAGGACTATAGGGCTGTTTCACATGCATTTTACATCGCACTTGCGGGAGCAGGGGCAAGGGGGGTTCTTGGGGTTTGTTTGCTTTATTTTGTGTGTTGGGTAACAGGTATAGAATTTGTCCATTCAACCAGGATTGACTGAGGCCCTACTGTGTGCCAGGCAGGGTGCTTCCTTGTACAGTAGAGCACAAACCAGCCACAGTCCCCGTTCTCCTCGACCTCATGGTGAGTGGGAAATCAGGCAGTGAACAAGAGACAAATCGTTATAGTCATGAGGAGGGTGAGGAGGGAGCCCTCCTAGAAAAGTGATAGGAGATGACAGGGAGGATTGGAGGTTGGAGGTAGGCCTCCAGGAAGGCTCCTCTGAGGAAATGGCATTGAAGGTGAGCACTGAGGAGTGAGAATGTGTGAAAGAGGTTTATAAAATCGACGTTTTTAACAGTAAAAGTCACTGCCCTTCCCTGTACACATGCGCGCACACAGGCACGTGGGGAAGTCACACCTGTAGAATGATGGTCCTGGCAAACCCTCCTCACTAACTGACCCAGGCACGGGAAGCTGCACTTGTAATAGTCCCTGACTACCAACGTGGACAGAGAGAACTGCAGGGTTACTTGACCCAGCTTGTTGACGGCCCTCTTTGTGGGTCTGGGGCACATCTTGGCCCCTAGGCAGGAGGTAGGCACACTGCCCAGACAGACCAGGCTTGGAGCACTCCTGCTGTGGTGTGAACCTCATCGTTGCAGGGCGCCCCCTGCAGGCAGGCGTCGGACCTGTGACAAGCCTGTGGGCCTGGCTCCCCACCCCCTCGACAGGGCTCCCTGCTGTGGCCTTTGCTTGGCGACTGGGGAAGGGAGCCGGCAGGCCATTTATGTGCTGACCGTGCGCAGTGCTGCCCACCTCCCTAAATGTCGGCCCCAAAGCCTCCGGGGTCCTGTGGCTATGCCTGTCTTCCTTCGGCCCCTGGGGCGGCCCAAGCTGGGTCAGCCCTGTGGAGGCCCCGAGCCTGAGAACCAGGCCTGTTTTCTGGGGTGTCCTGTTCCTGTGGAATTTCAGAGTCTGAGATGTTCCTGTGGCTCTGAAGAATCAAGCGACTCTGAGAGGGATGAGCCGGTCCTTTCACCCCATCAAATCCTGCAGCAGCTGTTTATGGTTTTTCTGTCTTCATATTAAGGTGTAATTTGCATCATTTTAAGTGTACAGTTCCATAAATTTGTGACCTCCACTCTGATCAAGAGATGGAGCGTTTCTGTCCCCTAAGACAGTTCCCTCCTGCCCATTAAGCTCTGCCTCCCACCCCTCCCTGCGGAGGCAACCCCTCTTCTGATTTCTCTCACCAGAGACTAGTTTCGCTTATTCTGGAACTTCATGGAAATGGAATCATACACTGTGCTACTATGTGCTCTTATTTTTTTGTCCATCTTCTTCTGCACAACTTAATGTCTGTGAGATTCGATTGTGTTTCGTGGATCAGTAGTTTGTTTTTTAATTGCTGAGTAGGGTTCTGTTGTGTGGATATACCAGTTGATTTATCCATTCCCCTGTTGGTGGACATGTGGGTTGTTACCAGTTTAAGGATGTCATGAGTATTGCTGCTGTGAACATTCTTGTACGAGTCTTTGTGTGGAGTATATTTTCATTTCTCTTGGGTAAATCCCTAGAAGCAGGCTTTCTGAGTCAGTGTAGCTGATGTTAACCAGCCAGGATGTAATTGGATGTGTATTTTCATTCATGTTTGTTCTAAGTATAAGATAAAAAGGCTACTCGTTGCCACAGTTAGGACGCGCCTTAGAGCAGGAGAGTTCCAGAGGTGAACATTTCCCTGAGGCTCAGGAAGAAGCCTGTTATTTACAAAGCTTGAGTGGCGCCCCTTTCAAATGGGCCTTGTATTCGTAGTTCAATTTGTATTTTTTAACTTTGATCCAAGGTCACTCCCACTGGTAGCCACTGTGAAAGGGCAAAGGTGAAATTTGGAACTAAAGAAAAATTCCCGGGGCAGGTGTGGACACCAAATTGCTGCCGCCCCTGTGGTTCTGGGCCTTACACTGTCTAGAAGGTGACCACAGAGCATGAAAGGACGTGGCCCCCAGGCTGCATGCAGGCTCTTGTAGGGCCTTAGCTTAATGACGATGTTTCTCAGGGCGGGAGGGAGGGCAGGAGGCCTCGTGTCAGAACTGGACGCTTCCTGCCTGGTGCACCGCCTGCCCTGTAATTAAAGTTGCACTAGAGAGCGGTTATTTGTCATTAGAACCTGGCAGCTGGAGTCGGTAGTGGTTTTGGTTTTTTTCCCCTTTATGGGTGTGGAGAGCAATTAAGAGCAAGTAACTGAAAGAGCTGACAGAGAGAATGCCAACAAAATTAACATTATTTAAATGGATTTCTGGAACCTTTTCCTTTCTCAGGAAGAAACATCTCTCAGACTATTTTGACATCAGAAGGAAAACCAACTAAGAACCTTTATGATGCCTGTAGGTGTATAGATCTCCAGGGGACATCTCTTGGATTGATCTCCATGATAAAGTGCCTATTCTTTTATTTACTCAATATTACAATCTAAGTACTCATGGAAAAAACCCTCCTTCTACCCCACATCTCCCCAGCGTTGTGTGGATGTATCTTACAACTTAGTTTTTCAGTGCAGTATGAGCTACTGAGCAGTGGGAAATAGAAGACTCAGTAAAAGGAAGACTGAGTCAGCCTTCCCGGTGGTGGGCGAGTAGACTCTGCTTTCCCCACTGTATTTCTTTTTCATTGAAAGCCGTTTCAATGATGACATAAGTGCCTATTTACCTGTCTGCAGGGTGGGTTTATTGAGAAGCTGAAGCAGCCTGAGCCCCGGGGTTCCCTCCGTTACCAGGCTCCTTCCAGGGCCCTCAGGTGGCTGAAGCTTATTTAATTCTGGAAACCCTCTTTAAGGAAAGGAATGCAATCTTATAGAAACACCATTGCTCGGCCTCACTCTCCCGAGATGTGAAAGGGCCCTGGAGCTTCCCAGGTGCCTGCACAGATGCTGAGCAGCAGGATCGTGGAGGACCAGCCAGCTTTTGGTGTAAGTGTTGAAATAAAATGCCTCACTGCATTGTGGTAGGTTTTGTTTTTTGTTTGGGTTTTTTCTTTTTTTTTTTGGTAACAACTTTATTGGATATAATTCACATATCATACATTTCACCTCTTTAAAGTGTACAATTCAGTGGTTTTTAGTATATTCACAAAGTTATGCAGCCATCACCACACTCAATTTCTGAACGTTTCCATCATCCCAAAAAGAAGCCCCCGTACCCTTAACCTCCTACCCCCTCAGCCCTAGGCAACCACTGATCTACTTTCTGTCTCTGTAGACTTGCCTGTTGTGGGCCTTTCATATAAATGGAATTGTACACTATGTGGTTTTTTGTGTCTGGCTTCTTTTACTTGGCATAATGTTTTCAAGGTTCATCTATGTTGTAGCATGCAACAGTATTGTGATTTTTTTTTTACGATTTCATTTTTTTCTAGTAAAAATAGTACAAAATGAAATATTAGCTTTACATTTTTACCCAGGATGTTGCAGCATCTACTCTCTATGTATTTGTCTCAGATTCTTGATAATCACTTGGTGATTTTTAACATGACCCTCCATACACAATTCATTGGCCCAAGCTCCAAGACCATCGTGTAAGAAGCATGGATTTGGGCCGGCCCCGTGGCTTAGCGGTTAAGTGCATGCGCTCCGCTACTGGTGGCCTGGGTTGGGATCCCGGGTGCACACAGATGCACCGCTTCTCCAGCCATGCTGAGGCCGCGTCCCACATACAGCAACTAGAAGGATGTGCAGCTATGACATACAACTACCTATTGGGGCCTTGGGGAGAAAAAGGGAAAAAAAAAAAGGAGGAGGATTGGCAATAGATGTTAGCTCAGAGCCAGTCTTCCTCAGCAAAAAGAGGAGGATTAGCATGAATGTTAGCTCAGGGCTGATCTTCCTCACAAAAAGGGAAAAAAAAAAAAAAAAAAAGCATGGATTTAAGAGTGCATCTGCATCCCATCCAGGCCGCATCCACCCAGAGTCCTCTCGAGTGGGTGGAGACGCTTCCATACGTTTCTGGAGTACCTGATACATATTTGACAAATATCTGAAACTGTGCCATGCTTTGCACAGCCTGGTAAATGCACGTGGTCGTGTAAACCTGAAGCAAAAACAGCTTTTCTTGTGTTTCTCTCCTTGATTTGCAAACCATTTCATTTCAGTAAGGGAAACTGAAGAGCTGCTCCCCTAAGGGGCAGGGGGGAGAGTAAATCCAAGATTATGCATTTGGAATCCGAGGGGTAGAAATAGCAACAAATGCAGCCCCAGGCTGCACAGGCCTTCCGCTCTTTCCCATAGTTCCCTTGTGATTTACTGTCCTCTTAGGGAAAGGGATTAAATGCATAGCCCAGCCCAAATGCCCAGCTGTTCATGGTTAGATTTAGTCGAGGGCCAAAGCTCTGCTTAATTACCTTAGCAAGCACATGACATCTGCTTTCCGGTGCCCAGCTGAGCTAGGAGCGCCCGTGGGTGTCGGGCCAGTGTGGTAGAAGCAGGACAGCTGTGACTGTGCAGTGGCTCCTGGTGCTGGAAGGAGCTGCATGTCTGCCCCTGGTCTCCCTGCTGGCTCCTGGGCTACAGGTAGCCGTCGGGTGGGAACCCAGCTCCTTTGGAATGTTCCTGCCCCCAGGGGCTCCTCTGACCCAGAGGGGAACAGTAGCAGAGTCTACGGCATGCTCCTACCTGTCCAGAGCTGCTCAGAAGACTTTCTGGGAGATATGGAGGGCAGGAGAGTGAGGAAGGAAGGGAAGGGGAGAGCATAACAGGCCCCGAAGGGGAAGCACGTTTTATGTTTTCTGTTGGAATCAGACTGCCAACCTGTCAGCTCTGGGCCCCTCATTGTTCTCCAGCATTGTTACTGGGGCATGTGTACCCCACACACACCTGCTGCCTCAGTTCCCCTCACCTCCCCCCCGCCCCCCAGTGCACCCTGAGCCCACCCTGAGAGGCCTTCGCTTTACAGCATTACGACTAGTGCCCTGGGCCAGGATGCGCCCAAGTTCAGTGGCGGTCTCCTCCGTTCTCTCGTGGTGAGTCAAGCCTCTATTTGTTTTTATAAAAAGCAGAGGGTATCTCAGCATCTGAGCAGTCGATGTGGTGGACTCTGCCAGCTAGATAACTCAGTTGTGGTCTCACCATCTCTTCCTGTTATCTCAGAAGGGATTTGTGGTGTCAGCCCCAACACGGGGCCTTCCTCGCTCTGCCTCCCGTCTCCGGTGGGGCAGGCCGGGCAAAGCTCCTTTCTGTATTCTGTCTCTCTGGACATTCTGTGTTTTGGATGGTCTCCTCCTCCCCTTTATGCAGCTGTGCATACACAGCTTCCCTGCAGCCAGGCAGCTGCGAGAAAGTGGGTCTTAGCCGTCTCACACCCTGAGTGTGGAATGGCCCCCTCTGCAAAAACACAAGCACCACGGAGGGAGCTGCCCATTGGGCACGCAGCCCGGCGCAGCTGTTGGCCACTGCTGTAGGGCCGCCAGGAGCCCTGCCTCTGGCAAAACCCACGGCCTGGAATTAGGTGGCGTTGAAAACAATGGGCACTCAGTCTGTCCCAGACCAGGAAGGAAGCCTGTTTATTAGCATTTTGATTCGTAGTATCGTGCGTGCATTGGCAAAACCCAGGCATTGAGAGTCTCTATAAACCACACAATTAGACTGATAGGTGAGCTAGAACAAAGCTTTGGCCTCACTTGGATTCCTTCTCTCTCACGGCGGAAAGGCTGAGTGGCTGGGGTCCCATTGTGGTCCCCGCCTGCAGCTCAGCCTCCCAGTACTGCCTCCTGGGCCCACCCCCACCCCTGGAAAGAGGACTGCCATCTCTCTGGGCGGGCGGGGGGGGTGGTGTCCAGCCTTTAAACGATGTCATAAGGCTCCGTCAAGGCAGATAGGACCATGCAGAGGAACTGTGGCTGCTACATTCCAGGAAGTATTTCTTAGTGGGAACTGGAGCTGAGGACGTGAGGACTGTCGTCCCCTCTGGAATCTGCCCGAGGGGTGGCCAGGACTCAGGGTGATTCATCCAGTGCCTGGAGCCTGGCCCGGGTGGGGCGGGTGTGAGCAGTGAGCTCAAGGTGCAGCATCTGAGCAAGGCCCTGTCTGAGCAAGGGTCTGGGAGCAGATTGTCACTTTGGGGACCGCCCCCTCAGCTGCTGTGATTATGTATCTTGTGCACCTGAGCGTGAGTAGGACCTGGAGCAGCCCCACAGACCTGGTGCCCTGCAGCCGTCATCATAAAGTGGATGATGGAGAAGCCAAATGAAGAAGCTGAGGCACAGAGAGCTTCAGCAGTTTGCACTGGGCCGCCCGGCTGCCGAGTGGCAGAGCCGGAGTTTAAACCCCAGGGGTCTGGCTCCAGAGTCTGGGCTCTTCCCCACTGAGCTGCAGCTCAGAGAAGCAGAGACGAAAGCAAGACCGAAGAGAGAGCTGTCTCAGCAAGCAAAGGAGGCAGGGAAAGGAGAAACATGGAAAGGACTCCCTCAGACCAAGGCCTGGGCCAGCACCTGCTGCCTGGGGCAGAGCTGGGACCTCACAGGCGGGCGGCTCTGCATCCAGCCTGGGAGGAACAGCTGGGATTAGAGTACAGAAGGCCGCGTAGCAGCACCATTATGAGCAGGCACCACTGTGTTGTGTTGTTGAATTTTGTACCCCAAAATGATAGGCTGAAGTCCTAACCTCCAGTACCTCAGAATGTGACTTCATTTGGAAATAGTGTGTTTGCAGATATAAATTAGTGAAGATGAGGTCGTACTGGAGTAGGGTAGGCCCTAGTCCAATATGGCTGGCGTCCTTCTTCAGAAGAGAGACACACAGAGAAGACAGCCACGTGAACACAGACACACAGGGAGAACACCATGTGAAGGCGGAGGCAGAGACTGGAGTGATGCATCTACAGGCCAAGAAATGCCTGGGACTACCAAAAGCTAGGAAAAAGCAAGGACGGATTCTCTCCAGAGTCTCAGAGTGAGCATGACTCTGCTGACACCTTGATCTTGGACTTCTAGCCTCCAGAACTGTGAGAGAATATAGTTCTGTGGTTTAAGCCATGCAGTCTCGAGTGCTTCGTTACAGCAGCCACAGGAAACTAACACATCCACTTGTGCGTTCTCCACCAGCCGAAGGCGCTCAGACTGACGTCCGTGATTGACCACCATCCTCTTACCATCTTGAGTTTTGGAGGCCTTTCATTGCCCCGGAAGCCAACCTACCTCACCCCTAAAATAGATGTGAGCAAACAGACTAGAGTGACTGCATCGTTGGGCACCATCCTCAGGTATGGGCAGCTGCGAGCACCCAGCCGTCAGCACTCACAGCCTCTTTTCCCAGATGCCCTTGAATTTCCCAAAGCAGCCCCCTCGGCAATGCTGGGCCCAGCTGGCCTGTGTCCATCCCATACCTTCCCCAATGGAGTCCCTTCCTCTGCCACACCCTCCTGGGGACAGTGCTGCTGGCCACTTGGAGGTCAAGAAATGGGGGTTCTTGACAGAAAGATGGATGTTTGCAGAGACCCCCACCCCAAAATGTACTCTATCTATGTCAGAAAATACTCCAAGTAGCCAGGTAGTGGCCCAGTAGATGAGTAAGTGGAGGATCAGGCTGCTGGCACGTTCTGCTCAGTGCTGGGAGCAGTCGCAAGGACATGGCCTTCTGTCTGGAAACTCCACATGGAAGGGATCACAGAATGCTGCTTCTGTGCCTTGGGGCAGCAAAGCCAGGATTGAGAGGAATTCTGTCACCTAGAAGATGAACTCGAGGGCTTGGCCGTCCCTGCAGCTGCCATAGCCGTCCTTGCTGGTGGCTGGAGACTGGGTCAAGGGTCTCATAGCATCAGCTCACAGGCCCTCTTCGCCCCCCACGGTCCAATATGGAAATAAATATACATGTCCACTCCTCCCCCTGTCAGGAAAAGTAGGCCCCAGCTCTGTACCCCAAGAGCTACGATGAGGCTACTTGTAAAACTAAGAGTTTCTCCTGCAAGGCCTGGGCCCGGGAAGGGACCTGAGCCCTCCTGGCCCCACCTCCAGGCTGCAGGCTGAGCTAGATTGTTGGTGCTCACGGGGTCATTCCAAAGCTAGGACTGGTCAGGAAATGGTGTGTGAGGGCCCCAGGGCAAGACTTGGCACTCTGGCAAACTGATAACATTGGTGCCTTTATCAGAAGCTCTGCCCTTATCCCACATCTCCCAGGTGAGGTTCAGCGACAATAGTGGTAAATGCCGTCAATGAGAGCAGTGTGTGCGTCAGTTATGGTTCAATTATGAAGTACAGCATCCACTTGCACTAGTTTAAGAAGAAAGGGATTTATTAGAGGTACTAAATAGCTTATAGAATCACTGGGGAGGCTGTCAAAACAGGCTAAGTTGGGATTTTGGGAATTATCCCAAAGCCACACTGCAGAGCCAGGCCACCAGGGGAGCCTGCACCAGCCTCCAGCTCTGGGTGTGGCAGTGCTGCCACCTCCCTGGTCAGGAAGCTGCCACTGCCGCTGGCTCCAGATCCATGCTGTCCTGCTGTGGTCTACACCCACGAAATGGGCACCCAGGACTCTAGGACTCCTGCCACGACTCCTCTTGGCAACAGAAAGAAACAACAGAAACACAACCTTTGCTTCATTTCTGCCTTCTTGGGCCAGTGCATCTGATGGGAAGAACTGGAATTGTATTTGGAATCTTAGCTGCAAAGGAGTCGGGAAGTACAGCTGAAAGGGGGAAGGGGGTGGATATCCACACCATAGCATATGATGAGGGTGAGTCACGGGGAGAGCACAGGGGGTTAGGGAAGATGATCCTGCAGAAGTGGCATTACCAGCCAAACTGTAGGTGGGTGTTAGCCAGGCCAGGAGAAGCTGATTGGAATAAAAATCACGTGGGCACCATCACGGTGCAGCCAGCAGGGCCCCACCCTCAGACACTGACTCAGTGGGACTGGAGCCCAGCTGTTTGCTGCCCTCTCCCACTTTGGTGCTCTCCATAAAATTCTCCAGTGCCCTTCAGGTACATTCTGTTGTCTCTGATCTTCAAGACAAAGCAGCTCCATCAGGTATTCTTACCTTGGCTCAGAGAAGAGGAAGGTGAGGCTGAGGGAGATTAAGCCACTTGCCCTAAGTTGTCCGACTTGCTGGAGGCGGAGCCACCGACCAGCACCCGACCCTTTCCGCCTGCCAGCCATCTCGAACTGCTCTCCACTGCTCATTTCAGTCCGATTAAGAACAGAAAAGCAGGCAGGCAGTGCGAGTGTGAGCTGGGGACCTGGATCCCAGCGCTGGCCCTGTCTCAGTCTGCTGAGGTCTAGAACAAGCCTCTCCACCTTTCAGAGCCTCTGTTTCCTCACCTGTAAGGTGAGGTGGCTGGAACATATCTGCAAACTTCTTTTTTTGGCAGTGGGAGTCTGTTTTCAAGAGAAGTGTTGTGTCTATCTACATATAAGACAGAAAAAAGCAGAGCTGCTGTAGTTGCTGCAGGAAGGGATCCAGACCCCCCTCCCCCTTCCAGGATACCACTGCTTGGGGCTCACAGGGCTTCAGCCCCCAACAAATGCCAGTGGCTGCTTGCTTGAGCCCACTCACATCATTGCAAACCTTGACTTTCATCTGCAGAGGAAGAGCAGGAGGGGGCTGTCTCTGCAAGTTCAGGTGCCTGGACATGGGCCGGGGGAAAGGTGCGGGGTATTTAGGAAATAGAAGAGTTGGCTGATTGGCGATGGGCTCAGCTTGAGGTAAATGGGTTAGATGTGGTCCCCCGTTCTGCCACCTGTTTCCTGAATGAAAAATCTTACATCCTAGTCAACCAGAGGAGACATTTGTTTGAGATGAAATGAGCAGTTTTTAAAAGTCGGAAGGGAAACAAGCCCGTCTTGGAGGGCTGCCCCGGGGAGGCATCCACTCTGCTGGACCTTGGCAGTAAGTGGCCTCCATAAAATCCCGGGTGCCCCCCATCACTGCCTGGCACGCACGTGTGTGTGCATGCACATGTCCGCACATCGGGGCTGCACGTCACAGGTACACATGGCAGCTACCAGAATGGGCGTGTCCTGGGCCAGCTGAGGGAGTGCCTTTCTGACTGGGCCGGAAAGACCAGCGTGGCATCGCACCCTCTGAGTCCACTTCTACCCAGAATTTGAGAAAGCTTTGAGCAAGTGCGGTGGAATCACTTGAGTTAATATTGCTACGGTTTGCCTTTATTCACCAGGGAAGCAGAGAAAGTGCCCTTAAGATCACTGTGACTCTGGACGTGCTGGCTGTTTGCTCGCTCTTGGTTATTAACTGACACCAGAGGCGTTCCATGTGCCTCTTCTAAAATCACGTCCAACCAAGCATCTTCTGAATGGAGGCGTTCCTAGAAAGCCACCAACTTTTGTTAGAGCCGTTGAGGAAACCTTTGGTGCATCTTCTGGAAGAGGCCAGGCACTTGCCTGAGAAGAGGCTGGCAGCAGCCGTCCATGAGAACGGGCCTTCTCGTCGGAATCTGTAGTTTCTTCTTCTCTGGCTTGGCCTATAGCCAGCCAGAAGGGGCATCACACATTGTCACAGCCCTTGGAAAGTGTACTCCTGAGGAGGAAGGATGAGACTAACCCGGTGAGACCCAGCCAGAGACTGTGTTTAATTCAGAGCTAACAGTGTAAGGCACAGAGGAGCAGGGGAGACCAGGGTACTCAGAAAGGGCTTGAAGGAGCTGGTCTTTAAGGATGGATAGAATTAGAAAGGGGGAAGGTCAGAGGAGGAAACTCAAGATTCAAGGGACTATTAATGATAGCTGACATTTTATACATACAGTGGAATATTACTCAGCCTTAGAAAGGAAGAGCGTTGTGACACATGCTGCAACGTGGAGGAACCTTGAGGGCATTGTGCTGAGAGAAATAAGCCAGGCACAAAAGGATAAACACTGTATAATTCCACTTGTGTGAGGTACCTCGTGTAGTTAAATTCAGAGAGACAAAGTCAGATGGTGGTTGGCAGGAGAAGCTGCAGGGAGGGAATGGGGAGTTGTTTAATGGGGACAGAGTTGCAGTCTGGGAAGATGATAGAAGTTCTGGGGATGGATGGTGGTGGTGGTTGCACAACAATGTGAATGTACTTAATGCCGCTGAACTGCACACTTTTATGTTATGTATATTTTCCCACAATTTAAAAAAATAAATTAAAAATAAAAAGCTTTTGTGGAGCGTTTGCTGTATGCCAGGCACCGCACAGAGCACTTTCCTTCTCTCGTAGTTCTTGCTGTTGCCATATGAAGTAGGCGCTGTTACCTGTTTTTATTTTACAAATGTAGAACTTGAGGTTTGGGGTCGTTAAATAAGTCTCCACAGCCAGAGGAGCAGTGGTGGTCAAGTGTGGATCGCACCCAGATCTGTGCGAGTCCAAATCCAAGCCCTCAACACTGCGCCGTGTCAACGACAGGCTGAAACACGGGACCTGAAGGCGGGACTCCCCTCCCTGCCGGGCACCGACTTCTGACGGTCTAGAGGCTGGTGTTTCTAAATGTCCCCTTGTCCTGCTGATGGCAAGGATTTGGTTTCCATCTACCTCTAGAGGCCACTGCCCCGTTCAGGCTCCTGGATTCAGCGGAGCCCTCGTGGCTCTCAGCTGGGTTCCCCGTTGCTTGGTGGTGTTGGAAGTTGTCAGTTGGCCGCAACTTGCACGTAACTATTACCTATGACTCTTATTTTAAGGAGTGACCTGTGTCGCCTCATCTTTTACAGACCACAGTAATCGACTACGTGAAGCCCTCGGATCTCAAGAAGGACATGAATGAGACCTTCAAGGAGAAGTTTCCTCACATTAAGTTAACACTCAGCAAAATAAGGAGGTACGTGAGGATCGACAGACATCCACTTGAACTTTCCCTTCAGTCCCCTCTCCCAGCACGCGTTAAGCTCATGCTTTGTACGATGGTTCTTCCTGTTGTTCCTGGCACGTGAAACACAGGCACGGTCAGTAAAACGACTCGTCCGATGCTGGCTGACGGGTGCCTCGACGTGAGAGCCGCGGGAAGGGGGACAGAAGGCAGAGCTCTTGACATGTTGACATGGATCTAGGGGGAGTTTCCTTCAGCGAAAAAATAATTTCATGCTCTCTGCAGCTCACCAGTTCAGTAATATTTGTGTTATGGAAAACTCAGAAAGGATAGGAAACATTCGGTTCCCTGCTTTCTCAAATGTAGACAAAACAGAAGAGAAAAGAGTTGGCATCATAGGGTTTGAGATAACACTTTACCTACAGTTGTCCACCCAGAGGTGACAGCCAAGCCCTATCTTTAATCAGTCAGCAAAACAGCCAAAGCAAAATCAGGCCCGTATTTCCCCTACAGCTGATTGGATCTACTTTGTGGTGACCCGTATCTGCTGCCAACGAGTCAAGAGGACTGGCCCTGCTGGGCCCGAGAAGAGTGACTGGTGGTGTGGTATCTGTGTGTCAGGACAGCAGAATTTCAGTGCGTGCATGTGTGTCTGTGTGTGTGTGTGTGTGTGTGTGTGTGTAGTAATGGAGGCTAGACTATACACCAACACAACATTGGAATATGTGCCAACATTTACACACATGGGTATCCCAGTCCATTTGATTTGATTGATTGACGTTTGATTGATTTGATTCTGGCATGTTCCAAGCCAAAGAGGTAAGGAAAATTAAGTATTCACACTGTCCATTTGCTGGGCAGCATTCCTCAGTTCACTAGTGCTTGTGCTCTTAGCCTCACCCCTCTTCAGCTGTAGTTAATGGACATGACCGATATTCGGCAGAGCTGATAGCAAGTACCTAATTTATTTCTGTATTCACCTTTCTGGAATGACCATAGTTCCCCTCTTGGTTTCCCTCTCTCAGAGAGCCCCTCAGGTGTCCACTTGGGTTCAGTGTGATCCTGTGTCCCTGTCGACCTGGTGTGTACAACTTCACCAACAGAGAAGAGTCCGAAGCCCCCGCAACTTGAGTCTGTTGCCACACATTATGTGACTTTCTCACTCAGAGATTTCGTTCCATTCCACGTTGCCCTTCTGGAAATAAAAAAGAGAAAAAACTTTCAAGATGGAGTAGTCTTTTTCTCTGGGGTCCCCGAAACTCCACGTTCTGACAAGACTCTGCCCTCCTTGTCTTTCTCTAGTCTGAAGCGAGAGATGCGGAAGCTTGCTCAGGAGGACTGCGGCTTCGAGGAGCCCACCGTGGCCATGGCCTTTGTCTACTTTGAGAAGCTCGCCCTCAAGGGAAAGCTGAACAAACACAACCGGAAGCTTTGTGCCGGAGCCTGTGTGCTGTTGGCAGCCAAAATCGGAAGTGACCTCAAAAAGCACGAAGTCAAGCATTTGATCGATGTAAGTGGCCTGCATCCTGATGGCTGGGGGAGCACACGCTCCAGTCCAGCATTTGTCTCTCAGAAGAGCCTGGTTGGCAACCCTTCCCCGGGGGAGTTCTGATCCTTAGTGGGTAATAGAGACCAGGGCTGTGAGGTCACCCTGCCTGCAGTGGATGTCAGACGCCACATCTCAGGCCGTCATAAAATAGAGAGATGATCCACTTTGACAAGACTGAAGATCCTCAGTATTGGGTCTCAACATAAAAATCCATTTTCAGACACCATGAGGGGTGAAATTACTCTCACAGCCACAGCAACCACTGTAATGACAAGGGGTCTTGTGGGGAGTGTGACCGCAGAGCGTCCATCAGACGTTGGCTCAACAGACCTTGGCTTTCTGTGGCCGTGGTTGCCTCCTCTTTGGAGAAAGGCATTGGTTTGACAGAGTGGTATCATCTTTCTCTTAAAGGAGATCTCCATCAAAGCAAGGAAACACTGATCTTTTTGGACAGATATATGAATGCCTGTTTTAAAATACAGTGTATTCTTAGAAAATATGGGGTACAGTAAAGCCAACAGATGAGGAGACAGTTGCCATTGAAAAGATAGTTTCTTACTCACAGGTCCTGAGAGGAGGGGTATCTTAGCCGTAAGAAAACACCAGACTGGGTGGCTTAAACAACAGACATTTATTTCTCACAGTTCTGGAGACTGGGAAGTCCAAGATCAGGGTGCCGGCCACTTGTGTTCCTGGCAAGGGCCCTCTTCCTGGCTTGCAGATGGCCACCTTCGCGCTGTGTCCTCACATGGCGAGGAGAGAGAGAGCAAGCAAGCTCTCTGGTCTCTTCTTATAAGGGCATAATCCCATCATCAGCTCCTCTAAACCTAATCACCTCCCAAAGCCCCACCTCCTAACGCCATCACATTGGAGGTTAGGATGTCAACATATGAATTTGGGGGACACAATTCAGTGCACAACGAGGGGGCACAGCGCACCATGGGGAGCCATGTGGGGCAGCAGCAGAGTTGGTCAGGAGGCAGAGGGAGAGGAAAGAACCGTGGGCAGGAGCCGTTATTGTGGTTTCTGAAGGAAGGGATGGGCAAGGCAGGGTGAGCAGGCTTAGGCCTGGCTGGTCTGAAGAATTCCTGTGGGCTCTAGGGTACAGGGGCCTAGTTGCCTGGTACCTGGCCCCAGTGATCAGGGCAGGTGGATAGTGGCCTGCAGTATGAGAGCTGATTGAAGAGGTGCTGGGGTGGGCTCTGGATTGGTTGGTTGCACATGAAGAGTACACTTGCAGGTGACTTGTCCAGTCTCTCCAGGAATTGACTAACCCTAGGGGGGCAGTCCCTGCAGGGTCAGCAAGGCCCCAAGATGTCAAAGCATCAGAATATGGAAAATAAAAGACGTGGGTAATACCCCATCTGTCCAGCTGTGCAGCTGTCTTCAGTGACAGAGAAGAGAAGGCAGGGAGCTAATGGAGGTACCCCCCAAATAAGAAAGAGTATTCCTTTTTGTTTTTTAATTTAGTGTTTCAATTATTTTTAAGTATACAGTTCAATGGTATTATGTACATTTATATTATTTTGCAATCATCACCACCATTCATCTCCGGAACTCTTTTCATCTTGCAAAATTGAATCTCTCTACCCAATAAACAATAACTGCCCATCCCTCCCCATCAGCCCCTGACAACCACCATTCTACTTTCTGTCTCTGAATTTGACTATTCTAGGTACCTCATGTAAGTGAAATCATACAGTATTTGCCTTTTTGTGACTGGCTGATTCCACTTAGCATAGTGGCCTCAAGGTTCATTCACGTTGTAACATATGTGAGAATTTCCTTTTTAAGGCTGAGTAATATTCCACTGTATGTATATACCACATTTTGTTATCCATTCATCCATCAATGGAAGAAAGAGTATTCTTTAGGTCAGTGCTTTACTGATTTTAAGAAAATCTTAAGAATTTTAAGAAATTTTACAAAATCATCTAGCTTGTGTAGTAAATACTTTTAGGAACTTGGAGGTGATCTTTGGATACCAAATCTGAGCTGAGAACCAATAGGTTTACATAGATATTAGCTGAACTGATGAATCTTTAAAAGTGTGATATTATGCACATTTCATCATAGTTGAGTAATATACTATACAGCAAAAGCTGATAGTATTAATGCAGAGTGTAAGGGTAGTGGTTTGACAAGCCATTTGCAATAACAATTAACCTAATGCAAGATCCCATCCCAGTTATCATCGGAATACAATGACCAACCACTCTGTTGCTGAGATTTTTCTTTTGTTTATTAAGCCAAAGCAGAATGTGCCCTAGCAAGAATGAGGCCTTCCCTGCGCACCCTCACCCGGCTGCTCTGCATTTCTACTCCAGCAGCGCCTACAGCTGGGTGGACCGAGAGGCAGTGCAGGAACACTGGGCACTCAGCCCGTTCAGATGCACACGAGCTGTGTGATGCTCTAAAAGTGCGGCGGCCTCAGCAGGACTTGGTCCTCGTGACCAAACTACAGCGAAGCAGCTCATCCAATTCTGCATTTACCACCTGGTTATTATTGTTGTAGACGATTTGCTGTGTTTTCAGTCTTACCTCTAAGCCTGAATAACCTAGTTGTTAACAGGCAGTTTGAGTCCCAGTTAAGTTTTTGAGTCTCAGCGTTGCACTTTACTGCCGTGTCATCTTGGACAAATTAACCTCTCGAGCCTGTTTTCGAGTCTGTAAAATGGAGAAAAGTGTGGGATGATTGAGAGATCAGTGACGTCATGGGATGTGTGTGAGGCTCCCGGCAGACGGCGGCTTCTGGAGGAGGCTGGATCCCTTCTCCACCGGGACCGCGAGCCGGCAGCACAGCTGTACCTCCCTCTCTGCCTCCACGGTCTTGCTCATCACGGGTTTCTCTGTCAACGCTTACTGGCTGATGAGAGAGAGAGGTTACTTGTGGAGAAAGCCTAGGATTTTGATTTCAAAGCTAAAATGCTTTTGGTTTTTTTTAAATTTGTTGCAGAAACTGGAAGAGAAGTTCCGGCTGAATAGACGAGAACTGATTGCTTTTGAATTCCCAGTGTTAGTGGCCTTGGAATTTGCCCTCCATCTGCCAGAGCACGAAGTCATGCCCCATTACCGCCGCCTGCTCCAGAGCTCCTAGCACAGGCCCCTCGGAGGGCCAGAGACCACTTCCTCTGAGCTCGGCGGAGCAGCACTTACTACTGGAAATGCGAAAACAGAACTCATCAGACCCCACTGTTTTCCTCTCAACATGCTCTTGTGTAGAAGCAGCATCGGAAACTTTTCAGGGAGTCTTTGGTCTGGCTAGCCGAGATGGGCCGCGAGCTGTTGACTACTCACAGAGAAGAGGAGACCGTGTGGAAGACGGCAGCGGTCCTCCCAGCTCTCCACTTAGCAGGAATCTCTGGCTGCCTCACCTGGTCTTCCTCCCGGTGAGGAAGGTTCCTCCACACACAACCTTGCAGGTGTGGCCCAGGGCCTTCTCTCTAGACTCCTTCCAACTCAGAGTATGAAATTCTAGAGCAGAGGGGAGAGAGTATTTGCAGAAGTTGGGGGGAGGCTTTTAAAAGACACCCTCACTGTGTCAAAAGAGCGTGCCAATCTATTTTTGTATCAGCTGTTGGAAGTGCACTTTCCCGTAGGGAGCATGGGTGAGCGAGTATGAGAATGTGTGTGTCTGAGAGAGACCCATCAGCCCTGACCCCCAAAGCCAGTCTCACCCTCCATAGAGCAGATCTCAGCCTGGGGCCGTGAACCAGGCTGACCTTGGGCAGTTACTTCTAGATAATCTCTGGATAATAATCATTCTCTCAGTACCAGATTGTCTGACATCCTCTGCCCCTAGAGAATGACATTGTTTCTGTTCTGCTCCTACCACCAACAGGACAAAGAAGATGAGTCGGCGGTGATGGGTGGGTGGGTGGAGAAGCATGGGGCGTGGTGCTCTGTGCCCTTCTGCCGTCACACCGTGTGCACAGATTTCACCTTCGCACTTTTCCCGCCGTGGAGACGGCCAGGGTTGCACTCCGTGGTGTGGATTCCTGTGCTCTATGTTAGAGTGCATAATGAGCACATTTATTGTGCTGTATATGTATATATAAAAGGTGTTTTATAAAAATCCAAAATAGGGGTAAGACGCATGATGGGCGTTTTGAAGCTTTTGACGGCTGGGACAGACTGTGTCATGAGCTGAGGTTGAGTCGATTGACGAGGCAGTGACTCTTGTCATCGCCACATACCCAGGGCTGTCAGTGCAGAATTTTAATTGTGACTTGTCCTGACTCACTGGGACGACCTGTGCTGGGCCACATCACCACACCATCACCCCACAGCCGCAAGAGGGAGGTGCCCACTGGGGTTCGCCTGACTGAAGAAAGCCTGTGGCTGTGTAAAAAGAGAATTAAAATATTTTATTGTTTCTATAGACATGTATGTGTCTATATAGACATACTCCTTGCCCTGCATTACTGATTCGTCTGCCACCGTCCCCACTTCACATTTCACACACAGCTCTGGAGCGTCTCACATCACCCCGGAGAAAGGGCGACAGGGGAACTGAGTGTGTACCGCTTTAGTTAGCAGAGCTTGAAAGAATCGGACAGTCACGCAGGATGGAGCAATTCAAGGAGCAGCTGGGAGAGAGCAAACAGGATACTTGCCTTCTCCAGGGTGGCAGATTTAACTGGGTTTAGTCCCAGATATTTTGCTAACAAATGTCCTTATCCGGATTCAGTTGTAAGAGAGTGATTTTGTTGGGGGATATGATGAACGTGATCTCTTTGGCTAGAGTAACTAATATTTAAGGGGCACCCGCTGTTCATGAGGCAAATTGGGAAGGAAGCACAAAGTATCCCCTGAACTGCAGTTCTCTCCAGTGTCTGCCTCTCCCGATGTCCGTCACTTGCAGCTCTCTGGCGAGCCCCCCGGTTCTCAGCTCACTGAGGAGTGCCTGGCCGGGGGACAGCGTTTCTGAGAGGTAGGGCCACTGGCATCTAGAACTTGCCTGCAGAGCTCCCTGCCATCTGTCTGCCTTGAGTCTCCTGCCAACCTTGGGGGGACGACCAACGGATGACACAGGCCACCAGCCCAGACTTGGGGAGGACAGCCTGTCTCCCTGCCTCCCTCCTTAAAATCAGGCTACCATTCTTGAATTTGGGATAATTTGTTTGGTTTTTAGCATTTATGAGATGGACTTAAGAAGTTGGTCCATTTAAAAAAAAAAAATACTCAATTTTAAACTTTATTTTGGCCTGTGGATTTGTTGAGTGGGAGTTTTATTCGTTTTAATTTAGGAGGGGAGCTGAGGATGAAAGATTTTGTCGAGAGGTTTCCTTTGTCGGGTCCGTATAGTATGAGCCTTCCGAAGGGACAGGAGGACAAGATGGAGGGTGGGGGATGCAGGTCACAGCCAGAGCTGCCCCTGTGGTGTGTAGACACTTCCCAGCTTGGACCTTGGCAAAGGGTCAAGGAGGCAGCCTGAGCCTGTGTGGAGAGAAGGTGACTCAGTGGACTGTTCTAGAAGACCCTGAGGGTCTACCCTTCCACCCGACACCACAAGTGGCAGGTTTGGCCTCTTGCAAGCCTTGCTGCCTCTCAGGCCTGCCCTGGAGTCTCTCTAGCTCTCTGCATGCACAGATGTCTGTGGGGAAGCCCGGCCCAGCGTTGTGCCCCTCCGGTCACCACAAGCTGCTCTGCCTGACTTGGTTCCCGCTGGCTTGGGGGACCTGAGGCTCCTCTCCCCTAGTCAGCCCTGACAGCTAGGTCAGGTAAGAGATGAGATCAAGGGAGCAGACAGGCCAGTGCTGCCGCCCTGTCCCGGAGCAGTGGGCCCACTGTGCGCCCTGCCCGGGAAGGGTCTGGTCCCCCATTGCCCAGAGCACCTGCCTTTGGGGCCTGAGCCCAGGCCAGCTCGGTGACACTTCATAGAAGTCACTACTTTCCCTCCTTTTCCCCCAGTCAAACCTGTCTTAAAGCAGGAAACCCAGACCAGCTGCAAGCCTGTTCCTTTTCCTTGGTTGCTTTTTTTTTTTTTTTGATCAAAAATTCTCCCACAGTATCTGTCATCCTCACCCAGCAGGTCCTCTTTGGGCTATCTGTTACTCCACACAAACCAGCCCATACCACAGGCCATGCCTTGCTGATGTGGGAGCAGGGGACATTGGAGGTGCCTTCCTCTCCTCCTCATTATTAGTACTCCGTCCTGTCCTCTTCATTCCCCCAACAGCAAATAAAACTGTTTACTGCCCCTGCAGCTGGATTCGTTATCTCGCTCTCAGACATTTCCGTGCCCAACTGCCGGCCCTCTCCCTCCACTGGCCCTGGCTGCCTCCATAACTCATCAGATCCTGAAGCCTTCTCACCCCCTTGCGGTCTGCAAATGGGGGGGGAGGGCTAGGCTGGAGAGCAAAGCCAATTGGAGCCAGGTAGTTTTGTTCCCTGCTAATGGTGTTATCTGTCCAGTGATGGAAGAGTCCTTCAAAGAAAGGGGTTTGTGGGGGAGCATCCCAGGGCTCACCTCTCCCAAGGGCAGCTACCTCCCCGGGGCTATCAGGGCCGTTTGGGTAAGGACAGTGCTGGCCGGGTCACAGCAGGGCCGGGTAGGAGAGTGCTGAGGGCCAGAGGAGGGAGGAAACATCAAGACTAAATCTGGAGTCGCATACCGTCAACACCAACTTAGACAAAAGGCGGCTTCTGGGAGTGCAATGGCAAGGCAGAACTGAGGTAAAAAGCTATAAAAGAATGAAATGATAGGTGAAGGCAATGGTCCTCTTACTGCCAAGGGAACTCAATGCAGAATGCTCAGAGCCCCCACCCCGCAAAGGACCATTCAGACTTCTAAATAGATGCTCCACAAAGTCTGCAAACACAGAGCTGGTTGAACCATGAAAAAGCCTAACGAGGGTGATGCCTGCCTATATACTATCTCCCACTACCATCTTGCTACACAAAAGTGTGGTCTGAGGACCAGCAGCATCGGTATCACCTGGTGGCTTGTTAGAAATGCAGAACCTGGGGGCTGCTCTGGTGGCATAGCAGTTAAGGTCACGCATTCTGCTTCGGCGGCCGGGGTTCGCTGGTTCGGATCCTGGGCGCAGACCTACTCACTGCTCATCAAGCCATGCTGAGGTGGCTTCCCACATAGAAGAGCTACAGCTCTACAACTATGATACACAACTGCGTACTGGGGCTTTGGGGAGAAAAAAGAAAAAGAGGAAGACTGGCAACTCATGTTAGCATAGGGTCAGTCTTCCTCAAAAAAAAAGATGCAGAATCTGCATCTTAACAACATCCCGTGGAGATTTGTATGCATAAAATCTGGGAGGCACTGTTTCTCCATATAAGCATAGGAAAGAAAATTTTTGTCTGAAAAAAGATACCATTTATCATGTATAGAGTTGTCTGAAATAGAGAAAGGTGCAGAGACACAGTAGGTGGTTTTTAATACCAAAAAAATAGCGCCAGTCTCTCACTGAAAGGGAGTTTTGACATCCGTTTACCTAGCTGCCTCATCTAACATTTTCTGGATGCACGTGGCCAGAAAGATTTCAACTGGACTAAGCTATGGTTAACCTCTTGTAGGTCCCAAATGCAGAGCAGGCTTACAGGGGGTCGCCTCAACTGGTGTTGACCAAGATCGCTGCTCGGATGAGGCCCGTATCCCAGGTTCTTGGGCCCTTGGGTGGAGGGCTGCCGAGGGTGCTGGAGCGGGAATCCCCTCTATCCTAGCTGGGGAGCGGTACAGTTGTGACCTTGGGGACATCAAGGTTGAACAGACCTCCAGTTTCCTTGGACTGATACTCGTTGAGGTCCATCTAGCATTTTTTAAATGTGTCTTAAACCGGGTTCTCTGGGTGACAGCAGGGACCCCAAGGGCCTGCCCCTGAGGGGCTTCCAGAGGTTAGACAGTGACCCCTGGGGGCGGGTAGAAGGCACCCTCACTAGGTGCAGTGACACTGTTCTCCAGAGGGAGCCCCGACCATGCAGAAGCTCAAAAGGGAAGCCCCTACTTCCAATGGGCCTGGCATAGTCAAGCCCAAGGCAGCGGTTGGAACTGCTGCACAGGAATCAGCCTGGCACACGAGGATGAGGCAGGCCAAGTTAGGGCAGACCTGTGAGTGGAGACCAGGAAGACAGGCTGAATCAGAGACTGCTTACCAGGGCACCTGGACGGCCGGTGAGAAGCCAGAGATGTGAACGGGGATGGGCAGATACCCCTTGGACGCAGTGTTTGACAAGGGGCGGAGCTGGGAGGACTTTATAGTCACCAAGCAGATAGCAGGCGCCAGCCCTGTGCTAGGCACCTAAAGCACATGTTCTTATTTAACCTTTAAACAAACTCTAAAATTAGGTCTCATGCTCCCATTGCATAGATGAGGAAACTGAGACTCTGAAAGATCACTTGACTTCCCCCAGGTCACACGGCTATGAAGTGGCAAAGGCAGGAGTTGTATCCAGGTCTGTCTGACTCCCAAGCCCAAGTGGCTGTCCTGTCTCAACTGGGGTCAAAACAGAGAAGCTAAGAAAGCAGAAGGCCGGAGCAGGCAGCCATCAGATGTCCCCATGACCTGCTGCACTGATGGCCTCTCGGGTTAGGTGGGGCGTTCTCCCCACTCCCTCCAGCAGCTGCCAGCCCTTTCCACACACAGGGAAGGGATCTGGAGCCACTAAGTCTAGTGTTGTTCTCGCGGTATGAGCAGCCTTCAGAGCTGACAGGACACTTCTGGGCCCTGGAAGAATGTGGGCTTTTTGGAAAACGTGCTTCTGCAACAGGTGAGCTAGGGGGCTTTTGAAACTAAACAGATGGTCACAGTGCGGTGTAATACAGCCAGTGGTCTTGCCCACCAGCATTCCACCAATTAGTTTCTCATTTTGCACATATGGGTTTTCCACCATGTGTGATAATTAACACAAATTCTCTTTGCCCCAGTACTCTGCATGTTCCTTGGCTGCCATCCCTCCTACCAGTGTGTGACTCGGAAGTGCACACTTTTTTTTCTCTAGGGCTGAGCCGAGTGTACCTCAGGTAGGCAGGCAGCTGGCAGGGAGGCCACAACACACAGTGGAGTCCCTAGGGTGCTCCGGGATTATGAGCTGTTTGAGACTATTCATGCCTCAGCCCCCAAATGTCACGTGCGGAACACAGGCCCTTGTCGGATGCGAAGAGAGACCCTTTCACAGTCATTAACTGCTACTCTAGACCATTGGGTTCAAGATGGTTCAAGAGGAACAGCATCCAACACCGTCTCCTCAAGCACCCAGCACAGTGCCTGGTACACAGAATTCACCAAATAAATGTTGGTTGAGTTGACTGAACCATCACAAAATAATCACCCCATTGAGCAAATTGTTCTCTGTTTGCAGCTCTGAGTCAATTCTCTGTTCGGGTCACACCCAGGTCTGACCCTATAGATCACACCACCAGTTCCCATGCCCTCCAGCTGCTGATAAGGCTCTGCCAAGGAGAAATGAGCGCAGGAGAATGCGGTCCCGCTATGTGCTCCACAACCCGCCCCCACCCCCACCCCTGCTAGTCCCAGGGTCTCACCGCCCCTTCTTGGTCCCTTAACCTGTCCACACCTCCATATTTAAATAGTGCCCTCACTGAATTCACTTCAACTGCCCCCTATTGCACGTGCCAACCCCACCTGGCACACCCAGTTGGCAGAGCAGGACATGGTGTTTCATCAAGCACCGGCAGTCAGTGTTCTTTGTCCCACAAAAGCATCAGGAATGGATGGGAGGGGCCAGCCCGGTGGCGTAGTGGTTAAGTTCGTGCTCCGCTTTGGCGACCCGGGATTTGCAGGTTCAGATCCCAGCACGGACCTACACGCTGCTTATCAAGCCATGCTGTAGCAGTGTCCCACATGCAAAACAGAGGAAGATGGGCACAGATGTTAGCTCAGGGCTAATCTTTCTCACAAAAAAAAAAAAGAATGGATGGGAAAGGTCAAGAAGATCACACGCCCTTTTAAAAAAAAAAGGCAGTTTGGCTACAATGAACCTGACTCTGAAGCAGCCCTCCTCAGGGCACTGGTGGTATCCAGGCCCCCTCCCCCCAACTGGGCATTCCCTCGGAACCTCTGACTTCTTGGTAGTCCTCTTATGAGGGGCTTCTGAACAGGAGCTGATCATAAAAGATGACCAAAAAGGAAAACTCAGTGGGTCCATTGGGGAGGCTGATGGCATCTTCTGCCAGAACCACTCACTATAAATTATTTTTAAAAATCCTGGCTTAAGAAAAAGAAAGCAGATCCCCTTTGAGGCATATCTAGAAGTCCCTGGTGAAACCAACATACTGTTATGTGAGATTCTAAGCCAGATACCATTTTTTCCTAAGGCAACTGCCTTCTCCCATGAAACCAATTTTCGTTTCTATTTATTTGCAAAATAAAAACAAGATGCAAGTGGAATAGATGACTTCCCCTCTCCTTCTCTGTATGTATTGGAGAGAGTGGCAGAAGCAATTTTTAAGGGAAGCCTGGGGGCAAGAGATTTTTCTGGGAAGAGCATGCAGCCAGAAGCAGCAGGGCCCAGAACAGAAGGGACAGCTTTCAGCAGCAGCCCTGAGGGAGCCGGGGGCCAGTGACCGTGGGAGAGGCAGGCAGAGAAGAGAAGGAAGGGGCTCCGGAGCCAACAGACCGTGTGACCTCAAGCCAGCCACTGCAAGGTGCTCGCCTGCTAAGGGGGTCTTCATACCTCCCATCAGGGGGGTTCTGGAGGGTCAAATGAGATGGTACAGTAACACCTATAGGTGCTTGATAAACGGAAACTATTATTACCTCCCACTGAACTTAGCAAAAAATTAAAATTAAAAATCCTGCTTTATAGAGGAAGCTATTGGAGCACAGATATGGCTCCAAATGGGGAAGATACAGTAACTCACTGGATTCCCAGGGGCTAGGGGACCCATGGTCACCGTGGAGTGTATAGCCAGCAGCCATGCCCTGCCCGGGGCGCCCAGTTGAGGGGGTGTTGGGAGGCTGGAATTCAGCCCTAGCTTCACCCACCAAGTTGTACCCTTGGCATGAGCCTAGAGGAAGGGACACCTTTCTGATTGTTCTGCTCAGGACTGAGGGCACTCTGCCAGGCAGCTGGAGAAACGTATATCTGCTGCTGATCCTTCAGAAGTGCTGGGTGGTGGGAGGGAGGGGGGCAGAGGGCAGGGGTAGAGGGAATGCCTGGGACCCTTGCCAGCACCCTTGAGATGCCCCCCGCCAATCATATGAGGCAGCTGGCTAGAGCCCTGGGTGCAGCAGGGTGATGTGGGCAGACCTCTTAGAGGACTCATAGGCCACGTTACCTACAGCCATGTGCGGGGTCCTAGAAATCCAGAGGAGATGAAACAGGCGCTGTGCAGGATAAGCAGGGGTGGCTGGGAGCTGCAGTGCAGAGAGGCAGCAAGAGCCCAACCGCCAGGAGAGAAGACGGTGCTGGAGCGGCCAGAGCAAGGAGGGGACGAGGGAATGGGGTGAGGGTGCAAGTAGCTGGCTCTGTGACCATTTTTACGTGGTGGAGGCTGGGCAAGTGGTCACCTCTTGGAAGGGGGTGGGGGTGGGGTCAGGGTAAGGATTTTGGAGGGGCCCATTAACACCTGGGAGTCATGTTTCACATTGACTTCCGGAGCACTCTCCTAGTTTCTCTCTCTTTGCCTCCCCGAAGTTACTTTCCTGCAGGCTAAGCTGTTGGGGAAAAATAGGTCATGAGGGGCCTGAAGCCAGAATTTTACCCAGCTGAGCTTCACACAATGACTGGGTGGCATAGCTGGGCTGAGCCACCTGGGTGGGGTGCCGGCCTTTCCCACAGGGGATGCTACCATTGCCATAGGCCTTACGTTTGCAAGAGAAGGGCCTTCTTTTCAATGAACCCTAAGTAAAGCCGGAATTGCACTGCTCTCTGGGGTTCCAGGCTCCACCCACCAGCCTCGCTCTAGTCGGTCTGCAGAGCATGGGGTGGGAGGCTGGGAAGGGCTGAGGATGGAACCCTAGACGTGGAGGAGTTTGTGGACTCAGGAGACAGGAGAGAGATGACAAGGAAGCGTCTCTCCCAGCAAATCACCCAGCGCCCTGCTTCCATTTCCTGCTTCCAGGCAGTCGCTTAGGTTGCAGTGGAAGCCCCCTGATTCCCGCGGCATTTCCCTCATTCACTCACCAGCCGGCCCCGGGAATCGCTGTGGCTCCCTCGAGGAGCCTTTCCATCCTAGTCTCCACTGCTGGGCAGAACGAGGCGCTGGCTACAGCTTAGGGGACCCAGGAGCTGGGAGAGGTGGCTAATGGGCTCTGGATGCCCTGCTGCTGCCTTTAACCCAAATTACCCCCAAGTGCTGATTCTGAACGCGTCAGGGAGATTATGAGGCCCCTGTGTCCTCGAGGCTTCTTCCCAGGTGACTGAAGGTCAGCCAGCACCACCAAGTGGGAATCCCACAGCCCCGGCAAACTCACCTGGACAGCTGTCCTCGCAGGTGGCCCTTGGAGAATCCCCTCAGTGTGGTGCCCTGCCAAGTAGAGCTGCCTGTTGGCTTCTCTCCCTCCAGTCTCCTCCCTTCCAGAGGTTTCCCACGCACAGGGTGAGAAAGCACTGCGGAGGGTGGGCTGGGCTGCCTGGCCTACTTGCCTGGGTCCCCCGCTGAGCCTGGGCCCCGCCACTCTGGGGCAGACTGTTCTGGTTCTGACAAACGGCCTAGAGAGTGGGAGCCCGACCCTCGGCCCTGCACCCATGTCTGCACGGGGCCTGACACCAGTCTCTCAGATAGTCAGACAAGGCACTTGAACTGCCACTCCTCAGCGACATGTCTGAATCGGAGCCCAGGTCAGAAACGCTGCTGGCTCCCTCGCAGCTCACCGTGAAGAGCCGGGGCGGTCGTGTGAAAAGAGAGGTGGCCCCACTGTGTTACCGGGTAAGACTCTGCCACATTACTCATCGCCACCACCCACGGGTGGGTAAGAGCGGCTGGTCTGTCACTCCTCCCTCCTGCTGTCCCGCACACTGCCTCAGGACACATGGAAAGTCACAGGGGAATCTCAGAGCAGTGGTTTGCTTGGGCTGCCGTAACAAAATTCCATAGACTGGGGGGCTTAAACAGCAGACATCTATTTCCTCACAGTTCTGGGGGCTGGAAGTGCAAGATCAAGGGGCCAGCAGGGTGGTTTCCTCTAAGGTCTGTCTTGCTGCCTCTTCACACCGTCTGTCTTTTCTCTGTGTGTGTCTCTCTGTGTGTCCAAATTCCCTCTTCTTCTGAGGACACCAGTCAGATTGGATGAGGGCCCACCCATGTGACCTCCTCACCTCAACTACCTGTTTCAAGTCTCTGTCTCCAGATACAGTCCCATTCTGCGTACTGGAGGTCAGGGCTTCAACATATGAATTGGGGGTGGGGGGACACAGTTCAGCCCGTAACATCCAGAATATACATTACTTGCGCCGTCAAGGCCCCTCACAAGTCCAGTTCAGGTTCTACTGACGTGTCAGGTCAAAACCCAAACAAACTCTTCTGGATGGGACGCTTCCTGTCCCTCTACTTGGCCCCGTTGCCAGCTCCCTGGTGGTCTCCTGGTGGTCTCCTGGGGTCCTCGGGTATTCTGGTTCCCTCCACCCCAGACCGCCTCCAGCCCCCAAACTTCTGCTGTGAGAAGGGGCTTGCTTTCCTCTCTCCTCCCAGGATACTCTTTTGCTTCCTGGTCTGTGCAATGTGGTCACTTTTCCACTGGCTCATCTCCCTTTTGCCTTTGTCACAAGTTCTCTAGGCTGTCCCACTCCCTGCACTGTCGACCCACAGCCTGTAGATCTCCTTCCTATCTATCTGTCTGACTCCCCTCTCTCTGAACCTGTGTTTCACATCTGGATCTCCTGCCCCATCCCCCTTTCCTTCCTCAAAGCTCCCTTGGTCCTTGGCTGCCACCTGTCCCGCTGGTCCCACTAAGGTCATCCAGCTCTTCTGCTGGTCACACTGTCCCTGTTTCCTTTCTAGGCCTTAGCACACATTCCCACTTCACACCCACTGAACATAGATAACCCCTCTAAGCACACAGAACATCCCACAGTTTCAATTTAACTGAAACCCCTTTGGCCATCCAATTTGGGAAGTCCCTACAATTCCCAATCACTTTTGGGGATTTTCTGTAGCTATCTGGTCATTTAAGCTCTTAAGGTCTCATTTTTGGGAGACATATTTTGCTCTGTAGGTTCCCACAGCTTGCATGCCACAGCAGTTTGGCCTCACAAGCAACCCAAAAAGGTGTGCTAACTTAACCATCCTGGAAAAGACAGTAAGCTTTCTTTTTTTGTGTGTGAGGAGATCAGCCCTGTGGTGACATCTGCCAATCCTCTTTTTGCTGAGGAAGACCGGCCCTGGGCTAACATCCGTGCCCATCTTCCTCCACTTTATATGAGACGCCACCACAGCATGGCCTGCCAAGCGGTGCATCGGTGCACGCCTGGGATCCGAGCTGGCGAACCCCGGGCCACGGCAGCGGAGTGCATGCACTTAACCGCTTGCGCCACCGGCCCGGCCCCAACAGTAAGCTTTTAATGTTTTCCGTAGTGCCTAAAATGATTCTCGAGAAGTCTTAACTACAGCTCTAAATCAAAGAATAAGTTCCAGCTGTTGAATAGGAACTGCGTAGGAATCAAGACAGAGGCAGGGAAGGAGGAGAAATAGATATACATTATATAGACTTTCCCAAATTGAAACAGTTCTTCTCTTGATTCCTATTAAGACAAAATCTGGACTTTTGCTGTTGCCAATAGAAGTTTCCAGAGTTCTGGAAACAAAATTACTATTAAGGATCAAATATTTTGCTGGAAAACTAAAGAGGTATCTGACGAGCATTTGTCCTAGTGTGGTCCTCGTAGGACCAGATGCATCAGAATCACCTGGGGTGCCTTTTAGACATGAGAAGCCCTGGGAATTCTAGAATCTCTGAAGGTGAGATTTAGGAATTCACATTTACAACAAGTTCCCCGGTGATTTTTCTACATTTAGAAGTTTGAGAGTCATAGCCATAAGAGTGTTGAGGGGTCGTAATAAGCAAAGATGGAAGGCAGTCAAAGATTCTGATCCTGGGAGGGCTTCTCGAACTTGAGCATGCATATGAGCTTGTTAAAGTGCAGACGCTGAGCCAGTAGGTCTCAGAGGGCACTCGAGATTCTAGGGAGCCCATGTCGCTGGTCCACAAGCCACATTCTTAGTAGCAAGGCGCTGGAGGGTGTGTTACCCTTCCATTACCACTGTGTGTATATGTGTATGTGGGGGTGGATGTGTACATATTACAGTAGTAATACACAGCATAGCACTTTCACATGGTTTATCTCCCCTAATGAAATATAATGAGGCTATTGTTTTAATAATGATTGTTTAATAATGATCATTTAACAATGATATCTTATGTAAACAATCACTTCCCCCTCAAGCAGCCCCTCGGGAGGCAGCACACAAGAGCAGTTCAAAGAAAGGCCCTGACATTAGAGGTGTGAGTTCTTCTCATAGCAGGTGCACTCTGCCCCTCACTAGCCAAGTGAGCTTGGGCCAGCTATGAAACCTTCCCGGACTTCAGACCTTAGCTGTAAATGGGGTTGACTCTGGGTCCTTTCTCTTGGAAGGTTGTGAGGGACACACGAGACAATGAATATAAAGTATACCTGACACACAGCACGCACTCAGTACGTGTCAGCTGTTAGCCTTAGTCCATGGCCTAAAGCATGTAAGGGATTCCTCTCCTGGGTCTGGCATCCAGGGCCAGTTCATAAACAGGATAAGGAATCTGCCTCATTAAGATACATCTTCACTTCAGGTTTGACCTGAAACACTCTCACTCTGAGCCATCACCTATTCAGTCACTACTGGCACCAAATGACTTCTGGCATTTTCAAAGAATAACATCCAGCCTTGTCTTAGTCTGCTTGGGTTGCTATAACAAAAATACCATAGACTGAGTGGCTTAAACAACAAACATTTATTTCTCACAATTGGGGAGGCTGGGAAGTCCAAGATCAAGGTACCAGCAGATCTGGTGACTGGTGAGGGGTCTCTTTTCTGATTTACAAATGGCCATCTTCTCATTGTATCCTCATGTGGCAGAAAGCAAAGAGAGGGGATAAGCTCTCTCACGTCTCTTCTTATAAGGGCACTAATCCCAACATGAGGACTCCACCCTCATGACCTCATCACCTCCCAAAAGCTCCATCTCCAAATACCATCGCATTGGGGATTAGGGTTTCAACATATGAATATGGGGAGGAAGACACAGCATTCAGTCCATAGCAAGCCTCAAAGAGAGAAAATGAGTAATTTCAGAAGATTTTTTCCAGTGATGCTCTGAGTGATGTCAACGTCCGTGGGCAATTGTGTGGCATCCTTCCTGACTTGCCTCCAGCCTCCCTGGGCCTCCATTCTGAGTGGCTCCCCTTGCTGTGGAGGTGACAGGTTCCTGCAGAGAAAACTCTGCATGGAAGCCATCTATTCCTTGTCTTTCTCTTCCCCCAGCCCCAACCCAGAACAGGGACACCGTTTTTCACAGCTGTGGCTCATGCCTGGCATGTCCCAAAGTAGATGTTCCTCAAAAATGGCTTCTAACCTTGATCCACACATTCTTTTGGCCAGGCATTGTGCTGGATGCTGGGGGCACAACAGTGAGGAAATAGACATGGTAACTATCTTCCTGGAGCTCACAGGCTAGCAGGGAAGACAGATAGTGAAACAGCAGTGTAACTTTGACAAGTCCTACAGAAGAGGGTTCACGGTGTGTTGATGAACATCTAGTTGGGGGCTTTGACCTGGACAAGGAAATTAGGGAAGAGGAAGTGATGCTTGAGCTGAGATATGAAGAATAAATAGCAGTTAGTTGGGCAAGAGGACAGGGAAGAGCTCTTCTAGGGGGAGAGCATATGCAAAGGCCCAACATCAGGAGGGAGTGTGGGGTGTGGTTCTGTATGAGACCAGAGAGATAGCAGGGTCAGTGTATTAGTGACGGGTTTCCAGAGAAACAGAGCCAATAGGAAGGATGGATAGATGATAAATAGATGGATAGATAGATAGATAGATAGATAGATAATTGATAGATAATTGATATTATAAGAAATTAGCTCACATGACTATGGAGGCTAAGAAGTGGCCAGATCTGCAGTTGGCAAGCTGGAGATCCAGGAGAGCTAATGGTGTATTTCTAGTCCAAGTCCAAAGGCCTGAGACCAGGAGAGCTGAAGGTGTAAGTTCTAGTCTGAAAGCCAGCAGGCTCAGGACCCAAGAGGAGCAGATGTCTCCGTTTGAGTCTGAAGGCAGGAAAAGACCAATGTTCCAGCTCAAACAGTCAGGCAGGAGGAATTTCCTCTTACTTGGCCTTTTTGTTCTATTCAGGTCTTCAGTTGATTGGATGAGGCCCCCCACATTGGGGAAGGCAATATGTTTTACTCAGTCTACTGCTTCAAATGTTAATCTCATCCAGAAACATCTCACAGATACACCCAGAATAATGTTTGTCCAAATGTCTGGGCACCTCATGGCCCTGTCAAGATGACACATAAAATTAACCATCACAGTATAGAGTTTTCACTGGAATGTGAGACTACATTTCGTCTTGCATCCAGGTGTGGCCAAGCGCATTAGTTTCCTGTGGCTTGCTGTAACAAAGTACCACAAACTGAGTGACTTAACATAAATTTATTCTGTCATAGTTCTGGAGGTTAGAAGTCCAAAATCAAGGTGTTGGCCAGGTTAGATCCTACTGGAGGCTCTGAGAGCAAACCTATTCCACATTTCTCTCTTAGCTTCTGGTGGCTGCTGGCAATTCTTGGTGTCTCTGGGCTTGTAGATGGACCACTCCAATCTCTGCTCTATCTTCACATAGCATTTTCCCTGTGTCTCTGTGTCTTCACATGGTCATCTTCTCTCTGGGGTTATCTGTGTGCCCAAATTTCTGTCATCTTATAAGGACACCAATCATGTGATTAGGGCCCACCCTAATCCAATATGATCTCATCTTAACCTGATCACATCTACAAAGACCCTATTTCCAAATAAGGTCACATTCACGGATACTTGTGGTTAGGACTTGAACATATCTGGTGGGGTTTTTTTGGTGGTGGTAGGGGCCATTCAACCCATAACACCATACAACTGGTTTGTTTGGGTTTTCTTTTAATCAATGGAACATGAGTAGAAGTGATATGTGCCATTTCCCAGGCCAAAGCTTTTATAAATCAGGTGCAGCTTCTACATATTCTCCTTTTTCTTATTGAAAGATTTCAGGACATGCCACCCCAAAACATGCCACTTTGGTATATTGATTATTTTGAGCTGAAGGCACTTGAAAAACAGCAAATGCAGGGAAAGGCTTTCTCTGAATTCCTCTTCTCTGCCTAAAGACAGATCCTCCAAAAGGAACTCAATTGTCATTAATCCCCTCCCAGGAGTTTCATCAACCAGGGAAGATTGACTCTTGAGGAGACTAGAAACCAACTCCACACCCAGACAACTGTCACAAACTATCATACCGCCCACCTATTCTTTTCCTAAAAATCATTAACTGTCTCCTAAATTGCCTACATCTCCCCTCCCCTTCCCCTATTAAGACAGTATATAAGCTCTCAATTCTCACCATTTTTTTGGGGGGGGGTATTCACTTTTTTTTTCTGTGATGCCTCATGTACATAATATTAAAAATTAATAAATTTGTATACCTTTTCTCCTGTTAATCTGCCTGTTGTCAGTTTATTTCATAGACCCAGCTATTGGACTCACGGAAGGAGAGGGAAAGTCTTTCCTCCCCTATACTATCCACTGAATAAATGCAGAGGACTCTGAAGACATAGGAGGTGGCAGAGCCACAAGATGGAAGGAACCTGGGCCTTTGATTCACCATGTGGAGAGAAACAACCAGCTGGTCAGGAACTCACACTTTGGACTGTTATATCAGTGAGAAATAAGGTTTTATTGTGTTAAGCCCTTGAGATTTGGGGGCTTGTTTCTTACAGTGCTAACACTGCCTTATCTTCTACAGAAATCTTGACTTGAAATGCCGTGAAGCCATTAGGAGGACATGTCACATGGACTTTTGTATATGTGGGTCCAGAGCTCCAAAGAGGGGTTGGGCTGGAGACATAAATTTATAAAATGTCTGAGCATAGGTGTTAGTTAAAGCTATGAGAATGCATGGCACTGCCACAGGAGAAAGTATGGAGGGAAAAGAGGAGAATACCTAGGAACAAGCCTGGTGAGACAATAATATTTAATAACAGGATAGAATAGAATGAGTCTGCAAAGAAAAGAAAGAGAAAGAGTGATGAGACAGGTAGTGGGACAACTGGAAGAGTGTAGGGTCACAGACGCCAAGGAGCCAGAGACTGATGCCCCAACAGGCCATATGAGATGAGGCATGAAAGGTATCAACTGGATTTAAAGACAGGAACGTCATCGAGGACCTTAATGAACACTGTTTGAGAAAGCGCCTGAAGTCAGGTTGGAGGGCTGAGGAATGAGTAGGAGGTGAGGAAATGGGGTCAGCAAGCAGAGACATTGTTTGGAGAAGTTTAGCTGTGAATGGGAGGAAGGAGCTGGGGCAGAAGCTCAAAGCTGAGAACCAAAACCTTCTACCCCCACAATCAGCCTGGACATAGAGAAGTGAAACCACACCTTACTGCCCACATTAGCACACCCTTGCTCTCCCACTGTCTACATTAGCATTTCTTTGCTCTTTTGGGACTGTCCTCCCAAGCAAATAGTGCAATTGTTTACTACAGAAACTTCCCCAAAGACCCATCAACTCTTCAATGAAAAGCATCTACGGTTTTTACCTGACGAATCTTTGAATCCCTCACTTTGCTATTTCTGCCAGTCCTGGACTGTAGTATTGTGATTGTTAATCCTCAATCTCCACACTAAAAGACCCATGTAGGGGAGGAAGACTATCCTCTACCCACTCGGGGTCCTTTCTGGCTGGGCTACAAATTAAATTGACATGAGACCGAATAGCAGGAGAAAATCAAACAAAGCTTTATAACATGTATACATGGGAGAGATCCACTGGGTAACTCGACAAAATGGCAGAGGTAAATACCCTCTTCAGCTAAAGACAAAGGAGGATATCGGGGGTGGGCAGAGTCAGCTATGGGAGACTACCAAAAAAGCACAGTAAACAAGAGTAAGGTTATTATGCAGATTTAAGGCCTCGCCTTCTGCGTTGGTAAGTTTCTAGAGATGAGGTCATCCCCCCTTCTTCCTGGTACTGAGAGGGAGACACCTTTACAAATGGAGATTTCCTTTACAAATGTAAATATTTGTTAAACAGAATTTTGATAAGAATGGACTTAGCAAAGACCCTCCAAGTCTATCCATACCGAGTTATCTATGGTGATGGCTTGTCCTGGGGACAGGCCTCTTAAGTTCTTTTAGGCAGTTAGTTGGGGGGGGGGGTCAAAGTGTCATTCAGAAAATAATCGAGGTAAAGAGACATATTTTGAGGTGGCCAATTCTGATCCCCCACACCCACCTCAAACCAAACTTCCCATTCTCAGTAAATTCTGACCTTGTCTTCCCCCCTCTGAAAACCGAGCTCTGCTGTTCTCCCACCACCTGCTGCAGTGAGCAGCAATGCCCTCGGCTTTGTCTTATCAATGCGTGTGTTGGGGATATTTGCTGAGCCAGCTTATGACAACATGAATGAAGAAAGAAGTCAACTTCAGAATTTTTTTGTTTTTGCTTTGTTGTTGTTGAATGGGAAAGGTATTGAGGGTTGTTGAGGGTATTTAAAGCCAGTTGAGAGGGAAAGGTCGAATAAGCAGAAAAGAGATGCAGTCAGGTTCCTGAGAAGGGAGGAGGAGCTGGAATCAAAACAAGTATGGGTGGAGGGATTCATGTTAAGTTGGAGAGGAAGTACTCCTCGACTGTAAAGAGCGGGGGAGAAGCACCAGTGTGAGCAGGCTTATATGGATGAGAGTGGGAAGGTGAAGGAGTTTTCACCTGGCAGCTGCTATTTTCCATAGAGTTGTGGAGACTGGGAAAGTGAACCTGCCTTTTATCACTTATCATTTCTATAAATACAGAGAGCCGTTTGAGATTGGTGCTTGTGAACATCTAGAGAATGCAATCTGGCCTGTTCTGTGACTTCTTGAATGAAGGACTGAGGACTTTTGGGGTGACTGCATGTTCCACACTCATTTGGGTATGTAAGTGCTAATAGATTTTAAAGTCACTTTACCTCATTGTCACATTCCCTTTACTTGGACACCCCAAATCTCTTGCTGCAGAAAGCCAACTGCTGTGGAAAGCCATCCTGGATGATGATAAGGATATCAACAGTAACATTTATGGCTTATTATGTGCTGCGTCCTGTGCTAAGCACCATACATACATACGTCTATATGTAGTCTATATGTGGTATAAATACGGAGACATATGCACATATATGGTGAATATATATAGACACACACACACACATATCATACACATATACATGACTTTTTCCCATTTAATTATTTCCACACACCTATGAGAGGCTTAAACTACCTTCCCCATTTTAAAGACAGGAGAACTGGGGCTTGGCAGGTTTCCTTACCTCCAGCCCAGAACTCTGTGTCCAGGCTCTGCCCACCCCAGGAGAGGCAGCTGTAGACCCGCCTGACCTGAGGAAGCCGGGAAAGACACAGAGGAAAAGAAGGTAGGGAATTCTTGATAAAGAATCATCTTTGCCACAGAATAAAAATAAATTCCATGCCTTAGAACAAGGTGGAATTTACTGTCTGGTGCCCCCCACTGGGGGCAAAGTTGATCAAAGGCAACCGGAGAGTCCCCAGGGGCGTCCCACACCTGACAACAAGCGTCAGTCCTTCCCCCTCTCTGCCACTTCCCCTTCTCCCCACCCACTTCCCTCACCCGCTTGGGTATCCACAGTCTCTGAAGCCTTTTGAGGTGGCCTCCCCACCTCAAGGGCCACTGCTGCCCTGCCCACTGGCTCCCAGGTGCCATCCCCGGAGTGCCAAAGGGCCAGAGCAGCGGCGTGGTCTCAAAGAAGTGAGAGGAAAAAACACCTCTCTCCCTGTTTCACCTTTCATCCCACTGCGCGTGGCCCCCAGGGTCCTCTTGAAAACACCTTCTTTGACTCATGCCTGGAGCAGCTCTCTCACCCCAGGCCTTAAAAACCTGAGTCCCTGGGGCAGGTGTGTGTCTATGTGTAAGCGAGTGTGTGTAAGAGAGCAAGTGTGTGAGTATGTGAGAGAGTGTGTATGTGAACGAGTATGTGTGTGTGTGTGTGAAAGTGTGTGTAGGGTACAGGGAGGGGCAGCAGGGGATGGAAAATTAGCAAGATTCTGTATTTTCCTCACATCTCCTTTACCTCATCAACTTGTGCAAACAGGCTCCGCCAGATTGTTCTGGCCCCACAGGACTGATCTGATTCCAACTTACCTCAAACCAGGGCCTCTGCTGTTGAAGCAATACTTATTTGTCAAGCTTTTGACCTAAAACTGGGTGGGGCACATTGGGGCTACTCCAGGAATATGACCCCTGTCCTCTGGGGGTTGGTGAGACAGACCTGGGGCCCATGGTGACCTCCATGCACCACGGCCTCCCCGTCCAGCTGGAGCAGGAGCAGGCTGGTAGTGCAGTGTGTAGCGAGAACAGCTGGACTCAAAAGGCAGAAAAGAGAATGCAGGGTGGGGTGTCCTCACAGCCCCTGTTCAAGAACTTGGTCAGGAGGAGGGATTCATTTTGTTTTGTTTGGAGATTTGATGGGAACAGGGACACCATACCCCAAGGCCAAGGTCATGCAGCCCACCTCCTGCAGGCAGTAAAAGGAGGGGGGATGGGTTTTAAAGAAACTGCACATTTCTGGTGGGTTGCTTTTCAGATGTCCAAAAACAAAACTTTTGGTAAGAAGCTGAGAGACACAAAAGGACAAATATATGATTTCACTTATACGAGGTGCCTAGAATAGGCAAATCCATAGAGACAGAAAGTAGAATAGTGGTTACCAGGGGCTGGAGAGAGGAAGGAATGGGGAGTTATTGCTTAACAGAGTTTTCGTTTGGGATGATGAACAAGTTCTGGAAATGGATAGTGGTGATGGTTGTACAACATTGTGAATGTACTTAATGCCACTGAACTGTGCACTTAAAAATGGTTAAAGTGGTAAATTGTATGTTAGATGTATTTTACCACAATTAAATAAACAAAGAAAGGGCTGAGGAGGCAAGAGAAGCTGTGTGGGAGAACAATAGGTCTAGGGCAAGGTGGGGCCTGGACTGGGGAGGAGAACATTCCAGGCGGGGACTCCAGTGTGCAGTGTGCTGTGGTGCTGATATTTCAGAGTTCTTCAGGCTGCTATTAATAGCTCGGTCCCTGTGTGTTCACTTGAAGTGATTTGGAATATAGGACTTAATTGTTCCCCAGCTGGCACCTACCACTAAGGCAACTTCAGTGCCAGCCAGTCCCTTCCTGCCGAATGCTCCATCCTCCCTCGCCTCGTGGTTGCTGCCTGGTGACTGCGGGACCCACACAGTCAGCTGCAGCTCCCTTCCTTGCCTCCTCCTTCCCGGGAGCTGCAGCCAAAGAGATAGTGCTCTCCCTCACCGATGCTATGGGAACTATCAAATACCAACTCTGCAGGACCCAAGGGGGTCTTTCAAAAGGTCCTTCTGCTCTGCTTCTTTTACCTTTTCTTCTCCTCTATTGTCATTTACTGACACAATACTGCTGCAAATCAAACCACCCCAAATCATAGCGGTGTAAACTAACAGACATTTACTATTTCTCATGAGCCTCCGGGTTGGCTGGGCAGTTCTGCTGACCTACGCCGAGCTCAGTTTATCTTGATCAGGCTCATTTATGTGTCTGCGGTCAGCTGAGGGTGGGCTGGGCTAGGACGGCCTCGGCTGAGAGGACTTAGCTCTGCTCCATGTGGTCTCTCATCCTCCAGCAGGCTAGTCCAGGCTTGTTCCCATGATGGAAGCTGTCAAAGAAAACACGCACCAGACATAGTTAAACAGGCAAAGAAAACTTTACTCAAGACTATTGCAATAGAGGTCAAGACTATTGTAATAGGTGACAGAGATTGAACTCAACTCTGAATACAACAGAGAAAGCTGAGAATTTACAGCCAATGGGCAGGGTTGAGGGAGTCAGTGGATGGAAAAATACCAAGAGGAACTTGGTTGGGTATCAAGAGTTGGGGGGATTCTTGCTAAACTGGCTTGGCAGGATTCTTGCTGAGCAGGCCAAGGACAAGGCCTAGTCAAGAAGAGGGCTCAGAGGAGAAGTCCAAGAAAGCAAGTAGATGCGTACAGGGCTTCTTAAGGCCTTAGCTCAAAATTGGCAGTGTCACTTTCACTGCATTTATTAGCCAAAACAAAATATAGGGTTGGCCCAGATCCAAGCAGTAAGGAAATGGCTCCATCACATTGCAAATGGCATGGGCCCAGGAAGTGTGGAACACTGGGACCATCTTTGTAACTGATCCCTGCTCTCTTCATGGGAAGACCCTCTTAC
This sequence comes from Diceros bicornis minor, assembly GCF_020826845.1. Classification (NCBI taxonomy): domain Eukaryota; kingdom Metazoa; phylum Chordata; class Mammalia; order Perissodactyla; family Rhinocerotidae; genus Diceros; species Diceros bicornis. Next base: position 12,113,225 of record NC_080755.1, on the reverse strand, counting down.
AGTCAGCAAGACCCTAGTGCAGAATGTAAAGACCCCCACACTCCCTGTATCCTGACTTAGCTGGTAACCTGGCTGAGCATGGGAGGCTTGACTGCACTGGAAGGGACAGACTGGAAGGTGCCAGAATTGGAACCCAGGCAACCTAGGGACTCACGTACTGACGAGGTTCTCAAGACTAAAAGAAGGCAAAGAGAATAAGATGGGAACCTAATGAACACAATGTATGTAAGTCTGAGACTTGGTCTTAGAAAACAGCAAAAGTCTGGTTGTCAGAAGTAAATGGAGCATCACACCAGGACTAGAACAGGAATTTTGTAGAAAATGTCGTCATAATACTAATAATGGCCACCATTCCTTGGACATCCAACATGTGCTAGGCACTGTGCTAAATGCTGTACATTTCATCATGTTTTGTCTTTAAAACAGCCCTGGTATTTATAACCTCCATGTTTATTGTTAAGGAAAGTAAGACTCAGAGTCCAAGACCACAGAGCTGGTCAGGGTAGGGGATTTAAAATCGGTTCAGGTCAACACTCACTGAGCACCTTCTATGTGCAGGCTCTGTGCAAGGCACCGAGAAAACGAAGTTAAACAGACACGGACCTTGCCTTTAAGGAACTTACGATGTAGAGGGGAGGGCAGACAAGCGGAGAGGTCATTTCCATGCTGTGGGACAACTGTGTGTATAAACAGAACACAGGAGAGGCATTCAGTCAGGTCTCTCTGGTGCCAAAGTATTAATATATGCCTCTCCCACTGCACCATATTGGCTCCTGGGAGGCTGTTTCCTGTAGGGTTGCCTTTGGCTGCTACTAATAGATACTAGAAATAACAAAGGAGAACTTTATTATTTTCCCTCACTTAAAATACTTGGAGGTGGGCAGCCCACGGCTGGCATGGTGACTCTACCATCTCATCAGAGACCCAGGCTCCTTCTAGCTTCTGCTCCACTATCCTAAGACCACAGCCTCCAACTTCAAGGTTGTCTCAAGGCTCAAGACAGATGCTAAACTCCAGCTATCATGTTCTCAATCCAGGCAAGAAGCAGGAGGAAGGCGGAGCATCTACCTATCTGAGCTCTTTTAAGGAACTTCTCCCTGAAGTCTCACCCATTGACTTCTGCTTACCTTTCCTGGGTTGGAACCTAGTCAAATAAGCTGTGTGGGCTACAAGGGAGGCTGGGAATGTATCTATTAGCTGTATACACAGCCACTTAAATAAAACTGATTTCTATTATTAAGTGTTATGGATTGAATTGTGTCCCTCCAAAAAGATATGTTGGAGTCCTCACCCCTAGTACCTTAGAATGTGACCTTATTTGGAGATACAGTTTTTACAGAGGTAATCAAGTTAAAATGAGGTTATCAGGGTGGACCCTAACCCAATATGTCTGGTGTCTTTAAAAAAATGGGGAATTTAGACACAGAGACAGCAAAACAGGGGAGACCATGTGCAGAGACAGGGAGAAGAGGCCTGTAACAGATCCCTCCCTCTCAGCTCTCAGAAAGAACCAACCTGGCCCTCACCTTGATCTCGGACTTCTAGCCTCCAGAACTGTGAGACAATATACTTCTGTTGTCTAAGACACTCTCTCTGTGGTCCTTTGTTACTGCAGCCCTAGCAAACAAAAACACCGAGGAAGAAGAGGAAACACATATTGGGTAAGCAATTAGCTGTCTCTGCCCCGGGGCCCTGGAGATGTGCCTCAGAGCTCCAACGCTCCAGTAGGGGGAGGCGGACCATGGTGAGCTTGAGCCTGCGGGACATGACAAATGGCCGAAGGTGGGATGGGTGTGCGGTGGGCTGCAGAGGTGGGACCCACACCCAGCACAGGCAGACAGCTTTTCTAGACCCTCCAACCATTGGGTCCGTTCCCCACACCCAGGGGTGAGGTTACAAATGGCCTCCACCGTGAGACCAAGGCTGTGGCTGGGAACCTGAGACAGCAGCTCACAGTGGTCCAGCTCTGGTCCACATCCTCACGTCACGTGTGCATGAAATCTGTTCTGCTGGAGCGCAGACTCCTCTAACTGCCATGTTTATTTTCTCCTTTGGCCCAGGAGAGAGTGCTTTACTTAGAGTAGATGTAACAATACACACAAATATAATGCACAGGTTTGACTCAGTCACACCCTCAAGACCCCCAGTGAGAAGAGGACAGTTGCTGGGAGCTGAAAGCTTAAAGTGGTGCTGCCTGGCCTGGTAGTGGTGACCACTCCTCCTCCCGCCATCCAACTTCACCACAAATGGGGCATCCAGACCCTTTATTCCCCACAGCACAGCCGACACCAGGCTGTCATGCATAACACACTTGACCGAAGGGCTGAGGATCATATGGGGCATTGGCTGAAAAATAAAGCTTACACCTGGCCACCAGGGCTCTGGAAGGGTGTTAGCCACGCCCCTCCCACTGCCTCTCCCTGGAGCTCCCTCACCTACCTCCAGGTGCTGCTGGACCCTTATTCCCACCCCCAATTTTTCCACGACCCAGATTCAGAACTCCCAAGCCACACCCCCCTTCCCCCCAGACAGAGATGATATCTTGGGAAGGCGGCCTCTGAGAGAAGTACACGAACTACTTAAAAACCTGAGTCTGACACAAAGGCCACATGTTGCATAATCCTGTTCATATGAAATCTCCCGAACAGGCAAATCTGTAGCGACAGAAGGTGGACTGCCCAGGTCAGCTGAAGTCTGGGAGGGAGGGACGACAATGAGTGTGGGGTTTCTTTTTGGGGTGACGAAAATGTTCTAAAATTAGATCATGGTGATGGTTGTAGAATTCTGTGAATACACTAAAAGTCACCAAACTGTACACTTTAAATGGGTGCACTTTAGAGTACGTGAATTATATCTCAATAAAGCTGCTGTTTTTTTTTTTAAATCTCAGTCTGTGTGTCTTCTTGTAGGCTCAGGCCCTCCCTGAGAACAGGGAGTGTGGATTTACTTTGGGTCACACAGAAAGTCACCAGAGCTGCTTCTGCCAGAACAGGGGAGATTCTGCCTCAAGGACAGCTTCCAGCTTCCCCTGCGGGATAAGCTGCCCACAGCCTCACCTAATTGAAGAGCGGGCCTCACCTCCAGCAGGGTAGCTCTGCTGGGGAAAACGGAGACATCTGTAACAAACACTAGCCCCGAGCGGGCATTCCATACGTATGCGATGAATGGAGGGATGAGGAGATAAATGAAGGAATGACAGGAAATCACTGGGCAGGGAGGCGGGAGAGCCTGGGACGGAACCTCGAGTTCTATCTCTGACTTAGAGCCCTTCTCACTCAACAGCTCCCCTTAACTTCTATTTGTCATGCACATCTGCTGGCCCCGGAATGGTGCCTGGAATAAGTCCCCGTATTTCCAAGGGCTCCACCGCTCTCCCTGAGTCTCAGAGTGACGGTGTGAGGACATGTGGGCACAAAGGCCTTGCCTGCGCCAGCTCCGTGGGCCTTCTCTCACAGCGAGCAGGAAATAAATGACTCAAATGTTCCTTCTGGCTCAGGCAATTGTTTAAATGGGATTCCACCCTCAGCAGCGGTACCTTCAGACCCCTCCCCAGCTGATCCTGGATGAAACTGGATGAGGGTTTACACGCCACTGTTTGTTCTACTAAGGGCAAGCCGCTGCCGGTCAGGCCACCGAAAATCAGCTCACAGCAGGAGCCAAGAAGCCTTCCTCTCACTGGGGAGCACAGGACGTCTGCCCAATGTTTCCAGAACAGAGGGAGACTTGTGCAAGCTCCAGAATGGGCTCAGCCTTCCCAGAGGTTTGCTGCCCAGTTCCGAGGGCCCGGGAGCTGCCCTGCAGGTGGCCTGTGTGGGGCCCAGGTGGCCGATGCCCGGCGGGAGGGTCGCCAGTGAGGGGCTTGGCTCCTCTGGTTTGTTCGGACCCAGTGATCCGGGGGGCGTGCGGTGGGCGGGCAGTGCCCATAGACAACCCATAACTCAAGGAGGGGCCGGGGCCGACTGGTTGTGAAAACGACTTTAGAATCTTGGCTTAGCAGTGGTGAGTAGGTTTCCTGTCCCGTCAGGGCCTCAGAGGCCTCATCTCTAAGTCATTCAGGGCTGTGAAGAGGAGATGACATAACGCATGGGAGCCACCTGCACCCCGTCTGGAGCATCACAGGTATCCACAAACGTTATTTCCCATCCCTGTGCTCAAATCACACCCCAGGCTGGCCCAACCTACCTCCTGGCCTCCAGCCCTCCAACAAGGAAGTTACTTACCTTCTCTGTGTCTGGCTTCTCCAAAAACGAAGCCGACGCGAGTCCTCCACCAGAGGCCCCTTGTGAGGATTAGACGAAATGCTGCATGAAACAACACGCTGCACGGCCGCCAGTGAGCCTCAGTGCTGGGCCACCACGCAGCTGGAAGGGACTCTCCCTCCTGCATTTCCTCAGGCCCGTCTTGTGTGCCATGACCTTGAAATTAACCACGAGGTCCATTTCAAGTCTGCACATCTCCTCTCCCACACCAGACTGAGAGCATCCCTCAGGCAGGGCCAGGCCTCCTATGGCCAGTCCATGTCTGCACAGGGCCAGTTTGTTACCTGGTCGACCCCGACTCCTCTCAGAACCAGTGGGGAAGGGCGGGGGGCACATGCCGCCTGTGGGGATCCCTGACTTCACCCTGTGTCCCCCAAAGCGGTTCTCACTCAGTTGTTCTTAACCTGGAATCCACAGCCCCCAGAGGTCCACAGACGGACTTTGGGGAGAATAAATCCCCCCAACTACATGCTAAATTGTGTGTGCGCGTGTGCATGTGAGATACTGTACATTTTGGAAGAGAAATTCCTTACTTTTCATCAGATGCTCAGAAGAGTCTGTGTTTCCCTTCTCGGCTTTATTTTCTTAAAAGCACTTAACTCTCTTTCTGAAATTCTATTGTCTACTTTTTTATTATCTATCTCCATCACTAGAAAGTAAGCTTCAGGGGGACTTGTCTTGTTTATGGTTATATCCACAGAGCCCAAAACAGAGCCTGGCACGTAGGGGCTCTCAATATCTTTCGAATGAATGAATGAATGAGTAAATGAGATACGTTGACCCAAAGGCACAGATCCTGCCCTGTAATAGGGGTCTGGGCAAGCCCTGGACAGTCAGCCGGGGCCCTCCTCCTCAGGGCATCTCCGGGGCTGGAGGTCAGCTGGAGCAGAGACTGGTTCTCCTGGAGCAAGAGCTCAGATTGGATCCACCTGAGAACAGAACTCGAGAGCCTCTACTGTACTATCTATTACTGTGTGACAAATTTTCCCAAAACTTAGTGGCTTAAAACACTTACCGTGTCTCATGATTTTGTGGTCATGAATTCATGCAGGCACTGCTCGGCTGGGTGATTCTTCTGCCCCATGTGACCTCGACTGAGGTCACTTGACAGCATTCAGCTGGCAGATGGGCCGGCCTAGAGGGCCCAGAACAGCTTCCCTCACTGTCTGGTGGCCTGGTGGGACGGCTAGAAGGCTGGGCTCAGCGGGGACTGTCTGCTGGAGCACCTGCAGCTGGTCTCTCCAGCATGGCAGCTCAGGGTAGTCAGACTTCTACACGGCAGCCCAGGGCTCCCAGAGGCTGTTCCAAAAGACCAAGGCAGACACTACAAGGCTGCTTTTGACCTGGCCTTGGAAGTCATGTAGCATCACTTCTACCACATTCTATTGGCAACAAGCAAGTCACAGAGCCAGCCCAGACTCAAGAGAAAGGGACAGGAACTACACAGGTGCATGAATACCATTGGGGTAGCGGTGGGGGCATCTTTGGGAACAAGCCACCGCAGCCTACCTCTGGGCTGGGCTGAGGGACAGAGCCTGCAGCCAGGGATGCTGGGTGGGGCCAGAAGCCCAAGAGCGTCATACCTTTGACTGGCTTTCCCCAGAACAAGAAGCAAAGGACCATTGACCCCAGAAGAGTCCCTACCACTTGAACTTCCAGCTGATTCCATATTCTCTTTCAATACTTTGTCCAAGGCAACTGCTCAAGAAAGATATCATGTTCCAAGCATTACTAACCACATATCGTATTCTTACATGCTTATTTTTTCATCCAGCTCTCTGACTGTACTCCCTTTTTTGGGCCTGCAGACCTGGTGAAGAGAAGGGTGTCCTCTCCTGGCACCGTCACCCAGGTTGCTTCAACCTTCAAACCCCTCAGCCATGCACATGCCAATCCTTGAGAAACCAGGCCTGAGAATTCCACACTGGCTGGTTGTTCTGGAAACATTTAAAGTCATCCTTCAGGTGAGAGCAGCACCGTTCCCAAAGTGCTCCTGGTTGCTCCAACTGTGCGCAGGGTGGATCTCAGACACAACCGAGGGAGGAGGCGGTGGGAGGGATTGGGACACTCTGGGAAGGCAGCTGGGACTCAGGCCACAGACCATGCCCTTTGGCAAAGGGAGGGAACGTGGCCTCCAGGGATAAAGTCACAAACCACCTCACAGATGTTAGGAATCCACATCTAAGCACTTCTGACAACCCCCTGTAAAATGGGTTCCATATCTCCTTCTCAATAGAACTCTCTAAGGTGAAGATGAAAAGAACCGGCTTAGTCAGAAAGATGTGGGTTTTAGTCCTAGCTGGGTGGCCCTGTAAAAGTTATTGAATCTCTCTGAAACTCGTTAAAATGGGGGAGATTGTTGTCTGCCCCACCATTGGGAAGACTAAATGACATGACGCATAGAAAGTGTCTAGCACAGGGAGTGGTGTATAATAAGCACTCAGTAACTTATGGTCTTAGATATTATAACTGGGTTGGTCACCCCAGCAGCTGCTGCCAACACCCCTCTCCTCTGCCACTTCCCTGGGTCCAGTGTAGATGAAGTGCTCTAGATTAGCGATGACCAACAGAAACACCGGTGAGCCAAATATAGAAATTAAGATTTTCTAGTAGCCTCATTAAAAAAGGTATAAAGAGACAGGAGGTATTAATTTTGATAAAATTTTATTTAATCCTATGTATCAAAAATATTATTTCAATCTGAAATCAATAAAAAATTATTATGAGATATTTTACATTCTTTTGGTTATACTACGTCTTCAAAATCAGTGTGTACTTACACTTACAGCACATCTGGATCTGGACCCACCCCATTTCAGTGCTCAGGAGCCACATGTGGCTATGGCTACCCTCCTGGACAGTGCAGGTCTAGAAGGAGATGGGTGGCCCTTCTCTGTTCAGAGCTAAGGGGCCTGGATGTTGGCAGAAGTCTGGGCCTGTGTTTAAGATGCAAGAATTCCCTCCCCAAGGACAGCAACCTCTTCTGCCATACTCTCCAGCTGGGGCTGAAGAGAAAGAAAGGCAAATCACCAAGAAAATTAATGGTTTATTTTTCTTTGTATTGTAGCAGACTAGTAATAACACACAATCATATAGAACCATGCCTCTCTTGAGGTGTATTCTTTATCTGTAAAATAAAAAAAACAAAACACTCTGGCTTTGATGTGGGGCCGGCAAAGCCTAAGGTAATCAGGTCCCACACAGGACACAACCAAACGGATCATTCTGGGCAAAAGGGAACGCTGGGGTTCCTGCAGGTTCCCGCCGGGGCCCAGAGAACCACAGAAAGTGGGAGCTAAGGGGACCACCGTGATCCGGGCAAGACCCTTGATTTGCAGACCTCTGGGCTCACCCTGCATTCAGAGGCGAGCGTGGGAACTTGGGCGTAAAAGGTGGTGGGTGAAGCTGGAAGAAAAAAGACCAAGAACAAATGGAAGCTGAAGGCCCTGAGATTTAAGAAACAACAGAACTCTGAAATACAATTAAAAAACTCAAACATAGAAAACAAAACATATAAAACCAAAAAACCCTGGCTACAGATTCTTTAAAAAAAAAGTCGTCTGTAACTTTTTAGCAAAAGTTTTTCAGGTCAGTCTTGCTGGAAACAGGGGACTGGGCTTGTTAACTGCGCGTGGTTCTTTCCAGCCTTAGGAATCACCATTTGCGTAAACGGCACTTGGAAAGACAGGCATAAGATGACATTGGGAGAGATGCCACTTTGTGCAAATGGAAAAGAACTGGCCTTAGTTGTACAGAGAGTTAGGTGGGAGCAAAAGAACATGGAAAATTCTAAACCCCAATTTTCTATTTGATCCTCAGTCTATAGAAAGTTTCACATCCCAGCTGAAGAACAAAAGCAAATTGAAACTATACATGTGTAAAGGTCACTCTGAACATCTTGACCTTAAACGACAAGCAGAGACCACGAGAAGACAAGGAAATGAACTTTAGGTACTTAAGTTCCAGATATCCTAGCCCATTCCTATTTGTTCATTTGCTGTTTCTCTTTTCAACAAGTTGGAGAAAACATGCAGCAAGAATGGCCACTGACAGCTGACCTTATTCTTCACAGGGCTGAGAATGCTCGAGGCTCACTTCCCAGATGCTGCAGATGGCTCTCCATCTGAGACGTGAGTGTCCAGCACCGCAGGGCCTGGGCTCCTGCCTGGAGAAGACTTGCCGGACTTCATTACCTCCTGCATCGCAAAATGACCAAAGCTGACACCTGGCAGCATGGTAAGGTATTCAAAAAACCTATTACGAGCAGAAATATTTGGTGTTAGACAGTATTTTCTTAAATCCTCACTGTGGGTTCAGAAGCAAATGACCATTTCATACAAATTCATTTCTTTTGACTCCCATAGAGGCAAGGTTTAGACTTTTAATCGAATTTTTAATTTGGCCTAAAAAATATACTTCAGTGTTCAATGCTTTGAAACCTCCTCTGAGATATCAGGGAATTAAATGGATTAAAAGCTTGATGGCATATGAATATATATGTGTGTGCTTGTGTGTGTACATATATTACATGCTTCTTTCCCCTGCCCAGGGAGCACATCCATCAATGCTCATAAACTCTAGTCCTCCTGGGGATCTTTGGTACCAAGTTAACCTACTGGTGGGCACAGAGTGTGCAGAATTCAACACAACACAACACTCAACCACAAAAAACCTTCAGCACTCACTCTGGAGTAATAGTGTCCTTGCTGGCTTCTTACTTGGTCCAGAACTCCCACTCAACAGCCACTCCACCCCTGCCCCCAGTGCAAGCCCTCGCGGGAATTCTTCCAGCACTCCTCAGTGGGGGAGTGTGGGCTCTAGGCCAGCCAGCATTCGAGCAAGGAAAGGACGTCCCCAACGAGTTTCCAAAGATGTAAAAACACAAAACAAAACAAAAATGCAACAGACTACCTTGGGCCCACTACCACGCGGTGAAGGGCGTTCAATAAGGAGGGCTGCTTGTCAATCAAGGTGGGCGGAGCCACCCCCATCCCGGGGAAATCCTGCATGTTTCTGCACAGCTGGGAGCAGCACGGTCAACACGACTCGAGTGAGCCTCTCAAAGTGGGAAGACGCAACACAGTCGGTTCTCTGCAGCAGCCCGGGGAGCCCAGGAATTTCTCTCTGTCGCAGTGAGAAGTGCTGGTCTCACCGTGCGTGCTCTCCTAACACCACACACGGAGCTCCAAGCGCAGGGGCTGTTCCCCAGCTGGCACCCTGGGAGCCCCCTTCCGTGCGCGTCGCGTCGTCTTTAGGAGCCCTTCCGCTCTGAGAAAATCAGCAAGGCCTCTCCAAGTCCGCCGACCAGGAGGCTGCAAAAAACGACAAGAGGTCAGCTTTCCACTCCCTCGAGCCAGGAGGCCCCACGGAGCTGCCTGGCGCCCACATACAGTAGGGCAAGGGACGCCCCCTCGTTCTGCGAGTGGGACTCACATTCCCCGCCCAGGCAGCCATGCTTCAAGGTCAGGCCCAGGAACCTCCAGTGGCTCCGGAGTCAGCCTCGGCTATGTGGTGGGAGGGGAGTGGGCTGCAAGGGGGGCTTTGACACCTTCCCTCTGGGAAGAAGGTGATGTGTCCCACTCATCCTGACCAGGTGGAGGTGTCTGCTCTCCAGCTAATGCTCTCTGGTAGAATACAGGAGGAGGGCTTCCACAGAGTAATCTGGTGATTTTTGCTCAAGAGGGTTGATGGATATGAAACCATGCAGGTATCCACAATCTTACAGCTATTAAGGTGACAATCTCTGAATCCTTTTATTTCACTTAGACCAATCAAACATTTAAAGATGAAAACACAAATGGGGAATCATGAATTTCCCACACAAGCAGAAAGAAATATGGTCAGTGATTTGAAAATGTAGTAGTGGGAGAACTGATGACTGTGAGAAAAAGGGAGTTGAGGGGCCGGCCCGTGGCTTAGTGGTTAAGCGCGTGCGCTCTGCTACTGGCTTCCTGGGGTTCGGATCCTGGGCATGCACTGGCACACTGCTTCTCCGGCCATGCTGAGGCCACGTCCCACATACAGCAACTAGAAGGATGTGCAACTATGAAATACAACTATCTACTGGGGCTTTGGGGGGCAAAAAAAAAAAAAAAAAGGAGGAGGATTGGCAGTAGACATTGGCTCAGAGCCGGTCTTCCTCAGCAAAAAAAAAAAAAGGGAGTTGAATATTTTAACAGCCTAAAATTTAATACATCCAAAGGTCTGCACATTTTCTATGTTAAACTTCTCAGTAGACAATCTGGTGTCTGTCTGAATCCCCTGTCATTCTTCCCAAAAAACACTTTGGGGGACTGGGCTGAGCCATCGTAAAGGATTATGATGGGGGCGGGGGGGTTCTGATGATGAAATGCTCTTGTTCAGAGGTGCCAACAGCCCTCTCAATTCTACCCTTTTCTTCCTTTCTTCTCTCATCTCCCCACCCAATATCCCAATCCTCCTATATACCAATACACAACACACAGAGATTCAGGCGAAGACACCTTTATATTTCTAACACATATCTAGCATGTTTCTAACATATATGAAACACACATAGACTACGCACATTATATTCCCAGTGAGAAATGCCACTTATGTGGGTGACTCTGCCATAATGGTAATTTGTACCATTTACCACTTTTAGTATAGGAATGAATGGACTAAGTGTGAGAATATAAAAACAATAAACTGAGTTCAGATTGTGGCTCAGGCATTTATCAGCTACGTAATCCTGTGCACGTTATTCCACGTTAGTCTCCTCATCTGTACCATGGGAGACGATCAGTCTAACAGTCTCTGTGAGGCTTAGAAGAATATACCTGAAATGGACAATCAATAAAACATTATTTTCTAGTCGACTGCCCTCCCAGAGCAGCAATCCCTTCCTTAGTGGCCTTCACAGCTGGCTGCCTACCCAACCTCTGCTTGAAGACTTCTAGTGAGGGGCACATCCTGTTGTGCAAAGCAAGCCTGTCCCACCATTGAGCAGCTCTGCCATGGAGTTCAAGCATCGATAGGCATCTTACTTGTGGAAGGCCCTGGGGACACGTTCCTCCCTCCGGAAGGAAGCCCGTCCTCATACTGACCCAACAGCTGCTTCTTACAACCTCACCTGTGAGTCCAAGTTCTGCTTTCTAGAGCAACAGAGAACAAATCTTCTTCTTCATTACCCACCTGTCAACGCTAGACAGTGGGAAAATCCCCTGAACCATCATCATCTCCTCTCCCTGGTGACTAAAGGCCTCTGGGTGCAGGCAGAGAGAGGCACTAGTCAAGTGGCCAGTCACTGTGGGAGTGGGCTGGGAGGATGTCCCCCCTCAGGGCTAACAACAGGGATGGAAAGGAGAAGGGCATGAGGGAGATGTATGCCTAATATCTTAAGCTCCAAGTTGGAATGTACTTTCCTCTTTCTTACAGAAATATTATAAATAGTGACAATAAGTCAATGCATTCTCTTTAACACACGTTTAACTCTTATAAGAGTATAGCTGAAGTTAGTGTCTATGTGATAAACCAAATAAATTTCTGAGGACTTTCCTAGATCTGTAATCATCGTTTATAGGATTATTTCTGTGAGAAACTGGGGTCCAAGTTCCAAAGACCATATTTTGGAACAAAACCCATTTGTGCTTATCCCTGGTCTAGTTCAGGACCTAGATGCTAGAAGGTTCTACTGCCTCTTCTGTTTGGATGAAGAACTGACTTTGAAGGGGAAGCCATTCTTTTCGTACACAGGCTCACCTCTAAAGACCTGCTTTTCCTTTTAAGCAGATGTGCTGTTCCCTTCTAAAGAACGCATACACTGTCTTCTTAAACCCCTGGGCGAGTGCAGAGTCACCGTGACCTGATGCAAGGGCTGCCCAGAGCTTCAGGTTTGGGAGGGTTTTATTTCTGCAAATGTAACTGGGGGCTCCGTCATGTCTACAGTTGCCACTAATCCTCCTTAATCACAGGGAGAACAGGGTGTCTCTGTGCCACCTTTACTCCCACAGCCTTAGAACAATGCTGAAGTGTAATAACCTGGCATTTCATCCCTTTGGCTTAGCCATTTGATGAAACACCAAAGCAGCTTAGTGAACGCTAACATGAAAACAGACCTCAGCTCAGTTCACCGTTAAGAGAGCCAGGGAGGTGAGCTTTGATGCTGTTTTCTAAACAGCAGGGGAAGCTGACATGGGGTGCAGGAATCTTAATAGCATTACAACTATTTAAGGCAGAGCTTTACTGAACTGTTTGCGAATCTCATAAGCCCCATCATTCTTGAAATGAACAAACTTCATGTAACTAACACATAAACATCAGATTGCAAAGCAGACCCAGCCAGAAATATTCATCACTAGCTTCTCTTCCAGGGGGTTATTTTCAGCGTCTCTCCAGTCCTTCCCTTTTCTCCCATCTCATCTCAATTTTACATCTATTATTGTGATTATCCAATGAATTCCTATTGAACTCATTAGACGGAGGACAGAGACAGTATCCTTTTCCCAGCTAGAGGCCCAGCACTTCATGCAGCACCCAATAAATATTTACTTGATGGATGATGGAATTTTTATCCTTGCTCCCATCTTTATTCCAAACTATTTTTGTTTTTTTCTCTTTTCCTCATCAAAACGTATCTGCCTCAAGTACCATTCCCTTGGGGATTGCTGAGTGACAGTTCACAATATGATAAATTACTCTATGCTGAGAGGAAATGAGCAACAGTTATTTAGAAAGCCCATCCTAGCATTTGAAAGAGGAGGTTTCAAATTTTTAATTTGAATGGAAGACTGATAAATTTCACAGTGTGATCCTAGAGGCATTTTGGGGTGTGTTGGGGGAAGTTCTTTCTTCACTCCAAATTCATTCGTCCTATAAATAGACTTGGGCAGTCTCCTTGAAGGTCCCTAAAATTAAAGGCATTAGATATCTTTACTCAAAGATGATATAAGATCATTTTCTAGAGACTCTTGGTGTTACTGAGATTAGTGTGAGAATCACATTCAAGCAATCCTCATGTTGGTACCCACGATCAATGGCAGGCTCAGTGAATGACGGGCAAAGGCAAGCAGTTGATCATGGAATCCTAAGAACAAAGAGGTTGTGTTTTGGTTATTCCTTTTTCTCCTTGTACCTAAACTATTCCAAAGAGAACAGTGATTCTCCTAGTAAAAAGGATTCCAAGAGGAGGCACCCACAACTAATTCTATTTGACAAGGACACTGCTCACAGTTCAGAATTTTTTTCTTTTGTACGTGTTAAATCCCTTTTGCTAAAATTTTGGAATAGAGGGAATTCATATTGATATATACCATAAAACTCTGTTAATTAAAAAAGTGAATAATTAAATATTAATATGGATATTTAAATTACTGGGCTTGCAATAGATTGTTTTTATAATTAAAAACAAGATAATTAGCTGGACAAGAGTAGTTGCTTTTAATTAAAGACTTTATTTATTTTTATAATTTTATTTATTTATTTATTTATTTATTTTTTCCCCCAAAGCCCCAGTAGATAGTTGTCTGTCACAGCTGCACATCCTTCTAGGTGCTGTATGTGGGATGCGGCCTCAGCATGGCCGGAGAAGCGGTGCGTCGGTGCGCGCCCGGGATCCGAACCCCGGGCCGCCAGCAGCGGAGCACGTGCACTTAACCGCTAAGCCACGGGGCCGGCCCTAATTAAAGACTTTAGAAGTTGACCAACATTGGGTACTTAGGTTTATAATTTTTCTTGGGTTCAGTATTTAGAAGGCTGGCTCCTCATGTATTCAGCAAGCTCTGGGTGCTAGGCAGAGAGATGCAGAAGTGAATGAAATGTGGTTCCTCTCCTGGAGGAGCTCACAGCCAGCAGGTAGACGGGTGTGTACACCTCACTGTCACTCAGTGGGGGTGGTGGTGACAGGGCTGTACACAGAGCGGGGTGGGCAGGGCTGCTGAGGACCTGACACTTGAGCTGATCCAAATCTCTGATTAGGAGATAAAGCAAGTTCCTGAAGATCTTGCTGAAATTTCAAATGGCGTTTTCTCCACTAACCACTACAAACCTTTAGATCTGTGATTCCCAGCTGGGACAGTTTTGCCCCCAAGGGGATGTTTGGCAATGTATGGTGACATTTTTAGTTGTTAAAACTGAGGGGGTACTACTGGCATCTAGTGGGGTGGGGCTCAGGTTTGCTGCTAAAAACCCTACAAGGCACAGGACAGCCCCCCACAATAAAGAATTATCTGGCCCAAAATGTCAACAGTGCTGAGGGTGAGAAACCCTACTTGAGATGACGTGCAGCTAAGCTGCTGCCCACCCAGGAAGAAGGCTAATCACATGTGCACTCATCTTCTAGATGGTGACCTGCTGGGGTCATGGGCTGTGTCTGTAGCCTCAGAGCCCAGCAAGCACTTTTTGTGGAATGAATGGCTATACAAGCAAACGGATGCGAGGATGTCAGCTGATACAGGGTCCTCTGGTCCCAGCCAGCCTGCAGTGGTGGAGGCCATGCTGACTTGGAGATCCTATGCCTATGTGAGGGGGAGCCTCTACCCATTCCAGCAACTGCTGCTGTGTGGAAGTGCGGGCCCAACATAACAGCTGTTCCGCATTTTCAAAAAGCTGGAAATCCTGACTTTGATGGAGAAATCACCTGATTTCTAAATGTTGACTAATTTAAAATTTGAAAAGCAAAAAAGAAGAAACGATAACTATACAGGCAAACAGTAGGTCCAAATAAAACAGGCCTGCAATCCCTGCCCCTTGTGACTTCTGATCAGTCTAAGCTCCCACAAGACAGAGACCAGTCCCAGCCCTGCCCAGGATCTGAGAGCTGGTCACCCAGTCATGGCTTGAACACACCCAGTATATGAACAGTGCAGACCAGATCTGTGCAAAAGACAGAAAATCTGAAACACAGTCTGACACTCCTCTTCTGGTGGTTCACTTTGTGGTTGGAAAATTCTTTGAGGCTGAAAACACACCATCCTTAAACTCAAGAGTTCTCAAAAATCAGGAAATTCCAAAGTCAAGGTTCCTTTTGCAATAATCACACACGCTGTTTCCTTGATTTGGGTACACACAGCCTTTCTTTCCATTTTGTTCAGGGCATACCATAACATTCACAGGATGTGAAACAGCCTGGAGGCATGGCCTGTTACAGACTGCTGCTGCAACATTCAGACTTAGCATTTCCTCCCCAGTGGAGAGCGATCTCACTCTGATTTCTCATACTCAGTTCAACACCTGGGTTTTTGTAGTTCATTCTGAAATTCTGTACAAAATACAATTGATGAAGGCTTATTTGCAAGAAAGAAAAATACTATCAAGAATTTAGACTATCACTGTGAAGGTTAAGATACAGAAATCTGGAGAAGAGTCTCAAGAATATACCAGGATATCTTGGCAGTTGGGTTTTTGGACGTCAACCTGCCTACCATTTGTGTCATACCTTCCCAGAAGGACAGGTGCAGAGGAAGAAGGAGGGAGCACAGGACTAGCTCCCTGTCCCTCAGCCCCAGCTCTAGTTATAAATCGTTAAGTCTCACCGTTAGTACCTCCTGCCCCTCCAACCTTCCCTGTCTTCCTGGGGCGAGAAGGGCCACATCCTCTTCTACCCATAGCCTAGCCTCTCCCTTCTGCACAAGGTCCAGTTTCAAGCGAGTTCCAAGGACCTTCTGATCACCCCTTCCTCTCTTCCATCTTCAGTCTTCACATTCATTGGGCATCCAAACAGTTACTATCCTGTCCCATAAATGACCTTTATGGCTTCCCCTTCCCCTGAAAACTCTTGAGGGTTCAACGATGTCTTCTACTTCTTAATGGCTTCCACATACTTTGCATATAGTAGTCACTCAACAAATATTTTTAGCTGATTGATATAATTATAGCTTATAGTATTAAAAATCTAAGACAATGAGATCTTTTTCCTAAAAATGTTCCACTGGACATTCTTAGTTCACCCTGTCAGCCCCTGAACAAGAAGGAGAGCTGTCTTCTGGGTAACGTTCCGTTTGCATTCTGTTGAATCATCCAGATGCTCTTCATAGATGATCGTACCGATAGGAAGAGGAACATTTAGGCCAATTTCTTTTCCACCTCCCTTTTGACTTGCTTCTACCAGACACTTTCTACACTGTTGGTAAATCCTTGGTATTTCCCAAATCAGTTCTAGGAGGTCCATGAAGGTTATGGGGCCTTGGACACACACAGACCTGGGTTTGAGTCCTGGTCCAATCACCTAGTAGCTATAAAATCTTGGGGAAAATCACTTAAACGTGTCTGAACCTTAGCTTTTTCATCTTTAAAATGGGGATAACTTGGAAGATTATTGTGAAAGCCAAAGAGATAATATTAATATAAAAATGTCTGAAACACAGTAGTTGCTCAATAAATGGTTAGTTATTATTAAAAGGAATAGCAGGAGAGACCAGGAGGAGGAAGGAGAAGAGGAGGGTGTAGGAGTATTCCCTAATTTTTCTTTTCCTTCCATTTTTCTTGTTGGGGTAGGAAATGCCCCCAGTAGGGGCTCCTGAGAAGGGCTGTAAAATCCCTTTTTCTACTTTCCATGATATTGGTAAAGAAATGTAAAAACCTCTTCTAAAACTTATCTGCACTTCAGTTTTGGAGTGCCATCCCAGGGGGTGGGGTGGAGGAATCTGCCAAACAACGTATCAAAACTGGAATGGAAATAAGCGTTATCTTCAAGTGGCCCTAGGCTTGTTGTTCCTTTTAAAACAAAGGTTAGGAGACCAGTAAGCAGCAACAACAAATATGAATTACCCTCCACAATGTGCTGCATTAGTGATTCAGGCCAGGCAGCTGCAGCCATGGCATAGGGAGGGAAAGCCGTATGTCACCAGGCTGGCAGTCTGCAGGCCGGGCGAAGACTAGCAAGGACTAAACTCGTCCTGGGTGACGAGAAGCTCATCTTTTTTTTCTTCCCCCCCGCCCCAAAGCCCCAGTACATAGTTGTATGTCATAGTTGCACATCCTTCTAGTTGCTGTATGTGGGACGCGGCCTCAGCATGGCCTGAGAAGCGGTGCGTCAGTGCACGCCCGGGATCCGAACCCGGGCCGCCAGCAGCAGAGCGCACGCACTTAACCGCTAAGCCCCGGGGCCGGCCCAAGAGAAGCTCATCTTGGCAAGCACCACTTGCTGTGGTTTCATTTTGGAGACAACAGAGCCCACCTCATCTGGCATATACATTCCCGACCAGACATCGCTGGTTCTCACCCTGAAACCAAATTGTTGTGACTTCTGGCAAGTGCGACAGTGGGAGCGGAGGATAACAGACCTTTATTTTTACTCCATACATTTCTGGATTGTTTTAAATGCCTGACAAATAGCATGTATTACAGTATGGCTTAAAAATACAGAAGTATATACCCCCCAAATAAAGCACACCCATTGATAAGGGGAGCAACAAGCAGTTTTAACAGTTTAATCTCACCTTCACCCCCCTCGCCTTCGCCTTCCCTGCAGATGACAGACAGAACTCTTGCTAATAAGCACATGGGCTGCTTTGCATTTAATGATCTGGAGTGGATCAGAGTCTTCACCTGGTCAACTCTTAAATGGGCAGAGTCTGTGTAGCAAGTTCAGAGGTGGAATCCACGCGATGGCTTTCTTCTGTTTCCAGCGTGGTCACGATGCCCTAGGTGGCCCTCGAGCAGAACTACAAGAGGCATGTGGGCCCTAACAAGCCCAAGGGCCTGCTCCCTCTGTCGCAGACGGAGAGTCCCATGGGCTGTGTCTGAAGGAAAAGCCGAGGCGTGCCAGTCGGGCTGAGTCATGCTGCGGCACCATACATTCAAGCAGCCTCCACAGGTCCTAGTCACTAGTAGGCCGAACCCCCTTTGAGAATCACAAGCTCTGAGGGCTCCGGAGCAGGGCTGTGTGGCCTTTTCCAGGACGTGTGCCCTAAAGTTACTGTCACAACCGTCCCATTTACCTCCTGGGTCCCCTGCAGATGGTAGGTCACCAAGACCTGAGCTACAGCGTCCTGGGTACCCTTTCCACGGCCACCCTCCCACGTGGCTGCCTCAGCCATCCTTCCAAAGTAGCTGCCTGCTGAAGTCACCCCCCACTTAACACCCTCCACTAGCCCTCTCCTGCATGCACCGTGGAGCCCACATGCCTTGCAGGGGGCTCTACCTTCTACGAAGGTGGCAGACCCTAACCAGCAGAACCACGAAGAAGAAGACTGTCAGAACTGCGAGGAAGGAAAGAAGCAAGGCGCCAGGAAGCAGCTGGGGGATTTAGACAGGGTGTGGTCAGGGACGGCCTCTCTGAGGCCGCCTGGACGTGGAGACCTGGAGGACGAAACTGCGGAGCTGGGTGGAAAGCATTCCAGGGCGGGCAATGAGCCCAAAGGCTCTGCGGTGGGAATGCGCTCGCCATGGTCAAGGCACAGAAAGGCACTCCCTGACCCCCAGACTGATTTAGTTAACTGCCGACTGATATCTCGACCCTGAGTTGTAACAGGCAGTTCAGCCTTAATATACTATATCCACCCAACTCCCGAGAACCCTCCACCCCCGCCTTGCGGAGCCCTGATCCTCACACGTTCCCCATCTCGGCGAGAGGCAACTGCACTCTTTTAATGGCGCCGGCCAAGCACCTAGAAGTCATCCTAGCCTCCTCTTTCTCTCAAATCCTCCTGCCTTTACCCTCAGGACACGGCAGCATCCAACCACTTCCTAGCACTCCATTGCTGCAGCCCGGTCTCAGCCAATGCACCTAGATCACTGCCAGAGCCCCTATCTGGTCTTTCTGCCCCCTCCCCACCCCCTCTACAGCCTATCCCCCATAGAACAGACAGAGGGATGTGTTTTTAACATAGGAGCATGTGGCTCAAAATCCTCTAATCGCTTCCCACCTCACTCAGGGTAAAGCTAAGCCCTTACAATGGCCTTTAAGACTCCACATGGTCAGCCACCAACTACCTCTCTAGCCTCATCTCCTACTACTCTCCCCCTTGTCATGCTGCCCTAGTCACATTGCTGCTCAAGCAGACCAAGTACTCTCCCACCTCAGGGCCTTTGCACTTGCTGTTCCCCCCAGTACGCCATGGCTCACTCCCTCACTTTCTTCAGGTTTCTGCTCAAATATCGTAGGGAGAGGCAGTGCTATCTTTAAGCAAATGGATCATCCTTCTAAACAAGGACGATCTGGAGCTTGACTAAGAGATGAACTGAAGGATCAAAGAAAAAACCCCGAACATAGCTATATATATACATTTTTTTAAAAAGTGGTTCACTAAGAGTGGTTACTCTTGTGTGGATGAGTGGCTGAGAGGTGTACTGGTGATGTTCTGTTTCTTAATCTGGATGCTAGCTATACTAGGTATAGTATATTCAGTTTGTTACAATTCATCAAGTTGCATATTCATGATATATGCACTCTTCTGAATGTGTATTTATATGTCAATAAAATATATACCCAACACATACACCCTTTCTTCAACATTTGAGAGCAAAAATTAGTATCCTGATGAAACCCAGACAACCACTTTGCTTTTCCTCTCTCTATGCAAAAGACTTACCATCCCACGGTTGCTCTGGTCAGAGTCGTATCAAACAGCAATATCGATAAACCAGCTGTGATTACCTGCAGAAATAATTTCAACAAAAGGTCGTCAGAGCGGTAGGACTTTGGTAACCTTCTCCAAAGTTATTCTTCACAAGCTTAGATCATGTTAGTTCAGATCCCTGATATTAACATTTCTGTCCACTTTGTGTTCTTTTCCCCACACACTTCCTACACCCCTGCATTTAGTGCTGCCTCTGAGTAAAGCATTTGGTGTGGAAAATGCTAGGTCCTAGTCTATTTTGGAGGTTGGAATGTTCAAAGAAGCATTTAACTTCCAAACTCTTCAAAAGAGGAGGCACACAGCCAACATGTCACTCTGCAAGGCAGGGGCATAGTAAGACCACACATTTCCATCTTGTCTCAGCTGTGCAGAATTAATCCCCAAGGTTAGCTGTGCTCATTAACCTGTGCCCAGATGCTCCAGATTAAAACTTATCTGGAAACCTGCTGTTGCCTGTAGCACTGTCTCTCCCTCTTGTCCCAAGCCTCCGTCTTTCTGGCCCATGTCACACATTCCAAGAAACCAGGTGCTTCCTGGGGAAGGGAGCAATTAAATCATTAACTAATTATTTGCAAAGATCTAGAAGCCCAAGGAGGGGGAAGAGGTTACCTCCACATCTCTCAGAACTAGAAATTACAGAAAAGTCTCTTAGGAAGGGCATTAAAGGGACTCAGACTCCCACGGCGCCTCTAAACAGCTGGCACAAAGAATGTGTGTGAACCAAAGACCCAACGTTGTCAACACATGGAATGTCTGCTCAGGAAAAGTTTTTGTTTCCAGAATTCTGCATTATGGAGTGCAAACCAGTTCTCACCCTAAGGACTTGCTGTCTTGCAATGAGAAGTAAGAAGCAGGCTGTCTTAGGATCGGTCACACAGGCTGGACGCTCTCAGAAATGTCAACTACCATCTCACTCAAGGGGACTTCACATGCTGCCTTGGAGGCCTCTTCGGGTCTCCACGCTGGGACCAAGGCAGCAAGAGATGGTCAGAAGGAAGGCACATGTTTAATGAGTCTCGTCTTCATTCATTTACCATCTCAAAAAGTCTGGAAATATAAACCGGGAGCCTTCAGTATATAAACTTTGTGGAATTTTGGAACCTCTGTAGTTTACCCATTTGGGGTCACTTTCTGTTTGCTTCCCTTTGATTTGCAGCAAAAACCTTGACAACAAAAAAGACCTGTGTTGTCTTCAGGAACAAAGAAGAAGTGGGAACAGGGTCAGAGAGACAGCTGCAAAGCAGAACCAAGGAGAACGGGAAAGCGAGTGGTCCGAGTGCTGAGCGGAGGGTTTCATCCTAAAGAGCAGGATGAATGGCATCTGTCCCCCCACCCCACTTTTTGTTTTATTTAGGACTTTTGCATCTATTGTATTTCATCTTGGTCTTCCAACTCATTAGCATTTAGCTGTTTGGAAAATATCATTTTATTTCATTTATGCCTGTTTTTATCACCTTCCCTTTTATTCTTACTTTTCCCTTTCTTTTTTTTCCTTCCTTACTCTTGACCAAAGTTAACTATCTTGTTAATCCCTCTTTCCTTTTGCAACTCCTTGGATGTTTCCTGGGATGGTGCCAATGGAGATGTATTTCTTGGAATCACTGAAAAGGTTCCATTCTACTGATGGATGTTAACAATGTTGGCAGCCTGGAGTAATGGAACACCTCACTGAATTTATGAAGGGCGCAACTAACTTTTCTTAATCACCATTGTCATCATCTCCTTTGCCCCTTTTTACCAGCTCTTCTTTTTACTTTTTTTCCAACTTTACTGAGGAATTACTTGCCAAATATAATTGTATATATATAAAGTAAACATAGAAAACCCTAAAGAGGGCCGGCCCCGTGGCTTAGCGGTTAAGTGCGTGCACTCCGCTACTGGCGGCCCGGGTTAGGATCCCGGGCGCACACCAACGCACCGCTTCTCCCGCCATGCTGAGGCGGCGTCCCACATACAGCAACTAGAAGGATGTGCAACTATGACACACAACTATCTACTGGGGCTTTGGGGGCGGGGGGAAGGAGGAGGATTGGCAATAGATGTTAGCTCAGAGCCAGCCTTCCTCAGCAAAAAGAGGAGGATTAGCACGGATGTTAGCTCAGGGCTGATCTTCCTCACAAAAAAAAAAAAAAAAAGAAAAGAAAACCCTAAAGAATCCACCAAAAAACTTTTATAAATAATAAATGAATACAGTAAAGTTGCAGGACACAAAATCAACATACAAAAATCAGTTGCGTTTCTATACACTAACAACAAAGTAGCAGAAAGAGAAATTAAGAATACAACTCCATTTACAATTGCAACAAAAAGAATAAAATACCTAGGAATAAACTTAACCAAAGAGGTGAAAGACCTGTACACTGAAAACTATAAAACAATGTTGAAAGAAACTGAAAAAGATACAAAGAAATGGAAAGATAGTCCATGCTCTTGGACTAGAAGAATTAACATAGTTAAAATGTTCATACTTCCTAAAGCAACCTATAGATTCAATGCAATCCCTATCAAAATCCCAGTGACATTTTTCACAGAAATAGAACAAAGAATCCTAAAATTTATATGGAACAACAAAAGACCACAAATAGCCAAAGGAATCCTGAGAAAAAAGAACAAAGCTGGAGGCATCACACTCCCTGATTTCAAAATATACTACAAAGCTATAGTAACCAAAACAGCATGGTACTGGCACAAAAACAGACACACAGATCAATGGAACAGAATTGAGAGCTCAGAAATAAACCCACACATCTATGGACAGCTAGTTTTCGACAAGGGAGCCAAGAACATACAATAGAGAAAGGAAAGTCTCTTCAATAAATGGTGTTGGGAAAACTGGACAGCCACATGCAAAAGAATGAAAGTAGACCATTATCTTACACCATACACAAAAATTAACTCAAAATGGATTAAAGACTTGAATGTAAGACCTGAAACCATGAAACTTTTATTTTTTCTTTTTTTTTTTGTGGGGAAGATCGGCCCTGAGCTAACATCTGCCAATCCTCCTCTTTTTGCTGAGGAAGATTGGCCCTGGGCTAACATCCATGCCCATCTTCCTCCACTTTATGTGGGATGCTGCCACAGCATGGCTTGACAAGCAGTGCGTCGGTGTGCGCCCGGGATCTGAACCAGCGAACCCCGGGCTGCCGCAGCAGAGCGCACACACTTAACCACTTTCACCACCGGGCTGGCCCCCCATGAAACTTTTAGAAGAAAACATAGGCAGTATGCTCCCCGACATTGGTCTTAGCAGCATATTTTCAAGCACCATGTCTGACTAGGCAAGGGAAACAACAGAAAAAATAACCAAATGAGACTACATCAAACTAAAAAGCTTCTGCACAGCAAAGGAAACTATCAACAAGACAAAAAGACAACCTAACAATTGGAAGAAGATATTTGCAAACCGTATATCTGATAAGGGGATAATATCCAAAATGTATAAAGAACTCATGCATCTCAACAACAAAAAAACTAACAACCCAATTAAAAAATGGGCAAAAGATCTGAACATTTTTCCAAAGAAGATATACAGATGGCCAATAGCCACATGAAAAGATGTTCAACATCACTAATTATTAGGGAAATGCAAATAAAAACTACAATGAGGTATCACCTTATACCCGTCAGAATGTCTATAATTAACAAGACAAGAAATAACAAGTGTTGGAGAGGATGTGAAGAGAAGGGAACTCTCATACACTGCTGGTGGGAGTGCAAACTGGTGCAGCCACTATGGTAAACAGTATGGAGATTCCTCAAAAAATTAAGAATAGAACTACCATATGATCCAGCTATTCCACTGCTGGGTATTTATCCAAAGAACGTGAAAACACGAATGCATAAAGATATATGCACCCCTATGTTCATTGCAGCATTCTTCACAATAGCCAAGACTTGGAAGCAACCTAGGTGCCCATCAAGGGAAAAATGGATAAAGAAGATGTGGTATATATATACAATGGAATACTACTCGGCCACAAAGAAGATGAAATCTTGCCATTTGCAACAGCATGGATGGACCTTCAGGGTACTATGCTAAGTGAAATAAGTCAGAGGGAGAAAGTTAAATACCATATGATCTCACTCATAAGTAGAGGATTAAAACAACAACAAATAAACACATCGAGGCAGAGATGTTACCAGAGGGGAAGGGGAGAGGGAGGAGGGCAAAAGGGGTGATTCACACATGTGTGTGGTGATGGATGGTAATTAGCCTTTGGGTGGTGAACAAGATGTAATCTACACAGAAATCGAAATATAATGATGTACACCTGAAATTTATATAATGTTATAAACCAATGTTACCTCAATAAAAAATAAATAAAATAAAGTATACAACATGATGATTGGATATACGTATATCTTCACGGCTTTCTTTGAGCAGCTTCTCTCCTTAGTCTCTGACTGCCTCTTCCACATGACTTTCAGTCTACCCCGTGAAGCTGTCACCTCCCACAGGATCTGCAACAGCCACAGCCTGGGACTTGTGCCGTTGTTCCTCCATGAGCTTATTTAGCTCAGGAGGAATCCTGTCTGCCGTGAGATAGACAGCTGGCCCGCTTATTCCTATTAATTGTAACTTTTGCCAAGAAAAACACATCTTAAAATTTTTAAACCAGCCCTTCCTTGAAACTAAGGTTGGTTTAGGAGCCACGCTGGTGCCTCTGCCATCTGCTGCTTCCTGGAAATGTTTGTATAGTCTCCTGCCTGTCTCCCGAGCCACTTTTTCAAACTTCTCTCAAGTTTTATCTCTCAATAAGCAATTTTCTGCTGGCTGACACATTCACTGGAATTTCACAACTACGTTTGTCTTCTTTTTGGAGTGAATGTATAGTGAAGTTGTTTGCACTGTAGATACAGCTACCGTGGAGTTTGATGGGCCACCTTTTGATCTATTCAGTAAGAACCATCAGTTTCTTCGGCTTATCCACTCTTACTTCCATCACTAGTCCTAGCAGTCAGCTCTCTTTTTGGAGGCATCTTCACATATACACACACAAACACACAGAGTCATCAAGTTTTACCACTTCACAGAAGTCATTGCATAAGAAGGGACAAGTAGCAGCTGACAACACCTCGCTGAGGGGCAGACACTGGGCGGTTGGCCAGCCCAACACCCACAGAATGACTTGCGCCCACACATCAACCTCACCATGTGTGAGGTTCACACTCATGCCTCAGCAAGTGATGGATTTCTATATGCCACGGGCCTTCAGTGCTGCTCAAGAACACTTGAAAGTGTGAATGATGAATCTGCTCATGCCAAGGGTCCACTCCACTTCTAATACCACCGAGGAAAAAATGGAAGCCAGGAGTGGCTGAGTGTGCCAGTCTGAGCAGAGAATGTCCCAGGCGTAGTCACCTAGGGGCAGAACTTGAGAGGTGGAAGGGACTCCCTAAGATCACAGGTGGGAAAGCTGGGACCCAGAGCCGGGGTGTGACTTGCTCCAGGAGCCCGGCTACTTCATGGCAGTCAGGAGTAGAACCAAGGCCCTGACTCCCAGGTCAGCCTTCTCTCACAGCCAGAAACTCAAGAAAGGGCCCACAGGAGCTTCACAGCTTTTTTGAAACAAAGAATCCACTGCAAGTAAGGACTTGAATAGATATTTGCAAACCCATGTTTATAACAGCCTTACTCACAATAGTCAAAAGTTGGAAGCAACCCAAGTGTCCATTGATGGATAAATGGAGAAGCAAAATGTGGTATATACATACAATGGAATATTAGCCTTAAAAAGGAAGGAAATTCCACAATATGCTACATGGACGAACCTTGAATACATCATGCTAAGTGAAATAAGCCAGTCACAGAAGGACAAATATTGTATGATTCCCACTTATATGAAGTAGAGTAATCAAACTCATAGAGACAGAAAGTAGAATGGGGGTTATGAGGGCCTGGGAGGACTGGGGAATGGGGAGTTAAGTGTTTAATGGATACAGAGTTTTCGTTTGGGATGATGAAAAAGTTCTGGAGATGGATGTCAGTAAAAGCATAAACTTTTTTTTTTTTTTTTAAGCCTTTAAAATGGCTAAAATCTGCTCATGAAAAAGACTTGAAGTTACTCTTGGAACTTACCATTCAAGAGACATAAGTAGCAGCCATTACTGCCAATTGTTGTTCTTGCTTTCAAAAAGCATTTTTAAAAATATAAATTTTTCCCGAAAGAAGAAAAGTCTTGTGGTCTAAGGAATGTCTCCTTCTCACACACAGATCTGAATAACAAACACCAGGACCTGCCATGGGCCACAGGGTGCCAACAACAGCAGAACTCAACACATTGTGTGCAGCACGGCTTTGAACTTCCTGGCTTCGTCCATGGCTGTCACAACCTCTGTGTTATTTAAACAGATTTTGGTATTTAAAGCAGATCAGGTTTGTTTTTTAAACATTCATTTCGATCGTAAGACAAATTTTCTGTTTGTTTAAGGGAAAGTAAAGAGGAGTTGTTGTTAGTGGGAACCTGCCAGATAGTCATGTATTTGGGGGAGGCTCAGAGATTTAGGCTTGTTGTTTGTTATTGTTTTGTTGTTGTTGTTGTTGTTGTAAACTCCACGTGACTTAAGAAAAGAGTGGCCTATTGCAGCATGCATACAAAGCTCTTCACTGTAACTGCCTCAGTTACAACCATGTACCTCCCACTTAAACTGGCTGTAGCTTTTTTTTTTTTTTTTTTATTGATGTTTTAATGGTTTCTAACATTGTGAAATTTTGGGTTGTACATTTTTGTTTGTCCATCACCCCATATATGACTCCCTTCACCCCTTGTGCCCACCCCCCACCCCCACTGCCCGGGTAACCACAGTCCAGTTTTCTCTGTCCATGTGTTGGTTTATATTCCACATATGAGTGAGATCATACAGTGTTTGTCTTTCTCTTTCTGGCTTATTTCACTTAACATAATACGCTCCGGGCCCATCCATGTTGTTGCAAATGGGACGATTTTGTCTTTTTTTATGGCTGACTAGTATTCCATTGTATATATATACCACATTTTCTTAATCCAATCGTCAGTCGAGGGACACTTAGGTTGCTTCCACTTCTTGGCTATGGTGAATAATGCTGCAATGAACATAGGGGTGCATAAGCCTCTTTGGATTGTTGATTTCAGGTGCGTTGGATAGATTCCCAGTAGCGGGATGGCTGGATCATAGGGCATCTCTATTTTTAATTCTTTGAGGAATCTCCATACCGTTTTCCATAGAGGCTGCACCAATTTGCATTCCCACCAGCTGTGTATGAGGGTTCCTGTTTCTCCACATCCTCTCCAACATTTGTTGTTTTTTGTCTTGGTGATTATAGCCATTCTAACGGGCGTGAGGTGGTATCTTAGTGTTGTTTTGATTTGCATTTCCCTGATGATTAGTGATGTTGAGCATCTTTTCATGTGCCTATTGGCCATCTGTATATCTTCCTTGGAGAAGTGTCTGTTCATTTCCTCTGCCCATTTTTTGATTGGGTTGTTTGTTTTTTTGTTGTTCAATTGTGTGAGTTCTTTATATATTATGGAGATCAACCCCTTGTCAGATGTATGTTTTGCAAATAGTCTCTCCCAGCTGGTTGGTTGTTTGTTCATCTTGATTCTGGTTTCATTTGTCTTATAAAAGCTCTTTAGTCTGATAAAGTCCCACTTGTTTATTTTTTCTTTAGTTTCCCTAGTCTGGGTAGGCATGTCATCCGAAAAGATTCCTTTAAACCCAATGTCAAATAGTGTGTTGCCTATATTTTCTTCTATGAGTTTTATAGTTTCAGGTCTCACCTTCAGGTCTTTGATCCATTTTGAGTTAATTTTTGTGAATGGCGATAGCACATGGTCCACTTTCATTCTTTTGCATGTGGCTGTCCAGTTTTCCCAACACCTTTTATTGAAGAGACTTTCCTTTCTCCATTGCATGTCCTTAGCACCTTTGTCGAAAATTAGCTGTCCGTATATGTGTGGTTTTATTTCTGGGCTTTCAATTCTGTTCCATTGATCTGTGTGTCTGTTTTTGTACCAGTACCATGCTGTTTTGATTACTATTGCTTTGTAGTATGTTTTGAAGTCAGGAATTGTGATGCCTCCTGCTTTGTTCTTTTTCTTTAGGATTTCTTTAGCTATTCGGGGTCTTTTGTTGCCCCATATAAATTTTAGTATTCTTTTTTCTATTTCTGTGAAGAATGTCATTGGGATTCTGATTGGGATTGCATTGAATCTGTAGATTGCTTTAGGTAATATAGACATTTTAACTATGTTTATTCTTTCAATCCACGTGCATGGGATATCTTTCCATTTCTTTATGTCATCGTGGATTTCCCTCAATAATGTCTTGTAGTTCTCATTGTATAGGTCCTTCACCTCCTTGGTAAGATTTATTCCTAGGTATTTTATTCTTTTTGATGCAATTGTAAATGGTATTATCTTTTTGAGCTCTCTTTCTGTTAGTTCATTATTAGCATATAGAAATGCAACTGATTTTTGTAGATTGATTTTGTACCCTGCAACTTTGCTGTAGTTGTTGATTGTTTCTAACAGTTTTCCAACAGATTCTTTAGGGTTTTCTATATATACAATCATGTCATCTGCAAATAGTGAGAGTTTCACTTCTTCGTTACCTATTTGGATTCCTTTTATTCCTTTTTCTTGCCTAATTGCTCTGGCCAAAACCTCCAGTACTGTGTTGAACAGGAGTGGTGAGAGTGGGCAGCCCTGCCTCGTTCCTGTTCTCAGAGGAATGGCTTTCAGTCTTTCCCCGTTGAGTATGATGTTAGCTGTGGGTTTGTCATATATGGCCTTTATTATGTTGAGGTACTTTCCTTCTATTCCCATTTTATTGAGAGTTTTTATCATAAATGGATGTTGTATCTTGTCAAATGCCTTCTCTGCGTCTATTGAGACGATCATGTGGTTTTTATTCTTTGTTTTGTTGATGTGATGTATCACGTTGATTGATTTGTGGATGTTGAACCATCCCTGCGTCTCTGGTATAAATCCCACTTGATCATGGTGTATGATCTTTTTAATATATTGTTGTATTCGGTTTGCCAATATTTTGTTGAGGATTTTTGCATCAATGTTCATCAGCGATATTGGCCTGTAATTTTCTTTGGCTGTAGCTTTTTAAACACAGTTTCATACTATCATCTTGCCTTTGTTCAGCAAATTCTCTCTACCTAGAATAATTTCACAGGCCTCCCCACACAATTCCTACTCACCTTCTGAAAATACATTTCTAGAAAACTTTTCCTAAACCTGGCTCCAATCCATACATCTGAGTGGATCAGGCACCTCTTCTAGAAGCTTCCATAACTTTTTGCCATTGCACATGCCAAACTCTACTGAAATGTGTGGTTTCCCCACCCAGGGTGTGCTCTATTCATCTTTGTATGTTTGGGACATAGCAACAGAGACCCACATATGGTTAAGTGCCTGACACATTTTACGAAACTGCACTAGGTCATCAGAGCTGGTAACATAACTCCAAAGGTCACAATATTGTTTATTTTTAAATCCCTTTTCATATATAAGGGACAGCTGGAATTCAGACTTGAGAACCACAGGGATACTCTCCGCCCCTCATCTCTGCTACTTTGACCAGTTACCTCCATGGGGCTAGAAGAGCTTCACAGAGAGGATATGAGATATGCTCTCTCTGGTTCCAAGTCCAAAAATGTCAGGGAAGATTCTGATTGGCTCCTAGAACAATTGACTGTGGTCTGGGAGGGAGAGTAATGTAAGAACATAGAAGCTCATGGTTAGAATGGAGGAAGGAACATTCCCTGGAGGAAGGTAGGGAAAGTGCCGAGCAAACAAAACAACAGATGTCTTCTATACCCTCGCCATCAACATGACCTGGGAGCTTGTAGGAAATGCAGAATCTCAGGTCCCACCCCAAACCTACTGAACAACATCTATATTGGAACAGATCCCCAGGTGATATGCATGCACATTAAAATGTGAGGAGTTCTGCTCTATACCCTCCAACTCCAGCACTGTCTCAAGAACCACTCTGTCCAGCTGGTATGTGACCGCTCAGCACTGTCACATCTCCAAGGAAGGGCAGACTCGAGCTCTCTCACAGGCCGCAGAGCTGGAGGCATATGTCAGACTGTCCTGGAGTCCATCTGTGTCGCAGACTCACATATGAATGTTACTAACCCGACCTTCCTTTTAGGTTAAAAAGTAAATTTAATAAAAACTTAGAATCTGAGAGCAGGCTCTCTTTTCCTCCTAGGACCCAAGGGACTATTCTAAGTCCACCAGACAGAAACCAGAGCCAAGGCTGAGAACTCTATTTGGCGTTTTAAAAATATTTGATTAACCCTTATTACCAATCCTATGATTTATTACCATGATCAGTGTAATTATTAAGGATAGACAACTCATGCTAAACTCTGGGCATGGCTATTAATAGTATTTGGTATCACCTCATTCAAATACACAATAAGCGATTAATTTTATCAGATATCAGAAAAACAACATTTATACACAATGCACAATGGGATTGAGAACACAGATGAGGAACAAAAAGAAATTAGGTCATGTGAAGGAAGGATAAATTTTAAACCTAAAGAAACCTTGGGTGACTTTTAACAAAATTCTACATTTTATAGAAGAAGAAATAATAGAACAAAATTAGAAAAAAATGTGACATGACTATCTAGCACATGGAAGGTAAAGGAGGAAGGTAACCACAATTTAAAGAGGGCAAAAAATGTCCGGACACAGGGCTCTGCAGTGTCACATGTACGAGCTCATGTCTCCTCACAGCATCCCTGCACAGGAGGGGCTCAGTCCCATTCTACAGATGAAGAGACTGAAGCTCCTCGAGGTTAAATACCTTGCTCAAAGCACACAGTCACAACAAGGCAAGAGCTAGGACTAAAGCCCAGCTCTCCTGATTGCTGTGCCAATCCTCCCTTTCCAACTCCAAGCTACCCCTCAGGGGTGGCTTTGCTTAACCCTGGAGATGTCAACTTGACTCAGTAGCTGTCAACTCCGGCTGCACATCAGAATCTCCTGAGAAGTTAAAAAAAACAAAAAACAAAAGTCCTGTCCCATATCAATCAAATTGCAAGATCTTATAATGAGGCCCAGTTATCATTTTTTAAAGGATCCCCTAATAATTGTCATATGAAGGTAGAGTTGAATCTCTGATTATTGATGTATTATTAGTTTGAGTAAAAGTATCCATAAAACTGCCAAAATTCATAGAATCATTTTATAACACTGATGAATAGGCCAGAACCTGGGAAACAAGACATCATTACTATCACCATTATCACCATCATTGCCTCAGGTAACATTTATTGCCCATTTTACACTCCCACCAGCAGTGTATGAGGGTCCCAATTTCTTCATATCCTTATTCTTATTTGTCTTTTTTGTTTTTTTGTTTTTTTTTGGTGAGGAAGATCAGCCCTGAGCTAACATTCGATGCCAATCCTCCTCTTTTTTTGCCGAGGAAGATTGGCCCTGGGCTAACATCCGTGCCCATCTTCCTCTACTTTATATGGGACGCTGCCACAGCAAGACTTGACAAACAGTGCATCTGTACACGCCTGGGGTTCTGAATTTGCAAACCCTCGGGCCGCCAAAGCGGAGCGCGAGCACTTAACTGCTACGCCACAGGGCTGGCCCTCTTATGTGTCTTTTTATTATAGCCACCCTAGTGGGGTGAAGTGGTATGTCATTGTGGTTTGGATTTGCATTTCCCTGATGGCTAGTGATCTTGAGCATGTTTTCATGTGCTTATTGGCCATTTTTTATCTTTGGAGAATTGTCTATACAGATTCTTTGCCCATTTTTAAATTGAGTTGTCTTTTTACTATTGAGTTATAAGAGTTCTTTATATATTCTAGATACAAGTCCCTTATCAGGTATATGATTTGTCTGTGGGTTGTCTTTTCACTTTCTAGATGGTGTCCTTTGCAGCACAAAAGTTTGTAATTTTGATGAAGTCCAATCTATCTATTTTGTCTTTTGTTACCTCTGCTTTTGGTGTCAAGGCCACATTTTAAGTAGCAAGGAATTCTAAGTCACTATTCCAACCAAGCTTAACTAACACTATACGTGTATCGTACTACTATATCATGGTTTCCTTTTTGGGGGGCCATTCATTCATTCTACCTTCAAACATTTATATTCTACTTTGGAACATGATCTGTCTATCCAAATTATATACTGCTTTACTTGATTTGTAATGAGTTTCCAACATGATTTTAGGAAAGAAGTCAATATCATGTTATGTGATGTGAATCCAAGGATTTGTGATTCAAAAGAAATCTGAGGATTAGGAGATCAAATAAGCAAATACGCAGGCATACCTTGGAGATATCATAGGTTCAGTTCCAAACCACCACACTAAAGCTAATATTGCAATAAAGTGACTCACACAAAATTTTTGGTTGCTCAGTGTATATAAAAGTTATGTTTACACATTATTAAGTGTGTAATAATAGCATTATGTCTAAAAAACAATGTACATACCTTAATTAAAAATATTTCATTGCTAAAAAAAAAACCCTAACCATCATCTGAGCCTTCAGCCAGTTATAATCTTTTTGCTGGTGGAGGGTCTTATAAAAAATGCAATACCTGCAAAGTACAATAAAGGAAAGTGCAATAAAATGAGGTATGCCTGTATTTAATAGAGTCTAGGAAACCTCACATAGTAATTCTCCAGATATATTTATAGTAATTTTGAAGAGGTTGGTGACCAGTTCTTTAAAGTAGGCATAGAAGAATGGACTGTTGAGATTATCTAATCTCTCCTCTACATTTCAGCACTTTAAAGATGTCATTCCATTGTCTATTGGTACTCATAGTTTCAGTTGAAATGTCAGTTACTTCTTTAATTTAAGGTAACGTCTTTTTCTCTGGTTGATTTTAAGATTTTCTCTTTATCTTTAGTTTTCAACAGTTTGACTAGGACATGCCTAAGTATGGTTTTCTTTTTATTTTTTGTCTGGGGTTTGGTGAGCTTCTTGAAGCTATGGGTTGATGTTTTTCAGCAGTTTTGGAAAATTCTCAGCCATTATCCCTTCAAATATTGCTCCTGCCCAATCTCTCTCCTTAGCTTCTAAAACTTCAATTACATGCATATTAGACTTTTTGTCAATTTCCCCCATGTCTCTTATGCTTTGTTTTGTTCTTTCCATTCTTTTTTCCTCTTTATGCTTCACCAATCTTGCTACACCGTGTCCAGTCTGCTCTTAGACTCATCCAATAAATTATTAATTTCACATATTTTTTTTCAGTTCAATAATAACTGTTTGATTTTTTTTACAGATTCCAGTTTTGCACTGAAATTCTCCCATCATTTACTTCATCTTTTCCTCTATTTTTTTAACATATTATTCAGTCATTTTTAAGTTATCCCTAGCTCCAACATCTGGATCTTTTTTAGTTCTGCTCCTATTATTTTTTCCACTTGACTATCAGTTACATTTTCCTGCCTCTTCACGTCTATAACTCTGTATGTTGGATGCTGTGTCTAAAAGAACTAGAGGCTCTGATGATAGCTTCCACCAGGAAGTGTTGCTCTTTTCCTCTAACAGGATGATGGGCTCAATCCAATCAGGGATTGAGTGAATCAGAGATGGGCTGCAGCTCTAGTGAGACTCAGTTCACCTCTACTTCATCTAGTCCTTCAGGTATGGCACTCCCATGTTTGTGTTTAAGAGCTTAATGGATCTCTGTCTCCTCGTCCCTGAAAGTTCTGCCATTCAGAAATTTTGACCTTAGCTTTTTAGCTTCCCGTTCCACGAAGGTTCAAAATCTGGCAATTGTCTTTAGGGGAAGACTCATAGTATATTTGCTGCAGGCCCTTCCTTCTCGCAAAATTTTGTCTCCTAAGCACCCCAGGACTATGAGAGTTTCCACTTTGCCTTCCTGGGCCAGCCTGCAGCCTCCTGAACTGACCCGGAACTCAGCAAATGTCTCATGAGAATATTGGACTTGTCTTTGGGGCTCCTCTAGTTTCTAATCAATCAGGCCAGTTCCACATGACTGCCAAAATCTCTGCTAGTTTCTCTTTCCCACAGAATATTTCCTCTTCTTAGATCAAGCCAGATCCTTAGCCCACACCCAGAATCTGCAAATATCCTCCCCCTTCCCCTACCCCCATGAAGAAAATAGCCTGTGTTACTCAGTTTACCTAGGAAGGGGTAAACTTTCTTCTCCGGAAATTTATTTAATTTAGTTCTCACGCTTTCACAGATCTCTGATTTTTTTAAAAATATGATTTTTAGAATTTGTCTTTTCCCCTAGTTGTTTCAGTTCCATGCTGGCCTATCACAATATATAACATTCTATTCCGAAGTGGAAGGTTTCTCTTTATTTTATAGATAAGAAAACTCAAACCCAGAGAGATGGTAAGCCACTGATTTTCAAACCAGCCTTGGCTGACCACTACTTCCCTAGAGCCACCTTGGATGTCATGGTGAGGCAAGGTAGGGAGGCTTTATTTGATTTGTTCTGAACATCTTCCTGATCAGTGACAATCATAAATTCATCATTACAATTTTAATTAGCTTTGTGGTTTTTCTTTATTTTTTGTGAGGAAGATCAGCTCTGAGCTAACATCCATGCCAATCCTCCTCCTTTTTGCTGAGGAAGACTGGCCCTGGGCTAATATCCGGGACCATCTTCCTCTACTTTATATGCGACGCCGCCACAGTATGGCCTGACAAGTGGTGCATCGATGTGCGCCCGGGATCTGAATCCAGGCCTCCAGTGGAGCGCGCACACTTAACCGCTATGCCACGGGGCTGGCCTGCTTTGTTGTTTTTCTTAATCATAGTCTAGGATCTTGTAGATACCAGCCTGGGGCAACAGTACTTTCTCAAGGGCACAGTCTCTTTCTCTTTGGACACAAAGTTTCAGATATGATGCAATTGATGGTGATTAATAAGGCAGGCTGGAGGTGAGGAGAACATTCAGCTTCTTCTCCTCATGATTCTCTGTACCCATGGGGGAGGAAACCCTGCTGCCTTCTATGCTTTCACTCTCTTCCAAGTTCACACTGATGGGAAGAATTATTCATCTGATTGTACATTTACTAGGGCTTATTACACTAGTTAGTGGGATTCCAGTGTTTTAAAGGCAAGAACCCAGACTCCACACGATTTCTTTCTTCTCTTGAATCCATGCAATAAAGTTCTCTTAACTCTGTTTCCACCTGTTGGGGGTGGGAGTGGAGGATGGGGAGGAAGCCATGCTCCTACAGGGACCAGAAAGCCTTAAGTCTCCAAATCAAGGTTGAGTTTTTCAGCTCAACTTTGTTTCCCACTTGCCTACTATTTCTTGTCCATATGTTCTCAAGTCTATATCCCAAGAAGGAAGGGAGAGTGGGTAGTAGAGTTCAAGTACCCAAACTCTGAACTCTAACACATGCCGTGTGCTGAAAAGACCAGTGTGTCTTTCATACCATCTGACACTGGTCCTTTGGTTATAACTTCAGGAAATCTGTGGACCTTTGGACTTTTTTTATCTTGGACTTGCTATCTTCCTGTACAGCTGTGCAGAAGGTGTTAGCTCTTCCCCGGGCTGGGCATCAGACTTTTCTCTTTAGTACTCACATTTCTCAAGAGGCCATATTCAATATCAAGTTTACTGAAGTGGTGTTTCCAGGTACCTTTGGAGGGCTTCTTCCTTCTATCTATCTCCATGGGTGTTCCACTTCAGCTCATCCTAAAATACCTAATTTGGTTGTTTTTTTGTTTATTTTCTATAATATACTATAATTTTCTTTAAATAAAGGGGCTATGAATTTGTTTCATATGTATTGCTTCTTTGCCAAGCACTATAAAGAGCAAAATAATGTAGATATACTTAGAACATCCAATTGTTGCAGACAAATGGAGAATTTGAAACTACCCTAGTTTTCCCTTAAATTCAATTCAGTGACAGCCTGGTATGGAGTCAATAGATTCTTCATTCTAGTGCTTTTTCTCAACTTTCTCAGTTTCATTTTGTTCAATGTGTACTCATCTACTTATAGACTTACTGTTAGAATAATGGGTTTCTGCCAAAGTTATTTTTCAAACTTTTGTCCTGTTGATTAAAAAGTTCTATCAGTCTCCCAAGCTAAGCAACACTCTGTGCTTCTGGAAAGGAAGGGCATGTGGCTAAGGTGTTTTTATTTTCTAAGTTGTTTTGATTCGCTCAAAGGATAGATCTAATCTCTGCAGTCTATTTTTAGAAATGAAATGAATGTAAGCTCAAGGAGCTTTAAATAAAAGCACCATAATTATACTTACTTCAAGGCCATGAATATTTTTTTCATCTCCTTTTGATATAACAATAACTTCAATTCACGCTATTGTTATACTTAGTAATAAAGGAGGTGAAAGAATAGATTTGCCAAAAGATGTACATGAAGACCTCCTTGCAAGGTTTACAGATAGGAAATGTGGTGCCCATTTGGTAAAAACCCTTTTGCTACTTTTAACCTGCCTCCTTCCTTAATCCCAACAATTTCTGAAGAAATATCAGTTGGGAAAAGTGAGCCCATGTCAAGGGCTGTACCCTGGCTCCAGGTCTGGTCACACTCAGTTTCACATGACCAGAGGGTGAGAACTCCTTAGAAATGTACGAGGCTTGCACAAGACTCACTCCACCAGCTCAATTCCATTTGAGGGATTTATACAAACCATGAAGAAGACTTTCTAGCTCTTGCCACCCAACTCTTGCCACCCACTGCAAAATATCAATGGTCACCTGTGAACTCTTCTGCTATGGACTGAATTGTGTCCCCTCCCCAAATTCATATGTTGAAGCCCTAACCTCCAATGTGATGGTATTTGGAGATGGGGCCTTGGGAGGGTAATTAGGGTTAGATGAGATCACGAGGGTGGGGTCCCCATGATGGGATTAGTGATCCTATAAGAAGAGACCAAAGAGCTTGCTCGCTCTCTCTCTCTCTCTGCCATGTGAAGACACAGCTAGGAGGCAGTCTTGTGCAACCCGAGGAGAGAGCTCCCACCAGACACCCACCCTGCTGGCACCTTGTTCTTGGACTTCCCAGCCTCCAGAACTGTGAGAAATAAATGTCTGTTGTTTAAGCCACTCAGTCTGTGGCATTTTATTATGGCAGCCTGAGCTAAGACATTATTCCTTGCTCTTCTGGAGAGTTAAAAAAAATGAAAGTTAAAAAACCAATGACTGTTTCAGAAGAAGCTTTCACTGAATTAGAAGTGGAAAAGGAAAAGGGCTTTGAGTTATTGCTGGAATGAAACTGAGGCCAAATTACGTTCCCTGAGCCCCTCACTAGGCAGTAGAGAGGCAAAAATGAAAGGCAAGACCCTGCCCTCACAGCACCCCTCTTCTAGGTCAGCCACTTGTAAAGGTTACTAAGCAAATAATTTCAACACGCTATGCTCAGTGCTAAGATACGGGTATGCTCTGCACGTTATGGGAACAAGCCCCACATCAAGATGATGCCTGTGCTAATCTCCAAGGACAAATAAGAATTACCTGGTGAGGAAGGGTGCGAAGGGCTTTCTACAGGGAAGGAACAGCATGAACAAGCTCAGCAAAGTCTAAGCCACTGGGTGTCACCTGGAGTGTCAAGTGTGAGGTGAGGCGCGGCCACCGTTAAAGCCGAAGGAAACCTTGAGAGAGCAAAAACCAATAGCTGGACACCCCTTTTTCCTAGCAAGGTATTGAAAAAATCCCATGGAGAATCCTAGTCATTTAAAGATGATGGGCAGCTGGTTCCAGCACAATTGGGCGTGTAGTTTTATCAGCATGCCAGAGGTAATCCTGGACTTGGACTTCAAGAGAGCTTATCCCAGTCTGCGGGCATCTGTTCTTGTGCGTGTGCCTGGGGGAGGGCAGCAGGCCAGCAGCCAGAGAGGCCTGGGAGTTCCCTTGCTGTGTCACAAACTCGCTGCGTAACCTCAGGCAGGCCAATTCCCCTCTCTAGATTTGCTTCCCCCTCTATAAAACAAAGGAATCATCTATAAAGTATTTCTCAGGGAGTGAATTTTATTCTTTCACTTAAAACTGTTTTTGAAGGGGACAGGGGGAATTTTATATATTCTGTGACTTGTTCCAGTGAGAATTTTCAAGAAGCTTAAAAAGACAGTTGTGGTAGATAGAACATATCAATTAGAAGTAGATAATAGAGATGAAGGACAGGGGAAAACAAGGATAGAGAGGCAGAGATGAGGCAATCAGCCCAAATTTGAGGTAGCGATGTCTACCTACGTGGTGGGGAGGGGGCCGCACAGAGCAGGGAGGAGGGGGCTCACAGGTTTGGCTGCATGCTTTCTAGCAGACAAAGCCAAGAAGGTCCATGATGGGTCACAGAGCGGGTGTCCCTAAGATACAAGCAAACCAATGGCTTGGAAGAAGCCACTTAATGTTAGTCTGTGTCCTAAGTTTAAAGTGAAAACGTAGTTACAGACATTCAAATATGTGTTTCAAAAAAACAGAGAGCAGTTAACTTAGGAACCCTGTCAACTGCCACGAGGCCCAGTGTAATGACCCAGAGTGAAGAAGTGTCTCGTCTTGTGCCCATTCAATTTATGAGGTACACCCCTCATAAAATATGAAAAGCTAAGAACAGAGAAATCTGAACCGTGGTCTTTGCCTGGGTTCCATGACAGGAACCAGAAAGCCTAAGCCCAGGGTGCGGGTATGGGCCCACCCCTCCTCTGGGTGCAGCCACGAACCCATCAAGTGCCCTCCTCCATCCAGAAGACAGCGCTCCCCAGTGGTTCCTTTTCATTGAGGAAACGTTAAGCCTGTGGCCCCAGGCCCACAAAGATTCTGAAGGTGATAAGCACGTGCTTCCGAATTCCCTTGCAGTGCCCAGAGGAACTTGGTTTATTCGTCTACACAGTAAGGACCTGTTGATTGCCTTATTGTGTCAGGGCACCAGCAATAAACCCGGATGGCCCAGCCCTGCTTCAGTTGGTCATCTCCTGAGCATCTGCTCCATGTGATACCAAGACATAGGCTGTGTAGTCCCTGCCACAGAAAAACTCATATTCAGAAAGTACTCCTGACCGCCTTTTGGACAGACCAGACAACCTTCAGTACTTCAAACAATGCCATCTGCAGGTACCAGCCCTCTTCCCTAGCGGTCTCAGAGGTCACATCCCTTCAACTCAAGAGGTCACCTTACCTGGGACCCTGTTCTTTCTCCTAATGAGACCACCTCATCGCTACTTCTATCTTGTTTCTTTCAGATACAGGTTTCTAGTGACCAATCAACTCTTTCTGGTTCAGAATTCTCATACCCAGGTTTAAGCACTATATAAATAAAGGTGCAACTATTTTCATAACATGGGGGGGGCATATTGTAGCCTATTTTATTTTTCAAATTTCATTTTTAAATAATACAACCATGATTCCAAAACCAAAAACTGTGAAAATACACCCAGTGAAGCGTCTCCCTGCACCTCTAGTCCCCTATCTGCTCAGTTGTCACTTCCCGCCAAAGGCCACCGTGTTTCTTATGTATTAACGTTTCTTTATGCTTATGTAAGTGAATACAAAGGCAGATTCTGGGTTTTTTTCCTCTTTTTTACACAAAAGCCAGCATGTTATACAGTTTTACTCCTTGCATTATTTCCCTTAGGAATATATCTAGGAGACCTTCCCCTGGCCATAGAAAGCATCATCGATTTTTGTATTCCATTGGCCAGATGGGTCCCAGTTCCCTGTTGACAGACATTGGGACTGGTTTCTGATTTCGCTCCTATAAACAATGCTGGTCAATAACCCTGCACATATGCCATCCTAGACTGGTGGAAACACACCTAAAGGATAAGTTCCCAGAGGGGAAGTTGAGGGTCAACAGGTATACACATTTAAGTGTGCTGAGCACTGCCAGCAGCCCTCCACTGCACTGAGACAGCTGACATTCCCACCAGTAAGGAATGGAGGGCCTGCTCTCTCCACAGCCTGTCAGCCAAGTATGTTGGCTTTTTAGACTCAGAATCAGCCCTCCAGACAAAGGCTCAGGACTGTGTAAATGCAGCCAGGCCGGAGGTGGCAGGGTAGTACTGTGGCTCAGTGCTGGCTGCTGAAGGCCCAAACAGCAAAGGTGAAACAGGGGAAGGTCTCTGTGGGCCTTGGGGCAGGCTCTCCTCCACACAGGCTCACAGCTATGGGGGGCCATGACAACACACGCCGTGAGTGTCACAGGAGCAGGGCTGTGACTGTCTGAAGCACTACTCAATCCCCACTGCCTGCAAGGCCCAGAACCCACAAGTGCTCAGTAAATGTCTGCTGAATGAACAAATGGACGCAGATGGCCAGTGGGGCCCAGCAGAGAGGGCAGGAGCTTCTCTTCCTCAGCCACTAAAAGGCACGTGCTGGGGCATAAAAGAGACTCAGAGATGGGGCTCTTCCCTGAGGTTCTGGGAAATGCACTCCTAAGACACAAGGGGGAGGAATTTTGTCAATGGATTTAGTTTTGGGACACATGTGACATCACCTCCTTTCTTGTGTGTTTGGACAGGACTGAGGGAAGTGATGAGAGAAGAAGGTGCTCATTCATCTGTTCCAAGGAAGACACTGCAAACAGTCCCTGTCGCGTTAACCTTGAAGTGCACTCAGAGGTTCAGGATGTCTTCTTCTGACATCCTGGATGTCTTTTCAGTTTCAGCCAAGAAATATCAATTCCACAGGCAGTTAAATGGGAATATTAAAATGAGCAGCTAGCTTTTACGCAGATTTCCCCTGGGAAGAGGTCCAGCAGGGGACTGCTGGGATCTAGAGAGAGCAGGGCCACCATCTGCCGTCTGTTGACCTTCTCACAATATGAGGCTGGGTCAACCTGTGGCGTCCAGGTACCCAGACTGGATGCAGAGGTGGGTCACTCCAACAAACACTTGTAGTAAAGGACTTTTGAGCCACATTACCAAAAAAGTGCACTGGATGAACTCTGGCTTGCTCAGTATCTTGGCCAAGAGCTCCCTGTTAACCACTTATAAAACCGTGGTCTGCCCCTCAGCCACCACCTCCACCTGCCAAGGCTCTCTGGGACTTTGTGGCAGGTTTATGAAATCAGAGGAACTTGCCCCTACGACCGGGATCTTAACTGCTAGAATGTATGTACTGTAGTCATTATACAGCTGCTAGAGGGAAGACACAGCCTTTTCTTCCAACTTAACACTGGAGACTTCTGAGTTCACCACAAAGGCAACTCCTGCACGAGGCTCTGGAAGGGGGCTGGGCAGGGGAGCAAGGCTAAGAGCAAACTCCTGGGCGGCCCAGGCATGAGGATAGGCAGGTGGGAGAGAGGCTGCAGCCACAGGGTCCAGTTGCTTTCTTTCACTCTTTCCTTTATCAAGGGCCTATCAGGAGTCAGACACTGTGCTAAGTGCCCACACCCCTGGCAGGCCCGGAGCCCTGGACCCACAGGCCTCAGGCCTCTATCAGGTCAAGAGAGCTCTGGACGAGGCAGCTGTAGGGGCTGCTTCTCCCAGGCCAGCCTGGGAGAGAATGCCTTCCAGTCCTTCACCTCTCTGGGCCTCAGCTTCCTCATCCAGCCCAAGAAAGGAGAAATATTCCCAACATTGTTACATAAAAACCAACAGGTAAAGAATGAGCCCATTTCTGTAAAAACACACAAACACACCCAGTTACGTGTGTGCAGAGAAAAGTCCCAAAGGATACTCCAAAATGCCCACCGTGGTGGGTTCACAGAAGCTTTTTCTTCTTTTCATTTAACTTAACTTTCTCAATTTTCTATAATAGCCTTTTGCATTTTTTTTTTTTTTTAATGAAGGGAGTTGGACTAAATGGTTTCTAAGGTTTTTCTCTAGAGGTATCACGGATCAAAATTAAAGTCACAAATTAAGGAAAAAGTTATTTGCTTCAATAATGGAGAACACACCCTACAGTTAAACATCTACCAGAAAATTCAACACCTAACCAAGGAACCGTGCCATTCGCATTCCCACAGCCCGGCGGGCCCAGCTCACATCTGGACGTAGCTGCCTTGATGCTTGGCCGTGGGTGTCCCTAAGACACCTCCTGACACTGTAGTTCAGCTCTGCCTGGGCGGCAGGTTGAGTTTCTTTCCTCTCATCTGTTTCCCATTAGTCTCCATCAGCCTCCCAGTTTCCTGGAGGTGTTTTCTATATGGTGCGGTTACCCACTAAGGAAAACCGCAACAAGAGAGCGGGGAGGCGAATTATAATAGAGCCTCTGCCAGGAGATCATGCCCATCACACTCACGTTCAGACTCCATCCCTCAATACCACCCGCACTGCAAAGGAGAACCTCCATGACAGAGTGTCTCAGAAGAGGCCACCAGGAGGGCACAGGCTATACAGTCAAGGCCTGGGTTCAAGTCTGAGCTCCTTTGTTCTAGCTTAAGTTATGTAACATCTTTGTTTCCTCATGGCTAAAAGGGGAAGAGGAGCACACAGTTCGAGCCACACGAGATCATGATGAGAATGAAATAAGAAATGTGTGTCCACGTACCTACAACATGGCCTGGCACATAGTGAGCAATCAATGTTGGCTGTGACCGCTATTGGTACTTCATTATATCAGGTATTCAGTGAGTGTTAAGTAGATCTGAATCTAAAATCTGATTGGTTAATGAGCTGCTATCCATGGAGTAAAAACCATATTATGTTCTGCCAATAGCACGAGGAGGGCAGGCAGAGCTTTCTGTTTGCTAGGAACATGAAGGTGCCCTCACCCTGCGCAGAGCCCCTCGCCTTCTTTCTACAGCAGGAGCCAATAGCCTGGGGGATGCAGCCCGACGATGGAGAATGAGGTAGTTTGCAGGCCTGCCTGGGTTGGTCACCACCCCTAGGCCCTCAGGGTTCTGACCCCTCCATCCACCCTCACATGAAGCTGACACTGTCACTGCACCCACAGCCCACACAACACACACACACCTCCCGACATGCCAGGACTCAGGAGTCACCATCTTGGTGAGCATGTTCAAAAGGTGACCAACCTCCAGGTCCAAAGCCATAAGGCCAAGGGGAGCCTGAGAGGCATGAGGAATGCAAATCAACATGGCAAGCCTGTGAGCAAACATCCACCAGGGAGGCCACCAGCCCGGCCCAGCAGGAGGGCCCAGTGAGAAGCAGAGTGTTCATTTATTCAAACCACAGGGTCTGAGAGCACGGCAGGTCTGCCGTTTTCCTTAATTAGTCCAGCCCCTAAAGGAAGAGTGTAGCTGACAGGGCAGGGTCCTCACCTGTCGAGCATAAGCGGAACAATAAATACTTCTGCAATGCTACCAGGAAGCCTGAGCTCACTTTCTTGCCACGCTCACCTTGGCACTGAGCTGAATATTTATTAGAAACTCTCTCCAACCATGACATTCAAGAGAACTGGTGGCCACTGCCCAGAATAGCAAGGCATCAGCCTGGGGGTTCTTCCCTTTCCCCAGTAAGTGAAACCCCAGGCCATCTGCAGCACAAAGACAGTGTCGAAGCCAGAGGAGGAGGGGTCTGGTGGACGGTGCTGTGCTGACACTCGGGCCTTCCCAGTGCCGACAGGAAAAGAGGTGGAGGACTGTGGGCTGTGCTTTCCGAGGATGGCACCATTCCCGCACCCACATCAGACTTTTCTTTTTATTGAAGTATAATATAAATACAGTAAAGTGCAGGAAGAGCTTGAATCTTAAGTGTACAGCTCATTGAATGTTTACACCTGTAAACCCCCATGTAACCATCACTAGATAGAAATACAGAACCTTCCCAGCATCTCACAAGGCTCCCTCACGCTCCTTCCCAATCAATACACCTCCATCCTGTGTCACCTATGTGGCCGCAGACTTTTTTTTATTGCTGTGTACTATTCTATTGCATGGATAGATCACAATTTATTTCTCCTTGACTGATGTACGGACTATTTCCTCCAGTTTGGGCCTATTATGAATAAAACTACTATGGATATTCTTGAACATGTCTTTTTAAAAAATAACAGTCTTACTGAGATATAAGACACATACTATAAAATTTGCCCTGTTAAAGCATACAATTCTATAGTTTTTAGTATATTCACAGAGTTATGCAACCATCACCTCTAACTCCGTAACATTGAACGTGTCTTGTTGTGGACATATGTCTTCATTTCTCTTGGGAATATCTCGGAGTGGCATTGCTGGCTCATAATACAGACCTTGTTTAGCTTTAGT
This sequence comes from Diceros bicornis minor, assembly GCF_020826845.1. Taxonomy (NCBI): domain Eukaryota; kingdom Metazoa; phylum Chordata; class Mammalia; order Perissodactyla; family Rhinocerotidae; genus Diceros; species Diceros bicornis. The sequence continues at coordinate 12,069,319 of NC_080755.1, read as the reverse complement.
GTTTTCTAAAGCAGAAATGTTATTCCACATCCTCATCAACACTTGGTATTGTCAGTCTCTCTAATTTTAGCATTCTGGTGGGTATGCAGTTGCACATCAGATTTAATACCACTTCTGTCTCAATTCTCCATTCTCTTATAACTAACCTAGTACAGACCGAAAGCCGCAATTTCCCTACTGAAGACTCATCCAACAATCTTTAAGGTGCATCCTTCTTCTTCTTTTTTTTTTTTAATAAACACCTGGGTAGGACTTCCAAAATGTTAGATAAAATGATAAATTAGGTTCCCTGAGTTACTTTAAAAATTGAAACAAGTACTTTAAAACATATGGTGGTACTTGAATCGATATATTTAAATGTCTCTTGATATCAGAACGGCAAAACGGAACACAGCAGATGAAGGCTCTCTATCGACACAGATCAGCGGCTCTCAAACTGTAGCCGATCCCAAAGGGCAAACAGCGTTTCAAACATTTGAAGCTCCCAAATCCTAACGTTTTCAGGGCACACAGAAGAAAGCAAAGAGCTCTGGATGGTGTGGCCGAATGGCAGCAAACGCTGGCAAATTGGACTAATAGTGCCAACGTGGCTTACAGTAGGACTTCTAAGGTGGGAATGCAGGGCCTGAAGTTAGAACACCTGTTGCTCTCACTTGAAGGAAAAAAATATGTTTTCACAGACGAAAATCCTCCTTTTGGGGTAGCAAGGGGCAAGGCACAGGTAACAACAGGTTACTGGATCACTGAAACTGAAGATTTCTATTCCAAGAAGATAAAGCTAACACAGTGTGAGAAAAAATACAATCTGTTTTCTTTCTTTGGAGGGAGAAGGGTAGTCATCATACAAACGACTAACTGGAGACTAAAAACAATGGCTGCTGATTCCATTTTCACTAAAAAACATAAGAGGTACTTTAACAGTCACCAAATACTTTTTTTTTTTTTTATTGATGTTTTAATGGTTTCTAACATTGTGAAATTTTGGGTTGTACATTTTTGTTTGTCCATCACCCCATATATGACTCCCTTCACCCCTTGTGCCCACCCCCCACCCCCACTTCCCGGGTAACCACAGTCCAGTTTTCTCTGTCCATGTGTTGGTTTATATTCCACATATGAGTGAGATCATACAGTGTTTGTCTTTCTCTTTCTGGCTTATTTCACTTAACATAATACGCTCCAGGCCCATCCATGTTGTTGCAAATGGGACGATTTTGTTTTTTTTTATGGCTGACTAGTATTCCATTGTATATATATACCACATTTTCTTAATCCAATCGTCAGTCGAGGGACACTTAGGTTGCTTCCACTTCTTGGCTATGGTGAATAATGCTGCAATGAACATAGGGGTGCATAAGCCTCTTTGGATTGTTGATTTCAGGTGCGTTGGATAGATTCCCAGTAGTGGGATGGCTGGATCATAGGGCATCTCTATTTTTAATTCTTTGAGGAATCTCCATACCGTTTTCCATAGAGGCTGCACCAATTTGCATTCCCACCAGCTGTGTATGAGGGTTCCTGTTTCTCCACATCCTCTCCAACATTTGTTGTTTTTTGTCTTGGTGATTATAGCCATTCTAACGGGCGTGAGGTGGTATCTTAGTGTTGTTTTGATTTGCATTTCCCTGATGATTAGTGATGTTGAGTATCTTTTCATGTGCCTATTGGCCATCTGTATATCTTCCTTGGAGAAGTGTCTGTTCATTTCCTCTGCCCATTTTTTGATCAGGTTGTTTGTTTTTTTGTTGTTCAATTGTGTGAGTTCTTTATATATTATGGAGATCAACCCCTTGTCAGATGTATGTTTTGCAAATAGTCTCTCCCAGCTGGTTGGTTGTTTGTTCATCTTGATTCTGGTTTCATTTGTCTTATAAAAGCTCTTTAGTCTGATAAAGTCCCACTTGTTTATTTTTTCTTTAGTTTCCCTAGTCTGGGTAGGCATGTCATCCGAAAAGATTCCTTTAAACCCAATGTCAAATAGTGTGTTGCCTATATTTTCTTCTATGAGTTTTATAGTTTCAGGTCTCACCTTCAGGTCTTTGATGCATTTTGAGTTAATTTTTGTGAATGGCGATAGCACATGGTCCACTTTCATTCTTTTGCATGTGGCTGTCCAGTTTTCCCAACACCATTTATTGAAGAGACTTTCCTTTCTCCATTGCATGTCCTTAGCACCTTTGTCGAAAATTAGCTGTCCGTATATGTGTGGTTTTATTTCTGGGCTTTCAATTCTGTTCCATTGATCTGTGTGTCTGTTTTTGTACCAGTACCATGCTGTTTTGATTACTATTGCTTTGTAGTATGTTTTGAAGTCAGGAATTGTGATGCCTCCTGCTTTGTTCTTTTTCTTTAGGATTTCTTTAGCTATTCGGGGTCTTTTGTTGCCCCATATAAATTTTAGTATTCTTTTTTCTATTTCTGTGAAGAATGTCATTGGGATTCTGATTGGGATTGCATTGAATCTGTAGATTGCTTTAGGTAATATAGACATTTTAACTATGTTTATTCTTCCAATCCACGTGCATGGGATATCTTTCCATTTCTTTATGTCATCGTGGATTTCCCTCAATAATGTCTTGTAGTTCTCATTGTATAGGTCCTTCACCTCCTTGGTAAGATTTATTCCTAGGTATTTTATTCTTTTTGATGCAATTGTAAATGGTATTATCTTTTTGAGCTCTCTTTCTGCTAGTTCATTATTAGCATATAGAAATGCAACTGATTTTTGTAGATTGATTTTGTACCCTGCAACTTTGCTGTAGTTGTTGATTGTTTCTAACAGTTTTCCAACAGATTCTTTAGGGTTTTCTATATATACAATCATGTCATCTGCAAATAGTGAGAGTTTCACTTCTTCGTTACCTATTTGGATTCCTTTTATTCCTTTTTCTTGCCTAATTGCTCTGGCCAAAACCTCCAGTACTATGTTGAACAGGAGTGGTGAGAGTGGGCAGCCCTGCCTCGTTCCTGTTCTCAGAGGAATGGCTTTCAGTCTTTCCCCGTTGAGTATGATGTTAGCTGTGGGTTTGTCATATATGGCCTTTATTATGTTGAGGTACTTTCCTTCTATTCCCATTTTATTGAGAGTTTTTATCATAAATGGATGTTGTATCTTGTCAAATGCCTTCTCTGCGTCTATTGAGACGATCATGTGGTTTTTATTCTTTGTTTTGTTGATGTGATGTATCACGTTGATTGATTTGCGGATGTTGAACCATCCCTGCGTCTCTGGTATAAATCCCACTTGATCATGGTGTATAAGTCACCAAATACTTTGCTATCCAAATTATGCATCTGGGAAAAATTGACCCTTTACACTTTCTTTGGCCAATATGTGTGGAGGGCCGGGCCCTCAGCCAGGTTAGGCATATAACCTGGAGTCAGATATCCTCGCCTTCCTCAGGCTGACATCCACGAGGGTGCCGGGAAGTACAGTGACCGGGAGAGAAAGTGGGCATGTTTATTTATCAAATCTTGACTGATCACCTACCATATTCTGGGCCAAACACAAGCACACGCCTGGCAAATAGTGCAGAAAGACACAAAGCCCCAACCAGGGCCTAATGGCCTGAGGTGAGGCAGGAGAGAAACGAGATAGAATTCTTCTTGGGGACAGAGGCAACCAGGGGCCTGTTCCCCTGGGCACCCCACGCCCCAGAAGTCACACTACAAGGCAGATGTGGAAATGCAGCCAGGGAGAGCCTGCTCCCCACACAATCCCCCGACAGTGCCCCCAGAAGTGTACAGAAACAATCAAATAAAATCACAGTCTAACAGCTAGTTGTGTTTACATGGTACCATGCAATTCATTGTTGACTGAAAACACTTTTCTCACCACATATGTGACTAACTGGCTATTTTGGAGTCATATAAACAAGCACAACCTGCTTGTACTTAACTGTCTGGACTTATGGTCAGACACAGTCTACTTATATTTAAACAAAAACAAAACACCACCAAAAATCTTAACCTAAAGAGCAAAGTGCTGATGTAGCATCAAGAGGAGAAAAAGCAAGTTTGGATTACTTTTTGTAAGAAAGAGAGAAACTTTAAACAGGAAAAAATGAGCAAATGACTATTTATACTTCAGACAAATTCCACTTTGGGGGATAAATCAGGGGAACAAGTGTGGGGTGGCCCCCGGTGGGGTACCTGAGGCCCCGCGGTGCCAGGCCACCAAGATGTCTCTAAGGCACAACGGGATGGAATAATTTCACAAAATCGCACCAAGTAAATATCTACTAAAAGTCTTTCAAATCCACAACATTCCTTTCTATCATGCGTCAAAACCTATCTTTCCCATGACAAAAGTCTGCTCATTTAGATTTCCCAAGAACTGTTTCATTTTATTAGCTTTGACTGCCACAGCTCATTATCTTCTGACACAGGCACCAGTTCTGCCCATGGTCTGCCCTCTGGTTTGGGCGTGGACAAGGCCTCAAGAGCTCTTTGCTGATTACCCTACAGCCACACCTCAGGGAGCTTGGTTCTAGGGATATGGATAGAGGGTCTTTACAAGGAAAAGCAAACTCAAACAGAATGAAGGGCACAATTAAAGAAAGGAGCATGTGCATCACAAGAGCACAGTCAAAGGGACTTCACAAGCTACATGCAGAATTGCACCATTATTTCTGATGGGAGTGCACAAACCTGCAAAGGTGTGTGAAATAAGACCAGTGTCTTCAAGCATTCACTTGGCACTCATCTATTCGATGCTATCCTACCATGAACCAAGTACTCATCAATTCATGCCCCAACGGAGGCCTTATAAACTTCCCCAATTAACTGGCCTTTGTGTTGCAAAAATCACTTTAATTTTAGTGATTTTAAATTATCTTGGATACTAACAGTGCCCATCTAAACCTTGCAGTCAGAAAATTTACAGAAATTCAGGGTATTTCCTTAGTAAATGAACTAAAGCAAATTCATTCAGGTCAAAAGTTGTGAAACCCAGAATTGTTATCATATTTTTGCAGCACAGAACATTGTGATGATCAATGGCACTAAAAATAGCCTAGAAAAAATTAGAAGTTCATAATCGGAAACAAAAACAACAACCTTATCCAAAATAGCAAAATGTCCATTAACATCACTCGCTTCCCTATGAATTATTTTGACAATAGGAAATGGAATTTAAATTTTTTTATTTAATCCCAAACTGTATTTCCCTTCCCATGTGCTCTCTGGGAAAACCTTGTTCATAAACAAAAAATTCCCAGATAACTTTTCTGCTGACTGCTTCCACAGAGCTCACCCAGAGCAGAGCGCCTCCCCCACTTGCCACTGTATGCTCCTGTCGCTTCCACAATGATGTCATGGAAAGACATCGACATGCTGTTATTATTGCCCAGTGAGAGACTGTAAAGGAAATTATGCTCTGCCTCTAGGTTTTAATTTTCCATGAAAAATTATTCTCATTGCCATAGCTGCTTAGACTGTAAAAAAGAAAAATGATTTAATTAGGAAACAGCCATAATTAGATTTTTTAAGCACACTCTTTCAACATAAAAGTTACATTACAGCACAGCTTCACCGGGTTTCATGATTTATTTTCATCAGACCATTCCAAAACACATTAAGGTGCTGAATAACAACTGAAGGAAGAAAAAAAAGGAATACTAAGCTGCTACACAGAAAGTTATCTATTCCAAAGAGCGAGGAGGAGTCTTAAGAAGCTGAGAAGAGGGAAGAAATTCAGATAGTGGATGGAGGGGAGCAGCCTCCCCTTTTGTGATTCCCTTTCCCATCCAGGAAGCACAGAGAGACACAACAGGCTCTCTCCATCTGACAGACAGTGATGATGAGGATGAGAATGACGACGATAAAGAAGTAATCGTGCTCACTTCAGCAGCCCATGTACTAAAATTAGGATGATACTGAGAAGATTAGTATGGCCCCTGAGGGAGGATGACGCACAAATTCGTGAAGTGTCCACATTTTTTGTAGCGATGTGTGGTGATGGATGTTAACTAAACTTATTGTGTTGATCATTTCACAACATATGGAAATATCAAATCATTACGTTGTATACCCAAAACTAATACAATGTCATACATCCATTATACCTCAACAAAACTGGGGGGAAAAGAAGTAATAGCAGTAATAGGGGAGGAAGTAGAAGGAGGAAGACAGCTAACACTGTTCAACAGAGACTTGACCTAATGAAAGCACAACGTGATGGGTGTCGTAACAACACTCCTAGGGTTTTTCTGTGGTCTGTTCATGTGTTTGTGTGTGTGTGCATATGTGTGTATACAAGTGCATGCCAGAAATTGAACCAAAGAAGTCTGATTCCAGAACCTGAAAGATTTGTTTACTTGTCACCTCCTCAGAAGTTCAAGGGATGATTCAATGCTAAGCCTGGGAACTTCCTTTCAAATATATCTAAAAAAATTAAGTGGAGAGTAAAAAATTATGTTATTTAGAAGTAATGAAATCTGTGTGATTCCATATTAAAAAAACATTAAGCTGCTCCTTCTTTTTTTTTTTTAATTCTACCGGAAACAGCAAGAGTTTTACCAATGGTCTTCGAGACATTTTAAAATTCCAAACATCGAACTCTAACAGCATCTGTTGACAATTTTACAAGTTCATCCTATATTTAAAACAGGTTTAATTTTATCTAGTAAACCACATAGCCAAGACTGCTTCTTAGTTCAATATCTTGGCAACAGGTCAACAGAAATGTCAACATGTCACTGAAAAAAGCAAGACATTAGGCCTTGCTGCGGAGACCTGGCTAAACAGCCTGTGAGACAGGCAGTCAAAACTCAGAAAAATCTCTATCCAGTTAAGAGTTCTTCGGAAGGATAAATCAATGGAGGTTGAAACTTACCAGCAGAATCCTCTCAACTCTTTTAGGAGCAACTCCTATATGGGAAGCACAGTTCAGGAGTGTGGTCATGTTACTATACAGGGAGGTGTTGTTATGGAGACAGCTTTGAAGGCTCCCTGGCAATCCCAGGGTATAATTAAGGCTAGTGATCACGGAACAGCCAGCAGGGTGGTCTCCATGGAAACCATCAAACATACATTTTCACAGGCACAGCAACTGTTCTGAATCAATGACTCTTTATATAGGTTTAAAAACATTGTCAATGGTGCATCAATTGCCTCTTGTTAGATAACATCTGATTTAAAAAGCTGAGAGAGACCTTGTTCTCATGCATGCTGAATTCTGAGCAGTGTCTAGAGTGGGCAGTCCACCACTAAATTTACTACCTAGAACTAGTGAATACAAATGGTAAATTCAGACTCAGGAAATCAATGGTTAATTTGGTGAAAGAATTAAACCAGTGGTTGACAGAGTCAAGAAGGGTCTGCCAACTGTTGGCACTCACTATTCTAGGGCTGTCTAAATATTATTCAACCCTCTCAGTATGGTAGACATTATTATTATATGTGTTTACAGAGGAGAAAATGAAGCACACACCTAGAAAGTGGCAGACCTGGGACTCAAACCTAGGTCAAAATTAAGTCTTGGTCTGGGTTTCTATGACTTTACATAATGCTCTGTGTTTACACAGCACTTTGTCACTCCCCAGCTATCTTCACATACATTATCTCATATATTCTGCTTTTATCTTGAAACATTGAGGAGTCCGAGTTCTAGAATCTTCTAATTTTGCAATATTTTACCCCTTTTTCCTTGCCTCCTTGCTCCACTTCTGCATTCACCACACATTCCAGGTTTGAAGACTCACATGGGACCATGTCTAAGAAGGCTTCCCCATCTTGCACCCAGACTGTGAGAACAGCATTCTATCCTAAGCAGCAATGGGAAGGCAAACTCCATTCCATTAGCATGAATTTTAACTGTTCAAACTCTAAATAAAAACAGGAACAAACATTCCACTTAACCACTTATAGCATTTACACATAATCTTCCATGAGAGAAGGTGGAATTTAGTAATAGGGATGGAAGAAGGCCAGATTGCTGAGTGGTTTCCTATTTTATTCTGATCGGTTCTATTACAGACTTTAAATCTGGCAAATGCTTTATTAAGTAGGCACTGATAGTTAATAATATGGCTCCCAGCAGATCATCATTATATATAATCCTACAGTTGAATGTACATGCATCAGCATTTAGTCTTCAATATCAGAGACAGTCAGCACTGTCAGAGCTCATTAGAATCATAACATTTTTTGAGCTATCTTTAGATACTAGTCCAGACTCCTCGCCTTATGGACAAAACAGCTGAGGACTAGAGGGGCTCAGTACAGAGCCATCAAAACCAAATAGTGAATACTCTTTCCTTTCCTTTTCCCCATGAAACCTCTGTCCCTCTACCACGCGTCTCATGGGAAAGCCCCCCTCCTATCTATCACTGCCCTTCAGCAAAAAGGCTTTCCATTTTCTCTAAAGCGAGCCCCCCATCCTCCTTCCACCTCCCATTGAACCTTGTTCTCCCAATTTCCCCTCACTCCCTAGCATCTTTAAATCTCTCTGTATAAGGGTGTCTTCTTTTCTAGTTTCAAGCCTGCCCAAGTCCTTCTTTTCCTAGAAAAGAAGTTGTCTTCACTAGATCTGGCTCTCCCCCTGCCCACCCCCAATCACAATCTTCTCTCCACTTCTTATGCATTCTTGGGTATTTATGATCCATCTTCTGCCCCACTCCCATCCCTACCCTTTACCAAAACTGTTTCCTCAAAGGCTAGCAATGTCCTTGCTCTAGTCTTTTCTCAATCTGGTGCCATTTTGCTTTACTCTTTAAAATGCTTCCTTAGACGTCACCAAACTGAACTTTCCCGGTTCCCCCTTTTACCTCCCTGCTAGTTTTTCTCTCTCCTCTCTTTATTGGTCCCTGGCATCCACGCATCTCCCAAGGTAAGTCCTAGGCCTCTGCTCTGCTCTGCCCAAATCCTTTCCCTCTTTCAGTGAGCTCACAGATTTATTCATTTTCTTGATTTCAACTCCATCTCTACAGGCAAGGCCCAAATAGACATGCAAAGCCCTGATCTCTCACCTACATTTCACTCCATGTTTCCAACACAAAGCAGCTCCTTTTAGATGTTTTGCACCATACACATTTGTCTAAAATCTATTTCACCAGGTTTCTCTCCCAAAGATGTTCTTTCACAAGCACACCCGTTCTGGCTGTACTGCCATGGATTTCCCATGTCTCTAGCTACAAACCTGGGAGGCATTTGTGTGCCCATCCATCACTCCTTGTCTACAAACTCTCACCACACGCTCCCTCCTGTTCTAAAATGATCTGAGTCTTTGTCATCTAAGTCTTTTATCATATCACACAATTATATGATAAATAATTAATATTTATTTTTCTTCAAATTGTCAGGCAAGTTGACCTTTCATCTTTATTCTTGCCATCACTACCTTGATTTACGTTCCTTCTAAATGCTTGGAACACATTTCCAATCTGTTTAAAGCACCACTGCTCCAATCACCAGTAAGGAGATCGAAACAGTAATCAAAAACCTCCCCAAAAATAAAAGTTCAGGACCAGATGGCTTCCCTGGTGAATTCTACCAAACATTCCAAGAAGACTTAATACCTATCCTTCTCAAACTCTTCCAAAAAATTGAGGAGGAGGGGAAGGTCCCTAACTCATTCTACGAAGCCAACATTACCCTGAGACCAAAACCAGACAAGGACAACATAAAAAAAGAAAATTACAGGCCAATATCACTGATGACATCGACGCAAAAATCCTCAACAAAATACTAGCAAATCGCATACGTTAAAAAGATTATACACCATAATCAAGTGGGATTTATTCCAGGTATGCAGGGATGGTTTAACATTCGCAAATCAATCAACGTGATACACCACATTAATAAAATGAAGAATAAAAATCACATGATCATCTCAATAGATGCAGAGAAAGCATTTGACAAGATACTGCATCCATTTATGATAAAAACTCTGAATAAAATGGGTATAGAAGGAAAGTACCTCAACATAATAAAGACCATATATGAGAAACCCACAGCTAATATCATCCTCAATGGTGAAAAACTGAAAGCTATCCCTCTAAGAACAGGAACCAGACAAGGATGCCCACTGTCACCACTCCTATTTAACATAGTACTGGAAGTCCTAGCCAGAGCAATCAGGAAAGAAAAAGAAATAAAAGGGATCCAAATTGGAAAGGAAGAAGTGAAATTCTCACTATTTGCAGATGACATGATTTTATATATAGAAAACCCTAAAGAATCCACCAGAAAACTTTTAGAAGTAATAAACGAATACAGTAAAGTTGCAGGATACAAAATCAACATACAAAAATCAGTTGCATTTCTATACACTAACAACGAAGTAGCAGAAAGAGAAATTAAGAATACAATCCCATTTACAATTACAACAAAAAGAATAAAATACCTAGGAATGAACTTAACCAAGAGGTGCAAGAGCTGTACATGGAAAACTATAAAACATTGCTGAAAGAAATTGAAGACGACACAAAGAAATGGAAAGGTATTCCGTGCTCGTGGATTGGAAGAATTAACATAGTTAAGATGTCCATACTTCCTAAAGCCATCTATAGATTCAATGCAATCCCTATCAAAGTTCCAACAACATTTTTCACAGAAATAGAACAAAGAATCCTAAAATTTATATGGAACAACAAAAGACCCCGAATAGGTAAAGGAATCCTGAGAAAAAAGAACAAAGCTGGAGGTATCACACTCCCTGATTTCAAAATATACTACAAAGCTATAGTAACCAAAACAGCATGGTACTGGCACAAAAACAGACACACAGATCAATGGAACAGAATTGAAAGCCCAGAAATAAACCCACACATCTATGGACAGCTAATCTTTGACAAAGGAGCCAAGAACATACAATGGAGAAAAGAAAGTCTCTTCAACAAATGGTGTTGGGAAAACTGGATAGCCACGTGCAAAAAAATGAAAGTAGATCCTTACCTTACACCATACACAAAAATTAACTCCAAATGGATTAAAGACTTGAATGTAAGACCTGAAACTATGAAACTTCTAGAAGAAAACATAGGCAGTACTCTCTTCGACACTGGTCTTAGCAACATATTTTCAAGCACCATGTCTGACCGGGCAAGAGAAACAATAGAAAAAATAAACAAATGGGACTACATCAAACTAAAAAGCTTCTGCACAGCAAAGGAAACCATCAACAAAATGAAAAGATAATCTAACAACTGGGAGAAGATATTTGCAAACCATACACCTGATAAGGGCTTAATCTCCAATATATAAAGAACTCATGCACCTCAACAACAAAAAAACTACCAACCCAATTAAAAAATGGGCAAAAGACCTGAACAGACATTTCTCCAAAGAAGATATACAGATGGCCAACAGACACATGAAAAGATGTTCAAAATCATTAACTATCAGGGAAATGCAAATCAAAACTACAATGAGATATCACCTCATGCCCGTCAGAATGGCTATAATTAACAAGACAGGAAACAACATGTGTTGGAGAGGATGTGGAGAGAAGGGAACTCTCATACACTGCTGGTGGGAGTGCAAACTGGTGCAGCCACTATGGAAAACAGTATGGAGATTCCTCAAAAAATCAAGGATAGAACTACCATATGATCCAGTTATTCCACTGCTTATTTATCCAAAGAACTTGAAAACACCAATGCGTAAAGATACATGCACCCCTGTGTTCATTGCAGCGTTATTCACAATAGCCAAGACTTGGAAGCAACCTAAGTGCCCATCAAGGGACGAATGGATAAAGAAGATGTGGTATATATACACAATGGTATACTACTCAGCCATAAGAAATGATGAAATCCAGCCATTTGTGACAACATGGATGGACATTGAGGGTATTATGCAAAGTGAAATAAGTCAGAGGGAGAAGGTCAAATACCGTATGATTTCCTTCATTAAGTAGTAGATAATAACAACAATAAACAAACACATAGAGACAGACATCGGATTGGTGGTTACCAGAGGGGAAGGGAGGAGGGAGGAGGGCAAAAGGGATAATTCGGCACATGTGTGTGGTGATGGGTTGTAATTAGTATTTGGGTGGTGAACATGATGTAATCTATGCAGAAATAGAAGTATCATGATGTACACCTGAAATTTATACAATGTTATAAACCAATGTTACTGCAATAAACAAAAAATTTTAAAAAAATTAAAAAAAAAAAAAGCACCACTGCCATATTAACCTGCTTAAAACATTATTTACCCGTGGTCAGTCCCATTCAGAGGCTCACAGTAGTCTCTGTGGAGGCTTTTCCTCTCACACCTCCACACTCTCCTCCTCCTTTAGTCAAATTTATTTCCTCATGCTTCCCCACTGCATATCTTGCCTCAGGGCCCCTGCCACTCATCCTGCAGGCCCTCCTTCCAGCCTTCCACCTTTCCCAGGCAACCAGCACTAGTAGGGGCCAGTTTAGTCACTCCGTGGCCTCAGCTACTCACAGACCTCTCCCTTTTCCCAACTCCTGAAGTCAGTACCAGCCGGCTCAGCAATGTCCTTTAACAGTCTTACTCTTGTCACTTCTACCTTCTCTTCTAGATTATAAAATGCCCTAGGCAAGCACTACTCATATACTAACGCATTCCTCCACCCCACATTCCAAAGGCTTCTGAACAAATGTTGACTGATTGGAAGAATCATGTCCAAAAAGAAAGCCATTCAAAGAGAGACCATATAACCTTGATATAAGACATTTCTAATACCACCAAAACGATAAGAATCTAGTATGTCTTAAAATCCCATGGAATAATAGCTGTTTCAGGCAGGCAGTAAATTATGACACTGTTGGGGAAGGGACTAGGGGAGGCGAGCGAGGCACCTAGGGTGTGACATTTAAGGAAGCACTCATTCATTCTCAGGTGCGACCCTCCACTGCATGGCCCTGAGCCTCGTGAGAGCCACCCTAGTCCCTGCCTTGTGCACCTTAAAGATGAAACTCTAACAATCAAAAAACAAACTAAACCAAATCAAGAGACACATTCTAGGTAAACTACAGAAAAGTTCTTTTCTTAGAGCTATAAAAAGAACAGATCAGAAAACCAAGAACAGACTTGGTTTTCTGGTCTACCTCTGCCTTCAGGGTACTAAATTGTGGCAGCATCTCTGGTATTAGCTTAAAGGAAGAAAGCATTCTTATGGAAAGAGCTTTGAAATGTGGAGGAAACACTCAGGACTCTAGTGTGGGGGCGGGGGGGGGGGTGCTGTGCTGCTCTCTGGAAATGCCTCTCCTCTCCTGGGTTCATCGTCAACATAAACTCACTCTGGCCTCAGCTGCTTCTTCCCAATGGATGCTGAGAACTCCAGCTGGTTTGAAGTTAACAAGGATGAGACAAGGCACTACTCAATCCAGGACAAATTCTCATCTGAGAACTTAAATCTGCTGGAGAAACCCACTAGGAGAAAAATGAAAGCTCATACCACATCTTCTTTATATGTTTTTCATTGCTTTTCTCTTAAATTTATTCACTTTTTCCAGAATCTATGCTTTACATTACAAGTGGGGAGATATCCCAAGACTTTACGAAGATGCAGTTAGATTTCGCATGGCTGAATTTGCCAAAATGAAAGGAAGAATTTTTTTTCAAGTTGCTAAATATTGTTATTTTTAGCTTCTTAGACTGTTTCTCCAATTCCCAAAGAGAAAAACGATAATAATAGTGATAACAATATAAAGCGACTTAGAATGCACTTCTTTTCCATGGTGAGCATTCTCAACCCAAGGAAGATACTGAGAAAGATGAGGACCAGAGAGAAGCATGGATGCCCTCCCTCAGAACTTGGAAGTGATGAAGTTGATGTGACAACTCCTTACAAAATGGCAGAGAATGAGTCCTTTCGGAGCAAGGAAAAAGGCACTCTCAGTCCCCGAATGACCTCTTTGCCTGTGTATCTTTGAGTTTTTCACAGATTCCAAATTCTCCTCTGGGGCCAATGGAATATCTTTCTGAGTCACTTTCTGAATATGCTGGCACCCAGTAGAGTCACAATGACATCATGGGGAAATGCTGTATTGCTAAATACAATTATGTATTTAAAATGTCAGCACATTTTGATGCGTAGGTGGCCCAAAGAATGGGTAAATATTCTGCTACTGAGGATAACAGAGTTTGTTTTCAAATATAAAAGAAAAAGGAGAGAGAAAAGGAGAGAGATTGTTTGATGTACTGAGGCTCGACGAGACCTTAATGGCTCATCTAATCCAATCCTCCACATTTAAGAAGGATTAGCCTTAAACCACAGCAGCCAATTAAAAATCCTTCCACTTTTGAATTAACTACAGAGGAGGAAATTATAAACCTCCCTCAGAGTTTAAGAAGAAAAGAAAAAACAAGACAAATAAAAAGGAGACTCATGAAAGTAGTAGCCAAATAGGCAAAGCCACATAGAGTCATGCGCCGCATAACGACCTTTCAGTCAACAACGGACTGCATCTATGACGGTGCTCCCAAGAGATTAGTACCATATAGCCTAGGTGCGTAGCAGGCTATGCCATCCAGGTTTCTATAAGTGCTGTGGGGGAGGAAGGAATTTTCCTCTACCCTTCTAAGTTTTTCCGGCTGGTCTAAAAAGAACTAAATTGACATGAGACAGATTAACAGGAGAAAAACAAACAAAAGTTTAATAACATGTACACAGGGGAGAAACCCAGGAAAACCACGTGACCGGCCAAAATGGCTGAAGCCACTACCTTAAATACTATCCTCAGCTAAAGAAAAAAAAGATGTTGGGAGTGGGGAGAGTCAGGGACTTCAAAGGAAAGGAAGGCAATTCACAGGTAGGTGAAAAGGAGCAAATGTTTGGAAAATGAGTGTTTGTTGGCCACAGAGAAACAGAAGAACACAGAGAGGAGCCCAGCAAACAGGTTTTTATAGGTTCCTCCCTATATAGAACTACCATCTAGCTCATGTTATGCTAAAGTGATAGCTCACTTCCTGAGACAGGTTTCTTTTTTTTTTTCTGAATTCTTTTAGGCAGTTAAGGGGGAGGTAACAAGAAAAACTCTCTGAGTCTTTTGCTTCTTAAAAATAATCAGCCTAAAATAATCCTCGTGTTAAAGAGACACATTTTGGTGTGGCCAATTTTGTTCCCCTTCAGTACACACTATGATGTTTGCACAATGATGAAATCACCTAATGAGTTAAGCGATGCATGACTGTACAGAAAGTAAAAACGTCCTTCCTAATCCTAAAAGACAAGATCTAAGCACGATTCTTTGAGCACTACTGCTTTACAGCTTTCAGGGATGATTTACACGCCATAAAATTCACCCATTGTAGGGGCTGGCCTGGTGGTGTAGTGGTTAAGTTCATGGGCTCTGCTTCAGCGGCCCGGGGTTCGCAGGTTCGGATCCCGGGTGCAGACTTACGCACTGCTTATCAAGCCATACTGTGGCAGGCGTCCCACATATGAAGTAGAAGAAGATGGGCACTGATGTTAGCCCAGGGCCAATCTTCCTCAGCAAAAAGAGGAGGGTTGGCAATAGATGTTAGCTCAGGGCTACTCTGCCTCACAGAAAAAAAAAAAAGAAAAATCACCTATTGTACATGTAAAATTCAATGACTTTTAGTAAACACATTTAATAAATTAATTTAAATGATGGTGCAACCATCACCACAACCCAGTTTTAGAACTTTTCCATTACCTAAAAAAAGGTCCCTCGAACCTTTTTGCAGTCAATCTCTGCTCCAAGAAACCATCAGTATGCTTTCTGTCTCTATAAATTGTTTTGGACTTTCACATAAATGGAATCATACTATATGTATGCTTTTTTGATTGGCTTCTTTCACTTAGCATAATGTTTTTTTTTTTTAATAATTTTATTTATTTATTTTCTTCCCCCCAAAGCCCCAGTAGATAGTTGTATGTCATAGCCGCACATCCTTCTAGTTGCTGTATATGGGACTCGGCCCCAGCATGGCTGGAGAAGTGGTGCGTAGGTGCGCGCCCGGGATCCGAACCCGGGCCGCCAGCAGCGGAGCGCGCGCACTTAACCGCCAAGCCACAGGGCCAGCCCGAGCATAATGTTTTTGAGATTCACTTATATTGTAGCAATGCATTCATTTTTATTGCTGAATAGTATCCCACTGAATGTATATACTACATCTTGTTTATACATTCACCAGTTGATGGACATTTAGATTGTTTCCAGTTTTTGGCTATTATGAATAATGCTGCTATGAGCATTCATGTTTAAGTCTTTTTGCTACACATCTTTTCATGTCTCTTGAGTAGATTCCTAGGAATAGAATTTCTGGGTTGTACAGTCAGTTTATGCTTCACCTTTTAAGAAATTACCAAACAGTCTTCCGAAGTGGCTATACCATTTTGCATTCCCATCAGTAATTTATGAGGGTTCCAGTTTCTCCACATCCTCATCAGCACTTAACATTACCTACATTTTTTTATTATAGCCATCCTAGTGAGTGTGTAGTGGTATCTCACCATGGTTTTAATTTGCATTTTCCTAATGTCTAATGATGTCGAGGTCCTTTTTGTGCATTCGTGAACCATCCATACATCTTCTTTAGTGAAATATCTATTCAATTCTTTTGACCACTTTCAAATTGGGTTGTATGTAGTCTCATTAAACTGTAAGAATTCTTTATATATTCTGGATACAAATCCTTTATCAGATATACAATTTGCAAATATTTTATCCCAGGCTGTGGCTTATCTTTTCATTTTCTTAATGATGTTTTTTAAATTCCAAGAGATTTTAATTGAAATGAAATCCAATTTATCAATTATTTTATGGCTCATGTTTTTAGTGTCAAATCTAAGAACTCTTTGCCTAATCCAAGGTCATCAAGATTTTTTCCATGTTTTCTTCTAAGAGTTTTTTAGTTTTAGCTCTTACATTTAGGTCTACGATCCATTTTGAGTTAATGATGTGAGGCAAGGGTCTAAGTACTTTTTTTTTTTGGCATATGGATATCTGACTGTTCCAGCACCATTTGTTGAAAAGAAAATCCTTTCCCACTGAATTGCCTTGGAACCTTTGTTGAAAATCAACAGACCATGAATGCCTATCCTTACGCCAATACCACAACGTCTTGATTATTCTAGCCTTATAGCAAGTTTCCAAATTGTGTAGTTTAAGTCCTCCAACTTTGTTTTTCTTTTTCAAAATTGTTTTGGCTATTGCATTTCCAAATACATTTTAGGATCAGTTTGTGAATTTGTACAAAAAAGCCTACTGAGATTTTGATAGGGACTGCATTCAATCTACTGATCAATTTAGGAAGAATTACCATCTTAACAATATTGAGTCTCTCCCTTTATTGAGATCTTTAATTTCTCTCAGAAAGGTTTTGTAGTTTTCTGTGTAGAAATCTGGCACTTCTTTGTTAAATTCCAAAGTATTTTTTTCTTTTTGATGCTATTGTGAATGGAATTGTTTTCTTAACTTCATTTTTATGAACAACTGTTCATTACTAATATATAAAACTATAATTGATTTTTGTACATTGATCTTGCATCCTGAGACCTTGAGAAATTGTTTATTAGCTCAATTAATATTTTGCAGATTCCTTAGGGTTTTCTACATATAGGATAATGTCATCTGTGAATACATTTTTGTTGTTCTATTGCACTGCCCAAAACCTCCATACAATGTTGATAGAAGTGGTGAGAGTGAACATTCTTGTGTTGCTCCCAATCCTAGGGGGAAAGTATTCAGTCTTTCACCATTAAGTATAACGTTAGCTATAGGTTTTTCACAGATCCTCTTTATCAAGTTGAGGAGGTTCCCTTCTATTACTAGTTTGTTGAGAGTTTTAAATCATGAATGGATGTTGGATATTGTCATACGATTTTTCTGTACCTATTGACATGGCTATACATTTTTGTTCTTTACTTTATTAATATAATGTACTACATTAATTTTCATATGTTAAACCAACTTTGCATTCCTGGGATAAATCTCACTTGATCATGGTATATAATCCTTATATGTTGCCAATTTGGTTTGCTAGTATTTTGTTAAAGATCTGTGTTCATGAGGGATCTATGTCAACGAGGGATACTGGTCTGTAGTTTTCTTACGATTTTTTGTCTGGCTTTAGCATCAGTGTAACTTACCTTATAAAATAAACTGCGAGTTATTCCCTCTTCCTCTACTTTCTAAAAGAATATGCAAAGAAAAATATTTCTTCTTTAAATGTTTGATAGAATTCATCAGTAAAGCCAATTGGGCCTGAGCTTTTCTTTGTGGAAAGATCTTTAATTACTGCTTACATTTATTTACTTGTTATGGATGTATTAAGATTTTCCATTTCTTTTTGAGTCAATTTGTGCCTTTCTGGGAATTTGTCCATTTCATCTAAATTGTCTAATCTGCTGGAATAAAGTTATTCATAATATACAATCCTTTTAGTTTCTATAGGATCATTAGCCATGTACCTTCTTTCATTTCTAATTTGTTTTTCTTTTCTTTTTTTTTTTGTGAGGAAGATCAGCCCTGAGCTAACATCCATGCCAATCCTCCTCTTTTTGCTGAGGAAGACTGGCCCTGGGCTAACATGTGTGCCCATCTTCCTCCACTTTATATGGGACGCCGCCCACAGCATGGCCTGACAAGCGGTGCATCGGTGCGCGCCCAGGATTCAAACTGCTACACCACTGGGCTGGCCCCTAATTTGTTTTTTCTTTTTGCTGAGGAAGATTGGCCCTGAGCTAACATCTCTGCCCATCTTCCTCTATTTTGTATATGGGATGCCACCACAGCATGGCTTGAAGAGTGATGCGCAGGTCTGCACCCAGGATCCAACCCTGTGAACCCTGGGCCACTGAAGCAGAGCATGCAAACTTAACTACTATGCCACCTGGCCAGCCCCCCATTTCTTTTTGATAATTTGTATTTTCTTTCTTATTTTATTGGTCTGTCTAGCTAGAGGTTTGTCAATTTTGTTGATGTTTTCAAAGAACCAAAATTGATTTTATCTATTGTTTTTCTGTTTCCTACTTCATTAATTTCCACTCTAAACTTTATCGTATCCTTCCTTTTGCTGGCTTTGGGTTTAGTTTGCTCTTCTTTTTTTAGTTTCTTAAAGTGGAACTTAGGTTATTGATATGAGACCTTTCTTCTTTTCTTATATGGGTGTTTACAGCTATAAATTTCCCTCTAAGCACTATTTTAGCTGCATCCAATAAATTGAGATGTTATATTTTTGTTTTTATTTGATTCAAAATCTTTTAAATTTCCTCTGTGATTTCTTCCTTGCCCCATGGGCTATTTACAAGTATGTTATTTAATTTCCAAATAAATGAGATTTTCTTAGATTTTTTTTCTGTTGTGAATTTCAAATTTAATTCTGCTGTGGTCAGAGCACATACTTTATATGACTTCAAACGTTTTAAATTTACTGAGACTTGTTTTGTGACCCAGGATAACATCTATCCTGGAGAATATTCCATGTGTGCTTGAGAAGAATGTATTCTGCAATCAGTGGGTGGAGTGTCATATAAATGTCAGTAGGTCAAGTTGGTTGATAGTGTTGTTCAAGTCATCTATATCCTTCTGCATCTTAACTTTTCTATCTAGTTATTCTACTAACTGTTGAGAGTACAGTAGTGGAACCTCCAATTATTAGTGTTGAATAGTCTATGTCTCCTTTCTATTGTCACTTTTTGCTTCATATATTTTGGAGTGCTGTTGTTAGGTGTGTATACATTTATAACTTATATCTTCCTAACGTATTAACTCTTTTATAATCATTAAATGTCCTTGTTTTTCTCTAGTAATATTCCTGTCAAAAAGTCTATTTTGTGTGATTTTAATAAAGTCATTAACCTGGCTCTCTTATGGCTCCTGTTCGCACAGTTTATGTTTTTCCATCCTTTTACTTTTAGTCTATTTGTGTCTTTCAATCTATGGTGTGTCTCTGGTAGACAGCATATAGTTGAATCTTGCTTTTTTATCCAGTTTGACAATCTCTGCCTTTTGAGTAGAGTATTTGGTCCATTCATATTTAATGTAATTATTGATATGGCTGCAAGCAACAAATCTCTCAATCTTTATCTGAGAATGTCTTTATTTCTTGTTTATACTTGAAGGATAGCTATGCTGTATACCAAATTCTTGGTTAACAGGTTTTTCTTTCAGCATGTTAAATGTGTTATCTTCTGCCTTCTGGCATCCATTGTTTTTGATGAGAACTTAGCCATTAATTGTATTGTTGTTCTCTCATATGTTTTGAATCATTTTTCTCTTGCTGCTTTCAAGATTTTCTCTATGTCTTTCAACAGTTTGGTATTATTATGTGTCTAGGTATAGATCTCTTTGTGTTTATCTTCCTTAGAATTCATTGAGCTTCTTGGATCTGTAAATTTATTTTGTTTTTTCATCAAATTTGGGAAGTTTTCAGCCACTATTCTTTAGATATTTTTTTCTACCCCTTTCTCCTCTTCTTCTGGAATTATTATACATATGTTGATATGCCTGGTGTTGTCCCACAGGTCTCTGAGGCTCTGTTCATATTTCTTCAATTTTTAAAAAATCTTTGTTCTTTAGATTGAATAATTTCTTTTGTTCTACCTTCCAGTTTACTTATTCTTTCTTCTGCCTTCTCAAATCTGTTGTTGAGTATCTCTAGAGAATTTTTCATTTTATTTCAGTTATGGTACTTTCAACTCCAGAATTTCCATTTTTTTAATCATTTCTATTATTTACTGAGATTCTGTATTCATTGAGTCTTTCCTTTAGATTCAAGTAGCTGCTTTACAGTCTTTTTCTGCTAATTTCTACATCTGAGGACAGATACTCAGACATAGTTCCTATTGACTGTTTTTTTCCTGTGCATGGATCACACTTTCTTGTTTCTCTGAATGCCTCTAACTCTTTTGTTGAATACTGGACATTTTAAATTATATATGGTAGCAACTCTGGATTCTGACTTTTTCCCAGAAAATTTTTGTTTGTATTGTTTTTTTTTGCTTGTTTAGTAATTTGCCTGGACTAACTCTGTGAAATCTGTCTCCCACATAAGGTACAGTTGCTGATGTCTTTACTAAATTTTTTTTCTTGTTTATATTTTTAAGCCTGACTTCCTAGGTGTCATTCCCATGTCTGCATAGCTTAGTGTTCTGGCAAAGACCAGTCAGAGGTTTTGCTTAAACATCTTGAGCCAGAAAGGCTTGTTCTCTCTGCTTCTGACTCTGTAGTGGGCTGCGGAGCACACTCAAACTTCAGGCTGTTTTCATGTCTCCCCAAGCTTTTACTTTCTGCTGGTTCTCTCACATCTCCTCTGTGTGTACACAACAGGCTCTGTTGGCCAGGGATGTGTGAGTTCCTTGGGCACACTCTATCTCTGTTGCACAGGCACACAGATTAAGGTCAATCTGGGATATACGGAGAGCTATCAAGCCCCTGATGTCTGTCTCACCTCCCAGAACTACCTATTAAGTCCCCAGCTAGACCACTGGTCCATTGCTTGGCCCAAAAAGGCCTGTAAACCCAAGGTAGTGGAGCTACTGGCTCTTCTTGTTCATCTACCACTGAGATGGCAACTGACGGTTCTCCACATAGAGTGAGCCCCTTCTGGAAGCAGCAGCAAAGCTGCTGGTTGTCACAATCTGTCCTGCTCTGGTTGGAATATCACACTGACAGAGCTAGAGAGAAGGGTACAGGAGCAACCCTAGGCAAGAACACCACAAACTCATGCTGTTCCTACCCAAAGTTTAGTAGTTTTCATGAACAAATGCTTCTCAATTTGTTGTATGCCTTCGGTCAATTTTTAGAATGCTGAAATGGATATTTCCAATAGTTTTTTTCCAGTTTTATAGTTGCTTTTTGGGGAGAGGATTTGCCAACCTCCTCATTCTATCATGCTGGAAGTCAGTATCTCAGCCACTCTTCACATTCTGCTGGAATTAGAATTATTAAAGCTATTAAAAAGTAGACCATGCAGGTGAAAGTATCACTGTGAAATCTTATTTTCAAAGAAAAATGTTTGCTTTTGTTTTCTGGGGGAAAAAATCAATCAACAAACAGAGCAATGACTAAAGGCACAAGTTTAAATGAGATTAAATTAATCTCATTAATTAATCATCAGATTAAATTAATTAAGAAATCTTACTCCTCAGAAGCAGCACCTAGGGCCCTGCAACTTGACTCCTTCACAGACATTAGAGAAATGAAATGCTCCACTAGAACGAAGCAAGTCCCAGAGCATTTCAGTTAAGACTGTGCAACCCACAGCTGCTTTTGTGCTTCTTCTGTTGCCTCTTAGTTGCCCACCTCTCTATTTTATGCTTCGACCACAGTCAATCAGATACACATTGGGAATTCTTATAATAGTCCCTTTTTTGAAGGCTTCAACAAAGTCCCTCAACCTGGCCATTTATCTATTTTCCTTTCTCTGTTACCTCGTACAGGCTGACACCTCTTGGGCAAGTCCCTTGAGCTCTGACTTCCTCAGAACCCCAAGGAAGGAAAATAAGAACAGCCCCATGCATCCAGGAGTCCAGTATCTCATAACTGGAGAAGTCTTAGAGATTTTTTGGCAAAAATTCTCATTTCCAGATGGGGAAATTAAGGCTCAGGGAAGTTCAGAGGCTTACCCAGATCACATTCCAGGAGTGTGATAAAGATTATGTCATGCTGATAAAATAGGTGGAAGGCCTCAGAAATTCAGAACCTGAATGAGTGCAGGATCAGGCTCGGGGCCAGTGACTAGAAATGAGTTCATGAAGATCAACCCTGACATTCCACAGGCTCTGAGAACACCAACCCTCCCTTCTCTCTTACCTTAGCAAATAAAATCCAGGCTGCACACTGCCCTGGGGCCATAAGGCTTTTTAGCTTCACTGTGCTGAACATGAGAAAGAATCCTAAAAATCCACTGGAGGGAGAAAATATTCTTTTGTTAGTGAGGCTTGTCTTCCATTAGCCAATAGCTAACTATTTTCTGTTACATTTTACCACTCAACTTCTAATTATTACACCACCTCTATCTCATCTATGTTTTCTAGTGATCTCTAGATGAAAACAAAAACTCATTCAGCTCAACTGTACAAAGGAGCTAAGATGAGAGCATTTCACTGGAGGTGGGGAGAGGGTGTAGAAATCTGGGAGGTCTCTGGCTAAAACACAAAAGAAAAAAAATGTGGAGGACGATACCTCCTGCCCCCTTCCCATATTATTTCTGGAGTTTGGTGCTTGTCCAGGTAGAGCTTCATTTTTTTGCAAGCAGAACAAACTGCCAGGAAAAGAATTTCAAAGTGAAACTCAAAATATGAGGACCGAGGGTCTGGACTGGGCCCTGGGATCAAGGTAAGAACCTGAAGGGAAGGGCTAGCTCAGGAACAGAAGTCCTCCAAACCAGGCTGACCCTCACAGAAGCTATGCTTTGGGAATCATGCCTAAGCCCATGCATGTGACCTGAAAGAGCCCCCACCATGGAAGCCCGCGGCAGGGGCAGCATCTCGGGGGCTATTCCAAGAACTGGACCAGCAAGGCCTTGGCACAGCAGCAGACAGAGAAATAGTGGCCTGAGCTGGACCCATTTTCAAAAGTGTCACTGTGTAGCCAAGGCCAAAGCAAAAGGAACTCCAAACAGAACGGTCACTCTTCCTGGCATTTAGAAGCAGGGCAATTGGGAAAGAGGGTGTGGCAGACAGACCCCAAGAGACAGGCTGACTTCCTGCTAACATATGCTACTGGGGCTTGAATATGATTTTTATTTGAAATTGAATATTGAAAAGCAAGAGATACGACCGTGATTGTACACCAAGCCAGAGAGGCAGGTCGTATGGGCTGTCCCTCACTTGTACCTCCAGGGCCTCGGGTGCTACACTGCCATCTGACCTTTGTTAGAGGCACTGGTGTGTGGCTCCAACCCAGTTCGTGAGCTCTGAGAGGGAGGGGCCCAATCTTGGGCATTTCTTTGATTTTCCCCAACAGAGCCGAACATGGTCCCTTGGTCATGGTGGCTATTACATAAAGATTTGTCAGGTTTGCTTGGAAGCAAGCTAAATTGAAGTAAACACACCTAAGGCCAAATTTCACAAAAACGTGTGCTTTCACTTCATTATTCGATTAGTTTGCACCGACATTCTTGGGGAAGGACAAGAGACAGGTTTCCCTTGTGTATATTTCAGCCTGCCTGGCCCTGATGACCTGCAAAGTTCATTCAGATTTGCATCTGCAGTCACGGAGGTGTCCTTAAAGTGACAACTCTTAGTCTGAGATATGGTCATGGAGGAACCACAGACGACATGGGGAAAACTGACACATTCTTAAAAGAAGTTAAACTTTGTACTGAAGCCAGGGAGTAAAACGTAATAGAGAGTTAAATCAATTCAAATAAAGATTTCCAAATTTTTTAAATAAAAAAACCCTGATTTTTCAAGTTGGGTTATGACAAAGTTGCAGATTAAAAGGGGCAGAAATGGAGCCAGAATGTCACCCCACAAAGCCAACACAACAGGCTGTGAACTGTGTTGCTCTGTTCCAAACAACCAAACAATGGTGGCCCTCTCCCTGCACCCTCTTTGCCCGTGCTGCCAAATAACCGAAGGGAGGCAAGCCCACCAGCACAGGAGCAGCACTAACACTCACGCCACGCAATCCTCGCTAACGGGCAAGTCACAAGGCCTGAGCAAATGGACGGGAACTGGGAAGATGGATTCTGTTAGGGTTTTCCAGAAGCTTTTCTGAGGATGATAAATAAGTCATCTCAGGCTCAAATGCTGAAACAAACTCTATAATGTTGATTTTTTTTGTCCTAATACACCCCCATCAGAAACAGTACCTAGCTACATATAAGCTTTTTGACTCTCTGTACAAAGAACCACTGTTTCACAAGGTACAATCTTATATGTGTGGGAATAGGTGGTCTGACCTATATGTAGGAATTGCTCATGGTTTGTTTATATTTTATTTACAGTCAGCCCAAGCAGATAATAATAATAGCCATCTTTTCTTGGGCCAGTCACGATGCTTAGGGCTTTACATATCTTATATAATTCACACAATCGCCCTGTACTGGCATTATTTTTCCATTTTACAGATGAGAAAACTAAACCAAGGCTTGGGAGAACTAGGAAAACTTGCCCAAAGACCACACAATTAGCAAGCAGCAAGGCTGGACTTCAACCCAAGCTGGTCTTTCCATCATATCAGAATGCATGCTTTGAGACTGTCCACAGAAGCCTTTCCACTTCTCAGCATAATAAAGTCAAGAGAAGTGGGGATCGTGTCAGGAAAAGGGGGATAAGATGGCTATGAACTTCTGTGTATCCAATTGTATCCATTTAATTGGTCTACATCCCTGAGTACTTCCCGAGGCCAAGTATTAACGATCACCCTGTTTTCTAGACATCGCCTAGTCATTGGTTTCCAAACTCTGTTTCTCATAGTCTTGGGGTTCAGTCGAGGTTTTTTGGAGGCTGCCCTTTAGGAACAAGAGGGAGGCCAAGGTGAAAGCCAAGAGGGTGCAATTCTGGACCCAAATCTTCCCTTGAACTGAATCAGTTTCATCAGTTTTATATAGTGAGGTTCTGTTTAAGAATTGCTTGTGGAGGGAAAAAAAGGGGGAATCCTAGCTCTTCCACAAGTTTGAAAACCACTGCCCTGGCTGAGGAACTTCTACAGGACAGGGGTCTTCGCAAGCCCCTGGCAGG
Source organism: Diceros bicornis minor (assembly GCF_020826845.1). Classification (NCBI taxonomy): domain Eukaryota; kingdom Metazoa; phylum Chordata; class Mammalia; order Perissodactyla; family Rhinocerotidae; genus Diceros; species Diceros bicornis. The sequence continues at coordinate 12,043,740 of NC_080755.1, read as the reverse complement.
CCCTGAGTGCCTGGGGGTGTCCACAACAACCCTCCGATGGCCGAGGGAGCTGTCTCCATGCCTGCACCCCCCACCACTCTCTTCAGCCACTCATTCAGATAACCAGCAGTGACCCTGGCTTTACAAAGACACAGCTGATAGTACAGAAACACAAATTAACAGTGCGAGGGGTTTTATGAGGTAAGATTACCTGGCACAGCAGCTGCCATGGAATCTGTAGAAATACAGGAACGGAAAGTCCAAGACGCTGAGGAGATCACCTGAGGGGCACAGCATGGGTGAAACAACAGCCCACACGCCCCCTGCCCCCAGCTGCCCCAGAAACACAAGGCAACAGCCTTCAGCACAGCAGGCCTCTGAGTTACCGGCCTGTCCAGCACTGAATTCACCCTGGCATTCCAAGATTTCTATGCTATTGGCATTGTCTTATAATAATAATAATTGTATGATAATAATAATGCCCATTTAGTGACCTATGCAGGGAGGGCCCCATGCTGAAGCTTTATGTACATGATCTCTTTCAATCCTTGTAACAACTGTGCAAAGTTTTATTATCCCCATTTTTAACTGGAGCTCAGAGAAGTTAAGAGATTTACCTAAGATTGCACAACTCTTGAACTGTGGAGCCAGAATGTGAACCCCAGTCACTCCGAACCCTAGGATCTTTCCTCTTCACCAGGCAGCCATCCCTGCCCAAGGCAGAGTGTAGGAAAAAAACAATCTTTTTTTTTTAAAGATTCTTCTATTCTTTTCTCCCTGTGTCTAAATAAAGATTGCGAATGCATGCCTCTGACATATTTTTTCACGTTTGTGTTTAATTACTGCACAGACGGCACATGGGACAGACTGACCGTGCATACTCATTTTAGTTTAAAGTCCAAAGGGTACATTTATTTCTAGTGAAGTAAGTTCATTCTTTTAGTTCCACTTGGTGCAAGAGGAAATAATCACACATATTGGCTGCTTCCCTCTCTGGAATTTGAACTTGGTCACAAACAAGAAGTCAGGAGATTAAAAAAGCAGAAAGCCTTCCAAAAATGTCCAGAGAAAAGGAATTAAGCATTTCCATAGCAGATAGCTTAATCCTTCCAAATCTGGAATTTCTGAGACTCCAGAGGAGCCGGGCCTTCCATGCTTGGCCTTGGTCTGTCCCTCAGTTCTGAATGGACAGGAGCAAGAAGGGCTGATTTTTCTGAGAATTCACAGTATATTGGGTGTGCAGGAACACACAGGCAGTATCTCCTTCATCACTACAGTTATTAATCAAGAGTTTCAGAACAAGAGACACAACAGGCTGCCACACTTCCTCAGAGATCTAAATGATTTCAGATGAGTCAACCATCTATTGGGAAGGAAAGTTCTGAATTCCATTTCTCTGGAGAGTTGTTTTTTATCGTGACTATTGTTATTTTGTTTTGTTTTGTTTGTGCACGTGTGTGTTTAACTAAAAAAAGAGGGTCTCTTGGGATCTGGTTTTCATGCAGCCCAACAAGAGGGTGAGAGCTCTTGTTCTCTTTCTGCCATGATTCCACTGCATACCCCTATCGACTACTCGGGACCTCTGCTAGTGGAGGGACTTTGTAAATGACATCATCAGGCTCAGAGGTCTAGTGCATGAAGAACGTCTGAAGCCCCTCTCCCCACAGATGCGACAGCAGAGGTCACCCTGGGCACCCTAGTCCTAGAGGGCGCCAGAGCCCTCATTTGGGCGGATGAAGGGCTCTCTCTCTTTGGCAGCTATTGGTTCTTGGCCCTTTCCCAACTTCCCTCTCAGCATGAAAGAAACTGTAGCGCAATCAGAGGGATAATCAGGAATGGGCAGAGAGGGAACAAATTAAATCTTAAGGCAGGACCTCAAGATTCCTCAGACGCTGCCTCCTCTCAGCACCCAATCTTTCATCGGAAATGCTCCAGGGAGGTGAACTGGACTCACGGTGCATTGGCAACCTTTACAGCCCAGCCCAGGTTGTGGAGGGGTCTAAAGCACAGTGGAGTGGTCAGAGGTAAACTGGGAGGGAGGAGGATGAAGAAAATATCATGATCCTAGGGAATTTACCAGTTAGATAATAACCTTCACCCAAATCCTGAAGGTTGATCTCATAAATTATTGAGAGGCAGAGAGAGAGAATAGCTCACTCTTACCTTTGAGCCATTTCTAAAACCGCCATACATGTCTTACACACACGTAGCTGACTCCATGCCTGCCTCTCGTTCTAGAACTAGCATGTCCTTGAGAGCAGGGACTCCATCTTACTCAACACTTGTATCCGCTGTGTTAGGACCATCCCTGACATACAATGAGCACTACTGAACTGCGAGTATCTGAAACACCTAAACTCCTCTTGCTGTCCCTGGAGAAAAGGTCCAACTTTCTGGTTGGCCATGCTGGTCCTCAATCTCAAACTGACCCCAAATGCTTCCCCTCTGATGCTGTCAGCCTGCCTCCTCTTTTACTAACGCAGCGCTCTTAGAGGGTGCACACCAACCTCTAAGCGGCAGGAGTTAATGACTGTGCTACAAATAGCCCTCAAGCTGTTGCAGCGTGCAGCTGGCTGGCCCCAACCACATGAGAATTAGATCCAGGAGCCTAAAAAATGTGTAAAGATGCTCAAAAGACAACACTCCTACACCATCTAGTGCAGAATGCACAATTTAACCACAAATTGAGTGGTTTGAGAGTTATAAACATGTTTGTAGCATCAACATGCAGTTTATGCAACAAAGTCTGAGTTGCGCCCTCCTTTTTGTGCTCCACAGTCAAAATTCTGCTGACTCTTTGAGTGAGGGAGTGAAGCCCATTTCTCTGAAGATTACAGAGCATGAAATTGCCATGGTGAAAAGTGTGGCACAATCTTACCACATTCAAAACTAATCGATATTTGAATATCAAGAAAATTTCCTCTCACCACATTGTAGCCTTCAGCACTGGCAGGAAAATGGAAGGTCAGTAATTAGCGCTGCCTGCTTTATCTCACACACGAGCAACGGACACACCAGGCAACAAGGCCATTTCTGTCAATTCCTGTGGGTCTCCCTGCTCTGTTGGCTCCTTGAAATTCTCTCTCTTGAACACCACAACAGAGGGGCCCCATACAAACATGAAACCCAGACTTTCAAACAGGGGGAGAACTGCTCCTCTCTACTACTGCTTAAAACAGTCCGAGGGGAAGCAAGGTTCCAGGATTCTTGGAGCCTCTGCATGAATCATGACTTTTGATTAGAAGAGGGAGATTCCACCCACCAAGAAGCAAACCCAGTGCCTGAACAGGAAAAAGTGGCAGGGCCAGCAACTAGGACACGGAGAACTATCTACCTTATCCCTACCACCACGTCCCAAGGCACCCCAAAGTTTGTGACCCAAAGCCACATCGTCTGCATCTACAAGAAAGTTCATCTTTCTAGTCACTCAAGAGTGAGTGAGAAGGGCAGCTCAGTCAAAAGCACTATTGAGAGACCATCACCCACCCGCTAGAATAACTAAAGTAAGATTGACAACACCCCATGTTGCTGAAGATGTGGAGCAACCGGAACTCTCACGCATTGCTGGGTGGGAGTGTAAATGGTACAGACACTTTAGAAAACTGGCATTTTCTTTAAAAGTTAAACATACATCTACTCTAAGACCCAGAAATTCTCTTCCTAGATATTTATCCAAGAGACATGAAAACGTTAAGTCCACAAAAAGTCTTGTATAAGAATGTGCATAGAGCTTTATTCACTGGGAACAGTCCAGGTGAGCGTCAACAGATGAATGGATAAAAAAAAGGTGGTGCGTTCACACAATGGCACACTACTCAGCAATAAAAGGGAGTAAACTAGTGATACGCACAACAACCTGGATAACCTCTAAACACTACACTGAAAGAGCCAGCCACAAAAGGATACTTCTTGTGTGATTCCATTTACATGAGACTCTAGAATAGACAGAACTTATCTGTGGTGACAGAAATCAGGTCAGTAGTGGCTTTTGGTGGTGGGTGAGAAGGGAGTGACTAAGAAGGAAAGTGAGGAAAATTTGGTAGTGACAGAAATGTTCTATATTTTGACAGGTGTGTGAGTTACACGGGTGTATACATTTGTCAAAATTGATCAAGCTGTACATATAAGATATGTGCATTTCATATATGTAAATTATACCTCAATTTTAAAATATTTTAAAAGTACTACCAAATAATTAAGATACAAATAAAAAAAGAAGAGGTGAAAAGAAACCAGAAAGAATAAAACCCTGTTTTAAAAAGTCAGAAATGATTAACAGATCCTTCAAAAAAAGACTGCACCCATGGGTCCTGTCTCCTACTGTCTCTTACCTGGCGCAGGTGTGGGAATCCGGAAGACACTCTCCCTGACCTACACTCAGGCCGTGCAGTGGACTTCCAGATGGAAAGTATAATAAGCAAGCGGGAAAGAATAAAGTGTTGCTGTCTCTTTAAAATGGGCTAGACCACCCATGAATCCAATGAGAAAGCCAAAAATTTGGAAGATATGGAAGCTGCTCAACCAGAGCAGTCCTTGAATACTTCTGGAGGAGACAGATTTTCCTCAGTTGTTTTATTTGCTTAAACTTCGTAATCAACTACATATCACTATTAGAAAACATCACCAGCGCCCATCAAAGAGTTTAGGGCAATTGACATGGGTTTATATAAAGCTGAGAAAAACTGATCCCCATGAAGTCCTCTAGATTTTGAGCTTCCGCCATCTCTCATACCTAATTCCTACCTTAATATCTATCTGCCTTAGTTCTCTACTCTCACAAACAAATATAAGTGCTTTACTATACCTGAGTGCTTTTTGAAGCAAGGGGCTGCTGCTTACAGTGGGTAGGGCATGTTTAGATAGACCACAACTGTATGTGGTGGTCCTGAGAGTTCCTAAAAGGTAAAGCTGATCAAAACCTAGACAGTCTCTTTTCATTTGGATTTCACCAGCAGCTTCCCCCCTCTAGTCAAGATTGTTTTGCTACTCAACAGTCCTCCTCCAGCCAGGCACTGAAGGACCGCGCCATGTCTACCAAGGGTTCAACTCAATGGCACTCCGCTGACAGGAAGTGAAAGGAAAAACAGACACACACATCTTTAAGGCACCTTGACTCAACATTTGTAAGGTTTTAAGAAAGCAACAAACACAATAATGGTGACCACACACAGAGAGCACCTTTATAAAAAGAGTGTCTTTATGTTACTTAATACACATAGAAGTACGTGTGGTTTTACAGTAGTTCCCTGAGATACACATGGGTTAGATACTGGACGTGGTGCTGGCATAGATGGAAATCTCCAGCTTCTTCCAGAAAGCTGCCCCCAGTTTGTACACAACCCCACACTCACCCTTACCAGGGCCTTTGCCGGAGCCCTGCTATGATAGCTACTGAGGCCCACAGGACTCCTGACCCTACAGCTTTGGGGGTCCCTGGGGAGCCTCAGCTACTTACAGCAAGGGAGGCCAAGGGCACCCCTGCTACTGGGTAGTCACAGCCAGAGTCATCAGCCCAGCAAAATCCTTCTCAGAAGCCCAACTCTCTATCCCTGGCCTCTTCAAAGACACACCTCAGCTACCTGAAAACTGCAACGAACCAACACTGTAGGCAGGAGTCCTTCCAGGGGCTGCACCCAGTCTCTCTCTGATGACCCCCTGAGCTGCCCAGCACAGACCTACCCCCAATCAGTCACCGCACAATGGGATCCGAGCCTGCAGGGGAGGGAATGGAGTGAGCATCTGATGTCCATTTTTTTAACTTAAAATATAATTTGAAGGAAGATTAATCCTTGCAAATATCCTTCTCTGGCATAACGAAGCTCCAGTTTCTCAAATAAGAGAGATTTGCTTTTTTATGCCCCAACATATTTTTTTGAGATATAATTCACATACTATAAAATTCACCCTTTTAGAGTGTACAATTCAGTGGTTTCTTTCAGTATAGTCACAGAGTTGTACAACCACTACCACAACTACTACCTAAATCCAGAACATTTTTATCACCTCAAAAAGAAGCTAAAGCTATTTTAAATAACTCCCTTGCCAGACCATTCTACAGCCTCAGGCTGCTGGCCACTCTGTGTTCCCAGAGAGTAACTAATCGCCCAAGGCCTTCTTGTGTTAACCTAAAAGTTTAGCAATAACTCAAGGGAAATGTGGGAATGTTGCCCAAAAGGCATAAACCATTACCAGCAGTCACCGTGCTCAGAAACTGGTAGACAAAAAACCGCCCTCCTTACCAAGAGAAGCTCTAGAAAGAAGTTTAGGAACATCATACAAAAGCATTCACTCACTCGGGAGACTTCATAATGAAGTGTGAGATCACTGAAAAAAGAAGCATTTCAAAAGAAAAACCTGGAAAGAGGGTCAGGAGACCTAAGCTCCAGTCTCCCTCTGCTACTCACCTCCTCTGCTCACCTTGGGCACCTCACTTAGCTCCTCTGGGCGTCAATTTCCTCATTAGTAAAATGGGTGGCATCTTGGAAAATTACTAAGATTCCTTCCAGCTCTGATAATCACCAGTGTAACAAATGAACAAGCGTAACTTCTTAGTTGAAAGGCAGAGTGATTTCTTTAGGTGAAAATTACTCACCCAAATCCACTAGAAATCACTCAGCAGTAAATGAACATGTAAACCAAGAAGAACCAGCAAACAATCACTTTCCAAAGGCCTTTGACCAAAACACATTTTAAGGGGGCTGACGCTTCATAGGCTCTTAAATATCTATTTATAAAGGATAGGATTTCAACAAATGATAGGGAAGAGGTCACTCAACAGCAAACCTCATGGTTGTGAGATAACACCAGGCTGTGGGAGTGGGCAGAATAGAGCAGAGGTGCTTCAGTGTGGGTAAGGGCAGACTAACGCATTGAGAAAAAAGTAATTCAAATTATCCTTACGAGACAGGGGTTTGGATATGTCACATACAATCTAGAAACATTATGCGAGTCACTATTGACAGTTCTCTGAAGATACTATTTCAAATAGTCTAAGCAACAGAAAGCTGAGATTGTTTGGGGCACAGTTTGAGAGCTAGAAGGGGCTTTAGAAATAATTCAGTCCACCTTTCTCACTTTACAGATAAGAAAACCAAGACCCCGAGGGCTTGGGAAATGCCTTCTGCATAGCAAATAGTCAATAAACACTAGTTTAAGGAGCATGACCAATAAAACGTGTATTTTCAGCTGTACCACACACAGCTATTATTGCTTTATCTTTGGCATCAACTTCAAAACCTTCCAAAGGGAAAAAACCACAAATGGAACAGAGTATTGTGGACAATTCCTGAAGCTGAAAAATAACCATAGAATAACAGAGGCAGCAACAGAGTGAAGGTAAGTTTTAAAACCCGACTTCTTTAATCTGGAATTATGAAAATGGGATGATAACATATGATAAAAATTATAAAAATTATTAAAAAGTTAGAAATAGGGTGAATTTGAACTTTTTCACCAAATCTTTAGCATTAGAATTGAAGACTAATTCTGGATGCTCGAAGAAGGAATTCTAGAAGAGGACAAAGCAAGTACTAGTTTACTGAGATAGTACCAGATGAAAACATAGATAATAAAAGTCAAGAAGGAATAAGAATAAACTCATGGGCAATAAACCCACAGTGGGTTATTACGAACAGTTTCAAGTATGTGGGCCATTGCTAACCTCTGGGTTTGACATCCTGAAGGGAACCACATTCTCTTACAAAATGTCCTTCAGACACATAACCAGAGAGCGCTGGCTTGAATGGGGCTTGTAAAATAAACAAACAAACAGACGGTTACCTGTGGGATGAGACGCAAATGCCAGGAGCACCACGCTGAAAAAGAAACAGCATAGCAGTGAGGAACACTTCCCTGCACGAGCAAACACCACCACACGTTTCCACCCATTCTACTTGGAAATGGTGAGATTTGCCTAAGGGCAAATTATCTGCCCTGAATAGTCTCATTCTGCCTAAATCCAACTCCTCAGCAAGAAAGTGAGAATCTCCTAAAATGCCGCAGGTTTTGGTTAAGAGGGTTGAGTCTGCCCTGGGACACCCCACTCTGAGGTTCGGCCACGCCACAAATTGTTATCATACTCATCCCATCGACAAACAGTATTTGTAAGCTAAACAAAGCAAACTCTAAATTACAAATAGGCTGCAATCTAAAAGCTAGCTGTTGAGCATGAGCTAAATCCATTTTTGCCACAAAATTAACTGTGTAGAAAGTAGTTAAATTTCCAAGAAGCTAGCCCACAAAATGATCCATCTCTTCTACCATGGCCTGAAAACTACCTGCACCCATTTGCAATTGATGCCAAAGAGGATGAAAAGGAGAAGAGTCCCCTGATGCAGGTCATATTCACCCCTGGCACCCTCCCATCTTCCTCTCTGGAAGCCTGTCCCATCTCCCAGTGCCCATCTACAGCGCCTTCACGCTGCCCTACACCCACCTCTACACCCTCTTCCATCACAACTCTATGCCATCCAGGCAGCTGATCTAGTTAGAGGTTAGGGATAAAACCTTTTACCCAAGTACAGGAAGGACTTTTTTTTTAAGTGCTGGATGGCCTACTCCGGTTCTTAACCCTGGCTGCACATCAGAATAGCCCAACATCCTGGCTTAAGTTAGAATCTCTGAGGGTGTGGTCCAGGCCAGTTGTTACTTTGTTATGGCCCCCTGGTGGCTCTAAAGTGCACCAGGATTGAGACCCAGTGCAACAAATCCCTAGTTGGTGACCTTACAGGCAGTGTAGAAGACAGTTTTGAGCAGAGAAACCAGTGTTAGCTCATCAGCTCTGCCCTGCCCTCATCCTGGGTTATCTCCCAGCACCATTTCTGTTTTCCTCAGGCTCCTCCTCTGCTATGTTTCTAAAACACAGGTTCTCTGATGGCTCCCAGAGGAGCCACAGAGAGTGACAGGAGGAGAGGAGGGTTGGGGGAAAGGCAATGCACCACATGTCTGGTCGCTCAGAAGTTGGAGGTTTGTAAGATATGGAGCTGTAAAAAATACACACACTACAAACAAGACTGGAGACTTTCTGTCCTTTCCATGGGCTGTCTGCTTACCATCTCCTTTCTTTGGAAAACACATACTCCATTATTTTATCTCCCTGAATCCCCTTTTGGTTATAACTTCAGAGGTAGAAGTTATTGCTCCTATGGCAGGACACAAGGGGCCCCTTTCCATCCCAAAATATCTCCCAGGGCCTGCCATGTATCCCAAATGCCATCATTAGAATCACCCCTGAGGGTGACTCTAAAAGAAAATATTAGGGAGTAAAAATAAGAAGAAATAATTAAATAAAAGAGTTGGTTCTCTAATCCCTGTCTGAATTTTACAAACTGTGTTATACCACTCCTCACTCCTACACTGTGACCTCCTTGGGGGCAGGAACCACATTTGATTCATCTTTGGATCCAAGTGCTTAGCAGGGCTAGACAGAGAGCAGGTGCGCCATATGTTTTCTGAATTGCAATTAATCACCTCTAGGTGTATTTGTGGTGGGAATATGTTTGAAGAGAAATATAACTTGAAGCCCTCTAGAGCTCTAAGATTATATATTACATGTAAACTCTAATGAAGAAATTATGCTAATATAAAAGGTATATTATGCCAGATAAACAGATTTTTTAAATTCATTCACACAACAAACATTTATTGAGTGCTTCGTAAGTGCCAGGTACTGTCTAATATGGGGATACAGCGGCAAACAAAATAGAAAACATTCCTATGCACATGGGAAATAAAATGGGAAAATACAAGGAAAATATAATCCCCCCAGGCTAAACTCCACTAGATTTTTTCTGTTCCACAAAGTCACACCCCAGAGAGAATACCTATTTCCCTTTGACATATACACATACAATTTCATCTGTAAAATCAGGAGGTGGAGTATGAACAGGGAACATTATGGTAATTTTCTATGGAATAGATAAGGAGAGACTGCTGTCTGCTCACATTAAAAAGAGATGGTCCTAGGCGTACATCCCATAATATTCATTCCTTATAAATTGCCTGAATTTCTGAAAATGCAGATTAAAGCCATGCCATTTTTAGCCATTCCATTTATTTTCAGCTCCATACACAACTTCCTCCTTTATTCCTTCCTTCATCCCTTCCTCTCTACCCTGGCCCTAGACCTCTCTCTATATGAGGAACGTCAAAAAGTCAGGGTCAGGGGGCATACACATCCTCAAGAAAATAAAGAGTATGTGCCAAAGTAGAGAACCATCCAAATACTTGGGTCTCTCAAAAAATGGAGGGATGAAGCCAGTGCTTGGCCCTGGCTGGCAGAGCTGGGCTGGCACAGACAAGCACAGCTGCCCACAGACCTGAGTGACTGCAGCTCTCTGGATGCACGCCCTCAGCGTCCAGTGCCTGAGGGAAACCGAATAGCGGCCCTCGCTCTGATTCACGCATCTTCGTCACTTGTACTGAAAGAGGACTTGGAAATAGAATCGTGGCTGTAGCAGGGTGGGTGGAGGGCTCAGCCAGGAAGCCTGGAGCGCCAGGCCCACCGGCAGTGAACATCCTCACGGATGAAGGAGCTGGGAGGTGGGCAGGGAGTAAGGACAGGAGAACTAGCGGGGGGCATAGAGGCGCATGTTTCCATCCCCTTATTCCTCTGCTGCTCGACTTGGCTATAAGTTCTGTGGAGAAAAAGAACCATCTAAAGTGGCCTGATATCATGGAAACATTTTAAATACCAAGAGCCTTCCACATTTTCAGAAAAGTCTCTTGAAAAGGCAGCTGGTGGGTCTGGGCAGAGTGGAACTAATGATTGTTTTCAGCTGAGTACAAAAGAGGCCCACAGCCATGCTTGGGGTGAATCCTGCTTTCAAAAAGGTGTTTTAATAAATACTAAGATATTTATGAGCTCTATCTGCAAATGGAGAATACAGCTTATGTTGAACATTTTAGGCTGAGTAACTTCCTCCAGAAAGGAGCGTGACCAGACTCTAAGAAGCACCTCTCTGACGTCGGTCCTCTGTACTGAACGTGGTTGCAATATGCAAACTTGGGTTCCCAGCAGCACATCTCTCTTTCTCAGTGAGGTCCCACAGCGCACAGTCTGAGACTACTAAAATAAAAGTACGCTCCCCAGCTATTCTATTTAGCGGGCTGACCCCCATTCTTTGCTTGGCTTGGGGCTAGGGTACAAACGGAAGTCCATATACCGTATTTAAATATTATGAATCAAGGGCCGGCCCCGTGGCTTAGTGGTTAAGTGCGTGCGCTCTGCTGCGGGCGGCCCGGGGTTCGGATCCTGGGCGCGCACCGACGCACCTCTTCTCTGGCCATGCCGAGGCCGTGTCCTACATACAGCAACTAGAAGGATGTGCAACTATGACGTTCAACTATCTACTGGGGCTTTGGGGGGAAAATAAATAAATAAAAATTAAAAAAAAAATAAATGTTATGAATCAAGCCTCAAACTTCATCCCACCTTAATAAATATACCTTCAAAACAACCTGGAAGTCCAGATTAAAAGTCAGAATTCTTGGAGTCCTTGGAGCTTCACGTCAGAATGCGGCAGTGTGGGGGGATCCAGCCTCTGGCTCCCCGCTCCCAATGCACCCCCTTCACTTTCCACCCCAGGTTCCATCCTGCACCCCAAGGACCTGACACACATGTGTGCGGACACCTCAGCCTGCAAGTTCACCTTCCATCCACGTCCCCCCAACTAACAGCCTTTCTGTGGATACCCTTTGGGTCTAGGAATGAGTTAGGAAGACTGACCCAGGGAGCCTTGGAACCGAGCTCAGAACCACTGGAGTAGGGAATTCCAGGGCCCAGTCTAGAAGGAAGGGTGAGGACTCTGGGAAGATATGTCCCCTTAGCCTTAAAGACTCCATATCCCACGGGGAGAGGCATGGCCTTCTGAAGTGTGGGGCCAGACAGAGGCCCCTTTACCTGGCCTAAGGGCAGGATAACTATTTGGTTTCCTCAAATCTGATCATCTCACAGATTACTTAGTTTGCCTTCCTGGCAGGCACATTGGCTCAGAACTCCTTAATCAAAATATTATTGAAAAATAAAAATCCATTAGCTCTAGAAGGATATGAGTTATTCTTTGAAAATGTAAATTATATTTTACCTGAATATATAGTTTAAGTACTGCTGGTCAATGTCACTAAAGAATGAGGAAAAAAAAAAGATAAAACGTGAAATAATAGAAGTGTTTTACACACAAAAATAGTCGTTATCTTCTATTAACAAATTATGTCTATGTATAAGTTACTACATTTATAAATTATCAATAAATAGTATGAAGAGTACTTTACACTCAAAACCAGACCCTGGTCCGTTTGTAAAAGCCTTTCCTTGTTTAGTTCTATCACACACATTTTCACTGGGGGCCGATTATTTCCCGTGTGTACATGTACCACTTTAAAAGTAGTGTCAACTCTCCCAAGCCACTGGACTGGCTTCTAGGACCCCATATCTGACAAATAAAAATACAGGACCCCAAATAAAGCTGAATGTCAGCTACAGAACAATGTTTTAGTGTAAGTGTGTGCCAAACAGCGTATGGGACATACTCACACTGAAAACATTATTCATGGCTTATCTGAAATTCAAATTTAACTGGGCATCCTGTATTTTCTCTAAATCTACTGGCTTCTTGCTGCAAAAACTCTTTATTAAAAGAATGAAAGGCGCTCTAGGGACCCAAAGTCACACATGTTCAGAGTGTACAACCTTCTCCCAGGAGTCAGGCCCTTCAGAGTTCTCCTCAGGCCCTCATGCAGCCTTGAGACCCAGAGGCCAGCTGCCCAGTCGAGGGCTCTGACCTGGCAGCTCCAGCCCAACCAAGACATGAATTCTCATGTTGTTCATTTGCATTCACCAACTCTGCTCCATTGACTGTCCATCACAAAGGCCTCATTTCACCTCAGAACAGAGCTAGTGACTGGGGAGACTTCTAGGTCTAAACTGAGTCAAGTCAGAAGGGGCCGGAGAAACAAGAGAGAAGAGTTATGCCTCCAAGCTGGAGGAGGTAAACCAGGGCCCAAGGTAGCTGGGCACATAATTTTTGTCAAAATGTCATCTAAATGGCTGCCCCTGAAGGAAGAAGAGAGAGATTTCCACGCTCTTCACAGGTTGCTGACGGCTGGCATGTTTCAGGTGCTGGTGGACCCGGCCTGGAACAGCCCAACAGCAAGAGAAATGGCTCTGGGGCTGAGCCTGCTGCCCTCACCACCACCTAGACCTGCAGAGTCTCTGGCTGAATGGAAGAAGCTCACAATACGGTGGGTCTCACCCCTTTCCTTTAACCAAAGGACAACTCACCAAACTAAAAGTTTACCTTAACGCGTGGGGTTTCTGGGACTTCTGTAGTATCTTATAAGCCCCTGAAAATGAAGCAACATAAGTCACTGGCACACGGCATGCTGTGAAAAGGGCTGCCTGCACTTCCAGGCACAAAATCCACATCCTCTGCCCCGCGAGGGTCACCCACAGTCAGCAGGAGGACCAACACCACTTTGGGAGATTTCAAAGATGCGAATTCGATAATCCCCTGTGATTATGCAGTTCTGTGGAGGGTGCAGGCAGGGAAGGCTTGTGATCAACAGAAGGGCACAATTAACAGGAAGCTGTTGGTTTCCTTTGCAGGGTGCGCATGAGAAAGAGAGACACCACAGGACTTCCGACTGTGTGTAACAAAGCCAGGGGACCATTTTTTCCCCCCAACACTACAGATAGGAAACACTGAACATATGATTTGAAATAAAGTCAGATGGTCCTTTTATTTCACCCACTTAAATTTTTTTTTGGTATACTGTGAAAAGAGAGTGTTTTTGACACAAACTTCTGGATCTCTTCCCACCATTTTTAGAGAAGACCAACCAGCATTCCACAAGTGGACTTGAGCAAGCAGAGCCTGAGCTGTGTGTGTTTGTCATGACAAGAGGAGACTATATGGGAACTGGAAACATTTGAGGAAAACTCCAAAACAGGAAAATCAAACCAGAAAATGCCCATTTAATTTTAACCTGACATCTCGTATTTAAGCTTCCTATTGTCCAGGGTCACTAAAAAGTGGATATACACTAAGTTCTAAATAATAAGCCTCAATTATTTAAGTGAGCATGCTTTTAAAACTTACCTATGCAGAATAAGTGAATTACAGCCCAGAAATATCCATCTGCATCAAACTGTAACACAGGATTAAAAAAAAATGGCTATAAGTACAGACAAACAGGATCCAGTGCGGCCATCAAAAACCCTAAATGTCAATGCACAGTGCCAAACAAGGGTGCCAAGACAGGACTCTTGGGGCCTTGGGCCAGTCCCTCCTCATCTCACCCCTTTGCTTGTGACATCCTCCTAACAAGGCTCCCTGCCTCCAGCGCCCCCCTCCCTGTTCTCCACATTGCCCCACACGGCATCTCTAAAAGGCAAATCAGATGGTGTCACCTATTGCTTAAAATCATTCAGCAGTCCCCCAGTGACTTCAAGATAAAATCCAAACTCATGACACCCAAGGATCTCTGACAAGCCCCTCAAGTCGTCCAGTCCCATCTACTGCCCTCCTCTCCAGGGAGAGAACGTGCACTTCCCCGAGCACGAATGCTTCCCCCACCGACTCAGCCGAGGGGCATTCCCTCCTCTTCTTCCCATCCCTCTCTGTTTCCATAGGAGTTTACCTCATCAAACACACTCTATTTTACTTATTATCTGTCTATATCTCCACCCCCCACTAGATGGTAAATTCCAGGAGGGCAGGAATTAGCACAGGGGCATACATAGCAGGTGCTCAATAAAGTTGTGTGGGGGATCAGAATTTGCCACCCCAAATGTGTCTCTCCGGCTTAATTATTATTGTTATTTTCTTTGGCAGGGAAAGATTCGCCCTGAGCTAACAACTGTTGCCAATCTTCCTCTTTTTTTTCCCTCCTCCCCAAAGCCTCAGTGCATGGTTGTATATCCTAGTTGTAAATCCTTCTAGTTCTTCAACGTGAGCCGCCACCACAGCACGGCAACTGACAGACGAGTGGTGTGGTTCCGCAACCGAGAAAGGAACCCAGGCTGCCAAAGCGGTGAGAGCGCGGAACTTGAACCACTAGGCCATCAAGGCTGGCTCTGGCTTAATTATTTTTAAGAACAAAAGACTCAGAAAGAAACTTTCACCTTCCCTCTAACTGCCTAAAAGAATTTAAGATAGAAGGCCTGTTTCAAGAAGGAGCTAATACCATAAGATAACTATAGTATGATATAAACTAGGTGTGATAGATGGGGAAGAACCTAGCAAGGGCCATTTAATCCAAGTCCTCTCCATCGCTCATTGTCTTTGCAAGGCATAGTTAACATTTGTTTATCAAACATGTGCTTTTCCATCTCCACATAAATTGCCTTCTTCCCTTTGAAGTCCCAAACCACTACCCCCAACATCCTCCTTTGTCTTTAACTGAAGAAGGTGTTTAATGTGGTGGCTTCAGCCATTTTCACAAGTTATTCAGTTTTCCTGGGTTTCTCCCAAGTATACATGTTACTAAACTCTGTTTGATTTTCTCCTGTTATTCTGTCTCATGTCAATTTAATTCTTAGACGAGCCAGAAGAACCTAGAAGGTAGAGGAATAGTTCTTCCTCCCCTACAGCTGAATCACAGAATACTCAGGACACCTGCAGGACTCTGCCCACACCTGCTTTCTCCTGGCTCACTCCTCTTCACACTTCAAGATTTAAGTCCAGTACACAGAGTCTGGCTGTAGCACCAGAAAGATCTGGGTTAAATTCTAAAATCCCCACTTATTTGTCAGCAGGTGACCTTTTGGGCCTCATTATTCTTTAGCTATGAAATGGAGATAATAATAGTCCCTGCCCTTACAGAATTATTGTGAGATTTTAAATAAACTACGGCACATAAAGCGTTGGCATGGAGTCTGGCCCAAAGCAGGTTCCCTATAATTGTTCCTATTCCTTCTTCCTGAGTTGCCAGATCTTCTCAGGTGCCTCACAGCCCCGCGTACCTCCCTGGACACAGCCTGGCCTCCCCGTGTTATAATCATCTGTTTACTGTCTGCTCTCCTCCCCTTTGCTCTGACTAGACTCCGACTTCTGCCTGGACGAGGACAATTCCTCTTTGTGGCCCCAGAGCCTGGCTCAGTGCCAGATGCTTGATGGGGACTTAATAAATGCCGGGGGAGAAAAGAAAGAGAAAAGACCCAGCAATGAGATGACTACTGGAGGTGGAGGTGGGTCCTCAGTGCCTCATAAAGAGAAACTCAGGATTACAAAGTGAAAATCCCTCTGCAGAGGAGGCCCTTGAGATGAGAGGAAAAATCAACTCCACCTCAATGAGTGAGGCAGAGGCAACTTGAGTGTTGGCTTACAGGTTCTCCAAGCACGTACAGAGGACAGACCGCACCCAGCAGAGCACCCAGAGGCCAGCATTCTGCACATTGCCGCAGCCCTGGGGAGAAGGCAAAGGCCTGAGGAAAAGGTGTTGGCCTGGCCAAAAGGTACCCAGCCTGAAACTTTCAAATGCCTCTGCATAGGCCAGGGTTAGCCTGTTTCTAAGGGAAGGACTAGGAAGTTCTGCTCATACACACAGGCTTCAGAGAGTAAAAGAAACTTGGAAGGCAAAAATGAGTTTACCTGAACTTACCTGGGAGTCGCTGAAGGGAAGGCATCCTGCAGCGGCCAGGAGGAAGAGGACACTGTGGAGGGGGAGACAAAACACACAGCTTCACTTCTCAACATCAAAGCATTTCCCAGAGAGTGTGGAGGATGAAATACATCAGTTGGAGCTTGGATGAGGCAAAGATCCTGGGAGAACAAGCCCAGTTCCCTGCTTATCTTGTGAGAACCCCACCATCGACATAGTTTTCAATTATGTGCTCTACTGATAACCAGATGGTTCCTTCTCTGGTGCTCAGCCAGCCATTTTCCCAGAGACAGGCATTTGCAGGACATTTGCAAAACCACAGCTGGCTCACTCAAGAAAAACAGAGTGCTTGTGAAACGTATAATAAAAAGAGATTTTTTTTTAACTACAGATACCAAAAAATACACTAGAGGAAAATTGGGCAATCACACTACAATCATGCTGCTTACCAGAAAGAAAACACCATGGAAAGAATACTAAAATCTTCTGTACACCACCTTAATGAAATGATCAGATTTCATATCTCCGATAATGGGACAGAAATACATCATGTGCTTCCTGATAGGAGGTACTGAGAAGAGCACAATGTCACTCGTGTGGTATTCCTGCCAAATATGCATAACTAAACTGAATCAGGAAGAAACACCAAGAGAAACACAAATTTAGGGACTGTCCACAAAACAACGGGTTTACACTATCCAAAAAGGTGAAGGCAATGAAAGCCAACGAAAGGCTGAGGAACTGTTCCAGATTAAAGGATATGCAAGAGACATGACATCTTTGGGGGAAGAGATTACTATAAAAGACAATATTGGGATAATTGGCCAAATTTGAACATGGATTCAATATTAGATGATAGTATTGCATCAGACGTTAATTTTCTAAATGTAATAATTGCACTGTGGCTATACAAGAGATTGTTATTTTTAGGAGACACACTTTGAAGTATTTAGGGGCAAGGCCATGATGTCCGCAACTTATTCTCAAATGGTTCAGAAAAAAATAAGAGTAAGAATAATTATATATATTTTCTTATATATTTTATGTGATATATATGTAAATATATATATATGAAGAGAGAGAGAAAGGAAATGCAAAAAATGTTAGCAATGGGTGAATCTAGGTGAAAGGTATATGAGAGTTCCTTGTAATATTCTTGCAACTTTTCTATAGGTTTCAATTTTTTCCCAAATAAAGATTTATTAGAACAATCTCTTACACATACTGAAATATTTATAGATGCAAAGCTATGATGCCTGGGATTTGCTGAAGCGAGGCGCCGGGGGGAGCCACAGGCTGACAATGTTGACGCCGGGTGATGGGCACACAGGGTTTCATTATACTATTCTGTCTACTTTTATAAATGTTTATAAATGTCCATAATAAACTTTTTTTTTTTAATTCTTGCACAAAAAAGTAACACTGCCAATCACAGATATTTTCACATTCATTAGAAAGTCGATTTGGAACTATCTGTGGTTCAGGAATCCACAGTTTTTAGCATATCTCTTCTGGGTTTCATACACCAAAAGATCTTGCCCTCTAGCTTTCTCCAATCATTCTCTCCTCCTAAAAGGCGGCACCGGAAAACAGAAAACCCAAACTATCACATACTCTTTCTCCCTCTTTCCATTCTATAATGCAACAGCATATATAGTGTTGAGCCCCTTCACTACTGGCCATTCCGTTAGCTGGCAAACAACAAAGGATCAAAGGCACGAAGGGAAGCAGTGAATATAGCATTTTCCTTTTCAGAGGACTTTGTCATATGACATCTCATATATATTTTATACACATAGAATTCTATATTATTCACATACATATGTAATACATAACAACCTGATATTTATAACCTAAGTACACTGACGATAGGATGCTAACCAATTCTGCCCACAACCCCACACCCCTGACAGTCCTCGCTGTTGTCATCACATGGAGTTGTGTACCCAACAGACAAGCACGCGGCTGAGCCCGAGGCAGGAGGCCTGGTTCGGAGGAATCCTCGGAGCTGGGGCCTGACAGCCATGGAAAGATCAGGACAACACAGAACATCCTGTGCTGGATGGCACAGGAAGGTTCTCCACTCCAGCCCTACCCTACAGCCACACCCACTTTCAAGGCACACACACAAATGGCCTCGAGAAGACTCGAAGGCACCAGATGGCAGAGAGACTCAGAGGCAGGGTGGGGTGAGTGGAGGGAGGTTGTCAGGAAGGGCTTCTGGGACAGCACACCAACAGGCAGGTTTTAGGTGGGAGGAGAGGAGAGCCCTAATGGGCTTGGTGTCTACCTACAATGGAAGGCTTTACAGGATATAGGACGCTTCCCCAGCTACAGGCAATGAGCGTTATCGATCCTCCCAAAACAGACAACCCCTCGGAGTTGAGGGGGAGATAGGGGACAGCCGGGTGTGAGATAGGCCCTGGTTTCCCACCAAACGTGGCCTTGAGCAATACCTGATTATATCAGGTATTAGTAGGGTTTAATGCCTCTTTTTAACACCTGCTAATCTTTTAAACACGGGGATGAGTCCTGATGGTGGTTTTGTTTTATTTTTTCAAGTAGCAGCCTGTAATAAAGGCAAAAAGGAGATTGGATGAAAGCCCAGAAATATTTGAAACAGAGAGTCCTAAATCCACGTGTCAAAGTGTCTCTGTTGGTTTTCTGTCTACAGGACTAGGCTTCGTAGCTACTGCAGAGGAGCAGGAAGCACAGAACAAGGCACCCAGGTTAGAATTAGCACATGGGGTACAGGGACTCGCCTGAGAGTCCAGCCCAGGAAACTGAGGCACAAAGGCTTATGAAACCTGCCCACGGTCACTTTGCTGTTGCCCAAGACCACAGTTCAGATCCCTGGACTCACAGGCCAGTGCTCTTCACCACGGGAAACCTTAAAAACCAATAAACTGCAAACGTTATGTTTTAAGTTTTAAGTCCTTTCCACGTTTTCCATTTTCATTCCCCATCAGTTTGGCACAACTTTCAGCGAAGTTTTGGGCATCAATGACTGAAATCTAGCATGGGTTGTTTTTCCCTTAGGAATAAAATATTTCAGAAAAAAAAAGAGCAAGAGAGATAGTAAATTTTAGAATAAGGTACAAAATAGGGATACGAGTGTTTATAAGAAATTCCTTTGTCAATTCTCAAGTTCGAATCTTCAACAAACAGTTTAACATCCAAGTTTAAAATCAGGTTAAATCTTCTATTTTAGAAGTTTGTGGGTTTTTTTTAAAACTTACCTACAGATCTTTGCAGGAGAAGTTTTCTGTAGGAAATAAAGAGACATAATTAGTCTTTAAAAATTGTTTTTCCCTTAAAAGAAAATATTTAGGTCAAGAGGCAAATAAATTATGAGTAAGTTTCTTGGGGGCTTAACAGCTTGCTGCACTTGAGGCCTTGTTGTGGCTTTTTCTTCTTGGACAAAATGAAGGGTGACTCAGAGGCCCAGGGGTGAGTCACTCGGGCAGGGCCCTCTGCATGTGCCGGTTACCTCTCTCACCATCCGAATCCTGTTTACTCACAAAAAAAAAAAACTGACGCCGGGGCCAAGCCTTCCCATAGCTTACACACCACGCAAGGGGGACAGAGAGAAATCAATGTAACCTGTGCAAGACAAGAAATTAAGCTCTTGTTCAACTTCTATTCCAGTCTGTCTCTTTAAATCTTCCTTCCATGAATCCAGCTCTGACTCTGAGCAGTGCTATAAATTCTCTGGAATGATGTGTAAATTAAGAAACAGGAGAAGGGACATTTGACTCCACCTTCACAGAGAAGGAAAAAAGGGCAGATTGAGGAAATCTAAACTTGGCACGTAAAGCTCCCTGAAATAAAGAAATTCCAATGCAGACTCTACCTTTATCGGCTCCTTTTTATTAGTCAGTTTAAGGGAATCAGTCCTTTGCACTCAGGAAGAAAGTTCTGCCAGGGAGAAGCATAGCTTGTTCTATATTTGATAGGGGAAATGGTCAGGTAAAATAACAGATTAATTACGAACATTTCGGAAGGCTTATTTTGCTAGTTGAGGACACAGTGCAATTTTAATATATTTTTTTAAAGGGTAGGAGGAGGGATGAACAGGCAGACCACAGAGGATTTTTTTTTTTGAGGAAGAGTGACCCTGAGCTAACATCTGTTGCCAATCTTCCTCTTTTTCTTTTTTCTCCCCCAAGCCCCAGCACATAGTTGTATATCCCAGTTGTAGGTCCTTCTAGTTCTTCTATGTGGGGTGCCGCCTCAGCATGGCTTGATGAGAGGTGAGTATGTAGGCCCCCAGGATCTGAACCTGGGAACCCCAGGCCGCCAAAGTGGAACACACGAACTTAACCGCTATGCCACCGGGCCGGCCCCTTAACTGCAATTTTTTTTTTTTTTTGAGGAAAATTAGCCCTGAGCTAACATCTGTTGCCAATCCTCCTCTTTTTTGCTGAGGAAGATTGGCCCTGGGCTCACATCTGTGCCCATCTTCCTCTTCTTTATACGGGACACTGCCACAGCATGGCTTGATAAGCGGTGCGTCAATCCACGCCCGGGATCCAAACCTGAGAACCCCGGGCCCCCGGAGCTCCAGAACTTAACTGCTACGCCACGGGGCCAAGCCCCAAACTGCAATTTTTTGACTCGAGTTCAGATAGTGTGAAGTATGAACATACTGTTTAAAAGTGAAGTGCTGACAAGAGAAACATGTCGTTTGCTATGAAGACTATGTTAAGTTTTCATGCATTACTAAACAATCCAGTTTGCATCGTTTTCATAAACAGACTTTGTGAACAAAGCAGTGGCTTGCATCTTTAGATCCTTTAATCTATCTTTGTGGAACCTGCCTCAGCAGAGCACAGAGGCAATGCCAACCTTGACCCCACTGCCACCTGGTGGGGACACTTATCCCTTCAGTACAAAAAGGATGACACACACGAAGGTGACCTGGCTCACAACACCTGCATTATGGGAAAAATGCATTACTAAAAGATTCTGAGCTAAATATCACCAACATCTCAACAGTTCGGTGGAGAAGCAGGAATGGAGAGGACAGAGACGAAGGGGATGCCCCACCTCTTCCATGAGAACATGTTCGCCCAGCAACTGTCTGGGGGTTTCCACTACAGGGCAGCAAACCAACCCAGAGCCTGAAAGCGTTCCCCCATTCCACAGAGGAGAGAGGCTTTTTTATTCTAAACTCCTCTGTCTAAAGGAGCCCAGAACCTGAAATATGAAGAGCAAAAACAGGCAATAAATTCATTACTGAGCTCTATTGCCCGAGGGCTCAGAAGACAAGTGAAGGGCTAATGTCAGGGCGTTCACCTTTATAGGCCCCTCAGTCCAAAACTCCCCCAGCAACAAGTCCTAATGACGTCTCAGCATTCTGAACGGGGCAGGATAACTCCTCAATAGTTCCACTGCCAAAACTAACAATAAGGAGCTCCCGTTACTCTTGGTTAGCTGACTTACCCTGAAGGCTATTCTGTGCTGGGTGCTGTTCTAGGTGCTCTACAAGTATGGACTCATTCGTTATGGGTTAATTAATAATCTTGGATTATAAGCTACAGAGGGGGACACTGAGGCACCGAGAAATGAGGTAAGCTGCCTAAGGTCGCAGGTTTGGGGCCAGGAGACTCGCTCCAGAGCCTGACCCTTTACAATGCTATTCTGCCACAGTGACACCTGTTGGCCCTTTCCGGCCACTAGCTTTCATTTGCCGCTTCCTCTGCCTGCCCGGAGTGCTTTCTCCTTGTCCACCTGGAAAATTCCTACCCATCCCGTGTGACTGAGTTCAAATCTAGCCCCTGGGGAAGACCCCCATTCAACCCTTCCAAGCACGACTTACCGTGGCTACCCCTCGTCCACCTGCACCCCTTTTCTGGCTCATACGACACTCCATGGGCATCACAGTCATGTTTACATGTCGGCTCCTCCATTCAACCTGAGTTCTGTGAGGTGATAAACGTGTCCTCTACATCTCTGTAGCTGTAGCCTAGCATGATGTTTGATATGTAATGTATATAAATGTTGAACAAACGAACAAATGAGTGAGAAGCAGTATTCTAATGTTAAACTGTGATGAATATATCTGCAAGGTAGTAAGACTAATTCCACAAGCCACACATTACCTTAGAGTCAAACACTGTGTGTGTATGTGCATGTGTGTGTATGAGTGTGTGTATACAAAGAACTAGTTATGAATGGTGACAACGAACTACAGCTCCAGATACAGTTTATTCTCATAACCTGGGAATGAGGTTATGAGGAGGTCAAGTTTACTCTCCAAAGTCGATTCTAGTAAAACCTGACACATAACAGACAATAGAGCCCTCGCTGTGAGTCACAGGTCAAGTCTGAGAGGAGGCTCGAAGCTGTGTTCCTCACGATATCCTGTCATCCGTCACCGCTCAGGGCTGAGTGATCAGGGATGTAAATCATATCAAGAACATCTTATGGCAATCTTCATCACAGAGCAGATTTTAATGCTAAACTACCAGAAACTAGAAACTACTACAAAGAGGGGCTGGCCGACACACTGTGTTTCCCGTGGAGTGGAATGAGGACACACATAGAGGTTCCTGACAAATTGTTCAATGGAAAAATAGGACGTATTTTATGATTTGTGTAAATACACCTATACATGTGCATAGAAAAAAAGTCTGAAAGAATAGATGGTTTCCTCTGGGAAGCAGGATCACAGTTGATTTCTGTTTTTTTTCTCTGCATTTACTATAACTTATTATTTCTTATTACATTCATAAAGGAAAGAAAGATTTTTTTAAATAACTAAATAGATATTTGCCCTGACAAGAAATGATGTTTTGTGTTAGTGATAAAATGGAATTGAAGATTCAAAATATTTTGGTGTTCATCCAACTCCTTCCAAGGACAGGTCCTCTCAGCCTGGAAGTCTGGCCCCTGGTCTCTGCTTGATGGAAACATCCCTGAGGACCCTCCAGCCCCGTGTTGGGGGATGATCAGATCATCTATCTGATCCAATTTTTTCATCAGGAAGCAATATTCTATGGAGACGCCTGGATCCAGCACCTAGACCAGGTGAATCTTCATTTTAAATTCACAAAAAACTATCCATTTCATGAATAAGAAGCCTTTTTGGAATTTGAGTCAGCCTCCCAGAACCTAAGCAGCTCTTGGTTTCTGAACCTGAAACCTCAGTGACCAGTCAGCAAATATTCACTCGGCACCAGTTCTGGGGCTACGCCCTGGGGCTACACAGAGAACAGCTCCATGGGCCCTGCAATGAGAGGGCTTGGAGGAGGCAGGCAGAGACACAAGGAAAATCATACTGCATTTCACTGAACCTAAGATGCCACTGATTGTAAAATTCCCTATTATTTTATACACTACTAAGAAAGAAAAAAATATATATATCTATACTATATATACTAAGAAAGAAAAAATTAGACCAGGGCACACCATTGATCGTAAAATCACTATCTGATTGCAGATAGTGAAAAATTTTTAATGTGAAAAAAAGGAGCACATGTGAGAATTGATGACATATGGAAATCACAAGATGGTGCGATAAACAGAATGTCAGAGAAATGTGCCCCTGCTCCTGGAGGTGTCAGGGAAGCCTCCACTGCACGTGGATCAGCCTGAGGTGCCGGGAGCCTCACTGGAGGCACCGCAGGGTCCCCTCTCACCTCCTGCAATCCTTTCTCCTCCACAGACGGCTGGATGAGCAGCTCACACGGTAAATCTGATCCGTCTCTCTGGGCTTCAAAACCCAACCGTGACCTCCCATTGCACTCGGCATAAATTCCCAGCTCAGCCTCAAAGGCGCCTGTCTCTAGCCTCGTCCTCAGCCTCCTCTCTTTCTTATCAACCTCCAGCCACACTGGCGCACACAGACTTCCGCCAAGTCCCTCTTGCGGGACTGGCCCCCTGCGCCTGCTGCTTCCTCTTTCTCTTCCTCTTCCCTCCTTCCGCTTCTACTTGTCCAACCCCTGCTCAGCCTCTGTCCGTGTTTAAATGTGACTTCCCCAGAGCGGCCACTCTGGCCACACAATCCAGCACGTGGGGCTCATGATTTGTTTAGTGTCTGTCTCCTGTGCTTGGCTGATGCTCCACAGAGCAGCGACCATGCTCTTGCTCACTGCTGTAGACCCAGGGGCTGGCACCGTGGCAGTGTACGCAGGTATATAAGAAACATCCATAGAGTGAATGAGGGGGTACTTTTGCTGACAGATCAGAGGAAAGAAATATCATGATATGGTCTAGGAAAAGTGAGAAGTTTGCTTGTGGTTGGAATTTCTAAAACCTGAGAGGTGGATGGGGCCCAGGTGGAGAAGGGCTTTGCACGCCTCCGTGTGGGTCATGGGCAGTCCCCAAAGGGCTGTACGTGAGGGACACGATTGGATCTGTGTTTCAGAAAGATCACTCTGGTGCAGTGTGGAGGAAGGTGAGTGTGGGGAGAGACAGAGGCAGGGAAACCAGCCAGGGCACCACCGCACGTCTCTCAGGCAGCTCGGTGCCCACCAGTCTTCACCAGGCAAGGGCACGCACAGATAACGACAACCATCTAGGCCGGGACTGCTCACTCCAGGCCCTACCTGGCTGCCCTGAGGGCTCAAGATCTCATTTCTCAGCCCCTAGCTGGGCAGCCCTGAGAAACAGATAAGGACCTGAACTAAGGCGGCAGCAGCAGTAGGAATGGAGAGGAGGGGACAGATTCAGAACTAGACTGGGTGTGGGGGGAAGGGAGACCGAGGAGTCTGAGAGGACCCCTGCATTTCCGACTTGGGAGAGGATGACCAGGATTGGGATCACTAAGTGAGAAGCAGGTTGAAGAAACAGATCAGTTCCATTTGGATCCCTCTGCATTTCACAAACCCGGGAAACAGCCAGGCGGAGAACCAGAGGCCTGCAGGCCATAGGGATCTGAGCTCAAGAGAGAGCTCTGGGCTGGAGTCCCCAGTGAACTGAGGGGGGCTGGTGCCATGGGTGTGGATGCGATTGTCCAGAAAGCGTGTGGCATGGGAACAACAGGCACCTGAGACAGAGCCCTAGGAGACCCTGAAGGAGAGACAAAGGACAAAGAGGAAGACAGGTGGCTGTGAAGGGAGAGCCAGAGACTCTGGGATAAGAACCAGCAGGGAGCAGGAAATGAAGGTCAAGGGGCTAAGAGATTCAGGAAAAGGGAGGGGGTGACGGATGGTGTAAAAGGCCAACAGAGTTGCATAAATGAAGCCATCGGTGACTTCAGCCAGAGTGACTTCAGGGTAATGGTGGGGGCAGGAGCAGGCTGAAGGTGAAAGGGACACAAGGACATGAGGACATGAGGGCGTGGACAGCACCGAGCCAGACCCTCTCTTAGGCGCTGTGGCAGGAAGGGCAAGGATGAGGTGAGTGGAGGTGGAGGGCGAGTACGGGGAAGGCAGCTGCTGGCTCTCCTGTCGAGTGTTGGTTTTATCAACACAGCCTTCCAGAGCTGGGTTCCTGTGAGTGGGTCTCCCAGGGCCTGCTCCTTTTCTGGTGGATGGAGAAAACTGGGCATGTCTGCAGGCCAAGGGAAATAAGCCAGCAGAGGCGGAGAGGTCAACTATCCAGGAAAGAGGAGGGTAACCCACGGAACTGCCTCCCCTCCGAGGAGCAGGCGGGGGTCACGGAGGGCACCCAGGTGTGCGCAGTGGCCTCAGCCATGGGAAGGACGCCTCTCTCCCCTGCACACCTGTAAGAAGTGCACTGCCCAGATGGCTGACTACCCTCTCTCTAGTTTAAAAGTTCCAAAATTTTGATATGAAATCATTTCAAACGGGCAGATGTTAGAAAAAAGGAACGTCTGAAAGAGGGACCAAATTAAACCCACCACTAATAACGTTAATAATCATAGCTAACATGTACAGAGCGCCCACATGTGCCAGAAACTGCTGGAAGCACTTAACACGTGTGCCGCACTATGCCCTCCCAACAACTCTATGAGTTGGGTGATGTTACTAACCCGTTTTGACAGATGGAGGCACAGAAGATGAAGGAACTTGATGTAGCTGGCGTGAGGCAGAGCTGGGGCTGGGGCAAAAAGGGAATTTCCTCAGGGTGGGCTGAAGCTCCCAGCACCCGAAGTGAAGCTCTACTGTATGTTTCCACGAGGCGCTGGGATTAGCTGTGGGTGGGAACGCCTCCCCCACCAGGCACAGCAAATGCTTCCTTGAATCCCGACGCCCTGGCCCGGCACTGGCCTGGAGCTGAGTTCCTTCAGATCAACAAGCGTTCCCACGTATGTCTGGTGAACTGAAGGGACGTCAAAACTGTGATCCCTGAAATTAGTGACCACTGTCGGGTAGTCTTGACTGGAAACAGATGGCAGGAAAAGGTAGAAACTAATTTGGGCCATAAACAAAGGTGTGTCTTTGAAATTTAAAGCAAGGGAAGTGAAACTAGCATTTTGCATTATCATTTACCTCTTTCCGAAAACACTTCTGGTGCCCACAGACAATGACTTCAGCTACATTATGTAAAGTGAGAAACACAGGAATGGCCTGAAAGAAAACAGAACAATAAGCATGAAAATATTTTCTTTGATCTCATAATTACATAATTCTCGATTTCTGCTTAAAAATAAAGACCTGGGGGAACTGCTGGTATTTGCATATATAATCCTCTGCAGCAGAAACTCTTCTCCATGGATTAGTGCTCTCTCTCGTAGTATTATTCTTGGTAAGATGGTCATAGAGGCTCCCCTGCTACGAGTATTCTCATCAACACACATTTATTAAGCACCTACTATGTGTCAGGCACTGTGCCAGGTGCAGGGTACACATCCCGTGAACAAGGTGGACACGTGACAGGGAGACTAGCCCTATTGAGGTAAGAGCTCTGACAGAGTGTGCAGAAAGGCGCATCTTACCCAGCGTGGGGAGAGCAAGCCTTCTTGGAGGAAGTGAAGTCCAAGGCCTGAAAGAGAACTGAATGATGAACCAGAGGGAGCCAAACAAAGAGAGGAGGCGGAGAGTGCTGCAGGCAGATGAGAGTGACCCCGCTCCACCGGGAACTGGGGGAAGTCAGGCACGCTGGAACATAACGTGGAAGGGACAAGTCGGGGAAAAGAAGGCGGAGAGGTCATCACGAACCATATCAGGAAGTCAGGCCACCATAAGAGTCGCTGAAGGGTTTTAAAGCAGACAGCGACATGATTTGATCTTCGCGTTAAAGGGAACTTGGGCCACTCGGTAGGGGACAGGAGGCAGAGACAGTTGCAAAAGTCTAGGGGTATGGTAGACTGAAAACTGGTCCTCCAAAAAGCCACCTCCTGTTGCCTGGAACCGGTGAATGTTACCTTGCACGGCAAAAAGGGGTCTTTTCAAACGTGACTAAGTTGAGAATCTTGAGATGGGGAGTTTACCCCGAACTATCTGAGTAGGCCCTAAATGCAAACATAGTATTTATAAGAGAAAGGCAGAGATCTGACACACACAGAGGCTGTGACTACAAGCCAAGGAATGCCAGCAGCCACCAGAAACAGAAAGAGGCGAGGAACAGATTCTCCCCCAGAGCCTCTGGAGGGAGCAGGCCCTGCCGACACACCTTGACTTTGGACCTATAATACTGATTTTGGACTTTTGGCATCCAGACCCGGGAGAGAATAAATTTCTGTTGTTTTAAGCCACCCAAATATGTGGTAATTTATTACAGCAGCCACAGGAAACTAATACACGGAATGACAAGATGGTGGCCTGAACTTGGCAGTGGCAGTGAAGACGGAGAAAAGTGTCCACATTAAGGAAATATTTAGGAGACTGAACTGAGGCAAACATTTGAATAACTGGGATCAACTTCGCACCAAAAAAAAAAAAAAAAAATGGAGTGTGGGATTTTGTTGATGCTGATGTTCCCTGCAAAGCAGAGAAAGATCAAGAACATGCGTGGGTTTTGGCACCAGCCTGGGCTTCAGGCCCAGCTCCACCATCTGCTTATCCAAACCTTAGTTTGCTCCTCTGTAGAATGGGGATAACCATACCTAAGACCTGGAGCCATTGGGAGGAATGCGGGAAACAACGCAGGTAAAAGACCTAGATGAATGGTGCAGGAGCACTGCATGAAGGTGGTCCATGTAACTGGTAGCCCACCCTCAGTGGCCCTGACAGAGGCCCTCAGCTGGGGCGCTGTTCCAGCTTAGTGGACCTGCTTAAAGGTCATCCTGCTCTCCTCCTTCCAGATGGATTAATTCTTCATTGTTTTGGAAGATATATTTTTACCTTGTTTTTAAAACTTTTATAACTTCATAGCTCTTCCCTATTTTAGTATTTTGTTAGAGCTTGCACTGCTTTATTTCCTTTTGAGTTCTTGCCTTACAGTTTTCTTGCCTTTTTAACTTTTTCTACTCTTATTTTATCTTTCATTAAAAGTTCAACTCATTAGGGGCCGGCCCCGTGGCGTAGCGGTTAAGTGCACACGAGCCGCTGCTGGCGGCCCGGGTTTGGATCCCGGGCGCACACCAACGCACCACTTGGCAAGCCATGCTGTGGCGGCATCCCATATAAAGTGGAGGAAGATGGGCACAGATGTTAGCCCAGGGCCCATCTTCCTCAGCAAAAAGAGGAAGATTGGCATGGATGTTAACTCAGGGCTGATCTTCCTCACACACACACACAAAAAAGTTCAACTTATTAAAGCAATGATGAAGAAAATAAAAAAAAAGTCCTACTCAACTCTTTTTCCCTTTTAAAATCATACTTTATTTTCTATTTTTTCATTTGTCTTTTGCACTTCTTTTTATTCATCTTGAAATTTTATATTGTGAATTATTTTGTATGTGTTTTAAAATTATTAAAGAGGTTTTTTTTTAACTGGCTTTATCCATTAGGCCCGTGTTTGGCAAACTTGGGCCCTGGCCTTTTAGTTCTTGGCAGGAAAAGATAGTAAAGAAAATCTTGGACAGGTCAATCATGTGGCACATGCAAGTAAATCTGAAAGGGTGACCTAGATCTTACTTATTTAAAATTAAGACCTTATTTAAAATGCTTTTGCCTCCTTGACTATAAAATCACTAAGGAGACCAGACTTAGGACTGAGATTACAGAACTCTAGACGCTAACTGTAGACCTCAAGGAGGCTGACTTTTTTCTATTTTATAAACTGTAGACAGGTTTCTCAATCTCCCTAGAACCTACTCTGATCAGACTCTGGAAAAGGACCTATCTATACATACAGAACTGACTTTTTTTTTTTTTTTTGTGAGGAAGATCAGCCCTGACCTAACATCCATGCCAATCCTCCTCTTTTTGCTGAGGAAGACTGGCCCTGAGCTAACATCTATTGCCAATCCTCCTCCTTTTTTTTCCCTTTTTCTCCCCAAGGCCCCAATAGATAGTTGTATGTCATAGTTGCACATCCTTCTAGTTGCTGTATGTGGGACGCCGCCTCAGCATGGCGGGACAAGCAGTGCGTTGGTGCACACCCGGGATCTGAACCTGGGCCACCAGCAGCAGAGCGCGCGCACTTAACCACGAAGCCACGAGCCAGCCCCTACAGAACTGATTTTAAAGTGCACTAATAACAGCTACCACAACGTGTTAAGCACAGTGCTAATCATTTCAATTGCATTCTCTTATTTAAACTCCCTCCCAACAACTCTATTAGTGGATGCTATTACCTTAATTTATAGACAAGGAAATCGAAGCTTAAAACATCAGGCAACTGGCTGGGTCAGGTAACTCACCTAGTTCAGGGCGGAGCCATAACTCCAATCCAGGCCTGTCTAACTGCAAAGCCCACGCTCCCAGCCTCGAGGTTATAATACCCAATCACGTCAGCCCCGGGGTGGACTTCCTGGATCTACAACCGTCCAAAGTCCAGCATGACTGGTGTGTTCCAAATCCTGCTGGTTTGCTTCCTCCAGGAATAAAACTGGAATGATCTAAAATGGTTGAACTCAAAGAAAGCTCTATGCCCTTTTTAAAAGGGATTTATATCTTCCATTTCTACTTAAAAAAAATTTAAATCTGAATTTCTCAAGCCATTTTTCCTACTGAGAAGCTAGCAGGCTTTAGAAACAGTAATTCTACAACTGACTATATCAGCTGCCTTAGAGATCCATCACAAACAATGTTACGGCAGGCTGCAGCTTTAATTACTGATTTTCCCTTGGCCTCTAACTCTGTGCACAAGTCCCGGTCTGAGCTACGCTATTAGCTTGGAGAAAACCTGCCCTTTATTATCTTTATGAAGAGAGGTTCAGCAGGACTTACTTTTGTCAAATTAGACAAAAGTTCTGTGAAATGATAATATCAATAATGATAATAGTTAAGATATAGTGAATGCTTACTGTGTGTCAGACACTGTTCTAACTGCTTTTACATATTTAATCATCATAATAGCTCTAAGAAGTAGATACTATTAACATCCCCATTATACAGATGAGAAAACAGAGGAGTATAATCTGGGTCTCTTTTTTATAACCTGCCTCTTAATAATTACATGATCTAGATATGTGCTTGCTGCTGAAGAGAACAGAAATATAAGCACGTTCTTCCACATTGGCAAGACTCTAGGAATGGCCTCAACAACAAAAGGTCCCACCATCTTTCATCAGGAAAAATGGCCCAAGATCAACTGCCATAAAGCCCAAATCATCATTTTTGACACAAAATGCAATTGATCAAATTCACCTACACTACAGGCCGATTTATTTAGTTACTTAGGAGCACAATTTGCAACTAATCTATTCTTAGAGTCCATTAGCTTAAAATTCAACATTTCATCCATGTACCATCGGAAATTCTTCTCTGGTTGTGAAAAGAAGTTCATAACTATTACTTAAAATTTTTTATTATTTCCATGCTTCCCAGAGTGGAATTTTGAAGCCTCGATTGTTATTTGTTCAGGTGTTAGAACTTAGAACAGTTTTCTATGGAAAATCCTCGTCCTGCCCACAGGCCCGGTCTTGGGTCACTCCGCAGGGGTGTGAATGACTCCCTTATTCAAGCAGGTCTTGGGTCAGCTTCTTAATTTTTTTGTTTTTTTTTTTTGTTTTGAGGAAGATTGGCCCTGCGCTAACATCTGTGGCCAATCTTCCTCTTTTTCTTTTTTCTCCCCAAAGCCCCAGTACATAGTTGTACATCCTAGTTGTAGGTCCTTCTAGTTCCTCTGTGTGGGATGCCGCCTCAGCATGGTTTGATGAGCAGTAAAGGTCCGTGCCCAGGATCAGAACCTGCGAACCCGGGCTGCCAAAGTGGAGCGCGTGAACTTAACCGCTATGCCACTGGGCTGGCCCTCTTGGCTTCTTAATTTTTGTAAAAGATTCTCAATCCTACCTTCTCTTTGGGTGATTTTTAACTATATGGGTGTGACCTTAATCTACAATATAGAATAATTGCACTCCAGACCCTTGCCAAAGAATGTAACTTTGAACCGTTGGCTGCCCAATTTTTATCAAAATCGTGCATGCCAGAAATAACGTTCCTAGCGGACCACCTAAAGGCAGCCTGCCCACCATGAAGGTAGCCACATAATCAGAGAGCAGTGGTGTCAGCCCCAGAGAACCGCTCCTACTGAACTGTGCTATGTCATCGTGCCTTCAAAATGCACTAAGAATCCTAGAAACTGGGTTACCGTTGTGTTTGTTATAAGGACGTTACTGAAGCCCTCGCCTCACTGAGGGGCCCTGTCGACCCTTTATGAGGATTCAGGACCTGAGAGCAAAGAATAGCTTCAGTTTTCTTCAGCAATAGCCCTGCTCTTATCCTACAAGCACTGAGAGTCGTGTAACATTTTTATTTGGCTACAGAAAGCTGAGAGCTGAATTCAAAGCCCAACTGTATTTATTTTGTAAGATACTACAGCATAAATTTCTACATGCTAAGTTTCTCTGTGACCTTATCTAGTTCTTCTACTACCCTTAAGCTAGATTTCTTTATTTATTTTTTTTTATATCAAGCAGTTTCTTTTACTCCTAACCAGTCTGTAAAGTAAATAAAGCAGGCTAGACTGGATTTCTTCTAAAATGCTATTCATAAGAAATGTTTATCTTATTTTAATCATAATTATCCTTTTAAATCATCACACACCTTTATGGAAGATGGTGAGATACTTGAATATGCATGTGTACGTATAAATGAATACATTCATAAGTTGATTTGCATGAATTAAATTTAAGTGTTTATTTACATTAATTTCATTATTCTGTCATTAGATAGCAAACTCCTGGAGGGCTGAGCAGCAGACTCTCTTCTGCCAGGGTATCTCCAGTACACGCTTGGAGGCCACCTCTGACCTTCATTTGTGCATCACATTAAGTAGCTGACCTGTATGTAAGGGGCCTTGTATGAAAAACAGGCACTTAAAACACCAGGAGGTCCTCCTGCTTAACGAGATGCACAGGAATAGGAAAAGGGCTAAGGGGCGGCATCCGTCCTCCTGCTTGCTGGCTTGGGGGTCACAAATGCAGGGGCTAAAACAAAGGGCAGCCTGGCCTGCTCTCAGGGAATTGCTATTTTTATCACACTTTTTACCCAAGTGCATAGAAATGAATTCAGTTAAACTAAATATGTGTATCCTACAGCACCCAAAGGAGTTCTGAGTGAGACAAGTGAGAGCACATTATCATCCCCTCCTAGCGGCCGGCCCCGTGGCTTAGCAGTTAAGTGTGCGCGCTCCGCTACTGGCGGCCCGGGGTTCAGATTCCGGGCGCGCACCGACGCACCGCTTCTCCGGCCATGCTGAGGCCGTGTCCCACATGCAACTAGAAGGATGTGCAACTATGACATACAACTATCTACTGGGGCTTTGAGGGAAAAAAGGAGGATTGGCAATAGATGTTAGCTCAGAGCCAGTCTTCCTCAGCAAAAAGAGGAGGATTAGCATGGATGTTAGCTCAGGGCTGATCTTCCTCACACACACACAAAAATAATAATAATAAAAATAATATCACCCCCTCCTTTTCATATAATCCTCAAGAAAACCTCTATCAGGGCCCAGAGGGTTTTATAAATACATATTTTGTTTTGTTTTGTTTTTATTGATGTTTTAATAGTTTATAACATTGTGAAATTTGGGGTTGTACATTTTTGTTTGTCCATCACCATATATATGTCTCCCTTCACCCCTTGTGCCCATCCCCTACCCCCATTGTCCCTGGCAACCACAATACAGTTTTCTCTGTCCATGTGTTGGTTTATATTCCACATATGAGTGAGATCATACAGTGTTTGCCTTTCTCTTTCTGGCTTATTTCACTTAACATAATACCCTCCAGGCCCATCCATGTTGTTGCAAATGGGGCGATTTTGTCTTTTTTTTATGGCTGAGTAGTATTCCATTGTATATATATATATATCACATTTTCTTGATCCAGTCGTCAGTCGAGGGACACTTGGGTTGCTTCCACTTCTTGGCTATAGTGAATAATGCTGTGATGAACATAGGGGTGCATAAGCCTCTTTGGATTGTTGATTTCAGGTTTGTTGGATAGATTCCTAGTAGTGGGATAGCTAGATCATAGGGTATTTCTATTTTTAATTCTTTGGGGAATCTCCATACCGTTTTCCATAGAGGCTGCACCAGTTTGCATTCCCACCAGCTGTGTATGAGGGTTCCTGTTTCTCTACATCCTCTCCAACATTTGTTGTTTTTTGTCTTGGTGATTATAGCTATTCTAATGGGCGTGAGGTGGTATCTTAGCGTTGTTGCGATTTGCATTTCCCTGATGATTAGTGATGTTGAACATCTTTTCATGTGCCTATTGGCCATCTGTATATCTTCTTTGGAGAAGTGTCTGTTCATTTCCTCTGCCCATTTTTTGACCAGGTTCTTTGTTTTTTTGTTGTTCAGTTGTGTGAGTTCTTTATATATTATGGAGATTAACCCCTTGTCAGATATACGTTTCGCAAATATTTTCTCCCAGCTGGTGGGTTGTCTATTCATTTTGATCCTGGTTTCATTTGCCTTGTAGAAGCTATTTAATCTAATAAAGTCCCACTTGCTTATTTTTTCTTTAGTTTCCCTAGTTTGAGTAGGCACGTCATCTGAAAAGATTCCTTTACGACCAATGTCAAATAGTGTGTTGCCTATATTTTCTTCTATGAGTTTTATAGTTTCAGGTCTCACCTTCAGGTCTTTGATCCATTTTGAGTTAATTTTTGTGAATGGCGAAAGCAGAGGGTCCACTTTCATTCTTTTGCATGTGGCTGTCCAGTTTTCCCAACACCATTTATTGAAGAGACTTTCCTTTCTCCATTGTATGTTTTTAGCTCCTTTGTCGAAAATTAGCTGTCCGTATATATGTCCTTTTATTTCTGGGCTTTCAATTCTGTTCCATTGATCTGTGTGTCTGTCTTTGTACCAGTACCATGCTGTTTTGATTACTATTGCTTTGTAGTATGTTTTGAAGTTAGGGATTGTGATGCCTCCAGCTTTGTTCTTTTTTCTTAGGATTGCTTTAGCTATTGGGGGCCTTTTGTTGCCCCATATGAATTTTAGTATTCTTTTTTCTATTTCCGTGAAGAATGTCATTGGGATTCTGATTGGGATTGTGTTGAATCTGTAGATCGTTTTAGGTAATATAGACATTTTAACTATGTTTATTCTTCCAATCCATGTGCATGAGATGTCTTTCCATTTCTTTATGTCATCATCGATTTCTTTCAATAATGTCTTGTAGTTTTCATTGTATAGGTCTTTGACCTCCTTGGTAAGATTTATTCCTAGATATTTTATTCTTTTTGATGCAATTGTAAATGGTATTATCTTTTTGAGCTATCTTTCTGTTAGTTTGTTATTAGCATACAGAAATGCAACTGATTTTTGTAGATTGATTTTGTACCCTGCAACTTTACGGTAGTTGTTGATTATTTCTAGTAGTTTTCCAATGGATTCTTTAGGGTTTTCTATATATAAAATCATGTCATCTGCAAACAGTGAGAGTTTCACTTCTTTGTTGCCAATTTGGATTCCTTTTATTCCTTTTTCTTGCCTAGTTGCTCTGGCCAAAACCTCCAGTACTATGTTGAATAAGAGTGGTGAGAGTGGGTAGCCTTGTCTCGTTCCTGTTCTCAGAGGAACGGCTTTCAGCCTTTCCCTGTTGAGTATGCTGTTGGCTGTGGGTTTGTCATAAATAGCCTTTATTATGTTGAGGTACTTTCCTTCTATACCCATTTTGTTGAGAGTTTTTATCATAAATGGATGTTGGATCTTGTCAAATGCCTTCTCTGTGTCTATTGAGATGACCATGTGGTTTTTATTCTTTGTTTTGTTGATGTGGTGTATCACGTCGATTGATTTGCGGACGTTGAACCATCCCTGTGTCCCTGGTATAAATCCCACTTGATCATGGTGTATGATCTTTTTAACGTATTGCTGTATTCGATTTGCCAATATTTTGTTGAGGATTTTTGCATCTATGTTCATCAGCGATATTGGCCTGTAATTTTCCTTCTTTGTTTTTTTGTCTGGCTGTGGTATCAGGGTGATGTTGGCCTCGCAGAATGAGTCAGGAAGCGTTCCATCTTCCTCTCTTTTTTGGAATAGTTTGAGAAGAATGGGTATTAAATCTTTTTTGAATGTTTGGTAAAATTCACTGGAGAAGCCATCTGGTCCTGGACTTTTGTTTTTGGGATGTTTTTGATTACTATTTCAATCTCTTTACCTGTGATTGGTCTATTCAGATTCTCCATTTCTTCTTGGTTCAGTTTTGGAAGGTTGTATGAGTCTAAGAATTTATCCATTTCTTCTAGATTGTCCAATTTGTTGGCATATAATTTCTCATAGTATTCTCTTATAATCTTTTGTATTTCCGTGGTACCCACTGTAATTTCTCCTCTTTCATTTCTAATTTTATTTATTTGAGCCTTTTTTCTTTTTTTCTTAGTAAGCCTGGCTAAGGGTTTGTCAATTTTGTTTATCTTCTCAAAGAACCAACTCTTTGTTTCACTAATCCTTTCTACTGTTTTTTTGGTCTCAATTTCATTTATTTCTGCTCTGATTTTTATTATTTCTCTCCTTGTGCTCACCTTGGGCTCTGTTTATTCTTCTTTTTCTAGTTCTGTTAGGCGTACTTTAAGGTTGCTTATTTGGGCTTTTGCTTGTTTGTTAAGGTGGGTTTGTATAAATACATATTTTAATTGTGGTAAAATAGACATACAAAAGCCAGCCCTGAGGGCCTAGCAGTTAAAGTTCGGTGCTCTCACCGCTTTGGCAGCCTGGGTTTGGTTCCCGGGGGGAGAACCACACTACTTGTCTGTCAGTAGCCATGCTGTGGCAGTGGCTCACATAGAAGAACTAGAAGGACTTATAACTAGAATATACAAGTATGTACTGGGGCTTTGGGCAGGAAAAATAAAAGAGATATTAGCTCAGAGCAAATCTTTCCCAGAAAAAAAAAAAAAAAAGAAAGCACTATGCTTAAAAAAAAGACATAGAAAATTTACCATTTTAACCATTTTTAAGTGTACCATTCACTGGCATTAAGTACATTCACAATGTTGTGCAACCATCACCACCATCCATCCACAGAACTTTTTCATCTTGCAAAACTGAAACTCTATACTCATTAAACAATAACTACATTCTCCCCTCCCCCAGCCCCTGGCAACCACCCTACTTTCTGTCTCTGTGAATTTGACTACTCTGAGCACCTCTATGAGTAGAATCATATATTTTTTGTTCTTTTGTGACTGGCTTATTTCATTTAACATAAATGTCTTCAAGGTTCATCTATGTTGTAGCATGTGTCAGAATTTCTTTCCTTTTTAAGGCCGAATAACATTCCATTGTGCTGATATACCATTTTGTTTATCCATTCATCCATCAATGGACACTTGGGTTGCTTCCACCTTTTGGCTATTGTGAATAATGCTGCTAGGAACATGAGGGTATAAATATCTGTTCAAGTCCTTGCTTTCAATTTTTTTGGATGTATACCCAGAAGTTGAATTGCTAGATCATATGGTAACTCTATTTTTAACTTTTTGAGGAATCACCATATTGTTTTCCACAGCAGCTGTACCATTTTACATTCCCAACAGCAGTACACGAGGGTTCCAATTTCTCCACATCCTCCCCAACAGTTGTATTTTTCTGTTTTTTTGATAATAACCATCCTAATGGGCATGAAGTGGTATCTCATTATGATTTTGATTTGCATTTCCCTAATGATTAATGATGTTGCGTATCTTTTCATGGGCTTATTGGTCATTCATATATCTCCTTTGGAGAAATGTTTATTCAAGTTCTTTGCCCATTTTTGAATCGGATTGTCTGGTTTTTGTTGTTGAGTTTTCGGAGTTTTCTAAACATTTTGGATGTTAATTCCTTATCAGATTAATGATTTGCAAATATTTTCTCCCATTCTGTGGGTTGTGTTTTTACTCTGTTGATAGTGTGCTTTGATGCAGCAAAGCTTTTCATTTTGATGAAGTCCAATTTTGTCTATTTTTTCTTTTGTTCGATGTGTCTTTAGTGTCATATCCAAGAAATCACTGCCAAATCCAATGTCGTGAAGTTTTCCCCTTGGAGCCCAGTATTAATAAGTCATTTTATAAGAGTTATAGAGAACATCTTTAGATGGAGCAAGAAAACTAAAATCCAGAGGAGGGGGTTACTATTTTGCTGTGGAGCCCACATCTTAAGTAATCCTTGCAACTAGACTCTGATCACCTCTGACAAGAAAACAACGAGAAAGAGGGGAGAGCTGCCTCTGATCAGCAGCAACAGGGAGCATTAGGGGGAAAGTCTCCATTCCACACCAACATGTACATTCTTTTCCTTTGTAGATCCAAGCCCCTTTACATAATATTGGCGCCAAACAGAGGGGGAGGAGACCCACGGGCTCCAGTTTGCTTAACTGAGTAACTTACTCCACATGGGTCTAATTATCCATGTGTGTTTCCTCACCAACACCCCCATCCAATCTCCCTCCCAATGTGTTGAGTGAATGTTGTGTTCATGGAAGACAGAAACCCTAACAAGCAGTTAGGGAAGGACGGAGATCAAAGCGCCGGGTAAGAAACCAAGTCCAGTCCTGTCAAGATGCCTTAATTTAGATTTCTAGAGTCTTCCAACTGCTGACCCTGGCTTCCCCTAAGAAAGAAAACAGCATGGTTTGAGCCGCCAAATCACTAACACCAGGATGGCCTCTCCCCGGCAAGCTCACTAATGTATGAATTTGCACATCTGTTCTAAACGCTCACCAGCACAGGCTTTCAGGCAATCCTGTCTAGCTGAGAAGCCTTCTGAATGGGAAATTATAACAAGAGTAATAACGACTGGTCAGAGTTGTACTGTCCCTCCACAGACTGACGCTCGTGCCATCAGAGCCATCATCACTGTGACCTTATTCAGTGTAGGAAAGCTGGAGAAGCAGTCCCGGGTTAGCCCGAGCAGAAGAGAGGACAACCACATGGTTCCTTCTCCCCAGCTCCTCGCTCAATCCTGACGGGCTGATCTCCTCAGGTTGTTGTGATTTAGGGAGGAAACAGGGTAAGATCTGGAGAAGAACTGTTATGGCTGGAAAGGCTTGGGTTTGCACCTTTGCTTTAAGATTTACTAGTGGTTGACCTTGGCTAAATAATTTGCATCTCAGTTTCCTCATCTGTAAATGGGAGTAATTAAGTCCGACTTTGTAGGTCACAAAGGCTGGCAATGGGAAGCGCCTGCCACATTATAACACTGAAAAGCCACACTGTCTGTTCCCATGGTGAACTGTGTATCTCTCACTGACTCCCCTGGAAGTTCCTCAAGGTCAGGAACCACGTCTTATGTGTCTTCAAGCCCCCAACACATAATAGATTCCCCATAAATATTTGCTGAATGAATGGCCACGAGAATAATCTCCTTCCCCTAACTCTGTATTTCATTCAGTTGTGAGTTTGAGGTGGAAAAGTCATAAAGAACTGTCCCTACTGAGCCTCTGCAGCACTAAACCAGCCTCCTCTCAGGAGCTGCACATCAGAACAGTTTCAGTCTTGTCAGATAAAGGAGGCCTTCATGGAGCAGAGCCACCTCGAAAGTGTTTTGCATAACAATACACCCACAGATTTTAACTGAGCACTCTTCCCCCAATTCCTTGTGGATTCATTAAACTGACAGCTCGGCACCAGCATATTGATGCCTGTTTTCTCTCTAACACAAGCTGTACAAGTGCCTCATGTAAATCCACTCTATAAATTTTTAAACAATTATGTAAAAACAAAAAAACCCAGAAAACAAAGAAAAGATGCTGGGTTGCATTACTTCACTAAAAAACAATAAGTGTCTCCTTTCTGTCCTCCGCCCACTCTAATTGGGTATATTTGGGTTTTGGTGGCTTCCCTTTGCTCAAAGAGTCAATTGCAGCAGCTTCTTCTTCCCCCTTAAAGAAGACCGTGCTCGGGCCAACACCACTCCGCGTCCTGGGCCTCGAGAAGACAAGGAGCTCACACCAGAATGTAAATTAGTGCATTGCTTCCTTCTTCAGAAAGTCTTGCTATAAAAAAAAATGTCAGCTCAACTAAACAGGGTGTTTAGTGCTGAAGCTGATGTACATTCTGGTACAATCTCCTTACAGACAGGTAACAAAGAGCTCAGAGACTGGCACCGCCTGTGCATCACACTTCGAGAAGCACTGTTCTAGGTTACAGAACTCCTCATCTGCCTGACACATACTAGACTGACATTTACAATGGACTTTGGAGGATGTTCTGGCCACCTAGTATCCTTGCCCCTTCTTTTGGTAAATCACTCCAATATGAGGATCTGCCACACGCTCTCTCAGTCTATGGGATCCAGGTGGGGATCCTGTATGACTGGGGCAGGCCAAACAGTGTTCTGTGAATGGTTCAGGGAGGCCATGATCCAGGGCTGGCCAATCAGCATAATTCCACCCTCCTGGTTAGCTTTCAGACTTGGGATGGGCAGTGGCCCTGACTGATGCAATCAGAATGAATCCTGGGACTGTTGCAGGAGCTACAAGGAAGACAGTCTCTTTCCACTAGACTTAAAGTTGTGAGGATATGATCCGGGAGTCAACAACCATGAAGGGAGAGCCTGGCTGTGAAATGGAGCAAAGACAAGACGCCAGAACTGAGAGACAGAGAGACAGAAACTGGATTCTGAGTATGTCATTGGAACTTCTGGATCAAGCCACGCCTGAAGCAGACTTCTACTTCATAACTTTTCACTAATGCGAATCAGTAGATTTCCCTTTTGTTTAGAGCAGCTTGTGAGCTTTCTACCACTTGCAACCAAAAGATTCTGAAGTTATGCACGACTACTGTACCCTGGGCTCATTCTAAAACCCATACATATTGGTCCTAAAGAGACAAATCTGAGAAGGCAAAATGTGGGGAGTCAGAAGAGCTGCTACAGTCTGGGACTAGAGGCAGGTTCCCCCACTTTCCACACCTGAGTTCCTTCCTCTGTCAGGTGATTAACATCTGCCTCACCCATCACCTGTCAGGTGACTGTGAGAATCAAACAACAAGATATAGAGGAAGTCACTTGGGAAATGTGTGAAAAAGCACTGTACAAACAAAAGGCAGTAGTAGTAGTAGTAGTACAACACCTTACTTATTCAAACTTCCAAATTCTGGCATCCATAACTCTCCAGATCCTATAAAATCTGTAAAAGCCTTTGAACAACACCACATTGTTTTTTCATCAAGTCCTACACTCTGCTATAGGAGAGGATGCTCCCTCTGCAGCCAGAGGGTGTAAGGTGAGGCAGCAGACTCCCAGGAGCCTGACAGAACCGAGAGGCAGCTGGAAGCCAGTGCTGGCCTCCTGTTCTGGGCTGAGCACCAACCTGCACTGAAGGTCATTTCTTAGGCCCACCCAGGATGTTTCTCCCCCATTGCACACATCACCCCATCTACTCAAGCTTACGAATCATGAAAGAAAAATGATGATTTAATTTAGAAATTACCGCTATTCATTCCCAACCACTATTCTGCAACTTTGGAGTGGTCCTGACAATAATATTATCATCCGGTGAGGCAGATTTTGTTTGTTTGTTTTTACTGTTTTCATATCCGAGATCTAAAGGACCGACATAACAACAAACTTTACAGAAAAACACTAGATTGTTTGCAAATTTCACATTTTTCCAAAAGTCAGAACACAATCATTTTCTGATAGATAAAAACAGTTAGCAATTAGCGTACAAAACAGGAAGAGTCATTATTACCAGTCCTGATTTTTAAGCCACGTTCTGAGTCTCTGGTCAATGGTGGTATTAATGGATTCTCTTTTGATGGCAAAATAAATTTTTGGAGTTCCATATATAACGTAACTGGACGAAGTTTGTTCTTCACAGTGCCCTCCTTTGAGGAGCTCAGTCCTGGGGGGAGAGGGCGGGGGACGGAATGGACACTTGTTTTACTAGGGCCCCGTGTACTGGGTATCAACTCTGTGCCAAGCATGTACATCCATGACTAAGCCCAGCATGGCCCAGGCCATGTTACTGGTGGGCAGGATTTTGGCTCCCCGGAAGCAAGGAGCAGACTGAGCCCTCCCTCCTTTCTCCCAAGGATGGGCTGTGATCACACAGAGCAGGCTGGCCCTGTGTGCGGCTGGCTCCATACATGTCACCACTCTGTCTCCCTGTGTCTCCATCTGGGCCTCTCCATCTTATAAAACAAGTTGGCCCTTCCTTGTTATCGGGTTATCTTCAGCTCAGGGAGTCGGGGGAAAGGATCCATGTTGGCCTCAGGTCCAAGACTTATTCTCCAACGTAGCTGTACCAGCATTAAAGCTGATGCTTTGTCCCCTATTGATCTGAGGCACAATAAGTTAAAAGGCAGAGGGGAAGAGGAGAGAGGGACTGTCCCCCCAAAACCTCTAACACTTACCAGTCTGGACAATGCTCTGGAACCAGCATAGATTATACCCACAAACAGCACTGAAGCAGGAAGCCACGTCAAAACATCAGATCTGGAAAGAGGGAAAGACACCACAATAGTTCTGTCACTTTATGTCCAAAAGACCTAGCTGGAAGGTATGACCCTTCTGATGCACCAAACACAGCGATAGTGGCTGTCTAAACATCTCTGAGTGATTTGTGAAGTGTGACGTGGTCTGTATCCGTTGAGAGTGATGGAGGCTGACAAAGCCATCTGCCTACAGCCTGTCACTCTGCCAACTACCCAGCATTACTGACCCCACAACGGGGCAGAGACAAGCTGGAGAGAGAAAAACCTTTCCTGCAGGTTGGCAGAGAGAACAGACTTGATTTTTTTTAAGGAGCAGTGAACATTATTCTTTGGATTTTAAGTAACCAAAGGCTTTGAACCTATGCCAAATTATTAAGAATTTTAAAAGGCTATTTATCGAGGCAATATATCAAACAGCTCCATGGAATCACAACAAAGGGAACCACAGTGTCAAAGGACAGAATTTAAAAATAAAAGAGTGCTAGAACTTGAGCTGGGTGGCCATGTGCGACTTCCTCAACCATGAACCTGGAAGGCCGGTTCAGGGAATCTCTCGGGACTTGGAAGGGCGCATTTCTGTGATTCAGTTGTGGCCACACCAAGAACTGCTTTCTCATTACCGTTTAGAATCTCGCTCTCCTCAAGAAAAGCAAAATCCCAGTTTTTACATAGAGTGCATATCAGTAAGGTTGCAACCTGCTTTCCCCATCAGTTACAAATGCACTGGCCCACTAATTCAAGTTCCCAGAGTTATTCTAACAATAGCTATAAATAAACAAAACCATTCCAGCAGAATATAACATAATAATCCCAACTAACTCCATGAACTGCTCTCCTAGGACAGTGCCTGCTCAAGAAATGATCTTTGTTAACATTAGCATGGACAGGCACTCTACCCATGATCAGACCTGCTTTTTCCTTGCTTTTGCCAGGGAACCTGGCATTAAAATGTTTCCAGTCTCTAATAAGGCCCTCAAAACCTACTTCCTATATACATTCACTCAGCAAATACTTATAGCAATTTGCACGGTACTGACAGCACCAGAGTTAGTATTAACAGCGGCATCTCAGGTGACATTTGTTGAGTACTTGCTACAAGCCATGCACTGTGCTAAATGTTTTCTATGCTAAATCTTTTTAAAATCTGCATGACAATCTTATGAGGAAAATATTATTATCCCCATTGTGCATATGAGGAAACTGAAGCACAAAGAATTTAAGTAATTTGCCTGTGGTCAGAAGAGCTGGTAATGGCAAAGCCAGAATTTGAATTCAAGTCTGTCTGACTCTAAAGCCTAGTTTTTAACCTCCCTCTCACACTTTACCCTCAAGGACCTCACAATCTAATGGGAGACACTCACATATAAATAGATAAGCTGCAAACACAACAGGATTTTGCTCTGGTAGCAGACCAAGCAGGTAATGATCTGAGGAATATTCTCTGTTATTACTAGTCTTGCTGCAATAATAGATGTCTGCACTTCCAACCAAAAGGTGAACAGAGAAAGGAAGATGTCATCCTCCATCCTCACGCGTCAGGCGTAACGTCAGCCCACTGCTACTCTTCCAGGAAAAGGCTTTCCCGTTAGACAGTAAGGGTCAAGGGAGGCAGGATCCAGGCCCATGGCCTGCTGGGCACCAGAGGGAAGCCCAGAGCACAGACTGCCGGAGCACTGAGGAGGAAGGAGAGCGCTGGGTGGAACTTTGGAATGTCAGGTCAGAGAGGCCCCAGACATTCCCTCCTACACAAAGAAAACCGCCGGGTCACACACTCCACGAGACATCAGGACATCTGAGTGGCCACGGACATGAAAAACAAAACATGGCTAGGGAACATCTTGTATTTTAACCCTTCTACCCTAAAATACAAAGAAGTAACTTCAACTAGAAAAAATATACACACGTCTAGTTGGACCAAAGAGACTTCTGGGAAATGTTACAGGGCAGCTGTGCAAGCATTTGGTTCCAAACATGGGACCGTGACCCAGGCACAGTGGCGCCGGTGCTTGTGTTCTCCACAGTCATCTCACTCAGCACCCACCTTCAAGGTGGATGCAGCCAAGCAACACGCACTAATGGCGGAACTGTGGACACCGGCGGAAGGGCTGGTTGCAGAGCCCTCTCTTGGCCCCCCAACCTCCTACCCGTGAGACAGCTGCCTTCCTCCCCCACACACCAACATGAAGCTGCAGCTGCTAGTAAGAGTAGTAAATACGAACCACTGGAAAAATTGCTGCCAAAACAGGTGTGGGCAAGGCAAGTGTGAAATGATGGGGGAAAAGGAAAAATCATTAAAAATCCAGAAGGGTTCTCCATTCATATTGTTTCAAAGCATCCAAGTTCTCATTCTACTGCAAAGCACAGAGTATATGTTAAGTGTTTATGCAAGAAAAGGCTTGAGGGAACACTAGTTGACAATCCAAATGCAAAGGAAAAGCCTTACCAAAAGATTAGCAAATGAATGCATATTTATACACCTTAACTTAAAATAGATTGTTTCAGGCCG
Source organism: Diceros bicornis minor (assembly GCF_020826845.1). NCBI lineage: Eukaryota > Metazoa > Chordata > Mammalia > Perissodactyla > Rhinocerotidae > Diceros > Diceros bicornis. The sequence goes on along the minus strand of NC_080755.1, from coordinate 11,998,818 downwards.
GCCCCGTGGCTTAGCGGTTGAGTGCGGGCGCTCCACTACTGGCGGCCCAGGTTCGGATCCCGGGCGCGCACCAACACACCGCTTCTCCAGCCATGCTGAGGCTGCGTCCCGCATACAGCAACTAGAAGGATGTACAGCTATGACATACAACTATCTACTGGGGCTTTGGGGGAAAAAAAAAAGGAGGAGGATTGGCAATAGATGTTAGCTCAGAGCCAGTCTTCCTCAGCAAAAAAAAAGAGGAGGATTAGCATGGATGTTAGCTCAGGGCTGATCTTCCTCACACACACAAAAAAATAGATTGTTTCATCAAAAGATGACTCTTTGATCTATCTGAATTTCAATTAACTCACTGTCTAATAGAGTCATATAAGGGAACTTCTGCATATATTATTAATGTATCCCCCACCCCTCAAATAAACTGTAACTTTCATACAGGTGACAGCCATGTGTATTTTGCTCAGATAAATAAATGTAAAATATTACATTGATAAATGTTACAAAGGAAATTAAAAGACTATGCTATATCATAAGAGCATCTACAGGGAAACCTTCCTCAAATAAGTGATGTTTGAGATAAAACTGAAAGTTAAACTGGGTACAGGGGGTGGGGTAGAGAAGTAGAAGGGACATAACATTCCAGACACAAATACAGCATATGCAAAGGTCCTGTGGCAGGAGGAAATTAGAGGAAGGCAAGTGTAGCTAGATGGAGAGTACCCAGAGGTAGAGAGGGTGTAATATGATCTGATTTGCATTTTGAAAAGATTGCTCTGGCTACAGTATGAAGACTAGACTGGAAGGGGGTTAGGGATGTGCGGGCAGGAGATCAGTTATGTGAACATTGCAGTGGTCCATCCAGACAAGAGATGATGGAGATGGAGAGAATGGAACAATTTGAGAAAGCAATAAGACTTCGTGATAATTTCTACTGGAGAGGTGAGGGATAGAAGACACCAAGGATGACTCTCAGGTTTCCAATTTGAATAGTGGGATGGATGGTGGTGTACTAAGATACAACAAACTGGAAGAAGTTTGATTGGGAGAATCACAAACTCAGTCTTGAAAATTATGAACTTAAGATGCTTTTGGAACACCCAACCAGAAATGTCAAGTAGGGAACTGGATATATGGGTCTGGGGACCGTCACCTGTTCTCCAGTGAGCAAGAATGCACTATTAAATACGTCTTACGTTTGATTTTCCTGTATTCCCTCATCTCTCAGTTTTAAGCATTAAATTCAAATACATTTTCTTCAACAAAATTTCCCTCCTTGGTCCATTATTCACAACAATAAGAGTCTTAAGACTTTGGCACAAACTTATCCTTCATTAATTATTTATTCTTAAGTTCTAGGCAACACTGATCTCACAAAATTTACATGCTAGTGGGAGAGAAGGTCAGCAAACAGACGGCAGCAGTCGTGGGGGTGCACACTCGGGTCTCCCTCCGAGACAGAACATGCCACAAAGAGTGTAGACAGTGGACAGCTGCACTGACATAACTGGAAGAATTGTTTACATGTGCTGCTTCGGGAATTAGAATTTTCAGATCTCTGATTTACAGGATTTCCACGACTATTCATGTGCTATCACAACACGAGGGGTCAGAACTTTCAACAGTTATCTGGGGCAGATGAAATCCAAGACAACTGGGTCTTCCATAATTTCCCAGATAGTGTGGGGACAGTGAAGACATGAGCTACAAGGGTGGTGCTGCTTTGCGCTTTTGCCATCTCTTGAAATATTTTTTAAAAATTATTTCTTCAGTAAGAGATGAAACTATGATTAAAAAAGCCTAGTTAGCTCTGCTATAACTGAGGATTACTTCTATGGAAATATAGCAATAAGTGATGGAAATCATACCTGGTTCTGGGCACTGGAGAGTATAATCTTATAACATTCACATGGTTACCCAAATCTTTGGAAATTATAATTAGCTCTCTTCATTTCTAAGGAATGTTCCAGCAGTTAGCTGACTAACTTTAGCCAATAGCTCTAAGGGATGGACAAACTTCACACATGTCCCTGGGCTGTGCGTTTTCTTCTAGGTCAGGTCATCTAGGCCTGGGATCATCTAGGCGTCCTCTAGGTCATCTAGGGGTGGGGGCAGGAAGGATGCACAAGTACAGAGCAAGGGGGTTTGTGCAGTGGAAAGAATGTGCTTTGGTGGTCAGGCAAACCTGGATACATATCCCAACTCTAAAGCTAGCTTAAGAAATAGAAGTATAGGGGCCGGCCCCGTGGCTTAGTGGTTAAGTGCGCGAGCTCCGCTGCTGGCGGCCCGGGTTCGGATCCCGGGCGCGCACAGACGCACCGCTTCTCCGGCCGTGCTGGGGCCGCGTCCCACATACAGCAACTAGAAGGCTGTGCAACTACGACATACAACTATCTACTGGGGCTTTTGGGGGAAAATAAATAAATAAATAAAATATTTAAAAAAAAAAAAAAGAAATAGAAGTATAATGATGTACACCTGAAATTTATACAATGTTATAAACCAATGTTACTGCAATAAACAAAAAATTAAAAAAAAAAATAAAGCTAGTTTGCAAGGAGAACTCAGTTTTTCCATTTATAAAATGGGATAATAATGCTCAGAAAGCTACTGAGAAGACTAGCTAAGAGAATGAACATGCAGTACTTGGGACAGTGCACGCATGGCACAACGATGCTCAATAAATGTTCTCCCTCTGGCTTTTCTACATATAACTCCAAGGACAGAAGCCGTTAGGGAAGACTGATAGATCAACCTACACAAAATGCACTGGCCAAAAACACCATAAAGAAAATCAAGAGATGATGAACAAACTAGGAAAAGATACTGGCAACATATAAAAACAGGCTGAAGTTTAATATCTTTAATGTATAATGAACATTTACAAATCAATAAGAAAAAAATCAACTCCCCAAAACAGTCAGTGGACAAAAACAGGTAATTTTCTCTCTCCTTTCTGTGTGTGTGTGTGTGTGTGTGTGTGTGTGTGTGTGTGAGTGTGTGTGTATGCACGTCTCTCTCTCTCTCTCTCTCTCATACACACACACAAAATACAAATGGCCAATAAACATATGAAAAGCTATTCAACCTCTCTAATAATAACAGAACTTTAAATTAAAACAATGATATAGGGGCCAGCCCAGTGGCATAGTAGTTAAATTCGCACCCTCCGCTTCGGCAGCCCAGGGTTCACAGGTTCGGATCCCGGGCACAGACTGACGCACCACTTGTCAAGCCATGCTGTGGCAGCATCCCATATAAAGCAGAGGAAGATGGGCACGGATGTTAGCCCAGGGCCAATCTTCCTCACCAAAAAGAGGAGGATTGGTAACAGATGTTAGCTCAGGGCTGATCTTCCTCACAAAAAAAACACAAAAAACAATGATATACCAGGTTAGAAACTAGCGATTTTTTAAAGTTAGTATCTAAGATAGAGGGTCATGAAATCAATGCTTTCACATACTGCTGTGAGATATAAACTGGTATCTTTCTCGAGGGTATGTATGTACTACTTGGCTACACTTACCAAAAGCCTTAAAAATACGCACGCTCTTTGAGGTACTTATAGGTGTCTACAACGATGTGTTCACTTACAAGTGGAATAAGACTGCATTCTGGCCTCCCTGTCGGTCATCAAACACGCCAAGCACCTGAGGGCTTGCTACTATTTCCTCCACCTGGAACCCTCTCCCTCCAGACACCTGCAAGGCCCACTCTCACGTATTCAGACCTCTGTTCAAAAGTCGTCTTATTGGTGAAGCCTGCTTACCCACCCTGTATAAAATAACAACCCTCCCCCCACCCACTGGAACACACTCAGGCACACTCACGTACACATCTATCCCCTTACCTGGCTCTATTTTTCTCTACACTTATTGCCATCTGACACCTCACACACTTCCCTTCTCATTTGTTTCTTGTCTGTCTACCTCAACCAGAATGTCCACTCCGTGAGGGCAAGGATTTTTGTCTGTCATTGTGCACCCCCCACACCTCCAACAATGCCTGGAAGATACAGTGGACACTCAAGTATTTGCTGAAGGAACCATGCATTATTTTGTAACTTGAAAAAAATTTTCCCTTCTCTCTCTAGATCGGTACAAAGGGAAAATAACAGTGACAAAATCTATCAGGAAACTCCAGTCATGACCCTAATTCACATTTCTTCCTCTGCTTTTCTCAAGCCCTTCAGAGACTTTACTCTGAACAGAACTGCTGGTGCTTACAGCAACTCGGATTTGAAGGCAGGGATGAGAGCAAATAATACCTACATCCTGCCATCTGCCTCTCTGAAATGGCCCTAATGGGGAATTCAAACCATTTCAAATTCAACAAACATTTCTAACAACCATGTTCTCACCTATTACTGTGACAATAAAAAACTAACTGAATTAAAAAACAAACACGTTTTTCGTCAATAGACATGAACTTAGAAACTTGGAGTGGAGGAACTTACTTTATTTTCTATAGTAATTTATCTCTGTCTTATTAAAAAGTAGTACCTACCCATACTACAAAATTTTGAAAATACAGATAATCAAGAAAAACATTACAATTACAATCCCAGCACCCAAAGATAACCACTGATCATCTCTTGCTACAGCTCCTTCCAACAGCGCCCACATACACAAATATGAACACTTCCACAAAAACGGGATCCTATGGTGTTTTATAACCTGCCTAACTTAACATCTTTCCTTGTCACAAAATCATCCACAATTTATTAATAATTGAATACTAGGCTACTGCTAGACATTTAAGTTACTCCTGGGTTTTTACTATTCTAATGCTGTAATGATTAGGCTTGAATATATTCTCTTCTCACATTCATGATATTTTAGCACCATTCAGGATAAACTGTCTGAAGTGGAATTGCTGTTCAAAGATACACACATTAACAGCTGTAACTGTTTACAAAACTGCCTTCCAGAGAGGTTATACTGACTCATCCTTTGCTATAGATTGAGGTTTGTGTCCCCCAAAATTCATATGTTGAAACTCTAACCCCCGATGTGCTGGTATTTGGAGGTGGGGCCTTTGGGAGGTAATAAGGTCTTGAGGGTGGAGCCCTCATGATGCAATTAGCGCCCTTATAAGAGGAGACATGAGAGCCTGCTTCCTCACTCTGCTCTCCTCCATGTGAGGACACACAAGAAAGCAGCTATCTGTAAACCAGTAGGAGGCTTCACCAGAACCCTACCATGTGGCACCCTGGTCGTAGACTTCCAGCCTTCAGAACTGTGAGAAATAAATTTCTGTTGTTTAAGACGCCCAGTCTATGGTGTTTTTGTCATAGCAGCCCGAACTGACTAAGACCCCTTCCTTTATGGCTCTAACACCGTATGGTTCCAAGATAGCCAAAGGCCTGCAGGTTAGGAATAAATAAGGCACGTACTGGAAGGACCCTTTCTCCACCTTTAATTCATCAGTTGGCACCATCTGAGCCTCCTGTGCTGGTTTATTCTTTCATTGTCTTATGTGTCAACACAGGAGGCAAGATGGAATTAGATCCTGAGGTGGTCCTGGCAGAATCGGAATCTCGGGTGTGGGGGCCTCTGGGGAGCAGCTGAGCCACTGAATGTGTGTGAGTGTGTGTGTGTGTGTGTGTGTGTGTGTGTGTGTGTGTGTAGGAAGGGGTCTCACAGCAACTCCTATCGGGAGAGATTGCAGACCACACTCTGTTGAAGGGCTATTTGTCACAAGGTCTGGTTTGAAAATTGTGGTGATACATAATTTTTCTTACATGATTTATAAGCACAAATATTGCATCTCGTTTGAGTCATGGGCTTGTTTTTTTTTTTTCGTTTGTGCACATTCTACTGTCGCTAAGAACCCTGATGAATAAAGCATTTTATAAGAAGCTAACAATAGTCTGTTGGCATGAATTACAAAACTGTTGTTATTGAGATGAAGGCTAATTAAATTAAATCGCTTGGTTTTTAAATAGAGCAAGCATTATTAAGGGAACATCTGCTCCCTGAAAACACTCAGAAGTTTATTTGTTTATGGGCGCCTGAAGGGCTCCTTGAGTTGAGTTCTCGAAAATTCTCTGCGTTATACTGACACCTAGTGGACCTAAAAGCAGTTTCCAAACATGAAAATAACAAGCAACCAAGATACCAGGGTTCATGTGTTGACTACTGGCATTGCCTAAAACACTAACACCTTACAATTGTAAACTCAGTATTTGCTTTACAGTTTACAAGGACTTCTGCATATATTAACTCACTTCTTAAAGATGCTAGATTACATTTTTTTGGTCCATTACTGGTGAATATGGTTTTCAAAGAGACTTACTCCATTTTCTCCCTCCTTCCTACTTTTCCTAGACCTTTCTCCACTCTTGACTCTTCCTCTGACTCACATGTGGTCACATTCCCTTGACAGGGTTAAGCTCTAATCCTACTTGAACCCAAGAACCCTGTGATGATACTGTTTCTCACAGAGCATAATTCAGAGCAGGAGTCAGCAAACTATAGCTCACGGGCCAAATTCCACCTGCTGCCTGTTCTGAAAATAGCATTTTATAGGCACACAACCATACCTGTCCATTTACATAGTCTATGGCTGCTTTCATGTGACAAGGCAGAGTTGAGCAGTTGTCACAGAGACTGTATGGCCCACAAAGCCTAAAATGTCTACTCTTGGGCTCTTGTTTCCTGACCCCTGATTTAGAATAAGGCAGCTTGGGTCCCAACCTCTGGAACTTAAGAGCTGTTGTACCCAAGGCTTCAGACATGAGGCAGTGCCCCTGACTAGACACAAACATCCCTGTTACCACTGGGTTTCTTTAAAGCTCCATTTTTCAGGGCACTTTCATAACTGGTTCTTCCCATGTGGAATCATCACTTCTTCCCACTTCACATTTCATTCACCAGCCCAAGTTTCTCAACATGTAACCCCAGTTCATGGTGAAATGGAAATCTCGTCACCTTCAGTGAGGTTCTGACAATCCCTGAAGGCCAACGAGAGCCTCATAGAAACCAGTTTCCAGGCCCCACGCTGCCATGTTTGAAGGACCACGACTCTCCATCCCTGCTGCAGTCTTTGGGGTGCCACCTGCAGCCTCCACTGTCAGAGCAGTCACCCCGCCCCGCCCCTCAACCACCTCACTCCGCCCCTCGGAGGACCAAAGCTGGACATCCAGCTACGTGAGCCTTAGGAAGTGGACTGTAAGACAGCACAGAACAGAAGAGACATTAATACTAGGAAATAGAGTCCAAAAAGAAAAAGAAATATAGGTCACCCAGGTCCCCGAATAATAAATGAGGCAGGCTAGAAGACACATACCTTGTTTCTAACAAGTATGAGAAAGAAAGAAATCCCCTACAACCCCTTTCTGGCCTTTCTGGCCAGGACACAGACCACGAGTGACTGAAAATCCAAGCTAATGTGCAAGACATGATGCCCCTGATCTCAGGTCTGGGGGTTTACAATTAATACTGTTGGCTTAGCTTGTAAAGAGGCCAGAAAGGGGCCGTACAACAGAGTAACAGCGACGGAAGGTGTGGTCCACAATAAAGGGTGAGTTCAGTAGATTCCTGTGCACTGCGTGGTACAGGCATGACCTGCAGGCACTAATAAAGGTCCAAGGTCTAAAAATCCTTTCCTGAGAGAGGCAGGCACTGCATGGTATCACTTACACATGAAATTGGAAAAAAAAAAAAAAAGTCAAACTCATAGAAACAGAGAGTAGAAAAGTGGTTGCCAGGGGCTGTGGAGTGGGGGAAATGGGGAGAGGTTGATAGAGTACAAACTTTCAGCTACAGGATGAATAAGATCTGAGGATCTAATGTAAAACGGGGTGACTATAGCTGATAACACTGTATTGTATAGTTGAAATTTGCTACGAGAGTAGAACTTAAATGTTCCCATTTAAAAAAAAAAGATAAATATGTGAGGTGATGGATGTGTTAATTAACCAGGAAATCCTTCCACAATGTCTACATATATCAAATCACCACAATGTACCTTCAAATATCTTAAAATTTTATTTGTCAACTATAACTCAAAAAAGCTAAAAAAAAAACCAATCCTGTCCTTTTACCATCCCTGGTCTCATGGATTCTTCTCCTGGGAACTACCATCACCACACCAACTCCAATCAGATTTTATTCAATATTAGGTCCCTTCAGTGGCTCTCAGTATGTTTCCTGAGGAAGCTTTGAAAGTTGGTTTTATTCTCCCCCAAAAGTAATTTCTATGTATATACGTAAAGCATTCCTCTGAAGAGAAAACAACAGAGAAAAATATCAAAAACACATGAATTTGAGTGCTAACTTTCCTTTGTGAGCAAAGATGATTTTTATAAAACTATGAGTCACTCAAAATGAAATATCAACACATTAAAACATATTTGGGAAATTCCAACCACCAGTAAGCTTTGATGAAGGTGGGCTAGCTCACTTAAAAACAAATAAACAGAGGCCTGGCCCCATGGTGTGGTGGTTAAGTTCGGCGTGCTCCGCTTCGGTGGCCCAGGTTCGCAGTTTCGGATCCCAGGTGAGGACCTACACCACTCATCGGCCATGCTGTGGCAATGACCCACATACAAAAAAAAAAGAAAAATAGAGGAAGATTCGCCCTGATGTTAGCTCAGAGCAAATCCTCCTCAGCAATAAATAAATAAATAATTAGTCAAATATTAAAAAGTAGTACAATCTGGCCCCTAATTGACTGGCTTACTGTTCATTTTTTAGGGACAAGACTGAGTTAATTTGGAGGTTTTATCAAAGATATTTGTTATGCTTCTCCAGCAAAGGCTCTCAATGGAAAATTAAGGGGTGGGGCTTCTCCTTCATCTGTTAGAAATCTCTGGTCACAAAGGTATTGTGGCATAGAATTTTTAACTTAAAACTTCTCATACTTGAAAACCTGAGAATTAAAAATTTGCTCTCATGTATAGTGGACAAAAAGTGGTAAGTAGGTTAAAAATTACTTTCAAAATGTTTTTTATTTAAACATGTGCCTGGTAGCACAGGAACCAGAGAATGGGGTCTAAAGTCTCCAATGAAATCACACCCGAGTCTGTCCTCAGCGATGGTTCAAGAATCTAATAAAGAGCGCTGTGGTCTTGCTGTGCTACCAGACGTCCGGTCAGATGAAACAGGTCACAGTGTTCTTTTAGGATCACGTTTTAGAAATACAGAAAGCCTTCAGCACAGGACTTCAACATCTGCTAGAAAAATCACTTCAGCATTCTGCAATGGCTTGGCAACAGCAGCAGCTGCCATATAATGACAAGCTTGTGGCTGAAAACCAGCGCTATCTTTCCCAAGACAGAAGGCTTCCAGGGCATCGTCCAACACTCGGTGATAACAACCGGTTGCCGGGCAAACACCCTGGGAGGAGAATGATTCCATCGGGTCACTCAGTGGAGTCAATACATGACATGGCCAGAGACTGACTGACACAGCAGACATGGCTTCTTTACAATGTAAAAAATGTGGTGCCAAGTTCTGCACTTGTTTGAGAAGGAATCTGGGATTCTGCTGTGCTCCAGGCTATAAGGACAGACTAAATGAGCTCTCTGTGGCGTATGCTATTAGTACCAATTTGGTGCCCACTCTCCAGCCCCACCATTATAACCCCTACTCCACGATGACCTCAGGGACTCCAGACTGTCTTCCTGCTGTTGTTTCCATTCTCAGTAGAGCCCAGCCTATGCTATCTCTGCACAAGTACACAGTCACGCGGCAAAGCTGGGCGTCGGTTCTCTCATGACATAATCGGAAAGCCAAGCCCAGGAGGAAACATCGGCCACAGCAAACACAAACCCAGCACAGGCACACACAAAGGAACACTGGTGCTGGTCCTTGCTGTTAGCCATCTGGTAACACCCCTTTGCCAAGGGCCCATGGTAACTGGAAACCCCGATCTGTGCCAGCAGTTATTAACCACAAGCGCCACTCAGAACTAAGACAATGGGATCTTTGACAAGAAGCTTAACTGAGCTAACATCACGTGTTTGGCAGTGAAACCTTCTAAGGAAGTCCAGCAGATAGAAGTGAAAAGGCCTCTAAGAAGTTTAGCAAGGGGACTGAAAGGGGATTTGATCACAGATCTTCTGAGATGGGTGGAACCTAGCAACACTCGAGTTCAAGGGGACAACAGTGTCTAGTGGGTCTCAAGCTTCTACTACCGGAGGACCACTTCCTCCAGGGAAAGAATCTTGAGAATATTTGACTTCACCCAATTCTACTAGTTATTCTCCCTTCCCCCTCCAAAAAGGCAATAAAAGTATGAAGAATTCCATCAACAGATGAATGGATAAACACAACATGGTATACATACAAAATGTGGTATATACATACGATGGAATGTTATTCAGCCTTAAAAAGGAAGGAAATTCTGACACATGCTACAACATGGAGGAATCTTGGAGACATTACACTAAGCGAAATAAGCTGGTCGCAAAAGGACAAATACTGTATGATTCCACTTAAGTGAGGCACCTAGAATATGTAAATTCATACAGACGGAAAGTAAAATAGTGGTTTACCAGGAGCTGGGGGAAGGGAGAATGGGGAGTTACTGTTTAATGGGTACAGAATTTCTGTTTGGGATGATGAAAAAGTTCTGGAAATGGATGGTGGTAACGGTTGCAAAACATTGTGAATGTACTAGTGCCACTGAATTATGCACTTAAAAATTGTTAATAAATGGTAAATTTTATGATATGGATATTTTACACAGAAAAAAATTTTAAGTATGAACAATGGCATTGCTTTTAGGGAAACATGCCTAAGGTAATGTTTAAAAGACTATTCTTAATAAGTAATTTGCATTATAAATTATAAGATAATTATAGTCAGGAACACCGTAAGAGTGGAAGACCCATGGTGGTCAGCAGCAGTGGACTCCAGTCCAAAATCTGACAGTCAGTTCCCTCATTCTAGTCCAACCTCTTGCTTCTGTGGAGGAAAAAATTCAACCATTTGGAGTCAGGATGCTTCATTATTTAACTAAATATTAGCACTATCACAGACCTTATGAAGTCAGGGCCCATATTTGTTTAAATGAAGACCCAGTTTTTACCGAACTAGTCACCATGATAATGGAGTACAAAGTAAGACGTGTGCTTAATACCACATATAAAATCCCAAAAGTAGCTTTATTTTATCAAGTTGAGGATACTATACCATGGAAATGCAAAATTATGACTTAATGAACTACTCCTTTGGATTAGTTAAGCATCTTGTGTGAAATATTCTTTCAGAATATGGACTACGATGGAATCGGGTCAGGGAAATTAATCCACACCTACGTTCCCAGGGCCTCTCCTTTGTAAAACCTCTTAATACCACTTTTTTGCTCTCCAGTTTTATATTTTCAGGAGAAGCCTGAACTAATTATTAATATTTATACTGGACACATTCTCAAAGCTTCTCCAGAGTGCCAAGCAAAGGGGTGACTTGGTAATTAAGCAGTTAATCTGATGAATGGAGAAGTTAGGCAGAGAACTTGAACCAAAAGGCAAATGACTTGGCCTGATCATTCAGTTGGGATGTTTACCTTATTCATATAAACCTTGACTTTATTGTCTTTTCATTTTGTGCCTCATTTTCAGGCAAGGCATGATGTTTTCAAAGAATCATGAGGATTTACATAGGTGAGGCAGGAGTGGATGGCCAATTCAGATTACAATTTTGGCTGAAAAATGTCATGGTCTTTGATATTTCTTTTAAACCTATTTGAAAAGCTGTCTTAATAGAAATCTAACAACTAATGTCATGTGTGATCTAAATTGGACCCTGGATCAGAACTGGGGTGAGGGAGAGGATTATAAAAAATATTATTGAGAAAATTGGCAAAATATGAATATGGTTTGTAAATGAGATCATAGTATTGTATCAACGTTAATTTCCTGATTTTGATAACTACTGTAGTCATATCAGAATGTCCTTGCTCTCAGGAAATACATACTGAAGAATTTAGAAGTAAAGAAAAGGGGCATCTTACTCTCAAATCTGCAACTTACTCTCAAATAGTTAAGAAAAACAATTAAATATATAGGTATAAATGAAGAGACAATGATAGGAGAAGCAAGGTAAAATAACAATTGGGGAATATGAGTAAAGAATATGGGAATTCTTTGTACAATTTCTTTTTTTTTTTTAATTTATTTTTTTTTTCCTCCAAAGCCCCAGTAGATAGTTGTATGTCATAGCTGCATGTCCTTCTAGTTGCTGTATGTGGGACACGGCCTCAGCATGGCCGGAGAAGCAGTGCGTCGGTGTGCGCCCAGGATCCGAACCCAGGCCGCCAGCAGCGGAGCACGCACACTTAACTGCTAAGCCATGGGGCCAGCCCTCTTTGTACAATTTCTAACTTTTCTGTAAGCAGGAAATAATTTGAAAATAAAAAATTCCCAAAAACATTTTAAAGCTGATTTAATAACTCATTCATAGTGGTTGTATGACGCACAACAAAGCCAAATTAATATGGTATTATACATTGTATATCTCGATCAATTTTAAAATTACATTAGTGGCATTATTAACCAGGAAAACACTAATTGAGGTCCAGTTGATTACAAAATCATTGGATCTTAAGATTAGAAGGAAACTAAGAGGGCCGGCTCCGTGGCTTGGCGGTTAAGTGCGCGTGCTCTGATGCTGGTGGCCCGGGTTCGGATCCCGGCCGTGCCCCAGGGCACTGTTTCTCCGTCCAACGCGGGGCCGGGTCCCACGTGCAGCAACTAGAAGGATGTGAACCTGTGACATACAGCTATCTACTGGGGCTTTGGGGGGAAAAAAATGAATAAATAAAATCTTAAAAAAAAAAAGAAGGAAACTAAGAGATCAAAGAACTCAAATAAACATCCAATGTAGCACCATAACAAATTAAATAATGTAAAAAGGAAGCAGAGTATGAATCATGAATCAAGCACAGAAGACGCTGTTCTACCTTGAACTGCTGTTGATCTCCAGCCAGCCCAGTTTCCATGACACGTGAAGCAAAAGTCCACCAATTAATGTCTGCCACCTGAAAAGGACAAGGGCCAACGTGAATTTAATAGAGTGCCATGGTCTCAAACACCACCCAGCCCCAGCAGATCTGTCAACTGACACAAATATACACATCCAATCCTTCTGACAACTTTCTCCCCCTCTCCCCTAATTATCATCCCAATTCTCAGACCCGTCCTTCCCAACCTCTGCTATTCCCTTTAGCCCAGCTGTAACATTCAGTGCTGACATTGATATTCTTCTCTTCTTATTCTAGATTTTTCCTGAACAATCTCACCCATAGCCACCACTTCTCCCATTGCCTCTGCACTGATGATTCCCAAATCCCTGTACTCTCCCAGATACCACCACCCTGATACCCCACAAGCTCCCAATGATAACATGCCTAAAACATTATCTCGAACTTCCCTACCAAACCAGAAACCCAGAGGTCATCCTAGCCCTCCTTCCACTGTCACCTCCCTCATCTACTTGCCACCCCATAGCAGGTCTCAACTCCAAAGACTTCCCCTCTCCACCCCTCCTGCCTGATTCAGACACTCATCATTTCACACCTAGAGCACAGCATTAGTGCCCTCACTGGTCCCTCTCTCTCCACGGTTGTCCCACACCATCCATTCTCTACCTTGCAGCCTAAGGGTTTGTTCTAAAATGTAAACTTAACTGTGCTACTTGCTTCTTTTAAAAATGGTGATTCTGGGCCGGCCCCGTGGCTTAGCGGTTAAGTGCGCGCGCTCCGCTGCTGGCGGCCCGGGTTCGGATCCCGGGCGCGCACAGATGCACCGCTTCTCCGGCCATGCTGGGGCCGCGTCCCACATACAGCAACTAGAAGGCTGTGCAACTATGACATACAACTATCTACTGGGGCTTTGGGGGGAAAATAAATAAAAAAATAAAATCTTAAAAAATAAATAAATAAATAAAAATGGTGATTCTTCCCAGTGCCGCAGACAGTGGCTCTCAGACTCTTTTCCACCACAACACACTTGGGGTCATGAAGCTCACATGAGACAAGCTTCCTCAGCATGCAGAGTTTAGGGGGAGCACAGGTTGTAAAATAAACACCCCTCCCTTTCCCACTGCAGAAAGCACAGCAAAATACGAAATGAAAGGGGTACTATAGGTATAACCTTAACCTGTTTCACTCTAATTGCTTTTTTATTTTAGGTGAATCACTCACAAATTTAAAAACTTTATTTTTAGTTATGACTTGAGACACTTCATCTCAGAAGCGATTACAACACACTGACGTGCTGCAACACTACAGTTGAGAACCCCTGGCCTACAGGATAAAGTCACTTGTGTGTGACACACAAGCCTACTGAAAATTGCACCCACCCCTCTCCAGGATCAGCTCCTGTGTGTCTGCTGTGGTCAACCACATTCCAGCCATACTGCACAGCCCACAGCCTTGGGAATGTGCCAGGCCATTTCACACTTCTAAGAGTTTGCACACGCTATCCTCTTGACCCATAAAGTTCTTCCCATCTCCTTATGTGTTGATGAACACCTGATCATCCTATAAGATGCTGGTTTTGTCTCCTTTGTGAAGCCTTCACTGACCCAGCCAGGCAGAAGAGACAGATATGGGTCATGCCCTCCAACATCATGGGCTAGAGCACTGGTTCTCAGCCATGTGGTTTTTTCCCCCAGGGGACGTTTGGCAGTATCTGGAGACATTTTTGGTTGTCACAACTGGGAGTGAGGAAGGGGAGGGTGTGCTATTGGCATCTAGTAAGTAGAAGGCAGAGATGCTGCTAAACATCCTGCAATGTGCAAGACAGCCCCCACAACAAAAATCATCCAGCTCAAAATGTCAACAGTGCCAAGGTTGAGAAACCCTGGTCTACTGGGAAGTAAGCTAATTAACCAATAATTACAATAAAGTATGACAAAACCCTAAAAGGAAGAGTACCAGATACTACAAGCCAACCCAGCAGGGGCGGTTCATCTAGTCTAGTGAGTTGGGTAAGTCTTCCTAGGGGAAGAAAATGTGAGCAAAAACCTAAGTGTATTCAAAACAAGAGGCCCAGATGGACAAAGGTCCAGAAGTGAAAGAGACGATGGCTCATTCAAAGGCTTCTCAGAGAAGTTCGATTGGCCTGGACCTTACAGCATTTGAGCATTCGAAGCGGGGGTGACGAGCTGACACTGGAGAGAAGGGGCTGGTCATGAAAAGCCATGTCAACCACGTTAAGGAGCTGGAGCTTCAAACTGGGGACCCACTGAAGGGTGTGAAGCACAAGAGCGATGCTATTACACTTACATTCAGGAAAGCTCCCTCTCTTTACAAGGGAGAGAATGTTTTTGAGAGAAGCAAGATCAGGGGCCAGGAAGCAAGTTAGGAGTTGTTAAAGTAATTTGAGAGATGACAGCGGCCCGGGAAGAGGCAATCCGAATGAAGAGGGAGGACTAGAGGTCCTGGTTGTTAATTAGATGTCAAGGATGAAGAAGACAAAAGAATCAAGAATAACCCAGGTTTCTGAGCCAGGCAACTGGACAGAGGGTACTGTTCACTGCAGGTAAATTTAAGAGACAGGCAGCAGAGAAAAGCCAGCTTCCACAAGGCAGAGATCTTTGTTTTCTTCACTGATGTATCCTAAGTGTCTAGAACAGTGACTGGCACACAGTATGCACCCAATAAATATTGTAGGATGAGCTACTCTGCCCTACTACGTGCCTCCTATGTGCCAGGCATTGTTCTAGGCATTGGGGATACTCCAGTCACAAAATAGATTTTTTTTTAATTCCTGTATTTGTAGACTTTACATTCTATTAGAGGAGGTGCATTCAGTCGGATCCATCTACAGAGATGGAGGGGAAAAGGCAATTCAGGGGAAAACATCATCCTTTCCCATGTAAGTTCCCTAAGTCCCTCCACCTGGAAAGAAGTGAAAAGGACATCAGACCAGAACACGATTCCCTCCCACCAAAGAGAAAACACTATCCCAGCTTCACTGACTGAAAGACACATAATCATAGACAATATTTTTAAAGTTTTGCTATGAAATATTAGGGGGAAATTTGACAAAGTAATTCTACAGTTCACCTGAAATAACATATTGGTGATAATACAAAGAATAAAAATCCGAAAGTATAAAAAAGGAAGGGTGAAAAGTCTTCTGACCTTCCCTGTCCACTATCTGCACTTTTCCTATAGGTAACCACTCTTACTAGTTTCTTCCTTATCTTTTTTTAAATAAGGAAAACATATATACTCACATTTCCACATGACAGGAGTGTACTATACTGTCACGGACCTGCTTTTGTTCCCCATTAAATGCATCTTGAAAACCTTTCCATATCAATACATGAGAGTTTCCTTACATTTTTTAATGTTTGAATAGTATTCCATTAGGGATATAATATAATTTATTTAACTGGTTCTGCATAGGTGAAAATTAGATTGTTTAAAAATGCTTCCTGTCACAAATGGAGGTGCAATTTTTTTCACATGTCTATCTTTGTACATATTTCATTTACATAAACGCAAGTAAACCTCTCAGGTAAATTCCTGGAAGTGGAACTGCCAGATTGAAGGATTTAAAAATTGTTATATACGCCAAAGTGCCACTCACAGACATTGTCCCAACGTGCCATCCCATGACCAATGACGAAAACTCCTGCTTTCTACATCCTCATCAAGGCTGTTATTGAATTATCAAATTTTATTTTGCAAATCTTATGGGTAAAATATGATATCTCAATATTGTTTTGTTATATTTTTCTTATGAGTGAAGAATATCTTTTTATATGTTCAAGAGCCATTTGTAGGTAGGGATTTTGTCTTCGATATTAAGCTCTAGTTTTAGTGCACTGGGATTGTATAATTGCTAATTTGGGGAAATTACTGCTGTTTTATTCATGGCGAATACTCTGTATGCATTTGAGAAGAGAGCATAATCTCTATTTTCAAGATACAGTGTTTGATATTTATCTATTAATTGCATTATTTAGCATACACACACACACTAGTTTTTTGTTTATCCAATTGAACTGTCATGGAAAAAATAGTAATAAATTTGTCTCCTATTACTAGTATATGTCTATTTATCCCTGGTATTCCTGCAGCTTTTGTTTGACAGATGATGATGCCCTGTTGTTTTGTTGGTATAAATATTCACCAATTTATTTTCATTTTGAACTGCATGCTTTAGCATTATAACACATCTTTCTTCACTTGTGTAATGCTTTTTATCCTGAATTCAACCTTGTCTGACATTAAGATCACGACCCCTGCTTTTCTGTTTGCATTTGTGCAACATAAAAAAAAAAGGAGGAATGAAAGATGATGAGCTCTTTGTTGTTAGTGTCCTTGAGCGGATTCCGACGCCTACTGACCCTGTGCACAGCAGAGCAGAGCCCTGCCCAGTCCTTTTGGGTCATCTTCTCACTTTCCGGCACTGTATCAGACAATGCTCCACTGCTATTTACAGGGTTTTCATGGCCAATTTTTTCAGAATTGGGTGGCCAAGGTCCTTCTTCCTGGTCTGTCTTAGTCTGGAAGCTCCGCTGAATCCTGTCCATCACCGGTGACCCTGCTTGTATTTGAAACACTGGTGACAGCTTTCAGCTTCACAGCAAGAAGCAGCCACCACAGTGTGACAACCGATAGACGGGTGATGTGGTTGCCTCACCAGGAAATGAACCCAGGCCGTGGTGGTGAAAGCATCGAATCTTAACCACTAGACCACCAGCGCTGGCACAATGAGCTCTATCACATATTTAAATGTTATAATAATTAAAAGAATTTAGCACTAGCCCCTTTCCATAAAAACTGACAAATAAGTACTCAAAAATAGATCCTAGAAAAATAACTTTATATACCATATTAACAACCCAAAGGCAACAGAAGGATTATACAACAAAATATAATAAATTTGGGTAGTGTAAATGAACCTATTAGGGGATTGCACCATAAACTAAAATAAACAGACAATGATTAAGAATTGAATAAAGCGGGCCGGCCCCGTGGCTTAGCGGTTAAGTGCGCGCGCTCCGCTGCTGGCGGCCCGGGTTCAGATCCCGGGCACGCACCGACACACCACTTGTCCGGCCATGCTGAGGCCGCGTCCCATATACAGCAACTAGAAGGATGTGCAGCTATGACATACAACTATCTACTGGGGCTTTGGGGAAAAAATAAATTAATTAAAAAAAAAAAGAATTGAATAAAGCTTTAATGAAATACAGGTGAATATCTACATGATCTTGTGATAGAGAAGAATAAACATAAAAGCAATAGTAGCAATCACAAAAGAAATAATCAATATGTTTGCCCACATAAAAATAAAACACTTAAAAAAAAAAAGCTGGCGAGGAGAGGGAGGAGAAAAAGGGAAATGAGTGCCAGAGCACCCCATGCTGCTTCTATAACATCCAGACTATTGACCTGGCCCTAGACCATTCTTTCCTTCTATTTTCTTTCTAATAATAGCACCTGGCAGTCACAAGACCACACATTGGATTCATTTGTGGTTGTCTCTATTGCTTCCTTCCTACGTTCAAACAATAAATTCTCTATGATGTCACTTAAAAAAACATTTAAATAATCAAAATAATTATAAACAAAATGAAAAGGCAAAGAACAAATTGCAAAAAAAAAAAATTCCAATAAACATGGTAGACAAGTGGTTAGCATCCTTAAAATATGAAGGATTCATTAAATTGATAAGAAAAACGCTAAAACCTCAGTAAAAATAAAAGGATAAAAGGCACTGATAGACAATTCACTGAAAAAAAGAGATACAAGTAGATAATAAACATAAGAAAACCATCCAACTTTATGACTAAGCTACGAAATGATAAGACAAAACAATGTGATACCATTTTTGGCTCATGAAATCAGCAGAGAGGGAAAAAACAGCAGTCATGGTTTGAATACAATATTATAGAAACTTTCATATAGAGGCTGGGTGACAACGTAAATTGGTAAAACATTTCTGGAAAAGAATTTGTTAATATTCAAGAAGAATACTAGAGAAGTTCATATTCTTTAACCCAAATTTCTTATGTAGGAATCTATTCCAAAGACAGTTGGAAATTTGGCAGATTTGAATACAAAAAATGTGTGACAACATTGTTGTGTTTATACCCTCAAAATGGGACACAACTCAAATGCCCATTAATAGAATGGCTAAATAAATTACAGTATGTCTATTTGATAAAAAATCTACACAGGCATTAAAAATACTTTAAAGAACATTTAATGATGCTGGTTGGACATTTCCTACAAATGTGTATAAAGAGCATAAAAGATACTCACCCTTGGAATAATGTAGGGTAGGTAAATTTCAAGACAGACAGGACATACTGAAAAACAAATACCAGATTAATGGACATTTTCAAATTACAGAGAATTGATAGACAATATAATCAAAGAAATCTCTATCAAAGAAACACAAGTACACTCAATTTTCAAAAAGGCCTTTATTCTCCCACCAAAAATCACACTGTGTGGAAAAAAAAAAAAAACATTCCAAGTCATACTAAAGAGAGTGGGCCTGCTTCCCCCTCGTGTCACCAGAAGCCTGACCATCTCTTGGTTGGGGAATGGAGCTGACATCATGAGTAAAGCGTAACACACAGCAGCGGGGTCTGATGCTGCGGATGCCCGACCACTCAGCATCCTCCCAGACCCCAGAAATGTCACGTTGTAACTGCAGCAACTCCAGAGAAAACTGGACAAACCCCTGGATGCAGTCTGTTTCCTCTGAGTATCCACTTTATCTACTGTCCAGTTTATCTAAAAATCCAACCCCTTTCTCTGGTTGTCTTCGAGTAAGAACTACATCGTAGTCTTTCTTTCCTTTGTTTTCCTTCCATTTTTAGGGTTTTCTTTGCTTTTTGCATCCTAAGGATTGTTCTTCTAACTAATGCTGCTTAGGTGTCTTATACTTTTTGCTGTGCTTTAGCATTCTTTTAAGGATTTTTTTTAAGCCAACTAGCTAAGGTTGACTTGTATTTCTATTATGTCTTCTAATCAAATTTACAGCACTTTGTGAATGGGGTAATTGTATTTTGGCCTTCTGAGTATCTTTTTCTATTTTTTCTACTATTGAACACTTTAAGAATTTTTTAAAAGCCTAAAAACATTAAATAGCTTCAGGCAAAGACTCTACTGATTCTTCACACAATCTAAAAAATGGAGGGGCCAGCCCAGTGGTATAGTGGTTAAGTTCAGCACACTCTGCTTCAGCGGCCTGGGTTCACGGGTTCAGATCCCAGGCGTGGACCTACACGACTCATCAAGCCATGCTGTGGCGGCATCCCACATACAAAATAGAGGAAGATGGGCACAGATGTTAGCTCAGGGCCACTCTTCTTCACTAAAAAAAAAAAAAAAAAAAAAAAAAAAAAGGAGTGGACTGGTGTTGGGCAAGTTTACATATCTATATTTTCCCCCATGAATTAGCCTACACATAATTCCCCTGTGTGAGCTCCTAAATGCCACAATTATAGCTAACTGGCTGTGCTCTGGTCTATATTTATCAGAAATGGACCTTCATTCTTCTCTGAAGTCTATTTACTCGCATAATTCAATAGGCTCCTCCCCACTTTTCCCTGATATTTTCATTCTAAAATAGAGACAGAGAAAGGATTAAGTGAGAATCTGGGCCATGTCTTGAACTACCCTTAACAACCTTTATGAAGATAAATATTTAATTTAGTTTATTGTGAGCTGAGCTTTGTCCTAGATACGGGGGGGAGAGAGAAAATGCTGAAGCTCTCACCTCACCTTGCTAAAGAATAGTGAAAAACTGTGAAAAACGAAACCTCTGACAAATGGAACCTAAACTTGTCTCCTCTCAGCAATTCTTCACGTCACTGAAAAGTGTTGCTCAGAGCAAAATGCTATTTGGTGGAACAGCAGTGGGCAATTCTCAAGAAAAACGAAAGAGCAATCTGGGAGCCTTTGAAAGGAGAACAGACATAGACTTTCTTTGTCTCCCGCTGAAGGCTTAACAGCTGTGAGAGGAAGGACAGGTGGCGGCCTGGGCCCTGGGCCCTGGGCCCGGTTACTGCTGGAACGTCCCACTGGATGGACGAACACACCACTCAGGCTGGGCCAGCCGGGCCAGGAAAGCCAGGACACTTGCTGTTCAAACTTCAAACAAAAATTACCCATTCTATTAAACAGTAGAAGGGGTGAACTAAGATGTACAACATTTTTTTTTTAACGAATTTTCTTTCTACAAATAGAGAGGGAAACAGTTCAAGGAGTAAACTACACTGAGAAATATGAAAATAAAGAAACTAGCATAGTCTTCTAAAAGCTGGAAGAGAGCATCCTCCACTGCGGACACAAAAAAATCTTCCCTAACCAAAAAGAAAATTCATTTGGCAGAGACTAGACACAAGAGAATACGGGGTGCCGACTGCATAGCTCCTTTCCCATTTGGCCTCTATGTGGTCCAAGCCAACCCGCCCTGGATGATGGAAGGAAGTGTGACTGTCCTGGCTGGGAAGATGGCCCTGGTTGAAACAATGGCATAATCTAAGAGCTACAAAGTTCCTACCAGAGTTCTGTTATGAATGACCACCTCTCCCACCCCTACCTGGGCCTCGAATCTCCTCTCCACCACTCTTGATTCCACCTCCTCCTTCCCTTTATAAAATCTCCTTGCCTCCCCCTTCTCTTCTGCCTTCGGCTGTTATCCTCCAACTCTCTGTGTGGCACTGACACTTCCCAACAGCCCTGAACCAAAGCACTCCAAACCATCGTGGAAAATGCAGACAGGTGCCATTGGCTTATTGTTTAAATTCAGAGGGCCCTTGGGAATCTGATTTCTATTACTCAGGTTAGATACTCCTGGGCACATGACAATTTGGTTTATTTTTATATAGCACCTTGAGGCATGATGCACATGGAAGGTCTTTATTACATCGATTATAAACTAGTGCGGTGCTCCAATAAATAAAAAAATTATGCCACAAACACAACTGTGCATCCAGGGCGGGTATAAATTTCTGTGAATTAAATGCTATGTGTCTGCTGGATTTTTTTGCTTTGATATGTGTGTTTTTTTTTTAACCAATGCCACAGCTTGTGGGTTTCCATGAAAGACATGTTACTCTGCCCCTTCTGATGATTACATAGAAATAAAAGGAAGGTCCTTTTATTTCCTTGTGGGGTTCTGTTTTAAAATGAAAAATTATTAATATATCCATCAGATTAGCTAGACAAATTAGAATAGTTAAATGAAAAGGCCAGGATTTCACAAATTCACATATTCTTGAGTAGGTGCTACAAAAAAAATCTTTTAGTTTAGCTACCTGTCCCATGAGGAAAAAACAAATCTGTTAAAAGCCAACAATTACTGTGTCATACTGTAAGTAAAAGATTGTCTTGCCTTCCTTCCTCCTTTCCTTTCTTCTAGAGTCACTACCACTTACCTTAAGGAGCATTTACCCCCTTACAAACATCATCTCGAATAATCCTCACAACTCTTTGAAGAGGACTTTTTAATCCCATCTTAAGGTTTAAAAACTTAAGTTTAGAGAAATTAAAGTCCCAAAGACCAAGTAAATGGAGCCAGGATGTAAACCCATCACTGCCTCCCAGCAAGGTGGTATTAATGGATCTTCAAAGGCCCATCACCATAACTAAAAATCAACTGGACAGGCGGAAGGGGCTTTGGGAGTATCCTCTGAATATACTGAAGACAGCCACTCACACTGAGAGAGAAAGTACAAGGAAATGCTATTTGTTAATAGCTCTTTCCAGAGAGCAAGAAGGTTTTTTTGGGGAGCGGGGAGGAGGGTACAGACCCTACAGTGGGGGAAGGTGGTCCTGGGCTCGGTATCACCACTTTGGCTTGGTGTCCAGCCCTGAGTCCAGGACAGGAAGTGATGCCCCATCCTAGCCCACAGAGTCCAACATTTCCCTGCATAGCACCAAATCGAAGGCCAGCTTCCCACCAACAAAATAAAAGCATGGTACCACTGCTTTCCTGCCTCTTCATAAAAAGGATTTCATGACATTAAACAAAATTAAGTTTATATTTTAATTTTTAAAATAACTCCACGAAAAACCCTTGAATATACTGGAAGTGCCTGGGATGGAGACATATAAAAAACAGGTTTGGAAATCAGTGGTGTGACGGAGAGATGGAAACGGACTGATCTCTTCTATTCAAAGGCTTCTGGAACCTTGCGGGGTTCTGAGGAAGGGGCGTGTTTCAGAAAAGGCGGCAGGATTTGTCTAATTTCTTCTCCTATTTTTCCTGCCCCGAGGGAACAGGAGCCAGCTGCTTTCTTTCCCTTAAAAGCAGTCCATACAGCGCCAAATTAAGTTCCAGGGAATTTGGCAGTCCCAAAATCCGGTTTCCCAGGAGATGTACAGGATGCTTTACAGGACGGAAAACGGGGACTGTACAGCCCAACAAATCCTATTTCTAAAAGGGCATCCCACGCAGAGTCGGTTTCTTCGCCATCGCCATCAGGAAAAAATCATATAAAAAGCTGGAGGCTGCATTTGTTCCACGTACGATTAGGGGACTCAAATCTCCCACGTGCCACCATCGCCTCCCCGCGCCCGCCCCCCTCACCTTGTTCGTGAGGTAAGAAGCCAGGTAGCAGGTACAAAAGGTGAGGCCGACCAGGCACCTCCTCATGCACATCTGACAACCGGCGCCCCTGCCCGGGGACCCCTCCGGAGACCCACGGCCACCGCCCGAGCCCGGCCGCCGCTGCCAGGACAGCCACGTGGCTCTGAGCTCTGCCAATCGGCACGGGGACCGCCCCGGGCCTTCCTCTTAAAGGGGCCGCGCCTCCTCAGGCCCGGAAGCCTCGCGGTGGGCGGGGCAGGACTCAGCTGGCCGAGAGCCTGCGGGGGAGAAATGAGGTGGGCCTGGGCTGCGACGACCTGTGGGGAAAGAACGGAGAGTAGTCGTTGTGAAAAAGTAGCAAGTGGTAGAAGAGAAAACAAAGCAGTTGACAAAACAGTTCGCAACACCCCATAAGCCTTTAAAGAAAAATGTTCATAGTTATTCCTAAATGGTGGGACCAAAATGTTGCCTTTGCTTTACTGAATTTTCCCAATTCTCTACTTTGAATGTGTATTATTTTTGCAAGCGACACAAAAAAGCTAACAACAATAAACGTTATTTTAAAAGAAGGAAGGCTGAGGGAGGAGGAACTAGAGTGTAGTGTTTTTTTTTTAAGAGAAATCAATCACGTTGAAATTTCCAAAATAAGAAATCCTTCCAAAAGTAAAGTTTTGAGCACAGCCCCTATTCCTAGTCTCTAGGGTGGAAAATTGACTTAGTTAGGCTTCTGGCAAATAGTAGTAAACATACACAAAAACATATTGATGAACTTCGTCAGGAATTAGAGTTGGGAGTGTTCCCCACATGTAAAAATGTACAGATTTTCTGAAATACCCACACACGGGGAAACCTCCACTCTCTTTTATTTGTATACCCTTTGTAAAATTGCGTATCAAACTTGTTATCCAAGCAAACACTGGATGTATTGTCTCTACATAAAAGACAAACTAAAAAGTTATTTTCCCTTGACATTATTTTAGGAAACCTACTTCAGAGCTAAACAGTCCTTACAAAGAACATTTTTTGCCCAATAGAATTTACTTGAAATCAGTGGTTGGTATTTACCTGAGGCTTCCCTGAGCTTTTAGTAGATGAACGAATTCAATTCAGGCCTTATTATTTCCTAGTTATTGCTTAACTTATTTTCTTTGACAGAATTTGTTGAACAAACAAGAACAGCCAGAATAGTAAAGAACCATGCAAATAGAAGTTGACATTTCTAGCAAAAGTGCTGACGGAGCTTGCCAGAACTATTGATTTTTCTAAAGCTGCATTATTCTATCCCACGAAATGAACTAAGACCAAATAAAAATAAAATCATCAGGTCTTACATTGATAAACAACATGAGATTGAATTGAGATCTTTCAGACCAAAAGATCATAGTTTTTAATTTATTTTTTGATGGTGGATCCATAAGTGCTCAATAAATGTTTGTTGAATTAAAAAAAGAGAAGAGCTTGGATAAAACGATGGCTGTGGGGTTTCCCACACACAAAGCTTTTTTAATAATGGGTTTTTTTGGCAGCACACATGGAGAATTCTCAAAAGACACCAGAAGCAGCAGTATACTTTTTGAAACTCCCTAAATTCCCCTTAAAAAACAGACAGAATATCAATAACTCTTATAAATATAGTTGCAAATATCCTAAACAAAACACTAGTAAATGGAATCCAGCAACAAAAAAAAGGATAATACATCATGACCAACTGTGATTTATCCCAAAAAGGCAAGATTGGTTTAACATCTAAAAATCAATTCATGTAATAAACCATATCAATAGACTAAAGGACAAAAACCACGTGATCATCTCAACAGAAACAGATAAGGCATTTGACAAAATTCAACACCCCTCCATGATAAAAAAAACTAGGAATAGAAGGGAACTTTCTCAACATAATAAAAGACATCCATAAAAACCCCACAGGGGCCAGCCCCCATGGCCTAGTGGTTAAGTTCAGCGTACTCTGCTTCAGCAGCCCAGGTTCAGTTCACCAGCACGGACCTCACCACTCATCAGCAGCCATGTTGTGGCAGTGACCCACATACAAAATAGAGGAAGATTGGCACAGATGTTAGCTCGGGGCGAATCTTTCTCAAGCAAAAAGAGGAAGATTGCCAACAGATGTTAGCTCAGGGCCAATCTTCCTCAGAAGAAAACAAAAAACGCAGCTAGCATCATACTTAATGATGAAAGACAATGCTTTCCTTCCTAAGATCAGGAACAAGACAATGATGACCACTCTTGTCACTTCTATTTAACATTGTATTGGAGGTTCTAGCCAGGACTATAAGGCAGGGAACTAAAAGGCAAGATCTATTGCAAAAGAAGTACAACTATCTCTATTACAGATGACAAGATTTTAAATATACAAAATCCTAAAGAATCCACTAAAGAAATACTGTTAGGGGGCCGGCCCCATGGCGCAAGTGGTTAAGTGCGTGCGTTCCACTGCGGCGGCCCAGAGTTCACCAGTTCGGATCCCGGGTGTACACCGAGGCACCACTTGTCAGGCCATGTTCTGGCAGGCGTCCCATATAAAGTGGAGGAAGATGGGCATGGATGTTAGCCCGCGGCCAGTATTCCTCAGCAAAAAGAGGAGGATTGGCAGATGTTAGCTCAGGGCTGATCTTCCTCGTAAAAAAAAGAAAAAAAAAAAAGAAATACTGTTAGAACTAATACGTGAGTTGAACAAGGTTGCAAGATACAAGATCAATACACAAAAATCAATTGTATTTCTGTACACTTGCAACGAACAATCTGAAAATGAAATTAAGGAAACAATTCCATTTAAGATGGCATCAACAAGAATTAAATACTTAGGAATAAATGTAGCTAAATAAATACAAAGTTTATACACTGAAAAAAGAATTATTGAAGGATGTCGCAGAAGATCAAAGTACCGGCATACCTCAGATATATTGTGGATTCAGTTCCAGACCACTGCAAAAAAGTGAATATTGAAATAAAGTGAGTCACATGAATATTTTGGTTTTCCAGTACATATAAAAGTTATGTTTGCACTATACTGTAGCCCATTAAGTGTGCAATAGCACTATGTCTAAAAACACAATGTACACACCTTAATTTAAAAATACTTAATTGCTAAAAAATGCTAACCATCATCTGAGCCTTCAATGAGTCGTAATCTTTTTTGTGGAGGTGGAGGGTCTTATAAAACACACAGTATCGGTGACGTCAGCATCATGGCGGAGTGAGCTTTCCCGTGAATTCTTCCCCCACAAAATACAACAAAAGTAACAGCCACAGACCAACAACGGAATCCCAGACAGTGAAAAGCTGGAGCGGAGAGATCCACACTGCCGCACATCTGAGAGCAGAACGTGCTGGGCCCCCGGAGGAAGTGGGGAGAGGTAAGGAGAACTCCGCTCCCTCCCCATCAGATCAGCGATCCGGTCCGCGCGGCTCCCAGAGAGGGGGGAGGGGCGGCCCTCGGCGGGAAACTGTAGCTCTTCGGGCTCTCTCAGCCAGTGGGAAACTCCCGCACAGAGGGCTCAGAGGAGCCACAGGGCTACCATCAACATCTGAGCAACCCAGAGAGCGGATAAAGAGGGGCAAACGAGAAGCCTCCCACGTCAGGGACCCAGAGGGCAAAAGAGAGAGCTCCCCCCTCCCCGCAACCCGGAGTCTGCAGCTCGACCAGATCTAGCGGTCCGAGGCAGACCTGAATAAACTGGACTGGACCCGTGGATCGCAGTGGGGAAAAGAAACAAAACAAAACAAAACAAAACTGCGGATCGCAGCAGAAAAACTGGGGCAGAGCGCAGGGGGCTTAGACTACACAGCCCTTTACCACCAGACAGTGGCGGCAGGTGGAAATTGCAACCAGAGACTTCCAGGATGAGGAAAATCAAAACCAACACAGGAACCACAATGCAAAAATATATGAAATCACCAGACCAGAAACAAAATGACAAGCACCCAGAAGTCAACCCCGAAGACACAGAAATCCATAAACTAAATGACAGAGATTTCAAAATAGCTATCATAAAAACACTCAACGAAATACGAGACAACACAAACAATTAAATGAGATTAGGAGTTTCTTCACAAAAGAGATTGAAATCATAAAGAAAAACCTATCAGGGCTGATGGAGATGAAGAACACAATGGAGGAGATAAAGGAGAATCTGGAATCTTTAAAGAACAGAGCTGACAATATGGAGGAAAGAATTAGTACTTTAGAGGATAGGAATACAGATATACTCCAGATGGAAGAAGAGAGAGAACTAAGACTAAAAAGAAATGAAGAAAGACTCCGAGAAATATCGGACTCTATTAGAAAATGTAACATAAGAATTATAGGTATTCCTGAGGGAGAGGAGAGGGAAAGAGGAACAGAGAGCCTATTCAAGGAAATAATAGCTGAAAATTTCCCAAATCTGGGGAAGGAGCAGGAAATACCAGTAAGTGAAGCCAACAGGACTCCTATATATATTAACAGACAAAGGCCTTCACCACGACACCTAGTGGTAAGGCTAGCCAGGGTCAACGACAAAGAAACAATATTAAGGGCAGCTAGACAAAAACAAAAAATAACGTACAAAGGAACTCCCATCAGGCTCTCAGCGGATTTCTCAACAGAAACTTTTCAGGCTAGAAGAGACTGGAATGATATATTCAAAATACTAAAAGACAAAAACTTTCAGCCAAGAATACTCTATCCAGCAAAAATATCCTTCAAATATGATGGAGAAATAGTAACTCTCCCAGATAAACAAAAGCTAAGGGAGTTCATGGCCATGAGACCGCCACTACAAGAAATACTCAAGAAGGCCCTCAGGCCTGAAAACAAGAAGAGAAAGGGAACACAAAGCTTGGAGTAAGGAGAAAAGTAGGTAGACAAAATCAGAGAAATAGTAGATCTTTACCGGAATAGGTTAGCAACCACTTAAATACTAAACTCAAAGATCAAAGGAAGAAATTCACCAAAAATAAATTTAACCTCATCACTGTAAACACACAGCCACAACACAAGATAGAATAAGGTATAACAAGAGCAACTTAGAAGGGGAAGAGGAAAGTGACTGAATTGACTTAGTATAAGGAAATAGGAGGCTATCAGATAATGGACTATCTCATACAGAA
This sequence comes from Diceros bicornis minor, assembly GCF_020826845.1. NCBI lineage: Eukaryota > Metazoa > Chordata > Mammalia > Perissodactyla > Rhinocerotidae > Diceros > Diceros bicornis. Next base: position 11,970,191 of record NC_080755.1, on the reverse strand, counting down.
GATTTTTCGCCCAAACCTCAAGGTAACCACTAAACAAATAATCAAATTAAAACCACATATGATAAACAAAGAGAAAACTAGAAGAATCATAAGACAGAACAACCAAACTGAATTGGCAGTCCAAAACAAATGGGACAAGAAACAAAGGAAATGCAAAAGAACCAGAAAATAAGTGACAAAACAGCAACATTCAACCCTCATATTTCAATAATTACCCTAAATGTAAATGGATTGAACTCTCCAATCAAAAGATACAGAGTGGCAGGATGGATTAAAAAGCAAGACCCAACAATATGCTGCCTTCAGGAAACACATCTTAGCACTAAAGACAAGCACAGGCTCAGAGTGAAAGGATGGAAGACAATACTCCAAGCTAATGGCAAACAAAAGAAGGCAGGTGTTGCCATACTCATATCAGACAAAGTAGACTTCAAGATAAAACAGGTTAAGAAAGACAAAGAAGGGAAATATATAATGATAAAAGGGACACTCCATCAAGAAGACATATCTCTTATAAATATATATGCACCCAACATAGGAGCACCAATGTACATAAAACAACTATTAACAAACCTAAAAGGAGAAATCAACAACAACACAATAATAGTAGGGGATCTTAACACCCCACTTACAGCAATGGATAGATCATCCAGACAAAAAGTTAATAAAGAAATATTAGACTTAAATGAAAAACTGGACGAGATGGACCTAGTAGACATATACAGAGCACTCCACCCAAAAACAGCTGACTACACATTCTTCTCAAGCGCGCATGGAACATTCTCTAGGATAGACCATATGTTGGGAAACAAAGCAAGCCTCAATAAATTTAAGAAGATTGAAATCATAACAAGCATCTTTTCAGACCATAAGGCTATGAAACTGGAAATGAACCAGGAAAAAAAAACTGGGAAAGTGACAAAAATGTGGAGATTAAACAACATGCTACTGAACAACCAATGGATCATTGATGAAATTAAAGGAGAAATCAAAAACTATCTGGAAACAAACGAAAATGATAACATGCCATATCAAACCATATGGGACGCAGCAAAAGCGGTCCTGAGAGGGAAACTCATAGCGATACAAGCCCACCTTAACAAACAAGAAAAAGCCCTAATAGGCAACCTTAAATTACACCTAACAGAACTAGAAAAAGAAGAACAAACAAAGCCCAAAGCCAGCAGAAGGAGAGAAATAATAAAAATCAGAGCAGAAATAAATGATATTGAGACCAAAAAAACAGTAGAAAGGATTAATGAAACAAAGAGTTGGTTCTTCGAGAAGATAAACAAAATAGACAAACCCTTAGCCAGGCTAACTAAGAAAAAAAGAGAAAAGGCTCAAGTAAATAAAATTAGAAATGAAAGAGGAGAAATTACAACGGATACCATGGAAATACAGAGGATTATAAGAGAATACTATGAGAAATTATATGCCAACAAATTGGACAATCTAGAAGAAATGGATAAATTCTTAGACTTATACAACCTCCCAAAATTGAACCAAGAAGAAATGGAGAATCTGAATAGACCAATCACAAGTAAAGAGATTGAAATAGTAATCAAAAACCTCCCAAAAAATAAAAGTCCAGGACCAGATGGCTTCTCCAGTGAATTTTACCAAACATTCAAAGAAGATTTAATACCCATCCTCCTCAAACTATTCCAAAAAATAGAGGAAGATGGAACACTTCCTGAATCATTCTATGAGGCCAACATCACCCTGATACCAAAACCAGACAAAGACAATACAAAGAAAGAAAATTACAGGCCAATATCGCTGATGAACATTGATGCAAAAATCCTCAACAAAATATTGGCAAACCGAATACAACAATATATTAAAAAGATCATACACCATGATCAAGTGGGATTTATACCAGAGACGCAGGGATGGTTCAACATCCGCAAATCAATCAACGTGATACATCACATCAACAAAACAAAGAATAAAAACCACATGATCATCTCAATAGACACAGAGAAGGCATTTGACAAGATACAACATCCATTTATGATAAAAACTCTCAATAAAATGGGAATAGAAGGAAAGTACCTCAACATAATAAAGGCCATATATGACAAACCCACAGCTAACATCATACTCAACGGGGAAAGACTGAAAGCCATTCCTCTGAGAACAGGAACGAGGCAGGGCTGCCCACTCTCACCACTCCTGTTCAACATAGTACTGGAGGTTTTGGCCAGAGCAATTAGGCAAGAAAAAGGAATAAAAGGAATCCAAATAGGTAACGAAGAAGTGAAACTCTCACTATTTGCAGATGACATGATTGTATATATAGAAAACCCTAAAGAATCTGTTGGAAAACTGTTAGAAACAATCAACAACTACAGCAAAGTTGCAGGGTACAAAATCAATCTACAAAAATCAGTTGCATTTCTATATGCTAATAATGAACTAACAGAAAGAGAGCTCAAAAAGATAATACCATTTACAATTGCATCAAAAAGAATAAAATACCTAGGAATAAATCTTACCAAGGAGGTGAAGGACCTATACAATGAGAACTACAAGACATTATTGAGGGAAATCCACGATGACATAAAGAAATGGAAAGATATCCCATGCACGTGGATTGGAAGAATAAACATAGTTAAAATGTCTATATTACCTAAAGCAATCTACAGATTCAATGCAATCCCAATCAGAATCCCAATGACATTCTTCACAGAAATAGAAAAAAGAATACTAAAATTTATATGGGGCAACAAAAGACCCCGAATAGCTAAAGAAATCCTAAAGAAAAAGAACAAAGCAGGAGGCATCACAATTCCTGACTTCAAAACATACTACAAAGCAATAGTAATCAAAACAGCATGGTACTGGTACAAAAACAGACACACAGATCAATGGAACAGAATTGAAAGCCCAGAAATAAAACCACACATATACGGACAGCTAATTTTCGACAAAGGTGCTAAGGACATGCAATGGAGAAAGGAAAGTCTCTTCAATAAATGGTGTTGGGAAAACTGGACAGCCACATGCAAAAGAATGAAAGTGGACCATGTGCTATCGCCATTCACAAAAATTAACTCAAAATGGATCAAAGACCTGAAGGTGAGACCTGAAACTATAAAACTCATAGAAGAAAATATAGGCAACACACTATTTGACATTGGGTTTAAAGGAATCTTTTCGGATGACATGCCTACCCAGACTAGGGAAACTAAAGAAAAAATAAACAAGTGGGACTTTATCAGACTAAAGAGCTTTTATAAGACAAATGAAACCAGAATCAAGATGAACAAACAACCAACCAGCTGGGAGAGACTATTTGCAAAACATACATCTGACAAGGGGTTGATCTCCATAATATATAAAGAACTCACACAATTGAACAACAAAAAAACAAACAACCCGATCAAAAAATGGGCAGAGGAAATGAACAGACACTTCTCCAAGGAAGATATACAGATGGCCAATAGGCACATGAAAAGATGCTCAACATCACTAATCATCAGGGAAATGCAAATCAAAACAACACTAAGATACCACCTCACGCCCATTAGAATGGCTATAATCACCAAGACAAAAAACAACAAATGTTGGAGAGGATGTGGAGAAACAGGAACCCTCATACACAGCTGGTGGGAATGCAAATTGGTGCAGCCTCTATGGAAAACGGTATGGAGATTCCTCAAAGAATTAAAAATAGAGATGCCCTATGATCCAGCCATCCCACTACTGGGAATCTATCCAACGCACCTGAAATCAACAATCCAAAGAGGCTTATGCACCCCTATGTTCATTGCAGCATTATTCACCATAGCCAAGAAGTGGAAGCAACCTAAGTGTCCCTCGACTGACGATTGGATTAAGAAAATGTGGTATATATATACAATGGAATACTACTCAGCCATAAAAAAAGACAAAATCGTCCCATTTGCAACAACATGGATGGGCCTGGAGCATATTATGTTAAGTGAAATAAGCCAGAAAGAGAAAGACAAACATTGTATGATCTCACTCATATGTGGAATATAAACCAACACATGGACAGAGAAAACTGGACTGTGGTTACCCGGGAAGTGGGGGTGGGGGGTGGGCACAAGGGGTGAAGGGAGTCATATACGGGGTGATGGACAAACAAAAATGTACAACCCAAAATTTCACAATGTTAGAAACCATTAAAATATCAATAAAAATCAAAAAAAAAAAAAAAAAAGAGAAACAATCGCCTGCAGCCATGAGGGCAGCTTCGCTGGGGGTGATGTGCAAGTCTCTCCCACCCAGCCGAGCTCGGATGCAGGCGGCTTTTCAGTGGGTGATGGCCTCTGATTCACAAACCAGGCAGCTTGCTTTCAGGAGCCCAGATGGGTGTGGAGCAATGACATTTAGAACAATCTTGTTTTTGATTGAAAACAGAGCATCTTCATTGGGAAGGAACAGAATACAGAGATCAGAGTCTCTCCTCTGTTTACCATCATCTCTCCCGATGCTGCACTGGCCTCTGGGTTAGTGAAAAAGGGGTCAACCTTGTCTCGTTTCAAAGGGATCTTGGTCTCGAAGAGGTACTTAAAGACTCTTAGAAACAAGGAATTTTCACCCAAGGAATATGGTGAACTAATGGGAAGCCCTCATTTATTGCCTTTCTGCAGATGTAAGGGGGGTATTGAATGTGATAATGAATATAAAAATTCTTCTAAAAAAAAAAAAAAAACACAGTATCTGCAAAGTGCAATAAAGTGAAGCAAAAAAAATAAGGTATACCTGTAAATGGAAAGACATCCCATGCTCATGGATTGGAAGACTTAATGTTGTTAAGATGGCAATATTCCCCAATTTGATCTACAAATTCAATGCAAAATCTCATCAAAATTACAGCAGCTTTCTTTGCGGAAACTAGCAAGCTGATCCCAAAATTCATATGGAAATTCAAGAGATCCATTATAGCCAAAACAATCTTGAAAGAGAAGAACAAAGTTAAAGAACTCACAGTTCCTTATTTAAAGATTACTACAAAGCTGCAGTAGTCAGGACAGTATGGTACTGACATAAGGATACAAATATAAATCAATGGAATAGAATTGAGATCCAGAAGTAAACCCTCACATTTACAACCAAATGATTTTTGACAAGGATGCCAAGACAATCCAATGAGCAAAGAGAAGCACTTTTCAACAAATGGTGCTGGAACAACTGGATATCAACATGCAAAAGAATGAAGGTAGATCCCTACCTCGTACCATATACAAAAATTAACTCAAATGCTAAGTGAAAGAAGCCAGTCACAAAAGATGACATGTTGTATGATTCCATTTATATGAAATATCCAGCATAGGCAAATCTATAGAGACAACATAGAATTGTGGTTGCCTGGGGCTGCAGGGAACGGAGAGTGACTGCTAATAGCCATGGGGTTTCTTTACGGGGTGATAAAAATGTTCTAAAATTGCGTTAATGGCTGCACAACTTAGTGACTATACTAAAAATCATTGAATGCATACTTTAAATGGGCAAATTATATGATATGTGAATTATATCTCAATAAAACTGTTATCAAAAAAAGACAGAGCCCCTAGCAAAACCACATCCTATGGACATCATCTACCTCAAAACTAAAGGAAAGAGGATAATGATTATCCTTGAAGGTAGGAAGGGGGCATGAGGAATACTTCTGGAGTGTTGGTAATATTTTGTTTCCTGATGTGGGTTCTGGTTCCATGGTGTGTTCAGTTTGCAATATTCCTGTAGTTGTACACTTATTACTTTGTATTTTTTTGTCTGTATGTTTTGCTTAAATAAAAAGCACACAGCACAAAGAGATAAAGATATGGAAAATATGAAAAAGTGGTTAAGAGTCACGGAGGATAGAATGAGAAGGTCTAACATATATTTAATATAAGTTCCATAGAAAGAGAATGTGAGAGACGCATTTTTTCCCAGAACTAATGTAAGGCATGAATCCTCAGATATAGGAGGGACAATGAATCCTGATCAACCGGAATGAAAAGAAATCCACTCAGACATATTTACATATTCAAATTCATATTTTTTATTGTATTAAAACATATAATTTACCATCTTAACCATTTTAAAGTGTACAGTACACTAGTGTTAACTCTATGCACATTGTTGTTCAACAGATCTCTAGAACTTTGCATCTTGCTAAACTGTAACTCTATGCCCAATGAACAACTTCTGTTTTCCTGCTCCCAGCAGCCCTTGGTAACCACTATTGTACTAAGAGTTTGACTACTTTAGATACCTCATAAAAGTGGGATCAAACACATATTTTTTATTAAAAATTATTCTTTTATGTACCCTTTACAGTCAGAGCATTATATCTATTTTTACATTTCTTCCTGTAATTAATGATTCTCTCCTGTTGATGACTTCTTTCTTGGGGTCTGTAATTAACTACCTTTCCTGTAATTGACCTCCAGTGGTACTGCGTGGGAGCTCCCCCTTCTGGCCTCCTGACTCCATTTTAAATGAGGTTTCCCTTTATTAATTTTCATATCACTCATTAGCTGTATGACCTCAAGCTGGTTATTTTGCCTCTTTGTGCCTCAGTTTCATTATCGGTAAAATTTAGATAGTGATAGAATTTACCTCTGAGTTATTTTGAGGACTAAAGAGTTAATACAGTACTTTGAAAAGTGCACGGATATAGTAAGTGAAATATAATGCTTAGCTATTTTTATCCGGTCACTTTATGAGAATCTCTCTACAAAATACCAAACCAAAACTTTCATTATGCAGTCTTATTTTTGTTCAGTGTTACATAACACATTTTACAAATTTTCGCATTCCACACCCCGCCTCCTAACGACGACTGCAATAACAATAAAATCCGACCGTGTTCTTCAGTCTCCCTCTCCTGTCTAATCCTGCTATTTTGTCTCCCACACCATCCAGTGGAGAATTAACCCGGGAAATAATGAATGAACAGAGAGCCTCGCTTGCTTGTTTATTTTTAGTCCACGCAGTCTAATTCAGCTTAACTAGACCCAGCTGCCGTCTAGAGCGGCCAGGGAGGAAGGAAGGGGAAGGCGGTGCGGGGACAGGGCAGAGCCCGGCGGGAGGAAACCACACAGCCCCTACCCTGCCCAGCAACAGCGATAGCGACCACATGCCCCCGGCCAGGGGATGCGGCCGGAAGTGCGGCCCGCCGGGGGCGGGGAAAGGTGACAACGCGGAGCCGGGGGCGGGGGCGGGCGGCCAATCGGAAGCGACGGTCCCAGCGGAGAGGGCGGAAGAGAAGCGGTCTAGTTCCGGACGCGGCTGCCGCCGCCGCCATCTGTCACCTCCGCTCCGCCACCAGCAGCCCGTCGCCCCTGCCCCGCCGCCTGTCTCCTCGGCGGAGGCTGCTTCCCGGTCCTGCCACCTCTCTGCTCTGTTCCCGTCGCTGGCTTCTCCCCGACATGGATCTGGTCAGAGTGGCATCGCCTGAGCCCGGGCCGGCAGCGGTGAGTGGCTTTCGGGGCTGACGCACCTGCCTTGGTCACCTGGGCTGGCTCTGTCGGAAGGCCCGGAGAGGTTGGCAGACGCCGAGGCGGCTCCGCAGGCGACTCGGGAAGTTCTGGGCTTGACCCCGGCGACTTGGGAAAGGGGAGACAGGCGGCGGGGTTGCGGGGTGGGGGTGGGAGAAGCCGGGGGCTGCCTGGGCTGTCAGAGGCCACGTTGGGCGGTTTGGGGTGTCTGTCTCGTTCTGCCCGTTGCTTTCTGAACCTCGTAGCATGTATTTGGGCAGGACTGGTTTAGAGACGCTGGCGTTTGAGGGGAAGCAAGCATGATTTTGTTTCTCACGGCCGGAGTCAGCTCGGGTCTACATAGAAGGCCCCGAAGAAAGGTTGTGTAGGCAGCTCTTTCACTAATTTGACAGATGTGGTTCTCCTACTTCGGTAATTTCTTGTATTTGAAATATTCAAAGATAAGTCCGGGCACACCCTCCCTCCCCCCAGCTGATACTCAAGTCTACACTCATAACTGTAAACTGGTTATGAATTCTCATCTCCCTGGGCTGTAACATTGAAGCTTTTTCCTATAATGACCAACTATAATGTTTATTTCACATTTGGTTTCAGATTTTCAGGCCACTCCTTATCACGATACTTGCATTAGAGGGATGAAAAGACTGTGCCACTTGATTGCGAGTTTGCTTGAAAGCACGAGTGCTTCAATTGGGATTTTGTGTTCCTCAAATTAGGGTTGTGAGGAACCCAACTTTTTTAGCTTCATAATTGTTCTTTTTTTTGAGATATAATTGACATATAACGTTATATTAGTTTCAAGTACAACATAATGATTCGGTATCTGTATATACTGTGATATGCTCACCACAGTAAATCTAGTTAACAGTCATCACTATAAAAGGTTACAATTTTTTTTTCTTGTGATGAGAACTTTTCTTAAAAGTTCTACTCTCTTAGGAACTTTCAAATATATACAGTACAGTATTATTAACTATAGTCACCATGCTGTACGTTACATCCCAGGACTTATTTATTTTATAACAGGGAGTTTGTACCTTTTGACCACCTTCACCCATTTCGCCTACTTCTTTATATGCTAACAGAACATTTGTTCCGTTTAAAGGATCACTTGTTAATCTTATTGGATCTTCAGACTAGTCTTAACAGGCAAAGGGGGAAATAATTAGCTATTAAGTAAAGTAAAATTAGTTTTATAAAAGTTCTCATTAGGGAGAATCTAATATATTCCATTGGCAAATGTAGTTACATCTACATGTTATTTTCTGTATTTTTTTCTATTAAAGCCTTATTTACAAGGCCAATATCAGTAGACATAAAAGGACAAAATCAGTAGACAGATAAGGATAAATATATACTCTGCATGTTAAATTCCTCCAGTTAAGCATCCATAAAAGCTTGTAAAAATGTCAAATGAGACAAACTTTGCTCAGAATACAACCTAACCTAAGAAGAAATTTCACTTACAAAACTAATTCAGTAATAAAGTATTTGATATCAGTCATTTTCATTTAAGTGTACATCATCAGAACTGTAAAATTTCTCATCATTCAACAAAAAAATCATCCTAGGATTTATTGATGTTTTATTGGTAAGATAGCATTTTGACAGGCAAAACAGAAAGAGGCTGCAAGTATCCCTTAATCCTCTCCTTCTCTAATTTCTTGAAAGACTGAAATGATTAGAGCAGCCTACATGGAGAAGGTAGAGATTTGAGGAAGAGAATGAAAAATGGAAAGAATGTTAAAGGCTAGTGATTCTCAAAACTTTTCACTCAGGACCTCTTTACACTCTTAAAAATCATTGAGAACCCCAAAGAACTTTTGTTTATGTTGGTTATATTGATATCTGTCATATCATAAATTAAAACTGAGAAACTAAAAAATGTTTATTAAGTCACTTAAAAGTCATATGTAATATAAATAACCTTTTTTTTTTTTTTTTGGTGAGGAAGATTGGCCCTGAGCTAACATCTATGCCAGTCTTCCTCTCCTTTGCATATGGGACGCCACCATGGCATGGCTTGATGAGCGGTGCGTTGGTCTGCGCCTGGGATCCAAACCCATGAACCCCCCCGGGCCGCTGAAGCGGAGCATGCGAACTTAACCACTAAGCCACCGGGGCAGCTCCATAAATAACATTTTTATATTAAAAAAAAAAAAAACTTTCCCAAACAAAAAAGATTAGTGAAGAGAGTAGTATTGTTTTACATTTTTGCAAATCTCTTTAATGCATGTCTTAATAGAAGACAGCTGAGTTCTCATATCTCCTTTTTTCTTTCAATCTGTTGTTCAGATTTTCAATCTGAAAATCCATCTTCACAGATACATAGATTATAGCAGGTATAATCGAAGATGGGTAATAAAAGCCCGGTAGACATACTGAGAACAAACTGACTTAATCTCTAAAAATGTACATTTATGTCCTAAACCTACTACCTTAGAAAATTTTGGAAAACAGAAGAATACCCAAGCACACACTCTAGTAGCCATCAGAGTGCTATCATTATATCTGATACAGATTCTGGAAAACCCACTCCACGCTCTAGAGAGAATGAGACTGGAGAAGACAAAGAATGTCTTAGTACTGTTGTGAAAATAATTTTGACCTCACAGACACCCTGGAAAGGACTTGGGGTCCCCTCCCCCAGGGTCCTGGGGTGGCAGTTATAAGGTGCCAAACTGCTATTATTGACAAAGAATTTTAGGGGATATGCCAAGATGGGAGGATTGACAAACCATAGGCAAAAGGGAGGAAGTGTGTAGCTCTGTTGGAGAGAGCTGTCACAGATGGATTAGTGGTACTCCTCAGAACTGTCAAGATCATCAGAAAGAAGGAAATTTTGAGAAGCTCACAGCAAAGAGGAGCCTACGGAGACATGATGACTAAATGTTATGTGGTATCCTGGATGGGATCCTGGAATAGGAAAGCTAAGGAAATATGACTCAAGTATGGACTTTAGTTAATAATAATGTATTGGTTCGTTAATTGTGACAAATGTACAGTACTAATACAGGGAAAACTGGGGATGGGGTATTTGGGAACTCTCTGTACTATCTGCGATTTTTCTGTAAATCTAAAACTACTCTAAAATTAAAAGTTAAAAAAAAAAAATAGATTAGTGTTGTGTAGAACCAGACCTTGTTTTCCACAGACCCTTCTCTTGAAACATAAAATTAGCCACTTAAATATTCTGCCTAGATTATATCTTCTAGCTGCATGGGTAGAAAAGGGACCTTCCTGTGGGTTATGGTTCTCTCTCTCTCTCTTTTTTTTTTTTTTTTTTTGTGGGGGAGATCAGCCCTGAGCTAACATCCGTGCTAATCCTCCTCTTTTTTTTTTTTTTTTTTTTTGCTGAGGAAGACCAGCTCTGAGCTAACATCTATTGCCAATCCTCCTCCTTTTTTTCCCCAAAGCCCCCCAGTAGATAGTTGTATGTCATAGTTGTACATCCTTCTAGTTGCTGTATGTGGGACACAGCCTCAGCATTGCCGGAGAAGCAGTGCGTCGGTGCGCGCCCAGGATCCAAACTCTGGCCGCCAGTAGCGGAGCACTCACATTTAACTGCTAAGCCACTGGGCCGGCCCTATGGTTCTCTTGACTTACTTCAAGTTGAGGACTGAATTTTTATTATGTGCCACTTTCGTGTTTGCTGTTTTATTTTACTTAATTATTTCTCCAGAGTTGTCTGCAGTAAAACCTTTATAAAAATAAAAGTGGGATGGGTAGCTAGGGATGCATCTTTAGGAGCTGGAAGGAAAGGGGGACGATTTCCTTCTGATCTGCAGCCAGCCAGGGGTGGGAGAATGTGCTAGTAGTGAAAAACACCAAGGAGCAGAGGTTAGTGGTGGCAGTTTCCCAGAGGAGAGGAAAACAGGGTGGATCTCAGGGGTCTTCAGCTAACAGGAAAGAAAGAATCACAGAATGGTTTATGGGCTTGACAGACGTCATTTAAAGCAGAATAACTAACTGTGGAAAGGATTGTGTGGTGTTTCCCATCAGATCTTGATGCAATGGGGAGTTTATGTTAATGAAGGGAATAGTGGGAGATGACGTTACATAGCTAGGATAGAGCAAGATTATGGAGGGCTTTTTTTCTCTATTTCCTTAGATTTACTATTATTTTAACATTTAACAGAGTTTCTCTATTCACAGAGTGTTTGATTTACTGAGGAGTTGTGAGATGATGACAGAAGATTCCCCTACATATACCCTGTGGAGACCCCAATAAATTTTCTAAGCCCCCCTTGGGGTAGTGAGCCACTCGCATCCATGGAGGACTGCCCCCTGCCCGGCAGCTGTCCCTCAGAGCCCAGAACATTTTATGGAGGGCTTCTGGCTACTGGTTTGACGAGTCTGGATTTGATTTCAAAGTATGGGAGTTGGCAAACTTTTGGAAGTCTTTGCCTGTTTACCCTCGCTCAGGGAAGCTGCCTCAGTGTGAGGTGGCCCAGCTGAGCTGGTCAGCAGTGGTCCAGGGCAGTACAGCTCTGGAGTTGAAGGCTCCAAGGAGCAAGATCAGCAGGAGTGGGCAGTTAGGGTGTCTCAGTGCTCTCTGCAGTCTCTACATGGTTCCCTTTCTGATTCAGTCTGTCTTGAGAGTAGGTAAATCTCTGCCTCAAAATAACACAGTTAGAGGGGCCAGTCCCAAGGCCTGGTGGTTAAGTTCAGCGTGCTCAGCTTCTGCAGCCCAGGTTCACAGGTTCAGATCCCACGCGCAGACCTACACCCTGCTCATCAGCCATGCTGTGGCAGCAACTCACATACAAAATAGAGGAAGATTGGCACAGATGTTAGCTCAGGGCTAATCTTCCTCAGCCAAAAAAAAAAACGACAACACAGTTACTGCCTGTCATTTTTGCCTCTTCCAAGGAATTGTCAGGTAATACTTTAACACCTTAGTAGAATTAATTGACTGCTGGCAAAGGACTAGAAGCATCAGAAGTGGGTGAGCAAAGGTGCCAACTTCAAGATGAAGAAAAGGACTCCGGAATAGTAGGGGTGTAGAAAGGCAGCAGACCTCTACAGCCTAGGGACAGACTGGCAGTTCCATGATATATCTCCAGTGTTTCCTTTTGGCACATATTATTCGGTAAACACTTGAGTGCCTCTTTGTGTCTGAAGCTCTATGCTGGGCTCTGAGAATGAGAAGATTCCACCTTTTAAGGGGCTCATGCTGTATTGTGGCTGATGCCTTAACGCAAATATTGTCAACAGTCCTGCACTGACGGTGTTTGTGGAGTGGTATGGGAGCACAAAGGAAAGGGTCTGATTTTGTCTAATGAAATTGAGACAGCCTTATAGAGGAGGTGACAGTAAATTGGGGGAAATACAGAAGGGAGAAACACCATTGAGAGAGAAGAGCGTATGTGAAGAAAGCCTGGAGGGGTGAAAGTATGTCATATTTGGCATATAATTGGTGTTACTGGAGCAAAGGGTAGATGAGGGTTGAGACTGGAAAGATAAATTAGGTCACATTGTGAAGGGCATTCCTTGCTGAGGAATTTGGATTTTATACTGCAGACAGCACAGCAGTTTGCTTCATACATTCCAGAACAAGGTGATTAGGGAAGCCGTGTAGCAAAATGCTGAGTGCAGCCTCTTGAGTCCTACTGCTTTGGTTCCAATCTCAGCACTTCCACCTACAGTGTTATCTTGAGTTAAAAAACTTTTCTGGGGGCCAGCCCCGTGGCGTAGCGGTTAAGTGCGCGCGCTCCACTGCTGGCGGCCCGGGTTTGGATCCCGGGCGCGCACCGTCTCACCGCTTATCGGGCCATGCTGTGGCGGCGTCCCATATAAAGTGGAGGAAGATGGGCACGGATGTTAGCCCAGGGCCAGTCTTCCTCAGCAAAAAGAGGAGGATTGGCATGGATGTTAGCTCAGAGCTGATCTTCCTCACCAAAAAAAAAACACAAAAAAACCTTCTGTGTCTCAGTTTCTAAATCTATAAAATAGGGATGATATTACAACTACTCAGTTGTCGTGTGACTTAAATAAATGTAAGTGACTCAAATATAGTGACTATTCCAGTGTTGTCTGTTACTCTACTCTTAGTTGCAAAATGTGATCGACAGTTCTGAGTTAAAGAATACAGCCTTTGCCTTTTGGAACCTGGACTTTGAAACTGATCAGACCAAGCATTTCTAGGCTAGGAGGCAGCGTTATGTCTCCTACTTAGATGATTCAGAAGGAAGTCAGCAGAGTCATGTGGCCAAAAGATTAGCTGTATTCTCCAGATTACAGACAGCTTCAAGATTCCAGACCTCAAAATCCTTACCAGGAGAGGGTTCAATTGCTGATAAGATCTGAGTGAATGAAAGTCACTTCAGACCTAGGGAAGCCTCCCTGTGCCCTCCAGGTTGGGCCTTATACAAGGCCAGAACAAGTCTTCAATAGGCTAGTATAGGCATGTGCTGGGGGCCGGGTGCATCTCATCATTCTCAGAGTGAGACCAGATAAAACTTGATTCCGATTCACTTAGGCATAAATAAAGTTATCTTTTATCACCCAGATGTGCTCCATCCTAACAGCCGGTACCAAGTAAGTTCCTGAACCTCAATGCTATGAAACCTCAACAAGGTTTGGTTGCCCCATTGTCTCTGGGAGTCATGCCAACAGGCCCTGAGGCCAGCTAGAGCCCCTGTACTGGCTAAACTTGATTAACCAGTTTTGTGGCTAAAACAGATGTCATCATATGCTATATTCTATATTGGACAGTCAGTAGTAGTTAAAAAATGTGTTTGGACTTTATCTGAAAGGCAGTGGGAAACATTAAAACAATGAAAGAGCTTTAATTAAAGAAACCGAACCAATCAAATCTGCATTTTAGAGAAACCGTTGTGTTGTGGTATGGAGAATGGAAACAAGCAGGACTAGAAGCAGAAAGTTTCGTTAGGAGGCTCTTACAGTTTCTCGGGGCGGGGAGGATGATACTTTGGAGTAGAATCTTGGAAGGGGGATAGAGAGCTGGGCAAGTTCAGGAGATATTTAGACATCTAACTCAATATTAATGGTCTTAATTGCTAGGCTTTCAAATGTAATCATTTGCTACTGCTAAGTAAAGCTTGCCCCCTCAAAAATTAGGAATTGTGAGATAAACCTACAGTTTGTATTTCAAGAGGGCTGAGATAGTGATGTCGTTGAGAAAGGCTGACTGCTGGCCGCCCAAGAAGAGTCTCACAGAATATTACTTTGCTGTAGTGCTACTGTTTCAAGACTATTGCTCAGCTTCTAAAGTTGAGAAATATAGTTATTATTATTTGTCACTGTTATTTTTGTTTTAGCATATCCGAAGATGTCTTGAGAGGGTCTGACACACACTTTTTATATGTAGAAGACTTACTGCTTAAAATAGGATGAGGTATAACTTCTAAGCGGGCTCTGAATTGTGCTGGTTGGTATAGTCTGTTCCTATAAGAGAATCTCCCCCGGAGGCCAAATTATATGGGCATGGAATCAGAAGGAGTGTTACAGGAACTCACTGGCTAGTGGGGTGATGCTGTAATAGCCTGGTGCTTCCCCTCAACTGAAAGGACACATCTACCAAACTGGCTAGAATGTGCTTTTGGCTGTTTTAGTTTACATTTATCCTTGATTAGATTTGAGCTGGGAATTTTTACTTTTTTTTTTTTTTTTTGAGGAAGATTAGCCCTGAGCTAACATCTGTTGCCAGTCCTCCTATTTTTCCTGAGGAAGATTGGCCCTGGGCTAACATCTGTGCCCATCTTCCTCTACTTTATATGTGGGACACCTGCCACAGCATGGCTTGATGAGTAGTGCGTAGGTCCCTGCCCGGGATCCAAACCTGCAAACCCCGGGCCGCTGAAGCGGAGCCTGCGAACCTAACCACTATGCCATTGGGCCAGCCCCAACATTTTTACTTTTAAGATGATTTCTGCAAGTAGATAATCATTCATTTTGGGTTGATTTAACCAGTTTAATTCTAAAAAGATATCTTTATTTCTAAGTTTGGAAGGTACTTTAATTTCATTAAATTGAATTGCCCCTTTTTTTTTAAATAGTGTCCATGGGCTATCCCTCAAAATACAATATCTTGTTCTTTGGCTGATGTAATGAGTGAACAGTTGGCTAAAGAATTGCAGTTAGAAGAAGAAGCTGCCGCTTTTCCTGAAGTTGCGTAAGTAAAATTCACAAAGAATCTATTTTGTCTAGCAGCTTATTTTAACAAAGTTTTAGTATTTGATTAGTGATTGTCATGACAAATGATTAAGAAATACATTTAGAAAAGCAGTGAGGTAGAAAGAGCACCATACTGGGAGTTCATTGATAATTTGAGTTTTGGTCCTGGTTCTGTGATTACTTTTCACTATTATATTGGGCAAACCACTCTGTTTCTCTGGGTTTTAGTTATTGCAACAGTTGAACCAGATGATCTCTAAATTAACAAATAGTGAAGTAGGGTACAGTTTTGATCAAGAGTTTGTAGTTTATCTTTTTGTATATATGTTATCTCCTTTGATCAGAATACAGAACAAATGAATTCTGGGTCACAGTTTGGATTTTATCATAGACCCCTTAGCTTTCTCTTGAAGGTCTCTTAATCCTAGTTGGTGCTCTCCCAGGTGCCTGCCATTGGGAAGAGGGCAGCTGGGCAGAAGCTGAATGATTTGGTAAAGTTTTTTCCCATTGTTTCTTCAGTACAATTTTTAACAGTGAAAAAGGCACATCTACTCTCATCATCAGTAGCATCTATTTACACAAGCACATGATATTAGTTTATATTGCCTTATTTTGAATAGTGTTGCTGAAGGACCATTTATTACTGGAGAAAACATTGACACCTCCAGCGACCTAATGCTGGCTCAGATGCTACAGATGGAATTTGACAGAGAATATGATGCACAGCTTAGGCGTGAAGAAAAAAGATTCAATGGAGATAGCAAAGGTACTGTGACCTTACTGGGACAACTCCATTGGGTGGTAGAAAATGCTTGTAACATGCTTCTAAATAAATCTTCAATGATTTTTGCCTTTTAAGTTTCCATTTCCTTTGAAAATTATCGAAAAGTACATCCTTATGAAGACAGTGATAGCTCTGAAGATGAGGTTGACTGGCAGGATACTCGTGATGATCCCTACAGACCAGGTATCGATGCTTCTGTTTTATGGGAGGGTAGAATGGGAACACAGGAAGACTAAGTTTTCCAGTGAATCCTTGTATTCTGTGTTTATCTTTGAATCTCATTTGGTAATTTACTGTTAGATTCAAATATCTTTTCAGACAATATTGAATGCAGCAATTTAGTCTTTGCTATTTTTACATACTTGGCTTGTCTTAATCACCTTTAGCAAAACCAGTTCCTACTCCCAAAAAGGGTTTTATTGGAAAAGGAAAAGACATCACCACCAAACATGATGAAGTAGTATGTGGAAGAAAGAATACAGCCAGAATGGAAAATGTAAGTTACAGAAACTGTTATCTGTGAGTCGAGAGTTTTATTAGAATAAGTTAAAAACATGGGATTCTAAATACAATATCTTAAATTTCCAAAAATATCCTTGGTCCTTTCTAAAGATGTGTTAGATAACAATATGGCAAAATCATGAAAACTCAGCCAATAATGAGAATATAATGTACCTCAGAATAAAATTCTACAACATTAAGAAAATTAGTTTGACTTATGTTGATTCTAAAATTAGAAATAGTTCTCATGAAAGTAACATATTTATTTTTCAGCATGTTATTTTCCATAAAATAGCAGCCCCACCCAAGAAACAGATAACAGTAGGCGATTGGGGGATAGGAATGGTAGAGAGAAATGCTTCTACTATATACCCTTTTATACTTTTTGAATTTTTTATCTTGTACCTGAACTACTCCTGCAAAATCAGAAATAAAATGTAATTTTAAAAAAATAAGAGGAAAGGGGAAAAAAAGCTTTCTTCCTCTTTCATAAATATTGTGGTTAATATGGAACATTTAGACTTTAGAACACAAATACTTGTTAAGTAAATATATTATTAAATTCTAGTAATAGTCCAGATCTCACTCTAGAACAACCTTGTCCAATAGAACTTTCTTTGATTAAGAGAAATGTTCTGTGTCTGTGCTATCTAATACAGTAGCCATGTTTGACAGTTGAGCACTTGAAATCTGCGTGGTGCAACTGAGGAACTGAATTTTTAATCTTATTAATTTAACTTTAAATATCCACATGTGGCAGGAGGCTACCATATTGGACAGTGCAGCTCTAGAACATAATTGTCATGGTGTCAGCATAGCTTGCTGTCCTAACCCACTCCTCAAAAATAATTAATTATGAAATTGTATTTGTTTGGCAAGATTTGGTATAGCCTTCAAAATATGATGTGTCCTTCATCTTCTGGAAAAGCGGGATAAAAAACATGGTGCAAGACCTTAGTTTTGGAATGCGATTGGATGTTTTCTGTGCGTAGGCTAAACCCTTTCCTTTGGGTTGCAATTTCTAAATAGCCTTGCTCCCCTTTCTGTTGAGTTGATTAGTGAGTTCATTTTCCTCTAATACCTATGGGTTCTGCTTGTGTAATCTGATCATCTGTTGAGTAGGAAACATGTTCCAAGTAAAGAGTGCTCTTCTCCTTGTTTTTTGTTTTTACTGCCCCCATTTTAAAGTGTTCAGATGCTATTTCTTTTTCTTCCTTTGGCAGTTTGCACCTGGGTTTCAGGTAGGAGATGGAATAGGAATGGATTTAAAATTATCAAACCACGTTTTCAATGCTTTAAAACAACATGCCTACTCAGAAGAACGTCGAAGTGCCCGCCTCCATGAGAAAAAGGAGCATTCTACTGCAGTAAGTATTCTTACATTTTTTTTCTTTAATGGAAAGATTCATATTAGAAAATGTCATGTTTGGGGAAAAAATAAAACAAAACTTCATGCTTGATATTTTTTTCATGAGATTGGCTTCTCAAATCAAAGATGTAAGTAAAACCCAAGTAGCTTTGCTATTTAACTTTTCAAATTTAATGTAATGGTTATCAATCACTTAATCAAAACTAACGTTTTAGGGTCATAAATTGCAAGTGAATGTTCCAAGATTAAAAAAAAATTATTTCCTGTCACATTATGACATATTTATAATAACTTAATAGTCTAATATTTTACATTAATGAAGATAGTGTCTAATTTGAGAATAAACTAATTTTTAAACCTTTAGAAAAACAAATAGTAAGTACACTAGGAGAGCTATTTAAACTTTGGAGATAAAGTAAGATTTTGACTAAGCTAGATTTTGACTTTTAATGGTTATTTTAGCTATTCACTTTCAGAGACATTAGAGTTATGGTTATAGGAATGAATTGTGCCTTGACAGCATTCTTTTAAGAGCCTGTTATATATACATCTAGGTAAATTAAATAATAAAGGTAAAAAAATATGTATATTTTGAATGTTAGATTTTAGAAATGGCTCAAAATATGTTGTGATTACATCAGTCATTTTCACTTATAGTGCTTTATCTTTTGCAGGAAAAAGCAGTTGATCCTAAGACACGTTTACTTATGTATAAAATGGTCAACTCTGGAATGTTGGAGACAATCACTGGCTGTATTAGTACAGGAAAGGAATCTGTTGTCTTTCATGCATATGGAGGGAGGTAAATGAGCAAAATACAATATCACCATGTCAACAAAAGCTTAGTCCCTTCTGCCCGGTATTAATGGATTTACACAAATTCAAAGTTAATACTGCATGGCAAGCAGAGCAGTTTAAAAAAGAGTTATTTTAGAAAGTCTTGGCAACATAAGGACATATAAAGAAAAACACAATCCTGCTAATCCCACCATCTAGAGATAATCGTTAATAATTTTGTGTAGACTCCTCCTCCTCCTCTATGCATACGTTATTGTTTACATTATTGTAATTGTACTCGATCATACAGGCAGCTGTAAGTGGCAGAGCAAAATTTGAGCCTGAGTTTGGCTCAAAACCCATAGTCTTTCCACTGTGGGGCCCTTTGGTACCCTTCCTCCCCTTATAAATCTGATCCTTACTTTAAGAAATACTAGATTTAAATAATGCTTACATTATTTAAGGAAACATCTTTGAAAGATCTTTTACTGTTTAGATCCTATCCACTTCAATTTTGTTACCAAGATTTAGATAAGTAAAGAATGTCATGAGGGAGAGAAACATTTTAAAAAGTAGAGCCTGTTTAGAGAATGTGCCTAAGCCAGAAATATGAAATCATCTGGTTACTTACCATTGAAGTCAACCAGCAAGGCTTACTATGTCAGCAATTCCTTTACCTTAACATTGTTTACAAACAAAAATGTTCAAATAGATTACAGAAATTATGCTATTTTTTTTTAAGGTTTAGAAGATATTAACTATGTGCTTAAGGGGATTCAAACGAATATTGGTCGAATCCTTGCCTTTGGTTTTATTAACTATTTAACTTAGTCTTCCTTTCTTTCTAAATGAGACATACATGTATAATCATATATCAAATTATACTGTTAAGTTCCAAAATGAAAAGGATAAAAATGAATGTTAGGATAAAATAGCTCAACATGTTTCAAGCTGTGTGATCTGGAGCAAGTTACTTAACTCCATTTAAAAATTCCCCCTCACCTCATAGGACTTTTGAGGGGATAAATGAAATCATATTTGATAATACCTGGTATATATTAATATTAATAAACATTTATTTCTTCCTTACTTTAAGCTTTGTTGCCCTCTTCCCAAATTTCATTTGACCAAGCAAATATAATTTAATGGCACAAATTATTTTAAAATGAAAGATTATGCACGGTAGGTATTAAAACTTTACAGAAAAGATCAAAATGAAAAATAGCGTCCATCTTACCAACTTTCACCCCACAGATCTTTTCTCCCAAGATAACCACTTTTAACAGTTTTTAGTCTGGTCTTCCAGAAATTTTTATGCATATATCCCTTATTTTGTTTGTACAAAAGAGATTGTACTCTACGTTCTGGATCTTAGCTTTTCAGTTAATAAATCTATCTTAGATCTTTCTATATTACTAGCTTATACCACCCCATTTTTATAGTAGTACACTCCATTGTGTGACTATACAGGAATATCCTTGTATATCTAGCTTGGTGTGCTTTTGCAAATATATCCTTAAGCTAAATTCTTAACATGGAAATTGCTGGGGCAAAGACTATATGCACTTTTTTCCCTTTTTTTTTAAATAGTGGAAGACCTCATTGAATGGAAAGTACCAGATTTTGCTCACTGTTTAGGCCTCTGAGTTGGCTATTGTAGCAAGCAGTGTTTCTTGATTTATTTATTAAAAATTTTTTAAAAAATATTTTCTTGTATGTCATACCAAAGACCATAAATCTTGAACTTGTATTTATCTTTTAATGGTAGGGCAAATGCAGTTTTCCCTGTGAGCTAGTCAGCTCTTCAGGTTGTGTACATTCTAAATGTCAGTAGATGTTGCCAAATTGCCCTGTGAGAAGATTAACTGATTTATGCTACAACCAGCAGTATGAGCCTGTTTCCCTCATCCTCATCAATGCTTAGTATTATCAGACTTAGTATTTTTTGTCAGTGTGAAAGATGAAAAGTACCATTTTGATATTTTGGTGTGCATTTATTTAGTTATTATTAAGGTTGTACATTTTTTTCAAGTGCTTTACTAGCCATTTGTATTTCTTTTTCTTGTCATTTGCCTCGTTTATCCTTTGGTCATTTTCTGTTATACTTAATGATACTTTGATATAATGAATGATTTCTCCTTCCTTCTGGTGGACTTGGTATCGTAATCTGTACTTCGGCATTTCTAAGTTAGCAAAGCTAGAGAGCATTTGGTTTTCTACAACGAGAGTAAATGCATTTAAAAACTTATGTTCATTTTCTATGCTACATAACAAATTACCACAGACTTAGTGGCTTAAAACAACCCCCACTTATTATCTCATAGTTTCTCTTGATCATAAGTTTTGGGCGGACACAGCTTAGCTGGGTTCTCTGCTCAGGGTCTCACAGGGCTGCAGTCTGGGTGTTCCTTTCTGGAGCTTGGGGTCCTCTTCTCTTGGCACGATTCAGTTCCTTGCAGCTGTGGGACTGAGGTCCTACATTTTTGTGTTGTGAAGTCAGGTCTCCACTTTCTTGTTGGCTGTCAGGCTGGGGCTGCCCTCAGCTTATAGAGGCCCCTGCAGTTCCTGGTCATGTAGCCCTTTCACAGTCCCTTTCACGCAGCATGTTGCTTCTTCAGAGCCAACAGGAAAATCTCTCCCTCCAGTCTGCTGAGACTGAGTCTTAGTGGATTGTAATCCTGGGAATGACTATACCATCACCATTGCCATATAATGTAAGCTAATCAAGGGAGTGGCCATCCCACCCACACTCAAGGGGAGGGGATTAACCAGGGTGTGTATACCAGGGGTTGGGATAATAGGGGTCATCTTAGGATTTTGCCCCCCACTAAGCTGTACTGGTTTCTGTTAATCTCAGGTTGGCCGAGTATTCAACAATTATTTGAATAGTAACTTGTGCTAGATTTCTCAGGGAATAAAGTATAAGACATATTTTCTACTCTCAAAGAGTTTATGGTGTAGCCAAGAGAAGATTACAGCAAGAATTGTTTTGGTTAATAAAAGATAGTTACATAATATAGAGTGTACAGTTACATAAGTGAGACTTGAGTGTGATAGGAATTGAGAAGAGAACAAGATTGTTGCCAGTCACTTTCAGGGAAGAGATCATGCTGAAGGTAGATCTCAACCTGGATTTTAAAAATAGGCCACAAAACCCCCCAGTATTGAGTGCAAAAACCTAGTTGCAGAATACATACAGTATACCATCTATTTAAATTTTTAAAGTCATACAGAAAATAATGTATATGGATTTTTTTAATAGATGTTTATGTATGTGTATAGTTATGTATGTATCTTAAAAAACTAGAAAGATACTATTCAGGATCGTGATTGCCTTTGGAGAGGTGGAATGAAGGATGAAACTACATGGGGTGGTAATTGAAGGGAACTTCCGTTTTATCTGTAGTATTTAATTCTTTAAAAGAAAGTGACGTCAGCATCATGGCAGAGTGAGCTTCCTACATTGAACTCTCCCCCTCTAAGACACAACAAAAAGGACACTCATGTTCCAACAGAAGCTATTCACACAACACAGGGTACGTCTCAGGCACCCAGGCAGCTGTACACCCGAGGACTGAGGTGCTGGAATCCCCAGAGGAAGTGGAAGGAGGTAAGAGGAGCTCCTTTCCTTCCCCAAGGACTGCGACCCAGAGACTGAGACCACACGGCCCTCAGAGGAGGGGGAGGGGCAGCTTGCCACGGGAAAACCGGCGCTCTCCAAGACCCCTCACAGCAGGAGGGGATCCCCCTACGGAGGGAGCGGAACTATTGCGAGGGTAGTTTCAGCAAGCTAGCCCCTCAGGAGAGCAGAGGGCAACAGCGAGGGGAGAAACCTCTGAGATTAGGGAGGTGAAAGTAAGCGCCCCTCCCCCACCCGGCCCGCCTGACTGGTGCTTCAGCACAGTGGCGCTTCAGCTCAGCCCCGTCCCCAGAGACAGTGACCCCCAGGCACCCAGGCCTCACCAGCAGGGGCAGCGTGACTGCCCCATCCACACAGGCAGCAGCCCCCAGGTGCCCGGGCCTGACCAGCACCGAGGCAAGCCTGTGCCCCTGGACCAGAGGCAGCGGCAGCTCAGGCCCCACCACGCCACAGCCCCAGCTGCTCTGGCAGGACCAAGCCACAGCCCCAGCTTCCCCGGCTTCCCCATGCCATGGCCCCAGCTCCTTCGGCTAGACTGTGCCCCGCCCCTAGCCCCTTCAGCTTGACCACCCCCCCACCCCTGGCTCCAGCAGTTTCGGCTTGGCCTGTGCTCAGGCTCCAGCTGAGTTGGCGCCAGCAACTTCGGCCCACCACACTCCAGTTCCAGCTTCTTTGGCCCAGCGGTGCCCCAGCACCTCCTTCTTTGGCCCAGTGAACTCCAGTTCCAGTTTTCTTGACCCAGCGCACTCCAGTTCCAGCTTCTTTGGCCCAGCGGTGCTCCAGCTCCTCCTTCTTTGGCTCAGCGCACTCCAGTTCCAGCTTCTTTGGCCCAGCGGTGCTCCAGCTCTTCCTTGTGCAGCCCAGCACACTCCAGTTCCAGCTTTTCTGCCCAGCAGCACTCCAGCCCCTGCTTCTTTGGCCCAGTGGCACCTCAGCTGCTTCGGCCTAGCTGCACTCCAGTCTCAGCTGTTCCTATGCTCCAGCCTCAGCTGTTCCCACGCTTCCCCCCCAGCAGCCTCCACTCAGCCATGCCTCAGATCAGCCTGGGGCCAATGAGAGTGCCTGCGGATTGAGGCGGGCCAGAATACACAGCCTTTGACCCCCACCCAGCAGCAGCAAGAGGAAACTGCGACCATATGTTTTCAGTATGAGGAAAAGTAAGCCAACACCGACAGGCACTATGCAAAAATATATTAAATCTCCAGACCAAAAGGAAAATGACAAGCACCCAGAAGTCAACCCGAAAAGCACAGAAATGTATAACCTTAATGACAGAGAATTCAAAATAGCCATCATAAAAAAGCTTAATGAAATACAAGAAAACACAGACAGACAATTCAATGAAATAAGGATTTTCTTCACAAAAGAGATTGAAACTGTAAAAAAAACAATCAGAAATCTTAGAGATGAAAAACACAATAGAGGAGATAAAGACAAATCTGGAAGCCTTAAGCATCAGAGCTGACAATATGGAGGAAAGAATTAGCAATATTGAGGATAGCAATGCAGAAATGCTCCAGATGGAGGAGGAAAGAGAACTAAGGCTAAAAAGAAATGAAGAAACTCTCTGAGAAATATCCAACTCAATTAGGAAATCCAATGTAAGGATTATAGGTATTCCAGAGGGAGAAGAGAGGGAAAAAGGAGCATAGAACTTGTTCAAAGAAATAACATCTGAGAACTTCCCAAACCTGAGGAAGGAGCTGGAAATACCAGTGAATGAAATAAATATATCTCCTAAATATATCAACATGAAAAGACCCTCTCCAAGGCATATAGTAGTAAAGCTGTCAAAAGTCAACAGCAAAGAAAAGATATTAAGGGCAGCTAGACAAAAAAAAATAACATACAAAGGATGTCCTATCAGGCTCTCAGCCGATTTCTCGACAGAAACTTTACAGGCTAGGAGAGAGTGGAACGATATATTCAAAATTCTGAAGGACAAAACCTTTCAGCCAAGAATACTCTATCCAGCAAAAATATCCTTCAGATATGATGGAGAAATAATAACTATCCCAGATAAACAAAAGCTAGGGAAGTTCATTGCCACAAGACCCCCACTACAAGAAGTGCTCAAGAAAGCCCTCATCCCTGAGGAAAAAAAGAGAAAGGGGATTCAAAGTTTTGAATAAGGAGGAAAATAGGTCGACAAAACCAGAAAAATTGCAGTCCTCTATCAAAATAGATTAGCAAACACTTAAATGTAAAACCAAAGATCAAGGGAAGGTAAGCACCAAGCATAAATATAACCTCCTCATGTTAAACACGAAGTCACAACACAAGAAGGAATAAGATGTGACAACAATAACTTAGAAGGGGAAGAGGAAAAGGATAGAATCGACTTAGTCTAAGGGAATAAGAGGCCATCAAAAAATGGACTATCACAGCCACGAGATTTTTTATACAAACCTCATGGTAACCACTAACCAAATAATCAGAACAGAATCACACAGGATAAAGAAAGAGAAAACTGAGAGAACCCCCATACAGAACTACCAAACTAAATTGGTAGTCCGAAACACATGGGACGAGAAACAAAAGAAATGCAAAAGAACCGGAAAAAGATCGATAAAATAACAACAAGCCCCCATATATCGATAATTACCCTAAATGTAAATGGACTGAACTCTCCAATCAAAAGACACAGAGTGGTGGGATGGATTAAAAAACAAGACCCGACGATATGCTGCCTCCAGGAAACACATCTCAGCTCTAAAGACAAACACAGGCTCAGAGTGAAAGGATGGAAGACAATACTCCAAGCTAATGGCAAACAAAAGAAAGCAGGTGTTGCCATACTTATATCAGACAAAGTTGACTTCAAGATAAAAGAGGTAATGAGAGACAAAGAGGGGCAATATATAACGATAAAAGGGACACTCCACCAAGAAGACATATCCCTTTTAAATATATATGCACCCAATACAGGAGCACCAAGGTACATAAAGCAACTATTAACAAACCTAAAAGGAGATATTAACAACAACACAAATAGTAGGAGGGGATCTCAACACCCCACTGTCATCAATGGACAGATCATCCAGACAGAAAATAAATAAGGAAATAATGGACCTAAACGAAAAACTAGATGAGATGGAGTTAATAGACATATACAGAGCACTCTATCCAAACACAGCAGATTACACATTCTTATCAAGCGCACATGGAACGTTCTCAAGAATAGACCATATGTTGGGAAACAAGGCATGCTTATATAAATTTAAGAAGATTGAAATCCTAACAAGCATCTTTTTAGACCATAATGCCATGAAGTTAGAAATCAACTATAAGGAAAAAACCAGGAAAGTGACAAAGCTGTGGAGACTCAACCACATGCTCTTAAACAACCAATGGATCATTGATGAAATTAAAGGAGAAATCAAAGCATATCGGGAGACAAATGAAAATGAAATACACTGTATCAACTCATATGGGATGCAGCAAATCAGTCCTGAGAGGGAAACTCATAGCAATACAGGCCCACCTTAACAAACAAGAAAAAGCCCAAATAAGCAACCTCAAACTATGCCTAACAGAATTAGAAAAAGAACAAACAAAGCATAAAGTCAGCAGGAGGGAAATAATAAAAATCAGAGCAGAAATAAATGAAATTGAAATTTAAAAAAACAGTAGAAAGGATCAATGAAACAAAGAGCTGGTTCTTTGAGAAGACAAACAAAATTGACAAACTCTTAGCCAGACTCACCAAGAAAAAAAGAGAGAAGGCTCAAATAAAATTATAAATGAAAAAGGAGAAATTACAACAGATACCACAGAAATACAAAAGAGTATAAGAGAATACTATGAAAAACTATATGCCAATGAATTGGACAATCTAGAAGAAATGAATAAATTCCTAGACTCATACAACCTCCCAAAACTGAATCAAGAAGAAATAGAGAACCTGAATAGACTAATCACAAGTAAAGAGATTGAAACAGTAATCAAAAACCTCCCAAAAAAATAAAAGTTCAGGACCAGATGGCTTCTCTGGAGAATTTTACCAAACATTCAAAGAAGACTTAATGCCTATCCTTCTCAGACTATTCCAAAAAATAGACGAAGATGGAACACTTCCCAGCACATTCTGTGAGGCCAACATCACCCTGATACCAAAGCCAAGCAAAGACAATACTAAGAAGGAAATCTACAGACCAATATCCCTGATGAACATAGATGCAAAAATCCTAAACAAAATATTGGCAAACCGAATACAGCAATACATTAAAAAGATCATACACCATGATCAAGTGGGATTTATACCAGGAACACAGGGATGGTTCAACATCTGCAAATCAATCAGTGTGATACACCACATTAACAAAACGAGGAATAAAAACCATATGATCATCTCAATAGATGCAGAGAAGTCTTTTGATAAGATCCAACATCCATTTATGATAAAAACTCTCAACAAAATGGGTACAGAAGGAAAGTACCTTAACATAATAAAGGCCATATATAACAAACCCACAGCAAACATCATACTCAATTGGGAAAAACTGAAAGCCATCCCTCTGAAAACAGGGACAAGACAAGGGTGCCCACTCTCCCCACTCATTTGACAGAGTACTGGAGGTTCTGGCCAGAGCAATTAGGCAAGAAAAAGGAATAAAAGGAATCCAAATAGGCAACGAAGAAGTGAAACTCTCGCTGTTTGCAGATGACATGATCTTATATATACAAAACACTAAAGAATCCATTGGAAAACTATTAGAAATAATCAACAACTACAGCCAAGTGGCAGGGTACAAAATCAACTTACAGAAATCAGTTGCTTTTCTATATACCAACAATGAACTAACAGAGAACTCAAGAAGACAATCCCATTTACAATTGCAACAAAAAGAATAAAATATCTAGGAGTAAATTTAACCAAGGAAGTGAAAGATCTATACAACGAAAACTATAAGACAATATTCAGTGAAATCAATGATGACATAAAGAAATGGAAAAAGATTCCATGCACTTGGATTGAAAGAATAAAAACTGTTAAAATGTCTATACTACCTAAAGCAATCTACAGATTCAGTGCAATCCCAATCAGAATCCCAAGGACATTCTTCACAGAAATAGAGCAAAGATTACTAACATTCATATGGGGCAACAAAAGACCCCATATAGCTAAAGAATCCTGAAAAAGAAGAACAAGGCTGGAGGAATCACAATCCCTGGCTTCAAAACATACTACAAAGTGATAGTAATTAAAACAGCATGGTACTGGTACAAAAACAGACACACAGATCAATGGAACAGAACTGAAAGTCCAGAAATAAAACCTCACATCTATGGGCAGCTAATCTTTGACAAACGAGCTAGGACATACAGTGGAGAAAGGAAAGTCTCTTCAATAAATGGTGCTGGGAAAACTGGACAGCCACTTGCAAAAGAATGAAAGTAGACCGTCTTCTTTCACCATACACAAAAATTAACTCAAAATGGATCAAAGACCTGAAGGTGAGACCTGAAACTATAAAACTCCTGGAGGAAAATATAGGCAGTACACTACTCGCCATGAGCCATAAAGGGATCTTTTTGAATTCCATGTCTACTCAGACAAGGAAAACAAAAGAAAAAATAAACAAGTGTGACTTCATCAGATTAAAGAGCTTCTACAAGGCAAATGAAACCAGGATCAAAATGAATAGGGAACCCACCAGCTGGGAAAAAAATATTTGCAAACCATATATCTGACAAGAGATTAATCTCCATAATGTATAAAGAACTCACACAACTGAATAACAAAAAAACAAACAACCCAATCAAAAAATGGGCAGAGGAAATGAACAGACACTTCTCCAAAGAAGATATACAGTTGGCCAATAGGCACATGAAAAGATGCTCAACATCACTAATCATCAAGGAAATGCAAATCAAAACCACACTAAGATATCATCTTACACCCGTTAGAATGGCTATAATCACCAAGACAAAAAGCAACAAATGCTGGAGAGGCTGTGGAGAAAGGGGAACCCTAATCCACTGCTGGTGGGAATACAAACTGGTGCAGCCTTTATGGAAAACAGTATGGAGATTCCTCAAAAATTTAAAAATAGAAATACCTTATGATCCAGCTATCCCACTACTGGGTATCTACCCAACAAACGTGAAATAAACAATCCAAAGAGGCTTATGCACCCCTATGTTCATCACAGCATTATTCACTATAGCCAAGAAGTGGAAGCAACCCAAGTGTCCCTCAATTGATGATTGGATAAAGATGATGTGATATATATATATATATATATACCATGGAATACTACTCAGCCATAAAAAAGACAAAATCGTCCCATTTGCAACAACATAGATGGACCTGGAGGGTATTATGTTAAGTGAAATAAGCCAGAAAGAGAAAGACAAACAGTGCATGATTTCACACATATGTGGAAGATAAACCAACACAAGGACAGATAGAACTTTTTGGTGGTTACCAGGGGCTAGGGTGGTGGTGAGTGGGCACAAGGGGTGGAGGGATGCACTTACATGGTGACTGATAAACAATAATGTACAACAAAATTTCACAATAAAAAAATTAAAAATAGATAAAAGGGCTGGGAATGCGAGGATTGGAGTTTAGGCAATTAGGAGATTTACAATGAGGAGATGAGAAGGTATATGTTTAGAGGTAATAGGATATAAAACTGTATAAGCAAACCAGAAATTGGTAAGGAGGGCCTTAAAAGCTAGGCAGAGGGATATATAATTTACTAAGAAACAAGGAGTTTTATTTAGTAGGAGAGTGACAAGATGAATCTTATAAATTAGACTCTTAGCCTAGAGACCTTGCACGTAAGGAATCTCCTCAATGGTATTTTTTGATAGGGCCTCATCTACCTTATGGTTAAACTATTCCAGTGACAGGGAGCCTATCATCTCAAAATGCGAAGATGTCTATAACATCTCTAAATTACTGGGAATTTCTTCCTTGTATAGAATCTCTGACCTATCTCCCTGAAAATTGACTTATCCATTCACCAAATATTTGTGCAGCTAGCATGTGCCAGGTACTCTTCCAGGTACTGGATACAGCAGTGAATGGTACAAGGAAAGGTTCCTGCTCTCATAGAATGTGCTTCCTCCCACCCCAACTCCCTTCCAAGACAATAATAAATAAACAAAAAATAGCAGATATGTGCTATGGTAGTTAAAATAGGGTTATGTCATAGTGACTGTTGACTACTTTTATTAGTAGGACAGGGAAAGCTTCTCTGGTGAAGTGACTTTTAAAGTAAGATTTGAATGACTGCATCTAGGATACAGTATAAATTTCAGATGGAAGAACATTCTGGTCTAGAGAATAGCTAGTGCTAATGCCTTAAGACAGGTACGAGCTTGGTATCTTTGAGAGTCTGTAAGGAAGCCAGTATGCCTGGAGCATAGTTTGTGAAGGAGAGAGAGGAGGCTGGAGAAGTAAGCAGAGGTTAGATCAGGTGGGACTCGGTAAGTCAGGGTAAGGAGGCAGTGGGAACCAAAGCTGTGATTTGATTTTGTTTTCCACTCAGACTGCTGTGTGGAAAATGAATTATTGGAGGCCAAGAGAAGCAGCAGTAAGATCAGTTAACAAGTTATTGTAGTCAGTTAAATGAGTGGTTTGGACTAAGGAAGAGGTAGTGAAAATGAAGAATAGGAGACCGTTGGTATGTGTGGTTTTTTTTCTTTTTTTTTTTTTTGGTGAGGGAGATCAGCCCTGAGCTAACATCCGTGCTAATCCTCCTCTTTTTGCTGAGGAAGACCTGCTCTGAGCTAACATCTATTGCCAATCTTCCTCCTTTTTTTATTTCCCAAAGCCCCAGTAGATAGTTGTACATCATAGTTGCACATCCTTCTAGTTGCTGTATGTGGGACGTGGCCTCAGCATGGCCGGAGAAGCGGTGCGTCGGTGCGTGCCCGGGATCCGAACCCGGGCCGCCAGTAGTGGAGCACACGCACTTAACCACTAAGCCACGGGGCAGCCCCTGGTATGTGTTTTGAAGGTAAGAGTCAACAGTATGTGCAGTTGGATTGGATGTGGGGTGAGAGGAGAGATTTTTGGCTAGAGCAGCTGGGTGGTGCCATTTACTAAGGCGAGAGCCTGCAGAAGGGCAGGTTTAGGGTACAATTACCAAGAATTTTTTTTGGACATGTTAAGTTTGAGATGCTTGCTGGACATTCAAGTGATGTCAAATAGGGATCGGATAAACAGGCCTGAGGTTCTGGAGAAAGTCAGGACTGCAGATAGGAATGTAGGAGTTATCCGTATCCGTATTTATCCGCCATGGGGCTAAATGAAATTTCCCTGGAGGAGAAGGCAGCTAGGAAGAGAAGGGGGTGACTTAGAACCAGTTGGAGTACTGTACCTCTGAGGCTAACTGGAGGAGGAGTCAGCTGGGACATTATAGTGTAGAAGGAGGTGTTTGGGAGTTTGAGTCAGGTTTTGTCCTCTGGAAATATAGTTCCTTTCTTTTTCAAATTAACATCCCTTCAGATATTTAAAGGTAAATATTGTTGTCTCTCCTTCTAGCCTCCTCCTTTTCGTTCGCACTGCCACCACCATGATTCAAGCCCTCTCAATGGTTTGCTATTGTGGGACTGTTGCATTAGCACCCTAGGTAGGCTTTGCACCTCTAGCCTCTCCTGCTCCTTTCCATCCTGACATCGTCGTTGACTCAATCTTCGTGAAGTGTGTCACGCCCTTGGTGATACCTGCTCCCTTTGGGAATACATCCAGGCGTCTCACCCAGGCAGTCAGGGCTCTTCACAAATCTTTCTCCATGCCCTCCCTTCAGCTCTAACTTCTTCCATTTCCTCCCTCCAGCCAAGTCTTAGCTGTAGTGTTTCTTGTTCCTCAGACATGTCCTGTAGTTTCCTTCCTCTGCTTTTGTTAATACTGTGATGCACTTGTTCATATCCCACCCATCGTCCTGGTTCTGTTTCAGATGCCACCTGTGCCATGAAGCCTTGCCTGACGTTTGTAATTCAAAGGGACCTGTCCTGTTCATGTACTTTTTCCTCCTCTCCCCTCCTTGCATACTCAAAGGGCAGAGACTCCTTTAGTCACCTTTATATCTGCTAGGAGTGGAAGAGACATCTTTTAAAAAGCTGTTCTATTTTTCTTTTTTGAATTTGGCCCCTGAACCATCCCAGGTAGACTGTAGCCTAGTTTAAAGTACATATGTCTTCATTGTTCCTCGAGTTTGATTTCATAGTCATTAAGTGAAGATTATATTATGGATTGTTGAAAACTGGTTGACAATTTATTTGCATGTGTGTTTTATTTAAAAAAACAAAACCTAAGGTTTTATTAAGACCCCAAACTTGAGAGCTTGAAAAAAAACCCAAGGCTTGACATTCTCAGAGAAGGTAGATCTACTTTTGTGTCATAGAATCTTTTTTTTTTTTTTTTTGGTGAGGAAGATCAGCCCTGAGCTAACATCCATGCCAATCCTCCTCTTTTTTTTTTTTTTTTTTTGCTGAGGAAGACTGGCCCTGGGCTAACATCCGTGCCCATCTTCCTCCACTTTATATAGGACGCCGCCTGACAAGTGGTAGTGTTGGTGTGCGCCTCCTGGGATCCGAACCTGGGCCACCAACAGCAGAGCGCGCACACTTAACCACTATGCCATGAGGCTGGCCCCTTAGAATCTTTATTTTGAAATTGTTTTACTTGTAAGCTGGCAGCTTATACTGACTTAATTTTTTTTTTCTTCCACTTAGCATGGAGGATGAAAAAGAAGATAGTAAAGTTATACCTACAGAATGTGCCATCAAAGTATTTAAAACAACCCTTAATGAGTTTAAGAATCGTGACAAATATATTAAAGATGATTTCAGGTTTAAAGATCGCTTCAGTAAACTAAATCCACGTAAGATCATCCGCATGTGGGCAGAAAAAGAAATGCACAATCTCACAAGGTAAAGAAAATCATTGTGCTAGAAGTAATCTTGGGTAATTACCTTTTTGTATTAGGCCTACTAGCCAGGCAAAAAATTCATGCTTTCTTTTAAATTCATTTATAGAAATTATGGAAGGCCTTGAAATTCTAGTGTTTAATGAGGCTTTCTATTAGAAAACATTTCCATGTGTATAACCTGAGTTCATACTGGTTTTTTTTTGTGAGGAAGATCGACCCTGAGCTAACATCCATTGCCAATCTTCCTCCTTTTGTGAGGAAGATCGACCCTGAGCTAGCATCCGTGCCCATCTTCCTCTATTTTGTATGTGGGACACTGCAGCAGCATTGCTTGATGAGCAGTGCGTAGGTCTGCGCCTGGGATCGGAACCTGCAAACCCCGGGCTGCCAAAGCGGAGTACACGAGCCTAACCACTACGCCACAGGGCCGGCCCTCTGAGTTCATACTTTTAGGATGAATAGGCCATTTTCTTTTTTCTTTCCTCAATAAAGTTTGAGGGAAATGAAGTCATTTTTGGCCTAAGACATTTTGTCATATATCTAAATGCTATCTTTTTTCAGCTTCCAATTAGGCTTATTATAAATAATGATTTTACTTTTTTGTTTCAGAAAATGTTTATTACATCTTATGGTGGTTAATTTGGTGGGGATGGAGTCTTACCAGTCAATTTGCATTTTACTTTAATTAATTAGACTTGTTTCTGAATTTTCTAAGCAGAATCTATCTACCAAGTAATTTAGTAATGATCTTTCTCATTAATAAACCTTCCCAGATCTTAATCTATTAAGAGCTTAATTTTAGTTTTTTTAAAGATGTTTGCTTTTAAATGTAATTATCCGTATTTATTAGTTGCAAAATTCTTCTACTTAGTAGGACTTCTAAGTAGAATAATTTTCTAAGAGGTCTTGCTGCCCTTCAGTCTCTTTTTCTATACTACTGAGATCTCATCCCTGCCTTTCTTAAAATTCTTCAACAGCGCCTATAGTCTTTAGTGTAAAGTTCGAAGTCCTTTTGTGATATGGAGCCTACTTTTCTCTGTAGCCTCAAACCACATTGCCCTTCCTCCTATTCAAGATCCAGCTATGTTGATGTATATACATTCCCCAAATGGACTGTGCTCTTGAATGCCTCCATGCATTTCCACAAGCTGCTTCCAGCCTTAGACTCGCATTTCCCCACACTGTCTCAATCTGGCTAATTCCTGTTTGCCCACTTCTTCTAATAAGCCTTCCTTGATACTGCGTGCTCCCAGAGCTCCTACTCCCACCTCTGCTAATGCACGTGCCATGCTGCACTGTAATCGTCTCCTCACCTATCTGTCATTTGCGCTAGTCCATGGGCTCCATAAGGGCAGAGGCTGTGTCTTACTGTCTTTGCATTCCCACGTCTCCAGGGTAGAACATAGTGCCAGCTCATTGCAGGCCTTCATTAGATATTTGTTGACTAAGTGAAAGTCTCTCCTTCTGATCTTTACATTCTTAATCATTTCTTTCCGTATAGAATGCAGAGAGCTGGAATTCCTTGTCCAACAGTTGTACTACTCAAGAAACACATTTTAGTTATGTCTTTTATTGGCCATGATCAAGTTCCAGCCCCTAAATTAAAAGAAGTAAAGCTCAGTAGTGAAGAAATGAAAGAGGCCTACTATCAAACTCTTCATGTAAGTTGTGCCTTTCACAGCACTCACACACCGACTTTTAAAAATATTTCCTTTAAACTTTAAAGAAATTTCCTAAAAGGGTACTATTTTAAGGTGATGTCACAAGGACAAACTGAAGTTTGTGAAGGAATGTTAACATTGAGGAGTTGTTTTTATATCAGTATGTGGGTGTCTTGAGGAGTTTTAGAAAAATCATAGACCTATGGAGCAAGTAAAGGCTCAGTTGTTAGCATTAGTGACGTAGAAGCATGAAGCTGTTATTCACAAACCTTCACTAAATAAAATCTGACATTACTACAGTTAGCAGATCTAGTGCCTCACTGGTGTGTGTGCCTTCTTGAATGTTAGAGCTCTAACAGTGAAAGAAATACCTTTGTTGTTGGGAAATTAGAGGGAAGTGGATTTGATCTCATTATAAGAAAGTGATGATAAAGCTGAAGGTGGTAGGGAGTGGTTTCTCCATGTGTGCAGGTGTTAGATTTAGAAGGCATGTCAGGAACCTATTTATGCTTCAAGACAGCAACTGAATTCTATCTGAGGTCCCTCTGGCTTAAGAAAATGCTCTTAATATTGTCGTTATTCTTCTGTATTGTTTTAATTGAATAGTGGAAAAACATGCTTTTCACACAGTCTCTGCTTGGAGCTCTCCTGTCCTGCAGTAGTTGATGTGAATATGAAAGTGTTATCCACATCGATTTTGTAAGATACAGCTAGGGAGATAATTCAACTTTCTCTGCTCCAGTAGGAAAACATTCACAGGAAAATCAAGTCCACTTTTCTGGCTTCTTTTGGCAGTGGGGTGGCTGGGGAAGAGACGAAGCAGTGATGTACTTTTCCTATTTGCTTCTATTAAGGCTGGGAAACAGCACATTAATATTGATTTCTACTATAATACTAGGAGTCACCATCAGTGAGGAAAATATAATGCCACTTAATTTATCAGAATATCTCTTTCCCACTATGTCTGGCAGGAAGTACTTTTTCTCTTGAAACCGTATACACTCCATAGAGGTCTCAATGGGATGTTTACCCTTTTATGAAGGTGAGCCTAGGTCCCCTGGTTAGTAACCATGCACATGGCTACTCTCTTACCCGTGTGGGACTCCAGGTCTGCCTGTGGGCTTCCTGATCTCATTGCTGTCGTATGGACAAGGAGGTAGAGTGGCACACACTCCTCCCCTCCGTTGTCTCACTGTTTGCCCACCCTACCTTAAAAAAAGACAAAAAGGAAGCCCAGTTCTAGATTGTGCAAAGAGGAGGTGAGTTCTTTACCCTAGTTTTGCTTTTTCTGGAAAATACTGGTTGACACAGAAATTTTTGTTGTACAGGTAAATGAGAGTTGTTCCTTCGTGTCCTAAATGTCTGCCTTGCCTCCTCACAGTTGATGCAGCAGTTGTATAATGAGTGTACACTCGTGCATGCCGACCTCAGCGAGTATAACATGCTGTGGCATGCTGGGAAGGTGAGGAGCACATTTTGTTAATGTTCAGATTAAATGACTTGATGTACATTCCTGAAGGTAAAGAAGTCACTGCTCTATGTTTAAACAGGTCTGGTTGATTGATGTCAGTCAGTCTGTAGAACCGACCCATCCTCACGGCCTGGAGTTCTTGTTCCGTGACTGTAGGAATGTCTCACAGGTAGGCATGTAAATTAATATGTCTTGTTTATGGGATATAACAGATTCAAATGTTTTGCTCACTCCTAAGATAAGTAAGATATTCTTAGAAATTGAAGGAAGAGTCTGGTTACTGGCTGCTTTCAAGATAAAAATACTAAGATCAATTTTCCAGATTTCATTTTCAGCAAGAATTTGATTATATGCCTCACATTTGAGCCATTGAATTAAATTTCTGATAGAATAGGTTTGTATTTTGGCTCCAGATATTTAAGCAGTCAAATAGACATTTAATACATGCACAGCGCTTACAGAGAAGCTGGCATATAGCAAGCCTGGGGGCTTGCTTCCATTGTTATTACCATTTAAAGGAGAATAGTCTTCTTAGTGGTACAGCGTCTGATTACTGTTTGTGAGGCAGAGTCAACAGATTAGGGAAGGTCAAACTAAGTAATCACAGAGTTGGGTCACATTCGTTTGCTATTTCTAAAGGAAATGAATTGTTAGCAACAGATTGAGATAGCAATGATCTTTGTAAATGATAGAAAAACTTCATATTGGAAATAACTTCTGAGGCTGCTTGAAAATTGTAGGTCATGGGATTTAATGAATGTTTTGAGTGGAAACATTTAAAGCAATGCCAAGCAGTTTTATAAACCACTCATTTTTATAGCTATTGAAGGTGCAGTGTGAAAGACTTAATCCGGAAGACAGCACAGATGTGTAAGACAGGACAAAAAGCAAGTAGAACCTGAGCATAGTTAAACCTGAAATGGGAAAATCTGGGTTTAAAAATTGCGGAGGAATTCAGTGGTGTCTTACAAGTATACTATTCCCTGTTGTTAGTTTTGAAGAGAACCTTGCTAATATCTCTTACTGACTTTCTTATATTTCTTTGCTAGTTTTTCCAGAAAGGAGGAGTAAAGGAAGCCCTTGGTGAACGAGAACTCTTCAATGCTGTTTCAGGCTTAAACATCTCAGCAGATAATGAAGCTGATTTCTTAGCTGAGGTAAGCTTAGTTACTTTTCACCTTGCTGGTGGAGTGCTGGATAGAGGAGATAACTGAAACCCAGAGCTAACTTGATCCTCTCTTCCCCTCAAAGACAAAATTAGTGTGAGATTTTCTTTTCTTGAGATGTTGTTTTTGGTTCTTTCTGGGCTTAAACCCTAGGATAAACATACAGCAAAACACTTCTTCAAGGAGTTCACAGTTTGGTTGAGATGGACAAATAACACATTTCCAGTATACTCCTATTTCCCCTATTTTATGAATGAGGAAATTGACTGGTGAAGACATGTCTGGGTAACACATGGTCCCTGCCTTTAACCGAATATAGAAAGTTAGCAGTGGCCATCCTTAGAAATACCCAGTCATTACAATATGGGTCTATAGAGCCATACAAAAATCTCCCTCCAGAGAA
This sequence comes from Diceros bicornis minor, assembly GCF_020826845.1. Taxonomy (NCBI): domain Eukaryota; kingdom Metazoa; phylum Chordata; class Mammalia; order Perissodactyla; family Rhinocerotidae; genus Diceros; species Diceros bicornis. The sequence goes on along the minus strand of NC_080755.1, from coordinate 11,932,927 downwards.
GGTCTCTTAAAACTGAACAAAAGCTAAAAAGTGAAACAGCAACTACTTATTCCCAAGAACATACCAAAGCAGAGAATGATCATAGAGTCTGTTCCAGAACTCCACAGTATGACTTGCATTTGGCCAAGCTGTGCTGGAGCCTGAGGCCAGAGGAGAAGTAACAGGAAGATGGTAAATCCAGCCTCTAGCTCAGTACTGTTGCTCAGTAAGTAGGTGTTACAGTTGTTGAAATATTAGAATTTCCTCTTTCTTGTTCCCAGAAAGCATTATAGAGTACGCAGTAAGACATATCTGATTCCAGTTGCTAGCTTGATAAAGACACTAAATATTGACCCTGGTAATATAATCAAGTAAAAACCATACATGTACGTGTCACACTGATATACATGTATGTGACACACTCTAATATGTGTCACACACTGTAATTCTAATTCAAGACCAGCGTCATTAGGAATGACCTAGTTTTAAGAGAGTGAAAATACTGGTTCAATCTAAAGTATGGTTTCTGTGAAGGAGGATTTTGACAAATGGACTCAATGTATTAATTTTCTAGATAGAAGCTTTGGAGAAAATGAATGAAGATCATGTTCAGAAGAATGGAAGGAAAGCTGCTTCATTTTTGAAAGATGATGGAGGTCTGCCAGTCCTATATGACGAATAGCACCGATACCCACTGCTTTAATTGTTAACACAGTGGTGATTGTCAGCTGCCAGGGGCAAATGAAGTTATGGGTGACTTGAAATACCAAAACAGGAGGAGTGTACCATGGTGCTTCTGTGCTTTTTCCCCCTTGTAACCCATTTGCCAGGTGTGTGGAATTTTTAGCTCAGCATTGAGAGAATAAAATGTCACTACCTCTCATCTTATGAACAGGATAATGTAATTCTTTAAAGCTACAAGTTATCTAGCTGAAATAGACCTGATTTTACAGGATTCATGGTATAAAATGTTTTGATGAGAATTTTTAAAATTTAGGTCACATTTCCAAACGTGGGAGGAAGGACAGATGTGTTCACGGGGGGCTTTACTACAACACACTTGCTTTCTTCACTCCCTGTTTCCTGTTGCATCTTTCCTTGAATATTTTATTGACCTAAAATTCGGCCTTCTCAAATCTTTTTCCAGATTGTGACCATTACTCTATAAAGGAAATTTTCTTCTCTTTAGTAGGTTTTATAAATGGAAATTTGGTTTTAGAATGGCTGACGGAAATAGACATAAGCAAAGTACTTTTTATTGGTATGTCATGCATATGAACTGAGTTCTACTTTTCCATACTCATATCCAAGAAAAGACATCATAGATTTCTGAAAGAGATAAAATCTTAACTATCCAAATTTTTTAAAATTTAACTTTCAGCTTTTCTACATTTAGGTGAAATGTTAGGATATAACTCATGGTGTGGCTACCCTGCATTTATAATGAAAATGTAAATTATCTGGAAGGATAGAATATAATATTTAACCATGTTTGACACATTCTGATGAAGTCAACAAAACAATTCAGTTTACATTTCACTCAAACTATATACTTTTTGATTGATTTTGAGAGAAATATAGCAAGTTAATTAGAAACATTAAATAATCAAATGATGAAAAGTGTATAAAACAACTCGGGTACCAAATTAACCAACTGATTTGAACTGTCTGGCCTCATTTTTAATAATCTTTGGTACTGGCTGGAAGCCACTTCTTAAATAAAGCAAGCACTATACTGGAAAAAGTACGTTGGCTCTGTTAGGATTGAAGTTCATTAACTAAAGTGTCATCATTCCTCCTATTACTGAAGTCAGATTGGAACCAATAAAGACCCAAACTTTCTGTCTGGTAATAGAAAGTAAAAATCTAAACATCATTTACCCTTTGAAAGCTTTTTCTTTAACATTATTTAAAAATGCCAAATATGTTCTTTCAAGGAAAGTATTTATTTTTGTTTCTGTTGTATAGCTTTTAACTGCATTTCAGAGAAGTGTGATTTTGGGTAGATATCATTACATTTCTGAAATGTTTACTACTCTGAAACAAAGATTTAGATGACTGGTGATTATAGGCTTTACAGAAATTTCAGAGAACTGATTTTAAAAACCATTAACCATTTGAAACTTGTTTTATTTTCTGACATACTCTGTTTGACAAAGAGCAGCAAACCATTGCCGTGTGGCATTCTTGGAGTGTGCTGTGAACATGCTTTTTAAGAAATTAAACATGAAGAGATCATTTTAGAATTGGTTCTTTGTGTGGTTTCTTCCTGTTCCTTGTAGTAACTTATGTCTTGGCACTAAGTTACCCCTTCTGTATAAAATTAAACAGTGGTATTTTAAGCAGCTTTTTTCCCCCTCAACTTCCCATATTTAAATTTCACTTTTAAATGACCTACTTCACATTACAAATAGGTTTTTCCCCTCGTATAGATCAGAGAGTAAATTTTTCACAAAGTGGAAAATATTGGTTTGCTAAAGAACCAAATACAAATGGGAAAAACACAAAATATAGAAATAAGGATATTTTGCTTCACTTTAATGGAAGTGGATATATGAATATCTAAAAGATAAGTTATCAAAATAAGAATGACTAGAGAATTTTTATTTCAACAAGATAATTCATTGCTAGTTTCCTTTTTATAAAAAATATCAGTTTTTCTGCTTATAAAACTGACATGCATGCTCATTTGAATTTAAATATTACAGAATTTCAGAAATGCTAAAGTGCAAGTCCCTTATATTCCAAAAACCACCATTTATAATGTGGCATACATCCCTGCCAATTTCTTTTCCTCAGCATATGTTAAGTTAGTCTCTTTTAAAAAAATATGTCTTTGAACAGAAAGCCAGATGAAGCAAGGCAGCTGACAGTGAAATGTTGATCATGGTGGACCCTTAAGGAGGGTGGAGCTGGAGGCCCTAAGATATGTTAGAAGCAGTAGGGTTTTTGCTGCTCATTTAGGCTCTGGGCATCAGAAGAGATTGTTGTCTGCACCTTTTGAAATTCTGAGTTTTCCAGCACTTTAGAAATTGGGTGGGAAAAGTTCATCTGATTTTATTTTCAAACCTCAATACTTATGTTTTTGAAGATATATATTTTTCTATTTGAGTTTTGTAGAGATTACATAAAAATTAAAGAATGATTTAAGTTTTCAAAGTTTATTTCATACTTGGAGACCTCAGTTTATTTGTTTGAAAGTCTCTTAATTTTTGTGTTTTTTTGTGTGTTTTTTTGTTTTTTGCTGGGGAGGATTCACCCTGAACTCACATCTGTGGCCAGTCTTCCTCTTTTTGTACGTGAGCTGCTGCCGCAGCATGGCCACTGACAGACAAGTGGTGTAGGTCCGTGCCCAGGAACCGAATCGGGCTGCCGAAGCGGAGTGTACCGAACTTAACCACTATTTGTTTCCAAATTCAAAAATATGAAAAGGTTACATTCCAGAACAGCATTACTTTTGCTATCCTAGGCCTTCCAACTTTCTCCCAAACATAGCTAGCTTTTTGAAGAGTTAAAGATAGTAGAAAGATAAGAAAGCAGATGGAGGGGGGAGGGGGATATTCATCAAAGCATGAACAAGTGAGCTACTACTTATAGCTCTAAACTTTTTTTAAATCTTTTTAATGCTTTTTGGGACAGAAAGAACATATTATCAAGCAGAATACTTGACACAAAACCATAAGAACAGTATCTGGGTAAAGCACCAAATGAACCAAGATTTATGAAAAATGTGGAAAACATTGAAAAGGGTTTGAAAAAAATTTGAAGCAAGAAGAAGAAACATGAATCCATTGTTTGAAGTGTTAACAGAACTACTCATCTATTTCATCTTTTTGAAGTTGTATCATTTGGAAAGTGGTAAAACAAACATTGGACAGAGGAATTGAAGCCTGTTCCCCCAAATGCGACCACCCACTCCAAATTCATATGTTGAAGCCTTAACCTCTCATGTGATAACTGTATTTAGAAATGGGCCCTTTAAGAAGGTAATAAAGGTTAAATGAGGTCATAAGGGTGGGGTTTTAATCCAGTAGGACTGGTGTCCTTATGAGAAGAGGACGAGACACCAGGGATCTCTACTTCAGCACAGAAAAAAGGCCACCTGAGGACACAGTGAGAAGGCAGCCATCTGTACCCCAAGGAGAGAAGCCTCATCAGACACCAACTCTGCTGGCACTTTGATCTTGGACTTCTATTGTCCAGAACCGTGAGAAAACTAATTTCTGCTTTTTAAGCCACCCAGTCTGTGGTATTTTGTTATGGTAGCCCAAGCAGACTAACACAAAGCCCAAGGTAGATACAAAGTTTTTTTGGTGGTTGGGTGTTGGGGAGGGCATCCTACGGCTTCAACTGATTTAAGAATTTTTCTTGGGTGCAAAATATCCAAGAAATTAGGGAAAATTTCAGATGAGATTGTGGGAACATCACCTGTGATTGATGAGGAATCATGGAGAATGGGAAGCTATTAGAAATCTGCAGAGGGCCACTCCAATGCCCTTTTAAAAGGGGGAAGAAGATATTCAACAAGACAACGAGTATATTGTGCATATAGAATTATTAAAATTATGTTATCACTTGAGCTTGCATGAATTTCTAAAAAACCATTAAGCAGGGTGACTGAAATAGGGAAATACAACAGGTAGGATTTGGGACTTATGCTATTACCCTGTCTCCCCCACCAAAGCTGGAAGAATACAGACGACATGATGGTAACATTGGTAAGATAAGCTGCTGAGTAACCTACTAGCCAATCCTTGTCAAACTAGATTCAGGAGACTCAGGACTTTCATATCAACCCTAGTTTATTCATTGTTTTTAGCAATGACTTGATTGATGATATAAAGGATCCAGGTATCAAATTTGTGAAACAACAGGAATCTGGGAGTGAAATATACCAGAGTGTTCAACCATTCACCCATTGAAAGACATTTGGGGGGTGGTTTCTAGTTTTGGGCTGTTTTGAATAAAGCTGCTGTGAACGTTTGTATACAGGTTTTTGCGTGAACATGAGAGTACAGTTGCGGGGTTGTATGATAAATGCGTGTTTAGTTTTGTAAGAAACTCATACTATTTTCTACAGTGGCTGTACCATTTTATACTCCCACCTGCAATATATGTTTCTCCGCATCCTCACTAGCATTTTGTATAATCACTACCTTTTAGCCACTCTAATAGGTGTATAGTGATATCTAGTGAGATCAGTAGTAATATTGATGTATGATTTTTTTAAAACATAATGAAATTATCAACATTTAAAAGGTCCATGTAATTCAGTAAACAAATATTTTCCAGATGACCAATGCATGATGTTACAAAATCATCTATAAGTGTTCTGTTTTAAAAATATATCCACAAATTCTTTGATACCCAACCTTTCAAAAAAGATGGCAGTTAATTTCTCTGCCATTGAATGTGGACTGTACTCAGTGAATCTAACGAGTAGAATATGGCGAAAGTGATAGTGTGTGACTTCTGAGGTTAGTTCATAAAGACATGGTGGCTTTGCCTTGCTCTCTCTTAGATCCCTTGGTCTGGGGGAAGCCAACTGCCATGTCTTGAGGACACTCAAGAAGCCCATAGAGAGACCCACATGGGGAACGGAGGCCTTCTGCCAACAGCCATGTGAGTCAGGCTAGCAGCAGATCCTCTACGTCTTCAGTCAAATCTTCAGATGACGGCAGCCTGGGCCAACATCGTAACTGCAACTCATGAGGGTCTCTGAGTCAAACTACCCAGAGAAGCCATTCCCAAATTCTGACATACACAAATTGTTAAATAATAAATATTTGTGGTTTCAAGCCATTAAGTTTTGGGGGTAATTTGTATTGGAGCAATAGGTAACCAATATGATGGGTAAGAGATCCATTCAAAGTTCAAGTAAGGCCAATGGATTTTAATGTAACTGAATACAAAGAATTCATTGATACAGTTTCAGATTCTATATTACAGCTAACCTTTAATAATACTCAACACTTGTTGAGTATTGGTCTAGTATTAAAGAATATCTACAATTACCTGAAAAGGCTATTTAATATACCCCTCCCCTCTCCAACTCCCTATATTCATGAGGCCAGATTTTCCTCATATACTTCAACTAAAACAAAGCATCTCAGATAAAGAAGCAGACATGAGAATTCAGCTCTCTTCTATTAAGTCAGACATTAAAGAGATTTACGAAAATATAAAAGTGCCATTTTTCTCACTGAGGTTTTGGAAAATAACAGTTATTTTTCACATATAAATGTTCTTTATATTAACATGTAATGGGTTCATTGTTATTTTAAATGACTTAATCATCTTTTAATTTCTCAGTTTCAATTTTTAATATGGCAAATATCACTAGATATAACTCACATAAACAAAAGCTCATTGAGGTCCTCAATAATTTTTGAGAGTACAAAGGTGTTCTCAGGCCAAAAAGTTTGAGAACTGCAGCTCTAACAGACACAGGCATGAGAATGTATTTGAAGGAAGACAACTAGAATTGGACTGGAAATCATGTCGAATGTGGATTAGCCAAAGAATTTGAAGGTGTTTAGCCTGGAAAAGACTTAGGACCTGATGGTTACCTTCTGAAAGGAAAAGAGTATTGATTTCTTATGTAGGCAGGGTAGCACAGGAGTTAACAGTAGGGGTTTGGTAATCAAACAGACGTTTGAGACCGAGATCCGGGACTAACAGCTCTGTGGTTTGAGCAATTAAGTCGATTTTTTCTTTCCTCTCCGTTTTTTTTTTTTAATTTTTTTTAAAAATTGTGATTAAATATATATATATCAAAAATTACCATTTTAACCATTTTTGAACATACAGTTCAGTGTCATTAAGTACATTCACATTGTTATGCAACCCTCACCACCATTTCCAAGAATTTTTTCTCTTCCCAAACTGAAACTCTGTACCCATTAAACACTCAACTCCAATTCCCCCAACTCCTGGCAACCACCATTCAACTCTGTTTCTCTAAATTTGACTACTCTGGGTACTTTATATAAATATTCGTCATTTTGTGTCTGGCTTATCTCACTTAGCATAATGTCTTCAAGGTTTATCCAGGTTGTAGCATATGTCAGAATTTTATTCTTTTTAAGGCTGAATAATATTCCATTGTATGGGTATCCCACATTTTTTTTTTTTTTTTTTTTTTTTTTTTTTTTGTGAGGAGATCAGCCCTGAGCTAACATCCGCCAATCCTCCTCTTTTTTCGCTGAGGAAGACGGCCCTGGGCTAACATCGGTGCCCGTCTTCCTCCACTTTATATGGGACGCCGCCACAGCATGGCTTACCAAGCAGTGCGTCGGTGCGCGCCCGGGACCCGAACCAGCGAACCCCGGGCCGCCGCGGCGGAGCGCGAGCACTTAACCGCTTGCGCCACCGGGCCGGCCCCGGGTATCCCACATTTTGTTTGTCCATCTGTCAGTGGACACTGGGTCGTTTCCACCTTTTAGCTATCGTGAATAATGCTGCTATGAGTATTGGTGTACCAATATCTGTTTGAGTCACCGCTTTCAATTTTTTTGTGTATATGCCCAGAAGTGGAATTGCTGGATCATATGGTAATTCTATTTTTAATTTTTTGAGGAACCTCCAAACTGTTTTCCACAGCATCTGCAATTCCTGCCAGCAATGTACAAGGGTTCTAGTTTCTCCACATCCTCGCCAACACTTGTTATTTTTTGGATTTTTTTTTTTTGGATGGTAACTATCCTAATGTGTGTGAATCCTTTATTTTTTGAAATTTAAGTTTTCCAACTTTATTTTGAAAAAATTCAAACCTACAGAAAAGTTGTATACCTATCACCTAGATTCACCTGTTAACCTTTCACCACATTTGCCTCTTTATAGTGTTTGTTGTTGTTTTCCTGAATCATTTAAAGGACGTTGCAGACGTGATGCTCTTTCATGCCTAAGTACTTCAAGTGTGGATGGCTTAAGAAGGATGGTCTACATATTAACATTAATTCCATATATAGTCTAATATGCGGTCCATATTCAAATTCCCCCAACTGTCCTAAAAAAATTGTTTTATAATGGTTTTTTTTTTTTTGCATCCAGGATCTAATCAAGGTTTATCCATTGAATATGGCTGTTGTATATCTTTAGTTTTTCTTAATCTAGAGAGTCCTCTGCTTAGACATTTTAGGTCTCTTTGTTTTCATCTTTAAAATAAAAATAATTGTAGTATCTACTGTTTTATGAGTTTTATATGTCATAAGGTAGGTGAGACTCACCACTAAAATGAAAGTGCTAGGAAGGCAGGGGATTTGATGTTTTTTCATTGGAACCCCAGCACCTGGAATTGTGTCTTGCATGTAATAGGTGCTCAGTGAATATTAGAATGAATGACTGAATGAATGAACACAGTGCCTAACTAAATAATGAGTGGGAGAAGGGAACTTATGCTGAACAACATTTTCCAATTATTTCATACCTAACATCTTACTTGACATCTCTGCTTGGATGTCAGGTGGGCACCTCAAACTTTCCTTCGTACTCCACATCCAGTAGAAACGTATCTAGAATCTCACCACTTTTCACTCCATCCACTGCTCACTTCCTGATTCAAGTTAGTCTCTTAACTGGTCTCCGTGCTTCTGCTCTTGCCTGGCTCGCTCCCCCTTTCAGACTAGTCTCAACACAGCAGCCAGAGTGATCTTTTTTAAACAGAAGTTAAATCAGATCACTTTACTGTTCAAAATCCTATACTCCAATGGATTCTCATCTCACTCAGAGTAAGATCCAAAATGATTATAACACCCTCAGATCTGCTCCATGTTACCTCTGTCCTCACGTCCTACTCCTCCTCCGCTCGCATATCCCATTCTAGCCACATGGGCCTGCCTGCTAATCCTCAGACACACCTGCCTCAGGGCCTTTGCTCTTATTGTTCCCTCTGCTTGGAATGTTCCTCCACTAGCTATCCACAAGTCTCCATCCTTCAGGTCTTGGTGTAAATGTCATCTTCTTACAGAGTGTATTAGTTATCTATTGCCTCGTAACAGATTACCTCAAAATTTCGTGGTTTAAAACAACAAACAATGATCTCAGACAGTTTCTGAGTCAGGGATCTGGGAGTGGCTTAGCAGGGTGGTTTTGGCTCAAGGTCTCTCATGAGGTCTCTCAAGATGTCAGCTGGGGCTACAATCCAAAGGGCTGACTGGCACTGGAGGATCTGCTTCCAAGATGGTTCACTCACATGGCTGTTGGCAAGAGGCCTCGGGTGCTTGCTGGCTGCAGCAGGAGGCTTCAGTCTTTTGGAGGCAGCAGCCTCTCCAAACGGCTGCTTGAGTGTCCTCAAGACATGGCAGTAGGCTTTCCCCAAAGCATCTGATCAAAGAAAGAGTAAGGCAGGAACCACAATGTCTTTTATAACCTACCCTCAGAAGGCATGCTCTGTCATTTGTGCAATATCTTACCGGTACACAGGTCAGCCCGGGAGGGGACTGCACAAGGACATGAATGCCAGGAGGTAGAAATCACTGAGGGCCATCTCGGAGGCTGGCTACTAGCGTATTTAAAATGGTACAGCAATCACCCCATCACTCCCTTTCCATCTCTCCTGATTTATTTTTTCCATGGAACTCATCCCTATCTGACACGCATTACTCATTTCTGTTTCTACCCACTAAACTTTAACTTTCATGAGAGCAGGAATTTTTACTTGCTTTATTTATTGCTGTATCCCAAGCACTACAATGGCGCCTGGCACATTTGAGTAGAAGTACAAATACATTTTGAAGATGTGAGTGGTATAGCTGCGTGGTTCAAAGGTTAAAATTCGGAGCATTGGGTTGGGCATTACATGGAATCTGGTTCAATTAAAAAAAGTCTTTACTAGCTGTCCAAGAAGGGACTAGGTTCTTTGGCAGGACACAAGCTCCTTATTACCTGAGTTGCTGATACAGGGGCTGGGTGACCTCATGGTGGGTTTGCCATAGAGGGGCATGAGATGGCTGGTTGGATTAGTTCATTTTTATGGACCTTTCTATATCTTTTATTACCCTTTACTTAAAAAACATTTTTTTCTGTTTATGAGGATAATACACATATATTTTAAAAATTCAAACAATGCCAAAGGTAGAAAAAAGAAAGCAGAAATCACTCACAGTACAACAACCATCTATCTACATTATTCCTGGCACTTTTTATTGCACATATACATGCAAATACAGACGTGTAAGGAAACACGCATTCACACACACAATACTTATGAAATGAAAAGCAGGTTGCAAAATAGTAATATATAGTCAAGATTTGCCAGTGAATATAGGTATACTTACTTTTTAAAACACTTCCTTTTATAAAAATTATTCGTGCTCACTTTAAAACTAAAAGGCATTTTAACAGTTCAAAGAAGAAAGTGAAAGTCATAAAAACCTGACAAGCAGTGAGAACCACTATAAAAATATTGGTACATATCCTTCTAGACATCTGTCATAAAAAAAACCAACAACAAAAACAAACCCCACAAAAACAGAAAAGCCCGTATGTTGTGTTTAGGTTTTTGAAACTGTCAGAAGCACCTTTTAAGTGACTCTGGGAGGAAAACAAACATGACCGTAAAGTTGCTTATCTTAAACACCAGGAGTTACACTGAGCTCTCGGTAGCTCTGGAAAACACAAGCGCCTGGTAAAATAGAAAAACAGAAGAAAACAAACCAACTATGAACCTACTGCTGATTCACTAACACCCAGGGGCAGTCGGGGCTGCTGAGTGCAACCCCATCAAGGGGTGGGCTGATTCCGGGCTGCGCTTCAGTCTCCCCGCTGCTGATTCGGAGTTACCTGCTCCCAGTAGGAGTACCCTTCAGGGCCCCACTGAAAGCCTGGTGGTTACCAGGACTGTGCCTTCACTGCAGCCCCACGTGTATCTGAAAATACATTTTGCTCAGCTTTTCAGCATCTTCTCTCTCCCTTTCTGCTTGGTGCCTCAGCCTCTCAGCTATGGCTTTCAAAACAGCAAATTCACTGTGGCAGCACGTCAGCCTCTCTTCTCTGGGCTTCCCAGCTTCTAGCTGCCTAGGTAGGTACAAGAACTCCTGCCTTCACAAAAAATGAAAACAAAGACCTCAATTATTTTGCTAATTGTTGTTCCATGTTTTAATGTTGCCAGGTTCCAGAGGAACCAAAAATTATTGAGGTACCATGAGAAAATCCTTTATTTTAATAATCTATTAAGAGTTGATATTCAACACCATGCGTGACTTGGCCTTCCTGTGTAGATTGCAGGGGGCCGTGTGGCTGGCGCAGCCACCGCCTCTACACAGCACGGCCCATTTACACACTCACCGTCCTGCTTGCGAGCACGTGCGGTTCAGCTGTGTGACATTCTATGTGCGGCACACACGTGAAAACAGCCTGGCCACGCAGCAGCCCTTCCATCCATGACACGCAGAAAATAGTTAAGAAGGGCTCCCCATTCCCCCAGGATCTGCAGAGTTTTCTATTTTCAAGTTTGCTCTTATATAAACATCACCCACAGTGAGACCGCTGCTAGGCCCAGCTATCACACAATATTTCATATTAATAAAAACCATAAACACGCAGGCATTATTTTACCTAAACACAATGTAAACCCAACTTAGTCCTAGGACACATCTCGCTCCCAGCATTTTGTTTTAAACATACTATTAGATGTCCACACCAGTTTTAATATAAAGGTATTTCAACTTAAATATTAGCTCTATCAGATATTGTTTTATGCAAAGTTTTAAAATCACAATAAAAGTTATAAAACAGCAATAACCTAGCAGTCTTTTCCCATTAGCTTTAAGCTGTATGATATTACTCTAAAATATTTCATACAGTATAAGTCGACTTTTTCCATATTTACTTTTCCTAATGTTTATGGTGTGCCTATTATCACGTGTTCTTCCTGAAATAAACCGCCTTCTTCCTCACCTGTCCAAACCCCAACCACCTGCAGCCTCTGCCTCCTCCAAGTAGCTGCTTTGTCTGACCACACTGGCCTTCAAAGCAGGGGCAGGCCCCTCGACCCTGCAGCCCTTCTCAGCTCTGTGACAATATTATATTCCTTAGATTTTTGTGTGTGATGTATGCTGTGTTAGAAGGCACTTTTTGGAGCCAGGGTAATAAATACTTTATATGTCCCCATGTTCTCCAAAGAACTTAAGACAATGCTGATGAAAAGTAGGAGCTTTAGAAATATATATTGATTAAACAATCCACAGCAAAAAAAAGTTCATACTTAAACAGTTTTTTATTGTGTGAGGAAGATCAGCCCTGAGCTAACATCCATGCTAATCTTCCTCTTTTTGCTGAGGAAGACCGGCTCTGAGCTAACATCTATTGCCAATCCTCCTCCTTTTTTTTTGCCCCCCAGAGCCCCAGTAGATAGTTGTATGTCATAGTTGCACATCCTTCTAGTTGCTGTATGTGAGACGCGGCCTCAGCATGGCCAGAGAAGCGGTGCGTCAGTGTGTGCCCGGGATCCGAACCCGGGCCGCCAGCAGCGGAGCGCACGTACTTAACCGCTAAGCCCCGGGGCCAGCCCAAAAGTTCATATTTAGGTTTGACTTTTCCAACTAAATAAATAGTGCTCCCCACATGTTTGTGAACAGGTGACAATCTGGCTGCAACTGATCACTTGAAGGGGTTTACTAAAAAATCAGATTCCCAAGCCTGGGGGCAGGAATAGTACCTGGGAGTCTGAATTTTAAGAAACAGCATAACTAACCTTGAAATGCAATGCAAAAAGGTTCTTTCCTAGTTGCTAACCCAATATCCATTTCCACCTTCTTCCTTACTAAAAACTCCAATTTTCTACATGGCATAATGTACCCAGCTACAAACTACATTTCCCAGACTCCCTTGAAGCTAGGGTGGCTATTAGACATAATTTTGACCAATAGGATGTAAGCAGAGGTCATTGGGTGGGAGCCTCTGGGGAAGCTCTTAAAAGATCAAACTCAGCTAGCAAGAATGGTCTGCCTTTCACCTTTCCCCGTCTTCCTGCCTGGGGACTGCGGACCCCATGTTAGAAGTGAGCATCCATCTTGCAGCTATCAGGTGATGAGGATGAAAGCTACATACTGAGGATGGATGGCTAAATGGACAGAAGGAAGGAATATGGATCTCTGAAGCATCACAGAACCTCAGCACCAGGGCTGGATGATTTACTTCCAGACTTCTTGTTCCTTGAGAAAAATTAAAGCTCTATTTGTTTAAGCTACTATAAGTTGGGTTTTCTGTTACTTGCAGCCAAATGCAATACTAACTGATACAATATCTAGACAATCACAACATGGAATAAGAAATGAGAGGGCTCTATGCAGAACATCTGTAAGAACAATGTGGAGTCCATTACACAAACTGTATGATTAACAAACACCTGCAAGAGCCTAAAGATACGATAAACACATAGTCTCTTCTGTCAACAACAACAAGAAAGGCAATTAAAAACGCCAGAAAAACTAACAAAAAACTATATAACAAAGTCAGCTTTTAGTTGAAATAGATAAAAATATGCCATGATTTCTGAGAAAATTGTGGAGAATTTTGACCTTGAGATTTGGGACATTCTTTTTTAAGTAGTCAAGTTTAGTGATCAAAGATTACATTTACTTTTCTATAGACCCAATCATTCCACATGGTTCTATAGTGAATATTCATAATATTTAAAATAATCATAGTATCTTTAACACTGTTTATTACTTTTCAAATTTTAGATATAATCCACAGACAGGGCACTGAATTTATATTTATAGAAGTAAATGCCCTAAACCTTAATAGTGTAAGTTTGAAGTAGGGGGAGGAAGGAAAAAAGGGCGTTGGTTTAGGCACCCTCATCTCCCATCTTATACAGTATAGAGTCAATAGACACTTCCTAACATTGATGGATCAAAAATGGAGGTATATTATATAAAGTTATGCAAGTAAATACAGAAGAAAAATAAATAACAAAAATCGAGAAATATCGGGGAAAGGGAGGTGAGGGGCAGATCAACGTGCTAAATTCCTCATCTTATTTTTCACAGCAGAGCGTTAACATATACTACCTGAAGCCGATAAAAGAAGCTAAGTATACGAGAGTTATGGTGTTATCATCAGAGTTAAAAAGGGAAGTTGGTAACAGTGGCTTCCTCTGGGTTGTGGTCTTGAGGATTGTCGGGGAGGAGAGAGAAGAGAGATTTTTTTCACTTGGTATCTTTCTATACTATTGGAATTATTTTAACCCCCTGTGTGCATTCCTTTCATAATACAGTATGTTTTTGTTTATTTTTTTAACTCTTTTGATTCTGACAGCCACCTTGTTTGTGGAGCCATTGAACTAGACAATCTTGGGAAATGTCTGTGAGCTCAAACCCTCCTGTGAGCTTTACTCCAGCAGAGTCACAGGCAGGGGGCGCAAGTGCCTACTGGTCCATCCGTGGGTTTCAATGCAAAAACAGGTTTTCAGAAAATTTTTGCTCAAATTATCTTCCAGAACAACTAAATACAGTTAAAAGAATATTGTTTTGAGAATGCTTAATGAATTACTTTAAAAATGCAACTTTTCATTCCCAATAAAAGTGAATTTTAAATATTAAACATTTGGATTATTCTGATTTATATAAAGAACTTTTATTTTTCTCTGAAAATCAAATCAAGAGCAGAACAAAGTGTGGCAGGGGCCGGCCCCGTGGCTTAGCGGTTAAGTGCACGCGCTCCACTACTGGCAGCCCGGGTTCGGATCTCGGGCTCACACCGACGCACCGCTTGTCCGGCCATGCTGAGGTGGCGTCCCACATACAGCAACTAAGAAAGCTGTGCAACTATGACATACAACTATCTACTGGGGCTTTGGGGAGAAAAAGGGAAAAAAAAGGAGGAGGATTGGCGATAGATGTTAGCTCAGGGCCGGTCTTCCTCAGCGAAAAGAGGAGGATTGGCATGGATGTTAGCTCAGGGCTGACCTTTCTCACAAAAAAAAAAAAAAAAAAGAAAAGAACAAAGTGTGGCAGCAACGAAAACCAAAGCAGACGGATAGCTTTACATCCTTTCTTCAATTTAATGTTTAAACAAACAGCAGAAATATCAACTGTTACATAAATAACGGAAATGAAGAAGGAAGCATCTACCTGAGTAACAAAGGAAATACACAGAAAGAACCATCTGACAGCAGAAGTAATCATCAGGCCGGAGAGGGTACGATGCAAAGAAAACTCTCACCTAATTCTAATTCTGTTTGTCATTTATGATCTCCAACCTGGTATTAGGCACTTGACAAATTTGAGTCCTGGTAATGTGTGGAAACTCAAAGTTCTAGAAATGACTGTTGATCCATTTTTAAGGACTATTTTCAGAGTCTTGATGTTTACCAACAAAAAGATAATTTTTTAAATCTGGGAAGAATAGGGAATCCTATATGGGCATGGGTCAAATAATCAACTTGTCTTTAAGGCTGAACTATACAGAAAAAAATTAGCTTACAACTGAAAGAGACAGATCATGGAGAGGCAAAGACTTGGTTTACCCAAATTAATTCCAGATCCTCTGCACTCTACGTGGCCTGCAGTAGCTTCACAGTGCTCAGCATTTCCTGGGCCACAACCAGTGTGGAGATCACCGTGTTCCAGGGCCTCTTGCCCACAGCCGGGCAGATCTCAACGCTGCCTGCAGACCCAAGGCAAGCTGCACAAAAATTAAGCCTGGCTGTCAGTCAGGAGCAAAAATCTGCCAAAATCTACTGAACCTAACTCTCTGGGAAGTGGGATGAGAGGCTCAGTGTCAAAAGGATGCAAAAGCGCGCGCACACACACACACACACACACACACACACACAGGGCACTGCACTACTGCCTCCTGTGCTCTGGGCAGACATTCCTGTGAGTTCACATTCAAAATACGCTCTTTTGTGGAGAACTTGGGTTCCCCTGGGAGCCTCCTCAATCTCCAGACTTTTCCTATTCTCAATCGATGGCCCATCCTTGTTTGGGGACGGGGATGGTGAAAGAGGAGAAGTGTCCAGGATGACTCCAGCTTCTCAATTTATGCAACCGGATGGGCAGAGGTGCCACCTACTGGACTAGGGGACCCTCGGAGAGGACCCTGGTGCGGGAGATCAGCAGTGTTAGTTTTGAGGTGTGGATTTCCAGGTGGTTTGAGGCATCTAAGTAGAGATGAGAAGTAGGCCACTGGATGTAAGGGCTGAGAGATAGACAGCAATACAGATGACACAGCCCCTACTCTCACAGATCTTATAGTACATGGGACAGATTTTAATCAAATAATTACAAAAATCAATATCAACCAAGTTTCATGAGAATGAGGGAGTGATTAAGAGGTACTGAATACTTCTGGGAAATAATAAAATGACTGAAAAATCTTCATGAATATAGTGACACGGAGGTCCCTGGGGACCCTGATCAGAGTGATGGGGCAGGAGCGACGGGAGTGGGTTCAGGACGAGGAAGCGGAGGCAGAGGGTCACAGCTCTTAGAAGAGGTTTGCTGTGAAGGAGAGGAAGGGAGTGATAGCTGGAGATGGTTATGTGTTTCAGGGAAGTTTTTTGTGTTTTCAGTTCAGTATTTTTTTTTTTTTTTTTGGTGAGGAAGATGGGCCCTGAGCTAACATCTGTGCCCATCTTCCTCAATTTTTGTATGTGGGACGCCACCACAGCATGGCTTGATGAGCAGTGTGTAGGTCCGTGCCCAGGATTCAAACCTTTATCCCGGGCCACCGAAGCAGAGTGTGTGAACTTAACCACTACACCACTGAGCCGGCGCCAATGTTTTTAAGAAAGAAGAGAGAGCAAATTGAAAGGCTATTTCTAGGAGCCAGGCTTTGAGGAGAGGTGGGATCGTCAATAGTATTGTTAAGTTTTCTGAGAAAGTGAGATATGGGATCCAAAGAGGTGCTGGGGTCACCCTTGGGCAGGGGTCAGAGGGAGAGTGGGGGTGGCTGTGTGGGCCGAACCACGGGTGTGAAGTCCAGTTACCATCTGACGGCCTCGCTTTTCTCCACAAATAGAGGCCAGGTGATCTGTGAAGGGTGATTAGGCGGGCTGAGAAGAGTGGAGGCTTGGCAACACCCTTGCAGAGAACCGGAGGAGAGCCAGGCAGGACTGAGGGCCATTTACATTCCTACCAGTGCCCTCTGCCCGGCTCTGGCTCCTCCAGCCACCAGCATGGAGAAAGCAGGTGGTTGAGTTCCTCCCGGGTTGAGGCTCCGCTACAGAAGTGTGACAAGGACAAAGGAACAAGGATGTTAAGGGTAATGGCAAAAACAGTACTGGAATGGAGGAAAATGAAATTACAGCCAGATGAGGAGGGAAGGGAAGAAAGGAGAGGGCAATAGACCGGGCAAAGGACTGAGGGTCCCGGAGATTGTGAAGAAAGGTCACAGGGGAGCAGCTGGAGGGATGGCAGCAGGTGGGATGGGTCATCCACAGGGATGCTGACAGGTGATGGCAGGATGTGGGGGAAGGATCCCGTAATCCTGGTTAGTAGACGACAGACACAAGGACAGGTAGGGCCAAATGGTAGGAGCTTTAAAGGAGCAAGATTTTCTTTTGTCTTTCGTTCTTTCTTTCTGTCTTTTTTACCACAAAAGGGAGAAGAATGCCCTCATCTTCCTATCCATAAACCTCCCAGCCTCCTCCTTCCCTACGGCTTCAGAAAAGACCAATCCCTCCGTGTACTCTGGGTCCCACCCCATCTCACCTTGCTTGGATATCTCCCAGAGGAGGAGTATATTCCATCTTTGGTATATTCCATCTTTACCTCTCTGCTAAACCATTCTCACCTCATGCAAAGATGCCTCAACCCACTGTTCGTAAACGTGGTTCTCCAGCTCTGCCTCAGAGGTACCAGGGCTCTGCAGAGCCGGGGCTCCACACCAGACTTGCATGGTTCTTATGCACGGGAAAGTTGGAACAAAACCCAACGCATTCCTACGTCCTTCCACCCTCAGCTACCACCATCTCAATCCCTCTACTCCCCTCAGACACAAGCTTCTCCAGATCAGTTACCACGGACTTGCTGGTTACCAACCCATTCTCACTTCCAACCGGCTGCAGTGTGGCTCTGCCTTCCTGCCCCTTCCAGAGGAAGGGTCTTCCAGAGGAAGCACCAGTGTCTTCCCTGGGATAGAAATGGAGGACACCTCAGTGCTCTCCTTAGCTGACTTGTCAGCAGCCTTTGTCAAAGCCGACTGTCGCCTCTTCCTGAAACAGACTCTTGGCTCAGCTCCAGAGACAACTCCCACCCCTGGTTTTCTGTCTACTTCTCAGGCAGGCTCTGCTGGTTCTCCTTCACCCGTCCCTCCTCCTGGCCTCTAAAGGCTGGTTTTGCGCTGCTTTTTTCGCTTTATGCCTCTGTCTTTGGCGATCCCATCCAATTCCACGGCTTCAAATACCATCTATACGCCAATAACCCCCAATTTGTACCTCCAGTTCTGTCACTCTCGTGGTGAGCTTCAGACCTGAATATCCATCGGTCTAGAAGTCATTTCTCCCTGGATTCACGTGTCCAAAATGCAACTCTTCATCTTCCCCACCAAATGTCTTCCCTGCCAAATTTCTCAAGCCTCTGTATCTCAGAGGATGGGGCTAAAATCCATGCGGTTGTTGAGAATGGACACCTATGTCATCCGTGATCCCTTCCTTCCTCCCTCCCGTTTCTCTCTCCTATTCTTTTAATAAGGAGCTTCTCCCGTCCACCGCCCCCCCCCCATATCAAAGCTGTTCAAAAAAGGCTTTCTGACCCGCAGTCTAAACTACGTTCCCCTGTCACATGCTCCCAGCATCCAGGTCCTGACCACAGCACTCAGCTCCCTTACTCAGCTCCCAGAGGCAGGCTCAGTGAACCCTCCCGAGAAAAGGGACGAGCCTTCCCTACAACCTCCCGGCACGCTTTGGGGGCCAGGCCTCGCACACGCCAGGAAGGCGCGGCTGGGATTGGCGGCGCCGCACTGACTTCCAGGTCACGCCACTGCCCGCCGCCCGCCGCCGGGTGTCGCCCTGGGAGCCGCCCTCCGGGAAAGAGGAGGAGCCTCTCGCGCCCGGCGCAGCGCGGTCTCCGTCTGTAGGCCCCACGGCGGCCGGCCGGCGTCGCCCGTTTAAGCGCGGAGGGCGCGGGTCACGTGCCCGAGGGGTGGGGGCGTGGCACCAGGAAGCGGCCCCCGCGCCCGCCGAGTTCCGCCGCCGCCGCCGCCGTCGCGCCTGTGTCCCGCTTCCCCGCGCGGGGCGCCTCTCGCTGGGCTCCATGCTGGCGGCCGCCCTCGGGCCCCCCGCCGCCGCCGCGGCGCCCGCCATGGGGGAGGAGGACTACTACCTGGAGCTGTGCGAGCGGCCGGTGCAGTTCGAGAAGGCGAACCCGGTCAACTGCGTCTTCTTCGACGAGGCCAACAAGCAGGTCCGGGCGGGCGCGCGCCCTCGTCCCCGCGCGGCCCGGCGCGCCCTGCCCGGCGCCCAGGGTCAGCCCGCCGCCCAGGCCGGGGGACCAGGCCCGGGCCTCTCCTGCCGTCCCGGCGCGGGGCCGGCGCCAGCGCCTTCCTGTCGGCCGGGCCGAGGGACCGGCTACCCCGCACCGGGGCTTTCTCCTCCAGAGTGACAGCTGGGGGGACCCGAGCCGGGCCGCCGGGCCACCGACCCAGCGTCCTGGGGCCGGTGTGGTCAGCTGTTAGCACGCCAGTCTTTCACCGGCGCCTCTTGTTGTCTTTGTCATTAGTCACCCTTGCAGTCAAGGATTTAGCCATTGAGATTTTCATTCTCACTATTTTGTAAAGGAGGAAAAGCAGTGTGGCGGAGTGGCGGGGTGTGCCTAAGGGCATCAGCAGCGCCTTCGCCGAACCGGATTCAAACTTGGAGCCTCCGAGATCCCGACCCAGTCTTGCCCAGTGGGCAGCTCTCGGAATCGTAGCCTTTTTGGTCTCTGTTCTCTTGTTTCTTAAAATCATGTGAACCCCCCAGCATCTGCAGATTGATAATGTGCCACATTAGTTGAACCAAGGGCGGGGTGTAGCAGAAGTAATCACTTGTAGGTTGGTATCTGTGTCTGGAACCTTTCAAAGCTCGGATCATTAACATTGCTGCTTTTCCCTTTCAGGTTTTTGCTGTTCGATCTGGAGGAGCTACTGGGGTGGTAGTTAAAGGCCCAGATGATAGGAATCCCATCTCATTTAGGTAATTATTGACATTTTCAGAAAAATTTCAACATGTGAATAGAATGGTGTTTTTCTGTTTCTCATTCAGAAGATTGTTTTAAAACTTTGCCCTTTGCCTCCCCTGAGAGGTCTGAAATGTTTGTGTTTGCAAATCCCTGTCTGTAGGAGGAGGGAAGTAGACACCTGCTGTGCAGGCTTGGTGGCACATACAGGTGCTTCTTGTCAGAGTGAAGTATGTGGAGTAGTTCCCTGCTGATTTGGAACCAGTTACTCCAAAGGCAGGCACTTGAAATTAGCAAATCGGTATATTGATGTTCCCATTTCTGGTTTTTTGACTGAGGAAGGCCTTCATTTCTCATTTGGCCCAGGTCTTTCCAGAGTGTTTGGAAGGTGGAGGCAATTCCTAGGTCAGTGTTTCCCAAGTAGTAATGTATGTTAAGAATATCCCGGCTTCTGCTATGCTGAAGGTGACTGAATGTCCCAGTTTATGCAAGTGGAACCTGTGTAACTAGGAGTAGCAGCCCCTTTCACTTTCAGAAATATCTCAATTTGGATGATAAACTATCTGGTCACCTTAACTCCTGTGATTACCGAAGGGGAAAGTACAGTGTAGGCTCTCAATTCAGTGATGACTTAAAAAAAAATTTCCGGTTGGCCTGTGTTAATAGTCGTCATTTGTTTGGCAGACACGGATGGCAGCCCCTGTGCTCGGCACCAGGCATGGGAAGGCCTTGCCTTAGCGTGGCGCCCTTTTGGAGAACTCATAAATTTAGTGTGTGAGACAAGTGAGTGGATGCATGCTGTCTGCTGTGACAAGTGCTGTGATAGCGCTCTGTTCAGAAGGTGGGCCCACGGAAGAGATGTGACGTTTATCTTGGGATGGGCTGGGAAGCCCACTGCCCAGGAGGGGAAGGACTCAGAGAGGAGACAGCTTTTGAGCAAGGCTTGGAAGCTTGAATGGGATGATTCTAGGTGGAGAAGAGAGGAGGCCTCCCTGATGGAGGGCACACCAGTGAAAGGCGAGCAAGTGTGTTGTTTGGGGAACTCCAGGCCTGTGTAACCGCGGATCAGGTGTCCGAGCAGGGAAGGGGAGGTGTTGTGGCCGCTGGCAGGGGTCGGCTTGAACCTTATATATTCTGCTATGGTGTTAGGGTTTTATCTTGTTATTGAAAACTTGTGAGGTGGGGCGTGGCATGATCCCGTCAGTGTTTGGAACGATCACACTGTGCACAGCATTGTGGCTCGATTAGTTGGGAGCGTATTAGAGTCAGGATACGATGGAGAGGTGATTGTAGTAGTCTGAGCCAGGTGTAGTGAAGAGCAGACGGAAGGCAGTGTAGACTGGTGTCCCATAGGCATTTGGGGTACTTAAGAAGGTCTCTGGTAAGACTTGTTGATGAGGTGGGTGTGGAACATGAGAATAAGCCCATGATGACCCAGAATGGGGGGCTCAGTAGGGTTTGAGGGGGAAGATACTGAATTTATCCATTTTTTAACATTTTATTTATTTTTAACAGCTTTGTTGTATTATTGCCACACAATAAACATCCATGAAACCATCACCACAATTGAGATAATGAACATCCCTGTACCCCCAAAAGTTTCCTTGAGCCCCTCTGTATTCCATCCCTTGACTTCCCTTTGTAAGTCTGTCTGAAATGGTGTGAGGCACCGAGGCTGGCCGTCCTGTGCCCTGTAGCCCGCTGGGTGGTGAAAGGGTAGTGAGACCCAAGAGCGGCCTCCTCTTTCCAAAGCTTTGCTGTGAGAGTGATGGCGAGAGGAGGCGGCCATGTGTGGAGAGGGTTGCTGTGTAGGTCTGTGCTTACGTGTCTGAGCTGATGCTCAGGCGAAGGTGCAGGTGTTCAGTTGCTCAGTCACTTGTCACCCCTAATTCTGTAGATTTCTCCAGCGAGTTGTTGCCAGCTGGATTTTGTTGTTTGACAAGAGGTCCTACTGATAGCTTCAGAAACATCATTTTAACTTTAACCTAATATTTACTGCTTCCTGAACATTTACCTTGTCTTTTTCTTCTCACAAAATGATAGAAGCTAGAATTCAGTTATTAAGTTTAACTCATAACATACTCTTTGTTCTTAAAGAATGGAAGACAAAGGAGAAGTGAAGTGCATTAAGTTTTCGTTAGAAAATAAGATATTGGCTGTTCAGAGGACCTCAAAGACCGTGGTAAGACATTTCTCTAAATGAAGTATAAAGAAAAGGACATTAGAAGTACAGTTGGAAGAGAATGAATTGCAAAACTCCAGCGTTAAAGGAACCATTTATTATTTTAATGTTATGAAAGCTATAGTTATGTTGCATTGTATTTGAGCCTTTGGAATTCTTTTTTTTTGTTTAAGGAAGATTTTTTTTGCTGGGAGTCACCCTGAGCCAACATCTGTTGCCAATCTTCCTCTCTCTCTTTTTTTTCTCTCGCCAAAGCCCTAGTCCACAGTTGTATATTCTAGCTGTAAGTCCTTCTAGTTCTTCCATGTGAGCTGCCGCCACAGCATGGCGCCCATCTGTGGGTGGTGTGCTTCTGTGACCAGGAACCTAATCTGGGCCACCCAAGCTGAGCTCACTGAACTTTTTACCTTGACTTGAGCATCTTACTTTGACTAATAGCGAGCCCGGTAGAGGATGGGGGGTCTATTTTTGGCTGCTTTGTGAATTATCCTCACCCAAGTAACTCGGTTTATTCCTTTGTCTCATCTTTGAACGCTCGATCTAATAGGAACAGATATTATGAGTTGGAGCAGCTTACTGGCATTTTAGCCTTTATAAATATTCGCTATTGCCATTTGTAGAGAAAAAGCTGTTGGGAAAGAGAAGCAGAATCCTATTTCCTTCCGTCAGTATTTATTGCTACAATTTTTGGAAAGCCTCCTGTAAAATGTTGCAACACATGTTTCTGAAATCACCCATTTGAGGAATGAATTTTCAAAATCATTCTAAACCCTAACTGAATATTTGTATTAACTTTTTAAAAAATTGCATTGTAAACCTGCAGCTATTAAGGAGGCAGATTGTCCAAATTGGTCTTTTTATTTCTCCTGTTTTTGGGTTTTTGTCAGTTTTTTTTCTGATCACTTTATAAATTTATCTTTTACTTTTGTGTAGCAAAGTAGGTTGGCAGTATGCTGCCTCATCCAAATTTCTCATTGTGTTTTTTTTTTTTTTCTTTCAGGATTTTTCTAATTTTATCCCAGATAGTTCTCAGCTGGAATACACTCAAGAGTGCAAGGTATGGCTGGGATCCTTCCCAGCTGGTCGGCCTGTGGGTTCCATTGTAGAGACAGTGTGCTGGGGTGACTGAGAGCGTGAACGTGGTCTGTTGTAGAGACAGTGTACCGGGGTGACTGAGAGCGTGAATGTGGTCTGTTGTAGAGGCAGTGTGCCGGGGTGACTGAGAGCGTGAACGTGGTCTGTTGTAGAGACCAGTGTACCGGGGTGGCTGAGAGCGTGAACGTGGTCTGTTGTAGAGACAGTGTACCGGGGTGACTGAGAGCGTGAATGTGGTCTGTTGTAGAGGCAGTGTGCCGGGGTGACTGAGAGTGTGAACGTGGTCTGTTGTAGAGACCAGTGTACCGGGGTGGCTGAGAGCGTGAACGTGGTCTGTTGTAGAGACAGTGTACCGGGGTGACTGAGAGCGTGAACGTGGAGGCAGACGGTGTTTGAGTTCTGAGATGTGCTGCACGTCGGCTCTGTGACTTTGACAGTTTTCAAAGTTTTTAAAGCCTGTTTTTCACCTGTAAGATGGAGTTGGGAGGATTAAATGGATGATGGATGTGACACGCCCAGCAGTGTCAGTACTTGGTGGCTGTTGTCTCCCTGTTGCCCTTGTACTTCTCCAGGGCTGGCGCATCTGGCTCAGACCTTGGGTTTTTTCCTAGCCACCTCTTGGGAGGTTTTGGAAGAGGAGTTTCTTTTCCTTTCCTGATGGTGTTTTCTTTCCTTGATTTGCTGTCCTTGTTGTGTCCCTTCCTCTTTCTCTCGGGGGAGATTCTGATTCGTATTAATTAGATTTGCTGGGTGTAATAAACTAGGCTAGAGAGGGCTCAGCTAAAAGCGGCAGTGTGGTACCTGGAAACTAACAGATGCTGCTAGTGGATGGGGAATGGCTGTTGGCATCTTTGTAATGGTTTTGCTAAATGGAATTCAGGGTGGGCCCCACAGCAAGGAAAGGCACATCTGCCAAATGACTGACTCACACACAGCCCCCCAGTTCCTCTGTGTGCGGCAGAGCCCTGTCAGAGCCCTGTCTGCCTTTGGGCGCTGCTGTTAGCCAAGTGAGTTGGGAGTGTGGGCTCGAGGCCCCACCTGCCCTGTGGTCAGCGCTCACTGAGAACCTTCGGGCCTTGATGCTTTCCTAACTCGAGTCTTTATAACGTGGTTGAGTAGAGAATGTCAGCTGTCCTTTGACTCCTGAAGAGAGAAGGTGGTATCTGTGCGCTGTGGTCAGTGACCTTTCAGCGAAACTCAGGCTTTCCCCTCCGTTCTGTTGACCAGAGGAAATTGAGATTCAGGTGCTTCAGTGAAGTGTTGGGGAGAAAATCCGAGAAAGCTGTATTTAAGAGAAAGTTTGATTTGTTAGTAAGTGATCAGATCTGGGTAACTTTTATTAAAGAGTGATACAAACAAAATATTTTAAGCCTTTGAAGAGAGTTATACTAAGTTTTTCTTTTTTTTTTTTTTAATTTTTATTTATTTATTTATTTTTCCCCCAAAGCCCCAGTAGATAGTTGTATGTCATAGCTGCACATCCTTCTAGTTGCTGTATGTGGGACGTGGCCTCAGCATGGCCGGAGAAGCGGTGTGTCGGTGCGTGCCCGGGATCCAAACCCAGGCCGCCAGCAGCGGAGCACATGCACTTAACTGCTAAGCCACGGGGCCGGCTCTAAGTTTTTCTTAATCTTAAAAAAAATGTTTCTATAATTTTTTTCAGACCAAGAATGCCAACATTCTAGGATTCTGCTGGACCAGTTCTACTGAAATTGTCTTCATAACAGATCAAGGCATCGAATTTTACCAGGTACTGTGTTTATCATTTCTGTTTGCTGGAGAAAGGTCTGTATGAGCAGTTTGTCAGCCTTTTGAATTCAGCACTAAATAGATATTTTGAGATTCTAGAGCTTTAGTCTTTTGCTTGGCTTTTTATTCTTTTTTTCTAATTACAAGTAATACATGTTTTTTATAAAACATTCAGGCATTACCAAGATATAGTATATGGTAAGTATAAGTCCCCATAATCCTTAAAAATAACTGTTATGAACAGTTTGGTGCATATTCCTCCATTTTTTTCTATACACTTACAAACGTTTATTTATTTTTTTTTTTTTACAAAAATGGGACTGTGTATATAAACTTTTCTGGCTGCCTTTTTTTTGCCCAGCAGTATGTCTTGGACATCTTTTCACATTTTATTCTGACTGAGTAGTAGTCTACTCTGTGGATGTACTAGTTTATTTAACCAGTTCCTTATATCCTTTTTTTTTTTGTTTTAATAAGTTTAGGTGTACAACATTATAATTCTACATCTGTATACACTACAAAGTGATCACCCCTTGGGTAAGGCAGTTCTTGGAAGGGGAATTACACTATAGATAAGAACGTCTAAAAAGCTGAACAGATAGTGCTAAATTTCTTCCAGAGGTTTGAACTTTCACTAGCAATGTAGGAGTCTCCATTTTCCACACCTTTGCCAGAACTGGGTATTTTCAGTCTATAGATCTGAAGATTTGCTAATCTGAGAGGTGGGGAGACATTTTAACTTAACATTTTTCATTGCTAGGGAGGTAAGCATCTTTTCATTTGTGTATTGTCCTTTTGTATTTACTCCTTTGTGAACTGCCTCTTTAAAAAAATTTTTTCTAGGGGCCAGCCTGGGGGCATAGTGGTTAAGTTCGTGCGCTCCGCTTCGGTGGCCCAGGGTTCGTGGGTTCGGATCCCGGAGGCAGACCTACACACAGCTTATCAAGCCATGCTGTGGCGGGGGTCCCACATATAAAGTAGAGGAAGATGGGCACAGATGTTAGCTCGGGGCCAGTCTTCCTCAGCAAAAAGAGGAGAATTGGCAGCAGATGTTAGCTCAGGGCTATATTGTGGTAAAAAGCACATAACATAAAATTTACCATCTTAACGATTTTTAAGTGTACAATTCAGCAATATTAAGTATATTCCACATTGTTGTGAAACAGATCTCTAGAACTTTTTCATCTTGCAAAATTGAAACTGTACCCATTAAGCAACAACTTCCTCTTTCCCCCTATCCTAACCCCTGGTAACCATCATTTTACTTTCTATGAATTTGACTACTCTAAGTACCTCACGTAAGTGGAATCATACAGTATTTGTCTTTTTGTGACTGGCTTATTTAAATCACTTAGCATAGTCTCCACAAGGTTCATCCATGTTGCAGCATGTATCAGAATTTTCTTCCTTTTTGAGACTGAATAATACTCCATTGTATGTCTATACCACATTTTGTTTATCCGTTCGTCCATTGATGGACATTTGGATTGTTTCTACCTTTCGGCTATTGTAAATAATGCTGCTGTGAACATGGGTGTGTAAGTATCTCTTTGAGACCTCTCTTTCAATTCTTTTGGGTATATACCCTGAAATGGGATTGCTGGATCATATGGTAGTTCTATCTTTAATTTTTTTAGGAGCCACCATACTGTTTTCCATAGCAGTTGGTCATTTTACTTTCACATCAGCAGTGCACAATGGTTTCCAATTTCTCCACATCCTCACCAACACTAGTTGTTTTCTGTTTTATCCATAATAGATATTACTGGGGTTTTGATTTGCACTTCTCTGATTATTAGTGATATTGAACATCTTTTCATGGCTTGTCAGCCATTTGTATATGCTCTGGAGAAATGTCTGTTCAAGTTGTTCGCCTGTTTTTTAATTGGATTATTTTTGTTTTCTTATTGTTGAGTTATAGGAGTTATTTATATATTCTGGATATTAACCCTTTATGAGACAGATGATTTGCAGGTATTTTCCCCCATTCCATACATGCCGTTTCACTCTGTTGTTTACTTTGATGCACCTGCCTCTTCATCTCTTACTATGTTCCCACTGCCTGACCTGTTGAGAAGGGTTCTGAGAGCTCTACATGGAGCTAATGTAGAGGGTTTTAGGTTCCTTTGGGTTTTAATTATGTTGACTTAATGAAAGCAGTATGATTTAGAACGTATGGCTGGAGAAAAGACAGCTGTGGAAGTAAGATGTGAGATGATGCTGTGATGCTTTGCTCTAGGGCTATCATCAAAACCTTTGTAATGACCAGCAGAAAGAATACAAACTACACAAATTCCTTACACAGAGAATTTTGTATATATGATGGCATGGAGGGGATTGCTCACTTTACAGAAGGGTTCCTTACGGCAATCATATAAAAGTATAGCTTTCTGTCCTCTGTAGTGGAAAAGTGTATGTTCAGGTCATCTAGATGGTCTTCGGATCTTCAAGAAATAAGTTAAAAAGAAAGAGGACTCTAGCACATCCTTATTGTATTATATCCAAATTATCAAGAAGCCCATGCCTCCTGCCCCTGACTCTTCAGTGCAGTGTTCTGTGAGCATTGATGTCTTGGGATTCTGTATAGGGTTCCTTAATGTATTAGAGTATCTAGAGTGTATTTAAAATGTGCCTTGATTATAAAATACTAGGTTTGCATGCAGAGTCGCATGAACACGTCTGTTAGAAAGAAGGAGGTACTCCCAGATTCAGTGTGAACTGGAGTGGAGATGGAGGTGAGGCTGAAGGCAGATCCTGCAGGCTGGGCGGTGGCTGACAGTGCACGGGGCTCCGGGGGCGTGGGTTTGTTTCCACCGTTTCCACGATGAGTGAGAATGTTGCTGCTCCGTGCTCTGTAGTGGATGGTGCCCAGGCAGGCGGGGCTGAGACCCGGGCCTTGCGGCGAGGTGGCTGCCTAGGCCGTAACTGCACAGCTGGTGAGGCAGTGCCCTCACTTCTCTGAGCTGTATTTTCTCCTCTGTCAGGTATTCATGATGCTGACCTCTCAAGGTTGTGGTGAGAGTAGGTAAGCTAAGAAGTTTAAGGCACTAAGCACCAGGATGGATAAGTGGTAGCTGTAATAAAGTCCAAAAAAAACTTCAATTTAACTTACTGGGGTTTTTTTTCCTGCTTTTTATTGTCACTGTCAGTCTTCTGACATTTTGCTGTTCTTTAAATAAAGACTCTGTTTCTTGAACTGTGCTTCAGGTATTACCAGAGAAACGGAACCTGAAACTCCTGAAGAGCCAGAATATCAATGTGAACTGGTACATGTACTGTCCCGAGAGTGCTGTCATTCTGCTGTCCACCACGGTCCTTGGAAACGTGCTGCAGCCCTTTTATTTTCGGGTAAGAGTAAGCCTCTCTTAAAAAATTCCTTTTTCCCTCCTCTGACCCTGTTCCACTAACATCTTAACGTGTCAAGGACTTCAAGTTCCTCCAACAAAAACCCACCACTTCTCACCACTAGAGGGCACACTGTACCATCTCATCACCACCAAGATTGATTCATTCTGTGGGGACAGACCCCCCTCAGTGAAGGACAGAGTGGGACCTCGGAAAGGATGGAAAGACATAGTTGTTTAAATCCTCATGATTTTACATAGGGAATGCTGAAACTTCAAAGGGGTTTAATCAACTTTTCCTAAAACTTTTTCCCCCCAACCAGGCTGGCACTATGACGAAGCTGCCCAAGTTTGAGATTGAATTACCAGCTGCACCCAAGTCAACTAAACTGAACTTTTCCGAGAGAGACATTGCTATGGCAATAATGTATGTCTGTCTTTTGAGAGAATTCCTTCTTGTAATTGCTTTTGGTGATATAAGTAATAGAAGAAGTGTGTTACCAGCACCCAGGGCTGTCCTTTCCTTCGGTGCTTCCTTGGAACACACAGTAAGGACTCCCCTTTCCCATTTAGTACCTAGATCTCATGAATATAGAAAACGTGTGGTCTTCTTGACGTTCTGTTTTGATTTCACTAGCTTTGTGATCCTACGGAAGTGTTTTTCACCATTCTAGTCTGATAAAATGAGAACATTGAACCAATTTATTTCTTAGGTATCTTAGTTTTAGAATTTTTTTTTATTCTGTTAGTTAAAATTTATCAATGATTATTTTTTAGCTAAAATATATCATAATTGCTCTAAACAAGAACATAGTTTAAATTTTTTATCTAATAAACATGGAACTGAATTACATATGTAGGAAGGTATATTTTCATTTTGAAATGCAGATATCTCAATTTTTAAACTATATCATGAAAAATTCAAACACACAAACACATACGAAGAAACTAATACCAAGAACTCCCTGTATACCCATAACCCCAGTTAAACAAATATCAAAATTTTGCTTCTGAATTACTTCTTATTTTTCTATGACCTAAAACAGTGGTTTACAAACTTTAGAATTTTTTAGCAGTTAGAATACTTTTTTTTTTTTTTTAAAGGAAACCTTCTGTGGCATCCTGGTTTAGAAAACAGATAAAATGAGAGCAATCCTGGTCGAAGTAGAGGTGGGGACCTGCTCCCTTCCCTCTGGTCTCCTCCTTGCCCTGCGGCCGGCCCAGCACAGTCTTAACCACTGGAATAAAAATGCGCTGTGGGAACTGGTCACAGCATCATTTATTAGATGTGGCTTAAAAATGAAGACATTATATTTTCCTATGATTAAGGAATATACTCATTATACAAAACGTGGAAAATACAGAAAATTAGAGGAAGAGAAAATGGACTTCACTTACTACTCAAGGATAGCTATTAACAACAACGTGTATTTCTTTCCGGTATTTTTGGACATTATGCATAAGTTTGTGTTTTTCTTTTAAAATATTGTGATCCAGCTATATGTAGTTTTGCATCCCCCTTTTCACTTTATAATACGCTTTTTTTCATCTAACTGCACTTTCTTTGTAAATATTTTTGTTGGCTGCAAAATATTTCCATTAGGTGAATATCTCATGATTTACTTAACTATAGCCTTATAATTCAGCATTTAGACTGCAGGGCTTTCAAATGCCCAATTGTGACTCATGTCTCTGTTCTCTGATTAGATACGGACAGCTCTATGTTCTCTTCTTGAGGCATCACTCTCGGACCTCCAATAGTGCAGGAGCGGAGGTAGTCCTGTATCATCTACCACGGTATATTTAATGCTTTCTTCCCTCTTTCTCTAATTTTAAAATATGAACTAAAGCTTGTCGATCTATTTTTTGACCTTTCTGTTGTCCTACAGAGAAGGTGCCTGCAAAAAGATGCACATATTAAAGTTAAACCGGACGGGGAAGTTTGCCCTCAATGTGGTGGATAACCTGGTGGTGGTTCATCATCAGGATACAGAGGTATGAGTGGTGTGTAGGTACAGGCTGGGGTTGCTTAAAAGAGTTGTGAAAATTGACGAAATATTCTGAACAAAGACCCGAAAGTGCTTTTTATGCTAAAAGTTTTGGTCTTCCAGATGGAAGTGGGTTTGGTATTCTACATTTTTTTATTTTAGAAAAAGCAGTGAGGGGCCCGCCCAGTGGCGCAAGCGGTTAAGTGTGCACACTCCGCTGCGGCCGCCCAGGGTTCGCCGGTTCGGATCCCGGGCATGCACCGATGCACCGCTTGGCAAGTCATGCTGTGGCGGCGTCCCATATAAAGTAGAGGAAGATGGGCACGGATGTTAGGGCCAGGGCCAGTCTTCCTTAGCAAAAAAAGAGGAGGATTAGCAGATGTTAGCTCAGGGCCGATCTTCCTCACAAAAAAAAAAATAAAATAAAAACAATAAATAAATAGAAAAAGCGGTGATTCTGTATCAGTTGATTAAGGATAATTAACAGCTGTTTTAGAAAATAACCCATGAGGAGATTTGACTTTGGAACAATTATTTGGTTGAATCAACTAAGCTGGGAATTCACTGCAAACCCCTGTGTTTCATGAGCACATGAGCTCTGTACTTGCTCTGTGAGAATCGATGACAATGGTTTTGAGGCTATGTGGCCTGAGAGAAATAACCAGAATGGTTCTGCTTTTTCTATGCTGTTAGCTGGGTGTCTGGTGGTAGACAAGCCACTCTCCTCTTGCCTCTTGGAGGGTGGTGACACCCATGTCTCTGACTAATGAAGATGTTGCAAGTGAAAAACATCAGCTTAAATCACTTAGAGCTCTTCAAAGGAAGCATGTCATAAATGCCAGGAATATTGTGAGAGTGGACAAAGATGTAAAAGGGAGTTGTGATCTTATAGCAAATTCCTTCCCAAATAAGAACGAGCCTCTAGAGGTGGAATGCAGACACTGACTCTACACTGATCTGAAATAGCAAGGTGTGAGGTAACAGAAGGGGCAGGTCAAACCATGATTTGTTTCGGCATCACAGTCCTGTCTTCCTCCACTTCAGACGTCGGTGATATTTGATATCAAGTTGAGGGGAGAGTTTGATGGCACCGTCACCTTCCATCACCCGGTGCTGCCCGCTCGATCGATTCAGCCCTGTCAGATCCCCGTGGCAGGTAAAGGGAGTCGCCGTGTGGTCGGGAGTTGCCTTCAACATGGAATGCTCCAGGGGTCCAGATCTGTTGGCTTTTGTGAGGGGCTCACCTCCTTGTTTTAATGCAACTCTTCCTGATTCAATAAGCTAAAGTTGTGTTGTTGTGAGAAGTGTTTTATAAGATAAATGGATCCTCCTGTGAGAAAAATAGAACAGTTTCTCTTCGCTGAGCTTTAAATTGGCGAGTTGTAGTTACCCATGGAATCTGGCCGTTTTTAAGTGGTGAATGAGCCCATCACGTTTTCTGTGTGCCTACGCTCTGTGACCCTGAAGTTAAAGTTAGCTTCTTGGGCTGTTATTTTAACCTGGGGTCACGTTTCCTTATCTTTCTCACATTCTGTGTCGTGGTTATAATAAATACCGCGTTCTCTTCTGACTGATGGTTACGGTTAGTGCTTAAGGCTGTGGTCTCAGTTATTCTAGATCAGTCCTCCTACCTGAAGAGGTGGGAGTAGGAAGTTTGACAAGAGAGGAGGTCAGGATTTCAGGAAAGGGGAAGAAACTGTTTGATTCCTTTTGCCTTTTCCCGAGTAATCAATCAAATAATATTCAGCTCTCTTTTCAAGGAGGTTGGAGCAGAGTAAGCTAGTTGAAGTTTCCGTGTGTAAACCATAGTCAGAAGGGACACATTTGGAGCTCTGGTAACAATGTTTTCTTAAAAGGAATGCCCATCAGATAGCCGGCCCAGCCTGCACTCAGGATGTCCTTGTACCTGTCACAGAGAAGATTCAGATCAGGCTCCAGCTGGTAGTTGAGCAAGAGCACCACCTCCGTCTGGCCTCCCCACCAGTCTTGCTGGATCATCCAGAAGCTTCAAAGTGCTCTGGCAGAGTTGGGAGGAAGGAGCTGGTTCTCACATACATCTGATTAGGTCTTTTGGCCCTCTGGGTTCTTTCCAGCATCTTCCTTTTCCCTGGATAATAATGTTAGCATTAAAAGAACAGATTGTGTCAAATGATTATCCTGTATCTGCTTGAGCAGCAGTTACCTTGGCATGAAGGTAACTGCTGGTGAATTGAGGGAAAAAACAACTCAGAACATGTAAACCTTCCGCTCTGTTCCAGTTGTTTAGGACCAGTGAGAGGCCATCGGATTCTAATTGGCCTATAATAAAAGCAAGTGCCAGGAGTGGTCAAAATAACAGCCCAGAGATTCGTAAGAGAAATTCAAGTCCATTGACTCTGGACTTCTAGAGTGTGGGTTGATAGAACCTTTTGTAAGGTTAATGCCTTTTTGTTTTGTTTTTCCCGCTGGACTGTAAGGCCCTGGCAGGCCTGTGTCCCTGCATCTTGCCCCCCTGTGCTGTGCATTCAGGAAGAGCTTGTTGGACTATTTTGAAAGATGAAACTAGCAACTTTGGGGAGAGCCAGCTGCCCTCATTCCCCCTTCTGTTTTGGTTTGTTCAGCCAGTGGTTCTCGAGCTGACCACACGTTAGGATCACCTGGGGGCTTTAAAAACCAAAGCCACCTCTTAGCCTCACCTGAGAGCATTTAAGTCAACGTGATGCACAGCCAGAGTGGAGGTCACAGGTCAGACCTTCGCTCTCGGGTTTGGAATGTTCTGCTTTAGCTTGTCTGACTGGGCCCTTTCCCCTTTTGGGTGGTCTCTTCAAAATTACCACCTTTTTTCCAGCCAGCTGATTAAAACCTGTCCTGATTGGACCTTCGTAATGGGAACAGACCTGGGAATCACCTCTGGTTTCAAGGCTGCCTGCCTGACGCACGGGCAGTGTAGCTGATAATTATGAGTCCCTGTCATGTGGGGTTTTTTGGGGTCTGCTTCCCAGATGAGATCTTTGCACCTGGACCTACTGCTGTGAGAAATGGAGAATTGAGCTAATTATTTAGACAATTAAACCACAAAACGCTTTCATTTGGAATATTCTCAGTGAATTATCTACTTGATTTTGAATCATCCTGGTAAATTTCTCAGTCCTTTAATGCACGTGTAAATGGTGATGAGTCATCTTTGGTTATTAAAAAAGAAAAACAACACCGTGAAGGAGGCCTTCCTGTGCTTCCCCTTCTTGAAAAGGCATTTGCTCGCGTTCTCCCTGCATCCCCCTCCTGTCCTCTGTGTTGTCAGTGGGACACGACATTCACTTCTCCCTTATTTGACTACAGTCGAGTGAACCTTCACTGAGGGCTTTAGGCAGCGTTCAATTGTCCCTCGTAAGTACTAGTGATGCAGCATCTCCTGGTTGCATCATCAGTCCTTGGACACTTGTGATTTCTCCGTTCATAGGTCCTGCTCCTGTGACCAGCCACTCTCCTGTCCCGTGTAAACTCTGTATCCTTTACAAAGGCGTTGGCGCCGTGCACAGACAGAAGCTGTCCCCCCTCTTTACACTGGTGTCTAAGAGTGGCCCTGAACCCCCCTTGTCAGCCGTGACTAAGGTTCTGGGCACCCACCCGTGGGGAGGCTTCCTCACCATCGAGGGCCAGCATGGGAGCGGCCTGGCAGATAGGGGCGGGGCTAGTGCTAATGGGAACTGGATTTGCCTTTTGTTTTCCTCTCTTCTGGTTTAGAATTTCCTATAACATGTAGATTCTTCGTCCTGGATCGTCTTTCAACCTGACATCATTATCAGTGCGAGCCAAGGTGGGTCCTTGGGGACCATCGTTAGAAAGTAGTGTATGTTGACTTTGGATGATGATAGTAGCCAGTGACATTTTCAGGGTGAATCTCTGAGAAGTGACCCCTCCCTTCAACCTTGGGAACTATATACCCTGTTCTCTACTCCGTGTCTCTTGATCATGAGCATATATACAGCAAAGAATGGCCACTCCCCTGCTTCAAGCCCGTTCATGTCTGTCCATTCTGAGAGGCCACACCCGGTACCATGGTGTGCAGGGCCTTCCCTGCTCTGTCCTTGTCTCCCACCATCGTGCCCACCTGGCCCTGTGCCCCTTTCTGTTCTCTGTGTGCCTAGACGTACGCTCCTGTTTCTCACCAGGCTGGTGAGGCCCCCTCAGGCAGTTAGTGGTCTCTTCCCAGGAAATCCCCTCACACCTCGTGTCTTTCTCTATTACTTTCTACATTCATCTTTAATCACCTGTGTATTTTCCTGTCTTATCACTGGGATTCTCAAGGGGAGAATTAGCCCTAGGCACCCACTGTATATAATGAATTCACTTCTGCCCATCTAGAATGGTACTAGCTCTGTCCCAGCCGTGGGAGAGCTGAGAAAGTGATCACTCAGATCATTTTTAATGTTGTGTTTAATTCTCTCGTGTAACCCCAATTGAGAAAGGCTTTGCCTGCCTACCTGCCAATGTGGGTGTTCAGGAAACTCATGGATTGATGGACAGATGAATTAGAAAATTCCTCTGGAGTTACCTTTTAACTGATGAGCCAGTGCAGGGGAAACCAGAGTACAGGACACATGTTAACGTCGTCTTCTCCCTTCAAGGTGAAAAAGGGGCCGGGTTGGGAAGGGACAGCTCTGAGTTGATTAAAGAGCTTGTCGCCCCATATCTAGGGAGGTACACCATTGACGCGCCTCTGAACGTAGAGCTTACTCTGTTGTAAGCAATCAAGCACGCACGCAGAGGTCGTTTGGCTGTCAGTCCTTCTATTGTCAGGTTTGTCCTGAGTGTCCTACGCTGTGCTCAGGTTGGTAAGAAAAAGCCATCAACTATGCTTTGCTGTTTTCCCCATCAAGTTTAGGGGAACCACCTTTGGGGCTTTTCTGGTTTGCGTCACACTATTGAATGTGCTGCCTCCTAAATCCAGGTTACCTCTGGAACCTCCAAGTGAAACTGCAGCCCATAGTAAACCTCTTGCCAGATAAAGGAAGACTAATGGACTTTCTCCTCCAGAGGAAGGAATGCAAGATGGTCATCCTGTCTGTCTGTTCACAGAGTGAGTGCATGACTCCTTCCCTCGCTGTTCTGAATCCAGGGTTAGGCCAACACCTTTTATGTGGGAGGGGCCACATGTTTATGCCTCATCCATAGCTTGCAGCCTCATTCCTCACTTGAAGGGTGGATTATTTAACCCCTTTGGAAGGCTGCTAAACATAAAAATGACTTGTAGGGGCTGGCCTGGTGGTGTAGTGGTTAAGTTTGCACACTCTGCTTTGGTGGCCTGGGTTCGGATCCTGGGCATGGACCTACACGCTGCTCGTCAAGCCATGCTGTGGTGGCGTCCCACATACAAAGTGGAGGAAGACTGGCACAGATGTTAGCTCAGGGACCGTCTTCCTCAGCAAAAAAAAAAAACAAGACTTGTAGAAAAGACTAAACAGTGAAAGCAAACCTCAACATGGGCACACGTGAGGATTGGGGGCTTCCGTCCCCAGCTTTCAGAGAAACATTTGTGAATCCGAGTCCCTCACTGCATGGTACCTACCTGGACAATCTACTGATACCTGCCATAGCTATTGTTTCTAGTAACCAGAAAGGGCCTGTAAGTGATTTCTGGGCTTCGGGTCTCTGTACCATTTCTCTGAATACCTTTTCAAGGTGTGTTTGCACCAGTAACCCTTTGAGATTGGTTTTTCAGTCATAGCAACATGTTTAAGTTCTGAAGTCGACATAAAGTCGGTTGACGTGTGTGAACCTTAACTCTTTCCAGTGTTGAGTGAGTCGGACAGAGCAACACTGCCTGTGGTAGCCACTGTGTTTGACAAACTCAATCACGAGTATAAAAAGTACCTGGACGCCGAGCAGAGTTATACGATGGTGAGTTCCATGCACTGTGATGAAGGGCTCTGTGAGCCAGAGGGCAAGGTTGCCGTGGGGGAGCGGTAATTCAGAGTCCTGCATCCCATTAGCTTGAGGCTGCATCTCACTTAATGCCTTCACCTTTCACCTTTTTTTGTTGTTTTTAATCTGTTTGTTCTTACACGTAGATAGATCGTTGGTCTTACCTCTATTTTATAGATAAAATTGGTCTCAGCTTTGCATTATTTTATATCTTTCTGTCAAACCAGAGACTAGGCTTAGTAAATTAGAAATATAATCATTTTGCTGCATCTTTTTCCTTTCCTGTCAGGATGTAATAGCTATAAAGATAAGAGTTGTCCTGGGGTTCAGTCGGTAACCTGTTAGTGGTGATGAACTATTAGCACTGTTTTTTTCATTGAGTAGGCTCAAATGTTTGTTGTGAAGGGGTGGAAAAAATTCACATGACTTATTACCAGGTTCTGCTATACTGTTTGTACATCATATCTTCTGAAGCTAGAAAGAAAAAAGTTTAGGACAAATGGAATGAATTATTTCCCTTTAAAGATCTGATTAGTCCTAAGGTTAAAAATGCAAGTGGTTTTAAACAATAACAGAAAACCCAGAACTCCGCTCGCCTTTAGCTACTGGAGGATAATAGGCCTGACGGGGGTTGCTAAAGGCCGTGTGACCTCAGAGCACGGGTGTCCCTGTCCTTTGTTAGACATGGGGGTGGTGCTGAGCTCTTCTGGGCCCTTCTCTGTCCCGCTGCTAATATATTGGACTGTGGGAATCTGCATACCTGATCCCAGGCGGCAGTTTCTGTGCATCCGTCCTCGTGGCTCTTAGGCTTCACAAACCCTTGCTAGTCAAGAATGTGGTTCACCGTCTGCAACACTGGAGCCCCTGCAGCTTCTCAGGAACGCGGGTTCTCAGACTGTTCCACAGCCCCTGCGGGACCCGCACTGGTCTGAACTGCTCCCCACGCTAGGTGAGGTCGTCAGGGTCTTCTCACCAAGCTCTCCTATTCAGTACTTGGGGAGCTCTTGCTTACCATTTAAAACCCACACACAGACACATTACAAGAGGTATGCACTTATTTAAGACCAGGGCTTTGTAAAACAAAGATGCAGCAGGCCATTTTGTTTTTATTAGATAACAAATGCCAGACAGTCTGTGATTGAGGAAATTAGGGTGTTTAAGAGGTTAAAAAAAGTATGTCTCTCAAGAGAAGACTATGACTTTTTTAGTTCCGTCCACTATGAACATTGGCATATTTTCAAGATGACCAACTCTGACTTCCTAACTGCCCCCCAGTGAGCACAGGAAAAATAGTTTTGTCCAAGTAGTGAAATAAGTGTCATCCCCTGCTCAAGTCAGGTTCACAGCCTCTAGGAATTGTCTTTGGATTAACTGTCAGCACACTATTATCTACATAAGGGTTAAGATCACATTTGTAATTGACTGTTAGGCGGTAGAAACGGGGCAGAGCCGGAGCAGTCCACTTCTCAGAAGGCCAGTGCGGACACAAGCTGTGGTTGACCAGTCTGACATGTACACCCACGTCCTGTCAGCGTTCACAGAAAAGAAGGTAGGTGACAGCTCGTCAGCCTCTTCTGGACCAAGGATTCTCAAAACAAAGATCTATTTGAAGGGAATTGAGGAAAACTAGGAGAACTCACAAGGTGATCAGAATAACTGGAGTTACCTGGGGAGAGGACCGCACACTAGCAGTTTGGGTTCTAATCCTCAGGCCTAAACATGATCATCGATGGGGGAGGTTCTGGAGGGATTTGTGCAAAACAGAACACTGGGCTAGCTTATATGGAAGCAAGTGGTGGTGGATAAATAAGGAATTACACATAGCCGCCTTTGCAACTCCTTTCTGTTTCTGTTTCTAAGACCACTTGTTTTCCTCTGTAGGACATGCCTCATAAATTTGTGATCGCCGTCCTGATGGAATACATTCGCTCCCTCAACCAGTTTCAGATCACAGTACAGGTACCTTCAGATCAGCTCAACCAGTTTCAGATCACAGTACAGGTACCTTCAGATCAGCTCCTGTTGTCCCGAGTTACAGGAGCAGGGAATTTTTTTAGAAATAAAAGTACTGTCAATATCTTAACCAAGATGACTATCTTTTATCTGCTGAAAGGGTCTGCAGACCTGACTGAGAACTCTTGAGTGACTTTCCTGAGCTTAACACGTTTCTTCGGTGGAATGAGTAGCATCCTGTCAAGTTGGGTTCTTTCACTTGCACACTGAAACCA
Source organism: Diceros bicornis minor (assembly GCF_020826845.1). Lineage (NCBI taxonomy): Eukaryota > Metazoa > Chordata > Mammalia > Perissodactyla > Rhinocerotidae > Diceros > Diceros bicornis. The sequence continues at coordinate 11,894,353 of NC_080755.1, read as the reverse complement.
CCTCTCTCAATAACAGAAACCCTCGCCCGTCAGTCAGAATAGCTCTGTCCCCAACAAACCCAGCCTGCAGTCTGCTGTAGGTGAGCGATTTGGAACCAGTCTTCCTTCTGTTTTTGTCCTCAGCATTACTTGCACGAACTTGTCATCAAGACGCTCGTCCAGCACAACCTCTTCTCTATGCTGCATCAGTTCCTGCAGTACCACGTTCTCAGTGACTCCAAGCCTTTGGTATGTTTCACCACATTTTTACTTTTGTGATTAAAAACTTAAATTTTAACATCTTATGCTGAAGCTTGTCTGAAAATTTATCTTTAGGCTTGTCTGTTATTATCCCTGGAGAGTTTTTATCCTCCTGCTCATCAGCTGTCTCTGGACATGTTGAAGGTAACTGACACATCACAGTTTGAACTGCATAAGTCGGTTCCTGTTGCTAGCGTTTATCTGGAGTTTTCTTTTTCTCCCTTACTTCAGCGACTTTCGACAGCAAATGATGAAATAGTGGAAGTTCTTCTTTCCAAACATCAAGTGTTGGCTGCCTTAAGGTTTATCCGGGGCATTGGTGGTCATGACAACATTTCTGCACGAAAATTTTTAGATGCTGCGAAGCAGACTGAAGACAACATGCTTTTCTACACTATATTCCGGTTTTTTGAACAGCGAAACCAGCGTTTGCGAGGGAACCCTAATTTCACACCAGGTGAGAATACAGCAGCAGTGGAGAGACCTGGGGCAACCACAGACTGAGACGGTAGCAGAACACGGCAGCTGGTGGGTGGGAAGCTTAGGAGAAGCCTTTTATTCATGAGAACTCCTAGGCTATTAGCATTTTTAAAAACAAAATTTCAGAGGCTGGCCCAGTGGTGTAGCGGTTCAGTTCACACGCTCTGCTTTGGCAGTCTGGGGTTCACCGGTTTGGATCCTGGGCACGGACCTACTCACTGCTCATCAAGCCATGCTTAGGTGGCATCCCACATAGAAGGGCTACAATTCTACAACTATGGCACACAACCATGTACTGGGGCTTTGGGGAGAAAAAAAGAGGAAGATTGGCAACAGATGTTAGCACAGGGTCAATCGTCCTCAAAAAAAAAAAAAAAAATTTCGTAACAGCCCACCTAACCCCTAGCCCAGGCTCTGTGGGGAGTGAATTCAGTCTGCTGACAGAATCCAAGTCATGCCCTGGAACTCACAGTGGGGGTGTGTTTTGGGTAGAGTCATGCTGGGCACAGCTTATGCCTGATAGCTGATCCTGGAATGTCCCTTCTGAAGAATCAGGAACAAGCCAGGAAATGGTGGCTAAGGGTTATAAATGGCCTGGGGCTTATAAGGCTTCAGTTTCAGGCAGGAAACTGGCTAATCACTCTCTCCAAAGTTATGAAATCTGAAGCACCTCTTCCTCAGGATAGTGAAGGAACATGTAACGATTTCGAGCTTAATTAATTTGTGTCAGTGCCAGATGGCATTTACTACCATGGCAGGTCAACTTCTCTCCTCGTCTCACAGCAGACCGAGTCGCTGGGGCCTGTGAAAGTACCTGACCAGTTTTGCAATGACATGAGCTGTGTAAATAAAAAGGACAACTCAAAAGCTTAGGAAAAAAATATTTTATGAAAGAAAAATAAGTTAAAACCCAGTATACACATCTCTTGGTTTCCTCTTTTCGTGGCACATCTAATGGATTAAATCTGTATTTTCCTTTATAGGCGAACACTGTGAAGAACATGTTGCTTTTTTCAAACAGGTTTTTGGAGACCAAGCTCTAATGAGGCCTACAACATTCTGAAATCACTTGCTAGTTTTTTTATATATATAAAAATGTGTACAAAGTTAATTTATTGCATTAATAAAGCTCTTTAAACAACAAAATGTTATAATAAAGTATCTACAACATCCTCAAATGTTACTAAAAATATGGTATAGAACTTGTGATGGCTTACTCCTGGAAAAAAAAAAAGAGACCCTTCATTGACTGGCCTTTAAGAAGTGTCAGTGAGCAGATGACATTCACAGCCATGCTGGTGTCACCTTCCCCTTGCCGAAGACTTAGGGTTTGTTCCTGGAGAACTGGGAGACGCTTAGTGTTCTGGGGTGCCTTCAGATTTAGTAATAGTGCTTCAGAAGTCAGACGTGCATTCCTGAGTTGAAAAGCGCTGTGGCTGAAGCTGCTGCTGTTAAAGAGCCTGATGTTTGGAAATAGCCCGTGTTCAGTTTCGCCTTGACAGGGCAGCCACTGTCCAGCAGTACACTGACCAGCCCACGGACAAAGTTCAGAGTCCCCAAACCCCAGAAGAGGGCTAGAAATTTAGGAGTCGCTCTCGTTCTGTACCTTTGTACTGCTCTTGAGTGGCCAAACTTTTGGCTTTATTTATTGATGGTCCTGTGAGGGATAAAAAGAATAATTTTTGTATCATTTGTTCAAAATGATATTTTGAAGAAAGAGAAAAGGAGATAATTTGTACTGTAACAGAACTACCCTTTCTATCCCCGAGGTTAAAAAAAGCCCAAACTCCTCATTTTCTCATGCTGTTTCAGTGCTTCAACTTCATTACAAAGCTGTAAATGAGGCAAATTAGTACTGTTCTCCTGTCCACGATAGGTCATTTATGGAAGTGTAGAGGCCAGAGTAAAAGATCACAAGGACAGTCTCAAAATAAGAGATGAAGAGCCGCGGTAGGGTTGTGCTAGAACAGGAGATGAGGGAACTGAAAGCTGTCCTGCAGCCCCGCAGGGCTGGGACCTGGTGTTGAGTCACTCAGGGCCACTCATCTCTCAGTAGCAGGGCGGAGCCGCCGGGCTGCTGACATTCAGACTCATTCCTGGTCTGACTTCAGGGCCTTGTTCAGCAGACAAGTCAGGCCTCCAGAAAAGCGTCAGCAGTTGACAGATGAAGTAGTTTGGACAATCATGAAGTCCCTGGATAGGATATTTTCTCTTAGAGATCTTTTTACTCAGTACTATTTATCAAATGACCATTAAAGTTCAAATACTGCAAAAGAATGCTTCAAGATATAATTTTCCTTTAGTATCATACTTCCTCCACCCCACTCATTTAAAAATAAGAACTCTTACCTATATAACTGAGTAAGACAGGGAGGAATATTAACCCATGAGTGGCTCCCAGTAAGACCATAGCTAAATACATCCTGAAGTAAAATATCTGGAAAATCTGAGATTTGGCAAAGGCCAACACCACAATCCCTCCAAATTTTGTTAGTGTGATTCCACTGAATACCTAAAGGAAGAGAGATGGGGTTAGAAACCACTTTTGTTAGCCCACTATAATTGAACACTTTCTCACATAGAAATTTCTTAATAGTCAAGGTCCAAAGTAATGCAAGACTGAACCCCAGCTCAGAGTTATTAAGTAGCATTGTGTTCTACCTAAAGTTGTTTTATTTGCTGCTTATTAGCCTGAAAAAAGAGGGATTATAAAGGTAAAAGCTGTGTATTCTACATGGACACTGTGTTCTGTCCCTAAACTGAGATAATATATTTCTTTATATTCTCAGATGAAAACCATCTTAAGTATCCAAAATTGTTACAAAACAAAGTTTAATTGTTACTCCGTGACAATATTTCTATAGTGGTAAAGTAACTGGTTGATGGGCTAAACTAGGATAGAGTTGAACTAGGGATTCTCCTGACCTGAAATACCAACTGCACCCTGGGCTCTGAGTTGGGAAGGGGCCGTGCTTTCAGCACATGGCTGGCCTGTGTTCTAAATGGAACAGGCTTCCTGCTCTCTCAAACCCAACTTCTTTGTTCTTTTCCTGCTTCGGCCACACTGCCACTTACAAAGGATTCACCAACAGCAACAGTTCAGGATATAGCTCTATGCAAGAAAACAGCTATTTCATGAATTGCCTGGAAACTTGTAATCCTTAGGAACTGCTGCTAAGTAAAGGATCCAAATTCTGTTTTCCCCACTGAATTTTAAAGTTCTTTCTCTGAGAAACAGTCAGTCGGTGAGCTGAGCACTTGATGCTGAAACTTCTGCCCCCTCATCCTGCTCAGGCTACTCACAGAACTGCCCATGTGCGAGACTGCCTCTTCTGCGCGTTCCACGCGGCTTCCCTTCGCACTCACTGTGAACGCTCTCGTTATGTGGCTGCAGAATTCCACGGAAATGCCACAGCTCTGAAATAAAGTGCTTCCTTTACAAAGACTGCTCTTTTCCAGTTGAAAATCATAAGAAGCCACCCCTTTCCCAGGATCTGTGGTTACCGAGGCACGCTGGGTCAGGTGGGGGAGCCCTAAGCATCCCCTTTAACTTATAAGAGAAAGCCCATCACACCAACTTAAATTGTACCAGGAGACTTGTGGAACCCTCTGGGCACAGCCCAATGCTCCAGTTTTCTACAGCAGATTTGCCTTTATTAAGGGAATTTGTTGCAACCTCATAAGGTTACCCGCCCCCACAGAGCCAGCACACTCGTCAGTTCTAGCGGGGCCTCACGGCCACTCCACCTGAAGCAGCGCCCATTTCTGAAGCACAGATGCACCGTATCTACTTTCTGTTAATACTCTCTCAAATGCTCACATCTTCAAGACTTTAACAATTAAAAAGCACCTGGCAAGTGCATGGGAGGCAAAAGGTACCGATCAGAGAATTCCATCGGGAAGGGGCAATCTTTCTCAATAAAAAGCACACATCTTGCTGTTATTAGGCTACGTGTTTCTGCAAACCCTTCAGAATAATAAGTTAAAGGCAGAATACCCAAGCTAGACCACGAAGTCGCAGTTTCATTGTGAAGGCACCACCCACGTCCCAACTCCACCTAACACTCATCCTGTCTGTCTGTGCGCACCAAGAGCAGAAGCTGGACTTGGTCTTTCACCCCAAGAAACAATGCACATAAGTGACAGAGGAGTTAGGGACAAAGTGAGTGGACCAAGACTCACCATCACCAAGTTGACCAAAGAAACCGCGTTCAGACTGATACCCCACAGCCACATGACGCCAAACATGTTGATCAAGATCATGGCAATGGTGACACACATGATCACTGCAGACCACAGTTCACAGCCCAGGAGAACCATGGTCACCAACAAGATGGCGCCCAGGGACACGCCAAGGTTCAAGATCGTGTCGTCAACAATGGTCAAGTACTGCTCGTAGAAGACATAGAACACACTGGAGAGGAGGGAGAAGGTTCTGTTACAGCTTGTTCTTGATTCTGGAAGCTCTACTTTCCATCTTGCTACTACTGCAAAACTGTGAAACTACTCTGAGAGAGATCCCTTGCATAAAACCTCCCTGTTTTTTATAAGCTACATCTACAGTAATTCAACTGGACCTTCGATCACTGACACCTTTGGGGCCTAATAATGATCCAAAATGTGTATATATTTTTGTGTGTGTGAGGAAGATTAGCTCTGAGCTAACATCCAATGCCAATCTTCCCCTTGTTTGCCGAGGAAGACTGGCCCTGGGCTAACATCCATGCCCATCTTTCTCTACTTTACACGGGACGGCACCACAGCACGGCGTGACCAGCGGCGCGTCTGGGATCTGAACCCAGGCCGCTGAAGTGGAGCGCGTGCAGTTAACTGCTGTGCCACCAGGCCGGCCCCCAAAATGTGTATTTTATATAAAGTTTTTGTCCATAAGCCCAATCTATTCTACTTTATAGGTATTTACAAAGACTACCCCATGGTATTTTGAAAAAACAAGTCCTGACCTATCCTGAGAACCACCTGAGGCCAAATGAGGTCTATGCATGGCCTAGGAGAAAATGCTTTTTTGGCAAAGATAATCAGCTCTTCCCAGGAATTAGGGCACCCACTCTAAGAACTTCTTTCACGCAAAAACAGGCTGTCCTCCTGCCAGGAACAGGTCAGGCAGGACTCCTTTAAGTGAGATCACAGGGGTGAGGGAAAAAAACCACTTGTTTCTTCTACTTTTCTATATTTTCCAAATTCAGTAAATACTGAAATTTACCAAATAAAATACTTTCGTTATAAGGAAAAAACCCCAATAAATGAAAAAGAAAAATCTCCATAAAGGCACTGTCCCGAGTAATCAGAGTCAGGGATACCCATCAGTTACTGGCCAGGAACATCAGCTCAGCCCCTCTCTTCAAAGCCTGGTCTCCAGGCATGGCCCACTACCCTGGGTGCTATTTTGTACTGTCTCAGATTGTGAGCTCCAGCCCCAACATCAAGGTTGTCTCTCCAGCACTCGCACCTCGGTAGGTGCTCCAGATTCTAGTCCTCCTCACCCAGATACTATTTCCCTCAACGTATTTCACCTGTGCTCACGATGGAGGTGTCAGAATGAAAGCTGAGTACCAGCATCCACCCAGGGTGGGGGCCCTTCTCTAGGACACCCTCATTAATACAATGCCCACTTTACCTGTACGGGAACACACGGTAATTACTGCCTTTGAGGCCCATGGTTTTGGTGATGTTCCCGGCGATGAGGCGGGCTTTTCTCATGGCGTCAATGAAGTCAGCAGAGGTCTGGAGCACCGTGTGGTAGGTCATGAAGTAAGTGGCTCCAACACCAGTGTCATTGCCGAGGATGTTAACTGCCGAACTATAAGCAGCATGTCCCCTGAGAGAGAACTCAGTGGTGTCAGAAAGACCATGCCTTATGAACTACCCAAAGAATCTGTGTGGTCAAGGCTAAGTGCTGTCATCTGACACCCTGGCTCAGAGGTTGGACCTAGCTATGAACATCAGGGAAAAGGAAGGCCCCGTGAATTTGGGAGGATGAAGGTTTTAGCTTATTCTCTCCCACGCTGGCTTTTCTTTACTGCTTTTGGCTTCTTGGGTGTGTAGCTGCTATCGTTTCTATAGCTGGTTCTGCTCACAATCAAATGTGTTTTCATACAGACTGTGCTCAACAGTGCTGTGTGACAGGAGGCAGGAAAGGCCGAGGGCCCTGGAGTCAGACAGCTGTGAGACCAGCCTCAACCCTGCCACATACTGGCCATGGAACCCTGGGCAAAGGTACTGAATCTGGGCTACAGGGTCATCTTCTGCACACGGTGTCCACTTCCTGGTCTCAGGGCTGTGTGACGAGTAAGTGAAATAAGGTCAGTGAGGGCCCAGCACGATACTGCCACGTAGGAGGCTCCCCGTAAGTGGTGGCTGTTGCCTTCACTTTGATTTGTTTTCATGTAGGCCAACGCATTCAGTCCGCAAGCAGACCACGCTGCAAGATTCACTTCTATTTTATTTTTAGAGATAGTCTTCCCACGGTACCTAGTATAGGTCTCAAAACACAAACATGACATATGTGACTAACTGATGGGACTCAGGTCAGATTATGTATTCTCAGGAAAAACAGGAATGTCCAGGGTTGACCTAACATACATGAGATATATTCATCTTCCTTCTACAAAAGCTTCCAAATCACCCCACCCCAGACTTCCAGCCATCCTCATTATTTCTGGGCCAGATATCCTGTTCCCGTGGGTAACTGGCTGCCTGGCTGGACAGGGGCGTGAGACAACCCATAACCTCATATACGGACAGGTTGGCAAGAAGCACAGTGGGGCTAAAAGAATCTAAACCTTAATCAAGGATGACATTACCAAAGCAGAGACGCTGTCCCAAATGCCCAGACACAAGTGAACAGACCACCTCACATTCTGAAACACCACGTGCTCCTCCTCCTCCTCCACCCTGCTGGCAGCCTGCACAGGACTCTGCATCCATTCATACAGCCAGGAGGGCCAGGACACAGAGGAGCATAAGAAATGAATGCTCAAGCCAGGATGAGATCAGCTGCAAGTCATGAGGCGTTTTCTTTCAAGGTGTTTTAGGTTTCTCTGCTTTCACAGAAGGGTGGAGACAGGGTGGAGAGGGGAGGGGGTAGAGAGGAGGACCTTTCCCACACGCCTGTTTCTACCCCTGCCCTCCTCTAGTTGTCCAGTGGGCACGAATCTGAACAGTCAGTGACACTTACCCTTTGCCACACTTGGGGTTCGGGTTATCGGAAAGGAACATGGGCAGGAATCTCATGAAGTCTCCGCCCTGAGGCCGCTGTTTGCCCTCCAGAGTCAGAGGCCTGCAGCGGACGCAGGCAGGGTCAACCACTAGGAGAAACACAGGGAAGGAGCCAAGGTGAGAAGAATGGGTCTCCAGATTTCATTTAAACCATTTAAAAATACTGATAAAGAAATGAGAGGAATTCTTTTCCTGAATCTTTTTTCTTATCCAAAGGCTTCAAACGTGTGATTTTCATAGTCTAGTAAATTTGAGACGCCATCTTCATCTCAGGCAGGCTGCACAAAGCTTCTTCTAAGGAGGTTTCCCGCTTTACGGATGACCTCAGTTGGTGCTATCAGAGCCCAGGGCTTTCACGTCTTTATCACGAAAGCTCTAGGACAACCTTAGCATTCTTACTAAACCACGGGGCAACAGTGACAGACAAGGGGGGAATGCCCATGAGAAGCTACAACCAGACACCAAGCAAGAGAGGCAGCCGGTGTCGTCAGGAGGAGATGAGAAACCCGAAAACCAGAGGCCCGTGACTTGGGCCTGCTGTAGCCTGCAGCCCTGCGGGGGGCCATCAGAGACAAGAACAACACAACGTTCTTTAGCGTGAACAACTGAGGAAAAGGACAATGACAAAGGGAATGAGACCCAGCGCTGGCATATAAATAGGTATAAACTGAGGTGAAATGCAAATGATTTCTTAAATTAGGGTAAAATTTTTCAGAAAAAAAGGAATAAGATTTGCAAAAGGATGAAAGTACCTGAAGCGTTGCAGAACTGGTCAGTGCTATTGTAGACCCTACAGCAAGACGACTGCGGCTTAACCCAATCAAAATAATCATCAAGCCAGGAGGAGGGCACGAAGCCTATTCGCGTACTAGAGCAAAGGAGAAACCAGTTAGCGACTGCTCCACAGGGACCAAGTCTTTAGTTTCAGTCCTTTTTCTTGAAACCTAACTTCCTTTTCTAGATTTATCCTGCTCCCCAGTCAAAAGACAGACCTCACTAGCACTTAATGGAAAACCTTCAAAGTAGGACACGGTACATGAGTCCTTTCAAAGGTTTTGCTCAGGTAAAACTAGATTTAGCACTATTTTGAAAAACAAATTTTCCAAGAAAATCCATTTTCAGTGAGACATTTCAGGCCCCAGCTGACCGAGAGCCCGCCTGGCTGCTTCTGCCACGGCAAAGCAAGCCCGGGTGGTACTGACTAGTTGTCCAGCTGAGCCGCGTTGAATATCTGCTGCACCAGGGAGTCGCTGTCGCAGCCCATGCCCCCGCACACCATGTTCTGCCCTTTCAGAGACGTGTAGTTGTGCCCTTCCTCCAGGACAAAGTACACCGGTGGACCCGCATGCAGGTACTGACTGATGGACTTGAAATAATCAATCACGTAGGAGTCCTGAAAGAGAGATCAAAGAGCAGCCAAGTATGAACGTTCTGCCGTGTATCAGCAAGGTGATGATCACCAAGAATTAAGAGGGCACTGGGAAGCTCCTGGCCGAGACATCCCCCGCCCAGATTTGTGATTTCCGACACAGCCAGTTCCCCCTCCCCCACCCTCCCTCGGCCCAGGCTGGTCCCATCATTAGGAGGGCACCTCACAAGGTAGGAGACTGGCTGTGCCCCAGAGGGCTGTCTCAGAGTTCAGAATGCTAGGATGGCCCACATTGGCAGAGCTTTGTGGCAGTTCTTATAACATGGGAGAACCTGCCAGCACTTGCATTTAGAAGCAGGCACTAGGGCCGGCCCCGTGGCTTAGCGGTTAAGTACGCACACTCCGCTACTGGCGGCCCAGGTTAGGATCCCAGGCGCGCACCGATGCACCATTTCTCCGGCCATGCTGAGGCGGCGTCCCACATACAGCAACTAGAAGGATGTGCAACTATGACATACAACTATCTACTAGGGCTTTGGGGGGAAAAAAAGGAGGAGGGTTGGCAATAGATGTTAGCTCAGAGCCGGTCTTCCTCAGCAAAAAAAAAAGAAGAGGATTAGCATGGATGTTAGCTCAGGGCTGATTTTCCTCCCCCCAAAAAAAGAAGCAGGCACTAGCTTGAAATATCCACGTCTGTTTTGAAAAATTCATTCACCATTGGCTAAATAAGTTAAAATAAAAAAGGAGGCATCTTACATCTGGCATTGAAAGAAACTGATCCAATCCAATTTCCACTTTGTTCAGGACTGCAATACTGAATGACAGAACACCCACAAATACTGCTATCTGGAATGAAAAGTGAGTTATAAGACAGTGATTGCTTAGTGTTATGAGCTTAAGAACATAAATAAAGTCTTAAACACAAAAAACAGGACTTTTCTAAACTGAAGAGCAAGTTTAAATGACATGCTGAGAAAACAGGGAGCACAGGGTGACTGAAATCACAGGATCTAGAGTCCAACTACCTGGGTTCAAATCCTGGCTCTAACTACTTACGAGCTGAGTGACCCTGGGGAAGTCACTTAACCTCTCTTACCTTCTATTTCCTTGTCAGTAAAACAGGAAAAATAAAAGACTTATAAGATAGTTTTGCGGATTAAATGAGAAAAGCTAGGGGTAATCCAGATTTTCGCACAATACTTAATATTTAGCATAATACCCAATGTGTTCAATAAATATTAGGTATTACTTTTACTATTATTGGAAACTAATTGAAGTTCTTTTAGCAGAGAAGTGATAGATTATAACTGTTGGCTACATCCAGTATACAAACTACAGAAAGCTCTTGCTCGGTTGCTGGGGACTAGGCGAGTGAGGGGTGTGGGGGAGGGAGGTGGGTGACACTGTAACCAGGGAGACTGTTGTGGGAAAGGAACAGTTCTATATCTTGATTGCAGTGGTGGTTACACAAATCTGCACATGTGATGAAATGACACAGAACTAGACATAGTGCCAATGTCAAATTCCTGGTCTTGGTATTGAACTGTAATTGTGTAAGACCATAGGAGGGAACTAGGGGAAGGGTATGCAGGTCCTCTCTGTACTACCTTTGCAACTGTCTATGAATCTATAATTATGTCAAAATAAAAACTTACAACAAAAACTGCTTATGTTGACTGCTAAAAACTAGCTAGAAAAATATTTGATATATTTGCATGTATCTGCTTTTGCATTTTTGCATATATACTTAACAGCTGTCAGAATCTCCTTCTCAAGCTGTCTAGTTTCTTAGAAGTGATGTGACAAATCTGTTTTGGGGAGAAAAACAAGAACCACCACAGATAAGCTCATACCACAATTGGTCGCATCCAGTCCTTAAGCAGAAGTGGAGAATAGGAGTTTTTGAAGAACCGAAACAAGCAGCTTTCAGAGGCCTGGACGCTGGTTCCATCTTCAGAGCCTCTGACACAGCAGAGGACGTCCAGCCGGTTTCTCTGAAGGGATAAAGAGGAACAAAGGTCCCATCCTCCAGCTGCTTCATCTAGATTCTAGACCCAAATTAAATAGATTGTAATCCTGATAACAACTCACCTCTTGACGCTTAATGTCTAGCCCTAAGAGACTCACAAAACAGGTAATCTGAAGAAGGAAGTCAATGAAGACTGCCAGTCCCGCAAACAGAGAGAAAGTGTGAACGGCTGGCATCACTGACAACGCTCCTGCAGGGACAGAAAAGCTGCCACGTCACTTCTACTCACAGCAGAAGACTACAAGAGTCTTACACTCCTGTGTACATATGAACACAAGGAGACAGAACAGGCCAAACTCAGGAGAAGACCCTCACCACCCCCCGACAAAGGTATGCTGCAAAAGTCCGTGGACGCCACGCGAGATGCGGAAAAGAATCTGTAAGCCCAGCGTTTTGCAAAATGGTGTCAACACCAGAACCACTTGGGGAGTCACAAATGTAGGTTCCTGAGCCCCCCCCCCCCATTCTGAGTAATCAAAACAAGGGGCATTCAATCTCGATTCTACTGCATTTAATAGGCTCTCCAGGCAAGTCTGTGCACATTTAACTTAGAGAATCATTAATACAGGCCATTTCCTACAGTACCTTCTATGCTTCATCTAAGAGAGGGACAGTATTTTCCATCTGCTATTTTGTCAACAATATTCGTCTTCCAGTTTAGTTATACTCAAGTGAGGATGCTCTGAGTCAGAAGCACTAGGTTAAGACTCAGAAACTGCCAATTGGCAGCCCACAGGCCAGATATGTCCTGTTTGGCCCACACTGTATCAATCCATTTTAGGATTAAAAAACATTTTTAAAATAAGTAGTCAATATTTAACAATGAGATCACACACAAAATCTAGATTCACAGCTTTGACTGAAAAAATAAAAGATCGGATCTAACAGCACTTGGCCACCAACACGTAAGTGCCTCTTTTACACCTGCGCACTCCAGGTGCCACAATCCCCACTGCTCCTACTGTCTCCCCAGAGTCACTCCAACCTCAAGGCACTGTGTCAGCTGCTATTATCATCGCGGTTGTGGTGGTTTTCTTAAAAGAGAGGTAAAAAGAGGAAATAACTTTTTTTGTACTTGTATCCACCAAAAGGAAGTAAAAGGGCCACAGGTTTCAAAGCACATCACTTTGTGGAAAGGAAGAATAATATGCTAACAGCATCTGTGTTGAAAGACCGCCACCTTCAATGATCCTACAATGGTCCTGTGTAAGATAATCTGGTGGCCCATGTAGGCATTTCCATCTGTGACTCGTGGATTGTATGTCTTCTCCAGACTCCCTGAGTGATTCTAATTCAGACTCCTCTTCAGAGGATGTATTCAGTTTTCTCCTACTACTTTACTACACCCCAGAGATGGGGGCAGATAGCCCCGCTAGTAAGGCTAGTCACTGATTTCTTCAGTCAAAAGAAATGTAAAAGTGCGGGTTTTTGTCCCAGCTTATTCCAGCTCCTCGTATTGAGGTAAGAGTCAAGAACCTCTGCTCATTAACGAGGCTGCTTCCCCAATAAGTGGTGTGTACAGACGAGGAATACTGCCTATGAGAACAACGGCAAAGGTCTTACCAGCTAATGCCTATGAACTTTGCTTGGAATGTTGCTACTTAGAGCGTTGTGTTGAGAAGGATTCTGTGGCTATGGAAAAATGCCATTTTCACATATCAACGTTTGCCATGGGTGCCAAAAGGGGAAGTGGCAGAGGAGTTCTAGGTAAGTGTCATCCTGGACCCCAACATCAACACTGTCTTGAAACAACGTGAGAAAGAAGACACTTGCAAAATGATACCCAAGATACTGCCACCAGTTTTTCTGATACTTTCCAATTATGGAATAAAGCTTAAACCAGGAAGCAACACAGATCCCTACCTTCTTCTATTCCCAGGCTCAGCTAATTGTAGGACTGGAAGAATTCAAACAGTAATTACCTAAGAAAAATGCAAGAGTCTCTGAAAAGGACGACAGGAACATACTAGGAGCCACTTCTCCTAGGACCCTGCCCAGCTGCTGATCCAGGGTTTCTCCCTGAAGACGTTCATCTCTCTTAAAAAAACAACAAAAAAATACGCAACATTAAAATTTCTAAATAACAATGCCACCTCTTTGCTTCTTTGCTGCCTTGTGTGAACTCGATGGTAAAGTATAACGATTAGTAGCTTCTACTTATTGTATAAAAACTTTGGTGGAGGACCCACAACTTCTCATGTGAATTCATTCAGGGCATTACTGAACCCCTGCGCTAGGTAAGAGGTGAGAAGCTCAAGGAAAGACTAGATCACGTTATCAGGAAAATACAGAGAAGACATGCTATAGACAGCTGGACCATTAAATGACACTCTTACATGCCACTGAGTCTCCACACAGGAAAGGCAACAGGACAAGGGGACTGCGTGAGAACCAATTGACTGAGATCATTTTCTACATCAGCGGGTCCCATGTTGACCTTCTGTCTTTTTAGTGGCACCTCTGACAAATCTTTCATTCTACACTACATGGAGAAATATGTAACAGCACTCGTACCCAAAATATTTTCCACAAGCATGTTAGCCCTATTTGCAAACATATTTAAAACCAAATTCTCATTTTATATCTATTCCACCAACCAAAGAGAGGGGTGAACTTCTTGGTCTCAAAATGTCCAGAACAAGTTACAGGCACCAATGAGCAACCCAGAGGAAAGGAAACAAGGCCTCCTCACTATCCATACTCACAAATACCCTGCATGGGGCCAGACAGCCATTAATGGGGCCCAGCGCTTGGTCAGACGCCAAGCTCTGTGAGACGATGAACATCTACCTGGTAGGTCTGGACCAGAATGAAGATGTTGTCCACCCCAACAGCCAGCACCAGGAATGGGATGACCTCGATCACAATGAGGGTGACAGGGATCCCAATGTAGCTGAAGATGCCCAATGAGCACGCCACGGAGCTCAAAACAATGAGGATACCTGCGATGCCAAGGGAGATTTTAGAATCCACCTGAGAGATGAAACAGAGACACAAATAGTCAGAGAACTCTTTATCCTGCTACTAAAAGGTCCTCATTTTTACCTCTTTACTGGGTATAGCTAATCTGGAGTTAAAAGTACAATTCCCAGTTTGAGAGAAGATATAAAAAATCTTCTAGGTCTTCCCTAGCAACATATTTTTATAAGCTTCCATTCTTAGGTGATGGAGTGGACATTATTAGAAAAAACTGGATTATGTGAAATAAATTCTAGGTTAAGGATAAACCTAAAAAATTGGAACTGAAGAAAACCGATGCAGGAAATAGAAAAAGTTACATACAATTAAAACATGGGAGAATTTAAGGCAGTTTTGAACATAATTAATTATGATTAAGTAGAGGCAAAAAGATGACATAACGCTGTGCACTGCCATTTCTAACACACAGACACACAAGAAACACACACACACCACTTACTAGAAGCCTGCTACAGCTTTTGATGTGTCCCAAGGCTATGGAAATATACAGAAACATGATGCCATAGCTGATCACAACAGTGAAGACATCACTGTAACTTTCACGATTTAGTTCATCTTCAATACTTTGTTCAGCAATGAAAGAAATGGTCAGATTTGGATTCTTGTAGTTTTTCACAAAATTAATAAACCTAAAGAGTAAAGAAATTTTATATTTTTAGTTAAAATTTAGTGAAAGCTAAGTAACTTCTTCCCAACTTCTGACACAAAAGCCACGCTGACCTCACCTTTACCTGCATTAGGATCTTCTCTGCTGGAGACTAGAAGGCGAGACACCCCCGGGATTACAAAGTGCCAGAAACGCTGAATTTTCTACCATTTAAAACAGGTTCAGAACAAGTTTAAAAGGTGGTTCATGTTCTCCTTATTTCTTTTTACTAAAAAATATATATATTTTTAAGATTTTATTTATTTTTTCCCCCCAAAGCCACAGTAGATAGTTGTATGTCACAGCCGCACATCCCTCCAGTTGCTGTATGTGGGACGCGGCCTCAGCATGGCCGGAGAAGCGGTGCGTTGGTGCGCGCCTGGGATCCAAACCCAGGCCGCCAGCAGAGGAGCGCGCGCACTCAACTGCCAAGCCACGGGGCCGGCCCTAAATCTAAATAAAGTATATTAAAGATCTGCACTCATGTAACAAAATTTTAAGCTGATCTAGAGATTCAATGTAATCCCTATCAGAATCCCAGCTGACTTCCTTGTAGAAAGATAAGCTGATTCTAAAATTCATATGGAATTGCAAGGGGCCCAGAACAGCCCCTTCTCATTCAAGAAGAACAAAGTAGGACTCACACTTCCCGATTTCAAACCTTCTTTCTATAAAACAACAGTAATCAAGACAGTGTGGTACTGGCACAAGGATGGACACACAGATCAAAGGAACATAACTAAGAGTCCAGAAATAAACCATGTATCTGTAGTCACTAATTTTCAACAAGGGTGGCAAGACTATCCAATGAGGGAAAGAATAATCTTTTCAATAAATGGTCTGGGACAACTGGACAGCCACATGCAAAAGAAGGAACTCAAATGGATCAAAGACCTAAATGTGACAGCTAAAACTATAAAGCTCTCAGACGGACACATGGGTGTAAATCTCCATGTCCTTCAACTAGGCAATGGTTTCTTAGATAGGATACCAAAAGTATGAGCAACAGAAGAAAAAATAGATAAATTGGACTTCATCAAAATTAAAAACTTTTGTGCTTCAGTGAACACCAACAAGAAAGCAAAGCAAAAACAAATCAAAGAATGGGAGCAAATACTTGGAAATCATGTATCTGATAAGGGACTTGTAGAATACATAAGAATTCCTATAATTTAATAATAAAAATACAAATAACCCAGTTAAAAATGGGCAAAGGCAACATCATACTCAATGGGGAAAAACTGAAAGCCATCCCTCTGAAAACAGGGACAAGACAAGGGTGCCCACTCTCACCACTCTTATTCAACACAGTACTGGAGGTTCTGGCCAGAGCAATTAGGCAAGAAAAAGGAATAAAAGGAATCCAAATAGGCAACGAAGAAGTGAAACTCTCGCTGTTTGCAGATGACATGATCTCATATATAGAAAATCCTAAAGAATCCATTGGAAAACTATTAGAAATAATCAACAACTACAGCCAAGTGGCAGGGTACAAAATCAACTTACAGAAATCAGTTGCATTTCTATATACCAACAACGAACTAACAGAAAGAGAACTCAAGAAGACAATCCCATTTACAATTGCAACAAAAAGAATAAAATATCTAGGAGTAAATTTAACCAAGGAAGTGAAAGATCTATACAATGAAAACTATAAGACATTATTGAGCGAAATCAATGATGACATAAAGAAATGGAAAAAGATTCCACGCACTTGGATTGGAAGAGTAAACATAGTTAAAATGTCCATACTACCTAAAGCAATCTACAGATTCAATGCAATCCCAATCAGAATCCCAAGGACATTCTTGACAGAAACAAAACAAAGAATACTAGCATTCATATGGGGCAACAAAAGACCCCGTATAGCTAAAGCAATCCTGAAAAAGAAGAACAAGACTAGAGGCATCACCATCCCTGACTTCAAAACATACTATAAAGTGATAGTAATTAAAACAGCGTGGTACTGGTACAAAAACAGACACACATCAATGGAACAGAATCGAAAGTCCAGAAATAAAACCTCATATCTATGGGCAGCTAATCTTTGACAAAGGAGCTAAGGACACACAGTGGAGAAAGGAAAGTCTCTTTAATAAATGGTGCTGGGAAAACTGGACAGCCACTTGCAAAAGAATGAAAGTAGACCACCTTCTTTCACCATACACAAAAATTAACTCAAAATGGATCAAAGACCTGAAGGTGAGCCCTGAAACTATAAAACTCCTGGAGAAAAATATAGGCAGTACACTACTTGCCATCAGTCATAAAGGAATCTTCTTGAATTTCATGTCTACTCAGACAAGGGAAAAAAAGAAAAAATAAACAAGTGGGACTTCATCAGATTAAAGAGCTTCTACAAGGCAAATGAAACCAGGATCAAAATGAATAGGGAACCCACCAGCTGGGAAAAAATATTTGCAAACCATATATCTGACAAGGGATTAATCTCCATAATATATAAAGAACTCACACAACTGAATAACAAAAAAACAAACAACCCAATCAAAAAATGGGCACGGGACATGAACAGACACTTCTCCAAAGAAGATATACAGATGGCCAATAGGCACATGAAAAGATGCTCAACATCACTAGTCATCAAGGAAATGCAAATCAAAACCACACTAAGATATCACCTTACATCCGTTAGAATGGCTATAATCACCAAGACAAAAAGCAACAAATGCTGGAGAGGCTGAGGAAAAATGGGAACCTTAATCCACTGCTGGTAGGAATGCAAACTGGTGCAGCCTTCATGGAAAACAGTATGGAGATTCCTCAAAAATTTTAAAATAGAAATACCTTATGATCCAGCTATCCCACTACTGGGCATCTACCCAACAAACGTGAAATAAACAATCCAAAGAGGCTTATGCACCCCTATGTTCATCACAGCATTATTCACTATTGCCAAGACACGGAAGCAACCCAAGTATCCCTCGACTGATGAATGGATAAAGAAGATGTGGTATATATATACCATGGAATACTACTCAGCCATAAAGAAAGACAAAATCGTCCCATTTGCAACAACGTGGATGGATCTGGAGGGTATTATGTTAAGTGAAATAAGCCAGAAAGAAAAAGACAAACAGGACATGATTTCACTCATATGTGGAAGATAAACCAACACACGCACAGATAGAACTGTTTGGTCGTTACCAGGGGCTAGGCGGGTGAGGGGTGGGCACAAGGGGTGGAGGGATGCACTTATATGGGGACTGATAAACAAAAAAATTTCACAATTAAAAAAAATAAAAAAAGACAGGAAGAAAAAAGAAAAAAAGGAAAGGTAGAATAGGTTTTAGAAAAACAACTATAAGGGTCTGTAACCTGTAACAGTATGTTAAACTTAAGGCTTTTTGAATGGCACCCAATGCCTTTGAGAAGAAAGAAAACTGTAGTTGGATTAGTCAGTGATTATTAACAGTTGGTGATTTATTTACTCCCTTAACAAATATTTATTTACAAAAAAATGGGCAAAGGATAGGAATAAACGTTTCTCCAAGGAACTGACAGAAAGACCAATAAGCACATGAAAGACACTGGAAATCATTAGTCATCAGGGAAATGCAAATCAAAATCACAATGAGACACCACTTCCCACCAACTAGGACAGCTAGAATCAAAAAGTCAGATAACAACAAGTGTTGGAGAGGATGTGGAGAAATCAGAACCTTCATACTCTGCTTGTGGGAATGTAAAATGGTGCAGTCACTTTAGAAAACAGTCTGGCAGTTACCAGTCACAAGAGTTAACAGTCAAAGAGTTACCATATGACCCCGCAATTCTACTCCTAGGTGTCTATCCAAGAGAAAAGAAAACATAAGTTCACACAAAACTTGTATACGAATGTCTATAGCAGCATTATTCATAATAGCCAAAAGGTAGAAAACAACCCATATGCGCATCAATTGATGAATGGATAAACAAAATGTGGTATATTCAAAGGATGGAGCATTACTCAGCCATAAAAAGAAATGAAGTACTGCTACACGCTACAACTTGGATGAACCTTGAAAACACTATGCTGAGTGAAAGAAGCGAGACACAGAAGTCCACACATATGATTCCACTCATATAAAAATCCAGGACAGGAAAATATAAGGAGAGAGAAAGTAAATTAGTGGTTGCATAGGGCTGGGAGGTGGGAAGACAAAAGGAGACAGGTTGACAGCTAAAGGAGATGGAGTTTCTTCCTGAGGTAAAGAAAACGCTCTACAATTGGCTGTGGTGATGGTTGCACATATCTGTGAATATACTAAAAGCTACTGAATTGTACACTTTAAATGGGTGAAACGTATCATATATGA
Source organism: Diceros bicornis minor (assembly GCF_020826845.1). Lineage (NCBI taxonomy): Eukaryota > Metazoa > Chordata > Mammalia > Perissodactyla > Rhinocerotidae > Diceros > Diceros bicornis. The sequence goes on along the minus strand of NC_080755.1, from coordinate 11,875,058 downwards.
ATTATATCGCAACAAAGCTGTTTAAACAAAAAAAGGACTGAAGGGTATAAAGTAAACAGTCGAAGTCCCCTGCCCTCCTCAGTCCTCTCTTCCCTTTCTCTAGAGGTTACAGTTAACAATTTCTTGAGTCATTTGCTTGGTATTTTTTCTAGGCATGGACAGCACCTATAGCATATATTTACCTAAACATGCTGATTGCAGTTTTTATTTAATACATCTTGAACCACTTATGGGCCTATCTTTAATGACTGCATAATTTTCTACTGTACCTATCACTTACTAAAGTACATTCAGGTTGCTCCCAGTTTTTGCTGTTAGAAAATGATGCAAGGAACATTTCTGCTTAAATACGTTTGCATTCTTGTGCAGGGATATCTGTTTAAACAATGTTTACAGGTAAATTTATTTACAGATTCTTTTCTTAGCATCACTAGTACCAAGTGAAAACCATGACATAACTTAGATTCGATGCTGGTTAATTTGGCTGAATGACGTTGAAGTGCTGTCTGTTAGCACCCAGCTTCCCACAACAGAGGGACAGGTTGTTTAGACCCCGTGAGCAACTCACTCTCTTTCCCAGGCCTGGGTCCTCCGGAGCTTCTCTGTGTCGTTATAGTAATTATTGACAGGAAAGGTAATCACAAGGGCTGTGGCATTATTGTAGTTTTGATCTAGAAAGGAAAAATGTGATGTCAAAAAGATTACAAGGGTGCAGAAAATTAGATCAATAACAGGGAAAATCATTGGAGAGCTAGGTGACTGATTTCCCACTGGGGCTCTAAACTTACATCCCTGTTCTCTAAGAACAAAAATGGGGTTCACTGAAATAGCGTCCATGCAGTTCAGTTAATGAATAAAACATTCTCTATCTGAGGTAGGCACAATTTTCATTCAGGAACAGTAGCTTTTCTTTTTTTTAACTACATAGCACGTGTACAGTAAAAATTCCAAACAGAGCAGAAAGGTGTTGAGCGAAGCCTCTCCCCTCGCTCAGTCCCGTTCCCTCCTCTTGGTTCTCCTCCCCACGCTGTGACTGCCTGTGACGCTTCCTAGAGCTACTCGACGCACGCACGCGCAAACACATCATGTTCTTCCCCTTTCCTTCTTTTTTACACAGATAGTAATATACTATTCTGCACATTTTCTTCTTAAATTTGTATCTTGAGAATGCTCCATTTTAGTACAGAAAGAGCTTCCTTATTCTTTTCTCTACTATATTATATTTTCTAGTATAATTTAACCCATCTCCAACTGATGGATATTTTTGCACTTTTTTTTGTTATTTTTAATGTGTAAAATACATTATTTGTAGATTCGGTTCTTACAAGTACAATCACTGAATCAAAACCATATGTGCATTTTTAATTTTGATAGATTCTCCCAAACTGCCCTCCAAGGAGGCTATCCTATTTTTCATTCCTTTACTCAACCAAGTATTTACTGAGACCCACTCTGTGACAGGCATTATTTAGGTGCTGTGAACACATCAGTGAACAAGAGAGAAAAACCCCTGCAGCCCTGGAGCTTACATTCCAGCAACCAATCGACACCTCCCCCAACAGCGCAGTTCCCCGTACTCTCACCCACAGGGTTTCATCAAACTCCTAGATCTCTGCCAACCTGTGAGGCAGAAAGGGTTGAGCATTTTCCCCACATAACTACAAGCCATTTGTAGTTCTTCTTTTGTTAACTTGCATATATAGCTTTGCCCACTTTTCTTCTGGGTTGTTGACCTTTTCTTTTTTCCATAAGAGCTCTTTATCCTTAAGGAAATGCTGTCTGTTATATATACTACTTTTTTCCTCCAGCTTTTTGTTTTTTTTTTTAAACTTTATGATGTTTGTTCTCCACACAGGAATTTAAAATTCTTATGTAGTCAAATTCATCAGTATTTCCTTTTGTGACTCCTGGGTTTTGTGTCTTGCTTAGAAATGCCTTCTCCATTTTAAAATTACTTTAAAAAATTCCTCCTGTATTTTCTCCCAGTTCTTTAATAGTTTTACTTCTCAAATTTCAAATTTTTGTTCTGTCTGGAGTTTATTTTGGCGGAAGGAAGAAGGTAGAGATCAAGCTTAATTTTGATGGCTGTGACTAGTCAGTTGGTGACACAACCTTTTCCCCAACAAGCAGAAATGGTGTTTTATTATAAGAGGTACAGTAAAATTTAAATACAGACCAAACTCCTCCCCTCCCACTGGGTGAGGAGAATATCTATTTGGCCTCTTCATTGAGCTGGAGTAAAAACCAGTTGAGCTGCCTATAATTAGGCTTCAGATGCCAAAGTTGTCACATGAATCATTGCCCCATAGTAGCTGCTACACTGTTCCAAGGTGCTACAGGAACCAGCAAAGAGCAAACCAACTGCTCCTCCCAGTAGAAAAGTATCTGAATTCTTAATCAACTGGTTCAGAAGGAAAAAATCCATCAACTTTCTTTTTCCCCATATCTCACCTATTATCTCTTTCCTATTACAGATACTCTTAACCTGAGGTCCACAGACTCCCTAGGGGTTCTACAGATGAGCTTCAAGGATTCCATGAACTCCCTGAAACTGAACAACACATAATGTGCATGTGCACCACTGCATTATTCTAGGGAAATGTCCTTAGCTTTCGACAGCTTCCCAAAGTGTGACGTAAAAAAGGCTAACACCATCCACTTCTTTTAAGTCCAGAACAAAACCCAAAGCCAAAGGAGAATTATTATATTTGGGATTTAAGAGAAAGAGAATTAATAAGACTGTTCAATTTATGAAATCTTCATAATTACCACTTGACTGTTAACAACAGAGCCAAAACTATTTTATCTAGCAGGAAAAACGAACGCTTCTCTTACCGTCATAGCCTCCTAACACGAGCCACGGGAACACTGGTCCACCAAACGTACCCAGACAAGGATCATGGAGCAAACTTGTATCATTCAGAGAGGCAGGAGCCCTGCCAAGAAATTTAGAAAACACCTCCGGATTAGAACAAACCTCAAGACATCACAGAGACCTAAACATTTTACAATAAACGGTTAATGAGGCTGATTATATTCTAAGCACAGTGTGGGCCCTGAGGTTCTTTGGGTGAGTAACACAGTTCAGCACTTGCCTTTGGGAGCTCAGAATCACTGAGTATCTCACGTGCACGGTGCACAGAAGAGGGAACAATTAATACATTGGGAAAACTGTTGCCAAAAAGAGGAGACCTGTACAGAACCAGGTCTCTAGGCCGAGGGAGAATTCCCCAGGGAGGGTGAAATGAAGGTGTTCCATGGGACTCCAACTGGGGGGGAAGATAAAAGGCAGAGAACAGGTACTTGAGAGAGGAGAGAGCAAGAGGATGGCGGCTTAAGGAACGACGACAAGAAGTCCTGCGTGGGGTACCCATGAAGGGGAGAACTTCTGAGAGAGGGGATGGGGCTGGAACAGGCGAGGGACAGTGAACAAAAGGATTCAGTGCTATGCTGAGCAGTTTGGATCTCTACCCTGTAGACACGGAGGAACAATCAGAGATGTGGGGGAAAGGGGTCACGAGCTGTTTTACAAAGATACCTCGGGTGGCAAAGTGGAAGGAGGTGTGCAAGAGGGAGAGGAAGGGAGGCAGGGAGACCAGTCAGGAGGTTCATGCAATGGCCCACGCAAGGGACCACCGGTAGTGCAGTGAAGACAGACAGACAACCAGTGGAGAGGGAATCAGCATTTCAGGACAGATCATAAGCCAGAACTCGGCTGGGCACTTAACGCAGGTTCTCACAATAAACCGAACCACCACCCTTCAGAGCCAATGGCTGATGGTTTCAGGCCCTGGAGGTCACCTGCTCCAGTCAAACAGGCTGCAGGGCTGCAGCCAGAAGCCAAGGCCGTTATCCCACACAAACGGGGCTCTGCCGCCACATCATGGATTTCAGAGCTTACCCAGAGGTCATAATCCACAAGAACTACGTGAGGAAGGTGAGGATGAGGAAGAACTCAGGGATACAGCCTCAAGTTTGAGTGACTGGTAGACACTGATGCCATTTACATGATGCAGGGGGTTATGGGGAAAGAAGCAGGTCTGTGCTTGGTTCTGGACGCGCTGGGTTTGCCATTCCTGCAGGACCTCCAGGGGAAAAAGCTCAGGAAAAGCTGGAGGGTGAGGAGGGAGGTGAGAGCTGGAGACACACAAGTGTAACCACACACCAAACACAGATCTCTGCCGCGCAGCAGAGAAGCTACTTACAGCAGTGTTTGCGCAACTATTTGGACCTCGTTCCCCTTGGATAAAACACAAGTCGCATGCATCTCCCCCACTGCCAAAATTCTGACTTTTGTAAAACAACAGAAAATAAATATTTTTCTTTAAATGTATATACATCCATCATATAATATTAAATTTTCTTTGCAAATTGCCCGTGGCTTCCCTGTACCACCTACCCTGTGGAGAACACTGGTTTAGGGTATATGGTCACACACGTAATGTCTTATGGGTAGAGCTCACGTCTTTAGAGGTGACCTCCTTGAACTAGAGTAAACACAGCCCAACCATCTAAAGAGTCACATTCCAGTGACAAAAACAGACAGAACTTAAGGTCACCAAACGAGATCAGAAGTCAGAGCACTCGGCTCTTGAGACGTGGTTAGTTGAGCCTTGCCCTCAAAGCTGACAAGGGATAACTTCTCTGTTCCCATGATGAAGAAACAGCCACAGTGGTTGTTGGACTGGCTGAACTGTTTCCAGGCCAGGTCAGGCCGAGGGGCAGGGCGTTCAGGGACTGCAGGGGCCCATCTGGCGTAGGCTGCTCTTCCCGCTACGGGGGTGAGCCTAAAGACCACCTCAGATCACCAAGCACAGCTTCTCTGTGCCTAACTCAAATCATAAACGCACCCCGCCCAGTGCGTCTCCACAGAAGCAGCTTCAGTGTCCTCCAACCTAAACTGCGTACCAATCCTGCCCCCACTCCTCGACGGGACGCCGCACATTTTATTTTTTTTTTATTTTTTTTTTTTGTGAGGAGATCAGCCCTGTGCTAACATCCGCCAATCCTCCTCTTTTTTTGCTGAGGAAGACGGCCCTGGGCTAACATCTGTGCCCATCTTCCTCCATTTTATATGGGACGCCGCCACAGCATGGCTTGCCAAGCAGTGCGTCGGTGCGCGCCCGGGATCCGAACCAGCGAACCCCGGGCCGCCGCAGTGGAGCGCGCGCACTTAACCGCTTGCGGCACCGGGCCGGCCCCATGCCGCACATTTTAAAAGTGATTCAATATCATGGTATATATTTATATTTCAAAGACAAGAAAAAGCACTATAGGCTTGTTTTCGTACTAGGAAACCAGCTCAAAAACAAGTAGGGGGTGGTGTGGTAGATGCAACTACGTGTTCTCAACCCAGGCACGGGTTCAAGGCTGAGTGGTTGCTGCTGTTCCTCAGTTATACACCACGGACACTCCCACCTCAGGGCCTCTGGACTTGCTGCTGGTCTACCTGGAGTACTTTCCACTCCGATATTCCTACGCTCCCTCCTTCCTTCCCCTTGGGCGGGTCTCCACTCATCTAACGCAGCACACCCCCACTGCACTCCATCTCCTTGCCCAGCTGCATTCTCTCCACAGCACTCAGCTCTGCCTGGCACTTGAGCACGTATCTATTTGTTCACCGTCTGCCACCCCACACTGGAATGCAAACTTTGCAGGGCGAAGTCTTGCTCTGTTTGCTCACTGCTGGGTCTCCAGTACCTAAAACAGTGGGCAGCAACAGCAACTGCTCAGACATTGGCGGGATGACCGAATGACTGTGTCCTGCCACATACCGGACACAGTACAGAAAGTGCGTGTGGTAATCCGCGTACACAAAGAAGTCGTCCCCTATTTTGTGGTCCAGCGTGGAATGGCTGTTCTGGAAGTAATTTAACACACTCATAATGGTGCAGTTCTTGTTATATGGTGAGAGAGGGGCCAAGCAGATGTCTTGAAGTGTCACAGTCCTGTTGTTATAAGATGCAGTAATGTTTTCGATGGCTGTTTGTAAGTCAAGAACCTGAAAGAAGATTTTACAAATAAACAAACCCAGAAACACATCCGATTCCTCTCAGATTTTGACTGTTATTGCCCTGAGGGGTGAGAAGATAAAGGGTATTTGGGGAAAATCCTTCCTAAGACAGGGGAGAGGACCAGGGCACACTATGGTGAAATATCTGATGGCCCAGAAGGCCACTCTTATAGAGGTAACTGGGATGGAGACCCTGCTTAGAGGCATCCAGAGAGACAGAGGGGTGACATCATTACCAGGACCGACCCCAGGGAGGGCACAGGAACATCTCCCCTCCCACCCTTCTCCAGCAGTGACCAACAGGACCACAGAGGGGAGACAGGTCTTCCTGACACTCTCCCTCACCAATAAGTGACCTGCTGCCATATTCTGTACTATGATTATTTATGTATATTCCTAATAGAGAATATGCTCCTGGAGGTAAATGACTACCTTTTGCAACAAATTGGGAAAAAGCAACAGTCATTGGGTGGAGAAAAGATTCTATTAAAGTCTTGGAACCATTCTGATGTTTTTCAAGATGTCAGACTTCCTGTAGGCAGAGCAACGTTTGAAGGAAAAACCATGCAACTGTGCAACCATTCACTGGGATGCAGTTTATTCACAGATACAGTTCTCCAGGGCAAGTGTGATAAGGGAGAATGGGAAGGTTTAAAGGCCTTTGCAAGAGAACGGGATGGATCTCGCTCCAAATGCACCTCTCACCAAATGCAGCTGGGGGCCTGCATTCAGGCAACGATAAGTGTTTCCTGCAGGGAGGATCAGCAGTGACCCAGCAGCTCCTGCTGAGGCTCCAGGACAGCAGAAGGGGCTCCAGTCCTCTGGGTCCTAGCGTATTACTTTTCAGTTACCAAGGGAAAAAATGCATAAGTTTCTAAGGGGAACTATAAATACATTCTGCTTCAACAAAGAAATTCTCATCTCGATTTCAAGAAAGAAGACCTACTATATGAAGCAAATACACAAGTGGTCTACAGTGAATTTTTCATTAAGTTAAACACCTATCATTCACTTTCTTGAAAACTAAGTGAAAAGCACCTTTATTTTTACCGTTAAGATTTTCAAGATATACCACTACATTCAGCCCCAAACCCTCATCAGGCAGAACTGGTCAACATGTCAAAGCCAGCAAACCCTCAGGTTCCCTGGCATTGATTTCTGCAAAGAGCAGATTACCTGGTGCAAAATCTCTATGTCAAGCGGAGGTCCAAAGGGCACGTCAGACCCCGAGGGGTACGGCTGGTAAATGTGTACGTGGGTGTGGGGGGCCCGGATGATGAGCTGCTCTGTGCGGAAGAAAGGCCCAAAGTGCGAGTCAAAGTACTCTTTCTCCAGGCGTGCCTGGCTGTTGGGGGCTGACCAGAGGTCCACTGGATTGGTGGTGACCCGGACGAACACCAGGCCTGAGGAACATGCAGCAATGAAGGCCAGGGAGAAGAAAATGACACAGCCGGGGTTTCGCATGCAGAAAGAGCCCCACTGTGCGAAGAGCCGCCTCAAACAGCCCTCGAATGCTGCACGGGGCAGGACACAGCAGCACACCTCCCCTGGAAGAACAAGAGAGGAAGGGAGGGTGGAGGTTAAGAGTCAAGCCATTCCTGCAAGTCGGAACAGGGAAAGCATTAGCTACTACTGCACGTGGCAGGAATCGTGCCCACACCAGGGACATGCACAGGAGCTCCCCGCCCGGCCCTCAGCCATCTGTCTGCTCTGGAAGCCACTCTTCCTGCCTGCCCATGACCGCCATTCCCACCCCACAGAGGAACAGTGCTCACACACAAGCCTCTGGAAGGCAAAGTTCTCGGAGGACTCGGTCCAAAGCAGTTCCCATCAACTCTTCCTGCTCCCCCCACTCTCAGCCGGCTACATCAGCACCTCCACAGCTCTCATCCCAGCCCAGATTATTCTAGTGTTATTATTCATTATTTGGTCCTGATCTGCCATCCTGACTGGATTGTTAGTGCCACAAAGGCAAGGACCCTGTCTGTCTTGATCACAGCTGTGTCCTGGTTACTAGCACAGTGCCCCTCCCAGAGCAGGCGCATAAATGTTTGTGGAGGACTCTCATGCCAACATAATCTTAACCCTTTTATTTAAGTACAATCGTGCCTACCTTTGTCACTGGCAGTTACAGAGAAAGCTATATTGCTATCAGCATAGGTGTACTCAGAGACAAAATATCGTTTTCTGAAAAATAAAAGCATAGAAGTAGTGCTATGGACTTCAGCATAATGAGGCTGTTCTGACTTTCCCATCATCCCATTACAAGCCTCCTTCCTCACCCTGTTTTTTCCTCCCTAATTGTTGCCTCCTTTCCCCTAAGTCCCCTTGCTCTGTGTCCCTCTGCTCACCAGTCTCAGGAGAAAATTTAAGAAGGTATTAAAAAAACAAAATAATAAAAGATAATTTCACCTTGTAGCCCTCATTTATATTTAAAACTTTTAGGTCCTTTAAAAACACAGTAAACACTATACTGCAGTAGCAATGAGCATACCTAGTGCCTAGATCTTGGTTTCTAAATACTATTCTCCAATAAAATGAACCAAGGCTCCTTGCAGAAGAGGTCGACTCCAGGGCTGGGGGCAAGAAAAATACAAGATGAGCCTGGAACATCTTGTGATTCCAGAAAATAAGAATTGGCTTGAGAAAGGTAGGGGAATGTTTAAAAAAACACAGGAGCCAACAAGAAGGTGCTCCCAATGGTCAAAACTGGAAAAATTTGAGCAACAAAATAAAAGATAGTATTGGATAGAGCCCATAGAATTAAACAAAAAGTTGGTGATGTAAATATAATTGAATAGATAATAAGCTGGGGAGAAGGGATAACTCTCCCTTCTGGACAAAATAAGGTCCAATTAATAAACATAGAAGGAATGAGAGAAATCCAAAATCACCATCAGGCAAACACGCCAGTCATAACTGTTGCAGACAAGATGCACTAATGGATGCTACAATCAGAGGGGGACACTTCGAGGAGAAATGAGGTATAAGCCTAGTCTCAACGCACCTCCTCTAAGAGATTTATCAACTCCAAAGGGAGAAATAGTAACTCTACAGTGGAGAGACCCAGTAGACACCATCTCAACCATGGGATCAAGGTTAACATCACCAGTAACCAGACATATTGAGATCGTGTGCCCCTTGATATGATACACTGATAGAAGAGAAAGACACATCACTTCTGTGCTATGCTTGTCAAAAACACATAACCTCAGTCTAATCATAAAAAAAATCAGATAAAGCCAAATTGAGGGGCGTTCTACAAAATAACTGACCAGTACTCATCAGAAGTGTCAAGGCCATAAAAGAAAAGGAAAGACTGAGGAATTTTCCCAGATTGGAGGAGAACAATAAAACACAAAACGTGAATGTGCTTTGGGATCCTGAAACAGAAAAGAGGTGTTAGAGGAAAAACTGATGAAATGTGAATAAAGTCCGTGGTTTAGCTAATAATATTACACAAACGTTATTTTCATGGTTTTGATAATTATATACTATGGGTGATGTAAGCTGTAACACTAGGGGAAGCTGGGTAAAGGACATACATAAACCCTACTATTTTTGCACCTTTTTGGTAAGTCTAAAATCATTTCAAAATAAAAACTTTAAAAAACTGTACTGTCCTAAATCAAGACGCAAACACCTAAAAGGACTATAGTCTTGCATTTAAATAGATCCGTATCAGATTCAGCTCATAAGACTCTCCGTTAAAGAATGGGTGGTTAATGCACGGTGCTTTAAATCACACATCATTTTGAACACATCAATGAAACCAACTTCAAATGTTGAAATGTCCACAGAGGCCTTTGACTATTTACTAGCTACAGGACACAAGCATTCACGGAGCGGCATGCCGATCTGCTTCCCTGTTCTCATTCCCCGAGGACTACACGTGGAAGCTGGAAGTGCCACGCAGTAATCTTGCTCTTCTTGCCCCGGAGGATAAACAAAACTGCTTACCTGTAGCACCAGAGGGCAAAAAATGCTCCAAAAAACACCAGCAAAAAGGCCATGTAGGTGATCCACATGATGACATACATGGCGTCCAGGCCCAAGATTCTCCAGGGAGCAGGAAGGGGTGGGGGCTGGGGCTTGGGGCCACACACCGCCGAGCAATCCTGGCAACTGCACGGCCCCGTGACCTCGTCCATAGACTCATCACAGCCCTTGGTGGCATTGTTCATGGGCTCCATCCCATGGGCTGGAAGGTCTGCAGGGAGGATTGTGTTGTGAATATCTCAATAAAAAAAAATTACAAAGTTGGTATTAAATGATATTTAAACCCAATGATAAGCGCTCTGAAATAATATAACACAACCGGAAGAATAAAAAGGACTAGAGGTTTCTATATCATCAAATGATGTTTTGCTGCTTAGTCCTGTAAAATTTTACATTGCCTCAATAACTGTGGGCATAGAGTCTGTCACTGAGATTCAAATACACCACATTCCAGGGTAAACCTTCAATCGTGTCTTATCTCCACTGAGGAGCTAGTCTAACACTACTGCAGAGCTCCTGACAAGGCCTTTGCAATGCTTTTTGACCATTTAAAAAACAAAAACAAAACCCAGCTTATTCTTTCAATTATGCAGCACCACCTGAAGGCAACTCCTCTTCCTCCTCCGCTCCTGCTCGCAGCCCCTAAGGCAACCAGGGGCAGGACAGACGCTCCAGCTCCCTCTCTCACTGGAGGACTGGAGGGAAGCTCCAGGAACTAGTTACCTGCGTTTTCCTTCCTATTGCAGTTTAAGGTTCCTGGGCTTTAAAAAAACACCACAAGTACCCCAAACTTGGGAGTCCTTATCCCTACCTGAAAACACGGGTGTGATAGTGAAGGGCGCCTGGCCGTTGTCCTTATTGAACATGTACTGGATCCAGTTGGTGGCATTGCAGGCCTCGGCTTGCTTCCCACACAGCAGCCCCAGGGCTTTGTCATTACTTGAGGGGGCCTCCACATCCCTGCAGGCGTTGTACATGGCTGGCAGAGGAATAAGGGGAAAAGGCTGAAACACCACGCTGCTTTAATACACCAGCAAGATCTTACAAAAGCCCTCTCAAATGGGAACTTGGAACCCACACACTCTGCAATCAGAAGCCACGGGCTGGAACACAGAACAGCAAACACTAAGGGCAGGAATGGAGATCACCCCTAAAACCGGCCTATCACCCTGCAGTTAATATGCTAGGCCAGACTCCAACTAACTTAAATGTGAAAAACAGACAGGAAAGGCTTACGTCATCCCACGTAGCTCACAATACCTTGGAGAAGTATTAGCCCCACTGTACGGAAGAGCAAACTAAGGCTGAGGAAGGAGAAACCTTCGTGCCTCTTCAGTCAATGAAGCTGGTTCCAGAAAACTTCTCTGGCAGGAAACTACACAGCTGGAGAATTCCAGAACTTACAGGGGAAAACCGGTTTTGGGCAGGAGTCATGTGTGAATGAACCTAATACTACTCTCTTCTTTGGTTTCAGTTTAGTACACATTTAGACAACACACTAAATAAGGGTTAATGTCAATGCCATTTTGCACATAAGGAAGTGGCAGTAATGGGTCCTACATTAATATTCACTTACCACTCCCTGCTTGTTACAAACGTTCCAGGACCCTCTTCCCCCAAACCTTAAGGAGATACTTATAAATTCACTGTTTTTTATCCTCACTCTTGGAAGACAGTTTAGCTGGAGTGATAGTTATTTTCTTTAGTACTGTGATTATTCCATTGCCTTCTGGCCTCTAGCAATGCTGGTAAGAAAATCTCCAATTGTCATTCTTTCAAAGTGATTTGTATCTTTTTTCTACTTGCTTTTAAGATATTTGTCTTTGGAGTTTTATAGTTTTTCTAAGCTATATTTAGGTATGGATTTTTTTTTTTTAACAGCTCTATTGAGATATAATTCACATACCATACAGGTCACCTATTTAAAGTTACAATTTAACGTATTTTAGTGCATTCACAGGTAAGTGTAAGCATCAGCACAATTTCCTTAAAAAAAGAAATCCTATACCCTTTAGCTAATGCTCCCTTATCTCCCCAACCCCCAAGCAACCACTAATCTACTTCTGTTTCTATAGTTGCCTATTTTGGACATTTCATATAAATGGAATCATATAATACATAGTCTTTTGTGACTTCTTTCACTTAGCATGATGTTTTCAAGGTCCACCCATGTTGTAGCATGTATCCGTACTTCATTCTTTTTTATAGCTGAATAATATTTCATCGTATGGATATACCACCTTTTGTTTATCTATATACCACTTGACGGATAACTAGGTTGTTTCTACCTTTTGGCTATTATGAATAATGCTGCTATAAATACTTGTGTACAGGTTTTGTGTGGGCATATGTTTTTTCTCCTCTTGTGAGCAGAATTGCTGGGTCATATGGTAACTTTATATTTAACTGTTTCAGGAACTGCCAGACTGTTTTCCCAAGTGACTGCATCATTTTTCATTCCCACCAGCAGGGTATGAAGGTTCCAATGATTTCTCCACATCCCTGCCAACACTTGTTATCCAACTTTTTGATTCTAGATATCCTAGTAGATGTGAAGTGGCATTTCACTGTGGTTTTGATTTGCATTTCTCTGATGACTAATGATTTGAAGAATCTTTTCACGTGCTTATTGGCCATTTCTATCACTTCCTTAGAAAAATGTCTATTCAGATCCTTTGCCCATTTTTAATTGGGCTATCTATTTAATATTGAGTTGTAAGCATTCTTTATATATTCTAGATACAAGTCCTTTATTAAATACATGATTTACAAATATTCTTGCCTTTTCTTGATGATGTCCTTTGAAGTACAGTTTTTTATTATGAGCAAGTCCAACACATCTATTTTTTTCTTTTGCCGCTCATGTTTTTGGTGTCTTATCTAAGAACCCATCGCAAAATCTGAGGTCATGAAGATTTATCCTTATGTTTTCTTCTAAGAGTTTTCTCATTTTGGCTCTTACATTTAGGTCTTTGATCCACTTTAAGTTAACTTTTGTATACGTTGTGAGGTTAGGGTCCAACTTCATTCTCTTGCGTGTAGCTATCCAGTTGTTCAAGTACCATTTGCTAAAAAGATTCTTCTTTCCTCACTGATTTTTGGCATCCTTGTCAAAAAATCAGATGACCATAGATATGTGGGTTCATTTTCAATTCTACCTCATGGTTCTATATGTCTATCCTTATTCCAGTACCATACCGTCTTGATTTCCATTGGTTGGTAGTAAACTTTGAAATTGGGAGTGTGAGTCCTACTTTGTTCTTCTTTTTGAGGATTGTTTTGACTGTTCTGGGTCCCCTGCAATTCCAAGTTAATTTTAGAATCAGTCTGTCAATTTCTACCAAGAAGTCAGTTGGGATTCTGATAGGGTTTGCCTTGAATCTGTAGATCAATTTGGGGAGTACAGCCATCTTAACAATATTAAGTCTTCTGATCCATAAACATGGAGTGTCTTTCCATTTATTAAGATCCTCTTCAATTTCTTTTAATAATGTTCTGTAGTTTTTAGAGTATAAGTTTTACACTTCTTTTGTTAAACTTATCCCTAAGTATTTTATTCTTTTCGATACTATTGTAAATTGAAATGTTTTTTTAATTTCATTTTCAGATTGTCCATTGCAAGTGTACAGAAATACAACTGATTTTGTATATTTCATTTCTTTTTAATTTATCTGGCTTATGGATTCATTATCTTTTCCTAAGTCGGAGGATTCATCTCTCATCCATTCTGGAAAGTCCTTAGCCATTATCCTTTTGCTTATTGTCTCTCCGCAGCTCTCTCTCTTTTCTTTTTCTGGAGCTCCTCACTTTATCCCATATGTCACTTCTTTAATGATTTCCAGATCTTTATACCTCTATGCTGTTTCCTGAGTAATTCCCTCATATCTTCCAACTCACCATTTGGTTTTCAGGGTTTTTTTTTTTTATTAAATATTTCAAGCATTCAGAAAATATGGAGAATACAATTCTCATTTACTCACAATCTAGCTAAATCAATCTTACTATTTTACAACATTAGCCTCAATATTTAAAAAAATAATACACTATAGGATACAGTTGAGCCCCATGACTACCCCTCCCTATGAGCATCCCCCCTTCTTTAAGGTAACCACAATCTGGAATTTGATGTTTATCTTTCCCACGCATGTTGGTGTACTTTTATGATATACTATATCCATAAATATGTACTGTTTAATATAAACATTACTACATATATTCTGTATTTGTTTTCAGTCAATATTTTTTAAGAATCATTCATATGACCGACATAACTCTAATTCATACATTTTAACAGTTTTAAGTATTCCATTATAGACTATGACTATGCTCCAATATAGTTATCTATTCTCCTCTTAATTAGCATTTAGTGTCTCTAATTAAAAAAAAATTTTTTTAATGGATTTTATTTTTTAGAGCAGTGTTAAGTTCACAGTAGAACTGAGTAGAAAGTAGCAAGTTCCCACATAACCCCTGCCTCCACACAAGCACAACCTCCGCAGGATCAACAGCAGCAGAGTGCTACACTTGTTACAGTCAATGAACATACACTGACACATCATCATCACCCAGAGTCCATGGTTTACTCTAAGGTTCACCTGAGATGTTGTACATTCTATGAGTTTTGGCAAACGTATGACATGTATCCACCATTATAGTACCAAACAATAGTGTCACTGCCCTAAAAATCCCGTGTTCCTCCTATTCATTCCTCTCGCCCCCCAACCCCTGGCAACCACTGATCTTTTTACTGTCTTCATAGTTTTGCCTTTTCCAGAATGTCTTATGGTAGAAATCATAGAGTACGTAGCCTTTTCAGATTGGTTTCTTTCATTTATTAAGGTTCCTTATTTTTAGTGCTGAATAATAGTCCATTGTCTGGATGTAGCACAGTTTATCCATTCACCTACTGAAGGACATTTTGGTTGCTTCCAAGTTTTGGCAATTATGAATAAAGATAATATAAACATCCACGTGTAGGTTTCTGTGGATGTTTTCAATTCTTTGGGCTAAATACCAAGGAGGATGATTGATGGATCGTTTGGTAAGAGTACTTTTTAGTTTTCTACGAAATTGCCAAACTGTCTTCCCAAGTGGCTGTACCATTTCGCATTCCCACCAGAAATGAATAAGAGTTCCTGTGGCTCCACATCCTCACCAGTACTTGGTGGTGTCAGCTTTTTCGATTTTGGTCATTCTAATATGTATGTAGTGTTATCTCGTTGTTCAATTTGGAATTCCCTAATGACATATAATGTTAAGCACCTTTTCATATGCTTATTTACCATCCATATGCCTTCTTTAGTGAGGTGTCTGTTCAAGTCTTTTGTCCATTTTTAATTGGGTTGTTTGGTTTCTTATCGTTAAGAGTTCTTCACATATTTTGGGTAATACTCATTTATGAGATGTCTTTCTGCAAGTATTTTCTCCCAGTCTGTGCTTGTCTTCTCATTCTCTTGACATCTCCAATTTTTCATGATCACAAAAATGCTACAACGAATGTTCTTAAATGGTCTCCCTGTTTACATGCATTAAGAGTTTCTCTAAGGCAAGGCAGGCATCTGTAAGTGGAATTTCTGGAATGAGGGTATATTTATCTTCGACTTTACCAGGTATTGCAAAATTGTTTTTCAAATGGTTTTCAAACACTTGCACCACATTATGGTTATCAGTGGGCAGTATCTTAGCAATCCTACTGCTCCACGCCCTCACCAGTATTTGGAACTGACAACTTTTTAAATGTGTGGCAATCTGATGTGTGAAATGGTAGCTTACTGCTAATCTGCATTTCACTGATTTCTCTAGATACTAATCATTTATATTTATAAACCTTTTCACTTATGGTTTCTGCCTTTCCTCTATTGTCTAGAACCCTTCCTTACATTTAAGTCATAAAGATCTTCTTTATGTACTTCTAAATATTTCCAAAATTAGGATTTTTAATCTATACATTTTTAGTATGATATGCAAAAATAAAAATTAGATGAATATAATAATTTTTCTCCTCCATTTATCAACTAGCCCACCTTTTCCCTTAACAATCTGCAACAACACACCTGCTATATATCAACTGTCCACATGCACAGTTCTGTTTGCAGAACAATTTCTCCCCATTCAGTCACGTTGTCTTTTATGTCATATCTTTTGGCAGATTTAATCCTAGGAACCTTACTTTTTGTTGCTTTTGTAAATGGGGTCTTTTTTCTATTAAAAAATTTTTGTTACATTTTTAATTGATCATTAAAATTAAATTTGTATGTTGCTCTTATAGTCAACAACTTTGCTAAATTCTTTTTCTCTTATTTTAGATTGTTCTTGGGAATATTCTTTAGTCAGCTTTGTCTAATCTACTGTTCATCTTTTAGTCCATTTAAATGATGATTTCAGGGGCCGGCCCAGTGGCTTGGTGGTTGAGTGTGCGCACTCCGCTGCTGGCGGCCCGGGTTCGGATGCCGGGCAAGCACCGACGTACCGCCTTTCTGGCCATGCTGAGGCTGCATCCCACATGCAGCAACTGGAAGAATGTGCAACTATGACACACAACTATCTACTGGGGCTTTGGGGGAAAAATAAATAAAAATTATTTAAAAAAAAAAAATGATGATTTCTCATTAATAGATCCAGTTTGTTCTATTTCTAATCTGTTCTTTTTCCCTAGTGTTCTATTCTTTCAGAATTCTTTCATTTCAATAATTTTCAACAAACATTATATGGTATTTTCCAGATTATTCTATGATTTCTAGTTGTTGGAGTTCCCTTTCTCCTATTTGTTATACCTGCTTACTTTCCCTTATGGTGATCTGCTTCTTCATAGTCAAAATCTCCTCTCCTCTGCCAACTAGCTCTACCTTCCACCTCCTCTCCTCAGTCTTGCAGTAATTCATGAAGTTACAC
This sequence comes from Diceros bicornis minor, assembly GCF_020826845.1. NCBI lineage: Eukaryota > Metazoa > Chordata > Mammalia > Perissodactyla > Rhinocerotidae > Diceros > Diceros bicornis. The sequence continues at coordinate 11,858,155 of NC_080755.1, read as the reverse complement.
AATTCATGTCCACTAGAACCAAAGTTCCAATGGTTTCTAAAATATACAGAAATAAACTTGCACATATAGTAGTCCCCGTTATCTATGGTTTCACTAACCAAAGTTTTGCTTTCTGCGGTTTCACTTAACAGCAGTCAACCGTGGTCTGAAAATATTATATAGAAAATTCACTACGTCACAATGCCTAGTCATTCACCTCACTTCATCTCATCACACAGACATTATATTATCTCACATCACCACAAGAAGAAGGGTGAGTACAATACAATAAGATATTCTGAGAGAGAAAGACCACATTCACATAACTTTTATTACTGTATAGCTATAATTGTTCTATTTTATTATTAGTTGTTAATCTCTTACTGTATCTAATTTATAAATTAAACTTTATCATAGCTATGTATGTATAGGAAAAAACATAGTATATATAGGGTTCAGTACTATCTGTGGTTTCAGGCATCCAGTGGGGGTCTTGGAACATATCTGCTGAGGATAAGGGGGGACAACTGTACTAAAAATTTCCATATGGGAACTTATAGTTAGGAAGTAGTTAAAGCAAATACTTTAAGCAGATTGTGTAATAGGTTGTACCTCGAGTCCTAGGGTACAAGCAAAGCGACAACTCAAATTTCATGGCCAATGGAACTAATAATTGTCATTTTCACACAGTTGACAGGACAACAACAACAAAACAATTTGATCCACTGCCCTGATACCAACTGCAGAAGAGGAATAACTAAAAGTTTACTTACCATTGGCAAAACTCTCTCCAACATAGTACTGTAATTCTACTACATTTGTTTTCGTCTGGTTTTTATAAGGATCAACATAATCTTCAGTTGCTGTAACGTTCAGAAACTGACTTTGTCGAGCGCTACATGTCAGCTCGCAAAACAGGTTCATTAGGTTATAAAAACAGGATGGACATCTAAAGAAAAAGTAAACTACATTTTGTATGATCTCACAGATAACAGCGCCAGCATAAAGGTGATTTAAAATAGACAAAGAATATTTAAAATTTATTGTAAAGCAACAAATAAATTACCACAAGGACATATTAAACCCAGCAAGTCTAAACCCAAAACCTCATGTTAAAATGAAGACACCTCTTTAAAAACTGCCCAATTACTACATTTATGTTACTCAGATATAATTTCAAAAAAAGAAAATTGCTTCTCTGAATTCTGCACTTTATAATTTACAGACATGTTTTCTTTGTCTTGAAGCTAAAGAGACTTAGGAGCATCATGACGACAATTCTGATTAAGAAGAAAAAATGAGATTCACACATAAGAATTTTCACTTTCTAATCTACTGAAGGGCTCTTTTCCAAGCCCCAGATAATCCCTAGGGCCTCTCTAAACATAAGAGGACTTCCCTGTGACTTGAGAAGATAAAAAGAACAGCAGTAGTGTTCTCTGGCTGCACGCATTTCAGAGGCACACAGGTTCTCATGAGAACCACAAGCTGCCTGCTGTCCTTCAGGTTCAAAGTTTAAGCTCCAAATGTTGAATAGTTACATGGCAAAGGAATTCTCTCCCCTCTTTGGTTCACTGTTATCTGCAAAAGCTATTACTTCATTAGACTTGCATTCTTGATACACAGCCAATCAAGACTGCTCTCTACTCTGATCCAGTCCAGGTGACCACACACGACACAGAACAAGGAAGGTGTGGTCCAAGCCCTCACAGCCTCTGGTCTAGTGAAGGAGCAGACATGCACACTGACTCTCTTTCAGGAGTCCTGTGCTTTACTGTGACAAAAACAGGAACAACAATTACACCATTCTAACAATCTAGCTCCACCAACATCCACTAGCCTTCCACAGGATACATGGGCCCGATTAGATTCTCAACTTTTTGATCTATTATTATACAGGCAGTCCCCAACTTACAATGGTTCAACGTACAATTTTTCAACTTTACAATGGTGCAAAAACGATAAGCATTCAGTAAAAACCAAACTTCAAACTTTGAATTTTGATCTTTTCCCGGGCCAGCGATACGCGGTACAACACTCTCTTGTGATGCTGGGCAGCGGCAGTGAGCCGTAGCTCCCATCAGCCCCGCGATCACGAGGGCGAACAACCCATACACTCACAACTGTTCTGTACCCATCCAACCATTCTGTTTTTCACTTTCAGTACAGTATTCAACAGATTACATGAGCTATTCAACACTTTATTATAAAACAGACTTTGTGTTAGATGATCTGCCCAACTGTAGGCTAATGTAAGTGTTCTGAGCTCATTTAAGCTAGGCTCGGCTAAGCTGTGATGTCTGGTAGGGTAGGTGTATTAAATGCATTTTCGACTTAGATGTTTTCAACTTAAGACGGGTTTATCAGGACTAACCCCATCATAAGTCAGGGAAGATCTGTATTGTATGTTGTCCTGAAAGAACAATTTAGGGACGGTTTTTCACTGTGTATCGTCAACTTAAATCTCTGGGAAGCAGGGTTTCCTCAGCAGACGCCAACCCGTGCCCCATCACCTGCAGCAGCAACTGCATGGAGGAGCGTTCCATCTGCGGTGTCCTCCCATCCACCCTCACCTGGGTGCTCAAGCATGAGAAAGCCAGAAAGATATCACGATGTTCTGGTCGGAAAGCCACCACCAGCTTGTTCTGGTGCACATTTGAGAACTGCTGGCTAAACCTAGAGAAGAATATCTATTACACAAGTCTTTTCACTGCCCTTGTCATAGAGAACAAACTGGAGAGCGAAGTAATTTTGACAAAACCAGCCAACTATGCCAGAACAAGCTGCTTGACAGTCACCAAAGGCCAGCTCCACCAAGGACTGGGACTCTAGCACATCACGTCACCATAGGGAGAGAGAACCACATGCAAACCAGGGGAAGTGAGAAGAGGGAGGCAACGCAGAGGACTGCATGGATAAGGGTGTCTCAGGTCAGAGACCTGAGCAGGACCACCGGGAGCCTCTCCTCCCCACAGCGCAAAGAGGCTCAAGTCTGAAAGGACCAATCCCCAGTGCAGACACCCTTTGGGGTAAAGACATCTCAGAGGAAGACCAAGTATCAACACTGAACGTTATTAGGAAGAGAACTAAGTTGGATAACTAATACTTGAACAGAAGTTATTCTTTACCTCTGAGAGTCATAAGATTGCTTTCTTAAAATAAAACAAAAGTAAACTTTTTTTGTGTGTGTGAGGAAGATCAGCCCTGAGCTAACATCCATGCCAATCCTCGTTTTGCTGAGGAAGACTGGCCCTGGGCTAGCATGTGTGCCCGTCTTCCTCCACTTTATATGGGACGCCGCCACAGCATGGCCTAACAAGCGGTGCCTCGGTGCGCGCCCGGGATCCAAACCTGGGCCGCCAGCAGCGGAGCACGCGCACTTAACTGCTATGCCACAGGACCGGCCCCAAAAACAAACATTCTAAAAGAAATCAGAATGCTATTGGTTAAAAGGAACTAAAGTCCATTTTTTCTGTTTGCCTGGCAGTCAACCTACCTGGACAGAAACTGTAGAGGAAGCTGCAGGTTGTTCTTCAGCGTCTGAAGCTGCTGAACATCACAGCAAAGACTGACATTGCCAAAGAAGAATCCTGGACAGAGCTCCTTTTGGATGAGAAAGCATGAATCTCAGAGTAGCACAGCTAAATAAGAATAAACATTCCTAAATGAAATAAGAAAATTTTACTCATATAAATCCTTTTTAGGTACCCAAGGGCAAGACATGTATTTGCAAAGCTCTTGCAGAACTCTTTTAAAAGGCTATCGAATTTACAAGTAGAGGTAGTACAGACATTTCTAATTTTTTTCTTATTTAGTAGCTCACTCTCCCCCCTTGACAATTACTTTACCTCTTAGGTTTTTTTGTGTAAGTTCAACCAGAACGCTACTTACTATTTCCATTAGTCACTCCAGGGAAAGTCAAATGCTTTTCATAATTCTGTCGAAAGTAGCAAGTAAGTCTAGAACACCTGCCAGCATGTCAATTTGATTTTAGATTACGTAAGCCTCTAAAACTAGTCTTTCACTTTGATTTTTCCAGTTCTTTTCTAATATCCCTGTGGACCAGGGATGGTAAAAGAAGACAACAGAAAACAGAATCTTGGTAGCAACCAAAGTTCACAGGCTCTCAGTGGAAAACGGAAGAGTCACTAAAATGAACACAGGACAAGGGAGTCATAGGTACTTAGCAGCCTTGTTTACTCAAGTCCTGAAATCTAGGAACCAAACAAGTTAACTTTAATATATTTTGAAGAAGCTGCAAAAAGCAACATTGGACGTAGGAAGGTCAGTCTCTAAATAGTAACCTGCAAGTGGGAAACTTTACAAGAAAGGCTGAAGTCAGCCCCAGAAAAATTAAGCCTCTGGAGTCCGGCTGTTATCTTCTCTGCCATTGTTTGTTACAGATAAGAGTTTGGGACAAGATTTAAGCCTATTAGTTTCACCTCCACCCCCACTCCCACAATATTTAAGGTATAAATACAGAAGATCGTGATCAGCACTTTGTGTTCCCAATGCCCAAGGCGACAAACTTACCTGCACTAAATCATACCCATCCTTTGGCAATGGTTTTGGTGGCCCAGAATATTTACAATTGTACCTCTTATCTCCAGATGCAATTCCACACTCTCCATACCAAACACAGGATTGTGAAAATACCTACAGAAAGTCAACACAAAACTCAGTTCATCAGGGCCCCAAGGGTAAAACAAATTTCAACAGCAAAAGGTGCCCACTCATGCACTATTACAGAATTTTCCAATGTTACCTGCAAAACGAAATAACAGCAAGAGGCACTGGTTAGTTTAACATTTTGAAAAATATTAATTAAAATAGACCAAATGGACTTGTCAAGTCAGTCAGTGAAGTAGGTATTAGAAATTACTTATTTTCGGGCCGGCCCCGTGGCTTAGCGGTTAAGTGCGCGCACTCTGCTGCTGGTGGCCCGGGTTCGGATCTTGGGCGCGCACCAACGCACTGCTTCTCCGGCCATGCTGAGGCCGCGTCCCACATACAGCAACTAGAAGGAAGTGCAGCTATGACATACAACTATCTACTGGGGCTTTGGGGGGAAAAAAATAAATAAATAAAATTGTTAAAAAAAACAAAAAGAAATTACTTATTTCCACGATTCCTACTTCCTGCTAATTTATTTGTTGAGAAGAGAAAGCTATAGATCCAAGTAAGAATCACTAAAAATCAGTGTAGAGGAAAGAAAGCAAGATAGTATGTAAGTTTGCAATTACTACGGCACTATTTCTGCACAGCTGCATAAGGAATTATATAATCTCTAATTAATGAAAGAACATTTCCATATATATTTAGGTTAATTAACATCAGCACATCATGAGTAATGGGAAGAAGAAAACCACAAACACCAATAAACCCTAAGTAAGAAGAAGGATAAATCCTAAGTAAGAAGGAGCAAGAAAGAACTCCTTGTCTTCAAGAAAGCAAGAAATGTGTAGAAAGCAAGGAATGTGCTAACTTTAAGGAAAATCACCTCAGCAATCTTAAAAGAAAAAATTTAAACGTTTTATGTAAAGATTTCTCAAGGGCGACTCATACTCCCCATGTGAGAGTCACAAGGCTGTTGAAAATTCAGAAGGGGAGGAGTGCAGTGAATCATCGCGTCAGCACAGCCACCAGGCTCCAGCAAGCTAGCCTGCAAAGTCTTGCAATCATCTGTCCCAGAGGGAAACAAGGGACATCGCAGAAGCAACCACGGCTTCCAAGACACCTGGTGGAAAAGCCATTTAAAAAAAATCTGAATAGAAGCAACAGCATGAATTCTCTCCAGTGACAGTGGCACATGGCCCACACATATGCAAGGAGCTAAGTCAGTCTGGGTTGGTCCCCAGCGTCAAGATACAAATCCACAACAGTCCCTGAAGCCCTAAGATCATGAAAGAAGAAACAGGCAGGAGGCTGGGGTATATATGTGGGGAATCTAAGGGGTCAATATAACGTGTCTCTGAATTTATTCTTCAAGTATTTTAAAGCGGAACTTATGACTTACCCCTTTGTTAGGCCACAAGAGAGGGAAATTAAACAAATGAGGGAAGTGACAAGTATTCAACACTACCACATACCAAACCTTTGGCAAAATTCCACTACCATTTTTACATAAAAAGAAAAACAATTATTTCCATAAACCTGGCGATTCTAGGCAAAGTATTGCAACTTTGGGTTTCCAACTAAAAACTTATTATCCATCTACCAAAATCTGAACAGGCAAAAGCTGACTAAGGAGGCAGGGATACCGCTGTTGCTGACATGTAATTTAAATACGGGGACCCCTCCCTAAACCCCACACAATTCTCAACAGACCAGTAGGGCAAGCAGGTCCAGGCCTGGGGGCACACTGGCATGTCACCAGCCAGAGTGGCAGAAATCCAGTCAACAAACCAGACTGGCACGACAGACAGGATGGGTGTCTGGAGTCTAAGTTCCCCTTCTTCGGCACTATCAAAGAAAATAAAGATGACCCAATGTGGTTAGGTTCCTAGCCACAAAGATCATCTTCTATAATCCACATCATTTATTTCAAAGCAAAGTTGTTTCACTCATCTGGCAGAAGAGAGGTGGGGGAGAGGAGAGGCGCAGAGCAGTCAGGAGTCCTGGCTTCTGCTCCTCAGCACTCACCAGGCTCCTAAGACATGTGCTTGCTGAGCCGGATCACACCTGGAGCAGGTTACTTAACCGTGCTGAGCACTTTTCCTACCTGTGAACCGCAGCGATAACCTCCGCTTATCTCACAGGTTTGGTGTGAAGATCAAACAAAGGAATACATGTAGCAGTACTTAGTAACCTACAGAGCACCATACAGTCAAATGTAAGGAATTATTCTAAATGTCTTCCAACCGTCTGGGACCTCAGCAAAGAGGTTCCAATGTCCTGAAGAAAATAAACAGCTGAGTTTCTTTGGGCCCAGGAAAACAGGGCTCCACTCCACTCTCAGGTTCGCTTCCCCGTCACCCCGCCTAAAGCAGCAGCCCTAAGCCAGGGGCCCAAGGCACTTACGAGCCACGTACTGTGTACTAGGCGCTGGCTTACCTGCTCTTCATGGATTAACCCAAATAATCCTCACAACAAATTGATGAGGGAGATGCTAATATTATACCCATTTTACAGACGAGGAAATGGAGACAGAGAGGCTAAATAACTTGTCCAAGAGCGGCAGAGCCAGGATTCAAACCAGAACATTCTAGTTCCAGAAACAGACTCTCAATAAAATATAATCAACTGAGTAATTAAGGTCCTCTGGCATTACACCACTCCCTACCTGTGCAAGGCAGGAGCACGTGTGCACTCACTCACAGCTGTACCGGCGGGGGAGGCCTCTTTCTGCCCTTAAATCTCTCTCTCTCTCTGTCTCCTCTCTCCTCACCTACAGCTGAACATGAGAGCCGGTCTCCCTCACCCACAGGCCCGGCTGGAGCAGCGTTCCTGAGCCTCCTTGGGGACCTCCATCACCTGACCTCTTTCTCTTCAGGATTTTCAACCTCATCTCTTTGTTGATCCCTTCACCTGCTCCTGCCTATAAACACTGCTCCAATTTCATTCTCCTCCTCAAACCACCCCCAGCTTCTCTCCAGCCGCACTTCCAACTACCTGCCTGACTACCCCAGGTGCTCGAAAAGAAACTAATCCTCCCTCCAAAGCCTCCTCCATCGCCAAGCCTTCTTCATCAGGGTTTAAAGGCTAGGCACCTTTCAGATGGGAACCTTTCCCGGAAGCTCCCAGCGCGGTCTCCCACGCCCCTTCTCTACGGAGCCCACAGCCACCCTTTGTCAGCCTCGTCACCTCCCATCCAGACCTCGGCAATGTCTCCTAGGCACAGCTGCCACCTGGCTCTTCCTAAGCTGTGGCTCCAAAGTTTTCCGATGCTCAGAAACCTACAATCCACCCTTCCTGTCACCCAGAGAAGTCCCTAAAACATTTTCCACGTCTAATGCTTTAAGTCGTGCTTGCTTATCGGAACCAAGGCAGAACATTGCCAGACGGCCAAATCACAGACCTGGACCAAACCAGAAAGGTCCAACATGGCGATGGGGTGCCCTGCGCAAGGGCAAGAAGGGAAGATCTGCGCACGCCCCAACTGCCCCCCGCCCTGAGCCTATGATGCAGAGACCCCTCCCCCTTCACATCCCATAAGAACCCTGCTCACCTTCTCTTCTGGGAGAAGGTGTTTTAGAGCATGAGCTCTCCCTTCTCCAGTTGTTGATCAACAAATAAAGTTTCTGCTCTGAATATTCCGAAGCTGGTCTCATTCTATTGGCGTGAGCAGCTCCAAGCAAAAGGACTCACTTGAGGGTCACCGGTCCCTTAGGCTCGGTAATATTCTCATAGCCTGTGAGACAAACTCCAGATGCCTCACCTGGCTCTGTTGAGCACTCTCATCTCCTACTCTTCCTTCCCTTCTGTCCCACTTTAAGTGGGACTTGCCTGTGACTGAGGCTACCTACCCGAGGCCTGGCTGGTTGGAAGCTGGAGCTCTTATCCTCACACCGCACTGAGGGTCACTCCTCAGTGGACCACTGGCTGGGCAATGCTCATCTCTGTATCCCACCAAGAACCTAGCTGGCATCCAAGCCACTGGATTTCCAGTCTCCAAATCACCACAGCACAGCGGGCAGTCAGGACTTGACTGATGAAGATGACAGATACATCTTAAGATCCCTGGACTGTCAGAGCAGCACATGCTGACACTGAGACCAAGGATGCACCCTGCAATGAAGAGCTCACGTACAGGCCACACACTTCCCTTCTAAGCAAAGCATCTGATTTCCAAAAGTAAGGTGTCCGGCTGAAAGCTGCCTTTACTACGATACAAGGACACTTGGTGCTGATGTCATATCAATAATATTCACTTGGGGAAGGCAGTGTTATGCCCAATACTGAAATAAAACATGAGCTCAGATGTCCTCCACCATATAAGAGAAAAACCCAGTGACAAGGACTACAGAGAGCAGTTCTCAGTTATCACTCTGAGGTTAAACAGAAGAGTGACAATCATATCAAACAGGATCAAAGACCATGGGTCTGAATGTCACTTGACATTTCTGGAGTCTCTAATAACAGGCCTTGTTAAAGCTCCACGTAAGGATCAGGGGCGGGGGTCCAAGTCCAAAGCATGATAACAATTCTTCACAGTTCATCTCGTGGTCACCAACCAGTCTTACAGAGCTATTCATAACCATAAGAACCATCTTATTTAAGCATTTTAAAAATCTGCCAATTCTATGGGGGCTGGCCCAGTGGCACAGTGGTTAAGTTTGCGCGCCCAGCTTTGGTGGCCCGGGGTTCGCAGGTTTGGATCCTGGGCGTAGACCTACACCACTCATCAAGCCATGCTGTGGCGGCATCCCACATACAAAATAGAGGAAGACTGGCACAGATGTTAGCTCAGGGCCACTCTTCCTCAAGCAAAAAGAGGAAGATTGGCAACAGGTGTTAGCTCAGGGCCAATCTTCCTCACCAAAAAAAACTGCCAATTCCTAAAATGTTAACAATAAATTTTATTTTCTTTAATTACAGAAGCAATACCATGCATCACAAATATTCAAAGAGCACACGTGTATATGAAATAACACTGAAAGCTCCTCCCCACTTCTCCACCTCCCACCCCACTTCTCAGATTTAACCAGTGTTAATTTATTAGATCTATGTCTTCCAGGCTTCTAATTCCTCCCTACAGGCAAACCTATACAGATGTGTACACACAAGAGCATACAAGGGCAATACCTTTTAAACAGCCCTTTCACAGATAAATCTCTACTACCCTCCACAGACTGGCTTTTGGCTCTACTTGAACTGCCCTTAACGGTATTTATGTGGGTCCCCAAGGCCAGACTCGAGTCCTTGTCTCTAGCCCTACTGTTTTCTCCGAGGTTTCAGTCCTGCCCATCTTGGAAGTCCTCACTTCTCACAAGCCTCTCCCAAGACTCACTGCCTCCACCAAATATAGCTCTGACTCCTTTCACCTGGTTCCAGCCCCAGTACTCCCCCGGTCAGGCGGGCTGTCCTGGAGCAGAGGCAGGTCAGCCCTAGGCAGCACCTGGCTGATGTTCAGGGCATCCATCCTCACTGCTCAGGTCAGCAGGTGTTCTGCACCCATTGCTCTGAGAGCAATATCTGTTTCTGTCACGTACACTCCACAAGCTCCCATGTGGATCCACAAGGGCAGGAGTGGCTAAACTCTCCCTTAGAGGGCCAAATATTAAATACTGTAGGCTTGTGGGCCACAGGTCCACAGACAACAGGTAAATGATGGGGGTGGGCCTGTCCCAAGAAAACTTTATTCACAACAACAGGCTCTGGCCAGGCCATAATTTGCTGGCTCCTGCCCTAGGATCAAGCAGAATATTTATGAGAATCGCAAAGTTGTGTCTGTGGGGAGAGGTTGCAAGAGTCTTTTCTTGCTTTTGTCTCAACTCCCCCATAAGACCATAAAATCCTAAATGCAGAGCCCAGGTATTACGCTTCCTCTGAAATCCCCTACAGTACTCATCCAGTGTTCACTGATTCAGAAACCATCAAAACTCACCATGAGTTGAAGGAGTTCCACTGGATTATGTAAGAAGTTGAGAAGTGAGAACTGCTGGTTTGGGCTTTAATCCAGGACTTAGTAGTTACAAGGCTAGACCATCTCTACTTTTAAAGGTTAGATCATATGGATATTTCACAACATACTCCAGAGTTTAATTATTGGGTATATGACTGGATAGGAAAGCTTCTTTCAATAATAACAGGAATAGTTCAGGAAAGGCTAAAAAAAAAAAAATGCCCCTTCTGGTATACTTCAACTATAGCAATTGCTAAATCAGACCGTAATAGGAGGCTCCACGAAAGCACATCTGGTCATATGGAGAAGCTCTAAACATTAGCAACAGAATCCTATACTCCAGGCTGCCTTTAATGAATCCTGCTGAAATATTAATACTAACTCATATTCAAATGCTTATAGAACATCAACCACGTGCTAGGCACAGTGAAGAGGTTTCTCCCTCATTGCCTCATTTCCCAGACACCCTTTGAAGCAGTATCATAGCATTTTACAGGTAAGAAAACTAAGGTTCAGAGAAGATTCTCTATTGAGGTCACATGGCTCATAAGTGACAAAACCAGTAATGGGAATCAAGATTTTGAATGCCAAGTTCAGCATTCTCCATCCTATCCCTGTATCCCCACTCCCCAGCTGCTGCACTGTTCAAACTCCAGCTCAGTTTGTACACAGATGTAGCCTCAGATTTTGACAGTGCACCAGAGATGGGCTGTCCCATCCACTAGTGGCCTTCTTTCTACACAAACTTGTTCACTTGCAGAAATAATGACTACCATTTACATCTTTTTAAGTACATCTCCAGGCAGCTGTCAAGTGATGACACATTTCCTCAGTACCACTGACTGTCCTCAACTCCAAGCCTGCACTCGGCCACCCCACGGCAGGCGGAGTGCAGAGCCGGGTCCTCTCACCTCTGCCACTGTCCTGGATGCGTAGAGGTCATGGCAGAACCTGGAGACACACCCAGCTCAAGCTCCAGCGAGGGGAGAAGGAGAGGCCTCCGCAGGAAGCAGAGGGGCTGGCCTGGCAAGTCAGGACAACGCAGGATGGGATGGAGGGAGTAGCACTAGAATCCTGTCCAGAGGTTAAGCTCCCTGCTGTTTCCTTTGCAGTCAAGTAGGCGGACCAAATGGCAGGACATTTGGGGTGGAGGCTGGCCTGGTCTGACTTCAACTGATGGAAATCTTGGGAACTCTGTTTTACAGCCAACTGGCATAAACATATCCACATAACAAAGGATAATTTGTGTGAACACCAAGCTCGCCTGTAGATAAGTGTTTAAGTCACAGTTTTAGAGTTAGATGGGCTCAGCTAGTCTTCACTTGATAGATAACTCCTCTAGCTTGCAGTTTCCTTAAGTGACTTGCCCACAGTCATACTACTAGTTAGTATTAGGCATTTATGAGCTCCAGTACCCTCAAGTTTGAAAAAACAACCCAAAAGCCACAAGACAAAAACAAAACCATGAAAGTAGGTGGGAATATATACCGCCTGCAGGCTTTTTCCTATGGAATGTTCACAGAGCATGGCAACTGAACCTTGGGTCAAGCCAGCAGGCTAAATCTACCCCTGATTTACCACTGGCTTTTGCAGAAGCCACACTGGAGCCAGGAGCATGCCTTGAATGAGATGCCTTATTGGCCAAGGGGAACATCTGCTGAACAGCCATCAACTTGCCTTGCTAAACATGAATAATCTGGTAACAATATTTTGAATTTGAATAAATTAGAGCATAGAAGTCAGAGACGGTGGCTCAAGCCCCCAGTCTGCCATTTACTAGCTATGTGACCTTGGGGCAAACTTGAGCCTTAACACTCACATCTGCAAAACAGGAAAAAGAGCATCACACCTACCTAAAGGGGTTCTGTGAGGTTAAAACAAGCTCAGACGTGTCATGGCAGGCAGCACTATGCAAAAGTTAGGTAACTCCTTTTTCTTTAGTCTCTTGTAATCTAGAATGTCATTTTAAAACAGCGCTATTGAGATAATTTACCATAAAATTCACCCTTTTCACGTATACAGTTGAATGGTTTTTAGTAACAATTAGGTAACTTCTCCCCCATTGTCTCCAGTTTTCCTCTTGTCCACCACCCCTGAAGCATTAATTCACCCTCCAAAGTTCAGCTCAAAAATGGACTCCCCAAAACATTTGTCCTTATCTTTATGAGAGTACTTTCCATTGTAATTTTTTTAATGTATTCACCCTTCCTCCCATCAACTATGAACAAGACAGGGATAGTAACTACTAACATTCACATAGCACTTTATAGACATCTTTCCACATAGGTTAATTCTTTTGATCTACTTTTGTATCCTACACTGTGTCCATAGCAACCACTTTATATTTATGAAATTAGTGAATGACAGTAGTTTGAGGTCCTCTGTGGCCTAAGGATAGTAATAAGAACAAATTTTAAAGCTTCCTTCTCAAAACCTCCAACAGCACACTTGCATCAGAGAGAGGGTTTTTTTTTTTTTTAAGTTTTCTTGACAAAGCAAATATTCCAAAGACTAAGAGGCATGGTCCAAGCACAGGGAAACTTGTTGGGCCACAGCTGAACACTGCTATCACCCAGAAACCAGCTGTAAATCCAGTCCTGATCTCCACCAGCCTCTGAATCCCTCCCCATCTTGCCCCCTCATCTGAAGCCACTGAAGGCCCAATGATTTGGTGATTCAGAAGAGTAAAAGCCAAGAGTCCTGGCCATATTGCAGATGGTAACATATAGTTCTTGCCCTCAAGGAGCCTGCAATCCAGTAGTTCAATTCATACAATATTTCTCTGTCTTTCCACAAGCGCCCTGAGAAGTAGGCATAGCTGTTAACCAATTTTACAGAGAAGGAGACAGGTGCCATAGGATAACTGGTCTGCCCAAGATCACTCTTGGTAAGAGGAAGAGTCAAGACCCACCCCCAGGTCTCTGAACTCAAAAGTCTTTTGCCAGGCAGTAAATGCTGCCGCAGCAGTTTCAACAAAGATTTAGGACTTTAGAGGGATGGCATTTTAGTTGGGGGAACAGGATAACAATGTCACGGATGATGTAGCATTGAACTGGCCTTCAAAGATAGGCAGGGTTTTGAGAGTAAGCAGTTTAATTTGGCTGGAGCGCTGACGCCCTTTACAGAGCTGTGGCTGAAAGGGCAGAAAGGGGCACCTGAGATCAGATTAGAGATGGCCCAATCCAGGCTTCTGCAGTAGGTAATGTGTCATCCTTAAAACACCCCAAAAAGCATCCCTTTCAGGAGTGGAGGGTGGGATAGGGTGACCCTGGAATGAGATGATACCATCTTCACGCCCAGAGGGATTCTTTGTTCCGGGTAATGGGACAAACACTGAAGGAATACAAAGACCTATTCAGCAAGTCGTTTTCTTTCTGCCCACTTGCTAAAATAAAAAAACCTCATCTTCTTTTGATTACTTCTGTTAGTAAGACATCTGATCACAGCATCCATCAAGGAGTGGGAGACACTGGGAAAGATTACCCACATTTGCTCCAGTTTCAGATGGTTATTCTTCAATGCTCTCAGGCCGAAAGGATAACTCATTTCCAACCTCGGGAAAAGCCATTTTAACGGCTGAATTCCTACCCAAGCCTCACTCTGTCCCAAGCTCCCCAAGAAAAAGTTTATAAAAACTACAGTCAGGAGAGATATATACTATTTCTCAAAACTGCAGACATTATTTGGACGACCACAAGGTTTAAAAACCATGCAGTCTAGTAATGCTATTTCATCCTCTGTAAAAATTTAAAATTATGAAAAGCAAAAATTCCCCCAAAATGTATTTCAGGCCTTACAAAGGACAGTTAGTCTGTAATCCCATGACAGAACTTTCTTAGTGCTCAGACTGAACCCAAAGGAGCTGCTATCACAGGTAAGTATTCTAAAAGACCCCTCCCGCCCATCTGTTCAGGTGTACCGAGAGCCTCGCAGACACGAGGGAGTTAATTTGCAGACTAACGACAGGAATGTTTCCAGTTCAGATTTACAGAACTTCTCAAGGATTCTAAGTGTTTTGCAAGAGACTCATGACCAACCTCTGACCTAGCCTGAAAGTCCTAGGAGGAGAGCCCAGTATCCAAGGCCGGCCATCAGCCTTGGATACTGCCTTGAGGTAAAAGGATTTCAGAGGTAAATTACAGCTACTTAATGTGAAGCCTAACTATTAGATCCCTACCTAAAACTCTAGGAAACTGAATCGCTGTATTTTCTTTAGGCACATAAATGTTATTAGTCCTTGAATTTTTACTATATTGATGAGGTCTCTCCATATACCATGTTACTTAATAACCCCAATAATCCTATGAAGTTTTATCTTCAGAAAAAACTGAGCCTTGAAAGAATAACGTGCCCAAAGCCACAGAGCTAGTAAGCAGTCTAGCCGCTGATCCCATCCCACTGCCTCCCCTCCTAACCAGGCACCAGATGTGTGCTCCTCCACAAGCCCACAGTGCTGGGGATCCCCCCATACACAAGGGAAGAGGAAGCCACAGCTCTTCTCCTGGTGTCAGGTCCTTACTGAGTCAGCATCACCTATTTCTGCCTGAGAACTACAGAGAAGTTTAAGGTGAGGTTTTCCTAGTCCAGGGAAACCCCTTAATCTGCCTTCCCCTCTGATTCACTATCCCTTCATTACTGACACACCTAGAGTGTGTACAAGGGCACAGGATTCCCAGAGGCTCACTCATCTTTCATCCTGATCCGGTTTAATCAGCACTATATCCTTAAACATTACTTCCGACCCCCATAGTTTTAAAGGAGAAAATCACAGACACACAAACAGCAGTGAGGTGCTCATGCTCAAGGCTACTAAACCAAGGAAAAGCCGACCCAGAGAGTCAGGACATCGAGTTCCAGGGCCCATCCTGTCGCTAGCTAGAACTATGACAAGGGGAAATTCAATTACCCCCTCACCACCCCCCTCCGTGGGCCTCAGTTTCCAAAGATGTAAAAGGGAATTAGTTGATAAGAAGTAACTTGCACTCTTTAGAAGATCGAGCTGACTTACGTCAAGTACTTAGGACTATTCTAATTTGATGCTTGATGAATTATTTCCTTTCTTTACCTTCCCTCCCAACTTCATCTTTAGGGGAGCAGAAGGGGAAATAAAGTGGTCGGATCTTCTAAATATATTCATCGAGTTCGAGTGCATGTGGCAGATTTTTTTTTTAAAGGCAGGTTAAATAAATAAGATTCTTATCCCTCTCTACCCCTTTTCCTCCTTCCCTCGGCTCCCACATCCTAAACCCAGAAATTAGGTGACCACAGCTGAATGAGCTCAAAACAGGTCAGCAAGAAGCTCCCAGTTGCCATCCCCTTGCAGACCTCAGGGACAAGTGCCTGGCTGCAGAGAGAAACCGGAGACATGGGGGACCTCCAGGGGCTCCACTGCTAGACCAACTTCCCCGGGACCGGCTGGACCCGCGCCCCTCGGGGGACGGGGGCGCCTGAGCCGCTGCATGGCCCGCCGCCCCCCAACTCGCGGCCCCGCCAAGTCCCCACAGCCTGCCCGGGTGGCTGGCAGCCGCTCACCTGCGCGGGACAGAGCAGCAGCAGGAGGAGGCTGAGGGCCGGGCCGCGCGCGCCCATGCTGCGGCGGGGCAGGGAGAGGACGCCGGCAGCGGCTCGGCCGGCTCGTCGTCCCGGGCTGTCTCAGGACACCGCGCCGGCTGATTCAGGGAGCGGGCGTCAGAGGCGGCGGGCTGCGCGCGCAGGTCAGGAAGGAACTAGGCGTCGTCGGCTCCTCCCCCTTTTGGGGGAGGCGCAGCTGCCGTGACGCCCTGGGCCAGTTCTGGGGCGGGGCCGGCCCGGGGTGGGCGGGACAGGGGCGAGGCCCAGACGGGGCGGGGGCGGGGCCCGACCGGGCAGTGCCAGGCCGGCGGCACGACCTCCTCCGCCCTGCGGCTTCTCGGGCCGAGGCGTGCGGCCGGGACTCCCCGAGCCGGGGAGATGAACTTTTGGAATCCGGCCTGGGAGGATATTTCTAGAGTTGTGCCAAAAGTGTATGGTTTTGATGCTTTAAATCATTTCTCCCGTTTGTCTTTCCTGAGTTGGAGACCTTGTGCGAGAAGGTTTTAGCGAATGGGAGTGCTTGGAGACTGTTTTCCCAATTAAGACCCCACTCCTCAGCGGAATATGTGTTTATTTCGGCCCCAAATAGCACTCCGAGCAAGTTCTCCCGAGCCCAGTCACCCCGAAGGAATCCACCCCTGGGCGCTTGTAGCAAACCTCGGGGCGGAGCCGCGCTGTGGCCTGACTGTGTTGTGATCCGAGAGAGCGCGAGGGGAGGAGTGCGGCGGTGGGCGGCGCTGCTGAGCCACCCAATCTCCGTTCACTGGCCTCTCAGCCCACGTTCGGAAAAGCGCTAGAACCGCTCTATCTGCTGGCGGAGCCAAGCGTGGCAGTGAAGCCGTGGGGGGGCTTCCCGTCACCCCCGGGAAGTTTGACCCAGAGATGGGACCGGAGTCCATTTTTTTTGTTCTAAGTCAAGTAACACAAAGATAAAGGAGAAGCATTTTCATTTTTGAGCTTTGCACTTATCATAATCTTTTTTGGTCTTGCACTTATTTTTATTATATGCATTTCCGGTAACATTTCCCCTCTGACTTCAATTATTGAGACCTCTCAAAAGCATGAGTCATTTCCATTTTGAAGTTAAGGAAATGGAGGTAAGGATCTCTTCTCCCAACAGGAGAAGCCAGTTTACAATGAAAAGACAATATCCAGCTGCAACAATGATCAGACCCAGTGCCAGTAGAACCATGATGTAGGTGACATTCTCATCCCTACTCTACAAAGCGGCTGATTCAGTTACTGTCTTTGCCTCCCCACCTCCTCAGCCCTGTGATGTCCACCTGGCTGGCTCCGCACTAAAACTATAGGGATTTCCTCTGGATCTTCAGCCCTAGATTTTCCTTGACGACCTCCTGGCGCTCATCCAACTGTGTGCTCTCCTGCTCCTGGTGAACTGAGATAAAGTAGTATGCTGTAATGCAGGGGTCCTCAGAGTGTTGTCGCTGAACCAGCAGCAGCAGCAGTACCTGGGACCTTGTTAGAAACGCAAATTCCCGGTTGCACTCTAGACCCACTGAGTCAGAGACTCTGGGTATGGGCCCAGCTGGTTGTGTTTTAACAAGCCCTCCAGGTGGTTCCAGTGCACACTCAAATTCCAGAACACTGCTGTAATGTATTCTCTGGATCCTGGTAGATTAGTTGCTCTTCTAAGTTTAGTACAGTCCTTATGGGAAAAAACAAACAAACCAACAAAAATCTTTACTAAATGATTGACTTGAATAAAGGAAATTTCAAGCACCATATGAGACATTCTGGAATGGGCAGAAATTTCGATGCCCCACAAATTGTGTCCACCATTCACTAAAACTGTAACAGATCTTAAGTTAGCATGAAGGAAGGCATCTTAGGGAAAGCAGCAATATTTTAACTATGACCCTGACTCACTAGTCTCTGAGAATGCACTCTAGCCTAGATGATTAAGCTCCTCTTGCTTTTGCAAAATACATGAGCTGCTAGTTCTATGACTTTGCTTACATATGTCTCCCAGCTGTGATAAGATAACTTTGTTCTCTGAGTTCCCCAGGAGCGTGATGGCCTCCAGAAAGAAAAATGCTGCATTGGTATCCATCACGAATGACAAAAGAAAGATAATGTGGTGTCTTGAAGTTGGTCACACCTGATGGTCAACATCCTTAAACACCCTCCTTCCCTACTCATTTCCCCTATATAACTGCCTCAAGATTCTGTGTGATTTTAAGATGGTTCTTTAGGACACTAGTCTGCCATCCTCCGATTATGCTAGCTAATCGGAAAATAAATTTTCCTTTCTCAACCACTGGCTTGTTTGCAATTGATTGGCACCAGATTGTGGTGAGCAGAAGCTGCTTTTTGCTCAGCTACAAAACAGTAACAAAAAGATCTTTTTGCCATATATTTTTGTCTGGCTCTGTTTTTCATACAGCTTCAACATGCCCAAAAGCCTAGGAAATATTTTTAAAATCAATTGTCATAGTTTTAAGAGAAATGTTTTTTGCTGATAACAAAATAATGCATGCTTATGCTAGAGACTTTGAAAATACAGAAAGGTTTAGAGACTACAATAAAAAAATAATTTATAATTCCACTACTATGGATAAGCTATGTCACATTGTGATGCACTTTCTCCTATGAAAATTGTTTTAACATAGTTGAGATCCTAAGAGAAACTTTGTTCAAATAATACTCAATATCACTATCATTATAAACACCAATTCAATATTGACTGCCTCATAATAAAGGACAAGAGGGAAAATGAAATTATTAGACATATGCCTCTTTATAAATGTGCAGAAATATCCTCCAGAAAACTTCTATGCATTTGAAGACATATATGTGAATATAATATATGGACTTTTTAAACAAGTGGGACTATATAGATACAGTTTGCAGCTTGCTTTTTTACATTTAGCAGTATGCTTCTTCACCTCACTGCTTTTACTAGCCCTATAGAATTTTCTGTGTGTATGTAACATTCCCAAAGCCAGAATGATGTAGGTCAGTCTCAGAGTAGTGCCTAAGTCAATGAAATATAGCTCACCAACCAAGTATTTCAAAATAACTCGAGTTCTCAAATTGCACTTCTGGTACATGTGAAGGGTTTGTATGGTTCCAGTAATATCGAAAAAAATCACCTTTCCTTTTCTATCTGCTTCCTCACATTCCTGAGCTTGTCTAGATTCCACAAAGCTTTGCATCTTTATGTACCCTCCGCTCTCCTCATATACTGCATCACAGAAGTCCAAAAGCTGTTGAACGTTTCCCTTAGGGAGAGAAATAAGAACACTGACCTAAGACAAAATTCTCTTTACCTAGCAGATGGAAGGGGAAGGCTAGAAATAGTCATGTTAGTAGTTTTTGATCCATTATATAATTTATTTAACCAATCTCCTGTTGGACATTCAGTTTGTCACTTTTGTTACTGGAAACAATGATGCAATGAACATCCTTGTACCTAAATCATTGTAATCATATACATATAGAACTCTTGGAAGAACTTATTGTTGGATCAAAGGAAATGTTCATTTTAATTTTTATTACTGCCAATTGTCCTCCAAACAGATTGCAGTTTATACCTTTGCCAACAACATATGGAGGTGCCTGATTCCCACATCCTTGCCAACACTTATCTTTGCCATTCTTATAGGTGAAAAATGGCATCTGATTTTACATATTTTAAAAAATATTGTGATGCTTTAATTTGTATTTTATTAATTATTAGTGAGATTAAGAATCTTTTGGGGGGCAGGCCGGTGGCTTAGTGGTTAAGTTTGCGTATTTTGCTTTGGCAGCCCGGGGTTTGCAGGTTTGGATCCCAGGCATGGACCTATGCACCGCTTATTAAGCCATGCTGTGGCAGCGTCCCACATATAAAGTAGAGGAAGATGGGCATAGATGTTAGCCCAAGGCCAATCTTCCTCAGCAAAAAGAGGAAGATTGGCAACAGATGTTATCTTAGGGCTAATCTTCCTCACCAAAGGGGGAAAAATAATCTATTCATTTATAAATGATTTTATTTCTTTTTCTGTGTTCTTCATTTTCTGTTAGATATTCTTTTTCATATTGATTTGTAAAAGCTCTTTATTTATTAAGAAAATTAACTTGGTCTAGGATATGTGTTGCACATACTTTTACTAATTTACTAGTTTTCAGGATTATAAAAAATTATTTCATGTTTTCTTTTAGAGTTTTAATGATTTCATGAAAATAATGATCCATCTGGAATTATTTTGCTGTGATGAGTGATGTAAGGACCCAGCCCCCCTCATCCCCCAAAGGCTAGGCAGTCACATGGATACCTGCTCCTCTTAAGATCATCATTGGTTTTGTGTGGCCAAGTCCAATGACAACTCCTTTGGTCTCATCTCACTTGATCTCTTAGTAGCGTTCCACATGAATAATCTTGCTGTCCTCCATAAAGCATGTTCTTCTTTAACCGTCACTCTCCTGGGTTGCCTCATTGGCTAAGCACCAACTATATCTCATCTTCTAGACTAGGGATGTATATTCATGTTAATAAAATTTCATTACAATGAAATAATTTTGATTTCTTTTACTATAGAAGCTTTTTTTTACCTTCTGCTGATGTGGAAACTTCAAAGTAGGCAGTGATTCAAGTGAGCAAAGAAAAAGGAATGCCTCACTACTGCACAGACTGCAAGCTTGCCTGGTTTCTACTCAAAAACTGAAGTTCAATAATAGAAAATGAAGATAGAGCTGGGCTTCTGGGGTACTAGGATGCAACCAACTTCGCCTGGTGATATCTGAGCCAGTTGCTGATGGACCTGTCGCTGCTTCACCTTGCTCACATTTTTTTACTTTTCCCCCTTGTGTTAGTCAGCTCAGGCTGCTGTAACAAAATACCATAGACTGGGTGGCTTAAAAACGGGGATTTATATCTCACCATTCTGGAGGCTGAGAAGTCCAACATAAAGATACCAGCCTGTTCACTTTCTGGTGAAGGTTCTCTTCCTGGCTTGTAGATGGCCACCTTCTTCCTGTGTGCTCACACAGCCTTTCCTTGGTGCATGTGTGTGAAGAGAGAGAGAGATCACTCTCTTCCTCTTCGTCTTCTGCTAAGGCCACCAATCCTATCGGATTAAGGCCCTATAGCCTTATGACCTTATTTACCTTAGATACCTCCTAAAAGTCCTGTCTCCAAATACTAACACATTGGGGGTTAGGGCTTCAACATATGAATTTTGGGGGAACACAGTTCAGTCCGTAGCACCCCTTCCTTTGCTCAGGGCTGCATTGTGACTTTTGTGAGCTCTAGTCACCTTTGCCTTTAGGGGCCCTTTCTTCCTTAAAAAAAAGACACTGAAAGTTATATTTTATAACTGTATTGGTATAAAGACAGATATAATCCAGGATGGATTTATTATTATATATTCATTATTATTATATTCTTATTTTTCTTCTTATTTTAAAATAAATTAAAATTAAAACATTTTCATGGGACCTTAAAACTATTGGGAACACTAGGCACTGTGTCTACCATGCCTAGTGGAGAAGTTGGCCTGTTTTTGCTGCTAATGCTGTATAACTCCCTGTACTATTTACAGACATTGTAAGTTTTGCTGATAGATTGCCCCAAAACGATGCAGGACCAGCAGCTAGAGCTGGCTCTAAAAGAAGCACCTGTAGGTAGTAGAAGCCTGTCCAGTTGAACAGAGGGAACAGGAGCAGATGACCAGCTCACACCTGTCTCCCTCTGTCAGGCTACACACTGCCAACACATTTTGGTGAAATATAGACCTTGAGCCTTGAGTTAAAGCCTAGGGAGTTTCAGATTGAGGATTTTTGAGACCCTCTTTGGGTAATAGACTTTTTTCTTTTTTACTTTTTTTATTAAGATATACATATATAAAGTGTACAAAGTTTACATGTACAGCTCAATGAATTTTACATACTCCACACTTATATTAGTTATCTATTACTGCATAACAAATTATCCCAAAACTTAGTGGATTAAAAGACCACTTATTATATCACAATTTCCGTCGGTGAGGGATTTGGGTGGTTCTGGGTGGTTCTGGCTCAGGCTCCCTCATGAGGTGTGGTCAAGATGTCAGCCCAGGCTACCATCATCTGAAGGCTTGACTATGGCTGGAGCATCTGCTTCCAAGATGCTGCTGGCAGGAGGCCTTGGTTCCTCTCCCTATGGCCTGCTCCATAGAGCTGCTTGAGTGTTCTCAAGCCTTGGCAGCTGCTTCCACCAAAGTGAGTGATCCAAAAGAGAGCAAGGCAGAGCCACAATGTCTTTTATGATCTATCCTCAAAAGGGACATGCCATCACGTTTGCCATTATGGGAGATCAAAATTGGCCACCTCAAAATATGTCTCTTTACCTTGATTATTTTCTCTGACGGAAATTTGACCTCCCTCACTAACTGCGTAAACAAATTTAACTCTGGGTATGGATAGACTGGCAGGGTCCTTGCTAAGCCCATTCTTATCAAAGTTCTGTTTACAAAACATTTACTTTTGTAAAGGTATCTCCCTCTCTGTCTTGGGAAGAAGAGGGGATGACCTTATCTCTGGAAACTCTTATCACTATGGAAGGAGAGGACTTAAATCTGCATACTCTTGATTGCTGTGCTTTCTGGTAACTCTTCCTGTAGCTGTCTCCTCTCCTATGCCCAACATCCTCCTTTGTCTACCTGAGTGTGCTATTTAGGGTGAAAAACCTCCACCATTTGTTGAGAAACTCAGTTTCCCTGGTTTCTCCCATGTATACATGTTATTAAATTTTTTTTTACTTTCTCCTGCTATTTGGTCTCAAGTCAATTTAATTTGTAGCCCAGCCAGAAAGGACTCGGAGTGGGTAGAGGATAGTCTTCCACCCCTTCACCATATTCTACTGATCACACAGACTAGTCCTGACACAATGTAGGAGGAGGACTACACAAAGACAAGAATACCAGAAGAGGGGAACATTGGGGGCCTTCTTGGAAGCTAGGTACCACAAATCCATGTAGCTACCACTCAGAGGAAAGCTATAGGACACTTTCAGCACTCCAGAAGACTCCCTCATGCCTTTTCCCAATCAATATTATCACCCCTCTCTGACCAAGAGGTAGCCACTATTCTATTTTCTATCACCATATATTGGTTTTGCCTTTCTTGAACTTCATATAAGTGGAATCTGGTTTGTGTCTGGTTCCTTTCACTCAACGTTATGTCTGTGAGAATCAGCCACATTGCTCATAGCAGTGGTTCACCCATTTTTATTGCTGAGTAGTACCCATGTATAAAAATACCATGGAAGCTCTGAGAACAGGAACAAAATGAGGGTGCCCACTCTCACCACTGTTATTCAACATAGTACTGGAGGTTTTGGCCAGAGTAATTGGGCAAGAAAAAGGAATAAAAGAAATCCAAATAGGCAATGAAGAAGTGAAACTCTTGCTGTTTGCAGACTACATGACTTTATATATAGAAAATCCTAGAGAATCCATTGGAAAACTATTAGAAATAATCAACAACTACAGCAAAGTTGTGGGGTACAACATCAACTTACAAAAATCAGTTGTATTTCTATATTCCAATAATGAACTAAGAGAAAGAGAACTCAAGAAGACAATCTCTTTCACAATCACAACAAAAAGAATAAAATATCTAGGAATAAATTTAACCAAGGAGGTGAAAGACCTATACAATGAAAACTATAAGACATTATTGAAAGAAATCGATGATGACATAAAGAAATGGAAAGATATCCCATGCACATGGATTGGAAGAATAAACATAGTTAAAATTTCCACACTGCCTAAAGCAATCTACAGATTCAGTGCAATCCCAATCACAATCCCAATGACATTCTTCAAGGAAATAGAAAAAAGAATACTAAAATTCATATGGGGCAACAAAAGACCCTGAATAGCTAAAGCAATCATGAGAAAAAAGAACAAAGCTGGAGGCATCACAATCCCTGACTTCAAAATATACTACAAAGTGATAGTAATTAAAACAGCATGGTACTGGTACAAAAACAGACCCACAGATCAATGGAACAGAATTGAAAGCCCAGAAATAAACCCACACATCTATGGACAGCTGATCTTCGACAAAGGAGCTAAGAACATACAATGGAGAAAGGAAAGTCTTCAATAAATGGTACTGGGAAAACTGGACAGCCACACGCAAAAGAATGAAAGTAGACCATTTTCTTTCGCCATACACAAAAATTAACTCAAAATGGATCAAAGACTTGAAGGTAAGACCTGAAACTATAAAATTCCTGGAAGAAAATATAGGCAGTATACTCTTTGACATCGGTCAGAGGGATCTTTTCAAATTCCATGTCTACTTGGACAAGTGAAACAAAAGAAAAAATAAACAAGCGGGACTTCATCAGACTAAAGAGCTTCTGCAAGGCAAAAGAAACCAGGATCAAAATGAAAAGACAACCCACCAGCTGGGAGAAAGTATTTGCAAATCATATATCTGACAAGGGGTTAATCTCCTAATAATATATAAAGAACTCACACAACTGAACAAGAAAAAAAGAAACAACCTGATCAAAAAAGGGCAGAGGATATGAACAGACATTTTTCCACAGAAGATATACAGATGGCCAATAGGCACATAGTTCAACATCACTAATCATCAGGAAAATGCAAATCAAAACTACACTAAGATATCACCTTACACCTGTGAGAATGGCTATAATCACCAAGACAAAAAACAACAAATGTTGGAGAGGTTGTGGAGAAACGGGAACCCTAATTCACTGCGAGTGGGAATGCAAACTGGTGCAGCCTCTGTGCAAAACAGCATGGAGATTCCTCAAAAAATTAAAAATAGAAATACCTTATGATCCAGCTATCCCACTATTGGGTATTTATCCAAAGAACCTGAAATCAACAATCCAAAGAGGCTTATGCACCTCTATGTTCATTGCAGCATTATTCACTACAGCCAAGAAGTGGAAGCAACCCAAGTGTCCCTCCACTGATGATTGGATAAACAAGATGTGGTATATATATACAATGGAATACTACTCAGCCATAAAAAAGACAAAATCATCCCATTTGCAACAACATGGACATGGTATTATGTTAAGTGAGATAAACCAGACAGAGAAAGACAAACACTTATGATTTCACTCATATGTGGAAGATTAACACACAGACATAGAGAACAGTTTGGTGGTTACCAGGGGGAAGGGGTTAGGGGGTGGGCACAAGGGGTGAAGGGGCACATTTATGTGGTGACTGACAAACAATAACGTACAACTAAAATTTCACAATGTTATAAACTATTATGACATCAATAAAAAAAGTGAAAAAAAAATGATGAGGTCATTAGGGTGGGTCCTAATCCAATATGACTGGTGCCCTTATAAAAAGGGAAAATTTGGACACAGAGACAGACATGCACAGAGGGAAGACAGCCATGTGAAATGGAGGGTTGGAGTAATGCATCCATAAGCTCAGGAACACCAAAGATTGCTGACAAACCACCAGAAGCTGGAAGAGGCAAAGAAAGATCCTTCCCCGGGCCGGCCCCGTGGCTTGGCAGTTAAGTACGCGGGCTCCGCTGCTGGCGGCCCGGGTTCGGATCTCGGGCGCGCACCGACGCACCGCTTCTCCGGTCATGCTGAGGCCGCGTCCCACATGCAGCAACTGGAAGGATGTGCAGCTATGACATACAACTATCTACTGGGGCTTTGGTGGGGAAAAAGATAAATAAATAAAATCTTTAAAAAAAATAAATAAATTAAAAAAAAAAAAAGAGATCCTTCCCCTACAGGTTTCAGAGGGAGGTTGACCCTGTGACACTTTGATTTTGGACCTCTAGCTTTCAGAATTTTGAAACAATAAATGTCTGTTGTTCTGAGCCACGCAGTTTGGGGTACTTTGTTATGGCAGCCTTACATGGAGGTGGTGTCTAAAGCATAGCTCAGGCTCTGACATAATTCAAAGAACACATCATTACCAGGAGACAGCTGAGACTCCAGTGGGGGTGATATCCGATTACTACTTAATGGTTACTCTCAGTAGAAAATAAAGAACACACACTGAAAAAAAAAATACCATGGCAGACATTTGAGTTGTTTCCAGTTTGGGATATTATTAATAAAATTGCTATGAACATTCTTGTACATGACTTCTGTTTCAAATATGCACTCAATTCTTTTGGGTTTTGCAATAGACTTTTAAAACTCCATACTCAAGCAAGCCGAATTTTACAGACATCATTTAAAATAGCTTACAGCTAAACTCATGACTTTAGTGTCAGTGGTTATGACTGACTTAGGAATGGGCATTGTTGGTCAGACTTATGGTAAAATATTATTCACCCTAGTAATGATGCTTGAATTGGTGATTAATCCGGTCGTCGGTTGTGGTGTAACCTCCACTCAAAGAGGATGCTACCAGTGTGGGATCACTTGAAACTTGGCAGTTTTTCACACTGGCATTCCCTTCTCTGGAGGATTCGGCCACATGACACAATTTCCTCTGCCTACAGTGGTTTCTGGTCTAATCTTTCCTAACATAAGGAGTCCACCTCCTGTAAACTGAAAGCTTCCTTTCTAAGGCTATTCTTAAATCTCCCACTGTGGGAAGTGGGCACAACAACAGCACTTCCCTCATAAAAATGTGAGGGTTAAATCCTAGTGAGGGAGGGAAGAGGAGACTGAAGATGGGAGTCGTAATTCTTTCTGCTGACAGTCAAAGCTGACAAGGCATCTAAGAACTGGAGCTCTTTAATTAATTTCCTTCAAGTGTTAAAACGTGACTTCACTCATATTTTAAAATTATCTTAAAGTATTGCTAAAAATAAGGGAAATGGCACCAGGAAAAGATTCTAAGACTTTCCAGACCCACTAGTGCATAAATTATTTAGCTGAAGGCCAAGTACAGTCAGAGAGCCTGGAGAAAATCCCTCTGTATTACTGGTTTATCTCGTGTTCGGTAGGTTAAGCAAAGAGACAGCCCAGGCGCCCAGCAAGAGGAACGTGAAATAAATTATTCTAATTTTGCCTAGAGAGCATATAACTTGTTTTGTGTTTGTTTGTTTTTGTTTTTCTCCATGTTTGGAAGCACAGTTAAGTATAAAGGCATGAGCTGATTGGGACAACAGCATGAAAAATCCTAACATGGTAAGGCTATGCTCACAGCTGTGCCTCAACGTGGTTCTATGCACTAGTTTCTTTGCATCTTGTGACAGTAAGATAAAACTCACTCATTAAAACCAATCGACCAGCAAGGTAAACGTATTTTCTCATTTTACTATGAAGCTACTGAAACATTAACTCACAGGCCCACCTACGTGGCACCACACAGATCTTGCATGTCTACAGTGTAGCACAAAGTACTTTCCTGGTGACAAAGCAGAGGCAATGCATGCTGATAGCTGCCCACGATTCCTAGAAAGTGTTAGGAGTGGCCTCACAAATACAGTTTTAGTCACAACTAGAATCATTTGAAGACAACCATGTATTTTGATTTAATGTTAGCTCCAGGTCCTGACCAGTCACTGTCCTCATTCTCTCCAACACAGGGCAGAGTTCTCTGATGACTGAACAAGCTCACCAAGGGCAGAGTTGTAGAGCAAAAGGAGTCTGGAATTTGTCAGCCCTGGGGTCGTATGGCTACACTTCTTCATGGGTTTGTTGCCTGCTCTCCTCTCCATGAGACTTTCTCCTCCCTTGATATATTTCCCTTTCCTATCCTGTCCATTTCATCTCATCTCCTTTGCTGACTTCCCTTCTTCCTTCAAAGTTCTGTCTCAGTTTACCTTCCCTTTGCCTCTCCCCGTAGTCTCTCTGGGACTTATTCGTCTGATAACTTTCACCATCACCTCTGCACAGATGATGCCCAAATCTGTAACAACAGCCTTGTCCTAAACATTAAGCTGCTATTTCCAACTGCCTTCTGGAATCTATTTCACACCATCTTCAAACTGAACATATCCAAACTCTCTCTCTCTGTCCCCACCCCAGCTCTGCTGTTCTTCCCTACTTCTTAACACAGTCATTGGCGCCACCCACCATGTAAACTTTGTGTGCAAAACAGAGTTGACATAGCAGGCCTGAGACTGCTATCCTTAGACAGTCTTGCTTACAAGGCTGGCCCTTGGCTGGCATCTGGAGACTTGGCTAGCAAACAGCTCCCTATACTGATATTAAACTTCTCCCTAAATGATAAGAATGGTTCACTGTGCCTAAACTGTTTGTACAAACAATGTGGTTTATGCTGAATGCCTGTTTTCCTTCTGGAAGTCTGGTATTTTGGTAAATGCTAGGCAGAGGGCGCCGATGTGACCCTCCCGATTAGAAGCCTGGATGAGTCTCTAGTGAGCTTCCCCATAGACAACACTTCACAACGTTGTCACAGCTCTTTGCTAGAGGAAGTAGGCTCGTCCTGTGTGAGTTCCCTGGGAGAGGACTCTTGGAAGCTTGCACCTGGTTTCCTGCATCTTCCCTCCACCTCCCTTTCCCTTTGCTAATTTTGCTGTATATCCTTTCGCTGTAATCTTAGCCACGAAAATATCCGTTGATGAGCCTAGTGAGTCCCTCTAGCAAATCACTGAAACCAGGGCTGGTCTTGGGTACCCCTGACACATCTTAGTGTAATTCCTAACTCTCCTTTCTTTTCCTCACCCTCCGTGTTCAGTTAATCACCAATTGTTATCAGCTCTACCTCTAAATATATAAAAAAAGATGCCCCATATTCTCCACCCTCACCACCTTGATGCTACAACTGTGACTCCATGTGAGCCCCACTGTCCCCCGCTATCTCCCACTAAAAAACGCAAAACCCAAAGACTGAAGGACAGCACCAAGCTGACGCTATGAGGGAGGGTATCGCTCAAAGCCAGTTTCCTCAGCTGTAGAGTGGGGTGATAATAGTGCCTATTTCCTAGGGTTGTGGAAGTCAATGAGAAAACGCATACCAACTTTATGAGAGTACATATGTGAAGTGCTTAGCACGTAACAGTCCTTCAGCAAATGTTAGCCGCTGTTCTATTGTTATCACTAATAATCTGCAGCCTCCACCTGGTCACTACCTGTGAGGCTCAGCCAGTTCTAGCACCAAAACCACTTTTTTATGAAATTAGGACCTCAGCTTCTCACCACTATAATCTGTAGTGCAGGCCCACCCTGAAACGCAGGCATCTCCATCGATTCCAAGTAGCCTGGCATTTGGGGTGCTCTTTTCCTCTGACTCCCTGCCCCAGCGTGGAGGTAATGATGAGGCACAGCTTTCTTGCGGTTGCAGAGGGAGCAGGGGAGGAGGCCAGAAGGGCCAGGAGTCTCCAGATTCCTGATGTGATCACCGCAAATATTTGTTTCCTAAATATTTGTTGTGCAAAACCACCAGTTATTTCAAAAGAAAAAGCCACTGCAGAGAAGTGAAGAGCCAGGAGCATTATACATAATAAAAACAGAAATTAAGACGTTCTCACACACACACCAAAGATCAATATGTGAGGTGGTGGGTGTATTAAGTAACCAGATGTGAGGAATCCTTTCGCAATGCCTACGTATATCAAATCATCACAATGTACAATTAAGAGTTTCTATCTTCAGTATCATCCGTGATTATCACAGGAATTTCTGTCTGAATGAAAACCCTTTTGGGATCATTACGAGAGTTCTCCACAGTAGAAATAATGAAATCATAGGTCCATAGGTAACATAAAGCTTAAAGATCCAGTCAGGATTCCAAATATCAATGTATTTATCAACAAAGCTGAATTATTCACTCTAAAATTCCATGCTATTAAAAATCACGTAGAGGGCCAGCCTGGTGGCGTAGTGGTTGGGTTCATGCTCTCTGCTCTCTGGCGGTCCAGGGTTCACAGGTTTGGATCCCGGGCACGGACTTACGCACCACTTGTCAAGCCATGCTGAGGCAGGCGTCCCACATAAAGTGGAGGAAGATAGGCACGGATGTTGGCCCAGGGCCAGTCTTCCTCAGCAAAAAGAGGAGGATTGGCAACAGGTGTTAGCTCAAGGCTAATTTTCCTCACCAAAAAAAAAAAACCAAAAAACCACATAGAAGTAACTTCTGATTAAAAATGAACTGAAAAAGCAGCAAAGGCAAATTGGGTAGCATATTAACTTTATTTGGAATTATAACACAGAATATGACACCAAACAAATAGATATAATGAAAAACTTTTGTGGTTCAATTAAGCAAACAGTTTGCATAGGAATTTCTAGTTCTAAGTCTTAGGATACAGAGCTGATCAAATCGTAAATTAGATTAACATAAAATAAGAATTATCCATCTGTGTGCAAAATAAATACAATTTAACTTTAATAACAGACCTTTACTTCAGTCTTTGGTGAGTGATTAATATAATCATCTTCCCTGCTACACATATCATAATCTCATCTAGACCAAATGTGATCCTTTTAAGCCAGAGACCTCTTACCTACAATAAGGAGGCTCCATTAAATATTGTTAAAGCTACTGGATTCATTTTTATGGCCCTAATACCGATCAAGAGCATTATCCACTTAAAATGACCTAATGAATAGGCCAAGGACAACATGTTTTGGTGAAAAACATTAAGTTTGTGATTTCATCCCATTTTGTCTTTTGGAACTTTGTTATCAGTACCCATAATATTGTTTTGATTTATGTCAGTGATGAGCAACCATTTTTGGCCTAAGGGCTAAGGGAAAAAAATGTAAAGCATTTAAGGCCACATTATTTTCATTCACAAAATGAATATAGTGTTATGAAATTCCCACAAGGGAAAATGTGTATTTGTACAACTTTGTTAAATAAAAGAAAAGTCAATGAGGAAACTGGCATGCTTTTTCGCTACTAAGATATTTATATCTCGGTGTTTTAGCAATACAGAGCTTTCTAATTTTTTATCCTGAAATTAAATTGCAGACGTTGCATAGCTAGTCAGGCCGTAGGTATCGCAGGGGGCTCTGTGGGTTGCTCATTACTGGCTTTGCTTGTGATATTGATTAAAATAAGCTGATTTTTGTTGACATTGTTTTATTGATCATAATAAACTTTAAGAGAATATCTTCTAATTTCAAAATTATATTCCATTGTTTACTGACGTAAAGACAATGCTTTTGTCTTTGTCTTGTGGTTTGTAATTTTCTGAATTTACTGTAAGTTGGTTAAAGAAAAAATTGGGGGATTACATTTCCCTCCGTCTTAATATGTCTTTACATAAAACACTGGCTGCAAACCAGAGCAGAACATAAACAGGAAAACTAAAGATGTGTTTAAATAACAGAAATACCGCCACTGTTTATTATGGTAGATTACAAAAAGAAGGTTTAATTTGTGTGTGTGCAATTAGGCACTGCCTGAGGCATTTAGACACCATTGATTATAAAGTGCATTCGAAGGACTAATTCAATAAAATTCAGGTTTCTTTCTCAGAATCAATCAGCTCAAGAACATGCATAGGTAAACACTTATTAAATACTAATAACAGTCTTTTGTTACTTATACTCCTGCAATAGTAACAGCAACATATCATATTTGCATATATCACATGTTATCCAAAGACCTCAAAGTCATTGTAGCCAGCAATGTGGTACTGGAAGCTCAAGGTTCCACAGCACATTAAGTCTACTTTCTTACGGCATGGATAATACATTCCTAACAATAGAACCAAAATAAAAGCTCAAAGAGACAAGCCTAAATATCTTGTGGTTTGTAATTTTCGGAATTTCCCAATTTGCCACTTGTATGCTACCATACCTACAATATTGACTCTAGGTAAAAATGATTTTTACATGTTAGAAAAAGATGAGGGTCAACTCACGAATGAACAATTTGTCTTTTTTATAGTTCAACAGTCCATCTTTGAAAAGCACGTGGTGGAATGTCAGAAGTGGCTTTTTAATAATGTAACTTTATACATCACTGATTCATAATAATCATGGCTACAGTCCTTCGGTAGAAGAAAACATTTTATACTGGAATGACATACATATATATATATAAAATATGATGGAGCCATATCTTTTAGCACACTTACATTTAACATAAAAGTAAAAGTGCATCGAGTCATTGAAGGTCAGACTTTCAGTCTTTCTGCCTCCTTGCTTAAACCTCTTAAAGAGTTTACCAACTAGAGTTTAACTGAGAGACCCAAGTTAGTGTAGTTTAAAACGAGTTTCTGTGGAATCCAGGAATCCGCCAGGCCCACTGGAGTGGGGTTACAGCCAGCGTGAGAGGCCCACGTAAGTGAGGGGAGGGGTCCCTGAGCTGTTCTGTTCTTGGCTCAGTGCACAGAGCACGGCTCTTCCCGTTCAGGGACCCAGGGTGGGCATTCGGGACATTTTCTTTCTTAAAAGAATTTCCAACACTATTTGAAAAGCAATTTCTTTTTGGGCAACGTGGTTACGGTTTCTATGTTTCAGTCAAATACGGAACTAAGTTAGCTCTTCCTGCGTCCTTCTTTACTTCGGAGGAGACGCAATATATGTTCATTTTTGGTTAGTTCTGCCGGAAGTTCATTGGCCTGAAAGAAAACGAGATAGGCATTAGTGAATTCCATGGTTGGTGTGTTTTAGGGACTCAAAAGATCCTCTGACCCAAACTTGCTCCTCCACTGGTGAAAAACTCCACTGGACTCACTCTTTGTATTAAGGCATTAAAAGTCTCCTTTAATTAGTTGTATAAATATTACCTGTTATTTTCCACCTCATTGTTAGGGTTTTTTCTATCTAGCCATATCCCTTGCTCGACCGTAATCTCCAGGAGACCAGGGTCCATGTCTTATTAATCATTGTATCCTCATTTCCAGCACAACACCAGCATATCTCGTAGGTGCTCAATAACTATTGGGAACACTAAATTTTTTTGTGTGTGTGTGTGAGGAGATAAGCCCTGTGTTAACATCTGCCAATCCTGCTCTTTTTGCTGAGGAAGACTAGCCCTGGGCTAACATCTGTGCCCATCTTTCTCTACTTTATATGGGACGCCGCCACAGCATGGTCTGACAAGCAGTGCGTCGGTGCGCGCCCGAGATCTGAACCCAGGCTGCCAGCAGCGGAGCATGCGCACTTAACGG
The DNA here is from genome assembly GCF_020826845.1 of Diceros bicornis minor. Taxonomy (NCBI): domain Eukaryota; kingdom Metazoa; phylum Chordata; class Mammalia; order Perissodactyla; family Rhinocerotidae; genus Diceros; species Diceros bicornis. The sequence goes on along the minus strand of NC_080755.1, from coordinate 11,825,046 downwards.
CTACACCATGGGGCTGGCCCCCTGGGAACATTAAATTTGATACTTTACATTTAATTAGTTTTTTATATGAGGCAGTCTGTCTGCTAGGGACTTGAGACTCAGGACTGGTATCTTTTGATAAGAAGGCCGAGTTAGGAAACATCCAGAGCACACGAGATACCTGGAAAGAGCAGCCGTAGCGGCCTCCACTTCCCAGCTGACTCAGTCTCACTGTTTGTCCTTCCTCTTCATATGCTGCTGGGACACACTCTTTACACATTTATTTAGTGAGCCAGTCTCTACCACATGCAATAGATGTTATGGGCAGTGGTTCCCAAACTTTTTGGTCTTAGGACATTTTTACACTCAAAAATTACTGAGGACCCCAATGAGTTTTTGTTTTTTACTTATTAGAAATGAAAACTGAGAACAAATTTAAAATACATTTATTAATTCATTAAAAACAATAAACCTATCTAGGTTTAACCTAGAGGTTAACATAAATAACATATTTATGAGAAATAAACACATTTTCAAAAACAAAAATGTTAGTGAGAAGAGTAGCATTTTTAACAGTTTTGCATATCTCTTTAATACATAGCTTAATAGAAGACAATTGATTCTCATATTTGCTTCTGCATCCAATCTACTGTGATATGTTGTTTTGGTTGAAGCGTAGGAAGAAAACACAGCTTCACACCGATAGGTAGCTGGAAAAGGGAGGAGCATTTTAACAGCCTTTTCAGATCATTGTAGATATTCTTCTCTGAGGATACACCAAGACAGGACAAGTGGTAGCTTCTTAAAGGTTAACTGCAATGTGGAATTTGCAACCATATCAATGAACTTTTTGTCCTCTGTTACATCAAAATGCATAGGTCTATTTATCTGCAGGTGGGTGTTTTACCTATGCATGATTTGTAACATCATGCACTGGTCGTTTAGAAGATATCAGTTCACTGAGTTATGCAGATCTTCCAGATGCTGACACATTTCATTACATAATATCAAAAGATCACATTCATTAATATTACCACTGATTCATCAGAAAAGCCTTTAAGTTCTGGGAAGCTGTCAGGCTCACGTGGTGGTTACAAGTCGTTCTCTCAAGTAAAAACGGTGTTCCATGAAAACAGTGGCTGGTTCACGTTACAAGTTAAATAGCTGCTTATGTGCTTTTCTTGGAGACGCCCAGTGCAGCTCAGGGCACAGCATGAGTGCTTCAGGTGTACTTCTCATTTTGTCACACAGAATATTAAAAAGAGGTACAGGGGCCGGCCCAGTGGTGCAGGCAGTTAAGTGCTCGCGCTCCGCTGCGGCGGCCCGGGGTTCGCCGGTTCAGACCCTGGGCATGCACCGACGCACTGCTTGGCAAGCCATGCTGTGGCGGCGTCCCATATAAAGTGGAGGAAGACGGGCACGGATGTTAGCCCAGGGCCAGTCTTCCTCAGCAAAAAAAGAGGAGGATTGGCAGATGTTAGCACAGGGCTGATCTCCTCACAAAAAAAAAAAAGAGGTACAGCAAGGGTCAAGATTTAATAAAATTAAAATTGTTTACTGCTTCATCAAAGCTGCTCTTAAGTAAAACTGGTATTTTTGTAAAATAACTTACAAAGGTTTGTAAATCATGTGCCAGAACAGTTTGGTGCCCCTGCTTTGCTGTGTACTGAGGGGTGAAAAGTTTCAGCCACCACAGCTTTTGCACCATTAGAGCAAATGTCAGCACAGTGAAAAAGGCCAATAACGTCTTTGTGTTATTAAGAATATTGTTTTGACCTCTTACAGCTCCTGAAGGGTCTTGAGGACCCTCAGGGGTCCAGGGACCACACTTTGAGAACTGTTGTTATAGATGAATTGAAAGGATGTTCTTGGAATTTCAGGGGAGGCAGTGAAAGCGTAGAAAGGCACCCAGAATGGGGGAGAGCTTGGATGTAGATGTTGCTTGTCTCACATATTTTTCTCTCCTATAGCCACACCTGGACCCCGAGCTGCTTTACCTGGGACCCTGATCCTAGGTGAAGCTCCTGCAGTCCCCAGCTTCTAGGCTAGATCCAGCTCCCTGACCCCCACCTGCGGGCTGGGACCTCACTTGTTGGGGACTATGTAAGGGCTTGTTGGGAATTATGAGTCAGCCACAAGTGGTCTGCTGGGTAGCATACCCTGTAGCTGCACTCCAGCCCACGCCAAGGACCCTTGATGCTGATGCTGGACTGAATCAGACAGGAATTGTCATGCTATGCTACTATAGACCAGAGTCTCCTCCATGGGGTCAAATTCTACTATCAGTTCCTGCAGGAACAGACATTGTACAGGCCTAACACCTGAGCCTGCAGAGAAATGCTTCTGGCAAACAGACCGAAGGTCCATCCACTCTCAGAGTACACTCCGGAATAACTGAGTTGTTTTGCACTGGTTATTGGTCCTTAGTAAGCAGGCTGGCAGGTAGCCAGAGGGTCCTCTGGAAGTCAGGCAGAAGGGATCTAAGAAGTTGTACCTCTGTCTACAAGCTTGCTGGCTTATAGCTGCCTTATGTGACCATCTCCACGAATGTCCATATCTTTTACCATTAAAATAAGCTTTATACCCTCAAACTGTGTTGCCAAGTTTTGGTCAACCACATCACTGTTCTCTGTCATCCAGATAGTTCTAAAAACCTGGTCTCATTTCTCCTCTCCCGATTGGTCCCACTGAATCCTCAGGTTGCTGAGGTCATGAGGACTGTTGTGATGGCTAGTGCCCCCAGCTGGCCCCTAAAGGCATCTGATTCATTATGAAGCAGGACCATAGGTCCATATTCATGATACCACAGCATCCAACCACTAGATCTCCCCCTTGTTCCTGGGAGACAGAAGATGTGTTCTGAGTCCTCAATTGAGGGTATCGGGAACATGGCTCCTGCACCCTGGGGATGGCTATTGCGTGGGGATGGCTATTGGGGTCATGGGTTACCTTCTCCTCAGGCATCTGCCTCAAAGGCCGCGAGCAGAAGTGCTGGAAGCCCTGGAGCAGAAAAGTGCTCTTGTACTGGCTTAGAAGTCACTCTCCAGGAAGCCTGCAATAGCACCCTTTACTACCCTGCTGATAGCTCTTGTTACCCTGGACTGCAACTGCTTATTTCATTGTCTTTATTCCCCAGTAAACGCTGAGCTCCAAAAAGGTGGAGACTGTGAATCTCATTCACCATGTGTCCCCAGCACATAGCACGGTGCACGGTATTTAGTAGGCACAGACTCAGTGTTTGCTGAATGAATGAATGAAGGCCAAGAATACTCCCTCAAGAGTCTGGGTGGTTGCTGGAATCTGAACACTCTTGCTTCTGGAGCTGCCTTTAAAGAGGCTCATTTATGGGGTGGCTGGTGGGCGGGGGTGGCTTCCCTGGCAGCTACTCCTAGGTCTCTAAGAGCTTCTGCAGTATGAAAGTCCAACATGAACAGCCCACACATATATTCAAGTAGCTTTAGGAAGGGTCCAAAGTCCAGCACTGTGGTCACAGGAAATTCCCCATAACCTTTATTGCAGAGATTCCAGGAGACACACAAGGAATTGCATTTTCCAGTTTCTATATAAAGGTACTAACGCTTCCCCCTTGCCTTAACTCAGGACTGGATGGCTTAGCAACAAAGACTGATCTCTTTAGGAAGTCTGTGTCCAAGGTCCGAAGACAACAGAGCAATTGTGATTTCAGCTGGCTTATCACATGGCCAGGCCAGCTAATGGAAACAAATCCAAACATCTCAGAAGAGACAAGAGAAATGCTGTCTTCAAGCAGTTCTACAGCAGGAATGGGGAAATAATAATTCCACGTGCTAAGTGGAATGAAAAAAAAGAGACTCTTGGCATGTAGTTTAACTGCACTTCTTAACGACTTCTTTTCAAAATGTCATAAAATACTATATACTTTTGTTTTTACTATTTAAAAATTTAACACAGTAGGGGCCGGCCCGGTGGCGCAAGCGGTTAAGTGCGCGCGTTCCGCTGCGGCGGCCCGGGGTTCGCTGGTTCGGATCCCGGGCGCGCACCGACGCACTGCTTGGTAAGCCATGCTGTGGCGGCGTCCCATATAAAGTGGAGGAAGATAGGCACCGATGTTAGCCCAGGGCCGTCTTCCTCAGCAAAAAAGGAGGAGGATTGGCGGATGTTAGCTCAGGGCTGATCTCCTCACAAAAAAAAAAAAAAAAAAAAATTTAACACAGTAATAGGCACTTACAAAAATTCAAATAGTAGATAAGTATAAAATAAAAATTGCTTTTCATACCTTCCCCTATTAATAAGCACCACTCCTATTTCTTCAGAAGTTAGTAGTTCAGGGGCCGGCCTGGTGGTGCAAGTGGTTAAGTGCACACGTTCCGCTGCGGTGGCCCGGGGTTCACCAGTTCAGAGCCCGGGCGTGCACCAACCCACCGCTTGGCAAGCCATGCTGTGGCGGCGTCCCATATAAAGTGGAGGAAGATGGGCACAGATGTTAGCCCAGGGCCAGTCTCCCTCAGCAAAAGAAGAGGAGGATTGGCAGATGTTAGCACAGGGCTGATCTTCCTCACAAAAAAATAAATAAATAAATAAATAAAAGTTAGTAGTTCAGAGTGTTTTCTGAGGACCTCTCCTAGGCTACTCTCCGGCCCTCAGTCTCTATGTCTGGCTGCTTATGCAGATATTGAATAGGAGGAAATACAATCACAATCATTTTTGTCTATGGTTACTGTGCATCCTCCCACCTCCAAGTTTGACCTAACTCTAAACTAAGGATTTTGAGCTATAAAAAATACGAGTTGGTTTTGTGACAGTGGCCGGAAGTCCTGATAGCAGTATAAGAGAGACATTTTCTCCATGCAGTCACCAAATAGAGCACAAGCAATTCTCCACATACGAACATCCAACTCTGGGAGGATGGCGATAACTACCAGAACTTTGACATTTTTAGGACACCTCTTTGATGATGGAACACTCAGAACCCTACTCCCTACAACTACTGCCCCCTCACCCCCTGCTCCTGGAGGCTGCACCATTGTTAGCTGAAAACTACTGGTGATATCAGGTTTTTGGTATAATTCTCTGGGTCCAAATGTACTGCTCACTCATAACCTACTAACGACAACCTTGCATGTCCTTATGATGCCAAAGTATGAAGACAGTTACTGGAGCCTGAGAGATGTTATCTCAGCTTAGAAAGACACTGCTTTATCTCTTTGCATAGGCACCCAAGGGAGTTAAAAGATGGGTAAAGTAAGGCTGGTACCTTGTTTCTCAGGGCGGGGTCCGCCCCTGCTTCCAGGAGCAGTGTGACTGTCTTAATATTCCCGCTGAGCACTGCTGCATGGAGCGCCGATGTCCCATTCTAGAAGAAAATGACAGCGTATGTCAGGCGTGAGCTCACAGCCATCAGCACTCAGCTGACTGGCCTTCATCACGAATGAGCCTGAGTGATGAGACTGTAGTGTCAGAGCCTTACTCCTCCTTATACTCCCTTTTCAAAGTCACATCAGCATCTAATCTAGCATCCTCAGGCACACAGCAGACGGTCAGTATAAATAGTGCCAATGTTCTTTTGCAAGTGAAACAAGGAGTCTGGCCCAGGGCGCACGTGACTTCATGATCACTCACTCACTCAGTTTTATATACATTAGAACTTGCTGTGGAAAAAATAACAATGCTGGGTGAAATTTTTTTCTTCAAGGATAACATATATAGTCTTTGTGCTTTTGGTGAGCCACTTCCAGCAAGGTTGGAGGAATGACTGGCTAGCCAGTGGGCTGCCCTGTCAGCCCCACTACACACACTCTGCTCACTCAGGTGGGGAGGAGATCGACTGGAGTTACAGGGCATAAGAGGAAGAGTGGGTGTGGGGAGGAAACCCCCCGGAGTCCTGAGCTGGAGCACTTCTGAGCTCAAAGGGCCTAGTGGATAGGGTGCTGACATTTTATGAAATCGACTGCAAATATTTATTGAAATAAGAAAGCAGCTACATGCAGCATGTAGCTGGATTCTGGAAGAAGAGAGGAAGAAAATATGACAAACCTAATATAAGAATGAGGGGCAGTCATACGACAGTCATATGACATCTGTTCCAGCAGGGACATATGTCTGTGAAAAGTACCTAAATGCAAGCCTAGTTTCCAAATTAACTACTTATAATAAACTTATTAAGAAAAAACACTTTCTTATTTTGTAAAAGAGTAAAATTTCATACTCAGAGAAAAATTTCAGCAAAGTAGCATTTTTCCATGTTTGTTTTATAATAATGGCAATTCACTAATCTGGTAACATTTCACTTACCTACATCTTAACCAACCTATCAACTTCCCCTATTTACAACATGGCTAAGAATCAAAAACCAAGCCAAAAAAGAGCTGTTTGAAATGAGACTAGATATCGGCAGAGTCCATTTCTGAAGCTCATTTTTTTTATTCATCAAGTGTTCACTTTCAAAGCCTGTTTATTCTTACTTTACAAACAATTTTAACAAGTGCAGCTTTCTGGCTCCCAAGCTCATGGGAGATTAGAAGCAGCTCGCTGGACAGGGGGGAGGGGCCAGCACACTGACAACAGCAGCTCTGTACCAGCTGACCGCAAGAATGGGGCCTAAAAATATAAAGATCAGATACAAAGTGTCCAGAAGCCTCTGGACGTGGTTTAAGGGCAAGTAGACTTTATACACATCAATAAACCCTGAGGGTACATCCCAAAAAGCACTAAGCCACTGTCCCAAGTTTAGAACAGGTTTGGTGTCCTCTATTTAAGAAAACAGGAGGGTATTCCAGGGGTCAGCAAACTACAGCCTGTGGGCCAAATCCAACTTGCTGCCTGTTTTTCTATATCCCAGTAAGCTAAGACTTAAAAAAATTAAAAGAAGAAGAATATTTCGTGACGTGAAAAAAATGAAATTCCAGAAATACAATACCCATAAATAAAGTTTTATTGGAATGCAGCCACATTTTTTTGTTTTGTTTTGTATTTTCTAAGGCTGCTTTCTCGCACAATGGCAGAGTTGAGCATTTGCCACAGAGATTGTATGGTCCACAACACCTAAAACATTTACTACCCGGCCCTCTACTAAAAAGGATTGCCAATCCCTGGTATATACTCTAGTTTACAAATATTTTAATCCAGAATGATTAAAACTTAAAAAAGAGTTTTGGGGTTCTGTTTTCTGGAAGTTCCAGCTCTCCAGAATGACACATCCTCTGAGGTGTCCAGATGTGTGAGGCTTATTTTATCTCACCCAAGGTAACAATGTGGTTCTTTGCTCCACATAATGAAGAGAAGGAACATGACCACTGTCCCTCATGTCTTGTGAAACACAAATCATGTGTTTCATGATTTGTGGAGGATTTCACAAATCCTCCAATGATATATCAATATGGTTGATTTTCCAAATTTATCAATTTCATGACTACTGTCTAATTTTTTTTTCTGGAAATCTAGGTACTGACAGACTCTGGTTCATTCTTTTTACCATCTTTTCATTTCTACCAGTGCCCCAGGATCTCCAACATTAAGAAGTTGTACATATGTTCTTTTAAGAATACAATTAACCAGGCAAATTATATCCAGATTCTACTGCAGTCCCCAAATACGGACTTCTCATTTACTAACTTCTCTCATTTACAGATTGGTAAAATTTCTAGGTCTTACCTTCAAAATACCCAGGGTGGGTGAGAATTTCAGCAACTCTTTTATAACATTATTATACCCTTTGTTGGCTGCTTTCAGTAGCGCTGTTGTGCCATCCTTCACAGAGAGATGAAAAGAAAAGTCGATATTAACAGATGTGTGTGTTGGCTGAGAACTAAATGTTAGCTGAGAACTGGGAATATGCTTGTCAGAAACAGGCAAAATATAGAAACCGAAGCACAGACCTGCAATGTCTTTTAATCTAGAAGCACTTCAGAGCATATCAAGCAATTAATTTTGCATGAAAAAATACCAGGCAAAATATGTGACATTCTATTATCTCAGAACTCTGACATTTGGGAATTCATACTCCTCCAGTCCGGTAGAATACTACATCAGGGACAAGGGGAATTTCAAGAACATATTTTTAGGACATAAGTGGACCAAAGAGGCATTCTCTGCAGTTCACGACTTGGAAATTAACTGTTGGACTGTTTTTAATGATTTAGATTATTGTTGAGCTATATCTACTGTTTTAACATTTTAAACGTGCTTTTGTTTTTGCCTTCTCTTGTATACACCTGGCTCTAGTCTGCCCCAGGGGTCTATTTGCCTGTGGTAGTGGTGGTGGGGGGAGGGGAGGAAGGGAATGGATTGAAATCTGTTAAAAAGGAATGCAAAGACAAGCTCAAAAATTAAAGTTCAGCTTTTGTCATCATTTTTTGGCCTAAGAAAAGATTTTCTGAATTCCTTTTTCTCCTGCTTTAACATATAAATTGCTGTATTGGGAGGATTTGGCTCACAGAGTTCTCCTGTAGTAAAGGAAATAGCCCAGCCTACGTTAAAAGTTTAGATAGAATCAGGAGGAAAGAAGATGAGAATAGAGGATTTTTCTTTCCTGCCGTAAGAGATTGTGGGAAGAAGAAAAAGAGAGTGGGAAGGAGGCCAGTGAAGCGGTCAGGAGCGTGTCTTCTGATTTTCCCTTTCTGGGCTCAGACTCGGAGGGGGAGGTGAGTCACATAAGCAGGAGTAATACTAAGGGCACGGAGGCTAGACTCTGAAAAACAGACAAACAAAAGCGAATAGCATAGTGCGGTCAGGCAGCAGGGTCTCCCCAGGCCGCCCGTAGTTCCTACGCGGCATAGGCCTGCTGTGGACCCACCGAGGCAGACTGGGGTGACACCAGCAGAGGCTAACGGAGGCCGATGGGGCATGCGGTGCGGGGGCCTGCAGCTCGGGGAGCCAGGCGGAGGCGCAGCGCCAGGCGGACCCGCCGCCGGTAGGGACACACTCCCAAGGTCAGCCTGGGGCCGGGTCTCCTACCTCCCCCTTCCTCCCGGCTTCATCCAGAAGTCAGCTCAGCTGGAAGAGGATCTCCGAAGAATTAAACATTTTTTCCTTAGAGAGACTGAGCAGTATTTGCTAAGTTTCAACTGATTCAGACACTTACTTTGTTTTCCTGCTAAAGCGCAGGTGGAGAAAACCCAGATGAGTCATAGACAGAATAGAGTCGCGTTTTCCTTGCACATGTAAGCTGAGTTAAATTTCGGAGCTTCAGTGCCTGTATTTTCCACCCGAGACCCCACGTTGCGCAGCTGTAGCTCAAACTCACGTTCCGGGCGGCGTCGCGGTCGGCCCCGCGCAGCAGCATCACCCGCACCACCTCGCTGTGGCCCATCTGAGAGGCGATCCAGAGCGGCGCCGTGCCGTCCTGCGGGAGACGACACGCTTGGGCCCCGCAGATCACACGTCCACGTGACAGCCAGTCAGCGCCCGGGAGAACTCCCCGGCGACAGATAGGGAGGGTGATTTTTTTTTCTTTTTAATTGTGAAATTTTTTTTGTACGTTATTGTTTATCAGTCACCATATAGGTGCATCCCTCCAACCCTTGTGCCCACCCTCCACCCCCCTAGCCCCTGGTAACCACCAAACAGTTCTATCTGTCCCTGTGTTGGTTTATCTTCCACATATGGGTGAAATCATGGACTGTCTTTCTCTTTCTGGCTTATTTCACTTAACATGATACCTGGGGATGGTGATTTTGACTCATTTACTTAGACTGGCATTTGACAATTTGCCGGACTACTAACTGGAGCTGGGTTGGGTAAGCTAGGGGTGGTAGAAACACCCAGATAAATTACGGGGAATTCCAGATGGGGAAGGATTTTCTCCTGTTCTTGGGATGGAACCTAGGAAAACTGCAAGCCCCTTAGAGAAGCTCTGCTCTTGGCTGGTGCCTGAGAGGTAGAAGAGAAATGCCAGTGGGAGTTGTTTGGGCCAATGGACCTGAGACATGCCCCCAATACTCCTCATCCACATCCACTAACAGTCGGAGCACCCAGGAGTCCCTGCATGCTTCTGGGAAATCAGAAATGCTGGGTAAACAGTGGCCTGGAGTAAGCCTGAGGTTGGGAAGATAAGGCCACAGAATGTCAAGAACACAGATGATGGCAGGGCCAGCATATGGCGGGACCAGCTGCATCCTCAGGGTACCAATGTAGGATGCTGGACAAGCCAGCACAAGGAGCAGACATGAGCATCCCCACCCCCACCCTAATGCCAGGGAGACAGTCTGACCTCTGAGAACTTAGGTCACTCTGGAGAGAAGGGCAGGAGAAGGAGGAGGATTCAGAACTGACTGAATTTAACCTCTCAGGTAATTAAGGTAATATAGCCCCAAGAGACTGTTTTAGTCAAGTAAGACTGAATTACTCATCTGTGGGAATGAGGACTGAAGAGCAAGATGATTCAGTTGTAGAATATTAAGTTTCATTTTCTATTGTAGTATGTCATTTCAACTCCTGTCTACTAGCCACTGGAGCCAGGATTATTGCCCATTGCTGTCCCAGCAAAGGACATAGGACAAAGACATTTGAGTGGGTGGTGGATAATGGCAAATCAGGAGCCTAGAAGGATCTGGGGGCGCTGAGGGGCGGTAGGAGGACATTGGCAGCTCTGTGTCTTGGGAAAGATATGGAGAAGAGGTGCTGAAACAAAGGATGGAAGACACCTTGACCTACTTCATACTTTTACAAGGGCCTCTCAGAAATATTCTTGAATCTGAATATTATATATCATTAGCAATATAAATAATACCTTAATTTGTACTTTTAGTTTACAAAGCACTCTACATTCACCATTTAATTTGATTCTCCCAATTCAGGATTTAACCAATCATTCATTCATTCAACCACCCAACAATTACTAAGCATCTTCTAAGTCTCAAGCAGAGTACTAAAGACATGGTCTCTGTTCTCAAGGAAACTCAGTCTAGTGGAGAGGAGACATGGAAATTTCAGTATGATTGCAGTGCTATGATAAAGCACAGACAAAAGTGCCTAAGATGAACCAGGAGAGGGGCCCTCTTACAGCTGGGGGGTACCGGGGTCAGCCTCAAAGATGGGGCTGTATCTGAGCTGGGTCCTGAAGGAGGACTAGGATTTTGCCAGGTGGGAGAGGGGAAAGGGCATTCCATGTAGAAGGAAGAATATTTATAGTCACAGGGGCTTGAAAAGTCATGGCTGGTTCAGGGATCGTGGGAAATCCAGCCGGCTGCAGGGTGTGGGTGGGCCCGGGGAGGCAGGAAAGGGAATCTCGGCCCCACAAAGGGTTTTTTGGGGGGGCTCAGGTGTGATGCACTTCTCCCTCCTTGCCTGCTCTGGGTTCATTCATTCTTTGTCGATATCGCCACAAGAGGGCAGGCAAGGAAAGGCAGCCAGCAACCTGTTCAACGTGCTTTCCAAGAGCTTGGCTGTTTTAGTGAAATTCTATTAATTAACACTAATCTGTGGAAAAGTGCTGAGAGGTGCTATATTGGGAATGACTATTAATATCATAACAGTAATGCTAACATTTAAATTTTATCACATTAATTACAATAGTCATGGTAGGTAGAAAAAGAAGTCACCACTTCCTGGTTGTGAGACTTTATGCAAATCACTCTGAGCCTCAGTGTCCCCTCCTGCAAAAAGAGTAGTCTCACAGAGATATTCGTGAACAAGAAAACATACAGAAAGGTGCTGAGCACAAGGACTGGCTAACAGATGCTTAGAAAATGGTAACTGAATCTGAATATTATTTATCATGAAACACAGTAAGTACCTTAATTTATATTTTTGATTACACAGCACTTCCATATGCTTTATTTAATTTTATTCTCCCAGTTGTCCTGTGAGACAACTGCCTGATGGAGCAGGCAGGAACAATTGGTAAAATGAGATTTGCAGAACACCTGTGTATTTTGTTACTGGCAATTACTTCTCCAAATCTGATTTTTGAACCCAAGGAGTTGAATGTGAATTAGAGCATTATTGTCAAATCAAATTATCAGTTGATGATCTAGTTTGTGAATAGGAGAGGTTTTCCTCATCCTCTGTACACCTCAATTTCTGTTTTCTCTTATATTTTCCTTCTCTTATAATGGACAGAATCTTCATTGTGAAGATGACTTCATAATAAAAATGATGGAAATTAAATCAATTTAGCTCCTTTTTGTAAAGTTCTGGAGAGAACTGGAGTAGGAAAAAACATATTTTAAAATATTTATATAAGTTTTCAAATACTTCTTGTCAAAAATTTATAGTTTTAAAGTATATTAAATGGAACAAATCACCATCAGCACTTACAACCTCTACAGCACTTAAAACAAAAAAAAGGAAATAGAACATTTTAGCTTGAAGAAGATAAGATTCACAGGGTTAGGACAGCAGTCATTTACTATTTGTGGGCATACCAAGTAGAAAAGGATTTGGACTTATTTTGCATACTAAGTGATGAAAAGAACACTGATGAGTGAAAGCTACACAGAGACTTTGGCTCAATGTAAGAAAGAAATGATAATGAGAGCTGGTTAAAGACCAAATAAGCTGATGAGGTGGTAATGAATTCCCCATGCCTGGAGGGGTTCAACTGTGGGTGATGACCACTCCGCAGGATCGTTAGAGAAAAGATTCAAGTACCTGTTGGATGGTTAAATAGGTGACTTTTTCAGTTCTTTCCAACTCTGTTATTCTCTCATTCCATTAGAGGTAATATTTTCAAGTATCCTCTAATACATTTTTAACGACAGATCACAGCATGAGCTGGAGTATACGACACGACTTATATTAGAGACTGAATCTTATTTGGTCTTACTTAGGCTCCTAAGGATTACTTAGAAAAAAGAACTAGAACCATTCTTTTCATGGGAATGGGTACAGTAAGTGGCACTAGCTCTCTGCTTCTACTGCCTTCTAGTCCTTACACTTAGGCTACTTCACCTGCAGGCTCAAGCCAGACGAAAGTCTTGGGGTCCAATCCTAGTCTACGTTGGGGGCCCACGAGATATAGGGAACCTCGGCAGTAGCAGAGGGGGTCAATATGGAGACAACATTGCTACCAGCCCTACCCTGTCCTGGAGCCATTCCTCATCACTGTGTCCCTGCTCGGTGTCCCCGTCCAGCAAATGGGTCTGTAAAACGTGTTACCAGATGTCTGCACTGCCTACAGCCTGACCCCATTCTCCCCAGCCACAGGTAATCAGACCAGGGATGGGGAGGCCAGCCAGTCCACTGTGGCCTGGTGCACACAGATGAGCTGCAACAATGACATGGCTACCCCAAGAATCTGACCTGTAAACTCGGGGACCACATGCAAGATAAGAAAGCAGAGGAAGCTGGCCAAAAAAGGAGTGGGGAGAGAAGAGTACAACCTTGATTTCTGATGGGCTTTCTGTTCCAATGAGGCCTGGATGGTATAGAAATGATGATAGCAATACCGAACATTTACTAAACACTTGGTGTATATCAGCCACTGCATTAAGAGTTCTGTAGGGATATTTTATTTAATTCTCACAATACTCCTATAACAAAGATATTATTGTCCTGGTTTTACAGATGAAAAAGATAAGATTCAGGGAGAATAAGCAACTTGCTCAAGATCATGCAGTTAATAAGCAAAACTGGGACTGTGTTTCATTTCCTTAAGATATCCATATCCCTGTAACTACCAAGCGGCTCCCCCCACCCCCACCCCAGGAGACCTGGGTCTGGCTCCCTAGCTGGCTCTTACAGGCTTCCAGGGACTGGCGTCCTGCCCTTGAGCCTGGGCCCCACAGCTGAGCCTTGTTCTAGTTCCCCGTCATCCATCACTGTGTGCTGCAGCCTCCCAGACCTCACTGGCACTCCGCCCAAGCCACAGGGTGTCCTCTGGCAGTCAGCACACCTTTTCTGAATGCCTACCATGTACAGAGGGAATGCAAGCAGTAGGGCCTCCCTATCGCTGTCTGCTCCCATCTCCAAGCCCTCAGGATACTGTGCCAATCAGTTGGCTCTACTTTCTCCCATTGCCCACCACTGAGTGCACCCCTCCAAGCTTGCAACGTGAGAGAACTGTGACTCTCTGGGTCCCAGCGACCCTGCGTACAAGTCCAAACCAGGGCTTCTGTTCGAGAAGGCACTTGACGAGATGGCCTTTCTGTCAGGCTTCAAAGAAATACTGACGAGCACATTCAGGGGACTAGACAGAGATGAGAGATGACAGGCCAACCTCAGTGCTGGGTGAACAGAGTCACACCTGTGCCACTCTACAGAAGCATTGTTTTAACAAGGTGGGTGAGTGGAGTTGGGAAAAGTATAGGTCAAAGTATTTTGTTGATAGAAAAACAGACTAAATAGCCATCTCAGCTAACGATAAAAAAGGGTTGACTCATATTGGCTTTACTTGGTGAGGACACATAAAAAGAACTGAAAATGAGTTTTAAGATTGACTATGGGGGCTGGCCTGGTGGTGTAGTGGTTAAGTTCACATGCTCTGCTTCAGTGGCTCAGGGTTCTCCGGTTCGGATCCCAGGCACAGATACACGCACGGCTCATTAAGCCATGCTGTGGCAGTGTCCCATATACAAAATGGAGGAAGATGGGCACAGATGTTAGTTCAGAGCTAATCTTCCTCAGCAAAAAGAGGAGGATTGGCAATGGAAGTTAGCTCAGAGCCAGTCTTCCTCACAAAAAAAAAGGCTGACTGTGAATTATAATTATCTTTGTGACTCTTGACCTCTTTATCTAGGACAACTGAGAAGGGAAATATCTTCAAGTTTCAAATTAAGAACTTAGTCTTTTCAACGTCTGCCTATGGCTTGCTGTGTGATTATGATTCCTTCTCACAAAAGTACTAAAAAAGGTTTTTGGTTAGTTTATCAGTGAAGGAGTTACAATGAAAAGTCATTCCCACTATCCCCTTTCAGATTCCCTATAGCTCAGACCAAAAGTCTGCTGAATAATTTCAATGCAACTTCGTTAACATCCTGTCACAGCATCCCATAAAATGTCAGGACTCCATAGAATGGCAATGCAAAAATGATAAATCAGATTTATCTAAAAAAAGTTAAGAAATTAAGGCAGGCAAATATCCTTGTCCTTATTTTGTAAATTCAAGAATTTTCCTACAATGACAATAAGATTTCAGAATAAAACATTAGTTTCCAAGTGCCCTACCTATATAATATTCTCAAGTAAAGGCCTTTTTTTCTTTTTTTTTTGTGAGGAAGATCAGCCCCGAGCTAACATCCATGCCAATCCTCCCCCATTTTTTTTGCTCTGGAAGACTGGCCCTGGGCTAACATCGTGCCCATCCTCCTCCACTTCACATGGGACGCTGCCACAGCACGGCCCAACAAGCAGTGCGTCAGTATGCACCCGGGATCTGAACCTGGGCCACCAGCAGCGTAGCGTGCGTACCCAACCGCTACGTCACAGGGCCAGCCTCAAGTAAAGGCCATTTTAATTAGACTTTTTTTTTTTTAACCTCCTCATAACTTGTGACAAAGTCAGCAGGGACTGATACCATTTTTGCCCTATTTATGACACTACTTGTTTTCTTGGGACGGAATTAAATAGGCAGAGTTTACCCTTTGAGAGATGATGGAGCTTAGACTAGTCTGACCTAGCTAAACAACCTTTTATTTATAAGCTCATGGCAGGTAGTAAAAACATTATGGTTTGAGGATAGTGTACTAAGAGGTTAGTGTACTCTATAAAAAGAAAAAACTCCATCGCTTTTTTTCCCCCAAAGCCAATTCTTGTTTTATAAAACACCCTGTTCCTGAATAACAATCTTTTTAGAGCTGGACTCTCACAGTTCCAAGCCATCGCATTAGATGCAGTCTTTGGAAGGGCATGTCACCTGCTCCTTGACCCGAGGGCGGGGTCCCCCCACTCCCAGACCAGGTCATCCACTGTGCCCAGGTTGTCCTCACTTCTGAGGAATGAGGAACAGCTGCGGTTACCACGGCACTGCTGGTTCACTCTTTGATGGCTTGGCTTCAGTGTCATCCCATGACTCAATTTAGGTTTAAATGGATACAATCCAGGCAACATTTGAAAAAAAAGTCCGTTATATCAAGTTGCTTCTTTACAAACAGTACCTTAGGCATATGAATAATACAATTTATTTGACAAATAGATTTGTCAAAGTACCAGAAATTATTTCAGAAAGACTTGATAATCTTGATAATCTCTCATTTCTAAATTCACGGTGATACCCTCAATAATGGCCTCCAAATCAAATTTATGTGATTTAAAACAACCAATTCTTTTTCTTAATTTTGGTAAAATGAAGGGTCTGATTCAGAATCAATCAACAACTTCAAAATAAGAGGGACCAACAAGATAATGTTAAACTCCAATCCCTAAATGTCAACTCTGGCAGGTATGGAAGTGCAACTTTTTCTAAAAGCTTCCTTTCTCAAGAGTATTCCTGGGGCCATCTAAACCTAAGAATATCTTTAAAAGTCTAAAAATATAATCTCAGCTTCATAGCAGTGTCTGGCACATACTAAGTACTCAAGAAATACCGAATGAACACTGAATAAAACAATTATCAAAAATTTGGGAGCTTAAAGAGATCATCAAGATCATCCTGCCCAGACTCCCAATTTTCAGATGAAGGAAGAGAGGTCCAGAGATTCACTTGTTCGACACCACACAGCTAATTATTGGCAGAGCTGGATCTAGAACTCAGGATTACTGACCTCAAACCCACTTTGCCCAAAGGCTCTTTCTTTTCTTAGGTTCTTTATGCACTTGGACTTCTAAAGACTGAAGAAGCCTGTAGCCAAGAGCTCAGACCAACCTTAAGGTTCCCATAGCTATTTATTACGTGAACATAAAGGCATTCCCATATCAGGTCACATTACAGTGGGAATCTGCCTGGGTGTAATTACTAGTAAGAAATCAATTTGACTTTTCCCTAGAAAACTACCTTTAAAGTAATGTTACCTTAATCCAAAATGTTTTGTTAAAATCAAACTAATTAGTGCAGAAATAGATCCTATATAAGAGAAGGTAATTATAATGCCTTACATTTGGATGGTTCTTTACCATTTGTAAATGCAGCCTGAATGACCTTGCAGTTCTGTTCCTTTAAGTATCAATTAATTGATTGGCCGGATGTTAGCTTGCTGTTGGTAAATGAAGTCTCAATAGCGTTATAATTGTGAGAGATGAAGGTGCAGAATCTACTACTGATTCCAATGACACAGGCTCCTCTTTGGCTTGGTACAAGAAGTGGGGGCAAGCAGAGAAGCAGAGGGGCTGGGCAGGGGCAAGGCTCCCTGACCCGCCTCTATTTACCTACGGCCCAGCCTAGGCACTCTCCTCTCCTCACCTCTGCGCGGCCATAATTTATTTGAAGAGGAGGTGGCAGAGTGACCTCAGACACCGAACACTCAACCTCTAAAGATAGTAAATGGTGATGTCAGCCTGCCTTCCTAGGCTTTCGAGTGAACCCAAAGCAAAGAATAGGAGAAACCCTAATCAAAGATTAACTTGCATCAGAGGCAAAAGGGTTTCAAGACGCCCAAAGCTAACTGGTTATCTCTGGTAGGTGGCGCGGCAGGACAGCGGCCCTGCCTGCCCAACGCTTCGTGCACGCGGACATTACCTGCCTTGGCTGGTTGACTTTTGCTCCTGAAGACAATAATAATCGAATAACATCCAAGTAACCACCTTGGGCAGCTAGGAAGAGGGCAGTGGCTCCATCCTGAGAGACAGCAAATTGAAAGTGTTAAAAAACTATCTTTTACATTTATTTTAAAAGAAATTAGATTAAATAATACATATATTTAATACACGTTTCCATTTCTGTCTCCTCCCTTTTTTTCACATGCATGGTTAGTGTTTCATTCTTTGAAGAATGGTTCTAAAACATCACACTAAGTCAGTAAGGTGGAAAGGTGAAGTTTAAAATAGACAGTTTTATACGGATAAGTTATAACATGTGTAGTGACTGTTCGCTCTACAAAATCTTGGTCACAGAGCTTATGATACACAGCTGGCAGTAGCCACCTAGGTTTTCCAAATAGCCCGTCATTATTTTTCTCTTGTCTGCATAGACTTCTTCTCATTAGCTGCCTTCTGCTTTTGTTGCATGATCTCAGAGTCCATCCCCTTTTAAATTAGATTAAAATATATACATTTAATACAATTTTTTATTTCAATCCTTTTGTCAGTTAAGACCTACGTGTTAGTTAAAAAACAAACAAACAAAAGTCTGTTAATAAAAAACAAAAAATAAACAAGTCTCCCAAATCTATTTTGTGTGATTTTATGAATTGGGAGTAAAAAGGGTTCTTGTAATTAGATCTTCCCCGCTCCCTTCTCTTTCTTGCTCCCTTATCCACGTCCCCCCAACATGCAGTTTCTCCAAGGTTTAAAACACAAGATGCTCTCAGAAAAAACTGCCCTAGTAAGAATATACATGAACCCGCTCCCTGACAGCCCAGCAGACACCAACACCACCTATAAACACAACTAAGCAATCTTGCATACAAGCCCAAGCAAGTGCTTGTTTCCAATCTTCTTTAGTTTTCTTTTTAACTGGGTGTCTACATGTTCTGGACATTTCTTTTTTCTTGAAGACATGTTATTGGGTAATTTTAGCAAAAACATCGGTCAGCTGAGAGCATGCATCCTCCCCAGATGCTCACTTCACACAGATACCATTCACAGAACATGGTGAGCCTCATTATTTTTAGACCTCAGTGGAAAACCCAAGCACATCCCCGTGGAAAACACCCAGCTACTCCAGCTAATTCTCACCCCTCCCATCAGGAACACCAACCACAAGTGAAAATACAAAGTACTTTTCTCCGCCAGTCCAACTAAGCGGAGGGCACTGGATTTCCAGTGCGTGTCAGCTGAGCCTCCAGACTCCTCTCAAGGCAATCATTAAAAAATTAATCAGCCTGTACAGATTTTTTAAGTAAATGTTTGACATGGGGGATAAAATTTTCAGCTGCTCCTTACTGTGTAGCTGCAGAAAGTCTACCATGCCCTTATGAGCTGATAACTCTTGGGAATTTTCTAAAACCGATATCCATGCATTAGATTTTTTACTGTGCGTCACAAATTTCTGTTCCTAGAAGTTTTCAGGGATCATTAACCAGGATCCCCCATATTTCAACTGTTTTTAATGGAAACATTTACATTTGGACTATCTGGGTAAGGGTAAAAGTCAACATAAAACAGAAGTTTTGGTGCATGAAATTTCTTGAGTCACCTTATAACAGAGAGGAATTTACAGTGGGAATGGGCTCTCCCCAAACTCTGTGTTTCTAAGATTACGTGCCACCTGATGGGCCTTCGGAAGAATATTATCTAACAGTAAAAGTCTACCCCCCAGTCAGTTTGGATTGTTGACTACTGAAGGTAATGCTATGAAAATCACAACTCATTTTCTTTTTCCAAAATCTTGGGCTCTTCCTCTTCAGCCTACACATACATATATAATACACAGTCTCAGATATACTTCACCTATATACAGCCAAAGAAATAGCCAAAGCTGTAGACTTGTGTTTCTTGGCCAAACGTCAGAACCACCTGTTGCCCAAGTTGCACCCTCAGAGGCTCCAGGTTAGCTGGTCTGTGGTGGGCCGGGGAAGTGGTATTTTTTTCAAGCTCCCTGAGTGATGCCAATGGGCAGCCAGAATTGAGAATCACTCCTTTAGACCATTATCAAGTAATTCAGCCATTCAACTGGGAAGGAATGCCGCAGGCTCAAAGATGTTACAGATTTTGAAGTGCAGAGGGGAAGGCTAGCTGCTACGTACTTCAAAGAGTCTGTGATTTGTCAGAGTTAACCGTATAAACTCCGCAAAAAGTGTTCAAATGGAAAAGTTCACACCTGAACATCTCACTACATGTCTATGAAAGTATAGTGCCCCAGGCATAAATGATAACATCTAGTTGTAGGACAGCCTAAAATACGCTTCCTACATAGCTGAAGGTAGGAATTCTTCCACTCCTCACTGTAAGACTCTGTCAAGTCATTTTATCTCCCTATATTTTATTTTTTCCTAGGAAACTGGAGTAACATTTGCCATAAATCCTATGGAATTATGCTGACAATCAATTACAAGAGCCCTAGAGTATTGTGCTAATTGCCAATTAGCTGCACACAGACCCACACTAGCAGTGGATGCCTTTCAAAGGTCAATGACGTGCACGTATTTCACAGGTCTTCATCCACCCAACCTCACTTCTCTTCCAACTAACCTGATTTCTCCTTTTTTTGTGTCCTTCCTTCCAAATAACTCGAGAATAGGAGAATTCATTTTGGTTTTCAGCAAGTCCATACACTAGGCTTGTCATGTTATGAATAAGTGTGTATCACATGATTTTTGAAGATCCTAATTGTGTAGGTACATAAAATATCTCATATGTACAAGAGATGTAAAAGGGCAGAACAAAGATGGGTAAATAAGATTATGTGGTTTCTACATTGAAAAAGCTCATCTGGCTAACTGTATCTTTTTTCCTTGATATCTCAGATTAAAGTCCCACTATTCATTAAAATATTTTTGAAGTGGGCATTTCTGGCGTCTGAGTTTAGACAGCACTAGAATGGTGATGAGGGGATGAGCTAGCGCGCCCTTGAAACACACTCACATAAAGCTGGTCATGGATGTTGGCTCCGTGCTTCAGCAGGGTCTCCACCACCTGCATGTGCCCATACTGACTGGCGGCCAACAGGGCAGTGCCCCCTTCCTGTGGACACACAACATATGAACACATGAGAAACAGTGCGGGCACGCATTTTACCAAGCAGATGTTCCTCATGCAGCGAGAACTTCAGAAAAGAATTTTCCCATATATAATAACAAATTCACCTTTCCTCTTTTATCTCTTCCTTTTTGTGTATAATCATGACAGAGTTCATTATTAGGACATCATTATGTTGTATGCTTGGATGACTTGAGACGTATTACAGTTATTTGACTGAGTTATTATGATTAATTTAGAAATTTCCCATGCCAAATGCAGAATCATCTATTTGCCTCTAAGGGAAACTAAGGGAAACAAAGTAAAGAAAGTTCTGTCCTAGTATTACCAGAATAGTCTCCTGTGGCTTCTAGCCAGAGACTCTCTTGATAAATGTTGGCTTCTCCCTGGGGTTTCACCCAGTGGTAGGCCTCTGAGATTAAGGTGCTCTTATAGGGTAACTCTCTGGGGCCACTGCCGTCATTGGACAAGATATGCATCCATTAAAAGAGGAGATAACTATAGCATATTCCATGTGCCTCTCACCATCCTACTTAGTATTTTCCTCTGAACATGTGCCAAGTTGTCTAGATCTCTTTTCAAGTGTGGGCCCTAGAAGTAAACAGAGCACTGCAAAGTAGATGTGGTCTGATGTAGCATGGAACACGCCTTTGTTCCATCTAGTCTATTTTTATCTCTGTGGCCTAAATTAGAATTGGCTTTTATGTCAACCACATCACACTCCTGACTCACTGAGTTTCTGGTCAACTGAAACCCTTAATGGTTTTTCTCAGGTGATGCAGCTAAGGCATTATCTGTTCCCATCTAGGATTGTTGTGTTGTTTGTTTGGCTCTGTGAACTGGCATGTGGACATGTGAGCTAACTATAAACAATGCAAGAACATGTGATCTAGTTCTAAAATACAAATCATGAATATAAGATAGTGTGGTTTCTAAATTGGACATAGAGTGTTTATTCAAAATGACTACCCTTGGAGCTCTATCCTCAGAGAGTCTGATTCAGTAGGTCTGGGGTAAGGCCCAGAAATAGGCCTTTTGACCAGTCATGTGAGGTGACTGTGGTGTGCAGGTGGCAGGCGGGCCTCACTTGGAGAAACACTGTTATAAGAGCTACTGTGTTCACAGGCAGGTAAGATCTTGGGGGATGCACAGGGCTAAGTAAGGCCTCAGTGAGGGACAGGCTATGTGGTGGGGAGAGCTGCATTTTGAAGGCTGGGGAATGAAGGAGAGAGACTGGAGGGCTGAGGCCACTGGTGGGGGGTTGTGTGGGTAGGGTGGGCGGGCATCAAGAAATTGCTTAATAGCAGCAATGAACACCAACATTTCCAAATTTTGTTCTGTCAATTCTCCTAGCTCTTTGCCTAATGAAACAAGAGAATAGATAAAAATACGATGATTGCCATAGAAGAGCTGATACTTTTTATTTTTAAAAACACATTTTTTTGGGATATAAAATTAATAACAATGAGAACAACTGTTGACACAAAGTCAGTTTTGATGACAAGATCACATGAAAACTCAAAGCCTCTCAGTATTACCTTCTTCCCATGGAAAGCTGTTGGACACCTGCAGTCAACCTAATGGAAACATGTGGAATTGCTCACCCTGGGCCCCATGTTCCGTGGAGTTCTGGGATAGTACAAACTGGCTCAGGTACAAGGTGTTAAGCTAACATTAACTTGCTAACCAAGACAACTGAAGCAGCCATGATCATTTTGATCACACATGATCATTTTGAGTTAGTTCAAAGAGTTGAGATTTAAGTTTGTAGAACTTTACTTCCTATTTTTAGTTGTATCACTTTTATAATGAAAAATAAAATGATAATTAATATAAAAATATATATCTGGGGCTGGCCCCATGGCCTAGTGGTTAAGTTTGCCACACTCTGCTTCGGTGGCCCGGGTCTGGTTCCCAGGCATGGACCTACACCACTTGTTGGCGGCCATGCTGTGGCAGCGTCCCACGTACAAAATAGAGGAAGATTGGCACAGATGTTAGCTCAGGGCGAATCTTCCTCAGCAATAAATAAATAAATAAATAAATATATATATCTCCACACACGTACTTTGGATTACTATCTATTATACTCAGCACATGCGGAGGTACGCATGCAGTCCAACAGCAGGTTCAGAAAAGACAGAGACCTCTCTGAAATTCAGATCTACTTAATAGTTAGCATTTTAACAGAAAATAAAAAAACCACCGGAAACTCCCCTGATATCAAAATATCACATACAATGGATTAAGAAAACCTAAAAGTTTCCAACTGGGGGCAGATTTTCAGGAATTTTTTGTTATGATTAGGCCAGAAATAAGTTGACAATTACAAAAATGTTATGGCAGTTCAAATTCTCCTACTACAAAACATTTTCATGAAAAATTATATTGTGAACACAACATGGATCTTTCTGCACTCTCAGTTTTCTTATCCATATATCAAATATGAAGAATCAGTGACTTCTTTAAAGGAAGAACCACAATTCCTTGCCCAACTATATAAACTATAATCATATATTATATATTTCAGTGAAGACATCTCAGGAAGTAAATGTCTGCCAAATCACGCTCCTTAGAAATCTCTCAGACTCACTAGGATTTGCTTAATACTTCTGACAATTCCTATCACAGCACTGGGATTAACCTTGAAGTGGAAAAAAAACACATGAAAACAGGGAAAGTTGTAAAGCACCTGCTCCGTATCCGATAACGAGTTTTAGTGTCCCAGAGGAGAAATCTACCAGCGCAAGAAAGAATCTAAGTAATTCCCCATAAAAGTCTGCAGTTGTGAGCCCAGAGTCAAAATGTAATGTTCTGAACTGAATCCCTAGGTCTACCCCTGAACCAGCAAAAGTAACCTTGTGAAACCCACCTTCTTAGGCTTGAAAATCTTGTAACAAGGGAAACACGAATTCAAACTCTAGATGAAGAGAAACGAATACTCATGACTGCTGAAATTCTTCAACAGGGTATGAAATCAAGAAAGTTCTCTTACTTTGGTTCTAAATTCAGTGGATGCTCCAAATTCAAAGAGAAATCGCACAACGTCATTATGTCCTTGTTGGGCAGCGAAGAACAGGGCGGTTGTACCTGACTGAGAGAGAGAAAGATGCTGGTTTTAAAAGATGTTTGGTTATATTACATTTGATTTATACATATGCAAACAAAACAAAAGAAAACATTCTTGCATATAAACCTTCTAGCCTAGAAAGGGGCTACATTTGAACTGATTGTGTTCCTTGTTCATAGAAGTGGCAAAACGAAAGGAAAATTTTACTCTTGGTGCAATGGGATGAATGGTGGACACCCAAAAGCTGTGTCCGCATCCTAATTCCCTGACCTTGCGAATATTACCTTACATGGCAAAAGATGTGATTAAGTTAGGGATTTTTAGAGGAGGTGCTTATCCTGGCCTATCCTGGTGGGCCCTAAATCCAATGACAAGTGTCTTTATAAGAGTGAGGCAGAGGGATATTTGACACAGAGAAGAGGAGGAAGCAACGTGACCACGGAGGCAGAGATCAGAGTGATGGGGCCACAAGTCAAGGAATGCCAACAGCTACCAGAAGCTGCAGGGGGTAAAGCTGGAAGAGCTTCCAGAAGGAGCACCGCCCTGTGGACACCTTGAATTTTCTGGCCTCTAGAATTGTGAAATTATACATTTCTGTTGTTTTAAGTCACCTCGTTTGTAGTAATTTGTTATAGCTGCCACAGGAAACTCATATCCTTGGTATCGTGTTTCATTAACATGGCATTCATTAACATAGGGAAGAATTGTGGCAGAGTTCTGCTTACAAAATTTAGTGCCCCAGAGTAGAAAGCTACCAGTGCAAGAAAGAATCTATTTTCACTCAAATGGGCTCAAAATATTCTCAAAATAGGACATATTAACAAGAAACAGCCTGATTCCAAATTTTAAATTGATCAATGATATTCTGAGACACAATTTTTAGCATCCTTTCTTCCCAGCCATTTTTACAAGCTTACTCAAAGATTGGGACCCAAATCATTGTGTAATATGAGCAAAATCACTATACCACTCTTGTGAGCAATAGGTATTTTTCATATGAAGATGCTCTTCACTCCAGAGCTTTGAGTATGGATGAAGCTAACACTACACTTTCCCAGACACAGTGAAGAGAAAACCGTCTTTCAGTGGCTTACTCGGAAATGTTAATGTGGTAGGTTCTCATCCAGGTGTGAGAAGCCAGGAAGAGCATGTCCTAAGGATTATTGATTACTCTGAAGCTTGTTCTTAAGGGTGTGTGTGTGTGTGTGTGTGTGACAGGGAGCAATGAGGTCCACCACTGTGGCAGAACACATGACAACACCCTCCCAGATGTGACCTTCTGTCTCAGGCTGTGCCCCCTACCAGAGTCTGCCCAGAAAGACCCAGGCGATGTGACCATTCCCAGAGCCTTTCCACCTGCAACGCAGGAGTGACTTTCTCCTTGGTTCCCACAGAAACGAGTGGAAGCGTCCTCATTGCTTTCTTACAGTGGAGGATGCTGGGTTCCAGAAAGCTTCCAGAAAGATGTAACCAGGTCTAGATGAAGAAACTTAGCTAGAATAGGAAAACTCTCATCTTCTTAATAGACATTAAATTTCAGAGACTACCAGGGGTCATTTCCAGGAATTGTTTCTTCAGTAAGAGAAAGGATTTGTTTTTCAATAAGCTTTTGAGTCAATTCTGGAACATATACATATGTTCCAAACATATATATATATATACTATTAATCATTGCACACATGAACGCAGCAATCTGTAGACAACAGGAGCTAGATTTCCGTCTGGAATGTGAATAAAGGTCTTACACGCACGTGCTTTACTACCAAAACCCAGGGCTTCACGATAACTGCATGTACAGCTCCTATGCCTGAGGGTTGTACTCAGCCAATATTGCTGGTTCTCTAGAGCAATGGTCTTGCAGGACCGTTAGCTTCCAGTTTGTCTTTCTAGCAAGTTCTGTGTGTCTAGATTGCCAACCTAAGAAAACAATGGCAGGTACTTTTTCAGGAAACAAATATTCTGATATTGTAAAATGGATTAAGAATGAACCAAGGTAGAAGTCTGCTATATGAGCACATTCCACAGCACTGCTAGGCACTCTCGGCTTTCAAAACAGACCAGGTGAGGTTGGGGCCTCTCTTTGGCTTAGCAACTCTATCACCCAAGACTGGCATGGCCTCAGGAAATTCAGGGGACCCCTGGGAAGTTACATAGAATCATCATTTGAACCACAAGGTTACCTCTAAATTGGGCACACTTTGGTAAGTCCTCAAGGGCCACTATGTTCAACGCACAACAGTTTTCATCTCCAAGAACATAAGTTGAGCAATTGGAACCAAACAGATAAATATAAAATCATAAAAACCATACATTGGCTAGAAATCAAACAAATGTTTCTCTTCTTCTCTTAGCTTTTCTCAGTTGTTCTGAAGAGATTTTTGTGCATGTTGAACTTGCCCTTCAGGATAAACATTTTTGAGTAAGCAGATCTGGATCATATTGTTTTTATTAGAGAAAAATCTGTCTTTTCTTTAAAGTTATAATAAACAAAGACTGTAAAGCAGAGAGGAAAAGTAAAAAGATTAGGGTAATTTTAAACTATAATTCTAAATGGGCCCAAACCTTTTTCTCCCAGAAGGAAATTAGCCGCTGAAATGAAAATGACCTAGAACAATGACCTGGTGTTATGGGGAACTGCTCGGAAGAAGCTGTCTGTGAGAAGATTTGGCTGGATTTGCTGTAGTTTCTCTATATTGCTCCTCTCAACAGACCAGCCTTGCTGATCCAGGACTACAGAGAATCAGACTCCAGATTCTACCTGTCAAGTGTCACTCTTCCAAGATCCACAACCAAGGTGACACCCAGAGGGGAGATGGAAGAGATTTCTAGATGCCCCATGGAACATCCAGCCCTTATACCTGGGGCGTCTTAATTTGCTCCACTCAGGGGTGGTGGTCCAGCCTGGAAGATGGGGTATATTGTGTGATGCAAGTTTGGTTGAGGAATTGTCCTTTCTGAGACAACAAGTGCAGGGCAGGCCCTCAGATAAGAGTGGATCAAGGAAAATCAGGAGCTCCCGTCTAGTTCAAAGCATGCCCCAGGATGCCCATCTTGGATCTGAGTCAGCGTGGCTTGAGGTCAGATTGACTCTAGGGATGATCTATGGATGTGTCTCCATAAAGGTTAATTTACCAGGCCCTAGATCGGCTCGGAAATATAGACAGCCTCCACAGACCCAAATCCCCAAGTATGTTAAAATGCCCCAGCCACCAACTGCTCCTCTACATTGGACCAAGAATGAATCCTCTGGCCAGACCAAACTCCCGAGACTGCCCTTGAATGAAGTGTGGGAACATGCTCACATTTTAGTTCAATGTTCACCATGTGGCTTTTTTTGGGAGAGCTTACTTAATACATGGCCAGTCAGAGAAGTCCTTTGAAAACATGGTTTGGCAAGGATGGTTCAGATAGTCTAGCAAGTGAGGCTCATTAAGAACAATCCTTCTAAAAATATAATGATCTCTATGAAAATCCTGTAAATTCTACAGCACCTCATCCCAAAGGAAGAAGGAAGAACTAATTTAAACTTGGGATGAAATGCATGAGTGTTTAAGGAATATGGTTAGAGGTTTGATTACCTAGATGGCAACACATGCTTGAGAAGATACATTCAACTCAAGTGCTACCAACGGTCCATTCCTGGGCCTTATTTTAGGCACAATAAAGTCTGCAATCTGGGCTTTACTGTTACGTAGGAAAGCAATGATTATGCTTGTCTTCCTTACCAACTCACTATTGTGAAAATGTTCTCTGTCACCAGGGTCATTCTTATTCAAGTGTAAAACTTGACCTACCTCTCTCTGGAGGTTGATGTCTGCTCCTTGCAGAACCAGTTCCCTCACACAGGCTATGTGACCAGCGTAGGAGGCGACCATGAGGAGTGTGGTGCCATGCTGGATGGAGGAGAAAGAGAAGAACAGTTAGGCCATCGTATGTCAGAGAGGAATCCTGGAGAGGAGGCTGCAGAGACGTCAGCTCCACTCAGGACATGTCCGAGCACAAAATTTCCTGCAGTAATAAAAGTGTCTCATGAATAATCTTTTTTTTTTTTTTTTTTTTTTGTGAGGAAGGTCAGCCCTGCACTAACATCTGCCAATCCTCCTCTTTTTTTGCTGAGGAAGACTGGCCTGGGCTAACATCTGTGCCCATCTTCTTCCACTTTATATGGGATGCTGCCACAGAATGGCTTGCCAAGCGGTGCGTTGCTGCGTGCCTGGGATCGGAACCGGCGAACCCTGGGCTGCCACAGTGGAACGCGTGCACCCAACTGCTTGCGCCACTGGGCCAGCTCCTCGTGAATAATCTTATGGTGCAGACTACACGAAAAACAGCAAAGTGACAAATTGCTGAGGCTGGAATTTTCAATTTAAAAATTCACTTACTTCCATTGCCATCAGAGATGCAGTCCAAGTGAACCAGGGTTGCTGCATTTTAACGCAGCAGTGATGTAATGGTCTCATTTTATGATTCATATTAAATGATTCCTGAGCCAAAACACTGTTATTAATGCAACACATGAGTTAAGTGGTACCAGTTGTTTTTATGCATTTAGAAGTCTTTATCTTCAAACTGATTCAGGTAAAGATGAAAGGCACCTCGATGAAATGAAAGATGACAGAAGTAAGAGTCAGGAGCCCTGGGATCCAAGTCCACCTCTGTCATCAACCAACAGTGTAACCTGGGGCGAGTTGCTTACAATTCCCAAGGCTCACTTACTCATCTTTAAAGCGAGGGGTTGGACAGGATGATCACCAAGGTCTCTTCCAGCTTCAAGATTCAAGGACCTGAGGCGTACCATCTGACATGGACCCTTCCAATTCAAGTAGACTTTGCAGTTTAATTTACAGTTGGGTTCAACTGAAATTGTAATCTGAACGACCACCTCTGCATACTCAGCCACTTGCCTTTCAGGAGTGGATGACAAGAGAGAGACACACACAGTTCTGCACATGAGGAAGGTTCACTAGGTATGGGGGGTAAGTGACACTTAGAAGCCTTGTGTTTTTTACATCTGTGGGATTTGTAGGAAGGCAGTATAGCTGAGGGTCGCTGACGATAGAAGATTCCTTGATTTAAAACCAATCTGAATAGACAAGCTATGAATGTATCTCTTACATGAGAGGTGAGAAAATTTTTTTATCATGGGTCCCATTGGTCTCAAAATACAAATCTATCATGATCCAGCGGAAGCACAAAGCACTTAATTTGGATATTTAAAAAAGAAAATAAAAAATGTTAGGCTTATCTGTTTTAAAGGAAGGAAAGAAGAATGAAACAAATAACAAAAATGCTTCTTACGGATAGTATTTCAATTCTACATCATGGTCAACTGAGAAAAAGTCAGAGACTGGGACAAAGGAGAAAGAGAATGAAGAAGTGGTGTCTGTTGATGCATTAAGTTACACAAAAATACTTCCTTTATATTCAAAACCTATTAGCTTGATTGATTTTAATTCTCTAAAGATTGTTTACATCATTTCATTGCCCGATGTTAAAATGTACCTTTTAAAAACCAGCTGATTCTGAATAGAAGATATAATGGATATAAATGTAGTGAAGACCACAACAAACAAGACAGTGAAAAACACACATTCACACATCTAAAAAGCCTAGAAGAACCTTGCCATCACACATCTATGCGGCAAATGTCTGTCAGAGAGATGAGCAAAGCAAAAAATGTAAACATCATGTGAAGACAGCATTAATCTAGGAATGGAAGATGAACGAGTGTCAGCCAGTCAGAGCTTTGCCATATAGTGGGTGGCCTGGAGATAATGTATTTGCTCTTTACAATGCTATTTGTTGCAACAGTTTGAATACAGTAACACTTGAGGTTAGGAGCAGTTCCCAGGAAAGCCCCTGGCCTCTCCTTGCATTCTAACACCTCTCACAAGCGTTCTAGGTGATCCTCAGGCTTGGCCCCAGGAGCGAGGGCAATACCAGCCGAGAGGTCATTCACCACCAGAAGAAACCATCCTGGAACCCACACTCTGTGTTCAGGTGGCACGTGGAGGAGGCAGAAATCCACCCAGTGAAATTTCGAGGGGAACAAAGGCCTGTGCTGTTGCCAAACATCTCCCTGCTTCTGTCACCACCAATCTTGGAGGCCCTTTCAAAACAAACGAGCCGTCTGAAATTACCATCATTTAGACTTGCTCCTTTGGGTAAGGAGTCATTTCTCCAGAAAGCTCCTGATAAAATGACTTTTTGTTTTAAACAAATACGTTAAACTATAGACATATTAGTAACTGTTCATAGAAGAAAATTTTTTTAAGAATAGCTACTGATCGGGCCCGCCCGGTGGCGCAAGCGGTTAAGTGCGTGTGCTTCCCTGCGGCGGCCTGGGGTTCGCTGGTTCTGATCCCGGGCGTGCACCGACGTACCACTTGTCGGGCCATGCTGTGGCGGCGTCCCATTTAAAGTAGAGGAAGATGGGCATGGATATCAGCCCAGGACCAGTCTTCCTCAGCAAAAAAAGAGGAGGATTGGCAGATGTTAGCCCAGGGCTGATCTCCTCAAAAAAAAAAAAAAAAAAAAAAAAGAATAGCTACTGATCACCCAGCAGCCAGAGTGTGAGAGTGTGAGCCCTAAGGGAAAAGGAGGTGGAAAAGGACAAGCGACTTCTGATAGGGAAAGGACGCTGAAGAAGTTGAGAGTACGGGTGCTGTCTTGGGGGGCTGGGGGCACGATGTGTGTGGCACTGTGAGTGGTCCTGGGAAGCTGGAAGTCAGGAGACGGTCACAGGGGCGTCTGAAAAGGGGCGACTTCAAGAAAAAGGGGAAAGGGGTCCTCAATGTGGTCAGTGAATGAAGCCACGGTGAAAACTGGCACATTCCTACTCCAGTTTTGTCCAGTGCGGCACTGCCACCCAGTAAGACCCAAGTAAGAATGGGATGGCCAGTTCACAGATGCCCAAGACTCCTTACCAGTCTGGGTCCTAGCGAGGAACAGATGCTACATTCAAATTGGGATAACTGGAGAAAGTTTAATAACGAGACTATTTACAAAGCTGTGCCCGGGGTGTAGGGAAACCACAAAGAACAGTGTAGGACTGGGAGCTAGTAACAGTGGGGATCCACTGCCAGCCCAGGCCTGAAGACATGGGGGAAGGTAGTGGCTTCCAGGACACAGAGAGTGAGGCAGCTGCCAGACAGAACAAGGGGGGTCACTGGGCTCCCCAAAGTCCCTGTCCTCCCACCCCTGATTCCTACCAATGCTCCCATTAGCCAAACCCAACTGGAAGCCAGAGGGAAGTAAGTCCACTGGGGCAGGCTGTACAGTTCAGACTGTGGGACACAGAGCAAGCTGGAGAAGGGTACGAGTGGATCTGCAGGTACAAACCCAAGATATCCTGCAGTGATGCCCCCAGTAGGCGATATCTCACTCTGGCTGGTGGCTGATCTCAATTACCAAATTTGTGCAATAAAAGCTGGAAATGGCGCATCTTGTTTTCAAGAAATAAGCCTCCTTTGAAAAACACATTTATTTAAATCCTAAAATCAAAGCACCTCTGCTCTCTCTCTCATCTGAGGTCCTCCTGTCCCCAGACATGTGAAGTCCCGCTGAGTACAGAAAAACCATTGCCTCTAGCTGGGGAGAGAAGGGCTCTCTAAGTGATGCCTGCAAGTGGGCAGTAGTATCTATTTTTAGTTCCCCTTAATTGCCAATTAGTGTATTGATGTTTGTAAAGGTAATGAAAGGATGAGAGGCTGAGGGGAGGCATCCATTTCTCCTTTCTCTCATCCTTGTAGAAAAAAACATAACTCCCATGTCCACGGCAGCCCACTCCTGCTCTAAATTATCTCCACCTTTTCAGGAGAGCAGCTGGTTTGAATTCCCTGCCTAAACACCCTTTCCTTCTTGGAATGGGCCGATTCTGACTCCCAGTGAAGCACCACGTTCCCTAGTATGGCCACCTTCTGTTTTATGCATGTAGTGGTTTCCTCCAACGTGTTTTTAAGTTCACCACGTTACCTTGGACTTTTTGAAAAGGATAAAGCTAGCAAACACATGAAAAAGTAGATAAGCATTGTAAAGAAACATGTATTCGTGAGGAACTCTCATGCCAACAAGGGAAAAGGCGTGCTCCTGGCACGCGTCTACCGAGTGAATCCACACGTACACTGTCCCTGCAGTCCACGTCCACCCGGCCACTGTTCAGCAGCAGTTTGAGCAGAGCCAGGTTGCCTCTCCTTGCTGCCCAGAACGCAGCATTGGCCAGTGGAGTTTCCTTCTGCAAAAGCAAAATGAAACAGGATCTTAAAATTGACGTTAGTTAACATGACCACTGCCACGCAAATATACAATACCATTCAAAAGGCAGAATTTCCAGATGTGTCGTATCATTTGAAAGATTGCTCCTTCAGCAATAGATGACTGCAATACACTTGGTTATGGGATGCATTCTGTTTTATACCAGACACCTGAGCCACAGGGCTGTTATGAAGAGCAATGCTGTTGACAACACAGCACTATTAATGCCCTATTTCCCACCAATGCCTTCACACTCCTGCCTCTGTCTTTGTTCACAGTTTCCTTTTTTGCTTGAATGAATTTCCTCCATCCTTCAAGGCCAAGGCTCTGCTTAAATGCTATTGCCTCCCTGAAATGTTCCCAAATCGCACTTCACCTCTAAGCAGCGGGATCTCTCTCCCAATTTTGACCTCCCGAAGAAGTTTACTGACCTTCCCTATGCCCTCAATACTTTCTACATGATTCTAGCTGTCTGGGTAAATGCCTCATTTTCCCTCCACCTAACTTTCTTTGCTTCAGCTGGAACTTGCCAGAGGTTTCTGTGGAGAACAAGGAACTCTGGGCAGAAAATGCTGTCACATGTCCTCGTATGGATCCTTCACTCCACTGCTGGGTCATTTTAAAGCTGCAAAGTTAATGTTGGAACCATAACTCCGGAAGGAATAGAATTGGGAAACAGTTCTCCAAAATGAAAGTGGCAGACATGACTACAGTACAACTTCCTTCTCTAAAAGGGATTTGGAGTTGTAGAGGACAGTCCGTGGTGGAAAGCGGGGAGGGCAGGTTTGGGAACCGGACAGCTCTGGGTTTCAACCCCAGCTCTGCGCAAGTGACTTGGTCCTGGTGAGTCTCGGTTTCCTCTTGCTTAGACGGAGACCACATTACCTGCCTTGAAGTTGACGGTAAGAATTCAATGATGCAGGTTAATTGGCTAATACGGTGCCCAACACATCACAAATGCTAGTTTCCTTCCCTCTATCTACTTTTCTTTACAAAGTTAGAATCAATAGGCAAAATTAAATTCAGAGTAGTATTGATACTAATAAAGAATTTTGCTGGTCTCAGGAAATTTTCTAGTATTCAAGGTTTATAACAAAAACACATTTTTGGGTGGGCTTAAAACACCTATCTGACAAAAGGCCTTTCATGCAATACGTGTTTTAAGTACATTGAAAATGTATTAAACACAATACCTAATTTACCTACACAAAATTAAAAAGAAACATCAACAATTTCAGCTACTCCACAGAGCCATCTAAAATGAAAGCACAGTGACAGCAGAGTGATGGCAACATTTGCTGGTACAAGGATTGCATTTCAGAAGCCCTTCAGCTCATACACAACTGAGTCTTCTTGTGCATTCTTGGATGACAGCATCACAAAACAGGGAGTTTTGCAAATTACAAACATAATTTGAATAGTTTTCTGGCTCAGTTAGGAGGAGAAAAGTCACCTCGAATTCCAGATGGACAATTTGCTTTCCCTGAAGGTGTAAATTTTACTGTCCCAGGAATGTTCAAACCAAACTGCCATGGTGGTGTTCACACCCAGTGTTGGTGGCTTTTGCACCAGGCTGGGTCTAACATTATAGTTAGTAACTGGGTGAAACAAAGGCAAGACAGGTTTGACTTGTATAATAAATCACTAAACAATGCTCTTTTAATAAAGAGATTGCACGAGGCCAAAATGAAGTCTGGGAGGGTGAATTAGGAAGAGAATTTAATATGCGCCATGGAACAGCTCTGCTGGGTTTTCCTGAAACATAAAAGCTTGAGAGTAATAAATTGTAAATAATTTTCAGTGCTTTTGTTGTTTTACTTTAACTCCCAAAACCTTTCAAAAACCATCTGCAAACCGCAGACTTCTATTGTCATAACAAGATCTCCAGCCAAGAGCCTCTCCTGCCTTTAGGATGGCTTGGCGATTCCTCTCCGGCTAAGGCTGGACATCGTGGTTTCCTATAAGGTTCTAGAAACTGAGCTTTGTGAAAAGCTGTGAATATTTCATTTTCCCTCAAGGGCTTGTTTTCCTAGGAGGTGGAGGCATGACAGAGTAGTTGATTTGGGGTAAGGAACAGCTGAGTTCAAGGCCTGACCCTGCTACTTCCCAGCTCTGTGACTTTGGGCAGGTTATTTAACTTCTCTCTGCCCCACTAAAATGGGAATAATAATAATAGTACTTCATTCACATGTTGTTGGAGGATTAAATGAGAAAATACATGTAAATGCTCTTTGATAGTAAACACTCAAGAAAGCTAGCTATAAATGCACAGCCCTCATACCTTTTAAAAATACTTGTCCAGGTGAATTTATTTACTTGGTCACTAGCATATGCTAGGGACAGTGCCACTGGCTAGGGTCGAGGACTAGATACACAAATCAACCTTGATTTCTGCTCACAGTGGCTTTATGGCCCAGTAGGAAAATAAGTCGTGTCAACAGGCATCAGAAGTTATTACAGGTTCTAGAGTAGGAAATGCAGATACTGGTGGTGAGAGCAGAGAATGGTCAATTCTACCTGAGGAAGGTGGCCAGGAATGGGTTTCAGAGAGAAAATACTCTTGAGAAGAGTTCTGAAAGATGAGTGGTGGCCTGAGTGATGAGCACCCCAGCTGGACGGGATGGTGAAGCTAAAGCATGGAGGCTCCCCACGGCATCTGGGAACCTTCTCCACCGAGGGTGGACTGGAGTGAAGGGTGTGAGGGAGAGAGGGCAAAAGATGCTGTAGACGGGGCAGTCAGGGCCAGATCTGCTGTGCCATGCTACAGAGTTTGCACTTTATCCTGGTGGGCACTGGGGAGTCAAGGGAGGGTTTTTTTGTTTTGTTTTGTTTTGTTTTTTGTGAGGAAGATTAGCCCTAAACTAACATCCATTGCCAATCCTCCTCTTTTTGCTGAGGAAGATTGGCCCTGGGCTAACATGCGTGCCCATCTTCCTCTACTTTATATGGGACACTGCCACAGCATGGCTTGACAAGTGGAGTGTCGGTCCACACCCGGGATCTGAACCTGCGAACCCCGGGCCGCCAAAGCAGAGCTCGAAAACTTAACCACTGCGCCACCGGGCCAGCTCCTCAAGGAAGGGTTTTAAGGTGAGGAGAGACTATCAGTTTTGCATTTCAGGAAGGCTCCTGTGGCAGCCTCAGAAAGAATGAACTGAGGACTGGAGCCAGATTGAGATGGGTGTCTACAAGGGTTCAGAGACTGATGCACAGATGGGCAAGAGACAGTGTGGGCCCGAGCGGAGGCAACAAGAGTATGGATGGCAGGATGAGACAGTCAGCAGAAATTTTAAGGAGCTAAACTGAATAGTTTGGGTCTGCGACTGTATGTGCAGGAGAGGAGGGGGGAGGAGTCTGGATGGACTCCCAGCTTTCTGGTTTGAGTGCCTGGTTGATGTGGTGCCATTCATGAAAGTCAGAAATACCGTATGAGGGACAGGTTTTCGGAAAAAAATGATGAGTTCAGCTTTGAACGTGCTGAATTTTAAGTGCCTCCAGGGCATCTAGGTGGAAATGTCTAGCAGAAAAATGTCACACTGTGGCTGACACATTTATTGGAGGGCAGGGCCCCTGAGCTAATACTTACTAAGTGCTTACTCTGTACCACTTGGCATATCTCCTGCATAAACTAAGGTGAGGAGCTCATTTAATCCTCACCGTAGCTCAGTGAAGCGGGTACTATTACTATTCCACTGCACAGACGAGTCAGTGAGAAATGACAAGGCAGGCTTCAGGCCCTGGCAG
This sequence comes from Diceros bicornis minor, assembly GCF_020826845.1. Classification (NCBI taxonomy): domain Eukaryota; kingdom Metazoa; phylum Chordata; class Mammalia; order Perissodactyla; family Rhinocerotidae; genus Diceros; species Diceros bicornis. The sequence goes on along the minus strand of NC_080755.1, from coordinate 11,789,354 downwards.
GCTGGTGCTTGAGGCTGCCCTTTCAGCCATCACACGGTTCTACCTCCTGCAGAATTCTCCTGTAGACAGTAGGAATAAGGCAGTGTTGACCCCAATGACCTCCTTCCTATCCTCATTCCAAGTTCCTCTTCTGCCAAGATGGAAAGTCCCCCAACCTTCCTTCTCTTTGGGGTCTATACACATTGCCTGGATAACTTCCAAACCTCCCCTGGGAACAATATGCACATAATCATAAATGCTGTGGAGTGGAAAGGGGGCAAGCCCTTTCGCTTTAAAGAAGATGCATGCAGAAATGCCTCACACAAATTGTAAAGCACTTTACCAATCGTGCTATTACTATTTAACCTCTTTCTTGATTTTTCTGATCTCTACAACAAGGCCAGTGAGCCTCCTTCAGGCCTGATGGTTATGATATTATGAGTAACAGCAACGACGATGACCTACGTTGAGATCTTGCTCTGTATCAGGCAGTGTGCTAAACCCTTTTACTGCTCAAATGCATTTAATTACCAGAACAACTTCATGAGATAGGTGTTAGTATTATTCCCATTTTTAAGATGAGGAAACTGAGGCACAGAGGTGAATTACTCTTTTTGGGCCCAGAGTCTGAGATCTTATATCTTATACCCTATAAGAAAATCTGAGTATAAACTTCCACATATACCATATTTTCTTCTCTCCCTCCCACTTTACTGCCAGAATTTTGGCTAATACAATGCTCACTGGCACACTATCAGAAATTAAGTACAGGAGGGAAGGGGAGAGGAAACAGAAGGGAAATTGTTACTTGTATAGAACTGAAATTCTGATTAAAAGCTAACAGAGGGTAGAGATTTAAACTATTGATTTTAAAAAGGGTTTACAATAATGTGGATTTCAATTGTGTACTATAATGATGGATTCAGACGCCATGTGCAGAAGGATGTTTTTGAGATGTCACTGACTAATCCACTGTCCCACTTTGTGCTATTTCAAATTTTCAGAATGCTTAATAAACATTAAATAAGTGTTAACCCTGTGTTGTCAGTATCATTACACTTACGTAAGTGATAGGAAACTGAAGAGAAAAAGAAAGCAATTTGCCCGAGGCATTCTGCCTTAGAGGTAGGCACATATAACACTAGCATTTCCAAATCAGAACTCATGACAATGTTTAAAGTCTGTTTAACACATAAATGTCCACAATAGGCAAATCTATAGAAACAAAAAGTAGATTAGCAGTTGCCTGAAGCTGGGACCTTTAGGGGAATAGAGTGACTGCTAATGGGTGTCAAAATTGACTTTAGCCAAGCCATTTTAAAAGGGAGTTGGAGCTGCCATTCCAGAGAATCTGCCTTGCTATCTTGAACCTTGGACCGGGCCAAAGCTTTGGAATGGGCCAAAGCTTTGGAATGGGCCAAAATGGCAATTGTTTTACAAGCAATTGTTTAAAAAGTCAGCAAGAAAATGGACATCCTGATCACAAAGACTGATGACTGTGGACTTTCTGAAGATAGAATCAATAGTCAATCAATGTTTAGCCAAGACTACCTCTCTGCCTCCAACTCCAATTAAAACTCTTTGTAATACAACCTTCTTTCTTTGCCTTTCTTTGATCACAAATAAATGCTTTGCCTCTTAAACTGGTTTGCTTTTGTAGGTTGACACATGGTGTCAGAAGTGGGATCTAAAGTAATCTCAACTTTGTGGACTGGTGTCCCCTGGAAACAGGTTCGGTACCAACATGAGTCCCCTTGTGTGCTCACTGCTTCCACAAACCACCGGCTCCTCCAATCATGAGTCCTCTCAGGTTCTGACCTCCCTCCCTTTTGGTTCAGGTCTTTGCCTTTCTCGGGGCTTCTGGGGGCAAAAGCCCAATCTGGGGTTGATCAACCAGGAGGAAATTGTCTCAAAGCCAGTTCATGGCTACTGCTGTCTGAAAGAGTTTCCCTCTTTGGGCCATCTTATAGCAGCTCACAACTATCGCCGTCTGGAAGGGTTTCTCTATTTGAGCCAGCCACAGCTGTTGCTGTGTGAGGTTTATCCTCTATCTGGTGAGTACAGAAATTCTGTATTTGTGTTGTTTGTCCAAACAGCTGTAGCCAGTGGCTCAGAAACAGAGGTAAGAACCTGAGGCTTGAAACAGGTGTCTCTTTGTCTGACTGTGCTTTAACGTGGGAATTTCATTTTCTAAAACTTCCTCAGAAGTTCTTCCCTTGAGAACTCCAGCTGTGTTTATATTTAAGAACTACAGTCCTTCCTCTGGCAAATTCTTGGCTTGGTGGACTGATAATACTAATGATTTAAAATTGCAGTGGCCACTTTAAGCCTCTTTTGAGCTTCCAAAACTTGCCTTTTTGCACACTAGACTTGAGAACCATGAATTTAAGAGTAGAAATAAGATCTTTAATTTCCAAAGAATCAAGTGTGCCACATTCCGGCACACCTGCTTAAAAACTGTGGTCCCAGAAGCTGTAAATATTACAAAGAACAGCGAAATCTTACTAAGCTTGCTTCATGTCCTGAGAGCTTGGCTTGGTAACCATCAAGTTGGGGCCCCAAAATATGCTCAGACAGAAATGTGGGTTGCACTCCATTTATAGCTAGGGTTCTACCAAATTGCTGCCAGCCCTTAGGGGAATTACATTGACCATTAGAAGGAATGTTCCAATTAGTTAAAATCATTTAAGAAGTACACTTAAAAGCAAAGCCTTCAAAATTCCAAAATAGGCTTATTGAAAGTTTCATTGCAAAAAGCTAATGAAAATTTAAGATATAAGTTACCTAAAAGAAAAAACTATACAAAAGTCTAAATTAATGGCTTTACAGACACCCCATTTCTACCCCTTGAAGCAGGGCCCCCAAAATGGCCCCTCCAAGAGTCAAAAAGACTCTGAGAGATTTTCTGGTAACCTGCTACATTATTCCCTTAAACAGCCAAGTGGAAACTAAAATTAAAATTTAATGGAGTTGTTTAATACTGCCAGAAAGATTTACTGTTTTTCTCAGCGGAAACCTGACAAGATATTTGAAAGGATTTAGTAATTTATGATCAGAAATTTGGCCAAATTGGAAGCTGAGATTCAGAGCCTGACAGGAATTTTTTTCCTAGGCTTTCCTCCACTAAGTTGAAATAAACTATGTACCCAGAGGAAAAGAAACAAATCAAGGATAATGTAATTGGATGGGTATGTCAGTCCTTGATAAATAACTAACCTCCTCTGTTTCTTTCAAAAAGCTTGTGACTTCTCCAGAAACTCTTATCTGACCATCCCCGATTCCTAAGACTGAAGGGGGAAAAAAGGGAGGGAAAGAAGCTTTTGGAGATGCAGACTGCTATGGAAACACCCTTGCCCAAAAATCTAATTTAAGGAAAATTTTGAAATAGAGGCTATAAGATCTCAGTTTGCATCTGTCTGTGTGTTTATGTGTGTGTCTATATATGTATGTAATAAATATGTGATATCTTTCTACTTCCTTTTTTTTTAAATTTTATTTATTTATTTTTTCCCCCAAAGCCCCAGTAGATAGTTGTATGTCATAGCTGCACATCCTTCTAGTTGCTGTATGTGGGACGCAGCCTCAGCATGGCCAGAGAAGCGGTGCGTCGGTGAGCGCCCAGGATCTGAACCCGGGCCGCCAGCAGCGGGACGCGTGCACTTAACCGCTAAGCCACGGGGCCAGCCCTCTTTCTACTTCCTGATGGTATTATCAAGACTAGTTTATAGGAGAGCTCTGTTTAATTGGCTTAAAAACAAACCAGTGCTAATAAATTGAGTATACTCTCAAAACAATCACAGAAACTAACTCAAATGAATTTCAGGATCATCTGATCAAGGAAACTATTCGATATTAAAGCTAATTTAAGTTTGTTGGGTTAATTAAAATAGGCATGCCTTTAGAGGAATCAACATTAAATATAAAGCTTTTGTTCTACCTGGGTTTATTAAAAGTCAAACAAACTCGTTATTTCTGTTACAAAAGTTGGCAGCAAAAAGAATTTGATGACTGACTTTGTCTAATGTCTTATGAAGTTTTTGTAGATAATCTAAACATAATTGTTGAGAACAAGTAAACTAAATAGATTTAAGTAAGATAAAAAGGTTTTGGGTGAACTTTTTAACAATAATTATATGTTACGGTATATGTACTTTAAAAATAACTTCAAAACCTTTTGGTAACTTGAAACCTTAGAGTTTTGCTAAATTAAGTTAAATAATAGAAATTTATGGGGGCTGACCCCGTGGTGTAGCGGTTAAGTGCATGCACTCCGCTGCTGGCGGCCTGGGTTCGGATCCCAGGCGCACACCGACACACCGCTTGTCAAGCCATGCTGTGGCGGCGTCCCATATAAAGTGGAGGAAGATGGGCATGGATGTTAGCCCTAGGGCCAGTCTTCCTCAGCAAAAAGAGGAGGATTGGCATGGATGTTAGCTCGGGGCTGATCTTCCTCAAAAAAATAAATAATAATAGAAATTTATGAAGTATCTAGATCATTTCCAAATATGATAAAATATTAGACATTAATTACTAAACATAGGTTTATCTAATTTTGGCTTCTTATTACAGAAAAACTAAAGGATGTTGAGTCTATTAGTAAACATGTCTTGTGCCACATTAAAAAAATTTTACGCTATGGGAAAATGTATGTTTTCAGTAAAAGGTATAAGGGATGGAGATATTTTTGTTAAGAAAGTAAATTTGTCCTAAAGTAAAACCAGTTATGGGAAAGAGTAAAGGATAAATTCCGAGTGTAAAAAAAGAAAGTTATAAAAGGTTTGTGTAAGAGGAACCCTGAGAAAAGAGTTTTGTGCATGGTCAAGTTGGCTAAGATTGAAATGAATTTAACTAAGGAGTTTTAATATCAAAAATAAGTCAATGCAAAATTAAAATCTGGTTTTCTCTCTCTTAAAAGGAAAATGTTTCTTGGGCTTTTAGTCTGCGGTTGATAAAGAGACTATGAAAATTTTTTCTTTACTTTTGAGTAGTCTACTTAAAAAGCAGAGATTTGAAGTTGTTTTTGTTTTTTTGTTTTTTTAACAGGAACCAACATTTCTTGAGTAGCACAAATGTCAGCCAATGAAATGCATTACTTTATTAATCTTCACAACAATCTTACTTGGTTTAAGCATTTTTATTTTTATTAATTTTTTTTTATTTTTGAAGAAGATTGGCCCTGAGCTAACATCTGTTGCCAATCTTCCTCTTTTTCTTTTTTATCCCCAAAGCCTCAGTACATAGTTGTATATCCTAGTTGTAGGTCCTTCTAGTTCTTCTATGTGAGACACTGCCTCAGCATGGCTTGACAAGCAGTGAGTGGGTCTGTGCCCAGGATTTGAACCAGCAAAGCCCGGGCCACTGAAGTGGAACACATGAACTTAACTGCTACGCCACCGGGCCGGCCCTGAGATTTTAAGTTTTATCAAAATAATTTCCTATGTTCAAAAAGCTGATGGGCTGGCCCCGTGGCTTAGCGGTTAAGTGCTCACGCTCCCCTGCTGGCAGCCCGGGTTCGGATCCCGGGCGCGCACCAACACACTGCTTCTCCGGCCATGCTGAGGCCGCGTCCCACATACAGCAACTAGAAGGATATGCAGCTATGACATACAACTATCTACTGGGGCTTTGGGGGGCAAATAAATAAATAAATAAAATCTTTAAAAAAAAAAAAAGCTGAGACCTCTCTATTAAGAAAGCTAAGATTTTTTTTTTTTTTTTTTTTTAAACTGTTTAACTCTCTCTGTTTGCCTTTGACATCTTCTGTTGTCACTCTGGTTAAATGGATTAGTCAGCATTATTTCAAAGTAAGCTTTGATCCTATTTAACCAAGAGTTTTAAAATCTTTTGATATTTTTGACAAACTTCCCAAAATTCAAATTCTAAAAAAAGGTCTTTTTTTTTTTTTTTTTTACCTGAAAGTAACTTTGAGAATTTCCAGTGGGCCCCTGGGACTTCTCAAAGACAGTTCTCTCTTCATATAGAAAGGTAGACATTAAACTAATAAGGCTTATTTGGTATGTTAAATTGCATGGGAAGCACTGTCAAATAAGTGATGCTAAATCTCCCTTATGGATATCCTTGTATGCATATGTTATTAATATGTGTTCTAAAAATTATATGAAATTCCTAAACATATTATTATGTCCTCATATAATGTTATCAGTCATAATTCTAGTTACTATCTTAAAATGTATGTCACAGATATAACCAAATTTCCTTGTCAATTGTATTGTAATCAGTTCTTTTACCATGCCATTTTGAATCTTTTATCATTTACAGACAGTTATTGTTGTACTCTGATGCTTTTGCAAATATATTTCATCTTCAGAGAGATTCATGGAAAGAACTCTGACATTTACTCCAGAATACAGGTTTCTGACAACACAAAACTGAACTGGAAAAGAAATTACAGAACTCTAAGAGAGACATTGATGGCTTCATAAAACTGCTGACAAAAGATGAAGAACAAGTATTAATTACATGGGACTACACGAACCAAGAAGGATGCTCTAATGTTTTGTTTTTCCAGATTTAAAGAAGTCTTTTCTCTCTTTTTTTAAATTAATTAATTAATTTATTTAGTGCATTTGTGTGTGTGTGAGGATGATCAACCCTGAGCTAACATCCATACCAATCCTCCTCTTTTGGCTGAGGAAGACTGGCCCTGAGCTAACATCCGTGCTCATCGTCCTCCACTTTATATGGGACACTGCCACAGCATGGCCTGACAAGCAGTGTGTCGGTACACGCCCGGGATCCGAACCCGGGCCGCCAGCAGTGGAGCACGCGCACTTAACTACTACGCCACGAGGCCGGCCCCAGAAGTCTTTTCTCTTAAGTTATCAACTGTTGGGTAAGACATACCTTTGTGAAAGAAGTTGAAACATTTACTTTTTCTCCCTACCTGATCCCTCCAGAATTCAGAAACTCTCAGTGAGTATTCTTATTTTCACTTAATCAGGCCAAGTTTTTAACATAAACAAATTAGTTTTACTTTGATTATCTTCAGAAAAAATTGAGGGTAACTGTAGAGAGAAAAATTATGTTTACACCTTTGTAGATATTAGATTCTAGTCCCATTAATTGTCTTTGAAATTTTGTTATATACCTGTAGACTGGACTCCCCTGGCCTAAGGCATTGTCTTTGGTCTCAATAACTGTTCAAGGTACCCTCTTTGGAAAAAGTAACTCACTCCACATGAGATAGTCACCATCAGATCAATGTCTATTGGTATACAATCTTCTGCTGATCCCTTGTCTTATGCTCGTGTGACCAGGTACTGTAAGTCTCTAATGTCTTATACTCAAGCCTATCATTAACAGGTTAAAAAAGCTTTCCTGGATTCCAATTTAAAGGATCCTGTTGGTCACAGTCTAAAGCCTGGTGACTAGATATTCTGGAAGCATCATCAGAGGAAGACAGCCCTTAAGCCCCATTGGAAAGGATCTTACCAAGTGCTCCTAACCACTGACACTGCTGCAGAACTAGAAGGCATTTAACCTTGGAGATACCTCTCACAGAGAAAGAAGTCTGCACCTGACATCTGGTCCTGTACAAATGCTGGAGTCCTCCAAATCAAATTGACTAGGAGGAGAAGCAGCTGACATCCAAGGCAGGCAGCTTTCCTCAGAGAGCTGGATCAGGCCTTTTACTTGCTGTTGCTTCTTACCTTATTTTCTCCCTCTTTCTCTTGCAAACACAATACTTTTATCCGCATCTCCCAATCTATTACAAAAAGAAATCTTTCTGACTGTTGGTTTTGTCATTAGAAGCCGCATTCTGTACATGAATCTAGAGAATCATTTAGAACATTTAATTACCAATCTCTCTGCCATTCCTCCCCTAATTCCTTATGCTAAGTGTCTGGAACTTCTTGCCTAACCAATCAAACCTGCAGAGATTTAAGAGGTAACATTCGTAGCTATTGTAAATACCTCTTGCTGAACGTAGGTAAACACCTCTGACGAGGTAAAAGCAGAACTAGACGGAATTTGAGCACCAGCCAAACGGTTAAATGCAGTGACCACTGCATAATTTTTTTATCTCTTTAGCTGGCTACCCTCAGGAATTGCCTCCTGGTTCAGGTCTATTCTCCAGTTTGGACTTGGAATTTTATTTATTACTATAGGAATTCTCGCTGTTGTAAAATTGTCTCTTCTGCATGGCTTGATGTTCTAAAAACACCACTCGGATAATGGTTGCTCAGCACTTTAAAATGATTGACAAGGCTTATGTGCCTTCACCTGAGAAACTTTGAGGAACTACAATGTTTGCCCTTAAAAGAACTTGAGGGGCTGGCCCGGTGGTGTAGCAGTTAAGTTTGCATGCTCCGCTTCGGTGGCCCGGGGTTCTCAGGTTTGGATCCCGGGGGGCGGACTGACACACTGCTTGTCAAGCCGTGCTGTGGCTGCATCCCATATAAAGCAGAGGAAGATGGGCATGGATGTTAGCCCAGGGCCAATCTTCCTCAGCAAAAAGAGGGGGATTGGCAACAGATGTTAACTCAAGGCTAATCTTACTCACCAAAAAAAAAGAACTTGAGACAGTAAGACTTTGCTCTGCTCTGGCACTCTTGTTGCTCAAATGTGGCCTAAGGTTCCTAAGGAAACCACTTCCTCTCCTATGTGGGACATGACATGCTGGGAATGACCCCCTCTCTCCCTGGTGACGAGGGACCAACGACGCTTGATGGTTGATCAGCAATGCTTTCAAATGGTTGATCAGTGATGTTTTCAAAGAAGATCTTGATCAAAATATTGTGGAGCCATTTTAAAACGGAGTTGGAGCTGCCATTCCAGAAAAACTGCCTTGCTATCTTGAACGTTGGACTGGGCCAAACCTTTGGACTGAGCCAAAACGGCAATTGTTTTATGAGCAATTGTTTGAGAAGTCAGCAGAATAGACATCCTGATCACAAAGACTGATGACTGTGGACTTTCTGAAGATGGAATCAATAGTCAATCAATGTTTAGCCAAGACTAGCTCTCTGCCTCCAACTCCAATTAAAACTCTTTGTAATACAACCTCCCTTCTTTGCCTTTAAAAGCCCCTGACTTTTACTCCCTAGCAGGACACTATTTGGGTTTCTACCTGAATCTGTGCTCCCCAAACTGCAATTCTTTGATCCCAAATAAATGCTGTGCCTCTTAAACTGGTTTCTGTTTTTGTAGGTTGACATGGGTATGTGGTTTCTTTCGGGGGTGACTAAAATATTCTAAAGTTGATTGAGCTGATGGCTGCATAACTCTGTGAATATACTAAGAACCACTGAAATGAACACTTTAAAAGGGTGTATTATATGGTATGTGATCTGTATTTCAATAAAGCTATTTAAAAAACATATATGGCTTTGCTAATTTATTTTCCTATGGCTCATCTGAGTAATTTCAGCTGATTGATGAACTGGAGTTGATTATGAGATAATTTCCATACTTTCAGAATCAGGATGAAGCATACAAGTTCCTGTCTTTCTGGCCAAGGCAGGAGCAGTTTCAATCACCAAGATGAAACATGGTTTTCAGATGTTTTATCTGCTTGGGTGAGATACGCTCAAGAAAGACCCAAGTACTGTTCTTTCTCTAGCTATGTTTCCTCTATTATGTAACCTCCCTCACTGTCTCAGAGTCCAGCCCCCAGCTGTGTTAGACTTTTGGCAACCTCAGCCCTGGCGAATAAGTCCTGAGTAGCTGAAATAGCTGTTACGTAAAGTCAAAAGTCAATGTATGAAACCCATGAACTTTATTTCCTAAAAAGGCTCAGACCTGCACTCAGAATTTGCTTTTACTATAAAAACAATTCTAACAAACATGTTTCTCTTTTCTCAACCAAAACAAATTAGGAGTTGCCAGTTGTAAAGGGCAGGTTTACTGGAGGCAAACTGATATGAGTGAGAAGTGACTGCTGACAACACAATAGAGGAGGGATAAAAAGTAGATGCAGAGGGGTCCATGTGGTTCAGAAGCAAACAGGCTTACACGTGGCGACTCTGAGTCATGAAGAAGCTAAACTGTGATTTATAACGCTCTGATTATTCTCCCACAGACTCGGCCAACAATGCTGGGCCTTTTTAACAAAGGCTTTGGAGACCCAGGGCCTTGGGCCTACAAGCCTTTCAGGGGCCTATGAAAATGAAATAGTTAATCTATAGCTGCAAAATCAAAGTTAATGAATATTTAATCAAACATCTACAAAATTATAACATCTCATCAACTCTATTAATTGCTAAAATTGGTATTCATAAAATATTGATGAAGTAAATAATTTGTAGGTCTGATTTTCTCACTACATAAGAATAACTGACTATATATGAAATTTGTAGAAAAATCATGGACAAACGTAAATTAAAAGTATTCCATGGCTAAATAATTTTAAAAGCAATATTATAAAAATGCTTCCACAAATGTACAATAAAAAGTCTCTATTATTCTCATGGGCTGTGGGTACATTTTAATATGTTTGATATGATGTTAGCTGGGGCTAGTGCAGGCTTAGTCAACTGGCCTGCGGCTCTGCTTCCCTCCTGCTCAAGGCTTCCCTCCGTGCCTTTTGGAACTCCACTCCATGGAAAATCAACTCCTCTTCACCCTTAATCTAGCACAGAGTGCTTCCTCTGTGCTCCCCAGCACCCATCCCTGGTGGAGCCTGCGCCTTCTCCCACGCCAGCCCTAGGGGAGCACTTAGGGTTGGGCCCTCCTCACCTGGCTTCCAAACACTGCCCTTCTAGTCAGGTGTACAAATCTCTGCTTCTTCAAGACTCAGGCCATCCCACCTTGTCATCCTCTGCCTCCCCTCAAGGTAGTTGTCACCTCCTGATCATTCTTCCTTCTTAACTGAAAATTTGAGCACCTTCCTTTCTGCTCACCCCAAATTCTGACCTCATCCTGGACTTCACTTTACAAAACATTGATATCTGCGCTCAATCTCACCTCCTTCCCTCTGACCCCAACGGAACAGGCTTTCCTCCACCTGTCTAGCTAATCCCTACAACTCAGGGAGCCCTGCAGGTGCTCTCTGCCCCTCCCCCTCTTGAGTACTTCACCACTCAGCTCAGTCATCCCTCTACTCCCAAGCCTTCTCAGTACTCCCTATCATCACATTAAAATATATTTTTTTAATTTTTATTTATTTATTTTTCCCCCAAAGCCCCAGGAGATAGTTGTATGTCATAGCTGCACATCCCTCCAGCCGCTGTATGTGGGACGCGGCCTCAGCATGGCCGGAGAAGCGGTGCATCGGTGCGCGCCCGGGATCCGAACCCGGGCCGCCAGCAGCAGAGCGCACGCACTTAACCGCCAAGCCACAGGGCCGGCCCTAAAATATTTTTTTAATTGAGATATGATTTATGTACTATAAAATTCACCCTATTAAAGCATATAATTCAGTGGTTTTTAGAGTATTCTCAAGGTTGTACAACCATCACCACTTTTCTAGAACATTTTCATCACCCCAAATAGAAACCTCGTACTATTAACAATCATTCCCCTTTTCCCACTTCTTCCCCAGCCCCTGCCAACCACTAATCTTTCCGTCTCTACGAATTTGCCTATTCTGGACATTTCATATAAATGGAATCCTACAATATGTTGCCTTTTGTGTCTGGTTTCCCTTCACTTAACATAATATTTTCATGGTTCATCCATGTTGCAGTATGTATCAGTGCTTCATTCCTTTTTATGGTTGAACAATATTCCATTGTATGGACATACCAAATTGTGGACTGAATATTTGTGTCCTCTCCCCTCCAAATTCACATGTTGAAGTCCTAACTCCCAATGTGATGGTATTAGGAGGTGGGACCTTTGGGAGGTAATTAGGTTTAGATTAGGTCATGAGGGTACAGCCCTCGTGATGGGGTTAGTGCCCTCATAAGAAAAAGAAGAGACACCAGAGCTCCCTCTCTCCCCCACTGAGGATATGGCAAGAAGGTGGCTGTCTGCAAGCCAGGAAGAGGGCTCTCACCGGACACCGACCCTGCCAGCAGCTTGATTTTGGACTTCTCAATCTCCAGCACTGTGAGATATAAATTCCTGTTGTTTAAGCTTCAGTCTGTGGGATCTTCTTATGGCAGCCTGAGCTAACTAATACATACCACATTTTGTTTACCATTGGTTGATGGACATTTGGGTGGTTTCCACTTTTTGGCTATTATGAACAATCTTCTTATGTACATTGTTTGAGTTCTTGTGTGAACATATGTTTTCATTTCTCTTGGGTTACACCTAGGAGTGGAATTGCTGGGTCATATGGTAACTCTATGTTTAACTTTTTTTTTTTTTGGTGAGCAAGATTGGCCCTAAGCTAACAACTGTTGCCAATCTTCCTCTTTTTGCTTGAGGAAGATTGTCACTGAGCTAACATTTGTGCCAATCTTCCTCTATTTTGTATGTGGGACACTGCCACAGCATGGCTTGATGAGTGGTATGTAGGTCTGCACCCAGGATCTGAACCCACAAACCCCGGGCTGCCAAAGGGGAGCATGCAAAATTAACCACTATGCCACCAGGCTGGCCCCTATGTCTAACTTTGTGAAGAATGAAGAAAGAGTTTCCTAATATGGCTGCATTATTTTAGATTGCTACCAGCAATGTATGAGGGTTCCAATTTCTCCACATTCTTGCTAACACTTGTCATTGTCTGTCTTGTTGATTACAGTCATCCTAGTAGGTGTGAAGTGGTATCTCATTGTGGTTTTTCTTTCCTTTTTTTTTTAAATTTAAAGATCTAATTGGCTTTATTCAGTGATTCATGAATCCGGCAGCATCCCACCTAGCAAGTAGATAGGAGCTTCCTCATTGTGGTTTTTTTTTTGTGAGGACTAGCCCTGAGCTAACATCTGATGCCAATCCTCTCCGTTTTTCTTGAGGAAGATTGGCCCTGAGCTAACATTTATGACCATCTTCCTCTGCTTTATATGGGATGCCACCACAGCATGGCTTAACAAGCGGTGCATCGGTGCGTGCCCGGGATCTGAACCGGAGAACCCCGGGCCGCTGCAGCGGAGCACACGCACTTAACCGCTTGTGCCACCGGGCCGGCCCCCTTCATTGTGGTTTTGATTTGCATTTCCCTGAGGAATAATGATGTTGAGCATCTTTTCAGTGGCTTATTGGCCATTTGTTTATCTTCCTGGGAGAAATGTCTATTCATATCCTTTGCCCATTGGGTTAAAATTGGGTTATCTTTTTACTGTTGAGATGTCTATCATCATTTAAAGACGCTCAAGTCTCTACCATTTTAAAGCAAACAAACCCTTGGCTTGGCTGGATCCCTGCTGTAGCCACTGTTTCTTGCAGAATTTTTTGAAAGAGTTCTCTACACTTGTGGTTTCCACTTACTTTCTTTTCAAGCAATTGGAATCTGGCTTCTGAACCCAACACTTCAATGCAACTGCTCTCAGCAAGGTCACCAATGGCTGTTTTGTTACTAAATTAGATGGGCACTTTTCAATTCTTAGCTTGTTTGATTTCTCTGTGGTATTTAACTCCAAGTCCCTCTCCATCTTTATTGAAAGACTAGAGATTCTTGGCTCTCATGACAGCACATGCTTCTGATTGTTCTCATACATCTCTGGCTGCTCCTTAGCTTTCTCAATGGGCTTCTCTTATTCTGCTCATTCTTAAGTGTTGATCTTCTTCCAGATTTTGTCCCTCAGTCCTCTTATTTTGCACCTTTACATGGTTTCACTGGGCAATCACATTCACTCCCATGGCTTCAATTACCACTTACCACTGCTCACTTCAAATCTCATCTCTGTCTGCTGCCTAGACCACCCTCCTGGGCTCCTGGTTTGTGTATCTGTCCAATCAAAATCTGTACTGGAACCCCCATCCATCCTGCAACTTTCCATGCCCCAAACCAAACGTTTTATCTTAACCTCTCTGGCCTTCCCTAACTCAGTGAGTAACATCAATTACTGAATTCTGTAAATATAAAATTTGTAAAGTCACTCACATTTGTCTACTTCCTTCCATCCCTGACACTTGTGCCCTAGTCCAGTACCATTTAACAAGATGACCCCAACATCCTCCTGACTGGTCTCCCAGCTCCACTCTCGTCTCCAAACTGTCATCAGAGATCTTTCTAACACTCAAATCTCACCATGTCATTCCTCTGCTTACACGAGCTACTGTAAGAGATGGGATTACACCTGCTTTGGAGCCAGACAAGCTGGGGTTTCAATGTTAATATCACTCACCGGCTGCAGAACTGTGGGAAGAGTTATTTAACTTCTCCATATTTTAGTCTTCTTGTTTAAAATAAAAAAAGAGCCACGGAAGTACCATCTCCTGGGTCTTCCTGAGAATTCAGAGTATGCACCATTGATGCCCTTGGTTCAGAGTCGGGCACATTTCAAGCGCTCAATATGTTCTAACTACTATTTTTATTAAAACCTTTCAGTAGAGGCAAATCAACCTCAGTTTCACTCTAAACTGTAGTGATTAAATGGAATGACCTTAATAAACTCTTAAGGCAAGGCTCCTTTGGACACTGAAGCCTGGTATTCAGTTGCAGCTCCACTCCGTGCTGGTCACTCAGCTTCAGCGTTCAAAAGCACTCCGGAGCGGAGGCAGCAGCGTGCGGCCGGCGTTCAGAAATGAGGACCCAGAACCGGGATCGGCGCCGCAGCCCCGGTCCCTCTGAGGTGCGGCTGCGGGAAAGCGCTGACCGAGGTCTTCTTCCCCGCCGCCGCCTGTCACCCCGGCGACAGTCCCCGCCGCCCCTTCGCCCCGCGGCCAAGCTCACCGGACCTGCAGCCATAGGACCCTAGAGTCTTTCGAGCAAACCCCACACCACCAAACCGCACGCCACAGGAGCCGTCCCCGCCCGGTCGCTTCCTCCGGTCCCCGCCCGCACCGGGCCGGCGCCCAGCCCACCCTGCAGGCCCCGCGCGGCGGCGGCTCCGGCCGGTCTGTAGGTGCGGCCCCCGCCGCGGCTCTGCCGCCCTCCCGGGCCCGGCGCTCACCTTGAAGGACATCCTGCATCTGTCCGCGGTCCCGCTGGACCGCGCGCTTCCGGCCCGGCCGCCCGGCGCAACCCTCCCTCCCCTCTGCCGCCGCCTGCCGCAGAGGGGCCGCCTCCCGCCGCCGCGCTCCCAGCGCCGCCCGCCCGCCCGGGCCGGGAGGGGGGGAAGGGAGGAGGGGAGGGCGCGCGCGCGGGGAGGGGGGGACGGGGGCACGGACGCCTACCCTCCGCTACCCCCTCACGCACTCCAACTCCACACGCGCTGTGCACACTCTCCACACACACACCACTCCCCACTCACGCCCTCACATCCGCACTCCTCACTCCTGCACGCTCACTCTCACGCACACTCCAAACTCTGGGCGCACTACACTGTGCACACTCTCGACACACACATCACTCCACACTCACGCCCTCATACCCGCACTCCTCACTCCTGCACGCTCACTCTCACACACACTCCAAACTCTGGGCGCACCACACTATGCACACTCTCCACACACACACCACTTC
Source organism: Diceros bicornis minor (assembly GCF_020826845.1). Lineage (NCBI taxonomy): Eukaryota > Metazoa > Chordata > Mammalia > Perissodactyla > Rhinocerotidae > Diceros > Diceros bicornis. The sequence continues at coordinate 11,773,900 of NC_080755.1, read as the reverse complement.
ACACTCGCCCTCACAACCGCACTCCTCACACACCCACACTCATACGCACACTCCACGCACATCCACATTCCTGTTACACACACACCCACACACACTCCAGACTCCACACACATTGTGCATTCTCCACATTCCACACACACAGGGGCACACACAATACTCCCACACTCACATCCACATATACACACACACCCACATATACACACACACCCACAGCCACATCTTCCAAAAGAGCGTGGTCTGCATCAGATGACTCTCAGCCTTCATTATAGCACAAATATGGTGATGATGTAAATGAAACCCGAGAAAAAAATTCACCCATCCCCGCCACCCTTTCAAATAGCTGTTTTCATTTGTATTTCTGTCTTTCTTGGTTTTCTTTCTCTTCCTTTTCTTTTCTAAGAATCTGGGGGCAGGGGCATTTTCCCCTCCTGGGGAAAGAGCTGAGAAACAAGCCTTTAGATTGAACCAGTAATAAGTGGTATTTTCCTTTTTGAAGGTGAAGGGCAAAATCTGAACTATACTCATAGCCCTCCTCCTTTTAACTACGGGTCACCTCCTCCTCTTGGCCTCATGCTGCATGCCTGGAGGCTCGCAGGAGCTGTCCACTCCCTCACACAAACTGCTTGCTGCCTGCCCAGGGTTGGTTTGGGGGAAGTAAAAGTGGGAGAGCCGTATTTTTTTTTTAATTACAAAAATACATTTTTAAAGTATAAAAGGCAGTAATAGCCTTTCTAGAAAATTCAAATGCTAAAGTAAAAGCGGACAGCTCACACTATAGGAATCCACTCGTTCTCTCCCTCACCCGGTTTGTGCCTCCTTCTTTCTTCTCAATTGAATTTGTAATGAATATTTAATTTAAAAATTAAAAAAACACTACAAATAAAAGTTCATAATGAAAATAAAAATGTTTATCCTTTATGGATAAATTGTATTACTTTATGTTTAAAACAATTTTAAAATAAAAACATTCCAAAATTTGATAGAAAATTTCAATGTTTAAATCAAGAAAGACTCAAAACTTTTTCCTTGCCTTGGGTGTCTGTGGATGAAACAGTTTCGAAGTTGCCACACAACATTATTATATAAGATCAAGCATCGGAGGTTTTACTTTTATAGTTTTGATAAACAAAAGGAGGGAAGGGAAAGAATTAATATTTTGAGTGCTATCTATGTACCAGGTGCTTTCCTTCTAAAAATCCTATGAGGTGGGTATTATGCCCCTTCCACAGCTGAAAAAACTAAGGTTCTGAGAGATGAAGTAATTTGCTAATGAGTGATCCCGCTAGACATTTAAAGAAGTCTGTCTGGCTCCAAAGCCTGTCTCCTAACAATACTTGTCTTCCTGAAGAGAAAAATAAAAATAAAAATTTGAACTCACAAGTTGAATAATTTTTTTTCTTTGAGAAACAACCTCTTGTCTTGATGTTGGTAATAAAAAAAAAGAAAAAGTCTTAAAACACTAGGGAAAGAGTCTAATTGTCAGGGCTCTCAAAATGACACGTAAGAATTTAATTCGGAGGCCAGCCCGGTGGTGTAGTGGTTAAGTTTGCGGGCTCTGCTTTGGTGGCCTGGGGGTTCGTGGGTTCGCATCCCGGGCACAAACATAACGCACTGCTTATCAAAGCCATGTGTGGCAGATGTCCCACGTATAAAGTAGAGGAAGATGGGCACGGATGTTAGCCCAGGGCCAATCTTCCTCAGCAAAAAGAAGAGGATTGGCTACAGATGTTAGCTCGGGGCTAATCTTCATCACCAAAAAATAAATAAATAAATAAATAAATAAATAAAATAAAAACAGGAATCAGTAGGACAACTGTGCCCTGAGATGGCCGGTGAGAGCCCTGCTCAGGTGTGCAGGTTCAGGGCTGGTGCCCGGTCACACAGCAAGAGGGTCCACACTTCAGATAGCTCCAGAGGCCCATCCCGACCTCAGGGAGTTGAGGTAGTTGCCTGAGCAGGATCTAAGACAGGCTCAGGGAGTCCAAATAGATGCACGCTACTATTGAGCACACTGAAGAAAGTAATGCCGTCCTTCTGTTCTGACCCCCAGAGGCAGACCACTTGGCCCCTTATGGGGTCTGGGTCTGACAGGTTTTGGTATCTAAAGTATTTGCATTGAATGCCAAGGCCATGCCCTCTCAGAAGAATATGAGGCTTAGAGGGAAGTCCTCAAGACTTTGGTCTGGAGTTTGGCTGACTTCTCTGTAGAAAGTGTTTTTTCCATATTCCAGGACCCCCCTTGACTGAGCAGGAGTCTCTTCTTAAGGAATATGGAGAGAGAGAATGGTTTTCTTTCCTGCTTTCAGCTATAGCACCTCCCCAAGGCCTGGCCTCAAGCCACGGGACAGTGGGCTGGCTGGCTTACTCCCGGCAGCTGGTTCCTAGCCGTCTTCATACTTACAAACCCATGTTCTCCATGGGCAAGGAGATCTCTCTCTCAAGGAGAAACAGCTCCTTGTCCTTGCTCATCTCCTGAGCGTGGGAACAAAGACTCTGAGGCATGCACACAGTGGGCATTGAAAGTAGAGAGTCAGCTACAGCTCGTATACAAAAGTAGCACAATACGTATGTTACTAATATAGTTAATATTTATTGGGGCCAGCACTTTCACGGCAATAACTCATTTTCTTCTCCTAACACTCTTACTAGTGTTAGTACTACTAACACTAATAGTACTTACATCATAATAGTAAGTACTATTATTATGCCCTTGGTATACCTGGGGAAACTGAGGGACACAAGGCTAAGCAGCTCGCCCACAGTCCCACAGCTAGTGAGCCACAGAGCCAAGGTGTGCACGCGGGCAGTTGTCTCCAGGGCCGGCTCTCACCTCCATGGCTCCCAGACTCTAGAGCTTGTCTCTGAGGAGGAAGGGGTGGAGCTAACGCTCCCTTGCTGCACAACTTACTATAAAACTTAGCAAAGTTCTCTCATTCACTAAACCAGACAAGGATACAGCATCCTCACTATTGCGAGTTATCAGAAGTAAACTTATGAGTCAAAGGATGACACAAAATGCACACATTTGACAGGATTTAAAAAACACTTCCGTAAAGGAGAAAGTGATAAAAGCGTTTATTTAGCTAATTCTCCAATGATAGCTCAAAAAGAAGGTTAAAATATGTTGACAGAGTTTCAAATATTTGAAGACTTAACAGCAACAGTAAACTGCAGCGAGCTGATGACTATATGGTGTTTCCCGCTAATGATTACGAGGAGTATCTGAGTTTTACAGAGCGAAAGGCATCTCTGAGTTTTACTGCTGTGGCCAGCGTGGCAGGGTGGTTACAAATCAGACACACTTGGAATTGCCCAAGGCTCTGCCAAGTGCTATGTATGTCACCTTGGGCAAGTTTCCCAACTCATGGGTCCTTAAGTGATTACTGATCAAGCACCAACCATGTGCATGAGTTATCTTGTTTAGTCTTCACGCTTCCCCCATGAAGTCCACATTATCATCATCATCACATTTCACTTATGCAAACTGAGTTCAGAGAGGTTCAGTAACTCATCTAAATTTTTTTTTTTTTAATTTTTTTAAAGATTTTATTTATTCATTTTTTTTCCCCCCAAAGCCCCAGTAGACAGTTGTATGTCATAGGTTCACATCCTTCTAGTTGCCGTACGTGGGACTCGGCCTCGGGTTGGACGGAGAAGTGGTGCCCTGGGGCGTGCCCGGGATCCGAACCCAGGCCGCCAGCATCAGAGCGCGTGCACTTAACCGCCAAGCCACGGAGCCGGCCCAACTCATCTAAATTTACACTGCTACCAAGTAGGAGCTGGGATGTGAACCCAGGTTTGTAAATTTTAAAGCCCAAGTGACTGCCCCTTATCATTCTTTGACACTTTCTTCCTACAAAATAAAAACTTGGGTGGCTGCCAGGTGGCACAGCGGTTAAGTGTGCGTGCTCTGCTTCAGCAGCCTAGGGTTCGCAGGTTCGGATCCTGGGTGTGCACCGATGCACGCTTGTCAAGCCATGCTATGGCACTGTCCCATATAAAGTAGAGGAAGATGGGCACGGATGTTAGCCCAGGGCCAATCTTCCTCAGCAAAAAGAGGAGGATTGACATCGGACGTTAGCTCAGGGCTGGTCTTCCTCACAGACAAACAAACAAACAAAAAAATTGGTACCTACATTGCCCACCTTCCTTTAAACAATAAAATCTTCTTTATAAAGAGCCCCCAAAGAACCCCTAGTAGAACATAGTTAAATAAACCACTGGGTTGAGTCCAGAAATAGTGGCTAATACAGGAGCTATTAGAGTAGTCATACCAAGTCCAGGTTAGAGGAGGCCTTTAAAAAGGTCAACTTGCTTAACTGACCTCTGTACACCAAGCCCACTCAGTTGTCATCTAGAAAACTGAAGGACATCAGCTAATTGACAGATTAGGGGGACATATCCATACCTATTTGTGTACACATATATCCTATTTCATGATACCAAAGCCTGTGCCAGAGTAGAAAAGTCTCAGCATCTGGTTATTATTTACATGGCTGCATATTAAGTACACATATTCTAAATAATAATCACAAAGAAACGTCTACATATGACCTTCTCAATGCAGTTTCAGAAAATGTGATTTTAAAACAGGATCTGAATAAAGCATCCAGACTTAAGACATTTCCCACATATAGCTCACACGTAGCTATAGTGGGAAAAAAAACTACCATCTCCTATGTAAACAGGTATAGCGGGAGAACTTGTTAATGTCAACTTGCCTCCAGCCACATGCTGCAGGAATCTCTTTGAAAATAGGGCTTTCATCAAATTTTCTCTCTTACCTTTTTTGTTTCACGATGTTTTCAGAAACACTTGCTATTTTTATTGAGATTTTTTTTCTTGGTAGAACCACTGTTGTTTAAATATAATAGAATGGGTGCTATATATTTAATGACATACGCTGCGTTCGAAAAATGTACATCTGTTAAAATAAATTATGGAAAGGAGATAGAGGTATAGTGCTTCAGGACTAAAATAGTTATGTATACCTATAACAGGTGTTCATTTGGCAGAACAGCTAACATTTTCTATTTTGACCAGTAGTGCATATCTCTTCAATTATTTTCATACAGCCACAGTTTTGTAATTTCTAACTACCACAATGGCTGAGACAGGAATATTACTGTAATTAATACAAATGTTCTCAAATTTCTAAAAGATCTATAGCAATTTTAGAAAGGACAGTAAATATAATTAATCAGGGTATAATTGATGGTGCTTGTATGCTAAATTCTGTCAAACATGTTGAGATACATTATTCCTTATGAAAAAATGTTGAAAATGCAGTATTTTCATTTATTAAATAAATTATATTTAATTATACATGGATGAAACATGATAAAAACTAAGTATCTCCTACTCAACTTATTTTATATTAATTTTGAGAGTATATTGTTCTGTGTCTCTGTATGAAACTTATATTTCATAGATATTCATCTCACACCCTTTCTTTACATTCACTGCATCAAAACTCTGTACCCTCAAAAGAATATGTATTTTTAGGAAAGAGAAAATAATAAGAAATTGCTTTGTTTATAGAATAAAATAAAAATAAATGTAAAGGTTTTGTAAAAGTTTTTAAGGAAAAGAGAGTTTCATATTGTATTAGTCCAGGCAAGGCTCAAGTGGATTAATATTCATAAACAAATTAACAACTAGTCATTATTCTGTGATAGGTTTGGAAAACATTAGTATAGCCAAATAAAACTGATGGTCATCTCAGTTTTTAGTCATTATTGCCTAGATGTAAAGAATTCCATGAGTTAGGATGAGCTGAACAGATTACACGTTCCATCAGAGGCCTACCTTCAGCAACTATTTTTATAGAAGGCCAGTCCTTCAGGAGGCAACACGGTCCTAGCTAAGCTATAACTGACAGTGCCACACAGTAAAATTAGCTGTTCCCCTCCCAAGAGCTCAGGTCCATCTGGCCTGGCATGCTGACAAACCCAGACAGTACTACTGACTCCTCAGCAGGACAGACTTCCAATTGTATTTGCAGAAATATTGATGAGTTTGTTTCACCACACTTTCTCCTGGGCCCAGTCTGTCTTTATGACCGATGGTGTATATTTGCGTTGGCTGACTCAGAGTGCTATGGGTAGAGACAAACAGGCTAACTAGCCCACACAGGAGTGGCACTTGGAGTTTGATCAGCGTCAGGCTCTCACCAGGAAGCATGCCTGATAATACCCCGGAACCCACCCCTGAGGCCATTCTTTTCCTGCCCACTCTCTCCTTCCCTTGTTCATTTCCCCACTGCTCCTCCCTTTTAACTGAGTGTCTCCCAGGTGATAGTGCAGGACACGTGGTTGAAAGATAAACTGCTAAACTGTACAAGTTTTGTATTTATAGGGCATGGTAAATTGGCAAATTTGCCTTACAGAGAGCATAGTCTATATTTCAGAAAAAGCAAATACAAAAGTGGCACATGTTGTAAAAACAACCCTTTTAAGATTATTATCTAGTAAATAATTATGTAAATTTGAAGTTATTGGTATTTAGTTTAAAGTTATATCCAGGCCATATGTTACCATAGGCAATCTCTTCAAATGCATAATTGATAACATAACCTCCATGACTATCTGAGAGACCCAGGTGGAATAATGAGTTCATCCAGCAGAAATAGACCCTTGGAGGATGAGTTAAGCCAAGTCACAGTTTTTTATATTTTTATTATCTCTATTGGCTTCCTGCTCTTTCTGTTATTTGAAAACTTGCTGACAATACAATAGCTATCCTAAGCCTTTATCCAAATTTGATTTGCTGGTATTTTATTAGCTCAATTATTTTTCATAAATGAAGCAGTAATTCCATAACGTATTAGCCCAAACACCTGGAAAAGTGAGATAAGCTCATTTACCATGCGTTTTACCAGCAATTGTTTTTTAACACAATAGAGAACTTTCACCCTGCCTTTGGAAATCTAAATCTAGGTCACATCCGGTAGGCAAAAGACTCCTTCTAAGCAGTTTAGTCACAAAGCGGGAAGCAGCTGATGATCACACTGCTGGCACCCACATCTAATATCTGTTTAAATGAGATAACCAGAGCCTTCCACTGGCTACTGTCTTAGCTCTCCTGCTTTCCCATTTCCAAAACACTGTTTGTCCTATTTACGGTATAATGTGATGGAATGTCAAATCTTTGACTGATGAAATATACATTTCCCCTGCTAAATGAGTTCAGGATGAAAAATATTATGAATGTAATGTTCAATTCACTAAACAGAAGCCAATTTTTTTAAGGGCTTCTACCTTTTTAATCAGAACGTGACAGTGCTCAGCATCTGAACTATCACATCACCCTTATCAGGTAAACAGATCATTCTGAAAGCAGGAATTTTATATCCAAATTTCTTACCTTAGAATTTTCTTGTTGTTGTTGGTAAAAAATGTAATTAAAATTGAATGTTGGTACCAGCCCTTTCTACCCTTTCATTGGGTAAAGTTATATATCCATTCATGCTCATATCCATTCATCCTTTCCATTCATGCTTTATCTGATTCTTGAAAAACTTAACCATCGTTGTGTCCTGTGCATTCCAGACTGGGCTTACTCTAAGAGGAGTCATCATAGAGCAATAGGGAGTATCAGGCTATAACTTTCCATCTGTTTCCATTGGGAACATACAAACAACGTTTTTCTCAAAAGCTATTCATATTAAGGTATCATATGAGGCTCTGCATCCTGAACACAGCTATGGCCACCAGACTGAAAAGCTAGTCAAGATCAGGCGAGAAACACAAGGCAGGAGATGGACGGCCGTGGTCATTTGAGTTTCTACTCCACATGCACATTCCAATCAAAGAGACAATCATAATGAGAGCAATCGTGATGTAAGAATCACACCTTACTAAATACAAACCCTTCTGGATAACTCTTTGTAAGTCATTCTTATTTCTAACAATTTCAGAAGGATGTCCTGCTATTTTGGTTGAATGAATATCCCTCAAACTAGTTGTCCAGAAAAAGCTTGAAATATTATAAATATTATTGAAAATATTAATGTTTACTATTTTGTATTGTAATACAATCTTAGGTATACCACTCCACTGGAACATACAACCAAGTGGTAGATTTGAAAGATATTGTTACATTAAATAACTCGCTAAGGGGCCGGCCCGGTGGTGTAGCGGTTAAGTTCGTGAGTTCTGCTTTGGCGGCCCGGAGTTCGCTGGTTTGGATCCTGGGTGTGGACCTACTCATCAAGCCATGCTGAGGCAACATCCCACATAGATGAACTAGAAGGACCTACGACTAGGATATACAACTATGTACTGGGGCTTTTGGGAGAAAAAAGAAAAAGAGGAAGATTGGCAACAGATGTTAGCTCAGGGCCAATCTTCCTCGAAAAGAAAAAATTGCTAAGAAAAATTTAACGATAAAATGTGTATGTTATAAAAAGATGAATAAAAAGTGAAAAAAAAGCAATCCACTTAAAAGTAAATGACATTTCAAATTCACTAAACTAAAAAAGGTCCAACGTTTTTCAATTTTGATTTTTTTATCCAATTAAAAAAACTTAAAAAAAATAAAAATAAAATTGGTTTCATTCTTCCAAATAGTGGCATATCGGGAGCCATTTCATTTATCTCACTAATTACAGGTTGCGAGTTCTCCAAATATATTTTCTAAATAAATGATTCATTAAGTTTTTTGTAACTAAATTATCCTAATAAATAGACTACTTGGGAATGAAACTATTTAGAAAATCTTTATTTAGCTTAAAAAATTTAAATATAAAAAATAACATGGATACACTATAACCCATACATTGTAAACACTCAGTAAGAGAAGAGTTTGTCCTGTTAATGGTCACACGTTTGCTTCTGTTGACTAAAACTAGTCATGTTTTACTTTAGCCTTTTACCTAAGCTCTAGAGACCTGGTGAGTGACTCCACACATCCTCGGGTCAGGAGATGCCACCCCCTGCAGCCTTCCACTGCCTTTAGGAAGCAGGCAAGCACATTGTGATGCAGCCAGCATAAGCTCAGTATTGTCATTCTTTAGCACTTGCTTGTAATTCATTTCACATTGTGGGTCAAGAAAATGAAATGTTCTATCTGTGCAGGACACAGTTGCAATGTGATTATGGTAGCAATCATGGAAAACGGGAGAGCAACTCAAAAAAGGCGAGGAGAGCTGCTCCGCGCTGTCTGTGAGGGATCCTCCCTTTGGCTGCAACAGGGCACGGCCACCAGATCACTGCAGTGTGCCTGATTCTGATGTCTGGTTTAGGGCTACTCTGGGGAAGCATCAACAGAAACGCAAGTTGGGATGAAATAGTTCACGGCCCTGAGATCTCATGGAGGTGTGTGTTATTCATTTCAGTCACTCTGGGTCCACACCTGAGATGATCCATGGAGGTGTGTGTCACTCATTCCAGGTTCACTCTGAGTCTACACCTGAGATAATTCATGGAAGTGTGTGTGATTCATCCCAGGTTCACTCTGGGTCTACACCATTCCTGCCTATGTCTGCGTGCTCTGCCCCTCCATCCCTTCCTGAAATGGGCATCTTTATGTTCTCGCCACTTGTGTTTCTTTGGAAACAGGAGGTTGTGAGCTGTCAGTCAGCCTTGGACAGAGAATAATTTGTGACAGAATGTGGTTGCAACTGATAGCTTGTTTTTGTTCTCCTCACCCAACTATATGGATTTAACAGTACAATTTACAAACTGCTTTTGGCAAAAGAGTTGTTTTCATAATATTTTCCCCTCTGTCTTGTTATTTTCTTGCCAGGTTTCTTTTTTTTTTTTTTTTTAAAGCTTCTTTTATTTTATTTTATTTATTTTTTATTTACGTATTTTTTTGTGAGGAAGATCAGCCCTGAGCTAACATCCATGCTAATCCTCCTCTTTTTGCTGAGGAAGACCGGCTCTGAGCTAACATCTATTGCCAATCCTTCTCCTTTTTTTCCCCCAAAGCCCCAGTAGATAGTCGTATGTCATAGTTGCACACCCTTCTAGTTGCTGTATATGGGACGTGGCCTCAGCATGGCCAGACAAGCGGTGCGTCGGTGCGCGCCCAGGATCCGAACCCGGGCCGCCAGTAGCGGAGTGCGCGCATTTAACCGCTAAGCCACGGGGCCGGCCCTTGCCAGGTTTCTAATGGCATAAACTTTTATTCTTTTTCTCTTTTTCTTGGTATAAATTCTAATTCTTCATGGGAAGGCATTTTTTCTCTTCTACTGTGCATTCTGTTTAGAGTTTACTGCACATTTAGTTCCTTTTAAAGAGAATAAATTCAAATGTATGCATTTAACAGTAGACATTATCTAGGCTTAAACATATTCATTAAAATGATGAATAAGCTAAATATTTCAGGGAGATCAAGGATGAGAGACTGCTAAAACTATGGAGAATGATCTTCACAGACGCCTACTCTACTGACTTCTAGTGACAGCTCTTGGATTTTCGTTTTGTTTTGTTTTGTTTAATGACCAAGGAAATAAAAAAGGGTGGTATTCCAATGAACCTGCATTATTTAAGTTTTCAGATATAAAGACTAATGTGAAAGATCTTAAAAGAGAGGGAACGATTATCCATTGCAGTATTTGCTTGGTTTTCAACTTGGCAGAAAACAGTCAGTGTGGGCCCAGTGTTGGATGTTAAATTAAATAACAGCAGCACTCCAGGCTGAGAACACAGTGTACTCAGCCAATGGCTTGAGGTTTGGTTCCAATTGTGACTACTGAACTGGCTGTACAGCTTTTCCCAGAAGACCCAGGGATGCAAGCCCAGAGGCCATGAGGCCATCACTGCTGCCTGGAGCTCCTGACCGTGCTGCCCCAGCATCAGGACTGTCTCACCTTGAGAAAAGGGGAAGCCTTCCTAAAGGGGAGGGAGAGGAAGATCAGGAAGCACAGAGAGGGCAGCTTGGCCGCCCAGAACTTCTGCATGATGGCGACTAGTGCTAGGCTGTCCTTGAACGTGGCGGAAAATCAGCAATATTCTTCATCTATGCAACAAGTGTTTGCTGAGTACCCAACTATGAGCCATGCACTATTTTAGGAAAACAGCAGCAAACAAATGGGTAAAACAAAACTTCTGTTCTCATGGAAGTTATATTCTTGTAAGGAAAGACAGACCCGGACGTAAACAAGTACTGTATGCAGGATGTTAATCGGTGCTCAGTGCTGCAGAGAAACGTGCAGAATGGTGTGGGGACTCCAGGGCGGGGCAGTTGCTACTGAGATCTGAGACAGGGGCTCAGAGAAGGAATTATTGAGAAAATAACAATTGAGCAGCAACCTGAAAGAGGAAAGGGAGTGAGATATACTGATACCCAACGAGGAGCATTCTAGGCAGTGAGAAGACAAACGTAAAAGGTACAAGATGTGACTATGAAATAGTGAGGTGTGACTGGGGTGGGTAATCCGGGGGACAGTGGTGGGAGACAATGTCGGAGTTGGGGGGGCACCTCTGTAGATCACTGGAAGGACTTTGCTTTTTCTCCATATGAGATGGGAGCTGTGGGAGGATTCTGAATAGAGGGGTGATGTGATCTGGCTTATGTTTTAACAGGATCACAATGGCAGTTGTGTTTAGAATAGACCATAGGGTGTCAACGGTGAAAACAGGAATATCAGTTATGAGGCTGTTGCAATGATCCACACAAGAGATTAGGATGATTTGGAATAATGTGGTAGCAGTGGAGGTGATAAGACACGGTCAAACTTGAGATATATTTTGACAGTTGAGCCATCAATATTTTCCCATGAACTGGATGTAGAGGATGTTGGGATACCATCTGGGTTTCTGGCATGAGTAACTGGAAAGATGGAGTTGGCATTACTGAAATGTAGAGGACGGAGAGGAGCAGGTTTGGAGAGGTAGGTGGGGAAATCAGGAGTGTGGTTTTTGACAAGGTAGTTTTGAGATATTACACATCCAAAGGAGATACCGAGTAGGCAGTTGGAAATAAAGGGGAGAGATCTAGGTTTTGGGCATAAATATTGGGGCTGTTAGCAAAAAGATGGTATTTAAAGCCATGAGACTGCATGAGGGCCCTTAGGAGGTGAACAGAGAGGAAGAGGGTGTGGAAAAAAGCAGCCAATTGAGGAAGGAGGTAAATCAGGGAAGAGGAAGAAGTCAGCGTGAATACAAACAATTTGAAACATTTTTTATAAATAGTATATACTCCACTGCATATTTTCAAAAGCAACATCAATTTAGATAAAAATTATTATATTCAAAAAATGAATAAGCAGCCTCAGAATGAATTTTTCTTTATACTATGAGCATCGGTTCTAAATAAATTATAATATCCAGTTTTCCAGTCTTCCGTTCAGTGGGTTTACAGTGGAAATGTTCACACTCGCATCTTCAGGAGCTATGCCAGGGCTCTTCGTCATTCATTCAGGTCTTCTCATTTCCAGCTCTTTGGCCCCTAATAGCTCTCCCACTGCATCCCTGTATGGCATTGTTCCTTCTGGTGTGTTTGATAAGAATTTTTGATAAACATCGGTTCACCGTCCTCATGTCAGAAAGAAAACATTAATAGAAATAAAATCAGGAAAAAGCCACTTACTGAACAGTTCGTGTACGTGTACAGTTATTGGGAGCATCAAAATGTCCTTTATCCTTTTCCCCGATTTGTCTAGAAGGCTGGGTCGTAGGTCTGGAGTCAGCAGTCAGTCACTGAAGAAATTGGCTACTACTGAAAGAGTTGGTCAGCTATCAGCACCTAATTCTTGGAATGGTCTTCACCTTTACTGAAAAGGAAGAGAGAGAAGTCTCAGAAATATACTAAGACCTTGAAAATGAAGTGGTGACACAGCATTAACTGAAATTCTTAACTCAGTGGCTGTCATCTGGGAGTGGTATTGTCCTCTTAGGGACACTTGGAAATGCATGAGGGTGTCTTCACTGAGAACTGCTGAATTGTAATTGCATCTGTTGATTGTATAGTCTTGTAGTTACAATAGTCAAGATTTTTCCTTTATGATTTGTCAAGCTAGAGTTGACTCAGAGTTCTGGTCTTAAGGGTCATAGGAGGTATAGTTTAAGGGTCATGATCAGAACTGCCTATGGGGCCAGGAGAGGTGCCCCAGGTGAGTACAGCTGAGGTCCTGGTGAAGAGCCTGTCTTGAGAAGACGTGCGCTGTTCAGTCGGGTCTACTCAGTGTCACAGATCCTACTGTCCCCTCCCACCCCGAGGGATGTGAGAAATCTTGATTTCTTTTATTAAATCTTCTAATTGTTTTCTATCATTGGCAACTAGTCAATTTTTTAGTTCTGTGTTGGCTAAATAAAATAGGTATCTAGTCACCAATTTGTGATTAATAATTCTATTTTAAGACAAACCAAGCAGGAGACATGTAAATGATGACATTTCTAAATTCTTTTATCACCTACATGTTTCTGGCTATAGGTATTGTCTTATGCTAGAAAAAGACAATGGACTCTTTCCTTGCCCAAGTGTCCTCTCTACCCACGTACTCATTAGTACCCATGATGCCCTCAAATAGCAAGACTGGCCTGCCACGTATTTTGTGAATACATGGTTCCTACTTGGAAATCCACGACAACTTAAGCTTCACTGACCTTGTTGGTGATGTTGCCGAGTGGTGTGGACTAAGTGTGTCTCCAGTTCATAACTGGAGCCTGTCCTTGCATTCTGCACTTAGAATTGTGAATCTCTCTGTAATACAGGTTGAGAATCTTTGGAGACTTGATGAGCCTCAGATAGTAACACCTATTACAGTGCTTAAGACTAATGTTAACTTTCTTAAATTCTCTTCACATTAATCACCTTGCTAGTCTTTTGAAACAGTTCCCCCAGTGTAGGATGTATGGAATTTGCTGGTGACTGACCTTGAGTCCCAGAGGACACAGAGGAAGGGTTTTGAGAGTGGAGAGAGGAAGGAGATAGGGTTGTACAGGATGGTGAAGGGGTGAAGGTCTAGGGGAAGAAAGGAGAGCTACACACTTGGGCTTCTTGAGAAAAAGGGCATAATGAGATGAATTCTGATGATCTCAAGGCAGAGTGATGTGAGACGTGAGGGCTGAGGTAGGAGCTGTGGGTTTATCCGGGAGCACAGAGCTCTAGGGTCCTCTTGTCACTCTTCATAAGTAGGCTGAAGGAGGAGAAAAAGGCAGAAGGTGGTACTACTCAGAGTTACATCCTAAAGGTGGGGAGGGGAGCGATCAGTGATCAAATTAGTGCTGGAAGCACTCCTGGAATGGACACTTGCTTGAGGAATCCTATTCATACGGTACAGCTAATCGTGGTTTTCATAGTCTTCAAATTAACAACTCCTTATTGAGTGAGTACCTTTTATGCCCACGGTGCTGTAACTAGGCTCTGCAGGGGAATTTGAGATGAGTAAGACTGACATCTCACCCTGCAGGGCACAATACAAGAAGCCACATGAAGTCCCACAGGTTAGCTACAGAACCCAACTGGGGAAGAGTGAAGAGGGAGATCTGGAAAGGCTCCTTGTCAGAGGTTGCAATACAAATGGGTTTGAAGGACAGAGAGGATTCCGATAGATGGGTGGGAAGGACGCCTCATAAGCCAAGACAGACAGGTAGGGAGCACAAAGAGATCTCTGTGATCATTCACTCATTTAGCTTGGCTGGAGCCTGGGTGCAGGTCAGGGAGCAGTGGAGGAGAGCACTTGGGTAACTGAGGTTTTATGGTGTAATGGGCGTTGTTTACTGGTTGGAACAGCCTGTAATAAATCTAAGAAGTAAGGAACCGCAGAGGATAGTGGAGCTGTGCCTTGAGGAGAATAACAGTGCAGTACTACACAGGCTCACTGAAGAAAGGAAGGAAGGACGTTCAGAAAGCAATGGGAAGGCCGCTGCCTCACATCGGCCGGGACCCTCCAATGTCTGACCTAAGGAGCGACCGGATCTGAAAGGACACAAGGGCCTCACAGAAGGCACCCCTCTGGCTGCACACAGGCACGCTCAGGTCTCAGAGGGCCAGGGACTGGGTGGATGCTGGTGCTATTTACAGAAATAGGTGGCCGGCTTCCTGCTGGGGGAAACACGTGTTTGGGCTCAATGTTTGAAGTGAATTCAAGCAACAAAATACTTCATTCTCACAACATGCAAAACGTTTCAGTGGCAAACCAAACACCAAAATACACTCCTGGTTATTTGGGGAGAAAAGAGAGAAAAACGTTAGGGAGAACAACCATGGGAACTGCTGAAAAGAAAAACTGAGGAGGTTGAGAAACCTTATGAGATGAGACACGAGAAAAAATAAAAGTAGAAAATAAAATGAAAGCTGTGGAAATATGTAAAAATATCGTTTCTCCAAGTGTGTTTCAAAGAGCACAGGTCCCAAAAGATATTCTAAAATTTCAATTGAGGAAGCCTCAGCCACTTTGTACTAGCATTTTTATGACTTTATGGACTAGGGAATCTATTTTAACTAAAATTCACATGTTTTGTTTTTTTACCTCTTGCAGAGAAAGATTTCTCTCCTTTTTCTTAAAAGTAGCAACACCCTGGTTTTACAGATGATTGTGAGTTCATTTGTGTCTTGCTGCTCAGAGAATTGGAACTCCTTGCAGTCTGCATTTAGTTTTTTCAGTTGTGCCTTATTATACATCATCACGAAACACCTCCAAGATTTTTCATTTAAATTACATATCATTGTGTTCTTCCTGGGATGCAAAGTCATTCACTGCTCCTGGAATAACCTACATTCTCAGTTTATGCAGAATATGCAACCTGATCATGCTCTTGAGTTTGTAACTCTCCCTTTGTCCCTAATTTCTACCATAGAGCATGCAGAGCGTGTACGACTTAAACGTTATAATCAGAAACATAATTTTTCACATAAACCTGAGATACTGGATTGTTTGATATATACTGTCTCTAAAAAACTAATCTCCTGTTTTACTTTTGTTCTAATTTCATGGCAGTTACTGCTCTCATTTACTGACGTGGCCAATACCGTGTCGGTAAGATGGTCTACCAAAGCCTTACCACTTACTATCTGGCACTAAGAGTTCCAAGAGAATTATTAGTCCTGCTACTATTCTGATGAAATAACTTTGTTTTTTGCATTTGCATTTCCCAAATCATGGTCAAGTAATAAAATGAAACAACCTGTCATTAGTAAGGTATCAATTGTGTTCACTCTTCATATAGAGTGAATAATCAATAAAGGGATGTGAGTGGCTGCTTCTGAAGTCAACGTTTTTGAGGATGCACCATTAAGAGTGAACGTTCCCAACAGCTTGTTTGAAACTAAACTTTGAAGGCATTAAAATAAAAATCTACCGTCCCTCAAATTTTCTTCCAGACTTTGTGCCTTGGGTCATGGTCTAGCTTATGTTTGGCTCTTAAAAATTATTCCAGGGGGAGAAAGGACCACAGCTGCCTGCACAAAGCTGTAGCTGTTTGCAAGAACCCCTTGTAGCTTTGACTGCTGCCTGAAACTGGTCCTTCACTATCTTATCAAAAAGTAAGTGTACCTAATAAATTCTATATGCTCGCTAGAACAATCAGTATTTCTGAGGCTCAAAACTGTACAGAATCTAGCAAACTGCATGCAGACGTGTGACGTGTCTTTCACACAGCCAATGAGCCACACGCACAAAACGTGGCCCTTAGACATGTAACGAGGATTCCTGGGGTCTTAGGAGAGTGGGGTCATGTAATCCCCTAACTCTCATTTAGTAAACATACAATTTTTCAAACAATGAAGTTCTTTAATATAAGGCTTATATTAATTGTGTCATTCTGTTCAATATATTCTAGAATAGAGGTTCTCCAATTATAGAGAATTTAAGAATCATTTGGAGAGCTTCTGAAACACGCAATAGCTGGATTCCCTGGGGACCCCAAGTCTGAGGTAGGACCCAGGAATCTAGATGTACCCCTTTAGGGGATTCCCTACACAAGATGAAGAAGAATCCAACTTGAGAACCATTGGTCCTAAATATCTGTGAGGAAGGGTTCACAGACCATGGCAAAATGGGAAAAATATTTAATTAGGTTGTTATTTTTAAACACCTCCTGATATATTAATATCTTACTTTATCAGTTGGCTAATTTCCTTCTCTGCCCTATTTTAAAAGATCCTTTTGATCAATTAAGAGGCAAACCTGGTAGAATCAAACCCTAGTTTTATGATCACCCACAGTAAGTAGAGATTGGAAGATACTGTTAACTGTGAAGAAATTTAAAGTCGGCTGACTAATTGCCCAGGTGCTACTAAATTAGATAGGAAAGGAGAAGGCTGACCTTTTTGAAGACGTACATTATGTGCCAGGTATCTTACATAACTTTAATTTAATATTACACCATGAGGTGTAATTAATACCATTTTACAAATGAGGACACTGTGGCAGCAGAAGCAGTCAGGATAAGTAGCTTGTCCAAAATCAGTGAGGAGAGAAGGGAAGGGGCTACACTCTGGATCCAGGTGTGACTGTGAGGTCCGCTCTTGTTTCACTGGATCACAACTTTCCCTAATAATACAGAAAACTCAGGTGATCACTGCTAACGCTCTGGAAGACAAGACTCAAGTCTAAAATCATCTTGATGAGTTATAAAGAGGAGAGCCTAATAAAAAAATTAAAACAAACAAACAGAAGTGCAGAACAATGAAATAAGGAAATTAAAATCCTGAAAGAAAAACAAGATAAATATATGAGGACAAAGGACTTCCTGGGGCTAAGTGCAGAAAAGAAAGGCCTGGTAATATAGTCAATGTGATTCTGAAATGTACTAGAGAAGCAACATGCACGTGATCCTTCCAGAGTACAACATGCTGGTCAAGGTAGAGACGCTGAAAAGGAATCAAAGAAAAGAAACACAAATGATCGACAGGGTAGAAAAGAAGGACTATGAGAAAGGAGAAGAGGAATTGAGGTCATTTATCTGACCAAGGAGAAGACAGGCCAGCAGGTGCCCTGATATTATCCTCCACTGGAGCTTTTCAAGAGTAAAAACGATTCCTTATCCACCTCTGACTTCTAGTGATCAACACAATGTCTTTAACGTAGTGGACACTTGATAAGTCTTTACTGAAGAAAAATCTTAAACAAATAGGAGGCATTTATAAAGAGAAAAATGACCACGTGTGGCCTGTGTATTATGTGGAGTATTTTTGAACGTATAGGCTTCAACAAAAGCTGGAGTCCAAGTTCTCACAGAGAAAAGCTGCATCTTTTCCCTCTCTGTATCCTTAGTGCCTGGAATGTAGCATGTACACAATAAAAGTCAGAGCAAGTAATGAATTCTGGTTGTACATAGAGGACATCTTGACCCTCAGCACATAAAAATGAAACATATTACAAAGGAGGTTTATCCACTCTATCCCTGGTTGAAGAATAGTCACCTGACATTAGACAGGTCCGTTCTTAACCCCCTGCCCAATCTCTAAAAAGTCAGAAAACGCTATACTTTCTTCATCTCTTCTCCATTCCCACTGCCGTGAACCTGGTTTGTTTCTCTGCTGGACCTTTGTCCTCGACTCCCAAGTGGACATCCCATCCAGTCTCTTTTACACCCTGCGGCCATACTGATCTTCCTGAAGCACAGCTCTCATCAGGTCACTCTGTCACTTACAAAAGAAAACAACAAACCACGAGTTTCCTCATGCTTATTTCAAAAGGCAGTCAAGGCCTTCCATGGGCTGGCTGCCACCCGCTTTCCTAACTTGACACCTCTCTTCTCCCTACTTCCCTTCACCCACCTGCGTTCCAACCAGATGGGTATGTTCAGTTCTCCCCACACGCCCAACACTTCCCCTCTCAGGGCCTGTGCTCCCGCTGCTCCTTCTCCACGGGAGCATTCTCCTACTCACTTTGCATAGGTTCCAATCCTTCAAAGGCCACATCGCTCAGATACTGTTCCTGATGGCTTTGTAGCAAGTATTCTCTTTCCTACTGAGCTGCTATAGCACCTTTTTTCACCTCTCTCGCACAGAAATCATCATTTTTCACCTTGAGGTCAGTTATTTTGGTAAATCCCTTATATCATATACTAACATTAGTTCCTTGGGACAAAGTGGTTTTACTTTTCTGCACTTGCACGACCTGGCCTAGTATCTTATCATGTGTCCACAGTAGATGTGAGAACACTTTGCTGAATCAAAGCTCTCTCACAATAAGTCTCATTTTAATTTTTCTGTCTTTCTCATTTGCACTCGCTTCATAGCCTACCTATTCTACTCCACTTACGTTAAAGTTCTCAGACATATGGCAATGGGCATAAAAGGAAAGAAAAAGGAGGAAAAAGTAGAAGAGAAAAGTCAAGACAACAACAGGTCCTATTTTGTGGTCTTTCCTCCACTGATCCCCAGTGTTTAGTGAGGGGTTATTAAGAAGAGAGGCATCTGCAGCTATTTTCCGATGACCTTTCATGGGCATCAAGACAACACGCTGAGAAAGAAGGAAATTGTCTGAACACATTTCTGAACACAGAAGAAAGGTTTTCCTGAGTATGTTGATGACAGACGAAAGTCCTTACCAGTAAATTTACTGACCAAACTTTCAACAATTATACAATGAGAATAAAAGAAAGAGCGAGCATGGGAATAAATACTAGTGGCAAAATGTTACATTTCCAGCACCAAAGCAGTGAAATATATATCCATCAATGATGAGCAAGTTAACTGGGTACAAATTAGAGAGACAGGAAATGAGTATCTGTCAAGAATAAAGTGTTAGGAACTCAATACTGGTAATAATTAAGTGGCTATGGACCATTTTTCATGATCATATATAGAATCTAGAATCATATATAGAATCTCAATCATATATAGAATCTAGAATTTTTTCTAGAAGTCTTTAAACTAGCCAAAATTTCTGCTGAAGGTCATTAAAATGGTCTGGGGCTTTTTAGAAAGCAAATAAAGAGAAACTTCTCATAAGCTAATGTTAATATCATTCAAACTATTAAGAATAATTTTATTTAATAAAATGGTTATATCATTCCTATGACCCTGCTTTGGAAGCATTTTCTAACTTCCTTGTTACTCTTAAAAGAAACAAGGTAGAAATCTGAAAATTCCCTTTATTAAGCCCCTAAGCTGGCAAAAAGGCACACGTAACTCATTCTGATGTGGTCTTTACCCATGTGCCTGTGTGTCTGTGTGTGCACATTTGTACAGAAATAAACACCAATATCTAAAGAAATTATTCAAAAACATATAAAAAAGAACCCACCAAATTGTTAATGTCACACAAAGATAATTTTGTTTCTTACTATGTTTACTGTAAAGTTATATATAATCTTGAGTAAAAAAGACAAAATTAAACCACTGCAAGGACAGCACCTAGGCAAAATCAAAGACAAAAATGGGCATGCCAATATGTATTTTGACCAAGAGCTCCAATATGAATAAACTGTTCTAATTAATAATAAACCATAATTAATAATTGCATCATTAGCACTACCAATAAGTAAATTATGCATATTAAACTGAACATCAATTACATTGCTTAAGTAATGTATTGCTTAAATATTTACTAGAGAAAATAAAAAAACTCATCAGAGATACTGATAGATGTGCTGAGCAGATGCCATTTATTAACTCCAAGGCAGGTATCAGGCTTATTTTCAAAGATTGTTTCTCCGAGATAGTTATTTACTCTTCTCAATGAAAACAATCTGTTGAAGAAAACTTGTGTGCTTCTCATTCACTAACAAACCGCTCTATATTTTCCCAACTTCATACCTACTGTCTGAAAAACTTATTCAATGAGGTCATCTATATCCCTTCTCAATAGAGTTCTATTAAAGTGCATCCTCTCATGCTCTCTTCAGAATTGATGTTACTGAAGGACAAACACAAAGAAAGGTATCCACCGTTAAACCAAGGACAGTGAGGAACGAAGGAATCCCAAATGGCCAGGACAACAAAAGGAATGTCAAAATCGACTACAGTGGAGCCATTTTAAAACGGAGTCAGAGCTGCCTTTCCAGAGAAATTGCCTTGCTGCTTTGAACTTTGGAATGAGACAAAACGACAATTGTTTTACAAGCAATTGTTTGAGAAGTCAGCAGAACAGACATCCTGATCACAAAGACTGAGGACTGTGGACTTTCTGAAGACAGAATTAATAGCCAATCAATGTTTAGCCAAGACTAGCTCTCTGCTTCCAACTCCAATTACAATTCTTTGTAATACAACCTCCCTTCTTTGCCTTTATATTTGGGTTTCTACCTGAATCTGTGCTCCCCAAACTGCAATTCTTTGATCCCAAATAAATGCTTTGCCTCTTAAACTGGTTTCTGTTTTTGTAGGTTGACAGGAGCCTGGTGTTTTATTCTATGTGCTGGGCTACAGGGAAGTGCAGAATAGGTTATACACTGCTTTAGGTTATTCCTGCTTCAAATAAAGTAGTTGTCTTGGAAAATGCAGTTTTTCTCATCATCATCATCATCACCATCATTGCTAGTAGTAAGATAATAGCCTGGGTCATACTGATGCTATTTATATCCCCAAGACAGGCAAACGGAAAATACCATCCATGCGAGACTCATTACAGGTCTTAATATGATACAATAATCATGTTCCTCTCAGGCTCTGGTGCTCCTGGAGACCACAGCATGTGCATGGCGTTCATGTAAATAACACCCTACATAGCTTCAAGAAATCCCTTCTGGGAAGTTCAATTTTGAACCTCTCTGAAGGTCTGCAGCATTCAAACTTGGGAGTGGCAGCGGCATGGATTACTTTCCTAGTTCTTTTGAAAGCCTCGAGGGCCATAAAACAATCTCTTCTTAGAATAACAACAAGGTCACAAAAGAAGTTAGCAGCGACTGCCAATTCGTCACCTTTATCCAGGGCCAGCTTTGTTAGGTCTTTTATATATGTCATTGTGTACATTCTCCCACAGCCCATTATGAGGTTAAGAAAAGTATCCTCCCCATTTTAGAGATGGGGAAGCTGAGATTTAGAGTTTAAGAGATTTGCCCAAGAAGTCTGGACTTGAACTCACTAAAGTAAATGCTTTCTAAATTATGTGCACTGGGATCAGAGTTCCTGTGTGACCTTCCCTATTAAAATCTGGTGCAGAGAATCGTTAGGTCCAGATTCCTGTCTGACATGTTTGAGAACTGCCCTAGGATACCATGTGGCTTTGAAAATGATCTGGAGTCTAAACCGGAGGGCCCTTGCTATTCTCTATGGGCTGGTAAAAAGGAGGCTGTGACTCTTAAATTTTTCCATCATTTGTACTTGTAAGGGCAGACGAGAGGACAAGCACCAGTGCAAATCTGAGATTTATCCTGAGTGGCGTACCACTGGCTTCTAATTTTTGTGAAGTCTATTGTTTCATCTTTTTCTTTTTTTATTTTAATTATTTTTTTAATTTTAATTTTTTTTTTTTGGTGAGGAAAATTGTCCCTGAGCTAACATCTGTGCCAATCTTCCTCTATTTTGTTTGTAGGACACCATCACAGCATGGCTTGATGAGGGGTGCGTTAAGTCCGCACCTGGGATCTGAATCTGTGAACCCCAGGCTGCCAAAGCGGAGCGTGCGAACCTAACCACTACGCCACCAGGCTGGCCCTGATCTTTTTAAATAAAACATGCAAAAGTTGCATTTTACTTCATGACATTGATTTTTAATAAAAATCATGTTTTAAATGAGTTATCATCAAGGAAAGGGATACCCCTGTGTGAAGCGCTGGATTCCAGCAGGACAAGCATATGAGATGGGAAGGCGGTTAGAGAAGTGCTCCAGTTCCACATGGAGAGTGACCTCTCTCTCCCCTTCCCTTAGGGCAACCTTCCCAGAGAGAGAAGGGTATTTTTTTTTTAATTTTTTGTTTATTGCAGTAACATTGGTTTATAACATTGCATAAATTTCAGGTGTACATCATTATACTTCTACTTCTGCATAGATTACATCATGTTCACCAACCAAATACTAATTACAACCCATCACCACACACATGTGCTGAATTATCCCTTTCGCCCTCCCTCTTCCCCCTTCCCCTCTGGTAACCACCAATCCAATCTCTGTCTCTGTGTGTTTGTTTATTGTTGTTATTATCTACTACTTAATGAAGGAAATCATACGGTATTTGACTTTCTCCCTCTGACTTATTTCACTTTGCATAATACCCTCAATGTCCATCCACGTTGTCACAAATGGCTGCATTTCATCGTTTCTTATGGGTGAGTAGTATTCCATTGTGTATATATACCACATCTTCTTTATCCATTTGTCCCTTGATGGGCACTTAGGTTGCTTTCAAGTCTTGGCTATTGTGAATGATGCTGCAATGAACATAGGGGTGCATGTATCTTTATGCATTCATGTTTTCATGTTCTTTGGATAAATACCCAGCAGTGGAATAGCTGGATCATATGGTAGTTCTATTCTTAATTTTTTGAGGAATCTCCATACTGTTTTCCATAGTGGCTGCACCAGTTTGCACTCCCACCAGCAGTGTATGAGAGTTCCCTTCTCTCCACATCCTCTCCAACACTTGTTGTTTCCTGTCTTGTTAATTATAGCCATTCTGACGGGAGTGAGGCGATATCTCATTGTAATTTTGATTTGCATTTCCTTGATAGTTATTGATGTTGAACATCTTTTCATGTGCCTGTTGGCCATCTGTACACCTTCTTTGGAGAAATGTCTGTTCAGATCTTTTGCCCATTTTTTAACTGGGTTGTTAGTTTTTTTGTTGTTGAGATGTATGAATTCTTCATATATTTTGGATATTAACTGGGGTGGCAAATTCTGATCCCCTACACTAGCCATTGGGGTAAAGGGAAAGACTTAGTAAAACAGACATTGTCACTCAGTTTTGATAAATATTTAAAAATATCCAGGCCTTTTCCATGTTTACTAATAACAAGAAGGAATTAATTTAATTCTACTATAAAATTGAAATGACTATATTTCTTTATAGAAAAGGCGAGAATAATTTAATTCATCAATATAAAATCTTTGATGCAAAAATCTTAAACTATTTTTTAAACTGCCAGGTACTTTCTTTTTCCCAGTATTTTGCATCTCTTACCAAAATCTTGGCTTATTTTGAGCTCAAAATTTTACTTTCAGCATTCCTTTTGGACATGCACAATGCACCAGATTAACAACAAAGTTAAAAGGGAGATTTCCTAAAACACAAAATTTCAATTTATGCTTTTCAAGCCAGAAAGTTCTATGCCTCAAGCCAATAAAAAACAGTTAAATACATTGTTTTATTTTCCCTTTTCACACTGCTGATAGAAAGAGAAAACACAAAAGAATATTAAAAAATTAAACTGTTCTCTTACACTGAATATCTTTTACATAGAAATCCTAAAGTTTATGTAGTAAAAATGGAAAACAATACTATTTCAGTATAATATACATCTTTTAAAATATATTATTTCTGAAACCAAATGCTTGACATTTGACTCAGTGCTTCCTTCCAAAAAATGACAAGAAAAAAGGGACAGAATCTGCAGTGCAGTCCTGCATCCTTGCACCATTTTCTTGTAACATATACTGTTTTATAGATGAAACTGCCATGGCAAAATGACAAATATACACAAAAAAGAACAAAAAGGGGCAGTAAATCGCCAGTGACACTACAACCCATTAAAATGCTTGTCTTGCAGAAAAAAAAAAAATTTCCCCTCGTTTTACATTCTTTCTAGCTGAAAAGGAAATTTTAAAATCCTCAAGCAACTCTTATAAGAGATGCTGAAATTCCAACCAA
Organism: Diceros bicornis minor; assembly: GCF_020826845.1. Taxonomy (NCBI): domain Eukaryota; kingdom Metazoa; phylum Chordata; class Mammalia; order Perissodactyla; family Rhinocerotidae; genus Diceros; species Diceros bicornis. The sequence continues at coordinate 11,749,250 of NC_080755.1, read as the reverse complement.
ATTCTCCTCACACTAACTTTCTATATTGGTTCCACAGCCAAAATATAGCACCAATACCCTCGTTCACTGTTTAATAAGAAATGCCCGAGATGAGGCACATGTATTGTTAATCCTCCACATTGATATGATTCTGCATTTGAAAAAACCAGGATACGTAATTATTTGGAAAATGGTAGTTCTAAGTCAGCCACTATTTCTAATAAATTATCAGCTTAAATGAAGAGTTTGGCCATTTTTACATCAAAGGAAGCCTAAAGGAGGCATTTTCTTCCCTTACTTTTTACCCAAAATTCTCTCAAAAGGTCAAATCAAAGCTCCTGACACTGAAAATGACTCTGGTGTCATATAGACATTATGTTTTAGAGTACAACTGCATATATGTTAACTCATTTCATTATGCACTTATCATTATTACAAATAGTTCAAGATATTGGTAAGTTCACTGAAGTGGAACATTTATTGAACTGTTTATGTTGGTCTTAACAAAGATGATAAATATAAGTTCCTTGAGAGCAGAGAGCGCACGTTACACTTCTCTGAGTTCTCCGCATCTCTTACACAGAGCTAATTACACACCACGCTCTTGAAGGAGAGGAGAAGCCCTTAAAGGTCAAGGATGCACGAGTGAGCGCCTCCCTCCTACAGTACGGGCAGGGAACACGCGTGGAGCAGTGCAGAGCAGAGCTCCCTAAAGCTGAGTACTTCAGGGATTGAAAAGTTGTAACTTTCATTTCTATCAGAACTGAACTGTACACACTTCAGAAAAATGTCCGACAGGAGGCTGACCCTGGGAGGTCTGTGTGACACTTGGTCCAGCCACACCTCCCGGAGTCCTACTCATCCTGACGGCAGTCACAGTTGGGGGCTCATCTGTGGTAGGGATGTTATTTAAAAAAAAAGAAAGTGGTGTGGAAATTAGTTTATACTTTGAAGGCAATTTTATCGTTTACAAATGAATTCATTCCATTGCAAATTCATAGCTGGTCTCCAAGTGCCTTCCAAGTGCCAAGCACTGAGTGGCAGGTGTGGAAAGTATAAAGATACACAAAATATGGCCCCTGTAGTAGCAGATAAAAATATTTCTACACATATCTCATAGTACACAAAATCAACAACCTCCAATACAACACTTTATGAGTCTAAGGACTAAACTCTTGAAAGGGAAAACTATAACTGTGTACAGCTAAAGGTGGTGAGGTTTTATCTCAGTGCCTACATTCAAACAATACTGCTGAGTTTTATTATGCGTTCTGTTCTTTGTCAGATTTGATTCATATGCCTACTCCAGTAAACAGCTCTCAAAATACATACAGTGGACACCTCAGGCAAGAGGCTGAATGAAACCAGTCCATCTCGAAGGTACTCAAAGTGTTCCTTCGATATGTTTGAACCTGGCCCTTAAATTCCCTACCATGTGCCCTTCCATGCTGATCACAGATTACCAATAACCCAGGGCCAGTACTTAGACTGCATTTAGCATTTAGCTAAATGGCATTTAGCTCTTCTATTCATATCCACTCACTCTGTTCCTTTTCTCTAGGCTGGAGAACAACCTTCTATTTCTTAGAGTTTTACTTCTGTCTTTTGGCCTCTTTCATTTCTACTCCAATGTTTGTAGTGTGGCTGGAGTGGATAGCGCAAACTTGAACCTGTCTGCCCCTCCTGAAAACACCTCAATTGCTTCCTACCACTCCTGGGATCAAGACCAAAGTCTTAATGTAACTTACAAGGTCACAGCCAACCTCTGTCTGCCAATCAACCTGACTGCTCACCATACATCCTTCTAGTGATGAATGCCTTTTTGCAATTCTGCATTCTTGGTCATGCTACTTCCCACCACAGGACTTTTGCACCTGTTGTTCCTGCTACTGACAGAGCTCAAGTTAGTGAACAATCTCACCATCTTCAAGCCGTATCCAGTCCTCCAAGCTACTCGATGTGGCTAGGACCTACAGTTACATCTTCATCTTACAAATAGAGACCCTTGGGTCCACAGAGGGACAAACGCCACCTATCTGCATTTAGGCCTGCCCCTGCTATGGCTCATAAAGAGTACCAAGGATCTGGGTCTGACAGGTGGAGGAAGAGAAGCGGGACAGATGCAGTCTGGGAGTAGGAGCAAAACAGATAATGTTGGTGTGAGTGGGTGGGCCACTCTCTAAACAGTTAAATTAAAATTAAACCTTTCTTATAGCCTTTGCCAAAAGAAATAGCTGATTAAAATTGTGCTTTTGTAAATGGGTTGAAAAACCATGGGTCTGTTTTATTTGCAATGGAAAAGTCTACTAAATTAAAAATATATATATACTATGGAGAAGAGAGCTTTTGCAATTGAGTAATGTAAAACCAGTCAAATTAGGCAAAATAAACCAATTTCAAAAGATTCTGGTCTTCATTCAAAATTTACTCATGATAGTGACAAAAGCTATAAAATACCTAGGAATGAATTTAACGAGTAAGATCATCAACTGTTCAGTTATTCAGTAAATAATTTTGAACCCCCACTGGGTGCCTGTGGGGCTACTTTGGAAACAAGACAAACAGACAAAGCCCGGCTCCCCCCACATTCTAGGAAGAAGACACTAAGTCGTCACAGAACTTCAAAAAGAGGCCCTGTGATGTTAAACCTAAGGTATTATAAATTAGGCACGCTGGAACTGGGATTTTACTGTTTGAGACCTCAAAGGTGAGTAGAACTCAATACAGCAATTTGAGCACAGGAGATGATCTGGAGATCTAAGAACACTGATACCTCATTCAAGGGCCTCATAATACTGCAATAATTAACAGTTAATAGGGTATTACAGTTTATAAAACACAACAATATTTGTAGTTTCATTAATTATTAATTTATTCCTATAAATAAAGGCACTTAATCAGGTACAATATGATATAAAGAATTGAGTGTTTTAAAATCAATATAAGTAGATTCTTGGAAATAGAACTATGAGCCCATGAGGACAAACAAAATACAGATGAGGTGAGCACCTAACACAATGTCTGGCACATAACACGAAACCAAGAAATATTTGTCAAGCTAACTGAATAAGAAGGTCATGTATCTTCATGAAATAAGAATTCAATGAGGATTTTGAAAATGCAGATGGATGTCTATGATATAGTCAAACTATGTTGCCTGAAAGTTAAACAAGATATTTTCCCCTAACAGAACTCATCAAGTGACTACCTATGACCTAATTAAATCTGGTGCCACAGACCCAGTGATGTTTCTTGCCATCATTTCTAAATTAAATCATACAGAACTTCCTCATTGTACTCATGGTTACTCTAATGGTCTGAAAGAGTTATTTAACTACAAGTTAACTTATAATGCCTCATTTTAATGCAGCATTTTACATTTCTCAAAGCATTTTCTCCTATACTTCCACATGTGATGGTTAAAACCATACTGCCAGGTTGACAAGATGACATTACAGCTCCTGAACACACACACACAACTGCACTTTCTCCTTTAGGAGGCGCTGTGTGGTGAGCTTAGGGTGGTTCGCCCTCACCACTTCTACATCTCATCCTTGATCCCATCTTCTCAGGATTTTAACCAGGCCACTCAGACACAGTCTATTTTGGTTTCCTGTATCAAATAAAGACAGGAAAAAATCACTATTTATGTTTTATTTAAAACAAATGAAAGTATCTGAGGTTCTATTTAAACACTGAAAAGGGAAGATCTCCTTGTTCCACGTGTGGCGTTAATCTCACAATGATCACTCCTTGAACCACGCTCAGATACATTTTCCAGCTCCAGTGCCATGGGGGTGGGCATTTCTGGAGCAGATGATGAGCAAGGAGCTAAACACAAAACGTCTCTGCCTGGGGCCCCTGGCCTCCTTCTCCAGACCCTCAGTCACTCCCATGCAAACACTACTGGAGAAGAACTCTGCATCCCAAATTTCCTCCTTTACACCAGCAAAAGTCAAGTCAACGATGACACCTAGACCCGACGATGCTGTGAGGGAGGGAACCACTGTGGTATCTGGAAAACTTGTCCTTCTCTCTAAGGAGACTTTAATACCTTATCAGAGTTCTAGATTGGTCTGAACAAGGGAAGGGAAAAAAATTCAGAAATGCCTGGACAGTTTTATGTTGTTTCCATCTGATCTTTCGAAAGCTGTTTTCTATTAATAAAAAAAAGATACCTAATTTAGTCACAGCTATAGGACGCATTAACTCTTGTAGAACCAAAGAAATGGGACAGAATGTGCTGAAAAGACACGCTGTGAATCTCACAAAATTTTAAATTAGCTGAATGTATGTGTTGTACCTATACTATTTTCCTGTAAAATAGTAAGCTAAGCAGAATTACTAGCCAAATTTTGGGAACAAGTGAAAACTGAAAATAAAAACCATCATGTTGACAATTTACTCTCCCTACCAAAACAAATGTGAATATATTCATTACTTTCCATAAATTTCTCTAGGTGAAAATAATTTTAAAAAGAGATAAAAACACATTTGTTCCAAGTAACAATACACAAAAGATGAATTTATTTCTTACTACTTATACCTTATTTAATCTGATTATGTTCACATCAATAACTCTAAATAGCCCTAAGTAAACAGACATCTATAAAACTTACTCCATTGGCTCTACTAACAGCTTGGAAATAAACTCTGTAGCTTTTATGGGGGAGAAGGAGAGAGTTCCAGTATCCATTGTATGTCGTTTTATCACCAATAGTAAAAGGCTGAGCAGCGTGGAGGCTGTTTCCTGGGAATTCTGCAGCAAAGTAGTACTCTGACTTCAGTATTGAAGCATTCTGGAAGTGAATTGGCACTGGGTAGCACTTTAAGATTTCTGTTGTCGTTTTGATTCTTCAAGTACTTTCTTCTTCAACAACTATTTGGTAGACATTAGAAGAAAAACGAGTATCATCAGTGATATTTTATGATAACTGAGCTGATCCCCTTTGCCTTCAATTGTATGGACCCACAGGTTATCCAAAATAAAGAATACACTGAATTGGTACATAACGGACACACACTCAACACTTGCTCAATGTAAGAGAAGGAAAGTGCTTAACGTTCTTCCACAGATCTCTCTCACCCTGAAGAATACAAATTTATTGAGGGAAACAAAATTCAGCATAATTTTTAAAAATTTTATATAACAATCTCTGCTATTTATATGAGCAGGACACTAAAATAATGTTTTTCTCACATGTAACTGAAGATGAATTTGTAGACAATTCACTCAGTTTACCTAATAATTGAAATTATATTAACTGTAAGTTTATTAAAAAAGGTAATGTATTATTTTCTTCAATGACATCTGTACGAATGCATGTCAAGTTTTAACAAGTCACAAAACACACTGTGTAATCATTCATGTTAACTAAGGTTTAACTTCCCATATTTTCTTAGATTCCTTAGCCCTTCACCATATTTAAGCAGTGGGAAGAATTGACATTAGAAAAGCAGAGAAAAGGGATTGGAATTTCAAAAGCCAAGGCCTTGGAGTTACAAGCGGTTTCTAAGAATAAATCATGAATAGGGCCGCTTGAATTACAAATAAAGATAAGACAGGAATGAGCATCCTCTGAAGATGCCCGCGAGGATAGATGTCCCCACGGAGCAGTGGGTCTCCCAGCACCTACTTACCTTTCCCTCCCCACCTCCTTCCACGTCTTTGAATTTTGAAGTAACCTTAGAAGAATGGGAGACACCTTGAAGGGATGGACATTTTTTTATTAAGATATATACATTGACTAGAATGATGAACATTTGTGAGTTTTTTTAGAAAAAAAAGTTTCTAATACTGAGAAAAACGACATCTTGACAACAGCTTTCAAAAACTGAATCCAGATCAGATTGAAAGTCTTTCTGGCAAGGAGATGTACTTTTTTCTTCCATGTCAGGAGAGCGCCGTGACTCCCCAGAACAGTGCTGTAATCCTACAGTTGCTCAGTACGGGTACTCACTAATGCTAAGGAAAAAGAACAGAAGAGAGGTGCCTACCACCGCCACCTGCCTGGGGAAGGCCTGGAGAGGGCCCTCTGCCGGCTCCTGCCTATGTGAACTCTGAATCTGCACTCAGTGAAATCACCATCTCTGAAAGTACAACCACTTAGCACATTCTGTTACAGTCATGCAGCGCAGCTGCCATTCAGTTTGTGATTCCTTCTAAACAAAGGTCAACTGTTGCAGAACATCAGGATGATTGCTTGGTAGACAGGTAGTCCAGCAGGTTTACAGTGTAATGGTAAAGTGAATTCTGAGCAGTGATATTAAAAGCAAAAAAGAAAAGAATTACGACTCTTACTTCCTAACATAAGAGACTTTCTGTTGGTCATGTAAGATGCTCCACCAAATCTGACAGAATTGTCACTGCGTGATGGATCCAACATGAAATGAAGTGTGTAGGAGGAATCTTCCTACAGGGAAGACAAGGAACACGTATAGAGGTGAAGTGGACTTTGATTTCTCACCCCTTCTCCCTGACTTCTTACACCTGCACTCAGATGTGGCCATTTAAAAATATTCTGCATATTCTTCGACACTTCTCCCATCAAGAATTGTGTTGGCCAACCTTAATGACCACCTGCGACCAACAGAATGTAACAGAGGGACAATGTGTAACTCTCAAGGCTTCGGTCACAGAAGGCCATGCATCTTCAGCCTGGTTCCCCAGGGAAGCTAGCTAGCTGTGGAGAAGAAGCCAGCCACCACGTACGTGGTCCAATGACCCTGAACCTGCCAGGCAGGAGACGCCACGTGCTCTGCTCCGCAGTCCCAAAGAGCTCCCAGTTGACAGTGGGAGCCACAGACATGGCTGTTTTTCACTGACAGCCATGTGTGTGGGCCATCTTGGAAGGCCACACAGCTGAGCCTTCAGATGATGGCAGTGCTGGGAGACCCCAAGCAGGAACTGCCCAGCCAAAGCCTTTGCTGGCCCAAAAAATCAAGGCAAAATAGAAAGGTTGTTTTAAGCTGCTAAATTCTGAGTAATTGGATATGCAGCAAATATTAATGAGAATATCAGGTCATAGAATAGCAAGAGCAAAGGGTAAAGGTCAAAGTAAAAGATTGTAGCATAACCACAGATGACAAGTGACCCATGAAGTTTAATCCAGCATGCCATTAAATACAAACAGCATTGAGAAAGTGTGGCTGTTCTCTTGAAATGCCTTTTGTAGGGGCAGGGGACGATGGCATGTGCCTTGATCTAGGCTTTAATCCGAATTCTGCTAACAACTAAGGTTTTAAGTTAATTCCTTTGGGTCTTATTTTTTCCTATGGAATGAGAGAATTATATGGATCTCTAATGTGCATTTTATATTTTTTATTCAGAATTTTTATTCAGCATACAAGAACTACTCTCACAAAATGGATAAATCAAAGGAATAATTAATTGCTGTGCAAAGGGATTCTCCATTAAATAAAATAATTTTTAACATTGGTTTCCTTCTATCAGTCAGCTTTTCCAATTTATTTGCTATATGACATGATTTTCAAAATTTCACTTTAAAAACTTCTGGGAAACCATATACTAGACAAAGTGGAAATATGAAAATACATATGAAGAAAAAAGATTTGCAGAAATTATCCCATACAGGAAGTGCTAGGCCAGATGCCTTGCACATCTAGGTTTTGTTTTCTCATTTTACTGATGAGAGAACTGAGGTTCGGAGGTGAGGTGCCCATTCTACCTGGGGCACACAGCTAATTAAGTAGGAGACGTGGTCTCTTAACCATCAGACAAGACAGTACTAGCACTACCTGTTAAAAAGTCCTGGGTAAGGCACTCATGTGAAATGTTTGCCCCATGGGCATCTTTACTTGCTCTTGCAGCCACAACCTACACACAAACCAGTCCCTGTCTACTTCCCATCATCAATTTATTTTGAGTATCGTGTAGAGATTCTTTCTCATGTATCACATCAAGGGAGCTACAGATGGTAATTATACCTTTGACCTCAATTCCTTCTCCCATCTGTACCCGTGTCATTAATGATTTCCAGGGAGGACACTCTCCTGGACTCTGCAGTAATGCCACCACCTGGCTGGTGTCCTCTGCAACTCTTGATCCCTCCCAGGAACCTCATCACCAATGGCACCGAGGACAGTGATCACTCACTTCTCAACCTAGAGGGAGCTCCCTCCTGACTCTAACTCCACTAGATGAAAGATTAGCATGGCCACCTCTGGACTTCCCAAGTCCAAGATCTTTAGTTCTCCTACCACAAACACTTTTTCCTCTATTCCTTCACCCTGGCCTGGACCCGACTTCATTAGTTAAATGCTGTTTTTCCCAACACACTGAAATCTTTTGTCACTCTCAGCAGATGACCCTACCTCATAAAAAGAGCTGAGACCCTCTCAAGAACTCTCTCTCTCTCAGGGCCTATGAGCTGTTCCCTCATTTTGATGTAGTCTTGCTCTGCTCCAAACTCACAAAAACATGTTTTCTGTAAAGACTGTCAGTCATTTGTATTCTTTTATCAATATTTTTTAAAGTCTTATAAGTTCCTGCAGGAGGAGGATGTAGGAGTCATACATGTAGGAGTAGGGAGGAAACACACTGGTGTTCACAAATATGCCTCGCTTTACTAAAATTTAAAACTATATTTTAAATATAGTTTTAAAATATAGTTTAAAGTGTATATTTACTCATTTCCTGAATATCCAAAAGCTAATAGGGGAGGAAATTACCAAGAAAAACGTTCTGGGATATGAGATAGCTGATTAGGTTATTAGGTTTATCCACAATCAGATAACGAGCCCTGAGAGAGTCAATCTGCATCCCTGTGGTCTCCCCCTCCTTCTCTCCCCTCCATCTCTCACTTTCCACCCGTCTTTTCCCAACTTTGCCAGTATGTGTGCTGTGTTGTGTGTGTTTACTCATTTATCAACTCAATAAATATTTTTTGAGTGCCTACTATGTGCCAGGTACTGTCCTACTTTAACTTGAACAATACAATATTTAACATTGCCTAATGAAAGAAAATTTTGTTTCATAATTTAAACGCCATCCATGTGAATACGGATGAAAAAATTAATTTTCAAAACAGCAATTTTATGAGGATTAGATGGAAATTCGAGAACTAAATGATCATTTAACGGGCCTCCATTTTAGCTGGTATGTTATACTCTACACTCTACTTCAGATACACTACTTTTTAAAGGCTACCATCTACTCATCTTCAGATATATTAAAGGAAGAACTAAGTTGACTAGAGCAATTTCAAACCCAAAATGTCTTTTCATCCTTGCTCCACAAGACAAATTAGATTTGCAAGCATCCAGACCTGAAATCTATTTGCTCTTTAATAATTTAAGCACTGAAAGGGCAAGCAGCTCTTTTCTATTCCCATTATCAAAGTCCAAGCACTGAGGAAAAATAGACAAATCTTATCTGCTGCCCAACTGCCACACGTTGCTGTCTCCCTGATGGAAATAAACACGGTATTGGCACCAGGTCCACCATACCTCGACAGAACTTTATGACAGATATGTTTCTTATTCGTGCAAATACCATCATTTCACTAATGAATGTCATAAAACCTTTCCAACCACAATTGTAATCTCAAAAGTAGCTTTGCAAATCTCACTGTTTGAATGGGCTTTTAAAAAGATGATTAAAAAAAGCAAATTCTCAAGGATGGAAAACCAAGCAGAAGTTTATGACTTAGTGAGCTGAATTAAAATTCTATTATCCTTTTAATGTATTACTCATGCTGTCTTTGTTGATTAAAGTCACACCATTCCTAGCCTTGTTCCACCACTACTCTGCAATTTAAAGTAACATAAAATCTTTCTACAGCATTTGCAATATGAAGGTACAATCCATAGTGAAGATGAACCTGCCGAAAATGTGACATCACTATATCATAAGTTTCTCATGGAATAAAATTTAATTTAAATTTTAATTTATGCTAGGCTTTTCTACAACAAAACTCGAAGGCTTTTACAAGGAGAATAAGAAATCTGCATTTATACAGAATAGCACATGAAGTATAACTTAGAAAAGAACATCTGAACATCTTCCATGTACTTTATTAAACTTGAAAATTCAAATGTGATCAAATGTTTCTGATCTTTTTCAAACTTCAAAGACTTTGACACGCAGCCTGTTGCAGATTTGAAATTGACTTTAAAATTTTTGTCCTAATTCATTTCAAGATTAAGCCCTTAGTTCTAAGTCCATTTTCCTTTTCTTCTTCTATTACTTATCAGCATAAAATATTGGAGAGTTATCCAATTGGATAACAGAACGGGGACAGGGAGGAGAGGAAAGAGGGAGAGAAGTAATGATCCATTTCATTGTTGCTTTTCCTCATCCTTTAAAGGAGGCACTTCTGATCATCTCAAGGACTTAGAATAGTGTTCATTTCATGGTACCTAATAGTAGCTTTTAGCTTGATTTGCAATTTTTGGTAAAAAACATCTATTCTATATGTTTAAAAAATAATAGAGATTAGTATTAATATCTTCCTGAAGATTAAATTTTGGGCAGTGAGGGGAAATGAAAGTATAAATTATATGATATGCAAAGCATGTAAAATAAATGTGTAATTAAGGTTTATTGCCATGCAACACAGAATTTATTTTCTTCTTGTTCTTTGTTCATACCCTTTTTCTAAAACTGTCAGCATTTACCAAATTGACACCCTAATAATCCAAACAACCTGGTACAATTGAAGTAAGTTTTAAAAGTACTGTCACCAGAAACTTTTTAAAATTAAAAAAAAAAAAAAGGTCAGTTCAATATGTTTCTCATCATGACTCAGATTCCTTAGGGTCCTTCATGTAACACTGGCGCTGGGAGGGAGGAGCTGGCCTAACACAGTCCTGCTCATGAAATCACAAATGAAGACTGATAACTAGTTTTACACAGACCACGGGCACTGGGTAATGTGCTGCACAGCATAAGGAGGTCTGTGGGGTTGAATATTCCATGTTAGGAATATTCAAATGCAACCTTCACTTCCCTTTGTCCTGCTCTGATCTAGATAAGATTGGCCATAAATTGCTGTGGAATATTTGTGGGGCACTACAAACATATTTTATGTTCTCTCAGTCATAACTCATTACAAGGAGCTTGCCTGGCATCTGTAAATTACTACTGTTCTGCATGTGTTTGCGTGTGTGCATGTGTGTGTGTGTGCATGTGTGTGCGTGTCCATGTGTGTGTGCATGCGTATGTGCACGTGCAAGCACGCCTGGGCATGCAGTCCAATACCCTGCCACTCTGCTAGTTAGTGATAAAAACTGATATGGTAAAATATTAATTACAGCTGAAAGGCTGGGTGAGAAACATGAGCTCAATTACAGTTCCATATTGTGAACAAAGGGCAGGAAGAAAAATCCTTCAGTTACGGAGGTTGGGATAATAAAAGAACATCTAAAACATTAGACCCAGGCTGAGAAGCTCTGTAAAAGGCCACCTGTTATTAATCTTCACAACAGGCACCAAATTTCAAGTAAATTAGTCCTAGATGGAACATATTTAAGAGTGACTTCTCTCCATTTTAACAAGTGAAGACCTTTTCTTTTGCACATTTTATTTCATTTAAGCTTATAATAATTTAATCATCACAATTTATTAATAAACATATGACTATAAAAATTATAATTCAAGGTAAACTACTATTATTAAAGCATATTCTCTTAAATAGCTCTAGTGATTTGAATAAAAAGAGAAATTGAATACTATCAAAGCCGCACTAAATATCTTCATTCTTGTATGTTTGTATTATATTCAACTTACAATGTTTCAGTCCCTAAAAGTAGTAATGCTGCAGGCCTGGTTAGCCGGAATACGAACGCCACCATCAAAGAGGCAGGTGCACCACAGGGGCGCCGCGGAGAAAACGCTGGATTGGGAGTCGCCATCCCATAGACAACTGGCTCCAGCTTTGCCACTAAATCATCCACTGACCACTAAGGTCCTTTCAGGCTCTAATATTTTATAACTCCTGGTACAAGATCAGGCAAGTTGTGACATCAACAAATGAAAAAAAAATTATTTCATTCACGTTTCCTCCATCCTTCCTTTCCACAATATTTATCACATATCAGGCCCTGTGCTAGGCACAGGAGAAGAATAAAAAGAGGAATTAGGCACAGACCTTCCCTGTCCCTGAGAAGCCCAGCCTAAGGATGTTAGAAACAGGTCGCTCAAATGAGGAACTACTGTGACAAGGATCTGATAAGGGTTTGTACAAACTGTAACAAGGCGCAGGGTAAGAGTGTCAATGTCTACGTCAAAATCCCTTGTAGCATCTATTTCACTGAGGACATCTGCCCGGGACCTAGTGCCCAAACATTCCTACTGCCAGTAACACCCGAAGACTGCTCTTGCACTGCCTACAGCCACCAACTCTCTCCCCAAGTTAAAAATAAAGCAATGGATGGGGCCGGCACAGTGGCTCAGCGGTTAAGTGCGTGCACTCTGCTTTGGCGGCCCGGGGTTTGCAGGTTCGGATCCCAGGCATGCACCAATGCACCGCTTGGCAAGCCATGCTGTGGCAGCGTCCCATATAAAGTAGAGGAAGATGGGCACAGATGTTAGCCCAGGGGCAATCTTCCTCAGCAAAAAGAGGAGGATTAGCATTGGATGTTAGCTCAGGGCTGATCTTCCTCCCACAAAAAAATAAATAAATAAAGCAATGGAAACAAACAAAAAAGCTAATGTCTTTAGATTCCCAATGCAGTCTCCATTCACTCCAACTACTCATGCAAACAAAACCCCACTGAAGTCCCAACAAGTTTTTCCATCAGACACACTAAAGGATGCTTACAACAGCTTCTAAGAACCCATGAAGACCTGCTCAGATATCTGCCAAAGTCCTGGCAAGCATGCCTTAAGAGCCCCTCGAATTACCCCAAGAGTGGCAGGGTTTTCCTCACTCAACTTCCATACTGCCTGGCTCCTGGCAGAACTACGCTGTAGGGCATGACAACCAGGGTTAGTTGTCTTGACTCCCAGGGCTTCCCATGATGCCTGAGGTGAGGAACAAGAACGGAGGGATCTCTGCTCTTTGGGGCTGGGCGGGGGAAGAAGCCCACACACATGCCTAGTCTTCGGCTCTATTCCCCTCTACCTCTCTCCAAATCACTGACAGACAAATTTGGAACTACTCTTTCTACCTTCTATAATCACTCCTCAGGTTACAAGATCCACAATTTCTCTATCTTAGTATTTCATTCAATATCCATTTTAATCCTTAAGGTCAAATCAAAATATCACATGTGTTTTGTTGCTTTCTCGGGGTGGGGGGTGATGGTGGTAAACTTGGCACTGAGAGCCACTTCCAGCCCTCCCTGTCCACGGGCAGCCTCTCCGCTCTGCCTCCTCCACAGAAGGCCCAGCCAGCACTCCAAGCATGGGGCCTGTGCTCGCTGGGGCACCTGCCCTTGAGGCCCTGGCGATGAGACTGGAGCTCTGATCTAATACATAAAATCCTTCAGAAGAGATGATGTTGAAGAAAAGGAAATGTGAAAAGTAGGAGAAGGAAAGCTATGCAGCATATTTTCATGCATAAAAGCAAGTTTGAAGTGGAGTTTGAGGGAAAGTTAAATTAAGTTTCATTGTATAAATGCTCAAACACATCTACTGTATTATTATTACCTTCCCTGCCATTTTTTTCTTTGCTGAGGAAGATTGGCCCTGAGCCAACTGGCACATCTGTGCCAATCTTCCTCTATTTTGTATGTGGGTCACTGCCACAGCATAGCCACCGACGAGTGGTGTTGGTCCACACCCAGGAACTGAACCCGGGCCACTGAAGTGGAGTGCGTTGAACTTAACCACTAGGCCATGGGGCTGGCTCTACCTTCCCTGCCATTTTTAAAGGTTCTTTTCAAGGGTTCTTGAAGAATGAACTTAGTTTCCAAAACGATCTTTCAAAGAGATGACTGACATTGTCATCCTAGAAGCAACATTAATAAAAATGATCTTTGTTTCCTGGCAGTAAAGGAATCCAGAGTATTATTTTTTAATACTATAAAATTCACCTAAAATTAGGCGGAGGAAGGGTAGCGGTGATGGTAATAAGGGATTTAGCATCTTTTGTTAACACGTTGTAGCAACTCAGTTATAATAAGTAATTAACAAAAGCAAGCCAATATAGTAATATCAAAACTGAAGTTTAACCATAGAATGACATTGTGGTCTTTGTGATTATGTGTACACCCTATATTACACTGTAAAAAGGAAAAATTCTAGGTTAGAAGTCAGATATTTAGAGTTTCTTTCCTTAAACAATTTTCGCAATGGATAGAACCTTTTCAAAAGGTTCAAGAACAAGGACAGAAGAGCATTTAGCTCAAAAGGTTTAAGATGCCACTGCAGTTTACAACTCTTCAATAAATAAGAGGGAAACAATTAAAAAGTTACTTACAAGCATTTCAAAAGAACTCGTATTTTCTTTCTTGATTCTCTGGAGACTACTAAAAATGGTGAAATGAAAAAGAATCAACATATCAACAAAACAAGACCGATTAATTCGATTAAAACAATCCAATACACTAAAACAAATTTGTTTAATCTAAGTTCTTCAGGTTCTCAAAATTTTGTCGCTAAACATCTAGTAGATTTGATGGAGCTGGGTTTGATCAAAAAAACAAGTCTTAGTTTAAAAACAATAATGGAGGATATAGACAAGATGGTGGCATAGGCAGACTCTGAACTCACCTCCTCCCGCGGACACAGCCAATTTACAACTACTCGTGGAAAAATTACCCCTGAGACAGAACTGAAAACTGGATAAGAGGAACTCCTGCAACAAAGGACAATCCTAATTGAGGTGGAAGAGGCAGAAACTCCCTTCTGGAGAGAAAAAACGCTGCCTTCACAAGCCGCAGCGCCTCACGGCCGCCCGGGAGCACCCCACAGGTACGCAGCCTCCCTGGAGGAGCGGGGCCCTGAGCCGGGGAGCGCCCCCGCTGTGGGCATTTTGTGGACCCAGCACAATCGAGACAAGTGGCATAATATCTGACTTTGCCTGCTACTAAAACATTGGAGAGTACCCCCAGAAAAGCTGGTTCACAAAGAAATTAAAACCGGCTCTTAAAGGGCCCACACGCAAACTCACCCATTTCAGAAAGCAACCTAAAATCACCAGAAAGAAAGGTGCACAGTGCTATGGTGAAAAGAGACTCACCTGATAGGCCCTGAGTGCATTGCAGTGAGAGGTGACACTTCTCCAGGGACTGGGACATTGGTGGCGGCCACTGTTGTGGCCTGGTGTGGGCGTGCTGACACAGACGCCAGTGGAGTTCTCCCTGGGGCCTGCTAGTCCAGGTCTGCCCCACCCACTGGGGAACCGATTTAATCCAGCTCAGCCAGGGCAGGCAGCCCACCCTAGGGACTGGCCCCACTCAAAAGCCCTCAGGCAACTTGTGGGCCTGCACAGATTGGTGACTGGATTCTCTGCAGCCTGGCAACTGAGCCCACTTCAGTGGGCAGGGCATGCACAAGGAGCAGGTGGAGAGTGTGAGGCGGTGGTGGAGTGTGTGGGGCTCCCGCCGTGGGGAGACTGGGTCCACTTCAGGAGGTTGGGCGGCGCACACGGGGCAGGACTGTGTTGACCGTGTGTGTGGACCTGTGGGCGGCAGGGCTTGTCAGCTGCAGAAGACTTGTGCTTCTCAAAGACCCACATAGCGGGTTTGCCCCACCTTCCAAAGCCTGAAACAACTGGGTGCTCCTGTGCCTGAGGCCAGCCGCACACAGCTACAATCCTCAGAGAGCTGACAAGAGACCTAAAGGCTGGAGGCTTATAGCAATTGTAAGCACCTGAGCCTAACAACCTGCCATGCTGGTGGCCTACTCACTTAAAAGAAATACTGCAAGTGTTAGAACTTACAGCCAACTGTGTTGGGGCTCCCCACACCTGATAAAGAGACTGAAGGGCCCACAACAACTACAAGCAGCTGAGCATTACAACACCTGGCCAGGAGCATAACTCGGCATCCCTGGGCACCTAGAGGGAGAGCAAACAGGCCACAACAGAAGGACATAAGTAGCCCACATAGGGGTCACCCCTGGAACATTGAGAACTGAGGGAAGCACACTGCAGGCCTCCTAAGGCATCACTTATATAAAGTCACCTATCCAAGAGCAGAAGACATAGCTGACCTACCTAATACGTAGACACAAGCACAGGGAAAGAGGCAAAATGAGGAGGCACAGGAATACATTCCAAGAAAGGGAACAGGACAAAACCCCAGAAAAGGAACTAAGTGAAACAAAAATGAGCAACCTACTTGACAGAGAGTTCAAACAAAGAGTGTTAAGGATGCTCACTGATCTGGGGAAGAATAGATGAACTCAGTGAGAATGTCAACAAAGAAATGGAAGATATAAAAAAGAACCAATCAGAAATGCAGAATACGATACTGAAAATGAAAAATTCACTAGAGGGACTCACAAGCAGAGTAGAGGATACAGAAGAATGGATCTGCGAGCTGGACGAAAGACTAGAAGAAATTACCCAAGCAGAACAGGTAAAAGAGAAAAGAATTAAAAAGAGTGAGGACAGTCTAAGGGACCTCTGGGACAACATCAAGCACACTAACATCTGTGTTATAGGTGTCCTGGAAGGAGAAGAGCGAGACAAAGGGGCAGTGAATCTATTTCAAGAAATAATAGATGAAAACTTCCCTGACCTAAGGAAGGAAACAGACATCCAGGTACAGGAAGCACAGAGAGCCCCAAACAAGATAAACCCAAAGAGGCCCACACCAAGACACATCATAATCAAAATGTCCAGAATTAAAGATAAAGAGAGAATCCTAAAAGCCGCAAGAGAAAGACAAGTTACATACAAAGGAAACCCCATAAGGCTATCAGCTGACTTCTCAGCAGAAACCTTACAGGCTAGAAGAGAGTGGCACGATATATTTAAAGTGCTAAAAGGAAAAAACTTACAGCCAAGAATACTCTACCCAGCAAGGTTATCATTCAAAATGGAAGGAGAGATCAAAAATTTCCCAGACAAGCAAAAATTAAAGGAGTTTGTCACGAAGAAACCAGTGCTACAAGAAATGTTAAAGGGACGGATTTAGGGGGGAAAAAGAAGACCACAAATAGGAAAAATTATCTATTTCCATGGTAAGAGGGTAATGGATACAAATGCACAAAAAAGAGGTTAGATACAATATCAAAAACATAAAATGAGGGAGGAGGGGAGTTAAAGAGTAGAGATTTCAGACAGAGGTCAAACTAAAGAGACAATCAATTCTGTATAGAAGGAGAAAGGAACAGAGAAGGTTTACTAAAACACTGAGGAAAAAAAAAAGTTAAAAAATGGCAGTAAGTACATACTTATCAATAGCTACTTTAAACGTCAACGGACTAAATGCTCCAATTAAAAGGCACAGGGTGGCTGACTGGATAAAACAACAAGACCCATATATATGCTGCATACAAGAGACACACTTCAGATTTAAAGACACTCACAAACTGAAAGTGAAGGGATGGAAAAAGATACTCCACGCAAATGGCAATGAAAAGAAAGCTGGGGTAGCAATACTCATATCAGACAAATTAGACTAAAACAAAAACCGTAAAAAGAGACAAATAAGGGCATTACATAATGATCAAGAGAACAATCCAACAAGAGGATATAACACTTGTAAATATCTACACACCCGATGTAGGTGCACTAAATATATAAAGCAATTATTAACAGACATAAAAACAGAAGTAGTAACACAATAA
The DNA here is from genome assembly GCF_020826845.1 of Diceros bicornis minor. Classification (NCBI taxonomy): domain Eukaryota; kingdom Metazoa; phylum Chordata; class Mammalia; order Perissodactyla; family Rhinocerotidae; genus Diceros; species Diceros bicornis. The sequence goes on along the minus strand of NC_080755.1, from coordinate 11,731,567 downwards.
TAGTAGGGGACTTTAACAGTCCACTTACACCAACAGATAGATCATCCAAACAGAAGATCAATAAGGAAACATTGGCCTTAAATGACACACTAGAACAGGTGGACCTAGCAGATATATACAGAGCATTCCATCCAAAAACCGAAGAATACACGTTCTTTTCAAATGCACATGGAACATTCTCCAGGCTTGATCACATATTAGGCCACAAAATAAGTCTCCATAAATTTAAGAAGATTGAAATAATACCAAGCACCTTTTCTGACCACAACCGTATGAAACTAGAAATCAACTATAGGAAGAAAATCAGAAAAGCCACAAATTCGTGGAGATTAAACAAAATGCTACTGAACAACGACTGGGTCAATGAAGAAATCAAAGGAGAAATCAAAAAATACTTGGAGACAAATGAAAATGAAAATACGACATGCCAGAATTTATGGGATACAGCAAAAGCGGTTCTAAGAGAGAAGTTTATAGCAATACAGGCCTATCTCAACAAACAAGAAAAATCTCAAATAAACAATCCAACAGTGCACCTAATGGAACTGGAAAAAGAAGAACAAACAAAGCCCCAAATCAGTAGAAGAAGGGAAATAATAAAAATCAGAGCAGAAATAAATGAAATAGAGACTAAAAAAACAATAGAAAAAATTAATAAAACCAAGAGCTGGTTCTTTGAAAAGATAAACAAAATTGACAAACCTTTAGCTAGACTCACCAAGAAAAAAAGAGAGAAGGCACAAATAAGTAAAGCAGAAATGAAAGAGGAGAAATTACAACAGACACCTCAGAAATACAAAAGATTATAAGAGAATACTATGAAAAGCTATATGCCAACCAATTCGACAATCTGGAAGAAATGGATAAATTCTTAGAATCATACAACCTTCCAAAACTGGATCAAGAAGAAACAGAGAATTTGAATAGATCAAGCACCAGTAAGGAGATCGAAACAGTAATCAAAAACCTCCCCAAAAATAAAAGTCCAGGACCAGACAGCTTCCCTGGTGAATTCTACCAAACATTCAAAGAAGACTTAACACCTATCCTTCTCAAACTCTTCCAAAAAATTGAGGAGGTGGGGAAGCTCCCTAACTCATTCTATGAAGCCGACATTACCCTGATACCAAAACAAGACAAGGACAACACAAAACAAGAAAATTACAGGCCAATATCACTGATGAACATCGATGCAAAAATCCTCAATAAAATACGAGCAAATCGTGTACAACAATACATTAAAAAGATTATACACCATGATCAAGTGGGATTTATTCCAGATATGCAGGGATGGTTCAACATTCGCAAATCAATCAACGTAATACACCACATTAATAAAATGAAGACTAAAAATCACATGATCATCTCAATAGATGCAGAGAAAGCATTTGACAAGATACAGCATCCATTTATGATAAAAACTCTGAACAAAATGGATATAGAAGGAAAGTACCTCAACATAATAAAGGCCATATATGGCAAACCCACAGCTAATGTCATCCTCAATGGTGAAAAACTGAAAGCTATCCCTTTAAGAACAGGAACCAGACAAGGATGCCCACTCTCACCACTCCTATTTAACATAGTACTGGAAGTCCTAGCCAGAGCAATCAGGAAAGAAAAAGAAATAAAAGGGATCCAAATTGGAAAGGAAGAAGTGAAACTCTCACTATTTGCAGATGACATGATTTTATACATAGAAAACCCTAAAGAATCCACCACAAAACTTTTAGAAGTAATAAATGAATATGGTAAAGTTGCAGGATACAAAATCAACATACAAAAATCAGTTGCATTTCTATACACTAACAACGAAGTAGCAGAAAGAGAAATTAAGAATACAATCCCATTACAATTGCAACAAAAAGAATAAAATACCTAGGAATAAACTTCACCAAAGAGGTGAAAGATCTGTACACCGAAAACTATAAAACACTGCTAAAAGAAATTGAAGAAAACACAAAGAAATGGAAAGATATTTCATGCTCTTGGATTAGAAGAATTAACATAGTTAAGATGTCCATACTTCCTAAAGCAATCTATAGATTCAATGCAATCCCTATCAAAGTTCCAACAACATTTTTCACAGAAATAGAACAAAGAATCCTAAAATTTGTATGGAACAACAAAAGACCCCGAATAGCTGAAGGAATCTGAGAAAAAAGAACAAAGCTGGAGGTATCACACTCCCTGATTTCAAAATATACTACGAAGCTATAGTAACCAAAACAGCACAGTACTGGCACAAAAACAGACACACAGATCAATGGAATAGAATCGAAAGCCCAGAAATAAACCCACACATCTATGGACAGCTAATCTTTGACAAAGGAGCCAAGAACATACAATGGAGAAAAGAAAGTCTCTTCAGCAAATGGTGTTGGGAAAACTGGATAGTCACGTGCAAAAAGATGAAAGTAGACCCTTACCTTACACCATACACAAAAATTAACTCCAAATGGATTAAAGACTTGAATGTAAGGCCTGAAACTATGAAACTTCTAGAAGAAAACATAGGCAGTACGCTCTTCGACATCAGTCTCAGCAACATATTTTCAAGTACCATGTCTGACCGGGCAAAAGAAACAATAGAAAAAATAAACGAATGGGACTACATCACACTAAAAAGCTTCTGCACAGCAAAGGAAACCATCAACAAAATGAAAAGACAACCTAACAATTGGGAGAAGATATTTACAAACCATACATCTGATAAAGGGTTAATCTCCAAAATATATAAAGAACTCATGCATCTCAACAACAAAAAAACTAACAACCCAATTAAAAAATGGGCAAAAGACGTGAACAGACATTTCTCCAAAGAAGATATACAGATGGCCAACAGACACATGAAAAGATGTTCAAAATCATTAACTATCAGGGACATGCAAATCAAAACTACAATGAGATATCACCTCATGCCCGTCAGAATGGCTATAATTAACAAGACAGGAAACAACATGTGTTGAAGAGGATGTGGAGAGAAGGGAACTCTCATACACTGCTGGTGGGAGTGCAAACTGGTGCAGCCACTATGGAAAACAGTATGGAGATTCCTCAAAAAATTAAGGATAGAACTACCATATGATCCAGCTATTCCACTGCTGGGTATTTATCCAAAGAACTTGAAAACACCAATGCGTAAAGATACATGCACCCCTGTGTTCATTGCAGCGTTATTCACAATAGCCAAGACTTGAAAGCAACCTAAGTGCCCATCAAGGGACGAATGGATAAAGAAGATGTGGTATATATACACAGTGGAATACTACTCACCCATAAGAAATGATGAAATCCAGCCATTTGTGACAACATGGATGGACATTGAGGGTATTATGCAAAGTGAAATAAGTCAGAGGGAGAAGGTCAAATACCATATGATTTCCTTCATTAAGTAGTAGATAATAACAACAACAAACAAACACATAGAGACAGAGATCAGATTGGTGGTTACCAGAGGGGAAGGGGGGAGGGAGGAGGGCGAAAGGGATAATTCGGCACATTTGTGTTGTGATGGGTTGTAATTAGTATTTGGTTGGTGAACATGATGTAATCTATGCAGAAGTAGAAGTATAATGATGTACACCTGAAATTTATGCAATGTTATAAACCAATGTTACTGCAATAAACAAAAAATTAAAAAAAAAATTCTAGCATGAAAATAAGAACAAAAAAATAAAATAATAAAAATAATAATGAAGAAAACAACAAAAAACGGTGCTTCTAACTTCTAAGAAATAAGTAAGAGGGATAAACCGTAAAGATTCCAATGATCATAATCTAAAAACAAAGGTGTAGTAGGTTTTCTTAACACTAGAAGAGACAATAAAGAAAGGATGTTAATTTGAGGAATAGCCCATGTCTGCAGAGGAAGGTGCAACTACCTTGGTTCCACAGAGAGTCTGTAGGGAAGGTTTCTGTGGGCTGAGAGGAGGGGAGGTGGGATGGCTCCTGAGAGGGGCAGGTTCCTGACTGGTTCATGTGGGCTCGCAGGCCAAGTAGCGTTGCAGGGAGAGAGCATGGCTGTGGGGTTAGAGCAGGGACAGCAGCTATCCTTTTCAGACCTCAGTTCTCTCATCGGTGAACAAAGATGCTGGCAACTATCTAGGAAGTCTGCTCTGGACAATTAGAAATCATTTCATAAAGGACTAAGCATGAGCCTGGCACATTATAGATACTCAATCCAAGTAACAATGATTATTCGTGTTTTATCACCGTAATTATTTTTCTTATAACACAAGCTGCTCAGACCATAACTGAAGTTCAGGAATATGGTACTAGGACCTAGAAAATTTCCCAAGATGTGGGCAGAAGAAAAGGGGCCACCATGTTATCTACAAGTTATTGCCATCATTACAGGCCAGAAGAGCATGAACAATAAATAAGAAAAGCTTTCCTATATTGAGCAGATAACATCTGTGTTAGATGCTATCCTGAGTGCTCAGCTTACTATGATTAATTCTCCCAGCCACCCTTTGAGGGAGATATTATTACTCATATCTAATTGATGAAGAGAATGAGACTCAGAAAAGTTACACAACTTTCCCAGGGTTACAGGGCAAACAAGTGCCAGGATTTAAAACCAGGATCATCAAACTCCATCCTGTGGTTGGTTGCATTTTTTATGATTCTGAATACCTTTGCACCTTCCTTTCCAACAAAGAGCTGTTATTTGTTAACTACTCCAACCAGCAATGCTTTCTCATCAGTGTGGTGTTTTGGTGGAATAAAAGGTCTTCTAAAACTCTGATGATTTTACAGAATGAATGCACAATATTAACACGAAACACACTTTTCTTACAACCTCCATAAAAGTATTGTCAAAATACAGGTAATCTTTCAATCATAGATCCTATTTAAGTATAGGATCACAGTATATCACAGTATAGTGGCATAAAAGTTAAAGGGTAGTAATCATTAGAAGTTTTAAGCATATTCCCAAAGGCAAGGAATAAAGACTGAACAGCAATCTAGTCAACATGTTTTGTCAAGAAAATCCTGATATTATAGTTTTACCCTTTGTTAGCACTTCAGTTTACAAAGCAATTTCACCTGCATTAATCTTCATGACAATGCTGTGAGATAGGTGCGGCATGTACTGCTCTCCAGCTTTAGAACTGAAGAGAGACTCAGAGCTCACAGGATGGCCCAAGGTCACCCAAAACTAAACAACACAGCCTAGACACAAACTCAAGGCTTCTGGTCCATGCTGAGTGTTCTTTTAATTTGTGATGTCATCTTTCTAAAAGTTTAAGTCCTATGAATTATTTACAACAGAGAGATCCGATTCCAATCACTCTAAATAACACTTCAGTCATTTGGACAGAACTCAGAGAGCGTACCACCACAGGAGCATTTGCCAGCCTCCTCCCACCCAAGAGCCCTTATGTTTGATGGGAGCCAAGGCTCCGGACCACCTATCCAGGATGACCCATTAACTTTCCATCCAGAAGCTGCACAGGCCCATTTACTTCTCTATGTCCTTGCCCCAGTGATGGACCTAATATGCAAATCCAATCATATCTTTGCCCCACAAAAAATCCTTCTATAGTCCAATCATTTGTGTGTGTTGGGGGTGGGAAGCGGAGCAGAGGAGGGAAGAAGAGAGAAGATTCCATGCTAAGGAAGCATCAAATGCAACCTGACATATTCTCAGTACTCAGCAAATAGTATATTTACATGATTTCAGCTGGAGGATGGCTTGAAGGGGAGTCTGACCCAGGAAATGACTAGATAATGGACACCTTCCATATTAGACAAAGAAGTCTGGATATATCCTGAGGAAAATGGCGAAACACTGATAGATTATCAAACAGGAGAGTGAAAGATCCCTGCAGCCACACCGTGGAGTGGGGATTGAAGAGCTGAGAAAGGCAAGAGTATGAACTAAGGCAGCGATGAGGGGATGGAAAGGAAAGGAGTAAAGGGGGGGTGAGAAGCAGGATAAGCTTCCAAAGGAGTCAGTACAGGTGTGCAAGATTATAGTGACCTTCCTGAGGGAATCTGAGTTTGCAGCAATGGCTTATTTGAAGTAGTCTTTCTGAATTTCTCTTCTCATTGAAAAATAAATAACACCGATTCAAAGGTAAAGGTAGGGTATTCTCGTATGCTTCTGCACTATATGAAAGGGTCATGGCATTTAACTTTTATTTAGGGATGGAAATATAAATTTAAAACTCTTCCTGTTCTTCCAAGCTGGAGGCATCCACAATCTCTGACTTCAAAACATACTACAAAGCGATAGTTATTAAAGCAGCATGGTACTGGTACAAAAACAGACACACAGATCAACGGAACAGAATTGAAAGCCCAGAAATAAAACCTCATGGTTACGGGCAGCTAATCTTTGACAAAGAAGCTAAGAACATACAATGGAGAAAGGAAAGTCTCTTCAATAAATGGTGCTGGGAAAACTGGACAGCCACTTGCAAAAGAATGAAAGTAGAACACCTTCTTTCGCCATACACAAAAATTAACTCAAAATGGATCAAAGACCTAAAGGTGAGACCTGAAACTATAAAACTCCTGGAGGAAAATATAGGCAGTACACTACTCATCATCAGCCATAAAAGGATCTTTTTGAATTCCATGTCTACTCAGACAAGGGAAACAAAAGAAAAAATAAACAAGTGGGACTTCATCAGATTAAAGAGCTTCTACAAGGCAAATGAAACCAGGATCAAAATGAATAGGCAACCCACTAGCTGGGAGAAAATATCTGCAAACCATATATCTGAGAAGGGATTAATCTCCATAATATATAAAGAACTCACACATCTGAACAACAAAAAAACAAACAACCCAATCAAAAAATGGGCAGAGGAAATGAACAGACACTTTTCCAAAGAAGATATACAGATGGCCAATAGGCACATGAAAACATGCTCAACATTACTAATCATCAGGGAAATGAAAATCAAAACCACACTAAGATATCATCTTACACCCATTAGAATGGCTATAATCACCAAGACAAAAAACAACAAATGTTGGAGAGGCTGTGGAGAAATGGAAACCCTCATTCATTGCTGGTGGGAATGCAAACTGGCACAGCCTCTATGGAAAACAGTACAGAGATTCCTCAAAAAATTAAAAATAGAAATACCTTATGACCCAGCTATCCCACTACTGGGTATCTACCCAACAAATCTTAAATCAACAATCCAAAGAGGCTTATGTACCCCTATGTTCATTGCAGCATTATTCACTATAGCCAAGACATGGAAGCAACCCAAGTGTCCCTCGACTGATGAATGGATAAAGAAGATGTGGTATATATATATACCATGGAATACTACTCAGCCATAAAAAAAGACAAAAACGTCCCTTTTGCAACAACATGGATGGACCTGGAGGGTATTATGTTAAGTGAAATAAGCCAGAAAGAGATAGACAAACAGTGCATGATTTCACTCATCTGTGGAAGATAAACCAACACATGGACAGATAGAACTATTTGGTAGTTACCAGGGGCAAGAGGGTGGGCGTGGGCACAAGGGGTGAGGAATGCATTTATAGGGTGACTGACAAACAATAATGTACAACAAAAATTTCACAATAAAAAAAAAAAATACTCTTCCTGTTCTTGATGTGTCTGACTAGTTAAAAGGAGGTTTTAGACCTTCAGCTTCTTATCTATAAAAGTTTCAGTGATAATTACCTCTGCTCATGAGAAAAAAATGAGGTCCAATTCAATAAACTTCTATTACACACCTAATTAGGTGTGAGGTACTGGATGATATTCAGAAACTGAATTATGAAAATCATTTTGTGATCATTTTGCATTTCCTATTACATTTACATACATTTTATATAATGATTAGCCTGGGAAAATGCTCACTATCAGCATTAAATGCACAAATCTAATTAATATTTCTGAGTGCTGGTCAAGCCTCATTTACTATGTATGTGTTTTTAATTGTATGTACTAGGATGACCACTGTTGACATCTCTGTACTTGCTCTTACCCTAGGCTTTTCTACAGGTTGCTCCTCTCCTTGGTGGACCTACATTCTAGCTTGACTGGCCACTTCCCCCTGCTCCTTTGGGTTTCAGCTTAAACAGCACATCCCGGTTCCCTTGTTGAGATTTCATCTTTCTTTCATATGCTCTTAGAGCACCCTGGACTTTTCTATACAGCATTGATCACCATCCTAGCACAGCGACTTGAACATAAAAGTGCTCATTAGGTATTTGGTGAGTGAATGAACAACAGCCGATTGTAACCCTAAAATTTCCTATAAAACTTTATAATGTTATAAAAGGCAAAAATTTTAACTAGATACTAATAAGTACAGAGAGCTCTTCCCACTTCTCATTGAGCAGAAAATACTCACACTGACGCTGGACAGGAAAACACTTTTAGGTAAAAGTAGAGAAGTGAAAGAACTGGGACACAGTTAAGAGAACAATTCAAAAGGGATACAGGGACATGGAAAAAACTAATATCACTCCCTAATTGGTCTTTCAATCTAACAGGTTGAAAATTGAGTATTAATTTAATTAAATAGCTGAAAACCAAATACAGGTAACCATCACGAGTATAATATAATAATGTACTTAATAAAATATATATATATTTTTTTAAGGAAGATCAGCTCTGAGCTAACATCCATGCCAATCCTCCTCTTTTTGCTGAGGAAGACTGGCCCTGAGCTAACATCGTGCCCATCTTCCTCCACTTTATGTGGGTCGCCGCCACAGCATGGCCTGACAAGCGGCGCATTGGTGTGCGCCCGGGATCCAAACCGGGGCAACAGCAGCAGAGCACACGCACTTAACCACTACGCCACGGGGCCGGCCCCTTAATAAAATAATTTTTGAAGAAAGAAAAGGCAAATCAGCATTTTCGTGACACAATTACATTTCGTATACAATTACATTGTATATATTTATAAATATTGATAAAATGTTCATAAAATGTTCTGCTGAAGAGAATGACATAAAACAGAGTTCATTATATGGCAGTGCCCCCCAGAATAGGACCGAGAAGTACTGTAACACGAGGAAAGTGTCAGATCCTCTCTGGGTTGCTCCTCGGCTCTGAAAGTCTGTGCCTCTAAGCAGCACACTGGTTGGCTTTCACCATCTGCCCCACACGTGACTTGATCAGCCTCTTAGAACTTGTAATCTTTTCTCACATATATATATATATATGTGGTTTTAACACTTTAAAAAAGTGAAAGTGAAGCATCTATAGTCAAATTAGTTAGTGTTTGTCAAAATCCCCAAGACCCTCTCTCCCAAAGGCCTTCAGCGTTAGCTGAGAACACCTCTAGAAATTCATCCCTTAAACTCCCTGGAATCAACAATTGTGATTAGGAAGACCCACAGCTCCTGAGAGTAAACAGCATAGCAGCTTTGAGATTCATAATTAAGGCAATACATTGTTCAATTCAAGGCATTTGCAACCTTTTGGTGCTGTGGGTTTATAATTCAGACTACTTATAAATTATCCCACTGTTAACATTTATAGATGGTCCAGAGAGATGGGCGAAAAGAAACAGCATGTAACTTTCTCTATTGTCAACAGAAATGAGATCAACTTGTGTGTCTACCTCTTTCACCTGAGGGATGGGCTTCGGGGCTGCTGGTCAGTATGGTGGAGGAATGCACAGCATTGCCTGCTCGTACCTCTAGGCAGACAGTGATGTATAAAGTATGGCCTCTTCCGTAAATGAGACCCGAGTGCTTCCAGGTAATCTGTATTTCCAATCTCAGACATTTATCTTTCCAGAGACAAGTATGGGTTCCTCTGGACAGAGCAGGAATGAGAAACAGCACGATCAAAAATTTGGCTCTTCCCTGGCCTCAGCCAAGAATTAGCCACAATCTTCCACTAAGCATACTGGTGGCATTCCTTTTGGAACTGAGAGAAGCATTTGCCCTCTGGCTTTTAATAAGCAGACAACACCACATCCATTCAGTGGTCATTGCACACATACCGCAATACATGTAATAATCACCACAAAAGTGACTGGCACAGGCTCAGGGCAAAGGGGTTAGGCTTGTTACCACACAACGGGCATGATCTGCTCACCTCGAGACAAAAGCCAATCGTCAAGAGGCAAGATGGTGGAAAAGCAAGGGCAGTTTATTACAGCTTGCTAGCAAGGGGGAAGATGACCGACTAATATCTCAAAGAACCATCTTACAGAACAAAGACTACAGGCCAGTTATATACAGGGCTGGTCTCTGTGTTGGGGAGGCATCTGGTCTCACTGTGGGGGACATCCATCTGGTCTTAGTTCCTGGCAGTCCTTTGTTTTACTTGATATGCATCAGAGACTGGAACAACGCCCTATACCCTGATCTTTCAGTTGTCATTGATGATGACTATCAGCATAGACTCTCTGCCATCATATCACATTTCTAAGGAACTTAAAACAACAAAGTTATCAACTTATAGCAGCTGGGAGGGGTCATAAAGCCCAGAGTTAGTCAGAGGTCATTCCAAGTCACAATATGGTTTCCCTCTACAATATGGCTTCCCTTATGTCAACCCTGTATTGAGCCGGTATCAGGCTGATGCGGTAAAAAGAAGGTAGAATGAATCAAAAAGAGAAAGATGGAGAAGGTTCTTCTGAGCAAGAGGGACCAAGAACACCACATATTTACCGCTTATGAAAACTGGGATTTAAAAATATTCATACAATAAACAGGCATTGCTAAGCTATGTTTTCAAATTCGAGTGTTCTAGTATTCACTTTAACAATACTTTAAACAGTTAATATTCCCAATTTCTTTGATTAGTCAATATATTCATTTTTTATTCTAAAAAGGACTAAACGTTTTCGATTCCTCTAAATCCTGTCTCTAATGAAAATTAGCATTTGGCATTTACACCACCCCTTCCCTTCATGCTGTAAGGGTCAGCTATACCTTAACTGGGCCCAGTGAAAAGGAGCCTCAGGAGGGCCCAGCACATCCTCTAGCCTGCACCTCCTTTCACCTCTCCTATGCCCCGCCCCCACTAATCCACCCTCCACAGCTGGGCTGATCTTCCCTATGTTTTTCCTCACCTCAATCCCCTGAATGGCTACTCCCTGCCTCAAAGATAAATCTCCACTCCTTGGCATGGAGCATAAGATTGACAGAGAGGAGTAAGTGAAAATAGGACACATCTGCAGTCTACTATGATAATGAATTCAAGACAAAATCAATTAAATAAAAATCTGGACATATAAAAATAAATTCTTGATTTATATATATAACTGAAGTTGTTATATAAGTCTTTTTTTTTCTTTAATCAGAAGTGTTTTGGATGAATAAAGCATTTATGCTTGCCTTCTATTAACAGGAAATATTTCCCATGTCATTTGAAATCTTACTTACCTAAGACACATCATTAAAAAAAGCAAGGCAAAATATTTCTTCCATTCCTTATGCCCTTATCTCTTCCCCATTCATAATGTAGTGAAGTTCCTATTTGCTTTAAGATTTTGGTCCTGATTCTCAGCAACAGAAACTATTCACAAACTGCTTGGGCCAGCCCAGCGGTGTAGCGGTTAAGTGCGCACACTCTGCTGTGGCAGCCCTGGGTTCGGATCTCGGGCTCGCACCAACGCACCGCTTGTCAAGCCATGCTGTGACAGTGTCCCACATGAGGAAGACGGGCATGGATGTTAGCTCAGGGCCAGTCTTCCTCAGCAAAAAGAGGAGGACTGGCAACAGATGTTAGCTCAGGGCTAATCTTCCTCACACACAAAAAAAACCCCTGCTTTTTAAATATAACTGTTGAGAAAGCATTCACTTGAGAGGACAACCATTGTATAATAAGTTACCAATCACAATAAAAGCACAGTATTAACATAATTAGGGCTACCTTTACTAGAAGAACAAAGTGGCTGCCATAAATCAAAATTTCATTCCATTTTTAGGCATTGGTTTTAACATTTCAGTTGTTGATGTGATTACTGCCCACCTCACATCCCCAGTGACAGACAACTGTAACAGATGTTTTCCCCACTCAGTAGTTTCTCCTGAATGAATGAATCCAAGAATGATTTGGTAATCTTTTAACACTTCACTGAAATGAGTATCAGAATGTTTGATACTTATGAGTGTCTCATTATTACTGAGTATACTCATTATTGATAGTATTGAGTATACTCATTATTACTCATAAGTAAATGAGTAAAAGAAAATTCAGCTTTTCCCTGTCTTAGCAAAGAAAAAAAATGAATCCATGGACATTAAAATTCTGTCCGAAGTGCTCGTTTTCTGGCTATAATGATGGAATTTGTGTTCTTTCTGGCCATCTCAGGATTTAAATAATTTTATGTGACAGATCTGATGCGTTTATCAATAAAAAGACAACTGTTTACATTGAGAGTTTAGTACAATTTCAAGAATCTGCATTAACCAAGTGTTTGTAGTGGAATCAATACACAACCATCTTACTTAGTGAAGTGCATAAATGAAGTATGACTGAATTTTCAATACCAGTGAATATAGACTAAAGAAAAATCAAATCAACTGAAAGAATGGGTTTTGGAAATCACACAATGATGGTATTTTTGTTAACGAACCAGGTTCGTTTTTCCTCATCACCCAGAAAGCCAAACACCCAGATGACAAGATTGCGGCCGAGAGAAAGGGTTTATTCACAGGGCAGCTAGGTGAGGAAATGGGAGAACAAGTCTCAAATCTACCTCCTTGAAAATACGGACTGAGGGATATTTATAGGGTAGGGGACAAGGTGGTCTGAAATGTGGAGATACATGATTGGAGGCGAGGAAAGGTGAGGTAATTGATCTGCACAAGCATAGTCAGACTTCATGCCTCTTCATAGGATGCATGTTCACAAAATGGTGGCATTAGCATGATGTGAAGGTGGAGTTTTTAGCCTCTTGACGTCAAAAGGTCACTTATCAGGCATCCACATGGGCTCAGTTGATGGGTTGGTGGTCTAAATCTGCCTGAAGTGGACAGGTGTTCTAATTCCTGAAAAACAGCTCACATCCATTACCATGGTGACCCAGGTGCCAGGAAGATGTTATCTATAAGAACCTAGTGGGACTCAGATAGCATACTGCCTAAACAGTGCAGTTAACAATGGGTAGGTAAAGAGCTCAAAGCTATAATCAGTAATTGCAAGAGGGAAAAAACTCTTTAGTTCTTAGCTACTTAATCATCAATGGCTAACTGTTTGCTGGTTTCATTTTTGAACACATAATACTGTACAAAATCCAGGAAAGCAAACAGATGTGCACTTCCATTTCCCCTTTGTCTTCTAGTATTTATCTTATCATTTGAGATAAGCTTTCTTGTATTGTAGTTTGATTACATATGCATTTTGCAGATGTGTCCAAATCTTTTAATCTACATTATGGTTTTTTATTTTAGGTCTCTATGATTCCTTAATGGTAGTTTTTATTTCTCTAAACATTAAATGAAATTGAAAATTTTCAAATACCCCATTTAGTTTGAGAGTACTATGGACATTTTTTCCCCAAATTAGTCTTTCTAGAAATACTGGTCTTCCATCTACTCAACAGATAATCAGTCCCATTATGCTATACTATAATAATTAATCTTTTGAAGAGACTATTCACTTTTATGCAAAAAAAAAAAATCTTTTGACAGGTGAGGTTGAGATATTTCCCTCTCTAAAATTTCTGCCAATAAAATCTACCCATTTAAGACAAGCATCCTTCCTGTAAAGGTGATATCTGTAGTGGATTTCTCTGTAATGCTTACTGAATAGCATCCCACAAGAAGTGATCTTGATTCTAGCATTATGGATTTAGATGATGAACAGAGATAGTAAATTTATTAATTCAAGATGCTAACTCTGTGGAAGAAGGTATATTACAGGCAGAATACAAAGCGACCCTGGCAAATTCATGGAACATTTAGTCAATAACACTATGATGTTTAATCAAAGCAGAGCAGTGCTGAACTTGGAAAATAGGGCATGATGACAACTGTGGAAGAAGATGTGACAACATAAACTGAAATCTTAGAGTCAGAGAGCTGGGCCTGATAAAATGATGTAAAATCTACTGTGAATGTTATGTATTTTGGACACTCTGACAAGCATTTGAATCTGTATTTTTACAGCTATAAGAATAGAAAGCCTGAGGATATCTATAATTAACTAGCTACTAAGGCTCTAAAGTCTTCAAAAACAACTAGAGATGTGTAAAAGTAAACAACAACAAAATAATGCCTTAGTAAGGCCTGTGACAGAAAATAGGAACAGTAGTTTGGAATACAAGTGACACTTTAAAAAGGGTAATGTAGATTGCGCAAAGAAATATTATGTGAAAACTCAGACTTGGAAAGATCTATAAAAACCATGGATGGAAATCTGACTGAAAAGGGTTTGAAAGAAAGATTGAACAAGAATAGAAAATGTATAAAAGGAGTTTATATAAGAATAAAGTAGAATAGGGAATAACTGGCTGTTTAGGAGAAATGGTTAGGATTTCAGCTTCCTTCAGGTCGGAGGCATTGAAACTGCGTGACCTCTACTCTTTCATTTTATCACGATGCTTCTTTTGTTTGTTTTTTTTAATTTAATTAATTAATTTATTTATTTTCCCCCCCAAAGCCCCAGTAGATAGTTGTATGTCATCGTTGCACATCCTCCTAGTTGCTGTATGTGGGACGCGGCCTCAGCATGGCCAGAGAAGCGGGTCGTCGGTGTGCGCCCGGGATTCAAACCCGGGCCACCAGCAGCAGAGTGCGTGCACTTAACCGCTAAGCCACGGGGCCGGCCCTATCACAATGCTTCTGCAGTAGAACACTGACTCCTGTCCTAATGGCCTGTTATTGCTGAGTCTGGGCAACTGTTAAATTGGTGAGAAAAAAATGATGCTCCCAAGGCCATGGTCAGAGTGTCAATTTTCATTTAATAATAATTCAGCTTTCTGGAGTGGAAAGTCTGACCCTCAGCTATAGGTACACTTGAATCTTGGAAGGCCGTCTAAGGAGTGTGCGCCTTGGGTCACTGAGGTTAGTGCAACCCCTCAGCACCACACAAAGTAACCCAAAGGGCCTGGGGAGTGTCAGTGGCATCACTTGTCTAGCAGTAATAATATCTGAAATTTGGAATAGACTTTTTATATATTTCATAGTGTTCTCACAAACTGCATCTATGAATGGCAATCTTAAATCTCTTAACATGAGCTACTATGTTAAATAAGTCAACAGAGTAACTAAAAATTGTTGCATAAAATTTTGTAGATTTTTCAAATAAAAGTTTCTCTGACTCCACCCTAATTTGACTTCACTATCAATGAATACTATTCCGTTTTTACTCTTGATTCTATGAACTGAGACTTGTGTACATCTTATCAAGTAGAAAGAAGTCCAACCAATCTCCCTGTGATACTATAATGAAAACGGGATCAAATAGAGCCAGGTTTCAAAAGGTCAACGAAATAAAATTCTACAAAGAACATGGAAACAAACCCTCTATCGCCTTAACGTGAATGTAAATGCTTCCTTGGAGTACGTTGTTCAGAATAATAGATGATTTTGAAAAAAATCCAATCTGATAGTACAAAATATCTAGATCCCTCTGAAACAAGTAGAAATTTCATAAATATAGATTAATGAGCTTATGACAAGTTCATACGCAAGAGTTATTTCAGGCATTCCTTTGCTTTTTTCTAGGAAGAATAAATTTATTTTATTCACTCACTGTAAAAGGTACACTTTGTAATTTCTTAGCTATATAAATCATCATGCAATGAGAAATGGGACCTACATGTTGGTAATAAACTTAAATGTGTTCAAATGAAGACTTCACAAAGCTCTTTCCAATCATCTGTTTCTTTTTAAGAAATAATTATACACTACATATTCAATTGAGAAATTAGCCAATTTACTAAAAGTTAACTGACTAAAAACCCCAGGTAAACAAAAAAACCCAAAGGTCCATTTAAAGAATAGAGCTCAGGTGGCTGGCCTGGTGGCACAAGCGGTTAAGAGTGTGCGCTCCGCTGCAGCAGCCCAGGGTTCACCGGTTCGGATCCCGGGCGGACATCGACGCACCACTTGGCAAGCCATGCTGTGGCAGTGTCCCATATAAAGTAGAGGAAGATGGGCATGGATGTTAGCCCACAGCCAGTCTTCCTCACAAAAAAAAAAAAAAAGAAGAATAGAGCTCAGGATAAAATGTCATCTGCCCGTGGGTAACTGAACTGCAGCAAGCCAATACCTTTTAGAAGTAAAGCCACTTCTCAAAAGACTGGGGTATTTTTTCTTTAAAGAACAACACACGTGCATCAGAACCAAACTCTTTACATAATACTTGATCGCTGTACTTTCCTTTTTCTCAATCATTTATTTTAATTAGAGCTAATAAAGATATGGGTTTGCATGCGGACTGAGGTTTGTAGCAAATCTGTAGAAAACATACTCAAGAAATTAATCAATTTGACTTTAGTTTTTCCCTCTCTAGAGCCAGCCCATCCCTTCTCTGCCCCGTACCTGACAGGGCGCCTCAGCTGTGTGCAGGTTTCAGCATGACTGTCACTCTACTGTCAGTTTGATTCAAAGGGGTCTCAAGTTCATAAGCCAGCATAGAGGGTGCTGGGGAAAAATGCAAAAGATAAGAGACTCATTATTTCTGATTTATCTTTTCAGTTTTCTTTCTACTTTCATTTACAAAAAACATTAAGAACACAGTGTCCTTAGTTTAAATTGTAGCTATCAACTGACCATGAACAGCCTTTCTGTGTATACCCTACGCAGAATATCAGGACAACTGCTGAAACCAGTATGTGTTGATTTCTTTGATTTTAAGTTGGGAGAGGGCAGAAGGGGGGCTTGTGAAGTGTTAGTAATATTCTGTTTCTCAATGTGGAGTCTCACTAAACGGGTGTAGTAGCTTATGAAAATTCATTGAGTTATAGCTGTGTACTCTTCTGTACGTATGCTTTTCTTCAAAAAAACATTTACTTCAAATGTATATTTAAGAAATAATTACTAGGATCATGAAACTGAACTTTACACTTCTTCCATCTAAGCCGAGGTTCTCATGTACCAGAGATCTATCTGGGGATTTGACGAGGATCGTTGAAGCGAGAGGCTTGTTAAAATTAGTGACGACTTGTGGGCTCTCAGAAAAAGCACAAGAGTGGAAAAGATATGGGAATTGAAGTAAGAAAGGCTTGGGTTTGACTTTTTGTTGTTTTGTTTTAACCAGCATAAGAGCTTAGGCACATTAATTATCTCTGTAACATCAGTTTACTTATCTTTCAAAATAGGAAAAATTACCCTCTAGGGTTATTATGAGAACTCAAAGAGATAATAAAGAGAGCCAGGCAAATACAATTCTATAAATGTTAGTTCACTTCCCAATGTGAATCCTATTTCGAAGGCCATTTCCTCTCATTCTTTGTTTTCTAGATTGTTGTCTTATTAGGAGAAGATAATAGAGCTCTGCAGTAATTTTGTCATCACCAGGGACAAAAGAATTCATTTCATGAAGGCTGTGATGTGGGAGGGCACATGGTCTTTTTAAGACCCACTGGTATAGATAGGTACCTGATGAGAACACTAGAGATCATCTCTTGTAAATACAGGTTTTTAAAATCCCTTACACATAAAAGGCTTTTATGTAAAAAAAACATGGGCTACATCTCAGTTCATTTATTGGATTTTATCAGCATTAAAAATTAACTCCAATTCTATCAAAAATTAATTCTGATTCATAACATAGAATTACATTTTGTATAGAGAGTAGTTCTCTGAGGTCCATGAAAGTAGAAAATAGGGGCCCATAAACTGTAATTTTTTTGAACTATAAAAATCAAATAGTTCTTCTTGATGAGCCTTTTTTTTTTTTTTTTGTGAGGAAGATCAGCCCTGAGCTAACATCCATGCCAATCCTCCTCTTTTTTTGCTGAAGAAGATCGGCCCTGGGCTAACGTCTGTGCCCATCTTCCTCCACTTTATATGGGATGCCGCCACAGCATGGCCTGACAAGCCGTGCATCGGTGCACTTCCGGGATCTGAACCCGGGCCGCCAGCAGCAGAGCGCGTGTGCTTAACCGCTACGCCACAGGGCCGGCCCCTTGATGGGCCTCTGTAGGCTAAATGTCACTAAAATGTCAACTGTCTTTGCTCTTGGATAGAACTGTAGGAGCCTGGTGGGCTGACGGTGGTCAGACTCAAATCAATCAGAATTTTTATCTAATAAAAATGGTAAAAATAAATTACTTTTTCTAAAAGAATATCCTCTTTAAGATAATAATCTTTGAAATATGGTTTCCATGGGTGAAAATTACGAAAAAAAAAAAAAAAAGGGCTTGAAGGTATACACATTGGCACACAATTCCTCTTCAAATCTCCATGATAAATTCATGCACCAGATAATACCATCCTAATTTATACCCAGGGATAAATTCACCTGATCAACATCAGAGAGGAAGTACATGGAAAAATTATAACTAGAACCCACATTTTCTGATTCCAAGTCCAGCGGTCTTTCTACTCATTCATCTGTACAATGTTTCATTTTCCTAACCTCTAATTTTTCTGACCTCCCAAGGATTTCTTCCTCTTTCCCAACTTTCCATATTGTTCTTAAAACCTAATGTTTTATATCAAATATCAAGAGTTAAACTTGATTAAACTTCAAGTCTGTGCTCATAAATAAAATCTTACACAATGAAAAATTTTCCTTTAAGATATAATTGCTTAAAAAGAAAATTCCAAACCTCCTTTGCTCAAAACCTAGTAGAATGCTTACAGCACTCTAATTATGAGTACTTCCCTTCTCTCAGTTCTAAACAAAAACTTTTACAAAACTAGGAATGAGGGACAATAGATACAATATTATTTAGCTAACAATGACTGATTAAAAGAGTGACCTCCCTCACCTGCCTCCTGCTCGTCTACACCCAAGCAAAACAGTCAAAGCCAAACTCAAATGCTTCCCCACTCATACCCAAAGGGGAAAAAATGAGAAAAGAAAATGTCCATGGAATTGTGTGTATTGCTATTACATATCCCACGCCAGATGGCAATTCCATTTCCTCTAGTCTGAAGCACAAAGACATTTTCTGCACAGTTGCACATGCCCAGAAATATTTCTCAAATTATGTCTTTTGTTGGATGGCATAATTGAGTCTCTACAAGCAAAAAGCTAGAAGGCCAGGAGTGCCTGGTGCCACTCCTCTGTTGTTGCCTCTCTCTTCAGGACTTGAAACTACTAATGGTGAAACTACTAAATACCAAGAAAGGCTGATCCTTCTGGAAGTGGACTCCATATACTGCTGTCCTTCTGCTGAGCACTCAATCATTCATGGCTCATTACAGAGGCTTTTCCAACACTGCTGCTCTGGTAACTTGGGACGTTGAAGGGGATAAGAGTACACAGAACAGAACCTTCTCCTCATGTCCAAGTCCTCCAATGCAAACCATTAAAATAGCCACTTCCTAACACAGGAGGATCGTAAGCTCCCAAATTATAAATATTTGTAGTATTTCATTTAATTTCATGAATCTGATTTTCAGACATCCAAAAGTATTAATTCAAATACAATGTGTACTTCCCTGGTGAATTCTACCAAACATTCGAAGAAGACTTAATACCTATCCTTCTCAAACTCTTCCAAAAAATTGACGAGGGGGGGAAGCTCCCTAACTCATTCTACAAAGCCGACATTACCCTGAGACCAAAACGAGACAAGGACAATACAAAAAAAGAAAATTACAGGCCAATATCACTGATGAACATTGATGCAAAAATCCTCAACAAAATACTAGCAAATCACATACAACAATACATTAAAAAGATTATACACCATGATAAAGTGGGATTTATTCCAGGTATGCAGGGATGGTTCAACATGCACAAATTCATCAACGTAATACACCACATTAATAAAATGAAGACTAAAAATCACATGATCATCTCAATAGATGCAGAGAAAGCATTCAACAAGATACAGCATCCGACCAGATAGAGCATCCATTTATGATAAAAACTCTGAATAAAATGGATATAGAAGGAAAGTACCTCAACATAATAAAGATCATATATAACAAACCCACAGCTAATATCATCCTCAATGGTGAAAAACTGAAAGCTATCCCTTTAAGAACAGGAACCAGACAAGGATGCCCACTCTCACCACTCCTATTTAACATAGTACTGGAAGTCCTAGCCAGAGCAATCAGGAAAGAAAAAGAAATAAAAGGGATCCAAATTGGAAAGGAAGAAGTGAAACTCTCACTATTTGCAGATGACATGATTTTATACATAGAAAACCCTAAAGAATCCACCAAAAAACTTTTATAAGTAATAAACGAATACGGTAAAGTTGCAGGATACAAAATCAACATATAAAACTCAGTTGCATTTCTATACACTAACAATGAAATAGCAGAAAAAGAAATTAGGAATACAATCCCATTACAATTGCAACAAAAAGAATAAAATACCTAGGAATAAACTTAACCAAAGAGGTGAAAGATCTGTACACCGAAAACTATAAAACAATGCTGAAAGAAATTGAAGAAGACACAAAGAAATGGAAAGATATTCCATGCTCTTGGATTGGAAGAACTAACATAGTTAAGATGTCCATACTTCCTAAAGCAATCTATAGATTCAATGCAATCCCTATCAAAGTTCCAACAACATTTTTCACAGAAATAGAACAAAGAATCCTAAAATTTGTATGGAACAACAAAAGACCCCGAATAGCTGAAGGAATCTGAGAAAAAAGAACAAAGCTGGAGGTATCACACTCCCTGATTTCAAAATATACTACGAAGCTATAGTAACCAAAACAGCACAGTACTGGCACAAAAACAGACACACAGATCAATGGGATAGAATCGAACGCCCAGAAGTAAACCCACACATCTATGGACAGCTAATCTTCGACAAAGGAGCCAAGAACATACAATGGGGAAAAGAAAGTCTCTTCAACAAATGGTGTTAGGAAAACTGGACAGCCACATGCAAAAAAATGAAAGTAGACCATTAGCTTACACCATACACAAAAATTACCTCAAAATGGATTAAAGACTTGAATGTAAGGCCTGAAACTATGAAACTTCTAGAAGAAAACATAGGCAGTACGCTCTTCGACATCAGTCTTAGCAACATATTTTCAAGCACCATGTCTGACCCGGCAAGAGAAACAATAGAAAAAATAAACAGATGGGACTACATCAAATTAAAAAGCTTCTGCACAGCAAAGGAAACCATCAACAAAATGAAAAGACAACCTAACAATTGGGAGAAGATATTTACAAATTATACATCTGATAAAGGGTTAATCTCCAAAATATATAAAGAACTCATGCATCTCAACAACAAAAAAACTAACAACCCAATGAAAAAATGGGCAAAAGACATGAACAGACATTTCTCCAAAGAAGATATACAGATGGCCAACAGACACATGAAAAGATGTTCAACATCATTAACTATCAGGGAAATGCAAATCAAAACTACAATGAGCTATCACCTCACGCCCGTCAGAATGGCTATAATTGACAAGACAGGAAACAACATGTGTTGGAGAGGATGTGGAGAGAAGGGAACTCTCATACACTGCTGGTGGGAGTGCAAACTGGTGCAGCCACTATGGAAAACAGTACGGAGATTCCTCAAAAAATTAAGGATAGAACTACCATATGATCCAGCTATTCCACTGCTGGGTATTTATCCAAAGAACTTGAAAACACCAATGCGTAAAGATACATGCACCCCTGTGTTCATTGCAGCGTTATTCACAATAGCCAAGACTTGGAAGCAACCTAAGTGCCCATCAAGGGACGAATGGATAAAGAAGATGTGGTATATATATACAGTGGAATACTACTCAGCCATAAGAAACAATGAAATCCAGCCATTTGTGACAACATGGATGGACACTGAGGGTATTATGCAAAGTGAAATAAGTCAGAGGGAGAAGGTCAAATACCATATGATTTCCTTCATTAAGTAGTAGATAATAACAACAACAAACAAACACATAGAGACAGAGATCGGATTGGTGGTTACCAGAGGGGAAGGGGGGAGGGAAGAGGGCAAAAGGGATCATTCGGCACATGTGCGTGGTGATGGGTTGTAATTAGTATTTGGGTGGTGAACATGATGTAATCTATGCAGAAGTAGAAGTATAATGATGTACACCTGAAATTTATACAATGTTATAAACCAATGTTACTGCAATAAACAAAAAATTAAAAAAAAATACAATGTGTAAGTTTGGGTGAGCTTTGCATACTTGACAACAGGAATGAAAAAGTACAATAATGCTTACTTCTGATAAAACACATAATCCCTGAATGCACAATCCTTGATATTCTGGTGGCAAACTGATTTGTTGCTGGAGGTCCAAAATGCTTAGCTGTGCTAGCATGGATGGTAAAGGAGTACATGGTCCCTGGATACAGTCTAAAGAATAGAAAATGGGTTCCATTTCCCAGTTTTGAAACTCTTCTACTTTGACTGGATAAATCTATTTCTGGGTCAAAGGAACTGTTTGCTTTGCAGGTGATCTGCAAGAGAATAAGAATGTAATAAAATATCTGGAGCAGATGGACCAAGACTGCATCTTTATCCAATAAAG
Organism: Diceros bicornis minor; assembly: GCF_020826845.1. NCBI lineage: Eukaryota > Metazoa > Chordata > Mammalia > Perissodactyla > Rhinocerotidae > Diceros > Diceros bicornis. The sequence continues at coordinate 11,709,014 of NC_080755.1, read as the reverse complement.
CCTTCTTGACATATGCAGTGTCAGACACCCTAATGACAAGCTCTCCTACTCACATAGACTCTTTAAAACCTGGATCCAGTGAAGGGGCACAGGAACTCAGCCAAAACTGTTATGAGTTATTACTTTTATAGACAGAGGAACTGAAAGCCAGTAGATTAGAACATAAAGGATGAGTTCAGGTTTAAGCTAATACCTTGAAGTTGTTTGCTTTCAAAATGTCATTTTGGAAAACTATATTACAGTTGGCTTAAAACAAAATAACAAAATATACAATTAGCTCAAACAGATAAGGACCTGACAAGGGTAAGGCCTCATCTCTCATTCAGTGGCCATAGTTTGATTTAGCACTGAATAGGACTACTGTTTACTAGAAACAAGGACACTTTTAAGTCTTTTCATCAATGTGGGCAAAGACACCCACTTTAAAAATAAATCCTAGACACGTGTCAGTAGCTCTTGATGCTGTAACTATGGTGCTCATGATGGGTCATATTTACTTCTTTTCTTTAGAGCAATGCTGTCCAATAGAACTTTCTGTCATGAGGGAAATGTTCTATTCTGTTCTGTTCAATACAGTAGCCACTAGCCACAAGTGGCTACGGAGCACTTGAAATGTGGCTAGTGAGACTGAGGAACTGAAAATTTTAGTTAATTTTAATTAATTAAAATTTAAATTGCCTCGCATGACTAGGAGCTGCCATTTCGGACAGTGCAACTCTAGAAGCTTTCATGGTGTTTGCCACATAACAGGTATTCAAAGCTCACTGGATGAGTCTGGAATGTGTGAAAATAAATATAACAAAGGTACCTTTAAATTTTGCCCCTTAAATGATTTTTTAAAGAATTTCACTATAAGTAGTTCAACAACTATTCAAGAAAATGCATTTTAGTGGTGATTACTAACTTCTACTGGTTGTAATGACATAATTTTTAAATGTGGCATATTTAAAAGTTTTAAAATGCAAAAGTGAGCACTTTTCTTGCTTTTAAATAGGTAAACATAATTTATGTGCATGAACAATAACACTGTTACTACACAAAGTGATAAATGACTTTCCTCTTCTTCTATTTATACCATGTCATTATAATTAAGGAGACCTCTCTGAAAGACTATTTAGATTCAATCAACTAAGCTCTAGCAAGAAAATGTTTGCTGTATGTTAATCACTGCAGTGCATGACACTGTCAGAGCCAGGCAGCGCATCTGTCGGCAACCCTCTTGCACTTTCCTCACGAGGTTACTCCGAGTCAAGAGACAAGACCACGTCCACCACCCAGCTGCTGTGGGAGGGACTTCAGCAACAACATCACCTCTGTGTGCTTAGTTGCTTACCTTGACCCTCATTCTGATTTCCCCAGAGAAAAGGGTAGTTCAGAGAAGGCAGATCTAAACTGTGACAGCATAACTGCTCCCCCAAAGTTTATTAATTCATTTATTAACCCATTCAAAACATATTCATTGAATGCCTCTTATGTACCAACCACCCTGCTCTGAGTTGGGGTCTCATATGGTGATTCAGACATGGTACCTGCCCTGAAGGAGGTAAAAGTCTGGCAGGGAAGGAGAGAAGCAATCCAGCAATTATGATACAGTATAATTAAAATAAGAACTAGCACTGCCTGCCAGGACTAGGTTAATCTTATTCGTTTTATTGCCTTTATAAAAACTTTAATGGGATACAAATGCATAAGGGACAAAGTCCAAAATCCCTAGCTTCGTGTTTAAGATGTGCCTATACCTTCTCCTCCAAACTTATTTCTGAATACTTGACACGATGACATTAGATTTTCTTCTGTCTTGGTCAGGGGATAAAGATTTACTGCCTCACAATACACTGGGCTTTTCTCACACTGCTTTTGCTCATAAATTTTCACTGTCCTGGAACATGATAGGGTTATCTCTGTCCCGTTTTCTCCACCATGAATTCAGATTCATTCAATCCATTCAAATATCGATTGAACGTTGACATTCTGCGAGCCCTGGGGTCAAGCAGGTAGATGCAGGCCCTGCCCTTGGACAGCTAAGAATCTGGACTGGGGTTGGGGGGAGCTGGGGAGATGAGTAGATTAATAACTTTTATACATTAAGTTCCATGGGAGAAACAAACAAGGTGCCAAGATAAAGAATACTGTGGGGAGAGAGGAGTACATACACAGCCATTTAGAATGGTTGGGGAAGGGCCCATTGAGGAGATGTCAGTGAATCTGAGGAGACTTGAACTTTGTGAAGGAGCCAGCCATGCCAAGAGTTTGAAAACAGCATGAACTGAGCTCGTGAAGCAGGGGTGTTCTGGGCAGTTAATGGAGAGAAGGAAGACCTGTGTGGCTGCAGCCCAGCGAGTGAGGTGAGTGTAGTTACTGGTGGGCTGGAGAAGTGGGCAGTGGCTATACCATGCAGCACTCTGTATTCCAAGATACGAAGCATGAATACATACAATGAGGAGCTTTTGAACATGTTCAAGTGTGAAAACAAAATGATCTGATTCCCCTTATAAAAAGATCACTGCCAGGTGGAAGATTGATTTGCTGGAAGGGGGCAATAAAGGTAGTAGGGAGACCACTAGGAGCTTCTGCAGAGACCATGGGGTAAAGCTATAGCACAGGTAAGAGAATAAGTGGCTTGGACTACGGTTGGGGCAGTGAAGAGGGCAATAAATGAAAAGAATTGGCATATGTTAAGAGAAAAAATGGACAGAACTCAGTGATGGACTGGATGTGGGGGAAAGATGGAGGAATTAAGGATAGGTGAGATGTTGTGGGCTTGAGTAAAAGATGGCCTCACTTACCAAAATGGGATGGAATGAATGAAGAGAAATTAACAGTTGGACTGTGGACATATCCAGTTTGAGATGCCTAACTCATGTTCCAGTGTTGGATCTAGGTACTATTACAGGATGCCCTAAGTCAAAAGCAAACTGACATTCAAACAACATATGTAGGGGTCAGATTTGGGTGAGAAGGAGTCAACTGATGCTTATGTTGGATAATTTATTCCAAAATTATCTTCCCCTCTTCCACTTAAAGTCTCAAATTCTAGACTGAGAGATTCATAGAGAACCAAAATGGAATAACACAAAATCTTTGACCAGGAGGGGAATCAAAATCTTCTAGGGAGTGTGAATTGATTGTAATTCCATTCAGTGTTAAATATAGTCCTTTAATGGAGGTCCAAGCAATCAAAAGAACAAATAAATAAATCTGATTTCAGGGGAGGAAAGGACCTAGGACACTTCAGGGGAAAGTACAGTATTTGAATGAAACACTGAAAGATAAACAGAAGTAACAAAGGAGGAGAATGCAAGGGAGGGCATCAGAAGGTAAGAAGGATACAAGCAAAAGAAGGGTGGTGTTCAGAAGATGCTTAGAGAGAAGAAAATCCCGTATACATGGCTCCTTAAATTCCAGGAGAAGAATAATGGGAAATGTAGTAATAAATATAAATTGGGATTAGATCATGGAAGGCCTTGAATATTGAAACCAAACTTCTTAACATGGCCCCTAAAGTCTATTTCTTTCTACACTATTGCCTATCTTAGTCAACAGTGATTAACTGAGCCTAGTTCTCCAGGCTCGGGATCTGGAGGTGTCTTCAACTCTTGATCCATCAATAACTCAGTCAGTTGACAAATCCAGACCATTCTACTTTACTATGTGCCCAAGCAACCTGCACTTTATACTCTATTCATATATTATATTGATTTGCACTTACTGATTTGGTACTTATTTCATTCTCTCTCTAGTTAGTTGTTGATAGGACCGTTATACTTGTTATACTTTTGTCTTCTTCCAATACCTGACATATACTAAACTAAACTAAAATTTTAAAAAAGTTTGTTGATCTCAAATTATTCCAAAAAATAGAGGAAGATGGAACACTTCCTAACACATTCTATGAGACCAACATCACCCTGATACCAAAGCCAGACAAGGACAATACAAACAAGGAAAATTACAGGCCAATATCACTGATGAACACAGACGCAATAATCCTCAACAAAATATTGGCAAACCAAATACAGCAATATGTTAGAAAGATCATACACCACGATCAAGTGGGATTTATACCAGGGACACAGTGATGGTTCAACATCTGCAAATCAATCAGTGTGATACACCACATTAACAAAATGAGGAATAAAAACCACATGATCATCTCAATAGATGCAGAGAAAGCATTTGACAAGATCCAACATCCATTTATGATAAAAACTCTCAACAAAATGGGTATAGAAGGAAAGTACCTCAACATGATAAAGGCCATATATGACAAACCCACAGCCAACATCATACTCAACGGGGAAAAACTGAAAGCCAGCCCTCTGAGAACAGGAACAAGACAAGGGTGCCCACTCTCGCCACTGTTATTCAACATAGTGTTGGAAGTTCTGGCCAGAGCAATTAGGCAAGAAAAAGGAATAAAAAGAATCCAAATAGGCAATGAAGAAGTCAAACTCTCACTGTTTGCAGACGACATGACTTTATATATTGAAAACCATACAGAATCCATCAGAAAACTATTAGAAATAATCAACAACTACAGCAAAGTTGCAGCGTACAAAATCAACTTACAAAAATCAGTTGTATTTCTATACTCTAATGACAAACTAACTGAAAGAGAACTCAAGAATACAATCCCATTTACAATTGCAACAAAAAGAATAAAATATCTAGGAATAAATTTAACCAAGGAGGTGAAAGACCTATACAATGAAAACTATAAGACATTATTGAAAGAAATTGATGATGACATAAAGAAATGGAAAGATATCCCATGTATATGGATTGGAAGAATAAACATAGTTAAAATGTCCATACTACCTAAAGCAATCTACAGATTCAATGCAATCCCAATCAGAATCCCAAGGACATTCTCAATGGAAATAGAACAAAGAATCCTAAAATTCATATGGGGCAACAAAAGACCCCAAATAGCTAAAGCAATCCTGAGAAAAAAGAACAAAGCTGGAGGCATCATAATCCCTGACTTCAAAACATACTACAAAGCGATAGTAATCAAAACAGCATGGTACTGGTACAACAACAGACACACAGATCAGTGGAACAGAATTGAAACTCCAGAAATAAAACCTTATATCTACAGGCAGCTAATCTTCGACAAAAGAGCAAAGAACATACAATGGAGAGAGAAAAGTGGAAAACTGGACAGCCACTTGCAAAAGAATGAAAGCAGACCATCTGCTTTCCCCATACACAAAAATTAACTCAAAATGGATCAAAGACCTGAAGGTGAGATCCGAAACTATAAAACTCCTGGAAGAAAATGTAGGCAGTACACTATTCGGCACTCGTCATAAAGGGATCTTTTCAAATTCCATGTCTACTTAGACAAGGGAAACAAAAGAAAAAATAAACAAGTGGGACTTCATCAGAATAAAGGTGATTTTTTAATATTATGTTACGTCTTTACATATAATAACACATAATCTAGAAACATTCAAATCATTATAAATACACATCCTGAAATTATACATAATTCAAAAACTAAGTTTTAACTTTTTTGCTTCTATACAGTAACCATTATAACTATTAAAGGCATTAAATTTCTTAAAAGGCATGCCATTATGCATTTTTTAATACTAGTCTAGATATGACAGAAATTAAAATAAAAAATTAAATTACTAACAACTGTATGTATATACAATTGTAGTATATACAAAGTACGTATATACTACCTCATATAAACTGATGACACTATATGTTTGAATGGGTTCTTGCCATTGAAGAAACATCTTCTCTTCAAAGGTACTTCCTCGGATGGATTCAGTAGGAACGGCACCTGGCACTAGAAGGGGGGAAAAAAATCGATAAATGTTTGAGTAAAAACCACCCCTCTAAAAAAAAATTTTTCTAGACTTCATAGGTTTTTAACTCTCTATTGAGGCATAAGATTTTAATGTTTCATAGACACTCAGTTTTATTATAAAAATCTGAAATTTAAAACCACTTTGGCTATGCTGTCCTTACAAAGAAAAGAATTTCACCACTTTCTCCTTTAAAGTTTGAATCAGACAAAGCTCAGTAAGCATCTTCTAAACAAACTTTTTCATTCTTCAAAAATAAATAAAAAAGAATATGAAGAAATGAGAATTCCCACACATTGCTATGGGAGTATAAATTGGTACAGCCACTTTGGAAAATAATTTGATAATATTTAGAGTAGAGTTAAAGAGGCATGTAGCATATGACCTAATAATCCCACCTCCAGGTATATACTCTAGTAATATTCTTGCATACATGTACCAGGAGGCATATACTAAGATGTCAACATAGCAGCATTTTTTTAAATAAAAATAAATTGGAGACAAACTAAATGCTTTAGTAAATTGCTTTATATTCACACAATAAAATACAAAAAAGATTGAAAATAAATGACTGCTAAATACTCTATCATAAATGAATTTTATAACCATAATATTGAGTGACAACAGCACATCAAAGAATATATATAAACTACTGCACTGATATTTAATATATTTACTAAAAACACACACAAAATAGATGTTTTAAAAAGATGTGATGCAGATGCAATATATTTTTTAAAAATTATTTTATTTATTAATAATATAAAAGATCTGGGAAAGTTTTACGCCATTTTTTAAAAGCCTAACATACGCAACACCTTTTGATTAGTTTGCAAGAAAATCTAATTGACATAAGAGAAGATGGAAATTTACTTGCCAATTTTCTATTAAATAGCATTAATATTATTTTTAAAATAGTTTATCTCATCTTCATTTAAATTCAGTTTTTGAGTATACTTTATATTATAGACAATTTAGTGTATTAGTGTATCTATCCTATTTATAAACTAGTATATCTATAGTACTTATAAATACACATGTATTTGGGGGTGCATGATCAAATTTTTTGGTGACAGTGTGAGTAATCAAAAAGTGGTTAGAGAGGACTCACACTTCTCGATTTCAAAACTTACTACCAAGTCACAGAATCAAGAAAGTGTGGTATTGGCATAAGGACAGACATAGATCAGTGGATTAGAACTGAGAGTACAGAAATAAACCCACACATTTGCAGTAAACTGATTTGCGTCAAGGGTGCCAGGAAAATTCAATGAGGAGACAACACCTTTTCAACAAAGATTGGGACAACTAGATATCCACATGCAAAAGAATGAAGTTGGATTCCTACCTCACATCACATATAAAAATTATATCAGAATAGATTAAAGAGCTAAATGTAAGAGCTAAAACTACAAAACTCTTAGAAGAAAACATAGGTGTAAATCTTCATGACCTTGGATTAGGCAACGGTTTCTTAGATATGACATCAAAAGCAAAAGCAACAAAAGAAAATATATGTAAACTATACATCAAAATGCAAAACTTTTGTGGTTCAAATGGCACTATCAAGAAAGTAAAAAGACAACACACGGAATAGGAGAAAGTTCTTGCAAATCATATATCTGGCAAGAGACTTCCACCTAAAATACATAAAGAACTACTAAAGCCCAATAAGAAAACAAATAATCCAATTAAAAATGGGCAAAGGAGCTGTATAAACAGTTCTCCAAAAAAGATATGCAAATGGCCAATAAGCACGTGAAAAGATGCTCAACATCATTAGCCACCAGAAAAATGCAAATCAAAACCACAATGAGATACCACTTCATACCCACTAGGATGACTAGAATCCAAAGACAGATAATAACAAGTATTGGGGAGAATGTGTCGAAAATGGAACCCTCATACACGGAACCCTCATACACCGCTGGAGGGAATGCAAAATCATATAGCTACTTTGAAAACAGTCTGGCAGTTCTTCAAACAGTTAAACATAGACAAATTTACCAAATGATCTAGCAATTCCACTCCTAGGTATATATCCAGGAGAACTGAAAATATGTGTCACTCAAAAACTTATATATGAATATTAATAGCATTATTCATAATAGCCAAAAAAGAAAAAGCAACACAAATGTTCATCAACTCATGATTGGATAAACATACTCAATAAATTTCCAGTAATTGTGTAATTTGGAAAATTCACTGAACCTCCTTAAATCTCAGCTGCTTCATTTCTAAAATGAGGAAATTAGATTAAGTTGATCTCTACTGTCCAAACTCTAAAAAACACATAAATAAGAAAATAATTATTTGCGTTAGGTTGAAGGAATCGATGTGGAAACTACATCAAAGCAAAGAAAAACACTGGGGAGTTCTAAGAAAATCTGGATTCCAGGCTCTGAGACTAAAATGTTCATCATAATCAGAAACTGAACTAAAATGGACAACATCAGGGAAAACTCAGTACTAAGTCTCTTCCTCTTTACCTTGAAAGTGCTTATTACAACATCATCAGTTTTCTCACAGTATCATGATAAATATGATGAGTGGCTTTATTATTTTGCAATGATATTTCTTAAATTGAAAATATTTATTAATCTATGTGCAGATGTAAAGAAGGTAAAAACTTAGAAAAAACCAAATCTTTGATTTCATTCAGTTAGTATAAATGAGAGTAAAATAAAATGATAGTCAAGATTATATTAAACAGAAAATATCTTAAGAAGATAAACTTACTAAAATGTACTGGAGATCCTACAATTCATGGCACCATGGAAATGTTAACAGGAAAATCTAAATGAGATTCACATAATTTTTTTTATGCTATAAACTCAAAATGCTTTAAAGACTTAAATGTAAGACTTGAAACCATAAAACTCCTGGAAAAAAACATAGGCAATAAACTCTGACATCGGTCTTAGCGATATTTTTTTTGATTTGTCTCCTCAGGCAAAGGCAACAAAAGCAAAAATAAACAGGACTACATCAAACTAAGCTTTTGAACAGCAAAGGAAACCATTAACAAAACGAAAAGGCAATCTACTGAATGGGAGAAGATATTTGCAAATGTTATATCTGATAAAGGGTTAATATTCAAAATATATAAAGAACTAATACAACTCAATATCAAAAAAACAAACAATAAAATTAAAAAATGGGCAGAGGACCAGAATAGACATTTTTCCAAAGAAGACATACAGATGGCCAACAGATACATGAAAAGACGCTCAACATCGCTAATCAGCAGGGAAAGTCAAATCAAAACCACAATGAGGTATCACCTCATACCTGTCAGAATGGCTATTATCAAAAAGACAACAAACAACAAGTGTTGGGAATGTGGAGAAAAGGGAACCCTTGTGCTCCGTTGGTGGGAATGTAAATTGGTGCAGCCACTATGGAAAATGGCATGGAGGTTCCTCAAAAAATTAAAAATAGAACTACCATACAATCCAGCAATTCCACTTCTGAGTTACTTACCGGAGGAAAACAAAAACAGTAATTTGAAAAGCTGTATGTACCCCTATGTTCATTGCAGCATTATTTACAATAGCCAAGATATGAAAGCAACTTGAGTGTTCATCAATAGATGAATGGATAAAGAAGATGTGGTATATATATACACAATGGCATATTACTCAGCCATAAAAAAAGAACGAAATCTTCCTATTTGTGACAACATGGATGAACCTAGACCGTATTATGCTAAGTGAAATAAGTGAAACAGAGAAAGACAAATACCATATGATTTCACTTATATCTGAAATAAAACAAAACAAAACAAACTAACTAAACATAACAGAAACAGACTCATAGATAGAGAACCAACTGGTGGTTGCCAGAGGGGAGGGTGGAGGGCAGTTCAGTGAAATAGGTGAAGGGGATTAAGAGGTACAAACTTCCAGTTATAAAATAAGTCACAGGGATATAATATATGGCACAGGGAATATAGTCAATAATACTGTAACAACTTTGTAGGTGAAGGATGGTTACTAGACTTACTGTGGTGATCATTTTTTAATGTATATAAATGTCAAATCACTATGTTGTACACCTGAAACTAACATAATATTGTTTGTCAACTATACTTCAATAAAAAATAATAAATATAAATAAATTTAAAAATAAAAATTTTTTAAATGGAAACATTGAAAAAAATTGTTTTAGGTCAGGAACAGATAAAGTGAATTAAAATAAAATACCAGAAGAGGTAAATTAGGGAAGATAGTATCCCACAGAAACTTAGGTCTAGTACTTGTTCTTAGAAGTTCTAAGAAGTCAGGATATAGACAGCCTTAATATCTAAGTTTGTGGAATTGAGCCCTATTCTACCTCGTGAAACTCTTAACAGTAATAAAAAGATAAATTTTTTTCACACGCTTTCTCATGAAATAAACCATTATTTCCATAAAAATATTTTACTACAATAAAACTCATGATGTTCAATGAATTCTAGCCTTTGTTAATGGTAGATAAATAAAGTGACTCTACCATTCTTTTTCCTCTTCAAACTTGGTATTGTTGGACAATATTCTATTTCTGTCTTTCTTTTCTCTATCTTTTTTGAAGTAATTTGTTGTTGTTAGGAAATATAATTTGAAATACACGTTGTTCTAATTAACTGGATGCCAGTGTACTACGAAAACAATAGATTTTTATTTGGAAGTGATGCATGCCCCAACTTCAGGGCCTAGCAAGATAATTTAAACAAACAAACAAAAAAAAGTTATTCTGATCTCATGTTTTGACAGAACTTAGAATTCCTTGCTCATGTCAGTTCTCAATCTGACACCCAAAGGTGTTGAGCGGGTTCATGCTTCAGCAAGACATATCTACCTGTTCATCTCTAGAAATGACTGCATTTATCTCCCGCTCTCATTGATTAAAACATTACTGTTGGGCCGGCCCTGCGGCTTAGCAGTTAAGTGCGCGCGCTCCGCTGCTGGCGGCCAGGGTTCGGATCCCAGGCGCGCAGCGACGCACTGCTTGTCCAGCCATGCTGAGGCCGCGTCCCACGTACAGCAACTGGAAGGATGTGCAACTATGACATACAACTATCTACTGGGGCTTTGGGGGAAAAAAATAAATAAATAAAATTTATAAAAAAAAAACATTACTGTTGATTAAAACATGAATTAAATGATTATCAACAAACTTTGTTTTACTTAAAGACTAAAAATATTTTGAGTGTTGATTACCTACTCAATATCATGCATATTGCTATAGAAGAAAAACAGATGGCTTCTTCTCTCAAGTAGTTTACAGTTGAAGAGAAACAAATATATATATAACATAACGAGAGAACAAAGAAGGGTCACAATGAGTTGCTTTGAATCATTACAAAAACAATAATAATAATCACTTATTAAAGGTCTCTCTCTGGCAGCTACAAATAGTTCTTGATGCAAATTTCTTCTAACCCTAATATGCCTGAGAATTGTTATTATTCTCATTTCTCAGATGAAGACATTGAGGCTTAGAGATTTAAGGATCATATCAAGTGCAAATAATTTCAAAACGGTGAGAGTAATATGGGCTGGAAGAGTTGGAGACAGCTTTATGAAGAACATGAAACTTGAGGAGAACTTTGGAGGGTAGTGGAGGAGAAGAAACTGAAAGGCAGCCAAGTGGAAAGGCACGCAGGAGAGGAGAGCATACAATGAGGAAGAGCCCAGATATAAGGAGTCTGGCATACAGGACTGACTGAGGCGACATCTTCGCAGAATGAGCTGCAGTGGAGGAAAAGTTATTAGTTCTAGAGTATAAGCCAAGAAGAAAGAAGACCTTGAAAGTCAAGACTTGGATAAAGAGAATCACTGAAGGCTCTTGTGGAGAGAGTGACAGGATGCAAATGTATTTTAAAGATTAGTTTAGTGATTGAGTAGGGGGGTATTAGAACAGGAAAAGCTGGAACCACAAAGAAAGGTTAGAAACTATTACAGGAACTTCAGCATAAAATAATGAGGATGTGAACATAGGTCGTGGAAGTTAAGAGAAAGAACCATCTAATATTTTGGAAGTAGAAACAATAGGAGTTAGGACCAAATTAAATATAGAAATGCAGGAGAGGAAGGGTCTAGAGATGACCTGTTGACAACGCCAATACCTTCTTTCCTTTTTCCTGGGATACGGAAAAGAGCTGGAAGAAACAGAAACAGGGCTTCCAGCCTCAGCCTTGACTGAGTGACCTGTATCAAACTAATACTCCTTACAAAAGTAACTGTAATAGAACAACTATTTGAGAGCAACCAACATAGGCAGGACTTGAGGGGCTACAAAAAACAAAAGAGAAGGATTTGAAGAAGAGAAGGTGAGCTCCTCATTTACTCTGGCTATTTCCATGTTTTTCTTCTATAGCAATATGCATGGTGTTGCACAGGTAATAAACATTCAAAAATACTTTGTTAGATCATTAAATGAAGCAACAAAGTGTTATTATAAACATTTAATTCATGTCATAATCAATGGTCAAAGATCATAAGCAGCTGCATGAAGAAACAAAAAGTTCAACATCTGTTTTTCCAGGAATAAGTAAGTGTATTCATTGAATGGGCTTCCCAAGGTCTTTGCCACTTATTCTGACTCCTGGCAAACGAATTTTAGATCAAATATATGATATACTACCACTGTATTTTACGTGCTGTAAGAACACATTATCGTACATAGGAGTCCCCTGTATAATCAGTGTAAAAGTACATTTCTATCCATGCTATGGGATTCAAGGTGTAATTTTACTATTTTAAATTATTTTAGAGGTTTATTTCAACTGTGTATTTGCTTTTTTTTGATGAGTTTCTGGTAACATGCATGGTTTATTTGTTAAATCCTTGTTTATTAAGGTATCCAATTACAACACTGTTCCTATGGGAAAGTATGATCTATTTCATGACAGCCACCCTAATGAGAGAGTTTCTCAGCAGTGTGCTAAAAGGCAAGGGCAGCTTCTATTCTGCACTGAATTTTTATCTGAACAATGAAAAATGTTTCAGAATGTCATTTAAATAAACATTTCATATAAATAACCTAATGTCCCAAACAACTCTTTAGTCCAACATAATAAAACTTGAACAAAGAACTATAGCAAATATAGCATTATTATATATAAAAAGGTAACTATATAACTCATAAAGAATTAAACTTCTACATCTTTATTCCCTTTATCTTTTTAATCAATGTTTAAGTATACAGAAGCATAGACACACGTTTGTATTATTAACACAGTAAGTAGTTCTTTCTTCAATTTTCATTATAAAGATCTCAATTTAAAAGAAACAAAAGATGCTTTTTTGAAAGAATATATATTTCACATAAACGTATCACTTGAAAGTACTCACGATCTTCATCTGTCTGTACTATGCGTTCTTGACTTTCCTTCTGGCCCTTGAAATTCACGAGGATGAGTTTCACACTAACTTTGGTATTAACGGTGAGAGGTTAGTGATCGTACGCTGAGGATGTGAATTATCTGTATTCCAGCTTACTTTTCGCACATGTTCCTGTCCTCCAACTTGGTGACAGTAGTGGACTGTAAGATTATAACTATGGCAACAAGTTACATTATATCCAAATGTACCGAATAGTGATTTTTTGAGATTTGACTTTTACTACTTCCAGTTTTCTTGGGCCACACATGGGATCTATTTAGAAAAGAAAATAAGGAAAAAGAAAACATAAGAGGAAAGAATTATTAAAGCTCTGGTGAAACCCAAATGTCACAGACAGTCCTATTTGTCCCCAATATCTGGTCTCCTCTTCTTCTGAAATAATAAAATCTCTAAATCTTAGCTGGGCATAAGGCCACCCAGAATAAAGACTAAAATGTCCAGCCTCTTTAGTGAGGTGTGGCCACATGCCTAAATTCTGATGAGTGGCATATAAGATGAGATGTCAAGAACAGTTTCTGGGAGGTGTCCTTAAAATGAAGGGGCTCATCATCTTTGTTCCTTCTTCCTTCCTATTAGCTGATTGAGTATATGGTTGTTTAGAGCTCATGCAGCCATGATGAACCATGAGGCACTTAAACACTAAGAATTCAAAGCAATGCTGAAGAAGGAGCCGGAGTTCCAGAGCTACTATACCATCCCTGAACTGTCTACTTCCAAAATTTTCAGTAGCAATACAATGTTTCTTATTTAAAGCTCTTTTCTTCTGTGTCTCTGATACACAAAATGAATCTTAATGCTAATTGATACCTATATTTTATCTTTTAAAATTAATTTATAATTATGCAATTGGAAAACCTAAGAGTAAAAGGTTGAGAATTCAGCATGAAATAATATAATGATTAGAGAACATAAACTTCTGAGCAGAAGTCCAGGCCTTTTTGGGTGTTGATTTGTATAGAATTTCATACAATCAATGCTAAAGTAGTTCTTTCCTATCCCTGACAATGTCTTAGTTATCATTCCTTAGCTCAAGCCCCAGGTACCGAGTTTCAAGCTTAGAAATTTAAGTGACATGCAGGGAATATAAGCATTTTGAATAGTTTGAAAGAAAGAATATACACAGAAAAAACATAAACTTGTTAATGAAATGACAATGATAATACAATACTAAATATATTACATTTATTGAGCACTTGCTATGTGCCACACACTTTTCTAAGAAGTTCACCTTTCATGGGTTTAGGAAGAACCTAAACTAAAATGCTCTGCTTTGGTACACCCATAAATACATTTGATCCATATATTTTGATTTTTCTTTTCCTGAATTGTTGCTGTCATATACGAATGTAAAAAGCTCTATAATCGGTAAGGAAAATAAGCATGAAAACTTGAGAAATAATAGCTACCATTTACCGTGTGTGCACTATGTGCGAGTTGCTTTATATATATTTTCTATTCCTTAAAACAATCCTGTGGATTAAGTACTATCCTCCCCAATACATAGATGAAAAAATTGTAGCCAAGGTTGTTTCAATAACTTGATCAGGGTCAAGGTTTGACTGTGGCACTTGAATTTATATCTGACAGCTAAACATACGCTGCTTCAACCCTGCTGCAGAGTCTCTACCAAAATAAAGAAAATGAGATTAAAAGAAACTAGGATGTTAAAGATACCTAAAATTTCACCTAGAACATGACCAAAGAATGTAAAATATAATAAAGATCCCATGCATTTAATCTTGGGACAAAAGTGGTGGGAAGAATCTTTCTGCCTTCTTCTAATTCCACAGATGACGGGTCCAGACCATGCTCCCCAGCTCAGCTTTCACAGGCAACTCGACCTCTACTGTGTGGCTACTGGATATTTGTTGGGACGATTATTGAAGATCGTTTCTTGATTTCCATATATTAAAATTCCTTGTTTTCTCCATCATTTAAGACGTAGAGAGAACCTAGAACCACCTTCTTTCCCTGTGACCTCCAACAAATGAAGTGAAATAACGTTTTGGTTTCATATATGCTATATAGGATTAATCTGCGAGATATCTGCTCAAAACATAAAACAAGCTTAATAATGATCATTCATGCTACTCCATCCTGTAATAACTCTAGAAACCAAGAACAAGTGAGATGAAAACTCCCCCAGGGAATCTTGAGTGGTATTCTCATGGGATGTTCCTTATTACTAATTTTTTATATTTAAATTACTAGTGTCAAGGAAATATCACAAATAAGTTATTTAGAAATAACATCAAAGGTTTTTTCCAGTCTAGTGACTTTTTACAATTTAAAGGAGATGTCTAATTTTACCTAGTGCTTCATTAGTTGAATGTTTGCGTGCTGCCAAGTATCTGTGATAGCCTATCAACGCTATCGCCAAAGGAGAATGTTAAGTCTAATGACTAGGAAATCTGACAATCCTTTCATTTCATCCTAAGCAAACTGTCTGATTTGGTTGCTTCTTTTTTCTTTTCTTCCGCCATTCTGCAAAACTGAGTTCTGATCCAGCAATGGGTTATAATGGTTACATCCTAAGTTAATGTTTTACAGCATCTTTATCTTCAGCATTTATGCCCAAATCATTTCTATTACTGTCCTGCTAACTCATGTTTTATGGGAAACGTAAAGAATTATCTTACATAACAAAACTAGGACATACACTAAATGAGAACGCAGATCCTCCCAGGCAAGAGGGAAGGCTGCACACACACTCTAAATGTAAGCAACCACTGGTAGCCTGAAAGGAATCTTCTCTAGTGGTGTTAGGTGACCCTGAAAGAGCAATGTGCACAAATGCTTTGCTTAGTTCTTGGTTTGGTTTGTACATTTGAAAAATAAACTAAAAGAAGGGCTGGCCTGGTGGCAGAAGCGGTTAAGTGCGCACACTCCACTGCAGCGGCCCAAGGTTTGTGGGTTCGGACCCTGGGTGCGCACCGATGCACTGCTTGTCAAGCCATGCTGTGGCAGCGTCCCATATAAAGTAGAGGAAGATGGGCACAGATGTTAGCCCAGGGCCAGTCTTCTTCAGCAAAAAGAGGAGGATTGGCAACAGATGTTAGCTGAGCACCGATCTTCCTCACAAAAAAAAAAAAAAAAGAAAAAAGAAACTAAAAGAATACATCTTAGGCCTTTGGTTAGTCACCACAGTGTCTAGTTTCAGGATAATATCACCAAGTCTTTCAGGATAATTTTTTAAAAGAATTTTTAAATTTAATGTTCTTAAGTAAAGAGTTTGTTAAATGGAAGTTGGAAAAGAGGCAGTAAACAATTTACTTTCGACACTTTCTGAAATAAGGAAATGCCAGCCTTGATAAGGTACTCAATGGCCATAACATTTTGGCAATGAAAAATGCTGCCAGTGCCAGCGGGGGAAGCGGTAAGAACTCCCTGATTAAGCTTCAGCTGCGACAACCATCGCCCTCCTTAGGGAGGTCATTCTAGTCTCTTATCATGAGTCAGTGCACAGCGTGCCCAGATTGGACTGGCTGGCCTCATGATTCATGCCAACGGGGCCTTCATGATACCCATTCCAGTGTGGCTGAGGGTGCAAATGTGAAGAGAAATGACCTTGGAATTGACTTGCATCCTCAGACGCATCTTTAGGATTGTGAGGAAAGAGAAGCAAATATCCTACAACTAGTGGTCCTGTGAATATAATTTATTACCCTATTATGTAACCCTAAGAGATTTATTCTGTGCACATAGAATGGCAGTAATAGTATGCCAAGTTTTCTTGACAGTGTTCGTATTCCACTCCCAGAAATGCAGTATGAGTCGTAATTAGCCTACTGAAATTACACATTTCTGGTTATGAACTTGCCATTTATTCCTTACAGTGTGATATATTTCTACAATGATGCCTTTCAAAGTCTTCAGTGATCATTAGTGTAACTTACTAGAGTAAATGTCCCTATGGAATGCCTCATTCACATTAAGCATTTTTCATTGTGCTCTCTTTCTGCCAGTTTGAAATTATCAAATGTAGTATATAAAACTTAAGTCACATTTTCAAATTTAAAAATGTAATCACAAAAATGAGCATGTCACTAGGAAAACTGACGAAGTCAATTTTTAAAACAACTAAATATAACTTTTAGAAATAAAAAATTGAAATATAACAAAAACTCAATGGATGGATAAGAGAGCAAGACTGGACACAGCTTAGAAGAGAATTAATAAACTAGAAGATAGATCAGAGGAAATTATCTAGAATACAGCACAGAAACGAGAAATAAGAAAGCAACAGAAAATACAAAAGACAGAAGACAGAATTTGAAGATCTAACTGATTTCTAATTGATATTCTAGGAGGAGAACACAGAATAGACAGGAGGCACTACCTGAAGAAATGTTTAAGAAATTTCCAGAATTGACAAAAGACATCAAATAAAAGATACAGAAAATATAACATATATCAAAAAAAGGATAAATGAAATTAAGTCCACGCTTACACATAGCGTAGTTAACTACAGACACCAAAATCAAAGAGAAGATCTTAAAAACCATCTAGAGAGGAAAGACATTATCACTTACAAAGTAATAGCAATTAGATTGACAGAAGGTTTCTCAACAGTAATTATGGAAGGCAGAAAACAAGGGAATAATATGTCATTAGTGCTGAGAGAATACATGTCAACTTAGAATTGGATATCCAGCAAAACTATCATTCAACAAATAAAGGATGATTTCAAAGAATCAAAACTGAGTGAGTTTGCCACCAATAACCTACAATAAAGAATAAACTTCAAGAAGAAAAAAAATTATATTTGAAGGAAGGTCTGAGGTGCTACGAGAAATGATGAGCAAAGAAATACCTAAGTTCATATTTGTAAAATAATATAGCATCTTGGGGCTGGCTTGGTGGTGCAAGCGGTTAAGTGCGCGCACTCCACTGCAGCGGCCCGGGGTTCACCAGTTAGGATCCTGGGGGCACACCGACGCACCACTTGGCAAGCCATGCTATGGCAGCGTCCCATATAAAGTGGAGGAAGATGGGCATGGATGTTAGCCCAGGGCCAGTCTTCCTCAACAAAAAAAGAGGATTGGCAGATGTTAGCTCAGGGCCAATCTTCCTCACAAAAAAATAAAAAATAAAAAAAATAATAGCATCTAATTTGAGAGGGTTTAAAAAACACAGAATTAAACCACTGACAACAAGAGCAATATAAGCAGGAAAGGTGATGCTCAGAGTTAGAATGGTATAAGAGCCTTACATCACTAGGAAGGAGGTGTTTAAGATATAAATTTTGTTAAGTATGCATGGCAAATTTTCTGGAATAACCACTATGAAAATAGCAGTAGAGTAATAATTTTTGCAATAGTAAAGAATAATTTTTAAAAACCTAATACACTCACAGGAAAAAAATAGTCTAATACTAAAGAAAAAAACAAGTCTAACACTAGCATATTTTAATTTATTTTGATGGAAACAAGTCCAAATATACTATTAATCACAATAAATATAAACAGAACCTTGCCAATTAAAAGATTCAGAGAATTACATTCAATGTAAAATCAATACCCTGCTATATTCTGTTTATACAGAATAAATCTAACCCATATGTAAACAGAAAGTTTAAAGTAAAAGAATACAGGGGCCGGCCAGTGGCGTAGCAGTTAAGTGCACGTGCCCCACTTTGGCAGCCCAGGGTTCGCAGGTTCAATCCTGGGCATGCACCAACGCACCACTTGTCAAGGCACGCTGTGGCGGCGTCCCATATAAAATAGAGGAAGATGGGCAGGGATGTTAGCCCAGGGCCAATCTTCCTCAGCAAAAAGAGGAGGACTGGCATCAGATGTTAGCTGAGGGCTAATCTTCCTCACAAAGAAAGAAAGAAAGAACATAAAAAAGATAATTGGCAAATATTAATCAAAAGAAACACAGAGTAGTTGAATTAAAGGACACAGAGAATAACCATTACATAATGATAAAAGTTTCACTCCATCAAGAAGATGTAACAATTGTCAATTTTTATGCACCCAGTAAGATAGCTTTAGAATCTATGAAGCAATTGATATCTTAATACCAAAACCAAATAAGGATAACGTGTGTTAGCAACATTTTTCATTCATGAACACTGATGAATAAATTCTAAACAAATATTCAAATCCAGACACATATGTATGAAACTGATAACACTGCATGACCAAGTTAGATTAAGTAGGATGGTTTAACATTAAAAAGTCTATAAATGTAATTCACCACATTAAAACTTAAAGAAGAAAAAAAACATATGACCACTTCAATAGATGCAGAAAGAGCATTTGTTAAAATGTCTGTTCATAATAAAAATTTCTGGCAAATTAAGAATAGAATGAAATTTCACAAACCTGATCAGCTGTCACTGTTCTTAATGGTAACACATTAACGAACAATACAAGGATGCAAACTAATCACTGCCTCTATTGAACATTTTCCTCAGTTTTAGCCAATATGGTAGGAAATAAAAGGTATAAGAATTGAAAAGGAAAAAACAACACTCTAATCATACACAGACAATGTGAATGTCTTAGCAAACATACAGGATCTACAAACTAGAAGAAAAAGCAAATATTTAGCAAAGTGGCTAAATATGAGATTAATATTAAAATCCTTTATATTTCTATATACCAACAACAAACAAAAACTAATTATAAAAAAATACCATTTACAACAGAACCAAAATATATAAGGTACTCAGGAACAAATCTTACAAGAGAGCAATAACACACCAAAATCCAAAAATTTATTGAAAGGCATTAGTGAGGATCAAAATAACTGGAGAGCTATACCATGTTCATGAATAAGAAGACTCAGTATTATAAAGGTATCAGTTTTCTCCAGGGTAATCTATGGAATCAGTGCAATCTCAATCAAAATCTAATTAGAGTTTTTAGAAATTTGATGAGTTGATTCTAAAATATATAAAGAACAAAGGCCTCCAAATAGTCATAACACTCCTGAAGAATGGAGAAACTTGTCCCATCAGACAGCAAGAGTTATTTAAAAGCTACAGTAACTAAATAGTGTGGTATTGCTGAAAGAATAGACATGGAGCAGAACAGAAAGCTAATATATGACAGAGGTGGCATTCTGATTCTGACTTCCTGGTGCTGGGAAAATTGTGTATCTATCTCGGAAAAAAAGACAGTGGATTCCTACTCTGTGCCTCACACAAAAATCAATTCCTTCTGAATTAAAAGCTTAAACATGAAAAACCAAATTTAAAAAATTTACCAAAATATGTGGGGGATTATCTTTCCGATCTCAGAGTAAGGAAATATTTCTTAAAGAAGAAACAAAAAGCACCAAGTATCAATGAAAAGCTTAATAATTTACACTACATTAAAATCAAGAACTTATGTTTATTAAGTTGTACCATAAAGAAAGCGAAAAGCTAAGACATAAGCTTATTCTTGGGAGGAAAAGAAAAGCAAATAGAATAAGGGCAAAAAATATAAATAGGCAGAAGATATTGGCAACCATTTAACAAAGGAGACACATCTAGAATACATACAGAATGTCCACAAATCACACAAAAAAAGATGACAACTCAAAAATAGTTGAAAGCTAAAAACAGGAATTTCACAGAAGAGAAAAAAATTAGATCACAAACATATGAAAATAGGTTCAAGGTTAATATTAATCTGGAAAATGCAAATTAACAGTGAGGTTCCATTTTACAATAATCAGATTAGCAAAAATTAAGAAGTCTGCTCATACTAACTGCTGGCAAGATGCGGGTCAACACAAATGAGAGTGTGAAGTGGTGCAGCAGTAGTAGAAGATAATTTAGCATCGTCTTGTGAGGTAAACATTTAAATACCCGACAACTCAGCACTTATATGCTTAGGTATATGTCCTAGAACAGTACTTTTAAACTTCTCTGATGATAAGAATAATCTGGAACACTTTTTAAATATCAAGCGTCCGGGCCAGCCCTGGTGGTCTAGTGGCTAAGTTCGGTGCACTGTGCTCTGGCAGCCAGGGTTCAGTTCCTAGGAGCAGACCTACACCACTCATTAGTCAGTGGCCATGCTGTGGCAGCAGTTCACATACCAAAGGAAAATAAAAGAAGAAGAATGGCAGCGGATGTTAGCTCAGGGTAAATCTTCCTCAGCAATAAATAAATAAATAAGTAAATTAAAAATCTCGCTCTCTCTCTCAAGCTTCCTAGGCTGTTTCCCCAGAGATTCTGATTTGGTGGTCCTGTAATGAAGCCACAGTATTTGCATCTTTATAAGCAGCCCAAGTGATTCTTACCTCCAGAGAAGCTTGGGAAACATAGCCTAGAGCCCTGCTACTCAAAGCCTAGTTCTCACAACAGCAGTCGTGGCACCAACTGGTAGCTCATTAGAAATGCAGATGCTTAGGCCCCTCCTCTGACCTCCTGAAGCCAACACTTCATTTGCACATTATTAAAGTTTGAGAAACTCCAGACACAGGGGAGTGTTTTTCAGACTGCAAGCTGGGTTCCTAGGTCTTATACTCAGACTAGTATTTTGTTGTAAAGAAAGAGAATAGAAACTGAGACAGAATACATTTTAGGTTGAAAGGTAACGAGTGTATTATGCAATTTTTATTTTAGGTATACATATACACTCTATCGCAAATTTACAGGTATGTGTCTAACTGTGTCACAGTGTGAAATATATTTCATACTGCAGCAAAAGAGTGATAAACACAGTCCTAGAGAAATTCCTCCCTGGCAGTACCAGGAGATATGTACAGAAATGTTCTTAGCAGCATTGTTGACAAAAGAATGAGAAAGAAAAGTGTGGAAACATTCCAAATATCTACTGACCATAAAACAGATAAATATTCATACAGTGGAAAATTATACTAATGTATAGTGAAAATGAATAAACCAATAATGAATCTTAGAAATACAGAACTGAGTGAAAAACTCAAGTCACAGAAGAGCGCTATGATATAATTTTATAAAACTGAAAAATAAGCAAAAGGGAATTAGGAACACAAATATGTGATAAAACTATTTTAACAAAGTAAGAGAAGAGCAAAGAAAAAATTTACATAAAAATTCAGGATACGACTTAGCTCTGTCCTGAAGGCAGAGGGATAAAATGGGAAGTGTGCTGTTAGATGCAGAAGTTCTAAGGATGTTCTATTTGTAAGCTGAGGAGCCAATTATTGTTATGCTGCACGATTTATGTAGATTACATATATGCTTTTGTTAACACAAATATTACATAATAACTTCAAAAAAAGATTACAGGGAAGGCAGGCATGAATATCTTAGAAACATTGTTGGCTCTTCAAAATTTCCTTCCTGCACAACAGTCTATTTTCAGTTCTTATGACACAAAGACTAAGGGAAGCAAGATAATATCTCATTAAAGATTTAACTGTCCTGGATATACACCCATGGATGGGGACCTCTGACTTGAAAAGCATTACAAAGCCCTCTCCTCACAAGGTGTAACAGGCTTCACACTAGTAATGTTTTCTTCTCTGAAACCAGACCTTTGGATCCTTAAAGCTGAGTCTCAGGCCTGGTGCTCAGCCTGGCACTGACACTTTGGGTATAGTTATTGCTTCCCCTACCCCTGCCCAAACTTCTGAAGCTCATTCTCTTTCACTCTTGGATACTTATGGTGAGATCCAAAATGGAACTCGGGACTGTCACATCAGGAGGGAGCACAAGGAAGGTAATTGTCCAAGGCCATGGCTAGCCCATATGGTACCTTTATGTACATCAGAAAGAGTGCCCCTTCCTCAATGCACTTACTGTCATCTGCTGAAAAACTGCCACGATAAATATACAAATCTATGAGGCTTATACTATGAATGGACACCGTACATCTATGCAATGCATGACCTGCATAACTGTATGCCATGGACCTGTTTGAATCAGTGTGTGTATGTAGATGTGTATATGTTTGTGTGCTGTTCAAAATGTGCAAGCTACATGACCAAAAAGATATTCTTTCTACCTGATATGTATACATATGCTGCACACACTAAAAATTCTTAGAAAGGACATTTTTATTTTATTTATTTTTTTGTGTGAGGAAGATCAGCCCTGAGCTAACATCCATGCCGATCCTCCTCTTTTTGCTGAGGAAGACTGGCCCTGGGCTAACACCCGTGCCCATCTTCCTCCACTTTACATGGGACGCCACCACAGCATGGCCTGACAAGCAGTCATCGGTGCACACCCGGGATCCGAACCCAGGCCACCAGCAGCAGAGCACACGCACTTAACTGCTATGCCACGGGGCCGGCCCCAGAGAGAGGACATTTTTAATGAACAATTTCAAAACTTATGATAAACCAGGTCTGCAGAAGAGGATATGCTGTGAGGTATGCATGTTGATAGAGGTATGTGGATTTCTTTTTCAGTAAACTAATACCATTTACTCATTTTGTTTCTTTACTTCACACTATATCCTTGCTAAATATTTAAATACATAATTACAATTAAAAAGTATTATTAAATTTTTCATTAACACTTTTAATCAATAGTCCAGTGTTAAGCTGAAA
This sequence comes from Diceros bicornis minor, assembly GCF_020826845.1. Taxonomy (NCBI): domain Eukaryota; kingdom Metazoa; phylum Chordata; class Mammalia; order Perissodactyla; family Rhinocerotidae; genus Diceros; species Diceros bicornis. Next base: position 11,685,322 of record NC_080755.1, on the reverse strand, counting down.
TAATGGGGGGAAAAGAGAATATACTAATTTTATTTTATTTTATTTATTTTTTTTTTTAAAGATTTTATTTATTTTATTTTTCCCCCCAAAGCCCCAGTAGATAGTTGTATGTCATAGCTGCACATCCTTCTAGTTGCTGTATGTGGGACTCGGCCTCAGGATGGACGGAGAAGTGGTGCCTCGAGGCGCACCCGGAATCCGAACCCGGGCCACCAGCATTGCAGCGCGCGCACTTAACCACCAAGCCACAGGGCCGGCCCAAGAATATACTAATTTTAGAAGAGCCTAAATTATTTTACAAAAAAGTCAGTATTCACAAATCTCATAGTCATAACATGTACACTTTAAGGGGGGCTTTCAGATTCAACAGTTTATAAAGAACTCATACAACATAGAAGAAAAGCAGTCAGATTTCAAAGGTGATTAGCTAAAGGATATGCACAGACAAGCTGACAAATCATACAGCAGGAAATGCAAATAAATGGGAAAATACTCAAACTTAAAACAATGAGTTACAGTATCTATAGATGATCATTTTAAGGAAATACATAGGAAAAACTAGTGAAAAAACAAAAAATGCCAACAATGGCTATAATTTGACTAAGTTATATATAATTGTCCCTTCTGTTTTCTAAATTCTCTTTGATAATGTTAAACTACTTTCACAATTTAAAAAAATTATGAAAACTACAAAAATAGTTAACTAGGGCCTCCCATTCTGAAGCTCATCTAGAAACCGAACCACTTTCAGCCTGTCCTAAAATCTAGATAAATGCACAGGATCTGAGAAATATAATTCAAAAAAATACTACATATAGTCATACAGTCATATATAAGGCTGAATACATATAAAATATTTGAATGGTTCCTCATAAGTTACAAAAAAATACAGATCTTATCATATATTTTATGTTGGTTTGTTAAGGAGAGAAAATGGGCTCAGAATACAGGAAAAACAGAGGCAGAGATATATAGCTCAAATGCTGCAGTTAAATATTATTAGTCACTGGCTTAGAGATCTTAGTTATATAGAATTATTACATGCAATATTGTTTATCTTAAAAAAAAATACCCTAACAAAAAGATATATACGCCCAGAGCCCAGTTCTGCACATAAGAGCTGAATTTACATATAAATTGCAAAGTGCCTAGTAGTTAATTATTTAGTACTAAGTATGAATCAAAGACACACTTCAAATTATGCTTTGGAGTTTTCACAATGTTACCGCAATAAAAAAAAAAAAAGGTTCTCATTCACTTTAAATCAAATATATTCAAAAAAGAGCTTAAAAAATAACAATTGAAAATGAAAAGCAAAATAAAACAAAGATTGTACTATATCACTCACCTACTCAGTGAAAGAGTATTACAAAATCAGCATTCTATTTTACAAATAAACTTTCTTCTGTCTGGAATAAATACATTTTACAAATCCAAGTTAAATGAAATTTACATATACAACAGTAAATCTCACATACAGGTGTGAAGTTTTTCTAATACAATTTAGAAACCTGTGCAAAAATCTTAACCAGCCGTGAGCTGTGTGAGGGTCAAATCTGCAAATATTCTCTCCACCACTGCTTAGCATATAAAGCAATAATTGCTCTTTCTCTGCAGTTTCCTGATGTTCCAAAGCAAGCCTGAAATTAAATTTTTTTTTCAATTTCTATTCATTCTCCTTAATTAATTACTATTAAAACATGTAACAAATCTATGCACTTCTTTCCATCTCTACCACCACCCTAATCTAAGCCACCATCATCTCTTGTCTGTAAGAGCCTCCTAACTGACTTTGTTTCCACACTTCCCCCAGTACAATCCAGTCTCTACACAATAGTCAGAGTGATCTTTTTTCTCCCTAAGATAAACATTTTTATTTTATTTTATTTTTTTATTTTTTAAAGATTTTATTTATTTATTTTTCCCCCCCAAAGCCCCAGTAGATAGTTGTTATGTCATAGCTGCACATCCTTCTAGTTGCTGTATGTGGGACGCGGCCTCAGCATGGCCAGTGAAGCGGTGCGTCGGTGCACACCTGGGAGCCGAACCCGGGCTGCCAGCAGCGGAGCTCGAGCACTTAACCGCTAAGCCACGGGGCCGGCCCTAAGATAAACATTTTTAAATAATAAATCATACTGCCATTCTCTTGCTTAAAACTAATAAATCGTAATTTTCTAAAAAAAGTTTACTTTCTAGGATCCACAGGTAAATATGCTAACCATGAAAACAAACACACAAAGAAGAGAAATTCAGAATTATTTACCTTTGTGTTTACTACTTCTTAAGATAATGTGTGATTGAGTAGTGGGTACATCTCAAGTTTCATATTTAAAATTCCCATAGAAACTTTTGATTCTGTGCCTAAAATATAAATGAATATTTAGAACTTTAGAGGTTTCAATACTATGTATAGTCAACCAAAGTCTAACCAAAACAATTTAAGAATTTTGTGCTTTTACCACTTACATGGAATAAAGATAATATTCAATATCACCTTTAATAGTCATATTAAAAATGAACCAAATCAAATTAGTTTTTATTTTGTACAAAGGCCTTTATCTAATTATAAAGAGATTGTTTATTTTCTTAGCTTCCTAATCATATTTGAAGGGACTTCTTGGACCAAAAGGATTTGAGATTCTTCATTTTTATCTTCATTAAATGTATAATATCAACCAGACTTACATTAAAAACAAAGTCAAGGGCCGGCCAGCCTTGTGGCCTAGCAGTTAAGTGCATGCTCTGCTGCGGTGGCCTGGGGTTCGGATCCCAGGCATGCACTGATGCACCGCTTGTGAAGCCATGCTGTGGCAGCATCCCATATAAAGTGGAGGAAGATGGGCACGGATGTGAGCCCAGGGCCAATCTTCCTCAGCAAAACGAGGAGGATTGGCATGGATGTTAGCTCAGGGCTGATCTTCCTCACAAAAACAAAAAAAGTCAAAGCAACTGTTAACACTTCACTCTCAGAAAATATTTATACTCTTTGTCACATTTAGTAATTCCCATTTATCCCTTCCATTTTTCACATCACATATAAACACAAATTTTCAATCCATGCCTGGATTTAAAGAATTAGAAAACAAATATACTCCACATCAGAACTATTTAATATTTGTTTGCTGAACGAGAATATACTTGTTTCTGGGTCATTACTATGATTATCATGTTAGGCCTACATTTGAAGACAAATAATGGGTATCTCTTTTGAAAATAAATCTCCTACATAAAACTTTTTTCTCTACTTTTCATTTAAGGAAAAATACATTGAGTGTCTGACTTATAAAAACCTAAATTACTAAAGCTATACCGTCAAATAGCCAGATTTAACTCTGTGACTAAGTTTCAATACCAAAGTAATTCCATTACATGTTACGCATAAAACACTGGTAGGTTTTGTTCTGTTTTTCATTGTATTAGCAAGTATGTATTACATAGCAAGTAGTATGCAAGACAGAGAAGACAACGGTGAATAAGATAGGCACCGTCTCCAGCCTCAAAGAGTACTATTCATTGAGATTGACACTGAGCAAGTTACCACTTCTTTGAGTCCCACCTTCCCACATGTAAAAGGTGAGAATACCTACTCCATACCCCACAAGAACTGCTGCTGTAGAAAGCCAGTGGTACTAACGGGGATGCATCGTATTCTGGGGTGCAATAGAGTGGAGGTTTTCTGTGTATGCGTGCATGCGTATGTGTGAAGAATCTTAATTTTCTTTATAGCCTTATACATAATCAAATAAACTTCAAAAAAAAAGGTTCTCAAAATTTCAATATTCATTTTCCAGAAAACAAGTTTTCCTTCAGACAAGACCAGATTGACTGTGAAGTTCTACATTCATACTATTCTTCAAAACATTTCCCAAGACTACAATACTGGGGTTCAACTGTAATTCTAATGAAATTCTTTTTACATGTTTCCCTCTTGGTTTATAAAGGCATTTAAAAAATATAAAATGTATTTACAGACTGTGGCTATAAAAAGGTAACAGTGATATTAATTATCATACCTATACCTATAAGTTTCACCGTAAGAGTGGTAACTCCATTTTCTGAGCCTAAACCAATCAAGATTTGAGAAGATAGGATGCTACTAAAGTGGTCTCACCAAATATGTCTGTTTTGATTAATATCATACGAATTGGATCACTTATTGATAACATTGTTGAATCAGCCATTCTAGTTCCATCACCTAGCAACATAAACCAAAAAAAATTATACCACATTACATATTCAGTTAGGCCAACATAAAAGAATACTTTTATTGAAAAGGATACTAATAATAAACTTATATAAAACCAAATAGAATAATTTGGTAATGTCTCAGAAAATGTGCAACAGACTGGGAATAAAAGCACAGTCCTATTTCTATCACTAACTTTTGAGAGGTCTGGTAGAATTGTGACAAGTTATCTAGTTACTTAATGCGTATCAGTGTTTTCTAAGAGATAAGTCTGTTCTTTAAAAGTACTTAACCAAACTGTATGCTACTACAATAAAAAGCCTTCAACTAGGTCAACATTAATCCCCAAACTATTTTTATCCCTAAACCTCCAGAAATAATCACTGTATTATCTACACAAAACTGAAAGATCCAGCACCTTAAAGCTAGTAATTTAAGCCATAAACTGCCTTATTAGGGTAACATTTTCCACCAGGGGGAAAAAAATAAGACTTTGGTAGTGCATTAGCTGTCTTAGTAATCTAAAATTCTGAAGGTATAATTAATTCTACAACTTTGCTAAGTTTACAAATATATTATAAAGATTTCTATATTGACAACTAAAATGTAGAAAACACCTTTATAGAAAGAAACAGTATAAAACAATTACAGGAATCAAGTATCATAATTTTAAAGTTATAAAAATGAGAGTTATAGATTCATATCTAAGCTCTGATTTTTAAAAGCTACAGAACATCATAAATCTAGCCACCTTTCATAAATGAGAAGGATCACGTCTCATTCTCCACTATATACCCAGCACTTGCCCAGCATAGTACCATGCACCTAATAGGCATTTAAATGTTTATTACTAAAGAACCAACCATCAAAACAGTCAAAAAATAATCTTCAAGGAAACTAATTAGCATAAACTAAAGCAAGAAGGTGTGTACAAGCAGTTTATATAGAAAAGAGCAATGGGGGAAAAAAAATAAAACAAACGACTAGGGAGATTCATCCATTACTAACCTCTCCTTAAAGCAAAAGTTGCTACAGGTGTTTCACAACAAAACCTAACAAAGATTTATTCAATTAAATGATAATTTATTATTGCTCCTTACCTAAGCTTTCTCTGTGTACTTCAAGTAAAAACTCATCACGAAAATCTGGTTCACAGGTTCGTGGAACACGTTTAGAACAAAAACACTGGTTTTGAAAATGTGAACATAAAGTAAAGGTTGAACAAACTTGTCCTGGTAAAGGCTCAGGTTCTTGCAGACGTTCTAAGAAAGCTTTTCCACCCGAAAGCTGAAGGTAAAGCTACCTCCACGTTGGATCAATATACACTGTCAAGTGTAGCAATGCATATGTATATGAGGAAACTGCCAAATAACTTAAGGAATGTGATCAAGACAACAGGAAATAATAACTAGACAGAAATAAAACCAAGACTAAAAAAAGAAAAAGAGTAAGAAATTTACTGTATATCAGGACCATCTGCACCCACGGAAGGAAAGATACATAATATGATCTCTTTTTCTGAGTTTACATTCTGGCTACTTTCTCCCAGCTAGAACGGAGTCAGAGCCAAGGTTTAGGGTACCTTTGCTTTTTAGTTGCTTATCCAACATTCCTTCACCTACACAAACCAACTCAGACAATTATCAACTCAGCAAGTGTACTCCTTAGATAATTACATTACCATTAAAAAAGCAAGGCCGTATAATTTTTATAAAGTATATTAAAACATGAGAAATATGTGGTCCTGTTTTTGCTACCACTCGGCTATACATGAAATCTTCTGATAGGGGCCGGCCCGGTGGCGCAGCAGTTAAGTGCATGCGCTCCGCTGCAGCTGCCCGGGGTTCACAGATCCAGAACCTGGGCGTGCGCTAATGCACCACTTGTCAAGCCATGCTGTGGCAGAGTCCCATATAAAGTAGAGGAAGATGGGCATGGATGTTAGCCCAGGGCCAATCTTCCTCAGCAAAAAAAGAGGATTGGCATCAGATGTTAGCTCAGGGCTGATCTTCCTCACACACACACATACACACAAAATAAATAAATAAATCTTCTGATATAGTACACGCAAAACAGAATCTAAGTTTTTTTGGACAATTAGTCACAAAAATGTTAAGTATTTCACTCTGGAAAAAAAAAATTGAAATGTCTTCTATCAAATACCAAACACTATAGCACATCTATCCCCAGTACTATCCACAACTAAATTAATGTTAAAAGAAATACACATACTTTTTTAACAACATTGATTGTCTATCAGTAAAATAAACAGGTTTTGGAGAGGAAGAGAGTTCTTGATCAACATTGTCCTAGAAAGGCAGAAAAAAATCAAAACAAACTAGAAAACAAAAATTATAATTAAACAAGGAAATGCCAATAATGGGACTAAGAAATGAACCAAAAGCAGAAAATAGAATCAAGTCCTTCAAAAACCCTTTATTTTCCTAGTATAACTAAAATAATGAAAAGCCTGCAAAAAAGATGATGCAGCTGGTCACTCCTGAAGTCTAATATTAAAGAACTAACTTGACTTTCAGCAATGTCCATGGAATGCTAAAAACAAATCCTTAATACCTTAAATGAGGTTAAACTTTCTCTAATCTCATATAACATTTGCTTATGATTCCACCATGAATTGATTTTAATAAGGAAGTGACGTTCACACGGTAGAAGCTGCTATTAGGTCAATTTCTGCAACAAATGAGTTTATAAACCCCCAAAACCAAAAAAGGATGCTATATTAAAATACTTAGGGCCGGCCCCGTGTCTTAGCAGTTAAGTGCGTGTGCTCCGATAGTGGCGACCCAGGTTTGGATCCCGGGCGTGCACCGACGCACTGCTTCTCCGGCCATGCTGAGGCCCCGTCCCACATACAGCAACTAGAAGAATGTGCAACCATGACATACAACTATCTACTGGGGCTTTGGAGGGAAAATAAATAAATAAATAAAATTAAAAAAAAAAATACTTGTTCCCTGGTGTATTATGAAGTCCATTCAATTGTTACATTATATTACCCAGGTACAGAAGTTAGTTTCTTATTACTGCCTCATTTTCAAAAGAAGGCCCACTTACTAATTTGTGCACTGAGAGGCTATCATCCCACTACTGACCTATTTGTGTGAAAAGATTTGAAGGTTCTTACACAGACAATGATTTTCTTGCAGAAATTGGTAATTCGTTAATGGTAGAGAATATAGAAAAAGTGTGTTTATTTTAAAAATAAGGCTAATCTAAAAAATTTACAGAACAATACTAGTGAAAAAAAGCCAGATTATGGTGAACTAATTTGACTAAAACATATATATTTAAAGTTACAGACCTAGAGAATAACAAGAGAAAATTCTATCACCATGGACAGGAATACGGTATATATGGTCTACCACCGTAGACAGCAATATGGTAGAGTAATATGGTATATAACTCCAATTTTCATTGACATATAATCCTCCTTGTTACATTCAAGAGTAGAATTAGCTTATACTTCAAACAAAGATATTATTAGACAAAATGGTCTTATTCTAAAGTGGTTTTACTAACAGGAGAGGTCCCAAATATAGACCCTATAACCAGCATTATGCACGAGATACTTATACTATCGAATTTTTTTTTTCCCCTAAAAGCTCATTCACAGTAACAAAATTAAGTTCTTTCATCACATCATCAACGACTCCCCGACATCTAAGGGCTTTAATCAAATCATCTGTTGATAATTGTTGCTGATCAGGTGCCAATTCTTCACGTATTGTTTCAGCAAGGATTTCTCTTATTCTGCCATGGACATCCATCTATGCAGAAAACTTGCATTACAATTTAGGACATTATAAAGCAATCAAATATTGCCAATTAGCTAATTTCTTTCTAAAATACTGACTCAAAGAAAAAAATGGGAGAGGACACAGACTAAACTCAGGAAGGCTTCTTAAGCTAATAGTAAATGTAAAATTGTGACCAAAATTCAATGAGAATAAAGGTAAGATTCTTTAAAGAACAAAAAATGTTTAGCATTTTTATGATGAGGAAGATCGGCCCTGAGCTAACATCTGTGCCAATCTTCCTCTATTTTGTATGTGAGTCGCCCACGGCATGGCCACCGACCAGTGGCGTAGGTGCACACCTGGGATCCGAACCCGAGAACCAGGGCCGCCGAAGCGGAGCGTGCCAAACATAACCACCAGACCACAGGTCTGGCCCCTAGATAAATATTTTTTTTTCTTTATTTCCCCAGCTTTATTGAGATATAATTGACTGATACATTATTATTAACTAAAGTGTATAGTTGACACTAGGGTTCACTCTTTGTGTTGTACATTCTGTGGGTTTTGACAACTGTATAATAACGTGTATCCACCATTACAGTATCATGCAGAGTAGTTTCACTGCCGTAAAAATCCCGTGTTTCACCTATTCACCCCTTTCACCCTCTCCATGAAGCCCTAGCAATCACTGATCCTTTTACTGTCTCCATACTTCTGCCTTTTCCAGAGTGTCATACAGTTGGAATCACACAGTATGTAGCCTTTTCAGATCAGCTTCTTTGACTTAGTAATATGCATTTAAGTTTCTTCCATGTCTTTTCATGGCTTGATAGCTCATTTCTATTTAATGTTGAATAATACTCCATTGTCTGAATGTATCACAGTTTATTTATCCATTCACCTACTGAACGACATCTTGGTTGCTTCCAAGGTTTGGCAATTATAAATAAAGCTGCTGTAAACATCCATGTGCAGGTCTTTGTTTACCTTTGGGCAAATACCAAGGAGTGAAACTGCTGGATCATATGGTAAGAGTATATTTAGTTTTGCAAGAACCCACCAAACTGTCTTCCAAAGTGGTTGTACCATTTTGCATTCCCACCAGCAATGAATGAGAGTTTCCGTTGCTCCGCAGCATTTGGTGTTGTCAGTGTTTTGGATTTTAGCCATTCTCATAGGAATATGGTGGTATCTCACTGTTGTTTTCATTTGCAATTATCTAATGAGATAGACATTGAACATGTTTTCATACACTTATTTACTATCTGTATATCTTCTGTGGGGTGGTGTCGAGATCTTTTGCTTGTTTTTAAATTGGATTGTTTGTTTTCTTATCATTGAATTTTAAGAGTTCTTCGTATATTTTGGACATCAGTCTTTCATCAGATGTGTTTAGCAAATATTTTCACCCATTCTGTAGCTTGTCTTTTCATCCGTCTTAACGGTGTCTTCCACTGAGCAGGTGTTTTTAAATTTTTTTTTTTGATATTTTAATAGTTTATAACATCATGAAATTTTCGGTGCACGTGTTTGTTTGTCCATCACCATATATATGTCTCCCTTCAGCCCTGGCGCCCACCTCCTACCCCCATTGCCCCTGGTAACCACAATACAGTTTTCTCTGTCCATGTGTTGGTTTATATTCCACATACGAGTGAGATCATACAGTGTTTGTCTTTCTCTTTCTGGCTTATTTCACTTAACATAATATCCTCCAGGCTCATCCATGTTGTGGCAAATGGGACGATTTCGTCTTTTTCTTATGGCTCAGTAGTATTCCAAGGAATATAAATATATACCACATCTTCTTGATCTAATCGTCAGTCAAGGGACACTTAGGTTGCTTCCACTTCTTGGCTGTAGTGAATAATGCTGCAATGAACATAGGGGTGCATAAGCCTCTTTGGATTGTTGATTTCAGGTTTGTTGGATAGATTCCCAGTAATGGGATAGCTGGATCATAGGGTATTTCCGTTTTTAATTCTTTGGGGAATCTCCATACCTTTTTCCATAGAAGCTGCACCAGATTGCATTCTCACCAGCTGTGTACGAGGGTTCCTATTTCTCCACATCCTCTCCAACATTTGTTGTTTTGTCTTGGTGATTATAGCCATTCTAACAGGCAGGAGGTGATATCTTAGTGTTGTTTTGATTTGCATTTCCGTGATGATTAGTGATGTTGAACGTCTTTTCATGTGCCTATTGGCCATCTGTATATCTTCTTTGGAGAAGTGTCTGTTCATTTACTCTGCCCATTTTTTGATTGGGTTGTTTTTTTGTTGTTCAGTTGTGTGAGTTCTTTATATATTATGGAGATTACCCCTCTTCAGATATACATTTTACAAATATTTTCTCCCAGCTGGTGGGTTGTCTGTTCATTTTGATTTGGGCTTCATTTGTCTTGTAGAAGCTCTTTAATCTGATGAAGTCCCATTTGCTTATTTTTTCTTTAGTTTCCCTAGTCGGGGTAGGCACATCATCCAAAAAGATTCCTTTATGATCAATGTCAAATAGTGTGTCTCCTATATTTTCTTCTATGAGTTTTATAGTTTCAGGTCTCACCTTCAGGTCTTTGATCCATTTTGAGTTAATTTTTGTGAATGGCAATAGCAGGTGGTCCACTTTCATTCTTCTGCACGTGGCTGTCCAGTTTTCCCAACATCACTTATTGAACAGACTTTTCTTTCTCCATTGTATGTTCTTAGCTCCTTTGTCGAAAATTAGCTGTCCGTATGTGTGTGGTTTTGTTTCTGGGCTCTCAATTCTGTTCCATTGATCTGTGTGTCTGTCTTTGTACCAGTACCATACTATTTTCATTACTATTGCTTTGTAGTATGTTTTGAAGCCAGGGATTGTGATGCCTCCAGCTTTGTTCTTTTTTCTTAAAATTGCTTTAGCTATTCAGGGTCTTTTGTTGCCCCATATGAATTTTAGGATTCTTTTTTCTATTTTTGTGAAGAATGTCATTGGGATTCTGATTGGGATTGCATTATCTGTAGATTGCTTTAGGTAGTATGGACACTTTAACTATGTTTATTCTTCCAATCCATGTGCATGGGATATCTTTCCATTTCTTTATGTCATCATCGATATCTTTCAATAACGTCTTGTAGTTTTCATTGTATAGGTCTTTCACGTCCTTGGTAAGATTTATTCCTAGATATTTTATTCTTTTTGGTGCAATTGCAAATGGTGTTTCTTTTTGACCTCTGTTAGTTGGTTATTAGCATACAGAAATGCAACTGATTTTTGTACCCTGCAACTTTGCTGTAGTTGTTGATTATTTCTAATAGTTTTCCAATGGATTCTTTAGGGTTTTCTATATATAAAATCATGTCATCTGCAAATAGTGAAAGTTTCACTTCTTCATTTCCAATTTGGATTCCTTTTATTCCTTTTTCTTGCCTAACTGCTCTGGCTAAAACCTCCAGTACTATGTTGAATAAGAGTGGTGAGAGTGGGCAGCCCTGCCTCGTTCCTGTTCTCAGAGGAATGGCTTTCAGTCTTTCACATTGAGTATGATGTTGGCTGTGGGTTTGTCATAAATAGCCTTTATTACATTGAGGTACTTTCCTTCTCTACCCATTTTGTTGTGACTTTTTATCATAAATGGATGTTGTATCTTGTCAAATGCCCTCTCTGCATCTATTGAGATGACCATGTGGTTTTTATTCTTTCTTTTGTTGATGTGGTGTATCACGTTGATTGATCTGCGGATGCTGAACCATCCCTGCGTCCCTGGTAGAAATCCCACTTGATCATGGTGTATGATCTTTTTAATGTATTGCTGTATTCAGTTTTCCAACATTTTGTTGAGGATTTTTGCATCTATGTTCATCAGCGATATTGGCCTGTAATTTTCCTTCTTTGTATTGTCTTTGTCTGGCCTTGGTATCAGGGTGATGTTGGCCTCATAGATTGACTTAGCAAGTGTTCCCTCTTCCTCTATTTTTTGGAATAGTTTGAGAAGGATGGGTATTACATCTTCTTTGAATGTTTGGTGAAATTCACCGGAGAAGCCAACCGGTCCTGGACTTTAATTTTTTGATTACTATTTCAATCTCTTGATTTGTGATTGGTCTATTCAGATTCTCCGTTTCTTCTTGGTCCAGTTTTGGGAGGTTGTATGAGTCTAAGAATTTATCCATTTCTTCTAGATTGTCTAATTTTTTTTTAAAGATTTTATTTATTTATTTTTTTCCCTCAAAGCCCCAGTAGATAGTTGTATGTCATAGCTGCACTTCCTTCTAGTTTCTGTATGTGGGACGCGGCCTGAGCATGGCAGGAGAAGTGGTGCCTGCACGCCCGGGATCCGAACCCGGGCCGCCAGCAGCAGAGCGCTTGCACTTAACCGCTAAGCCATGGGGCCGGCCCGTAGATTGTCCAATTTGTTGGCATATAACTTCTCATAGTATTCTCTTATAATTCTTTGTATTTCCATGGTATCCATTGTAATTTCTCCCCTTTGATTTCTTATTTACTTGAGACTTTTCTCTTTTTTCTTAGTAAGTCTGGCTAAGGGTTTGTCAATTTGGTTTATCTTCTCAAAGAACCAACTTTTTGTTTCATTAATCTTTTCTACTGTTTTTTTGTCTCAATTTCATTTATTTCTGCTCTGATTCTGATTATTTCTCTCCTTCTGCTGACTTTGGACTTTGTTTGTTCTTCTTTTTCTAGTTCTGTTAAGTGTAATTTAAGGTTGCTTATTTGGGCTTTTCCTTGTTTGTTAAGGTGAGCTTGTATCACTATGAGTTTCCCTCTCAGGACCGCTTTTGCTGCATCTCATATGGTTTGGTATGTCATATTTTCATTTTCATTTGTTTCCAGATATTTTTTGATTTCTCCTTTAATTTCATCAATGATCCATTGGTTGTTCAGTAGCATGTTGTTTAATCTCTACATTTTTGTCACATTCCCAGTTTTTTTTTTTTGTAGTGGAGTTCCAGTTTCATAGCATTATGGTCTGAAAAGATGCTTGTTATGATTTCAATCGTCTCAAATTTATTGAGGCTTGCTTTGTTTCCCAACATATGGTCTATCCTTGAGAATGCTCCATGCACACTCGAGAAGAATGTGTAGTCAGCTGTTTTTGGATGGAATGCTCTGTATATGTCTACTAGGTCCACTTCGTCCAGTTTTTCATTTAAATCCACTGTTTCTTTATTGACTTTTTGTCTGGATGATCTATCCATTGGTGTAAGTGGGGTATTAAGATCCTCTACTATTATTGTGTTGTTGTTAATGTCTCCTTTTAGGTTTGTTAATAGTTGCTTTATGTACTTTGGTGCTCCTATGTTGGGTCCATATACATTTATAATTGATATGTCTTCTTGGTGGAGCGTCCCTTTTATCATTATATATTTCCCTTCTTTGCCCCTCTTAACCTGTTTTATCTTGAAGTCTACTTTGTCTGATATGAGTATGATATGAGTACCTGCTTTCTTTTGTTTGCCATTAGCTTGGAGTATTGTCTTTCATCTTTTCACTCTGAGCCTGTGCTTATCTTTAGAGCTGAGATGTGTTTCCTGGAGGCAGCATATTGTTGGGTCTTGCTTTTTAATCCATCCTGCCACTCTGTATCTTTTGATTGGAGAGTTCAATACATTTACATTTAGGGTAATTATTGATATATGAGGGCTTAATGTTGCTGTTCTGTCACCTATTTTCTGGTTCTTTTGCATTTCCTTTGTTTCTTGTCCCATGTGTTTTGGACTGCCAATTCAGTTTAGTTGTTCTGTCTTATGACTCTTTTAGTTTTCTCTTTGTTTATATGTGATTTTGTTTTGATTATTTGTTTAGTGGTTACCTTGAGGTTTGTATAAAAAATCTTGTGGGTGAGATAGTCCATTATCTGATGGCCTCTTATTTCCTTATACTAAGACAATTCAATCTCTTTCCTCTTTCCCTTCTAAGTCGTTCTTGTTATACCTTATTCTATCTTGTGTTGTGGTGTGTGTTTACAGTGATGAGGTTATATTTATTTTTGGTGATTTCCTTCCTCTGATCTTTGATTTTGGTATTTAAGTGATTGCTAACCTATTCTGGTAAAGATCTACTATTTTTCTGATTTTGTCTACCTATTTTTCTCCTTGCTCCAAGCTTTGTATTCCCTTTCTCTTTTTTTTTCAGGCTTGAGGGCCTTCTTGAGTATTTCTTGTAGCGGGGGTCTTGTGGCCATGAACTCCCTTAGCTTTTGTTTATCTGGGAAAGTTACTATTTCTCCAGCATATTTGAAGGATATTTTTGCTGAATAGAGTATTCTCGGCTGAAAGATTTTGTCTTTCAGTATTTTGAATGTATCATTCCAGTCTCTCCTAGCCTGTAAAGTTTCTGTTGAGAAATCCGCTGAGAGCCTGATGGGAGTTCCTTTGTACGTTATTTTTTGTTTTTGTCTAGCTGCCCTTAATATTGTTTCTTTGTCATTGACTTTAACCAGGCTTACCACTATATGTCGTGGAGTGGGCCTTTGCCTGTTGACGTATTTAGGCTACCTATTGGCTTCACTTACTGGTATTTCCTGCTCCTTCCCCAGATGTGGGAAGTTCTCAGCTATTATTTCCTTGAACAGGCTCTCTGTTCCTCTTTCCCTCTCTTCTCCCTCAGGAATACCTATAATTCTTATGTTACATTTCCTAATAGAGTCAGATATTTCTCAGAGACTTTCTTCATTTCTTTTTAGTCTTAGTTCTCTCTCCTCCTCCATCTGGAGCATATCCGTATACCTATCCTCTATAATGCTAATTCTCTTCTCCATATTGTCAGTTCTGTTCTTTAAACATTCCAGATTCTCCTTTATCTCCTCCATTGTGTTCTTCATCTCCATCAGTACTGATTGGTTTTTCTTTATGATTTCAATCTCTTTTGCGAAGAAACTCCTAATCTCGTTGAATTGTTTGTGTTATCTTGTATTTCGTTGAGTTTTTTTATGACAGCTATTTTGAAATCTCTGTCGTTTAGGTTATGGATTTCTGTGTCTTCAGGATTGGTTTCTGGGTTCTTGTTATTTTCCTTCTGGTCTGGCTATTTCATGTACCTTTGCATTGTGGTTCCTGTATTGACTTTGTTTTTCCTCATCCTGGAAATATCTGGTTGCAATTTCCACCCACCGCCACCCTGTGGGGGGTTAAGGGCTGTGTAATCTGAGCTCTCTGCATTCTGCCCCAACTGCTCCCTACGATCCACTGGCCGCTTGGTCTTGCCTGGTCTGGTTAGCTGAGCTGCAGTGTCTGGCATGCGGGGATGGTGGCGGGGGGCGGCTTTCTCTTTTGCCCAATAGGTCCCTGGTGTGGGGGGCTTCTCACTGGCCCCTCTTTATCCACTCTCCTGGGGTGCTCAGATATTGATGGTACCCCATAGCAGTTCTGTTCTCTGTGTGGGAGTTTCCCACTGGCTGAGAAAGCCCAGAGAGCTACAATTTCCTGCAGAAGGCCGCCCCTACCCCCTCTCTGGGAGCCGGACAGACCAGGCTCACTGATCTGATGGGGAGAGAGAGGAACTCTCCTTACTTCTCCCCACTTCCTCCAGGGGCCCAGCACGTTCCACTCTCAGATGTGCCACAGTGCAGGTCTTTCCGATTGTCCTTTTCGCTGTCTAGGAGTCCCTTGTTGGTATGTCACTGTTACTTTTGTTGTGTCTTATGGGGGAAGAGTTCACGGGAAAGCTCACTCCACCATGACACTCACGTCACTCCAGACGCCTAGATGAATATTTTTTAGTACAAATTCTAGATATAATTCCTACCTTTGTTACCACCATTTCCCCACAAATAACACTCAACCAAAACAAATCTTTGGAGAGAGTACAGTATAACCAAAATAACACAGACCTGGAGGAGACAACCAAAGTATGAATTTCAGCTTTCAACTTACTAGATGTGACCTCCAGTTAACCTGTTTACCCTTTATGGATCGGGAAATAACAGTGCCCCGTCAAGACTGTGAGGCGTACACAAAAGTCGGCAAACAAGCGCACAATACACGGAGTTCGTGGTACAGCAGCTTACTGCATTCAGCTGAGCGCCTCCAAGACAACGTTCTTCCTGAGCCCCGAAGGGTCACAAATACTTTCATTACAAATCCTTTAGTAACGTCTCTTTCATGACTTAAGAACTGCTGATTTGCTTCAACTTCAACGACACGGCAAGGTTCACCCTTAAAGTAATTCTAATTCCCACCTCTGAATATAAACCTGCTCCAAACACAACTTATACTCGACCTGACTTCCAGAAATCCCCGATAAACCCTTCATTTCCACACTGTCCTACGACACTAATACCGCTCCATCACCTCAGACTCTTACTGGCACTTTCTGGGCTCGCTGTTTCACCGAGACTAGAAAGTTCCTCTGGCGTCAAACCCGAGGTTCTGCGCATCCCGCCCTCCACGTCTCAGCCTTTGCTCGAGTCCCCGGCAAACAGGTGCCGCCGTCGGCCGGGCCAAGGGACGCCAGGCCGGGCGCTCAGGCCACACGGCGGGCAGGAGCGCGCCCGCGGCCCTCACCTTGCTCAGCTGCTGGTGGATGAGCTGCTTCAGCTCGGAGGCTTTCTCCGGGGGCAGCGAGATGCTGGAGCCGGCGCCTCGCCGCCAATCCTCCCCACTTCAGGCGCCCCGACCCGCCCCGGAGCGCTGGTCGTGGCTGAGCACAAAGCCGGCGCCACCGCTCGCCTCGCGCACCTCCCGGAGGCGCAACGCCGCGTCAAGTGCGAGCTGGGCGGGAGCCGAAGCAGCGGCGGCGGAAGTGCCCAACTGTTGTTTTCAAATGGCGGCGGGCAACCAGCCTTGGGACTGTCCCTCGCTCTGCCTGATCATCTCCGCCCGCCGCTGCCCCTCCCTCGGGGTCCTCACCCTGCGACCTCAGGGCACCCCATCGCCTTGCCTTGCCAGAGTCTCCAGATGCGCCGCCCGCCCTCATCTCTCAGCCGGTCGCGGTCCCTTTCTGCCCTCCAGACCGGCATGTAGTTGGACGGGCCTCTCAGGACCCCGCGCCCAAGGACTCGAAGGACCCCGCCCGCCTGGCCCCGCCCCGCCCGGGTCGCGTGGGCACTTGGGGGACTCTGCGCCGGTAAACTGTGCTGAGCTTGTGGATTTCCCTTTCTTGCCGCCGTGGTTCCTCTCAGGCCGGCGCTTATCCCTTTCCTCTTGCTTCGGGACCACCATGTTTGTTCCCTGCGGAGAATCGGTTCCCGACCTCGCGGGTTTCACCCTCCTGATGGTGAGTCCCTTTCGCGAACTCGCCACTGCCCAGCTGGGGCCTGCTGCCTCTCGGGAGGCGCCTCTTTCCCGACTCGGGGTGTTTCACCCGGCCCTGGAGGAGTACTTGTTTCTCTTCTAGGTTTTTAGCCTGCACTGAAAACAGGGAGGTTGTCGCCAGAGGCGGCGGCCCGAGTAGAACCTTTGTTGGCGCTGTTGCCAAACATATCTACGCCTGCGGTTTGTAGTCTTTGTTGACTGTCAAACAACGTGTTTGGATATGACAGATACGTTGTATACATGTTGTGCAGGTCATTCTCTTTATATTTTATCCTAGAAAATCTTTTTTCAATTAGTTTTAGAGTCGTTCTTAAACTAGGAAGTCATTGTCGTTAACCGGAAAACTACAGATAGGATAATAAAAGTATCACTCTGTGTGTTGCTAGTAGTCAGCACACAGTTTTGTCGCTTTTACAGTCGCCCGTATTTATTCATTGTTTCACTGAGCATTCCATTGTGTGAAAATACTAGAATAAGACTAGGTCTTTGTTCTCAAGGAGTTTACTGTCTGATTGGAAACACTTGTAAATACGATAAATGCTAGGCTAGAAATTTCAGAAGGATGTAGAAAGGCCCTAAGATTTATTGGGAGGGGGAAGGACACAAAGACCTGTTAAGAAAAGCTTCATATGTGAAATCTTAAAAAAAGGAAACAAAAAAAACCCCTCATACATAAGAGGAACAGATTAGTGGTTGCCAGAGTGGGGTGAAGGTGGTTAAGTGAAATGGGTGAAGATAATCAAAAAGTACAAACATCCAGTTATAAATAAGTTCTGAGGATGTAAGGTAAGGTATAGCATGGTGACTATAGTTAACAATACCGTATTGCATATTTGAAAGTTGTTAAGAGAGTAGATCTTAAAAGTTCTCATTACAAGAAAAAAAAATTTGTAACTATGTGTGGTGATGGAGGTTAACTAAACTTACTGTGGTAATCATTTCACAGTATATATGTATATCAAATTGTTATGTTGTATGTTTAAAACTGATACAATGTTATATGTCAATTATATCTCAGTTTAAAAAAAAGAATAATGGTATTAGAAAAATCGCTTTTTGGCAACTTTCATTATAATCATGCAAGAAATATCAATGAATGCTAAAATTAGTGTGTGATAGTGTACTGAGGAAGAAAATTTTACATAGTTTCAAAGTATCTCCCTGAAAAATATTTATTAATCACAAAATGGAAAAAGTATGTTTGCAGGAGATACTTGGCAGAAAAAGAAAAAAGCTTTGTAGAGGAAGTAATGTCTCAAAGATTATCGGTGGTAACGTTGACAGTTATCAGTGGAGTGGTGAAGAGGGAAGCCACGCTGGACTGGGTTGAATAAATGGGAGAAGAGGTGGAGATGTGTAAGTGCATGTATTCACTCATTAATTCAGAGATAAAGTTCCTGCATATGTTTTAGTGGACAGCTGTGGCGAATTTTGGCTGTGGAGGGACACTGAGAAGTAAGGTGGTAGCTAAGGGGGTATGTGAGATCAAGGGAGAGTTTTTTAGAAGGAAAGATATTAGAGCGTTTGTATATGCTGACGGGAAGAATCCAATAGTGAGGAAAAGATGGATGATACAGGAGAGTGAGGGTCTACCCAAAGCAGCAAAATCTTTGAGAAGAGGAAAGGGAATTACAGGAGAGAACCAGGGGATTAGTAGGTGACAGCAGTGAGAAGTGGGAGAGCACTCTCAGGGACCCAGAAAAATAAGATGGAGGCCAAAAAAAAAGCAATTGCTAGAAGAAGGCAAAGGAGGAGCTACATTAAAGAGATGCAGTGAAGAGAGAGTCAAGGAAAATTAGTCGTGTATTAGATGTGGGTGGTCAGGGAAAGGGAAGAAGGTTCCTGGTTTAGGTAATTGGGTGAATTACAAAATACAAAATATGGGAAGAAGTTTGGATAAAAGTTTGGTTTTGTACATGTTGAATGTGAGTTGCCTGTGACGTAACCATGTGGAGATGCCCATTAGGCTCTGGAGTTCAGATAAGTTTTCTGGGCTGTAGGTAGAGATTTGGCAGTTGGACTGTTTAAGTTATGGGGATAAATTGTGTGTGTGTGTTTGGTGTGAAAAGAAGCTCACTCCCTTGGGCCGGCACCATGGCTTAGCGGTTGGGTGTGCGCGCTCTGCTGCTGGCGGCCCGGGTTCGGATCCCGGGCGCGCACCGACGCACCGCTTCTCTGGCCATGCTGGGGCCGAGTCCCACGTGCAGCAACTGGAAGGATGTGTGGCTATGACGTACAACTGTCTAATGGGGCTTTGGGGAAAAAAAATAAATAAATAAAATTATAAAAAAAAAAAAAGAAGCTCACTCCGGCCGTTAGGCACTAACAGAGCTTACAGAAAGAAGACCCAAGAGCGCTTTTGTTCATACCTCACAGCCTTTACGCTTGCTTTCCCACCGCCTGGAATAGTCTTTTCCCTGGTCTTTGTGTGGCTCCCTCCCTCACCTCTTGCAGGTCCATAGTGACTTGTCGCGTGAAGTGAGTCTTTCCTTGATCACTCTGTTTAAAATTTCAACCAACCGCATACACACACTCTCACTCACTTAATTTTTCTCCATAGCACTTACCACTGTATATTTTACTATTTATTTTGTTTTTTACAGTAAACCACTCCCTCACTAGAATGGAAGCTCCACGAGGGCAGGAACTTTTGTCGTTTTGTTTTACTGCATTCCCAGTGCCTAGAGCAATGATTGACACATAGTAGGTCATCAGTAAGTGTTAAAGCAATAGCGTCAAAGGTGGTGGAGGCCCCGCTGACGCCTCAGTTGCAGCTAATAAAAGAGTCGGTATCTAGCTATAACGCACCTGAGCATAAGTGTTCAGTTCTAGTGCTGTGATTACTGTCTTCTGTCTAAACTTTTAAAAGTGCTGCTAATTTTGATGACTTAATGAACATATTTTATTATTTCAGCCAGCTGTGTCTGTTGGAAATGTTGGCCAGCTTGCAGTAGATCTGATTATTTCTACACTGAATATGTGTAAGATTGGTTACTTCTATACCGATTGTCTTGTGCCAATGGTTGGAAACAATCCGTATGCAACTGCAGAAGAAAATTCAACAGAACTCAGTACAAATGCTGAAGGTATGTAACACTTCTGCATGTTTTATTCTACTACAAGGTAGAGTTGTTTTAAATTAGAAATAGACGCTACAGATACTGTTTTGTAGCAAACATTACTTAGTGCCAGTTTTGTGCAGAATTTGCAACACAGTCACATTGTCCTATTCTCTTACATCCTGGTTTTAGTTCTTAGCCTTTTCTAAATGGCACCTCCTATGAGGGATGAGATCGTACTTGTATCTTTGGATAGGATTTGAGATTTCCATTTTTTTAACATGAGTTTTTTTTCCACTTTTATCCTCAGTTTTATTTTCTGTTCTCACTGGCACATGTAAGCGTGACCTATACCAGGGAAAGGGGAAAAGAGAATTCCACTGGGCTCAGTCCTGTGAGTTTAATATGTGCTACCTCATCTAAGCCTCATAGTCATCCCTCACATTCTTTTTTTTTTTTTTTTAATTTTTAATTAATTTATTTTTTTTTTTCCCCAAAAGCCCCAGTATATAGTTGTATGTCATAGCTGCACATCCTTCTAGTTGCTGCATGTGGGACGCGGCCTCAGCATGGCCAGAGCAGCGGTGCGTCGGTGCGCGCCCGGGATCCAAACCCGGGCCGCCAGCAGTGGAGCGCGCGCACTTAACCGCTAAGCCACAGGGCCAGCCCCCTCACATTCTTATAGAATCCATAATAATATGGTATCAGTAAGGCTCAGAGAGACTGAATTGCCTACTACTACTAGTAGGTGTAGGCTTTTCCCACATCATCAATCTCCATAGTTCCTCATTGGACCAGCAAGCTTCGTTAGTCAGGGAACAGTTTCCTTTGCGCTGACCACTGTGTGTACGATGTGGGACTGCCCCGAGTGAGGGGAAAAGCTGTTGATCCTGAAGCCCAGGAGCATCAGTCACTTTATTCGATGGCTGGCTGCTCTGTTGGCCTCTCTGTCTTCTGTTTACCGTTTTAAGGTGAAAGCCAGAAGTGATAGAGGAACATGAAAAACCTTTGGTGGAGTTAAAGACAAGTGAAGAAGTGTTTTATTTTTTGTCAGTTTTGTTAACCATGTCATTAGCTTTCGATAATGAAATATACTTTCAAGAAATAACCTTAATATTGAAATTCCTGCAGGACAGATGGCTTTGTTAACACAAGACTGAATTTCAGTTATTTCTTAAAGGATAAGGACTATAAATGGTAGAACTAGAATTTACATTCTTCCACTATTGATAACAGCTATCAGTTGTTGAGTATTTCCTATCAGCTGACCACCTTGTGCAATTACATGTATTGATTAGTTTAATCCTCACTGCTACTCCATAGGTAGTTTTGTAGTTGAGGAAACCATTGCACACAAGTTAAGGCCACGTGATTAATAATTCGTGTAACTGAGCTTCTATTCAAGCCAGTCTGGCTCCTGACCCCTGCCTCTTAAGCACCACCCCACCCTGCTAATGCATGTTGCCTCTAGTGGAGGACCCCCCGGCTTTCCTCTGACACAAACTGGCAGCAGGTCAGTTGGGTATAGTTCTTTAATCTGCTTTTTTTTTTAAGATGAGGTATTTTGAAGTAAATTATAGACATCGTGTCATTCCACCCCCAAATATGTAAGTGTGCATCTCTTATCTTTTAAGAACGTTTTCTTACATAGCCAAAATATCATCCCATTTAACAAAATTAGCAATTTCTTAATATTTTCCTATATCCTATCCATATTCAGATTGGCCCAGTTTACCCCAAAATGTCCTTTCGAGTTAGCTTGTCTAAACCAGGACCCGTAGTACATCTGATTGTTGTGCCTTTGAAATCTCTTTTGCTTTAGAATAGTCTTTCTTTTTTTTTCCTTCTTCCCAAAACTGATTTGTTGAAGGAAAAACTGGACCCATTGTCCTATAGAATGTCCCCCCTTCTCTGTTTATCTGGTTACATCCTTGTGGTGTCATTTGGCTTGTTCCTCTGGTCTCTGTATTTTCTGTAACTGGAGTTAGGTCTAAAGCCTTGATTAGATAAAAGCTAAATATTTTTGGCTGGAATACATGAAAGATGATGTTTCATCACATCAGAAGAAAAAAGTACTGGGAAACAGGATCTTAATAACAAAAAAGAATTGCATGATACACTGATGAAGAACATGACTATTGCTGTTATAGAAAGTGGTGTATCTTACATTTCAAAGCTTAGCCTGACCACTCCCTACAGATATATCCTCTTCCCACTAGGTCTGTTGTATGTGTATGTCAGAGATAGATTAGAGGCCTGAGTGGCCTGTGCCTTAGTCCCTTTTCCCTAATTCCTAAACTCCTGCTCTAGCCTCCTTTGCCCTGAACATACGTAGTGGTCACTAGACTTGCTGATGCTGCGTAGCCCCCAGTCACCTCACACCACACCACAGCAGTCGAAGGGGACATTCCCCAAAAGACCTGTAACGGGAGAGACATGGTCCACCAAAAGATTTGCCCGAGTCTGGGGTTAGTTGTAATTTTTTTATAGTAACTAAAAGGTTACCCCTTAGCACAATGACCTAATCATGTGTCCCTTAGAGACTTAGATGTTTTGTCTTTGGTTCATATCAGAGCTTCTCATTTTTGGAAGTGAAGTTGGGCAGGGACATCTTAAGCATCAGTAAAGTGGGCCTCTTGTAGAATCTGATGAAAGTTGTGGATTCTTTTCCCAGAAAAAATGCACACACATTGACTCACAGAAAATTCTGCATGTTATTTCAGGGCTTTCAAAAACTCCTAAAAAACACAAATGTACCTATTCCAGGGATTTTATTATATGGCTAACATTTTCCTGCATTTTATTGTATTAATCCCAATGAGTGTTGCTGTTTTCTAGAAAGAAGAGGGGAGAATATCAGAAACCAAAAACATTCTTAAGAATGATTTTATTTCTTGTAATGCCAGAAGTTTCCAGGGGAATACTTCTCTGGTTTTACAATCAAAGTCAGAAGGAAAATAATTTTTGATATTTTCTTACAGTTAACTTTTCAGAAATGAATCTATTCCATAAAATAAAGCCCACAGATGCATTTTAAGGTACTTCTAAAACGTTTTATTTTTACCAAATGATATAGTGCATATGTTCTATTTTTTTTTTGCTGGGAAAGATTCACCCTGAGCTAACATCTGTTGCCAATCTTCCTCTCCTTTTTTTTCCTCCCCAAAGCCCCAGTACATAGTTGTATATTCTACTTGTAAGTCCTTCTAGTTCTTCTATGTGAGCTGCCGCCACAGCATGGCTACCGACAGACGAGTGGTGCGGTTCCGCGCCTGGGAACCAAACCTGGGCTGCTGAAGCAGAGCACACCAAACTTGAACCACTAGGCCATCAGGGCTGGCTCTATATTTTAATTATTGAAAATATTTAGATACAAAAGTTCTTATAATTCAATTATAATTTTTTATCATGTTAATAATTTCACTTGTATCACTCTTTCATTTTACCTATCGTATGATTTCATTTTTTTCGTGTTTTTGTAGTATATTCATTACCTTCAAAGAAGCTAGTGGCTCTACAGTTAAGATCCATTTTTATTAAGGTTAGTATGTTATATTTGCCTTTTTATGTTTATTAAAGTAAAATATAATGAGAAAATACTAAGTCTATATCATTAAGAATTAAGATTCAAAAATCATTTCTGCTCTTTTACTGTGTACAGTTAAAGGCCTGATTCTATAAAGGAATTGTCTCATAAAACTTCAGAGGTGTTACCATTATTTCATGATTATCTTGAAAGGAATTGGGACATATAGCTTGGGTCTTATATACTCTTGAATCAGGTAGCACTGGTAAAAAAATGTAAGTGTATGAATATTAGAGGTGTATTCCATTTGTACTACGTTTCAACCCGTGGCATCTACGTATAAATTATGTGTATATCAAAATAATATTCTGAATCCAACTTCTTCTTTCCTCTTGCATTGCTACCCCTCTAGTCCAAACCACTGTCTTCTCCCAGCCCCTAATTCTACTCTTGTACCGCCCACTCCCCACAAACATTTAACAGTCTGTTTGCAAACAGCATCACCAATGATCTTTTAAACCTAAATCAAATCACATCACTTCTCTCTTCAGTACCCTCCAGTGGCTTCCCATCTCACTCATGAATTCCCAGCCCTTAGCATGGCCTATCAGGCTCTACATCTGTGCTGATACGGTAGCCACTAGCCACAGGCAGCTATTTAAATTTTGATTCATTAGTTAAAAGTAAGTAAAATTAAAAATTCAGTTCCTCCATCACACTAGCTGCATTTCAAGTTCTCCATAGCCACATGTGGCAAGCAGCAGCCGTAAAGAGCAATTCCTTTATCATGGCGAGTTCTGTTGGGCAGCTGCTCTGCCTCATCTAACCTCTAGCCGTGCCTGTGTGCTCATTGCCTGTTTCCCCCTTTCACTCACCCTGCTTCGGCCACACTGGTCTCCCTGTGTTGTTCAGACAGATTAAGCTCACTCCTACTTCAGTCTCTACATTGGTTTCTCTGCCTGTAATACTTTTCCCCTATATACCTAAATGGCTCACTTCTTTATTCTTTGCTTAAGTGTTACCTCATCAGAAAGGCCTTCCGTGATCATCCTTTCTATTGTCTTACCCCGTGCTTGCTTTCTTCACAACTCATCACTGCCTGGCATGTCCTGTATTTATCATCTACCTCTAAGAGAAAGTAAGTTTCCTGAGAGAAGTGACGGTGTCATTCACTCTTACATCTCCAGCTTCTAGAATAGTGCCTTGTGTGTAGAAAAGCTCTCAATAAATGTTGGTTGAGTGGATTAAGGTACCTACATCTGTTCAGGAAATCAGAAATTTATCAACATTCCAGAGGCCCTCCCCGAAGCCCCATCCTAGTCATTAGATTATTATGTAAATGGAATCTTACGGTAGGTACGTCTTTATGTCTAGCTTCCTTTACTCAACATGTTATTTGTGAGGTTCATCCATGTTGTTGCAAATAGAGGTAGTTGTTCATTCTCACCTCTATGTGGGGTTCTGTTATGTAAATAAACCATAATTTTTCCATTGTCCTGTTGATGGAGCATTTGATCTTTTCCAGTTTGAGACTGTCATGAATAGTGCTGTGATTATTTTAATATTTATGTTAGAATCACTCTTTACTTTCTTTAGTTAATATCATACCCAGAGTTTTGCAGTGAGAGTTGCTAACGTTTTTACATTATGCCACGTGGCTTTTTTTTTCTCTTCCTAAGACCAGTGGAAGTTCAAGAATTAAGATAACAATTCAAACATTTCTAAATGAAATTTTTAGTAGATGGACATAAAGAGTGATTTCAAAATAGTGAACATTTATTGAGCATTGAGTCTTTGCATCAATACTGTTCTAAGTACTTTATGTATTTCTACTTAATACTCACAACAACCCTGTGAGGCAGGTACTAACATTATCCTCATTTTGCAAATGAGAAAACAAACACACAAAGGTTAAGCAGTTTGCCTGAGACATATGGTCTGTAGGAGGTGAAGCCAGCGTTCTAGACCAGGCAGCCTGACTCTAGAGCCGGCCTCTCTTAACCATTATAGTATACTGCCCTCCTGTTTTTAAAAGTTAGCCATTTCTTATCTGCATTTTAAATTTTATTCAATAATTATTTTATTAACAGTCTATGAAAAGAGTTTCCATAAAGTGGGTTCCCCCCCCCCAGATTTTACAGTCCACATTCCAGATTAACCACCTGTTAACATCTTGCTGCTTGCTTGATTCTCTCCCTTCATGTGCACGCACAGTTTCCTTTGCCAAACAATCCAAAGGTAGACTAGCGACATTCTGATATTTTACCCCTAAACATTTCAGCACACAGCTTTCAAGAACAAGGACATTCACCTTCACAACCACACACTATTACCACACCTAAGAAAATCAGCATTTAATGAATTATTCAGTGGTATCATCCAACATATTCAAATTTCCCCAGTTGTCTCTAAAATATCCTTCAATTCCGGATCCAGTCAAGGTTCACATGTTGCATTCGGCTGTGACGTCTTTTTAGTTGGTATCCTTCAGTGTAGAATTGGCCCTCCTCCTTTTCTGCTCTTCACAATATTGACTACTTTGAGGAACTGAGGCCAGATCTTCAGCATTCTGGATTCACCTCCTTGTTTCCTCATGATCAGATTCAGGTCAGAAATTTCTGGTAGGAACATCTCACAGATGACTATGTAGTAGTTTTTAAGTAACAGTAGATTACTTAAGTAGAGAACTCGGAAATTTTCCTTTGTCACTTGGAATAGAAATCTAGTTTCCTCATAATTAGTTTATTTCTTAATTTTAAAGATATAATAATTCATTGCTCTTCATCTTTCACCTTCAGTTTAAGGATAGTAAGTAGATCTAAAAGTGATTATAATTTTAGAATATGTAAATTATGTCATCACATAAAGTTGATAAAATATTATATAGATTACTCTTACAGTCTAGGATCTAACTTTCAGATTTTCTTTTTATTCTTTCAATGGTATACAAAGTATAAATCAAAGCCATTCTGTGAAAAACTACTTTCCTGGGTGAAAAGTAGTAACTGTGCCAAAGTTATTGTTCTTTCAAGCAGTCATTCATATCACCGGAATGATCTACAGCTTCGCAGGTAAGTTTTTGTCTTTGAAAAATTATTTTTTTTATGATTTAGACAGTACTATGATGAGTTCTCTATTAAAAACTTAAAATAAATTTGAAAAGCCATGTATATCCTATCCTCTCCTCCCTAGAATTTAGAAAGAAGAAAGTAAAAGAAAATCAAGAGACAGGAGGGAGTACAGTTGGGTAGATCCTTTTACTTCCTATGGTTGGGGCACAGGCAGACTGTGGTGTAGAGATAGAGATGGTGCTGTGGTTGTTTGGTGTCGTGTGCATGATGGCAACATTACAAAGCTCAGCCGATGAAGAGAAAGAGGAGAAAGGGTACGTAAGATTTATTGGTTGATGATTTTTGAAAGGTTGGATTGAAATTTCTGTTTATTTTCATATATTCAACCATTTGTATTTACAGAAATACAGTTGCCTTTAAGTATAACTCCCAGGCATGTCAGACTGAAGTCTTTTATTTTTTATTTTTTATTTTTGTGAGGTAGATCAGCCCTGAGTTAACATCCACGCCAATCCTCCTCTTTTTTTGCTGAGGAAGACTGGCCCTGAGCTAACATCGGTGCCCATCTTCCTCCACTTTATGTGGGATGCTGGCACAGCATGGCCTGACCAGTGTGTCGGTGTGTGCCCGGGATCCGAACCCGGGCCACCAGCAGTGGAGCACATGCACTTAACCGCTATGCCATGGGGCCGGCCCCCAGACTGCATTCTTAAATGTAAGACAAAGTGTCCAAGAGATAGAAATATAAACTGTTTTGTTGCATTCCCATTTATGTACTTGTGAAATCATGATGAAAAAATATCAGCTAAGGGTAACCTTTCAAAACTGGAGCTAATTTCTAGGAATCTCACAAAAGACATTACATTTCTGGGAATCTCAGAATAGGCCTCACAGCCAGAAGGAGCATAACTGAGGAATAGGCTTATCTTCACCATGGCCCTGCCTTAGTTTAGGTTTTCCTATCTCTTCACACACTGTCTTAAGGTTGTAAATAGCAAGCCAGAGCAATATTTTTTACGTTATTCCATAGACTGCTGAAACTTGTGTTTTGCCTTGTGCAACAGAATATATGGAGAAGGAGATAATTTTTGCTAAAAGAGTTGATATTTGCCTTAATGTTCATATTTGTGAGTTTTTAGCAAGTTAATTGTATGATTGTTTCTAGTACTCCCTTCAGGTACCTACTTACACCTTCCATGCAAAAAAGTGTTCAAAATAAAATAAAGAGCCTTAACTGGGAAGAAATGGAAAAAAGCCCATGCATTCCTGAAATAAGTGATTCTGAGTTTTGTGTCCGTATTCCTGGAGGAGGTATCACAAAAACACTCTACGATGAGGGGTGAGTTTGTTTGCTTGGCTGTTCATTTGTTCCCCACCTCATTTAAAAATGAAAGAAGATAATTGGGAGAGTGTGTTGGATTACTTACTGGAACTTGGAAAATATATTTGAAAGATAGGTACTGTATTGCATTCAGGGGAAAGACTGAAATTTGGTTATAGGAGAATTGGTCCCTGAAAAGCCATATTTAATGCTTTGTTATATGTGGCATGTTAGAGATCCTGATACTTATTCTATGCAACCTCTACAATCTTTTTTTTTTGATGGTGGTGAAATATACATAACATTAAATTAACCATTTTTAAGTGTACAATTAAGTGGCATTAAATATAGTCGTGGTGTTCTATACCCATCACCACTATCCACTTTCAGAACTCTGTCATTGTTGTAAATAGAAAATCTGTACTCATTAAATAATAACTCCTATTTTACTTTTGTAAAATCAATAATAATGTCCTCACTTTCATTTCTGATTTTAGTAATTTGTCTTCTTGCTTTTATTCTGAGTCAGTCTGGCTAAACGTTTGTCAATTTTGTTGATCTTTTCAATAACTAACTTTTGGTTTTATTGATTTTCTCTGTTGTTTTTCTGTTTTCAATTTTATTTATCTCCACTCTAATCTTCATTATTTCCTTCCTTCTCCTAGCTTTGGGTTTCGTTTGCTCTTCATTTTAAGTTCCTAAAATGCAAACTTAAGTTACTGATTTGAGAAATTTCTTCTTTTTTAATGTATGTGTTTACAGCTGTAAATTTCCCTCTTAGCACTGCTTTAGCTACATCCCTTAAGTTTAGTATGTTGTGTTTTCATTTTCATTCATCCCTGAGTATTTTCTGATTTCCTTTGTGATTTCTTCTTTGACCCATTGGTTGTTTGATTTCCACATATTTGTGAATATTCTAGTTTTCCTTCTGTTGTCAATTTCTATTGTCATTCTATTGTGACTGAAAAAAACACTTTGTATGATTTGAATCTTTTTAATATATCAAGTCTCATTTTTGTGCCCTAACAAATGGTCTATCCTGGAGAATGTTCCATGTGCACTTGAGAAAAATGTGTATTCTGCTTTTGTTGGGTGGAGTGTTCTGTATATATCTGTTAGTTCTAATTGGTGTATAGTGTTGTCGAAGTCTTCTATTTCCTTATTAATCTTCTGTCTATTTGTTCTATCCATTATTGAACGTGTGGTATTGAAGTCTCCAGTTATTATTGTAGCACTGTCTATTTCTCCCTTCAGTTCTGTCAGTGTTTGCTTCATATACTTTGGGGCTCTTGTTTTGTGTGTATATGTTTATATTTATTGCATCTTCTTGATGGATCGACCTTCTTATCAATATATAATGGCCTTCTTTGTCTCTCGTAACAGTTTTTGACTTAAAGTCTATTTTGTCTGATACTAGTACAGCCATCCTGCTCTCTTTTGGTTACTGTTTGCTTAGAATATCTTTTTTCATCTTTTCATTTTCAAACCATATGTGTCCTTACATCTAAAGTGAGTCTTTCGCAGACAGCACATCGTTGGATTGTGTTTTTTTTAATCTATTCTGCCAATCTCTGTCTTTTGATTGGAGAGTTTAATCCATTTACCTTAAAAGTAGTTCCTAATAAGGACTTCTGTTATTTTGCTTTTTGTTTTCTATATGTCTTATACCTTCTTTTTCTTTTTACTGCCTTCTTTTGTGCTTAGTTGATTTTTTGTAGTGATGTGTTTTAATTCTCCTCACATCTCCTTTTGTGTATATTCTATAGATATTTACTTTGTGATTATGATGGCGATTGCATGTAACATCTTATAGTTATAACAATCTAATTTGAGTTGATACTAACTTCAGTTGCATGCAAAAACTACTCCTATACACGCTGTCCCCCCCGTTATGATATTGTTGTCTCAAATTACATCTTTATACGTTGTGTGCCCAAAAACATAGATTTATAGTTATTTTTATGCATTTGTCTTTTAAATACTCTATAGTCATTCTTGATTAGTCTTCAGGAATTGTGAACATTTTGAAGGCAAGTAAAAGTGAAGATGGAACCTAGAAAGAGATCTTTTCTCTTTTAGCCTCTCTTTTGGTAAATTGATTTATACGTTCATGCCTGGCTGCCATCAGATTTGTAGGCAGTTACACTATCCCTCTTTTTACCTGCTTTATCCCCAGCCTCCTGTTTCATAGACTGGAGGCTAAGTGCAGGGCTGAGCAGTAGGCCTTGCTGTATGCTTTACTCTCTCTGACTCTTCCTCCTTTCTGGGAATCGATGTGCCTGATAAGTTCATGGGAGACAGAGCTAATGGTTATGAAAAGGGGGAGGGGCAGCTGTTTAGAGGGTGGCTTCTGCTGCTTCTCGAGCTCATATAGAATACTCTCTACCTCTCGTGAAGAGAAATAAAGGAGGAGAATCCCTCTGGTGCCCTCAGCAGTGGCTTTAGAGAGTTGGGTAGAGCTAACCCTAGAAAAAACATATATCCCCACTACCATTGCTCAGAGTCAGCCAATAAATCTGCCTCTTTACTTAACATAAGAAATATCAGGAGGGGCTGACTCCGTGGTGTAGTGATTATGTTTGGGGCACTCTGCTTTGGCAGCCCCGCTTCACAGGTTTGGATCCCAGGTGTGGACCTACTCCACTCATCAGCCATGCTGTGGCGGTAACCCACATACAAAACAGAGGAAGATTCACACAGCATGTTAGCTCAGGGCCAATCTTCCTCAAGCAAAAAAAGAGAAAGATTGGCAACAGATGTTAGGTCAGGGCAAATCTTTCTCAGGAAAAAAAAAGAAATATCAGGAGTATAAAGCTAGCATTGCAAAATAGAATGACTGGTTTGCTTGCTCTGAAATCTATGTTGTGACTTCTGCGTGACCTGAAGAAGTCATAATAGTAGTAATAGTAATAGAAGTAGTAGTTATGGTAATAGTAGCAAATTGTGCCTGGTACTGTTCTGTGCACCTCACATGTATTAAGTCATTTAATTCTCATAATAACCATTATTAACTGTGTGTTATAAATAAGAAAGTTGAAGAGCACAAGGTTAAGTAACTGCTAAGTCATACAGGTAGTAAATGACAGAGACAGGATTCAAACACAGACATCTGGCCCCAAATCCTGCACTTTTAAACACTTCACCCATGGTCCAGGATCACAGTGAGCTTTATTGTTTGTCTAAAAGTTGAACCTATTCCTTGTTACAAGCATACTTCGTTCTTATTGCGCTTCACTTTATTGCATTTCACAGATGTTGCATTTTTGTGACTCTTCTGAATTTTTGTTTGTGGTTACCATGTGGTTTTTATAAAAGGTGTCATAGATAAGATAGTCCTTTTTCTGCTGATAGCCTCTTATCTTCATTTGCCTATGCAGGTTCTGTCCTTTTCCTTTTCTCCTTATGTTTTTGTTGTCACAAATTATCCCTTTTTTGTGTTGTGAATTTGTTACCAAATTGAAGTGGTTATAGTTATTATTCATGCTTCTTTTCCCTTTAATCTTCATGTTATAATTAAGTGTCTACTATCCTTTTCTGATACAGATTTGCAGTTTTCTGATTCTATTTATCACCTTTCTTTAAAGCTTTGTATACCCTTGCCTTTCCGTTTCAGGTAGGAGGGCTCCTTTCAACATTTCTTGTAAGACAGGTTTAGTGGCAGAGACTTCCTTCAGCTTTTGTTTGTCTGGAAAAGCCTTTATTTCTCCTTCATATCTGAAAGATAACTTTGCTGGATAGAGTGTTCTTGACTGACAGTTTCTATCTTTCAGTATTTTGACGCTACTCTCTCCTGGCCTGTAGGGTTTATGCTGAGAAATCTGCTGATAGTCTAATGTGATTCCTTTGTAGGTTATTTTCTTTTTCTCCCTGGCCACTTTTAATATTCTCTCTTTGTCATTGATTTTATCATGTGTGACATGTGACATATTATCATGTGTCTTAGAGAAAGTCTTTTTGTGTTGAGATAATTAAGTGTCCTATTAGCTTCATAGATTTGTATATCTGGTTCCTTCCCCAGGTTTGGGAAGTTCGCAGCTATTATTTCTTTA
The DNA here is from genome assembly GCF_020826845.1 of Diceros bicornis minor. Taxonomy (NCBI): domain Eukaryota; kingdom Metazoa; phylum Chordata; class Mammalia; order Perissodactyla; family Rhinocerotidae; genus Diceros; species Diceros bicornis. The sequence goes on along the minus strand of NC_080755.1, from coordinate 11,653,104 downwards.
AATAAGCTATCTGCTCCCTTCTCTCTCTCTTCTCCTTCTGGGATACCCATTACCCTTATGTTGCCCTTTCTAATAGAGTCAGATAATTCTCATAGAACTTCTATGTTTTTTTTAAAGTCTTGGTTCTCTCTCCTTTTCTACCTGCATCATTTCTAGGTTTCTGTCTTCCATATGATCTGCTCTATTTCCAATGCTTTCTAATGCATTCTTCATCTTATTTATTGAATTCAGCTCCGTAATTTCTGTTTGTTTTTTCCTCAGAGTTTCAATCTCTTTGGTCAAGTATTCCTTCTGTTCATTGATTTCATTCCTGAGCTCGTTGAATTGCCTTTCTGAGTTTTCTTGTAGCTCCTTGAGTTTTTTCATGACCTCTGTTTTGAATTCTTTATCAGATAGATCACAAACTTCCGTGACTTTATGTTTGGTTTCTGGAGAATTGTTTTCTTTATGTAGTACCATGGTACCATGACTTATTGTGCACTTGTTGTAGCAAACATGTTTTTTTGTTTAAGTATAGCTTTGTTTTGATTCAAACTTTTCAACTGCTTGGAGATTAGAAGCCTTTCTTTTGTTTTTCAGTAGGTGGCGCTGTAGTGCTAGTTTTTTGTCTCTCTCACCTGAGCTGCCTCTGGTATATTTGGACATCTGCACAATCCACCCACCCTTGGCTTGGCCTCTCTTTGAGGTGTCGTGGGTATTCTTATGGTTGCCGCTTGCACTTCTCGGAGGTCACTGTTGCCTTGCTGATGACGCTGCGATCACCGGCTTTGCCACAGGGGCGCAGGATGGCTAATGCCTCATGCCTCAACCAAGTCCAGGATCACCTGGGTCGGAGCCCTGGTGGAGGGAGGAGGAGGAGATTGGGGAGGGAGCCAGGTACCTGGGGCACCATCTCAGCTGTTGCCTATTACCTTGTGGTCATAGGCACCACTGCAATTGGGATGTCTGAGTTCTGTGCACACCTCCACAGTTGCTACCAGGCTCGAGGGGAGGGCGGCAGGATCATGGGGCTCCGCTTCCACTGCTGCTCTGCTTCCCTTGGCCACAGGTGCCCCCATGCCTGGCTGGCTGGAATCGCATGTGAGCCTCTGCTGCTGCTCACCAAATTCTCTCGGGCTGTGGGTGGCCAGGATCCAGGATCCTGGGCTTTACCTTTGCTGATCCCCCATTTAGCCTTCTCTGTATGCTCCGGTTCACCCACCTTTGTGTGGATCTTTCTGGTGTCCTGGTGTGTTGTGCAATTTAGCCTTTGTTGGGTTATGGATGTTTTATTCACTGTGGATTGAAGGGGAGAGACAAAAGGATTCTCTCACACTGCCGTGATGATGATATCTGATATTGCAATTTTTTTTACAAGGCTCTCCGTCAGCAAAAAGATTATGACTCGATAAAGCCTCAGATGACAGTTAACATTTTTTAGCAATAAAGTTTTTTTCTTTCCTCCCCGAAGCCCCGTTACATAGTTGTATATTTTTGTTGTAGGTCCTTCTTGTTCATCTGTGGGAGCTGCCACCACAACATGGCTACTGACAGCCAAGTAGTTCCACACCCGGGAACCAAACCTGGGCCACTAAAGTGGAGCGCACCGAACTTTAACCACTGGGCCATCAGGGCTGGCTTGCAATAAAGTATTTTTTAATTAAGATATATACATTGTTTATTTAGAAACAATGTTATTGCACACTTAATAGACTACAGTTTAGTGTAAACATAACTTTTATGTGCACTGAGAAACCAAAAAATTTGTGTGACTCACTTTATTGTGATATTCACTTTATTGCAGTTGTCTAGAACTGAACCCACGATATCTCCAAGGTATGCCTGTATTTGTAATTATTTATGCCCCTGCTTTCTTTCTGAAGATATTTGACTTCTCTGTCAGAAAGGATGCAGGCTTCTCAACTTGTTTTCCCGGTACAACTTGTTTTGTCATCTCTGGCCATACTTACATATCATTCTAGCATTCTCTTTTTCCCTGAAAACCTACTCTATTCTTATTAAAGCCATCATTTCCTTCAACTTTTCTTTTTTTCCTAGTCCTTCACCCATTTGTGTTTTTACTTCTTTTCTTGTCTGGCTTATTCCCATAATAAATATATCATTTCAACTATTCTCCTACAGCCTGGAAGCCCTGGCTACAGATCATTCTCTGCCCCTGCCCTGCAAACGTTCAGCTTTGAATCCTTCTCCTGCTTCATTCAGTCCCATCGTGTGTGGCCCTGCTGCTGTATCAGCCTGCTCGGGCTGCCATAACAAAATATCAGACTGGGTGGCTTCAACAGCTGAGATTTATTTCCTCAGAGTTCTGGAGGCTAGAGGTCTGAGATCAGGGTGCCAGCGTGGTTGGGTTATAGTGAGGGCCCCCTTCCCAGCTTGCAGATAGCCACCTTCTGGCTGTACCATCACATGGCAGAGAGAGAGCTCTCTCTCCCTCTCTTATGAGGCCACAGTCCTGTCGGGTTAGTGCCCCACCCTTATGACCTTGTTTAACCTTAATTACCTCCTAGAGATCCTGTCTCCAGATATAGTCACATTGAGGGTTAGAGCTTCAACATACGAGTTTTGGAGGGACACGATTCAGTCCATAGCAACTGCTATCAAGGTCTCTTAATTGATTCTCCTGCCTCCTCCATTCTTTTTTTTTTTTTTTTGAGGAAGATCAGCCCTGAGCTAACATCCGTGCTAATCCTCCTCTTTTTGCTGAGGAAGACTGACTCTGAGCTAACATCTATTGCCAATCCTCCTCCTTTTTTTTTTTTTTTTCTTCCCCCAAAGCTCCAGTAGATAGTTGTGTGTCATAGCTGCACATCCTTCTAGTTGCTGTATGTGGGACGCGGCCTCAGCATGGCCGGAGAAGCAGTGCGTCAGTGCGCACCCGGGATCCGAACCCAGGTCGCCAGTAGCGGAGCGCGCGCACTTAACCGCTAAGCCATGGGGCCGGCCCGTCCATTCTTACCCACTCTGATCCATCTCAGCAGTGTTGTTAGAATTAACTTTCTAAAATGCAAAACTGATCACAATACTCCCTGAATAAAATCGATCAGCAATTTTAGTTGCTTTTTGCAGAATCTGGTTCATACTCCTTAATATGCTATAAAGGCCCTACAGGATCTCCTTACCTGGCTCGTTATCCACCTTGCGCTCTGTACTCCAGCTCAACTACCGGCAGTCATGGTTTCCTAACAGCTGTCTCTTTCTTCCTCGCCTTTGTTCCCTCTCCTTTTCTCCTCTTGTCTCCCTTGCAAAAACCTACCCAGTTTCCAAGAGTCAGCTCACACTTCACTTCCTCTGCAACTTGCTTGAGCAATTTACTACTCTCTTTGTACTCCCGCTGCACTCCACCCCTTCAAACTGACTTCTTATTTCTTCACAAATCAGTCTCCCACTTTTGCTTCTGACCGTGTCAGAGCAACTGACAGTCAGTCAGTTGCTGACTGTCAGAGCAAGTCAGAGCATCAGACTTGCTCTCCTGCCATAAACAACTGGAAACTGGACAGAATGAAGGAAAAAACTGTTTTTCAGACATTGCACAACAAGCAGCACACAACTGTGATCCCTGAGAGGAGGCAAATAAGGTCCTCTAATTGCCCCAACTTTCTGCTTGGAGATGCTTTCTGGACTGCAGCCCAGGGAGGGGGAGGAAACTCAAGCAGAGCACTGCAGTGTTGCTGAGTTTGACAAGCCAAGAGATCAGAGTTCGGGAAGGCCAAGACAACTGGAAAATATAGGGCAGAGAACCAGAGAGGAGGGAGCTACTCAGAAGAACTCCTCTAGGGTCTCCCTGAGTCTTTTGCTGAATTCTAAGCCACACGTGTGTAGGGTGAAACTCCATGAGGCCAAAGAACAACTTCTGGGTAGCTGTAACTTGTCCACAAAGTTAGCAACAATAAAAAATATTATAAAAGTTAGACATACTCATTATAGAACATTTGGAAAATGTAGAATAGTCAAAAGAAGTAATATTTAAAATATTCAAGTTCTGTCACCCATAAGTAACTATCACTACTAATTTTTTTTGAGGTCACATTGATTTATAACAATATGTATGTTTCAGGTGTACATCATTGTATTTCGACTTCTGTATAGACTGCATCATGTTCACTACCAAAAGTATAGTTTCCATCCCTCAACATACACATGTACCCCTTTACCCCTTTTGCCCTCCCCCTGCCTGTTTCCCCTCTGGTAACCACCAATCTGTTTTTCGTATCTATGTGTGTGTGTGTTTATCTTGCACATATGAGTGAAGTCATAAGGTAATTGTCTTTCTGTGTTTGACTTATTTTGCTCAGCATAATATCCTCAGGGTCCACCCATGTGGTCGCAAATAGCACAATTTTGTCCTTTTTTATGGCTGAGTAGTATTCCATTGTATAGATGTACCACATCGTCTTTATTCATTCATCTGTTGATGGGCGCTTAGGTTATTTCCAAGTCTTGGCTATTGTGAATAATGCTACAGTGAACATAGGGGTGCTTAGATCTTTTCAAATTAGTGTTTTTGAGTTCTTTGGATAAGTATTCAGAAGTGGAATAGCTGGATCATATGGTATTTCTATTTTTAATTTTTTAAGAAATCTCTTCACTGTTTTCCGTAGTGGCTGCACCAATTTACATACCCCCCAGTAGTATATCATGGTTCCTTTTTCTCCACATCCTTTCCAACACTTGTTATTTCTCATCTTGTTAATTATAACCATTTTAGCAGGCGTGAGGTGATGTCCCAATGTAGTTTTTATTTGTTTTTCTTTATTAGTAATGTTGGACATCTTTTCATGTGCTTGTTGGCCATCTATATATCTTCTTTGGAAAAACATCTGTTCAGATCCTCTGCCCATTTATTGATCAGCTTGTTGATTTTGTTGTTGTTGAGTTCCATGAATTCATATATTTTGAAGATTAACCCCTTGTTGGATATAGGATTTGCAAATATTTTCTCCCAGTTGGTGGGTTGTCTTTTCGTTTTGTTGATAGTTTCCTTTGCTGTGGAGAAGCTTTTCAGTTTGATGTAGTCCCATTTGTTTATTGTTTCTTTTGTTTCCCTTCCCTGGTGAGACATGGTATTCAAAAAGATAATGCTAAGGCTAATGTCAAAGAGTGTACTACCTATGTTTTCTAGGAGTTTTATGGTTTCAGGTCTTACATTCAAGTCTTTAATCCATTTTGAGTTAATTTTTGTGTATGGTATAAGATAATGGTCTACTTTCATTCTTTTGCACATGGCTGTCCAGTTTTCCCAACACTATTTATTGAAGAAACTTTCTTTTCTCCATTGTAGTGTTCTTGACTCCTTTGTCGAAAAATTAGCTGTCCATAGATGTCTGGGTTTATTTCTGGGCTCTGAGTTCTAGTCTATTGATCTGTGTGTGTTTTTCTGCCAGTACCATGCTGTTTTGATTACTATAGCTTTGTGGTATATTTTGAAATCAGAGAGCTTTATTCTTTTTTCTCAGGATTGCTTTGGCTATTTGGGGTCTTCTGTTGTTCCATATAAATTTTAGGATACTTTCCTCTATTTCTATGAAAAATGTCATTGGGGTTCTGATTGGAATTGAATTGAATCTGTAGATTGCTTTAGGTAATATGGACATTTTAGCTATGTTAATTCTTCCAATCCATGAGCACAGAATATTTTTCCGTTTCTTTATGTCTTCAGTTTCTTTCAATAATGTCTGATAGTTTTCAGTTTATGGGGCTTTCACCTCATTGGTTAAATTTATTCCTGGGTGTTTTATTCTTTTTTTGCAATTGTATGTGGGATTGTATTCCTGATTTCTCTTTCTCCTAGTTCGTTGTTAGTGTAAAGAAATGCAGTTGATTTTGTACCCTGCAACTTTACAGTCTTCGTTAATTATTTCTAATAAGTTTCTAGTGGATTCTTTAGTGTTTTCTATATAGAGATCATGTCATCTGCAAATAGTAACAGTTTTACGTCTTCCATTCCAACTTGGATACCTTTTATTTCTTTTTTTGCCTAATTGCTCTGGCTAGGACTTCCAATACTATGCTAAATAAGAGTGGTGAGAGTGAGCATCCTTGTCTTGTTCCTGTTCTTAGAGGAATAGCTTTTGGTTTTTCACCATTGAGTATGGTGTTGGCCATGGGTTTGTCATATGTGGCCTTTAGTATATTGAGGTACTTTCCTTCTATACCCATTTTATTCAGAGTTTTTATCATAAAGGGATGTTGAGTTTTGTCAGATGCTTTCTCTGCATCTATTGAAATGATCATGTGACTTTTATTCTTTGTTTGCTTAATGTGGTGTATCACATTGATTGATTTGTGGATGTTGAACCATCCATGCACCCCTGGAATAAATCCCACTTGATTATGGTGTATGATCCTATAATGTATTATTGTATTAGAGTTGTTAATATTTTGTTGAGGATTTTTATATCTAGGCTCATCAGCATTATTGGCCTGTAATTTTCCTTTTTTGTGTTGTCCTTATCTGGTTTTGGTATCAGGGTAATGTTGGCCTCGTAAAATGGATGAGGAAGCATCCCATCCTCTTCAATGTTTGGAAGAGTTGGAGAAAGATAGGAATTAAATCTGCTTTCAGTGTTTGGTAGAATTTATCAGAGATGCCTTCTGGTCTTGGACTTTTGTGTTTTGGGAGGTTTTGATTACTGTTTCAATCTCTTTACTTCTGATTGGTCTATTCAGATTCTGAGTTTCTTCTTGATTCAGTTCTGTGAGGTTGTATGATTCTAAGAATTTATCCATTTCTTCCAGATTATCCAATTTGTTGGCATATAGCTTTTCATAGTATTCTCTTATAATCCTTCGTAATTCTGTGGTGTCCGTTGTAATTTCTCTTTCATTTCTGATTGTATTTGAGCTTTCTCTTTTTTTTTCTTAATGAGTCTAGCTAAGTGTTTGTCAATTTTCTTTGTCTTTTCAAAGAACTAGCTCTTAGTTTCACTCATCATTTCTGTTGTCTTTTTAGTCTCTATTTCATTTATTTCTCCTCTGGTTTTTATTATTTCCTTCCTTCTCCTGACTTTGGTCTTCATTTGTTCTTCTTTTTCTGGTTCTTTTAGGAATAGTGTTAGATTGTTTATTTGAGATTTTTCTTGTTTCTTGAGGTAGGCCTGTATTGCTATATACTTTCCTCTTAGTACTGCTTGTGCTGCATCCCATAAGTTTTGGTATGTGTGTTTTCATTTTCATTTGTTTCCAGGTATTTTTTTATTTTTTCTTTGATTTCTTCATTGATCCAGTAATTGTTCAGTAGTGTGTTGTTTAGTCTCCACATATATGTAACTTTTCCAGCTTTCTTCTTGTAGTTGTTTTCTAGTTTCATACCATCATGGTCAGAAATGACGCTTGATATGATTTCAGTCTTCTTAAATTTATTGAGGCTTGTTTTGTTTCCCAACATATGATCTGTCTTGGAGAATGTTCCATGTGCACTTGAGAAGAATGTGTATTCTGCTGCTTTCAGATGGAATATTCTGTATATATCTATTAAGTCCATCTGGTCTAGTGTTTCATTTAAGGCCAGTGTATCCTGTCGACTTTCTGTCTGGATGATCTATCCATTGATATAAGTGGTGTGTTAAAGTCCCCTATATTATTTTGTTGCTGTCAGTTTCTCCCTTTAGGTCTGTTAATAGTTTCTTTATATGCTTTGGTGCTCCTGTGTTAGGTTCATATATATTAATAAGTGTTATGTCTTCTTGGTGGAATGCCCCTTTTATCATCATATAATGTCCATCTTTGTCTCTTGATCTTTTTTTGGCTTAAAGTCTATTTTTTCTGATACAAATCTGGCTATTCCTGCTTTCTTTTGGTTGCCATTTGCTTAGAGTATCATCTTCACTCTGAGCCAATGTTTGTCCTTGGAGGTGAGATAGGTCTGTTGGAGGCATCGTATTGTTGGGTCTTGTTTTTAATCCATCCAGCCACTCTGTGTCTTTTGATTGGTGAATTCAATCCAATTACATTTAGAGTGATTATTGATATACTTGGGCTTAATACTGCCATTTTAACTGCTGTTTTCAAATTGTTCTATATTTCCACTATTTCTTTTTCCCTGTATCTCTGTCTGCCGTTTTAGTTCGGTGAGTTTCTGTGATGTTTTTCTCAGTTTCCTGTTCATTTATGTGTGACTCTGCTCTGATTTTTTGTTTTGTGGTTACTTTGAGGTTTGTATAAAAGATCTCATAGATGACATAGTCCTTTTTCTGCTTATAACATCTTACCTCCATTAGCCTATGCACATTCCATTCTTTTCCTCTTCCTCTTCTATGTTTTTGTTGTCACAAATTATCTTTTTTGTGTGTGTTGTGAGTTTGTTACTAAATTTAGGTGATTATAGTTATTTTTTATGCTTTCTTTCTCTTTAGCCTTTATGTTATAATTAAGTGTTTACTAACTTATTCTGATACAGAGTTGCAATTTTATGATTCTGTTTCTCTATTTGTCACCTTGCTGGAAGCTTTGTAAACCTTTGCCTTTTTGTTTCAGGTAGGAGAGTTCTTCTCAACATTTCTTGTAAGGCAGGTCTAGTGGCAGTGGACTCCCTCTGCTTTTGTTTGTCTGGGAAAGCTTTTATTTCTCCATATCTGAAGGATAACTGCTGAATAGAGTATTCTTGGCTGATAATATTTTGAATATATCACTCTCCTCTCCTAGCCTGTAGAGTTTCTGCTGAGAAATCTGCTGATAGCCTGGTGGGAGTTCCTTTGTAAGTTTTTCTCTCTTTGGCTGCCCTTACTATTCTTTCTTTGTCATTGACTTTTGACAGTTTTAATATAATATGCCTTGGAGGTCTTTTTGCATTAAGATAATTAGAAGTTCTATTAGCTTCATGTACTTGTATATCCAGTTACTTCTCCAGGTTTGGGAAGTTCTCAGCTATTATTTCTTTAGATAAGCTATCTGCTCCCTTTTCCCTCTCTTCTCCTTCTAGGATACCCATTATCTTTATGTTGCTTTTCCTAATTGAGTTGGACATTTCTCATAGGATTTCTTCATTTTCTTTAAATCTTAGTTCTCTCTCTTCCACCAGAATCATTTCTAGATTTTTATCTTCGAGCTCGCTAATTCTCTCTTCCATATGGTCTGCTCTGTTTCCAATGCTTTCTACTTTATTTTTCACCTCATTAATTGTGTTCTTCATCTCCAGAATGTGTTTGGTTTTTTTTAGAGTTTCAATCTCTTTGGTGAAGTACTCCTTCTTTTCATTAATTTTATTCCTGAGCTCATTGAACTGTCTTTCTGAGTTTTCTTGTAACTGGTTGAATTTCTTCGTGACTGCTATTTTGAATTTTCTGTCAGTTAGATTGCAGTCTTTGTGACTTCAAGTTTGGTTTCTGGAGAGTTGTCATTTTCTTTCTGTGCTACCATGTTACTGTAGTTCTTTATGGTGCTTAATGACTTGTTCCTCTGCCGGCGCATTTGTGGTAGTAACACCTTTCTTATTTGGGTAAGGCTTTGGTTATTTTGATTCTGAACTACTTCTGGTTGTATTTGAGAGTCTGCTCTCTCTACCCTCCACCGCCTCTGCCAGAGGTATCATCAATGTGCTCCTTGCACTGCTTGTGCCTCCAAGATTGCTGTTGCCTTGCTGTTTAAGATATCACTGCAGTCGCAGGTGTCCCCACTGGAATCACCAGGCTGCAAGCACCTCTGCTGCTTTCAGGGTTGCATGGGTCTCGTGTTCCCCCACTGGTTCTCTGTGGGCTCTCCATGGGCTCGCGTGCTGCTACCACATGGACCACCTGTGCTGCTGCTCCCAGGTTATCTCTGGGAGATGGCAGCACCGCTGCTTGGGGCACTAGGTGCATGGGTGTCACTGCCGCTGCCAGGGTCTCAGGGTCTTGTATGTAGCCCCCGCTGCCAGTAGGGCCAGTGTCACGGGGGGCTGGGTCACAGATACTGCTGCGTTTCCTGAAGCCTCAGGGTGCAGGTGCCACCTGCCACTGCTGGGGGAGGGGCAGGAGCTGAGCCAGGAGTTGTATTGCTGCTCCTCCAGCCTCTGGTCTCTGGTGCCACTGTGCTTTGTGAAATCTCAGGTCAGGGCCCCACCACCAGTGCCAGGGGTATCCACGTTTTGGATGCAGCTCCCACTGCTGGGTGGGCAGGTGTTGCAGTCACAGCCACTGGGGAAGGTGATGGGGGCTGTTCCCTTAGTTCCACTGCCTCCTGGAGGCTCGGTTCACCTACTTTAAGGTGTATGAATATATGGATCTCCAAGGCATTCTGGTGCACTGTGCAAGGAGGCCTTTGTTGATCACTGGTTGTCCCATTGGTTGTAACTTAGAGGAGAGAGACACAGGGAACAACTCATTCCACCATGATGCTGACATCACCCCCCCACACTACTAATTTTTTGATCTTTCTTCCCAGCTTCTTTAAAGTATAGTTGAATTGCATGTATGTATCTGCAAGATAGTGCAACCCTAACGTTTGTAACGTTAGAGTTCATCCTATTCAAAGATTTTTCTCACAAAATCAATTTTCTTTTAATTTTTCGTAGCAAATCTTTTATTCATTTATACCAAGCCAATGTTTAATGTTCAGTGCAATTATATATTCATTGGAATAAAGAATTTTTGAAATTGAAAAAAAAAACCTTATCATACCGCTTATAGAATTTTGAATCCTTTTTTTCCCTCAGTGCGTATCATGATTATTTGCTGAATTTTTCCTAATGTACATATTTTGCCTTCCCATTATTAGAACAAATATGTGTTCTGGTCTCTGGAAAAGATAGTATTAGTTACTCTAATAATAAATGATGGCAGTGGTGTGGCTGATCTGGGATCCCTTATGTTTAATTGGAATAGAAGTATATTTGTAATTTAATAAGAATATATTTCAGGTGCTAGATTTTAATGTCACAGAAAGTAATAAAATAAGTCATTCTCCACTTACCTTTTTTACAGAGAGAACCAGAGGATGGTATTAAACTGTTATTCTACTATTTGCGTTACAGAGTAGTAGAAGAGGCACTGTGAGTTCAGGACTGTCCCCCTGCACTTTTCAAGCTAGAGCCTTTAAAATGAAGGCACAGCCAGGGAGGCCAGCCTTCCCCACACAGGAGACATTTCTAAGGCTGTCATAGCATGAATATTTAGGAACTAGAATCTTCTGAGCCATCACAGCTCACAGTGCTTCCATACAAAGCTTGAGAGCCTTTAAGATACTTGAGAACTATGTACTGAGATGGTATAATTAATGCTAACAAGTTCCAGTTCCTTTTTTTTTTTTTCAATTTTATTTATTTATTTATTTAATCTTTTTGTGAGGAAGATCAGCCCTGAGCTAACATCCGATGCCAATCCTCCTCTTTTTGCCGAGGAAGGTGGGCCCTGGGCTAACATCCATGCCCATCTTCTTCTCCTTTATATGGGACGCTGCCACAGCATGGCTTGACAAGCGGTGCGTCGGTGCAAGCCTGGGATCCGAACCTGCAAACCCTCAGGCCGCTGAAGCAGAGGGTGCACTTAACTGCTACACCACCAGGCCGGCCCCTACAACTTCCAGTTTCTAATGTTGAGAGACTGAGATGCTGTGTTAGACTCTCCTGGTACACCTGAGACTTCTGAACCTGCATGTCAGAGTCTCTTCCACATGTTAAATTCCCTGCTTAGCAGCCCAACTCACCTTTATTTCTGTAGCTCTCTGTCTGCCTATCACGTGCTCTCGACTTTTGGCATTACGTTTTTCTGGTACTTCTTGGTTTTCGGTGTTAGCAGTGATTTTTGCTTTTGTTGGCAAACAGCTTTTTGCATTGGTGTATCTCCATCTCATCACTATCTTGAGGCATTTAGAGCATAACAGTTAGGACACTGTTTTCATGTCAGAAGGACCTAAGTTCAAATCCCACCTCTGCCACTTCCTAGATAGAGAACTTTGAGCATGTTAACCATGGTTTAGTCCCTTTAGAGCTCAGTTGCCTCACAGTGATAGCTGACACTTACACAGCATTGACTGTGTATTCCACACTGTTTTAAGTACTTTGCCTCCGTTACCTCCTTTAAACCTCACAACAGGCTGTGAGGTCAGTTCTACTGTGACCCCTCCTTTACAGATGAGGAACACTAAAGCCCTAATTAAAAACTTGCCCAACATATGTGGTAAGTGCAGAGCTAGAATTTGAATCCAGGTATTCTGTCCTTCCCGTTATTTCAAACTGATGCATTCATAAAATGGAGACAATTATAACTTCCTCAAGGATTGTTATAGGGATTGAATCATAAAATATGCAGACAATGCTTAGCACATAATAATCACTCAATAAATGGAATCTGTAAGAAGTACTAGTTTCTTTCCCTTTAACTGTTCTGCTCTATTCTGCACTTTTCCTTTCCTGCTTTAGACTTTTTATTTGTTTGTTTTGTGAGGAAGATCAGCCCTGAGCTAACAGCTGTGCCAATCTTCCTCCATTTTGTACGTGGGACGCCTGCCACAGCATGGCTTGATGAGTGGTGCGTTGGTCTGCGCCTGGGATCTGGACCTGCAAACCCCGGGTGGCCAAAATGGAGCATGTGAACTTAACTACTATGCCACTGGGCCGGCTCCACGCTGCTTTAGATTGTTAATAACAAGGGTCTTGTTTTCTTTCAGTTTCTTTGCTGTGGTGCTTCCGGAAATCACTGTCTTCTGCAGTAGGTTTTGGGAGTAGATCAGAACATACCTCATGTGCTATAGCCATGGATAGAGGGTTTGTTTTTTCATGCAGCCTTGGTGTGAGGCACAAACTTGTGTATGCCCAGAGTGGGTGTTATGTGGTTCCTAGTCCTGTCCCCACAAATAGAAGAATATATCTGGGGCAAAGGGAGATAAATGAGTGATCTTATGATGTGGCATCTTCTCCTTGCCTGCAACCTGGCAGATTATCTTAGCTATAAAAACAGACATACTGGAATCAGTATCAGTGAAGAATACTTAATTATTATTTTTATTTGTTGTAGCTGTTCGAAAGAAATCCCAGTGGCAGTTCTGCTGAAATTTGTTTCAGAAGGAGACAATATCCCAGATGCATTAGGTCTTGTTGAGTATCTTAATGAATGGCTTCAGATAATCAAACCACGTGTAAGTTTTACTACAGCATAAACCTCTGATTTCTCTGGTTATGTATTCATAAACTTGCATTTTATATATTATATAAGTAGACCAAATAAGTGAAAGTTTATGTTAAATATAGACATAACTTTATATAGAATTTAGTTTAGCTGAAGTTTTGAAAAGGAAAGAGGGTAGGTAGTTAACCAACCTATTGTCTACAGCCCTCATTAAGGCTGATTTTCCAAAAAAGGAAAATCTGAAGTACTTCATTGTATTCATTGTCTTTGTTGCATTAATTATAATAGACAGCTTCTTACAAGAATAAACAAGTCTTGTTTGGAATTCAGGATTTTTTTTTTTTTTTAGGAAAGCACAAGGTATTACTATGTGAGCAATACTGTAGCTATTGAACGTGCATTATAATTAAAATGTTTTTCTCTATTATGAAATAAGAACGTTAAACCCAGGGAAATCAGGTAGCCTTTAGGCATAACAAGTACCATAAAGCTGCTTTATATGGTAGGTATCTGTCTTTTTAATTTGTGGCTTTTGCCAAGAAGAAATTGATACAAATCACACAGCACTGACTTTTTTTTTTTTTTTTTTTACCACCTATTCCTTTTGAATTTGGTTTTACTTGATGGACTCCATCCACAGAGATTCTGGCATGTCTTTATGATTTAGAACTTGAGGAAATTTATCTTCAGTTGAGATAAAGTCTTCTAGAAATTTATTATTTTCTTTTTCCTTGCAATAAAACTCAGCTAAAAGTGTCAAAACCAAAAGGAACAAAAAAAAATTAGAGAAAGGAGACTTGTGTAATACTTACATGTTAAAGGGAGATTTCTTGGTAAAATTGAGAGATTAAAATATTTTATTCTTCAGTTACAGAGCGATGACCCCACAGCATCTGCCTTGCCCTGGAAAATACCAAGTTCTTGGAGATTACTCTTTGGCAGTGGTCTTCCTCCTGCACTTTTTTGATCTGTTTTCAGTTTTATGCTTCATGTCCCAAGATACTTATTACCAACCCAACTGTTAAACAACTATGTGAAAAGTGATATTATCTGAGAATGTATTATGAAATGAATCTTTACTTTTCACAGAAAATCTTAAAGAAAAAAGGTTGTTTTTGCCATGACTTTCATGACATACAAAAAATGTAAATTTTGTACAATAAAATATTTCCTAAGTAATTTGTCTGAAATGTATTTTTATTTTTTTAACTCAGACTTCTGTATTAGTTTCCTATTTCTGCTGTAACAAATTACCACAAATGTAGTGGCTTAAAACAACAGAAATTTGAGCCAGCCCTGATGGCCTAGTGGTTAAAGTTTGGCATGCTCCACTTTGGTGGCCTGGGTTCGGTTCCCGGGCGTGGAACCACACACCACTCATCTGTCACTAGCCATGCTGTGGCAGCAGCTCACATAAAAGAACTACAAGGACTTACAACTAGAATATACAACTATGTACTAGGGCTTTGGGGAGGAAAAAAAAGAGAGAGAGGAAGATTGACAACAGATGTTAGCTCAGGGTGAATCTTTCCTGGGGGAGAAAAAAACCAGAAATTTATCATCTTACAATTCTAGAAATCAGAAGTCCAAAAATAAGTCTCACAGGCTGTGTTTTCTCTGGAGGCTCTAGGGGAGAATACATTTCCTACCCCTTTCCAGCTTCTACAAGCTGCCACATTCATTGGCTCATGACCCCTCCCTCCACCTTCAAATCCAGCAGCATAGCATCTTGAAATCTCTCTCCCTCTTTTACTTATAAGGACTCTTGTTATCACATTGGGCCCACTGCAGTAATGCAGAATAATTTCCCCATCTCAAAAGAGTTTTAGTATAAAGGAAATAATAAAAATAGTTTTCATTTTTGAGTACCTACTATTTTCCAGTCACTTTTTAAACATGATCTTACATATCTGCTGTTTGGCTGTGATATCTCTGTGCCTTGGCTTTCCCATCGTTAAAACAAGGGTTTATAATATTAAGGGGTACACCCTACTCCATAGCACTCAGTAAATGATTTATTTGTGATCTATAAATCATTCTGGGTTCTATAGCCTGTTACTGTTTCCCTTTTGGTTAAAATGTTGGGAGGAAGAGGGCATCAGCCAGATGGTGGACTAGAAAGTCCCAGCTCTCATTCACCACAGAAATGCCAACTTATCAATAATATATAGACTAAAATACCTTTATCAGAATTCCAGAAACCAGTTAAAAAGTTGCGATACCCCTGGCAAGCACAAAGTTAAGAACAGCTACATTGAAACTGGTAAGAAGATCTGTGTCATTTTACCTACAATTGCCCCTCTGCCAACCTGACAGTTCAGTGTAACTGGGAGAAAAGCACCTGCTCACAGTTTCTGGGTGGGTGGGAGAGTGGAGAAGAGTGAAACATGCACCCAACGTTCTGGCTTTTTGGAAGGCTGCTGGAGGGACTGGTTTCTGCCTCGACTGACTTGGAGTGCTGATGAAATTGGCATAGTTTAGATGCCTGGGGGCCGCTACAAGCAAAGGAGGGCAGGAGTGGCTTGTTGCAGCACCAGAGAGCCTGCAGTGCTGCATACAGGCCAGCACAGCTCTGCACACTTGGGAGAGGGCACCCACTTGCAGCTTCTCCCTCAGGAAAGAAAGAATGAATTGTGGGTCCAGCATTCCAACTTTTCAGAGGGCTGCCCAAGGGCCTCGTATCTGTCTCACCTGACTCATAGTAGTGATGGAGAGCCAGGATAATTGGGATACCGGGAGACCACTGAGAACAAAGGAGAGAATGGCACCTTGCTGCTGCAATACCAGAGAACCAGCAGTGCCACAAACAGACACAGAGATTAAGAGATTACAAGCTCCTGAAAAAAAAAAAAGCTGCCGATTTCTCTAGCTGGGAAAGTATACTCACAAGCCCAGAGAAATTGCATCCTCCAAAGAGGGTTTTAGAGGTCCCCAGAATCTCTAGCTAGGCTGATTGGTGAAGGTCTTCCCTGTAAGAAGAATGGGAGAGGTGGCTGTTCTGTCAAATGCATAAAACTCAGCAAAAAAATCACAAGGCACGAGAAGAAACAGAACCATGGCTCGAATAAAATAAATCTCCAGGGGGCCGGCCTGGTGGTGCAAGCGGTTAAGTGCGCGCACTTTGCTGAGGCAGCCTGGGGTTCGCCAGTTCAGATCCCGGGCGTGCACCAACACACCGCATGTTAAGCCATGCTGTGGCGGCATCCCATATAATGTAGAGGAAAATGGGCATGAATGTTGGTCCAGGGACAGTCTTCCTCAGCAAAAAAGAGGAGGATTGGCATTGGATGTTAGCTCAGGGCTGGTCCTCCTCACAAAAAAAATAAAATAAAAAAAAATAAATCTCCAGAAACTAATCCCAAGGAAGTGGAGATTTATGAATTATATGACAAAGAATTCAAATTAATTGTCTTGAAGCTCAGTGATCTATAAGAGAGCACAGACAACCAAATGAAATCAGGACAACAATGCATGAACAAAATGAAAGTATCAACAAAGACAAACTATTTAAAAACTCATACAGAAATTCTGGAACTGAAGAATACAATAATTGAATTGAAAAATTCACTAGAGGGGTTCAACAGCAGACTTGATCAAGCAGAAGAAAGAATCAGCAATTCTGATCATGGAAATTATCAAGTCACAGGAACAAAAAGAAAAAAGAATGAAGAAAAATGGAGAAAGCCTAAGGGACATATAAAACAGCATAAAATGGATCAATATAGCTATCATGAGAGTCCAAAAAGTAGAAAAAAGAGAGAAAGAGAAAAAGGTTATTTGATGAAATAAGGGCTGAAAACTGCTCTAATCTCAAGAAGGAAATGGACATCCAAATTTGAGAAGCTCAAAGGACTCCAATAGAATGAACTTAAACAGCCGCACACCGAAGACACTTTATAATCAAAAAAACTGTCAAAAGCCAAAGACAAAGGGACCAGCCTGGCATAGTGGTTAAGTTTGCACATTCTGCCTTGGTGGCCTGTGGTTCATGGGTTCAGATCCTGGGTGCAGGCCTAGACACTGCTGGTCAAGCCATGCTGTGGCAGCATCTCATGTGCCAAGTGGAGGAAGTTTGGCACAGGTGTTAGCTCAGGGACAATCTTCCTCAAGCAAAAAGGGGAAGATTGGTGGAGGAGTGACGTTAGCATCATGGCAGAGTGAGCTTTCCAGGAAACTCTTCACCCAATAAGATACAACAGAAGGGTCAGGCACAGACCAACAACAGACTCATACACAGCAAAAAGGAAGATTGGAAAGATCCACACTGCCGCACATCTGAGAGTGGACGTGCTGGGGCCCCGGGAGGAATTGGGGACAGGTAAGGAGAAATCCTCTTCCTTCCCATCAGATCAGCAATCCAGGTCCATGCAGCTCCCAGAGACAGGGGAGGGGCGGCCCTCAGTGGGGAAACCATAGCTCTTTGGGCTCTCTCAGCCAGTGGGAAACTCCCACACAGAGAACTCAGAACTGCTGCAGGGGTTCCATCAACATCTGAGCCCCCCAGGAGAGCAGATAATGAGGGGCCAGCAAGAAGCCCCCTACTCCTGGGACCCAGCAGGCAAAAGAGAGCCCCCCCTACCCAAGCCCCCTGGCATGCCTGACACTGCAGTTCAGCTGACCAGACCTGACAGAGCGGCAGGGCCGATCGCAGAGAGGAGCCGGGGCAGAGTGCAGGGGACGCAGATTACACAGCCCTTAACCCCCACACAGTAGCGGCAAGTGGAAACTGCAACCAGATATTTCCAGGATGAGGAAAAACAAAGCAAATACAGGAACCACAATGCAAAGGTACATGAAATAACCAGATCAGAAGGAAAATGACAAGCACCCAGAAACTAACCCTGAAGGCACAGAAATCCATAACCTAAATGACAGAGGTTTCAAAATAACTATCATAAAAAAAACTCAATGAAATACAAGATAAGAGACAAACAATTCAATGAGATAAGGCGTTCCTTCACAAAAGAGATTGAAATCATAAAGAAAAACCAATCAGTACTGATGGAGATGAAGAACACAATGGAGGAGATAAAGGGGAATCTTTAAAGAACAGAGCTGACAATATGGAGGAAAGAATTAGCATTATAGAGGATAGGTATACAGATATGCTCCAGATGGAGGTGGAGAGAGAACCAAGACTAAAAAGAAATGAAGAAAGTCTCTGAGAAATATCCGACTCTATTAGGAAATGTAACATAAGAATTATAGGTATTCCTGAGGGAGAAGAGAAGGAATGAGGAACAGAGAACGTATTCAAGGAAATAATACCTGAGAACTACCCAAATCTGGGGAGGCAGCAGGAAATACCAGTAAGTGAAGCCAATAGGTCACCTAAATACATCAACAGGCAAAGGCCCACTCCACAGCGTATAGTGGTAAGGCTGGCTCAAGTCAATGACAAACAATATTAAGGGCAGCTGGACAAAAACAAAAAATAATGTACAAAGGAACTCCCATCAGGCTCTCAGTGGATTTCTCAACAGAAACTTTACAGGCTAGGAGAGACTGGAATGATACATTCAAAATACTGAAAGACAAAATCTTTCAGCCAAGAATACTCTATCCAGCAAAAATATCCTTCAAATATGCTGGAGAAATAGTAACTTTCCCAGATAAACAAAAGCTAAGGGAGTTCATGGCCACGAGACCCCCGCTACAAGAAATACTCAAGAAGGCCCTCAGGCCTGAAAAAAAGAAGAGAAAGGGAATACAAAGCTTGGAGCAGGGAGAAAAATAGGTAGACAAAATCAGAAAAATAGTAGATCTTTACTAGAATATGTTAGCAACCACTGAAATACCAAAATCAAAGATCAAAGGAAGGAAATCACCAAAAATAAATATAACCTCATCACTGTAAACACACACCCACAACACAAGATAGAATAAGTTGTAGCAAGAATGACTTACAAGGGGAAGAGAAAAGAGATTGAATTGTCTTAGTATAAGGAAATAAGAGGCCATCAGATAATGGACTATCTCATCCACAAGATTTTTTATACAAACCTCAAGGTAATCACTAAACAAATAATCAAAACAAAATCACATATGATAAACAAAGAGAAAACTAGAAGAGTCATAAGACAGAACAACCAAACTGAATTGGCAGTCCAAAACAAATGGGACAAGAAACAAAGGAAATGCAAAAGAACCAGAAAATAAGTGACAAAACAGCAACATTAAGCCCTCATATATCAATAATTACCCTAAATGTAAATGTATTGAACTCTCCAATCAAAAGATACAGAGTGGCAGGATGGATTAAAAAGCAAGACCCAACAATATGCTGCCTCCAGGAAACACATCTCAGCTCTAAAGACAAGCACAGGCTCAGAGTGAAAAGATGGAAGACAATACTCCAAGCTAATGGCAAACAAAAGAAAGCAGGTGTTGCCATACTCATATCAGACAAAGTAGACTTCAAGATAAAACAGGTTAAGAGAGATAAAGAAGGGCAATATATAATGATAAAGGGACACTGCACCAAGAAGATATATCAATTATAAATATATATGCATCCAAAGGAGCACCAAAGTACATAAAGCAACTATTAACAAACCTAAAAGGAGACATTAACAACAACACAATAATAGTAGAGGATCTTAATACCCCACTTACACCAATGGATAGATCATCCAGACAAAAAGTCAATAAAGAAACAGTGGACTTAAATGAAAAACTGGACGAGATGGACCTAGTAGACATATACAGAGCATTCCATCCAAAAACAGCTGACTACACATTCTTCTCAAGCATTCATGGAACATTCTCAAAGATAGACCATATGTTGGGAAACAAAGCAAGCCTCAATAAGTTTAAGAAGATTGAAATCGTAACAAGCATCTTTTCAGACCATAATGCTATGAAACTGGAAATGAAACACGGAAAAAAAAACTAGGAAAGTGACAAAGAAGTGGAGATTAAACAACATGCTACTGAACAACCAATGGATCATTGATGAAATTAAAAGAGAAATCAAAAAATATCTGGAAACAAACAAAAATGAAAATATGCCATACCAAATCATATGGGATGCAGCGAAAGAGGTTCTGAGAGGGAAACTCATAGCGATACAAGCCCACCTTAACAAACAAGAAAAAGCCCAAATAAGCAACCTTAAATTACACTTAACAGAACTAGAAAAAGAAGAACAAACAAAGTCCAAAGTCAGCAGAAGGAGAGAAATAATAAAAATCAGAACAGAAACAAATGAAATTGAGACCCCAAAAAAAAAACCAGTAGAAAGGATTAATGAAACAAAGAGTTGGTTCTTTGAGAAGATAAACCAAATTGACAAACCCTTAGCCAGACTTACTAAGAAAAAAAGAAAAAAGGCTCAAACAAATAAAATTAGAAATGAAAGAGGAGAAATTACAGTGGGTACCACGGAAATACAAAAGATTATAAGAGAATACTATGAGAAATTATATGCCAACAAATTGGACAATCTAGAAGAAATGGATAAATTCTTAGACTCATACAACCTTCCAAAACTGAACCAAGAAGAAATGGAGAATCTGAATAGACCAATCACAGGTAAAGAGATTGAAATAGTAATCAAAAACATCCCAAAAACAAAAGTCCAGGACCAGATGGCTTCTCCAGTGAATTTTACCAAACATTCAAAAAAGATTTAATACCCATTCTTCTCAAACTATTCCAAAAAAGAGAGGAAGATGGAACGCTTCCTAACTCATTCTGCGAGGCCAACATCACCCTGATACCAAAGCCAGACAAAAAAAACAAAGAAGGAAAATTACAGGCCAATATCGCTGATGAACATAGATGCAAAAATCCTCAACAAAATATTGGCAAACGGAATACAGCAATACATTACAAAGATCATACACCATGATCAAGTGGGATTTATACCAGGGACGCAGGGATGGTTCAGCATCCACAAATCAACGTGATACACCACATCAACAAAACAAAGAATAAAAACCACATGGTCATCTCAATAGATGCAGAGAAAGCATTTGACAAGACACAACATCAATTTATGATAAAAACTCTTAACAAAATGGGAATAGAAGGAAAGTATCTCAACATAATAAAGGCTATCTATGACAAACCCAAAGCCAACATCATACTCAACAGGGAAAGGCTGAAAGCCATTCATCTGAGAACAGGAATGAGACAAGGCTGCCTACTCTCACTACTCTTATTCAACATAGTACTGGAGGTTTTGGCCAGAGCAATTAGGCAAGAAAAAGGAATAAAAGGAATTCAAATAGGCAACGAAGAAGTGAAACTCTCACTATTTGCAGACAACATGATTTTATATATAGAAAACCCTAAAGAATCCATTGGAAAACTATTAGAAATAATCAACAACTACAGCAAATTTGCAGGGTACAAAATCAATCTACAAAAATCAGTTGCATTTCTGTATGCTAATAATGAACTAACAGAAAGAGAGCTCAAAATGATAATACCATTTACAATTGCATCAAAAAGAATAAAATATCTAAGAATAAATTTTACCAAGGAGATGAAAGATCTATACAATGAAAACTACAAGACATTATTGAAAGATAGCAATGATGACATAAAGAAATGGAAAGACATCCCATGCACATGGATTGGAAGAATAAACATAGTTAAAATGTCTATATTACCTAAAGCAATCTACAGATTCAATGCAATCCCAATCAGAATCCCAATGACATTCTTCATGGAAATAGAAAAAAGAATACTAAAATTTATATGGGGCAACCAAAGACCCCGAATAGCTAAAGCAATCATAAGAGAAAAGAACAAAACTGGAGGCATCACAATCCCTGACTTCAAAACATACTACAAAGCAATAGTAATCAAAACAGCACGGTACTGGTACAAAGACAGACACACAGATCAATGGAACAGAATTGAGGGCCCAGAAGTAAAACCACACACATACGGACAGCTAATTTTCCACAAAGGAGCTAAGAACATACAATGGAGAAAGGAAAGTCTCAAGTGGTGTTGGGAAAACTGGACAGCCACATGCAAACAAATGAAAGTGGACCATCTGCTATTGCCATTCACAAAAATTAACTCAAAATGGATCAAAGACCTGAAGCTGAGACCTGAAACTATAAAACTCATAGAAGAAAATATAGGCAACACACTATTTGACATTGGGCATAAAGGAATCTTTTTGGATGCCATGCTACTCAGACTAGGGAAACTAAAGAAAAAATAAGCAAGTGGGACTTCATCAGATTAAAGAGCTCCTACAAGACAAATGAAACCAGGATCAAAATGAATAGACAACCCACCAGCTGGGAGAAAATATTTGCAAAACATATATCTGACAAGGGGTTAATCTCCTAATAACATATAAAGAACTCACACAATTGAACAACAAAAAAACAACCAACCTGGTCAAAAAATGGGCAGAGGAAATGGACACCTTCTCCAAAGAAGATATACAGATGGCCAATAGGCACATGAAAAGACGTTCAACATCACTAATCATCAGGGAAATGCAAATCAAAACAACACTAAGATATCACCTCACGCCTGTTAGAATGGCTGTAATCACCAAGACAAAAAACAACAAATGTTGGAGAGGCTGTGGAGAAACAGGAACCCTCATACACAGCTTGTGGGAATGCAAACTGGTGCAGCCTCTATGGAAAACGGTATGGAGATTCCTCAAAAAATTAAAAATAGGAATACCCTATGATCCAGCTATCCCACTACTGAGAATCTATGGAACGAACCTGAAATCAACAATCCAAAGAGGCTCATGCACCACTATGTCCATTGCAGCATTATTCACTATAGCCAAGAAGTGGAAGCAACCCAAGTGTCCCTCCACTGATGATTGGATCAACCAAATGTTGTATATATACACAATGAAATACTACTCAGCCATAAAAAAAGACAAAATTGTCCCACTTGCAACAACATGGATGGACCTGGAGGGTATCATGTTAAGTTCGCTGTGATCCTCCGGGTCACTTGGTCTGGTCTGGTCAGCTGAGCTGCAGGGTCCGGTTTGCTGGGAGGGGGGGGCTCTCTCTTTTGCCAGCTGGGTCCCTGGTGTGGGGGGCTTCTCATTCACCCCTCCTTATCCGCTATCTGGGGTGCTCAGATGTTGATGGTACCTCTTAGCGGTTCTGAGTCCTCTGCATGGGAGTTTCCCACGGCTGAGACAGCCCGAAGAGCTACGGTTTCCCCGCAGAGGGCTGCCCCTCCCCCCCTCTCTGGGAGCCGCACGGACTGGGATCGCTGATCTGATGCGGAGGGAAAGGAGTTCTCCTTACCTCTCCCCACTTCGTCCGGGGGCCCAGCACGTTCCACTCTCAGATGTGCGGCAGTGTGGATCTTTCTGATCTTGCTTTTCACTGTGTAGGATTCCCTTGTTGGTCTGTGACTGTTCCTTTTGTTGTATCTCATTGGGGGAAGAGTTTACGGGAAAGCTCACTCCACCATGACGCTGACGTGACTCCTGAAGTCAATTTTTAACAGTCATGAAAAGGTTCATCAAGTTTTTGCATGCAACCTGAATTTGTTCCAATCAATAACCTATGGGAAAGCCCTAGGATTTGCCTGATGCAGTTACCTAGCAATTGCCCAAGCCTGATCATACAACAGGTCAGCAGGTTGGTCTCCTGCTTGTAATCCTAGAGACCTTTCAGGATTTTCCTGATCAATGTTTACATCCAATGCTGGGCCTGGCCTTCACTGACAAGCATATGAACTAGCTGATATAAGTCAGAGAAACCTGGTTGATACATTTTTTTTTTTAAAGATTTTATTTATTTATTTTTCCCCCCAAAGCCCCAGTAGATAGTTGTGTGTCATAGCTGCACATCCTTCTAGTTGCTGTATGTGGGACGCGGCCTCAGCATGGCCAGAGAAGCAGCGCGTCGGTGAGAGCCCGGGACCCGAACCCGGGTCGCCAGCAGTGGAGCGTGCTCACTTAACCACTAAGCCACGGGGTCGGCCCTGGTTGATACATTTGAATGACTATATTAAATTCCTCAGCAAATCTGTGAGGATCACAGTTACTTTGGGAAGATATTTGACTATGGCTTGTAGTTCAGCTTTAGTCCAGGGAGTATAAGAAATTAAGGGTTTAGCCGTTGGATCCTCAGAAGGCTTAATTTTAAAGGGACAGTTTCTGATAGGTTCAGAGGAAGAAGGAGTGGGGAGAGGTTCAGGGAAAAGGAAAAGTTCCGTGAGAGAGTTAGTATGGGGAAAATGCGGGTATAGATGAGGTGTAAGCAGTATAGAAGGTAAGGAGGAAGATGGCGCTGAAGGCAGGGCCTGAGCACCAGGAGCTGGAAGAGAGGAACATGATGGCCCTGGAGGCAGAGGCCAAGACAAGCTGGGGAAGAGAAACATGAGGTTTTGGATGCCATTTTATCTTTCTTTAATTTTTAGTTTGCTTCAGTTGATCTTAAAATCTTATTTTGCAAAGAGGCACTTTTAGACTCCTGGTAATGTTTGAAAGCCTCAAAATGCCAATCAAAATAAGCATTCTGTTCAGTTTTGAAAATTATAGAACTATGGTTGTCCAATTCAGTTTTAAGAGAAATAAGTTTGGGGAATTCAAAATTCCCCCACAATGGGCATTGGTATTCTAAATTACTTTTGGTTAAATTGGTCCATTTAGTTAGAAATGTGCATGAGGAAGTACCATGGCTTTTAAACATAAAATTGGCTGGAGTCCTGTAGCGGGGAGCACTCTCAACATATTTAGATAACTGGTATCCCATTTCTTAGAGATTTTTCTCTAGAGCAAAGGAATAATTTTCAAGCAGCCTAAACAGCTCAAATAGCTGAAAAAGTTTGCAACTGAAACAGCTTGAACAGCTCAAATGGCCTGCAGGCTTAATATCTGCCAGTTCTAATAGGAATAGTCTGATTTCAGTAAGGTGGACCAAACGTTGAATCAACGCAGTTCCAATGGAACAGTTTGATTCCAAAGTGATTCAGACTGAAGGTTGATCAACACTGTTCCAGTGAAACAGCCTGCACCCAAGAGAGTCAGCTGAAGGCTGGATTGGCTCAATTTCCATTGGAACAGCCTGCTCCCAAAGAAATCAGGCTGAAGTGCCAGCTTACTTCCAAGTAGGACAGTCCAGGTCCAAAGGAATCAGACCAAAGGCTTAGCACAGTGTGGGTAGAAAGAGCCTGATTTCAAAACAATAGGCCAAAGTGCCAACTGAGTACTAACAGACAAATAAGGTCTTAGCCAGAGAAGAATGAAGCCTTGGGGCCGGCCCAGTGGTGTGGTGGTGAAGTTCGCTTGCTCTGCTTCAGCAGCCCAGGGTTCACAGGTTCAGATCTGGGCACGGATCTACACACTGCTCATCAAGCCATGCTGTGGTGGCATCCCACATACAAAATAGAGGAAGATTGGCACAGATGTTAGCTCAGGGACAATCTTCCTCACCAAAAAAAAAAAAAAAAAAAAGAATGAAGCCTTAAAACAGATTTCTAATACAGCCTGGAGGGCCTCAGACTCAAAAAGGGCAAAAAGTCGGATCCAAGAGAAGAGACATACCCTCAAACTCCAGAGTCAGCAAGAAAAGTAGCAAGCTCAATGGGCTCTGTTGTGGGTACCACAGCTGTTCGTCCACCAGCCTCAGTGCCATCAAGGGTCTTCTCTGGATCCCTGTACGGACCACCAAAATGTTGACCTTAAACAACTAGCCAGTTATTTCTTCAGCAAAAAATGAGTTTAGCCAGGATCAGCAAAGAAGTGCAATTTGGGATCTGCAACCATGGTGAGGCACGTGCAAGTCCCCAGCAGCAAGGAGAGGAGAAACTCTTTTATAGAGGAGAAGGGGAAGTTGAGAGGGCTATTGTAAACACAGAGTCCTTTGGAAGAGACCAGGAGTTTGAAGTGTAGTGGCTTTTCATTGGCTGAGTTGTGACAGTTTCTCGTAGGCTGAGCTTCTTGCTGATCAAGAAGAGGACATCTTCTTCTTCCTATTGGGCTCTGCTATCAGTGTAGGGCAGGACAGCTCCACCTTTTGGCCTCTTAACTCCACTGTAATGAGGTTTCTGTTTATTAATTTCCACAATTGGTTTTACTTGGATTATTTCTGAACCTTTGACATTATATGTCAGTAAGATTATACGTTACAGTAATTACATGTCACGTAATCAGAAGCGGCGTCCAAGGGAGACAAACCCCCGAGGAACTAATGACCCTCAGAACCGTGTGAGATTCCCGCTTGAGCCCCTCGCACTCTGCTTCCATGAGTCGTCTGTTTCTTTTTGGTAAGTCTCCTCTCGAATTCCAGCTCCCTCCCTTTGGTCGAGCTCTCCAACTTTATTGTGCAGACTTGCTTTCTGTTTCTGTTTTGCTTTCTGGTATGTTTTTATTTGTTGAAACCTCCTTGTAAGTCACCCATCCTATTCAAAAGAGGGGAAAACATGTGATTCTCAGTGAAGAGCTGTTGGAAAACAGGGCCCCTCATAGTTAAGACACTTTAGGGAATCCAAAGGCAAGATAGGTTCCACTTGGTCCTTGGACCGCGACCTTGTGCCTTTCTGGGAAAATGAGTGAACTTTTGGATAATTTGGAATTATAATAACCGTTCTGGGGAATCTTTGTTTTAGATAAGTCTGCCTTAAGGGGAACCCTTAAAAGAGCGGATTCCAAACCTCTTAGAGACAATGGAATGCATTCTTAGATTGATATGCAGAAGCTTCTAAAAGATAAAATGACTCCAAAAACAGCTAGAAAAGGATCCTTATAGCATGCAAATAAAAAGTCTTTACTAAAAACTCTTTGGCCATCTGAGCAGGCAACTTTAACAATCTATCTGCCAGAAATACAATTTGGATCCAGCTATTTTAAGTTTTATATTATTGTACCTGAGACATAGCTAAAGTTTTAAAATGAAAGCTATGAGATCTCTGTGTCTATTTGTATTTTATATATGTCTGTGTATGTATGTTATAGATATATATTTTCCTACCTGGATGGTATTGCCAAAATTAATTTGTAAAGAGCTCTATTTAATTGGTTTAAAAAAAATAGGTACTTATATAAATTAAGTAAACTAACCCAAGTGTTTTTCAAGTTCACATGATCTGGGGTAATTTTTGATAAATAAAAACTAATTTAAGTTTATTGGTTTAATAAAAACAGTCATGTCTTCAAAATTTGTCCACAAGAAAAATAACTTAAAGTGATGGCTAACTGCTTTAATGCCTCATGAAATCTTCAGGAATAATTTAAATATGAAAGTTAAAAACAAATGATTTAAATATATATAAACGGAATAAGAGTTTCTAAGTGAACTTCTCAGCAAATATTTTCCAAATCTTTTGGTTACTTGAAGCCTTCAAGTTTTGCTAAGTTAAGTTAAATGATAAATTAAGTCAAATTCATTGGATATCTAGATCATCTCCAAATAAAATAAAATACTGAAACATTACTAAAAATAGTTTTTCCACTTGTGGCTTCTTTTTACAGAGAGACAAAAGATATTTGGGTCTATTAATAAACATGTTTTGTGCCACATGGAAAAATTTGCTGTGAGGAAGAAGAGCTGAAATTAGAGAAGGACATGCAGTCATCCACTACTCTGCTAGTTTCGAGGCTAGCAGACAAGGTGGGAAAGTAAGATAATAAGTTAGAGACCTTAGTGTGCCATTTTTTGCAAAGGTAGAAGTGCACAAGGCATCCTGGATTATGATCCAGGTGCCATTACAAAGCCTGAGTAGGACACTAAGAGGTGGAATCTCTGCAAACCTAGGAAAGCAAAGGAAAGGATGTTATGGTGATTGACGATGAAACAGATGGAGTGTCCCATGCCATCTGGCCCCTAAAACAAAGGAAAATTTTAAATAGCAATTACTCTAGACTTCTGATAATAGAGAAATATACCCCAAAACTCGTAGGAGAAAGCTTGCACTCCTTCTCTGTCTCTTGAAGTTGTAAATCTTATCACGTCTGTGGAATGTAAACATTGCCCACAGAGACTGAAGAAAAAAGGGGAGGAAAGAAGCTTTTTAAAATACAGAGTGCTGTAGATGTTGCCTTGCCAAAATTGATTTGTAAAGGATTTAAGGTTTTTTATGAAACTAGTAGAAATAATAAGGATGAAAGAAAATGATTGTATATGAAAAGTAGGATTGTGTTTTTAGTAGAAGAAGGTTTGTGGAAATCGTGGATGGTTTATGGAAGTTGCAGAAGGTTTATGGAAAAGGGATCTTAAGAAAGGAATTTTATGTGTAGTTAAGGTGACTAATATTGAAATGGATTTATTAAAGTTAAAAGGAAAATTTTAATATCAAAAGTACACTGGTGCAAAATTAGAATCTAGTTTTCTCTTTGTTAAAAGGACAAAGTGTTTTTAGATTATTGGTCAGCTCTTAATAAGAAATGATGCTAAACTTTCCTTAGGGTATATTTGTATGAAATTCCTAAAAATGTGCTATGACCTGGTATAATGTTATCAGTCATAATTTTAAAATGTATGTTACAAAAATACCCAAATTTACTTGTCAATTGCATCTTTTTTTCATATGTGTATATATGAACTCTCACCAGATCTTTAACCATGGCTATTTTTAAGTCTTTTGTCATTTACAGACAGTTATTGCTTTCTCTTGATTCTTCTTTGAAAACATTTACAACAGGCAAAAGTGCTTCATCTTCAGAGAGAATCATGGAAATGACTCCGACAAGTACTCTAGAATACAGGTTTCTGATAACTTTAAGATCATCAAACTGAGCTGGGTAAGAATTTCCAGAACTAATAGAAAAACTGGATTGAAGCAGAAAAAATATTAATTACATATGACTAAATGAACTGATGAAGATGATTATAATTTTTATAACTTCATTTAAAACATTGCTGGTTCTTCAATGTTTTGTTTCCATATTTAAAGGATCCCTTTTTCTCCTCTCTTTTAAGCTATCTAAAACTTACAGCATATTGGTAAAATGTATCTTTGTAACAAAGATTGAAACATTTATCTTTTTCTCCCTACCTGATCCCTCTAGAATGCTGAAACTCGTATTAAATATTCTTATTTTTCATGACAATATACGTATTTGCATAAGTTCAATAAGAATCTGTTCTCTTTATAACATGACACGATTGGACAAATCTTTAGCTTGGCTTCTTAGCCTGAAGAAACTTTAAAAGTCTAATCTGAGATTCCTTATGAAAAGTTCCAGTAAAGCAGATATGAAAGAGCCTATATGGTTATCATTATTCTTGCTGCACTTATGGAAATAATAAGGCCAAGTTTATTGAAACTAGCCTTAATTTGCAAGCAAATTAGTCTTCCTGTGGTTATCTTTGATAGAAATGGGAATGATTATAAAGAAAAAAAATTATGTTTCAGTAATACACATTTATAGATATCAGATTCTAGTACTGTTAGTTGTCTTTGAGGTTTGTTTTCTACCTGTAAACTGGGCTAGATCCTGAATTCTTCTAGTTTCCTCCAATATTTGGCTAGAACTCTCCAAACAAACATTTCCAATTTTCTCCCACTCTTCTGACTTGGAATCACTATGAAACTAAAACTGCCCTTGCTTGTCCTGAAGCCATGCAAGCTAAAACTGGACAACTTAGTATAATCTTCAGAGATATCACCACAACAGCTCATGTGCAGACAATCTTCATACCTGTTGCTATGTGGCCACTCAAAAAGACCACCAGAGGGGCTGGCCCAGTGGCATAGCGTTAAGTTCACATGCTCTGCTTCAGCAGCCCGGGATTCGCAGGTTCGGATCCTGGGCGTGGACCGATGCACCGCTTATTAAGCCATGCTGTGGTGGCATCCCATAAAGTAGAGGAAGATGGGCATGGATGTTAGCCCAGGGCCAATCTTCCTCAGCAAAAAGAGGAGGATTGGCAACGGATGTTAGCTCAGGGCTAATCTTCCACACCAAAAAAAAAAAAAATCACTGGAGATATTCAAACTGCAAACCAGGAAAATCTGTCAGATTGCCACTGCTTGCCCTCACTCCATCTGAAGATGCTTTGAATTGACATCTAGAAATTTTCTCAATTGGCTGCTCTCCAAACTCATAAACTGAATTTCTAATTTGCTCCAACTATTAACCTTTGTTTTTCTTTTGTTTCCATAGAAAAGCTTCTCATTAAAGTACCTGACTGCTCACATAATATAGAAGCCTAATTTAGGTGAAAGTCCACCTGCAACAGCACCTCCTAAAATACAATATCCTCAAGTTCATGCTGTCCTAAGTAATCATGAGGATGTGTGTTTTGCTAATACATCATATTGTGCCTATGTAAATCACCTTTAAAAATCATAACTCATTTGAGTTATTTAATTGGTTAAATCTTGACTCCTGGGAATTTCTGCTCTGGGGAATTTTTCTTTTTTTTTTTTCTTTTTATTTCTTTTTTATTTTTTTAATTTTTTTGTGAGGAAGATCAGCCCTGAGCTAACATCCGTGCTAATCCTCCTCTTTTTGCTGAGGAAGACCGGCTCTGAGCTAACATCTACTGCCAATCCTCCTCCGTTTTTTTCCCCCAAAGCCCCAGTAGATAGTTGTATGTCATAGTTGCACATCCTTCTAGTTGCTGTATGTGGGACGCGGCCTCAGCATGGCCAGAGAAGCCGTGCGTCGGCGCGCACCCGGGATCCGAACCCGGGCCGCCAGTAGCGGAGCGCACGCACGCTAAGCCACGGGGCTGGCCCACTTTTTTTTTTTTTTTAAAGACCATATTTCTTTGTTTTGTTTTGTTTTTCCTGTATAAAAAAGGATCCCGATATCAAGACGGGGCAGGGGAGAACAAAGGACAGACCCCTCGGTGTAAGGAAACAGAGTGGCAGGAGGAGAAGCCTCAGAGGAGGGGTGGGAGGGGAATGTCATCAGGCAGCAAAATATTCTCTGTAAAAAGTTGGGGAGGAGTCTCCATAGCCTCAGAGGTGAAGGCAGAAATGGCCTTCTCAGTGGGGGGGCTCTCCACTCAAGTGTTCAAAGGAGGGCAACGACAGCTTCTCCTCTCTTGGTTCTGTTGCAGCCACTCCGTTGCTCACTCTGGGTTACCTTCTGCCTTCTGTAGAGAAGAGTGCTGCAGGGCTCTGAAGGCAGAGACTCGCTTGTGTGGGTTAAAAGTCAGTTAAAAGTCTAATCTCCAGAAGCAGCTGTGCTCCAGACTCCTCCATCTCAGGCACCACCGACTTCACTGGGCGGGGCCCTCTGGGAGAAAAGGCTCCAGGAGGTAGAGACACATCTGGGGGTCAGTCATCCTCTGGGCGTAGCCCGATCAGGTCAAAGATTTTGCCTAACTTGTCAGCTTCAGAGTTTCCACAGAAGAGAGGCTTTCGACAAAACATCTCTGCAAAAATATAGCCAACACTCCACATATCCACGGGTGTTGCATACATAGACTGCAGAAGAACCTCTGAAGCACGGTACCAGACTGTAACAACCACAGGTGTAAGCGCCATCTGGTAGGTGTAGATTCTGGCCAGGCCAAAGTCAGGCGGCTTGACTGTCC
Organism: Diceros bicornis minor; assembly: GCF_020826845.1. Classification (NCBI taxonomy): domain Eukaryota; kingdom Metazoa; phylum Chordata; class Mammalia; order Perissodactyla; family Rhinocerotidae; genus Diceros; species Diceros bicornis. The sequence continues at coordinate 11,621,621 of NC_080755.1, read as the reverse complement.
CACCACTTGTCACCAGAATGTTCTCTGGCTTCAGGTCTCCGTGAACGATGCAGTTGGCGTAAAGGAAATCTAGGCCTCTTGGGAACTGGTACATCAGATCCTTGATGGTCTCCACTGGCAAGCCTGGTGGGGGTGCCTTGTCCAGATACATCCTTAGGTCTTGGTCCACATGCTCAAACACCAGGGTCACTTTGGTCTCCTGGTCAGTTCAGGCTGTGGCACAGATGTCCATCAGCCAGACACCATTGGGATGCTCAAAAGCCTCCAGCCACCTCAGCAAGGCCACCTTAGGAATTGTGCTGATGGGAAGGCCACCTCCAGTGCCTCTGCCTCCACTGGGGACTCTCAGGCTCTTGAGGGCCACAAAGTGGCCACTGTGGGGATCACGGGCCTTGTACACCATTCCATAGGCACCAACACACCAATCTCAGCCACTGGCTCATATCGAGGGCTAGCCATTCTCAGATCAGAGGAGACCCTTACCCAGTGCCCGGAGCTACAGGGGCTACCTGTTATCAGGACCCGGGAGCCGGTTGCTGTGGCGCCATACACTCGAGCTCAGTCTGAGGCAGCTGGACACTATGGCCCGACCACAGACACTCTGGGGAATTTTTCAGTCTTTGGCTATTATTCTCCTTATAGTCATCATATTAACCTCTCTAGTGTGTTGTATACTGTCGAGGGTTTTAAACGCCTGTTGGCAGGCACTCACATGCCAAATGGTGTCCATTAGGATCAGACAACTGGATAAAATCAACAATAAAAAGACTGAGAGAATGACCAAAAGGGAGATGTTGTCAAAATCAAAAATAATTTTTCTACATTGCTAGCTAATATTTTTAGAGCTTTTTTGCATCTATATTCATGAGCAATATTGACCTAAAATTTCCTAGTTTTATATTGTATCTGTCAAGTTTTTGTATCAAAGTCGTGCTGGCTTAAGACAAGTCACAGAGTTTTGTTTTCTCTTGTTTTGTTTCTTCTATATTCTGAAAGAGTTTGTATAAGATTGGTATTATTATCTTCCTTAAATATCTTATAAAATTCACCAGTAAAGTCATCAATACATGGTGTTTTCTTCACGAGGACATTTTTAGTAACAGTTTCCATTTATTTGCTAGATATACCACTATTCAGATTTTCTCTTTCTTCTCGTGTAAGTTTTGGTAAATTGTGTTTTTCAAGGAATTTGTCCATTCTGTCTAAGATGTCAAATGTGTTAATATGAAGTTGTTCATAACATTCCCACTTATAATTTTGATGTATGTAGTCACTGTAACAGTATTCCCTCTTTTATACCTCATATTGGTAATTTGCATTTTCTCTATCTTTTGCTATGAGTTTATTAATTTTATTAAACTTTTCAAAGAACTAGGATTATTTAGAAGATTATTGTTTAATTTCCAAATATTTGAGGATTTTCTAGATACTTTATTGTTATTCTAACTTAATTTCCTTATGGTCAGAAAGCATACTCTATGAGACTTTTAATGTTTTATAATTTGTTGAGATGTTTTTTGGCCCAGGGCCTAGGCTATCTTGGCAAATATTCCACTTGAACTTGGAAAGAGCATTTTGCATTCATTGGATATAGTGTTCTATAAATATCAATTAGGTAAAGGTGGCTTGTGGTCTCATTTAGACCTTCTAGTTTTTATGTTAATGAGACAAGCATGTTAAAAGATCCAACTAAGATTGTGCATTTGTTTACATCTCCTTTAAGTTCTGTCAGTCATTACTTCATGTATTTTGAAGCTCTGCATACACATTTGTATTCGCTATGTCTTCCTGATGTACTGATCCTTTCATCATGATGAAACAGTCTTCTTTATTTCCAATAAATCTCCTTATATTGAAGTCTATCTTGCTTGATATTAATACAGCCATTCCAAGTTTCTCATAATTAATGTTTCCCTGTGTAGTGGGTTAAACAGTGTCTCCCAAAAATTTATGTCCACCTGGAACCTCAGAATATAACCTTATTTGGAAATAGAATCTTTGCAGATTGTAATTAAAGTAAGGATAGAGATGAGATCATATTGGATTAGGTGGGCCCTAAATCCAATGAGACTGTGTTTATCAGAGACAGAAAAGGACACACAGATTCACAGGGAAGAGAGCAAGTGAAGACAGAGGCAGAGATTGGAATGATGCTGCCACAAGTCAATGAACACCAGGAGCCACCAGAAGCTGGAAGAGGCAAGGAAGGATACTCCCCTAGAGGTCCCAGAGGGAATGTGGCCCTGCCAAAATCTTGATTTTGACTTCTGGCCTCTAGAACTGTGAGAGAATGAATATCTATTGTTTTAAGCTTCCTAGCCTAAGGTAATTTGTTACTGCAGCACTAGGAAACTAATACATCATCATACATATTTTTCCTTCTTTTTACTGTCAACCTATTTGTGTCTGTATTTAAAGTATATTCCTTATAAACAGCATACAGTTGGGTCATTTCTTTTTTATCCACCCTGACATTCTCTGCCTTTTAATTGAAAAGTTTAGTCCATTTACATTTAATTATTAAAATGGTTGGATTTAAGTCAGCCATTTTGCTACTTGTTTTCTATTTGATTCATTTGTTTGTTTCCCTCTGTTCCATGTGGTAGCCTCTAGCCACATGTGGCTATTTAAATTTAAATTTTAAGTTAATTAAAATTAAATGAAATTAGGGGCCGGCCCGGTGGTGTAGTGGTAAAATTCGTGCACTCCGCTTTGGTAGCCTGGGGTTCATGGGTCCAGATCCCAGGCATGGACCTACACACTGCCCATCAAGCCATGGTGCGGCGGCATCCCACATACAAAATAGAGGAAGATTGGCACAGATGTTAGCTCAGGGATAATCTTCCTCAAGCAGAAAGAGGAATATTGGCAACAGATGTTAACTCAGGGCCAATCTTCCTCACTAAAAAAAAAAAAAATTCAATTAAAATTTAGTTCTTCAGTCACAATACTCATATTTCAAGTGCTCAATAAGTACATGTGACTAGTGGCTACCTTATAGGACAATGCAGATATAGAACATGTTCATCACTGCTGAAAATTCTATTGGTAACATCACAATCTACTTATAGTTAATATTATACTACTTTACATAAAATATTGGAAATTTGTCAGATTATAATTCTTATACTCCACCATCATCCTTTTAACATTTTCATATATATTTCACATATATTTCATCTGCTTACATTATAAACCCACAATATACTATTAATATATTTCCTTCAATAGGCCTATGTTTTTAAAAGAAATTCTAAAAAGAAAAAATATAGTCTTTATATTTATTCACATATTTACCATTTCTGCTGATCTTAATTTTTCCTCTAGATCTAAGTTACCATCTGGTATCATACTCCTTCAGCCTACAGAGTTTCATTTAGCATTTTTCATAGTGCAGGTCAGCTGATTCCCAATTCTCTCATATTTTCTTTAATCTTAAACTTTTTTCACCTTTATTCTTGAAGTATAGCTTTCCAAGATATAAAGTTCCGAGTTGGTAGTTTTTTTCTGTATTTCAGCACTTCAACTGTGTTGTTCTGCTGCTTTTTAGCCTCTATTGTTTCTGATGAAAAGATAACATTTTTCATATGTTGCTTTCTACACATAATGTCTCTTTTTTCTTGGCTCCTTTTATGATTTTCTCCTCATATTTGGAGTTCAGCAGTTTTATATATGTGCCCATGCATGTTTTTCTATGTATTAATCCTGCCTGTGGTTCATTGGGTTTCTTGGATTTTTAAGTTAACGTCTTTCAGCAAATTTCAGAAACTTGAGGCCACTATTTCTTCAAATATTATTTCTATACCATTTTCTCTCTCTTTTTTTTCCCAGGACTCTAATTACACTTATTTTAGACCAGATAATATTGATCAACAGGCCTCTGAGAATCTGTTCATTTTTCTTCAATTATTTTTTTCTCTCTGTTCTTCAGAATGGATCATTTCTATTGATCTATTTTTAAATTCATCAATTTGTTGTTCTATCTTCAACCTGCTGTTAAGCACATCCAGTGAATTTTATATTTCAGTTATTGTACTTTTCAGTTTTAGTATTTCCATTTGCTTCTCTTTTACAGTTTCAATTTCTCTGCTGAGATTCAGTTCATTCATTATGTGTACATCTTCTTTTAAATCTTTGAGCATATTTGTAATAGCTGCTTTAAATTCTTTGCCAATTGCTACATCTAGTTCATCTGGGCATCAATTTATATTATTGCTTTTTCTCTTAGCTATGGGTCACATTTTCCTGTCTCTGTGCACATCTAATGATTTTTTTATTGGACACTGAACATTATGAATGATATGTTTCAGAGACTTTATTTTCTGTTATATTTCTCTGAGTGATTTTTATTTTGTTTTGTTTTGTTCTATAAACCCATTAACTTGGCTGGACTCAAACTCTGTCTCTTCTGAAGGGAGAAAACCTTGAAATCTTTGCTCTATTCTTTTAGCTTTTTTAGGTGTTTTCGTCAGGCCATCAGGGTCTTCCACATGCATGCATCTTTTTTAGGAGTCAGCCAAAGATTTGACTACATTTTATATACAGATTTGTGGGGCTCACACTTCTAAAGTTCCCTCCCTTCTAGAATTTTACTGCTAACTTTCTGGCTGTTCCCCCAGCTCCAAATTCTATTCTCTGACATCTCAAGCCAGTAAGTGGGGTGAGCTTCATGGGCATGTGACCTGCAAATTCACACAGGAACCCATGCCGTTTAATATTCTGCTAGCACTGTCTTGAAATTCTTATTTTTCAACAAACAGCATGGGATTTTCATTTTGTACTGGGCCCCACAAATGATATAGCCAGTCTTGCCAGTAATACTCTGGCTTTATGCTGCCCACTGATGGCAGATTGGGGAGTGTTCTCAGGCAAAAAGCCATAAACTTACAAATCTTATCCATTGTACTTATCTTTCAAGGGTAAACTCACTCTGGTTACTCTCTAGTGCATTCAAATAGGAAATATAAGTATCAGATTTTTTAATAGATCAGTCCAGCTGAGCTCTGCCAATCTATTGCAGTCATGGTTCTCAACTGGGGGCAATTTTGCCTAAGGGGACATTTGGCATACCGGCAGACATTCTTCTGTTGTTACCATTGGGGAAGGGTGCTACTGACGTCTACTGGGTAGAGGCCAAAGATGCTGCTAAACATCCTGCAATACACAGGACAGCCCGCTCCAAAACAAATTATCCTGCCTCAAAGGTCGGTAGTCCCAAAGTTGAGAAATCCAGCACGATAGGAAATCAGCCCTCCTTCTTCATTTTTAATAGCTACATTATTATTGCATTCTTGAGGATGTAGTGTTATTTGATGACTCTCTTATGACTACATATCATACTAATCAAATATAGCTCCAATTTTGTGGAGGAGGAAGCCAAACTGGTCTTAACTCCTTTCTATAATTTTACTTAAGTTTCCAATGGAACAGTGTCAAATGTGCCAAAATGTACAATAACAAAATGCCACTTTCATCAATTAAACATGCTTTCCATACAAAGACCTTAACCTTTCACTGTGTCATAATTCTGTTTGCTCTTAGAAAGGAAGTTCAGAGGAAGATGGATTCAGAATGAAATAGTTGTACTGGAAGCAGTTAAGATTAAATATAAAATTACACCTTAAATTTAACATGCTATAATTTTTGTGTGTGTGTGTGTGAGGGATATTGGCCATGAGCTAACATCCGTTGCCAATCTTCCTCTTTTTGCTGAGGAAGATGGGCCCTGAGCTAACATCTGGGCCCATCTTCCTCTATTTTATATACGGGAGGCCACCACAGCATGGCTTGAAGACAGCGCGCCCGTCTGCGCCCGGAATCTGAACCCACAACCCTGGGCCGCCAAAGCCAGGAGCACGAACTTAACCACTAGGCCAGCCCCTTAATATGCTATAATTTTACATTTACTTTAGAGTCCCCTCATGATTTCTATCTTCAGATTCATAATCATTCTTTGACACTAGAAATTGCTTAGTTATATGACCCAGTGATTCGTAAATTAAAAATCATTCTTGACTAAAGAGGAAACATTCAATTTAACTAATAGTGATATATAAATATTAAATATTTTATTCTAATTTATCCTATGCATATACCACATAATCCATTTTTTTAAATAATTAGTACATAATTAAAAGTGTTTGAAAGAAACTGAAATGTGTGCAAATGGTCAGAGCATTTTTTTCCTAGGATTCTTTTAATAGGATACTAAGAATTTTTTTCAGTTTATTGTGTAGGGTAGAGAGAACATTGTCTTCTATTTCTCCCACCAAGTAAACTCTTAAATGTAAGTGAATTCTCATTTAGGTACACTTTAATCTATGTACTTAAAAACTGTTTCTATTTTCAGGTGGCTTGTTTAATATATAAACAAAATGTTATCCACTTCGTATGAAACTAGTTGATAAAGTTTAGCTAATAAGTTATAACAGAAAAGGAATTAGTATGGATCCCTCAGGTCTCAGTTCAAATATCCCTTCCTCTGAAAAGCCTTTCCTGAATCATACACAAACTCTCTCCCCTTCCAATTTAAACTGGAGCTTCCCTTATTACTTCTCAGAAAACCCTATTTTTTCTCTTCATGGCACTTGTGTAATTTGCAATATATAATAGATATATTGACTTGTGTTTATATGATTGAACAGATTTCTACCTCACTAGTGTATACACTCCACAAGGACCCCTGTCTTTTGCCTCACCCGATACCAACCAAATAGCACATTGTTGGTGCCTGATAAATACTAGATAAATGAATGGATAAACGGAGGATGGGTAAGTGAATGAATGTGAAAATGACAGTGATATTTAGTAACTTTTTCTGTTTTCCCAAGTTAGATTTTCTATAGTCCTCCTTTTTACTCCTACTCAAAGATGTAAAGTACAGCATAATTTTGGCAAAAATTTTGGGATTGTGTTAGGTCCAAAACATTGCATGGTATATATACGTGTTGTTAACAGGGCCCTAAAATAAATGTGAATCATGAATCTCCAATTTCTTTATTTAAAAATTTAATCTAGTGTAATGTTTACACCAAGTGCCAAGTGGTACAGTGTACACTGGTACATGCTGAGTTGCATTAAACAGCCTAATCTGCTGTATTAATGGGATTTATGTTAGATATATTTACCTGTTATAATATTCCATGTCATTTTGCTCAAAATTAAGGAACACGTGTTATAGCAGATTTCTTAAAAGCCATGTTGAAATTTTCATCTGTTGCAAAAGCTCTATAAGAAGATGGACATTAAGTAGGAAATAACCAAGAAAGTTGGGTTCTCTGGTGGGTTTGTATCCATATGAAGCCTGGAGAGAGGGCACCCAGTCTGAATACACCTTTGCTCCTCTCTGTGCTATATTGTGGATTAAAAAATAGGATACAATGTGCAATTTCATGTTCTTGTTTTAGTAAATATAAATAGTATATGACAATTATATGTGCTCATTTTCAATTTTTTTATTGTGTGGAAATTGTTGAAAATGATGTCATTGGACCTTCTGATTTGGAGATTTTGTTGAGATCAAAGGTATAATAGTATTAGGGTCAGGATCAAAAGTGTTTGGACGTATGTACATGTGTGTAAGATGTAAGTGAGCAGAAAAAGGAGCAGCAAGGGGCTGAGATCTCTGCAGGTATACGTTCGAGAATTAAGATCTTAAAGCTAGCATCTCTATCCCTTCACTTGGCTTTCTGTTCTTATTTACCACTGTCCAAGATCAAAGCAAGAGAGGTTTTTTAAGTGCTGCAATGGCAGCTCCAAGTGGTGACCGCACTGCCACCGCCACTGCGGCACCGTCCGCAGCTGCGCGCGGTGCTAGGGCAGTGGTATTTACGGTATCAAAGACCCGCACGCGCGGTCGTGTCTACCGTCTCGGGGTCCGACCCAGGAGGCGATATTTACGGTAACTAGAGATGGTCCTGGCGGCGGTATTTACAGTAACCGGGACCAGCCAAGGCTGCGGTATTTACGGTATCGGGAGCCAGCCCTGGCGGCGATATTTACGGTAACGAGTGCCAGCGCGGACGGCGGGATTTACGGTAAGGGGGGGCTGGGCTCGCGGAGGCCCGTCGGCGCGGCCGGCTCTCCGCGTTATCAGGTGATCTCCAGCCGAGGCGGCCGCCACCCCTGCACCTAGCTGAAAATGCAAAATGGCTCTCGGGGGCAGTGAGGAGCTGTGGCCCTCGGCCCGGGCCCGCCGCACCCCCGCCCCGAAGCCTGCAGGCGGCAGCGCCGCGCCGGAGCCGGGTGCAGCCCCCTCCTGCCCCTCCGCTGGTGCCCGGGCCTGAGCCCGGCTCTCAGCCGGTCCCGCGTCCCGCCGCGCCCCCTGTGCTCACATGGGTCTGTGCTACAGTCTGCGGCCGCTGCTCTTCGGGGACCCGGGGGACGCCCCCTGCGCGGCCTCGGAACCGCCCGCGGAGGGCGCGCGGCCCGGACCGGCCCCGGCTCCGGCTCCGGAGGCCCGGACCCTCCTCCCTCGGGGCTCCGGCGGGAGCCCGGCGTGCACGCGGCCCAAAGCCGACCCGAATGAGAGGCGCCGTCCGGAGCAGCTGCGCGCCGAGGAGCGCGAGGCTGAGCGGGAGGCGAGGAAAGTCAGCAGGAGCATCGACCGCATGCTCCGGGAGCAGAAGCGCGACCTGCAGCAGACGCACCGGCTCCTGCTGCTGGGTAGGTGCCGTCGGCGCGCGCCCCACTCGCCCGAGCGCGCGAGCTCAGGGGGGACCGAGCGCGCGCCGCCCGGCTCCGGGGGCAGTGCCCGAGGTGGGGGGCCCTCTAGTCCCGGCACAGGGTGGGCGACGGCCGCAGACGTGATCCAGGGCGGTTTGTCTGGCTTACATCTCAGTAGAATGATTTTTACACGGACAGTATTTACTCCAGTGATTTGGCCGAGAACACACTACCGGGTGATTTTGCTCTTTTCCACACCTTGTGATTTTGGCCACTTGCACACTTATTACTAATTAATAAGCTTCTCTGGGAATTTTTCCCCCTCAATTGATTAATTTCCACAGTACGTAATCCACAGGGATGGCTAACTTGAGCATCTCATTTCCTGCAACAGTAGTAGTCATGCTGCACTTTGTTTTAAGAACACAAAGAGAGGAGATTTATCAGGCCTTTCAGCTTGACCACAAAGCTTTTATTATAATCACAGAATAATAGCCGAGTTGTCCGTAGGTGTGGCTTGTTCTCTTTTGAGAAACAACTTTAACAGCGGAAGATATGGCACTTCTGTTTCACGAAGTTCACCCCTGGGGCTCTCAGAATGTTTGCTCCTGTTTCAGAACCAGAAGCGAAATGGCGGCAAGCCCCCAGGAGCTGTTCGCTCTGCTAATACATGCAGGAAAGAGGGCACAAGGTCAGCTGCGTTTTAAAGTAATAAACTGCATGATTTGCTAGTATTTTCTCAGAGCTTTCGCTGTAGCAAGCCTAGCAGTGCTTCTATAAGTTAACGACTGGAGGACATTTTCTATGCACTCTAGTGTAGAATCAAAGAAAAAAATCATGAATTCCTGATGCAACTTGTCGCTTTTTAAATTATAAGGCAAAAAATATATATATTTAGGATGTGGGCTTTTGACCCAATTTTGTGATATAGGGAAGAATAATTGTTCAGTTCTGTGCTCTGCTGTGCATAGGGAAAGAACCTATTCCATGACTTGAGTAAGATACCTGCTTCTAAATGAATGCGACTTTTATTTAAAATTTATAGAGCAATTAAGTTTTCAGTTTGAAAGAGCTCACCCACTGCAAGAATAAATAATTAAAACAACACAAACCTGGCTGCTGTATCCTGGTGAAATACCTGAATTCTGAGATAAAGGGAAATTTGGCAGAAGAAACAAAGAAGAAACAATAAATAAACAGATTACCTGAAAAGGGAAGAGGACCGAATCAGAAGCAGAGTTCTCATCTACAGTGCTAACTTCTAGAAGATGACAGAGCAATGTTTCCAGAAGTCTGAAAATGCATAATTGTAATCCTAGAATTTCATACCTTGTGAAACCATTGTTTGTGTGTGAGGGTAAAATAGATTTTCGGATATACAAGTGCTCAAAGTATACTCCATCCACTTATTTTTCTGGAAAGAAATTAATTGGAAATTACTCCAGCCAAATTTTTTTTAATACATCAGATTAAAATAACTCAAAAAAGAGAGGATTGTGGTCTCAAGAAATAAGTGAAGAATAAAATAAATAAGGTCTAGAGTTATGGGAGAGTAGATTTAATGTGATCGTACACCTGAACAGAAATACTGGGGAAAAAAGGATATTTGAAGCAGAAGATGCTTGATATATATAAAAATTAATAAACTTATGATTCTGTGAAGGGGAACTGGAAGATAAGATCTAAAGAATGGAATGATGGGCTTTAAAGAGCCAGTTTCTTGTACCACATGTTGAATGGCTGTCCTCTTTAGACATTATCTCATAGCCTAATGTAGCTTGGAGATCAGCATCATATCTGAAATGACACTGAATTGGAGACTCACACTTTGGGGGAAAGTGTATTTTATCTTCCACCCAGTGATATCAACAGTGAAACACAAACTGTTATATCAATTGACATTGTTTGTCAGATTTTGTATAGATTTAAATTATAATTTTATTTATTTATTTATTTTTCCCCAAAGCCCCAGTAGATAGTTGTATGTCATAGCTGCACATCCTTCTAGTTGCTGTATGTGGGACACGGCCTCAGCATGGCCGGAGAAGCGGTGCGTCGGTGTGCGCCCGGGATCCGAACCTGGGCCGCCAGCAGCGGAGCGCGCGCCCTTAACGGCTAAGCCACGGGGCCGGCCCTGTATAGATTTAAATTAAACACAGAAAGGTTCTTGGTTTTGTTAGGATTTAGGATGGATTTAGCTGGAAATCTTTGAATCAGAAGCATGATTTTACTGATCATTAATATCCTCAAATGCTTGCTTCTGCTGCCATTGTGTTTAATAGCCATTTATCTTGCTCACTGACCTCATTCACTTATTTATTGTGGAAATGTGCATTGAGGGCCTGGCCCTGGGGAGAGAACTCACAGGCTTAGAAAGGACACACTTGCTTCAGGGCCCTTCCTTAGTCCATGCCCACTAGCCGGAGGCTAGTCCCATCTTCCACAATGATACCTCCTCCAGGAGACCTGCCCAGCGTCCTCTGGTGGGAATAAATGTTTAACTCCCTTGCGCCCATATTGAATTCTATTTGCACATCTAATATAGCACTTTATTGCAATCTGCATGGCTTCATGGGGGCCTTGATGTGCTCTGACACCCCCATGGGTCCATCCCAATGACCTGAGCTTTGTTTCCTGCACAGGACTTAGTACCCCACATGGTGCTAAGAGCACAAGAGTCTGGGAGCCACCACGACAATGAGGGCTTAATGGCAAGAGTGATATACGCCCATTTTAACTTTCAGATGGAGCATTCTTTCAGGCGTGGGGTGGCTGAATTTCAAGGGGGTGCAGAGGCCGGGTGGAGATCAGATGAAAGTTCCAGTTAGAAACCAGCAGATCCAGATGGGATCATGGAGTTGGAACTAGAGCAGTTTAGTAGGAATGGGGAGGGAATGTGCTTGGAGAAGTGGTCAGATGGTGGATGTGGAGGGTGCACCACGGGGAGGAGTTCTCGGATAACTCTCACATCCAGAGCATGAGCTGTGCGTTAGTGAGCTTGAGCTGCCATAACAAAATGCTACAGACTAAGCGGCTTAAACAACAGACATTTATTTTCTCACAGTTCTGGAGGCTGGAAGTCCAAGATCGACATCTAGGAGGATTGGTTTCTGGTGAGACCTCTCTTCCTGGCTTGCAGGCAGCCGCCTTCTTGCTCTGTCCTCACATGGCTTTCCTCTGTGCAAGTGTGCACAGGAGGAGGAGGAGGAGGAGGGAGACATCAGGTTGGGCCACACCCTTATGACCTCATTTAATCTTAGTTACCTCCTTAAAGGCCTTATCTCCAAATACAATTACACTGGGGCTTAGAGCTTCAAAATATGAATTGGGGGGAAGGGGGCACCTGTTCAATCCAGAACAGGTATAAGAAGGAGAGCACATTGCCCTATCAAAAAGGAACAGTTGCATCCTAGCTTCATCCCAGTGTTGCTAGGTCTTCTGAATTTCTGGAATAAGATAGAAATGCACATTTTGATGTGAAACCTACTTATTTTTAAGCATTGGCTCAAATTAATAAAACACAATCTATGTGCCTGATAGATTGGTCCACAGGCTGCTGATTCTTATCTCTGATCTATCCCAAGCCACACAGACACTTCTGCAGGCTGTATACTGGGCTCCAGGGGCGGCACCCTGGGTCAACACCAATTAAAAGCATAATTGACAAGACTGGGTATGGGATCCAAATATTTAATCTATCTGAACACATACAGCAAGCAAAGCTACATTCACCATTCTTCAAGTGAATTTTTCTGCCACTGAGTTCATGGAGTTATATATAACGTAGTAGATGCCATTGATTTTTCTCCACATCTTTTGTTGACTATGATGTAAATTCCCTGTTCACTATATTCCGACTGGGAAAGAGTCATCATCTACCACCTAACTATTAGTTTGATATTATCCTTTTTCCAGATAATTATTCAAATTTAAAATGGCCAATTGTGGGTAGGATTCATGTTTTTTTATTTTTTATGTGAGGAAGATCAGCCCTGTGCTAACATCTGCCAATCTTCCTCTTTTTTTGCTGAGGAAGACTGGCCCTGGGCTAACATCCGTGCCCATCTTCTTCCACTTTATATGGGACACCGCCACAGCATGGCTGCCAAGTGGTGCGTCGGTTTGCGCCCGGGATCCGAACCGGCGAACCCCGGGCCGCCACAGCAGAGCGCGCACACTTAACTGCTTGTGCCACCGGGCCAGCCCTATGTTTTTTGTTTTATTCAATTGTTTCCTCTTGTATTTTTTGTATGTTTGATATTTCTCTGCCAGGAATACATCTTTCAAGAAGGAAGAAATCTCTTAGGGACATCTGCTGCTTTTCTTTTATATTTGGCCATTAGTATAAACCAGAATGCTGGCATGACCTTCATCTGTGTCTTTAGTTCCTCTCAGAGGAAGTACTTGGAGCAGTCACAAAAAAATGGAATATTCTCCATTGTGGGGTTTTGATCACTTTTTTTTCAAATAGATGTCTTTTTTTCTTAATGGTAATGCATACAGTGACCAAGACAGCCGTTTTTGAGTTGTGCAGTAGACTTGAGCAGGGCGGACATGTGGGACACATCCTTATCAATTTGCTCCCTTCATGGTGCCACAGCCTCCTGTAGTACCGTGGCTTCTCAAGTCAGTAGAAATTCCAGATACTCTGGCTATGCCTTAAATTTTCTAAACTCGCAAAAGCACAACATTTCCTTACAGCCCTGGAGGAGGATGCGGGCGGTGCATTTTACTCACAACTTCTATATCATTCTTTTGTATAGACTATTAACTACAGTTTTATAGACTTGAAGCTGCCATTGTTTACATGAAACCGAATTTCATCCTGGGAGTTCAGGTTGTTCTTTGACCTGTCAAAACATTGAAAGTTTAGAGCACTCTGTCAAAGCTGCTCCCTTTGACTTGCATCTTAAGCAGCTCAGGCTGCAATAACAAAATACCACAGACTGCATGACTTAAACAACAAATTTATTTTCTCACAGTTCCAGAGACTGGAAAGTCCAAGATTAAAGTCCAGTAGGGTTTGGTGTCCGTGGAGAGTTCTCTTCCTGGCTTACAGGTGGCCACCTTCTCGTGCGTCCTCTCGTAGTGGAAAGAGAGAGCTCTGGTCTCTCTTCCTCCTCTTATGAGGACATCAATCCTATTGGATTAAGCCCTCACCCTTGGCTTCATTTAACCTTAACTACTTCCTAAAGACCCTATTTTCAAATACAGTTACATTTGGGATCAGGACTTCAACATATGAATTTTCAGGGGACACAATTCAGTCCAGCAACTTGCAAACCCATTCATGTTTATACCGATGATTATTACAGGTCCTGAAAACAGACTCAAGGTGGATGTCAACTACTGGTGGTTAAGTGTGTCATTGAAATATATGATCATTTTATGAATACTCTCAAAATTTGGGGATGTACTTATGACCCACTAAAAGATGCAAAAGGAGCATGGTGGTTAAGAATATGGCAGGGGACTCCAGCCTTGTTTGAAATCCCAGCATCCCCATTTACCAGCTACATGACCTTGGGTGAACTTCTCTGAGCTTCAGTTTCCGTATCAATAATAATCCTTATGCCACATGCTTACTGAGAGGATTAACTGACATGAATTGAAATAATGGATATAAACTTATTTAGCATAGAGTTTAGCACATGGTAAACACTCAAGTTGGTATGGTTTCTGAATCCTGTATTCAACTGAACCAGTTCTCTCTGTGATACCCATAATCTGAATTAATCTGAATTGTAAACTAAATGGTAACATGAGATCATACAATCTTAAAAAGCTACTCCCAGTCCAAGCTCACACAACCACTCTGTAATAGAGCCAGGATTCAAACCCAGGCACTCTGGCTTCACTGCACAAAACTGGCAAATGGCTGAGTGGCCAGCTGGAGACAACTGCAATGGTCTAGTCAAAAGATATGGAGGAAAAGAAGAATTGGGGTGGGAGGATTGAGGGGAGGAAGTCTTAGTGAACTGTTAGTTTTCTTGCTTAAAATGATGATGACATTCCCTAAAATAAGGAATGTAAGAGGAAGAGGAAAGTGGAGTGAGAGGAGAACAATGAGTTCCATTTTGGAGGTGTTGAAGGTGAGACACCCGTGAGAATCCAGTGGGCAATGTCTGGGAAGCGATTGGGTGTTTGCTGTGAGTCTGGAGCTCAGGGAGCTTACTGAACTGGAGATCCACACAGAGGAATAACCCACTGGCCCTAAGTCTTGGGGGAATGGAAGGCCACCCCAGGAGAATGTGCAGAGTGAGGAGAAAAGAGGGCCTAGAACACGAAACCCCAACCCTGCAGAAGAGTGTTGGAAGAAGAACAGCATGACGAATAACAAAGATAGCTGGGAGAAACCAAGAAGGGAAAGAGTTTTGGGGAGAAGGGAGTGGTCAGCAGTTTCAGCCAGGAGTTCATGCATAATAAGGACTGAAAAGAAATCCATTGGGTTTTCCAGTTCCTAGAAGGGCAGGTGCAGGAGGCTGAAGGTTGAAAAGGGTGTGGAAACAGTGAAGCGGTCATGGGTTCCTATTCTTGGGAGGACTTTGGCTGTGAGAGGACAAAACAGCTGTGATCACACCTTTCAAACTGAGCCTCAAGGAAACAGTTTGGAAGGATACAAATGAAACTCTAGAAATTGTAATGGTGGTTACTTGCTGCGGGTGAAGAGAGTGGGAAAGGAATTATCAAATCTTTCCGCTCACGTGGGTTCCTGATAAAGCATTGGCTTGTTTCACACGGGTCATGCGTCTGCTCTGTAAGCATTCTGATATGTGGACTCAACCTCAGTCCCTCTACCACAAGAAACTTTTTTGTTGAAAAGGTCAGACAAGTTTGTAATGTCGAGTGAAATTCTTCATTGGCAAGCAGATTTTTCAGTTGAGTTGAGACCAAGAGATGTAGCAAATTCTCTAGCTAATTCAGTTAGTCTATGAAAAGTTTCCAAGCATAGGCATTTTCAAAGATAAGACCTAACTCCTAGGGCCTAAAATCAGCTCATGACATTGAAAGTGATAATCAGGAGACTGTCGGAACCCCACAGCATACATACATACATAAATAGGAATAAACAAAGAACCCTAAATGATTGTCCCTTACCTCACAGCACCCAGAATAATTTACTTCCTGTCTAAATTTATTAATACTTAGTCATTTTTTAGGTTGTTTTCAAACTGAAACAAACTCTTTAATTGAAAAAGAAAGGGGAATTAGACCCTGTCAGTTAAGTCAGTAACTCTGTGTTTAGGGGTCAGGTGAAAACTGTCCCCTGTTGTTTTAAAATTCCCTTACTAGTTAGTGATGGATGAATAGGCAGAGCACAGAGGAATTTTAGGGCAGTGAAACTACTCCGTATGATACTTTAAAGATGGATACATGTCATTATACATTTGTCCAAATCCATAGCATGTACCACACCAAGAGTGAACCCTAAGGTAAGCTGTGGACTTTGAGTGATAATGACTTGTCAGTGTAGGTTCATCAGTTATAACAAATGCAGCACTCTGGTGCGGGGTGTTGATGGTGGGGGACGCTAGAGGGGCGAGCAGAGTATGTGAGAAATCTCTGTACTCTCCATTCAATTTTGCTGTGAACCTAAAACTGCTCCAAAAAAATTGTCTATTTTTAAAAAAAAAATCCCTTACTAGGAAAGGAGAAAAATTTTGATCCCTGAATGAGCATTCTGAGAGGAGGAGCTGGTGGGAAGAAGGGTGTTGGATTCCTCTATGAGCAGATCTCAGGGCCACGAGCATCACACCTTCCTCTTAAAAAGCCTGGGAAAGTTGATCAAAGCAGGGAAAATCATGCCCATTATTGAAAGCTGTGGTTTATGAATAAAAAAGCATCACTTAAAGATGGTTCCAACTGCAGTTCTAGGAGGTAAATTATTCGCAACCAAGAAGGCTTTTAGACTTGCCCTGCGATACTAGCGCCTCCCCAGTGCTGGTGAGCGGCCGCTCTGTACCTCCAGGCTGCCCCTGCATCTGTCCTGTAGGGCCGCCCGGTCTCTGTGCCTTCGTCAGGAGGGGTCACAGCATTGTCATGCTGCTGCTGCTGTTATAAGGAGTCATGCCTAATGCCACCTAATGCCATTTCACTTGCCGTTCTGGGGGAAATGAAGATGCAAGTGTCAGAAAGTAAGTGTGGGCCACGGATACAGCTGCTGACCAACAGAGGATGAAAGAAGCAAGCACAATCACCAGTGGGTCAGCTCCTTACTCCTGCTAGCAGACGCAGGGAAGGCCTGCATGTCCACAGCTTCAAGTAGTGTCCACTTGGTGTCTTTTTCTGCAGTTGAAAAGTGAGCTTTTACTCTGAGGAAGTGAAATACGACCTAAAAGTCTCCCGGGAAAAGCTCAGGAAGAGGATATTTGGCATAACAGGAAAATGGAGCAATTATATCCATACTCTGAGCTACAAGGGAAAAGGGTACTTTATTCATTGAGTCACTTCTGCTCACCACAAACATTTCTTTGACAGTCTGCTACGTGCCAGGTGCTTCTCTGGGTAATGCGGCGATTCCCAGGGGAAGAGGACACAGTCTCAGCTCAGGAGAAATTCACGATGTAGTCTGAGAAATGACATGAACCTAAAATGGAAACAGTGTGAGCGTGCATGTGCGATGTGAAGGATGGCAGCAGTACAGGTCAGTACTGTTATTACAAGGGTTCACGGAGAAATCTCTTCATCACATGACAGCACATCTCTTAATCTTCCTTAGGATGTGTTATTAATGAGGGAGTACAGGGAAGGTAGGAACTTCATTGCTTAGAGGAAGTTTGATGTCTGCACATAAATGCTGTTGCTGATCCTGGATGCACACCATCAGCAGAAGCGTGCTGGAACCTGCTGGGAGTTCACCCCAGCAGCCTGGTTTCACTGTTCAGGGAGCTGCAGAAAGAACCCAGAAGTACTCACAGCTCCCAGGATGGAGCAGAGACCTGGGGTGCTTAGAATTAACAGTTCTAGAAGGTCAGACAAGTTTGAGCGACAGTATATAGCATATGAAATGGGGGACGGAAATTGCTTCTTTTATCTCCAGCCATCAAAGTGCTTCACAAATCAATATTAGAAGCTGCATGTTATAAACTATGCCATCATGGGAGATTGACTGTAAATTGGCTTGAAGAAAAAAAATTAAAAGTTTATCTTTTTTTTAAGAAATATTTTCATTGTGAAATTCAGGAGCAGTTATTTGACCCCCGCACCCCAAACTGGCCACGTTATAGCAGTGAACACTTCATTTGCTACTGTTATAAGAACAACATCAGATTTTTAAGTTTTGATGAAAGTAGTTTTAAAACATTCGGGGAGTGAGGGAATCGCTAATCTAGAATCCAAGCATCAACTGTTCTTCCTTGTACAGTAGTGTGTAAGAATTTTTGATGATAGAGTTCTAAACTCTTGTTTTATAGTCTAAAAGGAAATAATTGTAAGGAAGGTAGGCAATGATAAATGCCAAGCCACAACGTGGGACCTTTAACTGCAGAGAAGCGATTGCGTTTTACAGGAACTTCTAAGATCATCTAGAAAGCGTAATTTTGCATCTCTCAGCTGGGAGGCCAAGCCCCGCATTTCTGACTTTTCTTTCCCCACAAGTGTGTTCTCAGTAAGAGGCATCAGGTCAGGTCAGAATCATGAGGCACACATATGCCTAGACTCGAGCTGCATTTCCTCTTCAGGGGGAAGATGGTTAACTGGAGTTAGGCAGCTACCAAAATCCATAGGCACAAAGCTCACCATTTGAATCAGCAGAGCAAGACTCAGAAAGCAGATATGTCCCAAGGGATGGAGGAGGACAGAATGAGAAGGTGGGTGCTGATCCCTGGGAGTGCTCGGATCTCAGCCTTCCTGACGCCCCAACGGCTGGTCAGCCTCAGAGGCCACTGGAGACACACCATAAGCCCACAGCTCTCCTAAGAAGGAAGCCTAGAACAAAGCCAAGGCCAGCATATCCCAGAAGAGGATACGTTACAAATCAATCAACTGTTTGATGTGGGAAGCGATCTGTGTGTTCAGAAAGATGTCAGTGCTGTGTCTCGGGCTATTAAGGACACCTGCTCTGTGCCAGGTTCTGCCCAGGGTGTCAGTGCACGAGGATGTCCTCAGGAACTCATGGCCTGTGCGGAGTCAAGGGCATAAAGCAGCCATCATGACACAGCGTGAACTAGCACCCACGCTGCGCAGAGGACGGAGGGGCTAGGCGCCTGGACAAGAAGGGGGAGGCAGCTCAAGGAGCCTTGAGGGGGAGGTCGGCATCTTCCAGTCAACTTTCACACTGAAAACTCAAGATACATTTGTAGAATATATTTCTGTTTTTTAAGTTGACAAGTTTTTTTTCCATTTTGAGGGGTTTATTGGAAACAGCATGTTAAGGTTTCACTTAGAGCAAACGAAAAGCAAAACACTCAGCACCTTTTCCATAGTCGCATCGCAACTCCACGTCCGCTGCAAGCCCGCTCTGTTCAGAGTCCAGTTCAGACGTGCCCTAATTGACTTACGTGACGTTCCTGTGGAGTAGGAGGGAGTGTCCCTCTTTTTTTGGTTATTATGGGTTTTCATTGTACAAAGAAATTCAGTGTGCTGAAAAGAACCAGTAAAATGCCAGGGGGGAAAACTACCATGTAGTGTCTTTCTTTCCTTCCTGTGCCAATAAGGGACAGTTACATAATTCTTTATCTCTGAAATTACTTTAACTGGTACTCTATTTTAGAATTATTTTTTAATGTAACGACATACTGAATATCAACTATTGCTAAGTGCTGCACAGAACTAAAAAGCATACAGGGAGGCAGTTGGTCTCATATACTTTGCTGTGCCTAATGGAGAATGTTTATTTAATATTCAGATCCACTTCCCTCTTCTGATCTAATGGTATTTTCTCAGAAGAAACCCCTCCCATTTGGGCTTGAGTACCAGAATGAACTCATAACAAGGTGCGCCAGGGCCTTGTTAAGAGTCCGTTCACCTGCGAGGTGAACGGACTCTTCCATGGCTAATAATACTAGCGGCCTTTTAGAGACTACATTCCCTGTAACACTAACAATCTCTGTTTTCTCCATTTCACCTGAAACCCCCTCCCAGGCAGGGGATAGAGAGGTGGGAAAAAGGAGGGAAAGGAAAAGACCCCATCCCAGGTTGTTGAGAGCAGCCCCTCTGAAGTTCCCAGGCCACGGGCGCCATGGAGCTTCACATGAAACTCCACATGGAACACTGTGCATCTTGCAAAACACTGTGAAACACTGATATATTTTATTCCTGCATGCTAACCAAGAAGAATTTTATCAACCACAAGCATCCACAAGCCATGTGTATACATGCAGTTACTTCCGTGAGCACGCTGTGGAAAGACGTGAACACCACCCGGATGAGAACAGGCAGAGGCCGTTCACTCAGAGCTTGTGACAGCACGAGAGTCAGCACCATCACTTGATCTGGCGGACTCGAGGGCAGGCTGAGGAGCTCAGGAAAGCTGCTTTGCGGAAAAAAGGAGTCATCAGGTGCGCCCTGCTTGGGGTTGTTGGTGTGGGGAAGCCGTAGGTGGGCTGACTAGAAGGGGGCTCCTGTCTGATTGGTTAGGGGAGTATATTTGCCTTTCTCCAGTTGGTCCCAAGTTGGAGGTGGGGGCAAAAATTAGGGAAGCTGTCCGTTATTAATCAAGTCCTGGCCGTTCGGGGCTGATTGTTCTGGGGTTATTGTTTGGCTTCCTGGACAGGTTGCTAGAGATAGTGGTCTCACTTCCTGGGCTGGTTACTGCAGAGGGGAGGTTGGCCTCCCAGGCTGGTTGCTGTAGGTTGTGGGTAAGAGTTCGATTTGTGTGTGTGTGTGTGTGTGTGTGTGTGTGTGTGTGTGTGTGTGTGGAAGATTAGCCCTGAGCTAACACCTGTTGCCAATCCTCCTTTTTGCTGAGGAAGGTTGGCCCTGAGCCAACATCTGTGCCCATCCTCCTCTATATGTGGGACACCTGCCACAGCATGGCTTCATGAGTGGTGCTTAGGTCCACGCCAGGGATCCAAACCTGCAAATCCCTGGGCCGCCGAAGCAGAGCGTGGGAACTTAACCACTACGCCACTGGGCAGGCCCGAGAGTTCCATTTTTATACATGGCAGAGCCATTGTCTGTTTATGTGTTCAGTGTCTCTGGACATGTCCATCGAGAAAGCAGCCTTCTGAACTGGCAGAGAACCCCTGCTATGCAGGCTCCAGGGCCAGGACCTGTTTGGAATTCTGCCTTTCCCTCTGGAACGTTATTCAGCATCTGAGCTCCCTTTCCTTGAGTATAACATGAAGTGAGAGTGCTTTCCAGGAGGATTATTATGAAGATTGAGTGAGGTGAAACACCACGCAGGACACAGAGCGGAGTCTGGTGGTTACGTTTTCCTGCCTCCCTGTTCCTGTTGGCCTCCAGTTCGCGCTGAGGTGTAAGGGGCGAGGTCTGACACTTTCTCCTTCCCAGGCACTGCTGCACTTGAACAGGATGAAGCTGAGGTTTGATCTCAAGGAATATCCCAGAGTTGTGAGATTTTTGAGTGCTTCCAGTGCCAGCAACTAAACGAATCACAAAAATCAGTGAAGCTAGGATATTAGTTCCTCCCACCCTTTCCCAGGTCCCTGGGAAGGAAGCACTTCTCTTGCCAGGGACCTGCCTACTAGGTACCTCTGCCATCTTCCATCGTTGCCGGCACCATTGGATCACTAATGAGCACAGGGATTGCTGAGGATGTTGAAGTTTTAAATAACTTGGCCAGGAAGGTTTTGTTGAGAAGGTGGACATTTGTGCCAAGGCCTGAGGAAAGAAAAGAGAGGACCAGGTAACTATCTAGAGAAGATATCAGGTAATGGAGAGGCAGGTGCAAAGGCCCTGAGGTTTGCGTGAGCTAGTGTGTTCAAGGAATAAGCTGAGGGCCAGTCAGCAACCACATAGGAACAGATAAGTCACTGAAAAGACTTTGGGTTTTACTCGGACTGTTTGTAATAAACCAAATAGCCAGTGGAGGCTTGGGTTGGGGTGGTAGCAATGAATTGATGAGAGGTGGTCAGTTTCTAGATAGATTTTGAAGGCAAGTTAACAATTTGCTGATGAATTGGATGTGGATGGTAGAGAAGGTGAGGAGTCAAGGGTTATTGTTGGGGCAGGAGTGGAGCTAAACTGAGCGCTTCCTGTGTGTACTTTAAATTCTCAAAACAAAACATTCTAACTAAGTATGTGAGGCTGTTGTCTCTGAATTGTAGAATTATTGAGAAGAAGTATCCTCACAATTTAAACTGAGATACCAGTCACTCGGTTGTGGAGGATTGAAGGAGTGGAGGTGTTTGATTTGGATTTTTTTGAAATTTATCTTCTTCACATACTTCAGAGAAGACGGACAGCAGCAAGGCTGTGTTGCAAAACACAGCAGGGGTGACCAGAGTCACGTCATTACAGAAGGTACCTGGGACGGCTAGATTTCAGGCTATACTTCTGTTCTTCCTAAACAGTCGGGCTGGGACCTCATGGAGAGCCCATGGGGACCAAGACTTCCCACTGGTGGCCAAGTGCACCCACACAATTGGAGAGGAGAAGCAGGATTCCCCTTATTTTGAAATCGTGCACTGTGTTGGGATTAGAGCGCCTGAGCCCCAAATGCATAGGTGGGTTGTCACTTTAGGAGAGAGTTCCAACCCACCCACTGCTGCCACACTGTGTGGTCAGGGTTCCCAAGAGAAACAACTAGTAGGACATGTATATAGGAGGAGATGTATTATGAGAAATTGGCTCACACAGTTATGGAGGCTGAGAAGTCCCACGATCTGCCGTCTGCAGGCTGGAGGCCCAGGCCAGTGGTGCAATTTAGTCCGAGTCCAGAGGCCTGACAGCCAGGGGCTCTGAGGGCAGAAGATCAATGTCCAGCTGAAGCAGTCCAGCAGGAAGGGCTGAATTCCTCCTTCCTCCGCTTTGTTGTTCTGTTCAGGCCCTCAACGGATTGGACAATGTCCACCACATTGCAGAGGGAAAACTGCTTCACCGAGTCCCCCAATTCTAACGCTAATTTTATCTAGAAACACCCTCACAGACACACCCAGAAATCATGTATAGCCAAATATCTGGGCACCCCGTGATCCAGTAAAGTTGACACATAAAACTAACCATCAGGGGCTGGCCCGGTGGCGCAAGCGGTTAAGTGCGCGCACTCCGCTGCGGCGGCCTGGGGTTCGCTGGTTCGGATCCCGGGCGCGCACCGACGCACTGCTTGGTAAGCCATGCTGTGGCGGCGTCCCATATAAAGTGGAGGAAGATGGGCACCGATGTTAGCCCAGGGCCGTCTTCCTCAGCAAAAAAGGAGGAGGATTGGCGGATGTTAGCTCAGGGCTGATCTCCTCACAAAAAAAAAAAAAAAAAAAAAAAAAAAAACTAACCATCACACTCACCTTGGGAGAATGGACGCAGACTGCCATGGACAACCCAGACTCGCACTCACGCTGTACTGCAGGAGCGACGTCAAGATATTCCCAGCAGCCTGCATGCACAAATGATAGAGTGCCAAGGAAAGATGTCACGTGGAGGTTTTGCAGTCAGACCAAAACAGCGTGTCTACTCACTGTTTGCAAGTGTCTAGAGCAGAGTTTCTCAAACTTGAATGTGCATATGAATCACCTGGGGATTTTGATAAAATGTGGATTCTGACTCAGGAGGTCTGAGATGGGGCCTGAGAGTCTGCATTTCTAGCAAGCACCACGTTATGCTGATCATGCTGGGCTGTGACTCCACTTTGAGTAGCAAGGTGAGTCTAGGCCAGGAGTCAGCAGAGTTTTCCTGTACAGTGACTAGTTTCGGACCACTTGTGAGAGGAAATAGCCTCAGGTATGTGGATGTGCGTAGAGGCCAGAATCCTAGGTCTGCAGGAGCTTCCCCGCCGACTGGCAAGATTTGGCATCTTAGACTATTCATAGAGCCTGTGGAGAATCACGCCTTTGGTCTCTTCAGTGTACAATATAACAATAACAGAAATGTCGGCGTGTGGAGTCCATTCTCATCTACAGCAGTTTGAAGGCTTAGCAGTGGCAAAATTTAACTGTGAATTTTTGAGCTCAGGGCTGAGATTGAAATTTTTCTGAAAGAGAACCTTCCACCAGGACCAGTCTGTGGTACTTTGTTATGGCAGCCCTAGCAAACCAATACACCATAGATTTGCCTTTTCCATAATGTCATATAGTTGGAATCATACAGTATTTAGCCTTTTCAGATCAGCTTCTTTCACTTAGCAACATGCATTTAAGGTTCCTTCATGTTTTCATAGCTTGAGAGCTCATTGCTTTTTATTGCTGAATAATATTTCATTGTCTGGAGGTACCACAGGTTTTTATCCATTCACCTACTGAAGGACATGAAGGCAGCGTGCCTTCATGCTGTAGTATAAGAACCAGAGCTTAGACAAGAACAGTCCAATTCAGCCAGGAAAGTATTCTTATTCCTCTTAAGAGAGAAAAAAATCTAGTCACTCTGTTTCTTTATCTGTAAAATGGGATCATAATCTCCTACCTCAGAATTTCTTCACCCCTCTGCAGGGAGGTGGAGTGGAGGAGGCTGAGCAGAGTTTGGAATTGCTGAGGTGGCAGGGTTTGCAGAGCAGGCTGCCCGCGGGCCAGAAGCGAGCTGTGTGGAGGGACAACCTGGCAGTCCTCCTGGGAATTCCCGGACTACGCATGTGTATGTGGACTACGCAT
This sequence comes from Diceros bicornis minor, assembly GCF_020826845.1. Taxonomy (NCBI): domain Eukaryota; kingdom Metazoa; phylum Chordata; class Mammalia; order Perissodactyla; family Rhinocerotidae; genus Diceros; species Diceros bicornis. Next base: position 11,597,256 of record NC_080755.1, on the reverse strand, counting down.
GTTGTATGTGCGGGACGAGATTCTGGCCTCGAAAGAATCCCTGCTGAGGACTGAGGCTGCACTGCAGTGCTGGGGGGAAATATCTGCAAACATCATCTGCAAAGCACTTGTTTCCAGAACATAAAAAGGAATCCTACTGACTGACATAAAAACATGACCTTTTAAAATGGGCAAAAGACTTGAAGCAGACATTTCACAAAATAAGATGCATGAAGAGCCAAGAAACTACCAACATCATTGGTCGTCAAGGAAATGCAAATTAAAATCACAGAGATAGCAATTCACACCCATTAGAATGGCTTAAAGAACGGCTTAAAGACCGGCAATATCAAATGTTGACCAGTATGTAGAATAGTGGTCAGCAGACCTTCTCAGTTAGGGGCAGATGGTGAGCATGTTACACTTTGCAGGCCATAGGATCTCTGTGGCAGCTACTCAGCTCTGTGTTGTACCAGGAGAGCAGCCTAGACCATACATAAAGACATGAGTGTGGTTGTATTCCAATAAAACTTTATTTATAAACACTTAAATTTGAATTTTATAGAATTTTTAAATGTCATGAAATATTGTTCTTGAGATTTTTTTCCCCAACCATTTAAACTTAGCTCACGGATTATACAAAAACAGGTGGCAAACCAAAGTTCGCTGAACCCTGATCTGGAACCTGAACTCTCACTCTTTGTTGTTGATACAAGTAAAATTGTACAAATACTTTGCAGAATTATTTGAGAGTTTTTTGTGAAATTAAACATCTACCTATGTTTCCTATGTAGGTCATGTATCTAGGTCATGTATCCTATGACCTAGTAATACCACTCCTAGGAATTTACCCAAGAAAAATGAAAATGTGTTTATATAAAGACTTGTACAGAATATTTATATCAGCTTTATTCAAGATAGCCAAAAACTGGAAACAATTCAAATTGTCATCAACAGGAGAATGAATAAACAAATTATGTATATTCATACAATGAAATACTCAACAATAAAAAATAAACTACTGATTGATAACATAATAACATGGATGAATTTTTAAAATACTATGTACATATACAAGAGAGTATGTACCGAAATAAACAAAAGAGTATCTACTTATGATTCTATTTATATTGAATTCAAGAGTAGGTAAAACCAATCTATGATGATAGAGATTAGAACAGTAGTTTTCGGGGGCAGATTTCTGGAAACGATCATGAGGCACCTTTCTGGGGTCATAGAAATGTTCTGTATCTTGGTTGGGGTGGTGTTTACACAGGTGTAAACACGGGTCAAAACTTATTGGATTGTACACTTAAGATCTATGCATTTCACTGTATGTAAACTTTTTTTAGAAAAATGAAGCCCTTAAAAATAGTGCGTGGCATGTAGTAAAGGCTTAATAAATGTTTGATACTTTAAAAAGGATTTTTTAAAAGAACAGCTACGTTAAAACTCAAAAGAGGGACAACTTCTAATTATATAATGAGATAATAAATTATGGCTTGCTGCACCATGCCTGAATTTAATATGTTTAATACAGAATATCCTTACCATTTGTTGGATATGTGTTCTAATGATCCCAAAGATTAAACACCAAACTCTGAAGTGGGACTTTGGTGTACGAGAGGGGGCGAGGGTGGGGTCGCTCGTCTCTCTGTCAGGTAGTCGGGATTGAAAGAGGAGTTCTGTGTTCAGATTAACTGCCCATTTCAACATTTACTGAGCCCTTGCATGATGCCAGGCACCGGGAGACTCTCCTCAGACCTGTAAATCATGAAACTACAAACTGCTTTAATATCAGGTCTCCTACTGCTTGACTGCTTTTATGTTCTGTTCCCCTCTATCTTCTCTCTACACTAGGACCCCAAACTAAAGTTATAAACCTGAAACTCAAAAGCAGAAGGCGTGATATGAAGCCATTCATTGGGTCAACTGTGTAGGGAAATTATACATTGCTTGTTTTGGTCCAGACTCTTTCCATGGTAATTGATAGAATTCAACTCAAACTAATGTTAAGTTAGAGGCTGGAGTAACCAGGAATGCATGCCCTGACAACCAGTGTCATCCAAACTGTCTCCCCTAGGTCTTGATTCTGGCATGTTCTGGCCGCTTTTTCAGATGGGCTGCCAGCAAATCCAACTTCACAAAGTTTCAGGAGCCCAGTGGAAGGAGGCTTGGAGACTCGTAACAATTCTGGGCTGGACAGGACAGCTCAAGTGAGAGCTTAACGTTGTTTCCAACTGGTATTTGTTCTTGTCCCAAACCTCCAAGTTGCTTTTTAAGATAAATTCATTTAATATTTTCTAAAATTATTTCTGAACTTAATTTTACCATTAATCTTTGATAAGAGATTTCTTCGTATTTTTCTTTTCTTTCAGTGATGAAATAGACACAAACAAATATTTGCTACCTTACTATAAGAAAATAAAAATATTCCTGGATTCCTGTCTTAGACAATGAGTTTTATGATGTTTAATACCAATCAATATTGCAAGCTAAAGACACTTAGGCATTTTGAAGGCAGATTGTTTCCTTGGGAGCCTGCTGATGAAGGACTGGTTTCTGTCTTGGGAGAAATCAGAAGACATCACTTCGGGTTCTGAGGGTTTGAGCACATGGGCATGGGTGGACCGGCTAGTGGATAAAGTCTCGTGGAGAGATGTCAGACTCATTGGAGAAAAAGATCTCTGGCATCATATTTTTGATTTGCTATTTGGTCTTTGTATGATAATTTGGTGTTTGGCAGCAAACAAGACATTTAAGTCATGTTTCTAAAATCCTGCAAATGACATTCAGGATGGGACGTTTGTGGGATGGAAGGGTCACAGATCTGTCGGCCATCACGTCATCTAACAGGGAGAAATGCACATGTTCTTCCTGAGAGGTTAGAAAGAAAACAGGCTCTCCTGCCTGAAGTCGGGTTGTTTTAAGGCCCTATCACATTGTTTAGCATTCCCCTTGTGTGTGTGTGAAATACCACCAGTCACGGCCATTTCAGGTGTACTTGATATCTCTCTGTCCCTCTCTTTTTTATACCTCTCCCCACATGCTGTTCCCTCTGCCTGGAAGATTTGTCCTCTTTCACTTGACCTGCATGAACTCTATCTTATTCTTCACATCTCAGCTTACTTGTCACTTTCTCATCAGAGAGGCTTTTCCTGATACCCATTTATTCTTTCTCCAGTAACTGTCTCTTTGCTTCGTAGAACTTACCACATTTTGCAGTTATGTTTTCATTCATGTGTTTGCTTAGTGTCTGACTCCAGTAAGCTCCTGGGACCAGGGCCTCACCCTTCATATTTCCTACTCAGTCTCCAGTGTGCTGCGTGGTGCCTGAGGGAGTGTTTTTGATGAACAGATGAATGTCAGAATAAGAGCAGAATGACGATAAGCAAGGAGTGTCCTCAGCACCCAGTGTAAATGCTGGTGGGCGCTTGCCCTTGCCTTGTGACCCCAGCAGGTGGGTACTGTGGGGCATGAAGCTCCAGATCAAGAGAGCAGGGTTAAGATGGCAAACTTTTCTTTTTTTTTTTTTTTGGAGGTTTTAATATATTTTTTATTGAGGTATTATTGACATAACATTGTATTAGTTTCAGGTGTACAACATAATGATTTGATATTTGTATATATTGTGAAATGATCCCACAATAAGTCTAGTTAACATCGGTTACCACATATAGTTACAAAAAAATATTTTTCTTGTGATGAGGACTTTTAAGATCTACTCTCTTAGCAACTTTCAAATAGACAATGCAGTATTATTAACCATAGTCACCATGCTGTACATTACATCCCCAGGACTGACTGATTTTATAGCTGGAAGTTTGTACCTTTTGACCCCCTCCACTCACTTTGCATGAACCACTCCCCCTTTCATATGCGATGTGAAGCCACCTGACCAGACTCTGTGCCCCCTGCTTGCTGGCTCCTTAGCTTCACCTGGTCCTTTGCCTGGAATCCCTTCCCCCACACCCTTAAATGGCCAGGTCCTCCCCATATTTCAAAGGCCATCTCAAGTGTTACCTTCTCTTTGAAACCTTTCTAATCCCCTCTGTTGGAAGTCTGTACCCATTTTATATGTACTTCCCTATAACACCTTTTTACCTTATCTGGTAGATATTAATAAGTTTAGCTTAGATCCATTATCAGATTATATATTCTATCAGAGTCTTGCCCATTCTGATTCATTCACCCTTCATACCGCCTGGCAGAATCTGGCATAAAATAAATCGGAAATAGTCATTGACAAAACAGAAATGAGAACATGGAAATCCTGTGCATTTTAATTCTAATCCAGAAGGATTGCCATCTGTTCTTTTTTTCTTCATTGAAATATAATTCATATACTATGAAATTCACCCTTTTAAAAACTATACAATTCATTGGTTTTTAGTGTATTCACAAGGTTGTGGAACCATCACCACTATCTAATTCCAGAACATTTTCATCCTTCTAAAAAGAAGCCCCCTACCTATTAGCAGTCACTCCTTATCCCCACCCCCCAACCCCTGACAGCCACTAATCTATTTTCTGACTTTATGGAATTGTCTATTCTGGACATTTCACATAAATAATGTGGTCTTTTGTGTCTTTTCTTTCACTTAGCATACTGTTTTCATCCATGTGTAACATGTATCAGTGCTTCATTTCTTGTTATGGCCAGATAACATTCCACTGTATGGATATGCCACATTTTATTTATTCATTCATTCAGTTGATGGACATTTGGGTTGTTTCCACTTTTTTTTGTGTGTGTGAGGAAGATCAGCCCTGAGCTAACATCCATGCTAATCCTCCTCTTTTTGCTGAGGAAGACCGGCTCTGAGCTAACATCTATTGCCAATCCTCCTCCTTTTTTTCCCCCAAAGCCCCAGTAGATAGTTGCATGTCATAGTTGCACATCCTTCTAGTTGCTGTATGTGGGACGCGGCCTGAGCACAGCCGGAGAAGAGGTGCGTTAGTGCGCGCCCGGGATCAGAACACGGGCTACCAGTAGCGGAGCGCACGCTCTTAACCGCTAAGCCACGGGGCCGGCCCTGTTTCCACTTTTTAGCTATTATGGATAATGCTGCCATGAATATTCATGTACAAGTTATTGTCTCGACGTATGTTTTCATTTCTCTTGGGTATAAAGCTAGGAGTAGAATTGCTGGGTGGTATGGTAACTCTGCATTAACTTTTTGAAGAACTGCCAAACAGTTTTCCAAAGCAGGGGAGTCATTTTACATTTCCACCAGCAATATGTGAGGGTTCCAATGTTTCCACATCCTCACCAACACTTGTTATTGTCTGTCTTTTTTATTACAGCCATCCTGGTGGGTGTACAGTGGTATCTCACTGTACTTTTGATTTGCGGTTACCTAATGACTAATAGCGTTGAGCATCTCTTCATGTGCTGATTGGCCATTTGCATATCTTCTTTAGGGAAATATCTATTCAAATCCTTTGTTCATTTTTTAATTGGGTTGTCTTTTTATTCTTGAGTTGTCATAGTTCCTTAAATATGCTAGACACTAGAGCCTTTTGTTCTAAACCACATGTAACTCTGCACCTTGTGTCCTAACCCACAGGATATCTGTTTAATGGTGAATAATGTCAAGTTTTGCCTCTATTTTTATAATTTTAATTGTATTGTAGGTTAGCAATATCAAGAGTCTTAATTCCAAGGTTCTAAATATGGACCTTACCAACATTACAAATTTAGGGAGAATATATGGAATTTTTGAAACAATTTAAGATGTCAATATACTTTGAAACACTGTTTTATCAGTGTAAATGTTAAATTAGCAGAACACAATAATTGATGATTCAGGGACATTCAGGGAGATGGAAAACAGCAAAATCAGGAAGAGGGGAGGGAAAGAAGGAATGGGTAAAGGAGATGCTGTCGTTTTCAGAGCTTTGATTAACTAACATGTAAGAAATAGCAAACAGAGAGAAAAGGAGAAATGAAACTGTGCACCATCCCGCTGAGAAGGTAACGAAGGTGGTGCCAGGCGGGCTGTTCACACTTAAATGTGTTAGAAAGAAATGCCGAAGATCTGCGCTCACGGTTGGGTTATTCCTCGACGCAGCCACCAGGTGGTGCTGCCGCATAGGAAACCTGGGCTGTCTCCCTGCGCGGCTGGCGATGGGATGGGGGGCTTCTTGCAACCTGCCAACTGTGTGCCAGGGACACTCCGAGGCAAGACTGATAACCTGGAGGTAGCTGCCACCCAAGCTTGTGTTCTGTTAGAGGGAAAACTGGCATTCATTAAGCTCCTGGCTGTGAATGATGAGTACTGGGCGATTTCCTCTATTGCCTTGTTTGGAGGGGAAGTTACAAAGTGGTCCGTGTGCCTGATGAATGCCGTTCCAGGTGACTGAGCCCCGCTCTGAGGTGGGGGGGAGCCCACTGATGAGGCCTGAGTGGCGCTTACCCGGACACACAGCAGCTGTCTCGAGAGTTGGAGTTAAAGCAGCAGCAGAGTCCCATCCCCTCCTTTGAGTGTTCTCTTTTTTCTCTTCTGGGAATATTTTTTCTGTGTTAAAGAAAATGAAAATCCAAGCCCAGGACTTGTGTGCACATGTGAGTCTGTCCATTCCTGGACAGGTCACGTACTGTTCTGGAGTCCATTCTGCAAAACTGCTCCCATCATCTCTGTCCTAAAGAAGGAAGAATGCCTCTTAACTGCCGCCTGAATACAGTTGTGTGCTACCTGTAATCAGTTCTCCAACTAAACCAAAACTTCCCTGTCGTTGCCCTGCTTCTAACAATGCTGTGACTTCCTGCTGTCCTCGGGATAAAGAATAGAATCCTCAACAGAACCCACAGCCCATCCGAGTGTGAGTCCCTGACTCCTTAGGACGACACCTGGCACGTCCTCAGCTCTCTATACACATTTGGGGGGATCAGTGATAAAATCCATACAAACAAAATCCAACCGTCAAGCAGGTGAGAAAGTAAAGAACTGCAGGAGAGTTTAGAGACCAAGAAGTGGCTCTTATTTCTTCCTAGCTGGTGTATGAAGGTATTGTACTTTGCCACGGTGTGGGGACGTTTGCGTGAGTGTTGATTTGCAGATCATCGCCATTAGCGTTCCCATTTCTGGGAAGGCCTGGGAGTGACCTTGTCTTCTCAGACAGCTCTTAGTTCACATGGAACCCTCTTTGCAGAGGCTCAGTGGTTCTTGGTGGAGTTGAGGGGTTAGGAAAGGGCAGTAACCTTTTCTTTACATGAAAGGATCAAATCACACAGGCTGGATGCAGTGGATGCCGTCGTCACTGGGGCTCCAAGGGCAGAAGCATGGTGGGGTCGCCTAAAGGAATTGCTCTCAGAGAGCAGCAAGCTCCGGGGAAAGTTAGCAATGGCTTGATCATTCGCATGTAGAGGAATAACGTGATAAACTAGATTCGAAGTAATCAAACTTTTTATTCTATACTCAGCTTTTAGAGGAAAAGGGGAGATGACAAGAAATGACCAAATTCCTAGCATCAAGTCAACATGGGATCAATAAAGAGTCTGTCAGTTTCCTACTCCATTGTGCATCTGGAGTTTGGTGGAATTTTTTTTTTTAGTTGTAAGATGTATTTTTAATTTCTGTTCCAATACATCCAGTCAGAGAACATCAGGAGTCAGAAAAGTCACGTTCTCCGTATCACTAACCCTTCGCCAGTGAATCTCGCAGCAGTAATTCCTAGCTTGGCATTGGCGAGAGGATCGATATCCAGAGGTCCTCGAAACATCTGGATCTTGGAACTAGAGTCGGGGAGCTCTGAGTGAAACCAGGCCCCATCCCGAGGCCTGGGGTCAAGAGCCTTCTCGCACACCAGCTGCATATCTGGTGATGCTAAGCAGTGACTGTTGATTATTTCAGGTACAATAATGACATTGTGATTGTATTACTTTAAAAGAGCCCCTGTCTTTTAGATATACTGAAAGATGAATGGGTGGAAAATGATGTCTGAGATATGCTTCAAATAATACAGGAGAAGGCAGAGGTTGGGGAATTGATGAAACAAAAATGAGCCGTGAGTTGATGACTGCTGAAGCTGGGTGAGGGTGCATGGGGCTCATTAGACTGTTGTGTCTACTTTTGCATGTTTGAAATTTTCCATAATAAAATATTTTTTTTAAAAAGCCTCCTGCGTGCAAGCATTTCATTCTCATATGAAAGAAAACACTGGAGAATGTAGAGTTTTTATTGTTCCTTTTGTTTTCTGTAAGATCCTATAAAATCAAGGAAAGATACTTTAAAAACACTTTATTTGGTTAAACAGGAATGTAAAATAATATATTTTAGAAATATATTCAATAAAGGTAAAAACATTTCCTGTTATTCTTAGTTTTTTTAGACAGTAATTCTACTATGCTAGGAAAATTCATGTGCAGTCATAAACTCTTTTTCCTTTATGGATTATAGATTTTAGAAGGATGATAATAGTGTTCATGGAAAATCTATGCCCATAAATACATTGCTTCAGATTTTTAATATCATAGGATCACACATTAGGATACAATAAACAGAAAAGACTGTGAACATGAATGAAGGTGAAATCGCTAAGTGTTGGGAGTTTCTGTTCTCATTGGTGCTGACAGCGTGACACACAGATAAGCCAGATGCAGCCCAGTACGGACGGAGCCTCCTGGGCATTGTGGAGAACATGGTGACGTCGTGGGCTAGCCCAGGCCCCCAACCACCTCATGGCATTGGCTTTAGTTTCCAAATGGAGCACTACCTGCCACGAAGTGGAGGCTGCCTGGAGAATCTTGCTTTCGTTCATTCAGTAAGCATTGATCTGACAGGCATTGTAGGAAACAGCCTTTGGAGGGGTTTATTCCAGTGGAGAGACGGGCTTCACAAAGAACCACAGCAGCAAGGGATAGAGTTCAAGGGCCAGAGGGGTTTACATGAGGTGAGCGGCCGAAGGATCAGGGTCCTCTTTGAGCAGGAGTCGGAACGGAGTCTAGGGTTGCCAGAGGATGTGCACAGACGTACAGAGATGGACACGACAGAAAGCATTTCAGATACGGGAAAGGCTGAACTAAAATGCGGAGAGGGGAATTGCTGGACCAATGTGAGGATCAGCAGACACGTAAAGTGTTAACAAGTGGTGTTAATAAGAGAGTGGGGTTAAGTGGAGAGGGTGGCCATGAGGGACGGATACTTTAAAAAATCGTCATCCATTGGTCTCTTTAATTAAAAAGAATACAAATTCATTGTGAAAAGTTCAGAGAATGCAGAAGGACAGAAAGCAAAAGTGAAAACCTTCCCTTCCCCGTCCCAGCAGTTTATGGGGGCCCTTCAAGCCCTCTTCCTAGTCCCAGACGGGAGTCTGTGCACACAGGCAACTCTAGAAAAGCAAGGCGATGCTGCCTGTATTGTTCTGCAACTGAGTTGGGACTAACATGTCAGTACATCTCCAGATCTAGTCTATTTTCTTTCCACAGAGGGGGTAAATTTCTTTTATTAAAGATACTTCTATGTGATTTTATTTCTTTTTAGCATGGAGGTACTGGGTGGTGTTTTTGTTTTTTTGTTTTTTTGTGTTTTTTTTTTGGTGAGGAAAATCAGCCCTGAGCTAACATCCATGCCAATCCTTCTCTCCTTTTTTTTTGATGAGGAAGACTGGCTCTGGGCTAACATCCGTGTCCATCTTCCTCCACTTTATGTGGGACGCCGCCACAGCATGGCCTGACAAGCGATGCATCGTTGCGCGCCCGGGATCCGAACCCGGGCCGCCAGCAGCAGTGCACGCGCACTTAACCCCTACACCACGGGGCTGGCCCCTGGAGGTACTGGTTTTATTTTTAACTAATTTGAAAGTTAAATAATAATAAAGGCAATCTGATGAATAAGGATTAAATGAAGCACCGTACACCCTTACAATGCCTTTGTGCAGCATTTGTTTTAAAAGACTTGTGCCAGAATTCAGCAGCCCCTCTTTGCAGAAGGCACTCGGGGACAGGCACGTGTCTGAGTAGATTTAGCCGTGTTGTTTAGAAGCTGCTGGTGATGACAACAGCCTCCTTCAGCGCATGAAGAGCATCCTTAACAAAGTTTTCCCACATTAACTGCAAGGTGAAAATTTCCCAGTTGTGTTAAAGGAGAGACACGACAACTGAATGCTGTTGTGAAGGTGGATTGGCTCCCCGGAGAAGGATGGGGGAAATGGCTCTGAGGGCCGTCGTTGGTTCTATTGGCAGACTTTGAGGATGGGCTGTAGGTTACTTCATAGGGCTGTAGCAATGTTTGTGGTTATGTAAGAGAATCTCATTCCTAGGAAATATGCATTGACAAGGACATAATGTCTGCGACTTACTCTCATATGGTTCAGGGGGAAACGTGTAAATATGAAACATGAAAACACAGATAGGGAGAGTATATACTAAAGCAAATGTAGCAAAATGCTAACAATTGGAGTATCTGGGGGAAGGATGTGTGAAAGATATTTATTCTATTCATACAACTTTCTGTAGGTTCAAAACTATTTCAAAATTAAAAATTGAAAAACATATGTGGCTGAATATTTATCTGGTGACTACATCCAAAATTAGCTTATTGTACATGTTTTAATCATCTTTGTGGAAAAAAATAGCTTGCTTCTTTGCAATAATGACCTACAAATGCTTCATGTTGTGTATATTGTCTTCTAAAACTTTTAAGAATCTTGAGCCATTTTTTCATTCTCCCCTCCCCCACCCACCAAGTTCTTGCAAGTTTTTCTGAATGTTTCTCCCTTCCACTCTTCTTTTTAAGGTCTGTTATCTTCACCACACTGGCCAGGCCTTGAGTTCTCTGTATTAGATTTAACTGCCCACTTGCCCTTTCTCCTGTCTTTTCCGTCGACGGGTTAATCTTCTTTCTGAAAGGATAGTCCATGTCAGATCACAGCCTGCTCAGAACCTGCCAGTGTGCCAGGGCTGCCAAATACAGTTGAGCAGGTTTTCAACTGCACAAGGATGCCTGACCAAAATAGCAGTGGGGACTAAAATCTAGATGTCTCTGCTCCCCAAACCATGGGCCCAGCACAGGGATGCATCAGCCCAGAGGAAGGGCACTGTTTGGGTCAGGATCCTGGCAGAAAACAAATCCCCATTCAAACCTGGTTGTTTAAGAACGCTAGATGAAGGTATTATTTATAAAGGTGTGAGGAGGGTCAGGGAAACCAATAAGGGATGGTGCCGCATACATGGAGCATGGAGCCGTTGCCACCCCAAGCCTGAAGGGCAGGAAGTTGGAGCAGCTACTGCAGCCAAGCAAAGGGCCTCCGGCCAGGAGCTGTAGCTTTCAGTGAAGTCATGGCCAGACCACTGCCTAATAGGGAGGGGACTGGGGGACGGACTCTGACCTCTGCCCACACCCTTCCATCCCCTCTGCACCTGTGGGAGCCGGGGTGGGACAGGGAGCCGTCTGCGGAGACCAGCCTCCTGGGCACGCAGGGTGGGTCTGCAGGGCCAGGAGAATACCCAACAGAGGATCCTTTCTGCTTCACGGAAGGTAGTGGACTGGGCGCTAAGGGGCCTGCTGGTGCCTCAGCGCTTACCGGATGAAGGCCTGATTTGCATTTAGTATTTGAATATTCGAAACCTCCCACAGACCCAGCTTTCCAGCTTCCTGGCTGCGGACTGTGGGGTCACTGCCCCCCAACCTGTGTACAGCCTGTGCCTCCCCACACACCTTTGCTAGTGGCAGTCTGTCTGTCGCCTGCAGTGCTTGGGGCCTCCTCCAGGCTGTCTGCCTCCCGACAAGCTTTGGGCCCCGCCTGAGGGTGGCCCCCACCAAGCTGCCTCCTGCTCTGGGCTTCTGAGGCTTGATCACCCCCGATAGTATGTATCGTCACATCTGCTGGGGGCAGTTAGGTCTCCCAGGGGGAAGGATGGCCTTTCGGAAGGCCTGACCTCCCATGGGCAGAGCCCAGCATGGCACCGTCCACTGCACAGTCCAGCAAGGCCCTGGCCTCACCACCTCCTGGCTTCAGAGCGCTTTCCCCTTGGACCAGTGACTCAGTAGGGAATCAGAGACAGCTCCCTCCAGGCCGAATGGAAAACTGCATGGCGTGAGTGCCACATTGAACAGCTGAGGACAAGTGTGATGCGCACCATTTCCTAGCAGATGGCCAGTGGTTTGTGGGACTCAACAACCACTAAAGGAGCTCTGATAATCACCTCGGCTGAGGATCTTCAGCCTGCTCTTAGCTGCCCGACATTATAGCCATATTTTTACTGTATTCCATGCACTAGATGTGCCACTAGAGGCCTTGAACAGAAGACTATGGATGTGCAGGTTGTCCACTGAACAAGGGCGTGCAGCCTGAGAGTGTGCATCTTGAACCCAGATGCCCAGGGGCGCTTGGTTCTTGACGCACTTGTGAACCTTTTGTACTGCAGAGAATCCCTGGGTGTTGTTTTAATTGTTTAACTTTTTATTTGGAAATGTTTTCAAACTTAGAAAAGTTTCAGGAATAAGAAGAGCACAAAAAACTCCCAGATACCCATCAGCCAGATTCACCTGTTATTAACATTTTCCTCATTTGCCTCGTCATTTGCTCTCCCTCTGTAGCTATGAGGTATAGATATAGATATAGGATTTTTTCGTTAATCATTGGAGAGTTAGTTGTGGACATCATGGCTCGCCAAAGACATCAGTATGTACTTCCTAAGAACAGGGATATCTTCTTACATAACCAAGGCACAGTTAGCAACCTCCTTAAGTTTAACATTGATGCAATGAATATACCTAATTTACCATCTGTCCTCCAGTTTTGCCAGTTGCCCCAATGTCTTCTATAGGATTTTTTCCTCTCTAGTACAGGATTCAGTCTAGGGTCTGGTCTCTCTTTAGTTTCCCTTAACCTAGAACATTTCCACAGTCTTTTTTGTTGTTGTTTATATAACATTGCCATTTTTGAAGAATACAGTCTCCCCTCTCCTTTTTTTTTTTAAATTTTAGGTTTGCCTGATGTTTCCTCCTGATTTAAGTTCAGGTTATGCCTCCCTGGCCAGAAGACTACATAGACTACATAGACGATTGTGTTCTCCTTGGGGGTCGACATCTGGAAGCAGACAGTGTCCCTCCCCTCCCCCTTTGATGGTGTTTACTTTGATTACCTAAATTGTTGTCTAGTCCCTCCACTGCGTGGTTATTATTTTTTACTTTGCAACTAATAAGCAGTCTGCGGGGAGACCATGTGGATATCCTGTTCCTCATGAAAATCTTTCCCTAGAATTAGCCGCCATCGCTGAATCTTGCCTGATCCAAAGTGCACTATGCTGGTTGCAAATGCTGATTCTCTCCTCCCGGGATTCTCCCATTCCTTCCACAGTCACTAGTTGCCAGTTGGCAAGAGCCCTCCCTTCTCCCCATTTATTTATTTATCTATTTGTTATGGGCACGGACACGTGATATGCCTGTATTTTCTAGTGGTTTAGAATTCACTACTGTACTTAAATATTGTGATGCTGAAATCATCCCAGAATGACAGCCCCTTCAATCTGGCTCTTGTGTTCTCATGACATGCCTCCAACATTTTTTAAGCACCTTTTTACTTTCTGGCATAACAATGTTCTGGGTTTATCTTGTAGCTCCCCTGCCCCCACCCTGGAGTCAGCCATTTCTCTGGGGACCCCTGGTTCCTTTTGATGGTGAGTAACACTGAAGACCAAGATCTGGACACTAGGTGCACTCACTGCTCCTGGAGTATCTTACCTTCTTGGTCTTTTCAGCAGACAGCACTAGGAAATATATGCATGTATATACATATATACATATACATGCTAAGACATGTACACAACACACAGGTATGTGCACATAATCATGAACATATAATATGAACATACATATTTTAGAAATCATGAGTTTATACTGATGGCTGCAATTCCAGTCCATCCTCACAGGCTTTTCCTTGCCTTCTCTCATTCCACATTTGTCCTTTCTTCCTTCTTAAAATCCTGGCTCTCAATAACATCAATACAGTTCTCCATTTTCTCAGTCCTCTGATACATCTAAGATGGTTTGGGATTTGTCTGCAATCAGAGACTCCCTTTTGAACGTCAATCTTTAATTTACTTATAGTGTAAATCCATCAAATGGCTCCTAACTTAACGATAAATATAAACAAAGCATGAAATGGCAAATATAGACAAATATTAAGCTCTTATCTCCCTTATTCTTTATCAACAGCCTTGCAAGCTTTAGGAAGAGCCATTCCAGCTTTTCTGAGAAAGGCACATAGTTCTCACCTGTGATAAAAAGAGTTTATGTTCTGTTTCATTTCATATACAATTTGACATTCTATTATAAGGAATACTGTTGCTTTAAACTCTGTAACTAAGCCAAATTCTAAAAGAAATCAGTTGCTAAGGCAACTGGGCAAAGAGTTAATTAATTCATCAGTCATTATATGCAGATTAATCTGCCTGACTTAGGAAGGAGGTGGGCTTGTTTGATTTTTCCTTTAGGAATTAGTAGAAGAGAGAAAGGTGCGATTGTTTCACCCTATAAGGGCTGTAGAGTTCCTCCTGGAAAAGGCACAGGCTTTGAGATCAGACAGGCGCGCCACCCTTTCAGGCCACTGTGGGACTGTCAGACCAGCAGACTTATCTGCAAAATGTGGATAATAATGTGCATCTTGTAGCTGTTGTGATGATCAGATGAGATGCTGGAAATAAAGCACCTTTCGGTGTCTTTTTAAATTAAGATGCAGGGTGACTTACAAAGGTTAGCAGACACAGCTGTAGGAAAGTGAAGCATATTCTTTCTTCACTTTTATAATTGACCACACACATCCTCCCTCTACGTGTTCCCATTGTAATCTCTACAGAATTCAGAGAACTCATTTGCATTTACTTGATTGCATGTCTGTCCCTCTCTACTAGACTATTAAACTGTTTGAGATCAGGGAGTCTAATTCATCCTTGTAATCCCAAGGCTATATGTGTGTGTAGGCATTCAGAAAATGCTTTATATGAATAATGAATGAAAATGCACTGCTTTGAAAGCCTCAGAGCCTCCATCTGTCCTTCAGGCTCTACATTGCCACCTGCTGGTAAGAAGCTATAATTGCAGTAAATGTTTCTAAACAAAGAATTGAAGTGGCTGAACTATAATCGAGTCAAAACAAACATCCTGACACCAAGAGAGAGATTTCTTTCTTCCACCACTGTCATGATGAAGAGTCTACATGTGAACTCTTTTCTTGTTTTATTGTGATAAAATATACATGACATAAAATTTGCCATTTTAACCATTTTTAAGTGTACGGTTCTGTGGCGTTAAGTACATTCACAGTGTCGTGCAGCCACTGCCTCCATCCATCCACAGAACTTTTTCATCTTCCCAAGCTGAAACTCTATACTCATTAAACGCTAAGTCCCCATTCTCTCCTACCCACTGCCCCTGGCCACCACCATTCTACTTTCTGTCTCTATGAATTTGACTACTCTAGGTCCCTCATATAAGTGGAATTATGCAGTATTTGTCCTTTCGTGACTGGCTTATTGTGTTTGGCATAATGTCTTCAAGGTTCATCCATGTTGCAGCATATTTCAGAATTTCCTTCCTTTTTAAAGCACAGTAATATTCCATGGTATGTGCAGACCACATTTTGTTTATCCATTCATCAGTCACATGTGCTCTTTTCATAGTTTTCTAACATGTCTCATGCATTAATGTTCCCAGCTAGCAGCAAGTGCTTTGCTCAGCTGAGTGTAGGTAGATTCTCAACAAATCTTTGTTGACTAGACTACAGTTCTTTGTCTGTGTGTCTGCCTAGTACAAAAAACCGGGAGGTCCTCCAGGACACCAGCATCTGCCTCCTGGGGAGGGAGAAAATGGATATGTATTTGTTAAATTAACGTTGAGTGATAACGGTAATTACCACCTTTATTGAGAGCTTGCTACTTGCCGGGCACTGTGATGAGATGAATTGACTGCTATAATTCTCGCCACAACCCTCTGAGGTGATTACCATTATCCTCACCCATTTACAGGGAAAGAAACTGAGAATCGCGAAGCAGAAGGGAGATTTGAGCCCAGGCATGCTTGCTCAACAACCCATGCTCTTACCCACTAATCTGCACGCTTCATATGAGATCTTACACCCTAAGAAGAACTGCCATACCAGGAATATGTATTTTCCTGTGGCTCATCTGGTTTGCGGTGAACTGTCACTGTTTGTCCATCTCCCCCCTGTGCAGTACCAGTTCCCTTTCCTTGGCCTTCGCTCACTCGGCTCTTCCTCACCTGAACTGTGCTCCTTCTGTCTACGCGTTCCAACCCCACCATTTTTCAAGACACGCCTCAGGTCCCTCGTCCTTGATGAAGCTTTTCCCCATTCCATGGACCCTCACGTCCCCCTCAGAGTCCCTACCACGTTCAGCCCTTGGTTCATACAGTGTCACACATTGCCCTCTCAATGACTGGAGTGTACAAGTCCTCTACTCCCAACTGCTCCAGAATGGAAGAAATTGGTCTTAGAGTTTGCTTATCCTTTTTGTAGTGTGTCTCTATAGATGACAGCCTGTGGGTAGAAATTAACGTGTTCAATGATATGAATCTACCTTGCGTAGATACAAAATTTGATTCTCTTAACTATCTTTCCTTATAGTATATTGTTACATGATTGCTTAAAATACGAAAACAGTTATGAGGCAGGCAGGCATTGCTGAAGTCAATATCAAATCAGGGTGTTAAGACTAGGGTTCCTGTCACCACACCTCTCACAGCTCTGACATCCCACAAGGGCACCTCGCTGATACCAAGAGAACATGGCTAAGCGTTTAAAGTGCATACCACATTGTTTGTCTTTCTTTTTGCTCCAAATCGAGACTTTATGGCGTCTGATTCACTTTATAAAAAAAATATGTTAGAAGAGAACTCTTAATCACTGGACACACTTTTATCACTCCAGAGACTGCATGAGATTGAATCTAAAAAAGAAAAAATGTTAGTGAATATAGTTATCTGAGGACTAGAAAACTCATGGTATTTAGAAATAAGTGCTGAAACTTTTTTTATCAGAAAGTATTCATTAAGGTTTAAGCTGTATTCATGTACGGTAGATTTGTCTGCAGTTTTTACATTTTACTTCCTCTTGGGGCCGGCCTGGTGGCGTAGTGGTTAAGTTCACGTGCTCTGCTTCGGCGGCCCAGGGTTCGCTGGTTCGGATCCTGGGTGCAGACATATGCACCGCTTATCAAGCCATGCTGTGGCGGCATCCCATGTATAAAGTAGAGGAAGATGGGCACGGATGTTAGCCCAGGGCCAATCTCCCTCAGCAAAAAGAGGAGGATTGGCAACAGATGTTAGCTCAGGGCTAATCTTCCTCACCAAAAAAAAAAAAAGAAAAGAAAAGAAAAAAATTTTTTTACTTTGTCTTATGTTTGTTAATTAGGAAAGAAAGAAATAGCTTTAAAACTGGTTAGACAATTTTTGAAACTTCACATCAGTACTAAACATATCAATTAAACAACATGTGTTGGACAATCTGCTGTAGTCCCATATTTTGTAAGGCTATTTGAGGTTAAGGAACAGGATTAAACAGATGGGGATGCTAATCTGTGCTGTCTAAACGTTAATCTTCAATCCTCCTCTGGTCCCCGAACCTCTTATTTGATTTCTGGTTTGTAAAATGTGTTTTCAATGCAGGGGTGATGTGTGTGGTTTCTCTTGCAACCCGCTAACAGTCCACAAATGGCCCTTCCCACATCTCTGCCTCATAGACTGGTTGGTGGCTTTCACTGATTTTTTGAACTGCAAAACATTGATAGTTTCATTCTGTTTGCAGATTCCTCTTTCTGCTTTATGTGGTTTTTGTTGTGTTGTTTTGTTTTAACATATTCAGTAGCACCCTACCTCATGTTCATACCGTAATTAAACTCTCATCTGTGACACTGAGTTGTGTATTCCCATGAGGATATCTCGGTCCTGGGTTTTGGGACATGGGCAGAGTCAAAGACAGTCAACATAGCTTTCCTACTGGTTTGCTCCTATTTTGGTTTTTAAAGCTGCCAGTTGAACAAGACTGCATCGCTACCCTTTATGGACGGCACTTCCAAAAGCTACTTAATATTATTTTGCTGTAGGAGTAAGAAAGAAAAATAAGAGAAATTATTTCAATAAATTCTAAAATATTTGATTACAGAGTATTATGTACAGAAAGGGAACACTGAAAACGTTTCCCTGCTTTTCTAGAAAAATGTAAAAAATTAACCACAATATTTTTTAAAGTGTATTGTGATTAGATCATGGAGTGAGCTCTGCTGCTAAGAATGGAAAATAATCTACACGGGTTATTTCCATCATGACACTAAGAAAGAAAAGAGATAAAACGGCAGCAAGTTGTCTCAAATGGCACAACCTCGAGTGAGGGCTGCGTGCACACTGGTCACTCGGCCAGCCGTGGGCTGGCGCTGCCACATTTGTTTGCAAAACCGACTGCAGCTTTTAGCTTCTTGGAGCATTGTCACTGCATTGAATTAGTGACTATTCACCTTTTCTAAACTATTTCGTTTTTCTTCTTTTAAAAATTTTGATACATCTTTTCCAAAAGTCTTAGGACAGTTTTAACCTTTAGTAACCACTAAAGTATAAAATGCTACTGAAGGATGGGTTATTAAATTTTTTTAATATTGAGTTTTTAAAAATTAAGTTCAATATACCCACTATCTCGTGCTAGAGTGCTTGTGCACTCTAGTCGTTTTTCAGACTAGCTCAGCATCTCCTGGATCTAGTCATGACTTGAAACAGTTTCCTTGAATTTTTTTATGCAGTTGTTAATTAAACTTCTGTGGGGAGCCTCCTTACAATGAAAAACAAATTTTGTTCTTATTGCTGTCATGGACTTTCCTTCAGCTAACCAGAGAACAGATGCAATTGTTTTCAACATTTGCCAGCTTCAATCAGAGGGACTGAAACAAAAACAAATTTTAAAATCATTATTCAAAATCCACAAAACTAGGTATAAAAGAAATTTAAATAATTCAACTTTCAAATGCACTAGGACTTCTGAGACACCCTGCCTGTCTCAAACATCAACAAGGGTGAGGAAAACACCACTTTGTTTTACCTTTGCCTTTTGCCCCAAACCTTATGTCTTCCCAATTCTCCGTGAGGTGACCAGGGCCTTCCCTCGCCTACCTTCCCTGACCCAGCCCCCTCCGCCCCCTCTGTTGGCACCTGGCTGCAGGGCAGACCTTCCTCTCTGCAGGTGGGAATGCATCGCCGTTGCCTAGCAACAGATGCTTGCACTGCCAGCGGCGCCCCCAACAGCTCTGCTCCTGCCGCTCCAGGTGAGCTGGCTGGGATTCTGGATTCTGATCCCCTGGTTTGAAACATGGACGAGGATCAGTTTCCTAGCCCAGACTAGGAAAAGGCCAGGTGACTGGGTTTAAAAAAAAAAAGTGTCTTGAACTCCTACCTGATAATAGGCTACGTAAAGATTGGCTTTGCATTTCTCATAAGAAATGTGGCATTGCCATATAAGGACATAGCTTTTACATTTTAGAGTGTTTAGCAGTGTTCTGTGGAACACACTGTGGGTCGTGTAGTGCAGGCAGTGCAGCCAGGCTATGAGGGTTTATATCACAGACACACCTCTTATTCACCCCTCAAAGCTCTGTAAAATAATGATGACAGTGTTTGTTTTAGGATTATTGCAAATACTAAATACACTATTCCATGGAAAGGATTTGGCCCAGTGCCAGCAATCACTGGATAACTAAGTAGAAGCTATTTTACAGTTATTGATACATTAACATCCTGGGTATATTCTGGTATGTTTTTCATCATGTCAGTTTATCTAATCCTTATTAAATCCAGCATATAAAAAGTTACCTTTAACCCTAATTTCTAGATCTGAACAAGTGGAAACCTTCTGCTGTATTTTTAGGGTAACAATGTCAGGCTGCCTTTAAAGTATGACTTCTGGGTTTTAACTTAATTCTTCCTTTATAAGTTTTCATGGGATTTGTTTTGTCCCCTTCTCTTCTAACTAGCAATTTATAGAAATCTTGGTATTAAAAACATTGACAAATCTTTGTAAACATCCCACTCCACTATGCTATCTTCATATACCTTTTCTCGCCTTCTGACTGCCCCGTTAGCCCCAGGACAGGCCGAGCTGACACTGCCCTGTGTGAATATAAGCGTCAGCCTGACAGCTGTGCTAAATAGTTTCCTTCCACAACACTAGAACTCTTAACCCAGCTTAGAACACAGCACGGCATTCTGTTTGCTACTGCCTGTGTCAAGAAGAGTAAGTTACTGCTTTTGTTTTTAAAGAGTATTCTTATGTTCAATACAGTACTAAATTGGACAAGTGTTTTATGAATTTAAAATTTGATCATGAAACTCCCTTCAGGAGAACCCACACTCTGAACAGGAGTTATCTTTGGCTTTCGTGAATTCATTCATCCATTCAACAAAGGTTCACGGGGCATCTCCTCCGGGCCAGGGGCCGAACAGGTGCAGGTGCAGCAGGTGCGAAGGACAGACTCAGGCCAGCCCTCACCGAGTCTGCAGTCAGTGGAGTTTTGAAAGAGCAGTAAACAAACCGTTACAATGCAAGGTGATGGTGAGTCAACGGAACACGGAGAAGGGGTGCCCACCCCTGCCTGTGGAGGGAGTGGTGAGGCTGGAAGGATAACCAGGAGTTGCTCAAGTGAAGAAGGAGCCACAAGTATCCCAGAGAGAGGAGCAGCACGTGTCCCCAAGGATGAGCTAGGGTGTTCAGGAAGTACAAGTAGTCGAAGGAGTGATGGGGGTGGGGAGGGCTGCGAAGTGGAGAGACCCGAGAGCTGAAGCCCCAGAGGTGACATCGACCCAGTCTTGAAGGACTATGGCCAAGGGCTTCTAGGTGGTAGGGACAGTGATACGGTCAGATTTGTATTGTCACTGTGGCAACACTGTGCAGGGTGCACTGGAGTAAGTGAAGAGGAGGTCACAGCCAAAAGCCAGATTAGATTAGTGATCTAAGACCACGGCAGTGGCAGATGGGGTGGAAAGAACAGACAGATGTTAGGAAACAGACCCAAAGGGGCACAGTTGACTGGGTTTGCGAGAAGGAACAGGGGCCAGGAATGACTCGCATGTTCTGGTTTGGAGAATCAGGGGCCTATTCACAGAGATGAGTAGGCTGGAGGGGTGGAGGTGGGCACACGGGCATGAGCTCAGTCCTTGGCAGGTGGAACTGGAGATCCCTGTAAGGTGTGGAGGTGGAGGTGAGCCTGGGGACCCGGTGGACGGGAGGCTGGACTGGAGATGTGATGTGGACATAGTCAGAGCTCTGTGTACAGAGTACAGAGGACAGTCAGCCCCACCAGGCCCGTGCATAGGGGGAGACAGGCTACGCTGGGTCTGAGGCAGCCCCACCAGCCAGGGGCAGGCAGGAAATCAAACCATCATGTGGAGGAGGCCAAAGGACAAGAGCGTCTCACGGAGGGTCAGGGCCGGCTCCACAGACAGGTCAAAAGGAAAGACCAAAGTTCACGGATGAAGTCTAGCCCCTGGGAGGCCACCGATGACCCTGGAGAGAATATTTTCAATGTACGGAGGTGGGCCAAAGCCTGGGTGCCAGGTGCTGAGGTGTGGACAGCAGGTAGGGAAGGACAGGCTGGAGTCAGATTCCCTTTTTAACTCTTGGCTGCTGTGGGCAGGAGGCAAATTGGTGAAACTAACAGGAGGCCTGAAATTGAAGGAGGTGCTGTTGGTTTTCAATAGGACAGAGTTGAATGTGTTTGTCTGCTTGAGGGAACAAGCTGGTAGAAAAGGGGAGGTTGAAGAAAGAGAGGAGAGCCAGAGGAGAGGAGACGGGCTGACAGGGTGAGGGCCACTGTGTCCCTGAGCAGGGTACAGAGCGCAGGGACAGCCGAGTCGGGAGCCCCGGCCGCACGGTGTTTGCTCTCTGCGAAGGAGAAGGCCAGGCCATGCTGACAGTGAGGGAAACCTTGTGGGTATGGAGGAACGTGGGGGCACTTGAAGACAGAACTGAGCAAAGGCATGTAAAGAACCGGTGCACAGTGCGGAGGGCACCCCGCGCCTGGAGACCATCAACTTGTAACAGCAACGCACACGGAAGTGCTGGCATCCGCGACTTGTGCCCAGTCACCTCTTTTGCCCTCCTTCCCCCAAGTCCACCAATGCGAATGCAAAACGGCTGACGGCCTGTGCGGGCTGGATGTAGCAGTCACAGAGGGATCCACCTCACACTCGGTCCCAGTAAATGAGGACACAGGCTAGTCTGCCCTTATTTGTTTCTTGGCTACAATGCCAAGTTGGAGGCCATAGTGTCTTGTAGAAAAGTAGTAGAGTTGTTCAGAGAAATGCAAAGGAGAAACGGGGGCTGGAGGTAAAGACAGAAGCCTAAGGGAGGCGGTGGCGTGGGTGCGCTGGAATAGTCTAGAAAATGAACGGAACAAAGGCGGTATGACTGGTGAGCCTCTTACAGATCCTCCTCCCTGATAGAATATGCATGATCCTGCGCGAGTCCTCGCCTGTCGGGGAGCGCACGCCCAGACCCACTCTCCCGGGCTCGGGGTGCGAGAGAGGCACGCGGCCGCAGTCCGGACCCCACGCGGGTGAGCCTCCCGCGGGCCGGGCCCCGAGAGGTCAGCTCCCGACCCCTCCAGTACCTTTAGCGCCAGCGGCCCGGCCGCCCCCCCACCGACCCGGCCAGCTTCTTCCCCGCGGTGCGGAGGCCCGGGGGTGGGGTGGGGGGCCGGGCTCGGACCCGAGATGGGGCGCGCGTCCGACGGCGGAGGCAGAGCAGGGCGCAGGCTGGCCGGCAGGTGCCCACAGTCGCCCAGCGGCGACCCGGCAGCGCTCTCCGTCCCTCCGCGCCGCGCCCGGCCACCACCCGGCAGGGTCCCGGCACCTGGCCGAGCGCGCCGCCCCCTCGGGGTCCCCGCTGGGCCCTGCTGGGCCGCGCAGCTGGGGGCGGGGCTGAGGGCGGCGCGGGATGCGAGCGCGGGGACGCGGGGCTAGCGGAGCCCCCCGGGCTGACTCCAGCAGAGCCCGGCGCACTCGGCTCCCGTCTCTGTTCATTGTATACTATTTATCCAGCAGATAATTCTAAACAATTATCTTTAAAAAGCACTTGACTCCGCGCGTCTTTCTTGCATCCTTTTTAGTTAGGAGTTTGCAGGGGGCAGGGGGAGGGAGAAGAAACGCCTGTTCTGATCGGAAAACACCGAGAGACCAGACCATCTCTTTCAGCAGCAAGGAACAGAAGCCGTCGCAGGATCCACACGTATCTACAACTCTTATTGCTTTTTGTGCAAATTCCTAACTGTGCCTGACATCCATCCAAGTGGGCAGGCATGGGGTGTTTGGGCAACAGCAAGACGACAGAAGACCAGGGCGTCGATGAAAAAGAACGACGCGAGGCCAACAAAAAGATCGAGAAGCAATTGCAGAAGGAGCGCCTGGCTTACAAAGCGACTCACCGCCTACTGCTACTGGGTAAGGCGGGAGGGCGCGCCGCGGCTCCCGGCCCGAGCGGAGCGCACGGCCAGGAGCGCAGGGAGCGCCGGGCCGGGCGGGCAGGGCCGGGCGGGGGCCGCGCGCACCGCCGGCGACCCGGCAGCCGCCAGCGACTAGCGCCAGCTCTTCCAGTCGAGAGATGACGAGTACTTGAACATGCCTGCATTGGGGTGGGATAATTGCTCTGTCTGGGTTGGCGTGAGAGATGGCAACGGTATTGGGCTACAGATCACAGCATTCTTTTTGTTTATTTGTAGGGGCTGGTGAATCTGGGAAAAGCACTATCGTCAAACAGATGAGGATCCTGCACGTCAATGGATTTAATCCCGAGTAAGGAATGATCGATTTCGGTTTTCACCATACTGCATGCAAACTTTCTCAGTTCTTGCCCAGCCTTCCCAGAAGTGCTTTCTCTAAAGAGTTAATTTAATTTGATCACTGAGTAGACCTTCTAGGGAGAAAAATATAGAAGTGTGTTGTCGAATTTGGTATATTTAGGTAAATCCTTCTTCTGGTAGTGTCCAGATCAAAAAATAAAATAACTTGCTTGGCAAAATATGATTTAGTAGGTATTCTTGAGGTATTGATCTGTATTATTGGTGTTGCCCTGAGCACACTTAACCAATATGTCAATATATACTTTTCTCTATATCTTTTGTCTGCATCTATTTCAATTGATAACTATCAACATATGGATAGATTCGAATAAGATATATTTACACGTGTAGCTGTATGGTTTTATAAGCAATGTTCATGATGATTTTGCCATGTTTTGTGTAACCTGGGTGGTTGTTTAAAGCCACGTAGATTACAATGTGTGCATTCAAGTTTGTTTAGAGTACAAATTAGAAGAGGGGGATGTTTTCCTTCTTAGATAAAAACTTTGCAGCTGTGTCCTGGGGTTGATGTTGACCTCTGATAAAACCAGTCTAGCCCCGTGCTGTAGCTGGAAATTTACAACCCCACTCAACTGATTCAAGTCAGTGCTAAAAGTAAATTAAATTAATAACAATTCTCTTTTAATGCAGGGAAAAGAAACAGAAAATTCTGGACATCCGGAAAAATGTTAAAGATGCTATTGTGGTAAGGACCCTTTTTTTATTTTATTTTATTTTATTTTGTGTGTGTGTGTGTGTGTGTGTGAGAGGAAGATCGGCCCTGAGCTAACATCTGTGCCAATCCTCCTCTTTTTGCTGAGGAAGACTGGCTCTGAGCTAACATCTATTGCCAATCCTCCTCCTTTTTTTCCCCCAAAGCCCAAGTAGATAGTTGTACGTCATAGTTGCACTTCCTTCTAGTTGCTGTATGTGGGACACGGCCTCAGCATGGCCGGAGAAGCGGTGTGTTGGTGCGCGCCCAGGATCCGAACTTGGGCTGCCAGCAGCGGAGCGCGTGCTCTTAACCGCTAAGCTACGGGCCGGCCCAGGACCCTTTTTTTAAATGTTTGCTGACTAGAAAGGTTAAGTACTTTGCTCTCTGAAGCTATGTACACAGAAATTATATATTTTAGATTATCATACATGGAGCCTAAGTGTGATATTTATCCATATAAATATTTGTTTCATTCCATTTTAGACAATTGTTTCAGCAATGAGTACTATAATACCTCCAGTTCCTCTGGCCAATCCAGAAAACCAGTTTCGATCAGACTATATCAAGAGTATAGCCCCTATCACTGACTTTGAATATTCCCAGGTAAGTAAATCCTTATTGAAATATTTTAAGTGGTGCAAGATGGAACCATTTTTAATGAGATGGCTTACTGAGAATCGATGTTAATACTGATTCATTATTAACTTTCTTCAAAATCTAGCTCTGCTTAAGAGAAATGCTTTCCTCCATACCAAAATATTAACATTTGTTAAAAATGTTAAAGACAATAGGATTGTAAGAAATGCTTTTATGAATGTATTGGTGAGGTTGGTAATCAGGAAGACAGCACACCTTTAAGAAATATTGATGGCACTTTTTCCTATATGTATTTCTAAATTAACAAGCAATTTCCCAGGTAAAAAAGAGTAGAAATTACATGGGTAGAGAGAAATACTTTATGGTATGTGATTGCCTCCGTGGGAATGATAGAAAAAACAGAATCCAGTTTACTTTTAAGATGCGCATCCTTCAGATCAAAAGAGGAGAGAGCCCATGCTGTAAATAACAACTTGTATACTATATGTTCTTTCTGAATGTTTACTATATGACGGGAAAGTGTAGTTTGCTTCACGTCTGTAGGATTTAGGGCTATTTTCCTGATCACTTGGATGGCAGTACTGCCTAAGGATGATATGAGTATTAGTTTTCTCTCATTTGGTGGATATACATTTCTTTAAAATATTGTTATTTGGTAATTTGATTAAGCGTGTTTCAAAGAAAAATATATTTGTTAAATTTCTCAGAAAATCATTTTTGTTACAGTTGTGCCAAAAGAGCATATTTCTGTGTGTGTGTATACCCATCAATAACAGTATTTCAGAGTTTTCACTGTCTGGCACGGTGGTCTTGAGACGTTTTTCAGTCTCAGAATCCTCTCTTTGAAGGGAAGCTGATGAGAAACGAGTGTGTAAAATAGATAGACCTGCCCTGCTCTGACTGAAGCTCGGGCCAGTGGGCGCCTGCTCACCCCACCCCTTCTCTTCAGCAGAGTGTGGTTGTCCTATAGGCCCATATCCAGATGGCGGATAAGAATTACTTTTTTTAAAAGCTTTTATTTGCATCCTTTCGTGTGATTTTTTGCTTCTGATAAGCATTCCAATGCACCCAGTGAGATCTCCAGAATTTCTAAAAAGAAAGAGTTAGGGATGGCAGACTGGCTAAAAAAAGGGGACAGGGCGTCTGGCACAGTGAGCACACTGGTTTTTACTAAACTGTGTCTTAATTGGATGGCTTGGAGGGTAAAGGAGATGATGTGGGGGTAGGCCAAAGCAGTGATTCAGCCGACTAGAGCCATAGGATGTCCTCCCGCTGCTCTAGGGTATTTTACAGGTTGGAGAAGTCACCCCAGACTACAGAGTCCTAGCTGAAATCAGGAGTGGCCTTCCATTCAACTTCAGAGTTAGTCATTTATAGTCAGATATTTGAATTCTCAAATTTGTCCTGTCATGTTTGTCTAAAAGTAGTCATAAAACATGTCATATATGGTTTACCTTATATGATTATTCTTAGCATATGAGGAGAAATTAGAATTAAGATGTATTAATCAGTTACACATCTTCTTTCTTCTGTTCCTGGCAAACTCACACATGACAAGGGATCCCATATTCAGTCTGCAATTCAGAAGCAGTCAGTAACTCCACGTAGATTACTAAAGAATCCAACACAACTCATTTGTTAAAAGTGTTTTTTGAGCTAAATCATGAGTATTTTTAATAAAAAAATAGAACTCGAGAAACCATTTCCTTTGAGCACACGTATTTTCATATTGATACGTTAAGGCTACTTAAAAATGATTTTCAGAAACCATAATTAATTATCAACAAAATAATTGAGAACTGGGAACCAGCAGATGCAAATGCAATTGTAATGCTCTTTCAGAGGTAATACCTTTTTATTTGGTAGTTTTTTTTTTTTTTTTTTGTGAGGAGATCAGCCCTGTGCTAACATCCGCCAATCCTCCTCTTTTTTTTGCTGAGGAAGACGGCCCTGGGCTAACATCTGTGCCCATCTTCCTCCACTTTATATGGGACGCTGCCACAGCATGGCTTGCCAAGCAGTGCGTCGGTGCGCGCCCGGGATCCGAACCAGCGAACCCCGGGCCGCCGCAGCGGAGCGTGCGCACCTAACCGCTTGTGCCAGCGGGCCGGCCCCTTTATTTGGTAGTTTTTAAGCCTAATATTCTGTTGTCGTTTGTGTCTCTGTCCATGTCAAATGAGATTATGTTTATAATAGAGGCTACACTTACGTAAATGAGGAAATTAATATCTAAATATATAACTTTCTGAAAATGCAATTTTTTATTTTAGTATGCACACAATTTTCAGTAACATTTATTCCATAGTGCTCTGAAATATTCATACCACTTATATTAATAGATTGAATAGTTCTTGGATTTACATTTTGATGATCCTCATTAAGAATGCTACTAAGACAAATCTCTGATTTATATACTAATAACACGGTGCATTTGGAGAAAATTAACTTTTATTTAAAGAAAATGTATATTGCTGTAAAAATCATAAAAGTAGAGCTAAATTAAGTATTTTAATAGTAAAGATAACACCAATTTACAAAATCTAGTACTTTTTTGAGATTAAATCCTTAAGAAAGTCTTTCAGTGTCCCCCAATTCCTTGAGGGTCTTAAGTTTATTTTCCTATAGATATAAAATATTTTTGAACCACATATATCCTATCATTAAAAATTAATTCCAGAGTTCTTTAATTTAAAAAGGAAAAAGTAGAAGAATGTTAATTTAAAATTCTACATGAGATTGCTCTTTATAATGAAAAGTCTAAACTTATCTTAGAGGTATCTTAAGAATTTCTTCTAAGAATCTCACACTTGGGTTTACCTTTTGTTGTTTTGCTCTTCATATTGCCTTCCATTTGAATGTCAGTTGAATTACATGAAACTTAAATTGTAACAGAAAGAAGGCCAATGTGGATAGGGGATGGTACCCACCCAGCCAAGGGTTACTATGGGAGACCAGAGAAAGCATTGGGGGCCGGATGTCGTTGGCCTCATAGGCCAGGTCTATACTGATCTGGGAGGGCTTTGGAGAGTTCTGGGTAGTGAGTGGAGTTACGTGATCTGATTCTGTTTTATCGAGATTACTCTGTCTGTGAGTGGAGAATAGATTGTAGGGAGGCAAGAGATGAAGTAGGGCAACCGTTCTGGAGGCTATTGCAGCAATGCAGATGAAAGATCACGGGCAGCTTGGTATGGGATGGTGTGGTTACTTGGCAGTTGCCTATTTACAGTTTTTTTCTGATGTGTACATCAGATGGTCTTGGCTCTGGACTGGGCTCCACTCAGGACCCCCTGCACTAGTTCGCACCATGTCTTTGCATCCAGCTCGTCTACACATGAAGTGTTAGAAACTAAATAGTCTTAGGAGAAGCTCGTAACAGAATCTAGGTCACTTCATCATTTAGAAAATAGGAAACATATTGTGGTTGCCCCCCCACCTCCCCAAAAACTCTTAGCACAGTACCAAACCACAATCACTGATGAATTAAATTGAATGATTAATTTGTTTGTGTGATTTTTTTCTTCTTAAAATGTGGATATTTTATTAGCTCTTTTAATATCATGTTTAAAAAAGATGTTTTTTTAAGGGGAAGAGGATAAATAAGGCTTAACTTGCAATGTGAAAGCAGTCTGATCTGTTGTTCAGTGCTCTGTGGCTATCACCTGATATTTCCTAAGTTGACATTTATCAGAATTGCGTGTCAGTATAAACCCGGGGGGGTAGGAATTATTCTTTCCTCTCTTCCCAGGTGAGAGAACACCAAGCGTTTGGTTAGGATAGAGGCCGGCTCACTGCAGTGGACAGGGGTAAGGACCTGGGAGCCCAGCTGCCCTCTGTGAGTCTTGGCTCCACCACCCTCTAAAGACGTGACCTGGAGCCAGTGGCCTGCCACTCAGTGGAGAACAGGGGTGGGAGCTGGGCTTCGGATGACAACGTCCTTGGAAGGGCTGAGAGCCATGCCTGAGCCAAGTGGCTCTCAGCTGCTCCTGCCTGTGTGCTTGTCCTGTCTCTTCTGGGCAATGTGTGCAGAATTCTAGAATTCATTTCATCCAGGTTAGTGGTCTTCCTTGTGATTTTTTAACCAACTGAACCAACCACCCCCACCAAAAGTCTTTGAAGCTTGCAATGTAAATCAGGCAGGAGTGAGTTCATCCACTGGAGCCCAAGCTGCAGCCCCCCCGTGGGTCCCCAGCATCTGTCCCCCAACCTTGTTACCACCCAGCGTGGAGCCTTCTGCTCGCCGCAAGACATGCCAATAGTCAAGAGGCAAGGTGGTAGGAGATAAAGGACTTTTTTATTACGGCTTGCTGGCAAGAGGGAAGATGGCCGACTCATGTCTGAGAGATCCATCTTAAGGGGGCATGAAATCTTACAGTAGTTATATAGGCCATTGGGTTATTGGAGAGGGGGTTAGGAATGTTGACCTTCTGGTGTTACAGACTGGGAGTCGCCACACCAGATCTTTCAGTTTTCATTGATGATGGCTATCAGCATAGATTTTCTGTTCGAGGGTCATCACATTCCTAAGGAACTCAAAAAAACAGTTATCATCTTATCGCAGCTGGGAGGTACATGCACAAGCAGGGGTCGTAAAATCTACAGAGCAGTTAGATCTCCTGGAGGGTGCAGATCCAGCTGGGTTAGTTTGTCAGAGGTCATTCAAAGTTACAACAAAGTTTTTCTTTTCTGCAATATGGCTTCCCTTATGTCAACCTTGTCTTGAGCCGGTGTCAACCTCATCAGAGCCCTTGGCCCAGGACTGTTGGAAAATGATGGCCGGTTGTATTAGCTCCTGGAGGAACAGGCGTCTTCCCCTCTCTACTGCCCACCTTTCTCTCCCCGCAGCTCACACACATGCTGGGTCCACTGAAAACAATCATTAAGTGCCTGTTAACTTAGAGTATAACAGAATCCTTTGTCCACTTCAGCAAAGAGCAGTGGGAGCAACAAGTCAGGGGACTGGCCGACGGGTTGTTGCACAGTGTTAAAGAAAGGAGGGTTCCCATTCGTGCACCAAAACAGCCAACCAGCACTTTCATTCAAAATGGCATGTAAATCCATCTCCCAAGCAGCCTCTTGTTCTTTGCCTTTTAAGGTGGAAAGCGAATGTCTTAAAAGAGAAAGGAAACATTAGCAAGTGTAAGAGGTGGGAACTGCTGCTGTATTTTCCACAGTAATCTGAAACTCTTATTTAAAGATTTTTATCTATTGCTTCAGAGAAAAGTGTCATCTTAGATAATTTCAGATGTAATTAATAAATGGAGATTATTCTGTAGGGGCATCCTGGGGCCTTGCTCTGGGTGCTCTCTTCTCAGATCTCGGCTGCCCCTGGCCTGAGCCACCTCGTGGGGGGAACTGGCTGCCTTGAACAGGAGCCCTCGAGAGAGTGCCTTGTGGGGCTCACAGGGCTCGGGGCTGCCTCTGTGTCTTCAAGGCCAGTGCAAGGCCTAGACGGAGCATCTTCCTGGGGCAAAAAGTGGACAGGGTTCTCCAGAGACACCTGCCCGGGACCTCTGAGTGTGTGGACGGGATAGCGTCCCTGTCCTGAGGGAAGACACTGGAGCCAGACCATCTTGGCTCTGATGCCACCCTGCCGCTGTGTGACCTTGAACAAATCACTTCATTGCCTTTGGCCTTTTCTCAGCTGTGAAATGGAGGTGATCACTGTACCTACTTCATGAGTTTGTTGTGGGGATTGAACATGTTAGCACCTGAAACAATGATGGCACGTGGGAGGTGAGCCTTCAGAGTCAGTATCACTGCTCCATAAAAGAAAGCAGGAGCTCTGGAAGTGACTGCATGCCAGCATGGCTGGTCAGCCCTCCCCGTCTCAGTCCATCATCCCTGAGCCCCTGGTGGCCTAAGAGGAACACCCAGCTGCCTGCACACTGTCCCCTCCTCTCTGGGTCCAGTGGGGAGCAATTGAACCCTCCAGCTATCCCAGCCCCAGCCAATCCCACACTGCAGCCCTGCCTTAAAGCACATTTATAAACCGTCTCTTCTGTCCATGCTAAGAGCTGATGTCCTCAACACCTCTCAACATGCCTGGAGGGGAGGGTCTGTAATTACCCCCAAAGGATGGTCAGGTGGTTGCCTGGCCCTAACTGCTCAGGAATCTTGGTCTTTGTGCCTCTCAGAGCACAGGTGCCCAGGTGAGCGCTCTCCCAGGTAATCTCCTGCCTGGTCTCTGTCACCAGCAGCCCCCAGATCTCAGCCCTCTTCCTCTGTCTCCACTGCAGTTTCAGTCAGATTGTCTTAAACTGACTTCGGTTTTCCTCCTTCCACCATCTCTGCTTTGTCCTGCCTGTTGGTTCTGCACCTCACCTAGCTACGGGTTCTCTGAGGCCGCCTGGAACTCCCCTGTTTGTGCTGCATCTCTGTCGGACTTTACCCCTTGCTCCCTAGGTCTACAGTTTCTGCCCCATTTTGCCACAAGTTCCAACAAGCTTTTGGCTAATTCTTTCAACCCAGCACTCACCCCCACACACCTTTGTTTCATGCTTTCTAGTGACAAAAAGGTGAGATGTAGCCTGAAGCACACCCACCACCTGCGAGGGGAGTTAATACTGAAATACATCAGGTTTTGAGAATAGGTATCTTCTCAGGAAAGTTATCAGCATTTTGAATTTTTGTAAGTAAAATATTTTAAATGCCCTATGGTATGCTGTCTAATTTTGAAAAAGAATCCCAGAAAAAAATCCTTTTTAAAATGAACAATAATCATTCCTTTTCTAATTTTCACATCTGGGTTTTTTTCCTTTTCTGAAGTTTGCTGGAAGTGGTGAGGGTTTGTGTCTTGGATTCGAGGCCTCCATATTGATTCTGGAGGACACTGTCAAAATCATATTTTAAAGACTAAAACAGCGGTGTGTGTGAACAGCCTGTTAGTGAGGCCTCAGAGACCGTCTAGTGGGACAGCTCTGCTGAGGAAACGGTGGCAGAGGAGGGAAGAGTGTGCCGGAAGGCATCGGCCTGGAAGTCAGATATTTCCCTGGCTGTGTATGGGGCACCCCAGCAGTTGGCAAATATGGAACATGGCTTCCCTGGCTGACTGTTTCTTTCCAATGAAAGGTTTTTGTAACGGAGTAGACTATAAACAACGGTCTTCAGTGGGGTAACATTGATGAGCCCCAAGGCTTTTTCCACCAAAACAGTGTGAAGCCCCTCTTGCTTCTTCAGTGTTTATTCAACGCACTTCTTAAGTGTCTGTGGATACCAAGATGAGTAAGAAGCACTACTTTTCCTCAAGGAGCTTATTATCTAGAGAGAATACAGACTTATAAACACAGTTCTACTGTTGTATAATGCTGCATTAGAGGTTTACGGGGAGCTATTTGGAGCACATGAGGGGACCCCCACCTCACAGCTTCATGCCGAGCTGAGCCTTCCTCGAGTGGTCAGATTAAGAGCAGAAGTGGGCATAGAGAAGTGCAGAAGCCCAGGGACAGGAGAATAGCACCTTCCATGACCTACAAAAAGGTTAGGATGGCTCTGTGTGCAAGGCCACGGGGTTTGGGCCTCCTTCCCAAGGCTGTGGAGAACCATTCAGCAATTCCAGTCAGGGAGTGATGAAATGCAAGTTGTCTTTGGAAAGACCACTTCTGAATTCAAAAAGAGGCCAGTCTTGTGTTCTCTGCCCTTGGAATGGCATTCTGGGAGTTTATCTGTCATTGGGCAAAGGGCATCTGCTCCATCAGAAACCTGCTTCCAGGCCTCACATCACTTTTGTCAAAATGCTAAGGAGGAATGGAACCCCCACAGAGAATTATTACTATACTTGGTTCTGCACATCTGGTATACTAGTAAAAGGAATTGCTATCATTTGAATAAAATATTTCAGTTAGATACATTAACCATACTAGAGCTTCAATGAAGATAGTTTTTTAACATTCCATTTTTTTCTTTGAAATATTATGTAAGGAGTGTTCCTAATAAATAACAACTTTTTATTTTGAAACTATTTTTTTGCGTGTGTGTGTGTGTGTGAGGAAGATCAGCCCTGTGCTAACATCTGCCAATCCTCCTCTTTTTGCTGAGGAAGACTGGCCCTGAGCTAACATCTATGCCCATCTTCCTCTATTTTGTCTATGGGACGCTGCCACAGCACGGCTTGTTGAGCAGTGCATAGGTCCGCACCTGGGACCTGAACCCATGAACCCTGGGCTGCCAAAGCAGAGCATGTGAACTTAACCATTGTGCCACCAGGCTGGCCCCTCTTTTGACTATTTCTAAATACTATAATGAAAACTAAAGAGAATGTGGATCATGATGCTGCTTTTCACCTAATAAAAAGCATATCGTTCTGTGCTTTGAATAATAAAAGTGCGTGGAGGATCAGCTAGACCAGCGACCTCTCGTCTACACCAATATGCCAAGAAATCTCGGCTTGAGCCACAAGACAACTTTTCCCTAAAGTATTTTTCCTTATATATATATATTTTTGTGTGTGTGTGTGTGTGAGAGGAAGATTGGCCCTGAGTTAACATCTGCCAATCCTCCTCTTTTTTTTTTTTTTTTTGCTGAGGAAGACTGGCCCTGGGCTAACATCCATGCCCATATTCCTCTACTTTATATGGGACACTGCCATGGCTTGACAAGCAGTGTGTCGGTGTGCGCCCGGGATCCGAACTGGCGAACCGCGGGCCGCCACAGCGGTACGCGCGCACTTAGCCGCTTGCGCCACGGGACCGGCCCCTAAAAAATATAGTTTAAGGGTCACAAAGTAAGGCAACATATTTTTTTTAATTCCTTGGGTAAGATGTCATTGAAACTTCAATTCCTTTGAAAGTGTGAGATTTTTGTTTTCAAGGATCACCTCAAATTTGGATGTATTGGAGGTTTGTCACTTGGTTTACCAAAGCAGAAGTTCACTTCTAAGAGTTCACTCTCTTCAGAAGAATATGACCTTAAAAATACCTTAGCATTAGAGCATTTTGTCCTTATCCTTGCTAGTATTATGCCACTTGGAGAGAAAACATTGAACTTTTCAGCTCTCTTGGGAAATGGTGGAAGGAGCCGTACGAGTTGGCTATTCTTATGTCAAACTTAGACTTGAGTGAGTTGACACATGTGGTTTGTGAGAAAGGTACACTGAGGTTTTAAGAGACAGAATAATGAAGTTGCTCCTGAGATAATTCCTTTGAAAAACTGGCTTGTTAATTTTCTTTTAGTTTTGCATGAGAATGTCATCCAAGGATTGTGGGGTTTTCTTCACCTCTTAAAATGATTCCATACATTTTTTATTTTGTCCTTTATTATGTCATATAGATTGAATTAAATAAACTTTATGCATAACATTCTCACTACACAAAGCAATTTCATTTTTTAAGTTGTATTTGTATTTGTCTGAATAGGAAGTATTTGTGTCTGGCAAAGAATCCAAAAGATATAAAAGAGTGAAAAATCTCTCTTACTCCTGCCCCAGGAACCCGGGTCTCGTCCCCAGAGACAGCCAATATGGCATAAAATTGACTTAGGGTCTTCAAAGAGCAATCATTTTAACATATTTTTATCTCATAGTGAATAGAGTCAGTTACAAAAGACAATTGCAGTTAATCTTAAATATGGAGAAAATATCTAGCCTGAATTGCCAAGTAAACTTTTTTTTTTAATAATTTTATTTATTTATTTATTTATCCCCCAAAGCCCCAGTAGATAGTTGTGTGTCATAGTTGCACATCCTTCTAGTTGCTGTACGTGGGACGCGGCCTCAGCATGGCCGGAGAAGCGGTGCGTCGGTGCGCGCCCGGGATCCGAACCAAGGCCGCCAGCAGTGGAGCGCGCGCACTTAACCACTAAGCCATGGGGCCAGCCCAAAGTAAACGTTTTTCAAATAAAATTTAACATTAAATTGTATGGAAACTGTTTCGATGCTGAGACAAAATGCCAGAGTACATGATTATGAAAATACAGCAAGTTTTTATTAGGCATCCATTAAATATTGAGATCTTTTAAAGTGTAGAAGCTGCAGATCTCATCCTCTGAGGGAGATCACAAATGATACAGTCAACACCAGTGGGATCCTTGGAGAGCATCTGACCTTTAGATTCACGTAGCTCATAACCTGTTAGAGCATTTGGTGGCTCTTTGGGACAATTTCTCTACCCATTTAGGTCTGCGCCACGTGTCGTCTTTGTCACACCAGTGTCCTATTCGTTCTGTACTCATCCTGCCTTCTTCCGTCTTGGCTTTAGGACGTTCTGCCCCTCCCACACCTGTTTCTCTTTCACAGACTTAGTTTAAAATTTCTGCCTAAGAAAAAACCCATAATGTCATATTCATATGACATTCATATTCAAACCCTTAATATCATATTCTTCTGAAAAGAGCATGTATCCTTAGATGTGACCTGCCGACCTCCATCTGCGAGTTGTCTGCGTGTCCCTCCTTCCCCCAGTTCTTGTTCTTTCCATCTTCAAAACCTGCCTGCTGGTTTTTCCCCTCTCCCTGAAAAACTAAGATTCCCAAGAACACAGTTTGCAGGCTGTATATTTGTCCTTGTTTAAATATCAATTTGCCAAAAGTCAGTCTTGAGCACTTAGTAAGTGCTCAGTTAATGCTGAGTGGTTAAAATAACTAAAGAGACAAGTTATTTGCCTCTTTTAAGTCCCTCCAATTAACAAGGCTGGACTTACTTAGAAAGCAGATTATGTGTCATGATTTTAAATGTTTAACTTTTATGCCTGTCCTTTTATTTAAAGCTCACATCATGGTTAGTCATGTTGAGTTTTGCCAATAAAAGTCCATTTACTGGGGGTAGGAACCACCTCTTCCTTGCTTGCACCACATTTGGCATATAGTTATGCTCAAAAAACGTGTGCTGAAGTCAGGTATTTGCCATGTGCTCAGCGCTGTACTTAGGACCTTGAGTTACACAAGGAAAGTCTAAGTTATGACTTCTAGCCTAAGAAACTTATGACTTAGTGAAGAAATAAGATGTATGTAATATATGAGATGTAATATGTGATATAGATTTAATGAACAGTAAAGTATTGTGTAATTTAATGCTGACTTATGTGGGATAGACTAGAAATTCTGTAGCCATTCAGAGAAGATTTGTAAGGACCATAGTGATCGGACTGAAGGCTTCATGATTACACCTGATATAGTGAGGCCTCCAGGAGAGTCATATTTTCATCAGCAGAGCAGTAAGAACTAAGGATCATGGTGGAAAGAACCCAGCTTAGCTAAAGTCAAAGGTTGGTGTTGAAAGGAGATCGAAAGTCAGAGAGATGGGATGTAGACTACCAAACCCATTGGAACAGTTTTTATTCATTTTATAAAAAATGGGTACACTGTAGGTTTTGAATATGGCTACAGGAAGACTAAAAAGGAGAACATAGAAATGAGAAGGAAACGTTGACAGACCGTGGAATTACGCCTGGACTCACCTGCTCAGGAAGCATATCCTCATCGCAGCATCGAGATCCGTTTTCTTGTGTAGCAGCGTCTGTCCCCTTCAGGACTGTGGGGGCAGTAAGCTTGGCTGGAACTCAGGATGAGCCCAGGGTCTACCAACTCGGTCCCGTGGTGTTCAGAAAAACAGAGAATGTCATCTTTTAGCTTAAATAGTGAATTCACAGTTGTGGAATTTAATTTATTACACACACATATAATTACTTAGTGTTTAAAGAATGTAGTGAAAAATATGTTCAGGATAATTGTATTTTTTTTCATCCTATAAAGCATGTACATATAGGAAAAAAAAGAGATAAATATATTGGTTGCTTCATTCATTTCTATTTGAACTTGCTCACTCCAAATTGAGGTAAAACGAAACTTATCAAAATCTTGTTTATCCTACGTATTTATTCACATACACATCTAAACACACACACACATCCCCAAAGCTGAATCATGCACAAAATATTATCTAAATTATGAACATTGTTTTAAACATATTACCTAAATACTACACTTAGTTCAGCGATTATCTAAAATTATGAAAAATATCTAAAAAGAATGAAAGATCTTATCATAGCAAAACTACTTTTAGAATCATCTCTGAAAAAGAAAAAAAGGAAAACAGATATTTTCTCTTGATTTTCCTCTACTACTACCATCCATCAGATGTGAGAATGATGTTCAGTTCCAAAAATGAGTTTTACCACCCATTATTCTTGATTGGTTTCTAGAACTCTTTACGCAATCTCAACCAAAAGAGTATTGGTAGAAAAATAACAATTGTTATTTGAGTTTTCATTTTTATCAAAAATAATGTTAAGGGTTTTATGGCGTTATTATGAGGTTGCATTTATTTTTATCCATAGCAGTATATTCATTACCCTAAAGAATAACTTTTTTGAGAATACTACAAGTCGATTGATTTGAGAAGTTATTAGGAGTTTCCTACTCCTCTTTCTCAAGCCTCTACTCTTTACCCAGTCTCTTAAATTTTGACATTATCTAAATGTTCTATTGCTTTACATATTAAATGATGATACATCATTTCAAAGTATTTGGTTTTAAATTTCTTAAGAGTTTTTAAAAATAATTCTTAAACGATTGTATTTTTATTTGTTTTTTTTTGTTGTTGTTGTTAAACTTTGTAATCACCTGCCAAAGAAACTAAAATGGCACCAATTGGCATGTTTAACTGCTGGAAAGAACTGTCAATTGTCAAGATTATCATCAGTGTTTCTTATTTCTACTGTTAAAAAGTTATAATTAATAAGTAGTACATCATATCATCATGTGAATTTCTCTCATTTACTAGAAGTTAATATCTTTCAAATTAACCATTATCAGTTTTATCTGAATAGGCATTCAATTAAATTTTTTAAAAATGATTACATGATATATGTCAGAAACTGTGTTAAGCATTGGAAATACAGGCACACCTCAGAAATGTTGTGGGTTTGGTTCCAGACCACCGCAGTAAAGCAAATATCTCAATAAAGTGAGTCACATGAATTTTTTTGTTTCCCGGTGCATATTAAAGTTATGTTTACACTATACTGTAGTCTATTATTATTGTAGTGCAATAGCATTATGTCTAAAAAAAATGTATATACCTTAATTAAAAAATACTTTATTGCTAAAAACTGCTAACCATCATCTGAGCCTTCAGGCAATCATAATCTTTTAGCAGGTGGAGGGTCATGTAAAAAATGCAGTATCTGCGAAGTGCAGTAAAACGAGGTATGCCTGTACCAAGATGAATTTTTGTGTACCCATAAGGAGTAACAGGGTGCACAAAGTTTAAATAAATAATTATGACACATTGAAATGTTGGTGCAGAGGAAAGTGGGATTAGCCCGAGAGGGAGCAGTTGGTAGCGCTGTCCCAGGGAAGATGAGGCTTGGACTGGACTTTGAAGAATGAATGAGTTCTGCAGGTAGACGAAGAATGAATGAGTTCCGCGGGTAGACCAGGGATGGAGGGCAGTGCAGCCAGAGCAGCACCGTGTAAGAATTGGGATGCATCCGAGGGGTCCTTCTCACAAATCCTCCACATCATATGAAGAATTTAGAAAGAGAGTCTAGCCCTGCAGAAGAATCATGGTGAGCCATTCTTAGAGTCATGGCTCTTTTGAAGTTTATTTTTAGGTAATTCAACTGGAGACTTTTAAACTTACTGCAGTATAAAATTTTATAGTATGAATATCATGGTAGAAATAGAAAAGAATTACAAGAAATTTAGAAAATGTACGTGCTTCAATAAAAAGATTGCTTTAAGTTGTCCTAGTTGATTTTATTGAGAGTAAATTTGAAAAAACTTAGTATTTAAGCCAAATGACTGTTCATGCTTCTCTTGTGGTTCTCTTTGCTGAGAAATCTCGGAGACTGAACCTTGGCGGGTTTTCTACT
This sequence comes from Diceros bicornis minor, assembly GCF_020826845.1. Taxonomy (NCBI): domain Eukaryota; kingdom Metazoa; phylum Chordata; class Mammalia; order Perissodactyla; family Rhinocerotidae; genus Diceros; species Diceros bicornis. Next base: position 11,558,324 of record NC_080755.1, on the reverse strand, counting down.
TCACGTCCTTGCTCTGTACCCATCAGTTTGCCCCCAGCACTACTGCTGTTCCAGCTGCTTATGGGTCAAGTGTAGTTGACTTCATCGCCTCATTTTGACCACGCCTCCTTATCCACACTCTTATGGTGGCTTCTCCTTGCATCTTAGCATTTCAGCTGGAAATGGACTTAAGTGTATCTAGTCCAAGACTTTACTTTATAGATGAGCAAGGTGTGACAGCAGAACTTTAAGAGACTTCTTTCTGATTCCTGATTCACCAAAGATAAACCTTCTGCCTTGAAGGAATTGCTCTGTGGCATTTCCCAACTCTGAATAGGCAATTCGGGAGGGGCCTGATTAGAGCACTTTATTCTGAGGGACGAATAACCAGCTGCTGACACTCATTGTGCGTGAGGGTGAGAGGGTGGCCAGGCTCATCTTGATCCATGTGCCCGTGCCTTATCTACACTCATGTAAGCTCTCATTCATGAAAATGCTTACAAAGCGTTGGTGTGGGTCATCACTGAATACTTACCTATGCAGCACACACCATTCTGAGGTTTTACATGAATTATCTCATTTCATACACATGCACCATGACCACCACCACCACCACCACCCTGCCATGAAGTAGCCTCCATTATAATCCCTGTGAAGTGGGTGAAGAGGTTCAAGTAGAATAACTGGCCCCACATCACATAGCTCATGCTGTGGTGGTGGGGGGGGGAAGGGAGGCTGGTGCCTCTAGAGCCCACGCTCTAAGCCACAATATCAAAGGGTCTATCCACACCTGAAACAATTGTGCTAAGCCTGTATCAGATTGGAAATTAAGAGGGGGCAAACAGAAGTACTATACACAACAAGGAAAGAAGCAGAAATGGGTAGAACACATGCATAAGAACTCAAAAAGCAGATCCTCTCAGGCATTCTGTGCGGGGACAAATATCCTGGAGTGTCACTGTGTCTACACCACAAATACAATAATTGATGCTCATAATCTAGATCCTGGGTCTTCAAGAAGAAAGAAGTGAAATTGCAGATTTTTTCAGAAGGCAAGGATGTATGGAATGCTTGAGCAAGGTTTCCATTCAAAAGTCATCGATATGAAAAACGAAGTTTTATTGCTGAAAGAATTAAATCCATGCGTATCTAGAAATCCTTGATTTGGATTGATCTAGAATGTAGATCTAGAGTCTCGTTAACTGTCAGTTTACCTAGGGTTTAACTGTAATAGTTAACACCCAGAGAAGAGGAGTCTCGATGGAAGTGACTTGTAATATCTTCAGCATTGTCGTGGTCCACTGCTGCCCTGCTGATGCCCAAAATCAACAGCTTCGGTGTCTAGAGTTACTCTTTGTGCAGTAGGGTCCTGCAGGTTTTTCAGTACAATTCTGGGGGCTTCACATTTTTGCTGCCACTTGGCTTGTAAGCCACTTTCTCCTTAAATTCAGCTGCACATGGTGCTCTTCTGGTTTCTCCAGCCAGTCTCGTTTTGACTATACAAAATGTTTCATAGAGAACAATCTATTTCAATTAGCTCAATAGAAAAAAAATTCTGTACTCCAGAAAGGAAGGTTTTTTTAATGTAAAGAGTATGTTACGGAAAAGAGGGTTCAAATCCTGTAAGAGCATCACATTTTCTGATGTTTATAAGAAATAACTCCTATAGTAAGAATTGAAAACTTACAAATACTGCAATCTTCTCTTCATCCTTTGGCTTTGTTGAAAACTTTAAAGTTATTTTGTTGAAAATTTACTTTCTATTCATTATTAAGATTTGTCTTTGGATTATGTGCTGCAGGTCCTCTTGTCCATGTGTCGAACTTCCCTACCCCTCATGCTAACAGTCGTTTGTGCACACCAGATCACCCCAAAAATGAAACCAAAAAACAAATAAGTCGTAAGAGCATAAAGGTTGTATCAAAATAAAGAGCCATTTTACTTTTCCTCAACATTAGGCATCAGAAGACCAAATACATTTTTTACCACTCTTCTTTCCTTTGGTTCTCTTTCAAAAAAGAAGTTTATGATGTGCATGAATAAGTTCAGAGAATGTTAGAGTGATTTTATAGATGAGGAGCAAGAATCCCAGGGAGGTGATGGGATTTGTCCAAGTTCACAGCACGTTAGGGACAGAACCACGACTAGAAGTGATGTCCTTTTCTTCTGGGACCAGTATTCTTACCACTTGAGTCAGATGATGTGGAATTCAGTGAGAATGTCTCACTTTTAAGGTACGATGCACCATATAACCTAAAATCGTGTTGAACTCCCTCTGTTACTCCAGCTGACTCATGTCAGGATCTCTGCCCAGGCTGTGCCTTCCATATCTGTGAAGCCCTGGGCAACAAGTATTTAGACTAATACTGATTTCGTTGCATAGTACCATGTGTGCAGAACACGGCAAACGCATGCTGCTTGTCATGAGAACATTATAAAAGGCGTATAAGCAGACAGATGTATTAATCTTTTTTTGTGTGTGAGGAAGATCAGCCCTGAGCTAACATCCACGCCAATCCTCCTCTTTTTTTTTTGCTGAGGAAGACCGGCCCTGAGCTAACATCTATTGCCAATCCTCCTCCTTTTGTTTCCCCTATTCTCCCCAAAGCCCCAGTAGATAGTTGTACGTCATAGTTGCACATCCCTCTAGTTGCTGTATGTGGGACGCGGCCTCAGCATGGCCGGACAAGCGGTGCGTCGGTGCGCGCCCAGGATCTGAACCCGGGCCGCCAGTAGCGGAGCGCGCGCACTTAACCGCTAAGCCACGGGGCCAGCCCCAGATGTATTAATCTTTTAAGCCACATCTTTATTTGAACAGTCCAGTTGGAATGCAAAGAGTATGCTGATGAGAAGAGGCTTCAAATCTTAAGGATTTTGAGATAAGAGAATAACATATCCTACTGCCTATGATATAATTAGCACTTTGAAATTTTTTACTTCAAGCCTTTCTTTTTTCATGCTCTTTTTTACAAGTTGTTTAGTCACCATCAAGTAGGCGAGCCGGATGGGCACTTAAATGTGTTTTGAAGGTTACCAAGGATTTCAGCCTCTCCAGAAGAGCAGCCGCTCACATAGCTCTCGTTGCTTACTGAGAGCTTTAGACATAAGGGCTCATTTAATCCTCGAAACACCCCAGCAGGGGGGTGGCTATTAGTGTCCCTGTCTTATAGACAGGAAACTGCAGTGCAGAGATGAAAGCCACACAGCTACTCAGTGGTGGGTTCAGGTCCAGAGTCTGGCTCTGGAGTCTCCACTCTTCATGCCCTCACTCTGCTGCCTCTGGGCGCCAGAATCTACACCTTCCTACCAGCTTGTCTGGAACCTAAAATTCCCATTACTAGCTTTCTTCCCGCAGGTTACTGTGTTGCCTCCAGACATGTGCTATTTGGAAAGGGAACCATAACCACCCGTTGGGTATACACAGTGAACAGTGACTATTGGGGGGGGGGTGGAATAGGAGTTGTTTGATTACCTGCCTTACAAGTTGAAATGCTTTTCTTTTGACCCGTTATGATTTTCGTCCTTGGAACAGATGACCATAGTTGAATGTCAAAGAAAAGTTAAATTCCCTGGAATATCTGAACCATGACCCATTCATGGTTCTATAGACAAGATTACTTATATGTCCATGTTAAGTCGCATTTAGTTCTATTTTCAGTTATTTCTTCAAAAATGGTGCTCACTGCAGACAGAGTGAGCATCCACTAGATCATAGTCTTCAGAGCCTGGAGTCATGTCTGCAGAGGCAGTGGGATGTTACAGAGAAACACTGTAGGAAGAGTCTTAGCTTCTCTTCCCCTCGACGTGTACTAGCGATGAAACCGAGGAAACATCATACGCTATCTGGGGCTTTCATTGCATCATCTGTAAAAATGAATGCTCAGCAGGATGATCTCTGAAAGGCCACCCAGCTCTGAGAACCAGTAGAATTATGACAAAGGTATTATTTGATCAATGCTATGGGTACATTGATGAAAATTCATATAGAAAATAAAAATCCCTTTTCTCAAGAACTTTTTTTTTATTAGTTCCCATCATGGATTGGGAGATACATTCCAGTAGGAACACTTGGAGACCGTTGAAAGAACTGGACACAGTATGTAGATGTCATGGAGGGACCAATTCTTCCTAGTCCAGTAGCAGTGCATTAGTGGAGTGGAGAAAAACACACTGTGGGTTGGAGGATGGGTCTCATGGTGTTGCCAAATGGAGGGCAAGAGATTTCAAGCAGTAGTTATGATGGAAGCAACTTTCTTGTTTACCAAATCTATACCTTCCTAATAGTTTGTCATTGCACCTAAAATTTTCATTATTAGATCTCTTCCCATAGGTTGCAAATATGTGGTATCCATATTATAACTCATAACTGCACATTACATATGTGTATGGTGATATTGATGGTGGATGCAGATGGAATAATAGTCATTTGATGAAGTGCCTTGAGATTGATGGACAAACTTTCTTACAGAGAGGGACCTGCTGACAGGAGCTTGGGCAGCAGGGGCTCAGTTTCAGGGAACAGCCTGAAGTGACCGTGGAAATGACCTGGAATAATAGGGGTCCTTTCAGTTCACTGTGGTCTACCTCCAGCTATTCTGTAAACAATCAGATCTAGTAGTCACTCAGTTCTTTTAGGAGCGAGAATGCAAGTAGATGAAAACGGAAGTATGGGAATTATTGGATCATTCACTCATTCAGGTAGAATTTCCTGAACACCTAGGTGAAGTCTAGGTAATCTGGAAAATGGAATATCACAGTGAACAAAACACGGTCCCTGCCCTGAAGGCCAGCTTATCAACCAAGCTTGTGCTGGAAGTCAGGCATTTTCACTTGAATACTCTTGCAGTTTTATTCATTTCCTTGCATCATACTGTAAAAATGTAATTGTGCAGTCATTAAGAAAAATCAAGATGGAAAATATCAACCAGGGATTGTTTTTTCCACTCCCTTGAAGAAGAGTTCTGCTGCTTACTGAGCCAGTGAGAGATGTCTTGAATAATGTGTTGTTGCAGTATATCTACCATTGAACTTGGATCATTAGCTCAATTAGTGCCATTTTAAAGCTTTTGGTTTTATACTCTTATTCTTTCTTAGGGTGTCAGATGGTTTGTGTTACATTTCTTGGATGTAGTATAAAAATATCTTTGTGATAAGTTTCTATTTTTAATTTTTTTAGCTTCTTTGCATGTGCTGTCTTCTGAAATTATTCTATAGGGACTTGAAACCAGTCCCTGAATTAGAGGGCTTTTGCATAGTCACATTCATACTCTCTTGTCCAGGGATTTATCCTTGTGTACTGTTTTTATGTATTTGAATCCTAATACATATAGCCTTCTTTCAGAGCAACTATCTAAAAATTTTTATTATGCTCCTTATATTTAAAAAAGGATAAGTTTTTGTCAAATTTAGGATGTGCTGACTCTGGATCTTTAAATATTTTAAGGTCTTCAAAAAAATAAATGCTTATGGTTTTGTTGTAGGAATCTCTTTGGCTCTTTAAAATAAAAATATTTCAGTGATGCATTGGAAGATGGGTCTTCTCTCCAAACAGTTTTCCAAAATTATTCCACTCAGCCTCAGTGAAGTGTGATGCAGTGGAATGAGCCCAAGATTAGAAAGATTTGAGTTAATTCTTGGCCAGATGCAGTCTCTTAGCCAACTTGATTTTGACTTTTCCCATCTGCAAAATGGGGATAGTGATACCTACTTCATGGAGTTGCTTTGAGAAATGAATTAGATCTCATGCAGGAAAAAGCTTGGTAAGTTAGAAAACATAATAAATGTGAGTTATTACTGTTACTACTATTGGCCAATTTTAAATACTAGAACCAGAAAGGGACTTGAATTACAATAAAAATTAACAGGAAACACAAGACTTTGACAACTCCTGACAACTCCATTCCTAAGATGTGAGTCACACCAAGGTGTAAATGACTGATAACAGACTACTCAGGTGTTACCCCCAGCAGATATCTTTGCATTTTAACCCACTGAGAGCCTGTGACCACAGGATTGATATTCTACAAGTTATATTTTAAAATATCAACAGTGAATGACTAAAACTCATCAGTGGTTTTTATGCCTGTTTCAGATTTAGACTTTAAGTGTAGGGAAAATAATGTTTTATTTTTCCTTATTGACATTTACTCTCATATGCATCTTTTCAACATGCCATATCTGTGGTGACTACAAACAAAGCATTCCCCGACTGATGTATAGAAAATTAGACTTAGGGGCCGGCCCTGGCATAGTGGCATAGTGGTTAAGTTCAGCGCTGTCTGCTTCGGGAGCCCAGGTTCACGGGTTCGGATCCCAGGTGCGGACCTACACCACTCATCAGCTGTGCTGTGGTGGCGACTCACATACAAAAGAGGGGAAGATTGGCACAGATGTTAGCTCAGGGCTGATCTTCCTCAAGCCAAAAAAAGAGGAAAGTTGGTAACAGATGTTAGCTCAGGGTGAATCTTCCTCAGCAAAAAAAAAAATTGGACTTAGGAATACCTAACCATTGAACTACAGCTCTGAACAACTCTTAAGGTTCCTTTTTGTCACCCAAGCCAGGGAGCCCAACCTAGGATTGAGAGAGCCTTACCATATACTTTAAAAAATGTAGAATTTCAGAAATTGCCATGTATCTTATAATAGATATGCACATTTAATGTGATAGCATTCTCCTCCCATACACCCCCACACCCTGAAAAATCTATTATTAAAACAGTACTACATCAAGAATGGGGAAAATACAGCATTTTGTGGAAAATTAAACATCATATTGCTCCAAAAAAAGAAAAGAGCGGTTGTAGACATTGCCTTAGCTAATTGCATGAAAACATCATTTTACATAATGAACAAATTACTGAGTTCTTTGAAGATAAATCTTTTTTTTTGTGAGAATGATAAACTACTTCAGTCCTATATATAGGACTGAAAAGCTGTATTTGTTAAGTAATATGGAAAAGAAATTGTGAATTGCACACAATAGAATCATTAAGCTCCTGGGTCTTTGTTTATTCCACCACTTTTGAGGAAAACCTAGGAGATACTAATGCCAGAAGGGCAGGGATTACAATGGATTTCAAAGTTAAATTTGTTTTAATAAGTAAAATAAGTGTTATCATTAGGAAAGTATAACAGGAAGAATATTCATAGTGGCACTGTTTATAAGAACAAAAGACTGGAAATAAACCCAAATGCCCATTAACAGGATGGTGGATACGTGGTATGTGAAATGCCCACAAAGTGAAGTATACAGCAGTGAAAATGAATGAATTACACCCACACCACAACATGGTGGATCTCAGTATCTTAACATTGAGTGAAAAACTCAAGTGTTGAAAGGTTATATACGATACAATACTCTTCTGTAAAGTTCAAAAACAAGCAAAACTAAACTGTATTGTTTCCGCATACATATATTTGTGATAAATTTTTTTAGAAGGGAAGAGAGTAATCGTCACAATATTCAGGATAGTGGAGAGGAAGCAGAGAGAGGGCATGTGGAGGAGCACGTAGGTAAATGTCAGTTATTGATCGTGGCTAGTGTGGGGGATGGGAGGAGGCTCGTGGAGTTCATTGTATCATTGAACAGATAAATAATAAGATAGAACAAAAGAACACCATGTGAGGACCAATGATGGCCATGTGTCGCTACCCAATTCTATTGACCTGCAGTCCACACTAAAAAGAAATTAGAGTTTTCTAATTTTTTAACATATATTCTTCTTTGTGTCATTTCCTCTCTTGAAGAAGAACTTTACATAGATAATATTGAAGGGGCTATGTGAGCATAATGCGTAATAGAGAGAATCATAAATCTCAAGAATTTTGTTTGAGATTTGTATTTATTGCGATAGATGACAATGCTTTAAGATTCGCTGGCACAAAGTTATTGAGAGTATTGCCTCAGGAAGTCAGATTCTAACTATGCAGAAGACATGGTAGAAGATCAATCAGTGTTTGTAAAATTAATTAACTGTCATTCTGTACATTTTATATCACATTCTTGCAGTTATTCTTGCAGTTAATCAGACTATAATTCCAGAGATGGATGCCTCTCCCATTTCTTATTATGAATATAATCCAAGTTATTGTAAAAATATTTTAAACGTCCAACATTCAACAGAAATGGGTGTGGAAGGAAGGCTGCTCCCTGGAGCCGGGGTGCCAGAGTTCAGAGTCCAGCTCTGCCATTCCAGAGGGCAGCACCTCAGTTTGTTCCTCTCTAAAATGGGCATGATAACAGTACCTGCCTCTCAGAGTTGCTGTGAGGATTAAATGAGTTAAAAAACGTAAAAGGGTACACTCTATGTTTGCACATCATAAGTACTCTATGCTAGCTATTCAGAAGAAAAACATTTCAAATCAAACTTTTATATTATGTGTTTGGCATAGCCAAGATACTGATCTTGGCAAAGCCAAGATACTCTACTGATCTCAGAGTGACTGCATCGATACATGTAACCGTGGCATTCTCTAGACCAGGACTGACCAAATACAGAAAATAGAAACATAGTGTGAGCCACAGATGCAAACCACACATGTGATCTTACATTTCCTAGGAGCCACATTTTTAAAAAGTAAAAAGAAACAAGGGAAATTTTATAATATATTTTACTTAACAATATATCCAAAATAGCATTTCAATGTACAATTTCTAGAATTTATTAATGAGATAATTTATAATCTTTTATCTTAATCAATCTTTGAAATCCAGTGTGTATTTTTCACACACAGCACTTCTCCATTTGAGTAAGCCACATGTCAGGTGCTCAAAAGTTTCCTGTCGCTAGTGGCTGCCATATCAGAGAGCAGGGCTGAACCAGAGGATGTGGGCAAAGGGAATAATGATTTCTTCTTTACCAGCTTCAGCATTAGTGGTACCGACAGGTGCGGGGCCAGGTGAGAAGCGCCATTTGTGGCTGTTCATTGTGCTTCTCCGAGCCCCCACTATGCCCTCATGACCACATGGCCCTTCAAGCCCGTGTTGGGTGGAGGGTGGTGTTCACTGGGAGGTGGGCAGTGCCTTGGCCTGGCAGCCATGCTTCCTCCTCCTGGGGGCCAGACACACTCATCTTTGCCCTCCCAGTGCTGACGAGAACCTTCTCTGCAGTGCTTTTGTGTCTTCAGGTCAGTGAGTGAGTGTCCACTGGAATGACCCCTAATCCAGCTGATGGCTTCTAAGTCTCCTGTGTTGTTCCCCATGGCCTGATATTGGGACTGAATCCAACCACGTGGCCCTTTTCCGTATTTATAGGTGATGTTGCCATGTTCTCTGTGTATACAGCAGGTAGAACAGCAAAACCTTACCTCGCCCCGCCTTCCTAAAGACACCCTTATAGTTGTTGAAAGCTGCGATAAGTCTAACGCTGTGCTTTTCAAACGTATTCTTCTTAATGCCTTTGCCCAAAAAGAGCCACATGGTTATATGTATTTAGCTCGAGCAGAGGCAGATTGGGTAATTTTGTTCTTTTCGTTTTCTTTTATGCATGCACTTTTTAGGGCATTTAGTAATTCATTGAAAACATACAAATTAGCATTTTACTTCTGAGCTGAGAAATTGGCTCTGGTCTGTGTGTGTTTAAAAAGACTATGTTATGAAGCTGAATAGGATACATTAAAAAAAAAAAAAGATTCTTTTTTCAGCCTCAGGGGAATTGGAAAAAAAAGCCAGTACCTGATTTCTGAGCCTTAAAGGAACTCGCTATGCATGTTCTGTTGAATTATGAGAGTGCTGCACTGGCCTGGGTGTCCTGTACATAAGGGAGTCAGAAAGTGGGAGGAAATATATGATTCATGGTGTACAAAGAATCTGAGTTTAGAAAAGGGGAATAAACAAGAGGCATTACTCAGTCACCACTATTTAAAACCAGGAACCAGGAGATAATTAGCCCAACAGTGTTTGAAGATAGAAAGTTCTAGATATTGTAACATTTTTAGTTCCTCCAAAGTCTGGAATTACTGTGATTCATACTTTTTGTCAGTCCCACGCTCGGTTTTCATGCCCTATCAGCCATTTGAAGTGAGCACCTTTTCTTCCCCTGCTTCAATCCAGGAAAGTCTTCTAGACAATATTGCCAGATTTTGCACCAGTGGAATTTGGAAATTAAGTCTGGGAAGCGGAAAGCTGGCAGGTGAGAGGGTACATGAAAGTTGAGACAAAGCTTAGGTAGGTGGACCTGGATTCTACCCATTCCCCATGATGTTGTCCCTTAGGGCACCTCTGGAAACGTGGAGTGGGTATCCGTAGGGCAGGTGGAAGTATGGGGTGTTCTGTAGTGAGCTTGTGTGCCTCAAGCATCCCAACTTGAGAATAAATGGAAAATATAAATTTAAAGCCCAAGCAATTAGAGGAAACAAGGATGCTCAGCCACACTTGGAATTGCCAGCACTGGTGCCCAGGAAGAGACCGCTTCTCCCCTCCAGCCCGGGCCCACTACCTGCCAAGGACTGACCAGGTGCAGGCCTTGAACCTCTTAGAACGGCGATCCCAGGAAGCATCCCCTCTAGCCTTTCTAAGTGTTTTCATTTTTTCTCTCTGGAGCGTAGAATTATCTTAGGTAAAAGAAGTCAATGCCAGTGAATTTAAAAGCAAATTGCATTGTTTTGCTTTTCTACAATGTGTCTTTCCTAAACTGGGTCCTGGTTGGTGCATGTGAGGCCCTTAAGGAGTCATTGTGACCAGAGTCCTGATTTGATTCTCCCCCTCCAGCAAAATATCAAAGATTATCTCGGCTCTAAAGGGGTTACAGCACCAGCTCCTCCAGCTCAGTTCCGTGTCAAGCTGTTATTGAAGGTCTTTAAAGATTTCCACCCACCTTCCTCCCACTCTCCTGGCAAGTGAAAGACGTTTGAATTCCTCTCTCAAAGGGGAAAATTATTAAAGTGAAAGAAAATGACTGTTCCCTGTTCTAAAAAGGAGAGAGCAGGAAAGTGGGTTCTGCCCCTCCTTTGTTATTCCTTACCTGTGAAGGATAATATCAGGAACAGAGTGAAGAATTCTGGCTCTCAGAAATTAGGAGAAGGGGAAATTTATCTCATCTGCCTTTTGTGTGCTTATTTCAGCTTATAACTCAGTGTCCTGGAATACAGTGCACGTTCTCGTATGGAGTACGTGCTCGCCCTGCAGGAGACACCACAATTAGTAGGACTGTGTCCTCATAGACCAGTTTTACGTGAAGACCCCAAATAACTGAACTACAGAGGAGAATATGAAAGAGGAATAGACACTCTATTTATTTTTCCTACCCCTTTGAACACTAGAACTTCCACTGAAAATAAATCCATTTTGGGGGTCAGTTCTGAATGAGAAATAGTGTTTGGTAATCATTCTTTTATGTGTGACTAAAGAAGTGTAAAGGGGTGGATTTTCACAAATTTCCATTTAAATCTTCTTATGTTTTATGAACATCATTTCATAATTTCTCTGTTAATTCAACTCACCTTTGTACATCTCAAGCTAATGAAACTATTCAACATATGTTCGCTTAGCTCCGGTGGTGCTCAAGGAATTGGGTTAGAGGCTCAGAGGGGGTATGGAAAAGACTTTAAAAAAAGTCCCTGTTCCAGGGCTTATGATCTAATCAAGAAGATAAGTCCAAATGAAAAGAGTGATCAAGAGATCAGGATTTAACTAAATCCTAGTTTAAAATTGTCTCTATTTCCCGTGAACAAATATAAAGGAAAATACCAATCTGACAATGGCAGAAGTCTGTTCTGTACAAATTTCAAGACAATGCATTTTACGTCTCCTAAAGGTGTATAGATAATAGAACTAGTGTCTCTGCTAATAACGTATCGCTTTTCGGCAATAGCTCTTGTGCCTGGAAGCAACAATAAGATATTCAGTTGGGCTGAACCTGTTCTCAACATTGACAATATTATCTAATTTTATCATCGGTGATTTTTTGCAACATTGACATAAGGTACAGATATAGAACATTTCAGACTTTGGCATCATTTGGCAGCCATCATTTGACTAATAAACATTAAACCTGATTGGATGATTTACTGTATTTGAGATCTGCCTGCCTTGAGGAATTTTACTTCATGAAGTTTTCATGTGTATTTAGGGAAAATCTGCTTAGTAGGATCCTGGGCAACCTGCACCAGATTGGCTTGAGAGTAAAGAAGGGCACAAGCAGATCTAGCACCTGGCTTCACTGGCATTGCCAGTTTCCCGCTTCCTTCTGCAAACCTCTCTCTCTCTCTTTATTTTTTTTGGTGAGGAAGATTAGCCCTGAGCTAACATCCATTGCCAATCCTCCTCTTTTTGCTAAGGAAGGTTGACCCTGGGCTAACATCCGTGCCCATCTTCCTCTACTTTATATGTGGGATGCCTGCCGCAGCGTGACTTGGTAAGCAGTGTATAAATCCGAGCCTGGGATCCCAACCCACAGAAGGAGAGCATGGAAATTTAACCACTATGCCACTGGGCCGGCCCCCTACAAACCTCTCTTTTTTATTTCTTGCTGTCCCCAGTAAATTAATCCTTGATCAAACCTGGAGCCTTTCCCATCATCGGGCCTTTGAGGTCTTAAGCAGCCCTGAGAACTTCTCCTCAGCCACAAGATCAATGTGTTATTCCCAAATCAGGCTGCGCCTCAGAATCGTCTGGGGAGCTTTTAAAACAAGGTCCCTAAGTCTGCCCTCAGAGATTTTGATTCGGGAATTCTTGGGGGAAGGTTTGAGGAATCTGTCTATTTTAAAAGCTCCCTGAAGGTTTCTGCTGCACCCTCAGGTCTGGGTAATGACAGAACACCTGCCGTGGCTCTCAGAGCTTAGTGAAGCGAGGCTGTGGCCATCAACATTCCGTGGACGTGCAGCGATTCTCTGGTTATGTGATGAGTGGTCACCAGTGCGACTGTCTGACTTACACATGTAGCCCCTGCTTTCTCTGCAGTCACAGTTCACGGTCGTAGCAATCACTGCATTTTCTATAGCCCTTTTTATATTGACAATTCAGAGTACATCTTGATTCATTAAAAGTCGTCGACAGTATTGTTGCTTAAAAACAGAATATGTGTGATAAATTAAATGCAAAGAATTGGTTAGAGAGAGGACTTGATAACAAATACTGCCACTAGACCTGTCTCAGTTCAGGCACCCGCCCCACCTCTAGCTGGTCTCCCAGCTCTGAGCAGTGTGACCGGTGCCTTTGTCAGCCTGTCATTTCACTCCTACCTCAGCCAGGCCTGCTGGGACACAGGGGAGCAGCTGGAGCAGGGTTTGGTGTGAAGCTGTCAACAGCAGTCACAAGTACTGGGGTATCACTTTGGGTTGCCAAGAAGTTAGTCAAAGTTAGCCCCAGGCAAGACTGTGCAGTCCATGAAAACATGGCCAATGTCCTTTGCTTCTACTGTGCATTTAAGCCCTGGGAAACAGTGAGCGATTAGAGACACTTAAAATGGTGTTAGAAGTTCTGGCACCTGCGAGGTTCTCCAGGGTTAGAGACTACGAGTGGTAGGTTCCTCCCGTGTCAGCATTGCCTGAAGATGGTTAGAAGACGCGTTGTCAGCTTGGGGTCTCCATGTACAGGTAACGCAAGGTTCTGGCACCTCCAAAGCATATTTGGTGGAGAAGACTATATATAGACAACGAGATTCCCCACAGATCAAATAATACAGTTATGCATCTTATAGATTACAAACATAAGCAAAAACAACCTTTTTTTAAGTGGATTTTTTAAATAAAATACTCTATTTCTTCTTTTATCCTACTTACATTTTATTCTCACTTTTATCTTGGCATTTGCTACCATAATTTGGAAACAATCTTAGATTGACACAGAGTTTTACATGCTATTTATACAAATACTGCTTATCTGACTTTGAGGACATAGATCAAAAGTTTAGGCCCAAAAGCTATAGAAAGGCCTTGTTATAAAATGCTAGTGTAACAAAATGTAGCCTGTAACCCATTGATGCTGCTGTGTTTCAAAGTCTCAAAGTAAACGTTTTAAGTAAATATTTTGTTTGAAGTACATCACAAATCTGATTACTTGCAGTATACAGGAGTACTTGGAAGGAGGAAGGGCTCACTTGCAAGACATACAAATATCGAATCAGTATGTTGTACACCTGAAACTAATATAATGTAATACATCAATTATACCTCAACTAAGTAAGTAAATAACTCAGAAGGAAAGGCTCAGGTCATTGATATTGAAAAGGAGAAGAAAATTGTAGGAAACCAGATTCCAGGCTTCAGTTTTCTGGAGATCTCCAGTGACCCAGGAAAGGTGCTCTTTTTTAAAATAATGAGATGTCAGATGTATTCAAAGTAAAAATTAAAGTGGGCGTTTGAATACAACTCGCTCAGGCCATTCCTCCGATGAGCAGCTGAGCATGGGGTCTTGGTAGGGTGAGGTGGGGTGGTCAGAGCCCTGGCTTGTGCGGTTTGTTTTCCTGGGATCTCTCCACAGCCTTGCCTGGGCCAGGAGAATTCTCCAGGGCGTTTGTTAGTGCATCACGGTTCCCCAGCTTCCAACACTGACGTCACTGTGTCCTTGGGGGGGTGTTGTTTACGAGAGAGACTCATCGTTAGTGCAGACGCACGAAGACTTTTGTAACACTTATTTTAATTTAGTAATTCTTAACACTACAGGGGTCGGGTACATGCCGGGGATGGAAACGGGTCTGTTAACATGTTTGATTTTTATCCCTGAGACCCCGTTGGCATTTAACATAATGTAAGATTCTGTGGTTTGCAGCCTTTTGATTTTTCTATCAAAACTTTTTTGATACTTAGTAAAAGAAAAACCACTACTCAAAGTTTGCAGAGAAAGATACCCTGATTTGGGAAGGGGAGGTTCTCTGATTAAGCTGTCCTGTTAGTGGCTGTGAAGGCAAGCTCAATGTTGGGAAGCTTGCATGGGTTTGTAAGCTATTGCTAGGATCCTAATGAAGATTTCCAAGAAAGTGATGCTGAAACTCTAAAGAGATCTACAGGCCACAGTTATTTTTAAATTCCCTGTCCGTTTATATGTTTGTTGCCAGCCACAGGAGCGGCATCAGCCAGGTGTTTTTCTGTAGCCACAGCAGAACAAGCTCCCTTGTTGCGTGACAGAGACACCCAGGCAGAAGGGGCGATCAGAGAAGCCATAAGGGACTCTGCCTTCTAAACAGAAGGTTGATTATCAAGAGATCATGCTTGCTTGTTTGAAATAAATGAGCTGATTTCTCTCCTGGGTGTTTTTCTTGGTAAAACATTTTAAAAGCTTTCAAAAAGGAAAAAAACTATAACCAACTCCACACTGTCTAAATAATATTCTAAGCTCATATGGTAGCCAAAAAAAAAAAAAATCAGCATACGGTGCATGTGATGCATTTAGGTAAAACATTATTATTAGAGAATAACGAGAATAAGCTTACAAGTACTGTCACCTAGACGCGTGAGCTGCAGCAGCAGCATGTACACGTGGAGCTTTCTGCTCCACTGGGTTTAGTCACAAGGATGCAAAAAAGTCTGAGACAAAGGACTGTGGACTCAAGTAGCTTTCTCGTGTCCATCTCTGCAGCAGTCCAGGTGTGCAAGGAACTCCCCAGCGCCTCCACAGCAGCACCACCAGCCTCACCCTCGTGGCTCCCTGGTGTCGGTTTCTCCTGTCCAATAAGTTAAGCCAGTCTGTTCAAAGGCTCCTGACTGTTATCACCTTCATTTTTCATGTCCTGCTGATTCTTTGGGTTCAAGCCCACCTCCTTTGGAGGCCTTTCCAAAGTGAGTGATCTCTGCTTTTCCTGAATTCCTGCAGCTTTCACTTCCTGTGGCTTTCCTCATTGGCACCGTAGCTTTAGTCACCATTTTATATTCAGGACCTACTGCCTTTTATTGTTTTCTAATTATTTGGTGTATTTTAGCCATGGTCTCCCTACTACAGCGTTAACTTCTTGAGACCAGCAGTTGTGGCTCAAACTTGTGTCCATCTCGTAGCACCTGGCCTTGTGCTGGGCACATAATCTGCAAAATTATGAACTCCTTGAGGACAGGGACCACCTCATTCTCATTCGTTGTGTTCTCCCCAACTCTTAACACCACACTTAGCACAGATTATTAGATTACTGATTACAGATTAGTGGATTACTGCAGAGATGAACTCAATAGCACAGTTGGAACTCTGTAAATATTTGTTGAATGATTGATTGTTGGTGCTTAGGGAATACTTGGCCATTGATGACAAGTTTTGAGGGAGAAGGCAATCCTGGTTTTAAAACGTCTTGGACGTCATTTCACTATTGTGACAGTGACATGATGATGCAACTTCCATATGAAATTCTTCATATTCTATTTGTGGAAAAGAGGGCACTACAAAATTCCTTAATAAAATTAGGTATGTTATGTAGTAGGGACTTGTTATAATATTGAAGTATGTCATTTTCCAACAAAAATTCATGTGAATTTGAGAAAATAAGATAGATTACACTAACTAAACAACATACTTAACCTCACACCATATACAAAAATTAACTCAAAATGGATCAATGACCTAAATATAAGAGCTACAATTATAAAACTCTTAGAAGAAAACACAGGGATAAATCTTTATGATGTTGGATTTGTCAATGATTTCTTGGATATGTTATCAAAAGTTCAAGCAACAAAAGAAAAGATGGATAAATTGGATCTTGTTAAAATTTAAAACTTTTGTGCATCAAAGGACATTATCAAGAAAGTGAAAAGACAACCCACAGAATGGGAGAAATATTTGGAAATCATATATCTGATAAGAGTCTAGTATCCAGAGTATATGTAGACCTCTTACAATTCAACAACAACAACAACAAAAAACTCAATTTAAAAATGAATTAAGGACTTGAATTTCTCCAAAGAACATATAAGAATGGCATCAAGCACATGAAAAGATGCTCAACATCATTACCATTAGGGAAATGCAAATCAAAACCACAGTGAGATACCATTTCACACCTACTAGGATTGTTATAATTTAAAACAAAAAAAGAAAAATAACAGTGTTGGTGAGGATGTGGAGAATTGGAACCCTCATATACTGCCGGTGGGAATGTAAAACGGTGCAGCCACTGTGGAAAACAGTTTGGCAGTTTCTCAAAAGGTTAAACATAGAATTACCATATGACCCAGCAATTCCAAAATAATTGAAAGCAGGGAATCGAACAGATATCTGTAAACTAACATTGATAGCAACATTATTCACAATAGCCAAAAGGTGGAAACAACCCAGCTGTCCATCAGCAGCTGAATAGATAAACAAAAGGTGGTATATACATACAGTGGAATATTAGCCACAAAAAAGGAGTGAAGTACTCCTACAGGCTACAAAGTGGATGAACCTTGAAAACATTATGCTGAGTGAAAGAAACCAGTCACAAAAGGCCACAAATTGTTTGATGCTAGTTATATGAAACATTCAGAATAGGCAAATCCATAGAGACAAATCCAATACGTGGTATTGGGGGGAGGAAATAATGCAGATTTACTACTTAGTGGGCACAGGATTTTCTTTTGGACTGATGAAAATATTTTGGAACTAAATAGAGGTGGTGGTTATACAACATTGTGAATATACTGATGCCACTGAATTGCACACTTTAAATGGTTAATTTTATATCATGCAAATTTCACTTCAATTAAGAAAAATTTTTTTTAAAGACATACATGAACAGACACCTAACAATGTCATCAGGAACAAAACAGCTTTCTTGGGCCCGGCCTGGTCGCCAAATGGTTCAAGTTCCACATGCTCTGCTTTGGTGGCCCAGGTTAGCAGGTTCAGATCCCAGGTGCCAACCTATTCTACTCACCAGCCATGTGCAGTGTCCCACATACAAAAAACAGAGGAAGATTGGCACAGATGTTAGCTCAGAGTGAATCTTCCTCAGCAAAAAAAGAACAAAAAACCTTTCTTAAATTTCTGTTTAGGGAAAAATAGATTAAAATAATTTATAAATATTGCATTTTTACCAAGTATAATTCATAAACGACAGATTTAAGAATAGGGACAAAAGAGCAGGTGTAACTAAAGCCTTTGTGCTTAATATAGATTCCATTATGAGAAGAGTTTAGCTGAGACCTTTTTAGACAGGCATTTCCTTGAGACTTGAGCGTGATGTTGTGTAGGCCTCTGTCTGCATGTGTGGGCCATCAGGTGTCAAGACCTGAATAACAGCAGGGCTCTGCTGCTGCCAGCCAGGCCTCCAGTTCCTCTGGACACTTCGGTCCCGTGGCTGAGAAGAGCTGCCCTCTGTCGAAGGCCTGGATTTCACGTGGGTTCTTTGGATCTCCTCAGACTCCAGGAAGAAGGAGAACAGCCTTCCCTAAGGAAAAATGGCCCCCCCGGGTTAGGGGTGAAACAGTTCCCCTTTCTTCAGCTCCAGGTGACTGGGAACCTGCAGGAATGAAGGGCCAGCTGTGAGGTTCATCAAAGCTGGGGTCAGCTAACAGACGACAAAGCATTCTCCCAAAAGGAGAATGTTATTGCACTAGAGGAAAATGAGCATTCCATTCTATCCCGTTAATTAATTCTAGACAGATATGCCATGTATTGAGAGTTGACCATAATAAGCAGAAAGCCAGTGAACAGTGACCCTGGGCACCAACAGTGTGCTGAGTGATGTGATGAGAGTACATGTTTAGGGTAGGATTTTTGTTTTTAATTTAGAGAAGTACTGTGAAAGAAAACAAAGTCCTTCCATAGTCCCATCCCCCAGAGACAAACAGTACAAACTTCTGGTGATACGCTTCCAGCATCTTATAGAGAAGCCTACCTATTTTTTACTAAGTTGAGATCTTAGCCTAGCTACTGATTTAAAACCTGCCTTTTAAACTTGTTAGGAACATTTTTCATTTAATAAATATGCCTCTACAACCTGAGTTTTAATGGCTACGTAGTATTCATCATATGAGTATACCATTACTCATTTAGTAAATTCTCTATTGTAGACATTTAATTTGTTGCTATTATGTATAATACTGCATAGACACATAGCATTTTACAACTCTCTGACTTTTTTTCCCTATTAGGATAAATTCCTAATAGAACTGCTTAGGTAAAGAGACATCCTCTTTAAGTGTCTTAAATTACTTGATTGTTTAGTATTCCTTTTTCATAACTCTTTTGGACAGTGTTATCAAACAAACAAGCTTCCTGTTGAGTTTAGAAATGAATCTGTCAGAATCTGATAGGTATTTTTTCCGAACAGGCCCACACGGAGAAGGGCAAAACCCCAAGGTTGCAGAGTTTTCAGACTGGCTGTGAACTAATGTTGTGACATAGAGTTGGAGGGAGAGGGGAAAGTGAGTGGGTTCATCACACAGTGCTAGTGTCCATGTTATACCTAAATGAGTAAATAAGGTTTTCTGCACGAAATATATTCCAACAAACACTTTCCTGTAACAAAGATATAATGAGCAAATACAAGCCTCGACAGCAAACACGGGAAGCATACTTGTGACACTCATGTCCTTGGGTTAGTGTTACATTCCCTGAGAATGAAACCCTTGGAGGGTAACAAACTGTGAAACCCTTGGAGTTGACAACAGAACCTCACAGGAGCTTCTTGCTCTTCTCTTTCAGCAAACTACACGGAAGTTCAGCCTTGTGGTGGCAGAACAGAGTCAGGTGGAAGGGACCTCAGCAGGCCTTCCCTTACCTGGCTAACCCTCTTTACTCTCTGTGCCTTTAAAGTAGTTAGTGGTTAAGTGTTCTCCAGTCTTATCTTTACCATAAAAGGCAAACACTAGTCCAGTTCCTCAAAGGTGAATGAATGTTGTTTATATTTACAACATATATAGATATAATTATTTGCTGACATTTGTCACGTTCATAATTATATATTTTGAGTAGAACTTTGACAGATGTTAAATGCCTTCATAAAGTTGAGAGACATTCTCTCTTATTTTGCAATGTTTATGTCATAAAATGGAAAGTTCAGAGTCAAATGTGGATGCTGAATCATAAGCTAAAAGCACTTAAGTAGTTTAATATGTTTCAAATGAATATACCCTTTCTAACAACATCTTTAGAAATTAGGCCTCAAACTAATGAGCCCCGAGATCCCCAGCCTGTTTCCCCAGGCGTGGCGGCAGTGGTACCTCAGAGACCGTGCTTCGGAAGAGCTCTCTCCACCAGGAGCTTTGCAAGTGCTGTGAGCACTGTTGTCTTAGGACAGGTGTAATGGCATCACCTTTCAACGTCTTGCGACATCTTTTGGTTGCTCTGTCTTAAGCATAGATGTTTTATTATTTCTACAATAAGTGTTTCTCTGTCTTTATACAATAACATGATGATAGAATAGGGCCCCCTCAGCCCATGCAAGTTGTAGTCTTCAGTTTATCAACTCACCCACTCTTAGTTATTACTACTTTTGCATATAGTTTTTTTTTAAGTGCTGGTTTTAAAGTTTTAGTAGTAATGTCTGAAAATGACACAATTTACAAAATGTCCCCATTTCCTTGTTGCCAGGCCTGTGTGAACCTCTGTCTGTCTGTGCCCTCAGTCTTTCTCTTTGCCTCCCTGCCTCTCTCCTGTCTTCCCCTCCTCTTCATTTGACACTGTCTTTCTCTCTGCCTGTATGTGGCTGTGTTTCCCTCTGTCCCCTGTCCCTTTCTTTTTTCATGTATTTCTCTTTCATGTATCTACTCTTAATGTATCTACTAGTAGTTACTAGTAACTAGTAACTAGTAGATAGTAGTATCTTCTACTATCTTTCATGTATCTACTCTTCACAGGGCATGAAACTAAAGTGTCATTATTATCATTTGTTTATTTTTTAAATCACATCTACTATCCCATGTTCTGATTTTTCCACTGTGGATCAACAGCCTTAACAATGACAACAACTATATATATATCCTTATCTCCATATATTTATTTCAAACATAAGTATATACACGATAGATAGATGATAAGTAGATGGATGGATGGATAGGTAAAGTGACAAACAGGAGGTGTCCTACCAGCCCCTGCAGTGAGACTGATTATTGAAGGATCATGTGGGGGTCATGTGACGGAACACGATCGTTGCTTATTATCCTTGAACATCACTAGGAATTTCACAGGCATGAAGTAAAGACTTCTTGATGGATACGCTGGGAACGTATATAAGTGGCAGGAGGCAATTTGCTGCCACGTAGAAACAGCGTTTGGTGAGAGCAGAGGCATAAATCCTGGCAGAAGCCCATGGAAGGAGAGAGGCCAGTGCCTTGGTAGAATGTCCCTCAGGCCACAGGCCCAAGGAGAACTTGTTCTGGGCCGAATTACATGGCCGTGGGTAAAAAGTGAACTGTACCATCAACAATCTAGACAGTCCCAACTCAGCCCAGGAAAGGGCTGGGCAGCCTCCGAGTTGCCAGGTGTGCTGCGGGAGGCGAGCCTCTGATGTGGAAGGGGTTGTCTCGGCTCCTGTCTGTCACAGAAAAGGAAGCTGTTTTACATGTGCTAGTCAATACATTATCAATTATGTGAATTACTTATTACTTTCTGAGGATAAGAATGTTCTTGGACTCCAAAAAAGTTACTTTTTAAATTCTTCATGGAGTAGAACCAGGGCAAACATGCCTTTAAATGTCAAATTATAAAACCCCTTTTTAGACACAAACCAGGTTCCCATCAGTTCAAAGTTACTAACAAATAATGTATAGGCATTTTTGGTTCTGGGTGTTTTTGCCCTAAGCCTCTTTGCCAATAGCAGTTTCACGGCAAACATTTTCACCACACAACTAATTGGCCATAAAGGCAATTTTGCCGTAAACGATAAAAAAATTAATGGTTCTCAGTTTTGGTTTCATTTGGTTACACATGGTGTTCATTTGGTTCATATGGTTTTCATTTGGTTACAAATATGCATTCTAGTATTTGGATGAAGCTGATACCTCTCAACGAAGAAAGACATTTTAGCGAAAAAAAGAAAAAAGATGTGATGTTGAACCAGGAGACGAATCAACAAAGAAAAACAAATGTATGATACTATAAACAAAAGATTTGGGAGACGAAGTGCCTAGGTAAAATCCTGAAAACAAAATCACTTCTTCCCACAGCGTTGCCCTGAATCTACACATATTTAAATATTCAAATATTTGTATTCAAATATTTTATATTTTCATATTTCTCAGTCAAGTCTTTTTAATTTTGTTATTCATGTTTCATTATGTCCCTTTTAATGTCTCTCTTTTATTTTTCATGTTTTTATCTTTTATGGGAAAATTGCCTTAACGGCTAATTAGTTGTGTGGTGAAAATGTTTGCAGTGAAACTGCGGCAACTCTTGGTGTGGAGGTGCACACTGACAATCAAGTGGGAGGAAGACAGTGAGGGAAGAGGACTTCTCGGGAAAGTTTATTCATCCACTCATTCATGAAACAACTATTTATTAAGCTCTTAGGGTGTGTCAAGGACTATAGTAAGTGCCTGATATGTGTCAGGGAACAAAACATGCAGACCCCTGCTCTCGTGGGGCTTACAGTCTAGCAGGAAATACAGAGAATTAGTAGCACATAAGAAATAAATTAATGAAAGAACATTTTAGGAAACACTAATAAGCACTGTAGAGACAAGAACACTTAGGATCAGCTAAGGGGCATGAGAGTGAAGGAGGAGGGGATAGGGCTTTAAAAAGGGTCATCAGAGAGGGTCTCACTGAGAAGAGGGATTGCAGAAGCCAATGGAAGGAGAGAGGCCAGTGCTTCAGTAGAATGAAGGAGGGAAGGCAGTGAGCAAAGCCGGATCAGGGAAGGACAGTCCAGGCAGTGCCGAGGCCCTGCCCCGGGGTAGGAGCACCCCTGGGGGTTCAGGGAACAGGAAGCCACTGTGGCTGGAGCAATGAGCAAGGAGGAGAATGATGACATGATACTAGTGAGGTCATAGAGAGAGGGACACCAAAGAAATAAGGGCTTGCAGTATTGTGGGGACTCTGAGTGAATAGGGCCCCACAGGAGGTTTTGAGCACAGGAGTGACCTGAGCTGACCTGCACTGTAGAAGCATCTCCCTGGCTACAGTTTCAGAAGATGCTGTAGGGTGGAAGCAGGGAGACCGGTTAGGTGGCTCTTGCAGTAATCTAGGTGAGAGGTATTGGTGGTTAAAACCGTGCAGGTGGTAAGATAGTCAACTCTGGATACAGTCTGAAAGTAGAATCATACTGATGGATTAGACATGGTCTGTGAGAGAAAGAGCAGCATCAAGATGACTTCATGGCTTGGTCTGAGCAACTGGAAAGACAAAGTTGCCATTTGCTGAGATGTGAAGGCTGCAGGTAGGGCAGGTTTAGGGGAATCAGGAGTTCAGCTCTGGCCATGTTGAGTTTAAGATGTCCACTAGACATCCAAGGAGAGAGGTCGCAACTACTCTTCTCTACCATCTTTACGTAATAGATTTTTCTGAATAAGGTGCTCTATGGTCGGAGAATAAGGAGATATTGCTCAGGTAAGTGATCCCAAGCAGGTCCTCAGAACAGTCATAGCAATAATCAGTGCAATATGTAACCATCATATGTAGTGTTTATTGTTTCAAAGCTTTTTCAAGTATGAACTTGGTTACCTGTTTCCCTGAGAGTTGAGGATTATTTTTCTTGTGGTAAGACGAAAGGTGGATGTCGAATAAAGATTACAAGAAAAAGATTTCTTTTTCCTGTAATCTATCAGATGCCTTAATTTATTCCCTCTTGGTAGACCACTTGCCAAGGAAATACCTTTTTTTTTTTTATATTTAGAATCAAGTTAGCAAAAAACGTAAAATAAAGATCCATGCTTCTTATGGACTTCCCCCTAAAATCCTATTGCTGCCCGCTGATTTTATTGTTTGGCCCTAAAAGGTTAATTGAGAGAGTAAGAACTGAAACCATTCTGTTTGTGGTGTTCTTATGTCATGGATGGCCCCTGGAAATTCTTTAAGTCCTTGTTGGAATAGTTGAGCTGATTCGAAGGATGTTGTCTATCTAACTCTCTGTTACTCATGGTTTTTTACTTTTACCTTGGTAATACGGTTGAATTCCACCTCTGCGATTGCCCCTGCCCCCACATTACTTCTTCATTTTCATTTCACTTTGCATTTTTGTTTCTTCTCTTAACTGTCCTCTTCTTCCTCCAACCCTCTAACCCTCCAAATCTAGGTGTTCTAAGGTCCTGTACTTGTCATTCTTTTCCATTTTCTCACTGACTCTCTCTCGGCAAGTTTATTCAGCATCATGACTTCAATCAGCAGCCTCCTATAGATCCTTCCCAAAATTCATCCCGTCTCCAGGTTTGATCTTGAACTGAATTCCAGTCCTTCATCTGTAACCCCCTACCAGACATCTTTCTGATCATTCCACCAGTAACACAACTTTTCTAAATTAAACTTATCATCTCTTCCAAAACACCAAACATCATAGTGTCCTTCAGACTAGTCTTGCTGCATACAGCGGCTTATCACTCTGGTCCACGTCCCTGTCAGCCCTGGATTCATGTTCCTAAAGCAGAGCTCTGGGATTCTCTTGATCCAAACCCACAATGACTCCCCATCCATTCACAGATTCCAAAAAATAGCCGTTGAATGTTTATCTGCCAGGCCTAATTCTAGGTGTTGTGGATGCAGCAGCAGACAAAAGAGTCACAGCTCCTCATGGAGCTTTCCTTCTAGTGGAGCAAACAAGATCACAACCACTAAATAAGTAAGCGTACGGTATATTGATGGCCTGGGAGGAAGGTAAAGAAAGTAAAGGAGGAGAGAGACTGCGGGGCAGTTGGAGTTGCTATTTTGTGTAGGGTTGTTAAGGATAATGTGGCATTTGAACAGAAACCTGAAGGAGTGTCCAGCCAGCGGGAAGAGCGTGAGCAGTGCCCTGAGGTGGCAGTCTTGGCCTGTTCTGGGAACACCGAGGCCCATGTGTATGGAGAAAAGAGTGCCAGGCAGAAGGTGGGGGGAGGTGAGGTCAGAGAGGGAATGAGGGTGGTCAGATAACGTGGGGACTTTGGATTTTACTCCGAGATGGGAAGCATGGGGTTGTTTTTATGTTTTATTTTGTTTGTTTAACAAACTCTTTTTTTATAGTGGTAAAATAAACAAAACATAAAATTTACCATTTTAACCATTTTTAAGTGTACAATTCTGTTTCATTAAGTACATTCACATTGTTGTACAACCATCACCACCATCCATCTCCAGAACTTTTTCATCATCCCAAACTGAAACCCTGTCCCCATTAAACACTAACTCCACATTCCCCCTCACCCCATCCCCTAGCAACCACCATTCTACTTTCTTTTCTATGAATTTGACTATTCTAGGTACCTCGTATAAGTGGAATCATACAATATTTGTTCTTTTGTGACTGGCTTATTTCACTTAGCATAATGTCCTCAAGGTTCATCCATGTTGTAGCATGCATCAGATTTTCCTTCCTTTTTAGGGCTGAATAATATTCCATTGTATGTATATACCACATTTTGTTTATCCATTCATCCATCTATGGACACTTGAGTTGTTAGCATTGGATTGTTTGAGCCCGATTGTAATGTGCTCTGACTTATGTTTTCAAAGAGTCACTGGCTACTGAGTTGAATAGAATGTTGTAAGAAAGGATGGAAACAGAGGCCAGTTGGGAGTCTGTGGCAGTAACTTCTGGTCCTAGATGATGACTTCAGTCAGGAATGTAGCAGTGCAGGTGTAAGAAATGATCAGAATCTGGGTGTATTCTGAAAGTAAAGCCAAGAGGATTTCCTTAAGGATCACATGTTGGGCATGAGAGAAAGAGAGGGGTCAAGGATGACTGAAGGGTCTTTGGCCTGAGAAACTGAATGGTGGCTTTGCCATCAACTGGGGAAAACTTCAAGTAGAACAAGTTTTAGAGAGAAAATTAGGAGTTCCATTTTGGACCTCCTGAGTTGTAGGTGCCTGTTAGAAGTCAAGTGGTGATATCAGGCAGTTGGAATTCAAGTGGTGATATCAGGCAAGTGGTGATATCAGACAACTGGATATGTGAGTCCAGAATTCAGAGAGAGGTTTGAGCTGGGGATGTCAATTTGACAGTCACTAGTATATTCATAGTATCTAAGCGGCAAAATGGAGATCATCAAGGCAGTGAGCTTAGACAGAGAAGAGGTTCCAGGACTAAGCCATAAGGCTGTCCACTATTAGGAGGCTGGGAAAAGAGAAGGATCCAACAAAGAACACCAAGCAAAAGTGGCCATGGGTTAGGAAGAAAACCGGGAGAGAGTGATGTCTTGGAAGCCAAGAGTACAGTGTTTGAAGGAAGAGGCAGTGGTCAACTGTGTTAGATGCTACTAATGGGTCAGGTAAGATGGGGACTGAGAATTAACCACTGAACTCAGCAGCCTGGAGGTCATGACCTTAATCATTACCTGCAGAAGAAGTCCCACACTTTCTTGCCTGGCCAGGCGTCCTTTTTTTTTTTCTTTGTTTGCTCTTCCTGCCCCTTCACAAATCTTACCCATTCCAGGCCCTCTACAATATTTGCTGAGTGAATGAAATGTCTACACAAATAATCCATAATCAATCCATAAATCAAAACTGGGGTGAGTTTATTATGAGCCACATCTGAGGACTAGCCTTCCCAAGGAAGGAAGGGCACCAAAAAAGTGGGGTGTACAGAGTGGTTATATACCGTCTTGAAACAAAGAGCATACATCACACATGATAGGAATGTTCCTTTTACAATAATCATGAGATGCTTTGCTGGCACAGCAGGTCGGTGGTCAGCAGGTCAGTGGTCACAAGGTGAGCACAGCAGGTCGGTAATTAATCCTTAGTTTAGGGAGAGATGCTTATTCTAAAAGAAATGCCGATATGGGAGAGGTTACATCTCTATCTTTAAGGGCTTCATTCTTGTCTTTGGGGTATAGTAAATGTTTAAAGCAGATGTACAATGCATGCTCAACAGGCCATGTCAGGCCCTCTTGGAAAAATAAGGTCAGGCCGAATTAGTTTTCAACCAAATGGCTTCCTCATATACTCCAGTATATCCTATTGCTTTTCATTTATTTATCACAAAGAATGACATGCCTTGCTTTGATTGAGTCCACTGTAGAGAGTGTGAAAGGAATAACCACTCCCCGACCCTAGACACCTCTCCAGACACTCACTTGGTCGGAAAGAGCTAGCTCCGCCTTTTTCACTGATATTTCCTGTTCCAGCACAGTGTGGCCCAAAGTGAGCTCAGGAAACTGCTGTCTTGAGTTCTTAGAAGAGCAGATGGGTGGGGCCAGTGGAGGAGGAGCTGGGCCATGAGGTTATCTTTGAGGCTTTCTTATGTGTTTGGAATTGTCAGGAATTCCAAGAATATCAGGTCTGTCTGTGTTCAAATTTAAATCTGAAGTATATTCAAAAGCTAGATGTGATTGACCATCTTGTAATATCTGCCACACTATCTGCCTCCATTAGGATAAATAACTAAGTGTTTAATAAAGTTATTAAGTGTTGAGATGAATTAAGCATGTTGAATCAGAAATTCCAACCAGTAACTTTTGTAAAATAGTTCCAGATGTTTCTCTTGGGAAAGAAAGGAGGCCCACTCCTAGGTATATAACCAGGAGAATTAAAAACCTACATCCACACAAAAACTTGTACACAAATGTTCATAGCAGCATTATTCGTAATATCGAAAAAGTACAAACAACCCAAATGTCCATCAAATGATGAATGGATAACAAATGTGGTAGGATCCGTACAATAGAATCTTATTCGGCAATAAAAAAGAATGAAGCACTGATACGTGCATGTTACAGCATAGATGAACCTTGAAAACATTATGCAGAGCAAAAGAAGCTAGACGCAAAAGGCTGCATATTGTTTGATTCCATTTATACAAAATATTCAGAATAGGCAAACCCATAGAGACAGAAAGCAGATTAGTGGTTGCCAGAGGCTGAGGGAGGGGAGAACAAGGAGTGACTGCTGATGGGTATGGGGTTTCTTTTGGGGGTGATGAAAATGTTCTAAAAGTGATTGTGGTGATAGTTGCACAACTCTATGAATATACTAAAACCCATTGGGCCGGCCCCGTGGCTTGGGGGTTAAGTGCGCGCAGTGTGCTGCCGGCGGCCCGGGTTCGGATCCCGGGTGCGCACTGACGCACCGCTCCTCTGGCCATGCTGGGGCTGCGTCCCACATGTGGCAACTAGAAGGATGTGCAGCTATGACAGACAACTATCTGCTGGGGCTTTGGGGGAAAAATAAATAAATAAAAAATCTTAAAAAAAAAATAAAACCCATTGAATTGTACATTTAAAAGGGGGAATAGTATGGTATAATTCAATATAACTGTTATATAATTATATATATAATTCAATAAAACTGTTACATACAAAATAGAAAGAAAGAGGGAAAATATAAAACTTAAAATCAGAAAGGCCCAGAACTGGAGGAAGTCTTAAAGATTATCTTGTACAAACATACAAGTATAGAATTGCAAGGGGTGTGGGTTTTTTCGACATTTTCTTTCCCTTTTATGTCAATTGTCTTTTGCCAGATTTGCAGCTGCTGCAGAGTTGCCAAGGAGCTCAGCAGTGGCCTTTGAAATCTTTTCTTTTATATCTACATAGAAATTTGAATCACCTAACTCCTCCAATGTAGTGTGAGGTGTTGAGTTTCTCGTAGCTGTTTGTACCTCTCGGAGAAGGCTCTTGTGTTCCGGTGCTGCAGGGCTGCAGGGCTGCACTTTACAGAACGAAGTCCTGAGTGATTTTGTGCGTTCCCACTGAGGACACCAGCAGCTAATTTTAGGGTGTGGGGTATACGTGCAGCTGCCCCTTAATAGGACAAGACATTAACGTGCTACAAATAGGACATTTCCAAGTTGTAGCACACATTCTTGCATAATGTTCTGTGCCCCTTTTTTCTAGTAATCTGAGGAGTTCTATCCAGCCAGGTTCACTCCCTCACCAGCTGTTAGTGCATGAGTCTGGACGAGTCACAGTAGCTTGGGGACCTTTGCGGAAGGTCTGAAAGCCTAGGGCAAACCCAGGAATGGGAAGCACCATGTTACAGTTAAGTGCTGAGGGCGGTGCCCCTCGGGGCTCCTGTCCCTGCGTCTGTTCTTTGCCACATGGTAACCTGCCTTGTGCTGGTGATTGGAGCTCATCCCTCTCCTTACATTCAGAAACCTTGTGCCCTGTCTTCTACACCCAGCACCTAGTGTAATGCCTTATGCCAGCAGGTGTTTAGTAGATGTTTCTAGAATTCCCTTCTCAAGCCTACACACAACTTCTGTCTCCTCGCCATGTTTCTCTCTTGGCCTGTTGGAATCTGGCAGTCCTTGCCACAATTTTACCAAAACCACTGTGCCGTGTTCTGGGTGCCATCCTTGTGTCCAAAGACAAAAGACTCTCCCGCACCCTAACCCTCCACAAGCACTTCACACGGTTGGTCATCACGCTCTTGACTGTCCTGAGACTGAGTTTGCCCTCCCTGATGTCACCCCATCACATGTGCACCTCCTCACCCACCTGCCTCTACCTGTCTGCTTTATACTGGTCAGTCCAGCTGAAGCACCAACCTCTGCCCAGAAGAGCTGTTATATCCTCTTGGAACAGGGACAGCAGTCAGAGTTCAGAAGCCTCCCAGCTGGGATTTGAACCCAGGCACTCATATGCCAAAATCCATGCTCAAACCATAAATATTGTTTTATGATTCCCCATTAGGCACCTTTAGTATGTTTTACACTAAAATTTTCCCAAAGAAATATGTATCTATCTACCATCGTTGTCAGTAGGAATACAGCAAACCCACATGTACAAACATTTGCTTTAAATCTAGCCTTATCCTCAAAAAGAGGGCCGCCCTCCTCCATTTTGCCTCTCAGCACATAAAACAGAAAGGATTCAGAGTGACTAAGACGACCAAGAATAATACGTTAATGTGTTATATAATTCAACCTTGATGTTCCAAGGAGAATTTTTGTCAGATAACTTGATAGAGCCTTGTCTGGAAGCAAAGGCTAAAGTCGTGATTCTTTGAGTCTCTTATCCGTAATGAAAACACCTAATTATTTTATTTCTGTTCCCACACAAATAAGTTTCTTTTATGCATCTCTTTGGCATGCTCCAAGTGCACAATTTTCTCAGATAATTAGGATTTTAGAGAAAGAATCTTAGGTATAAGAGTGGGAGTATTGTGAAGGAGAAAATCAAAAGCTAAAAAATTAATTTTGTGGAAAAAAATACCTAAGGTAAATTATATGTTCCCATCACTAAAGGGTAAGTTTATTTAATTCTCTCTTATGGGTCATGGATTTGATAACTAAAACTTTATACTTATCAGTTATTTTGTGACGTTAAAATTTGGAAATAAAAGATAGAATCTCTAGACAAATCTTACTGTATCTTTAAAAAATTTTGTTTAAACCAAGTTTAAAGAGCAGCAGAACCCATGCATCCTGGCCACGATGGGCAGTGAAGGTCCCTTGGCTCAGTCTCCGTGCACTTTGGAACTGCAGGGAATTCTGATTCTGTCCCAGGCCTTGTGGATCCTGCTTTAGGAAGAGAAAAAGAGAGTCCAGAGCTATGCAGGTAACTATTTCTGTATATAGATAACTACACGGGAAGGAATTGAAAGCTACTAGAATAAGTGAAATTAGCAAGGTTGCAGGATACAGGATCAAATACAGAAATCAACTGTATCTCTATGTACTAACAATGAAAAAAATCCAAAAATGAAATTTAAAACAACATATACATTCAAAATAACATCCAGAAAAACTACCTAGGGAAAAAAATCTAACAAACAGTGTGAAAGATCTGTATAATGAAAACTATAAAACATTATTGAGAGAAATGAAATAAAACATAAATAAATAGCTATATCATGTTCATGGTTTAGAAAACTCATTATTGTTAAGATGGCACTTCTCTCCAAAGTGACCAAAGATTCAAAGCAATCCCAATCAAAATACTAGCAGGCTTTTTTAGAGAAACTGGCAAGCTTAGAATTCTAAGATGTATGTGGAAATTCAAAAGACCTAGTCAAAATGATGTTGGAAAAGAAGAACAAAGTTGGAGAACTTAACACTACTAATTGTAAGACTTACTACAAAGCTGCAGTATTCAAGGTAGCATGGTGTTGGCATAAGGACAGACGTATAGATCAGTGGAACAGGATTGAAATAGGAATAGACTCACATGTGTATGGTCAATTTCAACAAAGGTACCAAGGTAGTTCAATGGAGAAAGGATAGTTTTTTCAATAAATGTGCTGGGGAAGCTGGATATACACATGGAAGAAAGTGAAACTTGACCCTTTCCTCTTACATACCCCAAAATTAACTCAAATGGATCATAGACCTAAATGTAAGAGCTATAACTATAGAGTTAAATGTAAGAGCTATAACTTTTAGAAGAAAACTTGGAGGAAATATTTTTTACTTTGGGTTAGGCAAAGATTTCTTAAAACACAAAAAAGTATAAACAGGAAAAGGAAAAAATTGATTAATTGGACATCGTCAAAATTAAAAACTTTGCTCATCAACAGATACTTAGGAAAATTAAAATACAAGGTAAATTTTGGGAAAACATATTTGCAAAACCTATAGCTGACCAAGAATTTTATCTCTTACTCTTATTAAAAAAAAAACTCAGTAATAAAAAGACGTGCAACCCAATTTTTAAGTGGGCAAAATATTTGAACAGAAACTTCAGAAAGAAGATATGCAAGCAGCCAACAATCACATGAAAAGATAGCCGGCATCACTGGCCATCAGCAAATGCTGACTGCAGCCACAGTTAGATGCCACTACACTCTCAGTAGAATAATGAAAATTACAAAGACTGACAAAACCAAGTATTGGTAAGGTTGTGGAGGAACTAGAACCCCTAGACACTGCTCTCGACAATGTAAAATGGAACAACCAATTTGGAAGACAATTTAGCAGGTTTTTTTGTTTTTTTGTGTGTGTGTGTGAGGAAGATCGGCCCTGAGCTAACATCCGTACCAATCCTCCTCTTTTTGCTGAGGAAGACTAGCCCTGAGCTAACATCCATGCCTGTCTTCCTCCACTTTATGTGGCATGCCACCACAGCATGGCCTGACAAGCGCTGCGTCAGTGAGCACCCGGGATCCGAACCCAGGCGACCAGCAGCAGAGCACGCGCACTTAACCACTACACCACAGAGCCAGCCCCCAATTTAGCAGTTTTTAAAGTTAAACATTTATTTACCGTATAACCCAGCAATTCCACTCCTGAGAATCAACCCAAGAGAAATGAAAATAAAAGTCTATACAAAGACTGGTACAAAAATATTCCTAGAGCCTTATTCATAATAGCCAAAGACTGGAAATAACTCAAATGTCCATCAACTAGTGAATGAATAAACAAAATTTGGTATATCCATACAATGGAATAACTCAGCAATTTTTTAAAAACTACTAATGTACATAACAAAATGGATGAATCTCAAAAATATAATCCTAAGTGAAAGAAGCCAGACACAAAATATTATATGATTTCATTTATATGAAATTTCTGGAAAAGGCAAAACTATAAAGACGGAAGTAGATTAACAGTTGTCTAGAACCAGGGTCGGGGTAAAGCTTGGCTTGGCTCCAAAGGAGGGTGAGGAGTTGATGGAGGTGTTCTAAAGCTTGATTGTGTTGGTGGTTGCATGACTATATAAATAAATGGGTGAATTTTATGGTATTGAAAGTATCCCTCAAAAAGCTGTTAAAAATGATTCTAATAATAGTTAAAGTAGGCTGTCCTAAGGGGAAAAAATAGACAAGTGTGGTGTATATCGCAAATTTGCATTTGTCCTTGCTGGTCTTGCAGGCACAAGGAACTGCTATCGACCAGAAAATGAGAAAGCTAGCTGGACTCAGAGCATGCTTTTGAATGGTTTGACGACTTTCTAGTCAGGGGGCTTGAGAAATATAAAGTATCCTTAATCATTCTCGTTTTGTCGTCAGTAAAATGGGAATTGAATCACCTGCATGGCAGGGTTGTTTGAGATATTTGAGTCTGTATCTGAGAGACCTTGTATCTGAGACCCTTAGCACATGGCTGGGATATACGAGGCACTCAGTAAATGCTGGATGTGGCCTCCTGTTATATCTGGTTATTTGCTGAGATTGTTGCCTGTGGTGGTCATACTTCATGCTAGGGAAGATATGAGCTTGGGGACTGCTAATGATTTTTAATAGTTTGTTTGGTTTTTTTTAGCATAGTTTCTGAAAGCTGTTCCTAAATAGAATTTTAGAATTTACTGTATTAAATTAGAGTTGAGGATGGACAGAGATTATAAATAGCAAAATCATAGTGCTAACCAGGCATGACAGATCCCACACATACTTTTAACTTGATATCCACCAGATATCTGAAACAAAGAAATGACAGAAACCTATTAGATCATTCTGTTATCTAAGGGATAAAACTGAGTAGGTGTATTTTAAATGAATCAGATGGAAATTTGAGCTTTAGAAAATTCCATTTAAATGACTACTAACCTGAAACTGCCTATTTCTAAGGTCTGTTTGATTATGGCAGTAGACATTATTCACTATTACCATGAAAAGTTACATTAAACATTTATTTATACTAAAACTTGTTTCAGAAAGGATTTAGTGCTGCTCACGGAGTTATAATACAAGTTAATAAAATAACTGAAAATGTAGGAGAATGACGTTAGGAAGAGGAGAATAAGTCATGTGGAACCAGAAGAGAAATTGGTACCCAGAGTGTCAGGCAAAGCCCTACACACATGCCGGGACCGACCCCAAAATGTGCTTTCTGTGCTTTCCTGCAGTCAACACAGGGACATAAAGAAAAGCAGTAGAAAAGTCTCAAGACCCATAAGACTAAAAATTAATAATAAAATTTAAAGAGCAATTGCTTGAGAGATGCAAAAGAATATTTCTGACACTAAAATTAAAGAGGAATATTTTCCATATGTCATCCTGGGAAGAATATTGTGCAGTGAACATGAGGAATAACATTTTTACACTCAACCCGGAACAGTTTCCACCAGCCTCAGGACAGAGCACCGAGTAACAAAGCAGTTCTGCCTGAGACCTGTGTGTGTAGCAGAATTTGACTCCAAACCACTGGATAACATTCATTCCAAGAGATAATAAATATGCTTTTGATTCTTACTTAAAAAATGAAAAATGTATCTCAAATGTCAGTGTAACCAAAAGGTTATTTTATTGCATTATATATTGTTATTTTATCATGGTAACAGAGAAATCATGCAAGAATTTTTATTTTTAAGTTTCTTATTGTCATACAGTTATTTCTCTTTTAAAGCAGTTATGAAGAATTTAAAAGCAAAAAAAAATTTTGTTACTCATCTGAGAATTCCAGGTTAGCTTTGAGTATACCTTATATATAAAGGAAGATGTAGACAGCAGTATCAGAAGGAAGATGTTGCAATATGAAATGGAGAAGTTAGGTATTTAAATTTTTTTAAATTTTAGTTTAAGTTTTTATTTAAAAATCAAAATGATGCTGTAAAAATTTAAGGCCTTGCTTTAAAAATAGGTTTAAGTTTGGTATCATTATAATTTTTATTTTCTATAACACAACTCAAATTCCTTTGAATAAGAGTAACATAAATGTTCATGTATTCCAGTTGCTAAATATATGAAGATCACAAGGCGATTCTCATATTCATTAATATAGAGAAAATTAAGAAATGTCGCATAGTAATTTTCTTTTTATGCTCTCAATTTCTCAGATGTCAAAAACAGGTTACATTTCACCGTGAATCACCCTTTCTTTTCAGACGTATACACACGTGCACAAAACTGAAATTATTTTTATTTAGTATTATTCACCCTAGTTGCTAATGAAGGCATACTAAAATTATTCCTCATATTTATTTCCCAGTTGTTTTAGCAAATGTATGAGAATTCTAGCC
Organism: Diceros bicornis minor; assembly: GCF_020826845.1. Lineage (NCBI taxonomy): Eukaryota > Metazoa > Chordata > Mammalia > Perissodactyla > Rhinocerotidae > Diceros > Diceros bicornis. The sequence goes on along the minus strand of NC_080755.1, from coordinate 11,523,539 downwards.
TGGCTGTGGACAAATGTTTAATTATAACTAAAGAAGTTGCACTAGCTGACTGATATTTAATAATTTTACAGAATCATTTCTTGTTTTATTTCTTATTTGAGATAGTGGCATTGTGGCTATGATTTTTAAAAGCCTTTATCTTTGAGAAATAATATTGAAATAAAACAACATGGTGTAAGTGATTTGCTGCAAAGGTGGGAAAAGGACATGAGATACAGATGAAAGAAAATTGGCTGTGTTGATAAATGTGGGAGCTGAGTAATGAGTACCTGGGGATTCATTCGCTCTACTTTCAGTAGTTTGAAATTTTCCCTAACAAAAAGTTGAATAAGCAACGGCAGCAGCAGCCCTGGAATTTTCCCTGAAGCTTTTAGAACCCCTTAAAAAGTAAACATGGAGAATCCTGGGGCCTCACTGTATTCCAGTCCAACATCTTTGTTTACCAGCAAGGAAGCTGAAACAGAGAGGTGGTTGTTTCTTTGGTGTTTTAAAATCACAGTGCCCACAATGCCTGTTTTACTACTGCTGTCAACGTGTACTCCAGAAATCGTGTATCTTGATTCTCGGGTCAAGCACTCCTCTGTAATTCTCTCTCAGAGGCTTCAGCTCAGACTGTTAAAGAACAGCTGATTGTGACACTTGTTAAAGACAGTAAGGAACTTGAGTCAACGGACTACTGCCCTGGGGGTTTTCAGGAGGGGAGAGAGATGGGGCTCAGCTCTGAATATCACCGTGACACTGGGTTATCACTGTCTTCCAAGACCATCTCAAGAATAGCATCATAGTGTATTTCTCTTTAGACGTGTGTGTGTGTGTGGGGGGGGGGGTGTCTTCATATGGCTCTTAGAACAAAGTTTTTCTCAAGGAAGGGTACAAACTCCTTCACTGGAGTGATAGGAGGAAGCAGCAGTGGGAGATTCCAGAAGGAAACACAAACCTAGGAAGACAAGGTAAAAACTGAGATATTCAGCTACCCTCTTTCGTGTGGAGATTGTCCCTTCATTGTCAACTGTGGTCAGTTTGGATTTGTTGATGATGATGATAGACAGACACATGATAGATGTAGAGACATGTGGCGTAACTTTAAAAATTGTTCCTGACACTGGGTACTCAGAATTGGATGTACTAGAAGCTGGTGAAGCTTAAGCTCAGGGCCCCTCTCTCCTACTCTCCCTTCCAAGATTTTGTACCTAATTTTGTATTCATAATTTTCTTCTTTTTTCAGAGTCCTCCCCAAATTGTATAAGCAATAGGTCCCACAATACTTGGATCCACCCTTGTATGGAATTGTGACTCTCTAAGAGAAGAACTAGCCCTTTATTTTTTTTCCTCCTAAGAATGTGTGCTGACTCTTGGGGCACATGGCAGCCACAATGAATGGTTGAATATACAGGCATTGACTGCTCACTGGCCCTGTAGCCCTGGAATTCTTTCATGCAGATCAAAGACAGAAATGGGTGTTTCCTGGGGTTGCCTTGAGGGGCAAATGACTGATGTGGGAAGGGATATAAATATTCTAATGAAGTGTTTTGTGGAAATTTACATAACTTCTTTTATATTTAGCAACAAATGTACATTCCATAACATTGTTAATTTAATTAGGGTAATTTTGGAAATATGAATTCATAAAGCCACCTTTTATTTTGAGATAAGGAAAGTTCTTGTTTCAGAGGGTGCTACTTGCCATAATGATGAAACTGAGCCCTCTGCCTGCATGGGCTTGAACGAACCAAAAATCATAGCTCATGCTTAACTCATAGTTTTTAAAAATTCAAAAAACCAATAAATTACTATACCCAAAGAATGTCATTTTAAAAGTTTCTTTCTTATGTACTTAATGCTTCTGGGCCAAATTAACCTATCTGCTGAACCATGTCTATTCATAATCGTGGCTCATATAGGAAATTTAAAAGAAACAGAACTTGCCATTATGATAGGCGTGGTTTTTGGTTGCTGAAGTGGCAGTTCCGCTAGTTAAGTTACTGAATACTAAGAGCTTTAAAGTTGTGCCGTTAGTTGTATCTATAGTTAATGAATGTCATTAACTTTTGATTTGTAATTTTCATTTTGGGGAACTTTCTGGAATGATAAGAATGCTTGACAAGTTGATTTGAATGATGATAACATAGATGCATCCATTTTTCATCACACTGAACACAAGATCTGTGTGTTTTACTGTGTGTAAAGTAGACTTCACAGAGAAAACAATTCATGTGCTACCTGCAAAATTTTTTTTGGCAGTTACTTTTAACTTTTTGAGAGATTATAATGTATGTGTTTTCTTGTTTGTAACTTTCAATTTTTAGGAATTCTTTGATCATGTGAAGAAACTTTGGGATGATGAAGGTGTGAAGGCGTGCTTTGAGAGGTCAAACGAATACCAGCTGATCGACTGCGCACAATAGTAAGTCTGTTCCCTCGAGGGCCCCGGCCTCTTTGAAGACAGGCTTGCACCACAGCTGTGCTGCCCTCCCAGGGTCACTGACGTTTCTTGAATGCAAGGAACAAATAATTAACGTCTCACTGCAGAAATCAACTGTGAAAATGAGACGTGTTGAGTAGATGCAAAGCTGAAAATCCACTAGGAATCAGTGTTTCAGGGAAGAACCAGAAGCCGCTGTATTCATTTTATCCTGATCTTGGTTTCCAGTTCTGTTCATGTTTTGCTTTCTATAGAGTGACAGGCGTATTGATAAATTATGATATACTTAGATATTCATTATTATATTTTAATTTTGGAGCAGGGGCCCCCAAATTAAATTTTAAAATGATATCAACATCTGCCATCAAGCCCGAGCTCTTCCTTAAAGTAATAAGAGATCATCCTATACACATTGGAAGTAGACTAAAACCTTGAAAGCAGATGGTAATTACTATAATAAGTAAATATCTGGTGAAAAAATGTAGTTAAGAGAAATAGGAATAAAGAAAGGACTGTGGCGCCTAGGCTGGCTCATTGGTTTCCCCAGACATGCTCATTTCCCTATTTTTCTTTTGCTATTTTAGATTCATTCTACAACTATTAGAGAATATGGTCCCCAGAAGAATGTTAAACAAGAAGTTCTAGATATGTTTGCTATTTTGGTAACAAAACTATATTTAACAAGTTGTCTTATATAACTCTTTGGGCAGCAGGAAATGAGCGTTTTTACATTTTAAGTCTGTAAACTCTAAAAATTCATACTTGTGGAAGAGATTCCATAAGCATAAAATCTGGGAATTCAGAATATTTGGAACCAACTAATGGAGTTACGCTGTGAATATTTTCGAGGAGAGGGTGGTTGTGCAGCCTCCCCAGCCTGTCCTCATCCTTAGGAGTTCAGGTACCCTCACCTGTGAGGGTTACTGAGAGGCACCAATGGCCAGGGACAAGGAGAGGGCACAAAGCGTGTCCCGGGCACTGACAGGAGGCCTGTGGGAGCGGGTGGGTAATGGAAGAGTGGCCATAAACAGGTGAGAGAGGTCGGTGGGGCCAGACCCTCCCAAGTGCTGAAGGCCATGCCAAGAAACTTGGATTTTCTTCCAAATGCAATGAGTGTCCATCGGCTTGATGAGTGAGGTTCTTAGGGTCACCCTGGCTGCAGCATGGAGAGTTAAAAGAAGGAAGTAGAGACCCCAGGGGCTTGCCTCGGGTCAGGTGATGGCCATGGAGTTGAGTCCTGGGAGCCGGAGGGACAGAACTAGGTGGTGGATCGTATAAGGGAGGTGGGGGAAAGGAGGATCAAGGACGACAACGGGATGGGTCATGCTGCCATTTACTGAGATAGGGAAACCTGAGAGATGTTGTTTATGGGAGGACAGGGGAAGATAATCAAGCTCCAATTTGGAGAAGTTAAGTTTGTGATGCCAAAGGGATATCCAAGTGGAGAGATCAAGCAGAGGGTTGGTTGTAGGAGTGGGGAGCTCAGAAGAGAGACTGGCGATACAAGTTTGGATGTTATCAGCCCACTGATGGTGTACCAAGCCTTGGAAATGCACGAACACAACCAGAGTGAGTGTAGAGAGAGGAGAAGGTCCTGGACCAAGGAAGTTCAATCCTTAGAAGTTGGTTTCAGGAGGAGGTGCGTAGAATCACATCTGGAGAGAGGGAGTCCTCCAGACGAGGGAAGAGGATCTCTGGGCCGAGATGGGGGAGACTGATGGTGTTAATAAGGTTTACTTAACCTCCTTCTTGTTGTGACCAAGAACTGGCTACACCCCCCTCAGTCCACAAGCATTTGGTGAGCAGCAGCTGTATCTAGAGAGCCGTCCTCGGCAGGGCAGGGCCTAGTTAAACAGAGATGGAGCACAGACCTGCTCCACACACCCTGAAATGACCACCGAAAGCTTTTTTTTTTTGCTAAGAATTCTTTTATTTATTTATTTATTTTGAGGAAGATTGGTCCGGTGCTAACACCTGTTGCCAATCTTCCTCTTTTTTCTCCCTGAAGCCCCAGTACACAGTTGTGTATCATAGTTGTAGCTCTTCTATTTGGGACGCCGCCACAGCATGGCTTGATGAGCAGTGAGTAGATCCGCCACAGCATGGCTTGATGAGCAGTGAGTAGATCCGCCACAGCATGGCTTGATGAGCAGTGAGTAGATCCGCACCCCCGGCGAACCCCGGGCAGCTAAAGCGGAGCGCGTAAACTTAACCGCTATGCCACCGGGCCGGCCCCTGAAAGCTTTAATGATCCTCCACTGTATATGCTAAAGAAACTATTTACTAATTAAAATTTTTTAGCTAGAAAAGAAATTAAAATTTCTCATTTCCTGCCATGCTTAACAGTTCTTTCATGATTTGCCTTAAGTCAACTTTCCCTTTTTAAGTTGGCCATGCCCAATGTAGTTGACGTTTGTGAGTACATTCCTGTGGTTACTCTCCTGTCTGTTAGTGAGTACGTTTGCTCTCATTTCACGGCTGGATCATTAAGTCCAGAGAGCCAGGCTGGTACAGAGTTGGATGCAGGAGTGGGGATCAGGTTCCGGATAGAGCTGACCCGCAGTCTGAGAGGTCCCGGGAGGCACACAACTTCCTGAAGGGCCTTTATTTATCCCTCTCACTCGCACTCGCTCTTTCTCTAACATGTCATTTCACAATCCTTTAAAAACCACAACAGAATTGTATGTTAAATCACCATGTTTTAGAGACGGAAAGGATATACTAAGAAAATGCTAACAACCTGATTTTCTAGCACAGCTTGTAATAATATTAAAATTCATATACATTTGCATTCAAAGTTGGTGTGGAATATGTGTTTTATCGTGCTTTTCCAGTATTTCTTGAGCAAAGATGTTGTGAGGGAATGCCACAGGGCTGATCAGTGTCAAATTGGGAATTACTCTTTCTCAAAAAAAAGAAACAGACAACTTATTCTTGCATCACCCTAGTGATAGAATTAACAATTTAATTTAAAATAAAATATGCAAACATAAATTTAAAAAAAAAGAAGTAGTAGTATGAGCCTTGACAATAGGCAGTCAGGGTCCAGATCTTTGTTCCGCCACCGACCTTTGTGTGAGAGTTTGGGCAAATTACTTTAATTGGAAAAATTATGGGATCTATTCTCATACAGCTGTTGTAGGATTAAATAAGTAAATATCCAAAGTCCTCAAAATAGAAGGCCCTAGATCAGCTCTTGCTGTTATGCCACCGACATGGAAACGGAGGCCCAGAGAGAGAAACTAAGGCGCCGAAGATCCCAGTTTCCCACCAGCAGGCAGGACCACAGCCAAGGTCTGCTGTTCCTTTCAGTTCCATCCTCTCAAATTACCGAGAGCCACAGATAAAAACCGCCTGGGGAGTGAGACTCTGGGCATGAGGTCCAGACTCCCTTTCCAGGCTTGTCAGCAATAAAACACCAAAGCTTTACTTACTCTTCCTTAACTGTGGGCCTGGCAGAATCCCAGAAACCAACTCCCGAACTAGACCTCACCATCTAGGTTAAACTTAACTTCTCCAACTTTGCTTTTTTATCCATTTTAATACAGTGGGAATCAAGTTGGATCAATAACCTTTGTCTCCTAATAACTGTCTTGTTTTTCCTCAACACTCAGATTTTGAGATTGGGGTGGTGAGGGATTTCAAAAACAAATAATATTTTAATAACATTTGTTAGACCAACGTATGGCTGCCAAATTTTTTTATGTTGCCAAATAAGATCTTAAAGGACTATAAACTGCTTCCATCTCCCATCACCATCCCTTCACAAAAGAAATGACATTTCAGTGTCAAACAGGGAAGGGACATGGTGTCAGAGTAAAGCCCTGGGACCATGATACTCAGGCCATCTTGTCCAGCCCACTAGATTTTGAATTCCTCGGGGAATGTGTCTTATTCATCCTTAGATGCCCAGCTCTTAGGTGAGTGTTCTTGCATAAAGTCGGTGCCCATTAAGTACTATCTGAAATAAATGAATTGGCAAAACAGGGGCCCCATATTCAATATGGTTCTGATAGGAAAAGCTGACCCTGTCCCTTTAAAAGTGCACACCACACCCCAGACTCACATTCTGTACCCCCCACTTCTATCCCCTTGTACATTCCCAGTGTTCTGACAGTTTTCTTTTTTCCTCTCATCTAAATTGCTCTGAGAAAATATCTGCTTACGTCTTGGTGTGAATCTGAGTCGCTCTACTACCTTGCTCAACAGTATTGCATTTTGCACCTTAATGTTTATTATGAAGGAAGTAATTCTAAGCCCTATTAAAGTAATATCTTCCATGGCAGAAACCATGGGAATATTTGGGGGAAGAGGTGCTTCTCAGTGGTGCTGAAATTCTGTTAAGGGTGAGCTGCCAGTGAAGAATCTAGGGACAGTCCCACAGTTCCTCAAAAGCTTAAACATAGAGGTACCCAGCAATTCCACTCCTGGATATATACCCAAGAGACTTAAAAACATACATCCACACAAAAACTCATACATGAATGTTCGTAGCAGCATTATTCATAATAGCCAAAAAGTGTGAACACCCCAATGTCCATCAAATAACGAATAGATAAACAAAATGTGATACATCACACGATGGAATATTATTCAGCAATAAAAAGGAATGAAGTACTGATACATGCTACAACATGAATGAACCTTAAAAACATTATGCTAAGTGAAAGAACTCGGACACAAAAGGCCACATGTTATATGATTCTATTTATATGAAATGTTCAGAATAGGCAAATCCATAGAAACAGAAAGTAGATTAGTGGTTGCCAGGGGCTTGGGGGCGAGGGGGAATTGAGAATGACTGCTAATGGGTACAGGGTTTCTTTTGGGGATAATGGGAATGTTCTGTAATTGGATAGTACTGATGGTTGCACAACCTTGTGAATATACTAAAACCCACACGATTGTATACTTTAAAATGGTGAATTTTATGTTATGTGAAATTATATGTTATATGAATTATATCTCAATCTAAAAAAAGAAAGATTACGGGGTAGGGAAGGATCCAGGGCAGGAAAAGCGATGGGAACACCAGTCAAGACTGGCCAGGGGGCGGTCTCCTCGCTGAGCCAGGGCTCCTCTTGTCAACGGCAGATGAAAGTCTAAACGTGTGTTTACAAGGCCTGCTTCTTCATACTCAGCCAACCACAGACGCCTGCCACTCCCCAAGCCTGCAAACACCTGGTCGAATGGGAGCTCCCAAATTATAAAGTGCTGTGCCTTAAAAATGAAAAAAACCGTTAAGATCTATTTTATGCTGTGTGGCACGCAAGGAATGGAAACTTGCTCAGGCTACTTCGAGAAAAGGGGAATTTGTTCTGAATCTCTCGGAAGCCACAGAGGCACTGTGGGGACCAGCTCTTCTGTTCCTGCTGTCTGGGCATTTCGACTTCTTGAATGACCTCTCCTCTAGAGAGGAGGCTGTCTGCTCCTCTCCTCCCTTGCTCCTGACTGGCACGTCCACTCTGCAATCTGCAGGTCAGATCCCAGAGGAAATGGGAGATCAGTTTTGCTAATGGCCAGGCAGCGTGTCCCCATCTAGCCTTGTCCCATCTATCCTAGCCACACTGCTCCACCGGACGGTGCCTGGGGCCCACAGGTGCAGTCGGTGGCCACTTCCCCGTCCCTAAGCAGAGGCTGCAGTAATGCCTGGGCAGCCGGACTGCACTGTCCTACACCAGGACAGCTATTGCTGGAGGAGTGTGGGAACAATCATTATAACAGAGCTTTAAGTATGACCCTTTTGGTAGAAATTAATGCCTTCAAAACATCAAGCAAGCTGTGCAAATGACCAGAGGTTCTATTTTATACAGAATTCCCCAGTTCCCACTGTGGAAATAAAAAACCATCTCTACTGCATTATCCCTTCAAAATGCATTTCCTCTAAGTCCTAATAATAAGTGATTGTGTAGCCGTGGAAACAGCTATTTTGGGATAAAGAAAATCAGAGAAAATTGGATCTTTAGAACAGGTTTATAAAATCAGACTTTGGTTATGTAACTTGAAACTCTGCAGCTCAGAGTGCAGGGTTTTATGCTCCATACTGATGTGTTTACGGGATGAGTGCCTCTAGGGGTATATCCATTTGAATAACTGGTTTCAGAATACTCTCCAAGAGAGAGAGTATCCCAGAAAAAAGAAAAGAGCAATGAGAAACGTCAAGTCATTTTCTGCTACGGTTCCTGTCCCCTTTTGCCAACTATCAGGAGTCTTGGTGCCATGGTGACCCCCTCTAGCACTGATTTGTGGCTCCTTGAATACTAAGTCCTTGAATACTAAGTTTTCAGAAAAATCTAGAAATTGTTAGCAAAAATGAAGTTTCAACTTCAAAGTTGATGTTTTGCAGGTCATTTTAAGATAAAAGAAACTATAATTTAAAATATACATTTTACTAATACTGTTGAATTCATTAAACATATACTCAACCAGCCAGGGGCACAATACATGTGCTTCTTAACTCTCCTTTTGACCCTTGTGTCTAGCCAAATTTATTTTCTAGATCTGCAGAATTAGAAATGTTCCTGTTTATGGGCACTACAGTAAAATTTTTTTTTTGGATATGAAGAATAAATTTAGTGGCAAATATCTCAGTGTAAGTCGGTCAGCCCCTGCTTATCCATTTCTTCTCCACTTGTTTGGAAACCCTCGCCCTGAGGAGGAATCTTGAGAGGGCTTAACACAAATGTTTCTGTGTGAGTAGAAAGCCCACACTTCTCCTCCTGTTTGTCTCCCTTACTCTCACACCACTACCACACTCACGACACTTCTGACACCAGATGTGGGGGGGGGTTCCCCCACACTGAGCAATTCTCTGTGGCGCCAGCTGGGTGTCCTGCAATTTAACTCAGTTCTGACACTATCTGCCTGGAAATGGTGTCAGATCCCACACGTTAAGGGCTCAGTCCCATGAGACTGGCCCCAAATTCAGATGCCAATCACAAGTAGTAGATCCCCAGGTTACCTGCAGCTTCTGTCCAACTTGGCTACAAATCGGAGGTTTCCATGACTCCTCTCCCTTGGATTTGATTATTTGCTGGAATAGCTCACAGAACTTAAGGATACACTTACATTTACCAGTTTATTCTGTAGTAAAGGATATGATAAAGGGTACAGATGAACAGCCAAAGGAAGAGAGACATTGGGTGAGGTCGAGGAGGGTCCCGAGCACAAGAGCTTCTGTTCCCCTGGAGTTGGGGTGCATCACCCTCCTAGTTATATGGATATGTTCACCCACCTGGAAGCTCTCCGAACCCTGTACTTGTGGGACTTTTATGGAGGCTTCATCACATAGGCATGATGGATCATTAACTCCATTTCCAGCCCCTCTCCCCTTCCTGGAGGATGGAGGGTGGGACTGAAAGTTGCATGCTTCTAATCATGGCTTGTTCTTTCTGGTCACCAGCTCCCATCCAGGAGCCCACCCAGATTCACCTCGTTAGAACAAAAGACACTCCTATCACCCAGGAAATTACAAGGGTTTCAGGAGCTCTGTGCCAGGAACTGGGGGCAGAGACTAATATATATATTTTCTATTATTTCACACTGTGTAAACAGATTTTTTAAATCTCTCAGGAAAACTACTCCCTTGAGTGGAGAATCCCAGTGGATTCCCATGCGTCATCTCATTGAATCCTCAGACTTCTTATAAAAGAGAGGACTCTGGGTTGGGATGGGGCTCCAAGTCCTTGCTCCTTCCGGCATGTCACCCTAGTTTCTGGTAAAGTTTCCCATTCACTGTGTGTTGTTAGATTGGTTTGAAGGCTGTGAAAATCGGGCCCTTTGAACTATATATACTTTTAAAAAAACAAAAAATGAAAAAACATGTTTTTGATGACTTAGAGCTATATTTTTCCACTTATTTCTTACAAATAGAACGCTTTGTCAAACAGAGGCCTGCGTGGGGTGCCCATAGTGATGAGCCTGCTCTGGGACAGCAGCGGCGAGGAGCCCAACGCGCTGCCCTTAGCCTCTACCCTGCTCCTTTGTGGCCCCTCAATTGGCACCAAGAAACGCTGGGCTGCACAGAGTCCAGTTTAAAAGCTGGGGCCAGTTTCCAAGATTTGTACCCACAGGACCAAATACAATTTACATCAAATACCAAATCAAAGTGGTATTTTATTGGAATAAACATATCAAACCAAAGTGATATTTTATTAGAGTGAAATTTATTTTAGATGTTCACACTGATAACATTGTTATAAGATCTGTGTGGCCCTTTTGATAAAGAATGAAATTGAAATTCAGTGCTCATAGGTGACACTTGGGTCTTTCTCTAGGCTCAACATCCAGTTTCTTCCTGCTGGGGGAGAGGTGTATGGAAATGTTGTGGTTTATGTAGATGAGTAGTTGCAAATGGTAACAAAAATGGGTTTTTCTGTTTGTTTGTTTGCCTTGTAATCACAAGAAAGATTTTAAGTTAAATTCTGCAGAATTGTGAAAAGGAGAACTGTAAGAAATTTTCTTCCAAGTTGAATTCCTAATAACCTCTAACAACTCGTCACGTTCCTTGACATAAATGTGAAGTTTGATACTTAAATTTTTAAAAGCACAAATAATTTCTATAAGAGAGTGACTCTGTGACAAGGACTTGGGCCCCACAGGTGAGCCCACGCTTAACTGGCATTTGAAGAAGCCAGGTGCTGCAGCCTCTGTGCCTTGGGGACTTGCCCTCAGGGCTTTACTCCTGGACAGGTGCTGTGTCACCTGGACAACGGCCAGGGCACTGCTACGACCTTCTTTCCAAACAGCAACACGTCTGCAAGAAGTTGAAATGTGTGCATAATATCTTGAGAGGAGTTTGAGTTACACAGGTGTACATATTTGTCAAAACTCAGCAAATGTACATGTAAGATTTGTGTTTCTTTGGATCTAAATTTTACATCAAAAGAGAAAACTGTGAGGGGCCAGCCCGGTGGCACAAGCGGTTAAGTGCGCGCGCTCCGCAGCGGCGGCCCGGGGTTTGCCGGTTCGAATCCTGGGCGCGCACCGACGCGCTGCTTGGCAAGCTATGCTGTGGCGGCATCCCATATAAAGTGGAGGAAGATGGGCACCCCAGGGCTAGTCTTCCTCAGCAAAAAAAGAGGAGGATTGGCAGATGTTAGCACAGGGCTGATCTCCTCACAAAAAAAAAAAGAGAGAGAAAACTGTGAACAAATATTGATTTCTAGATAATGATCTATGTGCTATGAAGTATTTAGGAGGACGTATACTGGTGTCTGCAGTTTCTTTGAAATGCATCAAAAATAAGATGGATAGATGGATAGATATGTGATTTTTTTTAAAGTACAATAAAATAGTAATGGCAGAATCTAGATGGTGGGTATTCAAGCATTCACTATAAAATTATTTCAAATTTGTTGTATGTTTGAAATTTTCATAGTAAAATGTAGGGGGAAGAAAAATATACAAATGAATAGATGTGCTCAGAAGTCTACAGAAAAATAAGTAACAGCAGCACAAATTAACATATTGATGGTAGCCCGCAAATTACAGTATGGCGTGTAAGACATTTGAGTGTGTGAGGATTTTTATTACAATTCTTTTAAGTGTAATTTTTGCCGAATTCTTTGAAACACTTCCAAAGAACCCAGGGAACTCAGATTGAAAACCACTAAGAACCACTATTAATAAAGTATACAGCTTGAAAATAACTTGAGATGTGTACTGTATCTCTTAGCGTCAAATTGTAGCTACAAAATAGGTCATTGTTATTGAAACTTACCATTTGGGGGTGCTGCTCTATGCACATTATATGAGTAAACATATTAATCCTCACGCTGAAAGTCTATCTCCATTTTACAGAAGAGGAAACAAAAAGCACCCAAGATTACACAGGACTACACCATGCCAGACTATATTTGATTTATCCAGGATTTCAAATTTTAAACCTAAAGATAGTGAGAGACTATTGTGGGTTAAATATTCAACAGACATTATGTGAGCATCAGATGTGTGCCCGGCGCTGCCCGGTTCTACATCTTAAAGATGATGAGGCCTGGCCCTAAGCTTGTAATGAAGTGGATTGTCACAGTGGCACCCATTTTCCAGATTCTGAAGTCACTCTCATCAACTTTCCATTTCCATCCAATTCATATCTTGAACATAATTTGCAAATGAAAGCCAAGATAGTTGTTTTTCTATAGAGGTCCTCGTGGTTCAAGAAAGTAAAAAGACAAGTCACAAAAGGGGAAAATATGTGTAATTATATGTCGATAAGGGACTTGTATCCAGAAGAACTCTTACAACTCAATAATAAAAAGATAAACGATATTATCTTTAATAATAATAATTTTAGCAATTTTTAAAAGAGCAAAGGATTAGAATAGTCATTTCCCCAATAAGATATATAAATGGCCAATAAGCTCATGAAAAGATGCTCAACATCATTAGCTATTAGGGAAATATAAATCAAAACCATAATGAGATACCACTTCACGCCCACTAGAATGGCTATGATCAAAAAGTCAGATAAAATAAGTGTTGGCAAGAAAGTGGAGAAATTGGAACCTTCATATACTGCTCGTGGGAATGTAAAAGGGTGCAGCCAGTTTGGAAAGCAGTCTGGCAGTTAAACATAGAGTTACCATGTGACCTAGAAATTCCACTCCTAGATATGTACTCAAGAGAATTGAAAACATATGTTCACACACAAAGTTCAAGACTAATGTTCATAGCAGCATTATTCATAATAGCTGAAAAGTGGAAACAACCCAAATGCCCATCAGCTGATGAACAAAATGTGTTGTGTCTATACAATGGAATATTATTTAACTATAAAAGAGAATGAAGCACTGATACATGCTACATGGATGAACCAGACACAAAGTCAAAAAAGCCGGATACAAAAAGCCACATGTATGATTCCATTTATATGAAATATTCACAGTAGGCAAACTCATAGAGACAGAAAGCAGATTAGTGGTTGCCAGAGGCTGAGGGAAGGGAGAATGAGGAGTGACTGATGATGGGTATGAGGTTTCTTTTGGAGGTGATGAAAATGTTCTAAAAGTGATTATGGAGATGGGTGCACAACTCCAAATATAGGAAATACTGTTAAATTATGCGCTTTAAATTGAGACTCCCTGTTGCAACTGGCTTGTTAGATTTTAACTTGGACACCTCAGTAAAATTAATTTGGAGACTGCTGATCGTTTGAATCCGTCTAATTTCAGGGCCTTTCTATTTAATACCAAGTTAAAAAACAAAAAGAGAGGGGGCCGGCCCGGTGGCGCAAGCGGTTAGGTGCGCGCGCTCCGCTGCGGCGGCCCGGGGTTCGCTGGTTCGGATCCCGGGCGCGCACAGACGCACTGCTTGGTAAGCCATGCTGTGGCGGTGTCCCATATAAAGTGGAGGAAGATAGGCACAGATGTTAGCCCAGGGCCGTCTTCCTCAGCAAAAAAAAGAGGAGGATTGGCGGATGTTAGCTCAGGGCTGATCTCCTCACAAAAAAAAAAAAAAAAAAAGAGAGACCATTCAAAAGTGGTGAACGATTGCTCAATAGAAGTTAATACTCCTTCTCCTATAAAATGACTCCTAACTCATCAGCATGCTTGAGTCTGGGTAAGGTGACAGTCTAGGTACACTGCTCAGAGTATTCCGTATAAGACCCATAAAATGTCAGATCTTGCATATTTTTACTTTGTCTTTTTTAATCACTTTAAGAGATAAAAGGGAAGAAAAGAAATAGGAAAGCAAAAATGCTGATTTAAAATGTAATTTCCACAGTGAAAAAATGTCTTAATAACTCTAAAAAATCATCTTTATGGAAATTGGCAGGTAATTTTATGAGAAGTGTTTTCCCATAGGATTTTGAGTTGTTCTCCATGCAGTGCTTCACACAGTAACATCTCAGTAAATATTTGTGAATGAATAACTAAATCTAATCAAGTTTTTTAGACTCTTCATTATGGATAGGTTACTGTGCTGTTGCTGACTGCAATATTATTGTTTACCACTGTGCCTGAAACCATGCCTAACACATAGTAGGTGTTCAAAAATTATTTGTTAAATGAGTGCACTTTTATATTGTAACTTTTTTTCTGCTTTCTCTACCATTCAAAGTCCATCATTCTCATGTATACACAACTAATTTTCTGTAAAGCTCAGATAAAGGCACAATATCTGTTCATAGCAGCATTATTCAAAATAGCTAGAAAGTGGAAACCACCCAAATGTCCATCATATGGTGAATGGAGAAACAAAATGTGGTCTGTCCATACAATGGAATATTATTTACCCATAAAAAGGAATGAAGTACTGATACCTGCTACTACATGGCCTCCTTTGGAGCAAAAGTATTCACTGTCTCACAGAAAACTGAATACTGAGTAGTACTTCCCTCCTCCCAATAAACAATACAAAGAAATGTAATTAAAGCTTTTAAAATAGGTTTAGGAAGTAAGGAAGCTACCTGTTGATAATTTCATATCAAAGAAAGCATTCAAAAAAGGAAGAAAGAAAAACCTTCCTTAGGATAGTGCATGCACCAGTGGTTAGAATTTACTATCTTTCTTACACCAAACTCCATTGATCTCATAATAATTATCCATGACATCAACAAAAAGCTATGTTCGAAATACAAACTTTATTCTATTATTATGTTAACTTAAGGAAATCTAAGCACAAATAGAATTTCCATTTGCTTACTAACAATTTTATTCACGTGAAAACAATTAATGCATGGTATGCCATTGTTTTTTATTCTACTTGATAACAATGTGAATCTGGAGTGTTATGCATTGTTTCTGTGAAGAAAGAATGAAAGATTCCTCATACCAGCTACCCGAGGCAGGAAGTAATTGCTAAGGCAGAAATTGCTTTGCCATGACTCTCTGCTAAGATATATGCAGTAACTAAATATATCTTCTTCTAAAATCGACAAGGTTTAATAGATTGTCCAAAAAAGGAAAATTTTTATTATCCTCAATTGAACATGTTTAATAACATCTCAGTTCTCTTTTAAAATAAGAAACTCGGCGTGAGGTGAACATAGATTGGAAGGTCCATTTCTTATTCTGGTTCTTCCTCTGACACATGGAGTGATCTGAACAAATCCGTGTACAGTTATGTGTTGCTTTAGATGAGGATACATTCTAAGAAGTGTGTTGCTGGGTGATTTCATCATCGTGCGAATGTCATAGAGTGTACTTAACACAAGCCTAGATGGTATAGCCTACATACACCTAGGTTACATGGTACTAATTTTTCCCACATATGAGACCACCGTCGCATATGTGGTCCCTCATTGGCCGAAACGTTGTTATGCGGTGCATTACTGTATTTGGTCTCTAAAAATAGAGCATCCCATGGGGCACCCCCTCTCAGAAGTCTCTCTCCATCTAGAAATCCTCAGGGCTCCTCTCTCCACCCTTGGTTAACCACACGCTTCTCATAGTTAGTCTGCTTACCGTCAGTGTCCTTGTAAGGACCTAGGGGAGATGATGGGACCTGCTGGGAGATGAGGCTGTGACAGACACAGAGTGCTGGGCCACTGCAGAAAGAGGAAACACTAGAACGCTTCCAATGAGCAGGAACCATGTTGAACTCAATTTGTGCATCGTCTTATTTTTATGTCATGTAAATGACCTTGAAGAATTTGCAACGTTTTACACATTAGTGTAATTGAAATTCAGTGAGCTTTGAATTGTCTTTTAACCCCTAAACTGCTCTAAAAGTACATTTTCTTTCTCCTGCAGTGTGCTAAGATTTACTGTTAAGTATTGTTTTCCAGATGTTTATTATACTTAGAACATGGTTAATCATGTCCCAAGGCAGCCTAGTGGTTCCTAGAAAAGAAATACCTGCCAGAATGCCTCACTTGTCAAATTTATCAGGAAAGCTCAGCCAGCACCTCTGTGTCCCAACAGTCGAGAACCTTCCATGAGAAGAAACGCTGGGGGCATACACACCTCTGCTTTATGAACATAAACAAGGCATCACGTTTGCGGTCCCCCATACCATTCACCTCGAGCCTTGAACCCGGTAAATATTTCTGGAATACTGGCATGAGCTGAAACAGTCTAGCCCAACTCCATCAGATAATACAAGAATGCATATCCATTATGTTTTAGTTCAGATATCTCGTGTCTGATGACTTAGTTCAAAACCAGTTTCAAGTTAAAAAACTTCTTTTAAAAATATCTATCTTTGGCCTCCTTTAGACCACAAATGTTCACTGTCTCAGAGAAAAGTGAATACTATAACTTCTATAATAGTACATTACAGAAGTATAGAAGTGATAAGAAATATTCTCCTTTGTTATAGGATTTTTTACATTTTTTTTTTTGTGAGGAAGATCAGTCCTGAGCTAACATCCATGCTAATCCTCCTCTTTTCGCTGAGAAGACCGGCTCTGAGCTAACATCTGTTGCCAATCCTCATCCTTTTTTTCCCCACAAAGCCCCAGTAGATAGTTGTATGTCATAGTTGCACATCCTTCTAGTTGCTGTATGTGGGATGCGGCCTCAGCATGGCCGGAGAAGCCATGCGTGGGTGCACGCCCGGGATCCGAACCAGGCTGCCAGCAGCGGAGCACGCGCACTTAACTGCTAAGCCACGGGGCCGGCCCGGATTTTTTACATTCTAAATAGAAGTGTTAAATTATTTCTAGTAACACTTATTGAGTTGTTATATTTGAGTTCTAATACTGTTTTGCTTCCTAACTAAAGATATCAGCTTAAACTAACAAAATCTATATGTTTTGGCTCCAAAGCTTAAATTGCAGCTCTTCCTTGACCAAAAGAAATTGCAAGCTTAGACTTGTATGGGCACTAAGGGCCAAAGACTCCTTCCTTTACGTACATAGTGTGGATTAAACTAGAATTGAAAGACTTTAAATAGTTCTCAGAATATGCGGTTGTTAGAACTAGTGCTCTTTATTCTATGACCATGGGTATTTTAAATCACTTGACCTCCTTAAGCTCAATTTAACTGCGACATGGTGCTACTTAGAAGCTGTTTTGTGGCAGATCAAACACAGCATCGATTTAAGGACACGAGTGCATCAGCTACACACACTTGTTCCCAGGAGCAGCAATAAGACACGCAAATGCTGTTTCCTTCCACCACCATCTCCCAATACTCAACCCAAACTAGCCCTGGGGAAGCTCCCGGCTTCTAACGAGCTGTTTCCATTATACACAGAAGATATGCTGCAAGAGGAGGACAAGGGAAGGTTTTAATATGCAACAAAATTCACTAGCTAGCGTGCGCATTAACTATTTTTAACTTATGGGTTGTAAGCTTAATGTTCAAGTTAGAAAATAACTTATGTGACTTCAGTCAGCTTCCAGATTCCTGCAGAGAGGTCCCATATGCAGCCTGGCTAGGCCGTTGTACAGTCTTGTCATCCCATATGTGTAGTCGTGAAATCACTTTCCATCCAGAAATGTGTCTGTAGGACGACCTATCTATTTCCCGTTAGACAGCCAGGCAGCTTAGATATTGCAACGTGTTTCTGTGCAAGGGAATAAGTTTTTCTTAAAAAGGAAAAAAAAAGGTAGTATAATAAAGATTTCCCGTGAAGAATGGGAAGAGTGATTGGAAAGAGGAATGTATCACATGTTTCATAGACATAAAATATTTCAGTCTTTGTTTTCCTTCCATAGTTCTTTAGTTTCTGCCCATATTTCTCTCTCTCATTGAGGCAGGGACCCAACCAAAGCAGTAGATTTTATTTTTACAAAATATTCCGTAAATGGAGGAATTATACAGAAATAGACACAGTCTGCCTTCTCTGTTTTGCTGGATCTACTCTACATGTTCCATGCAAGATTTGCAGACATCCATCACAAATTGCTGGGAGAAAAGCAATATAAATAATACATTTTTTTTTCTTAGTAAATTTTACAATGAATCTCTACAGATTGTCTCAGGGTTTTTTTAAAATGAAATTATGCAGTGTATACCATTTTGGTCTGTTTCTTTTACTCAAATTAAGTTTTTAAGATTTATTCATGTTTTGAGTATGTTGTAGCTAAGTATTTTCATTGCTATATAGTAGTCTATTGTAAAAATATACCACAATTTATTTTCCTGTTCTGTTGATGGACAGTTGGGTTGTTTCCAGGTTTTGGCTATGACAAATAGTGATGCTCTGAACATCTTGTTTTGTAACGTGGTACACATGTGCAAGCGTTTTTGTAGGGAGGTTAAGCAGAAGTGGAATTAGTGCTCCTAGGGGATGCATATTTTAACTTTATTAGATAACGCTGATTTTTTCCTGAAGAGATTATATCTACTAACATTCCCACCAATGGTGTATGAGAGTCTTCCTTGCTTCACATCTTTGCCAAAACAGATTATGTTGAGACTTTGCTGGAATTATTTTAACTCAGAGATTTTTTTTTATGTTTAATGATTTTGAGCAGCCTCTCCTGGTGCCAAGGCCTGATAAAGGCGTTATCACCTACTGTTAGATCACAGGTCTTCCCTTTCCAATTTTATAAATCAGGAAACTGAGGCCCAAGAAGAGACTTGGCCTAGTCTGGGTTACACAGGTAATCACACAGCTTTGCCCATGATGGACCAGAGCCCAGGGCCCCGACACATGGTCAGGACCACACTGCACGCCGCTCCCTCTGCTTTCGTGTTGCTTCCTTTGTTGGGAAAGTCCAAAATCGTCCTAAAATAGGACTGAACTAAAGAGAGTCTGGAGTTATGCTTTAACAAAACCCAAGTGGGAAAATTAATATTTAGAGACTACCTTTTAAAAAAAGAATTACTGCCATTGATTTTTTCAAAATCCAGATAGTTCTTTATTGCAAGGAGGACTGGGAAGGAATATGGGCCCCCCCTTCTGTGAATGTCTAGGGCAGGGTGGTCATTGCTTTACTCAGCACCAAAAGAAAGCCTGGACTGTCTTTCGAGGGACAGAAGTATTTAGATTTAATTTTCAGCCTGTCATCAAATTGGTAAGTTATTCAGTGCAGAGAAAGAGCAGGAGAATCCCTATGTCAGTACAGTAGTGGATGCCCAATTAGGCCATGAGGAATGGACAGTGAATACTCCCAGCAGTATTCACCCCCACACCACCACGAGGACTGATAACTCAGACATTTACCAGCCCACACATGGAGCAGTGCAGCAGTCCACACCTGTGCTACTTTTTTATTTCCTTCCAGCTCTTTTTTGTTTTCATTTTTAAACCTTAACATCATGTTAACATAATTTGAGGGACAATGACTTTGCAATTTGCCAAGGTTTGAGTCGCAGAGTTTTAAATTATAGCTGTGTTCCTAAATAAAAAGGCATTAGAGAGAAAAATTATATATATAATAGATACAGTGATATATGTCACGTATTCCTTGAAATGGTCAACAAGTGGCTATATATCCAATGCCATTTCCTTTGGCTGCATTCATACATTCAACAGAAATTTATTGAGCATCTGTGTGTTCCAGAGATTGACTAGTACCAGGTGTGAGGTAGTGAACCAAAATGTCACCATGGAAAGACCTAGAAGGACAGACTGCTACTGAGCAAAACAACACAAATATGTACATTGTGGTACATATTGTGGTAAGCGAGGAGGAGCTGTGAAAGAGAATTCCAGGTATAACATTTCAAAACCACTAGAAACCTACCTATGAGAATCCAGTAATATTTTAACACACACAATAAAACTATTTTTCATATCGATTTCTCTCTTTTTTTTTTTGGAATGTCTTTAAATTTAGCAAATGATTATTTTCCAATTAAATCAAGCCACATGTCCTGCTTAAATATCTCGTTTAACCATTTATATTCGTTCAAAGGAAGGAAAAAGAAATAGGCCATATTATAGCATATTTTTCTTATTTTATGATAAGAATAATTAACTGGTTTGACTTATGGCTTTCTAGAAATGTGTACACTCTAATCAAAATTTTCTTACAGTCTCTAAAAAACCTTTCTACTTTGGCTGTGGGTGTTGTAAGGTAGCAATGTGATTGCAGTTCTGACTGTTCACTGATTGTAAACTGTGTGTTCTTTTTTTATACCATGAACTGGTTGTCATAGGACCAAAGTCTCCTTTGATAATCTTTCATAAACCCAGCATAATCTCCCCTTTGCTAGATACATGAAAAAGAAAGTATGCAAGTCTGAAACAGACCCTGAAGGTTTTCACCCTCGATGGAATGCAAAGAATGGAAAAACTTAGAAATGGGATGTAGATGTAGAGAAGGGGGTCATCCAGGATTATTCCTAAGAATCTCACTTGAACAACCAGGTGAATGAACGGAGGTGCCATTTAGTAAGTAAGGATGAGCAGGTTTGGGGGGAAGGACTGAGAGTTCAGTCAGTTGGAGAAGTTGCCAAATGGTCTCGCACCTCAAATTCTCCAGTGTCAGGAGACAGTTGGGTATATTGGAGCTCAGAAGAAAACTTGTTCTAGAAATGTAAAAGTGAGAGCTGTTAGCTATAGGATATATTGAGCACAATGGGGATGGCTGGGGGTGTTTAGAAGAAAAAAGAGGGCAGGGGCCTGGGAATGCTTCTACTCTGAGCTTGGGGAGGAGGGGCAGCTGCCAAAGGTGAGGTCAGCCTTCTCTTCTGCGCTCTGGTCTGCCCTGCTGTCTGCAGATACGGCTTCTGCAACTCTACCCCATTCTCTAGACTGACCAGCCTAGAGAGGAGACCTGCCATCAGTCAATGAATGTCAGTCCATGAATGTAGCTTCAGGGGATGTTAACTTCTTTTAGCAACCTTGCTTTATCTACCTTGCAGTCAATGCGACTCCTCAGTCTTCTCAAAAGAACAACTGCTAAGTCACCTTCGTCATTGAAGCCGGAGATGATTGGTCTTTTATTCTTGTTAACTTATTGGACTCCCCATTGTTTTATTACTGGTCCCTGCTATATCCATGGAATCCTATTTCTAACACTTAGCAGATGCGTGGTCTCGGGCCAGTTGCTCAGCTCTCTGTGCTTCAGTTACCTTACCTGTAGGTAAGGTAACGTGTTAATAGCGACGTGTTAATAGTATCTACTTCATAGTGTTTGTAAGGATGAGATGAGTTAACGGAACAGAACAACGCCTGGCACATCAGTACTTAATAAATGTTAGTTGTCATTGTTCTCATCATCTGTCAGTTTCTCCTGATTATATTCCAAACCCTCTCACCTAAGTAGAATTTGTCATTAAGCAAACTGTGGAACATGGTCAAAGAACCAGCTTACAAACTGCAAGGAACCCAAAAGTTGGGGAGTGAGCAGAGAAGTGGGTGTAGGCCCTCTATCCCCACTTCAAACAGATTTCTTCCCTATTATTGGTTTTTTCTAGAAACGTCTAATATGAAGAGTTAGGGAAAAAAAGTAATCTTAGCTAAGCTGCTAACTAGGGTAATGTCCTAGCCCCTCTCAGCCACAATTCAATTCAGCAAAGCCTTATGGGATTCAGTACCTACAGTGTGCTGAGTGCTTGCTGGCTTCCATGAGGGGAAAAAGAGTAAGACTGTCCTCTGCCTCCACGTGATTCCTAATATCATAGGTGACCTGCACCCACAGACCCCCCTGCCAGGAGGTAGGCCCCGTGTGCTGGGACAGAGGTGCAGAGTACAGTGGCTGCACAGAGGCAGGGGGTCCTGAGAGGCTGCATGGAGAAGTTGGCTTTTGGGGAGGGGCAGGATCTCTATAGGCAGAGCAGTGTACGCAGAGCAAGGAGCATCGAGCCTCATTCTCCACATTGATCAAATGACACAAATGATGGTTGACTTCCATGCTTCCGTCTGGTTTGCCTGGCACGTAGGGGAGAGAAAGGGAAGGAAGGGTGAAGACCCAGTATGCTGCATAGAATTCAGTCTTCATGCCCAGGTTTTGGAGCAAGAGAGTGATATCATCAGAGCTGTGTTCTAGGAGGATGCATGTGACACCAGCTCTCCTTTAATCTGTGTGCAAGACCACTGGCAAGTTATCCCTGGAGGCCCAAAGGGATGTAAGGCTCTGGATTAAAATGAGCTCTAAACAGAATTAGCTCTCAGTATTCATTTTCAACCTAGCTCCTTAGGGCAGGTTGGGCGTTCTTATATTTTGTTATTGCTTATCTGAGGAATCTTTCTAAAAGACAAAAGCTACAGCACACATTGCTGCCATCTGAAAGCCTGCGTTTAAAAGGGTATAATACATAGTGACAGTTTTGATGTATCCCAGTGGGTGTGGGTCCCAGTACTTCACCATTCTCTGCCTGTGTAATTTAAAAATGACAGTTTAGCCTGTCAAACTTAAATGTGAGTGAAGTTCCTTGGATATTTATAAAACATCAAATAGAATTGTGCCAGCAGAAAATGGGTCCTTTTATTACTACACCGTAGGATTTTGGGATGCTGGGTGCTGGCAACTCACCCGGGAGCTGAATGTGGTGGTCCACGGTTTTGAAGGTAGTCTCACCCATTGCAATAAAAGGACGTCACAAGACTCCCTCCCAAATTGTAGTAAGATTGAGACGCAGGCCAATGATACAGCTCTTGTTTTGTTTTGCTTTTTAATGCATTAATGATCCACGATTTCAGGTTCCTCTGACAAAGTGGAAGTTAACCATGCAAATAATGAAAGCTTTAAGTCTGCAGACCTAGTTGACGGTTCGCTGGTTTTCAGCCCTCTGGCCACACACCGTAAGCCTGCCACGTTGGATATATTTTACGTGTAGCTCTAGACATAGCCTGTCCTCTTCAGTAGATATATTCCTAAGAAGCGTGTCTGGACAGTAATTTCTCTGAATTTACTAATGGTTAAATACTTAAAACTCGGCGGAACTCGGCCTAGAGAGCGAGCGAGCCCCGCGGTCCTTGTCTCTGCCGTCTGGCCCGAGCCCCGCCTCAGGGGCGTCCCCCCGGCGCCGGCCGTCCCGCGGGCCCCGCCCGCCGGCGCCAGGCTTGACGTCACCGCCTGCGCCGCGCAGGTAGAAACAGGAAGTGGCACCAAAACAAAGGAGCGGCGGCCGGCAGCGGATCTACGTCTTTCGGCCTCTCTTCCGCGCGCCTCCCGGCCCTGGCCGCCGACCCCAAGGAGCCGTCTGACTATGTCCAACATGGAGAAACACCTGTTCAACCTAAAGTTCGCGGCCAAAGAACTGGGCAGGAGTGCCAAGAAATGCGACAAGGAGGAAAAGGCCGAGAAGGCCAAAATTAAAAAGGCCATTCAGAAGGGCAACATGGAAGTTGCGAGGATACACGCCGAAAATGCCATTCGCCAGAAGAACCAGGCGGTGAATTTCTTGAGAATGAGTGCGCGTGTCGATGCTGTGGCTGCCAGAGTCCAGACGGCGGTGACGATGGGCAAGGTGACCAAGTCGATGGCCGGTGTGGTTAAGTCGATGGATGCGACGCTGAAGACCATGAATCTGGAGAAGATCTCTGCTTTGATGGACAAATTCGAACACCAGTTTGAGACGCTGGACGTCCAGACGCAGCAAATGGAAGACACCATGAGCAGCACGACGACGCTGACCACTCCCCAGAACCAAGTGGATATGCTGCTCCAGGAAATGGCAGATGAGGCCGGCCTAGACCTCAACATGGAGCTGCCGCAGGGGCAGACCGGTTCTGTGTCCACGAGCGTGGCTTCGGCCGAGCAGGATGAACTCTCCCAGAGACTGGCCCGCCTGCGGGATCAAGTGTGACACAGAACCCACCCTGAGGTTTCCTGGCCGTAGCCTCCTTCTGAAATGCTCTCTGTATATTAGAAAGATACTATACACTAGAAACTCTGAACGTGCCAGAATGGTGAAATGCTCTTTACTTAAAATGCTTCTACCTGTGGGTTTACAGTGCTCTCCAGATACATTAAGAAATTTCAGGCTTTCTCCACTGTTAACTGGATTTTAAAGTTCTGTATAGCTTGTAATGATGTGTATTATTATAGCTGCCTGTTAACAGAACTAATTAATTTGGTGTATATGAATCTTTCTCAAAAATTTGGTCAAAACTCTAGTTCCCGTGTATTCAGTTTTCTACCCGAATTATCAAAATTGGTTATTTTTTTTTAATTTAGTGTAATTGATAATATCTAGAATTGACAGGTGGTGCATAAAAATTGAAGAGAGGAGAATGATTACTTAGATTGATTACAGGGCTGGCACACCTCATTCAGCTTATTTAATGGACCGAGTTATTTCTTTGTATCTTTTGTTTTTGCCGTCAAATCGAGACTACAGTTGACCATTAATTTGCTCTCGTAACTTACACTAAAATTACCTTAGGATATTCTTGCGTAATACTCTTACTGTTCTATAAATTTTTCGTGTGGTAGTTGTCTTATAACTGGAAAAAAATGCCACATAACTTCCATTTATTAAAGGAAAAAATTAAGTTTGTTCATTTATATTTTTATTTACTGAAGAGTTTTTAAAAACACAAGGTTAAACATATGACAGTTTCTTTCAAATGGAATTCTCTAACATGTTTCTAGTTATTTTCCTATTTCAATACTTTAATTAGACTTCTGATAAAGTATGTTAATTAGCATGGCAGTCATATTACTCACTCTTAACATTGCCAAAGAACTGTTGATTGGTTTAAGAAAACCCTGGGACTGTGTGTTTGTAGGTTTTGTTTTGATTTTAACAAAAATAGAAATGACATTAGAACCGCATTTTAAGTTTTGATGATTTGCATGTATTATTTTGTCTTAAAGCAACAACTCTTTAAAAACCTTGGAAATATAAGGTGGAATGTTTTACCTAGCCGTGCAAATAACTTAAATATACATGCAGCGAGCTGGAAGTCTGGGAAGAACAACAGATGCAGGATTGGACAGCAGGCTTGGCACTCTAAGGCTAGAGCCCAGCTGTGCTGCCTTCCATCTTTCTGGAATGGCAGTGTGTATTCTGTGGCTGAAAAGTAAAGCCTGTAGCCACCACTTTCTCATAGCCTTGAAACATGGAGAACAGCGACTTGCTTTTGCCTTGGCAATTATAGTAATATAAGTTAAATACTTAAGGATATTTTAAATTCTCCCTTTCCTTCACTGGAAGATTTCTCCATAAGAGAATTCCAGTGTTTCAGAAAATAATTATAGGGACTCTTCCAAGCCTTTTGGAAGATTCATAACCAAGTCTTCACCATTATAACATGTTTTCCAGTGTGAGTGAGTGTGTTTAAGGAAAAAAAAAAAGGAAGAAGTGTATGTAGATGAGGACTGATCCTCATATTTAAGTGTGTTTATATCTGACTGGATGTTGGTCTGAAGTCTTCCGTAAGGGACACCTGTCAATTGTCTGCCCCACATATTTGTAGAACTCGCCCCTTTTGGTGTCTCAGCCACATGGTTGCACAGAGGCAGCTGTGTGTGAGTCCAGCATGAGTTGTAATCCCTCTTTAGAGTGGAAAAAATAATTACAACTTAAAAAATAGCTTAATGTTGAATCCTTTGGTAAATTGAAGATCCTTTTATAGTGCAAATATTCCCAACAAAATTAATATATTTTGTGAGATTAAACAAATGCTTGAACTTTCTTAAAATAAGTTCATTTCAAACTATATGAATGTACATTTTTATGAACCATAAAACATTATTTTCAAAAGCATATCAGGCCCATGAATTATTTCCTCATTTTTGCAGTTGATGAAATGCTGAAATGTAAACCACAGAAGTTTGTCAAATAAATCATTTTAAACTGCATGTTGTTGCATATGAGTGCGAATCCTGTTTAAAAAGCTATTTAAGAAAAAAGAATTCAGAGGTAGATTTGGTTCAGAAAGCATGATATTTTTACAGACTCACCCTTACCACCTGAATTTCTGTTTGGTTAGCATGAATTTTCATGCATGTTTCTAGAAGCCCTAGCTACCCTAGCTATTACTTCTTTACTATAACAGTTGCTTCGTGGCAACAAGATTCTTCTTCATAATGAAGCTTCTCTGGGCTAAATACAAATATAATTTACAAAAGGATCCAACTCAAACATATCAAGGAAATAGTTGATCTATGCAACTACTCGTACAATTTTTACTCTTATTTCTCCTTTTTATATTTCTGCCTTCAAATGCACAATTTCTAACATGGATTTAGAATAAACTTAGTTTATTTTATGAACTGTTTAGTGTATTTCAGTTCAGATGATATGTGCACTATCGGAGAACTTCTAACTAAAGCTGTTTATTCCTGAAGGGTTGTTAATGCATGTGTGCGCCTTTTAGATGCAGGCATGCTCTGAGGCTTAGGCACTGTGTGCCTACCCTGCTGTCTTTGATTTGTGAAGGAGCCACCTAAAATAAGCACCAGTCTGATAACCTTATTAACTGAACAGAGTCTCAGAGTCAGCCAGACAATCTCACATTGTAAAGCAGAAGTGAGGGAACTTATGTTCTAGATTCCTCCTCTGCAATACACACAGCACCCTCTTGGAGGCGTCTGTAGCCAAAATCCGAAGCTTCAGACCTTTGGTATTATTGGCAAAAAAGCTACACGCCAGTGGACGTTGAACAAACTGGTGAGCAGGCCCTTGTAATTTTTTTTTTCCTTTTAATCAACTGACTGGAATTAGCTAAATGCCTGCCTGGTTTACCTAGATTCGTTTTCGTACAACTAGGTGGGAAGTTCCGTATGGAGCAGGACCAGACACTTGTCTGTCTCCGTCACAGTTACTGGGCCTGGTGTGGTACCCAGCTCAGGTGGTTCCTGGTAGTGTCTCTGGCATGAATGCACACCTCCCTGGGGTGCTGTCACTCGTGATCATGCCGAGAGCTCTCTAACGACAGCGTACACCGTGGGTAAAGTAGGTGCAGGGGGCACTCGGCCAGAGCCCCGTTGTGTATCCTCAGAAGCACTTTGTCTTTTCCTTCATAGCATTTCTCCAAATTGAAACGTTTGGTCCTGCTCTCCAGGTTTATATGTCCTCCCTCCCTCCTGAATAGTGTCAGGACAAACAATTCAGCAGTGTTTATTCAGAATGGCTGAATACAGTAAAAGATTTAGACTAAGTATGGCGGGTGCTGGCTATCTAGGGCTTCCTTCTAGAAAAAAAAGACACGCTTCTGCCTTAAATGGTGCTCAATACAGTTAGGTAGACAAGGCATACACATAAAGAGAAAAATGGAACCAAGTGTATACGGTTGTAAAAAGGTCATCAGTGCACTTTACACACTGTGTATTTTATACCCCAACTTTTAAAAAAGGAGTAAATCACAATATAAGGTGTATACCGTGACAATCAAATCATCAAACAGTAAATCTACATGGGGAACAGGATTTCAGGGTTTGTGGTGGTTAGAATTGGCTTCATGGGAGAGGTAGGGTTTAATCTGGGGCTTCAAAGAAAAAAAAAAGAGTGGGAATTACACAGAGGTCTGAGAGGCCAAAAAATACATGGAGATTTGACTGGGTTGGAGGGTTTGCCATCAAAAAGATGACGAAAAGATGGGACAGATTGCGAAGGGCTTGGAGGCCAGATTACACATGTGAACTTTACCCTGAGGAAAGGAGCAGGAGAGGAGTCACCAGAAACTATATTGTCCGGGTAAAGGGGATCAGAGCCTGGAGTAGGGTGGCAGTGAGAACGGAGAGGGAGGGCACAGTGCTTCTCACGCTGTGATGTGCACGTGGGTCACCGATGCACTCGGGGACATGGTTCAGCTGCACGTCCTGATTCCCAAGGTCTGCAGATGCTGCTGCTGCTGGTTTGAGGATCCCCTCCCAGGTAGCAGGGAGCACAGCCTGGCTGCACTGGGCGGGGACGGGACACTGCCTGGTGCTTTGTCACTGTGTGGGTAAATTTCAGTAACACACTGAGAAAAGTGTTTTGCTTGCCTTGCTACATTTTACACAAAAGAGATAATTTTAACTACATTTTAATTAAATTTAGTTGGTGCATTTTCTCAGATCCAGTTGTTTAAAGGCATTTAACCAAATAGTTTCCGTCTTTTCATGATCCCTTGTCCCTCTCTTCGTGATTAACTCCACGGCCAAGAACTCAGTGACTTTTGACTGCCTTTAGTGGGGTCGCAGACAGCAGATGAGAGAGAATCCAGAAATCACTATTTTGTGCCAATAGCAAGCAGAAGCGGGATCTAAATGATGAGAATAAAAATGCTTCTACAAACATGAATATCCTCAGCTGTAGCAGAAAACAATGAAAAAAACCCCGCTAAACTGGTTTTTAACTACTTTGTTTGTAGTGTTGATAATGAGGTTGTTTTTTACAGTTGTCATTTAGTATTGTCTTGCAACTCTGTGCCTAATGTGAGTGAATGGTCTGCAAGAGGGATTCTTCTATCTGGTTAATTTTTCAGCTTAGCAGGCAGTGGCATATTTAAGAAGACAATGTTACTAACCCTTTAAAACGTAGTCATGTGAAATTCTGTGTATGATTTGGAAGACTCTTTTAAAACTCATCTCTATATATCTTATCTTGGGAGCCCCAATTTGACGTACTTCTACAATATGCAGGGAAATATGCTGATTGAACCAAAGATTAAGGCAAAAGGCTGACAGAAATCTACTACTATAGATTTTTATTTTATTCCTTTATCCCTTAGAGAATCTTTCAAAGAACTGGGGGACACATTTACATTCAGGGGGGAATTTTCACATTTTATTTTCATTGCACAAACTTGAAATCCAAGAACTCAGAATACCATTCAGCATCAGTAACAATTCAGAAGATACTTTTGGAAATGTTCGTTGATGCCTCTCAGGTCTCACTGAAAGGGTTAGTATCAGAGCTGGAAGGAATTCTGAATATCCATCCTGGAGATTAGGGATGGAAAAGAACTTGACATCACCTTTGTCATTGGCATCTCAGAACCACTTATTTTATAATAAGTGTTCAGGAAGGTACTCCCACCACATCCTTCGGAAGGCAGTCTTTAATCACATCTATCAAGACCTTTTGATGTATTTTTTTAACCACATTTCATTGTTTCTACTTATGCTCGTTATTAACCATCTGAATAAATTCGCCCACCTCCCTCCACCCTATCTGCATCCTGTTTGAAATTGTTTGCTTCCTAAACCCTCACTTAGCCAAAGGCTTCATACTTAGTTGAATTTTCAGTTCCTTCCAGCCCTTTCAATCAGAGATGACTGGGTTCTGTATCATATGCTCAGTATTGTAGGTCCCCTGCCAAGACGACAGACCATTTCTGAATCAGATTATTGTAGCCACGGGTGGGGAGAACCGGGGAGCAGCTCATCTCCCCACGGAGACCTGCCTGGTTGTCTGGGCTACAGTCCAGAGCTCCCTTTCCAGGAGCAGAAGCCTCCCTCACTTCATCACAGAGTCTCTTTGCTCCTCTTCCGCTAGATACTCAGGAACCCAGTGTGTGCTTCCGAGCACTCTCCACTCCACCAAATTCAAGGCCAGCAGGGACTGAGCCAAACTGCGTTGTGGTTTTCAAACCAGGCCTCAGGCCAAGGGGCCTCCCTCCTGGGGCCTCCCGTGTTTCTCCAGCTCCCAGGCGGCCCCTCCTGTGGCACTTCCAGGGTTGTCTGCACTCTTGTCCTAACTCCTTCTCAGGTACCAGCTCTGTACCCTGGGCCAATTCCCCCACCTTCTGGTACATGGCAGCACCTACCCGGGGTCATAGTGCCTGCTCCAGAGAGGCTGCAGGCAGATTGGGGTCCCTTTGGCTGCTCAGTGGCCCCGCCACCTGGCCATAGCCCCGCAGTCCTTCTCCAGAGCAGTTTACTTTCTTTGACAACTCCCATGGCAGGCAGTGCAGTCAGATGCCACCCTCCACAGCCACCTTCCCCTTGGGTGGGACTGGCCCTGTTTTCCAGCTGAAATGACCTCATTCCTGAGGCTGCCCCCACCACTTCCTGAAAGGGCATCCCTTACACCAGCAGATCCATCTTGCCCCTTCCTACATTCTGCTTGTGGCTTACCTGCTATGGAGGTGCCCCCTGTGGCAGCTCTGATGTAGGTCTCGGTTCTGGAGCAGCTGGGCCTTGTGCCATATCAAGGGTGTATGGATGGAGGGCTGCCAAATTGTCACGGCAGCACTGGGACACCCTCTCGGCCTCCAGGGGCTATTTTTAGCCTTCTAGTAGGAAAGAGTTAAGATGGCCAAGGGAATTATGTGCCCTTCCTGTATCTTGGCCTCCCTCCTGCTGGTGCTGAAAGTGACTTGAGGGCGCACAGCACAGGCTGGTGGGGGGAGTGTGTGGAGATGGGGAGGTGACACTTCCTCTATGCTCTGCAAAATCCCCACAAGCACAGGGACTTAGAGGAAGGCCCAGTCGTTGCTCTACTTCAGCTCTCCAGTGATGGAACCCAAACCATCCCGCGGTGAACAGGCAGGGAAGTTGGGCCGCTGTCCCTCGAGTCTAGGTGACGTTCACTCTCTTCAGTGCCAGAGCCTCACTCCGGCCACGCGGACACCCACGGCCAGGAGAGCCTGGGCCCTGAGAGCCCTCCCTCTCCTCACACGCCCTCCCCCATTCTGAAGCCCCGCTGCTCCCTCTCTCTCCGGAGGTGGTCCTTGGCTCACCAGTTCACCAGCCCCCGTCTCGTCCTGTGTCTTGAAAATCACGGTGTCCGTTGTGGGCTGAGCCTCTCAGCCCCTTCTCGCTTCCCTCCTCCAGCTGTGGGCGGAGGAGGCGAGCAGACATCCGTTCATCGGGCCAATATTCAGGGGCCTAACCTGCGCTGGGTGCTCCGGCGCCTGGGCCAACAAAGCAAAGACCTGCCCTAAAGGTCTCACATTTTGGAGGAAGATACAGATAATAAACAGACAAACAAACAAATGTAAAACGTGTCGGGCCGTGGTGAGTGCTCTGCAGAAGAATAAAGCAAGGTTGGCATGGAGATAGACACGGGAGCTATTTTAGATCAGGCGGCCAGGGAGGCCTCTCTTAGGGGAGGCGAGGGGCGTCTCAGCCGGGGGAGGGAGGGAGAGCCAGTGCCCAGGGCGTGCGTCGCGTGTTCCCCCACATGCGGCTACCATGTGATTTCTTCTCCTTCCGCTTCCTTCTCCCTCCCGCTAGTTGGTAACCTGTCAGGCTGCCCAGCTCATCTTACACTCAGAGCCTCCGCCGGGTGTGCACAACAGATTAAACCCGCTTACACACGCGCGCACACACACGTCACTTCTGGATCTTATTAGGAACTTACTACGCCTAAAGGAATGTCCCTCGCCTCTTATTTTGTATCGACATTGCGGCATTGCCTTCTGCTAGCTTAGCCTTGGGAGGACCCCCCCTGCCCCTTCCGCTTTCTGTGTAGCCCCTCACGCCCAACCCTGCGGCAGTGGGCAAGAGGGAGGAGGGACGGCAGAGGTAAAAAAGAAAAAAGAATGCGGTCTTAGCCCCTCAGGAATGTTGTGCTATCTAGGCAGACACACATTCAGGAAAGAAATTGGGCACTTTCTCAGTCTCTGCCTGTCCCTGTCCTCCTGTGCGTGTGTGAATATCCCAGTACTTCCCCCACAGCCCAGGAGGAAGTCCGCAGGGAACACTTCTGAGCTCGTGCTGGCTTTCTTTTCAGCTTCCTGGAAAGAATCGACAGCGTCAGCTTGGTGGACTACACACCCACAGACCAGGTATGTGAAGGCAGAGCCTGCGACCGTCCGGGAAACCTGTGACGTTAGAAGAACTGCCAGTATTGTTCAGTGGTTATTTTCAAATAGATTAAGGAAAAAGTCCTTAAAACAACTACTTCTTGCAAATTGTTCATGCTGTCCCTGCTGTGCACGTGGTTTGTTTACCACACCCTGTAATTTGTCCCTGACTTAGCTCTCTAAAACTTACTAGATTTCTAAATTTCCAATATCGAAATAATTTTATCTGTAGAATAGCAATATGCAGTTCCTGTTTCTCTTGGAGCTGCCAACAGAAAACTAAACCTTTGCTTCTCCAGCTTCATAAACTGTGCCCAGTCTGCTCTTGGCCCTGGTCTGGGTCACATACCACAAGCACACTGTCCGGGTGTGACCTGGAGTGTCTCCTTTGGGTTGAGCCCGAGAAAAGTGCCCCACTGCGCATTTGTAAGTAGCAGAGAGAGACCGTCTATGCCCCCCCACCCCCCGCCCAACCTTCGACCCTCAGGCATCTGCAGAGACTTGGAGAACCCTGAATTGCTCAGCTGAGGAGCCCCCCCAGACGCCTCTAGAGCTAGTGAACTCCGAGGAAGTTAGGGGGGCTCCGCTCAAACTGCTTCTCCAACACTCCCCCAGTGTCTGTGTCCCCTGGAAGGCCTTGACCGTGGGCCCCTCCTGGAGGCTGTCTCTTCTCTGCCTCCCCTGGAGGTCTGAGCTCCTCTCTCTCCCCCGAAGTCAGTCTCTCTGAGGCTGACTCCAAGAGCTCAAAATTATCTGACAGAGCAATCGAGCTTTCCTAGTCTTGAGTCAATCCCTCCACGCTGTCCTAAACACTTCTCCTCAGGCTAAGAGGGGAGGACCACTTCCCATCTTCCAGAATTACTGCAGAGTGGCTGCTTCATTAACATCATAATGGATTTGGTGATGAGAAAAAAATGCCCCTGACATCTGACAAATGTACAAGAGTTGTCAGCTGTGTATGGCTGTATGGCTTTCTCATCCCCTCAGGACTGCATTGTCTTTTAGAGAGAATAGAAACATGCAGGGAAGAGAGAGTAAATTTAAAAGCAACCAGCATCCAGTCCAAAAAGTCTATGACTCATGAATGCAAAGTTATGCTTCCTTTGGTTTGTCACCAAATAGTTCTGAACCCGGAGCCGGCAGCTCTCAGTTGTAGCCAAAGAGCCGGCGGGGTCTCTCCTCAGAGCGCTAAGCATGTGATTTGGTTGTCAGGTGCATGGCAGTCAGGGGGAGACATCCATGAGTGATAAAAAAAAAAATTCCTAAAGAAAATAAAAGCACAGGTCTCAAGTCTCCAAGACCAAACTAATACATTAATTGTGACTTTCTCTGAGGAGTGAGACAGAGCATTTGTCTGAGTTTTTAATTATTACTGTTTCTTGTATGACAGAAGAAATTGCTGTTTGAAAAGCTCGGTTATTATGGTTGCATCCAGGGCTTTCCTTCTGAAGAACAATGATGTCACTTGCTTTGCTTCTCTCTTCTCGCTCCCAGGACCTTCTCAGATGCAGAGTTCTGACGTCGGGGATTTTTGAGACACGATTCCAAGTGGACAAAGTAAACTTTCAGTAAGTGTGTTGTTGAGAGCATGGCCTGCTGCGGAGGTGTGGGCAGGAAGCCTTGTTGCCTGCTGGGGCCCTAAGGGGCACCAGGGGGCCCAGCCTATGGTCCACGGGCACTGGGGATGGAGGGAGCGGGATCCTGAATATGCATCACTGCCCTTTCGGATGAGTAAATCCAGGCTATGTGGTCCTAAAGTACAGGCAAGGAGTTTAGGGAAGAGAGAAATCTGAGAGCCGGAGATGCCTGAGAAGGTGAGAAAGATCCGGTGCCATTTGGGTAGGTGGAGAGAAACTGCAGCTGAGAGAAGCCACTCAGGGAGAGGGCACTGCGCAGGCTCCCTGAGAAGAGGGGCTGAGCCCCCTGGTGACCACAGGCGAGGGCTGTGAACCCAAGGAGGAACTGGGTGTGGACGCCCAGGCCGGGAGAGATGGTGCACAACCTTGGGGCTGGGCCCGAGCATAATGCCGAGGGCCCAGATGGGTAGCAAAGGAGAAAAGCACAGGAGTGTACAGTTGCTTCCTCGCTTCCCCAAATAACTGTCGTCCTGTTGTTCTTCCACAGCATGTTTGATGTCGGTGGCCAGAGGGACGAGAGAAGAAAATGGATCCAGTGCTTTAATGGTGACTTCTATGCTCTCTCAAGAAAATGGGGATGAATTCTCACGCTCACTCCTGCTACTATGTTTCAGTAGCTTTGAATTAGATCATCTATAAAATGCCTTAGATATGAACCTCATAAATAGAGAATTTAAGCATCCCGAATTTACATTTATCGTTTACTAGTATGGGTAGACCCCTGGTCAGGTGCATTACTGAAACAACCAGTTATACACACTGTGCTTATTTTAGTCATTCTTATAATCACAGGATGAAAATTTCTCAGTGGAAATGAGTACCCATTGGATACTGAGTAGCCATCTATAACCCCACAATGACCGTCTGTCTAACTAACATGCTTCTCTTTTTCCCTCTTCTCCCACCAAGACGTCACTGCTATCATCTACGTGGCGGCCTGCAGTAGCTACAACATGGTGATTCGGGAAGACAACAACACCAACAGGCTGAGAGAGTCCCTGGACCTTTTTGAGAGCATCTGGAACAACAGGTTATACAAATAATAAATTCAGTCTCACCACTGGATTGCTAATTTTCTTTCATTAAAAATACCACTTAGTGTATATATATATGTGTGTGTGTGTGTGTGTTGAAAGAGCATATTTTACTTAATATATTTCTGTACAATAGGAATGTTTTGCCAAGGAAAAAACTTAAGAATTGTTTTTATCCTATGTACTTAAAATGCTTGAATATTGTCAGAAACCACAAAGCATGTTTGAACTTTTCCAGAAAAATTAAATTACAATTGGGGGAAAAAAAACAGGAGTTTATATGTTAAAAGCAAAACCTCTGCCAACTTAATTTAGTTTGACATTTTGCATGTTCTCTTTACCAAACTAGAAACAAACACTGAATCATAATTAACTGATATAATTAGAAAAAAGTGCTACCCAAGGATGACATGCTTAATGATATATTTGCACAGTGGTGTACTATGACGGGTATGTGTGAAAGAAGACTACAGCCAGGAAGAAGTGTGTAGCATTAGTCAATATAATACCCGATGAGATAACCCCCCCCCCAAAAAAGGTACCACTTAGCTCACTTTCATTTTTATTCTCCAGATATATTCATTCTTTCCTTACTGATAAATCCAGAACCATGAGAAGTATCTCCTTTAGTTGATCTAATGTATAGACACACTTAACATGGGAGCATTCCTTGATGGGGCTCTGATTGTGCTTTGTCAAGAAAATTTAAATCTCTGTTTTGAAAGCATAAGATTATATCTAGGGTTCAAAATTGGTTTTGTTTGGTTTTTAAAATTTAGAAAGTACCGGTTTTAAACATCCACAAATGACTAGGTGATCTCTAAGGTCCTTATAGTGCGAAAGCGCAGCGTAATCACGTCTGAGACTGCTGGTATCGCAGAGGGGCAGGTGGGGTGGTTTTAGGAAAGAATAGCCAGCAAACACACACACACACAAAATATGTACAGATAGAGTTAAAAATCAAAGTTTCTTCTGAAATATTTAGGAGGAAATATCACCAAGGAGGACAGGAAACATAAGTTGACTTTGCAAAAGGTTTGGATTATCAAAAAAGTATTTCTCTATCAAGTGTTCAACAACAGTTCTCAGTTTTATAGTATTAAGACAGTTAATGGGAAAAAAAGTGTGTCAGGAAATACTGGGTATACAGAGGACTACTTTGGAGTCACTAAAAATGTATATATATTTATGTGTGTGTATACACACATATGTACACACAGATATATATACACACACAAATATATATACAGTCACATGGGGAAATGACCACAATATTGTTAAATGAAAAAGCAGATTTAAAAACACCATGATCTTAGTTTTATAAATATGTGTCAAGATAGAAAAAAAAACCTGGAAGTAAAAACATAAAAATTCTAGTAGTAATTGTCTCTGGGTGTAATTACATTTGATTTTTTTCTGTGTATTTTTCTATAATTAAAGATTCATTTTTACAAGGATTGTGTATTTTATAACTAGAAGAAACAGTAAGGCCATTTCCATTTGGGAGGAAAAGGGATTGTGGTTCTAATTCATAGTAAGGGTCCTGTGCACTAATCATCAGCTCGATTCCTATGAAGTAATAAAATGTCCAAGGCTTTGCTGATCTGCACAGCTGAACTCGTCTTAAGCCAGTTCTCAGTTCTGTTGAATGAAACTCAGAGTGAACTCTCCATCCTTCACCTTCACCGTCGCTTCACCCCTCCCTTCAACTTGTGCAGTGCAGTGATCTAGAGCTAGATCTGATTAACCTCCTGCTGCACATCTGGAGAACCTCCGACCTGTTCAGAGATGGCGGAGGAAGAACCAAGCCAGCCACAAATTACATTCTGTGCCGTTAGCTACTGAGTCATGTGCTTTGTTATTGTTGTTGTTAATGCTTTAGCTTCTTTTAGTTTTCTGACCCTTTATTAGTAAACTACACCACAAAAATCCAAGTGTATTTATTACAGAAGTAAACCTTCACTTTGGTACCAGTGAATTTATATCCCCAGTGGAGTTTAATTGGAAAGCACTGCACTGCCAGATCAGCTGCCTCCTGTGTTTACTTGTTTGTCATGTAACAAGGTCTTGCTTGCAGATGGAGTAGGGACCCGAGATATTGGTCTATCAAATAATTCTAAATCCTGTACATTGTCAGGAAGATGGCAATGTTGTCCTTTTCACTGGATACCTCCTACGCTAGAGGTACTTTCGCATACTAGTTGATGTGAAATTTGTGCATTTACTTCTCTTTTTCAGGTGGTTACGGACCATCTCTATCATCTTGTTCTTGAATAAACAGGATATGCTGGCAGAAAAAGTCTTGGCGGGGAAATCAAAAATTGAAGATTATTTCCCAGAGTATGCAAATTATACTGTTCCTGAAGATGGTAAGATTTCAAAACAAGTTTATCCCAGTTAAGGAAAAGAATTAGTTGTTCTTTCAGTAGCCTTGTAACTATAATTCAAACAGTCCTGATGAATCTAGGAAATTCGATTAATTTAAATCAATTCTCTTGGCTACTGCCCCATCATAGAGTACTAAAATGTCCATTTAGGATTCCATTTGTAAACATTTCAGAGCTTGACTTTCCATGCAAACTGTGCAGCAGGAGAAAGGGCAGTTTGGGGTTTGAATATGTCATTTGCTAGGTAAGTTCTGCCTCTTGGTGCCTCAGTTGGGTCTGTTGTAAATGGGCCCCGTGTCAGCGCTTTACATCCACCCTCACGCTGAACCCTCACAGTAACCCTACGTGGGAGGTTCCGTTATTCTCATGTTTTCCTGTAGAAAGTGAGGCTGAGAGAGGTAAGGTCTCTCCTTCAAGATCACTTAAGTGGAGGCTGTGAAGGCAAGGCAGTCTTTGGACCCTTTATTCCCGAGCCTTCGCTTTCAGCCACGATGTTTACATCTCTTGTCTCCAGCAATGACTTTGGCTACAATATTGGTGATTTCCATCAGGCTGACCAGCCACCCCGGGCCTCCAGAGACTGCAGGGGTTCCTGGGACTTTGGACTTTCAGTGCTAGAGCCAGAAGTCCTGTCCCTGGCAAAAGTGAAGAGTTAGTAACCCCATTTCCAATCCCTGCTCTTCAGTTCTGAGTATAGACTGGGCCACCAGAGTCTTGTAGGAGGGATTTGTTTACGGCAAAATAACACCACTTCTCAAAATTTGAATCCCAAACTAGATAAAGCAGAATGAAAAGGACTTTCCTAGAAACTTCAGTTAAGAAGTTGAGAGGGCCAGCCCCGTGGCTTAGTGGTTAAGTGCGCGCGCTCCACTGCTAGTGGCCCGGGTTCGGATCCCGGGCGTGCACCGACGCACCGCTTCTCCGGCCGTGCTGAGGCCGCGTCCCACATACAGCAACTAGAAGGATGTGCAGCTATGATGTACAACTATCTACTGGGGCTTTGGGGGAAAAATAAATAAATAAATTTATAAAAAAAAAAAAAGAAGTTGAGAAAATTCATCACCATCTCTGCACTAACCTCAGCCAGCCTGGTGGTGTGCTTTCCAAGGCTAAGATAGTGGGCCGCCTGCCTAAGGGCAATCATCAGAGCACCACTTGTGTTGCCCTCTCTGTTGCTGGATTACCAGTCTCTCAGCAAGCCGGGTCTTCTTTAACTTTCCCAGTAACCAGTCCCCGACATCCCCTCATACCCGTCCAGTCAGTACTCAGCTCTGTGGAGCTTACCTCCAAAATGCCCACTATGACATGCTCTTCCTTCTTTCCCTCCTCATGGCCTTGGTCCTGGCCCTCCTTTCCCTCATATCAGCTATGGATCTGGTCAATGTACCTCCCTGCCCAGGCTCCCTGATTCTGGTCACCCAACTTTCCAGAACATTCTCTGAGCTTCTGCCAAAGTCATCTTTTTGAAACACAAACACAACCCTGCTTATACTCCCTACCAACAACGGCTTCATCTCACCATAAGTTGAGGCCAAACCTAGCCTGGCCAGGAAATACTAAAAGCTATCCTCCCCGACTACTGTCAGTGGATACTGAGATCCCCCCACACTCGGTGGATCCTGTGCTCCTCCTCCCACAACCGCAGCAGATCCTGTGCTTGCCCCCTCCTCAATGGATCCCAGATGCTCAGTGGTTGCTGTGCTCCTCTCTCTCTCCCATCTGCGTAGCAGGCACCTGCCCTGGGCTGAGCTTGGCAGGTCTCCAGGTCACTCCTGACTCAGCACCTGCGGGGCTCCCCATCCCTGCTCCATGTGAGTGATGATGTAGTCACAATAGTTGCAGCAGAGGAGGAAGAGTTTGGAGCCTAGACTTTAGGAAAATAGATTTCATGGAATCACAGAAAATATAGACTGATCCCATGAACTTACAATCTCTGTGGGAAGAAGTCTCAGGAAGGGCCTAGGGTCAGAGTAGTCACTACAGTTGATTTCAGTTAGGGGCTGCAAATGCCTGAGTCTGTGGGAGGAACCGGGAAGAGAGGGTTTCCCTAAGAACAAGGCTGAAGGAATGAGCACAGCCACTCCTGAACCACCGCCCTGGGCCTGGCGCCCGGCTCCTGGGAAGCGGCCGAGTCCTCCTCCTCGGGAGAGATCTGAAGGTGAAGCCAGTGTGGGGATGGTCAGTGTTTAGGAAGATGCTCTCATTTTATTTGAGTGGAAGTTATCCCCCTACACCACCAAAAAAAAGTTTTATCAGAGCTATAACTGTTAAAATGAGTTGAGAGAAGAGAGGAATGAAAGTTTCATTTTAGGTTTTTGGCCTGCCATCCATGTGTTTCAATGCTGAGTCCAACTTTGTGATTCCTTTTATATTTTCCATAGAGTTGTATCTTTGTTTCACATCACTTACATAAATTCCACTTGTAATTTCTGCAGCAACACCAGATGCGGGAGAAGACCCCAAAGTTACAAGAGCCAAGTTCTTTATCCGGGATCTGTTCTTGGTAAGCGATTTTATTAACCTTTGTTCTCCTACCACCTTGGAGTTACATTGTTCTTTGTAATTTGAAAATTACTTACCCTTTCATGATCTCATTTCTTCTCCCCTAAAATTATGAGAGATGAGAGAAGGCATTGTTACTTCATCTCCTAGCTGAGCACACTGAGGTTCAGAGAGGTTAGACTTCTCACCTCAGGTCACACAGTTTCCAAGCAAGGACAGCGAGCGCCGTGCTCTTCCCATGTGCACAAGGCCTCCAAGAATGGCGCTGAGAGGAACGGGACCCTGTTCTTTATTGTATTTTCTAAGAAGGAAAAGAGTCCTTCTGCAGGGTCTGAAACACCAGCACCCACACCGGGCTCTAACTCTTCCTCCATTCAACACTAAGAGACTAACGGTTGACGTGCAAGTGGACCTGCTCAAATTCAGACATTTCCCTTCTTTTTTCCTCTTTATTTTGAGATGATTTTAAACTTACATAAAAAGTGAAAGAATCATACAAATAACTCCCATCTACTCATCACCCAAATGGACCAACTGGTCAAATTTTGCCACATTTGCTTTATCTATCTAATGTTTTTCTTTTGAATAACTACAGCGTGTTATGAGTTTTCCTAGCTTGAAACTAGTAAATGCCAAGACATACCCGAGGGCATGTTGCCGGTCATACCCGAACAGCCCTTGGCACATGTCGACTCTGTGCTCCTGGAGAAGTGGGACTCTTAGGCCAGTCTGCAGCAGGGATGGCCCATAATCTGCCGGGCGCTTCCATGGGACCAGATCCTCAGGAATCCCTTTCTCTACCCTCTTCCCACTACGCCCCCTGTGGATTGCCTCTTGAATCCTACACTGAGTTAGAAAGTAACAAGGATAAGAAACCAAGTCCCCAAAGTGAGTTTTGAGGAACAGGAGTCCCCGGGAAGTTCCCGGGTAGCACCGGGAAAGGGCTCTGTAGTGAATAAACCTGG
Source organism: Diceros bicornis minor (assembly GCF_020826845.1). NCBI lineage: Eukaryota > Metazoa > Chordata > Mammalia > Perissodactyla > Rhinocerotidae > Diceros > Diceros bicornis. The sequence continues at coordinate 11,483,122 of NC_080755.1, read as the reverse complement.
AAGAGGCTGTGTAAGTAAAGTGAGAGGGTCCCCATCCTCAGACTGCTCAGGACCTGTGCTCTGCTGATGTGCACTGTGAATCTCTTCAGTAAGGGAAATGAGCTTGTGGTAAATCAAGGGCTCTCTTTTTTGAGAAGCAGTTTACAAGACCATAAAATATAAAAACATAAGCAGTGTTCCACAAAATGCTGTTCTAATGAGAACTAGAAATTAACAAAGTGTGCAAATCAGGCATTTAGATAAAGACTAGAAAGAGAGCTGCACTCTCCCCAAAATGAATGGGCATGCCTCCACCATTCAGACCTTGGGCAGAAACCTTTTATTCTCTAACAGTGGACAAAACCTGGTTTATATGCAGTTTGCAAATCGGGGAAATAAAGGCATGGGGGTATTGATGTACATTTTTTATTGTGGAATTTGTCTGGGCCTGTCTGAGAAGTTTTGTGTTGGCACCCGTAACCTCAGATTTAGAAGGCAGCCAGGGCAGGTGGCAGAATTGGTTATTTATCAGTATTTAGTCTGGACAGGAGCAAACCTTGGGTGAAACAATAACTTTGGTAATACAGGGCCCCAAGAGGGGGATTAGGAATGAAGGGTACAGATGGAGCAGGAGAGGTAGTGGGAGGCCCTGTCTGTGAGAAGGGGATAGGTGGGTTTGGGCACAGAAGGGAGAGGGCACAGTGAGAACTTCTCTGGGAGAAAGGGCTTGTGCCATCTGAGCTTCTCCTTAGATGTCATCACAGAGGAGGTGCTGACCACCAGGAGGTTTGTCCCAGACCAGGTCACTTCTTCCCGTGATGGGGAGGCAAGAACCATCCCCAGAGCACAAGGAACTTAGACTAGAGGAGCCAGGAGGAGGAAGGGCCAGGTGGTCAGCCCCCAGCGTCCCACCAGTCACCGTCAACCAGTCCTGTCCCTCAAACTGGAAACCACCAGCAAGCCTGAGCCCAGACCTGGGCCCGAGTCTCCTCCAGGGCCAGTGAGGCCCAACCGTTTTTTTTCCCATTGTGATCTTCAAGTAAATTCTTTGGCTTTCTTTTCCATTCACTCATTCATTCATTCATTTATTTATTTATCCCTTTATCTCTTTATTTTTATTGTGGTAACATTGGCTTATAACATTATATAAATTTCAGGTGTACATCATTATATTTTTATTTCTTTGTGGACTGCATCATGTTCACCACCCAAAGACTACCATCCATCACCATACACATGTGCCCAGTCACCTATTCTACTCTGCTCCCTCCCCCCTTCCCCTCTGGTAACCACCAGTCTAATCTCTGTGTCTATGTGTTTGTTTGTTGTTGTTGTTCTTATTTTCTACTTATGAGTGAAATCATATGGTATTTGACTTTCTCCATCTGACTTATTTCACTTAGCATAATACCCTCAAGGTCCATCCATGTTGTTGTAAATGGCAAGATTTCATCTTTTTTTATAGCTGAGTTGTAGTCCATTGTGCATATATACCACATCTTCTTTATCCATTCACCCATTAATGGGCACTTGGGTTGTTTCCAAGTCTTGGCTATTGTGAATAATGCTGTGTGAACATAAGGGGTGTATATATCTCTATGTATCAGTGTTTTCATGTTCTTTGGATAAATACCCAGTAGTGGAATAGCTGGATCATATGGTAGTTCTATTCTTAATTTTTTGAGAAATCTCCATACTGTTTTCCATAGTGGCTGCACCAGTTTACATTCCCACCTGCAGTGTATGCGAGTTCCCTTTTCTCCACATCCTCTCCAACACTTGTTATTTCTTGTCTTGTTAATTATAGCCATTCTGATGGGTGTGAGGTGATATCTCATTGTAGTTTTGATTTGCATTTCCCTAATAATTAGTGATGTTGAACATCTTTTCTTGTGCCTGTTGGCCAGCTGTATACCTTCTTTGGAAAAATGTCTAAGATCTTTTGCCCGTTTTTTAATTGGGTTGTTTCTTTGTTGTTCAGATGTATGAGTTCTTTATATTTTTTGATATATTAACCCCTTATCAGATAAACGGTTTGAAAATATCTTCTCTCAATTGTTAGGTTGTATTTTCATTTTGTTGATGGTTTGTTTTGCCCTGCAGAAGCTTTTTAGTGTGATGCAGTCCCATTTGTTTATTTTTTCTTTTGTTTCCCTTGCCTGGTGAAACATGGTATTCAAAAAGATGCTGCTAAGACCGATGTTGAAGAGCATACTGCCTATATTTTCTCCTAGAAGTTTTATGGCTTCAGGTCTTACATTCAAATCTTTAATTCATTTTGAGTTAATTTTTGTGTACAGTGTAAGATAATGGTCTACTCTCATTCTTTTGCATATGGCTGTCCAGTTTTCCCAACACCGTTTACTGAGGAGACTTTCCTTTCTCCATTGCATGTTCTTGGCTCCCTTGTCAAAAGTTAGCTGTCCATAGATGTGTGGTTTATTTCTTGGTTCTCGATTCTGTTCCATTGATCTGTGTGCCTGTTTTTGCGCCAGTACCATGCTGTTTTGATTACTATAGCTTTGTAGTATATTTTGAAATCAGGGAGTGTGATACTTCCAGCTTTGTTCTTTTTTCTCAGGATTGCTTTGGCTATTCGGGGTCTTTTCTTGTTCCATATAAATTTTAGGATTCTTTGTTCTATTTCTGTGAAAAATGTTGTTGAGACTTTGATAGGCTTTAGGAAGTATGGACATTTTAACTATGTTAATTCTTCCAATCCATGAGCATGGAATATTTTGCATTTCTTTGTGTCTTTGATTTCTTTCAGCAGTGTTTTATAGTTTTCAGTGTACAGATCTTTCACCTCTTTGGTTAAATTTATTCCTAGGTATTTTATTCTTTTTGTTGCAATTGTAAATGGGATTGTATTCTTAATTTCTCTTTCTGCTACTTCGTTGTTAGTATATAGAAATGCAACTGATTTTTGTATGTTGATTTTGTATTCTGTAACTTTACTGTATTCATTTGTTATTTCTAATAGTTTTTTGGTGGACTTTTTAGGGTTTTCTATATATAAAATCATATCATCTGCAAATGGTGACAGTTTTACTTCTTCCTTTCAAATTTGGATCCCTTTTATTTCTTTTTCTTCCCTGATTGCTCTGGCTAGGACTTTCAATGCTATGTTAAATAAGAGTAGCGAGAGTGGGCATCCTTGTCAGGTTTCTGTTCTTAAAGGGATAGCTTTCAGTTTTTCACCATTGAGTACGATATTAGCTGTGGATTTGTCATATATGGCCTTTATTATGTTGAGGTACTTTCCTTCTATACCAATTTTATTCAGAGTTTTTATCATAAATGGATGCTGTATCTTGTCAAAGGCTATCTCTGCATCCATTGAGATGATCATGTGATTTTTATTCTTCATTTTGTTAATGTTGTGTATCACGATTGATTTGCAGATGTTGAACCATCCCTGCATCCCTGTAATAAATCCCACTTGATCATGGTGTATGATCTTTTTAATGTATTACTGTATTCGATTTGCTAGTATTTTGTTGAGGATTTTTGCATCCATGTTCATCAGTGTTAGTGGCCTGTAATTTTCTTTTTTGTGTTGTCCTTGTCTGGTTTTGGTATCAGGGTAATATTGGCCTCATAGAATGAGTTAGGAAGCTTCCCCTCCTCTTCAATTTTTTGGAAGAGTTTGAGAAGAATAGGTATTAAGTCTTCTTTGAATGTTTGGTAGAATTCATCAGGGAAGCCGTCTGGTCCTGGACTTTTGTTTTGCAGGAGGTTTTTAATTAACCGTTTTGATCTCCTTACTGGTGATTGGTCTATTCAAATTCTCTATTTCTTCTTGATTCAGTTTTGAAAGGTTGTATGATTCTAAGAATTTATCCTAGATAAATTCTAAGATTCTAATCTATCCTAGATTCTAAGAATTTTTTCTAGATTATCCAATTTGTTGGCATATAGCTTTTTGTAGTATTCTCTTATAATCTTTTGTATTTCTGAGGTGTCCATTGTAATTTCTCCTCTTTCATTTCTGATTTTACTTATTTGAGCCTTCTCTTTTTTTCTTGATGAGTCTAGCTAAAGGTTCATCAATTTTGTTTCTCTTTTCAAAGAACCAGCTCTTAGTTTCATTGATTTTTTTCTATTTTTTTTTTAGTGTCTATTTCATTTATTTCCACTCTGATTTTTATTATTTCCTCTCTTCTACTGATTTGGAGCTTTGTTCTTCTGTTTCTAATTCCTTTAGGTGCACTGTTAGATTGTTTATTTGAGATTTTTCTTGTTTGTTGAGGTAGGCCTGTATTGCTATGAACTTCCCTCTTAGAATCACTTTTGCTGTATCCCATAAATTTTGGCATGTTGTATTTTCATTTGTCTCCAGGTTTTGATTTCTCCTTTGATTTCTGCATTGACCCAATAGTTGTTCAGTAGCATTTTGTTTAATCTCCATATATTTGTGGCTTTTCCAGTTTTCTTCTTGTAACTGATTTCTAGTTTCATACCATTGTGGTCTGAAAAGATGCTTGGTATTATTTCAACCTTCTTAAATTTATTGAGACTTGTTTTGTGGCCTAATATGTGATCCATCCTGGACAATGTTCCATGTGCATTCGAAAAGAATGTATATTCTGCAGTTTTTGGATGGAATGTTCTGTATTTATCTACTAAGTCCATCTGCTCTAATGTGTCATTTAAGGCCAATGTTTCCTTATTGATCTTCTGTTTGGATAATCTATCCATTGATGTTAATGGCGTGTTAAAGTCCCCTACTATTATTGCGTTACTGTCTATTTCTCCTTTTATGTCTGTTAATAATTGCTTTACATATTTAGGTGCTCCTGTGTTGGGTGCATAGATATTTACAAGTGTTATATCCTCTTGTTTGATCGTTCCATTTATCATTTTGTAGTGCCCTTCTTGTCTCTTGTTTCAGATTTTGTTTTGAAGTCTATTTTGTCTGATTTAAGTATTGCTACACCAGCTTTCTTTTCATTGCTATTTGCATTGAGTATCTTTTTCCATCTCTTCACTTTCAGTTTGTGTCTTTAGGTCTGAAGTGTGTCTCTTGTATGTAGTATATATATGGGTCTTGTTTTTTTATCCCATGAGCCACTCGATGTCTTTTGATTGGAGCATTTAGTCCATTGACATTTAAAGAAGCTACAGATAAGTATGTACTTAATTGCCATTTTGTTACTTTTTTTCTGGGTGTTTTAGTAATTCTTCTCTGTTCCTTTCTTCTTCTCTTGCTCTCTTCCCTTGTGATTTGATGGTTTTCTTTAGTATTATGTTTGGATTCCTTACTCTTAATTTTTTACATATTTATCATGGGTTTCTGGTTTGTGATTATTACCATGAGGTTCATATATAATAACCTATGTAAGTAGTACTCTATATAAAATTGATGGTCTCTTAAGTTTGACTTCTTACTAAAAGCCCTACACTTTTACTCCCCTCCCCCATTTTATGTTTCTGATATCATATTTAGCCTCTTTTGTGTATGTGTATCTATCCTTTAACCTCTTATGGAAATAGATAATTTTAGTACTTTTGACCTTCATATTAGCTTTATAGGTGGTTGATCTGCTACTTCTACTGTTATATTTGCCTTTACCAGTGATTTTTTTTTCTTTGATAATTTTCTTATTCCTATTTGTGGTCTTCTCTTTTGCACTTAAATAAGTCCCTTTAACATTTCTTATAAGGACTTATAAATGTTATAAGTCCCTTATAACATTTCTAGTTTCTTGGTGATAAACTCTTTTAGTTTTTGCTTGTCTGGAAAACTCTTTATCTCTCCTTCCATTCTGAATGATAACCTTGCCAGGTAGAGTATTCTTGGCTGTAGGTTTTTCCTTTTCCTTTCAGCACTTTGAATATATCATGCCATTCCCTTCTAGTCTATAAGGTTTCTGCTGAAAAGTCAGCTGATAGCCTTCTGGGGTTTCCTTTGTATGTAACTTGTTGCCTTTCTCTTGCAGCTTTTAGGATTCTCTCTTTATCTTTAATTCTTGACATTTTAAGTATAATGTGTCTTGGTGTGGGCCTCTTTGGGTTCATCTTGTTTGGTGCTCTCTGTGCTTCCTGTACCTGGATGTCTGTTTCCTTCTTTATGTTAGGAAAGTTTTCAGCTATTATTTCTTCAAATAGATTCTCTGCCCCTTTGTCTCTCTCTTCTCCTTCTGGGACACCTATAATATGGATGTTAGTGCACTTGATGTTGTCCCAGAGGTCCCTTAGACTGTCCTCATTCTTTTTAATTCTTTCTTCTTTTATCCGTTAAGCTTGGGTGATTTCCGCTGCTGTTTCATCCAGCTCAGTGATCCATTCTTCAGTCATCTACTCTGCTGTTGTGTCCCTCTAGTGAATTTTTTATTTCCATTATTGTATTCTTCAGTTCTGATTGGTTCTTTTTTATATTTTCCAATTCTTTGTTGAAGTTCTCACTGTGGTCATCTATTCTTCTCCCAAGATCAGTGAGCATCCTTATGACTGTTAGTTTGTACTCTTCATCAGGTAGATTATGTCTCTTTTGTTTAGTTCTCTTATTTGGAACATATTCCTTTGTCTCCTCATTTTGCCTACTTCTCTGTGCTGATATCTATGTATCAGGTAGATCAGCTATATCTCCCGATCTTGGAGATGTGGCCTTATGTAAGAGATGCCTTATGGGGCCCAGCAATGTGCTTCCCTCTTGTCACCAGTTCTAAATGTTCCAGGAGTGTCCCCTGTGTGGGCTACGTGTGCCCTTCTGTTGTGACAGAGTTGCTGTTGCTGCGGGCACAAGGGTAGGCTAGGCTGACCCCTGGGCCAGCTGGTTGTAAGGCTCAGCTGTGTGCGGCTGCTACAGTCACTTTAGTCACTTTATTGGGTGGGGTGAGCCCCAGCACAGCTGGCTGCAAGGTCTAATAGCACGCACCTTCTGTTGTTTTGCTGTTTAGTGAGTCAGGCCCCCAGTGTGGCTGGTTTCTAGGCTCAGGGGCTCACAATTGCTGTAGGCCTCTGGCCTGTGAGGCTGTTGTCAACTCTGTCAGGAGTGCAGCTGGGTGGGGCCAGCCCCAGGCATGGCAGCAATCATTTCAGACATTGGAAGGTGGGGCAAATCCCCAGTGTATCTGTTTGAGAAGGCAAGTGGCACCAGTCAGCTGCAACCAAGCCCCACCGCCCACAGGCCCACACACCCCGTCAAGTCAGTCCTGCCCTGCACACATGCCCTGTCCCACAAAGTGGACCCACTCACCCTGCTGCAGAGGTCCCACACAGCCTGCCAACGCAGGCCCGCCCCTCGTGCACACCCTACCCCGCCGAGGTGGACACACTCGCCCCACGGCAGAGGTCCCACCTACCCACCTAAGTAGGTCTACAAGTTGCTGGAGGGCTTGCTGTTGGGTGGAGCCAGTCCCAAGGGCAGGCTATCCACCCTTGCTGAGCTGGATTAATCAGTGCTCTAGTGGACGGGGCCAACCCCTGCACTAATAGGCCAGGGGAAGAAATCCAATGGCGTCTGCCAGCACCTGTGTCAGCACGCCTGTACTAGATCACAAAAATGGCTGCCGCCAGTGTCTCAGTCCCTGGAGAAGTAGGCCCAGCCACCTCCTGCCTCCCTGAGATGCGCTCATAACTTATCAAGCAACTGTCTTTTACCAAAGGACTATGCACCTTTCTTTCTGGTGATTTTGTGTTGGTTTCCAGAACCGGTGAATCTGTGCGTGGACCTTCAAGAGCAGGCTTTTCTTTGTCTTATGTTCAATAGCTTTTCTGAGGGTATTCCCTGTTGGTTTTAATAGCCATCAAAGCCAGGCATTGTGGCACTTGTCTCGGTTGTGCTGAATTCAAAGGCTGCTTATTGTGGCATAGATCTCCCGCTCAGATCTCCCACTCCTCCAGGAAAAGCTTTGCACCTTAAGATTGCTCCCAGCTGTGAAGCACCATGGCTGGAATGTGGTTTTTCCCTCAGCAGAGGGGTATTTCTGCCTCTTCCAACCCTGTCAGTGTTGTCCCTTGTTGTTCTTTTTATCCAGTTTCCAGTTCCCTCTCAGAGGTAATTGTTCCATAGGTAGTTGTAAATTTGTTGTGTCTGTGGGAGGAGATGAGTTCAGAGTCCTCCTACGCTGCCATCTTCCCAGCAATCTCTGAAGCCCAACCTTTTAAAGCAGAAGGCGGTGAGTGTGAGATTGGCTCCCTGTGTCTTGACGCTCTTAGCATCTGTTAGAAGCAGCCTGTATTTTTTCAGGCTATCTTCCTTGTATTTTACGAGCTCCCCTCAGATTTCCTTTACCTGCAACATTGTTTCCTAGAAGCGGCCTCAGAGAGTTGGGCAGCAGCCAGGTGACCCAGCCAGGCAGATCTGGAACTCCCTAGTTTTCCTTGACAAGCTTATTTCTGTCCTTTTTAATGCAAGACAGTGTGTTTAGAGATTTAAACCATTTGAATTTTGCAAACTGCAACAGGCTTTGTAATGACTCCATTCCTTAAATTTTTGTTGCTCCAGGCAGGGACGAACTCGTCAGATTATTACAGAAGAAAGCCTCTTTTTTCATTCATTGACTACGCACTTACTGTGTGTGTGCCATGTGCCTCACCGGGTGCTTTAGAACTAAAAAGATATGCAACCTACACATTTCAGTGTCCATAAGTAAAAAATTTTTAAAAATTGCTCAAGAGAAGCCCAACCATTGCTAAAAACAAGTGTCTCCCCCTAGGTGGAGTTTCCCAACCTGGTGAACATTTTCACAACAACCCTGCAGGGGCCCTGGCATTTCTCTAGCGACTGTTTTCCAAGATGCTTTGCAGAACAAGAAGGTGGGGGGATGAGAGGACATCCAGGGATTCCTGGGGGCACCTATGAGGAAAGTTCCACATGACCTCTGCATTAGCCTGCTTGGGCTTGGCTAGAACTCCAAGATCAGGCATCAGCAGGGTTGGTTTCTCCTGAGCATCTCCTTGGCTTGTAGATGGCCATCTTCTCGCTGTGTCTTCACATGGACTTTCCTCTGTGTGTGTCTCCATGTCCTAATCTCCTCTTCTTATGAGTTCACCCATCTTATTGGATTAGGGCCCACCCTAATGACCTCATTTTAACTTAATTACCTCTTTAAAGACCCTCTCTCCAAATACAGTCACACTCCAAGGTGCTGGGGGTTAGGACTTCAACATATGAATTGTGTCCCCCAATTCAGAGGGACACAATTCAGCTTATGACAGCCTCTCTCCACACTGCCTCGCCTAGCTTCATCATGCACATGTGCATGTCACACCAAGATGTCCTCACAAATCATGACTGATGAAATTTAACTCAGTGTTTCTCAGTTATTCGGCCACAGAGCACTTTTCTCCCAGAACACCATGAACCTTCCATTGCTAGCCAAGGGACACCCCTTGGAACCTGAATTTCTGTGTGGAGGAGGAGGCAACATGACTGATGCACTCTCCATGCAGAACCACTAGTCATATGTGGATATTTAAATTTAAATTAATTAAAATTAAAACTAAAAATTGAGTTTCTCTGTCGCATCAACTAGTAATAGTGGCTACCATATTGGCAGGGCAGATATAGAACGTTTCTATTATTGCACAAAGTTCCATTGGAAGGCACTGGTTTAGACTTTCATTTCTGGAAAATTCTACCCTGAATTCTACTGGCTGTCTTTTAAATGTACATCCTGTTTCAACTGAACTCTAAGCTTCTGTGGGCAGGAGGTAGGCATAAGGTTCTCCAGCAGTGTGTTCAGGATTTAAACAGTCCCTACGGCTGTGTTCCTATGTCACACGAACAAGACAACTACTCCAAATCCTCTAGTCTGTAATGAAAGTGTTACCTAAATTCTTCTCCAAGAATTAACGGGGTAGGGGCAGCGTTCACATGTACCCCTGGGCATGGTAGCCAGGGCCCCACAGCACAGACGGCTCTTTTTTTGCAGAGGATCAGCACGGCGACAGGGGAGGGCAAACATTACTGCTACCCGCACTTCACCTGCGCCGTGGACACGGAGAACATCCGCCGGGTGTTCAATGACTGCCGTGACATCATCCAGAGGATGCACCTCAAACAGTACGAACTCTTGTGAGGCGGCCCCGGGGCGGGTGGCGCGCCTTCTCGGGCCTTCTCCCCGCCCGCCTCTCCTCTCTCAGCAACCCCACCAGGCAGAGCATTTATTCCAGGACTGCCTGTCAGACCCCAGTCATGGTAGAAAGTAGTGAGTTCCCAGTTGCATCCAGCTGCCCTGTGTCCCGTTCTGTGTTGGCTCTGTGTGTGACCACCAAGCCTCTGGCTACCTCTGTTCCCCTCAGGTTTGGTTTGTAGCTTTTGTTTTCATTGAACACGGCCTTCCATGGCCTCCCCACCTCCACCAACTTGTGTCACTGCAAACCATCCGCTCTCCCTTGGGTGACACTGCAGTGAAATCTCTCTGGGTGGGGACCTCTTTTATTCATCCATTCAGTGATTTATTGATTCATCAAGAACTTGATAGATGGCGGAGAACGCACTTTATTCCGAGTGATCAAGCATGATTGTAGAGGCTCCTGTATGATGCGGTGGGCCACACGCTTTCTGGTTCTCGCTTTAAGAAGCTGCAGGTGGACAAGTGGCCGCCCCGTCTGATCTGCACTGACCTAAGCCTTAGAGTAGACTCCAGGCCACAGAGTGGAAAGAAATCCTTTTTTAGTCATATTGAGAGTCGCTGCCAGCCTCAGGCATCTGAATTAGAGCTACTTTGAGCCTTTTACATTTAGGCAGAAAACCTACCACATTCACTACTGCAGAGTGTGTCCTGACTAAAAATGATTCTCTAGACGTTCACAATGCTTCGGCAATAGTCTCCTTCCATATGTTCTTTTTATTGTTGGTTTATTATACTGTACAGACCACAAAATGTAATATTATTTTGTATAATTACTAAAGAAAAATCCTTGTAGATCTTTGTGCCTTGATTATGGCTATACCTGTAAAAGAAATGTGTTTTTATTGTGCTGAACAGCTAAATGTCAACATTACCTGCCACTTACTCAGAAAAAGGGAATGAATGGTATGTGTAGAATTTAGGATATTTAGGTTGGTACTTTTTAAAATACTCCTTGATAAGAAAATAAATGTATATAAACTATACACGTTAATCACATCTTACAAACAATGCTCTACCAACATCACAGGCTTCTTTCAGGGAACCAAGGATGTTTTTTCTCTCCAGACAATAAATTTCTCAATTACTTTGCTATTGAAAGACTTTTACAAGTTCTCTGACTAGGGACTAGGTCAACCATTCCCTTAGTCTGAGCTTTGAACCACTTACTTGACCACAGGTTCTGCTGTAAACAAATAGCAAGAAGAAGACACGAGCACGTCAGCGTTTGTGTCTGACTTAGGAGAATCAAAGCAGGCAGCTTCATCAGTCTTCTGAAGAAGAAACATTACAAAACCTTTATTTGAAAAATAAAGTCAAAATATATGGCTGTTTCTCAAACTTAAAAGATCTGCAAATGCAGCCTCAAGAGTTCTGGTACAGTCCGAAATCTAGAGCACAAGAATCACTGTAGCAGTGACGTTCCATGTTCTAACCACAGCCTCAGCTTCGAAGGTAGTTTTCTTTGGTCGAAAATAATCTGTAAAGATTATTTCAACAAAACAACTCCAGAGAAGTGATAGCCTCGCGTTACTTCATTAATTTCCTTTTAGTCTTTGCTTAATATTTTCAAGTTTACTCTATAAATCAGCATTTCATAATCCTTTATAAACGTATCCACATTTAAATACTACTTTTCCATGAAAGAAAGGATGACAACTTTATAGACAATCAATGCAAAAAACACATTTTATTTCATTATCACCAAATTCCTGCTCCTCTCATCCTTAACGGTTTCATAAAACTCTCAGTTGAACTGAGACATACAAAGTGGAAATTATTTTCAGATTCCATTGCAGTTTCAAAGTAAAACATGAAAAAAAACTGAAGAGAGACATCCCCACACATACACAAAAAATGAAACTGTATATTGTTATGTGCATTATTACTCAACGACTCCCCTGTAACTAAACTTTCTATTTAAAAGCTTGATTAAAGAAAGAGCCAGACTCAGAAAAAAACACAAAAAGAATATATTTTATCTGGCTTAAAATTATAAAGACATATTTATTTTTAAATATCAAAAGCCACTTCTTAGTCCATTTTTCAAGTTTCTTTTAATCATTGATAGGCATTAAATTCAGCTTTAACGACTTGGTCTGCTAGAGAGAAAATTACACATATCTAAAAATCTGATTCCATTAATTTAGCACAGAAGTACAAAAGTCTGTGACAAAAATATATTCCTGCTTGTAGCATCTGTACTTTTAAGTGTACAGCTTTACAATATATAGGAATTTGAGAACCACTTCATAGGAGGAGAGAAGCAAACCCATGTCTGTGTACACCTACTCCCAAGTGTATTCCAGGGCTGCAGCCCATCTTGGGGAGGAAAGACTGTCTAGTGCATGCAAGTGATGCCATCAACAGCTTTTACATATTGTACAGATATCATCTTGGTTATACACATATTTGATAAAATGAGAAAACAGACTTGTTGTAGAGTACATGTTCCATTTTTACAGCATGAGAACAGCACAATCAACTATTCATTCTGCAGTAATTTGCATCAGTGATTTAGAATTTCTATGATGTGCATAAAGACAGCCTACCTTGGTCTCATCTCACTTAAGCACTGCCCGAAGTTCAGTTTCTTTGGCTTTGATATTTATTACTAAATGCAAAAAGTCTCCTGCTCTTCATGTTGTCTTAGGTTTTCTGAGCAGGTTCCAACCAAGAAGACAAGGTGAGCCTAGAAGCCCAAAGTGAACTAATATGAGGACCACAAGGAACCCAGCTGCTCCACAGTATATGATCAGAACCGTGTCCTCAAAGGGGAGGTAGCACTTGGCAAGGGCATAGTCTGTGGGCGTGATGCTGCCCTGGAAAGGAAACGAGAACATTAGGCTGCAGTGAGAGCTCCACGCCCCGCTCCAGCACAACAGTCTGACTCAGAGACAACAGAGGAAGGCAGCCTTCTTGGCTTACTCAGGTGAGACTAAGAGGGCACACCTGCAGCCTACACAAGCCACCGCCCACCAACTACAGGCATGAGCGAGAGAAGGGAAGTCCAAGGGTGCTGAGTGGATACGGTCTGTGGGGCTGACCTCTCCGTTGAAACTAGCCCCCAGCACAGTCGGTTCCTCTAAAATGTAGTGGGCACACATGAGAGAGATTCAGAGGCATAGAGATTTAGTTCAATGGTCATTGGGGGACAAGGAGTACGAGGCTATTTTTCATGCCACTTGAGGCTAAAATAGGCACTCTGTTACCTAGAAATACATGTGCCAGTGGCATCTCGGTGGGCTTTTTCCTTTTTTGGTAGACATTTTTGCTATGTGGAATGACAGTGGAGAATGTTTTCATTTACTTTGCATTTGAAAACATGAAGTTTTCCCTATCTTTTGATGAAGTGAAAGTACCTGACATAAAAGCATTATGAACTGGATGCTGGAACCATGGGTAAAAGAAAGGAGCTGAAACATGAGATGGTCACTGAGTGAAACACCTTTAGTCAACCTGCAGGAGCTGGAGCACTGCTCTGCCAGGGCAGGTGCACATGTTTGGAAAGACATGATGACTGAGCACAGCTAATGAAGAAAGGATCCTGTTTCCTTAGAAAACTACACACAGAGCCGAATATCAGAGGACGCTGCTGTCCCTGAGGGAGAAAACTCTGTAAGATGGTCCTCCCTCAGGCCTCCAGTAATAATGCCGTGTCTATTTGTCCCCAGAGCGGTGTTCAGACAGAGGGCAGTGTATCCAGCTAAGTGTGCGTGTGGTGTGGGGGAAGTTCATTTATGGCTTTTGTATATTTTTACAGATTGCAGCAATTAAATAGTTGATTACTGTGTTGATTTAAATACTTATGAAAGCTTTCTGACGAAAATAAACATTCACATTACCATGATGAAACTGGGGTTGTTTCTGTTCCTCCAACTGAAAGACGGGACGCTGAGCTCGGGGGTCCCGGCCCCGTGGAGCACCTCGCAGGCGCTGTGCGTGTGGCCGCTCAGGACCAGGCGCGGCCGGAGCCACCACAGCAGCTACCGCGTCCAGGGAACAGAACAGGTGGTTAGTGCTTGGATGGAGCCTTGCCAAGGCCCAGAGCCAGGCCACCGCTTACGTCGTTAAATAGGAAATCCTTACTTGGTAGGACTGCTCTGTTTTTTCCTTAAAATCCTTTGGTTTGTTTAGACTCTATCAAAATTAAGTTCAGGCTCTTTGGGAGAATCTACTCTTCTTATCCCAGATTTTATATTTTTTAATTATATTTTACTTTTATAAATATTTTTATAAATTTATCTCATAAATATATTTATAACTTATTTTACATAAATATGATTTATTACATTATATATTATATAAATATATATTTAAGAAAGCACATCTTAACTAAGTCCCTAAAAATTTAACTCTAAGTCCCATTCACATTTCCAAATACATTTAGGTTAGTGGAAAAACTTTGAATAAAGAATAGCTGAGAATATTATTAACTTGATATTAGGAAATAGAAGTGGATTTACTGAGGGGGAAAAAAGGAACAAATGATGAAATGAAAATCTGAGATATTGCCAACACCCTGGCCCCGTCCTCGGGTCAGTAACTGTGAAAGTCATCTGTCTTCCGGTCAGCATCGGGACAGGAGCAAACCTTTTGCGAAGCCTCCCGAGAAAGCACATCGTATCTCTCCTTAAAGGGGATGCCCCTTTCATCCGGAGGTGCCGCGTCCTCCCCAGAACAGTTAGCGTCGCTCCTCCGGTAAAGTGGAAAATGCTGTCCAGGGTTTAGAGAGGAGTCAGATGTGACTTCATGAGATTCTGGGTGGCTCTGCCAAATACACGGGGCCACTTTCTCCCCCGCTCACCTGCAGAAGGACTGGGGCGGATGCTGGCAGCGGGGGCCCATCTCCACACCCGGTGGAGCGATGCTCCTGCTGGTCAGAAATCAGTTAACAGGGAACCCAGCCCTCACTGAATGGTAGGAAGGGAAGAGGGATCTGAGAGATTGACAAAGCACAAAGAGCACCGACTGGCTGTGCCTTAGAAGACGCCAGACCGGGCACCTGTGCCGTTGAGAGGATCTCCTACCTCTCGGGAGCAATTCAGTTGGTGAGAAATCGCGATGAGCTCAGCCTCTGCTTCAGAGCAGATGTTGCAGCCGTCCCCTTCCAGTGCGACGCTGTTGACCAGCACGAAGCTGAAGCAGACGGGAGCGAGAAAGTCAGGGCCACTGGGCTCCCCACCGTCTCCTCGCAATACTGTCCCCGCGAAACAAAAGCCAAGTACCCACAGTGGGAAGAAACATGCCCCAGAATGGCTTTAAATCTCAACTCAACTATTCTGTGTTTTTAGGTACGAGTTGATATTAAGAAAACAAAATAGCATTACTCGGAGTGGAGTCCAGGATATGGTAAAAGGATTTTTAACCCTGAGTTGTGAGAAATCCCAGATTACAGAAGCTCTGAGGTCAGACTACCACTACTCAACATCTAAGTATGTGTCCTTGGGCAAGTTACTTAGTGTATCTGTGCCTCATCTGTAAAATGGGGGTGTAATGGTACACTCATGCCATCAGCTTGTTGTGAGGATAAATGAAACAGTACAACACCATAGAACTGCCACTAGAAAGGACTCAGTAAGTGTTAGATACTGTTATCACCACGTAAAGTGAGCCACGGCCAACATTCAGTGACCTCCACCCACTCAGCAAACACGATGGGGGTGGTGTTGGGGGGGAGCCGCTGGTTAGAGCTAACTGGTATGGATAATCCCAAACTAGCATAATAACAAAGTCAGGTATGTTTATCCTTCGCAGTCACTTTACCTTAATTATATTTTATAGACTCCCATAAATATGCTTTTTTTCCTACACACATATCAACTGGGCATGAAGAAGGTACCTATTGGGTAAATACTGGTTGAAATTTTAAGAATTTAGAGATGAGGAGCTGAACAATCAAATGATCTGAAATATGATAAATGTGTTTAAAGTTTCTTGAACTCTCTGCCTAGGGAGAAATATCTCAAACTGTGTCAAGTCTCCATATGACTTAGGAAGGAAGCTACTAGAGACATGCCCTACAGGCAGAGGGAGCATCTGTGGAGAGCCCACTGCATTCTGGGCTCTGGGAGCTTCACAAAGGTTGTCTCGTTTGATGGGCCCAGTGAGCTGCTACGGCAAAAGTCAATGGAGTACCAGACACCCGCTGGAAGGATGTGATCAAAATAGGAGAAAACCTCCTCTCCCTCCTTTTCTCTCTCCACTAGGTCTGCAACTAGAATAATGTGTGTGGTCTTGTCCACTATGCTATAAACATGCACACGGACCAGAGAGAGTCCAGAGACAGATATGAACGTGGCCACACAGAGGGGGAACCAGTGCTGATGGTGAGACTAAAGGGTTAGGATGCTTTGATCTAAAAATCAAGGCTGATGGAAGTCGGGGGTGGGCACACAGCTCAGAGCACAGTGAACACACTTGCCACCAAATCCTAGGACACCATAACCACAGGAACATCCTTTATAAAGGGAAATCAGTAAACTTTGAACAAATAAAAAATACTCCTTTACAAAATGCGCTGATGAAATTTATATCACCTAAAGACAGTGCAAACAGAAAGAACAAAACTCCCTCCGTGGCTGGGAAGATTCCCTGTGGGCTGTTAAGGAAAACTAGAGTAGTGACTCCGATGGAGACCGTCAGCGAGGACAGCCTGAGGGTCCTTCCTCAGAAACTGTAAACCAAGCCAGACAGAGCACGAGTCTGACCCAGTGGGGCAGTCACCTGGGAAAAATTAAGTTTCCAAGGATTAAAGGTCTTCATAAGAATTCACAAATAATACTCACTTAATTCCTTTCCAAGAAAACAGCCTTTCAGGGTTGAAAACTTTCTCAAATCGTTTTATTTTGTACATGTTCATCCTACATTCAATGGTAAAGAGAAACATTTTTCAGAACAAGCCATTTTAGAACCTCTTGAGAGTTATCATGAACACGGAAAATGACTTTCAGGATTCGAGGGCCAGCCTAGCATCGTTAATTCAGAGCCCTAGCTGGCCCCAGGCTATCAAGGTGCAACTCTCAGCTCCACTACGGACTGACCGTGTGGCCTGGGGCAAGTGACTTAGTCCCTGGGGCCTCAGTTTCCCCACTGCTACAATCGGGTCGTGGTAAAAATTAAATGAGTTAATATATAGACGTAAAGTACTTAAAACAGGCTGGCACATCATAAGCACTATATAAATATTAGCTATTAAAGTCTAAATTATCTTGTTTTCTGATTTCCAAAGAAAATAATTGGCCATTAAATGTAAGTTTCAAGTTAGAACCACCCAAGGGCACATACAAATCATTCATTAAACAGAGATTTGTTGAGGGTGTAGATGGGCCAAGACAGTAATCCTTGCTCTCCTGGAGCTTACATCCCAGAGCTTACATCTTTCAAGGAATACAAATTTCCTCCATACAGCACAAATAAGGCTTTCACCTGAATTGTAGGTTTAAAATGACAGTTACCAAAGTTCTGATGGTGCAATGCTTTAGTGAACTACTTACTGGTAGTGGAAGCCAATGTCATGGTTGCCAGCAACCACCTTCAGCTGCACATGACGTGGGTGTCTGAACATTTTCTGAAACCGCTCAACATCGTCTGCCCAGGCCTGTGAGAGAAGGGCCACTGCCTGAGACCCAGAACCTTCTCTTCCCTGTGGCTAAAAATCATGCTCCTTATTTTGACAGTGAAAAGTTAATTCCCCTGTCCAAATCAGATGTTCATAAAGTTAACGTAGAACTTAGAATTTCTAATTCTATGTCATACTTCTTTTTCCAAGACTAACTTAACATTCTAATTTTTTAATTTGATGATAAATTTTGATTAAATATTATCCCCCATCTTAAAACATTCACTGGTGGGGCCGGCCCGGTGGCGCAAGCGGTTAGGTGCGCGCGCTCCGCTGCGGCGGCCCGGGGTTCGCTGGTTCGGATCCCGGGCGCGCACCGACGCACTGCTTGGCAAGCCATGCTGTGGCGGCGTCCCATATAAAGTGGAGGAAGATGGGCACAGATGTTAGCCCAGGGCCGTCTTCCTCAGCAAAAAAAGAGGAGGATTGGCGGATGTTAGCACAGGGCTGATCTCCTCACAAAAAAAACAAAAACAAAAACATTCACTGGTACCCTCAAAATATTTGGCACATACACCTATTATTTCAAAATCCCCTGAAGACCATTCATGGATCCCAGGTTGAGAATCACTTCCAATCTGGACATGTTATAAGAACAGGCTCTTAGGAAATGTCAGGTAAATTCACGTGTCTCGCCCAAGGCAAGGATGAGCACACCTCTCAGCATTAGCATTTCCCTGTGGCTACAAATATGGGAATGAGAACTGATGAGATGTGGGGGAAAGAAAGACAAAATTCAACAAATATGTCAAGATTATTCTGATATTAAAGCTTGAGAATTATGTTCACATAGTTCTTATTTTTATTAAGCCAAAAACATAATTGGACAAACACTCTAGGGAAGACAATACCCTAGTTAAATAGTAATCAACCTAAAAGTTTTAAATATGACCCAACCTGGGAAATATGCTGGATAGAGAGTCCTTCAATACATTTACAAAGACTTCACTTTAACAAATATTAAAGTCAGAATAACATAAAATCAGAATAACATAAAACTAGAAAACCATAAAAAACAAAGTGTTGCCGTTAATTTGCAAAAGCAACGTGTATATCTAACCTCATTTTATAACAAGTTGCTTTTTACATATAGCATTTCCATTATCTCAATTTAATTATGGACTAGATTACAACAAACATTGCAACCCTATAAACAGTGGGTTTCTATCATATTTAGACCAAGAGTTTCTTTGTACAGCTTTTGGATTTTCCTGGGAAACACCAATGAATTTTTTTTTTTTAATGTCTTCCAAAAACCATTAGTGACTGAACACTTTTAACTAAGTAGCAAGAACAACTTTTTTTTTTTTTTTTTTCTCATTAGTTTCAGGAATGTAATAAGCAAAGCATTCTGACAGCTAAAGTCAGAACAGCCTGTATCTTTGGTTTGTGGAAAGGCTTCCACCACCTCAATTCCGAGCCAGAGGTCTCAGCGATCCCTGAAGGTAGAGGAACCTTACACCAAGCTTCCATGGCTCCTTCTAGACCTCTCCCTCAGGAGAAAGAAAATAAGAGGAAAGTAGCAAGTACCTTTTGTAGCACAATTCTCATAATATAATGGCTCAATGGGTGTGTAAAGTCAAATTACATTTCAGTATGTATTCTGTAACTTTGGTGACCAATGAAATAGCTTCCACCTTGCCTATTTCTCCCTTTCCCAAGAGGTTCCTGGAAATATGCATTCCAACAAAGTGATGTCTGGCCAATCTACATATTTCCTACACAGACAAATATAAGATTAGCTATTCTAACTCAAGATTGGTGTTAGACACGGATCCTAATAATCTTCAAGACAGACTATACATTTGTAATATTGGTACTAAGCAAAACTTCCAACCCTGGCTGATATTGATTCATGGATTCTCTGGGCTGTCTATGCTGGACCCTCAAAGCAGGATTAGGGTGCCTGGATCGCAGGGTCCTACCTGGGAGGAGCTCCACTTCCCTTCATCAAAGATGTCCCCCAGAATGAAGATGACTTCTGGCTGCAACAACCACAGAGCTGTCTGGAAGGCTCTCTCCATTTGCCATTCTCTTGAGGTCAACAGGAAAAAGTAAGGCATCAGTCTGTTTTTTGCGTGGAGCTTACTGCTGTCTTATGGGCCATTTAAAAAGTGAACTAAATGATCCCATTCTCCTTCCATGGCTCCACCCTTACATTCCCATCCTCTGCTTGGAAGCGCCAGAGTCCATATCTGATGTAGGGAACAAAGGCACCAAAGGAGAATAGGGCTGCCCCTCCCACACATCTCAAAGACTGGCTTCCCCTATGTGGTACCCACAGATCAGGCCCCACACTGCACCCCAAAACCATCACTCAGTCATGAGAGCCCCGGGGATCTGAGAGAGCTTAATGCAGCTTCCAAAGATGCCCAATGTAGACTGATTTTGACGACATCGAGGAGATGATAGCATCTGGCTTAAGTTTCACTTCTTGAAGGGACCTCAACTTCCTTCCTGCCTTCAGAGTTGGGGGGAATCAATGACAGAAACAGACTAGCCAATATTAAAACTGTACATCCTGCACACTTTAGACATACAAGTAATCATCCCATAGATAAGACAAGCAAACAAAGAGACTGGGATCTGGAACCTGAGAGGCAGTGGCTTAACATCCCAGCTCCATTCACCAACCAGTGGTGTGGCCTTGAGAATGTTGCCTGCTTTCTCTGAATCCCAGTTTCTTTATCAGCAAATGGAGATAATAAAACCTACTTTCGCAAGATAGTTATGGGATTAAATGAGATAGCATTTGTAAAGTGCCCAGCACACAGTAGGTATTCAAAAATGTCAATGTTTTCTCAACCGTCCCTTTCTTCTCTCTAACCAACTAAAACCTATGTCATTTTCCTAAGGATGCCAATCCTTCCTCCTTTTTAAGGCATCCTCCCAGCTGCTTTTCCCCTACCAAAGGGGAATGTTACATCCTGGAGCATATAATTAGGGGAAGCCAATTTTTGGCCAGAGAAAACTTTTCAGGCCCCATATAAACCACTGTATGTACACATCTTAACTCGAGATACCTCTCAAAATACATTTCTCAGTTTTTCTTTTTTAATGTTATTCACACGGCAGAAGAAAGCATCTAGAAACAGCAGCAGCAAGAGAGCAGGGAAGATTTCTTGGGGGACTGGTCATAAATAAAGCTCACTTTGTAAGACCCAAACAAAGCCAAAGGAACTCAAGTTTCACCCTGGCCCTTCTCTAGCTCACACCTCTTTTGGTTTAAAACTCTGAGTAAAAACATATAGCAGCCCCTCCATCTTTCCTTCTTTTGTCTTGCCTTCTTCATCCACCCCTGGGGCATTACAAATCTCACCCTCCCACCTGACATAAGGTTCATCCATATCCATAGCACTCCAAGGATATTCCCACTCGCAAGAATAAAGACCTGTTCAGAGGTGCAAATGAAGCAATGGTAAGGAAAAGGGGTCAGGGTGCTGGGTCACCAGGGGCAAGAAGGAGGCTCTGCTGATCAGTGGTTGAAAGCCTCCGTCAATCACCTTTTGGTGGGCATTATTCACAACGGCCAGAAGGTGGAAGCAAACCAAATGTCCATCGACTGGTGAATGGATAAACAAAATGCGGTCTGTACGAGTATTATTCAGCATTAACAAGGAAGGAAATTCTAATACATACCACAACAGGGATGAACCTGTACGCTATAATGCCAATTGAAATAGGCTAGACACAAAAGGACAAATACTGTATGATTCCACTTATATGAGGTACTCAGAGTAGTCACACTCATAGAGACAGAAAGTAGAAGAGTGGTGGCCAGGGGTTGGGGGGGAGGGGAAATGGGGAGTTGGTGTTTAATGAGGACAGAGTTTCAGTTTGAGATGATGAAAAAGTTCAGTTGGGATGGTGGTGATGGTTGCACCACAATGTGAATGTACTTCATGCCACTGAAATGTACACTTAAAAATGCTGGGGCTGGCCCCATGGCATAGTGGTTGGGTTCGTGAGCTCCACTTTGGTGACCCAGGAGTTTGCATGTTCAGATCCCGGGCACAGACCTACGCATCGCTTATCAGGCCATGCTCTGGCAGGCGTCCCATATAAAGTAGAGGAAGATGGGCACAGACATTAGCCCAGGGCCAATGTTCTTCAGCAAAAAGAGAAGGATTGGCATGGATGTTAGCTCAGGGCTGATCTTCCTCACCAAAAAAAAAAAAATACTTCAGATGGTAACTTTTATGTTATGTGTATTTTACCACAATTAAGAATAATTCTTTAAAAAGCCTTCTGGTGGGAAAACAGACAGACTATGCTGGGCAGGTCTAAGCTGGAGAGACAAGACCTGATCCCCTCCCCAGGGAGACAGCCACGAATCAGCTCCTCTTGCTGCCCAGAGCAGGCAAAAACCAATTACACACCAGTGACAATTACAGAGCAGGCAAAAACAATTACACACCAGTGACTGTAGGAGGGGACCACCAATCCAGCTCTATTTCTTCCTCTCCCTCAGTGCCGGTAAACCTTACCTTTGCTGACCACGCCCACATGCGGGCGTTGCTGTGGGCATTTTCTTCACACAGCCTGTGAAATTTTTCATACTAGCCCATTTACAAACAAGGAGGCAGAGACAGGTTCTGAGGGGCTCTAGTAACTCGTCCAAAGTCACAACTCTCAAACCCAGACCTGTCTCCCAAATTCAGGGTCCTTGTATATAACAGATGCTCAGTAAATAGTAAGTTCAAGGAAAAGTCAAATGCCCCACAAGTCCTCCTTTAAGAGGAAAATAACTAATAAGTACCCGGAAGCCATTAAGCCTGACCTACGGAGAGAGGGCTATACTTTTTTGCCTGTAGAATTTCAGAAAGATTCCTGATGTGGGCTCCTACCTTCGTAATTTGTCTAGCCAGTGGCCTCTTACTTCCCCAAGCAAGTGGGTATCAGCCAAAAATATGGCTTTCAGCACAGGTTCAGGATTCTCTTTTTCACCACCATAGGCTGGAGTTTTCACCTCAGGCCAATGACACTGAAAGATCACTAAGTAATAGATTAAAAATTCACAAAATAGAAGCACGGCAAAGACAACAGCTGTGAGTTTCAACAGCAAGAAACTCCTCCTCTTTAACAGACAAAAATTCTGCCTTCCAAACCCCAGTCTGATTGTAGCCATTTCTCCTGCCCAAAAGTTGCCAGCAACCAAGAGTCAAATCCATCAAGGATTCACCAAGAGAAAACTGTAGAATCCTGGGTAAGGTGCAGACGGTGTCCAGGTCTTAGCCATGTACCTACAGGGAAAAGGGAAAGAATTGGATTATGTACCTTAATAATGCCACTACCACCAGCTCCCTCTACAAAGAGCTCATGAGTTAAGACTCCGATCTACATTCCCAAATAAACAAATTGTCCTGTACTTTTACAATGATAATATGTCAGATTACTGATAAGGAAAATAACCGGTTTCCTAGGAGGTCTCTATAAGCCAGAATTGTGCTATTAGAATGATCTTCCCACTAAGATGATAAAGCTTTATTACCACTTTGGAAATTATCAGACAGGAATCTATCGGAAGGATGTTTGTTAAGGTAGGAGACATAACAGGAAAAGTACACAAATAGGATGTAAGTATAATCTGACTCCCCAAAGGATTCACCACCACCCCTCCAGCACCTTAAAAATCAACAGGTCATAAGCCCCCTGTAATGTGTTGCCTTTGGTGTGAATTCATCATTTTTCTATACTCTTTTCCACAAAAGAAGTGAATATTCATGGATAATGCACTTCACAGACCCCAGCAATGCATTCCACACCAGGCTCAGAGGCCAGGGTCTGACAGAGCCACTGTCTGTGAACACTGCAGTCAGATTATATATGTTTTCACAAAAATGGGTTTTCACCTGCAAATTAGCCTTAAAACTCCGGATGGCCTTCTTTTATGACATTAATGTGCAGTGGTTTCTCTATGGGAAGCTTTAAAACGTTTATGGATTCATCTGAATCCAAGATGAACTTTGCATCCTATAAAGAAAGCATCTATTTTTGACACATCTGAAGACAAATGTTGGTAAAGGGATGGCCTGAGATAGGCCATAAGAGGTGGCCTTCTACTTAAGGTTCCTCAATTAATGCTCAAGATGAGAATCTTAGAATGAGTGATGACCTGGAGGCTACTGAACTCAGATAAGGGAGAAGCGTCAGAAGTCCTGCAGGGGGTGGGGGCTCTGGGAGACCCTGACCCTAGCTAACTGAGCCAACGAATAAAGAAAATCCTTCTCTGAGGAGATGATTTTCTAAGATGAATCTAGAAAACTTCATATGGTTGATAGGCAAGGAGTCAAGAACACTTTCGTTTCTATGGGAGCTAAAAAAATCTCTGTGAAATTCAGTCTTCAGAACTATTCACATTTGCACATAAAATCCCTAGCTTACTTCTCAGTGGTGGTCTATAATAAGCAACCATAAAGATATAGAAAATTTTGAAAACCTTACCTAAAAAAAAATAAATAGGGGTTAACATGTATTTTGAGCCATTATCAAAAGTTTAAAACATAACCCCAGAATTGGAAATACCTTCAGAAAGTGATAAATGAGGAAACCTCTCCATGATTATTCAAATACGGCGCTGGCAATTGTTATGCTGTGCTTAAGTCCTCATTTTCGTTCGTGGCTTTTCAGAAGAAGATGAAATCATACGAAAGGAGTGAAATGAACGGCTTTGTGCTTCAAGTCTTCGTCCTTCTTCTGTCTGCACTGGAATGGCATTATTAAGTTATTGATTAAAGAGGGAACAGTACACAAGTGCTAGATTTTAAATACAGCCGGCCCTCTATATTCGCAGGTTTCGCATCCACGGATTCAACCAAGCCTGAATGGAAAGGCCTACAATGGTTGTGTCTGTACTGAACACGTATAGACATTTTTTTCTTGTCATTACTCCCTAAACGATACAGTATAACTATTTACATAGCATTTGCATTGTAATAGGCATTATAAGTAATCTAGTATTTAAAGTATACAGGAGGATGTGCAGAAGTTATATGCAAATTCCATGCCATTTTATATAAGGGATTTCAGCATCCACGGATTTTGGTATCTGTGGGGGGTCCTGGAACCAATCCCTGCAGATACTGAGGGATGACTGTATGTCCTTTCAGATAGAGAGGTCAAAAGCAGCCTTGCATGTAATCTGGGATCCACTGCTCTCACTGGAATTAGACTCAGAAAATCCACAGTATCTTTATCAACTGGGTCTGGACCATCAGTGATCAAGTGTCATACCTAATCCTCTTTACTTAGAACTTCCTCACCACCTCTGTTTTCTCTAAGGTTGAACCACACATGCCACATAACTAGAATCACCATATACTTTATCTCTCAACCGGGGACACCTTGGAGAGTGAAAAGTGGCACTAATGATAATAAAAACAGGGCAATAGTGTAAACCAGGACTGTTCAAGGCAACTCAGAATGTATAGTCACCCTCTGCATAACTCCACTCTATAAGGCTAGTGCTAAATCTGATGCAGATGAGGAAAAAATAACAGCGCTTTTTTGCTGTCAACCATCAGTCTGCAATCAAACTTTAGAATAATTGTACAAATGCTGTTAGCAACCATTCACCAGTGTGGCTAAGGGTATGGATTTTCTACTTGGCTGAGACTCATAAAAGAGAGAAAAGAAAGAGACTCTCAGGAATAATGAATATATTCCTTAAGACCATCTAATTTCCTTTGATTCAATTATCAAAAGCAACCATTTATCTTACTATCTCATTTTCTTTCAAAAGGCCTAGAATCTCCCAAACTCCTAAAAGCTAAGGCCAAAACAGCTGTAGAAACCTCCTAAAACCTTAATATTTCCTCAGACCATAGAGGACTAGTTGAGAGGGAAGGAACCCCAACCTTCTACGGTTGGATGTAGGGTTCTTCTAGTATGCAAACCTTTGCTCCTTACACGTTCCAAGTTTCCCAAGAGGAAAACCAGAATGACAACTTGATAATTGCTCTCCACGTCTTTGAATCACAGAGAACCTTGTTTCATTAGTGATGATTAAGACCTTGGAACACAGCAAGGAGAGACGAGCGGCCTGGAAACAAGGAAGGCGGACGTGCCCTGGTTAAGTGCAGCCCAGGGTGGGGTCCAGGGGTCGGAAGGACACAAAACTACAGTCCTCCAGCTTCTCTGTACCAAAAAAGAGCAGGATGGATGACACACAGAGACAAGCCATGGGTCTGCACTCACAGGCAACAGGAGCTCTCCCTGACCTGACTCCCATGTACCTTTGATCCCACTGAGCCCCCTTAACATGGCCTCTGCCTCCAGGCTGACTGCTGTGGAGGCAGGACTAATTAGTCAGCTCAGATAAGGAGGGCAGAGCAAACAAACCAAAGGTTAGGGAGCCCTGCCCTTCCCTCAAACATCTCTGTTCTTTTTTCTACAAAGAAATAAAAAATATTCTCCACAGAGCCATTTGACTAGAGGAGTTGCTAAGAAAGAAGGAAGGAGGGAGGAAGGAAGCGAGGAAAGGTGAAGAAGGAGGGACAGCGGGAGGGAGGAAGGGAGGGAAGGAGGGAAAGAGAAAGCGGGAGAGCAGGGAAGCTAGCTGGTGCTGTCACATATTTTCTTGAGCAAACCCTAAGACCACGTGAATCAGCTCTCTGGTATAACGTGATCATCTTTAAAAAAGAGAACTCCTCATCAGTGAAAATCCTCTTTGACTACTTCTGACGCCAAATCCTTGCACTGAATTCTTTTTGCTCAAATCTTGGAAAACTACTTTTTTTCCTCTATCCAAAACTCTTTGTATTACTCATCAAATTAGTATGTCCAATATTTTCTTCAATGTTATGGCCAAAGTACACTCCTTTTACTTTCTGAAATGAACACAGAGTAATTTTCAGGGCTGACGGGGGTTGGGGAAGTGATCCATTCTCTCCCTAGAAATGGCACAGCAAGGCCACCATGCCAGGCACCATTCAAAACCACACATGAAGTAATGAGATGTCAGTCCTACCAGATGAGTATACAGGGACCTTCTCCCTCTGCTCACTTCTTGCACCAAGCCTCAAGCCAACCTCAGGGGCAGAACTGCTTCCTCTTTTCTGAAAGCTGAAGGGAAACTTGCTGACCACCAGCAATTGGGAGCCACGGAGACATTCCCACCACCAATGCAGACATGCGCAAACTGAGCCTGCCCTTCTTGGCAGGAAAAAGGAAACCTAAAAGCTCTATGGGTAATTAGCAGATGCTTGTTCCTCTTCCAGTATTTTATCCTATGTTATGAACACCCAACCAGAGAGAGCAGCTACACTGAATTAAAAAGAACCCAACCCACAGCTCTGCTCTGTGACCTTGGGCAGGCCAATTACCCTTTCTGAGCCTCATAATGGGGATCACAGAACCTACCTCCACTGATGTCGTGGAGATCAACAGAAATAATGTTCACGAAGGTGCTTTTTTTAAAAAAGTAAATCCTTCTATGAGGCAGGTATGTGAGGATTAGACTAGAGAGAAAATCTTACAGTCTGATGAATTCCAACAGGCTCAGGGCAATGACACTGAATTCAAATAGCCATAATCAGACAAGGGAGGAGGACCACCAGAGAATCAGTCACCTGGGGCTGATCCTGCTCTCTCCACTCACTTCCTGAGTTGCACTTTCCAATGCTTCATATCTGAAGTCGCCATACGCTTTCCTCACCAAAACTGAACCTTCAATTTTATCTCGACCATAATAAATAAGCCAGTGATTGCAAATCTCCACAGCCACACAGCGTGAATAAATAAATGCTACTATCTCCCCACGTCCAGGCTCTTACAGGCTAAAGGAGAGATAACGTGTTCTTTCCTAGACAAAACGAAAAGAAGTCTGGTCTTTCATCAGAGCATGTGCGGTACTACACTCAGGCCCGAATGCAACCATTTCTTCCTGCCTACTGAATAAATACACGGAAAAAAATATGCTTATCTATCGGGCCGGCCCGGTGGCACAAGCGGTTAAGTGTGTGCGCTCCGCTGCGGCGGCCCGGGGTTCGCTGGTTCAGATCCCGGGCGCGCACCGATGCACCACTTGTCAGGCCATGCTGTGGCGGCGTCCCATATAAAGTGGAGGAAGACGGGCATGCACATTAGCCCAGGCGTCCCATATAAAGTGGAGTAAGACGGGCATGCACATTAGCCCAGGGCCAGTCTTCCTCAGCAAAAAAAAGAAGAGGAGGATTGGCAGATGTTAACTCAGGGCCGATCTTCCTCACAAAAAAAAATATATATATATGCTTATCCATCTTGTATCGCTAGACTGTAAAACTACGACGTTTGGATAAAGACTATAGTCTGTGTGTTGCCTTCTTGTGATTAAGTGATGAATAATTCTGTCCATGTTAGAAGCTTTCCTTTGCATTAGTGGGTTTGGGTTCAAAAAGCAAAATTACTAACATATTATTGTTTTCACTCCTCAAGTTCAATTTGTCAACTTTATTAAACTCATCAAATGATAACTCGGCAGAAAAACTCTATGTGCCTCCCAACATAGTTTAGTCTGGCCTAGGATCAAAAGGCAGACGTGTGCCTCTCAGGACTCTCCTAACTTGTCTGGAAGGGAGCTGGATTTGGTATTAAAGGCCCTGAAAAATGCTGGTAAGAACTAAAGTGCTGAATCTCTGGTGTTTCGATTTCTACTATATACACAATTCTTATTCCTAACATCATAGATGATACTCTTAGAAAAAAAAAAAAAAAGCTCCACAACATCTAATATCCCAGAATTTTTCAAAAAGCTAGAAGAGGGGCCAGCCCGGTGGCGCAGCGGTTAGGTGCGCGAACGCGCTCCGCCTCGGCAGCCGGGGTTTCGCAGGTTCAGATCCCTAGGGCGTGCACCTATGCACCGCTTGTCAAGCCATGCTGTGGCAGCGTCCCATATAAAGTAGAGGAAGGTGGGCACGGATGTTAGCCCAGGGCCAATCTTCCTCGGCAAAAAGAGGAGGACTGGTATCAGATGTTAGCTCAGGGCTAATCTTCCTTACAAAAAAATTTAAAAAAAAAGCTAGAAGAGACCCATCACTGGTCTGTGAAATCGGTTTGGTGGTTTAAGACCAGAATTTAAAAAACAGAATAAAACAGAATAGAAAACATTAGCCGGTACCACACATAGTAAAGGCAAGGCATAGTCAAGTTTATTTCACAAAACTTTCGTTTCCATTTTTGTGTACATGTATCTATGTGTACTGGTCATGATAAAAAATGTATTTCTTCCTGTGCTAGGCTTTATGCTCCCTACAACAGGGACCCTGCCTTGTCTATCTTCACATCCTCCCTCCTCTCATGCCCAACATGGTGCCTGCAAACAGTAGGTGCTTAATAAATGTCTGTAGCGTTAATGGCTTACATTTAGTCTTATTTTCCCAAACATTTTAGAATTACAAACATACATATTTATCGCTCTTTTGGTCCTTTATCTGTCTTTAAATGCTTAACAGGCTATAGTCACAGAAACAGGAAGAAAAGATCTAGAAGCTGTTCCTGTTTCCTTTGAGCAAAGGGCCAGGCAGGAATTTAAAGATTAGCAAACAGGTGCACAAAACACATACTCTCACCAGCCACCATGTGGGACTCTCACAAAGGAGAAGCTTGGGTAGCTCTCTGGAGAGAGGGAAGTAATGACAACCTTCCCTGAGCCTCTATGGAGAAAACAGCTTTCTTCTAGAGCACAGAAACTCGGAGGAGCTCCTGGGTTCTCCCCGAATCCCAGGGGCTGGTGTGATCCTGGCAGCTGGGGAAGTTTATATCCCAGTTGTGTTATTTCCCAGTGTGTGATCTCAGGCAAGTCACTCAAAAAAATAACAAAAGGGGAAGAGGAGAGAGAGGATGGTTATCATTTAAAAAAAGAGAAGAAGAAGAAAGAAAGCCAATAACAAGAATTGGCTAGGATATGGAGAAACTGGAACCCTTGTGCACTGCTGATGGGAATGTAAAATGGTGCGATTGCTGTAGAAAACAGTACAGTGGTTCTTCAAAAAATCAAAAATAGAATTACCATATGATCCAGCAACTTCTCTTCTAGGCATACAGTTGAAAGAACTGAAAGCAGGGACTCAGATATTTGTACACCCATGTTCACAGCAGCATTATTTACAATAGCCAAACGGAAAGAAATTCTGACACATGCTATAATGTGAGTGAACCTTGAGGACATTATGCTAAGGGGAACAAGCCAGTCATAAAAAGGCAAACACTGTATGATTCCATTTATATGAGACACCTAGAATGGTCAAATTCATAGAAACAGAAAGTAGAATGATGGTTGCCAGGGGCTGAGGGAAGGAAAAATGAGGAGTTGTTTAATGGGTAAAGAGTTTCAGTTCTGCAAGATAAAAAATGTTCCAGAGATTGGTTGCACAAGAATGTGAATATATACTTAACACTACTGAACTGTACACTTAAAAATGGATAAGATGGTTCAAGAGAATGAGAAGACAAGCCCCAGACTGGGAGAAAATATCTGCAAAAGACACATCTAATAAAGAGCTGTTATCCAACATACACAAAGAACTCAAAACACAGTAAGAAAACAAACAACCCAATTAAAAAATGGGCAAAAGTAAGAGAGTAAATCTTAAGCATTCTCATCACAAAAAAAATAAATAAAGGTAACTATATGAGGTGATGGATGTGTTAACCTGATTATGGGAATCATTTCATGATGTACCCTTATATCAAACCATCATGTTGTACATTTTAAAAACAGACAATTTTGTCAATTATACCTCAATATAGCTGGGGAAAAAATAAAAAATTAAGAATTAAAAATGTACCAAAGAACTTAATGGACACCTCACTAAAGAAGTATATTAGCAAATAAGCATGTGAAAAGATGCTCCACATCATATGTCATCAGGGAAATGCAAATTAAAACAATGAGATACCACTGCACACCTATTAGAATGGCCAAAATCCAGAACACTGACACCACCAAATGCTGGGGAGAATGTGGAGCACTGGGAACTCTCATTCACTGCTGGTGGGAATGCAAAATGGTGTAGCTATCCACATCATATGTCATCAGGGAAATGCAAATTAAAACAATGAGATACCACTGCACACCTATTAGAATGGCCAAAATCCAGAACACTGACACCACCAAATGCTGGGGAGAATGTGGAGCACTGGGAACTCTCATTCACTGCTGGTGGGAATGCAAAATGGTGTAGCTACTTTGGAAGACAGTTTGACAGTTTCTTACAAAATTAAACATACTCTATGATCCAGCAACTGTGCTGCTTGGTATTTACTCAAATGAATTTAAAACTTATGTCCATGCAAAAACCTGCACACAGATGTTTATAGAAGCTTTATGCATAATTGCCAAAACTTGGAAGCAACCAAGATATACTTCAGTAGGTGAATGGATAAATAAACTGTGGTATATCCAGATAACAGAATATTATTCAGTGCTAAACAGAAATGAGCTATCAAGCCATGAAAAGACGAGGAAGAACCTTAAATGCATATGACTAAGTGAAAAAAGCCAATCTGAAAAGGCTACATAATGTAAGATTCCCTCTATATGACATTCTAGAACAGGCAAAACTATGGAGACAGTAAAAAGATCAATGGTTGCCAGGGGTTGCTGGGGAGGGAGGGAGGAATGAATAGGTGGAGCACAGGAGATGTTTAGGGCATTGAAAATACTCTGCATGATACCATAATGGTGGATATATGTCATTATACATTGTTAAAACTCATAAAATGTACAACATCAAGAGTGGACTTGATGTAAACCAAGGACTTTGGGGTGATTATGATGTGTCAGTGTAGATTCATCAAGTGTAACAAATATATCACTCTGGTAGAGGATGTTGATAATGGGGGAGGTTGTGGTACGTGGGGGCAGGGATTATATGGGAACTCTACTTTCCGTTAAAATTGCTCTAAAAAATAGTCTATTAAAAATTGGCAAGATGGTAAATTTTATGTGTATTTTATCACAGTTAAAAATTTTTTTTAGGGCCGGCCCCATGGCTTGGCGGTTAAGTGCGTGCCCTCCGCTACTGGCGGCCCGGGTTCAGATCCCGGGCGCGCACCAACGCACCACTTCTCCGGCCATGCTGAGGCCGCGTCCCACATACAGCAACTAGAAGGATGTGCAACTATGACGTACAACTATCTACTGGGGCTTTGGGGAAAAAAAAAATTTTTTTTTAATTTAAAGTAATGAAATTCTGATACATGGTATAGCATGGATGAACCTTGAGGATATTATGCTAAGTGAAATAAGCCAGACACAGAACGACAAACACCGTATGATCCCACTTATGTGAGGGACCTAGAACAGTCAAATTCATAGAGACAGAAAATAGAATGGTGGACGCCTGGGGCTGGGGGAGGCAGGAACGGAGAGTTGTTATTTAACAGATATGGAGCTTCAGTTTGGGAAGAGGAAAAAGTTCTGGAAACGGATAGTGGTGATGGTTGCAGAACAATGTGAATGTATTTAATGCCACTTAACTGTACACTTAAGAATGGTTAAAATAGTAAATTTTATGTTACATAGGTTTTGCTACAATTTTTCAAAAAAGGAACAAACACATGCATGCACAGGACCCTACAAGCTAATGATATCCTGTAATAAGGGGTTCCTTTTAGATCTAAATCCACTACTTTTATATTTAAAGAAAGAAGTCTTGGGAGCCTGGGTTTAGGGGAACATCACTGAGTCACCGCCTCGCCTTTTAAAGACTGCGACTGGTCGATGAGACTGCCACGAAGGCTCTAAGATGGCTTGTGCTCCCCAAAATCAGGGCACCTTTACCTGAAATAGAACAGAAAATGTGTGTTTCGTTGCTGAATAATCTTTCGCTCAGTTAACTGTTATTAAAGTGGAAAATGCATCACTTCCTGGAGGGGACAGTGGCTGCCGCCCTGCGGCACACAGAGAAGGAACATAACTAATGTCGAAAGTAAAAAAAGAAGCTGAGAACCACACAGCTGAAGAAAAGGACTGAAACTATGCTATTGTTCAAGAATAGGTTTTCTAAATTATAGTATAAAATATTTATATATAAAGCATGTACACCATTGTTCTATATTGCCCAACACATAAGAACAGTAGCTGCAATCTATAATTGGGAGCAAAATATTTCGTCCATTGACTGATTTTTACCTTCAAAGCTGTCATTAAATATCTAAATTCCCTCCCTCCAAAAATAGCATGAAAAAAATGTTTAATATGCACTGACTTGGAGTTTTTTACTCCTGTTTATTATCTTAAATATATTACCACAATGTCATCAGTGGCTATTTGCATGTTAAATTTTCCATCTTAAATGGAATTTTAAAATAAGACAGATTTTTTTTTTCAATCTACATCAGTAAACTAGGAAGTGTGAGGCCCCTAGGATTTAATACGCGGTCCTTAAGTAATAGTGATTTTCCAGCAAATAACTAATTCCCAGAATATTGTTTTTCAGTAGGTTCACTTGCAATCCTAAAAGGGCAAGGAGGTGCCAGTTTGCAGTGACAAAAAAACAGCAATTAACATAGAAACATAAATATTACAACACGGTCACAAGGATACATGCAAAATCCTCCTTGCCCTGGGCGCTCAGCACAACGCAAGGTAGATGGGAAAGGCAACAACGCCGGGCGGCGAGCCGGCCCGCACCACTTCACCTGTCCTCCGAGCCCGGGCCCAGCGTCCTCGCCGCTTCCTGCTTCCGCGGCGGCGGCCCGGCGTGTCGCCGTGGCTCCTGGAACCCCGCCCCGAGGCCTCAGTCGGGCGGAGAAAGCCCGCCCGGCGCCGGCGTTCTGGAAGGCGGGCCGCGGGAGCTGGCGGGCTCTGCGGGCGGAGCGGGCTGCCCGCGCCCCGGGCTCGCGGCCTGCCTCCCAGGAAGATAGCCACGGCGGGGGCTCCACTGGCAACTCCAAACAATAGGGCCAAAGAAAGGCAAACACATCCACTTGGCGGCATCTACCTCGACGACGCGGTCCTTGGTGCCATCCTAAAATGTCTTCTAGACTTTTCTGTGTGCTGGAGTCTTGAGTACTGTCGCCCAGTGGACCCCCTGGGAAGTCGCCGCAAACGGCGGAGGGCGGGGGACGAGGACAACAGCCGAGAAAGGCGAGGGGAGCGCACGGACGGGAAGTCGTTGGGGCGTGGACAGCCCCGTTGGGGGAGGAGGGGCGCCGCCAGGTAACGGCGGGCTGGGGGCGGCCGCGCGCCCAGGCCCCCGGCCCCGCCGCGCCGGCCCTGAGTCGAGGCGTCCTCTGCGCGCGGCCGCGGCCCGGCCCGGAGCTGGGCTCCCCGCGCGCCGTGCGCTCCGCCCGCTGCGCGCCCGCCGAGCCGCGTCCCGAGAACCGCCCGCAGCCGCGGGCGCCCCGGGGGGAGCCGGTCCGCGGGAGGCGGCCGCCCAGGTGAGCCGACAGCCGGCCGCGGTGTCGCCTTGTCGGGCGGCGCCGTGACCGCCGGCTCCTCTGCCTTCCCCGCTAGACCGCGCTCCCGGGACCCACGCCGCGTCTCCTTCGCCTTGTCTTCCCCAGGGCCTGGCAGTGCCTTCAAGAAGTGCGTGATGAACAAAGGAGGCGGTCAGAGGGACTATTTATTGTGAGTTTTCCTTTCTTTTCTTTTTTTTTTAACTAATATTACTAATGTTATAACAGTATAGCATAGCGGGTTCTAGTTTACTTCAAATAATCCTCAAAATAAGCCTATATTAAGAGCAGGAATCGTCACCCCGTGCTACAAGAAGTAAACAAGCTCAGAGCAGTAACACACAGTCTTCCGACCAACCAGTTCTGGTATGTTTTTGCCAATCTGTGAATCTAGTTAATATACTGACATGTAATATGAGAAATCACATAGAAAACGACCAGCAGAATGCCTGGTGTATGGTAAGTAAGCAGTAACTGGTAATTATTAATTAAGAATATTGTAATCTTTTCAAATATGTCTAGATGAACAATTTTAACGTTACCAAAACCAGACTCTTATGTACCCTGATAGGATGCAAGAGGAAGTAGATGGCATCACCTCTAAAGTATTCTCACTAACTAAAAAAGAAAAGGGAAAAAAATGTAAATCCAGTTAAGTCTATAACTAACTACAAGCTTAAGGAAACATAGGGACCAAAGGAACATCTTATCTTACATCACTGGGAAACAATCAGCCCAATCCAGCAGGTGGGAAATTCTATGGACCAAATGACCCAATTTCTTTATTCAACAAATAAATAGCATCAGAAAAGAAGAGAGGAGGATGGGAGAGAGATCTGTTATAAAGCAGGCTGGAGAAACACATTAGCGAAATGCAGTTGTGGGCCTTGTTTGGGTCACAATTAGGACAAACTAGCTTTAAAAAAGAAAAAAACATTTTTGAAAAGATTGGGAAACTCGGACATGGAGTGGGTGTTAGAAGACACTAAAGAATTATTGGTAATTTTGCTGTGCTAATGCTATTGTGGTTATGTTTTTTAAGATTACAGAAATATACTAAAGTATTTACAGGCAAATTATATGATTTCTGGAATTTGCTTTAATACTCCAGAAAAAAAAAAGTAGGGAAGTGAGAGAAGAAACGATATTGGCAAAATGTTGATAGTGTTGAAGCAAGGAGATGGGTGCGTGGCATAGCGGTCAGCAGAATAATGTCCCCCCCCCACCCCCGGCCCAAGGAGGTCCACATCCTAAATCTCTGGACTTGTGAATAGGTTACCTTATACAAGGCAAAAGGGACTTTGCAGACGTGATGAAGGTTAAAGACCTTGAGCTGAGGAGATTATCCCAGTGGATCCAATCTAATCACTTGGGTCCTTACAAATTGAGAACCTTTCCCAGCTGTATCAAAATCAGAGGGAGGTATAACAAGAGAGAGTGTCTTTCAGGCTACTATAACAAAACACTACAGACTGGGTGGCTTATAAACAACAGAAATTTATTTCTCGAAATTGTAGACACTGGAAGTCCAAGATCAAGGTGGCAGCATGGTTGCACTCTGGTGAGAGCTCTCTTCCTGGTTCCTAACGGGCGCCTTCTCGCTGTGTCCTCGCATGGTGGAAGGGGCAGGGGAGCTCTGTGGCACCTCTTTTAAGAACACTGATCCCATTCATGACAGTTCCAGCCTCGTGACCTAAGCACCTGCAAAAGCCTCACCTCCTAAGACCATTACATCGGGCATTAGGATTTCAACACATGAGTTTTGGAAGGCCTCAAACATTCAGATGTAGCAGAGGGTCAGAGAGATGCAACCTGACAAGGACTCCACCTGCTGTTGCTGACTTGGAAGGTGGAGGAAGGGGGCACAAGCCAAGGAATGTGGCCCCTAGAAGCTGGAAAAGGTGAGGAAGTGGATTCTCTCTAGAGCCACCTTGATAAAATCAGTGAGATAAAGGCCCAGTGAGGCCGAGTTGGGCTGCTGACCTACACAACAGGAAGATAATAAATGTGTGTCGTGTTAAGTCACTAAATTGATGGTAATTTGTTATAGCAGCCATAGAAAACCAATACAAACATGCATTATATTTCTCTCTACTTTTGTGTAAGTTTAAATTATTTAGTAATGTTTGTTAAGTCTGTAAAACATAGACTAAGAAATACGTTTTTATTGCAAAATATTAACAACTATTGGATCTAGGTAGTTGGTAAATGGGTGTTCATTATTCTTTAAACTTTTCTGTATGATTGAAAAATTTCACAGTAAAAAGTTGAAAAAATATATCTTTTTTTTTTTCGGTGAGGAAGTAGCCCTAAGCTAACATCTGTTGCCAATCTTCGTCTTTTTGCTGAGGAAGTTTGGCTCTGAGCTAATACCTGTACCCATCTTCCTCTATTTTTGTATGTGGGACGCCTGCCGAAGCATGGCTTGACAAGTGGTGTGTTGGCTCGCTCCCAGGATTTGAACCTGTGAACTCCGGGCTGCTGAAGTGGAGCGTGTGAACTTAACCACTATGCCACCAGGCCAGCCATAAGAAATGTATTTTTAAAGTACTTCATTTACACCTGAAACATAACAGAATCTGACCTAACAGAATTATACAATGCATTTTAACTTGCAAAATAATTGTATGGGATAATTCTCTTTTTAAAAGTACTATTAAGAGTATAATTAATAAAACAACATTGATTTTCAAAACCACAGATATGAAAGAATGTGGTGCAACCGATTCCAACTTGAGAACTGGCTTACCTAGACCGATTTCTATCAGAATCTTTATATTGATTGACATGCCTTCAAGAATGCTAATACAAAGTAATTTTCCCACTAAAATATTAATTTCAAGAACCAGATAAAAAATGAGTAAATAAAATTTATAAAATAGAATTTTGAAGACAAAAATCTCCCAATATATGCAAATGCAGACTAGTTTCAAATAGCACCCAATATTTTAATGTAATTTTTAATTTGCAAATAAAGTATATAAAGCATTTTCTATCATATGAATGTTACCCACATTTGGTCCAATTTGCTAAAACACAAGATCTGTTAGAGAAAGTTCATATTTTGAACTAATTTTATTAGTTGACTTTTAATGCCATTAACTAATTTTAATTCTATGGAGCACCTTTAAGTAATTGGTTTCCTCTCCAAACATTTAAGTTTTATGTTTTACTTCACTGTCTTATTTTTTTTTCCTGTGGGAGCAGCTACACTGTATATAACATTTTTGTGGTAGTTTAAATCTCCTTGCTGTCTCGCATAGAAAATGCCTGCTCATACTAAGAAAGCCTTGATTCTTCCCCCTTTCCAACGTAAACTGGTGTGGGAGAGCCTCAGAAGACAGAGTCGAGTGACCGTTCTTACGTTTTAACCATGTTTGCCCAATAGTAAAATATTTACCTGTGTCCTGTCAATGAACACACTGGAGAAAAGCGAAACATGTGAAGCAGAGCGCTCTGGAGTATCCAGACGTTTGCCTTCTTGACTTTGTTCCCTCATGCAGAAGACATGCATTGAGCCTTTCTGTGCCCTGGGTGCTAAGTGATCTTATCTCCTTGGTGTTTTCAAAGATCATTCTAGGAACTGTGCTGTGAGATGGAGGTGAAGCCGGGGAAAGAGAGAGTAGGAATCCTGAAATTCACGAGAAGGACCTTTGTGAAGACTTGATGTATTAGCTTTCTGTTGCTGTGTAAAAATTAGCACAAATTTAGCAGTTTACAACAACCCATGTTATTATCTCCTGGCTGCCGTGGGTCAGGAGTCTGGGCGCAGCTTAGCCAGGTCCTCTGCTCAGGGTCTAGGCTGTAATCTAGGTGGCAGCCAGGCTGAGTTCTTACCTGGAAGCTCCAGGTCCTCTTCCAGCTCACTGCTTATTGACAGAATTCAGCTCCTTGAAGCTGTGGGACTGAGGCCCTCGGCTCCCAGGGGCCTGCTGTGCCCTGCCGTTGTGGCCCCCCCACAACATGGCAGTTGTTCTTCAAGGCCAACAGGAGCGTCTGCTGCTGCTGCTTTGAATTTCTCTGACTTCTTGTTTCTTCTCTAGACCCTCTTAAAGGATTATGTGATAAATCAGGCCCACTTACAATAGTCTCTTTTGATTAACTTAATGTCAGCTCATTAGGGAACTTAATCACCTTTGCAATATCCGTTCACTTTTGCCATATAGCATAACCTAATCACAGGAGTGATATCCCACCATATTCATAGGTCCCACCTTCAAAGGAAGGATTCAACAGTATGTGTACCCTGGGAGGCATCCTGAGGGACAATGTAGAATTCTGTCTACACACGTGGTATTCCACCCTCATTTCAAGAGAAAAGCCAAAGTCCAAGAAGTCCCAAGGTCTCTGACAGAGCTGACTCCCAACCTGGTTGTACGCTGTTGATAAAAGAAAAAGATAAGAACGAGGCCAGGGTCGACATGACGGTTACCATGACCACCTCAAGGCTGAACTATGGGCAGAAGTAAAAAATTACATTTTAACCTTGACTGTCACCAGATGGCCGTAGAACAATACAGTAGTCTTTCCCTGCAGTTAGGATGTTTAGAAAGCCCGGGACACAAGATCCATTGTACTAGGAAGGGCAACCAATCAGAACTGGACTCAGCCTTAGCCTTGCAAACTCTGCACTTCTTGCCTTTAAAAAACAGCCGCCCAGGGGGCCGCCCTACGGCACAAGCGGTTAAGTGTGTGCGCTCTGCTGCCGCGGCTGGGGTTCGTTTGTTCAGATCCCGGGCGCGCACTGACGCACCGCTTGTCAAGCCATGCTGTGGCGGCATCCCATATAAACTGGAGGAAGATGGGCATGGATGTTAGCTCAGGGCCAGTCTTCCTCAGCAAAAAGAGGAGGATTGGCAGATGTTAGTTCAGGGCCGATCTTTCTAACGAAAAAAAATAATAATAAGTAAATAAAATAAATAAATAAATAACAGCTGCCCAAAGACCAAGGCGGGGCTCACCTATCAACTTGCTGGTTGAGGTGTACTTCCCCAGTTTGCAAACCTTTTAATAAAACCTCACTTTTCTTTAAAACTTATCTTTGCCTCATAAAGCTGCTCATTTCTGTTAACACTGTACTGAACTTTTTATAGAAAATCACCAGGAAATCAAACAAGACACCATAACCAAGTTGTGAAGGGAGTGAGGGGATGTAACTTGTGCAAACAGAAAAAAAGCAAGTCAAACCTGCTAGTTGGGGCCGCCTACCTTTTGCCTCTTATTATAAATTTGCTTCTTAGTAAGCCCTCAAGATTTCTTAAAAAGAAAAAAAGCAAGTCAGATACAAAAGCAGAATGAGAGCTCACTATCGAAAGGAAACATCTAGTAACAAATTTATAAATTAAAGAATTCTTTTTGATGTAAATTACTATTCCCAATTTATCTGTTTTGTAAATCTTGATTTGACACATTGAGTTCTTAAGGTGGCAAAAGAACTTAAAGGAACTATTTTTTCTATCTCAGGCATTTGGAATTTAGTTTCAGTTCTTAGACCTTTGCAATTTTTCCCTTAAGGTAAACATCCTCCATATCCTGTTTTAGATTATGATATCTAAGGTCAAAAAAATACCTGCTCCATCCATTTTCCTTTTCTCTAAGTAGTGCATGCAGTGTAATCTTGATAAATTACGGAGAACTAGGGAAAGGGGGAGTTGCCACATGATACATTATAGTCAATCTGCAACAGAGGTTAAATGATTGATACATTTTATATCATTGCAGTTTACAAACTGCCTTCCTACTTCATGTATCCAATATAAACTCAGCTAGATTGGAAACTCCTTGAGGGGAGAGGCTATGCCTCATACTTATTTATATCCAGAATAGCATTTAGTAGAATATAAAGCACATAGTTGATTTTCAATAAAAATGTATTAGATGAGCTGAGAACATTAAGATGTGTTAAGTAGTTGTCAGAAGTTTAAGGAAATTTAATTACTTTTAAGGATATTTACTTTTAAGCAGCTTGGTTGTTAGGGCTTTCTTGGGAGGGTTACTTTGATTTCTTCTGCATTAATGTGTTTCTTTCAAGTCAGAGTCCATAGTGCAAATTATTGACAATGACTCATTAAAATTTTCTTTTTTTTTTTTTTTTTAACATGGATCAAGGGCCATTTACCCATTAGATGCTGTGGACTGAGTAACTAGCAAAACCAAAACCCATGGACCACACCTGGGACGATGCTAGTTGGCAAGGTATCCCCACAAACCCCAAAATGTAAAGGGAATGAGGATGAACCACAGATGGCTGCAAGACCTGGCGATATCAGCCTATGTGCTGGTAGAAACAGGGGAACAATAAAGCATCTAACGGACCTGAAGACAGGGGAACCTCAAAATAGCATCAGGTTTCCCCAGGAAAGCATGGAGAGAATAGCAGCTGAAAACAGGCAGGATTTTCCCCCATCCAATAGAGAGTAAGTGCAAGGGGCCCCCAGATGGCCCTGAAGGACTGGAGTAGTCCTTCCTTCTGGGACAATACCCCACATGAAGGGAGACTCCCAGGATAGAATAAGAATTTTGCAGGACATGGACAAGAGAAATGTAGGAAAAGTGCAGATAAAAGTGGGAAAGGGGCAAGTTCAGAAGGCAAGTTTCCATATTTTAGCACACTAATGAAAGCAGAAGATGCTGCTTTTGCAAGTGAAGTTGCAAAAGCTCTCCTGAACTCTGCTCCTTTGAAATGTTCAGAAGTAAATGCACATAAGAATGAGCATTAGAAAAGAATTGAGGTTGAATGCCATAGAAAGTTATTATCAGAAAAAAATAAGACAAGAAGTGGAACAACAGTCCCACAGACAATGAAAGCTGGCCACAAAGACGTGCCCACAAGATAGACCAAAACTGTAACCTATTATTTCAAAACAAGCTAAAGCCGTTAAGAGAATGACAGAAGACGTGAGAGAACAACATAAATCAGAATTAGGAAACCTCAGAAATGAAATGACAACTCAGGAAAGAATTAGAAATAAATGAAAAAATTTAAGAAATGAAGACTAAAGGAACAAAAGAGGAACTAACATAACCAACAACACTTTAAGAAAAATAGAAGGTGAAAAGGGGAAATTTTTAAAAATCAGAAAGAAAGGAATGATAAAGTGAGTTTAAAAGAATATGGCAAATATTGAGGAACGGGCCAGAATATCCAACACATAATAGGAGTTCCTGAAGATGAAAAGCACTATGAGAGAACAATTCTAAAACCTCTCGATGCAAATAGTCCATAATCAATCTATAAATCAAAATTAGGGTGAGTTTATTATGAGCCAGATCTGAGGACTAGCCTGGGGCCTTCCTTCCCCAAGGAAGGAAGGGCACCAAAGAAGTGGGGTGTACAGAGTGGTTATATACCATCTTGAAACAAAGAGCATATATCACGTATGATAGGAATATCTTTTACTACTGTCACATGATGCTTAGCTGGCACAGCAGGTCAGTGGTCAGTAGGTCAGTGGTCACAAGGTGAGCAGCAGGTCAATAATTAGTCCTTAGTTTCCAGGAAGAGATGCTTATCCTTAAAGAAATGCCAGTATGGGGGAAGCTACATCCCTCTCTTTAAGGACTTCATTCTTTGGGACATAGTAAATGTTTAAAGCAGATGTACAATGCATGCTCCACAGGCCACGTCAGGCCTTTCTGGAAAAACAAGGTCAGGCTGGATTAGTTTTACACCAAATGGCTTCCTCATCTACTCCAGTATATCCTATCACTTTTTTTTTTTTAACAGTTTTTTTTTTGTTTTTTTGTTTTTTATGTGTGAGGAAGATCAGCCCTGAGCTAACATCCATGCCAATCCTCTTTTTGCTGAGGAAGACCGGCTCTGAGCTAACATCCATTGCCAATCCTCCCCCCCCTTTTTTTTTTCCCCAAAGCCCCAGTAGATGGTTGTATGTCATAGTTGCACATCCTTCTAGTTGCTGTATGTGGGACGCGGCCTCAGCATGGCCGGAGAAGCGGTGTGTCAGTGCGCACCTGGGATCTGAACCGGGGCCACCAGTAGCGGAGGGCACACACTTAACCACTAAGCCACAGGGCTGGCCCTCGCTTTTTATTTATTTATCAAACCTTTAATTCAAGAAAACATTCCTGAAATTAAAAAATTCATATTTGAAACATATTGAAAGAACACCCTATGTACTTGAGAATATCAACTCAGAATGCTTAGCACCAAGACGTATTCTAGTAAAATTATTGGATTTTATAGAAAAATGAAAAGAAAGTATCTTTGGGCGTCTAGACAAAAAGAGCAAGTGACTTGTAAGGGAATAGAATTTCAATTATTGTCAGACTTTGACAGCATGCTTTATGCCAGAAGAAAACAGTACACATACTTAAGATTTCATAAGGGAGGAAAAATGTGAACCAGGATTTTATATGCAGCAAAAGTGAATTTCAAGTATAAAGGTCAATGATAACTGTTATCAACATGCAGGAATTGAGAGTGGTCAGTTCCCATGATTTCTTCCAGAAAACAAGCTTCAGACAATCAAAATGCGTAGGGAGAGACAGTGATGTAAAGACCAGTGGTGAACATCAGAGAGACAGTTTCTTTTGAACTAAGACCAAGGTAGGGTTAAGAGTATGGTATGGAATAGCCATACGCTCTGACAAAATAGATGTACTACAACTTTTTTTTTTTTTAATAGGAGAAGAATGGAGAGCACAAATGCAAAAACAAATTGCTGTTTTCAGTAAGCATACTGGTAGCAATGTTATTTGTAGTAGTGTTATTCTAACATTGTTACGTGTATAAGAGAGGATAAAGCAAATTAATAACTATGGGACATTCTGTCAGTCCTTGTGTACCTGACACCAAGACTCTTGGTGTAGGAGAAAGGAGATGCAGACTTAGTGTGCTGAGCCGGCTCAGGCCAGCTCACTAGCGCCACTGTGTGCACCTCTTCCAAACTCCACATGCAGTGAGATCACCTTGGTAACATCACTTGAAATCAGCCATGTTGGGGTATGTACACCATGGAAATTTGTGAAGGGGGTCAGAATATGACGGTCCAAAATAT
Source organism: Diceros bicornis minor (assembly GCF_020826845.1). NCBI lineage: Eukaryota > Metazoa > Chordata > Mammalia > Perissodactyla > Rhinocerotidae > Diceros > Diceros bicornis. The sequence goes on along the minus strand of NC_080755.1, from coordinate 11,440,043 downwards.
GCCGCTTTGGCATGAGGATTATTTGGATCCGAAGGCAACTGAGAAACAGCAAACACAGCAGGAGTTCTTTGCCCTCCTCCATCTGCCTAAAAGCAGGGCATAAGTTTCCCTTCCATTTGTAAAGGAAATTTCCATTTGTAAAGGTGTCCCCCTCTCCTGTACCAGAAGAACCAAGGAGACCATTCTTATCACCTAAGATGACTTGACTACAAACCTTACTAAACAACCCTTATTTACCATACATTTCCTAGTTACCTTCCCACAATTTACCAAATCCCCCTTTTCCTTTGTCTAGTTTCTTCTCCACAATTTATCTTCCTTTTTAAAGATGGCCTATAAGCCCTCCAGGCCTACCCACTTCTCTAGGTTTTGACTTCTTTTCTGGGAAGCCTCTGTATGCATGCCAAATAAACTTTTTCCCCTGTTAATCTGTCTTTTGCAGCTTTAATTCACAAGCCTCAGTCACCGAACCTCAGAGAGTAGAGGAAAAGGTGGAGTCTTTCCCCCTCTAGAGTTTTGGCAGTCACAAAAGGACAGCTGGGATACCCCAATCATTTTGTAGCTGAGAACTCAGGATATCTGACAAAGCTTGCAAAAAGTAAATATTCTTACCAAGTCGGACTCTCAGATTTTTGCTTGGAGTCTGATCAGATGAGGGCAGTAGGAGCCTCCCCTTGTCTACATTTAGATTCGCAGGAGAAAACACTTGGAGGATCTACTTCTTTGGGTATTACTCTTGGGTAACTCTTGGTTTTGAGTACTCGTTGGTTGTTGATCCTTTCTCTCCCAGGGACAACCATTGTTTTCCTGTTTGTCTCATTTTGTGTCTGAAAGCTTGACTAGGCTTTCTGCCTGCAGGGGCACAGGTTATCAGGCCTGCCTCTACAGGCAGGCAACCATCAGGTTGTAGTTGGCTGGACAGAAGTATGGGTTGCACCCATTGTGGCTGACATTCTACCAACTGTTGTCAGCTCTCAGGGGGTTCACCTAGGTCTTTCTTCTTTGGGCCATCTTTGTGAGTGACTCTGGGTCACGGTGGCTGCGTCTTATGCACCCTCTTTGGAGATGCCTCTGGCATCCGTGGTTAAGCTATCAAAAGGCTTATTGATTTTGATTTTGAGTCACATTTGTAATAGATAGACTTTTGGAAAAAAAAAGAAAAAAAGGGGAAGGGTCAATACTGCCAGGAAAATTTACTGTTTGTCCCAGACAAAACCTAATAAGATATTTGAAAGGATTTTTTTTTTTTTTTTGCTGAGGAAGTTTAGCCCTGAGCTAGCATCTGTGCCAATCTTCCTCTATTTTATATGCGGGTCGCCACCACAGCATGGCTGACGGTGGTATAGGTCTGTGCCTGGGTTCCTAACCTGCGAACCTGGGCTGCAGAAGCGCAGCGCACCGAACTCAACCACTAGGCTACAGGGCTGGCCCCTGAAAGGATTTTTAAAAAAGAACTCTATGGTGAGAAATTAGTTCAATTGGAGGCCAATATTCAGGGCTGATTTATGCTTGGGGTCCAATCAAATTTTTAAGGCCTTTCCTCATATGAATAACAGGCCTAAAATGGAATTATGTACTCAGAGGGAAAGAGAACATCCTCAAGCCTTTGTAGAAAGACTTATAAAAAAACATTCCAAAGGCATACAAGTCTAAATCTAGAACCTAGGAGTCTTTAGATTTCCATCTCAGTTGGAAATCTCCCTGATATAAAGAAACAAATTCAAGATAATGTAGTTAGATGGGTGGGTCAGCCCCTTGATGTTATCATTGAGGTGACCCAATTCTTTGAGGAATTGGGAATTGCTTTCCTCAAGGAATTCTTTGAGGAAAAACAACTGTCCCTGTCTTACTAATTGAGTCTTTACAAAAACAGGAAATGTGGCTCTAGAAGTAATTCAAAGCCCATCCATCTTGCTTACCAATTCCCAAATCTCCCCTCTTCATCTCAAGACACTTGCAGGTACTGTAAAAGGTCACGACATTGGAGATGGAACTGTTCTGCACTTCAGGAAAAAAAGGGGGAAAATCTTAAATAGTAATTGCCCTGAACCTCTAATAACAGGTCTTCTCAAGGACCTGAAAGCCAACTCTTTGAAATGCAAACTTCCAAGGCTCTTGACTCCCAGACTGAAGGGCATCTTACTCTAACTTCTTGAAAACAAACTGGATATTTTATCCACTCATGTGAGCTTTAAAAATACTCAGACAGCCAGTTGGTATTTCCAAAAGGTCTCTTATCCAAAATTTAGTACAGAGCCTCCATACGATTACATTATCAGGGCAAACGAGAATCTTAAAAGCCTTCTCCACAAATATTGGTAAGAAGCTTTAGGCCTCATTGAGCAGGTAACCTAAACCTGTTCCATCTGCCAAAAACACAATTTGGATCCAACTATTTTATATAAACTAAAGAGTTTTGAATTACTGTGTTTGCCTGACTCGACTGAAATTTTAGGATGGAAGCTGTTTCTGTTTGCATCTGTCTGTATGTTTGTTTGTCTATATATGTGTATTAAGTACATGTGGTATTTTTTACCTCCAGATGGTATTGTCAAAATTAATTCGTAAAATCTCATAAAAGAGATTGATTTTAATTGGCTTAGAAAAAAAACAAGCACCTATGTAAATTAGATATTCCTAAAACTCTCAGGAAAATAGGAACTAACCCAAGTAGTTTTCAAGTTCACATGGTCTGGGATAATCTTTGGTAAATAAGGCTAATTTGATTTTGCTGGTTTAATAAAAACAGGTATGTCTTCAAAGTTGTCAACATTTAGTATAATACAGACATACAGTTTTTATTCTGCCTGGGTTTACTAGTTGAATGAGTTTGTTATCTCTACTAGATGTTCAAGATTGTTAAATTAATTAAACAAGGACGCCATTAGACTGAGGTGGCTCTAATGCTCTTGGCAGCCTGCCTAAGCAGATGGAAACCTAAGCTGTAAATGCCCCGGGGTTACAAAATCAAAGCCTAAGGACAACCGATGGCAAACAGCCGGCTGGGCTTTAAGCTGCAGCCAGTCAGCAAGTTCCTTGCTTTGCTTCTGCACCTTCTCTGGAAAAGTCTCTCTGGCTCCTGTTAGTGGAGCTCCTCTAACCACTTCTGGTTTGGCCCTGCCCAATTCAAATCAATTTTTTCTCAAAGTCTTAAAATATTTGATATGCCTCAGTTTATCTTTTAACAAGATTATAAAATTATAATTTATCCTAAAAACAAAATGTACAAAAACTTAACTGTTTGATATGTATGTCAAACACAGCAGTTTAAAAAAAAAAGAAAGAGTCATATGTTTAACTTTTAAGTTCTTTATTTCTGTGATATTTTTGTTTTGTTTTGTTTTTGCTGAGGAAGGTTAGCCCTGAGCTAACATCTGTGCCAATCATCCTCTATTTTGTATGTGGGTTGCCACCACAGCATGGCTGATAAGTGGTGTAGGTCCATGCCAGGGATCCAAACCCAGACCACCGAATTGGAGCATGCCAACTTAACCACTACGCCGTGGGGCCAGCCCCTTTACTTCCGTGATTTTTGATACTCGCCCAACATGCATATGTTACAAAATTTTCAACAACAAAAAATAAGATAATAGCTAGCTTTTTAATATCTCATAAAACTTTCATGAGCAATCCAAATGTAATTATTAGGAACACGTGAATTAAATAGATTTAAGTGGGGTAAAAGTTTATAAGTGAACTTTTCAATGATAATTATGTTTTATAATATATGTGCTTAAAAATAGCTTCCAAAATCTTTTTGGTAAGTTTAAACCTTAAAGTTATGCCGGGTTAAGTTAAATGATAGATATTGGTTGAATATCTACATCATTTCTAAATAAGATCAAATATGGAAATATTAATTACTAAACATAAGTTTAATTTTATCTACTTCTTGCTTCTTATTTTTACAGCAAAACTTAAGATATTTGGGTCTGTTAATAATGTTCCTTTGCCACATTGAAAATTTGTACTATAAAGAAATATTATATGCCTCTAAAAATTATGAAATGATTTGTTTTGGGGTGGTCTCAGCCTATTGATAGTGATGCTATGGGCTAGGAATGTCTGAGCCCTCACCTGGGCCCAGACTATCTGAGGCGGCCCCCACAGACGTTTCCCTGATCAGAGCCAATGTTGTGGTTGGACCCAGCCCCTGTGGTTCTTGTTATGATTGCAAGATACTCCTCAGCAACAACCATCATGAAATTTTGAAAACACAAGGCTTATTACTCACAGGTCCTGGAGGGTACACGGCACACCTGGGGCCACACAGCGAAATCACAGGCAGAGAGCACGTGAAGACCTGGGGTTCTGTCTTTATTGAAGTCGAGGGTGGGGTGCCTAGGGTTTCATGGGTTCAGTCTTTGTTGGTGAATTTAAAACATAAGAGCAGGAATTAAAGTGCAGGAAGAGAAAAGCAAATGGTCAGACGGTCAGTTATCTAGGTCAACCAGAGCTTTCTAAAAGGGGAACTTCACGGGTGGGGTGGTCTGGCTCTATCTAGTTGTGTAGCTGGCAATGTGTTTATTTGGGATGGATGTCTTTGATTGAAGTGGATGCCTCGGCAATCAAAAGCTTCATGTCAGGCACTTACACCACATGGTGTAATCACAGATTTGCTAATCTGCTACAGAAGACTGATAGATGACAGTTCATAATTACCTGCTATTTTGTTTTTGTCCTAAAGTAATTTTAAAACTAGAGTTTGGTTAAAAGAACAAAGATTTCTTGGATTATCGGTCTGTTCTTAATAAGAGATTGTAAAAGGTTTTTCTTTATCGTTGAGTAACCTGGCTAGGAAACAAAGACTCTGTGTTTTACCAGATTAATTTCCTGTAGTTGGTGTTGTCTTTATCATGTCTTTGATTACCAAAAAAAAAAAAAAAAAACAAAGAAAGAAAATCAAATCTTCTCGATATTGAAAAAGCTAAGTTGTTTGTTTTATTTTTTTACAACCATGTTATCTCCTATACTTACCTTTGAAATCTTTTACTGTCACTTTGGTTAAATGGATAACTAAGTAGTGTTTCACAGTGACCTGTAATCTTATTTAAACAAGTGTTCAAACATTTTGACATTTTTGACAACTTCCCAGAGGGCCCCTGGAAAACCTTAAAGGATTTGTTCTCTCAACTTGTAAAAAGAGAAATGTTAAACTGGGTTTATTTCATATGCCTAATTGCATGGGAAACATTGTCAAATAAGAAGTGATGCTAAACCTTCTATAGGTTATATTTGCATAGGTATATATTATTAATACAAATATTTCAGAAATTGCGTGAAGCTCCTAGAAGTTTGTAAATTTCTTTGCTGTCCATGATATGTCCTGGTATAGTATTATCAGTCGTAACTCCACTTACTATCTTAAAATGTTGAATGTCACAGCAACAACCAAATTTCCTTGTCAACTGAGTTATAATGAACACTCATCAGATCTTTAACCACGGCCATTTTAAGTCTTTTGTCACTCACAGACAGTTGTTTTACTCTGATGCTTTCCTGATGGCTCTTGCAATCAACTACAGGCCAAAGTACTTCATCTTAAAAAATAAAAAGGGTTTCCAAAACTATAGTGGAAGAAGCTGATGGGCTCATGAAACCGCTAACCCAAGATCACGCAGAATGAGAATTAATCACGTGGAACTGAGTAAACTGATGAAAAATGATTATGATTTCTTTCATGAGTTTTTCTCAGGTTATTACTGGTTCTTTAATGTTTTATTTTCCAGATTCAAGGAAATTCCTTCTCTTTTCTCTTAAGCTATCTATAACTTATAACAATTTGTAGATTATACTTTTATAAACAGAAACAAAATATTTATTTTTCTTCCCACATGTCACATCCAGAATTTGGAAACTTTTATGGATATTCTTATTTCATGGCAATATCGTTATTTGCATAAGTTCAGTAAATCTATTCTCCTTATAACAGGACACAATTGGAAACAGTGGTTATATTACAAAGCTTTTGACTGAAATGTCGTATTTGAGAATGATGTGCTCAGATATGACCAGACAGTTTTAAGAAAGTAAAGTTGACATTATAGAGCCAATCTTTACAAAGCCCCTTGTAAAAACCGTCCTGGTACCTGGCATATATGGTTCCTAGTCTTACAGGTGAGCAAGGAAGATCAGTTCCTGGCAGACCCATGAAACTTAGGATAGTTTGGGGATCTCAAGAAGAGAGAGATTTACCTAAATCTATAGGTATTGCAGGCAAAGTCTGATGGAGAGTTCTTGGGTTGTCTTTCTAGCCTCCAGAGCCTTTTAAGGGGCTGGCCCAGTGGCATAGCGGTTAAGTTCTCGAACTCTGCTTCGGCGGCCCAGGGTTCACACATTCAAATCCCCGGCACTAAACTATGCACCGCATATCAAGCCGTGCTGTAGCAGGCGTCCCACATGTAAAATAGAAGAAGATGGGTATGGATGTTAGCCCAGGGCCAATCTTCCTCAGCAAAAAGAAGAAGATTGGCAATAGATGTTAGCTCAGGGCTAGTCTTCCTCACCAAAACAAACAAACAAACAAAAAAATCTAATCTGAGGTTCCCTATAAAAGCTCCAGCAAGGCAAACTTTTTTTTTTTTTTTGGTGAGGAAGATCAGCCCTGAGCTAACATCCATGCCAATCCTCCTCTTTTTGCTGAGGAAGACTGGCCCTGGGCTAACATTGGTGCCTATCTTCCTCCACTTTATGTGGGATGCCGCCACATCACGGCCTGACAAGTGGTGCCTGGGTGTGCGCCTAGGATCTGAAACCCGTGCCGCCAGCAGCGGAGCACGTGCACTTAACCGCTACACCATGGGGCCGGACCCCAGCAAGGCAAACTTTAAAAGGTCTATAGGGTCAATTACCATCCTTGCTGCACTTATGAAAATAATCAACCTAAGTTTAATGAGACTATTTTGCAACCAAAATAGTCTTACTTTGATTATCTTTAATAGAAATGAGGCAGAAATGTTATGTTTCAATGGAAAACTATAACCCATTCTTGTGAGTGTTCATTGTCTTTGAGCTATTTTCACTCATTTATAAACTGGGTCTTGTCATTTTATCCATTTTCTCTGTAGTTAATGTTTCCAATTTCTCTCTCACACTCCTGACTTGGTGCCCCTACCAACTAAAAGCTGACTGCCCAGATCTTTATGGGGACTATCTAAAGAAGCCCTGCAGCTGAAGCTGGACGCTTCCATGCTCTGCTTCGAGAAACAACCATGACCGTGACACTGATGTCCATGCCATCACCAAAGACATTTACACTGCACACCAGGAAATTCATCGGATTGCCACTGCTGTCCTTGCTCCACCATCTAAAGGTGCTTCAAGACCAACATCTAGAAGTCTTCTCAAATGACTGCCCTCTGAACTCACAAAGGGGGTTTATGGTCTGCTCAACCATTACTTTTTGGGTTTTGTTTGTTTTCATAAAAATGACCCTCATTAAATGCCTGTTTGCTTGCACCATATAGAAGCCTAACTTAGGTGGGTACCTTACTCCCTCCTGCACCACCACGTCCTGAAATGAGACACGACTGTTTAGCTGGACTGACCTGTTCCCAGGACTGAGAGACTAGGAGATTGATTTCATGAGATATGGGGCAACATGCTTAGATTTGTTCTTTTCTGCTTATTTATTCTCATTCCAGTAGATGTTCTTCCCCCTTTGCAGATCTCTTACCCTGCAACTTCTAACCTAAATCTCTTCTCCACAGCTACCAACTTTTCATATGTGAAAGTTCCTGTAAAGTTTCAGGCAGGAGAAACAAAGGAGATCAGAATATGTTACGCCAAAATATGCCACTTTGTCATAAGGATTATTTTGATTTGAAGGCAACTGAGAAACAGCAAACACAGCAGGAGCTCTCTACCCTCCCCCATCTGCCTAAAAGCAGGGCATAATTCTCTCTTCCATTTGTAAAGGAAATTTCCATTTGTAAAGGTGTCCCCTTCTCACATACCAGGAAGAGGAGAACTGTGAGCCAACTCTTATCACCTGAGATGACTTGAGACTGCCTGATAAACCTTACTAAACAACTCATTTACCATGCGTTTCCTAGTCGCCTTCCCACAGCTTACCAAATCCCCCTTTTCCTTTGCCTAATCTCTTCTCCACAATTTATCACCCTTTGTGCAAATGGTGCATAAACCCCGGGCCTAACTGCTTCTCTGGGTTTGTATTTCTTTTCTAGGCAGCCTCTGTATGCATGCAAAATAAACCTTTTCTCCTGTTAATCTGATATTTGTGGCTTTAATTTGTAGGCCCCAAGTACCGAACTTAAGAGAGTAGAGGAAAAGGTTTTTTCCTCCCCTACATTTGCAAGTACTACAAATCAGGGCTTCAGATATTAGACTCTTAAGGATTTACCAACATACCACTGAATACATGTAAAGGAATATTATATTATTATAATATTTATATATATTATAATATAATATTAAAGAGGTTAGATAAAAACTATGGAATATTCAATTGGAAGTATCTTTGTTAACTTATGAGGTATTCTGTAGCGTGTGTGTGTGTGTGTTTATCTGTTTGTTTCCTAACTCTGAGACCGGTGGACAGGTAGCCATTAATGATTAGGTAGCTAGTAACTAAAGTTTTTTAGGCAGTTATAAATTGTAGGTTTTAGTTGTTCGCCCGCCCATTGTTAAATGTGCTGCTTAGGCGATTTATTATCCAACTCCCACTAGGTTCCTCATGGATAACATCCCTGATGCTTGGGTCACTATGGTAATGGATGCTTGAGTTGTTTTTCAGGAACTAAGAGTTGACGATTGTCCGGTTCAGGCCAGTCGAGACCACCAACCCACCAACTGGGCCTGTGAGGGTGTCCATTGGTAACCTAATGTCAGGTCTAAAAAATCCATCTTCAGATCACGCTAATGCCACCATTTTGAGAACATGCATCCTATGAAGAGCCGTGAAGCTTGACTATGCTTGCACAGATCATTAATTACCTCACTCCTCCTGGCTTCCAATCATCTATCCCCACACTTCAGACCACCTTGCTCCTACCCCATAAATATCCCTAATCCACATTTTCAGGGGGGCAGATTTGAGATTTCTTCTCCCATCTCCCCACTTCGCTGCCTTGTGAATAAACCCTTTCTCTGCTGCAAACTCGTCATCTCGCTGATTGGCATTTCATGCAACAGGCAAAACGGACCTAGTTTGGTAACAACTCTGTCACTAACAAGGCCTATCCAAGACTACTAGGGTGGTATCTAAAGGACTTAGAGACAATTTGAAAAAGCTCCCACAGGTCAAAGATTGGGATATTTGATCCTCAATAAAGATAATGATTACAGGGGCCAGCCCCATGGCTTAACGGTTAAGTGTGCACGCTCCGCTACTCGCGACCTGGGTTCGGATCCCAGGGATGCACCAATGCACCACTTGTCCCACCATGCTGAGATGGTGTCCCACATACAGCAACTAGAAGGATGTGCAACTATGACATACAACTATCTACTGGGGCTTTGGGGAGAAAAAGGGAAAAAAAGAGGAGGATTGGCAATAGATGTTAGCTCAGGGCCAGTCTTCCTCAGCAAAAAGAGGTGGATTGGCATGGATGTTAGCTCAGGGCTGATCTTCCTCACACACACACACAAAAAAGATAATAATTACAATTAATTAAAACTCATCAAATATGTTTAAATCTATGAGTTCATATTAATACTTTAAAAAGATCCTAATTGTTGAACTGTACCATGAGTATACAGTCAACAAACCAAAAAATAAAGGGAAAGAATAAAAATTTATCCTGCCTTTTTTATATGGACTGTACACTGGGTTACTTAAGAGTTGATCATGGAATGCTTTATGGAAGTATCCTGAGTGAATAGGTGAAAAAGACTGGATACAATTAGACTATGTCTACTCTGTAACTCCCATTGAATTAATGGGTGTAGGCACTGAGCAGTGATAACTCCTAGTATCGCACAACAGGCATTAGGCCCCTTCTAACTGATGAAAGAACACACCACCTAGAGTCTTGCCAAAGGGATGATTCTGATCAAGTCTCTGAGCAAATGGACAATTTGCATGACATACTGAGCAGAGTGGAACATGTTAAACTGTTCCATGAGTATGCTATCAGCAAAATCCAAACCATGGAAATTCTATAGGACAAACTCTACAGGTCTTCAACAGATGAATTGTAGGGAAAGGACAGGAAGGAAAAGGGGGCTTTTAAATTAAAAGAAACTCAAAAGACATACAAAAAGAGGGCAAGACCAAACTATATTGTCTACTTGGGTAATAAAACTACAAAAAAACATAGAGAAGAGATTACTATAAAATTCAGGATAGTGGTTCCTTTTAGGGGCAGGGTGATGTTGTGATTGGGATAGGCACATGGGTAGGGTCTTGTGGAGTGGCTGGCAAAGTTGTGTTTCTTGACCTGGGAGGTGGTTACAAGAGTGTTTGCCTTATAATAATTCATTAATCCATACATTTGGTCTGTGTGGTTTTCTGTGCCTGTGTTTTGTTTTATTTTATTTTATTTTATTTTATTTTATTTTATTTTATTTTTTGTGAGGAAGATTAGCCCTGAGCTAACATCCATTGCCATTCCTCCTCTCTTTTTTCACTAAGAAAGATTGGGCCTGGGCTAACATCGGTGCCCGTCTTCCTCTACTTTATATGGGATGCTGCCACAGCATGGCTTGATAAGCAGTGTATATGTCCACGCCTGGGATCTGAACCCGTGAACCCTGGGCTGCCGAAGCGGAGCGCGGGAACTTAACCGCCACACCACTGGGCTGGCCCTGTGTTTTATTTTACAATAAAACTTTTTTAACTCCGTAATACAAAAAGGAAAATTGTGAAATTGAAGTTAATGTGCTTCATTAACACTCTATAAAATGTAGCAAATTTCTTCATTGTAAAATTGAGTATTCATAAAAATATTTTTGCATTTGAAAGTATTTTTTCTCACTTTGATCAAACTCCTGGGTATGCCCAGTGATTGCCAAGAAATCAGAGTCAAATATAAACTAAATATTTTTCAAAACTAAATCATTTCAAGAGCAAAATTACTCTTTTTGAAATCCTTCCAAATGTATTACAGCAAAAATACAAATACATATATAGTTTTTAATGTGGATATGGGTGCATTTTAATGTTTAATATAATGTGCAATGGGACCTTTAATTTGAAACAAGTTTGGAGCTTACAAAGTTCTTGAAATGGCCTCAAACAGGTGCCGTCTGATGACTTGGAGTTGGATCTAACTAGGCGTGTCTCTATGAATCCAGGCACTTTTCTGTTTAGTGTAGTGGTTAGGCCCTTCAACTGTGGGACTAACCTCCTTGATTTAAGTCCCAACTCCATCACTTATTAACTGCATGCCTTGAACAGGTCATTTAATCTCTTTGTTCTGCATCTGTAAAGTGGGAACACTAGCAGTCCTACTTCACAACATTGATGTGAGGATTAAACACAGGATTTAACTCCAGACATAAAATGCTAGAGTAGTGCCCAGCACATGGTAAGTAGTCGGTAAGGATCAGCTATTGTCATTATTATTATTGGCCAGAGTGATGACCATAAACTGGGGTGAGTGTCCCACACCGTGCACAATGGTGTGGGGGCCTACTTTGTCTGCTTGTGCCTCTGCAATCCAGAGCTGGACAGCAAACTTCTGCAGTGGTGGGGAATGGGGAGCAGGGAAGCTGCAGCAGTCACCTGAGATGACCAGTACTAGTCATCACTGTGGCCCTGGCCTCTCCACCGCCAGAAGCCCCACTGGGCTTCTAGCAAATGCTAAGAACAAGTGTCTTCTCAACACCCATGCTCAACAAATACACACAAGCACACACACACACCAATGGGCACATCCTTTTAAAATAGTCATCAGCCTTTACTCTGTACTCTAACACACTCCAACATTCTGTTCTGAGGTTGAAAATTTAAGCAAAAAGAGAGCACCATACGTATATTAGAGTTACAAGTGCTAAACATGTTACACAGAACAATAAAATTCCCACGTATTTTACCCAACCCACAACATAGAAACATGATCCCTACTTTGTTTTTATTTAAATTTGAAAATTTTATGAATATTTTTGATTGCTATCTTAGTAGTCCTGCGAATTTTAAGACACTACAGATATATACTTTTTTCTGCCAGGAGCTGTTACATGACTTGCGTTTCCTTTTTTTGCCAGTGTTTTCTATAACTCGTCATCAATATCCCAGCCACAGTCCTGTTGTCGAGACTTCTCCCAGGGCTCTAGGAAAAAGTCCATCCAAGTATGGATTTTTTCCCAACATTATATTCCTCAGTATCCTGGGTCAAAGAATCACTGTCATTTTAAGCATTCCACATATCCGCCCCATTGGGAAGATTTCAGAGGCTTAGAATAAGCACAATGGCCTTTTGTTAGTAAATGCCTCGCTGTGCTCTGGCACCCATTGGCTTGACAATTACACAGAGGTGTTCCACTTTTTCTCTTGGAATTCACATTCTTCCTCTTGTCTTTGATGTTCACTCTAAAACGAAGGCCCCATAAATATTCCTCCTGATAAGTTGGTCTAAACATGTCAGTACACAGTCTACAAAATTATTTCCTCATCAAAACTAAAGTCATTAAAAAAAAAACCACTAATCTATACTAGATCTCTAGTATTATGAGACCTATAGAGTGGACTAAGGAGTTGGAAACCCTGGATTGAAGTCTCAATTAGCTATGTGACTTTGGACAGTTCATTAACCTTACTGAAAGCCTCAGTTTCTGCTTCTTTAATATGAGGCAGGAAAATCAAATAAATAAAGGAGATGTATCACGTGACCACTAAGGCCCCCTGTGGCTCTTTAACAATCTGCTCTTAGTTGCCTCTGGTTTGTAGGTGTCTTTAAGAACAAGTTCTCCCTTAGGGTTTTCCATTTAAATCTTGGGCTTTATAAGCAAGAGGCCCCAAACTGCATTATGACATATAACCTGGTCTTTGGGACTGTGTTAATCATTACCAACCCCTGTGGCAGTCCAGAGTAATTAAAATGATTAAATTAACTTATAGGCCATGTCATAATCGAGTTGTTTTTCATACGTAGACCCAGCCAGAGTTTCAGAAGAAAAAAATGCATTTTCACTACAGTAAATGAATCAGAAGAAAAAATTGTTACTGCTTCCAGAATTATAATTAATTACACTTTTACTTATTTTTATAGGTTTTTTTTTTTTAACGAGGAAGAGTGGCCCTGTGCTAACATCTGTTGCCAATCTTCCTCTTTTTTTTCTTTTTTCTCACCATAGCCCCAGTACGTAGTTGTGTATAATAGTTGTAGAGTTGTAGCTCTTCTATATGGGACGCTGCCTCAGCATGGCTTGATGAGCGGTGAGTAGGTCTGCGCCCAGGATCCAAACCCACGAACCCTGGGCTGCCGAAGCAGAATGCGCGAACTTAACTGCTACACCACCAGGCCAGTCCCTACACTTTTATTTTTAATATTAGCTTCTTGTTCTGTTTGCTATTCCTATTATTTTCCTCTGCCTTTTTCCTTTCAATGATGATCTCCTTTCGGGTATATATCTGTCTCCTCCACCACCACTAGGAAAATAAACAATCTGTAGTGAAACCGGTAAACAGTTTGCTGTTGATGATTAGGTAGCTAGTAACTAAAGTTTTTTTTCTTTTTTGCAATTACTAATTATAGCTTTTAGTTGTTCCCCCACCCACTGTTAACTGTGCTGCTTAGACAATATACTATCCTGACTTGTACTAGGTTCCTATAGACAACATCTCCCTGGCACCTGGGCCACCGTGGTAACGGGTGTTTGAGCTGTTTTTCAGGAATTAGGACCCCCTTGTCTAGTTCAGGCTGGTTGAGACCACCAACGCATCAACTGGGCCTGTGCAGATGTCCAATAAGTGACCTTTTGACGTCAAGAGGCTAAAAACTCTCCCCTCAGATCATGCTAATGCCACCATTTCCTGAACATGTGCCCTATGAAGAGGCATGAAGCTTGACTACGCTTGCACAGATCATCAATTACTTCACCTCTCCTCACCTGCAATCATCTATCCCCACACTTCAGACCACTTTGCCTCCTACCCCATAAATATCCCTGAGTCCCCATTTTTGGGGAGGTGGATCTGAGACTGATTCTCCTGCCTCCTCACTTGGCCACCTTGTGATTAAATCCTTTCTCTTTGCAAACTCATCATCACAGTGATTGGCATAACCATGCAGCAGGCAAAACAAACCTGGTTCAGTAACAGTAGGAGTATAAGTCCTTTATTTACCATTGGATCCCCAGCACTTAGCACAATACCTTAAACAGAACTTAGTTGAGGCACAGGTAACTGGATTTGGAAATCTCATGCAAAAGAAAAAAGTTAGCAATTTGTCCTGATATGGATTTGAGGACGTCCTTTCTCAATCCGTGCAACTGCAGCTCTGGTGGCTGAGGTGCTCCAGCTCCTGGGGTCTGCCCCCTTTCTAAAATCCTATGTATCAAGTCTGCAAATGCAGCTCAACAGTCATCTTAGTGTTTCCTGCACTTGCGTCTTGCCTTCCAAGAAGAATTTATTCTCCTTAAGGACAGAAACCTTTTCTCATCAACCCCACTCTGGATTAATCTGGAAGGAAAATGATGAAATATCTAAAGTTTTGTGGTTACAGGAAATTTTCTCAAGTTTTAACTTATATTTATATACACATCTTCATGTAGAAATCAATAAAAGACTTTCAAGCATAAGCATATATAATGGAAATATGATTTCAAGATGAGAAGAAATGTAAGATTTCTGATTATTAAAAAAGAGCTTGTTCTTTTTTTTTGCTGTACAGAGGTGGGTATCAAATCACTTCAGCATTTATATTTCCTCAGATATGTTTAAAAGACCGATGTAACAGTTTAATTTAAATGTGTTGATATTTACATTTGACTACCAATTAAATCCTTTGCAACTATTTAAACTTATGAAGAAAATACTAGAAGACAACTTAAAATGGGTGAGGGGGTACATGGTTTTTCAAAATTCCTTTAAGATTATGTAAGTGAAAGGTTGAAGATTACTGAGCTAGATGAAAGGAAATCTTCTCCCCACCCAAAATGGAAAGGTAGAGCCCTTGATCTTTTAATATAGACATGTTCCAGTTTTAGTTACACAATAACAGCTTATATACACCATATAGCTACTAGGGAACAACAATAGATTCGGAAGCACTTTATTCTCAGTCTCAATTGAACCAGATATAGGAGGATAGTCACACAGAACAAATAAAAACCAAACTACATAACACATGTCACGTAACTTCACTACGAGAAAAGTTATCTGCTCTGGGCTGTTTTTTGCCCCTAAACAATCAGCAGGTAGTTATTAAGTAACTTGTATGTGCCAACATTGTGTTAGCTTGTATTAGTAAATACAAAATACAATCATTTCTCTTTATTCGAGGTATTCACTGAATTAGTGAATACTGAACCACTGCTCCTAGGAGAAATACAGGCTTAGGTTCCCGCAAGCCACTGGTCATAAAATTTTTGTCAACAAATCAATACGTAACCTTATTTTATGTGAGTTTCTGTTTAAAGACACATTATTTAATATATATTGTTGATTCACTATGATGAATAAATGAAAAGCACTAGGATATATTGGAATATATGAGGAAGCCATTTGGTGTAAAACTAATTCAGCCTGACCTTGTTTTTCCAGAAAGGCCTGATGTGGCCTGATGAGCACGCATTGTACATCTGCTTTAAACATTTACAATGTCCCAAAGACAAGAATGTCGCCCTTAAAGGTAGGGATGTTTCCTCCCCCAATATCAGCATTTCTTTAAGGATAAGCATCTCTTCCTGGAAACTAAGGATTAATTACTGACATGCTGTGCTCACCTTGTGACTACTGACCTGCTGTGCCAGCAAAGCATCTCCTTGTACACATTCTCCTTGTACACATACAAGAATAAAGTCCTCGTACACCTAGGTGATTCACAATAAATAGCCCTTCTCTCTGTGCCTGCCAAGAACGCTTTTATAGGTTTCTAAATCATCAGCCACTCTTAACCACTATCAACATCTCTAGGAGCACTTTTGATGTAAAAAAAAAAAACTGCACAATGATAAGTTAGTTTCACAATTGGTCAGTAATTGTTGAAATCTCTCTAGATGACAAATGTCCCTATGCATCTTTGTTTCAGATATTCAGTCGTTTATTCCAAAGATAAAAATCATGACAGTTTAAGAAGTATGGTTCAGAAGGAAAAGAAGATGAATTCCATAACTATGGTGTGATCTATGGAAATGAGAATATTTCCTCAAATCTAAGACACCATCAATGGTAAGATGCACTGCTATTTCAGGCACTGGGAGATTTGGAGAGGGTCTCTTACAAGGTTGCAGGTAAGCTGTCAGCCAGGCCTGCAGGCATCTGGGGCTGGAGAATCCACTTCTAGGCTCATTTACGTGGTTGCTGGTAGGTTCCAGTTTCTTCCTGACCATTGGCCATATACCCCAGTTCCTTGCCAAGTAGGCCTAACTGTCAGCAGCCTGAATGTCTCCCCCAGAGTGAGGAGAGCCCAAGGTGGTGGAAGCCACAGCCTTTTATAGCCTAATCTCAGAAGTGACGCACGATGATTTCTGCCACGTTCTGTTGGTCACACAGACTAACTCTGGTACAATGTGGGAGGGGACTCCAAAGGGCATGAATATCAGGAGGCAAGGTCCATTGGTTATGGTTACAGAGAGTCTGATTACCACATTACATATTACAGAAAGGAACCTGAAGCTAATTTGCTTCTTTATGTAACATTTATTGAGCACTTACTATATACCATGCCCCATGCTAAACACTAATAACTCATTTAAGAGAATTAAATGACAACAACAATCCTATGAGAGGAACCCTATTATCATCGCTTTTTTACAGTTCAGGAAGCTAGAGCTTAGGAAGGTTGAGTAACTCACCCAAGGTCACACAGCTAGTAAGGGTGAGGGCTGGTACTTCTGATTTTTCACTAAAATGGTACCCAGCCTTTGCTTCAATGTCTGTTACTGAACATGTCAGCCAATGGAATCCTATTAGATAAATTTGAAAACCTCCAAGATTCTTTATATTTTCCTTACTATTGTCATCAGCAGTTCATAAGAAAGCACTTTATTGTGTTGTGACATTTTTAAAGCTTTAGTTTATTTAATTTGTTGTGGTGATTATAATTTTAAAAATCTATTGTGACGGACTTCAGCTCTGGTGCTATCTACACCTTCACAAAAGAAATGAGCAAAATTGCTTGATGAAACACTTGGCTTGCACAATAGTAGGTATCATTCTGAAAGACAGGACAGAAGAATAAAGTGAAGACTTTTAGAGGCCGGCCCCTTGGCGTGGTGGTTAAATGCGTGCGCTCCGCTGCTGGCGGCCCGGGTTCGGATCCCGGGTGCACACCGACGCACCGTTTGTCAGGCCATGCTGTGGCGGCGTCCCATATAAAGCGGAGGAAGATCGGCACGGATGTTAGCTCGGGGCCAGTCTTCCTCAGCAAAAAAGAGGAGGATTGGCAGATGTTAGCTCAGGGCTGATCTTCCTCACAAAAAAAAAATTAAAAAGTGAAGACTATTAAGAAAATCTGAACAATTTCCTCTGAAGACTTAATGGTCTCAGAAGATAGTATTTAAAATTATTTTCATAACTTTACAAAAGAAATATAAGACAAAGAGACTGCTTTTTATTCTAATAGAGATGTTCACATACTAATTATCTCAAACACCTGTCAAGAGGTGACACAAGCATACTCCTACGTTTAGTAACAATAGGAAGGAAAAGTAATATAATTTTTAGACTGCTCTGTGAGCACAAAATATAATAAATCCTCACTGCTTGTGACCCCAAAGCTGATCATCACTAATGAATCATCCTGACCCCTTCTTATAAGGAAGCAGACCCAGAGCTTATGCAATTAGTTCACTGGGTTTCCAGTTCATGTTAGATGAAGTAATTTTCTTAAATCCCTGCAAGTAAAACTTGCTGGAGCCACCGATGTGGAAACACTGCTGTCACATCCAGAGGAAAACAAGGATTTAAAGTACTCACAGTTGGAGCAGCTGGATTGAGCTTTGAATAGCAACCAGTTGTAACCAAGCAGAGAAAGCAGTGGACCAGGTATGCACAGGGAGTCAACTCATTGTTAAATCTTTCCATGAGGAGTGCAGAGCTAATGGAGTCCATCCATGGGCAGGGTCTGGCTAGAGTCCAAGAGTGAGAGCAGGGAAGGCCAGGCCGAGAAGGCCAACAGTCCAGACCACCGCACAGTGGGGTGCTCCCAGGGCAGGGGTCGGGTGCAGAGAGGAGTGCAGGTGTGGAGCAAAGGGCTGGGGTTGGAGGGCAAGAATCCAACTTTGACAGTAGAGAGTTCAGGGGCTCGGAATTTCTGCAGTCCAGATAGTGGTCAAAGAAATAACTGATATTGACAACAAGTCATGAAGGCTGAGTTTTGAACCTCCAAGCCCAGGTCCTTGATTGCACCCTTTCTTTCTCTTTAGGGAGCAGAGCCCCAGCAGACTGGTTAGTAACAGGGTGTTCTGAGCCCAGCATCCGAGAACCGTAAGAACACGGAGTTACTTGGCCAGTTGTCTTTCCTCAGTGCACACATCACAGTCTTCCGCCATGATTTTGAAGCTTGGGAAGTTTGCCAACAGAAGGATATACATAGAGCTATTTCACTCATGGTCTTTGTTCTGGATGCATACCAGATTCTCAAGAAATCATTTTTATTAATTAGAAAGGAAGAGAGAGAGAAAGAGAAAGAAGGAGAACAAGGAGGAGGAGGAATAAGAGTGGAAGGATCAATGGAAGGAAAGAGGGAAAGAAAAGAGAGAGACAGAAAGATGAAAGGAAGGATGGAAGGAAGAGACATCGGTTAGGTGGGAGCGTGCGCGCGCATGCACACACACACAACCACTGAAAGAAATGAGCTGTTTTCCAACTATAGCTATTATCTTAGTCCTTCCTTAGGACATCCTTGGGGATAAGAGCAGAGAATGGCTGGGATAACTCTGTATATTTTGGTTTAAAATTATTTTTATCTCTAGGGTAAATTATACTCTGTTTTTCTCTGAAACGTAATCTAAAAGACAGAGGCTCTCAAATAATTGTCACTCAGAAATACTAAAGGTGATCAGGTGTGAACTAACTAGACTCAGGTGGATTACTTCATGAAAGGCTAGAAGGACTATTAATGTCCCCAGCAGATGGCGCAAGCTGCCCTCTGCTGTGATGAGGCTTCTCAGTGTGATCCATTCATTTAGTATCAAAATAGATTTCCTCTTCACACAATGATTGAACAAGTAGATCCTAACCAGGTAAGGGGTTGGGTTAGGAAAGAAATCGTTCAGCGGGATTCCAGGAGGAGCTAAGTAGAGAAGACAAAATCTGGAGGCTTTTTAATTTATTTATCATATTAAACTGTCTAAAAATATAATGTTGTTCCATTCACATCATCTTGGGCTCTGAAAAAGTTAAGAATTCTTCCAAGACAGAGTTTTTAGATTAAGTCCCATAGGACAACAAAGTACCAAGAATTAGGATATCTGAAAATATTTTTATTACCTGATAGGATAATTGGTGAAGTGCTCATAATAGAGAAAGCTTTCCCATAACAAATTAAAAGTAAACCAATTCTGAAGGAAACTGAGGGAAGGAGGATGTTGATAAAAGATTATTGAGATCACCCAATGCTTCTGCTACTTTTCTAGTACTCACAAATAAATATAGTGTTCCGGCTCGCATTTTGAGCTCTGCGCTATGCATTTTTATGAGCAAGCAGACAGTAGAACTGAAAGCATTTACATCTCTGGGCAAGAAGTAACCCTCTTTGGAAAGGCAGGGAACGAAGTATGTTATCCTTGGAATCATCCTCAAAATCTGGGACAGAAAGTAGAACTTCATTAATTAAGGCTTTTTAAATATCTGCTCTCATAAATTTCCAAAGAAACAAGAGTTTGGAATGTTCAGGTTAGTGACAAATTTTCAGTGAAGAGCTGTCCCGCCAGCACCTACTGCCTTCCTTCCCTCACATCCGTCGATATTTTAACTCTCTGCAGTCTGCTTTTACTGTCAGTCTGCCACTAAAACTTTACTTTGCAAAGATATTTTAAAATACAAAAGTGATATATGTTAACCTCAAGACATTTGAAAACTCTTAAAGGTATAAAAGAGAAACCCATGATTGAGTAGATATGGGCAACACACACTTGTAACAAAGAGTTTATGTCCAGAATATACAAAGAACTCCTGTGAATCAATTTTAAAAATCAATAAAGAGAAAAACGGGCAAGAGATTTGAACAGACACTTCACCAAAGAGGATACTTAAAAGGACAATCTCAGTTTTGTTAGTAACCAGCTATAAATGAAAGCCATAATGTACGTGATGATTTGAAACAGGTCCACAAATTCTTTGATACCTCTCCCTTCAAAACAAGGGGCCAAACACGACACAGTCTGTACAGAATCTGAAATATAGTGAAGTACACCTGAAATGTACACAATTTTGTAAGCCAATATGACCTCAATAAAATAATTAAAAGTTGGAAAAAAAAAAAGAAGAACGTAGGGGCCGGCCCAGTGGTGCAAGTGGTTAAGGGCGCGCACTCTGCTGCGGCGGCCTGGGGTTCACCGGTTCGGATCCCAGGCGTGCACCGACGCATCGCTTGTCAAGCCATGCTGTGGTGGCATTCCATATAAAGTAGAGGAAGATGGGCATGGATGTTAGCCCAGGGCCAGTCTTCCTTGGGAAAAAGAGGAGGATTGGCAGATGTTAGCTCAGGGCTGATCTTCCTCACAAAAAAAAAAAAGAAGAAGAATGCAGCTTCCCCCTCACTCCCTCTCTTGGATCACTCAAACCCGTGAAGCCAGCTGCCCAGCTGCCAGGTCATGAGGCTGCTCAAGCAGCCCTAAGGAGGCCCGAAAGGTGAGGAATTGGGGCCTCCTGCTGAGAGGTGAGTGAGTGAAAGACCCTGAGGGGGAACCGCCCTGCTAAGTCACTCCCAAAGAAACAAGATAGGCAGAAACAGGACCCACAGAAAGGGTGAGATAATGAAGTTTTTAAGCCACTAAATTTGGGGATAATTTGTTATGCAGAAATAGATGACTTATACAATGAGTCACTACCACACATACACCAGAACAGCTAAAATTTAGAAGTTTGACATGTCAAGAACTGGTTACAATGTGAAGAATGGGAACTCTCATTACATTGCTGATGGGTGTGTAATTGGTACAACCATTCTGGAAAACTGTATGGCACAATCTACTAAAGTTGAATATATACATACACTATGGCATAAGAATTCCACTTCTAGGACACACCCACAGAAATGCAGACACTTATAAAAACTTATGTGCAAGAATATTCACAGCAGCATTATGTGTAATAGTTCGAACCTGAAAATCTACCAACAGTGTGTTAAAAAGGAGAGACATCACGGGCTGGCCCCGTGGCTTAGCGGTTAAGTGCGCGCGCTCTGCTACTGGCGGCCCAGGTTCGGATCCCCGGCGCGCACCGACGCACTACTTCTCCGGCCATGCTGAGGCTACATCCCACATACAGCAACTAGAAGGATGTGCAACTATGACGTACAACTATCTACCGGGGCTTGGGGGGAAAAAAGGAGGAGGATTGGCAATAGATGTTAGCTCAGAGCCGGTCTTCCTCAGCAAAAAGAGGAGGATTAGCATGGATGTTAGCTCAGGGCTGATCTTCCTCACAAAAGAAAAAAAAAAAGAGAGAGAAAGACATCAGGCCCCAAATGGAGTCACTTGTGCTAAGCCCCACATCAGCAAACCAAAACTTAACACTTAATCTACTTGCAGTTTCAGCCTCCCCCAGGAGTGTAATCTTAACCGGTCAGTCTGGAATTTCCTGGTCAGCGCTAGTGAGGTCATCCACCAGATTGACCTCTTTCATCCCCTAAAGGAAAGTGAACTTGCCTGAAACAATCCACTCTTCTGCTCCCTCTGCCTATAAAAGCCTTCCACTTTGTACAGCTCCTCAGAGCTCCTTTCTGTTTGCTAGATGGGGTGCTGCTGGATTCATGAATCGTTAACAAAGCCAATCAGATCTTTAAAACTTATTCAGTTAAATTTTATTTTTTAACAAGTAGTTGGATAAATAGATTGGGGCATGTCCACACAATGAAGGGCTAAACAGCAGTGAAAATTCATGAACTATAGCTACATGTAATAACACAGCTGAGTCTCACTAACATGATGACTGAAAGAAACCAGACACAAAAGAATTAACCCTGAATGATTCTATAGTCAGGATCCAGTAAGGAGAGAGAAACCACACCAGTTATTCCAATAGAGAGAATGTAATATAAAGAGTTAACTAGGTATGAAGACGTTAACTAGATGACTAAAAGTCAAAAAGATGTATTAGGAAGGAAGTTACTACCCCTCAGGCTGGGGAACAAAAGAAAAAAGTTGGAATTCCTGAAATTTAGAAGTTTGGTGAAAGGCCTGGGCCCAGCCCTCTGGTGCTGGGACTGGCGTCTAGGGGTGCACGAGGCTGGTGCTGCAAGTGTTGGAAAAATGACAAATTAGACTCAATTACTGCTGCAGGAAGGAGCTGCCACTGCAGGGAAAAGCAGTGTCCCTAAGGTGACCTTGGGAGGAAAGGGAGCCAAAGGGAAGCTAGTAGGAAGAAGCAAGTTCCTCCCTTCTATTCGGGGCTGCAGATTCTCTCTACCCCTCTGCCTGGCGGAGTCTAGCAGGACAGCTGGCAGAGGAAGGGGGCTAGTGGAGTCCTGCCCACGCCACAGGCAGAGACTAGAAGGGTCAGTTTGCAGCTGAGCGGTTATAGCTTGGTAACTGGCACAGAGGGCATATATATAACATCCAAGAGCAAATGAAATGAATACATGGTGTTAATATTGGGACAGTGGTTACCTTGCGGAGGAGGGGTAGGTAGCAGTTGGGAGGGGGCACAAGGAGAGCTTCCGGGGTGCTACTGATATTGTTTGTGTTGACCTGGGTGATGGGTAGATTGACCCGTTGGCATAGCCTTCAGTCATCAACCAGCTTTCTGGTTACAAAAGGCAACAAAGATTCTAGGAGTTTTAATTCAGTGTAACCCAGCCAGTACTTATTGAAATCTTATCTAAACTCGAAGACAGGCCGTTTCTTGGAGTACTTTCCTCATTCCTTTTTTTCTCATTGATCTCTTCCTCCTCTGAAGTCTTAGAAAAATCGTCATCTGATTTCACAATTAACGCTGAATTATATACAATCTTGCAGTGTCATGTATTACATCACATGTGCTAGTTTTGTCTTCCCCGCTAGATGATAATTCTGAGGACCAGAAACCCAATATTATTCTTTTACACTCCAAAATGGCATAGCTCAGGACTGAACTTAGGTGTTTATAAATCACTGTTATTTGATGCTTAGCTTTAAAATTAACTGTAAAGCTGAGTTAAAGCAGCTCCTCATTTGACATCAGGTAACAGAGGAATATATGAAAGGGATCATTGTTTCCAGTTTCTTTATTAACAAAGCGAAGCCAAAAGATGACCCAAGTAAAAGTGGACACTCTTGGAGGGGAAAAAATAATGCTTTTATTAAAAAGCCTGTTTTCTCTGTTATCTCTAAAATGAAAATGCCTTCGCTGAGC
This sequence comes from Diceros bicornis minor, assembly GCF_020826845.1. Lineage (NCBI taxonomy): Eukaryota > Metazoa > Chordata > Mammalia > Perissodactyla > Rhinocerotidae > Diceros > Diceros bicornis. The sequence continues at coordinate 11,416,420 of NC_080755.1, read as the reverse complement.
TTCAGGCGCCAGAACAAACCCCAATGTCTGGTCCGCCACGGCGGGGCTTCCCACCGCCACCTTTGCCCCACTTCGGGCTGCGTTACTGACCGGCTAGCGCCGCAGGCGCCCGCCAGCCCCTTTCATCCTTCTCACTCGGCCTCAGCCTGGCACCTGAACGGGCACTCATCACTTGCCATAAAAAGCCATACTTTATATCGCTCTTCACGCGTCGCCAGGCTATTTTTAAAATCTCTCCTCCTGGAGATCCCCAAATTAAAAGTATCTCGGGCCCGCCTCCGCCGAGCAGGGGAGACGGCGGTCCACGGCACCCCGGGGGACTGCCCCCAAACCCGGGGGGACTGTCTCGAGACCCGGGTGGGGGCCACCCCCAGACCCAGGGGGATCGCCTCTGGACCCGCGGGGAACCGCCCCCTGACCCGGGGAGACCGCCTCCAGACCCGGGTGGGGGCCTCCTCCGGACCCCGGGGAGAGGACAGCCCCAGACACCCCGGGGCGGGGGGAAGGACCGCCCCCAGATCTGTGGGGACCGCCCCCTACCCCTGGAGGACCAGCCCCAAACCCCGCAGATCCGCCCCCAGACACCCCAGAGGGGCCGCCCAGCTCTTCTTCCCAGGCCTGGCCCGCGCTGCCTTGCTTCCGCGCGCTCCTGGGGAAAGGCCGCCGCTCTCGGGCTCCTCGCAGTCCTCTTTCCCGGGACTGACAATGGCCGGGCGTCCTTCTTTGGGCCAGGATCCGCCTAGAGGCTTCCACGTTAGTGGCCGCGAGCCCATAAACCTTGAGTCTCAGATTTCCCGCGTCTGTGCGCCTCCTTCCCCAACCCGTCACCCATCCGGGGCCCTGGTGTCAGCTGCTGGCTTGGACTGCGGCCCTGGGCCCTTCTCCTCGGCCGGCCGCTGGCCCGGGGCAGCCCAGGCCAGCCAGCACCCGCCCGGACAAGCTCGGGGCTGTCTTTGGCTCACACAAAGAATCTTCCAGGCACCGCCCCCGGCCCCCAAGCCAAGATCTTACAGATGTCAGAAAGTCTGTTTGATTAAAAACCCATTGGTTAAGAAACTACTAACAATGTTTTTTCTCTAGGAAGGAGAACTGAGTGATGGAAAATGAGGTGGGAGGGAGACATTTCATACATACCCTTTTTGACCTTTTGAATTTCGTGTCATTTGCAAAATTATTTATATTAAAATAAAGTCGTGCTTTTTCATCTGGGGCTGGTTGCATAGGTGACCAGGTATCGTTATCATTTCGTGATAATTCAGTGAGTTCTATGTTTAGAATACATGTACTTTTCTGAATGTTTGTGTACTTAAGTAAAAAGTTTTTAAAAATAAAATTAAACCTGTGGGCAAGGAGCACAGTGCAGGCCAGCATTGTCTGGCCGGCACATGTGCGCCTGGGAAGCCATCTAGATGTGCTTGGACGCAAATGCAGAAGGACCAGACATCCTCTGCCCCTCCTTTCTATTGCCTTCCTTCTCTCAAGCTTGGAGTCCTCCCATGGGCACATTCTCAGTACATTCCTACTTTCTAATCCCTCAGTGAAGCCAGCAAAGTCTGGAATGTTCACATTTATATTTCCATGAAAAATCATTCATAGCAATTTGGTGACTCAATACTCAGTGTCCCAGATTCCTACCTTTTGGTTGGAAGGCATTGTTCTGTGTTAAAAGCATTCCAGGCTACAGCACTTCAGTTAAAGAGGTTCTGTGTAGGAGTAAGGGGCCTTTTTCTGCTCCGACAATCTCCTCAGGAATTATAGAATGCCTAAATCAGGTCCTGAAAGCAAGCATGCTTTACTCTATGGAGAGTATTGCTGGCGCTAGAATGTAAGCCCCGTAAGGGCAAGGATCTCAGGGCCTAGAACAGAGCCTGGCACATAGTAGGAACTCACATGCTTGTTGAATTAATGTTTTCAAATGAACTGAGCCAAAAGTGACTGAAGGATCTGGACTAACTGTCCCCTCTCTTTTCCTGCCAACCCTGAGCACAGACAGTGAAGTACCAAAAATGCAAAGACAAAAATCAAAGTGTATGTATGATCTCACTCATATGTGGAATATAAACCAACACATGGACAGAGAAAACTGGACTGTGGTTACCCGGGCAGTGGGGGTGGGGGGTGGGGCGTGGGCACAAGGGGTGAAGGGAGTCATATATGTGGTGATGGACAAACAAAAATGTACAACCCAAAATTTCACAATGTTAGAAACCATTAAAACATCAATAAAAAAAAAAATCAAAGTGTAGTTTGGGATGTAAAGTAATAGTAATTACTGTCCTTTGTAAACAGTTTAACACTTATGCCTGATAGTCATGAAGTGTCTTATTGATTTTGACGTTGTGAGAGATGTGAAAGCATATTTGCATTGTCAGTTTTCCGTCTTTAACCCCATAAGCTCTGGCTCCTAATAGGGTATGGTGATTGTCGAATGAATCCAGAACAATGGCTGATGAGACCCATAAGGGTTTTAAAAGAGCAGAGGAATATAATTGCAGCCCAGGTGAGGGTTCCAAAATCTAAGTCGGTGCACGTTTACGTAACAGAAAGGTTAGATGGTGTGATTTAATCAAATGGTTGGGAAACATAACATACAGTATGGCACATTAAGGTTGGCAAGAGGATATGGGTATGTCAGACATATTTGTCAGCCATTTATGTGGTCAAGTGAGAGGGACAAACAAAAACAAAACTTGCCGTCTTTCATCACAATCATTGAGAGAAATGACATTTTAACACCAAAATACAGAAAGGATATTACTTCAGCTAAGGACAGTCTTTAACATGAAATACACATAGCTGAATGAAAATCTCATCGAGTTGTCTATATTACTCCCGTGTTGGTGTAAATGTCATTGTGGACAGACCCGTGCCCAGGTGGGAACTATGGCCCCAGAGAACAGGATGTGTGCAGTTGGTCCTGTCCCCCGTCACGCTCACCTTGGGCTGTGAGGCTGATGCTACTACACTTAGAACAGACCCACTCCATCACAGCACTGCTCCGTCGTGCAAACGGACAGGTTCTCCTCCACCTCGTCCATTGGAGCCCTGAGCTGTCCCGCCTTCCTGGCCCGTTAGTGGCAGAAGTATCAGCCTCACTCTCTTTAAAGCATCTGTGCCCCTTGATTAATGCGCCTTTCAAATGATCACTAAGTCAGCATTATTTTAGCCTCTGAAGTTGTCACAGGACCAGTCTTGAGCCCAAGACCTCTTTGAGCCCTTCCCTTCCCCAGAGAACAGCTGCGAGAGGGAATGCCCAGCTTCAGAAGAGAGAAGTGTCCTGCTGTTGGACAACTGTGTTTTCCTGGGAAGACATTTAGTATTATTTTGCTGTTTCTAGCATCTTCTATAAAAGAAGAACCATCTTTCCCAAAGAAAAAGTGAAAAAAAACTTTCATATATAAAAACACCTCCTATTCCCAGACCACAAGTATTTATTCCTGTGCGTTCTCCATTTCAGGCAGAGACAGATGTTTTTAGACTCCCAGAGAATAAAGCTTACTGAAAAGCTGCCCAATACTTTTGATTACTAAACGGAAGTTATATTAGTTTAGAGTCTTCTATAGACTAGGACAAATTAAAAAAAATTTTTAAGTCGAGTGTGCTTCACCTTCCTTTAAAGAGTTTCAATTTATATATTAATGTTTTATGACCTCTTACAATTAGAATATCAGTGCCATAATTGGGCAAACATTTGAGACATATTCATTCATTTAACAAATGTTTTTTAAGTACTTATGATGTGCCAACCATAGTACTGGCTTTGGAGATACAATAAGGAAAACTCATCCTTTTCCATCAAAGGGCTTAGGAATTTAGTAGGGCAAACAGACACGTCGACCAATAAATGAGATGTGCTCCCAGTGCTGTCCTAGTCACCTGGGCAGGTACAGTGAGCATCATCAGTTCAACTAGAAAGATGGGAAGGAGGCTTCGTGGTGGGAAGCAACACTTCCCACTCAGTGGGGAGGCAGACGTGGAGACAGAGAGAGTAAGCCTGGTCAGCAGGCCAGATCATGAGGGGCTGCGTAAGCCACCCTACGGTGTCTGGGCATTCTGCTGCAGGCAGGGAGGGCTGTAGTGGTTGTTAAGCTATTGTCTCCCAGCTCAGCGCCACCCTTCTCTGTGCTGCTGTTTGATGCCAAGGCTAAGACTCTGCAAATACATTTCCATTGCCAGCTGGCTCTCTGTTAGGACCTACCAGCAGAAGCGCTGGGAGACGGGGGAGGCTGGAGGAGGGAGAGAGGACCTGCTTGCCTGCTGTTCTTATCAACATCACTCTGGCAAACTTCCAGCTCTTTTCCACACACCTGAACCACCTGCCTGTGCCTTGCAGAGGCAGCACCTTTCTGTAGCACCACCGAGCAGCAGCCTTGCCTCAAGGCCCCTCTTCCGAGCCCTGCTGTGCACGGCACCCCTCAAGAAGGCCTGGCTCTGGGCCCTTGGTGCCCCTCCCAGCTGGCAGGTTCTGGCAACCCCAGTCTCTGCCTTGTCTCCCCAGTCTTAAGGTTGGCTGCTGCTTCCTACCCTTACTATCTTTGCTGCCTCAGTTTTCTGTTTTTGCCTTTTTACCTGCTTAACCAATTTCTTATATTCAGTTCTCTCTGTTGAAACGCCTAGGGTTGTTTCTGTTGTCCTGACTGGACCGTGATTGATGTCACACTGGGCGTGAGTGGTCCGAGAAAACAGACTGTCAAAGGTCAGATTATGGGGTTGATATGGCGGTGTTTTTGGCCTTGAATGCAGTGCCGCACTCCTTGCTAACAGGAAATGGAGCCCTAGTAATCCACAGCATGTGGCGGCATCACTATTAGTCCAGTTATCACCAGTGGTTCGTTGTGATGAAGCATCCACTGATGTGCCTTGAAGAACCAAGTGGCCACTTCACTTGACTGTTACAGCAGCAATGACCGTCACTGAGATGGGGGGGTAAAGTTGCTGCTTCTCAGTGCACTGGAGAGTTACAGAAAGAATATGACAACAATGCCTCCAGCTGCTTTTGAGCAAAGAATTCAGTGTCTAGGACAGGGCTAGAGGAGTGGGAGATCAGGAGTAACAGACTAGGAGTCTATTGCAAATTAAATTCAGTAACTTCCTACTGGTTTGAATATTTTTGAGAAAGGTCATTCTGAAGTATTGAATGCATTCGAACATGTATATTTCTTACTTTATTGTAATATAGCAACTTAAAGCTAACAAATGAATATGTGTCTGGATATGGGGTACCTGCTATAATGTACAGTTAAAAAATGATTTCTCAGTGCTCTTGAGATTATCTCAGAGACTTCAATTCCTAGAATTGGAAGAGATCTTCAGTTCCTCTGACAAAACCCCTGCAGGCAATCACTTGCCTCTACTCAGGGAGTCCAATGATGTGTTCACTGATTTTCTGCAGCCCATCCCAACTTTTAATAGCTCTGCCTGGGAGAATTTCCAGATCTTGAGCAATTGTTCGCCTCACTGTAATTTTCTCCTATTAGTTTTAGTTTTGTCCCAAGGAATTATGCAGACTCATTCTAGCTCAGGAGTAGATCCAGAATTAGTGGAGCCAAATTATTCAATTTGTGGGGCTCTCTTTCAGAAAAAAGAATAACAATTATGAACATGAAATTAAATTGAAGGTTTGGAAGAGGCCCATGCAAGTGAGGGGCCTGGAAGCTTCCATTACATTAGAGCCATAACAAATCCACCTCTGTTCTCTTCCTGAGAAGAGAAGAAATTCTCTTCCTGAGAATTCTTCACATCACCTCATTTTCCACCATGCCAAGAAGTCTTTCCTTCTCCAAGATAAGCATCCACAATTTATCCAGTTGTTTCCTTGGACATATTCCGGCTTGTCAGTCGTGTTTCTTTTTTTTTTATTATTATTATTTTTTGTGTGTGAGGAAGATCAGCCCTGAGCTAACATCCATGCTAATCCTCCTCTTTTTGCTGAGGAAGACTGGCTCTGAGCTAACATCTATTGCCAATCCTCCTCCTTTTTTTTCCCCAAAGCCCCAGTAGATAGTTGTATGTCATAGTTGCACATCTTTCTAGTTGCTGTATGTGGGACGCCGCCTCAGCATGGCCGGAAAAGCCGTGTGTCGGTGCGTGCCCGGGATCCGAACCCCAGCCGCCAGTAGCCGAGCGCGCGCACTTAACCGCTAAGCCATGGGGCTGGCCAGTCAGTGGCATTTCTAAAGAATGCCGTGTAAACAGTAAATGGGAGACAGGTGCCTGAGATACAAGGAGAGCTGTCAGCACATGCCCTCATGAAGTTTTTGTGTCACATGCATGCGTGGCTGCACAGTGAAATGCCTTTAATCAAGTATTTAAGTAAATAACTTTTTAGAACATGCTGACAGGCAAGATACTCCAGGATGACCTGCCCAGCCAGAGTACAGTTGCATTATAACCGACATGGCTCTAATGTGAAGGAATCATAACACTTCAGTGTGCCAATCCCCACAACTGCTAGTCAACCCTAGGCCCCCCTCCACGCTTGTGCAGTTACTTTGAGACTTAAAAGAGGAATTTACTTTAATTAACCCAGTTAAAGTTTCCTTTGCCAAGCTGTCCACAAAATTCCTTGAAGTCTTAATCTATCATCTGCTGTGAATTACCTCTCTTAGCTTTGTCATCTGGAAAACTGACACATACTTTTGTTCATTCAATTCTAAAATCATTAAGTGCCTACTAGATTCAAAGACAAAGAAAAACAAATACATAATGTGACTAGGTCTAGAGCCTAGTTGGAGGGAGCTGAGCTACCAGGACCTGGGCGCCTGGGGAGGGAGTGGGGAAGGCTAGGAGTGGAAAAGTACTGAATACTGAGTAAGAGAAAAGTATCTTCAGGCCTCCGACAAGGTGGTCTTGGCAGAGGCCCAGAGAAAGGCCTCACCTGAGGCACCTTCCCTACAAAAGGAGGCCTGGGAATGGAGGTATGCAGATGTGCCTAAGGATATGGTTAGGGGGCGGGATTGGGGTGGGGGTGGTTTCTGAGTCTTTGACTGCAACTCCCTCCAGAAAACTGCAGTGCACTTGGCTATGCACCAAGTCTAGCATGGGGAGGGCAGACCCCACCCCTCATGAGGCCTGCCAGGTAAAATTGTAACTGCCTACAGTTAGGTCTGAAAAATCATATGTAGAATTTTGGCCTGGAAGCAGACTCCTCAGACCAGAGTTAAAATAGAACACGATTTCTCAATCAAACATTATTGGGCTGGCTAATTCCTTGTTATGGGGGGCTATCCTGTGCATTGTGGGATGTTTAACAGTATCCTTGCCCTCTACCTACTAGATGCTAGTAGCACTCCCCGTGTTGTGACAACCAAAAATGTCTCCAGACATTGCCAAATGTTCCCTGGGGGGCAAAATCACCCTGGTTGAGAACATTGAAATAGAGGAACATGACTCCTCTGAAACTGGAGTTGCTCAGAGTTCTATTTGTGTGAATCTACTTCTGCCTACCTTCTTGGCATTGCCCTGGGAATGTTTCCTCTGCCCGAAATAACCTTTCTCTCTTTTTCTATTTGTGGATGACTACTCTTCCCCTCACCTCTTCTATGAAGCCTTCCTCGACCATGCTCCACCCCTCCTGATAGTGGATCCTGTCTGTTTGCTTCTGTACTAAACAAACGCTTGCATTATTATTGTCTTAGTCTCTCTGTGACACATCCATCCACACAGGTCCGGCACTTAATAGGCACACGGTAAATGTTGATGACAGTGAGCTTAGACAAGAGGGTGGGCAAAGAACCAAGAGTCAGAGAAGTGTAAACCTATACCAGCAGAGATTGAGGTCCTGAAAACAAACAGAAGATAATTCCAAGGAGAAGCAGCGCTCAGAGTGAAATGCTACTGAGAATTCAAGTAGGAAAAAGAGTTAAAAGTGTCCCTTGTGTGCAGCATTCAGAAGGGCACTGGTGACATTTGTGAGAGTAGTTTAAGCTGGGCAATGGAAGGAAGCCTCACTGCAGTGGGCTGAGGAATGACTGGGTGGGTGGGGAGAAGATGGAGGACTCTTTCAAGGAGATTCAGACAGAATGGAAAAGCAGTGACTAGAAAGGATACAAGATCAACAAGGGCGATTTAAGAAGAGGGAGATGTCAGCATGTTTATGGGTTGGGCAAGAAGGAAGAAATAGCCTGTGGAGATGGAGGTGGGGAGTAAACATACTGGAGAGAAGAGGTAATTGATGAAGTGAGATCCGGAGGGAGAATGTAGATGGACGGGGCCAGATCACAAAGGGGAGGAAATAAGAGCAGAGGAGACATACCTCTTCCATTGAAACAAGAGAAAAATAGGTACGGGAGGAGGGTATTGTATGTTCCCAAGGTGAAGTGGGGTCATTTACCTTCTAGTGAAATAGGAGGCAATAGAGAATTTGAACAGCGAGCAGAGATTTGGAAATGCCAGTGAGGGGAGAGAAAAGTATTGCTGAGCAGCACTGGTGTCAGGGAGCTGGGAAGAAGTAGCCAACGTTTAATGAGCACCTACCTTGTACCAGGTCTTTTATGCCTTATTTCATTTACTTCTCAAAACTGCCCTACAGAGTTGGTATTATACCCACTTTGTAGACGAGCAAGTGAAGACTGAAAGAGGAAAGGTCACTTGCCTGAGGTCCTAGCCAGTAGCATACCTGGAATCTGAACCCAGGCTGGTCTGACTCTAAAAGCCTCGTCCTTTGCAACACTGCACTGCTGGAGGTTTCGAGGATGGTCAAGGTAATGGGACGAGGTGCAGGAGAGAGAGAAGTGTGGACAGTTCAGACGGAGTGGAATACTGGAGAGTGATTGCAGATGTGACCACGAGCCAGGTGATGATGCTGTGCGCGGGAGGCCATAGGCGTGGGCTGGAGGAGGCAGATGGACAGTAAAACACATGGGAGGCAGGAGGCTGAGCACCTCTGAGTCTAAAGTGTGCAGTCTACTGTTCTTTTAAAAGTAAGAAAATTCTTGAAAAATGGGAAAGGTTGAGGTGGAGTGAAAAAATTGTAAGCCAGGAGACAGACTCTGAGGAATGTGATTGATGACCTTGAAGTTAGCGCCGCAAGGACAGAGAAGCTGCTGTGCGGCAGGTCCCCAGGAGTTGGAGCCCCAGGCTGCAGACAGACGGGCGAGGTGCGAGGTGTGAAGGCACGAGGGAATGCTAGCACAGCCTCCTTCTCCCCACCCCACCCTTCCATCTTCGTGCACCCCCGGCCCTGGGGATGTGGAAGAGATTCTAGAAAGGTGGTTTATTGCTAGGGGACAGCCAGGTTTCATTTAGGGCCAGAAGAGAGAGGAAGAGCTTTCGGTGAAGAGTTTGAATATGTGCGTGTGTTGGTGGAGGGGGTTCTAAAGGGAAATGGGTACCAGAGGGCTCAGTGACAAAGCCTGGGACGGTATCAGCAGTGGGAGGAGGCTGGATGAGGATGGAGGATGGGCTCAGAGCCCAAGAAGAGAATAGCTTTCTAGCATGTTTGCTTTAGGGTTGATTTAAGCTTTGGACTGTACTGACCACGAAGCGCTCAGATACAAACTTCTCTAGTCCACACCTCTCGCCCTCCTTTCAGATCCACACCCATTATTTGTATCACTAGTGGCACTACCCAAGAAGAATAAACGTGCTAAAGAGAAGTAAGCCAAGCCCGTCAGATACATTGAGATTTCAGGATGATTTATCATATTCACATCCAATTTTCCTTCAGCGAGCTGAACCTCTTTGGGAGAGGACAATGCTGTTTGCCTGATAAATCATATCTCTAAACAGAGTCTCTATGCTCTTTTCCCCCTCCCAGCAGTCACACGGTATTTATTCCTAAAGACATTTGACTTTTAGTGTTCTTGGCAGGGAAGCTGTGAACCACTTCTGCTGCTATTGCGTTTTGAGAACAGAGCAAACTTTTCTCTCCCTGCCTCAGCCTTTTCCATAGAGAACACGGGAGAACTGACAAGAAAAGTGCCCTCAACTGTGGGGAGTAGTAACGTCAGAGGCCGGTCAGAGCCACAGTGTAATCACTTGAAGGGACTCACGTGCCATAAGGAGCCTGCGGATCTTAATTAGAGGACCTGGAAAGATTAATGAGTCTTGGCTGACACTGTTGTCCCTTCATCCACCTCTTTTTTCTTCCCTCCTCTCCCAACATTAAGCACACCCACCAAAAGTCCCATTAGCCTTAGGACCAGGTTTAGACTACACTTTTGGAAAAATCTGATCCTATCCTATACCTTTGCCTTATATGCCTCCTTCACCTGCGTTTTATGTGGCAGACCATTTGATCCAAAATAATTTGGTTAAGAACTAGTTGATCCAAAACGATAATTTAGTTTAAACAACAAATCTTTGCTGAACAAATGCATCATCTACTATTATTTTTTTTTCAGCTTTATTGAGGTATAATTGACAAAATTGTAAGATATTTAAACTGCACAATGTGATGACGATATATGCGTTCTGTACATTGTGAAAGGATTCCCCCCATTGAGTTAATTAACACATCCCTCACCTCACACATTTACCTTTTTTTTTCTTTTGGTGAGAACACTTAAGTTTTACTCTCAGCAAATTTCAATTATACAATAGTTTCAAATATAACTATAGTCACCATGTTATACATTAGATCCTCAGACCTTATTCATCTTATAGCTGAAAGTTTGTACCCTTTTACCAACCTCTTGCCGCTCCCCAAGCCTCTGGCAACCACTTTTATACTCTCTGCCTCTATGAGTTCAAATTTCTTTTTTAGGTTCCACATGAGAGTGATGCCATGCAGTATTTGTCTTTGTCTGGCTTATTTCACTTAGCATAATGCCCTCGAGATCCATCTATGTTGTCAGAAATGACAAGATTCTTTTCTTTTTTAAGGCTGAATAATATTCCATTGGGTATATGTATCACATTTTCTTTATCCATTCATCCATCGACAGACACAAGTTGTTTCCATACCTTCGTTATTGTGAATAATGTATTATTTTTTAAATTTCTCATTTGAATTCTTTTGTATTCATTTTAAGCAAATTAGACTCACTCTACATTTTTGGCAGCATCTTCACAAATCTTTTCACTTTGCAAATCAACTAAAATGAATGTTTCAACAATCACCTGTTGATGTTTGCCTATTTTTTTTTCCCAGTAGGGAGAGGGCATACTATTTTTAGATCTGTTTAAGGCAATCGTGGCACAAAATCAAGGGTGATGACCTGAGTTGTTGGTCCAGCAGAGCCAAGCTTAAGGAGACATAAACTCCTCGACCCAGGTGGACTTCATGCCTATGATTTCTTATCATCCTGCTGGGGGAATTTCAGAATACTTCCAGGTAACTTACTTTCTATGCGCTCACATTACAGAATAAGTAGCGTGTTCTCTTCGGCTCTGCTTCAATTTGGAGCCTACCACAAACATTTACACCCTTCCCTCGGGGAGCTCGAGAGTGGCCAGACTGGCAGCCTGTGGGATTAATGGTAGTCAGTTCTCTGCAGTAGCCCTGAGACCAGAGGCCCCAGGTTTGCTCTAATAACGCCCTTGCTGTGGGTCGGAGCATGCGACACCTAGATATTCATACTCTGTCTTACCCTTAGCAATATTTCCTCAGAATGCATCTCTTTGTTTTTTCTCCTGAGATTTAGGGAGCAGTGGACTCTACCATCTCTCTCTTTTTCACTGCTTTTCCAGAAGTCTTCACTTTTAATCACAAAACTATTTGGAATCCTGGGGAGAAGTGCTCTTATCTTAAATAAAACAGTCTTATAGGACACAAAGTTAATAAAACTATACACTGAAATAAGAAACCTAGAACTTGAGCAATTTGAGGGTTGAAGTAAATAGCCAAACAAAAGGCAAATTAAGTTCTGGAATGAGATGACATGAGAACAATGCTCATGATATAAACAGGAAGACTTTTTTTCTAAATAGGGAAAAAGTAGGATTGACTTTGTGGAAGTTAATAAACTTCAGTAGAGTTCTTCTGTCTGGGAATAAAAGGAACGTCGCTACGTCTCTATAGACTTTGTTTTCTGCCTCAGGTTTCAGTGATGACTCCCTGACTACCACCATCAACCCCAAGAGAAACATGTTTAGACAGGAGAGTTGTATGAGTCAATGAATTGTTTAGTGTCCTCGAGGACGGTTTTTGTGCAGAGAAAAGATTCAGAGGTGACTGTGGTCCTAAAAATTAACATTTGATTATTAAGTTTTTAGTTCAACTTAATTCATATTCTATTTAGCCAATTTTAACAATCACTAATAAAAGTGATTTTTTGTTATGATTATTTGCAAATTTTGTTAATTGGGCATATTGAATCATATTAGATTACATTTATATATTTAATATATCAGTAGTCCAGATAATTCCTTAACGTGGGGATACTGGTGATATGGGTTTGGTTCTCTTTAGTATTTCTTTACTTAATTCTTCATCCTGCTAAGGCTAAAAGATGCTCCTCCACCGAGGGAACAACCCTCAACCCAATTCAAGGAAGGCGAGGCTTCTGCTCCAGGTCTTTGAACTTAGCAGAATTCTGCATCATATTCATATTCTTCCTGTTGCTGGGACCACAGCTCTCACTGACGTGATGATGACAGCTGACTGAATTCTGCATCTGTCCTCTGGTTTTTGCCTGACTCTGCAAACCAGTTTACAAGGACATTCTAATGACAATCTGTTGCTACACCCATCCACCAGTTTTGCCATCCTATTTGTACTCTACATAATATTTTCTCCCATCCAGTCACATTTCCAACTCAATTCAAGACCCTCGGTGGTGCCTGCCTTTAATGTGCAGGGCCACCAACTGAAGAAACCAGTGATATCTAACCCTAAATCTCACTCTCTCTTCTTGTTTCCCTAACCACCAAAGGCCAACAGGCAATAAAGAAATACCTGCTGAGTAAGTGAATAAACGAATGAATAGACAAATGATATACATAATGATAAACCCACACAAAACTATGAAATTTATCTTTGTTTTGTTTTCCGCCTTAAATTGGTTTGCTCTCTTGGCAGAAGAGACTCAAATGTTAACATGGATCATCTTTCCTTCTTGTGACACAGACAAGCAGAGTGCATGCAGCTCATTTAAATCCCATGTTCATCTTTCAAGGTGAAAAATGTGCTCGCTAGTAGTGGTGGCTGCCTTAGAAATCAAAGTTCTTAGTGAGAGCCTGTATTCGCTAGCTTTCTTCTGTCCGCTATATATTCCTAAAGGTATATGGTGGGTGCACGCACTCTCTCTCTCTTCCTGTGTGTATACACACATTAGAACACGCACACACACATGCACAAACATCTATACTAAAAAGTATTCTCTATTCTTAAGTTCAAATCGAATTTTTAAAAGTTTAATACAAAACGTTCCGTTAATGAAAATATGACTGATTTTGATAGTTGCCAGGAATTCCATTTTAGTAAACTTCAAAATCTGCCTTCAAAAGGTACGTGAACTTTTTAGAGTGTTTCATACGACGTAGCTGGCTCAGGAAGCTTGCTCGTTATTTGTTTCTTCAACTCCAAGCATTGGAGTAAGATGCAGACTATTACTAAAGAGGGAGTATTTTAAACAAAAATAGATACATGAAAAATGAAGATCTGTCGGGTGAAGAAAGAGGCCTGGAAGGAACTAGCCCATTTCCCCGTTTCTGCAGTTACCAAAGTGACCTGAAAAAGTTAAGTGCAGGTGTCAACACTTTCAAAAACCAGTGTTCGTGTAATGAAGACACAAAGCTCTGAGATGAGTTTCCTCAGCTCAGTGTTGGTCATTGTACTGTCCACTTCAAAAGGTCAAGTGCTTTGATAATAGATTAAATGCAGCAGAGTCTCATTGTGTCTTCCTCTCAAATGTTATTAATAACTTTGTAGCATTTTTGTAGGTACTAAAACTTTCTCCAGGGTAACGTAGACAATGCCTTTTTAGGTTAAAAAAAAACAAAACTTTGCAAACGGAGCATAAGCTTTCAATAAAAAAGCAGAGAAACATTTCCCTGAACACAATCCAGTTTTAAAATACAGGCAGGTGGAAGAGGGTGTTAGTATGTTTCCACCTCCATTCATTTTCAACCCCAAGAACCCTCCCCATTCAAGCTGTGAGATCAGTGGGTGAATGACCCTAAGGGAGGCGGGTGGATATCTATCACTGGGAGGACTCAGAACAAAGCATTGCCCATTTGGTAGGTGCTGACCAAGTAAATAAAAATTTGGAAATAAAAAATTTTTTTAAATTTAAAAAATAAAAATTGGGAAAATCTCTCCCACCCTCGGTAGATCTGGGGTGGCGAAGGGGTGGTGAAGGAGCGCTGTGAAGGAAGAGTTAAAGGAGGAAGCCAGATCTCCTGCTTCCGTCTACAGAAGGGCAGAGCTAGGGGTAGCAGGAGACGATGACCTTTCCTGGAAAACTTTAGGAACCTGGGCCCCTTTCCAGCGGGATGTGGGAAGCGTGCACTGTCCTGGTTTCCGTTTTTTTTTTTTTTTTTATAATTTTATTTATTTATTTTTCCCCCAAAGCCCCAGTAGATAGTTGTATGTCATAGCTGCACATCCGTCTAGTTGCTGCATGTGGGACGCGGCCTCAGCATGGCCGGAGAAGTGTTGCGTCGGTGCGCGCCCGGGCCGCCAGCAGCAGAGCGTGCACACTTAACCTCTAAGCCACCGGGCCGGCCCTGTCCTGGTTTCCTTCTGCACTACACCAGCTCCAGGGAGGGCGCACCAGCCAAGGAGAAACTGTCCAAGCTGAGAGGACCTGGCTGGGACCTCGCCTGGGGAGCATCCCAAAGAGGCAGTGCCCCGAAGAGAGGGTGCCCGAGACCCGAAGCGGGCTGGGGGTTGAGAAAGAAACTATCATGCTCTGTCAATACCCCAGATGAGGATGGCCGGGGCTACTCAGGAGAGACCAGCAGGGCTGACAAAGAAAGGAATGACCACAGCAGCCTGGGTAGGGCAGGCCTCATCTCAGCATCTGCCAATGGAGGACAGAGCAAGGTCCAAGGGGCAAGCGTTCTTTCCCAAGGCTCAGTCCCCTTTGCATGGACCCATCTAGGGAAAAAGCAGACAGCTCAAAGCTGAATTGATTGAATTTTAAAATTGAAATGTCTGAAAAACCACTGATATGTCTGAGTTGTCCTTGAAGACAGTAGATTCAGTTTTCTGCCATCAGGCAGGAAGGGAAGCTAAAAAGAGAATTCAGTTATGGGGAAATAAAGTAAGTTACATGTTGTACCTCTGAGTCTACGGATTGTGAAATATCATCTGCTCTGCAAGTATCGTTAATTTCACGAATATCATCATGTATAATTTCAGATGCATGGAATTGGAAATATTGACAAAATGTATTTTACAGGACTGAGGCCTTGCAGTTTAGAGTTTAACAGAATGAAGGTGGGACCAACTATTGAAGTACCGTTTTATCATCTCCAGGATCTGTGACTGGGATCTGCAGGCATAGAAGAGCAGTAAGGAGTGAGCAGAGCATAGCAAAGAAGAAACAGAAGTCCCGGAAAAGCTGTGCAAGTTCTGAAAGCCAGCATACATGCGAATTCTCACAAAGTATCTGGTACAAGGTCACACTCGACAGGAGGGGTAATGACCACCACATTAACCCCTTCCTCAATGGGAAATAAGGACTTAGGAGGTTTTTCCAGAGTAGGAAGAAGCATCTCCAGTTTTACAGCGAAAATAAATGAGAAGGAGAAATAACCCTGCAGAGGTTTTTTACAGACAATTCTGCTGGAAAAGAGCTTTGCAAGGACTCCTAGGATTGTTCTTTGTTTCGGGGCCCTGCACAGACTGTTGGGTAATATTTAAAAACAGAGCACTGTTGGTAATCACCTGTCTGACTTCATTCAGTGGGAAGTTGTGGCGCTGGCTGACTCTATTGCATAAGTGACCCTGAGCAGCCCGGCAGGGTGATGGGCAGCAGGGTTGGCTCTGCTGTTCTGTCCTGGAGAGCCGCGCTCCCTACCACCCTCTACGAGGCCTCTTGGCTGAGAAGAGCTCCTTATGATCCTAAGTGTGGTGATGCATGGGGCAAATCTCCTTGGCTTCCAACTATATCAGTTTGGTAGAGCTGCCATGACAAAATCCTATAGACTGGGTGGCTTAAACAACAGAAATGTATTTTCTCACAGTTTTGGAGGCCAGAAGTCCAAGATGAAGGTGTTCACAGGTTTGGTTTCTCCCGAAGCCTCTGTCCTTGTCTTGCAGATGACCTTCTCCCTTTTTATATCTCCTTGTCCAAATTCCCTCTTCTATAAGGACACCAGTTATATAAGATTAGGGCCCACCTATCCTACCTCGTTTTAATTTAATTACCTCTTTAAAGGCCCAGTCTCCAAATAAGGTCACATTCTGAGGTACTGGGGGTTAGGATTTCAACATATGAATTTTGGGGGAAACACAATTCAGCTCATGACATCAACTTTCCACACCTGAGGTTAAAAATAGTTTTATGCTGGGCCCACTTCTAGGGATTTAGATGAAATAAAACAAACAAAAATGCTCATCAAATGTCCAAATCAGCACACCCTGGCCCTGGAGAATAAGATCGGATTTCAAAGTAACCTGGGAAGCTAGAGAAGTGGTTAGAAGGAAAGAAAAACTTTGTTTGACATTTTGTTTATTTAGACTTTGCTTTGTTCCAGAAAGGACACAAGGGGAGGAGACTCCCAGATTAACAAGGACATAAAGGGCAAGGTGCAAAAGAGACAGTCTGTCCTGAGGGCCCTTTCACCCTCTCACTGCCACTCCCTGGTCTCTGGCCACTGCGGAGGCACCTCGCATACGCCTCCAGGTGACCACAGTGCCCCCTGAGGCTGCACCCTCAGGTGGGTGAGGGAAGGGGCAGTTAGGAAAGTTTTTCAAGGCAGAACATGGTACTCTAGGGGTTTACCAAAGTTAATGTGGTTTCCCACGGCCTCTGAGAGAGGCAACACGCAGACTGCATACAGGGCATGGTGAAGAACTATTTTACGTTTCCATGGAGAATCATCATTAAAGCATGAGAAATTTGGATAATCCATTAGAAAAAGCTGATTTCAGTATTCAGTGATTAACAGATACTTATTAAGCACATGTTATGTACCAAGCAGTATGCTGGTCACTTGAGGCTACACTGGTGAGCAAGTCTTTAATAATACTGGCAAACACACGAGTGCCAAGCACATGTATATTAACCCATATGATACTTACCAAAAACCCATTTTACAATTGAGGAAACGGAAGCAAAAGAGGTTATTTGTAACTTGCCCAAATCCACACAGCAAGGAAGAAACAAGGCCAATATTTTAACTTAGGAAAATCTGGCTGGCTCCAAATTTCATATTGGTAACAACCACATGATTCTGCCTTAAGATATTTGGAAGTCAGGCAAGGAAGTTATGAAGTCTTTTTCTCTAGATGTTTAGTTAGGATGAGGTCCATAATAAGAGTTTATGTGAAGATAAACTCAGATTGGTACAGACAGCGAGTAGGGAGGAGAGGTGTTCAGAAAGGGGAGCTGAGAAGAGGCCAAAGAGAAAGTTCATTAATTTTGCGGAAATTAATAAAAGAAAACTTACCTAAATTGGAGGCAGGAAGGCCTGTAGGGGGAGCTCTCACTCCCTATCATACATCCTCAATTACACTAAACAGGAAAAGACCTACCCTTGCACCTTCTGACAGGAACTAAAACTAGTTTACTACTGAAGGAAGATTTCTCTCCCCACCTGGCACCAGCCCAGCCAATGAGAAGCCATTGCTGCCCTGAACTGTTACTTTCCTCCAATGAACTTCTGTTTAGAACAGCCCCTCCCTACTGCCCCTTTTTCTCTATAAAAGCAGCTCCCCTCCTTTGTTTTCGGGATTTGCCTATGGTTCGTCATAGCGTGCACATCCTGAATTGCAATTCTTTTGGCTATTCCAAAATACTTATTTTGATGGTAAAATCATGGGCAAATTTGCTTTTTAAGTTGATATTTCCTAATTTTGCTTGGCGTTGGAAGTGATCTCTAATGAAAACCTGCCATGAAGATCAAAAACTGAATCATTTAATTTTAAAATGAAGCCTTCAGAGCACAGTCTTAAATATGTTCAGAAGTCCAGCTCCCTATCTTGAAAATTATGAAAAATATGAGCAAAAAAGATGGAGTAGAGCATACCTTTGGCTGCCCCAAACCAACCAGTAATGGGAGCTGGAGCAGTTCTTGGTCTGGTTTTCTGAGAGATGGGATGAGGAAACTGGGCAAGACTAGAGTGGAGATGGTGAAAATTAATAAAGGGAAACAATTTAAAATGGAGTCAGGAGACCAGAATGGGGAGCTCTCACGCAGTACCGCTTGAGATCAAGTACAGGAAGGATTGTCAATTACAGACCCCCAACAAGAAGAATCCTCAATAGGAAAGAATCATCAATTGTAGGAAATATGTACATTTTATCTCCTAGAGGAAATTGACTTCCCCAGCAACTAAGCCAATGAGAACCCACCATCACAATGAACTCTCTCTTTTCTCCAATGGACTTTGGTTCTAAACAACCCCTCCCAACTTCCTCCTTTTTCTCTATAAAGTAATGTTCCTCTCCCTTGTTTGTTGGATTTGCCTATGGTCTGCCATAGTGTTACCCAGCCCATGGACCCCATAAGACGTTAACCACAACCCTGCTCAGAACAAGCCTAACACGTTCTCTTCAGCTTACAGGAAACCACAAAGAGAGGAAGGAGAAGATGGCTGAGAGGTAGATCAAATCCAGTTAAAACCGGTTGAAGGCAACATGGCAGTCCAACTTGACCTGACATAGAGCCCGCAGCTCATTGTAATACACCACCATATTATAGAACACACCCATGGCAATGGCAGGATATAACCAATTAAGGAAAGAAAAGAGGTGGCACCCTTGCTCCCCAGAAAAGCCTGCCCATTTCCTGGAATAACTATTCCTCAACTTCATTACCTAGACCCCTTATAACAGCTGCTTAATCACTCCAAGAGCTGAGAAGTTGATTTGTGAACTTAGTTCCTGCTTCTCCATTCTTTGGCCATTGAATAAAACTTGTGCTGTTGAACACTCAGCTTCAGTTTCATTTCAAATCTGAGACACGGAACAGGAAAGAACCCTCTGAGGAAGCCACGGATTATGAGTACAAGGCCCACCCATGGGCCCCTCCTCTGAGTGTGGGTCAGAGTGCCACCATAGGATTATGAGTACAAGGCCCACCCATGGGCCCCTCCCCTGAGCTCCTCTGAGTGTGGGTCAGAGTGCCACCGTAGTGAGGTGAAATTGGTAACAATAGCATGTACATCTGGAATTGCAATTCTTTCAGCTATTCCCAAATAAACTCATTTTGCTGGTAAAATAACAGGCTATTTTATTTTCAAGGTTGACAAGATTCAAGTCCTACCCAGCTGTGGCTTCTTAATTCCTCCTTGTTTGTAATTTTTATTTGTCTTGCATACAGCACACCCAAAGTTTCTCTACAAGGTTTTTCAATATAAAGTGCTCACAGACAAAAGCTAAAAACATTTAATCCCATCATCAGGTTAATCTGAAACAGCGTCCCATCAAGGTTCTCGTATAAACTCTCATTGTTCTCCCAGGCTCTGAGAAGTGGCACTCCAGAATAACTTTATGTGGGTCAGCATCTTTTATAAAGGGGTAGGCAGAGGAGCTTATGAAATTAAACTCCTGGAAAGCACGGAGTCCCTCTCTCGGCAAATGCCTTGTATTGACGTTTTGGCGATGCCATTGTCGAGTGGTGTTTAAGACTCTAAGGTTGAAAAGGTCATTCCTCCTTACAGAGAGAGGCGAGTCACAGTTCAGACTCCACATTGGAGTTTGAGTTCAGACAATTATAAAATCCAATGACTGTCATCGTAGTGTTTGCTCTTTAGCTGAGGTGAAAGCTTCTTGTTTGCATCCGAACACTCGGGAACACAGGCGCTTTGTGCTCGCAGCAGCGAGGACAAGCGCTCACAGCCCACCGAGGAGGCTGAGAACAATACCTGGCGTGAGCAGCCTTCCGCTGACAAAGAGTGGACTCATTAGAAAGAGTTGAAAAAACCTCCTTCCGGGCCGACCCACCCCTCGGGCCACGTGCGCGCGGGCCGCCAGGCGAGGGGTAGGGGGTCAGAGGCACCCCCAACGGGAGCCGACGCGCCGGCGCCCACTGCACGTCCGCTGCTGCGGAGGAGTGTGGGCCACGGCCATGCACGCCTACCCAGGCCACAGCCAGACTCAGGACCCCACTCCTGCCGGGGACGAAGCCTTCCGCCCACGTCCACCGTCACCAGCATCCTCTTTTCTCCCACAACGCCTAGCCAGGGCCACGCTCAACGCGCGGGACAGGGCGCAAGGCGTGTCTCGGGGCGGGGCCGCGGGCTGGCGGGGCGTGGCTCGGCCGAGAGGGCGGTGGGAAGGGCGGGGCTTGGGGTGGAGGAGCGCGGCCGCGAGGAGCGGAAAGCATGACGCACGGCGAGGAGGGGTGGGGCTTGGGTGAAGCCTGGAGCCATACTCAGCGCTGGGCGGGGCGGGGCCCGGGGGGCGGGGATAGGGGCGGGGCCCCGGGTGAAGCTGAGAGGGGAGGGGCCGGGACCGGGAGCGGGACGCGCGGCGGGAAGGGGTGAGGCTCGGCGCGGGGCCGGACTTATTGCGGGGAAGGGCGGGGCTCGGCGCTGGGCGGGGCGGGGGCAGCGGGGCAGCGGCAGGGGCAGGGACAGGGGCAGGGCCGGGGCGGGGCGCGCGGCGCCGTTCCCCCGGCCGCGGCCGGCGCCCTGCGCTTCCCGCGGGCACAGCTGTGGGGCGGGCGGCGGTCGAGGCGCGGAGTGGCGGGAGGAAGAGGGGGGAGTACGGAGCCTGGTTTCGGGGCGGCGGGAGCCGGTGGGGGCCCGGCGAGGAGGGCTGGAGGTGGCGGGGCCTGGCGAGGCCGCGATGAAGCCGAGCCGCGAGGACGAGGAGGAGCCCGCCCGGGGCCCCTGGCAGGAGTGCTTCGAGGCGGCCGTGCAGCTGGCGCTGCGGGCGGGACAGGTGAGCGCACCGCCCTCCTCCCCGCCCCAGCAGGGTCCGGGGGACGCAGCCCCGCAGGCCGGGCTGGCGCTGTGGCCGCATCACGCCCACTCGGAACTTCTGAAAGTTCGAGCAGAAGTCAGGTCAGATGAAAGGAGCTCCTGCGGGTCTCGCGGGGAGCCAGGCCCAGGACGGCGTGCGGCCGCGGGGGTGGCGGGCCGGGCCCGGGCCGGGGGTGGTCCTCGGATGCGGATGCCGCCGTGCCGCGTGCGTTGGCCGTTTGGTATACGCGGATCGAGGCGTGATACGGTGAAAGAAGTCTTTGTGTTGGTTTGCTGCACAGACCTCCTCTTCTCCACCCCAGGGGCCGGGGGAGGTGAGCACCTCTTTCTCTCGTGTCGTCTCTCCCTCTCCCGTGGCGGTGGCAGCCCCTCTCCTTTGGCAGTTGAGTGGCTAACTGTAGGTGACTTGACTTTTGCGTTGGAGAGAGCAGGCTAAAATATACGGACTATGCAAATCAATTCGGGCTTCAAAAATCCCTCCCAGGCTAGAATGCCGCAGCTGTTAGTTTTTCAGGACCTTTGAATTGATCCAGTGGCCGGGACAGGGGTGTGGTTGCCCCCAGGTTTAAACCCCAGCCGCTTGGAGATCTGGCAGGCATGCTGTTTTATTGTCTTTCCTCAAGCATCGTGAATCCAAAGTTACTCTGACCCACAGCCTAAAAGTGCTTCCACTCCGTGATTGGAGGCACTTGTTAACACTGACTGGAAGGATGAAAATCAAGCAGGAGAGCTAAAGAAAACCTGAGTCTAGAGTTTGAAAGTGGAGTGCAGCTCCTCTCTTTTCCCACTTTCACTTTTGCGTGTTTTGTTCCCCACATTTTCCTCAGTACCTTCAGCAAGCCTGGCACGTAGTAGGTACACAGTCCATGATAGTGGGGTGAATGAGTGAGTGTTGGTTCTCAGGACTGTCGGGGCGGGCTAGATTGAGTGGTTACATTGCTTGCTCCTGCTTTGCTTGTGAAGGTCAGTGATTGTGTTCTGGTGATTTGGGGAATGAAGGTGGACAGGAGAGAGAGCAATGTGGGCAGATTGACGTTTCATATCCAAACAGTATTTTTTTTTTTAGGTCTACCAATCTGAAAATGCTCTACAAGTTTTCTCTTTGTGTTAAAATCAGGCTGTTAACCAATCTTAAATTGGAAGTGAATTGTCACAGGCACAGTGGATAGTGCTTTGCCTTGGTGTGAATCCTCTAATCCCCTTTAAAAGTTAATCTTCAACGTTGAGTGGACACATTCTTGTGCTGGAGGGCCCTCTGTCTGTGGTTTTAAGGAGCCAAGACTCACCCCGTAAGGAATGATGAGTGGTGTAGGTCTGTGCCCGGCACCTGAACCTGAGCCACCAAAGTGGAGCACGCTGAACTTAACCACTAGGCCGTGGGGCCGGTCCCCTACATGACTTAAAAGGAGTGTTGTGAAACTTTATTCTTTGGCTCCATCACCTTGCCTCCTGTAGGAAAAGGAGAACCCCAAACCTTACTGCTAGAATGATGAAGCCTGTAGCCGCAGGGCACACATTCTTCCTGGAAAGCAGATCCACTGTGTGTGGGGAGCACTTTCTGTCCTTCTCCCCCTTCCCTCCAAGCCCCCTCACTTTCTCTCCAGAGTGAGCATTGTCAGGATATTTAGTAACTCTTAGTTTCCAGCGTAAAACTTTTATTCCTGGAGGCTTTGAGAAGTCAGTTTAGGATTCAGACACTACTATGTAAACCCTGGTGAGTTGTTATGGGTTTCTGTGGTTTTTCAAATTTAGATCCTAAGAAACAGAGGGTTTTCAAAAATTGTATTTTATTTAACAAATGCTTGTATAGAACTTGCAGTATGGCAGGCGCAATTCTAAGGGTCTTACAAATTTTAAGTTATTTAAGAGATATCTTATGTTTTTGCAATTTACCAACAAGAAAGGTTTTTTTAAAAAAAGCGGGGGAGGAGTGAAATAAAGATTCTGCCATTAGGAGTCTGGTCAGGGAGGTCAGGACTCTGGGCTGTCTCTTGGGCATTATGCTGATACTTCCTGCGTGCTGGGCAGTGGGGGAGAGAGTGGCCAGAATGGTCTGTGGCTGGGACAAGCAGAAGCCACACTAGGTCATTGTAACCTGTGTAAAGGAGGGCAAATTGTCTTAATAATGTTCTCATAGTAATGGGGTGCTGACTGGAGAAAATCTGGCCTTTAGCCAGATAGCCCAGAGGGGTATGAAAAGGTAGTCTGATCGTTTTCTGAGTCCTCCTCAGCTAAGGCAGTGGGGGTTTGGCACAGTTACCGAGGTCTTGTGGCCCAACATGCCCACCCCTCACCAACACCCAGTGGTCTGCTGTTTTATTAAGTTTGCTACTCGCAGCTGCTCCTGAGACAGTTCTGTGTGCTGAGTTCCTGATCCTGGGTCCTAGATGCTGAAAGATAGAGGGAGCGGAGAGAGGGAGCTCCCAAGAGATCAATGTCATTGTCCTTGATTTTTCAGACATTGCTGAGACAGTTCTGTGTGCTGAGTTCCTGAGCCTGGGTCCTATATGCTGAAAGATAGAGGGAGCGGAGAGAGGGAGCTCCCAAGAGATCAATGTCATTGTCCTTGATTTTTCAGACATTGCTGAGACAGTTCTGTGTGCTGAGTTCCTGAGCCTGGGTCCTATATGCTGAAAGATAGAGGGAGCGGAGAGAGGGAGCTCCCAAGAGATCAATGTCATTGTCCTTGATTTTTCAGACATTGCTGAGACAGTTCTGTGTGCTGAGTTCCTGAGCCTGGGTCCTATATGCTGAAAGATGGAGGGAGCGGAGAGAGGGAGCTCCCAAGAGATCAATGTCATTGTCCTTGATTTTTCAGACATTGCTGAGACAGTTCTGTGTGCTGAGTTCCTGAGCCTGGGTCCTATATGCTGAAAGATGGAGGGAGCGGAGAGAGGGAGCTCCCAAGAGATCAATGTCATTGTCCTTGATTTTTCAGACATTGCTTAGGGTCAGGGCAGCCCTAGACAATTTGCTGCCACCTCTCCTTTGCCCCGTCCTAAGAGCTCTCCACAAAAGCAGCCTGCCTGGCCTCCCTGCCCCAAAGTGCCGCCCTCTCCACCAGGCCCTCCTCCTCCCCCTCCCTTCCTCCTCGCCCCTCCACCACCCATTCCTGCCCTGCCACTGGGACTCATCCATTCGCTTCCAGTCCCAACCACCCACCCCACTGCAGGAGCCCCTTCGTGGCTGTGGGCCTTGCAGGAGGGCATGACTCCAGCCTTACTCCCACCACCACCGAAAATGCAAATAGCAATATTTATCGAAATAGGTGTTTATCATCTTTTGTGTGACGTGTGAACAAAAGTATTGTAGAAAACTATGCTTTTTTCAGGTGTCCTGCAGGGATAGATCCAGGTTTTGTTGGGCCTGAAGCTTAGATAATTTAGGGGCCCTCTTTTAAGAAAAATACAAAATTACAAATTCAAAATTTGATATAAAATTGTTTATTTAGAATAAGAAAAATCACAACAGTATGAATATTAAGATGCTAACAAATATAACAAAATGCAGAAAAATAATTCTTTAACTGCCTCTCAATCTTCTGTAATACTTTTTTGACATTTTTTGGCTTCATACTCTTTGCATCTTCTAACGACAATGATTTGGTAGTATTTTCTATGGAAAGAATAGAAAGATAAATTCAGGCTTCCCTGTAGCACAGCTAACTGAAATTGATTACTGATAGTTTAGAAAAGTTTATTTAGGCTTCAAACTTGTCATTGCTGGGTCATATAAATTTTTAGGATTGCCATCAAATTTGAGAATCTTGTCAATTTTCTTTTAGATATTAGTTGTAAGATGGGAAAGAATTTTCCACAGAGTAGCCTCTGGCTCCATATGTTGAAGCTTTGTTTCTTTCCATGATCCCATGTGCCGGCTGCCACTGCACACGCTCCTCTGGTCCTGCCCTTGACGTCACTGCCAAGTCAGTCTGTGTGGTGGACAGTAGCAGCATTTCTGGAAGCCATTCCTACACAGGATGACTAACAATTACTTACAGACAGATGTGACGGCAAACCCCATGGATATATCCCGTCAAACCCAAAGTAAATTCATCTCCACTCAATTTTGCTTTAGCCAAAAATGCCAGTACCCACTCCAGTGCCACCTGTCACAAAATATGATGGAGGGGAGGTCATAGTGGGAAGAGACAGCGGTTGTATCTACAGTTAGAATAGCTGACTTTGGCAAACTTAGGAAAGGTGTTCATGTGTGACCATGAGAACACTGTGGTAGGATCCCTAGCAGAGCCTCACTCCAGGGAGGGGCCTTGAAGGCTCAGCTTCATTAGCTTCACAGTAAATCCATCTCTGTTTACTGGTGACAAAATCTCAGAACTCCACCCTCAGCACTCCAGGCCTCTGCCTCTCTAGTTGGCCTTACATACTCTTGTGGGTCATGCTGCCCAAGGCCCAGTCTGGTGTCCTGACAGCCCCTGCGTGGACCAGCCCTTTGTCCAGCCAGATTTAACTACTCTACTTGGCGTTTTCAAAACACACATTGCGTTTTCCTGCCTTTCTGCTGGCCTATGCTTGTTGAAAACCATACTTTCCCTCCAGGACCTAGCTCCCATGCCCCTTCCTTCTCGGACCTTCCCCTGTGACCTTGCTCATCTTTCCTGTGCCTCTTCTCAGCCTTGTATTATCCCGGGTCTGGTGGCTGTGCTTGCCCCACAGGGGGCTCTGAATGTGGATGCTCTTCTTCCACCTCTGGCTCCCCAGAGCGGAGAGTGCACATTGGTGGGCTCTGACCCAATGTCACCTGCTTGTCTGGCTTGCTTTGCCAACACGGCGTTGTTTTTGATTTGTGGTTTTAATTTTTATCATTTATTCACAAAGGGAATTTAATAAGTGAAATACTGCTAAAAGGACCATCATGAAAAACAGCAGTCCCCTGTCCCATGTCATTCCTCATTCTTTTCCCCAGAGGTCACTGTTTTCGATTTTCTGATAGTTACACCCATTTTCTAAATAATAGGCTTCTACCCCTCTTTCTTGAGTCATCTGTTTTAGATATTGTGTGTGTGTTGCGTGGCTGCATTGCCTGTTTGGTTCGTTGGTATCCATGTTCACATTCTGGTGACCATACAATTGTAGTGCATCGTTGAGCTGGGCAGTATAGTTGTATTAAGCGTTCTTTTCTTTCTTATACCACTTGTATTTTCCTTAAAGTTAAAAAAATCTTTTTTTCATTTGCTTAGTTTTCTGTGTACCTACTGGCGGTCATCTTCCAACTTCCCAGCAGAATTTTTAGTGATCTCAGTGTGACCAAACTCATCAGGTTCATTGCTGTAGAGAAGTGGTCCTCATGCTTTGCCATACATCAGAAGCTCCTGGAAAGCTTGTTAAGGCAAGCTAAGTCCCACCCCCAGAGTTTCTGATTTGCTAGGTCCGGAGTGGGGCTAAGAATTAGCATTTCTACCAAATTCCCAGCTGATACTGGTGCTGCTTCTCTGGAGCAGCACTTTGAGAACCACTGCTGTGTGGTATTTTGTTTGTGACTATATGACAATTTATTCATTCAGCTCTTGAGGAAACTTTGGATAATGTCCAAACTATGAATAATGTTGCTATGAACATTCTTGCGTGTGTCTTTTTGTTATGAATGTATGCATTTCTGCTGGGGATATATTAATAATAGGAGTGAAATTGCTGTGTCATTAGGTGTGAAATTCTGCCAGGTAGTTTTCTGAAGAGAATGTACCAATTTACACTCCTACCAGCAGTAGGCGAGGGTTCCTGTTGCTCAACATCTTGGACAACACTTACCATTATCTGTCTTTTCCATTTTAGCTATTCTGATGGGTTTGAGGTGGTATTTTATTGTGGTTTTAATCTACATGTCTCATATGACTAATGAACAGATATTTATTGAGTAACTCTGGAAAGGACTTTAGGCTTTGCTTTGAGTGTGATGTGAGGTTTTGGGCCGAGTCCTGCGTGAGGTCCTATAGGGCGATAGGGAGACCACTCTGGCTGCTGTGTGGGGCCCTACAAGGCCATGGGGAGACCAGAATTAGACATCTGATAGGAAGCTACTAAAATAGTCCAAGTGAGCAATGAGGGTAGATTTGACTGGGATGTAGTGAAGAAGGTGGTGAAACGGATGTATTTCAAGGCTGAGCTGCCGGATTTGCCGTTGGATTGGAGGCAGGGTGTGAGAGAAAGAGAGGAGACAGGGATGCCTTCGAGGGTTTGGGCTTGAAAAACTGGTCGAATGGATTTGCCGTTTTCCAAGATGGTGAAACTGCAGGAGGAACAGGTTTGTAGGTGGAAGTCAAGTGTTGTGTTTTGAGCATGTTAAGCTTGAATTGCCAGTGGATTTCTAAGTGGAGGTGTGAGTTTGGATCTAGTGGTCGGGGGAAAGGTTAGGGGTGGGGATGCCAATTTGGGAGCCGTTGGCTTGGGATGGTATTTCAGGCCAGGTCCCTGGACAGGGAGAGAGGGAGCTTGTCCACCCATGGGCACCACCTTAGGATGATCCCAAGTCAAGCTCCTGGTTTTTTTTCTCTGGGAGATTCCCAAAGGTCCGTATGTGGAGGTCTTGGGTTGCTCAATTCAGAAAAAACTCCCACCTCTCCTGCCTGGCTGAATGCGCCGGCTGCTGTGGGAAGGGAGGTGGTGGGTGGTGAGTTCCCCATTCCCGCCTTCAGTCCCCCGCCTCACCTTGGCCCCACACTGCACTGCATGTCCAGAGTCCAGGCCTCCAGTTTCTGCTTAGCTCCCTAGGGTGGGGCTCAGCCTGCATTAACAATTGTAAAACTTGTGCCAACATTTAAAAGCTCAGTGAAGACAGAACTCCCGTGAGACAACAACTGGCAGATGCAGAGTAGCAGCTGCCCCTTTTTGGGGTACATGCGGTCTGTGTGTCCAGGGCCCACTACTCCCTGACCCTGTGTGCGAGGCCAGCTGTCATTTTCCTTACATGTCGTTGTAAGGAAATTGGTGTGTTTCTTATGCCATTTTGCTAACAAAAGCTGTTCGAGAAAAATGAGCTCTCTTTTTCAGAGGCATTTGCACCCGCAGCCCTGGCATGATTGAGTCAGTGAAATCCCAGCTGTGTCTCAGTAAGGGATAGAAGGAAAGGCTGGTGTCACCCCCACGTGAAAGTGAATTGGCCTGTGTGGCCCTGAGATATTTACTTGCTAACCCATATGCAACACTCATTAGTGGAGATGACTGTCTCTGGGGCTGGCGGGGGACAGTAAGCTGAAATCTTACCACTTAGCCAGTGGCTGGAAACTGTGCTAGTGAGTTCCAGGCCCCACCCTCCTCCCTGAGCCCTGGGAGTCGGGGGCTGGGTGGGGGAGCTCAAGCCCCAGAAACCCGAGGTTTGGAGAGGAAAGGGGGAATTTTGAGTCCAGGCTCCTCCCTGTCTCCTGGCCTCATTGGGCCAGAACCTAGGGTTGGCCTGGTTTACTTCTTTTCTCCCTTGGGAAATGAGGGAAGAATTCAGTTGAGGGGCGGTGTTGCATCCATGTAGCCAAGCCAAGTTCATGATCCCGGTGTCCCCTGTCTCAGCTCCCAACCCCAGGGGCTAGGGCAGTGCCTGGGCCACTGGAGTGGTGCATTCAGCGCACAGCAGGCCTTGCAGGGGGCCCCCCACAGGCTGCCCACAACAGATGCCTAAGCTGATGATCACAATAGCAGGCAGGACAGCTGTGGTGGCGGTCTTCCCAGGCCCTGGAAGACTGGGGACAGCTTCCTGGAAGAAGTAGTACCCGAATTGTATCTTTAAAAGGAAAAGCAGGAGTCACTAGAGAAGTTGGGTCACGGGCTTGGGGAGGGTAGAGGGGAACAGAAGGGGTCAGGCAGAGAGAAGATGGACACTGCAAGGGGTGAAAGGGAAGGCAGTGCAAGAAATGCCCCTTGGCTGAAGCTTAAGATGGGAGAGGAGAGTCAGGCCACTGGGTGGGAGAAGTTTGGGGGGCCGAGTTGCAGGTGGGTATCATACCCAAGAGTGACCAAGGTGAGTCTGGATGATTGATTGTGTGTTGGGTGGACTTGGTGATGAATTGTAAGTTGAAGGTGACCTAGGAGTAAGGAACTTCTGGGTTTCTGGCTTAGGCAACTGGATGGATTTCATTGCTTTAGAGAGAATCTGGACTGGATAGGGATTTGGAAATCATCAGTCAGGATAACCGCAGCCGGGGGAGTCGGCTCTGTTCAGTGATGGAGGATTTGCAGCACCTGTATTAGAATCTCTCTTTTGTTTTTTTTTTTTAATTTTATTTATTTATTTTTTCCCCCAAAGCCCCAGTAGATAGTTGTACGTCATAGCTGCACATCCTTCTTGTTGCTGTATGTGGGACGCGGCCTCAGCATGGCCAGAGAAGCAGTGTGTCAGTGCACGCCCGGGATCCGAACCCAGGCCGCCAGCAGTGGAGCGCACGCACTTAACCGCTAAGCCACGGGGCTGGCCCTAGAATCTCTTTTCCTACACTTTAGAGCTGTATGAGGTTGGACAACTTTCCTAATTTCTTTGTGCCTCAGTTTCCTCATCTTTAACACGAGAATAATAATTATTACTACCTCAGAGTTTATGAGGATTAAGTAAGTTGGTATGTTTGAACTGCTTAGAACAGTGCCTGGGACAGAGGACGTCCTCAGCAAGTGTGAGCGCCAACACAGCTGATGACGCCACAGGATGGAGTAGGTGGGGTCTCCGGGGCGCACGGCCCAAGGGCAGGGCCCAGCCTGGGTTCTTGGACACACCTCTCCTAAGGAGTGTCTGAGAAGGGTGGTGGTCTCTGGCCCTGGTGGAGAGGGTCAGATGACACAGAGAAGGCAGCTGAGATGTGGGTAAGAGTGTCCCCCGGATTTGCATGGGAGGTGGCCAGGTGCCCGGCAGGGCTGGTTCAGAGGAGTGCTGGGGGCACAGAGGGGTGATAGCAAATTAGAAAGTAGAGATGGCAAGTTTGAGGAGACTTGGCTATGAAGATAAAGAGGGAGGCAGTTACGCTGGAGAGCCTTGAGACTCGCTGGTGTGTGAGCCCTGGAGGATCTGGCGTCCTCGGCCCACCTCCACTTTAACCAGCTCCTCCTCTTCCCCGGGATTAAAGTTCTGCAGTCATTTGAGATGTATTAACAGATGTGAACTGCTGAGGACTTGTGCCATGTGATAGCCATGTTGTTACCCGGGTATCTGATTTACTTTGTAGGTTTTATTGATTGTCACATGTTATTAGTCAGGGTTTTCCAGAGAAACAGAACCAGTCGGTGGCCAGCAAGCCTGGAGACCCAGGGAGAGCCAGTGTCCCGGTTCGAAGGCTGAAGGCAGCAAGAGTCAGTGTTGCAGATGAAATCCAAAGGCAGTCTGCTGGAGAATTCTCTTACTCAGGGAAGGATCAGTCTTTTTCTTCTGGCCTTCAACTGATTGGATGAGGCCCACTCACATTACAAAGGGCAGTCTGCTTTACTCTACTGATTAAAATGTTAATCTTATCCAGAAACACCCTTACAGAAACACCCAGAATAATGTTTGATGAAATATCTGGGTAGCCTATGGCCCAGTCAAGTTGACACATAAAATTAACCATCATGCCACACTCATTTGTGTTCAGATAAGTCTAGGACCTAAAATGTGGCAGTCACATTAGGACCACACCTCCTGTAGCCACGTTTTTCTGATCTGACAAAGGAAAGGTGCATTGCCTATTGGAAGCCCTACTTCTGGCAGAGTTCTTTGAGCGTGCTGTTTCACGGGTTCTGGAGCACACACAAGTTGCTCTGCAGTGATGGCTACAATTGTAGGGCAGACTTGGGGACAGTAACACAGAACCAGATGGTGTACAGACAAGAAAGAGGTATTTGGATGTGTCTCTGAATGATGCCTCTGATGTTGGAACTGACGATGTCCTTTCTTAGATTTGAAATTCAGGCTTCAGTGACTGAAGGCCCATATTTTATATGTTAAACATTAACAGAATGTTATTTGGAGGGAGAGACCCAGGCCAGGAGGTCTGTGAAGTGCATACTTAGTTAGTGAGTAGCTGAAAAACATTAATTAAAAAACAGCATACACTAACTTATTGCTGGCAAAATGCAAAAGTTTAAACTCTCTAAGACTGAGAGAAACAGCCGTGGTAAAGGGCTTTAGCAGGTAACTTACCTGGCAGCCCCCTGGGCCATCCTCCTGTGGATGCCACCGTGGCTAAAGGGCAGGGCTGTTTGAGTCTAATAATGATTTTTTAAACAAATACAATACTCTATCACTGCCTTTCCTCAGTGTAGGAAAATTTATGAGTTAAACTTTTCTTAGCCTAGTATTTTAGCATCCGGTTTGAGATTTGTACCTTGTGTGTATGGTAGGTTTTTGTTTTTTGTCGTAAGTCATTAAGTTTTGTCAGATATATGTTCTCACAAATAACTATTTAGAGTGGTGAAGGTCTGTGTGTATATATAAATCATTTTGTGTCCCAAGAACATTACGTACAGTTCCTCATGTAATTCTTACAACAACCCAGTGTCTTAGATACTACTGTTATTACAGATGCAGAAACTAAGGTTCTGAGAAGTCTCATGATTTGCAAGGTCTCCCAAGTGGAGTTTGAATTCATATCTGTCTTATTCTCAACTGTAGGTTTATCTTCTCTACTGCCTACTGATGTTATGAAATGGTGAAAATAAGAATCACATGCTAGGCGGGGGAAATTTTCATATGCATCTCCTTCATGAAGAACTAGAGTTTCTAATCATTGGTGACTGAAAGGAAGCTAATTTATCTAGCTGTCTCACATATGGAAGTCCCCCAAGTAGGTTGGTAGAGTCTCATTACAGTGCATATTGCCATGATGGGTCTGAGGCCTGGGGTGGACAGGGTGGAGCCTACTTAGGGTTGTAGGGAGGGGTGGGCCCTGGAGCTACTCAGGTGAGAGGCAGAACTCTGCTCTCCAGAAGCTTACAGTCTAGTGGAAGAGAGAGGACAGGGCCTGACGGTGATAAAAGACTGTGGTGTGTGCATAACTGAGATCTGTATTCAGTGCTACGGGAACCACCAGGATCCAAGAGAAAAGGCCTCTCCCAGGGTAGGGGCACGGAGGGCTACACAGGCAGCTTCCAGGGGGAGACTGGCTTGAGGTGGAGTCCTGAAGGACAAATGGGCAGGCAGTAGCCAGGGACGACCACTGCAGGCGGAAGGAACACGGAGTCCAAAGACATATGGGAGGGAGGCCACCCAAGAGTGATTGAGCATGGCAAGGGGCAGGGCAAGGTACCGGGGGCCGAGTGCTGCTCAGGCTGGTCGTGGAGGACCTCACACAGGCCTGCTGTCCTCCTGGCGAGCCCAGTAAGCCACAAGGAGTGCCAGGAGGTAGATCTGCTTTCCCCAGAGGCCGCCCTGCTCTTGGTGGACGGCCCTTCAGAGGAAAGACCGAGGGAAGTTTGGAGGCTGGTTTAGCACCCCAGGCAAGTGATGGTGGGTGATCTGAGGAGGGCAGTGTAGTTTGGGAAAATCATTCAGAAATACAATCTAAATATCTAGGGATGTAACTGGGGGAGAGGGAAGAGTCACGAATGATCTGCAGGTTCCTCAGGTGGCCGAGTGGATGGTGACCCGGGGCCCGAAGGAGCAGCAGCAGGTGAGCGAGGGTGGGCAACAGCGCGCCACTGCAAGTTGCCAGAGAGCGCAGAGTGCGGCGTGGCCTGCCCTGCTGCTAAAGGACACAGGCCCATTCGTGCCCCATGGCTTTCCTGGTGACATGCCCACAGTGAAACAATCATAGCACAGCAATAATAAATATTAATAAAAACAGAAAAGAAAAATTTCAAAAAAGAGCGTGATACAACATCCTCCTTCCACATCCCTAAACCTCCCCCTCCTCTGTATAATTTGTAGCTGGGGGCCTGGTTCCTCCAGAAAGTGTGCCCAGATGACATCAGACATTCCCCAGACGGCCCACATGGGTGCCTGAGCATGCATCTCCTTGACAGACTAGAGTTGTGTGTATTTTGGATCTGGAAGACCAAGACCAAGCATAAATACCGGTGAGGTTAGATATGGCTTCACAAGAGCACTTGTTTAAAAGTCTTCCAGATTTTAGTTACCTATGAGCTGTGTGTGGCAGCCAAGAAATCTTCATTCATTCATTCAGCAGATGTTCACTGAGACTCTACTGTGTGGCAGCCCCTGTACAGGCTGCAAAATCCGCCTGTGGGATACACAAATAGGACAGACGAGGGTCCTTAATGAGGAGTGGACTGACGTGGAATCCCAAGGGGCCAGTTGTATGGTTTGCATAAGTGCCTTAGGAGTACACTTAAGGGGTGAATGCCCTGCTCTGCCCGAAGAAGTTGGAAACTTCTCACAGAGGAGGTGACATTTGAGTCACCAAGGAAGAGAACAAATGGGCCAGAGGAAGGCTGGCAGTTCTGTCGGAAGGAGACTCTAAGGCGAATGATTCCTTTTGGCTGGAGCATATCAGTCCTGGAGCGGGATGAGAAAGTAAGTTTAGGTTAGGCCTTTATTAGGTTGATGGGTTGGCTTCCTTCATAAAGACCAATGACAGAAGCAAGGTAGGTTTCTTTCTCTTTCACTTAGAAGTCCAGTTAGAGGTCTGGGGAGTAGGCTCTGCTTCCCAAAGTCACTCGGGCCCAGGTGCCTTCTTGCTTGTTCCTCTAAGGTGGTAGTCTCTTCCCACATGACCAAAGCTGACCTCTCACCACCACACCCATGTCACAGCCAGTGGCAAAGGGGAAAACGACAAGAGGAAGTGGAGTGCAAACAGTGCACCTTTTAGGGATCTGACTCAGAAGTTGCATATATCACTTCCATTTATATGCTTTTGGACAGAACTTGGTCACAAGGCCACACCTACCTGCACTAGAGGCAGAGGTGACTGCCGAGGTGGCTCTGCCTTTGTAGACTTGGGGCTTCTGTTCCTAAAAGGAAGAAGACGAGACTGGCGGTCAAATTATCTGGGCTACAAGGTATGCCACCTTCAGGGGTTTTGACTTTATCCTTGGAGTAATAGGGAGCCATGAATTGCTTTATGTTGGGGAGATGCATGATTAAGATCAGGGTTTTAGCAAGCTCATCTGGATGTGGTGTGGAGAATGGGTTTGTGTGCCATGAGGCGGATTCACGCTGGCTCCAGGAGGTAGGACTAGTGGATGGTGGCTAGAGGGTGACAGCCTTGAAGCACATCAGAACTTTTTTTTTTTTTTAATAATTTTATTTATTTATTTTTTCCCCCAAAGCCCCAGTAGATAGTTGTATGTCATAGCTGCACATCCTTCTAGTTGCTGTACGTGGGAAGCGGCCTCAGCATGGCCGTAGAAGCGGCGCGTTGGTGCACGCCCGGGATCCGAACCCGGGCCGCCAGCAGCGGAGCGCGCGCACCTAACCGCTAAGCCACGGGGCCGGCCCACATCAGAGCTTTTTAACAGGACAAAAAACAATGAAGCAAAACAAAAAGACCAAGGTGGTCAGTGAGCTGGTTGGAGAAAATGGCGCAGAATCTATTCAAACTGTCTGAAGTGTATTTGATTCATGATTCAAAGAATTTTGTGCACCTACTCTGTGCCACATGTAGAGTAGATGCTAGGAGAGTGGCAGGGAACAAAAGAGAGCGCACTCTGCTCTCCTGGAGCTCGTGTGCTGGTGGGGAGAGGCATACCATCAACAGCAAAACAAACAAGATGATTGCAGATGGTGAGAAGTTTCTAGACAGAAGGACCAGAAACTATCAATCCCTGGGGCAGAAACGAATTTGGTTAGGATCAGCCAGAAAACCAGGGTGGTGGAAGGAGAGTGAGCGTGGGGGTGGCCTGTGGGAGGTGAGATTGGTGGCGGGGAGGGCCTGGTCATGTGGGATCTAGGGCTTTGTTCTAAGAGCAATGGGAAGCCATTGGGTAGTTCTAAGCGTTAAAGTGATGCAAGCTGATCTATGTTTAAAAATCATCAATCCAGCTTCTGCATGCAGACTACAAGGTAGATGGTTGGAATCATGGCCTTTAATTATGTGAATGCTTACCACACAGGTGAGAATAGGGGGAAGTGTAAAAGGAAGCCTGTGTCCTCTCAGGGAGAAGGCCCAGGACTCACGTGTGGTGCCCAGTCGGACCATCCCAGCCTCCTGAACACCCTTCCTTACTCTGGGGTTTGAGAACTTGCTCCAGCCACTGCTGCCCTCAAATGTGGCCCCCAGCATTGGTGTCATGACAGAACTTGTCAGAAATATGCAAAGACCCCAAAACCCACACCTCCTCAACCAGTCTTCACTTCGACAAGTCCCCAGGTCACTCACGTACATTAAAGTTTGAGAAGCTCTGGTGGTGTGCCCTCTGGTTAGGGTACCTTCCTCTCTCCTCCTCCCTAACTATATGCATACATACCCCACCCATACATGTAACCACAAACACATGTAAACCATACACACATACCATGCATACACACACACCATACCCCCACACGCACCACATAAACTGCACACACACTCTACCACACGTTACATACACATCACACACGCTACACACATATAAACCATATCTACATACCACATAGACTCCATCCACCCCCACACCCACACTGAATTGCCATGCAAGATACAAGCTCCCTGCCAAATGACCTGTGGACAGGAGGTCTGGACTAGCTCATAATTTAGAGATTCCTGGAGGACGGGGCAGGTGCTACATGAGCTAGATTTGAGGAGTTTGAAATTTATAAACGAGGAACCTGTGGAGGTTCATTTGGTGAAAGCTTGCTGTGTAAACTGGTGTTTGAAGATTAACCTGATAGTGATGAACAGGATGTTG
Organism: Diceros bicornis minor; assembly: GCF_020826845.1. Taxonomy (NCBI): domain Eukaryota; kingdom Metazoa; phylum Chordata; class Mammalia; order Perissodactyla; family Rhinocerotidae; genus Diceros; species Diceros bicornis. The sequence continues at coordinate 11,380,684 of NC_080755.1, read as the reverse complement.
CAAATAGAAGGGACAGGAAGGCCCCAGGTGGCTGCCCAGAAAGATGAATGAGACTGTCTTTAGTTAATGGATCATACGTGACTGCTATGCCTTGTCTTTTATAGTATTTACAAAATACATTATGCTCCAAATTTTCTGTAATATGTATCTGTTATCTTTGCAACCAAGACGGAAAAAACAAACAAAACCTGTCTAGGCTCAGTATTATTTGGGCCAGCACTAGGATGGGGGACTATGTGAGAAACATAAGAAGGGGACCTGCTCCATGTCTAGGGGGTTCTCCTGCTTATTCTTTAAAAGTCCACGTGAGCATCTCCTCCTCTCTGCAGACTCTGGGTGAATCTCGTCTGCCCTCCTCCCCTTCAGCACTGTTAGTGCATAGCACAGGCTGGACAGGGAAGGGCACTCAGGAAACGCTTATCTAAGGTTGGAGAATAAATATCATGATGGGGAAAGGATGTCAAGTCTGAGTAGCTGAGCGATTGATGGTGCTTTGGAAGGAAATGCAGGATCTTGCAGTGGTAGCCAGTTTTGGAGGAAAGGTCTGAAGTGGTTTTTAGGTGTCCTGAAATGTCACATGGTAAGGGAGACATCGAGTTGTTACAGTGGACAGAAATGAAGAAGAAAGGCCCACGCTGGGGTAGGGGTGCTTTTTATTTCACAAAATAGAACTGATCCTTCCCGAAGTGTCCTGTGACTGATTAACCACTCCACACGCCTTCCTGTTTGGGTCTCCCAGGGGTTCCTGGAGCTGGATTAGGCCTGGTGGGAGGTACTGGAGATCTGGTGCCCTCTGTTCCTCGGCCCTATATTTAGCCGCAGTGGGTTTAGACCGGATGTGCTGGCAGCTCACACACTGTGGAGCCGCCTGAGAGCTCAGCCCTGTGGGCTCAGGGAGGATGCTTGGCACCAAAGCCGGTTCATGTGCATGTGCCCCCTGGACAGTCAGTGATGCCCTGACCCAGAGCAGCAAGGAGAGCCTGGCTTTGTGTCCTTGAAGTACATTTTAGCTTTCCCAGCTGTCTCAGTTTGAACATTTGTCATCTGGGTTCAAAGACATATTCCGTTTCATATGATTCGTAAAGTGAATTAGGGAGAAGTTTTTACACTGAAATCTCATAAATTCAAATTCATGGGACTCTGTGGGGGAAAGGTATGTTACCTCATTTTACATTGGATGAAGTTCTGTGCTCTTCAAGACCACTACGTGGGGGCCGGCCCCGTGGCTTAGCCATTAAGTGCGCGCACTCCGCCACTGGCGGCCCGGGTTCGGATCCCAGGCGTGCACCGACGCACCACTTCTCCGGCCATGCTGAGGCGGCGTCCCACATACAGCAACTAGAAGGATGTGTAGCTATGACATACAACTATCTACTGGGGCTTTGGGGAGAAAAAGGGAAAAAAAAGGAGGCGGATTGGCAATAGATGTTAGCTCAGGGCCAGTCTTCCTCAGCAAAAAGAGGAGGGTTGGCATGGATGTTAGCTCAGGGCTGATCTTCCTCACAAAAAAAAAAAAGACCACTATGTGTTTCTTTTCCCTCAAAGAAAAATTGTCCCATAGGTAGGACAAAGTAACTTCAACAAGTAAGTCTGTCTTGTAAAAAGAAGAGTAGAAGTTAAGGCTCACTAGAAACCCAAACAGAAAGGCTTGGGTGTAATATTTCCTGAAGGCCTGTCACGATGGAAGTCAGTGATCCACAGACGCACGCTCACTGCACCTCCCCAACGCACGCCAAATTCAGAGTTGGCCCCACAGGAGGGGAGAGCTCATTTGTCTGGGGGAGGAGAATGCTTGTCAGCTTAACCGACCTCTCGTACTTTTATTTCAGATCATCAGAAAAGCCCTTTCTGAGGAAAAACATGTTTCAACAAAAACATCAGCTGCGGATCTTGTGACAGAAACGGATCACCTTGTGGAAGATTTAATTATTTCTGAGCTGCAGAAGAGGTTTCCTTCGCATAGGTACGTGTATTTCTCAGGGAAAACATCCCAGTAACACATTGCCCTGTTCATGAAGACGGCCAGGGTCCAACCCCAGAGGCTGCACCATTGGTCATGGGGGCAGACATAAAACAGGAAGCCTCATGGCCTGCCCCCTGATACTTCGACTGCATGGTAAACAAACAGGGCCTAGTTTTCATTCCTTTTACTATCATCTTGACAACCCTCATGTCAATATATTACATTACAGACAGTGAAAAGGCTCCACTTTCCACAACGCATGCTCGGGGGGAGCGCCCTCCTTCCCTCTACTAAGCCACTTTGCGTATTTCTGGAAGAATTTGAAGCATTAGTGTCCCCTAGCAGCCTGTGTCTGCTCGGTGGCCCCACGCAGACTTTCCAAGAAGGATGTGACCCAGAATGGCGCCATCAGCTGCGTGGACCCAGGTCCACCGCCTGATGGTGTGCCCCTGCTGGTATTCAGTGACGCATTCTCCCCTCGCCAGGCCAAAGCGTGCGACAGGGAAGGCCCTTATGAGGATCCCACCTTGCTCTTTTCTAGAGCAGAAGTTCTTAACCCTTTTGAGATCACTGTGTGGAGAAGCTGATGCAAGCTATTAATCTTTTCCTCGGAAAAGTTCAAATATTTACACAGCATTTTGCACCTAGTTCCAAGGGAGCCTTAGACCCTAGAGGAAGACTCTCCTTGAGCTCTGGGGGCTCCTCAGGCCCCTCCCTCACCCCCAGATTTCTGCAAAACAGAGTTTGAAAACCACTGCCTTGGATGCAAGGGGTCTCTTTCTTTCCTTATGGAGAATTGCTAAAGCTGAAATACCAGTTGTTGGATTTCTGGGTATAGATCATTGTAAAGGTCAGATTCCATGTTTGTACTTATGCGGCAGAAACACATAGGCAGTCTCCCTCAGCATCCATCTAGCACAGGGTAGGCGCCGTAGCTTTTTTTCACTGTGAATAATTAAGTGAAGGAAAGGACAAACCAGTGTTCAAATTTACCCCCCTTTTTCCCCTGTTGTTTCCTTCTAACTGGTTAGGTTATCTCAAGGTCACCAACTCTCCCTTAGAAATTCTCTCTGCCAATATGTTGTGTTTGTTTTGTTGACAACCTGTGTGTTTGAGCATCTATTATTTCCTATTTCCTTATTCAGTGAAGTCGGGATCCTTGACATCTGTTACATTTATAAGCTCTAAAATGCTTATGATTATTTAACTTTTAAAATCGTTTAAATCTAAATTAAATGGCAATGTCAAAAGGACTATATAGATTGCTTTTAGTCTTTGAGAGGAAAAAGGCTACAGTAACCAACCAGCTGTTTCTGATTGAGGAACTATTTTGGTACCCAAGGTTTTGGTGAGATCGGTCCAGGTGGCTATGACAGAAGTGAGGGCTGGCCCAGCCGAGTAGGGTCCTGGTAAAGGCCTTGAGGGCACTGCAAGACTAGGCATAATGGCATTATCAGGGCTTCTGGCGTTTTTCAGTCAGATTACTCTGACAAACCAAATTCTCAAATCGCCCGCCCTCTTGTATGTGTGGACAGCAGTTGCTCGTGGTTTGGATCCACTATGATATCAGTATGGTGGGTTCCTTTTGTATGAGGTAAATTTAAATATTCATTGCTGTAATCCCTACCAAAGTTCCAAAGACATTTTTTCACAGAAATAGAACAAAGAATCCTAAAATTTATGTGGAACAACAAAAGACACAGAATAGCCAAAGGATCCTGAGAATAAAAGAACAAAGCTGGAGGTATCACATTCCCTGATTTCAAAATATACTGCAAAGCTATAGTAATCAAAACAGCATGGTACTGGCACAAAAACAGACACAGATCAATGGGATAGAATTGAGAGCCCAGAAATAAACCCACACATCTATGGACAGCTACTTTTCGACAAGGGAGCCAAGAACATACAATGGAGAAAGGAAAGTCTCTTCAATAAATGATGTTGGGAAAACTGGACAGTCACATGCAAAAGAATGAAAGTAGACCATTATGTTATACCATACACAAAAATTAACTCAAAATGGATTAAAGACTTGAATGTGTATGGCGATGGATGGTAATTAGTCTTTGGGTGGTGAACATGATGTAGTCTACACAGAAATCAAAGCATAATGATGTACACCTGAAATTTATATACTGTTATAAACCAGTGCTACCTCAATAAAAAAAAAAAAAAATTAAGAGGCTGGCCTGCTGGCATAGTGGTTAATTTCGTGCGCTCTGCTTTGGTGGCCCAGGGTTTGCGGGTTCGGATCCTGGATGTGGACCTACACACCGCTCATCATGTCATGCTGTGGCGGCGTCCCATATACAAAATAGAGGACGATTGGCGCACATGTTAACTCAGGGCCAATCTTTCTCTCACACACACGCGTGCGCGCACACACACACACACACAAATAATAATAATAATAAATAAATATTCATTGCTGTGTATCACAAGATAAATGTCAATGTGTCGGCCCAGAGCAGTGGACCCTACCTAGGATGTACATCAGGCCCACCTGGGAACTTGTCCAACGTGCTAATATCAGGCCTCCATCTCTGAAAAAGCCCTGGGAGATGCAGATGCCACATCTGACCAGGAATCGGTGATTTAGAGCAGTGGTTCCCAAACTGCAGTCCAGAAGCTAGCGCCAGCCACGCTGTGAGGCTCAAGATTTGGTTGCCCTGTGGTCAGCCCCCAGCCCTTTGCCACCACTTCCTTCGTGGCCCTGAACACAGTGTCGGGATGAGGCCAAAGGCTGGATGTCACTGCTCCTACTCTCTGCTCAGTTTGCCTAGAAAATTCAAAAAGATGAAATAATTTTTCAACAAATATATGTCAAGTTTGTTTTTTTGCCAATGACTAAGATTTAAAAGAAAGCACCAGAATTTGGGGGCATTTAATTGTATTTTATTTTATTTTATTTTTTGTGAGGAAGATCAGCTCTGAGCTAACATCCGTGCTAATCCTCCTCTTTTTGCTGAGCAAGACCGGCTCTGAGCTAAGATCTATTGCCAATCCTGCTCGTTTTTTTTCCCCAAAGCCCCAGTAGATAGTTGTATGTCACAGTTGCACATCCTTCTGGTTGCTGTATGTGGGACGCGGCCTCAGCATAGCCGGAGAAGCGGTGCGTCGGTGCGCACCCAGGATCCAAACCTGGGCTGCCAGTAGCGGAGCACGTGCACTTAGCCGCTAAGCCACGGGGCCAGCCCTAATTGTATTTTAGATCATAGACAAATTGATAAATTTGTGATGAGAAAAATTGCATACATGTTGTAAAATAAAATAGTATGTTGTAATTTTTCTGCTTTCAGAGTATTTAAGTATCTCCCTTAAACAATAAGTTAGCATAAGGTTGCCTATCATCCTTTTTAGGAGCGACTTTCATTTCGAACTTATGCTCTTCCTCATTTTTAGACTTTCATGAAACAATATTAAAAGATAGAGTGCAACTATTTTATTTTACTTATTTTATTATTTTTTTTGGTTTTTGGTGTCTGGATCTTCCTCCTTTTTTGAGGAAGATCGGCCCTGAGCTAGTGTCCATTGCTTGTCTTCTTCTTTTTGCTGAGGAGTATTAGCCCTGAGCTAACATCTGTACCCATCTTCCTCTATTTTGTGTATGGGATGCCACCACAGCATGGCTTGATAGTGGTGCCTAGGTCCACTCCTGGGATCCAAACCTGCTAACCCCGGGCCACCGAAGCAGAGTGGGCGAACTTAACCACTATGCCACTGGGTCAGCCCTGCAACTATTTTATTTTTAATAAAATAAGAAACAAGCTGATGTAGGCTCCCTGGTTTTAGTATTTTATTTTACTCACTTGTGAAACCCGAAGTCTGGATTCCCAATCTGAAAGACAGGCGTAGACTGAATCAAAGAATAGTAAGGTTTAGACTTGCTTCTGCCCTCAGCTGCGGCAAATCCCTCCACTTCTCAGAGTCTCAGTCTCCTCACCTGGGAATGCGGGGCCCTGCCAGGGCCATCCCTGCGGCTCCAACACTAGTGCTGACCTACAGTGATAATGACAGAAAGCAGACCAGCAGGTCAAGGTGAGCGTGTCACAGGTCAGGTCTTTGAAGACAGTGTGGGCATTGACCACGTTAGCTCAGTCTCCAGCCAGGCCTGCCTTTGTTGGTGCCTAAACCTGTTTTCAGTGATGATTTTGAGTGAGATCCAAGTTTAGCGACTGAAGATATTCGGTAGCCTCACTGAACCGTGTTCATACACAGCCCGTCCTTGTCCCTTTTGTCTGGGTGGCACAGGCAGAGGCAGGAGGACAGCCGCTTGAGCTGCTCCGTATGCACAGCTGCCTCCTCTGCCCGGGTCTGGGTCCCCCTTGTAGGGACATGGCCTTGTCCATCATGGTGACCCCTGTGCCCTGCAGTGTGTCTAGTGTGCCCTGGACTTGGAAAAAATGTGTTCCTGGCCACCGCCAGCTGGACGCTTGCTTTCGGTTGTTTTCCCACTGTGTTTTGTTCTGGGTGCTATGTCTGCTGTGATGCTGGCGGGGGTCGGGCTGTGGCTTGAGAAGGTGAGGCCTAGGAACGTCACCTGGCTCCTTGGTGGACTGAAAGGTGATCCTGACCTTATCACAGGATAAACACACTAATCAGGAAAAAAAGGCCTAGATGCACTTGGCCATCAAAATTATAAGGAGATTTTGTTACAACTATTAGGAAAAAAAGGAAAGTAGTTAAATTATGCAGCAGAATGTATCGTTCTAATTTGTTACCATACTTTTAACCTTACCACCAGCTGCTCTTTTCCTCCTGTACATTAGACAGGCTTATGAAATGTCCCTTGAGCTCCATAAATTTAGTCACGTGCATTGTTTTTTTTCTATTGGTGTTATGGATTTTATTTTATTTTATTTTATTTTATTTTATTTTTTTTTGTGAGGAAGATCAGCCCTGAGCTAACATCCATGCTAATCCTCCTCTTTTTGCTGAGGAAGACCAGCTCTGAGCTAACATCTATTGCCAATCCTCCTCCTTCCCCCCCCCCCAAGGCCCCAGTAGATAGTTGTATGTCACAGTTGCACATCCTTCTAGTTGCCGTATGTGGGACGCTGCCTCAGCATGGCCGGAGAAGCAGTGCGTCGGTGCACGCCCAGGATCCGAACGGCGGGCCGCCAGTAGCAGAGTGCGCGCACTTAACCGCTAAGCCACAGGGCCGGCCCAGTGTTATGGATTTTATATAGATGTTCCAATGCTTTTATTAAGGTCTCTATTATTTCATACTTCCGTTTGTCCAAGTTGATGTCCCCACTCCATCTGCAGAGAGCTGAAGAATGTTCTCTCCCATTCTGTAGGTATTAGCTTCCCATACAAGGAAAATCAGGTTTAAGTGAATAAAAACTCTACATCCCTCCCCACATACCAGGGAGGTGTATTTGGTGCCTGAAGAGTAGACGTGGTCCCACGAGGTCCCGTGGACCCCTTCCTCAGAGTGCCGCCCACAGGCAGGCAGTGAGGGGGGAGGTGGTGGATCTTCTTCATCTCCTTTCACTCAGGCAGCTGGGTAAAGAGGAGGAGAACTCTCGGGCGTGAACAGTCAACTGCTAAGCAAGTCCAGGGCTCCATGTGGGCGCTTTGAGTTATTCCCCTGAGAAACGCTGTGCAGAACAAAAGCTGTGTCAAGGGAAGCATGATTGGGGCAGCCGCAGAGCAAGCTGCTTGGTGAAGCCCATAGACTCTCCCCTACATCGGCTGATGTGGCCCCGCGTGTCCTGAGAGCGCCCCCGGAGGGCCGAGTGCAGACCTTTGCGCTGTGGGCTGTGCTCTCTGGCACGCGTGTTAGAAGTCAGTCCTGTGAGAGGCTCTTCCTCTTCCTTCCAGGAGACCCCAGCAACTTCCCCTCCAACTCGAGTACGTACCAGCTTCCCACTTAAAATCAGGTTTAAAAAGGAAAAAAACTCCACATTCCTCCTCAGTTTCGTGGGAACTGATCTTTGTAGGTGAGTCATTTCCATTCCTTTCTTGACCTTAGTAATGTCCTCTCACTGCTTTATCGACCTTGTGCCCAGTTGAAGCTTTGGCACTTGGTCCTTGTATGTGTGTGTTTTTAGGGTGTGGACACTTTTCTTTAAAAACATAATCGCAAGCCATTTCAGCGGAGGAAAATCATGTAGCTACAGAAGAAGCCATTGAAAACAGATTTAATTCTTTGAGTCTTTGGCTAAGAAAACTGGCAGAGTTAATGCCATGTACCATCATCAGCGAGTGGAGAGATTCTTTATGCACATCACCTGCATTTCTGCTGTAGTCAGGAGTTCGGGCCTCACCGCCTGGCCGCACCCTGCCCGGCCTGGCTGCCCTGATTTCGTGTCTTTCACCACACTGTTTGTTCCCTCTAGACTCGCCTGCCTGGATCCCGTGACCCAAATGATCCAAAAGCCCGTGGAGGGGAATGATGGTAGGGAGGCATTTCCCGCAGGAGAAGGGGATGCAGAGCAGACAGATGCAAGGAACCAGAGTCCACTGCATCTGGTCTGCCCGCTAGATTGTAAGCTTCTGGGGGCAGGTTGTGTTTACCCAGGCTTTCTCTGCACGGCTGCGATTTTTTAGGGTGTGGGTTTCTCAGGTGTCTCACACAGTGTTTTCCAACTCCAGTGCTTTGCCTGCTTCTGCATTGGTGTCTCCAGGGGACCATGGTGGGTGGGGAGGAGGGGGTGGAAACACCAACCTGAAAATGATATATGTGCACTCATCATATACACTGATGTATTTCAGGTAATTTATAATGACTGTGTGTGCCTGTTGAGCATGAATTTCATAGTCTGTGAAATGGAAATGATGGGCCCAGAGTTGTTGGGGGACCAGATGAATTACAGTGTATATGACAGCACTGTGTCGACTGAAAAGTGACATCAGAATGCAAGGCACTTGTTATTTCACAGTGTTACAGACGAGGACAGCACTGGCCCACAGAACCTCCTGCAGTGACAGAAACATTCTGTCTGCACTGTCCACTGTGCTAGCCTCTAGCCCATGTGACTAGTGAGCACTTGAAATGTGGCTAGTGAGACTAAGAAACTGACTTTTTAATTTTTTAAAATTTTATTTAGTTTAAATTATTTAAACTTAAACAGCCACATGTGGCTAGTGGCTCCTTTATTGCAGAGCAGTTACAGAGGTTTCCATTTTCAATCTTTTCATTTATACTGTGATGTCAGTCTTATCTGCAGTTCATTGATGCCATATCTTAGGACATGTGGTTCCTCTGGGGAAAGTGGTTTCCAGGGATGCCTTGAGGCTGAGAGGGAGCAACCTGCCCCACGCTCTGACCTCTTCACGGGCTAAACAGCTGCCTGATGACCATGATTGACAACACACCAAGTGCCATCAGTAGGACATGAAGCATTTCTTGTTTTTCACTCATTCTTCCTTCTTGGTAAAAATGTATTATCTTCTTGTCTCCATTTTCGTCTAGTACAGATGTGGCCATGCATGAGAACCTAGTAGAAAACCCCTCTGTAAGGCCTTGTAGTCACGCATAAAACAGATGTTTGCTCGGTGCCTGTCATAGACAGGTCCTGGTGACAAGGCAGTGCACAGGGCAGAGGCCCTACCCTTGGTGACCCTGAGTGTGTTCCAAGACAATAAAGAGCAGGTACCGAGCATTCTGTGTGCCAAGCCCCATCCTGTCTGCTTTAGGTGGAATATGTTCTTCACTCCTGAGATCACCTCCAGGAGGTGTAGGCAGAGGCCCGCTCTGCAGGGACCCCAGCTTGTAGGCGGTGGCTGTGATGCACAAACCACTGCCTAATGATCCTCACTGAGCTGTGCTGAGCCTGTGTGGCTGGTTATGGGAGGGAGGAGGACAAGAGAGAATAATTAAGGATGCTTCCCTAGTTTTCGGTCTGAGCAGCTGGGTACCTGGCAGTGCCCTTTGCTGAGATAGACGTGAATGGAGACACCCGGGAGCTCCCTTTTGTGCAGGTTAATTTTGAGATGTTGGTTGTCTTGTTCAGATTCCTAACAGGAAAGAGATGGCCCACTCAAGCGAGGGTAGTTCCAGGAGGGCTTGTCTACGGAGAACTCGTTACAAAGGAGGGGCCAGGAATGAGGCCCAGTACTGTGGTGCACGCCTGGGGCTGGGAGCAGGCTGATGGGGGGTATCAGAGCCTGGAGGAGAAGGGAGGAGTGGAGGCTTTCCCTGGTGAGTGGGGGGCACTCGAAGAGAGGGAGCGGGCGAGTATCCTACCTTCACTCTCCTCGCGCTTTCTCCTTTCTCTTGGGTTCTCAGGGGGCAGGAGTGCCCCATAGGTGTGGCCTGCCCGGGGCTCCTAGGCCAGAGACCCGGGTAGAGAGGGCCTCTGCGGAGACCTGTCAGCTCCCATGGAGCCCGAATGATGGGGGTGGGTACACATGGATGCAGTTGTCACCTTGTCTGCAGTTCAGGGGGAGGCCAGCTGGGTACAGACCTGGGACATGTCAGCTGTGGGTCACTTTTAATGCCTTCCCTCAGGTCCAGTGAAGCAGTCTGCCTCAGGCCACAGCCCTGCTAGTGGAGAGCTGAACCCAAGTCCTGGGCCTTGCGCCCTGGCCAGTGTCCTCGTGCTCTTCTCTCGTCTGTCCTCGGCCTTCTCTCCTCCAGACTCAAGTTAAAGCAGAACATAGCTTTGCTTTATCAGATCTGTCCCCAGTGTTCTTCATTCTTGTGTTTCTCCCTGCTGCTTTTCCACAACTCCTGAATCGAGATGTTACTTTGCGTTTTCTGAATCCTGCTGCGTAAGTAGACTAGCAGACAGATGGAAAAGCAGAAGGTCTTACAGACTCTGCGTCATTTTGACCCGAGAAGCCATAATGAAATCTCTTCACTGTGTCTGCTTTGTCTGTGACGGGACCGAGCAGTTTGAAGCGCTTTGTCTTGAGTTCTTGGTGCGTTTTCTCAGGCTGAGCTCCTGCCCACTACAGGTTCATTGCAGAAGAGGCTGCGGCCGCCGGGGCCAAGTGCGTGCTCACCCCCAGCCCCACCTGGATCGTTGACCCCATTGACGGCACCTGCAACTTTGTGCACAGGTGAGCATGTGAGGGCCACCCTCATTCTAGAGCCTAAACTGTTCTCTTCTCCAAGACTGGGTCTTTTCCAAAGCAGTGTTTTTTGAGACAGAAGTATATAAACAAACCTCTAGTAGGTTTATAGTCTCATCAAAAAGGTGATCAAGTCTTGATATTTTTAAAATAAGATTTTCCATGTGTGAGATACTCTCAGAACATGTGGGAAATCTGCACTTGTGTAAAAACCGTTGTGTTTGTTATCTTTAAAATGTTTGGTTGAATTAAGAAAGACCCCTTGAGGAGGCCCCCTGGAGAAACAAGCGGGGTTAAAACAAGCGTGTGTGGCTCAGCAGCTGCAGGAACACGAGGTGTAGACAGTGGCACGTGAGGGGTGACGTTCCAGAGCTGTCTTCAGAGACGGGAGCAAACCTCATGTCACCATGAGACGGGATGAGGAACCCACTGGCAGCTGGCTGGGCCTTATCTGACTGGGCAAACGGCAGCCAAAAAGCAGTAGGTTTTAAGGTCACAGGGGCTCTCGGGGGAGGGGAAGTGAGCTGAAGAGCTCAGGAAGGTGGCAGAGACGTGGCCCTGGCCCCAGAAGCTCTGACTAGTGGGGTGGGTGTCAGAGCTGTACTGGCTAGTCTGGGGACCCAAGGGCACAGAAAGTGATGTGATTTCCACAGAGGGTGGTTCTCTGACTTGAACACATGTAGAGCCCCCGGAAAGCTGGTTCACACAGGTTCCTGGCCCAGCCCCAGGCCCCCATTCAGTCGGTTGGGGTGGCCTGTGGATCTGCATTCCCCACAAGCTCGAAGGCCATGCCAGCACAGCTGGACCTCTACTGTAGATAACTAGGAAACAGTCCGGTTCCTTACTTCAAGTGAGAAAGTGTGAGCAGAGCCAGGTTACGGGGTTCGCTTTTCGTGCTGTCCTCTATGTTTTGCCTCAAGTGGTAGGTTTGTTTGCAAGTATGTAAAGTAATTCCAATGTATCATGTTAATCATCACCCTTTTCTTAAAGTGGGTTGTCTTGAGAATTCAGTCAGTCATGCCCACACAGGTGGCCCTTTTGAGGCAATGGAATAGTGCCATCTGGTGATAGCAACAGGGTCACTAGACGACAGTTTTACCTCAAGTGTGACGCTCCCCTGGGGAGTTCACGTGGAATCACAGGTCTCCCTCTCAGGTGTGCTTTGCTCAATGGAGCGCCTGTTACTCTGTCTTGCTCGTCATTCCAGTGTGCTTGTGGGGGCAGGGTGGCTGAGCCTCGTTGTATGGTGAAGGCCACACGTCCACCTGAGTGTCTTTCGTGGCTTTGGTGGCCCCAGGGCCGAGGGGAATGTGGATCCAGAGACACAACTTGCAGAAGGGCATTATTTGGAAAAGAAGCTGTGGTACTGACCCTTACAGTTCTAGAACACCACTGAGGGCCACAGCTGTAGCAATCCTCGTGGCCTAAAGACATCTGGAAGCCTTTGGCCTCTGCAGTTCAGGTATGGCCTGTTCATTCTGTGTCCAGCAGAGTCGGGACTAAAGCAAGTGGAAGAGAGTGCTTCCGAGAGTTGGAACTAAAGCCGAGCCTGGCGCATGGTGTACTTAGTCGTAAGCCAGCCACTGGTGATGGCAGTGCACGTGGCTGCCACCTCGCTCAGGGCTCAGGTCCGTGTATGACTGGTTTCATAGTTTTCCTGTAAGTTAGCAGTACCCAGGCTTCCCTTGTTCCTACTTGTTGTTAAGCTCTGATGATCTTCACATAAAAGAGAGTTTATTTTGAAGATGTGGAGCAGCAACAACAAAATCACAAAATCAAACCCCAAGCAAACTGCGACATCACAACTGGCCTTCCACTGCCATGACCCGTGCCTGCTCTTGGCTGCTTGGGAGCTCACGCAGGAGACGGGACGAGGAGGGGTGTCGTTGTCACCCAGACCTGGCCTCTAGGTGGAGGCTGTGGCCTGGGGCCTGCAATGGTACCTCCTGGGGGCCCTCTCACCCCGCCTGGGACATAGGTCTGCCCTTTTTGGCCGTCTCTCAGAACCAGAAAGCTGATTATTAAAATCTCTCTCAATTGGGTACTGGATGGTCATTGTTGAATTACATCAATCTTACGTGATTTTCAGAATACTGCTTTCTTTCTGGGTCGACTGTCTTACAACATGGTCAGCTAAACCTGTTTGTCTTTGAAAGCAGTTAGTGAAATTGTGGGAAGTAGTTTTTTAAAAAAGCAAACACACTCACACTGTAGAAAGGTCCTTCTTTTTTTTTTTTTTTAAGTTTTTTTTTTTGTTTTTTATTTATTTATTTTCCCCCCCAAAGCCCCAGTAGATAGTTGTATGTTATAGCTGCACATCCTTCCAGCTGCTGCATGTGGGACGCGGCCCCAGCACGGCCAGAGAAGCGGCGCGTCGGTGCGCACCCGGGATCCAAACCCGGGCCGCCAGCAGCGGAGCGCGCGCACTTAACCGCTAAGCCACGGGGCCGGCCCTAGAAAGGTCCTTCTTTGCCTTGAGTGACGATGCTACACAGCCACACAGAGACTCCTAAGAGTTTCCATGTTGGTAAAGACCAGTTATGTTTTAGAGCGGAAACCATTCTGTTTTCTTTTGCAGATTTCCAACTGTGGCAGTAAGCATTGGATTTGCTGTGAACCAAGAGGTGCGTGGTGGGTGGGGCCCCAGGGCCAACGGCCCCCAAACCCGTTGGGGTCCCCAGGGCTCCAGGCTTCCTTTAGTCATCTTCCTGTTTGGTTTCAACCTCTACATTCCTGTTTTTCTCTCTTTGTCATGTGCCTTAATCATGACTAGTAAATCCAAGTATGTGTTTTTCAAATCTGAGGAAGTAAACAAATGCAAACCTGTTTGGGGGTGTGTAGGTTTGGGGCTCCATGGCCGGCCCTCACCCCACCATGGCTGGCCCTTGTTTCCACTGTGGTCTTTTTGTGACGCTGCTGTGGAGGGGGAAGTTCTGAGCAAATGGTCCGAGTTAGTCTCCATCTGACCCCTGGGGCGTGTGATCTAGTCACACTCAAAAGGAACTCCTATTTTTGGAGGACATTTTTAATCCTAATATTCTATTAATTCTTCTTTATCTCCTCTAGCTGTTAGGATGAGAACGTGGCTGTTTCAGGATTCCCATAGATCCTCGGAACTAAGCAATATTATAGGACCTGCATAAAAGGCAGTAACACTTAGGAAAAGCCTTAATTTCTTTGTAATTACTACAGTTTTATTTACATAGGACTGGGGCTCGGTGTTTTTCAGAGACAATCTTCCTTTAGAACGCTGTTTTCTCATCTTAATCCTCAATGTTAGCAGACTCCCTAGTATGGAAACTGAGAAGTTTATACCTGTGTGAAAGTACTTATGTTGAAGATAAGTGAGAACTTTAATATTGAAATTTGGTTAAGGAGTTAGTTAATTGCTCACTTGTTTCTCTGTTAAAGGTTGTCATAGAGACGGAGTGGGAGGTTGAGCCGTAAGCTCAGTGGGTGATGCTTATGACCTCATGTGGGTGGGGTGGGGGTGGGGGACAAAAATGCTGCAGCCGGCAAGGTCTCAATGGCAAAGTCACAATGGCGAGGCCGGCCGCCTGTGCTGGGTCTGGTGTGTGTGACTGCACACAGGGGGTTCCGGCTTGTAGTGGAGGGCCCCTCGTCAAGGGGAGCGTCCCACCCTTCCTCACCCTTCCTTCCTGCCAGCAGAGGCCTCCCGGCCGCCTGCCGGCCCCAGGGCTGCAAGGCCCGCACCACAGGGTCTCAGAGGCCAGCGGGGTTCTAGGACTGACCCGGATTTGGGAACCCTGTGAAAGCTAGGGCAGTGGGAAGGGAGCAGGAAGGACAGATAAGTATTGCTGGAAAGTGTAGGCTCTCTGTGAGTGCTGACCGAGCGATCCTCCCCAGAAATAAACCCCATTCCTGCAGGCCAGGGAGTCCATTCCACTGTGGTTGTGCTCACCCCGGGCTGGCCGAGATGTTCCTAAGGCATTTGGCCTGGGTCTGTCTTCATTTTCCAGAGAGACGGACGCTTGGCTAAGCCCCCAACCAAGCACACTAGCCATTATTAACCCTGCACGAGCAGCGGGTAGAGGAAAGGCAACAGAAATGTGTGGGGAGGAAGGCAGCATGGTTTCCATGCACGCCTCTTCTTTCTACCGTGCCTTCCTGGGAGACTGTCGTCCGGGGCCTTTGTCACCTGCTGTGTGCTGTCTGCCTGCTGTTGAGGGAGCCGCCGGCTCAGGGATGAGCCCCTCTTTGGTGACCACCTCTCTCTTCCTGGGGCTGTCCTTGGGTTCTGTGATTCTGTTGGCTTTAAAGATGCATTCTTAATTCTTCACACATCAGCAGTTTTGAGGGTTTTTTGTGGGGTTGGATTAGACTCACCCCAGAAAAAGAGAAAAAAGAGGGCTATGTAAAGAATTAAGCATTTTCAATAACTTTTACTTATTAATGCTTGATTATGATGTTAATTTTTAATATAGTTTTAATATATTTTTAAATATAGTTATTTAAAAAGAGAAAGTTAGCTTTATGTCCAGACCTAGTTTTGAATCTAGATGCTGATTTTTCAATTCCCTTTTGAAAGGCCATTTGTATCACGTTGTGCTTGCAGCAGCTGTAACATCTGGAGCACCTTCCCCTTTGAATTGTGTGTTACTTTCTGTGTCAAGTGAGTGAACCGAGTTTGTTTTCTGTCCTGCCCCTGTGTCCTACAGCTCGAATTTGGAGTGATTTACCACTGCACAGAGGAGCGGCTGTACACGGGCCGGAGGGGCCAGGGGGCCTTCTGCAATGGCCAGCAACTCCGGGTCTCCAGGGAGACAGGTGGGCTTCACGTGGCTTGTCTCAGTTCATTTCACATTGAAAAATGTGTATGGAAAATGCCAAAAGTCATCATTCTATGAGACGGTGGTGGAAATCTCCTGCTGAGGGTTCAATCTCTTTAGGGACATCATGTCCCTGATGAACTGGAAGTCGAGCCAGTTCTGTATCTTAATGTTTTTGTAAATGTGGCCAGGAGCTTTAAATAGTCTCATTCTGTTTTGCACTCACATCTTTCATCTTTAATGCTAAACGAAATCCAGTCACCAGTTAGGATTTGGTCTCTAGCAGAACTGAGTTCAAGGCCAAGGGCAGAGTCAGGGATCTTCTGTGGCCCTCAGAGCATCTGGGTTAAGGTCAATCTCCAGGTGCAGACTCTGGCTCCTGGATGTGGACGAACTGCAGTTGGCTTCAGCTTCTGTGAGAAGACAGATGGCTGCGGGAAAGAGGCGTGTAAATAGGCGATGTTTTCACGCACCACAGATGTTCCACTGTCGTTATTGCTAAAGCAGAACCTCGAGGACATCCAGTAGCTTTTATAAAGGAGCTACTGTTATACTTAAACTGCGTGTAACTATATATTGCTAATAATATGCAGTTCAGGTTTTTCACTCTTTTTGGCATCTCACGCTGATTAGTGATATTTTATCGCCTTGTGGGACAGGTACTGTAGGGGACAGAAAAATGCAAGCCAGAAATAAAAGAGCCCCAGACAAGAAGCACTGGATTAGGAGGAAACTTGAAAAGCTCCCTAATGTCCATATTTGAGTCTGAAAAGGTTAGAAAGCACAGTTCCTGCTAATTGCTAACCCCGTGAAGTGGGACATTACGAGGTATCTGCCCCCATCACGGCTTCAATCTGTGGGTGTCAACACTTGCCCCTCTGAGCTTCCTCTGCCTTCCTTACTGCCTCCCCTCTGTACCCATTTCCAGGCTCTCTGTTTAAAATTCGTTTCCTAGCACCCTTTATTCACTGTCTCTACTCTGCCTTTTCTTCTTCCCTGGGTGACACATTTGTGCCTAGATGGCCTCAGAGGCAATGAGAGGAGTAAGGTGAGTCCCTGCCCCCCAGCTGCTCCTCCAGCTATGATCTGGTCCCAGTGAGAGCAGTGCCGTGCAGGAGCCTGGGGCTGGAGGGAGGGGAGAGTGCGCAGCAGGAGCCTTGTGGGGCAGCACCGTGACCCAGTGATCAGCTGGGCTGCTAGGGAGATGACTTACCACCAGGTGAAGGATGGATGGGGCAGGACCATGGGGAGACTGAGGAGGCTCCCTGGAGGCCCAGGAGAGTCGTGAGCATGCCCGGGTAAGGGGAGAAGGTCACAGGAGGCTTCAGACAGAGGTGGGACCAGCAGGACACAGTGAGCAGTTACTGCTTCTGAATCACAGAGAGCTTCCAGAACAGCTTCCAGCCCTGCCCCTGTTTCTCCCTCTCCCAGAAATGTTTTGTTTGGCTATGTAAAAAGTAGCATTAATTACAGCTACACATGCCAAGAGGTAACCGCTCAAGCTGAATTGTGTAACTCAGTAGTGAGGAAGCATGTTATTAAACACGCTTAGGTGAACTTTGCTCTATATTCCATTTGATTATAACACTCAGCTCTATTCATACGTACTTGGCTTCCTGGTCGGCTGCCTGCGTGGCTTAGTCATGTATGGCAGCTTCACGTCCTTAGTGGGGCTCTCAGACCACCCGCCCGGCCCCGCTTGTCTCACCCATGTGGGCAGGGACTCTGGGTCACCACTGTGTCTGGCCTGTTGTAGGCCCTCCCGTCCCCCAAGCATTCATTGCTCACATGTCACAACCCCTCCCTACAACGAGGCTGTGGTTCACATTTCTCTCAGAATTGCTCATGTTCCAAAGCTCACTGGTGATTTTTTAAAAAATCTGACTCACAAAGTCCAGTGTGTTTTCAGCCTGGCTGTTGTCTATTTGGTGGGTGGCTAGGTTTCCGCGGGGGGTGGTGGAGCACGCTCTTCAGCAGCACAGTCGCCAGGTGCGGTACAGACCTGGTTTCAAATCCCGATTCTGCCACCTTTCGATGCTGTGACTGGTCAGTTAGCCTCTCCGAACCTCAGTCCTCATCTATAAAGTGGGATGTGGTAGCTGTGAGGATTAAATAAAATTATGTAGAGAAAGCACTCAGGAAAGTCCCTATTACGTAGTACCCAAAAATCTTTGATAACGACCCAAAAATGAGAGTCGTTATCAAAGAAGAAACTTGAGTCTTCCACAGGCTCAATCAGTTATAGCCCGTTGTTAAAATCAGGATGCATTTCTGGAGGAAACCGTCATTTAAACAACCACCACTAATTTTTCTCTCCTTGCTTTCTTTGCTTTCTCTTTTCCTGTTCCTATTACACCTTTCTGAAATGTCTTCAACTCACAAATTAACGAATAAAACAAAACTACGCTGGTTAGGGGTAAAGGATTAGATGGAGGCCAGAATTTCAAGGTAGCTTTTTCTGCAAATTCCACCATGCAAACTTAAAACGTGTACCGAGTAGATACAAAAAGTACAGTGAACCCATGTGACCCATCATGTGTCCCATATTGTCAACTCATGGCCAGTCCTGCTTCATCCATACCCCACCCGACTCCCACCACCCCAAACAACTCCCCAGTACAAATCCCAGATATAATATCCCTTTCTAGTCAGTATTTCAGTATGTATCTAAAAAATGTACAAACGATTCTTTGAAAAACAATCACAATACCGATATCATAGTCCTCCAAAAATTAGCAATCATTCCTGAAATCACAGTCAGTGTTCAAATTCCTACTTGTCTCATCTTATGGAAAACGGCCTTTCCAGGCCACACTCTGGGGTCCAGGGGGCCGTGTGGCTCCTGGGTCAGGCTTTGTTGCTAGGCTTTTTCAGTGGACAGAGCTAGGAAATAAATTGTTTTTAAATATAAAATTCATCATGAGTTTATACTGGTGTTCCTGATTCACATGTATGACTACGAGGTTCTCTACTTAACTCTTCCATCTCTGTCTCCTCTGCCCCCTAGTGCACGTGACACCAGGAATGATAAATGTAATAATGTCACAGTCACTTGTTTGCTTTATCCCACAACCCACACACATCAGTTTCAGAATAAACACACTAACCCTACTTTCAACAAATAATTAGCAAATGTAACTTGAAGGAGTTTTTTGCATTGCTTTGTCTTTTTGGAGTTCTTTTCGTCCATAGCAAACATCCCGCTGGGATCTGGAGTCAGGCGGCTGTGAGCCTCTGAAGTGGTTCTTGGTTCCCTTTGTTACGCCACCAACTGAGGATAATCACTTAGATTCATTTGTTTCACTTTATTTTTAATTTAGAAGGATTACTTTTTTTTTTTTTTTTTTTTTTTTTTTTTTTGTGAGGAGATCAGCCCTGAGCTAACATCCGCCAATCCTCCTCTTTTTTTGCTGAGGAAGACGGCCCTGGGCTAACATCTGTGCCCATCTTCCTCCACTTTATATGGGACGCCGCCACAGCATGGCTTACCAAGCAGTGCGTCGGTGCACGCCCGGGATCCGAACCAGCGAACCCCGGGCCGCCGCAGCGGAGCGCGCGCACTTAACCGCTTGCGCCACCGGGCCGGCCCCTAGAAGGATTACTTTTTTAAAAATTGGTTTTATTTTGTAATTATGTAAAAAAAAAAAGTACTTTGTTCCAAAGTCAAATCTGTAAAACGAAGTAGATTCACAGAGGCTCGGCTTCCATCCTGCCTTTTACCCCATTCTCTCCCACCCCCTGGAGAGAACCATTTAAAAAAGGCTCTCATTCCATTGTTTATCTTAGGTGTGTTTTTTTAAATAAGCAGCTGTTTTGTTTGCTACTATTCTTCATTTTGGTATTTAGAAAGGTTTATATTTTTATTCTAATAATTTCCTTTATATTAAAAATTTTATATAATATCCCTAGTCCTCTCTTTTTTGGGTTATTGTCTGTTGGTTCTATGTTATCAGTAATACTAAACTTAGCTTGTAACCTCTTCTTCCCGTCTCAGATGCTCTAGTACATGATTAAAAAATGATACCCTTTGACTCTTAGTAACTACAACACAGTTGGCAAGCTTATTCTCCTTGTCACGTCCTCTCCTCGGTATCTTTCCAATTTTGGATGGTTGCATGGTATGTGCATTGGCAGAGCAGCCAGCCATTGTGTGCCATGCTCTCACCCTAAAACTATCATTTAGTATTTCGTCTTGGTTCCAAGGTAAATGTAAATTTAATATCCACCACCAGTCCTTTACGTTGCTGTTTCTCCATTCGTTTTGGTTGTGGGAGCTCATTCACTGGTATGGCATTTCTCAATTTTGATCTTAGGACCAATTTATACTCTTGAAAAAATTATTGAAGGCCCCAAAGAGCTTTTGTTTAAGTTGTATCTATTGATATTTTTGTATTAGAAATTTAAACACATTTTAAAAATACTTATTAATTTATTTTTAAAATAAAAAAAGCTCATTGTGTTAACATGAATAATATATTTCCGTGGGAAACAACCAGATTTTCCAAAACAAAACAATTTTTCATGAGAAGAGTGGCATTGTTTTACATTTTTTCCAAACTTCCTTAATGTCTGTTGTAATAGAAGACAACTAGATTCTCATATCTGCTTCTGTATTCAATCTGTTGTAATACATTATCTTGATGTGTGAAGAAAATCTGACCTTACACAGGTAAGTGGTTGGAAAAGGGAGGAATGAGGAATATTTTAATAGACTTTTCAGATAATTGAGGATATTCTTCTTTGATGCCACACCAAAACTCAAGAAGTGGTGGTTTCTTAAAGGTTAGGTGCAATGGGTTGTCTAATGACATATCAATAAGTTTTTTTCTGCTCAGTTACATTGAAATCCATTAGGCTGTCTCCTATTTGAATGGATCTTTTGCTCACGGATGATTTTGTAACATCATGCATCAGTCATTTGGAAAATATGGGATCAGTGAGATTATCAAGCTCTTTCAAATGTTGACATAGTTCATCTTAAAATACTTTAAAAAGTCATATTAATTAATATCACCACTCTTTTTATAAGAAATCTTTAAGTGCTGGGAAGGTGTCAAGCTTTCAGTGATGGATACAAGTCTTCCCAAATTCTAATTTCCGCTTGAAACCTTGAATTTTATCATTGACAACCTTGGCAATTGAAGTGATGGGCTCACTTCTTTCATTTTCAAGAAAATGCCTTCAAATACCCAACTCTGAATAACTGTAGTTTATCTAAGTTTTCTATGTGCACTTCCCATCTCATCACACAGAATATTCAAAAGACATGTACTTAGGGTTCAAGATTTAATACAATGAGTAATTTTTACCGCTTCATCATTCTTAAGTAAAACTGACTTGTTATGTGAGTGTCGCAGAGAAGTTTGCAGTGACTACTAGAAGGGGCATTGCTCTGCCTTGCTTTGTCCACTCATTGTGCAAATGTTAACACAGTGCAAAGAGCAAATAATGTCTTAGTATTATTATGAAAATTGTTTTAACTGCACAGATTCCTGAAAGAGGTTCAGGGACCACATTTTGAGAACTTGCCCGTTTGATTTCTTAGGAAGGGCTCACAGGAACAGTGTTTCCTGAGTTCTTATACGTTCGTTAAAGTTTATCAGTGGCCTTTATACTTGAAAAATCCATTTTTCTGGTAATAAAACCCATGGCTCACACTTTCTTGTGGTGACTGTCTTAAATTGTCTCTTTCATCTAGCATAACTACATTGTCGAAAAGTCTAAAGACAATTAGATTCTCTTTCCCTTATGTGGGACTTTGGTTTTTTGCCTGAATGCTGAAAGGATTTTTTTCTTTTTCTGTAGAGTACAGTAATTTTCATAAAATATTGTTTCTTCTGAGTCAGTTTTCCTAGGTACATGGTGTGCCCTTTCAATAGTAATTTCAAGTCCTTTTTTTTTTAATTTCTGAAGAGTTTTCTTGAATTATAGTTTTTAGTATTTGTTCATTTCCAAATTCTATTGCTTAGTTTTTTGTGTTCTGGGTCTCCTATTATATGCATGTTGGGTCTTCTCTGCTTACCTTGTTTATATGTCACTTTCTCTTGAATTCTTTTTACCTTTTCCACCAATTTTTTTATTTTTAAAAATTTGCTCCTTCATCCTCTGTTTCTTGTAAAGTGCAGTCTATTGGGTTTATTCATTCTGTGTTCCTTTAGTTTAATCTGCTTGTTTTGTTTTTGTTTGTTAAACATCTTGAAATGTTTTCTTTTCTAATTCTTAAGTTCTGTCACCTTTACTTTGAGTTACACTGTTCTTTCATATATTCCTCATTTCTTTTTTTAATTGAGGTATACTTTACATGTGACATCATATTATTTCAGGTGTACAACATAATGATTTGATATTTGTATATTTTGTGAAATGATCACCACAGTAAGTCTAGTTGACATCCATCACCACACATAGTTACAAAATTTTTTTCTTGTGATGAGGACTTTTAAGATCTCTCTTAGCAACTTTCAAATATGCGGTATGGTATTATTATTCACTATGGTCACCATGCTGTACATTATATCGCCAGGACTGACTTATTTTATAACTGGAAGTCTGTACCTTTTGACCCCCTTCACTTGTTCGCCCATCTCCCAACCCTCCCCTGCCCCCACCCCGGCAACCAGCAATCTCTTCTCTGTATCTATGAGCTTGGCTTTTGTTGTTGTTTGTTTTAGATTCCACATATAAGTGAAATCATACAGTATTTGTCTTTCTCTGTCTTGACTTATTTCACTTAGCATAATGCCCATCCATGTTGTTGCAATTAGTAAGATTTCATTCCATATACTCTTTATTTCTTTTACATAAAGCTACTTCAGTTTTGTGGACAAATCTTTCTGGCATTTGATCGACTGCAGAGATGTTATTCTGCTCCTGAGTCTCTTTTTTCTTATGATAATGGTGTGTGGATTTCAACCATGATTCTTTTTAATTACTTATTTGTACTAGAAATCTGCTCTGAACTTTGGAGGCATGGAGGGTAGGGAACAAGTTCTGGACATTTTTTGTAGTTTCATGGCTCTAGAGCTCCCTCTTCTGTTGTTTATGTGAAGTGTTCAAAAATTGGCCTTGACATTAGATTTTGTTGTCTGTGTTCCCCCTCCTTCACTGTTATCTGGATCTTCTCTTTACCCCTATTATTCCTGTCTAGTGAATTTGGAATTCACTCCCATAAGTTTCTGCACAGTGCTGTGTCCTGCCCTAAGAGGTCCTGCTCATTTGGCTATGACAGGTCATGGGGCTGGTCAGCTTCCTCCCTTCAGACCTTACCCCACACCCCATAGCAGGGATCCCGGAACCGATGTGTACACGGCCCCTCTCAGTCTGTGCTCCTCTCACACTGGCCTGAGCTGGTTTCCAGTGGGTGTCTGTGGGTGATTTTGAGGTTCTCCTGTTCTTAGGTCCAACAGTTGCTTGATGCTTCTCTCTTCCTCCTGATGCCATGTGGTTTTGTAGCTTTTGGAGGTTTGCCCCACCCACTTGTGTCCTGGGGTTTGGATATACTTTGTGGATGTAGTTTTTTTGTAGCTGATGTGTATAGTTTCGTCTTTTGCTCTCTACTTCTGTCTGTTTTCATCAGAGAGGATTTGGAGAGGTTAAAAACTACGTGGCTGTTACATAGGTTTCCAATTCTGTCTTTCCCACGATTCTAAACAGTACGTTTTTTCCCCCTAAATTACTTGTTTGTTTTTTAAAATAATATATTGAAGTGAAAGTCAAATAACATAAAGTTACCCATTTTAAAGTAAAAATTCAGCACCAGTCAGTACATCCCCAATGCTTTCCTTCGCATCGCTCCGAGGTAAAACCCGTCCCTGGTAAGCGCTCACCCCCCACCCCCTCTCCCCAGCCCTCCAGCAACCACCAACCTTTGTTCTGTCCAGTACCTATATTTTTAGGTTAAATAAAGTTAAATTTTATTTTCATACGAATAGCTCTTAACGGTCTGTAAGAAGTCTGAAAGAATTAGGACATATGTATAAAAATACCTGCTGGTATAAATGTTGTCACGAGGGTTCTGCATTCCGCAAAACCAGCCTGTGTTCATAGCGGGTATTTTCCAGACTGTAAAGCAGAGTCGCCTCTTTCTCCATGAGCACATATTTCAGTGGATACAAATGACTTGCTTCTCTTACCTTTAAGTTGTAAAATTTCTCTTAAGACAACACGACTCTGATACTCTGAGTGTTTAACTTTGCTCAACCACAAAGAGGGTTTTCAAACTGTTGGAAGTCTATTAGCAGACTATTGTTTTTTTCACCCCAAAATCTGTTTATTGAAAGAGTATACAGAGATGCCCTACTTTAAAATCCATTAGGTGTTTTTTTATTGTTGTAAAATATATATAACATAAAACTTGCCATTTTAACTATTTTTAAGTGTACAATTCAGTGACATTAATGACATTCACAATGTTGTGCAACCATTACTACTATTTCCAAAATTATCACTCCAAATAGAAACTCTGTACCCATTAAGCAATAATTCACCATTCCCCCACACACACCCATGAATCACAGAATATTTTAAATTTTTTTTTTTTTTTAAGATTTTATTTATTTATTTTTCCCCCAAAGCCCCTGTAGATAGTTGCATGTCACAGCTGCACATCCTTTCAGTTGCTGCATGTGGGACGCGGCCTCAGCATGGCCAGGCCGGAGAAGCGGTGCGTCGGTGCACGCCCGGGATCCGAACCCAGGCCACCAGTAGCGGAGCGCGCGCACTTAACCGCTAAGCCACGGGGCCGGCCCAGAATATTTTAAATTAAAAAAATATATTAGTGTTTTGGGGCTGGCCCGGTGGCGCAAGCAGTTAAGTGCGCGCGCTCCGCTATGGCGGCCCGGGGTTCGCTGGTTCGGATCCCGGGCGCGCACCGACGCACTGCTTGGTAAGCCATGCTGTGGCAGCGTCCCATATAAAGTGGAGGAAGATGGGCACCGATGTTAGCCCAGGGCCGTCTTCCTCAGCAAAAAAAGGAGGAGGATTGGCGGATGTTAGCTCAGGGCTGATCTCCTCACAAAAAAAAAAAAAAAAAAAAAAAATATATATTAGTGTTTCATTAAGAGCTAAAATATTATAATAAATATAGGATAAAGAATAATAAAATGCAAAAGTCATAGTAATTGTGGATAACTAGTCGGAAATAATAAGACGATATTAAGTAGAGGGGATTGTAATTTTTATCTTTTTTTCCTTATCTGGGGCAAAATAAAACAGTAGAAAGCATTTGCCTGTAGGTGGCAGCACTCAGACTTCCTTTTTACTCTATTCTTGATTTCATTTGCAAAAAAAATAGATTAGCAACGGTGAGAAAGAATGGATATGGTGCAGCTAGAAGAAGAAGGTATTGGATACAGAGGTATCTTTTCACAAACTTAAAAGCTATGGGAAGATTGGGGCTGGCCCTGTGGTGTAGTGGTTAAGTTCACGTGCTCTGCTTTGGCGGCCCAGGTTTTGCGGGTTTAGATCCTGGGCAAGGATCTATACACCGGTCATCAAGCCATGCTGTTGCGGCGTCCCCCATACAAAATAGAGGAAGATTGGCACAGATCTTAGCTCAGGGACAATCTTTCTCAAACAAAAAGAGGAAGATTGGCAACAGATGTTAGCTCAAGGCCAAATTCCTCACCAAAAAAAAAAGCCATGGGAAGAAACCCTTTCTTTCACATAATCACCAGACAAGCTTGAGTTTAAGTCTGGGCCTCTCTGCTTAAAAGCTGTACAACCTCATAACAGATCACTTCTCTAGGTTTGGTTTCCCCATCTGTGAAACAAGGGCAGTGAGAGAGTGAATGTAATAGAGGAATGGAATCATACATGGATCATAAATGTGGTAGAGGAATAGAACCATAAATGGATCATAAATGTAATAGAGGAATGGAATCATAAATGGAAAGTGCTTAGCACAGGCCTATCTGGAGAGAGTAAGGCTTGATAAATGTGAGCAATTGCTGTTTCCACACTTTGCTTAATTTTCCTTTGTGAAATAGCCCTGTGGTATCTAGTTTGAAAATCCCTGTTCTTCCTGTACCAGGACAGATTGGGCTAGGCTTTGGCCTGAAGGAGTAGTCACATCTTTTTTTACTATTGTTATTGAGGTATAATTGACATATAACATTATATTGGTTTCAGGTATACAACATAATGATTTGACATTTGTATATATCGTTACATGATCACCACAATAAGCTAGTTAACATCCGAGTAGTTACATCTTATGAACCTGATTACAAGTAGGTGCTTATCTTCCTATGGAAATTGACTGTCTGGCTTTCTAGTTCCTAGGGGGGAATCTTTAGGGTCTTCCTTAATATCTTCCCAGGGTGATTAAGATCCTGGAGCCAGGAAATGCTCTGTATGTAAGGGTTATTCTCTTGATCTTAGCTCTCAAAGAAAATCAGTCTTAAAGTATATATTCTGCAGTAAGGGATACCTATTAGGGACTTGAAAATAGTACAAGATCATACTCTATTGGGGAGGGGGATGGTGGTGAAACTGATACAGCTTTTTTGGAGGGCAATTTGGAAGAAATTATCAAAGTCTAAAACATGCACACTCTTTGATTCAGAAATCCCACTTCTATTAATCTATCCTGAAAACAATATCAACATGGCTGCACAAACCTATATAGAAAAAAAGATAGCGTTGTTTATAATAACAAGAATTGAAATGTTCATCTATGGGGGATGGTTAAACCAAGTGCACTTCTTCCATTGAGTACAATCGTCTTTGTGAGTACGGAGGGATGGTGAAAGGTGTGCTTGATATATTGTTATGTCAAAAGAGTGAGTTACAGAATCACCTGTAAAACTGTTTTTAAAAATATGATGTTTGTGCACACGTGTGGGTGTATGTAAGACCTGAAGTTAGACAAGGGAATTAGCAGTAGGATTAGGCAAGATGCCACTGCTGCTTCCCTCCGCTTTCCTCCGTGGCCTCCTCTGGGACAGCTCGTCCTTCCTGATCTTCCCTGGCTAAAATAACATGTACCATCCATTTGCTTTTAAATTTTAGTTTAACAGGCACTCCCCGAATTACAATATGTTATCTTTCAAAAGAGCATTTTTGACTAAAATATTTATCATTCAGAGTTCATTTACCCCCAGAAAATAGTGATGTACATAGTGATTAGATTCTTAGGCTAGCCAACAAAATTCTACTTAACTCAAAAATTCCTCCCATAAATTTAAAAATACTATTAATTTAACAAATTAACCCAAACAAGAAGACTCTTATCAATGTTTCCTTAATGCCAGTGTTTGAGGGAAAGTGTTCATTCACTCAGTTTATTGAGTGCCTGCTGCACCTGGCCCTGTTGATGTCTTTTTCTTCAAAAGAAGTCTTTTTTT
Organism: Diceros bicornis minor; assembly: GCF_020826845.1. Lineage (NCBI taxonomy): Eukaryota > Metazoa > Chordata > Mammalia > Perissodactyla > Rhinocerotidae > Diceros > Diceros bicornis. The sequence goes on along the minus strand of NC_080755.1, from coordinate 11,353,559 downwards.
CCCCTGGGAAGTACTGTCTCAGTTTGCAGCCCAGTGAGGTGGGGTCAGCTGGGCCCTGTCCATGGAGATCCTGGAGCCACGGGCCCCCTTGTCTGTTGTTGTGGGCAGAGCCCCGTGTACCCACCCCAGACATGCAGTAGGCACGTCATCAGCTCAGCTTTGGTGCTGGGTGTGCCTGGTGAGGAATGAATGATTCAACCTCCTGAAGACAGGGACCCTTGGCATGGAGCCAAGCGGTTTTCAGGAAATGTTTAAAGTTTAAATGAGAGCCTCCAATATAGGAAAAGGGGAAAATGGATATAGATTCTGTCTGAGAGGAGATTGACTTCTCACGGTCATCTGGTCCCCCATGAGAGGTGACTTTGCAGATGTCAACTTGGGATTGGGCCCATTTGGTGAAATACTTTGTGGCGTGTTTTTCCCTCTGCTTGATTCATGGAATGGCTTTGTTCTGTTATTTGAACACACCTGGTGTGGCCGATCATGCCTGAGCAACAAGGCCTGATGAGACATGACACACTAAATTTGGTTGTTTGGGTGTGTGGCAAAGCACGGACAAGTGCTTGTGATCCCCCGCCAGTGAGTCAGGCACAGGAAGGGAGCCCGGTCATGTCTCCCACACCCATGCCCACGGGCCGCCCTGGCGCGGGAAGCCTGGCACTCCCATCGCAGGGACCCTGTGCTCACGCTGCAGTGGCCATACAGATACAGCCTTGGCCATCTCTATGCAGCCAGGGCTTACACCTGAAGACTCCCTTTCCAAAAACAACGTGATTTAAAAATTGCTTTTCTCCACAAGGGTGATATTTCCATCTTTGTGATCACAGCAGTTAGAGAAAGGTTTTTTAAAGAAAGATTTATTTGATGAGGCATTTTTTTTTTTCTTTCTCCAAAGAGTAGGCATTCGCAGCTTGGAGTCATTTTGTTTTTATTTGTGATTGAATGATGATGTAGGGGAGGAAGACATATCCTCTACCCACTCTGGGTCCTTCTAGCTGGGCTTTGAATTAAAATGACATGAGACAGAATAACAGGAGAAAATCAAACAAAGCTTTATATCATGTATATGTGGGAGATACCCAGGAATAAAATGGGTAACTCAACAAAATAGTGGAGGCTCTCATCTTAAATACCATCTTCGGCTAAAGACAAAGGAGGATGTTGGGTGTGGGGGGAGTCAGTTATGGGAGAATATCAGAAAAGCACGGTAAACAAGAGTAAGGTTGTTATGCAGATTTAAGTCCTTGCCTTCCTGCACTGTGATCAAGAGTCTCTAGAGATAAGGTCATCCCCCCTTCTTCCTGGTACAGAGAGGGAGATAACCTTTACAAACAGAGATTTCCCTTACAAATGTAAATGTCTCTTACAAAGGATAACCTCTACTTTTACTTGGTTTTCAGAGCTTTGATAAGAATGGGCTTAGCACGGACCCTCCCAGTCTATCAATACACAGAGTTATCTATGGTGAGGGCCTGTCCTGGGGACAGGCCTTCTATCTTAAATTTCTTTTAGATAGATAGTGGGGAGGAGGTCAAAGTTTCTTTCAGAGTCTTTTGTTCTTAAAAATAATGAAGGCAAAGAGACATATTTTGAGGTGGCCAGTGCTGATCCCCCATAATAGTGATTTTCATAAGCTACCAACTTTTCCAAGTTCTTTGTGCTAAGTATCCCTGAAAAGAGAGAGAACTGAAAAATCCGCTCCCTCTGCAATCTGAAACAGAAGATGGCTTTAAAGGGATGATGATGAAATGGAGTTAGAGTGTGAATTTTGTTTCTCTCTCTTCACTACATCCTTCCCTTTTCAACATAGCCATCAGAAAAACCTTATAGCCTAAACCACTCAAAAGAGGATACTTATTCTGAGAAGGAATGAGAGGCTGATATTTGAGGTTTGCTTCAGGGAAAACCCCGACTATTCAGTTAGAACCAAGACTTGATTTTTCTGATTTTGGGAAATTCTTTCTATTGCAGATCTCTCAAAGGCCTTGGTTCTAACAGAAATTGGTCCCAAACGTGACCCTGCTACTCTGAAATTGTTCCTGAGCAACATGGAGAGGTTACTCCACGCCAAAGCTCATGGGTACGAACTTCAGTTCCTGGAAAACCTGGGGCCAAAGGAGTGTGCCAGACACACAGATCTTGCTCACAGCTCCCCAGGGACTGAAAGAGGAAGAGATCTCCCATGTGATAGGAGCAGAAGAAGCACATTGCCCTCCATGCTGAGGCCCAGGGAGCGCGTGATGCTTCGTCGTCCAGTAGGATAGCTCGTACAGCCAGCTGTTAGGAAATGGACAGGGGACCTTTGTTCCTTTCTAAGCAGCACTTTGAGAAGCCAAGGAACTGATCTCAAACCACCCAGCCAGCAAATCTTGTGTGTGCTTAGGGCCCTTCAGAAATGATATGACTCCATAGCCACTTGGGGAAAACAACCCAAGTCCAGGTGAATCCTCTTCATCTCCCATCCTCCCTCTAGGTCTGTGCCGTAACTATTAGCCACATGAGGCGATTTAAATTTAAGGTAGTTGGAGTCCAACAGAGTTAAAATTGACTTCAGTTGCACTAGCCACATTTCAAGTGCCCAGTGTCCGCAGGTGGCTAGTAGCTACCACAGTGCTGAATGTTTCCATTATTGCAGAAAGTTCTATTGGACAGCACTGCTCTGGACAGTAGAGTCAGAATCTTGAGCTTGCTGGTAGAAGTCCTGTGGCTCATTTTTCATTATTGGGAATGCCCAGCAGAGGGGGTGACTTTGAATGAAGTCAGTGTGCACGCCATTTAAGAGAAATCCAACTTGTGCGTGGTGCCACTCACACGTGCATTTACTCTCTTCCCTCTCCTCTCAGGGTCCGAGTGATCGGGAGCTCCACCCTGGCACTCTGCCACCTGGCCTCAGGGGCCGCAGATGCCTATTACCAGTTTGGCCTGCACTGCTGGGACCTGGCTGCTGCCACGGTCATCATCAGAGAAGCAGGTGGCATCGTGATGGATACTTCAGGTGAGCCCCTCTCACCTTTGGCCCACCCTCCATCCCCAGGGGTACAACAGCAGAGACAAGACCTAGTGATGCCACCAGACTGAATCTCCCCCACTTCCTTGGAGTCTCTACTGATGAGAGACCACGCAAGGGTATCAGAAAAGCAGTGTGCCAGTGCCAGACATCTCCCTCCTACCCTTCCTGCCTTCCTGTTCTAGGCCTCAAGGCGTGAAAATAGACCCTAAGATCAGGATATATGACCGGATAGTAACAGCAGCACCACTTTACTTTATATAACATTTGAAAGTTTTCTAAGCACACACGTTTTTGTCCCCACAAAATCCGATGAGAGAGGTAGAGCAAGGGTGTGCTCCCCAATCTACAATGAAGTTTTTAGGAGAATGGATCCGAAAGGTGACCTGTTCTTCTGCTTCAAGAGCATTGCGCCCCAGTGACTGACCCCAGGGGGGCGAATCCCGTAGCATCTCTGTCTCCGGTTGTATCCACCTAGCTTCAGGCTGACCACTCATCTGACGTTTAGGAACAAGAGTCAGAGACTGGGTGAATCCTTTTAGGTTGCATTCTCTCCTAGCTTTTTAGTCCCAAGCTTGTTATTGTAACCACTGTGGCTCCCTTTTAACTACTGGGGATGTTCAGTGGGTCTTCTGTCATTTGATTTCTACTTTTTTCCTCTTTCTCCTCTGAAAGGCCTTAACTGAGCTACTAGAAAGGTATAAAAATGAAGAGGTATCAGCCTTGGGTGGCAAGGCCAGTTTCCCTTTAAAAACGTGTCCGACAGTGGCTATGACCACGTGAGCACGTTTGTGTGCACGGAGGGCTCCAGCAAGGCGATTAGTCCTGTTTACACCCCCAGGAGGACTCGGGGCTTCATCCCCTCCCCCACCCTCAGCTACCAGGGCACCAGAGCAGCTGCACCAGGTCGCCAGGAGCTGATCAGAAAGGCCGACTCCCAGGCCCCACCAGACCTGTTGAGTCAGGATCTCTGTCTTATGGGGTCCCCCATGCCACCATGCAGTGCAGAGTTTGAGAACTGCCCTCCCCTCTCCTGGTCTAACTGATATTTGAATCTCAGTGCTGAACCTTAAACTGCGTTCTCCCAGCACAGCCTCAAGGTGGCACTGGTTCTGTGCGGCTTCGACTGCACTCATACTGGGGCAGAGCAGAAGCTGAAGGGGCTCACACCTCTGACCAGGCTCATGGCTAGACCACATTCTGGTCCAGCCTCGAGCTGCCTGAGCTCTATTTTCCTTGGAATGTGCGTGTGCTGAGTTATTCGGGATTGTTCCTCCCTCTCCAGTAACCCAGGTGCCCTCTCCCCTTCTCTGTCCTCAGGCGGACCTCTCGACCTCATGTCCTGCAGAGTGGTTGCTGCCGGCACCCGGGAAATGGCGACACTCATAGCTCGGGCCTTACAAACAATTAACTATGGGCGCGACGATGAGAAGTGAAAGGGAGCGGATGACAGACAACTGCCAACCCAGGTCTGGGCCTTCCGGGAATGCCGAAGCTGGTGGCCTTGAGCAGCCTGCCCTCAAATGTCTCACCCATTCCTCATCACCCCCCAGGGAGGTGTTATGCTAAAGTATGTGGCACTCGGGTTAAATCCACGTCTCTCACCGGGATTTGATGTCTAGCTGGTTTCTCTCTTTAATCTCACATAGCCTTTTTCAGGTTAGTACAAGTTCTATCACAGCCAAAACCCAAATCTCATATGATGTATGTATTGATCGTCTTGATTTTTCCTTTTCCAGAATGCAAATCTCAGGTAATAAGGCTTTAGAACTGCTGATAAAGCGGACTTGTTCTCAGGCCCTCCTCACTGGTACTTCACAATGCAATAAATCAAAATAATGGCACTCTGCTTATCCGTTTCCCTCTGTAATTGTGTCGCCTGTTTCCCCACATAACCATAAAATCCACAGCTGTAGATCTAGGCTCTTGGGAAGGTTTGCACATTACAGCCCAAAGATGACAGTGTTGCTGTCCATCTGCTGCCTTCGATAAGCACTGTGAAAACGACTCAGTAGTTAGCATGTTAGTATTTAAAATCCAAGACGTAGGTCAAACTGAAGAAAAACAAATCTCTGAAATGCTATTATTTTTGTGATCAGTTTAATGAAGAGAAATTATAAAGTATTTTCTGGGCCTTACTTTTTCCTCTGTAGGAGATGGAATTATATATAAGAATGATTCTAATGAGGATATTCACTGACTAGCCACGGGTATCTTTTCTGAAGTTTAAGAATTGGGAAAGTCTTAAGATAGAGAAAATTCCAACCCACTCAACTTTTTCTCTCGCAACAACAAATACAGAGTATTTGGGAGCCTCTCATCTGCTATCTCTGGCTCCTAAACATTGGAGGTTGGCCTATACAATAACCCCAGACACTTTCACCAAACTGTACCCCTGAAGAGTCTTTGGCAACCCCCTGGCTAACCCCTGTCCTCTCTGGACACAGGTAGGACTCAGAATCCCTTCACAGTTAGTTCACCCACTCCATCCTCCTCTCACAGGGTGAGCTGCATGCAGGGCCCGGCTCACTGCAGATGGTGGACCCCAGAGAGGGATTCTGCAGAGGGTTATTCCCTTGGGAGTAAATTACCCAGATGCCTTACCTCTACTTCCCCTTGGGTTATTAATTGATAAATTTGCTATCTAAAGGAAGGAGTTTCCTTTTCTGAACTGAATGGAGTGACCAGGTGACCTTCCCCCAGTGGGAGCACAGTTCAAGGGTCTGGACGTGTGAGGACTGAGGTCTCCTTTGGGACTAAGGAGCTTATTGCCCACATTGCATGTGGGCCTCCACTTTTGATACCTACAGAAAGATGGCAGCCTGCTTGTGGAGCCACAGAACTCCAGGGTCGGGGCCTGAGCAGCCACATGACGCTCCTGCTGTCCCTTGGAGCCTTGAGTCTCCTCTACACTCCCTTCCCAGTGTTCAGCCTCTGGTTGATCAGTAGTAGAGGCACACTGTTCCTCCAGAGACCTCCCACCCACACAAAGATCCTTCAGATCGTTAGACTGTTCTACCTATGTCAAGCCAAAGTGTGTCCCTTAAAGCTTCCATCTCCACTCTAATTTTCACTTGTAGGTCCGTGAATAGCTGAGCAAGTCATCTTCCATGTGATGGTGTTTGAACATGAATACATATCTCATCCTTTTCCTTTTCTCCAGGTGAAGTAGCTCTGGTTCCCTCCCTGAGCCCCCAGGGGTTGGTCCTTCACCTAGATGTGTCTTCTAGACTTCAGGTTTGATCTGATCATCCATCACTGCCCCTCCTCTGATCAACCAATCCAAGTCCCATTTGCTTTTTGGTCATGCACACCACCCTGTGGTTACGCCCTGAGTTGTCAGAGCCCCTAATGTGCGCAGCTGTTAAGACACCCTCCAGCATACTGGCCTAGCACAGCTGGATTGTCTGACCCTGTGTAGGACCGTTAATTTGTCAGTGCTGCATTTCACTTCCTCACCTTCAGCTCATAACTGCAGCCTGTCAGGATTTGGGGATTCTGACTCTTTCTTCCAGTATGGTGGCAGTCTCTAGAAGCTTTTTAGCTACACGTTGGCTTAGCCTGCCATCAAGAGCTCTTATTCAAATCATGGGGAAAAATAAGCCAGAGTAAGCCCAGAATCCTTCAGCACCTCGTTCAAGATCTCTTTCAGGTTCTCATGGTTCTGTTAATCACCACTCAGAACTGGCTGTTCAAACCAGTTTTGAGTACATTTAACTGTGGTATCAGCCAGCCCACGTTTCTGTCCGCTGTCCACAGGACTGCATAAGATCTTGTCACATGTCTTGCTGAAATCTAGATGCATAGAGCTGTGCTGTCTAATACATTAGCCACTAGCTACATGTGGCTATTTAAAGTTAAATTGATTAAATTGAATTTAAAACTCGGCTCCTCAGTCACACTAGCCACATTTCAAGCACTCAGTATCCACATATGGCTAGTGGCTGCCATACAGGACAGTGCAGACAAAGTGCAGATAGTCCCAGCATCTCAGAATGTTCTACTGGATGGTACTGCATAGAGTGACACTCTTTAGTAATCTATTCTAAGATCTGGATTTATTTTATATATAACATTCTAACTTCTATTTTATGGAATCTACATTCTTCCCTGGTGTTTGGAAACCAGAAGAATTCTTGTCAGTCTCCAGTCTCCCCACATTCCCTGGACAGTCTTGCCTGCAGGGTGGCTCCAGGTCACCACTGTGTGATATGCTTGGGGTGTGTGAGCAGGATGGAGAGGCTAACCTGAGGCCAAAGCAGGGCGAGAGCAAGGCAGGTTACCAGCCATGTTATTACAAAGGTAGAACCAGATGAGAATCCTAGAATTGCAGGTAATTAATTCTATGCGTCTATGATAAGGGCAGCATTAAAGGGAAAACCTCCCGAAAAGGGAAAGAGGTTGAGATGACTGTGCCCTAGTGATGGTGGGGGCGGGGAAGGAGAGCATCTGTGAGCTGGATGCTTGTATAGTAGCCCCAGGTCTTTTTTAGAACCTCCTGGAAGATCTGCCTCTTCTCCCACAGGTGGCTGCTCTGCATCGTGCCCTCACTGCCTCCTGGAGGCCAGCCCACTGCTGCAGCGGGTAGAGCGCTGACTTTGGGGTCAACAAACCTGATTCTAACTCCAGCTTCCTCCTCCCTGGGCTCGGGTGCCACCCTGAAAACTGCAGACGTTGCCTCCTTCCCAGGATTGTTGAGGGGACTGCCTGAGGTGTACAAAGGGCCCAACTGCCACTGACACTCAGTGCATACCAGCTCGTCACCAGCATCCAGAACCTTCCATGTCAGAGCTTCCCCTGGGTGACTTTGAGAGCCAGGATCACCCATGTGCCCAGCTGCAAGTCCTGCCTCCTCGTTTAGTGCATATTCAGGACACTTTGAAATGGATGATCAACAAATGCTAAATGAACAGAACCGATTTGACCAGCCAGAGATTAGCAGATACGTTTTTATCTGAATTCTGTTTATCTGAAAATATTTATGACAACATTAATATTTTGTTTCCCCATAATCCCAGTGGACTGGCACCTACTCCTTCCCGGTCTTTATCCTGTTTATCAGTCACATAGAACAGTACACCAGCGTCAACAAGTCCTGCATTTGAAGAGAGCTTTGAGGGCGTCCACTTATGAGAGTGAAGACACCATGAAATGAAGGTTAAGGAAGCCTTCCTTGAAGCTTACATGTATTGGAAGGAAAAAAGAACAAGTTAAAGAAAAGTAATACCAAAATATCATATAAAAGTTATGTCATTTTGAACATAATATCTTTTAGGCATACATTTGTGACTTTGAAAACATTGATTTGGATTATTGAGCATAAATTTCTAATGCTTAAAGATTCCGGGGAAAATGTATGGAAGCGTGGGCAGCATGCTGCACAAGGATCAGAGTCCTGGTTCTGTGTTCTGGTCCCAGCTCTATACTAATTTGCCATGTGATGCTGGGCAATCATTTAAGGAAACTGAGGCCCCAGTCGGTACCTATAACATTTGTGTATTACAGCTCTCCAGGGCTCCTTCCAGATTCTGCTCCCTCAGCCTGTGACCCAGTCAGTACCGGCCTCACCAAAGTGCCAGCAGGAAGAGAGAGGCAGTGTGTGTGTTCCAGCTGTGGTAGTAAATGCATTTTGTTTTCAAATTAGCTCTGGGTTTTTTGCATATTTCCCATAGGTTCACTTTAGAGTGAGCACTGTGTCTTATCACATTTTGTAATAATTTTGTCTTTGAAGAAATAGAACCTACCCAGTGTCTGACACCCGCTGGAGAACCCCAGATCCACCTGGAGTGCTCTGTCCCCATGGGCCAAGCGCCCTGGCCTTTCCAAGATCCTGACTGGTTCCAGAAGCAGAGTTACAGTCAGCTTCAAGGAAACTGTGTTTTCTTTCATCTCTGGAAATAGCTCGATTTCTCATTTTATTGCTGTGTTCATTAATTTTGTTTAATGGGACTTTTTCATAATAGTATGGATTTTTTCAATGAGATTTAAAATGTATGCTTTTGCATACATTTTGCCAAATTGGCAAAGTTTTGCCAAATTGCTGATTATCCTTTTAGGCTTAGATTTGCAAGTTTTTATTCTCTCAGAATATACTCAAACAGCTCTTCTGAGTATATAGGCAGTAACACAAGAAATTTCTTATATTCTTCAACATGCATTTCAAGGTGTAATGCTCATTAATTGTGAAATGTCTTTTAGTTCTTAAATGTTTATGGAGGTTTTCTTCAAAGAAATAACTCCCCACGGGGAAAGCCTCTCAGAGGGCCCCAAGGGCAGTAGGAGACCCTGGACGATGCAGCTTAAACAAATGGCTGCCAGTGTCATGGGCCCTCTCACCCATCCGTGTGTTTGCGTTTCTTGATTCGCTCAGTCATTGATAGTCTGAAGCTGAGACTTTGGTAAGCTTTTGTCCTGAGCATTATCACTGCTCCTTCAGGAGAAGCAGAGAGATCCTCTGGGGAACAGGGGGGTGTCTGAGACCCTGAGGTTGGAGGCCAGGCGAGGGCACAAAGCACAGCCCACCGTGGAACCTTGAGGCCCAAGTGCCCCAGCCTGGGATGAGCCTCGAGAAGCCAAATGCTCTGCTCACTTTTGTGATCTTCGAAGCTAGCAAACTATTCATCATATCATTTTGACTTCCTTGCAAAATAATGTTCACCTACTCTTTGATGATTACTTTCATTCAGAATTCCTCTCGTAGGCTTCCAAATGCTTTGGTTTTGCCCTAATTTTTTCTCTTTATTTCAACAGCTTTACTTAAAGCATCTTGTGGACCAGAGTTGTCAAATGTTTTGGTGCCTTTTTAATCTAACTTCAAATAAAAGTAAAACATTTGTCCTGTACATCACTAAATGTCACCATCCAAACAGACCAGGAGTCAGGAAGCATAGATTCTGGTCCAAAGTTCACGTTAAAGTAACTGTCTGACCTTGAGGAAGTCACTTCCCCTCTGTCGGTCTTGGGTGAAATGTGTGATGTGGAACTGTCCAACCCCTCTCCCAGGGCTATTGTGAAGAGGTCATAGGATAACATGTGCAAGTCTCAAGAGCTGTGAAATGTCGGGTGATACTGTTTTGTTTTTTTGTGTTTTGTCTTTTTTGCTGAGGAATATTAGCCCTGATCTAACATGTGTGCCAGTCTTCCTCTACTCTGTATGTGGGTCACTGCCATAGGGTGGCTGATGAGTGGTGTAGGTCTGTGCCTGGGATCCAAACCCGCGAACCCAGGCTGCCGAGGTGGAATGCGCCAAACTTAACCACTACACCAAGGGGCCGGCCCCCGGGTGATACTGTTTTTACAATTAAATATTATTCAAGAGTGAAAAGATCATGGTATCTTTCACAGCCAAATGGGATGGTTCAGCTATCGGAGAAAACTAGAAATATTTAGTCAGATGACCACAGCTTAGACAGACTTCTCCTGATTTTTTCAACCATTTACAATCAGTTCTGTAATTATTCTGTGCCCAGGACTTTAGGCAGTCTTAGAAAATACCTCTCCTAGCTCTCCTTAGTAGTAACCACAATAAAGTATGCAACACACTTTAATCACCATGTTTTTTTCCATGGAGGCAAGGTATAAATAGAACAGTTTTTTTAGAGCATAAGTGAAGAACCAAATCAATGGCCTAAAAACTGGGATGATCTCCAGAAGCACCAGGCCATTTGAACCAACTTTGGGTTCCCAGTAGATGGTGGGAAGTGCAGGGGCTGTGCACGTGGGCGCCACTCACCAGCTGGGTGAACTTGATTTACAGGTGCCTCTCTGGGCTCCTCTGTGAAATGAGCTAAATAGTGCTCCTCCCAGGGCAAGCAGTGTGTGCACAGATGGCTGCATCAATCAGACGAGAAGGCAGACTGGGAGCCAGAACAGAGGACCCGAAGGCAAGGGCTTCTCACCTCGCTGCTCCGGCCCTTTCTCTGCCCAGCCTCGTTAGGTGGGCTTCCCTTCCCAGAGATGAAGACCTCAGGGTGGAGTGCAGCTCAGTCACCTCGTAAAGGCCCCCTGTGAAGGACATGGGGGGACAAAAGTCTAGATGACTGTATAGTCCTGTACTGTGTCAGCTGGGGGCCCGGACCAGGTTCACCAAAAACACTAGTGAGCCCCACAGCTTCCTGGTGTTAGCCTGGACCTGTCCTGTCAGTTGCCACTCAGTCACCACACGTCATCAGCAGCCCCACGACTGATCCAGACCAACCTCTGGGAAGAGGGAAGGATGACAGAAAATGAAAGATGAGGTATATGAAAGGGGGAGGATTGTTGCAAGAGATCCAAAATGGCAGAGTTTCAGAACCAGGCATGCAATGGGGTTGGCCTGGTGGCACAGCAGTTAAGTTCGCGCCGTCTGCTTTGACGGCCTGCAGTTCACCGGTTCGGATCCTGGGCATGGACCTACACTCTACTCATCAAGCTATGCTGAGGCAGCGTCCCACATAGAAGAACTAGAAGGACCTACAACTAGGATATACAACTATGTAGTGGGGGCTTTGGGGAGAAAAAAGAGGAAGATTGGCAACAGATGTTAGCTGGGCCAATCTTCCTCAAAACAAAACAAAACAAAACAAAAAAACCAGGCGTGCAGGTTCTAGGTGTCCACAGAGCCTGTGCAAGCAGGTGAGGGGCAGGGCCACCATCACTAAGCTGGGCTAGAGAGGCCAAAAGAGCCTGTTGGGAGGAAGAGGGAATCAAAAGGGTGGGGGAATAAGAACAAGTGTGAGCGGCTGGTGGGACACGATTCTCCCCTGGGAACGGGGAGATTTTAGGTGTGACTCAAAATACACATGTTCATATGCAAGAAACAACGTGGCTTCCTAGAGTGTTCTTAGGCCTCTGGGAGGTCAGGTTCCTGACAGTTCATATATCCCGTCTTAGCATACACATCTGTAAACACCGAGTCCCTGGAGGCCCACAGCACCCCGCCCAGTGCCTGGCACAGAGGAGGTCCAGTAGAGAGGGCATGGTATCACTCGGGACAAGGACAGGGAAGTGATCAAGACACTGGGGCCCACTCAGAGGCCTCAACACTAAGTGAAGCAGTCAGCACTTCATGCTGAAAACAACTGGTGAGTACTTTTGTCACTAGTTGTGTTCACATGCCTACCAGAGAGCTGGTTAGAACAGTTTTGAAGAGAGAGGACAGGGAGCTCTCAGGCAGGTGGAGGGTGCGGTGCGATTCCCTGAGGCAATTTCATCGTTCATCAGTCCTGCAATAGAGTTGTCCTCTGTTCAGCAGAATGATCTGTTACATCTGTGCATAAAGTAACTGGGGACTTTGACAGTGTCTCCGGAGGCTTCTAGAACTGAACAATGGCATCTCCAAAGTGGGGGAGGGGGAGGCTTAGGAATCACCTGATCCAACCTCCTACACAGGTAAATGACCTCTATTCTCCAGGTCCCACCAGTCACTACCCTCATGATATACTGCAGGTATGCCTGACATGTTCACCACTAGAAAAGCAATAGTATTGATCAGTTAATTCTCTCATCAACCTTGGGGGAGGAGGAGGCTGTGCTAGGCCATGAATGGCTCAGGGCAAATGGTGTGCAATCTCATACCCACTCCCTGGGTCCGGACGGCCAGCGGGTTAGGAACGTGGCCTGACTCAAAAGGGCACGTCCTCCATCTCCTCCTCATCCCCTGGGGATGGCCTTATCTCTCACCCCCGCATCGGCCAAGTGCCGTGCACAGCCGGTGCCTGGACTAAATTCACCAAAAACCATCTCAGGAAAAGCCAGCATGATGAAAAGCCCTTGCGTCCTTGTTTTGGGGTCCGGCCTCCGACTGCTGCTGACCAGAAGTATTTGTGTGTCGTGATGTCTTTGGTTCCCCACGTCTCAACTGGAATGTCACAGGTGGCCCCAAGGCCTCTGCCCTTGACAGCGAGGCATCTCCCCACCCTTCCCATGCGGCAGGATCCACCTGGCACAGAGGGCAGGTCCACACTTCCTTGGCTTGGGAAAGAGGCAGTTTTACTAAGAGATTAATGACAAAATCACACACAGCGGGTATGCAGTCTTCTTTTTCAGTTTTCAACAACAAAAATTAAAGCCCTTGATGCATGTTTCTATTAAGATATGCCTCCATCGTCAGACCCCTGTAGAGTTGGCTTTTAAACCCACATGTAGGGCTTTTTATTTTGTCCCTGTGGCATTCCATCTGGTCAGCTTGCCCTTCGGATCTTCGGGATCCTGATTCTCTCTTCCTCTTAGTAAAATCATGCCAGCACTAAGGCACTTGGGTGAGGGAAGCAAGTGAGTTTCCCCAAGCCCCTCATGTCACACCACCTAAACCCCCAAAGCTGCCCCTACCTCAGGGCCAGCCTGCCCATGAATCGCTCTGTTACTCCCCAGAGCAGGAATGTCCGTTTTACTGCTAGGAAAAGGGATATTTGGACAGGATGTGGCCTGTCTTAAGGACCCGATGCCCTCAGCCCCGTGAGGCTGGGAAGAATGTTGCAAGCAGCCTCCACCACCCAAGGGGCGTCCCCACATTGTGGTCGCACCACAATCCTTGGCCCACCAAAGCTTTCAGACAGCCGGTTACACCTATTTCCTGGGACTACGCGGGCCCCGCTCCACACCTGCGCTCCAGGGCCTGAGTCCTGGCAGATGGCAGCTGTACCCTCATCTTCATGGAGCCCTGGCCTGTGAGGTGACATGGCAATGCCATCGCTGGGTCCTGGCAGGCTCAGCCTCGCCTCACCAAGCCCCTGGGCAATGACTCTGCGGACTGAACATTCTGACGGACTTCTCCCAAGAGGAGCTTAGCTTCTGGCAAAACTGGCCCAGCCACCTGGGGGTGATTCTCTGCACCCCTGGGCCGAGGTCTGGGCGGAGGCGCTTCTTTCCCAAAGGCGAGCAGCGCGCCTCCTGCTGTCCGCGCTGGCGAACTGCGCAGCGCCCGAGGCCTCCGGCGCTCTCAGACATGGGAGCCCCGCGACAGCCGTTAGGCTCAGAGTGTATCCTGAGCCATCGGGTGTGATAGGAGATTGTTTGTCCCTGGAGGACCAGGAGAATTTAGCTGCGGTGCTCCTCTGTATCCATGATTGCATGGACACAGGATTTAGGAATTATGGCAAGTAAATGCCATTGTTCCATGTAATGTGACATAGTCTCTGTGTATAACCAAAACATGTCAACATAGGCCACGGCCAAAGTAGAGATATGAAGTAAAATTTAAGTCCACTAAGAAAAAAATGTAATAAAACTAGCTCATCCAGAGTTTAATCAAGTTTTTGACACGAGGTTGGTTTTTTTTTTTAATGGCTGCAATAATGACTTTGGAAAGGCCATTTAACAATTTTTAGTTAAATTTAAGATGGAATTGGAGTTATACTTCTGGATATTGATGTATACAATCTTGTGATGCTAAAGAGAGTTGCTAATTAAATAAGTACTCAAGGACAGGGAACATGGCTTTTATTTTTTGACATCTTCCCAGAATACTAGGAAAAATCTTAATTCAACTCAACACGCTAATAATCGATTATTTAACATATCCCAACACACTGCTTACTAGCTGTGTGAGACCTTGGGTAGGGTTGTTGTGCTTCTATGCCTCAGTTTCATCACCTGTAAAATAGGAAATAGTAGTACCTACTCACAGGGTCAGGACTAAATAAGATGTGTATGTGAAGCTCCTAGCACCATTCCTGGCCATAGTGAGGGCTCATGTGATAGGTTTGTAATTATTTTTATATTTACTACAGTTCTGTTCTGAGCTAAGTGCTGGAGTGACTCATAATAAAACATGATTCCTGTCCTCAAGAAGGTTACTGTTTGAAGCAAAGGGAGACAAACATGTACAGGAACAGGAATATAAGGTTATAAATGATCAATGCCAGGAAAATCAGAAATAACAAGGTGCTGGGGGGACAGAGAGAGGAAATGGATGATGTCGGAGTGTGAGGACACCAGGAGGTTTTACAGGAGAGGTTACGTCTGAGCTAGGTCTTGAAGGAGGAGTTAGGGTTTAGATGGAGGAAGAGGAGCATTCTCAGCAGAAGAAACTGCCTGAACAGCTACGCTGAGTCATCGTGAGAGCGTGTAGTAAATTCAGCATCAGCCAGTGGCCAGTATGACAGGAGGGTGGGAGATAGGGGTGAGGCACCAGGCAGTGAGGCCCCAGAAATGGTCGTGACCAGTATCTAGCATTTGGGGAAGGCTTACCCAATGCCAGGCACAACAGACTGGAGGAAGATCACCAGGCCTCATGAGCCACGCTGAAAACTGTGTGATTTGTCTTACAGACAACGAGGCGCCATCAAAGATATCTGACCAGATCCCTATTTGCCGAAGGATGGAGCACAAAGCAGGCTCTCGGTAAATGCCTATCGAATTAAATGGAACTGGATGGTGGTAAAGAGAGTCTTTCTGGTGACAAGTCCCGGACAGGTATAAAAGGATATAGAATAGACATCCTAGTAATGACATATCCAAATGTAGTTGATACCTAGGAGGAATGAGTAGGTATAACATTCAAGACACATGGCTTGTTTTAGAATCAATGAAAACTGTAAGGCCAAGTAGGGAAGAAGTTTCCATCTATCAAGGACCACTGCTCTATGAAGCTTGGACAGAACAGGTATAGAGCATCTAAATGTAGAATCTTATTCCCAAGGCAGTGGGAGGAGATTAGCCCCTGTGACAGAAAGGAGTCATCCTGGGGCCACAGCTGCAGGAGGTGTGCATTCCCTGTTGTGAGTATATGGGGGAATCACGTGTTTGCAGTGGAGCCCAGATGCCTAGCTTCCCAGCCTAACTGTGAGTGCACTTGGAGGCTGGTTTTGTGTTCTCCCACAGACTTGTCAGGTACTGTTTAGCGATGCTCGAAGCTGTACCAGCATTGGGCATGTGTACAAGGCATGCAAAAATGACATAACTGCTACTACAGGCTCTGAAAGACCTAAGCAATCAGACTACGTTAGCCATCAGTTTGTCTTCTCCAGAGCTTTATATAATATACAAGCTTGCAAACCAACAGATGTGTGCATAAGCCTCAGTGGTATCACCAATTTGCCCATTGACAGGTATGAGGAGAGAATCTTTACGCAAAGCATAGAATGTGAGAAGAGGGACGAGTGAGGAGGAGAGAGAACAGCAGGCCAGAGAAAAACCAGCCAGTGGTCTAGGCATCTCGTCTCTCAGCTGGACACCCTCTCTAGGTCTGTCAGTACCCGGAGGAGTGTCCTATTTACTGCCACCTGGTGGCTGGCGGTAGATACACACCTCCTTCCTCCCTGTAGGCTTCCCTGCCACATCTCCTGAGGGAGGTGGAGGGCCATGTGAGGAGCCAAATGGGGCCAGGAGTCAGTGTGTTGTGTAAGAGAATTAGAGCCACCGCTCCTGATGACAGTCCAGAGGCTCTTGTGCCTGGACAAAGCTCTCGTGCCTGGCTCCTGTGCCTGTACGTAAGACAACCTCTCCTGTCTTTGGCTTGGAATAACTTCCAACCGTATTTCTACATTGCCTCCAAAGACACATTTTTAGCCTTTGAGAAAAGCACGAGCTTTTGCTCACCCAGGGTCACTGTCGTGATTCAGCACTTGGCGTGGGTGTCCTACTCTGTTACTACACCGGCCTCTGATGAATCTCTGGTCAGCAGCAAAGTCAATGTAGGACTTTGTAGTCCATTGTAGACAATGTAGGAAGGAAAAGGTGACAATAAGACAGTCTGTGCCACCCTGGTTTTATATTTTTGAAAAACATAATGCTATACTTGTACACTCTTGTTTATAGCAGCATTATTTGTAATAGCCAAGAAGTAACCCAAGTACCCATTGACGGATGAATGGATAAACAACATATGGTGTATATATACACAATGGAATATTATCCAGCCTTAAAAAGGAAGGAAATTCTGACACATGCTACCACATGGATGAATCTTGGGGACCTGGTGCTAAGTGAAATAAGCCAATCACAAAAAGTCAAATATTGTATGATTCCAGTTATATGAGAGACCTAGAGTAGTCAAATTCGCAGAGATAGAAAGTAGAATGGTGGTCCCTCACAGAGACAGGGACTGGGGGGAGGGGTTTGTGAGGGGTTATTGTCTAAAGGGTATGGAGATTCAATTTCACAAGATGAAAAAGTTCTGGAGGTCTGTTGCACAACAGTGTGAATATACTTGACATTACTCAACTATACACTTAAAATGCTTAAGATAGTAAATTTTATGTTTTTTACTACAATTAAAAATATTTTTAATTATTTAAAAAACATGATGCCTGTTGGCCTTACTGTTCTCTCTTTTCTGCAGCATTATTTTATATTTTTACGTTATTTTGTGTTGAGGTATAGATTACATGCAATAAATTACATCATTCTTATGTGTTCAGTTTGATGATTTTGACTACTCCAAACAACATATAAAGATTTCCATCACCCCAGAAATTTCCCTTGTGTGCCCTTCCTGTCAGCACCCCCCCTCTAGACAATCACATCTGACTTCCATTACTATATATTATTTTTTTCTTTTAGGTCATAACTATATAAAGTAAAATGCACAGTTTGTAGGTGTATACATTTATGAGTTTTGACAAATGTCTATACCATGTAACCAAATCCTAATTAAAACTAGATCTTTTCCATAACTTTCCAGTCTGTGACCTCCTCTGCCCAAGGCAGCCACTATTCTCATTTCTCTCCCCACAGATAATTTCTTCTATTCTTGAACGTCACATAAATGGAATCCTGCCACATGTGCTCTTTTATGTCTGGCTTCTTTCACTCAGCATAGTGGTTTTGTTTTTGTTTTTTTTCAATTATTTTATTGAGGTCATACTGGTTTATAACATTGTGTGATTTCAGGTGTACAGTATTATATATCAGTTTCTGTATAGACTGCATTGTGCTTACCACCAATAGTCTAGTTTTTATCTGTCACGGTACATATGTGCCCCTTTACCCCTTTTGCACACCTCCTGCACCCCTTTACCTTCTGGTAACCACTAATCTGTTCTCTTTATCCATGAGTTTATCTTCCATATGAGTGACGTCATTCGGTGTTTGTTTTTCTCCGTCTGGCTTATTTCACTTTATATCATACCCTCAAGGTTCATCCATGTGGTTACAAATGCGACGATTTTGTCTTTCTTATGGCTGAGTAATATTCCATTGTATATATACCACATCTTCTTTATCCATTCATCTGTTGATGGGCACTTGGGTTGCTTCCACGTATTGGCTATTGTGAATAATGCTGCAATGGACATAGGGGTTCATAAAGCTCTTTGAATTGTTGATTTCATGTTCTTTGAATAAATACCCAGCAGTGGAATAGCTGGATCATATGGTAGTTCTATTCTTAATTTTTTGAGAAATCTCCATGTTGTTTTCCATAGTGGCTGCACTAGTTTGCACTCCCACCAGCGGTGTATGAGGGTTCCTTTTTCTCACATCCTCTCCAACATTTGCTATTTCTTGACTTGTTAATTATAGCCATTCTGACATCCTTTGCCCATTTTTTAATCAGGTTTTTATTGCTGAGTTGTAAGAGTTCTTGACATATTCTGGATACTAGACCCTTATCAGATATATGATTGACAAATATTTTCTCCTATTTTGTGGGTTGTCGTTTCGCTTTTGTCGTTATTGTCCTTTGACACATGAAAATTTTTAATTTTGATGAAATCCAGTGTGTTTTTTTTTTTTTTAGATGCCCTTAATCAGGTTTAGGAAGTTCCTTTCTATTTCTAGTTTGCTGAGAGTTTTTCTCATGCATGGCGTTAAATTTCATCAAATGCTTTCTCTGCGTCTACTGAGATGATCCTGTGGGTATTTCTTCTGTAGTCTTTTTTTTTTTTTTTTTTTTTTTTTTTGTGAGGAGATCAGCCCTGTGCTAACATCCACCAATCCTCCTCTTTTTTTGCTGAGGAAGACGGCCCTGGGCTAACATCTGTGCCCATCTTCCTCCACTTTATATGGGACGCTGCCACAGCATGGCTTGCCAAGCAGTGCGTCGGTGCGCGCCCGGGATCCGAACCAGCGAACCCCGGGCCGCCGCAGCAGAGCGCGCGCACTTAACCGCTTGCGCCACCGGGCTGGCCCCTCTTCTGTAGTCTTTGATATGGAGAATTATCTTGATTGATTTTCAAATGTTGAGACTGTCTTGGCCAGTAATGACCAGTAATGCTGTGTACATTTCATGTGTTTACTGGCCATTTGTATATCTTCTTTTGTGAAGTGACTGTTCAAGTCTCTTGTCCAGTTTTTATTTGGATTGTTCACCTTTTTATTGTTAATTTGTAGGAGTTCTCCAAACATTCTGGCTAAGAGTCTTTTGTCAGATATATTTTCTCCAAATATTTCCCCCAGTTTGTAGCTTGACTCTCAATTTCCTAACATCATTGTTTGATAAGCAGAATGCTTTAAAATTTAATGAAATCCAATTTTTCAAATTTTTGTTTTGTAGTTAGTACTTTTTGTGTCATGTCCAAAAAATCTTTGTCTACCCTAAAGTTGCAAAGATTGTTTTCTTCTAGAAGTTCTATGGTTCTGGCTCTTATATTGAGACCTATGATCCCCCTTAAGTTAATTTTTGTAGATGGAGTGAGATAGGGGCCAAGATTCATTTTTTTCTATGTGAATAGCCGGCAGTTCCAACCCATTTGTTAAAAAAGACTCTCCTTTCCCCCACTAGATTGCCTTGGCCCCTCAGTCGGTGTTACTTTTCTTTTAAGGATTCTCCATAATTATGTTTGTATATTTACACAGAAGCAACTGAAGAGCATTCTGTACTAAGTTTTAAAAAATAACTGATCAATTAATAATGTGAATTGGTAATACATGCATGTGGTTTAAGTTAAAAGGTATAAATTTCAAAAGGTACAAAAGAATATAGAATAAAATTCAATTTCCTTTCCATCTCTCTCTCTCACAACCCCAGTGCCATCCACGAAGGCAAATGCTGTTAGCAGTTTTCTGAGTAACTTAAAAAGATTGGCTTCCTGAGGCCTGTGAGTGTATGTGTGTGTTTGAGTGTGTGCATATGGGTGTGTCACAGGTACAAAGTATGATCTGGGTATTACAAACAATTCCTAGAATATTCTAGGGGATTCACCTAAGACATGAAAAGCAGTGCCTAAGAATTTTTTACAGGCCTTATTTAATTCTCTCCTTCTCACTTACTCATGTAGATGGAGGGAAATATTGTATGATTGAGTTTCAAGTTCACAAAGAAGGAGAGGGGTGAGCTTTTTCTCTTTTCTTTTCGTTTTCTTTTTCTTTCTACTTTTGGCAATATTTATTGACCGACTCATTAGATCCATATACCAAATGAATGTCAGAAATTGCAAATTTAACAGAAAGAAAAGTAGAGGGGCTCAGGAAGACAATAATAATTATGATATATTTCTTAAAAAGCAAAAAAAAAATTGCATGTAGTGTGTCACTTATGAATGCAATCTATAGACAACTTTTATTAGTGGGTTCCTGATTTTTTTCTCCTTTAAGCAATTATCATGTATTGGCATGATCCTTGGGATTCTACCATTACACGCTGGCTTTCATGATAAAGTGGAAAGATAGGAACTGCCTGTCTCTGGCCCAGTCCTGGGTGTTATATAATAAAGTAGAGAAGCTTCAGGTTGCTTTAACACCACTTCTTTTTTATGAAAGCGTCCCTCTTTCTAAATTCTTGGCCATTGAATCCAGATACCTCATTTAATGAATGTGCCTACTAATTCATAAAGTGAAAGTGCTTAGACACATGCTCCATTTATTGCTCTACTATAAATTCTCCTGAAACGTCAAAACTGTACCGTGTTTTCACACAAGTTCTTTTTGTTCCAGCCCTGGTGCTACAGTCAGAGCTTGGCGCATCCCACCGAAAAAGAAAGAGTCCATCCTAAGAACATTAGCCATCCTATAAATGTGCTGAAGCCTTGAGCCTTCACAGCGGGGGTGCATTCCTCCTGGCAGGGGACACCCTGAGTCCCTGGAGGGGCTTGGAGGTGCAGAAGCTGTGGTGTGTACTCCTCCTCACCAGGCCCTGAGGTGACTGCGCTCCATCCATCTCCAAAGACACTGAACCAGGCCAAGGAAGAGGCAGGGCAGGTTTCCAGTCAGGGCCACCCAACCCAACAGGGTCAAAGCAAGAACATTCCTGCAAAGTGGAAGTGGAGGCACCAGGGAGAGTGGAGGCAGGAGCTCCAGGCTGGAGGGAGCCAAGGGCAACGCCCAGGACTCAGTCCCACTGCAGAGAAAGAACAGGGGCGGTTGAGGGAAATGAGCCTCGGTTAGAGCCCACATGATCTCATAGCCTTGACTGAATCCTCTGTTGTACCAGTTCTGTATGAGACACCTGGAGCTTATAGATTGACGGAGAAGACAAAACACACATAAATGATACCAATTTTTGCCAGAATAGATTCCCTGAAGTGAAATTAATGGATCAAAGGTAAAGATCATTTTTTCATTTTTGTGATACATATTCCCAAATTACTTTCTAAAGAGGTGGAACGATTTATGCTCCCATCAGAAGTAAGAGTACAAATTCCTATTTTATTGCACCCTCACCAGTGTTGATGGTGAAGGGGAGGAAGACTATCCTCTACCCACTCTTGGTCCTTTTTGGCTGGGCTACAAATTAAATTGACATGAGACTAACTAGCAGGAGAAAATCAAACAAAGTTTTATAACATGTATACATAGGAGAGACCCACTGGTATCTCGACAAGATGGCAGAGGTTCCCACCTTAAATATTACCTTCAGGTAAAGACAAAGGAGGATGTTGGGGGTAGGGGGGAGTCAGCTATGGGAGATTACCAGAAAGCACAGTAAACAAAAGTATGCAGATTTAAGTCCCCACCTTCCACACTGATAAGAGTTTCTAGAGATAAGGTCATCCCCCCTTCTTCCTGGTACAGAAAGGGAGATTTCCCTTATAAATGTAAATGTCCCTTACAAAAGATAACTTTTAGTTTTATTTGGAATGGGCTTAGCAAGGACCCTCCCAGTCTATCTATACCCAGAATTAAATTCTTTTAGGCAGTTAGTTGGGGGGGTCAAAGTTTCTTTCAGAGAAAATAATCAGGGTAAAGAGACATATTTTGAGGTGGCCAGTTCTGATCTCCCATAGTCCCGCCTTTGAAACTAAGAAGTTTCACAGTCCTTTTGAAACTTAAAGAAGTTTCATAGTCCAGAAGCTGAGTTGGTAGATTGTTCCATCTCATTGAACACCTTTCTTAGTCCAAATAGATCAGTCTAGTTAAGTTCATTTTAGAAGGTAGTGATGGGCCGGCCCCGTGGCTTGGCGGTTAAGTGCGCGCGCTGCGCTGCTGGTGGCCCAGGTTCAGATCCCGGGCACGCACCGACGCACGGCTTCTCCAGCCATGCTGAGGCCGCGTCCCACATACAGCAACTAGAAGGATGTGCAACTATGACATACAACAATCTACTGGGGCTTTGGGGGAAAAATAAATAAATAAATAAAATTAGAAGGCAGTGATGCAGGTGGGCTCCCAAAGCTAGGCCTATATTGTGGAAGCCAGCAATCAGGTATTTAATAAGAAGTATTTCTATGGAAACAAAAGAAAAACAAGGTTAATGCTTGGAGTAAATTATAAACCAGTTTCTGAGTTCAAAGGACAGCCAGTCAAGAAGATTTTTAGATGTCAGCATCAAAGCATCTTTTGCAGTTTAAAATGTCTCTGATGATGTCATCAGGTAGTCTCTTTTAAGTTTATATCAAGTCCTCCAGCTTCAGTTTGCAAGGCTTCAGGAAAAAATGTAGGTTCAGTTCTCAATGATTCCAAATGAAAATGATGGAAAAAATCAAAAATGTTAGTTTGGAGATTTGTAGCCAGATATTTCAGGACACTAGAAGAATTCAGGATCCAGTGCCGTTGACAGATATAAAACAGAAACCTCAAAGACAATTAACAAAACTAGGATCTACTATCCACAAACATGTACTATAGTTTTTACTGAAATATAATTTTTCTCTCTAAAATCATCCTCATTCTTTGTAAAAGAAAGCCAAATTAAGACTAACTAGTTTGTAAAATAAGTCTAGTTTCAATAAATTTGGCCCAATTATTTACATAAGTACAGAAAGAATAGTAATTGATCATATAGGCTCTTTTAAATCTGCTTTGCTGGAACTTTTTATTATAAGGAATCTCAGATTAAACTTCAGAGGCCTGTTGAGGCCAGGAAAACCAAGCCAAGGATTTTGTCATCCGACTTTGCTTGCAATACACACAGATTTGGGTGAATTCCTCTTTTCTCGAAGTCCCCCAAAATATTGAGGTTCCTTGCACCTCCCAGATAAGTGAGATTCCTTACTTATCCAGTAAGTGTTGTTTGGAACGCTGTACATAAGGTACTAGGCCAATATTTTTACATGGCTTTATTCCATGAAGTCCAATCTTTGTCTCTCAAAAGTTGTCTTGTCGTATCTGAGTTTGTATGTTTTTTCAAAGATAATATTCCAGTCAAAGCTTTGGTAAGATAACCAATGTTTCCAATTGTGTCCTGTTATAAGGAGAACAGATTCTTATTGAACTTATGCAAATAACTATATTGTCATGAAAATAACAATACTCACTCACTAAGAGTTTCCAAATTCTGGAGGGATCAGGTAGGGAGAAAAGGATAAATATTTCAATTCTGCTTACAAATGTATAATTTACCCAATTACCATAAGTCATAGCTAGCTCAGGAGAAAAAAGAAAAAGTTTTCCTTAAATCTGAAGAAACAAAACATTAAAAAAATCAGCAATATCTCAAACAAAAGTCATGAAAATTATAATCATCCTCCTCAATTCATTTAGTCCAGTGTAATCAATTCTTAATCTTAATCTTAGCAGTTTCATATAGTCATCAGTTTCTCAGTTAGAATTCTGTAATTTCTTACCCAGTTCAGTTTTATGATCTGAAAGTTTATCAGAAACCTGTATTCTAGAGTAAGCACCAGAGTCCTTTCCATGAACTTCTCTGAAGATGAAAGATATTTTGTAAAAGCATCAGAGCAAAGAAATAACTGTCTGTAAACAACAAGACCCCAAAATGGCAATTGACAAAGAAATTTGGTTAATTTTGTGACATACAATACTTTAAAATAATAACCAGAACCAGACTGATAACCAGGACAGATCAGAATTTCCGTAATATTATACAATTTCAAAACACCTATATCAATAACATTCACCCACATAATACCACCTAAGAAGCTTTATCATCACTTATTTGACGATACTTCCCATGTAATTTAACATACCAAATAAGCCTAGTAAGTTTAGTATCTTCCTCCTTACAGGTAGAGAGCAAAGTTCTGTGAAAAGTCCCAGGGCCCTTTGAAAAGTCTCAAAGAAAAAAGTCAAAAGAAAGATTTCATTTAAGATATGAATTTTGAGGAGCTTGTCAAAAATATCAAAAGGTTTTAAAACACTTGGTCAGACAAGATCAAGGGGTTGCTGATCTTGTCACTGTGAAACAATGCTTAGTTATCCCTTCAAATAAAGTAACAACAGAAACACTCAAGGGCAAACAGAGCATTAAAACAGTCCAAAAAAGCCTTACTAGAGACACCTCAGTCTTTTGAACATAGAAAATTACCTTAACAAAACAAAGATCTGTGTCTTTTAGGTAAACTTAAGAAAATTATCCTTTTAAGAGAAAGAGAAAAATTCTAATTTTTGTGCCAGCTTACTGCTGATATTAAAACTTATTTACTTAATTAGATTTATTTTAATGTTAGCCAACTTGACCATGTACAAAACTCTTTTTTAGAATTCCTCTTTCACCAACCTATAACCTTTTTGTTGTGTGTGTGTGTGAGGAAGACTAACCCAGAGCTAACATCCAATGCCAACCCTCCTCTTTTTGCTGAGGAAGATTGGCCCTAGGCTAACATCCGTGCCCATCTTCCTCTACTTTATATGGGACTCCACCACAGCATGGCTTGACAAGCGATACGTCGGTGCACGCCCGGAATCCGAACCTGTGAACCCCGGACTGCTGAAGCGGAGCGTGCACACTTAACTGTTGTGCCACTGGGATGGCCCCTATAACCTGTTTTTTTTTTCCATTCGGAATTTATCCCATGCCTTTCTTTTTTTTCCTCCTAGTACTTTGGGACACATTTATCTTTCTTTTTTTTTTTTTTAATTTTTTATTTATTTTTTCCCCCAAAGCCCCAGTAGATAGTTGTATGTCATAGTTGCACATCTTTCTAGTTGCTGTATGTGGGACGCGGCCCCAGCATGGCCGGAGAAGCGGTGCGTCGGTGCACGCCCGGGACCCGAACCCAGGCCGCCAGCAGCGGAGTGCGCGCACCTAACCGCTAAGCCACGAGGCCGGCCCACATTTATCTTTCTTAACAAAACAAAAATATTTCCATTTTTCATACCTTCTTTACTAAAACTTATCTTACTTTCCTTGAATACAAACATATTTTCCTTATTAATTTCTAGTAGACCCAATCACATATTAGAATTTCTAACCCTTAGAAACTTTAGTTTTTAAGTAAAAACTAAGAAGTAAGCAATTATAAACTGTCTTTTACATTAGCATTCTGTGGCCTGACAAACCTACAAACGCTTTTCACAATTTCTGGAAGCACGTTACTTTATAATACAATCTTAATAAAACACAAGACACGTTTACCAATAGACCCAAAACACCTTTTAGTTTTTCTGTAATAAGCCAAAAGGAGATAAACCTATATTTAGTAATTAAATGTCTAATATCTTATTTGAAAATGATCTAAATATTCAATGAATTTTTATCATTTAAATTAACCTAGCAAAACTTTGAAGTTTCAAGTTACCAAAGAGATTTTGCAAGTTATTTTAAGTACAAACTATAATTATTGCTAAAAGTTTATCTATAAACTCTAAATCACTTACATCTCAATCATTTGTTTCCAACAATTGTGTTTTGATTACCCACAAAAACCTCACAAGACATTAGACAAAATTAGCTATTATTTAAAGCTCTTTTTGCTGATGAATTTGTAACAGGGATAACGCGAGCTTATCCCACTAGTAAACCCAGGCTGCAGGTCTGCATCACATCCAATGCTGATGACTCTGAGGACATGCCTATTTTAATCAAACCAACAAACTTAAAAGAAGCTTTCATTTACCAACGATTATTTCATATCACGTTAACTTGAAAGACATGTAAGCACTTACTTTAAGCCAATTAAACAGAGCTCTTAATTTTGGCTATACTATCCGGAGGTAAAATATCACACACGTAACATACAGACAGACAGACACATGAACAACAGACAGGTGCAACAAAGATTTTTACAGCCTCTGTTAAAAATTTTAGCAGTTTGCATCTGCAAAAGCTTCTTTTTCCATTTTTTTTCTTTCTTTCAGTCTTAGGAATCTGGGATGGGCTAGATATTTTAAGCACTTGCACGAGTCTCTGGAGTTCGGAGGGGAGGCTTTGGGATTGGCAAATGAACTTTGAACTGCTTTCTAGAGCCATACGTCTGGCCTTGCAGAGACTCGTAAGACAAAGACAGTTGCTTCCAGGTCCCCCAAAGAACTGGATTAGAGTTTGAATGACAAAGAAGTTGACCCACACTACCACCTATATATTTTTTTCCAATTTTTTTTTTATATCAGGGAAAATTTTAACTTAAGAGGTGAATCAGAAGATTTGTACATTCTAAAACTTCAGGACAGTATATCACACCTTTAAAAGTCTATACAAAGCATTTAACTCAGGTCTTTTTTCTGTGTACAATTTAACCCTAGACCAATTTACCTTGGTGGGGGGCTTTTATTATCCTGATATTAGCCTCCAGTTTTCATCTCATTCAGTGTGGGCTCAGGCAACCCTATTG
Organism: Diceros bicornis minor; assembly: GCF_020826845.1. Classification (NCBI taxonomy): domain Eukaryota; kingdom Metazoa; phylum Chordata; class Mammalia; order Perissodactyla; family Rhinocerotidae; genus Diceros; species Diceros bicornis. The sequence continues at coordinate 11,326,745 of NC_080755.1, read as the reverse complement.
ACCCCCCCTTTTGTAAGTTTAATTACCATTGTCTTAAGGGCAGATTTACATGCTGTCTTACAATGAGGCAGGGGAAACATTCCCCAGTGAGACACAGTGTGTATGCCCACAATACAATCTATAATACAATCAGGCAAAAAAAAGACACAATCACTTCACATAAAAGCCCATAAATATATCAATTTTTCTACAAAATTTCATCTGAATTCCATCACCTCTTATACCTCTAATCATAGAGGACTTCATCCATTTTTTTTTTTTTTGGTACGGAAGATCAGCCCTGAGCTAACATCCATGCCAATCCTCCTCCTTTTTTTGCTGAGGAAGACTGGCCCTGAGCTAACATCCATGCCAATCTTCCTCCACTTTATGTGGGACACTGCCACAGCATGGCCTGACAAGCAGTGCATTGGTGCATGCCCGGGATCCGAACCCGGGCCGCCAGCAGTGGAGCACACGCACTTAACAGCTACACCAAGGGGTCAGCCCCCGAGGACTTTATCAATAGGTCTTGGACTTACAATTTTGGACAGGGGAAGCATTCCCAGTCAGACATTTTAAAACATACTCAGGCAAAGTAGATATAACCTCTTTATATAAAATTAGCTCAAACATTCCAACCTTTATAATCTTATCAACACTTACACTTTTACATTTTTTTTCAATTTAATTGTAACCTGAGTCAGGGTCTTAAAGCTAGTCAAAATTTTTTTTTCCTTTTTTTAATCCGGGCTTTTTATAGCTATCAATAAAACAATTATGGTGAGAGCTCTCGCAATTTTTTTCCCCCAATTTAGAAGTTTTTCCAATTTAAACGATCCATTGTCTGGCCACATTGATGAGTAGGATCTTAACACAACTCATATCAAAGTTTAACCATGGACGCAAGAGGCGTCCCCAAAAGAGATCCAGAGAATTCACTCCCCAAAATAAGAAAGCACAGCAACAAAGGTAGAGATGACAAAGGCCCCTTATGAAAGCAAATGGGACCCCTTATGACAAACTCCTAAGAGCAGACACAGCTGGACAAAGAGTGTGTCCCAGAACCCTGATCTACTCAACTGATCGCCAAGATTGCGTGCCTGTACATGTATCCTCTGGATGGCAGAGACCAGAAAGGTCACGAAGCCAAGCTCTCAAGACACAGAACAAGACAAAGGGAAAAAACCTCATCTAACATGCACATTAACAGCTTTAGGTAGGCCTCAGGTCTCTCTGAGCCAGAATAATACCTAGGAGGGAGGTGCCTCGGGGTTGGGGATTGTGTGTGCTTTACAGAGTACCTTGTCGTTGCATGGACATTTTCTTAAAGTTGGCAGGGGGACCTGCGTCATCTACCCCGTTCCATGACCCGACTCATCCTTTCACGGGAGACTTCTTGAGGTGGCGTGGGCCATAGTGGCTCTCAACTGCTCGACCCATGCCCACCAACTTTTCGGCCTTTTCACTTCCAAGATGCCCTTAGTGAAGCTTTTCACTTCATGTGCTTAGTCCCAGACAACAGGCTTATAGAGATGCCTGTGTCTTATGACAAATGACACAAAAAGACAGAGACAAGGAGAAATAATGACTATTTCTGGGAGGAAAAGGATCAATTAACCAATGAGTACTCAACCAGATCCTAGAGTCGCTGAGTCCAAGAAGCTAGCTGCACCAATATTTTCTCCTGCTAATCTAAATTTAGAAAAGAAAAACAAAAAACCTCATACTGTGAAAGAGATCTAAGCTGCACTTAACCCTTGGAGCAGTTCTATCAGAGCACTCTGCTGATCTGTTTTCCTGGGGTTCGAACTCCTCACACTGATTTATTGAAGAAACTCCTTCACTAATATCACCTAGATTCTTTATTTCAGTTGACAGCTGTAATGTTTTAATAAAAATGTCTCATAATGACAAGGTATTTGTGTGTTACTTACAGTGTTAAAATTTCATTGAAACCTTTTAAAAGATCAGGACACTTTGTATGAAAAGCATTGTTGCTGATGTCGGCACAACTATATACAGCAGAGTTCTGCTCTGCCCTCTGCCCAGCTGGGAAAGGCCAAAGACATTTCATCCTGGAATTAGCCCCAAACAGGCTTCTCTGGGCACTTTCTTTGGAGAGAAAAATTCAAATTGAAGTCAGCAGAAAAGAACATCACCTTTGTTCCTATATTTGGAAGGAAAAGAAACATCCACACCAAGTGACAACAACCAAAATGTGAGCTGGGCGGGGCCTGGGGGCCGAGAACCCCAGGTGGCTCACAGCCCAGCACAGCCTGCTCACTAGGGCCAGGCTGGGACCGCCAGGATGAGCCATTCCTCCCAACTGAGCCAGCTTCACAGCCTGCGGCACCCGGACCCGTCCAAGGAGGTTAATTATATGAGTCTTTCTAGAGAAAAGGTTGTAGCTTTCATCAGATCTTTAGGGAATCTTGAACTCCAAAAGGCTAAGAACTGCTGCATTGGGGGCCTCAATGAATATCATAGCCATGTAATAGCTCAACATTGAGTTTTTAATGCAGGCTACACAAGAAATTGTGAAAATCTTAACGTTCATTCCAGAATTAAAAGGCACCTTTGCTCTTAATCTAGTTGGAGAAACAGTTGTCTAGACTGAGGGTTCCTTGCACAAGTCTCCTGCCCGCCCTGGCCTCTCCTAGTGTTGCTTACAACACTCAAACCCATCCTCTGCCCTCCAATTGGGCAGCGCCAGCAGAGGTGAATTTTCATCCATCTTGTTCTGAGAGTGTCCCGGCTAAGCTTGTAGCTGGAAAAACGCAAGACCCTGTCACCGTAGCCGAATCAATGAACACAATGACCAGGGATCGAGGAAAAGAAAAATGGTTTAATTTTGCCAGCAAAATGAGGCTGCGGTAGGCTCGTGCCCCAAGACCCACAGTCCTCCCGAGGCATTAGGAGTTGGGGTTTTTAAAGGAAAATCCACGGGAAAGAATGTACTGTCCAACCATTTGTTGGGGAAGTATTGCAGGGGTCCCAGACCTCTGGCGCTGGGCCGGCTGTTATCTCTACCTACAGCAGGAAGTTTAGGGCCCCATAGATCAATCTACCTGCGCCACCTGAAATTGGGCCCCAGGGAGGGGAAGGAAACTGCCGCCAATTAATGATTACAAAGCTTACAAGGTTTTAGATGGGGGAGGGGGAGCTGTGGCTTTGCCATCCTGTGTCCTCCCATCGGCCTGCGTTTGGCCGAGATAAGGGAAGCCACAGGTGTCCTCCGTTTGTCTGTCTCTGTGATGAAGGGTGGATTTGGCGCCAGAAACAAGGAATTGGGAGCTTCAGCTTCTTGAGAGCTTTTGGATGTCAGTTTCCCTGTGACAAACCTCAAGAACTGGTAATTAGCCAGAACTCGGTGTGAAGCCACCTGGGCTTCTAAAAATTTATTACTTCCATTTGCCTTGTGGAATTCAGGGATACAAAGGCTAAAACAACTAATATCTACATGTGAACGGACCTTAGAGAAGCAGGGAAGGGAGAATGAGCGCTTTTTGGTTTTTAACCCCATATATGCTGGGTTCAACGTAGGGGAACCGACATCAGAACCGGCATCAAGCTCAGGCAGACTGGGTGACTTGTCCAGGGTCTTGCCCCCACAAGCGGCTGGGCTGGCTCAAGGGCAGCTCTCCCTCACACACCACAGTGTACCCACTCTTCCCTGATTATGGTGATGGTGAGTGGAATCGAGACTACTGAAATGCTAAGGAAAGACTGGGCCCTGGCTTTCTGAACACCCCTTCCATACATGGGGGCTCGTCAGACCTGGGGCTGTGAAGGGTGAATTGGCTAATGCCCTGCCAGCCCTCCCCTCTTGACTAAAAACACATCCACGATATCCCTGATTCCTCTTTCCTAACTGCAATTCCTGATCTCATTAGTTAACTCATGTGGAAAAAAACAGCTTAGTCAACCACAGGCAATGCTCCTCGATTTTACGAAAATTCACCTCTAATTTTTCTAACCCAGTTCATGACCAAGGCATAGTCCTGTGTCTTTGTACTTGGTTTCAAAGGCATTAGAACCCACACCTGCACTGGTGGAAAGGCAGATGCCCAGGCCAGACCTTGTGCACCAGCTCCCAAACCACACCTTCCACACCTGCCTGGAGAGATGAAGTGTGTCCATCAGAACTGCATTCCTGAGATTTGCAGTCTCCCTCTATTCCAATGTGTCCTCTCCCCATTTGTCCCTCTGTCCCTCTGACTGGCCCATTCAGATGTGTCCCCATCGCACACATCCCTCTGTCTCTTTGACTGCTCTGCCTTCCATCCAACTGAATGGCCCCATTTTCTATAGAATGTGCCATGCCTCTTCATGCCTCCGTGTCTTTATACGTGCTTTATGCTCCCTGGCTGGTTCTTCACTTTATTCTAGAAAAATCCTGCATGATGTCAAGACTCAGCTCCTCTCCAAAAGATTCCTTGCTCTCCCAGAGGAGAAAAATGGATGCTTTCCTCCTTTTTCCCATAGCGCCCTGTACTGTAATGACTTGAGGACGTATCTGTGCTCTCGCTCAGGCTGAGCCCCTAAAGGGAAGGGATTGCCTCTCACTCATCTTTCAAGCCAGTTCCAATGATGGAGCCTGAAACACAGTAGGTGTGAGAAAATCAGGTGACATTCAGTAAAACTAAAAGGATTTAATTGGAAAGAACTTAATAAAGGGACTACTGACAGCAGCGGGCAGAGTGAATGGAGTCACAGAGATGACCAGGCCCCGGAAGCACTACGACAGAAGGAAGCCATTACGGCCCTAGGTCTGAAGAGCTGGGAGTTGGGGATGTTCCTGGAACCAGAGCCAAACCAAAGAAAGGCGAGGTGGGTGGGCAATGCCCAAATCCTGCTGCCTTCTGATCTTTAGTCTCCAATTTCCTGCCAATAATATGTACAAAGCTAACCATACGCCCACCCCATGAGCCAGTAATTACATTCCTAGGTATTTACCAAGAGAAAGCTGCACATATGTGCACCCAAAGACACGTACAAAATGCTCATAGCAGCCTTGCCTTGTTCTTAGCCAAATATCTATCACCAGTAGAATGGATAAATAAATTTGATGTCACACAATGGAATTCTACTTAGTAATAAAAATGAGCAAACTACTAATTTATGCAATGACATGGATGAATTTCACAGACACAATGTGGAGCAAATATAGCCAGGCATAAAAGAGAAGATCCTGTATGATTCAATTTATCTGAAGTTCAAGAGCAGGCAAAACTCCGGCCGGCCCCGTGGCTTAGCGGTTAAGTGCGCGCGCTCCACTACTGGCGGCCTGGGTTTGGATCCCGGGTGCGCACCAACACACTGCTTGTCTGGCCATGCTGAGGCAGCGTCCCACATACAGCAACTAGAGGGATGTGCAACTGTGACATACAGCTATCTACTGCGGCTTTGGGGAGAAAAAGCAAAAAAAAAAGGAGGAGGATTGGCAATAGGTGTTAGCTCAGGGCTGGTCTTCCTCAGCAAAAAGAGGAGGATTGGCATGGATGTTAGCTCAGGGCTGATCTTCCTCACAAAAAAAAACAAAAACAAACAAACAAACAAAAAGAGCATGCAAAACTTATCTGTGGTGATAGAAATCATAATAGTGTTATTGCTGGTGGAGGGCACTGCCTAGAAGGGGCAAGAGGGAGCCTCCTAGGGTGTTGCAAATACTCTTTGACTTGATCTGAGTGGCTTATAAAAATAAAAATTTCATGAATTGTACACTAAGGAGCTGTGTACTATACCATATACATGTTATTCTGCAATACAATTATTTTTAATAAAAAAAAAAAGTCCACTAGTGCCTCCCATTAATGAAACCAATTAGAAGCCAAAGGGCAAGGAGACTCTAGTGCAATCCTAAGAGTTGGCCTCCTGGAGCCCAGGGCTGGGCAGAGAATGGCAGAGAATAGATAGGGGGTGGGGTGGGGAATAACTAGCATGATGCTCAGTAAATATTTGCTGAGTGGGATAGTAATCATTTACACCTTAGCACCAATAAATATATGAGATTTTTTTCTAACAGTAAGCTTGGCTGAAAAGCAATATGGAAATAGGAGGACACTGGGAATCTTGGCTCTGGGAAATAGTGGAGCAAACTGAAAGAAATTCTTTGCCTTACTGACAATTCTTCCAATTCTGAGGAAGATGCCCTGGTTATGTGGTCAACAGTACTTGAGTTAGCCCCTTTCCAGGGCTCGATTTCCTTATCAATACAATAATAAGACCTAACACTTGTTAGTGGCTGACAGCTTACAATATATTTCAAAAGCATTGTCTAATTTAACCCTCATTGCAACCCACTGAGAGCTGGTAAGGAATACAGATCGTCAGGGATTATTAGAAATAAAGAATGTGAAGCTCATAAAAAGAAAAGAAATGCAAAGAAAACTTGCCCACAGTCACAGAATCGGAAAGTAGCAAGGCCAGGGTTCAGACTGAGTTCATTGTTTTATCCACTTTGCTACAAAGCATACAGAAATCGGATTAGATGGCTGCCAGTTTCTTTGAGCTTTAAGCATCTATGTTCCTCATAATCTAGTCTCCATAAATGAGCAGCAGTTTTCATATCAGATACTCCCTCTTGGCTAAGAGGTGAAGTCCACTTGGCCATCACCTGCATCAGGTCTTCATTGCCCACACTGATGGAGCACTCTGGGCCGGACATTGGGCCAGGCCAGCCCTCCCCTCACAGGATTTGATTCCCCCTCAACCCTATGAGAGAGAGCCCTGTGTCCCTCCCCTCGGAGAAGGAGCCGAGCCTACAGCAGCATCAACACCATAGACAGCTGCAGGAAGCCAACTGGGAAGGTCAGCGCTCTGGAAGTCCTCCCTTATGGCATGATGTTAGGTGGAGACACTGTACACAAACTCTATAGGAACCGCGTCAACAAACGGTGTTGAATTAAGCACAAAACGCTGGATTTCTAATCTTGGTTGCACTGGAACATAGTAGTGGCTGAATACAGATGTATTAAATGATACTGAGTGAGAAAGGAGTTTATTTGTGTGAGAGCCGGAAGATGGAGATGTGCTGGAAAGGCACTCTCCCCACACAGGCCTGCATGGGCCACAGGTACCCATTTTCTTCTCGGCTGTCTCAGGCTTTGCAGCCACGCCCTTTGGAGGAGAACATGCCCCCTGCCCTCTTCTCCCTTTCCACACACACTCCTAGGGTGACCCACCTACTCAAATGGCACAGATCCCAATTTAGGAGCAGGCAGGGAGCTGGCCGGCCTTGACTTCCAGCCTGGACCTCTCCTTGAGCACCAGCCCACACATCTGAGTGTGGTCCAGGCCCATGGGTTCTTTTCCACATCTCTGTCCAACGTGGTCCACAGGCCCATGGGTTCTTCTCCACATCTCTGTCCAATGTGGTCTATAGGCCCATGGGTCCTTCTCCACATCTCTGTCCAATGTGGTCTATAGGCCCATGGGTTCTTCTCCACATCTCTGTCCAACGTGGTCCACAGGCCCATGGGTTCTTCTCCACATCTCTGTCTGGTGTGGTCTATAGGCCCATGGGTTCTTCTCCACATCTCTGTCCAATGTGGTCCACAGGCCCATGGGTTCTTCTCCACATCTCTGTCTGGTGTGGTCTATAGGCCCATGGGTTCTTCTCCACATCTCTGTCCAATGTGGTCCACAGGCCCATGGGTTCTTCTCCATATCTCTGTCTGGTGTGATCTATAGGCCCATGGGTTCTTCTCCACATCTCTGTCCTACGTGGTCCACAGGCCCATGGGTTCTTCTCCACATCTCTGTCCAACGTGGTCTATAGGCCCATGGGTTCTTCTCCATATCTCTGTCTGGTGTGGTCTTCAGGCCCATGGGTTTCAACATAATCTCAGCCTCAACTACAACTTTGCCTCCTGCGTTTCTCATCTCAGTTAAGGGCATCACCGCCACTCTAGTCAGCCAATCTAAAAATACTAGAGTCATCTCAGCTGCTCCACTTTTTGTGCATCACCACATCCTGTAAAAACTTCCTTGGCTCCTCCTTCCTCTCCACGACCAGCTCTTACCCTTTGACATCTTTTACTAGAATCACCTACAGGCTGCCCCTGGCCCAGTCTGGCCTCTGTGCCACCCCCAGAGTGATCTTTGCAAATCTATGTCTGAACAGGTCACCCTGCCACGTCCTTTGCTTCCCCACTAAGAGCAATACCCACTGTGTGTTCAGAGCTGTGCAGATTCACTCTGACACAGCTGCCCCAACTGGTTCCTACTGTTATCCTCCAGAACCGCCCCCCACACACACCCAAGACTGCCAGACACACCATTACTGTCCCTCTGTGCCTTTGCTCTTCCTAAAAGCCATGCAGAATAGTCACAACCACCCCCACGCACCACTCACCTCACTCACCCTTCCTGGACACCCTTTAGGCAGGATTCAATTTGCATTCGTGTATTACTGCTAACATAGCACCTCATTCATTCAGTCAGTCATTAACAAGCCTACACTAAATGCCCTCTGACTTCGACACCTCTCAAAGCGGTAGGAATAAGTAAATGAATTGCACCTACTGCCCTGATTGGTTATTGGTGTGTGAGAATCTCCTGTGACTTTTACTGCTCCAGAACCGGTCTAACGCACTGTGTCTCAGGCACGGGGACGGGGCGTTATAAGGTTGATTAAATTGGAATGGTGGGGGAGCTTAACTATAGAGTGAGTATTAGATGCTAGTAGGAGATAATTTTTATTTTGTTAGGAGTGATAATGTCACTACGGTATGTATGAGAATGTTCCTTTTCTTCAGAGATGTAAGTTGAAGGATTTTATGTAAAGGGGTTAAAATAAAAATACAGATAAATAACAAGCAAATATGTCAAAATGCTAATAGCGGTTGAATCCAGGCATAGGGTATAAGGGTGCTCATGTAATGTTCTTTCTATCTGTCTTTATATTTGAAATTTTTCCCAATAAAAAGTTTTTTAAAAGGTGAGTTGACTTGAATGGACTGGACCCCTTTTCTCATCTACCAAATTGGGGGCATGTCATAGTCTGTTCAGGCTGCTACAACAAAATACCACAGAATGGGTAGCTTACAAACAACAGAAATTTATTGCTCACAGTTCTGGAGGCTAGAAGTCCAAGATCAGGGTGCCAGCACGGCTGGGTTCTGGTGCGAGCTCCCTTCCTGGTTCACAGCCGGCACCTTCTCACTGTGTCTTCACACGGCAGAAGGGGCTAGGGAGCTCTCTGGAGCCTCTTCTATAATGCACTAATCCCTTTCATGAGAGCTCCACCCTCATGACTCACGCACCTCCCAAAGGCCCCACTTTCTAATACTATCACATTGGGCATTAGGATTTCTTTTTTTTTATATAATTTTATTTATTTATTTTCCCCCCAAAGCCCCAGTAGACAGTTGTATGTCATAGCTGCACATCCTTCTAGTTGCTGTATGTGGGACGCGGCCTCAGCATCGCCGGAGAAGCCGTGCGACGGTGCACGCCCAGGATCCAGGCCGGGGCCGCCAGTAGCAGAGCGCTCGCACTTAACCACTAAGCCACGGGGCCAGCCCAGGCATTAGGATTTCAATAGATGAATTTGGGGGTGGGACACAAACATTCAGGCCAGAGCAGGGTGTCAGTGGGAGGGGCAGCTAATGATCTCTTAATGCCCTGTCCAGCCCCAGTGGCTCTGGGCAGGAAACACCCCCTCTGTGCTCTGGGGCTGGGAAGTTCCAGCAGGCCCTGTGGAGTCCAGGACTCTGGAAGGAAATCGCTTTTGGTCTCAATAATCCTACAAGTCAAATGAAGCTTGTTCACACCAGTGACCCCGAGGGGGAAGAAGTGTGTGTTTCTGTGAGCTAAAGTGAGGAGTGTAGGCAGAAGGGGTCACGTTTTATGGGATTAAGTCAATGTCCCAAAACCAAGTCGAGTTGGGAGAAGGAAGGCACAGGTCAAGCTATGGCTCTCTGGAAACACGGTTCAGAAGAGGGCAGTCAGCAGTTACTGATAATTTATAGAAGCCATCGCTTGACCACGTGCAGGAGAGTATGCACTAGCAAACCTCTACTCCCAAAAGTTTACATCTTTAAAAGGGCTGGAATTAAGGGACTGTTGCACTCTAATCTGCTTCGATTCTGTAATTAAGAGCTCTCTTGAATCCCTGACAAGCCCCCCTTCCTCTCCCTTCTAGGGTCTAAACCACGCCGAATTGCATCTTTCGACGTGCACATCTGCGCACGGAGGACGTGGATAGAACCCCCTCCAGCCCCGGCTCGGTTTTTCTCTTGCCTTCCTTACTCTGAGGAAGTCCCTTACCCTGAGCTAAAAGATTGTTAATGAAGTCCCTCCATACTGAACGCCCTTCTTACTGCCCCCAAACGCCCACGATGCAGCCGTGAAGCAACCTAACGAGAAGGAAGCCCAGGCGCCTCCGAGAGCCTGAAGTGGGCTGCGCGTCCAGGTGTCTGCGGCAATTCCTCACCTCTCCAGGAGCCAGCCAACTCGCGGAGCTTGGAGCAGGGCGTCGGGGGCTCCAGTCCCTGTGCGGACTGCGCGCGGCCCTGGGGGGTCACTGATGCGCACATCCTGCGCCTCCTTCTCCCACCTGTGGCCTGGGTTTAAAAACAACACATCTGCCTTTCCACAGCCAAGGCCATATTGCCGGGGTTGGTAAGGTCGCCATTGCCCCAACCCTCAGAACGTGCGAGGCAAACAGGCTCACAGGCGCCATCAAGGAACCTGCGGAGCAGCAGGGGTTCAAGGGTCGTCGGCACCTTTCGCTGCAGCGGTCTCGGAGAGCCGCTCCTCTCGCGGGGACCCGAAGGGCGAGGACGCGGGCGCACAACCAGAACGCGAAGCCGCTACCTTCGGCAGCGGCGAGCCCATTGCCAAGGTCTCGGCACTGCGCGGTCAGGCGGCGATGGGGTTGGCTGCACCGGGCGGGGCGGGGCAGGCGGCGGCGCTTTAAGAGGCGGCGCGGGCGGGGAGAGGCCGCGCCTGAGAAGGGGACCCGAGCGATGGAGATCGCCCGGGACTACGCCGAAGCCCTCATCAGGCGAGTACCGCGCTGGCCCGGCTCAGGGCCACGCCTGCGCCTTGCGTCCCCCGCGCCCCCTGCGCCCCGCATCCCCCTGCACGCTACGAGCCCCTCTTCCCCGAGCGCCCGGTCTTCCGCGCGCCCCGAGGCCCGGGTCCCAGCGCACGCACCCAGCCGCCCGTCTGGTGCCCACGCCAGTGGGCCAGCGCGAGCGGGCAGAGGCGGAACCGGCCGCGAGTCTCCTCCTCCTCCTCCAGCTGGCCGCAGGTGCCAGGTGTGGTGCTGGGGAGGTGCGTGGGCGTCCGCGAAACAGGTGACAGTGGTGAGTGCGGGAGTGGTCGAATCTCTTGCCGCTGCCGCAGCCGCCGGTGCAGATAAGGGCCGCGTCCCGGGAACCCTGGGCAACGCCTCCGCGGTGCGCGGGGACAGGGCTTCTCTAGCTTCTCGGATTCGCGACAGGAGCTGCGGCGAGGGGAGGGGCGCTGGTGACGGCCTCGGGATGGCCCAGGGTTACTCCTCAGGGTGAGCGCGGGCTCTGGGCTCCGAGGGGAAGGTGGGCTGACCTGGGGCGCGCCTTGGGCCTTGAACGCTCCCTGACCCCTGCTGGCTGAGCCCACCCAGGTTTGTAAGGGAGATTTGAGGGTAAGCGCTCCCCCCTCTCGCGGCATCCAAAGGCGGTGACGCTGCCCAGGGAGGGACCAGGGACCCTTGGACCCCCGCTGCCTCTTTGCCCCGCTCCGCTCGCTGCGTGATTGAAGGCACCGCATCACTTTTTTCCCCCTCTTGGGTTCTTCTTCACATCCTGACATACCCAAACTAATCCTTGTTGGTAAAATCCTAAAGATATTGTGTGGCAGTAACTTTATAGATTTAAGGGAGGGATCATATTTCTCTGAAGATCTTCAAAGTACTTCAAAAAAGATGGAGAAGACTTTGAGTACTTTAATACGCAGGTTTCCAGGGGTGACAGATCCCATTTGTACCCAGGGGTGGAGGCAAGGGATAGGTGAAAAGGGAAACTAGTGTGATCTACAAGGTCTGAACTTGGGTTCTTAAAGGAGGCTGTGGACAATACTCAAGGTTAGAAAAATAGAAGCCAAATGTAAAGGTGATTTGTCTGGATAGCACTGGTTTTTTCTTTCAAAAAAAAAAAAAAAAACAAGAAATGGGAGTTGAGCCGTGGGACACAGGGAAGATGAGAAACAGACTTCTTTCATGCATCTTCACTAACGTGGTTTAAGCTTAAAAGTAAGGCCCTTGGTTTCTTTCCTGTTTTTCTTCTCTCCTTCCAGCTCCACCCACCCCACAATCCCACTCCCAGGGGGTACAAACTGTTTGGAGCGCGTCCTCCAAACTATTCTCCCATGAATATACAAACACCCATTCTCCAAGTTCCTCTGGAGTGCTGAGGAGGTGGTGAGCTGAGTTTGAAGGAGGGGTAAGGAGGGCACTAATTCCTCACTGGTATTGCCTGGAGCAGGGGGAGGAGGAGGCGGCCACACCTGTGGAATTAAGGCTGACCCTGCCCTTGCACCTGACTCCTGCAACAGTATACCAAATTCAAAATGTATCTGTGTGAGGTTCCCACTGGGTCAAGCGGGGCACCATATGGTGGCATGTAAATTGTAAGCCATTATAAAATCTTAAACCAGTCATTAGCATGTTAATTGTCTGTAACCACTGGAGGCCTGAGTCACAAATGAAAGCAGCGTGAGGTCTCAGCACCGCTCTGGACATCAAGGGTGTCCACACGAATGTGTGTTGTCGTAGACAAAACCTGCTCTGTCTTTGCGTCCTGTCGGTGATAGCATTCCTGCCAACCTTGAAGTTTTATGAAGCTGATATATATTATACTTTGTGCAAAATAGCTGCTTTTGTAGCTACTTAGTACATCTTTCCTCTCCTTGAACAAGGAACTCTAGGTTTGGATAGCTGCCATTTCAGTACAAATTTTACCACAGTCTTATTAGTGATGTAAGCAAGGAATTGAGTTTTCTACAAATAAATCTCCCAGGTTGCTAATGCTTACTCCTTCGTGGGTCTAAACTCTTATTTTAATAACACTGCAAAGTGTTCAAGACTTCATGGTCATGTATTGAATATACTGACTACTCCAAGCATTTTGACAGGTTGATCAACACGAAGCCGTGAGCCGGCCACAGCCCCTGTCAGCAGGCTCCTCTGTGGGGCAGACATGTCCCAACATGGGTGTGTGTGTAACAGGGCGCCCAGAGCTGTTAGGGACCAGGAAGTCTCTCCAGGCTGCAGACACCCCTCCTCAACCTCCTGCCACTGTGTGAGACCCCGCCACCCTCTGACACTGTCCCTACAGCTCACAGAGACCTAGCCGGGGCTGACAAATACTTTCCAAGTTGTCCTGTTTCTCTGCATTCCCATATTTTGCTGTCACCACTTCCCTGCTTAGCATTCTCCTTGTCACTCTTGGCTTTGGCAATAGTGCTGGTTGACTTGTGTCTTACTCCTGTCTGTGCTTTATTACTTCATGTGGGTTCCTCCTTTCCACCTAACGATGAACTGTGGGGCTCCCTCGGTCATCATTTCACTCCAGATAATCCCTGGGCAATTATCTTACATGGCCTTATAGAGCCACGTCGTCACTACTGACACCAAAATGTTTCTCTCTGGCCACAACCTTGTTCCTGGGCCTGTCTCTTTCCGCCAGCACTTTCAGAATAAATATCAATCCATAAAGTGGCGTATGAGGATGCTTTTTCATGATCTATGAGGGTTACTTGGCTGGAGTAAAGCTCACGTCTACTGTCAGTCTGTGGCTTGTTGCTTTATTTCACACACCTTCATAAGTTGAGGACTTCTCAGTTCCCTCAGGGAAAAATACAAAGACTTCTCTGTTTCCCTCACTTCTGGGAGATATGCCCTTCCACAGTTTTCAAGAATATTCTATGAAGTCTGACTTCTCTTATCGTCTTGATTTCCCCGAAACAGTCTATTTCCTTAAACGACCTGTTTCCTTGTTTTTTTTCCTTTTAGTGAGCTGTTTCCCTTCCTGCTTCATATGATTGTCTGTGCTCTTTTGGGGCTTAGAGGGCCACTAACAAGTGGCAGAATTCCAAGTCTTCTCAGTGTTCCCTTTTCAACTTTGATATATTAAAATATTGAGGGGAGAATGGCAACACATTTTAGGCATCATGCTAGTGGCCGGTGACATAAATTATCCCAAATAGAGGACCAGAAGTGAGTTGGATTAATATGTTGCTTTATTCATTTAGCTGGCTGGTTAACCTACTGTTCATTTAGCTGAAGCAGAGTAAGTACTCATATAGCATTTGTTAAACAGGTTTAGTGTATGTAAAATTTTATTTAATCCCTGTTTGTATTATCTATAGGATAGTCTTGATTTTATATAATTTGGTATATAAAATCACTCATCCTGTTCCTTGAAAAGAATGGCAGAATTTAATTTTCATGTCTTCACGGATTTTTTTATATGTGCCCCGTAGGCTTTTTCTCCAACAATGCCCCAGTTCTTGGTGAGGAAACATGGTGGGTAAGAAGAAGAATAGGCTGCATGTCTTTTTTTATCAAGAATGGCTATCTCGAGGGCAGTGTGAAGAGGGAAGACCAGAAATGACTGCCAGGACTTGTCTTGTCAGAAGCGAAAAGACAATATGAACTTTGTACAATCGGCTGTGCTGGGTTACTTGCGCATTGGCGCTTACTAAGGCGTGAGCGGCTGCATCCAATGAGGAGATATAGGACCACAACCAGCTAGGTCAGAGCTCTTCGTGCCCACAGGCTGTGCATTGACTAGCAGGGCCTGACCTCAGATTCCAAGACATGAACTTTGTTCTCTCATTTCTTAATTTTGTCTCAGCCTATCTTTTACTCGGTAAATAGATCATGTGCCAACAGTGGGCTAGGTGCTATGGGGAAGTAAAAAATGTCCAGACAGACCCTGGCCTTGGTGAGCATAGATTCTGGAAGGCCTCAGGTTCAATGGCAATGACTTCCTGCTTTGGGGAGAAGAGAGGCTCTTGCTAGTGAGGGTCCAGGGTTCCCCTGTCGTGCAGGAGAGTTTTCCTCTGGTGGGGCAGGCATTGTAGTGTGAAAGCAGGAGCTGGATTCAAACCCCTGTTCTAGCGCTTGCTAATTCTGGCCTTATTAATTTCTTAACGTCCCTGGAGCCTCAGTTTTAGTCATCTGTAATACTTGTTTTGTAGAGTTATTAGGTAACATGCTAATATGCACCGTGTTTGGCATAGAGTGGAACTCGTATCTATCTTTCTCGCCTCCTCATAGGGACTTCCCCAGCGAATTTGTTTCAGATGCTAGGATTAGGTGGAGAACAAAGCCAGGTTCTAAATGTACAGCATAATATGGATAATCCTCGCCGCCCTGTCCACCAGGTCACCAGGGATGAGACTATGAGTGAGTTCTCTGCAGCGTCAGCTCAGCAGAATGTGGGCATCTTGTTCATCGTGTTGTGTAACCAAGGAACCTGGTGTAACTCCTTGGAATCGGGGCAAAAGTTCAGAGGCAGTATGCCCGTCCCTCTGCTGTGTTGGTTCAAGGCTTGGATTTACTCAGTGGGTCTTTCCTCATTCTGATGGGGGGCCCCGCGTCAGGGACCACTGACCTGGCACAATCCCTTGCAGATGCCCCTGGGAAACAAGCTGTGCAGTGACTCTGGCAGACTAAAAGGGAAAGGAGCTGCAGGTGTGAACTGAGCACACTACTGCCCTTTTAGCCGTGGAGCAGCTCCTCCTCACAGTGCTCAGGGCTGATGTTTATTGCTTAGGACTTGAAGTTCAGAAAGATTATGTCCTACCTTCCTTCCTTATTAACTGAGTGACCTTGAGAAAACCCTCCGAGCCTTAGTCTTCTCATCTGAGAAATGGGGTAATACTTTCCTTGTAAGGTTGTGATGATAATTAGTTAATATATTTAAAGAGCCAGCACACTGCAGGCCATAGCAAGAGCTCCGATGCGAGCGGTTACAAGGCACTAATGAAATGCTGGTTGACTACACTTCAGACCAAATGCTTGCTAACAATCTGGATCTGATTCCAGAATGCCAATTTGTTGGCGAGGCATAGGAATAAGACAGAGACACTCACTACTATGGAGACCCTCCTGAAACTGGCTGACCATGCTGATAGCATGAACTTAACCTGACAGTTTTTATGAGCCAGTTCATAACTATACTATCCGTTTTTCTTTTTTGTGTGTGTATGTGAGGAGATCAGCCCTGTGCCAACATCTGCCAATCCTCCTCTTTTTTTGCTGAGGAAGACTGGCCCTGGGCTAACATCCGTGCCCATCTTCCTCCACTTTATATGGGACGCCACCACAGCATGGCTTGCCAAGCAGTGCGTCAGTGTGCGCCCGGGATCCGAACCGGCGAACCCCAGGCTGCCGCAGTGGAGTGCGCGCACTTAACCACTTGCGCCACTGGGCCGGCCCCGGTTTTTCTTTTTTTACTGAAATATATCAGTTTTTCATATAGCAGATTACTTGGTAAGTCATTGAATTTTCACTTATATCCATTGGTAGAGCTTCAAGTTAGAAAATATACTATTTAAAACTTATATGCCTGGCACCAGGCTAGGTATTATGGGAGATACAACAAAGAAGCCTTTGTCCATAAGGAAATTCCAATCTCACTGGGAAAATAAAGTAGAGATAAATAAATGACAATATGAGCGTGTGTGTATACATATATGCATGTATTGTATATATGTATGTATTTTATATATGTATATATTACATATGTATATAATTATATGTTGTATGTAATTATATATTGTATGTATTATTACATATGTAATATATATAGCTATAAAATAAAGTGCTAAATTGTAGGTGATAGGCATTGGCAAACAGTACAGGTATTCCCTAGAGTTTCAGCCTTCATAGGGTTAATCTAGATAAACTGTTGAAAGTGTCAGAAAGCAGTGTTGTCCTCACTTTTTATCTTCCACAAGGTTGTCCTAAAAATAAAGCCTCTTTTTTCATGCTCCTGAATGTCGCTGTGTAAGTATTTGCCCAAATAGTCAATAACTATCTGAGCAGCTGAAATAGGTGGGCGCTGTTCTGAGTGTGGGGGCAGTGCAGCTCCAGATGCTCGTGCCCCCATGACTGTGGGATTAAATTGGGTCACGTGTCACTTATCGCAGCGCCCTCAGGAAGCAAGACCTGCCTGAAGCATTGCTAATTTCTGTGCATAATCTTTTGAATAATTGCTTTATGGATACATTCCTAAATATAAGAAACGTCCCGCGGGCCCTGTGGCGTAGCGGTTGAAGGCGCGCGCTGGCAGCCCGGGTTGGGATCCCGGGCATGCACCACGCATCGCTTGTCAGGCTATGCTGAGGCCACGTCCCACATAAAGTGGAAGAAGATTGGCATGGATGTTAGCTCAGAGCCAGTCTTCCTCAGCAAAAAGAGGAGGATTGGCATGGATGTTAGCTCAGGGCTGATCTTCCTCACAAAAAAAAAGAAAAAGAAACATCCACCATTCTGGGTGAGAGCTCTTTACGGTTGCTAGACTTGTCTCCAAAGAGACTGAACCACCTTCTAGTGCCACCAGCAAGGCACGTCTGCTTCCCCTCCTGGAGTTATTTGTAAATAACATTTTTCTCGTTGGCTTAAAAGCACATGGTTGTGTGTCAAAGGTGGTTTCACACTTCCTTAATTGCTATCAAAACCTTCGTGCGTTTGCTAACATGCAAACTTTTCTTACTCTTTAGTTACTTAGCGTTACTGAGGCGAAGAACAGGAGCCTGGTCTGAGTCCCAGCTCCCACTCCTGCCGACTGTGCAGCGGCTCTCTGCCTAAGTTTCCTCATCTGTCAATTGAGAAACGAGGACTGTATCACAGGGTTTTCTGAGGATTGAGTGAGTTAGTATTTATAAAGTAAATTATGTATTTGTTAAATAACTACTGAAGTAGTAAGCTTCTTAGCAGCTGTGTCTCATTTATCCCCCATTTTATCACTTTTTTGTACTTGCTAGGTAACCAAAGCTTAATAATCAAGGGTTGGGGATTTTTTTCCTCAGAAAATTGTCTTGATTTGATTTTGCTACAGTTTTTTTTCTTTTCCTATGTTAGTTCTATTTATAGTGAATTTTATATATTTATTTTTTATTGTGGTAACACTGGTTTATAACATTGTCTAAATTTCAGGTGTACGTCATTATGCTTCTATTTCTGCATAGATTACATCATGTTCACCACCCAAAGATTAATTAAAACCCATCACCACACACTGTGCCTAATCCCCCCTTTTGCCCTCCTCCCTCCCTCCTTCCCCTCCAATAACCGCCAATCCAATCTCTGTCTCTATGTGTTTGTTTGTTGTTGTTGTTGTCTTCTACTTATGAGTGAGGTCATACGGTATTTGACTTTCTTCCTCTGATTTATTTCACTTGGACCCTCAAGGTCCATCCATGTTGTCACAAATGGCTGGATTTCATCGTTTCTTATGGCTGAGTAGTATTCCATTGTGTATATATACCACATCTTCTTTATCCATTCATCCCTTGATGGGCACCTAGGTTGCTTCCAAGTCTTGGCTATTGTGAATAATGCTGCAATGAACATAGGGGTGCATATATCTTTATGCATTCATATTTTCATGTTCTTTGGATAAATACCCAGCAGTGCAATAGCTGGATCGTATGGTAGTTCTATTCTTAATTTTTTGAGGAATCTCCACACTGTTTTCCATAGTGGCTGCACCAGTTTGCACTCCCACCAGCAGTGCATGAGAGTTCCCTTCTCTCCACATCCTCTCTAACACTTGTTGTTTCCTGTCTTGTTAATTACAGCCATTCTGACAGGAGTGAGGTGATATCTCACTGTAGTTTTGATTTGCATTTCCCTGATAGTTAATGATATTGAACATCTTTTCAAGTTTCTGTTGGCAATCTGTATATCTTCTTTGGAGAAATGTGTGTTCAGATCTTTTGCCCATTTTTTAATTGGATTGTTAGTTTTTTTATTGTTGCGATGTAGGAGTTCTTTATATATTTTGGATATTAACACCTTGTCGGATATATGGTTTGCAAATATCTTCTCCCAATTGTTTAGGTTATCTTTTATTTATTTATTTATTATTTTTTTTGTGAGGAAGATCAGCCCTGAGCTAACATCCGTCCTAACCCTCCTCTTTTTGCTGAGGAAGACCGGCTCTGAGCTAACATCTATTGCCAATCCTCCTTTTTTTTCCCCCCAAAGCCCCAGCAGATAGTTGTATGTCATAGTTGCACATCCTACTAGTTGCTTAGGTTATCTTTTCATTTTGTTGATGGTTTCCTTTGCTGTGCAGAAGCTTCTTGGTTTGATGTAGTCCCATTTGTTTATTTTTTCTATTGTTTCCCTTGCCCAGGCAGTCATGGTACTTGAAAATATGTTGCTAAGAGCAATGTCGAAGAGAGTACTGCCTATGTTTTCTTCTAGAAGTTTCATGGTTTCAGGTCTTACATTCAAGTCTTTAATCCATTTTCAGTTAATTTGTGTGTATGGTGTAAGATGATGGTCTACTTTCATTCTTTTGCATGCAGCTGTCCAGTTTTCCCAGCACCATTTATTGAAGACTTTCCTTTCTCCGTTGTATGTTCTTGGCTTCCTTGTCAAAAATTAGCTGTCCATAGATGTGTGGTTTATTTCTGGGCTCTCGATTCTGTTCCATTGATCTGTGTGCCTGTTTTTGCACCAGTACCATGCTGTTTTGGTTACTATAGCTTTGTAGTATATTTTGAAAGCAAGAAGTGTGATACCTCCAGCTTTGTTCTTTTTTCTCAGGATTCCTTTGGCTATTCAGGGTCTTTTGTTGTTCCATATTAATTTTAGGATTCTTTGTTCTAGTCCTGTGAAAAATGTCATTGGAACTTTGATAGGGATTGAATTGAATCTATAGATTGCTTTAGGAAGTATGGACGTTTTAACTATGTTAATTCTTGCACTCCAAGAGCATGGAATATCTTTCCATTTCTTTGTGTCTTCTTCAATTTCTTTCAACAATGTTTTATAGTTTTCAGTGTACAGTTCTTTCACCTCTGTGGTTAAATTTATTCCTAGGTATTCTGTTCTTTTCGTTGCAATTGTAAATGGGATTGTATTCTTAATTTCTCTTTCTGCTGTTTCATTGTTAATGTATAGAAACTCAAATGATTTTTGTATGTTGATTTTGTATCCTGCAACTTTAGTGGGTTCATTTATTATTTCTAAAAGTTTTTTGGTGTATTCTTTAGGGTTTTCTCTATATAAAATCATGTCATCTGCAAATAGTGACAGTTTCACTTCTCCTTTTCCAATTTGGATCCCTTTTATTTCTTTTTCTTGCCTGATTGCTCTGTCTAGGACTTCCAATACTATGTTAAATAGGAGTAGTGAAAGTGGGCATCCTTGTCTGGTTCCTGTTCTTAGAGGGATAGCTTTAAGTTTTTCACCATTGAGTCTGATATTAGCTGTGGGTTTGTCGTATATGGCCTTTATTATGTTGAGGTACTTTCCTTCTATACCCATTTTATTCAGAGTTTTTATCATAAATGGATGCTATATCTTGTCAAATGCTTTCTCTGCATCCATTGAGATGATCATGTGATTTTTATTCTTCATTTTGTTAATGTTGTGTATCACGTTGATTGATTTGCAGATCTTGAACCATCCCTTTATCCCTGGAATAAATCCCACTTGATCATGGTGTATGATCTTATTAATGTATTGCCGTATTCGATTTTCTGGTATTTTGTTGAGGATTTTTGCATCGATGTTAATCAGTGATAGTGGCCTGTAATTTTCTATTTTTGTATTGTCCTTGTCTGGTTTTGGTATCAGGGTAATGTTGGCTTCATAGAAAGGGTTAGGAAGCTTCCCCTCCTCTTGAGTTTTTTGGAACAGTTTGAGAAGGATAGGTATTAAATCTTCTTTGACTGTCTGGTAGAATTCACCAGAGAAGCCACCTGGTCCTGGACTTTTGTTTTTTGGGAGGTTTTTGATTACTGTTTTGATCTCCTTACTGGTGATTGGTATATTCAAATTCTTTCTTCTTGATTCAGTTTTGGAAGGTTGTGTGATTCTAAAAATTTATCCATTTCTTCTAGATTATCCAATTTGTTGGCATATAGCTTTCTGTGGTATTCTCTTAGAATCTTTTGTATTTCTGAGGTGTCCATTGTACTTTCTCCTGTTTCATTTCTGATTTTATTTATTTGAACATTTTCTCGTTTTTCTTGGTGAGTCTAGCTAAAAGTTTGTCAATTTTGTTTATCTTTTCAAAGAACCAGCTTTGATTTTGGTTTCATTGATTTTGTTTCCCATTTTTTTTTGGTCTCTATTTCATTTATTTCTGCTCTGATTTTTATTATTTCCCTCCTTCTACTGATTTTGGGCTTTGTTTGTTCTTCTTTTTTCCAGTTCCTTTAGGTGCACTGTTAGATTGTTTATTTGAGATTTTTCTTGTTTGTTGAGGTAGGCCTATATTGCTATAAACTTCCCTCTTAGAACTGCTTTTGCAGTATCCCATAAATTCTGGCATGTTGTATTTTCTTTTTCGTTTGTCTCCAGGTATTTTTTTTATTTCTCCTTTGATTTCCTTTTTTTTTTTTAAGATTTTTTATTTATTTATTTATTTTCCCCCCAAAGCCCCAGTAGATAGTTGTATGTCATAGCTGCACAGCCTTCTAGTTGCTATATGTGGGACGCGGCCTCAGCATGGCCGGAGAAGCAGTGCGTCGGTGCGCACCCAGGATCCGAACCCCGGGCTACCAGCAGCAGAGTGCGCTCACTTAACCACTAAGCCACGGGGCCGGCCCTCCTTTGATTTCTTCATTGACCCAATCATTGTTCAGTAGCATTTTGTTTAATCGCCACACATTCGTGGCTTTTCTGATTTTCTTCCTGTATATAGTGAATTTTTGAATTAATTCTTTGATAAATGTGGAACTTACTCCAAAAAGTCATGTGATATGTGGCCTGAAATCCTTCTGCTTCTTGCTCTTCCAACCACAGTTACTATAATATTCTGTTGTTCCTAGGTTATCCTATGTTAATTTTAAAAATTGGTTTATTGCTATAGTGACCAATATCTGGCTTTTAAATTTCTGGCTTAGTCTTATTGTACAAATATGTAACTATTTGTGTGTGTGTGTGCCTAATTCTTTAACTCTGTTTAGCTATGCCATGGCCTCTAGAAATCATTTTCTTAGATTTTTCAGCTCTAAATCTCATGTTTTAAGAATATACTTCTTATTTCTTTTTTGCATTTTTTACCCTTACTATTCCTTCTCAAATAGTTACTGTGAGGACTTGGAATATTCTGGTAAAATAGGTGTAATGATGGTTCTGTTTTTTAATTTTGTGTGTTATTTGTTTGTTCCTTGGATATTGGGGCATATATATATAAATTTTAATAATCTTCAACATTGAATTTCTTTCTTTTAGGTGCAAATATTAAAATCGTTTTATTTTTGTGTACTTCAAACCTCTCTTTAAAGACTCTTTTTTAAAAGGAATGTCATAGATATTTTTTACTTTCCTCCTCCATTTCCAGGCCCCTGACATTTATGAGATCACAGACTAAGAAAGTCCTACTAACTCCCCTCATGCATTCAGCTCGCCCTTTCCGGGTCTCCAACCATGACAGGAGCAGCCGGCGAGGGGTGATGGCGAACAGTCTGAAGGAACTCCTCAGCAAGGTACCATGAATGGCAGTGCCTCCTCCAGCGGCTCATAGAAGGTCCCCTCAACTCTCCCAGGGCCATGGTCTTGGGAACTGAGCCAAAGCAAGACAGAATATCAATGTCTTGGCCTTGGAGAGTCTGAAGGGAGCCATTCCTAAGTGGTTAAAGAGAGAACAAAAGAATGAAAGGAAACATTACTGCATCACTGTACCACAAAATATTTAGGTACAGAGACAAAAACTTTAAAAGTAGTCCTCAATTGATAATGTAGCTTTGTATCTTTGACAGGGGAGAATGTAGGGAACCAGGAGACTTGGGAAATCTGTTTTTGGTTACAAAGACCAGGGAAGAATAGTCCTTAAGCTAAAACAGTGTCATAGATCACCAAATAAGAAAGACTCCTAGACTCTCCTGGAGGCATGACCCAGACAAAGACCCATGGAAATGAGAACTGGTATCCAACATGCAATCTCTGAAGCAAGAGGGATGTCCAAATATGCCACTTGAGACTCAGGCTCTCTAAATATCATATGTGCGGGATTATTCTTCTTTATTTGTCAAAATAAGTAGGTAATTTTAGAAATTGTAAATCTTATTCAGTGTAATCACTTATCTCTTGTCATTGAAATCTCTAAAGAAGATAAGTCCATTAAAAATGTTAACTCCTCTTTTCCAAGCAAAGATTGAGCCATAGACAGCAATTAAGATATATCTTTACCATTAAAAATTGATCAAAATCAGCCAACGTTTCTGAAACCATATCTTAATCAATGTCATTGATTGGTCAAATGGACTCTCTCGCTTCCTTCTATGTCTCTGACGCACTGCGACTCTAGACCCTGGATGCCCTTGTCATCACCAGTGGACTGGTCATTTTGGTGCTGGAAGAAGACGGCACCGTGGTGGATACAGAAGAGTTCTTTCAAACCCTGGGAGACAACACGCATTTCATGATCTTGGAAAAAGGACAGAAGTGGACACCGGTAAGCAAAAATGCTGTTATCCAAACAGCTACTGGGTAGATTTTTTACCTATAAAAGTACATCCCCACTTTGGTGTTGACTTGGCCACTTTCTAAATATATATTTTTATTCACCTAATAATTGGATTTACTACCCTCAAAAGGTTTCTTATAAGTATGCCTAGGAAACTCTGTGAACTACGGCTATATGATTTAAAGCAAATACTTCTGACGGACAGGCTTTGGCCAGTGAGTAGCTACAGATCCTGTTAAAGCATGCAGATGTAACCTGGTGACTGTTACTGTCTCTGTCCTTAGAAGGCCGGCAAGCCAACATTGCCAGTGACATTAAGTAGGGGTGAGTGTATGTGTGTAAAGACAGTGATTTAGGAAAATAAAGAGATAGAATAAAGGCTTCTATTTCTGGGAAAACCATAGATTTTATATCTTAGGAAACCCTCCCTCTATAAAACACCTCAAAATGTAAAGCAAAATATTAAAACATCTTTTTACATGCCTAACTCACCTTTAAGAAAGGGAAATCCTCAGAGGCCAACATTTTTAAGGAAGCCAGAATCCAGAGAGGAAAGCAAACACTGAAGCTGCCAACTCACCTGTGGGCATCTCACCTGTGGGCATCTTACCCATGGGTGTCTCACCTGTGGGTGTCTCGCCTGTGGGCATCTCACCCATAGGCATCTACTGACCTCAGTGACTAAGAGCCTCAGTTTTGATGGATGCTGGGAGGACAGGAGACAAAGTCGTAGGCTGGCACAAAATTGGGGGGTCAGACTAGAGATGTGCACATAAAGCAGAGAATCTTAAAGGTCTCTCCTGAGAATCTATGGCCACAAGCTGCCCTCATGAGATTTCAGGGACTGCTGATTCCAAAAACACCCATGCTGAGAATTTAGTTTACAGAGATCTGGGGAGGAAGCATCAGTGGAAGGAGTTAACTCATTGAATTCTCTTTATTCAGCTAGTCCCTCCCTCCAGCCCTAGTGACCCAGGGTTGATAGTGCCCCCATTTAACTAGAAGGAGCAAATAGGGTCTGAATGTTCACAGAGTTTTCATTCCTAAAGTTCTAACAAATGTGAGTTCACAATCAAAACACAAAACATAGTAGGGAAGGGGGGGCGAGCTGAACTGCTGCTCTACGGGCAAGACGCAAGGTTCGTGGCGCTGGGCTGGAGGTCAAGGATGCATTCCAAGAAAGTTCTAAAAATATGTCACCAGCTTCAACCTGATAGTTGACCTAGCCATGGAAAACTCATTGGATCCTCACTAGATCAGACCATAACTGGCACCTTTAAAACTCTTCCCATCGAAAAGTATCAGGAATGAAAATCTGAGATGTATACCTACTAATTCAAGACAGTTCCTCTACCAGCCAACATTCTATCAGATCAGCTAGTTTCTTTGATCATCAAGCAGACATACTCAAGCTACCAAAGCAACAGAGGAAAAGGTCTCTATATCCACGTTTTTCACATTATGTGTGTGACCATTGGTAGGTCATGAAATCAATTCTGTGAGTCACAGTGAACATTTTTTTAAAACAAAATAAAATATAAAATATCAGGGAAAAAAAACACCAAACATAAGGACTCAAGGCACTATATGTGAGAATAAGCAGAAATAACAAAGTCAGGCCTGCAAAGACATTAGATGTTGGACTCATCAGATACAGAGTATAAAATAAATATATTTAAAATATTCAAAGAAATATAAAAAGTAATCAAAAATAAGAAGGAACAAGAGGTAATCAAGAAGGACTAGGTAGGGCCGGCCTGGTGGCATAGCAGTTAAGCTCGTGCGTTCTGCTTTGGCATCCCGGAGTTGACCAGTTCGGATCCTGGGCGCGGACCTACTCACCGCTCATCAAGCCATGCTGAGGCGGCATCCCACATAGAGGAACTGGAAGGACCTACAACTGGGATCTACAACTATGTACCGGGGCTTTGGGGAGAAAAAAGAGAAAGAGGAAGGTGATCAACAGATGTTAGCTCAGGGCCAATCTTCCTAAAAAAAAAAAAGGAGTAGGTAGACTTTTTTTGTGTGTGAGGAAGATCAGCCCTGAGCTAACATCCGTGCTAATCCTCCTCTTTTTGCTGAGGAAGACCAGCTCTGAGCTAACATCTATTGCCAATCCTCCTCCTTTTTTTTCCCTAAAGCCGCAGTAGACAGTTGTATGTCATAGTTGCACATCCTTCTAGTTGCTGTATGTGGGACGCGGCCTCAGCATGGCCGGAGAAGTGGTGCGTTGGTGCGCGCCCGGGATCCGAACCCGGGCTGCCAGTAGTGGAGCGCGTGCACTTAACTGCTAAACCATGGGGCTGGCCCCAGGACTAGGTAGACTGGAAAGACTCAAATAGAATTTCTGGAAATGAAAAATATAGCAATTAAAGTAAATGAAGTCTCAGGACTGAATAATAAAAGACCTGGAAGATAAGTGTAAAGAAGGTACCTATGATATAACACAAAATGATAGAGATACGAAACAGGAAGGAAGTTGGAGACATGACTGAGAAGATCTGATATATGTCTACTTGACATCCTCAGGGTGTTTTTCTTTTTTTTTTTTAAACAAGACACAACACACACACGTGTTTTTTAAAATGAAAAATTCAACTCCATTAAGAAATTCATTCATCAAAAGATACTACAAAGGGAGTGAAACAATAAGCCACAATTGAGGAGGAGGTGTTTCCAACATAACCCAACAAAGGATTAGTATTCAGCAAATTTAAAGACCTCACACAAATCGATTATGGGAACAACAGACAATCAAATAGAAAAACAGGCAAAAAACGGGGACAGGCATTCTGCAGAATGGACAATAAAACACAGGAAAAGATGCTAACCCTCACTGGTGACTAGGAAAATGTAAGTTAAAACCACAATAAGATACCCTTTTATGCCATTAGATGTGGTGGTGTTAGGCTTTTTAATTTTTTCCATTTTTAAAATATGGAGCAATGAACTCTCTTATACTCCCACCAACAGCTATTTAAAACAACTTGCCTTTATCCCATAGAATTGAAGCACCACCTACAACCCAGCAACTCCATTCCTAGATATACAGCCCGCAGATACCCAGCCATGTACTTCTATGTAAATACACATAAATAAATACACTGTTGTATATTTACTGAATGGCATACTCTTCAGCTATGAAAATGCATGAAGTACAACTACAGGAATCCGTATGGATAAATCTCATCAACTATGTTGAGTGAAAACATTGCAGAATAATACGTTAAGTAAGAAGTCCTCAAACTTTTTGATCTCAGAACCCCTTTACACTCTTGCAAATTAATGAGGACCCCAAACAGCTTTTGTCTATGTGTATTATATCAATAGACTCTGTAGATATCCATTGATCAGAGGTTCTCAACTAGGGACAATTTTGCCTCTTGGGGGACATTTGGCAATGCCTGAAGACATTTTTGGTTGTTACAACTAGGGGAGGGGATACTACTGGCATCTAGTGGATAGAGACCAGAGATGCTACTAAATATTCTGTAATGAATATTACAGACAGCCACCACAACAAAGAATTATCTGGCCCCAAATGTCATAGTGCCAAGAGTGAGAAGCTATAAGCTATAGATACAGATATTTCCCATATTCAAACTTAAAATGGAGAAATTTTAAAATATGTATTACTTCATTAAAAATAATAACCCAATACAAGGTAACATAAATCACACATTTTTATGAAAAGTAACTATTATCCAAAACAAAAATATTTAGTGAAGTGACATTGTTTTACATTTTTGCAAATTTCTTTAATGCCTAGCCAAATAGAAGATAGCTAAATTCTCATCTCTGCTTTCATATTCAATCTGTTGTAATATATTGTTTTGATGGAAGTATGTGAAGAAAATATGACCTCACACAGAGAAGTAGTTGGAAAAGTGAGGAGTATTTTAGTGATCTTTTCAAGAAATTGAGGATATTCTTTGATACTACACCAAAACTCAACAAGTGGGGTTTCATAAAGGCTGGCTGCAGCGTGGAATCTGAAGGCATCCCAGTGAAGGCTGCCTCCCCATTGCACTGGAATCCATTGGTCTGTCTTGCACTTTGGAGGGATCTTTTTCCCAGGGATGATTTATAATATCATGCATTGGTCATTTAGGAAATATTGATTCATTGAGTTATGCAGGTTTCCTAAATGTACAGTGGAAAACTCCACTACTTGTGAGAGAATGAGAACAAAAAAGGCAAATTGCATCTTAGTGTTTATTATGAAAA
Source organism: Diceros bicornis minor (assembly GCF_020826845.1). NCBI lineage: Eukaryota > Metazoa > Chordata > Mammalia > Perissodactyla > Rhinocerotidae > Diceros > Diceros bicornis. Next base: position 11,298,885 of record NC_080755.1, on the reverse strand, counting down.
TAGTTTTGACCTCTCAGTCCCCTGAAAGAGTCTCAGGATCCCCCAGGTGTCTCCAAACTACACTTTGAGAACCTCTGCATTTAATCATTTGTAGATAATTCAAAAATATGCAGAATTAGCAATATAATGTTTGAGATATACAAGTGCTAAAAATGAAGAAAATGGAATGATGCACAACTTAGATGGTTTCATCTTGAGGGGAGATGGAGGGATATAACTGGGGAAAGGACCTGGGGTGATAATGTTTTGCTTTATGTGGAGTGGTGGCTACACCCATTATTTCATGATTCCTTATTTTTACACATATTGTATACTCCTATACATATCATATACTTCATAATTTTTCTGACTGGAAGAAAAAGACTATAGACCAATTATAAAAAGCATAAAATTTAAAATAAAGTATCTTTAAAGTAGGTGAGGAGATCATGCCAGTAAATTGGAAGATCATGGGGTGAATTAGATAAATCTTTTAAAAGACAGTCTTGGGCTATACTGCTTTTAGTTTGAGGAGGTGTGGCAGGCAGAATAATGTCCCCCCAAAGACATCCTCATCCTAATCCCCAGAACCCATGAATGTGTTACTTTACGTGGCAAAAGGGACTTGGCAGATGTGATTAAGTTAAGGATGGGAGATGATCCTGGCTTACCCAGTGGACCAGTGTCATCACAGAGTCCTTATAAGAGGGACACAGAAGGGTCAGAGTGAGGGCCAGGAGCAGAGAAAGAGAAGGAGTAATGTGATAAAGGGCTACAAGCCAAGGAATGCAGGCACCACTAGAAGCGGGAAGAGGCCAGGAACCCGAGCCTCTCCAGCAGCCTCCAGAAGGAGCCAGCCCTGCCCACTCCTTTTGGACTCCTGATCCCCAGAACTGTAAGAGTCTGAATTTGCATTGTTTTAAGCCACTAAGTTTGTAGTAATTTGTAACAGCAGTAATAGGAAACTAATTCAGAAGGGAAGAGTATTTTTGTTTGTTTTTATATACAAGACACTCAGTTACTAGGGAGGATGGTTAATATGTAACAAGTTTAAGTCCCCAGAGTGGGTGGGCCCTGAGTTCCTGAGCCGACCTACCGGGCGGTGACAGGATGCAATGGCTGCTAATAATACTGCCATGTGATGCGTTCAAGGAGGGGCGTACAGCCTTCTCCATCTAGTAACAGGCTAGTTGACATGTGAGTTTAGGTTGGAGGCTTCTCTTGACTTACACCATCTTCCTTCAGGGTGGAAACGGGCACCTCACAGCTGATTATAGATCATACCCCACTTGTATGTGTTTTTATCAGTGAGGACAGTTTTGTTTGACTTGGACAAGAACTTCCAGCCAAGAAATTGCCACCAGGGGTCTCCCTTCTTCAGTTTAAATGCCTTAGCCTGTGAGGAAGCATTTCCTTCTTCCTTAGTCCTCAGATTATAGAATCCATATGCCAGGTCATGAGCAGATTCGCTTTGTGAGGATATCTTGGTTTTGATTTAAGACCCAGACTTGAGGAAGACATTTAGGGAGAGTAAGATAAAAACTTTCATCCGTCAGAAAGGAACGTGAGGCAATGAGAAAGAGTTGTGATAGGATTATAGGTGAAAACCCCTTTTGATTCTGTAATTTTAATTTTTTAAAATATTGTTTCCTAAATGATGGCTAGTTAGTACCCCCTAAAGAGGCAGCAGGACCTGTCCCACATGAAATGTGTGTGTGATCTGTGGGGGAGGAATAGAGGAGGAAAGAAGAGTGGCTCCAGCAAGAAGGGTTTGGGGATTTTCAGGGGAATTTATGTTTTAACTTTAAATATAGTAGATTATTGTCATTAATGAATTTAACATTCACAGCCTCAACCAATCCCAACCCAAGAGGTTCAGGAGACATTGTAACACTATTGATTGTGTCTCTCTGAATCCTGAAAACCGCAAGATCTGTGTGTGGAGAAAACCTGTAGGCAGAGCAGCCCCTGACCGGGCATGTGTACCCTAGGACAACTTTGCTCTCTTCTTCTTTCTTCAAAGCTTTGGGGGGCAGACTATATCACAGTGCTATTTATAACGCTGGGGATTTACAGAGGTCTCTGACTTTCTCTCCCAACCTGAAGGGTCTGCTGTATCAGGTAGACTGACGGTGGATACTGTAACCAAACAACCTTCAGTGTCCCCAGGGAGTCAGCTTTCATCCAGGGCAGTTACAAGAAAATAGGGGAAGTCCTGCAAAGGTTCTCACTTTAGCCACATGATTCTGAAACTTTCCGCCCAGGAGCCTCTTGTAAAATGGAAATAATGCTGCCTACTTCTCTTTGAGCAGACTGTGTTATAGTCATGGGACCGTCCATGTCAGTCAAGTAACCATAGGGTGCCCTAAGCGACTGGTGTGAGTGTGTCTCAATACCACATGTCGATAGCACAACCATTCATTGAACCCTGGATCCTGAAATCCAGGCCCCGAAGCCAAATGACACTCATCTTGAGTCACTAAGCTGAAAGTAGGTTAAGGAAGGATACTTTCTCATGGGTTTGGACATGGTAGCAATTTAAGCACATCAATTGGCTAAAAACGTTCTTCAAATAATTAGCAGCTTAGTCACTAACAGATTTTGAACCAAAAGAGTCAAAACTAGCATAAAACCAGAATTATAGGATTTGCATGTCATAGTTGGGGACGCTCCTAAAGTCTCTTCCTCTCTTCACTGTTATAGGTTAGTAACTCCATCCCAGCTCGCCAGCAGCCAAAGAAATCAGGAATAGCCAGAGTCACCTTCAACTTGTACAAGCTGAATCCCAGGGATGTCATTGGCTGCCTCAACGTGAAGGCCACCATGTATGAGATGTACTCAGTGTCCTATGACATCCGGTGTACAGGGCTCAAGGCCATGCTGAGGTAACAGACTTTGAGGTCAGTTTGGGGGTCTGGAAACTGCACAAGGCACAGTCCAGGTAGCCAGTCCCCAGCTTGCTCCTCTGAGCTCCCAGAGCCCAGTCCCCCAGAGGTCCTGACCTGACCAGTAGTGTTGAAGTTCACTCTGATTCGAGTGGTCATACAGTAGTTTAACTCCTATGCCACAGACTTATTTCAGAAAACAGAAAGTCCTGAACCAAAATATATTTTTTTCTCCAAAGACCATTAAATACTAAATGAAACAAAAACTAAGTAATAACTATAAAGAAGAACCAAATTTCTTTCGCAAACTAGAGCTGTGCACTTTAAAACCTTCATTCTAAGCAATGACAGGTAAAACCAGAGCCGTGGAGACTCTGACCCGCTCTGCACAGAGCAGCTGTGCAAGCCTGGATAAGCACTCTTTTGCACGTATCTTCTGTATTACTGCCAACTGGCAGCTAGTGGTAAGGTGGCACTGGCACATTCCTTCTCCACATACTGCCAGGGCACCATCACCCCACAGGCTGGGGTCAGGCTGGCTACACAGCCTCACAGGGGAGCCTGCAGAAGACAGATTCCCCACTCCCTACCCCAGACCTATTTGAACAAATTCTGTATGTTCACCAGGGACACTCCCCGGCTGTAACGGGGACAGACATCCTGCCACTGAGCCCTGGACTGAGAGGGACACCTGCAGTCCCTCCCAGCTTTGCCTCTGAGCAACCAGCTGTGTGACCTTTAACGGGTTACTTAACTTCTCTGATCCTCAGTTTCATCATCTCTAAAATGAGAAGGTTGCCTCCAAGTTCTTTATGGTTGCTTTGGCTCTCAATACACCTAGCCCTCTAGTAAATTTGTCATTGATTCTCTACAGAACTAATTCTCCGTGGAGGGATGGGTAGAAGGAGAGAGACTGACAGTGGCAGAAGGTTTTCGAAGCCAGTCTAAAAAGATTGCAACTTCTGATATTCCAGTGCTCTCTGCATAGCCCCTCTGGGCAGGGGGGCTCCTGTTTCTCTGAGGTGCTGTCTCCTCTCCCCTGGCCCCGTGTGGACCGCTCTGACCTCCGCTGAGCGTAGCGCCAGGAGGGGGAACGCTGCAGAAATGCAACTGCTCTCCTCTGACGGGTCTCAGAGGCTGACGCCGGCGGTGGCTCCTGCATGGCCTCCGCGTCCCACTGAGAACCATCAACTGCCAACTCCTAGACAACAGTTGCTGTTGTAGTGCTGAAATCTTGAGCCCCCCCCCCCCCCCCCCCCCGCGGAGAGTTTCCTCTTTTGGCTGAGATGGGAGAAAATAGCTTTATTGCTTGATTTTTAAAGTGAGACAGGAGAGTTACAACAACATAGAAAAGTATAGTGAAGAAAGAAAACCTTACCCAAAAAGACAAATTTAGCCTTCTTGTCGCTAATTCTTACCATCTGATACATCTGATGGCACCACAGGCAGCCACAGAAGTCACAAAGGCCCCCAAATCGAAGGCTTTGCCTGCCAGGGCCCCGTTGTGGGATGCCGGGAGCCGGGGGCTCTCCTGACTAGCACAGCTGACCCCAGCCTTGGCTGTCCTCATGAGGTGATAGGCCTTTAAAACTGGAATAAAACCCTGTAGCTTTGGGCTCAATAGAGAATAAGAATTCGAGTTAGAGCTACTTTTCTCGTCTGAAATAACACGAATGCCAGGCTTAGCCTTAGGACTGAGATGTCACAACAGGGTCAAGTTGGGCTGTCCCAGCCGCCCTAAGCACACTGGGTCACAGGGTTACGCCTGCAGTTGGTGTAAGACTGTCCTTCCGCCTGACTTCTCCTTTGGCACCTGACTTGACTGATTTCAGCAACAAGCCCCACACCCCCGAGGCCGACAGGATAAGCCAGTGGGGCGGACAGCACAGGAGGTGTACTCTCAGGAGCGCAGCCTGCCTGCTCAGTGTCTTCTAGTCACTGAACAACAGGCCACTTTCGGAAGTGGCTACGGGAAGGCCTTGGCATCACCTGGGAGCTCACCAGAAACAGAGTCCCCGCTGCTGCCCAGACCTCCTGAATCAGCCCCGCGTGTCAGCAAGCCCCGGGGCGGGGGGCGGGGGCAGGGGCGTTCTTTCCAGCGTTCAAGCCAGCGGGCTGCCTGCTCTGAGCACACGTTTAGGGGGAGCAGGAGGTGCGTGTGGAGAATTCTCACGCCGTCTGCTCCTCGCTGGCCCAGAACTCCAAGCCTGACACGGGCCCTTGTCCCCTCTGTTGCAGGAGCCTGATGCGCTTCCTGTCCCATGCTGCCCAGGCGACCGGACGGTTTCTCATCTACACGGGCACATACATGCTCCGGATGCTGGGTGACACGGAAGAGCAGGCTTCTCCCGGGTCACGCTCCAGGCGAGGGTTCACGTGTGAATAGGGCTGCACGCTGCAGGGGCTCAGCCAGCTCTTGACACAAACATTCCCTCTCAGATGACGAATTTTGAAGATGCTTATGTTCTCAACCACATGCACTTGTAGGCTGCCGGGCACTTCTGCTCAGGAGTGGTACCCAGGTGGAAGAAATGAGGGCTGTGCAGCGGATGCCCGGAAGGGGAGGAGATGTGTAGGGGCCTCCGTGGGGGGAGGAAGGGGCCAAAGAGCAGGAATGTCTTGGGTGGCTAAGGAGCAGCACGCACACGCATTAGGCCTTTCCAGTTCCTCGCCTCCTGCAATAAACCAATCACAAGAGTTACTTTTAACATGTATAATACTTCTTGTGTCTCTTTCATCTCCCCCCAAAAAACACAAAACTTTCAAATAGAAGCAAAACTCAGCCAGAAATGTTCTGCTGACAGATGTAATCGTTTTTAAGTCTTTATTAGTTCTTGGTGCCACAGAAATAACGAGCTGTTAAATGTTACTATGGGTTGTTTTTTTTTTTATATAGGTCCTGAATGGGCCCAAAGGGACCCAAAAGCTTAAGGACCTGAATTTTTGGAGGTCTCCAAGCAACAATTTCAGTGTTTTTCTTTAAAAAAAGAACAAAACTACTGCTTGAGGGGCCGGCCCAGTGGTGTAGTTAAGTTCACACACTCCGCTGCGACGTCGTGGGGTTCGCAGATTTGGATCCCGGGCGCAGACCTAGGCACCGCTTGTCGAGCCATGCTGTGGCGGCATCCCACATAAAAGTAGAGGAAGATGGGCACGGATGTTAGCCCAGGGCCAATCTTCTTCAGCAAAAAGAAGAGGATTGGCAACAGATGTTAGCTCAGGGCTAATCTTTCTCACCAAAAAAAAACAAAAAAACAAAAAACCTGCTTGAAACCTAGACCTGATGCACGGTACTAGTGGACCACATCTTGACTTCCTAATGTCACCTGTGTTGTCAGTCGGGATTCTTGGTTGCAAGTGACAGAACTCTGACTCAGGCCGATGTGAGCCAAGAGGCAGCCAAGGATAGCAGCAGTTGCTCTAGCTGCAGGTGGCACTCAAACAAGGTGGCCAGGCATTTATCTCTCCATCTGTCATCTCCGTCTGACACGGTGCTTCCCCACAAGGGCCTGCTTTCCTCTGAGTTGGTGTCACCTTCAGGCAGGCCCTCCTCACAGGGAAGTGCGATGTTGGCCCCCACAGCAGGAAGTCCTGGAGCTACATCCCAGGGGGACCCCTGGATCAGGCCCCTCCCCACTGCAATCACAGCAGCTGGCATGACACACAGGGCCACTGTCCTGCAGACAGGGAAGGATAAGCCCCAACCACATGAATGGGGTGGGGGCAATGTGGCTCCCCAAAGGAAATGGGGGTGCTGCTACTAGAATAAGGGGGAACAGATGCTAGGAGACAAATCTATTCCTTTTCAGATCTGTGATTTTCCTGTTAAGAAATGCCCAGAGGCCTTTCTCCTTTCCTGCTGACAGCTCAGGCACAGTGAAAAGATGCCACCTGTTGTCCCAAAACCCTAGAAGCAAAGAATGCCCCGCTCCATTCCTGCAGCTCCTGCCCACTGTCAAACCTTTCCTGGGAGCCTAGACTTTCCCTCCTTCACCAACACAGTCCAGAGCCTCCTTCTGCAGTCCCCGTGACCCGTGTCCACCCCAGTCCTGGGCTCACACTCTTTCTGAGCTGCCCGCTTGGAGAAGCCGGCCCGGAACCAACGCCCCGCAGGCCGGAGAGGCCGGAGTAAAGGCACCGCAGCAGCGTTCCTCAGAACACGGCCTCTCTGTTTAACACAGGGGAAAAACAGGAACTTTTAGCATCACCCACCCGCCTTCTGTTTCTGCTATCCTTCAGAACAAGACACTGCTGCTGGTAGAGGGAGTTTCACCAATATTGCTGAGACGCAGCCCTGTGCTGTCCTGCGAGAGCCTCCCTCATGGAGCTTTCCTATATAAGGAGCTCTGCTGAGAGCCCTTCCCGCCGCGGGCCAGCCGGCCGAGGAGACGGAAGGAGGCCCCAGGAACTGCGAGCATCAGTCTCGGGATCCGGGGCCAGCCAGCCATGCTTTCTGGCACCTTCCGAGGAGCGCTGGCCCCTGCCCCTCGCTGACTGGGCTTGCGTCACTTCCCAAGGATTCGCAGTCCTGGAAAGTGCCTGCCTGGCTTCCAAAAAAGGAATTTTCACTGAAGTGCCTGATCCCGCTGCCTCAGCTGCCGCCCCCCCTTGGCGTGTCCTTTTCCTCACGGTATCCAGAGGGCACCCCGGCCTATTTTAAGGTGGAAATTAAGCAAAAGGAGAATATAGAAGTGTCATCTCATCATCAAAAGGAGGATTAATTCAAAAGAAGGACTACTTAGAGTTTGGGAGTTTCCGAGCACCCTGCAGCCTTCCACTACCCTGTATGTCCCTGACTTACTGGGATGGCCCGGGGTGGAGCAGCCTCTGCAGCACCCGCAGCGGAGCCTCAAAGGGCTTCTAGGCTCTAAAGCACGAAGGCTGATTTTGCTGAGTCAAACGCTTCAGAGGGCCCTTCATGAGACTTTTGATAGAGAAAACTGGCAGAATTAAAACGGCTCCATTTACGTGAAGGGTCCCCACAGGTGCAGCTCCCTCTCGTCTCTGGTTCGGATTAGGCAACGTGCATTCCAAAAGCGGCACTTTCTTGTTCTAATCTTAGTTTCTCCACAACCCACATTTAGCCCACTAGCCCAGAGAAAGGCGCGGTCCCCATGGTGAGCAGGAATGGGCCGGGGTGGCTTCAACCACAGCTCTTGGCACGGGCTGCTCAGCAAAACTCCACCAAGCATGGACTCTGTGGAGAAACTGCTGCACGGTTTTTGATGTCACCCATAACTAAGTCATTAGCTGAATCTGCTCGGGTGGCATGTGTCCCTTTCAAGGGCTCAGGGTCTTTCCACGTGCCCTCGATTTACTGACTTCTGGAATCATAATTCAGAAAACAGGAAATCATTCCTGTGAGCTCAGGGTTCGTGATCCTTCCATGTCTGAGTGCACCTTGATATTTATTAGTGTGCCCGCCTTTTGAGGTGCACATACACAGTTGGCTCCACACCCCCACATGTCCTGGCTGTCTCCACCGCATAATCAGGTGCACTTTCTGCCATGAGCAGGGAACAGAGTACAGGCCTGGCATGAACTGAGGATGTTGAATGAAATATTCTAAAAGCCATTACCTCATGGCCAAAGGCCGACTCTGGTTAAAATCACCCTGCTGTGAACAGACTTCCCTGTCCCAAGTCTCTTTCTTTATCTGAAAAATTAGGATCAAAACGAGGTGGTCCAGGAATTCCATTCCCAGACAGATTTTCTTGGCACTTCTCCGTTCTCCTTTTGCCAGACACAGGCGGGCCAGACGCAAGGCCAGCCTGACTCTTCTTAGTTCACACAGTTCTACTCTCCTTCCATCCCTGGCGAAGGCGTCTGTTACCTGGCTGGCCCCTGGGCCCCCAGTCAGTGGCATTGCTGTAGGCTTTTTCAGACTAGGATCCTAAATCTGAGATCCATTTCCTCAGAGGAAAGTTCTCTCTCTCCTCACACAGCGCAGCTTTTCTTCCTACCCAGAGAAGTGAGGTGGGCACATCACCCATGGCCTACCCTGCACCTGGCCCACCTGGGGACACCAGGTTGCTTTCCTTCAGTGCCCCAGACCTGTGAGGATGTGGCCTTTCTCCGGGAAGCTGGACCCAGCGTGCTTACCGCCCAGAAGGAGCCACAGACTGTGATCTGCCCCCACATCTGAGGGGCGCCCTTCCCATTCAGGGGGTCTCCTGTCTCCTGCTCCCGCTCCTCTGTGATAAATAAATTGTATGTAAAGAAAACTGTGGACAGCATCTCCTCTCCCTTCTGCTACCTTTCTCTTTTTTGACTCCTGTTCCTTGCTACAATTATCTTAGTAATTACTCAAAGTAGTAGGAACCACCCTCAGATGAACAATTGCAAACACCTGGCGTGTCCTGGGGGCTCTTACTTTTGTTGCCCCCTGAGAAAAGCACAGCTCCAGGGGACTCCTGTGCTGGCGCCTCAGACAGGGCCAAGGTGGAAACCTGCTATCACTGGCCTCCAGCTGCACGACTGCCCCCAACTCTTAGAGCAAGTTTAAGTCTCCGTTCACAGACTCAAGTGGGCAGGGAGGGGAGCTCCTCCCTCCAACATTTGTGTGCGTGGTAAATATACATAACATTTAAAGAACTGTGCTTTTTACATCTGATTGTCAGCGCACTACTTTTAATTTCAAGCCTCTATTCCGCTGAGTGGTCTCCCCCCACCTCACACCCCAGGAGTTCACTCCAGGCCTTGGGGGGCTAATGTGCCAAGACACTGGGGCACATACTTTGACCCTCAGTGATCGTGTCCCACCCAGGCCTCACCCAAGATGCTCAACGCTGTGACTTTTGGAGAGCAGTCTGTGAAGGCCATACTGCATCTTCCCCACCCCTCCTGCCCTGCATCTTCATGCCACCGCAACCTGCGCTGCTGGGAACCAGGTCTGCCCTGGCCTGGCCACAGAGGAGAACATTCTGTAGCTCCATGGCCAGGCTAGGGCAGAAGGGATCCCCCACCCACACAGCCACTGTCTGGGGCTTCTGGTCTGTACAGGGTATGCACAACTCAGAAGTACACTGGTGAGAGAGCACAGGTTCTTGCGTGTCAGTTCCCCAGTCTTCTAGGGGGACTGTGACCCCCACCCCCGTCCCTGACTCCAGGATCTAGAATCTGACTCTTCCTAAAAGTGCTCCATCTTTTCTAAGTGAACCTAGCCTCTCCCTCATCCTGCCAGTTCTCCCCTTCTGTTACTGCCTCAGCATCACAGAGGCTGGGCTGGAAACTCAGGACCCCACCAAGAAGGCTGGGGGCAGGGGGAGCAGAAAGACTATGCGCACGTTGAAACCACCATCTGGGTCACAGATGCTGTGCTGCACATTCTCCGCACCGGGCTGCCCTTGCCCTCTCGGACCCGATTCATGGAATGCGATGGGAGAAAACAATTAAGATGGGCTTACTTTCAAGCCACACACCAACACTGGCCTCATTGGTGTAGAGTTAGACCTCAAACAACACAAAGTAAAAACCTAGATGTTGCTTTGACGTATCCCTGTACCTGATAAACCAGCGTTCACTCCAAATAGGACTTTGTTTTAGAAAAGATCGCCTCTTCCCTCAAAGGAGGGGCCTGGCCCAGGTGAGGGCATTAGGATCTGGAGGATGGCTCCTGAGGGCCGAGCTGTAGTCACAGCGCGAGTCACAGATGTCATGAGTGTGTGCAGAGACCCTCCCGCCCCACACCGGCGCCTCGTGCTCTCTCCTCACCCCTGGTTTGAACACTTTCAAGGACGACATCCCTCACAAAGCCCGCTGATTAGTCACAGATGTCATGAGTGTGTGCAGAGACCCTCCCGCCCCACACCGGCGCCTCGTGCTCTCTCCTCACCCCTGGTTTGAACACTTTCAAGGACGACATCCCTCACAAAGCCCGCTGATTCTGCTTGTGGACAGTTTTGTTAGTTTTGGATTTTTTAGCCATGTATCTGGGTCCCTAAAACTTGCACCCACAGGTTCTACTTCTGCGCTCTTGAGTTATAAAAAATAAAACCTACCTACTTCCCCAAGCAGTGCCTTTAATGCTTGATCACAGCATCTCCCCCAAAGTACCCTGCCCCAGTCCCTCCCATCCTTTCCCCAGTGGCCTGGGCAGTGACCTGGGCCCTCTGCTCTGCACCGCCAGTGTCCTCTTATGTCCGGGGTTCTGGCCCTTCCTTGGACCAACTCCCAACCTAAAGGGAGCGCTCCGCGAATCCGGATTCTTCTCGTTAACTTCTTTTATTTCCCCTGCTGTCTCCGCCAGTGTGGACGCGACAAGTTCAAGAACAAGCCTTCCCGTAGGAGCAGGACAAGGGAGCCGGTCTCCCTGGCTGTGCGGGTCCCGCCTCAGAACGGGCTGCTCAGGAGGGTTCTGGGGCGAGGGCCTGAGGGGCGCTGGTGGGGAGGGGGTGTCGGGGGAGAGGCTGCGCGCCTCCTGGGGAGGCTCGCGGGGGGGCACAGCTGGCCCCGGGGCGCCCGGCTCCGAGCGTCAGCGGCGGGATCTCTCTAGGACCCCTCCCAGAGCGACTTCCAAACCCCTGGGAGGCGACAGGAGGAGCCCCCGCCTGCCTCCTCCTCCCTCGGACCTGGAACGCCGCTGGCTCAGGCTCTGAGCCGTGCTGGGACCTTCAGAGCGGCCTTTGAGCGATGTTAGGGTGTGCGTGTGTGAGCATGCTGTGTGCGTGTTTGCGTGTGCGCGCTCATGTGTGTGCACCGCGTGCTGTGAGCCTGTGTGCGCGTGTGTGCATATGTGTGCATGTGTGCGTGTGCCTGTGTTGTTAGAGGAGAGATGTGAAACTGCTGAATAGTTCTTGTGGAGGTAGGAGGGGAGGAAAATCCCAAAGAAGCTCTATTACTTTCATTATAACGTTATTTAAATATGTACAAACATAAAATCAGATATGAACGCTTTATGCTGATAGCTTCTATACAACCATTTTTAAAATTCACCTAATAAATATAAACAAAAATTAAAAAACACTAAATTCAAATTAACATTAATTTAACGGCGTAGATGTTGCTTGCTGAAATTAAATGGCATCTTGCAATGAGACTGTGACCTACTGTATGAGCGCTCAATTCTCCTGTCACCTTGTTTCTTCAGGCTACTGCAGAACTTTTCTTCATTCAGCCACCTTCACTTGACACTTTCCCACCATCCACCAGCACTGAGAAGAGCGTCTTCACATAGACAGTGCTCAGTAAACGTTGGTCAATGGAACAAGCAAATGAAGGAAGGCCCCTCTGCTCTTTTCTTGGTAAGATTGTTTGGCACACTGCAATAACAAGCACAAAAATATGCAGAGGACTGAAATACACATACATGATATGTAAAGTTATCGTCTAAATTAAAATACAGTATAAAACTTCTCGGAGTGAGAATTAGACGCCCACTCAGAGAAACCTGGCTTTAGTGGAGACTGCAGTGTGAGGCCCCACGACCACAAGGCTCTCATTCTCCCTCCACCTGGCTGACCACCAGGCATGACCCTGCCATAGGCAGGGCACAGCCTCCCTGTGCGCCATTTTGAATCTATATAATAAAAGTACAATATCCACTCACTCCAAATCAGATCTCAGGCTGGTTGTGAGGGTGAAACTTCACAAAGACTGTGAGAACATTTTTTAAAGTTATAAGAGCTATTCAATTGCAAATGACTCAGATTTGTAGATTTCCGCCTCCTATTATCCCGTAGAGAGAATGATTTCAAAGGAAGGAAAAAACCAATATCAACTGCATTTTTTTTCATTTCCTTACATTTTATTTTGGGGATTAAAAATAACTTTAACCTAATTATTTCAACAACAAAAAAGAGTGGCTTATTATTGGTAGTGACATAAATTTTGGTTCATTCAAGGTGAAAATACTAAAAACATATTTCATCAGAATGGCAATCACATTGCCACATGTTTCCAAAAGGACTCCCTTTTAGAGCTACAAACTGAAATATTTACAGTTGAAATAAATAATATCTGGGATATGCCTCAAGATGCTTTGGAGTGTGTGGAAAGTAGATGAGAATATAGATGAAACAAGATTACTCATGAACTGATCATTGTTGAAGCTGGGTGATGGGTACATGGGGGTTCACTGTGCTATTTTCTCTACCTTTGTGTATGTTTAATATTTTCCATAATAAAAAGTGTTTAAAAATCAAGCATTTTCAGACAAACACATTTCATAGAACTTCAGGAAAACATTCATATAGAATATGATATTCCAATGAAGTGTTTTGACTTGGTTTTCATGAGCTGGAGATACAACAATTTCAACTAATGGTCCTGCTTGTTCTAAAATATGTATCTATTAAAATGAGAAAATTTTTTTGGAAAACGTAAATCAAGGCAGTAAAAGCTTATCAAGGGAGCTTCAACTGTTTCACATAAAAGTGTTTTAATCATTTTCTTAAAATATAAGATTCATGTCCTCTGTTGAAGATAGTTTTATAGTTTTTGTTGATTTCATAAAGCTGGAAAAACATCTGACATAACATAGCAACTTTATCTAGATATTCAAGAAAAACTGTTTCAATAAGAAATATTTACTTGAGGGGCTGGCCTGGTGGCGCAGTGGTTAAGTGCGCATACTCTGCTTCAGCAGCCCAGGGTTTGCAGGTTCAGATCCCCGGCACGCACCTGACACACCGCTCGTCAAGCCATGCTGTGGAGGGGTCCCATATAAAGTGGAGGAAGATGGGCACAGATATTAGCCCAGGGCCAGTCTTCCTCAGCAAAAAGAGGAGGATTGGCATGGATGTTAGCTCAGGGCTGATCTTCCTCACAAAAGTAAATAAATAAATGAATAAAAATAAAAAATAAAAATAAAAAAATAGAAATATTTACTCGAAAATTCCACTGGATTTTGTATAGAAGGGCCAATGTAATGTTTAGGAAAAGTCTAGTTCAGCCAAAGTTTTGGAAAATTTCCAGAGGTCTAAGTCACTGTCTAAATCACCTTACTTAAATTACTTCTGGATAATGCAACAGAATCTGTAAATCAGGAATTGCCTTAAATCTTCCTTAATAAAGTTTTTATTTACTGCAGCTGTCACACAGTGTTCTTGAGAACTGACTAATATGACTGACAAGCTGGGAGCTGCAGTAAGAGGACTAGCTGGGCCTCGATGGACAGTTTGCAGGGCTAGAGCTGAAAAAGTGGCAGGAGAACCGTATCATGCTTGTCTGTTCACTCTAATAACACGCTGTGGAATGGAAGTCCTTAAAACTGTGGAAAAGAAAAATTTTCTTTAGAGATTTTGAAATTATAAATTATGATCTAATAAAGGTGCAAATACATCCTTTAGTTTTATAAGAAAGAAGATTTTTGGTTATTAAAGATGATTAATTCTATAAATTATAAAAGTGATCAAATATATAAAATAAAATAAACTACGAGGTAGAAGCAGAAGATACTGTAGAAAAGAAGGTATATGAAACATTATTTGGAGATAAACACACTGAAATTTCAATTCCAGGAGAAAACTTTTTTTTCTATTGATTATGTCTAATCAATTACATTAAAGTGCATTTGTGGTTTGATGACGAAAGTGAAAAATGTAATAACGTTTTATATTATTTCAGGTTATTGAATCACAAAATGTTGCCAGGTGATGCATATGAGGCTCCATGGCTTGAAAATGAATAAAAATAAGATGAAGCTAATTAAATATGGCATTCCAGTAAACTGTTTTCATCGCTTGGTTAATAACAGAGATATTGAATAAAATCTTAGGCAGTATTAGAAATTCTAGAAGTCTTTTGAATGGATTTGCTGTTAGTTTTGTAGAATGAACATCAGGAGCAATATCATTGATGAAAAGAGCGTTTCTCCATACAAGTCACCCGCTGTCTATTATTGTCACTGGGAGACTTTGGAGCATTTCCTGTGTCAAATTGTGGCTCAGACAACAGCATCATTTAGCTTGCAGCACCGAGTCATAGAGGGAGATCACATTAACATTTACTAGAAATCAAAAAGGGATTAGAAATTACTAAAATGATTTGACAAACAAATTATGCTACAAATTATATGACTTGATTAGAAGCTTAATATATAGTTTTGTTTAGCTAGGAATAAAAAGAAATTGTTTTGTATCTTGGTTGATTGATTAACATATTACTGTACTAGTTCTTGACATTTTTAAAATATCACCCTGTGTTTGCTGGGCATAGATTTTTCTTGAAGGCTCATACAATATCTAGGTGCTAGTTCAAGTTCTGCTATTTTGCTAGATGTGTGACCTTGGGAGAGTTATTTAATGTCTCTGAGATTTAATTTCCTCATCTGTAAAGTGGGTGTAACGTTATGTTTTCTGCCCACCAACAATGTTATAAGGATCGAATAAGAAAGTAGGTATTAAAACAGGCTGAAAATATTAGTACAAACACAAACAATAAAATTTTATTAAATAATGACAAGAGTATATGTAGTTCCTGATGGCTGCAAAAAATAACAAAAACAATAACAAAAATATCTACAGCAGGTCACAAACATGAGAAAAATAGGTTATAAAAACAAACATCAGATTAACTCAGTTCCTCAGACATGAGAAATAGTTTCCTCCCTGTTACTCTTACAGTAGACTTGTCTCTAAGCTCCTGGGGACTGGGTTATTTTCCCCCCTCCTGGTGAACACGGCCTTGCCGGGTACTGGAGCCCCACGATGGCAGGCTTGACATATTAGCAGATAGGACCTGAGTCAAGCCTTCCGTGTGCATGCCAGGCCTGCCTCTGGCACTCTTGTGACCGTCATGACAACAACATGCCCAGGTAGCTGCTGCCCCTTCAGCAGGGCCCCAAAATGAGACACACAGACCAGGTCTGATCCTGCCCCGCAGCCTGGAGCCACACTCAGTTGACCTGCAGCCCCAAGCAGCCAGGTGGCAGCCAGAGAAGAAAGAAAAGAAATACCTTTCGTTCAAGCCACTGCGTTTTGGGGGTGGGTGGTTGTGCAGGATCATTCAGCAACAGCAAACGCAGCCCCCAGATGCCAGAGTCCAGCACTCGTCTTAGTTGTCTTGGCTACGGGTTTCTGTGGGCTGTTACTTCTGTCTGCAAAGCATCCCTTCCTAAGAGAAGGAGCCCAACACAGAGACCAAAACCAAATAGAAACTGAGAGAGAGCAAAGGTCCAGCTGGGTCAGGGCCCTCTGCTCCCGTGGTGCCCATGACGGCAGCCCATCTTCCATCGCCTGTTTCCAGCAGGGTGCGATGCGGGAAGAACAGTTATTCTAGACAGGTCAAGCAGAAGCGGGTTTGCACAGGGTGCTCACAGTCATTGGTCATCGGAAGGGCTGGGGTCAAGGCTGCATGGGCTGCTGCTCCTGCCATGACTTCCCCCAACAACCCCACTGGCTCTGAGGTGGAGGCGGCAGCAGTGCCGAGCACCCTGGGGTCCTGCTGGGAGGCAGAAAGAGCGGGGCGGAGAGTTCTGCTTCCAAACCAGGCCCAGGAGCATCTAACTGGCCAATGGCCATTTGCATCTAGAACCCTTGCCACAGGGAAGTTTGGGAGCTGCAGTTCAACTTTCCAACCTCTCCATCTAGAAGGAGGGAGGTTTTAGGGGCCCACAAGAGAGTCTCTGGCCCCTGTTAGTTCAGGTATATTCCAAATAACTCCTTCAAATTTTTTAATATTTTTAATATTACAAAAATACTTCCATGGTTTGAAGATAGTTGTGTTTGATTTTGACAATAATGTAGTTAAGATCAACATTATTGTGATTTCTCTACACATTAGGAAACCTAGAATCTAGAATTTAAGTGCTTTTCTCAAAGTCCTACCATTGCCAGCCCAGGGCTCCAGACGCCTTGACCCACCTCCCTTGGACTCCAAGAGCTGGCAGATGCTGTTCCAATATGTGGAGAACACGGAGGCTGGACCAGAGCTTGGCATGTAGCGTCAACCATACACACTTGGGAAGTGAACACACTTTACACGGAGAAAGAAAGGTGTAACAGAAATTCAATATGCTATCTTCAAAGTATCTGATTTATTTCCCCATTTCTTCCTGGAAAGGGCAAATGAAAACATTTACTATAAATCTGACACACACACACTCTTTTGTTTCTTTTTCTTTCTTTTGGGAAACAGGTATACTCAAGATTTGTTTAAGAAAATACTTCTGGGGCCGGCCCCGTGGCTTAGCGGTAAGTGCACGCGCTCCACTACTGGCGGCCCGGGTTCGGAACCCTGGGCGCGCACTGACGCACCGCTTCTCCAGCCATGCTGAGGCCGTGTCCCACACACACCAACTAGAAGGGTGTACAACTATGACATACAACTATCTACGGGGGCTTTAGGGAGAAAAAGGGAAAAAAAGGAGGAGGATTGGCAATAGATGTTAGCTCAGGGCCGGTCTTCCTCAGCAAAAAGAGGAGGATTGGCATGGATGTTAGCTCAGGGCTGATCTTCCTCACACACACAAAAAAAAAAAGAAGAAGAAAATGCTTCTACATGGGTGATGGATACATGGGCTTTCATCATCCTAGTCTCTAATTTGTGTATGTTTAAAATTTTCTGTAATGAAAAGGTGCTTTTATTGATTGATTTTTTCAATGCTCCCTCCCTCCCAGGGCACTGTGAATAAAGCAAGCCCTTCCTCTAACCACAACTCTGATGATGGCCCTGCCACTTGGGCAAGGCGGACTGCCAAGGTTTCTGGAAGAAGACCTGCCTGCCTGACTTTGTCTGCTCCAGGCTTAGCTTTCAGTCAAGGCAGACCAGGGACACCTCAGGTCTTACTACAAGGAAGATGCTTCCTTTGGGCACATCTTCTCTGCGGAGCATTTGCTGTCCCTCCCCTCCGATGGCACTGAGGTCAGCATCTGGCCAAAGTGTCTGACCTGCACACCATGTTCCCCGCATGGCCTGCCACACAGACCCTGGCAATGACAGGGTGGATCTGACCTCAGCACATTCCAGAAATGGAAAAGGAATCAAGGGCGCCCACATCGTCCCCAGCTATGACGTGTAAAAGACATTCTTTCTCCTCTTGGTATCCTCATGCCACATTTTCACTGTCCCTAGAACAACAGTCAGGGGCAGGGCTGGGCATCCTCAGCTGTCCTGGCATCTCTCACCTGCTGTGGCATTCCTCCGGCCTGTTGCTGGCTGTCAGCCCTGGTCTAGAAGGCAGATGGCCACATAAAAATAGTCGGGGAGCCCTTGAGGTGGCACTTCTCCAGCTGTTCTGTGAGCGGGAGCCAGATGAGAGGGTGGAGAAGGCATGGCCTCTGTCAGGGCCTTGGAGCAGAGGCCAGCTGCTCAGTGCATCCTCACGGTGGGTGAGCGCAGGCTCTTGTCCAGCAAGGATACATGGGAAGGGCAGGGCCAGGAGAATATCTCACCAGACAAGGAAAGCCTTCTGACTCCCCGCACTGGCCTTCCCTGGAACGAGCACTAGACAAATGGTTCTTCCTGTTTCCTCAGTTTCCAATCAATCCTATTGCAGCTGAAACAGTTCTGTTGCACTGTGCCTGTATAAACACAGCCACAGAGCTCCAGGGCCTGCTTCTCGTTTAGAAGCTAGGGTCTAAGCTACGGGGAGTTAGTGAGCAGCAGGCGCTGAGTTTCAATAGAGCAAGATAAGTAAGTTCTAGAGATCTGCTGTACAACACTGTACCTATGGTCAACAATAATACAGAGTATGCTTTGCTAAGAGGGTAGATCTCGTGTTAAGTGTTCTCATCACAATACAATAAAGTAAAAAAAATAAAAAAAGAAGCTAGAGTGTAAACACGTGGCCAGGACCAGTTACTTGGCCTCTCAGATTTGGTTTGCTCATCTGTAAAAGTGTGAACAATACCTTCCTTGGAGAGGACCATCATTAGATGAGATGCCTCGGTGGGAGCACCAGGCTCCCCCTGGGGCACTGCGCACACTCAGCACGGATGGCTTTGTCTCTCCCTGACTAAACGAGTGAGCCATGCAGCATATATCTGGAAATTAGTCACAATACACTTTAGTTAGGGAAGGGCTAAAGAACTGGGGGATGAGCTGTTACGGTGGGTGGGGAGGGACGTTTTCTGAATCACTGGGCCAGCTGAGAACTGAGGGAGAGGTTGCTACAGAATTCCTGAGAACAGCTGAGACAGCTGGGAGGGGAGTGGGCTCTCAGCCTGAACTGAGTGAAACTCTCCAAATAGCCTTCATTTTACTGTAGAGAAGAAACAATAAGAATCTCACGTTACTTTGGTTTGCCAGTTTACGGCTCGCAGGCATCTTGATATTCGTTATCTCATTGCTTTCCCAGCCAGCCTGTTAGGCAGAGAAAGCGCCCACCCCACCCCAGAGCCTCAGGAAATGAAGCTGCAGGGCTTGTCAAAGGGAAGGCAGGGCGGGACCTCCTACCCCACCTTCCCATCACGCCTTCTATGGAACATTCGGGGCCAAGACTATGACTAGATACAAAATTCAGGTGCTAAAGGGACCAGCAGGGAACGACTAGAAAAGGAATTCAGGCAAATAACTGGTTGATCATAACCAGTTGTGAACCATTCTGATTCTATTTTTAAAACGCCATCTGAATTTATATTTAACTGTGAGAAAACCCTAATAAAAACCTCTTTGTTTAGGGAAGCATTATTAATTTTTTTCCCCATCATAATATTCTGGGTCCTCCTTTCAGAAAGGAAAGCCTTTCTGTCCTATAAAATTTCTGCCATTCTATTTTCTTCTTTCATAATCACTTACAAAGTGCATTTGCATGTTAAGTAATATGCTGAATATTATGGACAACATACAGGAAGTCTAGTCTCTAACCTTAGGAATTTATAATTTAATCCAGGAGATAAGACTTCTAAATGTTGAACACCTGGACAATCTGATCATGGGCATGATGATGTGGTTGGTGCAGACATGTAGGGGCAAATGATAAGTTCAGTTCCAACATACCTGCATGGTGATGTCATGTCTAGCTGGAATCTGGGACCAGAAAAAGAGCATACGGACCATTCCAGCCTGGAGGCGGGGATGATGCAGATTAATTTAATTTAATCCAATCCACAGGGGTAAGTAGCAAAAAACCAAAAATTCCCATTTGTGCCTTTAGTTGTGAAAGTGCAGCACAGCTTTAAATATCTTTCCTGGCACCTTTCATTACATAACAGCCCAATTGGTTATAGGAAGGACTGGAAAAAAGATGAATAGGTCCAAAAGATCCAGAGATGTCCAGGGGCAGGGACAGTCAAGCCACAAGTGCCAGGAGGAGGTGAGGAAGTGGCCTCAGGGCTTCTTACAGAGGTGGGGGGAGGGGGTCCCAAAGGTGGATGGAGCATCTTGTCAGGGGTCCAAGCAGAAGATACAAGTGGGAATCGGACCAATGGGCAGAGATGGCAGCCGGGGAGCACAGGAAACAAGAAGTGGGGCTGCACAGGGAGAGGCTCCAGCTCCTAGGAAGGCTCGGGTGGCATGGAGAGACCTAAGAGACTCAGGCCAGGCGACCCATGGCAGCCTCCAAATCTCAGGGAAACAAAGTTCCGTGACTGGAACCAAAGGCCAGGGTTCAGAGCGGAGACAAATGAAATTAAATCTTTTCCATGAATGACACCGCAAAGCAAAGACAAAGGTAACTAATCAACAGACACAAGTTCTGGTCTATAAGATTTTTATCACACACACACAAACGTGTATCCTGGCATGCATACAAATGTTCATTGGGTTCATCAGGAATAAGGTGCTGGAAACTACTGGTCAACCTTGGGCTGCGGAGGTGGAGGTCTCAGGATATCCAGGAAATCCCACTTCCCTGGGACTTTGTGCACAGCTCGGCTCAGCGGTGTGGCACAAGGTCCACTCATTGCCCCAAGGCTGGCTTGCATCGGTGGCTTCTCTGCTCTCCAGCTTAGAAGCTATGTGGTCGCCCCCACTGTTGGATCCTCCCAGCCTTGATGGAAGATCCCACGTCTTAGCAGAAGGAGCCCTTTGGGTCCTGGGCATCTGGCTGGTCGTTTTCATGCTTTCCTAGGGAGTCTGTTCTGCCTGTACAAGTAAGTCCTGTTGGAATTCTCCTTCAGCAGTGTTTCCCCCATACCGGCCCTCTCACAGACTTATGGGCAGCCTCCTTAATTCATTTTCATCACTTTCTTCCTTAATATTAATATGAAAAAAGTTTTCCAAGTCATTTAATAGTAAGAATGATGGCAATCACTATTTGCTCCCAGCACATCACATTATCATAATTGTTTTTTTAATCTGCTGCAGATGTTACTAAAACTTCATGAGGATTACAATCAGTACCTAACACAGTGTCTGGGATGTAGTAAGTACTCAATATTTATTGAAGAAAAGAGTGAATAAATGAATGAATTGTCATTAAACACTCAAAACAGAATCCTACAACAGAACCAGACAGAACAGACTGATACTGCCCTGACCATGGAACTTTGATCCCCTGGGGCCTGCCAGTGGGCAGGTGCAGCAGCGCAGAGGGAGAGCCCTGGAGAGACAGGCACAGGTGCCGCCCCCAGGGGACGATACCTCTGTGAAAATGTGCAGCCCGTGTTCTCTACATTTCTCCTTCTCCCTTCAAGCCTGGTGGTCTGTCTGCCCTTCTCTGTGTCTGTCTCTTCCCTTTTCTCCTCTTCCTGCCCTCTCTCTTCTCTTTCCTGAACAAAAGACAGAACTGAACACGTTGTCTGTTATATCAACCAGGTAAATATTTGTATTACTTTAAATAAAAGGTGATTGAGCATATATTTCTCTATCACACACACAAAACAACTAACTTCCAAATCACATAATCACTTAGATCAATTTCTATTTTACTTACTATAAACTTAATTTTTTTTTTTTTTGGTGAGGAAGATTAGCCCTGAGCTAACGTCCGTTGCCAATCCTCCTCTTTTTGCTGAGGAAGATTGGCCCTGGGCTAACATTCACACCCATCTTCCTCCACTTTATATGTGGGACACCTGCCACAGCGTGGCTTGATAAGCAGTGCGTAGGTCCGTGCCCGGGATCTGAACCTGTGAACCCCGGGCCGCTGAAGTGGAGTGTGTGAACTTAACCACTACGCCACTGGGCAAGCCCCCCAAACTTAATTTTTTATAGCCCAATGGCCTCAACAAAACAAGGTCATCTTCTACTACTCTGGGACTGAGAGGTGCGTTTATGTGGTACATACACCGAGCCAAACGTGTTGAGTGCCTGCTCTGTGCCAGATACCCAAAGAAAAGACTCCTTACGTATCCATACACAGCCTGCCCAACAGTCCTGTAAGGGTGGAGGTATAGCCCCATTTTCCCATGTGGCACAGCTGAAATTAAATCCACTCTGTCTGACCTCAGAGCTCCACGAGGCACTAGTCTCAGCTACCTCTCTTTATTAGCAGGAAGGTAAGGTGCTCTAACATTCCCAAGGAGAGGACGCTGCAGAAGTCACATAGAAAGGGACACAGAACACTTTGCAAATGAAACTGTCAGGGACAGTCTCTGTAAGAAGGGTGTGGATAAAGTGGCCCTGTGGGGCACAGAGCTGTGTTAGGGCAGTTTCTATCACTACCAGGGCAGTGCCCCAGGTCGGACCCCGGGCAGAGCTGGTGGGAGTGTCCTTCCCTTCCTCAGTGACATCCTGGGTCCCTCAGAGGCTGCCTCCACTTCTCTAATCCCTTCTCCTCTAATCAGGTCTGGGTCCCAAACCTTCATTCACACAAACCAGAAGTCACGCCCCTGCCAACTGAGGCTCTAAAGGCTTTCTTCTCTAGGGGAGGGACAAAGGCTTTGTCTCCCCCTCAAAGAATTCCAGGCATCCAGAGATGGGGGAGGAGGTTTGCGAGGGGGTGGGTGAGGATCTCCTTCCTCACTAAGTGATTCTCATCCTCAGGTTGTGCTAAGCTCCCTCCTGCACCCATTCTCTGCCCTCTTTCTAGAAAGAGGACTGACAATATGTGTCTAAATCCTTTTAATCATATCATTTGACCCAGTAATTCCACTTCCAGGAACCAATTCAATTCTAAATTCAAATACTATTTCATGCACAAAGATGTTTGTTGAAGCGTTATTGATAATAGTGGAAAATAGGAAACAAGCAAAATGGCCAAACGTATGGGAATAACTAGAATACACTATAAAATGCTGTGCAGCCATTAAAAATTTTTTTTTTTCCTGAGGAAGATTCGCTCTGAGTTAACATCGGCTGCCAATCTTCCTCTTTTTGACCACAGCATGGCCACTGACAGACCAGTAGAGTAGGTCTGTGCCCAGGAACGCTGGCTGCCCAAAGTGGAGTGCACCAAACTTAAACACTAGGCCACTGGGGCTGGCCTTAAAAATGGTTTTTATGAAGCGTCACACTAACATGAAGAGTTAGGTTTACAAAGTGCATTGTTTTAAAGCATACATGCAACATGAACCTAATTAGGTTTAATCAAACTAGTTGTAGAATAAAAGACTGGCAAGAAATGTGTCAAAATGTTAATTAATTAATTAATGGTGTTTGGGGCTTGGATTTTGTCTTTTGTCACTTTTCAGTCTTTTCCAACTTTTGTGAAGCTTGTGTATCATTCCCCCACTCCTTTTAAGTTGTGGTAAAAAAGTACGTAATATAAAACGTACCATCTTAACCATTTTTAAGTGGACAATTCAGTTGTGTTCAGTATATTCACATTGTTGTGCAAGAGATCTCCAGAATTTTTCATCTTGCAAAACTCATCTATTAGTTTTTAATGGAAAAATAATACAAAGACTGTTTCTAAAAATATAAAGCGCCCAAGGCGAGTCCTGAAAGTTGCCCTGCTTCAGCTGGTTTTTAAAATCCTGAGAAGTCTCCTCTCTTTACTTCCCCTTCCCTCCACACTAAGTCACCTGCATGGGGTACTCCAGAGCCTTTCTCAGGGAGCAGCTCGCCCACCTGGGCCTCTGCCCCCGCCCCCATCCCGGCATTTGTCTCCCCTCCTCCACAGCTCCAGGGCTGACTGCTGCTGTCTCAGCCCCAGCCCCACACACCCGGCTGTGTGTGTCCAAGATAAGGGGCCATAGCGAGGGAGAGGGGAGGTGGAAGTTCCCACCAGCGTGTCAAAGTTGTGGCCAGGCGGCTATGGGGAAGCGCTGGATGTTTGGGCCCAAGGGTCCTCACATCTGGTCTCCTCAACACCCTCGTGTTGCGGAGGAAGAAACTGGGGCTCAGAGGTCACAAAACTTGTTAGGGGCTCACTGGGGACTAGATCCCAGGGTTCTGTCACCTTATTCAGAGCCCTTCCTTTTAGAACACGCGGAAGACTTACATGGTGCACAGTATCAGAGAAAGCGGTCAGTCTCGGCGTGGATTCCATGACTGGAAATTGAACAAACGAAGAGAGTTAGGTTGGGCTGGGTAAAGCCATTTGACTACAGTTATGTAAGAGACATGCTGCCCATTTTTGCCTCATTGCTACACAACATGGTAACAATTCCATGTTCATCAGATAGGTGTCAGATCATTTTTGTTATAAACTGGATTTCCTACACTCAGCTCTATACATGAGTGTTTATTCTTCATTGTGTACTTCCTGGATATATGCTCACTACTTTCTTAGAAATAGATGAAATGGGACAATCAGGTTGCATTTTAGATCAATTGGTTTTTGTTTAAGTTAGGACAGATGTTGATTAGTCACAGGATGTGAGAGCTAGGGGGGAATTTAAAGATCATCTGGTCTTACTCACTCACTGGCTAATGTGGAAACTGATTTTATCTAAACCTAGAACTTCCAGGATGCAGGGTTAAGTGTCACCGTTAACATTCAGGTTCACTTCCCGTGTAGAACAAAACAGGCCGCAGGCAGCCACACTCCACATGGCCTTCCTCTCGCACTCCAGGGACTTAGCAATTCCATATAAACAAAAATATTTTCTAATCACACATCCCAGACCTCTCTGGACTCTTGTCTAGGAAAGGTATATAAAACAGGATCTTTATTTTTGTTCCCACCCCTACACAAAAGCGAGCCGAGGGAGAGCGTGGACAGGTGTACCCCATTACCTGACTATCACCACTGTCCAAATGAACCCAAACACAGAAACAGAGGGCTGGGGGTGGGGAGCGGGGCTGCACACAAGAGTTGGCCCAGTCTCCTCAGCTCTCTGGGTGTTCAGTTATGCATCTGCCTACAGTAGTTAGGCAGCTTAGCAGTTCACTGTCTCCCAGACCAGCACAGTTCCTGGCACACGGCAAATGTCCAGTTAATGCTGGGGTTGAATTGGACCCAAAGCAGTTGTGCCCCCTACTGCCCAGGGGACATCATGGGGGCACTTCCGAGTTCTAGAAGGAATAGGGATTCTCACTTTGCCTCCCTCTTCACACTTGACTCATAATGGATCAAAGAAACTGTGCCTTGTTTTTAAAGACTCCAGCCTTTGGAAGCCCTTTCTGGAAGTCCTCCTCCTCCCTTCCAGCCAGTGTCGCTTAGCTGCACGGCACTTTGCACTCATCCATCCCTTCTCTGTCCGGGGTGAAGGGAGAAAATCCCATCGCCATGCTCCTGGTGGCAGCTTTTTACCTACAGAACCTGGAGGCTGGCTGTGTCCTCCACTCACTGGGCTAAATCATTCGCAATTCATCCTCCCCACACCATTTTATTTGAGAAGTTTTCAAACCTGTAGGAAAGTTGAAAGAATAATACAATGATAAAATGAATACCCATACCCTCTGTCTAGATTTACCTACTGTCAACATTTGGCTACATTTCCTCTCTCTCTCTTTGTACACACACCCATCCATCCTTTTTCATGAAGCATTTGAAAGCAAGCTGTGTGCATCATGAGACTTCAGTGTGGATCTCCTCTGTAACCACGATATCATTATCACACGTTAAAAAATAACATCAGGGGCCGGCCCCGTGGCTTAGCGGTTAAGTGCGTGTGCTCCGCTACTGGCGGCCCAGGTTTGGATCCCGGGCGCACACCGACGCAGCACCGCTTCTCTGGCCATGCTGAGGCCGCGTCCCACATACAGCAAGTAGAAGGATGTGCAACTATGACATACAACTATCTACTGGGGCTATGGGGAAAAAAAAAAAAGGAGGAGGATTGGCAATAGATGTTAGCTCAGAGCCGGTCTTCCTCAGCAAAAAGAGGGGATTAGCACAGATGTTAGCTCAGGGCTGATCTTCCTCACAAAAAAATAAATTAAAAAAATTAAAAAAAATAACATCAATTATAATTTTTTTAATTTATTTATTTTTTCCCCCAAAGCCCCAGTAGATAGTTGTATGTCATAGCTGCACATCCTTCTAGTTGCTGTATGTGGGACGCAGCCTCAGCATGGCCAGAGAAGCGGTGCATCTGTGCGCGCCCGGGATCCGAACCCCAGGCCATCAGTAGTGGAGCATGCGCACTTAACCGCTAAGCCACGGGGCCGGGCCAACATCAATTAGATATCATTTAATTTCCCCAATTGTGCTCAAAATGCCTGTTAGAGATTAAAAAACCAGCGACAACTGGGATCCATTCAGGGTTCACGTTGGCTGCTACGTCTCCTCAAGGTTCTTTTCACCTCTCCTCAGGTGTCTTTTGTTTTTTAATCCTGAACAATTTTTGTGGCTTTATTCTGAATTCTCCTGGAGTTTTCCAGGTCTTCTGCAATTAGATTTATAAAGAAAGACAGAAATAAATGGTAGCGGGGCAGCCCGGTGGCGCAAGCAGTTAAGTGCGTGCGCTCCGCCGCGGCGGCCTGGGGTTTGCCTGTTCGGATCCTGGGCATGCACCAACGCACAGCTTGTTAAGCCATGCTGTGGCGGCGGCATCCCATATAAAGTAGAGGAAGATGGGCACGGATGTTAGCCTAGGGCCACTCTTCCTCAGCAAAAAAGAGGAGGATTGGCATTGGATGTTAGCTCAGGGCTGGTTCTCCTCACAAAAAATAATAATAATAAAAAAAAGAAGGGCTGGGCCCATGGTGTAGCGGTTAAGTGCATGCGGTCCGCTGCTGGCGGCCCTGGTTCGGATCCTGGGCGCGCACTGACGCATCGCTTGTCAAGCCATGCTGTGGCGGCGTCCCATGTAAAAATGTGGAGGAAGATGGGCACGGATGTTAGCTCAGGGCCAGTCTTCCTCGGAAAAAAAAAAAAAAAGATTAAAAAAAAGAAAGAAATGGTATTGGGGAGCGTGGGGAACCGCCCTGCCCGCTTCCCACGCCCTGCCCCAGGCGCCGGCGCTTCTGCCTCTGAGTCCTTCATCGCAGGACAGAGCCCCCACTGCTCCCGCCCCCGGCGCTCCCCCCAGGGCCGTCCTCGCCCTCTGTGAAAGGGAGGCTCTTGCATCTTACGGTCAACCCGGTGGTGGCTGCTGCCCTTTGAAATTCTGAGCCTGGAAGGGCTCCATTTTTTAAATGGAAATGACTAAAAACCTAACCGCCTGTAGGGGCCTCTAGGGGCATCCTCCAAGACACCCCATAAAGGCAGCAGGACCTTCTGGCCAGCCAGGTGCTTCTTGCCCCGGGGCTGGGAGAGCCAAGAGCAGCCAGAAAGGGTGGGTTTCGCAGGATCTGGAAGGCAGGGAAGTGGGGTGGGGGCCTCCAGCCTGAACACACCCACTTTTCCTCTCCCTCAAAATCCAAACGCAGAGTCAGCTTGCTCTTCTCGGTGTTTTTCAAACTGCTACTTGCCTGTTAGCGGGTCTTAAAATCAATCTAGGAGGCAAACTGTATACTCCAAAAGGGTGGATTTTACGGTATGTAAATAATGCTTGAATAAAGCTGTTAGAAATCAGTTTAGGAGGCTGTGACAGCACTTAATGGCATAGGCTGTGAGAGAAAAGATCAGAGTACACAGCACATAGTGAAGGTAAGGTTATTCTGTGAAGCTTTTGTTCCAGTTTTGTGTGTGTACGTGCACTGAATCACAAATATATTTGCTATGGTGGGTCAAGTCAACAAAAGTTTGAAAGCCACTGATTTAGGCTGATTTTCTTGGAAGAGCCCTGTCTTTTGCTTCGATTCTTCCTCTTTCTCCTCTTTTCCCAAACCTTCCACGTTTCCCCATGCTCCCCTGCTTCCCTGGGTCTTCCAAACCCAGCCCCATGGAGTTAGAGAAATTCCCTTTTCACTCATTCTCAGAACAAGCTGAGGGTCACCTGGCATGAATGTCTGATCAGAGAAGGATCCACTTCTCTGTCAGTTCTCAACCCATAGAAATCTGTCGCTAAGGACAGCGGTCAAGACACCATGGCACTGGGGCAGGAAGACCATTCGGAGCCCGGGAGCCCGTTGGGAGCTATCCAAGAGCCAGCAGCAGCCCTCTGCTCTGATGAGCCCTCTGCCCAGATGCTCAGCTCAGCCACACCTGGTGGAAGGGCCACGCACCCAGAGTGTGTCATCTTACAGACAGACAAGGCAGCTGCTGGAATGAGAGTGCCTTACTTGTAATCTTGTAATTCTATTTTAAAATATGCTTCTGTTTTGTGCCTTCTCATATAATCGTCATGACAGTAACTCAAAGTAATTACCAAGACCTTTCCAGAATAAGAATGCTCCTGCCGTGGGTCGGCCCCCATCAGCCCTGCCTCCTGCAGTAATGTCCTAACCTCTCCATGTCCCCCTCCCCTCCACGCTCCTGCCACAGTCCTCTTCCTAAAATTCCTTCCATACTTGTCCTAGTTTTGGCTGAAATTCCCCATCTGTTCATGAATGTTGTCCATCTGTTTCACTAGATCTTAAACATAATCATCAGAGTGGGGTTTTTTGGGGTTTGTTTTGCTGAGGAAGAGTCACCCTGAGCTAACATCTGCTGCCAGTCTTTCTCTTTTTGTATGTGAGCTGCTGCCGCA
The DNA here is from genome assembly GCF_020826845.1 of Diceros bicornis minor. NCBI lineage: Eukaryota > Metazoa > Chordata > Mammalia > Perissodactyla > Rhinocerotidae > Diceros > Diceros bicornis. Next base: position 11,270,297 of record NC_080755.1, on the reverse strand, counting down.
GCATGGCCACTGACAGATAAGTGGTGTGGGACCGCGCCCAGGAACCAGAGCTGGGCAGCCAAAGCCAAGCGCACCGAACTTAACCACTGGGCCACTAGGGCAGGCCCCAATCAGAGTTATTTTTAAGTCCTTGTCTAATACTTCCAACATGTGGGCCATGCCTGGGTCTGGTTCTGCTGATTGCTTTGTTTCTTAACAATGAGTTGGGTTTTCTCTTGATTTTCTGTATAATTTTTGTAGAGAAGAACAGTAGAGACTGAGGTAAATGATCTTTGTGCCTCTTCTCTGGTCAGGACATCAGTGTGAGAGTTTGTGGATCTAGTCAGTGGGTGAACTGGGTTTGGGTTTATTGTCGCTATAGTTACCCTCAGGACACCACAGCTTCAAATTTCTCCAGCCGTGGGCTGCATGTAGACTCTGGGCTGTCAGAAGGGTTTTTAAATGAGCTTTATTGAGATATAATTTCACCTAACATACAATTTACCCATTTAAAGTGTTCAATTCAATGGTTTTTAGTATATTCACAGAGCTGGGCATCCATCCCCACAATCCATTTTAGAACATTTTCATCACCCTAGAAAGGAACCCCACTCGCCTTAGCTGTCACCTCCCACTCCTCATCCTCCCCAGACCCAACAACTACTAATCCACTTTTGGTCCTATCTGGACGTTCCATATAAACGAAATCATACACTATGTGGTCTTTGTGTCTGGCTTCTTTCGCTTAGCATACTGTTTTCAAGGTCTGTCCACATTGTAGAATGTATTGGTTCTTCATTCCTTTTTATTGCGGAATACTATTCTGTGGTGTGAACATATGCCACAGGGCTTTCCCTCCTCAGCTTTCGTGTCCCTTCATGGCCGTGCGATGGAGGAGGTCTCTCTCCATGCTCTGGCTTATTATTTGGTGTTAGCCTCACGGTGGGGTTGGGGGAGACTCCCCATTCTCCTGGTCCAGCCCCCTTCTTGGTTAGGCCCCTTGAGCCCGGGCCTCAGGGATGGCACTTTCACAGAGTTCCAGCCCCTCCCTCCCAAGGCAGTCAAACTCTGCCTGGACCTGTGGGCCGGTCCTGTCTGTCCCCCTCAGCCTAAGGTCTTCGCTTCATGCAAGAGAAGAATCTGGGGAGGCGGGTGGCACCTGGTGGAGGCACTGGCAATGAGCTGCAGGTGGATTGTGGGCTCCCCTTGTGTCTGGGGCTTCCGCTTACTCTAAATTGTCACACCAGCTGGCAGAAGTTGTTCACGGAACTTGCTAACATTTTAGCTGCTTGATTCTTGCCACTTTTATGGAGCCGCCTCTCCCCCCATACTTGGTCAAAGTAGAATAGCTCGGTATCTCCTCTCTCCTGGGAAGGACTCGTCCCTCTTTGGAATTCAGTCAGGAAATTTATGCCCACCAGGTCCTGTGACTGCTGCTGTCACCCTATCTGGGACACTCTGGGACACTTATTCTGGCAGGGTCTGGCTCAGTCATCTTTGTCATTCCCAGAGCCGAGGACAATTTGGGGTATCCATGAGACACTTAATAAATGTGTGCTTCATGAAAGAGAATAAATAGATCCATGGTTCTTAAACAAGGACACACATCGAAATTCCCTGGGAGCTTACTAAAAGTCCACACATCTGAGATCTCCCACCGTGGAATCAGAAGCTCCCCCGGCTGGTAGGAGATTTCAGTTCCCAGGTGATTTTAACGTTAAGACCCCCCTAGAATAAATGATCAACATGGAGACAAATTAAATGATGCCTCGAAGAGCAATAACCAGAGCGCAGGGTCCCAAGCGGCTGCTGTGGCCTACCTGCCTGTCACAGTTCAAAGCAAATTATATTCAGGGTCCTCATCACATCTGAAAGGAAAAATGCTCCTGATTCTCAGCCCCAGAATTGGAAAATTGAGTTTTGACCTGGTGATACTGCCCTCCCCAGTGAGGTAAGCACGAGCCCAGGGTGGACAACGTAGGGAGGCACCAGGTCCCGGGGTCAGCACTTGAGGGACAGCCAGTGCCTCCTTACCTGTCCGCCCAACCCTCACCTGGAGGCTCTGTCGCCCGTGGATTCAGGCTGGAGGGGCCTCTGTGCTGTGCTCCTCTAGCATGTCCCCACAGAGTGAGCTGTCTGCAAGGCCGAGGAGATCTGCCTCTGCGTTCTACGTCTCCTCTGAGTGCCCCGACCTGGCACTCCCCTCCCAAACGGGCCTGCCTCCCTGCGGCCGTCCCACCACCAGTGCTTGCCCCCTGCGGTCTCGGGCAGGGTGGACTGCCTGGATGTGCAGGGTGAGCTGTTCACCGTGTTCACTCGAGGCCCTGTGGCGCACAGCGGAGCTGGGAGGGCAAAGAGAAGAGGGTCAGGTCGAGGGCTGGGGCCAGTTCTCCAATTCTGTCACGTCCCAGCAGAGAATTCTGAGCATCATGTTGGAAAATTCTAAATTCAAACCTTGCCTTCCAGAGTGTCATAAAGGTACATAGTTATCAAAGTGGGAAAATAGAGCATATTATAAATATTACATGATAACTTTTAGGGTGTGCGTGTGTGTATGTGTTTGTGTGTGTGTGTGTTTCATAATAGATTTTATTTTTTGAGCTGTTTTAGGTTTACATAAAAATTGAGCAGGAAATACAGAGAGTTCCCATATACTTCCCATCTCTCTGCCCCCTAAAGTTTCCCCTATTATTAACATCCTGCATTTGTGTGGAACATTTGTTACTATTGGTGAACCAATACTGATACATTATTATTAACTGAAGACCACAGTTTACATCAGGGTTCCCGCCTTACGTTGTACATTCTATGGGTTTTGATAAATGCATAATGTCATGTATCCACAATTACAGTATCATACAGAGTACTTACACTGCCCTAAGAATCCCCCGTACCCCCCGTACTTCACTGTTCATCCCTCCTCCTCTCTTCCTGAACCCCTAGAACCACTGATTTTTTACTGTCTCTAGTTTTGCCTTTTTCAGAATGTTATATAGTTGGAATCATACAGTACGCAGCCTTTTCAGACTGCCTTCTTCACTTAGCAATATGCATTTAAGTTTCCTCCATGTCTTTTCATGGCTCGATAGCTCATTTCCTTTTATGTCTGATAATATTCCATTGTTGGGCTGGACCACAGTTGTTTATCCATTCACCTACTGAAGGACACCTTGATTGCTTCAGTTTGGTCAATTATAAAGAAAGCTTCTATGAACAGCTGTGTGCAGGTTTTGGTGTGGACATAATTTTCAACTCATTTGGATAGATACTAAGGTGCAGAATTGCTGGATCATACGGTAAGACTATGTTTAGCTTTTTTTCGGGGGGGTTCTCCACCACTTTATTTTTTATTTATTTATTTTTTTAAAGATTTTATTTATTTTTTTTCCCCCCAAAGCCCCAGTAGATAGTTGTATGTCATAGCTGCACATCCTTCTAGTTGCTGTATGTGGGACGCGGCCTCAGCACGGCCGGAGAAGCGGTGCGTTGGTGCACGCCGGGGATCTGAACACGGGCCGCCAGCAGCGGAGCTCGCGCACTTAACCGCTAAGCCATGGGGCCGGCCCTCCAACACTTTGTTGATATCTTAATAGTTTATAACATTGTGAAATTTGCGTTGTACATTATTGTTTGTCAGTCACCGTATAAATGCCTCCCTTCATCCCTTGTGGCCCCCCCCACCCCCCTTCCCCCTGGTAACCACCAAACAGTTCTCTCTGCCCATGTGTTGCTTTATCTTCCGTATACAAGTGAAATCACACAGTGTTTGTCTTTCTCTCTCTGGCTTATTTAGCTTAGCATAATACCATCCAGGTCCATCCATGTTGTTGCAAATGGGACAATTTTGTCTTTTTTATGGCTGAGTAGTATTCCATTGTACATATACACCACATACATGATAACTTTTAAATACAGTCCTATGATATGTGGGCCTCCATTCGTACACTTACCGTGGGCCCTGCAGGTGTTAGGGAGAGCCCTGGAAGGTCCCCTTCTATCTTCGTGGTCACTGTGCAGCCCCCTGACTGTAGAAACAGCAAGTTCACAGCACGCCTGCCATGTGGGTTGTCTTGTCTAATTTACACAACCACCCTATTCATTAGGTGCTCTATGATCCTGGGGTTACAGATGGGGGGCGGGAGGTGCAGACAGGTGAGTCACTGGTCTGTCATAGAGCGTTCGAGGGACAGAGGCAGGCCCTGACTGTCGCAGTCTGACCAGGGCAGCAGCCCTCAGCCCTGCATTTTCCTGTTTCCCAGAGTGCTCCGCACTGCGCAGGGCCCACAGCCATGGTCCAGATGCTCCCAGACCCTCTGGATAAGTGTTCCTCTCACACCCATTTGGCCTGTGAGAATGGTGTTCTGGCTGGTCAAATATATTTCTTTAATACTATATATGAAATATTACTTTTCACAAGAATTAGAACCCAAGAAAATATAGTCACTTAGATTGTGCTGAACCCAGCCCAGGATCTAACAGGTCTATAGGCTCCCTGTGTAACTTTGAGTCTTCCAGTTGTAACCAGGATCCCTCAGCTGGATTGGTCTGAGAGTATAACGGTGTCATGGCTACATTCAGGCATCACTGATGTGGCCCCGGGTGCCCATTTGCCAGAGAAGCAGGATCTAGCTCCCCTTTGCAGGAGAACTTCCAGAGAAAAAGCTTTGACAACATTTTGTTGAAGGTGCCAGCCGGCAGAGGAGCTTAACCCAAGAGTAAACTTGGAGCTTTGGCTAGTTAATGGATGGATGGTGACCCCTCCATCCCCGGTGTGGCTGTGCAGCCAGAGCCTGCTCACTCTGGTGATGGCAGAGCCACAAGTTTGTCACAGTCCTTTAAGTCCAGGCAGCAATACCCAGAGAGAGGAATACCCATACCACCCTCCCACAGCACCAGTCTCCATTCTCATCCCAGCACCCGCCCCTCCTGGCACATGGGCAGGTGGGATGGCCATTCCCTTCTGGACAACCCATCCTCTATCCACCAAGAGCCACATCACATAAAAGCACAATGGTCTGATGTCATTACATTTGTCAAAATCTGGGGTTTTAGTTGAAAATAAGACCACAGGTGGCCATCACTAGCCCAGTTCCAGAGCCTGGCTCCTTGGGGTCTTTCCCCAGGGTCTTCTTGGCATTTGGAGAGGAGGGGAGGGGACCCTGACTCTTCTGTCACAGCAACACAGAAAAGCGCCAGGGAGGAGTGAGCGCTTGGTTCCTGTCTCCTATGTTCTGAGTGCTTTTCAACACCAGTATCCAGCTGGGCAGTGACCCCAGAGTCCTTCCTCCAGATGAGTGACTATGGAAGAAGCAGAAGACGGCACTGGAGGAGACGTAACATGTGATGGCAGGCACAAGAGAAGACGAGGGCCTGGGAGAGAGGAAAGTGAGCAGACAGGAGGGCATGGGCCATGTGCTTACGGAGAGCATCAAGGCGATGGACTTAGAACTCCATTACCGCCCCCAGACCCAGACAAGAGGGCCTGCTTTTGGGCTGCGTCCCTCCCACAGGGCCGCTTGGGGCCCACTCCCCTGCTTCAGCACCTGCTTCCAGGGCCCCCTCCTCTCACAGGTGACTGTGACACTGATGTACACCAAGGAGTGGCCCAGGGATGCCTGTGTATGGGTGAGGGAGAATGAGCTTGGGCTGAGGACTGGGGTGTCCACATGCATGCCTGGGAGACCCTTCCCAGTGTGGGATGAAGTTGGAGGTGGGGAGAAAGGGAGGTGACCTGAAAGTTGGGGCTGGAGGCTGGAGGCCAGCCCTCCCCTCACTGCCACTCCTGATGCAAATCCCTAAGGAGCCTGAGAATCCTACATTGGAACCTGGCTTTCCAGATAGGAAGGCATGGTCAGCCCTCCATATCCACGGGTTCCCTTATCCGCAGATTCAACCAATCCTGGATGGAAAGGCCCACGATGGTGGTATCTGTACTGAACATGTTGAGACTGTTTTTCTTGTCATTATTCCCTAAACAATACAGTCTAACAACTATTTTCATAGCATTTACATTGTATTAGGTATTATAAGTAATCTACAGAAGATTTAAAGTATACAGGAGGATGTGCCTAGGTTATATGCAAATACCAGACCATAGCATCCATGGTATTGCAGATTTTGGTATCTGAGGGAGGTCCTGAAACCAATCCCCCTTGCCCCCTGGCCCCATGCTGAAGGACCACTGTATATCTTTAAGGTAGGAGGACCAAATGGACTCTCCATGATTTCTGTAAGCTTGATTTGTAACTCCTATATCTTTAGACATATGTGTACTCTTGCTCCGGCCCAATCAATATTAGGGACCTGCCTCAGACTCATGATGGAATCCTTTCACCCCTACTTGCCAACAAGGTGATGGCCACTCTGAGCCTTCGTTTTCTCATCTGCAGTGATACCTACCTTGGAGGGTTGTTGTGATGATTTTGTGAGTTCTGTACAAAAGCATCCAGCAATAAGCCTTAGTCACCTTAGCTACCCCCCCTCATGGTGTGGTTGGTAGGCTGAGGTGCTGGTCAACAGGGAGTGCCCATCAGAAACTCCAATAAATCAATTTCTCCCCCATCGAATCCAGGTTACAGCAGTGTTCCTGAAGCCACACTGACACCTACTTTCTGGTTCCATCGAATACTTCGGACTCAAATTTCCACCCAAGGACTAGCATTCAAAAGGTGGCTACTTCAGCAAACCACCAAAGCTTCTAAAGTAGACAATTCTCTGGGCCAGCCCCGTGGTGTAGCGGTTAAGTGGGTGTGCTCCGCTGCCGGCGGCCCAGGTTCGGATCCTGGGCGCACACCGACGAACCGCTTGTCAGCCCATGCTGTGGCGGCGTCCCATAAAAAGTGGAGGAAGATGGGCACAGATGTTAGCCCAGGGCCAGTCTTCCTCAGCAAAAAGAGGAGGTTGGCATGGATGTTAGCTCAGGGCTGATCTTCCTCACAAAAAACAAACAAACAAAAAAAAATCTTAAAAAAAATAACGTAGACAATTCTCTTTAAACTACTTAGTGGCTTGATTCCATAGGGACTGAGTGACCCGAGCTGAAGAAAGGCTCTTTCTGGAACTATAGGCCCCCCCACTTGCCTGGCCCCCTGCACTAGACTCAGCATCAGCAGATGCTTAAAGGGAGCATTTACTTGGAGTCAATAATTAAATTGAGCAACGGCAACAGACAGCCTACATTAGGTGTGGAATACTCAGAAGAGGGCAGCCGGGTCATCTCAGGCTCAAAGTCTGACAGGGGAGCACGGGTGAGGCTGTGGCCTCCTCACCTGCCTCCCTGGGAGTATCCTAAGGAGAGATGTGGGGACCTACAAGAAGGCAGAGAAGCAGCACTGCAGGGGGAGTGGGAGGGGACAGGGGCAGGGATCCAAAGGTTAAAGTTAATCCCTAAAATTGGAAACATTTGAAAAACTCCAAAAGAAATTTTCTAAAAAAGTTCTCTACCTCTTTCCTACCACACACACACATTAGGATTTTCCCAAAGTTTTAATATATCTAAAAAGAAACTGCTGGTGCAAATTATAGAACACGGTTGCTTCCTCATTGTGCAGCATTTCCCCTTGGCCTGGGAGGGGAAGTGGTCCGAGGTTTCCAGGGTCTCCTTACCTAAAGTGTTCGAAAGGCAACTCGTGCAAAAGTCTTTGGCAGATGCACTTTCAGATAGAAGGGGCTGCAGAATCAGGTCTCCAAGGATAATCCTTTCAGTTTACAGATGAGTAAACTGAAGCCAGAGAAGTGAAGGGAGTTCACACAGAGCTAATTGGAAACAGACCTGGAATTGAAATCCCAGTTACCCTGACTCACTATGCAGTGGTCATTCCTTTCCCCCACACTCCCACAAGACCAGCCTGGGAGAGGGACTATTGTCCCTAAGGATCTAGTTCACGCCCAGAAGCCTCGGTTTACACCTGGCATGCATTACGTATTTGCTGCAAGAGTACAGGAGCGGGTGAGCCTAGCCAGCTGGCGTTGCCCATAGGAGTGGATTGGAGAGAGTTCTAGGTGTATGTGTGGGGGGGGGGGGGTTGTGGGGGGAACATGCCTGTGGGAAGGCTGGCAGCAGCAGGGCCCAGGCTGTGCGGGGCAAACAGTCCCTGGAGGGGGAGTGAGGGCAACTGAGCAGGGAGGGTAGGGGGCCCAGAACCTAGAAGGTCCCTAACGGCTAACAAGTGAGGACTTTGTTTACATGCTGAAGGGGCTGAGCGACCAGCTTCCCAGGAGGAGCTGGGAAATGGGAGGGCTGGAGTTCAAAGAGAGGTCAGAGCTGCAGAGAGACATTTGGGAACCATTTTATAAAACAAATATGGAGCCGTGCTTTGCATAACAGAATTGTCTCCAGGTCCCCAGCGAGGGCTTAGTTCATTCGCAGGGAATCCCTCTGTCTTCCGTGGCAGGTGGCCTCTGCCTCTGAGGAGAGAGAAGAGGAGCTCTGTATGATTAAACTTTCCTTCTAGTCCCCTCACTCCTTCTCCAGCATTGCACTTACCCGAACAAAGAACATCCACATACACACCTCCCTCTGAACTGCAAAAGGGAGTCCCCTGGACCCAGGAGTAGGGAAGGCGAGAGGCGTACAGCCCAGCCCTCTGCGCCCTCCCGGGGCCAAAGCTCTTTTCGTCGCTGGCTCCGGCGGAGAAGCCGCGTAGAGACTGTGTAGGGGAGTGTTCATTTTCAGATCCAGCTATGCATGTATTCACTTTAACTGAAGCCCATTACAAACGGTTCGGAGTCGTCAGAATGAAACGGCACCTGTACTTCGAGACGGGAGAGGCGGGAAGGCGAGGACATTGAACGTAAGCCCCGGGTTAAGGGGAGGGACGGGAGTCAGGCCACCCTGAAAAACTCCACGTTTGTGTCCCGAAGCCCTCTACCCGCTAAATTTGAATCTGCCGCGCGGGCGGGGACCGTGCGGTCCCGGAACCCACCCAGGGTGGCTCCATGTGGGACCCCGCCCGCCCACGTCGGCTCAGCCTGAGCGGTCTACCACCACAGCCCCTCGATGCCCAGAGCCCGAGGGGTCTCCAGTCGCCCTTTCCTGCCTGGCTCACCGGCCAGGGCTCCATCGGCTGTGTCTGTTCTCCCTTCCGGGACCTTCCGCGGTGCTAGGCGCCCCGGAGGGGGATGGCCCAGGGGTGGGCGAGCCGAGCGGGGACGCTGGCGGCAGGGCAGCCTGGGGAGGGAGGCGGGGGGCGAAGGAAAGAGAGCCGGGAGCCGGAGGGAGGTGCACGGACGGCGGGGGAGGAGGGGGCGCGGGCGGGGAGGGAGGAAGGTCGGGGGGCGAAGCGCCGAGAGCGGGGAGCCGGAGGGAGGTGCACGGACGGCAGGGCGCAGGGGGCGCGGCCCGGGAGGGCGAGGCCCGCCGCCATTGGTCCGGGCGCCGGGGGCGGGGAGGCCGCGGTGGAGGGCGGGCGGGGGTCGCGTCCCGGAGCGCACCGCCCGCCCGCAGTCGCCGCCGCCGTCCGGAGAGAGAGTGCCGTGAGCGCAGAGCCGGCGCCCGCCATGAGGGAGATCGTGCACATCCAGGCGGGCCAGTGCGGGAACCAGATCGGCACCAAGGTGGGCCGGGTGCGGGGGCCGGGAGGGCGCTGGACTTCCCTGCGGGTGGGCAGCTTGCAGGCCTGGGGGGTCGGAGCTCGGCCCTCGGTGCGGGCGGACGGCGCGGCCGCTCGGGCGCTCCGGCTCAATGCCCCTCGGTTCTCAGAGCGCAGTCTGCCCCGCGCCGCACCCGGGAGGTGCCCGGGGAGCGGCGGCCGAAGACGGGGCGTCTCAGCCCGGACCCCTGCCCCTCAGCCCCGCCCCACCCCGGCTGGGAGCGGCCGCCCGCGGCTCAGGCGCGCCTGGAATTCGGCCGCCGCGGCCCCGCGCCCCCGCCCGCCGGGCCGGCCCTGGGGGAGGCGCGGGCGCGGCGCCCTGGGCCCCGGGCTCTGACCGTCTGTTCCCCGCCTCGCCCTTCTGAAGTTCTGGGAAGTGATTAGCGATGAACACGGTATCGACCCGGCCGGAGGCTACGTGGGTGACTCGGCGCTGCAACTAGAGAGAATCAACGTCTACTACAATGAGTCATCGTGTGAGTAGCGCGGCCCGCTCCCGCCCTTCCCGCCAGACCCCGGCCACCCCCCTCTCGCACCCCTGCCGTCTCCTCCCGGCCCCCGCCCGTGCCCCGCCCGGACCCCGGCCACCCCCCTCTCGCACCCCTGCCGTCTCCTCCCGGCCCCCGCCCGTGCCCCGCCCGGACCCCGGCCATCCCCGCCCGGACCCCGGCCACCCCCCTCTCGGAGCCCGGCTATCCCCCTCCCGGAATCCGACCATCCCCTCCCAGACCCGGGCCAACCTCCTCCCGGACCCCGGGCATCCCCCTCTCCGACCCTGGTCAACCCCGCCTGGTCAACCCCGGCCATCCCTCTCTGGGACCCCAGCCTTCTCCCGGTCTTCCCCGCCCAGACCGGCCTTGGGCTCGGGGTGCCGCCCTCACGCAAGGACAGCTGGCTCTGGGAAAAGTTCTCCCAGGACTTATCAGGATGCCGGGCTCCTCCCTCGCTCCCCCGGGGGCGGGAAATCCGCCGTCAGTTTATTTCAAATCTCGGCTTTGAGCCTGTCCCGCGGGTCTGAGCTCTTGAACCAGACAAGCCGTTGGTGTTGTGAAATCAACTTAGTGGGTCATGTCTGACCTTGTTTTCTCTTCCCCCGTTTAAAATGTATTTTTAATGGAGGTTCTTGGCAAAAAAATTTGAAAAACACTCCCTTAAATAACTTTTCTGGCCCTTTGCAGACCTCCAAAAAGACTTTATACTTCCTGGAAGCTGAAACTACAAATTCTGGGTAACTGGTGGAGTTTAGTAAAAATTCCAGGCTGTGATTTACCCGAGTTTGAGAATAGTATCACCCCTGACCTGGATATCTACATGTATATTGTGGCTACATGTATACATTATTTCTGTAACAATTTTTATTATAAAAGTGATACATACCCTTCAGAAAACAACAAAAAACAAATTCATTGAAAGAACACCCAGAAAATGACAGATGCTACCCTTCCACACACGGGATGTATATCCCCAGAGATAATCACTCTCCGTTTTTTGGAGTCATTTGCTGCTTGTCCACACAAGAGCTGGGAAGAGCAGGATACATAAATCACTGGGTTTTATTCATTAGGCAGCTATGACAAAAGGTCTGGAACAGCAGGACACAGAAGATGAAATTTCTAGATAGCACTAAGGAAACTTTGAGTATATGTTGCACTTGCTGTTACCCCTTAGGTCCAGCTTGGTTACATCCTTTTTTCAACCTGGGTGTGTGCATAGTAGGACAGGAGTTGTAGAGCGGTTCCTATGTGCAATCATATTAGCCCCATCCTCACTGGGAACAATTTCTTGCCCAATTGGCATGAAAGTGTGCTTGCAAGTGAAAATGCTACACAGCAACCCTCATTCATAAATGAGAGTTTCTCCTGGGAAACTGCCCGTGGAATGGTACCTGTGACGAGGTGCTCAGACTGTAGCTTGAGTTCCTGTATGTGTGTGCATGGGAGAGGTGCCAAAAAGCAGAAAGAATGTCAGCAACACTGCAGTTTGCCGCAACAAATACAGTTTATTTCCATGGAGCTAAAAAAGTAAAACTTCCCAGCAGAAAAGAGCTATCAGGAGTGAACTGGAAAATACAGTGGGCAGGAAGTCAGGAGACCTGATTTCTCATCCTCTTTAATCCTGGCACTTCCTCTGCCGTTCATACCTGGGCTGGTTTCCCCATCTGAACAATTCCAGGGTGGGATTGTGTTCTCCGAGGCCCCTCCCAGTGCTAAGATTCTGTGGTTCTAAGAAAGCCAGGTACCCTCTCTGAAGAAGCCCTGCTTTATACGTTACAGGCGGCTGTGCTGGTGGGACTTGCTAAGGGGAAGTCCATCACTCTAGAAACCAGTAAGTGACACATGGGGGTGGCTTTGTTCTCTTGCAGCTCAGAAATATGTGCCAAGGGCTGCCTTGGTGGACTTGGAGCCCGGCACCATGGACAGTGTGCGGTCCGGCCCTTTCGGGCAGCTCTTCCGGCCTGACAACTTCATCTTCGGTACGTTCCATCTCTCCTGCTTTCTTCTTCCTCTTCTTTTTTTAAAAATATCAAACTAATTTATGTGTAAGATTAAAAACATCCATGGCATAGAAAAGCTTAGAATGGAAATCAACATTCCCCAGCCTCATCACAGGGTGCCTCTTTTTTTTTTAGTTTTTTTTTTTAATTGATGTCATAATAGTTTATAACATTGTGAACTTTTAGTTGTACATTATTGTTTGTCAGTCACCATATAAATGTGTCCCTTCACCTCTTGTGCCTACCCCCTAACCGTCTTCCCCCGGTAACCACCAAACTGTTCTCTCTGTCCATGTGTTAGTTTATCTTCCACATATGAGTGAAATCATGCAGTGTTTGTCTTTCTCTGTCTGGCTTAGTTCGTTTAACATAATAACAGGGCACCTCTTTTTAGTCTTGACTTTTTCTTTAGGAAAGTAACCTCTGTATCTCTAAATGAAATGCTTATACTGATAGTTCTTTTTTTTTTTAAATAATTTTATTTATTTATTTTTTCCCCCAAAGCCCCAGTAGATAGTTGTATGTCATAGTTGCACATCCTTCTAGTTGCTGTATGTGGGACGCGGCCTCAGCATGGCCGGAGAAGCGGTGCGTCGGTGCGCGCCCGGGATCCAAACCCGGGCCGCCAGCAGCGCAACGCACACTTAACCACTGAGCCACGGGGCCGGCCCCTATACTGATAGTTCTTGATTGAAAAAAATTTTTTAGATATTAAGTTCTTTCTCTCCCTCATAAATTATCATAATATGATAATAATAATTTGGTTTTGGTTCCTATATTACTCATGTTTTAACTTCAATGTGTTTATACCTATATTTCTTTTCCACTATTTATAGATAGTTGTTGTTCTTTCTTTCTAAAGGCTGGCGCCATATGAGTTTTGTTTCATCAGAATTGGACAAATCCTCCCCTCCCTTCTTCCACCTAAAAAAATGATAATAGCACCTGTCCCTCTGCAAACTCCCAAAGAAAATTATATAAAATTAAATGAAGTGGCACCATTAGTGTTACCAGCCTCCATCACCCTGTAGCTAAGGTTTTTAGAGTCGAGGTTACTTCAAAGTATGCAAGAGGAGACAGAATCTTGGAAGATTTTATTGGTACATGAATTGATTACCTTGTAGCAGACTCAGGCAATGACTTGTTATAAAGGTGACTCAGCATGATGAGCATTCATAAAGAGTTTAAGTGCTCTGGGTATCATCCCCTTCCCCATTACTCTGACAACCTATGCAACCAATGGGACAGGCAAGGCAAGATAATGACTTGTTCAAGGGTTTGTCACTTTTGATATTTCAAATAGACCAGGACTAGGCTCTCTGGTGCCCCTTTTCTTGCATCAGAAAACCTAAATTACCAATATTTTTATAGGCCACAAATGGGGATATTTACATTTTTTACCTTTTGCTGAACTAGACCTTTCTTGCTGGAGACCATAATTGGCCGCAAGTAAAGATACCTCTAGACCCTGCTGCCCAATGTGGTAGCCACTAGCCACATGTGGCTATTAAATTTAATTAAAATTAAATAAAATTAATTCACTTCCTCAGTTGTACTAGCCACCTTTCAAGTGCTCAATAGCAAAATGTGCAGTGGACAGTATAAGTAGCAACAGCTCCATCACTGCAGAAAGTTCTGTTGGACACCAGTACTCAAGGCCTTCATAGAGATATCCTACCAAATTAGGGGAATGAAGAGAAAAAATGAAAAGCCACTATGCAAACACCTATCCATTCACAGCCATTTCTATCTTAAGAGCCAAGGTAGAGCTTACAGGATGGGTGGCAGATTTGAGTTTTCCATCTGACAATTGTGTGTTAATATGAGATACCACATATACATTTGTTATTTCTCAAAAATTACCAATGTAACTATTAAGAAATGTGCCTAGAGGGAAAAAAATATTACTTATCAACAGGGATACCTCAATTAATCAACAAAACACAATTTTAGTACCTGTAAAGGGCAAAGTGTCTTACAAGGAAATCAGAGAATCTTAAGGCTGATTCCTGGCTTAAAGGCGCTATGGTATAGAAATTGAATATATCAAAAATTTACATCCCAGCCTCCTCCTCAAAAGGCACCAGGTAGAGATGGTTTCATTGAGGGTAACAGAAAATTCTCTTATTTAAACCATAAGTATTTAGAATACCTCATATACAGTAAGTGCTTGATAAATATTAGCAACAACATCCTAGGAACGCAAGGATGGTTCAACGTTAAGAAGTCAGCTAATTAAGAGAAACATCTTGGGCTGGCCCCGTGGCTTAGCGGTTGAGTACGTGCGCTCCACTATTGGCGGCCTGGGTTTGGATCCTGGGCGCGCATCGAGGCACCGCTTCTTCGGCCATGCTGAGGCCGCGTCCCACATACAGCAACTAGAAGGATGTGCAGCTATGACATACAACTATCTACTGGGGCTTTGGGGAGAAAAAGGGGAAAAAAGGAGGAGGATTGGCAATAGATGTTAGCTCAGGGCCAGTCTTCCTCAGCAAAAAGAGGAGGATTGGCATGGATGTTAGCTCAGGGCTGATCTTCCTCACAAAAAAAAAAGAGAGAGACATCTTAATAGATGCCCCAAAATATTTGATAAAATTTAGTATGTGTTCCTGATTTGTAGAGGACAAAAAAACTTCTGTGTAAGCTGGAAGTACAAAGAAACTTCCTTTATTTAAGAATTCTCTACCAAATCCAGGGGGTGGCCCGGTGGCATAGTGGTTAATTTCACACTCTCTGCTTTGGCAGCCTGGGGTTTGTGGGTTCGGATCACGGGTGCAGACCTATGTACTGCTCATCAAGCCATGCTGTGGTGGTGTCCCTCATATAAAATAGAAGACGACTGGCACAGATGTTAGCTCAGGGACAACCTTCCTCAAGCAAAAAGAGGAAGATTGGCAACAGATGTTAGCTCAGGACCAATCTTCCTCACCGAAAAAAAAAAACAGAATTATCTACCAAATCCATAGCAACATCATACTCACTGGTGAAACATTAGAAATATTCCCAGCAAAGTCAGGTATAAGAACAAGACGTCCATTGTCTCTTCTATTATTCCATGTTCTGAAGGCTCTAGCCAGTGCACAACGACCAGAGAAAGGAAAGAACTACAAATCATTTAAAGGAAAAGACAAAATCGTTTTTTGCAGATGGATTTTCCAGATAGGCTGTCAGCTGAACAATGACGAGCACTTATAAGACCTCAGTAAGGCAGCCAGAAACAAGATAAAAATACTCAGACGTTATTGCTCTAGGGTCACCGACTGTCCAAATTTGCCTGGGACTGGGGAGTTTCCCAGGACACTGCACTTTTCAGTATTGAAACTGGTAAAGTCCCAGGCAAGCTGGATCACCTTAAAGGCTATAATCAATTATAAAATATAATGGGAAAATATTCTGTTCACAATAGCAATAAAATTATAAATACCTAGGGACAGAACTTACCAGTAATTGGGAATGGGGGAGTCAAAACAAGATAATATTTTTCTCTCATCAGATTGGCCAGTATTTTAAAAACTGCTAACAGCTAGTGTTGGTGAAGGTGTTTGGGGAAATAATAGTTTTAAACATTGTTCAGAGAACAACTTAATAGATTCAGCAAATCAAGAATTTTGTTCCTACAGTTTTAGTTCAAGGAATCTGTCCCTCGGAAATCCTGCACATGCACTGCGGATACTGCATGTTGCTCTTTAAAAGAGCTCAGCCCCTTTGCACACCCTCCAGTGGTGTCCGGGAACTATCCATCCCCTTGCCCTTACCAGCAGCTGGTGTCAGTCTTTGTCATTTCTGTGGACTGCTCTCTCTCAGTACTCTGTAATAAAGACCGAATGTGGATAACGTTAAAATTCTATACACTGAGGAGAGAAAAAGGATGACTTTCCCCCGCTTTCTTTGTACAGATCAGCACTTTTTCTTACTAAGTGGGTGTAGACTCTTAGCAGCTGTATACTGTTTCTGGACCACCTCGCTGGGTTGCTGAGTCAGTGTAGCCAAGAAGAGAGAGCACTGAATCCGGAGAAGGGAAACTTGGCAGCTCATTTCAGCTCTGCCACCTTGGGTGTATCAGTTCCCTTCTCTGGGCTTCTTCAACTTCACAGTCTGTGGAATGAAGGGCCCCTAAGCATCCTGGGGGCCCGGGCCCCTGTAAGAATCTGAGGGAAGCAAAGTCCATGTCTCCCGCACCTCCATAAAAATATGCTTCCACGCAGAATTCTGCTCACAGTTTCTTCTCTTGAAGGTTTGATGGATTTCGGGTAAGAATCTGAGACAATAGCTAAGGTTTCTTGAACCTGAATTAGTTGGCTGAATCTACCTAGGTCTCAGTCAACTTTACCAAATAAAATTAATGTACTTCATTATTAAGAAAACTATACTTCTCTTTTGATAGGCAGTACATATACGTACATGGGACGAAATTCAAAAAGTACTGAAGGTTATACAGTGGAAGGCTAGTCTCTGCCTTCTCGGTCCACCCAGCTCCCCTGCCAGGAGGCCAGCCAAGTCCTGCTGCTGACTTGGTGCGTGTCCTTCCCGAGGCACGTGTACGTTACAAGCAAATATGTGAGTTTGTATCTATAAAACATCTTCAAGTTTTATTTATGTAAAATACGTATCTTCCCTGCTTCTAAGAAGGATATGAAACAACATATAGTACATACAGCCATAAAACATGGCAGCTTAGATCACAAAGTTAACTGAGAGCATGAATTCAGTTGTGGCTGAGAATTACTTTAAGCTCTGGGTTTCTGGCAACTAAATTCAGAAAAGGAAGCACAATAAGGGACATGGTTGTCATCATCTCATAAAAGCGATATACCACTCTTAAGAAGGGAGATTCTGGGCCGGCCCCGTGGCTTAGCGGTTAAGTGCGCGCGCTTCACTACTGGCGGCCCGGGTTCAGATCCCAGGCACACACCGACGCACCGCTTGTCCGGCCATGCTGAGGCTGCATCCCACATGCAGCAGCTAGAAGGATGTGCAACTATGACATACAGCTATCTACTGGGGCTTTGGGGGAAAAAAAGGAAGAGGATTGGCAATAGATGTTAGCTCAGAGCCAGTCTTCCTCAGCAAAAAGAGGAGGATTAGCATGAATGTTAGCTCAGGGCTGATCTTCCTCACAAAAAAAAAAAAAAAAAAGAAAGACGATCCCCTCCATTCTAAATTATTTGTATTTATTTATTTTTAATTTGATTTCTTCAATAAAAACTAATATATAACCACATTATTAAAATTTAAAAACTAGAGTAAAAAAACTACTCCCTATGCTCATCATAGTATAATCGTTGTTGACATTGAGGTATATTTTCACCCTTTGTTTCTTTCTTCTTGCTGGTTTTCATTAATCGTAGACACTATATCACTCTGTATCTTGTTTCCCAGTGAAACTGTTATAAGCCATATTTCTTGTTAGTATATAGTTTCTAAAATCTATAATTTTTAAGAGCTACATAATGTGTAATTATTTATTTAACAATGGTCAGTAATCAGTGGGTGGTTTCTTACCAATTTGTGCTCTTATGAAGAATTCAGTAATATAGAGTATGGATGTTCACATCTTGGTTCACATAAATTTGTGTTTCTGACTCTGATCACAGAATAGATTCTCAAAAGTAAAATTACTGGGTCAAAGAGTGTGAACATATTTAAACCCTTCATACATTTGCCATACTTTCCAGTCGGGTTAATGCCACCAGCAGTGTTTGAGAGCATAGTTTTTGCTACGCTTTTTCCTGAAATTAAACTTCTAAAGAAATGTATCAACTAAATGCTTATTCTATGAGGTTCTCCGAGCAATGTAATCGACAGTGCTTTAAGAACTGCTTTATAGAAAATGTAAAAACAATTCTGAATTTGGCTATTCTGTGTATAAATTGTCAGTATAAAAAAAGAGAAACTTGCGCAACCCATAAACAGGACTTGCACGTAAAGAAACCTGAAGACACAATATTAAAATGCAACTCGGTGAACCCTGACCCCACGGGGAAGGTTGGTTAGGTGAAGCACACACACACACACACACACACTCACACTCACACACCTTACTGCTTTTTGAGAGAAAAGAGAAAAAAATTATCCAATTCTACGTTGTTTAAATTTAAGATGTTCAAACTTATACTTGTTATATTGGGCTTCGTGTAACATTGGTATGTTTTATTTCTTAAAATGGGTGGTGGGTATGTAGATATTCATTAAATTATTCTTCATATCCTTTTATTTGCCTTAAATCTGTCATAAGAAAGATGTTCTCGTGGATGAGGCAATGGCACTTGTTTATGCACTTTCTGGAAGTTTCTAATAGGACACCGGGGGCCAGGTGCCTTCTCTGGCCCACTTTCTCACTCACTCAGCCCAGATGTCTGCTCAGGAGTCGGGCTCCACCCTTGGCCATCACTCCTGTGCAGCGAGGCCCTGTTGAGGTTTTAAAGAGAGTAGAATCCGTGAACTGGTTTTTGTGAAACTGGATCATCAGAGGCTACTGAAGTCATGGTAGGCTGATGTCTCAAAGCAGCAGCTTCAGCAATTGTGGAAGTTTTCTTTGGTTTAATTTATTTGAACTGAAAACTAATAAGAGTATGATAAAAGTCTGGCCTTGTCTTTCTAGCTAGCTAGCTATCTTTCTATCTATCCCTATCAATAAATGGGATAAAAAAGATTAAGAACAAATTAAGACAGACCTATAGTGACTGGAATTATCTAATTTACTGTCCTCGTAAACGTCGAAAACGTTAGACGTGCCATTTGGCACTGACACTGACTCCAGGATTGCTTCTTGCATCTTTGCTTTATGTCACAATGTGCACCCCTATTTTGATTCAGAATATTTAAATTTTTTAATAGATTGTGCTGATGTGAGATAGATTTATTAATAGTAATTTTTAAAAATTGACACTTTTTGGAGCCGGCCCGGTGGCACAAGCGGTTAAGTGCACATGCTCTGCTGCGGCGGCCCGGGGTTCACGGGTTCGGATCCCGGGTGCGCACCAACGCAAGCTTGTCAAGCTGTGTTGTGGCAGCGTCCCATATAGAATAGAGGAGGATGGGCACGGATGTCAGCTCAGGGCCAATCTTCCTCAGCAAAAAGAGTAGGACTGGCATCAGATGTTAGCTCAGGGCTGATCTTCCTCACACACACACAAAAAAATTGACACTTTTTAATTAAGAATTGTGAATTGTTTAAATGAATATGCTTATTTTGTTCAAATAACACATTTGTTATCCAGAATGTATAAACACATATTGTTTGTTTTCAAGTCATTCTCCAGTTAATAAAAGAGGCAGAACTGTCTATGAATGGGAGACGGTTCATCCTCCATTGGCTTTATAGCTCGTTGTTTCAGAGTTGATAAATTAAAATAAACCAGTGTTATTCCATTTTCAGCTATAGTTTGAAAAGTTTTTTTAAAGGAACACACTTGAAGTAATGTATAATTCTAAAAGAGAAAGTTATCTGCGTTTGAGTTTTGAAGATGGATCTAGTTAAAAAAAAACTTTTTTCTTAACAAATTGCTGGTGGTATAGCAGTCATGCCTATTAGATAGTGGGAGAGGGTTTTGTGTGAGAAAATGAAGCACCAGAAAGATAATTTTCCTTTAAGCCTCCTTCTGTGCTTGTAACTTTTTCTTTCAGATTCAAGGCTGGGAGGGCGGTCAGGAAGCACATACGCAGCTTTAAGACTTAATCCATGACCCGGTGTGAACTGGAGGTAAACCCGAGGGTGGACTCGGGGTAAACCCTGGGGTTCTGTTGCAGCCCAACTGCCAAAGCTTGGAGATTGCAGCCTTGTGCTCTACAGTCTGGAGCCGCTGACTAATGTCACAACATCTTACAGAAGATGGTCAACTCATGACCCCCAAATATTTAACTGGGAACGTCTGTTGCTATGAGACAGTAGCAAAATATTTTCAGAAGTCACTAGCTTCCTCCTTTTGTCAAGAGCAGAGAAAACTTCATGGCTAATCATGCTATAAATACTGAGGAAGCCAAGTGAGTGGTGTGAGCTGGAGGAGAGAGTTCAGAGTCTCTGCAGACTTAGGACTAGAGTGAGCTTGATTTACTGTGGCTGTATGTCTGCTGGAAGCCACCTACTTATTTTCAGTTATTGGTTTCTACTCCATTTTAATGAAATAATTCCTAGGCTCTTTTTGACCATTACACTCACAGTCTTTCCTTTGTAAAGGTGTAATAATAGTTCTCCGTTGAGCTCCAGCTGTGAGGCTAGCCCTGAGGATGAGGCTAGCCCAGAGTTTGTTCTTCCCAGTGCCTCCAGTGTGGTCTGGCCAGGCTGCTCCCTGCAGGGTTGGGGGAGAGAGGGGACATGAGTTAGTGGGGGCATAGGAAGGACAGTGACCATTTAGAGCCTGCTAAGAGAAGGTGGCCAGCCAGATTTTACTGCTTGACCCAGCCAGGCGGGAAGAAAGAGAATCTCTCTGTTCGTAAGAGAGAACGCAGTCGCCTCCTAGACGAGGAAATGGCCGCCTGAGGGGGCTGGAGTGGCCAGTGCCCTCGGGTGTGCTGCAGGCGTGAAGGGGCTGTCTGCCAAGTCCAGGCCCCCTCTGCGGAGCCACGGGTCCTGCTGTGCCAGTAGCCTTGGTGCCTTTGACAGGCTCAATGGGGCAAAGACTATAGGAGAGAGAGGCTGAGCTCACTTGTCAGGTTGAGCAACAGACCAGCGTGGGGGCCAGCTGGGGTGTGTTTCAGATGGGCAGTTCTGCCCTCAGGGAAACGTCACTATTTAATATTTAAACATGTTTAATGTTTTCATTACAAAGTTAAAACTGTTTGCACATGTTTTTTCAAACGATACACAAGTATATCGTGTAAAAACAGAAACCCCTCACTCCTTCTGCTGACGGCCCTGAGGTTACATTCCCTGGGGGAACTAACAGCTGTGGACGGTGCAGGTGTGTCCTGCCTGACCTTTTTCTATGTGCACATGCACTTGTCTGCACGTACACACATGCACACACAGAGTTGATTTTGTTTTTGGAAAATAGGATCGTGCTACACATACCTTTTTGCAGCTTTTTGGAGAGTTCATTAACATGACCTGGGCATCCCCCATGACAGTCACAGTACCTATGCACTGTATGTGTGTCATCATTTAGTAATTCCCCACTTATTGATGACATTTAAAAACTTTTCCTTAAAGGCATATTTTCATCTTTTAATTTTATCTTATCATAAAGTGCCTATTTGTTTAAATTTTGTAAGGAATATATACTACTGTTGAAACTGTATAACTGTATGAACACCCTACAGTCCCATCCTTCAGAGACAACCATAGTCACTAGTTTAGTGCATACTTCTCCAGTTTATTTCCTAAATGCATTTTTAAATGTTTTAATAAAGTTAGCAACGTTCATTTTGCTAGCTAGCTAGGTAAAACATTTACTTGGTCCAGGATTCAAAAGGGTGTACAGTGAAAACTGGATCTCCTTCCTACCCCAAGCTGGTGCCCCACCCAGGCTCCCTCCCAGAGGTGCTGCTCTTTAAGATTCTCGTGTGTCCTTTCAGATCCGTTCTATGCCCGTACCAGCAGATACGTAGACATACTGGCAGATACATACACATCGATTACACACCTACAATGATAGCCAACTACATACACCGTTTAGCTCTTCAGGGTGTTTTTTCCCTGTATCCAATGTATTTTGAAAATCTTTCCATCTCAGTACTGGGGTTGATGGCGATAGTTTTCCTTTGCATAGATACCATCATTGATTTAACCAGTCCTCTGTTAATAGATATTTAGATTGTTTCCTTTTTTTCTTTACTGTTACAAACTGCTCTTCAGTGAATATTTGTCTGTCTTTCATTTTGCACATATGTGGGAAAATTCATAGAAGAAGAATTGCTGAGTCTAAGGGACTGATTTTGGTAGATCTTGCTAGATTGTGCTCCATAGAGGCTAGTCCTCATTATGTCTCCAGCAGCTCGTGTATGAAGGTGCCTTGCCCTAATCTCTCGTCAACACTGTGTGATCAAGCCTCTTGAACTCCGTCAACTTCATAGGGGAGAAATCAAATCTACTTGTTTAATTTGCATTTCCCTTATAAGGAATACGTCAAATATTTAAGTTATTTGCATTTTCTTTCCTGTGAACTGTCTGTTTATATCCTTTGCCCATTTTCCTATAGGCTGTTGTTTCCCTACTGATTTGTAGGACTCCTTTAGATATTTAAGGAGAGTATCCCTTTGTATGTCATACGAGTCACTCACAGTCAAGACATTTTAAACTTACTGAAGAATCACAGAATTTTGGTTGTTTTTCTTGTTTTACAGACTTCCACTTAACACTCATAATAAATGCTGTGGAAGATTCAAAGAAATTTGAGATAAGACCCATTCCCCCAAGAGTAGGGCCTGTGTGAGGCCGCACTCCCAGTACCCTACAGAATCCAGGGGTGTCCGTCAGCGGCCTGAGTGTGAGTGGGCCCCTCCCCGAAGTGCGTGAGAGCCTTCCATCTACCCGTCTGACCTGACGTAGCACTAGGCTGGTCTCAGGCGGCCTCGGTGGTGTCACTGCTTCCTACCTCAGTTTCCCCATGGGTGTGCACAGCATCAGGTATGGACCTGCCCACACATGGCAGAGAAGCTGATCTCTGGTGGTGGTTGTGAGTTGTTGCCACCAGCCAGGTGTAGACAAAACTCAAGGTGATATCTTTGGAATAAATGGGGAAAGGCATTGTACAATGCAATGCCAGCAGTCTTAGCCCCAAGTGGAGGGACAAACAGGCCTTGGCATCTCTGCCTTCTCTAGTTTTCTATGTCCACTGGATGCATCAGATCACCTGCCCACTCCCCCCTTCAGCAGTGTAACCTGGTCTCTCATTCAGTACATAGGGAAAGTTTGATAAAGGTGCTTAGTGGATTTATTTTGTTAATTTTTTACATGATTTTTCTTCTCAAAATTACATTTAATATACCCACATATTAAAGAATACAATGCCTATTAATAATCTTCTTTGCTTCCTAAATAACTTACCATTTTAGCTGTTTATTACATTGCCTTATTACCAGTTAAAGTAATGAGAAACAGCAATGCCTTGTTTTTATAATTTATTATTAAATAGATCTCTGCATCATTTACTTTGATTTTACTGCTTTCGTAATTTATCTTACAGTGTGCTGTAGAATTTAGTTCTCAATGGTTTTTCTAATATTCTTGAAATGCATATTAACATATTGATTTGAATTGAAAAATAAAGTCATGTTTTTCTGACAGAAAGTAAGTTCAGTTGGGAGGATTGCTCTGATGAGGACTGCCTTTGCCAAGTAGATTATGTGGCTAAGTTTTTATAACCTGAATAGGCTAAATCTGCAACCTAAAAATTTTGACAAAAATATATTTAAAACGTTTCATTAAAAAAATCATATTGGCAAAGTTGTATTGGAATTAAAATTTCAATTTTCCCAACTTTATATATATACTTTATATATATACTCTATATATACTTCCCAATATACTTTCTAAGTATATTGAATTAAACACAGTGCCTTTAACTGAAAGAGTTAGCCTTAGGTAAGTTTTGGTAAAGCCTTTTTGGTGTCTTCCAGAAACAGAAGAAAAGAATGATTGATACAAGTCAGGTTGTTTGCAATTCTGCTTTCCAGAAAATTGAGTTTTGGGCTGGAAGATGATTAAAATACTTTTTGATGATAGATCACTATTTGATTTTTGTCATATAACTCTAAAGAAAATCAAATAATTGAATGACATTATTAGAACACAATTCATTCCTATTTACCTATTTATGTGAACAGGATTTCTCAGTATTTATATAGGTAAAAACAAAAGAGAGGAATAAAATTGATGCCAAGCCTTGTCTCATTCTGGCAATATTTAATATTCACCCTTGGATAGATGAACTAATTTTAAAAACTACAGTTATATTGACATTGTAAACACTTTGTGATCAAGGAATTTGAAAACAATCAATTTCAACTTAGGGTTTATTTCTTATTTTTATATAGACTCTATTGGATACATTTAACAGAATGATGTAACAGTTTTGTTTTTATTTTATTTATTTATTTATTTATTATTATTATTATTTTTTTTGTGTGAGGAAGATCGGCCCTGGCTAACACCTGCCAATCCTCCTCTTTTTGCTGAGGAAGACTGGCCCTGGGCTAACATCCGTCCCCATCTTCCTCTACTTTATATGGGACGCCGCCACAGCCTGGCTTGCCAAGCAGTGCGTCGGTGCGCGCCTGGGATCCGAACCAGCAAACCCCGGGCCACCGCAGTGGAGGGCGCGCACTTAACCTTTTCCGCCACCGGGCTGGCCCCCAGCAGTTTTATTTTTAAAAGGGAGTATTTCTAGTACCCCAGAAATTAAAATATCATTTGCAACTATTTGATTTTATGAAAACAAATTATATGTCAACTTAAAAATGTATGTGGGGTATGTAGTTTTCAAATATTTTCAGGGCTGCAGAGCAACAGTGTCTGAGGGAGCACTGCCTTATAGGATGTGTGCATGTCCAGGAAAGCAGAACCCAAAATAAGCTCCCCCCGTCCTCTTCACCAGTTCTTGTTAAGTGCGTCCATTCATACAAACATAGGTCTGTATTATTTTTACAGCTTGGAAAATATGCTTTATCTACTGATAGATCTTCAATTTTATAATGAAGTGAACTGAAAAATAGGATTTTAAATTTAAGAGCCAACCTTTCAGATTCAGAATTTCTTCCATAAAGTAAAGTATAAATAAGCATGTTGGGGAAAATGCACCATTGTGCAGAAAACAGACCAACTAGGTCTCTTTCTAGTTACTTGAACTCCTTGGATAAAAATACAAAAGTCTGTCAGGTATATTAATCTTCTTACCACCACTGGTCTGGAAGCAATTTGAGGGCAGGAATGATTTCCTGTGTTGAGCATTTAATTATAGGTGCAAAATAAATAGTTGGTGCTCAGAAAATTTTGCAACAGTAATTCTGGATGATGAATGAAGGGCTCCATTAACATGAAAAAGTATTACTGTTTTGAAAAGAAAATATTTGTACATAGTACAAAATTCAGAAAGCTCAAAGGAGATGAGAAAATAACTGGTTTTTAATGTATACAAAATTTTTGTTCCCTTTAAATTTTACCATGTGCAAGAATTACCTATTTAAAAATAAATAAGAATGGAATGTACATATTAAAATTTGATGAGTATTGGGGCTGGCCTGGTGGCATAGTGGGTAGGTTCGACACTCTGCTTCAGATCCTGGGTGTGGACCTACTCACTGCTCATCAAGCCATGCTGAGGCGCTGTCCCACATAGAGCAACTAGAAGGATATACAACTATGACATACAACTATCTACGGGGGCTTTGGGGAGAAAAAAGGAAAAAAGGAGGAAGATTGACAACAGATGTTAGTAGCTCTGGACCAATCTTCCTCAAAAAAAAAAAAAAAATTTGATGGGCGTTTAACTTGTCTGAGGAGGTTGTAGTAATTCATGAGCTCACCAGCCCTGATGGTGGGTGCCTGTTTCCCCGCCCCCTAACTTTGGCCAACACTGTATTATCTTTTTTTTTTTCCCCAAAGCCCCAGTAGATAGTTGTATGCCATAGCTGCACATCCTTCTAGTTGCTGTATGTGGGACACGGCCTCAGCATGGCCGGAGAAGCGGTGCGTCGGTGCGCGCCTGGGATCCAAACCCGGGCCGCCAGCAGTGGAGCGCGCGTACTTAACCGCTAAGCCACGGGCCGGCCCAACACTGTATTAT
Organism: Diceros bicornis minor; assembly: GCF_020826845.1. NCBI lineage: Eukaryota > Metazoa > Chordata > Mammalia > Perissodactyla > Rhinocerotidae > Diceros > Diceros bicornis. Next base: position 11,244,513 of record NC_080755.1, on the reverse strand, counting down.
CTAATCGCTTCCTAACACATCTTTTCTATCATTGAAAAAGCATCAATAGTAAAGGAGTAGTTCCCTCCTGTACTGCCCTGTTTAAATTGCATGCTACCCTCTTTTGCTTTATTCTAGGACAAACGGGCGCAGGAAACAACTGGGCGAAGGGGCACTACACGGAAGGAGCCGAGCTGGTGGACTCGGTGCTGGACGTGGTGAGGAAGGAGTGTGAGCACTGTGACTGCCTGCAGGGCTTCCAGCTCACCCACTCCTTGGGGGGAGGAACAGGGTCGGGCATGGGCACTCTGCTCATCAGCAAAATCCGAGAGGAGTATCCCGACAGGATCATGAACACCTTCAGTGTCATGCCCTCCCCCAAGGTCTCCGACACTGTGGTGGAACCCTACAACGCCACCCTGTCAGTCCACCAGCTGGTGGAGAACACAGATGAAACCTACTGCATCGACAATGAGGCCTTGTACGACATCTGCTTCCGCACCCTGAAGCTCACCACGCCAACCTATGGGGACCTAAACCACCTGGTGTCCGCCACCATGAGTGGGGTCACCACCTCTCTGCGCTTCCCGGGCCAGCTCAACGCCGACCTCCGCAAGCTCGCAGTGAACATGGTCCCTTTCCCACGCCTGCACTTCTTCATGCCCGGCTTTGCTCCCCTGACAGCCAGAGGCAGTCAGCAGTACCGGGCCCTCACGGTGCCGGAACTGACTCAGCAAATGTTCGATGCTAAGAACATGATGGCGGCCTGTGATCCCAGACATGGGCGCTACCTGACCGTGGCCACTGTCTTCCGGGGCCCCATGTCTATGAAGGAGGTGGACGAGCAGATGCTGGCCATCCAGAACAAGAATAGCAGCTACTTCGTGGAGTGGATCCCCAACAACGTCAAGGTGGCTGTGTGCGACATCCCTCCTCGGGGTCTCAAGATGGCCTCCACCTTCATTGGCAACAGCACGGCCATCCAGGAGCTGTTCAAGCGCATCTCGGAGCAGTTTTCTGCCATGTTCCGCCGGAAGGCCTTCCTGCACTGGTTTACAGGAGAGGGCATGGATGAGATGGAGTTCACAGAAGCAGAGAGCAACATGAATGACCTGGTGTCAGAATACCAGCAATATCAAGAAGCTACGGCCAATGACGGTGAAGAAGCTTTTGAAGACGATGAAGAGGAGATCAATGAATAGAGGAGCCTCCCTATCCCAGATACCACAGTGCAGACGTTCTTTAACCCCAGTGCGTCTTGATCCCAAGGGCCGCCAAATGGTGTGCTGGTCTAAATATGTGGGTATAGGCCCCTCACAAATGCAACGACATCGTACTATCAGCCATCTGGAATAAAGAAAGTTCATTAAAATAGCAGAGAATTGGCAGTCCTACCCAATCTGAAGATCAGACTACAGGGATTTTCTACTGGAGGACTTGAAAGAACTAATGGGCCATAAATAAAGAGCTAAACAAATAAACCTCCCCTTCTATTAAGTGTTCAACCATGTCTGAGAATTAGCAGGGAAGTTAAACACATAGTGTTTTTTCATCCTTTGCGGTGAAACCTGAAGCTATGCAGTGCTGCCTTCTACTGAATATGCAATATTGAACTTTGACACAATCTATTCATAATAAAACACTGCAACTGCTCCTTTGTCTCTTACAGCCTCTGCTTACGTGATAGATTTGTGACTTTGCGTTGTTACAGTGGTTACTTGGGTCTCTCTTCTCTTCCTAGGTGGACTGCCCCTATAGTGCACCAAAAGAACTCAGAGGATAGGGCCTTGCTTGAGTTGGAGGCTTTAGGGTGGTCCCATAGGCAGAATTCTGAGCGTAAAAGTAGTGCATGCATAAGTAAAAGCCCGTTGTCCCCATTTGCAATCAGCATTCAGACCTCCCACAGAATCTTTCATCCCACTGAATCGTGTCCTGGGCTAGTGGGTCCCTAACAACTCACCTGAGATTTGCCAGAGGAGCCACAGAAAATGAACTTTGGGCTTCTCAAGCTCTTGGTGGGTGAAGGGGGACCTGACAGGGTTGGCTCTGAGAGCTGCTGTGCTTCCTTCTTTGAGCACTGAGACCGGGAGCCTGGGGCCTGTGGCTAGGCCCAGCATGGAGGATGAAGGGCTCTTTTCTGTCTCCACTTCATGGTTTCTATAACTAGCCACAACTTCTGTAAGAGGTCTTGTAAAGTCAAACTCCACAGGACATGACCAGGCTAGTTTCACTAGTAATTGGCAGACACTGCTGTTCACTAGTGTTTATTTCTCCTTCCTGCCCTCTTGAAGTCAGCTGTGAGCATGTGACTCTGCTTTAGCCAAAAGAATGTGAGTGGTGAGTCACTTCCAGGTGGAAGCATTTAAATGCTAGTGCTAGACCCTCTGTTCTGCCTCCCCCTTGTGGAGACCCCGATTCCTGTCAAGATGACCCAGTGTCTTCGTCAGTCTAGGTCCCTGAGTAACGGCTGAGTAGGGGCCCCTCTGACCTGTCAGACAAGGAGCGAGAGGAAACCAACCTTTGGGGTCTGGAGCTGCTGAGACCTAGGGGTACAACACAACGTAACCCAGCCCCACCTGACAGAGTGCCCGTGCTCTGTGATGTCATGGCTTACATCCAGTGACTGTATTCTGTGCTAAGCCTCAGCCTTGGGTATACAGAGAGTGAATCATTAAACACAGCAGCATGACTTAAACTGAGGTGAGAACAGACCTCATTTTTGCAGAAACCTGAACTATTTTGTGAGATGACAGTAAAAATAACTCTTAACCCTCCACATCTAAGCTGGAAGTATGCTAGGTTTAATAGACCTTGGGAGAGAGAAAGGACGAGTGCCATGAGCACCTGCTGTGGGCCAGGCTCTGTTGAGGCCCCACGGTGCTGCGGGGCGCAGGTGTCACCTGTGCAGATGAAGCAGCGTGCTGAGGGCTGTGGGGGCTATTGCCGGCCATACTGGCCGGCCATCTAAGGCTCCAGAGCTTGAGGGTATTGACCTCATTAGAATGCAGGAGATGTGGGTTACCGTCTGACCGACAGTCTCATGGACAGCTTTGTCACTTTTCTCACTGAATCTAATGCGACTCACGTTTGGCACAACCCACTTTATTCCACCCAGGAGGCCTCAGAGCCGAGGCCTGCCAGAATAGCAGATGCTGGCACCTCTCCCTGCAGTGGAATGAGGAAGGAGTATGGAGCATCTCCTCATGGTCTACTGCTTGTGTGGAGAATAGCACTGAACACCCTGATGGCCCAGAGAGTCCTACAGTCTTAATTCTTCCCTGAGCTGCCCCCCACAGGCATCCTATGAGGAAAGGAGGCAGCAAATGTGTTACTTCTGCAGGTCACTGGGCAGAGGAGCTGAGAGAGACACAAGCGTGGGTGTCGAGCTGAGAGGGCTCCCATGCTCCTGGAATGCTGAGTTAGCCACAGCTGGTTCTGTGGCCCGGAGAGCTGGAGTTTGGCATCTCGGGGCCGCCTGAAAGAATGGCCACCTCCCACCCCATGGGACCAGTGCTGCCCCACGAATGCCACCTGATTCTGTTTTAACTCTGAGAAATCACTGTTCCCACAACATACTTAACTATATCAAGAATGCACAAGGCAAGTTGGAATAACATTAAAGGCTGCTAAAAAAAATATTAAAAATGCGAAAATGGTGCCTCCAAGTCCAAATAATGGCATTTGTGAAGATTTAACCATCTTTAAGCATGGTACTTCTTCCTCGTGCCATGTTTTGGTTAAAGTTTTTGACCTAAGTTTGCTACATTGCAGACTTCGGCTTTTCTGGAACCACAGAAAAGTTCTAATACTAACAATAACAGTTTGATTCAGACCATGTCCTGGGACGTCATGGGAGATCCAGGCTGCAGGGGCCCCCGTAGCTTAGTGTTAATTCCCTTCTTGGAAATCCAGGGGATGGCTTGGGACAGCCTGCCAGGCCCACTATGGTCACCTATCAACTTCCGCATGCAGACAGTATGACCAACGTCTGGTCATGACTGGCCTAGTAAGGATGTAAACTGATGCCAGTATCACAGATTCTCACCAACTGACCTGGTATCAACATACTTCATATCCAGAGTTCATCATTCCAGGACATACAAATCTAGAAGTTACTAAGCCTCTTGTGGGAGCTGTTGAGAACCAACAAAACTGAGATTTTGAAAGATTCCTCTCTAAAAAGTAAGAACATTTAATTCCTTTCCATTATGTTTTCTAAAAGAAAGTATCCCAAGCATAAACAGTGACCCTTTGTGTGTTCAGAAGAAAAAAAGTACAGTGTTTATACTTTATTTTTGATTTAAAGAAGCCATATTTACATAATACATTCATATTTTTAAATATGTTACAGCTCTCTGTAGAAAACCACTCCATGAAAACAGCAACATGTGATCTGGATTTAATCTTTAAAATATTAAGTCAAATGAAAATACTCTTATCAGGACTCCAATTTAATTTCACAGCTCACCTGCAGAGGGAAACTGAAGGGAAAGAGGAATGAAGAGTGGGTGATGGAAAGAACACTATACCTCTCCCACAGGGCAAGCGTTCACAGATTATCTGTCCCTGACACACGTCAGCTGGCTTCACTGATGGTGGAGGGAGCCAGTCCCCACTCTCCCAGCCACTCCGAGAGTCTGACAAGGCTGGGGAACATGTTCTCCCAGAGCCTTTGGACAGTTACCCTGCCACCCCTTCCCTGACTTCTGAGGCTGAGGATAAGGACTCCTCTTCCCACCATTTCAACTGGGTCAGCCAGCAGCTGGTTAAGATCAACTCAGCAGTGTTCTCATTCTTCTGAGAAAGCTAGAGTTGAAATAATGTGCAAATTGAAACCACAATATGACAAGCTAAAATGGCCTCCCTCCTTGGATCTGGTTGGCCATTTTCTCATCCGGGGGCTCCTCCTTCTCCTTTTCCCGCTCTTTGTTCCAGTCCTTCAGGCCCTCTGGGAGCGAGGTGTCCTCATCCAAGCTGCCGGTGCCTTCCACAAATTCCTCATAGGTGGATTTTTCTGCAAATGGTCTGGGGCCCAAAAGTTCAACCATATCATTCTTATCTAATACTTCTTTTTCTAATAATAGAAGAGCAACCTGAAATATGAACAATTGCCATTAAATACAGTTACTCAGCAAAGTCTATTCAAGGCTAATAATGTTTTTATTAATAGCCAATCTCACTCCAAAAAAGGATTTAAGATGACTGAAAAAGATATACATAAGGTCACATAATTTTAGAGTAAGATGTGCAAAATACTGGAAAAACAAATGTCCACCAGGAAGTTAGTGGTTAAATACATTTTGGTACATCCACACAATGAACGATTATGCGCCTGTAAGAAAGAATCTCTGTTCTAGATGCATCTTGGAGAGCCAGTCAGTGAGAAAAGCAAGATGCACAATGTGTACAGTATGGCTGCATTTGCTTTTAAAAGGTGGCGGGGGGAAGTGTATCTTTTTATGTGCTTATAAATACATAAAGAAATTCGGGAAAGATACATAAAGTAATAAAAGTGGTGGTGGGGTGGAATTGAGGAAAAGATGGCTATGGTGAACAGGAAATAAAAAAAGTTAGTTGAAAAAAATAAAGACAAATAAGGCAGAGATACAAAAAATGAAGCCAAGAAGGTTAATATGAAAATATGCACTTTAAAGTTCTAGTCATTTCTATGGTTGAACAACAAATTGGACACTACACATTTTAACAGGTCACCAAAAAAGGGACACTTGGCCAACTATGTGTATGGAGGTGAGTGATGGAATCAGGAGGCAGAGAAGAGTGGTTACATTAGAGCATCTGACCATCACAAAGAAAATGAAGCAGGTTATATTGTAAACTGATCTCATAAAATAGATTTAGTTCCTCAGGGAACTCCCTAATTAGAAATTTAACATATCTTTAGTTTACATTAAATGCTATGTTTTTAAGGATACCAAATAATAAGATAATTTTCTTCTGTTTTTTCAATTTTTAAAAACTTTATGGACTATTTCAAATATGTAGCAAAAAAATGTAGAAAGAATGGATAACTAACCTCCATGCAGCCACTATCAATAATTATCAACTTAGAGCCATTTTTGTTTCATCTACTCCCTGGATTATTTTAAAGAAAATCCCAGATGTCATATTATTTTATCCATATATATTTGTTTATATCTCTAAGAGATAAAGACTCTTAAAAAACATAACCAGAATACTAAAAGGCTCTGATTATTTAATAAATTGCTTGTGTATACAAGATATGGAGAAATAAAGGTTTAGGATTTCTTCTTAGACCACCTTTAATTCTCAATTTGCCTATTTATGCAGTTGTGGGTAATCACTTAAGTTGTGATAATATATTTTATTTAATCCAATATGTCAAAAATATTATGTCAACATGTAATAATATAAACAATTATTGAGATATTCTACATTCTTTTTTTTATACTAAATCTTCAAAACCCTGTGTGCTCATGGCATATCTCAATTGGGACTGGCCACATTCCACAGCACAAGCCTAGTTAGAGGTTAATGGCAAGGGCTCTGCAGACAGGACCTCTGGGTCCAAATCCTGGTCCTGCCACTTACCCACTGCAGGACTTTAAGCAAAGTTACTTAACCTCTCTATGTATTAGTTTCTTCATCTGTAAAATGGGGATAATAATGTAGCGACCTCATGAGGTTGTGGGGGTTTTAGAGAAGTTAATACATCTTAGGCAGTACCTGGTAAACTAAGATGCAGGATGAATGCTAGCTGATTACTCTTATTCTTCTAAAGTTTGGCCCTTACAGATCAACTTGTCTGACTCCTCGTTTCATAGATGAATAAACTGAGGCCCAGAGTTTGGAAGGCACTAGTCTCAGTAGCAAAGGCTCAGCCACCTCTCCTCCCGATGGCTCCCTATCTCCTGGCTGGCTCAATATTATTTTTAACAGATTTAATTTTCTCTAACGGACTAGAAAGTACTTCAGAACTCTGCAGTGTTTCAAGATCCTCACTCTGTTGAACCAATTTTCCTTTCACAAACATTCCTTTGTTACCACTGTCAGTACATGCACCGTACATTTGGAGGGGTAGATAAGCGGGTGAAATTCCCTAGACACATCTGGCATTTATGGTGTGCACGTGGAACCCCTCCTACTGAATCCCTGAACACACGCTCTGTCCTCCTAGAGCTAGTGGTCTCCAGTGAGCACTTATGTCCTCCACTGTCTTTTATAGCTCATTTCCTTCTTTTCAACAATTGCCTATAGGGGGATCACCAACAGATCCCATCTCTGGCCTGGACCTCCTATCCACAGTCCATTTGCAAATGCCTACTGCTCAGTCCTCTTGGGTGTCAGGACTGAACCTCTCGTCCCGTCCCTGGCCTGTGCCTGCCACTAGGAGGAGTCTTGGAGTCATCCCGAGGGCCTTCTAGTTCGTTCTCTAAATTTAATCAAGAAATCTTGGTTTTTTAGATCTGCCTTTGCCTTTCTACTTCTACTGCCACCAGGGCACCATCTCAGGAATGTTAAAACAGCCCCTGAGCTGGTCTCTATTCTAGTCTCTCCCATCCCAATCAAGCTGGCACACTGCTGCCACTCTCTCCTTTTAAATGATGATCTTTTAATCATTTCCACTCCAGATTCTGTAAGGACTCCCTACTATAAGACAAGGCAGCTGGATCAGATCATTTTAAAGGTCACTTCTATTCCTACCTAGCTTTGGAGGCCCTGGGTACTCCAGTCCCCTTCCGCCGACTATCTGCTCCAGGGCAGGCAGGCTCAATCCTGCCTCCTCCCCACACTGCTCTGCTCACCAGGCCTCCAAGCTGTGAGCTCCTCCTCTCCTCTCCTTTCCTTGTTCACTGTAACCTGACTGTCCTTTAAGGTAAAATTTAAGCCCTATATAAAGCCTTCTCTGACTACTCTCACCTTTCCTTTCATGGAGCTCCTGCTGTAAGCTTTCCAGTATTTCACGACACTAGCTCTCGCTCCACTTACCTGCACACTTTTGTGAAAAGATGTCACAGATTCTTTTGGAATTGCCTAGCACAGGACAAGCTCACAGTGGGCTTCTCTGAAGATTTGCTGATTGGATGGTATATCTTAGAATATGCTTTTATCTTTGTCAATACCTTATAAAAGGCTTTTTAATTTATGTTTTTATCATTAGAGTGTGCAATGTTTAAACAGAAAATTTTAATTTTGGTTGCATGGATTCTAAATAATTAAGGGTTTACTGGATGTAAGAAATCCACTGAATTCAGAAAAGATCCTTCCCTTTTGTAGGTGCTATCAAATGAGGTAGAACAATGGAAAACACAAAGCATGTTTGTTCACCGGAAGCTCATAATTAAGCCAAAGGTAGTTTTCATGTGTCAATTCCTACTCATCTAGTTTGGCTAATTCTTTTGTTTGCCCTTTCACTACCTGTTTATTTTGGAGGTGAAAAACAATGGTAAATCCCAATCTGTCCATCATGCTCCATATTCAGGACTACTGGTAAAATACTTGGTGGAAAGGAGTGCAGATTCAATTGTTTACTTGGTAATTATTAACAGACTTAATTAATCCCTCACTCATATTCCTAAGAGCCATAAGAGCTGGGATCATGCCCGCTTTTGCTCACCACCATACTGGTACTGCCTCACAGACACAGAGCAGACACAAATCAGAATGAATGAAGAAACCCGAGAGTTAGCCAGATACGGGGAATGCTGATGTCTATAAACCAACCAAAATAGTCAATCTATCATTTTAATCTTTTTTTAAAAACTGTGTAGAGAACTATTCGTACAACTGGCACTTACCTTCTCTACGTCAGCTTTCTTTTCTGTGAGAAGAGCTACTGTTCTCTTATAAGCATCATTAATGAGTATTCGTACTTCGTCATCTATCAGTCTTGCAGTGGCCTCACTGTAAGGTTTCTCCAATACCATGTCCCCTTGACGTGGGAGGTCAAAGGAGATTTGCCCAACTTTTTCATTCATGCCAAACTGAACAATCTGAAAAAGAATACGTAATTAGTGGCAGGCATCCATTTTTGCTTACAGGCTAACATATTTTTATAAAATGGCAACAATGACATTAAATCCACACACTTCACTGTAACACTACTCTTTAACCTGCAAAGTCAACATGGTGGCCTTGAGTTGGCTAAGTAGACAAGGGGGTTCTGTGTAGACAATGGATAGTGTTTTAAATTCCTCAACTAAGCACACAAGAACAGAAACCCACAGACAACATCTACAACAAAATTAGGTGACAGACAGGTGGGGACAAATCCCAACAGCTATGAAACCAGCATGTATTACTCTCTGCACAAGGAGAAGCAGAGGAGAAGCAAGAAGCATATGACAGACCCAAGAGAATAAGAACCCCAAACTACCAAGAGGCTCTTGCTGGAAAGACTGGCATGCCAACCTGGGAACAACTGAACCTGGAAGGGGCATCTGCATTTTCCCGTTCCCTGAACGGGGTCCAGGGGACAGAGTGAAGAGATTGGTCCAATCTGGACACTATGAGCCCCCAAAACTAACCAGACAAAGCCCCACATTAAGAAGCAGCTTCTGGATGTAAAATCCAAACTCATTAGAAAAGAGAAGGTGCAGATAAAAGTGGGGAGCAGAAACAGAGCAGGAGAGCTCAGAAAGTAGGAAGCTATGGTTTTTTTTTCTTTAAGAAGATTGGCCCTGAGCTAACATCTGTTGCCAATCTTCCTCCTTTTTTCCTTTTTTCTCCCCAAAGTCCCAGTAGTTAGTTGCATGTCATAGATGTACATCCTTCTAGTTGCTCTATGTGAGACGCCACCTCAGCATGGCTTGATGAGCAGTGAGCAGGTCCACACCCACAATCTGAACCGGTGAACCCCGGGCCACCAAAGCAGAGCACGTGAACTTAACCACCACGCCACCGGGCCGGCCCCCTAGGAAGCTATGTTTTTTAAAATTAAGTTCATGAAAACAACAGAAAAGGAAACTCTAAAACCATAAAACTAAAAAAACTGTCCTAATCGCCTCCCTAAGAGATGAGAAAAACAAATTTCAAGTAAAAATGGGCAGTAGAAAAATCTCTTATAAAGTTATGTGAAAAAAGTAAGGAGAACAGTGTCTCCACAGATAAGGAAAGTGGGGTGAGAAGACAGTCCATAAAACAGATGAAAACTGTAACCCACAACTTCAAAAAAAGCTAAGAGAAATCAGGAAAGTATGAAAGAATAACATAAATCAGAATCAGTAAACTTGGATGAGGTGCTAGAACACAGGAAAAAGTTAGATAAAGGAAAAAATTATTTTAAAAATGAAGATTAAACTAGAAATAAGAAGAGCAACCAACCACAACAAATAATGCCCTAGGAAAAATAAAGGTGAAGAGGACAAGCAAAAAATAAATTTTTTTTGAGTCATTAAAAAGGATTTGAGAAAGTAACAGACCCAGGAGAGCTGACATATGAATAACAGGAGTTTCCAAAGAAAGTCATTGATGTTAAGTTCCAACACAGCAAAACTACATTGTTTGGGGATGTATGCACCAGGGATAAACCTAAAGAAAACAAGCGAATAACTGTAACAAAAGTCAGGAGAGGGGCTGCTCCCCGCAGGGAGGGAGGGGATGGAGAAGGGTCAGGCACCTGGGGAGAGTCAGGTGCAGGCGGCGCTCCACCGTGGGATCACGCAGGCTTGTAACTCAACTTTAAACTCTACGTACATGCTTTACATACTCTAGTAATAAACTTTAAATACTATACTATGAAGAAAAAGGTTTCTTTTCATAAGTTGATTGTTTTAAAATGGATTTCTTTTAAGAAATAATCCTTGCCTGGAAAGCCTAAACCACAGTCAAACACAACAGTCTTGTCTCAGCGCCATTCACGAATGTCCATTTCTCGTACAAATGTGAGAGAACCAGGAAGAAACACTCCATTTCCCACACTTACTTGGGCATATGCACTCTGAGTCACTTTTCTCAAGTCATCTTGAGCACCAGTGGTAATTCTTCCGAAGAAGATTTCTTCTGACACGCGGCCACCCAGCGTCATGCACATCCTGTCCAGGAGCTGCTCTTTGGTGTACAGGTATTGCTCTTTGGGTAAATACTGCGCGTAACCCAGTCCTTTGCCCCGAGGGATGATGGAGACCTGGCAAGTAGGAAACATAAAATGTTGAGGATTCCACCTCCAAATGTAGATTTCATCACAATGTTTATCTATAGTTAGATAGACAAACTCACTCATGGAAAATAAGCACAACTGTTAGGCAATCTGCCAGCCTTGGCAAGATGCGATCTAGCAGGAATGACTGCTCAAGAGGAATATTTTCTCTTAAGATGACTTCACCTTAGAGTTCTAGAAAGTATTTCCTGTCTTTTTATAAAACTCAATTGACATTATTTAGTCTTGACAAAAGGACCACCGCTAAGTGATGACTCCACATGACAGCTCAAATACAGCGCAGGCTTCATTCAACTTGATGGTCAGCCACAGCACTGCCCTCCTTTACAGGACAAAGGGGAAGGCAGACCAAGATGCTCAGCACCCTTCATTTTCTTTTCTAGCCCTCTTTTTGCAATTGAGTAAGTTCCTTTCATTTTTAAAAAATCTACTTTATTGGGTTATGATTTATATACAATAAAATGTATCCATTTTAAGCGTATAGTTCAATGGGTTTTGACAAACACAACCTCCTACCACAGTGAAAACCCAACATATTCTCTTCATTCCCCAAAAGTCCCCTAGTACCCTTTTGCAGTCAATCCTTCTCCACCCCCAGCCCTAGGCAACTGCAGATATGCCTTCAGTTCCTATGGATTAGTTACAATCTCTAGAATCGCATATAAATGGAATCGTACAGTATGTTCTTTATTATGTCTGGTTTCTTTCACTGCTCTGAGATTCACCCACGCTGCTGTGTACTAATAGCTCATTCATTTCTACTGCTATGTAGCATTCCATTGTATAAACATACCAAATATCCACTTCATTCTCAAGGGACATCAAGGTTGTTTCCAGTTTATTGCTATTATGAATAAACAAGCAAAAGTCTTTGTGTGGACATTATGTTTTCATTTCTCTTGGGTAAATATCTAGGGAGTAGGATTGTTTGGTCATATGGAAGCACTTGTTTATAAGAAACTGCCACACTGTTTTCCGAAAACGTTGTATCATTTCACATTTCCATCAACATTGTATGCGAGTTCCAGCTGCTCCACATTCTTACCAATACTTAGGACTGACTTTTTAATTTTAACTATTTAGTATTTCCTTATGGTTAATTTGCACTTCCCTGATGACGAATGATACTGAGTATCTTCTTCATGTGTTTAATGTCTATTCATATACCTTCCTTTGTGAAGTATATGAGTACGCTCAAATCTTTTGCCCAGTTTGCTGGGTTGCTTGTTTTCTTCTTATTGAGTTTTAAGAGTTCTTCATAATTCTAGATACAAGTTCTTTGTCACATAAGTGTACTGTAAGTATTTTCAGAGTGTATGACTTGCTTTTCATTTTCTTAATGGTGTCTTTCAAAGACAAAAAGTTTTAATTTTGATGAGATCCCATTTATCAACTTTTTTTTGTCATTTATCCTTTTGTATCCCAAGAAATTTTTGCCTACCCAAAGTTATAAAGAGTTTTACATATGTTTTCTTCTGGAAGTTCTATAGTTTTAGCGTTTATGATTTATTACAAGTTAATTTTTTATATATGTTGTAAGGGTCAGTGTTCACTCTTTTTTTCATATGAACACTGAGTTGCCAGAACCATCTGTTACTAAGACAATCCTCCCCACCTTGAATTACCTTGGTGTATCTATTGAAAATCAATTAACCAATTAGTTGTGAGGGTCTATTTCTGGACTCTATTCCATCCCACTGATCTGTGTCAGTCCTTTCACCAATACTAGTCTTCATTACTGCAGCTGTATACAAAGTCTTAAAATTGGCTAGTGTAAATCCCTTACACTCACCCTTACACTTCCCAGCTATCCCCTGACACTGCAAGTCAGTTAGGCTGTTGCTTGCATGCTGCACCAGTGTGGGAAATGCACCCAGTTGAAAAAGCAGAAAACTAACAGTCTCACTTGGTGTACTCCTGTCTCACTGGTTTCTGCTCACTTCTGTGCCAGGCTTTCTGGGGTCTCCCTGTGCATGCACAGTTCAGTGATCAGCCAGGGATCTGGGCAGCTTCTACTCGGATTTGGGTTTCACCTCTCTGTAGCTTTTTTGCTTCCAGGATTTTCCTGTTAAGTTTTCAATATTCTTCAAATCCTGAACTCTTTCTTCGCCTCCTCAATATGATAAGTCCAGCATTTTCCACCACTGTGGCCATGGAGATTAGGGAAAACCCTCAGGCAAGAAAGCCACAAACTCCCAATTCTAACCCACTGCAGCTGCTGCTTTTCAAGAGTAAACTCTCCTCAAGCTTTGTTCTGCTTTTGGAGACTTTTTGGTCCCTTTAAATAGTAGTTTTCTTTCCAAATTTTACAACTTATCAGTGGGAGATAACCTCTTCATCTCACCATCATTACCAGACATTTTTGCCAAATTTATTTATATATTTATCCTTTGTGGGAGTGCCATTTTGTCAAGTAATTGCTCACACAATCATTTGGCTTGCCGACTGTTCAACATAAACTGCTCTACCTTTAAGAGAGGGTCTGCATGCTCCAGATACCAGCCAGCAACTGCATGGCCTGCCTCGTGGTACGCCACGGTCTTCTTCTCCTCTGGCTGCAGAACCTGGGTTTTTTTCTCTAAGCCTGACAAAATAATAACAAAAAAACAAAATCTCTGCTTTAGTGACACTGACATAAAAAGACAGTTATACAATACTACACACTGCCTTATCTAAAATGTGATTTAGAGAGTAAGCTGCCTATAATAATCCAAAAATTCCCAATCCCGGTCAGAATAAAAGCAAAGGATCAATTTCAAAATATACCCAACTACAACAAAAATGCATTCACCACCCTCCCTCCAAGCCTACTTTTCTCTTAACTCTCCTACTTTTTTGAGGCACATATCTTGTTTTGGTAAATAAACAAAACTGCAAAAAAACCTCAAGCACTTTGGTCAATATAAACCATATAAAATTCATAGAAAACAAAGAAGCCTGGAAAGAACTCATTGCTTAGTCTAGGTATCTGAAACTATCAAGTGCTGGGTAAACAAAGATGCCTGCCGTCTGAGACTGCCTGCTCTCTGTTCCTGATGGAAGGCAGACAACAGACAGAGGAAGAACTGAGCTAGCTACAGATCTGGGAACACCTACTCAGAAAGTTGGCTAGGCCATGCCACAGCACCCAGCACACTAACCAAAGAGGCCAGGGGTTCAAAAACCCAGCCAAAGAGCAGCAGAGTAGACCCCAGAAGATAAACCCAGGAGACCCTGCCGGGCCTCATGTCGACTGCAGAGCTGAAGCGCCCCTGAACCAAGCAGGATTCCTCTCTGCCTGGATAAAGGTGGACACTGAACCTCATCTGTACCTCTGTACTATGGAATTTGACTGTATTTTATACTAATACAAACCGTCACACTGTGACAACAGTTTTGTTGTGTTCAAAGTAACTCATGTGAGAGAATTTCTCAACTGATAACATATGAAGGAGTCTTGAAGATTAAAAAAAACAGAGAGACTGCTATGTTCCCAGTAACACAGCCCAAGACAAGTATACACCAAGGAGCGGCAAGGGCAGAAAATTATCGAGGGTGAGTTAACCATCCCTGTTTTCCATAGATAAGCAGTTCTTGCTGAAAAAACAAGACTTTTCCCCATCGTTTATCACAGGAATCTCTCATTTTCTCTGCATGCCACCTTACTACAGAACAATTGCTCGTGGCTGGTTTACAGCGGCTGAGCTGTGAATGGGTTAAGTGTCACCCACCTCTGAGCAAGGGCTCCTGCTGGCCTTGTGGCCCTCTTGTCTTGCACACTCATTTTTGTACTAAGCACTGATGGCTTCCCCTTGACCTAAAGAGGCACAAACACGCGGTTTTCACCTGTCTCCACAGTGAATTATTTTGTTTAATTCCATCCACAACTCTATCATCTTAGATTTTTTTCTTTTCAATAACAAATTTCCAGAATAAGTGGTCTATTTATTCAGTTAGTAGTTAGTTGTTTATTTGGTATCTAACCCAGGTTAACACATCGCTATACTAGCTCTAGATCCTCACTGGAATCTTCATTAATCTGGCTTTTCACCCTCCACTCAGTTGAAACTGTCATGTGAAACGTCACCAAGAACAGTCTCATTGCCAAATCCAAAGGTCATTTTCCTTAACATCCCCGCATCACTTGATCCTGCTGACAACTCCCCCTTTATAAACGTGTCTTTGCCCTTGTCTCCCACCTCCTCTAATCTGGGTTTCCTTTAGTGGCGTCTCTTCCTAGTCTTCCTTACTTATTTGTTGAGGCACCTTCTGGGCCTATGGCACACAACAAGCTTTGGCGACTTTGCTGACTCACTTTTCTCCCCTCTGCTACCAAATGTGGGCATTTGGCAACGTTTACTGTGTGGGCCCCGCCTGAGCACTCTCACCCACCTTCACACAACAGGAACCACGGTCTGTACCACTGTAGTGCTGCAGAGTTCCACGGGGACATCCCGCCTCCTCTCAACCTCTGCACACGCCGTTTTCTGCCAAACCAGCTGCCTCCTGGAGCATCCTATTCTTCCTGCAGCCTGCAAGGCTGGTGCCTGTTACCACTGGGACTACCTATGGTAATGCCTGCTATCTCACACGAATGACTACAAGGTTCTCTGCCTCGAGATGCTTCCCTCTTCTTCAAAGCCAGATTCATTTTCCTAAAATATCGCTGATTATCATGTTACTCAGCGGCTCAGGAAAAAACCCATATTAGTTCAATACTGGCCATAGGACAACACTTAAAAAACCCTTGCGCTTAACCTTCAGGGCTTTTTAAAATCTAGACATAAATAACTTTTTCAGTTTTGCCTTACTTCCCACAGGAACTTGAGTCTGACGGGTTTATTGCCCCTCCACAAAACACAGGCTGTAACATTGCTACCTCCAAACCACCTTTTGTTCATGCCACTGTCACAGCACATCCCATTTTTCTACTTAACCCAGTTTAAATCCCACCTCTTCTGTGGAGCCCTCCTGACTGCAGTGCTTTCCCTTCCTTTGAATGCTCAAGTTCTTGAACTGCTAGTTATCTTTTTTACAGGTATTAAGCTATAAGCCCTCTAGAAAGCAAGGAAAACACATAATATACATTGTCCACTATTCCAGCTGGGTGAGCATTTCCTGGTCAAACAATTGTTATAGCTGTTTATCCATCACAGCTCTATATATCTAGCATAGAGCACATTTAACTCATGCAATGAAATTTTTGGAAACAAGAAGGTTGTGAGCATTTTCAAAAAACTGGATTGGTGTAATTCAGGAGTAGACACTTCGCGGCTTGCTGCCCATGTGAGTGAGGAAGTGTGTGGGCTGCTGTCTCAGACTCACCCAACACCTACACCATCGATCCCTATGCAGACCACAGGGGAGGGCAGGGGACTCGCAGCACCAAGAGCACACGGCAGGTGCATGGTGAGCCCCAGGGCTCGGCAGATATAATTTTCTTCGCTTCTAGATCTTGCCAAAACAGAGAAATCCCTGGCCTCAAATTCATTTTATCAGCTGTTTGACGTGAATTACATTCAGTTGCCTTACCACCAATCACTCGTTCAATTGCTTGTTCAAAGTGTTTCTGATTTATGGAATCTGAAAGGTGTCTCGCAGCAATCAAAGCAGCTTCATTACAGACATTAGCAACATCAGCTCCTACAAAATGAACATACAGAACAGCTGACCCACCACAAATACTCAAACTGATTAGTCACACATTATGGATGACCAAATCCAGTCAATTTCTCACCTAGCAGCAGACTGGACAAGAGCTTTATGTAAACAGAGTTCAGTTTGATGCAGGACCACCCTAAGCTATTCTAGCATTCAGTAACAGGCTGGTACAATCCTAACCCTTTGAACTGAGATGCAAGTATTTGAAGTAAACAGTTAATTACAGGCAGCTATTTATCTTTATAGACAATAGGGCTCATATAACAGCAAACTAAGACAGTATTTAAAAATGCCCTTTAATTAAATTAGTTCCATCATCTCTGTTGGGAAATGACTTATGTGGCTATTAGGTGATATGATGAAATATAACAAATAAGCATTGAAGTAACCTAGTATATTCAGTTAAACAACAAAAGCTAAACATGTGAAGCTTGCCAAATGCTTTCTAGATCTAGGTAACACAAATAAGCTTAACACAATGTATGTATTCAATAAACAAATATTAAACAGTAACGGAGTTTCTCAAAAAATTAAAAACAGAACTACCATATGATCCGGCAATACCACTTCTGGGTATTTATCTGAAGAAAACAAAAACCCTTATCCAAAAAGATATATGCACCCCTATGTTCACTGCAGCATTATTCACAATAGCCAAGACATGGAAGCAATCTAAGTGTCCATCGGTAGATGAAAGGGAAAAGAAAATGTGGTATATATATATACAATGGAATGTTACCAAGCCATAAAAAAGAATGAAATCCTCCCATCTGCAACACGGATGGATCTAGAAGGTATTATGCTAAGTGAAATAAGCCAGACAGAGACAGAATACCATATAATTTCACTTATATGTGGAATCTAAAAAAACAAAAACAGAAAACGAATAAACAAAACAAAACAGAAACAGACTCATAGACACAGAGAACAAATTGGTGATTGCCAGAAAGGGGGCGGGGGCGGGCAGGGCACACAGGGGGGAAGGGAGAAACAGGCAAAGGGGATAAGAGGTGCAAACTTCCAGTCATAAAATAAATAAGTCATGGGGATGTAAGGTACAGCATAGGAAATATAGTCAACAATATTGTAATAACTTTGTATGATGATAGATGGTTACTAGTCTTATCAGGGTGATCATTTTTTAATGTAAATAAGTGTCGAATCACTATGTTGTACATCTGAAACTAACACAATATTATATGCCAACTATACTTTAAATAAATAAATAGAAGTAAAAAAAATGTTATAAATTCCAAAGACCAAAGAAACAAGTAAAAAGTTAGGAGCTCTAGGACATTTAAGATGCCTGTCTTCTTCTGACCATGCACTTGCATATAATCTGCTCCTACTTGTCATATGTTCCTTTTTATTTCATTTTGAGTTTGGAAGGAGGTAGAGAGGAAATAGGAAAGAAAGGATCACATTTTACATTTAAAAACTCTTGGAATAAGCACATGAAAAGATGCTCAACATCACTAGTCATTAGCGAAATGCAAATCAAAACCATGAGATACCACTTCACACCCACTAGGATGGTTATAATAAAAAAGATAGACGATGAGGTTGGTGTTGGTGAGGATGTGGAGAAACTACAACCCTCATACACTGCTAATGGGAATGTATTATGGTGTAAAATGGTGCAGCCACTTTGGAAAATAGGTTGGTAGTTCCTCAAAAAGTGATCCAGCAATTTCACTCCTAGGTATAACCAAGAGAAATGCAAACATATGTCTGCACAAAAACTGTATGTGAATGTTAACAGCAGCATTATTCATAACAAAAGGCAAAAGATGGAGATAACTCAAATGTGCATCAACTGATGAATGGATAAGTAAAATGTGGTATATCCAAACAATGGACTATTATTTGGCCATAAAAAGGAATGAAGTTCTGACACATGCTACAACATGGATGAACTCGAAAAACATTATGGTAAGTAAAAGAAGTCAGGCAGAAAAGACCACATGTTGTATAATTCTATTTACATGAAATATCCAGAACAGGAAAACCTATAGAGACAGACAGTAGATTAGGCGTTGCCTAGGGCTAGGGGTGAAGGGAGTGGCTGCTAATGGATTCTTCTGGGGTGATGAAAATGTTTTAAAATTATACTGATGGTTACACAACTCTATTTATATTTAGTAAATATACTAAAAACCATTGAATTATACACTTAACACAAGTGAATTTTATGGTATGTTAATTTTATCTCAATGGAGTTGTTTTAAAAAAAAAAACTTAGCAGTAATTTCTGTGATATTTATGGATGAAATGATATGTTGTCAAGGAATTTGTCATAAAATAATCCAGAGGCAGAGGGAAGAGGGTGGAGCATAGATGAAATAAGGTTGGACATGAATTAATAGTTGTTCCTGAAGCTAGGTGATGGGTGCAGAGGGGTTCATTACACTATTTTCTCAACTTTTGTTATATCTAAAATTTCCCATAACAAAAAGGTAAAAATACATACTTGGTTGGAAGCTCCAAGGTGAGAGGTAACAAAGTGAACTGGTACCTGGCAATTGTCACTGATTTAAAGGACATACAAACAGGACAGCAGGTTATGTTCCACTCACCCGAAAACCCTGGAGTTAAGGATGCAAGTTTTCTTGCCAGTTTCTCCTTTTCCAGTGCACTATCCAGTTTTAGTGGTCTAAGGTGAACTTTGAAAATAGAGGCTCTTCCTTTTATGTCCGGTGGTCCTTGAGAAATTATTTTTAAGGAAAAAAAACCATAGTGAAACGGTTATATCTCTCCTCACGAGGACTGGACTGAACCCAATGAAAATCATCTCACCAATAAAGATTTGCCTATCGAAGCGCCCTGGCCTCATCAGTGCAGGATCTAGGATATCTGGCCGATTGGTGCCTGCCAGAATGACTACATTTGTTGTTGTGTTAAAACCTGAAAAGATAATAACAAAGATGCAATCATTATTAAATGCCATGGGGCAGAAAGCAATAGTGTGCCTGTTAAAAATGTCTCAGCACTACAGATATATCGTTACATTAAAATTTTTTTCAGTTTACCTAGTGCTTTTTAAGTTATAAATTATTTTCCTTACTAGTCATCTTGTCCTTAATGATAGTCATATAAGACTTAAAGCTTTAAGAATCAATTTTCTTTCTTTCTTTTTTTTTTTTTGTGAGGAAGATTGGCCCTGAGCTAACATCTGCCAATCCTCCTCATTTTTGCCGAGGAAGACTGGCCCTGGGCTAACATCCATGCCCATCTTCTTCCACTTTATATGGGACGCCGCCACAGCATGGCCTGCTAAGCGGTGTGTCGGTGCTTGCCCGGGATCCGAACTGACGATCCCCGGGCCACCGCAGCAGAGCGTGTGCACTTAACTGCTTGCGCCACTGGGCCGGCCCCAAGAATCAATTTTCTAAAAACAAATTACCAAAGATTTTAATTTATTTAACTAGAAATTTAGATTATGTTGTCAATTTTAAAAATGTTTTAAAATCAATAAGATTAAATTTGCAAATGATGTGTCTAAACTCCCTGGGCCATAGGACAACCCATCGCATATTTGAAGCCAGGTGTTAGCCTCCACTTCTGACCTCTTCTCCAGGCTCAACTTGGTGTTTTATTGGCCATTTCTCAAATGCCAATGCCATGGCCACAGAGCCTTCACCCTCAGAACCTGGCACTGAAAGAGCTCAGCTGCTAATTTCCCCAAATGTGGCACTCTGATTTGAACATGTGACCCAACCACCAAACATTGAAGGAGGGGCTCTACCTTCTTATTCTCAATACTATGCCCAGCTCAGTAATGTAAACCAGTTCAATACTCGGCACCGTGCTTCCCCTTTCGAAGCACACCACAGCATCAATGTATCTTACAGCAGGAAGGATGTGGCACATCCTAAGAATTGGCTTTCCCAAATAAAAGACAAAACTGACTAGCATGGAAAGACTGCTACTCTCTTACTAAAAGAGTATTTGAAATCTGCCAAATTCACACTTGGTTACACATGCGTTTTTCAGATGCTTCAGAATCATACATGGTTTTGAGAATGACACTATAATTCTTTTGTGAATCATTTCATCTATTTTCCTCTTATTCAACACCTGGTACAAATACCATCTTAACACCAATATTAAGTTACGGCAGGCTGTCAGGCAAGAATATTTTGCTATTAACTGCACTGGTATAAAAGAGCCTGTAAAAAGGGCTCTTTTAGAGAATGCTTTTTTTTCTGTACTCAATATTAGCATAAGGATTCTCCTTTTAGATATATGTAAAACAATTACAAAGCGTAGTTTAAAATACAAAAGACTTGAATATTCACCATCCATTTCCACGAGCAGCTGATTGAGTGTATTCTCCTGCTCACTCTGCCCCCCGAAGTTGCCTCTTCCTCTCTTCCTTCCCACAGCATCTATTTCATCAATGAAAAGAATGCAAGGGGCGTTCTTCCGAGCAAGGGCAAATAAGTCTCGGACCTGGATAAAAATATAAATACTAGACAAGTAAATATCATTTATTTCTCGAACAAAAAATAAATATCAAGTTTCCTCTCCCATAGAAAGACAATCTTTTGTGTTACATACTGTACAGTACACATTTGCAAGTTACAACTAGCAAAGAAGTGAAGTGGCAAATAATGAGTAACTTGGTGGGCAACTGATTTAAGGTGAGCAAATATTACTTCTGTAATCTCATAAACTATTGTGTATGTAATAAGCACTAACAATATCTGCTATTTTTAAAACATCAACAAATTAATACTATATATTTGTAGCCTACAAAAAGGTAACAGTACAGCTGTAATCTTTACATTCAATTTAAAGTTCACACTGCTCCGGGGTGCACATGTCACGCCTGAGGCAGTTATTAACAAGCAGAGACTTACTAACAGATCCAGGCAACATGGACACAGAAAGCAAAGGCAACGACCCTCCCAAGCCCATCCAGTGATCGCCCGGAATGACGGACGGTGACCTGCCCTCAGCCCCGCTGCAACAGGAGCAGCCGTGAGGCCCCTGCACACACATTCTGTCCCGCTAAGCATGTCCCCAGGTCACTAGTTTAGGTGCGTTGAAGAAGAAATAGCTGTCTCCAGGCATCACCATCAGCTAAGAGTTCAGGGTCTCGCCCTATCACCTTGCCCCTAAGACATTCAGCGACCAACTCCCTATGCTTCATATTGATGGTGCTCAGGGCAAGCTGCCCCAGGAAGCACCACTCTGGTATGCGGATTATTTCGAGCTGAAGACAATAAGGACTCAGAGAGCTCAGGAAAAATATTTGAGTTTCCCCTCCCAAACCGCCTAAAGAATTTAAAACCAAAAAAAATCTGTTTTAGGAAGGGGTTATTATCATGACTGCTATAAAAGATAATTTAGGATAGAGGTTACAATAGAAAAGGCACCACCAAGCCCATCTTATCGGGAGTCCTGTCTCTCTGGCCACATTCTTTGGATGGCCCTGCGAGGAGTTGTCAGACAATCATTTACAAGGGAAGTCTCCATTTGTAAAGGTATCTCCCTCTCTGTATTGAGAAAAAGGGGGGGTGAGCTCATTTCTAGTAACTTATCAATGTGGAAGATGAGGCCTTGGGGCTGTATAATAAACCTTACTCTTGTTTACTGTGCTTTAGTGGTAATCTCCTGTAACTGACTCCCCCCACCCCCAAAACCCTCCTTTGTCATTGGCTGAAAATGATATTTAAGACGAGAATTTCTGCTATTGTGTTGAGAAACGCAGTGTCCCTGCTTTCTCCCATGTATACATGTTATTAAACTTGGTATTATTTTCTCCTGCTAACCTGTCTTGTTGATTATTTGGCCAGCCAGAAGAACCTTAAGGGAAAGGGCAGAGGGAGATTCTCCCTCTTCCCCCGACAGTTTTGGCGAGCCAGCCAGGAGAAGCACTGGCTGGTAAGTTGCCTTCTCTGGCTGGAAGACCTGCCTTCTCCCTGGACTACTGCAGATGGTGAGATACGGGAACGCCTGACGAAAGCCGGCAAAAGGTAAGACTTCTTACCACGTCAGCATCCCGGAATCTCTATCTGCGGAGTCCGGCGGAAGGAAGTGGTGAGAATTTTTTCTCTTTCTAAATTTAGATTGGCAGGAGAAAATATTTGGGAAACTAGTTTCTTGGGCTTTTAGTGACTCTTGGTTTAAATTTGGTAGAATACTCTTGGTTTTTGATCTTGATCCCTTTTCCTCCCAGAGATAGTCTCTGTTTTTCTCTTTTGTCTGTGTCTTTTGTCATAAGAAGGAAATACCATAGGGTAGGACGCAGGCATAGGCCCTACAAGCCTGCTGTCCGGGCCGGCCCCACAGACTGGTGAGTTTGCGGGTCTCACCAGACTGGCGTCTACAAACTTTGCTGTGGGTTATTATGCACATGAAGTGAAGGTCATTGCCAAGGGCATCTTGGAAGCCAAAAAGGCCGCAAATTTAAGTGGGCGCGGGTCGAGCAGTTAAGAGCCATTAGGGCGCTCGCCACTTTCAGAAGACTCCCGTGACAGGATAAGTTAGATCACGGAACGGGGTAGATGACACAGGTCCCCCGCCAACTGCAAGAAAATGTCCGTGCAACGACGAGGTACTCTGTAAAAGCACACAGTCCCCAACCCTGCGGCACCTCCCCCCCAGGTATTATTCTGGCTCCAAGAGACCTAAGGCGTGACTAAAGCTGTCATTGTGCACAGAAAAAAAAAAAAAACCGGATGAGGTTTTTCCTTCTGTCTTGTTCTGTGTCCTGAGAAAACTTGGCTTTGTGACCAGTGAGAATATTCTCCTTGGTCTCTACCATACGGAAGGTGCATTTACCGGGGTGCACCTTGGTGGCCAGTCGAGTAGACTGGGGTTCCGAACTGTCTCTTTGTCCGGCTGTGCCAAGTTCTCAGGGGAGTTTGTCATAAAAGGCCCAATCCATAAGGGCTTTTGTCGTCTTTACCTTCGTTGCTTGTTAGTGCTGGAAAAATCCCATTCCAGTATCGCCTGCCCGGTGTCACAGATTAGCGGGTCTGTGACTGGAGGCGTCCCACACTATTGTGGGAGACCGGAGACACCCTTTTATCCTTACCGCCTGTGCAACGAAGGTCTTTACTTTCTCTGAATATCTTTGGGAGTGAATTCTGTGGATCATGGGGGCTACATCATCTGCGCCCTCACCAAGGACACCTCTTGCGTCCATGGTGAAGATTTATTCTAAGCGTGGAAAGTTACCTCCGGGTCTTTCCTTAAAAAGGCTTATTGGTTCGAGTCACTATTGGAATAAATATACAAGTGAAGATCCTACTCGTCAATGGCCAGACGACGGATCCTTTGAATTGGAAAAACTTCTAAATTGGAGAAAAAAAAATGTTTTGAGAGCTCTCACATAATTGCTTAATTGGTACCTAAGAATTAAGGCCAGAAAAAGAAAGGGAAAAATTTGACTAGTCCTAAGACCTTGACTCAGGTTACAACTGAATTGAGAACATGTAAAAGTGTAAGTGTTGATAAGATTATAAAGGTTGGAATGTTTGAGCTAATTTTATACAAAGAGGTTACATCAACTTTGCCTGAGTATGTTTTAAAATGTCTGACTGGGAATGCTTCTCTTGTCCAAAGTTAGAAGACCAAGACCTATTGATAAAAATCTTAATGATAATTATGTTTAAAAGTATAAGAGGTGACGAAATTTACATGAAATTTTGTAAGAAAAAAACTGATGTTATTTCTGTTACAGAACTGGTTAACAAAAATAGTAGTTTAAATGATGGCTAATTTTATCTAATGTCTTATGAAGTCTTATAGGCAATCTAAATAGTTATTGGGAATAAGTAACTAAATAGTTGTGAAAAAGATAAATGTTGGATGAACTTTAAACAATAATTATGTGTTATGGTGGTTACAGCTTCCAAACTCTTTTTGGTGACTTAAAACTTGAGAGTTTTGCTAAGTTTTATGATAAAAATTCTCTGAGTATCATCATTTCCAAATAAGATAAGATATTAGACATTGATTGCTAAATGTACATTTGTCTACTTTTGGCTTTTCATTACAGGAAAACTAAAAGGTGTTTTGGCTCTATTGGTAAACATGTGTTTTATTAAAAGATTGTACTATAAAGTAACATGTTTCTAGAAGTTATGAAGTGTTTATAAATTTTCCAAGCCACAAGATACTAATGTAAAAGA
This sequence comes from Diceros bicornis minor, assembly GCF_020826845.1. Lineage (NCBI taxonomy): Eukaryota > Metazoa > Chordata > Mammalia > Perissodactyla > Rhinocerotidae > Diceros > Diceros bicornis. The sequence goes on along the minus strand of NC_080755.1, from coordinate 11,219,613 downwards.
AAGTTTATAATGGTTTAGTTTTTACTTACAAATTAAGGTTTCTAAGGGGTAAAATTCCTAATTAGTATATGTGATTGAAGCTACTAAAAATTAAGAAAAATATGTCTGTGTACAAGGAAAGTAAGATGTATAAAGAACAAAGAATGAAAATATTTTGTTTGGTTGATTAAGAAAGATAAATTTGTCCTCAAGTACTAGAAAAGAAAAGAAAGACATGGGACAAATTCTGAATGTAAAAAGAAAGTTATAGAAGGTTTGTGGAAGAGGAATTCTGGAAAAGGAGTTTTATGCATGGTCAAATTGGCTAAGATTGAAATGAATTTAATTAAGTAAATGAGTTTTAATAGCAGAAATAAGCTGGTGCAAAATTAAAATTTGGTCTTCTGTCTCTTAAAAGGATAATTTGCTTAAACTTGATAAAGAGGTTACAAAAGATTTTTCTTTACCTTTGAGTAAGTCTACCCAAAAGACAGAAAAAAAAAAAAAAAAAACTGTTAAAATAATTTCCTACGTTCAAAAGACTGAGGTCTCTCTATTAAGGCTTTTAGACTGTTAATGCTCTGTTTGCTTTGATTGTTTATATTTTTGACAAGCTCCACCAAAATTCATATCTTAAATAAAGTCTTTTTTTTACTTTTTTCTTTGAGAATTTTCAAAGGGCCCTGGAACTTCTCAAAGAAATTTGCTCTCTTCCTATAAGGGGAAAGATACTAAACTTATTAGGCTTATTCAATATGTTCAATTACATGGAAAGCATTGTCAGAACAGTGATGATAAGCCTGCTTAGGTGCTATCATGTGGGCAAATGTTATTGACATAGGTGTTTTAAAATTGTATAACATTACTAAAATTCTGATCTGTCCTGGTTATCAGTCATAATTCTGGTTATTATTATTTTAAAGTGTTGTATGTCACAAAATTAACCAAATTTCCTTGTCAATTGCCATGTTGAGGTCTTGTTGTTTACAGACTTATTTCTTTGCTCTAATGCTTTTGCAAAATGTTTCGACTTCAGAAAAATTCATAGAAAGGACTCTGACATTTACACTGGAACTGTACAGGTTTCTGACAAACTTTCTGATCATAAAACTGAACTGGGTAAAAAATTATAGAAATCTGATAGAGAGACTGATAACTTCATAAAGCTGCTAACAAAAAGAGTGGGATCAAGAATAGATTACACAGGACTGAACCAACTGATAAGGATGATTATAATTTTTATGATTTTTCATTTGAAGTATTGCTGAATTTTTAATGTTTTGTTTTTTCAGATTTAAGGAAAACTTTTTCTCTTTTCTCCTGAGCTAGCTATGACATAACAATTTGATAAATGATACTTTTGTAAGCAAAATTGAAATATTTACCTTTTTCTCTCTACCTGATCCCTCGAATTTAAAAACTCTTAGTAAGTGAGTATTGTTGTTTTCATGGCAATATAGTTATTTGCATAAGTTCAATAAGAATCTGTTCTCCTTATAACAGGACACAATTAGAAACACTGGTTCTATTACCAAGGTTGTGACTGGAATATCATATTTACAATATAACCATACAGCTTTTGAAAAATGAAGATTAGACTTTATGGAATAAAGCCACGTAGAAATATTGGCCTGGTACCTTATGTTCCAAGCAGCACTTACCAGGATAAGTAAGGAATGTCACTTATCTGGCAGGTACAAGGAACCTTGAAATATTTTGGGGAAACCTCAGAATAGAGGAATTCACCCAAATTTATAGGTATTGCAGACCAAGTCTGATGACAAAATCCTTGGCTTGGCTTTCCTGGCCTCGAGAGACCTTTAAAGTTCAATGTGAGATTCCTTATAAAAAGTTCCAACAAAGCAGATTTAAAAGAGCCTATGTGATCAACTGCTATTCTTACTGTACCTATGTAAATAATTGGGCCAACTCTATTAGAACTAGACTTATTTTACAAACTAGTTAGTTTTAATTTGGCTATCTTTGATAAAAATGAGGGTGATTTTAGAGAAAAAAAATTATATTTCAGTAAAAACTATTTCAGTATAAATTTGCGGATATTAGATCCTAGTTTTGTTGTCTTTTGAGGTTTTTGTTTTATATCTGTTGACTGAACTGGATCCTGATTTCTTCTAGTCTCCTGAAATATCTGGCTACAGATGTCCAAACTAACGTTTTTGATTTTTTTCCATCATTTTCATTTAAAATCACTGAGAATTGAACCTGCCCTTTTTCCTGAAGCCTTACAAACTGAAGCTGATGAACTTGATATAAACTTAAGAGATGACCTGACGACACCATCAGAGACATTTTAAACTGCAAAAGATACTTTGACGCTGACATCTAAAATTCTTCTTCACTGGCTGTCCTCTGAACTCAAAAACTGGTTTACAATTTGCTCTAACCATTAATCTTGTTTTTCTTTCGTTTACACAAATATGCTTCTGGAGTCTGCCATGCTGTTGGCACAATTTAGAAATCCCGTGGATTCTTAACTTCTGCAAAAACTCCTATTGCTAATGGACACTTAATTGCAGCCTTATTACAAGCTATTCACCTTCCTTCAAAAATTGCCATTGTTCATTGTTCAGCCCATACTAAAGAGACTGATGTCATATCTTTAGGGAATGACAGGGCTGACAGAGCTGCTAAATATGCAGCTCACTATGGACCCCCTTATCCGTTTTCCACCCAATTCTTAAACCTGCCTTTATCCCTGACTGATGTTATTAACTATCAGGCAAATGCCCCACAATCTGAAAAAGACAATTAGATACAAAAGGGTGCCAAACAATTATCAGATAGATTATACATTGGACCAAATGGACTTCCAATAGCTCCTTTTCTTTTGACTTTTTGGCTTGCACTTATCTCCCACCAAGTGGGACATATGTGCAAACGGGGGATAGTTAAGGAACTGAAAGACAATGGTTTTGCCTTGGCATCCATAAAATTTCTGACCAAATCCCCTCCCAGTGCACAACTTGCAAATCTTACCAAGTCTCTGGGAGAAATCAGTGTGATCCAGGAAGTCCTCCCAGGCCCACGCTGCCTTTTGTGGCGCTCCAAATGGATTTTATAGACTTCCCTTCAGCTTTAGGTTACTCTCACTGTTTGGTTATTGTCTGCATGTTTAGTGGATGGACTGAATGCTATCCGACCAGACATGCAGATGCCACAACAGTGGTAAAGAAATTAATAACTGAAGTTATTCCTCGCTTTGGCATTCCTTTATGGATTGAATCAGACCAAAGAACTCATTTTACAGCAGAGATAAACCACTTGCTTGCAAAAACTCTGGGGTATTCATTAAAATTTCATACCCCATATCACCCTCAGTCATCAGGGCAAGTGGAACGTAAAAATCTAGATATAAAAAGAACTCTAGGAAAAATCTGTCAAGAAACTGGACTTAAATGGCCAGAAGCTCTGCCCTTGGCCCTTATGAAGATTCAAAATACTCCAAATAGAAGGCATGGACTGACTCCTTTTGAAATAGTTTTTGGACATCCGATGCCTACTGGCGTCTCTAAACCTTCAATTCCTGGATTAAATGAATATTATGGGAACTTAAGTGAACAATTTGATGCTATGACTTGTTATATACAAAAATTAACTAGTATACTTGAAGCATATCGTCAACAGGTAAAAGAGGCATGGCCACCACCTTCTGACAAGCCTTGCCATCCCTTTCCACCAGGAGACCGGGTGTACATCAAGGTCTTTAGAAAAAAACACGCACTGTCACCTCGCTGGGAAGGACCTTATGAAGTTTTACTGACGACCTGCACTGCCATCAAAACAAAAGAAAAATCTTCCTAGATCTATGCGAGCCACGCCAAAATAGACCCAGAACATCGCTCTCAAGACAACTGGGAGATAATCCCCACAGGTGACCCTAAACTAAGGATTTCGAGGGCCAAAACCCAGGCCCCAGAAGCAGCCGACATCACGAAGTAGACAGCTTTTCCCAAGATCACGGATCAAGAAAACCTACTTTGACCCATTTCCTCCCCCTTGCTTCAAAACTCCCTATATATATACACACTCACACACACAAACTATTAGTGGATATATATATATATTTTTTTTTAATCATTTAATAGAAAGCTGACTGGAGAGTGCTGGTCTCTATCTGTCCCTCTTCCCCTCTCTAAGTCTCCGCTATGGGCTCTTTTCCGATCTGTGTCTTGCTTTTACTAACTCTCTCCTTTTCAACAGGTCGGGCACAGACCAAACACCCCCTTATGCCAGTTTACCAAGCCCTAGCCACGCTAACTAATCAATCTGACTGTTGGTTATGTCAACAGCTAGATAGTGCAAAAGAACCTGAACTAGTCTTTGTTCCTGCTGATATGAACACCTGGTAGACTAAGTATGGAAAATGGATGAATAACAGAGTATGGTATCCGCAACAAGGGAAACTTCACTCTGCTTCTTCTCCTGGTGAGTCACTTGGGCCCCAGAAAGACTACTTAGAAGGTCAAGGACTGTCCCTTGCCCAAGTACAAGCAATAGGTGAAAGTTTTTCCCTCTGCATTGAAAGTAAACATGGCACTGGACCTTTCCTGGGTGATATACCGAGACAATATTGCCGTCAAACTCTGTGGTTTGATTCCGCAGGTGGCATCTTCAGAACTCTCAAGGGAATTGTAAGTGACTCTATCACTACTCCCTCTGGCACAAACATTTGCCAAATCACCAAGTGCTCTGGATGGCTTACGAGCCACCCGTGTGCAACTTGGGGTATAGCAGCTATCCGCATGGTTAAGCTGCCCAATGCCACAGACTATATATGGGTGGATCAAAAATCTGGACTCACCTGGTCAGGTGACAAGACCAGGCTTTATAGCTGTCAGAATCAGACTGCAGGCCTCCTGTACCAGCTATTCCGCAATCTGTTCTGTTCTCGCAGACTGACAGGAGCTCATGGGAAATGGAGATGTTTAGGTAGTAACAGTGCAAGTGGCACAGATCATGAAATAGTCCAGATCCTGGGAACTACAGACTCAATTCTAACCTTGTCTTTAAACTACACTGGTCTTTTCATTTTATGCGGCAACAAAGTGTATAAAGGATTCCCACCTAATTGGTCAAGACGATGCGGACTTGGATACCTAGCTCCTCTGTCACCAAACACTCCACCTTAAATGCTAGCCAAATTACAAACTTGGGTTCGTTTGTTCATAAGATTGTGCCACATAAACGTGCCAGTCGAGAAATCGTGGAAAATCCACTTGTGTATCACAACTCCAAGTTCTTTTCAGCCTTGAGAGTCCTATTCCCCGGCTTTGGAGATTATGAGTTGGAGAAAGCAATATTAAAAATCTCTCTATAGTAATGGAACAAGAGTTCAACACCATCATGCAAACCTTAAACATACTCCAGTCAGAGATTAACAGCCTAGCATCTGTGGTGCTCCAAAATCGGCGTGCTCTGGACGTACTCACTGCCCAGAAAAGAGGAGCATGCGCAATCATTAGAGAAAAATGTTGCTTTTATGTGAATCAAACAGGTCAACTTAAATCTATTAAACTTAATCTATTAATCTATCTAACTTAAATCTATTAAAAGAGAAGATTGACATTTTTCATCAGATAAACGAAGCTCACACATTTTATTGGACTGACTTGTTTCCAGGATTGGGGGACTGGTTTAATGGAGTGTGGGGAAATGTGCTCCGATTTGTTCTTTTCTGCTTGTTCATCCTCATTCTAATCTATGTTCTTTTCTCTCTTTGCAGACTTCTTATCACCCGGGTACTAACACGATTTCTCTCTCCACAGTCACCAGCTCAGCTTTTAATATGTGAAACTTCTAGGGAAGTTTCAGAGGAGGGAACTGATGGTGCTCAGGGCAAGCTGCCCCAGGAAGCACCACTCTGGTATGCGGATTATTTCGAGCTGAAGACAATAAGGACTCAGAGAGCTCAGGAAAAATATTTGAGTTTCCCCTCCCAAACCGCCTAAAGAATTTAAAACCAAAAAAAATCTGTTTTAGGAAGGGGTTATTATCATGACTGCTATAAAAGATAATTTAGGATAGAGGTTACAATAGAAAAGGCACCACCAAGCCCATCTTATCGGGAGTCCTGTCTCTCTGGCCACATTCTTTGGATGGCCCTGCGAGGAGTTGTCAGACAATCATTTACAAGGGAAGTCTCCATTTGTAAAGGTATCTCCCTCTCTGTATTGAGAAAAAGGGGGGGTGAGCTCATTTCTAGTAACTTATCAATGTGGAAGATGAGGCCTTGGGGCTGTATAATAAACCTTACTCTTGTTTACTGTGCTTTAGTGGTAATCTCCTGTAACTGACTCCCCCCACCCCCAAAACCCTCCTTTGTCATTGGCTGAAAATGATATTTAAGACGAGAATTTCTGCTATTGTGTTGAGAAACGCAGTGTCCCTGCTTTCTCCCATGTATACATGTTATTAAACTTGGTATTATTTTCTCCTGCTAACCTGTCTTGTTGATTATTTGGCCAGCCAGAAGAACCTTAAGGGAAAGGGCAGAGGGAGATTCTCCCTCTTCCCCCGACAATATCCTTTTATTTCATTCACCAGAAGTCTCCCCATCATCCTCTCCTGCCAGAAATTCTGGGTTTTCATTCCTACATTGCTCTGAACACATGCCCTAACATAACTCATGTCTCTCTATGGCCTCCCCCATTGAACTCTAGATCTGTGATTAACAAATCTCCTACCCTCTCAAGCTCTTCCCTGAATACTTCCTTCACCTCCTTCACTGAACTAAATTTGGCTGTCCCTGCAAAGCTCTCAACTGGAAGGGGTTTTTATCTTTCCCTCTGGGCCAGCTGAAGTTGGGGTCCACCTCACACCCCATCACTACTGCTAAAATAATTTTGCTGGAAAACCGCCTGCTTGCTGAGGCTCCTGCCCTGTGGCAGGCACTCTACTCTCCCTTGCATTCTCCACGGGCCTGATCTCCCACTCCCCGACCCACATCCCCCACCAGGCACCATCTTCTTAGGGATTTCCACATCCAAATGGGTCTTGGTCTCTCGGTTCCCTGACTCACCTCTTCAATCACTTTTTGCTCCACTGACATAGCCAGCACTGCCAAGGTCCCCTGTAAACGAACAACTCTCTACTGGTTTGACCTGCCTACGTACTCAAGCAACTCTCACAACCAACTCTTCACTGACTTCTTAGGTCTCCATCTCATTAGGTCCACTGCTTTCCCACCATCCACAGCTCCTCTCCTGTCTTCAATTCCTCCCTTGCCCATATTAGATTCCATGGTCCATCATTATAAACACTCAACTCCCCCATGCTCCTCCATTTTTCTAAGATGTATCTGCCTTACAAAACCCATATAAATCCACTTACTCCACCTATCATAGTTCATCTCATCTAAGATGCCAACAATGGTAAGACCCATCATTACTATACTTGCCACTGAGAAAGAAAAAATGCTGCCAATTGATAACACAGCACTTTGTTATTGATTCTAAGTTGTATCCTAATGTTTGAAACGTAATTGTGATAGCACTTTGCATTTCTACATCACTTAAAAAAAGTCAACATTTTAGACACGGGTAAAATACACAAGAGTAAAAATTAAAGTGTTTCTTTAAAAATTAATCCACACTCACACTTCCTGATTTCAAAACTTACTACAAAGCAACAGTAATCAAGACAGTGTGGTACTGGCATACAGACAAACATTTAGGTCGATAGGACAGAACTGAGTCCAGAAATAAACCTTCATGTCTATCTGTGGTCAAGGGTGCCAAGACCTTTCAATGGCGAAATAAGAGTCTTTTCAACACATGATGCTGGGAAAACTGGATGTATACATATGTAAAAGAGTAAAGTTAGATCCTTATATCTCACACCATAGTAACTCAAAATGGATCATAGATCTAAATGTAAGAGCTAAAACCATAAAACTCTCAGAAGAAAACATAGGAGTAAATATTTATGACCTTGGATTTGGCAACAGATTCTCAGATATGACACTAAAAGCACGAGCAAGAAAAGAAAAAAAATAGATACATTGAACTTCATCAAAATCTAAAACTTTTGTGCTTCACTATCAAGAAAGTGAAAAGACAATGCACAAAATGGAAGAAAATATTTGCAAATCATAGATATGATTAGCAGTTAGTATCCAGAATATATAAAGAACTCTTACAACTCAACAACAAAAAGACAACCCATTTAACAGAACGCAATCCTGTTGCAGAGGAAGGCAGGGTGGAAGTCATAGGCTGTGCAGTAGGGTTTGCCCTGGAAGTGTGTTCAAGGCAGTGACTGGTGAGAGATCACTCCAGGAGACAGGGCCATCTTTACCAAGTTCCCATTTGGGGTAACTAGGGGGAAGGGGGAGGAAGCTACACCATCAGAACAGAACAGAAGACTTACTCTAGCTGGACCCACACCCACAAACATCTCCAAGAACTCGGATCCACTAACAGTGATGAAAGGAACGTTGGCTTCTCCGGCTGTGGCCTTAGCTAGCAGTGTCTTCCCAGTACCTGGAGGGCCAGTGAGAATGGCACCCTTCAGATATAAAAAAGAGAAAATATATTTAACTAGAATTCATAAAAACTGTATATCCATAGATAATTCCAAGATATAAATCTGTTTATAAATTTCAGTAATATACACTAAATATTTCTGAAACATCTGAACTACAGTAGAACATTTTTACATTAGTAAGAAGAGTAAGAAAAGGATTATTACAGACTATTTTGTTTAAAAAAAATTGGTAAGAATGTGAAATCTTAAATACTCTTATTTTATAAGATTTTTTAGTGTTGCTTTTTAGGCCTTTCTATCAGTATATAAAGGGTGACTTAAGCTAGGAAACGACTAATAAACTAACTGAGGCTTACTTAAATAATTCAAGGAGACACAAACACGACACTCCCAATTTACATTTTGCTTATTTTCTTTCCTTTAAAATTTCACAAATGAAGTAAAAACATAATGACCCACGATGAACTTAAAGAGAAAAAACATAAGTATTTTCTCAAACACTATAATGGAGATGCCTAAGTATGATGTGAATAAGTACTTAAGTAATAGCAAATTATGAAGTTATAAAATATGACTTTTTATCTATATAGGCAAGACGTGAAATCAAGAAAATGATGATTCCCTTTACAAAAGATTTCTTTAAAGTAAATTTTATTAATGGATTTTTAAAAGAATTAGTTAAATTTTTTTTGATTCATTTACTTAATGACCTAGCCTGGCCCTGGGAATACACAGATCAGTAAGGCTGCCCGTTGCAGCAGTGGGCACAGGGATGTCTGCTGGGAGGAAGGAAGGTGAAAATTAGTGCTCCTATCTCTTCCCCACCAATTCCTGTGCCATGAACCTCAGTGCCAGGCCCAGGCAGAGGGTCCATGCATACCAGCTGAGGGAGAGACAACTGGTGACAGCAGGCAGCATATGCTCAGGGTACTACAGCTGCTGAGAGATGGGGTGACTAAATCAGACTTGGGGGGAAGGAAGGCAAATTGAGGAAGGCTTCCAAGAAGAGAACACAAATCTTTTCAGGGGTATACAGACTACATGCAAAAAGACACATTCACAGAACAACTGACCCAAAAAGACTCTTGAGTTAAGCAGAGACTAATAAATTAAGAGAGAGGAAAGAGAAAAACAGCTACATTATAGTAAGTAATCAAACTTCATAAAATTATAACTTCAGAGATCAAAAAATAATTCAAAAGACTTTGGGTTAATGAGTGGAAAACAATCTTCTGAAAGTTCATTTTACCTTTGGTATTTTTGCTCCTAGGTCTTGATACTGCTTCGGGTTTTTCAAGAAATTCACGAATTCCATTATCTCTAGCTTGGCCTCCTCACAGCCAGCCACATCTTTGAACTTCACATCTATCTCATCCTTTAAGACTTTGGCAGTGGTTTCTCCAACACTGAAGAGTCCACCCATCCCTCTGCCTGTTCGACCAATACCAGCAGGCCCTCTTCGTATGGTGTATAGTAAGAAAGCGATGATGAGCACCGTGGGCAGCATGCTCAGGAGAAATGAACTAAAGGGAACCACACAAAGCAGTGACATCTTTTTAAGACTGTTCATCTTTGGCTTTTAACACGTTTTGAAAGATACACTTTTTGATAACTGCTTGGGATAATAATTGCATACATTTTCTATTTTTATGAAACCTGAATATTCTAATATTTTATCTCAGGCTCAAGGAGAATCTTAAGTGTGTCAACATCACTGAAGTAGAATCACAGAAGACCAAAAAAAACCCTGTTCTTAACATGTATGCTGTCCATTGATATTTTATTCCTATCCCAATAACCACTGTTTATGCACAGTATAGACCTAAAAAGCTGTGATTTATTACCATTATATCTGAGTTTCAAAGAAATTTCTTTTGTATTACTCAGTTAAAAATTTTAACATGATCCTGGTATTAGCATGGCTAAAAATTCCAGTTCTCTTATTGGAATGCATCAACTATTCTGAAGAGATGTCTTCAGAATATCAAGTATCAAATCCTTGCTAAGTTAACAGCATATCAGCTTCAAAAGCTCTGCATACAAAGATGAGAGCCATCTTTCTACCAGTGCCACAGAGGCCACTCTGTGCAGCTTGTGCAGGCTCAACAGACTCCCAGGGGAACTGGTGTGCCCTCCCACCTTGTGCTGCTCTGGAGGGAGCTGCTTGGGAATGACTTAAAGTCTGGGGATGACTTTTGTCTTAACAAAGTTAACTTGAACACAACTATGACCACAGATATACACTTATATTGGGTAATATATAATGCACTTAGTTTAACTTACCCTAAGAAATTTGGATCAAAACCTTGTACATGGTTTACGTCAAAAACAAAACAAAACCAAAGCCAGGACTTGCTTTCTAATTTTTCATTTATTACAAAATTTTAAATGCTGCTACAGCAGGCAGCAAGAACCATGAAAAATTTATCTTTGGTTTATTTCTGGAGGAAAAAAAAAATGCACTGACCATAAAAGTTTAAAGAATGATACAACACAACTTTTTGTAATGTTTCAGCACCAGCCTATAGAGTTAAATAATTATATGATAGCCTCAGGCCGAGGGATATATGTGAAATAATCTCAATAGCATTCTGGATCTAAATACTGCAGGTAGATTGTAGGTCTACACAAACCAAGATTCAAGAAAGTTCCTAAAACTGAGTAACACAATCAGCTCGATTAACACACTAGCTATCTGTTTTCTGCTCTTTTACATATATAGAAAAATTAAAATTTATTTCTACTTTCAATCTCAAACTGGTACCTCTATAGCAAGGTATACCTTCTGCATTTAATGCAAATGGGTAACTGCCAGGAGATCTACCTGAGTGTATGTGGATGAGCACTGAAAGGCAATATAATTCCCAAATAAGCTCAAAGACAGGTGACTCTTGCAGTCAATGGACCCTTCTTGAAAGACCCAGACTTGTAAGTGGCCTCATTAAAGACAAATGACCTCTAACAGAAGAAGCAGCTCTGACAAGAGAGGAAGAAGAATTAAAATCCTAGAAAACTCTATGAAATATAAATGTAAATGACAGTAAAAAGGTGGGAATGCCACTCTTTAACCCAAAAGGGCTCTTTATGCTAAAATCCTACGAAAGTACAGCACATTGGACATTAATATCCCAAACCACAGCCTAATCGAGATAAATATAAATGTGTAGAAAATCAATCAGTCACTAGCAAAAACTAGTAAGTTACTAACGGTTCAGAAAAAACTCTGGCCAAATTGAGAGAGACCTGTTTGAGAATATAATGTGTAACTTGCCACCTGGTGACGGAACACACAGTGAACCACACAAAGCACAGCGAACAGTCTTCCACACGTTTCTGTGTTTTCATTGCTTCTTACCCATCACTTTCAGCAATGTAGACAACAGGTACCCGATTCTCCCCTTCTATGCCCAATTCCTGCTGTAAAGTTTCCAGATTCCGCTCAAAGGTGTCCACACTGCCAATATTAAACCAGACGTATTGCTATAAAAACAGAAAAACAAAATATCCTAATTTTGTTAGGGAAATGAAGGGGAAACAAAGGGTTCAATTCACTAAAGGATTCAACTTATTAAGAATTTTTCAGAAATACTGAAAACTTACAAATTAAAAAAAAATAGCAATAATAAAAGACTGGCTTTAATGATGTGGTGATTAAGTATCACTCAGTGAGAACACTTGGCAATCCTTGGTAAATAAGCATTTCTTTAGCAATGTTCCTCAGTGGTTCTAAAATTATAAACTCAAAAGAATGAAAAATCTATCTAAAAAGAAAATCCTTTTCATAAATAAATATGCATCCTTTTCCTCTTCTCCATTTCCCAGGTATTTCTCAGCTGCCTATTCCCAAACTAAAAACAAACGTGACACAGTAATAACAGCTAAAGTTTACTGAGCACTTACTAAGTGTCAGGTATTATTCTAAGCCCTTTATATACATTAATTCATTCAATCTTCAGAACCACCCTAAGAAGTAGGTCCTATCATTAAACATTGGGAAGACATCCCCATCATCCATTGAGAACAGAACTGTGCTTTGCTGCACTAGGCGTTACCCTCTATTGACTGGATCTGGTGGGTTTCTGAGGACCTAGGGAGGGACGCCTGAAGGGCCTGAGACAACAGCTATGTTACTGATGGGGTGCAGGGCAGGTCGCCCCAAGCTGTGCCACTCTGGTATGTGGATTATTTCGAACTGAAGACAATAAACGCTCAAAAAACTCTAAAAGAAACTTTGGCCTTCCCCCTAACTGCCTAAAAGAATTTAAGATAGAAGGCCTGTTCCAGAAAGGAGCTAATACCAGGAGATAACTATAGCATAATATAAAATAGGTGTGATAAGAAAGGCACCCACAAGACCATCTTATCAAAATTCTGTGTCCTGGGCCACATCGTCAAACATTTGCTTTTCCATCTCCATCTGAATTACTTTCCTCTCCTTTGAAGTCCCAAACCACTACCCCCAACATGCTCCTTTGTCTTTAGCTGAAGATGCTCTTTAACCTGGCAGCTCCGCCATTTTGGCAAGTTACTCAGCTTTTCCTGGGTCTCTCCCATGTGTACATGTTATAAAGCTTTGTTTGATTTTCTCCTGCTATTCGGTCTCATGTCAATTTAATTTGTAGCCCAGCCAGAAAGGACCCCGAGTGGGTAGAGGATAGTCTTCCTCCCGCAACATTACCCACCAGTACAGACGTATTTCACATTGTGCTAGTGTTTCCTAGCTGAATATCAGCCCTGACTCTTAATGTCCCCATCTGACAGATGAGAAAACTACAGGGGTGACTTCACTTGCCCACGGTTACACCTCTAGTAAGAGGCTGGAACTGAGCATAGGCAGTCTGGCTCCAGGCCCAGGGACCCTCATCACCACGTCACACTGCCTCTCTTACACAACCATGAAAACACTAATCATAACAACTCACATTTATGGACTTTTACTATATACTAGACCCTATTTCAAGCACTTTGCAAGTATCAGCCGCATTTTACAGCACAAAAGACTTAGTTCCTCCTTTAACCTGCAATCGCTTAAAAAATTTTTTTTTATCAAAACAATAAGTCTATGATATAAAACTCAAGACAATTCGAGAGTAATACATCATCCCATATTTCTCCCACCAACCAGTGTTACTGAGTGGGGGATATCACTGTGGTATGGCTCTCCACATATCTAAAAACAAAAGACGGAGAGTAAGTTTTATAATATAACAATAGTTCTTGGTAAGTTGGTCACTGACAAAGCTACAAAATTCCTGTGGCTACAAGCCCTAAAACATGTCAATAATAGATTAACCACGTGATGGAGCATTCCCTTACTTAGCACCTACTCTCAACTGGGCAATATGTTAAATGCATGACTCCACCAGAGTCAGGGCGGACCAGCAGCAGGGAGATTTTGGGGATGAGATCTAAATAAGAACCCCTGGGGGTGGGGTCCAGCTCTCTAGATGATTCTCATGCACAGTGAAGTTTGAAAACCACCACTTTCATGATCTCATTTAAGCACTAAGCCCTAAAAGAGCATTACTGTCGTTCCCTTTTTTTTTTTTTGTGAGGAAGATCAGCCCCGTGCTAACATCTGCCAAGCTTCCTCTTTTTTTTGCTGAGGAAGACTGGCCCTGGGCTAACATCCATGCCCATCTTCCTCCACTTTATATGGCAAGCCACAGCATGGCTTGCCAAGTGGCATGTCAGTGCGCGCCCGGGATCCGAACCAGCAAACCCCGGGCCGCCGCAGCGGAGCATGCGCACTTAACCACTTGTGCCACCGGGCCGGCGCTGTCGTTCCCATTTTAGAGATAAACTGAGGCTCAGGGGAACTAGGCCATATAGCTAGTAAAGAGTAGAGCTCAGCTGAAGCTCAGTCCGTCAGACTCCAAAGCCTGTGCTTATACAGCACAGCACGGTAATTAATATCGCTACTCCATGAGCAGTAGGACACTGAAAATCTTACGTCCATTTCTGAAAGCTCGAAATAAACAAGCAATACATATTCTCTGTACAAAACTAAGGAAATACAAACATAAAGAAAATAAAAAGTACCTATAACCTCAACATCCAGGGATAAACGCTATTAGCAATTTTGATTCCATCTCTTCAAGATTTCATAATATCCCTTTACAACCTTGAAATACATGTACCATTTGAAAAGAAATTAATATAAAACATTAACTGTAATATAAAGGAGAAATAGAAAGTAATCTATAATAAAATGGTATGAATTTCAACAGGTAAATGCTCGTACATGTCAATACTAAATGTAGAAATTGCCTTCTACGGACGAGTACTGCCCTACTGAGAGCCACTGCTCCAGCAGGGAGATGAAAGCAGGGGAAACGAAGAGTCCCTGCTGTTACTGAGGTGCCCAATGTGGACATTTATCTATTTCTAATTTTATGCTCTATAAACAATGTTTTGGAAGATGTCCTTGTATAGACATCTTTACGTGCATCCTTAATTATTTCCCTAGGATATAGTCCTAGAAGCAAAATTACTGAGTGTGTGCATACTTTCAAAACTGCTGATATATATATACTGCCAAACTGTCCTCTTGAAAGGGAGTGCCAATTTAATTCCCAGCACTAAAACTCTGAGGAATAGTTCTGAGAAAAAAAAAAAGTAGCACGGTTATTAATGAACATTTCACCATAAGATAAAGAGAACAGGGGAAAAAATCAGGACAATTAAAATAACTTTCCAAAAAGTGACTGAAATACCAGAGCCATATGACTTTACAAATATTCTCATATTTACTGAAATGCTATCAGACAGAGAGAGATGGTAACCATCAGTTCTAGTTTTCCTTAAATGTTGCCCCATCCAGGCAGGATGACTAGGAAATGGTTGAACAAAATCATCCAAGAGAAGAGATGCAACCTGATAGAGAGGTCTGGCCCTGGGGGGTGGTCTTAAGACTGCAGGACACCAAGCGACTAGGGATAGGTCCAGGGGGTCAGGCCGAGAGGAGAACTAGGAATCACCTGGGAACTTTATCTGCCCCTCTCATCTCCTCTCCCCAATAATCCCCTCAACCCGGTCTACGGTCTCTGGAATAGAGTTCAAACTGGTTGGGCACGAAATACAAATTATTTTAAAAATAGGAGAAGAAATGGAAATTAAAATAATATAATATTACAAAACAGTTGGAAGAGATGATCAGAATGCTTCTTAAACTGATTGGAAAAAAGCTGTCTCAAGACATAAGCAATTCTGATTTTAACTTTTTCCTAACCAAACAACTGTTTTCTCAGTTTTGAAAAATCACAGATGATACTGGAATACTGAAAACTGGGATTTCACTCACTGTTTCCTAAAGGTAGAGCCAAAACGATTACCAAAACCAAACAAAAACAAAAACAACTGACCCAATCCTTCTATCACAATTACATATACACAACATTCACACTGTCATCCGTTTGTGAAGATTACAACTGTTGCACTGCCCAATTCTATTATATCCTGTGAATAGAGCTACTGCAATGTGAGGGAATGTGTGCTTTTCAGCTTTAAATCTGGAAAGTTAATTTACAGCTAATTCACATCAATTAATAAAATCATTTACCCCATCAACAGGAGTTTTTCCTGGTGTAAAAGTCACTCGAACAAAACGCTTGTTGACGACTTCCAGTCTGTCTACCTGGAATTTTAAAAAGTTAAATATTCAAACAAATTTACAGAAAACACTCGAGATATTCTTAAGCTCATTTAAAATGCACAGGATATTTCACACATACAAGGAATAATGAGTAACATAAGGATGCTCCATGTTCCCCCCTCTGGCTAGAGAAATAAAACATCATAGACGCGGTTGAAGCCCCCAGTCACACCCTGTCCCCAGAGGCAGCCACTTCTGCATAGGTGCTGACCGTCCCAAACCATGTCCTAGTACTTGTGCCACATGCAGACATAACCCTAAATGGACACTCACTTTTGCCTGTTTTTAAACTTAATTTAAAATGGTCTTGTTTAGTATATATTCTTCTACAATCTTCTTTTTCTCCCTATCTTTATATTTGTGAGGTTTACCCACGCTGACATGTCAGTTCTGCAGAGTATTCCACTTTATGAGCCCAGCCCAAGTTATTTATCCATTTTCCTGTTAAGAGACATTTAGGCTGTTTCAAAATGTTCACTATCACAAACAATGCTGTTACAAACATTCCTGCATATACCTTCTTGGACACATCTTCAAAAATGTCTCTGGGACATGTACCTGTAGACAGATACAGTAAGGCTGGGTTGCAGGGTACACATATCTTTACCAGACATTGCCAAATTGCTGTCCAAAGTGGCTCTCCAATTCACATTCCCTGGCAAAATATTCCTATTGTTCTACATCCTTACTCGCTATTATAAGAATTTTTAATTTTTGCCACTCTATGGGTATAAAATGGTTTAAACTTGTTTTTTTCTGTAACCTCCTAACCATACAGGATTCTTAAGAACACTCTTAAAATCATCATCCCAAGGCTTCTGACTGACGTGGAGCATGAGCCCATGACCCCTTTGGCAGAGGCTTGTTTCCCGCTGCTGTCTGCTTTGGCAGGAAGTCTGGAAGGTATGAGTCAAAAATGGAAAGTTAGGGAGCCCCAGATAATTCCAGGAGGAGCTGGAACGGGGGACTGACTGTTCCTAAAGGCAGTCAGTCCAGAGAGGAATGACTGAAGTTCTCTACTCCCCATAAAACTGTTGGGGCAACGGCAGACTGATTCCAAGAACCAGCAGGGCAGAAGGCGTGCAGCTGTGGAGAATCCTCCCCAAAGATCTGCCGCCACACTCTGAAGGATGGCTGCAGCCCCTCCACACAGACATGAGTTACTTCT
The DNA here is from genome assembly GCF_020826845.1 of Diceros bicornis minor. Lineage (NCBI taxonomy): Eukaryota > Metazoa > Chordata > Mammalia > Perissodactyla > Rhinocerotidae > Diceros > Diceros bicornis. Next base: position 11,202,307 of record NC_080755.1, on the reverse strand, counting down.
TAGAAAGCAGGCTCCCTACAACACCTGGGAATTAGACATATCATATCCTTGCTTTCATGAGAGAAATACTTGCTTCAAAAATCTGAGTAGAGGGCTGGCCCCATGGCTTAGCGGTTAAGTGCGTGCACTCTGCTGCTGGCGGCCCGGGTTCGGATCCCGGGCACGCACCGACGCACCACTTCTCTGGCCATGCTGAGGCCGCGTCCCACATACAGCAACTAGAAGGATGTGCAGCTATGACATACAACTATCTACTGGGGCTTTGGGGGGGGGGGGCGGGGAATCTGAGTAGATAATCATTCCCATTTTTCCAATCCTCACCTTACTGTACAACCTTTAAAAATAATTTTGGATTCTTTATACTACCTCAGTTAGTATTAGTACTTTATCTTTACATTATCCACTTCATTGATGAAAAATCCAGTCTTGAAGGGTTAAATAACTTCCCCAAGGTTACACAGCAGGCCTAATCCTGGTTCTCTTATTATCACTTTATTTCATCAATTCTAAGATGGACGTTTTTCATATTTTAACATCTCAGAAATTGGGACACATTTGACAACTGACGTTATTTCATAGTTTAACTGGCAGCTTACTAAATTTTTCTTAGTAATACATAAAATAATGTGTCTTACAATCAACAGCATCTTCAACATGTTGAAATAGGGTCTTACAGGGTAAAGACCCAGCCAGTGGTGACAAAGGCTCCCACGCAGCCCTACCCGAGCCCTCACTTAGAGCCCGTCTGCTCTCGTTTAAACACTCTGAGTCACTTATTCACAGCCCACAGGACACTAAAAGCAGTAAAGACCTAAAGAAGCCGGGAGAGGCTGGCACACTACAGCAGGGAGACGAGGCAACCGAGGGCACACGAGGAAATGATGAAGCAGACAGAGGACTGCCAGAGCAACAGTCGGGAGTGGTCGTTCCTAAACTAGGCTCTGGTATGAAGGTGAAATAAAAGGATTTTGTGGTAAATTTTGGGACTGTTGGGTCAAAACAAACAGGTTTTTTGGTTGCAGTACTTTCCAGCACTAAAAAAATCCAATACAATAATAGTAATTTTACGATGGACAAGCTTGGCTAACTAGTTGACTGTTTTTTTAATTGGTCTAATCTACTGAATTGCACGTTTTGAACCACTACAGACACCAATCCCATAAAATACTTACTACTCCTTTGGAAAGATAGTTATTGACAAAGTCCTTCCATGTGATTTCTCTCCCAGAGCTCTTGAACAGAAAGTAAAACATGACTCCACCCCAAAACAGAGCAGTCCAGAGAAAGTGCATCCTGAATTCCTTGTCATCCCATGGAAAGTCACCCTGGACAAAGAAGAAGACAGTTTCTGTGAAGTGTCACAACATGATCTATGCTATGTTGGACACAAATCTCTCCCAATGCCATTAATGCCTCCCAACCTTTTCTGGGGCCACCTCAGAGCCCAAAAATTAACACAGTTTGAAATCAAACCTTCTGAAACCTGGACCACCAGTGAGAATCATCTTTCTTGCCACCGCGTTTTCCACCACCACCAACTCCTCCTCCAGAAGGGCGCGGGGTAGCAGCTGGCTTTGATTCTGTTCATAAACAAAGAGTGTATACAGCAGCACAGCAGGGTTTTATATCTCTCAACAATGTTTTCATTAATACAGTTTAATAAAAGACATTGCAAAATACATTATGGCCAACTGATCAGCTACTAAATAAAGTACTATGAGGAAGGATGAGACTAATACAAAGAGTTAACATTCAAGGAGGCTTGTATCTATAGCCAGTGCTACAGATACATTATCTCATGAAATCTGCACAATAACCCAATAACCTACTACGTATACTACAGTTACGTGCCGCACAACGACATTTCAGTCAACAACAGACTGCATGTACGATGGTGGTCCTATAAGATTAGTACCATATAGCCTAGGTGTGTAGTAGGCTATATCATCTAGGTTTGTTTAAGCCCACTCTGTGATGTTCATACAATGATGAAATTGCCTAAGGAGGCACTTCTCAGAACGAATCCCCGTTGTTAAGCAATGCATGACTGTATACCCATTGTACAGACAAAGGAATTGTAGCTTAAGTAACCTGTTGAACAATTTGTTGCAGTGTCACCTGCAGTGCAGGTGACAGAGAGTGAGTGACCACGTTGGGATTTGAATGCAGGTAAGTGAACTCCTGAGTTCCCACTTGAAGGTAAAAAGTAAGTGCTCCTCTTTCCCACTCCCATGAAGTGAACACTGCTAAGAGTTTCTTCTGAAGGAAAGACATGATTTTGATAACTGGCAAAACAAACAAACAAAAAACACAACAACAAAAAAACCTCACCCACATACAGTTAGTTTGCAAGAATCTGAAATTAGTCACTGTTACGGGTTGAACTGTCTCCCCCTAAAAATTCATATGTTGGAGTCCTAAGCCCCAGTAATCTTATTTGGAGATAGGGTCTCTACAGAAATAATCAAGTTAAAATAAGGTCATATGGGTAGGTCCTAATCCAAAATGATTGGTGTTCTTATAAAAAGGAGAAATTTGTACACAGACATGCACAGAGAGAAGGCAATGTGAAGAGACAAAGGGAGAAGACAGCCTTCTACAAGCCAAAAAGAAAGGCCTGGCACAGATCTTTCCTTCATGACCGTTAGAAGGAACTAACCCTGCCAACACATGGATTCTGGACTTGCAGCCTCCAGAACTGCGAGACATACATTTCTGTTGCTTATGACACTCAGCTGTGGTACTTTGTTATGGCAGCCCTAGGAAACTAATACAGTCACTAACATCTTCCTTTTTCCCCCCATTTCTATATCCTCTCAAAGACCCATAAATGCCATTCTGTCTTCAACTACTGCGAAGTCACCCCTCTACTGTGCAGGATGGGAGGCTGCACCACCCAGTCAAAACTACATGGCACTGTGGCTACCTGACATGTTCACCCCACCGTGATGCATATAAGGAGCTCCTGCACCTCTGTCTTAAATGAGGAATGGTCTGAGAGAGGCAAGCCCTACCTGGAACAAGGCACAGTGCTGGGAAACAAAGAGTATGCACATTTCTAAAGCTGCCTGACAATATTCCATACCTCTCTGGGACAAAATAACATATACACAAAAGGTATCCAACAGGTTGTATTTAAAAAGTGGACCTATTATCATTAATCTGCCCCCAAATCAAGATTAAAAGACTACCTACCATGCCGCTGGGCAACAACGCAGATGTCACCTATGTCACCAATGCTCCAATCAGCCCACACTAGCCCTTCTCCCTTCCCTTGTCCCTTGGCCTTGCTTTCATTCCTTGAGCTTTGAGCATATATTTGTCTCTCCAACTAGATCCAAGTTCATTTAAAAACAAGGACTGTATTATATCTTTCCTTTCATTTCCCTAAAAAGAAAGGATGCCAATTGAATGTCAACATGTGCCAGGAATCGTGCTAAATGCTCTCACACAGGTGAAATGGGGGCCAGGAAGCTCAGGGCCCACACAGTCCCCTCAGCTGCCCAGCCCTAAGAAACCCTCTCTGAATCCCTAAGGTAAGACAAGGCTCTGAGGAACAATTTGAAAAACACTGCACTATACCACAATATGTGTTAAATAAACTGCATGTATTAGGTTTCTAAGATTTTTCTCAGTGGTTTAAATTAAGTGTCAAATATATATATATATTTACCAAATATGCAGTTAAATGAGACTGATATTGATCAGTCAGTATCTCTAAGGTGACCTTCAATTACTTCAGTTTGAAAAATGACAAGAAAATATGAACAGAAAACTAAGGTGAAATGAAATACAGGGTCTGTAGAATTTTATATGTATTGTAACCTACAGTTTCAGAACTGCCTTAAGATAACACTTTCTTTGTTCAGTGAAAACTTTCACCAACATCATATGTTAGGGGAAAACAGTAAGTTCAAACACAATCTTTTTAAAAAGGTACCTTTCTTTTCTCCCATGACTTCTTTAGGTTCACTAGCTTTTTTTCCATTTTTTCCATTAGGAAAGTATTTTTCAAACCCTGTTAGAAAAGGAAAAAAAAAAAGCAAATCCTCAAACTAAAATTCATCAGGTTTTGTGTATGTGTGTTCGTTTTTAAAGCAGTTGATACATCATTAAAAAGCATAAGCTAAAAGTATAACATTTTTTGCATAGGAGTAAATCAAAGTCTAAATAATATAGTTCACAGCCCAGAGATGTAAAAGAAAAAAGTCCCATTTGCACGCCAATTTCATTACCTTACCTATAAAAATGTTACATGTGAAGGTGACATATTTTCATTACCACATCAACAGGAGGTAGGGGATGGATTATAGGAGGAGACAGAGGTTAAAAGTCAACCTGGTTAAAAGTCAACCTGAAACACCTATGAACCTGCTTAGTGAACAGGTGCTGACAGCATGGCTCTTTAACAGGAATGTAGAACATTATGGTCACATCTAAGTGTTTACCTTTTGGAGGTCGAGAACAGAATCTTTGATAAGCGGCAATTACATCTGTCAAAAGAGAATTTCTGCTGGTGGCTGCTTGAGTTGTAGCATATCGATAAAGCTGCAACATGATATATAAATAAAAGCATCAAGGTTATATCAAGATAAAGATTTTAAAAGAGCTTCATTTATCAATCATAAAGGGGATGAAATGTTTCTCCCTCAACATGTGGTTACAGACTAGCACAGAATGACCCCCCCAAGAGATGACTAAGGTTGTCTGGAACTGTACCACTCGACTCCAGCAACAGAACCAGGAGACATAAATTACCATCCAGAAGACAAAAGTACTTCAAAATCAGACATAAGTTAGAACTGCAGCCCAATTACAATTCCCTGCCAACACATTCACTTTGGCATTGTTTACTTAATCTGCGGTATTCCAAAGACAAACTCTGCCACAGAAAATCTGCTGCTTCATGCTGACTCATTTGCAGGGTCGATAATACTGCAAGAGTATTTACCTGAAATTACAGAACAATGCTGCTCATAAACAGAATACTAAATTTATCTTAGTTCAAAGATAAGAAAGTTATGGTCCAACATCACTAATAACTCTTATACTAGTAATATTTGCTAAAGATATTTGCTATATTGTCACCCCAGTGAGAACCCTGGTTGTACAAGTCCCATTAGGATACATCTCTGCTCTAAATAACATGTTGCTAAAAAGTTGCTTGTAAATACAGTCTAGATAAACCGAGGTATAATGTAAACAAACTGAAGAAGCTCCCTATTAAATTTTTAGCTGCACAATTAAAAGCGACCAATGGCAAGGTGCATCAAGGGGATATATCCAAATTTGGCAGTGAAAAAGTTCAAGTAATCTTAACCTTTTGCAAAGTGAAAATTCACCACCACTTTTTGGGAGAAGAAGTTTTTATATACAGATGAAAAAGTTTACAGTGAAGTTCATCTGTATTTGCATCCATCATCATTTGCCTCCTTTATGTCTGATGAGAAAAACAAAAACATATAAAACCATTTCACATCCACTAGCATGGCTATAATCAAAAAGACAGAAAATAACAAGTGTTGGTGAAGATGTGGAGATTTTAAAGCCCTCATACACTGCTGGTAGGAATGGGAAATCATGCAGCCGCTTTGGAAAAGTTTGGCATTCTCAAAATGTTAAAACGTAGAGTTACCATTTGATCTAGCAATTCCACTCCTACACAAGAAAATTGAAAATATATGTCCTCACAAAACTTTGTACATTAATGTTCATAGCAGCATTATCCACAATAGCCAAAAAGTGGAAACAACTCAAATGTCCATCAACTAACAAACAGATAAAATGTGGTATACTCACACAATGGAATATTATTCAGCCATAAAAAGGAATGAAGTACTGATAAACGCTACCACATGAATAAACCTTGAAAACATTATGCTGAGTTAAAGAAACCAAACAACAAAAAGTCACATATTATATAACTGCATTTATATGACATGTCCAGAATAGGCAAATCCATAGAGACTAGATTAACAGCTGCCTAGGGCTGGAGGAATAGTTGGGGAGAAATGGGGAGTGACTGCTAATGGTTACAGGGCTTCTTTTTGGGTGATGAAAATGCTCTGGAATTAGTGGTGATGGCTGCACAACTTTGTGAATATACTAAAAACCAGTGAATTGTACACTTTAAAATGATGAATTTTATGGTATGTGAATAAGAAATGTCATCTAAAAAACAAATTAAAAAGAACTGATTTAACCTCAAATTAATACACAATTCTACGCAGCAAAGTAAGACAGAAACACTGACACTGTTCTTGATTGACAGCAATGCTGGTCTGAGAAAATTTGGAGCTTCTGTCATTAGGCCCTCCCTGACCCCTGGGAACACTTGGCCTATGAAATAACCACTAATAATGGATAAAAATGTATCATACATGAATAAATAAAGTTTTTCCAATGCCAAATCCACTAAGGGTGTAGATTAAAATGACCTGTTATTCAAGCTGGACAAGGCAACAAGTCACACCGATTTATTGAGCCATCTACTCCACACCAGGTGCCGCCAGGCAGTGGCAAGTTCACAGGGCAGTCAGAACCAGTCCCTAACCCTAAGAAACTTAGAAGTGTAAAATCAATTACAGAATAGTGTAATATGTAAACAATACAGAACCTCTAAGTATAAGGAACAGAGGGAGCACAGAAGAGGAAGTGATTACATGTTTAAGGGACCTAGGAATGTTACAAGAAAAGTGACATCTAGCCTGGGATTTGAAGGACCTATAGTACACCAGGCAGACAGTGTCAGAACTTTTAGTTTTGTTAAAGCTGAAAATGTGAATTTTTTGCAGGATGATCTTCAATCAAGTCTCACGATATTAGGAGCCTCAGTTACGCACCTGTAATGGGAGAAAACCACTCTGCCTGCCTAGTTCTCAGGGATACTACTGTGAGCATTAAATATAACAACATATTAAAAAGCACTTTTTGTAAAAGCACTTTTAAAATTGTACGGCAATACCTAGATTTAAATGATCATTTCCAATTATTCCGAAAGCTATTTGAGAGCAAGGGTTCTTTATATCACCATATAAAGCAAGTCTTTGTCACAATAAAGCTTAGTACAGAACTGGGCACATGGCATGTAGTCCATAAAGGTTTATTGCCTAATAAGCCCCCTTTAAGCTCTATTTTCAAATTGTGTTGACCTGGAATACCTGTAGCAATAATCTCTGCGACCACGTTTAACACTGAGGTTGTTCTCTATCAAAGAACCATCAATGAAACTTTTCTCCTCCGCATATCTAATCTAGGCCCTTTCAAAGAATAATATAAAAGACAACAATTCACAAAATTTAAGTTCAGAGCACCTCATTTTACAGGACTAGCTTTCATGCTTGACAATACGAGCACTTTTTATTTGCTTTATCATCAGACATATTCCTCTGAGCGTAATACCTGAGAACTGACATCTCACACATCAAAATCTTTTCCCCAGGGGGCCGGCCCCGTGGCTTAGCGGTTAAGTGCTCGAGCTCCACTACTGGCGGCCCGGGGTTCGGATCCCAGGCATGCACCGACGCACCGCTTCTCCAGCCATGCTGAGGCCGTGTCCCACATACAGCAACTAGAAGGATGTGCAGCTTTGACACACAACTATCTACTGGGGCTTTGGGGAAAAAAAGGAGGAGGACTGGCAACAGATGTTAGCTCAGAGCCGGTCTTTCTCAGCAAAAAAAAAAAAAACAGGAGGATTAGCACAGATGTTAGCTCAGGGCTGATCTTTCTCACAAAAAAAAAAAATCCTCAGCAAAAAAAAAAAGAGGAGGATTAGCACAGATGTTAGCTCAGGGCTGATCTTCCTCACAAAAAAAATATATATATATCTTTTCCCCAGGAATCTCACTGTGAGAAGTACTTCAGTCTCTGACCTTTAACAGCAGCACGAACCTAAAGGAAAATCTTTTCCATCAGACTCCCTTTCAGGCAGCACAGTAATGCCCCGATGTCTCCATCCAGATCTTCAGAGCACTACCAGGGAATATATGTCACGGACCCCCAACAACCAGCTGTTGCTGTCAGAGCAGGGGACTTCCTTATACCTCAGCACTGATGATTCACAGGGACAACAGGCCTTTTAGATAAGATCTCTGACACAAAAACTGCAAATTTACAAGGCAGATCTCCACCTGTTCATTATATGTCTGAGACCAATATTCACTAGGGGCGAAAGGAGAGGGATTAGAGCAAGGTGACATGGGAAAATGGATGCAATGCAAGAAACTGAAAAACGGCCTAGCGCAGGGCAGCATGGAGTGGGAAAGAGATGAAGATAATCCAAGACTGGCAAGGGAGCTTCAAAGAGTAAAAATTACAAATGCAGGTACTATTAATACCCCATTTTAAGTGGAGAGGCTGAGATAATTTCCTCCAGGGCATTTGGTTAGTAAGGGGCAGGTTCCTGTGACTGACTCCAGGGCCTTAATCACCATGCTCTCTTGCCTGTACCTGTGTACCTCTAGGTACACCAGGACAAGGCTGGACTCTAAAGAACTGACAGCCAGCAAGAAACTGTGTCACCGAAATAGCTGACATCGACTCACTACACGAACCTTTACTTGACACAGATGACTGCCACGGCTGTGTCAAAACAGTGTCACCACTTTAGAAAAACTATTACCATCGCCCAGTCGTGTAGAGCCCTGTATCTGCTGCTTACCAACAACACAGTCTCTACTATGACATTATTAACAATCGTAGTTAATGTTTATTAGTATTTAATATGTACCAGATACAGAATGCCGGCAACAGCCCCATTCAAGCAGCCCCATGGGAAAATGGAGACTCAGAAAGGTTAAGGAACTTAACTCCAAAACCTGCGCTTTCACTACATTATCCTCATGCTGCCGACTCTTACAATAGATACACCCAATATATGCATTCTACTTTCCAACGCCACGAAAGCAGGTGAAACGACGGCAACCAATGCCGGAAATATGACAGATAAATTCCTTAACTTTCTCAGGTCTCAGCTGCCTTATCTGTAAGACGGGTTCGCCCTGAATGAAGTCAGAGGACCCTCCCAGAGGACAACCTCGGAGTTCCCTGACGCACAAAGATCTGATTCCATTGGAGAGGCATGTTTTCAAAGTTCCAATTCGATGCCCTGGGTTTGACACGCACAAGCGTGCTCACGGGACCACGGGGCACAGGATCTGAGGCGCAGGCGTCCTGGCACTGAAAGGCAGCGCACGCGGCCCCATCACGCGAGGAACCCGCCGCGCACACCCGGCCCGCCGTGAACGCACCCAGGGGCCGGTGACCTTGACGCCCTGCTCTCGCGGGCCGCAAGCGGGCCCGAGGGCCGGGCCAGGGGCGGAGGGCGCAAGGCGCCCAGGACTCACCGTCTGGAGACAGGACCGCTCGGTGAGGCCCACGCCGCCGCCAGGCACGAGCAGCCGGGGCAGGCCGCGGGGCCAGCAGGCGCCCCGACCCCACAGCAGCAGGCAGCGGTGCGCCATGGCCGCCGGCGCGGCGCACTCCGCCGGGAACGCTGCGCAGGCGCGGCTCGGCGACCTGCAGGCGGGCGGCGACAGGCGGCCTCGGGCAGCGCGGGACGGCCCGGAGCGGAAACGCCGCGAGAGAGCACTGCAGGCCCACAGCTCACGGGCGAACCCACGCTCTGGACGCTCGCGCCTTCTCCGACCCCGCCCCTCCCCGGCGCGCTGACGTCAGCCGTAGAGTGGGCCCTCGGGCCCAGGGCCGCTTCTCCGGCTGGGCAGCGTCCTCGCTCAGTCTTGCCTGGAGGTGGGGCCTAAGGGGAGGAGCGTGCAGGGCAAGCGGCGGGCGGTGGGCGGGGCTGGAGGCGGGACCGAAGGGATGAGCGCGGAGGGCGAGAGGAGGGCGGGGCGCGGGCCTGAGGGCAGGAGCAGCCAGGAGCCGCGGAGAGGGAGTAGCAAAGGCTGCTGGGACCGCAGACAAAGGGACCTTTCCCTGGTCAGGGCGCGAAGCCATCTTCGACATTTTAGGCATACGCTCTCTCACTAAGTCACTTGTCAAATACTTTATTGAGCGCCTAATCAGTGTCCGGCATCATCCTAGGCTCTGGAATGCCAAAACACACATCCCTAACCTTAGGAGAGCAAGGCAAAGAATCACAAACCAGTGAGTGAGCTAAATGCAATAATAAAAGTGTTGGGACTGTGACATCTAGCTTGGGCCCATCAGGAACCGTTTCAAAGAGAAATGATTCTCAGAGAATAAGGTGAGCTCTCCAGGCAGCGGAAACTGCAGTTGTTTCCCGCACTGTGACTGTGAAGTAGAGAGAGGACATCGGAGCCAAGTTTTAAATCTCAGCTCTGTCTTCTATTAGCTCTGCCAGTAGTATGTATGAGATGAATGGATGGTCAGGCAGGAGATGAGGCTGAGGATGGATACAAAGGTGGCATCAGAAATTTGTTCATATATATACATGTACACATAGGAGAAAACTGGAAGAACAGATATTAAAAATGTTAATGAGATTTCTCATCTGTCAGAATGGCAAAAATCCAAAATTTTGACAGCTCACTCTGCCTGCCAGGCATTCTCAGAAATAACTGGTGGGGGAGGAAGTCAAGATGGCGGCGTAGGCAGACTCTGAACTCACCTCCCCCCGCGGACACAGCCAATTTACAACTGCTGGTGGAAAAATTACCCCTGAGACAGAACTGAAAACTGGATAAGAGGAACTCCTGCAACAAAGGACAATCCTAATTGAGGTGGTAGAGGCAGAGACTCCCTTCTGGAGAGAAAAAATGCCACCTTCACAAGCTGCCAGCTTCAGGGCCGCCCAGGAGCAGCCCACAGGTACGCAGCCTCCCTGGAGGAGCAGGGCCCTGAGCCGGGGAGCGCCCCCGCTGTGGGCATTTTGTGGACCCAGCACAATCGAGAGGAGTGGCGTAATATCTGACTTTGCCTGCTACTAAAACATTGGGGCGTACCCCCAGAAAAGCTGGTAAACAAAGAAATTAAAACCAGCTCTTAAAGGGCCCACGCGCAAACTCACCTGTTTCAGAAAGCAACCTAAAATCACCAGAAAGAAAGGTGCACAGTGCTTTGGTGAAAAGAGACTCACCTGATAGGCCCTGTGTGCATCTCGGTGAGAGGTGAGACCTCCCCAGGGACTGGGACATTGGCGGTGGCCATTGTTGTGGCCTGGCGTGGGCGTGCTGGCACAGATGCCATTGGAGTTCTCCCTGGGGCCTGCTAGCCCAGGGTCTGCCCCACCCGCTAGAGCACCGATTTAATCCAGCTCAGCCAGGGCAGGCAGCCCACCATAGAGACTGGCCCCACCCAACAACAAGCCCTCAGGCAACTTGTGGGCCTGCATAGATTGGTGACTGGATTCTCTGCAGCCTGGCGACTGAGCCAACTTCAGTGGGGCAGGGTGTGCACAAGGAGCGGGTGGAGAGTATGGGGCAGTGGTGGAGTGTGTGGGGCTCCCACCGTGGAGAGACTAGGTCTAGGTCTGCTTCGGGAGGTCAGGGCACACACACGGGGCAGGACTGTGTTGACTGTGTGTGTGGACCTGTGGGTGGCAGGGCTTGTCAGTTGCAGAAGACTTGTGCTTCTCAAAGACCCACAGAGGGGGTTTGCCCCACCTTCCAAAGCCTGAAACAATTGGGTGCTCCCGTGCCTGAGGCCAGCCCCACCCAGCTACAATCCTCAGAGAGCTGACAAGAGACCTAAAGGCTGGAGGCTTATAGCAATTGTAAGGCCCTGAGCCTAACAACCTGCCACGCTGGGGGCCTACTCACTTAAAAGAAATACTACAACACAAATGTGGTATTAGAACTTGCAGCCAACTGTGCTGGGGCTCCCCACACCTGATAAAGAGACTGAAGGGCCCACAACAACCATAAGCAGCTGAGCATTACAACAGCTGGCTAGGAGCATAACTCGGCCTCCCTGGGCGCCTGCAGGGAGAGCAAATAGGCCACAACAGAAGGACACACATAGCCCACATAGGGGTCACCCCTGGAACATTGAGAACTGAGGGAAGCACACGGCAGGCCTCCTAAGCCATCACTTACATAAGGTCACCTATCCAAAAGCAGGAGACGTAGCTGACCTACCTAATATATAGTCACAAGCACAGGGAAGAGACAAAATGAGGAGGCAAAGGAATACATTCCAAGTAAGGGAACAGGACAAAACCCCAGAAAAGGAACTAAGTGAAACAGAAATGATCAACCTACCCGACAGAGAGTTCAAACTAATAGTGTTAAGGATGCTCACTGATCTGGGGAAAAGAATAGATGAACTCAGTGAGAATGTCAACAAAGAAATGGAAGATATAAAAAAGAACCAATCAGAAATGAAGAATGCAATACTGGAAATGAAAAATTCACTAGAGGGACTCAAAAGCAGAGTAGAGGATACAGAAGAACGGATCTGTGAGCTGGATTAAAGACTAGAAGAAATTACCCAAGCTGAACAGGTAAAAGAGAAAAGAATTAAAAAGAGTGAGGACAGTCTAAGGGACCTCTGGGACAACATTAAGCACACTAACATCCATGTTATAGGTGTCCCGGAAGGAGAAGAGTGAGACAAAGGGGCAGAGAATCTATTTCAAGAAATAATAGATGAAAACTTCCCTAACCTAAGGAAGGAAACAGACATCCAGGTACAGGAAGCACAGAGAGCCCCAAACAAGATAAACCCAAAGAGGCCCACACCAAGACATATCATAATCAAAATGTCCAGAATTAAAGATAAAGAGAGAATCCTAAAAGCTGCAAGAGAAAGTCAAGTTACATGCAAAGGAAACCCCATAAGGCTATCAGCTGACTTCTCAGCAGAAACCTTACAGGCTAGAAGAGAATGGCATGATATATTTAAAGTGCTAAAAGGAAAAAACTTACAGCCAAGAATACTCTACCCAGCAAGGTTATCATTCAAAATGGAAGGAGAGATTAAAGATTTCCCAGACAGGGTCGGCCCTGTGGCTTAGCGGTTAAGTGCGCACGCTCCGCTGCTGGCGGCCCAGGTTTGGATCCTGGGCGCGCACCAACACACCGCTTGTCCGGCCATGCTGAGGCCATGTCCCACATACAGCAACTAGAAGGCTGTGCAACTGTGACATACAACTATCTACTGGCGCTTTGGGGGGAAATACATAAATAAATAAAAACTAAAGAAGAAAATTTCCCAGGCAAGCAAAAATTAAAGGAGTTTGTCACCAAGAAACCAGTGCTACAAGAAATGTTCAAGGGACTGATTTAAGGGGAAAAGAGAAGACCACAAATAGGAAAAATTATCTATTTCCATGATAAGAGGGAAATGGATACAAATGCACCAAAAAGAGGTTAGATATGATATCAAAAACATAAAAGGAGGGAGAAGGGGAGTTAAAGAGTAGAGCTTTCAGACAGAGGTCAAACTAAAGAGACCATCAAGTCTGTATAGAAGAAGGAAGGAACAGAGAAGGACTACTAAAACACTGAGAAAAAAAAAGTTAAAAAATGACAGTAAGTACATACTTATCAATAGCTACTTTAAACATCAATGGACTAAATGCTCCAATTAAAAGGCATAGGGTGGCTGATTAGATAAAAAAACGAGACCCATATATATGCTGCATACAAGAGACACACTTCAGACCTAAAGACACTCACAAACTGAAAGTGAAGGGATGGAAAAAGATACTCCACGCAAATGGCAATGAAAAGAAATCTGGGGTAGCAGTACTCATATCAGACAAAATAGACTTTAAAACAAAAACTGTAAAAAGAGACAAAGAAGGGCATTACATAATGATCAAGGGAACAATCCAACAAGAGGATATAACACTTGTAAATATCTACGCACCCAATGTAGGTGCACCTAAATATATAAAGCAATTATTTTTTTTAAAGGTTTTATTTATTTATTTTTCCCCCTAAAGCCACAGTAGATAGCTGTATGTCATAGCTACACATCCTTCTAGTTGCTGTATGTGGGACGCGGCCTCAGCATGGCCAGAGAAGCGGCGCCTCAGTGCGCGCCCGGGATCCAAACCCGGGCCGCCAGCAGCGGAGCGCGTGCATTTAACCGCTAAGCCATGGGGCCGGCCCCAATAAAGCAATTATTAACAGACATAAAAACAGAAATAGACAGTAACACAATAATAGTAGGGGACTTTAACACTCCACTTACACCAATGGATAGATCATCCAAACAGAAGATTAATAAGGAAACATTGGCCTTAAATGATACCCTATAACAGATGGAGCTAGTAGATATATACAGAGCATTCCATCCAAAAACTGAAGAATACACGTTCTTTTCAAATGCACATGGAACATTCTCCAGGATTGATCGCATATTAGGCCACAAAACAAGTCTCCATAAATTTAAGAGGATTGAAATAATACCAAGCATCTTTTCTGACCACAACGGTATGAAACTAGAAATCAACTATAGGAAGAAAATAAGAAAAGCCACAAATACGTGGAGAATAAACAAAATGCTACTGAACAACGACTGGGTCAATGAAGAAATCAAAGAAGAAATCAAAAAATACCTGGAGACAAATGAAAATGAAAATACGACATGCCAGAATTTATGGGATACAGCAAAAGCGGTTCTAAGAGGGAAGTTTATAGCAATACAGGCCTATCTCAACAAACAAGAAAAATCTCAAATAAACAATCTAACAATGCACCTAAAGGAACTTGAAAAAGAAGAACAAACAAAGCCCAAAATCAGTAGAAGAAGGGAAATAATAAAAATCAGAGCAGAAATAAATTAAATAGAGACCAAAAAAACTATAGAAAACATTAATAAAACCAAGAGCTGGTTCTTTGAAAAGATCAACAAAATTGACAAACCTTTAGCTAGACTCACCAAGAAAAAAAGAGAGAAGGCACAAATAAGTAAAATCAGAAATGAAAGAGGAGAAATTACAACAGACACCTCAGAAATACAAAAGATTATAAGAGAATACTATGAAAAGCTATATGCCAACCAATTCGACAATCTGGAAGAAATGGATAAATTCTTAGAATCATACAACCTTCCAAAACTGGATCAAGAAGAAGTAGAGAATTTGAATAGACCAATCACCAGTAAGGAGATCGAAACAGTAATCACAAACCTCCCCAAAAATAAAAGTCCAGGACCAGACGGCTTCCCTGGTGAATTCTACCAAACATTCAAAGAAGACTTAATACCTATCCTTCTCAAACTCTTCCAAAAAATTGAGGAGGGGGGGAAGCTCCCTAACTCCTTCTATGAAGCCGACATTACCCTGATACCAAAACCAGACAAGGACAACAGAAAAAAAGAAAATTCAGGCCAATATCACTGATGAACATCGATACAAAAATCCTCAACAAAATACTAGCAAATCGCATACAACAATACGTTAAAAAGATTATACACCATGATCAAGTGGGATTTATTCCAGGGATGCAGGGATGGTTTAACATTCGCAAATCAATCAACGTTATACACCACATTAATAAAATGAAGAATAAAAATCACATGATCATCTCAATAGATGCAGAGAAAGCATTTGACAAGATACAGCATCCATTTATGATAAAAACTCTGAATAAAATGGGTATAGAAGGAAAGTACCTCAACATAATAAAGACCTTATATGAGAAACCCACAGCTAATATCATCCTCAATGGTGAAAAACTGAAAGCTATCTCTCTAAGAACAGGAACCAGACAAGGATGTCCACTGTCACCACTCCCATTTAACATAGTACTGGAAGTCCTAGCCAGAGCAATCAGGCAAGAGAAAGAAATAAAAGGGATCCAAATTGGAAAGGAAGAAGTGAAACTGTCACTATTTGCAGATGACATGATTTTATATATAGAAAACCCTAAAGAATCCACCAGAAAACTTTTAGAAGTAATAAACGAATATGGTAAAGTTGCAGGATACAAAATCAACATACAAAAATCAGTTGCATTTCTGTACACTAACAACGAAGTAGCAGAAAGAGGAATTAAGAATACCATCCCATTTACAATTGCAACAAAAAGAATAAAATACCTAGGAATAAACTTAACCAAAGAGGTGAAAGAGCTGTACACAGAAAGCTATAAAACATTGCTGAAAGAAATTGAAGGCACAAAGAAATGGAAAGATATTCCGTGCTCTTGGATTGGAAGAATTAACATAGTTAAGATGTCCATACTTCCTAAAGCCATCTATAGATTCAATGCAATCCCTATCAAAGTTCCAACAACATTTTTCACAGAAATAGAACAAAGAATCCTAAAATTTGTGTGGAACAACAAAAGACCCCGAATAAGTAAAGGAATCTTGAGAAAAAAGAACAAAGCTGGAGGTATCACACTCCCTGATTTCAAAATATACTACAAAGCTATAGTAACCAAAACTGCATGGTAGTGGCACAAAAACAGACACACAGATCAATGGAATAGAATCGAAAGCACAGAAATAAACCCACACATCTATGGACAGCTAATCTTTGACAAAGGAGCCCAGAACATACAATGGGGAAAAGAAAGTCTCTTCAACAAATGGTGTTGGGAAAACTGGACAGCCACATGCAAAAAAATGAAAGTAGACCCTTACCTTACACCATACACAAAAATTAACTCAAAATGGATTAAAGACTTGAATGTAAGACATGAAACTATGAAACTTCTAGAAGAAAACATAGGCAGTACGCTCTTCGACATCGGTCTTAGCAACATATTTTCAAGCACCATGTCTGACCGGGCAAGAGAAACAATAGAAAAAATAAACGAATGGGACTACATCAAACTAAAAAGCTTCTGCACAGCAAAGGAAACCATCAACAAAACGAAAAAACAACCTAACAATTGGGAGAAGATATTTGCAAACCATACTTCTGATAAGGGCTTAATCTCCAAAATATATAAATAACTGATGCATCTCAACACCAAAAAACTACCAACCCACTTAAAAAATGGGCAAAAGACCTGAACAGACATTTCTCCAAAGAACATATACAGATGGCCAACAGACACATGAAAAGATGTTCAAAATCACTATCAGGGAAATGCAAATCAAAACTACAATGAGATATCACCTCACGCCCATCAGAATGGCTATAATTAACAAGACAGGAAACAACATGTGTTGAAGAGGATGTGGAGAGAAGGGAACTCTCATACACTGCTGGTGGGAGTTCCAACTGGTGCAGCCACTATGGAAACAGTATGGAGATTCCTCAAAAATCAAGGATAGAACTACCATATGATCCAGCTATTCCACTGTTGGGTATTTATCCAAAGAACTTGAAAACACCAATGTGTAAAGATACATGCACCCCTGTGTTCATTGCAGCGTTATTCACAATAGTCAAGACTTGGAAGCAACCTAAGTGCCCATCAAGGGACGAATGGATGAAGAAGATGTGGTATATATACACAGTGGAATACTACTCAGCCATAAGAAACGATGAAATCCAGGCATTTGTGACAACATGGATGGACATTGAGGGTATTATGCAAAGTGAAATAAGTCAGAGGGAGAAGGTCAAATACCGTATGATTTCCTTCATTAAGTAGTAGATAATAACAACAATAAACAAACACATAGAGACAGAGATTGGATTGGTGGTTACCAGAGGGGAAGGGGGGAAGGAGGAGGGTGAAAGGGATAATTTGGCACATGTGTGTGGTGATGGGTTGTAATTAGTATTTTGGTGGTGAACATGATGTAATCTATGCAGAAATAGAAGTATAATGATGTACACCTGAAATTTATACCATGTTATAAACCAAGGTTACTGCAATAAACAACAAATTAAAAAAATAAATAACTGGTGGGCACACAGAATGGTGCAAGCCTATGGAAGGGAATTTGGCAATGCCTGCCCAAATGTCCAAGGCATGCACTCTTTAACCCAGATATCCTATTTATGGAAATAGACCCTAATGACAAACCTGCACACGTATAAAATGCTGTGAGTACAAGGTTAATAATTACAGCATTGTTTGTAGTAATAATTTTTAGAAATCACCCAAATGTCCATCTATAAGGGACTGATTAAAACTGGTAAATACACAATATATAATCCTATGCAGCAATTTTTTCTTAATGAGAGATACTTCTGCTCCCAGACGAGATGAAGAAACAGGCCCTGAAACAAGTGGGAAAAAAAAGACAAAATATGTGAAATATGTTTCTTAAGACATTGAACAGGGGGCAATGAAAGACAGTTATCCCTGAGAGACAGGAGACAAGATGAGCCCTATGATTGCCCCAGCTTATTGCAGGAGACAGTTTCCAGGCCATGGAGCACAGAAGGGGAACCTAGGCAGAACCCAATGGTCTCCTTGAGTAGAAGACATGAATCCATGAATCTGAGTAGACCCACAATGAGGAGTAAAATCAAGCAATCCAAAGTGACCTGGAAATGACACAAATGATAGAATTAGTAGACAAGGTCACTTAAAAGAGCTATTATAACTATTTTCTGTATGAGCAAGAAACAAGAGGAAAAGATTAAACATATTAAGTGACACTTGGAACACAAAAATATTAAAAAAAAAAAAATTTAACATCCAGAGATGAAAATTACAACGTCTGGGATGAAAAAGACACTGAATGGGATTAATGGCAAATTACATTGCAGAAGATTAGTGAACTTAAAGACATAACAGTAGAAACTACCCGATATAAAACATAGGCAGGAAAAAGACTGAACAACAAAAATTAACAGAACATCAGTGAGTTGTGGGATTTCTGAACTAATATATGTGTAATTGGAATTCCCAAAGAAAAAGATAGAGAAAGAGGCCCAGAAAAAGTATTTAAAGAAATAATGGATGGAAAATTTCCAAATTTGATGAAAACTATAAACCCACAGATCTAAGAAGCTCAATGAATCAAAGGCACAAGAGACATGCAGAAAGCTACAGCAAGGTACAGCATAATCAAGTTGCTTACTACCAGCAACGTAAAAAATCTTAAAAGCAGCCAAAGAAGGCTTCTCCAGTGAATTTTACCAAACATTCAAAGAAGATTTAATACCCATCCTCCTCAAACTATTCCAAAAAATAGAGGAAGATGGAACACTTCCTGAATCATTCTACGAGGCCAACATCACCCTGATACCAAAACCAGACAAAGACAATACAAAGAAAGAAAATTACAGGCCAATATCGCTGATGAACATTGATGCAAAAATCCTCAACAAAATATTGGCAAACCGAATACAACAATATATTAAAAAGATCATACACCATGATCAAGTGGGATTTATACCAGAGACGCAGGGATGGTTCAACATCCGCAAATCAATCAACGTGATACATCACATCAACAAAACAAAGAATAAAAACCACATGATCATCTCAATAGACGCAGAGAAGGCATTTGACAAGATACAACATCCATTTATGATAAAAACTCTCAATAAAATGGGAATAGAAGGAAAGTACCTCAACATAATAAAGGCCATATATGACAAACCCACAGCTAACATCATACTCAACGGGGAAAGACTGAAAGCCATTCCTCTGAGAACAGGAACGAGGCAGGGCTGCCCACTCTCACCACTCCTGTTCAACATAGTACTGGAGGTTTTGGCCAGAGCAATTAGGCAAGAAAAAGGAATAAAAGGAATCCAAATAGGTAATGAAGAAGTGAAACTCTCACTATTTGCAGATGACATGATTGTATATATAGAAAACCCTAAAGAATCTGTTGGAAAACTGTTAGAAACAATCAGCAACTACAGCAAAGTTGCAGGGTACAAAATCAATCTACAAAAATCAGTTGCATTTCTATATGCTAATAATGAACTAACAGAAAGAGAGCTCAAAAAGATAATACCATTTACAATTGCATCAAAAAGAATAAGATACCTAGGAATAAATCTTACCAAGGAGGTGAAGGACCTATACAATGAGAACTACAAGACATTATTGAGGGAAATCCACAATGACATAAAGAAATGGAAAGATATCCCATGCACGTGGATTGGAAGAATAAACATAGTTAAAATGTCCATATTACCTAAAGCAATCTACAGAGTCAATGCAATCCCAATCAGAATCCCAATGACATTCTTCACAGAAATAGAAAAAAGAATACTAAAATTTATACGGGGCAACAAAAGACCCCAAATAGCTAAAGAAATCCTAAAGAAAAAGAACAAAGCAGGAGGCATCACAATTCCTGACTTCAAAACATACTACAAAGCAATAGTAATCAAAACAGCATGGTACTGGTACAAAAACAGACACACAGATCAATGGAACAGAATTGAAAGCCCAGAAATAAAACCACACATATACGGACAGCTAATTTTCGACAAAGGTGCTAAGAACATGCAATGGAGAAAGGAAAGTCTCTTCAATAAATGGTGTTGGGAAAACTGGACAGCCACATGCAAAAGAATGAAAGTGGACCATGTGCTATCGCCATTCACAAAAATTAACTCAAAATGGATCAAAGACCTGAAGGTGAGACCTGAAACTATAAAACTCATAGAAGAAAACATAGGCAACACACTATTTGACATTGGTTTTAAAGGAATCTTTTCGGATGACATGCCTACCCAGACTAGGGAAACTAAAGAAAAAATAAACAAGTGGGACGTTATCAGATTAAAGAGCTTTTATAAGACAAATGAAACCAGAATCAAGATGAACAAACAACCAACCAGCTGGGAGAGAATATTTGCAAAACATACATCTGACAAGGGGTTGATCTCCATAATATATAAAGAACTCACACAACTGAACAACAAAAAAACAAACAACCCGATCAAAAAATGGGCAGAGGAAATGAACAGACACTTCTCCAAGGAAGATATACAGATGGCCAACAGGCACATGAAAAGATGCTCAACATCACTAATCATCAGGGAAATGCAAATCAAAACAACACTAAGATACCACCTCATGCCCGTTAGAATGGCTATAATCACCAAGACAAAAAACAACAAATGTTGGAGAGGTTGTGGAGAAACAGGAACCCTCATACACAGCTGGTGGGAATGCAAATTGGTGCAGCCTCTATGGAAAACGGTATGGAGATTCCTCAAAGAATTAAAAATAGAGATGCCCTATGATCCAGCCATCCCACTACTGGAAATCTATCCAACGCACCTGAAATCAACAATCCAAAGAGGCTTATGCACCCCTATGTTCATTGCAGCATTATTCACCATAGCCAAGAAGTGGAAGCAACCTAAGTGTCCCTCGACTGACGATTGGATTAAGAAAATGTGGTATATATATACAATGGAATACTACTCAGCCATAAAAAAAGACAAAATCGTCCCATTTGCAACAACATGGATGGGCCTGGAGCGTATTATGTTAAGTGAAATAAGCCAGAAAGAGAAAGACAAACACTGTATGATCTCACTCATATGTGGAATATAAACCAACACATGGACAGAGAAAACTGGACTGTGGTTACCCGGGCAGTGGGGGTGGGGGGTGGGCACAAGGGGTGAAGGGAGTCATATATGGGGTGATGGACAAACAAAAATGTACAACCCAAAATTTCACAATGTTAGAAACCATTAAAACATCAATAAAAAAAAAAAAATTAAAAAAAAAAAAAAAAGCAGCCAAAGAAGGAAAACATAGGCACAGAAGAACAAAGATAAGGATGAAAGCTTATGGGGAACAGTAAAAGCCAGAAGACAGTAGAACTACATCTTTGAAGTATTTTGTTTTAATTGTCAACTGAGAGTTCTTTATCCAGTAAAAATATCTTTAAGAAGGGCCGGCCCCGTGGCTTAGCGGTTAAGTGTGCGCGCTCTGCTACTGGCGGCCCGGGTTTGGATCCCAGGTGCACACTGACGCACCACT
Organism: Diceros bicornis minor; assembly: GCF_020826845.1. Taxonomy (NCBI): domain Eukaryota; kingdom Metazoa; phylum Chordata; class Mammalia; order Perissodactyla; family Rhinocerotidae; genus Diceros; species Diceros bicornis. Next base: position 11,180,558 of record NC_080755.1, on the reverse strand, counting down.
TGTCCGGCCATGCTGAGGCCGTGTCCCACATACAGCAACTAGCAGGATGTGCAACTATAACATACAACTATCTACTAGGGCTTTGGGGAGGAAAAAGGGGAAAAAAGGAGGAGGATTGGCTATAGATGTTAGCTCAGGGCCCGTCTTCCTCAGCAAAAAGAGGAGGATTGGCATGGATGTTAACTCAGGGCTGATCTTCCTCACAAAATATATATATATATGTATCTTTAAGAAACAAAGGCAAAATAAGGACTTTTGCAGACATACAATAACTGAAAGAATTCATCACAAGAAGATCAACTAAGAAAAAAATGATAAAAGAAGTCCTTTGAGGAGAAGGAAAGGTGATCCCAGATGGAAATCTATAATTACACAAAAGAATAAAGAGCATTGAGAAGGGTAACTACGTGGGTAAATCAAAAGATTTTTTTCTGATTATTTAAATCTTTTAAAAAGATATTCTACTATTAAAGCAAAAATAATAACAATGTATTGTGGGTTGTATAACATACACAGAAGTAAAACGTATGACAACAAAAGCAGAAAGGCTGGGAGGTGAAAAATGGGCATATAGTGTTGTATGACAAAGAGGTGAATTCATCAAGAAGACATAACAAGCCTGAACATCTTTGCACCCGTTAAGAGAGCTTTAAAATGCATGGAGCAAAGATTGACAGAACTGCAACTTCCAATTATATTTGGAGGTTTCAAATCCTTCTTTCAATAATTGACAGAACAATTAGACAGAAAATCAGTAAGTATATGAAAGACTTGAACAACGTGATCAACCAGCTTAACCTATTTGACATTTATAGAAAACAACCCCAACAACAGCAGAATACACGTTATTTTAAGTGCACATGGTACATTTATCAAGATAAACTATATTCTGGGTAATAAAAAAAATTAAAAAGAATCAAGTCATCCAAAGTATGTTTTCTGACCACAATGGAATTTAGTTGGAAATCCGTATCAGGAAAATACTTGGAAGCTTAATAACAAATTTTTAAATAGCCCATGGGTCAAAGAAGAAAACAAAAGGGAAGTTATAAAGTATTTTAAACTGAATGAAAATTAAAGTACATCAAAACCTGTGGGATAAAGTTAAAGCAGTAGTTAGATGGGTTTTTATTGCACTAAATGCTTGTATTAGAAAACAAAAATTCTCAGATCCATGATCTCAGCTTCTACCTTAAGAAACTAGACAAAGAAGAGGAAATGAGACCCAAGAAGAAAGAAAGGACGAGATCAGAGTGAAAATCAATGAAATTGAAAACTGAAAAAAGATGGAGGTGGGAGGGAGGGAGAGAAATAAAATGAATGAAACTGAAAGCTATTTCTTTGAGTAGATCAATAGTCAGACTGATCAGGAAAAAAAGAAAGATACAAATTGCCAATACTAAGAATGAGAGAGCTGACATCACTTCAGACTCTACATATATTAAAATGATAATAAGGGAATATTATGAAGAACTTTAGACCAATAAATTTGACAACTTAGATGAACTAGACACATTACCAAACTTTACTTTTCAGATAACCTAAAAAGCTATACATCTGTTTAAAAAATTGAATTTGTAGTTAAAAACCAGCCCCCAAAGAACACTCTGGGCTTATATGACTTGATTGGGGAATTATAGCAAATATTTAAGGAAGAAGTAATACCAAATCTACAGAAAATTCAAGTGAGGAAATAATTCTCAATTCTTTCTATGAAGCCAACAGTACCCTGATATCAAAACCAAAGACATTACTAAAAGGAAATGAAAACTACAGACTAATATCCCTCATGAACACAGATGCAAATATTCCTGACCGAATGTTAACAAATTAAGTCCAACAATATAGAAAGAGCATAACACGTTATGACCAAGTGGAGTTTATCCTAGGAAAGAAAGGTTGTTTTAACGTTCAAAAGTCATCAGTGTAATTCATCATAGTAATAGACTAAAATATAAAAACTATGTGATAATCTGAATAGATGCAGAACAAAAACATTTGACAAAATTCAACATCTATTCCTGATTAAAAAAAAAAAAAACAAAGAAAAAAAATCTCTCAGCATACTCAGAATAGAAGGAAACTTTCCCAAACTGATTAAAAAGAACTATGAAAAACTTATAGCTATCATCATAATTAATAGTGAAAGACTGAATGTTTTCCCCCTAAGATTAGGAACAAAGAAAGGATTCACTCCTACTGCTTCTATTCGACGTTGTACTGGAGGTTCTAGCCACTGCACTGAGGCAAGAAAAGAAAATAAGGCAGATTCCTTTCCATTAAGGCAGATTGGAAAGAAAGGCATAAAACTGTCTTTATACATGGCCCACATAATCATCTATGTAGAAAATCTGATGGAATCTCCACAAAAGCTATTAGAAAAATTGAGTCTGGCAAGGTTGCAGGATACAATATCAATATGCAAAAATCCATTGTACTTCTATATACTACCAACAAACAATTGAAAATTGAAATTTGGCCGGCCCCGTGGCTTGGTGGTTAAGTGTGCATGCTCCGATGCTGGTGGCCCGGGTTCGGATCCCTGGCGCGCACCGAGGCATCACTTCTCCGTCCATCCTGAGGCCGAGTCCCACATACAGCAACTAGAGGGATGTGCAGCTATGACATACAACTATCTACTGGGGCTTTGGGGGGAAAAATAAATAAATAAAATCTTTAAAAAAAAAAGAAAATTGAAATTTAAAAACAATTCCATTTACAGTATCATAAAAAAATATGCAACGGTTACAGATAAATCTGACAAGATATGTGAAAGACCTTACTGTGGACTGAATTGTGTTCCCCCAACATTCATATTTGAAGCTCTAACCTCCAATGTGACTGTATTTGGAGATAAGGCCTGTGAAAAGATGGTAAAGGTTAAATGAGGTCATAAGGGTGGGGCCCTAATCTAATAGGGCTGGTGCCCTTATGAGAAGAGGAAAAGACATCAGAGCTCTCCCTCTCTCCACCATGTGAGGACACAGAAAGAAGGCAGCCATTTGCAAGCCTAGAAGAGAACCCTCACCAGGAATCAAATCTGCCAGATCCTTGATGTTGGACTTTCCAGTCTCCAGAAACTTGAGAAAATAAATCTCTATTGTTTAACCCACATAGTCTGTGGTATTTTATTATGGCATCCCAAGTTGGCTAAGACAGACCTGAACACTGAAAACCATAAAACATTGCTAAGAAACATTAAAGACCCAAATAAATGAATATATATGTATGTGGTGTGTGTATATATATATATTTTTTTGTTGTTGGCTTTTTTCTGGAAATGGACAAACTGACTCTAAAATTAATTAGAAATGCAAAAGGCCAAAAATAGAAATCTTTGAAAGATAACAAAGTTGGGGAACTAATACCACTTAATTTCAAGACTTATGTTAAATGTACAGGAATGAAGATGATGTAGTATTGGTGTCAATATAAACAAATAGATCAATAGAATGAAATACAGAGTTCAGAAATAGACCCACTAATGAATGGTAAGTTGATTTTCAATAAAGGCATAAAGGTAATTCAGTGGAAAAAGGATAGACTTTTCAACAAATGGTGTTGGGACAATTGGATGTCCATATGGAAAATGAATAGAATTTGAACCATACCTCACAACATAATCAAAACTCAAAATGGATCATAGACCTAAAACCCAAAACTATAAAGCTTCTAGCACAAAATATACTTAAAAATCTTGTAATGTTGGGTTGGGCAAAGGTTTCTTGGGTACACCACAAAAAGTGTGATCTGTAAAAGAAAAATTGATAAATTGGGCTTCATCGAAATTGAGAACTTCTGCTCTTTGGAAGACACCATTAAGAAAACGAGAAGACAAGTCACATACTGGGAGAAAATATGGTAATTCCTCTGTATCCACGGAGGATATGCTCCAAGACCCTCAGTGGATGACTGAAACCACAGATACTATTGAACCCTATATATACTATGTTTTTTCCCTATACATACATACCTATGATAAAGTTAAATTTATAAATTAGATATAGTAAGAGATTAACAACAATAACTAATAATAAAATAGAACAATTATAACAATGTGATGTAATAAAAGTTTCTGTAGATCTTAGCAACCTCAACATATGATTTTTTTCTTTCCTTATTAAGTAGAAAACTTTCACCTTTTCACTTAAAGGAAGCATTTCACAGTTTCTCTTTGGTATATTTGAATTACCAGCCTCACTACTCTTGCACTTTGGGGCATTATTAAATAAAATAAGGGTTACTTGAACACAAGCACTGCAATACTGTGACAGTTGATCTGATAACCGAGATGGCTACTAAGTGACTAATGGGCAGATAGAGTATACAGTGTGGATATGCTGGACAAAGGGATGATTCACGTCGTGGGTGAGACAGAGTGGGATGGCACAAGATTTAAGACTTATGAATTATTTATTTCTGGAATTTTCTATTTAATATTTTCAGACTGCAGTTGACCACGGGTAACTGAAACCACGAAAAGTGAAACTGTGGATAAGAGGGGACTACTGTATTAGCAAATCACATATTGATGAAGGCCTTGTATCCTGGAAACATAAAGAAATCTCAAACCTCAGTATTAAGAAAACATGGAAGTGATGATAGCAAAATGGTGGAGTAGGCAGCTCCAAACTCTCATCCCTCTGGAGAAACATTGAAAAACAAGCAGAAACTCAGAACCAACTTTGTCAGAACTCTGGAAAACAGTCAAAGATTTACAGCAAGCAAATGAACACTGAATCAAGAAAAAGGTAACTTAGTAGGAAATCTTTGTGGCATTTTTGCTTGCTCTTGACCCACCGTGACCCTAGCATGACCAAAGTCTTGAAGGCAGCAGCTGACATTCCAAGAGTGGGACCCATGTTTGAGGTCCAGAGGGAGTAGAATAGATCTTATTTGCAAATTATTGTGTATGTCTCTTCTCACCTGTCTGGAGGCTACCTTAAGGATTGACACAAGGCACTTACCTCTGTTTCACCTAACTCAGAGTTTTCTAGCGATGTCCTCAGCTTTTCTGGGATCCTAGGAGGACATTGCTAGAAAACACTGCAAGGCAAACTAACAAACCACAGAAGCTATGGCAAAAGATTACACTCAAGACATACATAGACTACCTAAAGCCTGAAGGAAAAGCTAGGGGAGAGTTTATTTGGGAAATTAGAACATTGAAAAGCACCTATGTATACAAGGGAATTTAGACAGCCATGCCAATTCCCAGGGAAAGATGCATGCTCAGAAAAGACCTGAGAAGACCCTAAGCTTTTACCTCAAGTTGATCCCTAGGTTCAGTGCAAGCCTGACTAAATGTTGAAGGATGCTTGACACAGAGCCAAACTGCAAGGACTGAGAGAAGTTTGGTTCTTTTAGCTTCTGGAATTCAAGGAAATCTCTGTCAAAATATTAGCTGAATACAAGCTAAGGAACAGACACTTCAGTAACCATATATATCAAGGAATATGGTCTTTGCAAAAATAGTTTGGAAAGTCACTAAACAAATGGACGACTACAACCTCAACAACAACAACAATAAAAATAATACAGCAAACCCTGAAGAAGAGAGAAAATCTGTTTTCCAGACTTATCACATTGTACTATTCAAATGTCTAGTTTTAAACAAAAAAAATCACAAAGTATATAAAGAAATAGGAAAGTATGGCCCACTCAGAGGAACAAATTCAGTCAACAGAAACCACTCCTGAGGAAGCCCAAACATTGGACTTACTAGACAAAGACTTTAAACCAACTGAGTGAATATGCTCAAATTGCTAAAGGAAAGCATGTACAAAGAACTAAATGAAATCAGGAGAACAATGTATGAACAACTAGGGAATATCAATAAAGAGAAAGAAATTGTAAAAAGGAACCATATAGAAATTCTGGATCTGAAAAGTACAATAACTGAAATAAAAATTTCTCTAGGGAGGCTCACCAACACATTTGAGCAGACAGAAGAATCAGTGAACTTGAAGATAGGGCAATTGAAATTATGCAGTCTGAGGAGGAGAAAGAAAAAATAATGAAGAAAAATGAATAGGGCCTAATGGACGTGTGGGACACCACCAAGTGCATCAAATATGCATTATGGGAGTCACAGAAGGAGAAAAGAGAGAGAAAGGGACAGAAAGAGTATTTGAAGAAATAATGGCTGAAAACTTCCAAATGTGATGATAGACATGAATCTACAAATCCAAGGAGCTCAACAAACTCCAAGTACACTCTAAGAGACCCACACTGAGACAAATTATTCAAGACAAAGACAAAGAGAGAATCTTGAAAGCAGCAAAGGAGAAGCAACTCATCACATACACAATCCTCCATAAGATAAATAGCCAATTTCTCATCAGAAACCATGAAGGCTAGAAGGCAGTGGGATGATATATTTAAAGAGCTGAAAGAAAAAAAATACTGTCAACCAAGAATTCTTTTTTTTTTAATTTTTATTTATTTATTTATTTATCCCCCAAAGCCCCAGTAGATAGTTGTATGTCATAGTTGCACATTCTTCTAGTTGCTGTATGTGGGACGCGGCCTCCACGTGGCTGGAGAAGCAGTGCGTCGGTGCGTGCCCAGGATCCAAATCCGGGCCGCCAGCATCAGAGCGCACGCACTTAACCGCTAAGCCACGGGGCCGGCCCAAGAATTCTATATCAAGTAAAACTGTCCTTTAAAAATGTGGGAAAGGGGGTGGCCTGATAGTGTAGTGGTTAAGTTTGCAGGCTCCGCTTCAGTGGCCTGGCGTTCTCAGGTTTGGATCCTGGGCATGAACCTATGCACTGCTCATCAAGCCATGCTGTGGCAGCATCCCACATGTAAAAATAGAGGAAGATGGGCAGAGACATTAGCTCAGGGCCAATCTTCCTCAGCAAAAAGAGGGAGATTGGCAACAGATGTCAGCTTAGGGCTAATCTTCCTCAGCAAAAGAGAGGAGCATTGGCATCGGATGTTAGCTCAGGGCTGATCTTCCTCACCAAAAAATAAATAAATAAATAAAATAATTATAAATCTATGTTATTGGGCACACATTATATAAAGATGCAATTTGTGATGATAACAACATAAAAGGGAGGAGGTTGCAGCTGTAGAGCAGCAGAGTTTTTGTATGCCATTGAAGCTAAGTTGGTATTAATTCTAATTAGATTGTTATAAATTTAGGATATTCAATGTAATCTCTATGGTAACAACAAAGAATATATCTTTAAAAATATATACTAAAGGAATTAAGAAGGTAATCAAGATGATTCATAACAAAAAATCAACTAAGCACAAAGGAAGGCAGTAATAGACAAAATAAGGGGGAAAAAGGTATTAGACTGAGATGGTTAATTTTATGTATCAACTGGCTAGATCGTGGTACCTAGTTTTTGGTCAAATGCCAGTCCAGATGTTTCTGTGAAGGTATTTTTTTTTTAGATGTGATTAACATTTAAATCAGTAGGCTTTGAGAAAAGCAGATTACCCTCTGTAATATGAGTGGACCTCATCCAATCAGCTGAAGTACTTAAGAGAAAAGACAGAAGTCCCCTGAGGAAGAAGGAATTCTGCCTCCAGACTGCCTTCAGATTTGAGACTGCCACATCAACTCTTCCTTGGGTCTTCAACTCACTGGCCTGCCCTTCAGATTTTGGATTCACAAATCCCAAAATTGTATGAGGCAATTCCTTAAAGAAAAAAAAGAAAGAAAGGAAGAGAGAGAAATAAAGGAAGGATGGAAGGGAGAAAGGGAGGGAGGAAGGATGAAAATTATATATATACATACATATTATATATATATATATATAATATGTATGTATATATATCCTATTAGTTCTGTTCTTTGCAGAACCCTGACTAATATAAAGACATACAGAAAATAAATAGCAAAATGGCAGAAGGAAGCCCTTCCTTATCAACAATTATTTTAAATGTAAATAGATTAAATTCTCCAATCAAAAGGTAGAGATTAGCAGAAAGGTTAAAAAAAAAACCATGATTCAACTATATGTTGTCTACAAGAGACTCATTTTAGATCCAAAGACACAAATAGGTTGCAAATGAAAGGATGGAAAAAGATATTCCAAAAGAGAGCTGGGATGGCTATACTAAAATCAGACAAAAAGACTTTAAGACAAAAACTGTTACAAGAGACAAGGAAGGACATTATATGCTGATAAAAGGATCAATTCAGCAAGAAGATATAACAGATAGACATATGCACACCAAACAACAGAGCCCCAAAATATATGAAGCAAACACTGACAGCATCGAATGTAGAAATAGATAGTTTTACAATAATAGTTGGAGACTTCAGTAATCAATAATGGACATCTAAAAAGAAGACATATAATATAACATTCTAGACAGAAGGAACTAGGGGACTTGAACAACACTATAAACCACCTAGACCTAACAGACATATATAGAACACCCCCCAACAACAGAATACACATTCTTCTCAAGTGCACATGGAACATTCTCCAGGACAGACCATATGTTAGGCCATAAAACAAATCCCGATAAATTTAAAAAGACTGAACTCATACAAAGTATATTCTCTGAACACAACGGAATGAAGCTAGAAATCAATAACAAAAGTAAAACTGGAAAATTCACGTATATGTGGAAGTCAAACAACACACTCTTAAATAAACAATAGATGAAAGAAAAAAGTCACAGGAAAATTAGAAAATACTTTGAGACAAATGAAAATAAAAACACAACATACCAAAACTTAGGAAATATAGTGAAGGCATTGCCTAGAGAGAAATTTGTAGCTGTAAATGGCTATATTTAAAAAAGAAGACAGACATCAAATCAATAACATAACTTTACACCTTGATGAACAAGAAAAAGAAGATTAAACTAAACCCAAAGCTAGAAGAATAATAAAGATTAGAAGAGAGATAAATAAAATAGACAATAGAAAAACAATAGAGAAAATCAGTGAAACCAAGAGCTGATTCTTTGAAAAGATCAATAGAATCGACTAACCTTTAGTTACACTGACAAAAAGGAGAGGAGGCGCACATATCTAAAATCAGAAATGAAAGTGGGTCATGACTATCAAACTTACGGATCAAAAGAATATAAAAGAATAGTATGAACAACTGTATGCCAATAAAGCAGATAATCTAGGACAAATTACCAAAACTGATTCAACAAAAAATAGAAAATTTCAACAGACCTATATACAAGTTAAGAGATTAAGTCAGGAATCAAAAACCTTGCAACAAGCAAAAGTCCAGGACCAGATGGCTTCACTGGTGAATTCTACAAAATATTTAAAGAAGAATTAAGCCCAATCCTTCTCAAACTTTTCCAAAAATATAAGAGGAGGGAACACTTCCTAACTCTTGCTGTGAGGCCAGTGTTACCCTGATACCAAAGCTAGATAGACATCGGAAGAAAAGAAAATTATAGGCCAACATCCCATGTGAATATACATGTAAAAATTCTCAACAACATACTAGCAAATCAATGCCGACAGCATATTTGAAGGATTACACATCATGATCAAGTGGGATTTATCCCAGAATCTAAGGCTGGTTCAACATAAGAAAATCAATCAATGTAATATATCACATTACTAGAATGACTAAAAAAAAATCACATGATTATCTCACCTGATACAGAAAAGCCATTTGACAAAATCCAACACCATTTGATGATAGAAAACACTGAGAAAACTAAGAATAAAAGGGAACTTTCTCAACATAATAAAGGGCACTTGTGAAAAACCCACAGCTAACTTCATACTCCACGGTAAAAGACTGAAATCTTTCCCTCTAAGATCAAGAACAAGACAAGAATCCCCACTTTCACCATGACTATTCAATATTGTACTGGAAGCTCTAGCCAGAACAATTAGACAAGGTAAAGAAATATTAGGCAACCGTATTGGAAAGGAAGAAGTAAAACTATATTCACAGATGACAGGATCCTATTTATAGAAAATCATAATCCATAAAAAGTTACTAGAAATAATAAATTCAGCAAAGTTGCAAGGTACAAGATTAAAACACAAAAATCAGTTGCGTTTCTATATATCTGAAATAATCCAAAAAAGAAATTAAGAAAGCAATTCCATTTACAATAGCTTCCAAAACAATAAAATACCTAGGAATAGATTTAACTAAGGAGGTGAGAGACTTGTATACTGCAAAAAACATTGCTGAAAGAAATTAAAGAAGACCTAAAAAAATGAAAAGACATGCCACGCTGATGGATTGGAAGATTTAGTATTGTTAAAATGGCAATACTGCCTAAAGCAATCTACAGATTCAGTGCAATCTCTATCACAATTCTAACAGTTTCTTTTTTCAGAGATGGAAAGGCTGATCCTCAAATTCATATGGAACTGGAAGGGGCCCCACATAGCCAAAACAACCTTGACAAAGAACAAAATTGGAGGACTCATACTTTCCAACTGCACAACTTACTACAATCAAAACTGCATGGTACTGGCATAAGGATAGACACATAGACCAATGGAATAGCATTGAGAATCCAGAACTAAACCTATACACCTATGGCCAATTGCTTTTTGACAAGGGTGCCTAGTCCATGCAACAAGGAAAGAATAATCTTTTCAACAAATGGTGCTGGGAGAACTAAATATCCACATGCAAAAGAATGAGTTGGAACCCTACCTCACATCATATACCAAAATTAATTCAAATGGATCAATGGCCTAAATATAAGAGGTAGAACCATAAAACCTTGAGAAGAAAACATAGGTAAATCTTCATGACCTTGAGTTTGGAATGGACTTAGATATGACACCAAAAGCACAAGCAACAACAAAATAAATAAGCCGAACTTTATCAAAATTAAAAACCTTTGCACATCAAAGGTCATTATCAAGAAAGTGAAAACAACCTACAGAATGGGAGAAACTATTTGTAAATCATATATCTTATAAGGGTTTAATATCCAGAATATGTAAGTAACACCTACAATTCAATAACAAAAAGAAAAACAACCCAATTTAAAAACAATCAAAGGGGCCGGCCCCGTGGCTTAGCGGTTAGGTGCATACGCTCCGCTGCTGGCGGCCCGGGTTCGGATCCTGGGTGCGCACTGACGCACCACTTCTCTGGCCATGCTGAGGCCGTGTCCCACATACAGCAACTAGAAGGATGTGCAGCTATGACATACAACTATCTACTGGGGCTTTGGGGGAAAAAATAAATAAATAAATAAATTAAATTATTTAAAAATAAATAAATAAATAAAAACAATCAAAGGACGTGAATAGGAACTCCTCCAAAGAAGATATACAAATGCACAATAAGCACAAACGGCTTTGATTTGCTAGTATTTTGTTGAGAATTTTTGCATAATGCTCAACATTATTAGTCATCAGGAAAATGGAAATTAAAACCACAATGAAATACCATTTTACACCTATTAGAATAGCTGTAATAATAGTAATAATAAGCAAGTGAGGATGTGGAGAAACAGGAGCCCTCATTAATTGCTGGTGGGAATGTAAAATGGTGCACCTATTGTGGAAAACAGTTTGGAGTTTCCTCAAAAAGCTAAACATAGAATTACCACACAACTCAGCAATTCCCCTCTTAGGTATATACCCAAAAGAATTGAAACAGGGACTCAAACACACTTGTACACCGATGCTCCTTGCAGCATTGTTCACAGTAGGCAAAAAGTGGAAATAACCCAAGTGTCCACCAACAAATGGATGGATAAACAAAATGTGGTCATATACAGATAATGGAATATGATTCAGCCATAAAAAGCAAAGAAGTTCTGATACATGCCACAACACGGATGAACTTTGAAAACATTATGCTAAGAGAAATACACCAGACACAAATGGACAAATATTGTATGATTTCACTTAGATGAAATATCTAGAATAGGCAACTTCATAGAAACAGAAAGTAGATTAGAGGTTACCAGGGGTCTGAGGGGAGGAGGAAGGGGAATATTGCTTAATGAGGATGGAGTTTCTGTTTGAAATGATGAAAAAGTTCTGGAAATAGATAGTGGTAATGGCTGTACAGAATTGTGAATGTAATTAATGCCACCAAGTTGTACACTTAAAATTATTAAAATGATAAATTTTGTGATAAATTTTTACCACAATAAAAAAGAAAAAAATTATGCCTTAATTAAAAAACAAACAAACACAGGTGAACCTTGAAAACAGTATGCTAAGTGAAAGAAACCAGACACAAAAGACCACATAATGTATGCACCCATTTATATGAAATGGTCAGAATAGGCAAATCTATAAAAACTGAAGTAGATTAGTGGTTGCCCAAGGCTGACGGCGGGGAGGGAGGCTTTAGGGGGTAACAGCTAAAGGGTATGGGTTTCTTTTTGGGGTGATGAAAATTTTATAAGATTGATTGTGGTGATGGTTGTCCTTCCACTCTGCAAATGAACTAAAACCATTGATTTATACACTTTAAGTGGATGAATTGTATGGTGTGTGAATTATATCTCATTAAAGTTACTTTTTAAAATGGCCAAAGGATTTGAATAGATGTTTTTCCAAAGAAGATATACAAATGGGCAAAAAGCACAGTGAAAGATGCTCAACATCATTAGCCATCAGGGAAAGACAAATCAAAACCACAGTGAGATTTCACTTCACATTCTAAGACGGCTAGAATAAAAAGACAGACAAGTCTTGGTGAGGGTGTGGAGAAATTGGAACCCTCCTACTGGTGGGATTGTGAAAGGTGCAATTGGTTTGGAAACGGTGGGGCAGTTCCTCAAAATGTTAAACACGATTACCATAGGACCCAGCACGTCCACTCTAGGTATCTATCCAGGAGAAATGAAAACATATGTCCACACAGAAGCATGTACACAAATGTTCAGAGTAGTGTTTTTTGTAAGAGTCAAAAGTGGAAACAACCTAAATGTTCATTAACTAATGAATGGGTAAACAGAAGGAGGTATATCCTTACAATGGATTATTATTCAGCCATAAAAAGGAATAGAGTACAGATACATGCTACAACATGGATGAATCTTGAAAACGTTATGTTAAATGAAAGAAGCCAGTCACAAAGACCACATCTTGGCAAATCCATGAAGACATAAAGGTGATTAGTGATTGCCGGGAGCTGGGGGGATGGTTAACGGACTACACAAGGAACCAATAAAAGTGGTTCCTCATAGAAGGCAGGGTGGCATCATCTGAGATTTCTCGCAGTGCACTTTTTCATACTCTTTACCTTTTCTGAACCGTGTGAATATGTTATCTATTCAAATAAAATATAATAAAATTTAAGAATGTTAAAGGAGGATATTTCTCTTTGTGCTGAAATTACAAGTAATTTTTTAAAATAGTTTTATGCTTATTTATATTTTCCAAATATTCTATAATAAATACATTATTAGTTTTATAATGAATACATTATTAGTTTTATAATAAAAAAATAACTTTTAAATACAAAAAGTTCAGGATAAAAATTTTTTCATCAATATAGAAGAATATAAAGTCACAAAACAGAGAGTAAAAGTTTCTCAGTCTCTCATTCTCACAGCTTAAAGGCAACTCTGGGTAGTCTTTGCGTGTGTGTGGATCTGTCCATACATTTCATATGTATTTGCAAGCATATATAATCTATTTTTACGTAAATGAAATCATACTTTATACACCTTGCTTTTTTGATTAACATTTATTTTTGTATGTTAATAATGTATAGTTCCACCCCATTCTTTAATCAGCTCCATTGTTTTCTGTGATAAAGGCATAACAGTTTCTAACCAAGGATCATTTAGACTGCTTCCAATTTGTTTCTATTTCAGATGTTACAATGAACATTGTTTTTTTTTTCTTTTCTGTGAGGAAGATCAGCCCTGAGCTAACATCCGATGCCGATCCTCCTTTTTGCTAGGAAGACTGGCCCTGGGCTAACATCCGTGCCCATCTTCCTTTACTTTATATGGGACGCCGCCACAGCATGGCTTGACAAGCGGTGCGTCGGTGCCCACCGGGGATCTGAACCTGTGAACCCTGGGCCACCGAGGCAGAGCGTGCGCACTTAACCACTCGCCACCGGGCTGCCCCGACAATGAACGTTCTTATTGATGCATATATATACGCATGTGCCAGGATCCATTCAGAGGATGATTTCCTAGCAGAGAGATTGCTTGGTAAACATTTTAAAAAAATATTTTGAAAGTGTTTTGGGGCTAGGATCTTGAGACAGCTGGAGCAGAGCTGTGCTGCACATGTTTTGCCACTAGGTGTCAGGAGAGGTCTATAAATCTCTAAGACAATCCGGCATTGTGCATTTCTTTTTACTTTTTCTTGTTCTTTTTTTGTTCTTTTTTTTTGTTGATGTTGTTGAGGAAGATCAGCCCTGAGCTAACATCCATGCCAATCCTCCTCTTTTTCCTGAGGAAGACTGGCCCTGGGCTAACATCCGTGCCCATGTTCTTTTACTTTATATGGGAGGCCGCCACAGCATGGTCTGACAAGCGGTGTATCGGTGCGCACCCGGGATCCGAACCTGGGCGGCCAAGAGCAGAGCACGCACACTTAACCGATACACCACGGGGCCGGCCTCAGAGGCATTGTGCATTTCAAAAAACCTTAAAACATGTTCACAGGCTGGTCTGGATTTTTTTTTTTAATGATGTTACTATTGTCCACAGTTCATCTCTAACAATCCTAGTGACATGTTTTCTATAAGGTGAAGCTGACATGGTATTCACCAGTGGTGGTCATGGCTTGTGCTGCTGTTCCCGGTAACATGCCTCAGGTAGAGGAATCTAAAAAGACACAATGTCCAATTAATATTTTCTAGATGATAATGAATAAAAGAATGCATTATGACATCAACACCAAGGTGTAACAATGCAAGTTTCATGAATGACAATAGCAGAACATTTAGAATATTCCAAATCACCAATTCACTTGATAATGATCAAATATTCTCCTAAAACTGTTGGCCGTCAAAGTATACACAAATCATAAAGGTCCTAATTTTTCCAAGTCATGTCTTCTTGTGAGAAAACTGATGATTGTTTTGGTCATCAGACTCCTTAGTCATAAACCATTTTTCGGGTATGATACTGCAATGCCAGAGGCACCAGGGGAAAGGGGATTTGCCTGCTGGGAAGGAAATGCTGTGTTGGATTTCTAATGAAAAACTACGTAAGCTATACTAGAGAAAACTAAAGTACTCAGAAGCAGAAATAAGGTGCAAAATTTAAGATATGTATTGGAGAGACTTATTTCAGGAATTGTATGTAGGAGTTTATAGGAATTAATTACGTATAAACATATCCTATAGAAAGTAAAAGTTCACAGAGATGCTCTGTTTTAGTAATATACTAGTGCATCTCAGCTGTTTTGAGGATCAGGATAGTTCTGAATTTAGTTAGAGAACACTTCCTTGGGTTCCAATAATATTCTATACACAGGATCTTAGAAAATCTAGGTGCTAGTGGCCTGGGCTTGGAATCCTGACCTTCTGCCATCTGTTCTGACAGTTTGGCAGGTTGAAGAGTCTCTGCAAATCAGGTCTTTATTATCACTGTATTCGAGGATCAATTAAACGTTAGAGCCTAGTTTTTGTTATAGTCCTGGAGTAACGAAGCAATATCCATGGTAAGTGGGAAAGAAACAGCTCCAAGAGTCCTTCAAAACTTCTTACCTGCTGGAAGATTGATTTTCTCCCTAAAATAGAAAAACTATTTTGGTCCAGCAGTTTTTAAACTTATTTATTTTTAGCAGCAGACTCTTGTAAAAATGAAATCTTGACACAGAATCTCAACATATAGAATCTGAATAGATCAAAAAAAAAATAGGACCATCGGTTGAAAAGCCTCTCAGTTTGCCCCACAGGGGACCCCAAAGGCACTAGGGCTTCCTGGAACTCTCGACTAGATGGCTCTGCCCACAGTGACACCAGATGGAGCCTCACCCACCCCGTGGCCCAGCCGCTCCCAGGTTCGTGACTCCCTCGTAATCATCCTTGACTCACAGAACAAGCAATTATCAAGTGCTTACTGTTTGCCAGGTACTGGGATAGATCTTGGGTACACAAAGATAAGCAAGGCTCAGTCCCCATCCTTGAAGAGCTCAGATAGTCTAGTGAGGACTCCTTCCCAAACTTTAGGGGGCATTCTAATTGCCTAGGCTGCTCACTAAAAATGCCTATTTCTGGTCTCACTCCAGAGACGCCAATTCAAAAGGTAAGAGGTGGAGCTGAGAAATTGGCCTCTTTAATAAGCATTAGTCTAGTGGGAGAGACAGAAACACAAACAAGCAGAGTAATTATAAAACAATGTGCTGAGACTAATGATGGAGGTATGTGGGAGCAATTCCAGGAGGACCAAGGAGGAGTGAGGAGCACCTGAGGGGACGAGCAAACAAGGCTTTGGAGTGGGAGCAACACAGACCAGGAGAGAGGACAAGTCATAATTGTCCGGGTGCGCGAGTGACACCTTCTGAGGGCCTAGATGGGAGGCAGTGAGACCAGTCAGGAGGCCATTAAAGTAATCCAGAAGAGAGGTGATGAAGGACCGAACTAGGTCAGCGGTCAGCTGGATGGTAACAACAACACGAACAATAATAATGGCTGACATTCCTTGTTACTGCCCACCAGTCACCATATTAAGGACTTTGCATGTGTTATTCAATTCTCACAAGTCCTATAGGGTAGGCACTGCTAGTATTCCTATTTCATAGATGATGAGACTGATGTGTGGAGAGGTTAAACAACGTGCAGAAGGGGAGCCAGCACTGGAGCCCAGTTTTGTTTGTCTTCAAACTTATGCCTTCAACTATAACTGTTAAATCATATCACCTCTTAAAGGATGTAGAAGAAGAAATGGATTAAAACAATCCGTAAGAGGTAATTTCCAAAAGACTTGATGAGTGACTGTGTAGGGGGTAAGGGATTATTCTTGCTTGCACACCTCGGTGATGCCGTGTACCTGGACAGTGAATCCTGGAAAAGGAATTTGCTTAAGGAAGACGACACTTGGGCCATGATGAGTTTGACGTAGGGACCCAGGGAACATCCTGTGGGTAACGGGGTGTATAGGTCTAAAGCTTGGGGTAGAAATGAGTCGGAGATACAGGTTTGGGAGTTAGTGGAAACCATGAAACTCAGTGAGTTCACTCAGGGAGAAGGTGTAGAGTGAGAATAGAGGAAGTACAGAGGGAGAAGAGGAATCTGCAAGGGAGACAGAGCAGGAATATTACAGAGCAGTGAAGTGTCACTGGAACCAAGGGAGCGGAGTTTCAAGGAGAGAGGGCTCGGTAGTTCAAGTGCGGTAGAGAGCTCTAGGAGGAGAGGGACCGAACAGTACCTGTTGGATTGGAAAATGTGATGGTTACTGATGATCCTAATGAGAGGAGTTTCAGAAGCCCATTACAGCGTGTTGTGGAATAAATAAGCAGTGAAAGACTGGGAAGAGCAAATAGGGACTCTCTCTTTGAAAGGTTTAGATGAGAAGTGGGGAAAATAATTGCATAGTATTTATAGGGGAGTGTAGTAGTCGGAAGATGTGTTTCAAATGCCTCACACACACAGGTTTGGCATTTACCACCATAAACTTTTAGGATGGCATGTCTAATCCATCCTTTCTGTCATTGCTTCTGTGACAAGGCAAATGACCCTGGTCCTCCAGCCAAAGAAATGTAGAAGAGGCATCTCAGCCAAAGATAAAGGTTAGGGATGACTTTTGCTCCTAAATCTTCCAATCCTTGGGACTCTTCACTTAGTTCCCACACCTGCTGTAACAAGAACCAATCCAGAGTGGCCCTGCTGTGAGAGGTTCAGTCAACGGCCGAATCTATCATCCTGTCTTTGTCTGATAACTATTGGAGAAACAACTGTATTCCATGTTTGGTTTAACCAACGAATACATGGCCAGTCACACTTTGACGGGTATCTCTCCAGTTCTACAGAAACCCTAAAACTGAAACAACAACAATAAAACTGCTGGGTGTCACTGAATCAGACCCACGTGTCACCTGGCCACAAACACACCCACTTGTGAGTGGCTGTCTTGGCTGCTCCTCAGAGCATGTGCTCCATCGCTAAGTGTCCAGCGACTGCCCTGAGGTATGTGGTGAGTCTGCCCAGCACAGCCTAAGCTGGCCTCCATCTCTGCTTGAGCACTCCCATGAAACAAGACTATTATTTCATCTACCATTTAATTAAAAACAATAAATCTTTGCCTATTTAAGTGGCAGGTGCTTAGGGATTGCTCCTTTGTTTTCCACAAACCCCAAGCAAGGAAAAATCAATCCACCTGGTTTATTTGGATGAGCATGTCTCCTTTAGGGACCCATGGACAGGTGCAGAGTCAAGGCAAGATTTTTTGTTTTGTTTTTTTAAGCTGAAAAGACTCAGCAGCTAGTATAGTGTCAGACACATAGCAAGTGTCCAGTAGGTGGAAGCTACTATCCATTTAGACCCAGGCCAAGCTCCCCTCCGCCCCCCAGCCCCATGCTTCTCCTTGGTCCCCTCTCCCCTAGGCACACGCTCAGATAGTCTTCCCTTCTATAGTTTTGACTTCTTCCACCCACTGGTTGTTTCACCCCACATCCCACCCTTGATCATAAGTATGGCCATTTGTGGTCCATTCAACCATTCTGCAGTCGAAGAGACTGGGGCTTCGAGAGGTGAAGCAACTTGCTCAGGGTCATACAATTAGTAAGTGGTTATCCGGTATTAGAACCTGGGCACCCTCCCTCTGGGGCTTGTTCTCTTCTCTGCACTCTTTGGCTCTACTGGTTATAAAGCAAATGGCCCGAAGTCAAAAGAGATCACACCTCTTGGCTTGGTTGTCTCCATATAGCAAGAAGCAAAGTCATCTGCCCAGAATGAGAGGACCAGGAACTGAAGGGGAGGCATAGAGACAGTGGTAAAGGTTGGAACTCAGTGAAGAGGTTGGGGGAGATGCTAACCAGGGACAAGTAAAGTATCCATCGAAGGCCTGGAACAGACAGGACACCTGTCATTCCCTGTGCGATAATTTGTAAGATTGTGATTTCTCTCCAGTAGCACAGAGTCGTTCAGGCTCTGATCTGAGAAGGCAGATTGCAGCAATGGTCCAGCATGGAGAGGAGAGAAGTGAGGGTCAGTTCTCTGTGAACTGTTGTCTGAGATGAGTGGAGAAGGCAGACAGGTCAGGAGGGGCTGGTGGAATGGGACGGAAGGAATACTCCCAGGGCTGGAGATGGCTGTGCTGTTGAAGAGCAGGTGTCATCTGAGGGCAGTGGTACACCCAGGACAGACTGGAAGCTGTGCTCAGAGGGTGGGTGTATCACTTAGGGGCTTTCGGCTAAAATGTAAATTCAAATGGCATGAAACAATAAGGGGATTTATTATGGCATAGCTGCAAGTCCCAGCTAAGGAGGGTTTCAGGCTGGCTGAGAACAGGTCCAGTAATGTCTTTAAGGACCATTTCTTTACACTTTCATTCTTGGTGCTGATTTCATCCTCCTGCTGGTAGCAAGGCGGCTGCTTGAGTTCCAGGAGCTAAATAATGGAGGGAATGGTTTTTCATGACTTGCTCTTTGGAGCAAGGAACTTTCTCCCGGCAACCTTGCCGCAGGCTCCTTCATGTTCATTGGCCAGCGTTGGGTCACAACCTGGCCCCTGAGCCAGCCCTCAGACCTTAAGACCTCAGCCTAGCCCTGAAGCAAGAGGGGTGGGCCGTCCCAGAGGCACGTACTGACGTGAGAGAGTGGCACCCAAACAGAGTCATCACTCTGTTAGGGAGGCAGAGGGTCCCCTGTAGTGAGATATTGGAGCTTGAGATGTTTGAGGTTCAAAACAAGCGAGATCCAGGCAGCAGGTTTGGCGGGGAGTGGGTGGCTGGAGCCAAGTGGTGACTAAGGTAACTAAAGTCAGGAAGGCCCAGAAACCACATGCTTAGTTTGCTTAGTTTTGGGAAGGATTGTCCACATGGATCTTGAAATCACCAAGAATTAAGGTGAGAGATGGTGAGGGTGGGATAGTGGGGGTGGAGAGAAGGACCCCATAAACAAGGCTACCAGGTCCTCAGTCAACAGTTGGGATGATGGAGACGTTGGTAGGCGACAGGACAAAAGGGAAGGAGGGGGACAGTCCTTCTTTTCCTTCTCCTATAAACCCAGTTGATCATAAGGGCCTTTTTTTGTAAGTCTTATGCCCACTGCGCTGGTCCAGGTGCACACTTCTCCCCTGTGCTAGCCCAGCAGCTTCTAGACTGGTCTCCCCGCCTCCCCTTCACTCCTCTACTCCCACTGTTTTCAACCTTAGCCGCACATTAGAATCACCTGGGGAGCTTTCAAAGCTCTTGACGCCCAGGCCACCGAGTAGTCCAATTAAATAAAAACCCCTGGGTGGGTTCTGGGTATTGGTACTTTTCAAAGCTCCTCAGATTATTTCAATAGGCAGTCAAGGTTGGGACCACCGTTCTACCTCTCCACACCATCACTCGCTCAAAAGACGGTTGGAGCAGGTGCCTCCGATTTGCACACACACTGTCATGATATAGACCACCAGGTGCTACCACACAGGTAGGCACCACGCGTTCAGGGTGACTCCCGACCTAGACCTGGGGAAGGCGAGGCTGCTCCTAACTGCAGCGTCTTCATCTCCACTTCACCTCAGCCTCCACGGCCAGCCAAGTCTACATCCTGGATCTTGCTTGTGTTTTGGACTGTTTTGCCTCAGAAATCTCAAACACTAACATCTAACATCTGTCAAAACTTCATTGTCTTAATATTGAGACAAAATCTACATTTCTCAGAATGAAATACATATAGGGCCTTTCATGATATGGCTCCCATCTACCTTTCAGCTTCAACTCTGGCCACTTCCTCCTGGGTCCCCACAGTCCAGCCTCACATGGAACTTGCAGCCCCCTACGTGCACTGTACCCCCTCATGCTTCTGCACTTTTGCATATTCTGCTCTCTTTATCTGGAAGACACTTCCAGGACAATGATGGAGGAGCACATCCCAACTGAAGAAAATCATAGGAGGGGATGACAAAGCGTGGGCAGGTACAGGAAGCACCTTGCCCAGTCAGGCTGGCCGTCAGGCGGATCTAGGACAGTGGGTCTCTGTTAGCCTCAGAGTCCCTGGGAGAGCTTGTTAAACCACAACGCGTGCTCCCACCCTCAGAGATTCTGTGTGATGGGGCTGAGGTGGCCGAGGGTCTCCACTTCTAACAAGCTCCCAAGTGATGCAGCAGCTGCTGCTCCTGGACCAGACGCCGCGTAACAGGGGGAGGAACCACGAGAAGTGAGGCTGCCAGAGGGTGGACTTGGACCAACAATGGAGACATCAGCGTAGGACTTGAAACAGGGATGGAGCTTCCATTTATTTACTCAACAACTATTGATTTATTGTGTACCTACTATATTTCTGACTGTGAAATACCAAGAATAATGATAACATAGTTCCTGATCTCAAAAGATTTTTAGCCTGATGGGAGAGGCAGAGAAACGAACAGATGGTCACAATATGTGGTGGTGAATCTCAGACAGAGGTGTGCATAGGTTGTGATGTAATCACCAATGGGGAGCTGCTCAGAAGCGATGACACCCGAGCGTGGCTGACTTCGAGCCGACAGCTGTGTGTCAAGTAGATGTGAAGGCCCGGCAGGCGCGGGTAGTGGTGAGACTGCGCTGTAACCGTCCAGGGACGGAAGGTGGTCCTCCTTTCACTCCAGGTCTCGGGCCCGGCTCCTCCACTAGACAGCGTGTCTCTGTACCAAGGCACCACCGGTTAGGGTCTTAGTTTTCCCACATGGTGAGAAGAGCAAACTCAGCAGCTCCTGTCTTTCAGACCTGGAGCGTTACATGAACGCTCTCACCTACAACATCTTCTAACTTGCACCATTCAGCCCAGTTTCTTCAGTCTCATGCTTAATATGTGTCTGTTGAAAATGCTGATTGTAAATGATGACACTTTTGAAAAACCAAAACGACAGCATCTTGCTCAGTGCCTAACATATAGGGAGTGTGCCAC
Source organism: Diceros bicornis minor (assembly GCF_020826845.1). Taxonomy (NCBI): domain Eukaryota; kingdom Metazoa; phylum Chordata; class Mammalia; order Perissodactyla; family Rhinocerotidae; genus Diceros; species Diceros bicornis. The sequence goes on along the minus strand of NC_080755.1, from coordinate 11,158,612 downwards.
AGCTGGCCCAGTGATAATTGCGAGTTGCTGGAGCACAGTCGTGACAGGGAAGCTTGCAAACCTGGGTTTTCATCTCAGCTCTGGCCCTCAGTGTGTGATCGTGGGAGAGGGCTTTTAAACCTCCTTAAATCCCAGTTTGCTCATTTATAAAACAGGGATAATAGCACCAACTCTGGAAGACTATTGTGAAGTTAAAGCCCTAGGTGGAAAAGGTCAATACGCACATGGTGGAGCCGGACCCTAACCCAGGTCTCCTGGCTGATTCTGCGGGCTCTTTCCACTTCACTGACTCAAGGCATAGACAGACTCCCAGTGCCCACTCAGTGCCAGGTGCTGCGCTGCGCGCTGGCATTCAGTGGGGAGCTTCTCAAAACAAGCATCTCGCTTCTTTGCAGTTGAACTTCGCTTCTGGTAGTGCAGGGTAAATACAAATGTAGGAAAAAAATTGATTTTTCCCTGGTGCAAAAGGGAAAGAGACTCTCCCTTAGAGCATTTACTCTAGAAAACTTTGTCTTTTTGAGATATATGCAAATGTTTTTAAAAGCTAAATAGGCCTTTTGCCAGTTTTTACAACCCAGGAATGTTTTTTGCTCAAGGACCTGGGAGTCATCTCTTTGAAATGTTAGCATCAAGGAAGGCAGCGTTCCTATCTCCCAGTTTCCGTGGGAGGGTAGGAGCCTAACTTCCAGGGAGCACCTAGCTTCACGTTGCAAACCTACCTCCTGTGATAGACATGAGAAATTCATTTCTCCTTTAGATAGAGACAATAAGTAAACACAAACGGCCACTCCAATTACCAGATGAATTTAGGATGAACTGTGTGTGACAAATGGTGCTGTCCAGTCCTCTCACTTGAGAACGTGGACATAAGTGGTTGCACCTGCCTGGCTCTATAAAAGGGTGCGATTTCTTGCTGTCTGCAATCTCTTCAGCGGACTGCCTGTGACGCACATTACGTTCTGGTTTAACGCTTATTCAACACTTAAAACTGTTTTCTGTCTCTTCTACTCCTGAGCAGAGTTTTGTTGGGCTGGCAGAAATTTTTTTTTGCACACTTCCCAACAGTAGAAACGGGCCTGGTTGGAACGGGCTTTGGGAGAATTTGGACAACCCCAACGACAAGAGTAAGCGCTGCCCGCCACCCGCCGTGGTTGCAGCATATGCGGGCCGCGCACCTGCCTGCCCCAGCGCAGACGTCCTGACCTCCCACACTCTCCCGCATCCCTATTTTTAGCCGCCGCAGCCAGCCAGGTCACGTGACGGGGCGGCGGGCGGTGCCTGCGAGCGCCCCGCCCCCGCCGCGCCGGGGAGGAGCAGCCGGAGCGGAGCGACCCGGAGCGCGAGCCGGGATCGTGGAGCCCGCGCCCTGTGGCCGGCGGCGATGAAGATCTGGAGCTCGGAGCACGTGTTCGGGTGAGGCCGGGCTGCGGGCCGCTGTGGGGTCCGGACCGGCGCCAGCTCCTGTCCTTGAGCCGCCGGGGGCCGCCTGGGAAAGGCCGGACCCCAGACCCGGCCCTCGCAGAGCCCGCGCAGCCCGGCGCTGGCCTATCCCAGACCGCAGCCTCGGCATCCTAAAAAGAGGGGCAGGCCCCCTGTCCCTTCTAGGGCGTCGTTAGGTAGAGAGACCGCGGAGCCGCGCAGAGCTGTTTGACGGAGACGCCGCCGGGGTGGGATTGCTGAAGCGGGGCGGCGGCAGGGCGGGGGTCGGCCTTTGGGGCCGGGGGAGGGCCGAGCTGCGGGATGGTTGGCAGCTAGCCGCGTGGGGCCGGACGGCGGGGGCAGGAGAGCGCCTTCCGCGGCGTGGCGCCCCTGGTGTGCTTGGAGGCCGGGGTGGACGCGGTGGGGAGGGGACCCGGCAGAGTGACAATGCGCACTCCTCAGCCCACCCAGGAGCAGGCCTAATCTCACCTACATACTGCTCTCTTTTGGGTCAGGGGGCGAGGGGTCCTAGGGAGAGCAGAGGCCTAAAGAGCTGGCCGGGTCTTTTGCTGAGAGTATGCGGGGCAGCTGATCCCAAACATGTAGTGTGTTTTATGAATGAAGGGTCCACAGCGGCCCATGAGCTCAGGAGGAAGCCAAGTGTAGAGAAGGCATTTGGGGGGCTTTCGCCTGAATGCATTGTGGGCATGGAAGGCCTTCAAGTCTGCATGGAGAACTGCGAACTCTTTGAAAGTACCCTCGTGACATAAGTGGTATCTTCATCTTAAGTCACTGATCTGTGACATTCTGAAATCATTCTTTAATATTTTTTAAAGGAACAAAGATTTTTAAATTCCCTGACCCTACTTAGAGAAGCATTTCATTTTTGGGAAAAAACAACAATACTGCATGAAATGGAATTGTCATTCTTTGGCCTTTATAATGTAAAATGAAAATAATTTATCAAGTAGTTGAAAACTTCTGAAATTATTTTGAATGAAATCTTTAGACTCGATGGGATCCAATTTTAGTATTGATTTTTTGTACAGCCTGCAGGCTTTCTCAGCTGGGGTTCCTTGAGAGACCCAGTGAAAGCCCCAGAAAGAATGACTCCAGGGATTCTTTTCTCAATTCTCCCAAGGATGGGGTGTGACTGGCACCATCTAGATGGAGAGGGGGGAAGTTAAGTCATTGTATACCGTAGATGCCCAGGCAGTGGGGCTCAGTTTTCTCGCGGAACAGTTGAGGAGGACTGCTGTAGAGGTTCGTGAAATGCTGGTTGACAAGCAGAAGTGAATTGTCAGCTGTGAAAAGTCACTATTGATAAAATCCACCCATTTAAAGTGTACAATTCAAAGATTTTTAATAAATTTACAGAATTGTACAACCATCACCTAGTCCAATTTTAGAACATTTCCATCAGCTTACAAAGACCGGTCATGCCCCTTTACAGTCACTCTCCACTCCCAGCCCCAGTCCCAGGCAGCTGCTGATCTTCTCTTTCTATAGATTTGCCTTTTCTGGACATTTCATATAAATGTAATCATACAATATGTGGTCTTTGGTGTCTGGCTTCTTTCACTTAGCATAGTTTTTTGAGGTTCGCCCATGTGGTAGCCTGTATCAGTACTTGATTCCTTACCTCACTCATTTTATATCCCTGGCACACAGTAGGTGGTCAGTGAGGGGCTGAGGAATCTCGTGCAGACCAGATGCCCTTCCAGAATGAGGGCACTATCTGCCAGAGGAATTCAGTCAACCCCTAAGCTGCTGTGGACTGCGCTGATCCCTTGTCATTGATTTTTGAACTTAAAAGCAAAGGGCCATAATGAAAATTAACAAATGTGGAATGCAGCTGGCTGAGGTTAATGTCCAGTAGGCCCCTGTGGCCAACAGGTCGAGAAGGACATAATACTGTGTGGTGGCCTAGCATCATAGGAGAGTACAGAATTGGAAGCCTGGCTTTCTGGCTGGGCTTGCTGTGGAGTTTTCCCCTTGCTTAGTCCAGTGAAATCCCTGTTTTGTTTTGTTTTGTTTTTTCCTTTGAGGATTCTAGACCTTTCTTTTTCTTTCTATGTAGTACTTGTTTTCTTTTTATATGTTTGGTTGTACTGTCAGGTGAATATTTGATTGGAAGTTAATAAATTTACTCTTGAAAGGCAAGAAATAATTAGGCACAAAAACTTTTGATGTTATCAAGTTTTCTCTCTGTGTCTATATCCCAAAGAAACCCCAGGGGCTGGAGATCAGGCACAGCAGAGAGCAATATAAACACTCCTACAGAAACGGAGAGCCTTTTGGGAAAGCCATCTGATTTAGTGTGTGTTGCCTAGAAAGGGTTTAAAATAGTTTAAATAGTAATGAAAAATATAGGACTGAAATACAAAATATAGAAAGGGGTGTTTAAAAATTAGCAGGTTTATAAGTTTCATCCTCACAGCATTCACTGAGGTTTCAGATCTATGACAAAATCTTCAATAACAGAGCCAACACAAGTAGATTTCTGGCAGAGAGTCAAGGCTGGACACTCCTTGGATTCCAACAGCTCCCAGGAAAGGTCTCTAGTAGGCGATGCCCGTTTCAGGAAAGTAGGGTTTGGAGGAGATGATGCCCTGAGGCAGGCTTGCGTTCTAGCTGGGAGCAGGGAAAAGACCACCGCCCCAACCTTTTTTTAAAATAAGATACATGGAACATTACAGATAAGAGTTGAAGTGCCTGTTCTCTCCTCCCCAGTGCTGTTCCCCTCCTTCTCCCCCATAGGCAGACACGATCATGAATTTGGGGATCATGAATTTGGTGTATGTTCCAAAGGTCTGTCTGGCAACATTGATGTCTGTGTGCGTGTTTATCCATAAATAATATGTACTGTCGTTTGCTGTTTTAAAATAGAAATCAATGGCATTATCTTGTACAGATATTTTGACAGTTTCCTTTTCTTCTCAACAGTGTGTTTTTGAGATCTACCTATACACACACACACCTATGTATGTATATCATAGCTGTATAATATTCCATTGAATGACTCTGTTGCAATTTACCCTTCTTTTATTGAATGGACATTAAGTTTCCCCCCTTATTACAAATCACACTGCAGTGACCACCTCTGTGTATATTTCTGGTCCACTTAATCAAAGGCCCACTTAGGTCAGCAGTTCTCAAAGTCTTCAGCCTCAGGACCTCTTTACACTCTTAGAAAATACTGGGGACCTCGAACAGTTTTTGTTTATGTGGGTTATATCTACCAGTATTTACCATATTAGAAATTAAAACTGATAAATTTAAAAATATTAATTCATTAAAATTAATAATAAACCCATTAGGTTACATTACATTAAATTTCTTTATTAAAAACCTATATTTTCCAAAACCCCCCAAATTAGTAAGAAGAATGGTACTCTTTTACCTTTTTTTTTTGCTAATTTCTATAATGTCTGGCCTAATAGGAGACAGTTTGATATAGATGTCTGCTGCTGCATTCAGGGTTTGCACTCTGTTGTTTTGGTTGAAGTACATGAGGAAAAGCCAGCCTCACACTGTATGTGAATAAAACCCAATTGGAAAAGGCAGGAATATTTTAATAGTCTTTTAAAATAATTGTGGCAATTCTCTGCTGCTACTACTACAACAAAACAAGTGGTAGTTTCTCGAATTAGTTGCCGCATAAAATCTGAAACCGTGATGACCGGAGTCACTGGCCTGTCGTGTACTTTGGATGAGTCTTTTACCCCTGGATGATTTTGTGATGTCCTGTGTTGGTCATTTGGAATGTATGGGTTCACCAGGTGACAGTATGGGGCAGTCATCGGGCTCGTGGTAGTGGATACAAGTTTTCTAAAATTCTGATTTTCACTTGAAAGCTCAAATTCTATCTTTGGCAGCAAATACTGTCAGTCGTTTTCCGTGAAGTGATAGGGTCACTTCATAAAGTTTTGAGAAAATGTCTGCGAAATACTCAAGTCTGAATGTCCAAAGTTTGTCGTCAGTTGTTTCAAGTAGAAGTGGTGGGTGGAGGCAAGAAGCAGGTGGGTGGGCTCACCACCCCAACAGCTGCCCGCGCTTCCCGCCCACCGTGGACCTGCAGGCACAGCAGAAGCGTGCTTGCTGTGCCCTCGCTCCGAGTGTTAACAGGAGAGCCCTCGGGGTCCTGGTGTAATTTTACAGTTTCAACACGGATAGTCTTGAGAGACACAGGCAGGCGGTTCTCCTGCATGCACAGCAGGGAGCAGTGGCCATGAGTATGGCTTGGGCCCCTGGCCTTAATTCGTGGGGCGAGGCCAGCAGTTTTCCCCTCTGCAGCTTTTGCAGCATCAGTGTAAATGTCAACACGGGGAAAACGGCGCATCGTGTCTTCCCAGCGCTGTGCACCAGTTTCAGCCTCACGGACCTCCTGAAAGGGCGTGGGAGCCCCGGTGTCTGTGGACCCCATCCAGAGAACCGCTGGTCTGGGCCTAGAGTCACTTTAAGTAGGTGCAGGAGCGCTTTGCCTTGTCTGTGGCTGCCTTCATCTTTTTTTTTTTTTTTTAACTTGTTATTATGGACGTTTAAAAAATATGTAAAAGTGGAGAGACTAGAATAATGAGCACCCAGCGCCATCTCCCAGGTTGACAGTCACCATCTTGCAGTCTGGTTTCATGTGTCCCCACCCACTGCTCCTCCCCACCCCCGGATTATTTTAGGCCAATCCCAGACATACTGTAATTTCATCTCACTTCTTCGTTGTGACACCCTCACTGTATGTAGAGGGATGCCTTTGTTATTCCGTTCCACTCCCAGTGTGGGAACCCCGGTGAATCCTCTCACCTCCCGGCACTGTGCTCCTGGCCAGCCGCCCTGGGGACGGGTTCAGATGCCACCGTGGTCACCGTGAGCCGTGGTCGGGGACCGCTCCTCCTGAGGATAAACTTGAGCAAATTCCTTGCCTGCCTAACCCAGGCAGCTGAGAACCCTGCCTGACACGCGGGTGGCGTCTGCTGGATTCTCTCAGTAAACTGCTCTCTCGGGGACTTTGCTGGTTTCTGTGTCCACCAGCAGTTCATGTCTCCCTGTTCTCCACATCCTCTCTGACACTTGATGCTCCCCGACTTTTCAGCTTGTGCTAATCAAATGAGTGTCCGGCTGTTTTCTTTAACCAAGAAGTGTGTGATACTGACTTGCTGTACTTAAATCTTGTTATTTAAGAAATATTATTATGTTTACCCTTTTCCTCCATTGTTGATGTCTATATTAATTTGTGTGGTCATCCTGCTATCACTAGTGGAATTATTTATGTGAGTATTTTAAGCAAGTTGTATTTAAAGTCATCAGCTAGAAAGATGCAAGGTTTCTATATAAAAGAAACATTATTGTTTGAGATATGCTTAATACAAATATTTCTCAACTTTTAGATAGTTTTAAGTAATTTTAGAAGGCGTAGCCTATTCTGCTTAAAGTAATGATTTTTATGGGAACAGCTCTTAGAAACTTGACTTACAAAGCTCTCAGATTATTTCATTGAGAAGACCCCCCTGTATAACTAAGACCGTTTCTGCATTCATGTATCTCGAGATTCTCCTTCCTTCCCCAGATCTTGGATCAGCCATGTCCCTGACAGTTCTTCTTTGGTGAAGTAAGGGCTCACTCTCTGTAACCTACAGAGTGATTGAGACCAACCAAAATTCTGCTTCTTCATCCCTTTATGTTAAAGCTAGTGGATGCATTAACTTAGTGACATGATTCCGTGGTTTAAAAAAACGTTTCTTTGTTAAAGAAGGGATTCTAGACCAGGCCTTGACAATTTAGAGGCCGTGGAATATACAGTCATGTGCCGCATAACGACGTTTCAGTCAATGATGGACCACATATATGAAGGTGGTTCCATAAGATTGGTACCATACAGCCTGGGTGTGTAGCAGGCTATACCATCTAGGTTTGTGTAAATACACTCTATGATGTTCGCACAACATTGAAATCGCCTAAAGATGCATTTCTCAGAATGTATCCCTGTCATTAAGTGACATAGGGTAGGAAAGAACATAGGGTAGGGAGCTGGGAGACCCGGTTCTAGTCTGGGCCCTGCTGCTAACTTTTTGACCTGGGACCAGAGTTTTATGAGGATAAAGTAAATTAATAGTCAAGAAATTATATTAAAAAAGGACATCAAATATGGAAAAAAACCTTCAATGTGTCCATAATCTTTGATATTTGATTTAGTAATTCCATTTCTAGGAATTTACCCTAAGGAAAAATTAGACACATTGAATGACTAGTGTACGCAAAGGTTCACTAGTATTTCACAGTGCAAAATTGGAAGCAATCTAAGTAGCCTACTATAGAGGACTGGTTAAATATAAATATCGACAGGATGACCTATTGAGCAGCAATTTATAATCGTATTTCTGAAAATAGCTTCATGATATAGGAAAATGTTCATCATCAGTTACATACAAAAAACAGATGATAAGCCATGTACTGAGCATGATCCCAGTTTAATTTTTTAAAAAGTGTGTGCGTGCATGTGCATGCATCTGTGTGTCTACGTCTTGAGTCTGGGCTGTGTCTGCACATGCTGTTCAAACATGTCTGGGTACATCTGGAAAAATGATGGTGTTGTGGAGACATAGGTATCTTTGCAGGGCTCAGATGCTACCTGGGAGTGCGCACATCCTAAAGAAAGGAGGAATTAAGACAATAAGTGTTCTGGGGGAAGGTCCATCCTGAGTACACCACTGTAGCACCTCTGACTTGGCTCCCACCAGACTCGCATCTGAACCCTCTGGACAGCCATAGGGTTTTGAGCCTAAACAAGCACAGAGCTCTGGAAAGCAACAGGGCAGCTGTATACCTGGATTGGGACCTCTCCTCTCTGATGGCAGGAAACAAAACAGGGACAAAGGCCTCCAGCCCCTCACCCTCACCTCAAGGGCTCAAGGCCAAAGAAGGAGCCGTGGCCTCCTGCAGGAGAGACCTTGGGAGATGGGGGCACCCTCGGAGACTCCCACACAGACTCTGGTTACCTTTGGATAGTGGAATTGTGGATGCTTTTAATTTTCTTCATACTTTTCTTTATTTTTCAAAAATTTGAACACATTTTTTACAGTCAGAAAAAATATGTGATCACTTCAAGTCACATACCACTTAGAAGGTGGAACAAAGTAGTTGCTTCTCGATAGAACATCAGTACCTGAGAACAGTAGCCTGTTCTGGATGTGTATAAGGCAGATGTGTTCTTCTGTTTTAATAGTGTCGAGCTGCCAGGTGTCGAGGTGATCAGTTAGGACAAGGAGCCCAACTGGAAGTCACAGCCAAGCCTTATTCACTGCAACAGTGCTGGCCCGAGGCAAAAATAGGCGCTGACCCCCAGGGTTCCCTCCTCCCCATGGAACAGCACAGGGAGGGCAGGGGACCAGCAGGGGATGGGGAGAACTGTCTCACCGCCAGAGCCCCAAACAAAAGCGTTCTTCCTCTTTATGGACTGGAGGGAGGGTGGGGACCGAGGAGGAAGTGCTAGGACAGGAAAAGTGCTGAGCCAGAGGGGCAGAAGGTGCCTCAGCTGAGGCCCCGGGAGGAGGCCTCTGAGCAGAGGTGCCTGGGCCAGGAATGCAGATGTGTCTGGGCATGGCCGGCCGGGGACTTGAGTCCTCGTCTGTGCCCCAAACCCTGCTATGAGGCCTGCCAGCAGAGCCTTCTCATTGCCTCTGGTCAGCCCAGAAGGATCACAGGATCCAGGATTTTGCTCTGGAGACCTAAAGAAAAACCTTTCAATAACAGCGTGAACATTGATTTTCATTTCACTCCGGGACGCAGCGTCTCTGGCTCCCCTGGGCCACTCTGGCACATTTTACAAATCGTAGGCATTGCCTGCTTATGCTGGCTGATTGTATTTTTCCCGCCAGCCACCCATGGGACACGGTCATCAAGGCTGCTATGAGGAAGTACCCGAATCCGATGAACCCTGGTGTTGTGGGAGTCGATGTGCTGGAGCGCAGTGTGGATGGCCACGGCCGGCTTCACAGCCACCGCCTCCTCAGCACCGAGTGGGGGCTGCCTGGCCTCGTGAAAGCGGTGAGCCCGTGACTGTTTGCCCTGCTGTTTTATTTTTTGTCTAAGCATTTATTACTGCCATACACTCGGCTCGCTTTGCATTCATTCGTTTGTTTAATGTCTGTCCCGCCTGCTGGAACAGGAGCCCCCTGAAAGAGCTGTACAGGGCTGTACATTGCGGCATCCCCAGTTGTATCAGTTGTTGACTAGATAAGTGAATTAATTAGTAAATGAAATGGCATTTTATGTTCCATGATACAAAATGAAATTTTTAACACGTCACTATGCTAGTTTTGCTTTGTTTTTTAGATTTTGGGAACCAGTAGGACTTTGACATACATCAAAGAACATTCTGTTGTGGATCCAGTGGAAAAGAAAATGGAACTTTGTTCCACCAATGTAAGCAATGGCCTAAGATGAGAAAGATCCTTGGTATTTCTTGGTGATGGTGTGTAATGTCTTCATTTAATTTTATTTCCAGACCACCTTTGGTCTAAGTGATCTTCTCTTTTTAATAGAAAGGCTGAATTCATTTAGTAGTATTTTATTTATCTTTTTACTCCAGTATAATAAATTTATAGAAAAATGCTGAATAATGATGCAGATCAGGAGACAGAATGTGACCAGCCCTGAGATGCCCCCCTTGTGCTCCTTTTCAGTACCCCTCTCCCAGGATAACTGCTCTCCTGACTTCCAACAGCCAAGATGATTTTTAAAAATAATTTTATTTATTTATTTTTAATTTTATTTATTTATTTTTTTTCCCCCAAAGCCCCGGTAGATAGTTGTATGTCATAGCTGCACATCCTTCTAGTTGCTGTATGTGGGACGTGGCCTCAGCATGGCCGGAGAAGCGGTGCGTCGGTGCGCACCCGGGATCCGAACCTGGGCCACCAGCAGCGGAGTGCGTGCACTTAACCGCTAAGCCACGGGGCCGGCCCTAAAAATAATTTTAAAAGTGACTTTTCTCCTTCACTCCTCTCTCATTTCTCTCAATTAAAAAAATTTACAATGGCCTAATGCAAATTCAAAGAACATATTGGGGAAAATGCATGGGCTAGGAACATGGTTTATTTGATAAAATCTCACTCTGCAGATCGTGTCATAGTGTGCTGGAAGATTAGGTTCTGAACTGCTGCAGTGCTTGGTATACCATCTGGGACCTTTGCCGATGGCCCCCTTCCCTCGTCCCAGGCAACGCTTCTGCATAAAGTTACAGGGAATCTGGCAGGGGACCTCCCATTGGCCATTCCTGACAATTTATGTATTCTGTTCCCTCTTCTTTACTTAGAAAATTCCACTTCATTCTTCAAAAAAGCTTAGTTGTCAGTAAAGAGGGACAGTTCATGCTCCAGTGAGGGCTAGTGGGAAGGGCATGGGGTTTGGAGTAGGACAGACGGTGCCTGTATCCTGCAACTATCACCCAATGGCTGGATGACGTTGTGTATGTTAGTTATTAACCTTTTCTGAGTATTACATTCCATGTCTAAAAAAAGAAAGAGCAAACCTCATAGTATTGTTTTGAGGATTAATGAAGGGAAGTAGGGTTTATAAAATACAGTGTCTGGCATAAACATAGTGCACATAAAATGATAATAGCTAATCAGAGTTTAATTGTTAATGTTGTTAAGTATTTCCATGCATTTGTAATAACTGTAACTAATGAGACTCTTTTGATAACTCTGTGCTCAATCGGAGGAAAGGAGTTCCCAGCCAACCACTTTGCTGGAACAGTGAGGCTGGGGGAGGAGTTCAGTGAGCGATTATTGCGTGAGAAAAAATAAGTGCTTTAAGTTTATCATTGCTGGAAGGTTATATTGCTTTTGACTACTTAAACTCTAAAAAATAGTCTATATTGGAATTGCTCTTTGTTAAGAGGGTAAATTGGGTTAAACAATGATAAAATTCTAGAGCTCCATTGTCCATTGTGGCAGCCACAATGTGGCTATTTCAATTTAAATGAATTAGGATTAAATAAAATAAAAAATTCAGTTCCTCAGTCACACTAGCCACGTTTCAAGTTCATTTAGTCTCACGTGTTTAGTAGCTTCCGTAATAGGTGGCACAGATATAGGACATTTCTGTTATCACAGAAAATTCTTTGGGGTAGTGCTGTTCTAGAGCTCCAGTTTTTAAATAGGTTTTAATGAAAAATACTAAGAATGTCCATGAGAGGCGAGTTGGTTTGTAGGAAGGAGCACTGGAGGAGACAAGATCTACACAACCTTGCTCTCACGGTCTGTATAGATTCAGAGTTCTGCCCTGTGAAACCCAACAACATAGTGTCCCAAAGCCAGGGTTTGCACCAGCGGGTGGGAAGCTTCTTGCTCGTTTACCTGGAAGCTAACCCAGGGATATTGTCCTTTTCTATAACTGCTTATGGTTTGGCAGTTTGAAGGTACCTTGAAGGCCAGGCCTGGCTCAGGTTTGGGTGGGGTTTGGAGAGAGGGCAGTGACAGTCGCCAGAAGGAGCAGCCAGGACACAGTTTCCTTGGGACTTAATGTGGTAGTGTGTCCTGGGCCTAAATGTTTCTTCTGTTCAGGCTCCAGTAAGTGCTGATTTGGGGCTGGAAGAGTCTGGGCAGATGGTTTGGGAAGAAATGCAAGAGAAGCAGAACCTAAAGCCATTGTTTCTTCTTTTAAGATCACACTCACAAACTTTGTATCGGTGAACGAGAGGTTGGTGTACACACCCCATCCGGAGAACCCTGCCATGTAAGTGGTGGTGTCCTGGCATGGGCATGTTGAACTCCAAGGTTAGGGCAGGGTGGAACCTCCCTTCTCTCAGGACTACTCACCCCTTTGCTTCTTGCTCTTCTGTAGGACCGTGCTCAAACAAGAAGCCATCATCACCGTGAAGGGGATCAGCCTCGGCAGCTATCTGGAAAGTTTAATGGCCAACACAATATCATCCAATGCAAAGAAGGTATGCATCTCAGTCCTGGGCCTTGTGTGTTCTAGCTGTTAAGTGGTAGCTTGAGTGGGTGAAATGCATAGTCCCCTAAGTCCTATGAGTGCTGGGGCCCTCCGTCTCTAGCTGAGCTCCTAATGCCACAGCATGATCCACAGTTACATTCAAAAGCGGCAGCAGGGAAGGCTGGCCCAGGTCTGAGTGGAAAGCGCGGGGTGAACATGGAACATAAACCCAGCCAAGGCAACTACCACTTCAGAGAGCCAAAATGGGGTAGGCTCAGTTAATAAACAAATCCCACACTTCAAAAAGATAATGCGTTGACGTTGTCAGGCAGGATATTCGGGATTTTTAGTAGTTTGATATTTAATAGATGTTAAGTGGCTTTGGCCAAACCTCTCCATCTGTGGAGTTTCCCTGGAGTCAGCTGCCATCTTTGCATCTCCCTCTGACAGGCTCTGAGAGTGAGCTTTGTGGAGGTGAGAGGAGAAGGGATGGATCCCAGGAGGCTGTCCTCCCTGGCGTTCCTGGGGAGAGAGCTCAGCCTTAGTGAGGCAGAGACTGCTCACGGAGTCCAGCTTGCCTTCTTCTCCAGAAAAGGTGATGGAAAGAGCTTGGGTGTGTGGAAGGATGATGTTATACAAGTTCAAGGTAATGTTAGTCGCCAGCGCAGGGCCTTTGCATTTTACCTTAGCTTACCTTACAGGCCCACGTCGTCCCCTCAGCTCTCCTCTCCTCCTCCTTTCTCTCCGTTTTTTTTTGGTCAGAAGTGATTCTTGGGGCCGGCCCCGTGGCATAGCGGTTAAGTGCGTGTGCTCCGCTGCTGGCAGCCTGGGGTTCGGATCCTGGGCGCGCACTGATGCACTGCTTGTCAGGCCATGCTGTGGCGGCATCCCACATAAAGTGGAGGAAGATGGGCACGGATGTTAGCTCATGGCCAGTCTTCCTCAGCAAAAAGAGGAGGATTGGCATGGATGTTAGCTCAGGGCTGATCTTTCTCAGCTGGGATGCTGCCTGAGCTGTATTTCCCTCCCTATCATGCCTAAGTCACAGCTTAGTGGAAAACCACTGAGGGCTTGCATTTCGTCTGGTCACTGATAGAAGAACCAATCTGCCCTATTTTTTAGAAAAATCCAGATTTGGAAACATTGGTAGTAGCTTAGCTCAGTTCAGGAAGGTAGGGGAACTGTGGCGCCCAGAGCTGCACACGTCATGTCCTCACTGTGAGCCCTTACTAACCTTTGTGTGTCCAGTGTCTGGCTTAGGGTAGGCACCCTAAATGTTTGCAGAGAAAAAGAATTATAGAAGGAAGGAAATACTCGGTAAGGCCAAAGCCACCTCAAGGGAAACTCAGTGGGGCCAGATAAAAGTCTTCTGTATCACTTCCTCTTAGGGATTGCTCTGTTGAAGGCCTCATAGAGATCTCCTGCCTCCCCTAGCTATAGTTACCATTTGACAGCATTCCCGCTCAGTTGGGGAGATGCCTGGGACAGCTAGTGGCCTGAGAGCGGGGACAGGAGATGGACATGGAGATGGAGAGGCAGGTCATCCTGGGACTTGGGTGGGACGACTCATTGAGGAGGCTATGAGGATAGCTGTCGCTTCCCCCTCGTCCTGCACTCAGGAGGTGATGGTGAGGGTGAGGGATGCCTGAGTCGGTATACCCCAAGCTAGTAGTTTAGGCAGAATATATACCACCTTATTTCTGAGCTTGAGAAACCGCCTGCTTACAGTGAAAGATTGTTCATGAATGGTTACTGCTGTGTCTCCCTTCAAATGGCAGCATTTCGCTTCTGCTATTTAAATTACAGGCTATAGCTTGCTGTCTGCGGTGAGTGAGGCAGAATTTCTTACGCCACGTTGAAATCTTTCTGTGTTGCTCCAGGGGTGGGCTGCTATTGAGTGGATAATTGAGAATTCTGAGAGCGCTGTGAGCTAACGGGGTCTGCACCTGCACCTGAACGGTGGTAACTACAGTGTTCTTTAACCTGGTGGAGAATTGAGTATCTTGCTAACCGTGTGCATGGTGTGCGGTGCTGGGAGGGTGTTTAAAAGATGCAGCCGCTTGTGTCTCTAGCCCTGCGCTCCTTAGTATCTTCTGTAGTGGAAAAAAATCCCTAGGTTCATCCTCTTCCTAATTCATCTCCCTGTTTCATGGCAGGATTTATTGTCAAGGGAAACTTGAACATTCATGATCTGGTCTCTAATGCAGGCAGTTCAGCTTCTCCTGCCAGCTGTTCTCAGCGCTTGGCTGCCTGAACATTTCCTGTAACTTGTGCATCATTAGGAAGGAGGCTTTCATTAGGTGGTCCAGACAGTGTTAAAGGCTGATCTGACGGGAGGACTTTTTCATTTTGGGTAGGATTTGAATATCTGCACGTTCTTATAAAGAACGCTCTGTGCCCTTGCGCCCACACTGCAGCGAGGAGGTCAGCTTGCCTGCGTGCTTGCTGTGGGCCAGCCACGCAACTGCCCATGGCCGTTTTCTTTTAGTGGTGAAAGCCATTTCTAGCGTCATCTTGAGCTTCTCAAACATTCCTTGGGTTTCCTGGGCCACCAGTGGCTGGACTGTCAGAAACGGACTTGACACTTAATTGGTCAGCAGTCGTCTTCATTCCTCGTAGGAAAGGCAGAGTTTCCTGCTTCCCATGTTTAGGGAAACCTTGTACTCCTGCCTTGAAATTCCTCACCCTGTTAACTTTCCACGCTGTGCTGCTCCGGGCCCTGCTTTCCCCGGTCTGTCTGTCTGTCTGCAGCATGTGTGTACACACTCGGTGCCTCAGTCAGCAAATGAGAGCCAGCTGGTTCAGGCTTCTTTGAGACTTCTTGCTGGTTTTGCTTAAGTCACTGAACCTTAGGTTTGCCAGAGACCTTCACCTTGAACCCAAGGTCATGATCTGCCACTGGGTCTCTCATCTTCCATGGATGCACCACTAAGGTGACCACAGGTAGAGAGCATAGTGTGTGGGGGCAGTGTGGTGTGTGTGATGCTGTCATTTTGAGTTGAGGACTCTGTCACATTTTGTTTCCTCGTAAAGTGGAGCTAAACTGCCTCAATCTTTAATCAGATGCCTCACCCAAAAAATCAAAGAAGAAAGAAAGAAAGAAAACAAATGAATGAACGAAAGAAAGAAAGCAGAGAAAGGAAGGAAGGAAGAATCGTGTCCTGAGTATGGTTTACTGGCCCAGTCTGGGAGAGGTGTGGAATCTGCTGGAATCTTCCTCCTGCCCAGTCACAGCCTCTGCCAGGCTCCTCCGTCGTGACCTCACAGGACAGGAGGCCTGGCCAAGGCAGAGTTCTCGTCTGTTGCTGAGAGAGACTCGGTGGTACGAGGAGGACAAGGGCTGCAAAGCCCTGCCTGTCCCCTGACCGCGGAGCCAGGGGGTGGGAAGTGGCCCTGGCCCATGCCAGTGTTTGCTCGGGCTGTTCTTGTGCTTTGTCTAGTGCCCCACTAGCCGCAGCTCCCAGCTCTTTCCTGCCAACTCTTGGGATCTTACTAAACACTTTTCTCTTTTCAGATGACTCCCCACTCCCACCCCCCCATTGCCCTCATGTGCCCCTTGCTCAACAGTCTTCACTGCCAGTCTCTTCACCCATATCTGGCTACCATCTGTCACCTCAGGTGCTGTCGCCGTGTGTCTTTCTCTTCCCCTCATCACTTTGTGCAGATCTGCACACACGCCAAATTGGGCAGATTTCCTGGTTGCGGCTAGAAATCCAATTAATGGGACGTTAATATGGTTGAGGTTGAAGAGTACAGGCGTCCACCCCTCTGGTGACACATGTGGTTGACAGTACAGTGAGCTCTCCAGTCAGAGACAGTTAGAATGGTCTGGAGTAAAGCCCTCTGCCCTCAGGCTGCGGCTCCTATGTCCTGCGGGTCTAAGACCAGCGACCCCGAGGGCTGAAGGCCTGTGTCACTTCTCCCCATTCAGACGTGTCCGCAGGGGGCTTATTCACACAGAGCCAGTGTTAGGAGGTGGCACATGAGTTTAAGCCTTCCTGTTAGCTCTGAGGTACTTCCAATTGGGAGTTTTAACTTTCCCATTTTCAAAAGTAAAATGTAAAATCTCGTTCAGTATGTTTCAAATTACAAAAACTTTAGAGAAGGCCTCCATAAAGGATGGGTAGAACTGTATTCTAATGTTTTTCAGATATTGCTTTTTGTTCGATAGGAATACTTGTAATCTAAAATGAAATTAAATTCATTTATATATTTACGGAATATTTTATGCACATAGCTTTAAGGTAAAATAGAGTTAAAAGATTTATGGCAAAAAAAAAAAAAAAATCCCTCTCACTCCTGCAAAGCATGCTTTTGCCCTTCTGAGGGGACTCAAGTCTTTTGGCAGTTTCTGGCTTACTGCTAGGTTTCTAAATAAATAAGGATATTCTGCTATTTCTTGATTTAACAGTTTTAGACGTTATCTGCTGACTTCTTGTTGTGGTAGATTATTATTTTCTCTCTCTTACATCTTTTTTCCCTCCCCCAAGTCCCCAATATAACTATATTGTAATTTATGGTTAAAAGCACGTTCAGAGTTTCCATAAGTTTGCAAATACATAACTATGTTTATTACCCATTGAAACAATATACCGTAATTACATTTTCTTTCTCATATAACTGTTTTTTTCCCTTGAAGGTAATAATTATCTTATTCTTTTCATCAATTTAATTTAATTTTTTAAAAGTCTCTGGCTGAGTCTTTCCACACTCTTCACCGATTCTCTACGGTACCTTGTAACATCATTGTCTAGAGGTCAAAGCTTTCAGGTAGCACACCCCTTTCTAGCTTCCCTGGCACCATCCTTCCTGGAAGCCAGGACTCGCTCTCGTCTGGCTGAGCAGCTGTGTGGCTGTCATCTTTCCTGGGCACATCCTCGGCCCTTCTCCTCTCCTGGACCCCTTGTCTCCTGGGTTCCCTGCCTTCCTCTTTCTCTTTCCTACCACAGGATAGGGAAGCACATCTTGTAGTCGCTTCTAAGACTTGGCACATCTGAAAATGTCTCTTCTATTCTTGCGCTTCGTTCCTAGCTTGGCTGGACATATAATTCTAGACAAAAAATATTTTCACTCAGAATTTTGAAGGCATTGCTCCATTATTTTCCACTCTGATTCTTGATCCTCTGTATGTAGCTTTTTTCTCTCTGAAAGCTTTTAGAATCTCTTTATCCCTGATGTGAAATTTCATATGGCTAAGCCTTGTTTGAAGAGATCTTTTACAATTTACTGTGCTGCATTGTGTGTGTTAAATTCCTGGTTTTGATATTGTACTATAATTATGTAAGATGTTATTGAGGAGAAGTGAGTGAAGGGTACACAAGACATTCCTGTACTATCTTTGTAACTTCCTGTGAATCTATAATAATTTCAAAATTAAAAGTTAAAAAAGTGTATAAATAGTGAATCATGGAAAATGGCACAGGTGGGCACTCCAAGAATCAGTCCCTCCACTGAAACAATCAATAATATAGCAAAAAATGGCAGAATCAACTTTCGTAGAACTCTGGATTCTAATCAAACACTTAAACCAACTAGGGGAGCACATAATGAATCTTAATTAATCTACCCTGCAGATTTTGGACTTGCCAGCCTCCAGAATCATGTGAGCCAATTCCTTAAAATAAATCACTCACTCTCTATGTATACACACACACACACACACACACACACACACACACACACATATTCTGTTGGTTCTGTTTCTCTGGAGAACCCTGACTAACATACTATTGAAGCTAAATTGGTGTCAATTCAAACTAAGCTTTTATGAATTTAAGATGTTAATTATAATCACCAGGGTAACCAGTAAGAAAACAACTAAAAATAAATAAAGAAAAAAAAAACAAAGGGGGAATCAAAAGGGTATACTAGAAAAAAAATCAATCAAACACAACAGAAGGCAGTGTGGAAAGAATTCAAGAACAAAAAGTTATGAAATTTATAGAAAACAAATAGCAAAATATAAGAAGTTAGTGCTTCTTTAGCAGTAATTACTTTAAAGGTAAAGAGGTAAAATTCATCAATTAAAAGACAGAGATTGGCAGAATGGATGAAAAAACATGATCCTACTATATATGTTGCCTAGAAAACACTCACTTTATATCCAAAGACACAAATAGGTTGAATGTGAAAGGATAGAAAAAGATATGCCATGCAGATAGTGCAAAAGAGAGCTGGGATGGCCATACTTATATAAGAAAAAAGTAGACTTTAACAAAAATTGTTACAAGAGATAAAAAAGGACATTATATATTGACAAGAGGGTCAATTCATCAAGAAGATAAAAGTTATAACCATATACATACCAAACTACAGAACCCCAAATATATGAAACAAACATTAGCAGAACTGAAGGGAAAAACAACAATTCTACAGTAATAGTTGGAGACTTCAATAATGGATAGAACATCTAGACAGAACATCAGTAAGGAAATGGAGGACTTTAACAACACTATAAACTAACTTCACCTAACAGACATGTATAGAGCACTTCACCTAATAATAGCAGAATATACATTTTTCTCAAGAGCACATGGAATATTCTCCAGGATAGACCATATGTTAGGCCAAAAAACAAGTCTCAATAAATTTAAGAAGATTGAAATCATACAAACTATCTTTTCGTGATTACAATGAAATGAAATTAGAAATCAATAGCATAAGGAAAACTTGAAATTTCACAAGTATGTGGAATTTAAAAACCATACTTCTAAAAACCAGTAAGTCGAAGAAATTACAAGTGAAATTATAGGATATTTTCAGGTGAATGAAAATGAAAACAACACATGAAAACTTATGAGATGCAGTGAGAGCAGTGCTCAGAGGGAAATTCATAATTACAAATACCTACATTAAAAAAGAGGAAAGATGTCAAATCATTTACCGGATTTAAGGACCTAGTAAAAGAATAACAAACTAAACCCATAGATTGCAGAAGGAAAGAAATGATAAAGATTAGGGAGGATAAAATAAAGAACAGAAAAACAATAGAATTATCGAAGCTAAAAGTTGTTTCATTGAAAAGCTCAATGAAATTGGCAAACCTTTAGTTTGACTGACCAGGAAAAAAGAGGATTCAAAATAAAAAAAAAATCAGAAATGAAACTGCATCACTACAGACCTTATAGAAATAAAAGGATATAAGAGATACTATGAACAATTATACACCAACAAATTAGATAACTAGGTGAGATGGACAAATTCCCAGAAACACACAAATTACCAAAACTGATTAAAGAAGAAATAGAACATCTCAACAGACCTGTAACAGGTAAAGAGATTGAATCAGTAATTAAAAACCTTCCAACCAAGAAAAGTCCAAATATTAAAGAAGAATTAACACCAATCTTTTGCAAACTCTTCCAAAAAATAGAGGAGGGAATACTTCCTAACTCATTCTGTGAGACCAGTATTACCCTGATACCAAAGTTAGGCAAAGGCACTCCCAGAAAATAAAACTACAGGCCAATATCCCTTATGAATATTGATACAAACACCCTCAACAAAATACTAGCAAGCTGAATCCAACAGCTTGGTGTATATTACATGGTGTATGTTACAAGGATATACACCATGACCAAGTGGGATTTATCCCAGGAATGCAAGGGTGATTCAACATACAAAAATCAATCAATGTTATATACCTCAGTAATACAACCAAGGGGAAAAACCCCGCATGATCATCCCAGTTGACGCAGAAAAAGCATTTGACAAAACTTAATACCTTTTCATGATAAAAACACTATTCTGGGAATAGAAATAGGAATTCTAGGAATATTATAGGAATAGGAATAGAAGGGAACTTCCTCCACATAATAAAGGACATTTGTGAAAAACCCACAGCTAACATCCTACTCAATGGTGAAAGACTGAAATCTTTCTCCCTAAGATCAACAACAAGACACCACTGCTATTCAACATAGTACTAGAAGTTCTAGCCAGAGCAATTAGATAAGAAAACAAAATATTAGGCATCTAGACTGGAAAGGAAGAAGTAAAACTATATTCACAGATGACATGATCCTATATGTAGAAAATCCCAAAGAATCCACAAGAAAGGTAATAAAGGAATTCAGCAAAATTGCAGCGTACAAGAGCAACACAAAAAAAATCAGTTTGTTTCTTTACACTAGCCATGAACAATCTGAAAAGAAGATTAAGAAACCTATCCAATTTACATTTGCATCCAAAAGAATAAAATACATGGAAATAAATTAAAACAAGAAGGTGAAGGACTTGTACACTAAAGATTATAAAACACTGCTGAACAAAATTAAAGAAGACAAATAAATGGAAAGACATCTCTTGTTCATAGATTCAAAGACTTAATATTGTTAAGATGGCAGTACTACCCAAAACGTTCTACAGGATCAATGCAATCCCTATCAAAATTCCTACAGTTTTTTTTTGGAAATGGAAAAGCCAATACTCAAATTCATATGGGATTTCAAGGGACCCTGAATAACCAAAACAATATTGAAATAGAAGAGCGAAGTTGGAGGGCTCACATTTCCCAATTTCAAAACTTCTTACAAAGCTACAGTAATGAAAACAATGGGACTGGCATAAAGATATACATATAGACCAATGGAATAGAATTGAGAGTCCAGAAATAAATCCATGTATCTATGGTCAATTGATATTCAACAACTGTGCCAAAACAATTTAATGGGGAAAGAACAGTGTCTTCAACAAATGGTGCTAGGACAACTGAATATCTACATATAAGAGAATGAAGTTGGACTATTACCTCACACTATATACAAAAACTAAGTCAAAATGGATCAAAGGCCTAAATATAAGACCAAAACCTGGGGCCGGCCCCGTGGCTTAGAGGTTAAGTGTGCGCGCTCCGCTGCTGGTGGCCTGGGTTCGGATCCCAGGCGTGCACTGACGCACCGCTTCTCCGGCCATGCTGAGGCCACGTCCCACATACAGCAGCTAGAAGGATGTGCAGCTATGACATACAACTATCTACTGGGGCTTTGGGGGGAAAAAAATAAATAAAATAAAATCTAAAAAAAAAAAAAACCCAAAATTCTTAGAAGAAAAGATAGGGGTAAATATTCATGACCTTGAATTTGGCAATGGATTCTTAGATATGACAACAAAAGGAAAAATAGATAAATTTGACTTCAAAACTTTTGTGCATCAAAGGACATTATCAAGACAGTGAAAAGACAACCTACAGAATGGGAGAAAAATTGCAAATCGTATATCTGATAAGGGTCTATTATCCAGCATATATAAAGAACTCTTAATGCAACAACACAAAGAGAACCTAATTTAAAAATGGGCAAAGGATCTGAATGGACATTTCTCCAAAGAAGATTATGGAAAATAACAAGCATTGGCAAAGATGTGGAGAAATTGGAACCTTCATTCGTGCTGGTGGTAATGTAAAATGGTATAGTCACTCCACCCCTAGGTATATACCCAAAACTATTGAAAACGAGTACTCAAATACTTGTACATGAATGTTCATAGCAGCACTATTCACAATAGCCACAAGGTGGAATCAACTCAAATGTCCTTCAACTGATGAACGGACAAACAGATGTAGTATATCCATACACTGGAATATCCTTCAGCTATCAAAAGGAATGAAATACTGGTACATACTATAACGTGGCTGAATCTCTAAAACATTACGCTAAGTAAAAGAAGCCAGACACAAAAGACCACATACTGTATGATTCCATTTATATGCAATACCTATAATGGGTAAATCCATACAGACAGAAAGCAGATGGGTTGTTGCCAAGGGGTGGGGGGAGGAGCAAATGGGGGAGACTCTGCTTAATGGGTGTGGGATTTCCTTTTGGGGTGATGAAAATGTTTTGGAACTAGATAGAGGTGGTGGTCGCACAACATTGTGGATGTACTAAATACAGTGGAATTGTATACTTTAAAATGGTTAACTTATGTTACGTGAATTTCACCTCAGTGAAAAAGAAGAAACTATGAATAAATACATGCATGTATACACACATAAAGCTGAGGTCAGGTTAGCAAGACATCCAAAAAAAACCATATGTTGGGATCTTGGTGGTCCCTGTGGTTCTGGTAATGCTTTCTTTGATCATTTCCCCACCATTCTCTCTCTTCTCTTTTTCTGGAAGTCCTCTTAGTAATATGTTAAGCTTCCTGGATTGATCTTGTAATTTTCTTATGTTTTCTCTCCTCCTCGTCCTCCCTTCTGGGAGATTTCCTGGACTTTGTCTTCCAACCATTTCACTAATTTTTATTTTGGCAAATTGTATTTTTAATTTCTAAATCTGTCCTGTTCATTATAGCATCTTGTTCTTGCTTCACAGACGTAGTGTCTTCCCTCCTCTCTCTGCAGAAATAAATGCGAAGTGAAGCTTTCTTCTGTGTCAGTGTCTCCTCTGCGTCCTTTCGTTTTGGAGTCTTTCCTCAGATGTCTCTTCATACTGACCTACCCGAAACACAGCGAGAGCTCCGGGTGGAGAGCGAGGCTGCTGACTGCTCGGCTTCACTGTAGGGTGTCCTGTGGCTTCTCCCTTGAACCCCACTGACCTTTTCTGTAGAGTGGTTCAGTTTCTCCCGACAAGACTCAGCCTCTTGGTGTCTGTGTGTGTGTGTGCACCCAGGGGTCTAGGAACCCAGGCTGTGAAATTACCCCTTTCAGCCTGTCCCCTGCCCTCCCCTGCGTGTCCTCTCTCTGGCCATTCCCCAGGCTCTAAAAGGCTCGTGTCCAACCCCCTCTCCGCTATGTCACTCCTCATCCCTCTGCTTTCCAACTTCATGTGTGGGCTGTGAGGTTGCTAACTCTGCATGGTTTCTGAAGTTTGTGTTTCTGTTTTTTTTCCTTATAGTTTTGTAGACATTTCAGAGATAAGGGCAAAAGGTCTTTTTTCCCACCGTCTTGAAATCAAACTTCTGTTCACGTTTCATAAACAATATTAATTTAAAAAATATATAAAAGCAATCCATGTTTATAGTTAAAACAAAAGGCTTCCCTT
Organism: Diceros bicornis minor; assembly: GCF_020826845.1. NCBI lineage: Eukaryota > Metazoa > Chordata > Mammalia > Perissodactyla > Rhinocerotidae > Diceros > Diceros bicornis. Next base: position 11,135,273 of record NC_080755.1, on the reverse strand, counting down.
TAGAGGAAGAGTGATTGGCCTGTGCCAGTTGACTCTAGATTTTTGCAAAGGCTTCCAGAAATGTTATATGCATATGCAAGTATGTGTGCGTTTTTTTCTTTTATTAAACACAGATGGGATCATCTGTGTATACTGTCTTGTGTCTGTCTTTTTTCTACTTTTTTCTACATTATCTTGAAAAGTATCTTCTTGTGGGTTAGCCATATAGCACTGAAGTCTTAATCCCTGAAGGATTTGAGGGCTCCTTGCAGATAAGCCCTGCGTTTGTAAAGGCGGTGGGTGCCGGACAGAGCATCCTGTACTCTGGGGCAGACTGTAGACTGCCCCTGGGTATCTATCTCCTGAGACACTGTCTGAACCCTTTCTCCACTGACAGCCTCTTGTTCCACTTGTAGGTAACTCTGTTCCAGTCAAGGTAACTCTGTATAACCTCAGAGAGGCAACAATGGTGTAAAAATTGTCACGTAGAGAGTTCTGTTCTAGAGGGAAACATGGACATTTGTGATCTTGGAAACCACACATTTTTGAAGCAAGGGTAAGAGTCTCAGAGGTGGTAGATTCTCTTGAATCCTCTCCAATGGGTAGGGTGTGCAGGCGTCCCTGGCGTAGTTTTGGAGGAAGATTGCATTTTTAGGGCAAGGACAGTTGTAAATGTCAGTTATTTGGCCACTTTAAATTTTTGGTGGCTTGAAGTGGAGTAAAAGTAAGCACATGCATGTGTGGGTTTTTTATTCTCCTATGCTTTCCATTATAAATAAATATATATTTTTTTTCTTGAGGGGGTCAGTCATTAAGTAAGAAAGTGGTAGTGATTATTTGCAAAATTTGTTTAGTGTAAAATAGTTTGGCTTTGTAACTTTCATTTTGGTCTGGAAGTGGATTCAGTATTTATTTGTACAACTGTTCACCATAAGCACAAAAGCAAATGCTGTATGATAAAATATCATGAAAGCTGAGTGCAAATAGCCATGTGAAATTTAACCTTGATTTCTGATTTGAGAAAACAGTCAAAAGCTCAACTTTAATCATGTAATATTGTTTCATAGTGAGTATCTGTCAACACTGCTATTGCACTGATGTTCAGCAGGTACCCCCAGCACTTGGAGGGCGGCCTCATTTCCTGAGGTGCCCTCTGGCAGAAGTTTTAGAACATCAGCATGATGGGACCTGACAGAGGCCTTCTTCATCTTACGTGTTTAGATGTGGACACATCCCCCTGGGAGGTTCCTCAGTGCTGTTCTCTTGGCAGGGTCGCGAGGCCTTGGAGTGGGTGATTGGCCGACTTAACATGGAGTTGGAAGGTCTCGGGGCCCCAGCCTGCGCCAGAGTGTGAAGCAGTGGCGGACTGCAGCCTTCGGGCTCCCTGTGCCCAGGACACGGAGACAGAGGCTGAGCAGCAAGTTGATGGGCGTTCATCACCCACCCTGGGCTGTGGGGCTGCACACACTCGCTGGACACTTGGTTTGCCAGAAGGAACATTTGGGATCAGTGTGTGCCTAGAGACATTTAGGAAGGGGCTTCCAGAAAGGGAGTGAATTTGCTCCATCTTGGCATATAGCTTACCTTTACCTTTTTTTTTTTTTTGGTGGAAAGGTTTTATTTACTAAACAAGAAGTTAATTTATTTTTTATTTTTTTATTTTTTAATGTTTGTTTTTTTTCTTTGCACAGGGAAAGATTCGCCCTGAGCTAACATCTGTTGCCAATCTTCCTCTTTTTTTTTGCCCCCTTCCCAAAGCCCCAGCGCATGGTTGTATAGCCTAGCTGTAAGTTGTTCTAGTTCTTCTATGTGAGCTGCCGCCACAGCATGGCAACTGACAGATGGGTGGTGTGGTTCCGCAACCGGGAAGTGAAACTGGGCTGCTGAAGCAGTGAGTGCCGAACTTTAACCACCATGCCATCAGGGCTGGCTCACAAGAAGTTAATTTAAATCTTTGATATCCCTTCCCCAGAAACCAAAGTATCAGTGAAAAAGCGAATAACTTTCTCACACTCTATAACCTGCCAACCTTCAAATAGAAGTTTCTTGTGGGTTTTGATCCTCAAGTTTGCTGTGAACATAGACCGTGGATATTCCCCTTTGCTTTCGCAGAAAGAAGGCTGTTTCAGAGGGCTGGAGCAGTGTTTCTAAACATCTGAGAGCCTGAGGTTTGCTTTGGGAGCTTGTTAACACTACAGATTTCAGGCCGTCAGCCGCAGGGATTCTGCCAGGTCTGGGCTATGGCTCGTCACATCAGGCTGGGAGCTCACCAGGCCGAGGAGCACTGACCCTTCCAGCGAGTGCTGGGTACGGGCCTCTGCCCCTGTGCCCTGCCGCTGACCTGCCAATACTGGAGCTTCGTGTTCTACAGATGTCACAGCTGTTCTGCATGCGCACAATTTATTTACCAGATTTTATCTTTCACTGACCACAGACTTTAGATTTAATTTACGAGATGAGTTTTTAATTATATGTATATAGCAAGTAACATGAAGCATCCCTATTTCATTTTAGTTTCTGAACGTGAAATGGGACACAATTTTCCTTATTTATGTTTTAACCAAAGCAACCAGTTTTGTTTTTTAGAGGAGAAATGAGTACCAGGAGAAACTAGTTATTTTGATAATGTCATATTGCTTGCCTAAAATTTTTTTTGCCAAAAGCATAAAAGTAAGTCCGGAATTCTTCTGCCTTTCTGTAGTTTCCAGTGTTACATCCCTGTTATTGTGGCCCTTGAGTTTGGTAGGAATAAAAGTTGAATGCACTAGTTACTGTGTTGACTCTTCAGATAAACCAGAAGTTACTGGAATGATGGTCAAGGGCAAGCTATTCTCTTGGAAGCTGGGCTTTCCAGAGCTGTGTGAGCCCACCAGGCCACCTGGTGGTCTGTGTGTCAGTGCCTCCCTTCTGGTTAGGGAGCTAATGCCATACTGTTACCATAGAAGCAGTGCAGGAGCTCTCTGGAATCAGAGGCTTCCCTTTTCGTAGGAAAAGCGATGGTCCTGAACATTCTTTGAAGACTCTTCCACCCATTTGGCATTAGAACCAACTATAACTCTCTCTGTCCGATTCGACCAGTAGCTTTTTGGCTTCTCAAGAGTGGGCGCCTGTTTGCCTCTAGCATTTCTGTCCTCCTGTTAAGGAAGGGGTGGGCATGCTTTGATAGAGGAGTTAACTGCTAGGTGTCTGTGCTATGAGTTCCATGTTTTTTCCTGAATAGTCTTTCCTAGCAGATCTCTACGTACAGCTGAGCCTTAGTGAATGCCTAATATATTAAAAACAGATCTTCGTAGGTTTACGATTTCAGTATCCAAAGAAAAGGCAGGGTTATTCTGGTGACCTTGGTGCCTAAGGAGAGCACCCTTTGTGAGCCAGCTGTTGGATTACAGGTGTGCAGGAGTAAACCTGGGCAAGTTACATGACCACTGCACTTCAGTTTCCTCACCTGTAAAATGCAGACGCTGATACCTACCTCAAAGGATCAAACCAGAGAGTGGATGTGACACAACTCAGTGCGGGCCTCGTGGCACCCAGTCTACGGTGATGTTCCTGCTTGTCTTGGCCCATCGCTGGGCTGCAGAGTCCCTGGGGGGAGTACTGGGCTTCACTGATGAAACATATATATATTTTTTCTTCTTTTCTTGGTGAGGGAGATTGGCCATGAGCTAACATCTGTTGGCAATCTTCTTTTTGCTGAGGAAGATTGGCCCTGAGCTAACATCTGTGCCCATCTTCCTCTATTTTGTATATGGGATGCCGCCACAGCATGGCTTGATGAGTGTTGTGTATGTCCACACCTGGGATCCGAACCTGCAGACCCCAGGCCACCGAAGCTGAGTGAGCGAACTTAACCACTACGCCACTGGGCTGGCCCCTGGAACATACGTTTTTAGCGAGGGTATTTTTTTTTTTTAACTTTTATAATCACTAGTAAGAGTTAACTGTCAACAGTAAAAAAGGCAAGTAGTGAGAAATTAATGATCTTTATAGAAATATAGAAATTAATCTATGCTTGTGTTTTTGGCTGTTATAGGACAGTTTGCTTAGGGCAGGGTCAGCAAACTACAGCCTGTGAGCTAAGAATGGTTTTTGCATTTTTCAAGGGTTGTAAGTAAAACCCCTACACTCAGAAGAGTATGCGAGGGAGACCAAATGAGGCCCACAAAGCCTGAAATATTTATTATCTGGTCCTTTACAGAAAAAGTTTCTGTGAAGCCAACCCCTTTCTTAGAGATTCCATTGCATCTCTCAATCAACATAAATAAAACTAAATTTGGTCCCTTCCACCAAACTGCTCTCCTTTCCTCCATTTCTAATTAGTCTATTTCCATTGCCCAAATACAAAACCTGAGTTATTTAAGACTTCCTCCTGTTCTTTCCCTCTAGCCATTTGGAAACCAGATACTCCTTTAAAAGGTCTCAGACCAATGCTGTCTTCTCATGTTCACTGTCCCAGTCTGCTTTTAGGTGCTTATTGCCTGGGATAACCAGCTTCCAAGACAGCCCCCAAGGAGGCTGCCTCATGGTGATCACACTTGCATGTGGTTTTCTCCACATTGAGCAGGCTGACCTGTTGGGTCAGTGGAATAGTGCAGAATATTCCGTGATGGTGTGTGACTTCCCAGGTCAAGTCATAAAAGACATTGCGGCTTGGACCTTGCTTGCTCTTGCATCACTTGCTCCGGGACAAGCCAGCTGCCATGTTGTGAGGACACTAGAGGAGCCCGACAGGAAGGTCCACACAGCAAGGGGCTGTGTGAGGGAGCCATTTTGGAAGCGGACCCTCTAGCCCCAATGAAGCCTTCAACTGACTGCAGCCCCAGCTGACATCTTGACTGCAACCTCCTGAGACCCCAGGCCAGAACCACCCAGCTAAAGCTGCTCCTGATTTCCTGACCCATAGAAACTTGTGATATAATAAATGTGTATTGTTTCAAGCCACAGAGTTTTTGGGTAATTTGTTTTGCAGCCGTCGATAACTTATATTTCACCTTATACTAAATTTGTACAATCACCTTCTAACTGGTCTCCATTTCATTCTGTTCCATGTCTTGTTGTCAAATTACTTGAAAACAATCCTGTCATAACTTTCTTTGATTAAAAAGCTGGAGAGGTTTCTCATTCCTTTTTGGAAAAAGTCAAAACCAAGGTCTAGGCATTGGCCCAGATGATTCCAATGCAGGTGGTCATCAGGTTGCACTTTGGGAAATACTGGGTCCTCTTCCTCTGAACCCACTTTAAAATCTACTTCCATAAAGGTGTCCTTGACTGACACCAGCTCACAGGTTACTGTAAATTCCTAGAGGTTTATATTGCCTTGGACTATTTTTTTTTAACTGTTCACATATGTATTTGTTTAAAGTACACTGCTTTAGAGTACCCAGCCTTGAACCAGTTTCAAGTTCTCCAGGAGCCAAGGTGAGACGTTCTGTTTTGCGTGCACAGTTCTGGGCATTCATTAAGTACTTTGGTGAATTGAGGACTGGGCTCAGAATCACAGCAGTTAGTAGGAAAAGCAGCTGGAAATGCAGCAGGTTACGAGTACAGCTTTGGAAGTGGAGAGAACTCAGGTTTGATGCTGGGCTACTGGTTTGACCTTGGGCAAATGACCACCTTGCTGTGGTCACGTGCTGTATAATCACATTTCGGTCAACAACAGACTGCATATACAACGGTGGTCCCATAAGTACCGTATAGCCTAGGTGAGTATAGGCTACACCATCTAGGTTTGTGTAAGTACACTCTATGACGTTTGCACATCAGAACGTATCCCACCGTTAAGTGACACATGACTATATTTCAGTTTCTCATCTATAAAAGAGGATATGAATAGCACATACTTCAGAGTTGAGTATCAAAGAAGATAATGTGGCTGAGAGTGCTTAACTCAGTATCTGATACAGAATAAGTGCTCAATAACTGGTAGCAATTATTAGCTACTGAAAATCAGCAAAATATTTTTTAAATTATGTATTAATAGTAACACACAGCACAGACTAATATCATATATATGAATACCTAATATCATATCTGCATATATTTCCTTTTATTGGTCAAATTGTTTTAATATGACAAATTCGAAATAGTTTAATATTTTTTATTTTTTAGTTGGCACATCAATTTTAATCAAAATGCTATGATTGATTACTACTAAGAGTTAACTACCATACCGTAAAAGAGTCAAGTAGTAAGAAGTTAGAGAGTAAGAACTCAGTACTGATAAACGCATAATTTGCATTTTTGTAGCAGCTTTGATTATAGGTCTCCAAGGTCTGTATACATCTGCATATCAATCTGTTAATGGGAAAAAGCTGGGTCAGGAGGCAGGGCTGTGCAAGGTGACTCCACTGAGTAGCTCTGGAAGCAGAAGGGCGCCCAGAGAGGAATGTGGATGAGTGGCGTTTACAAGAGTGGGGTAGGAAACCCAGACTGGCAAGTAGGGTTTCTGGGAGCTCCAGGTCAACCGTGTTAATGGCATGAGCTGCTGACTCAAGCTTCTCTATTCTAATTAGCTACTTCAGGGCTGCAGTGATTTGTTGTACTCCTAACTTAAAGGAAAAACATAAGGGCTGTATGTGGCATTTATCTGTTAGAGAGCATGGATAATCCACTACGTCAACTGTTTTGAAGACATGTTTCTATCTTTGTATTTCTCTCTCTTTGTATATCTCTTATTCTCATTTCCATATTGAACCTGCTCATTCATTAATTCACTCCACAAACATTTATTGAGCACCTGTTACATGCCAGATATTTTTCCAGAAACTGGGGATATGGTAGTAAAGAAGTCTGACAAAGGTCCGGGTCTTCATGGAACAATGTAGTAGGTTAAGCGCTAAATGCAATGGAGAAAAAGAAAATGCAGAAGGGAGAAAGGAGTAGGAAGTGTTACAGAGAGATAGGAGAATTAAGAGGCTATTTAAGGCAGCCACTGGGAAAGGAGAGTAGGTGCCTTCTGTAGAGCCACATTAGGCAGAACCAGGGAGTAAACAATGGGAGTAAATTACATAAGGGCTGAATTTCCCAACTATTAGACCTGTTCAATGACAGAAACTCGCAGAGAGTAGGTGTCTGCCTGGTCCTGAACATGTTTAAAAGAGCTGAGAGCTTGCCATTGGCTGGAGGGTGGACTGAATGGCTTCTTGGGTCACTTTCAGTTATGAAAGTCAACAGTAGAGATCAATTTGGTGAAGCGAGCTCAGGCAGTGATGAGGTCTACAACACTGAGGGCCAAAGAGACAAGCTTCTTGGCTAGGGATCCCATTACTACTCATGAGAGGTGTATATACTGGGGGCTCCCTGTAGCTGTGCTAAGTATTTCTTTGACCAAGCTGGATAACAAGAGTTCTCTGTATTTTTGTTTCCTTCTAATGCAATTTAAATAGTCTGTAATATGTAGTTGCCCCTATAGTTACTTGCTTCTCTTTACGTCTCCAACGGAATACACATCCCACTGTGGGAACAGACTTACCAAGAAAGACAAGTTCTTTCCATTGCGCAGCGTTGGGAGATGAACCACCAGTAAGCGGATGTTGCTGATGCCAAACAGCTGGTGCAAAGGGGTTTGTTTTTTGTCTGTTTTTAATATATGTCAACTCATCTTTCTGCAGTTTTTCTTTTTAATTTTGGGAGAAGGACTCAGGTTCTTTATAGCAATTAGTAAAGCTGAATTTGCCTCCCCACGTTTAAAATAAATGCAGCATATTTTGCACTTTTTCTTGCATTCATGTAACATACATAAGCAGGTTTGTCATCCACACAGAGAAATACTATTTAGAAAAAGTATCAGTCATTTCACTTTCACCTCAGTAAAAGGGCTGGCTTGGATGCACAAAGATTTTCTTAATTTCTCATTACATTTGACTCAAGTTCTCAGTTATTTACTGGTCTGTGTAACACTGGTTGTTTGATCGAGTGTGTTCTCTCTCTCTTCTGGTTAAAAGTGACCTAAGAGACCACTTTGACCAATACCCTTGTTTTAAAATTGAAGAAATTGAAGTCCATAAATGTTAAGGAACTTTCCCAACGTCAGACAGCTGTTTTGCTGCCGAGCTGAAGCCTAGTTTAGTTAGAACCATTTCAGATACTGGAAACCAGGTATTGCTGAAAGAATCTGCTTCGCTAATTACAGATGGTTTTTTTTTTCAGTTGTCAGACTGAAAGCTCTTGGCTCCTAAAAAGTCCTTTTTGCTAGTGAACACCATTTTGGAACAGAGTGACACCCAGTTCTTACTATGAAGGAGGTGTGTCTACCACTGGCTACACCTGGAGGAATATTTTAGGCTGTCAGAGGAGTCACTTGGAGGTGGGAGTGTCCAGCTGTTTACACCCACAGTGCTTAGTCCAAGCTTATATTCTGTGGATCTGACTTCTGAAATGACCTTAAGATTGTGGTAGGATGACCTGAGGGGCTTTTTATCTTGTCATGGTCCCTTCCTTGGCGGGCAAGCTGAAATCTTAGGCTTCTTTTCTCTTTGGGATGTCTAAGATCAAAGTTTCTTCCCTTTAAAAGTAGAACTTATTCTGTCTTCTGTTTACATGTTTAGGTTGTATACCACAGTGGCTGCCTTGTTCAGAAGATTTACCTGTGCAGAATCGTGCTGTTCCTTCTCCTTCTCCCACAGGCTTTCCTATAGCTTTTATACTGTTTGCTTAGCAACTTGATATTCAGGTCAGCTCTACAGAAATCCTCAATTCCTCTTTGGCATTTCCACTCTCTGAAACACTGTTGCTCCTGGGAAGAGTTGGGATGTGACCTTCTCTGCTGTGTCACTCTAGGCAAAGGGACTGGGGGGGTAGGTAGGTCAGGAAACAACAGATGATTCTTGCAGTCACAAGGGAACTCTAAGGCAAAGATGAATATATAGAAGGGCAAGCTTGCTCAAGGCTGTCCCTCCTTGCTAGCCACACCTGAGGGAAGGGAGCGCTCCTTTTTCTTCAATTCACAGATGATCAGATTTATTAGAGCAGCTTGCAAGAGCATTCCTAGCACACAACCCCGTCTGGCCTTCTAGGCGGCAAAAGAAACCTGAACACTAAGTTGTGTCAAACTTGGCATAGGTTCAAACATCCACATGATTCTTTAGCTCTTAAGCCCCAGGGACATAAAGGAACTTCTTGATGCTCCATTTTTCAAGGGCCCACTTTTCAAGAGCTGTGTCATGTCAGTTCTGAAGACCTTTTATTTCCAATGCTTCAATACTGTTGTAGTGACTCAGATTCTGCCACCAGCATAAAAATCCAACAGCAAAGACAGAGCTGCAGAATTTTTTGCAGAGTAAGATTTATTCTAAATACATAAAAATCATATACATTTTAATGGAATGAGCCAGAATAATAGTGCAAATTCAATCTGCCAGGAAATTGCACCTGAATGCTTAATTAGGGTAGGAAAAAGTAGGTTCTTAGCTCTTAAACTTTTTTGGGTGGGCAAAGGGAGATGTTTCTAGACATGGACCTTTGGCTGACAAGAGGAAAGGAGGAGCATTATAATGAATATTTGTGTGTGTGTGTGTGTGCCTGCACATTCTGCAGAGATAGCAGAACTGGAGTCTTTAAACACATCATATGTGCAATCAAGCCCTTTCCTAAAAGTAGTTCTCTTTATGGAATTCTAGAAATGATTTACAGCTAACTATATATCTTTTCCTCCACGGGAGCTGGGAAGGAAAAAGATGATATAGTTAAATAAGAATTACCCAAAGCTTTCCCCTTTATGGTATCTGAATTTTCTTTATCTCTAGAATCCAGGAAGCATGAGGCAAGGACTCTAACTTAGACTGAGAAAGTCAGTTGAACATTTGGATTATGAGCTAGACACACACAAAAATGTCTAGTTATACACATCTCACAGAGAAACTTCAGTGGAAGGAGATCCTAAAATATGTCTGGCAAATAAGGGACTAGCTTATGTAAATGAATTAATATCAAACTCAATATTATGTAATATTTAAGATATGTAAATATCTCAGATGATGCTATTTAGTTAACATAAGAACTTTCCTAAGTTCATTCTAGGTTTAATCTTCCTAATTTTTTCTCAAGAAATTTAAGTACAACAAGTAATTTTCTTATCATGAGACATTTTGGGAATATATCCCTTGAAGAATTCTATTTAGAAAAAATACATAAAAGCTTTATCTTTCTATACACAATTTGTCTCCATATATGTGACTTCTTATATAAATGTTATTTACTATTTATAGAATTTTGATTTTCTACCTTGTTGAGGTGAAAAAGGAGTCACGGCTGCTTGGTAAGACAGCAGAGTTATGGTGGTGGCTCCATTTTTATTTATTTTCTCAGTATGGTCCTTGTTAGACTGTATTTCTCAAACTGATCGTAAGCTGCTGACGATAAAAAGTATCTTGCCTGCCCAGCCTAGGTGGTTTCTGACAGCTAGTTACCAAGAGACATCACCATTTTACAATAGGAACTCAACACAGAAGGTATGATGGAAAGCCATTTTATTTTTCTCTAGATAAATTTTAAAATAAAAGACTTTAATGGAAAACATTTAGTACCGTCATGTCACCCTGAATGCCAGCAATACCTTGATTTTTATACACACAGGAAGCCATGTCAAAGTCCAGTCAGTATATACATTTCTCCACGGCCCTTCAACACTTTTGCATGTAAAAAATTTTCTGCCATTTTGCTTTAGCAAATAGCAACATAATTTAAAACTTTCATATCTCCTATGTGACACCTAAAATCCAGTCCCATATTTATTAATACAGTTAGAAAAATAAAAGCCTTAAAAAATTCATGGTATCAGTTCACGATGCTAATCACATAATCGCTTCAAATGTAAGATCATTTTTAAAACTCCTACATAACAACTTTCTAGTTTAATTTGAAAGGCTTAAGACCTGGACTCTAGTAAGACTGTTAAGTCAATGTATGTATCAATTACTTGATTTAATTTTTATTTGCCTTGGGAGAGTTAATTCCCATTGTCCACTGAATGAATGCCTTTCCAATATTAATAAATATATTACAGTATTTACAAGCATTCTTATCTACTGTCACTGACAGAAAGTAAGCCATGGGGAAGGAAACAAAGATATCCCAACAGGGTTAGTTCGTGAGGTATCGGACAAAGGGAACAGGTGCTGAGCCTGGAGGGAGTTAGGTGAGAGTTAGGGGATGTGCGTAGGGAAGACTGCTCAGGTGTGCACATGAGCTCTAAGACACATCAGGCTCCCACCGAGACCAGCCAGCCAACATTTTTGTTGTTCTTGGATCAGAAGTAAATGCAGAATAGCTGGAAACCAGGACAAAGAGGAACACTACAAAGGTGTGTTATTTTAGTAGTAAGAGGAGGAAGATAGGCTGTTAGTGAATTATTCTCTGGAAATTCTCTAATTCAGTTGAGGTGTTGGGTACATGTCATAGATAAGGAAGGGTTAAATGCAAGAAATTGTTTTGGCACGAAAAAGTGATGCTAATTTGATTGCTACAATTTTAACTGTGCCATGTGCCCTTTTCTTACACTACTTTCGGCAAACTGTCTCAGGTAGACATACCATCCATTTGACTTTTTTAATGCACTTGGCAAACCTTGTTAATGCTGTTGAAGGCTATACATTCTAATGCTCTGGTGAGAAGTGATCATAATGCCCAAATCAGCCTATACTGTATCATAAACCTGAAAGTGTGAAGTCAAAGATTGAGATGTGCTAGATATTTGCCTTGTGAATGTGGATGAAATTCTCATTTTGGGGGTTTAGTTTCTTATGTTTTAATAACAACAGTAAACTAGTCATTCTTTTAAAAAGCACACTGTCTTAGGTCATGTCTATATACACAAAACAACTACCATTCCCTCTCCCTCGCACCCTTTCTGGTAGCCGTTTCGAGGCTCAAGCCTGGGGCCTTCAAGGGTGTGGCTCCCACCGAACCATCTGGGTATAGAGTTCAAATAGTCCTTTGGAAAATATTATAAATGAGATTCGCCCCATGTAATGTTTAAAGCTCTTGAGTGTTTAAAATAATTTAAACATTTGCATAATTAATAAGGGTTCTCTGGTGGTCCACTTAACATGCAAATACAGATGAATTGTTAACATGCATTATTTTAGTCAACTGGTGAAGTTTATTTCATAAGTATAAGTAATTTTAAGCCATTTACTAAATTGGAAATTTCAATCCATTAAAAACTACTTCCAGAGCAGTTTCGAGGTATTACTGTTAATCTAATATAGAAATGTTACTATACTTTGATGTGTAAAAAATGTGACTGCCATGCCTTTTATTAAATGGTGCTGTCATAGTGTTGACTACAGATGTGTCCTGTAGCTTTTAGGAAATTATTGTGCACGTGTATTAACTGATTTCCCAAACATTAATAGCAATTTGATTGGCTGGTCATTTCTAAGCATACCAAAATAATAAAGTATAGCCCATGGTATGGACCAATCAAGCTGAGAAATTTCAGGTGTGCAGTGCTACCCTCCAACCTACCTTCATCAAAAACCCATCCTACTCACTCAAGTCATTTACAAGGAAAATTTGTGCAAAAAGCATCCAAAAAGCCTATCAGCAGGTTAATATTCTTGTAATTTTAAAAGAACTAGACAATGTTCTTCTTTTAAAATTCATTTATAAAAATAAATAAATTCCAGTTTGAGACCTTAGGTACCAGTTTGTGGCTCAATTTAGTTGTGATGGCTAGACTATAAAGTTATGAAAAACATAGTTGAAAATAGATGAGCTCTGGCTTATTCCTTGCAGTGTGGCGCAGTAGCTGGCACCCTATTCTGTCACAACCCTTTCCATAGTTAACCAAAATACACAACTTCTTGACAAACTTTTATCTTTCCTCTGTCCCGCAACCCCGACAAAACTTTAATTCTTAGACCTCCATTATAAAACTACAAGTAACCATAATACATTCAAGATAGGGAATGAAAATCTGTCACCCGCTCAGAAGAGGGATCCATGACACCAGGGCAAACACAGCAGCTCAGAGGAAGTGGTCTCCCATGTGGGTGTACAGCTTATTCAGATGTTCTGCACTAGAATGCAGGCATCGAGTCCCTCCTGTAGTCTTTATCTCAGAGCAACAATAATTTAAAATCAGTTTGATAGTATGAGCAAATTCTTCTGGGTTTTGTGCTATGAGATGGTAAATCACCTGCCCCGCCTCCAGGCATCTGGTGTGTGGCAGGGCTCTGGATCACTATGTACATTAGATAGGAACACTGTCAGGTGGAAGTGCCAATATGACTTACTGCGTAGAACTGTGCTAACATCGACACCTGTGTTAGGCTGATTTCTCACATGAGAAGCTTTTTGCCTTAGTCAGAAAATTATTTGAGGAACAGTAAGGAACTGAACTAAGGAAAAAGTTTCTGGCCTCCAAATCCACACACAACACAAAAGCAGATTTCAAACTATTGTCCTCTCAGTGCAATTGAGCAATTGGCTGACCTGTCACATATCATCAATCGATATGAACACAGCATTCAGTCTGTGGAACAATGTGATGCAGCAAAACCCTGATCTAATGCAAATTCAAGCTGATTAAATAAAACCACGGCAAGGAGAGACAGTCCAGCTCAGTGTTCTCTCGCGCTAATGCCGACTCTGAACACAAAAGCAACTGAAAGGCACAAGGCTCAGATTTCATTGATAGTCCTTTCCGAAGGGCAGTATTCCGAGGGGCCTGGTGAGGACATATAGAAAGACTGTGTTTTCCTTTTTAATCGGGCTCTTTTGTTGGCCAACACCAGGCTACGCCGGCTTGAACTGATGATTTCCGAAATAAACTTTTTGCAGTCTACACACACCTCCATGGTACTCCAGTCCTCCATTAACTCTTTAGGAAATTGTAGTTCTTCATCTGATTTGTCCACAGACTTAGATTTTGAGAACCTGGAAAAAACCAAAATGTTTAAAACATCCAGTATTGTTTACTTATAATTCTACTGCAATACTAAGAAATTATGTGCAAAAAAATTGATTTGTTGTCAAAATATTATGGGACGGGTATGATTTAGTCATGTCATGTTCCTCCAAAGAAGAATTCCTACATGGAGACAAGGTTCAAAATACTTTTTTTTTTTTAAAAAACCAGGAAACATGTTTTATTAAGAAATAATACTGGAAACTCTTAGCATCTCTTCAAGAATTTTTGGAAAATAGGATATTCAGAGTATTCACCTGATTACCATACACATACAGATTGTGAACTTGCATAACTAAAGTGAAATAAAGTACATGTTGCTAACATCCTACTGATTCAGAAGGGACTTCAAGTTCTTTCTCCAGTGACTCCCTGTCATGGTTAATGAACATTAGTTAACTGTAGATGGTAGATCAGACTATAGGAAATGGAAGTAAATTTATTTTAATCCTATGACACATCCTGAAAAATTATCTTTGGGCCAGCTTTCTTGTCATTTTTGTATTTATCAAATATGCCTCCCCCTCCCCAACAATTCTCTCTGTTTGGGTGACTGATGGGATTCCAGAGAGCTGGAATTAATTAGACCATCATAATAAATGTTTTTGGGTAATTTTCTGAAATAACTAGGAAACATTTACTATTTTAATTAAACCAAATAGGAACGTAGGTTCAGAGTAAGTACAGAAAAGAACAACAGTTTATTATTTGCACTGCCTTGAGCCCACGATGACATTCCACAATCAGAGGCCAGCATGGAACAGTAGTGTCTCAGAGCAGAGAGTCGAAAGCACAGGGGCAGCAGTGTTAGGCACAAGTGACTTGCTGGGCTCACAGCTTCCTTGCCTCACAGTCCGCAGAGACATGACATGCAGGAGTAGCTGTCGTCCAGCATTTAACATGAATGCCAGTGTCTCCGCACCCAGTGGGTGGCTGGTGCGTCAAACCATAACCATCTCCGCCTTGTCAGTGTGTGACCGTGCTGGCCTGACCTCCTTCCATCTTTCTTAAGGACCAACACTAACCCTACTCTGTATTAAATGCAAAGGGATTGATATTCAGGCAACTTTTTTTTTCTTTTAAATTACCAGCTCTTGGCATAAAGCTTTATTTCTGTCTTTACAATAGGAAAGGAAGCCCAAGTTATTGCAGACTGTTGTAAACACAAAATTAAACAGATTTTCTTTCAAAATTAAAGAAGAAAGATTAGACTGTTACGTGCAAGTTTTCAACTCCATTGAAAAGAAGGACAGTTTTAAAGATGACTTTCAAAGGATACGAAAGTAATTATTTTTAAAGTAGAAAAAAAAACCTATGAGATTAAGGGTATCCTTCAAGTAGCTCACCATTATCCCTTGACAAGTTACCTTTGGGAAGTTTTGGAGATTCATGTGCAAGTCATAACTATATTACAACCAACCAACTCACCAATCAACCCAAATTCCCTTGACCCAAAACCCTACCACGTCACCAGAGTCCTCAAGAATAAGGAGCATTCTTCTTTTACGAAGTATGTTCTGTAATGCCCCTCGCTCACCTGGCAATGCTCCGAAGTGGCCGATGGTGGCCAGTGGAGGGTTTTTCTGGCCTCATACAACTTTCCCCTCTTTGCAAGGCAGAAGGTCCCAATGAAAAGATAGGCAGAGTGGAGTATGGCTTGGAGGGCAGCCGCATCTATTAACCCAAATAAAACTGAGAATGAGCAGTACTGTTAAAGAGGCAGAGTCATTGAAATTAACACAAGTTATAATTTCACCAAGCTTAGCTTACCTTTTTGCAACACTGTGAGCACACCGGCCTGTATACAAAATCAGAAGTGTTACTTGGCATGATACCATGGATGCGACTGGAGAGTTAGAGAAGCCAATGGCTACCTGGTTGTGAATTTCTACAATAAACTGCAAAAACTCTCTGGTTCTTCTATCAGAATATAACAAACTGATACAACTGTGGATTGCCAAAAAGACAATCAATCTGTAAAACCTAACTCTTACACTGTTTCCTATAAAAGGATCAAGTTATATCCGTTTGGAATTTTCTTATTTGTCCTTCCAGGGATCACATGATAATCACATCTATTTTTTTCTGTTCAAACATGATATATTATTATTAGAATTATCTAGGTTATGTAAAACAAATACATGCAGAGAAACATTTTCCAGGTTTAATATTTGTTTGCTCTACTCTTTTGAAGAAATCAGTATTCCTAACCTACAAGCACAGCACAATGTGATAACAGATTGGGTCATTTCTAGTATTATTCCTGTGTAGAAAAGTGATGAAACAATGAAGGTAACCAGTATTTCTTTAACTATTGTCATCAATTACAAAAAACCTTACCTCTTACAGAACTGACAGGTATAAGACCAGGTGAAGAAGGAAAATCTCCTAGTTCGGCAACAAAAGCAAAGCTAAAAAACACAAATTTAAAAGGAGAAAAAAAGCATCGCCAGTAGTTAATTTCCTAATTTACATGTTTGAATACACTTTACATTTATATATTGGGGAAGTTTAGTAGACAGAAGGAAGAAGACAATTTAGAAACCCTGTTTTTATGTTTGGCTCTGAATAATTATAATTTGGCTCTGTATTTAATTATAATTTTATTTATTTATTTACTTTTATTGAGGTGACATTAGTTTATAACATAAATTTCAGGTATACATCATTATATTTTGATTTATGTGTAGACTACATCATGTTCACCACCCAAAGTAGAAAAAAAAGTAATTGCCATCTGTCACTGTACACATGTGCCCCCTTACCCCTTCACCCTCCCCTCTCCACTCTTCCCCTCTGCTAACCACTGATCTAATCTCTGTGTCTATGTGTTTGTTTGTTGTTGTATATTATTTTATTTTATTTATTTATTTTTATCTTCTACATGAGTGAACTCATACGGTATTTGGCTTTCTCTGTCTGACTTATTACACTTAGCATAATTTTACTTTTAAAAGGTAATAAAAGGTCACAGCTCTCAAGAGTCTCACCATTATGGAAGCAATCTGAAGAAGGTTCTGAAAAAGTCTCCTCTGTTTCTCAGATATATTTTCTTTACAAATCCTTTAAAAGTATAATGACTAAATACATACATGGTTTTATGAAGGCATATCATTATTTATCATGGTTGTTTTAAACCTTCCAGTTTTTGAATTCTAAGAGAGAAACAAAAACACTCCCTTTTGTGAGCAAAGCAGAACAGGAATTGTCTACTAAAGAATAAGCCTCTTACCTCCTAAAATCGCCTACAAGTCCTGTACCATCTGGCTAGCAGACTGCTCCCTCGGGAGACCATGCCTGTGACTGACCATTCTTCTAACCCTGCTGATTAATCAACTTTAAACAGCTCTACCTTTCCTTTTTTCAGGGCGGTGTAGACATCTTTATATTGTTGGTATTTTTCCAGCTCTGCCTTCACCAGGACCTGTCGAATATGCATCACTTCCTCCACAGTGAGAGCTAGGCATTCCACTGGATAGCAGAATTCCTCCTGAAATTCAAAATTCCATATGAATAAGAAACTCCCACCCCCCCTTTTCTGGCATTGCAAAATTGTCCTTCAGATCAGACCCCTGGTTAGTAGCTTCAGAGAAGAAAAGAGGTTTCCCAGTGACCACTGGAACAGAGCTGGCTCACTCTGGGGACCACATAATTTCTAAATACACTAAGACAACAGCTGGCAGAAAACTTCTGGGGACCATGTGAAACATGTAGCTATTGAAATTTCTAATAAATGAAAGTTTCTCACATTTGTTTGGATATTTTGCCTCAAGTATTTCTATTCCATTAAGCTGAGCTATGTAATCTATGCATTGAAATCTTGAAAAAAATTTTGTTGTTCTAAACCAAATTTATGTCAGTTTTCTCCTATGATTACACAAAGACATTACTTAGTGTTATGTTGTATACTATATCTAGTAGATAAACAGCAAATCTACAACATTGGTACTGTTTTTAAAACTGGTTTGTGGTACCCAGAATAGCCAAAAGAAGGTGGTTAGTGATTTATACCGAGAAGCATTATTTAGTGGTAAGTTACATCAGCACACCTTGAAAGATCCTAATGGTATGAGCAGAACTGGAACATGTACCTATTGGTGCAGTTTATAGCCAAAAGGCAATCTCTAGAGGCTGCCCCACAGTTCTCCAGATTTCTGTTATTACTTTTAAACAACTGCTGAATGCATAGTCAGCATTGGAAAGATGTAGAAAAAATCAGAAGAATTTTACAATAAATATTTATGTTGGTTGTCTTATGTTAATGGTTTCCCTAAAAACAGCTGAGACAGTTGTTGATGTAACTGATCCCACTGAATAAAGAGCTTCATACCCATCTGCTCCCCATCTGGCCCTGCACTTGATTGGTGGATCTAATAGAAAGACAGAATGGTCTTGTGCATTCACACCCTGCCAGGCTTCACAAGGGCCATTGTGGTGTAGTGACACTGAAACTTAATGTTCTCAGTATAAACACATCGTAATTCACTCCCACACACACAATAGCGCTGCTCACAGGCATTCTGAAATCAAACAAGCCAGATGAGAAAGCACATGACCATGAAAGCAGTCAGTTTATGGAGTTTTAACATTCAGTTCTGTCTTTCAATCAGAGAAAAACAAAAACAAATCTAGGTTGCAAACTTGACAAACATTAGCATTTACTAAAAAAACGCAGTTTGAAGAACTACGGCTTCTTACTAACAATCAATATAAAATCATCTCTGTTCAGGCTAACTTAAGGAAGGTTAAATTTGCTTAAAAATGTTTTGGAAAAAAATCCTGGAATTGGATTTTTAAGATGAAGAGCTTAGTATCTGGAGGGTGGAGGGATAGTTTTTCAGAAAGATTATATCATTTGCTCTAAGACGTCTAAAATACTTTTTAAAAAATCACCACATAATTTTCTCTTTCAATGGGAAAAGATTTCAAAGATAACAGGATTAAATTGGCATGTCCAATATCTACTCTGTTTTGCTCCACCCTGAGAAATGAGTGTAGTGTCAAATGGGAACAATGCACTGCTTCTATGAAGGTTAGGCCATTAAAACTGTGCACTAGGTAAGGGTTGTTGGCTGCACACATCTGAATGATAGCTTTTCTCAGCTTTTAACATATTTCATAAGAAGTTTTCCTATGGTCATTTTTATTCATCATGGATGAGTATGACTGTGGTACATTTTCTGAAGGCTAACTACGTGACAAAATTGCTGACTTGGAACAAGATAATGTATGAATCTAGCAAATAACTAGCTAATTGCTACCTGAGAGATTTGTTGTTGTGCATGCTGGGAAGATGGCAAACAGTGCCAATTTAACTTGACAACTAGGCTGCCTAGGCTGGTAAATACTTCCGGTAGACGGGAATCCTTTTTATTTCCGGGGGTATGCTAGCACACACGATGAACCTGACAGCTTGTACTTCCTCTCCTCAGTCTTAGGTCACAAAAGGGCTTAGTCAAGCATACTTTCAACTTACTGCTTTGAACCATACGCAAATCTAGTACTTCCTAGGATATAATAAGAAATTGTGGATTTTTTTGTGTTCTTGTTCTTTTCAAAAATTTTAAGTAGATTACCCTTTAGTAAAATACTTTCCATCAGGTCAAATGCTAATGTTTTAATTCTGGTGCTTTCCCAAGGACAACAAGACTTTAATGCAACATGAAAGAAAATAATAGTTGCTAGAATAGTTTTTGTTATTTTTTTAATTGACAAAAAATATTAATTCAACAGCCCCAAAGCCAAATTAAACCCTAACAGATGTTGCTGAGATACTAATGCTCCCAAATGTGGAGAGCATTCAGGGCTTTAGCTGTGAGCAGGAGCCTCGTTCCTCTCATCACACTGGCTCAGTCCCTCCTACAGCAAGCACTGAGCTCATCTCCATGGCTAGACGGGGACTTTAAGGACTAGATCAGCACAACTCTAATTCTCTTGCTCCTCTGTGCTTCAATGTGACTTCCAAATTTAGGAAAGGGAAGCTAAATCTTAAAGAGTTTTAATAAAGATTACAATATGCTATAGGAATAGACGTGCCTATAGAACTTACTTTTACGTATGTCACTAAAATTGCTGAGTTCTTGTGGAATATTCTGGTTATATTTACCATTCAAAAGGGGTCAGAGTTAGGCAGCACAGAAATTCGAGAGTATAATGTATAATCTGGTTACTGAACCACACAGAGAAACGGGAATAGTCATATTTTATAAAGTGTCCTTGATTAGCAAAAAATTCATAAGTAGCAGATAATTGAAATTATCCAAAACAATCATTGTTTTTTGAGCTTTTAATAAACCAAGGAAGGCAGATTTAAATAAAAATAACTACTATTAAGTTTAATTACTCTTTTCTTTTTTCGAGTTCAAAACTCAAAGTGAATTTGTTGCCTAAAGTAATGTGTGGACTTAGTACACAGATATCTCTATTTGGGGACGATTGATAATAAAAATTAAATGTTGGCAGATCTTTAGTAACAGCAGGAGTAACAGGAGTTAAAATGCCATCCCTGCACGGGACCATGTACTATTCAAATGGCCAGATCTAAAAGGGAAAAAAGAACAGAGATTTATCCTGTGTTTCATGACAAATAAACAGAGAAAGGAATTTGCTCTATCTCATTTACATTCAGAGTCACTTTTATAAACCAAGATGGATAATAAAGAATAACAAGGAGACCACCTACTGGTTCATTTTTCAAGGGTATATTTAGTAAATAAAGGACCTTGGAGAGCCAGGACCCTGTATGAGGTGGAACAGGCAAGGCTGCTGCAAATACTGGTCAGCAGCTCACGTTACACCCTGGGGGCAGTGCAAGCTTCAGTACAGTCTCAGGGCTTTTTATTTCACTGAGGTTTGGAAATTATTCTTTAAAAAATTTATTCTGGGCCGGCTCCGTGGCTTAGCTGTTAAGTGCGCGCGCTCCGCTACTGGCGGCCCGGGTTCGGATCCCGGGCGCGCACCGACGCACCGCTTCTCTGGCCATGCTGAGGCCGCGTCCCACCTACAGCAACTAGAAGGATGTGCAACTATGACATACAACTATCTATTGGGGCTTTGGGGGAAAAAAAAAAAGAGGAGGATTAGCACAGATGTTAGCTCAGGGCTGATCTTCCTCACCAAAAAAAAAAAAAAATTATTCTGTATGAAAATCTCAAAAACAATGATAAAATGCAGAATTATTTAAAATATTTAAAATAACCATAACAATAAAAAGAAAACTTCAAATTTCTCTCTACAGAGAAGTAAGTGGGTTGTCATAAATAAAAACCATATAACATCCTGACCATCACAATGCAGCTTTATGAAAGGTGCTAGGGAAGAGAAAGATTCTCTGAGCCCAGGGGAGGCACATGCTATGGGTATTCTTCAGAGCTGGCAGCAGGGTGTGCAGGAAACGGGCAATGACACAACTCTGTGGGCAGTTGAGTCCCTAGTGGCTACCTGGCCTGGCAGGAGGCTGCTCTGCGAGCTGAGTGTGGGAACAAACACTCTCCTGATGGTGGAGAGGCCTGGGAGGAAAGCACCCCACTGGCTCTCTGAGTGCCCCTGCACACGGAGAGGGAGACAGCCTTCCCCCTGCTGTACAAATAGGTCACTTGAAGAGACAAACACTCACAGGTCCCTCTAATCTGATGCTGCATTTTGAGTTTGTTGTCCTTTCAGTTATTTTCCTCTCAATTGAGATCATGGTGTGATCTATGCATCCTACAAAAGATTGGAATCAATGATCAGAAGCAAAGTGCCCATCTAAGCTGTTAATTCTTGCAGAGTGCGGCAGTTGAACTATCACTGTCAAAGAGATAGAGAGAGTAAAATAATTCCCAGAACCAGCAGAAAGAGGCCAACCTTTGAGGATTTCCACCTGCTGGTAAAAGCTCTCTCACACAGATAATACATAGCCCCTGCTACCCCAAATATGGTTGCTTCAAAAGGATGAGAGCTGAGCAGAGAAGCTGTTTGTATGGTAGAAAAAAGTGGTCGGAATGGCGTCCTTGGCCATACACTGGTTATCCTAGGAACCTGAACAACAGATAAGGGAAAAGAAAATGGCAGGGGAAAAAGAAAAGGAAAAATAACGCTGAACATGAGTGACCTACAAATAGTGATTACAGAGCATGAAAGAAAAACAAAACAAAACAAAAACACCATGGAAGACATTAACAGTAGATTCCATATGCGTGTCCACGCCATCTGCATCCATATGTATAAATTGGTAATAAACCATGAAGTCATTCCTAGAGAACCTCAGAGTTCACACAGCAAAGACTTAAACTTAAGATTTTTCTACCTTGGTTGTCCTATGAACACTGAGTCTCAGGACTGGGGCTCGCTGGGAAGCAGGACAGAGGCAACTGCCTATTCTGCCTGGGAAAGCGTGGGAATGTACCCCAAGCAGGTGCTCGCTCCCCCTGGGGAAGGTACTTAAAGGCATCTTCTCTTTGGCAATCACCCTCAATCATTTGACCAAATGATGAAAAAAATTACATTTTAAACATCCTAAGGAAAGGGAGGGAGATACAATAAAAATAAAAACGAATAATAACACAGAGATTTCCACCATTTTCAGTTGAGGGGTTATAAATACAAAATGATTTCTTGTTTTCTAAAATATAGATAAAATTTTTAACTAATTATCATACTTTTTAAAATAATACTTACCAAGCTAGAGGGCACTATCACAAGTGTGATTTTATGGATTTCCCAAGATAAGCTCACAGCAAGAAAAGTTATTACTTTGACCTGGATGTTATTCTGTCTCAGCTGGTGCCTAGGGGCACCTCGAGGGGGCAGAGTTCTACGCGGAACCTGAACACCATCCAGCACTGACCAGAGGCGCTCTCCCACTGCCTTTTCACTGAGACCCTTCTCTGTTACTGCAGATTGGTTTTATCTTGCTCTCCTTCTCCACAAAAAACATCTCACAGCCTGGCCAAGAACACACTAAAAATCCCCCTTCGCCAGGAAATGTACTTCATGGGCCCTTGATGTGGGCTGATGGTCTTTCTTGGCAAACCTTCTATTACCAGCTAAAACTCCTTTGTAGTTGATCTGACAGTTCCTTCACATTGATAATTTTTAAATATAATTTAAGTCTAACTTTAACAATCATGCTATATGATCACAAGGCCAGGTATACAGCTCAATGATAAACTGGCTTCTAGGAAAGGCCATGTGAAGAGAAGAATCTCCGAATTATGGGACTTGTGAAAAAAATCACAAAGTAGCTCTCTCTTACATATTTTTATGACAATAACTGTATATTTTGCTAAAGCAATAACTTATTCACATTAACAAAAGTCTTTGCATTTTAAAGTTTGAACCTGTAGGTTAGAGTTCTGTTTTTCAGTTGGTAAACCACGGATGAGGCTATATTTCATCAAATATCAGTATTTTGGTGATTATTTAGGAGTAAGAGGAATCCTATCAGGAATTGCCATAAAATCATTAGTTCTTTAATCTTACTGTTTGGGAATAGAGATGACTGATCAAATTTCAACACTATCAGCCCTGTTCAAACTCAGTATCTTCACAATAACCACAATATCTCCCTCTACTTTGAAGAAGGGACATCTATTATTGCTTCATTTGAACTCTTGATGATTCATCACAGCCTAAAAATATGGATTAAGCATATTCCACTGTTTTTTATTCACGAGTATCTGAAAAAACATTAAACATTAGGTTGCTGGTGGAATTACTGATTGAAGCCTTGCATCTCGCCTGCAAATACTTCTGAAGTCAAGTGAGACTACAAAAGAATCTTTACAGACCTGCTTTGGCTGGTGGAACTATTACTTCTTCCTGGCAGGGCCTTGTATACTATATCCTACTGTTCTGAGAAATGAGTAGATACTACATGAACCTGGAAGTCTCTGGAAAACAGCAAAAAACTGTCAACCAGTCCAAATAGTAGCTTCGGCTCCAGTAACACAAAACATACAGTCACACATCACTTAATGACAGGGATACATTCTGAGAAATGCGTTGTTAGGCGATTTTGTGATTGTGCGAACATCATAGAGTGTACTCACACAAACCTAGATGGTATAGCCTACTACACACCTAGGCTATATGGTACTAATCCTATTGGACCACCATTATATACATGGTCCATTGTTGACCGAAACGTAGTTATTCAGTGCATGACTGTACCTGAAAACAATGAACAATGATTTTTAATGCATCAAAAGTCTCCCCTTGTACTTCTGCCTCAATAAAATAGTCTACTGTAGTCAGATCTTGCTAAGTTTTTTGATTAGTTTTAACAATTCTGAAGTGGAGTAATACCCATTGAAAGGAAGAAAGCATTTCTTTAATAACAATCCATACTTTCAACCATTGATAAATCGTCTGAAAAAAAAGTACTTTAAATGAGTAAAGAGTGGTCAAATTTCATTTGGGTTACTGTTAGGGTTGGTTTTCTTTAACTATTACAAACAAATATGGTTATTTAAAGTTCATTCTAACCTCTGGAAGCTTCTTAAAAAAGCTAATGATTCTAGGTCCCCTAACTGATCCGTATGTTTCTACGCAGTCTTTCAGTTACTTACAAGAGATCGGGAGCTCTGCTTGGATGGTGCCAAAAACTGTCTCACGTTAGTAGGCGTTTCCTTTTCAATGGAATGTCGTCTCTGGGGTGGCTGCCGTCTCTCTGGTTGGGGTGTTGATGATATGGGCAAGAATTTAGGAGGCTCTAAAGAAATGAAATTAACCAAATTGAAATGAACTTTCTTACAAAATAAAAATCTTAGGTTTCAAATTTCTAACAGAAAATTCTTTGTCACTTGTGACAAAATGCATTTAAAGATGAAGTGTTTATTTCATTGGAGAGGTATATTAAGATTGGAGGTTCTTAGGGGAAGACTGTGAGGACTGTTATAGAAGAATCTTTACAAGATAAACTTGCTACAGAAATAGCAAGGAAAACGGAAAAAATATTTTGTTTTTAATATTCATTCAAATTCATACATAAAAACACATAAGTATAGTTTCAGATTTACATACAAATGCCATCATGTTATTTTCCACAGAATTTTGCAATTCAAGAGTCTCAGGCGTTACTTAAAAACGTAAAAATATGTATTCTATGTGTCCAAGAAAGACTCCCAAATCATACCAAAATTCTCAAGTGCACCCTCCTTGTACGTTCTCCTTTTTAAAGATAAAGTATGAAAACACTTCCTTCTTGATGTTTATCAAGACATTTTGTCCTTAGGTTTAAATCAAGCTGTATTTAAATTTTGAAAAGTAAATTCCAGTTTTGATGTTAATATTGTACCACTGCTCCTCTGCCTAGTAATATTTTGCAACAGGGTTTAATACGAGAATGTTTTAGGGTCTGAATCGTTCTGGATTCACATTTTGAAAACATAAGGATAACATCAGAAATAAATTTGCTGCCAGAGTTTTAGTTCATACTTCTTCCCACTCTCTCTGCAAAGTAAGGCTGCTTCAATGTAATGGGTGAGGAAAGTGACCATCAACACAAAGTTCAAGTCCCTCTATTTGGACTGTTCCACCAAGAGAAATCACTAAAGGAAAACAAAGAACATAATTTCCACACTCAAGAAAAGATATAGAAATCCATTATGTGATTTAACTGGGTCTCTATAATATTTAATGGGTCTGATCAGATATCAATTACAGATAATACCCAAGGTCAGCTCCTACCGTTTCTGATATAATCTATTTAAGTAAATCAAAATAATATTTAAAGAATTTTAACCACTTAAACCTCCACATATATAGGAAATCAAGTCAATATTCTAAGAATATCTTTATATAAGTTTTTTCTCTTGGTAAGTTTTTTTTATTGCAGTAAAATATTCATAATATATTTACCATCTTTAACCTTTTTAAATGTACAGTTCTGTGGTATTAAATACATTTACATTGTTGTGCAACCATTACCATTATGCATCCCCATAACTCTTTTTATCTTGCAAAACTGAAACTCTCCACTCATTAAACAATAAAACTTCCCATTCTCCCCACCCTGCAGCCCCTGGCAACCACCATCTACTTTCTGTCTCTATGATTTTCACTACTCTAAGTACCTCATATAAATGGAATCATACAGTATTTGCCTTTTTGTGACTGACTTATTCCACTTGGCATAATGTCCTCAAGGTTCATTTGTGTTGTAGCCTATTGCAGAAATTCCCTCCTTTTTTAGGCTGAATAATAGTCCATTGTATGGATATACCCCATTTTGCTTTACCCATTCATGCATTGATGGACAGTTGAGTTGTTTCCACATTTCAGTTATTGTGAATAATGTTACTATGAAGACAAGTGTACAAATACCTCTTTGAGACCCTGCTTTCAATTCTTCTGGGTATATACTCAGAAGTGGAATTGCTGGATCATTTGGCAATTTTATTTTTAAATTTTTGAGGAATTGCCATACTGTCTTCCACAGCACCTGTACCACTTTACATTCCCACCAACAGGGCATAAGAGTTCCAATTTCTCACCAACACTTGTTGTTTTCTGTTTTTTTGTGATAGTAGCCATTACAATGGGTGTGAGGTGGTATCCCATTGTAGTTATTTTTTTTCGAGTTTGAGTATTTTATTTACTTTATTTTGTTTAATTAATTAATTAATTTTTTATTGTGGTAACATTGGTTTATAACATTATATAAATTTCTGGTGTACATCATTATACTTCTATTTCTGCATAGATTACATCATGTTCACCACCCAAAGACTAATTACAATCCATCACCACACACATGTGCCTAATCATCCCTTTCGCCTTCCTCCCTCCTCCCTTCCCCTCTGGTAACCACCAATCTGATTTCTGTCTCTATGTGTTTGTTTGTTGTTGCTTTTTTTTTTTTTTTGTGAGGAGATCAGCCCTGTGCTAACATCTGCCAATCCTCCTCTTTTTGCTGAGGAAGACTGGCCCTGGGCTAACAGCAGTGCCTATCTTCCTCCACTTTATATGGGACGCCACCACAGCATGGCTTGCCAAGCAGTGCATCGGTGCGTGCCCGGGATCTGAACCGGCGAACCCCGGGCCATCGCAGCAGAGCACGCACACTTAACCACTTGCACCATGGGGCCGGCCCCTGTTTGTTGTTGCTTTTATCTTCTACTTATGAGTGAAGTCACATGGTATTTGACCTTCTCCCTCTGACTTATTTAGCTTAGCATAATACCCTCAATGTCCATCCACGTTGTCACAAATGGCTGCATTTCGTTGTTTCTTATGACTGAATAGTATTCCATTGTATATATATACTACATCTTCCTTATCCATTCATCACTTGATGGGCATCTAGGTTGCTTCCAAGTCTTGGCTATTGTGAATAACGCTGAAATGAACACAGGGGTGCATGTATCTTTACGCATTTGTGTTTTCAAGTTCTTTGGATAAATACCCAGCAGTGGAATAGCTGGATTGTAAGGTAGTTCTATTCTTAATTTTTTGAGGAATCCCCATACTATTTTCCATAGTGGCTGCACCACTTTGCATTCCCACCAGCAGTCTATGAGAGTTCCCTTCTCTCCAGATCCTCTCCAACACTCGTTGTGTTCTGTCTTGTTAATTATAGCCATTCTGACAGGAGTGAGGTGATATCTCATTGTAGTTTTGATTTGCATTTCCCTGATAGTTAATGATGCTGAACATTTTTTCATGTGCCTGTTGGCCATCTGTATATCTTCTTTGGAGAAATGTCTGTTAGGTTTTTTTGCCCATTTTTTAATGGGGTTGTCAGTTTTTTTGTTGTTGAGATGTATGAGTTCTTTATATACTTTGGAGATTAACCCCTTATCAGATATGTGGTTTGCAAATATTTTCTCCCAATTGTTAGGTTGTCTTTCCATTTTGTTGATGGTTTCCTTTGCTGTGCAGGTTTTTAGTTTGATGTAGTCCCATTTGTTTATTTTTTCAATTGTTTCCCTTGACCGGTCAGACATGGTGCTTGAAACTATGTTGCTCAGACCAATGTCAAAGAGTGTACTGCCTATGTTTTTTCCTAGAAGTTTTATGGTTTCAGGTCTTACATTCAAGTCTTTAATCCATTTTGAGTTAATTTTTGTGTATGGTGTAAAATAATAGTCTACTTTCATTTTTTTGCATGTGGCTTTCCAGTTCTCCCAACATCATTTATTGAAGAGACTTTCCTTTCTCCATTGTATGTTCTTGGCTCCCTTGTCAAAAATTAGCTGTCCATAGATGTGTAGGTTTATTTCTGGGCTCTCGATTCTGTTCCATTGATCTGTGTGTCTGTTTTTGTACCAGTACCATGCTGTTTTCATTACTATAGCTTTGTAGTATATTTCAAAAGCAGGGAGTTTGATACTTCCAGCTTTGTTCTTTTTTCTCAGGATTCCTTTGGCTATTCGGGGTCTTCTGTTACTCCATATACATTTTAGGATCTTTGTTCTATTTCTGTGAAAAACGTTGTTGGAAATTTGATAGGGATTGTATTGAATCTATAGAGTGCTTCAGGAAGTATGGATATTTTAACTATGTTAATTCTTCCAATCCAAGACAGATTATATTTCCATTTCTTTGTGTCTTCAATTTTTTCAAAAATGTTTTATAGTTTTCAGTGCACAGATCTTTCACCTCTTTGGTTAAACTTATTCCTAGGTATTTTATTCTTTTTGTTGCAATTGTAAATGGGATTGTATTCTTAATTTCTCTTTCTGCTACTTCATTGCTGGTGTATAGAAACACAACTGATTTTTGTGTGTTGACTTTGTATCCTGCAACTTTACCGTATTCATTTACTACTTCTAAAAGTTTTTTGGTGGATTCTTTAGGGTTTTCTCTATATAAAATCATGTCATCTGCAAATAGTGACAGTTTCACTTCTTCCTTTCCAATTTGGATCCCTTTTATTTCTTTTTCTGCCTGATTGCTCTGGCTAGGACTTCCAGTACTATGTTGAATAGAAGTAGTGAAAGCAGGCATTCTTGCATTGTTCTTTTTTTTTTTCCTGAGGAAGAACAGCCCTGAGCTAACATCACACCAATCCTCCTCTTTTTGCTGAGGAAGACCAGCCCTGAGCTAACATCTATTGCCAATCCTCCTCCTTTGTTTCCCTTTTTCTCCCCAAAGCCCCAGTAGATAGCTGTACGTCATAGTTGCAGATCCTTCTAGTTGCTGTATGAGGGATGCCGCCTCAGGATGGCCGGACAAGCAGTGCTTCAGTGCGTGCCCAAGATCGGAACCCGGGCCGCCAGCAGCAGAGCGCGCACACTTAACGGCTAAGCCACGGGGCCAGCCCCCCTTGCATTGTTCTTGATCTTAGAGGGAGCACTTTGTCTTTCACCATTGAGTATGATGTTTGCTGTCAGTTTTTCACATATGGTTTTTATTATGTTGAGGTATTTTCCTTCTATTCCTAGTTTGTTGAGTGTTTTTGTTTTTTAATCGTGAAAGGGTGTTGAATTTTGTCAAATGCTTTTTCTGCATATCCTTTTTCTGCATCAATTGAAATGATCATGTGGTTTTTTTCCTTCATTATATTAATGTGGCATATTACACTGATCAATTTTCATGTATTGAACCATCCTTGCCTTCCAGGAATAAATCCCACTTGGCCATGGTGTATAATTCTTTTAATATGCTGCTGAATTCTGTTTGTGTCTTGACATGAGTACAGCCACGTTTGGCCACTCCATTGACCTATAGCCAGCAGCACACAAAGAAATATAAAGCTGCTTTCTGTGTGGTGGGAACTGGCCTTTTCCCGGGAACTGGCCTTTCTCCCATGGAGAGAGTTGCAAGTTGTAACATTTCAAGGCTCTTGGAGCGTCGTAGCATGGAATGGACTGGCCATCTGTGCTGGGCTAGGAAGATAACCAGAGAGAACAATGCACATACACAATTACTGGGCTGGGACGTTAACCAGGGGGCTCAGTGCACATACGCCACTGATAACCATTTGTGCATGGAAACACTAAATGCTTGCTCTGCAAACTCTGTAATTGCTTACTCTGAAAATTACTGATGGTATAAAAAACTGCTGGAAACTGAGCCCTAGTGAGAGTTCCACCTGTGGAAGAGACGCCTTGCCCAGGATGTGTGATCCCTGCCCAGCTGCGTCGACTGACAGGACTCTCTCGGCAGTGGGGCGTGGATGTTGTGAGTAATTGATTTGATCTGAAGTAACTGATTTATTGTGAAGTAATTGATCTGATGTGTTCTCTTTTCGGTCAACCTGGTGTTTCTCTTTCCGGTTGATTTGTGTCATTTCCCTTCAGTTGATGTGGTGTTTCCCTTTCCAATCGATCTGATGTTTTTACCTCTTATTATATGACCTATTTGAATCTGCTGCTATCTCAGCTGATGTGGATTCCCTTTCCAGTCGAGCTGGTGTTTTTTCCCTCTTATTATTTGACCTATTTGGATCTGTTTGTGGACTATTGCCTTTACTATCCTCTATATAATAAAATATACCTTCAGTCATTTGTTTGGAGTGGAAAGTTTCTTTTACGTCTCCGATTGAATCCCCGAACCTCTCATAACAGTTTGCTAGTATTCTGTTGAGGGTTTTTGCATCAATGTTAATAAGTGGTATTAGTATGTAGTTTTCTTTTCTTGTAGTATCTTTGTCTGCTTTGGTACTGGGGTAATGCTGGTCTCATAGAATGAATTAGGAAGTGTTCTCTTCATTTTTTTGGAAATGTTTGAGAAGCACTGGTATTAGTTTTTCTTTAAATGTTTGGTAGAATTCACCAGTAAAGCACTGGGTCCAGGGTTTTTCTTTGTTGGGAGATTTTATGATTACTGATTCAACATCCTTACAAATTATAGGTCTATTCAGATTTTCTATTTCTTTCTGATTTAGTCTTGCTAGGTTTTACATTTCTAGGAATTTATCCATTTCATCCAGGTGATCCAGTTTGATTGTGTACAATTGTTCATAGTACTCTCTCACAATTCTTTTTATTTCTGTAGAAACAGTAGTAATGTCCTCCCTTTCATTTCTGATTTTAGTAATTTAAGTCTCCTCTCTCTCTTTTTTTTTATTGTGAAATTTTTGTTGTACATTATTGTTTGTCAGTCACCATATAAATGCATCCCTCCACCCCTTGTGCCCACCCCCATCCCCCTAGCCACTGGTAACGACAAAACAGTTCTATCTGTCCACATGTTGGTTTATCTTCCACATATGAGTGAAGTCACACAGTGTTTGTCTTTCTCTTTCTGGCTTATTTCGCTTAACATAATACCCTCCAGGTCCATCCATGTTGCTGCAAATGGGACGATTTTGTCTTTTTTAATGGCTGAGTAGTATTCCATGGTATATATATACCACATCTTCTTTATCCAATCATCGGTCAAGGGACACTTGGGTTGCTTCCATGTCTTGGCTATAGTGAATAATGCTGCAATGAACACAGGGGTGCATAAGCCTCTTTGGATTGTTGATTTCAGGTTCGTTGGGTAGATACCCAATAGTGGGATAGCTGGATCATAAGGTATTTCTTTTTTAATCTTTTGAGGAATCTCCATACTGTTTTCCACAGAGGCTGCACCAGTTTGCATTCCCACCAGCAGTGGATTAGACTTCCCATTTCTCCACAGCCTCTCCAGCATTTGTTGCTTTTTGTCTCGGTGATTATAGCCATTCTAACCGGTGTAAGATGATATCTTAGTGTGGTTTTGATTTGCATTTCCCTGATGATTAGTCATGTTGAGCATCTTTTCATCTGCCTATTGGCCATCTGTATATCTTCTATGGAGAAGTGTCTGTTCATTTACTCTGCCCATTTTGTGATTGGGTTGATTGTTTTTTTTTTTGTTCAGTTGTGTGAGTTCTTTATATATTATGGAGATTAATCCCTTATCGGATATACAGTTTGCAAATATTTTTTCCCAGCTGCTGGGTTCCCTATTCATTTTGATCCTGGTTTCATTTGCCTTGTAGAAGCTCTGTAATCTGATGAAGTCCCACTTGTTTATTTTTTCTTTTGTTTCCCTTGTCTGAGTAGACATGGAATTCAAAAAGATCCCTTTATGGCTGATGGCGAGTAGTGTACTACCTATATTTTCCTCCAGGAGTTTTATAGTTTCAGGTCTCACCTTCAGGTCTTTGGTCCATTTTGAGTTCATTTTTGTGTATGGCGAAAGAAGATGGTCTACTTTCATTCTTTTGCAAGTGGCTGTCCAGTTTTCCCAGCACTATTTATTGAAGAGACTTTCCTTTCTCCACTGTATGTCCTTAGCTCCTTTGTCAAAGATTAGCTGCCCGTAGATGTGACGTTTTATTTCTGGATTTGCAATTCTGTTCCATTGATCTGTGTGTCTGTATTTGTACCAGTACCATGCTGCTTTAATTACTATTGCTTTGTAGTATGTTTTGCAGTCAGGGATTGTGATGCCTCCAGCTTTGTTCTTCTTTCTCAGGATTGCTTTAGCTATTCGGGGTCTTTTGTTGCCACATATGAATGTTAGTATTCTTTGTTCTATTTCTGTGAAGAGTGTCCTTGGGATTCTGATTGGGATTGCATTGAATCTGTACATTGCTTTAGATAGTATGGACATTTTAACTATGTTTATTCTTCCAATCCAAGTGCATGGAATATTTTTCCATTTCTTTATGTCATCATTGATTTCACTCAATAATGTCTTATAGTTTTCATTGCATAGGTCTTTCACTTCCTTGGTTAAATTTATTCCTAGATATTTTATTCTTTTTGTTGCAATTGTAAATGGGATTGTCTTCTTGAGTTCTCTTTCTGTTAGTTCATTGTTGGTATATAGAAATGCAACTGATTTCTGTAAGTTGATTTTGTACCCTGCAACTTGGCTGTAGTTATTATTTCTAATAGTTTTCCAATGGATTCTTTAGGGTTTTCTATATATAAGATCATGTCATCTACAAACAGCAAGAGTTTCACTTCTTTCATTGCCTATTTGGATTCCTTTTATTCCTTTTTCTTGCCTAATTGCTCTGGCCAGAACCTCAAGTACTGTGTTGAATAAGAGTGGCGAGAGTGGACACCCTTGTCTTGTTCCTGTTTTCAGAGGGATGGCTTTCAGTTTTTCCCAATTGAGTATGATGTTGGCTGTGGGTTTGTCATATATGGCCTTTATCATGTTGAGGTACTTCCCTTCTATACCCATTTTGTTGAGTTTTTATCATTAATGGATGTTGGATCTTGTCAAAAGCCTTCTCTGCATCTATTGAGATGATCATGTGGTTTTTATTCCTCGTTTTCTTAATGTGGTGTATCACATTGATTGATTTGTGGATGTTGAACCATCCCTGTGTCCCTGGTATAAATCCCACTTGATCATGGTGTATGATCTTTCTAATGTATTGCTGTATTCGGTTTGCCAATATTTTGTTGAGGATTTTTGCATCTATGTTCATCAGGGATATTGGTCTGTGGTTTTCCTTCTTAGTATTGTCTTTGTCTGGCTTTGGTATCAGGGTGATGTTGGCCTCGTAGAATGTGTTGGGAAGTGTTCCATCTTCCTCTATTTTTTGAAATAGTTTGAGAAGGATAGGTATTAAGTCTTCTTTGAATGTTTGGTAAAATTCTCCAGAGAAGCCATCTGGTCCTGGAGTTTTATTTTTTGGGAGGTTTTTGATTACTGTTTCAATCTCCTTACTTGTGATTGGTCTATTCAGGTTCTCTATTTCCTCTTGATTCAGTTTTGGGAGGCTGTGTGAGTCCAGGGATTTACCCATTTCTTCTAGATTGTCCAATTTGTTGGCATATAGTTTTTCATAGTATTCTCTTATAATCTTTTGTATTTCTGTGGTATCTATTGTGATTTCCCCTTTTTCATTTCTAATTTTATTTATTCAAGCCTTCTCTCTTTTTTTCTTGGTGAGTCTGGCTAAGGGTTTGTCAATTTTGTTTATCTTCTCAAAGAACCAGCTCTTTGTTTCACTGATCCTTTCTACTGTTTTTTTTTTTTAATTTCAATTTCATTTATTTCTGATCTGATTTTTATTATTTCTCTCCTTCTGCTGACTTTGGGCTTTGTTTGTTCTTCTTTTTCTAATTCTGTTAGGCGTAGTTTGAGGTTGCTTATTTGGGCTTTTTCTTGTTTGTTAAGGTGGGCCTGTATTGATATGAGTTTCCCTCTCAGGACCACTTTTGCTGCATCCCATATGAGTTGGTATGGTGTATTTTCATTTTCATTTGTCTCCAGATATGATTTGATTTCTCCTTTAATTTCATCAATGATCCATTGGTTGTTTAGTAGCATGTTGTTGAGACTCCACAGCTTTGTCACTTTCCTAGTTTTTTTCTTGTAGTTGATTTCTAGCTTCATGGCATTATGGTTGGAAAAGAAGCTTGTTATGATTTCAATCTTCTTAAATTTATATAAGCATGCCTTGTTTCCCAACATACGGTCTATTCTTGATAATGGTCCATGTGTGCTTGAGAAGAATGTGTAATCTGCTGTGTTGGGATGGCGTCCTCTATATATATCTACTAAGTCCATCTCATCAAGTTTTTCATTTAAGTCCGTTATTTCCTTATTGATTTTCTGTCTGGATGATCTGTCCATTGATGAGAGTGGGGTGTTAAGATCCCCTACTATTATTGTGTTGTTGTTAATATCTCCTTTTAGGTTTGTTAATAGTTGCTTTATGTACCTTGGTGCTCCTGTATTGGGTGCACATATATTTAAAAGTGATATGTCTTCTTGGTGGACTGTCCCTTTTATCATTATATATTGCCCCTCTTTGCCTCTCATTACCTGTTTTATCTTGAGGTCAACTTTGTCTGATATAAGTATGGCAACGCTTGCTTTCTTTTGTTTGCCATTAGCTTGGAGTATTGTCTTCCATCCTTTCACTCTGAGCCTGTGTTTGCCTTTAGAGCTGAGATGTGTTTCCTGGAGGCAGCACATTGTTGGGTCTTGTTTTTTAATCTATCCCACCACTCTGTGTCTTTTGATTGGAGAGTTCAGTCCATTTACATTTAGGGCAATTATTGATATACGTGGGCTTGTTGTTGTTATTTTATTGCTCTTTTTCCAGTTCTTTTGCATTTCTTTTGTTTCTCATCCTGTGTGTTTCAGACTACCAATTCAGTTTGCTAGTTCTGCATGGGGGTTCTCTTAGTTTTCTCTTTCTTTATCCTCTGTGATTCTGTTCTGATTCTTTGGTTAGCGGTTACCATGCGGTTTGTATAAAAAATCTTGTGGATGTGATAGTCCATTTTTTGATGGCCTCTGATTCCCTTAGACTAAGTCGATTCAATCCCTTTCCTCTTCCCCTTCTAAGTTATTGTTGTCACATCTATTCCTTCTTGTGTTGTGAGTTCGTGTTTAATATGATGAGGTTCTATTTATTCTTGGTGCTTACCTTCCCTTGATCTTTGGTTTTATAATTAAGTGTTTGCTAATCCATTTTGATAGAGGACTGCAATTTTTCTGGTTTTGTCGACCTGTTTTCCTCCTTGTTCAAAACTCTGACTCCCCTTTCTCTTTTTTTTTCTCAGGGATGAGGGCCTTCTTGAGCACTTCTTGTAGTGGGGGTCTTGTGGCAATGAACTCCCTTAGCTTTTGTTTATCTGCGATAGTTATTATTTCTCCATCACATCTGAAGGATATTTTCACTGGATAGAGTATTGTTGGCTGCAAGTTTTTGTCCTTCAGAATTTTGAATATATTCTTCCACTCTCTCCTAGCCTGTAAAGTTTCTGTCGAGAAATTGGCTGACAGCCTGATAGGAAATCCTTTGTATGCTATTTTTTTTTGTCTAGCTGCCCTTAATATTTTATCTTTGTCATTGACTCTTGGCAGCTTTACCACTATATGCCTTGGAAAGGGTCTTTTCATGTTGATATATTTAGGAGATTTATTTATTTCATTCACTGGTATTTCTAGCTCCTTCCCCAGGTTTGGGAAGTTCTCAGCTATTATTTCTTTGAACAAGTTCTCTGGTCCTTTTCCCCTCTCTTCTCCCTCTGGAATACCTATAATCCTTATGTTGGATTTACTAATTGAGTCGGATATTTCTCGGAGAGTTTCTTCATTTCTTTTTAGTCTTAGTTCTCTCTGCTCCTCCATCTGGAGCATTTCTGCATTGCTGTCCTTGATATTGCTAATTTTTTCCTCCATATTGTCAGCCCTGATGCTTGTGGCTTCCAGATTTGTCTTTATCTCTATTGTGTTTTTCATCTCTAAGATTTCTGATTGGTTTTTTTAATAGTTTCAATCTCTTTTGTGAAGAAACTCCTGATTTCATTGAATTGTCTGTCTGTGTTTTCTTGTATTTCATTAAGCTTTTTTATGATGGTTATTTTGAACTGTCATTAAGGTTATACATTTCTGTGCTTTCCGGGTTGACTTCTGGGTGCCTGTCATTTTCCTTTTGGTCTGGAGTTTTAATATAGTTTTGCATAGTGCCTGTTGGTGTTGGCTTACTTTTCCTCATAGTGAAAATATGTGGTCGCAGTTTCCTCTTGCTGCCACTGGGTGGGGGTCTAGGGCTGTGTATCCTGGCCCGCCTCGATCCGTGGGCACTCTTGTCGGCCCCTGGCTGATCTGAGGCATGGCTGAGTGGAGGCTGCTGGGGGTGAAGTGTGAGAACAGCTGGAGGTGGAGTGTGGGGACAGCTGAGACTGGAGCGCAGCTAGGCCGCAGCAGCTGGGGCTCGGGTGCAGGTAAGTTGAAGCAGCTGCAGCTGAAGTGCCACTGGGCTGAAGAAGGAAGAGTTGGAGTGTGGCTGGGCCAAAGAAGCTGGAACTGGTGTGTGCTGGGCCAAAGGAGCTGGAACTGGAGTGCGCTGGGCTGAAGAAGGAGGAGCTGGAGCGCCACTGGGCCAAAGAAGCTGGAGCTGGAGTGCCGCTGGGCTGAAGACGCTGGAACTGGAGTGCGGTGGGCCAAAGTTGCTGGTGCCAAGTCAGCTGGAGCCTGAGCACAGGACAAGCCGAAGCAGCTGGAACTGGGGGCAGGGGGCAGTCAAGCCAAAGGAGCTGGGGTGGGGCACAGTCAAGCTGATGCAGCCGGGGCTGTGCCTTGGCCCAGCTGGAGCAGCTGGGGCTGTGGCACGGTGGGGCCTGAGCTGCCACTGCCTCTGGTGCGGGTGCGCACGCTCGCCCTGCTGCTGGTGAGGACTGGGCACCACCTGTGGCCGCTGCCTTTGGGGGTAGGGCTGAGCTGAAGTGTGCTGTGCTGAAGCGTAGGTCAGGCAGGACAGGTGGGGAGGGGCGCTTATTTTCGCCTCCCCAATCTCAGAGGTTTCTCGCCTCACTGTCACTCTCTGCTCTCCTGAGGGGCTAGCTTGTTGAAAGTACCCTCGCAACACTTCCACTCCCTCCATGGGCTGTGAGGGTCTTGGAGAGCACCAGTATTCACTGGGCAAGCCACCTCTCCCCTCACCTCTGAGAGATGCGTGGTCTCAGTCTCTGGATTGCAGTCCTTGGGGAAGGAAGGAATCTCCTCTTACCTCCTTCCACTTACTCTGGGGATTCCAGCACCTCAGTCCTCAGGTGTATGGCTGCCTGGGTGCCTCAGACGTCCCCTGTGTTGTGTGAATAGCTTCTGTTGGAATATGAATGTCCTTTTTCTTGTGTCTTAGAGGGGAGAGTTCAATGGGGGAAGCTCACTCCGCCATGATGCTCAAGTCTCCTCCTTTTTACTTAGTTCATCTAGCTAAAGGTCTGTCAATTTTGTTGATCTTTCTGAAGAATCAACTTTCGGTTTCATCAATTTTCTCCATTGTTTTTCTATTCTCTATTTTGTTTATCTGTGCTCTAATCTTTATTATTTCCTTCCTTCTCCTAGCTTTGGGTTTAGTTTGTTGTTCTTTTCTTTTTTTTTTTTTATTTAAGTTGTAAAGTAAGGTTCTTGATTTGAGATCTTTCTTGTTTTTTTTTTTTAAACCAGAACATTTATTGTGCAACTAATCATTGAAAAAAAATTTTTTTTATCGTAAGCATTTATAGCAAATATTTCCCCTAGCGCTGCTTTTGCTGCATCTCATAAGTTTTGGTATGTTGTGTTTTCATTTTCATTCACCTTTAAGTATTTTTTAATTTCCCTGGGACTTCTTTGATGTATTTTTAAAAGTGTATTCTTTAATTTCCATAATTTTATGAAATTTTCAGTTTTCCTTCCATTATTGATTTCTAACTTCATCCCATTGTGGCCAGAGAAGATACTTTGTATGACATCTATCTTTTAAAACCTATTGAGACTTAATTTGTGGCCTAACATATGGTCTATCCTGAAAAATATTCCACGTGCACTTGAGAAGAATGTGTATTCTGTTGATGGGTAGAGTGTTCTGAATATGTCTGTTAGATCTAGTTGGTTATTGTATTGTTTTAAGTCTTCTATTTCCTTACTTATTTTCTGTCAGGTTGTTCTATCCATTATTATAAAATGGAGCGGAGTGGTGTATTGAAGTCTCCACCTATTATTGTAGAAATGTCTATTTCTCTTTTTAATTCTGTCAGTTTTCGCTTCATATATTTTGATGGTCTGCCATTAGGTGTGTACATGTTTATAACTATTATATCCTCTTGATGCAGTGAACCTTTCCTTAACATACGACATCCTTCTTTGTCTCTTGTAACATTTTCTAATTTAAAGTCTATTTTGTCTGATATTAGTATACCCACCTCAGCTCTCTCTTTGTTACTATTTGCATGGAATATCTTTTTTCATTCTTTCACTTTCAATCTGTTTGTGTCTTTGGATCTCAAGGGAGTCTCTTGTAGACAGCATATAGTTGGATCATGTGTTTTTATCCATTCTGTCAATCCCTGTCTTTTTTTTTTTTCTGGTGAGGAAGATTAGCCCTGACCTAATATCTGTCGCCAATCTTCCTTTTTTTGCTGAGGAAGACTAGACCTGGGCTAACATCCGTGCCCATCTTCCTCCACTTTATATGGGACGCTGCCACAGCATGGCTTGACAAGCAGCGCGTCGGTGCGGTGCATGCCCCGGATCTAAACCCCGGGCCACCACAGCAGAGCATGCGCACTTAACTGCTATGCCACCTGGCCAGCCCCAATCTCTGTCTTTTGATTAGAGTTTAATCCATTTACATTTAAAGTAATTACTGATAAGGAGGGACTTCTGTCATTGTGCTACTTGTTTTTTTATATGCCTTATAACTTTTTGTACTTCATTTTCTGCATTACTGTCTTCTTTTGTGTTTAGTTGATTTTTTGTAGTGAAATGTTTAAATTCCTTTCTCATTTCCTTTTGTGAATAGCTATATTCTATAGCTATTTTCTTTGTGTTTACCATGTGGATTACATTTAACATCTTAAAGTTATAACATTTATTTTTATACCAGCTTAACTTCATAACACACAAAACCTGTGCTCCTATACAGCTCCATCTCCATCCCTTTTGGTTGATGGTGTTACAAAATTACATCTTTATACATTGTCTGCCCCAAAATATAGACTAATAATTCTTTTAAATGCATTAGTCTCTCAAATTATGTAGAAAACAATATTTGGAGTTACAAACCAAAGTTACAGTAATTTTAGCTTTTACGCTAACAATTGTTTTTTCTTTAAATGTATTAGTCTCTTAAATCATGTAGAAAACAAAAAGTACAGTTACAAACCATTGTTACAATAATATTAGCTTTTATAAATGCCCATGTATTCACCTTTATTGAGATCTTTATTTCTCCATATGGCTTCAAGTTACTGTCTAGGTGTCCTTTCATTTCACCCTGTAGGACTCTGTTGAACATTTCTTGCAGTGAAGGTCTAGTGGTCACAAACTCCCTCAGCTTTTGTTTATCTGGGAATGTCCTGATTTCTCCCTCACTTCTGAAGAACAATTTTGTTGGATATATGATTCTTGGTTGATGTTTTTTTTCTTTTAGTACTAGGAATACATAGGCCCACTGTCTTCTGGCCTCCAAAGTTTCTGATGAGAAATATGGTGAAGATCTTACTGAGGACTCCTTGTACGTGATGACTTGCTTCTTTCTTGCTGCCTTCAAGATTCTCTCTTTGTGATTGTCTTTTGAAAGTCTGATTATAATGTGTCTCAGTATGGGTCTTTTTGAGTCCATCTTAGTTGAGCTTCTTGGATGTTTATATTTATATCTTTCATCAAATTTGGGAAGTTTTAGCCATTTCTGCAAATATTCTTTCTGCCCCTTTCTCACCTTCTGGTCCTTCTGGGGCTCCCATAGTGCATATGTGGTCTGCTTGGTGGTGTCCCACAGGTCCCTTAGTCTGTTTGCTTTTCTTCAATCTTTTTTCTTTCTGTTCTTCAGATTCGATAATTTCCACTGTGCTATCTTTAAGTTTGTTGATTCTTTTTTCTGCCTACTCAAGTCTGCCTTTGAATCCCTCTAGTGAATTATTCCTATCAGTTATTGTACTTTTCAGTTCCAGAATTTCTTCTTAGGTATTCTCTTTATTGATATTTCCATTTTGTTCACACATCATTTTCTTGACCTTCTCCATATCTTCCTTTCTTTCTTTGAGCACCTTTAAAACAGTTGTTTTAAAGTCTTTGTCTCGTGTATCTATCATCAGGTCTTTTTTTGGGACAGTTTCTGTTGATTTTTTTCCTCTGACTGGGCCATACTTTCCTGTTTCTTTATATGCCTTGTGATTTTTTTTTGAACACTGGACATTTGAATCTAATAATGTGGTAACTCTGGATACTGGATTCTTCTCAGAGTCTTCTATTTTTTGTTACTTTTTTTATTGTTGTAGGCTGTCTCTGTGCTGAAGATCAGCCTGAAGTGTAAACTTAAGATCTCCTCAGGTCTTTTATGAGTCAGTCCCTGGGCTTGCATAGTCACTTTCTAATCTTCCCCATATATGCAGTTGTTTTTGAATATCCTAGTCTTTAAGGTCTGGCTCCCAAAAGAGGAAAAAGCAAAAAATGAAGGAGGGGGGGAAGGGCATCAGCCCTTTAAATCCCCTAGAAGTCACTTCAGCTGGGGGTGGGGGAGAGCTAGCAATAATGCAACAATGGCTGCCTACACTCTCTGTACCTTTGGAATCAGAAGCAGCAATCAGCCATCAGAGCACGGATTCCTAATATTTGGAGGACAGGGTCCTTTTTACCTACCCTGGCTCCTGCAAGCTGTGCGCAAACTGCTCCAGAACAGTACACAGCTGCCTACCAGTGTGGATAGGGGTGGGTGATGAGTAGCTGCTACTGTGCTAAGAGCTGAAATTGACTGAAATTAATCACAGTTTACCATCCAAGTCTTCCCCTGGAAGCTGCAAGCCTTCAACAGACTCCAGAGTTCCAAAATAGTTACATCAGACAGATTCTATCAGTGCAATTGCTGTCTACATAGGAAGACAGATTTCCTGGTGCTTCCTACTCTGCCATCTTCCCAGAATCTTTCCCCTTAATATATAATTTCTAATCCTTTATAATGATCTTATAAATAAAAAAGATTACTAAAAGCATTTAGAAGTGACTTTAGATTCTGTGTTCAGAACATATTGCCTAAAGAGTTATAAAGGTGTTTTTATTACCTATACATGTACGTAGGTATGGATATGTATATGTGTGTGTGGGGCAGGGATGATAAGTGTGATTATTTAGGGCTTCTGACTTAAAGTCAGATAAGAAGGTAATTAATCTAAAAAATACACACAGACAGTTGACTTATTCCCTACAACTATTATCTGTAAAACCAAAGGTGACTGATCTGTTATAAGTTAAGAAGCTGAGGCTCAGTTATCAGTTTAGCCCTACCTCATGATGTCCCTCTAGGAAAATAACTGAATATTTCTGCTCCTGACTAGTGAAATTCCAGGGTTAGTTCTTTCTACTCTGAATGATCACAAGGCAGTTTGGGATTCCCTATTCTAGGTCAAGTGTGTGTTTTTTTTGCTTGTTTGTTTTGTTTTTTTTTTTGTGAGGAAGATTAGCCCTGAGCTAACATCTGTCGCCAATCCTCCTCTTTTTGCTGAGGAAGATTGGCCCTGGGCTAACACCTATGCCCATCTTCCTCCACTTTATATGTGGGACGCTGCCACAGCATGGCTTGATAAGAGGTGCATAGGTCTGCGCCCGGGCTGCCGAAGCGGAGCACGTGAACTTAACCACTACGCCATCAGGCCGGCCCCCTTGGTCAAGTGTATTTTTAAAGGTATCCAATGCTAGTTCTTTGTGCCACAAATACTCACTCTTTCTCGTGGACACAGCCTCCAATAAAGGATCTTCAAGGAAGGAGGGGGACACACTGCTGCTGCTGGTTGACTTGTGCAGGGTTTCTCCCTGAGAAAGGTGTGGGCATAGAAATAGATTCCTTAGACATTAGTGTTCTCATGCTAATTAATAACATTTTACTATTAAATATTTATTTTAACATGAGGCACCAAATTATAATGTCAAAGATTCAAGGCAAGTAGATGACAAACTAGAAGGGATCTAAAATTAGACATGTCTGGGTTTGTGTCTTGGCTTTGTCCCTTATTAGAGTGATGTGACATTGAGCAAGTTTCTTATCTTACTTTCATCATTTGTAAAAAAAAAGGGTGTATAATACCATCTTTTTCACAGGGTTCTTAGAAGGATTAGATGAGATAATGCATTCAAAATGCTTAACACATTACCTGGCACACAATATGGTGGTTAATATTAGTATTAGAAGAATATTTAACACATTTATAAAAGTAATAGACTGGGAACCCCATGAGTCAGATGCTGTGTATCTTGTTCATTGTTGTTACCTAGTACCAAACTCATCACTTAGTAAGTAATGAATAAATATTTGTTGAATCAATGGATGAAAATAAATATTTCATGAAATGTCACATGTATGTAGAAAAACGTCTACATTGTGCCAAATAAAATTTAAATTCCTATTACCAGTGATAAGCGACCTTCTTAATTTATTTTAGGCTATACCAAAATGAAGTACAATATTTATTCATGAAAAATTTACTATCTACTATGTGACAGGGGATATATATTAACTACAAGATAACTTATTTCCATAAGATCTATAGAAAACTGCCAAATATTTTTAAATATAGAAGAAAGAAAATTAAGTTAATATATTAATCTATGACTATGAGAGACAAATAGCGAAAATGCTCTCTGACCTACTTAGTTAAGGTGACTTTAAGAATTAGCCGTTCAATGATGTAATCTACGCAGAAACAGAAGTATAATGATGTACACCTGAAATTTATATAATGTTATAAACCAATGTCACTGCAATAAAAAACAAAAAAAGAAAGGAAAAAAGAAGGAGGCAGATCTATTTGTTCCAAAAGCAAAAGTTGTCCCAGATATACTGTTAGCAAGAAAATAAGCAAGTACCAAAACAGCATGTACAGCAAATAGGTTAAAAAACCAAAGAGTAATAATTATGAAAGTATATTATTGAGTATTGAAAAATATTTTGGTGGAATATACACCAAGCTATGAATAGCAAGCTCTCCATGGGGCTGGATAAACAGGGGTTTTCACTTTTCATATCATATAATACTATAGTGTTTGCACTTTTATAAGAGCCCATGTTACTATTTCATAAGCACGCAAAGGACTAAGACCAATTTTTTAATATAATATAGATCAGATGGCAAAACCAACAACAGCATGAAAAATGAATCTGGGAAATACCGTGATGACTCACTTCACCTAGTAAGTGCTACTGCGGAAAGAGCCCTAAACTCAGGGTCCAAATATCTGGGCTCGAATCCCAGCTTCATCGCTTCTTAGCCCTTCGGCGTTTCAGGAAATCACTTAACCTAAAATCCTCCACCTGGTCATCTGTGTAATGATGATTACATTAACAACCTCAGAGAATTTTATGAGAATTAAATAGAATATACACAAAGACGCACATGCATGCCAGGTAATCTGTAAAGGGAGTTAAGACTGTTATTACTAGGAAAGACAGTCTGGCAGTTTCTCAAAAAGTTAAACAAAGAGTTACCATATGATCCAGCAATTCCACTCCGAGGTATATACTCAAGAGGAATGAAAACCTATGTCCACACAGAAACTTGCACACTTGTTTATAATATCATTATTCTAATAGCCAAAAAGTGGAAACAATTCAAATGTCCATCAACTGATGAATGGTAAATAAAATGTAGTGTATCCATACAATGGAATAGTATTCATCTATAAAAAGGAATGAAGTACTGACACATGCTACCACATGGATGAACTCTGAAAACATATGCTAAGTGAAAGGAGTCAGACACAAAAGGCCAATATTGTATGATCCACTTAGATGAAATGTTCAGAATAGACAAATTCATAGAAACAGAAAGTAGATCAGTGTTTGCCAGGGGATGGGTGGAGAGAGGAACTGGGAGTGACTGCTAATGGATTTGGGGTTTCTTTTTGTGGTGGTGGAAATTATATAGTGGTGATTATTGTATAACATTGTGAATATATTAAAAAACACTGAATTGTACACTTCAAAAAAAAAAAAAAGAATTAGCCGTTCACTAAAAACTGACCTCGCCTAAAACCTACTGCTGAAAGCTTAGTTTCAACGAAGCTATAATACAAAGGATCTGGTCAAAGAACAGAAGAAAGGCTGTGTAAACCACACAGTTCAAACAAAGGAGGTTTGAACAGTGACCTCCACACTCTTGGTACTTTCCGTGAAGAACAAATCAAGCAATGGAAGCAAAGCCTCAACCCCAGTCATGGTGTAGGTCACACAAATCTCCAGAAAAGCTAGCAAGCAACTAGAATGATCTCCTTCTGCTTATGGAAGGTCAAAAGGAAATAAAAGCCAAAAGTATCTCTTAAGAAAAGAAAAAAGGAGTTATAGACAGTACTTCCCCAATAATTATGAGGTGGGTGCTACCCTGATTTAAATAGCAGAGACTGTTCTCCTGCTTCTCATACTTCAGCCTACCTTCCCTAGAAACACTTTTTGAATCCTCATTTTACAGAACTCTGAGACATGTCCACAGCTTTCACCCCACTCTTCCTTACTGATTTGAATGCTCCACTGTGAACAGCCAAGAGCCTGTCCTGGGGCAGGTGGGGCGAACGCAAGTCAGTCTGTGGGAGACACAAAAGTTGTGGGGACACTGGTGTGGCTCAGGGCCTTTCGGGATTTGCTCCCAGAAGCTGTCGATGGTCCTCTGGTCCCTGCATG
Organism: Diceros bicornis minor; assembly: GCF_020826845.1. Classification (NCBI taxonomy): domain Eukaryota; kingdom Metazoa; phylum Chordata; class Mammalia; order Perissodactyla; family Rhinocerotidae; genus Diceros; species Diceros bicornis. The sequence continues at coordinate 11,090,358 of NC_080755.1, read as the reverse complement.
CCCACCTCAAGCAGCTGCACTCGCTTTACTATCTGAAAACTAATCTTCACCAGGATTAGTTCCTGCTCCAGAGGAATCACAAAGACATCTAGAAGGGGATCCAGGGGCTTTTAGAGGTCAGATCTCCTGAGTGAATGTGTGTGTGGACTCCTGCTTGATCCTTGTCCTGTCATATCTAATCCCATTGACTAAATACTTTTTGCCTGTCTAAGGGATTGTGATGGGTCTCTGACATCTCTGGAACATCAGTTTTTTCTACTGCCTGTAGAAATTTGGTTTCTGAAATTTGCTTGTTTGTATTATCCGATCCCAGTTACTAGTCTGACATTCACTAAGTTAGGCCTTGTCTAGCTCTACATCCTGACTAGTGACTCTTAACCAGGTCCTGGCTGTACCAAGGTCACTTTCAGAATTCCAGCTGCTTTTTCACTGCTGCTTTGCTCCAAGGGAGGCACTGTCACTGAAGGCTGCCAGTATCATCTCAGAGGCCAGCCTGGGCACCTAACTCACGTAACAGGAATGCAAATCTACCTCTTCCTGAAAAGAAGCCCAGTGAAGGCTCAGATATAGCTCCTTTACTTAGCTTTCCTATATGGCTACAATCAAAGCTTATCTTCATTTTTTTTTCTGTGGTGAGGAAGATCAGCCCTGGGCTAACATCTGCCAATCCTCCTTTTTTTTGCTGAGGAAGACTGGCCCTGGGCTAACATCCATGCCATCTTCCTCCACTTTATATGGGATGCCGCGACAGCATGGCTTGCCAAGCAGTGCATCGGTGCGCGCCTGGGATCCGAACCGGTGAACCCTGGGCAGCTGCAGGGGAGCGCGCGCACTTAACCGCTTGCGCCACTGGGCCGGCCCCTATCTTCATTTTTTAAGAAGTTACCTGGGATAGGCTTGTTGTTTTTTTGGTGAGGAAGACTGGCCCTGAGCTAACATCTGTTGCCACTCTTCCTCTTTTTGCCTTAAGGAAGATTGTCTCCGAGCTAATATCTGTGCCAATCTCCCTCTATTTTGTATGTGGGTCGCCATCACAGCATGGCTTGAGGCGTGGTGTGGGTCTGCACCTGGGATCCAACCCGCGAACCTGGGCCACCAAAGCAGAGAGCACTGAACTCAACCACTAGGTCACTGGGCCGGTCCCAGCTTGTTGTTGTTTTTAGTGCCATCGAGTTGATTGTGACTCTTCGTGACCTTGTATACAGCAGAGTGGAACCCTGCCTGGTCTTTTTGCACCATCCTCTCACCTCCTGGTGCTATATAAGACAATGCTCTGCTGCTATTCACAGGGTTTTCATGGCCAGTTTTTTTGGAAGTGGGTGGCCAGGTCTTTTTCCTAGTCTGTCTTAGCGTGGAAAGCCCTGCTGAAATCTGTCCACCATGAGTGACTCTGCTGGTATTGGAAATACCAGTGGCATAGCTTTCAGCATCACAGCAACACGCAGCCACCATAGTATTACAATCGATGGATGGGTGGTGTGGTTCCCTGACTGGGAACTGGGCCACAGCAGTGAGAGTGCCGAATCTTAACCACTAGACCACTAGGGAGAGGCCAGCAGAGGTTATTAAGATAAGCAAGAAACACTGAAGCTACATTTCCAGGAAGAAAAAATAAATGGAGTGACGGAAAAAAGGTCTGGTATTGGGAGATCTAGTTTAGTGGGGATTCTGCTACTAAAAAGTTACATGACTTTTTAAACTTGGCCTCTATCTCTACTAGGGGCTCAGTGTTCTCACTGAACAGCAGTGATGTTGGACAAAATTTCTAAGGCTCCTTCCAGTTTAAATTATTTTTTTATTCAGGCATTCTCATATACTCCTAGTTGGAACACTAGCAAGTTTATGATATATGCAGACTTTGGAGTTTCAAAACTTGGGTTTCAAATCTGACTTTATCATTTACTAATTCTTTAATGGTCTAAGTTCAAAGACAAAAACCTTTCTATGTGTCTGTTTACTTATCTTTTATATAAAGGTCATAGCTACTTTCTAGGGTCTTTGCAAGGACTAATGAATTTATAATACCTAAAGTATAGCATAGAGTTAGCTCAATAAAAAGTTGGTATTAGAGCTTTCTTTAGGAAACATGGCAATATGTATCAAGAGCTATAAAAATGTGCATTCTTTCACCTAGCAAATATACTTCTAGAAATATTCTGGAAAATAATTCAAAGCAAAAAGGTACCATAAGGATGTTCACGATAGTATTGTTATTTATAATGGCAGAAAACTGGAAACAACCTAAATGTTCAAAAGTAGGGGACTGGTTAAATAAAATATGGTAAATTATGATGATGGATACCACACAGATATTAGGCATCATGTTGGAAAAGGATATTTAATGAGATGGGAAAATGCTCTTGGTATTTTGTTAAGTAAATAACATGGGTTAGTTCCAGTTCTAGCAAAATGGCAGATTAGATAATCTATTTATAAGGCTTAATGACAGGTGTAAGGTTTCCGGGTCACTACCAATGGCCGAGTTTAATAACTAGAAACTTTCAAAAGACACCGATTCCAGCTGGCAGTTAATGCTTATTATTTAGTTATTATTTAACTATTATAATTATTTAAATGTACAAAGCTATTGGGTAAGTTTAAAGGAAAAACATAAGTTTGTTGGTTTTGCAACTAGAGTTCTTAGCTGACAGAAAGGAAAAAAAATGCATTTCCTGATTGAACAGCAAACTTATGGCATTAAGAAAATTCAAAGGCAAGTTAGTGTCTCACAGTTCTGAAAATGATTAAGGAGTCTTTCTTCTTGCATAGAGCAGTTGAGTTTATATTGATAAAGTAAATAATTCATTAACATTCTATTTCATAAGAATATTTGGTTTATAATAATATATTAACTGATTACAGAGAAATTCAGAACTAATTAGGGATTATTTAAACAGAAATTTTTCTTTGTGATAATTTGGACCCAAGTTTAAGCTAAACCTCAAAGACAGCAATGAGCAAGAGGAAATTTCTGGTGGACCATGTAATCAAACAAAAAGTGTATAGGTAAGCAGAGGTGATATCCTGTAACTGGTGGAAGGTATCTCTTAATATGAAGTCTCTATGGAAGAGGAGATTAAATGAAATCATATATGCGAGTTTACTATACAGTCAGTATTTTGGTGGCTGGAAGATATTTCATTTTTTTTTTTTGGTGAGGAAGATGTCTTGACATGAGTACAGCCATGTTTGGCCACTCCATTGACCTACAGCCACCAGCACAAAAAGAAATATAAAAGCTGCTTTCTGTGTGGTGGGAACTGGCCCTTCTCCCACGGAGATAGCTGTAATGTGTAAAAATTTCAAGGCCCTTTGGGCGCCACAGCGTGGGACAGACTGGCCATCTGTGCCGGGCTGGGATGATAAGCAGGGTAAACAATGCACGTACACAACTACTGGGCTGGGACGACAGCCGGGGGGGTGCTCAGTGCACGTACGCCACTGATAACCATTTTGTGCATGGGAACCCTAAATGCTTGCTCTGCAAAATCTGTAATTGCTTACTCTGAAAATTACTGATGGTATAAACACTGCTGAAACTGAGACCCGGTGAGAGTTCCACCTGTGGAAGGGACGCCTTGCCTAGGACGTGTGATTCCCGCCCAGCTGTGTTGATTGACAGGACTCTCCCGGCAGTGGAGCATGGATGTTGTGAGTAACTGACTTATTGCGAAGTAATTGATTTGCTGTGTTCTCTTTTCGGTCAACCTGGTGTTTCTCTTTCCGGTTGATTTGTGTCATTTCCCTTCAGTCGATCTGGTGTTTCCCTTTCCGATCGATCTGATGTTTTTCCCTCTTATTATATGACCTATTCGATTCTGCTGCTATCTCAGCCGATGTGGATGTTTTCCCTTTCCAGTCGAGTTGGTGTTTTTTCCCTCTTATTATTTGACCTATTCGGATCTGTTTGCGGACTATCGCCTTTACTATCCTCTATATAATAAAATATACCTTCAGTCCATTTGCTTGGAATGGAAAGTTTTTTTTACATCTCCCATCGAATGCCCAAACCTCTCATACCAGAAGATTACTCCTGATCTAACATCTGTTGCCAATCCTCCCTTTTTGGCTGAGGAAGATTGGCCCTGGGCTAACATCCGTGCCCATCTTCCTCTACTTTATATGGGATGCCGCCACAGCATGGCTTGACAAGTGGTGTGTTGGTCTGTGCCCGGAATCCGAACCTGCGAACCCTGGGTCGCCGAAGCGGAGCGTGTGCACTTAACTGCTACGCCACCGGGCCAGCCCTGGAAGATATTTCTTAAAAAAATGCAAAAGAAAATAAAAATCTCTGATGGGATGAGACTAATAAGTTAACAGGAGAAATTAAACATGCATAACAGCATTTCCTGTATCAGGAATGAATAAAGTACTCAGTATACAGCTGGAAGCTTTATTGCTTCTTCCCTAAGGGACGGTTCTTGTCTCTCCTTCCTCATTTCAAGGGCTTCAGTACAAAGGGTGGGCAAAGAGGCTCATGCAAGGAGCAGGAGAGGCAGGCAGATTCACTGGTGAGAAGTTAAATGTCAGCCGAGTGCTGTTTTTTCCTAGGGGAACACTTCCTCCTAGAATGGAAAAGAAATTTCACACTGCTCCGTGAGGCCTTAGGGGAGACCCTGAAAGATGCGGGGAGGGGTGCGGTGCACAAGGCTCTATTTCCCACCTCCATTTCTAGCTGACTAATACTGTACTTCTGTAGGTCTGATGTGAAGAAAAAGTTTTGGTGCTTAAAAACTGTTTGGAAGTCATTCATCAAATGGGAGAGAAGGAGGAAAAATGGAGAAGTAGGTAATAAAATAGAAAGGATGGAAGAAAAAGAATAAGACCAGCCTTTCCTGAGACTCCTCTTTATTTGGTCTCTACTGTCCTCTAACACTAGCCCTGAATCTTGACTTAGCCTTTGTTCACAGTGCAACTTCAGCCAGGAATTCATTAGACAAGTTAGTGTAGCTGACATAGTAGCTGATGTGAAGTAGAGAGGTTTGAATCAGATCATACCTCTGCCCTTAGGGAAAGCCTGGGCTGGTAGGGGAGAAACACCTAAATCTGTTGTGACTCAGCAAGGCAAGGGCCACACAACAAAGTGGAAAGCCCTCTGCCCAGCTGTTCTACTCACCCGATTACAGCCCAAGTCCCACATTTTCTGTGAGGCTTCTCCAGCCTCCCAGCCCCCGTGGTGTTGTCACACACTCCAGAGCCTCGAACAGTGCCTGGCAGGGCGTGTGCACTCACTAAACACTTGTAATGATTCTTAGGTATATGTTTTTTATTTCCAATTTAGACTGTAAGCAATGGGAGGGCAAAGGCCATCGTATTTCTGCCTCCACCTTTAGTACTTACTGAAGGCATTCAATAAATATTTAAATGGAAGAAAAGGAGTGGCACTGGAAAAAAAAAAAAGAAGTAGGTGAAAAGAATAAATAGCTAAAGAATATATAAAAAGCAGGGAACAAAACATACTATACAATGTGAATGAAGACAGTTTGTGTAATGTGATGAGATGTATCTGTCTTTGTATTTGTGGCCGTTTATATAAATGAGCAAATATGACTAGAGGTAAGTCAGTCCTGGTTTAGGAATTCCCTGACATCAGGACTTAATTAAGGTGGGGAAAGGAATACCCATTCAACAATTTAGAAAAGGTAGAATTCTTCAACGTCTTTTCCACTTTCATACTTTTGGGTAGAACTGCCAAATTTTGGAATTGGAAGAGACCTGAAGATCCCAGGATCAACTCCCCTCATAGGATGGAGGACATGTGATGGCTGACAAGATGAGGGATCTGTTCTTGTGCCCTGTCCACACAGCCAGAGCCAGAAACTATAGTAGGTTCTGTGTGGACAACTGTCCTCACTAATTCACACTGAAAGGAAACCTGGTTTGGGTTTTGAGGTGCTTCGTTCATGTCTGTAGAAACCTTAGTTCATTATCAGGCTTTACTACAGACATGCTTCTGAGTTGGCTTTAATCAGTCGACAGATAATTTTAAAGTCACTAAAGTTAAGGGAGCTTTTTAGGACCAACACAACTAATCAACCACTATTAAATTAAAGCTGAGTTTCATCAATAGAAACTACTGAAACTTTGATTATTAAAAAAGCCCAAGTTTGAAATATAGTTATTCAAAAATAAAAGCTTCTGCTTACCTGTGTTTTCTAAATGTTAAAGTTGGACATATTTAGAAACTTTAAAATTACATTCAGAAGTTTTAAAATTCTATATTCAGAAGTTTAAAAAAAAAGGCACATAAGGCATTCCCACATTTAGTACCTTTGACTAATCTTTCCTTAGTACTTAAAAATATCAATTTTAAATTGAAGAGGAAAGGAGAAATATGCTTATTCACTTTGTTCCATGAATCTTGAGATTTCTACTACCACTGACTGAAAAACCACGATTCATCCAGGCTTAAACCAGTGGCCAGTGACAAAGGTCAGAGTTAGCTGAAACCTAGCTCTAACACTTCTCTTTTCAGCACCTATTTCTTGCTTCATATTCTAACTGATGATGGGTAGGTGTACGAAAATGCCCTCCCTCTGACTAAGAGAACTGTGTCTAGAAAATCATCTCAAGATTTGGATTTGGGGCTTTAGCATTATATCTTCAAAAAAAGGACAACTAAAAAGACTGTAGAGGCTGCCCATTTATCTCATCATGGCCTGGTGCACGGTCTTGCCTCAGGAGGTGAGTGAAGGAGGACTAGGAAAGGAGTTAAAAATGAGTCAGTGGGTGTGAGCGGAAGGAGCGCTCCCTGCATCTGTAGACCAGTGCTGTCCAACACAGCTCTCTGTGAGGGTCCAGTATGGACACCACTAGCCACATGTGCCTCCTGAGCACTTGAGAACAGTGACTGAACTGAGTTTTAAATTTATTTAATTTTAATATAATTTAAATTTCAATAGTCCCAGTGGTTAGCGGCTACTGTATTGGACAGAACAGAGCTAGATGCTCTTTTAATTTAAGTTGTTCTCACAGCTTAGCATACATTTATTTAATATTTGAGCGTCTACTGGGTGTCAGGAACTGGAGATATAAAGTGAATGTGGCACAGCCCCTGCTCTCAGGGAGCTTGCACTCTGCGGGGAGAGAGAAATAAATGGATACTTATATTACCAAGTGTTAGGTGCTCTAACCTAACAGAGGGATGGGAAGGTAATTATGGAAGGGAGAAGGGAGTCCTAATGGGTTAGTGGCGTTGGGGAAAAGAGAAGGCGAGGTACACGCTGACTGTTAAAGGATGAACAGGAGTTAGCCATAGGGGTAGACTGCAGACACGGCTAAGCACAGAGCCAAAGACTGAGGGAATGTGCAGGAAAGAACAGGCTGAGTGTGGCTGAAGTGTAAACTGTGAGGCAGGAGTGGTGTCTCAGGCATCAGATCACAGAGGCTCTTATGCATCTTATTAGGGAACATGAACTTAATCCTGTAAGTGGCAGGGAGCCTTCAAAAGATTTTAAGCAAGAGTGACAAAGACTCTGCTGGTGTGTGCAAGATGGAACGGGGGAAGCTAGGAAGAAGAAAGATCAGGCAGACTGATGAGAGAGAGAGAGCATGTGTGAGACAGTGTGCACTGAAGTCAGGCTGTCACAAGAATATTTCTCTATTATTCTTAACGTCTGAAAAATATTTAGTAGCAAAATCGTTATTTTTGGTATTGCCTGGATTAGGGGTGGAGACTGATGAGAGGGGAATTAAAGAATAATTCCTCAGCTTCTAACTTGAATGAAGGTGGAGAGGATGGAGTCAGCAACCAAGATAGCAAGCAGAAAATGAGAAGTTAGCTGTGCGTGTGTGTTGCTTGGTTTGGCAGGGGGCAAGGGAGAAGGGAGGGAAGAATATAATTTCACTTTACATAAGCTGATTTTGAGGAATGAGCAGTGGAGATATATACATTACTGATGCTGCAGACAGAAGCTTGAGAGAGATTTGGGAAGCATCAGCATCCTTCATGTTTTCAAGAAACAGGAAGGATGTGAGATTTTCCCCCAAAGGGCAGCAGGTGAAAGATGGAATCTGGAGAACACTACCAGAGTTTTCTTTCTGGAGGCTTGTTTGTGGGTATTACTATTACAGAAAGAACAAGTTTCAGTATGGGTGCGCATGTGTGTATTTTAGAGAGAGAAGAATCTAGGGAAATATGTTTTTCTTCTTCCTTCCCCCAAACAAAGGGAAAAATATTTAGGATAATATAAGTTTGAAAATTGTCAATTTATTTTAACCCTACTATAATCTAAGACTATATCAATATTCAAAATTTATTCTATAAACTATGGCCACTATATTGGTCTTTACTAATTAACAGTAAGTAATCCACTGTCTCATTTCCTGCTAAACGAATAAATTTTCTTTTTTTTTTTTTTTGGTGAGGATGATCAGCCCTGAGATAACATCCATGCTAATCCTCCTCTTTTTTTGCTGAGGAAGACCGGCTCTGAGCTAACATCTATTGCCAATCCTCCTCCTTTTTTTCCCCCAAAGCCCCAGTAGACAGTTGCATGTCATAGTTGCACATCCTTCTAGTTGCTGTATGTGGGACGTGGCCTCAGCATGGCCAGAGAAGCGGTGCGTCGGTGTGCGCCCGGGATCCGAACCTGGGCCGCCAGTAGCGGAGCGTGCACTTAACCACTAAGCCACGGGGCCGGCCCTAAACGAATAAATTTTAATCCTAACTTTATTGACTGAAAAATGGAAAGAGGCTAAGCAATAATTGAAACAACATGATTAATAAACTAGGTCAAGGACCATTAGCATCCTGAACTTAGAGTCAAGATTTGTGAAGTGGGACCTCACCTCAGAGTCAGAGCTGTCTAGTTCGGCCAGAGTTGGAGCTTTGAGGAGCTTCTTCCGCTGTATAGGTACCTGCTGTGTGACACTTAATCCATTTTCTTTTGTTTGTGACGTTAAACCTCCATTCACCATGGATGATTCCACGACGTTCTTTGGAGACTCAGGGGTAGTTACATCTGGCAAAAGAAAGGCGAAAGCTTACCTTTTCTTGAGCCAAGAAAGGTAATCAGTGGACCAAAAGCACTTTTCTAAGTACTTGCACTTGGAAGACACTCCAGGTGACATGGCATTTCCATGTCATGCAAATACAACACCGAGGCTTGATACCACAATGCCTATGTATATAAAACATTTTTTTTTTTTTTGTGAGGAAGACCAGCCCTGAGCTAACATCCGATGCCAAGCCTCCTCTTTTTTGCTGAGGAAGACTGGCCCTGGGCTAACATCCGTGCCCATCTTCCTCTACTTTATATGGGACGCTGCCACAGCATGGCATAACAAGCAATGCATTGGTGCACGCCTGGAATCCGAACCGGCGAACCCCAGGCTGCCGCAGCAGAGCACATGCACTTAACCACTTGTGCCATGGAGCCAGCCCCTATAAAACATTTTTGTTAGACATTAACTGTCAGATTCAATTAAAGAAAGCCTTTAAATGAATAACTGTATATTCACATTTATAAGATTAGAATTTAAAGCTGGAAGAAATCCTACAGATAACTGACTCCAACTTCTTTATTTTCTAGAGGCCCAGAGAGGCTAGTTTTACTTTACAGCCTCTACAGAGCTAGTGCTAGATGGATCAAAGTGATGGTATGCACAAAGCCTATTAGGCGTATGGCTGTAAGATTTGAAAATGGTTTGATTTAAAAATCAAAAAAGCTAATAATGTATACTCATAAAAACATATTTAACATGAACACAAAGAATCTGGGATACATTCCCTCTGATAAAACTAATTTTTATTATTCAGAGTTCAAATCTGGATGGAAAGGCAATACAACAAATGAAAGAAATGCGGCAGTACAGAGCAGAGGACAGAGCACAGAGTACAGAACACAGCACACAGGACAAAGTATAGAGTACAGAGTTCAGAGCATGAAGTATACAGAGTACAGACTATAGAATATAGAGTATATAGTACAGAGTATATAATATAGAGTATAGAGGACAGAGTATATAGTATACAGTATAGAGTACAGAGCACAGAATATATAGTACAGAGCAGAGAGTAAAGAGCATAGAGTATAGAACAGTGTATAGAGTACACAGTACAGAATAAGAGTATAGAGTACAGGGCTGGCCCTGTGGCATAGCGGTTAAGTGCGCACGCTCCGCTACGGCGGCCCGGGGTTCGGATCTCGGGCGTGCACCGATGCACCACTTGTCAAGCCATGCTGTGGCAGTGTCCCATATAAAGTGGAGGAAGATAGGCACGGATGTTAGCCCAGGGCCAGTCTTCCTCAGCAAAAAGAGGATGATTGGCAGATGTTAGCACAGGGCTGACCTCCTCACCAAAAAAAAAAAAAAACAAAGTTTTCCAGAAAGAAAATGAGGAAGTGATTGGGCTAACTGATTAATTCCCATTCAAGAAAAAAGATAATAAGTGTTTAAATATGGTCTTGAAGTATATTTTAAAAAATCTCATTCTATAGTGTATCTTACTGTATACACTTCCTATAGAATTTTTCACATTGTTGTAATAGTTAGCCTTTGAAGAGAAAGCACAAAGTTAAAATGCACACATCTTTAACCCCTCTTAGCTATCCACATTCCAAGTGAGGCTCCCACCATCTCCCCAATAGCAGCCCACTCCCAAATTGGAGGTAGAGCGAGAACAACACCACAATCAGCTTCCTGAGGTGGGTCTCACACTCTACCAAGTCAGAGTTTCCCTAAGGATGAAACCACTAATAGTGCATGGAGGAACACTGAAACAGTTTTAATAGTTATATATTTATTTTAATGTTTCAGAAAAAATACATAACTACTATATCAGATACATGATTTTATGGATGTTTTTGCTTAAGAAATTTTAAAAAGTCATTTATGGTAGATTAAAAAAATTTAAATAGTACTGGTGGCACTTGAGTCTGATAGAAATCATGAGGGTGGTATCTGAAGTTTAGGGAACACTGTTAAATGACAGTGGCTGCCAGCGCACTTCATGCTCATTGCAGAGGACTTGAGAAATTGCCCAATAGCTCTCTTATTGTCTAACCACTGTGCTATGAGATTGATAACTATATTTGAGTTCACTGACTAAAACTACTGAAATAAACTCCTTGTTCTAAATTCAAAGCTTTGAGATAAATAGAATTAATTAAAAAAATATTTAACAGTCAGGTTTCAGGATGATCTCCACACACAAGACTAAATACTGTGTGTGATTTTATCTCATATACACATTTGTAAAAGATCCAATTGAACATTTTTTTTTTTGAGGAAGATTAGCCCTGAGCTAACATCCGTTGCCAATCCTCCTCTTTTTGCTGAGGAAGATTGGCCCTGGGCTAACATCCGTGTGCATCTTCCTCTGCTTTAAATGGGATGCTGCCACAGCATGGCTTGGTGAGTGGAGCGTTGGTCCGCGCCCAGGATCCGAACCTGCGAACCTGGGCCTCCGAAGTGGAGCACAAGAACTTAACCGCTACGCCACTGGGTTGGCCCCTGAACGTATTTTTAAGAGATATTTTTAAGTAGTTTGATTACTTATATTTTCTGTTCAAATGAACATTATTACTTCATTATTACTTCAATGTTTCAAGTGAGAAAACCAAATACTTGGATAAGACTTTTTATTTCTATATAAGGCATCATTTCTTGAGGAAAAAACCAGTGGCATTTATAAGTAAGCAAAATATTTAAAATGTTAGATATGGCTTTGGAAGTCACATGCCTCAGGTTCAGAATCTAAAATGCATAACCATGATAGTAAAAACTTTATGTAATAACTTTATGTGTTAGATACACCTCGTTGCTCCCTTACTTAGTTGGAGAAAATATGACTGGGATATAGATTCTGGGATATAGATTTATATAGATATATAAATATATATTATATTTAATACTTGCACTGGAAAAATAAATTATACTTACCTTAATTAATGTTGAATGCATTAAGATCTTCCACTAAGCATTAATATTTCTAAGACATAACTAAGCAGCAGAACATACTTCATTATGTCTTATTCTACACAAGTTCAGAGGCATTACCTACACATGTTTAAATGTTTATGCCTTAGTTTGTTAATTTTCTAACTTAGGAAATGCATTCCAATCTTTGCATTTAGGTTAGAAGAATGGATCAATCTTTCCATTTATAATTTAGGACATTTTAATTTATTAGTCAAAATGCAACAATGAAAAAACATATAAGTAGCATGAGAATGAAGCATGTGGAAATCATAAAGTACACTAAGGTACGAAATAAATTATAGCAAATGATAAGCAGCGAAAGCAAATAAAAATTCTGTTACTCTTTTACATCAAGGAGGTTAAGTACCAAGAGCTTTCTTCCAACACAGAACCCATCATATAACCTTATAAGAACACAAAATACACCTAATGTATAATGTGTGTGTGGGCATGCATACCATCTAGATCAGCCACCTGTGCCTAATTTATGTTAGCCAATAGTCAACGTCTTTAGGTAGCCATCCACTCCAGTGCAGTCCAACTGATGGAAAAATCTTTAGTAGATATTTAGAAGAGATAAGAGTGTCTGTAATACATACTGCCAACTTTTGGAGATTAGCAGTAACGTACATGTTCCAAAACATTTCTGAGTTTATTTTCCAGACCAAGTTTTTTTTACAAAGTTACTCTGCAAATGGTTGATAAAATAAAAATCATCAAATGGATAAAGAAAATAGAAAAAGCTCTTCAGTGGTCAGTAAAAAGTAGTAAGTGAAGACTGTAAAATATTTACCCGAGTTTCTTGAAAGCACAAATATTAGTCATGCCTGAGATCTACAAAAATAAATAGAAATTTAAAAACCAGTTGGGAAACAGTTTAGCAATGGGAAGATAATAAATATTTAGAGACAGACTATGATACTAGAACTCTCTTGCTCTTTAAAAATGAATTTGTATGTAAGGTAAGCCAACAATTCTTTGTATCTTAAGAGGCATTCCAAGGCATATAAAAGAAAATTCTGGAAGAAAATATTAGTGCCAACATCTTATTTCATTTTACGTTCAAAATAGCAGCTTCCAAAATTAGAAATTCTAACTTGCAAAATATTTTATTGGGTTTAGTTGGGTTTGAACATTCGCTCATACTTGGTTTAAAAACCCAATTTAGAAAGGGGGCTGATTTTACAGATCAAATTTGGTCATTAATAGTTACTTGTTTCACTATTAATCCTATTTAACAGAAGAGGTCTAAAGTTTTACTACAAACCTGGGACACAGAATTATATTTTACAACCAAAGCCATTACAATGCTCTTCTGTATTTATATTCTTAATCAGCACTCATACTCATTCATGACTAGGATCTATCTTCAGGAAGCACCGATACAAAAGACAGCTGTTGCCCATCAACTGAGGTGTCAGCTACAACTGACAGCTGTGGTCCTCTGAGGTAGCTGACAGTTTTGAGTTTAGCTACTTGAATAATTGAATGCTTAGAGAATAAGAAGTGTCAAAACTTTGTTTCTTGAAAGTTTTTTCTATTCTCTTAAGGCAAAGTTCTGTTTTAGACTTTTACATCATTGCTCTAGAAAAGTGTGGGTGAGTGACGGCAACCATAAGGATGGGCACCCATATTCCCTAACCATAGGTATGGCATAATGGTTCTTCCACAATCCCCCTGGGTAGGCAACAGATTTATTGTAGTTTTAATTTTTTAAAGTATACTGTTTTCAAATAAGAATTTTATTTTGCTGACCACAGCTTAGAAGAAGCCTTTCAATTTTCTTTTTTGACATGTTTGAACAAGCAGATGAATGAAATGTATTTCACACAGACCACAAAACCCATGTCAGGTGTGAAAGTGCTTTTTTTCTACCTGACAAGTCAAAACTGTAAGACATGCTAAGTGGCCGCATTGCTGAAAAAAGAAAACAAACAATAAAAAGAAAATAATTCAGCTGTTAGGAATATACAGGGAGGATGAAAAAGGAGAAGGATTAAAGAAGACCTGTAGTGGCACATTTCAGACTTTAAGGCAGAAGGCAGTGAATAAAAACCTGAAATACAATAAAACCATGAGTCCTAGTTTCAATTATGTCACTAAGACTTGAAATGGAGTAACAATAAAAGAAAAAAAAACTTTTAAAGAACGTTAAAAATGAAAGCGTGACAAAGATACAAATATTTTAAAGAATCATAGTATAGGATTTTTAACTTAAATATTAGAATAAATATGTTCTTCGATAATTTATTTCAGGATGAAAATTTGGCTCTCTGAAAAAAAGGTGAAACATTTTATAAAATATCTCATTCAGGAACTAGCAGCATCACAATGTGTCAATAACTGTCCATTGTCTATATAGGCAGTGTAACCCAGCAGCTGAGAGAGGCCTTAGGAGCCAGAATGCCTGAGTATGAATCTCAGCTCTGCCACTTACTAGCAGTGTGATTCTGGGCAAGTTACTTAACCGCTCTGTGGTTTAGTTACTTCATCTATAAAATGGGAATAATGGTACCTATCTCATAGAATGGTATGAAGATTAAATGACTTCATACAAAAAAAGGTGCTTAGAACAGTGCTTGGCACTCAGTAAAAGTTCAATAAATATCATTTCTTAAGAATAAAATTATTTCTTTCCTGTTGAAATCATTTGTTTTTAAAATTTTATTACATATACCAAAAACTATTGAATTGTGTACCTTAAATGGGTGAATTTTTATGGTAGGTAAATAATATCTCAATAAAGCTGTTAAAAAAAGTTATTACAAAGATTTGATGAATTTGGGTATTCATGATAGTGGGAATTATCTATTTTCACTGCAGCCCAAAATTCTTACCAGTACCATCTATTCTATGACGTAGGCCCAGGGAGGACAGGTGCCTTTGTGGTCAGAAGAGAACAGAACTTCAGGTCTACAGCAGGGATGGAAGTACAGGCATATCAGGCAGAATGTCTCCCCAGTTAGTGTTGTCCAGGTAGACTGCCTCTAGAGTTCTAACACTTAAATTTAATAGACTCTAAGTATCTCTCAATATATTTTTTTGCAGATGTTTTCATAGGAATAATTTTTATTTACAACAATTTTCATTTAAAAAAATGAAGTGAAGGAAAAGCATTGAGTTACATCCCAAACACAACTTAGCAAGATGTCACAATCATATGCAGATGTTTTAAAAAGCACATATGTCAACAAAGGGGATGTGTATCTTAAATGAGGCAAATAAAGCAACTATTTGTTAACAATCATACTTATTGTTTGATGATCAGAAGACAATATTTTAAGTATTTCATCCTAATATACAAGTTAAGATGTAACTTTTAAATAAGCATTTTACTATGTTTTAGTTATCTCATAGGAAAGTGGTTAGGGATTTTAGATTGATAAGAATAAACCTCTACTCACCATTCAAAAAATTCTACATTTCTAAACTCAAAAATATCTACTCCAGATTTCCCTGATATGTATAGCAAATAAAATGCCACATATTCTCAAGGCACTCATCACTCTTCTCTAATATCTTCTCATTCTGCTCTTTTCTGGCACATGAATGTATCTTTTGAAACAAGACTGACTGTTGCATAAGAAAGGGATGCTATTATTTCTTGGAAGATGATGTTCAGATCTTTTCCAAGCTCTCTGTACCAAGAAGAGGACAACAATCAAGCATCACAGCAATTAAGGTGTTTAGGATAAAGATGCTTTTAAAGGAACAATTTATATTTAAAACCCCAAATCTCAATACACTATGAGATGTTAGGAAAAAGAAAATGATCGGATATGAACAAAGGCTGATGCACAAGAATAGTAATTTCAGACTTAATACAAAAAAAATGGAAATAGCCTGTAAAACAATAGAGAAATAGGTAAATAAAACACAATTTAGCCATATGTTAGGATATGTCCTTATAAATAACGTTTTGAGTCATATTTAATGACATGGGAAGATGTTCATGACACATACAATGTTAGACGAAGAGAGCAGAATACTGTACATAGTTTTTGTCTCCATTTTGTAATGCACAAGTAGATTCACAGAGGACACCTCTGGCTGATGAAATTATGGGTAACATTTCCTCTTTAAACATTTACACATTTTCCCCATTTCTACAGTGAGTTTCTACTTGCAATTACATGGAGGGGAAAAAAATATTTAGGGAAACTTTTCTTCAAGCTAATACTGCCAATCTTCTTCTTCTTTTTTTTTTTTTTTGTGAGGAAGATCAGCCCTGAGCTAACATCCATGCTAATCCTCCTCTTTTTGCTGAGGAAGACTGGCTCTGAGCTAAGATCTATTGCCAATCCTCCTCCTTTTTTTTTCCCCAAAGCCCCAGTGGACAGTTGTATGTCATAGTTGCACATCCTTCTAGTTGCTGTATGTGGGATGTGGCCTCAGCATGGCCGGAGAAGCGGTGCGTCGGTGCGCGCCTGGGATCCGAACCTGGGCCGCCAGTAGCGGAGTGTGCACACTTAACTGCTAAGCCACGGAGCCGGCCCTGCCAACCTTATTCTAACCAAACTCCCCAAAGCAAAATTGTATAGCAAGAACCAATATAGAGCTGCAGAAATAATGACCCCAAATCCCTTACTTTCCAATTAAGGTTCAAGATCAGTTTGAATGCAGAACTCTAGAGTTAAGACTCTCATAGAATAATCACTTTCTATAATAGTTCAATTCTGGTTATTGTGAAACACCAACTTGTAAGGTTAAAATAAAATAATAAGATATACTCAACATAAAATTGATATTCTAATGTAGGGTTCTGGCTAGTTAGTATCTAATTTGTTTAAATTGAAACAGAAGAATATGTATGTGACAAGGGTTTGTGATGACCCTTCCACGCAATGTGAGAGTGTTCCCTTGATGCTTTCAAGGACTGCCAGTCTCTCTTTTCAATTCCCTCAAACAGCCTCACTTAACGCCTTCTGATTGGCTGCTGTTAACACTCATGTATATCTTCTGCAACATGAACTGCATCAGACTCCAGAGTCACTCTCTTGTAAGCATTTATGGGCAGGGACAACACCTTGTTCATTTCTGTACCCCAATAGCTGGTATGTGTTTAAGAGTAAATAAAGGTTCAAAAAACTATGGGAAAAACGAAGGAACTATCATATCAGATATCATCCAAACCATATAAGCACATTATACCTGTCTTGTTCCTTTCTCAATTCTATTGGTACTTCCATTGAAGTTTACAATCCCTAACCAAATTACTCTTTTTTTTTTTTTAATAATTTTATTTATTTATTTATTTTCCCCCAAAGCCCCAGTAGATGGTTGCATGTCATAGCTGCACATCCCTCTAGCTGCTGTATGTGGGACGCAGCCCCAGCATGGCCGGAGGAGCGGTGCATCAGTGAGCGCCCGGGACACGAACCCGGGCCGCCAGCAGCGGAGCACGCGCACTCAATGGCTAAGCCACGGGGCCGGCGCCAAATTACTCTTTACTCCTGTAAATCATGAAGCTTACTTTTCTCATGGTAATCTGTTTTACCTTATAGTTTCATTGAAATCTTTTCTATTATCTTCATTATTCCCTCTCAAGGTATAATAATTAAAAAAAACTCTAGTCTTAGCAACTACCATTCTACAATACCACTTCCTTATTTTTCCATGGTGGTTCTTACTGTCCTCTCTCCAGAAAAATGCACATACATACATTTTGTAAAATATGCACAACTTTTTTTTATATTTCAAGAGATTCATAGACCCTTCTCAAGCCCATTCAAGGAATCCCAGGATAAGAACTCTTGGGTCACATGATTGATATGTTTTGGCTCATTATTATATAAATGCTTATATGGATTTATCATTTAGTATGCTTTAAACATTTGCTGAGACAACATTTGCTGCTATAAAAATTAGACAGGGATAAATTGATACAACTTTTACTCTGTAGCTTTGTAACTGGAAGGTACTTGCAAATATTTCAACACCTATGGGATTACTTTTTAGAGCCCAGTCCCTGTATTAGGGACTGGGGACACAACAATGAACAAGACAGACATGGATCCTGCCATCTTGAAGGTCACAATGTAACACAAGGGCCGAGAGTCAAACAAAGAACATCAATATGGAATGACTTAAGAGTTCAGGGCTGGAAGTAGGAGGAGCAGTCAGAGCCAATGTGATAAACTAGACAAGAGAAGATGACGGCCTGGGTTAGGATTGTGGCTGTTGAGCTAAAAGAGAGGAAGACTAGAAAGACCCAGAAGAAGTAAAATCAACAGGGCTTGCCTGTTAAGAGTCAAAGATGATGCTGAGGTTTCTGTCTTAGACACACGGAGATGGGGAAACAAGAGAAGATGGTTTGGGGAGAAAGCAGATGAGTTCACTTGTGGACATGTTGGGCTTGTCTTATTTGCAGGAAATGAGGTGTCCCTATCTAGCCAACAGCTGGATGTATGAGTCTGCACTTTTAGAGAAATCTGTCCTGTAGATTGGGAGCTGGAAGACAGCTCGAAACAAAAACCATGGAAAAGGGTGTGGTGGCTCAGGGAGAAGTGAGCCCAGGATAGAAACTTGAAGGACCAAGAAGAGTCTGAAAGTGGAAAAAAAAAAAAAAAAGAGATCAGAGGAGAAAACTAGGAGAATGTGGTATCACAGACTGATTCCCTTCCTGTTCAGGTGCCACTATAAAGTATTTTCCTAAAGGAAGTTTCTCTGAATTCTTTGGGCATCTTTAATCTCACAAATTAGAGGAGAGCTGTATAAACAAAGAAGTTTACAAACATTTTATAATACGGTCTTGCTATAAATCAAAATCAATGTGTGCTTATAGTACACATTAAAAAACATTAAATATAATAAATATAAAGGAAGTTTGGGAATAACTTAAGTGATATCAGATAATTGATGCTTTCATTACATAATGCCATATCTTTAAACCCATATTTAAGACAATAGAAACTTAAAATAAAACTATATATCTATCATCTATATTTCTAAAGCAAAATAACATATCTTTGTATATGTATTACAATTTATAAAGTATTTTAACCATGATCCTATTTAATTCTTACATAAAAGCCATAATGAAGGTTTAGAGGAATTTTTATCCCCCTTCTGCTGACGAAGAAGTCGATGCTCAGAGAGGTAAAGACTCTCCTAAAACCACGGTTTAGAGATTGGCAGAGCTCTTTCCACTATGCCATGATGCTTTCATACAGTTCAGTATCATATAGGGACAGAATTTCCTATTCTATGAATTTCAAGTATAAAGTTCAAGAAAGTGTGAGGGGGGGGTGTGTGTGTGTGCGAGAGAGAGATAGAGAGAAAGAAATGAACAGGGAATGAGAACTCCACGGACTATCCTTACTTTGCACCCTTATACCATTATTTTTCACTAGGCTGGTTGTATAAAGACACTTTTTCAAGGGGATGACTCTAGACCATGGGTGTGGTAAGCAGCTGTCTCACCTAATCTGCTACGTCTAATTTCTTCTGGTGAGACGGGCCGCAGCTTTCTTTCTGCTTTGATTTCTTCTAATATTCTTTCATGGAGGCTCCGTGGCCGTGGTGGAGTGGGTTTCAGTTTTCTGGCTGAGACCTTGAAAAAAAAAAACGTAATGGCTAGCGACTTTGAGGAGTTTTCCTTAAATAATTTATACTGAAGTCCATTCATACAGTACAGTATTATGAAATTATATCTTATTGATTGCAAATTGCTTGATAAAAGACCATTTTCAAGTCATTATCAAGATTCCTAAAGCAATAGGGAGATTATTGGATTTTACAGTGATTTAGTAATATGTGCTCAACTAATGTTAAGGAGACAGTTTTGCTAAAGTTATAATTATGTTCCCTATATGCTAGCATGATAGGCAATCAATTGAAATGTAAGCTATACTTTACCTATTACTATTATTGTTTTCGAAACTATCAGCCTTGAGTAAGTCATCACAACCTTCTTAGACTATTATTATTATCTTCACTCTATAGTTGAGGAAATAAAGGGCTCCAGGAGGCTGATTAACTTGCTCAGAGACATGTGGTTGCTAAGTTTTGGAGCTGGCTGGTGTGCAAATCCAGGTTCATTTGACTCCATGCTCTTTCTGCTCTACTGTGACCTGCCTTCTTAAAATCATTTCCTAGGTGGCCTCTTTCCCTTCTTTTATAAAGATTCATAAAAGGGATCATTAATTATGCTTTAGATGTACACAAACTAAGAAAGAAATACGATTCCCTGTCCAGTTAATTAACGCACACAGGTTTGAGAGGCTTTGGTGAGCACCCCTTATGGAGGCAAGGGGATAAGAAGTGAGGAACAGAGGAAACACAAACCAACATTCACCCAGATTAGAATATTCTGATTCTGTGGTCACTAGAAAGAACCCTGTTAACAGAAAAGGATAATTAATATGAAAGTAGATGTTCAGCAGGGTGGATTTACTGTAAAATAGCATCAAAATGATGATTTAATCAAGGAGAGTATTAGCGCTATGAAGTAAATAGGAAGGGCACTCCACACCAGGAACTATCTGGTATTACATTTAGCTGACGCTCTAGGAGGTGTGTGGCCCAGGTTGTTGTGAGTTAAAACACTCTAAAAACCTTGTATTGAAAAACTTTATGTATTTTTCTGTGACTTAAATGTAATTCACAGTTGGGCTTCATCATTCTGAGAATAAAAGCTCAGTGTAAAAACTAACCACTTTAAGAGCTGTGTTCTAGAGATTACATCCTAGAAGAGAATAATTCATTCTGCAATCTCCAGTCAAGAGGAATATGTCAAATTACATACAGGATTTAAAGGAGGTCTTGATCTGATGAAGTCCAGGATGATTTCATGAGCACTTTTTTTTAACCGAGGAGGAATATCACCATTCACCTGAAAGGAGACAAAAAGTAGAAGATTTCCTGTGAATACAGGATTATCATGATAAATTTCTGGGTACAGCTGTTATCTTGACATTTGTCACAAAATTACTGAAGTAATCTGTACTGTAGTACTGTAAGCCGGCTCTACCAAGGATGCATTTCAAATCATTAAAATGGAGAGTAAATGGCTGTGTGATTTAAAGCAAAAATAACTATGCAGAATTGAAGAAAATCCAAGTTCACTTTAGTTCTATCATTTTGGGAATTTATATATGAGATACATCCCTTCCAATAAGAAGTTTCTAAAATTATGAATGGGACTGGAATAAATACTACTACAGTTAACTAATTATTTTATAATTTAAAAAGCCTTTTACCTCTTATTTTTGTCCTTGTACAAAACTTAGGTAATAGGAAAGACTGGTGACACAATTCATATTCTGTAGATAAAACTCAGCCTGAGAGCAAAGAGGGTATCTGCTACATTACAGAACTTACAGAACTAGTAAGTAGAAGAGTTTCTGTAGAGCCTGGGTCTCTCTCTGACTCCTGCTCTAATGTCCTCTCTTTTTTTTTTTAAATAAAGTATTTATCGAGATGACCAATCTATGGACATATTTTTTTTTTTTTTGTAAGGAAGATCAGCCCTGAGCTAACATCCATGCCAATCCTCCTCTTTTTGCTGAGGAGGACCGGCCCTGAGCTAACATCTATTGCCAATCCTCCTCCTTTTTTCTCCCTTTTTCTCCCCAAAGCCCCAGTGGATAGTTGTATGTCGTAGCTGCACATCCTGCTAGTTGCTGTATGTGGGACGCCGCCTCAGCATGGCCGGAGAAGCGGTGCGTCGGTGCGTGCCCAGATCCGAACCCGGGCCACCAGCAGCGGAGTGCGTGCACTTAACCACTAAGCCACGGGGCCAACCCCTCTAACGTCCTCTCTTTTTAAAGCAATGTGTTACCAAAAAATTTTTTTTAAGACAACCCCAGAAACCCACAAAAATAACAACCTAAATCACATTCTGACCGCTCAGAAGGCATAGTTACGACCATTTTGTCATATTTATTTCGCAGTCTTATATGGAAAACCTCTATAATACTTTTTCCTCCCACTTTGTTGACCTACTTTTTGATTACCTCATTATATTCTAATAATTTTATAATATCAATTTTATTGGAGAGAAGAAAAAGATAATTTGGTTATTCATCCAGTATCAATGGTTGATTTTTTTCATTTTGATAGGTTAGAAATGTTTCTTTATGTTTTACAACTTGTTATTAGAAATGTCATGTAAAATTTTAGAATTATTATAAAATTTGGTAAAACTTTTTTCAAGTATTTTCTTATCTGAATTATAAGATTTCAAGGCCCAGGCAGTTTTCTTGTGTACTCGCCAATCTTAAATACTATTTTAATTGCTCATAGTCATTCATCAGTTAGTCATTAATTCTTCACTGCAGCTGTATATTATGAGTTTTGATTTTTTGTCAATGTCACTATTTTGTGTCAACTAAGAAATAAAGTTAAATATATTAAAAAAATAAAAAAGAACCTGAACTGTTGCTCTCAGACTGAGTCCCCTCCCCAAATGCCACCACTCTATCCAAGTTCAGGGTGTCTGACAAGCCTGCTGGGGCCTACACATCCTCTCCCGTCTTCTTTCCCGTGCCCTACCTGCCAGCCTTGAATGAGGTCACAGGTTGGCCTACGGCAAGATTTAGGAGTAAACGCTGCTTGAGCCAAGCCAAGGTTGTGATTGCCAGTACCGTACCTGGTTTAAGGAGGGCATGTAACCTAGCAGCAGAGCCAGAGGCCAACGTGGCACCTCTCCCTACCTGTGTATTTCATGTTACAGAAGATTTTTTAAAAAATCCTTGTTGCATGAAACAATTTAATCAGACTTTTCTATTACTTTCTATTCTACTCCTGAACAGGATAATAAATATCTTTCAAGCTATTTTTCATATGCTTTTACTTTAATATTCTTTCCATCACAACAGCAAGGTCGAGAGAATGGATTAAATAAGGCCAACGTTATAAGTTCCATTCCCCAAGTAAGCACATTAACTTCAGTTTCCTCATTAGTCAGAAACTGTATCCTGTTCCCAATTACAAAATGTGCATCAGTGCTGACAAGGGAGATGGCAGGACACTATGGATGTGAGTCCGTGAAAATCCTTACTAGTAGGAGGAAAAGTAACTTTATGCAAATACCATTCTGCTGCTGGGTCAGCAACATTACTTCCATATAAATACAGAATACATCCTGAAACAAGCTCTCTCAGCTGTGATGATAAATGATTTCTGGATGAACACAAATAGTAGACCATTAAGTAAATACGGTCAGTTACAGAACTTGATCTTACTTTTGAGCTACAATGCTTTAAAGAAATAATTTCTAAATAAAAGATGTTAAGTTTCTACATCTTTATTGTTATTTTATTTATTTATTTTTACACAATATTCTTCATTAAAAAAAGTTTACAGGTTACACACACGTATGTGTGCACATGCACACACAAAGAGAATAGAGATATAAAGAAAAATGATTTAAAATCTCACCACCTAGAGAAAATACCACTAACATTTACATTCTTATATCTTAAGATTCCTTCATGTGTCATATCATATCAATTTAGGAATATATATATATATATATATATGTGGAATCTATTATACATATTGCTTTGTAACCAAATTAAAAAAATTTTTAGCTGCATAGAATTGCATTTAGTCATTTTCAATATATTGAATTAAATCTCATTTTGTTGAATATTTTGATTGTTTCATTTGCTTGTTTGTTAGATTGCTTAGTGAATGAATTGGATTTTCTACCTTATATTAAATTTGGTTAATTATTTTCAAAGAAAATATTTTCTCTCATTCAGATTTTGAAATTTATTAGCATAAAGTTATAGCATGTATCTTATAATTATTTCCCTTTTCTTTTTAATTGTGGATTATCACCATTTTATTTTTGATATTGTTTTTTCTTTTTTGTTCCTGAATAGAATGGTGTGAGGTTCATCTATTTAACCTGTGTTTGCGAAAACCTGCTCTTGGATTTATTATTGTTTCTTCTGTTTATTTGCCATCTAGTTTGTTGATATATATTTTAATCTTTATTAATTCTTTTCTGTTTTTTAGAATAATTTCATTTTGTGTATGTGTGATTTTTTAAGCAGTATTTTTGAAATAATCTTTCAACTACTGCTCTGATTTTTGCTTTAACATAAATTTATTTCATGTAGTATATAAAATATGCTGGTAGTGGGGCTTTCTGTTTTTGTTACTATAAATAGCATACATATTTCCCCTCTGATTCTTGTTTGCTTTACATTTCCAGGTTACAATGTTATTTTATTCATTTCTCTATTATTTGTATATTCCTGAAAGATACAGTATTATTTTGGATTACACCATTCATTAATAAAATATGACCAGTTTTAATGAATGGTCATTTGTCCACAGGCATAATTTACACTCATTTTCTTTCTTTTTCTTTTAAATAATAAAAGAGACTTCAGTTTATTTAACCATTATTTAACCATTTCCATTCATTAAGTCTCTTAAAAGGATTCAACTCAGGCTTGTTGATAAATATATCAACAAAATATCTATTTTATATAAATATAAAAAATTAAAAAATCCATTAAATGTGATGCTTATTTCCTGCCTAGGGTTTTATTTTTTGTGTGTGTGGTAACACTGGTTTATAACATTATATAAATTTTGGGTGTACATCGTTATATTTCAATTTCTATGTAGATTATATCATGTTCACCACCCAAAGACTAATTACAATCCATTACCATACACATGTGCCTACATCTTTATTTTTAAATGTGACTTATTTGAAGTTGTTAGAATTAAAGCATTCACTCAAACATTTTGAAAAAAGTCAACTGAAATATTTTACACTTCTATAACTTACTATTCTGAGTAACATGCAATTTGGCTGAGCCATTCAATTCCCACCATCAGCATCACAAACGTACAGAAAAAAATGGATTACTATGGTATAGTTATGTAGTTTAAACCTGAGGAGTAAATTAAAAACCTCTCAGCATAGTGCTTCAGGTACAGATGGACCATGTGTGAAAATCTTTTGTGCATATTACAAAAATATGTTTTTAAAGAAATTAGAAAGTGGCATTATATTGATAAGAGTAAAAATTTTTAAAAAAATACTCAGTTTTTGAATGATTAAATATGAGTAGCTGAATTTCCACTCTCATTTATCAGGTACATATATATAAAATAAGAAACTAATCAAAATCTTAGCCTGTTAGGCTAAAACTTGAAAACTTCCCCCATGTGAAACTGATCATCACTAGAACCTCCGCCTGCCAGTCCCTTGCACAGGGGCTCAGTATACACTTACCCAAGTGAACTGCATGGAATTAGCCAGTCAGAGAAAGACAGAAGAAGGAAAACAACAACGGCCTCCATGAAGCAAAAAGATCTATCCATTTTTCTTCATTTCCTACCCACAACCTCCAAGTTAAAAAAATATTCTATACCTAAATATACTAGTTTGAAGTGAAGCAGATGTATCACTGATGATTATCATGAAAGACTCATTTATAAAATCTCCCGTCATTCCGAAGCTCTCAGAGCCCTCAACAAACAAAAGGTTTAAATAACTTGATCCTTGAAAAAACATTTATTTAAAAGCCCATCCTTTCTCTACTGCTTTACAGTGTCACCTTTGTCACTAACCAAGTGAACATAAGAGTGTGGGGTCTTTCTGCCATTCTGTCGTCTGACTGCCCTTGGACATATACTAAACTGTTGTAATTAGTATAGCTATGTAATAAACCTGGATAACTGGGGATGTAATTCTTTCAACTTTGTTCTTTTAAAATTGTCTTGCCTATTCTCACCCTTTGCATTTCTGTATATGTTTTAGAATCAGTCTGTCAATTTACACACACATACACACACACACACACACATGCAAGTATTTTATTGCACTTGCATTAAGTTTATAAATAGATGTGGGGAGAATTGGTATCTTTACAACATTGAGTCTTTTAAACTATGAACATAGAAGATCTCTCCATTTATTTAGGTCTTCCTTAATTTAATAACTTGTAATTTCTTTGTACAGGTTGTGTACATCTTTCATTAGATTTATATCTAGATAGTTGCTATTTTTTATGTTAATGTAATAATGCCTTTTCATTTTTCACTATATAAAAATTTAAATAGTTTTTCATTTTCTAGTCAAAAGACAGCAATAAGAAAATGAATAAGCAAGGCAAAGATTGGAAGAAAGCATTCACAAGATATATCTGACAGAGGACTAGCATCCAGGATATATAAAGAACTCCTGTAACTCGTTACAAAAATATAAACTACTCAATTAAAAATGGGAAGATTTCAACAGATCTGTTTCAAAAGAAGAGTGCTTACCATCATTAGATATCAGGGAAATAAAAATTAAAACAACAAAAAGACACCACTATGAACCCACCAGAATGGCTAAAACTGAAAGGACTGCCAACGCCAAATGCTGGTGAGCTCATGGAGCAACTGAAACTTGTATACATTGTTGATAGGAATGAGAAATGTTACAACTAGTTTGAAAAAAGATCTGATAGATTCTTTATAAAACCAAACATGTACCTACCCTATTACCTAGCAATTCTGCTCCTAGGTATTTACACAAGAGAAATGAAAACATATATTCACAGACAATCTTATACAAGAAAGTTAATAGATTTACTTATAATTATAAAAAACTGGAAACAGCTCAGGCATCCATCAATAGGAGAACAGATAAACTGGAATATATTTACACAATGGGATACTACTCAGCAATAAAAAGGAATGAATTATTGTTACAGAAAACAACACAGATGAATGTCGAAAGCATTATGATGTGTGAAACAAGTCTTACATGAAGAGCACACACTGTATGAATACATTTATACAAAATTTGAGACTAATCTCTGATGGAAAAAAATCTGACAGAGTGAGGGCAGAGATTGACTCAGAAGGCACATGAGGAAACTTTCTTGAATTACAGTAACATTCTATATCTTGATAAGAGGTTTGAGTTACAAAGGTGTATACATATTAAAACTCAACAAACACCTGCTTAAGATTTGTATATTCCATTTTATGTAAATTTTATCTCCAAAGAAAAAACTGTAAACAAATAGTAAACTCTAGTTAATGATATGCATGCTGAGATATTTAAAGAGAAGTGAAGTAGTCCCCCCTTATCTGCAAGGGATATGTTCCAAGACCCCCAGTGGATGCCTAAAACTGCAAGATAGTACTGAACCCTATATAAACTATATTTTTTACTATACATACATACAGACCTGTGATAAAGTTTAATTTATAAATTAGGCACAGTAAGAGATTAATAATTAATAATAAGGTTGTCTCTGGGGTCATTATTAAGTAAAATAAGGGTTACTTGAACACAAGCACTGTGATACCATGACACTTGATATGATAATCCAGATGGCTACTAAGGGACTAAAGGGTGGGTAGTGTATACAGCATGGATACACTCGACAAAGGGATGATTGACATCTTGGGTGGGACGGAGCAGGACGGCATGAGATTTCATCATGCTACTCAGAGTGCAATTTAAAACTTACAAATTCTTTATTTCTGGAATTTTCCATTTAATATTCTCAGAATGTGGTTGACCACAGATGAAACTGTGGAAGGCAACACCACAGATAAGGGGGGACTACTATATACTGATGCCTGCAATTTACTGTGAAATACATAAAAAAATAAGATGGATGAATAGTTGTATAGTTATATGATAAAGCAGAGTAAAATGTTAATGATAGAATCTAGGTGGTATCTATGTGGGTGTTCACTATGAAATATATTCAATTTTGCTGTATGTTTGAAAATTTTCATAATAAAATTTTAGAAAATTCTGATTTTCTAATTGTTACTGGTAACAGAAATACAGTTGACTTTTGTATACTTTCCTCGTATCTAGTAACCTTGATAAATTAACTTATAACTGCTAATTGTTAACCTGTTCATTCAGCAAACTCATCCCTAAGAATATGTTCCTATAGAACCACTCCTGGTACCAAAATCTGTGTCAGTCAAGGTTCAACCAGAAAAGCAAAATCAGTAGGAGACAAGAAATTTCTGGGATAATCTCCCTTATTAAAGTCAACTGATTATGAACTTTAATCATATCTAGAAAATACTTTCACAATGGTTCACTGCAACACCTTGATTAACATTTGAAGGTGAAACATTAAAGAGACCATCACAGTACAATCAACTTATGTGCAAATAATGAGTTTTATTTTCTCCTTGCATATCTTTTTTTATTTTTTTGCCTTATGGCACTGGCTAGGATCTCTATTATAATGTTGAATATAAACGATGTTTGCTAACATCCTAATCTAAGGGAGAAACTTTCAACATTTCACCATTAAGTACAAGGATTTATGTAGGCTTTTTATAGATATTCATTATCAGATTAAAGAAATTCTGGGTGTTGATTTTTTTTTTTTACAGCTTTACTTCAGTAAAATTCACATACTGTAAAATTCTCTCATTTTAAGTGAGAGAATTCACTGATTTGTAGTGAATTTCAATAATTTATAACAAATTTACAGTCTTGCAACCATCACCACAATCCAATTTTGGAACATTTCCACCATCCCCAAAAAATATCCCTTGGGCCAACTTGCAATTACTCCCTCTTCCCACTCTGAGCACTAGACAACCATAATCTATCTATAGATTGGCCTTTTTTTGGAGATTTCATATATATGGAATCATAATTTGTAGTCCTTTGTTCTGGTCTCAGTTTGCATGGAATATCATTTTCCATCCTTTTAATTTCAACCTCTTGTAGACAGTATATAGATCAAAAAAAAAAATCCAGTCTGACAATCTCTCCCTTTTGATTGGATTGTTTAATCCATTCACATTTAATGCCAATAGTGAGACAGTTAGATTTACATCTGCAATTTTTGCTATTTGTTTCCTATAAGTCAAAGATCTTTTTTGTTCCTCTGTTCCCCATTTACTATTTTTGTATTAAACAGATATTTTCTAGGATACCATTTAAATTATTTTCTTGATTTTTAAAACATATATCTTTAGTATATTTTCATAGTGATTGCTCTAGGGATTACAATATGCATCTTAATTTATCAAAATTTAATTCAGATTAATACTAATTTAATTCCAGTAAAACAGAAAAATTTTGTTCCAATTAAGTCTCCTCATTTTGTGCTATTAATGTTATACATGTTATAAACCAAATAGTAATGCTATAATTATTGCTTATACAAGCTTATGTTTCAACAGAAAAGAAGAAAGGAAAAATATGTTTATATAGTCTTTTATAGGTGGTACATATTTGTCATTTCTGATATTCTTCATGTTCTTCTGTGGGTTTGAGTTACCATCTGGTGTCACTTCTTTGCTCCAGTATAGCTCCATTTTCTCCCCTTCCTTTGTGCTATTATTGTCATATGTATTACATCTTTATATATTATAAGCTCAGTCACAAAAGTTATCATTGTTTTATGAAACTCTCTCTCTTTTGTTTTTTTGGTGAGGAAGATTGGCCCTGAGCTAACATCTGTGCCCATCTTCCTCTATTTTGTATATCAGATGCTGCAACAGCAGGGCTTGATGAGCGGTGCGTAGGTCTGCACCTGGGATCTGAACCTGCGAACCCCGGGCTGCTGAAGCAGAGCACGTGAACCTAACCACTATGCAACCAGGCGGGCCCCATAAAATCTCTTTTAAATCAGTTAAGAAAAGAAAAGAGGAAAAAACCTATTTATACTGCCTTTTATACTGACTTACATGATTGTTTTATACTGACTTACATGATTACCTTGACTGGTACTCTTTGTTTCTTTGTGTGGATTCAAGTTACCAACTGGTGTTACTTCTTTTTAGACCGAAGAAGTTCCTTTAATATTTATTCTAAGTCAGGTCTGCTAGCAATGAAATCTCTGTCTTTAATCTCTGTCTTTATTTATCTTGGAAGGCCTTTATTTTGTCTTCATTTCTGAAGAACAGTTTTGCTGGATGTAGAATTTTTGGTTGACAGTTTTTTTCTTTCAGTACTTTCAATATGTCATCCCACTATCTTTTGGCCTTCACTGTTTCTAATGAGAAGTCAAATGTTAATCTTATTGATCATTTTATTGTACATACATGATGAATAATTTTTCTCTTGCTGCCTTCAAGATTTTCTTTGTCTTTGTCTTTCATCAGTTTAACCATGATGTGTCTAGGTGTGGATTTCCCTGTGTTTATCCTGTTTGAGTCTGTTGAACTTCCTGGATGTGTAGATTACTGGCTTTTTTTTTTTTCTTTTCAAAAATAAAATTTGGGATGTCTGTGGCCATTACTTCTTCAAATATTTTTGCAGCCACTTTCTCTCTCCCTTTCCCTTTGGGACTTCCATTATAAATATTTTCGTAGTGCTGATGGTCCCACAGATCTCTGAAGTTCTGTTCATTTTTTTCCATTGTTTTTCCTTTGTTTCTCAAGTTAGAGAATCTCTTTTGATCTACAAAGTTTCCTGATTCTTTCTTCTGCCAGCTCAAATCTGTTGCTTTTCATTTCAGTGAATTTTTTATTTCAGTACTTTTCAGCTCCAGAATTTCCATTTGGTTCTTTTTTACAAGCCCTATCTCTTTATTGATATTCTCTAGTTGATAAATCATTGACATTATACTTTATTTTAATTAGACATGCTTTCTTTGAACATATTTACAAGAGCTGCTTTAAAGTCTTTGAGTTCTCAGTCCGATATCTAGGCCTCCTCAGAAACAGTGTCTACTGACTGCTCCCCTTTCCCCGCTCCATATATAGGCCACACTTTCCTGTTTCTTTGCTTTCTATAATGTTCTCTTGTAAACTGGACATCTTACATAATACATCATAGGAACTCTAGATTTTGATCTTCTCTCCCTTGCAATGGGTGGTTGTTGTTGTTGTTTATTTGTTTAGTGATTTGTTTACACTAATTCTATTGAGTGTACTTCCCTTGCTATGTGTGGCTTCTGATGTTTCTGCTCATTTTTTTTTCTTTTTTAAATTCTTGTTTTCATTTGTTTATTTTCTTGTGAGGAAGATTAGCCCTGAACTAACATCTGTTGCCAATCCTCCTCTTTTTGCTGAGGAAGATTGGCCCTAGGCTAACATCTGTGCCCATCTTCCTCTACTTTATATGGGATGACGCCACAGCATGGCTTGATGAGTGGTGCATTGGTCCGTGCCTGGATCCAAACCCGGGAACCCCAGGCCACCGAAGTGGAATGCGCGAACTTAACAGCTACACCACCGGGCTGGCCCCTTGCTTTTATTTTTAAGCATGGCTCACTAGGAGTTGCCCCTGGGTCAGCATAGTACTTAATGGTCAGCCAATGATAGGTCTTAAGTAATGCTTAAACACATTTAGCCAGTAAGGCTTCTTCCCTTTGCCACTGGATCTCTGTGTGACTTCAAAATTCAAGGAGTTAAATGTCTGCCCAGTTTTTTATTTAAAATATATTTATACCCCCTTCACCCATTTCTAACCACATTTTTTTTTTTGAAACATTCGCCCTGAGCTAACATCTGTTGCCAATCTTCTTTTTTTGTCTCCCCAAAGCCCCAGTGCATGGGTGTATACCCTAGTTGTGAGTCATTCTAGTTCTTCTATGTGAGCTGCTGCCACAGCATGGCAACTGACAGGTGATGTGGTTCCGCAACTGGGAAGTGAACCCAGGCCGCGGAAGTGGTGAGAGCACCAAATTTTAACCATTGTGCCATCAGGGCTAGCTCTCCGCCCATTTTTTACTTTCTGCATTCACAAGGCCTCACTCTTTAGCCAGGGACAAGAACCTCACTAGAGCCCTCTTCAATCTCTCCTGAGCAGGCCCAGCATGAGCATAACCTTTGAGATGACCAGGGATAAGTGGGATCTTAGCCAACTTTGGCTGTCTTACTCCCTGGATTTCCCTCTAGTTTTGTTGTCCCAAACAGTACTTACACTGCAGTCTAGCCTCCTTAGCTCTCCCTGATTATTTGCTACCAAGCTCTCTATTGCTTTTGAAAATGCTCCTGGGTGTGGATTTTAACACCAATTGCTCCAAATAAAGTCACGGTCTTCCCTGGCCAGCTGGGAAGAACTTCTAAGATATGGAGCTGGTAGGAAGAGGGTGGGATGAGAGCCACTTCTGCCTAAAATGCAACAGATTCCCACTGTTCTTCTTGAGAGTCAGTATATTTTCTTGAATATATGCTTTTCAGTGTGTGTATACCCTTTGGTTAATTTACAGAGTTTTTTAAATGGTTGTTTTTGAAACTTTACCACTTTCATTGTAGCATTTTAGGGAAAAGATTTGCTGAGCAACTCACTCAGACATTCTGGAAGTCTCATGAGAAACCATGAAGATCAAAAGGTAGTGAAATAACATTTAAAGCATTGAAAGAAAAAAAAACACTGTCAACCAAGAATTTTGTACCCAGCAAAACTATGCTTCACAAATGAAGACAAAATTAAGACATTCCCAGGTTAAAAAAACAGTGACGGAGGTCATCACTAGTAGCACTGGCCTCCAAGAAGGGCTAAAGGGAGTTTCTCAGGTTTAAAGAAAAGAACACTAGATAGTAATTCAAAGCCATATAAACACCTAAAGGATAAGAGTAAAGTTGGCAACATAAGTAAATATAAAAGCCAGTGTTGTACTTTTGTTTTGTAACTACTCTTTTTTTCCCCAATAAAACTTAAAGGTAAATATATAAAACAACAATGATAAATCTATGTTAATGGGCACACAATGTGTAAATTAGACATAATTTATGACAATAATAACATACGTAGGGGGAGTGAGCTGTAAAGGAGAAGAGTTTTTGTACGCTATCAAAACTAAGCTGGTATTAATTCAAACTTGATTGTTATAAAGTTATCAATTGTAATTTCCAGGTAACCACTAAGAAAAAAAACTAAAAACTGTACAGAAAAAGAAATGAGAAGAGAATCAAAATGGTATAATAGAAAAAAAAAATAGAAGGTGGCAATGAAGAAACTGTAGAACAAAAGAGATTTAAAACATAGAAAATACATATCAAAAGGCAGAAATAAGTCCTTCCTAATCAGTAACTTTAAATGTAAAGAGAATAAACTCTCCAACGAAAAGGAAGAAATTGACAGAAGGAAAAAAGAAAACATGATCCAATTATATGCTGTTTACAAGAGACTCACTTTAGATTCGAAGACATGAATAAGTTGAAAGTGAAAGGATGGAAAAAGACATTCCATGCAAATTAGTAAGCAAGGAGACGAGGGGCTATATTAATATCAGACAAAATCGAGTTTCAGACAAAAACTGTCAAAAGAGACAAAGAAAACCATTTTATATTGATAAAAGGGTCAATACGTCAAGAAAATATAACAATTACAAATATATATGCTCCAAACTACAGAGCCCCAAAATATATAAAGCAAACATAAAAAGAATTCAAAGTAGAAATAGACAGTTCTTCAATAATAGTTGGACACTTCAATAATCCACTTTCAGTAAAGGGCAGAACTAGACAGAAGATCAATAAGGAAAAAGAGGACCTGAACAACACTATGAACCAACTAAACAAATAAACTAACATAGAACACTCCACCCAACAACAGCAGGATACACATTTTCTTAAATGTGCGTGGAACATTCTCCATATGTTAGGCCTCAAAACAACTCTCAATAAATTAAAAAGACTGAAATCATACAAAATATCTTTTCCCATCACAAAGAAATCAATAGCAGAAGGAAAACTAAAAAATTCATAAATATGTAGAATCTAAAAAACACAGTCCTAACAAGCAGGTCAAAGAAGAAATTATGAGTAGAATAATAAAATACTTTGAGATGAATAAAATGAAAACACAACATAAAATAAACTTATGGAATGCAGTGAGAACACTGCTCAGAGGGAAATTCATAGTTGTAAACACCTACATCAAAAAATAAGAAAGATCTCAAATCAGTAACCTGACTCTATACCTTTAGGATCTAAAAAAAAACCTAAACCCATGATGGCTTGCAGAAGGAAGAAAATGATAAAGATTAGAGAAGAGATAAATGAAATAGAGAATTGAAAAACAACAGATAAAATTAACAAACCCAAAAGTTATTTCATTGAAAAAAATCAACAAAATTGACAAATCTTTAGCTAGACTGACCAAGAAAAAAAGAAAGGTTCAAAATACAAATATCAGAAATGAAATCAAAGTGGAGGCATTACTACAGACCTTATAGAAATATAAAGTATTATAAGAGAATACTATGATAACTGTACATTAACAAATAAGATAATCTAGATGAGATGGACAAATTCCTAGAAAGATACAAACTACCAAAACATCCTAAAAAGGAAGGAAGGAAGGAAATAAATATGAACACACCCCTAACAGGTAGAGATGGAATCACTAATCAAAAATCTCCCAACAAAGAAAAGCCCAGGACCAGAAGACTTCATTGCTGAATTCTACTCAAATATTTAAAGAATTAATACCAGTCCTTCACAAACTGTTCCAAAATTAGAAAAGAAGGTAACACTTCCTAATTTATTGTATGAGGCCAGCATTACCCTGATATCAAGCCAGACAAAGAGATCACAAGACAATTGTAGACCAAACCCCTTCCAACATGGAAGCAAAAATCCTCAACAAAATAGCAGACTCTAGCAGGATTATGAAAAGGATTATACGTTATGACTAAGTGAGATTTACCCCATAAATGCAAGGGTGGTACAACATATGAAAATCACTCAAGGTAATATGCCACATTAATAGAATGAAGCAAAAATCCCCACATGATTGTCTTAATTGATGTAGAAAAGGGATTTGACAAAATCTAACACCCTTTCATGATAAAAACATTCAACAAACTTGGAATGGAAGGAAATTTCCTCAACATGATAAAAGTCATTTATGAAAACCTATAGCTAACATCATACTCAATGGTAAAAGACTGAATGCTTCCCCCCAAATCAGGAATCCAACAACATGGATGCCTGCTTTTGCCATTTCTATTCAACAATGAACTGAGGGTTCTAGCCAGGGTAATTAAAAGGTATCCAGATTAGAAAGAAAGAAGCAAAAGTATCTCTCTTCACGGATGATACGAACATATACATAAAATATCCTAAATAACCTATCAAGAAAACTATTAGAGCTAATAAACTCAGCAAAGTTGTGGGATACAAGAGCAACACACAAGAATAAGTTGTATTTCTATACATTAACAATGAACAATCTGGAAAAAAATTAAGAGAACAATCCCATTCACAATAACATCAAAAAGAATAAAATACTTAGGAATAAATTTAATCAATGAGATGCAAAGCTTATACACTGAAGACTACAAAACATTGCTGAAAGAAATAAAAGAAGACCTAAATAAATGGAAAGACATGCCACATTTATGGACTGTAAGACTTCATACTGCTAAGATGACAATACAACCTAAAGTGATCTACAGATTCAATAAAATCTCTATCAAAATCCCAATGGTGTTTTTTTGTAGAAATAGAAAAACTCATCCTAAAATTCCTAAAATTCACATGGAATCTCAAGGAACTCCAAATAGCCAAAACAATCCTGAAGAAGAAAAACAGAGTTGGAGGACTTGTACTTCCCAGTTTCAAAAGTTATCAGAAAGCTGTAGTAATCAAAACAGTGTGACACAGGCATAATGACAGACATTATAAATTAATAAAACAGAATTCAGAGTTCAGAAATAAACCAATACATTCAATTGATTTATGGCAAGGATGCCAAGACCATTAAATGGGGAAAAGAATAGTTTCTGCAACAAATGGTGCTGGGACCATTGGGTATCAACATACAAAAGAATGATGTTTGACATTTACCTCACATCATATACAAAAAATTAACTCAAAAGAGATAAAAGACCTAATTACAAGAGCTAAAAGTATAAAAGTCTTAGAAGAAAACCTACGGGTTAATCTTCATAATCTTGGATTTGGCAACTGATTTTTTTATATATGACACCAAAAGCACAAGCAACAGAAGAAAAATAGATAAATTGGAATTCAGCAAAATTAAAACATTCTGTGCATCAAAGGATACTATCAAGAACGAAAAGACAGAACGGGAGAAATATTTGTGAATCATATATCTGTCAAGCATCGAATATCCACAATCTGTAAAGAACTCCTATAACTGAACAATAAAAATACAAACACCACAATTTAAAAATGGGCACAAGATCTGAATCAACATTTCTCCAAAGAAGATATACAAATGGCCCACAAGTATATGAAAACGTACATAACATTATTAGTCATTATGGAAATACAAATCCAAACCACGAGATCCCACCTCGC
This sequence comes from Diceros bicornis minor, assembly GCF_020826845.1. Classification (NCBI taxonomy): domain Eukaryota; kingdom Metazoa; phylum Chordata; class Mammalia; order Perissodactyla; family Rhinocerotidae; genus Diceros; species Diceros bicornis. The sequence goes on along the minus strand of NC_080755.1, from coordinate 11,054,256 downwards.
ACTCACTATGGTAGCTATAATTAAAAACAAAAATGGACAATAACAAGTGTTGGCAAGGATATAGAGAAACTGAAACTCTCATGTACTGCTAATGGGAATATAAAACGATGTAACCACTGCAGAAAGCAGTCTGGTGATTCTTCAATATGTTAAACATAAAATTTGATCCTACTATTCCACTCACAGGTATATACTCTGAAGAATTGGAAACAGATATTGAAACAAAAACTTGTACATGATTGTTCATAGTCACACTATTCACAATAAAAAGTGAAAAGGTGGAAAGAACTCAAATGTCCATCAAGTGATGAATGGGTAAACAAATATATCCAAACAATGAATTATTATTCTACCTTAAAAGGAATGAAGCACTCCTCTAAGCTACAACGTGCATGACCTCGAAAACATTAAGTGAAAAAAGCCAGACACAAAAGGTCGTAAATTATATGAATCAATTTATATGAAATATCCAGAATATGTAAATCCATAGAGATGGAAAGTAGATAAGTGGTGGCCAGGGGCTGGGGGAAGGGGAGAATGAGAATGACTGCTTCATGGGTACAGGGTTTCCTTCTGGGGTGATAAAATTATTTTGGAACTAGAGGTGGAGGTTGTACAACCTTGTCAACTTTGTGAATATACTAAATGCCATTGAACTGCACACTTTAAAATAGGTAATTTTAGGCCGGGCCAGTGGCTTGGTGGTTAAGTGTGCGCGCTCCGATGCTGGTGGCCCGGGTTCGGATCCCGGGCGCGCACCGAGGCACCACTTCTCCGTCCATCCTGAGGCCGAGTCCCACATACAGCAACTAGAAGGATGTGCAGCTATGACATACAACTATCTACTGGGGCTTTGGGGGGAAAAAAATAAATAAAATCTTTAAAAAAAATAAAATAAAATAAAATAGGTAATTTTATGTGAATTTTACCTTAAAAAATAAATAAGAAGCAAAAAATCAGACTCTTATTTTAAAAGCCTTTCATTTACCACAGGAGAAAAATAATTCTTTATGCTTGTAAATATTTTCCAACTTGGATGCCCAGTTCTTTGTCATTCTATCCCATACCACTATTTCCCAAATATGTGATCTTAACCCTCACCTACATGCTCTCATAACATACAGACTCCTGGACCCCAGCTGAGACCTGTTAAATCAGCATCTACAGGAGGAATACCCTAAGTAATTCTTAGAACCAGATAAGTTTGACTACTATTTAGCACAATTATTTAATAAAATGATTTAGCTATATCAAGGGAGACAGGTAAAAGACACTGGTGACAGATCCAATAGAAATGTTAATGATCTATTAAGTAGTAGCAACACTTGCTTATTTTAATCAATGATGTGAATTTTTGAATAATTCCTTCCAGATAAGGATGACAATCACCTGAGATTAACGTTGAGTGCTCACTCAGAGAGAATCAAGTTCTAATATGTAGATATTTTTGAAAAAGATAACATTGCCCAGTATTGGCAACAGGAATTATCTTGCATTTTGGTAAAAGTGTAAATTGGTATAATCCTTCTGGAGAAAAATTTGGCAACATGTACTAAATTTTAAAATGTGCATAGTAGTCTTTGATCTATCCATCTCACCAACAGAAATTTAAACCAAGGAGATAATAGGGCGAGATGTTTGTATGAGGATATTCATCATAATACTGATTAAAATAATGAAAACTGGAAACAATCTAAATGTCTATTAATCGAGGCTTAGATAAATAAGTCTCAGTGCATGTACACAAGGAAATACTGTGCAGCCATTTAAAAGAGACAGACCATCTACATTCATTCTTCACAGGAAATTACAGTGTGAAAAGGGCTACAAAACAGTACGTATAATGTGATTCTCTTTGTGTATAATAGTTATCTATCTATCAATCAATCAATTAATAAGGAGGAGACTGAAAGGAGAGTTTCATCAAGATGTCAAATGGTCTAGGTGGAAGATTTTCAGGAAACTTTTGCTCTTAGTTGTGTCTTTTAAAATTTTTTCGACAATGACCATGTAGATAGAAAAAGGACAAATATGTATGCAGAAGCATGATGTATTGCATCTGGGTATAATTATTGTCTATTAGCCAGTGAAGACTTGGCTGAAGCACATAAACTTACTGATGGCCTCTTATCACTCTAAAGCGTACCCTTACTGTTCCAACCATCTTACCTCCTGCATATAAGATCACAGAATGCTCCTGGTTACTAGCCATAAATTGGAGATCTACCTTCATAAGGTGGTGATGTCCCTGAGATACTTTTCTCAATGTGTTTTGATGGCATTTGATTTGTCTGCTAAGCTATAAACTCTGCTCTGTTTCCACAGCAGTGTTAAGTGCTGGGCTGTGATGAGTTAGACTCTTGCAGGGTGCGGATAGCTGTGAAGGGAGGGGAGTCAGCAGCCACACATCACCTTCCATGGAGAATGTGCAGAACATTGCCAGACAGAGGCAGATGCACCTTCCTCAGTTTCTAGAGGTTCGGTGAAAAGAGCCCAGCCCTCTCTTCAGGAACAACACAGCTGTCTTTTGCTCATCACCTGGACCTAAACATATTTTCCAGTGTCCTATCATTTCTACTTGTGTGGCTGCATGACCTTTTGAATACCTGATGTCCCTTGAGGATGACATCCAATGTCCATTTGGTCAAATCTTATTCATTCTTCATATTTCAACCCCAGAATAACTTTTTATTGGAGCCTCCCTTAACACGTCCAGAAAGAGCTGGCTGCTCCATCTATATCTTACACCCATTCTTTCACTCATCATACATTGGGGTCTCTCTAACTAGACTGTAAGAATAAGACCTTACATTCATCTTAATATCACTGGTACTTAGCACAAAACCTCAGAAAAGTCTTTGTAAATAAAATTAAAATAAATTTTCATAAAATGAATGGACATACAGCCCCTCTGGAAAACTGTTTGGCAGTTTTTTATAAAACTAAACATGAACTTACAATATGACCCAACACTTAGATCATGGACTAAGTGGGATCTGAGATGACTTAGATCATCCCAGAAAAATGAAAACTTATACCTATACAAAAACCTGTACACAAATTTTCCTAGCAGCTTTATTCGTAATATCCTCAAACTGGAAATGACCCATATACCCTTTATTAGGTGAACGGTTAAACAAACTATGGTATACCCATACCATGGAATACTACTCAGCAATAAAAAAGAATATGTGATTGATACACATAACAACTTGGATGGATCTCAAGGAATAAGTGCTGAGTGGAAAAAACCAATCTCAAAAGGTTATATCCTATAGTATTCCATTTATATTGAAATATACATTTCATTGAAATTACATGTCATTGAAATAACAAAGGTAAGGAGATGGATAACAGATCAGTGGTTAGGGATGGGGGGACAGAGAGGGATGGATGTAGCTATAAAGGGATTGTACACAGGAGCCTTGCGGGGAAGGAACAGTTCTATATCTTGTGATGGTAGTTACACAGATCTACAAATGTGATAAAATTTCATAGAAGTACACACACACACACACACACACACACACAAGTTTAGGGCTATATTTGACAATGGAAAGACACAAAGTTTCCAAGAAACAGAATAATACTATCAAGGCTGGTCCTCAGAAGGATTAATCTCATAGTAATATAAAGTATTGGGAGGTTTGGAAGGAGAATGGAATAGAGGCAGGAAGGGGATGCAAAAGACAATATAGAAAGCACTAAGAATACCTAACAACTAACTGGATATAAGAGGCAAGAGAAAAAAATATGTGTGCATATTTCTAGAAAAAGCTGTTAACAGTGGTCATTTCTGTTTTGTGATTACAGAAGATTTCTACTTTTTTTAATTTGTATCAATGAAGTTTTTAAAACAATTGTGACAATTATTTTTATAATCAGGAAAAATCTATTTTCCTAAAAAATGTGAAGTAAATAAGTTTACTTAGCGTAAAGCATTTGATTGACTAAAAGTCATTTAAAAAGATAGCAAGAAAGAAAGATCTCAAACTGAAACTAAAACATTTTAACCCAGTGAGTTGAAGAATGATGATCTTATGTGAACTGAGAAAGAGGAGCAAACTCTGGGACACAGAACATTGAGACAAGTCTTGGATATACTTAGTTTGAGAAATCCTGGCAGAGATGCCCAGGAGAAAGTTTAGAATATACAAAGTACTCAAGACATTCAAGACAGTTAGGAACTGAAGTCACATCAATTTTGAAGTAGAGACGATAACCAAATTCATGAGTTTGTAAGGGAGAAAATGTAGAGTGTGAAAGGACTCTAGAAGAGCCAAATCTTGAGTAATATTTATGTTTAGGGCATGAAAGAAGACAAAGAAGAGTGGGCAGTGATTGTCCTCAGAGACAAGGAAGGGGATGAAGCAGAGACCCCTCCTCCCCTCCTCCTCGCCTTCTTTCCTGCCCTGCAACCTACCACACTCCACCCCCAGCTTCTATTTCTCTACTTTCTCCTTCCCTACAGTCTTTCCCAAATTAAGTCATATTATAGAAAAAAAAAAAAAAAAGCCAGCTTTCTTCAACCCCATCTCCCCTCCAGATGCTACTCTTTGATCTCTTTTTAATTTCTTAAAGGAGGTACATATACTCAGACTGTCTCTATTTCCTTACCTCTCACCCTACAATCTGGTTTCTATTCCTTTACTTTGCTAAATCCGTTAAACATCTTACAGCACTTAACTTACCTGACCTTCCAGCAGCATTCCACCTTCCTGAAAGGCTGCTGCCTCCCCTTTGCAGCTGTGACACCACTTCTCCTGACTTCCTTGTTTTCTCTCTGGCTATACCTTTTTGGTCTTTATTTTACCACTTTCCTCTGCTCTTTTCTCTTAAATACTGAGGCTCCTCAGGCTCTGTCCTGAGTTGTCCTCTCGTCTCACCCTCTGCACCGTCCCTGAGACATCTAGCACATGAGCTGGTCCCTACTCACCCTGCCAACTCCACTCCTTACAATTTCCTACATTTCATTCTATACTTGAATTATGGCGAATTTTTGTTGTTGTTTTCTTGTGTCAAATCTCATTATTTCTTGGCCTTTGAACATGTTTTTTTGGCATATAACCCCTTCCACTTACCTTATCACACTGTATTGTAAATGCTTGTCTAATTATCAGTGGCTCCCACCATACTCTATGTGAGAACAAGAACTGTATTATGTTCTCTTTCCAGAGTCTAGAATACTGCCTGGCACATGTATAGTGCTTAATAAATATTTATTAAATTAAAATAAAATTAAGAAACACAAACAGGTATATATTTAAAAATGTTTAAATGCATTTGTAATCAAAGAAATACAGGTTTTAAAAATGAAAGGAGTATTTTCTCCCACTCAAATTGGTCAACCCCAAAAGATACCCACTTGGTCAAGGATGTGAAGAAACGGGCAAAACTATTCCATTGTAAATAGTAATCATCACAATATATCTGGAAGGCAATTTGGTAATACGTAGTAGCAAACAGCACAGGTTCTGGGATCAGATAGAATGAGATTGAAAATCAGACTTTGCCTTATAACTGGTTGTATGAACTGGGAAGTTACTGAGCATCTTTAAACTTCAGTTTCCTCATCTGTAGTAAATCAGATTTACTGAAAAGTAAATCAATATATTTAGCTGAAATATTATAGCTTATTAAAATTAATAAGCAGCTCAAACAGCTACTTAAATCTATTTATTATAAAACCAAGCATTGTGTTTCATAAAAAATCTTCTACATAAAATAACTCTGATTAATTTTCTCAAAAATGTGGATATAATTCATTAATTTGTCCCACAACTACTTATTGAGCACAGTATTCAGCATTTGGCTGTGTGTTAGGCACATGTTCCAGTCACAGGGGATATAACAGTGAAAGAAATAAGTCCCTATATTTGTAAGGGAGACAGACAGTAAATCTGAAAATATATGGCAAAGTCAGCTACTGAAACACATGCGTAAAGACTTTTCTAGGCTGGGAAGATGGCGGCGTAGGAGGACTCTGAACTCACCTCCTCCCACAGACACAACAAATATACAACTACTCTTGGAACAATTATTCCTGAGAGAGAACTGAAAAGTAGATACAAAGAACCCCCACAACAAGGGACACTGCTGACTGAGGTGGAAGAGGCAGAAATTCCTTTCTGGAGAGGAAAAAGCCACATTCTAGCTGTGGCTGGGAGCAATCTTAAGGTATGAAGCCTTCCCTGGAGGAGTGGGGCATCTGAGTGGGAGAGCTTTGCCACAATAGGCAGCTTTCGGACTCAGCACAACTGAGATGAGTGTCATAATACCTGGCTTTGCTGGCTATTAACAACAATGCGGATTACCCCAAGAAAAGCTATTGGACATAAAGGAAAGAAAACCCTGCTCTTAAAGGGCCTACTCACAAATACACCCATTTTGGAGAGCAACCTAAAATCAGCAGAAAGAAAGGTGCACAGTCCTTTGGTGAAAAGAGACTCACCTGATAGGCTCTGGGTGCATCTTGGTGAGAGGTGAGACCCCTCCAGGGACTGAGACATTGGTGGCAGCCATTATTGTGACCTAGTACAGACTGACTGACACAGATGCTGGCAGACACCATTGGAGTTCTTCCCCAGGCCTGTTAGCACAGGGGTCTGCGCCACCCACTAGAGCACCGATTTAATCCAGCTCAGCGAGGGCAGGCAGCCCGCCCTAGGGAGTGGCCCCGCCCAAGAGCAAGCCCTCGGGCAACTTGTGGGCCCATATAGGCAGGGTGAGTGGGTCCACCTCTGCAGGGACCTCTGCAGCAAGGTGGGACCTCTGCAGCAAGGTGAGTGGGTCTACCTCTGCAGGGCAGAGCATACGCGATAGGCAGGGCATGCACAAGGGGCAGGCCTGTGTTGGCAGAGTGTATGAGGCCTCTGCAGTGGGGTGAGTGGGTCTGCTTCAGTAGGTTGGGGTGTGCACATGGGGCAGGATTGTGTTGACAGGGTGTGTGGGCCTGCAGGCGGTGGGGCTTGTCAGCTGCATCAGAGTTGTGCTTTGCAAACAGCCACATAGGGGATCTGCCCCACCTTCCAAGGCCTGAAACAATTGTGTGCTGCCACGCCTGGGGCCAGCCCCACTCAGCTGCACTCCTGAGAGAGCTGACAAGAGTCTTGCAGGCCAGAGGCCTACAGCAATGGTAAGCCCCTGAGTCTAACAACAAGCCACACTGCAGGCCTACTCACTCAACAGAAAAATTGCAGCAGGAATGTGCTATTAGACCTTGCAGTCAACTGTGCTGGGGCTCCCCACACCCAATAAGGTGACTGAAGGGACCACAGCAACCACATGCAGCTGAGCCAGCCAGAGGGAAAGCCCAGCCTCCCTGTGCACCTGCAGCAAGAGCAACCCTGCCACAACAGAAGCACACATGTAGCCCAGACAGGGGATACTCCTGGAACATTTGGAACTGGTGACGAGAAGGAAGCACACTGCTGGGCCTCATAAGGCATCTCTTACATAAGGCCACCTCTCCAAGATCAGGAGATGTAGCTGACCTACCTAATATATATACAAGCACAGAAAAAGAGGCAAAATGAGGAGGAAAGGGAATATATGCCACATAAGGGAACAGGTCAAATCCTTAGAAAAAGAACTAAATGAAATAGAAACGAACAATCTACCTGATAAAGAGTACAAACTAATAGTCATAAGGATGCTCTCTGATCTTGGGAGAAGAATGGATGAATTCAGTGAGAACTTCAACAAAGAACTGGAAAATATAAAAAAGAACCCATCAGAAATGAAGAATAATGAAAAGAAAAATTCACCAGAGGGAATCAATAGCAGAGTAGAGGATACAGAAGAACAGATCAGTGAGGAAGACAAAAGACTAGAGGAAATCACCCAAGCTGAACAGATAAAAGAAAAAAGAATGAAAAAGAACAAGGAGAGTCTAAGGGACCCCTGGGACAACATCAAGTTCACTAACATCCGTATTATAGGTGTCCCAGAAGGAGAAGAGAGAGACAAAAGGGCAGAGAACCTATTTGAAGAAATAATAGCTGAAAACTTTCCTAACCTATGGAAGGAAACAGACATCCAGGTACAGGAAGCACAGACAGCACCAAACAAGATAAACCCAAAGAGGCCCACACCAAGACACATTATAATTAAAATGTCAAGAATTAAAGAGAGAATCCTAAAAGCTGCAAGAGAAAGGCATCAAGTTGTATACAAAGGAAACCCCATAAGGCTATCAGCTGACTTCTCAACAGAAACCTGACAGGCTAGAAGGGAGTGGCATGATATATTTAAAGCACTGAAAGGAAAAAAACCTACAGCCAAGAATATTCTACCCGGTAAGGTTATCATTCAGAATGGAAGGAGAGATAGAGTTTTCCAGACAAGCAAAAACTAAAGGAGTTTATCACCAAGAAACTGGCCTTAAAAGAAATGCTAAAGGGACTTACTTAAGTGGAACAGAAAAGACCACAAAAAGGAATAAGAAGATTATCAAATAAATAAATAAATGAAATCACTGCTAAAGGCAAATATACAGTAAAGGTAGCAGTTCAAACACCTATGAGGCTAATATGATAGTCAAAAGACAAAAGTACTAAAATTACCTATTTCCATGATAAGATGGTAATGGATACACACAAACAAAAAAGAGGCTAAATGTGATATCAAAAACATGAAATGTGGGAGGATGGGAGTAAAAGTGTAGAGCTTTTAGCAAGAGGTCAAACTAAAGAGACTATAAACTTAATATAGATTGCTATATACATAGGTTATTATATATGAATCTCATGGTAATCACAAACCAGAAACCTATAATAAATATACAAAAAATTAAGGGAAAGGAACCCAAACATAATACTAAAGAAAGCCATCAAACCACAAGGGAAGAGAGCAAGAGAAGAAGAAAGGAACAAAGAAGAACTGCTAAAACACCCAGAAAAAAAGTAACAAAATGGCAATAAGTATGTATTTATCAGTAGCTACTTTAAATGCCAATGGACTAAATGCACCAATCAAAAGACATAGGGTGGCTATGGATAAAAAAACAAGACCCATATACATGCTACATACAAGACACACACTTCAGACCTAAAGAAAGTCACAAACTGAAAGTGAAGGGATGGAAAAAGATACTCCATGCAAATGGTAATGAAAAGAAAGCTGGGGTAGCAATACTTATATCAAACAAAATAGACTTTAAAATAAAAACTGTAACAAAAAACAAAGGGCACTACATAATAATCAAGGGAACAATCCAACAAGAGGATATAATACCTGTAAATGTCTATGCACCCAACACAGGAGCACCTAAATATATAAAGCAATTATTAACAGACATAAAAGGAGAAATAGACAGTAACACAATAATAGTAGGGGACTTAAATGCTCCACTTACACCAATAGATAGATCATCCAAACAGAAGATCAATAAGGAAATATTGGCCTTAAAATACACATTAGGCCAGATGGACTTAGTAGATATATACAGAACATTCCACCCCAAAACTGCAGAATACATTCTTTTTGAATGCACATGGAACATTCTCCAGGACAGATCACATATTAAGCCACAAAACATGTCACAATAAATTTAAGAAGATTTAAAGAACACCAAGCATCTTTTCCGACCATAACGGTATGAAACAAGAAATCAACTACACGAAGAAAATCGGAAAAGCCACAAATATGTGGAGATTAAATAAAATGCTACTGAACAACGACTGGGTCAATGAAGAAATCAAAGGAGAAATAAAAAAATACCTGGAGATGATAATGAAAATATGACATGCCAAAATTTATGGGATACAGCAAAAGTAGTTCTAAGAGGCAAGTTTATAATTTTATTTATTTATTTATTTTTCCCCCAAAGCCCCAGTAGATAGTTGTATGTCGTAGTTGCACATCCTTCTAGTTGCTGTATGTGGGACACGGCCTTAGCATGGCCAGAGAAGCAGTGCATCGGTGTGCGCCAGGGATCCGAACCTGGGCCGCCAGCAGTGGAGTGCACGCACTTACCCGCTAAGCCACGGAGCCGGCCCTAAGAGGGAAGTTTATAGCAATACAGCCTTACCTCAACAAACAAGAAAAATCTCAAATAAGCAATCTAATGCCTAAAGGAACTGGAAAAAGAAGAACAAACAAAGCCCCAATCAGTAGAAGGAAGGAAATAAGAAAAATGAGAGCAGAAATAAATGAAACAGAGACTAAAAAACAATAGGAAAAATCAGTGAAACTAAGAGCTGGTTCTTTGAAAAGATAAACAAAATTGACAAACCTTTACCTAGACTCACCAAGAATAAAAGAGAGAAGGCTCAAATAAATAAAATCAGAAATGAAAGAGAAATTACAACGGACATCCCAGAAATACAAAAGATTATAATAGAATACTACAAAAAGCTATATGCCAACAAATTGGATAATCTAGATGAAATGGATAAATTCTTAGAATCATACAACCTTCCAAAACTGGATCAAGAAGAAATAGAGAATTTGAATAGACCAATCACCAGTAAGGAGATCAAAACAGTAATCAAAAACCGCCCAAAAAATAAAAGTCTAGGACCAGATGGCTTCCCTGGTGAATTCTACCAAACATTCAAAGAAGACTTAATATCTATCCTTCTCAAACTCTTCCAAAAATTGAAGAGGAGGGGAAGCTTCCTAACTCATTCTACAAAGCCAACATTACCCTGATACCAAAATCAAACAAAGACATCACAAAAATAGAAAATTACAAGCCAATATCACTGATGAACATTGATGCAAAAATCCTCAACAAAATACCAGCAAATCGAATACAACAATACATTAAAAAGGTCATACACCATGATCAAGCGAGATTTATTCCAGGGATGCAGGCATAGTTCAACATCTGCAAATCAATCCACGTGATACGCCACATTAACAAAATGAAGAATAAAAATCACATGATCATCTCAATAGATGCGGAGAGAGCATTTGACAAGATATAGCATCCATTTATGATAAAAACTCTGAATAAAATGATTAAGAAGGAAAGTGCCTCAACATAATAAAGGCTATACATGACAAACCCACAGCCAATATCATACTCAATGGAGGAAAACTGAAAGCTATCCTTCTAAGAACAGGAACTAGACAAGGATGCCCACTTTTGCCACTCTTATTTAACATAGTATTGGAAGTCCTAGCCAGAGCAATCAGGCAAGAAAAAGAAATAAAAGAGATCCAAATTGGAAAGGAAGAAGTGAAACTGTCACTATTTGCAGATGACATGATTTTATATAGATAGAGAAAAGCCTAAAGAATCCACCAAAAAACTTTTTAGAAATAAATGAATATGGTAAAGTTGTAGGATAAAAAAATCAACACACAAAAATCAGTTGCATTTCTATACACCAACAATGAAGTAGCAGAAAGAGAAATTAAGAATACAATCCCATTTACAATTGCAACAAAAAGAATAAAATACCTAGGAACAAATTTAACCAAAGAGGTGAAATATCTGTACACTGAAAACTATAAAACATTGTTGAAAGTAACTGAAGATGACACAAAGAAATGGAAAGATATTCCATGCTCTTGAATTGGAAGAATTAACATAGTTAAAATGTCCATACTTCTTAAAGCAATCTACAGATTCAATGCAATGCTTATCAAAGTTCCAACAATTTTTTACAGAAATAGAACAAAGAATCATAAAATTTAATGGAACAAGAAAAGACCCCAAATAGCCAAAAGAATCCTGAGAAAAATGAACAAAGCTGGAGGCATCACACTCCCTGATTTCAAAATATGCTACAAAAGTATAGTAATAAAAATAGCATAGTACTGGCACAAAAAAACACACACGGATCAATGGAACAGAATCAAGAGCCCAGAAATAAACCCAGACATCTATGGACAGCTAATTTTTGACAAGGGAGCCAAGAACATAAAACGGAGAAAGGAAAGTCTCTTCAATAAATGGTGCTGGGAAAATTGGACAGCCCCATGCAAAGGAATGAAAGTAGTCCATTATCTTACACCGTACACAAAAATTAACTTAAAATGGATTAAAGACTTGAACGTAAGACCTGAAACCATAAAACTTCTAGGAAAAAACATAGGCAGTACACTCTTTGACATCGGTCTTAGCAGCATATTTTCAAGTACCATGTCTGACCAGGCAAGGGAAACAATAGAAAAAAATAAACAAATGGGACTACATCAAACTAAAAAGCTCTGCACAGCAAAGGAAACCATCAACAAAACGAAAAGACAACCTAACAATTGTGAGAAGACATTTGCAAACCATACATCTGATAAGGAGATAATATCCAAAATATATAAAGAACTCATACATCTCAACAACAAAAAAACTAACAACCCAATTAAAAAATGGGCAAAAGATCTGAACAGACATTTCTCCAAAGAAGATATACAATTGGCCATCAGGCACATGAAAAGGTGTTCAACATCACTAATTATTAGGGAAATGCAAATCAAAACTACAATGAGATATCACCTTACGACCATCAGAATGGCTACAATTAACAAGACAGGAAACAAAAGTGCTGGAGAGGACGTGGAGAAAAGAGAATTCTCATACACTGCCGGTGGGAGTGCAAACTGGTGCAGCCACTATGGAAAATAGTATGGAGATTCCTCAAAAAGTTAAGAATAGAACCACCATAGGATCCAGTATTCCACTGCTGGGTATTTATCCAAAGAACATGGAAACACAAATGCATAAAGACGGGCCGGCCCCGTGGCTTGGCGGTTAAGTGTGCGCGCTCTGCTGCTGGCGGCCCGGGTTCGGATCCCGGGCGCGCACCGACGCACCGCTTCTCTGGTCATGCTGAGGCTGCGTCCCACATACAGCAACTGGAAGGATGTGCAGCTATGACATACAACTATCTACTGGTGCTTTGGGGGAAAAAATAAATAAATAAAATTATAAAAAAAAAAAATGCATAAAGATATATGCACCCCTATGTTCATTGTAGCATCATTCATAACAGCCAAGACTTGGAAGCAACCTAGGTGCCCACAAGGGACAAATGGATGAAGAAGATGTGGTATACATACACAATGGAATACTATACAGCCAAAAAAAAGGATGAAATCTTGCCGTTTGCAACAACATGGATGAACCTTGAGGGTATTATGCTAAGCAAAATAAGTTAGAGGGAGAAAGTCAAATACCATATGATCTCACTCATAAATAGAAGATAAAAACAACAACAAACGAACACATAGAGACTGAGATTGGATTGGTGGCTACCAGAGAGGAAGGGGGTAGAGAAGCGGGCGAACTCTAGGCACATGTGTGTGGTGATGGATGGTAATTAGCCTTTAGGTGGTGAACCTGATGTAATCTACACAGAAATTGAAATATAATGATGTAGACCTGAAATTTATATAATGTTATAAACCAGTGTTACCTCAATTAAAAAAAAAAAGAGCCAAAGAGGAAAAGCCAATATTGTCTAGGATACATACGCATGTGGAAATCTCCAATGAAAACAAAGGAATGTCAGAAGTTTGAGATTCACAGAGGAATTGTAATGTTCTACTCTGAAGCTGGGTGATGAGAATACGGGTATTTGTTTTACTATTATTATTTAAACTATACATTTATATTATCTATTTATTATATTAGACATAAATATTATACATTTATATTATCTGTACCTTTCTTTGTACAATATATTTCTCAATAAAAACCCTGCCACAGGGCCGGCCACGTGGCTTGGCAGTTAAGTGCGCGCGCTCCGCTGCTGGTGGCCCGGGTTCAGATTCCAGGCGCGCACTGACACACCGCTTCTCCAGCCATGCTGAGGCCGCGTCCCACATACAGCAACTAGAAGGATGTGCAACTATGACATACAACTATCTACTGGGGCTTTGGGAAAAAAAAGGAGGAGGATTGGCAATAGATGTTAGCTCAGAGCTGGTCTTCCTCAGCAAAAAGAGGAGGATTAGCATGGATGTTAGTTCAGGGCTGATCTTCCTCACAAAAAAAAAAAAAAGAAAAGAAAAGAAAAAAACCCTGCCACACATCAAAAAAACAAACAAAAACATTTTTCTAATGAGGGGACATTTTAGCAACGACCTAAAAGGTGAAGAGGTAAGTTATGTAGATGTGTGGGAAAAGAGAGCTCCAGGGAGAGGGAAGAGCAAAGGTTGAGCTACAGGGACATGTGAGGCATTTTGAAGACAGCGGCAGAGATCAGGGTGGCTGAGGGGAGAAATCAATCAGGAAGCGTGGCAGAAGATGAGGTCTGAATGCAAAACTGGACCAGACTTTGTGGGCTTCACAGGCCAAGATAAGGATGTGGAGTTTATTCTGAGCGTGAGGGAGAGCAGTGGAAGGTCCTGAGCAGGGCAATGACATCATTCCATTTTTACTTTAAGAGGTTTACTCTGGCTGTTTTTGGGAAAACAGACTGAAAAAGGACGAGAGTACAAGCAGGAAGACCACTTAGAGGTGACTGTAACAGTCTGAATGAGAGATGACAGTGGCCTGGAATAGACGGTATCTGAAGTGGTGGTGCTGAGTAGTCAGACTCAGGACATATTTCAAATGTAAAGCTATCAGGATTCCACTTTTAAGAACCTAACTCAAGGATTTCACTGTAGCTATTCAAAAAGATTTATATACAAGGATACACAAAATAGGCTGCTTAGAACTGGATACAAGTTGATTAATTTAACAAACTCTGGTAGAGCCATAAGCTGGAAAAGATGTAGTCATTTAGAAATGATGATGTTGAATAAACAATGGCATGGGAAAATGTTCATAATGTGTCATGTGAAAATAACTGGTTACAAAACGAAGTATTCAATATTAACCCATTTTGTCCAAATAAAATATATAGAAAAAAGACTGAAGGTTAAACACCATCATGTTTGCAAAATTTCTCTCTGGGTTGTGAAATTACACATTTGTAACTTGTCTTCTTTGAGCTTACTGTATTTTCCAAATTTTCTACAATGACCACATGTTACTTTTATAAGAAATAATTTTTAAAATATAATATTGAGAAGAATATTTTCAACATATAAAATTACTGAAAATAACCATTTGAGTCCACTAATAAAGTTTTCTTTGTTACCTACCATCACTTTTCGCAAAGTGTATCTTTTGGATCGAATGTCATCCATCAGCATCTCATAAGGGGTAAGCTGATATTCAATGGGCAAAGGGTTGTACTGCCGCTCTTGGACCTTCTTAAGTTTTACTCCATTCCGCAAATCCCTCATCACCTGTACCCAAAATCGAGCCTGAAAGAACCAAGGATGGGGAGACATCAATGAATAAATCATTTCCTCTGAATAGCTACAGTCATACAGAAAAAATGAAGAGCCTTGATTACAAAACACTGAGTAAACCAAACAAAAATGATTTTAAAAATTAGATTTTAGGATACTAAAAAGTGGGTAGCAAGTCAGTAGAGAATCCACAAACTCTAACTGCTGAGACAGCTGGGTATAAATCCTAACTCCCCCACTGTGGTAGGCTGCATTAATGGTTTCAGTTCTTCATGCCTCTTTGTGTCTACACCCTGTTATGTGGCTCTGCTCACTAAGAGGAGGAGTATATTTCCCACACCTTGCCTTTGGGTTTGGCTATATGATCTGCTTGGCCACTGGAATAGTGGTAGATATGATATGACCACAGGCTTCAAAAGCAAATGCACAATAGGTTTGTCACTCGTGCTTCTATTATCACCTTGAAAACATCATGCCTTAGTTGGCATGATTACCCAGAAGAAAGATGAGGCACACATAGAGTGGAGCTACCACACTGATGTTCAGACTCACGAGCTAAATAAATGTTATTGCTTTATGCCACTGTGACTTTGTAGTGTTTAGTTACACAGCATTATTTTGATCATAGCTAACTGACACAACCTCTACTAGCCATGTGACATCCAGCAAGTTGCTTCACCTTTCTGAACTCTGGCTTCCTCATTAATAAAAGAAAATGGTACTTTATAACTTGTTGAGAAGATCAGAGCTGATGTATAGTGCTCTATACATAGAAAGTGCTCAAAAATACGAATTTTCATGTTATTACTATCTTTGCACAAGTTATTTATTTATTTTAAAGATTTTATTTATTTATTTATGTTCCCCCCAAAGCCCCAGTAGATAGTTGTGTGTCATAGCTGCACATCCTTCTAGTTGCTGTATGTGGGACTCGGCCTCAGCATGGCGGGAGAAGTGGTGCGTCGGTGCGCGCCTGGGATCCGAACCCGGGCCGCCAGCAGCGGAGTGCGCGCACTTAACCGCTAAGCCACGGGGCCAGCCCAACACAAATTATTTAATATCAGTTTTCTTATCTACAAATAACAGCAAGTTGCCTTGTCTGCCCTTCAAGAGAATGAGATATATATGAAGTACTTATAATAATATAAACACATTAAACATGTATATTATTATTATACTTCAACCCTTTTGTTTTCCTGCCTATAAGCTAAGGTGTCATAATCTCTACTTCAGTGAAAAGTAAATCAATAAGATATTTAACT
This sequence comes from Diceros bicornis minor, assembly GCF_020826845.1. NCBI lineage: Eukaryota > Metazoa > Chordata > Mammalia > Perissodactyla > Rhinocerotidae > Diceros > Diceros bicornis. Next base: position 11,037,799 of record NC_080755.1, on the reverse strand, counting down.
GAAATAATGTAGTTTGTTAAAATTAATGTGGCTCAAATAGCTACTTAAATATATTTATTAAAAATCAAGTAATGTATTTCATAAGAATTGTCTACATAAAATAACTAATTAAATTTCTCAAAAATGTCCTCAAAAACGATTTGTGATTTTTAAAAAATATAAACCATTTCTTATTCCAAAAAGGATCTGAGGTACTTAATACTGTGATATATCCGTTAGAAATCTTCTAAAATATTTATATTTTAAACAGATTCTTAGATTCTGCCACTAAAGATACTCTAATACAATATCCATAAAATATTTAGATTTCTTTCTTGGGAATGCTCTTGTCCCAACTTCTCTACTTCTCTTACTCATTCCTTTAAGATCTAGTTCAAATATCATCTCATCTTTTAAAATACTGTCTCTTCTCTTGACCTCTTCAGACTTTAAGGAAACTTGACATATGAAACTTTGAATTCTCAAAACAGATAAATTAGGGAATGATTACTCACATTAGAGGCTTTTGCTATAATTCATGAAAGGATTCAAATAGATTTTTTTATGTAGCCAGTTCTTCACATATTATTGTTTGGCAAAAATTTTACATATGACTTTTCAGAAGTTAAAGTCACAGTTACTATATAAAATAATGTACAACTGTCGCTGTATGTCTTCCCAGAGACTTTATCATTTACCCCTTATTCCACTAGGGAGATTCTGAGATGTTTATACTCTGCCATTAAAGATATTCTAATTCTCCCTCATTCTTTCATTTCATTCTAATCTTTCTAGGTAATTCATTTTAATTGTCTTATGAGAAAGAAGCTGGTGATCTAGGCAAATGTCATTCCCTTTGGAGTTAGTGCATCTCTTGTCAGTGATCAGACTAGATTTTAAACAAGGTTGCCTTAAGGCAATAAATTAAATTTTTAGTTCAAGCTTATATTAGCTATTTGCTAACTTCTGAACACCTGGAGTTATTTATTTGGCTTCAATGTCTAGGCAAACAAATTAAAAAATTTATTAGCTAAGATAAAATACACCTAGGACAACACTACCAGAGTATTCTCCTATGCAAAGGAAACTTGATAATCAACATTATTCTAAAATGACAAATACAACTAGTTTATACAACAATATAGGCTACTTGTTTTTTTTTTTTTTTTTTTTTTTTTGTGAGGAGATCAGCCCTGAGCTAACATCCGCCAATCCTCCTCTTTTTTTTTTTGCTGAGGAAGACGGCCCTGGGCTAACATCGGTGCCCATCTTCCTCCACTTCATATGGGACGCCGCCACAGCATGGCCTACCAAGCAGTACTTCGGTGCGCGCCCGGGATCCGAACCAGCGAACCCCGGGCCGCCGCAGCGGAGCGCGCGCACTTAACTGCTTGCGCCACCGGGCCGGCCCCAGGCTACTTGTTTTTTAACCTTACTCTTAAATGTTCCAGATTAATATCATTCCAAATATCTCAGTAAACATATCATCAGTAAATTAAGAATAATGCAAACAGGAAACACCCAAATGACCATCAACACGAGAATGGATAAACAAATTGTGGTAAGTCCATAAAATGGAATACTACTCAGCAATAAAAAGAATAAACTATTGATACAGGCAACAAGATGGACAAAATCTCAAGAATTATGCTGAATGAAAGAAGCCAAGCAAAAAACAGTACATGATATTTGCTTACATTTATATACAATTCTAAAAAATGCAAACTAATCTATAGTGACAGAGAGCAGATCACTAGTTGCCTGGAAACTAGGGAGGAGGCAGGCAGGAAGTGGGATTACAAAAGGGCATGAGGAGACTTTGGGGGGATGGATAGGCTCATTATTTTGATTGTGGTGATGGTTTCACGGGATGTAAGTGTGTGTGTGTATATGTCAAACTTATCAAATTATACTTTTTAAATATGTGCAGCTTATTGTATGTTGAGTACACCTTAATAAAGCTGTTAGAAAAGAATAAGGCAAACAATTAAAATCTAATATGGTCAAAAGCAACTCGTTCATGTCCCCCAAATCTGCATCTTTTTCTATTCCCTCATTTAATGATGTCATTATTTATCCAGTATCCTTAACCCGAAAAGTCAGAATCCTAAAATGTGCCTTCCCAATGACACCTGGACATACCTCAGTCTAACTTCATGAAATTCACTGTCCTGTCCCCAAGGCCATCATCCTGCCTGACTCTAAGTCATATATGAGGGCAAGGATTCTTTGTGTCACTAGGATCTAGTACCATGTTGGAAAAACAGTAGATATTCAAAGTGTGTTGTATGAATGCACTGCAATCATCTGTTCTATGAGGGCAAAGACTCCGTATTATTAATTCTGCATCCCCGGGGCCCTAATCCAGTAACTATTCATTGGATAAATGAATGTATTACACTATATTTTCACACCTTATCCTGAAACAGAGCTTAAACTTTGACTTACAAAAGTATACTAAAGTATTAATATAATTAGAAAGGTCAATATTTAAAATGCCAAAATTCCCAGAGACAATGGAGTGGGTCTAATAAAATCATAGTTTTAACAAATAGGGAATAGGGGCCAGCCTGGTGGCATAGTGGTTAAGTTTGCGCACTCCACTTCAGCAGCCCGGGGTTCACAGGTTCGGATCCCAGGTGCAGACATATGCACCGCTTATCAAGCCATGCTGTGGCAGGCATCCCATATACAAAATAGAGGAAGATTGGCATGGATGTTAGCCCAGGGCCAATCTTCCTCAACAAAAAGAGAAGGATTGGCAACAGATGTTAGCTCAGGGCTAATCTTCCTCACCAAAAAAAAAAAAAAAAAAGGGAATAGATATTTCCTCAAATTTAAGACTAGGCATTCAAATTCAAACAATATCGAGAGGAAGTCAAGATGGTGGCGTAGGCAGACTCTGAAGTCACCTCCTCCCACGGACACAGGCAATTTACAACTACTTGTTGAAAAATTACCCCTGAGACAGAACTGCAAACTGGATAAGAGGAACTCCGGCAACAATGGACAATCCTAACTGAGTTAGAAGAGGCAGAAACTCCCTTCCGGAGAGGAAAAACGCCACCTTCACCAGCCGCAGCGCCTCACGGCTGCCTGGGAACAGCCCAAAGGTACACAGCCCTCACTGGAGGCGGGGCCGTGAGCCGGGGAGCGCCCCCGCTGTGGGCATTTTGTGGACCCAGCACAATAGAGATGAGTGGCATAATATCTGACTTTGCCTGCTACTAAAACATTGGGGAGTAACCCCAGAAAAGCTGGTTCACAAAGACATTAAAATCGGCTCTTAAAGGGCCTAGGTGCAAACTCACCCATTTCAGAAAGCAACCTAAAATCACGAGAAAGAAAGGTGCACAGTGCTTTGGTGAAAAGAGACTCACCTAATAGGCTCTGAGTGCATCTCGGTGACAGGTGAGACCTCCCCAGGGACTGGGACATTGGCGGCGGCCATTGTTGTGGCCTGGTGTGGGCGTGCTGACACAGATGCCATTGGAGTTCTCCCTGGGGCCTGCTAGCCCAGGGTCTGCCCCACCCGACAGAGCACCGATTTAATCCAGCTCAGCCAGGGCAGGCAGCCCACCCTAGAGACTGGCCCCACCCAACAACAAGCCCTCAGGCAACTTGTGGGCCTGCATAGATTGGTGACTGGATTCTCTGCAGCCTGGCAACTGAGCCGACTTCAGTGGGGCAGGGCGAACACATAGAGACAGAGATTGGATTGGTGGTTACCAGAGGGGAAGGGGGGAGGGAGGAGGGAGAAAGGGATAATTCCGCACATGTGTGTGGTGATGGGTTGTAATTAGTATTTGGGTGGTGAACATGATGTAATCTCTGCAGAAATAGAAGTATAATGATGTACACCTGAAATTTATACAATGTTATAAACCAATGTTACTGCAATTAAAAAAAAAATTCAAACAATATCAATTCATACTGCAGTCCTTAATAACCAGCATTTTAAAAAACATTATACTATTTCTTCAACACTAAACAGAACAGAGAGAATATCCAGCTATCTTACCCAGTCAGCGTTTTTCAGGTCCTCTAGGTCTGTGTTAGATTCATCGCTCTTTTCCATTTCTTGAATCTTCTTAAGATTCTACCAATTAAAATACAAAAAAATTTAGGCATAAAATTTCATTAAGCTACCTTCTCAAATTAAAATTTGTAACAGATACCTTCAGATAAAATATATGCAGAAGAGTTATTGAAGCAGATAGTACAGAATCTACTCCTCTGTAAGTTTCACTCAATGGTAAATGGAAATAGATATAGTCCTACAGAGGTATGGACCGAGATTGCTCATTCTAATTTCCTTTTAGGTCTTGTGGTTAAACCTTCAGTCACAATATCAATTCACATCTTCTAAGCTGTACTGACATTTCCTTCTCCCTCAACTCCCATATTCAATCCATCATTAAATCTCATAGATATTACTTCCTCCATATATTTTACTTAAGCCCTCTTCTTTTTATCTCAACTGCAAATCCCTTAATCCAAACACCATCTTATTTTGCCTAGACTTCTCAAGTGGTCTTGCCCTGGACACTCTCCTCTCCCCACCCCCATGCCCGGTCTCTTTCATTGCCTACTTTTGCTCTTCTTTCAGCTATCAGGCTCAACAGAATCACCAATTCCTTAGGAAAGCCTTCTTTTCCTCCTTGATTAAGCCAAATCTTCCTGTCATACAATTTTATAGCACCATAAGCCTTTCCTCTACAACTCTTATCAACACTATAATTTTACATTTGTTTGTGGCTTCCCGCTAGAATTCATGAGGCAGAATTCTATTCTCAGAAGCTAATATAAGCATTGGCACTTTTTGATGCTCAATATATATTTGTCAAATAATTTAATGAATAAATTTCAATATACAAAATGCTTTTTATTTATTTTTAATTTGATACATGTATATATTGCAAAACGACTGCCACAATAAGGTTAGTTACCACTTCTATCACCTCACATGATTACTTTTTTTTTGTAGTAAGAACTTTTAAGATCTACTCTCAGCAACTTTCAAGTATATAATACAGAATTTTTAATATAGTCAACATGTTGTACATTAGATCCCCAGAACTTATTCATCTTATAACTGCAAGTTTGTACCCGTTTAAACTGCATTAATTCAACATTTGCAATTTTAAGAAAATCTTGATAGGTAAAACATATACTCACATATTAACTACAAATATGTGTTATCCCATTCCTACTCACAACAATTCAACCCTAATATATTTTACATTTTGCTGAGCCTACTTGCCTGATTGTATCTGGAGTGAGTTTAAATGCACTGTATATTACCAGAGGGGAAGGGGGGAGGGAGGAGGGCGAAAGGTATGTGGTGTGGGGTTGTAATTAGTATTTGGGTGGTGAACATGATGTAATCTATGCAGAAATAGAAGTATAATGATGTACACCTGAAACTTATACAATGTTATAAACCAACGTTACTGCAATAAACAAAAAATTTAAAAAAAAAATGCCTTTGAGAAACCAAAAAATAAAAAAATAAATAAATGCATTGTATAAAACCTAGCTTATTTTATATGAAAATAATGAATACTTAATATGAAACATTTCTAAACCATTTATTTTTAGCTTCTCAACATTTCAGGTTAATCATGTGCAAAATGAGAATAACACCACCTGCTTTTTTGTACTTAATAATGTGTAGAAGTATTAATACACAAAGAATAAAATTACTCTGAACTTGAAGAAAACGAAGTATAAATAATGCGTTATTTCTTCTCTCCCTAGGAAAGAAACTAGGGGGAAAAAGTATTTCTGATTGTTTCAGAATATGTTTCCATAATTATTTCTAAAAGAAAAGTCAGGTTTCCTGCTTGAGACTATGTAATAAGACACTTGCCACTCTTGAGTCATGGCCTTGTCTAAGTTACCCCCTCTGGGCCTCCTGCTCTCCACCTTTAAAAGGAAGATACCACCATCTACCTCACAATGTTGTGAGTATTTAAAATATAATCAGTTAAACATAGCAGAACCTTGCATTTACAGCCTCTGGGGAAAAGCAACTCCAAAAAGATGCATATCTGAATTCTCCTCTGTACTGCCCCAGTCCCATTCCCTAGTCCTCACCCAGAGCCTTGCTCTTTTCCAATGGTCTTGGTTGCTACTCTTGGCTGTACTAGGGTGCTGGGGCAATAACAAGGGCAGCTAAAAAGTGCTAAGCCTTTAGGCCACTATCATTTAACCCCAACCACAACTCACGTTACAGGGGAAACTGAGGCTCACAAAACCTAACTGACATGCCTGGGGTTCCCCCAAAGACTAGTGAGGAAGCAGGAGGGAGGCAGGTGGAAAAGACGCTAGGGTCTCAGACATGGGGTAAGATGTGTGGAAGGGATACCCGACAATGAGAAGAGTGGTTCTGTTGGGAATGTAAGCGTCCCGATGCTGCCCCCAATGGCTTAGATAATCCTCAGAAAACAGCTGGATAAAGTTCTACTTTATTTTTGCTAAAATGAGTATCTATGAATTGATATTACAGGAAAAAGAATAGAATTTACGACCTGTAACAAGGCTTTGCAGATAATGGGTACTTAATATCTGGTGCGACATTATGTCAAAATCTGAGTAATAATCATTATTACTAAACTAGGACTCTCAGTTTTCTATCTTTAAAGATGTACCAGATATACTGGTATATACAATATTTCTGATATTCGAAATCCCTAATTGTTTTGCTAAGGGTTATTAGTTATCTTTTTAAAAATCTCTGATGATTTAAAGCAATAGTTTTCAACATAAGTCCACAATCTTCATGAAGTATCAAAAATCAGAATTGAGCAGGGAGGAGCCCAAAAAGGAGAGGCACACGTTTATTTTGTTCCTCTAGACTGTAACCCAGGCTCCATCCCAAAAAGAATCAAAGAACATATTATTCCACTGACTAGAAAAGTCTTCCTTCTAGTTTTTTACAATTAAAATGGTGGAAGAAAAGAGATTAGGAGGTAAACTGCCTCTGGGCACCCTGGGACCCTATCAGGCTATGACGTCTACCAGCAGCAGCACTCTCCCCTGCCCCCACTCCAAAAGGAGAACTGAGAATAAGTACCTCATCTCCTACTATTTCTTCCCACTCCAGCCTTAGGGCATTTGCACTGACTGTTCCTTCTTAGAATGCTTTACCCCAGATATCCACATAGCTAATTCCCACACATCCTTCTCATTCTTGCTCAAATGTCACCTTCTCAATGGGGCCTACCTTGACCATCCTATATAAATTCCAAGCCCCATGCCCTGCTACAAGCAATTCCCTTAGTCTATGTCTTTTTCCAAAGCTCATCCTGCCTTCTAACAGCCCGTATGATTTACTTAATATGTTTACTGTTTGCCTCTCCCTGCTAGATTGTAAGCTTCATGAGCAAGTAATTTTGGAGTATTTGTTCACTGACGGGCTCCTTAAATCTCTACAACAGTGCCTTCCACTTAGTAAATATCTGTTGAAGAATTAAATACTTTCAACCAAGAATGTTCAAACACTTAAATCTCTTCAATAGCTCTTATCAAGTCAACTTTAATAAGAGGAAGCCTAATCAAAAGGAAAATCATTCACAGGAAAATCTGTATTTTCTTGTCTTAAATTCAGAATACCCTAGAAAGGTGGGAAAGAGAAATCCTATCTGTGCCACAAAGAAACATGTGTCCTCCAGTTCAGAGATATAAATACAAGCTCACATTACATTTAAGTGTCTCATTCAGTCAACAGATGATAAAATAAATAATACTAAATAAAGCAAATCAGTAAATAAAAGAGAAAAAAAATACGTGCCTAATACCATACAGAAGAAATGAAGTAATAATGGTACCAAAGAGGTCAACAAGATTCAGTAAGCTTCAAAATAAATTAGTTTGAAAACTTAAGCCTAAGAAAATCAAGTATGTATACATGGACCAACAGTCTAACAACACACCTTTCCTTATCCATAATCAAGAGTGCAGTATGTGGCTGTTCCACCCCTTTTGAACTAAGTTCTTTCTGTCATAGTTCCCCCATCACCTAAAGACTGATCCCACAGCAAGCACTATATTGTTTACCCAATGACTGATAAACCAAAAGATAATGAAAAAAGCTGAAAACACGATGGAGAAACTTATCTTTACAAGGCTATATTGTTTTTTAAAATTTCCAATGGTCTCTCGGTCCTTTTAGGATCAAATCAAGAGAAGGCCAGACAAACAGTATAGATACAGTAGGAGATGGGAGGTCTTTGGCAAGATGAAAATATTTATCTTTTTTTCTTAATTCCTAACTGCTACTACCACAAAGTGATTACAGTAGCTCTCTGAACTGTTCTTTCTGTTTCAGTTTCTTCCTCATTTGGTTTATCCTCTCAATTCCCTATGATGGATTCCCAGGGTCTCTGCTGTGGCCCTCAAACTGCGGTATCTGTTTTTCTGGGGACTTGTATATGCCAGGAGGCATTTACAACGACAGATAAACAACATTTTCCTGGAGTTAATGTTACTCAAAGATAACGTAATGGATGCTGTGGTAAGCTGCCCAGGTCCACACCCCATCCCCCTCCCCCACTTTCAGGAATGAAGTATCCTTCCATTGGCTGCTGGAAGTGGTGTCTGCTCACAGCCTAATCCCTCCCCAGGAGCTATGCTCAGTGCTCAGCAAGGGAGCTGCTTTGCCAAGGTTACACCCCTCTCTGGGGTAGCCCACATCCAATCACTGGTCCATGTGGAAGTATACAGGTCAGGCCTCCTTGCCTCAACTTGGGACATCTCTAAAGGGCCATCCAGCTTCTGGGCTCCCTGTGGGATCAGCTGAGGCCTGTTTCACCTGCATCACAGTTCAACTTTTCCCTCACCCCCTTACAGGTGTTCCCAAGAGCAATCCCCAATAAACCTCCCTAATTCAAATTTTACCCCTCAGAATCTATTTCCTAGAGGAACTCAATCTACACATGGAACATTTAAAAAATATTATAACAGATGCAGACATATCAAATGAAATTTACATGAATTTTAAAGGTAAAATTCACTATTTCAAGGGGCCAGCCCGGTGGCGCAAGCGGTTAAGTGCGCGCGCTCCGCTGCGGCGGCCCGGGGTTCGCTGGTTCGGATCCCGGGCGCACACCGACGCACTGCTTGGTAAGCCATGCTGTGGCGGCGTCCCATATAAAATGGAGGAAGATGGGCACCGATGTTAGCCCAGGGCCGTCTTCCTCAGCGGAAAAAAAAAAAAAGAGGAAGATTGGCGGATGTTAGCTCAGGGCCGATCTCCTCACAAAAAAAAAAAAAAAAAAAATTCACTATTTCAAAGACATTTTAACTTGCACTGAACTATATATATAGTTAACAGTTAACAGAAAAGACTTTCTGCTGGAGTTACTGAACTAAAATATCTATATATATATCTATATATATATATATACACATACGCATACACATATATATATCCCTCAGTAGGCATCCATTATTGTTCTCTAGAAACCCATTCCCTCCCTTCCTTTAATAAAGATCCTTCTTTCTGTTGGGGAACGCATCTTCTACAGCTTGAGTAGGGCTGATCCTATGCTCACTGTCTACTCACAAGGGTGAGGATACCACCTCGACCAGCCAAGGCAGCCCATCTCCCCAGCCACAGTGACTGGTTCCCGAGTGGGTACATGACTCTCTATCTTCCTCCAAGACGTTTTTGCCCAAGTTAACAGAAAAGACTTTCTGATGGAGTTACTGAACTGAAAGAATGTGAGATTTGGGCTGCAGACTGTCATCCTACCTGCCTTTTCGTAAGAGCCTGTCCTGGGGATGGAGAGAGAGAAAGTCAACCCTGTAATCAGCTGTGCCTAGAGCTAGCTGTACCCTTAGACTTCCCAATGATGTGACCCAATAATCTCTCCCCTACTCCATCCATGCTAATTTGAGTGGATTTCTGTCACTTGCAACAGAAAGAGTTATAAGTTAATATGTCCCTTTAGTCCAGAAATATGAGTTCATGCTTCTCTATCTTAGGGGTACTCTGGTGAAACAGTATGAGAAGCATATGGCCTCTTTCCCATTCAACCTTAATTTATACTATTCTCCCACTCATCCCTGACTAAATGTAGTCAGGATGGTCTCACTGTTATGCCTTTATGCATCTCTACCTTTATTTGTGCTGTGATAAAATCCCTAATTCCCTGCTACTAAGAAAAACTATCTATTCTTTATATATTGAAGATAATTTAAATGAATAGTCCAAGAATTAAATGTTTCTTTATTTTTCTGAACAGTAACACAAATTGTAGCTCAGATACTTCTAGCGTGTGTGTGTGACTTTGGACAAGTTATTTAACTGCTCTAATTCTCAGCTTGATTTTCTCATCTGTAAAATGCAGATACAGTCATGAATGCGTCGGATATGGTCTGAAAAATGCTTAATTAGGTGATTTCGTCGTGGTGCGAACATCCGAGTGTACTTACACAAACCTAGATGGTATAGCCTACTACACACCTAGGCTATGTGGTACTAATCTTTTGGGACCACTGTTGTATACGTAGTCTGTCATTGACTGAAACAATGTTATGTGGTGCATGACTGTAAAAATAAATACCTTTGGGATTCTGTTAATATTACATAAAATAATATAGAAGAAATATAACATTCAGCCTGGCTCATATTAAACATTTAGTAGGTATTAGTTATTATAAGCCAATGAGTATCTATGAGGATTTTATTGTGAATACTTTTACTCCATCACAAAAACATTTTATTCTTTTACCAAATGAGACCTCTCTCTAGCCTCTTCATGAAATAAAAATCCTCACTCACCAAAAAATCAATATAAAATTGAGAATCTATAAATACTATAATTGAATAAGCTTGAATAAATAAGCAACTAGAAATCTCAAGTTTTCTCGTTAGCAACAAAAACAACTGAGTTATCTGAAAGTAAGTTACAGATTTTTCTACTTTTAGAGACAAGTTTCTGTCAATTATATTCTAGCTTCTGAATAATTTTTTTTTGCTTGCACAAATGTAATAACAGATGCCAACCTGTGCTTGGAATATGGTGAGAAAGTTCTAATTGAGAGCACCCACATGGCAATTAACTTTCCCCATTTCTGACATAACCATTCTCAAGCTAGCAATTAGAACTGCTCCATGCCAATATTTTCAGTTCCTGGCATCTTAAAAAATAAATAAATAAAATCTACTCTGTAAATCACAAGTATATCAAATGCTCAGAGAATAATTTTAATTTATTTGTGTAGGTTCAACATCAGCTCACATATAAATGCCTCTTTTTAGATTAAACCACCCTCACTCACAAATATATTCATATATTAAAATAATATTTTGGGGCTGGCCCGGTGGCATAGTGGTTGGGTTCATGCGCTCTACTTCGACGGCCTGGGGTTCACAGGTTCAGATCCTGGGCGTGGACCTGCGCACTGCTTATCAGGCCATGCTGTAGCAGGCATCCCACATATAAAGTAGAGGAAGATGGACACAGATGTTGGCCCAGGGCCAATCTTCCTCAGCAAAAAGAGGTGGATTGGCAACAGATGTTAGCTCAGGGCTAATCTTCCTCACCAAGATAAATAAATAAATAAATAAATAATAATAATATTTTAGTAACAGCATTTTAATGATCACCATTTTCCTCCATATTGTTAACCATTTAAAACAATTTATCAGGGGCTCGCCCCGTGGCTTAGCGGTTAAGTTCGCATGCTCCGCTGCTGGCGGCCTGGGTTCGGATCCTGGGCGCGCACCAATGCACCGCTTCTCCGGCCATGCTGAGGCCGCGTCCCACATACAGCAACTAGAAGGCTGTGCAACTATGACATACAACTATCTACTGGGGCTGTGGAGGAAAAAAATAAATAAATAAAAATTAAAAAAAAAAATGAAACCATTTATCATTTAATGGTATTCCTCTATGTAATGGGTACGTGTTTTCAGTTAGAAACTTTTAAAGTGTAAAAAGGAATAAGTTTCAATAATTCCTTGAACAAACCTTTACTCAGTTAAAATATGCTAATATATTTTCAAAGATATTACTTACATAGAGACTATTAAATACATTTCATGAGTGACAAAGTCACTAATACAAATATTGCCTATAATAAATAGAACACGTATATCAGGCACACAGATTAAAAGCCATGATGTCCTTTCTAATTCAGATATTTTTACCACAGAAAAGGAGGAAAAAGGATTTCATCATCATATTTACCAGTCCCAAATTAATATTTTGGAAATTACAGTACAAAAAATCCCCCAGGGAGTTACAGCAGTTCTTTTGATAATTGGAAGTGTCCCATGAATATTAAAGAGTTTATGGATAATTACTGAAGAATATAATTTATATTTTCATCAAGCTTTATGGCACTTTCTTAAAGATGTAACATGCTCCTTCACCCTGAGGGGTGGGATAGGGAGAAGGTAACTACAACAAATATGAGAGAAAGTCAGAGCATTTTACTTAATGAAAAATGTAAAATGTTAAGATACCAAACTACAAATTGATATTCTGTAAAGCTTAATTTGAATATATATGGTTCACTACAGAAATTAGAAAAAGTATAGATGAAGTCATCAAAATGAAGGAAATTCATTTCTAGATTCTAGGAAAGGAATATCATTCCTCCACTTTTCCAATACTTTTGTTAACACACACCCCTCCGCCCCCCAGAGGCTGAGTGTTTAATGGCTGTCTCTGCCCCAAGTAGTTGGACTTATAGTATCTCCCTAAAGACATCTACCCTTTCAGTTTTTATACTCATCAACTCTTTACACCTATAGAAATGCAGCGATGATTATTAGAAAACGATCACTAAAATATCAGAGACAATATTTACAAATTATATCAAAAAAAGCTATTTTCCTAATAAATAAATACAAATCAACAAGAAAAGACCAATAGTCTATTACAAAAATGGACAAAGGATATGAATAGGTGATTGACAAAAACAAATGGCTCTTAAGCATATGAAAAAGTATCCAATCTCATTCATTATAAGGAAAATGTAAACTAAAACTATGAGATACAAATTTTCACTTATCACTTAGAAAACACATTGTGAAGATGTAGGAAAATAGACACTCTCACACATTTCTAAAAGAGCATCAATTAGTAAGCCTCCATGGAGGACAATTTCATAATATTTTATGAAAATTATAAATGCACATTTCCTTTGACCCAGCTATTCTACTTTTAGGAATCTGTCCTACATATATATATATCACACCCATGAAAAACAGGTTAAAATCTATCCACTGCAGCATTGTTTGCAACAGCAAAATACTGAAAGTGACTTAATAGCATAGGGTGGCTGACTGGATAAAAAAACAAGACCCATATATATGCTGCATACAAGAGACACACTTCAGACCTAAAGACACTCACAAACTGAAAGTGAAGGGACGGAAAAAGATACTCCACGCAAATGGCAATGAAAAGAAAGCTGGGGTAGCAGTACTCATATCAGACAAAATAGACTTTAAAACAAAAACGGTAAAAAGAGACAAAGAAGGGCATTACATAATGATCAAGGGAACAATCCAACAAGAGGATATAACACTTGTAAATATCTACACACCCAATGTAGGTGCACCTAAATATATAAAGCAATTATTAACAGACATAAAAACAGAAATAGACAGTAACACAATAATAGTAGGGAACTTTAACACTCCACTTACACCAACGGATAGATCATCCAAACAGAAGATCAATAAGGAAACATTGGCCTTAAACAACACACTAGAACAGATGGACCTAGTAGATATATACAGAGCATTCCATCCAAAAACCGAAAAATACACGTTCTTTTCAAATGCACATGGAACATTCTCCAGGATTGATCACATATTAGGCCACAAAACAAGTCTCCATAAATTTAAGAAGACTGAAATAATACCAAGCATCTTTTCTGACCACAACGGTATGAAACTAGAAATCAACTATAGGAAGAAAATAAGAAAAGCCACAAATACGTGGAGAATAAACAAAATGCTACTGAACAACGACTGGGTTAATGAAGAAATCAAAGAAGAAATCAAAAAATACCTGGAGACAAATGAAAATGAAAATACGACATGCCAGAATTTATGGGATACAGCAAAAGCGGTTCTAAGAGGGAAGTTTATAGCGATACAGGCCTATCTCAACAAACAAGAAAAATCTCAAATAAACAATCTAACAATGCACCTAAAGGAACTGGAAAAAGAAGAACAAACAAAGCCCAAAATCAGTAGAAGAAGGGAAATAATAAAAATCAGAGCAGAAATAAATGAAATAGAGACCAAAAAAACAATAGAAAGAATTAATAAAACCAAGAGCTGGTTCTTTGAAAAGATCAACAAAATTGACAAACCTTTAGCTAGACTCACCAAGAAAAAAAGAGAGAAGGCACAAATAAGTAAAATCAGAAATGAAAGAGGAGAGGTTACAACAGACACCTCAGAAATACAAAAGATTATAAGAGAATACTATGAAAAGCTATATGCCAACCAATTAGAGCATCTGGAAGAAATGGATAAATTCTTAGAATCATACAACCTTCCAAAACTGGACCAAGAAGAAGTAGAGAATTTGAATAGACCAATCACCAGTAAGGAGATCGAAACAGTAATCACAAACCTCCCCAAAAATAAAAGTCCAGGACCAGACGGCTTCCCTGGTGAATTCTACCAAACATTCAAAGAAGACTTAATACCTATCCTTCTCAGACTCTTCCAAAAAATTGAGGAGGGGGGGAAGCTTCCTAACTCATTCTACGAAGCTGACATTACCCTGATACCAAAACCAGACAAGGACAACACAAAAAAAAAGAAAATTACAGGCCAATATCACTGATGACATCAACGCAAAAATCCTCAACAAAATACTAGCAAATCGCATACAACAATACGTTAAAAAGATTATACACCATGATCAAGTGGGATTTATTCCAGGGATGCAGGGATGGTTTAACATTCGCAAATCAATCAACGTAATACACAACATTAATAAAATGAAGAATAAAAATCACATGATCATCTCAATAGATGCAGAGAAAGCATTTGACAAGATACAGCATCCATTTATGATAAAAACTCTGAATAAAATGGGTATAGAAGGAAAGTACCTCAACATAATAAAGACCTTATATGAGAAACCCACAGCTAATATCATCCTCAATGGTGAAAAACTGAAAGCTATCCCTCTAAGAACAGGAACCAGACAAGGATGCCCACTGTCACCACTCCTATTTAACATAGTACTGGAAGTCCTAGCCAGAGCAATCAGGCAAGAGAAAGAAATAAAAGGGATCCAAATTGGAAAGGAAGAAGTGAAACTGTCACTATTTGCAGATGACATGATTTTATATAGATAGAGAAAAGCCTAAAGAATCCACCAAAAAACTTTTTAGAAGTAATAAACGAATATGGTAAAGTTGCAGGATACAAAATCAACATACAAAAATCAGTTGCATTTCTGTACGCTAACAACGAAGTAGCAGAAAGAGAAATTAAGAATACCATCCCATTTACAATTGCAACAAAAAGAATAAAATACCTAGGAATAAACTTAACTAAAGAGGTGAAAGATCTGTACACTGAAAACTATAAAACATTGCTGAAAGAAATTGAAGAAGACACAAAGAAATGGAAAGATATTCCATGCTCTTGGATTGGAAGAATTAACATAGTTAAGATGTCCATACTTCCTTAAGCAATCTATAGATTCAATGCAATCCCTATCAAAGTTCCAACAACATTTTTCACAGAAATAGAACAAAGAATCCTAAAATTTATATGGAACAACAAAAGACCCCGAATAGCTAAAGGAATCCTGAGAAAAAAGAACAAAGCTGCAGGTATCACACTCCCCGATTTCAAAATATACTACAAAGCTATAGTAACCAAAACAGCATGGTACTGGCACAAAAACAGACACACAGATTAATGGAATAGAATCGAAAGCCCAGAAATAAACCCACACATCTATGGACAGCTAATCTTTGACAAAGGAGCCAAGAACATACAATGGGGAAAAGAAAGTCTCTTCAACAAATGGTGTTGGGAAAACTGGATAGCCATATGCAAAAAAATGAAAGTAGACCCTTACCTTACACCATACACAAAAATTAACTCAAAATGGATTAAAGACTTGAATGTAAGACCTGAAACTGTGAAACTTCTAGAAGAAAACCTAGGCAGTACGCTCTTCGACATCGGTCTTAGCAACATCTTTTCAAACACCACGTCTGACCGGGCAAGAGAAACAATAGGAAAAATAAACAAATGGGACTACATCAAACTAAAAAGCTTCTGCACAGCAAAGGAAACCATCAACAAAACGAAAAGACAACCTAACAATTGGGAGAAGATATTTGCAAACCATACTTCTGATAAGGGCTTAATCTCCAAAATATATAAAGAACTCATGCATCTCAACAACAAAAAAACTACCAACCCAATTAAAAAATGGGCAAAAGACCTGAACAGACATTTCTCCAAAGAAGATATACAGATGGCCAACAGACACATGAAAAGATGTTCAAAATCACTATCTATCAGGGAAATGCAAATCAAAACTACAATGAGATATCACCTCATGCCTGTCAGAATGGCTATAATTAACAAGACAGGAAACAACATGTGTTGGAGAGGATGTGGAGAGAAGGGAACTCTCATACGCTGCTGGTGGGAGTGCAAAGTGGTGCAGACACTATGGAAAACAGTATGGAGATTCCTCAAAAAATCAAGGATAGAACTACCATATGATCCAGCTATTCCACTGCTGGGTATTTATCCAAAGAGCTTGAAAACACCAATTTGTAAAGGTACATGCACCCCTGTGTCCATTGCAGCGTTATTCACAATAGCCAGGACTTGGAAGCAACCTAAGTGCCCATCAAGGGACGAATGGATAAAGAAGATGTGGTATATATACACAATGGAATACTACTCAGCCAAAAGAAATGATGAAATCCAGCCATTTGTGACAACATGGATGGACATTGAGGGTATAATGCAAAGTGAAATAAGTCAGAGGGAGAAGGTCAAATACCGTATGATTTCCTTCATTAAGTAGTAGATAATAACAACAATAAACAAACACATAGGGACAGAGATTGAACTGGTGGTTACCAGAGGGGAAGGGGGGAGGGAGGAGGGTGAAAGGGATAATTCGGTACATGTGTGTGGTGATGGGCTGTAATTAGTATTTTGGTGGTGAACATGATGTAATCTATGCAGAAATAGAAGTACAATGATGTACACCTGAAATTTTTACAATGTTATAAACCAATGTTACTGCAATAAACAAAAAATTAAAAAAAAAAAAGAAAGTGACTTAATAGTTGTCAATAGAGGTCTGATTAAATCAATTATAGTATATCCCATGACAGAATATTATGAAGATATAAGAGATGTAAACACTATGTACTGATATGAAATATCTTCAAGATATACTACTAAATGGAAAAAAGTAAGGTTCAGAACAGCATAAAAAAGGAAGTAAAAAATATCGATATGTTTTTGTTAGTTATATATAAACTATCCCTGTAAGGACAAAGATGAAATTAACGATATTTGTTGCCTGTAGGGGAGGGACTATGTGGCTAGGAGACAGAAGTGGAAGGATAACACTGTACTGTAATACTCATGTATTCCTGGAGTTTGAACTATGTGAATTTTTTTATTTGTTAAAATAAAGTTAGAGAGAAAAAGTTACAGGTAGAAGAGTTCTGACATGATCTTTTAGGTACAAGATTCTTCTGAAACATTTTAATAGGGAGAATCAGACAAAAGCAAATATACCTGGGGCAGAGAGGGTAATTTAATTATTGATGATGAGGTGAGTGCTCTGCACATTTACTAACATTCACAAAATAATAAATCAAACAGAAAAAAGACAGACATTGACAAGGACCCCGAAAAGTTACAAATGATGGATGACATAATTAAAATGAACAAATGACAACCTCACAAATAGACATCTGGGTGGTATATTCTTTCAAAAAATAATATGTTCAGCACTTGGAGGAATATAAATCCACTTTAGCTCTAGGGAGAAATTTCCAGCTAACTTAAATGCCACAGTTTTATTATTGGAGGTGTTAGTAGCAGGCATGAAGAGACGGATAGGCAGGGAGTATGAAAAAGCTGATTAAAATACACTTCACTATGACAAAAAAAATTTCGTAACAGCCTAATCAACTCCCAAAACATTGTTTTTCCCCTGAGAAACAGAAGATACTTTATATATACACATATAATATTCCAATTTAAGTAAAATATTTTAGTAATAGTCTTATTTAAGATAAATTGAGTTCAAAGATTTCATCACAAAATTATGATTCTTGTATAGGAATAACCAAAATAATATATGTAAATCATTTAATAAAGTGTCACAGTAGTGGCTGTGATTATATAGTGTAAAATATACACACATAATCTTTTGAAAATTCATAATGAGCCATGCTTACTTCCAATCATTTTCTTACCCCATAATTTCAATGTTTGGTCAAATATTAGCAGCTAAAGATGAGCTGGCTCTAATCTGGGTATCTAAAAACCATCCTCCTATTATAGGATTTTATTAAACTTAGGATAAGATTTAACCATTCAGAAGAATTTGACTGAGGAAGTTTAAAATAAAGTCACAGGTAAGTGAGAATCATTTAAACATTTATAAAAGCAAGACATTGGCATAATGCTACTTTTAAACAGTGGCAGCTATTTGTATTGGTAGAGGAAACAAAACGTTTCATTCCCCAGGTTAGGTGCTCTTCTTAGGTGCTTCCATGGCACCCTGCATTCACTCGCCACAGCCCTCATCACACTGCTGGAATGGCTGCTCCTAGACTGTCATTTGACTTGAGTATCTTGTTCACCACTGTATCCAATGAAAATGGAAATAATAATAGCACTTAATGCATGCTTTGTTGTGAGAACTACATAAATTAACGCATGTAAAAGTCTTAGAACAGTATCTAGTACAGAGTAAGTATGGAATAAATATTAGCTATTATTAATTGTAGTAGTACTTGTCATGTACAGACACATTAAATAACTGTTGCATGAATGAATGAACTTTGCCAATTGATCCTAGTTCTTTTAAATCTAGTGCTTCTTCACTCACCAGCATTTGCAATAGCTAAATACGGCCTTTACGTTCTCAAAAGTCTTCACCAATATCTCCCAGTTCCTTCACTGTTTCTCCCATATTGAGGTTTATGGACACCTCCTTCACATTCTGGCCTCCTATCTCAAGATCTATTTTTGTTGTTTGTCACTATTTCTGAAACATTAAAAAGTAGCTCCAATCCCAATTCTTTCTATCACCATGGGCAGCTAATTTATATAGTTTGTTAAACTGTGCTTCAGTTTTCCTATCTATAAAAAGAGGTGGGAGGCAAAGGGTAATACTACTTAATTAAGAGTAATATCATGAAGATTAAAGTGCTCACATAAGCAATGAGTAATAAATACTCAGGGATTATAAACATTTAAGCAAAAGTAACATAAATTGTCTGAGCTCTGAGCTGCTGCTGAGGGTTTTAGATCTTTTCTTTCCACAGTACATAGATTTCCTTAGAATAGAAATCTTTTAAAAATTAATTAAAATTAAATTAAAAATTAATAAAAATCAAGTAGCATTCAATCTCAACCCCATATTCCTTAGGTTCCCACTTTGGACAGCAGAATAAATGTCAGGGGATAGCTATAGGGAACTTAAGGCTGATTCTGCTCTGCTCTATTTCTTCTTAAATGTTAATATGTTAAACTCTTAGGAAAATCCAACTCTAGAATCCAACTCTATAAACAGAATTATTAAGTTAAAATAACTCCATCTCATTGATGAAGGGCCCTAGTGTTGCCCCAAGCTGAGGAAGCAGCAAGGGAAACATACCTAAAAAGATTACAAGAGATACTGTTCTAGGTCCCTAATTCCATGACAGGGTTGGCAATAAAACTCCTTACCCTTAAGAAGTTCACAGTCTAGTGAGGAGATGTATGAAAATGATAATTACAATACAATGTGACAAGTGATAGAAGCCAAAGCAGAATGCTCTATGAATGAACATAGAGAATAAAGAAATTAACTTTAATCAGAAAAAGCATTTCAGAATAGTGGACATTTGAGTTAGGTCTTAAGACTAAGTAGGCATTTTCTAAGTGAGAGAAGAGAGGAAAAGGATATTTTAGAGAGGTGCAGAGGTCCTAGGTGATCGGGGACTGAAGGAGAGGTGGCAGAACACACATACATAGTAGGGAACAGTGAAAAAAGAGCCCAGAGAGGTCAATTTGGGGCTTGACTGTAAACGGTTCCCTACGTCATGGTAGGGGTCTAAACTTTCCACCTACAAGTGTGAAAGAGTCGACAACATCTTTACATAGGGGCGTAACACCAGAGGATAGACTGCATGTGAAAAGGTAAATAACATTAGAAGGCTCTGCCACAGCCCAGGCAACAGATGCCGGACCACTGCATGAGGAAGGCATGGGCACTGAGAACATGAGGAGGCTCTGCATTCCGGAGACAAGTCAAGAGTGTCCGGGCAACAAAATTCAAGATAGGTGGTAAGAAATCAAATCTATAATACCTGAACCACGCATTCTCTAATTCATTAGAGAAATAACTGGCTGTCTAAGGTCAATATTTAAGGTCAATATTTTGGTGGCCCGTATGGGGATCCAGAGAAGACCCCTGAGGACTCCAAGGCTGGTGAGCAAACAGGTGCAGTACCCACAAAACAGCCCCTAAAGCTCGCTGCTTTTCTTGCTGACCTTGGAGTTTGAGGGTAAGTCTTTCACCTGGATCCGAGGTTCTGCCCTCTTTGAGTTTGAGGCTCTCCAGGCTTATGTGAGATCTGTTTTATTTTCTTTTTTGTTTTATGAGGAAGATCAGCCCTGAGCTAACATCCATACTAATCCTCCTCTTTTTTGCTGAGGAAGACCAGCTCTGAGCTAACATCTATTGCCAATCCTCCTCCTTTTTTCCCCCAAAGCCCAGTAGATACTTGTATGTCATAGTTGCACATTCTTCTAGTTGCTGTATGTGGGACGCCGCCTCAGCATGGCTGGAGAAGTGGTGCGCCGGTGCACGCCCGGGATCCGAACCCAGGCCGCCAGTAGCGGAGCGTGCGCACTTAACCACTAAGCCAGGGAGCCGGCCCCTGAGATCTGTTTTAAGGTTTCATCCTTTTCTGGTTAAGGTCTTGTTTGTCTGTGAGTACTCGGGCGGCATTTTGGCCTGACTTTTTGAATCAGGCTGTTTCTTGGAACTCTACTAGCCTTCAGTTCAATTCCTTTTGGAATCGGACTGTTTCTACTGAAACTGTGCTAGCCTTCGGTCCAACTTTCGGACTGTTTCCTTAGAACTGTGCCAGTCCAGCCTTTGACCTGACTCCCTTGAGAGCAGACTGTCCCTTGGAACTGCATTGATCAACCTTCAGTCTGATTCCATTTGGAACTGGACTGCTGCTTGGAACTGCGTTGATTCAACTTTTGGTCTACCTTAATGAAATCAGACTGTTCTATTGGAACTGCCCGGTTTTAAGCCTGCAGGCTGTTTGAGCTGTTCAAGCTGTTTGAGTTGCAAGCTGTTTCAGAATTATTCTTTCACTCTAAAGAAAAACCTCTGAGAAATGAGATCCCAATTATCTAAATATTTTGACGGTGTCCCCCCTACAGGGACTCTAGCTGATTTCATGTTTAAAAACCACTGTCATTCCCACTGTGCATTTCTAACTAAATGGATCAATTTAACCAAAAGTAATTAGAACATCAATGGCTGGGGCTGGCCCAGTGGCACAGCGGTTAAGTTTGTGCGCTCCGCTTCGGTGGCCCGGGGTTTGCATGTTTGGATCCTGGGCATGGACCTAAGCCATGCTGTGGTGGTGTCTCACATACAAAATAGAGGAAGATAGGCACAGATATTAGCTCAGGGACAATCTTTCTCAAGCAAAAAGAGGAAGACTGGCAACAGATGTTAGCTCAAGGCCAATCTTCCTCACCAAAAAAAAAAAAAAAAAGAACACCAGTGGCCATTGTGGGGAACTTTTGAACTTTCCCAATTTTCTCTTCCTAAAACTGAACGCGACAACCATAGTTCTGCAATTTCCAAAACTGAATGGAATATCTATGTCAATTGGTATTTTGAGGCTGCCAAATGTTACCAGGAGTCTAAAATTACCCTCTTTGCAAAATAAAATTTTAAGATTAACTGAGGCAAACAAACAATTAAAGAAAGATAAATGGCTTCCGAAGCCTCATGTTCCTCTCTGGCTCCTTGTATTCAGGCCCCACCTCCGGCACTATCTTCCTCCTTCCCTTCTATACCGCCGACACCTCCTCTACACTCTGTGCCCCTACACTAATTCTCTCAGGGAACTTCCCCTTTTCCATGAACCTCTCCCTACTCCGTCTTCCTCTGAACCTGTCAGAACCTGTCTCTTTAAAATTAAGCCTTCTGAGGATCCAAAGGCTAAACCCTTAATTTCTTATATTCCCTGGACTAAAGCTGAACTGCAAGCCATAGTCAAATATCTTCCCAAAGTAACTGAATATCCTCACAAATTTGCTGAGGAATTTAATACAGTCATTCTAACGTATCAACCTGGTTCCCCTGACTTATATCAGCTAGTCCACATGCTCATCGGTGAAGGCCAGGCCAAGCATTGGATGAAAACTGCTAATTGGGAAAATCCTGCAAGTCCCTAGAATTACAACCAGGAGACCAGCCCGCTGACCTGTTGTATAATCAGGCTCGGGCAATCACTAGACAACTTCATCAGGCAATTCCTAGGGCTTTCCCAAAGCCTGTTGATTGGAACAAAATTCAGCCTTGTGCACAAAAACCTGATGAACCTGTTCATGACTATTACAGTCGACTTCACATTGTTTTAAAGAAAATTCTGGTCTTCCTGCAGATGCTGATTCCACCAAGGTAGCTTTAACTCTATGTTTATTAATGGGCTGAACTGGACCTTCTCCTTCTAGTAAAAAGGACAGCAAATGAAGGCCCCTACATAAAACCAAAAACCTCCTAGTTTCTGTTATTATTGCAAAGAGCCAGGACACTGGAACTGACCCTGGATTATTACAAACTTAAGTGCTTCAAGCGCCTTCAGCCCTCTAACCAGCCTTTCCATTGTCCTCCAAATTCTCACTAATGGGGCTCCGAGGAACTACAGGGGCTCTTCCCAATCCTCCTTCTGAATCAACTTGAAGAAGCACCTCTTCAGAATGGGATGAATCTCTTTTTGTCCTAATTGACACCAGAGCCACACTCTTGGTGCTCAACCCCACTAGTATAAAGCAGCCCCTGCTCTGGAGTACTAAAACAGTTCAAATAGTAACAATTTCTAATAAACCTCAAAAGGTTCCCGTCTCTGAACCTATTCCCTTTTGTTTAGGTCCTTTGAGAAACACACACACACCCTTTTCTCCTTAGTTCCTCCACCCCTATTTATTTATTAAGCCGAGACTTCTTGGAAAAGTATCATGCTGGAATTTTTCTCCCAAAAGGGGGAAATGATTCTAGAATTTGACAGCAGCCATCAAAACAGCCAATCAGGTGAATTAAATGACCCTTTGGCATCTTTTATTTGCTCCATCTCTGACGGTACTAGAGCTGATTCTGGAAACACTGATCATTTGTCCCCATTGAATCAGCTACCTCCCTCCTTATGGCCAAATCGCCAACTGATATTGAAATTCACAGCATACCTCCATCAATATTCAAATAGATCCCTCAAAATCTCTCCCCAGAATGAGTCAATACCCTATAGGTAAAGAAGCCCTTCAAGGTATAAAGCCCATAATAGACGATTCTAAGGTTCAAGGCCTCATTATCCCTTGTACTAGTACCTGTAATACTCCTACTTTAGCTGTGAGAAAACCCAAGGGCTGAGGGTAGAGGTATGCCTAGGACTTCCGAGCAATAAACAACACTGTTATCTTTCAGTACTCTATTGTTCCTAACTCTCATATACTACTAACGTCCATTCCCACCGGAAGCAAATTCTTTATGGTAATTGATTTATGTGGTGCATTCTTTAGTATTCCAGTTGATGAAGGTAGTCAATACCTTTTCGCCTTCACTTGGGAAAGAAAACAATTCACCTGGACAGTAATACCTCAGGGTTTTACTGAGAGCTGTTCTTACATTTCACAAATCCTGAAGGCTGATCTGGATGGTATCAAGTTTGCTAGGGGTTCTACTTTGCTGCAGTATGTGGACAATTTGTTTCTTTGCTCTCCCTCCCAAGTCTCCTCACAGGAAGTCAGCATCCACTTGCTAAAGCTATTGGCCTTTCAGGGACATAACGTTGCCAAGGAGAAATTGCAGTTTGCCCAAACCCAGGTTCGATATTTAGGGCATCTTATGTCAGAACAAGAGCTACACCTAGATCCAGATAGGCTTCATGGTGTCCCAAGTTTCCCAAAACCCAAAACTAAGCACCAACTGCAAAGTTTTCTCAGGCTAGTTGGTTATTGCTGAAACTGGATTCCAAGTTTCTCTCTTATGGACAAACTTCTGTATGGTTTATTAAAGAACAACCCTGACCCAATTTTATGGGAAGAACAGGATGACATAGCCTTTAAGGCCCTAAAGGAGAGTTTGATAAATCCACCTGCCCTTGGACATTCCAATTATCAGATTCCCTTTTTCCTTTCTCTATATGAAAAGGAAGGGAATGCCCTTGGGGTACTCACCCAAAAACATACGAACCACCATCAACCCATAGGGTATTATATCCAGGAATTAGACCCTGTGACACGGGGATACCCCCCTTGCCTTGGAGCCATTACTGCCACTGCTCTTTTGGTTAAGGCCACTGAGAAAATCCTTGTGGAATCCCCTTTAACCATTTTATACCTCATGCAGTAGAAGCCCTCCTGATTTCTCATCACACTGAACATATTTCAGTCAGCCGCCTCACCTCCTATGAAATCCTTTTGTTAACTGTTCCTCACAGTAATAACCTTAACTCTGCTACTCTTCTCCCCTCCATTACCAAAGAAGTCCCTCACAACTGCTTAATGCTGATGGATCACCTCCTGACTCCTTGTGATGATCTGCAGGAAACTCCTTTGGATAACACCAGCTTCTCATGGTTCACTGATGGTTCTTATTTAAAAGGTGACAATGGCAAATATTGTGCTGAGTATGCTATTGCAACTACTTTTGATATTGTTGAGGCAGCACCTTTATCTATGGCTACTTCAGCCCAACAGCCTGAATTATATGCTCTTGTAAGGGTTTGTACTTCAGCCAAGGGCATACTACCAACATTTATACTAACAGTAGGTTTGCTTTTGAAGTAGCTCATGATTTTAGAATGTTGCAGAAGCAACGTGGCTCCCTTACTTCCAGCGGAAATAAAATAAAAAATAGCCCCTATGTTCAGAAATTTTTAGATGCCATACTTCTACCTGCCACTTTAGCTATTATTAAGATCCCGGAGCATTCTAAACTTGACTCTCTGGAAACTAAAGGAAATCATCTTGCTGACAGTTCTGCAAGGAATGAAGCTCTTAAAGGAACCAACAACAGCCAAGCCTCTATCATGGTCCAAAGGGATATTTCCTCAAATGACAACTTAGAAAAACTGGCTAGACAAGCCCAACAATTAACCTCAGGAAAGGAAAAACAAGATTATAAATTCAACAATTGTTGGTCTGATAAAAAGAGAAGGCTCTGGTTCAGAATAAATAACAACCCAGTCCTACCAAAGACTCTTAAAATTCCCACTCCTAACCACTGTACATGCATTAAACCATTGGTCTCCTGACAAAATGATAGCATTCATGAATCAATATTGGTGGGGAAACATTAACAAGGTCACAAAAAGTGTCTACCTCACTTGTCCCACTTGTTCACAATACAATTCAGGGAAGCCTGTTCATACTGCTCTTGGACAATTTAAACTGCCTAATGGACCATTCAAGGTTTGGCAAATGGGTTTCATACAACTTTCCCCGTCTCATGGACATAAATACGTTTTAGCCATGGTTTGTATGTTTTCTCACTGGACGGAAGCCTTTCCTTGCAGACAAGCTACTGCCTCTTCTGTGGCTAAAGTCCTTTTGGAAAAGATTATTCCTACCTGGGGAACTCCTCTCAAACTTCATAGTGATCGAGGAACCAATTTTACTAGTTAGATACTTTGACAAGTCTGTGCTGTTTAGCAGGTTTTACACCACTTTCACTGAGCTTACCACTCTCAATCCTCTGGTTTAGTCAGATGCACTAACGTCATTATATTAAGACTCAATTTGCCAAATTTGTAAAGACTCTTCAAATACCATGGCCAGAAGTATTGTTGCTGGTCCTTCTAAAATCTCAGTTCCACACCTTTTGGAACTCATAAACTCTTACCCTTTGAGATAGTCACAGGACACCCAATGCACTTAGCTCCTGCCTCTTTTGACAGCTGATAAAAGGAGATATATTCTAATATTGCAAAGGCCTAATTGCTTCTATTAAAAATAACCACGTTTTTGTGAAGCAATCTTTTCACAGTGCACTACAGGAAGAGAAAGACCATAAGCATCACACCTTGCAACCTGGAGATTTCGTCTATCGGAAAAAATACCTCTAGAAGGGCTCTCTTCAACCTCGCTGGAAAGGCCCCATCAGGTACTGCTAACTGACCCTTGTGTCGCACAGCTCCAAGGAATAGACTCTTGGATTCACGTGACACTCCTAAAGAAAGCACCAAACCCTGACTGAACCTGCACATCATCCTGTGACTTAAAAGTAAAGATTTCCCAGAGTTGAAGCAGAAGACATCTGATAAGACAGCTTTCCCAAGATGTCCAGACCAGGCCTGTTAGAAGTTTGTCTGCCAAACCTTTGATGATGACGTAACACTTCAAATGCCTATGATCTTGATAACATATGGACTTTAGAAAAGTGTCTGAGAGTTCTCCCTTCTACCCTTCCTTTAACTCAAATGTGGCCACAATAGGTTTCCAATCTGTGCACTTTCCCTCTGACATGGGACATGACACCCAAGAAAGGTCCTCACTGGCATCAAGGGACAAAAGGCTGCTGAAACCAGAAAAACCTGACTCTCGATCAGTGATGCTTTCAGAGAAAGATCTCAATCAAAAGGGAAAAATGTGGACATACACAGAACCTCATTAAATTGGAGTTGGGAGGCCAAAGAGGGGGAGCTCTCACACCCTAGCAGAAGAAGAAAAAAGACTTCCTCTTCTTGACTGGCAAGAAACTCAGCCAATGAGAGCCTGTCACAACTCAGCCAATGAAAAGCCACTACACACCAAACTCTCAATTTTTCCAATGGATTCTTTGTTTACAATAGCCCTCCCAACTTCCTCTTCCCCTCTATAAAAGAGTTTCTTCTCTCCTTGTGGTGGGGGAAGTTGCACGTAGCTTGCCATGGTTCCAGACCCTGAATTGCAATTCTTTGCTGATCCCAAATAAACCCATGTTTGCTGGAGAAATAGCTGGCTGTCTTTTTGTTTAAGGTCAACAGATGCAAATGAAAAATCATAACTGAAAGGGTGAATGAAGACAGAATTTATAAGAGTTTAAGATGTCAACAAGAAACTAATTAAGCACCACAGGTGCAGTCACACTTGAGAGGAGATCAAAGATCATTATAATCGGATAATCAGAAATGACAATCCACACCTGTAGAGCCTGCCTTGAAGAAATCCAAGATGGCTTAACTATATTAGACATCTTATCTTTCACAGATCAAAATGTTTGGAATAGTCTACCTTAGTTCTGAGGTTGTTTATATGTATAATGCAAGAAAGCACAAGGTGAGAGAAAATTTTCATTACTTTGAGTACATAATCTCCTAGAAAAGAGAAATTATGACTTTAAAAATCTGTTTTACATGCCTTCTAATACAGAGTTCTTATTGCAATAATATGAACATATAATGTTTCATAATGCTCAATTACTTTTACTGTTCATTCAAGTAATATTGTTGTATTAAGAATTTCACCATTAGATTTTAAAATACAGAATTTTTACCATACTGACATTAATATAGTAGTAATGTCAATACTGAGTGTTATAGCTCAATATTGACAACATTGAGCTTTCCTATACAACCTACAACATTGAACTGCTTTCCTGTAAAATTCATCTCAAATTTAAAATATAATATAAAATAGTATAAAATAAAATATAAAATAGTATATAATAACTTCATAGCAAATTTTACTGGGCGTGCACTTAAAATGTTTATCTGTTTTCATTTTGCCTACACACAACAAGACTGGTACAAAAATGCGGAAAAGCTTACTGAGTGAATAAAAGAAAGATTTAGTCACATGAATTGTATTTTCTGCAGTGAATTTTATGACTAGAAGGAACCTTAGCAGGTCTAATCACCCCCTTCTCCTTTTAAAGATAACTAAACAGAAATCTAGCAAAGGCTATTTGACTTAAGAAATTACATGAGGGCCAGCCACGTGGCTTAGCGGTTAACTGCGCGCGCTTTGCTGCTGGCGGCCCAGGTTCGGATCCCAGGCGTACACTGACATGCCGCTTCTCCGGCCATGCTGACGCCGCGTCCCACATACAGCAACTAGAAGGATGTGCAGCTATGACATACAACTATCTACTGGGGCTTTGGGGGAAAAAATAAATAAATAAAATTATTTTAAAAAAAAGAGATTACATGAAAAATGAGTGGAAGAATATGATTCATCAACAACAAAGGGGTTTTTAAAAATGACGGTGTGTTATTTAAAAAAAAATAACAGTGTTAATATTTTAAATATAAAATAAACTTTAAAATGAGTTATTTGCTTGAAAAAAGGATTCTTCTTTCAAAAGAAAGATTCTTTTTAAACTTCTCTGATACTTCAAGTGTTTTTCTACTATAGTAAATACAGTTATACCTCTACTGTGAACCAAGGTATTAACCGAAGAATAGGAGGGGACAAGCACACTACACACTCTCAGCACAGAGGCAACGATTTAGAGCATGCCAGGAACATACTGGAATAAAATCAACTGACTTTCCAGTCTTAAAATTATTTTATATCAGTCTTTGACATTTTTATGACACTTTTGTCTTTTCTCATTTCACATCTCCGTATTATTTCATACCTCAACTTAACATGATAGCTTCCTTCCTCCCATCCCATTCCCATTCGTGTGCCTGCGTGAGAGACAAGACAGGCAGACATACATGCACACATACAGGCACACACATTCTCTCATGAACTCTCTTCTTCCCCAACTCCAAATTCTCTCTAGCTCACACATACTTCCTTCCAATCCCGCTCAGAAGCCTATATCAAAGTATACGTCTACATTTTCGTTCAGGAACTCTCTTCTGCTTTGTTCCAATACAGTGTACTGTATGTGACTGTTCTTACAGGAAAACAGCAATAATAGGTTAGAGCACCTTTGCTAGGATGAACAGCAGAATGAGGATGGAAACATTGGTACCAGAAGTGCTGAGAACTTACTTCTGTATGAACCTCTAATCTCTGTAAGTCTCATTTTACTAATCTGCAAAGTAGGAGTCACAGGATTGTTCATGAGGATTAAATGGAGTAAGCAACAGAGGCCACTTTATAGCTGTAGGTATATAATACAGGAAAGCAGCAGGGATTAAAGGAACTGATAAATAATTTCATGTAACAACAAAACCAAGGACTGATGATCAAAACCTACCTAGACAGCAATGGATAAAGGATACTACCATTAACATAATTTCCTTTTTTCTAACTAAAAAAGTTACATTTGAAAATGCCAAGCTAAATTCTCCACTCTCCACTGCACATGCTCACTAGCCATACTTGCTGGTAGGGTTTAGGCTGTGGGGGGGTCACTGGCAGTAGGGCACAGGCTGTCTCTTCTTTCATACAACCTGATGCACTAAATGGATCTTAGAGAGCCCCTCCATCTATACTTACCTACAAGGATATCAGATTGCTTACGAGACACGGTAATATGTACTTACATTCAAGGATATCAAATTGCCTTTGAGATACAGTAACAGCAGGCTTATTAAAGTCTTCTCTATCATTCAGAGAATAACCTTACAGGATCTCATTCATTGTTTAAGAAGGAAATCACCACATCATGAAAAGAGATTAGAATGAAAATGAATTTGCTTTCTAAATAAATAGATGATGAACTACAAGGCCTTGTGCTTTGTAAAGTAGCCAGGTCTAGTAAATGTATTTACCACTTTACAGAACAACTCTAACACCTAGAAACAGATTATGGGTTTTATATTTTAATAAACTGCCAATTGAGCATATAAGAAATTTAATATAAAGTACTTTCTTTAGGTCTATCAAATCAGGAACATTATCAGCAACTGAGCTCAAATGTTCTGATACTAAGATTCTACCCTAATTTTATACACACACACAGGGATATAAGGTGGTTTGAAACATCATTGATAATCACATAATTAATTAACTTCTTGAATCAGAGATTATTACTTTGAAAATTCCAATTGATATACACTCACAGGTATAGAAGAAAGATTGTCTGATTCTTAAAATGTATAAAATATTTTGAGATCTTTAGAAAAAAGATCAAATTAACACAGAGTATTTTATTACTAGTGTGCATTTAGTACTCTGGAGAAAAGGTTAAAACAACTAACATATATACATGGACTAACATGTATGAAAATTTCTAATAATTTCAAGAAAGTCGCATACATTGCAGAGAAAAGGAAATCCATTTGGAACCTATGGAACCTATTTGGACGTCAGTCCTAAACCTCAGTGCTGACAGGCAATTCATGTAGCATAAAATCTGTAATTAAATGGTACAGAATGTTCTTAAGTGTCAGGATTTCCACATATTTTACAGCTTGCTTTCTCAAGACTCATTTTTATTAAGTGAATTTTTATGCGTAAATTTAAAGAATGGTAAAAGCACTCAAAGACCTTACTCATCTAGACCCCCACAAAAGTTCTCATATTTACTAGAGACATTTTGGCCAAAATGTTTCCAATAGTCAGAAGTGCTTTCAAAACTGACTTCTTTCAACCAGAAGAAAATCTTTGAAGTTCTGGAAAAACACAGACAATGTATAAATTATTTCAGTTCAACAAATATTCCTAGAGTATTTCCCATGTGCACATACTGCCTTAAGAATCGTTACTATAAAGATGATTTAAAACACAGTCATTTATGTCAAGAAGCATCTAGTCCAGTTGTGGACAAAAAATTACAAAGATGTAAGCAAATAACTACCATGGAGTATGAGAAGTGCAAGATTGAAAGATATATAAGAGACAGAGGTAGTGGAGGGCATAAAACTCTGTTAGGGGTAGAGGGAGGTCATTAATACTTCACAAAGGAGGTAACATGTGAGTAGGGTTTAGATGGATAAATAGGAGTTCACCAAGCAGACAAAGAGAGAAGAGATTCCAGGCAGAAAGAATAGAATGTGCAAGGGTCACAGATATAGAATAGCATGATGTACTCAGAAACTATAAGTAATTTTGATGAGATAGTGTAAAATGCAAAGAAGGTAGTGCTGAAAAGGAGAATAAAGTCAGTGAAATACCATGAAGGGCCTTGTGTGAAATACAATGGAGTTTTAAGTTTATAGCTGATGGGGAGCCATATTAATCACGGAAGCAGCATGGCTCTGTTGCCAGGTGTCTGGTGGTCAGGTAGGATGAGCCAAACTGAAAATAACAACCAAGCCTTTATTCACTTACTGCAACAGTGCAAACAAGAGGCCAAAAGGATGTTTTGCTCCCCTTGTTCCATTTTTCCCCACAGAAAGGCCCTGGGGTAGGGTCAGGTGACATGCAGTACAGGTGGGGGAAATCTCACTACTGAGGAGCACTAGACAAAGGGCTCCTGCCATTTTATGGACCTGAGGGCCTGTGGGAAGGAGAGAGGGAAGGCTAGGAATGGAAAGTTCTGAGTCAGAGTGTAGGAAAGTGCCTCAGCCAAGGTTCTTCAAGTGGAGGTGCCTGGGCTAGGAATGCAGATGCACACAGGAACATGGACAGCCCACTGGGGGAGTTCTGAGTCCTCGCAATCCCTGCAGAAAATCACAGAGTGCAGTACACTGGCTGTGCACCAAGTCAAGTGTGGGGAGGACAGCCTTCCCCCGAGGCCTGCCAGAGAAAGCTAGCCTGTGGTCAGGCCTGAAAGATCACATGCAGGTTTGGGCCTGGAGCTAGACTCTCCAGGTCAGATCTGTGATCTACAAGAATCATTCGCTGACAGTGTGGAAGATGAACTTGATGGAGAGAATTTACAGTGATGAGGAGAGAAGTGGGAGGCTAGTATAATAACCTAGGTTGGACATGTGGACCCAAACTCCTGGTAAAGTGACTGAACCTAGTCCATGTAGGAAAGGAAGTGGATTCAGGAAGGGCTGATAACTGGAAGAAAACGGAGGAGTCTAGGGACTGGAAGACTAGTGCAGGTGGCAGTGAGAGAAAGAGCCCGAGGGACAGGGGTTACAGTCAGGAAGTGTGCAACAAGAGCCCATGATTTCCAAGGTGGAACGACTGAGGGTTATTAGGAGGACAAAGGTGTGTTCAGATAAGCAGAGGAATGAAGTAGAGGGGAAGTCAAGGATACAAAGCTATAGTTTCTTTTTATCAAAAAAATCACTCATGATGATGGCAGATGACAGTGACAGTGGGTTTAAGAATAGTACAAGTGGATGGCATAAGCTTTTTGTACAAGTATGAAGAATAATTTTTTGGCAGCAGTAGAGGAGAGAGAGAATATTATCAACCCACCCCCATCCAGAGATATAAAGACATGAGAGAGCAGCTTCCCACAGGAGGGAAGCAAGAGAAAGCACAACTCTTGGCGAAACGAGTTTTCTGAGAGGAGCCTGGGGGTTCTGACGAGTTCATTTTAAAAATGAAGCAGAGTTTCTAGAGAGAAGAACGGAAAGGGTTAAGAAGAGATCAACAAAATAAGGAAATAGTGTAGGAGATGAGAAAACAGGACAGAACTAGTGTCTATACAGACCTAAATTTGGGGTGGTGCCAGAGGGTGACAGAGTGACATGTGGTGGGAACCCCAACCTTAAGGTCCCCAACCTTGGTCAGGGCCTGGACAGTCTCTGTCAGCATTGCCACAGAGCCACCAATAGTTCCAGACACTAGTATTCTTTTACTTTTTATTTGTGAGATTTTAATTTAAATAAACTTTGATAATGTTTAAATCTCTTTCTGAGAATGTGTTTGCATATCTGGCAAAGCAAAGTTTTAATTAAGAGCAAAAAAATTTTTTAAAGCTCACTGGAGTAGAGTAGGAAAAAACCTATTAATGCTGTTCTTTAAGCTCAGAAATGGTTCCTAAGAATGTCTGTGTCAGAAGGACTTTAAGAGTTCATTTAATTTACTCTACTAACCCCACAGGACTGTACTTACACCCTAAAAGTAATGCTTGTTTCTCTGGGGAAGGCAATCTCAATCTTAACAAGCTGGGGAAGATAATTACAACCTTAAAAAGTAATATATTCTAAATGAAAATACACCATACCAACTCATATGGGATGCAGCAAAAGCAGTCCTGAGAGGGAAATTCATAGCAATACAGGCCCACCTTAACAAACAAGAAAAATCTCAAATAAGCAATCTTAAGCTAGACCTAACGGAATTAGAAAAAGAAGAACAAACAAAGCCTAAAGTCAGCAGAAGGAGGGAAATAATAAAAATTAGAGCAGAAATAAACGAAATTGAAAGCAAAAAACAGTAGAAAGGATCAATGAAACAAAGAGCTGGTTCTTTGAGAAGATAAACAAAATTGACAAACCCTTAGCCAGACTCACTAAGAAAAAAAGAGAGAAGGCACAAATAAAATTAGAAATGAAAGAGGAGAAATCACAACAGATACCAGAGAAATACAAAGGATTATAAGAGAATACTATGAGAAACTATATGCCAACAAATTGAACAATCTAGAAGAAATGGATAAAATTCTTAGATTCAGACAACCTCCCAAAACTGAATCAAGAAGAAATAGAGAACCTGAATAGACCAACTACAAGTAAAGACACTGAAACAGTAATCAAAAACCTCCCCCAAAATAAAAGTCCAGGACCAGATGGCTTCTCTGGAGAATTATACCAAACATTCAAAGAAGACGTAATACCTATCCTCCTCAAACTATTCCAAAAAATAGAGGAAGATGGAACACTTCCCAACACATTCTACGAGACCAACATCACCCTGATACCAAAGCCAGACAAGGACAATACAAAGAAGGAGAATTAGAGGCCAATATCGTTGATGAACATAGATGCAAAAATCCTCAACAAAATATTGGCAAATCAAATACAGCAATACATTAGAAAGATCATACACCATGATCAAGTGGGATTTACACCAGGGACACAGGGATGGTTCAACATCTGCAAATCAATCAATGTGATACACCACATTAACAAAACGAGGAATAAAAACCACATGATCATCTCAATAGATGTAGAGAAAGCATTAGACAACATCCAACATCCATTTATGATAAAAACTCTCAACAAAATGGGTATAGAAGGGAAGTATCTCAACATGATAAAGGCCATATATGACAAACCCACAGCCAACATCATACTCAATGGGGAAAAACTGAAAGCCATCCCTCTGAGAACAGGAACAAGACAAGGGTGCCCACTCTCGCCATTGTTATTCAACATCATGCTGGAACTTCTGGCCAGAGCAATTAGGCAAGAAAAAGGAATAAAAGGAATCCAAATAGGCAATGAAGAAGTGAAACTCTCACTGTTTGCAGATGACATGATTTTATATATAGAAAACCATACAGAATCCATCAGAAAACTATTAGAAATAATCAACAACTACAGCAAAGTTGCAGGGTATAAAATCAACTTACAAAAATCAGTTGCATTTCTATACTCTAATGATGAACTATCAGAAAGAGAACTCAAGAAGACAATCCCATTTACAATTGCAACAAAAAGAATAAAATATCTGGGAGTAAATTTAACCAAGGAGGTGAAAGGCCTATACAATGAAAACTATAATACGTTATTGAAAGAAATCAATGATGACATAAAGAAATGGAAAGATATCCCATGCACGTAGATTGGAAGGATAAACAAAGTTAAAATGTCCACACTACCTAAAGCAATCTACAGATTCAATGCATTCCCAATCAGAATCCCAATGACATTCTTCACAGAAATAGAACAAAGAATCCTAAAATTCACATGGGGCAACAAAAGACCCCGAATAGCTAAAGCAATCCTGAGAAAAAAGAACAAAGCTGGAGGCAACACAATCCCTGACTGCAAAACATACTACAAAGCGATAGTAATCAAAACAGCATGAGACTGGTACAAAAACACACAGATTAATGGAACAGAACTGAAAATCCAGAAATAAAACCTCACATCTATGGGCATCTAATCTTCGACAAAGGAGCAAAGAACGTACAATGGAGAAAGGAAAGTCTCTTCAATAAACGGTGCTGGGAAAACTGGACAGCCACTTGCAAAAGAATGAAAGTAGAACATCTTCTTTTGCCATACACAAAAATTAACTCAAAATGGATCAAAGACCTGAAGGTGACACCTAAAACTATAAAACCCCTGGAAGAAAATGTAGGCAGCACATTATTCGTCATTGGTCATAAAGAGATCTTCTCGAATTCCATGTCTACTCGGACAAGGGAAACAAAAGAAAAAATAAACAAGTGGGACTTCATCAGACTAAAGAGCTTCTGCAAGGCAAACGAAATCAGGATCAAAAGGAAAAGACAACCCACCAGCTGGAAGAAAATATTTGCAAACCATATATCCGACAAGGGGTTAATCTCCATAATACATAAAGAACTCAGGGCCGGCCCCATGGCTTAGCAGTTAAGTGCGTGCGCTCCGCTACTGGCGGCCTGGGTTCGGATCCCGGGCGCGCACCAATGCACCGCTTCTCCAGCCATGCTGAGGCTGCGTCCCACATACAGCAACTAGAAGGATGTGCAGCTATGACATACAACTATCTACTGGGATTTTGGGGGAAAAAAGGAGGAGGATTGGCAATAGATGTTAGCTCAGAGCTGGTCTTCCTCAGCAAAAAGAGGAGGATTGGCATGGATGTTAGCTCAGGGCTGATCTTCCTCACAAAAAAAAAAAAGAAGAAGAACTCACACATCTGAACCACAAAAAACAAATAACCCGATGAAAAAATAGGCAGAGGATATGAACAGACATTTTTCCAAGGAAGATATACAGATGGCCAACAGGCATATGAAAAGATATTCAACATCACTAATCATGAGCGAAATGCAAATCAAAACTACACTAAGATATCACCTTACACCCATGAGAATGGCTATAATCACCAAGACAAAAAATAAATGCTGGAGAGACTGTGGAGAAAAGGGAACCCTCATTCACTGCTGGCAGGAATGCAAACTAGTGCAGCCACTATGGAAAACAGTATGAAGATTCCTCAGAAAATTAAAAGTAGAAATACCTTATGATCCAGCTATCCCACTTCTGGGTATCTACCCAACAAATCTGAAATCAGCAATCCAAAGAGGCTTGTGCGCCTCTATGTTCATTACAGCATTATTCACTACAGCCAAGACGTGGAAGCAACCCAAGTGTCCATCAATAGATGAGTGGATAAAGAAGATGTCGTATATATATACAATGCAATACTACTCAGCCATAAAAAAAGACAAAATCGTCCCATTTGCAACTACATGGATGGACCTGGAGGGTATTATGCTAAGTGAAACAAACCAGGCAGAGAAAGACAAACACTGTATGACCTCTCTCATATGTGGAATATAAACTAACACACAGAGAGAACAGTTTGGTGGTTACCAGGGGGAAAGGAGTGGGGGTGGGCACAAGGGGTAAAGGGGCACATTTATAGGGTGACTGACAAGTAATAACGTACAACTGGAATCTCACAATGTTATAAACTATTAGGACATCAATAAAAATTTTTTAAAAAATAGCCAAAAAAAAAAGTAATATTTTCTACTATTTATTAAATCTTAATTGAGGATATGCTTTCGAATGTTTACTCTGAAGCTTTTAATCACATCCTACATCACCTGGTTCTGTCCAGAAGGAAAAGCTAGTCCACGACGTATTTACAATTATTCTTCAAACAACATATAGTTCACCCTTTTCCACCCTATTGAGGATTTTCCTCTTGGGTCAAATTCTATAAAATCCTAAAAAAAACAGACATAGCTTTTCACTGGTCTAACATAAAAAGACAGACTATAAGAAGTATCCTGGCTAGACTGAAGAGGAATGCTTAGAGCTCTTATTCATACATATAAAATGGATTTACTTAAGGTGATTTATTAAGGGTGATCTGGCTGAGACATCTGTCACTTACTTATTACCAGAGCTAATTAGTCTTATTTGGTTAATATAGGTTAGTATTTTCCTTCCTCCCTTACACATCCTACATGTGGTCCCTCCCCAAACTGTGTGTTATCCTAAGTTTTAAACTAGTGTTTCAGATAAACTCTGTACTGTAGTCATAAAAGAAATGATACCCACTAACTATCATGTACTGAGCTCTTACTGTGTGCCAGATGCTGTACTGCTTTATATAGATCTCATGAATCTTCACAACCATCTGTGTAGTGTAAAATATGGCAATTCATCTTGTAAATAAATTAGAATGATTCTCTTTGGACTCTACATACAACATTTTTAACTCATAGACAATGACAACTAATAATTAAATAAAATAGCTAAAATGAGATTTTGGATTATCCGAATATTAATTCACATCTCCTCCTTTAAATATTTAATCAAATCCGCTATAAAATAATTAAATTATCAGATGTGTAGCCTCCTTCCTGAGTCCTTATCCTTTCCTGAAAGAGGTACAAATATGTTTTAAAACGGACAAAAGAGTGGCAGAAAGAGGGTGAAAAGCAAGTCACATGGGAAATTTTTTAAACCAATTCAGTATTATTTATTTCTCATTTATAAGGAAGCTTTATGAAACTTTTTGTTTTATAAAATGGATTTACAAACTTATATTTTAAAGAATAGATTTAATTTTGCCTAACTTGCTTCTTTCCTGAATGATTTTCAGCACTCATCAGAAGGATGGTAATAAATACTTTAAATAACATGATGGACAGTGTTGTAAACTCAGGTTTATCTTTCACAATGCCAATAAATATGGAAGTAGGAGTACTTACCTCCTTTGCACTCTTAATTTTAGTCAGAAATGTACGCAGCTCCATTGTTTCTGCAAACAGTGCACGACATACTGCCTGATAATGATTTGGTGCCTCTGATTCAGTTGGGAGATGAGCAGCACATAACTACAGAAGAAAATAAAATAATGGTGCTTGTTTATTATTTGTGGGTTTTTTGCACCTTAAAAACAGACACACCTAGTATATGTGTACTTTCATATCAGACAGCAGGGCAACTCTGCAATTTCCATCATCCAAAGCTTAACGATGCATCACAAGACCATCAGTAAAGTTCACAAAATTATACGGAAAAAGTGGTCCACTAAGAAATACCCAACAGCACAGACGAGCTTACTAGAAGCGGGTAGCTTCTATTTGAAAATGATAGGATATACGTAAAAGTTTTGGTTGGGAGCAGAAAGAGAACTACCACTTATTGAGTACTAATCATAACTCGGGTATTTTAGTAGTTACCATTTATTGAGTATTTATCATGCCAGGCACTATATTTAACATGTCATACAAACAGCATAATATCATTTACTCTTCAATGTAACCCAGAATTATCCTCATTTTATAGCAAAGGAAATTGAGGCTAAGAGCAGTCAAATGACTTGTCCACAGTCATAAAGTTGACATGAGGGATAAGGAGAAGTCAACACAGTCCTATTGGATTCTGAAGCCCAGGCTCATTTCAGTACATGTTGAATTGTGTAATGTAGTAAAAAGAATGTCAGGAAGACATGTGGACCACTGGGAAGATGCCTCATCAGTAGATGGAGAGTGGAGGAAAGAGGGCAGGGGGCAACATGACCCCACTGATGATACCTCCAGTCCTAATGTCCTTTACTATACATAGTCCATAATCCCCACAAAACTACTTGTGGGTAAAAGATGCAATTTAAATTTAACATCACGCAGAACAACTTAGAAAAAACACCACCATTTAATTTATTAGACTGGAAAGACATCCTATCAAGAATCTAATGCACAGGAATAATTTTATCTTTTTATAAAATAATAATTTTGTATCCATGTACAATAGTTATGTTTTAAGGTATTTCATTTGCATTAAAAAGCTGTAAGTTCTCCTTTAATTCTCTACTATATTCAGTAAATTTGACATTAATACAATTACTGAAAATATACATTTATTATATTACAATAATTTTTATCTATTGGAGAGTAAAAGATATCTTTGTAGATTGTAATATCCTTCATAATGTGGCTTTTTGTTATTTCCATTTGTAATAAGTGTCGTACGTAATTTAGTAGATTACTATCTTTAATAAAATACATTCTCAAGAAAATATTTTGAGTTTTAGTAAGAAACTTTCTCCACAGTGCCAAAAACAGGTTAAGAATTGATTCATCAGGAAGCATTAAAAGCAAAAATCTTGCAAGCTTATTATTCACAGAGCTACCAATGAACAGAAAGCATATTTTTGCTCAATTATTTTTGTACACAGAAAACAGCTTCCAATATAGAATTACCATTTCCAAAGAAATGAAAAGGAACTGCTAGCGCTTTCACCTTTATCTAACTAATCCCATAATTTTATACTCCAATTACATGTGAAATATGTCATAAATTTTTTGACTGTAATTCACAGTAGGAAATATATTTTATATAAGGACTCAAACATATGCACATGTATATGTTTTACACACAAAAATTCCACAAAACTTACACATTTGATTGATTTCACAACTCATTAATAGGCTGTGACCTGCAACTTGAAAAACAGTGGTATAAAGGTGATAACTAGGTCTAAAAGTCTTTTTAAAAATGCATATAACATGATCTTATATATAGAAAATCCAGAGGAATCCACAGAAACTATTAGAGCTAATAAGCAATTTCAGCAAAGTTGTGGGATAGATGATCTACACAAAAAAGTTGTATTTCTATGCAGTACCAATGAACAATCAGAAAACAAAATTTAAAAAAAAACAAAATTAAGAAAACAATTCCATTTACAATAGTATCAAGAAAATAAAACACTATGGAATAAATTTAACCAAGGAGGTGCAAGACTTACACATTGAAAACTATAAAACATTGCTGAAAGAAACTAAAGATGACCTAAATAAATGGAAAGACATCCTGTATTCATGAGTTGGAAGACTTAATATTGTTAAAAGAGCAATACTACACAAAGTGATCTAGAGATTGAATGCAATCCCTAACTAAATCCCTATGGCTTTTTTGAAGAAATGGAAAAGCTGATCCTAAAATTCATATGGAATTGCAAGGGGCCCCAAATAGCTGAGACAATTTTGAAAAGAACAAAGTTGGAAGACTCACACTTCCAAATTTCAAAACTTACTACGAAATTCAGAAATCACAACAGTGTGGTACTGGTATAAGGACAGACATATAGATCAATGGAATAGAACTGAGAGTCCAGAAATAAACCCAAACATCTATGGTTGACTGATTTTTGACAAAGTGCCCAGACCACTAAGTAGGGAAAGAATAGTTTCTTCAACAAATAATGCTGGAAAAACTGGATATCCACATGCAAAAAAATGAAGTTGTACCCCTATCTCACACCATATATAAGTATTAACTCAAAATGGATCAGAGACCTAAATATAAAAGCCAAAACCATAAAATTCTTAGAAGAAAACACAGGTGTAAACTTTAATAGTCATGGACTTGGTGATGGTTTTTTACATGTGAAATCAAAAGCATAAGCAACAACAATAAGTAAATGGGTAAATTAGACTTCATCAAAGTTAAAAATTTTTGTACATCAAAGGACACTATCAAGAGAGGGAAAAGACAATCCATAAAGGGAGAGAAAATATTTGCAAATCATATATCTGATAAGGCTCAAGTATGCAGAATGTATAAAGAACTCTTAAAAAAGACAAAAAACTCAATTAAAAAATTGACTTGAGGGGCCGGCCCGGTGGCGCAAGTGGTTAAGTGCGCGCGCTCCGCTGCGGCGGCCCGGGGTTCGCTGGTTCGGATCCCGGGCGCGCACCGACGCACTGCTTGGTAAGCCATGCTGTGGAGGCGTCCCATATAAAGTGGAGGAAGATAGGCACAGATGTTAGCCCAGGGCCGTCTTCCTCGGCAAAAAAAGAGGAGGATTGGCGGATGTTAGCTCAGGGCTGATCTCCTCACAAAAAAAAAAAAAAAAAAAAAAAATTGACTTGAACAGACATTTTCACATATAAATATGCTCAACCGTCATTGCTCATTAGGGAAATGCAAATCAAAACCACAATGAGATACCACTCACACCTACAAGGATGGCTATAAAAACAAACAAAAAATGGAAAATAAGTGTTGGCAAGAATGTGGAGAAATTGGGACCCTTGTGAATTGCTGGTAGAAATATAACATGGTACAGCTACTGTGAAAAACAGTTTGGTGGTTCCTCAAAGAGTTAAACATAGAATTACCATGTGATCCTGCAATTCCACTCCTAGGTATATATCCAAAAGAACTGAAAGTAGGTGTTCAAACAAAAACTTGTACACGAATGTTCATACTAGCTCTATCATAGTAGTCAAAAGGTGGAAACAATTCAAATGTTCTAAACTAATGAATGCATAAACAAAATATTGTATATCCATACAATGGAGGAGGAATAAAGTACTGACACATGCTACAACATGGATGAACCTTAAAAACATTATGCTAAAGAGAAAGATGCCAGACAAAAGGTCACATACTGTATGATTCCATTTATATGAAATACCCAGAATACACAAAACCACAGAGACAGAAAGCTTATTAGTGGTGGCCAGGGGCTGAAGGAGGAAGAATGGGAAGTGATGGATATGGGGTTTCCATTTGGGGTAATAAAAAAGCTCTGGAACTAGACAGTGCTGATGGTTGACAATAATCATGAATGTACTTAATGCCACCAAATTGTACACTGAAATGGTTAAAACGGTAAATTTCATGTGTATTTTACCACAATTTTAAAAATGTTTGAAAAATTTAACAAAGAACAATGAAATTCAACAAAGTCTCCAGAGACACAGGAGAAATAATCCCACAGAGGAGAAATAATCCTAGAGGTTATTTCAGTGTCAATGAATTGCTTGATATTTATTTTGTTCTTTGTGTTTCTATGCATCATCACACCTAATCCTTACAATAGCCTAATTCAGAGATTAGAAAATTGAGATTTAAAACAGCTAAATAATTTATCCAAGGTCATACATCTAGCCAGCAGAATTGGAACTGAATCCAGGCAGTCTAACTCTAGAGCCCAAGTTCTTATACATTCTACTCTAGAATGAATGTATATTACTTTTATATTAAAGGAAATAATGTTATTAAAAGGCCCAAGCTTAGAGCATGGTATACAGTAAGAATGCAACAAAATCATTTTTACAGTTACCAAAAAAAGGAGACTATGTGGGTAGAGGAACACAATTAGAAGGAGCAGGTTGTGTCCCATATCTATTAACATGAAGTTATATGATCTTGGACAATTTATGTAACATTGCTGGGTTTCAGTTTATTTCTAAAAGGAGAGGACTGGGCTACGTAACCTCTTACTTAACCTACCTTCCCTTGTTGTATGAAAAAATTTTTAAGTTAAACCAAAATGTTGGAGTGTTTAGGGTTCAATCTTGGATCTTTGAGTTTCTCTCTACTCACTTTAGCTGATCTTCTCTACTTTAGATTTAAATAGCTTTAAATGCCACCTAAGGCTGATGACCCCTCAACTCCTACTCTAGGCCATTCTTATTTTTGTCAGAAAACAAGATCTACTTTACCTTTAATCTTGACAGATATTTCACTAGGTAAAGAATTTTAGGTTCTATTTTAGAACTTTAAAGATACCATTCATTCCATTCTGTCTTCTAGCTTCCATTATTTCTGTTGAGAAGTCAGATGCAGTCTAGTTTTCCTCTAGTTGATTTCGGATTTTCTGTTTGTGGTTTTCAGCAGTTTAACGATAATTAAACTAGATTATTTTTCATTTTATTTACCTTGCTCTTAGTTTGTGGGGCTTCTTGAATCTGTGGCACAGTGTTTTCATAGTTTTGGAAAATTCTTAGTATGTCTTCAAATATTCTTCCATCCTCTCTCTTCTTTGCTCTCCATTTAGGACTTGAATTACATGTACTGCCTTTGTATCTTACCTTCTATTCTGTACTTCTTATTCTTTTCGTGTCTCTGTGATTCATTCTGAGTATTCTCTACTGATGACATTCCACTTCACTCATTCTCTCTTCAGCTCTATCTAGT
Source organism: Diceros bicornis minor (assembly GCF_020826845.1). Lineage (NCBI taxonomy): Eukaryota > Metazoa > Chordata > Mammalia > Perissodactyla > Rhinocerotidae > Diceros > Diceros bicornis. The sequence continues at coordinate 10,994,482 of NC_080755.1, read as the reverse complement.
CTATTAAACTCACACCCTAAACTTTTATTTCCGTTATTTTATGTTTGGTTCTCAAATTTCCATTTGTTTCTTTTTATATATTTTCCAGATCTTTCCTTAAAGTTTCAATCCCGACTCTTGGAACCCTAAACATCAATTAAAAGTCAATCTGACAACTCCATTATCTGGATTCCCTGTATAGAATCATTAATAATATTGCTAGAATCCTAATAAAATTTCTGAAAAATTTCATTAAACACATAGGACCTTGTTATATATTTTCAACAAAACTTGAAATTATCAGTAAAACTTAACTAGATAGATGTGATTAGAAAAAGGCTACAATACTTGCTAACATTTTGAAACATTTTTACTTTTAATTTTGTTAAATAAGTTAGCATCTGTATTTTGAAGCAATGCACCAACTAGGAGAAAAATCTTTAATATCAAATCAAAGATGTATGCCAGTAACTCAGAAATTCTATTTATTATCCATTGGCCTTTTACCCTAATTAGTGTCAAGATACTACACAGTAAGAGACCATAAAGTTTTTCCTAAAACTTTTCCTCTCAACACAATTGAGAATACAGTTTTTGTTTAAACTCTAAATTACAAAGCCTTTAGCAATTCAAGTCATCCTTTGTTTAGTGACACATATTGCAATGTGTGTAAATTCTATCACCACAAAAGAGAAAACGGCATAATAAAAATATCTTCTGAGATATTTAGAATTAATCACATCACAGTGCTTTGTTGATAATACTAGACTCCAGTATTTCCCCATGATTTATTCTCAGCTGCTGAAATTCAAATGTTTTAAAAAATATTCAGTTCACAAACAAAGCTTAGAATTTTATTCGCAAAAACCTAAGTAGAATATTATTTTAAACTATAATCAAAATATTTTGCCTATTGGTAATCGTGTATTTGTCATAAGAAATTAATAACTAAAAAAAGAAAAAACTGCACAAAGGTAATGTTCACTAAATTCAGGATCATATTACCAGAATAAATTACTAAATTTTTTGCCTAAATCAGTGAGAAAATTAGCATGTTTCCAGCAATTTCAAAACGCAGAGAACACAACATTCTGAAGTACAGAGAATTACAGTTTCTTTGGAGTCACTCTAATTTGACTGAAGAACAATGTACACCCAACTAACCTATGTTAACAGAGATCTTAATTTAATAACCGACAAGCTCAAACAAACAGTTTGGCTTCCCTTGAATATACTCTATTAAACCTAGGTCAAATTTATACATAAATGAAAATAATAGACTTATCCTGTAGCCGTAATACATGTGCATTTTGAAAACGAAGACATACTCTGCACTGGATTAATCTAGCTTGAAAGCTTGTTCCTATTTTTAATCACATTCTATAGTACTATTCTTTTCTTAAGTTTTTCTCCTGAGGAGTTTTCAAGATAGCATGCAAATTCTGACATTACATGGTAAACTAAAAACCTGATAGTTTTTTATGAGCAGGACTTATTATTTGTAAATTATATCCTTATATTTGCAGAAACATGCCAGATTTTGTTTGAAAGTATGAATTAACACTGAAAACATAACTTATAAAGCCATTCATGGGCAATAACATACTTAATATAGCGATGCTAAAATTTTACAATCTTTTATTTATTATACAAATACTAAAAAACAAGAGGAATGGAATTTCTGAAGCCAAATGGTTTACCCTGAATCACACCATTAACACACTATTTCAAAACACCAGTTTCTTATTTATCCATATGCCAGTATATGCAGATTTGGGTAGTCTTTTTGGCATTTATTAAAATGAAAATTTCCCATATTGCTACATAACCCACATAATTATAATTTTAAAGACTATATAATAGTCCATCTAGTTGATATACTATTCATTTGTGAGTCACTTATTTCTAGCTTTAGAATAGCATAAATAATGCAGTACACATCTTCATGTATCTATGCAACATTTTCTTCTTTTAAAAATTTTCTCTTTGTACAGAGAACAGACTGGTGGTTGCCAGAGGCAGGGGGTGGGGTGGGCGAAATGAGTGAAGGGGGTCAAAAGGTACAAACTTCCGGTTATAAAATAAATAAGTCCTGGAGTTGTAATGTACAGCATGGTGACTATAGTGAATAACACTGTATTATATATTTGAAAGTTCCTAAGAGAGAGGATCTTAAAAGTTCTCATCACAAGACAAAAAAATGGTAACTATATGTGGTGATGGATGTTAACCAGACTTATTGTGATGATCACTTTGCAATATATACATATATCAAATCATGATGTTGTACACCTGAAACTAACAAAATGTCAATTATATCTCAATTTAAAAAATTATCTCTGAAAAATTTCTAACAATAGTATTACTATGACAAAAGATTACTCTGGATACTTCTACATATTTTAATTTTTTCTATGAAAAATTTCAAACATATACAAAACTAAGTGAACAGTACAATGAATCACCATGTACCCATTACTTAACAATTATCAATTCATGGCCAATCTTGTTCTATCTACATCCTTACCCACTCAAGCCTCACCCTCCAGGATTATTTTATAGCAAATCCAAGATACCTGATTTTCACAGGTAAATATTTCAGCACATATGTCTAAAATACGAGTTTTTAAAAAAAAACCGTGATGCTATCATATCTAAAAACATGAATAATAATTCCTAATGTCATCAACTATAGAGTAAGAGGTCAAATTTTCCTAATTATCTCAAATATACACACACAGTTTTACAATTTCTTTCTTTTCATCGGGATCTGCATGAGGTCCACATATTGTAATTGGTTATTATTTATCAAGTCTATTTAAGTTTTCCCTCCTGCCTCCTCCTTTCTTTAATTTGCAATTTATCTGTTGAAGAAATTACATGATTTGTCCTATAGAATATCCCCACAAGCTGGATTTTGCTGATTGCATCCGTATGGTGTTATCAAATGTTTCTATGCTCCCTAGACTTCCTGTAAATAGATGGATTAGTTAGAGCTAGAGGCTTAATCAGATTGAAGTTTGATTTTTTTTTGGCAAGAATGCTTTGTAGGTGGTGGTGTAAACTTCCATCAGGAGGCACATAAAGTCTGCTGGTCTCTTGTGATGCCACAATAATTACTGATATTATTTCTTTTCAATTAGATTACCATTTTGCAGTCTTTCTCATTCCCTTTTCACTTATTAGTTGGAATACTTTTATAAAGAGAAATCTGTCCAAAACTATTTGGTTACCCTGAGTCGTCGTTTATATGGAAAAGGCAGAATGAATATTCTTTCTGCTTATTTGCCAATTTTCAAAATAATAAGTTGGTTCCCTAACAACCTCTAAAGGTGACTAACAAGGGTTTTATTTATTTATTTTATTGCAGTAACATTGGTTTATAACGTTACATAAATTTTCAGGTGTGCATCATTACATTTCAATTTTTGTGTAGGTTACATCATGGTCACCACCCAAAAACTAATTACAATCCATCACCACATGCATGTGCCTAATCACCACTTTTGTCCTCCTCCCTGCTCCCTTCCCCCGTCCCCTCTGGTAACCACCAATCCAATCTGTCTCTATGTGATTGTTTGTTGCTGAGGGTTTTATTAATTATCATTTATATGTTCATGGAATTCAGAATATTTGACGTGCAATCCATCACAGCTATTATTTATTTATTTTTTTTTGCTGAGAAAGATTTGCCCTGAGCTAACATCTGTTGCCAATCTTCCTCTATTTTGTATGTCAGCTGCCACCAGTGCATGGCCACTGAGAGATGAGTGGTATAGGTCTGTGCCCGGGAACTGAACCCTGGCCGCCAAAGCAGAGCATGCCAAACTTAACCACTAGGCCACCGAGGCTGGCCTGCACAGCTATTATTCTTATTGATGATCAAATTCTTCCATCTTTGACCAGTGGTAGCCTCTTTGAGTTGGCTTCTGAGTCCTTTTTATACAATTTAGTAATCTTGGATACTCTGCTTTCTGGTATGACAAGATGTTCCATGCTATTTTATACATTTCCTTCCCAGATCTGGAATTAGCCGTTTCTCTAAGGAATCCTGGAATTCTTTTAGTGGGGAGTGGTATTCAGAGAGCATAATCTAGTGGTAGCTGTGTTCATTGCTACTATGTGGTAATTGCTTTCTAGGTGTTTCTATGTGGTTACGTCTCCAATGTGATAACAGTTATGTTCAATTTGCTTTGGATTTGGAGGGAGATTATATTTCTATATTCAATTTTGTTTTATAATTATGTAAAATATTTATATTCTTTCTAAATCAAATCTACAGAATCAAGTATATTCAGAGATGCTTAGCTTTAAGGCCTGTCCTAGTTTCTATTCTGTTCCTTTTTCTCTACCTATAGCTAATTTTTTCCTTTAGTTTATTGTTCCTTTTTTTTTTAAATATAAGCAAATATTTTTATATATATTCTTATCCATACCATTTCTTAGATAAATGCTGGCATACTACATACACTTTTCTATTATCTTGTTTTTTCAAGTAAACAGTATATCCTAGAGATCTATCCTTAATCCTTTTGATAGCTATATAGTACTCTACTGATTCGCTGTACCATAGTTACTTTAACCATTTCCCTATTAATGGGCATCTGGGATATTTCTAGCCTTTTGTTATTATAAATAGTGAACCATTTTAGACTTTTTAATATACTGTCAAATTATTTTATATAAGAACTGTGTAAATTTACACTGTAGCTATCAACTACTGAGTGAAAAAATTTACCGTAATTTCAAATTTCAACAAAAGTAAATTCTTGCTTGCAAAAGAGCTGCAAATTATATTTCTTTATTTACATTCCCCAATTATTAGGGGGGATTGGATTGTATAAGCGAACCAGAATCCACCAGGCTGAGTTCAGTGCCCCTCTCTGTTGTCTCCAAGCATCCCATGTACATGTGTTAGACCACCATTTCCATACGTTCAGACTGTTTATGAGGGTATTACACCTAGAAGAACATCCTCCACATCACAGACATTGCAAATTTATATTTATTACAACAATTTTCTTACAGATGGAAGTAAAGTATCTTAAAGAAAGAAAGCTTATTGCTAATTTGCACAAAGGTAGTGTATGGGCTAGTATGGTCCTACATACCAGGTCTATAATATGTATCTCACTGGGGTTCATTTAACCCCAGTTAAGTTCATCTCAGCAACCTAAGTGCCTGATAGAACACTCAGCACAAAGAAGTCAGACTGCTTACTGAATATTTGAAATGTAAATGAATGCATAAATAAGCTAAGACTTTTACATTAGTCTCAAATGAAGAACTTTGTTCATGAACTATTCTCATATTAATTTTAGTCATTTCTCAAAGACTTTCTAGATCTTACACCACTTCTTTTACTCTTCCTTTCTATTCACTGTCTCACGTCTTACTGCTCCATCATCCTTAACCTTGTCTCTTCAATATTCCTTTCCTACATACTTTACTCTTCATCACCACTGTTTACTTCATGTCTACAATCTCTTTTCTTTTTGACTAATGTTAATTGAATGAATCTTTTCCAGGATATAATTGTAGATACAAAAATAATTTTTAAGTATGATCTTAATACTTCTTGAAAGCGTCCAGTTATATATATTTCTCAAGAAATACTTAAACTGAAAAGAAGATATTTTAGTGTTATATTCTTAATTTAAGGGAAGAACATGTTCTATCTCTGATATAAATTTGTGCCTGCAATTTATTCTGATCTATATGCAGTGGCAAAAAGCCCTGGAATGCGTCGAAAAAATTATGTGTGTGTGTTTACGCATTCCTTGTTTATATTCTGTTTTTCTCCATTACAACTAAGAGCTATAAAGATAGGGACCATTTCGGGGCTGGCCTGGTGGCGCAAGCGGTTAAGTGCTCGCACCCGCTGAGGGGGCCCATGGTTTGCTGGTTCGGATCCCAGGCACGCACTGCTTGGCAAGCCATGCTGTGGCGGTGTCCCATATAAAGTGGAGTAAGATGGGCACAGATGTTAGCCCAGGGCCAGTCTTCCTCAGCCAAAAAAGAGAAGGATTGGCGGATGTTAGCACAGGGCTGATCTCCTCACAAAAAAAAAAAAGATAGGGACCATTTGCATGTTGTTTACTACCAGCAGAAAAATGCCTGGCATATAGTAAATGCTATTAAATTTTTATTCATGACAAGACTACACTAGATACTTTATATTAATTATGTTATCTAATTTAATCTGCCCCCAAAAATCAGGTAAGTATTATTATTCTCACTTTACATAAGAATAAGGATCACAGGATTACATAATCCAGGGTAACACAGGTGGTACAAAAATGGCAAAATCGGGGTTTCAATCTAAGTCCTACATGATCATAAGCCTCTGAATTTAACCACCATCTACTCTTCCTCTCACTTATTCACTTTCGTGAAGCTGGATAAGTTACATAACTCTCTGAGTCTTAGTTCTTTCATTTGTAAAATGAGTATAAAAATGCCTCTCCAATATACCTCACGGTATCATGAGAAGGGTCAGATAACAATGAGTGTGAAAGCACTTTTCAACTATAACACACAATATTAAAACATACCAAATTAAAAGATTAGTAGGAATAAATGACTATTCAGGGAAAAAGTTACACACTAGTGATGTCTTTCTAAGAACTGAAAACAAATTGTCTCCAAGTTCCTAAATATTCTATTATTTATATTATTCAAACTTAGTTTTACATTTCCACTTCCAACAAGAAGAAAGTAGTTACATTTCTTCAGTTAATTCTTGTCTTCTTTTCCAAGAAAGTAAATAAGGAGTCAATTTACTAACTGAAGATTTCAACCCACTAACCAAACCACAAACTCATGTGTGTCACATTATATGGCCATGAGCGATGGGTTTTTTGATATTTTGAAATTTCAGTTTACTTGTCAAATGTTTCAGCAATAATTTTTCTTCTCATTTAGCTAAAAGAAACATTCAGAACGTATTGTTATAGATGTGGAAATTTTTAATTGATCGGTTTTGATTAGCATGGAAACAAGAGGTGAGGATATGATATTCTCCAACAAAATTCCTAAGAATGGAATTGGTAAACTTACAGTTTTCCTCTAATCTATAAAACCTGTCTTTCTAAACACCTTTTAACTCTTTATTTTTCATATTATGATAGCAATAAGATAGGTAGGAGGGTAGACACAGTAGCTCAAATTAAAAAATAATAAACAAAATAAAAGTTATCAGTTCAAATTACTGAATGTCCAAGAATTTTTTATAAGTTAACATATTTAACATCACTGAAATAAGAAGTGTAAGATTCCAACGAATCTCTAGCCCTCATCTTCCAAATCTATAGTATAAGAGAGCAGTCTGGCTATGACATCTATCATTCTATTGTTGCCAGAGTTAATTTAATTCATACAGTTGGTTAGGTGGTTCCCTTCCTCCTTCACCACTCCTTGTTCATCCCCGACACACACACTCACTACCAAAAAAGTTAGCTCAGTTTTAGAGGCAGAGTAGTTTTGTTTCTTAACGGAAAACCTTTTACTCTTCAGTTTTTATCACTATTTATCACTGGTCTATAATGGAACAAGTAGGTCATTTGTGGTATGCAGAAAGTTTTATTTGGCCTTTAATTATGTATGTATATTTTTAAAAATATACCTTAACATCAGAAAATATAATAAAACATGTGAAATTTCAATTTGTACATACATGAGGGATTTTAGTTGTATATGCTGTTGATTTAAAATGAGAAGTACTACAAGCACTAAAAGAACTAAAGCATATATCTGAATTTCATAAGAATCATAACTGTACAGTCTCATTCCAGAGTTCCTGAGAGATTTATTATCTGAGAAGGAGTGGGAAGCAGGGTATGCTGCAATATACCTGAAAAGCACTGCTTTCACAGTTCCTCTCTATTCCCGTCTCTGAAATGCTTTATGATAAGTTGGAAAATAAGTGATATATAGCCAATACTGCTTACAAAATCTAGTAAACATCATATACAAATAACTCTAAACAGAATGCTCTTTTAAGACTAATTTGACAAATCTGCCTTAATGTTAATCTCTGTGCATTTAGTATTGTAGAAATTATGGCCTTCAAGTACACAGGAAAAATTAACTAAGGAGAAAAATTCAATTCAAGCTACAGAATTTGTTTCTTTACATATAAATACCACTGAATAGGTCAAGAAAACAGGAGTCAACTGGAGACATAATACCCAGGCAAGCTGGTGTACAATATGTCATGATAAGGGGCATACAATATCTAAAAGTAGTTTTTTGAGAGTTATGACTCAACCATAAAAGACCACGTTGAGGCTATGAACAAGTCACAGAATCAAGAGTATTTTACTTCCTTATTCATTTCACTTATAACTGAAAGTCTAAGAACTACTATCAAATACTGAATCACCATTCAGTTTTTTTAAGTGAAATAACTCTTGAAAGAAATAAGTACTATATAAACTGCTGCCTTACCTTCATGACATCTCTATATGATCGGATAGCTGAGACTTTTCTCTTTTCATCTTCTTCATCTTCTAGGCCTTCATCCACAGCCTCATAGCCCTCATCATTGCTACCATCAGCTTCTACCGTGTTGGCCATGCGATCGATGAGCTGTTCCAAGGGAGGGCTTAATTCCCTTTCTTCATTCTCCTTCAAACCATAGTCCAGTGCTTTATAGATAATAATTCCCAAAGACTCAATAACCTAGAAACATTAAAGAAAGTGGTCAATGGATATGACTAAACAGTTTTATAGAACTAACTGCAAGGCATAAAATATTTAGTATGATATTTAAGCTAGGTCTATTCTATTCCATTTCAGAAACGTGACAAGTTAGATTTGAAGAGATATTTAAAAGTTTCATCTATGCATTAAAAAAAAATCTCCTATGAAAATTTTTCTGTGATTCTTCAAACCAGTATATAACACAAGTACAAACTCTTTTTATGTTTCCTTAGATTTATACTGTATGCTAAAAATCTATATTCTCCATTTATATAAAATACTAACCAGGTTGATTTTCCACATTTCCAAAAGACATTTTTGAGAACAGACAGAGTTATCAAAGAACATATCCTTTCAGAACTCTTATGCCAATGTTTATCTAATTAGGGATTTCATAGACATACCAAAGATCTGAGAGACTAAAAACTCAGTTATTGGTAGCAGCTAACTTAAGTTTAAACAAAAAATATATTCATATCCATATACACACTGCTCACTGAGTTCTACTCAATTATTAGAAACAAGTATCTCTCATGTGGTGCAAATAAATGAAAGACTTTTACAAACTGTGAACTTGCAATGTAGTGCATAGATAATCCTCTCTAGCACCCCACCTCCACCAGTATTACCTCCTGGGAAATATGAATCTGATTTATGAACAGTGGACATACATCACTGTCTAATATCATCCTGACAAATGTTCCAGGCTTTGGCCAATACAGGGAATTCTACTTTATTCTCAACATTGCCTTTCTTTTCTGCTCAGAAAAATCTCATATAAACAAAACTTTTATTTTATTTTACAATACACATATTTCACCTTAGCCATTTTGGTGCCATTGACACAGGCAATGAAGTCAATGATTTAGGATTAAATTCTAACTTTTACCACTAACCATTTAGGATTAAATTCTGACTTTTACCACTAACAATTTGACTCAGGGCCAATTATTTATTTTAGTCATGATTTTTCTTATCTGTAAAATGGGTATCAATGATATCTACATCTCAGGGGATTTTATTAAGACTAAATGCATTCACTATGCATGGAAGTACCTAATCCGGTACCTGACTTATAATAGCTACTAAATAAATGTTATCTGCCCTCCCTCCCAGCCCCTAGCTCACTCTTTTCCAATGTTTATCTAGTTACCCCCATCTATCTTTCCTTTTCTTTATTCTACTTGTAGTCATAGTCAATGCTGTGTTTAAAAAAAAAAGTTGCTTATATGATATCAAAGGAAAAATCATAAGTTTTGAACATGAGTTAAATACAATAGAGTCATTATCTTCACATACTATAGCCCTTAAAAGGATTCAGACATTCACTCAAAAAAAATGTCCACAAAATCTTAAATCTACCTTATCAAATGAAATAGTATTTGTTCAACACAAGTTTCAAAGTGAATATAAGGCTTAAAAATTCTCAACTTCTAGTTTTTAAAGAATACTCTTTTTTTCACTCTCTCTGAATGAATTTTCATTGGTTTTTATGGTCTGACCTGGAACTCTAACCACTATTTTCGAAGTTGTTTTGTATGACAATGGATCTTCTAAGTTCCAAGCCAAGTGACTAATTGGTCACCTCTTTTGGTAACCTCCCTTGACATCCCACCACTGTCCACCAATCTGTTCTGTAGAAGGTACCTGTTCTGTCTTCCCCTGGCAGAAGGTACACACTGCCTTCACAGCACTGACATGATCACCACAGGCAGGTGCTACTGAGGACAGGGATTTTAACTATCAGTGCAATATCAGCAGAGTCTGGCACTGTGATGTGCACTCAGTAAAAACTTGTCAAATTGAACCTAGAGCAGTCACTTTAACACTCAGAGCATCATAGCTAGTATAATAAAAATCTTAGATATCAAGAAAAAGTTAAATTATGTTCAGTGTATTCTTCTTAAGGCTGAAAGGGTCTTACTGCAACTATTGTCACTTAGAAATTACACTTAATTGAGAGTCTTACACACTTGGAAGAATCTAATCATCTATATCCCTACTCCTCCTCTAGAGCGGCAGAAATAAAAAAAGAGAAACCACAAAACCACAGCAGATGCCAACACCAACGATGGCTTCCAACCTTAGCAAGAACCCCGGGGCTGCTCAGCAAGCTTTGTTCCTACCCTGCTCACGAATTTACCTCCAGGGGCCATCCCTTCTTCACGAAGGCCATTTTTATACCTTCTTTCTCTCCAACGCCCCTTCTGCCTCTCTAGGTCTCAGCTGATAACTCTCCCTCATACTCTACTGCGAAATAAAAGTCATTAGATGAAAATTCACTCATTTTCCCACTTTCAAATGTATAATCTGGTAAGCATCTACACTTACTTTGCCCTTCCCTCTTTTCACAGTGGAGAAAGTATCTCTCTTCCTATCAAAGGTCAATCCCACCCTCCCTGAACCCTTCACCTTCCTCCAGCCATAATCTCATTTCTGTGCTCCCTTTTCCTAGCAAAACTTCTCAAAAGGGGTGTCTTCATGCTCTGTCTCTCTTTTCTCTCCTTCCATTCACTGTTTAATCCATTCCAATCTGGCATCTAATCTTTTGAAGCCACTGAAACTACATGTAAAATCACAATCTCTGTATGCCAAAACTAATGAACAATGCCGTTTTCATCTGAAATGGCTGTTCAACAGCCACAGACACAACTGACAATTGTCTTCTGTTCTAAACACTCTGGACTTCTGATTTTCCCTCTCAACTCAGCAGCTACTCCTTCTCAATCTGCCTTAGGTGCCTTCTCTTGTAACTATTTAAATGATGGAGTTCCTCAGAGTTCATGCATTCTACAATCTCTTGCAAAGTGCTTTTATCCATTACCAAGGCTATAAATATGATACGTATTCTGATATTTCCTTAACTTATATTTCTAGCCCAGAGGAACCTGTTGCCTAGGTGGCTATAAGAACCAAACTGGTCTTCCTTTCCCCAGCCTCTCTACATTTCCATTTGTTTTATACAGTGATGTTAGATTAATCTTTCTGAAGCAGTTTCAAACTATTTAACCTAGCAGTAGTTGAATCTGTTATCAGTCAGGACTAACCAAATGTGTATTAGTCAGGGCTCTCCAGAGAGAACCAATAGGATGTATATATTTACATACAAAGAGATTTATTATGAGGAATTGGTTCATGCAGTCATGGAGACTGATAAGTCCCAGATCTGCAGGGTGGGTCAGCAAACTGGAGACCCAGGAGAGCCAGTGGTGTCATTTCCAGTCCAAAGGCCAGCAGGCTCAAGATCCATTAAGAGCCAATATTTCAATTCGACTCAGAAGGCAGGAAAAAAGCCAACATCCCAGTTCAAAAGCTGTCAGGAAAAATTCTGTCTCTTACTCACAGGAGGTCAGCTTTTTGTTCTATTCAGGCCTTCAACTGATTTGATGAGGCCCATCCACATTAGTGAGGGCAATCTGCTTTGCTCAGTCTACCAATTTAAATGTTAATCCCATTCAAAAATACCTTCACAGAAACACCCAGAATAATGTTTGATCAAATATCCGGGCAGCCCATGGCTCAGTCAAGTTGACACATAAAATTAACCATCACAAATCCACCCCTTGTCAACTTAGCACTCATACACATCTCCTTAAATCTTCATCCCTAAAAGAAAACAATAACAAGGTCACAATTCCACCTAACATGATACAACTATCCTGTACAACCAAAAAGACACTAACCTTTTCCCCAGAAAGGGATCAAAATCCTTGAGTGATATTTAGTCTTCTCCTTTGATATCCCATAACTTAAATACTATGATGTAAAGTTAACAATACTTAAATATTATGATATAAAGTCAATACATCTTATGTTATATAATGAGATCAGAAAGGGAAGAAAACAAAGATACCTGAGACACACACACACAAATATTCAAAACAAAATAAGGAGGAAATACTCATGCAATTACAGTCCTCATTTCTGCAACTGGTCATATGGTCATTCCTGGTATTTATAACTGCCTTCTTCCAATACCCATTCCATATTCCCTTTGCCTTTAGTAAGTACCTCAGCTGGTTGTGGTTTTTTACCTGGTAGGGTGACCCAAAGTTTCATTCCCAAAGGGTCTGAGCTGTTAGTAGTCCTACATGGATTGGTTCGTGATTTTCCACTAACCTTAATCACCCTAAGAGTTTGCCTATATTCTAGACATACTTTTCCTTAGCTCTATTGTGGTTTGGCAGTCCAATTTCCCCTTGGCAGTCAGGACCAAACACCCCAGAGAGCACAGTAACTTCTTCTTTGCCTGTTGACTCACAGGCATGAGGAACTCAAAGTGGCTGGGCAGCAGTATTAACTTCTAATTCAGTGGAATCATTGTTGAGTCTCCTGGTGAAACCATTTCTCCCTTTGGAATTAAGACCTCTAGGCCAGCAGAGCAGGAACACGAAGCAAAATGTTGCTAGGGGTCACTAATGGGTCACTAGTGGTAATAATGAGTGGTGCCCCTTCCATTTCCACCTGTTGATTCCTGGAACTGTGAATCCTGCTTAGGGGAAAAACAGTACCATATATTGGATGCTGACTCAGAGCATATACAGCCTTCCGGAGAACCCTGCCCCAGCTCTGCAAGGTATTGCCACTTAGCTGTCACTGTAACTGAGTCTTTCAAAAGGCCATTCCACCACGCTATCAAGACTGCTGCTTCAGGATGGTGGGGAACATAGTAAGACCAGTAAGTTCCATGGGCTTGGGCCCATTGCCACACTTATTTGCTGTGAAGTGAGTTTCTTGATCAGAAACAATGCTGTGTGGAATACCACGACGGTAAATAAGGCATTCGATAAGTCCCTGGATGTCAGTTTTGGCAGAAGCACTGCACGCAGGGAAGGCAAATCCATATCTAGAGTCAGTGTCTCTTCCAATAAGAACAAAATGCTGCCCCTTCCATAATGGAAGCAGTCCAATGTAATCAACCTGCCACCAGGAAAGTTGGCTGATCCCTGGGAAATGGTGCCATACTGGGACTAAAGGTTGGTCTCTGTTGCTGGCAGATTGGGCACTCAGCAGTGGCTATAGCCAGGTCAACCTTGGTAAGTGGAAATCCATGTTGAGGATCCTACACATAACCTCCATCCCTGCCACTATAGCCATGTTCATGAGCCCACTGGGCGATGACAGAGCGGCTGGGAAAAGGGGCTGACTGGTGTCCATAGAACAGGTCACCCTATCCACTTGAATATTAAAATCTTCCTCTGCTGAGGTCTCTCTTTGGTAAGCTTTCACTTGAGACACAAATATTTTCATGTTTTTTGCCCATTCAGAGAGGTCTATCCACATACCTCTTTCCCAAATTTCTTTCTCATCAATTTTCCAAACATGTTCCTTCCAAGCAAAGTGTACAACCAGGTGCACTGCTCAAAGTTTTGCCCACTGGGAGGATTTCCCTTCTCTACTGTCCTTCAGGGACGTCCCAGAAAGGGGCTGTAGTGCTGTAGCTGTTCACTTTCAGGTGGTGGCTGCATGTCATGCAGAACCATCTGTGAACCAGGCCCAAGTTTTCTCTTCTGTAAACTGATTGTAGAACTCCCTACAAGGCAAGAGGTATAGGCTGGGAGAGAGAAGGTAGTATAGCAAAAGTGTATTTGGGCAGTGCCTTCCAGGACTACTTGGGCCCCATCACATATATACCACTTCCACTTGATGATAGAGTCCTGCTGCACACACCCAACTTCATGGCTTGAAGTGTTAGATAACACCCAGTTTATCATGGGCAGCTCAGGTCACACGGTAACTTCGTGGCCCATGGTTAAGTGTTCAGTCTCTACTATGGACCAATAGCAGGCTAAGAGCTGTTTCTCAAAACAAGAATAGTTATCCACAAATGATGACAGGGCTTTGCTCCAAAATCCTAAGGGCCTGTGTTGTCATTTACCTACAGTGGCCTGCCAAAGGTTCCAAATCACATGTCTCTCTGCCACTGACACTTCAAGCACCATTGCAGATCCAAGGGCCCAAGTGGCAGAGTAGTTTGCACAGCAACCTGGACTTGTTGCAGAGCCTTTTCTTGTTCTAGGTCCTACTCAAAACTAGCAGTTTTCTGGGTCATTTGGTAAATGGGCCAGAGTAATACAACATATTTAGAAGAATATGCTGCCTCTAAAATCCAAAGAGGACCACTAGCCATTGTGCCTCTTTTTTGTTTGTAGGAGGGGCCAGATATAACAACTTATCCTTCACCTAAGAAGGGATATCTTGACATGCCCCACACCACTGGACCCAGAGAAACTTCACTGAGGTGGAAGGCCTGTGAATTTTGGTCGGATTTATTTCCCACCCTCTGACACACAAATGTCTTACCAATAAATTTAGAGTAGTTGCTACTTCTTGCTCATTAGGTCCAATCAGTATAATGTCATCAATGTGAAGGACCTGTGTGATATCTTGTGGAAGAGAAAAGCAATCAAGACTCCTGTGAACTAAATTATGACATAGGGCTGGAGAGTGGATACACCTCTGAGGTAGAACAGTGAAGATGCACTGCTGGTCTTGCCAGGTGAAAGCAAACTGCTTCTGGTAGTCTTTATTGACAAGCATAGAGAAAAATGCATTTGTCAGATCAACAGCTGCATACTAGGTACCAGGGGATGTATTAATTTGCTCAAGCAATGAAACCACATCTGGTATAGATGCAATTGGAGCCACCACCTGGTTAAGCTTACAATAATCCAACGTCATTCTCGAAGATCCATCTGTCTTCTGCATAGGCCAAATAGGCAAGCTGAATGGAGATGTGGTGGGAATCACCATCCCTGCATCTTTCTAGTCCTTGATGGTGGCACTAATCTCTAAAATCCCTCCAGGAATGTGGTATTGCTTTTGGTGTACTATTTTCTTAGGTAGAAGCAGTTCTAGTGGCATCCACTTGGTCTTCCCCACCATAACAGCCTTTACTTAACAGATCAGGGAACCAAGGTGGGTATTCTGGCAGCTGCTGAGTATGTCTACTCCAATTATACATTCCAGACCTGGGGAAATAACCAGATTCAGAATGGGTTCAGGAATGCCCTGGCCTCACTGTGAGAGGGACCTGAAGTAAAACTCCATTGATTATTTGACCTCCATAAGTCCTATTCTAACTGGTACACCACAGTGACATTTTGGGTCTCCTAGAATCAATGTGAGTTCAGAGCCAGTGTCCAGTAGTCCCTGAAACGTCTGATTATTTCCTTCCCCAATGCACTGTTACCCTGATAAAAGGCTGTAGGTCCCTTTGGAGAAGGCTGGGAGAAAGATTAACAATGTAAATATGTGGCAGTATACTGGGATCCTTCCTCAAGGGGACCTGGCCTCTCCTTCATTCAAAGGGTTCTGGGTCCATAAACGGCTCAAGTCTGGGAATTGATTGAGGGATCATGACTCTGTTTTTATGATTCAGGTTACCTAGAATTTTTCTGTTTACATATATCAAGTAAGAATTTAGTGGGCTTCCTATCTATTTCACTGCTAGGAACACCATGATCAAATAGCCAATGGCCATAGGTCTTTGGGAGTCAGACTATTCTGATTGCTGCTTTGACTCTGCGATATGTTATGGTAACCACATCTATCTTGCCTTTGGTGATTGAGTGCCACCACTTGGCCTCTGCCATCCCAGGATCCAACTACTCCCGTTGCATTTAGGTTTCCCAATTCAGTGACTGCAGTCCCCCCTCTGTAAGGTCTAACCTACAGAGAAGAGCAATTACAGAGCTCTTCAAGGATGCCAGCGCTCCCCTCACAAATTTATTTCTCACAGTCATGGTAAAAGGTGTGTCTTCCAGACATTCCCAGGGTGGGTGAGTAGGTCTTAAAAGACAAATCCACTTTAACATTCTGATCTTTTTTCTCATCTTGCTGTAACTTACCTTTTCAACCTAATTTTCTTTTGTTATCATTCATGTATACTGCTGTCCAACTATACTGATTTTTTATCTTTTCCTTTATATGCTTTACACTTTGTCTCTATGCCATTATTCAGTCTCATTCCTACTTTCCACATGGTCTGTCTCCTGTATTGTTGTATGTCCGAACCCTACTCATTTTTCCATCCCCCTGCTCAAATGGATCTCTTCCATGATGACTCACTGACCCTTATTCCACCATCACATCACAGTCTCTATCCACTCTTCTTCCCTAGATGGAAAAAATCATTTTTTCTTCAGAAACACCATGACATTGACTTGTACTTTTATGTGGTACATTTCACTTTTTAACTTGGATTACCGTTAATTATATACATATCTTAATTCCCCAATAAGACTAATAAGCTCCTTGAAGGCAAAAATCCTCTAAGATTCATCTTTACAGCTTCACATTATTTTATAAACAGCAAAGACTCAACAGTTAATGAATGAATGAACCAAAATATAAATTCCTTCCACTCAGACATGTATGGTTGAAGGTTGGATATGGATTTTACGGACATAGGCAAAAACAAATGTCAATTCAATCCTTCTCATTCCAACAGACCACTATAGTGGTGATCCAGACCTGAACAGCTCTGAAACCTTCTGGAGGGTCTCCTAGCTCAAGGATAAACTACATCTGACCTGGTTTAAATGTCCCAAATCTATTCACCTTTTCTGATTTAAACCTGAGTCATAAAATAGTTCTATATTTAACCCAACCTCTTAGAAACACAGCATAACAAGGCTGGGCATTATTAGACTGACATGTACACCAGGTGACTCACCACTTCCATAGACTAAGGGAATTTCACATCTTTTGCTAGAGAAGCATATACCTAGTTCTTCAGACGCAGTCTTGAGCTGGGGATAAGGGGTGAGCACCAGAAAAACAACTGAAACATAACAGTACCTGGATATACCAGCTCGCCTAGATATATACTTACTTTTACTAATTTTAGAAGTTCATTAGGCAAAACCTGTGGAAATGTTAAGAAAACCCAAGAGAAACAGCAGTGTGAGATCAAAAATATTCCTCTGAGTTACCAATCTCCAGGCAGCTGGAAAATCATCATTCATGTCCTGTCACATTGGCACCGGACCTCTCTTGGACACTTCCAGAGACTCTAACATTCATTAAAGTGAACAGGAATTACAGTGTAAAACCTTGAGGTTAAATGGAACAAGTGAAGCACACTAGAAAGCAGTGGTTTTTAAGCCTAACTGATTGATAAAGGGTAGAGGAAAGAAGGCATTAAATAAAACCACATATTTCAAAATTTAAGGCTGCTACATCATGCCCAATTACCTCTCAGCTAATGATAGCTACCTATAAAGTCCTACAGCTCTAGAGAAAAGGGACACATGAATAGAACTGCCTGTTCTATGGCCTCCAGACCCAGCCATGCCCAGTGACCTCATTACAGAACAGGAGCACACACACTAACACCAACGTTCCATGTAAAGCACCCAAGGTTGGTTACAAGCCCACTAAGCCCACATGCGATCTTCCTCTTACCACGCTAGTCCCTTTCGTCTGGCCCCTCTTCATGTCAACTTCCATTTCCTAAAAATATTTGAGTCCATGTTGTCTCCTTTACTAGAATATAAACTTCCTTAGAACAGGGATCAAGTATGATTTTTCCTGGTGTTTGCTACAATGCCTAGCACTTTGCTTTTGCACAAAGTATGTGTTTTAAAATCTTTGTTAAACATGTAAATTGTGATAGCACAAAAGTCTTCAATGCCAAATCAGATTAAATGGGGACAACCTATATCAAGGTTGTCAGGCATGGTGCCTAGCACTTTAGCTGGTATCCAACAAATAGTAGCTGATCTTGCCTTCATTGTTACACCTCATTGCCAAAATCCCCTCTTCTGCAGCCTAAAAATTAAAACAAAAAGTTTCTTCAACTCTTCCAGTCCCTTTGCCAATTAGATGAACAGAATTTCCTTATATCTGTATAATACTTCATTAGGAACATGTTTTCCTTTCTTCATCACAATCCTGTGAGGCAGACATTATCCTCATTTTAAAGATGAGAGAACTGAGCTTGAAAGAGGACCAATAAATTGCTTAACATCAGACAGTTAATAAGTAACAAAGCCAGTACTCCAACTTGGACTTGTTACTTAGGAAACTTCAAATCCAGAATTCTACTATACCATAAAGCTGCACATCTGAACATTTCCTAGTCTGCCCATGTTTGTCTAAAATGTGGCATCCAGAATTAAATCCTATTCCATGTGCAGTATAATCATCAGAGAACAGACAAAATGAGCACCTTCCTTGTTCCACGCCACATACATCTATAAATATACCCAATTTAGTATTCAGATTTCTGGTAAACTCATTAAATTGCTGACACTTTGGGTTTATAGTCAACCATCATGGCCAAGTCACGCATACGACATAATAGTTAAACATTTTCCTCTCTGAGCCTGTGTCGTAAAGATGTTTTTATTATTTTTATTTTATTTTTTTGTGAGGAAGATCGGCCCTGAGCTAATATCTGCCAATCCTCCTCTCTTTTGCTGAGGAAGACTGGCCCTGGGCTAACATCCATGCCCATCTTCCTCCACTTTATATGGGACGCCACCACAGCATGGCTTGACAAGCGGTGTGTCGGTGTGCACCCAGGATCTGAACCGGCGAACCCCGGGCCGTCGCAGCGGAGTGCGCGCACTTAACCACTTGCGCCGCCGGGCCAGCCCCGTAAAGATGTTTTTTAGACCTGGTAAAGAGTTTTAGATCTTTCTTGAATCTATTTTATCCTATTTTTTAAAAAGTTATTTTATTGAGGTCATACTGGCTTACAACGTTGTGCAAAGTTCAGGTGTGGTGTATGTTTCAGTTTCTGTACAGACTACATCGTGTTCACCACTAACAGTCCACTTTTTATCCATCACCATACATATGTTCCCCTTTACCCCTTTCATCCTTCCCCCATCCCCTTCTCCTCTGGTAACCACTAATCTGTTCTCCTTATCTGTGTGTTTGTTTATCTTCCACATATGCGCAAAATCATATGGTATTTGTCTTCCTCTGTCTGACTTATTTTGTTCAGCATAACACCCTCAAGGGCCATCCATGTTGTCACAAATGGCACAATTTTGTCTTTTTTATGGCTGAATAGTATTCCCTTGTATATATATACCACATCTTATTTATCCATTCATCTGTTGATGTGCACTTGGGTTGCTTCCAGATCTTGGCTATTGTGAATAATGCTGCAATGAAGATAGGGGTGCATATATCTTTGTGAATTACTGATTTCATGTTCTTTGGATAAATACCCAGTAGAGGAATAGCTGGATCATATGATATTTCTATTTTTAATTTTTTGAGGAATCTCCATATTGTCTTCTATGGTAGCTCCACCAGTTTTCATTCCTACCAGCAGTGTACGAGGGTTCCCTTTTCTTCACATCCTCTCCTACGCTTGTTATTTCTTGTCTTATTAATTATAGCCATTCTGACGGGTGTGAGGTGATATCTCACTCTAGGTTTGATTTGCATTTCCCTAATAATTTGTGATGTTGAACATCGTTTCATGTGCCTGTTGGCCATCTGCATATCTTCTTTGGAAAAATGTCTGTTCATATCCTCTCCCCATTTTTTTTTTCCCCTGAGGAAGATTCACCCTGAGCTAACATCTGTTGCCAATCTTCCTCTTTTTGCTTGAGGAAGATTCCCCCTGAGCTAACACCTGTGCCAATCTTCCTCTATTTTGTATGTGAGTCACTCCACAGCATGGCTGCCAACGAGTGGTGCAGGTCCACATCCAGGAACTGAACCCGGGCCGCCGAAGCAGAGTATGCCAAACTTAATCACTAGACCATGGGGCCAGCCCCCTTCTGTCCATTTTTTGATGGGGTTGTTTGTTTTTTGTTGTTGTTGAGTTGTATGAGTTCCTTATATATTTTGGAAACTAACTCCTTGTCAGATATATGATTTACAAAAATTTTCTCCCAGTTGGTGGGCTTTTGGTTTTGTTCATGGTTTCCTTTGCCTTGCAGAAGCTCTTGAGTCTGATGTAGTCCCATTTGTTTATTTTTTGTTTCCCTCACCTGAGTAGACATGGCATTCGAAAAGATACTGCTAAGACCATGTCAAAGAGTGTACTGCCTATATTTTCTTCTAGGAGTTTCATGGTTTCAGGTCTTATGTTCAAGTCTTTAATCCATTTTGAGTTAATTTTTGTGTATGGTGTAGGATAATGGTCTACTTTCATTCTTTCGCATGTGGCCATCCAGTTTTCCCACCATTTATTGAAGAGTATGTTCTTGGTTCCTTTGTTAAGATTAGCTGTCCATAAATGTGTGGTTTTATTTTGGAGCTTTCAATTCTGTTTTTCTGTCAGTACCAAGCTGTTTTGATTACTACAGCTTTGTAGTATATTTTGAAAACTCAGGGAATGTGATACCTCCAGCTTTGTTTTTTTCTTCCCAGGATTGCTATGGCTATTCAGGGTCTTTGGTTGTTCCATATAAATTTTAGGATTCTTTGTTCTATTTCTGTGAAGAATGTCATTGGGATTCTGACTGGGATTGTACTCAATCTATAGATTGCTTTAGGTAATGGACATTTTTAACTATGTTCATTCTTCCAATCCATGAGCATGGAATATCTTTCCACTTCTTTATGTCTTCTTCTATTTCTTTCAATAACATCTTATAGTTTTCAGTGTATAGGTCTTTCACCTCCTTGGACAAATTTATTCCTAGGTATTTTACTCTTTTTGTTGCAATTGTAAATGGGATTGTATTCTTGATTTCTCTTTCTGCTAGTTCATTGTTGGTGTATAGAAATGCAACTGACTTTTGTATGTTGATTTTGTACTCTGCAACTTTACTGTATTCGTTGATTATTTCTAACAGTTTTTTGGTGGATTCTTTAGGGTTTTCTAAATATAGAATCATGTCATCACAAATAGTGTCAGTTTTATTTCTTCCTTTCCAGTTTGGTTCCCTTTTATTTCTTGCCTAGTTTCCCTGGCTAAAACCTCCAGAACTATGTTGAATAAGAGTGGCAAGAGTGGGCATCCTTGTCTTGTTCCTGTTCTTAGAGGAACAGCTTTCAGTTTTTCATCCATGAGTATCATGTTGGCTGTGAGTTTGTCATACATGGCCTTTACTATGTTGAGGTACTTTCCTTCTACACCCATTTTATTGAGAGTTTTTATTCATAAACGGATGTTGGATCTTGTCAAATGCTTTCTCTGTATCTACTGAGATGACCATGTGATTTTTACTCCTCGTTTTGTTAATGTGGTGTATCACATTGATTGATTTGCAGATGTTGAACCATCCCTGCATCCCCAGAATAAATCCCACTTGATTGTGGTATACGATTCTTTTAATGTATTGTTGTATTCAATTTGCTAACATTTTGTTGAGGATTTTTGCATCTATGTTCATCAGCAATACTGGCCTGTAATTTTCCTATTTTGTGTTGTCCTTGTCTGGATTTAATATCAGAGTAATGTTGGCCTTGCAGAATGAGTTGGGAAATGTCCCGTCCTCTTCAATATTTCAGAATAGTTTGAGAAAGACAGGTATTATATATTTTTTGAATGTTTGGTAGAATTCACCAGAGAAGCCATCTAGTCCTGGACTTTTATTTTTTGGGAGGTTTTTGATTACTGTTTCAGTCTCTTTACTTGTGATTAGTCTATTAAGATTCTCTATTTCTTCTTGATTCAGTTTTGGAAAGTTGTATGATTCTAAGAATTTATTCATTTCTTCTAAGCTATCCAATTTGTTGTCACATAGTTTTTCATATTATTCTCTTATAATCCTTGGTATTTTTGTGTTGCCCATCGTAATTTCTCCTTTTTCATTTCTGATTTTGAGTCTCCTTTATTTATTTTATTTTTTTTATTTATTGAGTCTTCTCTATCTTTTTTTTTTCGTGAGTCTGGCTAAGCATTTGTTAATTTTGTTTATCTTCTCAAAGAACCAGTTCTTAGTTTCATTGATCCTTTCTATTGTTTTTTTGGTCTCTATTTCGTTTATTTCTGCTCTGATTTTTATTATTTCCTTCCTTTGACTGACTTTGGGCTATGTTTATTCTTCTCTTTCTAGTCCTTTAGGTATAGTGTAAGACTGCTTATTTGACATTTTTCTTGTTTCTTAAGGTAGGCCTGCATTGCTACAAATTTTCCTCTTAGTACTGCTTTTGCTGCATCCCATAAGGATTGGTATAATGTATTTTCATTTGTCTCCAGGTATATTTTTATTTCTCCTTTGATTTCTTCATTGATCCAATGGTTGTTCAGTAGCATGTTGTTTAGTCTCCACATATATGTGACTTTCCCAGCTTTTTTCTTGTAGTTGATTTCTAGTTTCATAGCATTGTGGTTTGAAAAAAATGCTTGACATAATTTCGATATACTTAAATTTATTGAGGCTTGCTTTGTTTCCCAACATATGGTCTATCTTCGAAAATGTTCTGTGTACACTTAAGAAAAACATGTATTCTGCTGTTTTTGGATGTAATGTTCAATATATATCTATTAAGTCCACCTGGTCTAGTGTTTCATTTAAGTCCATTGTTTACTTGTTGACTTTCTGTCTGGATGATTTATCCACTGACATAAGTCGAGTGTTAAGGTCCCCTACTACTATTGTATTGCTGTCAATTTCTCCCCTTAGGTCTGTTAAATAGTTGCTTTATATACATGGGTGTTCCTGTGTTGGGTGCATATATATTAATAAGTTTCATGTCTTCTTGTTGGAATGTCTCTTTTATCATTATATAATGTCCTTCTTTGTCTCTTGTTATCTTTTTTATCTTGAAGTCTGTTTTGTCTAAATATGGCCACACCCACCTTCTTTTGGTTGCCATTTGCTTGGAGCATCATATTCTATCCCTTCACTCTGAGCCTATGTTTGTCTTTAGAGATGAGCTGTGTTTCCTGGAGGCAGCATATTGTTGGGTCCTGTTTTTTAATCCATCCAGCCACTCTGTGTCTTTTGATTGGAGAATTCAATCCATTTACGTTTAGAGTGATTATTGATATATGAGGGCTTAATAATGCCATTTTATCTTCTGTTTTCCAGTTGTTCTATATTTCCATTGTTTCTTTTTCCTTGTATTTCTGTCTGCCATTTCAGTTTGGTGGTTTTCTGTGATGGTTTTCTCTATTTTCTCTTTATGCATGCTTCATGACTCTGCTCTGATTTTTTGTTTTGTGGTTACCATGAAGTTTGCATAAAAGATCTCACAGATCAGATAGTCGTTTTTCTGATAGCTTCTTATCTCTATTAGCCTATGCAGGTTCTGTCCCTTTCCTCTTCCCCTTCTATGTTTTTGTCGTCACAAATTCTTCTTTATTCCGTTGTGAATTTGTGACCAAATTGTATTGGTTATAGTTATTTTTGATGTTTTCTTTCCCTTTATCTTTTATTTTATAATTAAGTGTTTATTAACCTACTCTGACATGGAGCTGCAATTTTGTGATTCTATTTATCTTGTTGCTCAAGGTTTGTAAACCTTTGCTTTTTAATTTCGGATAGGAGGGCTAATTTCAACACTTCTTGTAAGGCAGGTCTAGTGGCGACGAACTCCCTCAGCTTTTGTTTGTCTGGGAGAGCTTTTAGTTCTCCACCATATCTGAAGGCTAATTGCAGTGGCTAGAGTATTCTTGGCTGATAGTTTCTATCTTTCAGTATTTTAAGTATATCATTCCACTCTCTCCTAACCTATAGGGTTTCTGCTGAGAAATCTGCTGAAAGCCTGATTGGTGTTCCTTTGTAGGTTATTTTCCTCTGTCTTGCTGCCCTTAATATGTTCTGTTTGTCATTGACTTTTTTTTTTTTTTTTTTTTTTTTTTTTTTGTGAGGCGATCAGCCCTGAGCTAACATCTGCCAATCCTCCTCTTTTTTTCGCTGAGGAAGACGGCCCTGGGCTAACGTCGGTGCCTATCTTCCTCCACTTTATATGGGACGCCGCCACAGCATGGCTTACCAAGCAGTGCGTCGGTGCGCGCCCGGGATCCGAACCAGCGAACCCCGGGCCGCCGCAGCGGAGCGCGCGCACTTAACCGCTTGCGCCACCGGGCCGGCCCCTGTCATTGACTTTTGATGGTTTTAATATTATATGCCTTGGATAAGATCTTTTTGCACTGGTGTAATTAGGAGTTCTATTAGCTTCATGTATTTGCATGTCCAGTTCCTTCCGCAGGTTTGGGAAGTTCTCAGCTATTATTTCTTTGAATAGCTCTCTGTTCCTCTCTCCTTCTCTTCTCCTTCTGGGATATCTATAATCCTTATGTTACTTTTCTTAATTGAGTCAGATATTTATCAAAGAATTTCTTCATTTTTTAATTTTTATTTTTTTTTGTTAGGAAGATCAGCCCTGAGCTAACATCCATGCTAATCCTTCTCTTTTTGCTGAGGAAGACGGGCTCTGAGCTAACATCTATTGCCAATCCTCCTCCTTTTTCTCCCCAAAGCCCCAGTAGATAGTTGTATGTCATAGCTGCACATCCTTCTAGTTGCTGTATGTGCGACGCTGCCGCAGCATGGCCAGACAAGCGGTGTGTCGGTGCGTGCCCAAGATCTTAACCCGGGCTGCCAGCAGCGGAGTGCTTGCACCCAACCGCTAAGCCATGGGGCTGGCTCCCCATTTTTTTTTAAATCTTAGTTCTTTCTCCTCCACCATGTGAATCATTTCTAGATTTCTATCCTTGAGCTCACTAATTCTCTCCTACATGTGGTCTTCTCTATTTTTACTGCTTTCTACATTATTTTTCTTTACTGTGTTCTTCATCTCCAGAATTTCTGTTTGGTTTTTTTTAGAGTATCAATCTCTTTGGTGAAGTACTCCTGTTGATTAATTTTATTCCTGAGCTCGCTAAATTGTCTTTCTGAGTTTTCTTGTAACTCGTTGACTTTCTTCATAACAGCTATTTTGAATTCTCTGTCAGTCAGATTGTAATCTTTTGTGATTTCAACTTTGGTTTCTGGAGAGCCATCATTCTCCTTCTGTTCTGCCGTGTTACTGTAGTTCTTCATGGTGTAGATGAAGTGATGAACTGATCCTCTGCTGGCACATTTGTGGTAGTAACCACCTTCCTTATTTGGATATAGCTTTCGTTACTTTGGTTCTGTGCTGCTTCTGGTTGTAATTAAGACCCTGCACTTTCCACCTTCCACTGCCTCTGCCAGGGGCATCGTCAGTGCCTTCCTTATGCCATCTGTGCCTCTGGGGCTGCTGGTGCCTCACTGCTTACAATCTTGCTTTAGTCTCAAGTGTCACCACTGAGGTCACCAGGCTGCAAGTACTTCTACTGCTTCCAGGGTCATCTGGGTCTCGTGTTCTTCCATTGGTTCTCCATGGGCTTGGATGCTGCTACCCTGTGTACTACCTGTGCTGCTGCTCCTGGGTCGTCTGGGGGTGCTGGATTCACAGATTTTGCTGTTGCTGCTGGGGGCCAGGGGAATTTTATGCAGCCCCCTCTACTGGTGGAGCTAGTGTTGCGGGTGGGTCACTGGTTTTGCTGTGGTTCCTGAAGCCTCTGGTTGCAGGTTCTACCCGCTACCACTAGGGGGGAGCAGGGGCAAAGCAGGGAGAGGTTTTTGTTGTTGCTCGCTGTGCAGCCTCTGTTCTCTGGCTAGCTGGTGTGCTGTGAAAACTCAGGTCAGAGTGCCCCGCCCAGCCAGGAAAATCCAAGTTTTGTATACTATGCCCACTATTGGAAAGACCTGGCCACTGCCAGGGGAAGGGGAGGGAGCGGAGGCAAGCAGGCTGAATCTGCTGAGAGATGGGCAGGGAGCAAGCTGGCTCACCTTTTCTGCCCCTGCCAGGACTCTTCACAGGCGAGCAGGCTGAGTCCGCTGGGAGGTGGGCTGGGAATACGTCGCGCCTTGTTTTTGCAGGCGTGCTGGCCAGTGTGAGGATCTGTGCCCTGGATCACTGCTGCTGGGCAAGAGGGAGGCAATTGCTCCCCTAATTCCACTGCCTTCTGGGGGTCCCATCCACCCACCTTCAGCTGTATAGATGCCTGGATCTCTTATGCGTCCTGTTGCGCTGTGTAGGGAATCCTGTGTTGGTCAATGGATGCCCAATTGGTTGTAACTTAGAGGGGAGGGACAAAGGGAAAACTCACTCCGCCATAATGCTGATGTCACTCCTCTATCCTATTTGACCAATCATTTACCTTAGCAAGATCACTTAAAATCTAGAGTCCACCAGCTAATTCATTTTCTATCACTCTTAAACTCAAAAAATCTATGAATTGGGGTATGCCTTGTGAGTCTTCAGAAAACTGATTTAAATGTTAAATAGGAAAGTCCCAACTAAGAAACTCTTCAGAACACTAGAGACATTTTTACCATGCTGACATTGATTACAACCTAACTTTATAAATATTGATCTGATACTTCACCATCTTGCTCAAAAAAAATATTATAAAAGACTTAATAAGATTTCCTGCTGCAATCTCTAAATACTAACTGTGGTAACCTCATACCTAGTAAAATTTATCCAAAAGAAAGCATCAATTTTTCATTAATTAATCAAGCTAATGTCCAGTGTACTTAGTTCCCTTTCTTTCACTCATTACTTCAGTCAACAGATATTTACCAAGAGCAAAGTATACATGGTAATGAAGAAACAGATGAAATCTCTGGCCTTCACATGGCTTTTGTCTTAAGGAAAATAGATAATGAGTAATATTTGCACAATATAATTGTGAAAAACATTATTATAAAGAAAGGAATGGTGTCATAGGAGCATATTATAGGGACCCCTAATCTAGTCTGGAGATTAGGGAAGCCCTCATTAAGGAAATAAATCTTAAACTGAGACCTGAAAGGTAAGCAGAGTTAACTAGGAGAAGAGGAGGTTAGAATAGAATTCCAGAAAGAAGAAAGAGAGAGTATGAAGGCCTAGAGGTCACGAAAAACATGGAATGATTGAAGAAAAAAATCCTAATGACAAGAGGAAGAGGGCTAGGATGAGGCTAGAGAGGCGGGTGAGGGGCTTCACACATCATATAGGGCCTCATATAGGCTCTCTGAAGGATCTGAGTCTTCATCAAGGAAAAGCAATGGCAGGCCACTGAAGTGTTTAGAGAGTGAGACAATCTGATCATATTTTTATTTTTAAAAGATATTGTGCTACAGTAATCAAGACAGTGTGGTACTGGCTAAAGAATAGACAAATAGATCAATGGAATGGAATAGAGAGCCCAGAAATAGATTCACAAAAGTAGAGTCAACTGACCTTTGACAAAGGAACAAAGGCAATTCAATGGAAAAAGGACAGTCTTTTCTTCAAACGGTGCTGGAACAGCTGGACAGCCACATGCAAAAATATGAATCTAGACACAGACCTTACATCTTTCACAAAAATTAACTCAAAAGGAATCACAAACCTAAAAGTAATGCAAAACTATAAAATTAGAAGATAACATAGGATAAAATCTAGGTGACCTTGGGTGTGGCAATTTTTTTAGATACAACACCAAAAGCATGATCCATGAAAGAAAAAATTGATAAGTTGGAGTTCATTATAATTTAAAAATTTTGCTCCATGAAAGGCGCTGTTCAGAGAATGAAACAAGCTATAGCTGGGAGAAAATATTTGCTGAACACATATCTGATAAAAGATTGGTATCCAAAATATACAAAGAACTCTTAAAATTAAAACTCAGTAAGAAAATAACCCAATTACAAAATGAGCAAGTGATCAGAACAGATATCTCAGCAAAGAAGATATAAAGACAGCAAATCACATAGGAAATGATGCTCAACATCATGTCATTAGGGAATTGCAAATTAAAACAACAATGAGATCCCAGTACGCACTTATTAGAATGGCTAAAATCCAAAACAGTGATATCATCAAATGCTGGTGAGGATATAGAGCAACAAGAACTCTCATTAATTGTTGGTGAGAATGTAAAATGGTTCAGGCACTGTGGAAGACATTTTGGCAGTTTCTCACACAACTAAACATACCCTTACTATACAATCAAGCAATTGTGCCCCTTAGTATTTACCCAAATAAGTTGAAAACATGTCTACACAAAAACCTGCATACAAATATCTTATAGCAACTTTATTCATAATTGCCAAAACTTGGAAGCAACCAAGATGTTCTTCAATAGGTGGATGGGTAAACAAACTGTAGAGTACATCCATACAATGGATGGAATACTATGCAGAGATAAAAAGAAATGACCTATCAACCATGAAAAGACATGGAGGAACCTTAAAAATATACTGCTGGGGCCGGCCCGGTGGCGCAAGCGGTTAAGTGCGCGCGCTCCGCTGCGGTGGCCCGGGGTTCGCTGGTTCGGATCCCGGGCGCGCACTGACGCACTGCTTGGTAAGCCATGTTGTGGCGGTGTCCCATATAAAGTGGAGGAAGATGGGCACAGATGTTAGCCCAGGGCCGTCTTCCTCAGCAAAAAAAAAGAGGAGGATTGGCGGATGTTAGCACAGGGCTGATCTCCTCACAAAAAAAAAAAAAAAAAAATATACTGCTAAGTGAAAGAGGCTAATCTGAAAAAGCTAAATACTGTATACTTCTAACATATTCTGGAAAAGGCAATACTATAGAGAAAGTAAAAAGATCAGTTCAGGGAGTGGGTAAAGAGATGAAATGGTGGAGTACAAGGAATTTTTAAGGCAGTGAAACTATACTATATGACACAGTAATGATGGACACATCATATATATTTGTCAAAACCCATAGAATGTACAACACAAAAAGTGAACCCTAATGTAAACTACGGACTCCAGTTGTTAATAATAACAATGTACAATATTGGTTCATCAATTATAACAAATGTAGCACACTAATACAAGACATAAATAATCAGGAAAACTAGGGGAGGAGAGGGGTATGTAGGAACTCTGTAATTTCCAACCAATTTTTCTGTAAACCTAAAACTGCTCTAAAAGAAATAAAGCCTATTAACTAAAAAAAAAAAAAAAAAAAAAAGATAGCATGGGTTAAAAAATACAGTGTTGGGAGAATGGATGAGAAATGGGCCAGAGCAGATGTGGGAAGATTAGTTAGGAACCTATTACAGTACAGTCCAACCTAGGGATGATGGTTTTTTGGGTTGGATGATAACAGTGGGTAGAAAAAAAATGGTGAGGATTTGAAAAGCCTTTAGGAGGTAGAATGGATAGAGGATAGGACTTGGCAATGCATTAAATGCAGGGAAAAGGAACCAAAGTGATTCCTGGGTTTCTAGCTTGGGCTAGTAGAGAGAGTGGTACCATTTACTGATACGGAAAACTGGAGGAAAAAGAGTTTCAGAGAGAAAGATACTAAGTTCAGATACCTGTGAGAAATACAATCACAGATGTTAGATAGGCAGCTATGTGGATTGCAGAAGAAAGCTATGAGCTGGGGTCATAAAGTGGGATTCCATGGCATATAACTGGTCAATGAAGTCATGAGAGTATAGAGAAAGTATACAAAAGAAAAAGAAACAAATATTTAATGATTGGCCAGAGGATAAGAAATCAAGAGACTGGGCTGTAAAGGAGCAACAGTATTTGGGAAGGAGGGGAAGGATGAAACCAAAAGATTACAATATCACAAAAATGAGAGAGAAAGCACTTCAAGAAAGAAGGCATGGTCACGTGTATTGATTGTGGATAAGAGGTAAGCGGAGGCCTAGGACACATCCACTGGATCTAGTGAGGCGGAGGTCTTGGTGACCTTAGCAAGGGCAGTCTGGGTGAGTAAACAGTGCTATGTACACACAGTACACTAAGAAATTTTTATGAAGAGGAAGGGAAATATACGGCAGCAGCTAGAGATGAGACAGGGCAGAGGTAGGGTATTTCTTTTCTTTTCACTGTTTTTTAAGACTACAAAGTCTTAAACATGTTGAAATAGTGATTAAAAAGGAAGAGAGGGGGGCCGGCCCGGTGGCGCAAGCGGTTAAGTGCGCGCGCTCCACTGCGGCGGCCCGGGGTTCGCTGGTTCGGATCCCGGGCGCGCACCGATGCACTGCTTGGTAAGCCATGCTGTGGCGGCGTCCCATATAAAGTGGAGGAAGATAGGCACAGATGTTAGCCCAGGGCCGTCTTCCTCAGCAAAAAAAGAGGAGGATTGGCGGATGTTAGCTCAGGGCTGATCTCCTCACAAAAAAAAAAAAAAAAAAAAAAAGGAAGAGAGGAAAAAGTTGAAGATAATAAAAAGATAAGGAGTCAGAGTTACAGACAGTGACAGTAATTACTCCATGACCTTTGTTTGGCAAATCAGACCTCCAAAAGAGGTTAGCCACTTCTCAAAAAAAAAAAAAATCTTTCCCTGAAATTTACATATGCTTTTTTTGCTTTTGTTAAGTGGCAAAAGGGTCCATTTGCACATGCATGAGAGTTACTCCTTTGTTCAATATTATTTCTTGAGCACTTCTACGTGAATATATCAGAAATTCATTAACACGCCATTCTAAGTCTTTTACATTCTGAGCCCAGAGAACTTCTCCATTCACAGCTCCACACAGAGCATATCACTTCCATCATTTTCATACTGCTGTACCTTCTTTATTTATGTCACCCTCTGCCTATGGCATTTTTGTCTGAGAAATCCTACCTATACTCTTATCTTCAAATCCCAGCTCAGTGTTATCTCCTTTGTGAAGTAACCCTATTCACCTCAGAGTTGATCATTTCCACCCCTGCCACCCTTCTCAGCTCTGTTTATCTGACTTTTCCCATAGTACATTTGATTATTAACTGCAGAATAATCATTCTTTTCAAGTGTAGATGGAATGTTCACCAAGATTAAACCCTAAGCTGTGCCAAAAATTAAAATGTCTCAATAAATTTCAAGATTGAAATATCAAAGATTATGTTTTCTGACAATGGAATGAAGTCAGAAATCAGTTTACGAGGTATCTGGAAAAATTAAATTTTTCCAAAGTACTGAAAAATTAAATACCACACTTCTAAATAATCTTTGGGTCAAAGAAGAAATTCTAAGGAAAATTTAAAAATATTTCAGGTTAATGAAAACATATATCCAAATTTGTGGGATGCAACTAAAGCAGTGCTTAGAAACTTATAGCTTCAGACGAATATACAAACTTCCTGAAAGACACAATTTACCCAAAGTTGCAAGATCCCAAGACTGAAAATTACAAAACTACTGAAAGAAACTAAAGATAGAAATAAGTGGTGAAATACATCAAGTTCATGGATTGAAAGACTAAATATTGTTATAATGTCAGTTCTCTCCAAACGGATCTAAGAGTCAATGCAATCCCAACCAAAACCCTACTAGGACTTTTGGAGAAACCGACAAACTGATTTAAAAATGTACACGGAAATGCAAATGACCTAGAATAACCAACACAATTTGGAAAATAACAACAAAGTTGGATGACTTACACTACCCGATTTCAGGACTTAAAATAAAGCTGCAGCAATTAAGACTGTACAGTACTGGCATGAGGGTGGACATAGAGAAGAACAGAGAATCTGTAATTAATCCTAAACTATATGATCAACTGATTTTTAACAAAAGTGCCAAAATAGTTCAATGGGGGAAGAATATCATTTCAACAAACGGTGCTGGAACAACTAGATATCTACATGGAAAAATAATAAACCCAGACCCCTACAACATATCACACACAAAAATTATTTTTAAATGGACCATATATCAAAATGTAAAAGCCAAATCTATTAAACTTCTAGCAAACAACACAGCAGAAAAATCTACATAACACTAGTAGTTTTTCATAGATTTTTAAGTATATTCTACATACATAATCATGCTGCCATTGAGCTAGGCAAATATTTCTTATACAAGACACAAAAAGCACTAATCATTAAAAAATTGATAAATTAGATGTCATCAAAATTAAAACCTTTGCTCTTCAAAAAACAACAATAACAAAATTGGGCAAAAACATCTATAATACATATGTATACATTTTTGACAAAAGACTTCAATCTAGAAGACATTTTTAAAATCTTAGAACTCAATAATAAGATAATCCAATTAAAAAATGGGCAAAAATCTGACCATAAACTTTACAAAAGAAGATATACAAATGGCCTATAAGCATGTGAATAAATGCTCTACACACCATTAGTCATTAGGGAAATGTACATTAAAACAATGAGATAACATTTTACATCCTCTAGAATGGCTAAAATTTAAGACTGACAATAACAAGCATCGGCGAAGATGTGGAAAAACTGGAACTCTCACACATTGCTGGTGTGAATACGAAACGATACAACCATATTGTAAAACAGTTCAGCAGTTATAAAAGTTAAACATAGATTTACCATATGACATATCAATTCCACTCCTACTTATTTAACCAACAGAAATGAAAATATATGTCCCCAAAAAGATTCATATATAAATGCCCACAGCACCTTTATCTGTAATAGCCCAAAACTGGAAACAACCCAATCAATCAACAGATGAATGAATGAATAAATTGCAATATATCTACACAGTGGACTACTATCCAGTAATAACAAGGAGCATACTACTACTGCACTCAACAACAGAGGAAAATATCAAAAACATTCTGCTGAGCAAAACAGTAAACACAAAAGTGTATTCCATACTACATTTATGTGAAGTTGGGGCTGGGGGAGATTGACAGCAGAGGGAACTTTCTGGGGTGATGAAATGATTGAGATGGTGGTTACATAAGTGTACAAATTTGTTAAAACTCATCAAACTGGACATTCAAAACATCCGCATTTTGTTATATTTAAGTTACATCACAAAGTTGATTTTTAAAAAGAACTGAACAAAGTATTCCCACTGTGAAGAGAATACTGGACCGGTAGTCATGAGATGAGATCTGCCCACTATCTAATGTGTGACCTTGGGCTAGTCACTTAATATCCCTGGATCTAAGCCTCTTCAAGAGCAAGCTTAAACTACTAAACTTCCTTCCAATCCTGATATCTACAAGAGTAAGAAAATTGCAGAAATGGAATACTAAAGGAAAATACACAGGCTATAAATCCACAGGTGGAGTTTTGCTTATGGAAATGTCATGGTTGAAGAATCACAGAGGTTAACTGGACTTTTTTTTCTATAAGTAGGCCTTTGAGTAAACTGCACATTAACAGGAGTAAATAAAAAATTACAGCAACAACAGCTGTCTCTGAAAACCCTAACGATCATAATGGGAACTTGCCTGGCTTGTGTTGTAGGAACATCCAATTTTGGAACTGGTTGCCAACTCAAAAAACAAAAAACTCAGACCCTAAGGAATTTTAGGAGAGAAAATAACAACACATATAAAAACACATAAAGGACAATCAAATCTGAACAAGGCTAAGAACAAGATAGGAATTTTCCACCACTGAGCAGGAAAAATTTACACACACACACCCACACACACACACACACACAATGACTATTTATTTAAAAATGAGTGGGGCTACTGCGGCCTAGTTAAGTTCGGCATGCTCTGCTTCGGCCGCCTGGGTTCAGTTCCTGGGTGCAGACCTACAACACTCAGCAGCAGCCATGCTGTGGCGGCAATCCACATACAAAATAGAGGAAGACTGGCACAGATCTTACCTCAGGGCGAATCTTCCTCAGGGGGGAAAAAAAAATGATTGGGACTATACATACAATGAAATATTATTCAGACTTAAAAAGGAATGAAATTCTGATATATGCCACAACATGGATGAACCTTAAAAACACTATGCTAAATGAAATAAACCAGACACAAACACATAAATATTATATGATTCCACTTGTATGAAATATCTAGAATAAGGGAAATTCACAGAGACAAAGTAGATTACAGGTCAGCAGGGAGCTAGGAGATTGGGAGAATGGTGGGGTAGGGGGGCTACTGCTTAATGAGTACAGAGTTTCTATTTGGGATGATGAAAAAGTTTTGGAAACAGTGGTGATATTTGCGCAACATTGTTATTGTAATTAATGTCATTGAATTGTACTCTTAAAAAGGTTAAAACCATTAAAATTTTATACTACGTATATTTTACTACAATAAAAATCATTGTGGCTGCTCAGTTTCTTAGGAAGTGCTATGACTCAGCAACATTCAGAAAGGCCCGATTCTTCTTATCTACAGAGGTTACTAAGGTTTCCAAAAAGAAATAAAGGAACCAATTTATCTCCACTTTTACGTCAGAACTAGAACCCCTTTAGAACCACAGTTCTACTTCAAGCTACCATTCCTTTTAGAGCCCTGAGCACAGGCTACAGTTTGCTTGAATCATTATACCTTTGAAACCACCTGTCACCAGCATTTTACACAATTGGCCATGTCCTTTTCTTCTGAAAAATCTTCTTCTCTTGATTCCACTTTCTTCTAATTTTCTTCCTATCTAAATTGATGACCTTGACAAGAGAAGTTTTGATAGAGTGGGTGTTGGTGAAAACATGAGAAGAGAAAATGGAGGCAATGGTACAGGATATAAATAGCTCTTTCTGGTTATTTCTGAAATAATATCCTTGAATAGGTATTTCGTATAGATGCAGAAAGGTGGATTGGGTAGTGGGAGAATGTGAAAGTTCTCTTCAGGTTGCTTCTATTTTCTTGAGTGAAAAAAGCACAGTTGCAGCTGTGAGTGAGGAAGGAGAAGGGGGTGTTGAGGGATAAAGACAGAGAAAAGGTGTGAAACAGTTTCCCAGCCATCAAGAAATGTGGTCTCTTTAAAAACCCAAATTTTATCATGTCCCTCTCTTGATAAAACCCTTTACTCCTTTTTAAAAAATGAAGTACACTACATTAAACAATTTTCTCATAACTCCCGGTCACACGTAGAAATGCCTTCTTTAGTCAGAAACGAAGTGGCGGAGTTATACCTGTTTGATACGCACACAATCTCAGTCGAGCCCCAAGACTAAATGGTAGACCAGAGTGACTTCTACCGCTCTGGAAGTTACAGCAATATCTATCACAAATTAGTGTAACGACTGTGAGATATAATTTTATATCTATTTTACCCACAAACTCATTTTTAATTAGAAAGAACTAGGCAATAAGCACTGAGGACAGTATAAGTGGTACATCCACAGCTACATTACACGTGAGATGCTATAAATATTTGTCCATTACCAAATAAGAAATAAAGTAATGCAAGTGAAATCTATAATAACGATATTCATATCAATAATATTAAAATCTATACATTCTAGGCATCATGATTTTACTAGTAAAATAAGACTTAGTTATGCTTTTTTTCCAAAAGTATATGCTTGACTGCTTCATTTATATTACCTAGGAAGTGAAGGTCTAGAAAACAAATCAAGACTTTATTTCTTCAATAAAGTTCAATTAAAAATTAAACATATTGGGCTTGGCCTGGTGGCGCAAGCAGTTAAGTGCGCACGCTGTGCTGTGGCAGCCCGGGGTTTGCTGGTTCAGATCCCGGGCACACACCGACGCACTGCTTGGCAAGCCATGCTGTGGTGGTGTCCCATATAATGTGGAGGAAGATGGGCACGGATGTTAGCCCAGGGCCAGTCTTCCTTGGCAAAAAAAGAGGAGGACTGGCAGATGTTAGCACAGGGCTGGTCTCCTCACAAAAAAAAAAAAAAAAAAATTAAACATATTTATTTTTCCTTATAACATAGCAATTTCCTAAGCTCTTTATATGACTAATTTTATTAAAACCAAGATTATAAACAGAGTAATGGCCCAAATGACCACCAAACGATGAATGGATAAACAAATGTGGTATAGCCATACAACAGAATATTATTCAGCCATAAAAACGGATGAAGTATTGATACATGGTACAACATGAATGAACCTTGCAAGCATTATACGAATTGAAAGAAGCCAGCCACAATAGGCCACATATTGTATGGTTCTATTTATATGAAATGTCCAGAACTGGCAAATGTATAGAGACAGAAAATAGATTACTGGTTGCTAAGGACAGGGACATTGGGGGAAATGAGAAATAACTGCTAATGGGTACAAGAATTCTTTTTAGGGTGAAGAAAATGATCTCAAATTGATTGTAGTGATGACCGCACAACCTGTGAATATACTAAAAACCACTGAATTGTATACTTTAAATGGACAAATTTTATGCTATGATCTTTCTACTATACAAAGTTGCTTCTCACAAAGTTGCTCTTATAAACAATGATTATGAAAGCTGCCGGGACCTGTGAGATTCAGAATGTTAATGTAGTTGAAATATGTTGTCAAACAAACCTAGAATAAAAACCAAGACTAATGGAATGATGTGGTATCATACACAGCAAGAACTGAAATCTAAGCACCATACTAGTACTCTAAAAAAAAAAAAAAAAAGTATTTTTTAATACTGCAAAAGGAATACTAAGATAAGAAATTGAAAAAGCCTAAGAACCACTGCATAGTTTGTCTAAAATTATAGCTTAGAATACAGATATGATGACAGTGTCCATTTGAATCAATTAGTGGAGATAAAAATGGGCAGCAGGCTTTATTCTAAACTGTGGCATTGGCTAACAGAACTTTCTAGGGTGACGACATGGTCTATATCTCTGCTGCCTAATACTATATCTATTAGCCACACATGAAATGTAGCCAGTATGACCAAGAAAATAAAATTTTAATTTTATTTAATTTTAATTAATTTAAACTCAAAAGACACACGAGGGTAGTGGCTACCATATTGGACAGTGCAGGTCTAGAGAAAGGAAGATAATGCATTCTAGTGAGTCTATGCACAGGTTACAGAGATAACAAAAAGAGTAGGGTATAATTACCAGAAAGGCCCAAAGCTTGAAAGTTGGGGCTCATTTTATAGCCCAGAGACCTGAGGGTAATAAAGACAGGTAGTGTCTAAAAGACACTGTTGAATGCTTAAAAATTTAACTAAAAATTTAACTATCTTATGTATGTTGCACAACAAAGGGACCAAAGTCTTGTTGTAAGCATCAGCTGATGTAGTTTATATAATATACTGTTTATATTAGTTTATATTATATAAGTTTATATAATAGTATATAAATGTAACATATCATACTTTTTATTATCAGGATAGACCTGGAGAAGACACAGAGCAAGGAAAATGGGGACATTTTTTGAAGGGAAAAACCTCACTTTTCTCATTTCCAGATAATTCTTCTGTTTATCCTCAAGGGTGGAGACTGTGTTCTACTAGGTTTCTCTCCTGCGCCAAGCACAATGCCTTGCAGGTACTCCATAAATGCCTGCTGACCTACTAAAGTAAAGAAACACTTTACTGAGTTTCCAAGCCAAGTAATGAAAGAAAAGAACTTGAGAATAACCCACAGGTGAGACTGGGAATTCCCAAGTATGGGGAACACATCCCATGTCATCAAAAGAGCCCAAAATAATCATGACATTTAAGTCGACAATACTATATTAGTCATTTCCACAGAAAGTTCTCCAACTACTTATTTAAAATATTATTACTATAGTACTTTGAACTAAAGTAATTTTCATCTAAGTTGCTTAAAGCACTTGATTAGTAACCATTAATTAAGGTTCCATACTGTAAAAAGTACAATTTCCATTTTGAAAACACAAAAACCAAGGCACTGAAAGTTAAATAACCACGATTAAAAGATGAAAATAAGAAAGTAAAAAGCCACACTTTTTTTACTCTATCCTAAGTAAATCTGAAAATATATTTCCACTAATATTATTTCTTTATATCTACTGAATCAAAATTCATTATGGGAGACTAATGTTCTAAATGCTTAGTTTCAGAATACAGACAAGAAACTTGACAAACTCCTTTTTCAATCATAGGCTTCATTAACAATGTTCTGTAACCATAAAAGGTTCACATTCCCAAGAAGTTTGCTCCTTGAAGGTAAATTAATTTCCTAACTCCACAGATAATTCAACTCAAAACAACATCATGGGTACAATACAGTAAACCAAAATCAAAATCAAGTCCTTTGTATCCCAGTCAATTTTATATATCACGAACCATGATAAATGTCAACTAAGGGAACCAGTATCTTAAAAATAGGAAAAAGTCTAAGATGACCAGTCCAACCACTCATTTCACACTTTAATCCCCTTTGGCTGAATATTTCCAATGATTGATATTGTTGATGTAAAGGCACAAAGGCATGTTCAGCCAAACTGTCTCCTAGAGAGCACATGAAAAAGATGTAAGAAAGGTTAAAGAATTATTTGAGAAAAAAAGGAAAAATTTACCATTGCTCCTTTGGTGTTACCCAAACAGTGATGACCAGGTATCCTCCAGCTTAACTTAAAAAAAAAGAGAGCTAAAATTGTGGTATGTTTCCTTGCTTCAGGGGAATTGTGGACCCATCCCAACTGAGCAGATAAACAGATATCAGTGATCAGTGTTTTACTTCACAATTATTAACTATATCAAGAGTGTCACAAGTTGTCTCAAGGTAAAAAAGTCCATAAAACATCAGCCCAAATTATTCCAAATCTTGCTGATAATCACATTATCTGGGAGAATTTTTTACTTCCTAATGTATGTATCCAGGCTCCATATCAGACCTACCAAATCAAAATCTCCAGGGTATGGGGCCAGGTATCAGTATATTTTAAAGCTACCTAGATGATCCATTCATTGATTCATTCAAAAAACATTCACTGAGCATCTAGGTACCAGGTACCATGCCTGGTGATGAGGGTGCAGCGGTGAAGGAAAACAGACATGGTTTGGACCCACCCTTGTGGAACTTAGTACAGGGACGAGAGAGATATAATAAAGAGCCAGGTGGGGATGGTGGCAAACTGGAAAGTGCAGCTCCTAAAAGGGGGCATCAGCTTTACTATTTCAGTTGAATGTTTTTATGTAGGAATGCGTAACTGATATTGCTATATGTGACTTTTCAAGAAAGCAAGGAAAAAAGGGAAAAAAAAATCTAAGACAAAATATGACAAACAACACAAAATAAGATGAAGTAAATGAGTTCAAATATATCAAAAATTACAATAAATGGAAACAGCTAAAACATGCCTATTAAAAGACAGACTGTCAGATGAGATTAGAAAAAGAGAGAAATAATCTAGCAACATATTGTTCACCTAAATACACCTAAATACAAATAAATACACCTAAAACAAAACAACACAGAAAAGTTTAAAATAAAAGGATGGAAACATACATGCCAGGAAAATACAAATGAGAAGAAAGCCAGGGTAACAATGCTCATATCCAAAAAAGAGAGAATTTAAGAAAAGCAATATTTGGGGCCGGCCCAGTGGTGCAACCAGTTAAGTGCGCGTGCTCTGCTTCGGCGGTCCAGGGTTTGCGGGTTCGGATCCCGGGTGCGCACCAACACACCGCTTGTCACGCCATACTGTGGTGGCGTCCCATATAAAGTAGAGGAAGATGGGCACGGATGTTAGCCCAGGGCCAATCTTCCTCAGCTAAAAGAGGAGGATTGCCATCACATGTTAGCTCAGGGCTGATCTTCCTCACAAAAAAAAAAGAAAGAAAGAAAGAAAAGCAAGATTCAAAATGGTAAAAAATTCAAAAAATAATAATTATGAACTTGCATGCACCAAACAATATAGGGCTCAAAATAGAACCTCAAATATTTTAGCTAAAACTAAAGCTGTCAGAATTACAAAGTGAAAATGATAAATTCTTAGTCACAATAGGAAATTTTAAAGCATCTCCTTCAGAAACTCATAAAACAAATAGACAAAAAAATTAGGATGAAGAATGTCTGAATACGATGAACAAGCCAAATGGAACACATACACACATACACATATACATGCTTACATGGGACACATGGAAAAGTAAAACATTTCACCTTTCTAAGAGTAAGCATAATTTTTAATTAGCAAAGCAAAAATTAGAGAAACTGAAAAACCAAGAAACTTCAAGAGATGAAGAGCAGAGAAATGAACAGCTAGGAATCCACCAGACATAAGGCTTTCAATGATGGCAATAATTTAGATGTCATAGCAAAATATTCAGATAATTCTGTCCTTTCCCGAAAGCTAGTCATTCCTTCCACACATATAAAAATAAGGGAGGGGCTGGCCCGGTGGCATAGTGGTTAAGTTCGTGTGCTCCGCTACAGCGGCCTGGGGTTCGCAGGTTTAGATCTCGGGTGCAGATCTACACACCACTCATCAAGCCATGCTGTGGCGGCATCCCATATACAAAATAGAGGAAGACTGGCACAGATGTTAGCTCAGGGACAATCTTCTTCAAGCAAAAAAGAGGAAGATTGGCAACAGATGTTAGCTCAGGGCGAATCTTCCTCACCAAAATAAATAAATAAATAAATAAGGAAAAGGCTAGAAAATTTAATGAAACATTTACAAAAAATAAATTATAATAAAAAACTGGAAATAATGTGATGTCTGTCCATAAGGGGAAAAGCAATGTCATGTTTTCATTAAAAAGGCTATCTCTGAAGTCAGCTACCTGGCTTCACATCCTGGATCCATTACCTATGTGTTGCACAATCTTGGGAAAGTAGCCTCACATATCTCTATGCTTGTTAGCTCATCTATAAAATGGGGATAATAATTGTACCTACTTCATAAGGTTCCTGTGAAGATTAAATGAGGTAATAATATATGTAAAGAGCTTAGAACAATGCCTAGCACATTGCCAGCTTTCAAAACTGTTAGCATGCCATTAAACACAAGAGGCAGCTCTGTGTATACTAATATGTAAAAAGATGTCCAACACGCATTATGGTTTTAAAAAAGTAGCTGCATGAAAACATTTATATACAAAATGAATATGTATATAATAAACATATATGTCTGTGTATACACACAAATTTATCTAGAAGAATACACAAATTGTTAAGTTACCTCTGGCGAGCTGGGCAAACATTTTGTTTCTGTATTGCATGAATTTTTTGTCAGAGCCTATACTACTTTTATAAATTTTAAATTACAAAAACATAAAAATCATTTTTCACAACCCATTTATTTTGCCACCATAATCCCAAAACATTAAGCCCCATAGAGTAAACTGTTATTCACACAAATAATTTGGCTTGATCCATCTCTACATTCATTCCCCTGCCCATAAAACAATGGTTCTCAAACCAAGCTCCGAGGTTACCTTGGTATTTTACAGGCTAGAATGAGCATCAGGGCACCAAGATCCAAAAATAATAGCTTCTCCCAAATCACAGAAATACTTGAATTAATAAAGACAATTCCCTCAAATCCATCTGCTACACTTTTGCTACTGGCAGATGATGAAACAAATTAATGACAGGCAAATTTAAAATAACACCTATTTACAAGGAGTTGATTAGGCTTAATTCTATAACTTTTTCATGGATGTGTATGCTTACAGTGATTTTATATTATATAGATACAATAAAGTCATTCTCTGCTAGTAAAATTGTTTCTAGTTTATAAGACAATTTATCATGCATTCCTTAACAAGCATAGTGGTTCTATCCCTTGAATAAATTTGATAATCACTGCTCTGGGTTTACCTATGAAGACCCAGCAGGAAAACTATAAGGTAGATATGGTGAGAAAATGCATATTTTGTTTAACTGTCCTTTAAAAGATATTTCATGACTCTAGACCCTTAAAGAAAGCAAATACTATCTGAAGGAGTCTATTATTAGAAATGACAGCTAACAATTACTAAGCATGAACTATGTGTCAGGGACTATACCAAGCACTTCACATGTACAATATCATAAAATCCTCATAATAATTCTATCAAGTAGACATTATTCTTATGCTATTTCCTTCTGATTAAGAAAGTGAAGCACAAAGAGGTTAAGAAATGAGCTCAAAGTCACATAGCCAATGAATAGGCAGAGCCATTAAAAAGTAGGTGGCACCTAAGTCTGTGGAGGCCACGGAGCAGTAAGTGATTATCATATACAAAATAAGATTCTGAGAGATGGTGTGACAAAATGAAAAGAGTGCTGGATTGGATACAAGCAGACCTAAATCTGGATTCCAATTCTCTCACTTAGTAGCTTTGAGACTCTCTCTGGCTTCAGCTGCCTGGTCTGTAAAATAAGGCAATGCTAGCTAAAGTGGTCCTAATGTAATTTCAAACTCTAAAATAAAATTGCTAAATATATATCTTAGTACTGATAAGGCAGCCAAAGCAACTGAATAAAAATAAAGTCTAGATAACAGGCCCAGGAAAGTGTTCTAAAAGAACCTTCTATCAGAGTGGTTCTCAATTTCTGATACAGAGAACAGCTGATTCACTGGGGTGCCTGTTAAAAGTCCCAAGCCCTTCCCAGGCGGCCAAATTAGATCCTGTAGGGGGAGGATCTGGGACTCCACGTTTTAACAACTCCTTAAGTGACTGGTATGCACTCTGCATTTGAGAATTACCACTCGTAACAGGAACTTGGAGTTGGTGTCCACTGACTTAGGTATTAGGGAGAATCCAGCTCAGT
Source organism: Diceros bicornis minor (assembly GCF_020826845.1). NCBI lineage: Eukaryota > Metazoa > Chordata > Mammalia > Perissodactyla > Rhinocerotidae > Diceros > Diceros bicornis. The sequence continues at coordinate 10,951,588 of NC_080755.1, read as the reverse complement.
GTAAACAATCTATTCTACCCCTTATGCTTATTTTTTTTTTTGTGAGGAAGATCAGCCCTGAGCTAACATCCATGCCAATCCTCCTCTTTTTGCTGAGGAAGACTGGCCCTAAGCTAACATCCGTGCCAATCTTCCTCCACTCTATGTGGGACGCCACCATAGCACGGCCTGACAAGCGGTGAGTTGGTGCGTGCCCGGGATCAGAACCCAGGCCGCCAGCAGCAGAGTGCACGCGCTCAACCACTACGCCACGGGGCCAGCCCCCCACTGATGCTTTTTGAAGTTAAGAATTCTTTAAAATTGCTTAATTTAAAAAAAATAACAGCTTTCTTAAGATATAATCACGTACCATACAATTCACCCATTTAAAATGCACAATCCAATGGTTTTTAGTATATTCACAGAGTTATATAATCATGACCACAATCAATTTTAGAACATTTTCATCAGCTCAAAAGAAACCCTATCCTCTCCCCTGCTAGTAGACAACCATTCATCTACTTTCTGTCTCTACAGATTTACCTATTTTGGACATTTCATAGAAATGGAATTATACAATATGTGATCTTTTGTGACTGGCTTCTATCACTTAGCATGTCTCAGTACATGCTCCATCCATGTTGTAGCATGTATCAGTACTTCATTTCTTTTTACTGCCAAATAATATTACATTGTATAGATGTACCACATTTTATTCATCCATTCATCAGCTGATGGATATTTAGTTGTTTCTAAAATTGCCTGATTTTAATAGAGAAAAAAGGAGATTACATAAAAAATTTTTGCATTAAGATTTTTCCTGATAAATATATCAACATACTCAATCTGTTCACCATAGTAAATCTTACTCCAATGTAAAAAATGTACTACTTACAGTTAATAACTTACTTTCACAAGTTATTTATTGATATTAAAACAAATAGGCTACCAAAATGTGAATATGATTATTATCACATGTTTAATAGAGGACGTTTTTATTTCTAAACCAAATCCTGTTTCTTTCAAAACCAGTTGTTAAATTCTGATTCTGCCACCAGAGGTTATGGCCTCTGTACTGGAAAATGACTGACTTCACTTTCCAGTCCACACCTGCTCTCCTTGTTTCACTTTGTTTATTCTCCATGGACTTGCTCCAGTCTACGTCACAGACCTCACTTCTTTCTACTCCCTTTCTTACTTGTCTAACGCTGACCTACTAATTGTCCTTACAGGCAAATCTGTCAGCTTGTGGAAGCACTTCTATTCAAAACTCCGGAAAACTACACTGATTGCCCTAAGTCTTTTTTTTTTTTTAAACTTAGAGTTCTTTTACTAAGCTTTCAATTTAAAACTTTATCCCTGCTTCAATTTAAATTTCTTTTCCCACTTTAGATCGAGTCAAAAGTTTTCTTCTAATAGTTGACAAGTTTCAAGGCACAAACATCTTTTCCACTGGACTAAGTGTGGTTGGAGCCACATCTGTTTTGGTCACTACTGTATTCTCAGCACGCAGCAGAGAGCATGGGTAGTTATTCATACATTATTCATATTCTCTTTGAAAGAGTGAATATAAGAAATGCAGCTTAAAGTAGATTTTTATAACAGCTAACATCTATTGAGCTTATTTATATGTGCAAGGGCCTGAGCTAAACATTTTCATACATTATCTTGTTTAATTCTCATCACAGTACTATTAACTAGGTATTATGCATATTAACCCCTCTTAATTCTACAGATGAAGAAACTGAGATTAAGTACAGTGATTAGAGGTTAAGTAAGCAACAGAGCCAGAACTCAAACCCAGATCTGCCCCAAAGCCTGGGAACTTACCACTGTATAGCTCTATTCATACCGAGTCAAAGGCAACAGAACTAAAGCTGGGAACAGTAAGTGAAGAAGGAGGGACCCTCGTGACCACAGACCACACTACTCGGGTACCAAGGAAGGAGGTCCGCAGGCAGCCTACCCCTCTGAAGTTTCCGGTAGATAAGGCAGGCATACTCCTTCTGTGACTTTTCTTCAAACACGCATAAAGACAAGACAGACAAGGCATAAAAATTTCCACAATACATAAAATGTTTCCCTCAGCCCCAGGTCCTACCAAAGTTGCTCTTATGTAAAACTAGCTCATTCTGAGTGGTTCACACCTCATCATTTCTGAAGCAAAAAGCTTCTGTGCTAAATAGAAAAAAACAAAAAAGCACAACCTGAGAAGAGTCAGGGCAAGGACAGCCGCTAATAGCCCAGTGCTGGTTCCTTCTGGTTCTAATCCAGTCACAGCCACCACCTCAACACTCATTTTTATCTATGACAAAACAGGGAAGAAGGCAACAATGTTTTTTAAGGATTAAATTACCTTTTGCTACATAGAGAGTACTTTAATGCAACAATGATATTAAGTTAGCAAAATAAGTACTTTCCCATTGTCTGTTCAAGTACAATTTATCTTCATAAAGCAAAATTATACTGAGAGAGAATAGAGATCTGCAATTTTTAAAGGCTTAAATACATAGTAAATGTACTTTCAGGACTAGTTGGGATATGAGAATATTTTAATCCTGCCTCTACATCTTTGCTTTGTAGCAACTGAAATGTCATTCTAAAAGGTTATCTCCTAATTTCTGAACAGGTTATGTTCCCAAGTTCCCTTTCAATGCAGTCTGAAAACTAGAAATTAATTTCTCCCATGGAAGAACAGTTATCCAATGTTCCAATATTAGGCCACAATAGACTATTTAAATTGAAAATACAGTGCAAAAGTTGTCTGAGCCTCAAAGCCACCCTATAACCCTCTGAGCCCTGAGCAAGGAGAAGGGGAGCATCAGCACCCACGTGGAGGTCTCAAGAGCTCACTGTGAAAAGCAGCAGCGAGTAAAGAAAGGCGTGAGGACTCCCCAAGGAAGCCATTCTCAACATGGCAGGCAGGAGCGCTGCAGCTTCCTGGGCCAGACAGGGCAGAAGGGCGCTCTTTCTTGAGTTGAGGACCTCCTAGCTGCATATGTTACTGTCTGTAGTTCGTGAAATAGGTTATACAACTCTCATGATTTCTTTAGCCTTACCATAAACTCACCGGGGAGAACTTAGCCAAAATAACATCTATAAACAATATATAACCATTTATTATCACCTTTATTTTTACAGATGGGAAAAGAGAGACTCTGCAAATTAAGTTATTTGCCACATGTCACAAAGCCAGTGAGAAAGCAGTAAACCAAACAGACAAAAAACCCTGCCCACCAATGCAGACATTCTAGAATAGGGAGACAGACAATAAACAAGATTAATAAATAAACTACAGTATATTATAAGGTGCTACGTGCTATGGAGAAAAATAAAGTGTGAAGTGCTGGGATGGTGGTGGTAGCAACACGCAATTTTAAATAGGACAGTCAGTGTAGACCTTATCCCACATGGTTACCCAGGAGCAACTGGAAGGAGGTGAAAGGGTGGGTACGTGAATACATGGGGAGAGAGTTCCAGGCAGAAAGAACAGCATCTCAAAGGCCCTGAGGAGAGAGTGTGCCTGGAATGCTCTGTCAACAGCAAGGTGGCCAGTGTGTCTGAAGAAAAGTGAATAAGACAGAGAGTATGAAGTGAGAAGTAACAGAGCACTAGATCACATGGGACTGCGTCACCAACTGTAAGGACTGTGATTTTTACACTAAGGGAGATGGGGAACCACTGAAGGTTGTAAGTAGAGGAGTCACAATATGACTTATGACTAAAAATAAATGCTTCTGGCTCTTGACTGAGAATAGACTCTAGTAGAGTAAGGGCAGTAGGAAGGAGTGCTGGCAAGAAGTGGGCAGTTTCCAGTTACGATCCAAAAGAAAAACTGAAAGCATCTGCCAATAGATTGATGGTTAAGTTTTAGGAATCAAAGATGATTCCAAAGTTTCTGTCTTAATCAGATATGGAAGACTTTAGGAATAGCAGGTTTGTGGGGGTGGAGAGGATCAGGAATTCAGTCTTAGGCAGATTAAGTTTCAGATGCCCATTAGATATCTCAGAGGACCAGTAAATTGGTAGGCAATTTCAGGGGAGCAATGCAGGTTGCAGATATCAAGTTGTAAGGCATCAGCACAGAGATGGTATTTAAAACAATGAGGCCAGATGAGATCACTGTCCTAGATTCAAGAGGTTAAGTATAGAGAAAAGAATTCACCAGGATCTTCCTTTTTCTGAGATAATGAAGAATTGTCAGCAGTTTGAAGTTATTTACTGAAGATTCATTTGAAGAGCTCTTTAAATGTGTAAGACTAATAATCTGTTAAACCAACATAATATAATCACATTTTAGACAAATGAATAATCCCATTTTTCATTCATACATTTCTTCTTTCAAGAGCAAGATTCTTTTTGTATGTTTGATCAGAAAAATCAGAAGATCATTTCTAAAAGTGAGTTTACAGATCATCTAATCCAATCCCTTGGTTTTACAGAAAGGAAGATGAAGGTGAAGACAGGTTAAACGACCTGCCTGAATTCATACAACCAATCACTGGCAGACCACAATACTGCTCTGCAGATTCCAAACCCAAATTCCCTTCCTTCCACTCTATCATTATGGCTTTTTCTGATGGAGGAGTTCCAGCTAGTCTTCTTGCAAAGCCGTGGTTCCCAGCCTGTATCTATCTTCACAGACTTGATCATCATCCACTCTCACCACAGATGGCAATAACTGCTGATTTACGGAGAGGGTAAAGTGGCTGAAAAAGCTCCTCAGGGGACTCTGCCACAGAAGGAAATAAGACATAAGACGCCTTGCCTGAGAGAGTTTATAGTCTAGTGGGAGACACACTTCAGAAAGCATGCAATTAAAATACAACAGATTGAGCGCTTCTAGGAGTAAGTACAAAATGCCACCTACAAAGCACATTGGAAGGGCAACTAATCCAGTCTGGGGAAACTTCCAAGAAGAAGGAATGGCTAAGCTTAGGTTTGAAAAATGTGTATTACCTGGGCAAAGTGGGAAGTGTGTTGTGAGCAGAAGGAACACTATTGCAAATGTCAGGAAGTGAAAGAGAAGATGAAGCTTTCAAAGCCTTAAAAGTAAATCAATAATAACAAAGTAAAGAATAGGAAGGGAAAAGGGATGAAGCCAGAGAGGTGTGCATGACCAAACTCACTCTGTTGAATGAATAAATAAATAGCCTAAATATTGAGCAATGAGGGCTTGGTTAAATAAATTATAGTATATCCATACAATAAAATACCATGCAACCATAAAAAATGATGCTTAAATATATTTGATAACATGGAAAGTGTTCATTAAAACAAATATCTATCAGGCATCTATTATTGCACTGAGCTAATTAGGTGATAAAATTGGGTTACAAACCAGTATGTTTACATGTGATATAACTCTTCATGAAAAACATACACACGTCCATAGGAAAAAATAAGACTACAAAATGCTAACAGCTATTATTGCTGGGGAATGGGGTTGCAGGTGATTTTTCTTTTTCTTTCTTTGCTTATCTTTATTCTCTAACTTTCTCTTCTTATTACAAAAGTTACTATAAACAATCCAAAGTTGTAGATTAGAATCTCTTCCATAGGGCCGAGGGTGGTTAAAGAAAGCTACATATGTTACTTGTCCATCACAGGGTCTGGCAAATGGCAGACCTCTAGAGTTGTGTGTGTTTTTTAAACACTCATCTGACTAACCTTTATTGAGTGCCTGCTTTGTACCAGCCACCAAAATATGGATACACAGATTAATGAGGCACAGCCCTTGCCCTGAAAGGACTCAAAGTCAAGTGGAGTAAACGGACATGCAAGTAGAAAGTACGACATGGCAAGGGAAATGTTAATAGAGATATTAAAAAGTACTATGGAAGTACTGAGGACAGAGACTTGCGTGGAAATGTGAGAAATATGTGACAAGTGCACCACTTCAGGCATTGTAGAAGCTGCTTTTTAATATCTGCCTCACATATTCCAGTGAGTTACATTTATCCCACATCACCTTGACCTACTTGCCACAAGAAGAAAAGGGGAGGGGAATTGCGGGACCCTGCACCAATTATACAAACTGGGCTCACAGCACAGTACTGATGTGCTAAACCTGCTTTACAAGGAGCCAATTGTAGGAACTACACAATGACCTGCCCAAGAGATATATTATCAGATGTTCCCCTCCTGTTCTTTAGCACTCTGGGTTGTCAAGGGCAGACATGCAGTCGGGTTGGACTGTATACGAACAGGGAGCTTTCTAGTAAAGCCAAATAGCTAGAAAAGAGGAATTACTCATCTTTTAGAGAAAGAAAACAGAAATGAAGGGCAAAATAAAGGCCAGGAAAGAAGGTTCGAGTCTGCTCTTATTTCATCTGCCAAATAAACCCAAACAATAACTTTCCCTCTGCTTTCTTCTTTAAAATTAATCACCAACTATTGAAAAAGGTGCTTTAATTTCCTATACTTATTTTGACCTTTTCATTTCACAGACATTTCATTTTTCTCGTTCACCATACTATTTCTAATTTTCTTTTAAATACAGTAGGAACAATCAAATATAAAATATCAATCTGGCCACTTTGAGATTTAAGCCTTTATTACACAGAAACTTAAGAAAAAATATTTTCCCTATGAAGTTAAAAGAGAAATAGGAAATATCTTGACAGTGTAAATCACATAAGCAATTGTAATTTGAGTTTTTACCCATGTCAGATATTCACTGTGAAATTTCCTTAGAGAAATCCATGGCTCATATAAAATCTATATACTGTAACGACTGTGGCACTGGACCTAATTTAAAAACACTGTTTTGTTCACACATGGCTAATCTTAATATTTAAAATGACTGTGTCAACTCACAAAATATACAGCTGGGAGATATGATTTTTGTCATTTACTTTATAACAATTTATCACATGTTCCTTAAGAAGAGCAATGTAGATATGAGAATCTAATATCACAGCCATAGCAATGTACTGCCCTGTTAACCCTCTATGTTTCCTCCTCCACTTGTAAGAATGAGCACCCACTCAAAAGCCTGCTCCCATCCTCACCATCCTATTACTTTATTCCAGCCAATAACAGCTCTTGACAAGAGCCTTCCTGTCTGTCTTCCTTTGCTCCTTTATATAACCAGAGTACCCCAATTTCATCATTTCTTATCTCAAAACCTCTATTCATCATTTCATTTTTGCACCTTTTCTCTAGTCAGTCTTTCTGTCTCTCTCACACACACACACACACACACACACACACACACACACACACAGAGAGTTACTCTCAACCATCTGGCTTATTTACAACTCCCAAGTTAAAAGAGAGCCTACTCGTTGTGGCCATTCCCTCTTTTCTGGACCTGTGTATTGGAGCAAGCCTGAAGGAGAACTAAAGAAGCTGACAGGTCTGAAATCCCAGTGAATCAGGCATCACCACAGATAAGAGAAGCCTGTAGTGGGAGAAGGGCTGATTGGGTACTGCTTTAACCCCTATAGATAGATGTTGAAGACTCACCCAAACAGGTATGAGCCAGAACAGCTTTCCTATAAGAACCTGTCCCAAAAATGAAGGGAAAACTGTATTGCTGTCTCTGTGCCTGGCACTTCTGAACATTTGCCAAATGAAGGGTTTCATCTCAGGGCCTCCATAATAATTCAACTGCTTAAAGGAATGTTTGGCAAGAAGAAAGAGAAACTCGGCATAGTAATAATTTGCTGAGAATTAAATGCTAACAACCTTAACACTGGCTTCTCTTGCACTAAGAGTGTTCAAAAAGCAGAGTAGATATGGTCTCCACTATTTTTTTTAGATCTGTCCACCTGCCTGAAACAGGTGCTTAATTTCTTTATCCACTTTCTAGAGGGCATAATTAAATATGCAGGCTGGAGGAAGAAGAGAAGAGTGCACTCAAATGGCACAGATGACCACATGACCGCATAGCTCAATGTGTAGGTGCCTTCCCTGCCTCCAGCTCACCGCCGCCATCTGCTCGTATCCGGTATGAGACTGAACAACACTAGAGTGGAGATGTGGGTGAGGAGCTAGCCAGGACTGCACTGGCCAGCAGGGCATGTGCAGAGGCGGCAGAGATTTCACATACTTTGGATTTTTACATGAAAGGCTAGCTTGAGTCACCAAACGAAAGGGGTTATTATCTTTGACATATAAAAATTTTGAAATATATGGTATAAAATAAGAAAACAAAGTAATATCTACATCATTTGCTTCTAACATATTTTTCTTATATTCATTTGGTATAATTAATATCTTCCTAAATATACACTTTTTTAAACTAAATTAGAATTGTACCTCAATAAGATACCTCAAACCTAAAATTCCTTTCAAATTATGTTGGAAGCAATAATTCTTCAAGAATTCTCCCCAAATTCCTGGTTCTTTATTAAAAGCAATCTTTTGAATTCTGCCTAAGATCTCCTTTAGAGAGCATATAAAATTCAAATTACATTTTAAGGACCATACAGAAAAAAAAGTATACTTCTATCACCACCTGCTTTCAGGCTGTATGTCCCAACATCTCTTTAACGTAAATCATTGTTTAATGGTGTCTGTTTTTTTTAAATAACAATGAAACTTCACCAAGCCAAATTAACTATCAATTTAACAATAGTTTAAATGATAGAATAAGTTTTTAAATGCAATTATTACATAATTTTATCAATAAAATCAGTTTTAATGAAAAATATATAGTTTTAAATTATCATAATTTATCTATGTTAATAAATAAACTAAAGTAAGGTTAGTACTTTAAGATCAACAGAGCAATAACAAAAATAAGCCCATAAATTAGGCTTAGTATATATAAAGATATAGTAGATAACAAACTTTCCATTCCAAATCAGTGAAGAAAAATAGAAGAACCATGAGTTAACGTCTTGGAAAACAATAAAATAATATCCTTCACATTGAACCATCCCCAAATTTTCAGGTACAGACTTAAACATAAAGGCATACCTCAGAAATAGTGCACGTTCAGTTCAGACCACCACAATAAAGTGCATCACATGAATTTTTTGGTTTCCCAGTGCATACAAAAGTTATGTCTACACTATACTGTAGTCTATTAAGTGTGCAATAGCATTATGTCTAAAAAAGCAATGTACATACCTTAATTTAAAAATAATTTATTGCTAAAAAATGCAGACCATCATCTGAGCCTTTAGCGAGTCATAATCTTTTTGCGGTGGAGGGTCTTGCCTTAATGTTGATGGCTGCTGACTGATCAGGGTGGTGGTTGCTGATGGTTGTGGTGGCTGTGGCAACTGCTTAAAATAAGACAACAATGAAGTTTGCTGCATCGATTGACTCTTCCTTTCACAAACAATTTCTCTGTAGCATGAGATGCTTTTTTGATAGCATTTTACCCACAGTAGAACTTCTTTCAAAATTGGAGTCAATCCTCTCAAACCCTGCTGCTGCTTTATCAACTAAGTTTTTGTAATATTCTAAATCCTTTCTTGTCATTTCAACAATCTTCATAGCATCTTCACCAGGAGTAGATTCCATCTCAAGAAACTACTTTTTTTGCTCATCCATAAGAAGCAACTTCTCATCTGTTCAAGTTTTATCATGAGATTGCAGCCATTCAGTCACATCTTCAGGGTCCACTTCTAATTCTGGTTCTCTAGTTCCACCACATCTACAGTTACTTCCTCCACTAATGTCTTGAACCCCTCAAAGTCACCCAAGAGAGTTGGAATCAGGGGCCGGCCCTGTGGCACAGCAGTTAAGAGCGCGCACTTCGCTTCGGTGGCCCGGGGTTCGCAGGTTCGGATCACGGGCACGCACCAACGTACCGCTTGTCAAGCCATGCTGTGGCGGCGTACCATATAAAGTAGAGGAAGATGCGCACAGATGTCAGCCCAGGGCCAATCTTCCTCAGTAAAAAAGGAGAGGATTGGCATCGGATGCTGGCCAAGGGCTGATCTTCCTCACAAAAAAAAAAAAAAAAAAGAGTTGGAATCAATTTCTTCCAAACTCCTGTTAATGTTGATATCTTGACCTCTTCTCATGAATCACAAATGTTGTTAATCGCATCTAGAATGGTGAATCCTTTCCAGAATGTTTTCAATTTACTTTGCCCAGATCCATCAGAGGAATCACTATCTATGGTAGTTATAGCCTTATGAAATACATTTCTTAAATAATAAGACATGAAAGTCAAAATTACTCCTTGATCCATGGGCTGCAGAATGGATGTTACATCAGCAGGGATGAATACAACATTAATCTCATTACACATCTCCATAGAGCTCTTGGGTGACCAGGTGCATTGTCAATGAGCAGTAAAATTTTGAAAAAAATCTTTTTTTGTGAGCAATAGCTCTCAACGATGGGCTTAAAATATTCAGTAAATTATGCTGGAAACAGATGTGCTGTCATCCAGGCTTTGTTGTTCTGTTTACAGAGCACAGGCAAAGTGGATTTAGCATAATTCTTAATGGTCCTACGATTTCTGGAATGGTAAATGAGCACTGGCTTCAACTTACAGTCATCATCTGCATTAGCCCCTACCAAGAGAGTCAGCCTGTCCTTTGAAGCTTTGAAACCTCATTGACTTCGGCTCCCTAGCTACAAAAGTCTTAGATGGCACCTTCAACCAACCTCTCTTAGCTTCACACTGGCTTCTGCAGCTTCCTCACCTCTCTCAGCCTTCACAGAATTGAAGAGAGTTAGGGCCGTGCTCTGGATTAGGTTTCAACTTAAGGGAATGTTGTGGCTGGTTTGATCTTCTATCCAGACCACTAAAACTTCCTCCATATCAGCAATAAGGCTGTTTCACTTTCATATCATTCGTGTGTTCATTGGAGTAGCACTTTTAATTTTCTTCAAGAACTTTTCCTTTGTATTCACAACTTGGCTAACTGTTTGGCACCAGAGGCCTAGCTTTCAGCCTACCTTGGCTTTCGAAATGCCTTCCTCACTAAGCTTAATCATTTTTAACTTTTGATTTAAAGTGAGAAACATTCAAGTCTTCCTTTCACTTGAACACTTAGAGGCCATTGAAATGCCCTAATTTCAATATTATTATGTCTCAGGGAATAGGGAGGCCAGAGGAGAGGGAGAGAGATGGGGGAACAGCTGGTTGGTGGAGCAGTCAGAACACACACAACATTTATCAATTAAATTCGCCTCTTATATGGGCACGGATTGTAGCTCCCCAAAACAATTACAATAGTAACATCAAAGATCACTGACCACAGGTAATCATAACAAATAATAAAAAAGTTTGAAATATTGTGAGAATTACCAAAATGTGAGACAGAGACAGGAAGTGAGCAAATGCTATTAGAAAAATGGCACTGATAGACTTGCTCAATGCAGGGTTACCATAAATCTTCAATTTGTAAAAAATGCAGTATCTATGAAGTGCAATAAAATGAGGTATGCTTGTATTTATTTTTTAAAAGACTAGGAAAAAATGTGAAAATTTATCTGCCAGGAGTATAGGAAAGACTTCTCTTATGTTTAAGAGCAAAGAAAGGATCCACTTTTTTAATTCTGTAGGACAAAAATTACCATATATAATGTAAAAACTTCAAGAAACTGATTACAAACATTGTTAACAAGCAACAAAACAAAGAGATAAGACTTATCATAAATAATGGGCTCTTAACTAACGTGAAGATAAATATCACAACAGAAAAACAAGCAAAGGACATGAATGGATAACTAACCAAAAAAATACAAATAACCAAAACTATGATTTTTGTTGTTGTTGTTAAAAGGTTCAATCACACTACCAGAGAAGTACATATTTTTAATGTCATTTTTTGCCTACCCATTTAGAAAAATACCTTGAAATGTTGATACTCAATATCACTGAATGTTCAGGAAAGTGAACATTCTTTCACATCATTGGTAGGATCATAAATTGGCAAAATCTCTTGGGTGGACAATGGGGAAATATGTCAAGTCTAGCTATTCCTCTTCTCTGAATATTTCCTTATGATAAATTCCTAGATGTAAGATTTAATCTGTTTACCCAAGAATTATTTACATAGTCATGTGTCGCATGACGACAGGGATACATTCTGAGGAAGGCATCATTAGGTGATTTCATCAGTATGCGAACATCATAGAGTGTACTCACACAAACCAAGATGGTGCAGCCTACTACACGTATAGGCTATATGGTACTAACCTTATGAGACAGACCACCGTCGTATACGTGGCCCATCGTTGACTGAAACATCAGTCTGCAGTGCGTGACTGTAACATAAAAAAACTGGAATCCTACTGTTCTACTCTATAGGACCAGTTAAATGTACAGCCTTACAACTTAATACTATATAATTACCGTATTACCAAATATTTAATGAAATGCAAAATATTCACAATGAATTATGTGAGAAAGCCAGTTCCAAAGCAACATGTATAATTTCATGCATGTGTAATGCATTTTACACATACACACACACCACTGGAAGAATATACACTGTAATCTTATAGCCCTTATCAGGGATTGGTTCAGGAACAGGCAAGCCATAGTATGCAAGTTGATTAAAGACAAAGAAAGGTTTGCTGGGAGGACTTCTGGGAATGACTGTCTCTTCAAGTGGATAAATTTGGGTAAAAGATAAACAGGATTTCTTTAGACTATTTGAGACTTTTCTTTAAGTTTAAAATCATATCAAAATGAAAACTTCCAAAAAACTTAAACTGACTTAAATGGCAAAGACATTTATTGGCTCAATAAGAAAGTACGCAGACGTGATTGTTACTGGCAACCATCTACAACCTCAAGAGGAACCAGCTTTAGGATGAAGCTCACACTGTGGGCTATAGAGTGGAAAGACAGAAAGAACCTGGGTATTTCATAAGATTGTTGAGCTGCTAAATAAAGCCAACCCTGAAGCCCACCCCTTTGGATTTACAGCTTTTATGCCAATAAACATCCTTGTCATTTAAGTCAGTTTAAGTTTTTTGGAATTTTTCATCTCAATATAATTTTAAACTTACAGAAAAGTCTCAAAAATAGTCCTAAGATTTCCTGTATATCTTTTAACCAAATTTATCAATAGTTAATATTTTGCCCCATTTGCTTTATGTTCTCACATTCTCTCTCTCTCTCATACACACACACACACACACACACACACACACACACACATTATCTTTCTAAACCATTTGAGAGTAAGTTGCATACATCACGCCCATCTCCTCTCCAAATATTGTAGTGTTTATTTCCTAAAAAGGACATGTCTTAGATGATGACCACAGCACAATTATCAAAATCAGAAAATTTAACATTGATACAATCTAATCCACAGTCTATACTCAAATTTCACCGTCTCCAAAATACGTCCTTTATAGCTATTTTTCCTAACCCAGGATCACCCATTACATTTGTTGACATGTCTCTTTAGTCTCCTTTAATATAGAATGGTTCCTTGGCCTTGTCTTTCATGACAATGACACTTTTGAAGGATACAGGCCAAGTTTCTCGTCTGTCTCATGTTTCCCTGGGTTCTGCACACTTGGCAGGAATACCTCAGAAGTGGTACTGTTTCCCTTTCAGTGGAACAGGAGGCACATGATGTTGGTTTGTCCCAATACTGGTGATGTTAACTTTGATCACTGTGGCCAACAGACCCTGAAGTGCCCCCGTGATCCCTTCCTCCTGATGTTCATGCCCTGTGCGTTCTCCCTTGAGTGTGGGTGGGACCTGTGACTTGTTTCTAACCAAGAGAAGACAGCAAAGGTGACAGGATGTTCATGATTACAAGTATGTGATTATGTTACATACGATGTAGCTTCCATCCTGCTGGAGTCTCCTCTCCCTTGCTGGCTGTGAGGAAGCAAGTGGCCATGTTGGGAAACCGACATGGCAAGGAACTGCAGACAGCCTTTAGGAGCTGAGGGCATCCTTCAGCAAATGGCCAGCAAAAAAATTAACCTGTCAGTCCAACACGCACACGAGCAGTAAGTGGACCTTCCCCAGTAGAGCCTCCAGACAACCTAGCCGTGACTGACACCTGGATTACAGTCTTACCGGACCCTGAGTAGAGGACCCAGCAAAGCCATGCCCAGACTTCTGACTCACAGAAACTGTGAGATAATAAATGTGTGATTCTTTTAAGCTGCTAAATTTGTGGTAATAATTTTTCTGGACATTGTTACACAGCAACAGAAAATGAATACAGTCACTTAAGGTGGTTCTGCCAGATTACTCTAGTGTACTCTCTTTCCCTTTGAAATCAATACGTAATTTATGGGTAGCTCCACTGAAATTATGTCATCATCATAGTCCTCATCAAACTTTCATTGGCTAGTTTTAATAACCACTGATGATTCTCACCTAAACCAATTATTACTATGATGTTTGGAAAATGATGATGTTCTACCCATAATTCCTTCTACATTTATTAGTTGGCCACCTAGTGTAAAGAAAGACTTTCCTTTCTCTCCCATTTATTTATTCATATATTTATTTATATATCAAATATACTCATGGATCATTTTATTCCATAACAGATTTAATTCACTGTCATTATTTATTCTGATGCTTCCAGAATATTCTCAGATTTGCCCAGTATGAGCTTCTTCAAGCTAACTTCTGAGTCCTTTTGACAAATCCCACAACTTTTTTTAAACCGCCTTACAGAGGTATAATTTACTTACCATAAAATTCACCTATTTAATTCAAAGTGTACAATTTAGTGCTTTTTAATAAGTTTACAAAATTGTGCAACGATCACCACAATCTAATTTTCAAATTTTAATTTTTTATCACTCCAAAAACAAACTTCACGCCCATTTGCAGTTACTTCCAACTCCCAGCTCCAGAAAACCACTCATCTATTTTCTGTTTCTATAGATTTCCTTTTCTGGACATTTCATATAAATGAAATCACATAAGATGTGGTCTTTTGCGTCTCGATTTTTTCAAATAGCATGTTTTTGAGGTTCATCCATGTTGTAGCATGTGTAAGTACTTTGTTCCTTTTTTTTTTTATTGCAGTAACATTGGTTTATAACATTGTATAAATTTCAGGTGTACATTTATTTCTGCATAGATTACATCATGTTCACCACCAAAATACTAATTACAACCCATCACCAAACACATGTGCCAAATTATCCCTTTCGCCCTCCTCCCTCCCCGCTTCCCCTCTGGTAACCACCAATCCAATCTCTGTCTCTATGTGTTTGTTTTTTATTGTTATTATCTACTACTTAATGAAGGAAATCAGGGTATTTGACCTTCTCCTTCTGACTTATTTCACTTTGCATAATACCCTCAATGTCCATCCATGTTATCACAAATGGCTGGATTTCATCGTTTCTTTTAGCTGAGTAGTATTCCACTGTGTATATACACCGCATCTTCTTTATCCATTCGTCCCTTGATGGGCACTTAGGTTGCTTCCAAGTCTTGGCTATTGTGAATAACGCTGCAATGGACACAGGGGTGCATGTATCTTTACGCATTGGTGTTTTCAAGTTCTTTGGATAAATACCCAGCAGTGGAATAGCTGGATCATGTGGTAGTTCTATCCTTGATTTTTTGAGGAATCTCCATACTGTTTTCCATAGTGGCTGCACCAGTTGGAACTCCCACCAGCAGCGTATGAGAGTTCCCTTCTCTTCACATCCTCTCCAACACATGTTGTTTCCTGTCTTGTTAATTATAGCCATTCTGACGGGCATGAGGTGATACCTCATTGTAGTTTTGATTTGCATTTCCCTGATAGTTAATGATTTTGAACATCTTTTCATGTGTCTGTTGGCCATCTGTATATCTTCTTTGGAGAAATGTCTGTTCAGGTCTTTTGCCCATTTTTTAATCGGGTTGTTAGTTTTTTCATTGTTGAGATGCATGAGTTCTTTATTTTGGAGATTAACCCCTTATCAGACGTATGGTTTGCACATTTCTTCTCCCAATTGTTAGGTTGTCTTTTCGTTTTGTTGATGGTTTCCTTTGCTGTGCAGAAGCTTTTTAGTTTGATGTAGTCCCATTTGTTTATTTTTTCGATTGTTTCTCTTGCCCGGTCAGACATGGTGCTTGAAAATACGTTGCTATGACCCATGTCGAAGAGCGTACTGCCTAGGTTTTCTTCTAGAAGTTTCATAGTTTCAGGTCTTACATTCAAGTCTTTAATCCATTTGGAGTTAATTTTTGTGTATGGTGTAAGGTAAGGGTCTGCTTTCATTTTTTTGCATATGGCTATCCAGTTTTCCCAACACCATTTGTTGAAGAGACTTTCTTTTCCCCATTGTATGTTCTTGGCTCCTTTGTCAAAGATTAGCTGTCCATAGATGTGTGGGTTTATTTCTGGGCTCTCGATTCTATTCCATTGACCTGTGTGCCTGTTTTTGTGCCAGAACCATGCAGTTTTGGTTACTACAGCTTTGTAGTATATTTTGAAAGCAGGGAGTGTGATATCTCCAGCTTTGTTCTTTTTTCTCAGGATTCCTTTAGCTATTCAGGGTCTTTTGTTGTTCCATATAAATTTTAGGATTCTTTGTTCTATTTCTGTGAAAAATGTTGTTGGAACTTTGATAGGGATTGCATTGAATCTATAGATGGCTTTAGGAAGTATGGACATCTTAACTATGTTAATTCTTCCAATCCAAGAGCACAGAATATCTTTCCATTTCTTTGTGTCTTCTTCAATTTCTTTCAGCAATGTTTTATAGTTTTTGGTGTACAGATCTTTCACCTCTTTGGTTAAGTTTATTCCTAGGTATTTTATTCTTTTTGTTGCAATTGTAAATGGGATTGTATTCTTAATTTCTCTTTCTGCTACTTCATTGTTAGTGTATAGAAATGCAACTGATTTTTGTATGTTGATTTTATATCCTGCAACTTTACCGTATTCATTTATTACTTCTAAAAGTTTTCTGGTGGATTCTTTAGGGTTTTCTATACATAAAATCATGTCATCTGCAAATAGTGACAGTTTTACTTCTTCCTTTCCAATTTGGATCCCTTTTATTTCTTTCTCTTGCCTGATTGCTCTGGCTAGGACTTCCAGTACTATGTTAAATAGGAGTGGTGACAGTGGGCATCCTTGTCTGGTTCCTGTTCTTAGAGGGATAGCTTTCAGTTTTTCACCATTGAGGATGATATTAGCTGTGGGTTTCTCATATATCGTCTTTATTGTGTTGAGGTACTTTCCTTCTATACCCATTTTATTCAGAGTTTTTATCATAAATGGATGCTGTATCTTGTCAAATGCTTTCTCTGCATCTATTGAGATAATCATGTGATTTTTATTCTTCACTTTATTAATGTGGTGTATTACGTTGATTGATTTGTAAATGTTGAACCATCCCTGCATACTTGGAATAAATCCCATTTGATCATGGTGTATAATCTTAACGTATTGTTGTATGTGATTTGCTAGTATTTTGTTGAGGATTTTTGTATCGATGTTCATCAGTGATATTGGCCTGAATTTTCTTTTTTTGTGTTGTCCTTGTCTGGTTTTGGTATCAGGGTAATGTCGGCTTCATAGAAGGAGTTAGGGAGCTTCCACTCCCCCTCAATTTTTTGGAAGAGTTTGAGAAGGATAGGTATTAAGTCTTCTTTGAATGTTTGGTAGAATTCACCAGGGAAGCCGTCTGGTCCTGGACTTTTATTTTTGGGGAGGTTTTTGATTACTGTTTCGATCTCCTTACTGGTGATTGGTCTATTCAAATTCTCTACTTCTTCCTGATCCAGTTTTGGAAGGTTGTATGATTCTAAGAATTTATTCATTTCTTCCAGATTGTCGAATTGGTTGGCATATAATTTTTCACAGTATTCTCTTATAATCTTTTGTATTTCTGAGGTGTCTGTTGTAATTTCTCCTCTTTCATTTCTGATTTTACTTATTTGTGCCTTCTCTCGTTTTTTCTTGGTGAGTCTAGCTAAAGGTTTGTCAATTTTGTTGATCTTTTCAAAGAACCAGCTCTTGGTTTTATTAATTCTTTCTATTGTATTTTTAGTCTCTATTTCATTTATTTCTGCTCTGATTTTTATTATTTCCCTTCTTCTACTGATTTTGGGCTTTGTTTGTTCTTCTTTTTCCAGTTCCTTTAGGTGCATTGTTAGATTGTTTATTTGAGATTTTTCTTGTTTGTTGAGATAGGCCTGTATTGCTATAAACTTTCCTCTTAGAACCGCTTTTGCTGTATCCCATAAATTCTGGCATGTCGTATTTTCATTTTCATTTGTCTCCAGGTATTTTTTGATTTCTTCTTTCATTTCTTCATTGACCCAGTCGTTTTTCAGTAGCATTTTGTTTAATCTCCATGTATTTGTGGTTTTTCTGATTTTCTTTCTATAGCTGATTTCCAGTTTCATACCGTTGTGGTCAGAAAAGATGCTTGGTAATATTTCAATCTTCTTAAATTTATGGAGACTTGTTTTGTGGCCTAATATGTGATCAATCCTGGAGAATGTTCCATGTGCATTTGAAAAGAATGTGTATTCTTCGGTTTTTGGATGGAATGCTCTGTATATATCTACTAGGTCCATCTGTTCTAGTGTGTCATTTTAGGCCAATGTTTCCTTATTGATCTTCAGTTCGGATAATCTATCCATTGCTGTAAGTGGAGTGTTAAAGTCCCCTAGTATTATTGTGTTACTGTCTATTTTTCTTTTGATGTCTGTTAATAATTGCTTTATATATTTAGGTGCACCTACATTGGGTGCATAGATATTTACAAGTGTTATATCCTCTTGTTGGATTGTTCACTTGATCATTATGTAATGCCCTTGTCTCTTTCTACAGTTTTTGTTCTAAAGTCTATTTTGTCTGATATGAGTACTGCTACCCCAGCTTTCTTTTCATTGCCATTTGCGTGGAGTATCTTTTTCCGTCCCTTCACTTTCAGTTTGTGAGTGTCTTTAGGCCTGAAGTGTGCCTCTTGTATGCAGCATATATATGGGTCTTGGTGTTTTATCCAATCAGCCACCCTATGCCTTTTAATTGGAGCATTTAGTCTATTGACGTTTAAAGTAGCTATTGATAAGTATGTACTTACTGCCATTTTTTAACTTTTTTTCTCAGTGTTTTAGTAGTCCTTCTCTGTTCCTTTCTCCTTCTATACAGAATTAATGGTCTCTTTAGTTTGACCTCTGTCTGAAAGCTCTACTCTTTAACTCCCCTCTTCCCTCATTTTATGTTTTTGATATCATATCTAACCTCTTTTTTGTGCATTTGTATCCATTGCCCTCTTGTCATGGAAATAGATAATTTTTCCTATTTGTGGTCTTCTCTTTTCCCCTTAAATCAGTCCCTTTAACATTTCTTGTAGCACTGGTTTCTTGGTGACAAACTCCTTTAATTTTTGCTTGTCTGGGAAATTTTTGATCTCTCCTTCCATTTTGAATGATAACCTTGCTTGGTAGAGTATTCTTGGCTGTAAGTATTTTCCTTTTAGCAGTTTAAATATATTGTGCCATTCTCTTCTAGCCTGTAAGGTTTCTGCTGAGAAGTCAGCTGATAGCCTTATGGGGTTTCCTTTGTATGTAACTTGACATTCTCTTGCGGCTTTTAGGATTCTCTCTTTATCTTTAATTCTGGACATTTTGATTATGATGTGTCTTGGTGTGGGCCTCTTTGGGTTTATCTTGTTTGGGGCTCTCTGTGCTTCCTGTACCTGGATGTCTGCTTCCTTCCTTAGGTTAGGGAAGTTTTCATCTATTATTTCTTTCATTCATTCATTTATTTATTTATTTCCCCCCAAAGCCCCAGTAGATAGTTGTATGTCATAGATGCACATCCTTCTAGTTGCTGTACATGGGACGCGACCTCAGCATGGCCAGAGAAGCGGTACATTGGTGTGCGCCCGGGATCTGAACCTGGGCCGCCAGCAGCGGAGTGCGCGCACTTAACCACCAAGCCACGGGGCCGGCCCTCATCTATTATTTCTTGAAATAGATTCTCTGCCCCTTTGTCTCACTCTTCTCCTTCCGGGACACCTATAACACGGATGTTAGTGCGCTTGATGTTGTCCCAGAGGTCCCTTAGACTGTCCTCACTCTTTTTAATTCTTTACTCTTTTACCTGTTCAGCTTGGGGAATTTCTTCTAGTCTTTCATCCAGCTCGCAGATCCGTTCTTCTGTATCCTCCACTCTGCTTTTGAGTCCCTCTAGTGAATTTTTCATTTCCAGTATCGTATTCTTCATTTCTGATTGGTTCTTTTTTATATCCTCCATTTCTTTGTTGACATGCTCACTGAGTTCATCTATTCTTCTCCCCACATCAGTGAGCATCCTTAACACTCTTAGTTTGAACTCTCTGTCAGGTAGGTTGCTCATTTCTGTTTCATTTAGTTCCTTTTCTGGGGTTTTGTCCTGTTCCCTTACTTGGAATGTATTCCTTTGCCTCCTCATTTTGCCTCTTTCCCTGTGCTTGTGTCTACGTATTAGGTAGGTCAGCTACGTCTCCTGCTCTTGGACAGGTGACCTTATACAAGTGATGCCTTAGGAGGCATGCAGTGTGCTTCCCTCAGTTCTCAATGTTCCAGGGGTGACCCCTATGTTGCCTACATGTGTCCTTCTGTTGTGGCCTGTTTGCACTCCCTGTAGGTGCCCAGGTAGGCCGAGTTATGCTCCTGGTCAGCTGTTGTAATGCTCAGCTGTTTGTAGTTGTTGTGGGCCTTTCAGTCTCTTTATCAGGTGTGGGGAGCCCCACCACAGTTGGCTGCAAGTTCTAATACCACAATTGTGTTGCAGTAGTTCTTTAAAGTGAGTAGGCCCCCAGCATGGCACGTTGTTAGGCTCAGGGGCTTACAATTGCTATAAGCCTCCAGCCTTTAGGTCTCTTGTCATCTCTCTGAGGATTGCAGCTGGGTGGGGCTGGCCTCAGGCAGAGGAGCACCCAATTGTTTCAGGCTTTGGAAGGTGGGCAAACCCCCTATGTGCGTCTTTGAGAAGCACAAGTCTTCTGCAGCTGACAAGACCTGCCGCCCACAGGTCCACACACACAGTCAACACAGTCCTGCCCCATGTGTGTACCCCGACCTCCCGAAGCAGACCCAGTCTCTCCACGGCGGGAGCCCCACACATTCCACCACCGCCCCACACTTTCCACCCGCTCCTTGTGCACACCCTACCCCACTGAAGTCGGCTCAGTTGCCAGGCTGCAGAGAATCCAGTCACAAATCTATGCAGGCCCACAAGTTGCCTGAGGGCTTGTTGTTGGGTGGGGCCAGTCTCTAGGGTGGGCTGCCTGCCCTGGCTGAGCTGGATTAAATCGGTACTCTAGTGGGTGGGGCAGACCTGGGCTAGCAGGCCCCAGGGAGAACTCCAATGGCGTCTGTGTCAACACGCCCACACCAGGCCACAACAATGGCTGCCGCCAATGTCCCAGTCCCTGGAGAGGTCTCACCTCTCACCGAGATGCACTCAGGGCCTATCAGGTAAGTCTCTTTTCACCAAAGCACTATGCACCTTTCTTTCTGGTGATTTTAGGATGCTTTCTGAAACGGGTGAGTTTGCGCGTGGGCCCTTTAAGAGCCGGTTTTACTTACTTTGTGAACCAGCTTTTCTGGGGGTACTCCCCAATGTTTTAGTAGCAGGCAAAGTCAGATGTTATGCCACACGTCTCGATTGTGCTGGGTCCACAAAATGCCCACAGCGGGGGCGCTCCCCAGCTCAGGCCCCGCTCCTCCAGGGAGGGCTGCATACCTTTGGGCTGCTCCTGGGCGGCCGTGAAGCTATCCAGTGTTTTTTCTATCCAGAAGGGAGTTTCTGCCCCTTCCACCTCAATTAGGATTGCCCTTTGTTGCAGGAGTTCCTCTTATTCAGTTTTCAGTTCTGTCTCAGGGGTAATTTTTCCACGAGTAGTTGTAAATTGGCTGTGTCCGTGGGAGGAGGTGAGTTCAGAGTCTGCCTATGCCACCATCTTGACCTGCATTCCACTTTGTTCCTTTTTAACGGCAAATAGTATCCTATTGCATGGATATGCTCCCTCATAATATTTTGTGTACTTCCTTAGTTCTCAGCACATAAGTTGTTCTGGGTTCATCTTGTACTTTCCCTGCCCCAGCCCTGGAATCAGCCATTTCTCCAGGAACCTTGGCTACTTTTAGTGGGGAAGGCTATTTAGAAACCAAGATCTGGGTGGCTAGGTGTGCTCAGTGTTACAAGGGTGCCCCTATTGCTTCCAGGCCTCTTCAGAATGTATGTATGTGTGTGTACATATATAAATAAGTTTCTATAAACACACACATGGACACACAAATATACATACATATAAACATGAAAGGCTGAGCTACTTTTTGTTGCTTGCAGTTGAAAGCATCCTAACTCACACAGCCAGCAACATCAGAGATGAGATAAAAATCCCTTCATTTCTTTAGTTAGGAAAGAAATGGCAGTAAAAAACAGATTAAACTTTTAGTTTCATTCTACTTCATAACTCTGAAACATATACACAAAAGGCTTTGCTTGGGCCTTTTGGCAAAGAAATCTTTTCCAAGCAATGATCCTAAGTGCTTGACGTTAAATTTTTGTTTTTACTTTTCTCTCTAGAAATTTGCATACTAGGTACAAAACTATGTCTGCTGAGTTGAGTCGAGTCACTCTTCCTCCTCAATATCTATCAATTCATACACTGGCTTAGTGGATAGCCAGCGAAGGGGAACTTCTCAGTCATGTGGTACTGTGGGCTCACCCTTTGTAATTGTTATCCCACATCAAACAGACCCCAGATAAATGACAGATAAAAAATTTTTTAAATGTTTATGAGACACAGCCATGCTCAAAAGAAGATCAGCAACTCCATGGACCAGAAACAGAATAGAAAAACACAGCAACAAAAGGGATGCAGCCATGGTCTCCTGATGTCTGTATCTAGAAGCAGCCAGGAGTTAGGGACTCAGGCACAGCTGGAGACTCAGAATCAGGTGTGTTGTGTAAAGCTGGGGTAGATCTGTCCTGCCACAAAATGAGGCTGATGAAAACTCTGAGTGCTATGTAGCCTACAATTTGTAGTAAGTGGCACTGCCTGCTCAGGGACTGAATCCATGATATCTCCAATATCACTGGAGGATGAGCACTCCAAGCCACCAATATAGGCCAAAGAGTATAAGAACAGTCAACACCCTAGTTATGTATGAAGTCCTTCTGTGGGTGTCAGGAGTTCAAGAGCCCAGTGACATTGTAGGTAAACATTTTAGTATATTTGTGGTTTGCTTTTCTGGGGAAAGTTCCATATTTTTCATCAGATTTTCAATGAGCTCTGTGATCCCCATATAGTAAACAACCACTGCCCCAACATATGTGTGACTTAATACAATGTAAATCACATGATGGCCTCCAGAGTTTGCAGCACAGTGTGTTTAGTTCTGTTATTTATTTCTTCAAATGTTTGAATGCTAGACTAGTCTGTAAGCATTAGGGACACAAAAGAAACAAACACAAAGTCTCTGCTTACCTATTAGCTGGAGAAAGAGAAGAACCAGAGTGAAGTTTGTTTGTTTTTTGAACAAAAGAGAGACCAGATCATGTCACTGCTCAAAACTCTCAGGTTTCACATTCACA
This sequence comes from Diceros bicornis minor, assembly GCF_020826845.1. Classification (NCBI taxonomy): domain Eukaryota; kingdom Metazoa; phylum Chordata; class Mammalia; order Perissodactyla; family Rhinocerotidae; genus Diceros; species Diceros bicornis. The sequence goes on along the minus strand of NC_080755.1, from coordinate 10,928,150 downwards.
TTCACAGCAGTACAATTCACAAAAGCGAAGAGAGGGAAGCAACCCAAGTGACCACCAACGGATGAACAGATAAAGAAAATGTGGTGTATACATACAGTGGAATAGTCTTCAACCTTAACGAGGAAGGAAATTCTGACACATGCTACAACATGGATGAACCTTGAGAGCAATATTATGCTAAGTGGAATAAGCCAGTCACAAAAAGACAAACATTGTATGATTTTACTTATATGAGACATCTAGAGTGGTCAAATTCATAGAGACAGAAAGTAGAATGGTGGATGACAGGGAATGGGGAGTTGTTTAATGGGTACAGAGTTTCAGTTTTGCAAGATGAAAAGGTTCTGAAGATCTGTTACACAACAATGTGAATATAGTTACACTACCCAACTATACACTTAAAAATGGTTAAGAAGGTAAATTTTATGTGTTTTTTACCACAATAATAAAAAAAACCTTTATCACCTTACTTGTTTGCTAGCAAATCCTAGAGAACAAAACAAATGTCCAAACAACAAATCAGCAGTAAGAGAAAAACTCAGAAATTTGATTAAAAATATCTCATGCATTACTGATTATTGAAATGAGGAAACCTACATGTAATAATACAATTATATCACCTGTGAGTTGAATTATTCCTAGGTAAGAGGGAATTAAATATTTAATAGCCCTCAAATAAATATGTGTTGAATATATATGTCAGTATTTGTATTACTTAGAGCAGTACTAGCTGTTGTAACAAACACAGCTCTCTAGTGGTTTCTGAATTCACTGAGTGCTTACTGTGGCCGACAGGGCCCTACATGACCTGGCTCCCTGCTACCTGTATGACCTCATCTACCATCTCCCCTAGCCACACTCTCCTCCTTGATGTTCTTGGACCACCTGGGTGCCCTCTCACTGCAGGGTCTTCACATCTGCTTTTTCTTCTGCCTGGCTTATTCCCTCATATCATCCAGATCTCTGCTCAAATGTCACCTCAAAAGAGAGACCTTCTAAAATATACCCTCTCTTCTCTGTCCAACCCACCCCCTGCCCAGTTATGCTCTATCCTTTGGCCTCTTTTATTTTTCTTCATAGCACCATACTGTATAATATTTTATATACATTTATTTTTATATTGTCTATAAATAATAGAATGTAAATCCACACAACCAGAGGTTTTTGTCTGTTTTATCCTCTGTTATGCCCTTGATGCCTAGAACAGTGTCTGGCACAGGGCAGGTGATTTCTTTGTAGAAAAAAGGAAAAAGAGAGGGAGGGAGGACGGAAGGGAGGAAGGGAGAAAGAGAGAAACAAAAAGGGAGGAGAGGAAAAGAGAGGGGAAAGGAGGGGAGGGGAGGGGAGGGGAGGGGGTGTCCATATGCCTACGCAGCTCAGGGCTACTCTCCTGGTCTAGCTTGTTCCCAGAACTGCTCACCAGTAAATTATTTTCTCCCTTTAATTACCTAATTTTTACAATTAACAATGCTGATGTTCCCTTTTATTAGTACTATACACATAATTAAAAAGCTGACTTACTCTCACATCTGTTGAACAACAGAATAAAAAATAATTTTGTTAGGACATGCAACTTCCTTTTTACTTAGCTCAAGGAAAACAGATTTCAGAAAATATTTCAATTATCTGAGAAGTCATCTGATATAAGAACAGCACTGGATCTGCCAGCTTTGTCACTGTACTTGTTTAACTGTGACTCATGAACTGGTTTACACAAGAGTAAATTTCCTGGTTTCTAATTGCTTGAGTAACTTGTGACAATCACAAGGTCCTGTTTCTTGAAAATGGATTGTACTAATTCAATAACATTCATGGAAAGGCTTTAAAAGAAACAGCAGTTCATCTTTTTAGGATGGCCTGTAACTGCTAACTTGCCCTTACATCTTACATTTTTTTCTTTCAAGTCGCCTTTGATAGATGCTTTCCACCTCAACCCTATTTTGATTTTCTCTCCTAGCTGAAAATCATCCAAATCCCTAAAGAGACTGAATTTAATGGGAATCAACTAAACTCTAGTTCTTGAATTGTGGCCAGGCCCCTACGGCAATGAGCATGGCTCTTTGCCTCTCCTGTCCCTCATCTAGCGTAGTCATGGGACTGGGCTTGGGTCTGGACAGCAGAATGGAGCAGACTGCTACAGAGTCACTCATGACTAATAAGAAAGCAAAGTGTATGTTTCCATCTTTTTCACATCACAGCACCCTCCCCCACCCCACAAACCCATGATGTCTCTTCTATTGTTTTCTTACTACAAAAGCAAAACATATTGAAATCTCAGAAAATACAAGCAACCTAAAAGAACATTTACATGTATATAAATCCCAGAGGCAGTCACTGTTAACAGTTTGCTATATTTGTCCTTTTCATTTTTTTAATAAAAATTGGATCATTTGGTACCTATTTCATAACCTGTTTTATATTATAATGAACCATCTTTTCACATAAGCAATTCTATTCTATTTGTTTTTAATAATGTAGAGTCTTCTGTTGCACAACAGTTAGACATTTAAACAGATTCTACCTTTTCTCTCTTATAAACCGTGCTGCAAATAAATATCCTCTTGCGACATTTTTCACATAGTTATTTTCTTTGGAAAAGGTCCTAGGTGTAGAATTAATGGATTAAACCTATGCTCTTAGACGTGTGATATGTAATACCCAACTGCTTTCTAAAAAGTTAATTGCAATCTCTACTTTTATATTTGCATGTGAAAATACAGGTATATACTCTAGTATCTGAATTCCTTTTAACAAAGTTTTATATTAAGGTGATGGACAATACTAATAATGGTAGTAGCTGTCATCCAGGAACTGTTGTTCTAGGCACTTTTCCTACCTAATGTCTAACCATTAGGTAGGAAAACCACCCAAGGGACAGCTGGTAATATCCTCAGTTTACAGACAGGAAACTGAGGCTCAATAAGGTAACAAGTTATAAAGAAGCAAAACTGTGGATTAGTATTAGTACTCAGGTCCGTCTGACTCCAAAGCTCCCAAATGGGGCAAACAATTTTAAAGAAAATGGAGTCAACTCTAAAGAGCGTGGTGTGCTAGAGAGTTCATATCCACTATCAAGAGTCAAGGTGTCAAATATTCCAGAATTTCGCAAACTGCTTGATTAAACCTCTGAAAGCCTGAAATTGGCCAAGTGGCACTATTTATACCACAGAAATTAGTATTGTGTTTTGTGTTGAGAGCCAGTTTACTAGCACACCAAATTCAAGTACTAAAGTCTGTCTGCCGTATTCCCAGTAATCTCTCCTTGTCATTACTCTGGTAAGAAGGGCTGGCTTATCTTTTTTTCCCCTAAACAGCTGCCTGCTCCACTGTGAGGGAGGAGCTAGGGTCTGTTCCAGTCATAACTCCCACCCCTCTCCAGCACCCACAGCTGTATCACCTCATTTGCTGTGGGAGCACCAGCACCAATACCACCTTGCCTTGTAACCCCATTGACAGCAATGGGAACAGAAGCCACAGGCTCCCACAACCCATCTCTCCAGCTTGCATTCTATAAGGCTCCACATTCCCCTCTTTTAGGCCTGTTGCCCACTCCTCTCCAATTCTTGAAATCCTTCTGTTGTGTGCTCCAGAACTAAAAGTCCCCTGTATATTCAACTTCTCTGAATGTGTCACTGTCCTTCTTGCTCTAACCTAAATCTGAATCTCCGCAGAGGGCAATGTTGGTCCTGGCTGTTCTTTCTGTAATAATTCCCAAATCACTGGGCCTGGAATTGGGGAAGATGTCCTCCTTGCTTCTCACTGATGCTTATTCACCACTCTCCCTCCCTTCTCCTTAAAGCTCTCCAGCTTTGACTCTTACATCACCAGACCATACACCTACTATCCTTCCTTGCTGCTATCATCTATAAACTGCTCGGTTAGCCCCCCGATAGCTCGATGATTTTAGCTGCTGGTTTCCTGTCACTCTCCTCTCTTAATTCTTAGTGATATCAATATAACCTTTCCAACGCCCTGGCCTCTCATTTCTGTGAACTTCTCTACTCTAATGATCTTTTCCTCCACCTGACCTTAGCCACTCACTGCCATGGCAATACTCCTCATTACCAGAAACTGCAACTTTCCATCACCTCAATTTCAAGGGTCCCTCTTTTGACAACCTCCTTCTAGCTTTCTAGCTTATTCTCTCTAGTATCTGACTCTCATAACCTTTCAACCCCACCAGGACCTACAATCCACTGATCCTGTGTTCTTTTCACTCTCCCTCACCCCTCTGTTCCAACTTTTCCTTCTTAAGCAGGTTAAATTCCTAGGTCAAACATTATAATCATTTGCCCTGAAATGCCTTGCCGTTTTTTCCTTTGTACTTATTTGGCTAAATGACACACTGGTTAAATCCAACTCTTCACTGACTCCCCTGCCTTTGTACACTCAATGTGGCTGGAACAAAACAGAAAATTACACTGCCTGATCTTGCTTTAAGTTCATTTAAATTCACAATCCCACATCTCATGTGGGCCGTTAATGCTGTTCAGAAGCCACATGACATGTCCTTAGCCCATGCACTCTCCCACTGTCCTAGCTGACTATCTTCCCTCCTCTTCTCCCGTCCCCACACTCCAACAAGGACCTTGCTGCCCAAGTCACCACAAAAGCTGAAGTAATCAGAAGTGAACGTCCACAAATCCCCCACCATCACATCTAACCACCTTTTATATACACTTACTCTGTCTTCCCTCCTGTTACTCTAAATGGACTATTATCATCCCTGTGTGAGGCCAATTCCCAATTCCTTCATTTATGCTCTACCTCCCATTCCCTCAATGATAATTCTCCAGCAATTCTCTCCTCTCTATTCTGCATCAACAATTTTCCCTTCTACACTGGATCATTACTGGATCAACATACAAATATGCTGTTACTTCTTTTATCAATTAGAAAACAAAAACAAAAATAAAAAACTCTCTGGGATCCTACTTTCATCTCCAGAGATCATCCTAACTTCCCTGCTCTCCTCGGTTAGCCAGCCTCCAAGATGGCCCCTAACAATCCCCACACTTGGCATTCATACTCTTACGTAGTCCCTTCCCACATTATGTCCATGTGATCAACAGAACACAGCAGAAGTGATAGAATGTGACTTCTAAGGCTAGGTCATAAAAGACATTTTAGCTTCTCTATCTTGGATCACACTCTCTGGAAGAAGCCGGCTGCCATGTTGTGAGGATACTTATGCCTATGGAGAAGAAGCCTGTTTAGTGAAGAACTGAGGCCTCCTGCCAACAGCCATATTAGTGAGCCATCTTGGAAGCAGACCCTCCAGCCCCCATCAAACCTTCAGATGACTGTAGCCCTGGCCAATATCTTGACTAAAACCTCACAAGAAACACTGAAAGAAGAAGCAGCACCCAGATAAGCCACTCCTGAATTCCTGACTCACAGAAACTGTGAGATAATGTTTGTTTTAAGCCACTAAGTTTTAGAGTAATTTGTTACATAGCAGGACAACTGATATGCCTACACTTTATAGAAAAATGCCTCAGTAAGTTGCCTTTTTTCACTGTTTCCAATTTCTTTCCTCTCTTCTCTTTTCAACCTACTCCAAGAGGGCTTTTGCCCCCACACTACTACACCAATCCTGCTTGTCAGTAACCACCATATTATCAAACCCAATAATCAATTATTAGTTCTCATCTTTTTTAATCTGTTAAGCAACATTTCGTACACTTGATCACTTCCTCCTCCTTGAAATATTTAATTTTCTTGGTTTCCTGGACACAACCCTCAGATGGTTTTCCTTCTACCTTTCTGGTCACTTCTTCTCAGGCTTCTTTGCTGGTTCCTCCTTGTCCCACCCTCTTCTTAATGCTGGAGTATCACAGGGCTCAGCCCTTAACCCCTTCTCTTCTCTGTCTACCCTCATTCCTTGGGTGATCTCAAAAGTCTCATATGTCCATAGTCCTACAATGGCCTTTAAGGCTCTACATCCTTGCTAATCAAAGTGTGGTCCTAACACCAGCAGCAGCAGCAGCATCACCTGAGAGTTTGTTATCTCTGGCCCCACTCAAAACCAACCAAATCAGAATCTAAATTTTAACAAGATCCCTATGGGGTCTGTATGCCTATTAAAGTTTGAAAAGCCCTACCTTTGTGACCTGGTACCCCATTCCTCTCTGCTCTCACCACACTGGCCTCCTGCCATTACAGGAGATTAGCAGGTACACTCCCACCTTAGGACCTGTGCAGTACTGCTCCCGCTGTCTGAAATGCTCTTCCTCCAGATAACTAGATACTTGCTCCCTTACCTCCTTCAAGACTTTGCTTTTTTGTATCCATTTTAGGAGGTCTATTTTGATCACCTTGTTAATAATTGCAAACCCACCACCATCGCTACCACCACCACACTCCATATCACAGTTTCCTATATTAGTTTTTTCCATAGCACTTAGAACCTTTATGTACTATAGGTTACTTTAGTTATCATATTTCTTGTCTGTCTACCCCTACTATAATGCAAACATATGAGGGCTGAGATTTTGTCTGTTTCGTTCACTAGTGTATCCCAAATCCTAGAAGAGAGCCTAGACACAGCAGGTACTCAATAAATGTTTGTTGTTTCTTAAAAAAAAAAAAAAAAGAAGTCTAGGCTTCAATAGCTTCTTGAAGGACTTGATAATCAAGTCTCCAACTCATGTGCCACTGAAATCACTTCTTTCGCTAGCAGTTATTCATGCCTGTAAATCTTTCTCCCCCTTGCCCACCTAGAATCTATTCAGTATACTTGAGAACACGCACCTCTTCTTTTATCAGGCTTTAACCAAGCCCCTCGACATGCTGTTACTACCTCTCCACTGAGGCTCATGATTTTTTAAAGATAATTCAGATAAAACGTTTCTGGTCCCTTCAAATTTCTCATTTCTTAAACATTTCCATTCCTTCTTTTCCCTACTCCTTTAACCAAATGTGGCTATAGATCATTGAAGTGTAGCTAGTCCAAACTGAAAAGTGCTGAAGTAAAATACACACCCGACTTGAAAGACTTAGTATGAAAAAATATATAAAGTAGTTCATTAATAATTTTCATATTGATTACATGTTGACATAATGTTTTAGATATACTGGGTTAAATAAAATATATTATAAAAACTGATTTCACCTGCTTCTTTTTACTTTTTCATGTATCTACTAGAAAATTTTAAATTACATATGTGACTCCCATTATATTTTTATTGGATAGCACTGCTCTAAACCAATTCCAAACAGAATGGTTCCTTCCACCCTGGAAGAAATTCTTTCTCTCATTTTCGTTTTAATAAGCAGGAGACTGGAAAAGAAGGTGAAGGAATGCAACATGCAACTAAAAACAGAAACTAAGTAAAATTTCTGAAATGCTTTGAAATTATCACTTTGATTTTTATTTGAAATCAAAAATTTTAAGATAATAGTTTTCAAAGACATATATATAATAATAAATAGGGCATATTTAAATGACATTAAAATACATTATCACTATCTGTAAAGATTCATCAAGCTATAACTTAATGATCTGTGCACTTTTCTCAATGTCCCATACTTTAATAAAATATTTTAAAATCACACAAACGAATTTTATCCAAATCGAATGATTTCTGTGTTTTAGGGAAAAAAAAGATTCTTGTTTTTGTTTGCTTCCTAAAATGTTATAGGAGTGAAATAAAAGTGCCCTCCTCCTTTCATTTCCTGCCTTTAGAAGTCAGAGTTCAGTAACAGATCATTTAAACACTATTCCTTCCCATAGGAATCTCCTTAGCAACCTTTTACAGCTTGTCATGGGTTGCAGAATTCTCCCAATCTCCCATTCTTAAACCGGCCTGTGTCTCTTCCAGAACAAAGAAATTCAAAACAGAAAACTTAACAAGCTCTTTAAATAGAAATTTTAAGGAGGTTTCACAATCTCCTTCAATTCTTTTGCCAGCTCTTTTCCTCTAAGCTTTCTCCTTTCCTCCCTTTCCAAGGTAAAGTCAGATCTGGTAACCATGACGTCTAAAACAACAGTGGCTACTTCTAATGATATCTGGCAGTCATTATTAAAGGCCATACCTACTGGCTCATACCATGAGACCCCATGCCCACTTCACAAATATATGTTGTTGATTCATTTTTAATTAATTTATTAAATTTCTTTATTGTATAAGCTACAGAACAGTAATAGAATAATATATGTGAAAATAACTTAATAAGAAAAGTATCAAATAATGCAAATGATGATTGTCTTGCTCTTGTTTATTTCCCTGGTATTAACTACCTAATTTTATTAACTATGTAGAAGGAAAAAATAAAATTTCAACTTTAATAAACCAAAATTTATATAAATAACAGTTTAAGTAAATAGGTACTGTTGCCTCTAGAGTAAAGAGGGAATATTTGTGTCCAAAGCATTTACCAAATTAGGGCCAGTGCCCACAGTCTTTTGTTTTATGCCATACCCAGAAAGGTATCCTTTTCTCCTATCTTTTCTTTCTAGGCTTGACACTGAAATATGGGCACAGGGCCGGCCCCGTGGCTTAGTGGTTATGTGCGCGCGCTCCGCTGCTGGCGGCCCGGGTTCGGATCCCCGGGCGCGCACCGACGCGCCGCTTGTCCGGCCATGCTGGGGCCGTGTCCCACGTGCAGCAACTGGAAGGATGTGCAACTATGACATGCAGCTATCTACTGGGGCTTTGGGGGAAATATAAATAAATAAAATTATAAAATAAAATAAAATAAAATAAAATAAAAGAAATATGGGCACAGCCATAGGAGAAAAGGGAAGGAGCTCACCTCACACTAAAAAAAGAATTGAGACTCACATTCATACAATCAACACGATCACAATGCAAAATGGAGAGGCTGCCCCAGCATGGTCTTTTTAACATGATTTCAATTATTATAAATGTAATGGAATAAGACGCATTACCCTATCCATCTATTCACACACATACACCAGTTTCTCTCCCTTCCCCACTGTCTAAGGAGAGTTATACTTTAGCCAGTCCAGTTTCTAAGTTTTCTGTGGTGTAGAATGGAGACAACAAAAAGAAAGACACAAGATCAACGTGAAGGATGGAAGGAAAGAAATGGAGAAAGGAAAAGGATATCAGCAACCTGATTTTGGACTCTCATTAGAAGTGGAGAATCTAGAGGCAGAGAGAAGAGAGGATGACAGATAGGCTGCGCTCCAGGGAAAGTGGAGTGGGGTGGGGTGGTCTTATTTGAGGGTGGGTGTGAAGTGGAAGGTTCCAGAGTAGCTACAAGGGATGAGGGAGTTAAAGAATTATAAAAAGAGCATTTTGATAATTTTATTAAGTGTTCTTATAGCCTATAAAATGGATCCACTATAAGATCCTTTGAGAGAGACTTTTAAAATATTTTGATTGCTACACTGTGCTTATTTGCTACTCTGTGTAGGTAGCGGGCAAAGCAGAGCCTCAGAATTGACCAAGCGTTTGAATTCAAAACCTATGGGAAGAAGAGAGTAAAACTAGGTAAGAGAGTGGCTTGATCAAACAAGCTTAGATTCTGTTCTCTTATTCAGTTATGTAACATCTTCATGTGCTACTTTTTGTTAAGATTACTAATAAACCAACAATTCTTTTTATTCATTTTATAAAGGCAATACTCTAACTACATGAAAATTCTTGAGGACAGTACTATGTTCCCTATTGCTCAGCACGAAGTCCGTAAATGGCAATGCTCAACAAATGATTGCTGAATTAAGAAAGTTTTCACATTTTTACCCATAATTTCTCCTCACTTTTACAGCTCTTTTCATTTTCCTAAGATCTCTATTTATCCATGAAAATTTCCTCCCAGATAATAAATTCAAACTATAAGGCAAGGTGCTTATTAATTAACCACAGGTGAAGGCCACAATCTATAAGACTGTCTCATGAACTTTCTGTTGCTGAGGGAAAATAAGCAGTTACGTCAGATAAAATCTCTATGAACAAAAACATGGAAGTTCAACAAGTAAAGTCAGTCATTGACTCCTAGTTTGAAAGCCATCTATACCTTTTAACTTTATATTCTAGAAAGTACTCTTGCAATAAAGTTGATATTCTAAATAGAAAATGATCCTAAGGTTAAAAAAACAGCTTGAAATTCAGTTACAATGGGCCAAACCAAAGTTCGTTTCAACACACAAAAAATTTATATTTCCACTTAAATTATATAAACATTCTCTCAAAAGTCTCTGATTTAGCATTCAAATAGTTAAATATTCTCTCAGAAAACAGCTTTGAAATAAATTATTTAAATAGTTTGAGGGATTACTCCACTCTCCAACTCTGAGTTCCATAAAAACAATTTTTAAAAAGAAACAGCAAGAAAATGAAATAAAAGGCATCCAAATTGGAAATGAAGAAGCAAAGCTATCACTATTCAGAGAAGACATGATCTTGTACATAGAAAATCCTAGGGAATCTACTAAAAAAACTATTAAAACTAATAAATGAGTTCAGTGAGGTTGCAGGATAGAAGATCATACAAAAATCAATTGTACTTCTAAATACTTGCAATGAACAATCCAAAAATGAAATTAAGAAAATTCCAATTATAATAGCATCAAAAAGAATAAAATATTTAACAATAAATTTATCCAAAAAAGTGCAAAACCTATACTCTGAAAACTACAAACCACTGTTGAAAGAAATTTGAAAAGATCTAAACAAATGGCAAGACATCCTATGTTCATGGATTGGAAGGCTTAACACTGTTAAGATGGCAACACTACCCAAAGCCATCTATAGATTCAAGGCAGTCCCTATCAGAATCCCAGCTAGTTTCTTTGTAGAACTGACAAAGTGATTCTAAAATTCATATGGAAATGCAAGGGAGCCAGAAGAAAAAAAAATAATCTTGAAAAAGAAGAACAAATTTGGAGGACTCACACTTCCTGATTTAAAAACTTACTATAAAGCAATGGTAGTCAAGACAGCATGGCACTGGCATGACAGAATAGAATTGAGAGTCTAGAAATAAACCCATGTACCTATGGTCAACTGATTTTTGACAAGGGTGCCAAGACCATTCAATGAAAATATAGTTTCTTCAAGAAATAGTGCTGGAACAACTGAATACCCACATGCAAAAGAATAATGCTGGACCCTTACCTACTTCATACCATATACAAAAATTAACTGAAAACGGATCAAAGACCTAAGTGTAAGAGCGAAAACTATAAACTCTTAGAAGAAAACATAGAGGTAAATGTTCAAAATCTTGGATTTGGCAATAGATTCTTAGATATGACACCAAAACAACAAGCAACAACAGGAAAAACAGATACATTGGACTTCATCAAAATTAAAAAGTTTTGTACTTGAAAGGACACCATCAGGAAAATGAAAAGAAAACTCAAAGAACAGGAGAAAATATTTGCAAATCATATATCTGATAAGGGACTTGTTTCTAGAATATATAAAGAACTATTACAACTCAATAATAAAAAGATAAATAACCCAATTAAATAATGGGCAAAGGATACAGACATTTCAACAAAGATGTACAAATGGCCAATAAGCACTTGAAAACATGCTCAACATTATTAGTCATCAGGGAAATGGACATCCAAACCATGAGATGCCATTTCACACCCACCAGAATGGCTAGAATCAGAGTCAGATAACAACAGGTGTTGGCGAGGATATGGAGAAATCAAAACTTTCACACACTGCTGGTGGGAATGTCAAATATTGGAGCTACTTTGGTAAATAGTTTGGCAGTTCCTCATAAGTTAAAACATGGAGTTACTAGCCGACCCAACAATTCCACTCCTACATATATATCCAAGAGAAATAAAAACTTAAATCCACACAAGACCTTGTTCAGGAATGTTTATAGAAGCATTATTCATAATAGCCAAAAGGTGAAAACCACTCATCAACTGATGAGTGGGTAAACAAAATATGGTATATCTATACAGTTGAATAGTCAGCAACAAAAAGGAATGAAGTGCTGACACATGCTATAATGTGAATGAACTTTGAAAACATTATGCTGAATGAAAATCAGTCAGTCACAAAAAGACCACATACATATTATATGATTCACTTATATGGAATGTCCAGAATAGGCAAATCTATAGAGACAGAAAGTAAATTAGTGGTTGCTTGGGGGTGGGGTGCAGTAGTAGGGGCCTAGGGGATCATAGCTAAAGGGTACTGAATTTCCTTTAGAGGTGACGAAAGTGGTTCTAAAAATGATTGTTGTGATGGTTGCATACTTCTGTGAATATACCAAAAACCAATGAATTGCATGCTTTAAACAGTTGACCTGTCTGGTTTGTGAATTACATCTTGATAATGCCTTCACAAAAAATTATGAAACATCATCATGAAAGAAATTAGGTAATCATCACAACACCAGGTAAATGACCTAATTTTACTGTTAATGGGTTTAAAAAAAAATTGTATTTTATGATAACTACCAAATACAGCAAAATCTCTACCAAATTGATGGAAGATGTCAAGAGACACCATATTGAACAGCAGAAGCTCTATTAAGCAGCCCCTATCTAGCTGATTTGTCCATCTCATGCTCCCCAGGCCCTCTTTAGATTATAGTGACTGATCTCCGTCACAACTACTAGCCATGAGTAGGCTAGCTAGTCATTAGGTCATCGGTGCATTTAGGTCACCTAACAGAGGAGCCATATGCTTACCATGGGTCAGTTGGATTTGTTCCCAAACTCATTCACACAACTAACTATACTTATGTGATAACAATTTAATTAAATGATGCATAAACTAATGAAAGATAAATGCATAAATACTACCCAAAAAAGAATATAAGCAAACAGCAAATAAAGGATACATATCAAAAGAAGAATGACCCAAGGAAATAGAAAAAATTTCAGAGAGAAATGTTTCTTCCCTTGGAGAAAAACTGGACCTATTTCCAATCTTTAATATGGTCTCTAAGACCTGGCACCACCTTGTCTTCTCTACATTTCCTACAACTCTCCCTCACATTCTCCATGCTTCAGACATCCTGGTGTTCTGTCAGCTTCAAAAACAGCTTGCTCCCTCAGAGTCCTCACTAGGATGTTCTTCAGCCTGGAAAGTTCCACCCCATAGAGTTAAACCTTTTCCCTCAGCCTGGCTAACTCCTTAAAGCCAAGTTTGTCTTTTATGCAAAGATGCATGTATGCCTAAGAGCAGCACATAAAAAATGTTCAATAAATAAGCCCACAACTTTATTATGTACATATGGGAAGAGACGTCTAGAAGAATATTCTAAACAGCCATTATCACTAGATGGTAGGGTATGAAGTAATTTTTACTTTTTCTTTGCATCTTTCTGCGATGTTTTACTTTTTACAACAAACATACATCATTTCTACAAATTAATGTAGGTACTTTGAAAAAGGAAATAAAAAGCTAGCCCATTCCCACTTTGATCCTGTCAGCATTGTATTATTTGTGCTGAAAAATACTGTTTTACTTTATTAAAAACATTTAAAATTTAAACTTTTCATTAAGGCAGATTGATATGGCCCCCCGATAAAGCAAATTAGTAAGAAAATTTTCTACTCTTGTTATCAACGTACTTAGAGGTGCTTAAGTTATCTGAAAGGTAAATTTCTGCTCCTTCAAGAATAAAATGTTTACTCCCAGATAATTTTGGTTATTCTGAAATCCTTTGCCAGATATACATATATAACTGTCACTGGTCTTCAAATATAGTATAAAACTATACAAAGGAACACCACTTGTATAAATTTTGTATCCTATGGTCAAATCATGTCCCCTGCATTTAAGACATCTATGACTGTAACACAGAAAGGCCATTTTGGTAATAAATGTTATCTGAGACAGAGAGAGAAAAGAGAGGGGATAGAAGAGTAGGGGGAGAGAGAGAAAGAAGGCAGGGAAGGAGGGAGGGAGAAATGAACTTCAAATGTGCCAAGTAACTCTCATAATGCCCCCAGTCTACATCTGATGATATAGGAAATCTAAGTGGAGATTATCTATCACATCATTAATATCTCACTATCAACCCTACTAATATTGACACTCAGAAGCAGCAACTCAAAGGTAGACACAATTTACTTAAAACACACAAACTGATTTCTAGAGTATGTAAGTTAATGTCAATCAAATGGCCATGTAAATTCAGGCATGTTTGGGGTTTTTAATCCCAAAAGACAGGAAGTAGAATGTGAGCATCCTTCCTGTTCCTTTTAGCCTGCTGACCAAGGAGAAAATGCTGTGTTTTTTTTTTTTGGTGAGGAAGATTGGCCCTGAGCTAAGGTCTGTTGCCAATCCTCCTCTTTTCACTGAGGAAGATTGGCTCTGAGCCAACATCTGTGCCCATGTTCCTTTATTTTTGTATGTGGGATGCGCCACAGCATGGCTTGAGTGGTGTGTCAGTCTGCACCCGGGATTCGAACCTGAGAACCCCAGGCCACCAAAGCTGAGCATGTGAACTTACCTGCTATGTCACTGGGCCAGCCCCCAGAAATGCTCATTACCAGCAGTTAATGGTGCTTATTCTTCCAATCTTTCTATAGAACACATATCATCATTTTAACTTCTTGTCACGCAATTCCATTTATAAACCCTTAAAGTAAGGTTTAAGATCAGACAAAGCCTTCTGATAAAAGAGCAGATCCAACAATAATCATCTTTTTGTTTCTGCTAGTTATTCCAAGATTTACTTAGGTTGGTATCAAATACTATTTTCACAACCATATAAAACAGGCTCATTATACAGCTAAAGTTGTGCACAGATGCAAGTATTTTTGTAAAAATATTACATCTTTCATGTTAGATTTTTTAGTTACTTTTGAAATTAACTAAAGGCTATAAAATGTCAGTTAAAAGAGGTATCCAATTATCATCATGAATCTACATGAGCCAGAGGTGAAATCAAAGTGCAGTAGGCTGCTTTACCTAAAGACGAAACAGATATTTTTTAATATTACACTCTACGTTAAAGCAGCAAACATCCACATACTACCTTTGGCAGTTTATTTTAGGCTGCTCAGGAAACACACAAAATTTTCATATGGACTAGTTTGTGTCAAAAATTGCATATAACCAGAACGGACTAAGTCCAAGATACTAACTCTGATGTATTTCTTGGCTCAAAATCTCTGGGTTTTCCCACAAAGCAGACTAATTCTAGGTCTGATTTCCCAGGGGGTTCAAATATATAGAGCAATTCTTGAGTCATTCTGAGTAATTTAGAATCACACTACTTCACAAATTACTATAGTACAGAACCCTACATTCATCTAACCAACGGGGTTGAAGCTTCATGAACTGCATTCACTCCTGTGCCCAGATTACATCCAGCAGGAACACACTGTTTGGCTGCATAATGCCAGGAATTGAAATAGTCAGAGGTATGAGGCATATACAGAATAAGGAGACACTCAGCCATTTCATTGTCCCAAATGGGGCACTCAATTAATTATCAGCCCTATGCACATGCCTTGCACTGCAGATAAATAAAGACTAGATAATGACAAAGATGAAGGTGAAGAGAAGTGGTTCTACAACATACACGGCTATGTGGCATTGGGCAAGTTACTTAACCTTTCCTTCAGCTCTCGTTTCTAATGTGCAAATAATAATATTATCCTCTTCATCAATTTGTTATGAGAATTAAATTAGTGAATGTCTATAACATTACTTAGCACATAGTAAGTTCTAAAGTATTTTTTAAAGATGCATGTGGGAATGAAACAAAGTCAGTATTTATGTACAGTATATATGAACTTTATTTCTAAGATGTGAACATGAATCTTTTTAATAGTTTCCCTCAGTAAAGCTTAAATTTTTCTGCTATGCTACTATTTTTACAAACTAGCTCTATCAAGATTAAAGTACTGACAAAAATTAATTTAACTTTACATAATGCCTTAACTTATTCCACCTAAAATATAGCTAATATACCAAGGGGGAACAACAGGATTGTTCTAGTTATTCGTTTGACCTTCTTTCTTGCTAAAGGAAAAGGGCCTCTGAATGCCTCATAATTAATGGTGGTTAATAGAAGACAGGAACGTGACGAAATTTGGAAAGCTAAAAACAGTGAAAAAGCCTCAATTAAAATACTTGAAAATTCAAATCCTTTATGTTTTAGTAGTTTTAAGTGCTTCAAATATAAGAGTATAACCCACTAAACTATTTAATAATGGCAGCAGGAAAAACTTGTAAAATGGGGGTGAAAGCTCCCCCTAAACTGTGGATCAGGACTGCTTCCTTGACAAGCAACTATAGGTCAGTCATTCAAGAGTTTATAAGTTACCAGTCTGAGCTGTGAGCCTCTCCTAGAGAGGGAGAAGTGAGGGTAACATACTGTTTAAATTACATGTTCTTCTCAAAAGGAAAGGGACAAAATAGAGATCAGTGGTTGCCAGGGGCTGGGGGGAGGGGAGGGAATGACTACAAAGGAAAATGGGGGGAATTTTAGGGGGTGATGGAACTTGATTGTGGGGATGGTTAACACAACTGAATGTGTTTGTCAAAACCTGAACTGTAACTTAAAAGGCTGAATTTTACTGGATGTAAATTATACCTTCAAAAATAGAAAAAAGTTGGAAGAAAAAATTAAATTGCCTATTAAAGTAAAAAATTTTGCATGTCTTTTAAAACAAATTATACGAAAGATTTCCCTTCATGCGTTCAAATGCTGCAAAATACTAGCATAATCGAGAATATTAAAAATTTTTCTAAACAGAAATAAGGTAAAATATTTGATTTTAAGAACTATTAAGCTCATCTTGAGGTACAAGATCACATAAAAGTTGACTGAATGCCTATGTATGGCCTCCTTGCTTTCTCTAAAGTCATAATTTTGTTTGGTTTTTATGAATATAGGAAAAGTATTAAAAGAGAATTATCAGTAAAACTAGAAAATAATTCATAACATGATTTTTATGTACTACAAAAACTATTAAAATAGAAAGAGTCAAACACTTAAAGTTATGTATTTCAACTATATGTCTTGATGAGAGTCCTAACGCCCCAGAAAGATAAAGGGATTCTGTTTTCCCTAGTAGTCACCCTGAGGCTCCTAGTGGGTCAATGACCCTTGCTGAGGAAGTAAGACTTTCTTTCTCCCTCCCAGGAAACTGTATACCTCCCAACGAAGAATAATAAATATGCTGCATTCATTAAGCCAGGCTTTATGCTAAATGCTCTACATTCACAACAACCCACCTGTCCGATGAGGAATCGAGGCCAAGAAGTGAGAAGGAAAGGGGGGAGACTGGAACTGAGCCCAGGCACAAGCACCCACCACACGGCCTCCTCCCCACAACACTCTTCCAGTTCAGAAAGGCAGGGATGAGCCTGCACTACAGTGTGGAACTAGCGAGATGCCATTCCACCACATCCACATCCTTCACACTTCTACTCGTCTACACAACTTGTTAGCAGCCCTTCTCTTGGTCTGGACTTAATGCCAGCAAGAGCTTGATGGACTTTTAACTTACAAAAGGAACTAGGGATCTCTTTTCTCAATGGAAACACAATTTAACGGCAAAAAGAGGCTCTAACAATCACCTTTCTGATCCAGTATAACCTCACTCTCAAAAACGACCCTGTCTTCTTGTTGACAAAAAAGATTGGCTTAAATCCATACATTAAGGATTCCCTCAGCTTCCCAGTGTCTACCTCAGAGGGCTCTGGTTTTGCTTCCCTCAACTCTCAATTCTGTTTCTCAGGAAAAAGTACTTCAGCTATCCGTGACCCAGCCCAACAGTTCCCAAACTTTTTAGTTTTAGGACCCTTTTACACTCTGAAAAATCACTGAGGAGTCCTAGAAGCTTTTGTTTATGTGAGTTATAATCTATTAACCTTTACCGTATTAAAAATTAAAACTGAGAATTTTTAAATTAAATCATTTAAATTAAATTAAGTCACTTACAAATAATGTTAAACATGTTAGTATAAATAAAATTTTTATGGAAAAAACTCTATTTAAAAAAATAGTGAGAAGGGTGGTAGTGTATTATATTTTTGCAAAACTCTTGAAGGTTATCCTTAAAAAAAGCTGGCTAGACCTCTTATCTGCTTTTGCAGTCAGTCTGGTATGACAGTCATAGTCGTGCAGTTATGCAGCCTCTAAAAATTCCATTGTACACTCTTGAGGGAATGAAAGTAAAAGGGCAAATAATATCTTAGTATTACTTTCAAAACAGTTTGACCTTGAAAGAGTATCAGGAACCCCCCAGAACTCTCCCACCTCCCTTGGACAACCACTGCTCTAGTCAAGCCATTTTCTCGACATAGTCCTACGTCTGATTTCAGCAGATATGCACTCTTGAACTTGCATTCCAATCTCACTCTCTCTTAGCTCCATTACCGCCATCACTGCCACCACCAAAAGTACCATCTCCCCAACCTAAAAAACGAAACACAACAAAACTTCCTTCTTACGCTGTCTCTTCCTTCTCTCAAGTCACCAAATTTCTTGAAAAAGTAGTTCCCACTGCCTCTACTGCCCCTCCTTTTTATTTTAATTATCAAAGTAATACACAGAGACATTCTCATTAAAAAAAAAAAAATCCAAACAATATAGATACCAATCACCATCACCAATCCCAATCTCTTCCCCAGAGGTAACAACCACTAATTACCCCTAGAAAATACTACCCTGAACCTATTTTGCAAACTAAATATCAGATTGAACTTTTTATTTTCTTGTGATTTTCCCTCTTCAAATAGTTATACCAAGAAAAAAAAATTCTGAAAGAAGTCCTATTTAGAGTCTAATTCTTTTGGTGACCTAAGTTATGGATCAAAGGATAAGGGTTACCAGTTAGCAGATAAAATGAAGTGACACTACTATACAAAGCAAGTTCTAAACAAAATGTTAAAACCATGTTGATTTTATGGCAACACAACATAATGAGACAGAATAATGAGATTTAGGATTATGCTTTGTATGTAAAATCCTCACATTTCATTACCTAAATGCAGATAAATGCTGACTATGTCTGTATCATCTTGATATATATAATAGTGTCTTTAGGTTACAAAACATGTTCACAAACACAGGTTTCCCCCGCTATCAGAAAGTTCACTATCTGAAAGACCTACATCAGTACCTCTTTTCCCTAACCGAAAACAAACATGAAGAGGATTTACAAAAAAAAGCAAAAATCAAAAATAGCATTCAGCAGTTGTTTTGCAGCAAGCCATTATAGAGGCTAAGCAGTCAAGCATACTGTTGTATTTCAAGCCTCCCACATCAGCCACAGCAGACAATGAACCTCAACCTTCAACATCCAGACAAGCGGACAGAGAAGAAGGTGTAGACATTAGTGACCTGCCTGTCCTGATGATTCAGAGGACAATGAGATGGTAATAGATGATCTTCTTCCTCTCTCTCCTACAACTCAGTCTCCTGAACCTCCTAGTATCCAAACCTCGGACAACTCAGCCTAACAAACAATCATCACCATCATCACCCCTCAGCCTTCCAGTGAGCTCACTGTCTTCCTGATTCTGGTAAGAAAAACTACACTGTACATACATGTACTTATATTATTTCTAGTTTATACAGGCTGTGTATTTATCATATCATTCCTGCTTTTACTATATGTCAATGTTGTTTTAGGTTTTATGTGCTATTTGGCATAATTTGGTAGGTTATTTTTTTGGGTCTGGGAACGTTCAAAAATTTCTCCCATATAAATTAATGGTAATTGCTTCCTCACTTTACGCCATTTCAGTTTACGAAAGGTTTCACAGGAACGCTCTACTTTTGGACAGTGGGGGAAACCTGTTATTATCTCTTTAAAATTTCACAATCCATGAGGTAAATAGGGATTATCACTAATATTTTATAGATAAGAAAGCCAAAGTTCTGAGAGAAAAAATTACTGGCTCAAAATTACATAGCTAGAAAGATACATACCAGAAACCACAGATAGAACTTACATCTTTTGACTCAAATCGAATCCTACTCCTTTATATCAAATTGAATAGTACATCAAAAATTCTCACGATATAAAAATATTAAGTTCCTATATATTTTTAGAGCTAATTTGGGAAAAATTATGTCTATTTCCAAAGTTGAAAAGAAACTACAAAAATGAATTGTATAACTTCTGAATGCAAAAAAGAATAAATTATTTTCGCTTCTGTATTATACAACATAATCACTTAGGAAGCTTGCATTTTACTTAAGATAACAGTTAAAATTTGCTAAAACCTACAACAACATGTAGATGTATAATAAAATTAGAAAAATAACTTCTTAAATCCTTAATTAGGCAATGCCATTAACAAAAGACTTAAGACTCCTAACGTAAGGATTATGCAACAGTTCCTGAAAAGAACACCACACATACATAATTCATGGATGCTACTCTCATACTTCAGTGTTACCCTTGGAATTCCTGCAGGGAACACATGGAATCACGTGGAAATTTCTTAAATTTCACAATCAGAATTTTGAATTAAATTATTAAAAGTAATAAACTTACTTATACAAATAACAAAGCATTTAATTAATTATTAATCTTACCGAAACACTGTTTCCAAGTCCCTATTTTTTCCTACACCAAGGTAGCTCCATAGGAGTCCAACATATTTAAATGATTTCTTTATTATGACACACTAAATTGGATGATGAAAAAGAATTGAACTTAAACTATTTCTCATTAAGGGCTCTGAATCTTAGCTAACTCAATTTCACATACAATAACAGGAAAATTTTAAAACTATGGTTAAGCTAATCTTTATAACACATCCTGACATTTTAAAAACATGGACACAAAAACTGATTTTTCTTCACATTTTACTCTTCCTAAATATAAAAGATATATACCTGCTCTCAACACATCCTTATCAGAAGACCAAAAACCATAGCAAGATAGTTCAGTACTCAAGTTAGTCTAAATGGGACTGCAAAGCTGCTTCAGTAAGAAATATTTGAGCATTTCTCTTACCTCTGTTTCTGTACAACATGAATATCCCAATTTACCTGTAATAAAAATACAAAAAGTTACTTTCAAAGGATTTTAGCTTTTTTATCATTGATTAAAATATTTGAGCTATTCTGACCATGATTTCATTATACCTATGAAAATCTATGCAAATAAAAGTTGCTAGAATGACCAAATATTCTAGGAAGTCCTTTTAGAGATTTAAGTTTAAATAGGCCCATAAGAAGATAATACAGAAAAAGATGGGAAGAATATGCTTAATTGTAATAAGATCTAAAACACATACATTTAATATGCATATATACAAATTCATGAAAGTAAAATAAAAATACTTTTAGTCTTTCTTTTTAAAATACTTTAAAGGTATTTAAAAGGTACCTTTTAAAATACTTTGAAATATCTTTAAAAATCTTTAAAAGACTCTTCTTGGGCTTTTCCCCAAATATATTTCCAGTTTAAAGGTATAGCGACCATTTCAATGACAGCAGAAATATTTCAAACTCATATTTTATTCAGTATATGATGGTAGTTTTTCTTTAATATATGATTAGACAAAACCATATAATAAATTTAGTAATTGTTCCAATAGAGGATCACCTGAAGAATAACTAGATTGAACAATATTTGGCTGTACCAACACTAGTATTTTCTCTTCATCACTGACATGATACCAAGGAACATGTACAATATATATTTCTGTCAATTTGGGTAATTAAAACATACTTTTCAAAGAAAAAACAGCTACTTTAAAGGAGAATTATTTATTAAATAGTTTTAACAAAAAGGATAACACATTTATACTGAGTATTAAAAGATTTAATTTCCCCAGTCTATACCTCTTAAGTTTCATCGTCCTAAGTTCAAATATGCATTTACCGCTACCTCTTTCCCTCCGCCCAACACTATCCTTCCTCTCCCCAGCCTGCTCCTCTCACACCTAGCCCACAGTGGTGGTTCTGTCAGCCTGTGGTTTTTTTAAATGCTTTAACTAGAATTTATACACCTTAGAGTCTATGATGATACCACCAAAAAAAAATCATAAATAATGTTTTTATATGCCTCCCAACTCTTAAAGTGAAAAACAAAGTTGAAACCCACAATTTCTGATGACCTAATGATCCTAACGTGAAATACTGGCTGCAATTTAGACCAGAAAACAAGGGACCTTGGGTTCCGTGAATTAAAAATGATATATAAGCAATAAATAATTCAAGATTACATGAACATATAGATAAAATGGGTTTAACATATAAGGTTTATATACTGGGGTTTGATAAATATATAACTGCTATTTATATATTTATTGTTACATAAAATTAAATATTACAGAGTTATACATATCATATCTTTTTATTTATTTATGACAGTTTGTTCAGAACATTAGTGCTTTTGGTAGATTAATTCTACTTTACTCCCATAGCAATGGTAATTAAATTAACTTAGGAAAGTACTGTGGACAGGAACGGCTCAAAGAAGGGCGCAGACTACCTCCCAGCAAACATTTACTGAATGTCTACTCTGTAGAGAAGGAAGAAGGGAGAGAGGGAAAAATATGGTATTAAGACAAGCTATAACAGAGAGTAACCTCTCTGAGAGTACATGGACGTATATCTTCAGTATACTGAAGATATATTTAAGGTAAAGAGAATTGCTAAGAAATCTAGAATTTTATGTGGTAGGTTTGTTGTTGGTAGTAGTGCTGGTGAAAAATTCTTAAACTATTTTCTACATATTGTAGCATTGAGCAAATAAGTAAATACAATATTGTTGGAATCATCAACGAAGGAGAAAGAATATAAAAACCTAAATGTAGGAAGGAGAGGAAGAGCCCTGTGGTGCTGCACTGGAGCGACAACTTCAAAAAAACAATAATTTCCTAGTTCTGCCCTCCAAAAGAGGGAAGCAACAGCACCCCATTTGACAAGGGCACACCTAGTCCATCCCCCTTCAAGGAACCAGGACTCCTTAGGAAACTGGCTGACTCCAGGGCTAGGACAGGAAAATTACAAAATAAGCTGGAACATCTTTTTGCATCAGAAAGTAATGAAGTGCTCAAAGAATGATAGAGTGATGTCAAAAGGGCACCAGTTCTATGAAATAAGATTTTTTTCAATGACCTCTATTATAAAACTGAAAATGCTTTCCTCTAAGAGTACCAAAAAATTTCGTGAAAGTGTACAACCGCTTTTGGTTATTCACTTTGAACTGGAGACCAAGCCATGCAAATATGAAAAGGTGGTTAAGTTTGAAGTGCCTAACCACCTACAGTACTCTATTATCCAAATCCCTGCCCACCTTCTGACCCAGGAATCAGAAAATTCCAATTACGTGACAGCAGACCGTAAAGGAACCTTGGAAATGATCTTGCCCAATCTATTCATTTTATAGAGGAGTAATCTGAGCCCGAGGAGTCAAATGACTTGCACAAAATGACAGAGTGAAGAGTAGACCCCCAGGCTTCTGACCCCCTATCATGAGTACTGGTGTGGTTTGGTTATCCTGTTCCTCCATTTCCACTTGCAGGGGCCAGTGGAGTTAGGGGAGGGGAACTGCAGGGGTGCTGTCCCAGCTACCTACCACTTATAATATTGCTTTTGGGGAAATGGGGAAAAGCAGTCCTTGATTTAAGAGTTGGAAATAGCCACTATAGCACCAAGGGATTTTCATTTGACAACTTTTGAGTTTTTCTTCAAAGGTTGGCCACCTCTGTTTTATAGAACCAGACCTAAGGAATCCCTCTAAAACCTAGAATCCTATGACTTCACTTTCTACAATTCTGGTAATCTAAGCTGATGGTAGTCCCAACCAAGGGTTCAGATTATTACATGCAGTGAATTAGTTCTTTCAATAAAATTAACACCTTTACTGATTTTATTGATTTTTATTAGGTTGAATTTAATTAGAAGCCTAGATAATCAAGTATGTGATGATATAAAATAAAAGGAAATATCTGAAATGGTATTCAAACACTAAGTTTCAAAATATTTCAACATTATCAAAGTACTCACACACTAGGAAGAGGGATAATTTGCACTCTAAGCCAAAACTTCAGTTCAGTGTTTCTCAAAAGGAATGGGCATTTTAATAATGCTGCAAGAATCAAGGCTATGTTGTAGACCCTTCTTTTTAACTCATTCTGAAATATTGGAAATGCTCTTAAGATTTACTAGACTAGTTCCCTCATGTCCCAGGAAATAGAAACACCAATATCTTCCTATAAATTGATAGAGAATGGCTTTAAGAAACAAAGTAGTCATAGTATAAAATGTCTGTCATAAAGAACTCACCAACTAAGACAACACTGTCATCTTTAGCAGACATTTTAAATCTTAAATGTTGATAATCAGGTAATTCCATTCAGCAGGCCTGCTCAATAAGTTACCAGGGAGAACATTTCAGTGAACACACCCAAGTAGGCCCACTCATAGCGTTGGTTGTTCACGATTAGACCCTACCCAGCACGCTCTATGCAATGGCCTCACCTCAGTGGAATCACAAATTCTGACGAACCACACAACTATTTGGTGGAAATTAAGGCACACTTTCAGAAAAAATTCACAGACATTCATGTAGATGAATAATAATTTTAAATTAAGGTAACCAGCAGTCTTTGGAGTAGAAATCTCAGCATATGGCTAAGTTATCACATGGTCACATTATCAACATGATTCAAATAACTGAATAAGCAAAAGGCAAACTATGCCTGTCAAAAAGACACAGAATCTTCGTAATTTTTAAGGTGAATAAATGGCTCTCAGAATTATTCTCCAAATTTTTCCTATGTGACCAAACTCTGGGCAATGTTTAGGTCCATCTGATCACATGAAAGTATGTTCTTTTTCATGCTGAAACTGAGAGATATCAATAGATATACCTCGCCCTCCTGCCAGCTTGCCTCTGCTTCCCTAGTTTGTTCAATAAATATTTGTTGAACACCTGAGAAATACCATTGTTAAGCACTGATGATCTAGCAGTGAACACACCAGACATGGTCCTTACCCCACAGGGCTTACATTTTAGTGAACACAGACCAAAAAAAGCAATCAAAATAATTACAACTGGTAATAAATGCTATTAAGGACAGAAAAGGGAGAGAAAGAAAATAACAGAAATGACTCAATGTAGGGTGGTCAGGCAAGACTCCTTGAGAAGATGACATTTAAATAGAGACCTTGAAGTTGGGTAGCAGCTAACCGCAGGGCTGGAGAAGAACCTGTTCCAGAACCAGGAAGCAGCCTGTGGTAAGGCTCTGGAAGCGTTTGGTAGGTGGGTAGCATAAAATGCATTTGGAAAGACAGGCAGGGGCAGATCATGCAGGCCTTTAAGGACAGTAAGGAGTTTAGATTTGATGTAAGCACAATGGGAAGCTACGGGAGGATATTAAGCAAGAGCATGAGCTGATCTGAGAGAGGTTTCCAGGTCAGTCCTCCTATATGGAGAACGCAGTGGCGAGGGCCCAAGCAAAAGCTTGAGGCTAGTTAGGAGGCTTCTGTCTGGAAGCCTGGAGAGCAACGGGGGGCAGCCAGCCTGGGTGGTGGCAGTGACCAGGAAGAAAAGCAGAGGATTTAAGATATAATATAGAAGCAGAATTAATAGGACTTGCTAATGGATTGGACTGGGGGTACAGCAGGGTGAGAAGAAAAGAATGACATTCTGAACATGCTCCATTTTTTTAAGAATAGTATTCTCAAAGACTTGATCAAAACAGATCAATAACAAGCGTTAGTTTAAGGACTCTAATACTTTTATAAGAAAGAAGTATATTAAGTAGGCTTTTTGGACAGTTTTTACATTAATACTAGAAAAAAAGAGTTTTGAACAGTTAACAGGCCAAAATTTAGCAATAAAATAATTCCTGTACCCTAATCACACTTGGATTTCTGAAACATTGTGGCCACTGAGGGCTTAGAATCTATGATTGGCATATACTTTAGCCTGCTGTTTCTGTGTCAAAAATTAAGACACTGAAACTATAATTATGAACTTATACCCATCTCCTCCAACAAAATCACTTTTGCCAAGTTATATATATATATTTTTGGGGGGGGGGTGAGGAAGATTGGCCCTGAGCTAACATCTGTCACCAATCCTCCTCTTTTTGCTTGAGGAATATTGTCCCTGAGCTAACATCTGCGCCAATCTTCCTCTATTTTGTATGTGGGACACTGCTACAGCATGGCTTGATGAGCAGTATGTAGGTCTGTGCCCAGGATCCAAACCCACAAACCCTGGGCCGTCGAAGCTGAGCATACGAAGTTAACCACTACACCACCAGGCCAATCCTGCCAAGTTATATTTTTAATGAAAAAAAAATGCTATGCATTTCACACAAGAAACAGCCATATAAAGGATACTTTTATTTTGGTTGTTAAATTATCAAATCATTATCCTCTATGTCATACAATGTCACTAGTATAGATGCTCAAAGATTAACAGGAATTTAGAATTTAGACACAGGAGAAAATTGGTATATTTGCTAACCAAAGATTATGTGTTTCATCAAGTTTCTCTTCCTGTCCTGGCTGTCAGGAAGAGTGAAATAAAATTTAATGTTCCACTGCCATAATAGCCCTCATGCCAATGTATTTTCTTCTTCACAACTGTTGATGCTTAACCAACAGTTTATTTAAGTAAGCTTTTCATTTAGCTGCCTTGGTAAAGTAGTGTGGTAGAATAGCAAGAACAAGCCTTTCGATTTTGACAGTCCTAGTTTCAAATCTCAGTTCCATTACTTACTAATTGTGTGATACAACTTTAAAATAAGATACTTCCCAGAGTTTTCAGCTTTCTCACCTACAAAAAAGGGAATAATACCTACCTAACAAGGCTGATGTGAAAAATTAAATGAAAAAAATGTTTTGAAGGGCTCTGCATGATGCCTGCTATAGGGGCTCAGCAAGTGGTAGCTAAGCTTATTATTAACCCTGTGGAAAGATGCAGGATATAGATACATGAAAATAAAGTGGTAAGTAAAATGGGCATACCAAAATAACAAGAAGACCTTAGTTATTCTTCAAAAATCTTATAACAAAACGTTCTACAGAGCGGCCGGCCCGGTGCCATAGTGGTTAAGTCCACATGCTCTGCTTCGGCAGCCTGGAGTTCATGGGTTTGGATCCAGGGAGCGGACCTACTCACCGCTCATCAAGCCATGCTGTGGCAGGCATTTGACACATAAAGTAGAGGAAGATGGGCACGGATGTTAGCCCAGGGCCAATCTTCCTCAGCAAAAAGAGGAGGATTGGCAACAGATGTTAGCTCAGGGCTAATCTTCCTCACCAAAAAAACCAAAAATTTAAATTAAAAAAAGTGTTCTACAGAGAAACAGAATACTACAAATTTTTATGTTTACTAGAATTACAACCATGTAAAAGAGGTATAGATTTTGAAATACAAAACTAAATCATATGAAGAATTATAAAATTCAACTCATTTTTATGCTTTTTCACTAAGATCTTTAAAAGCCATTACTTTTAATTTACACCTCTCTCCAGAGCTTCCTAACACTTGCCTTCCCCTCCTCCTTATGTGATGGTGTCCAGGATAAAGACATTCAGTGGTCAAATAGCTGGAACTGAGCAATGGCTGAGGGAAGGGTGGTAGGAAGGGAGGTTTCATCAGTTATTACTCAAAACTGAAAATAAGAAAGCCTGGAACGGCAATCTCTATAATCAACCCATAAATAAAAAAACTATAATAAGCTGAGTAATGGCCCCCCAAAAATGTCCACATCCTCATCTCCAGAGCCTGTGAATGTGTTACTTTATGTGAAAAAGTGACTTTGCAGCTGTGATTAAGGATCCTGAGATGGGGAGAGTAGCCTGGATTATCCAGGTGGGAGCAATGTAATCACAAGGAGCTTTATGAGAGAGAGGCAGGAGACTCAAAGCAGATGTGATGATGGAAGCAGAGACTGCAGTGATGTCCTTCAGGAAGGGGGACATGAGCCAAGGAATGTGGAAAGTCTGAAAAAGGCAAGGAACAGATTCTCCCCTGGAGCCTCCAGAAGGAATACAGCCCTGTCAACACCTTGATTTTAGCCCATAACACCCATTTTCAGACTTCTGAGTGCCAAAACTGTAAGATAATAATTTTGTGTTGTTTTAAGCCTCACAATTAGTGCTGATTTGTTACAGGAAATGAAAAGACAGACCATCAAAAAGTCAAAGCAATATGACATCCTCTCACCATCCTAAACACGACCCTCAGGCTACCCTTTGTACAGTCTAATCCCATACAGAATGTCCCATAGTGAGAACTCACCCACAGGGCACAAGGCAATAGAGCACTTTGGATAAGAGCAAGGGCTTCAGGCCAGACTTTTGGAGTTTGAATCCCAAGTGGGCTGTTGGCTAAATTTAAGGCTTCTATACTTCAGTCTCCTATTTGTAAGGTGGTGGTTAATAACAGTACCTACATCATAGGGTTGTCATGAGGATCAAAAGTAATCATCAAAGTAAACTGCTTATCCTGTTGCCTGTCACACAGTAAGCACTTGATAAATGTTAGCTCTATTACCATTTAAGTCTTTGAGCCTTCTCTCTAGGGAGAAAATAAATCAAAAAGACTCTTCTCTTCCAAACCCAAAAAGCTCTTAGTCAACGAATGGATCACTTGGCCCCTCAGACATGTAGGTATAATTTAATAAGCCTTCACCTGTGCCTTTGCCTGTAAGTGCTAAGCCTGCCCCCCAATCTCTGTTAGGTTCCAGAAGTCTTCTGCACCTGTGCATGCTGCCGTAGCCAGAAGAGAACGCAGCTGACATTTCATAAATTGGTTCAACTTTTCTGAGATATGGGGCCCACGGGGAGGAGTTCTAGTCCTCATCCTCTCTACCTTCCCTTCACCCTTTCACCGTCTTCTCTCCTCCCTGTCTCCTTAGTTTAGTGGTCATCTTTTACCATCTGTGCATGCCCTTGAAGGTCTTATCTTACCTCTCAAGTATTCCTTCCAAAATTGACAGCACTCTAAGACTGATACTGGTTATTATAATTTTTCACCTCCCTACCCTGAACAACTCTGGTTGAAAACTTCATTTGGATGCTCTGACAATTATTTTTACAAGACCCAAACCTTAAGGAAAATACTACAATTAGTGGAACTGTTCTGAACCCCTCCACCAGAAATGTATTAAAGGCAAAAGGCATCCATCCAAACTTCCCTGGACATTTCTAGAAATACATGCCATTCAAACCAACCCCCACAATGCTCTTTTAAATTCTAAGAAAACAAATTATTGTTAATGAAATATCTCATTAACACTTAAAATTAATCCATACTCACTTTACATATATCAAACATATTCTACATGCTGGTGTGAAGCCCAGACTACTGCTGGTGTAAAACGCTCATTTTTACAGTTGAGGAGGCTCAAGCTCTGAAAAATAAAATGATTCATAGGAGGCCAAAGAACTGTGACCAGTTGCTCAGGCTGCTGACCCAGCACAGCCATCCTACAGTCTTGCCTAGCTCAGTAAGGGAGAGACTAGGAAGCAATGGGTGCCCAAAAGCAAAGCAGGGTCGGCACTAAGGGGGAAAGTTTGGAAATATTAAAAACAAATTTTGCTAAATATCACTTGGTTTACCTGTCCCCTACTCATGACTAATAAGTGTAAGCAAAGAAAAAAAGTATGCTGTGTTTATGTGAGCTTTATGCCCTCTTAATTGGAAAAAGGAATCCCTTGAATAATCACTGTGAACAATACATTTAATCACAATTTGCAGAATTTGGAGTATAATCTCACTACTTTAAAGAGGCGTAGAAGCATAAAGACATTATTGTTTGCTTGTATAACAGTGTTGTTCTTACAGATAACAGATTTTGATCCTGACCCTGATCAGGAACATAACCTCTCATCTTAAAACCACTTATGGAAAAAATACTCATTCATCTCTTCATTCATAGACCATATGGCTGCCTGTGCGACAGGCCCTCCCCAGAACTTGACTCTCCCTCCTTGAGATCAACTGACCCCCATCTGTGGACTCCACAAGCCAGGCTCTAGGACCTTCAGCCTTAGGTCACCTTTGCCATAAATCTCAAGTTTATCCCAATTCTGAAATGTGGGCTTCTGCTTTATTTTTGAGACCTTAGTCTGTACTTTGCATCCTAGATCCTGTAACTGAACCCCCACAACCGTTTTTTTTGGTGAGGAAGATTGGCCCTGAGCTAACATCTGTGCCCATCTTCCTCTATTTTGTACGTGGGATGCCACCACAGCATGGCTTGATGAGTGGTACGTAGGTTCCCACCCAGGATCCGAACCCGCAAACCCTGGGCTGCTGAAGCAGAGCGTGCAAACTTACCCACCACACCACAGGGCTGGCCCCTGAATCCCTTATTTTAAAAAAAGAAAGTAACCCTTGGCTTATTATTGCCAGTCACCTTCCTAGGGACTAGAGTCTAGAGCCCTTGGACCTAATATCAGCGACTAAAACTACCAGACTTCCTCAACACAGGCCATTTACTGGCTCTTATCTTCAGTTACTGTCTGTCCTTTCTGGTTCTGCTTGCTTATCAGACAAGCAAGCCCTCCAACTGGATTTCTTGGGGGCGACTGCTTTACAGAACTAACACCCTTGATTTCTGTCCCTCCATGAAGTTAGGTCTCACCACCATCACCACCCCCACTTCCAATTTAGGAGTAAGTTTGGTCTAGATCCCAAACCCTCCCATCCTAGGCCATGGCAGTACAGTAACCAAGTTATAACTGAGCCTGTTCTGAAATCAAAGTTTTAAAAATGTTTTCTTAATTATTCGAGTGTTATTTTTCTCTTTCTAGTCAGCAATCTTAACTAAACTTTATATCATGTCATAGAACAAATATCATTACATGTCAAGTATTTTCCACTGAAAAAAAATTACTTCAGTTTCAGCATAACCTTTTCAACAAAACTCAGATATTATCTTTATCTATTTTATGTAATTTGGCAACACTATAGCAAATAGGTTTCCCCTCTTATGCCAATTCAAATTGAATGGCACTGGCTGTCTAGAATGCTGTCTTCAGAGGAGTTCTGAGGGCAAGTATGAGGTGGAAGGTGCCCGTGACCATTTAGCAGTGTTTGCCACGGGAGCATTAGGGAGTGACAGTACAGAGGCCACATTTCTGACACTCCTTTGTTAGAGGATGGGATGATGGAAGTTGTGGTTATTTTTGTAAATAGTGTAAATATTTTTGTAAATAGGATTTAGATTAAAAATTTTCCCTAGTGATATTAATTCAAACATTAATTGCTTAAATTTCATGAGACCTCAAAAATACACTAAGATGACAGGACTATATCACTTTTTTCAAAAACGAGGAGAACTTAGAGGGGAATCTCCCCAAGCCAAACCATAAAAAGAGGTCTACTAGCAAGTGCCAATCCCAAATGTTCTCATATTTCCTATCAATTGAAGAATTCTGGTTTTCACGCATTTCATATACACTATTGTGTGTTCTCCTTAGAATCTCCTCCTACTGTGGCATCTGATCATGTATGAGACCATCCTAGCCAAGAGGAACCCTACCAGAAGTATCTCAGGTACTTCTATCCCCAAACTCGAGCTCCTTAAGACTTGATGCCATAACTGCTCTCCATATCCACTTACCCAAACATGTTACTTATCCTCTATCAAGACTCAGTATATCTCATTTAAACTTTAAAAATACCTAGGCACACATTTTTAGCTGTTTAACCTTTACTATATATATGTTGTCAACAAACACCTTCCTTCCGTAACTAACTTCAAAAGTTATACATTTTTATTATACCTATGAGTAAAATACTAAGTTCTTTAAATACAAATAGAATGAAAATGTTAATTATGAAAGAAGGTTAGAGTTAGGGAGCAACTATCATTAGACAATTTTTTAACGAACTTTATCATTTCCCACCAACAAAATTTAATTCTGTACACATCAGGCAATAGAAAAGGCCAAATGTTTCATCTAAGCTTTGTCTTATCTTACAGATCGCAAATGAAACTGGTTCCAAGAGTTTAGAGGGAAAAGTTATATTTATGTTATTTTTATTATCAACATAAAAAAGCCCCCTTTCACTCCCCAAAGGATTTAAGGAGGCTCAATTAAATTAAGTGAATATCAAACAAGTTAGAAAGTGGTTAAGTGAAAGAAAAGCTAAATTCAAGAATATATAACATTTAAATGGAAATAATTTAAAACTATAAATACTGGTCAAACACGAATTAACTTTCCAGGACACTCTGCTAGACTCTCCACAGCCCACTACAATCTACACGAAAACCCTGGTGGAGCATCTAAGGCAACTAAAATCTAATGATAGTATAAAGACCAACAATTCAGATTTTTTCAACCTCAAGAATTATGGACTTCCAAACATATATTTAAGATTGTTTTAGAAGTCCTTTATCAATCTTGAATCAAAGTATCTTGAAATATTCATCTTTTTACAAAGAGAAGAAATGGCTCCGTGAATACATGTGTGCAGTATGAGTTGACAAAATGCTCTCACATAAATATCCTCATTTGATTCTCACAACAATTTTGTAAGACGGGCTGGACATACATTATTTCCATTTTACAGATAAAGACAGAGAGTCAGAGAGGTTACATGGCTTGCCTGAGGTTATAATTAAGCAATAATAAGTGTCAGAGCCAAGAATCAAAACCACATCTTCTCCAGCCAGCTCTTACGCTCTTTCCATGTTACCTTGTGACATTAAACAGTTGATATGCAACCTTCTGGAAGAGCAAAAGAAATGGTAGGAATCAACATGACTCCAAAGGTAAAACACTTTTTCCATGCCAATTTAATTCCCAACAAGTATAAGTCATCGTCTTCCCACCTTGTCTTGCCCCTACCGCCTTCCCGACCATCCAGGCACTCAGGCAGGAAGTTTGAGAGCCTTTCAAGATTCCTTTCTCTTTCTCACCCCCACATCAAAAACTATTGAGCCATGTCCCATTCTGGTTCCTAAATCAATCTCAATCTGACTCTTTCTCCCCATTCCTACCACTCTCATTCACATCTCCATCATCTCCTATCTGAACAACCACAATACTCCTAACTGGTTTGGCGACTTAAAGGCTACTAAGATCTAATGATAGTATGAAATGCCTACTGGTGTCTTTGCCCTCAGTTTTACCCAATTCAATCTCTCTTCTTCTTCTTCTTTTTTTTTTTTTTTTTGAGGGAGATCAGCCTGGAGCTGACCGGTCCATGCCAATCCTCCTCTTTTTGCTGAGGAAGACTGGTCCTGAGCTAACATCTCTTGCCAATCTTTCTCCTTTTTTTTTCCCTTTTTCTTCCCAAAGCCCCAGTAGATAGTTGTACGTCATAGTTGCACATCCTTCTAGTTGCTGTATGTGGGACGCCACCTCAGCACCGCCTGACAAGCGGTGCATAGGTGCGCGGCTGGGATCCAAACCCAGGCCACCAGAAGCGGAGCGCACGCACTTAACCGCTAAGCCATGGGACTGGCCCCTCAATCTATCTTCTACAAAAAGTTATCTGCTTACATCATTTTCCTGCTTAAAATCCGTATATGGTTCTACATTGCCTGTACAGACTATACATAAAAACTCAGTGTGGCACAGAGAGTCCTTCATAACCTGATCCCAGCCAACATACCCTTCCAGCCTGTCTCATTCTCCACCACTCCCACACACATCCTATGCTCCAGGCACAGTGGACGCCCACTGCAGAAAAGACAAACAGGTTCAACCTCACGTGCCAATTCCAAGTAATTGGTAGTGGCTGCCTGAAGCACCCCATTGAGAACTCTGAAGCTGCTTACAAATTAAGCACAAAAATGCAATGACTGATTAAGCAGTGTCTGCTTTTGGTATGAGGAAGTGGGTGTCAACAGAAATGCCACACTACAATCCACGTCCTATTGTTCTTTGAATAGTTCTTCCACATTTGTAAACCTTTGTACTTACTGTTGCTTCTGCCTAACATGTCTTTCTCCTTTTAGCCCACTGCTCATCCTTCAAGACCTCCAAAAGATAGATCTCCTCTGTGAAACCTGCCTTACATCACAAAGCGTCAGTCACTCTCTTCCTTGGGCTCACATGGTTTTCTGTACATGTCTCCATTATTTTGGAATTATTGTACTGTACTGTAAGTTTTTACACACCTGTGATCTTCTTGAAGGTATAGGTGTACTTTATTCTTCTTTCTATCTTCAATATCTGGTACAATGCCCTTAGAAGGCACTCAAATACTGGTGAAATGAATAAATAAAATCATGTAACAGGGGATTCCTCTAATATGGTATTCTCACTAAACTCCAGGAGGACATGGCCAAGCCCAGGATCAGCCAACCTACTGTGACTGTTAGTAGCATTCTATCACTACTCATAACCTCTATCTACATGTATCCTTATCTCTCAGAAATACAAGATATTAAGGGAAGATACTAGCTAGGAATTTGGCTTCCAATTAGATTGGGCCAGGAAGTAAACTGGAAATATGAGGGAAAAAGACAACAGATATGTACAAGTAGCATAAAAAGATCTAAGAGTCATAGTTTTTAGAAGCTAAATATGGGCCAGCAAATCCTGTTGTTATTAGGGATACAGCCTTTCCATATACATGATACTAGTCAAAAAATCCTTATTAAATTTAGACTAATGTCTTGCGTTGGTTTTAATTTTTAAAGTTTGTGAGGTGCAATCATTTGGAAAACTTTTGGCAATATCTACTAACAATGAACATACACATACACTATGAACTAGCAATTCCACTTTTAGGTATATACTCAACACAAATGCTACATTTATTCACCAAAAGATATGTTTAATAACGTTCATAGCAGCATTATTCATAATATCCAATCACGATATCCAAATGTAAGATATAAAAATGCAAATGTCCATCTACAGTAGAATGGATAAATTATGGTATATTCATGCAATGGAATATGATACTAAAAGGTGAATGAACAAACTACAACTATATGCAACAATACAGATCAATCTCACAAAATTCAGAGAAAGAAGTTAAACATAAGATAAAATAATACTGGTTGATTTTATATATATAAGTTCAATACAGACAAAAATTCTGGTGTTAAAAGGGGTCATGACAGTGGTGACTCTTGGGGTAGCTGGTGACTGAAAGGGTGCACAAGCAGGCCTTCTAGGATGCTAATAATGTTCTGTTCCTTAATCTGTGTCCTGGTCACATGAGTGTATTCACATTGCGAAAATTCATCATTTATGATTTATGCACTTATCTGTGAATTACATTTTAATTAAAATGTGTTTTAAAAATAAAGACAAAATAGAGATATTTTCAGCCTAACAAAAACTGAGTGAATTCAGCAGTGGCAGACCTGTTTATTACAGAAAATACTAAAGGGAGTTCTTCAGGCAAGAGGAAAATGATCCTAGAAGAAAGTATAGTAATATAGGAAGAAACAAACAGCATGGGAAGAGCAAATATGTGGAGGAGTCTAAATGAATATTAAATTGTACAAAAATATTGTCTTATATTTAAAATCCATAATAAACTAAAATACATGTCAACAATCATAAAAAAGCAAAAGGAGATAAACGGCGTTACAGTGCTTTAAGATCTTTGCATTCTCTGGAGAGCAATACACTAGTAAGTTATACGAAATTTTAATAAAAAGTCAATAATGCACATTGTAAAATAACTACTAAAAGAATAGTAAAGGAATGTGCAAAAAGCAAGCTAATGAATGAAGAAATTTTAACAATTAAAAAAGTACTTAATCAAAAGGAAGATAAGGGAGAGAAAATGAATATAGGACTGGTGGGACAAATAGAAAGCAAATAGTAAGATGGCATATTTTAAAACCCAAATATTAGTAATTATATTAAATGTAAATGGAATAAATAATCCAATTTAAAATTAAAGATTATTATATTAGATAAAAAACAAATCCAAACTATATCCTGCTTGTAAAAGACACACTTTAAATGTAAGACTACAAAAAAGTTCAAAGGCAAATTATGGAACGGAATATAACATGCAAACATTAATCAAAGAAAGTTGGTGTAATTATACACACATAACTATAGCCACATTGATAAAAGTGTCAATCCACCAAGAAGATATTACAACTCTAAATTTGTATGCACCTAATAATATAGACTCAATAGATAAGTAAGAATTGACAGAATAATCTACGAATCAAAGAAGAAATCACAATGAAAATTAGAAAGATATTTTAATTCAAAGATAATGAAAATGTGATATATTAAAACTTCTATTTATCAAAACACACCATTAACAAGGTAAAAAGGAAAGCCACAGAGTTGGAGACGATACTGCAATACATATAACTGGCAAATGGGCCGTATCCAGAGTATATAAAAATCAGAATATATAAAAATGAGAAAAGATAGGGCCGGCCCCGTGGCATAGCGGTTAAGTGTATGCACTCTGCTGCCGGCAGGCCGGGTTCAGATCCTGGGTGCACACGGACACACTGCTTGTCAGGCCATGCTGTGGTGGCGTGCCACATAAAGTGGAGGAGGATTGGCATGGATGTTAGCTCAGGGCTGATCTTCCTCACCAAAAAAAAAAAAAAAAAAATGAGAAAAGACAAAAAACATAATAAAAGTAGATTAAAGGTTACCAGGGGCTAGGAGAAAGGGAGAATGGGCAGTTACTGCTTAATAGCTACAGAGTTTCTGTTTGTGTGATGAAAAATTTTGCAAATAGACAGTGGGGACAGTTGTACAACGTTGTAAATGTAATTAATGCCATTAAATTAAATGGTTGAAATGGTAACTTTCATGTCACATACATTTTATAAGAAAAAAACATAGTAGAAAAAAAGTCAAAAGATCTGAAAAGAAATTTCACAAAAAAATACATCCTCATGGCCAATAAACATATGAAAAGGCACTCAATATGATTAGCCATCAAATAAATGCAACTTAAAACCATTACAAGATATGTACCATTACATAGCCACCAGAATAGCTAAAATTTTCTTTTTCTAATGATATTTCCAAGTGTTAGAGCAGAAAGCAACAGACACATTGCCAGTAAGAAAAGTAAACCGAAACAACCACTTTGGAAAACTGCTTGGCAATATCTACTTGGCAATATCTACTAAAACTGAAGAGACACACACGCAACCATCCAGCAATTCTAATAGATATACATTTAACACAAGTGCATACATACATTCAAGAGTGTTCACAGCAGTGTTATTTGAAATAGCTAAAAACTCCTAACAATTCATATGCCCGTCAACAGCAGAATGGGTAAATCAATTTTGGTATTTTCATACAATTGATACTGCATAGCAATGAAAACAAACTAATGCTACATGCAACAAGTTATGTATCTTATAAACATAATATTGAGCAAAAGAAGACAGATACAAAAAACATATAAGATTCCATCCATATAAAGTTCACAAACAAGCAAGCCCAATCAATGGTGCTAAAAACTAAGACAATGATTATATGTGGAAGGCTTCTGGGCTACTCATAATGTGTTTTCATTCTTAATCAGGTTGGTGTTTATGTGGTTGTGTCACTAATGATTTGTGCACTTTTCTGTATATATGATGAATTTCAAAAAAAAAAAAAAAAGAAAAATTTGTGGAAAAAGCCCAAGAAAATAAGTTTTGAGCAGGAAATGTCAAAAGAAATTAGATTTTAGCCAGGAGAAAAGTGGTCAATGATTTAATTATCTTCAAACATACACGACACACACCAAAAAAACTCTTTTAACAGATCCTGACCAACACTTCATCACCAGCTTGTCATCACTAAAGCAAAAAACGTCTGTCCAACTCTCGTGCACCTAGATGAAACATGCTTAAATTGCGTAAAAGTTTGGTGGGACATTTTCTTAATGTATTTTCTTTGTATGATGAGGGCAATGCAAGCAGCAAAACAAAACAAGATGTCACGAATGCCTACCCTTGATATATTTAAAAATCAAGAGAATGCCAGTTAGATATTGACCTGAGAACAGCAAAGGCTGGACTAGTTAAGCCCAATAAATTCAACGCAAGAAAAAAATAAATCTTGCCTTGTCTTGACCCTGTTATACTATCACTCAAAAGTAACTATACAGAAATTAGAAAAAGTAACTATACAGAAATTAGGGAAAATATCACCACTTCTCCCAATTAATTTGCCTTGCTTTACATACATCAGTATTCTTCTGGTCCCTAAAGTAACCATGATCTCATGTAATAGTCTGACATACTTAGCCAAGACCAAAAACCATTTGCCCAATGACACTTAGTTTTCATCTTGGTCATTTAAGACATTTTATGAGCATATCACAAAGAGTGTATTTTATCCACATGTTACACTTCAGAGCAGTAATGAAAATGCATGTTTACAAAATGGGGAACTATCTCAAACGTGGTTCATCGCCACCATTATGCATGGTTCTGCTGCTGCTGCTTTAGGGACACCTCTAGCCCAGAGTATCCATAACTACTGGCAAGAGGGAGCCAACGATCACAAGATTTGTCCCAAACCAGTTCCTGACCATCCACATACTTCAGTCAATCCATACTTGACCTCAGGCCACATTTCACTGACCTCCCCTCAGCTTCAGAATATCTACGTTGCTATCCCAATATAGGCTCCTCTAGCTTCAGTTCCCAGGTATCTCTCCCTTCTAATAAACAACTTGTACAGACTGTTCTCTCTGAACCTCCCTATTCAACTTGGCTCTATGATATTCAATAAATAACTGTGGAATGAATAAACGAATATACAGACAGGGGTGGGCATGCCAGTAAAAGTGAGATACCAGAACGAGATACTTCCCAAATCTAACAAAGTTTGAAAACCAAAAATAACTAAACTTTTCAATATTTCAACTCTTCTTCTATATTGAAAACAAAACAACCCCAGCACCAACAAGAATACTCAGCACTGAGCTCCTTGGAGATATGTCTGATTCTAGGGCAGGGGTAGAAAATATACACGATAAGCCTTGAAGCAACTTGTAGGGCCAGAAAGCCAGCATGTGCTCAAAAACACAAAAGAATGGTTGCATGTCAAAGGGACACAAGAGCCAACCTGAAGGAGCTTCCAAAGGCCACAGCTGGAACAATCTGAACAACAAAATATATAACATGGTAATGGATACAATTAAAATATATGTGAGTCCAGACTGATATAAATAAATGATGGCAGGGGCCAGCCCCGTGGCTTGGCAGTTGGGTGCGCATGCTCCACTGCTGGCGGCCTGGGTTTGGATCCCGGGCGCGCACCGACGTGCCGCTTGACGGGCCATGCTGGGGCGGCGTCCCAGATACAGCAACTAGAAGGATGTGCAACTATAACATACAACTATCTACTGGGGCTTTGGGGAAAAAAAAGGAGGAGGATTGGCATGGATGTTGGCTCAGGGCTGACCTTCCTCACAAAAAAAAAAATAATAAATCATTGCATAAATAAGTAAATGGAGAAGGGACAAATCTTCCTTATAGAAAAATTCCAAATACAGGTTCCCCCACTATCCAAAAGTTCACTTTACACCACTTCGCTTTTACGAAAGACCTACATTAGTACTTGTTTTCGCTAAATGAAAGAAATCTGAAGAGGATTTTTGCTTTAAGAAAAAAAGGCAGGGCCAGTCCCATGGCTGAGTGGTTAAAGTCTGGCATGCTCTTTGTGGGTTGGGATCCT
The DNA here is from genome assembly GCF_020826845.1 of Diceros bicornis minor. Taxonomy (NCBI): domain Eukaryota; kingdom Metazoa; phylum Chordata; class Mammalia; order Perissodactyla; family Rhinocerotidae; genus Diceros; species Diceros bicornis. Next base: position 10,888,652 of record NC_080755.1, on the reverse strand, counting down.
GGGTGCAGACCTACACTACTCGTCAAGCCATGCTGTGACCGCGACCCACATACAAAATAGAGGAAGACTGGCACAAATGTTAGCTCAGGGACAATCTTCCTCAAGCAAAAAAAGGGGAAGACTGGCAACAGATGTTAGCTCAGGGCTAATCTTCTCAAAAAAAAACGTGAAAAATAGCATTCAGCATTTGTTTTGCAGTGAGCCATCGTAGAGGCAGCATGCACCCCAAGCAGCGAAGAGTGGCGCTGCCAAGCTCCTTCCCCGGAAACTGCACTCAGCACCTCAGGATCAAGTCACCATAACTCTAAATTGTGTCTTTGAGCATCTGTGCTTTATACTGATTTATTTTGATGGGTTATTTTTTGGGTCTGGGTACACTCAAAAATTTTTCCCACATAAATTTATGGTAAATGCTTCTTCACTTTATGCCATCTGGGCTTACGAAAGGTTTCAAGGGTACACTCTCCTTTCAGATAGCAGGGAAAACCTGCAATATTAAGTAGATATTTGACCCCTCCTTGAATGCAGGCTGGACTTAGTGACTCCTTTCCAAAGAAGAGAGTATAGAAAAGATAAAAGCAGTAACTCTTTAGTGGAGAAACCTGGCAAACAAGGGTCATATCACCAGTGGTGTTGCCTGGATATCATGTGCCCCAATCCGATGTGACAAGAGGAATCCTTCCCCTCTCTGGTATTCTTCACCCAAACGCATATCCCCAGTCTAGTAAGGAAAACATCAGGCAAACCTAAATGGAGGACAGTCTACAAAACCCCTGACCAGTAATCCTCAACACTGTCAAGGTCATGGGAAACAGGAAAATCTGAGAGACTGCCACAGACCACAAGAGACTAAGGAGACATGATGACTAAATGCAATATGGTATCCTGGATGGGATTCTGGAACAGAAAAAGGACATTAATAGAAAAACTATGGAAATCCAAATGAAGTCTAGTGTTTAGTTAACAGTAATGTGCCAATGTTGGCTTCTTAGTTTTGAAAAATATAACACAGTAGTGTAAGATGTTAACATTAGGGAAAGTGGGTGTACTATCTGTAAATCTAAATTATCTCAAAATAAAAATTTAATTTAAAAAAACCCCACTATATTTGGCAACAGGCAATATTTTTTCCTCATAGTTTTAAACAAATATCTGGGACAGGATAGTTTCTTTTTTCTACTTAGACAACAGGAAGCAAAGGGAAATATAATATAGCTCCAATGACACTAATGAAAGTGGGATGGAAACTGTTGCCATTTTACAGAATCTATGATGCAGGAAAGCAGTTTTGACCTTACAAATAAAACACACAGAGTATGACAACATCTTTTATCAACATATAGTCCCTGGTAGATCAATGATTTTTTTCTTCTAAAGTTGAGTCAAAACTCTTAGTGAAACTAATGGCTTCCCAATAAAATTCCAACTTACTTAAATACCAATATATACATATATGACTAAATTCTTTCCACTGTTTGCCTCTGCATAAGGCAGAAATAGAGAGATAACACCACAAATGCATTATTCCAAAATTTCTCCCAAAAATGTCTGTGGCCACTCCCCACAACCCAAGTGCAAGTATGTTGGTGAGTAAATTGGAGTCAAAAGTGACAGCAATCTTAACTGATCATGGCTAAAATATCTTAATTGTGCAAATGACCACCTGGACATACCGTTAAAGCCCCTCCCAGGGGCCTAGAAGGCGCCTGTGTAAATGAGTGGGCTTAAAGTTGAAGCTGCATAAGCTGCACGGTAAATTTATCACTGTGTTTATGTTTTATTTTCTCTTCTTTAATGACTAGAACAATTTATGTTTACATCACCCATGGAAATTTGAACACTGCTTGCACATAGTAGGAACTCAATGCATGTTTTTAAATTGAATTAACCCCGCATCTCTGGACATATTGTTAAAATGGAATAATTCTTACCTATTACTCTAACTGATAAGGCATTTCACCAACCCCTAATACCGTCATTCACCTCCAACCCCTGCCCTGGACACATATATACATATACCTTAAATGTTTCTTTCATTTAACGATCAGGATCTGAACACTCAAGAAATATACCAAAAGTGAACAAAAATTAATGTTTTTAAACATGTTTTCACTATTTCAACCTTTCCAGAAATATTCTGTCTCTCTTTAAAATCAAATAGGATATTATTCCAAGACCACTTCCCCCACCCCACCAAATTAGCATGAATCTTGCTGAGAAGCTTGACTGATCATATCCTCTTTTCAAATCCCAAACAAAGCCTGAATGTTCCCAGTACCAAAGGATCCCTTTATTAGTATGCACATGGGCTTTTATTGTTCCTCCGGGGAAAACCTATTATCAATTTTAAGATTATTTTTAATCAACATGTGGTCATAATTTTTCAAATTAAAGCTAAAGGTATAGCAAAAATTTTGAAACCAAAATCTGAAATAAGATATTTTTGTCAGATAGGTTTAAGGCCTCAGAGGCTGCTGAGACCATGTATTGGTTCTAAGCTCTAATACTACTGTTATTAATAATTCTTTGTGGCATCCCAGAAAAAAAAAATATGCTAATCTTGTAAAGATCTGGAATATAACCTAAATTCCATCAATGACGACTTTCTAAAGAATGTGTATACCAAAATGTGTTCTAAACGCCGGTTAGGTGCACTGGTGACAAACAGCAGGTTGTAAGGGAAAACTTCACCAACTTGTATATAATAAACTTTTACCAAGCACATAAACATTGGGGAAAATAAAAATTTTAAGTAAGTCACCTAAGAAGAATCATAAGCCCTCTTGCTTCTAAGCAACATATCCCTCTTGTCATCACAGAAATACTTCATAAAATATATTGCTTGTTTTAAGATCCTAATTTGTAATTTAATCATTTTTACTCTCAAGATATCCTCTAAAGAACTAATTCGTCCTTTTTCTTTAATTCATCTCCTTCAGTCCTACATCATGCTACTTTCAGGGCCATGTTAGTACATGGCTCTAACTTATATCTGAATGCTAATTAAAATGTGAATGCTAATTAAAATTAATCATTCTTCATTGTTTTTTCCCCAATATTGGTCTCATTTCCATGCCTCCCACACATTTCATCATTGTTCTATTTCTGTTATAATGTATTTCTAATTTTTTAATTCAAACTGAATGTGAATATTCTGGGTGTATGAATACTGTTAAAAGTAAACAAGAACTAAAATCAATTACTACTACGTTCAACTCCAAAACAACTCAAGAAAGCGTGCGAGGCGCTTTTTCTTTCTATGGGACTAAATGGAGAGATACTGTTGATAGTGGTAAGAACCACCAATACCACTCGTTCATTCAACTCAACAGTGGAGGGAACAGTGGTCAGCTGAAAGATCCATTTCTCCACACTGAACACACTCCTGGGCACCACCCATCGTCTGCCAGACCAGTGGTTCTCAGTGTTTCTCAACAGGGAATGATTTTGCCCCGCAGGGGACATTTGCCCATGTCTGGAGACTTTTTTTTCTTGTCACGACTGGGGAGAGGGGGCAGGTGGTTATTGGTATCTAGTGGGTAGAGACCATGGATGCTGCTAAACATCCTGTGCAGGCACAGGATAGCCCCCACAACAAATAATTATTCAGACAAAAATGTCAATAGTGCCAAGGTTGAGAAACCCTGACTTGGACATTTGTCCCAATTCTGTAAAAATACAGAACAGCTGGATCAGAGGCACCATGGTGATGTGAAAGGACCACAGGATTAGGGGAGGAAGGGAACTAAAACCCACCGAGTATCTGCTACATCCCAAGCCTTGCATTAGTCACTTTATAGGTACCATCTCACTTAAACCTCTATCCTGTGAAAAAAGTGATCTGTTCTCATTTTACAGATGAGAAGGCTGGACTCAGGGAGATTATGGAACTTACTCAAGGTCACTTAGCTAGGAAGGGAAGAAATCATGATCCAAATTGAAACCTAATCTGTTTCATTCCACAGTATTTTACTACAAAGCCTAGAGATTAAAAGACCTGGATTTGATTCAAAGAGTTACCAATATGAATTTGAGTAAGTCACCTAACTTTTCCTTAAAACTCCATTTAGAAAATAAGTCAACAGATATCGCGTGAAAATATAAATGCTGTTGATTGCCAACAACATATAATCACGTTAAACACCTTATAATGAAAAAGAAAGCGCTTCTTAGAATGGAGATGTCAAAATAACCATTTTTTCTTAAAAATAGAATTTATACAAGTGTGCACAGTACTAAATTATACAGGATTTTTAAGAATGAAGATTAAATGTTCAGAAGACATCGTGCCTTCCACAGCCATGCAACTACCCTTAATTCCTAAGAGGAAATAAACTAATTTAAACATTATTTTAGTGTAAACTTTCCAAAGATTTTTAATCAGTCAGCCCTAAAATGCTCAAGACGACATCAACAACTTTGACTGGACTCTCTCCACAACTGGTAGTAGAGGTCATGAGCAGAACTAAGGACTAAGAGGATGGATTACAAGTCCATTACTGCTGCTGCAGGAAACAACTCTTCTAATCTCTCCATCATTCACACTAACGATGCAAAAAAAAATAATAATTCATTTCGACCTAAGCTTCTAATTTTTTAAAAAACTACCACCAGAATCCACCAGTCTTTGACAACTAAACTACTAGTAGGTCCACAAACCATTTAAATTACACTCTTCTAGGATTAAGTTCAAGAGACAATGTAAACTGGTGTTTGTTCCTTCCGAAAATCACTACTACCAATGCTGCTTCTAAAAGCAGGTTGCACACAACCATTTTTCCTCTTGAAACACTAGATCTCAAGGCCTGGCTTTGCTGTATTTTATAAATGTATCTTTTCATATCCTATTAATACACTGTAAATAACTTATAATTGCAAGTATTTCCCACTAATACTAAGTCCAAGTTTAAAAGCAATAAACACATCAAGTAAACTAAAAAACTGTCTGAAATAAAATAATTTCAAAAGAATCATAAAAAGACTGGCTTTGAATAAATAAAAATTCTAAAATGTGGTTACCTAACACTAAAAATAAATAAATGTTCTGGTACAATTGAAAGAACTGATAAACTATCTTGAATGTTCTTTATTTCAATCAATTTAGATAAGGATTCTCATTAAATGTCATTTTACTGACTAGTTCTGAATTACATCTTTCACCTTAAGCATTTTGACAACTCCATCAACTTTCTAATAGTGAAGGTGGATTAATTTTCTACGTTTTTAATAGACTTGCCTCTCAAAAAACTGAATTAGATAAAAACTGATAGGAGAAACCTGTTATCAACCTCCTCTTCATCAATAAATATTTGATGTACGCTCTAGCTACATGTGTAGGTGATAATCTTGAAGAATTTACATTAGACTACGACCTAACTAAAATCCATTTTATCCATTTATCTGACATCTTGTCAACTTTTTAATTTAAAAGCCTGTTTTTTCATCACAACAAATTTTGATACACAGGTAAACAGTAATTATTTTATAACTTTCAGGAGCTAAAAATCATTATTTAATCTCTTCTTCCATTTCTCCCAAAATAGCAGAATTCTCCTCAGGGCTCAGATTTCTTTATATTTCCAAACCGAAGGAATATTATTGCCAAATTTTTAAAAATACTATTAGCTGCCTACTTATTCCGAAAAGTGTAATTTTCCTGACACCGCAATGAACTATCCCGGACAAGATCTCAAGTGAACCTTTTATAACACCTATCACATCACAAATACAACAAGTAAATAGCCATGGCATGTAAGTATGCATACAGAGCTCATCATGAAAAGGAAGCCACTCCATTTCCCCAACAAGCCGCAGGCAGCCGTCCTATGACAGCCCGTACAGTTACCAGCACTCCCGGCAGGTCCGCGGCCCTGCAGGGGGGCGCAGGCGCAGGCCTGCCCAGGCCCACCAGGCCCACTCGGACGCCCTCCTCAGAGCCCCTCTTTGTGCCGCTGCCCCCGCCCCCGCCATGCTCTGACCTACGTGGGACCCCGCTCGGCCACAGCGCCAGCACTGCCCTTCCCCGCAGGCCGAGACCCGGCTCCTCCCGAGTCTCCGGTGAGAGGTTGGGGGGGTCGCTGGGGTGGAAGGGCCCGGAGCCGGCAGGGGAAGGGGACCTGGGCAGAGGTCCTCTCGTGGGAGATAGGGGTCGCGGGGCGCAAGGGCGGCCCCGGGGACTCCGAGGAAAAAGGGGGCCGTTGCGGGGGTCCTCCGGGGGGAGATGGGGGGTTGCGGGGCGGAAGGGCGGGCCCGGGGACTGAGGGAAAAGGCGGCCCCGGCGGGGGTCCTCCCATGGGGGCGCGGGTCGGCGGCCTCACCCGCGGCGGGGGGCGGCTCTCCCGCGTCGCCGGGCGCCAGGGTGACGGCGCCATCCCTCCAGACGTGGATCTGCGCGGCCGAGCGCGCGCGGCGGCGGGGCTGGCGGCGGCCGGCGGCTGCGGCGCGCAGGGAGCCGCAGCACTGGTAGCACACGGCCCACGCCTGCTCCTCGTTGATGGGCTGGTTGTAGAGCCGCAGGATCTCCTCCAGGCTCAGCGCGTCCTGCGGGACCCCCGCCACGCCCGCGGCCGCCCCGGGGTCCGGCGGCCCCTCGCCGCCCGCCGGCTCCGCCCGTGGCCCCTCGCCGCCCGCCGACTGAGCCATCCCGCCGGTCGGCGCTGCGCTCGGCCGTGCGCCGGCGTCTCTTCAGCTCAGAAGCATCGTCTCGGCGCGCCGCCGCCTCCTCATCCCCGGAACCGCCCCGCCCAACCCGGCCGCGCGCGCCGCCGCGGGGGACGAGGCGAGGGCCCGGGCGGCCGTGGGCGAGCGGAGGCCGGCGAGGACGCCGCGGCGGTCCTGACCAGGCCGTCGCCGCCGCCAGCCCGTAGCGACGCGATGGCGTCCGCCGGCCCCGCCCCGCGGCCGCCGCGCTCTCCAGTGCGGGGGCCGCAGAGCCGCTCCGCCGGGATCCGCGCGGTCAGGGGCTCCGGCCCCCGCTCCGCCGCGGCCCGGACCGCACCGGCTCACCACCCCTGCAACCCCTGCAAAGCGGGGAAGCCACTGGCACTGATTCCCCCTCGGAACTGGTTTGTCCGAAGTCTAACTAGGACCTCGAACCCAGCTGGGAGTGAATTCCTGAGAAAATAAAGGTCTGTTTGAGACGCTGCGGCCTCGGGCTACCTCCGCCGCCCTGCCGGCTCCCGCTCCGGCGCACCGCAGGACCTGCCTAGGGCCTCCCGCTGAGCCCCGGGTCCCACGCCTCCTTCCAGCCGCGACGCAATTTCTCTTGACCAGCACACTTCGTACTGCCCCCGGCCTCGCCTCTTCTTCGTCCCGCGTACCCTGCTCTGCTCTTTTTTTGTAGCTGTCGCCAACAACATACCATATAATTTACTTAGATGCCTTGTTTACTGAATACCTTCCTCTCCACTCCCAACTTCCATGTAAGCCCCATGAGGACAGGAATCTTTATGGGTTTTCCTCATTGACTTCTTCCAAGAGCACAGATGAGGGCCTGGGTTATAAGCATGTTGTAAATAATTCGCAGATGTTAGTTTCAGCGTCCTTCTGGATTCATTTGTAACGTTTGTACAACTCCTCACTAAGATAGTGTCTCCAGTGACCACACTCATCATAGCCCAGTTAATCCAGTCTGCTCATATGACGTGGAATAGATATCACAGTGGCAAAATTGAACTGGAGGCAATTAGCCATAGAATGAAAGAGAGAAATACTCCCGGGCCTTGCTGAACTCATTAAGTATGCAATAAAACATAATTCTTAGATGAAACAATCATTGGTAAATGAGTTCAATTGGAAACATTCCACTCTGAGGCTAGTCCTGTGTGAGAACCTTACAGAGTTGAAAGTGTCAACCTGTAAGCAAGTAAGAAATTTATCTATAATAAGTACCAATAAACTTCTAAGGGCAGTTTTATGTGCATTATTAGACATGGCACTCTCAACAACTGCATCTTGCAGTAGAAATTAGAAGTCTATTATGAATTCTTAAGATACCTCAGTACATAGAGCAGGAGTGGGGAGAAGACAAAAAAGCAAAAGGATATAAAGGAAGAGTAAGAAATTGAAAGAGCACCGGCCCAGAGGCCTAGTGGTTAAGTTCAGGTACTCCCGCTTTGCAGGTTTGGGATCCCGGGCATGGACATACACACTGCTCATCAAGCCATGCTGTGGCAGCGTCCCAAATACAAAATAGAGGAAGATGGCACAGATGTTAGCTCTGTGACAACCTCCCTCAACCAAAAAGGGTAAGATTGCAATAGATGTTAGCTTGGGGCCAATCTTCCTCACAAAAAGAAAGAAAGAAAAGAAAGAGAGGGAAGAAAAAACCTTCTCCCTAGGCATCTTATTATACTTTCACTACAAGAGATACAAAACAATCCCTTAAAAGTAACATCACTTAATTATGGGTTCATAATCCCATTTGTAAAAATGCACTGTGTGCGAAAGCCCTAACAAGAAAAGGTCTAATTCTGTATGTGATATAGATAGGATAGATATAAATATATAAAACCACTTGATTAAAAACATGGAAGAAATTTCCAAAATTTGCTATTTTAAAAGTTTAGATCCTGTGTGGATTTTGAAAATACAGAGGGCTTTAAAATAGTTTCAACAATGCAGACCAACAGCAAAATGGTCTACTTTTATGGACAACACCACCATCTTCTGGCCTTATGGGATATTACTGCCATGCTGCACTTGGACAACTAGAGCCAAAAATCAATTACATTTTTGTCTTTACCTCCCAAAAGACAAGTTAAACGAATTAACCATCTGAGGAATCCATGAGCAGTCACTTACTAGCCCTGGCATAGGGCAGTAAATAAATCTCCAAGTAAAGATAACAATGAAGGGAAGAAGGAAAAGAGTGGGAGTGAAGAAAAGGAAACATCCAAATTTTATCTCAAATGTTATCTTTAAAAGATGTATTCTTTAAAACAAATTTACATAGAAGGATTTTTTCCTTTCCTAAGTGATAATTTTTAAAAATATAAATACATTTTTGGAAGAAAAACATTATAGCACTGAATCACAGGACGGTTATGTATAATAGAAGGGCTTTTTTCTTTTTTTGCCAAATATAAATTCATGACTGATATACTGTATTTAAAGTAAATATCTTGCCTTTGTGAGCTTATACGGAATTAAGTTTAGGAAGGATGAGAAGTAGAATGTTGTTTAATGTTCCTTCTGTATGCAGAAAAAAATAAAAGGAAAACTTAAAAATCCTAGCTGTCTTCTATTATAAATCTAGTTCATTGTATAACCTGAACACTTGACACTTTTTTGTACAAAGACAGGATAATTCTACTAATTTTTATATGATTTTCAGAACCTTTTGAAATTTTGATAAGCCCCACCATCCGTCACAAGACTCTTTGATAGTGACTGCTGACAACTCAAAGGCCCTCAGAGGTTGATATATTCTCAGGGGGCTCAAGCAATACTGTAGAATACCTTGGCACTTTCCAATTTTCTCATTTTCAATTCCAATTCAAAGATTCAAATACCTTTATGCACATTTATATTTTGTTCTAATTTGTCACTGATTTTATTCTGTGGCTTCATTGCTTTCCAAAAATTGCTCTGAACAATTCAAATCAACATTTCAATGTCTTTTTCAAAGTGCTGTGAGGTCTATGAAAAATGGTGGCATGTGTTACTCTGAATATGATTTTAGTTTTTGTTTATTTTGTTGTATTTATTAAAAACTGGAATCCTTGAAATTTTTTCTTATATTTATTTATCATTTTTGCAGAATAAATGTACTTCATGCTTCATACTCTAGACGTGCTGGCTGAGCTGCTCTGAGTCTTTCAGGGAGCACAATCTGCCTGTGTAGCCCAAGCTTATCCCAGACACTCCCCGACAATTGCTCCTAAGAGGCACATTCACCTAGAAGAGTGCACCAAAAAGGAAAAAATAGAACAGCATATTTTTTTCAGTGTTACAACCTAAATTGTCATTGCCCACAATTATAATACCTTTTAATTCTATAGTGTTATTTTATACTTTCAAAGTGCTTTCTTGAGTTATGCAGGCCTCCTGACCAGCTCAGTTCTTTCTGCTATGGTATGACATCTCTCTAAACTTGCACAGAGCAAGAAGAGTCCTCACACTTCATCCCTCACTCCACTAAGCATGAGTACATAAAAAGCAGATGCTTTAAAATTTGTACATACCAATATGATCAATTAAACTTTTGATATTTTAAACACTTTAAATGAATGATGCGATGCCCCATCTCCCTCAATTGGTTCTTGTGAATTCATTGGCATTTAAGTTTCACCATAGCGGTCATCTCCCCATAGTTAACTATTTTCTAAGTCATCTATATAAGTCCATCCCCATCAAAGGACTGTAAATTGTCACTCCTCTAAGGCGGTTAATTCCATCAACAATCCTAAATGCAATTTGAAATTCATCTCTTGTAATTTTAGTATTCAGATTGAATATTAACCAAAAATCTTATAAAATTAGTCATGAAAACTAGCATGTGACCTTATATGCAGAACTAGAAGTAGACAGGCCAGATAAGAACCCAACAAAATTGGTTTCCTCTGGTCTATAAACTTGTCAAGAATTAACTTTTTCTTTCCTATAGCAAAGATATACATTTATTGGAAAACATTTAGAAAATATCCATTAATGTCCTTTTACTAAGTTATATCCTAACTTAGTTAGGATTAATTAATCTTAATTAATTAATTAATTAATTAAGAAGACTCGATTTGGATAAGACCTCCATAGATCTAAATTTTAGGTCCAGTCACTATTTTACACTTACGAAAATTCAAGTCTACAGAAGGTAAGTGACTTAGCCCAAATTACTGCTAGTTGCCAAAAGTAATTCAAATATATTTCCTATAACATAAGCTTTCTAGATCCTCTTTTTTAGCCATTTTACCTAGTTCTCATCAGATTTCAAAAGTTAGAATAAGCAGTAGCTTACTTCTTAATTCCAATGAGAAACAGAAAACAATATAAGGCACAAAAATATCTTTATCTGATGGCAAAGCTTTGATGATAATTGCTTGAAAATGTAGAATTCTCAATAAAACTTGTAAGAAACCAGAGTTTGGGGTTGTGTAAGTTAAAGAGAAATAATCCATTTTTAGACTGAAGTCATACTTTATTGATGAGACAAAGCTAAAATATTTTTTCAAACCTCCAGTATTTAATTTTTGTTGACTTGTATACAAAATAGATGGCCCTTTCTTGTTGATCAAAAAAGGTTGTCTTTTTTCCCTAATGTACAAGTAGCAGTCTGGAGCTGCTCTTGGCTCTAGTATTCTATTCTGACTCTGTGAAAGACTCAATTCTCTTCTGAGGTCAACAAGTAAACAACACAAAATATGGCTTACCTTTTTAAATATATATATATTTTTATATATATATTTTTTTATTTATTTATTTTTCCCCCAAAGCCCCAGTAGATAGTTGTATGTCATAGTTGCACATCCTTCTAGTTGCTGTATGTGGGACGCGGCCTCAGCATGGCTGGAGAAGCGATGCGTCGGTGCGCGCCCGGGATCCGAACCCGGGCCGCCAGCAGCGGAGCGCACGCACCTAATCGCTAAGCCACAGAGCCAGCCCTATGGCTTACCTTTTAATTCAATTAAATAAGCAATGAATTAAGCACCTTCTAGTTATCCTTTAAGCCTTGCCTTGGTAATTTTTGTGGAAGGATATAGGTAAGTAAGGCTGTACTCCTTATATTTTAGTTGTGCTTTTCCCTGAGGTTTTTCCCTGGAACTGTTCTGTTAACCTGTATTCCTGTGTCCTCTTGATCCTTCTCAATAGTCATTGATAGAGCACAGTGTTTTTCTTTCTCTTATTTGCTATGCATGTTCATTCCTTTCAGGAACTCAAAGCAACCCTTGCTCTTACTTTCTGCCTAGTAATAATAATCCTTTCTAAGAGCTGTTTAATCATTGACAGTGACATTCATAAAGACGTGACACCCAGATCTCAATCTGAAGCTATTAAGACAATAGTTTAAACAAACTTCACACTTTTTTTTAATGGTATTAAAATTATTCCCTTGCAAGATTTGGTAGGTAATGGTCAATCTTCAACTGTAATATTGTCATAATGCCATTGACATTTTCAGTTTTAACTAAATTATATAGTATTCATTTTTTTTTCTTTTTAGCAGAAGCAATTTTTAATTTTATTTATGTCATAGGATTATAAATCTTGGGCGAACTTTCCTCAGCTAAAGCAGAGCACTGAAGTAACCACCCAGATAATTTAGGCCAACTGTTCACAACCTTTATTCTGATTCAACGCATAAGATAGAGGACATTCATTTATACAACATTTCTATAAGCATATCTAAGGATATTTGAAATTCTCAGCCACCTATCTATATAGCTCCACTTATTTCTCTCCCACTCAAGAAAGCATGTCATTATGCAATAGAATGAACATGACATAATTAAAAGCCCAAGAGCGCGGCCAGCCCAGCGGTGTAGTGGTTAAGTTTGTGTGCTTCACTTTGGCGGCCCAGAGTTCACGGGTTTGGATCCTGGGTGCAGACATACACACCGCTCATGAAACCATGCTATGGCAGCGTCCCACATACAAAATAGAGGAAGATGGGTACAGATGTTAGCTCAGCAACAATCTTCCTCAAGCAAAAGGAGGAAGATTGGCAATAGATGTTAGCTCAGGACCAATCTTCCTCACCAAAAAAAAAAAAAAAGGAGCCCAAGTGCATAGTGTTAACATCTTAAATTTGTCTTAATTATTTTAAAGTAAATTAATACTTAATTAAATAATTACATTACATTATTAATTAATTACATTAATACTCATATAAAATTCTTTCAAAGCATCTAAAAACTCTGGAAAATAATTAAGAAGACTTTATAAAGTAATAGATACAAATCTATTAAAAGATCACAAGAGATTATCTAATGCAGATCCATAACTCTAGGCAGGTCAACTCCCAAAAATCTCGATTTTACAAAGAGGCAAATGAGGCCCAGAAAGATCAGCTTGCTGCAGTCCTACAATTATCAAGTCAGATATGAGAATTATGACAGTATCCTGCCATTAAGTTTTACCTAAACAGTTTACAAAACAAAAACTATAATTTTCTAGTGATTAAGTAAGTACCAAATGATTGGAATCTCTATTACACATATTTTAGAAGAAAAATATACCATGTAAAGATTTATTTCAAAAAGATTTCAATTAATTCTGAAAATGTCTTTTAAAAAAACTAATATAGCCAGAGAAATTACAAAGAAGTAACTTTTGAATTAATTTTTCTACATATTAAAGCAACCTCTACTTGTAATATACAAGCTATTTAACTGATTCTTACAATCAAGTTTATTAAAAACCGAAAATTCCAATTTAACATCTTTGAACTAATCTAAAGACACTAGTTTTAGTAAGATATTGCCAGAAAAAGTAATCAAGTTTTATTTGAAACATTGTTCATCACTTTAGTTCAAAAAATTAAGAATTCCATATATCACTGGAATTAAGCTGGTATAAATCTAAAGCTGATTCTGATAAGTCAAGATGTATATGGACAACCCTAGAGGAACCACAAAAAAACAAAACAAAACAAAACAAAACTCAAAAACATAGTGACGAAATCATTAAAGAAATCAAAATGCTACGTTAGAAAATATTCACTTAAATACAACATAAAGCAGTAAAGGAGAAATAAAGGAACAAAAAAGGCATGAAACACACACACAAAAAAACAAAAAGTAAAATGGCAGACATAAATCCAACTATATCAATAATAACATTAAATGTGAATGGATTTAACAATCCAGTCTAAAGGCAGAGACTGTTAGACTGGGGGAAAAAAAAGATTCAACTATATGCCATCTACAGGAGATACACTTTATATTGAAATATACACATCAACTGAATGTTAAAAGATGGAAGAAAATGTAATCACGTAAACATTAACCACAAGAAAGCTATGCTAATATCAGACAAAACAGACTCTAAAACAAAAATATCATTAGAGATAAAGAGGAACATTTTATGGTAAAAAATATATATGCATAAAATAATATTAAATATATATAACAGAGCATCAAAATACATGAAGCAAAAAAGACAACAATAGTAGTTGCAGACATCAATACTCTACTTTTATCAATGATTGAACAACGAGGATAGAACCACTAAAGGATAGATCAACAAAGAAATATTTGAACAACACTATAAACCAACTAGACCTAACAGACATCTACAGAACACTCCGCCCAACAACAGCAGCATATACATTTTTCTCAAGGGCACATGTGAACATTCTCCTGGATAAACTATATGTTAGGCCATAAAACAACCTCAAGAAATTTAAAAGGATAGAAATAATAAAAAGTATGTTCCCCAACCACAATAGAATGAAATTAGAAATCAATTTAGATTTAGAAATTAGAAATCAAGCAGGAGAAAAAATTGTATAACTCACAAATATACGGAGATTAACACATTCCTAAATAGCCAATGGGTCAAAGAAGAAATCAAAGAGAAATCAGAAAATCATTTGAGATGGATGAAAATGAACAACATACCAAAACTTATGGGATGCACCTAAAGCAGGGCTTAGAGGAAAATTTATAGCTGTAAATGACTATATTAAGAAAGAAGATCTCAAATCAATAAGCTAAACTTCCACCTTAAGATACTGGAAAAAGAAGAGCAACTAAATCTAAAGCAAGGACAGAAATAAATAAAGATCAGGGTGAAAATTAATGAAATAGGGAATAGAAAAACAACAAAGAAAAATCAATGAAACCAAAACCAGGTTCTTTGAAAAGATAAACAAAATTGACAAACCCTTAGCTGGACTGAGAAAAAAAAAGACAGAAGACTCCAATGACTAGAATTAGAAATAAAAGGGGACATTACCACTGACCTTATAGAAATAAAAAGGATTATAAAGGAATATTATGAACAACTGTACACCAAAATTAGATAACTTAGATGAAATGGACAAATTCCTAGAGAGACACAAACTACTGAAACTGCCTCAAGAAGAAACAGATAATCTGGATAGACCTATAATAAGTGAAGAGATTGAATAAGTAATCAAAAAAACTACCCATAAAGTAAAGCCCAGGTCCAGATGGCTTCTGAATTCTTCCAATTAACGTAGATTGATACCAATTTTCCACAAACTCTTCCAAAAAATAGAAGCAGGGGGAACACTTCTCAATCTATTTTATGAGACCAGTATTACCTTGTTACCAAAATCAGACAAAGACATGACAAGAAAAGTAAACTACAAACCAGTATCTCTTATGAACACCGACACAATAATCTGCAACAAAATACTAGCAAACTGAGTATAGCAACACATAAAAAGAATTATACACCATGACCAAGTACAATTTACCCCAGAAATTCAAGATTGGTTTAACATTTGAAAATCAACTCATTTAATACATTATATCAATAGAACAAGAAAAATCAAAAATCACATGATCATCTCAATAGATACAGAAAGAGCATTTGACAAAATCCAACACCCTTTCATGATGATAAAAAAAAAAAAAAACTGGAGCAGAAAGGAAATTCCTCAATCTGGTAAAGGGCATCTATGAAAAAACTAGTTAACATGATACTCAATGGTGAAAGTATGGATGCTTTCCCCCTAAGATCATGAACAAGACAAGTATGTCTGCTTTCACCACTTCTATTCAACATTGTGCTGGAGGTACTAGCCAGAGCAATTAGGAAAATAAACGAATTAATAAATAAAAGACATCCGGAGTGGAAAATAAGAAGTAAAACTATCTCTATGTGCAGATAACATGCCTGTGTATAAAGAAAATCCTAAGGAATCCACTAAAAAACTATCAGAACTATCCAGCAAGGTTGCAGCATACAAGATCAATACACAAAAATCAATTGTATTGCTATACACATGCAAAGAACAATCTGAAAATGACATTAAGAAAACAATTCCACTTACAATGGCATCAAAAGAATAAAACAGGAATAAATTTAACAACAGAAGTGCAAAACTTATACTCTGAAAACTATGAAACATTGTTGAAGGAAATTAAAGATCCAAAATAAATGGAAAAACAATCCATGTTGTGAATCAAAAGGCTTACATTGTTAAGATGGCAATACTCCCCAAAGAGATCCATAAATTCAAAGCAATCCCTATTAGAATCCCGACTTTTTGCAGAAATTGACAAGCTGATTCTAAAATTCATATGGAATTGCATAGGAACCAGAATAGCCAAAACAATCTTGAAAAAGAACAAAGTTGGAAGACTCTCATGATTCCCTATTTCAAGACTTACTACAAAGCAATGATAATCAAAACGTGTAGTACTGGCACAATAGGAATAGAATTGAGAGTCCAGAAATAACATCTATGCTCAACCTATTTTTGACAAGGGTGCCAAGATCATTCAATGGGGATACAATAGTCTTGTCAACAAATGGTGCTGGGACAACTGAATACTCATATGCAAAAAAATGAAGCTGGACCCTTACCTCACAACATATACAAAAATTAACTGAAAAAGGATCAAAGACCTAAGTTAAGAGCTAAAACTATAAAACTATTAGAAGAAAACATAGGGGTAAATCTTCACGACCTTGGATTTAGCAATGGATTCTTAGACGTGACAACAAAACCAAGAGCAACAAAAGAAAAAATAGATACATTGGGCTTTATCAAAATTAAAAACTTTAGTACTTAAAGGACACAATCAAGAAAGTGAAGATATCCCAAAGAATGGAAGAAAATATTTACAAATCATACACTTGATAAGGATCTTGTATCTAGACCATATAAAAACTCTTTACAACTCAATAATAACAAGACAACACAATTAAAAAATGGGCAAAGGATCCAAATAGACATTTCTCCAAGGAAGATATACCAATGGCCAATAAGCACATGAAAAAATGCTCAACATCATTAGCCATCAGAGAAATGCAAATAAAAGTCACAATAAGATACCACTTCTCACCCACTAGGATGGCTAGAATCAAAGTCAGATAATAACAGGAATGTGAAGAAATCAGAATCCGCATACACTGCTGGTGGGATTGAAAAATGGTGTGGCTGCTTCAAAAAACTATTTGGCAGTTCACCAAAATGTTAAACATAGAGTTAACATTATGACCCAGAAATTCCTCTCCTAGGTATATACCCAAGAGAAATGAAAACATGTGCCCACACAAAACCTTGTACATGAATGTTTGTAGCAGCATTATTCATAATATCCAAAAGGTAGAAATGACCAAAACATCTATTGACTGACAAATGGATAAACAAATATGGTATATCCATGCAATGGAATATTATTTGCCCATAAAAAGGAATGAAGTAATGATATATGCTATAACACAGATGACCTTTAAATACATTATGCTAAGTGAAAGAAGCTAGTCACAAAAGACCATATATATGAAATGATTCGATTCATATGAAAGTCCAAAATAGGGAAATCTACATAGAAGGTAGATTAGTGGTTGCTTAGGGCTGGTGGGGGATAGGAAACAGGAAGATAGGTGAATAATTGCTCAAGAGTACAGGGTTTCTTTTTGAGGTGATGAAATGTTCTAAAATTGACTGGTGGTGGTTGCACATCTCTCTCAATATGGTACAAACTACTGAACTGTACACTTTAAATTGGTTAATTGTACAGTATGCAAATATCTCAATAAAGCTGTTAAAAAATTAAAAATTGGCGATAAAATGTTTGCTTATGTTCAAATCAAATAGATTTTTGTAACTTCTGACAATCATCTCCTAGTTTTGTACTACCATTGCTCCTGTTCCCTCACCGTACACCTTGGCAAAGAAAAGATTTTGTAAAAGTTAAATAACAACTGGCCAGCTACACCTAATTTGTAAATAAATGGATTTCAGAATTCTTTCAGAATACAGACTATAACTAAAATATTTTCTATATGTGTACTAGTGGGCACTATCCCTGTATCTCAGTCATTCACTGAATCTCTCTTAAGCATCCAAACAAACTGAATTTTACACGTCTTTATATTCTTGACCTACACCGCCACAAGGAGTCTCATGCAACTCACTGACCGTCTCAGGGCCTCAGCTTCCCTAGGCCATCCTCCCTAAAATCTAATTCTGGCCTCATCTGTCAGTGACTTGAAACCCCATATTGTTATTGCAAGTTTTGATAGGTTATGTGATGAGTACCCTAAGAGACAGATGCCTTCCATATTCCTACCTCTTGGGTAGAACCCCTTAAATGAGAAATGGAAAATTGGAATGGTGGCTTGAGGAGTGAGCAGCACCTTGGTTTTTTTCAATGTAGGAAACAGTAGCTATAGTATCATGAAAATCTTCTATACTATATGTTAGATGCTTACTTGGTCATACCCAATCATGCCATCTCCACAGAGAGAAAAATACATTTGTGCACACAGAGATACAGCAAAAAGAAGTAAACTCGAAGTCAGAACTCAGTTCTAGAATTGATCTGCTACTAGAGATATGTATCCTTGGACAGGGAACTTAACTTCTCTGGATCTCCATTTCATTAACATACAATTTAAGTGGACTAGAAGACCTAAGATTCCTTTCAAGTTCAAAATCCTGTAATTTCAGGCCATAAAATATTAAATCACATGTAAAAATAGCACAAATATAAAAGTAGTTAAAACTCTAGTTTGATCAGATGCAAAAAAAACAAAACAAAAAAACACGTTACCTTCAAAAATGATGGTAAACATCTGTTTTGGAGTACTAGTACAAGTCTAAATTCTATAGAATCAGAGAAAGAAGGCTTGCATTTCATAGGAATATATGTAAACTAACTACTAGCTAATAACCTTCTCTCCTTTCCTTCTGATATCCATGACCATTTCAACACTGGTGTCAAGTAGTTAATTCACAAACCAAATTTAAGTCAAATGTAATTACAATGACTATGCCAACCAAATCTCAGAAGAAATATTAAGCATTTAATACCCACATTTAAATGCATTAATGATTATAAATGAATTTGTGCTTTAAATGTAGAATATGTTATAAACGATAAACAATATGTTAAGGTTCTTCAACATGGGATGGCTTCTAGTTTATGTGATTGGCTATTTTGTTTTTAAGATTTTATATAGGCTTTAGCTAATCTCAAATTATTTCTCAACTACCAACAGCTGGAAAGCAATACTACTTTCATTGGTATAAAAGTTAGGCGTTACAAACAGATCATCTAATTCCTGTACTTATCTACTTAAATAGAAAGTACAAAATTGTTATCTAAGAGTCAAAGAAAAAAATTACGAAATTGCAAACTGTAGTCTAACCTAAGCTATTTTCTTGTTTAGTAGAGCATGAAATCAGAAGATTTAACTAACTCAGAATGAGTTAGTTAAAACAATTGATGGTTCATAACTAACGCCTTCTGATGGTCAGATATCTGGCACTTTACGAGCAATACTTTTTTCAAATATAAAGCCTGCACTTCATTTGGCACAAATCTTATCCTTGTTAAGAAAGAGAAAAATGAGTTTCAAATATGTGTACTTTCCAGAACGGCCAGGTTATAAATGTGTTTTTGCAGGTCATATCAATACTAGAAAAAATTTTAAAGGAACTTGGAGTGTTCAGGTAGTTGGAACTGAATTTAATAAGTTTTATTCTAAAGGTTCATGCTTGAGTAATGAAGTTTCTAGGTTACTGATATTCTTCTACTAAATAAATACACCTATATATGTACACATATATATATTTATGTAAAGAGGACTGTTAGTGCACATATTGTCAAAGAGAACATATTAGAGACATTATATTAAAATAATTTTACGTTTTTAATAGAAAAACTTTTATCACAGAGCTAAATATACAAGGTAAATTTAATTTTTAAAAAGAAAATTTATTAGTAACAGTAGCAGAATTCTAGTGATAAATGCACTAAAATAATCTTTTGAAATAAATCATCTTTGGAGAAAAATATTAATTCATGCCAGACTCTATTCAAGTGCAAAAAGAGGAAATTTATTTTAGAATTTATACCAAAGGCGCATTATAAATACATGTTACTCTGGTACAGCAAGGTAGGAAGCCCTGCCTCCAATGATAACACAGCCTTGATCTTAATATAGTCTGCCTCTTAGTATGTGCCTCATAAATAGTTTATTCCAAAAGTTGAAAATTACAAGCAATTTTCTCTCTAGATAGCTTTATGAGTAATTTTGGCAACAGAGTAAAAAAGTCTTAATTCTTAATTTGCTAATTCTCTAAAGTCATGTCAGTCTCACAAGAAACATGATTATCATTTTCAATGAAAATTGATAGAAGAGGGATATTTTTAGACTTTTTAAACAAGTTAAACCATAAATATTTATCACATGTAAAAATAAAACAAAAAATAAATTTTAGGATAGCTTTAAATTTTAATCTTTAAAAAATATCAAATCATTTTATTTGCAATGGTGAATTAAAGTGATGAAAAGTATTACTTGCCCAGCCAACTGGTACACAGTTACTTTCTTATGAAGACCATTGGATGAAGCAAGTGAATTAAGAACTGTGCACAGAGATGCTGAATGGACAGTCAAACCTATCACTTACATCATGCAGCTTCTTACAAAAAGTCACACTGCTATAGTCTTTTTAATGCTCACTGTTAAAACTAACTTTTTTGTGTGTGTGTGTGAGGAAGATCAGCCCTAAGCTAACACCCATGCCAATCCTCCTCTTTTTACTGAGGAAGACCGGCCCTGAACTAACATCTATTGCTAATCCTCCTTTTTTTTTTTCTCCCTTTTCCTCCTCAAAGCCCCAGTAGATAGTTGTATGTCATAGTTGCACATCCTTCTAGTTGCTGTATGTGGGACGCTGCCTCAGCCTGGCCAGAGAAGCGGTGCGTCAGTGCACAGCCGGGATCTGAACCCGGGCTGCCAGTGGCGGAGCGCGTGCACTTAACCATTAAGCCACGGGGCCGGCCCCAAAACTAACTTTTAAAACCCTGCTCACTTTTAAAACAAACATCAGCATGGAGTCACTCACATATGTTTACTTTTCAGTGGCCTCACATAATGATTCTCTGATTTAGAGTAGTCTCATATACACTGATGTTTTTATCACAATGAAAAAAAGAAAGAAAAAAATGGGGTTTCAGAAGATGGAATCCATGAAGAAGCTAGTAATGAATCCTTTGGCCACAGAAAATCAGCAAGAGACTGCCAATATTAATTACAGAATACAATTTATCAGTATCATAACAAAAGGGTATGATCCTTTTTTCTAAAAGACCCAATTCATTTTTATAATGAATTAAAATAACAATGTTCATAAATTATTCATGTACCTTCATGTGAGGTTTGTTTTGTTATCAATATTGATGCTTTTCTGGTACTAGTTTTTTCCTACTCTTGCATCAAAGTCTTCCCATAAATCTCTGGACAGTCACAAATATCTCTATCCATGGGTAAACACAAAAGTGGTAATTCATCAGAATATATTTTCACCTACGTAATAAATAAATCTGTTGTGAGGTTAATTTCTCCTACTTCATATAAAATAATCCCATTATAATCTATGAAAAATAATGATCATATTGATTTTACTACACCTCAAACCCTTAGATAAATATCTTTTTCTGAATACCTGTTAAAGAAAACTGCGTAAATTTAATATTCATATTTAAACTACTGAATACCTGTAAACAAAGTAGTATTTATTAAAATAGAATATACACTTAATTTATACTAAATTCCACTCAGATTTATACAAGTTTTTCATCCTTAATTTTTAAATACACACATGATTTTTTTCAAACATTATCAGTCACGTATATACAAAAGTGAAATATGACATCCAAGCCAGACTGTGATTTTTAAAATAATGAACTCTAAACATCTAGTAATGTACAATGTGTAAAATTCCAATGAAACAGGTATATTCTTATAGAAATGTTAGTCCTATAATACTGAGCGATATTTACAAGCAAACATGATCCAAACAGCACATGCAGATTCGGGGTAAGTAAATACTCGGACACGAACTGCCAGTCGCACCTGGTCTCCACGGCAACAGATTATTTCTTCACAGAAAGGAGACCTACAGAAGAAAGAAAATTTTTCAATTAAGAAGTGAACATAGGCTTTACTTTCTTATTTCAAAGTCAGTCAGTATTTAAAATAATTTTTTTAAAATCCTGTCTGCTACAAAGAGCTCTGTAATTTTGGTTGAGCTATTCAAATTATAGACTATTTCCTCACAGTCTATAAATTTAAAAAATTATACTAGACAAGATCAACTGAGATTGCACCAAAATCACGGGAAAATTATCCCAAACTATCTAGTGCTACATTTGAGACCAAAGGAATCACAATCTGTGCCAGGAGGATAAGTCATTACAAAAGTTCCCCGTGTGATTCTGAAAGTCAATCCTAAATAACTACCAGACTAAGTGATTGCTAAGATTCCTAAGCCAAAAACATTTATGAATTCATAAATTCCACCTTACCGAAGACATGTGGCAAATGCACGCCTTGCATTTCTATACACAAAATGTATTGGGAACCCTTTAAATGTGTGACCATCAGGTACAGCTCTCCTTATGGCATCTTGAAATTCTTCATTGCCTGCAGATATACTTGTTGTACGCTCAAATTCATAAGAAGCCAAAGCTGGTGATAAGAGATAGGAAAGCTGGTCTTCCCAAACAGTAGTGAGGCCAAGATCCTACAGCAATCAAAAGAGAAAAAGTGGAATATATTAATATTTTAAAAAACCAATTATAATAAAAATGTTGATTATTTTAATATATGCCAAGAAAAGACTGTTAAAACCTGTCATAATTTTTTAAACTTCCTATTATTATAAGAATACCTGGAAAAATAAAATAAAATGAACTACAGATATCAGGTTTTACTTCTTAGAGAAATAACCAAAAAACATTCAATACAATGATGTTAGTGAAGACTCCAAATCCTCAACTTCCTTAATATCCACTATAAAAGACCGTATGGAATAGTCCTACCATGGAAGACACAGTGTCATTGAATTTTGAGGTCACATTTTATTTAACTTGAAAGAGTTTAGTAAGATAATCTGCTTAATTTGATTGCTCCTACCATAAATTCAACTGCAGTAGGGGAGAAAAGTCAACAAACAAATTGCATATATAATTAAACTCAAATATTTACTGAGCATTTACTCTGTAAAAGGCACTGACATTTATACCGTTAAGAGATAAAAAGGTAAAGAAGACATGTTACAGGCCTTCAGGGAGCTGAAAACATGTTTCTATGGGGTGTTGAAGACAATTATGATTTTATTTATAACATCAAATGAACTATTGATATCTAGAGACATGATGTTTTTAAAAAATTGTTACCAACATAAAAAACTTCTCAAAATTATAAATATTTTGATTATCATAATAGATCTTTAGCATTTCTTGATTTCATATTCAAGGTTTTAACTGGTTCCAAGTGATCCCAAAGGTCCATGATCATCTATACTTTTCCTGCAGCAAAAAGTGAATCTCATTTGCTGGTTTACAGGCACCATTAACTTAGCTAGTGATCAACACCAGCATCTAAGCTCATTTTTTTTTCTTTTCCTATACAAAGTATTCTTAGAATGCAATAAAATACTGGTTTCATTTGTAAATAGGACCCAAGAAAAGAAAACTAAAAGCCAATACAAGTGATGGAGAGAAAGGGACAGTAATGAGGGGCTTTCATTTCCAGTAGTGTAATGAACTAGGTCCCTGACCAACCTATTGCTGAAAACCTGCTACAAATGCCATATTAAATATTTTCCAAAACATACTTTTAAATGCTTTGATGAGTTGGCAAGTTAGTAAGGACGATTCTAGAGGCCAAAGCTAAGAGTCATTGGGAGCCCAGAAAACATATCTGATAAATCAATTTACCTTTGATGGCCTCAAGGGACATGGAAAACAGGGTTCACCCAAGGTGTGGAGTCTATCAGGGAATCTCAAAAGGTGAATCAGAAATAAATCTTTTGTAGGAATTTTAGATTCTAGTCCTTTCTTGGTTATATGTATTGCAAATAACTTTTCCCACTCCAAGGCTGTTCTTTTCACTCTCTCAATGGTTTCTTTTGATGAATATAAGTTCTTAAAATACACTAATCTTTTCCTTTATGATTAATGTTTTTTATGTCTTCTTTAAGGTACTTTATAAAAGACATCTAAATGGCTAATAAATAAAAGGTTTGACCTCATTAGTAAGCAGGGAAATGCAAATTAAAGCCAGAATGAGGATATCATTTTACATCTACCTTAGTGTAATAGGAAAACAAAAGAAAACCAACCTGGAAAAAATACCAAAATGAATATCAAAATAATATAACTCAATATTTTTAATAGGAAATGATTTGAATAAGTACTTCACAAAGAGGAAATCCAAATAGGGGTATTCAGCAAAAATCTGAACAAGTCCACCATTCTTCATTTCTAGAAGGTTCTAGAAGCACTGGTGAATTTGGAAATTTCTGAGTCTCAGAACTTAACTCTCATGACTTTCAAAACTACAAACTTCTGGGCCGGCCCCGTGGCTTAGCGGTTAAGTGCGCGCGCTCCGCTGCTGGCGGCCTGGGTTCGGATCCCGGGCACGCACTGACGCACCGCTTCTCCGGCCATGCTGAGGCCGCGTCCCACATATGGCAACCAGAAAGATGTGCAGCTATGACATACAACTATCTACTGGCGCTTTGGGGGAAAAATAAATAAATAAAATTATAAAAAAAAAAAAAAAACTACAAACTTCATAAAGGCAGGGAGTGTATTTGCTTTGTTCAGGGCTAGAAAAGCACTATTATACATGCCAACAAAACTGTTAAATATGTAAACAAATTTAAAAAATGCATGAAACTACGAATTTCAGTGTTAATTACCTTCCTGTGTTCTGACACTAGTAGCCTTAGTTGCATTTCTATTTCATTACTTGTTACTGAAGCATCAATCGTGGACGCACAAAGAGGTGGAAAGGGAGGAAGGGATGTTGTAGCTCCTGGAGCACACACAGATTTAATTGCTTCTTCACTCATGGGTTTCCATTTGGATTCATCATTCAAATCAAATATACAGATTTCTACTGAGTCAGAGGGCTGACAATTTCCCAGGAACATCTGATGATTGAAAACACAGCCAATTGTTCGATATGGGTACAATGGTTTGGGCTGTTCAGCAACTGGAGGTTCATCAGGATTGGTAGATTTGTGGATATATCTAAAAAAATAAATCATAATTTTACATAAGAACTTAAAAATTAAGAAGGTATTAAGGCCATAAAAATTTCCCAGGACTAGAGTTTAATACTTGTTTTTCTTTCTTATATTTCCACAATTTGATTGATTGATTTCCACATTAATTGTATGGCACATCTTACGATACAGAAACCAACCTTATTCCTTTAACAAAAGAATATATTCTATGTATACCGTTAAGATCAAAAACGTTTATCTCAAGTAACACAATTAAAATAATTTGGCAATACATTATTAGGCACAACTAACCAAAATGTTTATCAACAGGGAAAACGAGAACCCAGGAAAATGAGAAGAGGGCCCAGGGCTGTGTCTGTAGGAACTCCGACATTCAAGGACAAGATGAAGGAAAACTGAGAACAGCCAGAGAGGAATAATGAAAACTGAAAGACAGTGCTACGAGAGAAGCTAAGGAAAGAGAATGTTCCAGGAAGGAGGCAGCATTTAACTCTTTCAAAATCTGATAACAGGCAAAAGGACTGAAAAAAATGGACAGTGGATTTACCAACATGGAGCTTATGACCACACCAAATTTTCAAAAGAAATCACGATTTACAACTTGAGTTTATTTTCAGGATTAGAGTTGATCATCAGGAAAAGCATATGCCAATTATACAAAATTAAAAGTAAATGTAATTTATTTTTTACCAATATCATGGTGGTAAAGAATATTTTATATGTACAAATTTTCTTAGCGTTTATTTAATAGTTTTCTTAATTTTTTTTTTTTGAGGAAGATTGGTCCTGAGCTAACATCTGTTGCCAATCTTCCTCCTTTTTTCCTTTTTTCTCCCCAAAGCCTCAGTAGATAATTGTATGTCATAGTTGTACATCCTTCTAGTTGCTCTATGTGGAACACCGCCTCAGCATGGCTTTATGAACGGTGAGGAGGTCTGCGCCCAGGATCCAAACCGGTGAACCCCAGGCCGCTGAAGCAGAGCCTGCGAACTTAACCACACCACTCAGCCAGACCCAATAGCTATCTTAATTGAAGTAATTTTTTACATGGTCATCGAAAAGGCTCTAATAACTAAAATTATCAATATGTGCCTTTGAGTACCGTCAATATAAACAAAGAACCTATAATTTAAAACATTTACATCTTCATTTTAATATCCTTGTAAACTTAGTTGACTAACCTGTGTCCTGTTAAACTCTCCCAAAAAGTGATGGTTCCATCAGTTCCACAAGTCATAACCCATGCATGAGGTACTCCTTTTGCCTTAGTCCCAACACAGACAAAGGCTTCTAATCCATATCCAAGAAGGAGGCTGCACAGAAGGTTGGCATGATCTTCACAGTCACCCTACAAAATGAAAGAAATTAAAATTAAGTATTGATTCCTTCATATTGTTTCCTTGTTAAATATTTAAATATAAAATTATAATTAAAAAGTATTAGTAAATTTTTCACTTTTAATCATTAGTCCAGTGTTAAGCTGAAACAATGCGGAGAGAGAATATACTAATTTTAGAAAAGCCTAAATTATCCTACAAACTCAGTGCTCACAAATCTCATAGTCATAACATGAACACTTTAAGAGGGAGCATTCAGATTCAAAAGTTTACAAAAAACTCATACAACATAGAAAATCAGTAAGATTTTAAAGATGAATAGTTAAAGGACATGAACAGATAAGCTGACAAATCATACAGCAGGACATGCAAATAAATGGGAAAAGACTTAAAAGAATCTGTTACAGTATCTATACATGATCAGTTTAAGGAAATACACAGAAAAAGAGACTGGATGAAAGAACAAAAAATGCCAACAATGGCTATAATTAGGGTATGTGATATATAATTGTCCCTTCTATTTTCTAAATTCTCTTTGATAATATATTACTTTCACAATTTAAAAAATTATGAAAACTACAAAAACAGAAAATATCTGATAATATGTTCTGTGCAAAAAACCTTAAAATATTAAACAGTAAGGCTACAATTATGTGAAGATACAAATTTAAGTGCAGGACTATGGGTAGACTGCAAAAGCAAAGATAACTATTTTTTTTTTATATAATTTTATTTATTTATTTTTTCCCCCCAAAGTCCTAGTAGATAGTTGTATGTCATAGCTGCACAACCTTCTAGTTGCTGTATGGGATACGGCCTCAGCATGGCCGGAGAAGCGGTGCGTCGGTGGGTGCCCGGGATCCAAACCCGGGCCGCTAGCAGTGGAGCGCGCGCACTTAACCGCTAAGCCATGGGGCTGGCCCACAAAGATAACTATTGAGTTCAGTGTTAGAATGAGGGATGATTTCTTTCCCAAAAAGTTTTGCATTAGTGGTTCTACACGGTTGTTTTTTTTTTTGTTTTTTTTTTTTTGTGAGGAGATCAGCCCTGAGCCAACATCCGCCAATCCTCCTCTTTTTTTTTTTTTGCTGAGGAAGACGGCCCTGGGCTAACATCTGTGCCTATCTTCCTCCACTTTATATGGGACGCCGCCACAGCATGGCTTACCAAGCAGTGCGTCGGTGTGCGCCCGGGATCCGAACCAGCGAACCCCGGGCCGCTGCAGCGGAGCGCGCGCACTTAACCGCTTGCGCCACCGGGCCGGCCCCTACACGGTTGTTTTTAATTAATTGTAATAAAACAAATAGCATTTTATAGTCATTTTTAAATTGACTTTTGAAAAATATAATATCCAACCTTTTAGACCCAGTAATTTCTATACTGAGATTTTATACTAAAAAAAAATTCAAAAGAAAAATAACAATACAACCAAAGATATCCAATGCAAAAATTCATTTGCAATACCAAAAAACTGGAAGTAAGCCTAACTTAGTCAAAAGAAACAGTTCCTACGACGGCGAAACAGTTAAGTAGATTTTGTATATCAACTAAAGAAAATTTTATACAGCCATTAAAAGATGGAGATCATAGGGGCTGGCCCAGTGGTGTAATGTTTTAAGTTCATGCGCTCTGCTTCGGCAGCCCGGTGATCGCACGTTCAGATCCTGGGTGCAGACCTACACGCTGCTCGTCAAGCCATGCTGTGGCGGTGTCCCACATACAAAATAGAGTAGGACTGGCACAGACATTAGCTCAGGGCTAATCTTCCTCAAGCAAAAAAAAAAAAAAAAGGAGGAAGATTAGCAACAAATGTTAGCGCAAGGCTAATCTTCCTCACCAAAAAAAAAAAAAAAAAACACGGAGATCATAAAGATCATAGCAACACGTGGGAAAACATTCATAGCATAAGGCTAAAGCAGGACACAAAATTTTATTTATATCTTAATTAGAATTATGTAAAAAATTATACACAGGAGAAAAAACAAAAAGATGAA
Organism: Diceros bicornis minor; assembly: GCF_020826845.1. Lineage (NCBI taxonomy): Eukaryota > Metazoa > Chordata > Mammalia > Perissodactyla > Rhinocerotidae > Diceros > Diceros bicornis. The sequence continues at coordinate 10,860,132 of NC_080755.1, read as the reverse complement.
AAATTGGTAATAGAATTATGAGTGAAATTTCACCCTCACAACAGTTGTAATGCTGCTGTCAGTTTGTACAAGAAAAATTTTTTAAATAATTTGCAAGCTTCTAATTTAAGATGTGCTTTCTCTTTAAACAAACGTAGGTAAAATAAAATAGTGAATCAAGGGGTGAATACCTGCTTTACAGAAGAATTATTTATATAATAACTTTAAATATGTGCCATTCCTACTATATTTGAAATAAAAGTTTAAATTGAAACACACAACTTTTGGGAACTACAGTTTGGGAATAAATCAAAATAATTTTTTGATAAGTAATGCTTAACTGTTTTCAATCGTCTTTAACACAAAATCTTTCTAACTGACAAATCAATCTCCAGTCTAAATAGTTTCTTCCATTGTATAAGCTTTCCCTGTGAATGCCCATACTACTTACAAAGCTCAGACTAAAGAAAATTATTTCAAAACAATAATACATTAAATTTCTTTCTGTTGTTCCAACAGAATTGGAATGCTAAAGATAGTCTTGCTTGTTTTTATATTATTATCAACATTTTTAGAACACAGAAAATTAGGAAATATCCCATAATCTATAAAACTAGTTTATTGAAATCAATTCATTTCACATCAATAAATGTACACAAATTCTTCAATATATACTTAAAATTTGAAACTAAACAAAATATCATGCATTCCAAGATTTTTTTCCACATTCATTTTGTAGTGCCATTTTCTTTTAAAAAAAATGTGTCACCTAAGCAAATTTTAACACACAAATACTACTAGAAGACCACGGTTCTGACCCTGGTGCTGTTCCTAATTCACTGTTTAATTTACCTTTCTATCTCGGTTTCTGACACTATAGTACCTGTAGGTCCCTACCTCACAAAAATCACATTACGTTAAATAAAAAACCACATGAAAAAATAAACATCTTAAGTTCTTTCTTTACGTACTGACGTTTAAACGTTAGGAAAAATGGTGAAGAGATTCTGACTTGGTCAAGTTGACAGTATGTACATGTTTTCTAAGTTATTTCTTTTACAAATGCACCATAGATTCACAATAACTATGATGTACTGCTTTTTAATTCTGTGTGTAGGATACCTTGTTTCTACAGAGAAAGGCCAGCAGAGTGCACCACTGTTCCTGTTTACCTCCTCCTCCAATAACAGGGGCTCTTTCATAACCAAGGACATTAACAAATCTTGCTGCTTGCCTTGGAGTATCCAGAAGCCTCCCAGCTCGAAGTGGTTTAACATAGGAACAGACCGGCCTATTTATCCCATTTTCATCCTGGAGAAGGAGGGGAAACACATTATCTGCAATGACAGATTAATCATTCCCAATTTTAATACTTTTTCTTAGAATACATTAATGTAGGATATAATAATCCTGGATACCACTTATTGAGTGCTTACCTTGCATCCAGCAGTAGGCAGCTGAGCGCTGTACATACAATTTCTTTTTTTTTTTTTTAATTTTCTCCTTTATTGTTTTAATCTTTCACGTTTAATTTTTTTAATTTTATTTACTTTTTTTCCCCCAAAGCCCCAGTAGACAGCTGCATGTCACAGCCGCACATCCTTCCAGCTGCTGCCCGTGGGACGCGGCCCCAGCATGGCCGGAGAAGAGGTGCATCGGTGCGTGCCCAGGATCCGAACCTGGGTCGCCAGCAGCAGAGCACACGCACCCAACCGCGAAGCCACGGGGCCTACAATTTCTCTTTTAAGCCTCATAATATCTTATTATTTTCATTTCATAGATGAAGAAACTGAAGCTACAGCTATAATGCAACAAAGCCAGGATTCAAACCCTGAGCTGTCTGACTCCAAAGGCTGTGATAGTAAGAACTTGAACTTATGATCCAGCAATCCCACTCCCAGATATATACCTGAAGCAGCTGAAGTCAGTATCTCAAAGAGATATCTGAACATCCACGTTCATAACAGCATTACTGACAATAGCCAAGATATGGAAACAACTGAAATGTCCTTCAATGGATGAAAAGATAAGAAAATGTGGTATATATACAATGAAATACTATTCAGTCATAAAAAAGGAGAGCCTACCATTCGCAACATAGATGAACCTGAAAGGCATTATATGCTAAGTGAAATAAGCCAGACAGAGAAAGACAAATACTGTATAGTATCACTTGTATGTGGAATCTTAACAAAAAAAAAAAAAAAAAGAAACCAATTTCATAGAAACAGAGAATAGAACAGTGGTTGCCAAGGGCTGGGGGAGAGAAGGGAATGGGTAATATAGGTCAAAGGGTACAAAGTCTCAGTTATAAGAAGAATAAGTTCTGAGAATCTAATGTACAGCATGGTTATTGTAAACTTGAAAGTTACTGGAAGTAGATCTTAAGCATTCTCACTACAAAAAAAAAAAGTTAACTATGTGAGGTGACAGATGTGTTCATTATCTTGGTCTTGGTAATCATTCCACAACGTATTTGTATATCAAATCATCATGCTGTACACTTTAAATATATACAATTATATTTGTCAATGATTCCTCAATAAAATTAAAAAATAAAAACCTCCTCTGAGAAAAAGATAGACAGATGGGTGGCGGAAGGAGAGGGGATCTAAGCCAAAGTATTCTTTCATATTATCACACAAAATTTAATAATACATACCCAGACAGAAAAAATAACTTTTTAGATTAACTGATACAACAATGATCAGAGCTCATTTTCAGTTTGTTTCCATTACACTTGGAGATCCACAGGAAACAATGATTTGTTAACCAAGTCAATTGAAAGCAGAGTTTTAAGAATCATTTTAGGGCAACATCTTACATTTTAAAAACAGGATGTATCCTAGGATTTGAGCTAAATAACTCCTGTGCATACAAGAGTCTCTGATGACTGTCCACCACTGTGCTTTCAGAGTTAATATTACCAAAATCCCTATTTCCTTTAACTTCATGATTACTGAGACAAAGGGCCATTTTCTATTCAAAGTTCAGAGATGATTTAACACTCTCTACTATGGCAAAGCTCCTCAGAAATAAGACTTAACTCAGCCAACAGAAACACTACCTGTTTGAATTATCAGAACCACCGATGTCTTTCTACACCATGAAAACATCACTTACAATCCCAAGCCTCAGCAAGAAAAAAACTCACCTATTACTTACGTTTGATTATAGTGAGAAAGATCATGAATTTTTACATGAATCAAAATGACTATTATGATTTGCACCCATACCTATGGTTCTTAACTCTAAAAGGCACTGATATTTTTTTCCTGTCCTTTCCCACCCCACTTTCCTTGCTTCAACACATTCATAGTGGTCTCTTCTTCTCCATCTCCCTACACTATCTTAAGATTCAGAAATAGAGACAAAATGAAGGGATCAGCTAGAAAAGCTCAAACAGAATGAAGAACCAAGGACAAGTAAGGAAACTAAGGAACAGAGAAAGGAGAAGGGAAGAGATTTAAGCATTGGGTGTTTCAAGGCACTGATTTTTGCGTGTGTGTGTGTGAGGAAGATCAGCCCTGAGCTAACATCCATGCTAATCCTCCTCTTTTTGCTGAGGAAGACTGGCTCTGAGCTAACATCTATTGCCAATCCTCCTCCTTTTTTTTTTTCCCCCAAAGTCCCAGTAGATAGTTGTATGTCATAGTTGCACATCCTTCTAGTTGCTGTATGTGGGACGCGAACTCAGCATGGCCGGAGAAGTGGTGCATCGGTGCGCGCCTGGGATCTGAACCCAGGCCACCAGTAGCAGAGCGCGCACACTTAACCACTAAGCCACGGGGCCGGCCCTTAAGGCACTGATTTTTAAAACAGAAAATCATGATTCTAATTTTGGAGGGGAAGTAGAAAACTATTATTTAGATTTCTTTTACATTAACTCAGCATTACTAATACTCTAGTGTTGTATGAGAATATTAAGAATAGCCTCAACCCTCAAGTGATTTATATCATTTTCTTAAAACTTAATGGTCTTAAAGGTCAATTTCTACAACGTTTTTAAATTTCTTGCACTAGAAAATTTAAAAGCTATCGTTAAGTGAATTACTATTGTACTATAGCAAAACCAGCTAGTGAAGGAGAAAAAGAACAATGGATTCTTAGGTATAATGACCCTGGGGATTCTACAGATGTTTGGTTAGGGTAAAGGTAATTAACTCAGTTCTTGTGTGGGCCGGTTAGTCCTATTCTTACAATTCCACTAACGGGCAAGAAAGGGATGAGTACTCAAAAAGTAGATGCCTTCGCTCTAAATCAATCATCAACAGTAGCATCTTGGAATACAAGATACATCATTATATGTTTCAATACAGCAATATTTCTAATATTATCTAAATACAGTCCTAGAAACTACTTAAATGTCTTGAAATTTTCAATATTTCAGCCTCTAAACCTGCACTGTCCAATAAGAACCCCACCATATGTGGCTATTTAAAGGTTTAATTAATTAAAATTAAATTAAAATTTAACATTCAGTTCTTTAGTCACATTAACCACATTTTGCACGCTCAACAGCCATATATGGTTACGGGCGACCGTACTGGACAGCGTAGCTATAGAATGTTTCCATCGTTGCAGAAAGTTCTATCGAACAGTGCTGCTAAACTATTTCCTCTTGTGTTTGGAAGCACTGGAAATTCATTTTCAGACCATGTATAATAATTTTTTGGTTTAAAACTATAGTTTTTGTAATTAGATTGAACGTCTTAAGTAACTGTTGATATTCCTTAATTTCAAATATAGGAAGAAGCAGTGAGAAGATAAACATTTTATTTACTCTCACTATATTGAAAGAGGTGGCAGAGTCAAACCAAAAAAGCACTATTCAAAACTGCAATTTAATAGAGTCTGCCACGACTGAGTTGCTATTTGATCTCAGAAAAGACTCTTCACTCCTCTATCCTTCGTGGTGTTTACTAAAAGTGACAATGCCTGGCCACTTAACGATCTCATATGGTTACCATGAGACTAAATGACCTCATGTGGTTCAAACTTTCTCACAAGGAATTCTAAGATACAGGAACTTGTTTAGTAGTATTTCCTAAAAGAAAATCCCAGTTTCTTAATTCTCTTAACTGCATATCCCATGCTCTTCCTCCTCCTCTTTCATTTGCCATTTCTCTGATCTAGTTTCCCCCTTCTGTCCCCCTCTGGGTCCTCTCTGGTCCCAGATTCCACATGGCACTGAATAACCTCACCTCAGACTAAAGAGACAGCAGGGAGCCAATTATGTTTTGATTGGTTTCTCTTCGTCCTTGTTCTGACATCACTGCTACCTTGCCTGCCCAGTCATTCAATGTATAGACAATGCTACTGGAAGCCTGAAGCTTTTTCCCTCATTTTCACCACTAGTCAACTAAGGTCTCCCATTCCCAAGCTCCTCATCTAGAAACTGAACCACTTTTAGCCTGTCCTAAAATCTAGGGAATGTAGAGTAATGTTAGATGTACACACAGGATCTGAGAAATATAATTCAAAATACTACTACAACCCACACATCTATGGACAGGTACTTTTCAACAAGGGAGCCAAGAACATAAAATGGAGAAAGAAAAGTCTCTTTAATAAATGATGTTGGGAAAACTGGACAGCCACATGCAAAAAAAAAAAATGCAAGTAGACCATTATCTTATGCCATACACAAAAACTAACTCAAAATGGATTAAAGACTTGATTGTAAGACCCGAAACCATGAAACTTCTAGAAGAAAACACAGGCAGTATGTTCTTCGACATCGGTCTTAGCAACATACTTTCAAGTACTGTGTCTGACGGGGCAAGGGAAACAACCGAAAAAATAAACAAATGGGACTACATCAAAATAAAAACCTTCTGCACAGCAAAGGAAACCATCAACAAAACCAAAAAGAGAACCTAACAATTGGGAGAAGATATTTGCAAACCGTATATCCGATAAGGGGTTAATCTCCAAAATATATAAAGAACTCATACATCTCAACAACATAAAAACTAACAACCCAATTAAAAAATGGGCAAAAGACCTTAACAGACATTTCTCCAAAGAACATATACAAATGTCCAATAGGCACATGAAAAGATGTTCGACATCATTAACTATCAGGGAAATAAATGCAAATCAAAACTACAATGAGATGTCACCTCACTCCTGTCAGAATGGCTATAATTAACAAGACAGGAAACAAATAAGTGTTGGAGAGGATGTGGAGAGAAGAGAACTCGCTTACACTGCTGGTGGAAGTGCAAACTGATGCAGCCACTACAGAAAACAGTATGGAGATACCTCAAAAAATTAAGAATAGAACTACCATATGATCCAGCTATTCCACTGCTGGGTATTTATCCAAAGAACATGAAAACACGAATATGTAAAGATATATGCACCCCTATGTTCACTGCAGCATTATTCACAATAGCCAAGACTTGCAAGCACCCTAAGTGCCCATCAAGGGACGAATCGATAAAGAATGGATGTGGTATATATACACAATGGAATACTACTGAGCCATAAGAAACGATGAAATCCAGCCACTTGTGACAACATGGACAGACACTGAGAGTATTATGCTAAGCAAAATAAGTCAGAGGGAGAAGGTCAAATATGATCTTACTCTTACGTAGAAGATAAAAACAACAACAAACCAACACATAGAGACAGAGATTGGACTGGTGGTTACCAGAGGGGAGGACGTCAAAAGGGATGATTAGGCACAGTGTGTGGTGACGGACTGTAATTAGTCTTTGGGTGGTGAACATGATATAATCTATGCAGAAATAGAAGTATAATGATGTACACCTGAAATTTATACAATGTTATAAACCAATATTACCACAATTAAAAAAAAGAGCTAGAAAAAACAAAAAATAATAATACTACACTATACTCATATAAAAGCATGTATATGAAGCTGAACACATATAAAATATCTGACTGGTTCCTCATAAGTTACAAAAAAAATATGGATCTGATCATATATTTTATGTTGGTTTGTTAATGAGAGAAAATGGGCTTAGGATACAGGAAAAACAGAAGCAGAGATATACAGGTAAAATGCTGCAGTTAAATATTATTGGTCACTGGCAAGGAGATTTGGTTATATAGGATTTATTACATGTAATATCATTTGTCGTAAAAAAAAAAAAAAAAAAAAAAAACCTATGCCCAGAGCCCCAGTTCTGCACACAAAAGCTGAACTTACACATAAATTGCCAAGTGCCCCAGCAGTCAATTATTTAGTACTAAGAGTCAATCAAGGACGTACTACAAGTTAAACAAAATAAGTTTTCATCTACTTTATTTTTTTTTTATTTATTTTTCCCCCAAAGCCCCAGGAGACAGTTGCATGTCATAGCTGCACATCCTTCCAGTTGCTGTATGTGGGACACGGCCTCAGCATGGCCAGAGAAGCGGCGCCTCGGCGCGCGCCCGGAATCCGAACCCAGGCTGCCAGCAGCAGAGCGCGCGCACTTAACGGCTAAGCCATGGGGCCGGCCCAGTTTTCATCTACTTTAAATCAAATACATTCAAAAAAGGGGTTTAAAAAAACAGTAATTGAAAATGAAAAGCAAAATAAAGATTGTATTATATCACTCACTCAGTGAAAGAGTATTACAAAATCAGCATTCTATTTTACAAATAAACTTTCACTTGTCTGGAACAAATACATTTTACAAATTCAAGTTAAGTGAAACGTACATATACAACAGTAAACCTCAAATACAAGTGTGAAGCTTTTCTAATACAATTTACAAACCTGTGCAAAAATCTTAACCAGCCGTGAGCTGTGTGAGGGTCGAATTTGCAAATATTCTCTCCACCACTGCTTAGCATATACAAGAAACAATCGCTCTTTCTCTGCAGTTTTCTGACGTTCCAAGGCAAGCTTGAAATTAAAAAAAAAAAAGTCAGTTTCTATTCATTCTCCTTAATTACTACAAAATATAACAAATCCATGCACTCCTTTCCATCTCTACCACCACCCTAATCTAAGCCACCATCATCTCGTCTATAAGAGCCTCCTGACTTCCTTGTTTCTATACTTTCCCCAGTACAATCCAGTCTCTACAATAGTCAGAGTTATCTTTTTTCTCCCAAGACAGACATTTTTAAATAATAAATCATATTGTTATTCTCCTGCTTAAAACTAATAAATTGCATTTTTCTAAAAAGAGAGTACTTTTTTGGATCAACAGGTAAATATACTACTATGAAAACAAATACACAAAGAAGAGAAATTCAGAATTATTTACCTGTGTGTTTACTACTTCTTGAGATAATGTTTGATTGAGTGCTGGGTACATCTCAAGTTTTATATTTAGAATTCCCACAGCAACTTTTGATTCCGTGCCTATAAATATAAATAAATATTTGAAATTTCAGAGATTTCAATACTATGTATATTTAGTCAACCAAAGTCTAACCAAAATAATTTAGGAATTTTGTGCTTTACCATTTACATGGAATAAAGATAATATTCAACATCGTCTTGAATATTCATATTAAAAACGAACCAAATCAAATTAGTTTTTATTTTGTACAAAGGCCTTTATCCAATTATAAGGAGATTAGCTATTTTCTTAACTTCCTAATCACATTTTAAGGGCCTTTTTGGACCTAAAGGATTTGGGATTCTTCATTTGTATCTCCATTAAACGTATAATACCAACCAGACTTACACTAAAAACAAAGTCAAAGCAACTGTTAACGCTTCATTCTCAGAAAATACTTATACTCTTTGTCACATATAGTAATTCCCATTTATCCCTTCCATTTTTCACATCACATATAAATACAAATTTTCAATCCATGCCTGGATTTAAAGAATTAGAAAACAAATATATTTCACATCAGAACTATTAAATATTTCTTTGCTGAATGAGAATACACTTGTTTCCGGGTCATTACTATGATTATGCTGTTAGGCCTACATCTGAAGACAAATAATGAGCATCTCTTTTTAAAATAAAGAGATTTATTTAATAAATCTTTTTTCTCTACTTTTTACTTTTTTAAACTTTTTTCTCTACTTTTTATTTAAGGAAAAACACATTGAGGTCCGACTTATCAAAACCTAAATTACTAAAGCTATGTAACTCTGTGACTAAGTTTCAATACCAAAGTAATTCCATGATTACATGTTATGCATAAAACACTGGTAGGTTTTGTTCTGTTTTTCATTGTATTAGCAAGTGTGTATTACATAGCAGGTAGTATGCAAGACAGAGAAGACAATGGTGAATAAGATAGGCACCATCTCCATCTTCAAAGAGTACTATTCATTGAGATTGACACTGAACAAGTTACCACCTCTTTGAGTCCCACTTTCCCACATGTAAAAGGTGAGAATACCTACTCCATACCCCACAAGAACTGCTGCTGTAGAAAGCCACTGGTACTAACGAGGATGCATTGTATTCTAGGGTACAAAAGAGTGGAGGTTTTCTGTGTATGCGTGCATGCCTATGTGAGTGAAGAATCTTAGTTTTCTTTATAGCCTTATATGTAATCAAATAAACTTGAAAAAAAAAACAGCCCTTAAAATTTCAATGCTTATTTTCCAGAAAAAAAATTTTCCTTAAGACATGGCCAGACCGACTGTGAAGTTTTACACTCATACTATTCTTCAAGACATTTCCCAAGACTATAATACTGGGGTTCAACTGTAATTCTAATGTAATTCTTTTTACCTGTTTCCCCCTTGGCTTATAAAAGCATTTTAAAAATATAAAACATATTTACAAACAAACTGTGGCTATAAAAAAGTAACAGTGATATTATTCATCATACCTACACCCATAAGTTCCACAGTAAGATTGGTCACTCCATTTTCTGAGCCTAAAACTGATCGCCATTCAAGAAAATAGGATGCTACTAAAGTGGTCTCACCAAATATGTCTGTTTTGATTAGCACCATATGAATTGGATCACTTATTGATAACATTGTTGTTGAATCAGCCATTCTAGTTCCATCACCTAGCAACATAAACCAAAAAAAATTACACTATATTACATATTCAGCTAGGCAACATTAAAAATTCTTTTACTGAAAAGGATACTACCAATAAACTTATACAAAACCAAATAGAATAATTTGGTAATATCTCAGAAAGCGTGCAACAACTGAAATTAAAAGTACAGTCCTATTTCTATCACTAACTTTTGAGAGGACTGGTAGAATTGTGACAAGTTATCTAGTTACTTAATGCATATCAGTGTTTTCTAAGAGAGAAGTCTGCTCTTTAAAAGTACTTAACTAAAGTATATGCTACTACGATAAAAAGCCTTCAACTAGGTCAACATTAATCCCCAAACTACTTTTATCCCTAAACCTCTGGAAATAATCACTGTATTATCTACACAAAACTGAAAGATCCAGCACCTTGGAGCTAGCAATTTAAGTCATAAACTGCCTTATTAGGGTAATATTTTTCACCAGGGGTGGTGGGGGGAATAATAGATTGTGGTAGTGCATTAGCCGTCTTAGTAATCTAAAATTCTGAAGGTATAATTCTACAACTTTGCTAAGTTTACAAATATAAAGATTTCTATATTGACAACTAAAATGTATAAAATACCTTTATAGAAAGAAACAGTGTAAAACAATTACAGGAATCAAGTATCACAATTTTAAAGTTATAAAAATGGGAGTTATAAATTCACATCTAAGCTTTGATTTTTAAAAGTTACAGAACATCATAAATCTAGCTATCTTTCATAAATGAGAAGGATCACGTCTCATTCTCCACTATATCCCCAGCACTTGCCCAGCATAGTACCATGTACCCAATAGGCATTTAAATGTTTATTACTAAAGAACCAACCATTAAAACAGTCAAAAAATAATCCTCAAGGAAACTAATTAGCAGAAAATAAAGCAAGAAGGTGCATAGAAGTAGTTTATATACAAAAGAGCAGTGAGGGAAAAAATAAAAGACTAGGGAGATTCATCCTTTATAAATCTCTCCTTACAATAAAAGTTGTTATAGGTGTTCCACAACAAAACATAACAAAGATTTACTCAATTAAATGACAATTTATTATGGCTCCTTACCTAAGCTTTCTCTGTGTACTTCAAGTAAAAACCCATCATGAAAATCTGGTTCACAGGCACAGGGAACAGGTTTAGAACGAAAACGTTGGTTTCGAAAATGTAAACATAAAGTAAAGGTTGAACAAACTTGTCCGGGTAAAGGCTCAGGTTCTTGCAGATGTTCCAAGAAAGCTTTTCCACCCAAAACCTGAAGGTAAAGATACCTCCGTGTTGGATCAATATTAGCTGTAAAGTGTAGCAATATATATGAGGAAACGGCCAAATATCTTAAGCAATGTGATCAAGACAACAGGAAATAATAACTGGACAGAAACAAAACAAAGACTAAAAAAACAAAAAGAATAACAAAAAATTTACTATATATCAGGACCATTTGCACCCAGGGAAGGAAAGATACATAATATGATCTCTTTTTCTGAGTTTACATTCTGGCTACTTTCTCTCAGCTAGAAAGGAGTCAGAGCAAAAGTTTAGGATACCTTTGCTTTTTAGTTGCTTATCCAACATTCCTTCACCTCCACAAACCAACTCAGACAATTATCAACTCAGCAAGTATAGTCCTTAGACAATTATATTACCACTAAAAAAGCAAGGCCATATACTTTTTATAAAATATATTATTAAAACACGAGAAACAGCTGGTCCTATTTTTGCTTCCACTCTGCTATATATTAAATCTTCTGATATACTTCATGCAAATAAACATTTTGATGATTAGTCACAAAAATGTAAGTATTTCATTCTGGGGAAAAAAATTGAAATGCTTTCTATCAAATACCAAACACTACACCACATCTATCCACAGTACTATCCACAACTAAATTAATGTTAACAAGAAATACACATACTTTTTTTTAACAACGTTGACTGTTTATCAGTAAAACAAACAGGTTGTTTTGGAGAAGAAGGGAGTTCTTGATCAACACTGTCCTAAAAAAGCAGAAAAAAATCAAAACAAGTTAAAAACAAAAATTATAGTTAAACAAGGAAATGCTAATAATGGGACTTAGAACTGAACCACAAGTAGATAAGCTAAAGCCCCTCAAAAAACCCTTTATTTTCCTAGTATTATTAAAATAACGAAAAGCCTGCAAAAAAGATGATGCAGCCGGTCACTCCCAAAGTCTAATATTAAGGAATTAAGTTGACTTCCAGCAATGTCCATGGAATGCTAAAAACAAATCCTTAATACCTTAAACGAAGTTAAACTTTCTCTAACCTCATATAACATTTGGCTTATGATTCCACCATGAATTGATTTTAATAAGGAAGTGACGTTCACACAGCAGAAGCTGTTACTAGGTCAATTTTTTAACAAATGGGTTTATAAACGTCACAAACCAAAAAAGGATGCTGTATTAAAATACTTATTCCCTGGCGTATTATGAAGTCCATCCAATTTTTACATTATATTACCCAGGTATTGAGGTCACAGTTTCTAATTATTGCCTCATTTTCAAAAGAAGGCCTACTTACTAATTTGTGCACTGAGAGGCTACCATCTCACTACTGACCTATTTGTGTGAAAAGATTTGAAGGTTCTTACACAATTATTTTCTTAGAGAAACTGATAATTTGTTAATCACAGAGAATATAGTTCCAAAAGAGTGTATTTATTTTTAAAATAAGCTTAATCTAAAAAATTATAGAACAATACTAGTGAAAAAGAACTAGGTTATGGCTAACTAATTTGACTAAAATATATATACTTAAAGTTATAGACCTAGAGAATAACAAGAGAAAATTCTGTCACTGTAAAGAAAGGAAAATGGTACATAACCCCAATTTCATTGATACATAATCCTACTTGCTACATTCAAGGGTAGAATTAGCTTATACTTCAAAGATATTACTAGACAAAATGGTCTTATTCTAAAGTGGTTTTACTAACAGGAGAGGCCCCAAATATAGACCCTATAACCAGCATTAAGCATGAGAATACACTTATACTATCAAATTTTTTCCCCTAAAAGCTCACTCACAGTAACAAAATTAAGTTCTTTCATCACATCATCAATGATTCCCCGACGTCTAAGGGCTTTAATCAAATCATCTGTTGATAACTGTTGTTGATCAGGTGCCAATTCTTCACGTATTGTCTCAGCAAGGATTTCTCTTATTCTGCCATGGACATCCATCTATGCAGAAAACTCGCATTACAATTTACAACATTACAAAGCAATCAAATATTGCCAATTAGGTAATTTCTTTCTAAAATACTGACTCAAAGAAAAAAATGGGAGAGTACACAGACTAAATTCAGGAAAGCTTCTTAAGCTAATAGTAAATGTAAAATTGTTACCAGAATTCAATGAGAATAAAGGTAAAATCTTTTAAAGGAAAAACCAAAGAAAAAATTTTTTAAAGATGAATTTTTTTTAGTACAAATTCTAGAAATAATCTCTGATTATCTACTACCCTCGTTACCATTTCCCCACAAATAACACTCAACCAAAACAAATCTTTGGAGAGAGAATACTGTATAATCAAAATAACACAAACCTGGAGAAGACAATCAAAGTATGAATTTCAGCTTTCAACTTACTAGATGTGACCTCCAGTTAACCTGTTTACCCTTTATGGATCGGGAAATAACAGTGCCCTGTCAAGACTGTGAGGCGTACACAAAAGTCGGCAAACAAGCGCACAATACACGGAGTTCGTGGTACAGCAGCTTACTGCATTCAGCTGAGCGCCTCCAAGACAACGTTCTTCCTGAGCCCCGAAGGGTCACAAATACTTTCATTACAAATCCTTTAGTAACGTCTCTTTCATGACTTAAGAACTGCTGATTTGTTTCAACTTCAACGACACGGCAAGGTTCACCCTTAAAGTAATTCTAATTCCCACCTCTGAATATAAACCTGCTCCAAACACAACTTATACTCGACCTGACTTCCAGAAATCCCCGATAAACGCTTCATTTCCACACTGTCCTACGACACTAACACCGCTCCATCACCTCAGACTCTTACTGGCACTTTCTGGGCTCGCTCTTTCACCGAGACTAGAAAGTTCCTCTGGCGTCAAACCCGACGCTCTGCGCATCCCGCGCTCCGCGTCTCAGCCTTTGCTCGAGTCCCCGGCAAACAGGTGCCGCCGTCGGCCGGGCCAAGGGACGCCAGGCCGGGCGCTCAGGCCACACGGCGGGCAAGAGCGCGCCCGCTGCCCTCACCTTGCTCAGCTGCTGGTGGATGAGCTGCTTCAGCTCGGAGGCTTTCTCCGGGGGCAGGGACATGCTGCAGCCGGCGCCTCGCCGCCAATTCTCCCCACTTCAGGCGCCCCGACCCGCCCCGGAGCGCTGGTCGTGGCTGAGCACAAAGCCGGCGCCACCGCTCGCCTCCGCAGCTCCCGGGGGCGCGACGCCGCGTCAAGTGCGAGCTGGGCGGCGGAGGTGCCCAACTGTTGTTTTCAAACGGGGGCGGACAACCAGCCTGGGGACTGTCCCTCGCTCTGCCTGATCATCTCCGCCCGCAGCTGCCCCTCCCTCGGGGTCCTCACCCCGCGACCTCAGGGCACCCCATCATCTTGCCTTGCCAGAGTCTCCAGATGCGCCGCCCGCTCCCAACTCTCACCCTGTCGGGGTCCAATTCTGTCCTCTGGACCGGCAAGTATGTGGACGGGCCCCTGAGGACCCCGCGCCCAAGGACTCGAAGGACCCCGCCCGCCTGGCTCCGCCCCTCCCGCCTGGCCCCGCCCCGCCTCACTCGCGTCGCGTGGGGCTCCGGGGACTCCGCGCGGGGGCACGGTGCTGAATTTGCGGTTTTCGTTTTCTTTCCTCCCCCGTGGTTTCTCCGTTCCTCCGACTTCGGGACCACCATTTTGTTCCCTGCGGAGAATCGGTTCCCGACTTCGCGGGTTTCACTCTCCTGATGGTGAGTCCCTGGTTTCTCGAACTCTCCACTGCCCGGCTGGGGGCTGCTGCCCCTCCGGAGGCGCCTGTTTCCCGACTCGGGGTGCTTCACCCGGCCCTGGAGGAGTACTTGTTTCTTTTCCAGGTGTTCAGCTTGCGCTGAAAACATATGGAGGATGTGGCTGGAGGCGTCGGTCCGAATAGAACCTTTGTTGGCGCTGTCACCAAACGTATCTAAGTCTGCGGTTTGTAGTCTTTGTTGACTGTAGAACGTAATGTGTTTGGATGTGACAGATACGTTGTACATATGTTGTGCGGGTCATTGTCTTTACGTTTTATCCTAGGAAATCTTTTTTCAGCTAATTTTAGAGTCATTCTTAAGCTAGCAAATCATCGTCGTTAACCATAAAACTACAGATAGGGTAATAAAAGTAAGTTTTGCTAGTAAACACACGGTTTTATCGCTCTTAAAATTACCCGTATTCATTCATTGTTTTAATAAACATTCTGTTATGTGAAAATGTTAGAATAAGACTAGGTCCTTGTGCTCAAGAAGCTTGCAGTCTAATTGGAAACACATGTAAATCAATAAGGGCAATAAATGCTAAGCTAGAAATTTGAGAAGGATATAGAAAGGCCCTAAGATGTATTGGGAGGAAGAGGGTCACAAGGACCTGTTAAGAAAAGCTTCATATGTGGAATCTCAAAAAAAAAAAAAAGAAGCAACAAACTCGTAGGTACAGAGAACAGATTGGTGGTTGCCAGAGTGGGTGGGGGTGGTTGGGTGAAATGGGTGAAGGTAATCAAAAGGTACGGACCTCCAGTTACAAATAAGTCCTGAGGATGTAATGCACAGCATGATGACTATAGTTAACAGTACTGTATTATATACTTGAGAGTTGCTAAGAGAGTAGATCTTAAATGTTCTCATTACAAGAAAAAAAAATGTGTAACTATGTGTGGTGATGGAGGTTAACTAAACTTACTGTGGTAATCATTTCACAGTATATGTGTGTATCAAATTGTTGTGTTGTGTGTTTAAAACTGATACAATGTTATATGTCAGTTATAGCTCAACTTAAAAAAAAGTGATGGTAATTGAAAAATCACTTTTTGGCAATTTTCATTGTAGTAATGCACACAAGAAATAGCAATGATTCCAAAAATAATGTGCAATAGAGTACTGAGGAAGAAAATTTTACATCATTTCAAAGTATCTCCCTGAAACATATGTATTAATCACAAAAGGGAAAAAGTATGTTTGCGGGAGATACCTGGAAGCTTCGTAGCGAAAGTAATGTCTCAAAGATTATTGGTGGTAATGTTGACAGTTATCAGTGGAGTGGTGAAGAGGGAAGCCACGCTGGACTGTGTTGAATAAATGGGAGAAGAGGTGGAGATGTGTATGTGTACGTATTCACTCGTTAATTCAGAGATAAAGCTCCTGCATATGTTTTAGTGGACAGCTGTGGGGAATTTTGGCTGTGGAGGGACACTGAGAAGTAAGGTGGTAGCTAAGGGGGTATGTGAGATCAAGGGAGAGTTTTTTAGAAGGAAAGATATTAGAGCGTTTGTATATGCTGACGGGAAGAATCCAATAGTGAGGAAAAGATGGATGATACAGGAGAGTGAGGGTCTACCCAAAGCAGCAAAATCTTTGAGAAGAGGAAAGGGAATTACAGGAGAGAACCAGGGGATTAGTAGGTGACAGCAGTGAGAAGTGAGAGAGCACTCTCAGGGACCCAGAAAAATAAGATGAAGGCCAAAAAAGAAGCAATTGCTGGAAGAAGGCAAAGGAGGCGCTACATTAAAGAGATGCAGTGAAGAGCGAGTCAAGGAAAATTAGTCGTGTATTAGATGTGGGTGGTCAGGGAAAGGGAAGAAGGTTCCTGGTTTAGGTAGTTGGGTGAATTACAAAATACAAAATATGGGAAGAAGTTTGGATAAAAGTTTGGTTTTGTACATGTTGAATGTGAGTTGCCTGTGACGTAACCATGTGGAGATACCCATTAGGCTCTGGAGTTCACCTTTAAGTCATGGGGATAAATGTGTGTGTGTGTGTGTTTAGTGTGAAAAGAAGCTCACTCCAACCTTTAGGCACTAACAAAGCAAATGGAAAGAAGACCCAAGAGCACTTTTGTTCATACCTCACAGCCTTTACGCTTGCTTTCCCACCGCCTGGAATAGTCTTTTCCCTGGTCTTTGTGGGGCTCCCTCCCTCACCTCTTGCAGGTCCATAGTTACTTGTCGCGTGAAGTGAGTCTTTCCTTGATCACTCTGTTTAAAATTTCAACCAACCGCATAACACACACTCTCACTCGCTTAATTTTTCTCCATAGTACTTACCACTGTATATTTTACTATTTATTTTGTTTTTTACAGTAAACCACTCCCTCACTAGAATGGAAACTCCACAAGGGCAGGAACTTTTGTCAATTTGTTTTACTGCATTCCCAGTGCCTAGAGCAATGATTGACACATAATAGGTCATCAGTAAGTGTTAAAGCAATAGTGTCAAAGATGGTGGAGGCCCTGCTGACACCTCAGTTGCAGCTAATGAAAGAGTGGGTATCTAGCTGTGACGTGCCTGAGCATAAGCGTTCAGTTCTAGTGCTGTGATTACTGTCTTCTGTCTAAACTTTTAAAAGTGCTGCTAATTTTGATGACTTAACATATTTTTATTATTTCAGCCAGCTGTGTCTGTTGGAAATGTTGGCCAGCTTGCAGTAGATGTGATTATTTCTACACTGAGTATGTGTAAGATTGGTTACTTCTATACCGATTGTCTTGTGCCGATGGTTGGAAACAATCCGTATGCAACTGCAGAAGAAAATTCAACAGAACTCAGTACAAATGCTGAAGGTATGTAAGACTTCTGCATGTTTTATTCTACTACAAGGTAGAGTTGTTTTAAATTAGAAATAGAGGCTACAGATACTGTTTTGTAGCAAACATTACTTAGTGCCAGTTTTGTGCAGAATTTGCAATACAGTCACATTGTCCTATTCTCTTACATCCTGGTTTTAGTTCTTAGCCTTTTCTAAATGGCAACTCCTATGAGGGATGAGATTGTACTTGTATCTTTGGGTAGAATTTGAGAGTTCCAATTTTTTAACATGGGTTTTTTTTCCCTTTTATCCTCAGTTTTATTTTCTGTTCCCACTGGCACATGTAAGCATGACCTATACCAGGGAAAGGGGAAAAGAGAATTCCACTGGGCTCAGTCCTGTGAGTTTAATATGTGCTGCCTCATCTAAGCCTCATAGTCATCCCTCACATTCTTATAGAATCCATAATAATATGGTATCAGTAAGGCTCAGAGAGACTGAATTGCCTACTACTACTAGTAGGTGTATGCTTTTCCCACACCATAAATCTCCATAGTTCCTCATTGGACTAGCAAGCTTCGTTAGTCAGGGAACAGTTTCCTTTGCGCTGACCACTGTGTGTACGATGTGGGACTGCCCCGAGTGAGGGGAAAAGCTGTTGATCCTGAAGCCCAGGAGCATCAGTCACTTCATTCGATGGCTGACTGCTCTGTTGGCCTCTCTGTCTTCTGTTTACCATTTTAAGGTGAAAGCCAGAAGTGATAGAGGAACATGAAAAACCATTGGTGGAGTTAAAGACAAGTGAAGAAGCGTTTTATTTTTTGTCAGTTTTATTAACCATGTCATTAGGTTGCGATAATGAAATATACTTTCAAGAAATAACCTTAATATTGAAATTCCTGCAGGACAGATGGCTTTGTTAACACAAGACTGAATTTCAGCTATTTCTTAAAGGATAAGGACTATAAATGGTAGAACTAGAATTTACATTCTTTCACTGTTGATAACAGCTATCATTTATTGAGTATTTCCTATCAGCTGACCATCTTGTGTAATTACATGTATTGATTAGTTTAATCCTCACTGCTACTCCATAGGTAGTTTTGTAGTTGAGGAAACCATTGGACACAAGTTAAGGCCATGTGATTAATAATTCGTGTAACTGAGCTTCTACTCAAGCCAGTCTGGCCCCTGAGCCCTGCCTCTTAAGCACCACCCCACCCTGCTAATGGACCCCCCGGCTTTCCTCTGACACAAACTGGCAGCAGGTCAGTTGGGTATAGTTCTTTAATCTGCCTTTTCTTTTTAAGATGAGGTATTTTGAAGTAAATTATAGACATCATGTCATTCCACCCCCAAATATGTAAGTGTGCATCTCTTATCTTTTAAGAATGTTTTCTTACATAGCCAAAATATCATCGCAGTTAACAAAATTAGCAATTTCTTAATATCTTCCTATATCCTATCCATATTCAGATTGGCCCATTTCACCCCAAAATGTCCTTTCGAGTTAGCTTGTCTAAACCAGGACCCGTAGTACATCTGATTGTTGTGCCTTTGAAGTCTCTTTTACTTTAGAGTAGTCTCTTTCTTTTTTTTCCTTCTTCACAAAACTGATTTATTGAAGAAAAAACTGGACCCATTGTCCTATAGAATGTCCCCCTTTCTGCATTTGTCTGATTACATCCTTCTGGTGTCATTTGGCTTGTTCTTCTGGTCCCTGTATTTTATGTAACTGGAGTTAGGTCTAAAGCCTTGATTAGATAAAAACTAAATATTTTTGGTGGGACTACGTGAGAGGTGATGTTGCATCACATCAGAAGAAAAAGTACTGGGAAACAGGATGTTAATAACAAAAAAGAAGTGCATGATACACTGATGGAGAAGATGAGTATTACTGTTATAGAAGGTGGTGTATCTTACATTTTAAAGCTTAGCCTGCCCACTCCCTACAGATATATCCTCTTCCGACTAGGTCTGTTGTATGTGTATGTCAGAGATAGATTAGAGGCCTGAGTGGCCTGTGCCTTAGTCCCTTTTCCCTAACGCCTAAACTTCCTGCTCTAGCCTCCTTTGCCCTGAACATACATAGTGGTCACTAGACTTGCTGATGCTTCGTAGCCCCCAGTCACCTCACACCACACCACAGCAGTCCAGGGGGACATTCCCCAAAAGACCTGTAACAGGAGAGACATGATCCACCAAAGGATTTGCCTGCGTCTGGGGTTAGTTGTAATCTTTTTATAGTACTAAAAGCTTACCCCTTAGCACAATGACCTAATCATGTGTCCCTTAGAGACTCTATATTTTGTCTTTGGTTCATATCAGAGCTTCTCATTCTTGGAGGTGAAGTTGGGCAGGAACATCTTAAGCATCAGTAAAGTGGGCCCCTTGTAGAATTTAATGAAAATTATAGATCCTTTTCCCAGAAAAAATGCATATACATTGATTCACAGAAAATTTCTCTAGAAAGAAGAGGGGAGAATATGAGAAACCAAAACATTCTTTTTTTTTTTTTTTAAAGATTTTATTTATTTATTTATTTTTCCCCCAAAGCCCCAGTAGATAGTTGTACGTCATAGCTGCACATCCTTCTAGTTGCTGTATGTGGGACGTGGCCTCAGCATGGCCGGAGAAGCGGTGTGTCAGTGCGCGCCCGGGATCCGAACCCAGGCCGCCAGCAGCGGAGCGCGTGCACTTAACCGCTAAGCCATGGCACCGGCCCCAAAACATTCTTAAGAATGATTTTATTCGTCATAATGCCAGAAGTTTCCAGGGGAATACTTCTCTGGTTTTACAATCAAAGTCAGAAGAAAAATAATTTTTGATATTTTCTTACAGTTAACTTTTCAGAAATGAATATTTCATAGAATAAAGCCCACGGATGCCTTTTAAGGTACTTCTAATATGTTTTATTTTAACCAAATGATATAGTGCATATGTTCTATATTTTAATTTTTGAAAATATTTAGATATAAAAGTCTCATAATTCAATCTTAATTTTTTATCATTAATAATTTCACTTGTGTAACTCCTCCATTTTAACTATCATGTTATTTCATTTTTTCTTGTCTTTGTAGTATATTCATTGCCTTCAAAGAAGCTAGTGGCTCTTCCGTTAACATCCATTTTTATTAAGGTTAGTATGTTATATTTGCCTTTTTAAGTTTATTAAACTAAATATAATGAGAAAATACTAAATCTATAAGAATTAAGATTCAAAAATCATTTCTGCTCTTTTACTGTATGTACAGTTAAAAGTCTGATTCTATAGAAAAATTATCTCAAAATTTCAGAGGTGTTACCATTATTTCATGATTATCTTGAAGGGAATTGGGACATATAGCTTGGGTCTTATATACTCTTGAATCAGGTAGCACTGGTAAAAAAATATAAGCGTATGAATATTAGAGGTTTATTCCATTTGTAATATGTTTCAACCCGTGGCGTCTACGTATAAATTATGTATATATCAAAATAATATTCTGAATCCAACTTCTTCTTTCCTCTTGCATTGCTACCCCTCTAGTCCAAACCACTGTCTTCTCCCAGCCCCTAATTCTACTCTTGCACCGCCCACTCCCCACAAACATTTAATAGTCTGTTTGCAAACAGCACCACCACTGTCCTTTAAACCTAAATCAAATCACATCACTTCTCTCTTCAGTACCCTCCAGTGGCTTCCCATCTCACTCATGAATTCCCAGCCCTTAGCATGGCCTATCAGGCTCTACATCTGCGCTGATACAGTAGCCACTAGCCACAGGCAGCAATTTAAATTTTTTTATTTTTATTTTTTTGGTGAGGAAGATTAGCCCTGAGCTAACATCTATTGCTAATCCTCCTCTTTTCACTGAGTAAGATTGGCCCCAGGCTATCATCCGTGCCCATCTTCCTCTACTTTATATGTGAGACACCTGCCACTGCATAGCTTGATAAACGGTGCGTAGGTCTGTGCCCAGGCTCCAAACCTGTGAACCCCGGGCCATCAAAGCAGAGCACGCTAACTTAACCACTACACCACCAGGCTGACCCCTAAATTTTGATTCACTAATTAAAAGTAAATAAAATAAAAATTCAGTTCCTCCATCATAGTAGCCGCATTTGAAGTTCTCCATAGCCACATGTGGCAAGCAGCAGCCATAAAGAGCATTTCTGTTATCACAGAGAGTTCTGTTGGGCAACCGTTCTGCCTCATCTAACCTCTAGCCGTGCCTGTGTGCTCATTGCCTGTTTCCCCCTTTCACTCACCCTGCTTCGGCCACACTGGTCTCCCTGTGTTGTTCAGACAGATTAAGCTTCCTCCTACCTCAGTCTCTACATTGGTTTCTCTGCCTGAAATACTTTTCCTCCATATACCTAAATGGCTCACTTCTTTAGTCTTTGCTTAAGTGTTACCTCATCAGAAAGGCCTTCCCTGATCACCCTTTCTGTCGTCTTACCCTGTGCTCGTTTTCTTCGCAACTCATCACTGCCTGGCATGTCCTGTCTTTATCATCTACCTCTAAGAGAAAGTAAGTTTCCTGAGAGAAGTGACGGTGTCATTCACTCTTACATCCCCAGCTTCTAAAATAGTGCCTTGTGTGTAGAGAAGCTCTCAATAAGTGTTGGTTGAGTGGATTAAGGTACCATCTGTTCAGGAAATCAGAAATTTATTAACATTCCAGAGGCCCTCCCTTAAGCCCCATCCTAGTCACTATATTATCATGTAAATGGAATCCTATGGTAGGTACTTCATTATGTCTAGCTTCCTTTACTCAACATTTTATTTGTGAGGTTCATTCATGTTGTTGCAAATAGAGATAGTTGTTCATTCTCACCTCTTTGTAGGATTCTGTTGTATAAATAAACCATAATTTTTCCATTGTCCTATTGATGGAGCATTTGATCTTTTCCAGTTTGAGACTGTTGGGAATAGTGCTGTGATTATTTTAATATTTATGTTAGAATCACTCTTTACTTTCTTTTGTTAACAATATCATACCCAGAGTTTTGCAGTGAGAGTTGCTAACATTTTTACATTGTGCCACGTGGCTTTTTTGTTCTCTCCCTAATATCACTGTAAGTTGCAGGATTGAGACAGACAATTCAAACATTTCTAAATGAAATTTTTAGTAGATGGAAATAGAGTGATTTCAAAATAGCAAATATTTATTGAGCATTGTCTTTGCACCAATACTGTTCTAAGTACTTTACGTATATTTCTCTACTTAATCCTCACAGCAACCCTGTGAGGCAGGTACTAACATTATCCTCATTTTGCAAATGAGAAAACAAACACACAAAGGTTAAGCAGTTTGCCTGAGACATATGGTCTGTAGGAGGTGAAGCCAGCGTTCTAGACCAGTCAGCCTGACTCCAGAGCCTGCCTCTCTTAACCATTATAGTATACTGCCCTCCTATTTTTAAAAGTTAGCCATTTCTTATCTGCATTTTAAATTTTATTCAGTAATTATTTTATTAACAGTCTATGAAAAGAGTTTCCATAAAGTGAATTTTTCCCCCCAAAATTTTACAGTCCACATTGCGGATTAACCAGCTGTTAACATCTTGCCACTTGCTTGATTCTCTCTCTCTCTCTGCATGTGCACACACGGTTTCCTTTGCCGAACAATCACAAGGTAGACTATCGACATCCTGATATTTTACCCCTAAACATTTCAGCACACATCTTTCAAGAACAAGGACATTCCCCTTCACAACCACACACTATTACCACACCTAAGAAAATCAGCATTTAATGAATTATTCAGTGGTATCATCCAGCATATTCAAATTTCCCCAGTTGTCTCTAAAATATCCTTCAATTCTGGATCCAGTCAAGGTTCACATGTTGCATTTGGCTGTGACGTCTTTTTAGTTGGTATCCTTCAGTGTAGAATTGGCCCTCCTCCTTTTCTGCTCTTCACAATATTGACTACTTTGAGGAACTGAGGCCAGATCTTCAGCATTCTGAATTCACCTCGTTATTTCCTCATGATCAGACTCAGGTCAGAAATTTCCAGCAAGAACATCTCATAGATGACCATGTAGTAGTTTTTAAGTAACAGTAGATTACTTAAGTAGAGAATTGGGAAATTTTCCTTTGTCAGTCTGAATAGAATTTTTTTGATATCTAGATTCCTCATAATTAATTTATTTCTTAATTGTAAAGGTATAATAATTCACTGCTGTTCATCTTTCAGCTTCATTTTAAGGACAGTAAGTGGATCTAAAAATAAGTATAATTTTAGGATATGTAAATTATGTTATCACATAAAGTTGATAAATTATTTAGTCGACTACTCTTATACTCTAGGACCTAACTTTCAGATTTTCTTTTTATTCTTTCAGTGGTATACAAAGTATAAATCAGAGTTATTCTGTGAAAAACTGCTTTCCTGGGTGAAAAGGAGTAACTGTGCCAAAGTTATTGTTCTTTGAAGCAGTCATTCATATCACCAGAATGATCTACAGCTTCGCAGCTTAAGTTTTTGTGTTTGAAAAATTATTTTTGTTGTGATTTATATAGTATTATGCTGAGTTCTCTATTGAAAAGTTAAAATAAATTTGAAAAGCCATGTATATCGTATCCTCTCCTCCCTAGAATTTAGAAAGAAGAAAGTAAAAGAAAATCAAGAGACAGGAGGGAGTACCGTTGGGTAGGTCCTTTTACTTCCTATGGTTGGGGCACGGGCAGGCTTTGGTGTAGAGAGAGAGATGGTGCTGTGGTTGTTTGGTGTCGTGTGCATGATGGCAACATTACAAAGCTCAGCCGATGAAGAGAAAGAGGAGAAAGGGTACGTAAGATTTATTGGTTGATGATTTTTGAAAGGTTGGATTGAAATTTCTGCTTATTTCTGTATATTCAACCATTTGAATTTGCAGAAATCCAGTTGCCTTTGAGTATAGCTCCCAGGCATGTCAGACTGAATTCTTAAATGTAAGACAAAGTGTCCAAGAGATAGAAATATCAACTGTTTAGTTGCATTATCATTTATGTACGTGTGAAATCATGATGAAAAAATATCAGCCAAGGGTAACCTTTCAAAACTGGAACTAATTTCTAGGAATCTCCCAAAAGACATTACATTTCTGGGAATCTCACAATAGCTCTCAGGGCCAGAAGGAGCATAACTGTGGGAAATAGGCTTATCTTCACGATGGCCCTGCCTTAGTTTAGTTTTTCCTGTCTTCACACTCTCTCCTAACTATGTAAATAGCAAGCCAGAGCAATATATTTTACATGTTATTCATCCGTAGACTGCTGAAACTTGTGTTTTGCCTTGTGCAACAGAATATATGGAGAAGGAGATAATTTTTGCTAAAAGAGTTGATATTTGCCTTAATGTTCATATTTGTGAGTTTTTAGCAAGTTAATTGTATGATTGTTTCTAGTACTCCCTTCAGGTACCTACTTACACCTTCCATGCAAAAAAGTGTTCAAAATAAAATAAAGAGCCTCAACTGGGAAGAAATGGAAAAAAGCCCATGCATTCCTGAAATAAGTGATTCTGAGTTTTGTGTCCGTATTCCTGGAGGAGGTATCACAAAAACACTCTACGATGAGGGGTGAGTTTGTTTGCTTGGCTGTTCATTTGTTCCCCACCTCATTTAAAAATGAAAGAAGAAAATTGGGAGAGTGTGTTGGATTACTTACTGGAACTTAGAAAATATATTTGAAAGATAGGTACTGTATTGCATTCAGGGGAAGGAGTGAAATTTGGTTATAGGAGAATTGGTCCCTGAAAAGCCATATTTTTTGTGTGTGTGAGGAAGATCAGCCGTGAGCTAAAATCCATGCCAATCCTCCTCTTTTTTTTTTTGCTGAGGAAGACTGGCCCTGGGCTAACATCTGTGCCCATCTTCCTCCACTTTATGTGGGACGCCGCCACAGCATGGCCTGACAAGCAGTATGTTGGTGCGCACCTGGGATCTGAACCCGGGCCGCCAGCAGCGGAGCATGCGCACTTAACGGCTACACCATGGGGCTGGCCCCATGAAAAGCCATATTTAATGCTTTACTATGTGTGGCATGTTGAGGATCCTGATACTTACTCTATGCAACCTCTATAATCAATCTGTTTTTATTAATTGTGGTCAAATGTGCATAATATTAAATTAACCATTTTTCAGTGTACAATTAAGTGGCATTAAATACAGTCACAGTGTTCTGTACCCATCACCACTATCCGCTTTCAGAACTTTGTCATTGTTCTAAATAAAAAATCTGCGCTCATTAAATAACTCTTATTTCTGTAAAATTAATATAATGTTCTCACTTTCATTTCTGATTTTAGTAATTTGAATCTTCTTTTATTTTTAGTCAATCTAGCTAAACATTTGTCAATTTTGTCGATCTTTTCAAATAACCAGCTTTTGGTTTTATTGATTTTCTCTGTTGTTTTTCTGTTCTCTGTTTTATTTATCTCCACTCTAATCTTCATTATTTCCTTCCTTCTGCTAGCTTTGGGTTTCGTTTGCTCTTCATTTTCTAGTTCCTAAGATGCAAACTTAAGTTACTGATTTGAGAAATTTCTTCTTTTTTTTTTTTTTTTTAATTGATGTTTTAATGGTTTCTAACATTGTGAAATTTTGGGTTGTACATTTTTGTTTGTCCATCACCCCATATATGACTCCCTTCACCCCTTGTGCCCACCCCCCACCCCCACTGCCCGGGTAACCACAGTCCAGTTTTCTCTGTCCATGTGTTGGTTTATATTCCACATATGAGTGAGATCATACAGTGTTTGTCTTTCTCTTTCTGGTTTATTTCACTTAACATAATACGCTCCAGGCCCATCCATGTTGTTGCAAATGGGACGATTTTGTCTTTTTTTATGGCTGAGTAGTATTCCATTGTATATATATACCACATTTTCTTAATCCAGTCGTCAGTTGAGGGACACTTAGGTTGCTTCCACTTCTTGGCTATGGTGAATAATGCTGCAATGAACATAGGGGTGCATAAGCCTCTTTGGATTGTTGATTTCAGGTGCGTTGGATAGATTCCCAGTAGTGGGATGGCTGGATCATAGGGCATCTCTATTTTTAATTCTTTGAGGAATCTCCATACCGTTTTCCATAGAGGCTGCACCAATTTGCATTCCCACCAGCTGTGTATGAGGGTTCCTGTTTCTCCACATCCTCTCCAACATTTGTTGTTTTTTGTCTTGGTGATTATAGCCATTCTAACGGGCGTGAGGTGGTATCTTAGTGTTGTTTTGATTTGCATTTCCCTGATGATTAGTGATGTTGAGCATCTTTTCATGTGCCTATTGGCCATCTGTATATCTTCCTTGGAGAAGTGTCTGTTCATTTCCTCTGCCCATTTTTTGATCGGGTTGTTTGTTTTTTTGTTGTTCAATTGTGTGAGTTCTTTATATATTATGGAGATCAACCCCTTGTCAGATGTATGTTTTGCAAATATTCTCTCCCAGCTGGTTGGTTGTTTGTTCATCTTGATTCTGGTTTCATTTGTCTTATAAAAGCTCTTTAATCTGATAAAGTCCCACTTGTTTATTTTTTCTTTAGTTTCCCTAGTCTGGGTAGGCATGTCATCCGAAAAGATTCCTTTAAAACCAATGTCAAATAGTGTGTTGCCTATATTTTCTTCTATGAGTTTTATAGTTTCAGGTCTCACCTTCAGGTCTTTGATCCGTTTTGAGTTAATTTTTGTGAATGGCGATAGCACATGGTCCACTTTCATTCTTTTGCATGTGGCTGTCCAGTTTTCCCAACACCATTTATTGAAGAGACTTTCCTTTCTCCATTGCATGTCCTTAGCACCTTTGTCGAAAATTAGCTGTCCGTATACGTGTGGTTTTATTTCTGGGCTTTCAGTTCTGTTCCATTGATCTGTGTGTCTGTTTTTGTACCAGTACCATGCTGTTTTGATTACTATTGCTTTGTAGTATGTTTTGAAGTCAGGAATTGTGATGCCTCCTGCTTTGTTCTTTTCTTTAGGATTTCTTTAGCTATTCGGGGTCTTTTGTTGCCCCATATAAATTTTAGTATTCTTTTTTCTATTTCTGTGAAGAATGTCATTGGGATTCTGATTGGGATTGCATTGAATCTGTAGATTGCTTTAGGTAATATGGACATTTTAACTATGTTTATTCTTCCAATCCACGTGCATGGGATATCTTTCCATTTCTTTATGTCATCGTGGATTTCCCTCAATAATGTCTTGTAGTTCTCATTGTATAGGTCCTTCACCTCCTTGGTAAGATTTATTCCTAGGTATCTTATTCTTTTTGATGCAATTGTAAATGGTATTATCTTTTTGAGCTCTCTTTCTGTTAGTTCATTATTAGCATATAGAAATGCAACTGATTTTTGTAGATTGATTTTGTACCCTGCAACTTTGCTGTAGTTGTTGATTGTTTCTAACAGTTTTCCAACAGATTCTTTAGGGTTTTCTATATATACAATCATGTCATCTGCAAATAGTGAGAGTTTCACTTCTTCGTTACCTATTTGGATTCCTTTTATTCCTTTTTCTTGCCTAATTGCTCTGGCCAAAACCTCCAGTACTATGTTGAACAGGAGTGGTGAGAGTGGGCAGCCCTGCCTCGTTTCTGTTCTCAGAGGAATGGCTTTCAGTCTTTCCCCGTTGAGTATGATGTTAGCTGTGGGTTTGTCATATATGGCCTTTATTATGTTGAGGTACTTTCCTTCTATTCCCATTTTATTGAGAGTTTTTATCATAAATGGATGTTGTATCTTGTCAAATGCCTTCTCTGCGTCTATTGAGACGATCATGTGGTTTTTATTCTTTGTTTTGTTGATGTGATGTATCACGTTGATTGATTTGCGGATGTTGAATCATCCCTGCGTCTCTGGTATAAATCCCACTTGATCATGGTGTATGATCTTTTTGATATATTGTTGTATTCGGTTTGCCAATATTTTGTTGAGAATTTTTGCATCAATGTTCATCAGCGATATTGGCCTGTAATTTTCTTTCTTTGTATTGTCTTTGTCTGGTTTTGGTATCAGTGTGATGTTGGCCTCATAGAATGATTCAGGAAGTGTTCCATCTTCCTCTATTTTTTGGAATAGTTTGAGGAGGATGGGTATTAAATCTTCTTTGAATGTTTGGTAAAATTCACTGGAGAAGCCATCTGGTCCTGGACTTTTATTTTTTGGGAGGTTTTTGATTACTATTTCAATCTCTTTACTTGTGATTGGTCTATTCAGATTCTCCATTTCTTCTTGGTTCAATTTTGGGAGGTTGTATAAGTCTAAGAATTTATCCATTTCTTCTAGATTGTCCAATTTGTTGGCATATAATTTCTCATAGTATTCTCTTATAATCCTCTGTATTTCCATGGTATCCGTTGTAATTTCTCCTCTTTCATTTCTAATTTTATTTACTTGAGCCTTTTCTCTTTTTTTCTTAGTAAGCCTGGCTAAGGGTTTGTCTATTTTGTTTATCTTCTCGAAGAACCAACTCTTTGTTTCATTAATCCTTTCTACTGTTTTTTTGGTCTCAATATCATTTATTTCTGCTCTGATTTTTATTATTTCTCTCCTTCTGCTGGCTTTGGGCTTTGTTTGTTCTTCTTTTTCTAGTTCTGTTAGGTGTAATTTAAGGTTGCCTATTAGGGCTTTTTCTTGTTTGTTAAGGTGGGCTTGTATCGCTATGAGTTTCCCTCTCAGGACCGCTTTTGCTGCATCCCATATGGTTTGATATGGCATGTTATCATTTTCGTTTGTTTCCAGATAGTTTTTGATTTCTCCTTTAGTTTCATCAATGATCCATTGGTTGTTCAGTAGCATGTTGTTTAATCTCCACATTTTTGTCACTTTCCCAGTTTTTTTTTCCTGGTTCATTTCCAGTTTCATAGCCTTATGGTCTGAAAAGATGCTTGTTATGATTTCAATCTTCTTAAATTTATTGAGGCTTGCTTTGTTTCCCAACATATGGTCTATCCTAGAGAATGTTCCATGCGCGCTTGAGAAGCATGTGTAGTCAGCTGTTTTTGGGTGGAGTGCTCTGTATATGTCTACTAGGTCCATCTCGTCCAGTTTTTCATTTAAGTCTAATATTTCTTTATTAACTTTTTGTCTGGATGATCTATCCATTGCTGTAAGTGGGGTGTTAAGATCCCCTACTATTATTGTGTTGTTGTTGATTTCTCCTTTTAGGTTTGTTAATAGTTGTTTTATGTACATTGGTGCTCCTATGTTGGGTGCATATATATTTATAAGTGATATGTCTTCTTGATGGAGTGTCCCTTTTATCATTATATATTTCCCTTCTTTGTCTTTCTTAACCTGTTTTATCTTGAAGTCTACTTTGTCTGATATGAGTATGGCAACACCTGCTTTCTTTTGTTTGCCATTAGCTTGGAGTATTGTCTTCCATCCTTTCACTCTGAGCCTGTGCTTGTCTTTAGTGCTAAGATGTGTTTCCTGAAGGCAGCATATTGTTGGGTCTTGCTTTTTAATCCATCCTGCCACTCTGTATCTTTTGATTGGAGAGTTCAATCCATTTACATTTAGGGTAATTATTGAAATATGAGGGCTGAATGTTGCTGTTTTGTCACTTATTTTCTGGTTCTTTTGCATTTCCTTTGTTTCTTGTCCCATTTGTTTTGGACTGCCAATTCAGTTTGGTTGTTCTGTCTTATGATTCTTCTAGTTTTCTCTTTGTTTATCATATGTGGTTTTAATTTGATTATTTGTTTAGTGGTTACCTTGAGGTTTGGGCAAAAAATCTTGTGTATGAGATAGTCCATTATCTGATAGCCTCCTATTTCCTTATACTAAGTCAATTCAGTCACTTTCCTCTTCCCCTTCTAAGTTGCTCTTGTTATACCTTATTCTATCTTGTGTTGTGGCTGTGTGTTTACAGTGATGAGGTTAAATTTATTTTTGGTGAATTCCTCCCTTTGATCTTTGAGTTTAGTATTTAAGTGGTTGCTAACCTATTCCAGTAAAGATCTACTATTTCTCTGATTTTGTCTACCTACTTTTCTCCTTACTCCAAGCTTTGTGTTCCCTTTCTCTTCTTTTTTTCAGGCCTGAGGGCCTTCTTGAGTGTTTCTTGTAGTGGGGGTCTCATGGCCATGAACTCCCTTAGCTTTTGTTTATCTGGGAGAGTTACTATTTCTCCATCATATTTGAAGGATATTTTTGCTGGATAGAGTATTCTTGGCTGAAAGTTTTTGTCTTTTAGTATTTTGAATATATCATTCCAGTTTCTTCTAGCCTGAAAAGTTTCTGTTGAGAAATCCGCTGAGAGCCTGATGGGAGTTCCTTTGTACGTTATTTTTTGTTTTTGTCTAGCTGCCCTTAATATTGTTTCTTTGTCGTTGACCCTGGCTAGCCTTACCACTAGGTGTCGTGGTGAAGGCCTTTGTCTGTTAATATATATAGGCGTCCTGTTGGCTTCGCTTACTGGTATTTCCTGCTCCTTCCCCAGATTTGGGAAATTTTCAGCTATTATTTCCTTAATAGGCTCTCTGTTCCTCTTTCCCTCTCCTCTCCCTCAGGAATACCTATAATTCTTATGTTACATTTTCTAATAGAGTCAGATATTTCTCGGAGTCTTTCTTCATTTCTTTTTAGTCTTAGTTCTCTCTCTTCTTCCATCTGGAGTATATCTGTATTCCTGTCCTCTAAAGTACTAATTCTTTCCTCCATATTGTCAGCTCTGTTCTTTAAAGATTCCAGATTCTCCTTTATCTCATCCATTGTGTTCTTCATCTCCATCAGCACTGATTGGTTTTTCTTTATGATTTCAGTCTCTTTTGTGAAGAAACTCCTAATCTCATTTAATTGTTTGTCTGTGTTGTCTCGTATTTCGTTGAGTGTTTTTATGATAGCTATTTTGAAATCTCTGTCATTTAGTTTATGGATTTCTGTGTCTTCGGGGTTGATTTCTGGGTGCTTGTCATTTTGTTTCTGGTCTGGTGATTTCATATATTTTTGCATTGTGGTTCCTGTGTTGGTTTTGATTTTCCTCATCCTGGAAGTCTCTGGTTGCAATTTCCACCTGCCGCCACTGTCTGGTGGTAAAGGGCTGTGTAGTCTAAGCCCCCTGCGCTCTGCCCCAGTTTTTCTGCTGCGATCCGCAGTTTTGTTTTGTTTTGTTTTGTTTTGTTTTGTTTTGTTTTTTCCCCACTGCGATCCACGGGTCCAGTCCAGTTTGTTCAGGTCTGCCTCGGATCGCTAGGTCTGGTCAAGCTGCAGACTCCGGGTTGCGGGGAGGGGGGAGCTCTCTCTTTTGCCCTCTGGGTCCCTGACGTGGGAGGCTTCTCGTTTGCCCCTCTTTATCCGCTCTCTGGGGTGCTCAGATGTTGATGGTAGCCCTGTGGCTCCTCTGAGCCCTCTGTGCGGGAGTTTCCCACTGGCTGAGAGAGCCCGAAGAGCTACAGTTTCCCGCCGAGGGCCGCCCCTCCCCCCTCTCTGGGAGCCGCGCGGACCGGGATCGCTGATCTGATGGGGAGGGAGCGGAGTTCTCCTTACCTCTCCCCACTTCCTCCGGGGGCCCAGCACGTTCCGCTCTCAGATGTGTGGCAGTGTGGATCCCTCCACTCTAGGTTTTCACTGTCTGGAATTCCGTTGTTGGTCTGTGGCTGTTGCTTTTGTTGTATCTTGTGGGGGAAGAATTCACGGGAAAGCTCACTCTGCCATGATGCTTACATCCGAAATTTCTTCTTTTTTAATATACTTGTTTACAGCTGTAAATTTCCCTCTTAGCACTGCTTTAAGCTACATCCCTTAAGTTTAGAATGTTGTGTTTTCATTTTCATTCATTTCCTGAGTATTTTCTAATGTCCCTTGTGATTTCTTCTTTTGACCCGTTGGTTGTTTAATTTCCAGATATTTGTGAATTTTCTAGTTTTCCTTCTGTTGTCAACTTCTAGTGTCATTCTATTGTGATTGAAAAAAGACATTTTGTATGATTTCGGTCTTTTTAATATATCGGATCTTGTTTTGTGCCCTAACAAATGGTCTGTCCTGGAGAATGTTTCGTGTGCACTTGAGAAAAATGTGTATTCTGCTTTTGTTGGTTCTGTCTATGTCTGTTAGTTCTAATTGGCATATAGTGTTGTTCAAGTCTTCTATTTCCTTATTAATCTTCTGTCCATTCTATCCATTACTGAACATGGGGTATTGAAGTCTCCAACTTTTATTGTAGTACTGTCTATTTCTCCCTTCAGTTCTGTTAGTGTTTGCTTCGTATATTTTGGTGCTCTTTTTTTGTGCATATATGTTTATATATGTTACATCTTCTTGATGGATTGATCCCTTTATCAATATATAATGGCCTTCTTTGTCTCTTGTAACAGTTTTTGGCTTGAAGTCTATTTTGTTTGATATTAGTACAGCCACCCTGCTATCTTTTTGTTACTATTTGCTTGGAATATCTTTTTTCATCTTTTCATTGTCAAACTGTGTGTGTCCTCAGATCTAAAGTGAGTTTCTTATAGACAGCACATTGTTGGATCATGTTTTCTTTAATCTATTCTGCCAATCTCTGTCTTTTGATTGGAGAGTTTAAATCCATTTACCTGAAAAGTAATTACTGATAAGGAAGGACTTCTGTCATTTTGCTGTTTGTTTCCTATATGTCTTATAGCTTTTTTGTTCTTCATTTTCTTAATTACTGCCTTCTTTTGTGCTCAGCTGATTTTTTGTAGTGATGTGTTTTGATTCTCCTCACATTTCGTTTTGTGTATATTCTATAGATATTTGCTTTGTGATTACCATGGCGATTGCATATAACATCCTATAGTTATAACAATCTAATTTGAGTCGATACTAACTTAACTTCAGTTACATGCAAAAACTACTCCTATACACGCTGTCCCCCCCATTTTTTTATTGTTGTCTCAAATTACATCTTTATACGTTGTGTGCCCCAAAACATAGATTTATAGTTATTTTTATGCATTTGTCTTTTAAATCCTCTGCAGTCACTCTTGATTAGTTTTTAGGAATCATAAACATTTTGAAGGCAAGTAAAAGTAAAGATGGAAACTAGAAAGAGATCTTTTTTCTTTCAGCCTCTCTTTTTGTAAATTGATTTATACATCCATGCTTGGCTTCCATCAGATTTGTAGACACTTAACAGTATCCCTGTTTTTACCTGCTTTATCCCAAGCCTCCTGTTTCATAGGCCCGAGGGTGAGTTGAGGGTTAAGCAGTAGGCCTTGCTGTATGCTTTACTCTCTCTGACTCTTCCTCCTTTCTGGGGATTGATGTGCCTGGTAAGTTGATGAGAGACAGAGCCAATGGTTATGGAAGGGGGGGAGGGACAGCTATTTAGAGGGTGGTTTCTGCTGCTTCTCGAGCTCATACAGAGTACTCTCTACCCTCCCATGAAGAAAGATGAATGAGGAACATCCCTCTGGTGCCCTCAGCAGTGGCTTTAGAGAGTTGGGTAGAGCTAACCGTAGAAAAAGTATATCCCCACTACTCAGAGTTAGCCAATAAATCTGCCTGTTTACTTAACATAATAAATTTCAGGAGTATAAACCTAGCATTGCAAAATAGAATGGCTAGTTTGCTTGCTCTGAAATCTACATTGTGAGTTCTGCATGACCTGAAGAAGTCATAATAGTAGTAATAGTAATATAAGTAGTGATCATGGTAATAGCAGCAAATCATGTGTCTGGTACTGTTCTGTGCACCTCACATGTATTAAGTCTCATAATAACCACAGAGGTGTTTACTGTTATTAACCACGTGTTACAAATAGGAAAATTGAAGAGCACGAGATTAAATAACTGCTGAAGGCTATATAGGTAGTAAGTGGCAGAGCCAGGATTCAAACACAGGCATCTGGCCCCAAATCCTGCACTTTTAACCACTTCACCCATGGTCCAGGACGGCAGTGAGTTTGTTCTTTGTCTAAAAGTTGAACCTGCTTCTTGTTATTTGTAATTATTTATGCCCCTGCTTTCTTTCTGAAGATATTTGACTTTTCTGTCAGAAAGGATGCAGGGATCTCAGCTTGTTTTCCCGGTACAATTTGTTTTGTCATCTGTGCCCATACTTACATATCATTCTAGCTTTCTCTTTTTCCCTGGAAACCTGCTCTATTCTTATTAAAACTATCATTTCCCTCAACTTTTCTTTTTTTCCTAGTCCATCATTCATTTGTGTTTTTACTTCTTTTCCTGTCTGGCTTATTCCCATAATAAATATATCATTTCATCTTTTCTCGTACCACAGCCTGGAAGCCCTGGCTACAAATCATTCTCTGCCTCTGCCCTGCAAACGCCCGGCTTTGAATCCTTTTCCTGCTTCCTTCAGTCCCATCGTGTGTGGCCCTGCTGCTGTATCAGCCTGCTCGGGCTGCCATAACAAAATGCCATAGACTGGGTGGCTTCAGAAGCAGAGATTGATTTCCTCAGAGCTCTAGAGGCTAGAGGTCTGAGATCAGGGTGCCAGCATGGTTGGGTTGTAGTGAGGGGCCCCTTCCCAGCTTGCAGATAGCCACCTTCTGGCTGTACCATCACATGGCAGAGAGAGAGCTCTCTCTCCCTCTCTTATGAGGCCACAATCCTCTCGGGTTAGGGCCCCACCCTTATGACCTCGTTTAACCTTAATTACCTCCTAGAGATCCTGTCTCCAGATATAGTCACATTGAGGGTTAGGGCTTCAACATACGAGTTTTGGAGGGACACAGTTCAGTCCATAGCAACTGCTATCAAGGTCTCTTAATTGATTCCCCTGCCTCCTCCATTCTTACCCACTCTGATCTATCTCAGCAGTGTGGCTAGAATTAACTTTCTAAAATGCAGAACTGATCACAACACTCCCTGAATAAAATCCATCAGCAATTTTAGTGGCTTTTTGCAGAATCTGGTTCATACTCCTTAATACGCTATAATGGCCCTACAGGATCTCCTTACCTGGCTCGTTCCTTGGTGCTCTATCCACCTTGCACTCTGTGCTCCAGCTCAACTACCGGCAGTCATGGTTTCCTAACAGCTGTCTCTTTCTTCTTCACCTTTGTTCTCTCTCCTTTTCTCCTCTTGTCTCGCTTGCAAAAACCTACCCAGTTTCCAAGAGTCATCTCACACTTCACTTTCTCTGCAACTTGCTTGAGCAGTTTACTACTACTCGCTTTGTACTCCCGCTGCGCTCCACCCCTTCAGACTGACTTCTTATTTCTTCACAAGTCAGTCTCCCACTTTTGCTTCTGACCATGTCAGAGTAACTGATATCAGACTTGCCCTCCTGCCGTAAACAACTGGAAACTGGGCAGAATGAAGAAAAAAACTTTTTCAGACATTGCACAACAAGCAGCACACAACTGTGATCCCTGAGAGAAGGCAAATAAGGTCCTCTAATTGCCCCAGCCTTCTGCTTGGAGATGCTTTCTGGACTGCAGCCCAGGGAGGGGGAGGAAACTCAAGCAGAGCACTGCGGTGTTGCTGAGTTGAGGAGCCATGAGATCAGATTCGGGAAGGCCAAGACAACTGGAAAATACAGGGCAGAGAACCAGAGAGGAGGGAGCTACTCAGAAGAACTCTAGTATCTCCCTGAGTCTTTTTCTGAATACTAAGCTACACGTGTGTAGGGTGAAACTCCATGAGGCCAGAGAACAACTTCTGGGTAGCTATAACTTGCCCACAACGTTAGCAACAATAACAGAAAATATTATAAAATAGACATTATAAAACATTTGGAAAATGTAGAATAGTCAGAAGAAACAATATTTAAAATACTCAGTTCTCTCACCCAGAAGTAACTACCACTACTAATTTTTTGATCTGTTTTCTTTAAAATACAGTTGAATTGAATGTATGTATCTGCAAGATACTGCAACTCTAATATTTGCAACTTTAGAGTTCATCCTATTCAAAGATGTTTCTCACAAAATCAATTTTGTTTTCATTTTCTAACAAATCTTTTATTCATCCATAACAAACCTGTTTAATGTTCAGTGAAATTATACATTCATTACGATAAAGACTTTTTGAAATTGAAAAAAACAACCTTATGATACAGCTTATACAATTTTGAATCCTTTTTTCTCCCTCAATGCATATCATGGTTATTTGCTAAATTTTTTCTAATATACATATTTTGCCTTCCCATTATTAGAACACATATATATTCTGATCTCTGGAAAAGGTAATATTCGTTACTCCAATAATAAATGGTGGCAGTGGTGTGGCTGACCTGAGATCCTTTACAATTAATTGGAATAGAAATACTTTGTAATTTAATAATGGGTGTGTCTCATGTGCTGGATTTTAATGTCACAGAAAGTAATAAAATTAGTCATTCCCCACCTTCCTTTTTTACAGAGAGGACCAGAGGATGGTATTAACCAACTACTCTACTATTTGTATTACAGAGTAGTAGAAGAGGCACTGTGAGTTCAGACTGTCCCCCTGCACTTTTCAAGCTAGAGCCTTTAAAATGAAGGCACAGCCAGGGAGGCCAGCCTTCCACACACAGGAGCCATTTCTAAGGGTATCATAGCATTAATGGTTAGGAACTAGAATCTTCTGAGCCATCACAGCTCACAGTGCTTCCGTACAAAGCTTGAGAGCCCTTAAGATACTTGAGAACTATGTACTGAGATGGTGTAATTAGTGCTAACAACTTCCACTTTCTAATGTTGAGAGACTGAGATGCTGTGGTAGACTCTCCTGGTACACCTGAGACTTCTGAACCTGCATGTTAGAGTCTCCTCCACATGTTAAATTCCCTGCTTAGGAACCCAACTCACCTTTATTTCTGGAGCTCTCTGTCTGTCCGTCATGTGCTCTCAAGTTTTGGCATTACATTTTTCTCATAGTTCTTGGTTTTGGGTGTTAGAAATGATTTTTGCTTTTGTTGGCAAATAGGAAGCTTTTTGCACTGGGGTATCTCCATCTCATCACTGGCTTGAGGCATTTAGAGCATCACAGTTAGGAGACTGTTTTCATGTCAGAAGGACCTAAGTTCAAATCCCACCTCTGCCACTTCCTAGATAGAGAACTTTGAGCATGTTTTGTTTTGTTTTGTTTTTGTGAGGAAGATCAGCCCTGAGCTAACATCCATGCCAATCCTCCTCTTTTTTTGCCAAGGAAGACTAGCCCTGGGCTAACATCTGTGCCTATCTTCCTCTAGTTTATGTGGGATGCCACCACAGCATGGCCTGACAAGCGGTGCATCAGTGCACGCCTGGGATCCGAACCCGGACCACCAGCAGGGGAGTGCGCGCATTTAACTGCTACGCCACGGGCCGAGCCCCTGAGCATGTTAACCGTGGTTTAGTCCCTTTAGAGCTCAGTTGCCTCACAGTGATAGCTGACACTTACACAGCATTGACTGTGTATTCCACACTGTTTTAAGTACTTTGCCTCCGTTACCTCCTTTAAACCTCACAACAGGCTGTGAGGTCAGTTCTACTGTGACCCCTTCTTTACAGATGAGGAACACTAAAGCCCTGATTAAGTAACTTGCCCAACATATGTGGTAAGTGCAGAGCTAGAATTTGAATCCAGGTATTCTGTCCTTCCCGTTATTCCAAACTGATTCATTTATAAAATGGAGACAATTATAACTTCCTCAAGGATTGTTGTAGGGATTGAATCATAAAATATGCAGACAATGCTTAGCACATAATAATCACTCAATAAATGGAATCTGTAAGAAGTAGTGGTAAGTTTCTTTCCCTTTAACTATTCTCTTCTATTCCACACTTTGCTGCTTTATTTTTGTTTTTGTTTATTGCAGTAACACTGGTTTATAACATTGTATAAATTTCAAGTGTACAACATTATACTTCTATTTCTGCATGGATTACATCATGTTTTCATGTTCACCACCCAACTACTAACTACAATCCATCATCACACACATGTGCCTAACTATCCCTTTTGCCCTCCCCCCCCCCCACCCCTTCCCCTGTGGTAACCACCAATCCAATCTCTGTCTCTATGTGTTTTTTGTTGTTATTATCTACTACTTAATGAGTGAGATCATACGGTATTTGACCTTCTCCCTCTGGGTTACTTCACTTTGCGTAATACCCTCAGTGTCCATCCATGTTGTCACATATGGCTGGATTTCATCGTTTCTTATGGCTGAGTAGTATTCCATTGTGTATATATACCACATCTTCTTTATCCATTCATCCCTTGATGGACACTTACGTTGCTTCCACGTCTTGGCTATTGTGAATAACACTGCAATGTACACAGGGGTGCGTGTATCTTTACACATTGGTGTTTCCTTTGCTGCTTTAGATTACTAATAAGAAGGGTGTTGTTTTCTTTCAGTTTGTTTGCTGTGGTGCTTCTGGAAATCACTATCTTCTGCAGTAGGTTTTTGGAGTAGATCAGATACCTCCTGTGTTATAGCCAAGGATAGAGGGGATGGTTTTTCATGCAGCCTTGGTGTGAGGCACAAACTTGTGTATGCCCAGAGTGGGTGTTATGTGGTTTCTAGTCCTGTTCCCACAAATAGAAGAATATATATGGGGCAAAGGGAGATAAATAAGGGATCTTATGATGTGGCATCTTCTCCTTGCCTGCAACCTGGCAGATTATCTTAGCTATAAAAACAGACATACTGGAATCAGTATCAGTGAGGAATACTTAATTATTCTTTTTATTTGCTGTAGCTGTTCTAAAGAAATCCCAGTGGTGGTTCTGGCTGAAATTTGTTTCAGAAGGAGACAATATCCCAGATGCATTAGGTCTTGTTGAGTATCTTAATGAATGGCTTCAGATAATCCAATCACTTGTAAGTTTTACTACAGCATAAACCTCTGATTTCTCTGGTTATGTATTCATAAACTTGCATTTTATATGCTATATAAGTAGACCAAATAAGTGGACGTTTACATTAAATATAGACATAACTTTATATAAAATTTAGTTTAGCTGAAGTTTTGAAAAGGAAAGAGGGCAGTTAACTAACCTGTTGTCAGCAGTTGTTTCGTTCTGGTTTTCCAAACAAAGAAAATCTTAAATACTGCATTATATTCATTGTCTGTGTTGCATTAATTATAACAGACAGCTTCTTATAAGAATAAACAAGTCCTCTTTGGCATTCAGGATTTTTTTTAGGAAAGCAAACGGTATTGCTATATGAGCAATACTGTAGCTATTGAATATGCATTATAATTAAAATATTTTTCTCTGTTATGAAATAAGAGTGTTAAAACCCAAGGAAATCAGGTAGCCTTTTGGCATAACAAGTACCATAAGGCTGCTTTATATGGTAGGTATCTGTCTTTTTAATTTGTACTTTTGCCAAGAACAAATTGATGCAAATCACATAGCACTGATTTCTTTCTTTTTGTTTTTTTTTTAACACCTATTCCTTTTGAATTTGATTTTACTTGATGGACTCCATCCACAGCCTTTCTGGTATATCTTTTTCATTTGGAACGTGAGGAAATTTATCTTCGGTTGAGATAAAGACATAGAAATTTATTACTTTGTTTTTCCTTACAATAAAACGGTCAAAAACAAAAGGATCAAAAAATACTAGAGAAGGGAGAGTTTTGTAATACATGTTAAAAGACGATTTGGTGGTAAAGTTGAAAGATTGAAATATTTTGTTCTTCAGTTACAGTGCGATGACCCCACAGCATCTGCCTTGCCGTGGAAAATATCAAGTTCTTGGCGATTACTCTTTGGCAGTGGTCTTCCCTCATCACTTTTTTTAATCTGTTTTCAGTTTTATACTTTATGTCCCAAGAAACATATTACCAACTCAACTGTTAAAACAACTGTATAAAAAGTTTTATTATCTGAGAATGTATTAGGAAATAAATCTTTACTTTTCACAGAAAATCTCAAAGAAAAATGGATTAACAAAAGGTTGTTTTTGCCATGCTTTTCATCATATACAACAAATGTAAATTTTGTACAGTAAAATATTTTCTAAGTAATTTTGTCTGAAATTTGTCTTTTTATTTTTTTAACTCAGACTTGTGTATTAGTTTCCTATTTCTACTGTAACAAATTACCACAAAGTGGCTTAAAACAACACAAATTTACTATGTTACAATTCTGGAAGTCAGAAGTCCAAAAATAGGTCTCAATGGGCTAAAATCAAAGTTTTGGCAAGGCTTTGTTTCCTCTGGATGCCCTAGAGGAGAATCCATTTTCTACCTCTTTCCAGATTCTAGACGCTGCCACATTCTTTGGTTCATGGCTCCTCCCTCCATCTTCAAAGCCAGCAGCATGGCGTCTTGAAATATCTCTCCCTCTTTCACTTACGAGGATCCTTTTCATTACATTGGGCCCACCGTAATCTAGTGATCTAGAATTATTTCCCCATCTCAAAAGAATTTTAGTATAAAAGAAATAATAATAATAGTTTTCATTTTTGAGTGCCTTCCACGTACCAGTCACTTTTTACACATGATCTTTGTATTTGCTGTTTGGCTGTGTTACCTACCTATGTCTTGGCTTTCTCATCTGTAAAACTAGTGCTTGTAATATTAAGGGGTACACTCCATAGCACTCATTAAATGATTTATTTTATTTGTAATATATAAATCATTCTGGGTTCTGTAGCCTGTTACTGTTTCCCTTTTGGTTAAAATATGGAGTGGAGGTGGGGTTGACAGCCAGCTGGTGGAATAGAAAAGTCCCAGCCCTCATTCTCCTTAGACATGCCATCAATAATAGACTAAAATACCTTTATCAGAACTCCAGAAACCAGTTTAAAAGTTGCAGTATGCCAGGCGAGCACGAAGTTGAAAACAGCTACATTGAAATGGGTAAGAAGAGCTGTTCCTCTTGGCTGCTCCTCCAAGCTGACAGCTCAGCATGATTGGGAGAAAACCACCAGTTCATGGCTTCTGAAGGGATGGGGGAGCAGGGAGGTGTGGAACATGTGTCCAATATTCCAGCTTTTTTGAGGGCTGCTGGAGGGACTGGCTTCTGTCTCAACTGACTTGGAGTGCTGATGAAATTAGCATAGTTTAGATTCCTGGGGGCCACTGAAAGCAAGAGAGGGCAGGAGTGGCTTGCTGCAGCACCAGAAAGCCTATAGTGCCACACACAGGCCATTGCAGCCTCTGCAGAAGCAGGAGAAGGCACCCAACTTGCAGCTTCTCCCTCAGGAGAGACAGAGAAGAATGAAATGTGGGTCCAGCATTCCAGCTCTTCAGAGGGCTATGCAAGGGCCTGGTGTCTCTCACCTGACTTAGGGTGCTGATGGGAAACCAGCATACTTTGGATGCCTGGGGTCCACTGAGAACAAAGGAGAAAGTGGCACCTTGCTGCTCCACCAGAGAACCAGCATTGTTGCTGACAGCAAGAAATTACGAGCTCCTGAAAAAGAAACCTGGCAATCTCTCTAATTGGAGAAATACTTGCATAATCCCAGGGAAATCACATTCCCCAAAAAGGGTTTCAGGAGCCCCCAGAATTTGTAACTAGACTGCTTGGTGAAGGTCTTCCCTGTAAGAAGACTGGGAGAGGTGGCTGTTTTATCAAATGCATAAAACTCAGCAAAAAAAAAATAAAAGTCACAAAGCACAAGAAGAAACAGAGCCACATCTCAATGAAAGGAACAATATAAACCAGGGGAACAAAACAAACCAGAAACCAATCCCAATGAAATGGAGATTTATGAATTACATCGCAAAGAATTCAAATTAATGGTCTTGAAGCTAAATGATCTGCAAGAGAGCATAGAGACTAAATGAAATCAGGACAATAATGCATGAACAAAATGAGAATATCAACAAAGAGAAACTGTAAAAAAAGAATCACACAAATTCTGGAACTGAAAAATATGACTGAATTGAAAAAATCACTGTAGGGGTTCAACAGCAGACTTGATCAAGCAGAAGAAAGAATCAGCAATTCTGATCATTGAAATTATCAAGTCAGAGAAATAAAAAAAAAAGAATGAAGAAAAATGGAGAAAGCCTAAGGGATGCAAAACAGCATAAAATGGATATATATATCAATAATGAGAGTCCCAGAAGGAGAAAAGTGAGAGAAAGGAACAGAAATTATTTGAAGAAATAATGGCTGAAAACTTCTGTGGCAAAGAAAATGGACATCCAAATTTGAGAAGCTCGAAGGGCTCCAAATAGAATGAACCTAAACAGCCCCACACCCAAGACAACTCATAATCAAAAAAACTGTCAAAAGTCAGACAAAGAGAATTTTAAAAGCAGCAAGAGAAAAGCAACTTGTCACATACAAGTGATCTTCAGCAGAAACCTTAGAGGCCAGAGAGGAGTGGGATGATGTATTCAAAGTGCTGAAAGAAAAAAAAAGCTACCAATCAAGAGTATTATCCAGCAAAACTATCCTTCACAAATGAAGAAGAAATAAAGACTTTCTCAGATAAATAAAAGCTGAGGGAGTTTATCACCACTGGAAGTGCCTTACAAGAAATGCTAAAGGGAGTCCTGCAAGTTGAAACAAAAAGATGTTAGCAACGTGAAAGCATACAAAAATATAAAGCTCTCTGGTAAAGGTAAGTAAACAAATACAGAATGTTGTGATGCTATCGTGGTGGTGATACAGTACTTTTAATTCTGGTATAGAATTTAGAAGATAAAAGCATAAAAATAACTATCACTAAAACTATGTTAATGGATACATAATATATAAAGATGTAATTTGTGAATCAATAACAAAGTGAGAGATGTAAAAGAATATGGTTTTTGTATATGATTGAAATTACGTTAGCATAACATAGATTGTTATAACTATAAGGTGTTTTATGTAAGCCCCACAGTAACCACAAAGTAAACCTCTTTTTTTTGTGTGTGTGTGTGAGGAAGATCAGCCCGGAGCTAAATCTGTGCTAATCCTCCTCTTTTTTGCTGAGGAAGACGGGCTCTGAGCTAACATCTATTGCCAATCCTCCTCCTTTTTTTTCCCCCAAAGCCCCAGTAGATAGTTGTGTGTCATAGTTGCACATCCTTCATGTTGTAGTTGCTGTATGTGGGACATGGCCTCAGCATGGCCAGAGAAGCAGTGCGTTGGTGCGCACCCGGGATCCGAACCCGGGCCGCCAGTAGCGGAGCGTGTGCACTTAACCACTAAGCCATCGGGCCGGCCCCAAAGTAAACACCTTTAGAAGATACACAGAAAAACATACGGGAAAAAAACCAAAGCATGTCAACACAAAAAATCAATGAAACACAAAGAAAGGCAGCAGGAAGAAAAGAGAGACAAAAAAAGACAGAAAACAATGAACAAAATGGAATAGTGCTATGGTCTGAATGTCTGTGTCCCCCAGAATTCATACGTTGAAATTCTAACTCCCAAAGTAATGGTATTAGGTAGGGCCTTTGGGAGGTGCTTAGGTCATGAGGGCAGAACCTTCATGAATGGTAGATTAGTGCCCTTATAAAGCGACCTCAGAGAGCTACCTTGCCCCTTCCACCATGTCAGGACACAGTGAGAAGGCACTGTCTATGATTAAGTGGACTCTCATGAGACACCAAATCTGGTGATGCCATGATCTTGAACTTTTCAGCTTCCAGAACTGTGAGAAATAAATTTGTTGTTTATAAGCCACCTACTTTATGATATTGTTGTTATAGCAGCCCAGGA
Source organism: Diceros bicornis minor (assembly GCF_020826845.1). NCBI lineage: Eukaryota > Metazoa > Chordata > Mammalia > Perissodactyla > Rhinocerotidae > Diceros > Diceros bicornis. The sequence continues at coordinate 10,815,948 of NC_080755.1, read as the reverse complement.
CTAGAAAGTAAGTCCTTCTTTATTAGTAATTGCTTTAAATGTAAATAGATTAAATTCCTCAATCAAAAGACAGAGTGGCTAGATGGATGAAAAAAAAAAAAGAAGATGCAATTTTGTGCTGTCTACAAGAGACTGACCTTAGATGTAAAGAAACACATAGGCTGAAAATGAAAGGATGGAAAAAGATATTTCATGCAAATGTAACCAAAAGACAGCAGGGGTAGCTATACTAATATCAGACAAATTAGAGTTTAATCAAAAACTGTCAGGGGCCAGCCCCGTGGCGTAGTGGTTAAGTACGCGCGTTCTGCTGCTGGCGGCCTGGGTTTGGATCCTGCGCACGCACTGACGCACCACTTGTCAAGTCATGCTGTGGCGGCATCCCATATAAAGTGGAGGAAGATGGGCACGGATGTTAGCCCAGGGCCAGTCTTCCTCAGCAAAAAGAAGAGGATTGGCAGATGTTAGCTCAGGGCTGATCTTCCTCACACACACACGCAAAATATATATATATATATAATAAAACAAAACAAAACAAATAAAACTGTCACTAGAGAAAAAGACAATTATATAAAAGGATCAATGCACAATTATATATGCAACCAAATATACAAAGCAAACAGAAAGAAGAAAACAAGATTAGAGAAGAAATAAACAAAATAGAGCATAGAAAAATAGAAGAGGATCAATGAAAGTGAATTGGGTTTTTGAAAAGATCAACAAAGTTGAAAAAACCTTAGCTAGACTAAGAAAAAAAGACTAAAATGATTAAAATCAGAAATGAAAAAGATTACAACTGATACCACAGAAATAAAACAGATTATAAAAGACTACTATGAACAATTATATGCCAACAAATTGCATAACCTAGAAAAAAATGGATAAATTCCTAGAAACATACAATTGAGTAAGACTGAATCATGAAGAAATAGAAAATCTGAACAGAACTATGACTAGTAAGAAGGTTGAATCAGTAATCAAAAGCCTCTCAACAAAGAGAAGCCCAAGACCAGGTGGCTTGATTGGAATATTCTACCAAATATTTAAAGAAGAATTAATAACAATCCTTCATAAACTCTTCCCAAAGTTGAATAGAAGAGAACACTTCCTAATGGATTTTATGAGTCCAACATTACTCTGATACCAAAGCCAAACAAAGATACTACAAGAAAACTACAGACCAATATCTCTGATGAGTATCAATGCACACATCCTCAGCAAAATACTAGTAAACCGAATTTAAGAGGATTACACACCATGAACAGGTGGGATTTATCCCTGGAATGCAAGGATGGTTCAATATAAGAACATCAATAAAAGTATGGGGCTGGCCCAGTGGCTTAGTGGTTAAGTTCGCACGCTCTTCGGTGGCCCGAGATTCACAGGTTCAGATCCAGGGCACCGATCTATGCACCGCTCATCGAGCCATGCTGTGGTGACATCCCACATACAAAATAGAGGAGGGTAGGCACAGCTGTTAGCTCAGGGCTAATGTACCTCAGCAAAAAGGAAGATTGGCAATGGATGTTAGCTCAGGGGCCAATCTTCCTTACCAAAAAAAAAAAAATCACATTAACAAAAAGGACAAAAATCACATGATAATCTTAATTGATGCAGAAAAAAGTTTTTGTCAAAATTCAACACTCTTTCATGATAAAAACACTCAAGAAATTAGGAATAAAAGGAAATTACCTAATATAATAAAAGTCAGATATGAAAAGCCAACAGCTAACATCAGACTCAATGGTGAACAAGTGAAAGCTTTTCCTCTAAGATCACTAATAAGGCAAGGATGCCCACTGTATCCCCTTGCATTCAACATAGTCCTGGAAGTCCTAGCCAGAGCAATTGGGCAAGAAAAAAAGTAAAAGACATCCAATTTGGAAAGAAAGAAGTAAAATTATCTGTTAGCAGATGACATGATCTTGTATGTAGAAAACTCAAACGATTCCACACAAAAACTGTTAGAACTAATAAATGAATTCAGCAAAGTTGCAGGATACAAAACCAACATTCAAAAATCAGTTGCATAATCTGAGAAGGAAATTAATAAAACAATTCCATTCACAATATCATCAAAAAGAATAAAATACTTAGTAATAAACTTGACCAACAAGGCACAAGACATGTTCAGTGAAAGCTATAGAACATTGCTGAAAGAAATTTTAAGACATAAATAAAGGGAAAGACATCCTGTGTTCATGGATTGAAAGACTTAATATTATCAAAATATCCATACTATCCAAACCAATCTTCAGATTTAATGCAATCCCTATCAAAATCCCAATTACATTTTTTGCAGAAATAAAAATTCTCAAATTCATATTGAATCTCAAAGGACCTCCAATAACCAACACAATCTTGAGAACAAAGAACAAAATGAGAAGTCTCACACTTTCAAAGCTGCAAAAGGATTCTTGGCCCCAATTTCAATATGTGTACGTGGAGGCCTCCCCACACCAACGAACAGTTCTCAGATGCTGGCAGAGTGTCTGAGAATTCAACTCAATCCTGACACCATCTACCTGGAGAGGGAATCAGATTCCATAGGTAAAGGGCTCAGTCTCACAAGACTGCCCTCCACTTCAGACACCCCGTGCTTGTTACCTGTGCTTCTAACCAACCAGCTACAAACTGGAGGTTCCAACAACTCCCTCCAACTCAGGATGCGAATCTAAAGTCTGATACCGGCTCAATACAGGGAAGCCATATTGTAGAAAAGAAACCATATTGTAACTTAGAATTACCCCCGGGATCGGCCCGGCCCTGTGGCTAGCGGTTAAGTGCGCACACTCCGCTGCTGGCGGCCCGGGTTCGGATCCCGGGCATTCACCGATGCACCGCTTATCAAGTCATGCTGTGGCGGCATCCCATATAAAGTGGAGGAAGATGGGCACGGATGTTAGCCCAGGGCCAATCTTCCTTGGCAAAAAGAGGAGGATTGGCATTGGATGTTAGCTCACGGCTAATCTTCCTCACACCAAATAAAAGAATTACCTCTGAGTAACTCTGGATTTTATGGCCCCTCCCAGCTGCTGTAAGTTGATAACTTAGTTCTTTTGAGTTCCTTAGGAATGTGATGACCCCCGGGCAGAGAGTCTATGCTGATAGCCATCATCAATGACAACTGAAAGATCAGCGTGGAGGGCCTTGCTCCAGTCTCTGATGCATATCAAGTGAAACAAAGGACTGCCAGGATCTAAGACCAGATGGATGCCCCCACACTGGGATCAGATGCCTCCACCCAGTAATCAGATGGATGCCCCCACCCTGGGACCAGATGCCTCCCCTACTTGGAGACCAACCCTGTATATAATTGGCCTGTAGTCTTTGTTCTGTAAGATGGTTTTTTCTTGGACATTAGTCGGCCATCTTACCTCTTGCTCACCAGCTGTAGTAAAAAAGTGCTTTTTCTCCTACCACGTTGCATCTTGACTATTGGCATGTATTGCGGCAAGCAGAAGACCCCCTTTGGGGGGTAACAAGTCCAGGTTGTTACCTGTACTTCTGACTGACTGGCTATAAATTAGAAGTTCCTATGACCCCCTCCTTGGGTTTGAACTATTTGCTAGAATGGCTCACAGAACTCAAGAAAACCCATTTACTCGCTATATTACCAATTTATTACAAAGGATATTAAAGGATACAAATCGACAGCCACATGAAGAGGTTCATAGGGTGAGGTTCCAAACAAAGGAGCCTCTGTCCTCATGGAGCTTGGGGCCCGGCACAGTGGCACATGGAAGCATTCTGGTTCCCCAACATGGAAGCTCTCCGGAAAAAAAAAAAAGAGCTGATGAGCTGTCCTTTCGGGTTTTTATGGAGGCTTCATTATGTAGTCATAATTGACTAAGTCGTTGTCCATTGGCAATTGATTCAACCTCAAGCTCCCCAGCCTCCTCCCTGGAAATCGGAGGGTGGAATTGAAAGTTCCAGTCCTCTGATCACAGGGCTGGTTCTCCTGGCACTCAGCCCTCCGCCCTTGGGTGGGGTCCAAAAGTCCCCTCATTAACATAAACAAGACGCCTATTTCCCCTTTCTGGCCCTGAAGCATTTTCAGGAACTGAGGACCAGAGACCCAACATGATAACAAAAGAGGCTCCCATTGGTCTTATTGCTCAGGAAACTCCAAGGGTTTGGGGAGCTGTGAGCCAGGAGCTGTGGATGAAGACCAACGATATCCGAGAAATACATCTTGGTCGTCTGAATAACCAAATATATATATTTCTTATAAATCGCAATATTGCAAAAGCATATTACAAAGCTACAATAATCAAAACAGTATGATGCTGGCATAAAGACAGATATATAGACCTATGGAACAGAACAGAGAGCCCAGAAATACATGTCCACGTTTGTGAGCAAATGTCTTCAATGGGGGTGTCAAGACTACAAAACAGGGAAAGAATAATCTCTTCAACAAATGGTGTTGGGAAAACTGGACATCCACATGTGAAAGGATAAACATGAATCCTTACCCAACACCATATACAAAAATTAACTCAAAATGGATTAAAGAACTAAACCTAAGACCTGAAAGTATAAACCTCTTAGAAGAAAATGTAGGGGAAAATCTTCATGACATTGAAATATGAAATGATTTGTTGGATATGACACAAAAGGTGCAGACAACAAAAGCAAAAATAGACAAATGGGGCTATATGAAGCTTAAAAACTTCTGTTCAATGAAGGAAACAACAACAGAGGGAAATGGCAATCTATGGAATAGGAGAAAATATTTGCAAACCATATATCAGATAAGAGATTAATATACAGAACGTATAAAGAACTCCTACAGCTCAATATCAAAAAAACAAATAACTCAATTAAAAGATGAGCAAAGGCAGGCCGGCCTGGTGGCATAGTGGTTAAGTTCACATGCTCTGCTTCAGTAGCCTGGGGTTCGCAGGTTTGGATCCCAGCCCAGAGCTACACAGGGCTCACCAAGCCATGCTGTGGCAGGCATCCCACATATAAAGTAGAGGAAGATGGGAACAGATGTTAGCCCGGGGCCAATCTTCCTCAGCAAAAAGAGGAAGATTGGCAACAGATGTTAGCTCAAGGCTAATCTTCTTCACTGAAAAAGAAAAAAAAACAGCAAAGAACTTGAATAGACAATTCTCCAAAGGTATACAAATAGCCAACAAGCGAATGAAGAGATGCTCAACATCTCTAATCATCAGGGTAATGCAAATCAAAACCACAAAGAGATATCACCTCACACCCATTTGGATGGCCACTATCCAAAAAAAAAAAAAAAAAAAAAACACCCAGAAAATAACAAGTTTTGGTGAGGATGTGGAGAAACTGGAATCTTTTTGCACTGTTGGTGGGATTGTAAAATGGTGCAACCATGATGGAAAACAGTATGGAAGTTCTTAAAAATATTAAAAATAGAGGGCCGGCCCGTGGCGTAGCAGTTAAGTGCATGTGCTCTGCTGCTGGCGGCCCAGGTTTGGATCCTGGGCAAACACCAATGCACCGCTTGTCAGGCCATGCTGTGGCAGCGTCCCATATAAAGTGATGAAGATCGGCCCGGATGTTAGCCCAGGGCCAGTCTTCCTCAGCAAAAAAAAAAAAAAAAAAAAAAAAAGAGCATTGGCATGGATGTTAGCTCAGAGCTGATCTTCCTCACAAAAAACAAAAACAAACAAACAAAAATATATTAAAAATAGAACTACCATATGATCCAACAATCTCACTTCAGGGTACGTATCTAAAAGAATTGAAAACAGGATCTTGAAGAGATATTTGCACACTCATGTTCATTGCAGCATTATTCACAATAGCCAAGATGTGGAAGCATCCCAAATGTCCATGGATGGGTGAATAGATAAAGAAAATGTGGTATATACATACACTGGAATATTATTCAGCCTTAAAAAAGAAGGAAATCCTGCTATATGTTACAATATGGATGAAACTTGAGAACCTTATGCTAAGTGAAATAAGCCAATCACAAAAAGACAAATACTGTGTGACACTACTTACATGAAGTATCTAAAGTAATTAAACTCATAGAAACAGAAAGTAGAATGGTGGTTGCCAGGTGCTGGGGGGAGGGAGAACTAAAGAATTGTAGTTCAGTGCGCATAGAGTTTCAGTCACTCAAGATGTAAAAGTTCTAGAGATCTGTTGTACTACAATGTGCATGTAGTTAACAATATATACTGTCCACTTAGGTATTGTTTTTGTTTTTTTGTGTGTGAGGAAGATTAGCCCTGGGCTGACATCCGTGCCCATCTTCCTCTATTTTATATGGGATGCCGCCACAGCATGGCTTGACAAGCGGTTTGTCGGTGCGCACCCAGGATCCGAACCTGCGAACCCCAGGCCACTGAAGCCATGCGCAGGAACTGAACTGCTGCGCCACGGGGCCAGCCCTATACTTAGGTATTGTTAAAAGGGCCAATCTATGTTATATGTTTATTACCACAATAAAATAAAGTTCTTAGGGAAAATTAAAAATAATAATTACAAAAAAGGTGTAAAGTATAACAAATGCCTGTGTATGCACACTCAAACTTTTAAAATAAAACATTTTTTCCAAAAAAAAAAAAAAATAGAGAAACACAGAAGCTTTGCAAACCTAATTGAAATGCTTCTTTTTTACCTAAAGATTTCCCTTTCCAGTGTATTATCTTTTCTTTTCTTTTCTTTTTTTTTTTTTTGTGAGGATGATCAGCCCTGAGCTAACATCCATGCCAATCCTCCTCTTTTTTTCTTTTTTCGCTGAGGAAGACTGGCCCTGGTAACATGGGGCCGATCTTTCTCCACTTTATGTGAGAAGTGGCCTCAGCATGGCCTGACAAGCAGTGCAACCCTGCGCGCCCAGGATCTGAACCCCGGCTGCCAGCAGCGGAGCGTGCGCACTTACTGCTATGCCACGGGGCCTGCCCCTGTACTAACTTTCCTTTCTTTCTTTTGACCTCCTTCAGAGAGATATCTAGATGACATCTCTGTGGAAGAGTTTCTATGAGATTCCCTAGAGAAGTCGAGAGGCACAGAAAGCTGAGAAGATGTGCTACCAGGCTTCGCGGGGACTGCAGGGTGAGATCTGCATTGTCCCCTTAGCCCCGACGACAGCCTAAAGCACCCCCCGCTGCTCCCCACTGTGGAGAGCCCACGCACGCAAAACTCAGCACGCCGGGGCTCAGCCTCTGCTTCCCCAGCCGCCTGCCTGCCGTGCGGGGGTCCTCTCTGCACGTCCCCCCGTTTCCGCTTCACACTCCTTTCCCCTTCCGGTGCCCAGCGCGCCGACTTCCTAAGAGAAGCAGCTCTGAGCGGGTCCCTCCTGTCCAGCCAGGCACAGGCCTGGAAGCCTCTGCCAGGCCTTTGGCCCAGGCGTCATCCCACAGGCCATCAGCTGTGCAGCAACAAGTGTGCAAATGGTGACCTGTGCGGGCAGAATAACTGGCAGGCCTGTGGGGGCTTCATAGCCTGTCCAGGTCACCTCTAACAGGCAATGCTCTGTGCTTATGCCACAATTCATGTTTATTCCCTTTCAGACGATAAATCAGGAGAAATCAAATCTTTGACCCTCAAGGCTATACCAAAAATAATGTGGCCTACTCTGAGCTGTCTTTTCCCCTTTCTTTAGGAGTTATTTTCAGTTCCCTGTGGTAGATGTAAAGATAAAAATATGCACACTGTATTACAGGAACAGGAAGGAGATGACCCCAAACCAGCTTGGTTGGGCTGGTCTGAGGAAGTGATGTCCAAGCTGAGAGGAAGTTAATCATACAGAGGGAGAGGAAGTGCACCCCCGGTAGAAGGAAGTGCTTGCACAAAGGTAGCGAGCCAGGAAACAGACAGGGGGGTAACACGTTAGTGGAGCAAGCCTCACCACCTGTTCTTTACTCTGCACTATATCTTTGCATCCTGGTGTCTAACACCTACCATCTGCTCAGTAAATGTTTGTTGAATGAATAAACAATTGTATATGCAGGAATTTTCATTTGAGAGAGCCCAGTGAAAATTCACAATGAGCAGAATATATCAGGCATATTGGAGACTCACTATCATCATATGTGTGTGCTCTTTCAATCCTTGTGGTTACAGGAGTAGAAACTAAAGCAGCTAAATTGCTCTGCATATTAGAGGAGAAACAACTCGAAGCTGGTGGCCAAAAAGGAGGGGAGGAATCTAGAGGGATGGATGTAGAACTTTGTGGCTGGTGCTACAGGGGAGAACAAGCTGAGACAGGGGGTAGGAGAGAAATATCTCAATTGGACCTTTTTTCAGGCTTATACCTTGTCCACAGGTACGTTTATTAACTCCTCTGTCCCCCGGCTGCCCATGTGGTTCTGCTAACAAATCTTAGTAGGCTTTTGTTTTCCAGTTCCAAATGGTAGTGCACTTGACACATTCATATCTTTGATTCTCAGACAAATAATCCAAATATTTCTGAAACCTCTAGATTTGGTACTGTATTACCAAATTTCCCAGGCCTAGATAAAATTTCATAGGACTTAGGAGGTGGAGAGTGGATGTGGAGACAGTGCTATTTGGAATGAATTGGGGCCCCAGATGACGCTCCCCGCTCACACACATCTATGTTAGGGTCACCGCTGGTCATCTAACCATAGCCCCAGGACAGGCACCCAGCCCAATATGCGACTTGCCCTGCTCGCCTGGAAAACACAGTGGGGGATGCTTCCTGGTCATGATGAATTCCACCTGTGCCAGGGCCACCGGAACCCGCAGAGCAGCTCAGCACAGACGCACAGACATCGCAAACACAACAAAGGAGACTGCCATGTGCATTCTGAGCCTCTGCAACTCGGGAGAGAAGTCTGGTGCACAACACAGACTCTGAGAGAACTGGAATAAGGAGAACTAAATAAACCATTCTCCTGGGTCCATGCTTATTAAAAACCATATTCACTTCAATTGTCCCAAGTGCATATTTTAGAGAATTAAAGCTCCCGCTGTCCAATAGATAGACATGAGGATGAGGTTAAAGAGGACATAAACTGTTTCTTAGGGGTCAATGTCAAATAAAACCTCCGTTTTATAAACCTCCTGGATTCAAATAACCAGAATGCTTTATTTAACCAGAATAGAATATCTACACTCCACTTTCAGGAGAAAGACAAAAGAAACAGCTACCAAAGATTTAAACAAAACCTTCCAAGATCTGTCCTGGAGTTCATAGATGAACAGCTCAGACTCCAGACCTTTCCTCAGTTTTCTCTGGGAAGAGAACTAAAGATTAGACTGACGGCCCTCTCACAGGAGAACACTGAATTCTTAAAAACAAAATGTTATTATATTCAGTATAGTCTATTTCATTAGGCAGGAATGCTTCTAGGAAATTCTTAAAAACAAGAGTAATCTCATTATTCCTTAGGAATAAGAATATTAACCAAAATAGCTTATTCATGGAATAGGCCATCGATTTGGCCTTTTATTGTACTTACCCAACACCACCAATTTCCTCCTACTCCCCCTAAAAGAGAAAGGGGATGATTAGGTGTCTAAACTATCCAGTCTGCCTCTCTCTATTTAATTTTATAATTCGCATATCAGAAAATTTACCATTTTAAATATATAATTCAGTGGTTTTTAATATATTGGTAGAGTGGCCATCAATTTTACATTTTCTTTATCCCAAAAAGAAACCTCTTACTCATGCTTAATGAAATTTATAAGCAATTATAAAACATTTCTCCCCTTCCCCAACCCCTGACAAAAACTAATCTACTTTCTGTCTCTATAGATTTGCCTATTCTGAATATTTCATATAAATGGATTCATATAATATGTGGCCCATTGTGTCTGGCTTCTTTCACTTAGCAAGATGCTTTCAAGGTTCATCCATGTTTTGGCACATATTAGTACATCATTCCTTTTTATTGCCGAATGATATTCCATTTATGAATTATACCATGACTTCTTTATCAATTCATTAGTTGATGGACATTCAGGTTGTTTCTATTTTTTGGCTGTTATGAATAATGCTGCTATGAACATTTGTGTACAGGTTCTTATATGAACATATGCTTTCATTTGCCTTAGATATAGATAGATACGTATCTCTGTACACATGTATACGTATATAATTTACTGCAAGGAATTGGCTTATGTAATTATGAAGGCTGAGAAGTACAAGATCTGAGAAGTCGGCAAGTTGGAGGCCTAGGACAGTCAAGGGTGTAAGTTCTGGTCTGAGTCTGAGTCTGAAGGCAGGAGAAGACTGAGATCCCAGCCCAAAGACAGCCAGGCAAAAAGAGTGAATTCTCCCTTGTTGAGTCTTTTTGTCCTATTCAGGCCTTCAACGGATTGGCTGAGGCCCATCCACACTGGGGAGGGCAATCTGCTTTACTCAGACTACCAATTCAAATGTCAATCTCATCCAGAAACACCTTCACAGACACACCCAGAATGGTATTTGACCAAATATCTGGGCACTTCATGGCCCCGTCAAGTTGACACATAAAATCAAACATATATACCTAGGAGTGGAATTGCTAGGTCATACGGTAACTTTAACTTTTTTTTTTTTTTTTTTTTTTTTTTTTTTTTTTTGTGAGGAGATCAGCCCTGAGCTAACATCTGCCAATCCTCCTCTTTTTTTGCTGAGGAAGACCGCCCTGGGCTAACACCTGTGCCCATCTTCCTCCACTTTATATGGGACGCCGCCACAGCATGGCTTACCAAGCAGTGCGTCGGTGCGCGCCCGGGATCCGAACCAGCGAACCCCGGGCCGCCGCAGCGGAGCGCGCGCACTTAACCGCTTGCGCCACCGGGCCGGCCCCGGTAACTTTAACTTTTTAAAAAAACTTTGAATAGTTCTCCACAGTCGCTGCACCATTTTACATGATCCTCAGCAATGTATTAGGGTTTCAGTTTCTCCACATCCTTGCCATAGCATCCTAGTGGGTGTGAAGTGGTATCTCGTTGTGATTTTGATTTGCATTTCCCTGATGACTAATGATGTTGAGCATCTTTTCATGTGCTTCTTGGCCATATCTTCTTTGGAGAAATGTCTGTTCAAATCCCATGCCCATTATTTAATTGGGATATTTGTCTTTTTATTGTTAAGCTGTAAGAATTCTTTTTAAATTCTGGATAACAGACCCTTATCAGATATATGATATGCAAGTATTCTCTCCCATTCTGTGGGTTGTCTTTTTACTTTCTTGATAGAGTCCTTTGGTGCACAAAAGTTTTTAAATCTAAAATGGACCTTTAAATTGATATAAGCTCCCCTTTCTCTCCCTTACAGAATATTGAGTCAGACAACCAGTGCTCACTGATGTGTTAACTGAGTACATTCTTTTGATCTTGAGACCATAAAAGAAAAAGTCTCTATGAATTCACAGAAATCTTCTAGAGGTTTGGCCTTCCCCACCCCATATTACTGGGGTTTCAGGAACTTTATTTCGGCTCACAGGCCAAGGGTCCCAGCTCTCATTTGAGTTATTCCACTATTAAGGAAATTTTGTTTACTGTTCTTCATTGCAAATATTGTTTACTATTTTTTATTGCAATTGACACACTAGTTTAGCTATACTTGGGGTAAAAAAGACTTTTGTGACCCAACTTGAGAAGTACATTTAGAACATTATGCCTATGGTGAAATGCTTTGAGTTCTAAACAACTGCAAGGTAGAGACACACAATCCACAAATAAGTTGGGAACTTCCTACGTATGATTTCATGAGTTATTTCGGTCATACAACTTGATAGATTTTGAGTATCAAATTTCTGTATTTTGCAAAATGTATTTCTTATAGAATCAACTCTTACCTAAATAACTGCCCAAAGGAGAGATTCAATAGGTTAACAATAATAATTGGAACAACCTCCTTTCACGGAGAGAAGACACTTCTATGTACCTAATTTTTACTAGGCTTTTCAAACTTTTTATTGATAAATAGAATATTTTTATAATTATAAAATCCATGCAATGTTTTTTATAAAACATTTAGAAAATACAAAAGATCGTAAAAATAAAAGTATCATCTGTAATCTTTACAGCCAAACTTAAAAACTATTGACTTTCTGGTGTGATACTATCCAAATATATTTTTCAATAAATATATAAATATTTTTAAAACAAAATTGACATTATATTGCATATAGAATTTTGTATCTTGTTTTTAAAAAATTCTTTAATTATATAAGTGAGGAATACACTTTCACTATAAAAAATTCAGACAATACAAATGTAAAATACTCTGTCAGCTTGTCTTTCCTGCCTCGCCCCCTCCTCCCAAGAGAGACCACCATTCCCACTTTGTCGTGTGTCCCCTCAGAACTTTCTGTGCATTCCCATTATGCAAGAATTCAGTATGTCTAGCTTTTTATTAAAATACCCAGTAGAGGGAACTGTTTGACTATTTTCTCTTTTCATATGTAAGTTATATTTCTTTTCTCTTTACAAAAATCTAAGTGTCTTGGATGTCATTTACACAATGCAGAATGGTATATCAATTTATAAATATATTAGCTCTACTGACTAGTTTCTAACTTAAATAAAAATTTTGTCTTATTTTCTTCCTTCACCTTTCTGTTGGTTTGTTTGTTTTTGTTTTCTTTGACCTTGAAATTATGTGGTTTTTAAAGGATATTGGCTACTGGGTATATTTATGGGAAAAAAATACTTGCTGTTGGCAGAAATATAATTGTTTTTTTCCCTTGAGAGGAAGATAAATCAGATAAAATTAAATAAGAGGTGAAGATGAAACTTTTATTTCATCTGGCAGTAATTCCACTTAAAATTCTAAATAGATTAGAATTATTGAATAGAGACTACTTACATTTAGATCTCCAAAAATATTTGTTTTTTCCAAGATGATAAATTCTGCGTATATGAGTATTTCAACAATATTTTATGTAAATGATTATATATATTATTTTTTAAATTCCACAGCAATTCTCAATTAAGAGAACCCGACAGGGGCCAGCCCCATGGCTTAGTGGTTAAGTGCGTGCGCTCCACTACTGGCGGCCCCGGGTTCAGATCCTGGGCGCACACCAATGCACCGCTTGTCCCGCCATGCTGAGGCAGCGTCCCACATACAGCAACTAGAAGGATGTGCAACTATGACATACAACTATCTACTGGGGCCTTGGGGAGAAAAAGGGAAAAAAAAATAGGAGGAAGATTGGCAATAGATGTTAGCTCAGGGAGGGTCTTCCTCAGCAAAAAGAGTAGGATTAGCATGGATATTAGCTCAGGGCTGGTCTTCCTCACCGAAAAAAAAAAAAGAGAGAGAGAAGTTGACAACACTTGCCAGTGTATTCAGTCTGTTGTGTTGATGCTGTGGTGGCTTTGTTCTCACAGCTGTTGTCGACTTGAAGATTAACTAAAATACCCTGAAATGGTGTGGTTAGGCAACGAGGTGTCCTAGTTATGAGAACTTTCCAAACAGCTGTCTCTCATTCAAATGCCAACACTTTTCAATTTTTAACCATTGGAAGGAAATCTTTCCAATGAGTATTATATGGTCCACTCAGCTTCTTAAATAGAGGACATTGAACCTAAGCTTTGTTATTGTTGACTACGTTGTGTTTCTAATCCCTGTACAATTGTCTGTGTGAACTTTATTTTTCTCTCCCCAGTTAGCTAGGTATATCTCCACAGTGCTAGTACATATCATTTTGATAAATAAATGGAAAGCAATAAGATAAATTAAAATATTGAGGTATACAAAGAAGCCATTTGGTTTAAAACTAATTCAGCCTGACCTTGTTTTTCCAGAAAGGCCTGACAGTGGTCTGTCAAGCATGCATTATACATCTGCTTTAAACATTTACAGTGTCCCAAAGCCAAGAATGATGCCCTTAGAGATGGGGATGTATGTCTCCGCCCACCCGTATCAGCATTTCTTTAAAGATAAGTGTTTCTTTCTGGAAACTAAGGATTAATTACAGACCTACATTGCTCATCTTGTGACCACTGACCTGCTGTGCTAGCAAAACATCTTGTGACTGTAGTAGAGGAGATATTCCTGTCATATTTGACGTGTGTTCCTTGTTCCAAGACAATGTATAACCACGCTGTACACCCCGCTTCTTCAGAGTGCTTCCTTCCTTGGTGAAAGTTCCCTCCTGGGCTGTAGTCCTCAAAACTGGCTCATATAATTAACTCACCCCAATTTTGATTTATAGATTGATTATGGATTATTCACATCAACAATTTTCTTAATAAATATTTGATGGAAAAAAATGAATGATGAGAGTGTCCTCCTACTGTCACTTTTCATGTAACAAACAGCCCCCCCGCCTCAGCCATCACACCCCATGTTCTCTCCTCTCCCCTCCATATTCCTTTAGTTTGTCACATCAAATCTGCTGTGTACAAAAACAAAATAGGCAAGCCTATTTATTAAAACCGTATTAACTGTTAATTAACAGCCAGTAGAGCTCAAAATGAAGGCCTAAGGAACATGGCTTTGGAGCTTTACTGTCAGCCATTGCTGTCTCTAAAACACAGATTCATCCTTCTGAAGTAGGCACTTTGTGAAATCTGTGAGTAACTTATCTACAAGGATGTTGTAAACAAGGCATTATTTATAACAGTGAAAACTTAAAAAACAATCAAAATTGGAGATTAAATAAATTGGGGGACATCTATAAGATAAATATCATGTACCCTTTAAAATAGTCTTAGACAACAGTTCACAGTGATCTACATGGAGAAATCCATGGGAATCTGTTAGAAATTATGTAGCTATAAAATGAATGTCTATTTTATCAATTATCTTGAATTTTGATTAATTTTTTGAACCGTAAAAACATACGTTATGGAAAACTACTTAATGCCTTAAAGAAAAGGTTCACTTAACCATATGGTTAAATGAATAAAGTGGGCTACAAAACACTATCACATAATCTCAACTTGGGGGGAAGAAAAAATACATATGCATGGCAAAAAGACAGAATAGCTGTTTACCAAAATGTTAGCAGCTGTTATTTATGGGTGATTTTTTTTTTTGTTTTCTTCTGTTTGTTTACCTGCAAAGTCTAAATTTTCTTGGGTTAACATATTCTTCTTTTGAATAAAGGGGAGAAATGGTTATATCCCAGAATACTTTGCTTCAGAGCAGTTTAGTGCCTGAATCATAGGGGGCACCCTTCACCCTGGCAGCAGGCTCACAAAGTCTTGCTGTTACCGAGCCCTAAGGGACTGGTGACCTGCAAGTGAGTCCTTTTGCCCGGAATAGAAGAAGACCAGAATCAGAATAGCACAGCAGAAACTTTATTCATTGATCAAGGAATGGAGAAGGGCGAGCTCGTGATCTAAAGACACCTTCTCCCCAAAGACAGAGAAATGGAGAACTTTCAAAGGGAAAGAGGTTGTGGCATCAGCAGGGTTCTGGGAAAGGGGTGGAGAGTTCCAGGAACAGCTGGTGAGTGCACAGTCCTCTGAACTCCTTGGCACATGGCACTAAATGTGCCTATCAGAGTACATTTCTCCCCCTGAGGCAGGGATCTTAGCATGGTAATGAGGCAAATGTGACCCCAGGGTGACTCCAGGTCCTTCAGGACAGGCGCTGCTCCCATGGTCGGGCTAGAACTGGTTTAGGGCAGTTTACTGCTGTGAGTTCTTTGAAGCATAACTGAAAAACATGTCAAAGGCAAATGTCAGGTGTGGGCCATAGCTAAATTTATCTATTTAGGGTACATGTTGGAGCGTCAGGGATATGTATGGGTGACACTGCCACCACTTGCAAAAGAATCAGGGTCTTAAAGGTAGCAGTTTGTTGAAATCAACGTGATGTTCTCATTGTTCTCATATTGTTCAGTAAGTGGCAGGAGTTACTTGTGCTTTCTACATTTCTTTCTTGGGTCCAGCTATAATATCCCCCTTATATTCAAAAGAAGGGAAAATTTTAGTCTAAGGAAATTGACATTTCAAGGGAATAAATCTGGCCAATTTCAATTAAAATAATAACAATTTAGGGGAAAATTCTGGACTTAATGTGGTTGCCCAGGGAACAGGTTGTAAGGTAACCATAAATTTACTTGCCATCTTTGGTAAAATGACTCGAAGAACATAGTACAAGGCCATAGGTAGAGCAAACTGAACATGCTGTGTGTGTTTCTACTTATAAATAAACGATTTCAGATACTTTGAATTATGAATAGGGTTTGGAACAGTTAATATTTATTTATCAATATGTATTCGAAATGACACAGATTTTTTAATTTAATACTTATCCTCAGTCTCATGTCTTAAAATTCCATTTACATGCTGATGATTCTCAAATTTGTATTTCCAGCTCAGCTTCTCCCCTGAACTCTAGACTTGAACGTCTAACTGCCTACTCAACGTCTAGATTTGGGCATCTAGAAGGTGTCTCAACTTTACTACATCTAAAACCAAACTCCCACCATCCTTCCCAACCATCCTTCCCACTCTTCCCTGTCTCCACTAATGTCACTCTCTCCTTCCAGTTGCTCAGTCCAAAAACCTGGGTACCCTTCATTTTTCTTGCCTTTCACAGATGCAAATCCTGTCAGCAAACTCTGCTCTACTTTCACCATATCCAGAATTGGACCATGGCTCACTGTGTAAGCCACCATCATCTCTTATCAGAAGAATTGTCTCCTTGTCCTGACTCACCTCTCCATCCTCCAGTCTCCAGCTAGAGATCCCGAAAGGAAAGGAGTGGACAATGAAGCCTACAGACACAGTCCAGTCAGGGCGGCCCTCCAGGAGAGAGACAGGGCAAAGAAGGGCAGATGGGGGACCTGCAGGAGCTAACAGACTCCATGGGCTGGGCACCTCATACTTGAAGAGGATAACTTGACCCCTCATGTGGGATTTTCATTGTACAAAGTATTGTAGGGGAGAAAAACCAACTTTCCCTCTGCCCTTTTATATTCTTGGCTGAGAACTCCCCTGCCCCAGAATAATAGACAGATTAACAAGAGAAAAATAACTTTAATTACATATGAACATATATACATACAAAAGCCCCATAAAGATATGAGACTTAAAGAAATGACCGAAGCAGGAACCCTTTATACATTTAAGACAAAGAAACAATAAATTTGTGAAGAATTGACAAGACAAAGGGGTTTGGGGCTAGGGGTATTAACATGGTGAAGACGTACCATGGTTTGTTTATACAGCCTTCTTGGCCCTCAGCTCCCTGTCTATGGTGATAAGGATGCCTTCTACCCTCCTGGTACAGGGAGGATACCTTTCAGATGGGAGATTTATCTCCTGCTTTCAGGGGGACAAAGGAGGATCAGAGTGTCCTTGCACTGGCTGTTCCTCAAGTATCTTTAATTCAAAATAATCAATATGTCAAAGTGGCATATTTTGGGAGAAGTTGGTGGGGAGAGGGGGGCTCAGTACCCAGTGATGACAAGGGGGTGATTGGAGGCAGCTATCTTACAAATTCATACTGGGGTCGCAAAGGGACCTGCCAAGGAAACGTGGCGGCATTTATGACATCCATTGCCAGTGCTGGAAGAACAAGCACACACCCCATGGGTGGTGCTGAGCAGCAGCAGCTATGTGTGGGCAGACTATTCTTATTTCAAGTAAGCGATGTGTGCTTTTGTGTGAGCATGTGCACACACACACTTACTTAGAGTTTAAATGTAAGATAATACACTTAATTTTTAGTATTTAGGCACGTTTTAAGGCTATTTTATACTGTGCTGAATGACCAGTGTTTGCCACCAAATTCCACACGCTGAGCGGCCATTCTTCACTGAACTTTTATTTGGGGGAAAAATAATTAGTGGTTTCTGAATAGAAGCCAACACTGTGGTCTCTTCCAGCTGCTACTCCTTCCCACCCCCAGTATGGTTTCCCACTTCCCTTTCAGTGTAAAATGATTCCTCCCAACATTGCTGTGGCCAGCATTTTCCCAACCAAACCATCCTTTTTTCTGTCAGGGCCTTTTTGAAAAAGTCAGGCAGATGAGTTTCAACAGACAGAAATTCACTCTTACTTTTCAGGATCTCACTTTTCAGTATTAGACATTTTAAACATTTTTGGTCTTGAGACAAATTTGAAAATAGTAATTAGCCAGTAAAGCGTCGTTGAGCACCTCCATATGCCAGGCACTGTTCCAGGCACCACAGACCCTAGCCCTCTTGGGAGCTAACATTGTAGACAGGCAGTGAACAAGAAGCATAATAAAAATGTACTCTGCATGACATGGCGAAAGGTGATAAGTACTATGGAAAAAGTAGATTAGTCTAGGATACAATCACCATTGCCAGATTGTTTTTTGATGTCACTGTCTTGCTCGAAATATCTACTGCTTCCCCAAGTGTGTCATCCAGGCCTTTCTGTCTGCTCCCAGCCTACCCTCCACCCTCATTTGGTATTGGGTCGTTTACATAACTCAGGCCTGGACCCTCACAGTCTCCCACGCCCTCCCAGGCTCCAAGCCATTGCTCGCAGTTTCCTGACTCTTGGAATGTGCTCCCACCTCGTGGATGCGGCCTATAGAAAATGGTGGTCCACTCCTCAAAGTCTTTTGGGACCTCACACAGAGCTAATCTGACCTCTCAGCTCCCTGGTGTTTGTCGTCTGTCCCCACATTCAGGCCCTTAATTGCATGCCTCCTTGAATTGCTGCTTAATGATCGTTGAACCATGAGTGCAGATTACATCCCCGTGCAGATGGTCAACTCCTGGAGGGCAGGCATCAGCCTCAGGATTTCGCTCAACTGCTTTCTGTTGTTGAATAGATGAAGGATAAACCATCAAGTAGAGACATTTGTTTATAACTTCTAAATTGGTGTACCAGACCTCCTTCCCCACTCTTGAAGAAGGTAAAAAAGGAAAGATGAAAGCTAGTCTTGTCGCTCCGTCTGCCAAACGCCAGCTTTCAATCTCTGAGCAATTCTTTATAAAACTGATTTGACATAAGACATTGTACTTTGAAGCCACTTGTATTTTCTGTTATTACTCTCTGGAAGCTTTCTGTAAAGGATTTTTGGTTGCTTGCTTCTAAAATTCTAAATTATGGCCTGCTTGGTTCTTCAGTAATTAGAATCCCATTCAATCAAATCTCTATCATGGCTGTCAAATAAGTCTAGATTAATTCAGTTTACTTTGCACAGCCATATCCAAGGCCACAACAAGAAACTCTGAATGTGGTCATGACAGTTCAGAGCCTGAGAAGCTCTTTTTCAAGAGGCAGTAAATGTCAATAGACATCCTTGAGAACATTTCTTCCAGGAATTACTCTTCAGGGACCGTGCACACAAAGGATGGAGAGGAGAGACTCTGCAAAAGGCAGCAGATGTCTTGGCACAGTCAGCAGCCTGCTCTGGGGCACCTGGGGGTTTGCACAAGGAAAACCCAGCCACAGCCGTAAGGTTTTATTAGCAGCACCCGCTTAAAACTGCTCTGATCTTGAACGCACAAGCCAAATATAACTAAAGCACCAATTGATGAGGTTGTGTTTTTTAAAAAAAGGTTAAAAATGATCATTTGGAAGCCCCTAGGAGCCAAGTGGAAAAAGAGTGGTGTCAAATGCTTAGGTCTACAGAGAAGTACAGCAGTCAGCCCAGTACTCTAAGGGCACTCAAAATCGGAGCTGTTGCTAATGATGCGTGACACCTTTGAGACTTCGTTAGTGCGACCTACAAGCAAGGCCATACCCGGGAAAATCACGAATAGACAAAGCTGTCCATGGTGGATTCTGTTTCCACATCTGATTTGTCATCATCCTTTTTTCTGGAACCTCCTATCTTCTTCACCTTCCAACTCTCAGGAAAATGCAGGATATTAACCATGGTTTTACATAGAGTTGTTACTTATTCCAGGAGAATTTGGAGTTGGGACTTGAGGGTAAAACATGAAGCCTTGAACTTGGGAGTTCAGGGAAAGGTCTCGTGCTAATAGCCTCACACTTCACACTGGGTGGAGGGTCTGCTATCTCTGTGCACCTGAGGCTGTGTCAACAGGTGCTTCCCTCACTCTGGCTTTGGGTCTTTCTTCCTCATCCCCCAGTGAGCACCGGATTTGGGCATCCGGCTCCTCATTGCCTGAACTCTTCCAAATGCTCCCTCCTGCATCACAGTGGGTTCTGAGGGAGAAGAGAATCGAGAGCCCATACTCATGTGTACGTGCTTGGGAGAACAAAAGGGCCTAATGGAATTGCTCATGGATTGCCAATTAAGACAAATAATTGAAAGTGGTTAAACAACCATTTAAGAGCTTACATTTTAAAAAAGTGAAGCCCCATAATTCTACCCTTGCTCTCACTAAAGAAAATGTGTTGGACCCACTGCTAGGGACACATGGTATTCCCAGACCAAAACAAGCCCAAGATGGAGCTCTGAGACGGAACAGCTTGCCAGGTTTTGCCCACCCACCTTGTGCTCTAGAAACATGAAAAAATAGTCAGAGACCACCAGGCCAAACACACACGGAGGGGTTCTTGAACTTGCGAGTGAATTTGTGGAACAAGGGGATTTGTTAAGAACGATTGGCTCCAAACTCAAGAATGACACTCCATGTAGTTTACCGTGTTTTAACTTTGGAATGTGTGCATGTATGAAACCAGTAAACAGCCATTAATGATTAGGTGGCTAGTAACTAAAGTTTTTCTGCAGTTATTAATTATAGCTTTGAGTTGTTCGCCCACCCATTGTTAACTGTGCTGCTTAGGCAATATGTTATCTCACTCTCACTAGGTTCCTGTAGATAACATCTCCTCGGTGCCTAGGTCATCAGGGTAATGGATGTTTGAGCTGTTTTTCAGGAATTAGGATCCCCTTTGTGCAGTTCAGGTTGAGACCACCAACCCATCGACTGGGCTTGCGTCAACACCCAATAAGTGACCCTTTTGATGTCAAAGGGCTGAAAACTCCACCCTCAGATCATGCTAAGACCACCATTTTGTGAACACGTGTTCTATGAAGAGGCATGAAGCTCGACTATACTTGCACAGATCATCAATTACCTCACCTCTCCTCACCTCCAATCGTCTCTCTCCACACTTCAGACTACTTTGCTCCCTACCCCATAAATATCCCTGAGTCCCCATTTTCAGGGAGGTGGATCTGAGATTGATTCTCCTGCCTACCTGGCTGCCTGTGATTAAAACCCTTTCTCTTTGCAAACTCATTGTCTCAGTGATTGGCATAATCGTGCAGCAGGCCAAATGAACCTGGTTCAGTAACATGTATAGTACAGTACAGCACAAATATGATTTTTTGGTTGCAAATGGCAGAAAGATCTCAAAATGGCTTAAGAGAATAAAAGGAAATTTTTTTTGACTCAACAACAGTACAGGGAGGCAATCTAGCTTCAGACACATCTAATGATGTCTTCTAGGCCTGGTCCCTCTCCATTTTTTAATTTTGCTTTCTGCTGTGTGGGCCTTGCTCTTAGTCAGGCCCTCTCCAGTAGGGAGTCCTAGAAACTCTAGGCTTACATTTTCCAGGCCTCACGTCCAGTGAAAATGTGCCCCTTCTCCAATGAGCCTAATAAGCCTGGGGATTCAGGTCATATCCTGAACTAATGACTGTGTCTGGGATTGATCAGGTAACGCACTTGAGAGGTGGGAATTGGTGGGAATCAGCCCTATCAAAAAACATACACTGAGGGTGCATGAGGAAAATAAAGAACTACACCAGAAAGAAGTAGGTAAGATGTTGGGCTGGCAAAAATAGCAGAGGCCCCCATAGGTACAGCTCTAAGAGCTACTAAGAGGGGTTCTGTTGTTAACATCCAGTTCTAGACTAAGAGACCATGTCTCTGTCTTAGGATTTCTCCCTCTTCCCAGCCTTAATGAGGACGCATGCAGCGTTGGTCATCTACTGACCTAAGCGGGCCTTGGCCTCAGGTGAGTCAGGGCTGTGGAGGACAGAACAAGGACACGGATGAATCTAGGGCCCATGTCAGTACTAAGCCAGGGTTATAACAACCTTGCGTCCTGCCCTACTTTGGGACTCTTCTGTAAGATAATATAGTTCTCTTATTATTTAGGCAAGTCTGTGTCAAGTTTTTTGTTGCTTGCAATCAAGAACATCCTAACTGATAGATCTATAATCAGAAAGGTAAAAGACAAAAACACATTAAATGATATCCTTGTTAAATCATAAATTTTTCTGAACCTGAATTTAGCTGTGTTTCCTACGTGAAAGTTTGTTTTAAATTATCCTGATTTGCAAATTATCCTGATTTACCTCAGCTCATTAATGGAAAACATTTAGAGCAATCTTGGACTCTGAAAACAACTTATGAATATCTGAAATAGTTCAATCAAAAGTTAAAAGCCATGTAAATAATTTTACAATGGAGAGATCAGCTTGTACCACCTTAAATGAGTGATTTAGCATCATTAATTCTGGGACAATCAGGTACTATGTGTATCAAATAGAATGCAATATGAAGTATGCAGCATACATAACTCATGAAGACTTGCCAAAAATATTTAACTCCAAATTAACTAAGTCTTTCGATCTAACCTCTAATACATAGGAAACATAGGGGTTAGAGGAACAAGTTAAACAACACTATGAGGAAACAGATCAATCTAAAGAGTGGGACATTTTGTACGACAATAAGTGTATTAGTCAGCTCAGATGTCATAACAAGATACCAGAGACTGGGGGGCTTAAATAACAGACATTTATTTTCTCACAGCTCTGGAGGCTGGAAGTCCAAGATCAAGAAGAGACCTCTCTTCCTGGCTCTAAGATAGCCACCTTGCTGTGTCCTCACATGTCCTTTCCTCTGTTTATGCAAGGGGAGAGAGAGGCATGAGGGGTCTGGTGGCTCTTCCTCTTCTTTTTTTTTTTTTTTTTTCTTTTTTTTTGTGAGGAGATCAGCCCTGAGCTAACATCCGCCAATCCTCCTCTTTTTTTGCTGAGGAAGACGGCCCTGGGCTAACATCTGTGCCTATCTTCCTCCACTTTATATGGGACGCCGCCACAGCATGGCTTACCAAGCAGTGCGTCGGTGCGCGCCCGGGATCCGAACCAGCGAACCCCGGGCCGCCCCAGCGGAGCGCGCGCACTTAACCGCTTGCGCCACCGGGCCGGCCCCGGCTCTTCCTCTTCTTATAAGGACACCAGTCCTATCAGATCAGCACCCCACCCTTACGACTTCATTTAATCTTAATTATCTCCCTAAAGGCCCTATCTCCAAACAGTTGGCTGAGGATTAGGGCTTCAACATATGAGTTTCAGGGAGATACAGTTTAGTCCATTCAACATTCATTGTTCAGTCTCTTCAACAAGTCGATGACATTAACCAACAAACAAAAAAAGGTGAGGGAGGAAACGAAAAGATACCTAAGAGACATATCAGCCAAACGCAATGTGTGGTCCTTGATTGGATCCTAGTTTAAACAAACTAGTTATAAAAGATATTTTGGTGACAAAACTGAAGAAATTTTAATGTGGATTGCGTGTTAGATGGTATTAAGGGATTTTTCATCTTGTTAGATATTATAATGGTATTGTGGTTATGTAGGATATTTTCTATATTTTTTCAGAGTTGTATGATGAAGTATTTAGGAGTGTATATATGATGTATGTAATTTATTTCACAGTGCTTTACAAACAACAGATAAAGCAAATATGGGGAAAATAATTCTTAAATCTAGTTGATGGGTATATATTTCTATAATTCTATTTTTCTCTCTACTTAAATTTTTCATAAGTTAAAGAAAATAAACACACACACAATTATTTTCTTTTTTTTTTTTAATTTTTATTTATTTATTTTTCCCTCAAAGTCCCAGGAGATAGTTGTATTTCATAGTTGCACATTCTTCTAGTTGCTGTATGTGGGACGCGGCCTCAGCATGGCTGGAGAAGTGGTGCGTCGGTGTGCGCCTGGGATCCGAACCCGGGCCGCCTGCATCGGAGCGCACGCACTTAACCGCTAAGCCACGGGGCCGGCCCACACACAATTATTTTCAAGTAAGTATTTTCAAAAATAATTTTCTTA
The DNA here is from genome assembly GCF_020826845.1 of Diceros bicornis minor. Taxonomy (NCBI): domain Eukaryota; kingdom Metazoa; phylum Chordata; class Mammalia; order Perissodactyla; family Rhinocerotidae; genus Diceros; species Diceros bicornis. Next base: position 10,792,054 of record NC_080755.1, on the reverse strand, counting down.
TAAAATGCTACCATACATTTCTACACGAAATTCTGCTAGAGCTATAAGGTATCTTATACAGTTTTATTAATACTTTTAAAATTAAAAACCAGATATTATATATTTGTTTCCTCGAGCTGCCAAAACAAATTACCACAACCTGTATAGCAGAAAACAACAGAAATTTATTCTCTCACAGTTCTGGAGGCAGAAGTTCGAAATCAAGGGGTCAGCAGGGGGTGCTGTCTCGGAAGGCCCTAAGGGAGCATCTTTCCTTGCCTCTCTGGCCTATGGTGGTGGCTTGCAAACCTTGGTGTTCCTTGGTTTGAAGACTTGTCACTCCACCTCTGTCTCCGTCTTCACATGGCCATCTCCCTATATGTCTGTCTTTTCTCTTTTTACAAGTACACCAGTCGTATTGGATTAAAGGCCCACCTATTCCAGTATGACCTCATCTGCCCTTAACTAATTACATCTGCAATGACTCTATTTCTAACTAAGGTTCTGCAAAGGACATGAATTTGGGGGACACTATTCAACTCAGTACACATTACCTCCAGAGTTTTGCACATTTACCTGGACCTATTCGGTCAGGTTGTTCCAGTAGGTCATTCCTGGCTGTGTTTAGGGTTCCTGAAGGGCAAAGTTGTCCCCAGAAGTACTGAAATAAGATGTAAACTGATGGCTCAATATAGGACCAGAGATGCAGCTTTCAGTTTCGCCTCAGGGGTACCTGAAGATAATCTCTGAATATACTTCTTTACCTCTTCATATCAGTGTTAGAAGATAAGAAAGTTTAGAGGGTTTTATAACTTTTTTGTGTGCGTGTGTGAGGAAGATTGTCCCTGAGCTAACATCTGTGCCAATCTTCCTCTATTTTGTATGTGGGACGCTGCCACAGCACGGCTTGATGAGTGGTGTGTAGGTCTGCACCTGGGATCCAAACCTGTGAACCCCGGGCCGCTGAAGCAAAGTGTGCAAACTTAACCACTATGCAACCAGGCTGGCCCCTTATAACTTTAAAAATACAAAGTATTTTAGTTTTAGAATTTAATTGCTTAGCTTCTTGGAAAGGAGTTAACATCATGTAATCCCCAGAACCAGGTAAAAGAGAGCAGATTATGCATTGCACAAATATTTGGTTTTAGGACTGGGAAAAATTTGTCCACTTGTGAAATTGAATATGAAATTGTATGCTCTTAAATACGCAAATGTCCTCTGTGAAATATGACTGCGTGAGTCTATTCCTTTTTTTGTTTTTTTTTTGTGAGGAAGATCAGCCCTGAGCTAACACCCATGCCAATCCTCCTCTTTTTGCTGAGGAAGGCCGGCCCTGAGCTAACATCTATTGCCAATCCTCCTCCTTTTTTTCCTCTTTTTCTCCCCAAAGCCCTAGTACATAGTTGTATGTCATAGTTGCACATCCTTCTAGTTGCTGTATGTGGGATGCAGCCTCAGCACGGCCGGAGAAGCGGTGCGTCGGTGTGCCCCGGGGATCCAAACCTGGGCTGCCAGTAGCTGAGTGCACGCACTTAACCGCTAAGCCACAGGGCCGGCCCCTATGAGTCTATTCTTAGGCCATGATAATTAAAAGATTTTTTTCACTGGATTTTGCACTTGTCACTGAGTTTCTCAGTTAGTTGTTTCCACATCAGATTTATAAAGTCCAGGAATTTTATTTAATACAAAATATTATTTCTCGTTCCATTACGTGGGAAAAAATTGAATGATAATACAAATACACTATCAGAAGTGTATATAGTTATTAGCAAAGTCCCCACCTCCCCTGCCCCCAACCCTCCCCAAAGAGTTCTTCTCCATAGAAGAAACCACTGCTAATATTTTGATGTCTTTCTTTTAAGACATTTAAAATGAATATAAAAACTATTTATATGTTTCTGTGTATGAGTGAATGTGTGTAGTTGTTTATTTATTTATACAAAAGTTGATTATATCATAGACATTTTGGGACAATTTGTTATTTTTCTTAACTAAGCAATATATCATGGACACCGTTTCAAGTCAGTATATAGTATTCCATTATGCATATATAATAATTTATTTAGTCTACGCCCCTCTTGATTGACATCTAAGTTGTCTGCAATTTTGGAAAGCTTCATTTTACCAGGGAGTTCTGAGCTGACAATATCTTTCATCAGCAGTAGCTTTGCTTCAAGCCCTTTAAAGGAATCTGGAAAAATAAGGCTGCAATGCAGCAACGAAGGACTTAGTTAAAGGAACATTTAAAACTTTTAGCAATTTCTCCTTCAGTTTTATCACTGACACTAAAATTAACAAAATATTAAAGAGGAAAAAGAAAAGGGGTCTTCTGGTTTCCAGCCTGAGATGTAAGGAGCTTGGAAGTTGTCACTGTGTCCTAACAACAAACAAAAAGTTAAACAAACTGAAATTTTAACAACCCTTCTTAGATACATCAGATAAATGGGGTCACAGGGCAAACTGCTTCCCCCCAAATTAGAGAGAGAGAAAGGCAGATACAGAGAATCACAACTGACCAGCGCAGAAACTTATGTGCAGAAACCTCTGTGGGAACCAGCACTGGAGGAGGAAAACCTGAATTGTAACTGACAAATTGCTGGAGGCTCATGGTGGACAAGTCTGAGAGTTAAAAACTTCAGGGTCACCCAGTCACGGAGGAAGCCACCACATATTTGTGAGTTTCATCTCCAGAGCTCTACCAGTTTCCCAAAGCCAATATCAGAGTAAAATATCCTCATGTTTCTGACAGGCAGAGAAGAAAAGTAAACATTCTGAAATTCACCAGAGCATTCTGTTCTTCTTAACAAGATCTGTCCTCAGGAGAAACTATTTTCCCAGAGCCTAATCTGCTGGGGTTTTATCAGAGCCAACACCACCTAGGAGAAGAGAAATATCCAACTCCAGCTCACTCTAGCTATCCTGTCTTACCTAAAGTGGTGGAGGTAGGCGGTTGGATGAGAGGCACTTATGAAGGTCACAGTTCTCGTAAAGGGACACAGGCTCACTAAAAGACCGAGACAATCACAGGACTATAGAATGCTTTCCCTACCCCCACACCTCACCACCACATTACTAAAGACCTATTTATACGAGTTCCTTTTACCCAGTACATCATATCCTGCTACAAAGAAAAAATCAGACGGCATACCAAAGGCAAAAAACGCAATTTGAAGAGACAGAGCAAGCTTTAGAACCAGACATGGCAAGGGTGTTGAAATTGTCAGACCAGGAATTTAAAGCAACTATGATTACATGATAAGGACTTGAATGGAAAAAGTAGACAGCATCAAAGAACAGAGGGGCAATGTAAACAGAGATGGCAATCCTAATAAAGAATCAAAAATAAATGCTAGAGATCAAAAACAATATAACAGACATGAAGAATGCCTTGGATAGGCTTATTAGTAGACTGGAAACAGCTGAGGGAAGACTCTCTGAGCTTGTGGATATGTCAGCAGAAAATTCCAAAACTGAAAAGCAAAGAGAAAAAACAAAAACTAAACCAGAACAGGGCCGGCCCCGTGGCTTAGAGGTTAAGTGCGTGCACTCTGCTGCTGGTGGCCCGGGTTCGGATCCCGGGTGCGCACCGACGCACTGCTTCTCCGGCCATGCTGACGCCGCGTCCCACATACAGCAACTAGAAGGAGGTGCAGCTATGACATACAACTATCTACTGGGGCTTTGGGGGAAAATAAATAAATAAATAAAATTAAAATAAACCAGAACAGAAAAATCCAAGAACTGTGAGACAACTACAAAAGGTGTTAATATGTACATAATGGGAATACCAGAAGGTGAAGAAAGAGAGAAAGGAAAATAAGAAATATTTAAAGCAACAATGATTGAGAATTTCCCCCAAATTAATGTTAAATATCAAACCACAGATCCAGGAAGCTCAGAGAACACCAAGTATGGTAAATACCAAAAAACTACACCTAGGTATATCATTTTCAAACTACAGAAAATCCAAGATAAAGAAAAAAAATCTTAAAGGAAACCAGAGGAGAAAAAACATCTTACTTATAAAAAAGAAAAGAATTACATCCAAATTCTCAGAAAGCATGCAAGAAAGAAAAGAGTGGAATGAAATATTTAAAGTGTTGAGAGAAAAAAGTCCACCAATTTAGAATTCTGTACCCCGTTAAATTATCCTTCAAAAGTGAAAGAGAAGAGGATTCTGGGAAGATGGCAGTGTAGGAAGCTCCAGGACTCTGTCTCCTCACCTAGACAGCATGGCACTGGCAGAATCTGTCTGATGTAACTATTTTGGAACTCTGGAGTCTATCAAAGGCTTGCAACTTCTACTGGAAGACTGGATGGTAAATTGTATTTCATTTCAGTCTTCAGCTCCGAGCACAGTAGTAGCTACTCATGCACTAACCCTCAGCCATGTAGCAGGCGGCCATCTATACGTTCCAGGAGTAGCTTGTGTGCATCTAGCAGGAGCCAGGGTGGGAAAAAAGGATCCTCTCCTCTAAATGTCAATGATCTGTGCTCTGATTGATGATTGCTTCTTCTGACCACAGAGGTGCACATGAACAGGTGGGCAGCCCTTGTTTTTGCACCCCCTTGAATTCCAGGAGATTTAAAGGATCAGCAATATTTTCCCCCTTCATTTTACTTTTTCCCCTTTTGGGAGGCAGGCATTAAAGTCTAGGACAATCAGAAGCAACTACATATATGGGGGAAATTAGAAAGTCTCCTTGCATGCTAAGAGAAAGGCGCAGGCTCAGAAAAGACCTGAAAAGACCTTAATTTACACCTCAGGCTGATCCTTGACACAGAGACAGCCTATAACAATCAAAAAAAAAGAAAGAAAGAGGGGCCAGCCCCATCACATAGTGCTTAAGTTCGTGCACTCTGCTTCAGCAGCCTGGGGTTCCGTGGGTTTGGATCCCAGGCACAGACCTATGCACTGCTTATCAAGCCATGCTGTGGCAGGCATCCCACATATAAAATAGAGGAAGATGGGCATGGATGTTAGCCCAGGGCCAATCTTCCTCAGCAAAAAGAGGAGGATTGGCAACAGATGTTAGCTCAGGGCTAATCTTCCTCATCAAAAATAAAAAGATAAAAAAAAAAGAAAGAAAGAAAGAAAGAAAAGAAAAAGAAAATCCTGAGGAAGTGAGAAGAATCTAATTTCCAGATTTACTGCATTGTTAGATTCAAATGTCCAGTTTTCAACAAAGAATCACAAGGCATACTGAAAAACAGAGAGTATGGCCCATTCAAAGGAAAAAAATAAGCCAACAAAAACTGTCCCTGAGAAAGACCTGATGGCAGATCTACTAGACAAAGACTTTAAAATAACTGTCTTAAAGATGCCAAAGAACTAAAGGAAGATGTGGAGAAAGTCAAGAAAATGATGTATGAACAAAATGAAAATATCAGTGAAGAAGCAGAACCCAAAAAGAAAACCAAAAGAAATTCTGGAGCTGAAAAATACAATAACTGAAATGAAAAATTCATTAGAGGGATTCAAAGGCATAGTTGAGCAGGCAGAAGAAAGAATCAGTGAATTTGAAGAGAGGACAATTAAAATTATTGGGTCTGAGGCACCAAAAGAAAAAAGACTGAAGAAAAATGAACAGAGCTTAAGGGACCTGTGGGATACCATCAAGCGGACCAACATACATATTATGGGAATCTCAGAAAGAAAAGAGAGAGAAAGGGACAGAGAATATGTGAAGAAATAACTGTCAAAAATTTCCCAAATTTGATAAAAGATATGAATTTGAACATCCAAGAAGCTCAATGAACTCCAAGTAAGATAGACTCAAAGAGACCCACAGTGAGACACATTATAATTAAACTGTTGAAAGACAAAAACAAAAGGAAAATCTTGAAAGCAACGAGAGAGAAGTGAATTGTCACATACAAGGGATCCTCAATAAGATTTTTAGCAGACTTTTCATCAGAAAACTTTGGAGGCCAGAAGGCAATGGACTGATATAATATATAAAGTGCTAAAAGGAAAAAACCATCAACAAAGGATCCTGTATGTTGCAAAACTACTCTTCAAGAGTGAGGGAGCAATAAAGACATTCCCAGACAAACCAAAGCTGAGGGAGTTCATTACCACTAGACCCTCTCTGCAAGAAATGCTCAAGAGAGTCTTGTCGATTTAAATGAAAGGACAGGGCCGGCCCCGTGGCTTAGCGGTTAAGTGCACGTGCTCCGCTACTGGCGGCCTGGGTTCGGATCCCTGGGGCCACCGACGCACCACTTCTCTGGCCATGCTGAGGTCACATCCCACATACAGCAACTAGAAGGATGTGCAACTATGACATACAACTATCTACTGGGGCTTTGGAGAAAAAAAAAAGGAGGAGGATTGGCAATAGATGTTAGCTCAGAGCCGGTCTTCCGCAGCAAAAAGAGGAGGATTAGCATGGATGTTAGCTCAGGGCTGATCTCCCTCACAAAAAATAAAAAATAAAAAGTTCTTTAAAATAAATAAATAAATAAATAAATAAATGAAAGGACACTAGAAAGTAACTCAAAGCCATATGAAGAAATAAAGATCACAGTAATGATAAATACATGGGCATTTATAAAAGCTAGTATTAATGTAATTTTGGTTTGTAACTACACATTTTGTTGTCTACATAATTTAAGAGACTAATACATTAAATAAACCAAATAAAACATAGCTAACAAAAAAAAGAAAAAAAATTTTATGTTTTTGAACACACAATAGATAAAGAGGTAACTTTGTGACACAACAACCAAAAGGGGTGGGGATAGAGCTGTAAAGGAGCAGATTTTTGGTACATTATTGAAGTTAAGATGATACAAATTCAAATTAGAGTATTATAACTTTAAGATGTTAAATGTAATCCCCATGGCAACCCAAAGAAAAAAGCTATAGAACATACACAAAAGGAAATGAGAAGGAAATTAAAACATTCCACTATAAAAAATCAACTAAACAGAAAAGACAAGAATGCAGGAAATGAGGGACAAAACAAATAGCAATGACAGGCATAAGTTCCTTCTTAATAGGAATTATTTAAAATATAACTGGGTTAAACTCTACAATCAAAAGACAGATTGGCAGAACGATCCAACTTTATGCTGTCTACAAAAGACACATTAGACCCAAAGACACAAATAGTTTGAAAGTAAAAGGATGGAAAAGGTATTCCAAGCAAATAGTAACCAAAAGAGAGCAGGGGTAGCTGTACTATTATCAGACAAGATAGATTTTAAATCAAAAAAGGTTATGAGACAAAGAAGGACATTATATAGTGATAACAGGTTCAATACAGCAAGAAGATATAGCAGTTATAAATAGTTACGCACCTAAAGAAGGACGATAAAAGTATGTGAAGCAAAAATTGACAAAATTGAAGGGAAAAATACACAGTTCTAAAATAATTGCTGGAGACTTCAGTATTCCAATCTTAATAACTGATAGAACAACCAGACGGAAGATAAGTAAGGAAACAGAGGACTTAAACAACAAAATAAAACAGCTAGATCTAACAGACATATATAGAATATTCTACTCAACAACAACAGAAGACACATTCTTTTCGAGTGAACATGGGATATTTTCTGGGACAGACCGTATATTGGGCCACAAATTAAGTCTCAATCGATTATAAAGGTAAATACTATGCAAAGTATCTTGTCTGACCACAATGGGATGAAGCTAGAAATCAATAACAGAAAGAAAACTGGAAAATTTGCAAAATTTTGGAAATTAAACAACACACTTTAAACAACCAATAGATCATAGAATAAATCATAAAGGAAATTACAAAATAAGTAGAGATTCATAAAAACAAAAACATAACATACCAAAACTAATAGAACATAGTGAAAGCAGTGCTAAGGGGGAAATTTATCGCTATAAATGCTTATATTGAAAAAGAAGAAAGATCTCAAGTGAGCAACCTTCCTTTAAAATTTAAGGTAATAGAAAAAGAACTAACCCAAAGCTACTCGAAGAAAGGAAATAAATAATAAAGATTAAAGCAGAGATAAACAAAAATGGGCCATGAAAATCCTATGAATAGCAGAGTATTGTCTGATACAGTGTTGGAAGGTGAGAGGATGGCGCAAAAAGACCGCACAGAGTTCTGTTCTGCTGTACACAGGGATTCAGAGGAGTCAGAATCAACTCAATGGCATTAGCAACAAAAACAAAAATGAGAATAGAAAAACAACAGAGAAAATCAGCAATACTGAAAGTTGTGTCTTCAAAAAGATCAACAAAAGGCTGGCCCCGTGGCACAAGCAGTTAAGTGCGTGCGCTCTGCTGCTGAGGCCCGGGGTTCGCCAGTTCGGATCCCAGGTGTGCACCGACGCACTGCTTGGCAAGCCATACTGTGGCAGCATCCCATATAAAGTGGAGGAAGATGGGCACGGATATTAGCCCAGAGCCAGTCTTTCTCAGCAAAAAAAAGAGGAGGATTGGCAGATGTTATCATAGGGCTGATCTCCTCACAAAAAAAAAAAAAAAAAAAAAAGATCAACAAAATTGACAAAACTTTAGCTAGATGGACTAAGAAAAAAAAGAGGGAAGAATCAAATTATTAAAATCTGAAATGAAAGTGGGGACATTACTACCAATTCTACAGACATAAAAGAGATTATAAGACAGTACTACGAAAAATTGTATGCCATCAAATTGGATAACCTAGATCAAATGGACAAATTCCTGGAAACACAAAATCTACCAAGACTAAATCATGAAGAGACAGAAAACCTGAATAGAAATAGACATTTAACTAGTAAGGAGATAAAATCAGTAATCAAAAATCTCCTGACTGAAAAAAGCCCTGAACCTAATGGCTTCACTGGCGAATTCCAACAAACATTTAAAGAACTAACTTCAGTCCTTCTCAAACTTTTCCAAAAAGTTAAAGAGGAAGGAACACTTTCTAACTCATTCTAAGAGGCCAGCATTATCTTAATACCAAAGCCAGAAAAGACACTAAAAGAAAAGAAAACCACAGACCAATATCCCTTATGAACATTGATGCAAACATCCTCAAAAAAATACACAATAGCAAACAGAATTCAGTAGCATATTAAAAGGATTATACACCATGACCAAGGTATATAGGATGCAAGGATGGTTCCACATATGAAAATTGATCAATGTAATACATCACAACAATAAAATGAAGGAAAAAAGAAACAAATGATCATCTTCATTTATGCAGAAAAACTGTTTGACAAAATTCAATGTCCTTTGATGATAAAAATACTCAACAAACTAGGAATAGAAGGAAATTACTTCAATATACGAAAAGCAATATGTGAAAAACCCACAGCAAACATCATACTCAATGGAAAGACTGAAAGCTTTTTCTCTAAGGTCAGGAACCAGGCAAGGATTCCTGCTTTCATCACTTCTATTCAACACAGTATTAGAAGTTCTAGCCCAGGGAATTAGGCAAGAAAAGGAAATAAAGGCACTCAAATTGGAAAGGAAAAAGTAAAATTATTTCTGTTCTGATGATATGATCTTATATTTAGAAAACCCTAAAGATTGCTCAAAAAACCATTAGAACTAACAAACAAATCCAGCAAAGTAGCAGGGTACAAAGTCAACACACAAAAATCATTTGCATTTCTATGCACTAACAAATGAACAATTATAAAAGGAAATTAAGAAAAGAACTCATTTACGTTAGTATCAAAAAGAATAAAATACTAGGAATAAACTTAACTAAGCGAGTGAAAGACTTGCACAGTGAAAACTATAAAACATTGCTGAGAGAAATTAAATAGGACATAAATAAATGGAAAGACATCCAATATTTATGGATGGAAAACTTAATATTGTTAAGATGTCAATATGACCCAAAGCAATCTTGAGTCAATTCAATCCCTATCAAAATCCCAACAACGAATTTTGCAGAAATAGAAATCCCCATCCTAAAATTCATGTGGAATCTCAAGGGACCTCGAATAGCCAAAACAATCTTGAAAAAGAAAAATGAAGCTGGAGGACTTACACTTCTTGATTTCAAAACTTACTACAAAGTTATAGTAATCCACGCAGTGTGATACCAGCATAAGGAGAGACGTGTAGACCAATGGAATAGAATAAAGAGCCCAGAAATAAATCCTCAAATATATGGACAAATGATTTTTACCAGGGGGCCAAGACCATGCAATGGGAAAAGGACAGTCTTTTCAACAGTGGTGCTGGAAAAACTGGATGTTCACATTCGATGGAATAAAGTTGGACCCTTACCTAACATCATATGCAAAAATTAATTCAAAGTGGATCACAGACCTAAATTGTAGACCTAAAACTATAAAACTCTTAGAAGAAACATAGGGCAAAGCTTCACAACATTGGATTTAGCATGATTTCTTGGATATGATATCACAGGAACAGGCAACAAAAGAAAATATAGACAAATTAGACTTCATGAAAATTTTAAAATTTTATGCATCAAAAGACTATCAACAGGGCCGGCCCCGTGGCTTATCGGTTAAGTGTGCGCGCTCCACTGCTGGCGGCCCGGGTTTGGATCCCGGGCGCGCACCAACGCACTGCTTCTCTGGCCATGCTGAGGCCGCGTCCCACATGCAGCAACTAGAAGGATGTGCAGCTATGACATACAACTATCTACTGGGGCTTTGGGGGGAAAAATAAATAAATAAATAAAATTATTAAAAAAAAAAAGACTATCAACAGAGTAAAAAGGTAACTCACGGAATGAGAAAAAATATACAGAAATCATATATCTGACAAGGGATTAATATCCAGAATATATAGAGAACTCCTAAAACTCAACAACAACAACAAAACAACTCGATTCAAAATTGGGCAAAGGGGCTGGCCCTGTGGCTTAGCGGTTAAGTGCACATGCTCTGATACTGGGCGGCCCGGGTTCCGATCCCAGGCGCGCACTGATGCACCGCTTCTCCGGCCATGCTGAGGCCACGTCCCACATACAGCAACTAGAAGGATGTGCACCTATGACATACAACTATCTACTGGGGCTTTGGGGAAAAAAAAGGAGGAGGATTGGCAATAGACGTTAGCTCAGAGCCAGTCTTCCTCAGCAAAAAGAGGAGGATTAGCATGGATGTTAGCTCAGGGCTGATCTTCCTCACACACACACACAAAAAGCATTGTTTTAAAAAAAAAAGAAAAAAAAATTGGGCAAAGGACTTGAACAGACATTTCTCTAAACAAGATATACAGATGGCCAATAAGCACATGAAAAGATGCTCAACATCACTAATCATTAGAGAAATGCAGATCAAAACTACAATGAGATACCACCTCACATTCATTAGGATGGCTACCTTAAAAAAAAATAAAGCAGAAAATAAACGTTGATGAGGATGCTGAAACTGGAACACGAGTGCACTGTTGGTAGAATTGTAAAATGGTACAGTCACTGTGGAAAACAGTATGGTGGTTCCTCAAAAAATTAAAAATAGAATTACCACGTGATCCTGCAATTCCACTTCTGGGTATACTCAAAAGAATTGAAAGCAGGGTCTCAGAGATAGTTGCACACCCAGGTTCACAGCAGCATTATTCGAAATTTCTAAAATGTGGAAGCAAACCAAGTGTCCATTGACAGATGAATGGATAAGCAAAATGCGTATGTACATATAATGGAATATTATTCAGCCTTAAAAAGGAAGGGAATTCTGACATATGCTACAACATGGATGAACCTTGACATTATGCTAAGTGAAATAAGCCAGTCACAAAAAGGCAAATACTGTATGATTCTAATTATATGAGGTATTCAGAGTAGTCACAATTAAAGAGACAGAAAGTAGAATGGTAGTTGCCAGGGGTGGGGGGATGGGGATTGAGGGGTTATTGTTAAATGAGCATAGAGTTTCAGTTTCGTAAGATGAAGAGTTCTGGGGATGGATGGTGGTGACAGTGGTACAACAATGTGAATGCACTTAATACCAATGAACTGTACACGTCAAAATGGTTATGTTGGCAAATTTTATGTTATGTATATTTTACTACCAAAAAAATCAGATGCAGAAATGAAAGACTTTTTCAAACAGACAAAAATTGAGGGAATTTGTTGCCAGAAGCCCTCCCTTGCAAAAAATGTTAAAAGAAGTTCATCCGAGAGAAGGTAAATTATGCAGGTCAGAAACTCAGATTTGCATAAAGAAAGGAAGAGCACTGGAGAAGGAATAAATGAAGGTAAAACAAACACCAAAGGGAATAATGTTCTCCTTCCGTCCCCCTCTCCCTTTCCCACAAATACAGCTAAAGATGAGTTGTGATTGTTTCTGATGATTTGAATACATTCTTATAAAAATGAAATGATTTTATATACATTTCAGGTATACACATACATGTTCCTCAAGTGTTGTTTACGTGATAACTTTTATTTAATTCTGGTGAAATAAAGAGGTTATTTTTAATCTATAAAATAACACAGTTATCTGAAATTACTTTTGTCCCTTTTCTACATACTCTTAATTGGCAGAAAAAAGTTATACCCTCTTGATTCGACAATGATATTTGAAGTCAGGAGAGTTGATATGCAGTTATTCTCATGGAAGGTTTTGGATTGTCCTTTTTGCTCAAGGAAAATCTTTTCTTTTGTGCTTTGAAGCTCTGCAAAACTGCCTTTCAACTTCATCTAAGCTGAAATACAGTTTACTACTCTCCTTTCTTCTTTGATACGGTGATTTCCTCCTCAAACTTCAATGGGTCTAGGATTCTAGTATTGGCCGTTTTAGACAGCTATGAAAAATTCTATCAAATTACAAAAGAACAGAAGATACCAATCAGTGGCTCATTCTTCTTTCTACTAACACTGCACTGAAGAATGGGCGTGGCTAAAACGTGTCCTTTTGTGTCCCCCAGCCCCACCCCGTGTAGACCTAACTGGTTACGGTGTGCAGCTGCCTTCTCTGTCATCGGATGCTGACTGTCTCAGAAGACGGGAGGAATGCCACCTTGGTCACGGCCTGTAAACCTCCAGCCCCAATGTCACATCACCAAAACAATGAAAGATAAGAGAGAAACCCGGTAGTGCAATATAATAGGACTTGGCTTCAGAACACACAGATATCCATAGATACAGATGTGAAAGAATAATGAAAAAATAAAACACCATGAAATGTTAAAAAAAGAAAAACAGCCTTAGTGTCAATAATTCTGAGGCAAGGCATCAGAATAGATAGCATCTTTTCTTTTTAAAATCTTTACGTTCTATAAACATTTCATTAGTTTTCCTTTAAAATGCCTCTGTCACCACAGCCTCTATCTGCCACAAAGCCATTTCTCCGAAAATATAGTTTTCTGTGAAATGATATTTTATCATTTCAGTAACATCATTCAGTAACAAGAGTTACTGTTGTTCTCCTTTTCTCTCATTATCTGCAAACCCTAGCCAAGTCTCATTAAATAATCCGCTCTAAAACTTCTACAGTTTCAAATTTCTTGAAAATGGGGGGAAAAAAGAGCCCCACAAACTTTCTTAAAGGAGGAAATCTGAATCGAATGCACAATTTTGCTCCACTCTTGACCTCAGTGGACACAAGGCATGCTCTCTTTTCTGGCCCCATGTTCAGGCTCCTGTGACATTACCTCCCATGCGTTACTTCACAGTTGGAATTTCCCTGAAAGCAAAGGGGTTTGAATCAGCTACAAAATTATAGCTTAAAACTCTTAATGAAATTTAGCATAATAGGAAAAGGTCAAACCCAGAATCACTCACACTGGCAAAATATTTTTGTTAGGTAGAACTCTTAAGTATAAAAGTAACACATGCTAGTTGCAAAAATTTCACACAGAAAAGATGTGTAGAAACAAAAAGGATGAGGCCCCAATTCCACCTCAGTTTCCAGGGTAACATTTGGGAGTGATTCTTTCTAGTTGTTCCTGTGTGTGTGTGTGCACGCACGTGCGTGTGTGTGATTTCTTGATCATACTACAACATACTGTTATTGAATTTTCTTTTTAATTTACAATATATCATGGACATCTTCCACGTCATTTTTAGCAAATCTTTTGAAGAATTATTTAATTGTGCGGATTTTATTTTTTATGTAATACATACTCATGCTAAAAAATGAATGTAAACAGTTCAAAAAGCTGTACTTCACCCCTACATTCCCAGGCTGCCAGTTCCTCTGCCCAGCACAACAATGCTATTTGAGTTTTTCTTTTTGGTGAATCCATCCAAAGACACTCTGCTATTTAGATATTAACTGAAGATCCCCCAAATCCCTCTGCGAGTTACGTGGTGACCATCTCCTCTTTCTGTCAGACACAGCTAATGCTTCAGAATTAGGATTGTTCTGAGAGGAATGGAGCAAGAAAGAGCCCACGCTTAACATTGGACTAAAATCTGGGTTTCTGAAACCCACAGCAGCATCACGAAAGCAAACATTTTTGCTAATAATAGTTGAGCTTTTTTTTTTCTTTCTTTCTTTCTTTTTTTTGGGGGGGGGGTAAGATTGGCCCTGAGCTAACATCTGTGCTAATCTCCCTTTATTTTGTATGTGGGTCGCTGCCACAGCATGGCTGACAAGTGGTGTAGGTCTGAGCCTGGGATCCGAACCTGCGAACCTGGGCTGCCAAAGTGGATCGTGCCAAACTTAAACACTAGGCCATGGGGCCAGCTCCTAGTTGAGCTTTATTAAAAAATAAAATTGTGGGCCGGCCCCGTGGCTTAGCGGTTAGGTGCATGCGCTGTGCTGCTGGCGACCCGGGTTCAGATCCCGGGTGCGCACCGACGCACCGCTTCTCTGGCCACGCTGGGGCCGCGTCCCACATACACCAACTAGAAGGATATGCAGCTATGACATACAACTATCTACTGGGGCTTTGGGGGAAAATAAATAAATAAAATTAAGAAAATAAATAAATAAATAAAATTGAGTAATAACGTACAGATACAAATCTTAAATTTACAGCTTGATTAACTTTTAAATATGTGAGCCTCCATGTAACCCCCTCCAAGATTAAGATATAGAACATTTCCAGACATTCAGAAAGAAGTCAGGCTTTTGAGAAAGAAATGGAGTTTTTGAGTTCCAAAAGGCTAAAAACCCAAAGGGATTAAAGTATAGAGTTTATACATTAAAATGTCTTCTAAAAGAGATAAAATGCTTCAGGAGAAAAAAATTTCTCTCTCAGAAGATGCTCTGCACCTTGCTTTCCATTAAGGCCAACAACAGGGTTGGTAGGTGTTATGGACTGAATTGTGTCCCCCCAAAATTCACATGTTGAAGCCCTAACTCCCAATGACTATTTTGGGAGACAGGGCCTTTAAGAAGGTAATTAAGGTTAGATGAGGTCATTAGAATGGGGCCCTAAGCCGATAGGGCTGGTGTCTTTATAAGAAGAGGCAGAGACTCCAGAGAGCTTGCTCTTTCCAGGCACGGGCCCCAGGGAAAGGCCGTGTGAGGACACAGAGGGAAGGCAGTGGTCTACAAGCAAGGAAGAAAGCTCTACCCAGAAACTGAATTTACAGGCACATGGATCATGGGCTTCCTAACCTCCAGAACTGTGAGAACACAAGTCTGTGCTTTACGCCTGTGTGTGTGGTGTTTCGTTATGGCAGCCCAAGCAGACCCATACAGTAGGTGAGGAACAATAGAAACCCCAACAGATGTTAGGGGTCTGAGAGAAAAGAGGCCTGTGCCCTGTTTCCAGGGTACAGCCTGGGGAGACTACAGGCCTTCCAGAGATGTCCCTGGTACCAGCAGGACGTGGCAGCAGAGCAGATGTAAGGAGAGGCAGTAGGAGATAGCCTCCGAGACTCCCACTCCATGCTCAAGCTCCTGGGCTCCTGAGAGGCTGAGAGGGGGCTGCGGGGTCCCAGCGCTGGGGGTTCCAGCCTATGCACTGCAGGCTGTGCAAACCGGAGGCCGTGCAGGACCCCTGAGTCCTGCAGAAGATGCACCTGGACCACTATCCCACCCCTCTCCACCCCCTGTGCCCAGGCGCAAGTAAGAACTTGGATGCCACTGCAGAGGGGAGGGGCAGAACCTTGGTTTCACATACTTAACCGCCTCAACGGACCACATTTAACTGGAAAAGACTACCTTAATTTTCTGTGTATCAGGTAGATTGAATACTCAAGGCAAAAATTAAGTTCAATTATAGGTAAATGTTAAGAGTTTTCTATACCCAAGCTGTGATCTGTGAAATTTGTACTAACAACAAAACCACTTAAGTGGATGTGGTGTATGCATATACGTGTGTGTATACACACCTATATATATCTCTACCTACCTATTTGCAGTTTTTCTAGTTTACAAATTATTTAGATTTGGATTCTGGAAAACTCAAGATAGATTCTTTTCTCCAACAGGGGCCAGTTAGTAGACCATTAAAAGCTAAAATACTTTCCCTGCAGATTAGAGCATCATTAGGGCAAGGCTTAGTTAACAGGCGAGTCACTAAGACAAACTACTGCACATCAGAATACTATTCCTTTCCCGAGTCTGATTAGTTTTCATTGAAGGCAGCACGACTTGCAGATTCAAAATGCCAGTGTTAGCAGTTTGTGAAAAAGCTCAACCAGTTATTGCTACAATTGCTTACAGTAAATACCATTACAAGGAAGGATTCAGGATAAACAAGTTATTTCCATTTTCTCTACACACTGGTCTACCTTAGCAGTTTTGTTGATCTGGTTCCCAAAAGTCCTTTGTGATGTCTAATCCTAGTATATAAAAATTAGCAATGTGATGGCTAATACTTATTAGCAATATGTCTAATTTTGTTAGGCTGAACTACATTTCCCAGAATTCACTTCCTTGTATGTTTCCAGTTAAGGTGGCCATAAGAGACATACTTATGGGAGATTTGGAGAGTAGACACGAAGCAGTAGGCATTATGTGGCTTGTACACATTGTCACCCACTAGTGGGCTCACCTCATGGGTGTGGGAAAGCAGCGGGCTGCACTGCTCCACCTTCCCTGAGCCAAGCCCTGGGTCAGGTAATCACATCAGCTCTGTGACAATTGGCACCAGCTTCTCTTGCAGGACACCAGTACCATTAGAAGCCATAGAGCTGTCACAGGTTTCAGTCTATGCTCATGGGTCCAGCTCATGCTCGTGGGCTCCTGCTTGTCCTTGCCCTCCCCACGTTATATTTCTGCCCCACTGGCTGCCCTGTGGACCTCAGGCTCCAGCTGTAGATGCTAAGACAACAGCCTTAGAGAGACTGATTAACTGGCTCCCACAATTGCATAAGGCCACATCCCTGTAACAAATACATTCATTTACACCCACATATACCCATACCTCCAAGTGGTTCTCCTTCTCTGACTGATCCCTGACTGATAATAGAATCTGATACTGAAAGTGGAGTGGTTCCAGAGGAACAGAATCTTAAGATGAATTCTCTGAATTGGTTTTGGGTTTTCTGGAATTGGTTGTCTGATCTAATTAAAGATCTTAATGACTATTTTCAGTGGTAACAGGGACACTGGTAGTCTGTGGCAAGTGCTGGCAAAACGATTACTCCAATTACCATCTGTAGACACCTGCAATCAGATACCTATAGAAGGCAAGGCTCTAGATGACCAAGTATTCGCTGCCATGGATGATTAGTAAAAATAAAGACTCTACTGGGCTTAATTGTTTTTTTTTTTTTAATTTATTTTTTCCCCCCAAAGCCCCAGTAGATAGTTGTATGTCATAGCTGCACATCCTTCTAGTTGCTTTACGGGACGTGGCCTCAGCATGGCCGGAGAAGCAGTGCGTTGGTGTGCGCCTGGGATCCGAACCTGGGCCACCAGTAGCGGAGCGCGTGCACTTAACCGCTAGGCCACAGGGCCGGCCCTAACTGGTTGTTTCTAAGTGTGCTGGAGAACTGGGAGGAAAGAGAATGATGGTCTCAAGGCTTTAAATTCCCAGCTTACAGTCCACATAAGGAATCTGAACGTTTCTATGGCTGCACAAAAAAAACCCTTATCTCCTGTATCCACAGAGCCAAGATTTCTGAAAACCACACCCAAAGTCTAACCCTGGCTGAATTACAATGCAGACTGAACCTCCAGCCTCCCAGGGTCTCTTGTGTTAACATTAGGGCACTGATTAAAAAGGAATGGGATGCAGACAATTGGAATGGGGCCATATGGGCAGGTTCTAATGAAGCAGCGTGACTTTAAACCCTGAAATTCTGCCAATACTTTTTTGCCAGTAAAGCCTTCAACCCTGGCCTGAGGAAGTTACCATTCTCTTGCCTTGCAAGGCACTGCTGATCTTCTTTAGAACCAACCCTGATCACCTCTCCTTGCTTCTAGATCAGAATTAGACTCAAGTCCCAGCAGGTCCCTGAGGGTGAGAAACAAAATGTGACCCATAAGGAGATGTAACACACACTGAAAGAATTGCATGATTTTACCAAATTACATTGACAGAAACCTGGGAAATAAGTGTATAAATGGATTGTAAGGGTGTGAGGTCAAGTTTGAAGAAATGTAAAGTGATATCAGGCCAAATTTATTGATATAGAGTCATTAAGCAGAGACTCCACAGTCGATGTGCTAGCTCGAGAGCTAGGAGTGGTCTAACGGTTTGCTTGGTGCATTGACTGAAATACGGAGCCAAAGGTGCCCACATTAAATGAAACTGAAATGCCAGCACGTCCCTGGCACTTTAGAGGAAGACATCCAAAGGCTTCGGGAGACTGGAATGTTAGATGTATTATGTGAGACCTGCTCACCCACTCCCCTCACAATGTCTCCCAGGAGGGTCCAGAAAACACGTTCTTAACCAAGGCTCTGAGAAATAAATTTGAGAGGGGAGCACCAGCATCCTTGAAGAGCTCTGCAGTGGCTCTTCTCCCTAAGCCAGGAGTTACAGAGGGAAAGGCTCCACTTGGCTGGGATCCCTAAATTCAGTGGGGATAATGGGTTACAAGTTTCCAGGGGCCAAGTGGTGGCATTTAATCACCAAAGGCAAGGTGCGTGTGGTTACTGTAACAGCGGATTACTGTAAGTAATCTGGATAGAAAAACACACTTATTTACAACGAAGAAACACATGTGAATTAAGGTAGTTTGTAGTTTTCATATGAAACATTAAAAAAAATCAAACATGCTACATGGGTGCCATTGTTTACAGCAATATTGAAGGAGAGAAAACAATACTTCAGGGCCAGATATACAAGGTCCAGGTTTTCAAAGCAGTATTGAAGATAGTCTGACTTGCAGGGGCCTATAGTGTTGGCTGGTTGTTCATGGCACCCCTAGAACTGAAAAAGATGGGAAGCCCACTGAAGTCTTACGTGATCTGTACAATCAGAAAAGCTCTAAATTGAGTAAACAGAAATCTGACTTGAATTGCCAAAATCAGAGTTAAGAACCCGCAGTCGATTTGCTGGCTTGATCCAGCTCACACACCCAGAGCCCTTTTAACAAAGGAGAGGCCAGGTCTCCTTGAGGAAAGACCACGTGACACTGACAAACATTTATACTGTTAATCTTCCTTTCTGCTTTTCCCAAAAGGAACTGCAGCTATTTTTCTAGTGTGACTGTGCACTGGGAAAGGGGAAAGAACCAGACATTTGAGGACTAGACACAGGCTCTGAACTAATTTCTAAAGATGCAGAACACCACTGTGGCTCACCAGCCGGCATAGGAGCTTATGGAGGTTGGGTGATCAATGGGGTTTTGGCTCATGTCTCTCTCACAGCGGGGCTAGTGGGTCCTCAAACGCACCCTGTGGCTATTGCCCCAGTTCTGGAATGCATAATGTCTGGAATAGACATACTCAGCAACTTGCAGAATCCCTACATTAGTTCCCTGACCTGTGGAGTGAGGACTAGGATGGAAGGAAAGGTCAAGTGGAAGCCTCTAGAACTACCTCTAACTA
Organism: Diceros bicornis minor; assembly: GCF_020826845.1. Lineage (NCBI taxonomy): Eukaryota > Metazoa > Chordata > Mammalia > Perissodactyla > Rhinocerotidae > Diceros > Diceros bicornis. The sequence goes on along the minus strand of NC_080755.1, from coordinate 10,772,269 downwards.
CAAACATATTAAACCCCAAAGCAATACCACATTCCCAGAGGGATTTCAGAAATTAGTGCCACTACTAAAGTAGTCAAAGATGCAGAAGTGGTGATTCCTACCACATCTCCATCCACTCCCATCGTCTGTGCATAAGACAGATGTATCTTGGAGAAAGACAGTGGATTGTCAGTCAAATGGTGATTCCAACTGCAGCTGCTATTCCAGATGTTGTGTTGTTGCTGGAGCAAATCAACACATTCCCTGGCATCTGGCATGTAGCTATTGATCTGACAGATGCCTTTTTCTCCATACCTTTTAGTAAATACCAACAGAAGCAGTTTGCTTTCAGCTGGCAAGGCCAAAAGTACACCTTTCCTGCCCTAACTCAGGGTTTTATCAACTTTCCAGCCCAATGCCGTAGTTTAGCCTGCAGGAACCTTGATCACCTTTCCTATCCACTGAACATTTCACTCAGTAGATTACATCGCGGAAAATATGACAATTGGACATCTGAGCAGGACATGACGACTACTTGACACATAAAATGACAACTACTCTGTGCCAGAGGGTGAGAAATAAAGCCTACAAAATTTCAAGGAGTCCAGTGGTCTGAGGCATGTTGAGATATCCCTTCCAAAGCAAAGGACAAGTTTCTGCAACTGGTCTCTACCACCACTGAGACAGAATAACAATGCCTGGTGGGCCTCTCTGGATCTTGGAGGCAACATATAACTCATGTGGGCATGCTGACCCACTTACCAAGTTTTCTGAAACTAGAATCCTTTGACACTGGCCCTTCTGTTAATGTTTTCCACAGGATCTGTAAGATCTCACTCGAGGAACACTCACAGGTGACTGCTTCCTCTCCCATGCTGAGCCCCAAGATTCATATTTATCTTGAACTCCAACTCCTATTACCACTTCCCTCAGGCTAATGATTAGTTAATCTGGAAAACAGAGAGATGTTCCTGATTTAATTGTTTACCATTTGCATGGATTTGGATTTTATATGGAGACTCCCAGATACTAATCTTCTTAGCCCAAAAAAATGGTGAGAATTTTAGGCATAATAGGAATAAAGCAATTCAATTTCAATCATTGCTTTTTTTGTCATTAAAAAAATGTCTACAGTCAAGTCTGGCTCTGATTCAAATAATAAAGACATTAGTTAGGCAAACTCTGACTATAAATTTAGTAGCATTAGAAACCTGGGTGCTAGGGCTCGTTTCACTAAGACAGGATAGAAGTTTATAAGAAGGCATCATGAAGCCAGTTTTGCTGGATTTTATATCCTTGGCTCACATTTTCTTCACATGAGTATCTAAATATCTAAATACACAATTTTCTTCTGTCATGAAGTGTTGTTGGACTTGAAAGAAAAAGAAAACAATTCCTTTGGGTATGCAGGCAAGAGCAAGTCACTTACAAAGGAAAGAAAGATTATCATCAAAGTTAGAAATTTTACTAGAATATGACAATTTTGGTGGCTTTGGGTTGATATTCTCAAATGTACTCTCAATAAGTAATTTCAAGTATTTTTATTTCAGGAAATTTTTCTTGATTTATAAATGTTAGTGTTCTGTTCAATTAGGATTTCTTCTTCAGGAACTTCTATTATCTGTATGTTGAACCTTCTTTGGCTATCTTTGATATTGTCACTTTCTCTCAAATCCTTTTTTAAGTCTTCCTTTATTTCTTAATAACCTTTTTACAGTCATGCATTGCTTAACAATGAGGATACGTTCTGAGAAATGCATCATTAGGTGATTTTGTCATTGTGCAAACACCACAGAATGTACTTACACAAACATAGATGATATAGCCTACTACACACCTAAGGCTATATGATACTAATCTTTTTTTTTATTGATGTTTTAATAGTTTTTAACATCGTGAAATTTTGGGTTGTACATTTTTGTTTGTCCATCACCATACATATGTCTCCCTTCACCTCTTGTGCCCACCCTCCACCCCCATTGCCCCTGGTAACCACAATACAGTTTTCTCTGTCCATGTGTTGGTTTATATTCCACATATGAGTGAGATATGATACTAATCTTATGGGACCACTATTGTATATGCAGTCTGTCATTGACTGAAACATCATTATGCCACTGCATGACTGTATTTTAGAAAAGTTTTAGATTTGCAGAAAAATTACAAAGACAGTACAGAGAGTTCCCATATACCCCATGTCAATTCTCCTATTATTAACATCCTGCATTAGAATAGCACATTTGTCACAATTAATGAACCAATATTGATACATTATTATTAACTCAAGTTCATACTTTATTCCTATCTCCTTAGTTTTTACCTCAGGTCCTTTTTCTGTTGCAAGAACCCATCAAGGATACCACACTACATTTAGTCATCACAGCTCCTTAGCTCCTCTTGGGTGTGACAGTTTCTCAGACTTTCCTTGTTTTTGATGACCTTGACAATTTTGAGGAGTACTGGTCTGGTATCCCCTCTACTGGGATTTGTCGGGTGTTTTTTTTCTCAATTAGACTGGGGTTATGTGTTTTGGGGAGGAAGACCTAGAGGTAAAGTGCCTTTCTCATTGTATCATGTCAAGAGTACATACTATCAACATGACTTATCACCATTGTTAACCTTGATCATCTGGCTGACGGCCTAATGTATTTTTTATTGTAATATAAATAACACATCCTTTAGGTAATAGTAATATTGATATTAGTGAATAGTTAAATGCTAGCAACTGTGCTAAGCATTTTACATGCCTCTTATTTATTCCTCTCAACAACTCTATGAAGTATAGATACTAATATCACTCCCATTTAACAGATGAATAAATAGGCAGGTAGAACTTTCCCACAGGACACACACACATATATATCTTTAAATTGTGCTCAAGTATACATAAATTTACCATTTTAACCATTTTCAACTGCACTGTTCAGTGGCATTAAGCACATTCACATTATTCTGCAACCATCACCACCATCCGTCTCCAGAACTTTTCATCTTCCCAATATTATATATCTTTTATTCTTTTTCGCATCACCAGAGTCTTGAGGTCTTTCAAAAATTCCAATGGTTCCAATTTATCAGGCCCATCTTGAGTATTCCTGTGGCCAAAATGTCTTCAGCTTCCTTGGGTGAACAGTTCGTGTTAATGCTTCCAATTTATCTTCATCTTTACTTTTACTTTTTTAGCTCTATTGAGATATAACTGACAAAATTATATTTAAAGCACACATCACAATGATTCAATATAGGTATACATTGTGAGATCTTTAATTTTTATTGCCCTGAAATGAGAGCACGTTTGAACTCTAATGTTTGCGTGTGACACTACTGTAGATTTCCACTACACATGCCTGTCCTGGGCTGTCTGCTATGGGTGTGGTGTTGCCACCACTTCCTTCTGAGGCTGAGAATGACATTTCCTAGGATCTTCTTCCCTGTATAGTTCCAGTTTACAGGTTGCAAGGGAGAGAAGCATCCACTAAGTTTTGAGTGTGGAAGTCAAGTCGAGGCCATTACTGTCAAGGGGCAGTTGCAATCCGATATGTGAACACAGAAGAGATTCTCAGCAATTTTCCAGCAAACTCAAGAGAACCACTCACTTCATGCAGCAGACTGAGAAGTGACAGTACATGGAGCTTCTCAGAGGCTCAACAAGGATAACAGCAACCAGGAAACCTTGCGAGATTCACCTGCTTGGGTGCTTCAGGCTGAGCTCTTCACTGTTAGCCACTCAGCAGCATCACTAGCCTTGTCTGAGGTCCCAGCCTCTCCCCAGTGGAATATTAAGGAAACCAGAAACACGGGGTAGTGTTACAAAGGCCTACGGCTCTAGCTTTGCAGACAGACCTCCATAGACAGAGAAAACAATGAAGGGGAAAAGCAAAGGTGTTTGACATCATCTAAATTTCTCTAACTCTTCATTTTACGGCTTAAAGTTATTAATGTTGAATTTCAATTTCTTAATAGTTTTTGATAAATACAGATATTCATTACTTCATTATTTTATCTTTCAAGCTTCCTCAAAGCCAATTAAGAATAACAGAAACAAGCAAATGAATATTAAGTATTCAGATACTTGAGTAACTTTATTCAAAAGAAATTCAGTGGAATAATTTCTTTTGATTCGCATACTTTTCTTAATAATGCCTGGGTTCTACCAGAATCAATTCATAAAAGACACCTGCACATCTGGATTATAATACACATGAGTTGCATTATTGTGTTTACCTTACATCTGCTTGCTACCCTCCACCCCAATCCTGGCTCGAGTAGTGATATCCTTTAAGATTTCATTAGGGAAAGTACAGGACAGTCATAGAAAATTCTGTGCAAAAATCAGAATCCTTACATGGATAAAATGTGCTAAGTTTTCATTCTGTGATTGTTGCTTGAGAACCAGAGGTGAAACAGAGACACTTTCTCTTGTGCTACATGGTACACTGGACCCAGAAACATACTGAGTGATTTCTCCCCAAAGCAAACACATTTATCAGCCACTCAGCTTCCTGCTTGGATCTCAGCAGAAAAGGACCACGGATTTATCTTTACTGCCTATACTAGGTTGTGTGTGGATGGCTGAACTCCATTTAAACAGAGCAGCAATATGCCCAGCTGAAATACTCAAGACTTCTTGCAACTAAATGCATCCATGTGGCCAAATTTTGGCAAATGAGATAGACGTAAGTGGAAGTGGAATGTCAACTTCAGGGAAGCCTGCTTGAAGGAAGCTGAGCCAAGAGGGGCGCTGCTCTCCTGGAATGTGAAGGTGATCACTGGAGCTCCAGCAGCTGTCTTGGACCTTAAGATAGTATTGAGGATAAGAACAATGTATGGTAGGTAGAAAAATAGATAGCACATGGGTCCCTGAGTTGCCCTATCAGTCCTAAACTCTATATATCTGAATTTCTATCTTGTGTAGGCCATTCTTTCTTCGAATCTATTAGTATTAGCCACAATAGTCCTTAACTGATATACTATGTGACCCCGAGGTATGCCCATGTTTCAGTTTAACTAACTGCATTGGAGCTGTTACTGTATGTATAATGCGACAGTCCCAACCCATCCTACTGTGACTTCCACAAATGGCCACTGGTTTCCTGCGGTGAGAAGGCTGCGAGAGCTTGGTCTCCTCTCAGAGAGCCCAGCTGACATCTCCATCTGGGGGCTCACGGTGTGAGCAGCAACACAGCTAAATCCGACTCCATTTCTCGTCACTCGGGAGCGGGAGCGTGCAACTCCCCCATGTCTCATGTGGTCTCCTGCTGTCACGCCCGTGTCTTTCAGCCCACTGAGTTGTGCCTAGACAGGCACTGGGAGCTGCTTCCAAGGACAGAAACAGCAGCATGGCGTGGCTGGGAGCTCAGGGACGATGGTCTCCCTGGGCTCGGTGAACCTCCCCCTCACGAGGCCTCTCCTTGCACCTGCTCCTCTCTCCTGGGCTTTAAAAGGTGGGTTGACTGTTCTATTTCCACTTTCTCCAGTGCCTCAGTTTGTTGTCTTCACAAGATACTCCTTTTCCTGATTTCACCAACTTTACGTATTCTTACTAATTAACACCAATACTTTTTCCCTCTCCAACACGACTGTGTTCCCCTTTGCTCAACGCTGTCCGTTAATATTTTCCCATTATCTGTAAGTCTTCTACTGTGTATCTCCACACCTAATATACCTTTAAAAATTTCTCCCTATAGAAAGAAGTTCACCTTTGCATTTTAAAGCTGGGTGACAGATAAAAACTGTAGAATTCACTTAATTTCAATGGGTCAATACAAATAATTTTTGGTAGAAAGTTAATAGGAGCTCTTGGCTGCATTACAGTAATCTTTTATTAAGAGTGGGGTAGCCGCTTCTCAGATCAAAAGCCTTGGACTCAAGAAAAGTTTCCATAAAAACACAAAATACCTATTTCCCCACTCAACTCCCAAGACTTCTAGTGTTAGCATCTTTCTGTATCTCAGTTGTCTATGTCATATATAACAAGCAATCCCAAAACATCAGTGGCTTAACACTACAGTTCACTTCTCTCTCTCATTACATGTCCCCTGAAGGCTAGCATGGGACTCCATTTAATAAGTCACTTAGGGACTTAAACGAGCAGACTCTGCCATCTTGTAACTAAACCATCCAGAACGCCTGACCTCCTGACCTGGGCAGGGGAAGTGCCAGGAGAGCTGTGCGTGGACTTGCACCACCTCACTTCCTCTCACATTTCACTCTCAGAATAGTCACATGGCCCGCCCAGCCACCAGGGTGGGATCGGGGCATGGGGAAACGGCGAGATACAGAAGAGTAAACAGAATATTTGGTAAAGAGTAATCGTCTCTGCCATATATCCCACACAAAACTAGCCTGAAATCAGATTTGTTAACACTTAAATTGAACCATCTTACAGACATTTGAATTTTTAGTTTTCTACTTAGAAGCCACTATCTTCCAGGGCCGGCCCCGTGGCGTAGCGGTTAAGTGCGCATGCTCTCTGCTGCTGGCGGCCCGGGTTCGGATCCCGGGCGCGCACCAAGGCACCGCTTGTCAGGCCATGCTGTGGCAGCATTCAACATAAAGTGGAGGAAGATGGGCACAGATGTTAGCCTCGGGCCAGTCTTCCTCAGCAAAAAGAGGAGGATTGGCATGGATGTTAGCTCAGGGCTGATCTTCCTCACACACACAAAAAAGCCATGATCTTCCAAGCTGAATATTAGTTTTTATTCCGTTTTAATATCAATTTCTTTTCTGTTAGTCTGTACAACTTACAGAGCTTTAGCACAGATCTTTCCAATCTTATCTTCTTATCTGTAGGAGCAGCAAGGTTGGTTCACACAGGCCAATATAATTACTATTCAAAGTAATTCTGATTTCTTTTTTCCCCCCTTGCAATCTGCTTCTGTACCCCCTGGTACAACCCCCACCCTCCCCGGACATGGAAAGTTAACTAGGGAAAGCTAGAGCATTTCTCAGCTCTATTCTCTCTTCCACACCTAAAATGCCAGTTATTCAACTTCTGCTTGGAATGCCACTGTATAGCAACTAAAGAGGCTATCCTTAGGACCTCCCCTATCCCACTGACTGATCAACTTTTTGGCGGAAACTTAAGCATTCCTACAGCCTTCATTAGGAGAAGCTGGGAATTGTGCATCGGGCTACCCTGTTGTCATCTCAGCTTCCTTAAGTTGTTCACTGGGCCAGACAATCAGAAGAACTGGAACAGTGGGTGAATTCTGCTGTTGGGTTTGCTCTTAAAGAGTCCCTCAACCACCCAAATGTCTCATGCCACATGCTGTCTGGTCTCCACTTGGGAAGACTCAGCTCACTCCTTGGGTTTCCCAACACTTCGTCCCAAGCCCGATCAGGGTGGTAGGGGTTTTCAACATAATCCCATTTTCACAGTAGCTGCACCGTCTCAGCTGGGCTAAGAACTGTTGGGAGGAGATCCATCCAAAGACCCACAATGTTACATGAAATTTGTGATTCAATTAAGACAAACCTTTATTAAAAGTAAGGCGATCACACAGGGTAGTGGCAGACACAGCTTATTTTAGAGGGGCTTCCCTTGGTCTCCAGAAACCTCATGAGTTATGTGCCAGTAGTCTCAGAGACTACAGGGTAGGTCTCACCAGATCTAGAAACTTTGATTCTTGCCTTAGCCACTGCCCTTTCCAAACTGCGGACTTACTGCTGTTCCTCAAGAGCATACACTAGCAATCTACGCACTTCTCTTTAACCTAATGCCTTCAAACATTGGACTCTCCTTTTTTTGAGCCAAACTTCTTGTAAGGCCAGATTCTTATCCAAGGGCAGCAGCAGGGTGAGTGCCCAAATATTCCTGAATAATATCTCTGCTTCTGATTTCCCAAGTCTGGAAAGCCCATTTCTCCACATCTAAGTAGGTACCTCTGTTCATTTCTATCACAGCACTTATCATTAGTTTTAATTGCATATGTATCTGCTTATTTACATGCTTATTCTTTAACTCTCTCACAAGACTATAGTAGACTACAACCATGTTTTTCCCCCTTATCACTGAGTATGCAATGCCTAGTATAGTGCCTAGCACATAAGTGTTCAATAAATACTCATTCAACAAATGAATGAGCAAGAAACATTCCACTAATTCCAAACGGTTTGGCATAGCTGCAATACAGGGTGGCCATTAAGGAGGACAGGCAGTCACACCTAAAGCACAAGCAACAAAATAAAAAACAAGTGGGACTACACCAAATTAAAAAGCTTCTACACTGCAAAAGAAACCATCAACAAAGTCAAAAGACAACCTGCAGAATGGGAAAAAACATTTGCAAACCATATATCTAGTAAGGGGTTAATATCCAAAATATATAAAGAATTCATACAACTCAAAAGCAAAGCAAAACAAAAAACAAGAACCAAATAACCCAATTAAAAAAATGGGCAATCTGAATAGACATTTTTCCAAAGAAGACATATGAATGGCCAATAGGTACATGAAAAGATGCTCAACATCACCAGCCATTAGGAAAACATAAACTAAAACCACAATGAGATATCACCTCATGCCTGTTAGAACGGACATCATCAAAAAGAGAAGAGATAACAAATGCTGGCGTGGATGTGGAGAAAAGAAAACCCTTGTGCACTGTTGGGAGGAATGTAAATTGGTGCAGTCACTATGGAAAACGTATGGAGGTTCCTTAAAAAATTAAAAATGCAACTACGACATGACCCAGCAATCCCACTTCTGGATATTTATCCAAAAGAATTGAAATCAGGATCTTGAAGAGATATTAGCACTCCCACGTTCACTGCAGCACTATTTGTAACAGTTAAGATGTGGAAACAACATAAAAGTCCACTGACAGATGAAAGGATAAAGAAAATGTGGCATATACATATACTGGAATACTATACAGCCCTAAAAAGGAAATTCTGCAATATGTGAAATCATGAATGAACCTTGAGAGCATTATGCTAAGTGAAACAAGCTAGTCACAGAAAGCCAAATACTGGATGATTCTACTTATATAGGTAGTATCTAAAATAGTCTAATTCCTAGAATCAAAGAGTGGAATGGTGGTTGCCAGAGGCTGAGGGAAGGGAGAAATGGGGAGCTACTAATCAATGGGGATAAAATTTCAGTTGTATTCTTACCACAATAAAATTAAAAACAAAAAAAAGAAGAGTCAGGCAGAAGAAATGAGATGAAGAAAACCCAGAGAGAGGTCTTACTGAGTCTAAGGAGAAAGCTTCAAAGAAGGAGTTCTTAATACTGCTGACAAGAAGCCACATAAGGGGGGCCAGCCCAGTGGCGTAGAGGTTAAGTTTGCGTGTTCCACTTCAGCAGCCCCGGGGTTCACCAGTTCAGATCCTGGGCGCAGACCTAGTCACCACTCATCAAGCCATGCTGAGGCTGCGTCCCACATGGAAGAGCTACAACTCTGCAACCACGATACACAACTACATACTGGGGCTTTGGGGAGAAAAAAGAAAAAGAGGAAGACTGGCAACAATTGTTAGCACAGGGCCAATCTTCCTCAAAAAAAAGAAAAAAGAAAAAAAAAGAAGCCACATAAGGCAAGCACTGAAGAGTGTCAGCTATACTTGGCTACAGTGAGGGCTAGGATGACCTTTCCAGGTCACTGTGGAGTGATACAAGAGAAAGTCAGACAGTACTAGTAGGGTAGAGTATCTGGAAAGTGAGGAAATAGAGGTAGCTGAGTGCAGATAACTGTTTCAAGCAGCTTTATTGACACAATGGGAGGATGATCTTGCTGTACTACTTTGTGGAATAATAAACTTTTCATGTATTCTTTGGGAAAGATTTAGCAGGGATCAACAGTTTCCTTAATCCTAAAATAGACCAAAAAACCCTGGGAAACAAGGCAAAAAAGAACACAAGATGAGTCATTAAAGTTTTAAAAGATGAAATAGATGTATTCAATGAACAGTACTATGAAATTTTCACAGTTGGCAAAACAAGAACAATTATGAGTTGTTACATCGTTAAGGTGACACTCACATGATGTACAGGCTTGAGTGTCTCTGGACAACAAGAGTATCACCAATAACCTAGCAACTGACTGGACACATAGCCCAAACCCACCACTTGCTTGGGAAATCAGATGGTAAAGAAGCCAAAAGCCTCACTCGGGAAGGAACCTTTGATCTCTTTATAACGGGAAATGTTTGGGGGAAAGCACATCCAACACAGGATAACACTGCGATTTAAAAAACTACATTGAATTGCTGTACTTATTTGAAATTAACTTAATACCATTATCCATATTAATATTTTTCCAAGTAACAAAAGGAATATTATAACTTTTCTTTTGTTGCTTTCAGCTAACCTATATTGACAGAAAGACTACTGAGGAGTAATTAAAAAAAACCTTAAAAAGCAAAGGGCCAACGTTTTGAATGAATTTTTCAATTTAAATGTCAATTGCTAGTTATAAAAATTTGAGAGTAAACCCTTAAGAAAACATTCAGTATCTGAAGCAGAGCTGTCCTAAGATAATGCACACAAACCAACATAGTCTATTTAATAAAAATATTTAATGCTGCCAAAAAAGTATAAAAATACAGGAGGAATGGCAGTACAATACAAAGTAGTCTCTCCTAATTTATTTCTTTTACATCTTTCTACATTTCATACACGCATTAAAAAACTTAACAATACATCAAATTAGAGGGTTCTGCAAAGTCTTCTGCTGGTGGTGCTCTTCATTCCCTGGATGTAAAGTTTACTTTGTAAACAGACAAATGTGAGGCAATCTACAGGTTTATCAAGCCTCACTTTAGTTTCCGGAGTGGGCTTCAGGTCTTGCTTTGCACATCAATGGTTCAAAATTTATAGCTGCAGAATATTCTCAAGTCATGAATACTTAGGTGTCTGTCAATCTTGGCCTAAAACATAAAATAAGAAGTCATCTATTCAAGTCATATTTACCAAACACACAGACATACACAGATACACACAAACATAAGAGGACTAACAATGAACTCAAAAGGCAACCGAAAAACATTCCAACATATCACATACAATTACACTTTAAGCGCTTCGCTGTTATCTTGGTAAAACTGCTTAAGTGCTCGATTTTCAAACAGAATTGGTGGTGTGAGGTAGACTCATGTTAAAGCACCATAACTCATACATTTTTCAAGAATTACTATAAATTTTTCAGGTCATCCTGTATTATGCAAGAAATGACCTCCATGTAAGATACTGACAGACAGACAGGTTTAAAAAAAATGTACCCACAACAGTTTAGCAAGATTATATGGTATGTGCTAGACTTACCAATACTTTGGAATTCAATGCAAAAGTCTAATCCAATTTGGACCTCCACTGTATCATACTGCTAAAAATATTATGAATGTAATGTTTGAACATAAAGTTGGCTTATATCTTTAAATCACGGACTGTTAGCAGCATGCTTTTTGTCCTGAAGGTAATACTAATGGTTATAGAAATACAGAACTGAAGTGACACGATTTAAGTTACTATCAATATAAAAGAAAACACAGACATAAAATAATTGACAGATTTATTGTATTTTAATGCCAAAAGTAAAGATAAATCAGAGTTTAAACAAGTGACGGACAGATGAAATAACATTAAAAACTCAACTGCCCTTAAAATAGTTATTTCACAATATTTGCAAATAGCTGAACTTTTGAGGAGGTAAATGCTATTTCCATTCTTCCTCCAACATCCCTTGCTATGACCAAAAAAACCCAAAACCTAAATACTTGTCATTATTGTATCTCCACATATATAAATAGGAAATATAAACCACATCCATATATTTATCCAAAACATTTCGTCAAAAACCTCAAACGCTGCGAACTGGGCTTCTTCTATTGAAGGAAAGAATAACAGCAACAAGCACCTTGGTGTTCTAAATACCCCTCTTCTCTGATTTCCCAGCACTGATAGAGAAATGTCAAGTCACCAAGAAAACACTCTCATCAGATGCCTGTGGGTCACAAAAACTGCTACGGATGCTCACTGCAGGGCTCTACAGAAACCTGAACCAAAGTGGTCGACGGGAAGGGACCTACTGATTCTGATGGCTGCAAGATATATATTTGTTTCCCACACATTCAGAAGTCTGCTCATTAAAACAAAAAAAGTTTAATCCACCAATCAAAGTGAATGAAATAATGGTTTGGTTTAGAGAATATTCTGATATACCAGTGTCTCTCTGGTTCAGTGGTAGTTCAAACCGTTTCACAAAATTTTTTGGAGGGAAAAACTTTGATTTGTTTCACTTAAAAAATAAAGAGAAGGTTACTTTGAATTTTTACAGGTAAAAGTAGTTTTCTAGACATTTGGTTTAAATATTCCATAAAAACAGCCAGTGTGACATAATGGAAAAAGTATGAGGTTGGGGGTTACTGGAATTCTACAGACCGGAGTTTAAATCTTAGGTCTGTCATGTACTAGCTGTGCAATCTTGGGCAAGTTACTTATTCTTTGACCAGTTTTCTTATCTGAAAATAGGGGTAACGTGATGTATCTAGAAGAGATGTTAAGTGGGTTCAATTTAGATTATGTATTTAAACTGACTGGCAGAACTGTAGGTGTTCAACATACACTTTTGTCTTGCCCAGCAGTGTGTTAAAAATACACTTACCAAGGATGAACTATCATCTGTAACAACTAAAAGAACTTGATAGTGTTTTTAAAAATTCACTTACTTTTTTCTTCGTAAATATTATTCTGGGGGATAAGAAAATAAGATGAAATCATTGGAAGTGTTAACTATTTTAGAGATTATTTATTTGCAAGACTGAAAAGACAAATGGGCTTCATTTTAGGAAAAAATATGTTCACTTGAATCATTTTTTGCTGTTTTATTTAACAAGGCAAAAGTAAAATGGGGTCAAACAAATCAAGTGGAATTAGCCATGCCTGGTGCTTTCTCTCAGAAAGCAGCCCTCACACACTGCCAACCATCCTTATGCTGGAAGGGTACTCGGGCTGGCTCATCTTCCCAAGCTGGCTCCATACCTGAAGTCACAGAATGTCAAACTGCATCCAAAGTAGTTTTTGCCAACAGATTTTCACACTATTACTCAAAAGAATCATAAAAATTTCTCTACGATAAGTGAAGTATTACCTTATAGACCAAATCAACTTACCTAGTTTTCCTTTCCTGAATTCATCTAACTCAGAATAACAACTTCTTTTTTATAGTAATTTGAACTATCAACATCATCGTGTCTAAAAAATCTATGCGATATTAGAGCAACAATCAAGAATTGATGATTTTCTTTAAAAAATGGTCTCTATAAAGGAAAAAAATTCCCATGCAATTCTCCTTATAGCTCCCCAAAACATACTATGGAATGGACAGTACTAAAGAAGACTCTGTAAATAATATCCTCACTAAATCCTGTAATTCTCATATTCCATGCTAAATTATAAAACCTATTAAAATAGAAAGAGTTCAAAAGACTGGACTTTTCATTCTCCCAATGGACTGCACAGAGATGGTCAGAGCTCTTTAAAATTTTTTCGTTGTCAGGTTGTTACCAACAAAGACAAAGCTTCTCAAACCAAGTAAAAGCTTCTCGGTTTGATTCGCTGCTTATACTTTGGCAACACTCTGTGACAGAGTAAATAGCATACAACAAGAGAAAAGGATCAGCAATGACAGTGAGGAAAAAATTCTCCCCAAAGAAGTTTCCAAAATCCAGTAGCCAAAGGAGAGAACCATTTCTCTGAAGAATGTTGAGAGAAAGCACTCATGCAGAATTGCTCAATGCTGTTCTTGGAGCAATCTGAATGTGGTAAATATTGAGAAAATTCCTGCTGCTGAGGGAAACGTTAGATAGCCAAATTCATACCATTTTCCTAGAAGGTTTTTCTTCAAAACACTACCCAAGAAAGTGAGTAGCTTTAAATTCCCAAATTAAAAGCTTAAATTCCCAAAACTGGATGAATAATGAAATGGCTATATTATGGCCAGGTACATAGAACATAGCCAATAAGTGTGCAGTATCTATCTGAGGATTCCTGGGTAGAGCAGGCATTGTGGAGCTTACACAAACTGTGTTTCTTCCCACCAAGGCATGTTATCACTTATACATATTGAACGGAAGAAGAGATAGCTAGAATTTCTAACATATCCACTGTTGTAGGGGCTGTTGGTGCTTTTCTCCCACAAACAGTGCTTTGAAGATAGGTACAAGGAAAAATGGAATCAAATCCAGAGAAATGAATTAGGGAAAAGATGAAAGAAACAGGTCAACTCCAGAATAAATCATTCAGGAAATGACCAAGACTTGTATTTTCAGTCAGGAGAACTTAATTTTATTATGTGGTAAAATATTATGCTTCTATTCTTCAAAATTTTATTTATAAGATTTTGTGCCCCTATCATCTAAATTAAGTCAAAGCCAAATAAGGGTTTCTTAAAGGGAAAGAGACTTAATTAGCTGTTGATGTAGACATGAGAACACAGAACAGACATTTCAGCTATGCACTTAGTCCAGACCAGGATCAATGTACCAAGTTCTGACCTTGGCCACCCCGACCCTCTGCTAGCATGTAGCACATTGAGGGATCCACGCCCTTGCTCCATGCTCTCTAGCCCACTCACAAACTCACGTGGACCCATGAGACGAAAAAATAAATCAATGGTTACAGACCATGTGATTCCTAGACTCTTGCCTGAACACAGGAAGAAATGGACGACATACATAACGGCATTAGATTATAATAGACTATATTAAAAAAAAACTCCATAAGATTTGTATCTTAATGTAAAAATCAAGGCGGACTAGATTTTAAAATCTGTACAATAACCAGGCAGGCACTTTGGAAATATAAGTACTCATTAGAGTATATAATGGTGGATAAAAATATTTCTAATATAATCAGATTCTGGCCTGTGTCTATTTACACAGAATCTAGTCAGACATATTTTTCTAAGAGGGAAATGACTTGCAGAAGCTAAGTCTTTCTTTGAAAATAATCTAATTCTAAAATATACTCTATATATGAGACTTTTCAATGATAGCACCATAAAAGAATGTAGAAATATCAAGTCTCAGGTTGATTATGGCTTAAAAATAACACCACCTACTTCAAAACTTTGTTGTGAAGATTAAATAGGATAATATATGAAAAGCACTTAGCACAGTGCTTGGAACAGAGTAAACGATCAATAAATGGTAGCAACCATCACTGTGAATGGATGCTGAAAGCAAAGAAGGAATTGATATAAAAACTGGAGGACTGCTCCAGGTCATAAACTACTTTTTAAACCATGATGTATTTTTTGATTCATCCCATCAATTCTAATTTATTTAAAATAAAGGAACAAGCACAAGCATACATAAAATTAACTTAAGAGTTACAACTCCTTCCTCTGACATACCTGTTAAGCAGAGACATGTATAAAAAAAATTAGCAAGTTTTCACTTTCTTTCTCTTTTTTGTTCATTCCTTGGTAGAAGTATTAATACATGGTGAAATGGACCAAAAAGATAGAAGAGGAAAAGGACAGCCAAATATATAAATTATCCTCTAAACATGAGAAATCGTATTTAATATTGTTCTAAAGTTCTCTAGGTACTTGTACATATCACTTTTTTTAACCCTCTAAGAATTCAGGAAAAGAATACTATTTTTATTTTATATACGGATAAACTAAATATAGAGAATTATATTTTTACATATTATATATATGCAAGCATATCTAAAAATCAGTAGTAGTACAGCATAAAATACTTGGCTAAATTTGGAAATGAATATATAACCAGTTGGTGTAGCCAGAGAAGATGGCATTAAATCAAAGGTTGCTCTCAGTTTATTAGCAGGGACAGGTATGAACACAAATGAAGTAGATATTAATGGAAATATTCTTTCTTGAATATAATACAGCCTCTGGCTTTTTCAAAAATCTCTTTTTCCTCCTTAACTTATTTAAAGAATAATACTACCTCATTAAAGTCAAACTACACAACTGACTTTTAAAATTTGTTATACTTAGAAAATACTATGAAGAACTAAGGATACACAAATTTTATAAAGCTGCAGAGCCCATCACGGGTCGCTAACTTTTCCTCTGGCTGTTACCTGAGAAGGCAGGAGCCATGGCTGTGTCCTTCTCTCTGAGTATCACACTTCATTTAATAAAGGGTCAGGAAGATGACCATGGGCACCACAGCACATTGCCATATATTTTCAATAATTAGTACACGGCACCCACCAAAAATATTATTACTGGTAAAAACTTAACACATTATCCACAAGGATCTACTTGGAGGAGGAAAAATGACTAACACTTGCAGAAGTTCAACAAGTGTTCACTATGCTGAATATGATTTAAAAAATATATCACAACAAACACCATCCAGAAGGACAGAAAGCAGACAAAAAGCAAAGCCAGAATACTGAATCCAATGAAGCACATTCACCCTGCAAAGGGGCAATGTGCAGCATTATCAGCATTTGTTTTGTATAAGAAGTCTCTACCTTTTTGTTTAAAGCAAGGCTATCTTCAACTGGAAATTTAATATGGTCTATTCATATTTGACTTGCAGAGTAATACCATATTTCAGCAAAGATAAATCAAGGCAAATTGGAAAGAAAGACTAAACCAATAATGACCTAAAACGTTAGGGTCTTGCTGCCTGAACACAGGTTTAATGCAGACAGACATAAGAAAACGTCCCTCTTACCTCCTCTCCATTTAAAGGTTACAGGATACAGTAATACTGAATTAGGACACAGGCACAAGTTATACAAATCTTATTTAATATGTAGTACCACCTACATCCTGTTTTCATACTTTCAGCATAATTTAACACATTCAAGAGGCTACTCAATTCAAAATATCTATCTATACCAATGGTTTTCAAACTGTTTGTAAAATTATAACTGCCCCCTTAAAATAATTATCATGCAGAAATCTTATGTAGTATATAAAACAGATAAAGCAGAGACAATCTGGTTGAAAGTAAAGGTTGGTAGCTTGGAGTCCTTCCTACCACCTCTTGGCGACCCCTTAGAAATCCAACAAGCATAGTTTGAAAACCACTGAAATAATGTGATTTCATTATTTCAGCAATTAAATTTATAACAATATTTAAAGCTTATGTTAAACAAGTTAAACACTGAAAGGAATGTTGGGATCTGAAGAAAGCTAGCTCTCAAATGAGCAGTTAAATTCACTAAACAATAGGCTTTAAAAATACCCATGAAGAAGTTAAAGGGACAATGCAAGGTTTGTACATCAACATACTATTTATTGAAGTAGAAAGGACTTGAAAAAATTTTTACTTCAAAACTTCAGTCTAGTAAACTGAAATCATGGATAATAAAATGCTGCTCCTCATTTTTATTTCCTAAATCATGATTATAAATTATAAATTAGGGTAATTACATTGAAATTTTCATGAAAAATAAACAGTATTAATAACGGGCTTTATAGAAACCAATTTCTTTACAAAGTCTTGATCAACTGTTACCTGACTATGCGAGTAAGAAGAATTTTCTTTCAAAGATATTTTTAGGGAAAATTTTTGTTTCTTTGTTTGATTTTCTTTTTAAAATTGGGAAAACTGTAAAACATAAAAGAAATGCAATATATATAGTAAAAATTGCTTATTCGGAGTTCTAACTGCTCATATCAAACTTCTCTTTAGGAAAATGTATCCAGTACAACTGAATCAAGATACAATTTATTTTTTATGTTAACAGATTTTGCAAATTGAGCTTTTAAAAAGTACATTTTAACTACAAAAGTAAGATTAAATAGGTACTTATAAAATATATTTACCCTGAAATGGTTAAGAATATAAAATGTTGATGCCCATACCAATAGTACATTATACATTACACACATTACTTAAAAGTCATTTTCTTTCCAATAATAATTTAGACAAAACCATAATATTTATTGCTTATATCAAGTGCAGGTTAAAATCCAGATAGCCTCCAAAACCAAATCCTTGTGATCAAGGATTTCTCAATCTGGTCAGGTGAAATATTACGCTTAACATGTGTGAATACAGTTGCAAAATGTACCAGTTTTTAACAAGCATTCAAGTCTTTATTTTAGATAGCCGTTTACAGTCTGGGGCAGCGCCCTGAGACGTTGGGCTGGGGACTGAATATATCACTTATCTGGTTGGTGTCTATTCTACTGCACCGTTTTGGGGTATGAGGAGTTTGCTAACAGACAAACCCTTGTGATAGATGCCACACCGTCAGCTACTAGTGCAGAAGCTTGCTGGGCAGAATGAATATTTTATTTATAGAACATTTTGCTGAAAAAACAGTGTCCAGCCAACAAAAGCGCCAACCAAAATGACTGACACAAACCCCATCTTAGTGAGAATAGGTTGCCAATATAACCACCTTTTTCTTTTTCGTTCAGTCTCATTTAGCCTCTGTTTCATCTGCTGCACCTTCTGAGCCGTGTTAGCTTTTCTGTCCTCTCGAACACGTTTCCGTAGAACACTAGGAATAAATAAAAACAAATAAAAGGAAGTGCACAGCAGGACTTAATTACTCTAATACAGAGGACCTCAGCTCAAACACCCGGCCCTCCCACCCGCCCCATTTTTCAACTCATTCAAACACTGGAACACAAAAAGGGAAAAAGCCTCAATATTGTAAATGGTCCAGAGATGTACTGATAATTCAGTGACAATTTTAGGTACAGTTTTATATTAATAAATACTTTTAGTAGAACCTGAAAATAAGCATGGTACTTTCTTTCTTGAAACATGAACTGGTGACTGCCAGTTTTCTCTCTCACTTTTCTTTGCTAACCAGCCAGCAGAAGTGGGAAGACAAGTGGGTCCCCCAGGATCTGATCCCTTTTCATGTTTACATTTTATTTTTTACAAAGGCTCCTGATAAAAGCTTATCTACTTAATATTTCCATGAATATTTTGTGTGCGAGGGCCTATTGCTCTGTTTGTCCATACAATATCTCTAACTCCCATTTTCCTATTCAATATAGAAATTTTGTTCCAATGGAAGCTTTCTGACTCCCAAGATACACAGTTCTACAACACCTTAAAGAAGAATGGCCAACGGCAATACGTAAGTTACTATTTCTTCCCTTTAAAAAAAATCTCACAGAGGGGCCACCCCAGTGGCACAAGCGGTTAAGTGCGCACGCTCCGCTTCAGCGGCCCAGGGTTCACAGGTTGGGAACCCCGGTGCGCACCGGCGCACCACTTGGTAAGCCACGCTGTGGTGGCATCCCATATAAAGTAGAGGAAGATGGGCACAGATGTTAGCCCAGGGCCAGTCTTCCTCAAGAAAAAAAGGGGAGGATTGGCATCGGATGTTAGCTCAGGGCTGGTCCTCACAAAAAAACAAACAAACAAACAAACAAAAAATCTCACAGAGCCAGCCTTGATGGCCCAGTGGTTAACATTCTGTGCATTCTGCTTTGGCAGTCTGGGTTCAGTTCCCGGGCACAGAACCTCACCACTCGTCTGTCAGTAGCCATGCTGTGGTGGCAGCTCACACAGAAGAACTAGGACTTACAACTAGAATATACAACTATGTACTGGGACTTTGGGGAGGCAAAAAAAGGAGAGGAAGATTGGCAACAGATGTTAGCTTGGGGCAAATCTTTCCCAGCAAAAAAAATAAAATAAAAAATAAATTTAAAAAATTAAAAAATCTCAAAAATCCATTTCTTCTTTTCACTTATTGCCTATATTACAGCAAAAACCTAACCAGTTGCCCTGCTTCCAAATTAAACATTATCGCCACAGTAATTTTTCTAAAGAATAGCTCTCATTATAAAGCTTGATAAAAAATCTTGAATACCTTTTCAGGGTCTATTACATTAAGAGCCAACTTTTTTCCTGGCCAAAATGTTTAATCTGAATAATGAGAAACAATCAAAGGAATCCAGATTGTGAGGCATTCTAAAAGGTCTAGAAGAGCTGCAAAAATGCCGTCAAGCAAGGAAAAACAAAAGTGGCGAACAGTTCCAGATTGAAGGAGACTAAAGGATCATGTCAACCAAATACATTCCATGATCCTTGATTAGACCCTGAATTATTTTTTTAAATAGTTATAGAGATTGGGATCATGAAAATGTTCCAAAATTAGATTATGGTGAGGACTACACAACTCTGCAAATACACTAAATCCAATGAACTGTATACTTTAAATGAATGAACTTAATGGTATGTAAATTATAACTCAATAAAGTTATTTTTGAAAAAGCTATAAGGTGGATTTTTTAGACAACTAGAGAAATTTGAATATAGACTGTATATTAGATCATTTTATCAATGTTAAATTTCTTTAGAATACTGGAACCTTCAGACATTGCTGGTGGGAATGTAAAATGATACAGCTGCTGTGGAAAACTGGCAGTTCCTCAAAATGTTAAACAGCTACCATGCACTCCTAGATATATACCCAAGAAAACTGAAAACAGATTTCCACACCAAAACTTTCCAAAATTCTCCTGCTATGCACAACTTTATTCTTGCCCAAATGGTTTTTTGCTGTTCTCCAAATTTGTTCCCCACTCTAAACTAGAAACCTTCTGTTCTCTCTGGTCCTATCATTTTCAATTCTGTTCTTCAATTCTCCCACCTCTTAGCCCCTACAGCCTTCTATTCTTATCTTATGGCACTTAATTTGTAGTAAATAATTTATTTATTTTTTTAAGATTTTATTTATTTATTTATTTTTTCCCCCCAAAGCCCCAGTAGATAGTTGTATGTCATAGCTGCACATCCTTCTAGTTGCTGTACGTGGGACTCGGCCTCAGCATGGCCAGAGAAGTGGTGCGTCGGTGCGCGCCCGGGATCCGAACCCGGGCCACCAGCAGCGGAGCGCGCGCACTTAACCGCTAAGCCACGGGGCCGGCCCTGTAGTAAATAATTTATGTTGCTAATCTGGGTTCTTGTTTTACCCCCCATATTAGCAACCTAGGAACTATATTTTGCTTATCTCTGTATGTCCTATGGTGCTTTCTAATGTCTTTTTCACTTTTATATTACACACAGGTATCTCTGGCTATCTGAACTCTATCTCAATATTTACTATAATGACTTGTAAAAATTATTATCCAGAATTCACTCTATGAACTGAAAATTCACTATAACAAATGTGTGTGTACCTGCCAGTGAAAAAATTTAAGCTGTATTCAAGTGTAGGCAAAGCACATACAAAATACATAAAAGTATACAGAGCTCCCACCCAAGGGGTTAGCCTTCCATGAGTCCATATATTTGTTTCTGCCAGGAGCTTGAGGCCACCAACAACCAGGTTCCAATTTAGATGGAATCTTTACCACATCATTTCATTTTAAATTTTCACTGCAGTACAAAAGACAATTGTATGTTTTATCCAGTGTCGTTTACCATATAAACCCAATGAGTTCAGTGAGTGTGACACGATTATATAATTACCGCTTTAAATACTTTGTTAAATAGGAATTTAAAAGGATTTTTATGATATTTGGAGAAATTGGTTATGGTTTTGGTTGGGCTGAGAACACACAATTTTCCCATTTAAAATAATGGAATAGAAGCTCTTGCTTTCCAAAAAATGTACCATACATGTATTTTCAGGAATGGAATGAATACAAATACCAACGGACGCCATTACTTAGTTTAAGAATGCAATTCCAAAGAAGTAAGGATTATTCTCAATTTGTGATACAATAAAATCTTTTTTTTACCTACTTGGGCCTAAGGAAATTATGTCCATGTGATTACCTGCCAAGTGGGACCTGGCCAAGTTTTCCTATAAGTTTATAAAATTTAGGCCATAAACTGGCAGGGAATGCCTCCTGTGGACCCTTGCCCTTGGAAGATCATGTGGAATTCCTCATGGTGGCACATACAGCAGGCTGCTGCCAATACATGTCTTGACAGGCCTAATTACACCATGCAACACATAGGAGAGGGAGCCGAATGATCTGACTTTTCATTTATCTAAATTGTTCTCCACTCTCAGTGAACTGTGTTTATGCATTCCATTATAATTGAGAACACTGGCTTTCAAACCTTGATGGCAACCTTAAGAAAGAAATATCTCACCATCACAACAGAGTAACTGTACACACACACACATTTATATATGTACACAAAATATATGTAAATATATAGAATTTATATAACGTACATATATAAAAACATGTTAAAATAGTTACAATTTGTGATGCTCATCTATTTTATTCTCTAATTTAAACTCTTAATTGCTATTTTATTGTATTATTTAAAAAATGCTTTTTATAACTCACTAAATTGATTTCATGACTATGGGAATGTGACCTTCAATATGAAAAACACTAATCTGGAGGATAGTTAATGAAAATGAAGAAAATAAAGTATTGTGTCCTACTCCTTTGAAACAAATTCTTTTGATAAGATTTTCTTTTATTAGCATCTCTAATACAAGGCTACAGATCAGCATTAAAATTTATTAGGACTGAACAACAGAATTTTTCAGGGTAATCTTTACTGTACGCTCCTTTACTTTTCTATAACCTTGCTTCCTCAATTAGTCCTCTCTGCTCACAGTCCTTACTTTCCTATTGGGACCCTCCCCATGCTTTCAAACATGCTCTGGTCTCACCTATCCCAGAGGGAAGAAAACAACAACAACATATGTGTACACTGCCTCCCCCCTGACCCGATGAAACCACCTTCTGCAATCACTCTAACTCCTAAGTGGTTTTACTGATCTCCTCTGTACTGCCAAACTTGGACAACGAGTGGTTTACCTCGTTGGGACTGTTAACATGGCTGGTCTGTGTCCTTAAAGATTAAAACTCAACACCTCTGAAATATTAAGGACACCGATTCAATTATCAAGCCTGTTTTCCAATTAATTCCACACATAGTACTAGCCAAAACAACAACAGGAACTCAAGAATCTTATTACTGAAAAAGATAAGGTAATTTAAAATGGTATTATTTCTTGATTTAAAAGTATTACATTTAAGGTGAAAGAAGGAACAAACAACTTTATGCTTTAACTTGTAGTCTAAAACCACCGAAGTCATAAATAAGGAGTAACATTGTTAAGTCATAATAAACTCTTCGATATAATATGTAATAACACATATACTATGCATTGCAATATGTTACCTTTTATAAAATTTCAGGTAATTTTTATATTGGGGAAATACAGAAGTGAAGTTATAACGTATAGGAGATCTTAATGACTTTCATGGCACATCTCAAGATCCCAATGTAACAAACATGATGACAGCATAAAATTATGCACAATAAAAAGCATATTTGACAAAAAGAAAAGAAAAAAAGTCATTCAGATACCTAAGAGAGGAAGTCATTTTGCTAAATGACTCATACCTCAGGATACCAGCTTCCTAATGCCTATGAGATAATTAGAGCCTTAGAAATGTAATTTTTTAAATTTAAAAACTTAATAGGGGCTGGCCCCGTGGCCTGGTGGTGAAGTTTGGTGTGCTCAGCTTCAGTGGCCTGAGTTCGCAGGTTCGGATCCCAGGTGCGGACCTATGCCACTCATTGTTCATGCTGTGGCGGCAACACATGTACAAAATAGAGGAAGACTGGCACAGATGTTAGCTCAAGGCCAATCTTCCTCAAGCAAAAAAAGAGGGAGATTGGCAACAGATGTTAGCTCAGGGTGAATCTTCCTCAGCAAAAAAAAAAAAAAAAAAAAAGAACTTGAATAGTTTATATTCATATGGATTCAAAACTTGAAAAGTATAAAAGGGCATTTTATGTGATTTTTTTGAAAAAGAACTTTTTTTCTTCCAATAATGGAATTAAGTTTAAATATCCATTTAAGTATTTTATAATTTTATTAAAGGCATATTATCAATTATTACATTATAATTATAGTACAAACACTAAATAATTGTACAAACGTCAGGTATTCATACCATTTGTGTTCTACACCATACTACACATTTTAGCACCTACTTATATTTACTTTTGCACTCAATTAGTATTATGTTAAACCATTTTCCAACTGGCTTCTGTCTATAGATATTCTTTTTTTTTGTTTGTTTGTGAGGAAGATCAGCCCTGACCTAACATCCATGCTAATCTTCCTCTTTTTGCTGAGGAAGACCAGCTCTGAGCTAACATCTATTGCCAATCCTCCTCCTTTTTTTTTTTTTCCCCAAAGCCCAGTAGATAGTTGTATGTCATAGTTGCACATCCTTCTAGTTGCTGTATGTGGGACGCGGCCTCAGCATGGCCAGAGGAGCGGTCCGTCGGTGTGTGCCCGGGATCGGGATCCGAACCCGGGCCACCAGTAGTGGAGCATGCGCGCACTTAACTGCTAAGCCACAGGGCTGGCCCAGATATTCAATTCTTAATAGGACTGAAACCTCTTTGAGATCAATGATGTCATCATATACTACTTAAATACTCTTAGGTAATAAATAAATGAATAGTTATATTAATTCAATAAATAAAGGGCCTATATTAGTTCACATCCACTGAACTTATTAAAATAATAAAGTCTCATCTTTGGCATGTTATTGCGGTACCTTTGCAATAACCAAAGCTTACCTCTCGCTGTTCTCCTCCATAGTATCTTGCATTTTAGAGGATAGTTCTGTATATCTGTCACCTGCCAGTTTTTCTTCTTCTAGGCCTATCCTGTTCCCATTGTATTTTTCAGTCATTATTTTGGTTGGTGAATGATCAAAAGCAGGACATAAGTCTTCCTTAGAAAGTTCTTTCCACCGTTTCTAGGTAGGGAAGAGAAATGAAAAACAAATACAAACAATAAAATTTTGGCTTTCCTCAAATAAAAAGCATTTATGAATTGAAATTCTATACGCAAGTTAAGAAAACCCTGTGATGCTAACAGATGAATGAAAAAGAAAAAGGCGTTTTACCATACCACCTCATCTAGAGGTGTCTATTTAAATTCACTTAATATTTATATGCATCTGTATGTACTTGAATATAATCATCTTAATAAAATTTAGTGGACTTTAACCTATTTGAGACAAATTATACTAGGACCTCACTAAAATATTAGTCGTAGTAATATTTTAGCCAAAGCCAGATTTTGCTGGACTCCTAATCCACAGGTATGTAACACTGGAAACAGTGACTAAGATGGCACCTGAATGTGATCTAGTATCTCCTTATTCCTTGCCACTGTCTAGTCTAATGGAGAATCAACAGTGAGATTTCCAAGCAGGTCCCTATGATCCCAGAGGACTTGAATTTGGTTGTCTCTACCAGGTATACTGGCAGCTCCAGGCAGCTAGCCCATCGGGTTAGAGAAAACTCCTCTAGCATGCCTGGACTTTAAAGAAGGCAGGATTCAGGCAAGACAAGGAGAAATTTCATCTTTTTCATCTAAGTAACAAGGGAGACTGTCGTGATTAATGAGATGACACGTGAAAGGGCCTAGTATCATGTCTGGAAAATGTGAGTTTCCTTTGCCCTCACTGCCATCATCCCTAGGGAGAGAGGTAGAGGAAGAAGAGGTACAAAGTATACCTGGGTCCCTGGAAGATGAAAGCAGTGACAAAGTACAGGCCAGAGAGGGAGAAGGCAAGCATAACCTCAGCACAGGGGACCTCTGGCTCTCTAAGTCCTTAAAGGGCTGAGAACATGACCATCCATCTCTCTGCCAATAACCAGAGCAGTAGGGCAGACGGTAGCAAGAGCCGATAGTTTTTTTTTTTTTTTTTAAAGATTTTATTTATTTATTTTTTCCCTCAAAGCCCCAGTAGATAGTTGTATGTCATAGCTGCACATCCTTCCAGTTGCTGCACGTGGGACATGGCCTCAGCACGGCCGGAGAAGCGGTGCGCGTCCGGGATCCGAACCCGGGCAGCCAGCAGCGGAGCGCGAGCACTCAACCGCCAAGCCACAGGGCCGGCCCAAGAGCCGATAGTTTTGATTATGACTTTGACACTGGCGCAAAATGACTTGGTATAGACAGGCGTGGCTATCTTTGAAGATCTGATAGGATCTATCATGGAAGCATGGAGTCTCAGATATAATGAATAAGGGATTCCATAACTTATTGTCTGAGGATTTTAATGATTTTGAACAGAGCTGTAACATGAACAGAGATATAACACTGCAACTTACTCTTTTCTGGAATTTACGGAATGCTCATTCCTTGGAGTTACAATAATGGCATTGTTAAAAACAATGCTTGTATGTTTATATTTTTTAAAAAATCCCTGGAAAATTCATTGATACACTGATAAACTAGTTTCTAACTTGTCTCATTATCATACAACAGAGGAATTAAAAAGAAAAGGTATTTTATCACACTTCACCCTTCCCAAATATGGTTATTTAGTAAATTGTGTAAGTAATGTATCTCCTTTTCTTTTATAGGAGCTGATTCGCAAAAGACCTAGAGAATGTAAAATTCTATAATTGTTATATTTGGAGGACAGTGAGTGGTACAGTTTGGTACAATTTGGCTAGAAGATGAAGAACATCTTGAGCTTGACCCTGAGAGATGAGGCCAGAAAGGAAACAGACCTCAAGAAAAGAAGTCTTTGAAATTAATTTGAGAAACAGTGGGGTGGAACTGAACTCTCCTGAGCAAAGATCTGATAAGATTTACACTATATTCAGAAAGAATATTTTGCAAACACCTAAGAAACTACTATAATGGAACATAAGAGTAAGATGTTTTCACTCTCGATGACTGTGTCAATTCTCTTTCTTCTCCTACTTGAAAGTTTTGTTACTTGGTCCAAACAGCATTTTTTACATTGAAGAAGATACAAGTGGGGAAACAAGATATTCACTAAGCACTTACTATACTCCATACTGTTCTAATGCTTCAAATGTACTAGTCTTTAATCCTCACAAGAACTTTAGGAGGCAGGTAGTACTACTGTCATCATTATATGTCTTTTACAGTTGAGATGGGTTGAGAGAGTTTAACTAACTCGCCCCAGGCTACGCAGCTAATGAACAATAGGGCCAGAATTTTAACCCAAGCAGTCTGGGTTGACTATGCTGTAACCCCTCATGATTACCTCTATTTCTGAAAAGCTCATCAATTTCAGTCACAGGATAGTTTTAAGAAAGAACCCAATAAAAATGTTACATTGTCTCCAGAATTTATGCTGGTCAATTTTTGATGTTTCCATTCTTCACTGAGACCTAGTTACAGCAACTTGGCCTTATACTTGGACAAAACTCAAAAACGTCAATAAATGAGAACATGCCAAAAATCAAGTCTCACTGGATCACTTCCCAGAATACGCAATAAATTCAGTCTGTCAACAAGAAAAGCACTCAGCAAAGAGGGAGAAAAAAACAGAGATATTTAATGCTAGCGAATCAAAAAAAAAAAAGCAACGTCATTTTGTCATGTCCTTGGGCAGCAAACTCACTCTACTTCGCCTTCCCTGTGACACACAAGCAAGCAGGCACTCCAAAGTCACCTGCCTTGGCTTGTCACTGCTGACTGGTAAAGCCAAGGAAGCAAAATTACTTTCAGCTACAATCTCGTTCAAGCTCTCATTTTGCGGCCCAGAACACAGCTGTCCAGACCAAGAGTTTTTTTTATCTTTCTTTCTAATTCTATACTCATGTTGCACCCCACTCTCCCGCCTGTCATATGCTATGAGCAACGCACCAGGCACTGCCTGCAACCTCACTCCACCCATTTCTCACTGAAGAAAGCCCCTTGGAGGAGCAGTCAAGTGGTGTAATTAAACTTGAAACCCAATGTAATTTGTTAAAAGTATATCGTTTACTTAATACTTTATTAATAGCGTCAAATTACCAGCTAGAGATCTTACAACATCAATTCTGAATTGCCAAATTGGATTATTTACTCTGCGAGGTTTACTGTCATCACTGATACCGGGAACGTGCTAATAAATATGTGGTAATACCAGACACAACATTGCGTATTTATGCCTGACTTTGTGCCAAGAAAGATGTAAGGTAAATGATATCACTGTCGGAGACAACTGGAAATTATCTATATTTATCTAGGTAGATCAAGGTCATTGGAGATTTCTTTAAAGAATATATGCTATAGGATTATAATTACATACATACATTTACTGATTTTAGATACATGCACTTCAGATATAAATATTAACAGCTCTCCTTCGTCCCAACAGGTTCTAAATCACATTATATCCACGTATGCCAGAAAAATTCACAGAAAAACTAACAGAAAACTATATCCAATAATGAAAATATCACTCACATCATATAAATCTAAGTTAACACTGAAGGTGAAGACAGATGTCCCCTTTAGGAAAAAGTACCAGAGATGAAGAATTACAGGGGTCGGGTGCCACTGAAAAGACAGCTGTCTGGAGACAAAAAGGTTCAGGAAGTGCCCTCCCCAACCCCTGCCGTCGTGCTCACACCAGAAAGAAGCTTCCTTCTTTCTTCTTGCAAATATTAATTTTTCCCAAAAGTTAGAGGCAAAGAGGTGGAGGTAGATGTATGGAAAGAAAAAAGAATCTTTTGATAAACTGGCTATCACATCTTTGTATGTCAAATGAGATACTTTTATGGGCTACAGTTATATTCATGCAGTTTGGGGTTTCTACATTAACAAAGTAAGTTTCAATCTTTGTAACAGTAAACTTTTATGATTTAAGATTTCAGGGAACTATTTCTCTTAGATTTCTATTCTAAGCTAAGGTTCTAGTACAGCACTGTCCAATGAAATATAATGTGAGCCATATATATAATTTAAAATGTCTAGCAGCCATATTAAAAAAAGATGAATTTTAACAATGTTCTATTTAACTCAATATTTAAAAAATATTGTCATTTGAACATATATTCAATATTTTTTAAATTATTGAGATATTTTACACTTTTTCTCCCTGTATTTTCATCTTCAAAATCTGATATGTATCTTACACTTGAAGCAGATCTCGAGTCAGACTAGCCATATTTCAAGTACTCAACAGCCCATGTGGTTAATGGCTATGGTACTGGACAGTGGCATTCTAGGAAGAGAAAAATATCTATGTAAAGTAAACAAACCCGTATAAATACACATTCCTGGAAGAATACATACATGCCAAAATGGTTACATAATTTGGGGTGGGTGAGTTAAAAGGACTTCGATATACTTCCACATCTTTTGAGCTGTTTTACACTCAACATGTACTCATTATTTTTTTATAATAAAGAAAATTCACGGCACCACATAAATTATTAGAGACTTGCTAGGATCATTTCTGTGGAAACTGAGCCCTCCGAATGGGTAACAGGCTTTTCTGATCCTGAGCACCTGAAAAATACAGACACATTTCCAACGTATTATCTGGAACAGGAGCAGAGAATGCCTTGGGTTTGAACAGGGTGCTAAGATAAACTGAGAATAAACTGAGAATCTGATGGCTACACCATACCAGATCAATTGGGACAGAAAAAATTCTCCCAAGCCACAGACTGCACTGTCATAATAATAAAGACCACAAAAAAGTATGCCCATAAAACTCATCTCTGTAGTGAAAAAGATCCTCAAAGTACGTACGTATATGTTCTAAAACTAAAGAAACAAAACTAGAAAAAAATTTAAAGTGGAGGGAGGAATACTATCCAAAGAATAGCATACTTTCCCTACAATTACTCAGTCTGTAAGAACAACCAGGAAATAAGCACTGAATGGCAAATAGTGAAGGTACACAAGTGTGGGGGAAAGTGTGATATAACTACTTAACTTTTTTTAAATTCCACATTTAAACCAGTAGAAGACCACTGAGACAAAAAAAGAGAGACTTTCCTAATCTTAAACGTTTGAGATAACTTTTACTTCTCCTAAATCACACTGTTCATTGCCAAGCAAACCCAATGCTGACTCCAGCAAACCCAATGCTCCCAAAGTCAGATTTATGAAGTAGGGTCTCCTGTTTTGTAGGCTTAATCTTCCACATACTGAGTATTTTACTGACTGATGGCATCGAGTAACCTAATGTCTCTCCTCATTAAAAATTATTCTTTAATTCTATGTAAAGATTTGAAAAAAATTTTCTAATAAAACTTAAAAATTTTATTGATAAATATAATAATTTGTCTTGAATAGTTAAAATAACACCAACAATCAGAACAAAAATGTTAGCTACTGGTAAGCAAAATCACTTAAGAATATATTAACATGTGTTTGAAATCTATACAACACAACACATAATTCCATTATGACAGATGGTCTGATCTAAGTTATAAAAGAAGGCTTATTCAGAATATTCCTGTTTTGGCTAGTACTCACAGAAATTAAAGGGCTAGTAAATGTGTTCATATAAGAGAAATACACAGATTCTATCTACTTATATCCAACACTATGTGATTATATCAGACAAGAAATGGGGGTCTGTTGTTATTTGTTTCTATTTTACATTTTATGTTAGTATATAACACAGATTTCTGATAATCAGTCTTTGAACTTACCTTTGTAAATGTGGAATAAAAATATCTTCATGAGAACAAAGCCAAAACCAGAGAAAATATAACATTCTACTGGAATTTCATTATGTTTGCCGTAAGTACTCAAGTTGTTCATTGTTATAAAATGAAGTATCTGTTATATAAACTAAGTATTCTATAATACCAGGTCAAGTTTTTCATGGGGTAAAAGTACCTAAATTTTCTGGTTTATTTTAATGATTAAATGCTTAAAACCTCTTTACATAAAAATTTCACTTTCTTTAATGAAATCTTGTTCCCACTAGGGCTTTTGAGTAAAGGCAGGATTTAACACAAGGCTGAGGTATATATGAGGAAGTAAGCTTAAATTTTACAATTTTAAGACAGCCAGCTGGATTTACTACATTAATATAAATATGCTTTTCAGAAGGGAGAAGATCAGTGCTTCCATGGAGTGCTGTTATTTGATGCTAATCATATTTAATACACAGGTATTATTTTTCCCCTAAAAAAGTTTACCTGTATATTTGAATCTCCCTTTATAAATTTTGCTCCTTCTATTATAGTCATATATGAAAATCTGAGTTGATCTGGTGTCTGAATAAGTCCCATTCGATATTTTCTCATATTC
This sequence comes from Diceros bicornis minor, assembly GCF_020826845.1. NCBI lineage: Eukaryota > Metazoa > Chordata > Mammalia > Perissodactyla > Rhinocerotidae > Diceros > Diceros bicornis. The sequence goes on along the minus strand of NC_080755.1, from coordinate 10,741,344 downwards.
AGTAACAGCTGTTTAATGTTAATATCATCTCCTTTTTCCATCTGCAAGAAAGGTAAAAATTATTCAAGCCTTTTGTTGTTAGAGTCCAGGAAAGAGAAGCAATACAAGATAACTGCTAAGAGTTTGCTATGTGCTGTGTTCCTCCTCAAGAACAAGGATAAGCTACCTTGCAGCTATAACTCTTTATGTACTAGACAGCCATCTCAATCCATCCATACTCCCCACACTTCAACTGTTCAAGTAGTAGATGGAGGACTTCTCTGGTCCTTTAGCTGATTCACAATTGATTCCAAACCAATCACAGTAATCTCATTCACTTTGGCCAGCGTTTGGTCTAAGGAAGGATTTATGACCAGTTCTGGCTTACATAAGGATAAATCCACTGAGATTAGTGCTTTTATCTTTGAGGAAGATTGGCCCTGAGCTAACATCTATTGCCAATCCTTCTCCTTTTTTCTCCCCAAAGCCCCACTAGATAGTTGTATGTCACAGTTGTACATCTTTCTAGTTGCTCTATGTGGGACGCGGCCTCAGCATGGCTTGATGAGTGGTGCCTAGGTCGGAGCCCAGGATCCGAACCAGTGAACCCTGGGCCGCCGAAGTGGACCGTGTGAACTTAACCGCTACACCACCGCACCCGCCCCAAGTGCTTTTTAAAGAAAGGTTTTAGCAGGAATAAATCTTTTTGCCCTGTGCTCTTCCACCTTTGTGTCTGTGTAGAGCAGCCATCTAAAGACGGTGGAGAAGAAAGCAAGAGCCTGATCCACAATGACACTGTGGAGCCACTGCACCAGTCCTGGACTACTGATCTGGTACTATAACCACAATACCCCCCACCCCAAATGAAAAAGAAAACAGTTGTTGAAGTTATGTTTGGTAGGGAACAGGCACAAACACAAAATCCAGTTTTAATATTCACCATTAAAAAAGTAGAAACTAGAGTTTTTAAACATGTCAAAGTTCACTTTAATGTAACCCAATTTTTGATTGAAGTATATTATATATAGGCAGAGTGGTAAGAATACAGTAGATATGTTAAGACTCAACCATTCCTATATCCCAGAAGCACCCTACACCCCAAGGAAGGTAAAATGGACATCCTAAAAAGAGAAAAGGCATAGACCTGTATCCGGTCTGGGGCTGGGAATGGGTTGGTGAAGAAAGAATACAGCCCTTGAGGGTACAGATAGGAATCTCAGGGGAATAATAACAATACTAAAATTTATCGAGTGCTTAGAAATTACCAGGGACTCTTCTAAGTGTTCTAAATGTATTAATTCATTTAATTCTCACAACATCCCTGTGAGGAAAATACTATCATTATCCTTAGTTTGTAAATAAAGAAATTAAGCCAGACAAATGAAGTGCTTGTCTGAGGAGGAAGGAATTCAATATTACATATCAATTTATATTTGAAGAATAAGGGGAGGGGAAGGACCTATTATTTCCGTAATATAAAGCTACCACAAAAAAAAATAAGTTTTCTTGGAGATCTCTAGAATTATCTTGAACAAAGCTCCACCAGTCACAAATAAGAGGCAGTTGAAAGGATGTAAATGAGATTTTTAGATTTTTCCAAAAAATGGCAGATGGTTAAGTCTGAAAAACACAGTTTTGGGATACTGACATTAGAGCTTACTTCTGTCAGTGGAAACAATAAACAAAGTAAACAAGACTAAAATTAAATGATAAGAAGCACTTACCAGAATAAGACAGGTATCTACTAGAGAAAAGGTGCCTGACCGCCCAATGCCTGCACTACAGTGGATCACTGCAGGCCCATGTTCAGGATTCAAGGAACCAGATTCTCTCACTTTAAATAAGAAATTGAGAAATGAAGCTGGTGATTCAGGGACTCCAAAATCTGGCCAGGTAGTATAATGAAAGTGAGATATTGTTCTGGTTTCACCACTCTAAAAAAGTGAAAATCAAAGGGGAAAAGTTAGTTCTAATTTTTTCTTTTACAAAAACTACTTCAGAAAGATTAAGTGTTTTGTGTAACACTTTTAATCTTTATGGACTTTTTGTACCATGATTTTTCATTTGGTTTTTGATAATCACTTATACGAGTTTGGAAAGATTTTCGTTAGGAGAATTTGGAATATATTAATAATAGCTAACACTATTATAACACTTACTATTTTGCAAGCAGGTTCTAAGCTTTTTATATACTGCTACAACCCATACAACGATCTTATTAAAATCCACTTTCCAGATGAGAAAACTGAGGCAGAAGGTTAATTAATTTACCCAAGGTCACACATTCAGAAAATGGCAGAGCCAGGATTTGAAGAAGCAGTCTGGTGCAGCATTTGGGTTTTTAACCACTAACCTGCCATACATCCTGCCAATATTTTCTTTAATTCATACCTCATGATGAGTGGATTCTTTTTTTTCCCTATTTTTAAAAATTTCTACCAGTGTAATTTTACATTCTTCAATGGTTTCCTTTTTAGGAATTCTAAAATTTTTTTAGACATAATCTTTCCCATTATATGAGTTATCTTTTAGATTCTGCTACACACGCACAGAGGAGCAACTCAAGAATTAATTTAAAGAAACAATCTTTACATTTTTAATTGAAATTGCTTTTCTAATTGCCGCTTTTCTCCATGGGAATAATTTCCAGTCCTAAAACTGTTTATATGCTTTTGCTGATGTGCTAAAATGGTTTACCAACATGCTAAATGTTTCCTGTCTCTTAAAGCCTGCCTGGCATTCACTAGCACTTCCTGGATATGCCTGATGATCTTTATTTCTGACTAACTCATTATGAAAATGTTCTTTAGCTTTTGCCAACTGCCTTTTGCCCCAAGAAGCACTGCTGTACCTTACTCTTCATTTCTGTAAATGAAGGAGTAATCCTCTAATATATCTTTGCACGATTTTTCAGTTTTATTATAGGACTTTTTTTGGAGGGAAGAGATACTGGGGCCCAGGGCAGGCCACTCCAAAATATCCCACAATAGCATATTGATTATTTTGAATTAAAATACTTGAGAAGCAGCCAATACGAAAAAAGGCATTTTGACACTCTTCTCTGTTCCCCCTGAAAGCAAGAAATAAATCTCCCAATAAATCTCCCACGTGAAAGGTGCTCTCCCTGCATCCTTATCATGAGAGCTAGGAAATTCAGGGCTGAGAAGCCTACATAAACAAATCTTGCTAATTTACTACTTCAAGCTTAAACTCTGCTTAAATTCCTCACTAATTACATACCCCAAACCTAAGTTTCTTTGTCCTGTCATTCCTTAGAAACTTATTGTTTCTTTGTATAAAAGATACATATACTGCCTGCTTTGTTCACTTTCCAAGCATCATTTCTTTATGATCTCCAATATGTACATATTAAACTGGGGTTTTCTCTTGTTAATCTGGTCTTGCGTCAATTTTATTATTAGTCCAACCATAAGAACACAAGGATAGATGGAAGGAATTTCCCCCTCCCTAACAGAGACATAGAAGCAACATAAAAAAAAATGATATTTTTAATGATTACCAGCTAGAGACTATTATTATAGCATCCTGCTTTCAATACAAATTTTCAAAATTAAAGTTAGCTTTCACTTTTTAAAAATAAATTTTCCTTTTTTTCAGCAGAAATTAAGACTCCTAAGTCCTAGATTCGATTATATGAGGTATAACACTGAACAAAACAGTGCAGATATTTAAAAAAAAATTTTTAATTATATTTTTAGTGACTAATTTTTCTTATCATCCAGCTTTCAAAATTCCAAATACACTGTGATCCAAAGGTTCTCAAGATACTGAAGATACTAGAAATTAAAATGTTAGAAATTAAAATGATCATTGTGATTACTAGATTTCAAAACATTTCCTTTTAAATTCCAAATTAAGTATGCTAAGTGGAAGAAGCCAGACTCTAAAGGCTACATACCTTACGATTCCATTTATATGACAGTCTGGAAAAGGCAAAATTATAGGAATAGAAACCAGCTCAGTGCTTGCCAGGAGCTAGGAGTAGGGAGTAGGGAGGACTGTACACAAAGGCAGCATGAGGAAATTTTGGGGGGTGATAGAACTGTTCTGTATCTTGATGGGAGGGAGTTACACCACTAAATACATTGTCAAAACTCACAGACTGTACACCAAAAAGACTGTCTCTTACTGTATGTAAAAAAGGGAGTTAAACTTACTGTATTAAAAAAAGGTATTTAAAACATTCCAAATTAAGAAGGCTAAACTGTAGTTTCCTTTTACAAAGCCATAAATGGACAGGTAACAACACAATACCAACATAGGAATGGGCTAAACAGGCTGGTCCCTAACTAGCCCCGGGGTATAGTTAACTCAAAGTCACATTTTCTTTTAAATGAGGTCTAAGTTTCCAGTAGGTGTTTTAACTCCTTTTTTCCCCTGACAACCACCCTGCTGTGTTCATCAGCCTCCATGCAGTGCTACCACGTACAGCAGGGCCCATGTGAGCCTGAACCAAGTCCTGCTGGAGCTCCCAGGTCTGGGAGGGGTGGTGCCAGGACCCTGCTTAAGCGCAAGCTGCGCTCCCTAGGGTGTGGCTCAGGGTTCCTACAAGGCTGTGTGCTCAATTATTGCATCACTTCCTGGCTCAAAACCTATGGTTACCCCATAACCCTGAGCGACTGCTTGCTTTTTCTTTGCTTGTATAATTTTAGCTCAAGACTAGTGGTCTCTTGATTTTTTTCAAATTCAGGTCATGCTGTCTGGGATACTCAAAGCCAGTTCCCAGAAATTCTCATGTCTGTTTGCATAATACAGTCTTCTCCACTAATAGATTTTTGAAAATCAGTCTTTTTCTTTCCCTACAGGACCAGACTGAAGAACTTCTAGAGAGTGTAGTTTTTATTAATTCACTCCTACTGAAACAAGATTCAAAAAACAGAGCTCACAAAAATCATAATTCCCAAAGGACCACATAAGTAATAAGATTCATTTTTACTACTGTGGTATAAATGAAATGTTTATATACATGATTGGACCCCTTTTCCCTCTTTATCATGCTGGAAAAAAAAAATGAGAGGAGAAAAAAGGGTTGCCAAAGGATAGAAAACTGAAACAAAATTCATCTTTATACCAGACAAGCCCTACATTTAGACGTTACAATTTTTGACAAACTCCTTCTTTCAAAACTGTGGAAGCACCCTCTCCTTCTCCTACGTCACCAAGTCACACCAGTTCTCCTTCTGTGAGGCCCAGTCGGTACCTTCCATCCCTTTCCCACTGCTGCACCTCACATCTCACGCATACCGGGCTGCTTTCACAATTGCACGGCTTTCTGCATCTCTGGCCACTCAGCACATGCTGGCCAAGTTTTCTTTATAAAATGCTGCATTATGTATACCAAACTCCGCACAAGAATGTCGTTCTTTTTAAGGCAAAATCTCATTTACATTTTTTGAAGGAGAATTCAAATTTAAGGTCTTTGAATAAGGATATCAAGCTCATTATATATGGATTCACAGTCATATAATCTATGAATGGAGGAGGTATAAGACAATGGGGAGCTTTAGGCTTATGGCAATTTAAGTGTATGCTGTCTAAAGCCATTCAAATTCAAGTTAACTATTATTATTATTATAAATATATTTAAGAAGTTTATAAATTTTCTAACTATTATAAAAAATCTATACAGCTCTATGGCCCCAGGCCCAGTTATTGTCACACTTTAGGCATATATAGAAGGTAGCAAGATTATGTTTCCAAAAGACTTTCATAAGCCTCAGTTTTGTCATCCTTAAATGGGGTTAAAAATAGTTCTTACCTTATAAGGCTACTGTGAAGAATAAATAAAATAACGAATGTGAAGTGCCTAATACATGCCTGCACATGGTAAATGCTTAACAGATTATACTCACTAATTGCCTTTATTTTAGCCCCTAATAAGCTCCAATCAATTGTAAGCCTCTCCACATTTTTCAATCTCTTCATTTAATATTTCCTCTATACCTGAAGAGTAGCAACCCTACTCTTTTGTCAACCCTATCTCCTAAACACAGATTTAATACATCAAATCTGTACCCTCTATGTCATTGCCTTAGTTCAGTCCCTCATCAATTTTTGCCAGGATCATTATATTGTCCATATTAAATTGCTATTGTAATTCATTTTGAAAGACAAACAAAACTCACCAGGTCAGGAGGAGAGGAGAGTGACAGGAATAGTTAGGCATGGGGCTTGCATTCTAAACAGACAGAAAAACAATATGCAGATGCATGGGCCCCCAAGGAACAACCTATTTGAGAAGTGTGAGTGTTTTGGCAAAAACAAATCATGAGTGCCTGAAGGAAAGGAAGGCAGACAGGGAGGCAAAGACCAGGCTGGGCTGGGTCATGGACTTCTGCACTGGCCCTGGAAGGATTCTCTGGAGCATGGTGGAAGGATCATGCCTGTGTTTTACAACAACCGCTCAGGTGCAGTGTGGTTGACAATGTACTCGGTGCAACTGCAGAGGGGAGGACAAAGGCAAAAGTAAGGACCCTGCCAAGGGGGAGTTGAAAATCTTACTATGGAGTAAAAATAGAGACATACACAAGTATTGAACAAGCCAGTAAAATGGTAAAATTTAAATTACGGAGAGAAGTGCAAGAAGTTCATAGCTGGTAGGAATAAATGCATCAAAGATATAGTAAGAAAGACCTAAGTAAGAAATGGGGCACAAGGTGGTACTGAAGGATGTGTAGGACATAAATAGGTGTAAAAAAGAGGAGGACATTCCAGGTGGGAGAAACTGTTTAAACTATTTTGAATCAAATCCCAGCTGAGCATCATAATAATTAGGCACTCATCCTGTTTTGGGCAGATCTACAGGGACAGAGAAATAGAAGGCAGTCAGCATTACAACAGTATTCCTGGAACTAGATAAACATAAAGCCCGCCAACAATATTACGGAAAATAGCGAAGGGCAACTAACAAGAAAAACCTTAAAGACAAGTAAGTACTCTAGATGTCCTTATATTTAAAAAGCACCTCAAAACTATCTCCACAGCTTCAGCCGCAGGGCCCACCTTAAGAGCAGAGATGGACTCTTCATTCAGAGGCCAAAGTTCAAGCTCTGAGCACTAATCAAGACACTAGAAAGGGCTGCCGGTATGTAGCTTTACTACTCCATTAGGCTGGAGGTCTCTCAAAGAGGAGTGCCTGCAGAGACGACAGCTTTGGCCCCAGATCTGTTAATAGCTACAAGCCAGACTCCTTTAGAAGGAAACTGGTTCTCTGCACCTCAGGAATCTCAACAAAGGTCTGCAGGTGAGGTTGGCTATCACTCCCCAAGTTCATCACCACCTTCTCTCGCCCCCTCAAGCTGTTCTTTTTCAACTGCCCTCGCTCCTGCAGTCCCTCCCAATTCATTAATATTACACAGGAAACAGATACACAGAGCTAAAACTAATAATTGTGGATCCTACAATGAGTCGCAGGCACTGGTATAGTATTAAATCACTTGATCCTTATACCAACCCTGAGGTAGGTATGTCATTATCCTCATTTTGTAGATGAGAAAGCTGAGGCTAAGAGGTTAAGTAATGGGACCAATCACACAGCCAAGAGTGTACAGTTGGGATTTAAATTCAGGCGCTCTGGTTCCAGAGTCTAAATACTTAACCAAATGCAATTCTGCCTCTTATACTCAAATGCTACTTTATTCTTCTAACATTCCTAGTTCTTACTTAAGACTGTAAAGTAGAACATAAACAAACTGTTGCTGTTTAATTATGGTGGACTCCGAGCTCAGGCCAGTAGGAAATCACACAGTTGCTAGTGTGGGAGATCAAGATTTGGCCACCCTGAAATATATCTCTTTACCTTGATTGTTTTCTCTGAGGGACATTTGACCTCCCCCACTAACTGCCTAAAGAATTTGACATGGTGGCTCCTTCCTGGAACAGATCTTCTATCATGATGGCTGTAATGATAATGTAAAATAGATGTTACAATGGGAGGGGCACCAAGCCCCTTTTATCAAAAAACTCTATCTCTCCCTGACCACATTATCTATAGATGACCCTGAAAAGAATTGTCTTCCTGGCCTCTGAAGTCCCAGACCACTACCCACCCCCAACACATTCCTTGCCTTTAGCTGCAATACTTAAGCAAGCAGCTTAGACAGAGGGACGAGTTGCTCATTTCTGAGTTTCTCCCATGTACACATGTTATTAAACTTGGTATTATTTTCTCCTGCTAACCTGTCTTGTTAATTATTTAGCCAGCCATAAGAACCTTAAGGAAAAGGGCAGAGGGGGATTCTCCCTCTTCCGACACTAGCAACGAAAACATGGTGGTTGGCCAGCTTACATGGCGGCCTCAACTTCAAAAAGATGCTTTAGAACCAAGAATCTTCCTTTACAACAATTAGCATCTTTTTCAAAAGACTTAGCCCCATGTCACTAGAAATTAGGAGATCTGGATTTGAGTTCTGAGTCACTTATTACCCAAGTAGTCTATTTGTGGAAAAAATCCTATCACCTAATGGATTTTTAGGGCTTTTTTTTTTTTAACTATGAAACACAGGGATATTAAGTTTATCTACATTACAAGAAGACTGTGGATCAAAAGATATATATGTGAAAGTGCTTTGCAAATTGATAAACAAAACACAAAAGTCATTCTATTTTCCTATTATTTGAGGTATAATCAACTCTCAATTAGAAGAGATTTCAGAAACAGGAAAAACATCTATGCCCTTCTCCATCTAAATAAATTTTAATGCCATAAGCAGATGAGGTACCTGGCATAAATAGCAAGAGAAGATGATTCAGAGAACCACGAGAAGTCTATGGAAATGCAGTTCTGTTTCTGGGAATGAGCACTGTACAATCCACTACCAAATAGTTGTGCATGTATCTCAATGCAGCTTAAGACATATGTAAATGGAATAGTTGGTGCAAAATAAATACAGTAAGGGAAATTTATAAATAAGTCTAAGCCTTGTAGTTCTCAACCCTGAGCCTTCTTAGATGATCTAAGAGATTACATAATAAGCTTAGTTAGGGATGTCATGGGAAGCTGGATCTGGACATTAAGCACACAGTATGCACCTGTGCTTACAGTATGCAATAAAAAACAGAGATCAGGGGCTGGCCCCGTGGCTTAGCGGTTAAGTGCGCGCGCTCCGCTACTGGCGGCCTGGGTTCGGATCCCGGGCGCGCACCGACGCACCGCTTCTCTGGCCATGCTGAGGCTGCGTCCCACATACAGCAACTAGAAGGATGTGAAACTATGACATACAACAATCTACTGGGGCTTTGGGGGGAGAAAAGGAGGAGAATTGGCAATAGATGTTAGCTCAGAGCCAGTCTTCCTCAGCGAAAAGAGGAGGATTAGCATGGATGTTAGCTCAGGGCTGATCTTCCGCAGGAAAAAAAAAAAAAAACAGAGATCAACCATAAAAGGTATTTCTACATATCTAAAACGTCCTTGGGGGGCTGGCCCGGTGGCGTAGCGGTTAAGTGCGGACGCTCTGCTTTGGCAGCCCAAGGTTCGCAAGTTCAGATCCCGAGTGCGGACCGATGCACGGCTTGTTAAGCCATGCTGTGGCGGCGTTCCATATAAAGTAGAGGAAGATGGGCACGGACGTTAGCCCAGGGCCAATCTTCCTCAGCAAAAAGAGGAGGACTGGCATCAGATGTTAGCTCAGGGCTAATCTTCCTCAAAAAAAATAAAAATAAAAAATAAAAAGTCCTTATATATATCCCTTCTCTTTTCTATAAAGCTTTTATTTGGTTGTTAACAATTACATTAATCACTTAATTCACTTATTAGTTAAGTAAAACAGTATCTCACTTTATAGACTAGATATATTCCTGAGGTCATTTTTTAACACTTTCCTATTTTCTAGTTTTCCTAGATTCTAAAGCACCTCAGAATCACTCTCATTTCATATTTTCTAGTTATTCTAATTATAACACAAAGAAGGCAAAAGAGGTAAGTGGCAAAAGGGGGAGAAATGTCTTGATCCCCAGCTTGACAACAGCAGGCTCACAATCCACCATGTACATGTATCTCAATCAAGCACCAAAGAACAATTATATTTCTGGAAAAAATCCAAGTAAATGTTTTTGAAACCATATGCTAAATTTATTTCACCATTTTACCCAGTTCAATGAGGACAAATTTCTGAGTGGTGAATTACTTGAATTAACAACATTCCAGTAAGTTATTTTCTTAAATAGCTTGCTACTCTCAACAGTAGTAAGTACGAGGAGTAAGTTTACTGGGTGCCTACACTGTGTCAGGTGCTTTGCATGCACATCTACATTGATCTCCACAACAGCCCTGAAAGGGCTGTATTATAATCTCCATTTTACAGACGAAGAAAGGCGTAGGGAGGTTGAGGAATGGATTCCAAGGACACGTCTACTAAGTAGCAGGGCTGGGACTTGAATCCAGGTTGGCCTGATTCTAAAATCCTCTCTCTTAATTCTCAAAGTAATTTTAATAAATTATTTTTAATCCTCAAATATCAACCTCAGCTTTGAAATTCTTACTTTCTAGGGTTTCTTGAAAGTCCTCAGAGAGCTAACATACATAGGAACACAATCTAAAAACAAATGGTTATGACTATACACTATTATAGATATTATCAAAATGTCTGTGTTGCCCCAAGCTTCAAATCTAACAACAAAGAATATTCTTAAAATAATCATACAAAGTCCAATCTTTTGGGCATGAAAAGTCTTACATTGATATTTTCTAATTGCAGTAGATGTACTGTATAATATGACTTCACATCTTCTGACAAGAACTTCACACTGAATCCTGTTTCTTTATACAGCATCTCTCGGTCGTCTTTTGTTGGCCAGTACTGTGCACATTTAACCTAAATTTAAGAATATGTATATGATTTTTTTTTAGTTTATAGACATTATGAAACCATAAAAAGTTGGAAAACAAACCACACACATACAAGCTATATTTTTCAAGTACCCAAATCTAAGAACAGTCACCCTATATTTGATGTTTAATGTATTTTGATAAGACTGACGTTCTATCAAAGCAGGGTTATAAAATGTTCCTATAACTTATACACTAAAAAAGACTGATGTTCTATCAAAGCAGGGTTATAAAATGTTCCTATAACTTATACACTAAACATAGATACCATATTCATAAAACAAAAATGAATTTGTTATTTCTAAAGCATGATAACCTATATTATGACACCATACTGGCATTCACTTCATGTTTCTATAGGTATCAAATTCTTGCAAGAATCTAATATTCAAACAGTACTGAAAAGGCTTTCTTTTACAAGTATTTTCCACAAATACCTATGAATTTGCTACTAAATACTAGAAATATCTAGAAATAACACCGCATATTCACTTACTAAAATTTAGTCAGGAGAGATGCAGAAGATAAGCCCCCTTTACCTAGAGTTGTGACATTCTGGCAGAAGTGAAATGGAATTCATTATTTGTGACAATAAAAGCATATTCCCCAAAGCCAAATTATGAAGCCAGCAGACTGAATGAGATAGTGTTTCATTAGGAAAAAACACCAGGAAAACATCCTTGTAAAATATGGCCATTTCTCCTTTTCGAAATAACAAATAGCTATAAATAACAAACAATAAAAATGCTTCCAGACCAAATGAATACTATGAGCTAATAATTCAAAATGTGCTCAAAAATATTTTAAAAACGATACAAGAAGTGAAAAAGCATAAATGAGAAATTAGAACAACTCAGAAATGAGGTGACAGAACATAGCCAAGAATTAAAAATAAGAGAACACATCATTTCAGAAATGAAAACTAATTAAACTAACAGAACAGAGGCATGAATAAACACAACAGACAATGCCTTAAGAGGAAAAGGAGGAAATTTTTAAAATTAAAAAAAAAATGAAGACAAATGGAATTAAAAAGAACGTGACAAATATAAAAATAGGCAAAGAAAATCTAACATGTATAATAGGAGGACCCAAAGAAGAAGACCAAAGCAAGCAAGGGAAAAGAATAAATACTAACAAGTAGAATTTAATAAATTTTCTTTAAAAAAAGAAAAAATGGGGGCCGGCCGAGTGGCGCAAGCGGTTAAGTGCGCGCTCTGCTGCGGCGGCCCGTGGTGCGCTGATTCGGATCCCAGCGCACACCAACGCACCGCTTGGCAAGCCATGCTGTGGCAGTGTCCCATATAAAGTGGAGGAAGATGGGCACGGATGTTAGCCCAGGGTTAATCTTCCTCAGCAAAAAGGGGAGGATTGGCAGATGTTAGCTCAGGGCTGGTCTTCCTCACCAAAAAAAAAAAAAAAAAGAAAGAAAAAATGTTTTAAATCACATACTGAAAGAACACACTATGTACCTGGAAAAACTGACCCAAAATGACAACACTAAGACATATTTTGGTAAAATTAATGGGATTTGAAGGAAAAAAAAAATCCCTTGGGTAACCTAGGTAAAAAGAACAAGTGATCTATAAAGGAAATACAGTAAAATGTCCATTTGACTTTGACAGTAATTTGTAATGCCAGAAGGAAATTGAGTAATATATTTAAGTTGCTCAAAGAAAAGCAAATGTGAGTCAGGGATTTTATATCCTACCAAACTAACTTTTAAGCATTAAGACAGCAGATAAACTATCATCGACATGTAAGAAATCAGAGACCATAATGCCCATGAGTCTTTCTTTCCTCAGGATCCACTAGAAATGAGCTATAGACAGAACAACTGGAGAGACATCAAGAAAGACTGATGATGAATATTAAATACATATTTACATGTAGAACTAAGATTTTAAAAGAGATATGAGAGAGACTATAGGATGCTATACACTGTGACAATGTAGGTGAAGTACAACTAAAAGAAATAGAAAAAGAATGGAAAAACAAAAATTTTAAAACTTTTTTCAGTAACTATTTTGGTGATAGAGTTGATATTGTTACTATGAGTATTTTTTGTGTGTAATATGGGACAAAGGAAATGCGTCATTATAAGATATTCTATATCCCTAGTGTCTTTGAGAACCAGGATTCATGATATGGAAAAGGGAGGTAACAGATACAAGGTAGAAAACAGTTAAGCCAATGCCTATTGTCCTAAATTTGAATTGGAAATATCACTATGAACTCTTGAGATATGTTATCTTAACACACAAATATGTTTTTCCTTAGCTCTGTTCACCGAAAAGCTCTAAAAACAACGACCAATCCGGTAGCAATAAACATCTCTATTTTTGTCGTGATCTTGAAATACCGTTGCCCATTAAAACAAACTAAGGTTCCTTAAAGAAATGGCTGATTCTATGAAGAAGAGTTTTAGATGAGCCTGCAATATGTAGTCATTCTAGATAGCAAGAAAACGATTAAAGACTCTTAGGTTTGTGTTAAAAGGACTCAGGGCCCAATTTAAAGAGATTCCTGCTAGCCCATGAAGGGACAATTTGACTATTAAGAAGGATAACTGCAATCGAGTGAAATGAATCAAGTATGTTTAGATCCATGAGTTCATAATAAGTAATCCCCTCCCACTCCTGCCCCCATGCCAAAAAAACCTAATTGGTCACCTGTTAAGGACACTAGGGTATCAGCTATTTTGAAAACTGCTTTTCCTACGTACAAGTGGTCAACTAACTAGAATGGGAAGTTTCTTTTTTATATAGAAGTATCCCAACAAAAACTCAAGGAAGAAGGATAAAATTGGAATATCACTATTTTGTAACCCCTAATTAATTAAGGAACTAACCATTGATCAACAATGGCTGCTAACATCATAAAAAGAAAGATAATCAGACATTACGGGCCTCTTAATAAACAACACACCACCACCCATGAAGTAATCTTCTCCAAAATAATTAAACCTGAATCTTATTGCTTAATAATCTAGCTCCAACCACCATAAATATGATTTCTAATTTCTGGTGGCAGTCTTATCTTATTAATATAGTAATTATAATCCAAAATGAGGGATGAAACTTATAAGTCATCTAGTTTGCAGTGCTGCTCAAACTGTTCAAATTGACAACAACATCACCACTTAATTTTTAAATCATATGGGAAACCATGCAAAACCACTCTAAATAACTATGCTGACAGTGCTGGATATTCTGATATGTCAATGCCACTTCAGAATAGAAACAGATTAGAAAAATTTTCACCACCACTGAAAACCAGCAACGATGAATTTAGAAAAAAGTAAGAATCAGGAATCTTAAGAATAGTCCAAGATCTTAAGCCTGGAAGAGACCTTATTGACAATACTTTCCATTTGCTTATTTGACAGAAAAGGAATCTAAAGCTACAGAAGTTAAAAGACTTAACCAAAGCTACACCACTAATCAGCACTGTGTTTAGACTGTACTTCAAATTTCAATAAATTTATACATTCTCATACTTACTGTCTCACGAACTAAAAGCCAATAATATTTATAAAGATTAAAAAACCCTGTCACTTTAATCGTTTACAAAATTTCCAAGATTTTGATAATAATTGTAAAGATTCTAATAAAGCCTAGGGATTCCAAAGATCTACATATCACTACTAGTCAGTATTTGTTCCATTATATTTATGTTTTGGGGGCAGTGGTCTACAATTGTTATTTAAATATTTAAGGTAAGTAAGGAAAAGGATACCATTAGTTCTTCTGGTCAGAAATACCTTGAACTCTAGCTTTTAGCAATTAAAGGCCAAACTAATGAATGAATATCCCAAAAGAAATATGAAAACATTTATAAGCTAATGATCACAGGAAGTACATTAAGTTGTAAAAATTAAGTATTACTCACCGATTCTTTCTCCACAACTCGGTTCAGCATGACAACTGCTTTGGTCTTTTGCTGCCAAACCATGAGCCAGAAATGACAACATGTATTAGGAAGTGGACCCTGTGAGAACAGAGAAGAAAAAGTAGATAAGAGAAAGGCGATGGAGCAAGGCTCAAGGAAAACTCCTTCAAGTATGCTTCTGGTTTGAGAACAATGTATTGGATCATAATAAGCAAATCAAGACATTAAACCCACTTGAATTAAAAAATAGGTCTGTACTAGTTGGGATTATTGGTTATAAATGATCAAAATTGATTTTTATTTATTTAGGTGGAAAAGGGATTTTTCAGGCTCTCAGGTGGCTTTCAGAGTTGAGGACTGGAGAACCAGGCTTGGGTAGGAACCACTGTCAAGGCAAGATTCTGCCCAAAGGAGAGTCATCTTGGGACAGACCTCCTGATACTGTCACTACTATCACCTTGCTTTGCTGGCACTGCCACACTAAGGTGGCTAACCTATAAGCAAACCAGAGTCAAAGCCATGAGTGGGAATATCTGACTGGTCATGTTCTAGCTGCAAAGGAGGTAGGCAAAGGAAATTTCTATGCCCTTCAGCTTCCCCAGCAGAAAGAGAGGCCCTGCCTCCCACAGATCACGGCAGTCCTGCAAAAGAGGAAGTTTGTGCCGTCACTGGCCAGCCAACTACCCCAAGTTAACTATAAGAAGATTTCCAGAAAAAGGAGAAATTTCATAGTACCTAAACCATTATGAAACTGTTAATCTACAAAACCACAGCATGTGTGACCTCAACAGCAGACTTAAAAGTGGCAATGGTTTATATTACAATATTGCCACAGGAAAAAAAAAATCCAATAATATTATGTATTTTCAATTATCTTCACATTTTGCTTAATGGTAGCATAGGGCAGAAGAAAGGGCAAAGAAGAGATGAAAAGGCCTGCCCAAATTATAACTAATTTTAAATGAGTGAAGGTTAAAATGAATGAGGTTTTACTGTACCTAAAGTAACTCAACATGCATTCACCTCATAGGGCAATGTGGTAGAGTGGTGAGAGTTAGTGGCAGAGTCAGGACGCTGGGGCCCAGATTTGCCTGGAGCTTCAGCTCTACAAGTAAAACAAGGCGATTCAAGTGGTTCTAGACTGAAAGCACCTTTAGGGCAGTTGTATTCCCTGGTATGTAGGGATACTCTACAAATATTATTTAAATTAATAAACTCTAAGCTTCTAAGTTATAAAAATGCTAGAAATCTACTGCGAATCCTGAGCAACTGCAACCTAATGTTTGAGGATACTGTTCTCATCACTCTACTTTCAAAAAACTCCAAACACTGTAAAGGTAGAAAGAGCCCTGAGAGAGCCCCCAGTAAAATGAATGCCTTTTCTTTCATCTAAAAAAAAGGATGCATCAATTCACCAGTGAAGTTACTCCTTAGTGTGTATACACACACATATACACACACACACAACCACACACCAAATCTGTTAGTGGTTCTAATGGGGGAGAGGGGTTTATTTCTCAGCTCTTCCTACTTACCAGCAATATTACCAATTTTCTTCTGCAAAATGGAGATTTATACCAAGAGACTGATATATTTTTTAAAAAATCATAAAACTCAGAGGAAAAAGATGACAAAAATAATAAGCAACAAAGGACAATCAGAACAGCTACGTTTTAATAAACACTTGGCATCTCTAGTTTTCTCTATCCTTTGGAACATTTTCTGAGTATGTACTCTGTTCCAATGTACTAGGTACAACGGCAGAAGCAGTCTCAGCCTTCAAGAGCTTACTTACAAAAGAGGTGAGGAGAAGTACTTGTCCTACTAACTAAAACACATCAAGAGCCACAAGAGTTAGGGGTAAATCATCCAATCTTTGGGAGTAAGAAGGGCTAGGAAGATAACTACAGCAGAGCCTTAAAAATGAGGAGGGCACTGATACAGGGAGAGGAAGTAAAAGGATGAAGAGGTAGTCAGAGTCCGTTCCAAGCACAACACAAGGCACGTGCAAGCCTAGAAAACTTTTGGGAAAAGACAAATAGATCAGTGAGGGCAAAGTGGAGGTATGCAGTAGGAAACTAACCTGTAGAGTGTGAAGAGTCTTGAATGCAGGAAATAGCCATCAAACTTTGTTAAGAAGTAAAGTGATATGATCAGATTTGTACATTACAAAAATAATTCTGGTGGCATTGTTAAAGATAGATTAGGAAGGGAGGGACTGCTGGCAAGGATCTGGTAGATGATGAGGATAGCTTTAACTTAGATGAGAAAAATAGGAAGGGAGCTGGCTTGGTTAAAAGAAAAAGAGTTAGATATAGAAAATGCAGAATTTGTGATGTCAATGGATTATCTGCGTAACTGTACCTAGTAGAGACCTGGAAAATATAGCGGGGGAATTCAGGAAAGAAGAAAAAGCTCAAGACAGGCTTCTGAGTCCTCAGGCTCTAAATGGGGAGGGAGGGGGGGTGTTCTGCCAGGACACACAGAAACAGTCCAACAGGAGGCTTAAACACAATGAGTAGGGTATTAAGCTGGCACTTTATCATGATGGGATTCACGATGTTTCATACAATGATTATTATTATTGTTATTACACTAATAAAAAGCAAAAACAAATGCCACAACAAATAATCCATGGAGTTCTTACCATAGTACCAGGCACTACATGAGTTTCTCTCAACATCGCTCTATAGATAATATAGATATATATTGATAATATAGATATGTAGGCTTGGGGAGTTAACTAGTCCAAGGTCACACAGCAATTTTAAGGTAGTAGAGTCAAATGATTAAGAGCATGAACCATGGAGCCTATGGGGACTATATGGCTTCAAATTCTGGCTTCATTTTACTTGTTTTATGACCTTGGTAAAGTTATTTAATGTCCCTGGGTCTCTTGAGATGATTCCTCATGTTTAACATAAGCATAATAACAGTATTTACACAGAGGGTTATCCTGAGGCTTAAATTATATAAAACACATAATACAGAACAACGTTACAAAATTGCTAGCTATTATTAATTTTCCTTCCCATTAGGATGTAAAGTTCATAATGGCAGGGTCTTTACTAATGTCTGTTTTATTTGAACAATGCCTGTCACAAAGTAGGTACTCAGTCAATCTTTGTTGGACGAATGAATATCCAATGAAGTAGCGGGACCAGAATTTGAACACATACTGTGAATCAAGAGTCTACTCTCTTAAGATAGAAAGGTTGAAAATATGGTTCCAGAGAGTTGAAGTCACAATGTAGACTGGAAGGGGGAAAAAAAAAACCCCTATATTAGAATCTTGAGAAACACCTACATTTTTAAGGACTAAGATGAGAAAGAATAAATGAGACTGGAAAAAAGAAAAAGACAGAAAGAAAGGGGTGTGATAAAGGATCTAGTGTAACTGTTCTTTTCTATTTTTTAACATTGTAGTTTTTTCAAATAGAAAGTAAAATTTTTTAACTCTAAAAATGAGTTTAAGAAAAACGTTATGAATGCTCACAAGAAAAATTTCAAATATGACAGAAAGGCATAAAATGGAAAATTAAAGTCTCTATTTATTCCTAATTCCCAGAAATAATGAGTACTAATGGTGTGTGTGTGTGTATATATATATAATTTATTTAGCTAGTCCCTTACAGATTATTTGTCCTATTATTTCCGGTCCTATGCTATTAAAATTAGGTTGCAATAAACACCCTTACATATATCTTTACCTCTGTACTTATTTGACCCCTGAGTATTATAAACTTTTAAATCTCTGCTGTTCTGACAGGTGAAAAGTCGTAAGCGATTGCTGGTTTAAATTTATATTCCCTAATTACTAGAAAAATTGAGTATCTTTTCATATATATATTATCTACCTTTATTTTTTCTTTGAACTGTGAATTTATGTTCTTTTGTTTACATATTCTCTTTTTCTTTTTGATTTACAGCTGTTTTCCTTCAAGTAAAATAAAGTAATTAATTTTCATTTCCTGTGAATTAGAAATAGTCTTAACAGCTCAAAGTTACATTCATTTGAATATCTTTTATGATATTCAACTTTTTTCTCTTTAGGTTTTTAAAAATTTCAAATATTTTGAATATACAGCTTATCTTCTGAATATTTAAAAATCACTAACTAGGAGAAATGACAAAACTGTTAATTAAGTCTCTGTTATTCAATAAATAAAGAGTGGCTGGTGTGGATAAACCAAAATCCTTTCTATTACCTCAGAATGGGAGAAAAGTAGTGCTGAAATATGGGTGTGGCAAATGTGCCAAGCAGCAATCAGGCAGAAGGCCAAAGGGAACCCTCTGGTCTCCTAGCCACTCCTCTGGATACCGGGCCTCAGCACTCGCACTCTACCCTGAACAAACGCTGGATCCATCAAGGAGTGTACTCTGACATGCATTCAAGAGTGTACTCTGAAAATATACGCCAGAGAGCAGGGTAGAGGAGAGCTTTCAAAAGGCCTCTGGTTATGACTCAGGTTATACGAAGAGAAACAGAAGAAGTTAACAAAGTATTAACAAAGGTTTTGTATCAAATATAAAGCAAGGAAGATAATTTACCTGAAAAGAACTGGCCTAAGCCATTTCATTAAAAATTTGTCCTTCACAGAATATATAACTTTAAAAATAACTTTACTTCTATCTTAAATATGCAAAGCTTTAAAACATTATAATATCTACAATTCATTACACAATAAAAGAAAAAACTGGAATAGCATTTCATTTCCAAAAGAAGTCAAGATATACTTTTAGCTGTGTTTTAAAGCAGACCAATCACAAAACTGCGTTGTCAGGCATCTGCTTGACATCACATCACTTGCCTGTGTTAAGATGTAACTCCTTTGCGCCTCTTCTATGTCAACTAAGCTGGCATTAATATAATCATTTTCAGCATTTTGCAGTTTAACACGACTGTGATCATCTGAAACAGAGAATGATAAACTATAACTGTCGTTTCAAACTCGTCATTACTTTTTTATTTTAATATTAATGTTCTAGGTATTTATAAAATGATGGAAGAAACAAAGCAAAGAAAAAATAAATTAGCACCACACAGGAGCTGAGTCAAATCCAAAATTATTCCTTTTTTTAAAGGAAGTACAAAAACATAACCCTTTTCTTTGTTACCATGGTGTTGGAAGGGAAGTGCTTCTGTTTGTAGATTAGCTATTGTAACTAGCAAAATCAACCAAAGAGTAAAACATAGTAAAAGGAATAAAGCATCCACCTTCCTAAAAGTAAAAGGATCATTTAGATTCCTGATGCCTAAGAACTGAGAGGTCTACCTACAAAAAAAAAACTGGCCTCAAATAGATGAGAATAGATTTCCACAGTAACTACATTTCATTTTCTTCATTCCTCAGTAGATCTGCATTCAACTGTATTTAAATAATTTTTAGCATTTAACTACATTTAAAGTGCTAAAAATACTTAAATGCAGTTGAAATATTCCAATTCTTTAAAAGACACATAAAGATGCTTCATTATTTAGATTGTGTTATAGCAGTTCAGATATATTTCTAGTTTTTAAAAGTAAAAATTTCAATTTAGAATTTATGCTAAATAAAATATGTGGAGTATAAAGCTTTACCTTACATCATTTTGATGGGAAAGGAAAAGAAGCATGACACAGGGAGAGAAAGCACGTGCATAAAACAACAGAATTAACATTAACTTTGAATTCTAAATATACAACTGTCAGAAGTATATGCAGTCATGTGCCACAGAATGACATTTCAGTCAATGACGGACCGCATATACAATGGCGGTCCCATAAGATTAGGATGGTGGTCCCAAAAGATGAGTATCATATAGCCTAGGTATGTAGAAGGCTATACCATCTAGGTTTGTGTAAGTACACTCTATGACGTTCATACAATGATGAAATCACCTCAAGATGAATTTCTCGGAATATACCCCCGTCGTTAAGCAATGCAGGACTGTAACTGAATTATAAACTGAACGCATGTTTGATGTTTAACTCTAGAGAATACATCCTATTATAAGCTGCTCCCCTCAAGGAAATCTATACCAAATATCCATTCTCTCCCCACTTTTAAACTAAAAACACTGTGTACATTATCTCCATACAAAAGAAAATGTTTAAATGGCTTTAGTTTCACACATCAATTTATCTGAGATGTTTCTGCTGGACTGAACCCAAGACCTCTGTAAATATTACATGTCATTTGTCAACAGGAAAAACTAAGATCTTGTTATAGTAAATCACTTATACTAGTGTTCTGGGAAAGATGATGTCAGCAAGCACTTTTTTTTTTGACTGTCACTTTTTTTTTTTTTTAACAGTTTAATCATCCTTTAACTGGTATATTATGGGAGACAGTAAAAAGGTCAGCCTCCTAATTAACAAAATAAAGACCATATATCTCCTAGATAACATACATCAAGAGAATCATATATGCATTTAGAATGCCACACAATCCCAAAAATTCAAGTCCCACAAAAATATAATACCAAAGGAATGTATTTCCTCATGCTGTAATCACAGAAAGAGCACAAACCCCAAAGGTTAATCACGTCTATTGAGCAACTGAAAGAATCAATTTAGCCAACAAAGGCAAGAATCCACAAAAACTGGGAAGTTTCCTCTCCAGGGTGCTGGGAATTTGGTTGGCCTGCATGGCACCATCCCAGACTCTTCCAAAGCTGAGGAAATAAACCTAGAGAAAGACCTTCAGCAGTTTGTTTTCAAGAGTGTTTGACACCCTGATCTCAGGACTTTGAACTAGAATTCACTGTTGTTTTCCCTCTAGCTTTAAAATTTACAGCAGGTGTCACTGCCATTCATTAAAAGCACAGAATCACACACTGGTAAGGGCACAGATCCACTACCTGGAACCCCGGCATCTGACCAACGGAGAGCAGGGCGCTACCTGAAAGGCACCTGGGGTCATGTAGAGCCTGGCCCCACAAGCCATGGCCCTGCTTTCCTCTAACATCGATTGATATAGTCAGCAAAAGCAGAGGAGCACTGAATTTTCTTAGGAAAAAAATTTTTTTTTAAATTTTGCTAGCACATAAGACTAAAAAAGGAAGGTAATCCTTGGGAAAACTCTACAGCTATTTATTTATAACTGGCTACAAATATTGACTGAACCTCTATTTTCTCAGGACTGACTAAAAACAAAACTCTCAAATACACCTACATCATTAGATATTTATTTTAAATCTTCTGTTCTATTAAGAAGATTCATAAAAAATTAGAAGTATATAACTTTAACTTTTTGATTCAGAAGAGAATCTTTGTAGAGAAAAAAACATGAGAGTTTCTGGTGTTAAATAAAACATACCACTTTAAAACTATCTACAAAGATAGCAAGTATACGCATTTGAGGAAGTGAAACTATCAAAGCCTTTTTATGAGAAATTGTGACTTCATGATTTATTTTCTCTAGTAAAGATAAGAAAGAGGGTCAATGACTCTTTTCCAATTAAGAAGTGCTTAATGTATGTATGGTTTAAAATATTTGTGAGTGGACACAGGTCCCCTTATAACCTAAGAGTCAATTATTTCCTTTCCCTGCCCCATTACTATCAGTCAGCCCAAAATCTGTGAACTGTTCATTCCAAACCAAATTTTTGACTTCTGAATTAGAAAGAAACAGAAAGTTACATGTTTTTTCCTCTCCCATAGTTTATTCTGCCCCAAAACCTCTGAATTGAGATTATCAAAATGATGGAGTCCCATAACCCCTGGGCTATAAGTCCCAAAGCCCACAGCACTTTATCATCATTCTAAGTTTACGATTATCTCTTTCTTTCCTTTCTTTTAATGGATCCAGCAGAGCGAGAAAAATGAAGACAGTTCTCATATTGCATGATACAACAAAAGCAACCAAATCACACTTCACAGGAAATCTTATTTCTCAATATCGAATAAACACCAATAGCAGAACTATCAAGAATATACACTTTTTTCTATGGGAGCATCATCTACTCTTAAGTCTTGTCACCAAGTGAAGAAATGCACTACCCCATAGAAATGTGGCTTATAAATTGGATAAAAATTAAGCAAACTTCTGATGAAGATTCCCTTCACCTCCCACCCTCAAACAGTATGTTTTCTGAGAAATGGTTTCATCTGCCAAGAAATGACTAGCTCTAGCTGTGGCCTGAGCTGACAATACAGATTAGCTTCCTCTTTCAATACTGTCATAATAAGCTTTTTTTTATTAAAAAAAGAAACACAACCCCCACCACCAGGGGTTTCACCTAGTTTATCATCTTTATAAAGACATCTCCCTTTGGAAAGTCTTCAAGGTCAAACAGGAAGGAGGATTTACATTCATTATAACCATCCTCAACAGGCAGAGATCAAGAATAATTAACATAAATTAGGCAAGGAGAGCAACTCTATTGTACAGCATTAACAGACTTTTATTCTCAATCTCAATTCTCTTCATTCTCTTATTCTCAATGGGGGGGAGGGTGGGGGGAGACAGTAAGTTTTCAAATATCGTTGTCCATACTTATATGGTACTTCCCTGCCAAGAATACGAAGCATTTTATAGATATGCCAACCCACTTCAACCCTACAAGTAAAATACTTGAGGCACAAATATGAATTTTCTCCCATAAATCAAGCAATGAGCCAAAAACAAAGCTAGAACTAAAACCCAAGTCATCACAAGCACTACCATATTAATGCAGAAAAAACAAACCACAGTATACACAGAGTATTAACATTTCAATTGTTTGCTCTGCAAAGAAAAATCGATTTGATAAATGCTTCCTTTACAGACCACATAACCAACTACACACACAGCAGAAGATTCTTTAGTGTCTATGATGTATTAGGTACTGTAGAACACATCTTACTGGGTAACTTCTCTCAATCCTCACAACCCTATGAAGCTGCTGATATTATCAGGCTCATCTTACCGACACTCAGAGAAGTCAAGTCATTAGCCTAAAATAACACATTCAAGAAGCATAAGAGGAGATTCAAACCTAGGTTTGTGTAACTTAAGAGACTACATATTTCCCACACTATGTTGTCTCTCTCTCATACATCAAAGTTGGTTCCCCTATCACACACCCTAAATTCTTCCCGGCATCGCCTTTCACACTGTTCTTCACCTCAGATACGATTTCTACCTTCCTCTCTGTCACACAAACCTTACTTTCTTGAAGATCTAGCCTATGACTTTTCTGCTCTAAACAGTCTCTCTGATGGAACCTCCACCTTGATGGTCTGTTCTTTACATTTGATACCTTCAACATTCATATGGAATTTTCAGCCAACAAATATATTTCAGGAGCCAGGCCAAAGGGACATAAAGACAAGACAGTACTTGTTTAAAGCTTTTTAAACGAAAAAAGATTCTATTAAGTAATAACTCCTAGTACTATAATTTATTGCATTATATGTTGTGAGAAGAAAGCTGACTGGCTGATGCCTGAGTAGGCCTAGTTAAGATGAGCAGGCTTTGCTACGTAGGTGAAGAAAGAACGGGAAAATTCCAGCAGAAGGAGCACACATAAAGAGGATTAGGAGGGAATGCCACATCATGAAGGACTGGCAAATTCAGAAAGGCTGAAGAGCTGGGTAGATGAGAGAAAGGTCCCAAAACATGTTGAGGCCACACTCTGAAGGGCCTTCTGTGCTGTGCTATAGGCACAGGCAACCTCAACGAAGCTCTTTAAAGGAGTGACACAAGCACATTTGATTTTCAAGAAAATAACTACCAGCATTATAGAGGATAGACTGGAACAAGGAGGAAGACAACTTAACACACTGATGCACTAACAGTTTAATCAAGGGGTGATGAGTACTGAACCAAGCAGTGGCAGTGGGAATGGAAAGAACTACTAATGAAGCATTTCCCAGGTGCACATCATCATGGACTTAAAGTATATGTTGTTTTAGAAACATCAGTCAAACAACAGGGTGACTGTCTTTGACGACTTCAATCTCTTGCAATCCATCATGATTGTAAGTTCCTAAACTTGACAGGACAATGTTAATTGTTTCCACGCATCTCCAAATTGGAAAGGGCCTCTTTAATCTATTCCCAAGAGTCTCTGCAATGGAAAGAACACCTGGGAAGTGTCCTTACAAAATGGGTAAAATTCATTAATGTAGTTTGGAACACGGACATCTTTCCTCTTCGACAGCTTGTATAAAATAATACATACTAAGCTTCCGGTTAATATAATCAGTAAGCATCTCACCATTTTCCTTGAAACTCAGAATTTCTCCTTCTAGGAGAGAAAAAGCCTAAAAAATTGAGGGTAGTGAGGCTTGGAGGAAAGAATGTTACTTTCCTTACATCCAAAAGTCCATGGGACATCATGCAAACAATGTAGACCAAATATTTATTAAATATCTTCTGTATTCCAGGCCCTGTTCTAGGCACTTAGGACCCATCCACACACTCCTGGAGCTTACCTTCTCAGAAAGGGAGATGGCAATAAGCAAAACAACTAATTACATGTTATACAGTAATAAATGCTATGGTGAAAAAAAAGCAGAGTAAAGGGGATTAGTCGTGCTGCTGAGAGGTGCAGGCTGCAATTCTGAATAGGGTGGTCAGCGCGGGCCTCACTGAGACAGTGACATTTAAGCAAAGACTTGGAGGAGGTCAATCAAACAGACATTTTGGTTAAGAATGTTCCACGCACAGAGAAGAGTGAATTCATTAGTCTCACCTCCTAAATCTATCAGAAAAAAAGGGTTTCTACTTCCATTTTCTCATAGTCCCTACCTAGTACAGTGTCATAACAATTTAGGTTGGCAAGTGTTCAGGCATTCTTATATAATGAATTCCAGAAAATTTTCATATTCAAATTGTTAAGCTGTATATCATTATTAAACCACACTGAAACATAAGCAGGAGATGAAACAATGTTAACTAACTTTAAGAGTGAACTAATTCAGCAAAAAAGAAGAGCTCAGAAAGCTTCAGGACTTTTTAGTGTAGATGTCTGGAATTCCCCAGTGCAGGTGAAAGAAAATGGGTGAAGCAAGGCTAAAGGGCCCTAAAGAGGTGGATTCTGATTGTCTGCTCTGGCTCTACCAACCTACATGACTGCAGACACAGCTGTGATTTACACAGAAAAGAGTAACCTAGTACTTCAGAAATACTGTTAGTATCCAAGTTACTTAGACACTACACCCTGTGATAACGGCCAAGGCACCAGTGCTCCTGGGGTCTCTGTTTTTCATGAAATGGCCTGATTGGACCAGTCCTTCTCGATTATTTTTACTAATTGACCCTCATTAATACCCTCCAAGTGTCAAGTACAAAACTCCTTGAAAAGTCCTATTTTATCTTAAAAATTTACAGGAATTTAAAAATTCTACTTCATTATCTATCTGTATTTTAATGTATAAACAACCACACTTTCCCACCTTCACCAAATTCTGAATATAACTCATGGTACTGGAAGATGTGCCATGTTCTCCCCATGACTTTTAAGTACGCTCCCTGCACCCTTCTGCTCCTCCTACCAGTCCCCACAGAGCTTTCCAAGTGATGAGCTGTGGCTACACTAGGAGCCTCTCTTAAAAAGCTACTATTATGACAAGATTTTGATCCCGTCAGCCCGTGGGGTGGCAGCACACCCAGACCTCCAGCCACTTGCAGCCTTCTTTGTTAGGGTTAAGCTCTTTGTGGCCAGCGACCCTGTCATGTTCACCATGTAGTCCCACTGCCTAGCACAGTGCCCTGCCCAGTACCCAATTCAGGAGGCCATCAAATTCAAAAACCTGGAAAGATGCTAGTTTAACCCACAGAACTTATTCCAATTTCCCATTTTACAGGCACTCATTTGTATGTGGTACAGTTCCAGGCAATTTTATCACATTTGTAGATTCATGTAACCACCACCACAATCAAGATACAGACCTGCTCCATCAACACAAAGATCCTCTGTGCAACCCTTTACAGTCATACCCTTCCCCAACCCCATCCCAAACCCATTAATCTGTTTTCCATCTCTATAATTTTATCATTCCAAGGATGCTGTATAAATGGAATTATATAGTGTGTAACCTTTTGAGACTGGATTCTGTACTCAGCATGAGTCCTTTGAGATCCATTCAAGTTGTTGCATGTATCAACGGTTCCATTTCTTTCTATTGCTGAGCAGTATTCCATGGTATAAATATACCAGTTCGTTAACCTCTTACCCACTGAAGGACATTTGGGTTGTTTAGAAATGTGGGGCTATGAATATTCATGTACGCATTTCTGCGTGGACATAAGGTTGCAGTTCTCTAGGATAAATGTCCAGGAGTGCAATGGCAGGGTCATATAAGCTAAGTATATGTTTAGTTTTTTAAGAAACTGCCAAACTGCTTTCCAGAGTGGCCATACTCACTAGCCTTGTATGAAATCTAGTTTCTCTGCATTCTTGGAGTATTGTGGCCTCATTATTTTAGCTGTTGTATGGTTTTATTTTTTTTGTGTGTGAGGAAGATCGGCCCTGAGCTAACATCTGCCAATCCTCCTCTTTTTGCTGAGGAAGACTGGCCCTGGGCTAACATCCATGCCCATCTCTTCCTCTACTTTATATGGGACGCTGTCACAGCATGGGTCGACAAGCAGTGCCTCAGTGCGCCCCCGGGACCCGAACCAGCAAACCCGGGGCCGCCAAAGCAGAGTGCGCGAACTTAACAGCTTGCGCCACCGGGCCGGCCCCCACCATGGTTTTACTCTGCATTTCTCTAATGGTTAACAATGGTTCCCTGACGGTTAACGATGTTTTTCATGTGTTTATGTGCTTATCTGTTATCTGTATTCATAATCTTTTGCCCATTTCCTAATTGGACTGTTTGGTTTTTTTACTGTTGAATTTTGAGAGTTCTGTACATATTCTAGATATGAGTTCTTTGTGGTTTATAAATATTTTCTCCCAGTCTGTCTACATCTTTTTTATCCTCGTATCAGGGTCTTGCGCAGAGCAAAAGTTTTTAATTTTGGTTTAGTTCAATTTATTGCTTTTTTTCTTTTAAGGATTGGGCTTTCGGTGTCATGTTAAGAACACTTCACCTACGGGCCGGCCCCGTGGCTTAGTGGTTAAGTGCGCGCGCTCCGCTGCTGGCGGCCCGGGTTCGGATCCCGGGCGCGCACCGACACACCGCTTCTCCGGCCATGCTGAGGCCGCGTCCCACATACAGCAACTAGAAGGATGTGCAACTATGACATACAACTATCTACTGGGGCTTTGGGGGAAAAATAAATAAATAAATAAAATTAAAAAAAAAAAAAAGAACACTTCCCCTAGTGTTAGGTCCTGAATTTTCTCCTGTTTTCTTCTAAAAGTTTTATACTTTACACTTTACACTGAAGTCTATGATCCACTTTAAGTTAATTTTTGTAAAAGGTGTGAGGTTTAGATTAAGACTCATTTTTTTTTGCCTGTGGATGTCCAACTGCTCCAGTACAGACTGTTGAAAAGATTATCCTTCTTCCATTAAGTTGCTTTGCACCTTTGTCAAAAATCAGTTCACTGCACTTGTGTGAGTCTATTTCTGAGTTCTCTATTCTGATTCACCAATCAACGTTTCTATCCCTCTGACAATACTACACTGTCTTGATAACTATAGTTATACAGTAAGTCTTAAAATTGGGCACAGTGATTCCTCCTCACATTATTCTTCTTTTTCAAAATTGTTTTAGCTATTTTATTTTAGTTCCTTTGCTTTTCCACATAAATTTAAGAATAAGCTTGTTTATATCCACAAAAAATCTTCCTGAGATTTTGACAGGAATTGTGTTAAATCTATAAAACAATATGGGGAGAAGTGACATCTTTACTACGTTGAGATTTCCAATCCATGAACATGCTATATATCTCTCCATTTATTTAGATCTTCTTTGATTTATCAGTGTTTTGTTGTTTTTAACATATAGGTCCTATACATGTATTGTTAGATTTATCCCAAAAGATTTCATTTTCTTAGAGTGGTTATAAAATAGTATTATGTTTTTAATCTTGGTTTCCACATGTTCATTGCTAGTATATAGAAAGATAACTTTTGTACGCTGATCTTATATCCAGCAACCCGGCTGAACTCACCTATTAGTTCTAGGAGGTTTTCTGGTAGATTTTTTGGGATTTTCTATGTAGACTATCAGGTCATTGGCAAATAGGGAGAGTTTTATTTCTTCCTTTCAAATCTGTATGTCTTTTATTTCCTTTTCTTGCCTTCATGTGTTGGCTAGGATTCAGTACCCCCTTTATTTTTTTACTTTTTATTTTTTTAAAACATTTTATTTATTTATTTTTTCCCCCCAAAGCCCCAGTAGACAGTTGTATGTCATAGCTGCACACCCTTCTAGTTGCTGTATGTGGGACGTGGCCTCAGCATGGCCGGAGAAGCAGTGCGTCGGTGCGCGCCCGGGATCCGAACCCGGGCCGCCAGCAGTGGAGCGTGCGCACTTAACCGCTAAGCCACGGGGCCGGCCCATCAGTAACCCCTTTAAATAATTTTTTTTTAAATTTGTATGTTGAAATAATTTCAAAACTTACAGAAAAATTCCAAGAAAAGTACAAAGAACATTTTTGTGGATGACAGCAAACTGTAAACATGATACCCAATTACCCTTGAATATCTTTGTACTTTCTACAAATAAGGACTTGATCCTACTTAACCACCATACAGCCGTCAAAATCATAAAATTAACAGTGATACCTGACTAACCCAGATCCTACTCAAGTTTCACCAACTGTCCTAACAATGTCCTTTAAACAAAAGGATACAGTACAAGATCACATGTTACATTTAGATGTCACATTTCTTTAGTCTCCTTTCACCTGGAACCATTCCTTAGTCTTTCCTGGGAAAGGTTTTTACAACATTTTGAAGACTATGGAGTGTCAATCCATTTGAGTTATCTGATATTTCCCCATAAATGAGTTCAGGTTGTACACTTTTGGCAGGTTCAGCACAGAGCGATGCTCTGTGCTCACTGCATTCTATGGAACAGTTCAGGATTTCAGTGTGCTGTGTCCCATTATTACTCATGATCATTTGTTTAAGGTTGGTGTCTGCCAGGCTTCTCCACTGTGCTATTGCTATTCCCCCCTTGTATTTAATCAACATTTTGTAGAGGAACACTTTAAGATTTTGTAAATATCTTGTTACTCATCAAATTTTCACCCATCAAGTTTAGCATCCATTTCAACATTAGTTGTCATCCTACACTAAGGTAGATCTTTCCCTTCTTTCCATTTATTCATGTGTTTCTTTACATCAGTATAAATTCATAGATTCCTATTTTACTCAATAGGTTATAATCATTATTTATTTTGACGCTCAAATTACCCCCAGTTTCCGCCAGCGGGCTTCAAAA
Organism: Diceros bicornis minor; assembly: GCF_020826845.1. Taxonomy (NCBI): domain Eukaryota; kingdom Metazoa; phylum Chordata; class Mammalia; order Perissodactyla; family Rhinocerotidae; genus Diceros; species Diceros bicornis. Next base: position 10,711,314 of record NC_080755.1, on the reverse strand, counting down.
GCTAGTTACTATGTGATTCTGATATGTGCTCATCATTTCTCGAGCATGTCCTTACTTTCTGGGACTATAAGACATTCCAGGTTTTCTTATACTTTCCCTGCCCCAGTCCTGGAATCAGCAATTTCTCCAAGGAGCCTTGTTTCCTCTTAGTAGAGAATGAAATTTGGATATCAAAAGCTAGGCATGCACAATGCCAATAGAGTGTCATTGTTCCCAAGACTTCGCAGTGGTCAGGGCTAGGAAATATATGTATGCACACATACACCTCCATTTCTATGTATCTGTATATCTATATTCACTGAAAGCCATAAGGCACACACTAATACACTAATTCTAATCCAACATCACAGGGTTCACTCTAGCTTTCCCCTACTCTTCAAACACGTGCCCCCCCACCCTCTAGGACACCACCTTTACTTACATGACTTCCACATGTGGGATCCCAACACCAAGGGCTTTTAGATTGAATTATTCATGGAGAGAGAAGGGGAGGCTTAATGATATCTTTAATAACCCCTTTACTATCCTACTATTCAGAAGTAACAGAAAGTACACACAATTTTTTTAATATGCATAATGTCCTAACTGAAATATGAAGGAAAAATAAAGGGAAAATAATTTATAATAAAATAGTATCTATTTTAACATATGTAAATGGTTGAGTAGAAATACACCAGAAGAAAAAAGCCCCCACAAATATACAAAATGTCTCCTAGGGGAGGGTAAACACCTCTGTTGAGAATCACTGCTCTATAGAGTAAACACAAGTAAATAAAATTATGAGGCAGTAAGATTAGTGCCAGAATACAGGGATAAAGTGCTATAGAAGCAAAAGAGTAACTCCCAAGGGGTACTTCTCAGAGGAGTGATACCTAACTATGTCTTAAAGACTCAACAGGACTTTACTGGGGGACAAGCGTCCAGTCAAAAAAAAAGGCTGCACCTGTTAAGGAATCAACAGTGAAAGAGAAGAGAAAGGTGAACGGGAGAAGAACGTGAGAAAGGGACGAGCAATAGCGAGAAATGAAGTATACAAGAAATATTTCAAAGTCATCTAAACTAATCCTCTATAATTCATGCTTAACATAAATAATGAATTCCTTTTGCCATATGAAAGTTCAAGCATCTGAAGTCAATTATCATGTTGTTCAGTTTAGGTTTTCTCCTTCTCTATCTAACCAATTCTAGCTTCTTCACTAAGAGTTCTAGTTCTTATTCCTCGGATCCACTCCAGTGCATCAATGGCCTGTAGAGATAAATTATTAAAAGCCCAAAATAGCTTTGATTAAAATTGAAGATTAAAAACAACAACAAAAAAACAAAACTGAAGGTAGAACCAAAGGCCAAAGTCCTAACAGTTCATGAGAAAACTTCTAAGTAAAAAAGCTGTCAACACAATGGATTTTGAGAATGTAAAGAGCTTTTTGTCTTTATTCTTAAACTTTAGATAAAGAAGAATGTTAGTGAATATTCACATAATAGTTACCATAAAATTTAAGTTATAGCTATACTTATTCTGATTACTGTTATACAACAAAGTTTTTATTTAAATCTGCTTACTAAGAAAGATGGCAAGCACATTCTTATCATATATAAAGGTCTGTTTTAAAAATTCAAAGGTCTATTGTCTTATAATCCTGAGACTATCAAAATGTTTCTTAATAATTCTTTGATTTGTCTGTGCATTTTTTGGATTATCTATGAAGAAAATCTTATTGTCTATAATTGTGATGGTTTTAAAACATGTACACAATTCTTTGATAATTCTTCCATCAAACGATGGAGTTTCAATCCTCTCCCCTTGAATCTGGATGGCCTTAGTGACTCACTCCTAATGAAAAGAATGCGGTGGAAGTGATGTATGACTTCTAAGACTAGGTGATACAATGCAATGCAACTTCTAGCTGGCTCTCTCAGAATGCTCACTCCTGAAACTTAGCTACTATTTGTGAGGAAGTCCAGGGCACATGGAGATGCCATGTGTAGGTGTTTGAGCTGACAGTCCACAATGGAGTGAGAAATGCCTCAAGGTGACTCCAGTCCCAGCCACCATATGAACTACAACAGCACGAAAGACCCTGGCCAAGAATCGCCTGAGTCCAGTCAACTCCCAGATTTGTGAGCATGATAAATGACTGCTATTGTTTTAACCCACTGTTTTGGGCTGGTTTGTTATACAGCAACAGATAAAATGACAACTTTGTTTCTTTTTTTCCCAATCTTTATCCCTTTTATTTCTTATTCTTGTCTTACTGTAGTGGGTAGGACCTAAAGTACAATGTTAAGTAGAAGTGGTAATAGTGGTCATCCTTGTCTTGTTCTTGATTTAAAAAAAAATGTTTCTAACATATTACCATTAAGAGCTATGTTATTGTAGGTGTCTCTTAGATATCTTATATTAGGTTACAGAAGTTCCTTTCTATTTCTAGTTTGCCACATGTTTTGTTTTTAATTATGAGCAAGAATTGGCTTTAGATAGTCTTTCTGAGAGGAGGCGGAGTCAAGATGGCGGCGTAGGCAGACTCGGAACTCACCTCCTCCCGTGGACACAGCCAATTTACAACTACTGGTGGAAAAATTACCCCTGAGACAGAACTGAAAACTGGATAAGAGGAACTCCTGCAACAACGGACAATCCTAACTGAGGTGGAAGAGGCAGAGACTCCCTTCTGGAGAGAAAAAATGCCACCTTCACAAGCCGCCAGCTTCACGGCCCCAGGGAGCAGCGCACAGGTACGCAGCCTCCCTGGAGGCGCGGGGCCCTGAGCCGGAGAGCGCCCCCGCTGTGGGCATTTTGTGGACCCAGCACAATCGAGGCCAGCAGCATAATATCTGACTGTGCCTGCTACTAAAACACTGGGGAGCACCCCCAGAAAACCCGGTTCACAAAGAAACTAAAACTGGCTCTTAAAGGGCCCGCCCGCAAACTCACCCGTTTCAGGAAGCATCCTAAAATCACCAGAAAGAAAGGTGCACGGTGCTTTGGTGACAAGAGACTCACCTAATGGGCCCTGAGTGCATCTCGGTGAGGGGTGAGACCTCTCCAGGGACTGGGACATTGGCGGCGGCCATTGTTGTGGCCTGGTGTGGGCGTGCTGACACAGACACCATTGGAGTTCTCCCTGAGGCCTGCTAGCCCAGGGTCTGCCCCACCCGCTAGAGCACCAATTTAATCCAGTTCAGCCAGGGCAGGCAGCCCACCCTAGAGAGTGGCCCCACCCAACAACAAGCCCTCAGGCAACTTGTGGGCCTGCATAGATTGGTGACTGGATTCTCTGCAGCCTGGCAACCGAGCCGACTTGAGCAGGGCAGGGTGTGCACAAGGAGCGGGTGGAGAGTGTGGGGCGGTGGCAGAGTGTGTGGGGCTCCCACTGTGGAGAGACTGGGTCTGCTTGGGGAGGTCTGGGCATTCACACGGGGCAGGACTGTGTTGACTGTGTGTGTGGAAATGTGGGCGGCAGGGCTTCTCAGCCGCAGAAGACTTGTGCTTCTCAAAGACCCACATAGGAGGTTTGCTCCACCTTCCAAAACCTGAAACAATTGGGTGCTCCTGTGCCTGAGGCCAGCGTCACCCAGCTGCAATCCTCAGAGAGATGACAAGAGACCTAATAGGCTAGAGGCTTACAGCAATTGTGAGGCCCTGAGCCTAACAACCTGCCATGGTGGGGGCCTACTCAGTTAAAAGAAATACTGCAACATAAATGTGGTATTAGAACTTGCAGCCAACTGTGCTGGGGCTCCCCACACCTGATAAAGAGACTGAAGGGCCCACAACAACTACAAGCAGCTGAGCATTACAACAGCTGGCCAGGAGCATAACTAGGCCTCCCTGGGTGCCTACAGGGAAAGCAAACAGGCCACAGCAGAAGGATACACGTAGCCCACATAGGGGTCACCCCTGGAACATTGAGAACTGAGGGAAGCACACTGGAAGCCTCCTAAGGCATCACTTACATAAGGTCACCTATCCAAGAGCAGGAGACGTAGCTGACCTACCTAATACGTAGACACAAGCACAGGGAAAGAGGCAAAATGAAGAGGCAAAAGAATACATCCCAAGTAAGGGAACAGGACAAAACCCCAGAAAAGGAACTAAGTGAAACAGAAATGAGCAACCTACCCGACAGAGAGTTCAAACTAAGAGTGTTAAGGATGCTCACTGATCTGGGGAGAAGAATAGATGAACTCAGTGAGAATGTCAACAAAGAAATGGAAGATATAAAAAAGAACCAATCAGAAATGAAGAATACAATACTGGAAATGAAAAATTCATTAGAGGGACTCAAAAGCAGAGTAGAGGATACAGAAGAACGGATCTGTGAGCTGGACGAAAGAGTAGAAGAAATTACCCGAGGTGAACAGGTAAAAGAGAAAAGAATTAAAAAGACTGAGGACAGTCTAAGGGACCTCTGGGACAACATCAAGCGCACTAACATCCGTGTTATAGGTGTCCCGGAAGGAGAAGAGCGAGACAAGGGGTCAGAGAATCTATTTCAAGAAATAATAGATGAAAACTTCCCTAACCTAAGGAAGGAAACAGACATCCAGGTACAGGAAGCACAGAGAGCCCCAAACAAGATAAACCCAAAGAGGCCCACACCAAGACACATCATAATCAAAACGTCCAGAATTAAAGATAAAGAGAGAATCCTAAAAGCCGCAAGAGAATGTCACGTTACGTACAAAGGAAACCCCATAAGGCTATCAGCTGACTTCTCAGCAGAAACCTTACAGGCTAGAAGAGAATGGCACGATATATTTAAAGTGCTAAAAGGAAAAAACTTGGAGCCAAGAATACTCTACCCAGCAAGGTTATCATTCAAAATGGAAGGAGAGATCAAAATTTTCCCAGATAAGCAAAAATTAAAGGAGTTTGTCACCAAGAAACCAGTGCTACAAGAAATGTTAAAGGGACTGATTTAAGGGGAAAAGAGAAGACCACAAATAGGAAAAATTATCTATTTCCATGATTAGAACGTAATGGATACAAATGCACAACAAAGAGGTTAGATATGATATCAAAAACATGAGGGAGGAGGGGAGTTCAAGAGTACAGCTTTCAGACAGAGGTCAAACTAAAGTGACCATCAATTCTGTATAGAAGAAGAAAGGAACAGAGAAGGACTACTAAAACACCGAGAAAAAAAAAAGTTAAAAAATGGCAGTAAGTACATACTTATCAATAGCTACTTTAAATGTCAATGGACTAAATGCTCCAATTAAAAGGCATAGGGTGGCTGACTGGATTAAAAAAACAAGACCCATATATATGCTGCATACAAGAGACACACTTCAGACCTAAAGACACTCACAAACTGAAAGTGAAGGGATGGAAAAAGATACTCCACGCAAATGGCAATGAAAAGAAAGCTGGGGTAGCAGTACTCATATCAGACAAAATAGACTTTAAAACAAAAACGGTAAAAAGAGACAAAGAAGGGCATTACATAATGATCAAGAGAACAATCCAACAAGAGGATATAACACTTGTAAATATCTACGCACCCAATGTAGGTGCACCTAAATATATAAAGCAATTATTAACAGACATAAAAACAGAAATAGACAGTAACACAATAATAGCAGGGGACTTTAACACTCCACTTACACCAACGGATAGATCATTCAAACAGAAGAGCAATAAGGAAACATTGGCCTTAAACGACACACTACAACAGATGGACCTAGTAGATATATACAGAGCATTCCATCCAAAAACCGAAGAATAAACGTTCTTTTCAAAGGCACATGGAACATTCTCCAGGATTGATCACATATTAGGTCACAAAACAAGTCTCCATAAATTTAAGAAGTTTGAAATAATACCAAGCATCTTTTCTGACCACAACAGTATGAAACTAGAAATCAACTATAGGAAGAAAATCAGAAAAGCCACAAATACGTGGAGATTAAACAAAATACTACTGAACAACGACTGGGTTAATGAAGAAATCAAAAAATACCTGGAGACAAATGAAAATGAAAATACGACATGCCAGAATTTATGGGATACAGCAAAAGCGGTTCTAAGAGGGAAGTTTATAGCAATACAGGCCTATCTCAACAAACAAGAAAAATCTCAAATAAACAATCTAACAATGCACCTGAAGGAACTGGAAAAAGAAGAACAAACAAAGCCCAAAATCAGTAGAAGAAGGGAAATAATAAAAATCAGAGCAGAAATAAATGAAATAGAGACCAAAAAAACAATAGAAAAAATTAATAAAACCAAGAGCTGGTTCTTTGAAAAGATCAACAAAATTGACAAACCTTTAGCTAGACTCACCAAGAAAAAAAGAGAGAAGGCACAAATAAGTAAAATCAGAAATGAAAGAGGAGAGGTTACAACAGACACCTCAGAAATACAAGATTATAAGAGAATACTATGAAAAGCTATATGCCAACCAATTCGACAATCTGGAAGAAATGGATAAATTCTTAGAATCATACAACCTTCCAAAACTGGACCAAGAAGAAGTAGAGAATTTGAATAGACCAATCACCAGTAAGGAGATCGAAACAGTAATCACAAACTTCCCCAAAAATAAAAGTCCAGGACCAGATGGCTTCCCTGGTGAATTCTACGAAACATTCAAAGAAGACTTAATACCTATCCTTCTCAAACTCTTCCAAAAAACTGAGGAGGGGGGGAAGCTCTCTAACTCATTCTATGAAGCTGACATTACCCTGATACCAAAACCGGACAAGGACAACACAAAAAAAGAAAATTACAGGCCAATATCACTGATGAACATCGATGCAAAAATCCTCAATAAAATACTAGCAAATCGCATACAACAATACGTTAAAAAGATTATACACCATGATCAAGTGGGATTTATTCCAGGGATGCAGGGATGGTTTAACATTCGCAAATCAATCAACGTAATACACCACATTAATAAAATGAAGAATAAAAATCACATGATCATCTCAATAGATGCAGAGAAAGCATTTGACAAGATACAGCATCCATTTATGATAAAAACTCTGAATAAAATGGGTATAGAAGGAAAGCACCTCAACATAATAAAGACCATATATGAGAAACCCACAGCTAATATCATCCTCAATGGTGAAAAACTGAAAGCCATCCCTCTAAGAACAGGAACCAGACAAGGATGCCCACTGTCACCACTCCTATTTAACATAGTACTGGAAGTCCTAGCCAAAGCAATCAGGCAAGAGAAAGAAATAAAAGAGATCCAAATTGGAAAGGAAGAAGAGAAACTGTCACTATTTGCAGATGACATGATTTTATATATAGAAAACCCTAAAGAATCCACCAGAAAACTTTTAGAAGTAATAAACGAATATGGTAAAGTTGCAGGATACAAAATCAACATACAAAAATCAGTTGCATTTCTGTACACTAACAATGAAGTAGCAGAAAGAGAAATTAAGAATACCATCCCATTTACAATTGCAACAAAAAGAATAAAATACCTAGGAATAAACTTAACTAAAGAGGTGAAAGATCTGTACACTGAAAACTATAGAACATTTCTGAAAGAAATTGAAGACGACACAAAGAAATGGAAAGATATTCTGTGCTCTTGGATTGGAAGAATTAACATAGTTAAGATGTCCATACTTCCTAAAGCCATCTATAGATTCAATGTAATCCCTATCAAAGTTCCAACAACATTTTTCACAGAAATAGAACAAAGAATCCTAAAATTTATATGGAACAACAAAAGACCCCGAATAGCTAAAGGAATCCTGAGAAAAAAGAACAAAGCTGCAGGTATCACACTCCCTCATTTCAAAATATACTACAAAGGTATAGCAACCAAAACAGCATGGTACTGACAAAAACAGACACACAGATCAATGGAATAGAATCGAAAGCCCAGAAATAAACCCACACATCTATGGACAGCTAATCTTTGACAAAGGAGCCAAGAACATACAATGGGGAAAAGAAAGTCTCTTCAACAAATGGTGTTGGGAAAACTGGATAGCCATATGCAAAAAAATGAAAGTAGACCCTTACCTTACACCATACACAAAAATTAACTCCAAATGGATTAAAGACTTGAATGTAAGACCTGAAACTGTGAAACTTCTAGAAGAAAACATAGGCAGTACCCTCTTCGACATCAGTCTTAGCAACATCTTTTCAAACACCACGTCTGACCGGGCAAGAGAAACAACAGAAAAAATAAACAAATGGGACTACATCAAACTAAAAAGCTTCTGCACAGCAAAGGAAACCATCAAAAAAACGAAAAGACAACCTAACAATTGGGAGAAGATATTTGCAAACCATACTTCTGATAAGGGCTTAATCTCCAAAATATATAAAGAACTCATGCATCTTACCAACAAAGAAACTACCAACCCAATTAAAAAATGGGCAAAAGACCTGAACAGACATTTCTCCAAAGAACATATACAGATGGCCAACAGACACATGAAAAGATGTTCAAAATCACTATCTATCAGGGAAATGCAAATCAAAACTACAATGAGATATCACCTGACACCCGTCAGAATGGCTATAATTAACAAGACAGGAAACAACATGTGTTGGAGAGGATGTGGAGAGAAGGGAACTCTCATACACTGCTGGTGGGAGTTCCAACTGGTGCAGCCACTATGGAAAACAGTATGGAGATTCCTCAAAAAATCAAGGATAGAACTACCATATGATCCAGCTATCCCACTGCTGGGTATTTATCCAAAGAACTTGAAAACACCAATTTGTAAAGGTACATGCACCCATGTGTTCATTGCAGCATTATTCACAATAGCCAAGACTTGGAAGCAACCTAAGTGCCCATCAAGGGACGAATGGATAAAGAAGATGTGGTATATATACACAATGGAATACTACTCAGCCATAAGAAACGATGAAATCCAGCCATTTGTGACATCATGGATGGACATTGAGGGTATAATGCAAAGTGAAATAAGTCAGAGGGAGAAGGTCAAATACCATATGATTTCCTTCATTAAGTAGTAGATAATAACAGCAATAAACAAACACATAGGGACAGAGATTGGATTGGTGGTTACCAGAGGGGAAGGGGGGAGGGAGGAGGGTGAAAGGGATAATTCGGTACATGTGTGTGGTTATGGGTTGTAATTAGTATTTTGGTGGTGAACATGATGTAATCTATGCAGAAATAGAAGTACAATGATGTACACCTGAAATTTTTACAATGTTATAAACCAATGTTACTGCAATAAACAAAAAAATTAAAAAAAAAAAATAAATAAATAAATAAAAATAAATTAAAAAAAATAATTATTTTTAGAATGAAAAAAAAAAAGATAGTCTTTCTGCGTCTATTGAGATATTCATCCGTCTTTTCTCCTTTACCTGTTACTGTGGTGAATTACATTTATAAGATTTTCTAATGTTAAGCCACCTTTATATTCCTAAAATAAACTTAATATAGATACTGCTGTATTCAGTTTACTAATCTTTTGTTAGAATTTTTACATCTATATTCACAAGGCAGATACACCTGTAACTTTTATTCTTCTTACTAAACTTTTCTCATTTGGATATCAAGTTATATAACAGCCTCATAAAAAGAAAGAGGAAGTAGTCTCTTTTTCTTTCTCTGGGAAAGTTTCTATTATTATAAAACATGTCTGTAAACCCAGCTAGACCCATTGTTTTCTTTGTAGAAAGATTTTTATTTATTAATTTAATTTATTTAACTCTTATCAAGGACTATTTGGACTCTCTACTTCTCCTTAAATCAGTTTTGGTCAGTTATATTTTTCCAGGAATCTGTTTCATTTTCTCTAAATGATCACATTTACTGCCATAAAATTATCTGCCGTATTCGATTAGCTTTTTAACTTCTTTTACATTTGTATTCATGTTCCCCTTTTTCCTAATACTGTTTATATGCACATTTCTCTCTTTGGTTTTTGTCTGTCTGTTTTATTTTTCTTGCTCAATCTTGCCAGAGTTTATTAGTCTTATCAAAGAACTAACATTTGTTTTTGTTGGTCCTTTGTATTGTATCTTTGATTTCTGTTCTGTTTTTTTTTTTTATTATTTCCTTTCTGCTTTCTTTGGTGTTTATTCTGTACTTTTACTCTAAATTAGGTTAGACACTTAGTACACTAATTTTCAACCTTCTGTTTTAACATAAACATTTAAGACAATATATTTCCTTTGCAGTACTGTTTTTGCTGCTTTATGCAAGTTTTGATAAGTAGTATTTTATGCATTGTTCACTTTTAAGTATTTTTGTTTCCATTATTTCTTCCTGACCCATGAATTACTCAGAAATCTTTAAATATCCAAATTTATAGGAATTTTAATTTTTTTGTTAATAACCTTATTTTTGTTATTGCAATAATTAATTGCATTATGGTCCAAGAACATGGCCTGTAAGACAGCAATTAGTAAACTGTTAAGATTTACCTTACAGCCTAGTCGATGGTCCATTTTTTAATACCTATTTCATGTAAGTTCTAGAAGAATGTACATTATCTGATAGACATAAGGTTCTATATATTTCTCTTGTTAAATTAAGCTTAATTGTGTGGTCCAAATCTTATTTCTTTACTAATATTTTGTCTTATTAAGAAGTCCATGAACGTGGACTTGTCAATTTCTTCCTGTAACTCTGTTCATTTTTGCTTAATATATCTTGAGGCTATTTTATTAGGTGAATACAAATCTCAGAGCTGATACTGGCACTTACCTTCAGAGTAGCTATGCCATACGCTAAGATCTTTTTTTTTTTTTTAGGAGGTGGGGGGCACAGGAAGCCTGGAAGTTTTCCTTACTTCCTTCCCACCTAGCAACTTACTTAAAAAGTATATTTATTGAGAATCTTCTTGTGCTGTAGCAGTAAGGAAGTATGAACTGTCTAACCTGCCATACTACCAGAATCAGAAGCCTGTTACTTTCCTTTAAAAATGGACCATTTCACATGGATGCACCTTGAGGATATTACGCCAAATGAAATAAGGCAACCACAAAAAGACAAATACTACATGATTCCACTTACATGAGGTATCTAAAGTCATCAAACTCAGCAACAGAAAGTAGAATGGTGCTTGCCAGGGGCTGGAGGGAGAGGGAAATGGGGAGTTGCTGTTCAATGGGTACAGAGTCTCAGTCATGCAAGATGAAAAGATCTGTTGTACAGAAATGTGCATATAGTTAATACTGCAATGTACACCTTAAAATTGCTAAGAGAGTAAATTTATGTTATGCTTTTTACCACAATTAAAAAAAACAAAAACTGTTTCATGGCCAATGAAGAGATTACAGTTCACTAAGAAACTGCTAGCTCTTCCTTTTAGACCCAATAGTAAACTGGGATTTCTACCTGTAAAGCAAATAGTAAGGAATATTTCAAAATTTGGCAGTAGTCTCTCACAGCATAAATATGATTCTCAAACTGATTATTACAACCTATTTCTCTCTTCTCAACCAAACAAGTTTTGCCTATATCTCTTCTATAATTGTCTCATAGTTAATTGAAACAACTGAGGCATCTTTTGGTCACGGCAATTATAGGAAGATTGTGGTCTTCTTCAAATTCTTTCTATTTTAAAACATCCCTATTTTTTTTTTTTTAGATTTTATTTATTTATTTTCCCCGCAAAGCCCCAGTAGATAGTTGTATGTCATAGCTGCACATCCTTCTAGTTGCTGTATGTGGGACACAGCCTCAGCATGGCCGGAGAAGCGGTGCGTCGGTGCGCGCCCGGGATCCGAACCCGGGCCGCCAGCAGCGGAGCGTGCGCACTTAACCGCTAAGCCACGGGGCCGGCCCATAAAACATCCCTCTTTAAATATGTTTCTCATAGTCATACCTCCAAATGTAGCTTTTACATGTCTAAGGACTTGTGCCAAGCAGGGTATATAAGAATCATGTAAGGAGACTGTTTAAACATACAGATTTCCAGAACTACTGAATCAAAACCTAGAAAAGATCTAGGACTCTGAATTTAAAAAAACAATTCCTTTTTGGTTCCCCTTTATCTACCTAGCTGGCTACTGTTTATTCTCTTAAAAGCCATCCCTGATTCCTTAGGCAGCACTGAGGGCCTCTTGTCAGCTCCACCAATACACTGTCATATCTCATGATATATACAACACAACAGGTATGCATCTCCCCTACTATATAGAATACAATAGGCATGTATCTCCCCTACCATACTGTAAACCATTAGAGGGCAGAGTGCACATATTCGTTGTATTCTTAGTGCACAGCATAGTGTCAGATATGTAGCTGGTTTTCAATACATATTTTCTGAACCAAACCAATTTACTTTACAACTTTATACTTTACTGTAAAGTATCTACTATGTATGGTAATACATTTTTAAATGATATAATGACTATCAATCAGGAAAGGTATATCAGCATCTTCCTGGGAGCTTTTTAAAAAAAAAAACACATTCCTGGGTCCATCTGGATCTAATGAAAGAGAGTCCTCACTTCCAACATCTCCTCTACTGAGTGAGAATAACGCCCACGGGAAAGAGGTCCTTGAGATGATATTTAGAGGAAGAAGACTTTGATTGAAGTGAGTCAGAGAGAGAAGAAAGATATTCCAAAAAGGGAATGACATATTCGAAGACACTGAGGTATTAAAAACCGGTCACACAGGGATAACTCCAAGTGATTCAGTTTTACCAAAATGACTAATTTGTAGAAAAATGGCTAGAAAAAATCTAGAGAGATGTTTAAAGGGTCAGTCCCCAAAAGGTCTTGTATGATAATGATCAAGAACTTTAACTTTTCATAAAATTTATGAAGCACTGCTGGAGAGGGGAGTGGAAAATAGTCTTGCATTATATAAAGACTACTCTGGATGCCGTGTGGAGAATGGACTGAAGTGGGAATAGAATGGAGACAAGGAGACTAATTAAGAGACTCTTGTAATAATTCAGCAAAGAAATATTAAGGGCCTGAACCATGCCAATATGAACAGAGTAGAGAAAAGATTTGAAATATATCGTGGAAATGGAATTACAATTACTTACTTACTAAGTAGATGTGGGAGCTGAATGAGAGAGTAGTCCGAGTTTTTAGCTGCAGCAAATGTGTGAATAGTGGTACCATTTATGAATATGGGGAATAAAGCAGAAAGAGCAGGTTTTAGGGTTGAGACCGATGGATTATGCTGGGGAGGAATGTTAGTTCAATGTCTAGACATACTGAGTCTGAGAACGTCCAGACAGAGATGGGTAACTTGCAAAAATGGGTCTATAGCTAAGAAGGGAGACCTAGGCTGCAGATGAGATTTGGGGTCATAGGCAGAGAGCTGGTAACTGAACCCACAGAAGATGAGATCACTCACGCAAGTGTTAGAGTGAGAAGGAGGGAGAGAGACAGAGACAATTCTGAAGAAGACAAAGGCAAATTTAGGAAGAGAAGCTCTGAAAATGGATGATCAGCCAGAGAATTAACAGCAAAATCAGAAAAAGTGTGGTGTTAGGGAAAAAGGCATGGTCAACAATATCAAAAGTCACAGAGGTGGGGCTGGCCCGGTGGCGTAAGCGGTTAAGTGCGCGCGCTCTGCTGCAGCGGCCCAGAGTTCGCAGGTTCGGATCCCGGGCGCGCACTGATGAACCGCTTGTCAAGCCATGCTGTGGCGGCGTCCCATATAAAGTAGAGGAAGATGGCCACAGAGGTTAGCTAAGGGCCGATCTTCCTCGGCAAAAAAGAGGAGGATCAGCATTGGATGTTAGCTCAGGGCTGGTCTCCCTCACACACACACAAAAAAAAGTCACAGAGGGATAAGAAAAGAAATCAATGGAAAGTCCCTCATTGCATTTGAAAACTAGAAAGCTAATAGAACTTAGGGTAAAAGTTTCAGTGAGGAGGCTGGGGTAGAACCACAGACTGAAGAATGAAGAGGTGAGAAGGAGGGAGACACAAACAGTATTGTGTATTCTTTTAAGATTCTGTGTGTACATACTTGTATGCATGCACGTGGATGCGTCCTAAGCAATAAAGTAAGTGGGGGCTAAGGTGGGATATGAGGGTTGAGATCAGAAAAGACTGGAGCACACTGATATAATAAGGAAAAAGTTATTAGAGAGAAAGAAGTTGAAGACACAAAGAAGAGTGGTGATGAGAGAGTAAGGTCCATGAGGAGGAACGAGGAATCGGGTACAAACCGAGGACAGGAGGAGGGAAGGCTTTTCTCCTCGGACTTCAGGAAAGGATGAGTGCAAATAAAAATAAATTTCCAGCTGGTAGAACATGAAGTTGAAGAGATATTTCCTGATTTTTAAAATTTTTCTCTGCAGCATTGAAGGCAAGATCATATTCTGAGTGGTGAGAGAGGGAATGCGTGGGGTTTGAGTGTTGGTTTACTCAGGGAAGAGCCAGATTAAATGGCAGTGAATTGATGAGGACATGTAAGAGGACATGAAGGCAACAGCAGGCCTGGCTAATACTGGAGCCTACCCAAGGCACACACACATTAGCCCAAAGGTTAGAGAAGCTAAATGACTGATTATTCCAAGGTTGGGGTTTCATAGGGTGGGTAGAATTAAAAGGTCTACAGAGATTATTTTTTTAATATATGAGAATAGCAAGAAACTTATTAAGTAATAAGTAAGACAGGGAAGGAAGGAATACACTACAATAAATGAAAAAGTCAAAGAACTAAAGACCTTGATGAAGTCAAACAGCTGGAAAGACAGAAAGTAGCACTCCAGGTAGCAGCGTTTAAGATTTCAGCGGTGAAGATGACTGAGGGCTGACAGCTGAAGAGGACTAGAACTATAAGGCTAGTGTCATATGGTTCTTTCCCAGAGATACGACATCACCCAGGATGAAGAAGATACTAGGAAAAGAGAAGGGCAAAGAGAAAGACAGTGAATCTCGTCCTTGGCACTTAAGCCTTCAGCAAATGTGTGAGAGGAGGTTGTGGGGCAGGGACAGACTATGAAGTCAGGAGAGAACAGATACAAGAGCAGTAAAGTGACATATCTAGACAGCACAAGCCTTAAAAGAGATCATTTTCATTTGCAAGCTGAAGAGTAATAGCTTAGACCAGGAAACTCTGTGGTTACCTGGGAAGCAAGAATGAGCAGCCTCCACCTGCGAGAGACAGAAAGAGTTTACTCAGTGGAGAGCCAGCCTTCACCTAGGACGAAGAAGTGGTGAGAGCATTCAGAGTGGCATGTTCACAGCAGAGTGCAGCTCCTACGGACACTACGTAAATGGAGGCAAGAAAGGCAGCAGGGGGGACCAGCTGGCAGGAGAAGGCACCAGGCAGCATCTCCTCCGAGAAAGACACACCTCTTCCTAATACTAGGTACCAAAACAAGGCGAACGCTCTCTTCCTAAGAAGGCACACAGGAAGAACAGCCCAAGCTAATGACGATAGAGGCAGGGCTGATAAGTACATTGTTTTTTTTGTTTTTTGTTTTTTGTGAGGCGATCAGCCCTGAGCTAACGTCCATGCCAACCCTCCTCTTTTTTTGCTGAGGAAGACTGGCCCTGTGCTAACATCCGTGCCCATCTTCCTCCACTTTATATGGGACGCCGCCACAGCATGGCTTGCCAAGCAGTGCGTCGGTGCGCGCCCGGGATCCGAACCATCGAACCCCGGGCAGCCTCAGCGGAGCGTGCGCACTTAACTGCTTGCGCCACTGGGCCGGCCCCGTGATAAGTACATTGTAAACAGAGGTCTCCTTGCAGCCCTCAACTGGAGATGTCCAACAAGCAGCTGGGTATATACGCCTAATGCTTAGGAGACAAACCACAAGAGTTTTATTGACTTGTATACTTGAGAGTAATTTAAGTTACAAATGTCTTACTTTTAAAAACATCTCAGTTCCAATTTTTAAAAATTCCTCCATTTAGATCAATTTGATAAAACTAATGAGGGAATTCAAATGTTTATCACATCCAGTGACTGTAATTACAACACATACATAACCATTAAATGCAACCAGGGCTTAAGGAGGGAGGGAGCAAGGTGGCTGCGGCCCTAGAAGGGTAGTGGGAGGGATCTTGTGATAGAACTGTTCCACTGGTCTGTATCCAGACTGTGGTGGTGATCACACAAATCTAGATGTGTGATAAAACTGCACACGCTAAATACATCCACAAATGAGTCCATGGAAAACTAGTGAAATCTGGATGGATTGTATCAATGTCAATTTCCTGGTTGCGCTATTTCACTATAGTTATGCAAGATTTTACCATTGGGGGAAAGTGAGTAAAGGGTATACAGGATCTCTGAGTATTATTTCTTACAATTGCATGCAAATCTACAATTATCAAAATAAAGTTGTTCTTTTTTTTAATTAAAGGCAACAAAGCAAGGCATACAACTGGAAAACACTGTCTTCCAAACTCTTGGCAAACACTAGAGAATCAGTATCTCTAGCTCAGTGATTCTCAACCAGAAATTTGGAAAGGGTAAAGGAGCACCTAAGTATTAGAACTACTGCCTGCACCTCCATTCCCTGAATACACACCTACACCAGAATTGTTGCCTTGGTGAGCCACAGGTTTCAGAGGAAGTTTGTCAAGTGCGCAGCAACTGACGGAAAATGAAAAAACACTCTCTTCTACCTACTTATCTTTACAAACACTTCTAATTGGTAAGGAAAAAAGCATGTAAGAGAAACATAATATTTAATAAGTAATTTATATTAAACATGAAATATTTTAAGAGATAACGTCTCATTTGATTTGTCCAAAATCAGCCAATACACTCTTCATGGAAATGTACTTGGTCAACATAAAGAAAAACACTCTATTTACATAAGAATAAAAGTATGGATTTTTTTCACAGTAACTGATAGATTTTTAGTGGTATATTCATACCCTCCTAACAAGGAATACAACATCTATAAAGGTACACACTCTGTGGCCTTGAGTAGACTGAGATTATTCAGCCTATATAGGCGGCCTTGGCACACTAGCACCATACTCTTGTCAACTAGAGGAAGGAAACACAAACGAGCAAAAACCAAAATACAATCGATTCAAAAAAGTTCCTCCCGGGCCGGCCCAGTGGCACAAGCAGTTAAGTGCTCACGCTCCGCTGCGGCGGCCCGGGGTTTGCCGGTTCGGATCCCGGGCGCGCACTGATGCACCACTTGGCAAGCAATGCTGCGGCGGCGGCCCATATAAAGTGGAGGAAGATGGGCACGGATGTTAGCCCAGGGCCAGGTTTCCTCAGCAAAAAAAGAGGAGAATTGGCAGATGTTAGCACAGGGCTGATCTTCCTCACAAATAAAAAAAAAAGTTCCTACTAACAAGCAGCTCTAAAGAGAATATCTATGTTCAGCCCACTAAAATCAAACATGGGGAAATATTCTGGAGCAGGAAGGCAGCCTAATTTAATACCTGAACGAATAGTATCAATCAGAACAAAGCATAAAATCACCTCACGATGAACTCATTTTTAAAACACTGGTATTACAATTGCACACAACCTTGTGTGTGTGTGTACATCAGAATCTAAATGTCCAAGCACAGGGGAACCGTAAACGAATGGCATATCCAAAGCCACTATCAAAGCCACTAAAAGACTGTGTTTATGATAGGAAAATGTTTACAATGTACTGCTAAGTAGGAAAAGAGCTACAAATCAGTATGTGCAGGATTCCAATTTTGAATTTAAAAGAATATTTGTATATGTTCATACAGAAAAAATACCAAAAGAAAATAAACCCAAACGTTTTTGTTTTTAAATCATGAGGTTTTCTCCTTTACACTATTGAGGCCCAGGGCAGGCTGCCCGCAAATATTCCACAACAGCATGTTGATTATTTTCAATTAGAGTCACTTGTGTTGACTTAAAATCAAGTTTTGAACCTCCTTTTCTCTGTTCCTCCTATAGGCAAGAAATAAATCTCCCACGTGAAAGGTACCTTCCCCGCACCAGAAGAAAAAATATCCTAAGCTAAGGAATTCAGGGCTGAGAACCCTATATAAGCAAACCTTGTTACTTTTACTAATTTACTACCTCAAGCCTGAACTCGGCTCAAATGCTTCACTAATTACAAATCCCAAACTTGCTTTTTTTGTCCTGTCAATGTCTCACAACTTTATTCTTTCTTTATGTAAAACATATAAAAACAGCCTGCTTTGCCCATCCCAGAAGGCATCGTTTCTCTATGATCTCCTATGTGCATGTATTAAATTGGTCTTTCTCCTATTAATCTGGTCTTATGTCAATTTTATTATTAGTCCAGGCAGAAGAACTCGAGGGGGTTAAGGGGGAATTTCCCCTTCCCTGACAACACATTTCTATGTTTTAAAAGTTTTCCACAGTGAGTACATACTACTTTTGTAATTTGGAAGGAAAAAAAACCTATACCGATAAATATTTTAGGTAATACTTATAAAGGCTACAGAATAATATGAAAAGGAAGTATATATATATATATATATATATATAGATATATATGAGTATATCTATATATATATATATGAGTATATATCTATATATATATATGAGTATATATCTATATATATATATATGAGTATATATATATATATATGAGTACATATATATATATGACTACAATTATTTTAAAGAAAGAAAAATTCTGCATAAGAAAAGAAAAAAAGATTGGCAGGAAATACATCAAAGTAACGGTGGCTGTGTTTTAAGGATGAAATAATTATGAGCAATTTTTTTTCCTTCTACTATTCTATGCCTTGAAATTTTTCTTTAAAGAACATGTATTATATTAATATGAAACAATTATCATACTTATCAACCCTGACCCCAAACCTTCTCTTCCATTGTATCCTGCCTCCTAAAACAAACCATCAAACATACACATGCACAC
Organism: Diceros bicornis minor; assembly: GCF_020826845.1. Classification (NCBI taxonomy): domain Eukaryota; kingdom Metazoa; phylum Chordata; class Mammalia; order Perissodactyla; family Rhinocerotidae; genus Diceros; species Diceros bicornis. The sequence goes on along the minus strand of NC_080755.1, from coordinate 10,692,549 downwards.
AAACCTGCAAGTACTTACATGGGCTTACATCTCTGTATCTGTTTCGATTTCTGTTTTCTGGAAACTTGGCCACTCTATGAGGATAGTCATGGGACTCATTGCGAATTTCCTTAAAATAACAAAAATATATTTTAATATTTCCTTTAAATTTTATACAGCAAAACAGATACTTCCCCAGCCAGTATAATATTTATTGAGCACTTATGATATGCCAAGTACTATGCAAAGCATATTATCTACACTATCTCATTCAATTCTCACAACACCAATGGGAACGTTTATCCTCTCCATTTTATAAGTGAGGGATGATAGGCTTTGAGAGGTTAAACAATCTGCCAAAGGTCACAAGTAAGTGGCAGATCCCAGGACTAAAGCTTCAGCACCTACAGGCAAGATTAAACACTTTGTGTAACACAGAATTAATGCAATGGAGGTATCTAAGGCTAACCACATCATACTCAAATTTCTGACCAAACTCTCTTAATATCTACCTATATTTTGGAATTTCTATCTTAAAATTTTAATCTACTCCTTTGTCTTCATGCCTTTACTGTCTTCACGTCTTTAACTGTTACTTTATTTTGAGCTCAAAAATATCCTAAAATTTTACTTTTAGAGCCATAAATGCTTAGCAACAACCACTAGGCCTGAGGCTCGTTTTAGGACCCTTAGGGTTCTCTGTATTCCACTATCGAAGAAACTCTGTGATGCCTGCACTAGGCACTCAGCTACATGGTGTAACCAGCATGACCAGGCTTTTTCTCCAAAATGGAATATTATTCTAAAAATCCAGGTAAAAACAGAAACATACCAAAAAAGTGTGTATTAACAGCAAAAATTAATTTGGGCTTTTGCTCACACTACCACATGTGATTTTGAAAAAGCATTTTAAATTTAGGCCCCAGACAGTTTTATAAATTAAGTATCAATAAACTATTCAAGTCATTTCTTGATGAATGCCCTTACTATGGCTTCCCCACCCTCTTGCCTACCACCACTCCCATCAGCCCTCGGATAGGTAACTTTCTAGTTCATATTTTTACTCATTGGGCCTACCAAGATGCCAGAGTAGGGAATACAGACCACCACTCAGTGGGAGGAATCTCAGTCACATTGTGCAAAGAGCAAGTGGGATTACACATATGTTGGTACAGCCATTTGGGAAAATGCAATCTGCCACACACACAGAAAAAGAAACACACACATACATGCATGTTACAATTGTTGCTATTGACTTTTTTTTTTTTTTTTTGCTGAGGAAGATTTGGTCAGAGCTAACATCTGTTGCCAGCTTCCTCTTTTTTTTCCTTGAGGAAGATTAGCCCTCAGCCAACATCTGTGCCAATCTTCCTCTATTTTGTATGTGGGTCACTGCAACAGCATGGCTGAAGAGTGGTGTAAGTCTGCGCCCAGGATCCAAACCTGCAAACCTGGGCCGCCAAAGCAGAACATGCCAAATTCAACCACTATGCCATGGGACTGGCCCCACTACTATTTAATGCTGTCTCACATCCAGCAATATTGCTGAGCTCTCTAATATTTTGTAGCTGGTTATGAATTTCTCAATATCAACGAGTGATAATTCTGTCTCTTCCTTATACCTCATATTTCTTATTTATTCATACCTCTTATTTTTCTTATCTAATTGCATTGGCTAGGACCTCCTATTCAACGTCAAATAGAAATATTTTTTCCCCTGATTCTGAAAGAACTGTCTCTAAGGTTCAACCGCTAAGTGTAATATGTGCTTTAGGTTTCTGGTCAATACCCTTTTCAGGTGAAGAAAGTTCTCTTCAATTTCTAGTCTGCTAAACATTTTTTATTATGAATGGGCGTTGAATTTTATTCAATGTTTTCCTTGTATTCATGGAGGTGATCATATATCTTTTCTCCTTTAATCTGGTAATGTATTGAATTACAATAAGAGATTTTCACTTACTAGTAATATGCATTTAAGGTTTTTCTATGTCTTTTCATGGCTTGATAGCTCATTTCCTTTTAGTGGTGAATAATATTTCATTATCTAGGTATACCACCATTATTCTATATAAGATGTACATGTCTATATTTTTAAGTTGAACTGATCTCTAATTTTCCTTTCTCATATGATTTATTCAGTTTTACTATCAAAGTTATAACAGTTTGATATAATAAGTTGGACAGAAATATTACATTTTGGTTTCAAATATTTTTCCATAAAAGCATATCATAACAAATTATTGTGATTGGCTGAATAGAGGAAAAAGCTTCAACCATTTCCACAAATTATAAAACTTTTTAAATGTCAAATAATAAATTTTACATGTAAAATTAAACACATTCAGGTCTAGGCTTATATTTCTTTGCATAACCTTAAACACTATACAAGAGTTGAAACACTATAAAGTACAAGTAATTTTATATTGCAAGTTAGTAACAGATAAAAGAAAAATATTAATTTAAAATAATACTAAAACATACACTTTTCTGTTAACAGCCCTTCTGTATCAAGGCAGAGAAAACAAATGGGCAAGAATAAAAATTTCTGATACTATGTAGGTGAGAGAGTGTGAAGTGGTACTCTCATACATTACTGAAAGAATGTACGCTAGTGCAATGTCTTTTTGAGAACAATTTGATAAGACCAATTTTACCTCCAGGAATTTATATTACATACTGTCACACATCTGTCTGCAAAGATTTATTATGCACAAGGATGGTCACTGTACACAATGGTGAAAAATTGGCAACAACCTAAATGTCCTTCAGAAGAGAACTGATAAATTATAATGCACCAATGCAGTGGAATACTTGGAAACCACGAAAAAGGACACCCAGTGGTGCACGCACTAACATGAAACAATCTCAAAGATATACCGCGTAGTGAAAAAAAGTTTAGAATGCTCCCATTTGCGGGGGATGGGGACTCCACTCAAACATAAATATGCCTGAGAATACAATGAATAATTCTAGAAAGAGACAACAAATTAGTAACTTCTGGGGTTGGGGGGAGACTGGCTGACTGGACATCTAGAGAAGGATAGAGATTTTTCTAACTAAAAATTTGTTTTAATTATGAAATATTTCAAACAGAAAAATATACATGACACCCACAGTGATATTAAACACATTACTTTTACCACATTTGCTTCAAATCTCTTTTTACAGAAAAGGAATAAAACACATCAGATACAGCTAAAGTATTTTCCTACCCTGCCCCTCTCTCTTTCTTTCCAAAGTAATCTTGTCTTTTTAACTGTTTTTTATTGCTTTTGCTCCATTTGAACTTTAAACCACATATTCATATATTCTTTAGTTCATATATTACTTTAAGATAAACTAGCTAAAATACTAATAAACGTTAGCATATCATTAGTCCTAAAGCTAATAATATAGTTTTTAAGTCACACTGAAATGTTGTTGCAACTCATAAAATGGGAGAAAATAGTTGCAAAACAAATATCTGATATGGAATTAATATACACAATATATAAAGAACTCCAACAATTAAAAAAAAAAACAGTTAAAAAATGGGCAAAGAGGGTAGGACTCCCTCCATTATATCAACACTTCTTCAATACCTGTTATGCACATACACCTATTTTCCACCTATCTTCCAAAGTTAAGTCCATCTGTCAGTTGCTGATTCCAATTTTTAGCCTAAAGAAATAATTTATTTGTGTACACTATAACAAATCATTACTTACATTGCAAAATAATAAAATAGGGTGGGGCCCCAAGTTTAAGGGTAGGGAAGAGATTTTAATTGACAAAACACCATAAAACAGTCAAATCTTTGGGATTAAGAAATACATTCATAACAAGTACATTTTATTTTCCTGATTAAAAAAAAAAGAATTCTTGCAGAATCTGTTCTCTCAAATCTCCAATGTTGTTATTTGTTCTCCTTTAGTTTTCTTTAATTTCAGTGCATTTAGGAAGAAAAGAACCCCCAATACTTTGAAAAGCAGCTCCAGAGGTACAGACTAGTTGCCTATTCCAGTATCCATTCTTTCTTACTAAAAGTTTCTGATTTTATTTTCTTACTTACAATGAGCCCAACAAAAAACTTGTATTTCCAAGCCTCCTATACAGCTAAGTATAGCCATGGGACACAGTTCTGGCCAAAGAGAATAAGCAGAAATCACCAGGTTGGGTTGCAGGGGAGGTTTTTTATAAAAGGGGCTGGCCCAGCTGACCTGTGTTCTCATTTCTGCCTGCCCAGGGTACCAGATATGTTGGGGGTGAGGGGTGGAAATGGGCAGGAGCTTGCCTGTGACCACAAGGTAAAAAGCATTCTAAGGAAGGCTAAGCAGAAATAGAAGAGACTGGGTCATGGATGACATAATGGAGCCACAGAAACAGCTCTGTACTTCTATCTCCAGAATTCTCACTACATGAGAAAAATAAGCCCCTATTTGCTAAGTCAGCTAGTGCTTGATGTTCTTTCCCATGAAGCTAAATGCAGGTCTCTAACAAATACACACAGTATAGCCAAGTCTCAACAATAACAAGATGAGACATTTTCAAGAATACCATAATTTTATAAGCACTTTGTGTAAGCAATAAAACACATGGTGTGTCTCAAAAGGGGAATGGGAAGGTACTGACTGGTAAAATCAGCTCTACAGATGTTCTGATGCTAAAATGTTCCCCTCCTATAGCAGAAAGAACCCATAAACAGTGGCCCTAAATACTACATCAAGAATGCTTCCTGTCAGCAGTAAAACCTGCTGATCCAAGGTTTCTCAACCTCAGCACTACTGACATTTGGGGCTGGATAATTCTTTGTTATGGGGCTATCTTGTGCTTTGCAGGGTGTTTAGCAGCAGCATCCCGGTTTCTACTCATTATATGTCAGTAGCATCCCTCCTCCCAGCTGTGACAACCAAAAATCTCTTCCGACTCGGCCAAATGTCCCTGGACAGCAAAATCTACCACAAATATACCCTACCAACATCCAGTTGAAAACCACTATTCCAATCTAACAGCAACTCTTACCTTTAATTAAAGCTAAATTTAAGGGGAAGGATTTTTGTTTTAAAGAATAATTTAATCAGAATTTTTAAAATCCAATTTATTTTTATATGATTTTCACTCAAAAAAAGCTAGGAATAATTGACTCACTAGTTATTCCTTTTTTAGTGGCAATAATACAAAATGTAGGTAACTCATGCACAAAGATATCTTTCACGGAGTTATTTATCATGTTGAAAGGACATAAAAAACCTAAATGTCCAATGTCAGGGAAAAGATTGGTTGAATAAATCAATAGTATGCAGCCACTTAAAAACAGGCACTCATATCATGCCAGCAGGAGTATGAACTCTTGGAATAATATATGATATAAACAAAGAAATAACAAATCAATAAATGGAACTGAGCCACTATTTGCTATTTGGGAGAAAAATTCATTTAGCTCCTTCACTGTATTTGAAATTTATACACATGTGAGTTGCCTATCTCAAGACTGCCTATCACCTCCTTTTCCACAGAAGCCTAATTTTTGGAACATCAAAAAACAATCTACTCCAACTGATGGCCTTATAACTTATCTCCAGGCAGAAGAGTCTAACTTTAAATTCTGAATATACTTACTTCCAATGTATCTACTTTCTCCTATTATTTCATCTCTTTATATTTTTATACACATAACATTTACTCTCTCTTGAAATTTATTTTGACATATAGTTTGAAGTAAGGAGGTAAACTGACTCTACTATAGAAACAAATTTGCTGAGGCTCAAGTAACGCTAGGCTGAAATGCAAGAATAAGACTTTTTTGTTAATCATTCAGCTATTCTTCATTTCATAAGCAATAACCATGCCTATCCTTGACATTATCCTTGAATGCCAGTCACAGCAATGAACAGCAAACTGTTGCTCATATTTTGACAGATTCATATTCTGACAGATTCATATTTTGAATGGCCAAGTTTTACAAGCCCCACATGAAGCCAAGTGACTCAATAAAAAGTTTATTTTCCTGGATATAAAACAGTAACATATTTTGGACAAAAAGGGAGAAAAACGGTGTTAAAAACTACTCATTTTGTAAGATTAAGAACAAGAGAATAAAAAAATCTTTAAATGTAAGACCAAGCAGTGTTTAATATCTATTTATTTCTTCTGGAGACAGTTCTTATAAACTAACCCCATTAATCTGAACTGCGAGTGGTGTGAATTACAAACTCTCTGAAAAAAGAATTTCATTACAGTGCACATAGTTAGTGGAAGAGAAATAAGCAAATATTTTCTGCTAAATATCTTTACGAATGATTTAAGTTACATATTATAAAATGTAAACATTTAGTTTTAAATGGATGTGCCTGTAAAAATGCTAGTCTCTTAAGTGACTGAAAATTTCCTTTACAATATTGTTAACCATAACGGGCTAAAATTTCATTCATCTAGATTAGATTGGTGGTTACCAGAGGGGAAGCGGGGAGGGAGAAAGGGGTGTGACTAGGCACATGTGTATGGTGATGGATCGTAATTAGTCTTTGGGTGGTCAACATGATATAATCTCTACATAGAAATCAAAATATAATGACGTACACCTGAAATTTATATAATGGTATAAACCAATGTTACCTCAATAAAAAAAGATGGAAAATTAAGTTAAATTAAAAAAATAATAAAGTACATACTTTAGGAAAAAAAAGATTTCGTTCATCTAGCCTTATCAGGTATTCTTTTAAAAGTGAGATTTCCATATAACTGATATTTATCTTTAAAAGTGCAAATTATTTAAATTTTAATAAAAATATTTCTAAAATGCATTACATATTTGTGTCCTAAAACAAGAATACACTGAACATCATGTAACCTTTTCAGGAGTCATCACACACACTGCTTTACTGGGCCACAAGGCAATGACAGCCTCAGGGGATCATCTAAGTAAATACAACTGTCTCTATACTGAGTGGCCATCACAGTGCTTTGAGCTTTTACGTGATTTGCTTGGAGAGAAAAAAAATACTTTTACTTTTTAATAAATTAATTACATACACATTGTCAGAATTTAGGACTTTATAGATTAGAAAAAAATTCACTACCCCACAATTCAGAGATAATCTAAATTTTCTGGACTTTTTACTTTATGGATAAGTAGACATTAATATATACTTTAATTTTTAAATTTTTTATGTAAAAATGGGACACTACAGGCATACTGTTTATATACCTGCTTTAATCTCTTAAAATAGCATGGATATCTTTTCCTGTCGATACACTCTCACCATCATTTTTAATAACTACTATATGCAAAACCTTCTGTTATAGAATACACCATAATTTATTTTGCCCAATCCCCTGGACAACTAGGAAATTTCCAAAACTTCACAATTATTAAAAACAATGTGATGAATATCCTTAAATACGATCTTACATACATTTCAAAGTATTTCTTGATAACCCTCCAGGAACAGAACTCCTGGATAAAGGGCTTATTTTGCCAATATTTATCAAAAAAGGTTGGGGGTGAGGTTTTGTCTCACTCACAATACCCAGTGGGACTGAAGTCCTATCTTTTTTTTTTTTTTGTCCTCAAATGTTGTCTTGATTTTTCTGGACCATTTAGTCTTTCAGAGAAACCTTAAATTTAAATCTTCTTTAGGCAGATTTTTTTTAATTACGTATATATATTACATTACATATATATGTCAATTTAGGGAGAACTGACATCTTTACAATACCAACCAACTCTTCTATCAGGAACTGGGTATGTTTCTCCATTTATTTAAGTCTTCCTTGTTGCTTTATTTAAATAAACACAACACATTTCTTGTTAAGTTTATTCTTAAGTATTAAAAATTTTTTGTTGGGGGCCGGCCTGGTGGCATAGCGGTTAAGTTCCTGCGCTGCGGCGGCCCGGGGTCTGCTGGTTCGGCTCCTGGGTGTGGACCTACTCACCGCTCATCAAGCCATGCTGAGGCAGCGTCCCACATAGAAGAACTACAAGGACCTTCAACTAGGACATACAACTATGTACCGAGGTTTTGGGGAGAAAAAAAGAAAAAGACAAAGATTAGCAACAGATGTTAGCTCAGGGCCGCTTTTCCTCAAAAAAATACATATAAAAATTTTTTGTTGCAGGGACCGGCCCGTGGCGTAGCAGTTAAGTGCACTCACTCCGCTGCTGGCGGCCCGGGTTTGGATCCCGGTGCACACCAATGCACCACTTGTCAGGCCATGCTGTGGCGGTGTCCCATATAAAGTGGAGGAAGATAGACACAGATGTTTGCCCAGGGCCAGTGTTCCTGAGTAAAAAAAGAAGAGGACTGCCATGGATGTTAGCTCAGGGCTGATCTTCCTCATAAAAAAAAAAAAAAAATTTGTTGCTATTTTAACAGATATCAATATGACTACATGTTTTTTCTCCTTTAATCTATTAGGGTGAATTACAGTATCACGCTCCCTCATACTGACCATCTTTATACTCCCAGAATAAATTTGGGAATGGTGTTTTATACTGTATTTCCAGACAATATTGAAACTGAGGATGAAGGAGTTAAAATGTCCCTGGATTAGGGGGAAACCATGCCTTGTACCCACAAGATTAACTTGGGAAACAAAATAACAGAAGTTTCTGAGCTTGCCTTGCAGAACAGCAAGCGGATCACTGATAAGACAGTAACTTGCTGAACCAGACTAAGCATCCGGCAGGAGCAATGAGAAGCTACAATGACCACTGTAAACTTTAGCCCTATGCTTCCCTGCTCCCCTACCTAAAACTCCCAAAAAAACCCCTTGCTTGTAGCTTTTTGAGGAGTTCAGGATTACAGTGTTAGCTGCCCATTCTCCTTGCTCAGCGCTTTGCCATAAAATTCCTACTTTCTTCCACTACACCCAGTGTCAGACGGGCTTGCTGCGCGACTGGTGAGCGAACTCACTTCAGGTTCCATAACATCTGTTGGTGATACATTAGAATTTTGGGAAGATAACTGTAGGTCAAATTTAACTGCCTATTTGAAAGGTGGAGGGGAGATGCTAACTCATTTATTTCTGCCTTTCATTTGCATTCAATCTGTTCTTTCTACAGCTTTGTTTCATTTTATTTTTATTTCCCTAGCTTGAAGAAAATGCTTAGCTCATTAGTATTCTTTTTTCTTTCTTGCTTTAATAAAGACTGGCCAAATCTTATAAGTTTAGAATACTGTCATCTCATTATTTTCTAGAGTCTCTAATGGCAGTACTGATTTCTTCTTTCACCCAAAAGTGATTAGTAAACACTGCTGTTTTCTATATATTATGCTTATTTCCTTTCCCGTTTTTTTTTTTTTTTTACTATATTAATCAAGGTTTTCTTTGTTCCTCTTTGCCTCTAGTAATTTAGAAGTAAAAATATCATTTATATTCTAGTGGGGATTAATCTTAAAATTTTGTAAAAGCATGTTTGAATTTGTATTGTTCTACTAATAAAAGCACCTATTAATACATCTCTATTATTAAAATATATGGTAAAATTACCATGGGTTTTACTTCCCTCTTCCTACAGCCCAATTCTCCACATTTTCCAGAAATAATCTAGAACTTGGATACATAGTTTTTTTACATTTTCAGTTATTTCAAAAAAAGTTCACAACTATATTTAGAGTTAACTCTAGATTTTACTTGGCTTCATTGCCCAAACATACTTTCTATATCTATTCCACTTCTCACAGCACTTGGGTGACATCTCTCAATTATCTTCAGGAATCCAATATCAGAGTACATCAGTCTGATGTAAATCTGGTTTGTTCTTCTCTAAAGATAACTTGTTTTTCTACCTTGCAGGGGTTTTTCTTTATGCTGAATAGTTAGAAAATTCATGAGGATGTGAAGGTAAACAGTTAGCCATTGATGATTAGGTAGCTGGTAACTAAAGTTTTTTTTTTCTTTTTTGCAATTACTAATTATAGCTTTTAGTTGTTCCCCCATCCACTGTTAACTGTGCTGCTTAGACAATATATTATCCTGACTCCCACTAGGTTCCTATAGATAACATCTCCCTGGTGCCTAGGTCACCACGGTAATGGGTGTTTGAGCTGTTTTTCAGGAATTAGGACCCCCTTGTCCAGTTCAGGTTGGTTGAGACCACCAATCCATCAATTGGGCCTGCACAGATGCCCGATAGGTGACCTTCTGACATCAAGAGGCTAAAAACTCTACTCTTAGATCATGCTAACACCATCATTTTGTGAACATGTGTCCTATGAAGAGCCATGAAGTTTGACTACACTTGGGCCGACCATCAATTACCCCACTTCTCCTTACCTCCAATCATGTATCCACATACTTCAGACCACCTTGTCCTCTACCCCATAAATATCCCTGAGTCCCCATTTTTGAGGAGGTGAATCTGAGACTCGTTCTCCCGCTTCCTCACTTGGCCACCTTGTGATTAAAACTCTCTCTCTATGGCTATAATTACCAAGACAAAAAACAACAAATGTTGGAGAGGATGTGGAGAAACAGGAATCCTCATACACAGCTGGTGGGAATGCAAATTGGTGCAGCCTCTATGGAAAACGGTATGGAGATTCCTCAAAGAATTAAAAATAGAGATGCCCTATGATCCAGCCATCCCACTACTGGGAATCTATCCAACGAACCTGAAATCAACAATCCAAAGAGGCTTATGCACCCCTATGTTCATTGCACCATTATTCACCATAGCCAAGAAGTGGAAGCAACCTAAGTGTCCCTCGACTGACGACTGGATTAGGAAAATGTGGTATATATATACAATGGAATACTACTCAGCCATAAAAAAAGACAAAATCGTCCCATTTGCAACAACATGGATGGGCCTGGAGCGTATTATGTTAAGTGAAATAAGCCAGAAAGAGAAAGACAAACACTGTATGATCTCACTCATATGTGGAATATAAACCAACACATGGACAGAGAAAACTGGACTGTGGTTACCAGGGGCAGTGGGGGTGGGGGGTGGGCACAAGGGGTGAAGGGAGTCATATATATGGTGATGGACAAACAAAAATGTACAACCCAAAAATTTCACAATGTTAGAAACCATTAAAACATCAATAAAAAAAAAAAACTCTCTCTCTGCTGCAATCTTGTCATCTCGGTGACTGGCTTTCTGGGCAACAGTCAAAAACCAACCTGGTTCAGTAACAGACGCACCTAGGTTTTTATGCTTTTTAAATATATTTCTGGTGAAGACTTTGCAGTCCCCTTTGATCTTGAGATTCAAGGCTTTCTTTGGCTCAGAGACATTCTTCTGCTATTACCTTGGTTATTGCTTCACCTCAGTTTCCTCTGTTCTCTCTTTTAGGAACTCATATCACAGAGATTTGAGACCTTTCTTCATATGTTTTAAATGCTCTCTCACAAAATTAATTTTTAAGATCTTTTTCCTGAATGCTGAGAGACTTTTCTCAAGCTAATATTCTGCACTATTTTGCTAGAGAGTCCTGAATTTTTAAACAATTATGTTTTATAACTTTAAGAACTCTTTTCCTGTTCTCAGTTTATTTTTACAATCCACTCTTGTCATTTGGGGAATCTGAATTCCAGTTTTCTCTATTTCTTATACTATTTTATATGCTCTAAATGATTCCATTAGTCTCATTTTCTTGAGGTGCTGAATTTTTCATATGTCTGACATTCGTTTGTTCATCTTTACAGAAAGAAAGTGCAGGCATCAGCCCTTACCCAAGCTTTTGTGGATGCTCACACTGTTTAATATCAAAATCCCCTAAGTCTCACATGTGTGGGTGGAACCTTCTCTGGTGTCAAATAATAATGCAGACTTTTTCTTATGACTGTGTTTTCATCATTTCAATGATAAATAAGAACAACAACAAAAAAACTCTTGCTGCATAGGATTAAGGCCCTGGAAAACTATACCCATTTCTCATTTTCTATCACTATTCTTGGTGTCAATTTTTACTGCTATTTGTCCAACTGTGTCTGACAACTTTCTCTTGTTTTAAAATCAGACCTCAGAATTTTCCTTGAAACTATCAAGGAGCCAGTCTATTAAGTGCCATAAGAAAAGTATGCTCACATTTAAAGTAAACATAAAAAGAGAACTTATTTTTGCCTGAGGGAGTGAAGAGCATGAATAGACCTAAAGAATGAGCAGGAGCACGCCATGTAAACAAGCAGGGAAAGAAGGGTCCAGGCAGAAAAATGGCTTGTGCAAAGTGACAAAGATGTGAAAGTACATAAAAAATAAATGAATAAGGGGCCGGCCTGGTGGAATAGAGGTTAAGTTCGCGTGCTCTGCTTCAGCAGCCTGGGGTTCGCAGGGTCGGATCTCAGGTGCAGACCTACACACCACTCATCAAGCCACGCTGTGGCAGTGTCCCACATACAAAACAGAGGAAGACTGGCAACAGATGTTAGCTCAGGGCCAATCTTCCTCACCAAAAAACAAACAAACAAAATAAATGAATGAAAGAATGAATAACTGATGTCTTGCAACAATATAAGCAACACAAGACTTGTGGCGCCCAGGAGAGGGAAATACAAGAAATGAGGATGAACAGGTGGAGACAGATCAGATAAGGCAGGCATTTGTTCATGCTTCATTTACCCAATACACATAAAGAATCCTGCAAACTATAAAGATAGTATTGTAAATGAGGAGGGAGGGGGGAAAGAGGAATGAATTATTCAACAAACAGTATGATAAAACCAGGTAGTTATTTAGAAAAAAAAATTGGTTAGGAAAATGACAAGGATTCCCACTTTCACCACTTCTATTCAACACAGTACTGGAAGTTCTATCCAGAAGGCAAAAAAAGAAATAACAGGCATCCAAATTGGAAAAAAAGTTGTTAAACTATCTCTATTCACAAGTGACATGATCTTATATGTAGAAAACTTATTCAGCAAAAGAACTGTTCAAGCTAATAAATTCAGCAAAGTTGCAAAATACAAAATCAACACACAAAAATAAGTTGTATTTCTATACACTAGCAATGAATAAACCAAAAAAAGAAATTAAGAAAACAATCACATTTACAATACAATCAAAAAGAATAAAATACTTAAGAATAAACTTAACTGAGAAGGTAAAAGACTTGTACACTGAAAACTACAAAACATTGCTGAAAGAAATTAAAAGACAACCTAAATAAACAGAAAGACATCCCATAGTCATGAATTGTAAGACTTAATATTAAGACGACAAAACTACCCAAAGCAATACAGGCATACCTCATTTTATTGCAGTTCACTTTATTGCACTTCCCAGATATTGCATTTTTTACAAATTGAAGGTATGTGACAACCCTGTGTCGAGCGAGTCTACTGGCGCCCTTTTTCCAACAGCATTTGCTCACTTTGTGTCTCTGTGTCACATTTTGGTAATTCTCACAATATTTCAAACTTTTTCATCATTATTATATTTGTTATGGTGATCTGTGATCAATGATTTTTGATATTACTAGTGTAATTGTTTTGGGGCACCATGAACCATGCCTGCATAAGACAGCAAACTTGATAAATGTGTGTGTTCTGACTGCTCCATCGACCAGCCATTCTCTCATCTCTCCTCCTCTCCTTGGGCCTTCTATTCCTTGAGACAAAAGAATACTGAAATCAGGCCAATTAACAACCCTACATGGGCCTCTAAGTATTTAAGTGAAAGGAAGAACTGCATGTCTCTCACTTTAAATCAAAAGCTAAAATGATTAAACTTAGTTTGGAAGGTATGCCAAAAGCCAAGATAGGCTGAAAGCTAGGCCTCTTGTGCCAAACAGCCAAGTTAGGAATGCAAAAGAAAAGTTCTTGAAGAAAATTACAAGTGCTACTCCCATGAACACACAAATCGTAAGAAAGCAAAACAGGCTTATTACTGATATGGAAAGTTTTAGTGGTCTGGAAAGAACAAACCAGCCACAACATTCCCTTAAACCAAAGCCTAATCCAAAGCAAGGCTCTAACTCTATTCAACTCTATGAAGGCTGAAAGAGGTGAGGAAGCTGCAGAAGCCAAGTCTGAAGCCAGTAAAGGTTGGCAGAAGATGCCATCTACAGAGAAGTCAATGCCTGGCTTCAAAGAACAGGCTGATTCTTGGTAGGGGCTAATGCAGCTAGTGACTTTAAATTGAAGCCAGTGTTCATTTACCATTCCAAAAATCCTAGGGCCCTTAAGACTTATGCTAATCTACTTTGCCTGTGCTCTATAAATGGAACAGTAAATGCTGAATGACAGCACATCTGTTTACAAAACGGTTTACTGAATATTTTAAGCCCACCGTTAAGACCTACTGCTCAGAAAAAAAGATTCCTTTCAAAATTTTACTGCTCATTGACAATGCACGTGTTCACTCAAGAGCTCTGATGGAAATGTACACTGAGATTAATGTTGTATTCACGCCTGCTAACATAACATCCGTTCTGCAGCCCATGGGTCAAGGAATAATTTCGACTTTCAAGTCTTATTATTTAAGGAATACACTTTGAGGCCTGCCCGGTGGCATAGCGGTTAACTTTGCATGCTCTACTTTGGCGGCCCAGGGTTCACAGTTTCGGATCCGGGGTGCAGACCTACACACCACTTAAGACATGCTGTGGCAGGGGTCACACGTATAAAGTAGAGGAAGATGGGTGTGGATGTTAGCCCAGGGCCAATCTTCCTCAGCAAAAAGAGGAGGACTGGCAACAGATGTTAGCTCAGGGCTAATCTTCCTAACAAAAAAAAGAAGAACTATACTTCATAAGGCTATGGCTACCATAGATAGTGATTCCTCTGATGGATCTGAGCAAAGTAAACTGAAAACCTTCTGGAAAGGATTCACCATTCTAGATGCTATTAAGAACATCTGTGATTCAGGGGAAGTGGTCAAGATATCAACATTAACAGGAGTTTATAAGAAATTTATTCCAACCCTCATGGATGACTTTGAGAGATTCAAGACATCACGGGAGGAAGTAACTTTCAGATGTGGTGGAAAAGCAAGAGAACTAGAATTAGAAGTTGAGCCTGAAGGATGTGACTGAATGGCTGCAATCTCATGATAAAACTTTTAATAGATAAGGAGTTGCTCCTCATGGATGAGCAAAGAAAGTTGTTTCTTGAGATGGAATCTACCCCTGTGAAGATCCTGTGAAGACAGTTGAAATATCAACAATGTATTTAGAATATGACATAAAATTAGTTGATAAAGCAACAGCAGGGTTTGAGAGGACTGACTCTAATTTTGAAAGTAGTTCTACTGTGGGTAAAATGCTATCAAAAAGCATCACATGCTACAGAGAAATCGTTCATGCAAGGAAGAGTCAATCGATGCAGCAAACTTCACTGTCTCATTTTAAGAAATTGCCACAGCCACCTCAACCTTCAGCAATCACCACCTTGATCAGTCAGCAGCCATCAACATCAAGGCAAGACCTTCTAGCAGCAAAGAGATTACGACTTGTTGAAGGCTCAGATGATGTGATGCAGTTTTTAGCTATAACGTATTTTTAATTAAGGTAGGTAGATTATTTTTTTAGACATAATGCTTTTGCACACTTAATAGACTATAATATAGTGTAAACATAACTTTTATATTTACCAGGAAACCAAAAAGTTCATGTGACTTGCTTTATTTAAGTTCATGCGACGGCATCTCCAAGGTATGCCTGTATACTGATTCAATGTAATTAATCCCTATCAAAATTCCAATGACAATTTTTGCAGAAATGGAAAAACTCATCCCAAAATTCATACGGAATTTCAAGGGACCCTGAATAGCCAAAACAGTCTTGAAAAGGAGTAACAAAGTTGGAGGACTCACACTTCCTGATTACAAAACTTACTACAAAGCTACAGTAATCAAATTTGTGTAGATCAATGGAATAGAATACAAAGTTCAGAAATAAACCCTTAGATCTATGGTCAATTGATATTCGACAATGTAGCTAAGACCACCCAATGTGGAAAGAACAGTTTCTTCAACAAATAGTGTTGGGAAAACTGGATATCTACATGCAAAAGAAAGAAGTTGGACCCTTACCATATACAAAAATTAACTAAAAATTAATCAAAGACCTAACTGTAAGTGCTAAAACTATAAGACTCTTAGAAGAAAACAGAGATTGAAAATATTCATGATCTTGGATTTGGCAATGGTCTCTTAAACTATGACACCAAAAACACAGGTGACAAAAGAAAAACAGATAAATTGGACTTCACCAAAATTAAAAACTTTTGTGCATCAAATGACACTATCTATAGAGTGAAAAGAAAACCCACAGATTAGGAGGAAATATCTGCATATCATACATCTGACAAGGGACTAATAACCAGAATATATAAAGAATTCCTACAATTCAACAACAAAAGGACAAAAAATTTAAAAATAGGCAAAGACACTTATTAGAATGGCCAAAATTTGAAACACCACCAAATGTTGACAGGGATATAGAGCAACAGTGACTTTCATTCACAGCTGGTAGGAAGACAAAGCAGTACAGCCACTTTGGGAGACAGTTTGGCAGTTTCTTATAAAACAAAACATTCTCTTACCATATGATCCAGCAATTGCACTCCTTGGTATTTACCCAAAGGAGTTGAAAACTTATGTCCACACAAAAACCTGCACATGGATGTTTATAGCAGTTTTATTCATAACTGCCAAAACTTGGAAGCAATGAAGATGTCCTTCAGAAGGTGAATGGATAAATAAACTGTGTTACATCCAGACAAAGGAATATTATTCAGTGTTAAAAAGAAATGAGCTATCAAGCCATGGAGACATGGAGGAAACTTAAATGCATATTACTAAATGAAAAAAACCAATCTGAAAAGGCTACACTGTATGATTCCAAGTATATGACATTCTGGAAAAGGCAAGACTATGGAGACAGTAAAAAGATTAGTGTGGTTGTGAGGGGTTGGGAGATGGAGAGGAGGGATGAATAGGCAGACCACAGAAGATTTTTAGGGCAGTGAAAATATTCTGTATGATGTCATAATGATGGATACACGTACATTTGTCCAAACTCATAGAACATACATCACCAAAAGTGAACCCCAAGGTAAACTATGGACTTTGGGTGAGTATGATGTGTTAATGTCAAGGTAGGTTCATCAGCTTTAACAAATTTACCACTCTGATGGGAGATTTTGATAATGGGGGAGGCTATACATGTGTTGGGGTAGGGGGTATATGAAAAATCGCCTATCTTCTCCCTCAATTTTGCTGTGAACCTAAAACTGCTCTAAAAAAATAAAGTCAATTAAAAAAAAAGGCAAAGGTCTTGAATAGACATTTCTCTGAAGATACACAAATGGTCAATAAGCACATGAAAAAGATGCTCAACATCCTTAGTCATTAGGGAAATGGAAATCTAAACCACGATGAGATACTACTTCATACCCACTAGCGTGCCTATAATTTAAAAAATGGAAAATAATAAGTGTTAGTGAGGATGTGAAGAAACCTGAATCCTCGAACAACGCTGGTGGTAATGCAAAACGTTGCAGCCACTGTGGAAAACAGTTTAGCAGTTCCTCAAAAACCTAAACATAGAATTACCACATTATCCAGCAATTCCACTTCTAGGTCTAAAACCAAAAGAATTAAAAACAGGGACTCCAATGGATATTTGCACACCAAGGGTCATAATGGCATTATTCACAACAGCTAAAAGGTGGAAACAACCCAAGTGTCTGTTAACACTTGAATGTACAAACAAAATGTGGTATTATATATACAGAAAAATATTAGCCATAAAAAGGAATGAAGTTGATATAGGCTACAATATGGTTCAACCTTGACAACAACATGCTAAGTGAAATAAGTCAG
The DNA here is from genome assembly GCF_020826845.1 of Diceros bicornis minor. NCBI lineage: Eukaryota > Metazoa > Chordata > Mammalia > Perissodactyla > Rhinocerotidae > Diceros > Diceros bicornis. Next base: position 10,674,818 of record NC_080755.1, on the reverse strand, counting down.
ACACAAAGGGATAAATATTGTATGATTCCACTTGAATGAAGTACCTAGAACAGGGAAATTCTCAGAGATCAAAAGTAGAGTAGAGGTTACCAGGGGCTAGCAGATGGGGGAATACAGAGTTATTGCTTAATGGGTACACAGTTTCTGTTTGGGGTGCTCAAAGGGTTTTGGAAATAGTGGTGATGGTTGCACAACAGCGTAAATGTAATGAACAACATTGAATTGTACACTTAAAAATGGTTAAAACGGCAAATTTTGTTATACTAACCAGTTTCTTCTTCCCAGAGATACTTTATCCATATATAAGTTGTCACCTGACTTCCTCCCTCCCTCTCTCCCTCTATCCCACCCCTGTGAAACAAACATTAGCGTACTGTTGTGCACCTTGCTTTTTTCACTTAATATATACTGGAAATCCTTCCATATAGATCTCATGTGTTCATTTTAACAGTTGAATAGGGGCCAGCCCCGTGGCGTAGCGGTTAGGTGCGCACGCTCCGCTGCTGGCAGCACAGGTTCGGATCCCAGGCGTGCACCAATGCACTGCTTGTCAGGCCATGCTGTGGCAGCATCCCATATAAATGGGCACAGATGTTAGCCTAGGGCCAGTCTTCCTCAGCAGAAAAAAAAAAAAAAAAAGAGGAGGATTGGCATGGGTGTTAGCTCAGGGCTGATCTTCCTCACACACAAAAAAAAAACAAAAAAAATAACAGTTGAATAGTATTCATTATTTAACCGCGCACCTATAATGGACACGTAGGTTATTCCTAGTCTTTAGCTATTACAAACAATGCTGCATTGAATAACCCTCCAAAGACGCTGTATCAACATACACTTACATCAATAGTGTAAGAAAGTCCCTATTTCCCTATACCTTCACCTACACAGTTATATTATCAAACATTTTGATCTTTGTCTGATAGGTGAAAAATGGTCTTACTGTAGTTATAATTTGCAATTGTTATTATGAATGAAGTTGAACAGCTTCTCTTATTTTTAAAAGCCATTTGTATTTCCTTTCTCTTTTTGATATGTAGGAGCTCTTTATTATGGAAGTTAAGCCTTTGTCATATACGGCAAATATGTTTTCAATTTACTGATTATCTCTTGACCTTGCTTATGGTATTTTTTCATGTAGAAAATTAAAATTTTCATAAAATCAGATTTATCAGCCTTTTCTAGGTTTTTCTGCCATGGCTTAGAAAGGCCTTCTCTATTCTACAACCACAAAAAATTTTCTCCAGTGTTTTCTTATACAATTTTATGATTTCATTTCTTTTGTTTAAATCATTGCTTAACCAGGATTTTATTTTGGTATAAGGAATGAGGTAGATATCCAATTAAATTTTTTTGTGGTAAAACATACAGTAGTTGGGTTAAATATTCTCTGCCCCTAATGGCTTACCAACAAGAAATAACGACTTTAATGGAGCGTTAAGTGGAACTACCACGCTGCTGACAGAGAATAGAGCATAGAGAATCTAGATAACATTTTCCAGGGGAAACAAATCATATGTATGCTTATTTGAGAAAGTGAAGAGCACACTTATGTTCATTTTAATTTTGCTTTCCCAGATCTTATCTGTTCCTATCTCTGGTTTACCCTCTGGAAGAGAGTGAGTAGAGTAAGAGAACAAGAAGATTAGGCAGGGAGACAGAAGGTAGGAGACTGCAAAGGAGCAATAATAGTTTTCCAATTGGGAACAGGGAATTCTGTGGATAGTAACAATCTGGGAGAAGCCAAAAAGAGCTGTTGGAGACTGTGGTTAAAATCAAGAAACTAAACAAGAGGCACGCTAGAAAGGCTAGGGGACAAATACAACTATCTGGATTTCCACAATTGTAGGTATCAGTAATCTATAGAATGTATGTCAAAGGCAAAACACAGTATGATTTCTCTATTGGGTCACCATTCCCAAGGCTGCTTTCCCTTAAAGCAGTGGTCCTTACCCTTTGAGAAATCAGAGATCCATTTAAGAATCTCCCAACACCTATGGAATCACCTAGAAACTAAATACCCAGGTACATACATATATACACATAATTTAGCCTACAGTTTCAGGGGACTTGGAAATCCCTTTCCAGTCTGATTCATGGATCCCAGATACTGTTTTAAAGGCCCCCAGTCCTAAAATGACCCTACCCATTATAACACATTCCACTCCCCTCCCTGCCATCAAAAATTTAAATGATTCCCTCAGTGCCATTAATCTCAAGTAGATCATAAGAAGGCAACATAGGCGGTCACATTGGCAAATTAGGACAACAGTGAAATGAGAATCTCAAGGACTAGATTTGGGCCCCAGCTATGTCACTAACGGACATGGTAACTTTACATAAGTCACAACCTCATGTTCGAAGGGTGTATCCTCAGCTGTGAATGGGGTGGGGGTGAGGTGGAATAAACCAAGGTGCTGACATTTTAGAAGGGGAGCAGTATTCTTTGTTTAGTGAATACTTACTGAGCATCTAACATGTCTCAGACCTACAAGCAGACGGTGGGGAAACAAAAAACAATGCAACCCTCAAGGAGCTACACAGACAAGCAGTCACTTACAAAACAATGTGATTCATACTCTAAAAAAGAATATAGAGGGCTCAGGAATCAGAGAAAAAGGAGCATATCACTTTGCCTAAGGAGACTAAAGTCTAGTCTGGAAGATGTTTCCCAGATAGATAAAGTAGGCACAGAGTATATCCAACATGTGCAGACTCCAAGGTGTGAGAAAGCAGGTGATTTTCAAGGAAATTCAAGGAGTTTGATACAGCAAAGGCCTGTGCAACCATGTAAAAGCACTGAGCACTAAGATCAAACAATAGTAGGAGAATTTGTACCGAGAAGTGTTTTAGAATAAGACAGCTTTGATTCATCCTGCCTAACTGGCTGCCCACTGTAAGTATGAAAAGAATAAAGTTTGCTTGATAACTTACTTCTAAAAATTAGCTGACTCACAAATCGTAAAAACTGCTCTTACTCTGATAATATGTGAACTATTTCTAATAAAGAAAAATGACCAGTTAAGAGCTCAATGGTTCCTAAAGTCTGATTAATTAACCAAATTCCTTCCGGGCCACCACTTACTAGAAACATTATTCCATGACTTAGCTTTTGCCATTTCCCTACAGTTTTACTCTCTTCTCCAACAGGCTCACAAAACTCCATTCCTTTTCTCTGCCCTTCTCATGCTCCAGCCTGATTCAGACAGCAATCAGTAGTGACTAAAGGAAAGGCAAAAAGCAATTCATGAATATTTCTCAAAAAAACAGAACTAAACTCAGACTACAATAATGTTACTAGTTTGTCAGTCAGAGCAAATTAAGACCTTTCCAGCAATCTCACCTCTGCCAATTGTGCCCTTTTGAGGCCAATCTTCCACCTGTGTGCTCTTGATCCCACCAGCTCCTGTTTTCCAAGGTTTCTGGCTCCAAAAACTATCCCTATTTCTTCAACCTCCAATCTCTCTCGTTAGGCTTATCCTCCTAATCATGTAAACATATCAAGTCACCCTTCTCTGGTAAGAAGTCATTATTCAACAGATATTTATCAAGTGCCTAGTAGGTGCCTGATTCTGCGCAAGGCATTGGCACTGTCTACATGAAGCTCTGATGAGGCAGTGAAGAAGATAAACTCGAACTAATAGTCTGTTCTGCTCCAACTCAATTCATTCCCAAGAAACCTCCCATTATCAACAGTTATGTTATAAAAGCAACTGTTCAAATGAGGTTAAAAAGAGTAAGGGAACAGAAGAGCTTCAGTCTCAAAATAAATTCATTTTTCCTGCAAGACCGTCAATAAGGTATAAAGTGTAAGTTCTCATACCACTAAGCAAGTCTAGCTTTTAGTTACATCGAGGTTTTGCTCAAGAGTAAAGCCTTTCTTTTCCTAGTCCAATTAGGATTGCCAAAAAAGCACAACTCTTCTCAAACATGATTATAAATATCACACACTGTTGTCATGTACAAAGCAGAAAGCCTAAATACTTTTTCCCTACTCAAGCGATAGTGGTTTGCTTAATGCAAACTGTGTTCCCTAAATAATCTGCTGCTGCACTACATCCAATGCACTGCTATTAAAGGGGAAGTCGGTGGGATGCTACAGAAGTATGTAAGAGGGGATCATACCCTGCATGGGAGGGTTGGGAAGGCCCCGTACGGAAGCGAGACTTCAGGGATGAGTAGGAGGTAGTTAAACAAAAGGGGAAAGAAAAGGGGGAAAAGCTGTGCTAAGGCAAAGAAAACTACATTTATAAAGGCCCTAAGGAGAGAATGGACATGCACATTTCAAGGAACAGAACCTAGTGGAAAAGAGGGAAGACAGTCATATGGGGAGGCAGGACATGTGGTCTTGTGAGCCATAGGAGGGGTCTGAATTTTACATTACGAGAAATCACTGAAAGTTTTAAGTAGAGAAGTCACATAATCATGCTTTATTTTAGCTACCTTTCCCCACTCCATCCCATCAAGTTGGGCTTCTCAACACTTGCTCTTGCTCCTTTGTACTTCTTTCCACCTTCTCTTCTCAATGCCTGGCATCTGACTTCTGTACTCCACTGAAATTGCTCTCTTTAAGATACTTGCTGATCTTCTAGTCTTGATTCAATGGGCCCTCTCAAGTTTTGACCTTATTTGTCCCATTCGCAGCATGTGGTCCTGCTGACCATCAACTCCCTCCACACCCCACCACCGATTTTCTCCCCACTTCTATGGCTATTCCTCTCCAGTCATTTTTGCAAGCTCCTCTTTCTCTACCTACACCTTTAAATGTTGTCGTCCGTCAAGATTCTTTCCTTGGCCTTCAGCATTTCCAAGCCTCTGTATTTTCCTTGGGTGATCTTATCCACGTCTAGGACCTCAAACATCACCTATGTGCTCATGATTTCCAAAATCATATTTACAGCTCAGACCTTTCCTGAACTCCAAATTTATATATTAAACTATTTCCATTTCGATGTCTTACAGATACCTCAAATTGAACAGTTTCAAAACCAAACAGATCTATCCCCTTACCATTTCAAATCTGTATCTCCCCTTCATTCCTCCTGCCACCGTCACTGTTCAGGAGCTCAACATTTCTCTTCAGGTCTACTCCAACAGACCACTTGCCTGTGCTACCTGCCTAGACTTAGCCCCATCCAACCCACTGGCAGAAGAACGCTCATGCTAAAAATAAATATAATATGATCGTCGTACTTCTGGGCTTAAAATTCCTTGGTGAGTCCTATCAAGTAGCTCAAATTCCTTAGTCTGATCTCCAAGGGCCTCAGAGGCTCTGTCTTACTCTCTGGCCTTATCTCTCCAGCACCTCAACTTCACACCACACTCCTTACCAGACTAAATTGTTGGCAGTTCTCTTGGCATTCTATGCACTGTGCCTTTACACACATTTCTTCCTTCTCAGGAACACTAATTCTCTCCCCCTCCCTCATTCTCTTCACCTGGCCAACTTGTCCTTCAACACTTAGGTAAGGCCCTCACTCCTCCAGGAAGCATCACCAGAACTCCCAGGTGCACCCCTTTGGGAATGTAAGCACTCTGTACTTAACACTAGCTTTTGCATTTATTACTTTTATGTTTTCACCTGCTTACCTATTTATTACTCCCCACAAGGCTGGATCCTTGAGAGCAGGGACTCAGTCTAACACCAGCACATAAGAGGTGTGTTATAAGTGAATGAATGAAAATATGGAATTGCAATGAGGCCCTCAAGAGAACAAGTCCTAGAATGTGAGCTCCTCAAGAGCAGGAACTTTGTCAGTGGCATTCTCTGCTGAATCTCCAAGGCCCAGAGCAAGGGCTGGCACACCACTGAGGCTCAGTACATATTTGCAGAATGGCTGAATGAATATTCTCGAGTCAAAGAAAACACTTAGCCTAAACTTTTCCTAGACTTGCTTTTCATTACTAACTTTGTGACCTACTCTTACTATAACAACCAGTGTGTATTGCATGATTTCTACTGTATTGACCAACCCACTGAGGTTGGATTCTGAGGCACAAGTTCATGGAAGGGTTTCCTTAACTCCTCGAAACTGAAGGCGCAATTTTGAGCGGATGTAAGTAACTGCATTTTTCTGGTGAGGGATTACCGTTTTCACTGAATTTTCAAGGATGTTAATGATACCAAACAAAAAAAATCAAACTGCTTAACCAAAATGTTAAGCTGAACTAAGTTGTAGCCATTCACCTTTCTCCTCTCAAATCTGCATTTTGATATATCACTAGCAACTTTGAGACAGCAGCCTCCACTAAAACAAATGTAACTAGAGAAGACAGCTGGTAGGCTCTTACATTAAGATTCCTACTAGAATTTGCATTTAAAATTTTCTATAATCGGAGAAGTCTTACCAGCATTCTTTAAAGTTAGTACCCTGTTCTAACACACTCTGTACTCATGTAAATCAGGGTATTTATTATACTTCCTGCTAATGTGTTCAAGAAGAAAATGTTACATTCTAAACATAACGACAAAGGAAACATTTTTTACTGTCATCTAATTAAATGGAACGGGGAAACACCCAGGATCATCCAGATTTACAGGAAAGCCCTTTTTTTCCCTTTTACTTTACAGAGTGAACCGAACAACAGGAGCAGCATTTAACTCACCACTTAATTCAACTTGGGGAATAATATACTAGTAATTAAACAATAAAAAACAAGCAATTAAATCATTTTAAAAGAGAAAAGTTCTGTTTGAATTAAAAGGTTCTCTAGTTAATCTAAAGAAGCTAGTCACAAGAGTTCAACTACATACGATTCTATTTATGAGTTCGAGAACAGGCAAGATTATTCTATGGTGATAAGAAATCTGAACAGTGGTGGCCTATGGGGTGGAGGACGGGGCACGATGGCACCTTCTGCGGTGGTGGAAAGGTTCTTTATTTTGATTTGAGTAGTGCTCGCACAGATGTACACATTTATGAAGCTTGCTTAACTACATACATAAGATCTTTGACTGTATGTAACGTATGCCTCCGTAAAAAAAAATTAAAAATAGAACGACATCCTTATTTCTTTTAACTATACAAAGCCTATTCTCGTTCCTGGAAGCTCTTTGTGGAGGACGACCCACACGCTGAGACACTGGGCTCTGACAAAATTAAGTCTGCTAATCCGCCAGGAGCTCTCGCCGCCACTACGGTTCGGGCACTGCCGCTTCGAGACGCCCAGGAGCCACCCACAGCAACCGAAGCAAGAGCCGGCCGCGCCTTCGGAAATGGGTGCCGCGGCCGGCCTCCGCCCGCTCGGCTACAGAACACCTGGCCGGCGGAAAAGGTGTCCGCGGGCAGAGCCAGGCACAGGGCCGTGCGAGTGACCGCGAGGCTGCAGCCCGCTCCCCAAGCAGCCCCCACGGCCTCGCAGTCCCCCGCCTCTCCCCACGGCCCCGCGCGGCTTCACCGCCCTCCGCCGTCTCTCAGCTCGCCCGCGGGCCTCACTGGTCACCCACCGCCAGCCCCGGCCTCCCGGGTGCCCCCGGGCCACGGAGCACGTCCGCGCCCACCACAAGGCGCCGCTGTGGCGCCACCTTCCAGAACTAACTCTGCGCTTGCGCTTACGATTAGCACTCTCATCGAAAATCTTTTTTTCAATAGGGACCGAAGACTCGGTCGGCGCAGGCGCGCCCCTGACGCGGCCCGCGCGCCGCAACTTCCGCCCCAAGCGGGAGGCGGGGGAGACGGGCGGGATCCCGGGTCCTCGGAGGAGGACAGCGGCTGATGCGCGCGACTCACCAAGTACAGTTGCTGCCAGCGATTCTGAGCATCCAACTCCTCAAACTCCCGCTCGATGGTAGCAGACATGGCGGCGGGAGCGAGCTGGCGCGACCAGAGCCTGCGCCAGCCGAGAGGCTCAGGCCCCGCACGACGATCCGGGGAGAGCGCTGGCGCTGCAGCGCATGCGCGCTCCGCTCGCAGCCCCGCCCCCACGCCGGTCTCCGCCGTCCGCGGGGAAAGTACCTGGAGCGTCGGACGTCAGCACGCTAACTCGCGCCGCGCGGGTTCGACTGCGGCTGGGCGGGGCGCTCGGGGGAGGCGTGATCCAGAGGGCGTCCAGGTGGATAGGGGGCGGGGCCCAGAGGCTGCTGTCCGGGGAGGCTGGGCAGAAGGTGGCCCGCCCCTTGGACTCCCGCGGACTGGCCCGAGGGAGGAGGTGGAGTACTGCGATGTTCCTAGGAATGCAGCAGGCCAAGCAAGTCCCGTGAGAAGACCCCCTCCTTCCTTCTTGCTGTCTCAATTGTCTTTTTCTTCTTAGTCTTAATATTTTTAAATGCGGTGTTTGAGTTTTATTTTAAACATCATCTAGGTCAGTTTAGCGACCTGTGACCAACTTTGGAACAAATTTCTTAGCGCTCTCGGAGAAAATAGACCAGCCTGGAAGCTAGCTCCTGTACGCCTTCGCGTTTTGTGCTCAATAAACCACCATAGCAAAAGGAGAGGCAACCTTTTCTGGAGTTAGGGAAAATACTGCTTGTTAAGTAAACGTTACACAACTTAAAAGTTAGTGTTACCTATAAAAAGAACAAATCATCTTTTACCAAACAAACGTGCTGGTTATGGAAGTCATCTTGCTTCAGAGTAAGATAATTCATTGTTGGTAAACTTATGTGCTTGAAATATCTTGTTGTATCATCTTTATAAGAAATGTGAAGAGTTAGAAAAATTTTAGCTGTGCAGTCGAATATTGAAATTTAAATTTTAATTAAGGGAATAACAAAGATTCCCTCCTTGACCAAACTCGACTCAAGTTCCTCTGAGTTTTGTGAAGTAGGCCTTGACTTTTGGACTTCCCTGTTTCTCTTGACATTGTCCAATTTTAGCAAGAATCCTGCTAAGTCAGTTTAGCCAGAATCACCCGTTTTCAATATCTGATCACCCTCGATATTTAATCAGATTCCTTATTCTCCGTCATCCCTTAAGTGATGTCTGATCATCCTGGCCTGCGTTCAGCAGCAAGAATCCTGTTAGGTCCGTTTAGCCAGAGTCCCCCTGATGTTTCCTCTGTTAAGACAGGAGGCCCAAAATGGAGTCGCTTGTTAAGCCACACATCACCAAACCTAGACTTAAGTTAATTACAGTTTAGGCTCTCCCAGAAATGGAATCTTAAATGAGTCAATCAGGAATCGTGATCAGCACTAGTTAGGTGATTGCCTTGATAGAGTCCTGGCATCCCCTAAAGGAAAGTAACCTTGCAATAAACCAATCGGATTTTTTGCCTAGTGTAACTAACTTGTTCCTGTTCCCTTTCTGCCTATAAAAGTCTCATTTTGTACAGCTCCTTGGAGCTCCTTTCTGCCTGCTAGGTTGGATGCTGCCTGATTCATGAATCGTTGAATAAAGCCAATAAGATAGACCTTTAAAATTTACTCAGATGAATTTTGTATTTTAACACCTCTTAGTAATTTTCCATCCACTGACTCCGCACCCTGCCCCTTGACTATAAATTCCCACTTGCCCGTTTTTATTCAGAGTTGAGCCCAATCTCTCTCCCACTGCAAGACCATCGCAGTGGTCTCTACACCTATCACACTAATCCTCCCCCGCCCCTTGAATAAAGTCTTCTTCACCTTATCATCTTCAACAAGGGTCATGGATAATTCTTTTCTTTAACAGAAATTAAGAATTCAGTTCCTCAGTCACCCACTAGCCACATTTCAAATGCTCAATAGCCACATGTGGCTAGGGGCTAATGTATCGCAGAGGGTGTATATCATTGAAGTTCTATGGGATAGAGCTGCCTGAGAGGATTAAAATGCTTGGGCAAAAAAAAAAGAAAACCTTTATACATGTAAAATAATGAAAACACTGATCAAAGAAAACAGTAAGCTATGGGAGCTAGAAGAAATCGTAGTAAGAGAAAATTAAGCAGTCAACCAGCCTTTCTTGGAATACGTGAAAGCTCCTTCCAGAAATACCTCACAATCTAATTGTCCTGGTTTCTGAAATTCTGTCATTGAAACTGATCATTTAAAGTCATGGGATCTGCCAGGGTACCCCATGATTGTTGGCATCAGTCAGCTCATCAGATTGCTTTCCAGCCTGAAAATATATACCGTTCTGTGAAGGCAAGGCAACCCGTTTGCCCACTTAAAAATCAACTGATTTCCTCCAAGGTTGGCAGTGGTGGGGGTATTTCCCTGAAAGCAAGAGCATCTTGATCTCAAAGCAACAATTCTTGTCACCAGACATTTACCATCCCTTTGGAACTCACTCGTCAACCTCCCTGTTGGGGGGAGTAGTGCTTGTCCCTCGAACAGTTTGACTTAGTTTGCTGAGTGCAGCTAAGATTCTAATGGCAGTGTTTCTTACACAAGCATCATTTGCATCCACTATGAGCTTATTAGAAATGCAAATTTCAGGCCCCACCCCAACCTACTGAATTAGAATCTCTGGTGATGGAGTCCAGGAAACTGCTTTAACAAGCTCTGCAGGGGATTCTTATGCATGTTGAAGTTTGAAAACGATTGCTCTAGAACAGGTATACAAAGTTTTCCTAGGGGCTGGCCCCGTGGCCTTGTGGTTAAGTGTGCGCGCTCCACTGCTGGCGGCCCGGGTTCAGATCCCAAGTGTGCACTTGGATCTGACACTGCTTGTCAGGCCATGCTGTGGCGGCATCCCACATAAAGTGGAGAAGGATAGGCACAGATGTTAGCCCAGGGCCAGTCTTCCTCAGCAAAAAGAGGAGGATTGGCATGGATGTTAGCTCAGGGCTGATCTTCCTCACAAAAAGGAAAAAAAGAAGTTTTCTTAAAGCTCAAAGATGAAGAGAAAACAATAGAGTAACTTGCTTCTGGATATTCTACTTAACAATATATGCTTTGTTCTCTCTGGCATATAATGTCTGATCCAACTAGTTCCTACCTTGCCATTTCCAAGGATCCCAAACTTAGACCTTTGCCCAATTTAAGTCAAGATCAGAAATTTTCAAGATTTTTAAGTGCCAGGTTCACCCTTTGCCCCTAAATTGTTGAAGTGCCCTTGATAGTAGCTGTACTTCTAAGTACATTTTTTTATATATTTGAGAAAATACATAATAAAAAAAATGATTGAAATTTTTTAAATGAATTTTTATTTTTTTAAAAAGCAGCCATGTGTATTTTTAAATAATAGTAATATATTTGTGAGATATTTATTCACTTTAAAGATAATGCTTGGTGGATTGTATATTCAAATTCATAGCAATGTCTTGGCCCGGTCAGCTTCTGCAGCCCACAGGTTGGAAACCACAAGTCTAGACCAAAGGGAAAGAGGCATAGCAAGAGTTTAGAGTCCCTTCTTTCACTGAAACAAGGCCTGCCTTCTAAATATCGGTTTCCTATCTAAGAAGCTCCTGTTCCCCAAATGATTAACATCAGGAATTTATACCCCTTTCAGGGCAAACTCTACTAACTACACTTAGCCCCCATAGCTGGAACTTCAAAGGGACAAACTTATCAAAATACAACCCAAAAGCCTACTGTCTGTACAGGAGATGTACATTTACAGAGTCGGGCAGACATTTGTTGTGTTGCATAGTTTTCTGTGAGAATGGAACTGCAGTTAAGTACATATATATTTCTAAAATAAACCTTTTATGGAAATATACATACAGAAATGTGCACAAATCACAAGTGTGTAACTCAATGAGTTTTTTCAAAGTGAACACAACTGTATACCAATACTCAGGTCAGGAGCAGGAACTTTAGCTGTCCTCCGGAAATGCCCCCTAGCTCCATCCTAGATACCACCCTTACCCCAGGTAACCAGCACCCTGTTGTCTGACACCACAGATTAGTTTTGCCTTTTTTGAACTTTATTTAATTATACAGTGTATATTTTTTGTGTCTAACTTCTTTGGCTTGTGAAAGATGACATGAGTGGAGCTGTATTAAAATAGGACCAGAGCCATTTCAGAGGAATTGCCTTGCACGTATTGTTTTCTTTATCTTCTAAGCTGGACCAAACCACCAACATTCCAAGAAGTCAGTAAGGACGAGAATATCCAAAGCCCCCAGTACATAGTTGTATATCCTAGTTGTAGGTCCTTCTAGTTCTTCTATGTGGGACGTGGCCTCAGTATGGCTTGATGAGCGGTGAGTAGGTCCGCACCCAGGATCCAAACTGGTGAACCCTGGGCTGCTGAAGTGGAACACTCGAACTTCACTGCTACACCACCAGCCCGGTCCCACATTATAAACATTGTTGTACTTGTCTTTTGGTGGACATATACACTTGTTTTTCTTGGGCAACATCTAGGAGTGGGGTTCTGGATCATTGTGCATGTGTATGTTCAGCTTTACCATATATCGCTGAGCAGTTTTCTGAGTGTTGTACTCCCCTGAGATTGGACACAGAGTAATGATGCTTGCTGTCATCACTTATGTTCAACATTATATAGTCAAAGCAACAAGTGAGAAAAATTAAGAAATGGTATAACGAATGGAAAGAATGAAACAAAGTTGATATTATTACAGCCAATAGATTATACAAACAGAAATCCGAAGTAACCTACAGAAAAACTATTAGATTAATAAGTGAATTTAGCAATGTCACTGAATACAAAGACAATATTTTAAAAAATCAACTTTGTCTATATAACAGCAGCAAATAGAAAATTTAAAATGTTTTAATATAAATTATTCAGGAAAAAATTTAACAAAAGATTAACTAGACCTCTAGGCTAAAAATCACGAACTATTACTGAGAGAAACAAAAGAAGAACTAAATAAATGGAAGGATATATGATGTTCATGGCTTAAAAACTTTAGTATTGTAAAGTTACCAATATTTCCCAAAGTAACTATGGATTCAATGCAATCTCAGCCAAAGTTTATTTGGTGGTGTTAAAACAAAATTTTCCACAGATAATTTACTGATCTACTAGGCTTTTCCTCAGCAATTCATGCATTGAGTAGCATCCAATCTAGCACAGAAAGGAGCTCTGAAGAGCTGCATAAGACGAGAGATTTTTATAGACCAAAATGAGCAAGAACAAGGAAGTTATATTGGGCATTTGCTGATTGGTTAAAGCAGGGTTACTTTCTTTATCTGGAGCAAAGGGAGGTCTTAGATCAGGGTCAGATAAGTTGTGCTGAGCAGGCAAGGGCTGATTGGTTGACCTAGGCCATCCTTTTCTGGGAGAGTCAAGTATAGAAACTCAGGTAAGTTTTGGTTTGCTGATGTGGGGCTTAGCCTGGGTGACTCCATCTGGGGCCTAGTCCGGACAGTTTAACAATGGAAATTGACAAGCTGAATCTAACATTTATATATAAACACAAGGGGCCAAGAATAGCCAAAATAATCTCAAGGAAGAGAAATCTGGAGGTTTTACTCTACCAGATATTAAAATGTATTCTAAAGCTATAATAATTAAAACAGTGCAAAGGTGGAAAAATAGAATGAAACAGAATAGAATCCAGAAACAAACTTAAGGTTCCAAGAATAGCCAAGAAGAACTTTATCCCTCCAGATATCAGAATCTACTATAAAGACAGTGTGGTATTGATGCAAGGGTGGACCTGCTGACTAGTGGAACTAAATAGAAAGTCCAAAAACAGGCTCATACGTATATAGTCATCTGTGTGTGTGTGTGTGCGTGTGCGTGCGTGCGCGTGTTTCACAGAGGCTGACACTGGTACAATGGGGAAATGACCATGTCTTCAAATGGTGCTGGTTCCAAAAGACTAGATACTGTATGTTTCCATTTATATGAAGTTCAAAAATGGGCAGCAGATGTTTAAATGAAGATTATGTGACGTTCGAGAACAGGCAACAGAGTAGTCTTTACCTATAGGGTAGCCAGGGTGGGATGGGGATGATGACTGGGAAGGAGCATGAGGGAACTTTTTGGGGTTCTGGAAATATTCTATATCTTAATCTGGGTTGTATATAGTATACGCATGTTTGTATGTTCATGTCTGTGTGTATAAAAATTCATTGAGATACACATTTAAGATTTTTGCACTTTATTGTATGTATGCTAACCTCAATAACATGTAAAAATTTAAATAAATAAAAGTAAATGGTGGTGTTTCATTTAGAAGTGGAAACCACACACAGTAGTTCACGTGAAATTTAATAAGCTAACGTCATGTAGTGAATATAGCAAAAGACTGTGTACAGCTTCCAAAGCCACACAATGCACCTAGATTCTCTCAAATTGCCAGCAAAAACAGAGCACAGATGTGAAGCTCATGGGATTAAGATGGGGATTCACTCATTCCATATTTTGGAGCCATAAACTATATCTGCTGCCTGGGTTTGTACCAAATACAATTAATATATCTAACAAAAATGCTAATATTTGTTCGACTTCATTCATAGCCTCCAAAAATGGCTTTGGTAAAAGCCCAACTGAATTATGGTTTAAAAAAAATTTCAGAAATAACAACATAACTCAACTACCAGCATATGTGGTAGACTTTCAAATGAAAGTCTTTATCCTCCAAAGTCTCCTTTTTAGCTTTTTCTGTGAAAATGGATCTGGGCCCCTTAAACATTTTCCCTCTGCCAGTTGACACGATGCTAAGCTTTGTCAGTAGGGGGCAGTGAAGAGACATTGCAGGAGGAAAGGCTTTGTTTCCTGGTTCCCGTGTGCTTGTTCAGCAGACTCCTGCAGCTCCAGAGGCTTCTCTAGCACCAAGCTCCTGCAGCCTCCCCCAGCACCCTGCTCCTTGGGTGGTTTTGTAGCAGGGTACTTTCTGCGAGACATCTCCCCATGAACAGCTTTCCTGTGTGCCCTAGAGAGCTGATTTCCAACAAGCTTCAGAAGGCAATGTAGTGGGTTGAATGGTGGCATTCCAAAAACATGTCTGCTCAGAACCTGTGAGGAAAAAGGAACATTGCAAATGTAATTAAGGTAAGGATCTTGAGATGAGATCATCCTAGATTATCTGGGAAGGCCCTAAATCCAATGACAAATGTCCTTAGAAGGGCAGAGAGTTGAGACAGGAGAAGGCCATGTAAAGATGGAGGCAGAGATGAAAATGATGCAGCCACAGGAACACCTGGAGCCACCAGAAGCTGGCAGAGGCAAGGAAGGATTCTCCCCTAGAGTCTTCAGAGGGAGCACAGCCTGCAGACACCTTGATTTCCGGCTTCTGGCCTCCAGAACTGGGAGAGAATAAATTGCTGTAGTCTTAAGCCACCGAGTTTGTGGTGATTTGTTATGGCAGCCAGCTGTACAAGATTTCCAGCAAGTTCCACCAGTGCAGCACCACAGGGACTTCTCTGCCATTCAGTGAGCCAGGGGCATGCCATTGATACCGGCTCCACATGAGGTTGACATAAGGGAAGCCATATTGTAGAAAAGAAACCATATTGTAACTTTGAATGACCTCTGACTAACTAGCCCAGCTGGATATGCACCCTCCAGGAGATCTAACTGCTCTGTAGATTTTACGACCCCTGCTTGTGCATGTACCTCCCAGCTGCGATAAGACAATAACTTTGTTCTTTTAAGTTCCTTAGGAATGTGATGACCCCCGGACAGAGAGTCTGTCTGGTATGGCCACTCCTAGTCTGTAACATCAGAGGATCAACATTCCTACCCCCTCCCCTATAACCCACTGGCCTATATAACTGCTTCAAGATTCTGTGCCCCCCTTAAGATGGTTCTTTCAGACATTAGTCTGCCATCTTCCCCCTTGCTAGCAAGCTGTAATAAAATGCCCTTTCTCTGCCACCATCTTGCCTCTTGATGATTGGCTTTTGTCTCGCGGTGAACAGATCGTGCCCTTTGTGTGGTAAGACCTTCTCCGAGGAGGTCTGGCTCTTAGCCTCATGATGGAGGCAGGTAAGGGCAGAGGAGAGAAAGGGAGTGCTCTTCCTTGGACACTGTCTCAGCTAAAGGGGTGATGGCTACTCCTTATATCTACTATTTTTATATTCTTTAGAGTTCTCTATGCTTTTTACTAGTAAATCCCTTGTTACTCCAACACCCTGTTATAGTTAATAACTCTTTATAGAAAATTTTCTCTGTTCAAATTATTGTGTGATTTTTCTCTTCCGATTAGACCCAGACTGATACTGTGAGATATAAGACTCAAAAAAATTATGTTTCTAAATTTAACTTCCTGCATGAAGGAAAGTTCACACTTTCTTCTTGATATTTTGATGTAATATGTACTGAATGAAGGAAAGAATGATACACATATCTATGGAATTCACCTACCCTACCTTATGCAATCCCTACCCTAATACATAACCGTGTCAAAAAGGGGGGAAAAAGCATAAGATAAATGAGGCTGAGTCAACTGAATATGCATATGGATAAAAATGAATCTTGACCCCTACTTCAGAACATTCACAATAAACAATTCTGATGGATTGGAGATCTAAACATGAAAAGTAAAATAATACGGCTTTGAGGGAAAAAAAGATATATAAGACTATTTTTACAACCTTAATGGGACACAAAAGATACTAAACATAAAAAAGAAAAAATTATAAATGAGCTACTTTAAAATTAAGAATTTCTATTCAGCAAAAGACAGCATTAAGAAAGGGAAACGGGGGCTGGCGCCATGGCTTAGTGGTTAAGTGCACGGGCTCCACTGCTGGCAGCCCGTGTTCGGAATCCCGGGCGCGCACCGACGCACCACTTCTCTGGCCATGCTGAGGCCGCGTCCCACATACAACTAGAAAGATGTGCAGCTATGACGTACAACTATCTACTGGGGCTTTGGGGGAAAAAATAAATAAATAAAATTAAAAAAAAAAAAAAGAAAGGGAAACGGTAAGCCACAGAGTGGGAGATGTTGCAATTGATAGATCTAACAGAAAACGCAGGTCCAGAATGCATGAAGAATGGTTACAAAGCAAACATATGTAAAAGACAACTCAATAGGAAAATAGACGAGAGATCTGAATAGGCATCTTATGAAGAGGATATTCAAACAGCCAATAAACATATGAAGAGGTACCGCACCCGATTAGTCACAAGAAAATGCAAATTAAATCTACTAGGAGATAACTCCTCATCCCCACCAGAATGGCAAGTACAGGTACGCGGAGCAACTGCAGCTTTTACACCCTGTTGAATAAGTACATTTTGACTCTGGAGAAGAAAAGTGCTAGCAAGTCAAGTCACATTGAACCATTCTAGAGGGCAAAAGGTGGCACAAACATCTATGGGAAGAAAAGTTGCTTGAGAGGGATAAATATGTAACTTACCACCTCATTAAGATAAATATCACAATTTTGCCTTGAGCAGTCTTGGAAGAAAGAAAAAATAATGGGTAAAGGAAGGCAAAAACTAGGTAACTATGACTGGGAATCTAAAATGATTAATTTTTGAATATTTTATTACAACCATATTCCTTTGTACATGTCAGATTGTTCTTAAGTCTCCTTAATTCTTGAAATCTAGGACTTTTTATTTCTTTTGATCGTTTTAAATCTGTATCCATCAATGTCCCAGTAGGAAATAGCTGGTACACACTCAAAAAGGGCAATTAAAGAGCGTTTAAGGACAGGACAATTTACAAAGTTGTGGACAAGATTAAAAGAAATCAATAAAGCAGGGTGAAACACCCTAGGCTAGCAAAGTGGAGAAATCCTACTACTTTTTAGGTCTGAAAGTGCAAGGGAAGGGAGCAGTTACCAAAACCCAGAGAGCAGGCAGGAGAGGGCTGCTAGGCGGGTACTGTGGAATTCTTCAGAGGAACACAGCCACTGCGATGCAACGACTTCAGCAGGAATACATACTGTATTAGTTTTCTACTGCTGCTGTAACAAGTTACCACAAACTTGGTGGGTTAAAGCAACGCAAATTTATCATCTTACAGTTCTGGAGGTCCGAAGTCTGAAAATGTGTTTTACAGGTCTAAAATCAAGGTGTTGGCAGGACTGTGTTCCTTCTGGAGGCTCATGGGGAAAGTCCAATCCTTGCCTCTTCCAGGTTCTGAAGGCCAACCACATTCCTTGACTGTGTACCCTTCCAGCAACAGAATCACTCTGATCTTTGAATCCATTGTCACATCAACTTTTTTATTCTGACCTTTGCTTCCCTCTTCCATCTTGCAAAGACCCTTGTCATGACGTTGGGCCCACGCAGATAATCTTCCCAACTCAAGATCTTTACTTTATTTTTATTTATTTATTTTTTTTGTGAGGAGATCAGCCCTGAGCTAACATCTGCCAATCCTCCTCTTTTTTTTTTTTGGTGAGGAAGACTGGCCCTGGGCTAACATCCCTGCCCATCTTCCTCCACTTTATATGGGACACTGCCACAGCATGGCTTGCCAAGCAGTCCGTCGGTGCGCGCCCGGAATCCAAACCGGTGAACCCCGGGCCGCCGCAGCGGAGCGCACGCACTTAACTGCTTGCACCACCGGGCAGGCCCCAAGATCTTTACTTTAAACACATCTGCAAAGTCCTTTTTGCCAACTGTTGGGGATTAGGATGTGGACATCTTTAGGGACCATTGTTCTGTCTGCTACACATACCTTGCCTTCTCTTTCCTGCTCCTGATATCATTGTTGTCTCTCATTGGCTAAGAAACAGGAACAGAGGCAAGGGAACCATCGATGTCTATAGAGGTCAACCTCTGGGACACACAAGAGAGAGACAAGGATGGCCTATGGATCTGCAGACACAAATGGAGACTATCCAGCACAAATGCGTTTAAAGATTTTATACATAGTGACAATTTCTTTGTTCTGATTAAGAAAGTAATATACATGCAGCTGATTGGACCAGAGATGGATACCAAACTCAAGCTTATCCAGTCAGAACCTCTCTCCCAGGGATTTAGAATTGAGCCTATCAGTCTGTCTCAGCAGGTGAATGAAAGGAAAATACGTCCATATTACACCATTAAGACCAGAGAAGTAGAGAAAGCACTTGGCTAGAGAGAAGAATGATGCACACATACAGAGGGAAGCAGGGGTTTTCAAACTATCAATCAGTTATAGAGTTAGAATAAACATATCAGATATGCTAAAACATATGTATATAGGTTATATATAAAAATAAAAAATGATGCAAATATTAACTACAGAAAAAAATGTCAAAGAAAGAAAATATAATCATTATATATCACGGGGTTCAGCAATGGACAATATTTAAACATCATTTTAATAATATTAACAATGATTATTGATTTAACCAAAAATTGGGAGACCAGGGATGTTGTGTTTTTTTAATTTTATTTATTTATTTATTTTTTTCCCCAAAGCCCCAGCAGATAGTTGTATGCCATAGTTGCACATCCTTCCAGTTGCTGCACGTGGGACGCGGCCCCAGCATGGCCAGAGAAGCGGCGTGTCGGTGCGCGCCCGGGATCCGAACCCGGGCCGCCAGCAGCGGAGCGCGTGCACTCAACCACCAAGCCACGGGATCGGCCCAAGGATGTTGTGTTTTAAGAGAGCTAAATCTTTAGCTACCACTTAGAAACCAAATTTGTGACTCTTGGTATACTAAACAGAGCTACAGCGACAGAATGCACTTTCCACTATCCTGACTATGTTCAGCATGAAGGAGGCCATGGATTTAAAGGATTTAAATACACAGCTGAGAGTATACGTAAGAAGTGAATACACTTTGTAGAATGAGAGCAAGGTACAAACACATATGTATATGGCGTGTGACACTGGTATGTATTGAGTAGACAAAAGTTTTTAGTTTGAAGCTGCTAAAGTTCTTCTGTTGGTTGAATGCAGATACAAAGCTATTTTTAGAAAATGAATTCATTCTAAAATTTGCAGTGGTTTTCACTCAAACTCTTTAGTAAAAGATCAATGTCAGAGCAGAAAAGTTTCTCATATGTATAAGTAAATGAATAAAATTTTCCTTTGTATGATATAATGGAATATAAATATAATTTTGTCTTTGAAGGCAAATATATATTTTGCCATCTCTAAAGTTGGTCATTTGCTTTAAAGATTTTGCACATAAATTTTAACAACAACCAGAGTATTTTATATCACTACCTGAACAAAGCTGCTAAAAAATTTACTTGAGTTTTGTAAAAGCAAAGAAAACATACCCAGTGTTGAGTTGGTAGTGATTTTTTTTATTAAGACTTTATTTTTTTAGACCAGTTTTAGATTCACAGCAAAATTAAGGGGAATGTACAGAGATTCCCCATATATCCCCTGCCCCTACACATGGATAGCCTCCTCCACTATCAACATCCTCCACCAGGGTGGTACATTCATTACAACTGATTAACCTACATTAACACATCATAATCACCCAAAGTCTATAGTTCGCATTTTGGTTCACTCTTGGTGGTGTACATTCCATGGGTTGGAGAAATGTATATTGACATGTATCCATCATTATGGCATCATACAGAGTATTTTTACTGCCCTAAAAATCCTCTGTGATCACCTGTTCATCCCTTACCCTCATTCCCCAACCCCTGGCAACTGCTGATTTTTTAACTGTCTCCATAGTTTTGCCTTTCCCAGAATGTCATACAGTTGGAATTATACAGGATGTTGCCTTTTCAGATTGGGTCCTTTCACTTAGTAATATGCATTTAAGGTTCCTCCATGTCTTTTCATGGCTTGACAAATCATTTCTTTTTAGTGCTGAATGATATTCCATTGTCTGGATGTACCACACTTTGTATATCTAGTCACCTACTGAAGGACATCTTAGTTGCTTCCAAGTTTTGGCAATTATGAATAAAGCTGCTGTAAACATCCATGTGCAGGTTTTTGTGTAGACTAAGTTTTCAACTCCTTTGGGTTAATACTGAGGAATGCAATTGCTGGATCATATGGTAAGAGTAGGTTTTGTTTTATAAGAAACTGCCAAACTGTCTTCCAAAGAGGCTGCACCATTTTGCATTCCCACCAGCAGTGAATGAGAGTTCCCAGTGCTCCACATCTTTGCCAGCATTTGGTGTTGTCAGTGTTCTGGATTTGGGCCATTCTAATAGACATGTAGTTGAATCTCATTGTTGTTTTAATTTTCATTTCCCTGATGACAGATGATGTGGAGCATCTTTTCATATGTTTATTTGCCATCTATGTATCTTCTTTGGTGAGGTGTCTGTTAAGGTCTTTGGCCCATTTTTTAATCAGGTTGTTTTCTTATTGTTGAGTTTCAAACGTTTTTTGTATATTTTGGATAATTGTCCTTTATTAGATGTGTCTTTTGCAAATAGTTTCTCCCAGTCTGTGGCTTGTCTTCTCATTCTCTTGATGTTGTCTTTTACAGAGCAGAACTTTTAAATTTTAATGAAGTTCGGCTTATCAATTATTTCTTTCACAGATCATGCCTTTGCTGTTGTATCTAAAAAGTCATCACCATACGCAAGGTCATCTAGGTTTTCTCCTCTGTTATCTTCTGGAAGCTTTATAGTTTTGCATTTCACATTTAGGCCTGTGATCCGTTGTGAGTTAATATTTTGTGAAAGGTATAAGGTCTGTTCTAGATTCATTCTTTTGCATGAGGATGTGCAGTTGTTCCAGCACCACTTTTTGAGAAGACTATCTTCACTCCATTGTAATGTGTTTGCTCCTTTGTCAAAGATCAATTGATAATCTTTATGTGGGTCTATTTCTGGGCTCTCTATTCTGTTTTATTGATCTATTTGTCTGTTGTTTTGTCAATACTACACTGTCTTGAGTATTGGAGCTTTACAGTAAGTCTTTAAGTCAGGTAGTGTCAGTCCTCCATCTTCGTTCTTCAATATTGTGTTGGCTGCTCTGCTTCTTTTGTCTCTCCATATAAACTTTAGATCTGTTTGTTGATATACACAAAATAGCTTGCTGGGATTTGGGTGAGATTGCATTGAATTTATAGACCAAGTTGGGAAGAATGGGCATCTTGACAATATTGTATCTTCCTATCCATAAACATAGAATATCTCTGTTTATTTAGTCCTTCTTTGATTTTGTTCATCAGAGTTTTGTAATTTTCCTCATATAGATCTTGTACATATTTTGTTAGATTTATAGTTAAGTATTTCATTTTTGGGGTGCTAATGTAAATGGTATTGTGGTTTTCATTTCAAATTCCATTTGTTCATTGCTAGTATATAGGAAAGCAATTGACTTTTGAATATTAACCCTGTATCTTGCAATCTTACTATAATCGCTTATTTTTATTTGTTCCCAGAAATTTTTTGTCACTTCTTTCAGATTTTCTACACAGATGATCATGTCATCCATGAACAGACAGTTTAATTTCTTCCTTCCCCATGTGTATACTTTTTATTTCCTTTTCACGTATTTTTGTGTTAGCTAGAACTTTTGGTACAATGTTAAAAAGTAGTGGAGAGAGAGGACATCCTTGTCTTGTACCTGATCTTACTGGGAGAGTTTCAAGTCTCTCACCATTAAGTATGACGTTAGCTGTAGGTTTTTTGTAGATGTTCTTTATCAAGTTGAGAAAATCAGTACTGATTTTTGTGACTATAAATTTTAAGGTTTAAATGACTCTGTAAGCCACAAGAGATGCCTTAACTGAGTAGTAAGATTTGTCAGGCTCGTAGTGGACGTCTGTTATGTTTTGTCTGCCCTTCCTCCCTTCCTTGTGGGAACTACCTCTCCTCATTGCCTCAGGATTCTATACGACCATCAGTTAAAGGATCCCTCTTGTTCTGCCAATGAGATGGGCACATGATATAGATAAGTCACAACAATTGATTCAGGGATACATAGGTGCCTCAAGGCAGTCTAACCAGAGTCTTTGAGGGGGGTGGATATGTCTCTCTGAGCTGTGGAAAGCAAGACACAGGCCTCCCTTCTTCTAAACGTTTCTAGGGTTAGCTTCTATTATTTACTATTTTATCTAAGGACAAAGGCAACACTCAGAGAAGGTCACAGCTGAGGGATTTCCAGAGAAACAGCATTACAGTCATTGAATTAAATAGGCTGGAGTCTGCCCTTCTTCTGGACCCGCAGTTATGTGAGCTAATACACATCCTTATTGTTTAAGCCGGTTTGATATGGGTTTTCTGTTATGTGCAGCCAAAATCAGGCTAATTGATACAGTGCTCTAACATCTAGTTACAGATTGACTTAATTAAGTCTCACCTACCTAATCATACCCGACAAAGGAGAGGAGATCAACCATAGGTCGTGGATAAAATGGGGCTCAAATTTCTAAGGAGAACAATAAAGGGATTATGGAGAGAATTGAGGTGAGGCAGTCGTATTCTGTGCATTTTGGATTGCTTTGTGCTGCTTATTTCTCTCTTCCCACCTTCCCTCATTACTGCAGAATTTCAGGCAAGGAAAACAGTCAAGGCAGAGATAAACTACATTCCCCAAGTGGCACTATCTACTTCTTTCCGTGGGAGGAGACATGTTACACTGACTGCATCAGGACCCTAGATCCTCCAGCCTCCCTAAAGAGGCTTTACAGGGCCTGCAGTAGATTGGAAGTTACGGTGGCATCTTTTATTTTTTTTATTTTTTATTTATTTATTTATTTATTTATCCCCCCCCCCCCAAAGCCCCAGTAGATAGTTGTATGTCATAGCTGCACATCCTTCTAGTTGCTGTATGTGGGACGCGGCCTCAGCATGGCCGGAGAAGCATGGCTGGAGAAGCAGTGCATCAGTGCGCGCCCGGGATCCGAACCCGGGCCGCCAGCAGCGGAGCGCGCGCACTTAACCACTAGGCCACGGGGCCGGCCCTGGTGGCATCTTTTAGTTGTGAGACAAGTCTATGGCACATGGGAGGGGGCATGTAGTAGAGGAGAAAATGAGTGGAAAGAAAAGCATGATGGTGAGAGAATTACTGGATAAGCAAGAATGAGAGGTATTTTTATGACCATGGAAACTTGAGAAGAAGGAACCATGTTTACAGAGGATTTCTGGGATATACTTCTGGAGTGTGTTCTGTGAAAACTCCTGAAACAAGACATTAAGAAAACTGATAAGAAAGATCTAAAGTTTTTTTCAAAGCTTCTATAGTTGGATTTTTGTTTCCTTTTGAATGAAACCTCATGCAAATAGGGGTCCAAAGCCTCACATAATAGAGTCGAGTAGCATTAGGGTCCATAGATGTCAAATAATGTTGAGGCAATCTATTAAAGCTTCTCAAACTCAACTTATCCAAATCTGAGTTCAAAACCTTATCTCTCAAACCTGCTTCGTTTCCTGCCTTCTCTATTCCAGTTAATAGCATCACTCATTCACCCAAGCCACAAACCTTGAAGTCATCTTCAACATCTCCCTATCTTTTATCTTCTGTATCTAATGAGTCACTTGGTTCTGTTTATTCTTGCCTTCTAAGAAATCTCTCAAATCTATGCTCTACTCTCTTTCTCCCCCTGCTGCTGCCTTAGTTCAGGTTTCATAATCTTTCTGTCTGTCTCCTGTACTATCCAATTGCATGACATTCCGTTTGGGTATCCCGAGTACCAGCATAGTGCTTGGAATACAGTAGATGCAAAATAAATTGTGGTTGAAAGAATGACTGACTGAATCTTTGTTGGACATTTAGATTGTTTCCAATTTTCCCATCATATAAAAATGTTGCGGGGCCGGCCCCGTGGCTTAGCGGTTAAGTGCGTGCGCTCCACTACTGGCAGCCTGGGTTCGGATCCTGGGCGCGCACCAACACACCGCTTGTCCAGCCGTGCTGAGGTGGCATCCCACATACAGCAACTAGCAGGATGTGCAACTATGACATACAACTGTCTACTGGGGCTTTGGGGAAAAAAAAGGGAAAAAAAAAAAGGAGGAGGATTGGCAATAGATGTTAGCCTACGGCCAGTCTTCCTCAGCAAAAAGAGGAGGATTGGCATGGATGTTAGCTCAGGGCTGATCTTCCTCACAAAAAAAAAAAAAAATGCTGCAAAAAAAAATGCTGCAAAAAAATATCTTCTTTGGATATAACTCATCCCTCCTTTTAAAGGATTATTTCCTTTGGATAAATACCCAGAAGTGGAATTATTGGGCAACAAGGTATCACTGTTTTCTCCACTTAGATTTTCCCAGAAGCAAGCCCTGAGATGGAGATTTAAGTACCAGTATATTATGTGGGAGGTGATGCCAGGACACACTGGTAAGGGAATGTGGAAGGGAGACAGAGAAAGAAAGGAAGCCAATAAAGGGTTTGTTAACAACCAATTACTGCTGTAGGCAACTGGACCTCAGTCCCACTGGGAAACTTGGAGAGGAAGTACAGAACATACTGCTGAGTTATCCTAACTGAAGGGCAAAGAAGTTAGGGTATTATCACCAACTCCCTATTGTCATGGTTTGAAGAATGCTTCCAGAGGTTATTAGCTCCCTGGCGCTTCCGGCTTGTCCTGTGCGTAAGCTGAGTATTTTCCTGCTATAGACAGAATGTTTGTGCCTCCCCCCCAAATTCGTATGTTGAAATCCTGACCCCCAATGTGATGTTATTAGAAGGTGGGGACTTTGGAGAGTGATTAGGTCATGATGGTGGAGCTCTCATAAATGGAATTAGTGCCTTATAAAAGAGACCCCAGAGAGCTCACTTGCTCCTTTTCTGCCCTGTGAGGGCACAGCGAGAAGACAGAATGTGTCCATCTGTGAACCAGGAAGCTGGCTCTTGCCAGACGCTAAATCTGCTGGCATCTTGATCTTGGACTTTCCAACCTCCAGAACTGTGAGAAATAAATGTTGTTTAAGCCACCCAGTCCATGGTATTTTTGTTATAGCAGCCCAAATGGACTCAGACAGTTCCCATGGCCAGAATGTCTTTAAACAGAAAATAGCCTCTGAGGGTAGAGGTGAATGATGAGGGGATATTAGCAAGGCACTTAGAGAGCATCTACTAAAGATATTTTTACAGCTTTTGAAATGCATTGCTAAATAAAAAAATCAATGTATACTATAGGTAGAAATCTAAAACTACATGAGTTTACCCACATCCCTGCTAACGTTAGTCATTACAATTATTCTCAACAAACAGGATATTTAAATACGCTACATTGTTTTCCTTTTGCTTTCTTTCTATCTACAACTGTTCCTCATTTCCTATTATTTTATGCTTGTGTGTAAATTGGGCTGCTTATAAAGTGAATTACAACTAAGTTAATATAAAAACACAAAAGAATTGATGCGGCAAAAACACTTTTTCTCCCAAGTGGACCAGAGACTCTAGCCACTTTTAATTAATTTCTTTTATTAGAAAAATTTGTATGAAGTATACTCTTGCTATGGAAGACACATTCAAATCCCCGAATCTTGATCAGTTGCACACAGCATCATAGCGGTACGAATTCTATCTCTGAGTACCTTTCACTTCCTGCCCTGGGTTTCTCTGATGCTGTAGCATGGCATACCCTAAAGAACCCACTGTTCATCCAAACATGCATGATTCAGAAGTGCAGGGAAGTTAGCACCCGTGGGGCCACACTTGACCAATGATTATTTCTTTTTTCATCCCCCAGGCACACAATTCTGAGATAAATTTTCTTAAGGTTTCTTATAAGGTCCCAGTGAGAATGAGCCCTATTTGTCCCTAGTGATAGCCAACATGATAAGGCATCTTCCTATTAGCTTTTCCTCCTTACCTGCTCCACTTCCCCATCCTACACCATTGCTTTCTAGAAGCACTTTCCCAGATAAGTACCTGCACATGAGCCTTTGTCTCAGACTCTGCTTTCAGGGAATTCAAGCTAAGATATTTAGCCTCAGAAGTGGCCACAGACAGAAGACCCTCTGGATGAGATTTTAGAGCTGTGGCACATAGCAATAAGGAACCCATTGCTGGAGGTAAGTGGCATGCAGTAACATCGCAACTGCTAAGGATCTCACCTGTGGTGGCTTGAGATGAGGTGCAGGTGGAAGGGGAAATGCTGGGCTATGTGGTAGCTCTAGTACCTAAAAGATATTGGGACAAGGGTAATTATAAAGATTTTGGGGGTGGCTAGCCTTTGTCAAATGCTTTGGAAACATTGAACAAAGTAAAAGACAGGTTTTGGTCACCATCTATCAACTTGAGGCAGGTTGTGGAAGCAAGGGGTCTCTTATGGAAGTAAGTGTTCAAGGAGACACCTTAGTCACAGAGTGTGCAGAAGGAAAATCAGGCACAAAGCCTCATTATAAGGAAAACAGAGATGGAAAGGGGAATAAATGAACAGTCATAAAAGATCTCAACATCAAAATCAGTACACTCTTCAACATCGGTCTCAGGAACATATTTTCAAGTACCATGTCTGATCACGCAAGGGAAACAATAGAAAAAACAAACAAATGGGATGACATCAAACTAAAAATCTTCTGCACAGCAAAGGAAACCACCAACAAAAGGAAAAAACAACCTAACAATTGGGAGAAGATATTTGCAAACGATATATCTGATAAGGGGTATGCAATATCCAAAGTATGTAAAGAACTCATACATCTCAACAACAAAAAACTGACAACCCAATTAAAAAATGGGCAAAAGACCTGAACAGACATTTCTCCAAAGAACATATACAGATGGCCAAGAGGCACATGAAAAGATGTTCAACATCATTAACTATCAGAGAAATGCAAATCAAAACTACAGTAAGATATCACCTCACGCCCGTCAGAATGGCTATAATTAACAAGACAAGAAACAAGTGTTGGAGAGGATGTGAAGAGAAGGGAACTCTCATACACTGCTAGTGGGAGTGCAAACTGGTACAGCCACTATGGAAAACAGTATGGAGATTCCTCAAAAATTTAAGAATAGACCTACCATACGATCCAGCTATTCCACTGCTGGGTATTATCCAAAGAACATGAAAACATGAATGCCTAAAGATACATGCACCCCTATGTTTACTGTAGCATCATTCACAGTAGCCAAGACTTGAAAGCAAGATAGGTGCCCATCAAGGCACGAATGGATAAAGAAGATGTGGTATATATACACAGTGAAATGCTATTCAGCCATAAGAAACGATGCCATTTGTGACAATATGGATGGACCTTGAGGGTATTATGCTAAGCAAAATAAGTCAGAGGGTGAAAGTCAAAGACCGTATGATCTCACTCATAAGTAGAAGACAAAAACAACAACAAGCAATCACATAGAGACAGAGATGGGATGGGGGAGGGAGGTGGGCGAAAGGGATGATTAGGCACGTGTGTGCTGATGGATTGTAATTAGTCTTTGGGTGGTGAGCATGATGTAATCTATACAGAAATCAAAATATAATGATGTACACCTGAAACTTATATAATGTTATAAACCAATGTTACCACAATAAAATAAATAAATAAATAAAAAGGAAAAAAAATCAGAGAAGTTGGAGATATTTGAGTGGACTAGCCTGAGAATCTTGCAACTTCAGATTCTTTTGGACCCTCCACGTGCCAGACACACACTCTTCATTCTTGCTAGACTCACTGAAGACCTCACCTGAAGAAGTGTCCCAAAATGATGCTTCACTTCTCAAGATTTACCCCTACCACTACTCATCACCTCTTGATTGATAATCAAGGTCCACTATCAGCGCAACTTGAGTGGGGGAACAGTCCACAATCCAGGAGGAAAGTTTATACAATCAAAAGTATTGTAAGACCTGGCTAATATGGACCAATAGGAAGGAGAAGAAAAGGGGCAATTTTAAATCTTAAAATTGGATTTTAAGATTTAAAAGATTTAAGATTTAAAGATTTAAGATTTAATTTAAGATTAAATCTTAAAGTTGGATTCAGGAGGAGGCAAATTTAAGAATGGATAGAGGAGGATTTATTGATATAGGAATACATTCCGATGATTTGGGAGTGCTGGTGAGGGCACCTGAGTCCACTTCTAATTCACGCTGAGATAGCTTCTTGAAGCATGGTCAGGATGATGACCTACAATGAATGAAGTGAAGATGTTTGAATTTCCTTAGCAGAGTACTAGAAAAACTCAGGGAAGTTGGACCTTAGAATGGGATCCACTATGTGGGATCCAAGAACCCACCACCTGGCTATGTTCCTTGGGAGAACTTAGAGGAAACACCCTTCATAAAGCACGAGGACTGTCCTGGTGAGGGAGGTGTGGGCATCTTTGAGAAGCTTGGTAGAACGTGTCCTTTGTAGGCCAGAGTTGACCAGTGGAGATGCTGCCAATGGGCTGCCAAGTATCTATGGGAATGACAGGATTCAACATAGCAGAGGAGAGGCAGCAGCAGCAGGAGGACGAAATTACTGTAATGGTCAGAAAGGCCAGAATGGCAGAGTGCCTTGATCTGCAAAGAACTGTGGTGGTGACTAATAGATCATGGTGCTCTGTTCTAGGGGATGAGATATGGCAGCTAACTAGTGCGTGACTTGACTTGGATAATTAATTTAAAAAAAGAAAAAATCAAGTGTTGGAAAGTTGAAGTTTGAAATTAACCACGGCAATGGAAAATCACAATCCCTCATTCAATTTCCGAAGCTAAATCAATTCACAGACCTAAAAGCACATTGATTGAAGGGAAGGCTGCCAGTTCCCCTTGATGAAGGACTCTGCAACACCAAAAGTGTAACTGATAAATATTACCCCAGTTCTTCCTCAAAGGAACCTACAGTCATATATCAGGAGATTGATGCCTAAGGAAATAAGTAGAGAATCTGGGTTGACACAGATACTGCAGGACCTGAAATACCATTATGTTCCTCCAGTTAGAGTTGGGGTTATGAAGGGCAGATGGTAAATGGAGTTCTGATCCAAGTACACCCTGCAATGGGTCCACTAGGTCCATGGACCTGCCCTGTAGCTATTTTCCCAGTTCCCACATGTATAATTGGAATAGATCCTTAATAGTTTGCAGAACCCTTACAATGATTTCCTGACATGTAGAATAAGAAACGTAGGGAGAAATCACTGAAACTGCCCCCAACCCAGCCAAGATAAAAATTAGAAGCAATCCTTGGAGGAATTGCAGAGATTAGCATCAGGATAAGAGACTTCAAGGATGGAGGGTGGCGGTCCTCCACAATTTACCTGACTGGTCCTTACAAAAAATCAGATGGATCATGGCAGATAAAGGTGGACTCCTGTAAACTTAATTAAATAATAGCCCCAATTATAGTTGCCATGCTGGATGTGATATGGACTGAACAATCAACGCAGTTTCCAGAACTTATGTGGCTCTTGAGCTGTTAATATTGTTCCTCCCAATATAAAGAGAATCAAAAATAGTTAGCTTTTACTTGGAATGAACAGAAAGACACGTTCATGGTCGTGCCCCAGGCCTTTTACTTTCTGTCGCAACGTAGTCCTCTGGGATCCTGATCTTCTTCACATCTGCAGAATATCACACTGGCTCACTATTTGAGCTGTTCCTTCCAAGTAAAAGCTAATTACTTTTGCTCGTCTTTATTGATGACCTCTTCATTTGCATAGATGGTCTTACTTTGGAATGTGGGAATCATTTGCTTATATGTTCTTGGGGCCCCATCTGAAATTAAGGCTTCAGTTTCTTTTTTTTAATTGGTAATATTTGCTTTTAAAAATTTAGATTAAATAAAATATGACACAATATTAATATTTGTTCATTCCATGTAGTAGTAGCTATATGGGTATTTTTCTTATTATCATTTTTTTTCTTTTTTGGTATTTAAGTTACTGTTTTTACTATGGTAAAATATACATTACACAAAATTTACCATTTTAATGTGTACAATTCAGTGGCGTAAAGTACGTTCACAATGCTGTGCAGCCACCACCACTTTTTCCAGACTTTATCATCGCCTGAATGAAAACCTCAGACTTTAAATTTTTATTTTTAAAAATAAACAAATTATTTTTAAATTCCTGTTTTAAAAAATAAACAAATTATAACAGTTAATAAATAATTTTTAAAAAGTAAAACTTTTTTACTTTTAAAAAGTAAAAAAAGGGGAACAGAGTTTTTCTTCAAGAATGTTAACAGGGTGGCAATCACGATTATGCAACACTCAGTAGAGAAGTGCAGTGGCAAGGACGCTACAGTGCGGCACCCACTGAGACCTTCACCATCTGACTCACACTGACTGTCTGAAATCTGAGCCCCTGAATGAATTCCCTTTTCTCCCCTTTACCTGGCTGCTCCACTCATCCTTCAGGTCTCGGTTTAGGCGTTGTTTCCTCTGGGAATTCTTTCCTATTCCTTAAGACTGAGCTATATTCCCCTCATTTGTTGTGAACAGTACAAGTTCTACCTCGTAGCATCTATTACCCTATTATAATGCCCTGCTTGTTTGTCTCGCCTCCTACATTATCAGCTCCATGAGGACAGGGGCCGCGTGGAATCCATCTTTACAGCTGCCACCCAGCACAGTGCGCAGCCCTAAGTATATGCTTCATACATTTTTGCTGAATTGCACAACTTCTTGGCCAGACAGGGTGCTGCAGCGGGAATCTATGCTAGCAGAGGGCAAAATGAGGATATTGAATGCCTGGAGACGCCAGTAGGCAATATTTAAGACAACCACCTACTGGAAATCGTATTGCTTTATGCTGAGTCTCATGAAAAGAAAGTAAACTCAGTTAATTTTAATTAAAAAATACAATAGCTCATCTTTAGGCTTCAGTTTCATTTTAATAGTTCCATTTAAATGTATCATTACAATTTATTTAATCAATCCTCTATTGTTGGACATTTAGATTGTCTCCAACTTTTCACTATTATAAATAACAGTAAAATAAAGAGCATTTTGATGCATGTTGCCAAATTTCCCTCTAGAGAAGCTGTACTAATACACTTCTCATTAGCAGTGTGCTCTGCGTGACTGAGGTTTGTTAGCCTGGAAATATGAATTTGCTGTGAAAAAGCAGGACTGCCCCTAGGATGTGCAATGTTCCAGACAAACATACACAACTTGTTTTAAGACAAATATATACACAATTTATTTTAAGAATGTATTATAAAATTCATAGGTCCATGTGATGTACATGGATTTCTTGATAAAGATTTAGAATAATGAGTAGAGAAGAGATACTTCCGTATTTATTTATCACCCCATCAGTACTTGTAAAGGTTCTTTGTGGTGTCCAGGCACCAACTCTTCCTGTCGTTTATTGTCAAGTCACTCTTCCAGCTAATGTCATAGCTTCCATTTTGAGAAAAAGCAGCCACGTTGTCATTACTTGCAATGCCATGGCTCCAGCGCCTATTTGTGCTGACACAATGGAGACCTTCTTGACTCTGAGGCCCCCCAGGACCATTTCTGTGATGTTGCTGCATGGTCGATCAGAAGGCTGCGGCGTCCGGTCTGCACATTGATGTGAACACTGGCTTCCATGACTCTCTCCAAGTTGTTTCTGTGCTTCACTGATGTACCCACCAACACCAGGATTACCCGGAGTGTGCAGGATGATGCAAATGAAAGTTCATTTTCTGATCATGGTAAAGGTACTGTTTGGAATTTTACAGCATAAAGGTAGAACAACAACCTTCCAACCATGTCTTTTCTTGATCCCTTTAGGCTATAATCACTGCACTCTTAGAATATGATCTCTTTCAATGTTGACCCCACCCTGCCTTCCATTCCCTACCACCAGCTGGGCTGGGGGGGGGGGCAGGCAAGGAGCCCATGGGCTGAGCAAGAAGCTCATCCTAAAGGATTTAAGACTGACCAGGTAAAGCAAGACATCATCACATTGATGGGAGGCAAGAGAGGACATCAACTGGAAGATCCTGTTGGGGTTGGATAACAAAGGTCATGCAAGCCCTCAAAGGAGATGGCATGTGGCATGGAGTCTGCAGAGGGGCTGAGGTCCCCACTTTGGATACCAGAGGCAAGGGCGTAGGGTAAAGGACACCTGTTGCCAGCCCTGCTGCCTTCAGGTGCTGTCAACCACAGGCAGCATCCAACCCAGATGGGCCACGTGAGTCCACACACATGGACTATCAGCAACTCAGAGCCCTGAACTTCTCACGTGCCCCAGGTGACTGCGAGTCACCAAAACCAGTGTGTTAGCACCACTGTAGTGTCTCAATCTCTCAAGATTCGAAAGAAACACTGTACCTCTTAAGGGGCTGTGATCTACTCATCGCCCTCTTGGAACTGCCTTGGCCATGAGACCCTGGAACTACGCCATCAACAGAGTCCTCAGTCCTACCCTTCTCCCTCCCCTCTAGCTTATTGGGAGGGATAGTAGAGGGTCAGCGTGTGCCCTGAAGGAGAGAAATGGGTTCTGGGATCCTGAGGGACCTGGTCTGGGACCAGGGTGCCCACCCAGATGGCCCAGCCTCAGGGGGAGATGGAAAATGTTGAGAAAGGCAATACACAGTGGGCTTCTGGCCACTGATCCCAGACCTAAAGGCAGAGCCAAGACTACCACCCACAGCAATAACTGAATGATGGCTTTTGCGATATACTCACCAAGAGTGAGGATTATTTTTATTGCTACTGTTGGTGGTGAGTCTAACACCAGCACAGAGCAAATGTGGAAAGTCTTATGCCTTACAGCCAGGGGCACCTCAGTGCTCTGTTTAGCCAGATTGTTGGCAAAAGTACAGGAATGGCTTATAGAATAAAGGAGGGGAAGTATGGGAACTCATAGTTCTCATCAACTAAAAATAACTCTTCATGCGTTTTTTTTAGTAATACTATTTCAGCTATAAATTTGCTTCATAGGCTATTGGATCCTTTACTATCCTTAGCTGAGATTAACTTTTGTTAAAGTGTTGTTTCAAGGAAGCCTAATGTTTTCAGAGATCCTGCCAAAATAGATAGGAATGACTTTTTTTAAAAACAGTTCCAGGAAATATGTAATGACTTTTTTTAAACAAAGAATTCAGAATCTGGATTTGTGAAAAATGCTGCATCCATGTTCCCTATAATATTTTTGGGATCTTTTAAAGCAAAAGTAATGGTTTAATTAACAAAAATATGTGGTTTAAAGGAATGTTTGTGGGATTGTTGGAATTTTTTAAAACTAATTTTTGATCTTTTATAGGCTTGTAAGTACTTTTCCTTATATTATGAAAGTAAATGATAATTATTTCTTCATTATACAGATTTTAAACTTGGTAAAAGTTTTAGTCTTTAACCATCTGCGTTCTTTAGGCTCTAGCAATCAGCTTTCAAATGAAAACTTCATGTAAGTAGTTCTGCTCTTCTGATTATCTTCCACAGAAGAAAGAAGAGAAGAAAGAAGGAGAGGGAGGCAGGAAGGAGAGAAGGAAGGGGGAGAGAGAGAGAAAGGGAAGGAAAGGAGGAAGGAAGGAAAGAAGGAAGAAAGCAAGCAAGAGACAGACAGAGAGAAAAAGGAAAGAGAGAGAGAGAGAGGGAGTAAGAAAGAAAGAAAGGAAGGAAGGAAGGAAAGAAGGAAGGAAGGAAGAGAAGAAAAATAGAAACTTCTGAATTCATAATTAAAGGACCATGCATCTAATGACATCCATTTTATGTCTGTGTTTGAAGGACATTACCAGCAGATTGTCCCCTCAACCTGAATTGCAAAGACTGCTTGATGTATTTCTCTCTGGTCTACATGACTAGGTTGTTTGGGGGCAGGAGTTGTTGAGAATTATTTTGGAAAACTAACTTCTCTCATTCAGACATCGCTTTTCTGGAGCAGAGTATTTTCAGAACATTTACTGGCAGCATAACATAGATGATATCACAGAAGTAATTCCCGCACTGCTGAGCTGCTTAATTCCCCAGTGAAACACTGCTCTGATGTCAACAGTCTCACAGCCAGGAGGACTGCCAAAGTCAAGTTGCACTTAAAAAGACTTCTCACCACCCAGGAATGCTACTTTTCACTAATATTACTTTCAAATAACGTTATTCTTTTTCCTAATCAATATTTGATTTATTTTAGATGTACTTTAGTTGTACAGATTTGAAATTTTTAACTCAAATTTTGAAATTTCAAATGATTGAGACTGATCCTCTCACTACTCCAACACCATGTAGAATCAGAGATATGAAAAGACATAAAGTTGTGCTTTTGGCATGTTTGCTACACCTTTCTCCCAGGCAATACGTTATGTAAAAATATGGAAGATCAAGAATATTGGCATTTTGTAGGAATGGATATTCCTTGCCCATGGAAACACATCTAAAAAAGATATCTAATCCTCTTATATTTCTGGTCCCAAGTTTCAACATATGTAGGATATAAAATGACATTTTTGTAGATGACCTCTGTGGTCCCTTATAGCCCTATTATTCTAAGAACACATTGCTTCACCAAAACAGAACTCATGCTCGAGCAAGGAGAGAGTTTAGTGGCGAAGAAAAACCTTCACTACTAATAACATTCTTGTTCGTATTACGTTGTAATATAATCCAGGGATGGGTGAGTAGCTGGGCTCAGAAGGTACTCTGCTATGATAAGCTTGAAGAGTACCAGTTCAGTTTCAGTTAATCAACTTCCAGAAAGCACCATATTCACATCTCCATCAATCATAAAACAGAAGACACCATGGCTGGAATTTTAAAGAGGAGTTAACTCAGGGACTATTTTCAGAGCTGTGGGCAGGGTTCAGGGCACCCACAAGGGATGTTGAGGCACCCAGCGCTAGTAATTGCAGAAGGTTGTGTTACCGGAGCCCAGTGAGAGTTGGCCCCATCCCTGGCCATAGCTCACAAGGCCAGGACTAACACTTTTCATCCAGGGAGAACCAACCCACAAGCTCAGCTAAGCCAGTCAGATATTCTTTCTCAAGAAATTGAAGTAAGTGGACAGAGATCCAGCCAGTCGTATGCTGTGAGATTCTACTGCTATAAGATTCTGTGGAGTTGCAACCAGTCAGTAAGAGCCACAAGAAAGCAGCAATTAAGAGCATCATGGAGGAATCTGGTCTGGAGAGAGAAGAGGATAGATGTAGAGGAGGTAGAAATTAAAGATCATGTGGCCCCAGAAACAGAGAGAGAGATGGCCTCTCT
Source organism: Diceros bicornis minor (assembly GCF_020826845.1). Classification (NCBI taxonomy): domain Eukaryota; kingdom Metazoa; phylum Chordata; class Mammalia; order Perissodactyla; family Rhinocerotidae; genus Diceros; species Diceros bicornis. Next base: position 10,639,130 of record NC_080755.1, on the reverse strand, counting down.
GATATCTTTAAATCCCCAGTGTGGTCCAGCTTAGTTCTTTTCAGTCCTTAGTCATCAAGACTTACAGCACTTACGCCATTTGGTTACACTGGCTTAGAGCAACCAAAATTTTTCTGAGACGCCATTACATATTCAACTAGTTTGTGATGGCTGCAACATATTCCATTTTCTGAATTAAACAAACTATGGTTTATTTATAAATCCCCCATTGTTTCCAAAATTTTGCATTATAAACATCTTTGTAGTTAAATCTCTGAGTACATCCATAATTTTTTTCTAGAGACGAATTCCAAGAAGCAGAATTACTAGACTGTGTGAATATTTTGATGTGTATTGCTTATTGCCTTCGGTTCAACTAATTTGTACTTGGACAAGCAGTATATGGCAGCCCCTGTTTCAACCTATTCTCTGAATACTGTATTCTTATTATTTTTTGTCCATGACAATATGTTAGGTTGAAAACAATTACTTCATTGTTAATTTTTATTTCATTGATTGAACTTTTTCTCAAATATTGATGGGCACTTATATTTGTGTGTGTGTCTTGAGTTTATGACCTTTGCTTATTTTCTATTGCTGTGGTCAACTTTTTCTTATTGATCTGTAATAGATTTTCAAATTAACCCATTATCTGTCACCAGGGCTTAAATATTTTTCTGGTTTATTGTTTGATTTTTAAATTTTGTATGTGTTTTTTGATACAGAGAAGTTTTGCAATTTTTCCCTTATTCTGTTTAAAATTAGGGAAATAATATTGATTATTAAAAAACCAAAAAACAAAAAGTATATAAAGTAAAAATGTGAAACTCCTTCACTTGCTCACCCCCACTCAATCCTGTATATCCCAGGGGTAAATGCTGGCAGCAGTCTGATGCGTATCTTCTCACCATCTTCCAGACACATACAAACATATACAACTGAAGTTTTTAAAACCAAAAATGAGATTATACACATTGTTCTACAAATTATTTTTTTGTCCTAAAATGTAGTATGGACAACTTTTCTTTGTCAGTGATATACATCTATTTCATTTTTTTAGATGTATGAAATAATACGGATAGGGCCGGCCCCATGGCTGAGTGGTTGAGTGCGCGCGCTCCACTGCTGGCAGCCCAGGTTCGGATCCCTGGCGCGCACCGACGCACCGCTTCTCCGACCATGCTGAGGCCGTGTCCCACATACAGCAACTAGAAGGATGTGCAACTATGACATACAACTATCTACTGGGGCTTTGGGGGGGAAAAATAAATAAAATCTTTAAAAAAAAAAAAGAAATAATACGGATATATCATGTGCTTGTATAACCACTCACCCATTGATTAATATTTAGATTGCTTTTAATATTATAAACAATACAGCAACAGTCATACTTGTACAAGTACTTTTGTATTATTTTGCAAGTATTTCTGCAGAGTAGATTCCTAGAGGAATTGCAGGATCAGTGAGTACATTTAAAATTCTGATAGTTACCATCAAACTGTCCTTTAAAAACACTATACCAAAGTACATGTTCTTCACCAATAAGAACCCATTTATTCTGAATAAATGAATAAAAGAACCCATTTCCCTCAATAAATATTATCAACCTTTTTATTTGTTATTGACCTGATAGATGAAAATAGTATCTAAATATTTTACTTTGAATATATTGGTTATTAGTGAGACAAGCATATTTTCACAGTTTTAGTTGCCATTTGTATTTCATCTTCTGTGGCAATTTTCTACCTGATTGTCTTTTTCTTATTGATTTGTAAAATTTATTCATATATTATGGATATGTATGTTATAAATATATTTTTAGAAATTGATGTTTATTTTCAGATGTTTTAGATGTTGGCTTATGCTGCACAGATGTTTTAAAATTGTATGAAGCCCAGTATACTCATTTTTTCCTTTATGCCTTTGATGTCATGCCTAGAAAGGCCTTTGTCAGTAATTAGCAGTATTCACAAAAATAGAAAATGCAATATCCTTTGTAACGATGTATTTTGGGTTCCTATCCAATACTCATTTCCTCTTTCTTTCATGGTAACAGAAATTTAATTTTATTTAGATATCTATCCTCAGTTCAGAGGTGAATCTTGTGTATCCAAACCAGTCATAATAATCCTACCTCCCTTTCCAACAGGGCAAGAGACAGTTGAGTCTCATGTGGCCAGTGGATATGTGGGGAAGCCCACAAGGGGCACTTCCGGAAAAGAATTCTTCATTCTTAAGAAGGAAGCCCTGAAGAGATAGTCCCTCTGCCTCCATGGCCATTGTCATGTCTGGATTTAGTGCCTAGATATGTTGTAGCCGTCTTCTGACTTTGAGGACGGCATCTGAGGCCACGTGCCTGTCCTTGGAGGCTGACAGAGTGGAGAGAAAGCAACCCCAGCCCTTGCTAACATGGCTGACCAGCTGGATCAACCAACTTAGACGCCAGTTCTCTCTTGATTTTTTGTTATGTGAAATACCACATTTCAATTCATCTAAAACATCATCAATTATAAGATGCAATGCTTTTTATGTGCCACTAACAAAAGAAAATGCTGCCAATTAAACCACAGCATGCCATTAGTTAGAAGACTTGTCATGATTTCAGGGATTTTAAAATGTGAGAAAACCCTGGATCTTGGAATCAATGAAAAATGATCATAGATTTCTTCATTGTTTAAGTCAAATGAGTCAAAGATTTCAGTTACTTGCAGTTGTAAGCATCACATCTAATACACCCCAAACTTATCCACTTCTAGGAATATATCTCACAGATGTGCTACCACATGGGTGTAAAGACATATGACAAGAAAATTCACTAAAACATTATTTGTAGTAGCAAAATATTCACAAAAATTAAATGTCTATCCTTGGGAACAGGCTAAATAAATTGAGTAAAAACATGCAATGGAATATTGAGCAGACATTAAAAAGAAAGAAACAAGAAAAGCCAAATATTGCTGTGGATAACAATTTTCTAAGATTTATTGTGAAATGAAAATAAAAGCATACTTTGTGTATGGAGAAGTGTATATGGTATGCCACCATTTGTGTAAACATATACATATATTTATACATATCTTTATATACATTTACATACATACATGTTTGTATATATACTTACTCATGATATATCTCTGTCTCAAATGGTACTCAAGACTAGCAAACATGGTTGCCTCTCAGGAAAGGAAATGAGGAACTGGTAGATTAGGGAGGGAAACTTACTTTTTGTTATGTACATCTTTCTGCCATTTGATTTCTAAAATATAAGTAGGTGTTACTTATATAAAATTACATACGTTAAAGAGAAAAGCACTTCCCCACGCCAAGATGACATAATATTTTTATTCTGTAATATCGCATCCTCCTGGTTTTCTTCCAGTTTCAGTACTATTCCTTTTCAATCTCTAAATACCCTCAGGGCCAGATTTGGCCCCTCTTTTTATCTCTGTCTACGCTTAATCCCTTAGTGATTTCATTTAAATGCATAGCTTTAGAAACTATTTATACTGCTAACACTAAAATTTCTATCTCCTACAACTGCCCTCTCCTCTGAACTCCAGACTCAAATATCCAACTGCCTAGTTGACCTCTCCATTCAGATATCCAAAAGGCATCTCAAACTTAACATGTCTTTATCAAGTAGATTGCTTTGGGCTACATGTAATATAACTTGAACTCCAGTATTTGTTGGAAAAGTCTCATGGTAGATTGTAGATCAGCAGTAGTCCTATGAGCAGCATGACTTCACTCTCAGTTCTGCTCTCCTGTGAGGCTGGCTTCATCCCCAAGCTGGATTCAAGATGGTTGCCATGGGACCAGCCTCACCTCTACATACTGCTAGAGTCCAGAGGAAGAAGGGACATTGTTTTTGGGGGGACCACTCTTAAAGAAGAATAAACCTTGTTCTCATAAGCCTCTAGAAAACTTCTCCTCAACTGAACCCATTCCTAAACCTTCCCTCCGGCCAATGGAATGCCCTGCATTGATTGGCTTAGGCCAGGATTCCTGAATTAGTCAATAACAAGGAGAGATGCAATTACCCTTAGATCAATTAGGCCAACTCTGGAGAAGAAGGTGAAATCAGCTTTTCCTAAATCACTTGGGGTGTATGAAAACCTGGTAAATTCATGAAAGAAATCAGAATGCTGTTAGGCAGGGTGAAATGGACACTGGCTAGGGCAGTCAACAGTGTCCAAATGAGATTTTTCTTTTAATTCCCTCCCTTCCAGTCCATTCCTTCTTAGTTCTCCCAACCTTAGTAAATGGCACCGCCATCAACACAACTGTTTAAGGCAAAACTCTAGGAGTGATATTTGATTCTTCCAGTTACCCACCTCTCCCATCCTCTGTGCTATTGTTGACATACATTTTATTTCTAAATATCTCGTAAAACCCATGATATATTTTTTATCATTTTTCCTTAAGCAGTAAATTGACTTTAAAAAAAATTAAGAAAAAAATATATGTTTACCCATTTCTTTACCATTTTCTAGCACTCTTCATGTCTTTGTATAGATCTGGGTTCCCATCTGGTATAATTTCCCTTCAGCTTTTGTTTAACAGAAAATGTCTTTATTTTACCTTTGTTTTCTGAAGGATAGTCTCACTGGATGTAGAACTCTAAGTTGATAGTTTTTTCATTCTGTACTTTAAAAACGTCATTTCCTTATCTTTTGGCTTATATTATTTCTAATGAGAAGTCAGCTATCATTCTCTTTTTTTTTTTTTTTTTTTTGTGAGAAAGAGTGGCCCTGAGCTAACATGTGTGCCCATCTTCCTCTATTTTGTATGTGGGTCGCCTCCATAACGTGGCTTGCTAAGTGGTGTAGGTCCACGCCCGGGATCCAAACCCACGTACCCCAGGCTGCTGAAGTGGCGCATGCTGAAGTTAACCACTATGCCACTGGGCTCTGTTAGCTATCATTCTTATTATTGTTCTCATGTAATCTGTCTTCTTTCTCTGGCTCCTTAAAATTTTCTCTATTTTCTCTGGCTCCTTAAAATTTTCAGTTAATGTTCCTCATCAAAATTGAGAGATTTATGACCATTATTTCTTCAAAAAATTTTCTGCTTCATTCTTTTTCTCTTTCTTTCTAGGACACCAATTACGTGTATGTTGGACTGCTTCATATTATGCCAGATGTCACTGATGCTCTCTTTGTTTACTTATTTTTTTCAATTGTATTCTCTCTCTTGCTTCAGCCTGGATAATTTCAAATGAATTCTTTTCAGGTTCACTGAATATTTCTTCTGTAGTGTCCAATCTGATGTTGAATCTAGCCAGTGAATTTTAAATTTTTATATATTCTATTTTTTCAGTTCTAGAATTTCCATTTGGTGTTTTACAAAGTTTCGATTTCTCTCTTGAAACACTCATCTCTTCACCTGCATATTTTTTTTGTAAATCCTTTAACATATTTATAATAGTTTTTTTAAAGTTCTTGTTTGCTAATTCCAATAACTAGTTCTCTGTGGATTTGCTTCTATTTCCTGTGTTTTCTCTTGGTTATGGGTCATATAGTCCTTCTTCACATGTATCATAATTTTTTTGTCATATGCTTTACATAGTGCAAAAAATAACTGTGGGAACTGAAGTATAGATTTTGTGGGTATATTTTGTTTATTTCCCAAAGAGTAAAAGTCCTTTCCTTTGTCTGATGGTTAGGGTGAGGGCTGATCAACCCTCATAGAGTTGGGTTGAGCTGGTGTTGGGCCACAACTTCAATTAGACTGAATTTATATGTGATTAGCTTACCCCTCATATCCCATGCGGCAGCTAGTTTTTGATCTTGTCAAAGTTTGATATGGAAGGGAGTTGGACTACAATTTTGGGTTTGTTTTTTGTTGTTGTTGTTGTCGAAGAAGATTCACCCTGAGCTAACATCTGTTGCCCCATCTTCCTCTTTTTTTTTTTCTTTTGCTTGTAGAAGTTTCACCCCAAGCTAACACCTGTGCCAGTCATCCTCTATTTTGTATGTGGGTCGCCGCCACGTCATGGCTGCCGATGAGTGGTGTAGGTCCATGCCCAGGAACCGAACCTGGGCTGTGAAAGCAGAGCATGCCAAACTTAACCACTAGGCCATGGGGCCAGCCCCCAATTTTAGGTATTTTTGGTGCATCTTTGGAGTCAGTTCCATCAGGATTCCAGAATCCAAAAGCTATGAGGGATGCATGGGACTATTTGATTACTTTCTGCTTACCACTTCATTCTCCACTATCCTGTATTTTCAAAACGTGGAGGCAGGGCAGGGGATTATTCAGCCAAGTGGTTTATACTTGTGTTTGGGGGTTCTTCCAGGTTCTTTCTTTTTTTTTTTTTTTATAATTTTTTATTTATTTTTCCCCCAAAGCCCCAGTAGATAGTTGTATGTCATAGTTACACATCCTTCTAGTTGCTGTATGTGGGACGCGGCCTCAGCATGGCCGGAGAAGCGGTGCGTTGGTGCGTGCCCAGGATCTGAACCAGGGCCGCCAGCATCGGAGTGCGAGCACTTAACCGCTAAGCCACGGGTCCGGCCCTGTTCCAGGTTCTAATCAATCCTGCTAGCTCTCACTATCATTTAAGGCTTAGCCAATTTCTCCTCTTTAAGTCTTCATCTATGGCAGGCTTGTTTTTCCTGCCCATATGTCAACTTTGCCATATGCCCATATCTGCCTCAAGATATGAAAGCTGGTGCAACTCTCAGAGAGAGTTGAAATACCAGTGGCATAGCTTTCATCATCACAGTAACATGCAGCCACCACAGAGTGGCAACTGACAGAAGGGTGGTGTGACCAGGAAACCAACCAGGGCCAAGGTGATGAGAGCGCTGGATCTTAACCACTAGACCACCAGGGCTGGCTAATCCTTACATATATTGTACTTATATTTGTTGCTGGACTTTCTATTCTGTTTCATTGTTCAACCCATGAAAGTAATGCACTATTTTAATTTTTATATCTTTATAATACATTGTAATACAGTCATGTGTCATTTAACGATAGGGATATGTTCTGAGAAATGCGTCGTTAGGCAATTTTGTCATTGTGCAAACATCAGAGTGTACTTATGCAAACCTAGATTGTGTAACCTACTGCACACCTAGGCTATATGGTAGTAATCTTATGGAACTACCATCACATATGCAGTCTGTCATTGACCAAAATGGTATGCTGTGCATGACTGGTAAATCAAATTCTCTCCTCAATTGTTCTTTTTAAAAATTTCCAGCTAATGATCTAGATTTACTTTAGAACGAATTTTAAAAGTCCGCAAAAATCTTGTTGGTGTTTGGTTGAAACTGTTTTAAATATATAGGGTAATTTGAGGGAAAAATGACTTTACAATATTGAATCTTCCCGTAGGGAAAAATAGTGTTTCTTTCCATTTGTTCAAATCATCTGTGTATATTGCAGCACTTAGTGAAGTTTTAGAACTCTCATCATATAAATCCTAAATAATTTTTCTTCTTAATAATAATTGCTAATATTTATTGAGTTCTTACTATGTGTCAGGAACTGCTTTAGGTAAATGTGTTAACAAAGTTTAATCCACACAACCCTATAGATAGGTACATCTATTAACATTATTCCTAAATAATTTATATTTTTATTGTTATGTTGAATGGGATGATTTCCCTTTGCATTTTCTAATGCTGATATATAGGAAAGCTATTGAGTTTTGTAAATATATTTTGTAACTGGGACATGTCTGTTTTTTTCTTTTTAGTAAGTTAAAGAAATTACCAGCTCAAGATCCACTTAGGAATGCTGCTTTGTGATAAATAACATATGATTTATACATGCCCACATTCACATAGTCTTTTTAGTAAACCTTATTGGAATATTCGTCATTAATCATACTTAACAATAAGAATTACTACCATCTAAGAAGATTCTACTGTGTGAAAAACACTATACATGACACTTTACATATGTGATCACTGAATCCTTGGCACAACACTCTGTAATAAGAATTGTTATACCCATTTCACCAATGAGAAAACTGAGGCTCAGAGAGAGTAAGTGATTTCTCCAAGGTCACACATTCCTACTCTCTTGCTTTAAATATAACTTATAAACATATAACAACTGTTCTCATTTTTTAAAATTGTTAATTATATAATACTATAATTAGACTTTGATAGTTTAAGATAAAAAGAAATGAGAAGAGCCAAATATGGCATGAATTTCTGTAGTGCTGCACTCATAAAACTTCTATTTTGGAGTGAGAGCCTTCACCTCTTTGTGTAATTTTACTACAATTTGAGACAGGAAGGTGTGATGCTGTCTGAAGGTGGCTTCTAATTCCATGAGCCTATGAATGTTTTATTTGATTCTCAGAAAGCTTTAATTTCTCAATGTAGTGAGAAAAAAATCTCAAAAGAAACTTATATAGATCACCCCTCAGCCCTGAAAGTATTTGCCTTTCCTTTTAAAGTCTATTTAAAGCTGTACAAAGCCTTTATTTCAAGCTGTCGCATAAACTTTTCCTTTCTCCTTAGTTTTTTTTTTTTTTTATAATTTTATTTATTTTTCCCCCAAAGCCCCAGTAGATAGTTGTATGTCACAGTTGCACATCCTTCTAGTTGCTGTATGTGGGACGCGGCCTCAGCATGGCCAGAGAAGCGGTGCGTCAGTGTGCGCCCGGGATCCGAACCCGGGCCGCCAGCAGCGGAGCGCGCGCACTTAACCACTAAGCCACTGGGCCGGCCCTCTCCTTAGTTTTTAATTTTGCTATCTCAACTTGAATTAACTTACTAAAGCCCTTAGCAATGCCACTATTAATTTCTTCCATTCTCTTGAACCTGCCAACCCTCAGGCAGAAATTATAACAATGTTGTGAGGTTGTGCCATTTCTGGTACATAAAGTTTCTTTGTTTCTTTCTCTCTCCATCTAGTCCAACACTTGTAGAAATTTTATCGTTTCTTTCTTGCTTATAATGGAATACTTAACTCCCATTTTTCATAGCATGCCAGGTGTGTAACCACAAAACGGTGCTTTTTCCCTTCTGCTTGGAAATTATAATCTCTTTCTTTAAGAAACCTCTATCTTACAATGTTATCTTTATGATTTACATACCTTTATGATAGTCTCGATACAAAGTTGCCCTTAAAAAGTAATAGAAACATCACTAATCATTAAGGAAATGTGAGATAGCACCTCACACCCGTTAGGATGGTTACTATAAAAAAAACAGAAAACAACAAGTGTTGGCAAGGATGTGGAGAAATTAGAGCACTTTTGCACTGTTGCTGGGAATGTAAAATGGTACAGCCACTGTGGAAAACAGTATGGATGTTCCTCAAAAAATTAAAAATAGAATTACCATATGACCCAGCAATTCTACTTCTGGGTATACATCCAAAAGAATTGAGGGCTGGCCCCGTGGCTTGGCGGTTAAGTGCGCGCGCTCCGCTACTGGCCGCCTGGGTTCGGATCCCGGGCGCACGCTGATGCACCCCATGCTGAGGCCGCATCCCACATACAGCAACTAGAAGGATGTGCAACTATGACGTACAACTATCTACTAAGGCTTTGGGGAAAAAAAATGAGGAGGATTGGCAATAGATGTTAGCTCAGAGCTGGTCTTCCTCAGCAAAAAGAGGAGGATTAGCATGGATTTAAGCTCAGGGCTGATCTTCCTCACACACACACAAAAAGAGGAATTGAAAGCAGCATCTTTAATAGATATTTGTGTATCCATGTTCATAGCTGCATTATTCACAACACTAAAGCATCGAAGCAACCCAAGTGTCCATTGACTGATGAATGGATTACCAAAATGTAGTATATTCATATAATTGAATATTATTCTGTCTTAAAAAGGAAGGAAATTCTGCAATATGCTACAACATGGATGAACCTTGAGGACATTATGCTAAGTGATATAAGCCAGTCACAAAAAGACAAATACTGTATGATTCCACTTACATGAAATACTTAAGTAGTCAAAGTCATAAAGACAGATGGTATAATGGTGATTGCCAGGGGCTGGGGGAAGGGGAGGATGGAAATTATTGTTTAATAGGTTTAGAGTTTCAGATTTACAAGATGAAAAGAGTTATGGGTTTGGTTGGTGGTGATGACTGTACAATATTAATGTATTTAATACTACTAAACTGTACGCTTAAAAATGGTTAATGGGGCCGGCCCGGTGGCACAAGTGGTTAAGTGTTTGCGTTCCGCTGCGTTGACCCCGGGTTCACTGGTTCGGATCCCGAGCGCGCACCAACGCACTGCTTGTCGAGCCATACTGTGGCGTCATCCCATATAAAGTAGGGGAAGATGGGCACGGATGTTAGCTCAGGGCCAATCTTCCTCAGAAAAAAGAGGAGGATTGGCATCAGATGTTAGCTAAGGGCTGATCTTCCTCACAAAAAAAAAAAAAATAGTTAAGATGGTAAATGTCATGTGTATTTTAACACAATTAAAAAAATTAAAATTAAAATTTAAGGAAAAAAGAATTAGAATCCACCAGTCATATAAGTTATTTGACTTTATACAGACTCACAGGATATGTTGCTTTTGACTGAATTTAGGCCTGTCATTTTGTGTGGATCAAAAGCCTGCATCTAGCCAATGGTATTTCCATTCCACTTCTGTTGACAACTAGTTAATAGCCTTCAGTTTGGTATATGCTTGTGAAATTTATTAGATTTGGATATATAAATTTAACTCTTTGGTTTTGGAAATTCACACACACACACACACAAACTACTAATGTAGAGAAAGGGGCAATGAACTATGATTTTGTAAAACGCTACATTAAAGAATCATTATTTTTATAAATTTAATGGCTTTTAGTAAAGGCTCCTGAGATCACTCAGACTCCTTCAAATAAAAGAGGCATTGTGCCCCTCATGCCCATTTGAGAGCTTTGTGCCAAACTAAATGTTAACAAGAACCTTAAAGAAAAGTTTTGCTGCCAAACCACAAACCATGCTCTGAAAGTGCAAAACAGCAAAGAAGTAAAAAGTCAAACAAAAACAAACAAGCCTAGGACTCTGTGAAGCCAGAATAAACCACAGACCACAGAAAAATGCTTTCTCTTCTGAGGCCTCAGTATCATCACAGTCGAGGACTGTCATGAGAGTGGGGATGTCCCGGCCCAGCCGAGCGGCCATCTCGGGGTCTCAGCCCCATCACTTCAGCTCTCCATGGATGCTGAGTGAGGACAGAGTGTGCTCATCACTGTGAGTGGGCTATGTTGCCTTTCTTCTCTGTGTTGGCACACAGAGGGTCTCCCTGTTGGCTGCAGTGGTCTCTGTATGTCAAGGAAGATCCTCCAAAGTAACTAACTCCTCAAGCAACTTTGCCAAATCACATTCATGAGGCACCTGATGCATAACGGATTTATTATTTTCCAAGTGGTTAGCATGATTTAGGAAAGGAGGAAAAGCCTCCATTTGTAGCATCAGCTTGCCCCTTTTAGAATTATGTTTTAAATATTTTAACAGCAAAATAGGTAGGTATTTACCAAAAAGCTCTTGTAAGCACATAAAATTCCACATTTTGTGTGCTTAAGAAAATGATATTTAGCAATGGGACACTTCCATGAACAATAAATATTTTGCTTTACAGACTAGTTTTCATCATTCAAAGGAATGAAGTTTGGTATTAAACACTTCAGGATCATATTCAAAGATCTACACTCAAATTCTCCTCAAATGAAAAACGGTATGTCAACAAGATTAGCAAAGAAACATAACATTGAAAAAAATACACATCTAGAAAATAAATTTTTAAAAAGTTCTTACTCATTACTCAGGAAATATAAACCTTATTCTCTTAGCTAAAGTAAGGAGGGAGTAACTCAAAAAGTAATAGGGACCCAAAACGAGACACCTGAGAAAACATCACACAGTCCAGAAAACAGGTAGGATATTTTCAACCGTAGTTAAAAACAAACTTCCAGGTGTTGGTGAAATAATGATCAAATATTTGTACATGCCTAGTTGGATTAAAGCACCTTACTTGATCAAGTTTACTGGTTCACTGAGCTGGTAGGCCAATATCCACAGCTCATTATCTTCAGTCACCTCCCAAAAGTGAGAGATGAGACAAGAATGGGGCTGGGTCAATGCAAACCCATTGCCAAGGGCTGGAAAGTAACACAAGTAATTCTAACTGTGCGGTAACAGGTCAACACCATCATACTTACATATGAACAACAATATTGTTATTGAAAGATTGATAAATTGCTAGCATTTTTGTGTGTGTGGAATATGAGAAGAATAAAAAGTCATATCTTTCTCTTAAATAGTGGATGGTCTGGCATCAAGTAAATCAAATGTATATGAAACAACATGAGGAGAAAATTCAAATTAATGTAACAATAACGGAAAAATGATAGAATGCAAATACATGAGAATCATAAATCTTTAGAATAATAGAATGTATGGCCCAGTTACTTCATTTTCCAGCAGGACCAGCTAAGATGCTGAAAGAGCCAACAAGTAACAGCCAGAACTCAAATTCATAGAGATACATAAACACATGTAGTGAAGTAGGGGAAAAAAGTTATTTTAAAAGGCAGCACCAAAGATCCTTTGGGTAGAAAAGGTGAGACCCAAATGCATGATCTACAGGAGGCAGCAGAACAAAGTAGCTAGCTGCTCTCTATAAGAAGTTAACAGGAGTTTTAAAAATAAATTTTTAATTTTGGAATAGTGTTAGATTTGCAAAACAATTGGGACGATAGTACAGAAATTTTCTGTATACCCCACATCCAGTTTCCCCTATTATTAACATCTTACATTTGTGTTGTGCATTTGTCACAAGTAATGAGCCAATATTGACCCATTATTATTAACTGAAGTCCATACTTTATTCAGATTGCCTTAGTTTTTATCTAATGTCTTTCTGTTCCAGGATCCCATCCAGGAAACCACATTGTCTCCTCAGGCTCCTTGGCTGTGACAGTTTCTCAGACTTTACGTGTTTTTGATGATCTTAATAGTTTTGAGGAACACTGGCCAGGTGTTCTGTAGAGCATCCCTCTATTGCGGTTTATCTGACGTTTTTCTCATGAGTTGGCTGGGGTCATGTGTTTTGAGGAGGAAGACCACCAAGTGCCATTCTCATCACATCGTATCAAGAGTACGTGCTGTCAGCATGACTTCTCACTGCTGATGTTGGCTTCGATCACCTGGCTGAGGCAGTGTTCGTCAGATTTCTCCATTATAAAAGTGACTCTTTTTCCTCCTTGCTATACTGGACTCTTTTAAAGGAAGTCACCATGTGCAGGCCACAATTAAGGATTGGAGAATTATGCTCCACCTCCTTGAGGACGGAGCATCTACATGAATTATTTGGAGTTCTGCACAAGAGAGTTGTCTATTCTCTCTCATTTATTTATTTTTCAATAAATAATATTTTATTTATCAAATATTTTATTAATATTGGTATGGATGCATGGATTTTGTATGTACTTTGGGTTATAATCTAATACTACTTTATTTACTTTATTGCTCAAATTGTTCCAACTTTGGCCATAGGAACTCTTTCAGTTGGCTCCTGTGTCCTTTGAGAAAGATATTAGAAACCAAATCTGGGTTCTAGATAGGCTTATTGCTGCTGGCCTCTTGTTACCGCTATGTCCTTTCAGCCGACAAAGCAGGAAAATATAGTGTGTATACTAATATCTAAAATATTTCTAACCATTTAACCATGTAACCACTTGTATCTATACTAAGCTAAAGAGGAGTTCATACTAATGTTTCCAAGTCTAATTCATTACCATATGAATCATTCTAGCCTGGCCCTTTTTCTTACCTGTGACCTCCTACTTCAACAGTGAGAAACCTGATTCCCACTATGTATCATCCATTTACTAAATTGTCCAATATATGTGTAGTGGTTTCAGAATTGTTAACCTGTACACTTAAAAGGAATTCTGAGGTAAGGTAGAGCAACTAGAGAAAGAAGAGTAGGTCAAGAAAGAAGAGCCAGAGGGCCAACAATATGGTGGAAGTTGAAACTGGGGAGTAGTGAGCCCAGAGAAAGGTTTCTAGTGACAGAATTCCAGACTTGTAAGAACAAAGAGGTCTCCAACAAATGTGGAGAGATGTACAACCTCACTTATAAATAGAGAAATGCAGAATTAAACAAAAGGCCAGAATGATCTATCATACAGGGAAAAAGTGAAAAAGCAGGATGATATCCCACTATTGTCTGAGGGTGTGGGGATGCTGTTGGTGAGACCCTGAGCTGATTCAAAGCATTGCAAAGGGTAATCTGTCAATTCTACCAAAATTTAAAGTGCATATGGTCTTTGGCCCAGTGGTTTCACAGGATGTTCATTATTGCATTGTGTATAATAGCAACAAGTTGTAACCTAAATGTCCATCATGAGGAGATTGGTTAAAATGCCTGGCACATAGTAAATGCAGCTAAATGTTTACTGAATGAATGAATGCATATGTACAACCACAAAATGAAACTTTGTAGCAGTCTAAATATATATACATATAGAGGTACATATACATATAAAGAGGGCCAAGTATAATGTTGAGTGAAAAAAAGCAAATCACAAAATAATCTTATTTATAATAGGAGCCAATTTTTGAAAAAAAATTGTTTGTATATGGCATAGCAAATTTCTGGAAGGATATATAAAAATATATAATTCTGGCTGTTTCTGGAGAGTAGAAATGGTAGACAGAGAAAGCGCCAAAGGGATATTTACCTTTCCCTCTGTTGTTTGACTTTTTAAATCATGAGTGTTTATTATTTTTATAATAAAAAGAATAAACGATCTCATTTCCACATCACTTCTTTTGTGTTTATATGACATTTTGTTTGTGTTGCTGTTTAAATTTTTTATATAGAGGTTAAACAACAACAACAAAAGAACAAACACATTTGGTATTCAATTTTAAGTGGTATTTCTATGATGTAAACATCTTCCATAACCCCAAACCTTTGTTGAACTTTGCCACTCACTTAAATGCTTCGTGTGCATTTATTTTAGGGAAATAAGAAAAAAGGGCTGTGCTTGAATGAACACGACAAACAGAAGGACACACCACAGGAAGTTGGGTGTGAGGGAGATTGAAGATTCGCAGGAATGGAACCTGGAAACAAGGCGACTAGGAGAAATGTTACATCTCAGTGAACACTGAGACATTTGGGAGGACCCTGGGTTAGCTGGGTCAGCCGTCCTAAGAGGGACCTTAGTTTGAGCCATATTTTACTTACATCTGAAAGAAACGGAGCCTTGCAAGTTAAAGATCACGGGTTGTGGGCCGGCCCCATGGCTTAGCGGTTAAGTGCGCATGCTCCACTGCTGGCGGCCCGGGTTCGGATCCCAGGCACGCACCGACGCATCGCTTCTCCAGCCATGCTGAGGCTGTGTCCCACATATAGCAACTAGAAGGATGTGTAGCTATGACATACCACTATCTACTGGGGCTTTGGGGGAAAAAATAAATAAATAAAAAAATTATAAAAGATCACGGGTTGTGCCTAGTGCCACGTTAGAGCTGTGAACCAAGGCTTCTGGAAGCACAGAGGAGGATATGGCTGTCATCTCTGTCTATGTAGCTAGGAAAACTTCACAAAGGATAGGAAGTTTAGGCTGAATCTTGAAGAGTGAATAGGAGAATTTGCTAGAAGAAGGAGGGGTGGTAGAGGAGCACTTCAGGAATAGGAAAAAGCACATGATGGTAGACATTAATAGTGCTCCCTAACTTCTGGTGACTTTCTGGCAACCTTGCAGTTAGCCAGTGACCAATTCTGTCCAATGGACCACGAAAGAAAGTGATGTGTGTCAGCTGCAGACTGAGGCAATGAAAAGTCCCTGTACAGCCCTCTAGCTTTCTCTTACCCAGCTGAGGCAACCTGGAAGCCATGTGTTGACGTGACAGAGCCACAAGATATAAGTGGACTGAGTCGCAGAGTCCCTATATGGAAAAGTGCTGTCCTGAAGAGCTGTTAGACCTGATGAAGACTGAGTAAGCAAGAAATATATACTGTTATGTTTATTCACTATTTGAGTGTTAAATTGTGACTGCAGCATAACTTAGCCTAACTTGATTAATAGACAACATGGAATCTTCTGAGAGTTTGACTCTTCAGTGTATAACACACGACCAAAGAGCCTTTGTGTGACCAGATCATTCCTATGGTGTGAACTTTGCTACAGTTTCTGTTGCCTCCAAATCGCCATTGGTTCCCACCTATTTTCCAGGTCAGATCCTCTAGCCTCCTGTTGATTCTGTAAGCCCCAGTATCTCTCCAATAAATTTTGCCTATGTTTAAGATTGCAACCAACAAACTTGATGGATATATACACTAAATGTGTATATATGGTATAAATGGTAAAAGAACAAATTTACTTTATACCAAATTCCATTTCCAGCAAACAGTATTATATTTCAGTTCCAGTATAATTATAAAGATACAGTTTTTGAATGAGTTTGGTCATTTGATGATATACCAAATCCCACTTCAGCCCATACGTGGTTTGGAAAAAAAATGAGATCTTATCCTTGACGTGAATATCAGAATGGAGCACAGTAATTAGGAAGGCTTCTTGGAGATCGGGGCATTAACTCATTGTGAGGTAAACTTCTGTCCAACAGGATGCGAGAACTGGTGGACATTTGCTTCCCCTGGCTATTCCTAGATTCAGTTATACAGTGGCTCACAGGACTGTCCCACAGACAATCACCTATACTCAGCAACGACAACTCAAAAACCTTTACAGTTATGCACCTCATAACGATAATTCAGTCAACGACAGACCAAATATACGACGGTGGTCCTGTAAGATTAGTACCATACAGCCTAGGTGTGTAGTAGGCTATGCCATCTAGGTTTGTGTAAGTACATTCTATGATGTTTGCACAACGATGAAATCACCTAATGATATACCTCTCAGAACATATCCCGGTTGTTGAACAACCCATGTCTGTATCTCCAGTTGCCTCTTCCTTCCCTGTTTGGTTCTGCTTGGCTTTTGCTCCTGCTCCCTGGGACTGCACTCCTAATAAAACATGGCACTTAACATTTGCCCCAGGCTCTGCTTTCCAGGCCTTCTAGGTGAAAATGAATACATTCCTTTGATTGAGGCTTCTTTTCTCCATATTCAAAATGGGGTAATAATACCTACCTCATAAGGTTGCTTTGAAGGTTAAATACAGATTATTTAGATGACAGTATTTTGTGGAGTGCAATGTTACTGCATATAACTGATTCTTTCCTTCATGCCTGATTTTGAATAGTACAATCAGTTGGGTTTCTCTACTACCTATATTATCCGAAGCCCCACAGTAAAGAACTCTTCACTTGCTATGACCCTGTGTTTCTGCAATTTCTTCTTCATTGTCCTACTTGGCTGATCCACTGCAACTAAATCAATATATCTACCACCAACCATGTGCATCTTACTTATTGTCATTGGTGTACCTTTATTCATGTTATGAAATACTTAGGACATCTCTCTCACTTGAAGCCTATGCCCCCATACTTCTGAGTTGGGCATGCACAGGCACTGAGGGGGTGAGTCCACTCATCCCATACCTCATTATCATCTGAGAATCCTGGGCAGGAGGCAAGAGCGGTGGACAGAGGCAAAGTGCTATAAGGTCGGTCCTGTATGAGGTCAGCTGGAACCATGAAAAGCTGATCCCCGCAGAGGCAGCTGGTACCAGAAACATGTGGAGAAGACCGGGGTGTCTTGCAACTGTAGAGCTGGATCTGGAATTTGTTCCGGGTCTTTTATTTTGTCTGGATAACCAGTGAGTACGCAAAGGTAAAGGAGGTGGTAGTTAAGTTAAATCCTAGGCTGTAGATAGTCCAAGACCCTAGGAGGCTTATTTAGTTTATGAGAGTCCCAGGAATACTTTTAGTATGATGTAGGACTTTCCATTAGTCTTATAGTCTCTGTCTTATAGGCAGAAACTGTATAAATTGTTCACATATATTAGTATAATTTAAAATTTTAGCATGAAAGAATATATGAAGCTAACTTTCATTCATTTATGATTCGAACAAATACATTTGCATTTGCCAAAATATATTAATTATACATTCTAGGTGGACAAAACTATGATCTAGGTACAGTGAGTAATAAAAAAAACTCGGCAGTAACTGACTTCGTGTTTCCCAGAGATGGGAAAATTATTTCCAGGTGGGAGTTCCCTATTCCAAACCTTTTATCTGGAAGTAAGCTTCAGCAGATGATAAAATCTCCCTTCTCAACCCTTCCACCCATAGTATGAATAGGGCTCCCACATTAAAAAACACTCTTGATGTAATGTGAGAAATGGAATCAATATGATGATGGATGAATCACAAAAGTACAGGTAGACTGAGGTTTATTTTTGAATTGAATTTCATTGTTATTGCAGATTGTTCAATGAATATTGAGTTATTATTAGCAAGTTCCATCAGTTGCCTGGAAAACATCCATCATCAGGTGGTACAGCCACTAACCGGCAGGAATAGGTGCTGTGCAGAAGAACCCATTATGTTGTCCTCCAGCATCACTGGAGCAAAATGACTATACGGTAATTCATTGCAAAGGCCTGCACTCTACAAGGACTTTGTAAATAACAATATCAGCATATCCATTCATCACACATAGTGGCTAATACGTATTTTTCATGTAACTTTCTAAGAATTAGAATTTGCTCAGATAGAAAAATATCTGTCATTTATTCTTGTTGGAGTTCTAATTTACAATTACGAAAATCAATAATTTAATTTGAATTTACTTGCTCTTCTTACCATCATCTAAATCTTTATTAAATGAAATCAAATGATACACTTCTCTTCTTCTCTAAGTGAAAGCACACATTCAATTTATTTTAAAACATTTTGCAAAGCAACATCACTTTCGGAAAACACTTAATAATTGCCTGGCAAGTTATTCTCTGACGGCCCAGCGCTATTCTTGTCATATTCAGGAACATCTTGACTCAGGAAAACCTCAGAGGATGGAATAAGCAACAACCTCCCTGCTCTAAAGATGGACTGAAGGGAAAGAAGCCCAGACTCCTTACTCTCCCTGCAAACTTAGACATTAAATCAGCTCAGTTCGCCATCCTGGCTTTCTATCTGCTTCCACCGCTCTGCTGCCCACGGAGCCTGTCCCTTCATGTGCAGCACAGACACAGACAGACACAGAGAGGGGACGGGCACCCAGCTGCAGCAGCATCCTAGGTTTCAACACCGTCTGCAAAGCCTGTGCTCAACACGACCTCCCTAGCTCCGCACTGGTGCTGCTTGCATTTCTGCATCCTCAAACCTAGGGGCGGTATTAAAAATATGAAAGGGCCAGGTCAGCAAGGGCACTGACGAATCAGAACAGATGTCCATCAGCAGGCTGAACTGGGGATTCCCAGCTAACGGTCAGCCCTGCTCAAACCCTTCACCTGCCTCCTTAGTCCTCCATCCATCTGGCTCCTCGATAGGTTTCCAGGTACAAAAGAGTAGCCAGCACACTTCAGGAGATATGGCCTAGGGAAAGAAATGTGGGAGCAGTGTTCTGATCTGGACAAATAACAGGGTAAGAGGAGCCTCAAGGAAGGGGGCAGAGGAAAGAGAGGTGCCAAAGAAAGGAGAATAAAAAAGAGAGACAGGGACACACACTGCACACACACACACACACACACACAAGTGACACACTGCACGGGCTTTGGGACAGGCACTCGGGGACTCCTGGGATCTGTTCTGGGTCCTGACAGACAGCTGGGAGTCGGTCTCTGCTTCCCCTGGCTGGCAACAAACAGGTAGGTAGGGCTCTTGGCTTGTTCTGCACATTTGCACCTGGAGGTGCAGGCTCTAGAAACAGCCAGGAGGGGTGAAGAGGGTGTAAAGCCCCCTCAGAACATCCAAGGGGGTGCTTCCAATGACTGACATTGCCCTCTTCTGCGAGGGAGTTTTAGTTAGCAGCTGTGTGTCCCTGGGAGGATTTTGGGAACCCAGGAATCTGAACGTCCAGCTGAGAGTATGCCACATTATTTTCTCCTCTGTGCAGTCTTCTTGGTCTGGAAAGGTTTCTGTGTCCTTTGCTTTTAGAGAAACCTTGTGCCTTTTCATGTTGTTTGCATCTTTTTGTTAATCGCTGCATGTTGTTACACTAACATACATAGTCACACTTTTGTAGATAGATTCCAGAACAAGAATGGTAATCCACAGTCTATAACGGTGCCCTACTTCCAGGCCATATATCACATTTTCTTTATCATTTCTCGTTTCCTCCCAGACAGAGCTCCTGTGAGGAGTAAGGCTGACTCACTGCCATTTCTCCAGTCAGAGTTCTTGAGGAAGGTTAGGATAAGACGTTGTTTGGCACAACGACCTTGTGATCACCTGGATGCATTCTTCTGCTATATTTCCCTTAGTTAATCCTAGGAAAGGAGGAGCACATCTAAAGAAAAACAACAGTGGTTTGGCTGATTAGTGAGGCTTACCCTTGCATGGTAAGCCAACCTCTACATGATTTTTGTTCAGGGGTCAGCAGCGCACAATGATGACTATTGAAGACAGAGACCCATGGCTAGTCGATTCATTAAAACAGAGTGTGGTGTTGTGCGTGGCTATTCAAAGTTTGGTCCACGGGTCAGTATCAGCATCACCTGGAAGCTCATCAGAAATACAAGAACTTGGCCCCCACTCAGACCTACAAAGTCAAAATCTGCATTTTAACAGACCCCCCTGCCCCGGGTGCTGCACATTAGAGTTTGAAAAGCCCTAGTGTAGTGGGCAAGGCCCTGGGCTTGGAGCTGGAAAATTTGACTGCTTGTGCCAGTTCTGAGTTTTACCAACTGTGTGACCTCCAAGCCCCAGCTTCTTTATCTGCAAACTGGAGATGATCATAATAATCCCTTCTATTCCCTCCTTACAAGATTATTATAAGGTAAATTAACCTAAAATAAATATACAAAAGCATTCTGTAAGCTGCACCTCACTCTGACTATAGCACTATGATAGTAAGGCCATGCTGCCTTTAGCAGGGATTCAATGTTAACTAAACTTATTGTGGTAATCATTTTGTAACATATACATATATCAAATCATTATGTTGTACACTTCAAACTTATACAAAATTATATGTCAATTATATCTCGATAAAACTTGGAAAAAATTAAATTAACATTAACATTTAAAAGATTAAAATAAATAAAAATACAATAAAATAAAAATATGTTACCTCTGACATGGATTCAATTCCTGTGTTGGCCTGTTACCTAGATCTGTGTGTTGTCACAGGCTTACACAGTTGCCTTGTAGACATGAGCCTTGATCCCAAAAGGAGCCAGGTACGAGAGTGAACTGGTTTAGCACTACTGAATAGTTGACGTACCTGGTGCCAATTTCAGTCTTGAAATTTTGCATTTAGAAAAGCTGCAACGCCAGACTCTGTGTTACTGTCAGTCAGCACTGCCCACCCCACAGCTCTTCCCTCTTACCCCCTTCCCTTGTTAATTGGAGACTATCTGAAGCACAAGTCATTAAAAAAACCCAAATACCCAGTGGAGATGTTATTTCCAAGATTTCCTTATACATCTAAAGTGTTATAACTTTCCCCCACACCCACACCAGTCTTTTATCCAGGGCAAATATTGGTGACCTGAAAAATTTGCCTAAGATAGAAGATTCTATATAAGTATGAGGAATTTTAATTTGAAAACCTGGTACTCACCTGAAGATACCATAATCCATGTATGTACTGTAAGTTACCATACTAACGGTTCTGCATTTGATCTCCTTTAATTATTACAACACTCTTCATAGTACTATTACTAACTCTATTTTAGAGATAAGACAATAAGGTACAGAGCTATTGAGTGACTGGTAAATTAAGCAAGGAGGCCATTAGCCTGGGGTGGCTCTAACGCCTTGGCAGCCTACGTAAGCCAACCAAAACCAAAGCTAGAGTCAATGCACTCTAATCTGAGAAAAGGAAACCTCAGAACAACTAATCACAGACAGACAACTAGGCTTTCCTAAATAAGGCAAGCCCTTAAGCTACAGCCAATCAAATAATTTCCTTGCTTTGCTTCTTCGTCTTCTGTATAAGAACCTCTCCTCTTGCTCACTCCTGCTGTGGAGCCCTCCTAACCACATTTGGTTTGGTATTGCCCCATTTGAACTGACATACACTCAAATAAACCTTGAAAATTTTAATGTGCCTCATTTTATCTTTTAACATGACTTGCTGGAGGTCACTCAGTTGGCTAGTGTTGAAGCCACCTTAACACCACACTGTCTGACTCCAAACCCTGAACAGTGGACCCCGGTTTCATCCTCCCAGGAAAAGAAGGAAATAACCACTAGGCCAATGGTCTCAACCTTGGCTACACCTTGAAATCACCCAAGGAACTTTAAAAAGTACTAATGTCACATAGACTGGAAAAAAATATTCACAGTTCATTTATCTGACAAAAGCCTTCCATCCAAAATATATAAAGAATTCTCATAAATGAACAATAAAAAGATAAACAATGCAGTGTTTAAAAACAGACAAAAGACTTAAACAGATGCTTCACAAAAGTAGATATATGAATGGCCGATAAGCACATGAAGAGGTGCTCAACATCATTAGTAACAAAAGGACTGAAAATAAAATGACAATGAGGTGTCCTCTCACACCCACCAGGGTGGCTGACGTCAAGAAGAACGATAACACCAAATATTGGCAAAGACGTAGAGCAACTGAAACTCTCATGCACGGCTGTTGGGTGTGTAAAATAGTACAACCACTGCAGCAAATTCGAATAAGGTCAAAAACACGTCTAATCTTCAACCTAGCAATTCTACTCCACCATACTTACTGGAGAGAAATGAATGAATAGTTTCCAAAAAGACTTCTCCAACAATGCTCATAGCAGCATTGTTCCAGTTATCCAGTGTGACTAAAAAACCACCCCAAAGTCAGTAGCATACAGCCATCATTTTTCATGCTCACAGATTCCTTGGTCAGGAATTGAGAAGGGACACAATAGAGCAGCTCCTCTCTGCTCCACCATGGCCAGTGTCTGACACAGCCGTTCCCAGATGGCTCACTCACTCACATCTGGCCTGGGATGGTTGAAGTCTAGGCTCAGCTGGGATTTTCAACCAGAGTGTCTACGTGGTCTTTCTGGCATGGTGGTGTCAGGCTAGCCAGACTTCTTCCATGGCAGCGCAGGGCTCTAAGGCAAGTGTTCCCGGAGACCTTCCTAGCTTTAGGAAGCCGCATGGCCTTTTATACATATTATAGCCTCAGAAGTAACAATGTTTCTATTAGTCTGCTAGGGTTGCCATAACAAAACATCACAGACTGGGTGGCTTAAACAATAGACATTTAGTTTTTCATAGTTCTGGAGGCTGGGAAGTCCAAGATCAAGGGTTGGTATTTGGTGAGGACTCTCTTCCTGGCTTGCAGATGGCCACTTTCTCACTGTGTCGTCACATGGCCTTTCTTCTGTGTGCCTGCAGAGAGAGAGAACTCCTATCTGGATTAGAGACCCACCCAACGACCTCATTTAATCTCCCTAAAGGCCCTGTCTTCAAATATAGTCACAATGGGGATTAGGGCTTCAATACATAAATTTTGGGGAACACAATTCAGTCTAGAACAGTATCACTTCTACAGTTCTCTGTTAGTTGAAGTGATGACAAGCCTGCCCAGCTCCAGCAGGAGAGGATGTGGGGACTATTTCTGATGAAGGACTCTCAAAGATTTTGTGGCCACATTTTACATAACCTTATTTATAACAGCCCAACACTGTAAAAAACCCAAAAACCCATCAACATCAAAATGGATAAATACATTGTGATATAGTCATACATCAATACTACTCAGCAATAAAAAGGAATGTACAACCACATGGATGAATCTCAAAAACATTATTTGAACAAAAGAAGCCAGACCTACCAAAAAATACACACGGTATGATTCCGTTTATATGAAGCCCAAGAACAGGTAAAACTCATCTATGGTAATAAAAGCCAGAAAGGGGTTGCTTCTTGCAGGGGTTGGAATTCACTGCAAAGGGGCATGATATAACTTTCTGTTGCAATGGAAACGTTCTGTATCTTGTTTGAATGGTGGTTGCACAGTTGCGTGCAATTGTGAACATTCTTTGAACTGAACACCTAAGATATGGATTTTATTATTGTATGGGTCATTTCTGTATTTACACACCCTCTCAAAATAATGACGCCTTGGTGCTAGTTCCAGAGATTCTGGCTCAGTTAATCTGGGGTATATCCCGGGCAAGAGGAGCTTCAAAAGTTCTCCATGTGATTCCAATGTAAATCGAAGTCTGAGCCCTCTGAACCAGGCCAGTACAGGTCTTTCGGTGGAGGGAGAGGCCTATGTAATATCCTCCCATAGAACCTAGTGCTGGCTGTGTGCATGAGTTTCCTATTGCTGCTGTAAAAAATTACCACAAACTTAGTAGCTTAAAATAGGTTTATTCTTTTACAGTTCTGGAGGTCAGAAGGTTCAAAATGAGACTTGAGGGGCTAAACCGAAGGTGTCAGAAGGGCTATGTTCCTTCTGGAGGCTCCAGGAGGATACCTGTTCCCTGCCTCTTCCAGTTTCTAGAGGCTGTCCAATTCCTCGGCTCATGGCCACTTCACCCTAATCTCTGCTTCTCATCATATCATCTTTTCCTCTGACCCTTACCCTTCTGCATCCCCCTTATAAGGATGGTTATGATTACATTGGGCCCAGCTGGATAATCCAGGATAATCTCCCCATCTCAAGACTCTTAACTTAAGCACCTCTACTCTGTTCCTTTACCATGTAAGGTAACCTATTCACAAGTTCTGGGGATTAGGATGTGGACATATTTGAGGGGCTGTCCTTCAGCCTACCATACTGTGCTATTCAAAATGCAGTTTTTGAGATGTCAGAGAGAGGACTGACTCCTCACCTAGAATATTGAAACCCAAAGGGCTTAGGAAGGTTCCACAGCCATCTCAAACTATTTCTAGATTTTTTTTTTTTTTGTAAGGAAGATCAGCCCTGAGCTAACATCCGTGCTAATCCTCCTCTTTTTGCTGAGGAAGACCGGCTCTGAGCTAACATCTATTGCCAATCCTCCTCCTTTTTCTTTGTCCCCAAAGCCCCAGTAGATAGCTGTAGGTCCTAGTTGCACATCCTTCTAGTCGCTGTATGTGGGACGCGGCCTCAGCATGGCCGGAGAAGCAGTGCGGCGGTGTGCGCCCGGGGTCCGAACCTGGGCCTCCAGTAGCGGAGCGCGCGCACTTAACCGCTAAGCCACGGGGCTGGCCCTCAAACTATTTCTTAACAGTGACCTGCAAAAAATGTTCCATATCTCCCTAGACAGCATTGCACGTAAGCTGCCCCAAATAACCAGGCCCTAGGATAGCGATTGTATTAACAGAAAACTCAATTTCCTTTCTCAGGTCCCAGGACTACAAGCCCCATTACAATGTGAGAACATGAGAACAGTGACTGCCCTCTGCTATAAGGGGAAGAGGAAGTGCAAATGTTACTCAAAGTAGCAGTGAGGAATATTTGTAGAGTCATGCATTCTCATCTCTCTGTTTATATAAGGATTGAGAGTGAACACCAGCTCATTCTTGGAACAATGCGTGTTGCTAGGACCCATCACGAGGGATTCTCTCTCTCCCTCTCCTCAAATGTTTTTGAAGGCTTACTCTGTGCCAGGCGAAGAATGCTCCGAAAGAAAGTGTTCTTCTTTTCCTACTCTCTCATTCTTCCAATTTTCTCCAGATGAACATTCCTAAAATACTAATTTTCTGTGTTGTTTCCCTGCTGATGGAGTGGCAATTGCTCTCCTCTGCCTACAGGATAAAGACCAGGGTCTCCAGTCTGGCACTTGGAGTCCTGTCTTCACTATGCAGCATTCTTCCCCAAGACTCAAAACATGAACCTCAAACTCCAGCCAAATCAATCTAAATAGAGATACTTAACTGTTTTCTATTTTGTTGCTTAAATTCTTGGTATAAAATATCATAAAGTATCTTTTCTACATGTCAGGGTTGAGGACACCGAGGCTGCTGCTCACTCCTGGACCCCCACATCGCACGGTGCCTCATCCCTCATCCTGCTCTAGACCACTACCTCATGCCGGCAACCCGGCCCTGCCAGGCCATGGCAGCCTCTTCTCATCCAAACTCCAGAGACTGGTCTATTCGGTTGGATCCCCAGTCAAATGACAAACATTCAGAGGGTCAAATATGTTACGCTAGGAGAGAGTGGGACCCCTGAAATCCATTCATAGAGCCCTTAGCTCCCAGGATCTCAGTTAACTAACTATTGGACTAGGCCAGCTCTGAGGTCCTTTCTACCAATAAAATTTCATTATCCTGTAATTTTACACTGATTGTGTCCTTTTAATATATAATACAAAATACAATGGGAAGTAAAGATCCCAGGGAAGTAACACAGAAGATCTGCTCTTCAGTTATACACAGCAACCACAGACATCCAAGTCCTGAAACACAGACCTTCTTGGCAGTTCAATCCAAAACTTCTCTCTGAACCTTTTGCTAGAAAGAGATTGAGTCCTTCATCCCAGCCCCTAATGCTGTTGCTTGTACACTAAGAAAGAGCCTAGAATAGCAAGGGTTTCCCTCTAAAACCTAGCCAGTGTCCTGGAAACAGTCTCTAGTCTCACCAAGACTTAATTGGACCTGTGCAGGAAGATGGCCCTGCTGGGCATCTGCCATCCCTCTGCCCTTCTCAGCACCAGAGCTGCCTTTGCTGGAGCCACAAATGTCCTACCTTCTCTCTCTTCTTCTGCCCCAACCGGAAAGGAAAACTTGCCTTTGGCTCTTTGCACCTGATTTAGACAGAATCCCCTTTCCAAAGCTCAGGAGCAGAGATGCAAAGGAAGTCTGCATGACAGCCTTCTCCATAACCTGCTGCAGAGAGATAAGAGGGAGATCGCCACCTTCTCAAGTATCCAAGAGGGGGCGCCACAAAAGGCTGCAGACCCCAGGCTAGTCCCTCACTTCCCAGATTGCAGCCTTTTGGCCCCGAGGACTGATGTCAATGCTCAGAAGACAGAGACGCCACTCGGCAGCAATTTTCTGAATTCTAGAGGCGCATCTCTTTCTCCTTCACCAAACCTTCCAGTGGGAGAGGACCTCCCTCGTTCGCTACACTCCTCCTGTTGCAAGATGATTCTCCATGGGTCTCTCACTTTTCTGCATGTCTTGTGAGCAAGGCACTGGTTTCCATTTGTTCTGGATTATCTTTTCAAGAATATGTGAATAATGAACAGCCTTGGAAGACAGAGATAATGTCTTTCTCCAGAGCAAAAGGCCATTTGCTTACACCCTTAGAAGATAGTCTCTCATGGGAATGAAGGGGTACGCAGGCCATGATCAAGTATTCAGGGTCCCTATGCTCAGAGATCCTTCTGAATTGCAACCTCCTGCGTATGCTGGTGTCACCTGGCCCAGTCATGTTAGGGCTCAGGGAAATGGTGCAAGAAAATGTGGGTGCTCTGGCTACTGCTATGGTTGTGAGTAATAACATAGCTTCTGACAGTGTCCATGAGACTGGGACAGCCTAACTTGTTAGCTAGCAAGTAGGGTGAAATCTCAGATCCTTCCCAGTCATTGACACTTCCTAGTGCTGAATTCAGGGCAAACTGTCCCCTAGCCTACTCTGTCAAGGCCTCTGAATCCTCCACACTTCAAGTGTATTGAGCCAATTAGCACTGAATTTAGAAATGTAAAGATTTCATTTCCAATTTGACAATATGTTGTCTGCTCTGTTACAGACCATGGAAAATTTCCGAGGTTGCCGATACCCAGTAATCTAGTCAGTTACAGGGCACTTCAAAATTCTGTCTGAGATGTTTTAGTGCCACCTGCAGGCTACTGTCTAACGAGGAGCTCTAGACCACACAGAGGTCTGCTCTCACAGTTCATCCATAGTGGGTTGGAGTGACCCATGCAAAGAAGGGATGAATCTCACAAATATGATGTAGAGCGAGAGAAGCTAGATGGAGAAAGTATGTATTGCATCATTTACAGAAAGTACAAAACCAGGTGAAACTAATTTTATCAGAGTTTTCCAGAGAAACAAAACCAATAGAATATATATATATTCCTTAAATTCCTTAAAATAAATCCCTTTAAATATATATATTGTGATTGTGGACACTGGCAAGAGTGAAATCTGTAGGGCAGGCTGGCAGGCTGGAAACTCAGGCAGGACTTGTGTGTTATTCCTTCTTTTCTCCTGGGAAACTTCAGTCTTTGCTCTTAAGGCTTTTAGCTAAATACATGAGGCCCATCCCCATTATCAAGGGTAGTCTCCTCTACTTAAAATCAACTGGTTATAGACATTAACCAGATCTACAAAATACCTTCACAGCAACATCTAGACTAGTATTTGACTAAACAATTGGGCACTATAGCCTAGCCAAGTTGACACATAATGTAAAGTTAATACATCTTATATAATAAGGAAATAAGAGAGAAAGAAGACAAAGATATTTGCTATATATAGACACATGCACACAAACATATTTGTAATCGAATAAGCAAGAAATACTCATAACAATTACCATCCTCGTTTCTGGAACTGATCATGTGGTTGTAGCTGGTATTTATAACTACCTTCTTCTACTACCCCTTCTGTATTCCTTTTGCCTTCAACAAGCATCTCAGCTGGTCATGGTTCTTTGCCTGGTGGGTGACCCAAATCTTCATTCTTGCCATTAATAGTCCTGCCTGGATTGGGTTGTTGAAGTTTTCCATCGACCTTAATGCCAGGGCATGGTAATACTAAGAGATGCCCTACCCTTAGGTTCTCCTGTGTTCCAGACACAGTCTTCCTTACCTCCATTGTGGAGTAAAAGCCCAATTTCCCCTAGTAGTCAGGAGTAATCACTGCAGACAGCACAGTAACTCCCTCTTTGCCTACTGATTCAGAGACACGAGGAGCCTAAAGTGGTTGGGCAGCAGTCTTAACTTCCAGTTCAATGAAATCATTGTTGTGTCTCCGGGTGGAAGCATTTCTCCCTTTGAAATTAAGACTTCTAGACCAGCAGAGGATAAGGTCACAGGGCCAGACGTAAAAATTTTGCTAGTGGGTCACTAGGGGCAATAGTGAGTGGTGCCTCTCCCATTTCCACCCCTTGATTCCCGGCTGTGCAAAACACAGCGCCATATATTGGACGCTGATTCAGAGCATATATAGCCTCTTGGAGAACATTGTCCCAGCCCTGCAAGGTATTGCCGCCTAGCTGTCACAGTAACTGAGTCTTCAAAAGGCCACTCCACCATTCCATCAAGAGTGCTGCTTCAGTATGATGGACATAGTAAGACCAGTGAATTCCAGGAGCAAAGGCCCACTGACATACTTTATTTGTTGTTAAGTGAATTCCTTGATCAGAAGCAATGCTGTGTGAAATACCATGACAGAGGACAAAGCATTCTGTATGTCCATGGGTGGTAATTTTGGCAGAAGCATTGCATGCAGGGAAGGCAAATCCATATTCAAGGTAAATGTCTCTCCCAATAAGAATAAAACACTACCCCTTCCGTGATGGAAGTGGTCCAATGTAATCAACTTGCCACCTGGCAGCTGGCTGATCACCCTGGTGAATGGTGCCATATTAGGGACTCAGTGTTGGTCTTCGCTGCTGGCAGATTGGGCACTCAGCAGTGGCTATAGCCAGGTCAACCTTGGTGAGTGGAAATCCATATTGCTGAGTCCATGCATAACCTCCATCCCTAACATTATAGCCACTTTGTTCATGAGTCTGTTGGGTGATGGCAGGAGTAGCTGGAAAAAGAGGCTGACTGGTCTCCATAGAATGGGTCATCCTATCCACTTGATTATTAAAATCCTCCTCTGATGACATCGCCTTTTGGTGAGCATTCACTTGGGTCACAAACATCTTCATGTTTTTTCCCAATCAGAGAGATCTATCCACATACCTCTTCCCCAAATTTTCTTGTCATCAATTTTCCAATCATGTTCCTTCCAAGTCCCTGACCATCAAGCTACAGCCCATGAATCAGTATACAGTGGTACTTCTGGCCATTTCTCTTTCCAAGCAAAATGAACAACCAGGTGCACTGCTGAAGTTCTGCACACTGGGAGGATTTCCTTTCACTACTGTCCTTCAAGGATGCCCCGGAAAGGGTTAGTAGTGCTGTAGTTGTCTGCTTTTGGCTTGTGCCTGCATATCATGCAGAACCATTTGTATACCTGGCCCGAGTTTTCTCTTCCTCAGTCCGCTGATTGTAGGGAATTCCCCATGAGACCATAGGCAGGGGCTGGAACAGAGAAGGTAGTGTAGCAAGAGTAGTGTAGTGTAGCAAGTGGGGGCCAAGGGCCCCACTTAAAACTAGAAGCTTTTGGGGTCACTCAGTAAGAGGGCTGGAATAGCACACACAAATGAGGAATATGTTGCCTCCAAAATCCAAAGAGTCTACTAGGTATTATACCTATTTTTGGTTGTAGGAGGAGCCAGATGCAACAACTTGTCCTTCATCTTATAAGGGACACCTTGACATGCCCATGCCACTGGACCCCTAGAAATTTCACTGAGGTCAAAGGCCCCTGAATTTTTGTTGGATTTATTTTCTACCCCCAACACACAAATGTCTTACCAATAAGTCTAGAGTAGTTGCTACTTCTCACTCACTAGGTTCAATCAGCATAATGTCATGAATGTAACAGAGAAGTGTGATATCTTGTGGAAGGGAAAGACAATCAAGGTCCCTGCAAACTAAATTATGACATAGGGCTGGAGAGTTGATATACCCCTGACATAGGATAGTGAAGGTGTATTGCTGGCCTTGCCAAGTGAAAGCAAACTCCTTCTGGTAGTCTTTATTGATAAGCATAGAGAAAAAAGCATTTGTCAGATGAATAGCTGTATATTAGGTACCAGGGAATGTACTAATTTGCTCAAGCAATGAAGCCGCATCTGGTATAGCAGCTGCAATTGCAACCACCACCACACTGGGGGTTAGGGCTTCAACATATGAATTTTGGGGATTCAATGTGATTGTCCATGGAGATAGAGTCTGTAGGGAAATAATTAACGTTAAATGAGGTCATAATGGTGGCACCTAATCTGGTAAGGGTGGTGTCCTTTTAAGAAGAGGGAGAGACACCAAAGATTGTCTCCCTTTGAGTGCACCTAGAAGAAAGACCATGTGAGGACACGTGAGAGGTGGATGTCTACAAGCCAGGTAGAGAGCCCTCACCAGATATTAAATCTGCTGGCACCTCAATCTGGGACTTCCAGCCTTCAGGACTGTGAGAGAATAAATTTCTATTGTTTAAGCCACCTAGTCTGTGGTATTTTATTGTGGCAGTCCAAGCAGACTAATACAACAGTGAAAGTGTATTACTGGCCTTGCCAGCTGAAAGCAAACTGCTTCTGGTGGAAGTCTTTATTAACAAGTATTGAGGAAAAAGCAGCATCCACCAGATCAACAGCTGCAAATGAGGTACCAGAGGATGTGTTAATTTGCTCAAACAATGAAATTACATCTGTAACAGCAACTGCAATTGCAGTGACTGCCTGGGTAAGTTTATGCTAATTCACCGTCATTCTCAAAAGATCTATCTATTTTCTGCCCATTCCAAATAGGTAAGTTGAATGAGGATGTGGTAGGAATAATCACCCCTGAGTCCTTCAAGTCCTTGATGGCGGCACCAATCTCTGCAATCCTAGGAATACAGTACTGCTTTTGGTGTACTACTTTCCTGGGTAGAGGCAGTTCTAGTGGCTTCCACTTGGCCTTTCCTACCATAATAGCACTTTCTCCACAGATCAGGGAACCAGTGCAGGGATTCTGACGGTTGCTGGGTATGTCTATCCCAACTATGCATTCCAGAACTGGGGAAATAACCACAGAATGGTTTTTTAGGCCCACTGGACCCACTGAGAGATGGACCTGAACTAAAACTCCTCTAGTCACCTGATCTCCATAAGCCCTGCTCTAACTGGTGGATCACAGTGATGTTTTGGGTCTCCTGGAATTAGTATCAGTTCAGAGCCAGTGTTCAGTAATTCCTGAAAAATCTAATTATTCATTTTCCCCAAAGCATAATCATTATGGTAAAAGGCCCTAGGTCCCTGAGGGAAGGCTGAGAGGAAAATTAACAGTATATATTTTTGGCAGTCCTTCCTCAAGGGGATCTGGCCTCCTCTTTATTCAAGAGCTTTTGGGTCTATAAACTAGGTCAAGGCTGGAATTGATTGAAAGGCTGGGGCTCTCTGTTTTTATAATACCAATTATCTTGACCTAGAACCCTTCCACTTATACAGAATGAGTAAGAATTTAGCAGACTGCCCATCTATTTTCTTCTAGGGATGATCAACTAGCTAATGCCATAGATCTCTGGCAATGAGACTATTCTGATTACTGCTTTGAACCAGCTGTCCATGAGGGTGACCAGTCCCACCTTGTCTTTGGCAATTATCCTGCTATCCTGGGATCAAATTATTCCCATTGTATTTAAGAATTCCACTTCAGTGGCAGCAGTTTCCACTGTAATTTCTGACCTGCAGGGAAAAGTGACCACAGAAGTTCTTCAGGGATGTTGGGGCTCCCTTCACAAATTTATTTGTCAAAGTCATGGTGAAAGTGTGTCCTCTAGACTCTCTTGGAGTGGGTGAGCTGGTCTTATATGATAAATCCACTCTAACATTCCAATCTCCCTATGCCTTTGGATCCCTTCCTTTACAGTATATCGAGGCAGGTGTGACATTTCTTCATTTAGTGTGGGTCACCTTTTAGTCCATGTTTCAGCCAGCCAGCCAACCAACCAACCAACCAACCAGTTAGAGTCCTGTCTAACCCCTCGAGTTACAACATTGAATCCAGAATCTCTGCTTAGTAGATTCAAATCAATAAATTCAGCCCAATCCTACTTTATTTACCTTCCACCATTATCCCATCCTCTTAATATCTATTCCCCAGAATTATATCTGTATAAATTGGAAAAAATGATGCAGTTCTTTTGGAGCATACTGCACCTCCTCATGGGTCAAACCTTGTACCTCACTTTTTGGTGCTTGCTGGGACTTGAGTTTTGCTATAGTTCTAGAAGCAAAGAGGGATGCCTGAGGTGAGTCCTGAGGAGAATCAGCAATGTCTTACAAGGCAACTACCTCAGAAGAGGCCATTACAGGCTCCTCAGGCAAAACAGGGTCAACAACCTCAGATGGGTGTGGAAGGGTTGCTTCTACAGGCAAGGAAGACTCACAGAATTTAAGGTTCAATGTCCCCAGCTTCATCAGGATCTGCTCTTATGTCACCATTCCAATTTTCAGGATCTTGTTGTTTTTTCAATCCACGCCTTTACTTTAATAGCAGAGGTTCCCTGTGAAGCTGGGGATTCAATTTGTATTGTAATTCAACCACTTGTAGGGTGAGACCCTTGATGTGGTTTTCAGAAACTTCAGCTCTGTGGTGACAGGAGATAAGTGGGATTATTTCAGGGCAGACATAGAAACTTCCTAGTCATTTATGTGGTGCTGGATCTGGCAATTTGAAGCCCTGAGCTCATCTTTTTCTTTCCCTACTTTTCCAGTACAGTTAAAAGCAACTAGGGCCGGCCCCGTGGCTTAGCAGTTGGGTGTGCCCCCTCTGCTACTGGTGGCCCGGGTTCGGATCCCGGGCGTGCACGGATGCACTGCTTCTCCCGCCATGCTGAGGCCGCGTCCCACATGCAGCAACTAGAAGGATGTGCAGCTATGACATACAACTAACTACTGGGGCTTTGGGGGGAAAAAATAAATAAATGAAATCTTAAAAAAAAAAAAAAAAGCAACTAGCCCATCTCATTATACTCATTAGTTTAACAAAAATATTCTAAGTTATCAAATATACGGTCACTCAGAACCTTGCTTCTCATAGGTATTTGAGTAGGAGTATCCAATGTTGATATTTTGGGTATCTCTATTGCCACATCATGCCATGGGCTAGCGATGCTCCTTTTACCACTGGAAATAGAGTCATTAGTGCCTTTAAATCTAATCAGATTAGAGAACCAATTCCAGAAACCACAGAACCAATTCAGAAAATTCACCCTTAAGATTCTGTTCCTCTAGAACCACTCTTGGTATCAAAGCCTCTATCAGTCAGGGTTGTCCAGAAATATAGGACCAATACATATATCTCCTATATTTTAGGGAATTGCCGTATGTGATTGTGAGGGCTGGCAAGTCTGAAATCAGTAGAACTGGTTGGTGGGCTGAAAACTCAGGTAGGAGTTGATGTTGTAGTCTTGAGTCTGCAATCCATAGGGTGGGCAGGCAGGCAGGCAGGCAGAATAGAAACTCAGGCACAACTTCTGTCTTACAGTCTTGGGGCAGGGTTCCTTCTTTTCCCTGGGAAACTTCAGTCTTTGTTCTTAAAGCTTTCAACTGAATGGATGAGGCGTATCTACATTGAGGATAATCTCTTTTACTTAAAATCAAATGATTGCAGATATCAATCACATTCACAAAAATACCTTTACCAGCAACATCTAGACTAGTACTTGAGCAAACAACTGGGCACCATAGACTAAGGAAATTGATGCATAAAATTAACCATTACACTAACCTATGCTGTTAGAAAGGAGGATGGTGGCTACTCTTGGGGCAGGGGCATACTGACCAGAAGGGAACATAAGGAGAGCTTCTGGGGTGCTGGTCATGTTCTGTTTCTCTATCCAGTGATGGTTGCATGGATATGTTCAGTTTGTGAAAATTCAGCGAGCTATACACTTATGTATACATTTTGGAATGTATATTTTACTTCATTAAAAAGAGTAAAATGTTAAGAAAAAAGATAAAAAACAATGGAAACGAGAAAAAAGCATTACATCAGTTATGGAGATTTTTTTAATTATAAGAAATTACCAAATATAACTCTATATTGATAAATTTAAATATCTTGGTGAAATGATTGATTTTTAAAGGAAAATATAAATGATGAAAATTGACTTGAGAAAAGGTAGAAAAGCTGAAGAGATCAATAATAAAAAAATTTTTTAAAGGTAGTTAAAATCAACTACCCCCTCACTACCAAAGGCATCAGGCCTATATAATTTTGTGCATGTCATCTACAAAATCTTCACAGAATAGTAGCTCCTATGTTATTTAAACTGGTGGGGAGCAGAAAAAATGTGAAAGCTCTTAACTCATTGTAGGTTAACACAATTCAGAAACCATAAAAGGACAAGAACAGCATGCATACACATGTGCAAAGTGCACACAAACTATTTGCCCATATTCCTTACAAAAACAGAAGCAAAAATCCTAAATAAAATAATAGTGAACCACCAGCCATGTATTAAAATAATAATGATTCAGCATTAGGAAATTTACTAATGCACTGATATGAAAAAGGTCGTAAAATAAAATACTAATTCCTAATGAAGACTCCTCAGAAACTAGAAATAGAAATTCACCCTTTCAAGAAATTCTACCACATTAAAAGCAGTTTCATTAACATTAGGAACAAGATAAGCATGACCATAGTTATTATTCAACAATATACTGGAGTTAGAACTGGCTTTATTATCCAATCTCTTTTTTTCTATAACACAGGGAACAGAAAACCTCCAAACGGTCAAACTAGTTTTCCCAGACTGTCTTACTACCTCTCTCTTTCTAGTCAGGTTCTTCCCATGAGAAACACAGGTAGGAGACTGGAATGTGGGAGGAAGGGAGAAGACTTTTCTTCTCTGTAGAGGCACCTCAGATGGCTGCACTAGTGGTGGCTAAGGGCAAGGCTGGCCTGCTCAGGAGTGGGATTCTAACAGCAGTAGTAGCAGCAGCACTCTGCTCCGGCTCCAGCAGGTGCAGCAGAGGCTCTGGGAACCTCAGCTGTGCAGAGCTTGTGGCCCTTGCTCCTTTGGCTGTGGCTACTGTTGGACAACCTGCGAAGTCAGCTGGAGTGTTGGTTCCCAGCTTCCTGCCTGTTGGTGGTGAACGTTCCAACATTAGCAGCCCGAGGGCCAGTGATAGCAGGCCCTATTTTCCCCTTCATTCTTCCTGCTTTAAGGGTGGGAACAGTTTCTTGCAGTTATTAATCTCTGGGTAACCTCATATGTTTCCTTTTTGTTCTTTTTTTTTTTTAAAGATTTTATTTATTTTTTTCCC
Source organism: Diceros bicornis minor (assembly GCF_020826845.1). Lineage (NCBI taxonomy): Eukaryota > Metazoa > Chordata > Mammalia > Perissodactyla > Rhinocerotidae > Diceros > Diceros bicornis. The sequence goes on along the minus strand of NC_080755.1, from coordinate 10,603,097 downwards.
CCCAAGCCATAGTAGATAGTTGTATGTCATAGCTGCACATCCTTCTAGTTTCTGTATGTGGGACTCAGTCTCAGCATGGCTGGAGAAGTGGTGCCTCGGTGCGCGCCCGGGATCCGAACCTGGGCCACCAGCAGCGGAGCGCGTGTACTTAACCACCAAGCCACGGGGGTGGCCCTCCCTTTTTGTTCTTAATTTATGCTTCCAATATATTTACAACCAATTTCCTGTGTCAAATTCCCTGTTTCAAATAACTGGAGTGGATACTGTTTTTGTGATTGAATACTGACTGATACAAAGTATCTGTAACTCATTATTTGCAGCTGTTAATGGCTTTTTATCTATATACCCAAGAGAGTCAGTGGAGAAGCTAAATGAACTAAGAGTCCACTAAGGAAACAGATACAAAATAAACATACAAAAATTAATAGCTTTCTTATAAACAATATATGAAAAAAGAGCCCATTCATAATTGTATAAAAAACTATTAAAAGTTTTAATAAGCCCAATGAGAAACATATAAAATTATATGAAAAAAACTTTTGGAGTATAATGAACCACATATAATAAATCTAACATAAATGAAGAAATAAAGCATGCCTATGGTGATCTCTACATGTTAGCACATTAGCAGGGGAATGGTTAAATAAATCACAATTTGTCCATTTCTTGGAATGCATAGGTTAAAATGAATGAAAGAATAAACTAGACCAGTGTGGAAAGATCTCAAAGACATATTGGATATTTTTTAAAAAGCAAAAATTGGTGTAGTATTTGTAAATTTATTTAAAAAAACCCAAACAAACTTTCTGATACTAGGTACACATACATGTTTTATATCCCGTGTAGAGGGGTACACAGTGACAACTGTTTTCTTTGGGCAGGGAGATGAGATTGTGGGGTGAAAGGGAACTTGAACATTTTACTCTCTATATACCTGTATTCTAAAACATTTCATAAACAGTCTTATAGTAACTATGTAATTCTAAGAAATGGTCAAGAGAATGAGAGGATAAGTTACAGACTGGGAGAAAATATTTGCAAAAGACACATCTAATACAGGACTGATAAAGGATACAAAGAACTCTTAAAACTCAACAATAAGAAAACAAACAACTTGGTTAAAAAAATGGGCAAAAGACTTGTACAGACACCTCACCAAAGAAGATATATGGATGGCAAATAAGCATACGAAAAGATGCTCCACATGATACTTCATCAGAGAAATGCAAATTAAAACAATAACGAAATACCACTACACACCCACTAGAACAGTGAAAATCCAAAACACTGACACCACCAAAAGCTGGCAAAGATGTGAAGCAATAATAACTCATTCATTGCTGATGGGAATGCAAAATGGTGCAATCACTTTGGATGACAGTTTGGCAGTTTCTTACAAGACAAAACATACTCTCACCATATGACCCAGAGATCATGGTCCTTGGTGTTATACCCAAAGGAACTGAAAATTTATGTCTACACAAAAACCTGCACATAGATGTTTATAGCAGCTTTACTTATAATTGCCAAACCTGGAAGCAACAAAGATGTCCTTCAATAGGTGAGTGGATAAATAAACTGTGGTACATCCAGACAATGAAATATTATTCACTGCTAAAAAATGAGCTATCAAGCCATGAAAAGACATGGCAGAAACTTAAATGCACATTACTAAGTGAAAAAAGCCAATCTGAAGAGCCTACATACTGTATTATTCCAACAATATGACATTCTGGAGACAGTGGAAAGATCAGTGGTGCCAGGGATTGGGGGAGGGTGGGATGAATAGGTGAAGCACACAGGATTTTTAAGGCAGTGAAACTATTCCGTATAACAGAATGGTGGATACATGTTACTATGCCTTTGTCAAAACCCATGGAGCATAACACTAAGAGTGAACCCCAAGGTAAACTATCGACTTTGAGTGATATTGATATGATGTGTCACCGTAGGTTTAATTGTAACAAATGTACCACTGTGTTGCTAGACATTGATAGTGGAGGAAGCTGTGTGTGTGGGAGGGTAGGCACGTATAGATCTTCCTGGACTTACAATGGGGTTATGTCCCAAAAAACCCATTGTTAGCTGAAAATATCATAACTTGAAATGCATTTAATACACCTACCCTACCTTAAATGTTCTCAAAACACTTACATTAGCCTACAGTTGGGCAAAATCATCTAACACAAAGTCTATTTTATAATAAAGTGTTGAACATCTCATGCAATTTATTGAATACTGTATGGAGAGTGAAAAACAGAATGGTTGCATGGGTACAGAATAGTTATAAGTGTATTGGTTGTTTACCCTCATGATTGCATGGCTGACTGGGAGCTGTGGCTCACTGCCACTAACCAGTATCACGAAAGAGTACTGTATCACATATTGCTAGCCCAGAAAAAGGTCAAAATTCAGATTTTGAAGTACGCTTTCCACTGAATGCATATCGCTTTCGCACCATTGTAAAGTAAAAAAATTGTAAGTTGAACCATCAACCATCGCTAAGTTAGGGACCGTCCGCATATGAGAACTCTATGTATTTTTCCTCAGTTTTGCTGTGAACCTAAGACTGCTCTAAAAAATAAAGTCTATTAAAAAAAATCCCCTGTGCTTCACCTATTTAACCCCCGCACTCAAATAATCACTGGCACCCTTGATGTTTACTGTCTCTAAGCTTTACTTTTAAAAAAATTTACATATCTGTGAAGTGCAATAAACCAAAGCACAATAAAACGAGGTATGCCTGTAAACTTAAAAATTTTTTAAAGTGTTGGAGCTTTTATAAACTGGACTTCTATAGATAGTGAGCACTTTCTTTGGAAATGAGTGTCTTTGACCTTAAAGCAGTTACAGTTGTTACTATTTATCATACCTCCAACTAATGGATTTGGGGTTTGCCTCCTAAAGTACAAATAAAATCGTTATCACTTTTAGTGGGGGAAAGAATGGCAAGCAAAGAAAATCCCAGAAGGGCTAAGTCATTTCTCCATCTCCCTTTGCAGATTTCTGTACAATCCATCAGAGGACAGCTGGGACTAACTCTTTCGAAAACTTTCTAGCCTGCTAATCTCATCATGCCCTGCATTCTTGTCATTCCTGGCCACAACCCAAAATGCCCTTTCTGCAGGCTCATTTTCCAATTTTTTTTTTGTTGTTCTTTCACCCCCCTGACCCAATCTTCCACCGTTTCCCATCCTATCTAACTTTACCACTAAGCCCTCTGGAATACCTGATAAAATATCCTAATTGTTAACCTCTTTGCAGAATATTCCCCCACTTCCTGGTTTTGACTGAATCCTCCATCTGAGGACTCTTCTTCACCGGCCTCCTTCCCAGGGGATTTTTGCTCATCTGTCTTATTTCTCCATGGAGAACTCTGGCTCCAGGTTAGTCAGTCTTCCAAATCATTTCAGATCCTGCCATTCTCCTACATGACTTACGTTTCTACATGGAGAACTTTTTAATTTCTAGGATCTCACTGCCCACGTCTTGGTTCTCGTCACTCCAAGCCTGTTCTACCTGTGAAATCTTTCAACATGTGACGACTTCCTATCCTTTCCCCCTTCTCTCTCCCTCACCATACCTGCCCTTAGACTTCCATCGCCTTTCTTTCACTTTCTCCCTCTTAACTCCATTCCACCTGTCTCCACTTTTTGGCTACTGAGCCTGGACTGCTTACTCATTTCTCAAGCCTCTCTCCATCCTTCTTTCATCCTTAGTTGTCCCAGCAAAGCTCCGTTTCTGACCAAATCCACGTCTGTCTTCCCTACTTGCTCCGAGCATTCAGCCTATGTCTCGGGGGAAAAACAACAAAACGCTGACTGAAACTGACTCAGGGTCGAGGACTGTAGATGGCACTTTTAACTTTCTCATTTTTCTCACTTCAACAATGAGTTCCTTTAACTTTCACTAAAGCACATCAAAACCCACGCGGCCAACAACAGCCGCTGTCCACCACACTACTCCTCTTAGCGGCGCAGACGCAGTCGGCCCCGCGTCCTGGCGCAAGACAGGCCGAGGGGCGGGGCTCGGCGCGGGGCCGCGCGGAGAGCACGCGCCGTGCGCGCCCTGGCGGTGGGGGTCCCGGTGAGCTGCATTCCGCACGAGCCGCGGGCGCCCTCTTTGGAGGCGGGAGGGGCAGACGCAGGAGGCGCGGGCCCGGCGGAAGCCATGTTTGTGGCGCGCAGCATCGCGGCGGACCACAAAGATCTCATCCATGATGTCTCGTTCGATTTCCACGGGCGGCGGATGGCGACCTGTTCCAGCGACCAGAGCGTCAAGGTGGGCGCGGACCCTTCGGGCGGGGCCGAGCCCGGAAGCAGAGGGAGTAGGAATGTGCGCGTCCTGCTGTCGGTGCGGAGGGACCGGCGCGGAGGAGCGCGTGGAAAGGGGACTACTCCCGATTTTGAGGCGCCCCGCCACTCATAAGGCCTGGATCCAAAAGGGTTGGGCAAGCCCAGGCCTGCTGGCCTGCTACGCCATCCTCGCCCCTGTATTGTGGGGTCACAGCCGCTCTTGGAGGCCGCCCTGCCGTGCGCCTGCGCAGAGCGGCGGGGCGGGTGGCCGTCGTGCCTACGTGCGCGCTCCCGCCGCCGGGGGGGGTGGGTTGCTGGGAGCACGCGGGGTTCCCGCGCACGCAGAGTCCGGTCCTTTGGGTGCCCCGGCGAGGTTAATGCCCAGTAGGGGTTTGTCAGACCGCGCAGTTTTTGGCGTAGCTAACCTGACTTGCCGCCCTTGTTCGGGGAGAGGACTTTGCCTGGGGACTTGTAGTGCGGTCAGGTCGCGGCGTGTGTCTCAAGTGCTGAATGTCTCATCCCACCTAGGGAGATTGTTCTTGTGTTCAGTAGAAAGCTCACCTTGTTTTGCATGAATAATACAAATCCATTTACATTCAATGAAGTTCTCTACTTGTTATCGAGGAATTGGAGTGTTTGATTCTTGAAGTTCGTGTACACATCTGTAGACTGCTCTGACAAGCCGAATTTCCATGATATGAGATAATATTTGGGATTTAGGAACCTCGGAGATTTAAGGTAAACGATAATAGACTTGAAGATGAAAACTGGAGTGTGGATTATTTGCATTCTCCAAAATAACTGAAAATCTGAAGGATGATTTTTACTCCTTGTTTTTCACAGTCAGGTTTGATACCAGCGATCCCTGGAAGATAGTTATTATAACAACTAGTTTTCCCTTTTGAAAAAGAGTCGTGCCGCCTAATCCGTCAAATAGCTATATAGGGTTGTAATATGTAAAAGGTTTAGAATCACTTTCTTTAAAATTTCTTTTTATTGTGGTAAACTAACCATTTTTAAGTGTACATTGCAGTTCAGTGGCATTAAGCACATTTACTTTGTTGTGCAACCGTCACCACTATACATCTTTAGAGCTTTCTCTTTATCCTAAACTGAAACTCTGTACTCAATAAATCCCTCTTCCCGGCTGCCCCCAGCCACTGGTCACCTCTAATTCTTTATAAATTTGACTATTCTGGGTACCTCATATAAATGGAATCATACAATATTTGTCCTTTTGTGTCTGATTTATTTCACTCACCATGATATTTTCAAGGTTCATCCATATTTGTAGCGTGTATCAGAATTTCATTTTAAAGATTGAATAATTTTTTATTGTATGTGTACACCACATTTTGTTTATCCATTCATCCATCCACCTTTTGGCTATTGTGAATATCACATTAATTAATGTATGTTAACTGAATAGGCCATACATTTTTTTTCGTTATCCACTCATTACTGAATCTTTTAGTAGATCTTTCAGTTTGTAGGTTTTGTCTGTCAGATGTATGTTGCAATGAAAATGTTCATTAATTTAGCTTTTTCTATATTTAGGATTATTTCCTTAGGTTCATTCCTGCGGAGAAATTAGTGAATATTTTAAAAGCTTTTGAGAAGAATTGGTAAATTGCCTTTTTGGAGGTTGTACTATTTTACACTACCTGTGAGAGTATTGATTTGATAGCACTGTTGTTTCTGTCGGGCGTTATCATTACATTTTTTTCTTTAATTTTTTTTATTGTGGTAAAATACACATAACATAAAATTTGCCGTCTTACCTAGTTTTAAGTGTACAGTTCAGTGATATTAAGTACATTCATAGCTTTGTGCAGCCGTAACCACCATCCATCTCCAGAACTTTTTCATTTTGCAAAACTGAAACTCTGTACCCGTTAAACAGTTTCCCATTCCCTCATTCCCCCATCCCCTGTCTCTTGGCAACCACCATTCTACTATGTGTCTCTATGAATTTGACTACTCTAGGTACTTCATATAAATGGAATCATACAATATTTGTTTTTTTTTTTCACTTAGCATAATGTCTTCAAAGTTTGTACATGTTGTAGCACTGGTCAGAATTTCCTTCATTAATGTTGAATATTCCATTGTATGTATTGTGTATGCCATATTTTGCTTATCATTCATCTGTCGATGGACTTGGGTTGTGTGTATGTTTTAGCTGTTGTGAATAATGCCACTATGAATGTGGGTGTACAACTGTTTCTTTGAGACCCTGCTTTCAACTCTTTTGGGTATATCCTCAGCAGTGGAATTCCTGCAGCATGTGGTAATTTTAATTTTTTTTTTGTTGAGGTCATAATAGTTTATAACATTGTGAAATTTCAGTTATACACCTAATTTTAGTTTTTATAGGAGTTGCCATACTATTTATTATTACATTTTTAAAATGTAATATATAAATGTAAATAAATAAATGTAAATTAAAATGTCGTCTTATTATTGTAATCTATATTTTTCATGGGTAGTAAGGTTTGATATTTTGCTTTTGTTTGTTACATGTACAGTTGGTTCTCATTATTTGCAAATTCTGTATTTGTGAATTCGCCTACCCTCTAAAATTTATTTGTAACCTCAAAATCAATACTCACGATTATTTGCCGACATGAGCAAAGTGGCAGAAAATTGGAGTTGCCTGATGTGCGCATTTCCAGCTGTGGTCTGCCCTCTTATTTTGGCTCTCATACTGTAAACAGGTGTCCTTCTTATTGTTTATTTAGCGCCACATTTTTCAAATTTTTGTTCTTTTTGTTGGTGATTTTGCTGTCTAAAATGCTCCTCAAGTGTAGTGCTGAAATGCTCCCTAGTGTTCCTAAGTGCAGGAAGGCTGTGATGTGCCATATGGAGAAAATACATGTGTTGGGGAAACTTCATTCAGGCCTGAGTTATGTGCTGTTGGCTGTGAGTTCAATGTTAATGAATCAGTAACATATACTAAATAAGGTGTCTTTAAACAGATACATAAAACAAGGTTAAGTATTGATTGGTTGACAGATATGTTGTGACCAGAGGCTCCTGTGAATCTTGCCTTGTATTTCCCCTAGGAGCAGTGGTTCAGTATTGGCTAGTCCTGTGTTCACAGCAACATTATAGAACATAACTGCTACAAATACCAAGACTTGCTGTAACTGTAGTTGTCTCTGTTACATAATAGAGTGCAGATTCCTTGACCCCTTGGTACTTAGTTCACCGTCTGACACATCAAAGGTTCTCAATAAATATTTGATTGAATGAATAAATGTTTACCTACTGGTTGTATTTTTTGTGAATTTATGTTCACCTCCTTTGCCCTGATACTGATTCAGTCTTAATGTTTTTCATATTAATTTGTAGGAATTCTTTGTATAAAATATCTGTCCTTTATTTTCTTATAGGTCTGGGATAAAAGTGAAAGTGGAGATTGGCATTGTACTGCTAGCTGGAAGGTTAGTATTTATTTTTACAGTGATTTGAAAATACTGAAATATTCACTATTTGGTAGCATCAGTGACTTGCTCTTCAGCTTTGAGAGAATTATAAAATTTATACTTTACCTAAAAAGATATTTTACCTTTTTTCACTATTAAAGTAACAGAAATACACTTCAGAAAATTTGAGAGTAAGAAAATTTGTAATTCCATAGCATTCTAACATAACTTTTTAGCATTTCAGTATTTCTTGACTTTTTCCTTTACATGTTTTTGATAGTTATGATGTTTTACACATAGTTTTATATAGTTTTATTTCTTGCTTTTTTTTAAACAGCTTTAGTCAGGTAGAATTTTACATACCGTAAGAGTCATCAATTTTAAGTGAGTTTTAGTAAATTTATACAGTTGTGCAACCATCACCACAATCTAGTTTTAGAGCGGTTCCGTCAACCCTGAAATTTCCCTTGTGCCCATTTGGAGTCAATCCCCATTCCCCTCCCAAGCCCCAGGCAACCACTGAACTGTTTTCTGTCACTGTAGTTTTGCCTTTTCTAGACATTTCATATGAATGGAGTTCTACAGTATGTAGTTCTTTGTGTCTGACTGTTTTACCTTAGCATGTTTTTGAGGTTCGTCCATGTTGTGGCATATGTCAGTAGTTTGATCCTTTGTAATGCTCTATAGTATTCCATTGTATAAATAGAGCCACATTTTGTTTATTCATTCACCAGTTGATGGACATTTGAATTGTTTGCAGTTTTTGGAGATTATGAATAATGCTGTTATGAATATGCCATACAAATCTTGGTGTGGACATACGTTTTCATTTCTCTTAGGTAGATACCTAGGAGTGGAATTGCTGGCTTGTATGTGTTTTAGCCTTCTAAGAAACTGCCAAACTCTTTTCCAAATTGCCTATACCGTTTTATATTCCCACCAGCAGTATATGAGGGTTCCATTTTCTCTACATCCTCCCCTGTACTTGATTGTCTTTTTTGATTATAGCCATCTTATTGAATGTGAAGTGGTATCTCATTGGGTTTTGATTTCTATGCCCTTAATGACTAATGATGTTGATTATGTTTTCATGTGCTTATTTGCCATTCATATATCTTCTTTGATGAAGTGTCTGTCCAAATCTTTTGCCTCCCCCCCATTGTTAATTGAGGTGAGAGTCACACAGTGTAAAATTAATCATTTTAAAGGAAACAATTCAGTGGCATTTACTACATTCACAATATTGTACAACTGCTACCTCTGTCTGGTTCCAAAACTTTTTTATCACTCCCACAGGAAACCCCTATTTCTTGCTTTTTAGTTTAACAACATTTTTATAAGTCCTTTGTTAGCAATATATTTACACTGTTTTGCTTAACTGATGGATATTTAGGTTGTTTTCTTTTTATTGTGATGAACAGCTTTGTGCAGTCCTTATTCTTTAGTTAGATTGCACTTTACTGGGAATCTAACATTTAACAAAATCTCACTACCCTAGTGCATTTTTTACCTAATAGCTTATATAAATAAGAATTAAAGGTGAAACAAAAAGACTGGACAAAACAAAGGATAAAAAATAAGGGTGCAGAGTTTACCTTTGGATGATGACATTGTTACTGTGTAGAAATTATTATGTTATGAAAATATTCTGAGATTGTTGAGTGTAAATGTGTTAGATATACAGAAGTGTGAAACAGATTTTGTAAACGTGATTGGTGGACTGATGCTTGTTGTCATGCAGTATTTTTACTGGAAAGCACAAATGAAATTGTTTATGGGAAATGCTTTAAGATCTTTCCATCTTTTTTTCCAACATGAAGAGTTGAAGAATAGTAATTTGACATTTTTCATATATAAAGCTAATGCTACTGAGCTTTAAATTACTTTCTCAGAATATTAGGATTTGGGCTTCTCTGTATTTGCTTACTCGTTCTCTCTTTTTCCTAGAGTAGTCCATTGTCTACCCAGATACCAATTAGAATCATTTAAGCATTTCGTTGCTAGAGTTTCTGTATAGTACTGTTAGGCTTTTGCAGCAAATAATTTTGGTTAATCTTATTATTTTGTTAGTTGGATGTTTCCTGTGGAGAGAATCTGCAAGTGAAAAAATAGTGGACTGGTAGAATCTCTGTTTAAAGCCTTGGTCAGGCTAAACTTTGAAGCAAGTCTCTAACTATTAGCACTGAAAGAGGTCAATCTAGCTGGATTTTTCTTTATTAGTAAAATGTTAGAAGAACTTGACTCCAGAAGGGCTGCAATCCTAATTATAGACTATCTTGTAAAAGTCAGAAAGTTCTAAAATTTAACTTTTTATTTAAATGTTAAATTGAATAGTTTTCTCCTCTTATTGAAGTAAAAATATCTGTATTTTATTTCTTCATATAGAACCTTTTATGTGTGAAATATGGGTAAACTTAGTTTTCTTTCTTTTTTTTTTTTTTTTTCATTCATCAGACACATAGTGGATCTGTGTGGCGTGTGACATGGGCCCATCCTGAATTTGGACAAGTTTTGGCTTCCTGTTCCTTTGACCGAACAGCTGCTGTATGGGAAGAAATAGTAGGAGAATCAAATGATAAACTGCGAGGACAGAGTCACTGGGTGCGACATTTGTTAGTTTTGGGGGGGAGGGTGCGTGAGCATCCAAGGAGCATTAGTCTTTCCAAAAACACTTCAGGTACTTGGTAAGATGTTACCACTCCCCTCTATAGTTAGCAGTTCCGTTTTTCTTTCTTCCATGTTTTTCTCCTACTTGTTTATTTAATGTTGTTTTGGGCCTGAATTGGTATTCAGGAGCACCCATGGCATTGTTTAATTGTAACTTTAATGATGAATCCAGAGTATTTGCTTTGTCATAGAGTACCCTCTAAAATCTTTTAAAAATTGTTTTTTGTCTTTTATGGTTACCTTTGCTTTTTTACAAAATAACAGTCTTCTTCATCTGCCTCTACCTTAACTCCAGCTCTGCCCTGATTGGATGTTTGAATTTAGGCAAGAACGTAATGTATGAGCTGGTCAAGTTCCTCATCTCTAAAGAGAATTAAACTGATTACCTTTAAGACCCATTCCAATGTTTTCTTTTTTTCCTCTTTATTTTTTGTAATATATAATTAGGCACAAAGTATAGAATGAAAAAAGTACAAAAGAATGTATACAGTGAGAACTTCCTCCTCTTCCCTGGCCACACAGTTCTCTCCCTGGAGGCCACCTCTATTACAGGTTTTTTGTGTATCCTACTGGATTTATTCCATCCTTTTACAAGAACATACATACAGTGTTTTCTTCTCCATTCCTACCAGTCCTCCGCACCTCTCCCGACACTAATGCTTGCATGTTGTCAATACTGTTCTTTTTTTCTGCTGCATTTTTTTTATTGTGGTAGAATATATATGACATAACATTTATCATTCTAACTGTTCGTAAGTGTACAATTCCGTGGCATTAGTTACATTGACAAGGATGTGTACACATCGCCAATACCTATACCAAAACTTTTCATCATCCCCAACATAAACTCTCTACCATTAAATAGTACCTCCTCCTACCTCCTCCTTCCGCCTCCCCCAGCCCCTGGTAACCTCTATTCTACTTTCTGTTTCTATGAATTTGACTACTCTAGATACCTCATATAAGTGGAATCATGCCGTAATGTTCCAGTGTCTGGCTTATTTCACTAAGCAGAATGTTTTCAAGGTCCATGCAAGTTGTAGCATATATCAACTTCATTCCTTTTGTGGCTAAATAATATTCTGTTGTGTTTATGTGCCATATTTTGTTTATCCAGTCATCTGTGGATGGACAATTGGGTTGTTTTCACCTTTTAACTATTGTAAATAATGCTACTGTGAGTATTGGTGTATAGGTACCTTGTGTTCAGTTCTTTTGGATATATACCCAGGAGTAGAATTGCTGGCTCATGTGGTAGTTCTGTGTTTAACTCTTTGGGGAACTGCTAAACTGTTTCCCACAGTGGCTGCACCATTTTACACTCCCACTAGCAATGCGTGAGGGTTCCAGTTTTTCCACATCCACACCAGTGCTTGTTATTTCCTGTTTTTCAATTACAGCTATCCTGGTTGGTGTGAAGTGATATCTCCTTGTGTATTTTTTTTTTTTTTTGTGAGGAAGATCAGCCCTGAGCTAACATCCATGCCAATCCTTCTCCTTTTGCTGAGGAAGACCGGCCCTGAGCTAACATCTATTGCCAATCCTCCTCCTTTTTTTTTTTCCCTTTTTCTCCCCAAAGCCCTAGTAGACAGTTGTATGTCATAGTTGCACCTCCTTCTGCTTGCTGTATGTGGGATGCCACCTCAGCACGGCCAGACAAGTGGTGTGGTGGTGTGCGCCAAGAATCCGAACCCAGGCCGCCAGTAGTGGATGGCAAGCACTTAACTGCTAAGCCACGGGGCAGGCCCCCTCCTTGTGGTTTTGATTTGCATTTCCCTAATGATTTATGACATAGAACATCTTTTTATGTGCTAATTGGTCATTTGTATATCGTCTTCTTTTTTGCTGAGGAAGATTTGCTTTGAGCTAACATCCGTGCCAGTCTTTCTCTATTTTTTAGCACGTGGGCTGCCAGCACAGCGTGGCCACTAACAGAGTGGTGTAGGTCTGTGCCCAGGACCTGAACCGGGGCCACCGAATTGAAGCACGCTGAACTTGACCACTAGGCCACTGGGGCTGGCCCTGTATGTCTTCTTTAGCGAAATGTCTATTCAAGTCCTTTGCCCATTTTTTAATTGAGTTGTTTGTTTTTTTGTTGTTAAGTTGTAGGAGTTCTTTATGTATTCTGGATATTAATCCCTTATCAGATATATGATTTGCAAATATTTGCTCCCATTCTGTGAGTTAACCTTTTCACTGTCTTGACCGTGTCCTTTGATGCACAAAATTTTAAAATTTTCATGAAGTCCGATTTGTCTATTTTTTTGTTTCCTGTGTTTTTAGTGTCATATTCAAGAAATCATTGCCAAATACAATGTCATGAAGACTTTCCCCAAAGTTTTCTTTTAAGAGGATTGTAGTTTTCGCTCTTACATTTAGGTCTTTGATTCATTTTGAGTTAATTTTTGTATACGGTGTAAGGTAAGGGTCCAACTTCATTCTTATGCATGTTGATATCCATTTTTCTCAGCACTTTTTTTTTGACCAGACTGTCCTTTCCGCATTGAATAGTCTTGGCACCCTCGTTGAAAATCAGTTGACCATATATGGAGGGTTTATTTCTGGACTCGGTTGTATTCCGGTGGTCTATATGTCTCTCCTTATGCCAGTACCATTCTGTTTTAATTACTGTAGGTTTGTAGCTTGCATGCTATTCATATTGTTTTAAAATTCTTTTTTTATGATGGGAGGGGTTGGTCTTATTGCCTTGGTGCTAAGGCCTCCCTAAGGCAAACAACTGCTTAAGGGTAGGAGAGAAGGGAAATTTATAGACTAGAAGGGGTTTTTCTAGCAGTTAGTCTGAGATGGATCAGTTAGTATACTATAGGTTGGGTTTAGGAGTGGTAGCATGTAAAGGATTTTTATTTGAACTTAAAGATATATTTATTTGTATTTAGTTAAGTCAATGCTCATTAATACTTAATATTTCAGCATTTGTGTTGGTATTAATTATTCATTTGAGTTTGTAGACAAAAGTTTGCAAAGATATCTTTGAAGTTTATGGGATGTTCTTTTAGTATTGAGACTCCTTAAGATATATTTTGGTAACCCTAGACAGTAAACTGTTGATTTCTAAATTTTATTGACCTTTTTCTGTCAAAAATCATCGTATCTAGGTGCCAGAAAATAGCTTGTAAATGCTGTGTTGGAATTCTGGAATTATCATGGTGTCAGCTTTGTACCATCCCCTTGGTCTCTACTAAACAGCTACTCTTTTTTTTTTTTTTTTTTTTTTTGCGCTGAGGAAGATTTGCCCTGAGCTAACATCTGTTGCCAGTCTTCTTCCTCTTTTTGCTGAGGAAGATTCACCTTGAGCTAACATCTGTTGCCAATCTTCCTCTATTTTGTCTGTGAGCCGCTGTCACAGCATGGCCACTGATAGACAAGTGGTGTAGGTCTGCGTCCAGGAACTGAACCCGGGCTGTCGAAGTGGAGCGCGCCAAACTTAACCGCTGGGGCACTGGGGGTGGCCCCTCAACGCCTACTCTTAAAAGTGGATAGTAGTGATCCAAGTAGGGTTAACTGACATTTATGCTTGTGGGAAGAAGTTGCGTGCCTTCCGTTTTACTTAAAGAATCTTAATTCATTTAATTTACTGCTTGCAGCATACTTTGCATGACAAAACTACTTATATGAAAATTCTAATATTTTCTGGTTTAGTGACCAGTCTGCTTAAGAGAGAGTACTTATATAATTTAATAAAGTTATGTAGTCTAAGGCCAACTTTCTTCTGCCTTAAAGGGAGTAATAAGTTATAGGTCACTAATTTGTTACTGACTGCCAGCCGTGTGTGTGGTATTTTGCCAAGTGCTTTCTTGTTCAAGGTTATATATCTAGTAAATGGCAGAGAGAGCCTGCATTCTTTCTACTCTACCATCCTTTCTTTTTGTATATAATGTAAATTGTTAACTTTTTTTCAGGTTAAGAGGACAACTCTAGTGGATAGCAGAACATCTGTTACCGATGTGAAATTTGCTCCCAAGCATATGGGTCTTATGTTAGCAACCTGTTCAGCAGATGGTATAGTAAGAATATATGAGGCACCAGACGTCATGAATCTCAGCCAGTGGTCTCTGCAGCATGAGATCTCATGTAAGCTAAGCTGTAGTTGTATTTCTTGGAACCCTTCAAGGTAACCTTACACAACAAACCTCTGATAATATAATCCTAGTAAAACAAATTAGTAATTTTTAAGCTAAGCATTTGATGGCTTATTTTCTTAAAAATGTTTTTCTTAAGTAGTCATGTTTGTTATTTTAAAATATGTATGTTATGTAGAATAAAAATTCTTCCTTCTTCACCCTGTCATGTCTCTTGTCCCCCTATTTCTGCTCCACGGAAGAAGCCAACCATTGTAACTATTTTGGTGTGTACCTTCTGGGCTTTTTCCATGCATATACAAATAAATATTTAATGCATTATAAACACAAATCTATGCAAATACACCCTGATATATACTGTCATATACAAGTAGTATGTATACACACCATATATAAACCAACAGACATTTCCCTTCCTTGCAGTTTGCCTTTTTCACTTACAAATAGATTGTGGGCATTTTGTCATGTATTAGTATATCTAGTCTTACCTTATTCCTTTAACTGCTATGTATAGTGTGACTCTGTGGCTATATCATAGTTGCTTTTTATTAAAATATTTTAAAAAATTATAAGAATAATGAATCACTTGGTAAAGAAAATAATTCAAATCTAAAAGAGTATGAAATGAAAGATAAAAGTTTCTCTACCCACTAAAAACATGCTGTTAATAGCTCTGTTTTTAGATTTTAATTCTGGTAGTCCCTATTACATTTTTATTTATTTATTTATTTATTTATTTTAAAGATTTTATTTATTTTTTCCCCCCCAAAGCCCCAGTAGATAGTGGTATGTCATAGCTGCACATCCTTCTAGTTGCTGTATGTGGGACATGGCCCCAGCATGGCCCAAGAAGCGGTGTGTCGGTGCGCACCCGGGATCTGAACCCCGGGCCACCAGCAGTGGAGTGCGCGCACTTAACCGCCAAGCCATGGGGGCCGGCCCCCTATTACATTTTTAAATGATTTACTTATACCTATGTTATCTTTAAACAGTATCTATACTCGCTATATGAAAGATGAATTTAGCACATTTATAAAGCTTTCCACTTCCCAAGGTATAACTAGATAGATAACTCATTTGTGATAACGTTGATAGTTGTTTTAGTTATGTTGGTAATTATAATCTCAAATGATATATTTATATCTCTACTTATTGATTTATCAATTTTTAAACTATATTTTGATTCACTTCTCTTAAAAAGAGGAAATTAACATTTTGCTTCTACCTCACATTCACTCTTCTATTTCCTAATATTTTGATATATTGCTTTATGCTGGCAAGATTTATGATATTTATATTTACATTCTGTTAACATTTAATACATATGTAAGTATTTCATTTTTTGACTGCAAGTTGATTCTAAAAATTAAGTAGCAACCAAATTTATAATATTAGATTATGTAAATTTTCATTATAGATGCAAATGTAATCTGTTTCATGAAAACTTGTTCACACAGAATAATATGGTGTTACCGTCTGATGGAGTCTCCTTTTTCTTTCTTGATTCCTTTACTTTTGGGTTATACTTGGATGTCACAATTTTCATATCACGTGTTATCTTTAGATGTTTTTTTTCATTTTGGTGGCACACCTCTGGAAGTAATTTTTTTCCATACGTCTTAATTTTACCCCGTGTTTAATTGTAGTTGGCTAGTTTTAGAGTTCTAAGTTCCAAATGTAAGAATTTTGAAGATACTGTTCTTGAATTTTTTTAACTTAGGTGTTGTTAATGAGAAATCTGAGGTCAATCTAATGCTGGTTCTTTTGTAGGTAGCCTGTTCTTTCTGGAAGTTTTCAGAATTTTGTCTTACTACTTTGAGCTCTATTGCAAGTATATTCTTGTGATTTGTCATTTTGACACTGTGATGACTTTTGGTAGTCAGCAGAAAGTTCTGAATTTTAATGTAGCCAGATTTATCAGTCTTTCCTTTATTGTTATAGTGCTTTTCCTATTTTATTTGAGAAATTATTCCCCACCTTGAGGTTGTCAGGTGTATTCTGAAAGGTTTTTGGTTTTGCCTTTCATGTTTAGATCATTAAACCTCCTGGAATTGCTTTGTATGGTGTGAGGTAGTAGAATTCTAAAATTTAACCAAGATGTTTCTAGATATTTTTTCTTTTAAAACATTTTTGTATTAGGAAAAGTTTCAAATATACCAAAAGTAATAATAGAAGTACAGTAGACGGACCCTCACATATCCATCAGCCAGCTACAATAACTCAAAGCTCTCTCGTTTCATCTCTGTATGCCTCCCCCCCCGCAAATGGATTATTTTGAAGTAAATCCAGACATATACTATTAGGTGTTCGTCTTTTTTGATTCATCCTGCTTGATGCTTAGTGGTCCCTTTCAAAGTGAAGGTTCTTGGCTGAAATCAGGGATATCTTGATAATTTGATATTTTAGTCTCATCTGTTGTCTCTGTTCTGTCTTTCTATTCCAAAAATTGATTATTCCTGAATTTACTCTGCATTTCTTTAAAATTGGAGACTTACTACTCTGTCTTCTAGATCTCCAACTTGTACTCCAGGTATACGTCGTATCCCATCCATTGATTTGGGGTTGGGGGAGGGGAGTGGCAGTCATTTTTAATTGTGAAGAAGTCTTTTTTTTTCTCTGATTACTCCTTTTTTATACCAGTCAGTTTTTGTTACATGGATACAATGTTTCTCTGAGGATCTTAATTAAAATTTTTTCAAATTTGTGTTTCTTTCCTGAATTACAGTCAAGTCTCCTTATTTGCAGTAGTTATGTTCTATAAAGTTGCCACAACACTGAATTACCTAGTACTGAACCATTGTTCCTTGGGGAAATATAGAATTAGGTTACCATGAGCCTTTGATCACGTTTTTGTCAACTGATCAATACTTAACCTTGTTTTGTGTATGTTTCTGTTTAAAGACATCTTATTTAGCATATATTGCTGATTCATTAACGCTGAACTCAGCCAACAGCCTTAAGACACTTGCCTTAATAAGCTTTTATTTAACACAGGTATTTTCTCCATAAGGCACATCACAGCCTTCTTGCTAAGCTTAGAAACACTAGACAGCACTTCAGCACAATGCTTGGGGGCCGTTTTAAACTGAAATCACCAACACAAAGCACAAAAATGCAGAAAACATGATGATAAGTAGAATGCAAAACAGATACTTGTTTTCGGTATGAGAGGTGAAACAAGAAGGCAGAGCCTCACCTTATTCAACCTCAGTGTCATGAACATGTACGGCAGATAACTCACATTTTTTGCAGAGCTCCTCCAGGCATGTCCATGAATGACCGTGAAAGCCCCAAGTACTGGATTTTTGGGGTTACAAATAAATTTTAACAAGTAGGTCAATTTACAAATATAGACTCTGCAAATGATGAGGATCTGTTTTACTATTTTCTCACAGATCTGTTTGTATACCTTGATCTTTATCTTTCATGTTCTTTTTTTCCCATTAAGTATATGTTAGTCTTTGTTTTATCTATTTTTATTTATGAACAAGAGATTATTATGGCTAGTAGAGAAAACTGATACTGGTATTTTTCTCCTGTGAGGTGCTCTGTTTTAACAGCTCACTCTCTTACCTAGGGGGCTGGCTGAGTTTCCTCTGAGGTGGAGTGGGTTAGCAGGACTTCTTTGTAGGGCATGTAGACCAAGAGCGAGCTAGCAGGCTGGAGTACCCCTAAATTACTGAAGTAAGGAGGACTTGACTTTGGGGATAGAGCACTTTAGTGTATTTCCTTCTTCCTTGTTCCTCTCCTTGCCAGTTTTGGAGTACTACTTTATTTCAGGTTCTTACCTCTCCTATTTCAAGCTCTAATCATCTCACTAGGATCCTTCCTCAGGCTTTCTTTAGCACAGAGCTGCGTCAGCCTCCAGCCATGGAGTCTTCTGATTGCAGTTCTTTAAGTGAATCACTTCATGATTGCCTCAAGGCTCATTCCTATACTTTGTCTTTATTGCTTGGAGGCTGGAGCTAGAATTTCCTGCATACTGTTAGTGATATGGGCTCTTTTTCCCTTTGGATTTCCTCTGTCAGTCTGATCTTCTGTTTCCTGTGTTCCTGGAATTCCTCCAAATTTCTTGATTTCTAATGGCACACTTTCTGATTTCTAGCACTGTTATGGTATCATTCCTTCATCATTTCCGTGGAATCTTTGGAGGGAGGGGAAAGAGAAAAGAGATGCAGGTGATTGGTCTATATTCGGTCAGAAAGCTGGATGGTTTTTCTCACTGTTTAGTTGTGACTCATGTTTGGAAGACGGTTTAAATGTAACATCTTATTTCTGAATGTACAAATGAGGTAATTCTCTAAGCAGATTATCTGGATGTTTTATAATTTGATATAAAATTTTTTTTTACATTTACGTAAAAATCTTACGTAATAAGATTTACGTTTTCAGTAATTTTAGAATATGTTACTGTAAATGTACTTTGGGTCCTCCTTCAAATATTCAACATTATAAAAAAAAGTTATATTTATAGAACATTGAAAAAAGAAAGTTTGTGAGATATAGAAACTACTGTTGAATTTACATCTCTTTGAATGGCCAACAATTTTTATAAATAACTTATAATTTTATTACTGTAGCACTTTGCACGTTACCTAGTATTTTTCTTATATTAGGTGACTTGATTTCATTATTAGAAGCTTTACTAATAAAGCTTTGGTAATAAAGAACTAAATCTTTTTTAAAGTTTTATTTTATTTTATTTTTATTTATTTATTTTGGTGAGGAAGATTAACCCTGAGCTAACATCCGTTGGCAATCTTCCTTTTGTTTTTTTTTGGTGAGGAAGATTAGCCCTGAGCTAACATCTAACATCCTCTTTTTGCTGAGGAAGGTTGGCTCTAGCCTAACATCCATGCCCATCTTCCTCTACTTTTATATGTGGGATGCCTGCCACAGCATGGCTTGATAAGTGGTGCATAGGTCCACACCCGGGATCCGAACCTGTGAACCCTGGGCCGCCGAAGCGGAGCATGTGAACTTAACCACTACACCACCGGGCCGGCCCCTAAATCTTTTTTTTTTAATTATCACATTTTGTTTTCAGCTTTAAGAGGTTGACATATCACGTCAAGGTCAAAGGTTAAGCAAGGGTGTCATGTTTGTAGAGATATTACTTAATCTAGATGAGAGAGGCAAAGGAAATCAATATCTAGGTAATTAGTTATAGAAATAAAAAAGTTGTTTAACCTCGAGTTCACTTCAGTAGAGTTCATTCTTTTATTACTTTTCTTTTGCCTTTTTCAAAATGAAGTTGACCACATATGAGTCTAGAAAGGAGAATGACGTGTGGGGAGCATGCCTTCCTGAAGGGTGGTCTTTTTATACTTTTCTTCTTTCCATCAGGGTTTCTTCTTTTTTTGTATGAAGCACTTAAAATCTTTTTGTCATGAATTTGATCACCATAGGGCTACTTTTCATTCCATAGTTAATGACTAAATCTTTCAGGAGGAGAAATTCTAAGACCTCTTAGGTGTCTTTTTCTAATCTATTGAATGCTTGGAAACCTTTTCTTTTGGGAAAAGAGCTACTTTCTATCTCAGCTATAAGAAAATGTGGTAAAAACAATGTAAGAGGATGGTATCCTCAGTCCTCGTGTTGAGCATTCTCAAGGGCACACCCTTATAAGATGTGGCCGTGGCGGATGTGTGGCAGGGATCTAGTTGTCACGGTACTGACATGCTGACTTGTGGGTTGTAGATCTGCTTGATGACAGATTTTTTAATTCTCTGAATTAAGTGCATTAATTTTATCATCATGTAAAATAGTTTTTACTCTTCATTTCCAGCTCTCGTGCTCATTCCCCCATGATAGCCGTAGGAAGTGATGACAGTAGTCCAAATGCAATGGCCAAGGTTCAGATTTTCGAATATAATGAAAACACCAGGTCAGTACTGCTTTGGTTTTGTTATTGTTTCGAATTGTATTTAAATTTTAAAAATATTATTGCTTTATTCATTAACTGAATTATGCATTATTTGTTACATATTTACTAATTTCCTGTGCTATGCCAAGTTCTGTGCTAGGCTCTGATAATATAGAATTGAATGATACAGAAGAGAAACTAATTGATCTCCCAGTAGGTACCATCTTGCAGGGTAAACAAAAAAAATAGTGAAAAAATGGTGATGAATTTTATAAACTAGGAGAATCAGGGTGTTAACAGTTTATATATTGGGGGACGTAATCTAGTTTACAGGGTCAGGAAGGTTCACCCAGAAGAGGACCTATAGGATGAGTGAAGTTAGCCAAACAGAGAGGGCAAAAGCATTCCAAGTGGAGAAACCTGCATGTGGTAATAAGTAATAAGGCCCATGAAGAAGAGAGAGCCAATATATTTTGACTGTGGTTGGAACATAATAGGCAAAAGGGAGTGTGGTGAGAAATATGCAAGACTCATATCTGTAAGACTTAGGGTTCAGTGTTTAGATTTTATCTTAAGGGTAATGTGAAGCCACTGAAAGATTTTTAAGTTAGGGAAGAACAGGATCAGATGGTAGTTTAACTTTTCCCTAGGTGTAGAAAGCGTTTTGGAGAGGAACATGAGTGGATTCAGGGCTAGGATGCTGTAGAATAGTCTGGGTGGGAGATCCTAGTGGCTTTGGAATAGAATAGTGGCAGTGGGGATGGAGAGAAGCGGATAATGTGAGAATAATTTAAGAAGTGCTATCAGTAGGATCTGGTGATTGGATATGGGAGGTGCAGAAGAAAAGGAGCTATCAAGATGATTTTCAAGGTTATGGCTTAGTAGTTCAAGGGATAATGTATAATTTCTTGAGATAAGGAACTCTGGAAATAGGGCAGATTTGGGTAAAGTGTAGCAGCATGTGAGGAAAAGTTTAATTTTGGTCACGTTGAAATATTTGCAACACGTGTGAGGGCCATAAACAGTGTGTCAGAGATGTACTTTGAATCTTATGGGAGAAAAGAGCACCCATCAGGTGATCAGGTGGGTTTCACACATGCTAGACAAAATTTTTGGGTCTGATAGTCAGATATCGGGAAGGGCCAGAAGCAGAAGAGAACTCGTGTAATTCCTGTGGGCTCCGCAATTCAGAATGTTACTACTTGTGTTTTTAAGGGGGTATAAGAACCCCTTCCTAGATTCTTGTTTTCTTCAGAGCGGCTTTGTCTACAACGGCGCTGTTCAGTAGCACTTGTTGTAATGATGGAAGTAGTCTATATCTGTGCCATCTAATGCAGGAGCCATTAAGCCACATGTGACTGTTGAAACTTGAAATGTGGCTCCTGCAACTGAGGAAATGAATTTGTTAATTTTTATCAATTTAAATTTAAATAGGCACATGTGGCTAGTGGCTACTGTATTGGCTATCACAGTTCGAGAATATAGGAACCTTCCTCTAAAACCGTTTGAGGTTTTCATAGTCTTTAAGCTCTTAAAGCTATGAACACGTTAAGAGCACATTTTAAAGAGGCTTTGTGAAGAGTTAATGTTGTTAAAGTAATTTCAGCCTTAGCTGAGTAGAATGAATATGGAATCATAAATCTAAAACTTAAAAGGTGGACCATTTCTAAAACATAGGAAAATAAAAAGTACTTCATAAATAAGATTTGAGTAAAAGGATAAAGAACCTGCAGTTAGTTCTGAAAGAAAATACAGGGGAGATAGAAATACCTAAATACTTAAAAGAATCCTATGATAAAGGTAATTTGAAGTTGCATATGACTCCCTTAGCTAGGAGAGTAAATCTAGATTAGGGGCTGGATCCCTTGTATTATCTCATGTAACAAGGAGCCTGGTGGTAGAGCAGTTCTGGGGTTAGTTAAGTGGCTCAGTTGCTCAGTGGTCACATCAAGGGCCTTAGTATTTTCCATTTTTTTGCTGTCATCCTTAGTGTGTTGGTGACAGGTCCCTCTTAGCATCACAAGAGCAGTTCCAGGTTTCACATGCAGATATAAAGAAGGACATTTCCTTTCATGTACCTTTTTATATTAGGGAGAGAAAAACTTTTCTAGAAGCATCTTAGGAGATTTTTCATCAGGTCCTGCCAGCCAGAATTGGGTCACTCATCCATACGTTAGTTGCAAGGGAGTCAGATAGCAAGTTCCAGGCATTTTCTGCATCTAGAATGAGAGGGAAATGGCATTGGGTAGGTAACAATGTCTGCAAGTGTGTGTGAGATTGACTTATGAAATTATCAGAACTTTTGAGTTCAGCTGTTTTTGGATCTCTTGGTCTGGTTCCTTGAGGTAAGAGTTGTTTGAAGGTTCTTATTTAGATGGAACATGTTTACATGGAGGATATGTGATAGTGGACTATGTAGCATCCAGTTATTAATACCTAATGTAAGTAGTAATACCATTTAGTGCACAGGAAACATTTGTCAAATTAACCAGTATTAGATATTTGTATTTTTATTGGTAAATAAAATATTAAGGCAGATTTGGCCTTGATAATGATAATACAAGTGCTGTGCATTTATACTGGTTACAGGGCACTTCCACATATATTATGAAATTTAAATCCTAACAACCACCTTATGAGTAGGATAGGCAGCTTTTACATTAGCACAATTTTACAAATGAAGAAACTGAGATCAACAAAGTAAAATGACTAGTCTAAGGTCAAATATAGGAGTCAGAAGCACACAGTTAGAAGCAAAGGTGTGGATGAGATTGCCCACAGTGGTCATATAGGGTGAGAAGAGATGAAGGAGAGAACCTTGAGGCACACTAGCTTGGAGATAATTCAGAAAGAATGTTGGGGTGTAAAGAAGGCTAAGTATAGAATGCTAGGGACACCAATGCTAGGAACACCAATATTTCAGAGGAGGGTGGTGGAAAGATGAGGTAAGGACATCGCTCTAACCCCCTCTCCAGCACACAGGGTTATGTGGTTCAGGTCTGTCCCTTATACTCAGTTGAAGACATAGAAAAAGGTGGTAGAAAACTCTGATTTATCTCCTTCCTTGTCTTCTTATTCTCCATTTGCAGATACAGAAATAGAATTGTTAGGATGAAATAGACTTTGACATAGCTTCCTTTACCACCACTAAAAAAACTCAATTCCTGCTGTTATCAGCTTAACTTTTTTATTTAATACATTCAAATAGGAAATTCAATTATCCTTTTCTTAAAAAGGATATTAATGGCTAATAAATCAAGATCTCATTCTAATTAACTTTGTGAAACTGTTTTAAGCTAAACTTAAAAAATCAAAAGAAGAAACCTGAGAGGTTATATCAGTTTCCTAGGGCTGCCACAACAACTTACTACAAACTAGTGGCTTAACAAAGCAGAAATTTATTCTCTCGTAGTTCTGGAGGCCAGAAATTTGAAATCAGGGTGTTGTCAGGGCTGTGCTTCTTCTGAAATCCTTCCTTGTCTTTTCAAGCTTCTGGTGGCTCAAAGAGTTCCTTGGCTTATGGCAGCATAACTCTAATCTCTGCCCCTGCCTTCACATGGCCCCATTCTGTGTCTCTGTTTCTCCTCTTCTGTCTTTTCTAAGGCCTACTCTAAATCCAAGATGATCTCATCCTGAGATCCTTAATTACATCTGTGAAGACCTTTTTTCCAAATTAGGTCACATTCACAGGTTCTAGCGGTTAGGCCTTGGCCATACTACATACTGCAGAGGTAAACTCTGCTGTGATGCACTGTATAATGACGTTTCGGTCAAGGATGGACTGCATATATGATGGTGGTCCCATAAGATATGTAGTAGGCTATACCATCTAGGTTTGTGTAAGAGCTGTAGGGGAGGAAGAAATTTTCCTCTACCCTTCAGGGTTCTTCTGGCTGGTCTAAGAATTAAATTGACATGAGACAGATTAACAAGAGAAAAGGGAACAAAAGTTTAATAACATACACTGGGAGAAACCTAGGAAAACCGAGTTAACTTGCCAGAATTGCTGAAGCCCTCACCTTAAATCCATCCTCAGCTAAAGACAAAAGAAGATATTGGGGTTGGGGAGAGTCAGGGACTTCAGAGGGAAGGAAGGCAATTCACAGGTAGGTGAAAAGGAGCAAACATTTAGAAAATCAAGTGTTTGGCCACACAGAAACAGAAGAACACAGCGGGGAGCCCAACAAATAGGCTTTTCTAGCTTCCTCCCTGTCTACTGCCTAGTTCATGTGATGCCAAGGTGATAGCTTGCTTCCCGAGACAGGTTTTTTTAAATCTGAATTCTTTTAGGCAGTTAAGGGGGAGGTAACGAGAAAAATGCACTGTCTTTTATTTCTTAAAAATAATCAGCCTAAAATCCTCATGTTCAAGAGACACGTTTTGAGGTGGCCAATTTTGTTTCCCTTCAGCACACTCTATGATGTTTGCACAACCATATCACCTAATGACGCATTTCTCAGAAGGAATCCCCATCATTAAGTGACACATGACTGTATTTCATTGTGAGCAATATGAAAAAAATCGAGGTACCTCGACATGTGGCTTTAAAAAATTTTTATTTCTGAAATTTTTAATGTAAATTGTTTGTTTTTTCATTAGGAAATATGCAAAAGCTGAAACCCTTATGACAGTCACAGATCCTGTCCATGATATTGCATTTGCTCCAAACTTGGGAAGATCTTTCCATATTCTAGCTATAGCAACCAAAGATGTGAGAATTTTTACATTAAAGCCTGTGAGGTGAGTTTTTGAAACAATTACTAATTTGAAAGTGCTCTTAACTCTTGATTATTTTCATTTATGGAGGAGAGAGTAAGGCAAGTATGATCGGAAGAGTGGATACTTGAATGAACATTTTACCGATAAATATATGACTTTGGGGGATAGAGAATTGAGTAGAGAGGAGATTTATATTTTCTTAATTGTGTTTTAGTTAGGCTGATACTAACAGTTGGATCCTCTGAGTATAATTGGTATTCCATAAATGTTTGAATGAATGAGAGGTGGCAGTCTACTTAGGGAAAATTAAATTAGCATTGAACTATTCTTGTGAGTAACTTATTTAGCTTTAATTTTGAATTATGTTTCAGTTCTTTTTCTTTCCTTTTTTCCTTCTTCCTTTCCCTTCCTACTGTTTTTTTTTAAATTAATTATCATCATCTATTTTATTCCTCAACTGTGTTTAGGGGAATAAAATTCTCTTTTGTTGTTTCTTTCTTCTGTGAAACAGTCACTGAATATCATTTATATAGTAAGATCATGCCAGGTCCTGGGGAGTCGAGTGAAAGTGACATGGTCCAGCTCTCAATGAGCTAATGGGGGTTGGGGGTTGGCACTGATGTGCCCATTATTATAAAATAATATTGTGAAATAAATTATAAAATAAATAAATATATATTTATTTATTAAAACTTTTCTCAGAATTCCTTAGGAAATTTCTTTTATTAGCTTTAATTTTTTTATTAACAGGAAAGAACTTACTTCCTCTGGTGGGCCGACAAAATTTGAAATCCATATAGTGGCTCAGTTTGATAATCATAATTCGCAGGTCTGGCGAGTGAGTTGGAATATAACAGGAACAGTGCTAGCATCTTCAGGAGATGATGGCTGTGTACGACTGTGGAAAGGTAAGATTTCAAGGAAGGCATTGTTGCTTTATGTTGCCACTTTAGAATTTTCACTTAGAAATGTAAACTCTGAGGGCCGGCCCCATGGCTTAGCGGTTAAGTGCGCACGCTCTGCTGCTGGCAGCCCGGGTTCGGATCCCGGGCGCGCACCGACGCACTGCTCCTCCGGCCATGCTGAGGCCGTGTCCCACATACAGCAACTAGAAGGATGTGCAGCTATGACATACAACTATCCACTGGGGCTTTGGGGGAAAAAATAAATAAATAAAATTATTAAAAAAAAAAAATGTAAACTCTGAAATATTTTGAAAAAAATTATTTTTCTATGAAAATATTTTGAAAAAATTATTTTTCTTTGAAAATTTTGAAAGTATTTTGAAAAAAAGTATCTACAGTTACTTTTAATTAGTCTTACTTTAATTTGTTATTTTGATCCATCATCAATTTACTTAGTTCATAGCAGTTAATGACTAATTGAATATTTTAAGTTTCCATGTGGAACAAAGCAACTTTTAAAAGTAAAAGTAATTGTTAACAATGTGCAGTATCTCCAATAAAAACATATCCTTTGCTAAACTTGTGTGAGTGCTCTACAAGCTCAGGATAGGACTACAGTTATCTCTTATTTTATTAAATAATTGCTTTAGCCAACAGCCTTTGATAGGAGAAAATCCAGTATCTTCCCCACTTCTTTACAACTCCTAAAAGTTCAAGAATCTTGGGGCTGTTGGTTCTAAAAGTTTGTTACAAATGCCAGGCCGAGAGAGATCTCGGTCTGGTCAGTTGACGCTGCTGTGGTTGCTGTAGCGTGGTCTTTACTGATGTTTATTCACTGGGCAGAGGTGTCATTGGTCCGTGCACCACTCTAGTGGGTGGTGTCCCATACTTAGGATCCAAAATTATAGCTTAGTTCATTTACCCTGAGCAGGTATTGTTTCCCAAAATGCAGTTCAGCTGAATCTCCCATGGTCAGTTTTAGGCTGTGGTGGAACTAGCCTATAACTTCCTTTCATTAATGTAATTTGATTTCAAGGACTTTGCTGCCCTTTGCTGCCTCGAGGCTTTAGTCATGACCATCCAGTTCTAACCCAGCAGGCTCCCTAACTTGGATTTCTTGGGCTCAGTGTCTTCAGTGGCCAATTTTGCATTTAAAGAATTAGGCCATGTTGGATAAACCACTCAAACCCCAGAGATTTTGTTACCTACATCCATCTTGAGGACATTAGGTACCCGCATGACATACTTGCATAACCAAGAAGGCAACTCCATGACCCTACATATACATGTAATTGAAATTCATTATAATGAAGACAAAGAATTTATTTTGATATTAACTTTATAATGTCATAATGTGGTAGCTTAGAGAATTATCTCTTAATATTTATCTTTTAAGGAAGGGAAATGGGTGATGAAAGCTTCATGTTTTTTTTAATTAGGAATTCTTTTAAAACTTTAAAAAAATTGTTAAAATTGAGATATATGTATTTCATTTAAAACATGTCTTTAACATTTACCCTGAGAGAAATGTAGCCCATAGATCTCTCCCATATCTTTAATTGTAGTTTAAGGACGTGAGCAGAGATTTGTGCCCTTGAGCATAGGTATTAATCATGTTAATGTATTTGACCATTTTCCTTTCAGCCAATTATATGGACAATTGGAAGTGTACTGGTATTTTGAAAGGTAATGGGAGCCCTGTCAATGGGAGTTCGCAGCAGGGAAACTCAAATCCTTCCCTAGGTTCAAATATCTCAAATCTTCAAAATTCATTAAATGGATCTTCTGTTGGCAGGTAGGCTGTTTTGTGGGAAAACTAGAAATTATCTTCTTTTTAAATCATTCTGGTAGTCATACTAAAGGTGTGTTATTTTATGCATTTTAAGATTGAAGAAATTCACACATAATTATGACACTAGAGTTTAAAAATTCACTTTGTTAGCTCTGTATTTGGCTTACTTGATTATAATATTTACAGGTAGGTTGTGAGGCCCATTAAACAAACTGAATTATATTCTGAAATTTAGTGGTCTATCAGAAATGTTTATAACTTTATTTTACGTTGCTTCTGAAGTAGTGGGATGAAGAGGAAGTATGGGATAATGGTGAGGATTTGAGTCCTTGAAGCATTATTGTGTTGTTAGTGCTGGTCGTGTAGCCTTTGAATCAGGTCAAACTGAAATTTTAAGTGAAATACATTAATTAAGGCTTTATAGAAGAAAGTGAGTTAAATGTTTGTGTGTGTTTAAAACTTTAATGGAGATTTTAAGAGCAAGGGGTAAATTCTGAGTTCTTGATCTTTAGAATTTTTAGCATATTTTAGATTATCGTAATAAAGAATGTTTGTGATCTAGAGAGTCATCCTCTTGTTTTCATATTCAAATTTCAAATATGTGAATTTGTAAGATAAAATTATTTTAATATGCCTTTGTGAATATTGGGAATGATTCAGGAAACTTCAAAGCACAGCCTTAACAAACTGTCCTGTGGTTATCCTGTTGTCATCTTGAATAAAAGAAGAAAATTGTATTTAAAATTTTTTTTTTTTTGAGGAAGATTGGCCCTAAGCTAACATCTGTTACCAATCTTCCTCTTTTTTTTTTGTCCCCAAAGCCCCAGTACATAGTTGTATATCCTAGTTGTAGGTCCTTCTAGTTCCTCTATGTGGGAGGCCACCTCAGCATGGCTTGATGAGCGGTGAGTAGGTCCGCGCCCAGGATCCAAACCGGCGAACCCCGGGCTGCTGAAGCAGAACACGTGAACTTAACCGCTACGCCACTAGGCCAGCCCCTAAAATTTCTTAAATTATTTTTATATTGTTATATTTTTATAAAGAAGTCTTGCTATTTGATTTTGAGGTTTTCAGTATTTACATCAATAATTTCAGGCTACCATAGAAGATATCAGATTGTAAAGATGATTTCATGAAGCAAAAGCTACTACTGTTAATTAAAAAAAAATCTGGTTTTTGGTTGCTGGCTGTACTACATATTTTCTTTTGTAAAGAGCTTTGAAGTTTTGATCTGTATTCTTATTGTGCCAATAACCATGTGTGTTAGATCTGTGATGCATTTTCCCTTCTCCATTTGTATTATGTCCTTTAACAGAAAGCACAGCTGAGTACCAGCTAACTGGAGTAACTTTGCTGTTTTGCTGCTTGTTGCATGCACACAGGAATGGAAAGCGAGCTCCTTTTCCCCTTCCCCAGCGCCGTTTGACCTCTCCCAAGATACACCAGCAGCCTGCTTACTACTAAACGCAATCCAAAAGGCCTTTAAAAATACAGTGTATATCATTTTTTTTGTACTGGCCAGTTTATTGACACTATTTGAAACATAAATGGAGAGGCTTTTTGTTGAGACATTGTCACCAAAACAATTTTTTGAAAGTTCCTGAAACTAACATGGGTTTTAAAATTAAAAGGATTGTTACCATCCTTATTAGTTGGGAGGAGGGAAAATATCACTTTATTGCATTTGGAGAATATAGGCTTATTAGATTTGTTTTTTAAAACAGTAAGCTAAAATGATGAATTTTTATAATTTTAATTTGAAGATTGAATATTTTTTCATAAAGATTGTTTTGAGTGCTAATTTGTTAACCTTTTGTAGAATTGGTTTATACATGATATTATTCAGTACAACTCTGTCATTTCTTTGTAATATTTTAAAAATATTAGTAAAGGAGTGAGAGAAGTAGTAGTAAAATGAAAGTAATTGGACTGTACAGTTTGTAGCCAAAGTAAACATTTGGTTTTACTTCATTTATAATTTGGTAGTAAAATGAAAACACCTTTGTAAGTTTTCAATTCATATTCACTAAAGAGAGAAACGTTTTTAATATGTGCTTGTGTATTTTTATGGTGTGATTCCATGGCTCAAAGTTTCCCTCAAGTCAAAATTTGGAAACATACTATAAGAGAAGCAGTTGAAATTTTGCTAAAATTGTGCATGCACATTAACCTCCACATTCCATGTCCCAGGATTTTCTTAATTTAGTTGGCTGCTTCATTTAGTTCATATCCTCTAGAACCCTGATATTGATTACAAAGCTATAAATGTTTATTTGCTAAAATGCATAAGTATTACGGGTAAGTTATAAAATGGCAGAAGAATAACAATAGGACATATTCGTTGAGCCCTTTTACTTATCAAAATTTTGTACTATTCTAAGGTTTTTGAAGAAAAACAGCTTAGTATATTCAAGGATTGTATTTCTTTGAAAGTATGTTGCAATAGCTGGCCATACTATGTGAAAGTATATTTGAATTGGTTGTCAGTATCATGTACACACTAAAAAAATGGGTGCCTGCTGCTACTACAGATGAATCATTGATTAAAATGAAGAAAAAGTTTATTAGATTTGTAAATTTACAGGACAGCGTCAAATACGTTTCTGAGAGAGCAGAAAATTTTAAATTATAAAATTAATGTCTTGTTTTGTAACATTCACACTGATAATTTTTTTTAACATTTTAAGTTTTAACAGATTGTATTCCTTTCAAGTTTCTATACTTGCTTAAGCAAGCTTGATTTGAGTAAGGGTCTTGATTTTTGCTATTATGTTTTGTTAGTTTTGGCATGAATATACTAAAGCTTTTTTTTCCAGCATGTGTTTTCTCCTCTTTGGTTCTCTTTGTATTTACTACTTTTCTCTTTTTCTTCTGTTTTTTCTTTTTTTTTTTTTTTTTTCTGTTTTTGTTTTGTTTTGGTGTTTTGTTCCTGTCTTCATTGTTTCAGGTATTTCTTTCCCCCTCTGGATTCCCCACGGGCTGGATCGAGATGGTCCAGTTATGCCCAGCTCCTTCCTCCTCCTCCTCCTCCTCCTCCTCTGGTAGAGCACTCTTGCGATGCTGACACTGCCAACCTCCAGTATCCTCACCCTCGCAGACGATCTCTCTCTCGGCCTCTTAATCCCTTACCTGAGAATGAAGGGGTTTAAAACAGTGATTTAACACTTAAAGGCCTTATTCAAGTGCTTGTAAATGCTTTCATTCCTGGCTGCTTTTTGTTTTTCATTTTCTTTCAGAAGATTTTTCCAATTTAGGGTCTGTCTTGCATGTATTACAGCCAGAACACAGTGTTTGGAACTTAAACGTGTTTGTGCTTCTGCATCAAAGGGACATTTGCTTCATTAGTTGATAACCTTTGATGAAATGAGATGCGTACAAGTAATGTTAACTGTGAGAGTTATACATAGTAGCTGACTTCAAAGTGCCTGTTCTGTAAATTTTATTTTGAACTGTTATCATGGTGTTAAGTTTCTTATGGTTTGTCATATTGGTTACTGTGAAAGCATATTATTAAAAGGTTCACTTTGCCTTTGAGACATATTAAGCAATGTGTTTTTAATTTTACAGGCTAATGTTGCAACTGACTAGTTTGTAAAATAAATCATTCCTGTGTATAAAGCAGCAAAACAAAATATGGACTGTTTGGTCTTTTTTATTTAAAAAAAGAAAATTGCCTTTCACTACTTGGAAGTACTGTTTAAAGCTTTTATAATTATTCTCCAAGTAGATTATTTAATAAAATATATTTTAAAGATATGAATCTGTTGCCTTATAAAAATAGAATGTATTCTCTTTGATAGTGGGTAAAGCTTATATCTCCTTAAAATAACATGTTGCTAAGAAACAAAATCCAAAAAATCAAAAATTAGGGGATAGGCATAAAATTTATTTAAAAGGTAGAAAGTCAGTATGTAGACTAACATCTAGAACTGACAGATGTTGAATTTCAATCTAATTAGACAATATTAGATTATTTTCTAAAATGAGACTTTTATTTTTTTATTTTTATTTTTTGTGAGGAAGATCAGCTTTGAGCTAACATCTGCCAATCCTTCTCTTTTTGCTGAGGAAGACCGGCCCTGGGCTAACATCCATGCCTATCTTCCTCCACTTTATATGGGACACCGCTGCAGCATGGCTTGACAAGCGGTGGGTTGGTGCGCGCCTGGGATCAGAACTGGTGAACCCTGGGCCGCCGCAGCGGAGTGCGCGCACTTAACCGCTTGTGCCACCAGGCCGGCCCCTAAAATGAGACTTTTAAAATTGGAAATTAGAGTATACTTGACAGTAATTATGGTAAAATGATTAAAACTAGGGGACTAGTAATATTCTTTCTAGTTTTCTCAGGATTTGTCAAGGATTTAACTTCCTTCAGAGCTAGAGAGAGATGTAATTTGAACAGCATTTTATATGTGTCTATCAGTTAATCACATATAGATGATATAATTGTTATAACTATATAATTTATAATCTAATTTTCAAAGACACCTGTCCTATGAATAGTGTCATACCCTAAAGTTTCTTAACACGCAAAGGATAAAGAACTGGTAAGATATATTGTATTAATTTTAATTTAAGGAACATTTTGAGTTTTGTTATGTATAATCACTAAATGTGGAGTTAGCATTTTAGCATTGCAGTGTAAGAAAAAAAATCCTTTCCAAATAATTCTCAAATGTCTTCCTTCTGTTAAAGGAGTTGTTTTAGACTTGTAGGCTTTTTTTGTGTGTGTGTGAGAGGAAGATTAGCTCTGAGCTAACATCTGTTGCCAATCCTCCTCTTTTTTGCTGAGGAAGGTTGACCCTGGGCTAACATCCATGCCCATCTTGCTCTACTTTATTTGTGGGACACCTGCCACAGCATGTCTTGACAAGCTGTGCATAGGTCTGTGCCTGGGATCTGAACGTGCGAACCCTGGGCCGCTGAAGCAGAGTGTGCGAACTTAACCACTATACCACTGGGCTGGCCCCTAGACTTGTAAGCTTTTTAAGGTTCAAAGCAGGGAGTCTAACTTCAGGCTGAATCTAGCTCAGAATTAAGAATTCACGTCTTTGAGGGTTCAATCATAGAGTTGCCTGGGGTTAGAATGGGATAATGAATTGGGACAGAGTTTCACTCCAATTTAGTGAATATGGAGCATCTTCTATGTGGGCAAGATGCTGTGCTAAACACTCTGGGATATGTGAAAAATAGAAAGGTAGCCTGCACACAAACTCGTTCTAGTGGGAGAAGGCATTTACAGAATTTACAAAAGGTAAGGAGGATTCAGTTTCATAATAAAGGTTGAAACAGTATATAGGAGGTATAAAAGTGATTTATTTGAGCTGGCAGGAGTTGGAAGGGATGTGGGATTTCTGCAGGTGGAGTAGTTGAAGCAGAGGAGGGTAGGCGTCCCAGGGTGATGGCCCAGAGGTCAAAAAGGACAGGGATGTGTTCAGGCAACAAGATGTAAGTATTAGTCTGATGAAAGAGGTTCATTTGGGGAGCTAGAGGGATTAGAGATTAATCTGGAATCATACTTTGTGGCCACACTGTAGAAGGCTAATTCCCTGGGAAGCACCCCTGGCCAAGGGGTTGCTGCAAGCTCTACTCAATATCTAAGGAGATTTGGAATTCACTGGGAGTTGTATTTCTCCTTTTCAGTTGGAAGGTAAGGTTAGATAATAGCTCATATTTCTTGAATACTTCCATGTGCCAGTGTTCTAGATAGCTTTATGTGGGTTAACTGATTTAATCCTCACAAGAAACCTCTGAGGCAAGTGCTCTAATTATCCCCATTTTACAGATAGGGAAACTGGCAGATTAAAGGCAGATTAAAGCTATTTGCCCAAGGCTGCACAGCTAGGAAGTGAGACAGCCAGGACTGACATCTAGGCAGTCGGCATCGGAGGCTTTCCTGCCTGCAGATGCTTTGCATTATAGATCTCTGTCACTATAGAGTCCTACCAGGTTGTTGAGTGTTGTGGGGAGAGCTTTGGTCACTTGATTTTTATGGAGGAAGGACATTTATTGAGTTGGGTACCAGGGATACAAAGTGAATGACAGCGAACATAAAGCTACATTCCAGCAGTTCACCTCCAGAGTATGCCCATGGTGTAGATAAAGGAGGTAAGATACTGTGTGAAACAAGGGTGGCTCACTACACTCAAATAGCATCCTTTCAGCTCTAGAGCTAAGCATTTGGTTTATTTTTCAAGATTTAGAAAATCTTGAGATTTTTCTCCACTTATCTTTGTTCATTGAGTGTGGACAAAGGTAGAATAGGGGTAATTACACTTTGCAAATGACACAAGGCTGCAAGGTTTCAAGAAGAGATGTCAAGAGAACTGCTGAGACATCATTGAGTTTGACAGGAGGCCAGCCTGATAAATTAAAGCAAGTGTTAAAATAGTGCTCAGGACCAAGCCAGATAATGAGAGTGGAATGAATGATAATAAGGTGTGCAAGTGGAGGCAATTAGGGAAGGAGAGAGAGAATGGTCTTAGGTGATAAAACAGAATCAAGGAAGGTTTTGGGTCCCCCCCCCCCCTTTTTTTTTTGATAGAGAGATGCAGCATTTTTCAAGGCAGAGAGAAAGGAACCAGTGGAGAGTGTATCCAGGAATGATAGGCAGTATGGTTGAGAACGTAGAAAGGAAAGTGATCAGATAAACAGATGTCTTTCCCCCACAGGCAAAACTTAGGTGTAGGGACTATTCAACTCAACTTTGTGCTTTTCCTTTTCTCTCCTCCCAAGTGCGCCGTGCATCTTTAACATTCAATAACTGTTAGATGAATGAAGTTAAGGAGTTAGCTTTGGAAAAGAGAGACTCTTTTTCTCTCTCAGGCCGTACGGAAGAAATTTTGAGATAAAGGAAAGCGAGAGGTGTGCAATTGAATTACCTCTACGGTTTCAAAAGTAGTAGTTAAAGGCTTGTGCTGAGCAGACGTTGTGCTGGGATTTGTGGCCTAAGGAGGATGGGAAAACGTAGGAAGTTAATTAGGGATGAATTGTGTCACCTCAGCCGTTTCCACCCCAGACCAACCTTTCTCCATCACAAAGAGGCCATTAGGTGTAGCGAACTATCATGAAGCTTGGATCCTGAGGAGTGATTTCCTAATTGAAGCTTATTAGCAGTGTGTAACATAAAGCAAATCATGACACATTTCAGTGTCTAACAAATGGTGACAGAAAAGATTTACATTTACTCAAGGACAAAAAAGTGGTAACTAACAAACTCAGGGTAGTATCAGGTTATTTGCTCACCGGAAATATTTCTTCGTGTATAAGGTGAGCGACAGTGCTTTGGGGTCCCAAACTGAGTAAGATAAGCGTTATTTTCAATTTGGCCAAGGCTTTCAAGGCGGCACTTTCAGCTCAGCTTATAGCGGGAAGACCTTCCACCAGGTATCGAGCAGCGCTGACGTGCTGCTCCCACCTGCGCAGTGCCGCTTCCTCGCTTCAAATCCAGGAACGCGCCGTGTTCGCCCAATCATCGGGCTCCTCTCGCCCCGTCCATTCGCGCTGTCCAATCCAAAGCCGGCCCTGAGTCCCCGCCCCTCCGCTGGTGCCGCGAACAGACGTAAACCGGAGGGGCTTGCGGTACGGCCGATCCGGGCGGCCCCAGATGAGGAGGGTACGCGCACGCGTGTTTGGAGTGCTGTCTGGCCCCCCCCCCCCCCCTTCTCCCTGCGGAAGTTTCCGGCTGGCGCTCGGCTCCTGCAGGTTGGGGTCGGAGGCTCGGTGACGAGGGTCTTGCCGTGTCTTGCCGTGCGGGTCGGCAGGAGGCAGGCGAATCCAATTTTGGCCAGCCTTTCGGCTGGCGGGCCGCTGGGGCAGTGACGGTTGGGCCGGGGTCGGGCCCGGGGCTACAGGGCGCCGGCCGGAGTCGGGCCGCCCCGCTCTGTCCACCCCTTCGCACCCAGCCCGGCCGCCACGCTGAATTCCGCTCGGTGAGTTTGATTAGACGCCTCTATGTCTGAGTTTGATTTTGGGGGATCACGCCCTTGTCTCTCCCTTCTCCCCCACACGCGGTGACTTCCAGCTCTTGAGGGACAAACGCGCTTTGTGCTTTGCTCTGGAGTTTCTTGTTGCAAAGTGCTCTGTTGACCGGCGGTGTTTGCTTCTTACGTAGCATCACCGTCGTGATGGGCGGTTCTGTTTCTCGTTTTTGTCTAAAACTCTGACCCAGGAAGTAGTATTGTTATTACCTAAATGCAGAGGGGTGTGCGCCTGTCACCCGGTCATTGACTTTTGGTTTCTGCTAGGCTGCGTTAACATTTACTCCTAATAGCTTTCCTACATTCCTTGCATCTAGCATCTGATTTCTTTATGAAAAAAATGTGAAATGAGACAATGTTAATATCATTCTACTGTTGCTTTCTCTTAATTTCAGACTTTGTTTAGTAAAGCATGAGTTCCCTTTCGAGGCAGTCGTTTGGAGGACAGCTGTTTTTATGATAGTATTTCCATCTGCTGTTACCATTTTGCGGTCATTCAGCTGGAGCTTTTACTGCTTCAAAATCAACTTTTTCTCCGAATTTCAGTTTTGTGGGCAGTTTATGGTAAGCTTTGAAAAGTAATATACTAAATGCCTAACTAATTCTAAAGTATATCTTAAAATGTCAAGAGTAGATGATGAGTGTTGGGAAAGTTTGTGTTTTTTTCCTGCAGCTTATACTTTTAAGAGTGTTTAATTGTACGCGTAGACCTCCAGTTAATGACTACAGTAAGGGATATTTTACATACCCAGAAATGTAATTAGAGCAACTAAATATTAGTAGACTCAAATGCGAAATTTGGGGTTACTAATTTAAGGAAATAGCAAGGGAAATCCCAAAGATGGCTTCTTAATTCAAATATAGTTAAAGGAAAAGTAACAGGAAGTTTGGAAATTTTCCCTTCTAGGAAAGTTTTAGGAATATGGTATGTCCATGGATGGTTTAGAACAAGTGCAATCCTTTCTGGAAACAAGAGAGACTAGGTATTGGATTACATCTTGTGGAATCTTCCACTGGGTTGTGTTACTATTGTACCTGTAGCAAAGCTCTGTCCAAGCACTTAGCTCTGTCTCATAATTGATAGGGGTTGTCAGCTTCCTGAGGGGAGCTGCTTTATCTGTTTTTGCATTCTCCATGCCAGGAAGAGTGTCTTTCATGATTTGTGTTTGATAATGATTGTTGCATGAATGATCCTTACTTATTATCTGAATTTTCTTGGATTTGACTCCTTCTAAATAAGGATAACTCTTAAAAAGTTCGGTATATATTTGAATGTGGTTTATATATCTGTAAACGAATGAATAACTTAGTAATTACAGGACTAGACACTGGGAGACTAGTTGGAAGACTTGTGCAGTAGTTCAGATTAAAAAGTGGGCAGCAGGTGTTGGGAATATAGAAGTGGGTCTCAGCTCCAGAGATATATTTGCAGTTAGAAGCATTAGAATTTGGGAAGAAGATGTGTGTGTTTTGAACCTGCTTAGAAGAAGGATCAGAATGTTCCACGTATCTGGCTTGTATAGCAAGAGAATAGGGATGACGTAGGTCAAAACTAAAGATAACAGGAGGAGTGGGTGGAGGAAAGGTAATGAGTTTGGTTTTGTATTTGTTGC
The DNA here is from genome assembly GCF_020826845.1 of Diceros bicornis minor. NCBI lineage: Eukaryota > Metazoa > Chordata > Mammalia > Perissodactyla > Rhinocerotidae > Diceros > Diceros bicornis. The sequence continues at coordinate 10,565,733 of NC_080755.1, read as the reverse complement.
CTTTGCACTGCTTGAGAGGCAGTCAGGGGTAAGGTAGATGTCAAAGAGCCATTTGTAAATACAAGTCTAGAGCTCAGGATAGGGGTCTGGGCTGAAGGTGATTCGAAGATGAAGGAGGTGGCATTAGTGCAGAGAAAAGAATATTCTGGGGCCACACTTGTTTGGGTGTGAATCCTCTGCTCCCACTTGCACTGTGTGACCTGGAAAAGTCTCTTAATTCCCTCCCTCAGTTTCAGTTTGTTCAATAGTAGGGATAACAGCTACCTTGCAGATTTGATGCAGAGATTAGAAAAATGTGTATAAAATGCTTAGCAAATTAGAGTAATAGAGTAGACACTATTTATCAGCTAGATAGCTAGGGGATGTAGATTATTTCTTTCAACTCATAGTCCCAGCTCTATATCAGGTACTGGGAATATATGGGTGAACAAGATTGATATGTCACCAAGAAACTGACCTAAAGAGATAATGGGTAAAGTCAAAGATATGGCCACACACTGAGAATGTGTCATTCATTCATTTATTTCACAAATATTTATTGAGTACTTGCTATGTGCTAGGCATTGTTACAGGTGTTAGCAAAAAGTGATGGACAGATAGGCAAGGCCCCTGCTCTTAGGGAGCAAGCTTTTTAGTGGAAGAAGACAGACAAATACAAAAATAAGTAGATAGTGATAAGTGCTGGAAGAAATTAAAACCATTGTGATAGACTGTGAGGCTACATTTGACTTAATGATAAGGGATCACCCTCTCTTGGAAGATGACATTTAAGTTGACATGAATGTCGGGAAGGAGCTAGCTGTGCAAAGATCTAGAAGAGTATTCTAGGCCCCGAAGTAGGGATGGGCTTGGGTGTTACAGGAACAGAAAAGCCAGTATGTGGTGGGTGGAAGATGAGGTGTCTCACTGAAGTTTTCAGTAGGGGTATGGTGCCTGATTTATTTTTAATGGCCCCTTTGATTGCTGCGTGGAGAATTGTAGAGTGGCGAGAATAGAAGAATGGAGACTGGTTAGGAGGTTTTTCAGTAGGGTAGGGTAGGGTGGCAGTAGCAGAGACAGGAAGATGTAGAATGATTCAAGGTGTGTTTTGGACATAGACATGTTTTCCCTTCAGGAATGGGCTCCATCATTAGATGTGTTTTGTTTGGCTACAGTTGTTTTATTGAATTTAAATTGCTTTAAGTGGGGCCTGTAATTTCCAGTTGATCTCAGTCCTTAGAGTCCTGTTGTCTGACAATATTTGTGCGTGAAGGCATTTGAGTTTGAGATAGATGTACATTGCATGACATAAGATCTGAGGTCAGAATCCTGGGTATCCCTAATATATAAGGAGCAGACAGAGGAAGAGGATGTCAAGTGAGATGTAGAAGTAGTAATCTTGGATTCTTGTAAGACACTTGGCTGTGAAGAGAAAGTGAGCAAGTGGTGGCAGGAAGTGCAAATGAAGGATGGGAACAGGTTTTCCACCTCCTCCAACCTAGTATGGGAGAGTTTTGAACATGTTTATAGAAATTAAGAAGAGGAAATAGTTAGAAATATCGAAGAGAGGAAAATGAGAGGAGAGTGCTTATATGATGGTTGGTGATGAATTTGCTGTGTATTGACAGTTTGAAAACATTCATTCTTTCAGCAAATTTGTCGAGGGTCTGCTCTGTGCAAGGCACTGTTCTAGATAGTAATTCAGTGGTAAAACAGGCCAAGTCCTTGCCCTCGTGGTGCTTACATTCTGATATAGTCATGTGCCACATGATGACGTTTCGGTCAATGACGGACTACGTATATGATGATGGTCCTGTAGGATTAGTACCATGTAGCCTAGTACCATACAGCCTGTTTCTCAGAACATATCCCTGTCATTAAGCGACACATGACTGTATGGGGAGAAAATAGTTAAAGAGGTGACAATATATAGCATGCCAGATGGTGGTCAGTACTACAGAAAAAAGAAAGCAGGGCAAGGAGATTGGAATGCTGTGCTAGACTGTTAGGTTGATGAAGAAGTACTGACAGGAAAGTGGACATTTGTACAATGAAAGAAGTGCAAGAGCAGGATGAGAGGATACCTAGGGCATCAGTGTGCTGGACAGAGACACGAGCAAGGGCAAAGACTCTGAGGCAGGAGCTTTAGTGTGTTTTGGGGACTATAGATGGTGGGAATGAAGTGAGCAAGGGAGAAGAGTAGTAGGAGCTGAGGTCAGAGGTCATTCAGTCCCTTCTTGGCTGTCCTAAGGACTGACTTTTACTCTAAGTGAGGTGGGAAACCAAGTGGAGAGTTTTGCACTAAGGAGTGACAGTAGGTGACTTATTTTACAGGGATAACTTGAATGCGTGGAGAATGGGCTATGGGAGGAAGAGTGGAGGCAGGGAGACAGTTAGATGTATATTGCAGTGAGTAGCCAGGCAGGAGGTGGTGGTGGCATGACCAGGATGGTAGCAGTGGAAGTAGCGAGAAATGGCAGGTTCTGGTTATATTGTTATGGGATAGCCATTGGGATTTGCTTAGGAACTGCACGTGTGTGTGTGGGGGGCGGTCGGGGGGGTGTCGGTAATGACTAAGGTTTTTGGTCTGAGCAGCTAGAGGATGGAGTTGTCATTTTCTCTGTGGGGAAGACTGAAGAGCTGGCTTTTCTTGAGAGGGTTGGAATTAGATGGAATCTAGATTCAGGTTTTAGGTGCCTGTTAGGTATCTAAGTGAAAATAGCAAGTAGGTGGTCGAATATTTGAGGTTCAGGGGAGAGGCCCAGGCTAGAGATATAAATTTCATATGATATTTAAAACTTTGAAACTGAGGGCAATAACCCAGAGAGGGTGGGTAGATGGAAGAGATCCAGGACCAAGCCTTGGAGCCTTCACTGTGTGGAGGTCCAGGAGATAAGGAGGAACCAGTCAGGGAGAAGGAAAAGAAGCAGCTGGTAAAGTTGGAGAACCCAGACAGCTGTGTCTTGGAAACCAAGTGAAGAAATATTTCTATGAGGAAGGAGTATGAATTCCATACTATTAGGTTAAAGAAGATGAGGACTGAAAATTGATCATGGGCTTATGGGGTTGGGTAACAGGGAGATCAGTGGTGCTGCTGACAAGCGTTGTGGTGGGGTGGTGAGGCGAAGGCCAGCTTGGAGTGGGTTCAGGAGATGACAGGAGTGGAAGTAGGTGGCCAGTAGTGATTTCTTTTTGGAGGAGTATGTGGTAAAGGGAGCGCAGATAGATGTGGTGGCAGCTGCTGGGGGATAACAGAGTGTGAGGTAGAGGAAGGCTTTTTAAAAGGTGGGAGAGCTAACAGCATGCTAGTGGGAATGACTGCACAAAGAGAGATTTGATGCTGTTTAAGAGGAGGGACAATTGCTAGGTGATTGTCATTGCTTTGATGAGCGGGGTTAGGATCAACTGCAAAGTGGAGAGGTGGGCTTCCTACAGGAGTATGGATACTTCATCCGTAATCAAATAAAGTTTTATAGATCTCGGGTGGTCTTAAAACTTTTTCTACTTTTATAGAGTAATTAAATTAGTCCATACTATCTATAATCTATACTTTAGTGTGTTTGTCATTGACTTTAGCACCGTCTTTCATTGTCATCCATTTTACTACTTGCGGTAGCTGTTCAAATATCTTCCAGGCTTTAAGTCCTCTCCCCTCCTCTGCTACTAGGCTGATGGGATCACTGCTTTCCTGGTCTACAGAATACAGTCCAGACTTCCTAATACACCATTTAAGGCTTTTAGGATCTGGCTCCACAGTTTCATTGATCAGGTTATTTTGTACACCTGTTGCCAAAATACACTGGAGCACTTGCTTTTGCCACCACACACTTGATACTTAGAGCGGATTTTCGAGTCAGATCTTGGTTTGAATCTTATTAATTGTACAACCTTGGGTAAATGTAGCTAATTTAGTCTCTGAGTTTGTTTCTTCATCTGTAATAGGGGGGCAAATGAGTTAAGGTAGTAGGTATGCAATAAATCTTAATTCTCTTCCCCCTTTACTTATGTTTATTTGTCATCTTTAAAAGCCCCATCATCTCATACTTTGCCTGTAAAAGTTCTGCTCATTCTTCAAGGTCTAGGGCCAATATCTTCTTATTTATTGAGCCTTTCCTGATATAATTTAATTCTTTTCTTTACTGAATTCCACATAGCCCTTTCATGATAAGCAGTGAGAAATATTTTTGAGATTGAGTAACATCTCCTGAATACTGTGATCAGGGTCAAGTTGAACCAATGGCCAATGTGGGCTGGAGGTTCTCTATGAGTAGTATAGATTCTGTGCCAGTGTTTTCTAGACTTAGTCCTCGGTGTACCTCTTTTACCATTTTTGCCTTGTTCATGTGCGGAATATACTTGAACTTAAAACTTTTCTTTGAATGGACTCAGTTTTTTTGAAGAGGAAGGTCAGCCCTGACCTAACATCTGATGCCAACCTTCCTCTTTTTTGCTGAGGAAGATTGGCTCTGGGCTAATATCCATGCCCATCTTCTTCTACTTTATATGGGATGCTGCTACAGCATGGCTTGACAAGCGGTGCGTCGGTGCATGCCTGGGATCCGAACCTGCGAACCCCGGGCCGCCGAAGGAGAGCGCGTGCTCTTAACCACTGTGCCATCGGGCCGGCCCTGAATGGACTCATTTTTTAAACCATTTACTCATCCTTAATAGTAGTCTCTGAACTCAGGGGCTAGATTTTGCTGGTTCTGTTTTTTCTATTCCATGTTAGAATGAGTACCCAACTAGTAAACTTTTAAGTACGTCCTAAAATCATCTGTATAAACCATCAGTGTTGTGCCTTCTTTTCTCCTTTAGTAGACAAATTTGTAATTCTTATTCCTTGCTACAGCAATCCAAGAGTAAATTAAGCTATGTTGTATGTCATTATTATGTTAATTATAGGAAGATAGTTTGATATTTATATTCTCAGCTATAAAGTAGCAAAGTATTCTGAGAATTACTTTACCTCAGAATGCTTGCTAATAGTATCCCCTCTTAGTGCTGTTCCCCAAAAATGATTTTTTCCTAAGATTTATCAGTTTTCTAAGATTTATGAGACTTGTACTGTTAATCATTTGAAGATGTTTTATATTAAATATTTGATTTATAAAAATACTTTTATTGTTGCAGTGAGATGGAAGATTTTCGAGGTATAACTGAAGAGTCATTTCCGAGTTTTCTAACTAATTCATTACTTGGTAATAGCGGGACTTTGGAAAATGTCACTCTTTCTTCAAATCTTGGCTTGCCTGTTGCTGTTTCCACACTTGCTAGAAATAAATCCAGCACGGATAACAGGTGAGAATTGTTTGAACAAATGATTTGTTTTTAGGTCCATAAAGCCTAAAATATGCTATTACTCATGTAAAATTTCTCAACCAAGCTTGAGCTTTTGCTTTATCTCAGGGAGATGGCCATATATGTAAAAATAATGTAGAAAATATGTTAAAAAAACTTGGCCGTTCCTTATTCCATTGTCTTATCAGGGGTGGGTGGGTTTGGGATTGAGCACCAATGACGTTTTGGTCTACTGATTGTTTCTTCTGTCCATAGCGTTTTGTATCTGTATTAGTTCATCCTTACTGGTGGCTGGCAGTTTGTGTCGTATCTCCAAATGTGGTGTGTACAGTTCACCCATCTTGTGTAATGAGTATTTGCCCATGCTTACATATCTAGCTACTTTTCATTCCTCCTGCCAACCTAACATTTGGTAAGGAACATCAACTTTACCTTTGGAATGAAGGGGTTGGATTAACTCCATAAAAATTCTTTTAGCTTTAAGATTTTTGTGACTCTCTTGTTTAATACATATACACCCCCTTGCAGATCCACAGGTTTTCAGCGCTTTGCACATAGGATGATGGTTTTAAACATTAGGGGCCCTATTTATTTTTATCCCCTGGTGGTTGGTTTTACAATCCTGCAGCCTCATGACATTGTGAATTTTAAATGTGCATAATTTAACTATTAACAACTAAAACACACTTTTTTTTTGGTGTAGGTATTCTGAGAACCAGGCATCTTATTTAGTAGAAGGGATATTTTCCATTCCATCTGAGTCATCTCCCAGTAGCCAGAGTGAAGCTGAACCAAGAGAGAAGTTACAGCTTAGCTTCCAGGATGATGAGTAAGTTCATACCTTCGTCTTGCTTTCACTGTGTTAAAAGCAAGTCTCACTATGTCTTGTGGAAAATGAAAGTGTGATTGTGTCTCTGATTAATTCTTTTTTTTTTAAATTTTTGTTTATTGCAGTAACATTGGTTTATAACATTGTATAAATTTCAGGTGTACATCATTATGCTTCTATTTCTGCATAGATTACATAATGTTTACCACCCAAATACTAACTACAACCCATCACCACACACTTGTGCCGAATTATTCTTTTCGCCCTCCTCCCTCCCCCGTTCGCCTCTGGTAACCACCAGTCCAATCTCTGTCTCTATGTTGATTAATTCTAATTATAAAAATCTTTAAGAGTTTTCTTTATATGATTTTAATCACAAACACTTGTAGTCTTTCAAAATACTTTTTCTGATTCCAAAAGTAATATATGCTCATTGAAAAAAGTGGAAAATACAGAGAATTATAAGGAAGACAATAAAGGTCTATAATCCCACTAACTAGAGAATAGTGGTTGATTACATTTTTATTTATAGTCTTCCAGACTGTTTTCTGTGCATGTATACGTGTGTGTGTGTGTGTGTATAATTTTTTTACAAAAATAGGATTAAACTGTACATACTGTTTGTAACTTTTAAAAATTAATATATTGTGCCCATCTTTCAATTACATTTAAAGATATGTGACATAATGTTAATGGCTCTACCATGTGAGGCATTTAGATTATTAGAATTTTGCTATTATAAATTTAATGAACTTCTTTATTTATACATATATTTTGCATACCTAGAAGATTATTTTATTGAGATAAATTCCTAGAATTGAAATTGCTGAGTTAAGAATATTTAATTTTGAAGACCATTACAAACTACCACATTGCTCTTTAGAAGACTTGTGCCAGTTGACACTTCCACTAGAAGACGTACGTGAGAATGCCTATTACTCTGAGCCCTCCTCAACATTTGGTGGTATTATTTTTAATCTTTAATTTTAGAAGTAAAGAAGTTTATACACATGCAAAAATGCATAGAAGAAAGTCTGAAAGGCTATAAACCAAAATGTACATTGTAGTTGTCTATTGATGGTGGTATTACAGGTAGTCTTAAAGTTTTCTGTGTTTGAATTTGTAATTGAGTATTTATGGATTGAACATACTTAAATATTTATTCATTACTTTTGTTTCTGTTCTGAATTGTCTCTTGATAACATTTAGATATAAGCACTTCCTATACGTTGAAGAATTAACTCTTTATATATTCATTCATTCAATGTGTATTTTTGACTGAGTGTCTACTATGTGCCAGGTACTTTTCTCCAAGTGCTTAAGAAATACCAGTGAACAAAACAGATATTAAAAAGACATTAAAATATACAACTTTATAGTATATTAGAAGGGAAAAGTGCTAGAAAAAAATAGAACATGATGAGGAGGATTATTAGGAAGGCAGAAGGTAGTGGTCAATGTGGATCTTATTGAGGAGGTGTAAGATGTGAGCAGAGACTTGAAGGAGGGAGTTAGCCATGCGGACATCAGGAGGACGAGGATTTCAGGTAGAGGGTGTAACCAGCGTAAAGACACTAGGGTAGGAGCATCTCCAGTATCTTCAAAGAACAGGAAGGAGGCTGGAATGGGGTGAGCAAGGACTTTGACTTTGAGTGAGAGGGGAACCCATCAGAGGGTTCCATTTTAATTATGTTTTTAAAGCCTCACTCTGGCTACTGTGTGGAAAACAGACTGTTGGGAGGCCAAACTGGAGCCAGGAAGACCTCTTTGGAGGTTGGGTTATCAAGGGAGTGAGGTAGATGGAGAAGAGAAGGGCGCTGAGGCCTGATCTTCGGGGTGCTTCAAAATTAAGAAGTTGGGGAAAGAAGGAACACACATAGAGATAAGAATTAGTGATCAGAGGTAGGAAGAAAACGAAGAGTATCTGGAAGCCATGTGAAGAACATATATAAAAGAAGAGATTCATCCAATTATGTCAGATAAAATGAGGACTAAGAAGTGACCATTGGAATTAGCGTTGATTAGGTCATTGCTAACCCTGACAAGTGGTTTTGGTGGAAGTAGGGAGAGGCACAATTGCATAGTAGGGTGAATTTAGAAGAGAATAGGAGGTTAGTATAGGAGTATAGGACAGTGAGAGTAGACAATTCGTGGAGTTTTGCTGCAAAAGAGAGCAGAGAAGTGGAGCTGTGATGGCTCGTTGGTGTAGTGGATCAAGAAAAGTTTTTCTTTTTTGTGGTGGGAGAAGTTACTGCATGTTTACATGGTAATAGAATGATCTCCTGGAAAGGGAAAATTTGATTACATAGAAAGAGAAGAGAATTGCTGGAGCAGAGTCTTTGTGTAAATAAGAGAGGCTAGGATCTGACGTGCAGTGGAGAAAATGACTTTAGAGGGGTAGGACCATGGATAGTTCCTCTGTATTAGCAGGTGGGAAGGTGGAATATGTGGGTGCATGTGGTGGTAAGAATGTGTGGAAGTTGTAGTGCTTCAGCTTTCTCAGTGAAGTGAGAGGCATGGCCATCAACTCAGTGAGGAGGAGTTGGTTTGAAAGAGAGATATAAAATAATCATATGGGAGTATGGGAAAGTGAAAGGACAAAGGAAATAGTACGATTGTCAGACAGTTGAGGATCATGGTCATGAATTTAGTGTGAGACTGCTCAGTGTGATTGTGATGTTTGGTTTAACCAGGCTTGTAGTTTGATGCAGGCAGTGAGGGACAAGGGAGTTGAGGGTGTATGATGAATGGCCATTGGATTTAGGTTAAGGTAGAGGAGAGGATATCAAAAGGATGAGGGAGAGTGGAATGTGGCAGTATGAATGGATTGGAGGCTTAGGTGGGGTCAAAGGATTATAGAGTTGTGGTACTAAGGCAGATGACTTGAGGGCTAGTAGATGATTCCAAGCTGGGAGACTTTCAGGAGAGTGATCTGGAAGTGGTACTGAGGGGACATATACTGACGGATACGTATGTATTCCATCTCCACTCAGTGAGACCAAGGCTGTGAGAGAGACAACAGTCCCCATTTGACAGAGCGTAGGGGAAACAGTATCCTTACAGGACAACCATGTTTTCATTAGGGCAATGAGGTAAAAGGAATGTTCAAAGAAGGGGTTCAGGAATAACAAGATTTTGCTGATCCAGCATTGTACCTTCTAGAAGGCACAGTAGAAGGGGTTGGTTTGTTGGGGAGCGAAGAGAGGGGATGTGCAGTCTTATGGAGCTTAGAATGCCAGCAGTAAGGAGTCCTGGGCTTACTGTAGGGACTGAAATAAATAGGGACAAAGGGCATCATGAAGTTAGTCCCACTAAACTGATGTTGGTGATAAAACAGTGGGTATGGGGGGAGGGGAGGGGACTATTGGAAGTAACCTCTTGACTGTTTTTGATGGAGGCAAGGAGGTCTGGGGAAGTGGTCTTGTTGGCCCCTGTTAATGCAAGATAGGAGACCTGGTGAGGTGGAGTCCTAGACACAGTGTACTGGCCTCACTTTTGACTGCTGTTGGAGGAGAGGCAAGTGCTTTGGGGCTATAGCACGTGCCTCTATTGAGTAATCTGAAGACCTGGGTTGTTAGTCTGAGTACGAGGGCTTCTTGTGCTTACTGTGATGACGAGTCCACAGCCTGCAGAGCCATGGTGTTAGTCCCTGTGTGAGGGACGGCTACAGTGACTTCTTCTGGAGGAGGGTGAAATTTGTGTGTTTCCAATGTCTATTTTAACCTTGGAATTAATAAATATTTTAGCTGAAGATTGAATTTAAAGATGAAAATAATATTCACAAAGTTTTGAAGGCATTGCTGCATAGTATGAGAAGCCTGATTTCGTTTTGATACTTGATCCTTTGTATCTGAACTACTTTTTTCGCTCTAGAAACTTAGAATCCTCCCTGAGGATTGTAAAGTCCTGGTGGGTGGGTTTTTTTCCCCCATTCACTAAATTCTAATTGGCATCAATTCAGGGATTTGTGTGCTTTAGTTCTAGGTAATTATTATTATATTGGCAATTTTCTTCTATTTTTCTGTCTTCTCTTTCTGGAACTACTATTTTGGACTGCCTGGGTCGATCTATTTTCTTTTTTTCCCTCTATTTTTTTCTGTTTTCAGTGCAAAAAGACAATGTTCTGGATAAGTTCCTAATTTTTTCTACCCTTCTATTAAATCATTTGGCAATCATAACTTTGAGAGCTATTTTTTTCTGTTCTTTCATTTTTTTATAATGGCCCCTTTTTGTGGATGTAATAGCTACTTGAATGTTTCTGAGAATTCTAATTGAGATTTTTCAAAGTTCTATAAATTATTCCTTGTCTCTGGGGTTATTTATTTAGTTTTTCATCTTTCTTTTTATCTCTCGAGCTGCTCCTTCTCCTGTTTCTGATTTGTGGCTGCTCTCTAGGTTGCTAGTGTAGGCGTCCTCGGCTGTTGTGTGTCCAGGTCTCATTTCTCTCAGGTCTCCGTGTGAGTTGGGCGGTGCTCCTGGCCAGCTGCACTTTAGGGCGAGCAGGCTGAGAGTCTTAAGTTCGTGCTGGGTGTTTTAACGCCTTATTCTGGGCTGCTGTCACCACCATAGCTTCTTTCTGCACAGGCATTTCATATGGCTTGTCTGGAGAAGAACCTTCTTCCCAGGTGTTCAGTGTCACATTGACACTGCTGTGTTGTTTGTGTGGGTTGAGGAGCAGGAGAGGAATACTGCCTGGCACGGTCATCTGATAGACTTTCGGTCAGCCCTTCTCTCTGCTCTCTCATCCTGACTCCCTCCTGTCCTCCTCCTCACTGTAGTCCGGAAACATTTCTGCGCTTCTTCCTGGCAGATTTGTTTTCTGCTTCTGGGCCCTTTTATTCTTGTTCTGGACCACAGCTGTCTTTTCTCCTGCATACCCCATCTGCTTTTCAGATTCTAGAATCTGAGGTAAGCTTGGGCTAGGAATGGTAGCTCTCATCCAGATGACTTTACTTTTATAGACATCCTTACTGTCATTTTAGTGGACTCCTGGAAGTCGCTCTTGCCACTTTTACTTGAAGCTTATGACTTGATTTGAGAAATTCTGCTGTGCTAATAAAAACAATGGAAAGCTATAGGTTTGAGAAAGTAGGTTTTTTGGCGAGGGGTAGTGGTAGTTAATTTAGAGTGCCCTTAACTGTCTCTGTTATCCTAAAGTTCTAATGGTCACACTACATGCTTTTCTCAGGGGAGGGCTTTAAAATATGAAAATTAACCTAAATATCCTGACTTATTTTTTGTTTATTTTATGTTACCGTCTTGCCTCCCCCCACCTCTTTCTTTCTGTCTTTTCAACCACAGGACTTTGTATCCATTTGTAGTCTTTCCACCTACCCTGCCCTGTCTTTTACTCAGCTTCTATTTGGAGTGAAACTTTGCTTTGCCTACCTATGAACGCACCTTGGGATTAAGCTAATGGCTTTCCATGTACTATAGCTCCAATGAAGAGATGGAGAAACTGGGAAGTAAATTAAAGTTGGGGAGTTGCCTCAGGCACAAAGGGTTATGATTTGGAATATGTGGAAGGGCTATTTTCTTTTCATGTATCCTGTCCAGGTCTAAGCCTGGCCCTAGGTATCAGTGTGTCAAATGATGAATTTGTTGTATTTAGATGCTTTTTCCTGAGGTGGCATTCCTACCCCTCCTGTTGCTGGTGAAAGCTACGACAGACCCAAGATCTTTTGCAGTAGATTGGAAGGAAAATTGTCTTTAATGGAAAACATTTTCATCCATATATAAAACAACAGAGGTAGACAGAAAGATGGGGACGAGAACAGTGACAGGGGCTAAGAGTACCACTTTTAAAGCATTTAGTAATTCAGAGAATTGCCTGACTATTTGGCAAATATACTAGTATCCTTTAAGTCTATCTTGTTTTTAGAAAGCTGAGTTTTTCTTTAGCTATGATAGATTCAGAGATACTTATTTGATAAAGAAAAAAACCTCATTTTATCACTTGAGAGGCAGAGTAGCAAAATGGTATTCTACCTGATTTTGGTAGACTACAGCACTGGACCCAAAATAATGATGCCGTCCCCAGGACACTCACAGTGTTACCAGTTGTAGTTTCTGGCTAGTCCCAGAAATATTTCTTTTCACTGTATCCATTTTTTTCTTTTTGAGAGATGAAATACATAACTGATTGATAGATAATCTGTAGATTACCCAAGGTAACTAACATTTCATTATTATTCTGCCCTAATAAAAAAGTTCTGTATCTAAGAAAAAGAGCTATATGGAAAGTCAACATTTGTCAGATGCTGTCCTCAAAGAGTCAGCTTTTCAAAGAGATACAGCAAGAACAGAAGAGGAGCAAACTAAAACTGCAAAATCCTTTCCGAGCCAAGATCTTTTTGGTCAGATTTCACCACTGGAACAAGTGCAAGGTACTGAACTATTAGAAATTATTTGTTAATGTGTGTATTTTAATTTCTTTTCTCATTTCTCTATCTTTGTACAAGTATTTATCTGAAGCTCTCATATGCTAAGCTGAAAATGTTTTGGTTTGGCATTTACCTATTAATATCAAGTTTATAATACTTTTATAGGAAAAAGCCTCTTAATTGTCTTTACTGATTAAGCTGAAATCTCCTTTCCGTTGGAAACCATGCTGTCTGATGGTCACAGCATATTTTATATTCAAGACAAGGAGACTGTTTCTAATACTCCTTTCTGCCCACCAATTAATTTGTATTGTTATCAACAGTTATTTTTGTTCCTAAACTTGTTTTTATATAACCTGGTGAAGTATAAATTCTAAAAGAAGTTGTTTCTAAGAAAACCAAGTTGAATGCTTTGGAGTCATTTGAAAATGGCTATCAAATTAGATCTGGGAAAGAAACTACAAAAATGTGGGGAAAGTTGTAAAATATTAAATTGAATAAATAAATTTACAAGCTTCTGCTGTCACATTGCTTTTAAGTACTCTGCATTCTCTTCAAAGAAATCAAAACTGGAAATTGAAAACGATGTATTATGGGCTAATGTAGCAAAGATACCATGTAATTCCAAACTGTGGTTCAGTACTCAAAAAGCCTTGCTTGTGCCCTTATTATAAGATGGATGAATGAGTGTGCATTTATATGTTTAAGTTAAAAATTTCAATGGATTTTTGTATTTCTTGATGAAAAATATCAAATATATATGAAAGTAGAGAGAATGGTATTAACTCCTTACCCTCACAAGCAATAAAAGAAAAAATAGATAAACTAGATTTCATCAAAATTGAAAACTTTTGTGATTCAAAAGATACTATCAAGACAGTGAAAAGGCAACCCAAAGATGGGAGAAAATATTTGCAAATCATGTATACGATAAAAGACTAGCTTCCAGAATATATGAAGTCTTAAAACTCAATAGAAAGACAACCCAATACTGTAAATAGGCAAAGAATGTCAATAGACATTTCTCTAAAGAAATTGTATTGATGGCCAGTAAGCACATGAAAAGATACTCAACATCTTTAGGTATCAGGGAAATGCAGATCAAAACCATGACACCTAGTAGAATAGTTATAGTCAAAAAGATGGGAAAAAACAAGTGTTGATGAGGATATGGAGAAATTGAAACCCTCATCCATTGCTGTTGGGGATGTAAAATGGTGCGACTGCTATGGCAAATAGTTTGACAGTTCTTCAAAACATTAAACATAGTGTTACTGTGTGACCCAGCAATTCCAGTCCTAGGTGTATGACCCAACAGAAATGGAAACACATGTCCACACAAAAACTTGTACATGAATGTTCATAGCAGCATTAGTCACAGGAGCCAAGAATTTGAAACAACTCAGATCTCCATCAACTGCTGAATGGATAAACAAATGTAGTATTTCTATACAATGGAGTATTATTCAGCCATAACAAGGAGTGAAGTATTGATATATGCTATAATGTGGATGAACTTGGAAAATATTATGTTAAGTGAAAGAAGATAGACTTACAAAAGGCCACATGCTGTATGATTCCATGGGTGGTGATTGCTAATGGGTACAGTGTTTCTTTCTGGAGTGATGAAAATATTGTGGAAGTAGAGAGTGATAACCTTGCACAATCTTGTGAAAGTACTAAAAACCACTGAATTGTACACTTTAAAAGGGTAATTTTATGGTATGTAAATTTTATATCAGTTAACAAAAAACTCCCCATATACCCATCCCTTAGTTTGTTAGTGTAAGATTTTGCCACACATGCTTCATCTCTTCTGTTTTTTTGTTACCTTTTTCCTGATATTTTAAAATTCCAAAGGATTATTTCTACATATTTTAGTATGCATCTCTAAAAATAGGGACATTTTCTTACATAATCACGGTGCTGTATTAACACTGCTAACAAACTTAACGGTTCTTTTATCATCATATAGTACTCTAGTCCATATTCAATTTACTATCTCAGTTAGTTTGCTTGAATTGAGATCCAAGGAAGGTTATATTACGTTACAGTACATTTGTTGTTGTATCTCTCAAGTCATTGCCTTGTTGAGGAAAGCGAGGTCAGTCACCCTGTAGCTTGTCCCACTATTTGGATTTGTCTGTTTGCTTACTCATAGTGTCATTTTTTTTTGTTTCCTTCTTCCCCATATCCTCTATAAAGCAGAAGTTAGCTTTAAAGGCTTGATTAGATTCATATTTAAGTTTTTATGGCATATGTATAATTTTTTACGCTTCCCCACTGTAACAGTTTTTTTTTTGTGTGAGGAAGATCGGCCCTGAGCTAACATCTGCCAATCCTCCTCTTTTTGCTGAGGAAGACTGGCCGTGGGCTAACATCCATGCCCATCTTCCTCCACTTTATATGGGACGCCGCCACAGCATGGCTTGCCAAGCGGTGTGTCGGTGCGCGCCTGGGATCCGAACCGGCAAACCCTGGGCCACTGCAGCAGAATGCGTGCACTTAACCGCTTGCACCACCAGGCCAGCCCCCGACAGTTTTTTAATTTAACCGATGATGGGTTACTATACAATTATTATTATTTTTTTTGGTGATGAAGATTAGCCCCGAGCTAACGTCTGTTGCCAATCCTACTCTTTTTGCTGAGAAAGACTGGCCCTGGGCTAACATCTGTGTCCATCTTCCTCTACTTTATATGTGGGATGCCGCCGCAGCATGGCTTGATAAGTGGTGCATAAGTCCGTGCCCAGGATCTGAACCTGTGAACCCTGGGCTACCGAAGCGGAGTGCATGAACTTAACCACTCTGCCACCAGGCCAGCCCCTATACCATTATTTGAAAGTGCTCCGTTCTGTTTCAAGGGAAGAGTGTTTAGTTCATTAATTTGCTATTATTAGGTATTATTGTATATTTTGTTGATAAAATAACTTGGTCTCTCAGTTTTTGTTTTTGTTGTCTTAAACAGACTCACCTGTTGATTTTTGTTTACGATCATGGATGAATAATAAGGATAACAAGGTAATCTCTTATATGTTTGTTATCAATTTCTAGAGTATTATTAGGAGAGTGAAAGTTCCTATTTGACATATATAAGTGCTGAGTAGTATTAATATTAGTTAGAAGTCTTCTACTTGTAAAGAGCAGAAATCCAACCTACTGCTTCAAGTAACTAGGAAGTTGAGCCCAGGGACTATGTATTCCTGGGCTTCATGTGTCGTCAGGACTGTCTCCACCTCTTCTCTACTTCACTTCATGCTGGCTTCCTCTAGAAAGTTGACTCCACGAGGGTAAGGGTTTCTCTTTGCTTTGTTTATTGTGTCTTGAGTGCCTGGCACATAGTTGGCGCTCAATAATTTGTTGAATGATAGGGAGGCTATCTGCATTTGTAGGTCTACACTTCTAACATTTGTGATCAAAAAAGAAGAGTGTGATCTTTTTTTGAGGGTAAATTAAAAAAAATAAATAAGACAACTCTACTGAGCTCACCCGGGTCATACATCTTTGCCTGTTTAAATCACTGTGCTGGGGTGGGTTGGGATAAAGTACTCTGATTTATGACCCTGGACCTTATGTCCACTTCTGTGTGTCTGTGTGTGTATGTGTATACATGTGCATCAGTGTGTATATGTGCACAGATAGAGGAATGTGACTGGCGACCCCAGCAGGACCACATGAAGTATGAAGAGATGGGCTCTTCAAAGGAAGGGGTGCTAAGTAGATCAACAGTTTATGTCCAACATAAACAGTGAACTGGGATTTCAGGCCTGTAATCTCATATTTATGAGACTTGTTTATAAAATATAAACTAAGAACTTTTTAAAACTTGTAAAAGGAGATGTAATTTTTGTTTTATTTTACTTTTCTAAGAATTTTTAAGATTATTTTTATAAAGTGATTATAAAAGGGTCTAAAGTAAGAGTTATTTCCCAATGCCAGGGGTTGGCAAACTGTAGCTCATTGTCCAAATCCAATCTGCTGCCTGTCTTTGTAAAGTTGTATCAGAACACAGCTATGCCCATTTGTTTCCGTATTGTTTATGGCTGCTTTTGTGCTACAACTGCTGAGTTGAGAAGTTGTGACAGAGACTGTATGGCTGGCAGAACCTGGAATAATTTACTATCTGGCCTTTTACAGAAAATGTTTGTCGACTCCTGCTCTGTACGCTTGCTCCCTGTATGTAACCACTAATAACTTTCAAGTGTGATAGATGTGTTTTTAGAGGAAGTTCAGGTATAGTCAAATTGAAATTGTCAGAAAGCATGATTTCTTAAACATTGAATTTAATTCTTATTCTTTAACAAATTACACTTCACTTGCTTAATTTTAGAACATTTATAAAAAATGGTTTCTAAAGAGAGAGAACATAACTTTTCCATATGGTAGGTAATTTATTTTCTTAGGATGGTGGAAGAATTGACTTCCTAAAAGTATTAGAAATCATTGATAATAAAAGAGAGGGACCATAAAACTGGAAAACAGCAAAATAAGTGTAGAAACATGAGATACTTGATAAAAAGGGGAAGAAAAAGTGAGAGTGGGAGGAAAAGAAATATATGAGAAAACCTTAGACCAGAGGGAGCCGCTACTGCATTTGACTTTTGATTTACTTTGACTGTCTAGGCTGCCATGGCAGTGAAGGAAATGTTTTTGTAGGTCTCATTGTCTAAACAGTGAGAGCTATACCACTTTATCAGAATAGAGACGTTTTCCAGGGTCTGTTTAGTTAAGTTGGCCATGTGTAAGGCACCAAGCATGGCAGAGTGGATGGAGTTCTCAGTAGCAGTCATGACCAGAAAGGCAGAGATATTTTACATATTGTTCTTTTTCATATAGATTTTCTCTAATTTTTTTTTATGAAAAATTTCAGATTCAGAGCTTATATTCCACAACAATAGCCCTTGGTGCCCTAGACCTTTATGAGCATAACTCAGCACCGTTATGCTGTGTGCAATTGTGCAATTACATTGAGAGCCAATGTTTCTATCTTAAGAATTAGTGTGCATTTTGCAATCTAATTGTTAAGATGGTATTGTTTGGTTTATATTTAATATGATCATGAAATAAAATCGACACTTAGAAGGAAACGTTTATTTTATTTTTTTAATTTGTTTAAAATTTTATTTTATTTTATTTTTTTTTGTGAGGAAGATCAGCCCTGAGCCAACATCCATGCCAGTCCTCCTCTTTTTTGCTGAGGAAGACTGGCCCTGGGCTAACATCTGTGCCCGTCTTCCTCCACTTTATATGGGACGCCGCCACAGCATGGCCTGACAAGCGGTCCATTGGTGCACTCCCGGGATCCGAACCCAGGCCGCCAGCAGCGGAGTGTGCGCACTTAACTGCTGCGCCACAGGGCCAGCCCAGAAACGTTTATTTTATTCTGGGCCTTGAGTGTCCTTAGCAAACTGCTCTGTGCCCTTAGGGTTACATGGTCCCTGGGTTGAGGAGCGGAGAAATCGATTGTTCCGGTGTAAGTTGCTGAGTCCGACTTTGCTGTTATCTTCACTTCCTATCACAAGTCTTGTGTTGCTCAAATTCAGTTGTGTATTAGTATACTAACTATATTACTAGGTCCTCCGAGCATATGCACACAATTTGACCGTTAACGTCTCATTGGATGAGTTGGGAGAGGGGATGGCATGGGAGCAGAAAGAAAGGTATTAATACATATAAAACTACTAGCCCTTCCTTGCCTAAATTGTGAATTACAGATACTGAGCACACTGGGGGTCCTTTTTTTTTTTTTTTTTTTTGCAGCCTTGAAATATGGTCTTCAAAGCAGTGAGTGTGCTTCTCTTATTTGCATGTTATTTTTTTATAGATTGTTGTTCCTGATGCTGGAAAACGTTTTGAAGATAAGAATCCAAGCAATGAATTAAGCCATACTAGTTTAATAGAAAATGAGAAACTTATGTCACTGACAAGCTTGGAAGGTTCTTCTGGTACTGTAAAGTAACTTGTGTTTTCGTAGTCTTTTCTTGCCACTCTACATCTTTCTGCTTCATTGAAAGTAGTTATTATGCCAGCTTTTTGTTTCTTAGGCTTCTCCTTTACCTCCTACTTACCAGCACTCAAGTGGCTACTTCTGTTAAGTGATGGGATTTTTAAAAACTTATTCCTGGGGGCTGGCCCTGTGGCCTAGTGGTTAAGTTTGGCATGCTCTGCTTTGGTGGCCCAGGTTCAGTTCCCTCGCGTGGACCTACACCACTCGTTGGCAGCCATGCTGTGGTGGTGGCCCACATACAAAGTAGAGGAAAATTGGCACAGATGTTAGCTCAGAGCAAATCTTCCTCAAGCAAAAAGAGGAAGATTGGCAACAGATGTTAGCTCAGGGCAAATCTTCTTCAGCAAAGAAAAAAACCAACCACTTATTCCTGTGTATCAATCCTGACGTGATTATGCTCATCCCTCAGTTTAATGTCATGAAGGTACAAAGTAGTCACCTTAGGTGCCACTCAGTATAAAGCACTATGTTAAGAAATTGGGGAACAATGAAATATTTAGCCTCTGTTCTCTAAAAGACTTGCCAAATAAGAAAAGAGATGCATAGCTGAATCTCGGACTATATTGAGTATATCTCAACAGTACCAACTGTGGGGATCATAGGAGAGTGGCATGTTAATTTTGATTGAGAAAAGTATCTGTGAAGCTTTATTGAAAGAGGATGCGATTTTTCCTCTTTCTTGCAAAGGCTTGTCTGTGATATGCCCTGGCTTGTCTGTGATATGCCCTAACATAGACATGGGAGGAGAGGTACAGTTCAGGAAGCGGGAACAGCTTCATCGAAGGCCCAAAGGTTGGGGCATATAGAACATGTTTGGGGAATAGCCAGTGGTTTCGTGTGGCAGATTTATAGCACCTATAGGAGGCTGAATTGGGGGATAAACCCAGAATAGTAGGCAGGGACCAAATTATTCATAGCTTTGAAGGCCAGGCTGATGAGTTGAGTGGGATAAATAGAATCTATAAATTCAGGACAGATTTTGCTGTCAGTGTTTTTAGATATTTTTGGATTTTGGAAGTGTGCATAAGGAATTGTTGACCTTAATTTATACAGATCTTTGTTCTAGTAATCTAGGTTCTTAGAGATGAAATAGCTAAGTCAAAGATTATGAGCATTTTTAAGGCTTTTAATGTTGATTACAAAATTATCCTCTTGAAAAGGCAGTGACAACTTACAATACCATTAGTGATTGAGAGTTGTAATTTTGTCTTGCCCTCGCTGGGCTGGGTGTTAGAACACTGAAAACCACAGTCAGTGTTGTTGAAAACCACAGTCAGTGTTGTTGTATTGGTTTGTTTACAACTTTTTGGTTTTGGTGGTGGTTGAATATTTTTTAGTCATATCTATCAGTGTTCAACTTTGTTATATCTTTTTTCCTTAGTTCCTTCTTTCTCAAGATCAATATTGTTTGAGTTTCATTTTACATTTAATCATTAATTCACCTAGGATTTATTTTTACTTCTCCTATGATAGGCTTAACTATCCTTTTTTGATAGTTAGCCATTTGCCATACCATTTTCTGAATAATCTGCCCTTTTTCTACTTTTTCAGTCATTACTTTAAATCTTGTCCTGTTTTTTCTCCATTTTACCATAGATGATGATATTGATGATGAAGAGTTTTATGATGATCATTTGGAGGCTTATTTTGAACAGCTGGCAATTCCAGGAATGATATATGAAGACCTGGAGGGACAGGAACCTCCAGAAAAAGATTTTAAGTTACCTACAAGTGATCCTAGTCAGGTATCTTCCAGTCTTTATGGTTTTTCAGAAATTTGACATTAGAAAATTATTATTGGTGTCATTGGATATTAACATAAAACTTACACTTTTGGTTTTATTTGTACTCTTGTTTTTACCAGATATAAACTGATGAGAAATACCTTTCTCGTCCTTTCCTGCTTCCTCTTACCTTTCCCCCACATACAGAAAAATTAGTAGTACAGTATTTATATACCCCTTATCCAGATTAACCAATTGGTGACATTTTGCCATCTTGGCATTTTCTTTTCTTTTTTTTTTTTTTTTATAATTTTATTTATTTCTTTCTTTTTCCCCAAAGCCCCAGTAGATAGTTGTATGTCATAGTTTCACATCCTTCTAGTTGCTGTATGTGGGACGCGGCCTCAGCATGGCCGGAGAAGCGGGGCGTCGGTGCGCGCCCGGGATCCGAACCCGGGCCGCCAGCAGCGGAGCGCACGCACTTAATCGCTAAGCCACGGGGCCGGCCCTTGGCATTTTCTTTGTCCCTCCATAAGTTATGTACTTTTTTCCTGGATCATTTGAAAGTAAGTTGCAGATATTATGACATTTCATCCTAATGAAATGTCAGCATTTATTTCCTGTGAATAAGGACATTTTCCTGTGTAATCATAATTCTGTTATCTAACTTTGATACAGTAGTTTAAATTAATATACAGTCCATATTCAAATTTACCCAGTTGTCTCCAAAATGTCCTTTTATTGTTTTTGATCCACGATTTAATCAAGGATTACACTTGCATTTGGTTGTCATGTCTCTTTATTCTTTAAATTTGGAGTAGTTCTTTCATGTCATTGAAAAACTTTTTGCAAAATCTAGGCTCATTGTTTTCTAAAATGACTTAGAAGCTATATATATCTGATTGCTTTTTTCTCTCCTGATTAAACATTTTGGGAAGAATTCAGATTAAAGATTTTTCTCATGAACAGATTAAACATAGGCAATATTGTGTTACTTCTTATTGCATCACATCAGGAGATGTGTAAGTCTTTATGTCCCACTATTGATAATCTTGGTTAATGTGGTATCTGCCAAATAGCTCTTGGTGAAGGTGCCTTTCTTTCCCCCTTCGTTATCAATAAGTAATCTGTGGGATGATACATCAAGGTCATGTGAACATCCTATGCCCCAACAGCCTTTCACGAACTGGCTTTAGTATCACGTTGAGGCCTCTCAGAAACAATTATTACACTGGTGGTTATAATGGTGATTTTTCCAATTCCTTCTATGTTAATTATCAGGCATCCTTCTGTAAAGAAGGCATTCTTTGCTTCCCATGTTTTCCCCCTCAAAATGTTTGTTTTTAATTTAAAAAATTAATGAAGCTAATGTATTCTTTCAACAGGCAAATGAAAATGGTAGCTTAAACTGTAAATCCCAATCAGAAAATAATAGCTCTCTGGTACCCCATGGCTCACACTCTTGGGGAAATTCTGAAACGACCCACAAAGAGTCAGAGGAAGGCCATGTTGTTTGTCTCTCTGGGTCTGGTAAGTATTGAAGTATGATTCCTTTGTTCTTAAATTCTGTTTGACTCCTTTTTTTCCAAAAAATTCATTTCTTTGGTATGATTTGACATATATTAACCTTTCTATCCCCTTAAGGCTTTAAACAGTGTAAAACTACTCAAAAGAGCTTGTAATAATACCTGAGTACATTGTTATTATTAGAAATACTGTAGTCTATATTTCCTGGATTGTGTATTACGAATGATTGTGTTCTATTCAGATGTTGGAGAATTAGAAATGAATTCTCTGTATGGTAGCAGTTTGTCATGTTTACTGTTGCCTCTTACTGATGGTTATTTTCTCTCGGATGCAAATTGATATATTTGTCATATGAATGCTAAGTATTAGGTTTGCATAAAATAATTTGGATAGCAAGAAGCAGTTATTACATTAGATTACTGAAACTTTGCTCCATTAATTTTTTTCCTTATTTTTCAGGTCATTCTGCAGGTACTGGAGATAGTAGAAGGGATGTAGATTTTTCCTCTAATACTTGGAGAATTGAAAAAGAGAAAGAAAGGGCAGAAAGTCTGAAGGGTATTGTTCTGCATCCTGGCAGAGTAAGTTTATATGCATTTTCTTTAAATTTTCTGTGAAAAGGATAACAAGTCTTCTGTATGATATCAGTTGATTTCTGGAAAATATAGAAAACGTATAAAAAAATCCCTACTGATAATGTTTCTGTGTGTGTGTTTGTATCTTTGATATCACTAAGATTATAGTAAATATCCAATTGTATGCATTTTCTTAAGTATTTAATGATGCATTTAGATTTTTCATTTGAAAAGTTCTTTAGCTCAGAGCGAAACATTAAATACAAAAGCAAACTGATCATCTTTAATCTTGCTCAAGCACATTGTTTTCCATTATTTATTTTTTTCTGTTTGTTAATGGCACTCCTTTACTCTTACACTTAAAACTTGGTAGTCGTTTCTGACTTTTACCAATTTTTGTCTTTCTTGTAAAAGTAATGTATGCCTTGGGATTGTATGATGGTTTTTAATTTAGAGGGAGTGGGTGTGCTTGTATATATAAAGAGACAGTTATTTTATCCTCACAGTAATCCTTAGAGTGTATTAAAGCAGCAAGTGATGATGGGATTGTCATTTTAAAGGCAATGAAGCTCAGAAGACCTAAATCCTGTCAGTATGTCCTCAGGACCATGTCTCAGATTTATTCTTTCCTGTTTACTTCTTTACCACTACTCAAGTTCAAGATGCTTACTACCACATGTCTGATTTATTGCCCTATCTGCAGTATTTTTACAATTCTATTATATTTGTCAACACCAGGTTAATCTTGTTCCACTGACTTTTATATATATGTAATGTTCTCTGTCTCTGTGTTTAAAATTAATAATCATTAAAGTGCATTATAATCTGGCCCAGGGTTAATCTGTTTTTCTCTTGCATATTTCTTCTACAAATCCCTGTTCCTACTTTTTTTCTCCCTTCTTTCCTTAATCCAGATCATAATTATCTGCAGTTTTAGGTCAAGTCCTTGGTTACTTTTTAGTAACTCTAGACTACGTTAATTTGTCTGAATTCCTGTTATGGAGGTTGTATTCTACAATATAGTACTTTCTTATACATAGGGATATTTTACTGTCCAGGAGTGGCCTATTCAGCAGCTTCAAGGATTTATTGCTTCTCACTTACATGCAAATACAGTAAAGTACAGTGCCCCTTCCCTCAGGTAACCAGAACAGGTATTCAGAGTTGATGGATTTTTCCTCCTAGGACAGTGCTTTCGACCCTTTGAAACTTAGTAGGAAAATCAAAGAAATACTTAGATAATTTACAGTAAGGCAGAATCCTGGTTACTGAATCTCGTACCTATTGAGAGAAGTCCCCAAGTTCTAATTGAGTTACATTCTAAAAGTTTTTTGAAGTTTGGACGTCTTTCTGTGTTAGTAAAAACATAGTTTCTGATGATCCATTTCTAGTCCATCTTCTAAAAAAGTATTTAATTGAGATAGCCAGGTTCCGTAGGAGCCTTCAGGCTCTCTGATGGCGAAGCCTTGAGGCCCTCAGCAGTGGTTGAAGGAAGGCATTGAGCGTGGAGGGACAGTGAGGATTGGCCTCTGGCAGCCGAGGATTGGGACAGTGTGGAAGGAACACATTCATCAAAGCTTTTTTATTGCATGGATGGGGGGAAATCCCTACCTGTAGGTCAGTCGTAAAACACGTTACGTTAGTTCATGAAATGTCTTATTTTTCTGTGTTTTAAGGTGATGCGATTTGTTTTACCATGAGGTGATAATACTGTGTCCCTGATTTGGCAAGGTCAGCAGCCCATTTTTCTTATTGAATGTTATCTAAAGAACTCCAACCATCTTAAGTAAATTTCTTTCTGTTTTGTTGTAAATTTGCTGTCTATAAGAAATAGACTTTTTTTTCCCCCACCAAACTAATGTAAATTGCGGGAGTTGCAGGAGCATGGGTGCCATCTTGTGGTAAAACTCTCCTTACCTGAAAAGGAAAAAATTGGAAAAAAAAATTTTATCAAGGGGATTTTAGGTATCAACTTCATAGCTGTATGAGTTCTGTATGTATAATTTGGATCATAAGATTTTTGTCTCCTTCACAATTCCTTCATTCTGGTTTTGCTTTTAAAGATATCTTTTATTATCTATTATTACCTGAACGTTTTTCACCTGTTAGAATCTATTATTGTTCTCTCGGCTCTGTTTCTTCAATGGTCAGGAAGTGTTTCCCCCTTCCAGCATTTTCTCCTAATAATAATATAGCTTTATAAGCAATGCCATGAGTTTTGTACCTGGGTGGAGTTTTTTTTTCCCTACTGATACCCACTTTTCCATATTTATTGAAATAATGCTTGCTTTTTTGTGTGTCTCCATTTTTCATGTTTTAAATATATTTTTAATTGTGGTAAAATGTATGTAACATAAAATTTACCATTTTAACCATTTTTAAGTATACTTCAGTAGTGTTAAGAACATTTGCATTGTGCAACCAATCTCCAGAATTCTTCTTCTTGCAAAACTGAAACTCTGTACCCATCAAACAACTCCCTATTCCTACCTCCCTCAGCCTGTGGCAACTGCTCTTCTATCTTCTGTCTCTATGAATTTGGCTACTCTAGATGACCTCATATAAGTGGAATCATACAATATTTGTCTTTTTGTGAGTGGCTTTTTTCAGTTAGCATACTGTCCTCAAGGTTCATACATGTTACAGCATGTTTCAGAATTTGGTTCATCCATGTTAGAGCATGTTTCAGAATTTCCTTCCTTTCTAAGGCTGAATAATACTGCATTGTATGTATATACTACATTTTGTTTATCGATTCATTTGTCAGCAGACACTTGGGTTGCTTCCACCTTTTGGCAATTGTGAATAATGCTGCTATGAACATGAGTGTACAAATATCTCTTTAAGACCCTACTTTCAATCATTATGAGTATATACCCAGAAGTGAAATTGCTGGATCATATGGTAATTCTATTTAAAAATTTTTGGGAACCACCGTACTGTTTTCCATAGATGCTGCATCATTTTACATTCTCACTAGCAATGCATGAGGGTTTCTCCTGATCCTCCACATCCATGCATATGTATGTAATACATTACTTAGTTTTAGTTTTTGAACTTTATACCAAGGGCATTATTTTATATACTGTCTTCCGTGATTGTCTTATTTCACTCAGTATTACTAAGATTATCCGTATGGTTGCATGTAACTGTAGTTCTTTTAGTTTCCTTAGTGTGTCATACTCCATTGTGGCTGTTGCATTTACCTTTATTTCTAGATAGTATGTAATTCCCCTTTATGTTTCCTCGTGGAGTCAATGAATGGTATTTAGTAGTTTATTTCTAATTTCCAAGTACTTAAGACTTTCTAAAATTACTTTTTTATATACCACATAATGTTTATTACTTTAATCATTCATAAGTATACAGTTCAGTGCATTAAATACATTCACAGTGCTGTGTAATCATCACCAGAATCCATACCCAAAACTTTTTCATATTCCACAACAAAAACTGTACCCATGAAACAATAACTTCCCTTTCCCCTCAAGACCTTGATAACCTCTGTTCTACTTTCTTTCTCTATAAATTTGCCTGTTTTAGGTACCTCATATAAGTGGAATCATACAATATTTGTTGTGTGTCTGACTTATTTCACTAAGTATGATGTTTTCAAGGTTCACTCATGTAGCATATATAAAAATTTCATTCCTTTTAATGGCTGAATAATATTCCATTGTAGGTATATACCACATTTTATTTATCTATTCATCTGTCAATAAACACTTGGTTTATTTCCACCTGTGGCTATTGTGAATAATGCGGCTGTGAGCATTGGTGTTCAAATATCTGTTCTAATCCCTGCTTTCAGTTCTTTTGGATATATACCTAGGAGTGGAACTGATGAGTCATATGGTGGTTGGTTCTATGTTTAACTTTTTGAGGAACTACCATACTGTTTTCCATAGTGTTCCACCAGCAATACACGAGGGCTCCAGTTTCTCTACATCCTATTCAACCCTTAGATTTTCTCTTTTTTTGATTATAGCCATCCTGATGAGTGTGAACTGGAATCTCGTTGTGGTTTTGATTTGTGTTTCCCTAATAACTAATGATGTTGAGCATCTTTTCCTGTGCTTATCAGCCATTTCTATATCCTCTTTGGAGAAATGTCGTTTAAGTCCTTAACCCATTTTTCACTTGGGTTATTTTTTTGTTGTTGAGTTGTAGAAATTCTTTGTATCATCTGTATATTAATCCAATATCAGATATATGATTTGTAAATATTTTTTTCCATCTATAGGTTGTCTTTTACTTTCTTGATAGTATCCTTTGATGCTCAGAAGTCCTTAGTGTTTATGTAATGTGATCTATTTTGCTTTGGTTGCCTGTGCTTTTGGTGTCATATCCATGAAATTGTTGCCAAATTCAGTGTCACGAAGATTTTCCTGTGTTTTCTTCTAAGAGTTTGTTTTTTATAGTTTTAGCTCTCACATTTAGGTCATTGACGGTTTTAAGTTAATTTTCATATATGGTGTAAGGTAAGGATTCAACTTCTTTCTTTACAGGTGGATATTCATTTTTTTCAGCACCATTTGTTGAAAAGACTGTCCTGTCCCCATTCCATTGGTTTATATGTCTGTCTTTATGCCATTACCAAACTGTTTTAATTATTGTAGCTTAAAAGTAAGTTTCAAAGTCAGGAATTGTTCGTCCTCCAACTTTGATCTTCTTTTTCTAGATTGTTTTGGCTCTCTGGGCCTCCTTGCTATTCCATGTAAATTTAAGGCTCGGCTTTTCCCTTTCTATGGAAAAGGCTGTTGGAAGTTTGATAGGGATTGCATTGACTCTGTATAGATTGGTTTGGGTAGTATTGACATCTTAACAATGTGAGGTCTTCCTGTCCAGGAACACAGGATATCTTTCCATTTAGGTCTTTTTTAATTTCTTTCAGCAATGTTTCGTAGTTTTCAGTGTGCCAGTATTTCACTTCCTTAATTAGATTCATTCCTAAGTATCTTATTGTTTTAGATTCTATTGTAAATAGAATTGCTTTCTTAATTTCCTTTTTTGATTGTTCATTACTAGTGTATAGAAAAATAACTGATTTTTGTGTTGATCTTGTACCCTGCAACTTTGCTGAATTCATTTATTAGCTGTAGTAGCTTTCTTTTGGATTCTTTGGAATGTTCTGTATATATGAGCATGTCATTTCTTTTTCTTGTCTAATAGCTCTGGCTAGAACTTCCAGTACAATGTTGAATAGCAGCAGTGAAAGCAAGCATCTTTGTCTTATTCCTGATCAAATGAGGAAAGCTTTCAGTCTTTCACCATTCAGTATGATGTTAGCTGTGGGTTTTAAAAAATATGTTTCATCAAGTTGAAGAATTTTTCCTCTGTTCCTAGTTTTCTGAGAGTTGCTATTATGAAAGGGTCTTGGATTTTGTCATATGCCTTTTTTGCATCAGTTAAGATGATCATGTGGTTTTTCCCCTTTGTTGTATTAATGTGTATTACACATTAATTGTCTTTCTTGATTGATTGATTTTCTTAAGTTGAATCACCCTTACTCTCTTAGGATACATCCCACTTGGTTATGGTGAATAATCTTTTCATATGCAGTTGGACTTAATTTGCTAATATTTTTAAAAATCTAGATGTATAAGGTATAATGGGTTTTAATTTTCCTGTGATGTCTTTCTCTGGCTTTGGTATCAGTCATTGGCCTCATAGAGTGAGTTAGGAAATGTTTCTTCATCTTTCGTTTTTTGAAAGAGTTTTAGAAGGATTGGTGTTAATTCTTCTTTAAATGATTGATAGAATTCCCTGGTGAAGCCATCTGGTCTAGGCATTTTCTTTGTTAGGAGGGGTTTGATTACTGATTCAATCTCTACTTGTTATAGTTCTGTTGAGTTTTTCTATTTTTTAGTCAGTTTAGGTGATTTGGGTGTTCAAAGAATTTGTCCATTTCTTGTTGGTTATCTAATTTGTTGGCCTACAGTTGTTCATAGTGTTGTCTTATAATCCTATCTCTGTCAGGTCGGTGGTAACGTCCCTACTTTTCCTTTCTGATTTTAGTTATTTGCGTCTCTTCTCTTTGCTGGCTAAAAGTTTGTCAATTTTGCTGATCTTCTCAAACAACCAACTTTTGGTTTCATTGATTTTTCTCTATTGTTTTTCTATTCTCTATTTTGTTTATTTTCACTCTAATCTTTAGTATTTCCTTCCTTTGCTAACTCTGGGTTTAGTTTGCTCTTCTTTTTTAGTTCCTTAGGGTATAAAGTTAGGTTATTGATTTGAGATTTATCTTCTTTTTTAATGTAGGCATTGATAGCTGTTCCCTAAGACCAGTGCTTTCACTGCATCCAGTAAGTTTTGGTATGCTTTATTTGGTTTTCTTTCATCTTTATAGGTATTTTCCTAATTTCTTTTGTCATTTCTGTTTCACCCATTGGTTGTTTAAAAGTGTATTGTTTAATTTGTACATTTTGTGAATTTTCCAGTTTTTCTTTTTTTTTAAATTTCTAACTTCATCCTGTTGTGATTTGGAGAAGATACTTTGTATGATCTCTATCTTTTTATATATCTGTTGAGACTTGTTTTGTGGCTTATCATATGGTCTATCCTGGAGAAATTCACATGTGCCCTTGAGGAATGTGTGTTCTGTTATTGAGTGGAGTATTCTGTGTATGTCTTTTACATCTCATTGGTTTATTTTGTTGTTCAAGTTCTCTGTTTTCTTACTTATCTTCTGACTGCTTGTTCTATGCATAATTGAACGTGGAGTATTAAAGTCTCCAACCAGTATGGTAGAACTGGCTATTTCTCCCTTGAGTTCTGTCAGTTTTAGCCTCATATATTTTGAGAGTCTGTTATTAGGTGTGTAAATGTTTATAATTATTATATCTTCTTGCTATATCAAAGTTTTTATTAATATATAATGTCCTTTTTTTGTCTCTTGTAACCTTTTTTTGATTTAAATCTACTTTATCTGATGTTATAGCCACCCCAGCTTTCTTTTGGTTACTATTTGCATGGAATATCTTCTTCCATCCTTTCACTTTCAACCTATTTGCATCTTCGGATCTAAAGTGAGTCTCTTGAGACAGCATATAGTTGGATTATGTGTTTTTATCCATTCTGCCAAACTCTGTCTTTTGATTGGAGAGTTTAAGCTATTAACATTTAAAGTAATTACCAATAAGGAGGAACTTTTGCCATTTTGCTATGTGTATTCTCTATGCATTATAGCTTTTTTTATCCTTCATTTCTTCCATTGCTGCCGACTTTTGTGTTTAATTAATTTTATGTAGAAAACATTTTGATTGTTTTCTCATTTCCTTTTGTGTATACTTGTAACTGTTTTCTTTGTGGTTACTGTGGGTATTACGTTTAATATCCTAAAGTTATTACATTCTAATTTGAATTTATACCAACTTAACTTCGATCATATATAAAATCTTTCCTCCTGTATAGCTCCATCCTCCCCCTCTTTTGGTAATGATGTCACAGATTACATCTTTATACATTGTGTGCCCAATAACATAGATTAGGAATTTTTAAAATACATTTGTTTTTTAAATCATGTAGAAAATTAAAAGTGGAGTTACAAATCAAAAGTTATGATAATACTAGCTTTTATAATTGCCCATGTATTTACCTTTCCTGGAGATCTTTTTGTCTTCATATGGCTTTGAGTTACTGTCTAGTGTCCTTTCATTTTAACCTGAAAGACTGCCTTTAGCATTTCTTACAGGGCAGCTTTCATGAAAAAGAACTCCCTCAGCTTTTGTTTATCTGGGAATGTCTTAATTTTTCCCTCATTTTTTTTTTTGTGGGAGATTAGTGCTGAGCTAATATCTGTTGCCAATCTTCCTCCTTTTTTTCCTCCCCAAAGCCCCAGTAGATAGTTGTATGTCACAGTTGTACATCCTTCTAGTTGCTCTATGTGGGATGCCACCTCAGCATGGCTTGATGAGCGGTGAGTAGGTCCGCACCCAGGATCTGAACTCGCGAACCCTGGGCTGCTGAAGCAGAGTGTGCGAACTTAACGACTATGCCACTGGGTCGGCCCCTTTCCCCTCATTTTTGAAGGACAGTTTTACCACATACAGGATTCGTGGTTGACAGGTTTTTTTCCACCTCTCAGCACTTTGAATATATCAACCTACTGCCTTCTGGCCTCCAAAGTTTCTGATGAGAAATCTGCTGGGTATCTTACTGAGGATTCCTTGTATGTGACAAGTAGCTTCTCTCTTGCTGTCTTCAAGATTCTCTTTGTCTTTTGACAGTTTGATTATCATGTCTTGGTATAGGTTTCTTTGAATTTATCCCATTTGGAGTTTGTTGAGCTTCTTGGGTGTTTATATTCGTGTCTTTCATCAAGTTTCGGGAAATTTTCAGCCATTATTTCTTCAGATATTCTTTCTTCCCCTTTCTCTTTCCTGTGATTCCCACAATACGTTGTTGGTCCGTTTGATGGTATCCCACAGGTCCCTTAGGCTCAATTCAGTTTTCTTAAGACTCAGTAATTTCAGTTGACCTATCTTCAGGTTTGCCGAACCTTTATTCTGCTTGCTCAGATCTGCTTTTGAACCCCTCTAATTAATTTTTCATTTTAGTTATTGTACTTTTTAGTTTCAGAATTTCTTTTTGGTTCCTTTTTATAATTATCTTTATTGATATTTTCATTTTGTACATAGATTATTTTCCTATTTCTCCATGTCTTCCTTTAGCTCTGTGAGCATCTTTAAGACAGTTGTTTTAAAGTCTTTGTCTAGTAATTCTGATTCCTTGTGTATATTTTCTGTTGATTTACTTTTTTCCTTTTGATGTACCATGCTTTCCTGTTTTTTTGTACGCCTGGTGATTTTTGGGTTGCAAATAAGACATTTGAATCTTACAGTGTGATAACCCTGGAAATAAGATTTTCCCTTTTCTCTAGGGCTTACTTTTATTTAATTTTTGTAGAGTGTGTCTATGCAGAGATCAGCCTGAGGTGAAAGCTTAAGGTTTTACCGGTCTTCTCTGAGCCTGTATTTTTCCCTGGGTGTCTGCAGTGGTTCTCTTAATTCTCTTCTATAGATGGTTGTTTTTGAATGTCCAAAGAAACAGATGTGACTGCTTTAAATATGCTGGAGGCCATTTTAGCTGGTGAGGGTTGAAACAATGGTGGCCAGCCTCTGTGCCTACAGCTCTGTGATCAGAAGCAGCAGTCTGCAGTCACAACACAGAAACCTGATAAATGGAGGCAAAATCCTTATTGCCTCCCTGGCTCCAGCAACCCATACTAAAAATGCGGATTGCCTTCCCACAGTTGCTTGCTTTGGGATTAGGGGGTGGGGGATGTGTAGCCACTATCATCCTGAAGCCTGAAAGTGACTGGCATTAACTGTAATTTACCAGCCAAGTTTTTTCTCTGGTAGCTGTAAGTGGTCAAATAGTCTCCAGAGTTCCAAAATAATTATAGTCACGGGCTGAATAATGACATTTCGGTCAACAATGGACCACATATATGATGGTGGTCCCATAAGATTAGTACCATATAGCCTAGGTGTGTAGTAGGCTATACCATCTAGGTTTGTGTAAGTACATGTTATGATGTTCGCACAATGACGAAATCTCCCCATGACACACTTTTTAGAACATATCTGTGTTGTTAAGTAACACATGACTGTATTTCAGAGGTTTTTGCCAGTACGGTACCGTCATTGTCTAGGTGGAAAGACAGATTCCTGGTGCTTTGTCCTCTGCCATCTTCCCTTGCATCACTCCTTGTTACCTTACTTTTTATTTTTGACTTTGTAGGATTATAATCAGAATTTGACCTGAAAAATCTAACCCTTCTGAATGTTTTAGGTAAAGTGTATATTTATATATGTATTTCATGGACATAAAAAAAATGAAAACTAAATGCTTTTTTTGAGGAATGTTTAGCTATTTGTTCAGGCTATTTATTACATTATTCAGTTTCTCTATGATCACTCTTATTTTTATCTACTAAATGTATCAATTCTAGAAAAGATAAATCAAAGTCTCCAATTTTAATTGAATTTTTGTGAAATTATTTTTTTTGCACCTCAAAGGTTTTTTTCTTTATATACTTCTCTGCTATGTTTAATGCATACAAGATTATGGTTGTTATAACCTTGTTTATAAGATTATACCTTTTTAGTAATAGTGCCCTTCTTTTGTCCTGTGCTTTTAACCTTAAATTCTCCTTTGTATGATATTAGTATTGATACCCTTGCTTTTATTTTGTATATGCTTGTTATCTTCTTTTCCATCCATTTTTAAAAATTTTTCTTTATCATTTGTTTAGAGAGTTTCTTATAAATAGCATGTAGCTAGGTTTTCTTTTTTAATGTAATCAGATAATCTGTTTTTTTAATGAGCTAGTTAATCCTTTAATAGTATAATTATTAATGTTCTTGATTTTATTTTTATGTTTTACTTCATTTATTATTTATTTTACATTGTTTTTATCATTTTCAAATTTTTTATTGCGCTGTTCATCCCTGTCTCACTTTCTCTCCCTCCCCAGTTTTTCTTCCTTGTTTATTTGGAAGTTCTGTTATCATTTTCCATTGATTTTAAAATACAGCTTTTTTTATATTTTAATGTTTCTGAAATCATGTGTCTTACAGTTACTGATATGTCACAGTTTAATGTTTTCTTTCATAATGGCACATACAATAATGGCAAATCTTAAAATAGCATCCTTCATAGAATCTAACCATTTATTTTTCCATTCTTAGAGGGCAAACTTTCTTTTCCCTAATTTATTATTGAACAAATTTCTCAGCTATTATTTGAGACAATACCAGCACATTCCCACCAGGGTGCTTTGTTGCCTCTGTTTCCCTTAGAATCTAATAAGATGGGACTTTCAAATACTTTCATTACCTCCTCTCAAAACCCCACCTCCTAAGAGACCTTTGAATTGCTTTTCTTTTTTTTTTTTTCTTCACATTTCCTAACTCTTAAGCTTTGCTAAGAGAGTTATACTGTCAAAGTGTAAACAAAGACCTTTTTTTGTGTTTAGGTTTAAAAACTGTCAGAGCAGCTCCATTCTTTTCTTTTGTTTGTTTTTTCTCTCTTTCTTCTTTTTTTCTTTTTTTTTTTTTTTACACACCCTTGTGTTGAGGGCTGTCTTTAAATAGATTGCAGCAAGGGACCCAGA
The DNA here is from genome assembly GCF_020826845.1 of Diceros bicornis minor. Classification (NCBI taxonomy): domain Eukaryota; kingdom Metazoa; phylum Chordata; class Mammalia; order Perissodactyla; family Rhinocerotidae; genus Diceros; species Diceros bicornis. The sequence continues at coordinate 10,532,289 of NC_080755.1, read as the reverse complement.
AGCAGGTCATCTACAAATGGTTGAGCACCAGGTTTCCCACAAACGAGGCATTGTCTGTGGGGCGAGAGACTAGCTATCCGTGGCTCTGCACTGCTGTCATATTGTTCCACCTGGGTGTGATTCTTACTTAGAGGCATTCAGTCATAATCCCACAGATAGTAGCTTTGCCACCATTGGCTTCTTGGCCAAGCACATAAAGGGTTCAAGCATACTTTATCAAAGAGTACAGTGACTCCAGAGACCGTCATCACCTGGCTGCGTTCTTTATTCAGGATTGTTTTAAGTTGCTTTACTGAGGAGAGAGCTAGTTTCCCAGATTCTGGTTCTTTTTAATCCTTGCTTGTATCATATATGAAAAATAATTATCTAGTTTTAAATGGTATTTCTTTGTCTCTCTTGTCTTTTTTTAAATTGGGCTATTCATATTTTAACTATTGTTTTTATAAGTTTCAATGTTAAGGTGATATTTTGATCCTTACACATTTTATTAATTTATTTAATTTTTTGGCTCAAACCACAGAAATTTATTTTCTCACAGTTCTGGAGAAATCCGAAATCAAGGCTTTGGCAGGGTTGTTTTCTCCTTAGGCTTCTCTTCTTGGCTTGTAGATGGCCGTCTTCTCCCTATGTCTTCCCGTGGTCTTCCCTCTGCTGATTCTTATGTGTTTTACGCTTTAGTGTTTGTGTTAGTTTCCTAGGGCTGCCGGAACAAATTACCAAAATTTTGCTTGCTTAAAACAACAGAAATTTATTCTCACTGTTCTAGAGGCCGAAAGTCTGAAATCAAGATGTTGGAAGGGCTAACCTCCCTCCAAAGGCTCCTTCCTTGCTTTTTCCAGCTTCTAGTGGCTTCTGGTGTTCCTTAGCTGTGGCAGCATCACTCCAGTACCTGCTTTCATCTTCATGTGGCCTTTCCCACTCTGTCTCTGTGTCCCTCTGAGATCTTCCTCTCCTTTCTCGTATGAGGACACTACTCACCGGGTTTAAGGCCGATCTTAAATCTAAGATGATCTCATCTCAAAATCCTTAACTTAATTACATCTACAAAGACCCTGTTTCTGAATAAGAGCATAATGTACAGGTACCTGGGGTTTAGACTTGGACATATCCTTTTTTGGGAGACACAATTTAACCCACGAGAGTGTTACACTTAGAAGATGTTATCTGCTGAATAGAAAATGATCCATCTGTATTTTTCTCTGGGTACTTTTACATCTAAATCTTTAAGCCATCTGGAATTAATTTTGATATAAGGTAGAGATGTAAGTTTAATTTTTGAACAACATTGTTGGAAAATTAACCAGTTAATAAATGGTGGCACTAGGATTTAAACCTATGACTTTATTTCAAACCCAGCATCTTTTCTTTTATACAGAACTACCTCCTTTTAGTATTTTAACTTTAAAAAACTTTGCCTATGAGGCTGTTTTTGTCATCCTACATCTTACGACAGAAAAGACTGCTCTTATAGGCTTTATTGGCACTTGAGGTAATGGTGGTAGCTGAATATCTAAAAAGAGTATTGTAGGCACTTGAGCTTTCCTTTTTAGTAGTAGTTATTCTAGGAAAGAATGAGACATGCCATTTGGGAAAGAATGTTGGAGGGCATGGTTTTGAGGCACTGGCTTAATTTGCCATGTCTAATGCAATAGTTATTGGACTCCTCAGGGACCCCATTTGTACTATTTTCTATTTTACTCTTATTAAAATATATTAATATCTGTTTTCAAGGGCTGTTATTCATATTTTATAAGGCTGGTCAGAGTAATGGGCTTACCATCCTTGTAGAGACTTTTAGTAATAATTATAAAAGTTAAACTGACATTTCTAACATTCTGTAATGTAGTGAACACGTCGAACCCACTTTGGTATCTGAATCTGTTGATGTATGTTTGCCATGACCACATTATGAATTTTGGTTTTGGTAAATTGCTTAACATTGGTTCATATATATTCTGGAAGAATACAGTGAATACTGTATAGTCTGTTCCTTTACATAATAAACATTTTATGTCAACTACATAGTTTTTTTCCCATAAAATTTTGGAATGAGTTATGAAAAACAAAACTTACTGCTGCTCTGTTGTTGCTTTTTAAAGGAAAGCACAAGAGAAGTTCTGGTGAAGACTATCAGCGCTACTAATGCAAAACTTAACCCTGTTTATTTTCATGATATAAATGCCAATAAAGGTGATTTTGACTCAATGGACACTTTAAAGCTGGAGGCAGGGTCTCCTCATCAAAATAAGCCTTTGACATCAGATTCAGAAACAGTTTTGCCTGTGGATAGATGTTTAGACACTGAGACTCCCGAAGTGTCCATTCAAGAAAATGTGGACGTAGAATCTTTGAAGCCTGTTAGTGACAATGGATTTAATTCCACTGATATTCTTCGGCTACCAACTAGCGAAAGGCGAACACGTGAATGTTACAACTCTATTCCAAAGAGTAAAGATGGTAAGTGGGCTTTTTTTTTTTAATAAAAGTAAAGAAATATATAAAATGTTTATATATTGGGAGTAGAATATATTTCCAAATGGACCTTGCCTAGTTTTTCATATTAAAATATTTAAGTGTTTTATAGATGAAAAAATGGTATCTCTATTCATAGATCTAGTGGAAATGTACCTTTCTTAAGTCTTAGTCTTCTTTTCCTTTGTCCCTCATTCTCCATTATAGACTTTTACTGTGATTTAGGCTGGCTTGTCCACCATCAGAGAGGTGCTTTTGGGGAAATGGATTTCATTTCTCTAACTAGATTTGGGCAGATTTTAGTACTGTTGATAACTAAGATAAGTCAAGTAAATAAAGTTATTTAAGAATATTATATCATTTTATTTGTTGCATGTGTCATTGGATATTTTTGGAATTTTATTTTTTAGAAATGGATCTACCACAGAGTGTAGTCTATCAAAATGAAGAGGGCAGATGGGTCACTGACCTTGCCTATTATACATCTTTTAATAAAGAACAAGATTTAAACATGTCTCTGACTGATGAGATGAATGAAGACTTCAGATCTGGTTGTAAGTGTATTGATAACCACTTCATTATACCATTTTCATTGTTTCTGATGGTGTTCTGAGATTACTTTGTATATGTTGGTTAGCCACATAAAATCCCTTTTGGAATATATAATACTTAGGCTCTTCACTTGTTTTTATAGGAACAAAGGCTTGAGTTAGTCAGTGCTAATCATTGCAGAATGAGCTGAGCCTTTTCCTTAAGCAAGTCAGACTAGCACTCTTTTACTTCAGTTTAGAACCTTCATATTGTAGAGTTGGAAGACAGCTTAGGCTTTCCTTTCTCACTTTTTAAATTCTGTCTTGAACAAAAGAAGTATTCTGATAAATGAGCAATTACAAAAGCCAGTCCATTTTGGAGAAAAAGCTAGGAAATGTGGTAGAAATGATGGGAGAAAAGTGATGAGAAAGATGAATGAAATCTCAAAGGATGAGAGTGTTAGGAACATCAGTTAGGTTTGTTGATTAGCAGAATCTGTGATGGTGAAAGGAACAACTGGGTTAGGTTGCAGAATGCACGACATTTTGAGCCTTAGTCTGTGGAGATGTTGCTGTGCCACGGAGGCCTCCAGTACCTGAGCACCTCGAAACCTGAGATGAGGAAAGGCATCCAGTGGCCTGTCAAGCCCAGTCTTATTTTTAGTAGGCTCAGAAGGTGCCAGAGGAAGAAGTTATTCTAATTGCTGCTTGTACTAAGCTCCTCCTAAATGTCTAATGATGTGAAAGTACAGAGATAAATAAGGCGTTTTTCCAGCCCTTAAGAAACTATCAGACAAGAATACAAAACAGCCATCAGCATCATAAGAGACACAAACCAAACGCTTTTGGAATTTAGGGGAGAGAGAATTTTTGCATGAGTGGTTAGCAGAGGATTTCACATACGAGGTGGCTTTTGAGGTGGAGTTTTAACAGGTGAATATTTGGGGGCATGAGAAATTCCAAAGGGATGGAAAACCCAGTGAGAGAGAATGAGATGAGAAAGCATGGGCATGTTTTGAGAATGGAAAATAGTCCAATGTGGCTGGCATTTATGGTAAGATATGAGAAGGGGAGAGTAATGAGAGATGAAGAGATGAAGCTGGAGGGGTAAAGTGGGGCCAGGGAGTGGGTAGAGCTTTGACTACCATGGCAAAGAGTTGAGGCTTGTTTGGTAAGCAATAGGGAGCCACTGAAGACTTGCTTGTCCAACTTGCTTTTGTGAGACTTATTCTGGCAATGGTGGTCAGTTGAGTGGGAGACTCCTTAGGATGTTGTAAGTGTCACAGTGAGAATGAAAAGAAAGTAGCTAATGAAAGATACGGAGGTAAAATGGTTACGATTTGGTGACTGGATTTTAGGGGATATTAGGCAAGAACATTGAGGTTTGTGGTCTGAGTTGTTTGAGAAAATAGCAGTACCCTTAACTGAGATGGGGAAAATCAGAAGTAGAATTTTGGATGATTGTGGTTTGAGGTGGGGATAGTCAGTAGTTGGAAATATGAGTCAGAAATTGGAGGGGGGCCAGCCCCGTGGCTTGGCGGTTAAGTGCGTGTGCTCCGCTACTGGCGGCCTGGGTTCGCATCCTGGGTGCGCACCGATGCACCGCTTCTCCGGCCACGCTGAGGCGGTGTCCCACATACAGCAACTAGAAGGATGTGCAACTATGACATATAACTATCTACTGGGGCTTTGGGGAAAAAAAGGAGGAGGATTGGCAACAGATGTTAGCTCAGAGCCGGTCTTCCTCAGCAAAAAGAGGAGGATTAGCATGGATGTTAGCGCAGGGCTGATCTTTCTCACAAAAAAAAAAAAAAAGAAGAAAGATATTGGAGGTTAAGTTACAGTTAGAGCTTGCTCAAGATATCTTGATTTACAAAGGATGAGAGTGCAGACTGGACAGTGGATATTTGACTTTTACATTTAAAAAGTCAGTGCTCATGGAATTCTCATGTGTTGCTGGTGGGAGTGTAAATTGATACAACCATTTTGGAAACTTGTTTGACAGTGTCTTGTGAAGGTGAACTTCAAGATCTTCATACTTTATGACCCAGTAATTCTACACCTGAGTATATACCCAGTATATAGAGTCTATATATTCACTAAAAGACAAAGACTAAAATGTTTATTGCAGTACTACATGTATTAGCCCCAAACTAGAAACTCCCAAATTCCCATTAACAATGGAATGGATTGTGTGAAACTCCCGAATTCCCATTAGCAGTGGAATGGATTGTGTTTATTCATACACTGGAATGCTATGTAGCAATGGGAATGAATGATGTGTAGCTACTTGCAACAACATGGGTGAATTTCACAAATACGTCGAATGAAATAAGGCTGACTAAGAAAACATACTATATAATTCTGTTTATTTAGAATTACATATATGTTTAAATTCTGTACAGTCAAACATCCCCTGCCCTGTGGAGTAAGAAGTAATGATAGTGGTTACCCTTGGGCCGGCATGTGGTGACAGGAAGGAAGCTTGAGGGGCTTTTTGGGTGTTGGCAGTGTTCTGTTTCTTGATCTGGGGTGTTGATGTGGCTATACAAATGTGTTCAGATTGTGAAAATTCATTGAGTTGTATACTTATATATACTTTTCATGTGTATATTAAGCTTTGGTAAGACGTTTTTAAAAATTAGTGATCAAACTGAGAAAAAAGAATTGCAATTTGTATTACAGATTACGGGCTTGTTTCTCTAGTATGTAAATAGTTCTAATAAATGATAAGAAAAAGACCAACTACTCAGTATAGAAGTGGACAAAGGATGTAAACAGACAATTTATAGAAAAAGGAATAAAAATGGTTGTTAAATATGCAAAAAAAGTTCATTCTTACTCACGGAAAGAAATGCAAAGTAAAACCACCTTGTGATACTATTTTTCTGTTATTTCATTGTCAGTGATTCAAACGTTTGGTGATAAAACTGTGTTGGCAAGAGTATGAGGGAAACAGGTATTGTAGTACTTTATAGGCACAGCCTCTAGGTAGAGCAGTATTGCAGCATCAAGCAAAACTAAAAATGCACATACCTTTTTTTTTATTGCGGTAACATTGGTTTATAACATTATATAAATTTCGGGTGCATCTTTATATTTCGATTTCTGTGTAGATTACATCATGTTCACCACCCAAAGACTAATTACAATCCGTCACCATACGTATGTGCCTAATCACCCCTTTCGCCCTCTTCCATCCACTCTGGTAACCCCCAGTTAAATCTCTGCCTCTGTGTGTTTGTTTTTCTTGTTGTTATCTTCTGCTTATGAGCGAGATCATATGGTGTTTGACTTTCTCCCTCTGACTTATTTCACTTAGCATAATATCCTCAAGGTCCATGTGCGTTGTCACAAATAGCCAGATTTCATCCTTTTTAATGGCTGAGTAGTATTCCATTGTGTATATATACCACATCATCTTTATCTGTTCGTCCCTGATGGACACCTAGGTTGCTTCCAAGTCTTGGCTATTGTGAATAGTGCTGCAATGAACATAAGGGTGCATATATCTTTACGCATCTGTGTTTTCATGTTCTTTGAATAAATACCCATTAGTATTAGTGGGATAGCTGGATAGTATGGTATTTCTATTCTTAATTTTTTGAGGAATCTTGATACTGTTTTTCATAGAGGCTGTACCAGTTTGCACTCCCACCAGCAGTGTATGAGAGTTCCATTGTCTCCACATCCTCTCCAACACTTATTTCCTGTCTTGTTAAGTATAGCCGTTCTCATGGGTGTGAGATGATCTCATTGTAGTTGTGGTTTGCATTTCCCCGATACTTAGTAATGTTGAACATCTTTTCTTGTGCCTTTTGGCCATCAGTATATCTTCTTTGGAGAAAAGTCTGTTCAGATCTGTTGCCTGTTTTTTAATAGGATTGTTAGTTTTTTTGTTGTCGAGATGTATGAGTTCTTTCTGTATTTTGGCTATTAACCCCTTATCAGATATGTGGTTTGCAAATATCTTCTCCCAATTGTTAGGTTGTCTTTTCGTTTTGTTGATGGTTTCCTTTGCTGTGCAGAAGATTCTTAGCTTGACGTAGTCCCAATTGTTTACTTTTTCTATTGTTTCTCTTGCCCGGTTAGACATGTTACTTCAAAATATGCTGCTAAGACTGATGTCAAAGAGTGTACTGCCTATGTTTTCTTCTAGAAGTTTCATGGTTTCAGGTCTTACATTCAAGTCTTTAATCCATTTTGAGTTAATTTTTTGTGTATGGTATAAGATAATAGTCTACTTTCATTCTTTTGCATATGGTTGTCCAGTTTTCCCAGCACCACTTATTGAAGAGACTTTCCTTTCTCCATTGTATGTTCTTGGCTCCCTTGTTGAAAATTAGCTGTCCATAGATGTATGGGTTTATTTCTGGGCTCTCGATTCTGTTCCATTGATCTGTGTGTCTGTTTTTGTGCCAGTGCCATGCTGTTTTGATTACTATACCTTTGTAGTATATTTTGAAATCAGGGAGTGTGATACCTCCAGCTTTGTTCTTTTTTCTCAGGATTCCTTTTGCTACTCGGGGTCTTTTGTTGTGCCACATAAATTTTAGGATTTTTTGTTCTATTTCTGTGAAAAATGTCATTGGAACTTTGATAGGGATTGCATTGAATCTGTAGATTGCTTTAGCAAGTATGGACATCTTAACTATGTTAATTCTTCCTTTCCAAGAGCATAGAATACCTTTCCATTTCTTTGTGTCTTCTGTTTCTTTCAACAGTGTTTTATAGTTTTTGGTATATGAGTCTTTCACCTCCTTGGTTAAGTTTATTCCTAGATATTTTATTCTTTTTGTTGTAATTGTTACTGGGATTGTGTTCTTAATTTCTCTTTCTGCTACTTCATTGTTAGTGTATAGAAACACAACTGATTTTTGCATGTTGATTTTGTATCCTGCAAGTTTAACATATTCATTTATTATTTCTAAAAGTTTTTTGGTGGATTCTTAGGGTTTTCTATATATAAAATCATGTCATCTGCAAATGGTGACAGTTTCACTTCTTCCTTTCTGATTTGGGTTCCTTTTATTTCTTTTTCTTGCCTGATTGCTCTGGCTAGGACTTCCAATACTGTGTTAAATAAGATTGGCAAAAGTGGGCATCCTTGTCTGGTTCCTGTTCTTAGAGGGGTAGCTTTCAGTTTTTCTCCATTGAGAATGATATTAGCTGTGGGTTTGTCATATATGGCCTTTATTATGTTGAGGTACTTTCCTTCTATACCCATTTTATTCAGAGGTTTTATCATAAATGGATGCTGTATCTTGTCAAATGCTTTCTCTGCATCTATTGAGATGATCATGTGATTTTTATTCTTCATTTTGTTAATGTGGTTGGTGTATCGTGTTGATTGATTTGCAGATGTTGAACCATCCCTGCATCCCTGGAAAAAATCCCACTTGGTCATGGCATATGATCTTTTTAATGTATTGTTGTATTCAGTTTGCTAGCTAGTATTTTGTTGAGGATTTTTGCATCAATGTTCATCAGTGATATTGGCCTGTAATTTTCGTTTTTTGTGATATCCTTGTCTGGTTTTGGTATCAGGGTAATGTTGGCCTCGTAGAATGAGTTAGGAAGCTTCCCCTCCTCTTCAATTGTTTGGAAGAGTTTGAGATGGATAGGTATTAAGTCTTCTTTGAATGTTTGGTAGAATTCACCAGGGAAGCACTTGGGTCCTGGACTTTTGTTTTTTGGGAGGTTTTTGATTACTGTTTCGATCTCCTTACTGGTGATTGGTCGGTTCAAATTCTCTGTTTCTTCTTCATTCAGTTTTGGAAGGTTGTATGATTATAAGTATTTATCCATTTCTTCTAGGTTATCCAATTTGTTGGCATATTGCTTTTTGTAGTATTCTCTTATAATCTTTTGTATTTCTGAGGACAATGTACATTGTACAATGGACATTGTAATTTCTCCTCTTTTATTTCTCATTTTATTTATTTGAGCGGTCTCTCTTTTGTTCTTGGTGAGTCTAGCTAAAGGTTTGTCAATTTTGTTTATCCTTTCAAAGAACCAGCTCTTAGTTTCATTGATTTTTTCCTAATTTTTTTTAGTCTGTACTTCATTTATTTCTGCTCTGATTTTTATTGTTCTTTCCTTCTACTGTTTTTGGGCTTTGTTTGTTTTTCTTTTTCCGGTTCCTTTAGATGCACTGGTAGATTGTTTGCGATTTTTCTTGTGTGTTTAGGTAGGCCTGTATTGCTATAAACTTCCCTCTTATGACCACTTTTGCTGTATTCTGTAAATTTTGGCATGTTGTATTTTCATTTTCATTTGTCTCCTGGTATTTTTTGATTTCCCCATTGACGCAGTGGTTGTTCAGTAGCATTTTGTTTAATCTCCACATATTGTGGCTTTTCTGATTTTCTTCCTATAGTTGATTTCTAGTTTTTTACTGTAGTGGTCAGAAAAGATGCTTGGTATCATTTCAGTCTTCTTAAAGTTATTGAGACTTGTTTTGTGGACTAATGTGTGATCTATCCTGGAGAATGTTCCATGTGCATTCAAAAAGAATGTGTATTCTTTGATTTTTGGATGGAATGTTTTGTGTATATCTAGTAACTCCAATTGGTCTAATGTATCATTTAAGGCCAATGTTTCCTTAGTGATTTTCTCTTTGGATGATCTGTCCATTGGTGTAAGTGCAGTGTTAAAGTCTCCTACTATTCTCTTGCTCTCTATTTCTCCTTTTATGTCTGTTAATAATTGCTTTATATATTTAGGTCCTCCTATGTTGGGTGCGTAGATATTTACAAGTGTTATATTCGCTTGTTGGATTGTTCCCTTGATCATTATGTAGTGCTCTTGTTTGTCTCTTGTTACAGTTTTTGTTTTAAAATCCATTTTGTCTGATAGAAGGATTGCTACCCCAGCTTTCTGTTCAATGCCATTTGCATGGAGTATCTTTTCCAGTCCTTCACTTTCATTTTCTGAGTGTCTTTAGATCTGAAGTGTGTTTCTTGTATGCAGCATATATATGGGTCTTGTATTTTTATCCAATCAGCCACCCTATGCCTTTTGATTGGAGCATTTAGTCCATTGACATTTAAAGTAGCTATTGCTAAGAATGTACTTATTGCCATTTTGTTACTTTTTTTCTAGATGTTTTAGTAGTTCTTCTCTGTTCCTTTCTTCTTCTGTTGTTCTCTTCTCTTGTGGTTTGATGGCTTTCTTTAGTATTGTGCTGGGGTTTTTTTCTCTTAATTTTTTGTGTATTTATTATAGGATTCTGGTTTATGGTTACCATGAGGTTCATATAGAATAACCTAAGTAGATAGCAATCTGTATTAGGTTGACGGTCACTTTAGTTTGACCTCTTGCTAGAAGCTTTTCACTTTTACTCCCATCCTCCCACATTTTATGTTTTGTGTGTGTGTGTGTGTGTGTGAGGAAGATTAGCCCTAACCTAACATCTGTTGCTAATCCTCCTCTTTTTGCTGAGGAAGATTGGCCCTGGGCTAACATCTGTGCCCATCTTCCTCTACTTTATATGTGAGACGCCTGCCACAGCATGGCTTGATAAGCAGTGCGTAGGTCCATGCCTGGGATCCAAACCTGCGAAGCCCGGGCCACCGAAGCGGAGCATGCAAACTTAACCACTACGTCACCAGGCCGGCCCCCACATTTTATGTTTTTGATATCGTATCTAACTTCTTTTTTATGTGTGCGCGTATCCATTACCCTCTTATCATGGAAATAGATCATTTTAGTACTTTTGTCTTTTTTTTTTTTTTTTGTGAGGAAGATCTGCCCTAAGCTAACATCTGCCAATCCTCCTCTTTTTGCTGAGGAAGACTGGCCCTGGGCTAACATCCATGCCCATTTTCCTCTACTTTATATGGGATGCCGCCACAGCATGGCTTGACGAGCGGTGCGTCACTGCGCACCCGGGATCCAAACTGGTGAACCCCGGGCTGCTGCAGCGGAGCATGCACACTTAACTGCTGGCACCGCTGGGCCGGCCCCCAGTACTTTTGTCTTTTGACCTTCGTGTTAGCAGGTGGTTGATCTGCTACTTTTACTGTATATTTGCCTTTACCAGTGATTTTATTGCTTTTTTTTTTTGATAATTTTCTTATTCCTATTTGTGGTCTTCTCTTTTCCACAAATGAGTCCCTTTAGCATTTCTTGTAAGGCTGGTTTCTTGGTGATAAACTCTTTTAGTTTTTGCTCGTCTGGGAAACTCTTGATCTCTCCTTCCATTCTGAATGATAAGCTTTCTGGGTAGAGTATTCTTGGCTGTAGGTTTTTTCCTTTCAGTACTTTAAATATATCGTGCCACACCCTTCTAGCCTGTAAGGTTTCTGCTGAGAAGCCAGCTGATAGCCTTATGGGGTTTCCTTTGTATGTAACTTGTTGCCTTTTTCTTGTGGCTTTTAGGATTTTCTCTTTGTTTTTAATTCTTGACATTTTAATTATAACGTGTCTTGGTGTGGGCCTCTTTGGGTTTATCTGGTTTGTTGCTCTCTGTGTTCCTGTACCAGGATGTCTGTCTCCTTCCTTAGGTTAGGAAAGTTTTCAACTATTATTTCCTCACATAGATTCTCTGCTCCTTTGTCTGTCTCTTCTCCTTCTGCGACACCTATAATGTGGATGTTAGTGAGCTTGATGTTGTCCCAGAGGTCCATTAGACTGTCCTCATTCTTTTTCATTCTTTTTTCTTTTATCTGTTCAGCTTGGGTGATTTCCTTTAGTCTTTGGTCCAGCTCGCGGATCCAGTCTTCTGTATCATCAACTCTACTATTACGTCCCACTAGTGAATTTTTCATTTCCAGTGTTGTATTCTTCATTTCTCATTGGTTCTTTTTTATATTTTCCAGTTCTTTGTTGGAGTTCTCTCTGAGTTCATCCATTCTTCTCCCACCATCAGTGAGCATCTTTATGACTCTTAGTTTGTACTCTTTGTCAGGTAGATTGTTATCTCTTTTTCAGATTGTTTATCTCTGTTTCTTTTTCTGGGGTTTTGTTTTGTTCCCTTACTTGGAATGTATTCCTTTGTCTCCTCATTTTGTCTCTTTCTCCATGCTTATATCTGTGTATTAGGTAGGTCAGCCATATCTCTTGATCTTGGATAGGTGGCCTTATGTAAGAGATGCCTCTGTGGCCCAGCATTCTGCTTCCCTCTTGTCATCAGTTCCAAAAGTTCCAGGAGTGTCCCCCGTGTGGGCTATGTATGTCCTTTTGTTGTGGCGGGGTTGCTCTTCCTGCAGTTGCCTGGGGAGGCTAGACTGTCCCCCTGCCTGACTGGTTGTAATGCTCAGCTGCCATGTGGCTGCTCTGGACCCTTCAGACACTTTACTGGGTGTGGGGAACCCCAGCACAGTTGGTTGCAAGGTCTAATAGCACATTCTTGTTGCAGTTTTTCTGTTAAGTAGGCCCCCAGCGTGGCTGGTTGTTGGGCTCAGGGGCTTACAATTGCTGTAGGCCTCTGGCCTGGCCTCTGTTGTCAGCTCTCTCAGCATTGCAGCCAAGTGGGGCAGCCCAGGCATGGGAGCACCCAGTTTTTTCAGGCTTTTGAAGGTGGGGCTCATTCTTTATGAGAGTGTTTGAGAAGCACAAGTTTTCTGCAGCTGACAAGCTCCAGTGCCTGCAGGACCACACACCTCGTCAACACAATCTTGCCCCGTGTGCACACCCCGACCCGATTAAGTGGTCCCAGTTGCTCCACTGCAGAGGCTCCATATACTCTGCCAACGCAGGCCCACCCCTCTCACATGCCCTACCCCTCAGAGGCAGACGCACTTATCCCCCTGCAGAGGTCCCACACACCCTGCCTATGCAGGCCCACAAGTTGCCCAAAGGCTTGATCTTGGGTGAGGCCAGTCCCCAGGGCGGACTGCCTGCCCTGGCTGAGCTGGATTAAATCCGTGCTCTAGTGGGTGGGGCAGACGCCTTCGATAACAGGCCAAGGGAAGAAATCCAGTGGCATCTGCCAGCGTCTGTGTCAGTACTCCTGTACTAGGTCACAGTAATAGCTGCCGCCAGTGTCCCAGTCCCTGGGGAGGTCTCTCCTCTCTCCAAGATGCACCCAGAGCCTATCAAGTGAGTCTCTTTTCACCAAAGAACTGTGTACCTTTCTTTCTGGTGATTTTAGGTTGCTTTCCGAAATGGGTGAATTTGTGCATGAGCCCTTTAAGAGCAGTCTTTTTTTTTCCCCTTATGTCCCAAAGCTTTTCTGGTGGTATTCCTTGTTGTTGTTAATAGCCAGCAAAGCCAGATATTATGACACTTGTGTCGGTTGTGCTGAGTCCAAAAGTTGTTTATTGTGGTAACATTCTCCCGCTCAGATCCCCCACTCCTCCAGGGAAGGTTTCGTACCTTAAGATTGCTCCCGGTGGGCCGTGAGGTGGTGCAGCTTGAAGGTGGCTTTTTTCTCTCCAGAAAGGGATTTCTGCCTCTTCTACCTCAGTCAGCACTGTCCCTTGTTGTGGGGGTTCTTTTTATCCAGTTTTCAGTTCTCTCTCAGGGGTAATTATTCCAAGAGTAGTTGTAAATTTGTTGTGTCCCTGGGAGGAGGTGAGTTCAGAGTCCACCTACGCTGCCATCTTGACACCATCTCTCCAAATGCACATACCTTGTAACCGAGCAGTCGTCTTGGGAATTTTTTCTTCAGATACACTTGCACAAATGGTATGTGATGCATGTGCAAGATTAGTACTTGCACATTGTTTATAATAACAGAAGTTTGGAAGCAATGTGGATGGGGGACTGATTAAATAAGGTACATCCATACAGGGAAGTACCCTGTGGCCATAAAAAAAGATAAAGGAGCTCTTTAGGGACTGATATGGAATGATCACCAAAAGAAATTATTTAAAATTCAAGACATAGAAAAGCACATAAAATATTCTAATATTTGTGTAAAAAGGTGGAAGATGGGAGGACACACATGTATTTATAAATACAATGGAGAGATTTAAAAAAAAGAAAGAAAATGGATTGCAGAAATCTCTAGCTACTTGAACTGAAAAATCAAATAAATTCAAATAATGAGGGGCTTCAGGGGTACTTTATACATTGCTTCTGGAGGTGTGGGGTGAGGAGGAGGCTTTTCAGTGTTATATTCCCTTTTTCGTCTTTTGGTTAAGTTCTTAAAGCTCTTCATTGAAGTATAATATACATACATAGATCTTTTGAATTTTGAACTATGTGGGCATACTACTATTACAGGAAAAATAAAATATATAATGGAGGAATTGAATGAAACCATCCTTGTATTTAGGGAAAGGATGACTAGCGTGGGTGGTAAGGAAATGGAGAAAATGATTATGGAAAATTAAAAAGTTTGATGGAAGGAAAGAAAGGATGAACTAGGGAATAGAATTTTGAAAATGTAAGAGGAAATATTCAGAAGAGGAAGAGTGGACTAAGGGCATAATTTTATGATGTCCAAGTCATTTTAAATGAAAATTTACCTACTTAAATTTTATTCAGAAAATTTACTTAAGACATACTGCCCCCTCTTCCACGTTTCTGCCTTCCCCCTCTCTGATAGTTCCATATATCTGAGGTACTACATTACTTCTGCTTCAGTCCTAGGATTTAAATACTGGGTGGAGCTTTGGTGGGTGGAGTGAGAGAGTAGAACATAAGGACTGCTTCAGAATTTAACAACTGAAGCATTCAGGTGACATTTGAGAGGACTATTGTTTTAGATTTGGCAAGGAGTTGGACACAGATTCTTATAAAAATTTAAGTTCTGGGGCTGGCCTGGTGGTGTAGTGGTTAGGCTCACGCACTCCACTTTGGCGGCCCGGGGTTCGCAGGTTCGGATCTTGGGTGTGAACCCGTGCACACTTATCAAGCCGTGCTGTGGCAGGCGTCCCACATGTAAAGTAGAGGAAGATGGGCACTGATAATTAGCCCAGGGCCAATCTTCCTCAGCAAAAAGAGGAGAATTGGCAACAGATGTTAGCTCAGGGCTAATCTTCCTCACCAAAAAAAAAAAAAATTCTGCTTTCTCATTATTTGTGATTGATTTCTGATGAGCATACAAAGTAACAATATAACTGTGGATTTTTCTTTTTGTTTTTTTTTTTTGTTTCTGTTTGTCTGTTTTGTGAGGAAGACCAGCCCTGAGCTAACATCCAATGCCAATCCTCCTCTTTTTAGCTTAGGAAGACTGGCCCTGGGCTAACATCTGTGCCCACCTTCCTCTACTTTATATGGGATGCCGCCACAGCATGGCTTGACAAGTGGTGCATCAGTGTGCGCCCAGGATCCAAACCGTCGAATGCTGGGCCGCCACAGCGGAGCACACGCACTTAACCGCTTGTGCCACCGGGCCGGCCCCCTGTAGATTTTTCTTTAACTGAAGAATCTCTTAAGGTTCAGAGAAAAGGTACTTAGGCATATAATAAATAGCATTTGGAGCACTTAATAGTTTAAAAACCGTGTGATATTTAACTCATTAAGTTAAATTTTTCTGGGTTACCTTCTTATGGGCTGATTTCCTACTTCACCTCTTTTGGCTGTTAGATTTGGTTGGTTGATGCTTTCACATTTTAGGGCAGTGTCCTTACTTGAGTCATGGACCCTACAGAGTATCTTAGAAAAATTTTTATATGGAAGATATTTTGCATGTGATTTCTGGAGCTTCATGGTTCTCCTGGCACTCATTCATAGACCTCTAGGTTAAGAATGTGTTTATATAAGAAATGATGGGTTCACAAGGTAAAGAACCAGCACTATCCTAACAAGTAAGAGTCCTGAGCTATCTCTAGTGCTTTACTTTTCCTGACTTTAAATACTCTCCTGTATCTATTCCCATTTTGTCTCTCAAGATGTGAATATTGGACTGTCTGGGTTTCCAAAAGGGTGGTTTGGATATGATTAGCCCCTGATGGACTAATGAGAGTGGGAGCCATCTCTCTTGCTTGGGCCACGAGTGGATTGTCCCTTCTGGGTTGCTATCCACTCTTCGCTTTTCTGCTGCTATCCTAAAGTAGCAGGCAAAGACTCAGAGTGGGCAGCAGACAGGCAGTCTAGAGTCTAGCTTGCACACTTTTCTGATTTAGCCAACGTTTAAAATTCTTTTCGGTTCTAATGCCTTGAGCAGGATCATATGCTTTCTAGTTTGTCACTATTCCACCGCTCCCTGTTATGTTACACCTGGCCTTCTTTGCTCATTCACCCCTAGCCCCTGGGGCCTTTTAGTTTGTGGCCTTGGCTTAGAGATTGAAAGTGTCCAGGTGCATTCATTTCCCTAAGGTGGACTGGGGTGCTCAGTAGGAACTTGGAGGGCAGAAGTTGGGTGACCACTTGTCCCTGTTTGCCCAAGCTGTGGGGTTTGTTGGGATATGAGACTTTTCCTTTTTAAAATTGGGACAGTCCTGGGCAAACAGGTGGTTGGGCACCCCAGTAGGCATCTTCATGATGAGTTTACAGAGTGGCTTGTCAGTCTGATGGTTCCGGATGAAATTCCGCGGGTATTCATGGGCGAGTACCGTAAGTCAGGTGTGCCAAATCTTCAAGGCTAACATTAATGTGAATCTTTTAAAAATAAAAAGCTTACATTGTAAAGCCCCTTTCGTAAGTTAGGGCGAGTTAGTAACTGATGAAATCAATCATCATAGGGTGTTCATTACCAAAAGGTTGAGAACCACAGATATAACGTACTTAATACAGATGCATCATTTGTGTGATGGAAGCTTTCACATACTTTTTTCAATTTTCTTTCTTTAGTATTTCATTTTCCTAACTAGCAAAGTTTTATTTATATGCTAGTATTTAATTAGGTATTAGTATAATTGTATAAACTCATTCTTTTTTAAGCTGATGCATTGGATTTGATTGCACAAGATGAAGAAGAATTTAATAAGGAGCATCAATTTATGCAGGTTTGTATTTTATTGGCATTAATGCAAGTTTAAAACTTTTTCTGTGTTAATTTAAATGTAGGCAAAATGTTCATTTCTTTCTGAATAGATATATAGTTTATAGTATAGAATTGTATCTTGTGCTTCTTGGGGCTGGCCTGGTGGCATAGCGGTTAGGTTCGTGCATTCTACTTCAGTGGCCTGGGGCTTGCCAGTTTGGCTCCTGGGCACGGACCTACTCACTGCTTATCAAGCCATGCTGAGGCAGTGTCCCACATAGAAGAACTACAAGTCTACAACTATGATATACAACTATGTACCAGGGCTTTGGGGAGAAGAAAAAAAAAAAGAAGATTGGTAATAGATGTTAGCACAGGGCCAATCTTCATAAAAAAAAGAAGAATTATATCATGTTCTTCTCATGTTTAGACAATTTCTGCTTTTTCCTTCATACTCTAAATTATTAATTGAAAAATAACTGGCACACTGAAATAGTGTTTAATTCACTTAAAATTGCTTTAATAGGCTCTGAAGATAATTTCACAATTTTAACCATGTTTTAAAATGAGGTAATGCTATTTGTTTTTATTAAAGATTTACTCCTTTCTAAAGATTTGTGTAAATGACAGTCAGTGTTTGATTAAGCAATATATTAAAACAATGCATATTATAACTCAAGTTTTAAAAAATGAATTTCTCTTCTTCTGGACTTCATTACCTTTATTAGCTGCTTAAGCTTGAAATTGTTCAAATTTTTAAAAAACTAAAATATTTAAATTTTCTTAGTTAAATTTTTTTATTTTTGCATATAAGAAGAACAGAAAGAAGGCTTGCTGGGGAAATAAAATGAAACAATAACTTTTTTCCTAGGAAGAAAATATAGATGCCCAGAACACTTCAGTTGCACTAGGGGATACATCCTGGGGAACTTCAATTAATTACAATTTGTTGAGGAAATCACTTAGCACATCAGATTTGGACAAAGATGATGCCAGTTATTTACGTCTGTCTTTAGGAGAGTTCTTTGCTCAAAGATCTGAAGCGCTTGGTTGCCTTGGTGGTGGTTACAATGTGAAAAGAGTAAGTATGATGTGTGCTAGAAGTGGTTAAATTCACCAGCCTTTATATTTTGAATATTATGAAGGTATAGCTAGAGCATAATATCTTTAAAGCAGAGACAGAATAGGGATATGATAGAATAGTGGTAAAATGCTTAGGTTTTATAGTCGGTCAGACCCTGACTCCAGTCCTAGCTCTACGTTTTAACTAGTTCTATGACATGGAACAGTTTATTGAACTTATTTTCCAATTTCTAAAATGGAATGCTGTTTTGTAGGATTTTGTAAGAATTAAATGTGATGATGCATGTAAAGCATTTAGCACCAAAACTAACATGCAGTAAGTGTTTAATACCTGTTAGTTGCTGTTGGTATTGTTATATCATTGGTTGGTGGGAAGAATTCAAAGATTCTTTTTTTTTAACCTGTTGTCTAAAAACATGTTTTGAAATATAGGAGTGTTTTGGTTTAATATGATGTGATACATGTGGAAATTTAAAAATGCAAGCAATAGTGATAAGTTCTATGAAGAATGAGTAGAAGGAGCTGCTTTAGCTGTGGTAGTCAGGGTGACATCTGAAGAGATGGCATTGAACTGGGACTTAAATGATGAGAAGGAGGCAGCCACCAGAGGATCTGGAGGAAGAGTGTTCCCAGCAAAGGGAGACCATATATGTGAAGTCCTGGTGGTAGGAACTAGAGTGGCATATTGGAGGCATAGAAAGCAGGCAAATATAGCTAATGTGAGTAGGGGGAGGGGGTGAGGATAGGGTGGATTAAATAGAAGTAGACAAGGGCCAGAGCATGAGGGGTCCTTGTAGCACTTGGGTTCATCTCAGATGAACTGGGAAGAAGTGCTTGGAGGCAGGTAGCAACTTTGTTTTGGTGTCCAGGCCCATCTCCAGGTGTGACAGGATGCCACCATATATGTCAGGAGCTTTCTTGGAGAAAGTCAGTGAACCACAGAGGAGGAGTAGAAGCTGGCAGAAGCTTAGTATACAGGAAGAGATGTGATGAGGATCAGGATCTAGGATGATAGTATGGAAACAGAAAAATTCAAGATTTCTTTTGGAGGTAGAGTTAAAGGACTTGTTGATAAATTCCATTTAGTGAGTTAAGGTTATTGGAGGTAATGTTTACTAAAACTGAATTTCACTAGGGGTGTAATTTAAAATAATAGCTATGGTGTTAGAACTCACAGTTGATTTACAGAACTTAAATTTGAAACTGAACTGTGGGTCCCATCTGTGCAGTGAATTAAAAAATGAAAATAAATACTTGAGAGAGGCAGATTTTTCTGCCTGGATTGATTGGGATTTTTGACATTTTGAGAGAAGTTGAAAAGTAACTGAATTCCTCACTAAACAAATGAACAAGGCACTGGATCATGGAAAAACAGGTCTATCACTTGGAATTTCTGTTTTGGTATTAGTTATGAAATGTTACTTGCATTCAAATTGCTGGATCAAGGGAAGAAATTCCCAAGTGAAGATCAATTGAGGGGCCGGCCTGGTGGTATAGTGATTAAGTTCGTAGGTTTGGAACCCCGGGCGTGGACCTACACCACTCATCAAGCTGTGCTGTGGCGGCGACCCATGTACAAAGTAGGAGAAGATTGGCACAGATGTTAGCTCAGGGCCAAGCTTCCACAGCAAAAAGAGGAAGATTGGCAACAGATGTTAGTTCAGGGCCAATCCTCCTCACAAACACACAAAAAAGATCAATGGAAAATTGAGTGCATTAACAAATTCATATTTTATGTCTATCATGTGAAAGATCTGTAAGAAAGACAAATGGGAATTCCCTGCCCTTTAGCAAACTCCTTGAACATAAATCTTTCTAAAACTTTCATCCAAGCCGGTAGGAACATACCTAATCTTAATACAGATTTTCGAGGATGTATTTATTGTGTAAAATAAAATGCCCTTATACTGTAAGTTCCAGGAAGGTAGGAAATTTTATCTTTTGTCTCCCTGATAAGTCACTAATGATAATTAACAATGCCTTACACATAGTAAGTGCTCAATAATAATTACTGAAGGAACAAAGTGTCATTTCTGGGTTGTTTTATTTTGGATTTCTTAGTAAGGGCAACTTAATTGACAATGTTAGTTCTTATGACTAAAGATAGCTAACAATAAGGAAATAAAAGGTTCTATCTGGACTTTTAAAGTTCGTCTCTAGTAATTTAAGTTTAAATGGAAAGAATAGAATTATTTTGTTAAAGTCATTTAGCTAGGTTACCAGTATTAGTATAAACTAGTCTAGAATTTCCCAAAGCAGTTGAAAATTGAGGAAATAATTCACATGTTTATTTTGTAGCCATCATTTGGTTATTTTATTAGATCACCAGAGAAGAGAGAACCTGTTGCTTTAATAAGAAAATCTGATGTATCAAGAAGTAATTTGGAAAAAGAAATGGCTTGTCTTAACCATGATCTGTTTTCAGGTAATGGATTAAACGAAGGAGTTTTTAGTAACCTTCTTTTTTTAACCTGTGAATTAGTGGTTGTGAGATCATGTTCTTTATGAATGAAAATGTATATACCACTTTGAATTTTTTCAGTATTAGTTACAAATTTGATTCTTATGTAAAACCCCACATTGCCTTTTCAACCTAAAGTGGAAACAAGTCAGCCTAAATCCTTTTGTAAAAACCAAAATAAATGAAATATAATTTGTTCAAATGGGCTACTTAACTTTGGCATGTTAAACTACTGAGTTAATGCGTTATAGCTATTATATTTATTGTTTAGGCAGACTTGTAGTTAAAGAGGTGTTTTAAGATTTGGACTGTGATAGCCTAAATATGATAAATATCTATACTAGATATTTAAAATCAAACTTTCTTGGTTAACATACAATTATAGAACAGCTTACTTTTTGCTATTACAATGTCTAGTCCTACATATGATATAAAATTATAGTCACGTGTCACTTAACGACGGGGATATGTTCTGAGAAGTGGATCATTAGGCGATTTTGTCATTGTGTGAACATCGTAGAGTGTACTTACACAATCCTAAGTGGTATAGCCTACCACACACCAAGATTATGGTCTAATCTTATGGCACTCCTGTTGTATACGCAGTCCACTGTTGACTGAAATGTTGTTATGGGGTGCATGACTGTATACAAGATATGCTCCAGTCCTTGTTAATGCTCCTGTATTCCAGTAGGGGAGTTGGGATCAAGAGATGTATATACAGTTGGTTGATTTTCTATTATTGTAAAGAAATACTCATTTTTTACTTCAACTTATTGTGTATTTGTGAAATGTTTAAAGCTGAAAAATATTAAATGAGTTTGACAGTATTTGCAAGGAAGAGATTAAAATCCAATCTTCTTCAAAGTTTAGACTTTGTAGAATTGAGCCCAATTAACAATGCTATGGTCCTTTCTCCTAGGGACTGTACATTTAAACAATTTTTGTGAGTATGACCGATATTTGGAGTACAAAGACTTCTTGGCAATTATGTTGAATGGTCCTTATCCCACAGATTGTTTCTGTGAGATAGTGTGTAGATGTAGGTTGAATATTGTATTTTTCCTACAGGAGATTTAAAGGCACAACTACTAAGTGAAGAATCAATTACACTTCAGGCTGAAGAACTGGAGAGTATTTCACAAGTGGATGAAAATGATGTGACATTAACTGCCAATGAAGGCAAAATAGAGGTATCTTAAGCCTTTCATGAGGGAAAGCTAAAACCATCTTGTTGTAGTTCTTGTGTAAAATCAAGATAAGATGACGTGAAAAATATATGCAGTATAATATGGTTGGTTTGTTGTTCTTTTTTTTTGATTCAGTTTTATTACAAGTGTTCTTTAAATTTTTAAAAACATTTTTATCAGTATATAATAAACATAAAAAAGAGTTTATAAAACAAACTTACACTGAGTTATCACAACTTGATATACCTGTGCACACCCCAGTTCAAAAAGAGCATTGCCAACAGCCCAGAAACCATTTTTTTGCCCTCCTGAACACTACTCCTTCCTGTCTGACCTCTAACACTATTAATTTTGCCTGTTTTTGAACTTTATGTACAAGAAATCATGTAGCATGTATTCTTTTTTGTTTTATTTTTTTCACTTATGTTTGCTAGATGCAACTATGTTAAGTATAATAGAAGCTTATTTTCATTATTACATAGAATTCTCTTATATGAATGTTCTGCAGTTGATATATCCATTCTACTGTTGATGGGCATTTGGGGTCTATCTTATGTCAATATAACACTTAAAATATTGCAGCTTTATAATAAGTCTTGATATCTAGTAGAAGAAGTCTTCCCCTCTTATTTTTCTTTAAAGGTATCTTGGCTAATCTTGGTTCTTTGCATTTCCATATATATTTTAAAATCAGATTGTCACCTTCCACACACTAACCAACAGCAACCAACTGTTAATCTGTTCATTTCCTCTGCCCATTTTTTGATCGGGTTGTTTGTTTTTTTGTTGTTCAATTGTGTGAGTTCTTTATATATTATGGAGATCAACCCCTTGTCAGATGTATGTTTTGCAAATATTCTCTCCCAGCTGGTTGGTTGTTTGTTCATCTTGATTCTGGTTTCATTTGTCTTATAAAAGCTCTTTAGTCTGATAAAGTCCCACTTGTTTATTTTTTCTTTAGTTTCCCTAGTCTGGGTAGGCATGTCATCCGAAAAGATTCCTTTAAACCCAATGTCAAATAGTGTGTTGCCTATATTTTCTTCTATGAGTTTTATAGTTTCAGGTCTCACCTTCAGGTCTTTGATCCATTTTGAGTTAATTTTTGTGAATGGTGATAGCACATGGTCCACTTTCATTCTTTTGCATGTGGCTGTCCAGTTTTCCCAACACCATTTGTTGAAGAGACTTTCCTTTCTCCATTGCATGTCCTTAGCACCTTTGTCGAAAATTAGCTGTCCGTATATGTGTGGTTTTATTTCTGGGCTTTCAATTCTGTTCCATTGATCTGTGTGTCTGTTTTTGTACCAGTACCATGCTGTTTTGATTACTATTGCTTTGTAGTATGTTTTGAAGTCAGGAATTGTGATGCCTCCTGCTTTGTTCTTTTTCTTTAGGATTTCTTTAGCTATTCGGGGTCTTTTGTTGCCCCATATAAATTTTAGTATTCTTTTTTCTATTTCTGTGAAGAATGTCATTGGGATTCTGATTGGGATTGCATTGAATCTGTAGATTGCTTTAGGTAATATAGACATTTTAACTATGTTTATTCTTCCAATCCACGTGCATGGGATATCTTTCCATTTCTTTATGTCATCGTAGATTTCCCTCAATAATGTCTTGTAGTTCTCATTGTATAGGTCCTTCACCTCCTTGGTAAGATTTATTCCTAGGTATTTTATTCTTTTTGATGCAATTGTAAATGGTATTATCTTTTTGAGCTCTCTTTCTGTTAGTTCATTATTAGCATATAGAAATGCAACTGATTTTTGTAGATTGATTTTGTACCCTGCAACTTTGCTGTAGTTGTTGATTGTTTCTAACAGTTTTCCAACAGATTCTTTAGGGTTTTCTATATATACAATCATGTCATCTGCAAATAGTGAGAGTTTCACTTCTTCGTTACCTATTTGGATTCCTTTTATTCCTTTTTCTTGCCTAATTGCTCTGGCCAAAACCTCCAGTACTATGTTGAACAGAAGTGGTGAGAGTGGGCAGCCCTGCCTCGTTCCTGTTCTCAGAGGAATGGCTTTCAGTCTTTCCCCGTTGAGTATGATGTTAGCTGTGGGTTTGTCATATATGGCCTTTATTATGTTGAGGTACTTTCCTTCTATTCCCATTTTATTGAGAGTTTTTATCATAAATGGATGTTGTATCTTGTCAAATGCCTTCTCTGCGTCTATTGAGACGATCATGTGGTTTTTATTCTTTGTTTTGTTGATGTGATATATCACGTTGATTGATTTGCGGATGTTGAACCATCCCTGCGTCTCTGGTATAAATCCCACTTGATCATGGTGTATGATCTTTTTAATATATTGTTGTATTCGGTTTGCCAATATTTTGTTGAGGATTTTTGCATCAATGTTCATCAGCGATATTGGCCTGTAATTTTCTTTCTTTGTATTGTCTTTGTCTGGTTTTGGTATCAGGGTGATGTTGGCCTCATAGAATGATTCAGGAAGTGTTCCATCTTCCTCTATTTTTTGGAATAGTTTGAGGAGGATGGGTATTAAATCTTCTTTGAATGTTTGGTAAAATTCACTGGAGAAGCCATCTGGTCCTGGACTTTTATTTTTTGGGAGGTTTTTGATTACTATTTCAATCTCTTTACTTGTGATTGGTCTATTCAGATTCTCCATTTCTTCTTGGTTCAATTTTGGGAGGTTGTATAAGTCTAAGAATTTATCCATTTCTTCTAGATTGTCCAATTTGTTGGCATATAATTTCTCATAGTATTCTCTTATAATCCTCTGTATTTCCATGGTATCCGTTGTAATTTCTCCTCTTTCATTTCTAATTTTATTTACTTGAGCCTTTTCTCTTTTTTTCTTAGTTAGCCTGGCTAAGGGTTTGTCTATTTTGTTTATCTTCTCGAAGAACCAACTCTTTGTTTCATTAATCCTTTCTACTGTTTTTTTGGTCTCAATATCATTTATTTCTGCTCTGATTTTTATTATTTCTCTCCTTCTGCTGGCTTTGGGCTTTGTTTGTTCTTCTTTTTCTAGTTCTGTTAGGTGTAATTTAAGGTTGCCTATTAGGGCTTTTTCTTGTTTGTTAAGGTGGGCTTGTATCGCTATGAGTTTCCCTCTCAGGACCGCTTTTGCTGCGTCCCATATGGTTTGATATGGCATGTTATCATTTTCGTTTGTTTCCAGATAGTTTTTGATTTCTCCTTTAGTTTCATCAATGATCCATTGGTTGTTCAGTAGCATGTTGTTTAATCTCCACATTTTTGTCACTTTCCCAGTTTTTTTTTCCTGGTTTATTTCCAATTTCATAGCCTTATGGTCTGAAAAGATGCTTGTTATGATTTCAATCTTCTTAAATTTATCGAGGCTTGCTTTGTTTCCCAACATATGGTCTATCCTAGAGAATGTTCCATGCGTGCTTGAGAAGAATGTGTAGTCAGCTGTTTTTGGGTGGAGTGCTCTGTATATGTCTACTAGGTCCATCTCGTCCAGTTTTTCATTTAAGTCTAATATTTCTTTATTAACTTTTTGTCTGGATGATCTATCCATTGCTGTAAGTGGGGTGTTAAGATCCCCTACTATTATTGTGTTGTTGTTGATTTCTCCTTTTAGGTTTGTTAATAGTTGTTTTATGTACATTGGTGCTCCTATGTTGGGTGCATATATATTTATAAGTGATATGTCTTCTTGATGGAGTGTCCCTTTTATCATTATATATTTCCCTTCTTTGTCTTTCTTAACCTGTTTTATCTTGAAGTCTACTTTGTCTGATATGAGTATGGCAACACCTGCTTTCTTTTGTTTGCCATTAGCTTGGAGTATTGTCTTCCATCCTTTCACTCTGAGCCTGTGCTTGTCTTTAGTGCTAAGATGTGTTTCCTGAAGGCAGCATATTGTTGGGTCTTGCTTTTTAATCCATCCTGCCACTCTGTATCTTTTTTTTTTTTTTTTGTGAGGAGATCAGCCCTGTGCTAACATCCGCCAATCCTCCTCTTTTTTTGCTGAGGAAGACGGCCCTGGGCTAACATCTGTGCCCATCTTCCTCCACTTTATATGGGACGCCGCCACAGCATGGCTTGCCAAGCAGTGCGTTGGTGCGCGCCCGGGATCCGAACCAGCGAACCCCGGGCCGCCGCAGCGGAGCGCGCGCACTTAACCGCTTGCGCCACCGGGCCGGCCCCCACTCTGTATCTTTTGATTGGAGAGTTCAATCCATTTACATTTAGGGTAATTATTGAAATATGAGGGCTGAATGTTGCTGTTTTGTCACTTATTTTCTGGTTCTTTTGCATTTCCTTTGTTTCTTGTCCCATTTGTTTTGGACTGCCAATTCAGTTTGGTTGTTCTGTCTTATGATTCTTCTAGTTTTCTCTTTGTTTATCATATGTGGTTTTAATTTGATTATTTGTTTAGTGGTTACCTTGAGGTTTGGGCAAAAAATCTTGTGTATGAGATAGTCCATTATCTGATAGCCTCCTATTTCCTTATACTAAGTCAATTCAGTCACTTTCCTCTTCCCCTTCTAAGTTGCTCTTGTTATACCTTATTCTATCTTGTGTTGTGGCTGTGTGTTTACAGTGATGAGGTTAAATTTATTTTTGGTGAATTCCTCCCTTTGATCTTTGAGTTTAGTATTTAAGTGGTTGCTAACCTATTCCAGTAAAGATCTACTATTTCTCTGATTTTGTCTACCTACTTTTCTCCTTACTCCAAGCTTTGTGTTCCCTTTCTCTTCTTTTTTTCAGGCCTGAGGGCCTTCTTGAGTATTTCTTGTAGTGGGGGTCTCGTGGCCATGAACTCCCTTAGCTTTTGTTTATCTGGGAGAGTTACTATTTCTCCATCATATTTGAAGGATATTTTTGCTGGATAGAGTATTCTTGGCTGAAAGTTTTTGTCTTTTAGTATTTTGAATATATCATTCCAGTCTCTTCTAGCCTGAAAAGTTTCTGTTGAGAAATCCGCTGAGAGCCTGATGGGAGTTCCTTTGTACGTTATTTTTTGTTTTTGTCTAGCTGCCCTTAATATTGTTTCTTTGTCGTTGACCCTGGCTAGCCTTACCACTAGGTGTCGTGGTGAAGGCCTTTGTCTGTTAATATATATAGGCGTCCTGTTGGCTTCGCTTACTGGTATTTCCTGCTCCTTCCCCAGATTTGGGAAATTTTCAGCTATTATTTCCTTGAATAGGCTCTCTGTTCCTCTTTCCCTCTCCTCTCCCTCAGGAATACCTATAATTCTTATGTTACATTTTCTAATAGAGTCCGATATTTCTCGGAGTCTTTCTTCATTTCTTTTTAGTCTTAGTTCTCTCTCTTCTTCCATCTGGAGTATATCTGTATTCCTATCCTCTAAAGTACTAATTCTTTCCTCCATATTGTCAGCTCTGTTCTTTAAAGATTCCAGATTCTTCTTTATCTCCTCCATTGTGTTCTTCATCTCCATCAGCACTGATAGGTTTTTCTTTATGATTTCAATCTCTTTTGTGAAGAAACTCCTAATCTCATTTAATTGTTTGTCTGTGTTGTCTCGTATTTCGTTGAGTGTTTTTATGATAGCTATTTTGAAATCTCTGTCATTTAGTTTATGGATTTCTGTGTCTTTGGGGTTGATTTCTGGGTGCTTGTCATTTTGTTTCTGGTCTGGTGATTTCATATATTTTTGCATTGTGGTTCCTGTGTTGGTTTTGATTTTCCTCATCCTGGAAGTCTCTGGTTGCAATTTCCACCTGCCGCCACTGTCTGGTGGTAAAGGGCTGTGTAGTCTAAGCCCCCTGCGCTCTGCCCCAGTTTTTCTGCTGCGATCCACAGTTTTGTTTTGTTTTGTTTTTTTTCATCACTGCGATCCACGGGTCCAGTTTATTCAGGTCTGCCTCGGACCGCTAGATCTGGTCGAGCTGCAGACTCCGGGTTGCGGGGAGGGGGGAGCTCTCTCTTTTGCCCTCTGGGTCCCTGACGTGGGAGGCTTCTCGTTTGCCCCTCTTTATCCGCTCTCTGGGTTGCTCAGATGTTGATGGTAGCCCTGTGGCTCCTCTGAGCCCTCTGTGCGGGAGTTTCCCACTAGCTGAGAGAGCCCGAAGAGCTACAGTTTCCCGCCGAGGGCCGCCCCTCCCCCCTCTCTGGGAGCTGCTCGGACCGGATCGCTGATCTGATGGGGAGGGAGCGGAGTTCTCCTTACCTCTCCCCACTTCCTCCGGGGGCCCAGCACGTTCCGCTATCAGATGTGCGGCAGTGTGGATCCCTCCGCTCTAGCTTTTCACTGTCTGGGATTCCGTTGTTGGTCTGTGGCTGTTACTTTTGTTGTAACTTGTGGGGGAAGAATTCACGGGAAAGCTCACTCTGCCATGATGCTGACGTCACTCCCCAACTGTTAATCTGTAGAACAGTAAAATTGACATCTTTATAATATTGAATCTTCTAATGCATGAAAATTATACATACTTCCACTTAGGTTTTAATTTCTCTCTGTATTTTATGATTTTTTTGCACTGAGATTTTTGCACATCTTTTGTTAGATTTCTTCCTAAGTTGTTGAAATGGTATTTTAATATTATCTTTCTTAACTTCATTTTCCCTTTGTTGTGGCTAAACAGAAAAAGATGTTTTTTTTATATCCAACAACTGTGCTAAATTTACAATTAACTCTAATAATTATCTGTAAATTCTTTGGATTTTTCTATATATTCAATTAGTATCATCTGAGAATAATAATAGTTTTATTCTTTTCTAATTTTTATACCTTCGTTTGCTTCACAGGCCTTACTTGACTGCATCTCAGAACAGTGTTGAATAGAAGTGATGATATTGTGTTTCTCTGACTCAGAGGGAAAGCTTTTCAGTATTTTATCTTTAAATTTTATATATGCTGTAGGTTTTTACTTATCATCAGATTTTAAAAATTCCCTTTTAATATTTCTTTGCTAGTTTTTTGTTTTTAACTTGTAAGGAGATTGAATCTTGTCAATCTTGTCAAAAAGACAAATGATTTTTTGCATTTATCAAGATAAACATGAGCTTTCTCTTCTTTTGGTAACGTGGCGAATTATGTTAAATGGTATTTGAATATTAAACCATTCTTCTATACTTGGAATAAACCTCACTTGGGTCATGATACATTATCCTTTTTATAGATCATTGGACTCGGTTTGCTAATAGTTTATTTAGAATTTTGCCCCTGTATTCGTGAGTGAGATGAATGCCCTTGCTTACAATGTTGTTGCTTGGTTTTGGTATCGAGGTCTTGCTGGTCTCATTTTTTCTGTTTTCCGAAACAGTTTTTGTAATATTGGTACTATTTTTCTTTAGATTTTGGTAGAATGTGTTGGTGAAATCATCTGAGTCTGGAATTTTTTTATCTAATACTTTTTAACTGCAGATTCAATTTCTTTAATAGTTATAGGACTATTCTGATATTTAAAATTTTTTGTGTCAGTTTTAGTAAATTGTAGTTGTCTAGGAATTGTAATTTTTCACCTAAACTTGAAGATACATCACTATACTGTTGACCATAATATCCTCTTGTGATTGTTTAATATGTTAGGCTCTTAAAGGATGTCTTCTTTGTTATTTCTAATATTGGCTATATTGCCTCTCTCTTTTTCTTGGTCAGTCTTACCAGGTATTTCTCAGTTTTATTAATTTATGAATTTTACTTATTCTGTGTTTTCTATTTCATATTTTTTTATCTTTATTTCCTTCCTTCTACTCTCTATGGACTTAATTTGTTGTTTTTCTAACTTCTTGAGATGATGCTTAGTTTAATTTTTCTGCCTTTCTGCTTTTCTTATACAAGCATCTGATGGTATAAATTTCCCTGCAAGCAGAGATTTTGTTGCATACCTTACTTTTTTTTTTTCATCTCATGTTTTGATATGTCGTATTTTCATTATCATTTCTTTCAGTGTATTTTCAAATTTCTCTGGCTCATTAGTTTTTGGAAGTGTATTGCTTAGTTTCCAAACATTTGGGGATTTTCAAAATTTTTAAATATTGATTCTAGGCTAGTTGCACTGTAGTCAGAGAATTTTTGGTGTTAGTCTTTAGAAATTTGTTGAGACATGGTATGTATCATCACTCAGCATTTGTTCAGTTTTTGAAAATGTTTTCTATGCACGTGAAAGGAGTGCATATCGTGTGATTGTTGGTTGCCCTCTTCTGTATATTCCCTTTAGGTGCAATTTTAAAAATCATGATCCTCAAACTGTTTTCTTAAAATTATTGTGCTTGTTCTTTCAGTTCTTTAAGTATTAAGCTCTCACACTATGATTGTGGATTTGTCTATTACTCTTTATGAGTTTGTCAATATTTGCTTTAAAAATTTCAAAGCTATATTTTTAGGTACATACAAATTAAAATTCTCTTTTTTTGGTGAATTGAACCTTTTAACATTGTGCATAGCTCTCTTTGAAGTTATGCTTTATGCCTTAAGTCTGGTCTGATAGTGTCATAGTTAACACCAGCTTTCTTTAGTTAGTGTTTTCATGTTATATCTTTTTCTATTATTTTACTTTTAACCTTTCTGTATCTTTATATTTTAGATGTGTCTCTTATAAGAACATAGAGTTGGATTTTATTTTTTCAACCAGTCTCACAATCTTTCTTTCCACTTATATTTAATGGAATTACCAATATATGGGGATTTGAATCTGCTCTTTATTCACTTTATGTTTGTTTCACCTAGACTTTGTTCTTTTTCTTTTTTGCATTCTTTTGGATTATTTAAGTATTTTATATTAGTCCAATTTTCTCCCTCTATTAATTTGGTAATTATATATTCTTTTCATGTCATTTTAGTGACTAGTCAAGAAATGATAACCTGTCTCTTTTGCTTACTAATGTTTAATGAAAGTGGTTTTTTTTTATGTTTTTGCCTCTTACTTGACATTACAAGGATCATAAAACATTCAGTTTACTTCACTCCACTCTTGTAAGCTACTGTTGTTTTATATTTTAATTCTCTCTCTATTTAAACCTCATAACACATGACGATGATGATGGTGATTACTGTTATTACATACAGCCAATCTACATCTCTGACCTTCCATCTGAGATTAATTTTCTTTTACTTGAAGAATACCCTTACAATTTTTTTATTTTATTTTTTTTCCCCCCAAAGCCCCAGTAGATAGTTGTATGTCATCGCTGCACATCCTTCTAGTTGCTGTATGTGGGATGCAGCCTCAGCATGGCCGGAGAAGCGGTGCGTCGGTGCGCGCCCGGGATCCGAACCCGGGCCGCCAGCAGTAGAGCGCTCGCACTTAACCGCTAAGCCACGGGGCCGGCCCTTACAATTTCTTCTAGTAAGGGTCTGCTGGGTAATGAGTTCTCTGTTTTTTGTTTCACTAAAAACATCTTTATTTCACCTTCATTCTTTTTTTTTTTTTTTTTTTTTGTGAGGAGGACCAGCCCTGAGCTAACATCCAATGCCAATCCTCCTCTTTTTTGCTGAGGAAGGCTGGCCCTGGGCTAACATCCGTGCCCATCTTCCTCTACTTTATATGGGACGCCACCACAGCATGGCTCAACAAGCGGTGTGTTGGTGCGCGCCCAGGATCTGAACCAGCGAACCCCGGGCCGCTGCAGCGGATTGTGCACACTTAACCGCTTGCGCCACCGGGCTGGCCCCTCACCTTCATTCTTGAAGTATATTTTTGTTTGGTATAGAATTCCAGGTTAGAAACAACTTTTAGCAATTTGAGTATATTATTTCACATCATTTTATTTTAAAAATTTGCTGTCAATCTTATTGATAACTTCATTAGAGATAATCTATCTTATTATCTCTGACTGCTTTAAAATTTTTTTCTTTATTTTTTTTTACATTTTACTGTGATGTGTTTAGGTGCCTTCTGTTTTATCCTGCTTGTCATTGGTAGGCCTTCTTAAATTTTGGATTGTTGACTTTGACAAGTTTTAGAAAATTCTCAGCCAATACCTCTTCAAATATAGCTTTTTTTTTTTTGATGAGGAAGATTGGCCCTAAGCTAACATCTGTTGCCAATCCTCCTCTTTTTGCTTGAGGAAGAATGTCACTGAGCTAACATCTGTGCCCATCTTCCTCTATTTTGTATGTGGGATGCTACCACAGCATGGCTTGATGAGTGGTGTGTAGATTCACGCCAGGGATCTGAACCTGCGAACCCCACGCTGCCAAAGTGGAGTGCACAAACTTAACCACTATGCCACCAATCCGGCCCCCAAATATAACTTTTGTTCCATTTTCTCTCCTCTTTTCTTCTGAGAGTTTAGTTAAAAGTTTGTTAGACTTGCTCAGGGTATCTCTTTTTTCTTTATGTTCTTTCTGTTCTGTTGTGTATTTTCCATATGTTCTCTTTCATGGTTCATTCTGGATATTTTCTTTGGACTTCTCTTCCAAATCTGATTCTTTTTTCTGTTGTGTCTAATTTGTTGTTAAACTCATCCTTTGGGTTCTTAATTTGTTACTGTATTTTTCAATTATGGAAGTTACATTTAGTTTTTCCTTTATAATTTCTAGTCCTCTGCTAGGGTTATCAATGTTGTCTTTTATTTCCTTAAATATGTTTTAGATGTTTATGTTTTAGATTTTAGATTTAGATGTGTTTTGGGTTCTGATGACTCCATTTTCTGTATCTCCCCATAGGTCTGTTTCTTTGGGATTTGGGCCACGTTATCTTGGAATATCAAGTGTCATTCATTGATTGAGAGGTGGACTTTTACAGGAAAAGTTGTTGAAATAATTTGAGGCCACGGGAGATGTTATCTTCCAGACAAGATTTATGTTTGCTTTTGACAGGGAATGAGGAACACTAGCAATCTCAGATAACTTTAATCCAGGTACTGGGATTGAGCTGATTGGAGCTGGGCCTCAGTCCTTATGAGGGCCAGTTTACTGTTGGTTTACTTTTACTCCTAGGGTGTAGCCCTTTGTGATCTTATCCTAAAGCATGGATGTTGACCATGGTCACCCCCTGCCCTCTCATCACTGGCAAACTGTACTGAGTTTTTATACCCTTAATCCCATAAGAACAGCTTTGCTTAGCTTCTGTTTGAAGTCTTAATCAGCTGCCTCTTCTTAAAATAGCAGATCCCCTAGTGAAAAGCATCCTTGTTACTGGGCTCTCTTCTCTGGGATCTGTCTTCTCTTAGCTTTTGGCCCCATAGTTTTTTACTCCTTTTTTAGCTCTCCAGTGCCTTCTAAGAGATGCCTTTGGATACACTGTTCTGTTCTAATTGCTCTCAGCAAGAGTTGGTTTGCATTACTTAGTTTACTATTACTGGAGGCAGAAGTCTTAACTTGCATTTTTTTTAATATTAAATAGGTTTATGTTTCTTTGCTGTTGGTTCCGTTTCAGTGTTTTACCCATGGTTCCTATTTATGTCTTGCTTATAAATAATTCTAACAGGTGAGTGAAATTACCAAGAATTATACTTGAAATCACAATGGCTCAATGGCTTTTCAATCACAATATCTTAATTTTTTGGTTTTAAATTATTATCTGATTCAGTTTTAGCATTTCTTGAACTCTTGAAGATTTTTTTGTTTTTAACAGTTGATAATCTGATTTTGTAAGTAACCCAGTACTCTACAGCTAAAGTTGATAATAGCTGTCTTTTTTCATTAGGATACTTAACTGGTATATGATTAATTTCTTGCTGCTGTTAAATCTCATGTAGCACTGATAAATAAATTTACCACAGTTCCATGTTAGTTTAATCTTTATCTGATGTAAATTTTCACATTGCTAGGACACTTTCTTCATGAACAGCAAACCTCGAAGATACAAAGGCAAGCTACTTGATGATGGTGATTCTGTACTTAGGATAAGCACCATTGCTTCAGCCATTGCAAACGCATCAGTGAGTACTGATCCTTCCCAGCTTGCTTCCATGATCAAGGCACTTGCAAATAAAACCAGAGAGAAGACTTTTCAGGAAGATGATAAACAAAAGGACTATTCCATTGTGTCTCATTTCTTACCTAATGATTTAGAAAAAAGTAATGGATCCAGCGCATTTGATGTGGAGAAATACCTTAAAAAAACAGAAGTTAGTAGATATGAAGGTGGACAGGAAAACTTTTCAAGAGCTGATGTGTCTGATATTTGCGATTTATCTTTGCCAAAAGAATGGACTACACAAGACATCCATACAGTGAACTTAGGTACTATTAATATAAGTGTAGGGGAACCAGAAGAAAATACAGCAGCTATTTTTTCTGGTGAAAATGGAGAAAGTGAGAACCAGAAATCATTTAGAACAATAAACTCTTCAAATTCGATTCTTACAAATCTGAGAGAGAGGGACAGCACAATAGTTGATGTGAAGACATATTCCATTGACAACAAATTACCAGATGTTTGTAACAGTGAAAAAGCTACCTCGGCGTGCACTCCAACATCTAGTAGTTATTCATTAGTAAGGAACCCCAGAATAGCATCCCTTTGGCTGTCAGAAGAGTGTGAAGAAATAGAAAGTAATAGAGAAAATCAGAGGCAAAATGAGTATGTTAGTGAAACAAGCAACAGTGAAAAGCATGTAACTTTTGAAAAACATTTCATAATCTCACCTAAAAATATTGGTAAGTATCAGACTAATGGATCACATTTATAGAATTACAGAGTGGTTTTCTCTTTTTCTGTTCTCATTAGAAAATATACCTTTCTCATAGATTTGAAAAATCCCTCTCCTGAGCATGGTGGACATGGCTCAGAGGATGACCAGGATAGCTTCAGACCTTCGACTTCTCCACTGAGTCATTCTTCTCCTAGTGAAATTTCTGGAACAAGTTTATCAGGGTAGGTGGTTAACTTTTTTTTGTTTTAAATGATAAAAATACATGCTCAGTATAGAAAAATTGGGAAAAAATATAAAGAAGAAAATTAATCATCTATAGGTTCATCTCTCAAAGGTAACCATTATAAAATATTTAGTGCATTTGTTTGAAGCCATTTTTCTGTGCAAATTTTTATACTCTGTTTTTTTCACTTGTTATCGTAATTTTCTCTATTTAAAAGAAAATTATTAATATTACAGACTGCATAATGAATCTGTCATGGTTTATTTGAGGATTCTGGTGAATACTTACTGTATTTTATTATTTTTTGCCTTTTTCATGATATTCGAGATGAACAACTTTAATTATAAAATTTTTTTCGTATTTTGACTGATTTCCTTAGGATAGATATCTGGAAGTGAAATTACCAGATCGGGAGTAAGACTATTTTAAGGCTTTCTATATTAGCAAATTATTTTCTAAAAGGGTCTTAGAGACTTGCACTCTTGCCGTCAGTGGATGATGAGAGTGTCCATCTCACTGTTTTCTTTTTTTTTTTTTTCTGTGAGGAGATCAGCCCTGTGCGTTAGCCAGGATCTGCCAATCCTCCTCTTTTTTTTTTTTTTTTTTTTTTTGCTGAGGAAGACTGGCTCTGGGCTAACATCCGTGCCCATTTTCCTCCGCTTTATATGGGACGCCGCCACAGCATGGCCTGCCAAGCAGTGCGTCAGTGCGCGCCCGGGATCTGAACTGGCGAACCCCAGGCCACCGCAGCAGAGGGTGCCCACTTAACCGCTTGGCGGGCCGGCCCCCATCTCACTGTTTTCTTATTAGAATTTTAAATAACTTATATTTTTGGATTGTTTTTATCTTATAGTATTAATTTACATTTTTAATACTAATGAGATTGGTGAATGCTTTTTCAAGGGTTAGAATAAGAATCCTAATATTTTACAGGTTTTAACCCAAGCTGTAAGCTAACTTGACCTTCAAGTTATAAGAACTTTTTTTTTTTTTTTTTTTTTTTGTTGAGGAAGACCGGCCCTGGGCTAACATCCGTGCCCCTCTTCTACTTTATATGGGACACCGCCACAGCATGGCTTGCCAAGCAGTGCATTGGTGTGCGCCTGGGATCCGAATTGGCGAACCCTGGGCCGCTGCAGTGGAGCACGCGCACTTAACTGCTTGCGCCACAGGGCCGGCCCCTATAAGAACTATTTAAAATTTAATTTTTCAAAAAGGCCATAAATTAACATTGTTCAAAAATTATATACATATATAGGTGTATGTGTATATATAATTTTTGAACAGTATAAATGTATTGCTTTATCAAATGTACATGTGTATTTGTGTATAGATGTGCATCTGTGTATTTCCGTCCATTATGCTGTTCCTCATCTGCCTAGTTCTCCAGTCCCTTCACCAGGGAACCTCTGTTACTGGTTTCTTAGGTATTCTTCTAGAGTTTCTTTATGCATGTATAAGCAAATATGAGCCAGCCCTCCCTGGTGGTCTAGTGGTTAAGGTTTGGTGCTCTTACTGCTGCAGACTGGGTTTGTTTCCTGGTCAGGGAACCACACCACCTGTCCGTCATTTGTCATACAATGGTGGCTGTGTGTTGCTGTGATGCTGAAAGCTATGCCACCAGTATTTCAAATACCAGCAGGGTCACCCATGGTCGACCGGTTTCAGTGGAGCTTCCAGACAAAGACAGACTAAGAAGAAGGACCTGGCCACCTACTTCCAAAAAAATTGTCTATGAATGGCATCAGAGCATTGTCTGATATAGCAACAGAAGATGAGAGGATGGCGCCAAAAGACCGGGCAGGGTTCTACTCTGCTGTATACTGGGTTGCTGGGAGTCGGAATTGACTCAGTGGGACTAACAACAATGGAAAAGCAAATACGAATATATATTCTTATTTTTACATCCCTTTCTACACTTAACATAGGGTTCTTTACACACTTCTTACGTTTTGCTATATAAAGTTATTTATTACAGCTTCATCTATATTATAGTCACTTTGGACATGTACAAATATATCTATAGTTCCCAGAAATCAGATTGTTGGGTCAATGAGTACATTCATCGTGGCTTAATGACAGGAATATGTTCTGAGAAATGCATTGTTAGGTGATTTCATCAGTGTGTGAACATCATAAAGTACACTTACACAAACCTAGATGGTATAGCCTACTACACACCTAGACGATGTGGTCCTAATTTTATGGACCCCCATCGTATATGTGGTCCATGATTGACTGAAATGTTGTTATGTGGCACAAGACTGTATATGCATTCATGTTCATATTTATATTAGTACAACCCCTCCATAGAGGTTGTGTTAATTTAATTTTCCACCAACAGTTTAGGAGAGAGCCTGTTTTCCCACAGCTTCACCAACAGACTGTTTATCAAGCTTTTTGTTTGTTGACAATCTGATAGGTGAAAAAAATAATATTTCAATATAACTTTACTTCATATCTTTTGAGTGATGATGAGCATCTTTTCCTCTGTATGTCCTTTTCTATCAAGTGTCTATTCATGTTTGTTGTCCATTTTTCTCATGAATTGTTAGTCTTTTTTGTCTCCATTTCTAGGAGCCCTTGATGTATTAGGGAGAATAAGTAGCCTTTTATTTGTGATATGAGTTATAATTACTAGTCGTTAGAATTTTTTCAACTTTTTTTTTGCCATACAGAAAGTTAATTTTATTAAATTTATGATTTTTTTCTTTTATGGCTTTATGAAAGATCTTTTATGTGTTTCTCTATTGAAAGATTTTATTTATTTATTTTTTTGCTGAGGAAGATTTGCCCTGAGCTAACATCCATGCCAATTTTCCTCTAGTTTTTAGTATGTGGGCCGCCAGCACAGCATGGCTGCTAACAAGAGTGTATGTAGGTTGAGACCCGGGAACCGAACCCAGGCTGCTGAAGTGGAGAGCGCTTAACTTTACCACTAGGCCACTGGGGC
Source organism: Diceros bicornis minor (assembly GCF_020826845.1). Classification (NCBI taxonomy): domain Eukaryota; kingdom Metazoa; phylum Chordata; class Mammalia; order Perissodactyla; family Rhinocerotidae; genus Diceros; species Diceros bicornis. The sequence goes on along the minus strand of NC_080755.1, from coordinate 10,495,041 downwards.
TGGCCCTGAAAAATTTTAATATACAGAAAAATTTACCTAACCAGTGAAATTATCAAAAATGTTCAGTATTTTGAAAAAATTGATATTATATTTGATTTCACAGTTTCCTGTTAAATGTTTCCCAATGTACCATTGACGTTTTGCATATTCATTTGAAATGGTATGGGTAAGTTAGAGCTAAATATCAATGGAGAGCTTAATTCTTTCCTATTTCAATGACTCCTTCTACATACCTCATTTTGAAACACTTTTTCATATACATAGCCACCTCTTAACAGTTAAGTTCATATTTTAAAGGACAAGTCATCCAGCCCAACCAAATTTGAAGATCATCTGACTATGATGTGTCATCATTGATGTCATCCAGTGACTTTTCTCCTTCCTCTCCCCACTAATATTTGTCTATAAAATTATCTAAGTGTTTATTTTTGTACTGTTAAATATGCTTCTACTTCTGACACTTGTTTTGACGGCTTTTAAATGATGTTCTTTGATTCCCAGCTGTGTTAGTTTCCCATGGCTGCCGTAACAAGTACCACAAACTGAGTGGCTTAAAACAACAGAAATCTATTGTCTCGTAACCTGTAGGCTAGAAGTCCAGTGCTGTGTTCTCTCTGAAGCTTTTAGGGGAGGGTCCTTCCTTGCGTCTTCCAACTTTTGGTAGCCCTAGATGTTCATTGGCTTGTAGATGCATTTCTGTAATCACATGGCTGTTTACTACCTGTATCTGTGTCCAGATTTCTGTTTTCTTATAAGGACACCATTCACATTGAATTATGGGCCCAGCCTACTCCACTGTGACCTCATCTTAACTAATTGCATTTGCAATAACCCCATTTCCAAATAAGGTCACTTTCTCAGGTATAGAGGGTTAGGACTTCAGCATATCTTTTTTGGGAACACAATTCAACCTGTAACACCATCTATTACCAATGAGACAATTACTGAACTTATTCTCATGTTCTTTCTCTTTTCACTTTGTTTTTTAGTTATGTAATTTCTATGTTGGCATTTCATTTATATTTTGATTTATCACTGTACCCTACACTTGTTTAGTTTTTGTTCTACAGTTAAATATATTCATTTCTTGCCATCAGGTATTTCCCCTCTTGGTTGACTGAAGTGTGTCCTGTAGTGGTTTGCTCAGAGAAGCACTGAGGGAGCAACATTCCCTAGGCTCTTTTATGTTCAGAAGTTGGTCTGTGGCATTTGTAATTGAAGGACAGCATGACTGTTAAAAATCTTTGGCTTACACTTTCTTAAGCTGCTTTTAGGGATTGCTTTACTGTCTCTAATGAATATAGGAGGGAAATCTGAGGCTACCTTAATTCTTTTTGCCTCAAATTTGACTTGATCTTTTTGTAAGTTTATGCCGAAGATACTCTATCTTTCAAGTCTAATAATTTTATTAGGCTATATCTCTATGTTGAGTCTTCATGATTATTTTGTCCTGTCACACAGTACACTCTTTCAGTAGGAGGATTCAAGTAATCTTTTATTTAAGAAAGTTTTTTTGAATTATTGGTTAAAATATTCATCCTGCTCCCTCCCCCTACTGCCCCCAGGAACACTAGTGATGCATATGTGGATCTGTTTTTCTTGACTTCTGCATTCATTTTCTCTTTAATCCTTTCTTTAAGAACTTTTTATTTTGGAATAATTATAGATTCACAAGAAGTTGCGAAGACAGTATAGATAGGTTCCGTGTACCCTTCACCCAGTTTCCCCCAGTGGTTGCATTTTACGTAATTATAGCATGGTATTACAACCGAGAACTTGTCATGGTTGCAATGTGTAGGCAGAATTTGGTGTCATTTTATCCTAGGTGTGAATTTGTGTAACCGTCTCCACAATCACAGATACAGAACTTTTCCATCATCACAATCTATCTGCCTCTTTTGTAATTTGTTTCATTTGATTTGCATTTCACATTTCTGAAATCTAGATTCCTTACAGTGTTTTTTGCAATATCTCTTTCCCCCTGTGTACTTCCCAATTTCATCTTGTTTTCTTTGGTTTTGATATTTTTTAATTGTATATGAAGGCTTTTAATAAAAACTATAAGTACTCTTATTATTATTATTATAAAACTTACCTTAATATGATTTTTTTCCTTTACACTGCCTTTTACTGCATGATCAGAGACAAAATGCTGGGCTGGATATCTCTTACTCTTGGACTCATCTGTTTTTTCTTGTGCTCCTGAGGAAATGTACTTATTCATTAAGTTTAGGAAACACACCTTTTTGGGGGGGGTGATACTAAACTTTTTCATGGACTTGGCATACGTTCAGATATTTTGAATGTGAGGGCATCATGTTTACCTTTCTAAAGTGACCATGGAATTGATACTCTTACCCAACGTGGGTAAGCTAGCTAAGCACCTGCACCCTCACCTCTCAGCTTGGGGCAAAACAATGGAACTTAATGAGAAAAGGCCAATTTATAAGAGAGTAAGTGTACTTTGAACTAAAATTGCTGAGGAAGATGAAATGAGAGTGATGTTGTGTTGCTGAGTTGCTTAAAAAAAAGTACATTTTTTTGCTGCCATCGTCTGCAAAGCAAATAGTAGTTGAGATCTCTTCCTCAGAATCTGGTATGTAGATTAATCTGTGAATCCTTTCAGGGGCACAGTTTAGCCTACTAGCAAGCTTACTGTCAGGTTTTGGCTTACTCCTAAACCAATTTTAGGATTTCACAGTATGCATTGTATTATATTTTTATTGATGCATAATTAACATACAATAAAATGCAAAGATCTTATAGGTTTCATTCAGTAAGTTTTTGACACTTATGTACACCTATTTAAAAACCACCCCCTAAAATATATAGAATGTTTACATCATCCCATTAACAATCCCTTGCCTTTTTCCAATCAATTCTCCTTCTCCTTTCTCCCACCCCTACTCTGGCGCCCACTGTCTGATTTGTATCACCAACTAGTTTTATCTGTTCTTGCATTTCATGTGAATGGAATCATATAGCACATTTTTTGTGTGTCGAGCCTTTTCTACTTAACATGTTTTTGAGATTCATCTGTTGTTGCAGTAGATGTATCAGTAGCTCATTGTGTTTATTGCTGCATAGTACTCCGTTGCATGAATATACCACATTCTGTTTATCCATTCTCCTGTTGCATAATATGTGTTTTTTCTAAGCGTAATTTCTGGCTCCATTTTTATGTCCCTGCTATTGCTTTCTCTCTCCTTTTTGCCTCATCAGCTTCAAATGAATGGGTTTAGGTGATTTTCTTGGATTATGATAACCTCTGTATACACAGTTCTTTCTTCAACTGAGGAAAGTTTTATTTTCTATTACCTTTGATTACTGCTTGTGTTCCCCTTATTCCCTCCTTCTTTTGAGTATGCTGGTTGCCCATTACTTGATCCTCCCTTCTCTGGTCATTTGTGAACATTTTCTCTTTCCTAAGTTTCATTTCTTTATGTATTTACTCTGTATTGTGGGATAGCTATTCAAATGTTTATCCTCTGCATCTCTGATTTTCTGTAGCATCAACTATGCTTTTCATTGCTGCCAACGTAGACTCTAATTTTGTATTCATTTATTTTTATTGAAATCCTCTTTATACTTTTTTATCGTGGTAAAATGGGTTTGATATTTTTGTGCTACCTTTTTTCTGGTTTCTGCCAGCTCATATTCCATTAAGTTTTTTTATATTCCTGGTGAAATGTTGGTCATAATTTTTATCTGTTCAGTGACAACATTTTTTTGGTGAGTGCACTTTATCTGATAAGTTTTGCTCTTATTAGCATTCCTGCTACCTGATCTTATAGCTTCTGGCTTAGTTTCCAGCGAGTCCATAGAGCTGATTTAGAGCTTCTAATTCCAGAACTGTCTTTGAGTCTCTGTGTGGCTGGCACCTTGGCAATTTTTGGATTCCTTTGAAGTCTGACATCATGACTGAAATTTCTCTCCTTTTATTTCCGTGTGTGCTTGCAGTTCACTTCTCATTGCTTGAGATAATACAACCTAGATGCGTTTGTTGCTTTCAGCCAAAGGAGATAAGACTAATATAACACATCACCCCAGTAGCCCAGAACTTTTTTCATGCTGTGTCGTGGTATCTGTGTGAGTATGTACGCATGTGTGTGTGCATGTGCGTAGAGGAACCCGGGTAGGTGCTTGTTATACGGTAGCTAAAGTAGGCCTGGAGCAATTTGGTTAATATTTTGTCTCCATTGGTTAGAAATTCACTAACTAGTATTTTGTCAATACTGTCTTGATTTGGGACTTCTGAAAATCCAGAAATCGAAATAGGATTTTCTCTCTGTGTTCATTGCCCAGCTGAGTATTCTGAACTTTGTGCAAAAAAAGATGGGGTAAAATTCACTCAAATTAAGGGCTGAATTGAAACTAAATGGCAGAGCATTCAGTAGGTGCAGCAACTGTTTCCAGAGATGCTGTGACAAAATTTCCTATCCAGTGTGACTTTGCCACTTTTCCTCCAGAGGTGCCTTCTCTCTCCTTGAATCAGGTTGGACTGACCCTGTGACGGGTATTGACTAACAGAATATGGAGCGTGTATTAAATAGATGTGGGATCTTGCTATTTATTGCTTTCTAGTTTTTTTTTTACTTAATATATTATGAATATCTTTCTGAGTCAAAGGATAATATTCAACAGCATGATTTAAAATGTCTGCGTAGTATTTTATTGTGTGTTTGTGCCATAATTTCCATAACCTAATTCTTCCTGTATGACATTTAAGATTCCCTACTTTATTATCGATAGTAATATATGATGACATATCCTTTTAGCAAAGTCTTTATAGTTAGCATTAATTTTTTTCTTAGGATTAGTTCCTAGATGTAGAGTGTCTGAGTCAAGGGGCTTTTGATATGCATTACTTAATTGCTCAACCAAAAGTTGTGCCACTTTATATTCCTATCAGCATGAACAGTATGACTGTTCCCATTTCTTTGCACTTATCTACATGATTCTTTTTTCATCTTTGCTCTTTGAAGGCAGGAAATTTTGAATACTCTGCTCATTGCTCTATATCAGGTATTCAGTAAATTTTTGATGAATGAGTAGCTAACATTGTTATGTGCCTGTGTATAGAATTTATTAATGAAAATGCCACAACATTTTTCTTTTACAGTAGCTTACCAGATACTTCATTCAATAGGAATATAATTTACAGTTTTAGATAATTAAGGGTAAAAAAAATTGAATCCATGGTTGAGTTATTCTATATGTCACCTAGAGCAGAGACTGTAGATTAACAAGATTGTAGGCAAGGTGGAATGGCTTTTTGTTAGTGTAGATAATGTTGAGTAAAGGATTGGACAACTCTAGTCACGAAGTGTTCTCTCTTTCAGGTGTGCTTTGGAGTCTTTTGGTTCAGCAGCTCATCATCAGAAGCCCCCCTGTGAGAGTGAGTTGTCTCAGTTGATGTGTCCACAGGCTGGTGTGAGCAGGCTGACTTACGTGTCTGAACAAGAGAGTGCTTGTCCCACCACGGCCTCAGATCATGGCCTTGAGGACCACAAGGTGAGCAGTACTTTTTTATTTCTTTGGTAAGGCTTCTGGCTCTAAAGTGTTATTGGTAATAGGACTCAGCCTGAAGTTCAGGTCTGTATAGTTTCTGTTGCTATTTTGCCTTTAAAATAAATGTGTGTGTTTATGTGTTTTGGTTAAACAACTACTCATCCTGTGTAGGCACTAGAAGTACAAATATTTTAGTATATGCCCTCAAAAAGCTGTCAGCCTAGTGCAGGACAAGCAAGACACACGGTGTAATGAAATGCACTTTGATAGACCTATGCTGTGGGGATTCAGAAGGAGGTAACTAAAAACCTGACTGGGGGGTGGCAAGGGTTCAGCAAAGGTTTATGGAAGGGATAGGTAATGTGTTGAAGCCATATTTTGCAGGACTGCTTGGAATTAGGCAGGGACAAGCAGACAAACAAATGGGAGAAGGCATGGAATTGTAAAATACACACTGCATTTGAGAGACTCCATGAAGTTTGGAATGGAATGGCTGCCGTGCATCCATGTACATGAGGAAAGGAGGACAGGCCAAACCTTAAAGAGTCCAGGATGGAAAATTTGGGAGTTTGAAGGCTCTTAAGCAGGACACTGACATGGTCCGTGTTGATGTTTGAAAAGCTCATTGCAGGGCTGGCCCAGTGGTGTAGTGGTTAAGTCCGCCCGCTCCGCTCCAGTGGCTTGGGGTTTGGAGGTTCGGATCCCAGATGCGGACCTATGCACCACTTATCAAGCCGTGCTATGGCAGGCATCCCACATATAAAGTTGAGGAAGATAGGCACGGATTTAGTCTAGGGCCAGTCTTCCTCAGCAAGAAAAAAAGAAAAACTTATTGCAGTAGTAGTCGGGCAGAGGCATTGAGGGGGGACAAGATTAGAATCAGGAAGATGTGACACAAGGCTACTCTAGGCAGTGAGGTGAGAGACAATGTGGGCTTGGACTAAGGTAGTGGCAGTAGAGTGGGAGAGAAGCAGGTAGATCTGAGAGATTTATGTGGGAGAAGCTAGAATTTTATCATCTGTGTGTGTGTTTCGTAAATGTGACAGTACTCAGTGTTTTTAATAAGCTGAATATGACTGTTGTGAGTGTGCAATAGAGGCCTTCTCCACTCACCTATTACTAAATATATCCACCAAAGTTACTAAACATAGGGTATCATGTTGGACAAATCAGTATACCCATTTCATTGAAAGCTGTCTTTTTGATGATGCTGTTACATGTTGGGTCTCTGTGTTCTTAGCGTAGTGGTTAAGAGCTGAATTGTGGAGTCAGATGGCCTTTCCTTTGCTACTTTCTGATACAGATTATAACGTCCCCAAGCCTATTTCTTCATCTGTAAGGAAAGACAGTGATGTGAGGGCAGGGCTTGGCACCAAGAAGTCACCACTGAATACATACTGGCTATTATTTATATTTATTTAATGATTGGTTGCTTGATGATGACGACTGATAAATAATCTTGTATTTGTTTATCAGTGTCTTTGTTTCTAAAGCTTTGGTCCAGCAGAAATTTCCAAGCCAAGTACCAAGAATAATCAGTGAGGGTCAAGTGTGTCTTGTGTGTAAATTCCAGCTGATCTGCCCTGCAGAGCTGTAAATGTCACCCCTATGGTTATGCCTTATAAAGAAATGACGATATGAACATTGCCTAGGGCTATTACTTCATACTTAGGAAAACAGAAGCACATAAGTTTAAATATTGGAAAAGACTTAGTGCTCGTAAAAATTAGCATCTTCAAGCGTAACAGCGGTATAAACTAATAACGGAGGTGGGAGCCTGTGAGCTGGCTTTGCGTTGGTTCCTAAGCTCACGTTGATATCATTGGAAAGCTTGCTCGTCCCCCACTCCTTTGTTATTAATTTGCTTAAATTTTTATTGTACAGTTTACAGGAAAAATCCCTTAAATTTGCACAAAATTACTTGTCTCTGGTCCTTTATCTGTGTACATTTTTCAGAGATGTAGTTCGTGTATACCTCCTCTTCAGCCTCCTCATAATTATTTCTATAAAACAGTGAATGCCAATTTTCTAACTTTTAATCATGTGTTTCACAGCTATAAAACTACTGTGTAAGCCAACTTTTTTTTCATTGTTAATGTCATGTAGATCTCTTTATTATATTATTTGAGATTATATCAACATGGTTAGAATTTGTAATATTCAGTTTATCTGTGGATTATTTCTAAACATTTTTTGTCACAGAGTGATATCACCAGTGAGTTGAGCACCACAATTATTCAAACCAGTCCAATTCTATCAGAGGAACAGACTGTGGAAAAGTTGAGAGAAAAAGGTCCATTTCAAAGTAGAAAAAAAAGAGCATTATCATATGTTATCCAGAAAAACTCGGACACAGAGCAAGTGACTGAAACTACTTCTCTGAGTAGCAAACCTGAAAATGTAAAACCTAACTTTAGACTGAGTAAAGATCTTTCCTTCAAAAGTGGAGATCTATCGGAAACCAATGTGGTAGGTTTGACCTCAAACCCCAGTGAACTGGACCAGATCAGCATGACTCTACTGAGCAAGTCAGGTCTCAGCCACCCAGCTGTGTCGGTGATGCCACGCCTCCCTGCCTCATGCCAGGCATCTGTGAACGAAGGGGAAAGAGGAACTTCTGAAGATATATCAACTGCCGACGGTGCATTAAGTGGCCAAGTTCCTCATCACATGGCCTCTGGAAACCAGTGTGCTCCTATTCCCAGCATAGTGGCTTGTGGTTCTGTTCCTGAGATGCAGAATGTGCCCACTGCGGTTCCTACACTCTTGACTCGACATTCTTTTATCACAGCTCCCTTTGCCCAGCAGTATTTGGGAACACTACCTTCAGCTGGAAATGTTGCTTTGCCTCAGTGCCATGCTGGCAATGCCACAGTCTGTGGATTCTCAGGAAATTATCCTTATCCTGCTGTCGCAGGAGAGCATGTTCAGAACTCTGTGGCTGTGGGCATTTGTCTAGGACAAAATATTGGCCCTGGGTTGATGGGTACCTCTTCTCTTTGTAACCCATATTCTAATTCCTTAAATCAGAATCTTCTAACTACAGCAAAACCTTTTCCTGTGCAATCTGTTGGTGCAAATCGTGGAACTGAACCATGGGATTCAGGAGTGATGTTAGGATTTGGTAAGATGCCTTTTCTCTGTTACTACTTATTGTTGCTTGCTGTTATTTAAAAATTGCGTTTTCTCAAATGAGACCATAAAACTAGTTTGTTTCAAGGAGATACTGATTGGCCTAAATGTCTTGAAAGTGTTTTTCTTTGTCCTGAATTTGGAACAAAGACCATAACATATTTCTGTGCAAGGGTCCCTGAAGTGGCCTTAGAAAAACATGAAAACTTATACAGGTGAAACTCCTGATGCCTTTGTTTCCTGTCTCTCTCTCATGCTCTGCACTTGGACTTCTGTTGTTCTTTCAATTAGGAAACGTCCAGTTTAGAGTTGCCTCCCTGAAGGAGTGAGTCTCCTTGCAGCTTGTAAGCCTTTTGAGAGGTAACTGTTGTGGTAGTGAGAGGCAGCACCCTTCCGCTCTTGTCTGTGGTGGCCGCGCTGCCCCCTGTTCCCTTGCTGGCAGTCACTCTGCTGAGCAGAGCTGGGCGCTGTACTTTTCCTGACATAGCGCACGTGGCCACTGGAGTGCTGTCTTCTTCTCTGCCCTCTTTTTCTTCTTCTTTTTTTTTTTTGTGAGGAAGATCAGTCCTGAGCTAACATCCGTGCAAATCCTCCTCTTTTTGCTGAGGAAGACCAGCTCTGAGCTAATATCTATTGCCCATCCTCCTCCTTTTTTCCCTTTTTCTCCCCAAAGCCCCAGTAGATAGTTGTACGTCATAGTTGCACAAACTGTGTGGGACGCGACCTCAGCATGGCCGGAGAAGCGGTGTGTCAGTGCGCCCCCGGGATCCGAACCCAGGCCACCAGTAGCGGAGCGCGCACACTTAACCGCTAAGCCACGGGGCCGGCCCCCTCTTTTTCTTCTGAAGGAAATTTCAGAGTAACTGCAGAAGGATTATCAAGATTGGTTGTAGTAGTAAAAATTCGAGTTAGAGCCTCTTGTTTATTAGGTTAGGTAGTGGCTTATATTTGTGAGAGAAAAAAGGAAGAGATTACTAATAGGTAGTAACATCTAAGAGTTGATTAGCTGTAAATTGTGAGTTTGATCAATTTTAATTGTTCTTCTTCATGGGCTGGATGCAGCAGGAAAAAATTACTGGCCAGTCTCACTGAGGCTTATACAGTGTCAAGGACTCCTGAAGATCTGGGCCGCTTTTTACCATAGCTCTTGGGTATACACAGATAGTCTTAAAATTTCCATTTAACCAATTGTGCTTTTAATCAGGTGTTTGATATAACTTGCGTTTTGACTATGCTTTATTTTTACCCAGGGAATGTAAGAGTACCTGAGGAACTGAAGTTTCCTCATGCTTGCTGTGTCGGCATTGCTTCACAAACCCACCTTAGTGTACTTAATCCAACTGGCCGCTGGCTGCAGGTCAGCATTGGGGTGCTCAGTGTTAGTGTTAATGGTGACAAGGTAAGCTTTCTATGTCTTTCTCCTCTGACTTAGCAATTGGATTTTGATTAATGCTGGATTTCTCCTTTGTCTAGTACTCTTTTTTATACTGCAGAGTATGTCCTCCCCCCACCCCTTATACCTTGCACAGAATCATTGGAATGATGTCTTTTTCTCGGTCACTCCTTTGTTGTTGTACTTCCAGTATAAGAAGTGAAATCTGAATGTTTCTCATTTTCTATCAGTTATTATTATTATTTACTTATTAATCATTATATTTCATTGTCATTTATTTATAAAATCATGTAAATGTGCTTTTAGTGCTGTCATTTACACCACAGACTGAAAGCTCTGAGTTTCTGGTCTCTACTTGTCAGTTTTGGTAAATGTAATTGAATATAAGTTACTGTGGTTTATCAAAAAAACAAAAAAAAACACAAGTTACTCTTGAGACCTATGCCTACATTTAGTAAGTAGAGTCTTTTTGACTAATTTATCTGATCATGTTCTTACACGATCTTTTGAAATACCTGGAAATACAGTTTTAGCATTAACTATTAGAGCAAGGGTGTCTCACATGATCAGTTACAGCTGCTAAAGTTCTAGACTCTAAATCTCCTTTCATGATTACAATAACCATTTGAACATCAGTGAATAGGGAGAGTGGGAAATACGGTCAGCAGTTCTTGTTTTGGAAAGTCCTGGTTTTGTGACTGCTACTTACAGACGAACATCGGTGGATGGGTTTACTCTCCCCTTTTACCTCCTAGTAATAACCTTTATTTACGTGATAAAATAAAACTGTGTCTACCCTTTCTCTCCCTTTTTCCTAGTCTTTCCCCTCTGATCCTGAGGTTAGATGAAAAGCAGGTAATTGGAGAAAAGGGTTGAGAATGGAAGGAGGAGAGATTGGGGTCTTTTGAGGGGCATGTAGGAAGTAATGTTGTCTCTGGAATAGGAGTAGAAAAGAAGATCCCCATTTACAGTGAGGAGGGAGGGGTTGGAGTGAGACATAATTGTAGACTTGGAGGCCTGATGAGGTATCTTAGAGATCAGTCTAACCCCCTGCATTATAGAGCTGCAGAAACCAGGTCCTAGGGTGATGTACAGGGCTGTGAAGTGCTGCCATTTTCAGTGCCCTTTTCAAGGAAAGTGAGAGTATAGATAACTTACCTTCGTATGTCTTCATAATTTTGACTAATTGTACCTTAATGATAATGAGTTAAAAGACTTGGGTATTTTTGAAGAGGTAATAAATGTCTACATTTGGTAGTTGAAGTGACTGGGAAAAGGGATCTTAAACTAGTTTGTTCTACTTTTGATTTTCATTGTGAGGCATTTCTTAATGAGCCATGTGACTTTTTTTTTTTTAAAGGTGGATCTTTCAGCATATCCTTGTTTAGTTTTCAAGAATAAAGTCATCATAAGACCTCATGCCACAGAAGAGATAAAAGTACTTTTCATACCATCCAATCCTGGGATTTTCAGATGTACGTTCAGTGTTGCTTCTTGGCCATTTTCAGCAGATGCTGAGACAATAGTACAGGCAGAAGCCTTGGCAAGCAGAGTCATTCTCACCGCTATTGCTGAGACCCCTGTGATTGAGGTAACTATTTGTGAGTGGGTCTTTGTCATACCCGGCATTTTTTTTTTTCCGGTGAAGAAGATCCATCCTAAGCTAACATGTGTTGCCAGTCTTCCTCTTTTTTTTTTTTTTGCCTGAGGAAGATCAGCCCTAAGCTAACATCTGTGCCAGTCTTCCTCCACTTTTGTGTGTGGGACGCCTCCACAGCATGGCATGTGAATGGAGTAGGTCCACATCTGGGATCCGAACCCACAAACCCGGGCTGCTGAAGCAGAGGACGTGGAGCCTTAACCACTTGGCCATGGGGCCGGCCCCCATACCTGGCATTTTAATGAAGTCTGTTTTACCTTAGAAATAATATTTGGGGAAAAATGAATTTGTGGGCAAATGTGCCTCAAAGTTACAATTAAGCTAAACATCGCTTCTTAATATCTTCTTATTCCAAAATTTAAAATTATTTCTGTTTTACAGAAACACAGATATACTTGCTAAGATGTTTATAAAGTGAAGTATAACATTAAACCCTATTTTCCAGCTGGTTTCCAGTATATATGTAATTTGATGTGCACTTAGGAAAGTACCATATTCATAGTCTTCTTTTTTATACTTGAAGATTATTTACTAGCTGAAAAAGTTTCTCTTTTATAGTCACCCATTTTGTGAAAGTGAAAGAAATTAGGTCTAGCCAAGTTGGGATAATGAAGCAGTTGTGGGATTATATGTGTTTTTAGGACAATGGTTCTTAACCCTTGCTGCACATTGGAATAACACTGGGGGTTTTAAATGCACCCCAATGCCTTAATGTCCCACCCAGACCAACTAAATGAGAATTGGGGGAGGAGGGAGGACATGGCTAAGTATTGGTAATTTATAAATCTCACCAGATGATTACAAATTGCAGCCTTAGTTAACAACCACAGCTGTACAAGAAGTGTCTTGTCTTAATTGATTGTGAGTGAAATCAGAACTAACATATTGAACAAGATTAAGGAATGTATGAGGGAGAGATGGGGAGGATACAAAACAGGAAAAGCAGAGCAGCTCTTCATGATAATTAAAAATCAGTTGATTCCTAATATGTGAATTGAAACTAACATGTTTGTTTAATCACACTTACCAGGTGTTAGTGAGCTCCTACTACAGTTAATTTGTTGTTTCATTCAACAAAGCTCTGTGATTCTGTTTAGAGGTTGGATGTGGGGAATGAGAGGCAGGATAGCCTCCTGAGAGGCTGATGAGAATCATTCAGCGTTTCTTTTCACTGTGCATGTGCCTTTTCTTACCTTTTCCCAGGGGCAATGCTTAGTAACTTAGCTGAGCAATTTTTTAATTTTCTAGGGCATGGAAGAGGAAGTAGAGTTTGTAGAAGTTCTCATATTATAAACTCTTAATGATCTTTTTCTTTTTGCTTAAGTGCCATTTTATATACTTGTCAATCAGCTCTGCAATGCTTGCCGTTCTCTAGGACAGGGTTTTTTCAACTTTGGTGCTATTGATATTTCAGGCTGGATAGTTCTTAGTTGGAGGTGGGGGGCTGTATAGTGTAGGGTGTTTAGCAGCATCCCTGGTCTCTACCCACTGGGTGTCAGTAGTGTGTCCTTCCTGCAAGTTGTGACTACCCAAAATGTCTCCAAACATTACCAAATTACCCGCACTTGAGAACCGACGTCATTAATTTTTTGTATTTCAATACATTCCGCTGTACTAGGCTTTTGTGCTTGACCTTAAACAGCTTACATTTTTGTAGCAGCTTTGCTACAAAACTGCTTTTTGCTTTGAAAACTAAGCAATATTTGAAGTTGCTATATTTTGAGTGGATCACATAAGTGATATTTAATAGTGTAAGGCAGAGGTTCCCAAACTGGTCTGCTCATTGGAATCACCTGACAAACTTCAAAAAAAATGCTAATATCTATGTCCCACCTCCAGAGATTGTGATTTTATTCGTCTAAGGTCTGTGCTTTGAGTCCAACATACATGCAGGTTTGGGAACCACTGGTGTAAGGGATGGTTCAGTGTTAGCCAAGCCAGTGAAAGCTTTCTTGGAGGCATGGAACTTAGAGGAGTATTTGGGCCCTAAAGGACCAGCAGGATTTGACTAGGGAATAATATTCCCCATGAGAGATAGTTTAGAAATTTTATACAGAGGCCACATCTGTAAAAACTGTTAGATTGCTTTCTTAACTTGATAAAGGATCTCCCAGGTCCCTACAGAAAACATCACATTTTGTAGTATATGTACTTTTATTTTAGCTAGATATTGCTAAATTGCTAATTTATGTTCCCAGAGTAAAAGTATGAAACTTTCTAGTATTGCTAACATTTGTTATTGTTAGATTTTAAATTGTTTGCTTACTTCTTGGATGTGAAAAAACTTGTTTTAATTTGCATACTCAGATTATAGTGATGTTGAGCATCTTTTTCTGTGTTTGTTAGCCATTCTGGTTTCCTGTTCTCTGAACTGCCTGTTTATATTTCTTGCCCTTTTTTTTATTGTTTTGAATGTCTTTGTTGATTTTTGTAGATGTTCCTTATATTCTGGAGTATAAATCTTTGCTAATAATTATGCTCTGTGATTATTTTTTCCCATTCCTTGGCTCTTCTTTTCAACTCTTTTTTTTTTTTTTTAATCGGGCTGAAATTCTAAATATAGCATAGTCAGCTAAGACCCTGTATCCCAAAGATAAAACAAGGTTTGTTTTTCCTCCTCCAAAAAAGTATCCCTCGGAAAAGAGGGAGGAGTTGCTTCAAATTCACTCTTTGAGTGTAATGTGTTAGCCTGTAATTTATTTATTTATTTTTTTTGTGAGGAAGTTCAGCCCTGAGCTAACATCCATACCAATCCTCCTCTTTTTGCTGCCAACATCCATGCCCATCTTCCTCCACTTTATGTGGGACGCCGCCACAGCATGGCCTGACAAGTGGTGCGTCGGTGCGTGCCCGGGATCCGAACCGGGGCTGCCAGCAGCGGAGCGCGTGCACTTAACTGCCACACCACGGGGCCGGCCCCTAGCCTGTAATTTCTTGAATGTTAGTTTGGGACATTCTGAAAAGTCATTTGACATAATTGATTAAAAAAAACCCAGGAGATTAAGAAATTGAACCAGATTCAGTGATTATTCCTGGTGGTGTGTAAATGTTGGATGTTATACGTTAGCCTCTTAAATATCACTTTAAGAAAAATTACGGGTAAGTGGTTAGATAGGAGAAATCTTGAATGTATATTTATAGGATAAATAAAAACAACTACCCTATGTATTATGAAGGAGTGTTTCAGCTTGGAGTAACTTTCAGTGACAGCATCACATATAGATTTAAAAAGTGCTGTGGTATCAGTTTGGATGCACATGAAGACTAAGTTTTCTGGATGCCTGAAGACAGCTTGGAAAGTATCTCTAGTGATGAAGAAGCCACCAGTACTGATGATCCTTGTCAGAGTTTGAATACTCTTGTCATCTGACTGGAATACTCTTCCCACAGATCATCGCGTGCCTTACTTTCTCACTTTAGCCAGATCTCTGCTCAGATGTCACCTGAACACCGTTCATAGAATGGCAACCACCACCTGTCCCCTCATCTCCACACTCCCACTTCCCTTTAGCCAGCTTTACTTTTCTGTTTAGTACTCTTCAGCTTTTGACATACTAAATATTTACCTGTTTATTGTTATCGTCTGATCCTGCTTGCCCCCACTAGAGTGTAAGCCACTTGGGGGCAGGAAGTGTCTCTTTTGTTCTTTTCCGGAAGTGTGCTTGGCACATAGTAGGGACTCAATTAATAGCTGTTGAACTATTGACTCAAATACAAAGTGGAAATAGCAATATTTCTAAATTTATATGGTTTTTTAAATATTGTATTACATATTACATATATATATGTACCCAAACTGAAAAATATAGTCAGTTAGCTATTACCTCCACATTGCTAAAGGTTTATGTGTTGAAATTGGCCAAAAAGACTTTTTTTATCTTCTCTTTGGGAAATTGGATTGTTGTGTATTTTAAAGTACATTTATAGTTTCCAAATGTGTTGGGAGTGTTTCAGCTACCTTCCCCCCATAACCCCAACTTTGTGGTCAGAATATGGGTGGGAGACGGGGAGGGAGAGGGAGAGAGAGAGAGATTCTGTGGTCTAGTATGTGTTCAGTATGTTAGTGTTTCTTACGTGCTTAAAAAGGAATGGTGCTTCTCTCTTTTAGGTGTAGAGTTCTTTTATGTGTCATTTAGCTCTGGTTTGTTGCTCTGTAGTTCCTATCTTTTGTATCATTACTGATATTTCTTTTTTTTTTTTTTAATTTTATTTATTTATTTTTTCCCCCAAAGCCCCAGTAGATAGTTGTATGTCATAGCTACACATCCTTCTAGTTGCTGTATGTGGGACGTGGCCTCAGCATGGCCGGAGAAGCAGTGCGTTGGTGTGCGCCCGGGATCCGAACCCAGGCTGCCAGCAGCGGAGCGCGCGCACTCAACCGCTAAGCTACAGGGCCGGCCCATTACTGATATTTCTGTTTGCTTAATCTTTTGGCCTCTCAGAGAGATGCTTATGGATTTGTCAGTTTCTCCGTATAATTATATTGATTTTTGTCTTGGATATTCTACACGTATGTTGTTACATGTGTTTAGGCTCAGGATGGTTTTATCTTTTAAGTGAAGTGGTTCCTTTTTTTGTTTTTTTTTTTTTTTTTGGTGAGGAAGATTAGCCCTGAGCTAACATCTGTTGCCAGTCCTCCTCTTTTTGCTGAGGAAGATTGGCCCTGGGCTAACATTTGTGCCCATCTTCCTCTACTTTATATGTGGGACACCACCACAGCATGACTTGATAAGTGGTGTGTAGGTCCACGCCCGGGATCCGAACCTGTGAACCCCGGGCCACTGGAACAGAGTACGCAAACTTAACCACTATGCCACTGGGCCAGCCCCAGTGATTCCTTTTTAAGTAACAATTCTCTTTTTTCCTATTGTCCTAAAGTCTATTTTGTGTGATTTTAATATTGTATGTCTTTTCCTTTGTTTAGTAATTTCCTAGTGTATCTATTTCCATCTCTTTATTTTTTAGTCTTCAACCTCTATTTTGTTATAATGTCTCTTAAAACTTGCTGTTTTTTTTTCCCCCACCTTTCCTGACTCCTACTGGATGGGTTATATTTTTCTTTCATCCTTCTTTTGCATATGCATTAGTCTGGAAGTTACACATTTCTATTCCCTTTTTTTTTCCAAATTGTTTACTCAGGTCTAAAATTAATCAGGAGCTCTGTTTTATTCCCAAACAACACAAGAAGCTTGATTCATCTTAATGCTGATCTTTTCCTTCCGTATTATCATTGACTAATATTTTAGATCCAAATGGTTTTATATTTGTTTTTTATTTTTTATTTTTTATTATTTTTTTTTCCCCCAAAGCCCCAGTAGATAGTTGTATGTCATGGCTACACATCCTTCTAGTTGCTGTATGTGGGATGCGGCCTCAGCATGGCTGGACAAGGGGTGTGTCGGTGCGCGCCTGGGATCCGAACCCGGGCCGCCAGCAGCGGAGCGCACGCACTTAACCGCTAAGCCACGGGGCCGGCTCCCCAAATGGTTTTAAAACTCCAACATTAAACTATTTTTAACAGAATCGTCAAGTTATTTATACATTTTTTTGCTTGCCACTGCTTCTTGAATCTTCTGTTTTTCCCTTCTTCATGGACTCTGTTCTCTTATCTGTATTTAAAATGTACTTATAATTTATTTCAGATTATTTCTAGTTCTTCAGGTGCTAATTCTTCTGTTCATTAGTTTTGCTGGGTCTCCCTGATTATTTTCTTCCTGTGGTTTCTAATTTTTTAATTGATATTTTAAACTTTTTAATAAGAGATCATATTCATGGAGGCTGCTTTTTGCTATAGAAATCCCATGTGTTCTGGTTTTTCAGAGTGTCCCTGGAGAGCACTTTGCATAAATACTGGAGGCACTAAAGGTTTCAGTGATTTTCAGCTTGGAGCTCCCATACCTGATGTGGTGTAGGCCTAGGGTTTCACTTTCCTGCAAATGATCTTCCAGTGCCCACTCATCCCTGGGACAAGCTTCCCTGTTGTCTCCTCAGACACGTAAACAGAGTTTTTCCAGTTCCCTTTTCATGAAAAGGGCCCTTTGAATTTCTGCGCTTTATGCAGGGAGTTCAAATTTCATTCCAGCCTCTCCCTGCCCACAACAAGCTCAAGGTCCTACCTTCTGTTCTCAGGAAGGTATTGAAGCTCACCCACTTAGGGGATGAGTTGACCCTAAACCTTCATGGGCTGCCGTGGAAGTCAGCTGCCATTTGCCAGTCTGCTTTTAATTTCTGTTTATGTTTGGCTAAGCCAAAAAAATTCATGTGTGTGTGTTAACTGTTATCCAGCATTTCTACATGAGTGGGTGTGAGGGGTCTGTGTTAGGTTGCTTTCTCATGTTTAAAGAAGTCAGTCTGTCGTGATGGTAGGCACTCATTTTAAACTTTTGATATGTCTATTATGATATCATTTTAAACACTTCCAGTATTGTCAGAAGTTTGGACTAAATCTGAAAATGCCAACATATGTTTTGAAGGGAATTGAGAAGTCAGTATTGTAATAATAGAGCTCACTGAAGGGAGGCTTATATATTTTATAAAATTGTCAGTTTGTCTTAAGATCTAACAGTCTTTTGAAAATAACAATCACTAAGATATTGCTTTGTTCTGTAGTATATTTAGGTACATAGACTACCTCAGAAAAAGAATTTAACATTTATTTTTGTAGAAAATAGCAATTGTAAAGTAGCTTGCAGAAACTTAAGTTTACCTTTAATGCTGACTCTTTATTTGTGGCTAGAAAGGGCAGTGATATGAACATAAGCTGTGATATTTATTAATATATTGCTTTCTATAAATCAGTCTCTTTTTTTCATAATTAAGTAGAAACAGAAAAGAAAGATGTTCTTGATTTTGGTGACTTGAGTTATTGCTTTTTATAAATCAGTCCTTTTTTTTTTTCCATAATTAGGTAGAAACAGAAAAGAAAGATGTTCTTGATTTTGGTGACTTGACTTATGGAGGCTGGAAAGCTCTCCCATTAAAATTGATAAACAAGACACGTGCCACCGTGCCTATCAGACTTATTATTAATGCAGTAAGTACTAATGTACAGTAAGAAACCATTTACAGAGCACATTGATTTGGAATTGTAGATACTGCTATATCATTCTTGGTCAATTTTTCTTATAAAAGTAAATTTTTTTGTTAAGGATTTTGTCAACAAATTTAACATAACACCATTTGCTTTATTGAAACTAACTCTTCTATTTCTGAACAGAATGCCATAGCCTGGCGCTGCTTCATGTTTTCCAAGGAACCTGTCCATGCTTCTGTAAAAGCTGCTCCTTATGCTGACGTGATTGCTCAGCTGGCAGCTCCCTCTGTGATCAATCACATGATGCCTGCCAGTTACGACGGACAGGTAAGCAGAGTGGATCGAAGATCTGGTTTAGAATTGAAGAAGTTAAGTTTCCAAACTACTTTCTTTCATTAAGACTTTAATCTTAATGCCAGTGTACCTTTAAAAATTTTTTTGTTTGTTTTACAGGATCCAGAATTTCTGATAATTTGGGTTCTTTTCCATAGTCCAAAGAAACGGATCACTTCTTCAGGTATCACGTTTACGTTCTGTGGGAATTGCTTTACTCTGTAGCTAAATAAACTACAAAGTTGAGGCTTATTTCTTCCGTCAGTAAATATGAATACTTTGAGTAATTTGTCAAATATTTTATGTTGTTTTAAAAATGAGGTAGAGAGCATGCTATTTTGAGTCAAATCCATGTAATTGTGGGTAACCCAAGCAAGTACCACTGTAAGCTTCTGGGATCTTTTCTGTTAATTGATTTTTGTCACATCTACCAATTGGATGTTTTCTTCTTCTTTCTCTCCTTCACTCATTTCTATTCCTCTTTGAGTTCTTTAAAAAATCATCTTGCTCAAGATTTCTTGTGACTTCTGATGGCATAGTGTTGGACCACTTGTAGCATTTAGAATTAAATAACTCTGTGGTGTCTAAACTAAAAGAATGAACTTTTATAGAGATTCTAGACTCAGCAGAAGAATTCTTGGCAAGAGTTGATATAGAAGTTGATAGCCCAAACCCTACACCAGTCATTAAAAGTATTTGTCTTCGAGCAAGAACGGGAATAGCTAGGATACATGCTCCGAAAGACTTACAGGTACCCTGAACTCTTCTCTTTGCATTATTTTATATTCAGGTTGATTTCATTCTAATAGTGATATTTGTTTAAAATGCATGTTTTACCCCAATCCTCTAGACTATGCACTTGTTTGCTAGTGTGGCTTCCTCAACAAAGCAGCACTTACCTTTGAAAAATGCCGGAAATATTGATGTTTACTTAGATATCAAGGTAAGAATTGTGTCAGAGTGCTATAACATAGTATTTCCTCACACTGTGATATCAAATGGAGGAAACTGAGAGTACTTTAAAAGCTTGGTGTTGTGCTAGTATAAAATAGATAAGGAACTTTAAATGTGACATCTAATGTTTTATATATAAGAACCAAGTTCTAGATTATTTCCTAAAAAATGTATGTTATCCTGTGGCTAGGTGGATTTGAAGAAGAGTGATCCACATACGTAGACATTATTTCTGAGATGTATGGGCGAATGAGAGGGTGTTAGTGACCAGGAATTAGAGAAAGGGTAGAAGATAAAGTTTGTTATGGAAGAGAAAGGAGAAAGAAGTACCCTTTCCAAGAGAATAAGACAAGGTGGGACAGTGATGGACAAAGAGAAGGGGGAAAATAATATCACAGTAAATGAGAAAGACACATAAGACAAGGAGAGTAACTGTAAAAGCTGTATTTACATAAGTCGGCATTAGTTGTAATTATATAAATATTTAGATCCCAGATCAAGGAAGTCACTTTTCCGTGGATCCAGAGAATCTCTTCCTTAAACCTGGAGAAGAACACGAAGTTATAGTTTCATTTACTCCAAAGGATCCCAAAGCCTGTGAGGAAAGGTAATATAAACTTGTGTATAATGACAAGTTTGTACTCCTCTCTCAAAACAGCCACTTACTTAAGCTGTGCTTTAATCCACAGCGTGAATGATAGAGTACATGTTTTACCTCACCTAATAGATGATATAGTTCTGTTTAACCTCCTTAATTTAGCCTCAGATTTTCCTTTTTTGTTTACTAAAAATCTCCTTTTAAACCAGCTGACTAGAATTTAAGAAATCACTATTTTCAAGTATATTCTGAGAAAAGTAAATAATAAAATGTTAATCTTGATGTTTCTCATTAACTTTTTCTTTCTCTCCAAGGAAACCATTGATTGACCTTGTCAGTTGTTAGTTTAAGATACTTTTCCCCACTGCTTCTCCAGTCCTGTGACTTTTTGGCACCCAAGTCATAAGTGAATATCACCTCACAATTGTCAGAGCACCATTGTCATTAGTATTTGAACTTGCTTGATAAACCTCTCTTAGAAGCACACTATCCTGAGACACACGTGGCCTATCCCCCACCTGAGGTATAGAATGTCCTAGTGTGCTCAGTCTGCTACTGTGAAGAGGTGGCCTGCGCAAATGTGAAGACTTGTGCCCGGAATGCTTACCCTCAACTTCACGGTTAACTCCTTCATCTGGGAAGTTTTACTCAATTCTTCCCAAATTCCTCATAAGTAGTCTTCAGTAGTGTTCCTGTAGCCCCGTAAACTTCTCCTGTCCCACCGTATAGATAGTATTGTAGCAGTCTCTTTCTTTGTCTGTATTTTCCTCTGGAATATAAACTCTAAGGGTGGGAATGTCATTGTATCCTCAACGCCCAGCTCAGTCTGTGGGACAAAGGAATCATGTAGGAAATAGTTGCCAAAAGAATTGAAATCTGAACATTCAACTTAGATGGTTTTCTTTGTTAGGATCTTGAAAATATTTGTGCAGCCGTTTGGACCTCAATATGAAGTGGTGTTAAAAGGTGAAGTAATTTCTTCAGGAAATAAACTTGTGACACCTGGACCTTGCTGCTCAGATATTGCATCGATTTTATCCAACAAGCAGTTTCTGGCTTGGGGAGGTGTCCCTCTTGGTAGAACACAGTAAGTGTGCATATAGCAGCCTCTGAGTGCTAAGATTTTGCTGTCGTCACCTAATGTTATTCTCCACTGTATTAATTATGACCATCAATGTTTTTAGAATTGAGATAAAGCTATCTCATACTCTTTAATCTTCTTATCATGAATTCAGATTTTTTAATTAAAATTTCACCTCTTTTTAAAATGCAATCCAAAAAAATAGGTTTCAATTTTCTTAAGCTCTTAGGTGAATTCTCTGCTGATTACCAAATTTAGGCAATTAAGAGTGTCTTTGTTCCTTCTCTGGAAAGCACTATGGAAAGGTAGGACAAAAAAATAATCAGAGACATGGCATTCTGTTATAAACTATTTGGTGAATACTTCTTACTGTAAAGAGTGCAAGGGGTGTCTAATAGAGCAGATATATTCTGTCTCAGTTTAATGTGGATTATATCTCTAATCTTATTTTTATCTTTACTTTCGTTATACGTTATGGATAACTCTGAGTTAATAAAATTCATTGGCATATAATATGTAGTAAAGTAATATTTTTTTCCCTTTATAAACTTAGCAACATATCTAAGTTCTTTTTTTACCAACCTCAAATCAGTAAGCACTTCTAATTAACAACCTAGGAAATTATTAAACCTGAATGTTTACTCCTTCATGTTTTGCACTTTTGTGTTTGTCCTAAATGTTTTACCCATACATTCTGTGGTACCTGAGATATAGGAAACTTCTGGTCGAGTCTCTGCTATAGATGTGAAGAAATTACCCCTTTAAAATTATAGTTTTGTCAGTCCAAAAAGGATCTAATTGAACCTCCTTACTTTATAGAGTTCATACGTCTGCTTAACCATCCATGTAGTTACCTGTGCCTTGTCTTGTTCCAAAAGCAGCTTATAAGTAAGGGCCATGCCAGTGTGGGGAATTGAGCTGAAAAGCCTGTCACGTACCCTGTTTACAGGAGTTGGTTAGATGTCTTACCTCAGCCTGGAGGAGCAAGAACGGCTCTTCCTTAGTCCGTTGATGGTATGCCACACAATGGCTAAAAGTGGGCTTGTGAAAGTAACAATTCCAAAGAATTAAATAGATAATGTACATGTTAATGTATGTAAAGTATTTAGTGCAGCATATAGCTAAATTATGGATTTGTGTTTCTTTAGTTCTCACTCCCATCTTGGTGTTCTGCCTGGAACAATAATTTTTCCCACCACAAACAGCTCCTGTTAGTCTTCTGTAAGGATGTTGCAGCAGTGTTGGTGATAAAGAGGTGTACTGTCTGCTTAAAAATGAATCTTCCTATTTTCTCTCCCACTCTGAAATGTCCTAGGAGGCAGACAGAAGCTGTGACCTGATGGATGCTGAGAGAGAACTCAGAAACAGGGCAGGGAGATGATGATGCCCTGCTCGGTGCTCTTCCTATGCAGTACTTGCCTGCTCCCTGCCCTGCCTTTGTAGAAGGTGCTTGTTGCAAAAGGGAGATTTAGTGAGCTCTTCTTCCAGAGTATGGAGGAAAAATTAATAGGTGTAATCTAGGGGACAATATTCTCATTGAGTTAATGGGTTTTGCTTCACTTGCAGATAGGAATGATAATTAATAAAATTATGTTTTCTATGGTGTAAAGTGGTCCAAAGTGGTATTTCATTCCAACTTGGTATTTTTGCATTTCTAAAGTTCTGCTTTTTTTCATATATTTATTCATTCATTCTAGTTTCTCTCTCATACGTGTGCTTATATACTTTGACTATTTGTTGGTGAGGATTTTAGTATTTTTTTCTTATTAATTTGTCTGGACTTTATATAATAAAAATGTTAACCCTTTTTATTTTGTATAGTTTATTTTTAAAACTAGAAACTGAGCCCCCCTCACTTGATAACTCTACTCCTTGAAAATGATAACTACATTTCTTTAAAAATAAATAAATAAAAATAAAAATTTTTTAAAGCGATGTTTTTTTCAGGTAAGTCTTTCCCAGTCAGTGTACCTGTGGAAGGCTTTTCTCAGGTGTCCTGCTGTCCAGAGGTCTTAGCTTTTATTCTGAGGTTAAGCTCAGCAGCCTTTTGCTTCTAACGCAGGATAGACAAGACATAGACCACAACTTAAGTAATTTAACTGCCGATCTTCAATATGTGAGTAAAACAGATTTACTCCTGTATGCTCTATTCTCCAATGAAGAGAGGATTCATATACTTTCCAAGATGGAAGGATTTTCTTAATACCAGCCACCTGGTATTCATATGTCCATTCTACTTGCATTGTAACTTTAAAAGTAAGGTTAATTCAATATACTCTTTAAAAGACTGCTTTGTGCAAATGAGTCTCTTAGAGTGAAAAATCTGGCCACTGTGCCTAGGACCCCTTGTTTCCGTGAAAGTTAGGTATTTGAGCTAAGTGTGGTATTGACTTAATGAATTTGTTAATCTGGATTTTCATTGATTGTTTTATAAGACAGGTAATACCTATACATATAGTATAAATAATGAGGACAGCTAAGGAGCTATAATAGGAAAGAGATTAAACTAAAAAGCTTCTCTAAAACAGTGAGTCTTGAGCATATGTTTTCAGAAATGTAGACTTGTAGGACTTTGGAGAGAATTCTAGGCTGCTAAAATGGCATGTGCAATCAGTCCATCTCTAAACATTGCAGTTGGTTTTAATTGGCTTTGTTTTTATGATTGTAGCAATATCCGTGGAGGAAAACCACATTTAAAATGTGTAATTGTTTTTAGGCTTCAGAAACTAGCTTTAAGAAATGATTCTACGTCTACAACCCAGCATTTACGACTGCTTATTAGAGGACAAGATCAGGATTGCTTTCAGGTTTGTAGAGTGCATGGTTTTGTTCTGTTTTGCGTTCCATCTGGATGCAGAACACTTACATATGCAGACTATTTTGTGTTATTCATCTTTGAAGCGTTTATATTAATGGTATGTTTTATTTGTGCTACTGCTTTGTTTTATGCAATGATTGTTTTTAAATTGTAGCTTCAGCACACTTTTGGATCAGAAGAGCGATTGACCAGTAACTGTGAGATCAGAATTCGTCCAAAAGAAGACACAAACATCTCTATATTATTTGCACCTACTCGATTGTCTTGTATGTTGGCTAAACTAGAAATTAAACAACTTGGAATTAGATCACAACCAGGCATTAAGTTCACGGTAAAATCATGTTACTGGTTTTTTTCCTCCCATGGAGTTTATGATATGTTAGAACTATTAGCTTAATATTGGTTAATTATATATATTCTGCTTTTTATAAGTCAAAATATATAATTGCTTAGATTTACAAACAAGTTAGAATTATATACTTTGTAGAATTGTCATATTATAAAAACAGCCACCATACTGTTCCTGTAAGTTCCTATAAGTAGCAATCTCTTCCAATGCTTTTAAAAAGTTTCATTTCAGTTTGAGAATTTTGAAATGTACCCGACTTTTCAGGAACACATTTTTTGGTAAATCCAGATTGAACTGTTTAAGATGTTGACTTTCCAAGTAAATTTTACTTTTTCAATTCAGCAAAATATCTATTGACACCATTTAGTAGACTCTGTTCCAGATATAGGGATACATAGACAGGAGTTTTTGTATTTTATTTCTTCCCAGCATAATTTTGAAAAAGGATTTCAAGTCATTTCTTTAGATACATTTAGAGCACTAAGAGATAAAATCATTGAGAAAAGGAAGAGAGGACAAGATAGTCCAATGACACTCAAGTTCCATGCAAGTACATACCTTTTAGTTAGTGGGGCTGGTGGCACTGACATTTTGGTTCATTTCCTAGTGTCAAAATTAACAATACCTAGAAGCTTTTTTTTTTTAAAGATATTTATGGCAGATGTAGCTTTTTATGATGTGGGAGCTTGACATATTCTCTGTGGAGCTCTTCAGTTGGCCCCCTGAGCTTTGGTGGGCAAAATTGTTTAAAGATGTAAGTGGTTTCATTTTTAGAACTAACGTCCTTATGTGTGAGCCCAGGACACAATGCCAAAGCACTACGTACTCTATTGATCTGGTTTCATGTAAGGATCAAGTGGTTTGTGGAGAGGACTAAGTGGGCTATATCTTTCAGACTATCCTTAATACATTTTGATTAGTTTCAGGTTTACTGGCCAAGATTTTGAGGTTATTCTTAAGCAAGAATCTCTGGAGAACTAATAATTCCCTGGTGGTTTAGGGCAGAACCATTTGATTTGACAGTCAACCAAGGAGAAGTTTGGGTTGATGTCTTCTTAAGACATATCAGGATCCTAGTGGGAATCCTTACCTAGGTAGGTGCCACCTGTCTTCTGTCAGAGGTGGGCTGAACAGGGACGTGAAGTGCACAGATGAATATGGCTTTTATCTCACAAGAAGACTTAGACTATTAACATTAAGGTATCTTTGTGGAGATAAGTAGCCTGTTATAGTGGTGGAAGTGCGCTGAACTCTAGGGATGAGAGAATCCGGGCCTCTATTCCTCACACTCACCCTGGATGAGTCACTTCATTTGCTCATGCTTCAGTCCCTTATCTGAAATGCAGCTAATTACCACCATAACTTCCTGGTTTGGTTCTGAGGAACAAATGAAATTATCCATGCTTTGTATATTATAAAGCATGATGGGACTGCAATAAAAATATATTTATTGCATGCTGTGAGTGTATGCCAGGTACTTCTCTCAATCACTACATGGATTATCACATTTTATCTTCAAAACAACTATCTGAGATCATACCACCACATTCTACACATGTGGAAACTGAGGCCTGGAGAGATGCCTGCCCATGGTCGTGCCTCTTACATGCCAGTAAGTGATCCAGGACGGGTTCAAATTCAGGCTACCTGACTGCAGAGCCTACAATTATCTACTGTGTAGGCTCTAGGTATTCATCCTAGCTCTCTGTTTTCTAGTCCTATATAGAACAGCAATTCTCAACCAGAGGCTGTTTTACTCTCTAGGGGACATTTGGCAATTTCCAGAGACATTTTTGGTCGTCGTAACTAGGAGTGGAAAAAGGGTGCTCCTAGCATCAAATGGGTAGAGGCCAGGGATGCAGCTAAACGTGATACAGTGCACAGGATGGCCCCCCACCACAGTGAATGATCCGGCTCAGAATGTCCATAGTGCCTAGGTTAAGAAACCCTGCTCTAGAGCCACAGTTTTTCCTGTTGAATCTTTGGATTTGTTAGCATTAGTCAGATTTCATTTTATTTAAGCACTCTTTCTCTTAACCTTTTACTCAGTAGTTATTTGTGATTTCTTTGAAAATATAGGAAGAATACTTATATTGAGTGTTTTCAAAAGCTAACTTTTTCCCTATAATTTTCTAGTTTCATACATAAGATTTATTGCAAGTTTCTGTGGGAAAAGAAAAATTAGAAACCCTTTTGGCTCCTGAAACTACCAGAGCTCGTTCTGAATGAGGTGGGATTTGTAGGAACTTCAGATCTAAAGCCCTTTAAAATACTATTAATTTTAGCAAGCCAATACTAATTTATGAGGAGCCTAAATTTAATTTTTCAAAATGTTATTTTGATTAAGTGCATCACATAACTCAAAATAAGCTATTGATGTTTTCAGGTTTGCCAGGGATTCTTTGGAACTTACTTTAATAATTAGGAACGAAAGATCATTTTTAAAGGAGTACATTTTAAAGGGTACGAAAAGTTTGTTTTCTAACAGGGTACCTATTTTCCTCCATTCTTATTTATAAAGTTTATTCTGTGAATCCTTGTTCCTGGTAGCCCTGAGCCCTGTGGAGGCAGCCTGGCTCAAGGACAGCATCAGTCAGCACCTAAAGGCTGCCTTCAGTCTGGCGTCCAGGGCATCTGTCCTCTGCGAGTTGTTTGAGTTCTTGGCTTCTATTTGGTCGCTTTGGCATGCTTCTCTCTGACTCTGCTAGATCCAAAGCTAACAGGATTATAAGACAATAGGTTTTTCCCCAAAAACATTTTATTTGAAAAATTCAGAATTACTGGGAAGTTGAGAGAATTATATGATGAACACTCACATACCCTACCACTTAGATTCTACAATTAAGGTTTTGCTATATTTCTTTCATCGCGTATCTAACCATCCATCAATTCATCTACTTTTTTTATGCATTTCAAAGAAAATTACGAACATCAGTAAATTTCACCCTAAATACTTCTTAAGCGAGCATATCTATAAAGTACTAATTTTTTTATTTCTTTATCATCTAAGCTTGGCTTTTATAACAATGAAATAATTATTCTTAGCATATTTGAAGGTAATTAATTTTGCAGCTCTTTGATTTATTTTTCTCTCAAGAAAAAGTTTTTAATATAATGCTGGACTGGAACTGGGGTAACTGCTAGCCAAAGTACACAAAGAATAATAATTTTAATTATATTAAATCTATATGTATTTTTTTCTCTGACTAAAGTTTGATCTTCTGCTTTCTGCTTACCTAGAAGTAATTTTGGATATATATATATTCTGTGCTTTTAGATACCTTTGTCTGGATATGGAGGAACAAGTAATCTTATTTTGGAAGATGTTAAAAAATTATCTGACAGTTACATGGTAACAGTGAATGACTTAATACCTGGCAAAGAAAGTAGAATTGTTTTTTCTGTTCGTAACACTGGCTGTCGGGCAGCTTTTGTTAAAGCAATAGGTTTTAAGGATTGTCAGAAAAAAGTTTTGCTGGATCCTAAAGTATTAAGGATTTTTCCAGATAAATTTGTGCTCAAGGAAAAAACACAAGAAGTAAGTATAAAAGTCTCTGCATTAAAAATATGAACTCCTGCTTTTCTTAAATTAGTAATTATTTTATGGCTAAAAACAAATAATATTTGAAAGTAATATAGGAATAGAAGTACTTATCTGATCTTCTTGGAAATGCTATATATATTTGCGTTCATGTCTATTTTGACTGTTTAGGCTCATATGACAGTTTATTCAGAATGAAATGACTTAAGAGAAATATTTAATATTCACTCCTGATTTTTTTCTTGGCATCAGGATGTTACTATAATATATAATCCATCAGACAGAGAAAGCAATTATAAAACCGCAACAGAACTATCAACTATATACTTCTTTAGTGGAGATGAAATTTCAAGACAGCAGTATCGAAGGTAGGTTATTTATCTTAGACAATGTTGGGAACTATTCAGTAGAAATAATGAAGTCTTAAAAAAAGGTTTGGGATTTGGAATTTACGGAACATGTTGCACTACTTATTAGTGAACCGGTAGATGAAACATCTTGGTAAAATTTGTGTAGCTGATAAACTCCCAGAATGTGAGGGAAAAAAACCTGTAGGAAAGTCATCTTCTATATTTGCAATGTGTCATCTTTTCAAGACATATCTATTGTGCCTCTTTTTTACTCAAATAGGAGACTCAGACTTCATAATAGGAGCATCTTCATAATGACTGTAGATCAATTTCAGAAAAGATTTAAGAACTACTGAAAGAGAATATTGTATAAACACACCCAACTTATTTGGAATATTTCTGAGAATTTTGTGAATTATGTGAAAGGATCAAGTCATATTTTAGAAATGTGTAGGATGTTTAACTCAGCTAACTACTCAAAGCATGTACTTCTAGAAAATTTGGTATATCTAGTTTAAATATAGTTTTAATATGCTGAAATGTTGTCAAATTTAGGTCTAGTTGTGATTTAAATATAGGTAACATTCTTGTATGTTGAATTCAGGGTTCTTGTATTATAAAATTTTGTTTCCTAGCCTACAGGACCTGTATATAAGTGAAGCTCACTATGTTTCATTTGTTAGTAGGAGATCGTTAAATCCCAGTAGAGGAGGGACGTATGCATAGCAGTCTTTCCTTCTAACACTTTGTTCTCTGCTTTGTTTTATTCTGATACATAGTTTAGGAAATTGTTTTGTTTTATTTTTAATCTGTTGAGGATTATTAGAATGCTTAAAAAGAGAGAGTGTAGTGGTAAGTTGCTACATGATGTTAGAACAGACCCAATGTGAAAAGCTCAACTTTGAACCTGGTTTTGTTTCTCAATTAAGTATTTTAGAAATAGAAACTGACATTTGGAGAAATTAGATTACTAGGTTTTTTGGGGTTTTTTTCCTTTCTCTTTACTGGGATATAGAAATGAGCATATTGTTTTAGAACTCCCTCTTTGCCACAGATTTACAGTAATGAGATTTCTCTTGTTTGTGAACATCTGAGTAGTACAGAGAAATTTACGTTTCAATCTAGAAGAGGCCAGATAAACATAGTTGTATAGTAATTTAAATGTCTCGCTCAGATGTCTTATTTGTATCATTTTCTTAGCATAATTTTTTTTCTGAGACAAATTTCTAACTATGACCAAATTATCGCAAATAATGAAAATGTAACACCTGAAAAGAATCTAATTTTACTATTTTATATTAGGGACTTCTTGTTTTGATGTTAATATTTAACTGAAACTGATGATTGTACTCCCATATATAACTTCTAAGGGAACTTCCAAAACAGGTTTTCTTTTTAAAGTTACTTATATTAGGATTCAAGACATGAGATCTATGTGCTAATGTATGATGCTGTTATTGGAATTTCCCAAATACACTAATGAAAATCTGATTAAGATGATTTTAAATGTAAATTTTGAACAAAAATCTCTACTGGCAGAGCCCTGTTGCATAAACCAGGGATTATAGAACAGATACTTCCAGAACATAGTGTGCTGCAGAACATTGATTTTGCTGAAGCATTTCAAGATGAGCTACTGGTAACTGAAGGTAAGAATTTCAACATGTCTTAAATCTTTTGGGTCATTTGTAGTGTTAACTAGGTCCAGTGATTGATCTAAGGGGGAAGAGTGTGAGTTTAGATAGAGCGTCAGGCTGAGGTTGAGCCACAGTTCTGCTGTATGACTTTGGACAAATACATCACTAAAATTCAACTTCCTTATCTGTAAAATGAGAAGGGGAAGAATATCTAACTTCTCTTCCATACAGAATTGTTGTGAAGATAAAATGAGCTTTACTCTGTAAATGTTAGATATAATTAATATATTGTTGCACCTATTCTATGGGTAGATTTGTAAGCAGGAGGAGGAAAATGGTCATTATTAAACTCAAATTAGTTACCTTTTTTTTTTTTTTTTTGTGAGGAAGATCAGCCCTGAGCTAACATCCAATGCCAATCCTCCTCTTTTTGGTGAGGAAGACTGGCCCTGGGCTAACATCTATGCCCATCTTCCTCTACTTTATATGGGACGCCGCCACAGCATGGCCTGACAAGTGGTGTGTCGGTGCGCGCCCGGGCTCCGAATGCGGGCTGCCAGTAGCGGAGTGCATGCACTTAACCGCTACTCCACGGAGCTGGCCCTCAAATTAGTTACTATTTAAGATTTAATGATTGTGAACTTACACTCATTTTAAGATTTCTGTTCCATTGTGCCTACTGTACGATTTATGGAGGATGTGATGGTGGCAAAAAAAAAATCCAAAATAGACAGTGGTGGAGTGACTCTAACCTAGATGTTTAGCCCTATTTGAGCTAAACACTTCAAGTATTTATTGGTGTTTCTTACTTATACAAAAAATATATATTGAGACATACAAATTATATAAAAATATACAGATTTTCACCACAGTATTGTTGATAGTAGCAAGAAGTTAGAAGTAGCCTAAATGCCCAAGAATAGAGGATTGTTTGGTTATGCAATAGAATATTTTGAAGCTATTAAAACAAATTATATTCTATATTAAATGATATGGAAAACTCTTATTAAGAAAAAATTATTTTTAAAGCTTGCATATTAAGATCTCATTTTGCTAAAAATAATATGTCTATGTATAGCTACATAGGTAAAATAGCAAGAGTATACACACCAAAATATTAACAACGGTTATGGTCTGGTGGTAGAATTTTAGGTGGTAGTGTTTTTCCCCCCTATTTTTGCTTTCTAATTTTTTTTAATGATGAAATATATATTGCTTCTGAAATATGAATGGTAAAGGAAAAGGATATTTATGGTGATGTAGAGTAGTCTGTGATCTTTTCAGTAATTAGAAATCTAGATCATCTGCTCAAAGGGAAGGTAGGAGTGGTTAGTTAAAAATAATGAAAAGATTTGAAATGGATCTTGTCAACAGTGTGTTAAGGGAGCAGAGTCTGGAATGAACCTTGGATTTGGTGTTGAAATTCAATTCAAGACCCATCTGTGCCAGTTCATCTCCTCTGAGCTTCACCTTCCTTATCTCTTCCTCATAAGAAAGATCCCAATAAAAGAGTTAAACTGAGCTATGCTATGTAGATGGAATACAAACACTTAGTAATGTATTGCAACAATAGTGAAGACTGGTTAAAACTAAGTAGTGTGAGTTTATAGTGGTTCAGAATTTGGCACAGTTTCGTGATTCAGCAATGTTTCATTCATTCATTGAATGCACGTGTTTGAGAGTACAGGGTGCCAGTCTGTAGAGGTGAAAGATGTAATCCTTGCCCTTTAGGGGTTTACAGACTAAGGGGAAGGCAGATGATTAAAGTACAGTATGAAAAGTGCTATGACAGAGCTGTGTTTAGGAGTCTGGGAGAGCACAGAGAAAGGGTACCCCACTTAGAATGAGGTGACTCTTGAGGTATCTTGAAGAACAAGGGGAAGTTGACAAGGTGAAGATAGGGACCAAAATGGGGAAGGATGTTCCAGGGAGAGAAAGCAAAAATTCAAGAAGTGTGTTATATTAAGAGTCGTGTTGACAAACCCAACCAAGAGCTCAAGTGACCTGCTGAAATCACCCATCTAAGATGGGTTTGAGTTGAGACTTCAGGTGGGTCTTTGGGACTCCAGATTCCACCTCAAGGAATACTGGATTCCTTGGGATGGTATATTTATTATCCAGACGAAGGGAGGAAACAATGCCACTTTGTTTTGTGTTCATTAGTATGGTAAATCACCTATGAGAATGTTGCAATTGAACCTTTTACATGATTATTTTGAATAACATTTGTTTGAGCATATTAGAAATATTTGTAAATCTCACTTTTGCAAAATGTGTAATTAGTGGCAAATATTTTTACAGTTGATTTAAACTTTTATAGTCAGATGTCTTGGTTATTACAAATTTCAATGTATACTTACTGTGTTCTTTTAAAATTCCCATTAAAAAAAGTAATTCTTAATATCTATGTATAGAATAAAAACATATACTGTAAAATTTCTTGTATATATAAATTCAAGTGGACTAATCTAAAGATGTTCAACTCCAGCCCTATTTTATTGATCTACAGGATTTAGTTATATTAATATTTACTGGTTTCTAGATTTGCTTAAGTTAAATGTCTGTGAGACTGCCGCTTATAAATTGTGTACTTTTAACTTCTTTGTGCTTCTGATTCCTCATCTTTGAAGTGGAAATAATAATACCTTCCTCAAAGAGTTGTTCTGAAAACTAACTAGGTTAATATATACAAAGGGGTTAGAACAGTGCCTGGCCCACAGTAAGCTTTATATAAATGTTTTTTGCCACATATATCTTTAAAAACATTCTTATTTTAATGCTCACAACAACCCCTGACATAAATTTTTACTCCATATTATACTTGAGGAAACTAAAGCTTAGAGAGGTTAAGTTGCTAAAGGTCACAGAGCTAATGATTAGCAAAGTTGTAGTTCAAATCCAAGGCCAAAGTCTGAGTTTCCTGTCATTGATGCTGAACTGCCTATAATCAATAGTACTAAAAATCAAAATGTCATTTACCCCAACCTAAGAAAAGAATATCTGTGGCTGTAAATATATAAATGTATCTGTTATTTTATGATGTGATTATGTGAAGATTCTTCTATCTCAAACAGTATTTTCTGTTTCAGTGTACGATCTTCCCCAACGGCCTAATGATGTTCAGCTCTTTTATGGAAACATGCGTAAAATTATACTTAGAGTAATTGGAGAATTCAGAGATTCCATTTCCAGCAGAGAATTTCTTCAGCCTCCTTTCAAAGCTAACTTAGAATCTACAAGGTAAAACAAACAAAACATCTTTCACCAGATTTCAAGATTATTTGATTCACAGTAGAGCTGATCTTTTCCCTGTACTTTATTTTTTGTCTCAAAATGTTTATTTCACCTTTATTTTTTGGTTTAAGTTGAAGTAATTTCAAATTTACCGAAAAGTTAAAAAATAGTACAGAGAACTCCCATCTGCTGCCTGCGCTGGGATTCCCAGTTGTTAACATTTTACTGCATTTACCTGACCATTCTTTGTGTATATGTAATTTTTTTCTGAACCATTTAAGAGTAAGTTGCAGGTATGATAACCAATTAGCCCTAAGTTTCTAAAAACGCAGACGTTCCCTACTTAGCCATGCAAACCCATGAAAATTAGGATATTAATATTGATACAGCACTACCATCTAGTCCACAGATTCCATTCAGATTTCCCCAGGTCCCCAATAATGTCCTTTATAGTTAAATCAAACAAATAAACAAGAAATTTCCTCTTTCCCCTTCCTTTTTGGTCCAGAATCTAATCTAAGATCACACATTTCATTTAGTCAGCCTGTCTCTTTACTCTCATTCAGTATAGAACAGTTCCTTGATCTTTCCTTAATCTTTCCTGACTGAGATAACACGGAGGGTTGGATTATCAAATCGGATCCACAGAATCAAAGGCATT
The DNA here is from genome assembly GCF_020826845.1 of Diceros bicornis minor. Lineage (NCBI taxonomy): Eukaryota > Metazoa > Chordata > Mammalia > Perissodactyla > Rhinocerotidae > Diceros > Diceros bicornis. The sequence continues at coordinate 10,460,756 of NC_080755.1, read as the reverse complement.
AGCCTGAATTAAGCTTTACTAGTAATTTTAGGTGAAACATGAAGAAATCCAGGGTTGCTGATGGTGCTTCCTAGGTCCTTTTTGTGACATTAATATTCCACTCTGGCTCACATTTAACACAAAGTCCCTAAGTTGTGCGTGTATATATTGCTTACACAAAAGGGGGAGCTATTCTGATCATGAAAGTTCTGTTTTATATTTTAATAATTACATAACTGATGTTTATATTTTTTCAAACAACTGCTACATAAATTCATAAATTTCAAATTTCTTTACCGTAAACAATTCTAGACCAGGAACATCCTGTTAAAAGCATTCTGTAAATAAGGACGTTAGTGTGTTTGCTGGGAGATGCCATAAGCAAGATTACAAGGAGATTTGACTAAGTCATCTTTCTTTTTTTTCCTGGACATTCCCTGGTGAAAAGGAGAAGATAGGCTGTAGGCCAGCTAACCCTTTTCTTACCAATGACCTTGATGTTTTTGTAGAGTATAATTCCTTTGTAAAGTATTCCTCAGTTTCAGTTTGTAGATTCAGAACACTACAGAAATGATGCTGTTTGTTTTCTCAGTGTATCTTTTCCAGTGGTCAGCAGTGCTGATTTGTCCCATTACTAGAAGTATTTTTATCACTTAGTTAAAATGGTGTCTGCCAGGTTTCTCCACTGTAAAGTTAATTAATAAATATCTCATAGGGAGACACTTAGAGATGATGAATTATCTTGTTCCTCATCAAACTTTTAGCACCCAGTGATGATTGTTGCCTGAATCATATTATTACTATCTTGTTTACCAAATGGTGATTTTCTAATTCCATCTTCTTTCTGCATTTATTAGTTATCTTTCCATTATGAGGAAGAGATTTACTTTTCCCTCTTTTATGTACTTATTCACTTATATTAGGGTAGGCTTGTGGATTCAGTAGCAATCTTTTATTGTCATTATTTGATCCCTTAGTCTGGCTCCTTGATCCTTTTGATGTGCCCACACCATTCTTCAAGCACTTCCTTACTCATTGGCACAATAGGATATTCTAGGCTCATGTTATACTTTCTCTGTCCCAGCCCTAGAATAGTGGGGACTTCTCTTAGAAGTCCTGGTTGGTTTTAGTAGAGAATGGTATTAGAAACCAGGATATGGAAAATAGGTGTGCTATTGCTTTCGAGGTGTCATTACTTCCAGGCCCCTTCAGAGGACAGAGCTAGAAAATATATGCATTTATATATAAATCCACATGTATCCATGTCTGTCTATAAATATGTTAAAACCACGAGTTTATGCTGATACCTCCAATTCTAATCTAACATAACACAGTGTATTCCTTTCTTCCTTTTCATAATTGTACCTTTTTTCTCTAATACTGAGAATGCTGGCCCCATTATCCTCAATATATTTACATTTTACTCAGTCCCCCTGTTTTTAACCAATCTTGTCGTCACATGGGCTGTCTCCCTGGGCCCAGTGTTGCCCACTCATACTGGCCGAGAGTTCCTTTCAGGTCCCAGTGCCACCAATTGAGAGCTCACTGAAGACTCACACCCACCTATTGCCCAGTGCCTCCAACTCATGCCAGCTTGCTTTCTTTTCCCTATACTTTTAGTGTTAATTTTTTTCTAAGATACTCTATCAAAGAAAGAATTAAATATAGTAGTTACATATATTTAAAATTATCTTGAAAATCACTTAAATTGTAAGGTACTGGTTCTTAGGAAGCTAAAAAGCCAAGAATCAACTTTTTAAAAATTGTTTCTGACTTTTGGCTGATACCTCTGTTATTTCTCTGGGGCAGTAGAGGTCTGATTTGAAAGGTCAACTTGAAATAAAGATGTAGCTCCACTGTATGGCAGGAGAATTTGGGCACTGCACAATTGAAATTCAGTTAAGTCATGTGCTTTTGTGATTAAAAAATTTTTTTTGAATTACAATTTTTTGTAATCTAGGCTTATTAGAAAACACTGTTTCAACACTTAATAAAAATCTTCTTAAACTTTATTAGCATTTCTTACCATAATGTTTTTCCCAGGAGACTTTCTTGTTTTAAAGTTTTTTGGTGTTAGCATTATGAAACCAGTTACTGTGCAGTTACATAGTTCCATTTTTTAAAAAAAATTCTTGATAACGGGTAGTTTTCTAGTAAATCTTTTAAGAGACCTCAGATGGCATGCAGAAATCAAGGCAGGAAAGAAATTAAATCATTTGAGTATTCCAATTAAAGATCAGTGTAATAATATTTGACCTATACTATACTTTATTTTTTATGCATTACTTTAAGAATATACAATGTGAAGAATTTTTATTTACTGAACAATACAAAGTATATAATATATTTTTAGTTTTATCTAAATGTGTTGAGCTTTATGAAGAATTAATATAAAAACATGACACAGTCTGGCTTTGTATCATTTTTAATTTCTTCTCTCTCTGTAGTGAATCTGATAGTTCTGGGAAACATGGTGGCAATGTTTCTTTGGATATTTTACCAGTTAAAGGTCCTCAGGGTTCTCCACTTCTTTCACAAGCTGTTCGCCCACCTCAAGATAAATCATCCTCTGAAGAAATGTGGACCGTCCAACCTGAACACTTGATTTTGGTAGCCCCTTCTCCTTGTGAGTATGTCAACAACGACACGACAGGAATGCAGTCTGAAACCCAGGGCTGTATCTACTCTGTAGCCATGGCTCGTCTAGGATATATAGGTGGACTTTTTGCAAATGTGACTAACGGCTTGCACAGGTCCTCCTCTCACCTACTAGAGACCTAACTCAGACTCAACCAGAGCATCGTCCTGACACAGGGCCATGGTCCTCAGGTCACGTTCCTAGTTCCCTGAATGCCAAAGCCACCCATCCATGGACCCTTCCCCCCACCACATCCCCTGTCCCAAAGAACTCATTTGACACTTGGCCTTTTCTTACCTGTAACATTGATATAGTTGGTTCAGAGCAGGAACAAATCTGGTGCCTATGTATATGCCTAAGACAAGACCAGGTGGTAACAATTTCCAGATTTCATTTTTTCTCTAAATTTGTTCGGTATTGAACTTTGTTGAGTATCTTTGTAGTTTCCAAGGGTAAACAAATGGTCTGCTTTACAAAGGATTTGAAATTTCTGTAATTGGGCAGTTGAGAAAGCAAAATAAGATGGTATACTAGTGTATTTCTTTAGGGTTCATTTTTACTATTTATTAGCATTTGTCTTTTTCACTAACATTAAATGTAAGTAACATTTTATTTATCCGCTATAATAGGCGATCTGGCAAAAACTGGACGTTTCCAGATTTTAAATAATTCTGTTAGGTTACTGAAATTTGAACTGTACTGGCCGGCACATTGTCTTACGGTAACACCACAACATGGATTTATTGCGCCAGAGTAAGTATGACTTCCCTTTCCTCTGGGTGTCATTCAGATGCTAGCATGATGACTTTTTAAGGATCAAATGATAGGCCATTTTAATTGATTCAGTAGAATTTTGCAGTGTTCTGACTCTGTACAGTGTGCCATGTGTGGTTCTGTGGGACCACAGTGAGTTCGAGACTCATGTAGCTTGGCAAGAGTAGAGACCATGTCCACAGCCAATTATGGTATATAGCCTAAAAGGGACAAGAGAGACATGTGAGGTGGGAAAAATTTCCTGGAGTGGAGGCCTCACATGTATTACTCTGCCTACAGCATTATAAAGCAAAGGATACAATCGGGCATGTGATGAGAGGTGGTGGTCTTTAAAGCCCAGATGGTTCTGCCCTTCATTACCTTGGGTTTGGCTCACTTATTCTGCTGGTTTTGTCTAAAGGACTTTTTATGGACGAAGCTCCCTGACTTTTAATATGGCTGAGCCATAACCTAGCTTGCCATTTTCTACAAAGAATCTTCTAAGATAGAATGAAGTCTTTTGGGGCCACGTGTTGATGCAGCTGCCCTCCATTTACAACTTAATCATTGATAGGAGGTAAAGCCACAGCTCCGCAGCTTTCTGGGAACTTCATCTGGGCTGGCACAGAACATTCACTTCTGAAAGTTGCTTCATATTTGGGAATAGCAACTTTGCAGAAAAGCAACGTACAATCTGTTTACTTTTACAAAATGATGGAGTATGCATTTTAGGAGAGTTTACTTGACTAAGACTGAGCTAACATATGGTTAGGGACACTACAGAGGAACATTCCTAGGACCAAAGCAGTCAGTTAAACATTTACTAACTAATGGTTGAAAAGATAGGGATATGATAGGACAAATCGTTCACAAATAACTTTTTCTGTTGCCCCATGTGTTTAGTTATTTGCAATTTGCAATGGAAAATAATCTTGCTCTGCCTTTTTTTGTTTGTTTGTTTGGTGAGGAAGACTGGCTCTGAGCTAACATCTATTGCCAATCCTCCTCTTTTTGCTGAGGAAGATTGGCCCTGGGCTAACATCCGTGCCCATGTTCCTCTACTTTATATGTGGGATGCCTGCCACAGCATGGCTTGATAAGTGAAAGTTAGGTTCTGCGCACAGGATCCGAACCTGCAAACCCTGGGCCGCCAAAGCGGAGCATGCGAACTTAACCACTATGCCACTGGGCTGGCCCCACATGCCAGTGAACTTTTTGTTAGCCACTGAGTTGGGGTTGATGCAAAATCAAATGTATGAGGGAGCTCACCTCTGCTCTCTGTTATTTCTGAGTAATAAGGAAATAATTGATCATTGACAGAACAGTATTTATAATTCTTGTGGTTGTTGCTATTAAAATATAGGATATTCTTGGTTTTCATTATTACATTTCTTTTTTTAAGGAGTAAGCTACAAATTCTTGTGAGTCCTAATTCCTCCTTATCCACAAAACAGTCAATGTTCCCATGGAGTGGTTTGATCTATATACACTGTGACAATGGACAGAAGGTACTTTTTAAAGTGTTTTTTTGGGCAACATTTCTCTTATTTTGTAGTTTAAGTGTCATAAGCCCCCTTAGCACTTACATTTCAGAAATCAAATGAAGGTGGCTGTTCTTTCAGCCCAACTAGACTTACTTAAATAGGGCACTTAGTACAAAGTTTTTGTTAGTGATCTGAACAGTTCTCCTGGGTGGGATCAGGATTGGAGAGTGGGGCCTAGAAGCCATTATTAATTTGCAAAATTTGCTTTGAAGAACAGAAGGGAGTTGGGGGAGGGGGAGAAAGTCAAAGATTTACTTTGAGATCTGAGTAAACTTTAATTTCTGAATTCATCAGTGTTTTGTTTATTTGGCATTACTTTTCTGTACCATGATTTAAAAATAGGAATTATTTCTTTAAAAATGATAGCTACATTTGTGTCTTACCCCTTTATTTGGCTCATTTCAGAAGATTGTGAAAGTTCAAATTCAAGAGGACTTGACCCAAGAGGAACTTCTCACTCGTTTGGCCTCCGGCCCATTTGGAATCCTTTCCCCAGTGACTGAGCCGTCAGTCAGTCATCTGGTAAAACCAATGACAAAACCACCTTCCACAAAAGTTGAGATAAGAAACAAGACTGTTACTTTTCCTACAACAGAACCTGGTGAAACTTCAGGTATTGTATCACAGCATTATATAATTAAAATGTCTACTGATATATTGAGTGTAAAGCTCTTTTCTTGGTTAACCATCGTTAGTGATCAGTACAAAATTTCCCCTCCTACTTCAGGAGAAAATCAAGTGGTCGTTGGCAATTACTTCACTGATGGGCTGAATTTGAGGGAGCTTAGAAATCATAAGATGTTAAATCTAGGCGTTTAGCAGCTCTATATAATCCAGGAGTCTAAGAATTTATGTGTCGGAACTATTTCTCCTCAACTCTCACTAGATCTTTGACCAGAATTGCTAGTGAGTTAGTCGCTGAAGAAGAGAGAAAAGTGGGTAGAGCCTAGCTCTGTCACTTCCTAATGTGACTTTGAGGCTCTAGAGAGGTTAAATAGACTTACTCAGATTCACTGTTTGTAAAATGGCCATTGTAATTAACACCTCTCACAGAGGGCTTTGAGGAATAGATGAAATAATATATGTAAATCACTTAGCATAGTGTTTCACCTAGTAGACGCTCAACATTGCTAATATTCCTCAAAAGTCCTGAGAATATTGCTTTTTGCTTTCTCCCACTCTCTATGAGGGCTCAGTCTGAAAGACTAGGATTGTAAGTGGAACCTGTTAGAAAGGATTTGGGACCATTTATCACCTGGCTCTGTAGCTCCTTGCCTTTGTCATTGATTCTCTCTTCCACTGAAGCTCAGTTTCCTGCTTTCGCTGTCCTCTCCTGGACCTTGTCACTTCCTCACCATCACTCCCCCACCCCCACCTCCCTTCTGTCCAGCTCACTTAGTCTAGGAATTACAGCGGTTCTCTGACCTCCTTCAGATCTCCAGGCCACTGGCCCTACTACCTTTTCATTCTCCATCACCCCACACATGTCCCACTTCTGTTATAACCCTCTTTGAATTCTGTGGTCTGTCATTCTAATTACTGCCTCACAAACATTCTTAACTGCGTTGTGCCCCCTCTTTCTGCATTCTTGTCTGGCAAAATCCCAACCCTTGTTAAACCCAACTGTCTACCGACTCCATGTCTCCACCCTAACAGCAGAACATTGCTGGAGAAAACCACAACCGTGCTGACTGATGCACATCTTAACTCTTAGATGCCCCCTCAGTAGTAGGCTTTTCTACTAGCCCTCCTTAGTATGTGTCCTTTACCCTTCTCCAACAGTTATTTAACAGCTTCTTCTCAAAGCTTCTGCTCCCCTTCCCCTCTCCTATTCCTGCTCTCACTCTTTCCAACTCTTGACTTTGCCTCACACATCTTGAAAATATGGAAGGCATTACACTAAATGAAAGCCTTCTGTTTCCATCACAGACAAACCCTTCTGCTTGGAGTCTAGGCCCACCTATTCTTGCCTTCTCAGGGACTTCCTCTGGCCCCTTCTCTCTCCTGTTATCAATTTCTCCCTCTTTGTTGATGCATTTCCATCAGCACACAGTACACTCTACCATCACTTAATTAAGAAATGCCTTCCTTGACCCCACATCTTGCTGCAGCTGCCCCCTTCCTCAACACCCTTTGCTAGTGAAGATTGTGCCCCTTGCCTTCACCTCCTCAGGCGGTTTAGCTGTTGCCCACCAGTAGGCCCTGAACTGGCTCCTATCGAGGTTACTAAAAAGCTCCATTTTGCCAAATCCAAGGTCTCTTTTATGAGTCTTTGTTAATTTGACCTCTCAACACTGTTAACCACTCCTTCGTCTTTGGAACATTTTCTTCTTGTAGTTCTCCTAGTTTTTCCCTGCCTCATGTGCTCCTTCTCAGGTTTCACTGCTTGACTGCTCTTCTTCCCGGCCGGCCTGTATCACCTTCCTTCTCTCTGCTCTCCCTGTACCCCAGATGTGCACACCCAGGTACCTACTCAGCTTCTGCATGTGGGCCTCTCACAAAAACAGAACTCTTGTTTTACCCGTGAAACCTGCTTCTCTTCCAGCCTTACTCATGTCAGTAAGTGGTACCACTGTCTGCCCTTTTGGTTAAGCCAGATCCCTGGAAGTTGAGTTCTCTTCCCTCCCCGCTTCCCCATCCAGTCCATTAGCAAGTCCTTTGCAGTCTGTCTTCAAAATAGATCCCTGATCTGCCTGCTGCTTTTCCTCCCGTTGCCGTAATTCAGGCCTGATGCGGGCCACCCCGTGCATCATCTCAACCAAACTACTGCAGTGACATCCTCCCAGGGCTCCTTCTTCCTCTCTGACTCCCTTGTGGTCTCTTTTCTCACAGCAGCCAGTACTTCTTTAAAACTATAAATCATCTTATTGCTTCCTTGCTTACGCCCTTCAGTAGCTTTGCATTGCACTTTGATTACATCCAAAATAAGATATCTGTCAAACTTGATTTTGTTAGAAAAAATATAGTTCCTATTGGACTCCTCTGGGGATCTAATGATTATATTTTTTTCCCTATGATGAGGTAATCACAGTAATTATCAAAGTAATCTGTTTATTTACCTTTCCAAGAGTTTGTTTGAGTTGTTACATATGTGTTCCTTTTAGAAAGTTATCTGGAACTTGAGAATCATGGTAACACAGAAGTGAAGTGGCATCTGTCATCTTTAGCTCCACCTTATGTCAAGGTTAGTAATAATTACCTTGAATATATTCATTTTAATGTTTACACTTTATGCAGGGTATTTTTTTTTTTTTTTTGAGGAGATCAGCCCTGCGCTAACATCTGCCAATCCTTCTCTTTTTGCTGAGGAAGACTGGCCCCGGGCTAACATCCGTGCCCATCTTCCTCCACTTTATATGGGATGCTGCCACAGCATGGCTTGCCAAGCAGTGCATTGGTACATGCCCAGGATCCGAACCAGCGAACCCCGGGCTGCCGCAGCAGAGCGTGTGCACTTAACTGCTTGTGCCACCGGGCTGGCCCTATGCAGGGTATTTTAAAAACTGGATTATGAGCATAGGTTGAGATTATTGGATTTTTGTTCCATTAATTCGTTTACTTGATTTTCTCTATAGGTGGGGCTAATACATGTCCAGTCTTTTTCACAGGGTGGCTTTGAGAGTTAAATTAGAAAATGTATGTGAAAATATGTGCTTGCCCCATTTAGTGCTGTCTCCTACAGTCCTGATTTTTCTCTGAAATAACTTAATTTTGAAAAATATATAAAAATTTTATTTTATGGGGCCAGCCCAGTGGTGTAGTGGTTAAGTTTGTGCACTCCTGTTTGGCAGTCCGGGGTTTTCAGGTTCAGATCCCAGGTGCAGACCTACACACCGCTTATCAAGCCATGCTGTAGCAGGCATCCCACATATAAAGTAGAGGAAAATGGGCATGGATGTTAGCTCAGGACCAGTCTTCCTCAGCAAAAAGAGGAGGATTGGCAGCAGATGTTAGCTCAGGGCTAATCTTCCTCACACACACACAAAAAATTTTATTGCAGAACATTGTGTGTGTATGCGCACGCACACACATTTTTTTCTCTCCCATGTTCTGAATACTGTTGTATGTTTTCAGCCAGTGGGAGCTAGTGCAGGCGACGGAATTGAATGTTCTTTGACAGTGAGTGTTAGCCTACTATATACTGCAAGTAGTCTCCGCCAGTGGGCACTGTCTGAATTGAGTGTGTTGTTTAGAACACCATGGCTTTCCTGCCATGTATTTTGTGTGATGGTAACAGTTTTGAGCCATAATATTAACAAAATGTGGGTAAAAGATAGTGCTGGACCTACTGAAAAGAAATAACTGGTATTGCAAAGGATGTCAAAATGTACATCCAGCAAGTTTTTTTGGGTCTTTGAGGGAAAGGCAGTCCTTCGACATGAATAGCATCTTCAAGATCGCTGTAACCAGGGTGGAGTGGCTGCTGATGTAGGGAGGAGAGGCCTTGTGTGAGCTGCGTCAAGTAGTGCTGCCACTCCAGGCAGGCCTTGAGGTCTCCTTCCCCTGCAAAACGGGTTTGTGTCCTCAATAACCAAAAAGGTAACGGTGTCACTCAGAATCGATCTGTTGACTTTTATATTTTTTCATTTGATTGTTTAAATGATTATTTTGTAGGGAGTCGATGAAAGTGGAGATGTTTTTAGAGCTACCTATGCAGCATTCAGATGTTCTCCTATTTCTGGTATACTGGAAAGCCACGGAATCCAAAAGGTGAGTTTTAACTTTTTTTTCACAACCAGCTGGTAAGAACACGGTGTTGATTGGCCAGGAGTGCCTCATTGGTTTTCACCCAGAGTAGTTTGCTGCACCTAGACCAGTGCTCCTCACAGCCAGGCTGCCACAGAAGAAGAGGCCTGCATCAGTGCAAGTCAGTGGACTGCTTCCTGCAGCAGAGAGTCTTGCTTTCTAAAGAGCTAAACAAAGCCCCATGCTTAGTGGTATGATTGATTTACATTCTGATATTAGCGCTTCATGTGGCTGCAGGCTGCTGCTACTTAGAACACACTTTGAGTAGTGCTGATCTAGACAATAGTTTTGTCCTCCAGCCTTAGTCAGAAAAATCTACCATTACTCAAAAACAACTCAATGTTCACATCGTAGTGAACAGTATATCTTCATGGGTAAGTGGTGACAGATCCCTTTAGTACCATGGCCTCTTAAACTTTAACTCATTTGTAGACCTGACATACCCCCTTCAGCTATCTCTTAGTGACACTAGTTGTTAACTTGGCCTCAATACACTTTTTCTTTTTATGCTGATAGCTGAAACTAATTTAAACTATAGCACTTATATGATATTTGGAAGATAACAGTAAATCTTCATGACCCTGGGTTAAGCATTGGTTTCTTAGACATAATACCAATAAAGCACAAGTGACAAAAGAAAAAATAGGTGAATTATCAAAATTAAAAACTTTTGTGCATCAAAAGACACCATTAAATCAGTGAAAAGACAACCCAGAGTATGGGAGAAAATATTTAGAAATCATGTATTTGACAAAGGACGTATATTCAGAATGTGTAAGAATGTATACAACTCAACAATATAAAGACAAATAACCAGTTTAAAAAATGAGTAGAGGATCTGAATAGACATTTCTCCAAAGAAGATACACAAGTGGCCAATAAACACATGAAAAGATGCTTAAAATTACTAGTCGTCAGGGAAATGCAAAACAAAACCACAATGAGATATCACTTCACACCCACTAGGGTGACTATGATTTAAAAAAAAACAGACAGTAATGTGTTAACGAGGATGTAGAGAAATTAGAACTCTTATACACTGCTGGTGGAGAAGGAAAATGGAACAGCCACTGTGAAAGACAGTTTGACGGTTCCTCAATAAGTTAAATGTAGCATTACCATATGACCCAGCAACCCTACTTCTGGATATATACCCAAAAACATTGAAAACCGGTATTCAAACAAAAACTTGGACACAAGTGTTCGTAGCAGCCTATTCAAAATAACCAAAAAACGTGGAAATAACCCAAATGTCCATCAACTGATAGATGGATAAACAAAATGTGGTATATCCATACCATGAAATATTTGGCATTAAAAAGGAATGAAGTACTGATTACATGCTACCATATGGATGAACCTTGAAAACATGCTAAGTGAAACAAGCCAGACACAAAAGGCCATATATTGTATGATTCAATTTATGTGAAATGTCTAGAATAGATAAATCTATAGAGACAGAAAGTAGATTAGTGGTTGCTGGGGCTGGGAGAGAGGGTAGAGAATGGGGAATGACTGCTGATGGTATGGGATTTCTTTTGGGGGTATTGAAAATATTTTAAAATTAGATTGTGGTGATGGTTGCACAGTTCTGGAGATATACTGAAAACCAGTAATTACACTTGAAATGGGTGAATTGTATGTGAATTATATCTCAATAAAGCTATAAAAAATGAAGAATGAAGGTGCAGGACTAGATCGGCTCCCAGGAATTGCTCCTTTTCACACAACACAAATAGAAGCTCCATGAGATCTTTGAGTTTTGTTGTGTTCATCACTGTACATCCTGAACCAAATTAATTGCTTACCACTTTGTCAAATCACATTTATCAAATGAACTCTAGGTCTAGTTACTTAATTTGTTGGGGGGGAAAAAGCAAAGCATATCCTTTTGGGACCATTTAGGGAAGTATTACGAGATAGCACAGTTACTGATGTATATAGCAGTGATCCAGAAGGGAAAAAAAAATTAATTCGTTAGTTGCAACCTAGTTCTTCTTTTTTTTTTTTTTTTGTGAGGAAGATCAGCCCTGAGCTAACATCCATGCCAATCCTCCTCTTTTTGCTGAGGAAGATCAGCTCATCCATTGCCAATCCTTCCCCTTTTTTCCCCCAAAGCCCCAGTAGATATGTCAAAGTTGCACATCCTTCTTGTTGCTGTATGTGGGATGCGGCCTCAGCATGGCTGGAGAAGTGGTGCGTCGGTGTGTGCCCGGGATCTGAACCCGGGCCGCCAGTAGCGGAGCACGTGCACCTAACCACTAAGCCACGGGGCCGGCCCTACAACCTAGTTCTTAAAGAAAGAGATGTACACAATAATTTTTTGGAACATTGGTCAGTTTGATTTGGGATTAAATGAGCTAATGAATGTTCAAGTTCCCATTATGTGCCTAGTGTATAACATGCACTAAGTTTTTCCCTCCTCTTTGTTTATTTTTTGGTGATGGAAGGGGGGGTAAGTAGGATTTGTAGAATATGTGGGACTGTAGTCCCCACTGTTCTAGATAATTTGTATGTTTTCACCATTTAGGACATGGTTGTTTTCATTCTTTTCTTCCTTAATCTTCCAGTGTCCTTGTCATCTTTTACAGTGTCATTCCCTAATCTTGATGATGTCATCTCCTCTATCATTATCCTGCCTCTGCCTTCACACTCGCAGGCTTGCTGGCTGCATTGTTTCTTATGTTCTGCATTGACAGATTAGGTCACTTAAATGTTTTCAAGTCCAGACTCAAAGACACTGATTAATTGTTAACCTGACTAACCTAACTAGTAGTCAATATTTTTAACACTAAATTCTTTGATAAAGAAGGCTCTTAATGCTGCTAAACTTTATAAAATACTATTTTTAAATTTTACAAGTCTCATTATTGAGCCTTTCACAGGTTGTGTGCATACAGTTCGTATATATACCTTTGAGCTGTACAGTCAGGGTAACTGGTTCTGACCAACGTTCTGAAATTAATCGTGATAAAAGCTGCTATTATGTAGCATAGAGGTGCTTGTCTTTTCTGCCTCCTGTTTTGCACCCACTCCTTCCTTCACTTTTCTGTGTATCCTTTCAGTCCTCTCCAATTAGTGGCTGTATGCTAGGCCTTAGTCCTTTACCACTTGGCCAGCAGAGCGTTCCAAAAAGCATTGCAGTGCCAGACTGGATTGTGTTTCTGACTCTGGACCTTCCTCATTTAGGTCTTAAACTTGACAGCTCTAGAATTTTTTGATAATTTTTTTTTAATTTAAAATTATATTTTGAAGAATATGTTACATAAAGCCTTAAAGAAAAATATATTTTGGATCTGGTATAGTAACAAGCTTACTAAAAATAGAATTGTTCAAATCCTTTTTCAATTAATGGCAAAACTAGCCAATGCAAAAACATTTTTCCCTTTAATTTTTTCATATTGACACTCTGAATTGGTGATCTAACTACATGTGCGTAAGTTTCAGTTTCTAAATAGTTCTTCTGGATGTTTTGTTTTGTAGGTCTCCATCATGTTTTTGCCCAGAGATAGAGGGGATTATGCCCAGTTTTGGGATGTTGAGTGTCACTCCCTTAAAGAGCCTCACATGAAACACACCTTGAGATTTCAACTCTCTGGACAAGTGAGTATTACGCTGAATTTCGTAAATTATTGGCTGTGTATATCAAAAACACGAAGTGAAACTGACATGAAAAACTGGCCTGAAAATGCAGAATATTTTCCTGCTATTATTCTAATTTCATTAATTCTGTTGTATAGCCCTATAATCTTAATTTTTTCATTTCTTTTTATTGATTGGCAAGTTTGAGGTCTGGGTTTGGCTCTGTGAAACCTTTGTTTGACTTGATTAGGTAGGATACTCTGTGTGTGTGTGTGTGTGTGTGTGTGTGTGTGTGTGTGTGTAAGAAAGCATAGGGTTTGCAATTTAGGGAATTTAAAAATCTTGTCTCCTTTTAAAAAATTATGAAGGAAATAGTAGAATTCAAATAGGTAAATGTCCATATATTTTCCTAGAGTATTTATTTCTCCCCCTGCTGCCCTGTGATTTTTTTTTTAATACAGAGTGTCAAAGCAGAAAATGAACCAGAAAATTCATCTGTTTCCACAAATACGCTCATTAAAATAGATAATTTAGTTAAGCCTCGAAGACAAGCTGTATCAGAGGCTTCTGCTCTCATACCTGGGTATGTTGTTTCTGTCCTTATGAATTTTTTTCCAGTACTTTATTGAGGTATAATTACATTCAGTAAAATGCTCAATGACTACCTATAAGTTTACATGCATTACTACCACTCCAGTCAAGACGGAGAATATTTTTCTCACCCCGGAAAGTTCTTATGTGTCCCTTTACAGTCAACCCCCACCCTCACCCCAGGATTTGTTCTGTTCTGATCTATTGCCATAGGTTGGTTTTGCTGAATCTCGTGTGCATATGCACTCTTTGTGTCTGGCTTCTTTTACTTAGTGTTTTTTGGGGTTCATTTGTATTGAGTATATCAGTAGTTTGTTCCTTTTTGTTATTTAGTATTCCATCATATGAACATATCATAATTTATTTATTTTCCTATTGACATTTGGGTGGCTTCTAATTTGGAGCCATTGTGGATGAAGGGGCTATGAACATTATTGTATGTGTGTTTGTTTTTTGTTTAGATTTTTTTTTTAATTTTTTGTTTATTGCAGTAACATTGTATAAATTTCAGGTGTACATCATTATACTTCTATTTCTGCATAGATTACATCATGTTCACCACCCAAATACTAATTACAACCCATCACCACACACATATGCCGAATTATCCCTTTTTTTTTTTTTTTTTTTTTTTTTTTTTTTTTTTGTGAGGAGATCAGCCCTGAGCTAACATCCTCCAATCCTCCTCTTTTTTTGCTGAGGAAGACGGCCCTGGGCTAACATCGGTGCCTATCTTCCTCCACTTTATATGGGACGCCGCCACAGCATGGCTTACCAAGCAGTGCGTCGGTGCGCGCCCGGGATCCGAACCAGCGAACCCCGGGCCGCCGCAGCGGAGCGCGCGCACTTAACCGCTTGCGCCACCGGGCCGGCCCCCGAATTATCCCTTTTGCCCTCCTCCCTCCTCCCTTCCCCTCTGGTAACCACCAATCCAATCTCTGTCTCTATGTGTTTTTTTATTGTTGTTATTATCTCCTACTTAATGAAGGAAATCTGTATGTGTGTTTTTGTAGACATAGCCTTTCATTTCTTTTGGATAAAAATACCTCAGAGTAGAATTGCTGGGCCATATGATAAGCATGTGTTTAACTTTAAACTGCCAAATAATTTTCTCAAAGTGGTTGTACCATTTTACATTCCCAAAAACAGTGTATGAAAATAGATTCTCAAAAACTTTAAAAAATGTATATTTTATACCAGCAGCTTACATAGCTTTATTGATAATATTTAAGTATTTTACCTAATGAAAATGTTTCTTCTGATCCTTAATTAACTAATATTTAGGTCTAACTTAGTTCTGGAGGAAGATGTTTGTAAGAAAAATGTATAAGTACCTGTTGAACTTAATATAAGTGTGGTCATTTATTTTCTAACAGGAGTAAATAATGCATTTTGTAAGAAATTAGAGTCCTTCAAAGAGTGTGTTCTTACCACACTTTGTATGCTCTTTGCTCATCCCATACTGAGTGCTCACTGCATGCCAGGTAGTGGAGATAAAACAGTAAGCAAAAACGTCCTAGTCTTTATCTCCCTGGACTTCACCCTCTAGAGAAGTCAGTCACACTAACAGGCTTGGAAAGGACTGGAAGGAAATAAATGGGAAACATGGGCAAACGTGACAGAGGGAGCTTGATCTGTGATATCTGGGAAGAACTGCCCTGAAATGGGACCTTTAAGATGAGGAGGATGAGTGGAAATGACCTAGGTGAAGAGGATAGGAAAAGTTCCTAGCTGTGTAAAGGACTGGGGTGATGAGGATTCTTGGCTCTTGAGGAACCAAAAGCAGCCCACGGGCCTAGAGCACAGAATAGGAGGGAGAGTAGTGTGAGGTGAGGCTAGAGAGGGAGGTGGGCTGGGTGCAGACCACACATAGCCCTGTATGTCAGGTGAAGGATTTGGGTGTTCATCTGCAACGCTATTGGAAGCCATTGAGTGACATAATCAGATTCAAGTATTTATAGAAAAATCCGTCTGGCTGCAGTATGGACTGATTAGAAGGAGGCAAGAGTAGATAGGGTAAAACAAGTCAGAGGCTATTTTTAAGAAGTCCAGGAGTAAGATGGAGTCAAGGAAGATGACAAGAAATAGACAGATTTGAGAAGTATGTAGGAAAGAAATTTGAAGGACTCATGATAGATTGGATAAAGGGGTGTGAGAGAGAAAGGGGTCAAAGTCGGCTCCCAGATACCATTCCCCAAGGTGGAAAATACAAGTGGAGGATCAGGTTGGAGGAGAAAGATCAAGTTTAGCCTGAATTTGTAGAGACAAAGATGTCTTTGAGATAGTCAAAGGGAGAAAATTGTGTGATGACACACAAGTTATGTTGCCCAGAGGCTCAGTCTGAGCTGAGATACAAATCTGGAAGTCACTTAGGTGTGAGGTCGCTGGATCACCAGAGATGGGATTGCCTAGGGAGAGTGTAGTGTGAGCTGTTGGGGATGTCCAGGGCCAAACCTTATGGGACACAGCATTAGAGGTGAGGGAGTGGTGATGAGCCTGCACAGACTAAGTGGCCAGAGAAATGAAAGTCAGCAGCATGGAATCTGGAAGCCAAGGCAAGAGGAAGTGGTCACTACTATTAAATGCTGCTGAGAGGCCAGAGCATATGCCATACTGTTAGAGTAGCGTGTATCCCTGTGAAAATGAAGATCATCCAGTGGACTGTGCTGTGAGTAGTCCGGGTAAAAGGGCCACCTCTATACAAACAGAGTTTTTCAGTGCAAAAGAGGGTCAGAGGTGGCACTGCTGTCCTGTGTTACGTAGCAGCTAACCCAGCACCTTGATAAGAGTATTCCTGCTGTCAGCATTTTATCTTTATACAAATTAGTTAAATTGCCATTACAAAACTATTTTTTAATGGAGTTGTGAGAGAAAACAGAAATTAAAGCAATACTTCATAACATATATAAATAGTTTAAATTACTGTGGATTTTAAATAGTTAACTTTAAACCTATTTCCAAAGCAGGCACCTTGACTTGACCCACCGTGGAGTTTATGCCCCAGAAGATGTGTATCAGTTTTTGCCAACTAGAGTTGGGGAATCAAGGACGTTAAAAGTCAATTTGCGAAATAATTCTTTTATTACACACTTGGTAAGTTGGCAATACTGCTGTGGGTTTTGGAAAAGTAAATATGTTCAACCATTTGATAAACATTTTCCTGATAGTTAGAAGCTTGTTTTATAGATTATATTTAAGCTGTAATCATGAGTTAATTTTTAAAATACCTTAATATACTGTATTTGAAAAGAAACTCATGGGAAGTTGATGACCCTTTATCTGAAGATCAAAAATATTTAGCATTTGTTTTCATTTTTTAACTTTTTCTCTTGTTTTCTCTTTTTTCTGTACCATCACACCGACATATTTCTGGATAACGTTTATTCTAGTCAAAACTAGAGTAAATTCATATTCAAGTTTCCTTAAATGTGTTTTCATTAGCACTTATTGTCTTACCTAATTTTGTGGCTATACTTAAATTTATAAAATGTTATCTTTAATTAAAAAAATGTATGATATGTTTTAACTGTGCTCAAATTTCTGACTTGCATAACTTCATGAAGTGTTTCATATTAAATTCCAGCTGAAGTTTTTAAGTCCCAGGGAGCCTTTCTACGTCAAACATTCAAAATATTCTTTGAGGTGAGTTTGTCATAAATCAAAATGTTTTCATCCTAGTTCATGACTTTGTTTTCAGGATGTGGAGATTTCTCTTGGGAATTAGGAGTTCTCCAGTGTCCCTCTATTACAGCCCTTCGTCTTCATTCCCAACACCGTGGAACACTGAGCACATGGATCTTCATAAGTAGGACAGAGAGAAGGAGCCTTCAGGGAAAACAGTTCATGACTGCCCCCAGGTGTGCTTTACTGTGTAGCAACCCAAGCTTTGAGCAGTGTTTTGGACTTAGCATATGATTCCTGTTAACCTAGTCCTAGAACCTTAATTATCTTGTGATTAACTTTAGAACAGTTCCTGCTTTGAATGTTATTTTCACTACGCTAAGAATCAGGGATTTAAATTTTCACTAATTAGGACAAAAACCTTCCCAGATTAATTGGGAAAACTTTTACTGCGGTATTTTTCAGTTGTCATTCTTCAAATAACCTATATTGTTCTTAAATCAGGGCCTCATTTTCTTGTCATCCTTGCTAATTTTCTTTTTCCATATGATGTACATTTAGGTTGAAATCTCAAACTGGATTGTCACTGTTATTTAGAATTTTGACAGGGTTCTTTTTGTTAATACTGACGAATAATTTTATCTTCACCTTTGAATCTTTAATTAAACCATTTAGTTATTATCAGATCTTTCATTTTAGCATTAGGAGACTGTTCCAAAAATATGTTATATTCTGTGAAAACTTGGACCACTCTGCAAACATTCTAGGGCTGCCTTACTGAGTTACTAAGACCAGCAATGCTGTATGCTAGAAGCTTACACGTATCTTCAGATACTGAAAAGATGACTTGGGGGAGGGCCATTCCCAGCACCTCTTACCTTTTCACTCTTTCATCTCTTTCACCACCCATTCCCCATCCTGTGTACTATAAAACATGTTATTTATGTACTCAAGAGTTAAGCACTTCCTTTGCCTCCCTGGAGACTTACCTGAAGGCAAACTGCAAATTCAACAATGAATGTATCTAGAAAGTTGTCATAGCCTTAATTTCTCTCAGCCTCAATTTCCTAATTTGTAAAATGGAGATGATGACGCTCTGACAGCATGGAATTGTTATGAGGAGCTCGTCAGAGATGTGTGGGTATTAGTGCCTGGTCATAGAGAGCACTCAGCAGGTAATGGTATCTTTAGCATTGTTAACAAAGCCCTCCATTTAGTTGGCCTTACTGGCAAGCTCCATCCAGAGATTTTGATGTAATGTCATATTAATGCTTTCCCATTAAACCCTTCAACAACTACATGGAAGAGAAAGACCTAAGTTTAAAAAGCTACTAAATCCAAATTTTCCAGCTTCTCTGCTCTTAGTTCTTGTCTCCCAGCAGTCTGTGGATCCCTCCAGTTAAAAGTTTGCCCTGATTCATTTAGGACTCTTGATGTTATACTGTGTTTTATTTAGGTTGGTACTCCTAAATACAAAGTGTCAATTAGTTTATTTAAAAATAGATCATTTAAATTCCCAGTGATGGTAACTTTTTAGTAACTGAGTACAAGTAGATACTGAATAAATGATCTATCCTGAACACTTATTATCTGAATGTGAACTTTATCATAACTGCATCATTAATTCTGCTGCTGCTTTCTTCTCTGTCTGGTTCACATCCCTGATCTTAACCAGCTGTTTGGAGGAGTATATCTCTCAACACGAGGCGGATTGGGTGGAATACTTCTGTGTAAACTAGCATACACCTGTCACAACTTAGTAGAAGGGCTTCAGATTTTTAAGAAGTTCTTCTCGTCTGAAAAAAAAAACTACTTAAACAAGTTCCAAGAAATCTTACAGATCTTTTTTTAAAAATTCCCTTTAACAGCCTAGTACCAATTTTTTTTAAACAACATTTGCATTCAGCTCATCTGTAGTTTTGGTAAAGAATCATTATTTAAAATAGCTTGTTAAATTGTTTAGCTTTATGTCACTCTTCCCCATTTTATAGCTAGAAGATGGTGCAGTTAAAACTTCCCTGGAGGTAAACATTTATTTTCCCGCTTTCGTCACTGAATACATTGTAGTTTCAAATTCTCTTTTGATGTAATGTTCTTTGCTTAATTTGCTTTCACAGATTTTTCTTTTTAATTCTATTTCAGCTGAAATTTGTAAGCCAAATCATCTACCTTCTTGACCCTTTGCAGAAAAAGAACCTAAACCTGTTCCACTGCAATAATGTTACAAGTGGCAGAGTCTATTCCTAATCTGGATATAGCAACAAGACCAATTGAATGAAAGAGATATAAGGGGTGGCAGTCCTTCTGTGGTGTGGTGTAGTTGTCATTGAGATGTTATAAATTCATAGAATACTGACATTACCTAAATTGAAATATAATTTTGGCAATTAAAATGTCAAATTATTTTCATATTAGGCATCTTTATTTTTCATCATCTGAATTTTTTAGCAAGTTACTAACATTATTTCTTCTGTGTGAACCTTCCTGGATTTGATAGTTGTCTTAATAACAGCAGCAACAGCTGGTGCAATTCTTCCTCCTCCTCCTCCTCCTTTTCATGCATGTCTCAACTTTAATATTAAAAACATGATGCTTAAAACATTTTTAATGAGAAATTCAATTTTTATAAATGAGATGGCATTTTGCTTAGCTTCAGCTTGTTCTCTAAAAACCAATTTTGAAATATAAAATGTGTTCATTGCTAGCCATTTAAAAGTAGACATTTATGTAGAGTTGAATTTGTTCACTTGCCATTCCAAGGCTAGAAAATTTTAAGCTGTCCTAAATTAGAGCACTGTTTTTCTACGCAGCCTAGGTCATATTAATGGCATCTATAAGAACTTAGAAACATGAGAAAATATTTTTAAATTAAGCAAAATCTAGACAGTTTAGGTAAACTAGCATTTAAAATAGCATCACAAGATACAATTTTGTTTGCTTTATAGTCTTTGAACATGTTATTACTTTAAAATATTTAAAAATTTTATGCTTTGAAGGTAAATTTAAATAAGGTAATTTTATACCTTATTTGTGGCAGGTACTTAAGTTATTCTGATCATGATGAGTTTCCAGAAAGTATTCATCCATATTAACTCTCATTATGGAACTTAGGATAAATATTTATGTTAGAAATTCCAGCATCAACTTTAATAAATGTTACATTATGTTGCGTTAAATAAATGTTACAAATTCCAGCATCAACTTTAATAGCAGCAACTCAGTATAAATCTCATAAAATATAAATAAGAAAGTCATATGTGTAAAGCAGTAACTCTGTGATCTGTTTAACCAAATGAGTAAACTCTAGGTCAGAGAAAACTCTTCTCTCATGACAAATCCATAGGCTTAAATTTTATGTAAAGGAAGGCAGAAATTTCTGATTTCTTTATACATAAGAATGACTTCTTTCAACTTTACAGAAGAAGCAGAACTTTGCTACAGTATCTCACTTGAAAATTTTTACCACAAAACTGAAGTAGTAGTGCTTGTGCTCATTATAAGTGTTGAGTACTTTTGTATTTGTCCCAAATATGAGACACTTTGGACAAGGGATTATGAAATATAATTGCTGGTTGAGAGCAGCAGTTAGTTTGCTTTGGCGTGTGAAACAAAATCTGTTTTCAGAATCATGAGAAGCCATTCCGAATGGCTTTCATTAACCACATTTTCGTGTATTAGATCGCTGTCTGCTCTGTGACACCATTAACTATACACTTCCAAAGTAACAATGTGACTTAAGTCATCTGTAGGGTACATGAGGTAATAGTTGCCTTACAAATACGCACCTTTTCTGAGGCTGTTGTGAGGCCTGATGGGGCTGCTCTCAGGGAGTTCTCACGCTGACACATAAAGCAGCACGTGGCCTTTGGGGTGTAGACTGGCAGCGACATAAATAGGGGAAGAACTTCCAGAAGTTACAGGGGTTCTGCCTTGTGCAGAGATGGGTGGGCGTGACTGTATGTTGGATGTTAGCCCCCTTAAAGTGATAGGTTATAAACAAGGTAATAGAGAAATGGAAACATTAAGTTTTTTTGTAAAGGTTCTTTTTTGGATTCCAGGTGATCATCCCTTTCTCATATCTTTTTAAAAAGAGTTTGTTCATGTTCCCACTCAGCCCTGAAAAGCATCCTCCTGTTAACCGGTTGTTTTATTCCAGTCTAATCTAACGTGATTCCCCTCCTCCGTGCCCACGTCTGCGTACACCAACGTGCTGTGGGTCCTGGCAAACTGCGGCTTCTGAGCTGACAGACCCTGCCATGTCATTTGAGAGGAAAGGACAGTGCTCACAGAAGTCACAGCCAAGGAACAATGCTATCATTGAGCTGTTGTCACTTCTCACTAATGCACAGCAATCAAGCAGTTTGTTACTTTTTTGCAGTTTCTTTGATAGTGATGGTACCTTGGCTGTGCTAATGTGCTAGATTTTTCCTACACAAAGTATTCCTTTTAAATTAGAAAACAAATAAAAAGTATGGTTTATATGATTTGTAGGTTCTGATAAGCCCTTTAAATGTAGGCGGGGGCCTGTAGTGAAGGAGGTGGTTGAAAGTGCGCTTCCACAGCTGCCTCTTTGCTGTCTGCACGTGCTGTGTTCTTGTGTGCCTTTGCCGTAAAATTGGTCATTAGCTAGTAAAAGGTTTTGAACTATACCTCTCCGCTGGGTTCAGCATACTTTACCATTGCCTTTTCCCTTTCTGTGTGTGTGTGTGTGTGTGTGTGTGTGTGTGTGTGTCTGTGTGTGTGTGTAGGGAGATTAAAGCAGTTTTTAATAATAGTACAAGGTACTATTTTAAATATATCCATCTTACTGATAGTATTCTATAGCTATATTAAACTTTATGGTTCTTTCTAAATTGCATTGTAGTTTATTCAGTTATCTGTAAATCTGAAACAGATGATATATGTTTATCATAATAGGTTTTTTAAAACACTTCCTCAATTCACTATAGAACAGTTCTATATTCCATGTTGACCTTTGTTAATAATGGGATCTTCCAGAGATTTATTTTGGGATATTTTATTACTTTTAGTAATTAATAAAGTCTCTTAAGCTGCCAAATAGTACTATTATTCTGAGTATTAAAATGCTAACATCAAAGAGAAAATTGTGGTTTGTCAATGCTGTGGAATAGGTACATTTTTTTTTAAAGGCACATTAGCTTTGATGTGGAAAAATAAGGTAAAATGCATTTGGGAAAAATAACCCAGACTTTAAATATATGTGTGTGTGTATATATATATATTCTGCATTGTCAATTATATCCAGGAAAAGGGCTTTGAAATATTTAAACTGTTTTCTAAATTTCTAACCCACTGTACTATTGTACACCCCAAATCTAACATTGTACTGGGTTTTATCAGGAATGTGTTGGAAATAAAAGCATATATCAGTTCTGATTGCTGAACTTTAAAACATGTAGCTCTGAGATGAGACTTAGGGATGAAGTACCTTCTCTCTGAGGAAAGTCTAAAAGCTATAAATTTTCACTTGAAAACAGTTAAGACTGAAAGTCAATGACATCACATAGGCTGTGATCAAGTATACGTGTTCTCCTTCACTATGGAGTAAAGGTATATTTTTGATGCTCTTGGGACCTGGTTTTATGAACAAAAACAAACCTCCCAACATACTACTTTTGAACATAGGGCACTCATTATCTGCCTCTATATAATCTGAAAATAAATTGTCCAGAAGATTTTTGATAAAAGTTTCATATGAATTTTGGAGCAAAAACTTACAGCCCTCTTAATCGTAGGCATTGGACCAGTCTGTTTAATGTTCTTCCCAGTTGAGTATGCTGCCATAGTCAGGAAGGTCGGGGTATGGAGGATGAGCGCTGACTCTTTCTTAGGTGAACAGCCACCTGCTCTGCAGACAGACTACGAAGCTCCATACACAGCAGATCAGACCTTTTATTTTCCTTTTCCTGTGTTTTTGGATAGCCAGGAATATATATACAGTACTGTTGAATCAGATTTTAGATTTTTCTCTCTTTTGTGCCAGTTTCTTATTAAATAATAGCATCAAAGAAATGAGAGCTAAATTTACGCTGAATGTAACTTGACTAGATTCTTTCATCAAAAACCTACTGAGCTCTCTGCCAGGCATTGTGCTAACTATGGCAGGTGATTCACATGTTGTTGTAGCATCAGGCTGCTGACGTTTCTTTCCTTTCTCTTTACAGAGCCCAGCATTACATCAACATGCCTGTGCAGTTCAGACCAAAGTTGGTGGGCAAATTTGAAGCTTTGCTCGTTATTCAAACAGACGAGGGCAAGAGTGTCGCTATTCGACTAATTGGTGAAGCTCTTGAAAAAAATTAACTAGAATACATTTTTTGTAAAGTAAATTACATAAGTTATATTTTGGTAACTTCATTTTTCTACACTACAGTTATGCTTTTGTATATATTTTGTATGAAAAGTTGGTATGTATAACTATAGATTTTTTTGTTTGGAGATCCTAATACTGAAGACCTGACTAAAATATCATGTATCTAGCCTACAGTATTGTACTTAACTTTTACAGAGGAGAAGAGAGTTCTATTTTTGCATTGATTATGTTATTCTAATGGCATATATTTTAATATGGTATATCCAGAAATAAACTTAATTTCCACTGAACTTTGTCTTTATTTTTATATGATGTCATACAGAAATCAGAGTATCGCTTTATTCTGCTAATTATTTCCAAGGTCCTGGGTCTGTTCTGTTATTTTTCTCCTCCATTACACAGTTTCCTTTCCCCTAAGAAATTCCTTCTCTATTCCTTCTGTCTTGTAGCTAATTGCTCAGAGTAGAAAAGAAGCTTACTTTCAAAGAAATTGTTTTTCTCCAGAGTAGGGAAAGTCTTCATATTCTGTGCGAACACATTGGAGAGGTTGATGTATTTTAAGATAGCATTTATTGTAATTAAACCTAGATGGAGCAATTGCTCCAGAATCCAGAGGGGCTCTCTGCAAGCAGGTACCCTGGGACATAGGGTGAGAGGGGAGGGCAGTGAGTCACTGAGGGGACAGAGCTCTCCTGATGTGACATCTTGAGCTGTGGCAAGGTATGAGGTAAGAGAGAAGAGAAGGTGACACGTTACCTGGTTTTACCCAAGAGGAACATGATTAGTAATTGCTTCTCAACCCTTACTAGTAAGTCTCTTGGTAAAGTTTTTTGAGCCCCAGCCAACAGCCTTCTCCTTTGAAACAACAAAATCCCAGGTTGTAGCTGGGGGGTGATGACAGTGGGATATTGATGGAGCAGAAAGACCTCAGAATGTGTAAAAAGCTGCCTAGGTAACTTAAACCCAGTAGCAGTTTTGAACCAATGATTGTGAGCTTGAGATAGAAAAACAGATTCCTTCTTTCCTCTTCCATCTCACTACTTTCTCTTGCTTAAAAATTCTTTCTTAGAAATCAAATTTGTGAAAACATTTTTCACAAGTTAAATAGTTGCTGCTTTTACTGATATTGCCCTACTCCAATTCTAGATTTTGTATATCAAATATGAGATGACTTCAGGCTTGAATGTGCATTTATTTTTTTAAAATTATTTAATTGAGGTCATATTGGCTTATAACATTTTATAGTTTGGGGTTATTATATATCAGTTTCTGTATGGAATGCATCATGGTCACCACCAGTAGGCTACTTTTTATCTGTCGCCATACATATGCACCCCTTTACCCCTTTCACCCACCCCCTACACACACTCCATTCCCCTATGGTAACCACTAATCAGTTCTCTTTATCCATGTGTTTATCTTCCACATATGAGTGAAATCATACAGTGTTTGTCTTTCTCTGCCTGACTTATTTCGCTTAACATAATGCCCTCAAGGTCCATCCACGTTGTTGCAAATGGGACGATTTT
This sequence comes from Diceros bicornis minor, assembly GCF_020826845.1. Lineage (NCBI taxonomy): Eukaryota > Metazoa > Chordata > Mammalia > Perissodactyla > Rhinocerotidae > Diceros > Diceros bicornis. The sequence goes on along the minus strand of NC_080755.1, from coordinate 10,435,439 downwards.
TGTCTTTTTATGGCCAAGATTCCATTGTATATATATATACACACATCTTCTTTATCCATGTGCCAGTTGGTGGGCACTTGGATTGCTTCCATGTCTTGGCTATTGCAAATAATGCTGCAGTGAACAAACGGGTGGGTAAATCTCTTTGAACTGTTGATTTCATGTTCTTTGGATAAAGACCCAGTAGTGGGATAGCTGGATCGTATGGTATTTCTATTTTTAATTTTTTTGAGGAATCTCCATACTGTTTACCATAGAGGTTGCACCAGTTTACATTCCCACCAGCAGTGTATAAGGGTTCCCTTTTCTCCACATCCTCTTCAACATTTGTTATTTTTTGTCTTGTTAATTATAGCCATTCTGACAGGTGTAAGGTGATACCTCATTGTAGTTTTGATTTGCATTTCCCTAATAATTAGTGATGTTGAACATCTTTTCATGTGTCTGTTGGCCATCTGTGTATCTTCTTTGGAAAAATGTCTGTTCATATCCTCTGCCCATTTTTTGATCTGGTTGTTTGTTTTTTTGTTGTTGACTTGTATGAGTTCTTTGTATATTTTGGAAATTAACCCCTTGGTAGATATATGATTTGCAAATATTTTCTCCCAGTTGATGGGTTGTCTTTTCATTTTGTTCATGGTTTCCTTTGCTGTGCAGAAGCTCTTTAGTCTGATATAGTCCCATTTGTTAATTTTTTTCTTTTGTTTCCCTTGCCTGAGTGGACATCATTTTTGAAAAGATGCTGCTAAGGCTGATGTCAAAGAGTGTACTGCCTGTGTTTTCTTCCTGGAGTTTTATGGTTTCAGGTTGTACATTCAAGTCTTTAATCCATTTTGAGTTAATTTTTGTGTATGGTCTAAGATAATGGTCTACTTTCATTCTTTTGCATGTGGCTGTCCAGTTTTCCCAACACCATTTATCGAAGAGACTTTCCTTTGTCCATTTTACGTTCTTGGCTCCTTTGTCAAAGATTAGCTTTCCATAGATGTGTGGGTTTATTTCTGGGCTTTCATTTCTTTCCATTGATCTGTGGGTCTGTTTTGGTGCCAGTACCATGCTGTTTTGATTACTATAGCTTTGTAGTATATTTTGAAATCAGGGATTGTGATGCCTCCAGCTTTGTTATTTTTCTCAGAATTGCTTTGGCTATTCGGGGTCTTTTGTTGTTCCATATAAATTTTAGGATTCTTTGTTCATTTCTGTGAAGAATGTCACTGGGATTTTGATTGAGATTGCATATTGCATTGAATCTGTAGATTGCTTTAGGTAATATGGACATTTTAACTATATTTATTCTTCCAATCCAAGAGCATGGAATATCTTTCTGTTTCTTTTTGTCTTCTTTGATTTCTTTCAATAAGTCTTATACTTTTTAGTGTATAGGCCTTTCACCTCCTTTGTTGAGTTTATTCCTAGATATTTTATTCTTTTCATTGTGATTGTAAATGGGATTATATTCTTGACTTCTCTTTCTGTTAGTTTGTTATTAGTGTATAGAAATGCAACTGACTTTTGCAAGTTGATTTTGTACCCTGCAAGTTTGCTGCAGTTGTTGATTATTTCTGATAGTTTTCTGGTGGATTCTTTAGGGTTTTCTATATATAGGATCATGTCATCTGCAAACAGCGAGAGTTTTGCTTCTTCCTTTCCAATTTGGACTCCTTTTATTTCTTTTTCTTGCCTAATTGCTCTGGCCAAAACCTCCAGTACTATGTTGAATAGGAGTGGTGAGAGTGGGCACCCTTGTCTTGTTTCTGTTCTCCGAAGAATGGCTTTCAGTTTTTCACCATTAAGCTTGATATTGGCTGTGTGTTTGTCCTATATGGCCTTTATTGTGTTGAGGTACTTTCCTTCTGTACTTATTTTATTCAGAATTTTTATCATAAATGAATATTGGATCTTGTCAAATGCTTTCTCTGCATCTATTGAGATGATCATGTGATTTTTATTCCTCATTTTGTTAATGTGGTCTATCACATTGATTGATTTGCAGATGTTGAACCATCCCTGCATCCCTGGTATAAATCCCACTTGATCATGGTGTATGATTCTTTTAATATATTGCTGCTTTCAATTTGCCAATATTTTGTTGAGGATTTTTGCATCTATGTTCACCAGCGATATTGGCCTGTAATTTTCTCTTTTTGTGTTATCCTTGTCTGGTTTTGGTTTCAGGGTAAGGTTAGCCTCATAGAATGAGTTAGGAAGCATTCCATCTTCTTCTGTTGTTTGGAATAGTTTGAGAAGGATAGGTATTAAATCTTCTTTGAATGTTTGGTAGAATTCTCCAGAGAAGTCATCTGGTCCTGGACTTTTGATTTTTGGGAAGTTCTTGATTAGTTTTGATGTCTTTACTTGTGATTGATCTATTCAGATTCTCTATGTCTTGTTGATTCAGTTTTGGGATGTTGTATGGGTCTAAGAATTTATCCATTTCTTGTAGGTTATCTAATTGTGGGCATATAGTTTTTCATAGTATTCTCTTGTAATCCTTTGTATTTCTGCAGTATCCGTTGTAATTTCTCCTCTTTCATTTTTCTAATTTTATTTATTTGAGCCTTCTCTCTTTTTTTCTTAGTGAGTCTGGCTAAGGGTTTGTCAATTTTATCTTCTCAAAGAATCAGCTCTTAGGTACTTTGATGCTTTCTATTGTTTTTTTTAGTCTCTATTTAATTTATTTCTGCTCTAATTTTTATTATTTCCCTCCTGCTGGCTTTGGGCTTTGTTCTTTTTCTAGTTCTGTTAGGTATAGTTTAAGATTGCTTATTTGAGATTTTTCTTGTTTGTTGAAGTAGGCCTGTATACCAAATGTATTGGTATAAATTTCCCTCTTAGTACTGCTTTTGCTGCATCCCATAAGAGTTGGTATGTTGTGGTTTCATTTTCATTTATCTCCAGGTATTGTTTGATTTCTCCTTTGACTTCTTTATTGATCCAGTGGTTATTCAGTAGCATGTTGTTTAGTCTCCATGTATTTGTGATTTTCCCAGCTTTATTCTTGTAGTTGATTTCTAGTTTCATACCATTGTAGGAAGATTCTTGATATGATTTCAATATTCTTAAATTTTATTGAGGCTTGCCTTGTTTCCCAAGATATGGTCTATCTTTGAGAATGTTTCGTGTGCACTTGAGAAGAATGTGTATTCTTCTGTTTTTGGATGGAGTGTTCTCTATATATCTGTTAAGTCCATCTGGTCTGGTGTTTCATTTAAAGCTACTGTTTTCCTTGGTGACTTTCTTTCTGGATGATCTATTAATGTAAGTGGGGTGTTGAGGTCCCCTACTATTACTGTGTTGCTATCAATTTCTCCCTTTAGGTCTCTTGATAGTTGCTTTATATACTTTGGTGCTCCTTTGTTAGGTGCATATATATTCATAAGGTTATGTCCTGTTGGTGGAATGTCCCTTTTATCCATCCCTTCACTCTGAGACTGTTTGTCTTCAGAGCTGAGAGGTGTTTCCTGGAGGCAGCATATTGTTGGGTCTTGTTTTTTAATCCATCCAGCCACTCTGTGTGTCTTTTGATTGGAGAATTCAATCCATTTACATTTAGAGTGATTATTGGTGTATGAGGGTTTAATACTTCCTTTTTGTCTCTTGTTTTTCAGCTGTTCTATATTTCCATTGTTTCTTTTCCCTTGTATTTCTGACTGCCCTTTCAGTTTGGTGGTTTTCTGTGATGGTTTTCTCAGTTTTCTCTTTATTTATGATTTGTGGCTCTGCTGTGATGTTTTGTTTAGTGGTTACCATGAGGTTTGTATAAAAGATCTCATAGATGAGATAGTCCATTTTCTGATAGCCTCTTATCTCCATTAGCCTAAGCAGATTCCTTTCCTCTCCTCTTCCCCTTCTGAGTTATTGTTGTGACAAATAATTCTTTTTTGTGTTGTGAGTTTGTGACTAAATTAAAGTGTTTGTAGTTATTTTTGATGCTTTCCTTCCCTTTATCTTTTATTTTATAATTATTTGCTAACCCTGTTCTGATAGCAGCGTTTTTCTGATTCTGTCTTATTTGTCTCCTTGCTCAAGACTTTGTAAACTTTTGCCTTTTTGTTTCAGGGAGGAGGGCTTCCTTCATCCTTTCCTGTAAGGCAGGTCTACTGGTGCTGAACTCCCTCAGCTTTTGTTTATCTGGGAAAGCTTTTATTTCTCTATTGTATCTGAAGGATAATTTCACTGGATGGAGTATTCTTGGCTGAAAGTTTTTGTCTTTCAGTATTTTGAATATATCATTCAAACCTGTAAGGTTTCTCCTGAAAAATCCACTGAAAGCCTGATAGTGGTTCCTTTGTAGATTATTTTCTTCTGCCTTGCTGCCATTAATATTTTGTCTTTGACTTTTGCCAGTTTTACTATTATATGCCTTGGAGAAGGTCTTGTTGCATTGATGTAGTTAAGAGTTCTATTGGCTTCATGTACTTGTAAGTCCAGCTCTTTCCCCAGGTTTGGGAAGTTCTCAGCTATTAAGCTTTCTGCTCCTTTCTCCCTCTCTTCTCCCCTTTGGAATACCTATAGTCTTTATGTTGCTTTTCTTAATTGAGTCAGATATTACTTGAAGAATTCTGTCATTTTTTAAAAAATCTTAGTTTTCTCTCCTCCTCCACCTGAAGAATTTCTAGATTTCTATCTTCTAGGTCACTTATTCTCTTCTCCATAAGGTCAGCTTTATTTTTTATGGTTTCTAGATTATCTCATTAATTGTGTTCCTCATATCTAGAATTTCTGTATAGATTTTTTAAGGGCTTTAATCTCTTTGGTGAAGTATTCCTTCTGCTCATTAATTTTATTCCTGAGCTCATTGAACTGTCTTTCTGAGTTTTCTTATAACTTGTTGAGTTTCTTTATGACAAGTATTTTGAATTCTCTGTCATTTAGATTGTAAATTTCTGTGACTTCAGGATTGGTTTCTGGAGACTTGTCATTTTCCTTCTGCCCTGAAGCATTACTGTAGTTTTTCATGGTGTTTGATGAATTGATCCTTTGCCAGCACATTCTCGGTATTATCAGGTTATATATTCCACCTGCCACCACTGTGAGGGTGGCCAGGCACTGTATTTTTGAGCCCGCCACATCTGCTGGAAATTTTGCTGGTAGGGCCACTCTGTAGTTGTGTGGGGTAGCTGCAGCTGCTAGGCAGGTAACGCATGGACACAGGTGGAGCCTCTGCTCAGCGGGCTGGTCGCTCTCAATCGGGTGGGTTGCTGCACTCAGCAGGGGACCAGGTAGGCAAGGGGCACTTTTTTTCACACAGGCCTCTATTGTGCTCATGGGTGTTTTGAGCTACTGCGCTTGGTGGGTGGGGCTCCTTCATGGAGCGTAAGCCACCGCCACTTGGTGGGGAGCATTGAGATAGGTGGGGCTGCTATGGCACGGTGAGCACTCCCATGGGCTGGGCTACCACTCTGAAAGCATTGGCATTCGGGCCGGGCTGCCCCCGCCTCCTCTTACAGTCCACTCTGTGAGGATCCGCAACCTGGGTCACTGCTGCTGGGGAGGGAGAAAGTTCTGCTCACCTAGTTCCACTGCTTCCCGGGGACTCAGTGACCCACCTTCAGATGTATGGCTGCGTGGATCTCTCAGGCCTCCTGTTTTGCTGTGTAGGGAATCCTCTGTTGGTTAATGAATGTCCATTTAGTTGTAACTGAGAGGAGAGACAAAGGGAACAACTCACTCCACCATGATGCTGATGTCACTCGAATGTGTATTGATTTGAAAATGTTTAGCCTCAAAAATTTTAAAACAGTAGTATTCCTTTTTAAAAATGTTGGCCATGGCCTTTCATTTCCTAAGGGTTGTGGTATTTCCATTTCTTTGTAACCATCATTTTGCCTTTTAGATTATACTCAGAAGGTCAAAAAAAAAGAAGGGTTAAACAAGCAAAAAAAAAACTTTAAAAGGGACTCTCCTTCCACAGACCATGTCCTTTCATGGCTATGCGTTTCTTCCTATGCATCCATATTTTGGAACCATGATGCTTAGAGTTTTAAGAGCAGTTGGATGTGAACCAAGGATTTATTGCAACCAGTCATCACTACTCATGCAACTAGGGACCATTGGCTGCCTTCACTGTAAGCTCTAATGTCGAAGAACATCTAATAGACAAGATTACAGTATAGGCTTTCCTTTAATTAGCTTTCCATTTAGAAGCTGTTTCCCCCTTCCTTCCCATCTGTTCCCAGTTGGTATCTTGAGCCTTAACCTCTCCTCTCAGCATCAGACTGGACATTTCCACTTGATTATCAAATTGGCATCTCAAACTTTGGATTCCCTCCCTGCCTCAAACATGTTTCTCTCCAGCTTTCCTTGTCTCAGTAGATGTCACCACTATCCATGCGATTACTCAGCTAAAACCATAGGTTTTGGTGTCTTTTACCCTCACCCCCCACATCAACTCTCTCCAAAATGTATTTCAAATAAGTCCTGCCGGCCATGTCCAGCATTGGCCACAGTGCCCCAAGCCATCATCTCTCTCTTATACCACTGCAGAGGTTACCTCACCACACTGCTGCTTCTGCTCTTCACTCTAGAACCCTTTCTCCACTAGTAGGCAGTTATGTTTCTTTAGAATGTAGAACAGAGCCAAGGTTCCCTTGCTTATGTATATAATTACATTACACATAGTCTGAAGTCCAGACTCCCCTGTGTCCTGGGAGGCCCTTCATCATCTGGCCCCTGCCTCCGTCTGCAGCCTTACCCACCCTCCAACCCCTTGCTCACTAAGCTCCAACTGTGTGGCTTGTGTATTCTTCCAGCTTTATGCTTGGAACATTCACACTGCCTGGGCCCTTAGTCTCTAAGGCTCTTCTCCAATCTTAGGGCTAGCTCCTCTCCTCACTTGGGAGGCCTTTCCTGACCACCTTATCCAAGGTAACCCCCTGACTGTCCTCATTGCGTCACACTGTTGGCATTATAGCCTGCCATCTCTGCTTTGTACTTTCTTGCATATTTGTTTATTACTAGTTAATTATCATCCTCTGGAACATAAGCTCTGTGTGACTACAGACCTGGTCTCCCCTATTCAGCACTGCATTGTCACACCTGGTCAGCACCTCATATGTATGATTGACCGACTGCCTGGCAGTGCCCCGGGCCACATTCACTGGTCTGGAATGTTCTCTGCTCACTGCCCTGAGCCGAATGTCTTAGCCATCCTTTCTCAGCACTCCCAGTAAACATCATCTCAGGCTTCCCCCAAGATTCCCTACCTGGTTTCTCACCCAATCTCCAGTAGACAGTTCCTCATAATAACAGTTAAACATTTGTTGAGTGCTTCCTATGTGCCAGGTAATGTCCTCAATGTTCTATATACACTGTCACCCTTCATTCTTAGCAGCTTTACAGAGAGAGACCCTTTCTTGGTGAGGAGGGTCAGAAGCCTTCCTCCTGCTACAGCCTCCAGGCACCCACAACAGGGTCTAGGGGCAGAGAGTAGATTGATAGTAGGCTGTGGGTGGGGCTGAGCATCAGGAGGGGCAGGATGGCCTGGTGGAGATGAACAAACTCAGGCTCAGGCTGGTTAAGCATTAACTAAAAATCACAGCAGAAAAGGGTTGGAGCTAGCTCAAACCTTGTTTTTTCTGATTTGGGTACCCGGTTGCACATAATAGAAACTGTTCTTGAGGTAATTAGAAAAACTGTGACGTTGGTATATGTCTGCTTTTAAAAGTTTGATTCCCTTTGGTTGTAATGCAACCCTAAGATTGCAAATTAGCGTGTCCTGCCCAGGTTAGTACATTGGACACACAGTCCTGCTTGTCAACCAGGCAAGACATTTAGCAGGCAAGACCTGAAGTTCTGTAGGATTCAGTGATGATTAATGTGCATCATTACTGATTTAATTAGTCTAGAAATGAGACTGGGTAAGAGGGCATCTTTTTTAGTCTTCAATTAAACTCTGAGGTAGGGATGATTTTATATGTACAATACATATATTTTATGGGGCACAGATCTCTGGGTAGAATTAAATTGGGCTGTTTCTGACAAATATGAACTTGTTCTCTTTGCTCTGTTTCTTAAATGGGTTTCCTCCCTTTTCAACTTAGTATTAATTTCCTAAATTTTTATATTTAACATGGTAGATTCTTGTATTTTATAGAAGTTTGATGAAAACCTTGTTCTGGAGTGAAAAACTATTTTCCCAACATCTTCCTAAATGAGATTGTTTTTTATATGTCTTTCCATCTAGTGAAAACTAATTTATCAATCCTCTTAAAGACAGATTCTTGGCCACTGCACATTCCAATATCCAGATGCTTAAGATCTGCAGATTTCATAACGTTGGTTTCCAAACTCCAGTAGAAGACTCATTTGGCATCTGATAAATTTTACTTTTCGAATTTTATGCAAGGTGTATCTTGTTAGGTTGCCATTTGGCTTTTATTAAATTTCAAAATGCCACTGTGAATTCCCACAACCACAGGTCCAGCTTCTTGCCAGGTCCCCTCTGTGGTGTGGCTCTGCCTCACTAACTTGGGACTCCTTGCCCCAGACCTCTTCATAAATCCCCAAATCCTACAGGACTACATTTGCAGAAATTGTTTGGTATCACTATTTCCTCTATCATTATTGTTAACAGGCTAATGACAAGTTAAAGTAGTGAAACTGAACGGTTCAAATATTAAATTTATTTTATTTTAAAGAAGTGGTTAGTTCACCTGTTTTTGTGTTACCTTAGTCTGGATAAGAGAATGAGCAGATAACTTTCAAAATATTCAGAGCTGTGACATTCTAAAAATAGCTGCTTTGTGGATAAGTGTTATTAGTAAGGATCGGGTGGGTGTGGTAGGCAGCTTCTATGATGGCCCACAGTGACTCCCACCTCCTAGTGTTCCTGGCCCTGTGTAATCCCCTCCACTTTAGTAACTTCTAACCATTAGCATACCGCAACGTTGATGGAAATGTCATGTCTGTGATTAGATTAAAAAAGATTCTGACCTCCGATAATAGACTATAGACTATAGACTAATAGACCCTCCCTTGCTGACTTTAATGAAGCAAGCTGCCATCCTGGGGAGGGTCATGTGGCAAAGAACTGAGAGCGTCCTCTACCCGACAGCCAGGAAGGAACTGAGGAGCTCAGTCCAGCAGGCCAAAAGGAAGTGAATCCTGCCAACCATCCCGTGAATGAGCTTGATAGCAGATCCTTCTCCAGTCAGGCCTTCAGATGAGACCCTAGTCCTGCCCAGCACCCTGACTGCAGCCTGTGAGAGACCCCAGTATAGAGGACCCAGCTAAGCTATGCCTGGATTCCTGACCCACAGAAACTGTGAAATCGTAAATGCTTGTTGTTTAAGCCACGAAGTTTGTGGTAATTTGTTATGCAGCAGTAGATAACACAGTGGGTGCTTAATGAGAAAGAAAAATCACTGTGCTGCAAATTTAACAAGCTGTTACAAATCAGCCACACTGGTGAATAATTACATATAAAGAGTAGAGACAACCCAACAACTATTGATCTTTTTATGATTAAAAAGCTGTCTTTTAATCTTAAATATAATGGACAGTCTCTTGTTGTGTTTTATCTTTAAATATTTAATTTTATGCCCCAGTAAAGATCTAGGCATACTGGAACACAGAACCTTGTAAGTAAGTTTTTTTGTTTTTTTGTGAGGAAGATCAGCCCTAAGCTAACATCCGATGCCAATCTTCCTCTTTTTTTGCTGAGGAAAATTGGCCCTGAGCTAACATCCATGCCCATCTTCCTCTACTTTATATGGGACACTGCCACAGCATGGCTTGACAAGCGGTGCGTCGGTGCGCACCCGGGATCCAAACCTGGGAACCCTGGGCCGCCGCAGTGGAGCGCACGCCCTTAACCACTGTGCCACCAAGCTGGCCCCTGTAAGTAAGTTTTTAAATGCACACTAATTTAAATGATTATGAGCATTCAGAGCTTATTGAACACTATGAGAATGGAAGTCAGTGTTACCTATTGCTGGTGCCTTGAGGGATCACCTTGCTTAGACAGGAGGGGTGACGTGGGATGGTGGCACACTGGCAGATCAACACCTGTAAGAGGAGCACCCACTTGACTCTGAAGGTTGACGGCTGAGCAGCACTGGGCTTTGAAGAGCGTGGCGTTGAGGTGAGGGCGGAGGTCGGTAGGTAAAAGTGCAATTGGAAATTTAATCTTCCTTGGCATTTTTATAACTTTTTTACTTCTCCTACATCTAATGCCTACCAAAAGATACATATAAGCAGATGGAAGTGATCGTGTGTTTAATTCTATGAGCAGGGTTGACCTATAGAGCTAGAAGGCAACTCTCTTCTTCAGGTTGGGCACAAAGCCCCATGCTGCTTGGTTCAGCCAGATTCTCTTTACATTTTGGTTGACCCACAAAATTGCCCTTCCGTAGAAGCAGCATGAGAAAATGCAGTCTTTTATACTTTACTGTATGTGAGATTTGATCCCTGAAAAGCTTTGAGGCAGGGCGTGAAACACTGTCATCATCAGAGTGGACTCACAATGGGCGACCTCCTGATATGTCAAGTGGATGGAGGACTGTTGGGAGGTGGAGGAGGGCACCAGATGCCAGCCTTTGCTGCGTCACGGGGTCACAGAGGGCCACCTCTGTTGGCATAGCACTTATATTTTCAGTCTTGGAAGCTGATTCTCCAGCAGCTTCTTTGGAACTCTTGATTAAACAATCCAGAGAGGCCAGTTTGTTCTGCTGCTGGAGTCAGGCTTCCTCTGACCCGTCCTCCCCAGCCTGGTTCCTCCTCACTTGCTCCTCCACAGGCATGTCTCTCCCCTGGGAGTGGGCCTCCCAGTACCTCCCCCTCTCACGGGGACCTTTCCTATCTTCTTTCCAGGTCCTCAGGAAAGATGGCCATCTGACTCCTGCTAACTGTGTTGTCTGTTACACACGGTCAACCAGAAGTGCCACGAGGGCAGGGACCAGGGCTGGCTGGTTTACCCCTGAAGCCTCAGTGCATAGCGTACAGCCAGCTCATGGTAGATTTTCATATGTTTTGAATGAATGGCTGCATCACCACAGAGGTTTCTGTGTCTAATATTTCAACGGAAATATCAAGAGTGTATGGATAATATAAAACATAGGAATAGATGGACACTTGTTTAACATAATAATGTATTTATATCTCATGCTGAAAGCTAATGGAGAAGCCCTGGAGTCAGGAGCAGGCCAAGGCTGCTCACACCACAAATGTCACGTGGCATGGCCCTGGAGGGCTATCTGATGGCCCCTGGTGCAGGTGGACGAGGGGAAGAGATGAGATGCATAAGATGGTAATTTAATTGTTGATATGGAATTCCAAGAGAACTTCTTTAAAAATTATAAACAATAAGAGAATTCAATAATGTGACTGGGTACACAATTGAGATACAAAAATCAGTAGTCTTTCTATATAAGAAAAATAATGGACAGTCAGAAAATACAATGAAACAACAGATAAAACACCTAGGAATAAACATATAAAGAAATATATGAAATTTATATGAAGAAAACTTTAAAGTTTCACTGGGAACATCAGAGACTTGAGTCGGAGGAATGGCATGCGCCCGCTCCGCCTCGGTGACTTGATCTGTCACGTGAGCCAGACCGCGTGTGCCTGGAGCGGGCAGTGGCTCAGTGGATTGACTAACGCTTTGCATCCAGATGCTGGTTGGGAATTCTCTACAAACACAGGTAATGGCCACAGCCAGCGTCTCTGGTGTCACTGTGTTTTAGCTGGGCCAGCACTGCCTGTCCACCTGCCATGTCTTTGCTCTTGCCTCAGCCTGCCTTAGAGCACCTCCATCAATCATTTCTTAAAGGATAAAATCCTACATTTAACGTATATCTTTATTAGGATTTTATATGTCCTTTTAACTGTGTTAAAGTTCTATGAGGATTGGTATAACAATTATTATTACTGCTTTAGTTACAAAGTTGCTTAGATTTTAAGTAGTTGGCCCCAAATGCTGCTTTCCCCAAGAGCCCAATTTTAGTGTGTGAATGGGAGACTTGTTAGGAATACTATTTTGCATTATAGTAGAATCTACTTTTAAAGAAAAAGATCCAATAACTAAATCTGTCAATTCTCCCTAAACTGATTTCTATATTTAATGCCTTTCCAATAATACCTAAAAGTACTTTTTAAGTGGAAAAGTGATTCTGAAGTTGATATGGAACAATACTATGCAAGAATAACCAGGACAGTGCTGAACAGAGTAACGAGGGAGGCTGGTCCTACCAGGAATCAAATATGACGCTTCAGTTGTTAGCCTCCCGGCGTGAGAGAGAGATGAGGAGACTCCACCTCCTTGGAGAGAGAGCCCAGGGGCACTTCTTGCTTTTCCCCACCTCCACCCTCACCCCGACCAGGGAAGAATAAGTTCTGGGCTTTCTCTCAAAGTGATCAGCCCCCAGATTCACATTTCTCCCTTCTGCATGAGGTCAGGGGGCCACTGATGGTCCAGGTCCACTGGTTTGACTCAGGAGAAGTACAACGATGAAGCTGGTATTTCATCCTCCATCTGTCAGTGGAAACTTGTGGAAAGAAGCTGATGGTGTGATTCATTGGCCACTACAAATCTTAACAACAGTAATCAAAATAGCCAGGGTGAGACTGGCTTATGAACAAAACAATGAAAAAAGAATAGACTCCAAAAAGACCCAAATTCATACAGAAATTTAGGAGAGGGTAAACATGGCATTTCAGTGGGGAGAAGATGGGTTACCCAAAGTATCTTCCAGATGAATCATATGTTACAAATGAAACTATAGGAATACTATTCAGCAATAAAAAAAGACAAAATAGTCCCACTTGCAACAACGTGGACAGACCCTGAGGGTATGATGTTAAGTAAAATAAGCCACACAGAGAAAGACAAACCTGCATGATTTCGCTTGTATGTGTAAGATAAACAAAACACATGGACAGAGAGAACAGATAAGTGGTTACCAAAGGAGAAGAGGGTTGGGGGTGGGCAAAAGGGGTAAGGGCGCACATATACATGGTGATGGCTAAAAATTAGACTACTGGTGGCGAGCACAATGCAGTCTGTACAGAATACTGATAAATTATAATGTACACCTGAAATTTCACAATGTTATAAACCATTATGACCTCAATAATACAATAAAAAATTTTTAAAAATGAAACTGTAAAAGTCCTAGAAGAAAATATGGGAAAACAATTTCAGTTTTGAATTTCTAACTATGAAACAAAAAAAAAAAAGGGTCATACTATAAGGAAGACTGATAAATTCAATCACATACAAATTAAAATTTTCTGGGTGGAAAAAGCATAATCATAGTCAAAAGACAAATGACAAACTGGGAAGAAATTTGCAACACTTACGTAAAGAGGCTTTAGATATCAATGAGAAAAAACAATCCAATAGAAAAATAGGCAAAAGACGTGAGCAGACAGTTAATAGAAAGGAAATACAAATAACTTTTTTTAATTTTTAAAATAAGTGTATTAATCACTTTCAGTCTCAGCAGTCAGAAATGACACATTTGTCTTTCTCACTCACACGGAGGGTGAGATGTGCTGGGCCGGGCCCTGGGCTGTGGTTGGGTTCAGGTAGTGCCTGTGTTTCTCATTTTTTTTGGCCAGTAGGCATCAAATCATGTTTTCCTCATGGTGAGAGCAGAGACGTAGGAGGACCAGCAGACACATGCCATGACTCCTAAGGCCTTGGCTTGGAACTAGCTGTTGTCACTTCTACCCACATTCCATGGGCCAGAGTGTGTCACATGAGCAAGCCCACATGAGAGGCCTGGATGGTGTGGGGGTGTAATTCTATCTATTACAGGAAGTTGCAAACAATGTGGAACAACAAACAAATTTACCATGATGTACACATCATGGTACTCTTTTGAATAAGTAATTCATGCACATGGCGTAAACTACAAAGATTTACAGCAAATAATTCTCCCTCTCACACCTGTCCACTAGCCATGGAACGACTCTCCTCAGAAGCAAATGAATGTGCCAGTTTCTTGTCTATCTTTCCTCTGTGTGTGTGTGTGTGTGTGTGTGTGTGTGTGTATGTGTGTGTCAGAGAGAGCTGAGAGAGCCAGTCTGTCGTGGTTCAAATCCCACTTTCCTCACTTAACTAGTTTTGTGACCTTGGGCAAATTTGACCTGTGGTTCATTTTCCTCACTAGTACAATAAAGATAATAATATTATCTATTTCATAGGTGTGTTGTGAAAATTAAGTGAGTAAATATTTGTAAAGTCCTTAGAACAGTGTGTCTGACACATAAATGATATAAAAGTGTTATATAATTTTAGTTTTATATAATTATATATTTAATTTTTTAAAACACAAGTGATAGTATACTATATTTGCTTTTATTTTTACTTAAAAATATACCTTGGAAATCATTCTGTACCAGCACATATAAAACTGCCTCTTTCTCATTAACGGCTGCATAGTATGTCTGTCTGGCTGTGCCATTATTTATTTAACAATCTTTATTTGATGGACATATTGGCTATTTCAGACTTTTTCTATCACACACAGTACTACTAAGTCTGTCTACTTACAGATGTCATTTCACATATGTTCAAGAACATCTGTAGGATACAATACCAGAAGTGTGTAATTGCTGGGTCAAATGGTGTGAGCAGTTTTCATTTGGAGAGATATTGCCAAATTGCTCTCTGTAGTGGTTGTACAAGCTTTTACGCCTGCCAGAAATTGATGAAGAGCACTCGTTTCTCTACAACCTTGCCAAAATAGTGTGTTAGCAAACTTTTATTTTTTCTACTCTAATAGGTGAAAAATGGTGTCTGGTTTAATGTGCACAATGTCTTTGAACGCTGGTAGCAGAGTCCACAGGGGCAGGTACTGTGGGAAACCAACCAGCAGCCACCCCTCTTCCTTACTTCCCACCAAGACTGCCTCCAGCAAAAAAGGTAGAATGTGCCGGATGCTGGCTTTCCTAGCATCCTCTGCAGCTGAGCTCTAAAGAGAGAACCCCGGGGAGAGGACCCATCCCTCCCTTTGTGCTCTGGATGCTGGCACATGAGACCTGGAGCAATGGCAGCCATCTGTGACCAAATATGGACAAACATGTGACAACAAGACAACTTTGAGAATGGCAGGGCAGAGGATATGCCGTGGGCCACCTAGGCCGCTGTGATGCTGCCGGCTCAGCCTTCCTATTGTGTTACAACAACAACAGCCAACACTGAGCTAGGATCCTGCACGTATTACCTGCATGTAATCTTCCCAACGACCTTGTTCAGAGATACTACCACCCTGCAAGCATGCGTGGACCCCTCTGATGGCAGAGCCTGTAACAGAGGGGCCTCCAGGTGGAACCACGGGGAACCTCTCTATGGAGGTAGGAGGTGGGCTTGCCTTTCACCGGACTGTCTCAATTTTCTACCATGTTCAAGCATTAACTATTTTTGTAATAAATATTTTTTAAAGGTAAACATAACAAATGAATGGTTTTAATAAGAGATTTTAAAATCTGAACATAACTTTTTCTGCCGACATTCAGTAAACGTGATTAATTAAGGTATTTGGGCCGATTTATTGGGCAGCCAAATGTTGCCTATAGATAGTAGTCTTTTTCAGAAGGCTTTTGAAATGACATCTCCCAGTAAAATTCTAGACCAATTTTTTATCTCTGAAGAACCCGTGTCTGAGATCCCTCAGTATCCTCAGGTGTCTCTGCTGAACTGCAGAGGATGGTGGTCTTTCTCCAGGGCCCAGTGTGTGGCCTCTCAGACGGCAGAAGTAACCAGGTAGCTTGACACCACGTCAGCTTTGCTTACAAAACATGTTCTGATTTGGTGTTCATGACCGGGAAACTGAGGCTTAGAGAGCTGAGTGGCTTGGTTTCCTCTGGGCAGGTCACCTTAGAGAAACTTTGGTGAGAGAGACTCTGGAGGGTCTGAGAGATCTGGAAAGGTCTCCAGGTCCCCTCAACCGCAGGGCTGCTCTCCTGACCTGACCTCCCTTCGCGAAGTGACATTTTAACCACACCTGGATACCCTTGGTGACCGTGCTTCTGGTGTCTCTGCTGGGTTACAAGTTTGTTTTTCCCCTTTCTGTTATTTTAAGGTCAATCTTAAAGCCAGTACAAGGTTTCACATGTTTCTAGCTATTTAAATCTTTGGACATAAACAAAGCCTCTGTTTTCCAGGTGTGAGGGCAAGGGCGATTGGCAGCTTGCCCAGAGGGAGGGGCATCTGAGTCAGCTCCCACCAGTGAGGCGGGGCTTTGATTCTTGGGGCTGTGGGCTGCGTCCCCTGCCCAAGGCTGAGCTACCCCTAAAACTGATTAAAAATCAGTCACTAAAAATGTCAATCATGCCATGATAGACTAAAGAAAAAAGTAAGTTGTAGAAC
Source organism: Diceros bicornis minor (assembly GCF_020826845.1). Classification (NCBI taxonomy): domain Eukaryota; kingdom Metazoa; phylum Chordata; class Mammalia; order Perissodactyla; family Rhinocerotidae; genus Diceros; species Diceros bicornis. The sequence goes on along the minus strand of NC_080755.1, from coordinate 10,419,118 downwards.
AGTATGTATAGTGCAATCCTTTTCTGTAAGACAAATTACTACTAATAGGATGGATGTTAGTAAATGTACGAAGAAGACGCTTTTGGAGAACATGCTCCATGCTGATAACCACGTTACCTTATGGGAAGGCGGATAATTTTTTAATAATAAATATGTATTATTTCTGTAGTCTGAAAAGGAAAGTGGGAGAAAAAGACCAAAAGTCAGGGAACTTAACGGACCTGATGCACCAGACGCTAGCTAAGCCGTCTGAGTGGCTAATCCTGGGGTCAGTTACCGCACCACGGAGTGGAGCTGGGGATCGGATTGGGAGCGTGGGGGCTGCTTCGCGGCGCTCGGGGCAAGTGCAGGTCAGTGTATCTGCTTCCTTCCAACACCGGGTCCCTCACACGGGGTCCCTGCACACGGGGTCCCTGCACACGGAGTCCCTCACATGGGGTCCCTCACAGGAGGTCCCTCACAGGGGGTCCCTGCACACGAGAACCCTGCACATGGGGTCCCTCACACGGGGTTAGTCACACGGGGTCCCTGCACACCGGGTTAGGTGTACAGGGTCCCTCACACGGGGTCCCAGCACACAGGGTCCCTAACATGTGGTCCCTCACACAGGGTCCCTGCACACGGGGTCCCTGCACAAAGTGTGCAACTGGACACTTGGCTGCAGTGATGTGTGTTGCCCACTCAGCCGGGTGAGGGGCAGGACTCGGGGAGGGGCTGGGGAAGGCAGATGAGGCCCCCGCCCGTGGGGGGGAGCCGGGTCTCCAGCCCTGCCTGCTGTAGTCTGTGCAGTGACACATGGAACGCGAGTGCAGATGGGCTGCGTTGAGGCGACAACCGACGAGTGAGGTAGGTGTGCTCAGGAGTCCTGCTCCTCAGCGCGCCAGGCTATCAAGTTAAAGCACTGCCCTCCCCCTTGGTTTGCACCTTCCCCCCCAGCCTTCCTCCGAGGCTGGTGGTCGGCGCGACTCATCCCACAAAGGGCCGTCGCTCTTTGTGGCCACTCTGTCACCAGCCAGAGCTGTCAGGTACGTCAGTCATGTCGCTTTGTGGCCGTGTCACCGGCATAATCAGCAAGATTAGGTGGCCACAAAGAGCCTTGAATGAGATGGTAATTGCGTTCAAGGGAAAAGAGAGTTAAAGAAAGAGAGACTTTTCTTTCTCACAAGACCCATGAAAGAAGTGACAGCTAATGTTTTAAAGCTTGAACAAGATAATTGCCGTAAGAGATCTTTGTACGTTCTCTCACAAATACTGCGTGCTCATAATAAATATTCAAACACTCGGTTTGTGTTGCGAACACCAGAAAACCGTTTACGGTGAAACCACTCCCATTTGCCGCTGCGAGGAGTGTCCGGCGCGTCCTTGCGGCGCCTGCACGCGCAGCCCACGCGCCCCGGGCGCACGCGGGAGCCCCGCGGCCGCGCTGCCGGCGCCTCTGGGCTCCGGTGCCCCGCGCAGGAGGGCGCGACCTGTGCCGCTTCCAGCGCGTCGCTCCATCGCCACTCGGCTTTCATCAAAAAGGAAACCCAACCACTTGGGAGTCGACAGGAAAAGAGAAAAGGTGAGGAATACAAGGAAAAAAAAAAAAGTCTGCCTGGGGGAAAAAATTAACCTCTTTTCTGGTATAAAATTAATAAAATCAGTCATGGAAAGGTGCCAAAGCTTTTCTATATAAAAGCTCTTCCCCATAGCGTCTCATTTAGACTAGAATTTTCTACCGTGTTGGACGACTGGATCGTCACAGGGCAGGGCTGGGGTCTGCCGCCGTCTCGGGGCTCGCCGTGGAGGGGACAGGAGCCGGGGCGGGGCCTCCACGGCCGCAGGGCCGAGCGCAGTCGGCTTCACTGGCCGGCCCGGCCTCGGGTCCAGGTAGAGGCGTTCTGACACGGGTTACTGCCCTTCCCGAAGCTGTGCACTGTGCCAAAGGCGGAAAAAAACCTGACCACAAAACAAAGCCACGCTGAAGACCATTCACCACACAGTGCTTTCTTGGTTTTTTTGAACATCCTAAATTGAATCTTTGGACACGTTGAAGGCTGACAAATTCCGTGTCTCCCATTTTCTTTGCAATCCTTTATCAGTCCTTCAAATTTTCCTTCTTTCTTTTTTTTTTATTTTAGAGTTGGCATCTCTAAAGTTCCTGGTGACTAGATCCATATGAGCTTCAAAACCACACACAGACTCAATGAGGCCATGGGAGCACACTGCAAAACCTCTTTGAGTTCGACAAGCTTTTATGCTCCCGCAGGTCTTGTAGACAAAAAGCTACAGGGGTCTCATTTAGAGTCGTCTCGCAGCACTCAAATAGGAGGGGGCAGCTTTTCTCGCTGAAGTACCCTCTTCTGAGCACATTCAAGCAGTCTTGTTTGCTTCCACTCTTGGTGCGAGAAAATGCGCAAAGGGGCCCAGAGACCAGCCCCCTGGAGCCTCTCTCCACAACGTGGAGTGTCTCTTTGCAATTTAGGGTGCCCTGAGTTTCTGCCTTGAAGTGTCTTGAGTCCTGTCACAGAGATGATTAAGCGATGTCCCTGCATCCTTCTGCCTATCCATCCTTCTGCGGATTCTGAAACACCACAGATGAGACAATATAAAGGCAAAAAGAAAACCCCATGTAACTCACTGAGCCTTTGGTGAGAACTCCTGCCTCCAAACCCATCCTTCGAATTCTGGTCACTGTCTCACCGCACACCAGCCTCGGAGGCCTGACCTGTTTTGGGGAGGCTGTTTTCATGCAGGTTCTCCTGTGCTGATGGAAATGAACAGAGTTGGCACATAGCCCTATGTTTCAGGAATTCTAGAGTAGAGAGGCAGACAGTGCTAAAGTCAGGGCAACGGGGGGAAAGACAAGTTAGAGCCGGAAGAATCCGGAATGGGACAACTAAAACGATCCAGGGGACAAAACAGCTTCCGCAGGTGGAGAGACAAGGGGGTGACTAGAGATTCCACCTGGCAGGGGAGGGGACAGAGGGAGAGCGAGAGAAAACCTGCTTTCCACCCTCCCAGAATTAGAAACATGGAACACACCCCTCCCCTCCACACACGCACGAAAGAAGGGATAAAAGGATACACAACTTATTTACTTCATATTTTAGCCAAAAGCATAAAATTCAGTCTTACTGAAGATATCCTGCAGCCTAAAGCATTGGCAGGATGGAAATGTTTGCTAAGCCCACGGATCTAGGTTCTGGAGAGGTCGTTGGGAGGGCTGGGGCAGTTTGGGACACAGCACTGACTCCGGAACATGAGGGATGGAGCTCACCTACCACCCTTTCTCAAACTGGCCCAGGGCGGAGGGTTGGCATGGAGCTCATTCCTGACAGACAGAAGCTTTAAAGGGGAAGAGAGCATTGACGCCCTCTCCTGCATCCACACCACCTCCAGCCTTGCTGGCCCGGGCCCCACACCTTGGCTGATGCACCAGACCCTGGTCTGCTCCCCTCTCCTTCCCTTTCGCCTCTTACCCTCTGCCCTTTATTCTCTTCTCCCTCTGTCTCCTCAAAATCCATCTCCATCCTCAGTTTCTCCCCAAAGTCTCCAGGTGGCTAATATACACACTAGTCCACTTGCCCTGGGGTAAGGGATACTGTGTGAGCACAGAGGACAGGAGGGAGTGCTGTAGCTGGGCTACCTGGGCTCAAGTGCCCACCCAACCAGACCTTGGAGCCTTGCCACTCTGTGCCTCAGTTTCCTCATCTGGAAAGGAGGACTCATAATAGCACTTCCCCTGTAGGCAGCGACCATGCAATGAAAATGCTTGGAACAGGGAGCCCTAGATAGTGTGGCTGTCGCTGGGTGTCACGTGGCCCCCATCTCGTGAATGCCTTGCTCTTGGGTAGCCATCTCAGGAGGGCAAGGTTACGCAGCCCTCCACTGGGATCTGCCCCTTTGGAAGAGTTGTGTTCTGTTTCGGTTTTGCCCATTTGTTTGTTTTGTGGGAGTTGGCTGGGGAGGGGCAGAAAGTGGGCCCCTGGAGAGTGTGCTAAGGCATCCAGGGACATTCCCAGGCCTGTGACTGCTGGTCGGGCCCCTGCTGTGCGCTGGCTGCGGGTGCATCTGGTAAGGAGCGTGCTGACGCGCTTTGCTTTGTGTTAGCCCATCTGCCCTCCACGCACACACTGTCCACTCTTCTAGGGCAGAATGAAGAGCTGCCTATTCCCTGAGAAACCATGTTTTGATTGTACTGTGCACACATAGTGGGGCCACAGGAAGCGGTGACAATTTGTAGGCCAGTCCCTGGCTCTCTGCAGGTGTTGCCTCAGGTGTCCCGTTAAGGAGGTGAGGGGAGGCGTCCAGCGCAGGTTTCACAGGCAGAAATGCCAGCACAGACAGGCGGGCATCACGCACAGCACCAAAGAGTGAATCTGGGTCGGGAGCCGGGACACCACCCACAGCAGCTGGGGGCTGCTTGTTTGGATCTCGACAGACCACCTGTGAAAAGACACTTGGAGACCAGGGAAATTGACAAATGACAAGGGATTGGATATTATGAAAGAATTGTTAATTTTATCGAGTGTGGTCATGATAATTTTTTAAAAATTTCCTTATGTTAGTGGTATATACTGAAACATTCATGGCTACAATGATATACTGTCTGGATTTACTTTAAATACTCTGGCAAAGCAGTAAACAAAAGCTGGGAGCGGGAAAGCATATGAAGCAAGAACTGAAGAATGCTGATAATTATCGAAGGCAGGCGATGGATACGTAGCAGTTCATGTTCTCTCTCTATTCTTTCTACTTTTGTCTATGTTCAAAAACGTCTACAATAAAAAAACAAAGTTGAAGAGTAAATCACAAAAATATTTGGATACAACAATTTTTTTTTCTATGACTCATTAAGTAATGCGGAAGCCAGGGCAGCATTGAGAGCCACTCCCGTTCCCGCCTCCGGGCCCAGGCACCTCTGTTCCCTCTGCCTGGAATGTTCCCCCAGACTCCTACCGGTGACCCTCACTCCCACATCACTCTCCACAAGGTCTTCCCTGACTTCCCCAGGTAAAATGTCAGCCTCTCCCCACTCCCGCCTTCGTCTCCCTCTTTAATTTTTCATGATAGCACCACTCACCCATGAATATTCTAGGCAACAGAACGAAGAGCAGGTTCTGTTCTGTTCACTGATGTATGCGCAGTGTCCAGGCCAGTGTGTGGCACGTAGGAGGCACCCACGGGCATTCGTTGAGTAGATGCACGAATGGTTTGGGTTCCAGGTTTCTGGTCAGATGCTCCTGCCTTCCAGGCACCAGAGGTCTCTGTTCTTGAAGCACAGGGTCAGGCCTGCCTCCGATATCTCCCCGAACACCCAGAGATGCCTCTGTGGCTGTCACCCCGGCGGGCAGGCTCGCCGGGTCCACTGCACATTGTGGGCCCAGGGCGCCCTCTAGTGGTGTGGGAAGGGGAGGCTCTACCTCGACTGTCCTGACTTGGTCCTCACCTTTTGACTTCTGGATGCAATTGCGCAGACCCCGTAGTCCTGGTCCTAAAAGAGACAACGCAGGCATGGTTATTTAGTATTAGGGAATTCCATCTTTTTAGGGAGGGAAATTGAAACCTTGAGCCCGTGTAATGTCCTTAGTGGAGCAGTTTGATATCAAGAGCGCTAGAAACATTTCAGAGGCCTTAACCAACTTGGTCAACCACTCTGGGAAGGAGGCTGAGGTCCCTCTACCACAGCTCCTCCCGCAGCGCCACCAAGACCCACACCCATTCTCCACCAGCCCTGGAGAGGCAGAACTGCAGCCCATAGCTCCCTCGGCCCAAATCTCACGAGGTGGAGAAGTAGCATGAAGCCTGCTGGCAGAATGGGTCTCATCCAGAGTGGAAGTAGGAGGTTGACTTTCACCCGACTCCTGTATAAACACTCACCCAAGTCCTCAGAACACGTGCACCGGGGCCTTGTTTCAGGTGGTGAGTCCCGGCAGCACGTGGAAGCAGCCTGGATGGTGCTGGGGGGACTGATGGAGTCCCCATCCCACAGCAGAATGCCATGCTGCCAGGCAAGAGAAGGAGGCGGGTCTGTGTGTTGATATAAAGGGCTAAGCGATCAAGTTCAGTGAAAAAACCAAGTTGCCTACCAACGTGTACAGCACAGTTCCTTTTATTGGAAGCATAGATGGAAGGACAGATGCGTGTATATGGATATGTGCATATAAATTCAGGAGAAAGTCGCAATCAGGGTTGTTTTGAAGACTTCTTTAGTAATTATTTGGCACTGGAATTATTTGTGATTTACACTTCGTGTTTTTCAAATTTTCTAACATTTAAAAACGATATAAGGAATATTAGAAGTGATGAGGACAGTGACACCTTTCGGATTCCATGAAGGCTGAGAGAGGACGCCTGCGGCCCCTAAAGGAGGCACCCAGCTGGCTGCCGGGGAGCCGGCCCGGGCCCAGTGTGGTGGCATCAGGGCCACTCCTGGTAGACTCCACTCCACCAGACTCCAAATTCCAGCTCTGGATTTGACTGTGATTGACCAGCCCCGGAGGGGCTCCAAGACCCGGGGCTGCTGGAGGTCGGAGGCGGTGGGGCCTCTTACTGGGACTTGGGTGGAGCAGAGCCTCGCCTGGGCCTGTCTGTGGAAGAGGTTCCAGCACCAGAGCAGGTCCGGATGCCAACACCTCCCGGGAGGAGGCAAGGCCTGGGGCCCAACCACCTGGGTCTCCACATTTGTAAAACAAGCCGGCACACTACCCCCTGCCCTCATCACCAGAGGAGCTCAGAGCACCGCAGGCATGCTGTGTGTGCACTCTGTCCCCTGGGAATGATTCTTTCTCTCCTCTTTGTCATCACGGGGGGTTGTACTGAGGCCTTACATTGAGGTCTTGCCAGACAGATGGCTACTTCCCAGCCCCAACAATGGTGTGGACTCAAAATACTGACCTCTGCTCTCACGGGCAGTTAAAATGACATAGGCATGTAATAATGTGTAGTGAAATCTTTAAAATTGGTTTTGGTTTTCATTCTGTTTTATCACTTATATAAAATTAGTTATTTTTAGCATGTTATATTTAGAGATAACTTTTAAAAGTAGGCAAGATAAAAATAATAACCAACCTGAAATGGAACAGAATCAGAATGGGGGTGGTAGCTCTTTTCATTCATTATGTTTCTCCAGGGCCGTGGAGCCCTTGCATTGACTTAATTATTTGTCGCGGCTGAGCATGATACTCCATAGAAGGACACAGTTTAAAACAAGAATACGGTTCCTGCTGCTTTTTTTTTTGCAGAGAGCTGAGCTTTCTGACTTATTTTTAACTAAAACTGAGTTATATTCACTGAATTAAATATTGATTGTAACTTAAATCTGGAGATGACTCTGTAAGTTTGTCTCCTTCAAAGTTGATGAGATTGTTATTTAGGTGATTCTTAAATGCAGATCAATCCACAGATGTCTCCAAAATGTATTATTCTTCAGGGATATAGTGAACCTTTTAACATTCCATAAATCGTGTGCATGCATTCTCCAAGAGTGTGCAGAATGCTTGTGAAAAAGTGTAGGTAACGTGTCCTAATTACTCTCCTGGGTGCACATCAACCAAATGTTTAATTTTTGAAAAAAGTTGTCAAATTTATTATACAAATTGAAGGCAGTTCAATTTGTATAGTTTCCAGTTTCCCTGGAGAGTCATAGTTAACTTATAGAGGTGAAATTTGCCTGATTAGCAAGCTTTGTAATCCATTGTTTTGTGTGAGTAAAAATAAATTTAGTAAAATTTTAATTCTTTTGTTAGAGCACTAACAAGTTTAATGCAAGCCCAATCAAAATCCTATCAGAATTTTTATAGATAATGACGAGGTGATTCAAAAATTTATATGGAAAGGCAAAAGGACTAGAACAGCCAAAAATTTTGGAAAAAGAACAAAATTGGAGGAATTACACTACTTGATTTCAAAACTTATTATAATGTTATAAGAATCAAGAGTGTGGTATTGGCAAAACGATAGACATATAGATCAATGGAACATAATGGCAATCCCAGAAATAGATCTACGCAAATATATTCAACTGATTTTAATTGCAAAAGCAATTAATGGAGAAATGACAGTCTGTTCAACAAATGGTGCTGGAACAATTGGATGTTTATATGCAGAAAAAAAAAATGAACCTAGACACATACCTCACACTTGATACAAAACTAAAAGAAAATGTATCATAGACCTACACATATATGGTCAATTAATTTTTGACATTGAATTGCAAAGGCAATTCAATGAAAAAAGAATAATCTTTTCAACACATTGTGCTGGAACAATGGGGCATCCACATGCAAAAAATTAACTTCATTATGTCTTTGCACCTTATACAAAAACGAACCCAAAATGGATCATAGACTTAAATGTGAAATCTAAAATCATAAAACTTTTAGAAGAAAACAGAGGAGAAAATCTTTGAGATCTTGGGATAAGCAAATAATTCTTAGATACAACATAAAAAATATGATCCATAAAAGAAGAAGTTGATAAATTGGACTCCATCAAATTTAAAACTCATGTTCTACAAAAGACATTTTTTTTTTTTTTTTTGTGAGGAGATCAGCCCTGTGCTAACATCTGCCAATCCTCCTTTTTTTGCTGAGGAAGACTGGCCCGGGGCTAACATCCGTGCCCATCTTCCTCCACTTTATATGGGACGCCACCACAGCATGGCTTGACAAGTGGTGCATCAGTGCACACCCGGGATCCGAACTGGCGAACCCCGGGGCCGCCACAGCGGAGCACACGCACTTAACTGCTTGTGCCACCGGGCCGGCCCCAAAAGACATTATTAAGAGAGTGAAAAAATGAGCCACAGACTGGGAGAAAATATTTGATATCACATATATGACAAAGGACTTGTACCCATCATATATAAAGAATTCTCAAAACTCAGAATAAGGAATAAAACTTTAAATGGGCAAAATATTTAATAGACATTTCATTAAAGAAGAGATATAGATGGCAACTAAACACAGCAAAAGATGCTCAACATCATTAGTCATTAGAGAAATGTAAATTAAACCTACAATAAGACACCACTGCACAGCTCTTAGAATGGCGTAAAAAAAATGAAAAGAACAAAAAGTTGACAATATTAAATGCTGATGAAGGTGTGGAGGAACTGGAGCTCTCATTCATTGCTGGTGGAAATGCAAAGTGGTACACTCATTTTGGAGACAGTTTGGCAGTTTCTTATAAAACTAAATATGTAACTTACCATATGATCAGCAATCCCATTCCTAAGTATTAACCCAAGAGAAATGAAAACTTGCTCATGGAAAAACCCTTACATGAATGTGTATAGCAGTTTTATCAAAATAGCCAAAAAACTGAAACAACTCAAATGTCTTTCAACTGGTGAATGGATAAACACCCTAACAGAATACTACTCAGCAATAAAAAGGAATGAGCTACAGATACATGCAATAACATGAATGAGTCTCAAATGCAGTTTGATACGTAACAAAAAGCCAGACTCAAAAGCCACATACTGTATGATTCCATTTATAAGACATTCTGGAAAAGACAAAAGTATTGGAACAGAAGACAGATCAGTGGTTTCCAGGGTTTGCAAGTGAAAGGAGGGGTGGATCACACAGAGGCAGCATGGAGAAGTTCTGGGGATGATGGAACTGTTTTGCATCTTGATTCCGATGGTGGTACATGACCACATGCATTTGTTTACGAACTATACACAAAAAAGAGTGAATTTTACTGCATGTAAACTTTTAAAAGAGAATAAAGTGGAAGTGAAACAACAGAAGGGACGAGGAGATATTTCTATATACTTAGTTGGGATGAGCTGTAGAAAACACCAAGTGGAGACAGCAAGTTCAGAATGGTGGAATTTATATGCTACCTTTTATCTAAGAAAGGGGGAGAGGGCAGGCTGGATCCTTAGATGGTCCCCACAATTGCCACTCCCTTGTGTACACACCTTGTATGATCCTCTTGAGCGTGGGTGGCCCTCTAAATATAATCAGATATCACTCCTGTGATTATGTTGTCCCATGGCAAAAGGGAATCTGGGGTTGGTCTGGCCTGATCAGATAAGCCCTTTAAAAGCTGAGTTTTCTCCAGTGAGTTGCAGAGGAAGAAGACAGAGAGATGAGTTCTGGCTGGCCTGGAAGAAGCGAACAGCTATGGCATATCCTGCCCAAGAAGCTGAGAGAGAGTCACCTCCAGGAGGTGACTGTGAGTAGCAGTTGACTGTCAGCAACAAAGTGAATGCTACCGTGGGAATGAGCCTCAAAGGGCACTCCAAACTCCAGACGAGAGCACAGCCTCGTGAGACCCTGAGCAGAGCACCCAGCCATGCCACGCTGGACTTCCCACCTACGGAACTGTGAGCTAATCAGTGGGTGTTGTTTTAAGCCACTCACTGTGTGGTGATCAGTTATGCAGCAATGGAAAACAAATACAGGGGCATACAAATACAAATATGTATTTATTTACATTTTTTTAAAAAGGAAGAATATATAAAAATCATTATTTATAGGGTGAGGGAGGAAACAGAGGATGAAAGTTACACTAATCTGAATGTACCTTGCTTTGTAGATTTGACTTTAAAAGCATGTAAACATTTTACATAATTATAAATCAATATTAAATTAAAGTTTAAAAAATCAATCTGTAAAAATAAAACAAATGAAACTAACTATATTGAGTTATGGCTTAACACCACACAGAGAGAAATTACTTCAAGTGACTTTAGATTTCAACAATTTAGTTGTACATCCCTAACGGGATATACCCTGAGGGCAAAAAGGATTGCAAATATATCTTCAACTCTTTTTCATAATCATATTGTGAAGAATTGTATACCAATATTATTAATAATATGATTACTACTAACATTATTGGCATTGTTATTCAAGAGCTATTATATTTGTTAGGCTAAAGCAAATATTTAATTGTATTATATCATTAGGAGCCCAGATTTTCAGCCTAAGAGAAGAGAGAGAAATATAAAATTAAATTAAGCAAAAACTCTTTAATACTATGTTTGAATTGGGACTATTAGATTATGATGTGTTTCATTTGAAAAAATTTATTTCCTGGCTCTTTCTGTTGAAAAATACTAAAACCTATGTTAACCCAGGAGCCAGGAGCACCCCTGCTTTCCAGATGAGCTTCTACAGGAGAAAGAACCAGAGGTCCCTGGAGAAATGCTCCTTCCATGGGGCCGGCCCAGTGGTGTAGTGGTTAAGTTTGCGCACTCTGCTTTGGTGGCCTGAGGTTCGCGGGTTTGGATTCCGCTTATCAAGCTTATCAAGCCATCCTGTGGCAGGCATCCCACATATAAAGTAGAGGAAGATGGGCACGGATGTTAGCCCAGGGCCAAACTTCCTCAGCAAAAAGAGGAGGATTGGCAACAGAAGTTAGCTCAGGGCTAATCTTCCTCACCAAAAAAAAAAAAAAAAGAAAAGAAAAGAAAAGAAAACACTCGTTCTAAGCTTGAGGCACAAGATGTGCAGGGTCTGGCACACTCTGTCCCATCAGAAAGCAAGGAAACCACCACAGACGGCCAGGGTCACGTCAAAAAGATGCTGACGCCAACTTGAAGGGGTTTCCTTAGGCCAAAAATGCGACCATTTGGACACCAAAAAGAATAATAACTTTAAAATAATAATAACTACAAAGGATTGAAACACATTTAATATGTCTAAATCCAAAACTTCATTATACTACTAAAACAAAGAAACAAGCAAAAACCACAACTCGTCACTTACCTTTGGATGATGATATGAAGCCAATACTTTTTTCTGAAAACTTGTAAATAAAAGAAAAGAATCATGCATTTACCCTGCCTTTGTGTTGTAAACTGTAGCTCAGAATAATCAAATAGTTGATGAGGAAGAATTCTTTTTTTTTAATAGAGGAACTCCAGCTTATTATCCAGAATAAAGAAGGAATGATAGAATATTACCATTTGCAACCTTTAATGAAAGAAGAGGTCAAGGCAGTCATGGTCCATGGCTGCTAAAACAAGTAAGGGAACAGCTGACGGAGAGATCAGGCTGACAACAGCAACACCCATGCGTTAATCTCAGCCTCATAAGAGAGACGTTGTGCTTCCTCCTTTGGCTCAATGGGAAGTCCACACCATGACATAGTCTTGCCAAAGAAATCAAGCCCAAATGTATTCAAATATATAGATCTAACTACAGTTTACAGGAAATATGGGGTGACAAAAGAAATAAGTCAGTGATGATGTGGTAGGCAGAATAACGAATGGCTCCCCAGAGATGTCCACTCCCCTGTGATGTCATGGCAGAAAAGGGATTTGCAGATGTGATTAAGATTGTGGACTCTGAGTCCTTAAAAGCGGAGAACCTTTCCCAGCGTGGTGAGAGAGAGACACCACCACAGGAGAAGGTGAGAGAGAAGCAACAAGAGAAGGACTCAACACTCTGGTGCTGGCTTTGAAGATGGAGGAAGAGGCCACGAGCCAAGGACTGTGGGTGGCCTCTAGAAGTGGGGAATAGCCCTCATCAGGCAGCCAGCAAAAAAACAGGGACTTCTGGCATACAACCACAAGGCACTGAATTCCGGCTTCTAGGAAGGCAGGCAGCCAACACTGTGACTTTAGCCTGGTAGGACTTCTGACCTCTGGAACTGTTGGAGAATACATTGTTTTGATTAAATTGCTAAGCTTGTGGTGACTTTTTTTCTCAGGCAAATCATTTTATTTAGTACAAGTATATAATTAAAACATTTGTATGCAATAATTTCTACAGAAATCATCCTCTAGGACTGTTTTGTGACCTTGGAAAAATTATAGAACTGCTTTGGGTTTCAGCTTCTTTTTCCACTAAATGAACAGACTGGACAAGATAATTCCAAATCTTCAAAATAGGATGGTCATTACTACTCTAGAAAGAGAACATTCTATAATAACTAAGAGCATAGGCTTCAGAGTTATGAATTCATTCATTTATTCAGCAAATATTTATTGAACGACTACTATATGCCAGCACTGTGTTAAGTCCTGGGGTGTGGACAAGGTCTTTGTCATCATAGAATTTATCTTTCATTTTTTTATTATGGTAAAAAACACAAAGCATAAAATTTATCATCTTAACCGTTTTTAAGTGTACAGTACAGTGTGTGCTAACTATAAGCTCTTGGTTGTGCAACAGATCTCTAGGAGTTTTTCATCTTATAAAACTATACTGTAGCTTTGAACATGTTTTGAATTTAGAAAGTATGAGGCTTCCAGTTTTGTTTTTCTTTCTCAAGATGGTTTTGGCTATTCAGGGTCCTCTGAGATTCCATATGAATTTTAGAATGGTTTTCTCTATTTCTGCAAAAAATGCCATTGAGATTATGTCATCTGCAAACAGAGATAATTTTACTTCTTCCTTTCTGATTTGGATGGCTTTTATTTCTTTTTTCTTGCCTAATTGCTCTGGCTAGGACTTTTAGTATTATGTTGAATTGAAGTGGCAAGAGTGGGCATCCTTGCCTTGTTCCTGATCTTAGAGGAAAATCTCTCAGTGTTTTACCACTGAGTATGATGTTTGTTGTGGGCTTTTCATAGATGGCCTTTATTATGTTGAGGTAGTTTCCCTGCATTCCAAGTTTGTTGAGTGTTTTTATCATGAAAGGGTGTTGAATTTTGTCAAATGCTTTTGCTGCATCATTGAGATGATTCTGTGGTTTTTGTTCTTCATTTTGTAAATATGGTGTATTACATTGATTGATTTTCTTGTGTTGAACCAGACTTGCATTCCAGGAATAAATTCCATTTGGTCATGGTGTATAATCCTTTTAAGGTGTTAAGTTTGGTTTGCTAGCATTTTGTTGAGGATTTTTGCATCAATGTTCATAAGGGTTATTGGTGTGTCATTTTCGTTTCCTGTAGTGTCTTTGTTATCAGGTTAATGCTGGCCTTATAGAATGAGTTAGGAAGCATTCCTTCCTCTTTAATTTTTTGGAGAAGTTTGATAAATTTTGGTATTAGTTCTCCTTTAAATGTTTGAGAGAATTCACCAATGGAGCCATTGGGTCCAGGAGTTTTCCTTGTTGGGAGATTTTTGATTACTGAATTCAATCTCCTTGTTAGTTATAGGTCTATTCAGATTTTCTGTTTCTTTGTAATTTAGCCTTGGTAGGTTTTGTGTTTCTAGAAATTTGTCCATTTCATCCAGGTTATCCAATTTGTTGGCATACAATTGTTCATAGCACTCTTTTATAATCCTTTTCAGTTCTGTCAAATCAGTAGTAATGTTCCCATTTTCATTTCTAATTTTAGTTATTTGAGTCTTCTCTCCTTTTTTCTTAGTCCACCTAGCTAAAGCTTTTCCAATTTTGTTGATCTTGTCAAAGAAATGACTTTTAGTTTCATTAATTTTCTCTATCATTTTTCTATTTCATTTGTCTCTTCTCTAATCTTTATTATTTTCTTCATTCTGCTAGCTTTGCTTTTATATTGTTCTTCTTTTTCTAGTTCCTTAAGTTGTAACATTAGGTTGTTGATTTGAGATGCTTCTTTCTTTTTTTTTGGCAGGGAAAGATTCACCCTGAGCTAACATCTGTTGCCAACCTTTCTCTTTTTTTTTCCCTCCCCAAAGCCCTAGTACATGGTTATATATCCTAGTTGTAAGTCATTCTAGCTCTTCTATGTGAGCCACTGCCACAGCATGGCAACTGACAGACAGGTGGTGTGGTTCCGTGACCAGGAAACAAACCGGGGCCGCGGAAGCAGTGAGCCCCGAATTTTAACCACTAGGCCTTCAGGCCTGGCTCCTGTCTTGTTTTTTAATGTAAGTGTTTATAGCTATAAATGTCCCCCTTAGCGTTGTTTTTGCTAAGTCCCAAAAGTTTTGTTATGCTGTATTTTCATTTTCATTTGTCTCTAAGTATTTTGCAATTTCCCTTGTGATTTCTTCTTTGATCCATTGGTTGTTTAAGAGTGTATTGTTTAATTTCCACAAATTTGTGAATTTTCAAGTTTTACATCTGTTACTGATTTCTAACTTCATTCTGTTGTGGTTGGAGAAGATACTTTCTATGATATCTATATTTTGTAATCTATTGAGATTTAATTTGTGGCCTAATATATGGTCTATCCTGGAAAATGTCCCATGTGCACTTGAGAAGAATGTGTATGCTGTTGTTGGGTAGAGTGCTCTGATACGTCTGTTAAATCTAGTTGGTCTATTGTGTTAAGTCCTCTCTTTCCTTACTTACCTTCTGTCTGGTTGTTCTATCCATTATTGAAAGTAAGATATTGAAGTCTCCAGCAATTCTTTTAGAACTCTGTATTTCTCCCTTCAATTCTATCTATTTTTGCTTCTCATATTGATGGTCTGATATTAGGTGCATAACTGTTTATAATTGTTATATCTTCTTGCTGTATGAAAACTTTTATTAATATATAATGTCTTTTTTGTCTCTTGTAAACTTTTTTGATTTAAAATCTGTTTTGTCTGATATTAGTATAGTCTCTCCTGGTCTATTTTTGTTACTATTTACATGGAATATCTTTTTCATCCTTTCACTTTCAATCTATTTGTGTCTTTGAATCTAAAGTGAGTCTGTTGTAGACAGAATTAGTTGGATCATGTGGTTTTTATCCATTCTGCCTACCTCTGTCTTTTGATTGGAGAGTTTAATCCATTTACATTTCAAGTAATTACTGATAAGGAGGGACTTATCTCTGTCATTTTGCTATTTGTTATTTATATGCCTTACAGTTTTCTTGTCCCTGACTTCCTGCATTACTGTTCTTTTGTGTTCAGTTGATTTTTTTTGTAGTGAAATGTTTAAATTCTTTTTTCATTTCCTTTTGTGTATATTCCTGAGCTATTTTCTTTATGGTTACCATTGGGATTACATTTAACATCCTGAAGTTATTACACTCTCATTTGAATTTATACCAGCTTACCTGTAGTAACATACAAAGACTCTGCTCCTTCACAGCTCTGTCTCCACCCTTTTCAGTTGTTTATGTCACAAAATAATGTCTTTGTAAATTGTGTGCCCCAAAATATAAACTAATAATGCTTTATATGCATTAGCGTCTTATGTAGAAATAAAATTTGGAATTACAAATGAAAGTTACAATAATACTAGCTTGTAGGCTATTAATTGATTTTAAATGTATCAGTCTCTTAAATCATAAACAAAACAAAAAGTATAATTACAAACCATTGTTACAATAATACTAGCTTTTATAATTACCTGTTATTTACCTTTATTGAGATCTTTATTTCTTCACATGGCTTCAAGTTACTGTCTAGTGTCCTTTGATGACACCCTGCAGAACTCACTTGAGCATTTCTTGCAGGGCAAGTCTAGTGGTCACAAACATCTTCAGCTTTTATTTATCTGGGAATGTCTTCATTTCTCCCTCACTTTCGAAGGACAATTTTTGCCAGATATAGTATTCTTGGTTGACAGGTTTTTTCTTCTAGCATTTTAAGTCTATTGGCCCACTGCCTTCTTGTCTCCAAAGTTTCTGATGAGAAATCTGCTAATAATCTTATCAAAAATCCCTGGTATGTGATGATTCTCTTCTTTCTTGCTGCTTTCAAGATTCTCCCTTTGTCTTTTGAAGGTTTGATTATAATGTGTCTCAGTGTAGATCTCTTTGAGTTCATCTTACTTGGAGTCACTGAGCTTCTTGGATTTTATATTCATGTCTTTCATCAAATTTGGGAAGTTTTCAGCCAGTATTTCTTCAAATATTCTCTCTGCTCCTTTCTCTCTATTTCTTCCTTCTGGGACCCCCATGATGCATATGTTGGTCCACGTGATGGTGTCCCGTGGGTCCCTTAGGCCTTTTCATTTTTCTTCAATCTTTTTTTCTTTCAGTTCCTCAGATTCATTTCCATTGTCCTATCTTCAAGTTTGTTAATTCTTTCTTCTGCCTGCTCAAATCTGCCTTTGAGATCCCCTAGAGAATTTTTCATTTCAGTTATTGTATCTTTCATCTTCAGAATTTTTTTTCAGTTTCTTTTTAGGGTTTCTATCTCTTTATTAATATTTTCATTTTGTTCACACATTGTTCTCTTGACTTTATCCATATCTTCCTTTAGTTCTTTTTTTTTTTTGGTGAGGAAGATTGGCCCTGAGCTAACATCTGTTGCCAATCTTCCTCTTTTTGCTTGAGGAAGATTAGCCCTGAGCTAACATCTGTGCCCATCTTCCTCAATTTTGTATGTGGGATGCCACCACAGCATGGCTTGATGAGCAGTGTGTAGGTCTGTGCCCAGCATCTGAACCCAAGAACCCTGGACTGCTAAAGCAGAGTGTGCGAACTTAACCACTACGCCACCAAGCCAGCACCATTCCTTTAGTTCTTTGAGCATCTTTAAGATAGTTGTTTCTGTCTTTGTCTAGCATACCTGCCATCAGGTCTTTTTCAGGGACAGTTTCTGTTGATTTATTTTTTTCCTCTGACTGGGCCATAGTTTCTTGTTTCTTTATATGCCTTGTGATTTTTTGTTGAACACTGGACATTTGAATCTAATAATGTGGTAACTCAGGAAATCATATTCTTCCACTTCCCCAGGGTTTGCTGGGTTTTGTTATTGTTTTTGTTTTTTGATTCTTGTAGGCTGTCTCTGTGCCAAGGATCAGTCTGAGGTGTAAACTTAAGGTCTTCTCAGGTCTTTTCTGAGCCTTTTGTTGGACATGTGCCATCACTTTCTAATATTTCCCATATATACAGTTGTTTTTGAATGTCCTAGTCTTTAATGTCTGGCTCCCAGAAAAGGAAAAAATAGAAAGATGAAGTATGTGTGTGGGAGAATGGGCATTGGCCCTTTAAATCCCCTAAGTCACTTCAGCCAGAGGGGAGAGGGGCTTGCAACAATGGTGGAAGGTGCAAGAATGGCTGCCCACTTCTGTGCACTTCTGTGATCAGAAGCAACACTCGGAAATGAGGGCACAGATTCCCAATTTTGGAGGACATGGTCCTTTTTGCCTAGCTTGGCTTCCACAAGCTGCATGCAAGCTGCTACCTCAACTGCCACATGGCTGAGGGGTGGGGGGTGCATAGCTCTTACTGTGCTAAGAGCTGAAATTGACCAAAATTAACTGCAATTTTTCATCCAAGCCTTCTCCTGGAAGTTGCAAGCCTTCAACAGACTCCAGAGTTCCAAAATAGTTATATCAGAAGTTTCTGTCAGGGCAATTATTGTCCAGGTGGGGACACGATTCCTGGTGCTTCCCACTCTGCCGTCTTCCCAGAATCCGTGCTTGGTTATTGTTTATGGTTTCTATGTCTTTGTTCATATTCTCATTTTGTTCATGCATTGTTTTCCTGATTCCGCTTAGTTATCTGTCTGTATTCTCTTGTAGTGCATTGAGCTTCTTTAAGACAACTATTTTGAATTCTTTGTGAGGCAATTCATATATTGTTTCATTAGGATCGGTCTCTGGAGATTTATCTTTTTCCTTTGATTGGGCCATGTTTCCTTGTTTCTTCATGAGTCTTGTTTTTTAACTTTTTTGTGATCTTTGCAGACTGGCTTCATACAAGGGAAGACCTTCACCAATCAGCACAGCTAGAGATTCTGTGAGCCTCTCAAATCTTTTCTGGGAATGTATCCTCGCTGTGTTTGTATGGTAATCTCCCCATCAGAGAGGTTTGCCCTTTCTTTTTTAGACGCTCATAATTTCTTGCTCCCTCTGGTGTCTGTCTGTGGTACTGCAAATTCTCTGGTGCTGCAACAAGCCTCTGAGCTCTCTCTTGCTCTCCACGCCCCCAGGCATCCAGTTTGCTGGTTCCATCAGTGTTCTCAGGTGGGTGAAACAAAAACCAGTCCCTCAGGCAGCCCCTCAGAAAGCTGGAATGTTGGACGTACATTCTTTTTGGACACTCTTCCTTTTACCCTCCTGAGGGAGAACCTGCATGCTGGGTGCCTTCTCCCTATCGTATCAAGCTGTGCTGGCTTGGGGAAAATGCTATTGGGGTTGAAATTAAACAGCTCTTCTTACCTGTTTCAACTTTTCTATTCTTGGCTTCGAGCTTGCCTGGGGTACTACAACTCATTAAGTGGTTTCTGGAGGTCTCATGAGGCCTTTTTGGACCATATATTGATGTTCAGTTGGTGTCTCTGTGGGGAAATGAGGTCTGGGGCTTCCTATTCTGCCATCTTGCTGATGTAACTCTCTTGTGGTGACTTCTTATGACAGCAATAGAAGTGAATATGGATGTCAAAAGGACACAGTGAGGGCCAGCCCCAGTGGCCTAGTGGTTAAGTTCAGTGTGCTCCGCTTCAGTGGCCCGGGTTCAGTTCCTGGGCGTGGACCTACACCACTCGTCTATCAGTAGCCATGCTGCAGTGGTGGCTCACATACAAAACAGAGGAAGATTGGCAACAGATGTTGGCTCAGGGTGAATCTTCCTCAGCAAAAAAAGAGGAAGATTGGCACAGATGTTAGCTCAGGGCGAATCCTCCTCAGCAAAAAAAAAAAAAAAAAAAAAGATACAGTGAGCAAAATCCACGATGTGAGGAACCAGAGGACAAATGACACACTACTAAGGAGTCACATCCATGGAAGGCCTGAGCCTCACCTCCCTTCCTTCACTGTGGACAGAGAAATCAGCCAACCAACAAACAACTACTGAGTGTCTCTCTTGCATAACGTTGGCCAATGTGCTAGGGGTCTTGGTCTCTGAATTCTGGCGACAGCCATCTTGTGAGGGGGTGCAATGTCCCCAGTTGTTATAGCCGCTGGGTGGCAAGTGCCCTGATGAGAGGAGGAAGGAGGCACCTTGTGACTGGCGCAGGCCAAGGGAGGTGCCGCAAGAGAGTGGGGCTTGAGCCGGCTGCTGAGGGACACTGACAGCTGTGTGGAGTAAGAGGAACATTCCAGGCTGGGATGGGAGAGTAAAAAGTGCTTTGTGTATGTGTGTGGTAAAATTAAAATATCATAAAATTTACCATTTTAACCACTTTTAAGTGTTTGGTTCGGTAGCAGTAAGTAGGGAGTGTTTTTGAGCAAGAAGTAATTTTATTTTGGGAAGCGTAATCTGGTGCTTTTTCAATGGCTAAAGGACTAAAATACTTTTAGAGAAATAAAGTAGAGGGGCTATTTAAGAGGCAATAAATCAATGAAGAATTGATCATTGTTTGTAGTACTGGCTAAGGAAATGATCATCTGATGTGAATAATCTTGCAAAATAGGAAAGCAAGTATTATTATCCTCATTTCTCAGATAAGGAAACTGAGGGTCTGATTAAGTGACCTGCTCCAATGACACAGTATGAAGGAGCATATCCAAGACTAGAACCCAAGTCTCCACGTTCTTACTCCAGGCCTCTTGGCACCACCCCCTTGATAGACAGTCCACCTTTCTGAAGCGTCATTGGTCTACATACAAAATTACCTCCTAGGCAAGACACAGGATGCCAGAACCGGTTAGCAGCAGGCGACAACAGTGATTGGACTCTGGGCCACTTGAGCTGGACCTTCTGCCCTCAGGATATCACCACTCTCATTCTAGTGGGCAAATTCAACACAGTCCAGCATGTTGAGAGAAGGGGTTTGAATTTTATGTTTGTGTGAATTCCACTTGTTGAGAGGCACTGTGCCTTCAGTCCTGTCATCCACGGTGAAGCTGTCTGCACGGTGCTGACTGCCAGTGGCAAGCTGGGGCCCTGGAATCAGAACGTTACAGTTGGCATAATGTGGATGGGCATGACTGACAGTGTGCTGCCTGCTGGTTAAAATGCACCTAGCCAGAAAAAAGTCCAAGAATAGATCTTGGGAGCCTAGGAGATGTGCAGTTGTTCTGTAGAAGCAAAGAGTAATAATAAAATGATTGCCAAGCACCTTGGCATCACTTTGTGGAAGCCATGCAGCCAGGGATGAAGACAACCTGGCCTTGGGGCCAGATTCTCTCCAATCTGGGCAGCCTCACCACTGCAGTGTGACTTGGTCTGTCTGCCCAACCAAAGAGTTGAACTCTGGCTCTGAAAGGCAGATGGGTCCATGTGGCTCAGACTGCTCCCTAGGGATAGAAACACCCCTCACACACCCCTGCCCGCCACAGGGGGTCTCTAGCTTTTGGCCAAACACTCCCAGCAGTTGAGGGACCCACTTTGGGAAGGCAAACATGTTCGTTTTTGGGTAATAGTTACTGTCATTTTCCTCTCCTCCTACCTTCCAGACAGTGAGGTGAGCTTGGTGATGTGCCCTGCAGTGTGGGAGGGGCTCTGCCAATGTCACCGCATCCCCCAGGAGGAGGCAGAAGGGATGGCCTGTGGGCAGGGTCTGGGCATTCCCCACCCCCACCCCAGCCCCGTCAGGCTTCACTGCCTGTGTCATCATTGGTATTATTCACCCCAGAACTCTCCCGCACATGCACATGGAGCCCGGTGCACCCACCTGTAACCAGTGTGGTCCCTCCAGCCGTCTGGAATTCCAGGCGTGTTAGAGTGGCCCCAAGAAATCTGGGATTTTGTCCCAGCTTTGCCACTAACTGGCCACAGGACCTCGGGCAAGTTCCTTACTTCTTTACAACTCCTTTTCTCTGTTATAATATGAGAGACTTAGATTCAGCTTGTTTGCTTATTCAGCACATCTTGGAGCATTTTCCACAGATCAGGCTGTGTGCTAGATGCCGAAAATGCGAAGATGAGCAAGGCCGAGTTCGGTGGAAGAGACAGAATGTGGACAGCCCAGCGGGAGAGGCCAGCGGAGGCAGTGGGCTGGCCGCCCCTTCCAGGTGGGGGCGGCCTGGTCGGGGAATACTGGGAAGCGGAGGGGACACCCTAGGTGTCAGGTGGGCACCGCGGGAGCCCGGCCTGCGGCCTAGGCAGCACCGCTAGCTTTGGCAAAGGCAGGGGCCGCGTGCAGGGCGCAGGCGCAGCAGCCAGCCGCCAGCGACGGCGGCTTTTGTACCCGTGCGAACCCAAGAGCGGTTTTCAGGAGGCTAGTGGCCTGATGGGATTCGACCCCGGAAAAGCAGGCACCGCAGGAGCCGAGACACAGGTGGCTGCTGCAGACAGAGGAGCGAAGGACAGGCACCAGAGTCAAAGGAAAAGAAAACAGGACCCACCAGAGGTGCCTGGCTGGAAACCGCGAAAGAAAAAGAGTCCCCTCGGGGCGGGCCCAGACGTAAGGACAGAGAACTCGGGAAAGCTCCACTTTAGACTATCCCGACGTGAGCACTTCCGGGAGCACGGCCCGCGCCCTCTCGCCAGGGCTCACCACCCGCGGCTTTGCTGCCCGCGCGCAGGGCGCGCCCCCGGCGGAGGAAGACGGGCTTCCCGGGAGCGCCCCGACACCCTGCGCCCTTCTCTCCCTCCGCGAGGACTTTCCCGTCGGCTCAGGCCAGGGGACGGCGTGTTTCTTTTCCGTTAAGCAAGGACAGGAACTGGGCCCACCCCGTGGCTTGGCGGTTAAGTGCAGCCGCTCCGCTGCTGGCAGTGCGGGTTCGGATCCCGGGCGCGCATAGACGCACCGCTTCTCCGGCCATGCTGAGGCCGCGTCCCACGTGCAGCAACTAGAAGGATGTGCAACTATGACATACAACTAGCTACTGGGGCTTTGGGGGAAAATAAATAAATAAATAAAATATTAAAAAAATAAAAAAGAAAAGAAAGGACAGGAACTTAACTTGGGCCATAGCTGCTCTTCAGAGAGAATCCTATCATAATGGTGGTACCTGTGCAGCTTCCAGACCCACTTGAAACATTGTCAGAAAACTGTTAGCCCTCAAAGGTACAAATAAATGGTGGGATAGTCAGGAGGCCAGCTGTTCCTCAGTCTTATGATTTTACTCCCCTGCCGAGGCGGCCTGGTACCCTGCACAGCGGCCCGCCTGCAAAAGGCGCGGCGGTGAACACCAGGTCTGGGTCGCGGAGCAGCGCGCCCCGGGGTGTGGACGCCCTCTCTATGCGCCCTGGGAGCTGGCTTCCTGGAAGTCTGGGCCCTGTGTAGCATTATGCTGGAACTAGTCCCCAGGGACACCACCAGTACCTGAAGGAGCATCAGGGGACCGGTAAGGGTCGCAGCTGCAGGAGAGCCCAGGCACTCTGAGCGGGAAGCCCTAGAAGCCTGGAGACGCGAGGAGCCAGTGCTTCAGAGAGCAACACCACCCACTCTGAGGAGGCCTTTGTTTATGTTGCTCTTTTCGCTTTTTAAGAATGAACACATATTAAGGACTTATTTAACTCATCAATGAGGAGACAAGCAGGATGGTAGGGCTGGTTTAAAAAGTATTTTAGTCAAAGATTGTTGGAATAACATTGCTAAATATATGCAAAACTGGTCAGTGCTCCAGGGCAATAAAACTGTAACCTCTCTTGGTAATCTTTTCTATGGGACAGTGACCATTTGTATGTCTACAGGACAAAATTCATTGCATTGCCATTGGACAAGGATAATTTGCATTGCTATCAGTATCCTACAAGTGAACATCTACTCTATTGGGGTTGTAAATTACCCTAGTCAGTAGACAATAGTAAGTAACAACAAAGGTGCACCCTGCTAGAGAATTATTACCCACCGTGGGCCTGTTAGTCAGTGCTTCAGTATGACAGTGACAGAACAGGCCGTCAGCTTTTTTCCTATTTCCAGATTCAATATAGTTTTCTTTCTTTCTTTCTTTTTTGTGAGGAAGATCAGCCCTGAGCTAATATCCGTGCCAGTCCTCCTCTTTTTGCTGAGGAAGACTGGCCCTGAGCTAACATCGGTGCTGATCTTCCTCCACTTTATGTAGGATGCCGCCACAGCATGGCCTGACAAACGGTGCATCTGTGCACACCGGGATCCGAACCCAGGCCACCAGCAGCGGAGCATGGGCACTTAACTGCTATGCCATGGGCCGACCGGATATAGTTCTTTTCTTAACAGCTCCCCTCATAATCATAAAATCTCCCAATATTATTCTTTAACACAAGAAGGCTGGTCTCACTGTGTTTTGGCTGATTCCTTTACACAGGTACAGCCAGAGGTCTTAACTAAGCCAGGGAAGACTCCTTGTAGTCTGGTCAGCAGAAGTAGAGCCAAAAGTGTTGAGTAACAAATGAGACCATAAAATTAACTTCAGTTTGAAAATCCCATAAGGATTCAAGGATTGCATTTTTCAATAGCCTTTACCATTCCGGAGATTTAAACAGTTCTCTCATGTGTTCTTCTACTCTGAGGCTGGGACGCTAAACCCGAGAAATGAATCTCCATTCAGTTTTGCCTGCAGAACCTATAAAAGAGGGTGAATTCCACTCTCCTCAAGGCCCTAAAATCTGCTAAGATTCCAGGCCTACCAGAAAATGGCCTTCCTTACTCCCTGTTAAAAGCACCAAACCTTTTCCTCAGGAGGGCTTTAGAGGTATTAATACCATATATGAAGTCAAATCCGTGTTCCTCAATGACGGGTATGTCACACCTGATCAAATAAAATTTATTCTCAAATATAACACTACAGAAAATTCGAACAAGGTACCACAATGAATTTGTCCAATTATATCCTGATAAAAAGGAGGACAGATTCTTATTGAACCTATGCAAATAACGCCATTCAAAGCAAAGAAACTCAATAAAATGATTTGTTTATGAATCCTAAGATGCAATTAAGAGTAAGATATTAAAGAATGTTTCATATCAGCTTGCAAAAGCGTAGTCTACCAAACTGAAGGTTACAGCTAGATCGGGAGGAAACAGAAAGGGCTTCATGATAAATGGATTGGAAAATAAAACATAGATTTCCCTCATGTATCAGTTCAGTCCTCCTTAATTAGTTTTTATTCCAAAGGATCTTTTACCTGAAGTTCTCTGCTTCTGGACTAGAGTCCCCAGTGCGGATTTCAGCTCAGAAACCTGTATCAGTGACTGTTCCTTGAAGTATCAATAGATTGATCTACTTGATGGAGTCTTTCCCATGAGGCTTGGAGACTCTTCTTTCTGTTGAGAATGTAAATTTGTTCCTGGCTTGGCCCTGTGTCCACCTGGCTCAGCTAGGATCGGTTTTCCCAGAATCCTCTCTTGCACAGTGCTGGGTGAGAGGAAGCGCAAAGAGAAATGGGCGAAGTTGGGAAGGAAGAACCGTGTGATAGTTGTCACCCTGTGCAGGTCTCACAGAGGTGCCAGCTTGTCCTTTTCCTCATGACCACTGGCTGACAGTGCCCAGGCCCATCCCAGACCAGAGGCAGCAGCCCCACACACCTGTCCACCAGCACCTTGTATCCACCTGCCTGGCTTCCCATGTGCCTGACTACCTCTAGTTTGAAACTTGAATAGCACCGGGGATGTGGCCGCCAACTTAGCCCTCTGTCTCCACAGTGGGAACCTTCTGCCTTTGCCTTTCTGTTGTTTTATATCTTGGTTCCCAAACACACATGCGCGCAAGCATTAACTAACGGTTGTTCAGTTGTCTATGGCTTTGAACTTATAAGTGGAATCATACTCTTAATTTTTCTGACATTTAGATTTCTCAACATTGTTGTTGTTAGTTATCCATGTCGATGTGTTATCACTGTAGTAATTCATGATCATTTTTTTAAATAGCAGACTAAATACCCCAAGACCAATTTGTGATTTTAAGAGAGAGAATACCAAATTCTAGCCTTGCATTAATGTAATATTTGGCAGCGAAGAATTATTTCTTTTTATGAACAAATCCATTAAGTATGAACAAATTTTGCCAAAGTTTTAACACATTCCACTGCTGTTTTTCAGACTCCTTATTTGCAGATGTTTGGAACTAAGGAAAATAAAGTTTACTTTCTTCAAACTTTCCATAACTTTCTATTCTCATTCAAGTTGTGTCATTTACAAGTCTCTTTCCCATTCTGGAGTAAACTAACACTTTACTTTAGACAAAACAAATCTCTTTTTCCTTGATAAACAAAAGCACATCCCATTGAATGCACTGTCATATTTCTTTGCCACTATTGCTTCTAGTGTACTCTCAATCACCAACGTTCATCATCTGTGTTAACCAAAGTCATTAACTTTGATTTCACCAACAGAATTGAGAGGTGGGTGACTGAGAACTGTCCACCATCGTAGGCATTTTAGCAGACAGTGTTGCAGCTGGGGGCCTCCGGAAGCAGTTGCTGAGCCAGAGCTGGGTGTGCAGATGGTTTTTAGGGTCTAACACTTGGGAAGGAGGGGGAGAAAGCAGGATTGGGCAGACGGAGAAGTCGGTGTAGTCCAGACACATCTCTGGGACCAGAGTTGACCGAGAGAGGGGTCCTTCATTGGCTGGCTAATGGGGGACACGATCTTCCACCTCAATCAGTTGCTGGGTGGCCCGGGCAGTGCAGATCTCAGGTGGGATGGCTCTCTATCGCTGAGGAGGCAGCATGTCCTTCTGCAAAGGGCAGCCCAGGCTGCACACCCTCACATCTGCCACAGCCAGCGAAGCTCATAAACAAAAAAGAGGACCCTATGGCACACACATCCAAATGGCAAAAATGGACAGACACCTTAGTTAACATGGCCCAAAGGTATCGCCACTCCATAACATATAAAAATAAGAAGAAACAGATATTTAAAGATTATGCATTATTTGACTCAATATTAATTCAATGTCTTAATGTTAATGAAGAACCTTGGAAATTATATGTAAAATGACTACCACAGAAGATAATTACTGTTGGTATAACAAAATTTGTTAGTTTGTTAGATTTATAATTCAAGTTGAACACAAGTTTACATTTTTTTAATCTAAAACTTTACTGGAGGTAGTATTAACTTATTTGATCAGGAAATCAAAATGAGAAGTTTAGGAAGTTCATATTATCTAGTCTATTTAAGATAAAACAAACTCAAATCTTATAAAAAATGAAATGTATGTTTGTATTATACTCCACAGAGATAAAAATCAAGAAAAAGGCATATTAACAGTTTTTAAACCAAACTTATCAACCTAGTGTGATTTGCTTAATTATTTTGATTATATTAACTTAGTTTCTTAAATAAAAATGCTATAAGTGGTAGACATTTTGGGGAGGAAGATTTTCTCTTAAACGGCCAGCACATTTAAAGCATTAGAAGTTTAGTTTCTATATTTTTTGGGAATTCTAGGAATATTAAATTTATGTAAGCACTCATTAACCTCTATAAACAAATCAGAATGTTTCTTTATTGTAACAGACTTTATAATCTAATATATCAATACACTCTTGATATAAGAAAATGTTTCAAACAGACACTATGAGAGGTTAGGGCTTTTCTCAGTTGGAAACACACAGTAGAGCACCTGCAGCTTTCCTTCTACAACCTCAGCCACAGGTAGAAGCAACACAGAAGCATAACAGCTCACTGATCTAGCTCTTAAAAACCCATTCTCCTTTCCAGGGGACCCAATACATCCTCTCAACGGAAATGAGCTCGCCAACAGACAGAAAAAAGATGAACAACCAGATTTTCTGTCCTCTCTTACCCAGTGGAGAATGCATCCCTCCTACTCCAGCAGAGCTGGATCACCCAAGGTCTCACCCAGATCTCACTCGGGGTCAAGCTTCGCTGTTTCTGTAGCCATGTTCAGTAGCCCTGAGGCGCACTCGGGAAGTGGAGTTCAGAGCCGCTGTTGGGTAAGTCTGCCAGGCGCCTTGGTGGGGCCTGCAAAATTGTCCAACTAACTCACAAGAACATAAAAACACAACTTTCATACAAGTATAGAGTGAACCCATGTCACAGATTTATTGAATCTGTTAATGAGGGAACCAGGAGGAAGATGAAGCTAGTGCCCATGTTACTCTTTTGAAATATCTTCCTGGTGGGCCGAGCTGCATCTGACAGTTGACACAAGAAAAAGGCCTGTTGACTGTCTCTATAAGGCAGCAGAACCTTACAGAGCTCCTCCAGTCACAGCTCTCTACCTGGCCTGCCGATGCACCTGACCAAGAGTGAGAAACTAAAAGATTCCACAGGAACCTGGAGGTGCATGTGCAGAAACAGCATGTGAAAACCCAGCTGGTTGCAGATCATAGCTCTCTGAAGCCTGTGAGCTCTCCAAGGGTCATTATTCTGATGTGGATGCAAAGCCAGTGGTGCCCTTGGTTATTGTCCATTCCCAGGGAGACTGAGGCCATCATTCCACAGAAGCTCATACAGCAAGCCTCCGTCAGTAGTTCCAGAGGGCTTCTCTCCTGAAGAAATTGGTTTGCCTTTTATTCAGAGTTTGTTGTATTGAACCATTGCAGAATTTTTTTTTTTTGCATAGCAAAATATTATCAAAACTTCCACTCCAAATAAAAAGTGATAGTTGTCCATACTAACAACCTTTGTAAGCAGTATAATTTCTACCAATAACCGGTTTCTTTCAGCATAGTTTATTTCAGAATAAATAATATCACAATGTCATGATATGCTACTAGACTGTGTTGATATTAATTTAAAAACACATATGATCTGGCAACTGACTGATCAGTTCCACTCAGTTCTTTTAGCTATAGCTGGAGTCTCCCACAAGGTTTAGGTAACCACAGAATTGAGGAATCTTCTGGCCTTCTCCTTTCTCAGGTTTCTGAGATGCTCAGATTCTGTTCTCTGCTTCTTCAAGCCAGTGGTCCTGCAGATTTTCTATCCAAATTCCTGCTACCCCTGTTTGCATGGACCAGGACCAATCTGTAGGCTAAAAGCTGCAGAAAACAAGAAACCCACCCCACGCGTGTCCCTTTTTCCAAGGGTAGACTCCCCTCAGGGTCAGCCTGCTGTGATCTCTCCCAGTGCCTCCCTGAAGTCGTTGACATTTTGTTCAGAGTCTACGGTAGTTGCTTGTGGGAGGGTGGGTCCCTGAGGAGCCACTGCCATCACTGGAAGACATTCTACAGATGGAAACTCTCACAGTCACCCAAGCTGAGGTTGAGATCTGGTGTCGCCCTTGGAAAGCTGAATTGTTCATCTGAAGTAGTCCCTTCCTCCCTGCTTTAGGAGGAATGTCTCAACCAAAGGCTCTGAGGTTAAAATTACATTTATTTTTTTTCCTATGTATTTATACCATGTGCCAGCTTCTTTTTTTTCACTGTGACTTTTTCCCTTTTCTTTCTTGCTTGGTTCTCCTCTGCCCCTTGTTTCCCCTCTCCACGGATCTCAGGTTACGTAGCACTTTACGTTTTACAGATACTTTAGCTCAAATGATCTTTATTTTGTTCTTAAAATTTCTCTGTGAAAAACCAAGGCAGACTTTATTGGGACCATTTTACAGCTGAGGAAACGGGCTCAGAGAGGCTGAACTTGGGGCAACAGGGTGAAAACACTAGGACTGGGTCACAGAGCCTAATTTGGCATCTGGTCCCCTGGAGGTGATATTTTGTGCTATGCACTAATGTTAAAAGACAGTTTCTGAGTCTATATTAGAAACGTAAACTACATTTTATTAAAATGCCAGGTCTTTCAGAAAATTGGTAAGCGGTTTTGACTTTAAAAAGGCATTTTCAAGCAGCCGTAAATTGTTGTACTAAGGTGTGATCAAATCTCTGCTTGGTATTGGTGACATGTTACATGAAAGCACTGTCGTAATTTTAGTAAAAATGGAGACTTTCCAGAGCCTGTAATTGTGTTTGACACTTGAGCAGGGTAAACGGATTTACACGTGTAATTGTTGAATTGAAAGTGTTACTGTAGCTCAGGGATGTTTGAGGCAGGACTTTGAAAACAAACCAACAACATGGGGGACCATTTCAGGATCACACTGGGTAGTATGCAGAAGAAGGGCCCCATGTCCATGCTGGGATGTACCTCAAAAACGCACACAGGGACATTTGCTTCTCTACGCTGCATGCTCAATGTCACAAGCTTCACCTCAAATGAATGTATTACTTATCAAAATGTATAGTTTTTCTCTTTTGCTAATCCATATTCAAACTGGCTTTTAAAATTTATTTATGTATCTTCTAACTTTAATTAATATAAAAATTTCATATATAGTTAATACGTATATGGTTAGTACATACATTCATTGATGATTTCTGTGTAGTTATATTTTCTAGATAGCAGAAATCCATATGTTTACACTTCCACTAGATCCTCAGTAATCTTATCTTCATGGATATTTGGGCAATCGATAATGTATGCATCTCTTTCACTGTTTGTTTTGATTTACAAACTCAGTATGTAATTCATCATTAAAGATGAATTTGTGTTTTCGTGTTCTCATGGAGTCCTAAATTATTTGTCAAGAATATGATATTGTTGGGCCGGCCCCGTGGCTTAGCGGTTAAGTGCATGCGCTCTGCTGCTGGCGGCCCAGGTTCAGATCCCGGGTGCACACCGACACACTTCTTCTCCGGCCATGCTGAGGCCACGTCCCACATACAGCAACTAGAAGGATGTGCAGCTATGACATACAACTACCTACTGGGGCTTTGGGGGAAAAATAAATAAATAAATAAATAAAAGAATATGATATTGTAAATTTTATCAGGATTTAAAAAGCTTTTTCTTTAATGAATTTAAATTTCAAGTAGAACCAGAGAATTGAGTCAACATGAGCTATTTTCTGTATCCTCCTTTGTTTAGAGTTTAATTATTAATTATCTCCCTGATTAGAATATGTAAAATGATACTGACTTTATTATCATCTCATAATTCTTTAGTATTCATTATTAATTAGCATTTGTTAGTGTCTTTAGTGTATGAGACTATCAGTCAAGCCACATAAAAAGACATATAAATTATATTACTAAAACTTCCAATTGTTTATAAATGCGATGGACAGAGATTAGTTTCCATTCATTATCCATCCCCAAGAGTGTGGGGTAGATTTGAATGTAAAGAGCTTAGACTGGGAGCTGCTCCAGAGGCCCTGGGTTGATGGCCCATAATGTAGGACCACTCTGAGCCACTGTCTGGGCTCTCTGGGGTCAGAGGGCGCCACAGAGAGCTGCGTATGGAGCACTTCTCACCCCTTCCCACTGGCATGCCTTCTCTGCTCCTGGTCCGCTAGAGAGTCCCTCACTCTCTCAAAGGTCCATCTCCATTCTGCTCTCATATCAAGCCTATTCCCCAAAGAATTTTGAGACACTATAAAATATTAAGACATACAGGCAAAAGGGATCTCAGACAAAAATAGATTCCAGAAACTTTATAGAAAGAGGGAATATAATTGTTCCAGGCACCTGGAGTGGATCATTATTATTTTTGAGGGGAGTAGGGAGTGGTTATTTGTTTGTTTTGACAGTTTTAAGATATAACTGATATACTATTAACTGAACATACTTAAAGTATACAATTCAATGAGTTCTGACACGGGTATACCATGTGAAACTATCATTACAATCAAGGTAATAAACACATCCATAAACCACTTAACTCAGACATTACTGTTTGATAGCTCTTGAGAGAAGACAGAAAAGGGAATGATTTTCTGGGTAGAAGAAACACCTGAGCAAGGTACATGACTGTGAGGATAGGGGATACTAATAATATTAGCCACTAGGGAAATGCAAATCAAAGCCGCAATGAGACACTATTTCAAACCCACTAGGATGGCTATAATAAAAAACTCAGATAATAACAAACGTTAGCAAGGATGTGAAGAAATTAGAACACTGCTGGAGGGAATGTAAAATGTTGCAGCTGCTGTGGAAAACAGTCTGACAATTCCTCAAAAAGATAAACATAGTTACCATATGACCCAGCAATTCCACACTTAGATACATACTGAAGAGAAATGAAAACATACATTCACACAAAAACTTGTACACAGATGTTCACAGAAGCATTATTCATAACAGCCAAAATGTGGAAACACCAAATGTCTATCAACTGATGAATGGATAATTAAAATATGGTATATCCATACAGTGGAATATTATTCAGCAATAAAAAGGAACGAAGTACTGATATATGTTACAACGTGGATGAACTTTGAAAACAGTATGCTAAGTGAAAGCAGCAGGATACAAAAGACCACAAATGATTCCATTTATGTGAAATGTCCAGAATAGGCAGATCCATAGAGATGCAAAGTAAATTTGTGGTTGCCTAGGGCTGGGAGTGGGAGGGGAGCTAATAGCCAAAGGGTACAGGATTTCTTTTGGGGAGTATTTTGGAGATGGTGGCTCAACTCTGTAAACATAGTAAACACTATTGAATTGTACATTTTAAATGGGTGAATTGTATAGTGTGTGAATTATATCTCAATAAAGCTGTTATTTAAAAAAGAGATAATAGGAGTTTCAGTTCAAGATGGCAAGGTAGGAAGATCCTAAACTCACTTCCTCCCATGGACACACTGAGTCTACAGCTACATACGGAAAATTTCCTCTTAAAAAAACCTAAAATCTGGCTGAATGACAACTACACATTGGGCAAAGAAGAAGAAAACCATATTGAAAAGGGTAGGAGAGGCTGGGACAGTCTCTCTATAAACCTCACTCCTGGTGCAGTGTCCACAACTGGGAGAGAACTCAAAACCCAAGCTTCTCCCTGAGGAGTGAAGGGTTTGAACCTCACATCAGGCATCCTAGCTTTTAAGACATACATGTGACAGATGAGCCCCCAAAACATCTAACTTTGAAAACCAACAGGGCTCATGTCTGGAGACCCATAAGCCTCTCATGATCTGAGAGACTGCTCTTAAAGGGCTTGTGCACTCAGTTTCACCCACCCCAGAGCCCAGCTCAGAGGCAGCTGATGGTGCCCAGATTTAAAGTGAAGGAGGCTCATCTGCTTATATTAAAGCATTGGCCTGAGAGGCGGGCATCTAATCTAATACACATACCGTGGAGCCTGTTGGAACACTCTCCAGAGACAGAGACTGATGGGCGCCATCTTCACACTCTCCCTTTGGCGTGCTTCAGGGCACCAGAGTCTACTGGAAGGGAGCTTTTACACGTGTCTGGTGCCCTGATTTTTGCGGCTGCCATCTAGGAGACATTTCTTGATAGCCTGGCCAGGGGACCTTGTGTTCCTAGTCCCATGGGACTGTAATAATTGGTATCACCCAGAAAGAAGCTCATACTCCTCCCTGTCTGGTACCCCAATTTTTGCAGCTTCTGCCAAGGAACACTTCTACATCGCCTGGCTCTGGTGGCCAATGGGGCTTATACTTGTGGGTCCCACAGGACTGTAACCAAAAGAGAAAGAGTTCATAAACAGCTACCAACCCCAGGACAGAGCAAGAGGCGACAGACCTAGGAGCTCAGTCTTTCTGTGAAGGAGGCTTGTTAACTGGTCATCATGACTGCAGCCTGAGGGAAGGCTTCTAATC
Source organism: Diceros bicornis minor (assembly GCF_020826845.1). NCBI lineage: Eukaryota > Metazoa > Chordata > Mammalia > Perissodactyla > Rhinocerotidae > Diceros > Diceros bicornis. The sequence goes on along the minus strand of NC_080755.1, from coordinate 10,386,016 downwards.
AAACATGCATCTTCCTGCTGATTGTAATCCTTTCCAGACACCTCGGAGGGCAGGCACTATCTTTGAGTTCACCCTCTGCCACACTCCAGAATGCCAGTGTCTCCTGGAGGGGAGATTTATATGGATGTGGTGCCCTGGTTTTTGTGGCTGGTGCCCTGGTTTTTGTGGCTGCCACCCAGGGGATACCCCTTGATCACTTGGCTCTGGTGGCTGGGAGGGCTTGCATTCCTGGGTCCTGTAGGACTGTGGCAGCCAGAAAGATGGTTCTTGGCAGGCTACCACCCTCAGGGAACTGCACAGACAGTGGACTGAGTCACAGTCCCCGGTCTTTCTGTGAAGGAGACCTCTTTGCTTGTCCTAGAGCTTTGGCCTGAGGGGCAGGCTTCAGGTTTGGCACACATTTAGTGGCCTGTGGAGCTGCTCTCTAGGAAGCTGGCTGTGGACGCCATCTTCGCACTCTTCCTCTGCCTAGCTCTAGGTATTATCACCCAGAAGAGAGCTTATACACTCGTCTGGAACCCCATTTTCTGCAATTGCCACCCAGGGAACACCTCAGATCCTGTGGCTGTGGTGACCAGTAGGGCTTATGCTTGCAGTCTCATAGACTGTATATATTTGGATACTTTTAAAAGCTGATGCCTCATGTGTGAGGTGATGGATTATAATTAGTATTTGGGTGGCGAACATGATGTAATCTATGCAGAAATAGAAGTATAATGATGTACACCTGAAATTTATACAATGTTATAAACCAATGTGACCACAATAAAATAAAATTTAAAAAAATAATAAAAACTGATGTCTGAGGGTCTGGTATCCAGTCAGCCTGAATCTCGGGGCTGAGATCCTTTCCTTTGGGACATTGACAGGTCTTGGTACATCCTCAACTACTGGGAGCTATTAAAAATATAATAGGCTGCTCAGACAAGCACAAAGGTTTGAGAGACAACCAAGAGCTGAGGCAAGGTGGAATGACAAGTTCCATCTCTTACACAAGGGTACTCCTTCAAGACTGGGAGAGGTGGTTGTTTCATCTACTTTATAGAAACCAACACAGAGAGTCAAGCAAAATGAAGAAACAAAGGAATATGATCCAAATGAAAGAACAAGATAAAACCTCAGGGGGAAAAAAATCTTAATGAAATGGAGACAAGTAATTTACCTGATAAAGAGTTCAAAGTAAGAGTCATAAAGTTGCTCATTGAACTGGGGAGAAGAATGGATGAACACAGTGAGAGCTTCAACAAAGAGATGGAAAATATAAGAAAATACCAAATAGAAGTCACAGAGTTGAAGAATACAATAACTGAACTGAAAAATACACTAAAGGGGTTCAACAGTAGATTAGATGAAGCAGAAGAAAGGATCAGTCAACTCAAAGACAAGACAGTATAACTCAACCAATCAGAGTAGCAAAAAGAAAAAAGATGAAAAAAATGAAAATAGCTTAAGGGACTTATGGTACAACATGAAACACACTAATCACATAATAGGGCTCCCAGAAGGAGAGAAGAGAGAGAAAGGAGCAGAAATCTTATTTGAAGAAATAACGGCTGAAAACATCCCTCACCTAGGGAAGGAAACAGACATCCAGATCCAGGAAGCCCAGAAAGTTCCAAATAAGAGAAACTCAAAGAGATGCACAACAAGACACATTTTAATTAAAATGTCAAAGTTAAAGACAAGGAGATAACATTAAAAGCAGCAAGAGAAAAGCAACTTGTTACATACAAGAGAACCACCATAAGACTAGAAGCAGATTTTTCTTTGCAGACCACAAGGGAGTGGTACCATATATTCAAAGTGCTAAAAGAAAAAAACTGCCAACCAAGAATACTCTACCTGGCAAAGTTATCTTTCAGAAGTGAATGAGAGATAAAGAGTTTTCCAGACAAGCAAAGGCTAAAGGAGTTCACCACCACTAAACCCACCTTATAATAAATGTTAAAGGGACTTCTTTAAGCTGAAAACAAAGGGCACCAATTAGTAACAAGAAAACATATGAAAGAATAAATCTCACTGGAAAGCTAACTATATAGTAAAGATAGTGGATTAATCACTTATAAAGCTAGTATGAAGGCTAAAAGACAAAAGTAGTGAAAATAACTATTATTATGATAATTAGTTAAGGGATACACAAGATAAAAAGATGTAAAATGTAGCAACAAAAACATAAAACATGATGGGGGATAGCAATAATGTTGAGCTTTACAGATCAAACTTAAGTTGTTATCAGCTTAAAATAAACTGTTGTAGTTATAAATTGTTATATGTAAGCCTCATGGTAATCAGAAAGCAAAAACCTATAGTAAATATACAAAATATAAAAAGAAACGCATATAAGCATACCACTGAAAAAAGGCATAAAGCCACAAAAGAAAAGAGCAAGAGAAGAAGAAAGGAACAGAGAGGAACTACAAAAACAGCCAGAAAACAATTAACAAAACGTCCATAAGCATGTATCTATCAATCATTACTTTAAATGCAAATGGACTAAATTCTCCAATTAAAAGCCATAGAGCAGCTGAATGGATAAAAAAACCAAGAATCATCTATATGCTACCTACAAGAGACTCACTTTGGACATAAGGACACACACAGACTGAAAGTGAAGGGATGGACAAAGATATTCCATGCAAACAGAAACCAAAAGAAAGCTGGGGTAGCTGTACTTATATCAGACAAAATACACTTTAAAACAAAGACTGTAGTAAAAGACAAAGAAGGGCATTACATATGATAAAGGAGTCAATCCAACAAAAAGATATAAAATTTGTAAATACTTGTGCAGCCAACATAGGAGCACCTAAATATATAAAGCAAATATCAACAGACCTAAAGCAAGAAACTGGCAGCAATACAACAATAGTAGGGAACTTTAATATCCCATTTACATCAATGGATAGATCATCTAGACAGAAAATCAATAAGAAAACATCAGCCTTAAACAACACATTAGGCCACACGGACTTGACAGATATTTACTGAACATTCCACCCAAAAGCAACAGGATACACGTTCTTCTCAAGTGCACATGGAACATTTTCCAAGATAGATCATATGTTAAGCCACCAAACAAGTCTTAATAAATTTAAGAGGATTGAAATCATATCAAGCATCGTTTCTGACCACAATGGTATGAAACAAGAAATTAATTACATGAAGAAAACTGGAAAATTTACAAATATGTGAAGATTAAAGAACATGCTACCAAACAACTGATTAGTCAAAGAAGAAAGCAAAAGAGAAATCAAAAAATACCTTGAGACAAATGAAAATGGAAATGTAATATACCATAATTTATGGGATGCAGCAAAAGCAGTTCTAAGCGGGAAGTGTATAGTGATAAATGCCTCCCTTGAGTAAAAAGACAAGTTTCAAATAAACAACTTAACTTTACACCTCAAGAAGCTAAAAAGAAAAAAACAAACAAAGCCCAAAATTAGTAAAAGAAAGGAAATAGGGGCTGGCCCAGTGGTGTAGTGGTTAAGTTTGTACACTCCACTTTGGTGGCCAGGGTTCACAGGTTCGGATCCTGGGCACAGACCTACGCACCGCTTATCCAGCCATGTTGTGGCAGGCCCACATATAACATAGAGAAAGATGGGCACAGATGTTAGCCCAGGGCCAATCTTCCTCAGCAAAAAGAGGAGGATTGGCAACAGATGTTAGCTCAGGGCTAATCTTCTTCACAAAAAAAAAAGAAGAGAAAAAGAAAGAAAATAACAAAGACTAGAGCAGAAATAAATGAAATAGAGACTAAAAAGACAATAGAAAAGATCAATGAAACTAAGAGCTGGTTCTTTGAAAAGGTAAACAAAATTGACAAACCTTTAGCTTGACTCACTAAGATAAAAAGAAAGAGGACTCAAATGAATAAAATCAGAAATTAAAGAGGAGATGTTACAACAGATACCACAGAAACACAAAAAGTCATAAAAGGCTACTATAAATAACTATATACCAACAAATTAGATAAACTAGAAGAAATGGATAAATTCCTAGAAATGTACAATCTACCAAGACTGAATCATGAAGAAATAGAAAATCTGAACAGGTCGATTACTAGTAAGGATATTGAATCAATAATCAAAAATTTCCCAACAAACAAAAGTCCAGGATCAGACGGCTTCTCTGGTAAATTCTACCAAACATTCATATAAGAATTAATACAAATTATTCTCAAAGTCTTTCCAAAAAATAGAAGAGGAGGGAACTCTTCCAACGCCATTTTACAAGGCCAGCATTACCTGAGACCAAAACCAGACAAGGATCCAACAGGAAAAGAAAATTACAGGCCAATATCCCTGATGAACATAGGTGCAAAAATCCTCAACCAAATATTAGCAAACTGAATTCAACAATACATTGAAAGGATCACACACCATAATCAAGTGGAATTTATTCCAAGGATGCAGGGATGGTTCAACATTCACAAATCAGTCAATATGGTACACTACATTAACAAATTAAGGATAAAAATCTTATGGTCATCTCAACAGATGCAGAAAAAGCATTTGACAAAATTCAACATCCATTTATGATAAAAACTCTCAACAAAGCGGGTATAGAGGGATGATACCTCAATATAATAAAGGTCATATATGACAAGCCCATAGCTAACATCATGCTGAATGGTGAAAAACTGAAAACTTTTGCTCTAAGATCAGGAACAAGACAAGGATACCTACTCTCACTACTTTTATTCAAAATACTATTGGAAGTCCTAGCCACAGCAATCAGACAAGAAAAAGAAATAAAAGGCATCCAAATTGGAAAGGAAGAAGTAAAACTGTCACCTTTTGCAGACAACATAATATTATATACAGAAAACCCTAAATACTCCATCAGAAAACTGTTAGAACTAATAAATGAATTCAGTAAAGTTGTAGGATACAAAATGAATACTCAAAAATCTGTTGCATTTCTATATACTAGTAGTAAACTATTAGAAAGAGAAATTAGAAAGCAATCTCACTTAAAATTGCATCAAAAAGAATAAAATACTAAGGAATAAATTTAACCAAGGAGGTGAAAGAGCTGTATACTGAAAACTACAAGACATTAATGACAGAAATTGAAGAAGACACAAATAAACAGAAAAATATTCCTTGCTCATTGATTGGAAGAATGAATATTGTTAAAATCTCCCTACTACCCAAAACAATATACAGATTCAACATAATCGCTATCACAATTCCAGTGGCATTTTTCACAGAAGTAGGACAGACAGTACTAAAATTTGTGTGGAACCATGAAAGACTCTGAATAGCCAAAATAATCTTGAGAAAGAAGCACAAAGCTGGAAGTATCACACTTCCTGATTTCAAACTATATTACAAAGCTATAGTAATTGAAACAGCGTGGTATTGGCATAAAAACAGACTCATAGATCAAGCAAACAGAATAGATAGCCCAGAAATAAACCTACGCACATATGGTCAATTAATTTACAACAAAGGAGCCAAGAACATGCAATGGGAGAAGGACAGTCTCTTCAATAAATGGTGTGGGGAAAACTGGACAGCCACATGCAAAAGAATGAAGCTGGACCACTGTCTTACACCACAAAAAAAAATTAACTCAAAATGGATTAAAGATTTGAACATAAGACCTGAAACCATAAAATTCCTAAGAGAAAACAAAGGCTGTAAGCTTCTTGGTGATGACTTTTTGAATCTGCCAACTTTTTGACACCAAAAGCAAGAACAAACAGGTGGGACTACATCAAACTAAAAAGCTTCTGCACAGCAAAGGAAACCATCAACAGAATGAGAAAGCAATCTACTGAACGAAAGAAAATATTTGCAAATCCTATATCTGGCCAATGTCCAAAATAATAAAGAACTCATACAACTCAGTGGCAAAAAAACCCCAAACAATCTGAACAGACAGCTTTCCAAAAAAGACATACAGATGGCCAACAGGTACATGAAATGATGCTCTGCATCATTAATCATCAGGGAAATGCAAATCAAAACCACAATGAGACAGCCGAGTTCAGAGTTCTGTTTAAACATCACACCTATAGAATGGCTATTATCAAAAAGACAGGAAATAATATGTGTTGGTGAGGATGTGGCGAAAAGGGAACCCTTGTGCACTGCTCGTGGGAATGTAAATTGGTGCAGCCACTATGGAAAATAGTATGGAGGTTCCTCAAAAAATTAAAAATAGATTGCAATATGATCCAGTAATTTTACTTCTAGTATTTATCTGAAAAAAACAAAAATATTAATTTAAAAGATAAATGCACTTCCATGTTCATTGCAGCATTATTTACAGTAGCCAAAATATAGAAACAACCTAAGTGCCCATCGATGGATGAATGGATAAAGAAGATGTGGTATGTATATATACAGTGGAATATTATTCAGCCATGAAAAGTAATAAAATCTTGCCATTTGTGACAACATGGATGGACCTCGAGGGCATTATGCTATGTGAAATAAGTCAGACAAAGAAAGATAAATACTGTATGATCTCTTTTATAAGTGGAGTCTAAAAACAAAAAGAAAAGAAAAAACCAAGCTCATAGATACAGAGAACAGATTGATGGTTGCCAGAGGTTGGGGGTAGGGAGTTGGAGAAATGGGTGAATTGTGTTTGTTTTTTTTATTTGTAGTTTAAATGAATTGAATAAATTGAAGAGATAATAACAACACCAACTAGTTTCCATTGGTCTCTCACAGCAGTCTTAGGTGACAGGCACTATTATTTCTGGGTAAAAAACTAAGGCTTAGAGTGTCTGATGTGTTTTCCAACACCACCAAGCCATTCTCCAATTCTCAGCAGACACTGACTGTCCCACAAATTGAAGTCAATTCTGACACTATCCGCCTGGAGATAGAGTCAGATCCCATAGGTTAAGGACACGGTTCCTCAAGACTGCTCCAACTTCAGATGCCAGTCACAAGTCTAGGTTGTCACCTGTGCTTCTGACCGACTGGCTATTAATCAGAGGTTCCCACTACTCCTGCCTCAAGTTGGATTAATTTGCTGGAGCAGCTCACAAAACCAGAGAAACACTTACTTATTTTACTAGTTTATTATAAAGGATATGATAAAGGACACAGATGAAGAGGTACATAGGGTCTGGAAGGGTCCTGAGAGCCTTTGCTTCTGTCCTTGTGGAACTGGGGTACACCACCCTCTCAGTATGTTTACCAACCCAGAAGCTTGTCAAAATCCTGTTGTTCAAGAGTTTGTCAGAGGTTAATCCCCACTCTGCTCCCACCTCTTCCCACAGGTTGGGGAGTGGGGCTGAAAGTTCCAAACCTCTAATCACTCTCTTCAGGTTCAAATCTGGCCCCTTACTTACTAACTGTGTAACTTTCGCTAAAGTGCTTAACCTCTCTGTGCCTCCATTTCTCATCTATATAAAAGAAGGCATGGCAGCACCTATCTCACCGAGTTTCAGGGAGTGTTACATGAGACAATACATATAAAAAGCTTAGAATGGCCTGCAGCACATAGTAAGCACTTGACAAACGCTATTTTTATTATCATTATCAGATAGAAGATTTTTTTTTTTTTGTGAGGAAGATCAGCCCTCAGCTAACATCTGTTGCCAATCTTTTTTGCTGAGGAAGATTGGCCCTGGGCTAACATCCGTGACCATCTTCCTCTACTTTATATGGGATGCCACCACAGCATGGCTTGACAAGCAGTGCGTCGGTGCACCCAGGATCCGAACCCACAAACCGTGGGCCGCCGCAGCGGAGCGCACGCACTTAACCGCTATGCCACCAGACCAGTCCCCAGATAGAAAATTCTTAATACACGATAGTTAGTTAAGTACATGGATGAAAGTGAGACCCTAGTGGTAGTGGGGGCTAGTTGTGGGGCTGGGATAAATTTAATTTGGGGCTAAGTGCGAGGTTCAAGTGGCTGGAACAGGAGAAGACAGGCGGCAGGAGATTGGATGGGTAGGTTAGGAGCTCAGGAACGAGGCTGTGGTGGGAGATTTAGCTCTGCAGAGTTATTGTGAGGATGAAGTCGTTAAGCCCTGGGAGTGGCTGAGGTGGCCAGTAACGTTAGGTGAGAAGAGAACACACAAGCGAGGGGGAGTCTCTGTTTTCAGAGGGGATTAAGAAGAGAGTCCAGAAAAGGCTGTTCAGTGGCACAGGTGGGCTCTCCGGAAAGCAGGCTCTAGCCGGGGGGTTGGTGTGAGGGAGGGGAAGGGAGTGGGATGGGGCAGAGGAAGAGCTGAAATGCCGTGCAGTCTCAATGCAGTCTCAGCCTGTCCTGTGCAGAGTTCTGTGGCTCACGTGGCCCTCAGAGTCGTCCTGGACACGGCATAAAGGCCAGGCCTTCATATCACCAAGTCTGCAAGTCACTGGATGGGGTTGTCCCTGAAAGGAGGGATCACCAGATCCAGGGCCCAAGTGACCCCCTGAGTGGCTACAGCTGAGGGCTGCCTTTTGTCCACACTCCCAGCAGCGCTTGCTCCTGAGGAGTAGTCTGTGCACACAGTGTCCTTCACACCGCAGGAGCAGGACTGGAGAGCTGCGCCTTCTTCAAGAGGGGTCAAGGCAGAAGGGCTGCGGCAGTGAGGAGTGCATAGACCTGGGGGCAAAGAGCTGTGGGATTCAGGGATCAGAGAGTCATCAGTGGGGCCCCAGAGGTTAGGAGGAAATTTCTCTTTTAGTAACTGAGGTGAGGAGGGTGGAAGTAGAACTGTGAATGACCTGTAGCGTGGAATCAGGTGGCCCAAGGAGACGCTGGCCTGCGGAGTAAGGATTGATGAGGAGAAGAATTTGTCAGGACTCAAACATGAGGCTGCACTTCCCCTCTCATCAGGGATTAGACTTTTGTCCTAAAGCTCCTTCCTGCAGCCAGAGGATGCACTGAGGCCTGCCCTTAAAGGAACTGCAATGTCATCCCTGAGTTAGGCACGCTGGCTCCTGGGCCGTGTTGGTTTTATCCTTGGCACTTGGGAACGTGGTCTGCTGTGAGAGCCGGGCTCCTGACATCAGGTTCCCAGCTTACTTAGCCTCCCTATTGATTACCAGAGTCTTCTAAGGGCAGGGCTTCCGGCCCATCACATATCCAGGAAAAGAGAAAACCCTTTTGCTGAGTGCGGAGCACACATTGCCATCACAGGAATGCGAGGAACCTTCAACACTCAAGTGCAGAGGCAGATGTGCATCTTCTCTCTGCTCAGTGGGGAAATCCAAGAAGTTTCCTTCACAGAAGAGGCCGGAGTGTTGGTCAGAGCCTGGGCACTTCTTACTCTCTTCACAGGCTTCAGTTTCCTCATCTGTAAATTGGGGGTTGACAATAATAGTGTTTCCTACATCTCTATGGATGTTGGGCAGTTAGCTGGGCTAATGTAAGTAAAGCACTAGCAACGGTGCCTGGCTCAGAAACATTTACCAGGCTCGGTAAACATTACCATCATTGCTGTGGTTTTAGGTGGACCCATCGGCATAAAGTTCAGCTAGAACTGAGCAGCTCTGTTTCCCGACACGATCAGTGATCCCTCCCTTCCTTAGGCAGTGAGGGCTGCTAAGGGCTGCTAAGGGCATGGGAAGAACTGAAAGAGATCAGTGGAGCGAAAGGCTCTGGGGACAGCCCTGACCTACGTGCAAACGACAAAAGCAGCAGCAAGGCCCGGCATGAGTCAGCTGGAGAAGTGGCCTTGGCCCTGGCCTGGGGCTCTGGGGGTGGTAGCTCATGCTGTCTTCTCAGGCCTGGAGTATGTCTGGTTATCACAACAACATGAGGACCAGCCCCTGGCCAGTGACCAGCCATGACCACTGTGCAGCTGCCACATGCAGTGCATCCGCTGGCCACGGGCCAACAACTGGCTGGTGGCAGGATGTGTTCTCAACTGTCTGTCAAGTAACAGCCAGTGCAGGCGAGTCCAAGTCATCATGAGGAGTCGCCGCCCTCCATCCCACCTGCCCAGGACCCTAGGACCATGGGAGGGGAAGAAAGGCTCAGAAGAGCTGGGGGAGTCGCTGCACCAGCACCCTAGGGGGGCGCATCCGCCTTGGGGGAGCGTCTGTCTCCAAGGCTTGTTGGGAAGCTCACACATCCACAGAGACTTAAGGCAGACAGAACCTCCCCCTCCAGGAAGCCCCTGTCCCCTGGGACACTTAGGGGTCCCACTCCTGCCCCATCAGCCTGTACTGGCCTTGTCACGCTGTCTCGCAGCTAGACGAAAGTTCCCCACTTGTCTCTCCTCTACAGGGCAAGTCCTCTGGGCTGGGGGGGGGCGGGGGAGTGTTTTTATCTATTTTTGTATCCACAGGGCATGGCACAGATAGGTGGTTAATAGATCCCTGTTGAATGGAGGAGTGGAGGTCTGACTGGTCATCTTACAGGCGAGGAAACTGAGGCCTATAGACCAGAGATGTAGTCTGGGCAGGGAACATGCAGCCCCTGGATCTGACCCTGGAACAAACTCCTCTTGGGGCTCTGTCTCAGCCTTAAAACTCCCCTTCACGCACAATCACATAACCCATCCAGCTGCTCTCCTGCCTTCCCAGAGGAAATGAGGCAAACGAAGAGCAAAGTCCCCTGCTTGAGCCCTCGGTGCTTTTTTGGGACTTGCCACAGCTCAAGAGTTGTTTTAGGTTCTGTCATGCCCCCAGCACTGCTGTTGACGGCTCAGGACACAAAGACTGATGAGACCAACCTCTGTCCTCAGAAAGCTCAAAATCCAGTGGACGTGAAAGACGAATACACCTTACATTTTCATGGCGCTTTCACTTCAAAGAACGTGTTCACAGAAACGTTTTCACTTTGAAAGTCCAGTGCTCCTGTGAGAAGAGTTCTTAACTTCCATGGTGCTAATGAGGAACCTAAAGCTGAGGGGTTGATGTGCCTCAAAGTCCAATGGCAAACAAGGCCTGGAAGCCACACCCTTGCTCTCTGGCTGCACTGCTCTGTCTCCCCAATACACCCCAAACAAAGGACAGAGTGCCCCCGAAAATCTGGTTGCTTCAAAGGTGAACAGAGATTTACTACTTGATCCAGTTAACACACCTTCCCAAGGGCTCGCCTTACTCCCAAGGGGAGAACACGAGCCAGGTATACTCAGTCAATTCAAAACTTCTGTGACCCTTTTTTGTTGATCATAACTGTCATGTATGCTTGTGAGTTTCTTATGAAATAATTCCATTGTAAAAATCTATTGCATATTTATTGATTAATACGTGTCAGGCATTTTGCAGGGGCTGAGGCTCCCAAAGGCTTACTGTGGGAGGAACTGGAGTTAATAATTCTTACACGTGTTTTTAAACAAAAGCCTATGGCATAATCTACAGGCAAAGGATCATCAGAGAGAGGAAAAAAAGAAATGTAATGAAATATAGAAGCAATACCTTTCTCCAAGCCACTCTTTGAGTTGTGAAAATTCCCTTTTCTGTAATGTAACTATCTGTAAAATGCAGGAATAGTGATGGAATGCCAAATATAAACACCATAATGAGGGCTGGCCCCGTGGCTTAGCGGTTAAGTGCGGGCGCTCTGCTACTGGCAGCCCGGCTTCAGATCCCAGGCGCACACTGATGCACCACTTCTCCGGCCATGCTGAGGCTGCGTCCCACGTACAGCAACTAGAAGGATGTGCAACTATGACATACAACTATCTACTGGGGCTTTGGGAAAAAAAAAAAAAGGAAGAGGATTGGCAGTAGATGTTAGCTCAGAGCCGGTCTTCTTCAGCCAAAAAAAAAAAAAAAAAAGAGGAGAGTTAGCATGGATGTTAGCTCAGGGCTGATCTTCCTCACACACACAAAAAAACATTTGTTTTAAAAAAATAAAATAAACACCATAATGAAATGTAGTAAAATGCATTTTATACCTATGCATTAAATTTTGTGAATTTGTGAATGCGTTTTCTTCTTTATATTTATATTGCTTCAATAATTACTACCTAACTTAAGGATATGAATTATATAATAGTTGGAACCTAATTTCTAAATCTTTTCTGCTTACTTCTTGTATTTAGGAGAAATGTTTGTGTGTTTTGTCACCTGGCGTCATGCTGAAGTTAGCTGTCTCTGCCTCACTCATGCCCAGAGGAAACTGTGTTCCCACCAGCCAGATTGCTGGTCGCTGTGATCCTTCCGTGCCAGGGCCCTAGGTTCAGACTCCAACCAGGACCTGGGCACAGCATGCCATCAAGTAGGATTGGAGTAGAAAGGACTGAGAAAATGTTTTGGGATCATTTTATCCTCAAAATAAAATTTCACAGTTCTTTGAACTATCAGACATTTCCCCTAAATCTGATGCTAATGGAATAATGTTGTAGAAATCTATTCTAAAGATACACAGGTAAAAATACAAAATAACTCAGACACAGGTTATTCATTTGGCATTATATGTAATTGCAAAAAATGCTCATCACAGGGGCCTGGCTCAGTCCACTGGGGCCCACACACGCAGTGGGGATGAGACCCCCAGGAGAGGTCCGGGGATGCAATGCACAGATAGGAAGAGAGCACCAGGGTCCATCGTGAAGTGGAAAAAACCGAGATGCAGAACTGTATACACAGAATGCTCATTTTTGATAAGAAAGGTAGAGAAGCATGAACATGTGTATATGAACTTGCTTATATTTCTAAGAAGGAACCCCAGGAGGATAACCCAAACACTGCAGGGGCGGGAAGGGACAGGGTGAAGAGGCCAATGACTCGGAATCGAGGCTCCTCGGAATAGAATGTGTGATACAGTTTTTGACTTTGGGGTCATGTAAATACCTTATATATTTTAAAAAATCAAAAAACAATCCCTAAAAATTGAAAACAAATTGAAATGAAAGAACCTGTTTGGTTGATGATGTATCCATCCATAAAAAACAGTTATTTTAAGAGACTTTAGAACACAGTATTTACACTACACATCCTTAATGGAAAATCTTCTAAAGAGAAGTAGAGCTGTAAAGAGATCTTCAACTTCATTCGGTAGTCTTATTGCTCGTAGTAATATGGAATTATTTTGAAAACCATTGTATATATAAAACGTAAACTATTTTGTATATATTATATAAACTATATAACATAAATGTATTTATTATTTTGTATGTTTATTAAATATATTTTAAAATTTTTACATAAGTACATACATATCAGGATAAATCAAACGAGTAATTAGATTAAGGTTGTTAGCAACCAAGGTTTTTAGTAGAAGATAAAAGTGATATTATAATTCAAAGATAAAATCAAGGTATTAAGTAAAGTCCCTTTGAGGTTAAATTTCAATCAGAAATATTAGCTTGCACTCATGATTTTTTAAAATCCATATTTCTAGCTCTGTTCATTAAAAAATGCCCACAAGCAACTGTAACTCTTGAGCAACAGCACTCCTAGAAGAAACAGATATGGGGCGTAGATATAGCTGCCATGTATCTGCAAGTTGAGGTGTTATTTTAATTCTAATCTTGTTCTATTAAACAAAGTAATGGAGAAAATAAAAACATGAAGCTAATATTCAAGAATGATTAGGGCATGCCTACAATATTCAGATTGAACTGGATATTTGTAATTGTTGTTGATTAGTCCAAGTGCATAATTCAAGCCTCAACAAGCAGTTTCATTGTTCACATTGATTATTTTAATTAATTGCCAAATTTCAACTTCATTGTGGTTACAGTAGTGCAGACTTCTAGAAAAATACTCTCCGTCGAATATTTAGAAGAGTATGTTAATTATCTAAAGAATGACTTCATTGGGGATGATTCAATTTATGTATATATGTATGTATTTATTTCCCTAAGAAGAGTGATTAGAAATCTCATTGATTATAGAAATTTTATAGTCTGCTCAGAGAAAATAACATGTTGACTTTGGTAGAAAAACATGCAGCAGTAATTTCTAATTATTAAATAGAAATAAAACCAGAAAAATAGATGCAGTAATGGAAATAAAAGAGAAATATCAAGATAGTATAATTGACTGAGCAGTTGGAAAACCACTACCTCATATTATATTTAGAAGTGAGTTTCAGATGGATTGAAAATTTCAATGTGAAAAATAAAACTACAATATTAGAGACATTTTAGGAGATTATTTCTATTGGATGGGAGAAATGTTCCTAAGCAGGAAAGGAAACCCAGAAGCTATAAGGAAAAGTCAAACATATTTCTTTTTATTTTGGTAATATATACATAACATAAAATTTACCATTTTAACCATTTTTAAGTATACAATCTAGTGGCATTAAGTACATTCATATTGTCGTGCAACCATCACCACCATACATCTTGAGAACTTTTCAGTCTTCCCAGTAGATTTATTTTAACACATAAAATTTAAACACTGCACAGCAAAAAGATATCACATGCAAAGAGAAAAGACAAACAATATGTTGGGTAAAAACATTTACAACGCTTGATATTTCAGGCTCACCAAATTCTTGAATAAATTGATAGAGAAGGACAGTCCAAGAGAAAAGTGAATAAAAGAACGTGAGCAGACATTTGGCAGAATGAAAATTTTAGATGGCTGGTAGACATCCAAAAATTGGTTTAGAAAATGCAAATTAAAGCAATACTGAAACGCCATTTTTTTAACACATCAGATTGAAAAATTAAAATGCTTCATGCATCCTACATTGCTGGTGAATATGAATTGCGGGAAATTGGTGTGGGAAATGCAAATTAAAGCAATAATAAGATATCAATTTTTTACTCATCAAATCAACAAAAATTAAAGTGAATGAGAAACATCCTTACTTTGCTCATAGGAGTGCAAACTGCTAAAACTTTTGGGAAATGTAATCTAAAAATACCTATTAAAAATTAAAATCCTTTGACCCAGAAATCAACCCTTGGTAGTCTATCTTATAAAAATTAAAGCACCAGTTTGTATAGACATGAGTATATATGTCTGTGTATGAGGGAGTTTATTGCAGCATTATTTGTAGCAGCAAAAAAACACCAAACAGCCTAATGTCCACCAATAGGGCTGTGCACATTAGGATGTGCTAATTTATCCAATGGAGATAAACATAAAAAATAGCTTAAAAAGTCGATGGCTTAAAGCAGCAAAGTTTATTTCTCGCTCACACTACATGCACAAGGCAGGACTACAGGAGAGCTGTGCTCATCGTGCTCACTCAGGAAGCCAGGCTGAGGCTGGTCCTTGGGATGTGCATTCACACTAGCCACAGTAGGAGAGCGGGCCGCAGCCACTCACCCTGGCAGTGCAACGCTTTGGCCTGGAAGTGAGGCCATTAGTAGTGCTAAACTTTAAGGCACGTGTGCCTGGAAGGGTAGCAGGATGACCTGTAAAAATCTCTGCTACAAAGAGAATGGTTGAGTAAATTACAGTTACATCTAATCATGGAATATAACTTGTCCTTAACAAAAGGAGTACGATCTGTGTCTGGAGGGTTGCCCGTGGTCTAGTAAGTGACTAGCAAGTTTGCAGAGTAAGATACATACTGTTTCACCCCATTTTTCTCAAAACAAACACCAAGGAATATCTGCAAGTGTCAGTGTCTGTGTTGTGTAGGTCTGTGTGGTGTGCAGAAATATGTGGAAGGACGTTGGTTACGTCAGGAAAGTGGAAATCGAATGAGTTCTGGAGAGAATTTAATTAACTTTAAAAAATGTCTTTCGGGGGTCAGCCTAGTGGCCTAGTGGTTAAGTTTGCAGGCTCCATTTTGGCTGTCTGGGGTTTGTGGGTTTGGATCCCAGGCACGGACCTACGCACCGCTTATCAAGGCAGGCTGTAGCGGTGTCCCATGTAAAGTAGAGGAAGATGGGCACTGGTGTTAGCCCAGGGCCAGTCTTCCTCAGCAAAAACAGGAGGATTTCAACGGATGTTAGCTCAGGGCTGATCTTCCTCACCAAAAAAACCCAAAAAACAAAAAACTTTGGCTAGTTTCGCTCATTCACGTGAGCATATGTGACTTTAAATTTCAAAGTTATGTAAAGACAATAAAATAAAAATTAATAAAGAAAAAACCCTCTTAGTATTTCTGGCGGAGGATCTTTTGATCCCCAGACGATGCAAATCAATAAAAAGCAAACGCTATTTCACACTGGCTGAGTGTATTTTCTCAAGTCAGCTGCAACCGTATCTGCCATCTCCCATGCTCTTTCGCGATGTGAACCTCCACTCTCCCATCAAGAGTGAATCTATTCCTTCACCCTGTTGGCTCTGGGCTGGCTCTGTGGCTGCATTGACCAAGAGAATACAGCAGAAGTGATGCTGGCTGGATCCAGGCACAGCCCTTGATTGGCGGGCAGTTTCTGCTTCTTTTCTCTTGGAGGCCTGGCAAATATTCTGAAAACACCTGGCTGTGAGAAGCCCTAGAAGAAAAGACGTCACACAGGGAGAGAGGCCAAGAGGCCTGAGTTGCCAAATGGTGAGCAAAGAAACCACCTTGGAACTGGGCCTCTCTCCAGTCACCCGGCTGACAACGCTACGTGGGGCAGAGATCAACCGCTCAGTGGAGACTTCCCCAAATTCCCAACCCACACAAATGTGCACAAAATAAAGTGGTTACTTTAAACCACTAATTTTTAGGGTAGTTTGTTAGGCAGCAATCAATAAGCGCAGCACACAACAACAATCTTGGTTTCTGTAGGGAAAAAAGTCTCATTCTGCTATTTCCTTGCATAGTTTATTTCCCTTGTAAAAACACATTAATGTACTTTACTTTTTGTTTTTTTTAACCAAAGATCTATCTCCATTCACTAATAGAGTTAAGCAATTTACAGCAGGAAACAAAGGAAAAAGAGTGAGTAAGTTTTATGTAAAAAGTGTTATAGTATTGATACTTGTTTGAAAAAAACCCCATAACCAGAGGCAACAATCTTCTTTTTGCAAAATAAGCTACACTGCCTATTATTTTAGTAAGCAGTACATTGTAATTGCCTTGTTTTCATTATCCTTTTACATGTTTTAAAACTTTGCCAGCACAGCCTTACTAATACTGCTGAAGAGACACTTTTCCTGCTTACTTGGCAAAGTGTGCTCTCTGAATAAAAAAAGAAAAGTGAAAATTGTGTTCGTTCCCTTGCTCTCTCTTTCCTCCCTTCTCTTTATCCTTACTTCTCCCTCTTTCTCCTTTCCTCTTACCTTCTGCTTTTTCCTATTATCTATTAATCAGAGTTCTTATTTGCCAACAACAGGATTTGACTATAGTTCTTTTAGGCATGAAGGAAATTTATTGGCACATGTTCTCAATGGCAGAGTAGGAACCAGGCTTGAATACAGATGGGCTCTGAGACTGCTCTGGAGGCCTGGGCACAGGGAACCACAGCTGGGGGCACACAGCAGACCTAAACTGGTTTGGGCATCCCTTTTGTGATGATTTTGACTTCCAGTAGTTTCCACTTCCTTAAACCGCTCACTTAAGCCCTGTGAGGGCATCTAATTGGCCTCACCTACTTTACACGTTGCCCCCCTGTTGAACGGGGCTGAAGGGGGAGATTTCCAGCAGGAGGCACAACAGAAGATTATCCAAAAAGGAGACAGGGTTGCTGGCAAGCAGGGTTTGGATGTCGCACACAAATGGCTAGTAAAAATTCAATTTCATCAAGATTCTGCTTAGAAAAGAAGCAACCAAAAATTGGTTGCTTTCCCATTCTAATATAGACACTAAGAAAAATTCTCCCTCCTGTGAGCAAAAAGACATGTACAAGGATGTTCATTGCAGTAATGAAGTAAGAGTGAAAAAAATGGAAATTCTTAAGTGTCATCAACAGGAGAATGGATAAAAATATTGTGATATATCTACATAGTGAAATACTATTATCGATTAAAATAAATGAACTAAAACTGTATAGTCAACTTGAATAAATTTTGATAATGTAATGAATGGAAAAGGTCATCTGTATACTCTGATAACATATATAAAGTTTAGAAACATTCAAAGCAATATAGCACAAATATACAGTTTCAGATATAGTATATATATGTTTATATGCAGGTTAAGTATAAAAATGTGAAAAAAGGAACGTCCTAATACTGGGAGACAATTCTCCTTTGATCTTTTATATGTCAGCATGTCTTCCAAGTGAATCACTGACTGCCTTTTGTTCTGGACTATCTTTAGAAGGATTTTTTTATAGTCAACAGACTTGGAAGACAGAGACAGTATCTCCTTTTGGGGCAGTATAAAAGATTCAAGTCCCTGAACTCAGGGCTTCTTTCTTATAATGCAACCCACTGTGCATGCAAGTGTCATCTGGTCCTCCTTGCATTGCCCTGTGAGAATTGGGGCTCAGGATATTGGTGCAAAAATGCTGATACTGCTATTGCTGTGAGTGATAAATTGTCCTTTGTTTCTGACCCTGGAGTCTCATGTCTTCTGCCAGCAAGCAAGAAATAGTAACAGGCTAATTTATTAGCTTAAAAATAGGGTAAAATTTCAGATTCCCCATAGCTGTTAACAACTACCTTCAGGGTCAGAGTTATCTCTAGGAAGGGAGGACAGGAATAGAATAGGAGAGTGTCAAAGGAGGGCTGTAACATTTAATTTCTCAAGAAAAAACACTAAAACAAATATGGCAACATGCTAGTATGTATAAGTGTTTATTGTATTACTCTGCATTTTTGTTATGTTTGAAATATTTTATATAAAAAAGTGAAAAGTACATTAAAAAAAAAAGAAACATCCCAGAGAAATGAAGGTATCATTTTTGTTGAACAATGGCTCCA
This sequence comes from Diceros bicornis minor, assembly GCF_020826845.1. Classification (NCBI taxonomy): domain Eukaryota; kingdom Metazoa; phylum Chordata; class Mammalia; order Perissodactyla; family Rhinocerotidae; genus Diceros; species Diceros bicornis. The sequence continues at coordinate 10,367,390 of NC_080755.1, read as the reverse complement.
TTCCTCAGGTCAGGTGAGAAATCTTTCTTTCTCTGTGAACCACTTATTAACAGAAAAAAAATCAACCAAGGGTCAATAGTACACTTATTTGGTTGTATTTTTCCATGTTTATTTAATGTTAAAGATAAAAGAATCCATTAATTCATTTTTTTTAATCAATAAAATAAACATAAATACTTAACAGCAACAAGTAAAATAATGTCTTCACTTCCTTACTGTGGCTAAAGGAGACAGACATCGCGGGAAGGAAACAAAAACGAAGAGAGAAAGAAGAAAGTTGACAGAGAAAGATACCAAGAGGAAGTGCATAGATATTTTAAAAAAGAGCTAAAAGGAAAAAGATACGCTGACATCGGATGACATCGGAGAGACACACCACCCACATCTACGGAGAATCATTCTCTGCCGGTATCACTTCCTTTTGTCTTTGGGGCGCCACACTGTCCAAGTTTTCTCCTTACCTTCCTGCCCATCCCCCTGTCTTCTTGCTGGAAATGCCTTCTTCAGTGGACCTTTAAAGTCTAAGCTCTTCAGGGTTTGGGTAGGGGTGTCTTTTTTTTGCTTAGTATTGATATGAATGCTTTTTATTTTTGTGTTTTTTTCCCTATGTTAGAAATTTTTTTTCAAGTTTTTGTTTGTGTTTTTGCTGAGGAAGATTTGCCCTGGGCTAACTTCTCTTGCCAATCTTCCTCTTTTTTTGGCTTGAGGAAGATTAGCCCTGAGCTAATATCTATGCCAGTCTTTCTCTATTTTGTATGTGGGTCACTGCCACAGTATGGCTGACTATGGTGTAGGTCCATGCTTGGGATCTGAACCCATTAACCCAGGCCACTGAAGTGGAGCACACCAAGCTTAACCACTACGCCGTGGGGCTAGCCCCAGAAAGTTTTAAATTGTGATAAAATACACATAAAATTTACTATCTTAACTATTTTTAAGTGTACAGTTCTATGGCATTAAGTACATTTATATTGTTGTACATCCATCACCACCATCCATCCCCAGAATTCTTTCCATCTTGAACAACTCAGATTCTGTACCCATTAAACACTAACTCCTCAATCTCTTCTCCCCCAGTCACTGGCAACCACCCTTCTACTTTCTGTCTCGATGAATTTGACTACTCTAGGTACTTCACATAAGTGGGATTGTACAGTGCTTGTCTTTTTGCGACTGGCTTATTTTACTTAGTATAATATCGTCAAGGTTTATCCATGTTGCAGCATGTGTCAGAATTTTCTTCCTTTTTCGGGCTGAATAATATTCCATTGTATGTGTAAACCGCATTTTCTTTATCCATTCATCCACTGATGGACACTTGGATTGTTTCTACCTTCTGGCTGTTGTGAATAATGCTGCTATGAACAGGAGTGTACAAATATCTCTTCAAGACCCTGCTTTCAATTTTTTGAGGTATACCCCAGAAGTGGAATTGCTGGATCATATGGTAACACTATGTTGCATTTTTTGAGAAACCGCCATACCATTTTCCACAGCAGCTACACCATTTTATATTTCCACCAACAGTGCACAAAGATTCTAATTTCTCCACATCCTCATCAACACTCGTTATTTTCCATTTTTTTATGGTAGTTACCCTAATGGATGTGAGGTGATATCTGCATGTAGTTTGATTTGCATTTTACTAATGATTAGTGATGTTGAGCATCTTTTCATGTACTTACTGGCCATTTGTATATCTTCTTTAGAGAAATGTCTATTCAAGTTTTTTGTCCATTTTTTAATCAGGTTGTTTGTTTTGTTCTTGTTGAGTTGTAGGAGTTCTCTGTAAATTCTGGATCTTAACCCCTTATTAGATACGTGATTTGCACATATTTTCTTCCATTATTATGTTGCCTTTTCACTCTTTGATTATGTGCTTTGATGTATAGAAGTTTTTGATTTTGGTGTAGACTAATTTGTCTTTTTATTTTGTTGCTTATGTTTTTGGTGTCATATCCAAGAAAACATTGCCAAATCCAATGTCATGAAGTTTTCCCCTATGCTTTCTTTTAAGACTTTTATAGTTTTAGCTCTTACATTTAGGTCTTTGATCCATTTGAGTTAATTTTTTTATATGGTGTTAGGTAAGGGTCCAACTTTATTCTTTTGCATGTTGATATCCAGTTTTCCCAGCACCATTTGTTGAAGACTGTCTTTTCTACATTGAATGGTCTTGGCACTCTTGTTGAAAATCATTTGACAATATATTTGAGGATTTATTTCTGGGCATTCTATTCTATTCTATCGTTCTGTATGTCTGTCTTTATGCCAGTGCCACACTGCTTTGATTACTGAAGCTTTGTAGTAGGTTTTGATGTTTCTTACATTTGATGTCTTAATGCTTACATAATTAATTTTGGTATATGGGCTAAAAGGAGGATTAAATTTTTTTTTTTTGGTCAAATCATGTTGATAGCTGGAAACTAGCCATGGTGGGAGGACTTAGCCCCAGAAATATGTAAATACTACAAATTAGGGTTTTTCTTTGTGCCCCAGATCTACCAGCACACCACTGTTTCAGTCTCCATATTTTTAATTGCTTTTGAATTTTACTAACAGTACCTTATACTGCACATTTCTTATCCTTGAGTATTTGGCTTTCAGATGTAGTACATATTCATAATATATTTACACAGTATTCAAAGAATTCAAGAAGGATATTTGAGAAATATATTTTCTGAGGCTTTGTGTAATATATGAATAAAAACTTAGCTGCATAAAGAATTCTGCCCTTCAAATCTCTGTACCTACTGTGACATTTCTTCTGAAACCTAATGCTATAAAGAAGTTTTAGGTCACCTTGATTCTTCCTCCCTGGTAGGTAACTCATGTTTTTCTGAGTAAATCCTTATAGTTTTTCTCTTTATCCTTAAATGTAAAACTGTTATCAGAATATGTCTAAATATGGATCTTTCCTCTTTAATTGTACCTACAATGTGGTAAGTGCTCTTAGTCTGTGAACCAGGTGTGATATGGTGATTTATAATAAGAAATATATATTTGGTTTTTGTCTCCATTCCTGGCACAGAGCTCCTAAATTCCCTTGGAATTACCTTGGAATTTCCTAAGTGATGAGATGATAAAAGCTATCTAGGGCCTGCCTGGTGTCTTGGTGGTTAAGTGCGCGCGCTCCACTACTGGCGGCCCAGGTTCGGATCCCGGGTGTGCACCGACGCACCGCTTCTCCCGCCATGCTGAGGCCGCGTCCCACGTACAGCAACTAGAAGGATGTGCAACTATGACATACAACTATCTACTGGGGCTTTGGGGAAGAAAAAAAGGAGGAGGATTGGCAGTGGATGTTAGCTCAGAGCTGGTCTTCCTTAGCAAAAAGAGGAGGATTAGCACGGATGTTAGCTCAGGGCTGATCTCCCTTACACACACACACACACACAAACACACACACACACAAAAGGTATCTATTGTTACATTAATGAGGTGACTTTTGGAAAGCCCCGAGGTCACCTAAGGGTGGGGGCTGGTTGCCAGGGAACAAATCTTGTAACTAGAGGATTGGAACCTTCAGTCCTACCCTCCAACTTCCAGGGAGGGGAGAGGGACTGGAGATTGAGTTGGCCAATGATTTAATCAATATGCCTATGTAATGACGCCTCCGTAAAACCCAAAAGGATGGGGTTTGAAGAGCTTCCATGTTGGTGAACACATGGAGATTTGGGGAGAGTTGTGTGCCCAGAGAGATTTGAAGCTCTGCACCCTTTCCCCATCCCTCGCTCTGCACATCTCTTCCATTTGGCTGTTCCTGAGTTGTATCCTTTCATAATAAACTGGTAATCTAGTAAGTAAAATGTTTCTCTGAGTTGTGTGAGCTGCTCAAGCAAATTAATGGAACCCAAGGAGGGGGTTATTGGAACCTCTAATCTATAGCTGCTCGGTCAGAAGCATAGGTGACAACCTGGACTTGTGATTGGTGTCTGAAGTGGTAGGGGGGACATTCTTGTAGGACTCAGCCTTTAACCTGTGGGATCTGACACTATCTATCTCCAACTAGATAATGTTAGAATAGTGTTGAATTGTAGAACACCCAGCTGGAGAAAGCGAACTGCTCGGTGGTGGGGAAAAACCCCACATGTCAGAACTGGTGTCAGAATCATACAGGTTCTAGCAAAAGCGGTTCTAAGAGGGAAGTTTATAGCAATACAAGCCTATCTCAACAAACAAGAAAAATCTCAAATAAACAATCTAACAATGCACCTAAAGGAAATGGAAAAAGAAGAACAAACCAAGCCCAAAATCAGTAGAAGAAGGGAAATAATAAAAATCAGAGCAGAAATAAATGAAATAGAGACCAAAAAACCAATAGAAAAAATTAATAAAACCAAGAGCTGGTTCTTTGAAAAGATCAACAAAATTGACAAAATTTTAGCTAGACTCACCAAGAAAAAAAGAGAGAAGGCACAAATAAGTAAAATCAGAAATGAAAGAGGAGAGGTTACAACAGACACCTCAGAAATACAAAAGATTATAAGAGAATACTATGAAAAGCTATATGCCAACCAATTCGACAATCTGGAAGAAATGGATAAATTCTTAGAATCATACAACCTTCCAAAACTGGATCAAGAAGAAGTAGAGAATTTGAATAGACCAATCACCAGTAAGGAGATCGAAACAGTAATCACAAACCTCCCCAAAAATAAAAGTCCAGGACCAGACAGCTTCCCTGGTGAATTCTATCAAACATTCAAAGAAGACTTAATACCTATCCTTCTCAAACTCTTCCAAAAAATTGAGGAGGGGGGGAAGCTCCCTAACTCATTCTACGAAGCCGACATTACCCTGAGACCAAAACCGGACAAGGACAACACAAAAAAGAAAATTACAGGCCAATATCACTGATGAACATCGATGCAAAAATCCTCAACAAAATAATAGCAAATCGCATATAACAATATGTTAAAAAGATTATATACTATGATCAAGTGGGATTTATTCCAGGTATGTAGGGATGGTTTAATATTCGCAAATCAATCAACGTAATACACCACATTAATAAAATGAAGACTAAAAATCACATGATCATCTCAATAGATGCAGAGAAAGCATTTGACAAGATACAGCATCCATTTATGATAAAAACTCTGAATAAAATGGGTATAGAAGGAAAGTACCTCAACATAATACAGACCATATATGAGAAACCCACAGCTAATATTATCCTCAATGGTGAAAAACTGAAAGCTATCCCTCTAAGAACAGGAACCAGACAAGGATGCCCACTGTCACCACTCCTATTTAACATAGTACTGGAAGTCCTAGCCAGAGCAATCAGGCAAGAAAAAGAAATAAAAGGGATCCAAATTGGAAAGGAAGAAGTGAAACTGTCACTATTTGCAGATGACATGATTTTATATATAGAAAACCCTAAAGAATCCACCAGAAAACTTTCAGAAGTAATAAACGAATATGGTAAAGTTGCAGGATACAAAATCAACATACAAAAATCAGTTGCATTTCTGTACACTAACAACGAAGTAGCAGAAAGAGAAATTAAGAATACCATCCCATTTACAATTGCAACAAAAAGAATAAAATACCTAGGAATAAACTTAACCAAAGAGGTGAAAGATCTGTACACCGAAAACTATAAAACATTTCTGAAAGAAATTGCAGAAGACACAAAGAAATGGAAAGATATTCCGTGCTCTTGGATTGGAAGAATTAACATAGTTAAGATGTCCATACTTCCTAAAGCCATCTATAGATTCAATGCAATCCCTATCAAAGTTCCAACAACATTTTTCACAGAAATAGAACAAAAAATCCTAAAATTTATATGGAACAACAAAAGACCCTGAATAGCTAAAGGAATCCTGAGAAAAAAGAACAAAGCTGGAGGTATCACACTCCCTGATTTCAAAATACACTACAAAGCTACAGTAACCAAAACAGCATGGTACTGGCACAAAAACAGACACACAGATCAATGGAGTAGAATCGAAAGCCCAGAAATAAACCCACACACCTATGGACAGCTAATCTTTGACAAAGGAGCCAAGAACATACAATGGAGAAAAGAAAGTCTCTTCAACAAATGGTGTTTGGAAAACTGGATAGCCACATGCAACAAAATGAAAGTAGACCCTTACCTTACACCACACACAAAAATTAACTCCAAATGGATTAAAGACTTGACTGTAAGACCTGAAACTGTGAAACTTCTAGAAGAAAACATAGGCAGTACGCTCTTCGACATCAGTCTTAGCAACATCTTTTCAAACACCATGTCTGACCGGGCAAGAGAAACAATAGAAAAAATAAACAAATGGGACTACATCAAACTAAAAAGCTTCTGCACAGCAAAGGAAACCATCAACAAAACGAAAAGACAGCCTAACAATTGGGAGAAGATATTTGCAAACCATACATCTGATAAGGGGTTAATCTCCAAAATATATAAAGAACACATGCATCTCAACAACAAAAAAACTACCAACCCTATTAAAAAATGGGCAAAAGACCTGAACAGACATTTCTCCAAAGAACATATACAGATGGTCAACAGACACATGAAAAGATGTTCAAAATCACGAACTGTCAGGGAAATGCAAATCAAAACTATGATGAGATATCACCTCGCCCCCGTCAGAATGGCTATAGTAAACAAGACAGGAAACAACATGTGTTGGAGAGGATGTGGAGAGAAGGGAACTTTCATACACTGCTGGTGGGAGTGCAAACTGGTGCAGCCACTATGGAAAACAGTATGGAGATTCCTCAAAAAATCAAGCATAGAACTACCATATGATCCAGCTATTCCACTGCTGGGTATTTATCCAAAGAACTTGAAAACACCAATTTGTAAAGGTACATGCACCTCTGTGTTCATTGCAGCATTATTCACAATAGCCAAGACTTGGAAGCAACTTAAGTGCCCATTAAAGGACAAATGGATAAAGAAGCTGTGGTATATATACACAATGGAATACTACTCAGCCATAAGAAACGATGAAATCCAGCCATTTGTGACAACATGGATGGACATTGAGGGTATAATGCAAAGTGAAATAAGTCAGAGGGAGAAGGTCAAATACCGTATGATTTCCTTCATCAAGTAGTAGATAACAACAACAATAAACAAACACATAGGGACAGAGATTGGATTGGTGGTTACCAGAGGGGAAGGGGGGAGGGAGGAGGGTGAAAGGGATAATTCGGTACATGTGTGTGGTGATGGGTTGTAATTAGTATTTGGGTGGTGAACATGATGTAATTAATCTATGCAGAAATAGAAGTATAATGATGTACACCTGAAATTTTTACAATGTTATAAACCAATGTTACTGCAATAAACAAAAAATTAAAAAAATAAATTTAGAAGATTAAAAAAGAAAAGAATCATACAGGTTCTGTTTCAGCTCTGGAAAATTTTTTACATTTTTTTAAATTGTTTTTTTCTTATTGGGTCTGATGATTGCCCATATTTTATTCTTTCTTGATTATTCCTCAGAACGCTTGCAATCTATAGGTTAAATCTCCTTTCTTTTTCCTCCATATTACTTTTCATCATGTTCATCTCTTTGTGTTTCTTTTTTTTAATTTGATTCAATTTTTTATTGACGTGAAATTTGCATAACATAAAATTAACCATTTTAAGGTGAACAATTTAATGATATTACTACGTTTGCAGTGTTGTGAAATCACCACCTCAATTTAGTCCCAAAACATTTTCATCATTCCAAAAGAAAACCCTGTACTCACTAAGCAGTTACTCTCCATTCCTCCTTTCCTCCCAGCTCCTGCAACCACCAATCTGTTTTCTGTTTCTATGGATTTATCTACTCTAGATATGTCATACAAACAGCATCATACAATATGTGACCTTTTGTGTCAGGCTGCTTTCACTTAACATGTTGTCAAAGTTCATCCATATTGTGGATTCGAATTCTTATCTGGGGTCACTTGCTTTTAGTCTGAAGAAATTGCTTTATTATTTCTTGTAAGGTAGATCAACTAGCAACAAATTCTCTCAGTTTTTGCTTATCTGGGAATGTCTTTATTTCATCTTAAGTTTTGAAAGATAGATTGATGGATGTAGGATTCTTTTTTTTTTAATTGTGAAATTTTTGTTGTACATTATTGTTTATCAGTCACAATAATTTTTTTTGTGTGTGAGGAAGATCAGCCCTGAGCTAACATCCATGCCAATCCTCCTCTTCTTTTTGCTGAGGAAGACCGGCCCTGAACTAACATCTATTGCCAATCCTCCCCTTTTTTCCCCCCTTTTCTCCCCAAAGCCCCAGTAGATAGCTGTATGCCATAGTTGCACATCCTTCTACTTGCTGTATGTGGGATGCCGCCGTAGCATGGCCAGAGAAGCGGTGCGTTGGTGCACGTCCGGATGCGAACCTGGGCCTCCAGTAGAAGAGCGTGAGCACTTAACGGCTAAGCCATGGGGCTGGCCCCTATCAGTCACCAAATAAGTGCATCCATCCACCCCTTGTGCCCACCCCCCACCCCCCTAGCCCCTGATAACCACCAAAGAGTTCTATCTGTCTGAGTGTTGGTTTATGTTCCACATATGAGTGAAATCATGCACCGTTTGTCTTTCTCTTTCTGGCTTATTTCACTTAACATAATACCCTCCAGGTCCATCCATGTTGTTGCGAAAGGGACGATTTTGTCTTTTTTTATGGCTGAGTAGTATTCCATGGTATATATATATACCACATCTTCTTTATCCAATCATCAGTTGACGAATACTTGGGTTGCTTCCATCTCTTGGCTGTAGTGAATAATGCTGCAATGAACATAGGGGTGCATAAGCCTCTTTGGATTGTTGATTTCAGGTTTATTGGGTAGATATCCAGTAGTAGGATAGCTGGGTCATAAGGTATTTCTATTTTTAATTTATTGAGGAATCTCCATACTGTTTTCCATAGAGGCTGCACCAGTTTGCATTCCCACCAGCAGTGGATTAGGGTTCCCATTTCTCCACAGCCTCTCCAGCATTTGTTGCTTTTTGTCTTGGTGATTATAGCCATTCTAATGGGTGTAAGATGATATCTTAGTGTGGTTTTGATTTGCATTTCCCTGATGATTAGTGATGTTGAGCATCTTTTCATGTGCCTGTTGGCCATCTGTGTATCTTCTTTGGAGAATTGTCTGTTCATTTCCTCTGCCCATTTTTTTGATTGGGTTGTTTGTTTTTTTGTTGTTCAGTTGTGTGAGTTCTTTTTATATTATGGTGCTTAATCCCTTATCGGATATATGGTTTGCAAATATTTTTTCCCAGCTGGTGCGTTTTCTATTCATTTTGATCCTGCTTTCATTTGCCTTGTAGAAGCTCTTTAATCTGATGAAGTCCCAGTTGTTTATTTTTCCTTTTGTTTCCCTTGTCTGAGTGGACATGGAATTTGAAAAGATCCCTTTATGGCTGATGACGAATAGTGTACTACCTATATTTTCCTCCAGGAGTTTTATAGTTTCAGGTCTCACTTTCAGGTCTTTGATCCATTTTGAATTAATTTTTGTGTATGGCGAAAGAAGGTGGTCTACTTTCATTCTCTTGCAAGTGGCTGTCCAGTTTTCCCAGCACCATTTATTGAAGAGACTTTCCTTTCTCCAGTGTATGTCCTTAGCTCCTTTGTCAAAGATTAGTTGCCTGTAGATGTGAGGTTTTATTTCTGGACTTTCAATTCTGTTCCATTGATCTGTGTGTCTGTTTTTGTACCAGTACCATGCTGTTTTAATTACTATCACTTTATAGTATGTTTTGCAGTCAGGGATTGTGATGCCTCCAGCCTTGTTCTTCTTTTTCAGGATTGCTTTAGCTATACGGGGTCTTTTGTTGCCCCATATGAATGTTAGTAATCTTTGTTCTATTTCTGTGAAGAGTGTCCTTGGGATTCTGATTGGGATTGCATTGAATTTGTAGATTGCTTTAGGTAGTATGGACATTTTAACTATGTTTATTCTTCCAATCCAAGTGCATGGAATATTTTTCCATTTCTTTATGTCATCATTGATTTCGCTCAACAATGTCTTATAGTTTCATTGCATAGGTCTTTCACTTCCTTGGTTAAATTTATTCCTAGATATTTTATTCTTTTTGTTGCAATTGTAAATGGGATTGTCTTCTTGAGTTCTCTTTCTGTTAGTTTGTTGTTGGTATATGGAAATGCAACTGATTTCTGTAAGTTGATTTTGTACCCTGCCACTTGGCTGTAGTTGTTGATTATTTCTAATAGTTTTCCAATGGATTCTTTAGGGTTTTCTATATATAAGATCATGTCATCTGCAAACAGCAAGAGTTTCACTCCTTCATTGCCTATTTGGATTCCATTTATTCCTTTTTCTTGCCTAATTGCTCTGGCCAGAACCTCCAGTACTGTGTTGAATAAGAGTGGTGAGAGTGGGCACCCTTGTCTTGTCTCTGTTTTCAGAGGGATGGCTTTCAATTTTTCCCCATTGAGTATGATGTTCACTGTGGGTTTGTCATATATGGCCTTTATTATGTTAAGATACTTTCCTTCTATAGCCATTTTGTTGCGAGTTTTTATCATAAATGGATGTTGGATCTTGTCAAAAGCCTTCTCTGCATCTATTGAGATGATCATATGGTTTTTATTCCTCTTTTTGTTAACGTGGTGTATCACATTGATTGATTTGTGGATCTTGAGCCATCCCTGTGTCCCTGGTATAAATCCCACTTGATCATGGTGTATGATCTTTTTAATGTATTGCTGTATTCGGTGTGCCAATATTTTGTTGAGGATTTTTGCATCTATGTTAATCAGGGATATTGGTCTGTAGTTTTCTTTCTTAGTATTGTCTTTGCCTGGCTTTGGTATCAGGGTGATGTTGGCCTCATAGAATGTGTTGGGAAGTGTTCCATCTTCCTCTAGTTTTTGGAATAGTTTAAGAAGGATTAAATCTTCTTTGAATGTTTGGTAAAATTCTCCAGAGAAGCCATCTGGTCCTGGAGTTTTATTTTTTGGGAGGTTTTTGATTACTGTTTCAATCTCTTTACTTGTGATTGGTCTATTCATGTTCTCTATTTCTTCTTGATTCAGTTTTGGGAGGTTGTATGAGCCTAGGAATTTATCCATTTCTTCTAGATTGTCCAATTTGTTGGCATATAGTTTTTCATGGTATTCTCTTATAATCTTTTGTATTTCTGTGGTATCTGCAGTATTTTCTCCTTTTTCATTTCTAATTTTATTTATTTGAGCCTTCTCTCTTTTTTTCTTGGTGAGTTTGGCTAAGGGTTTGTCAATTTTGTTTATCTTCTCAAAGAACTAGCTCTTTGTTTCATTCATCATTTCTACTGGTTTTTTAATTTCAATTTCATTTATTTATGCTCTGATTTTTATTATTTCCCTCCTTCTGCTGACTTTAGGCTTTGTTTGTTCTTTTTCTAATTCTTTTAGGCATAGTTTGAGTTTGCTTATTTGGGCTTTTTCTTGTTTGTTAAGGTGGGCCTGTATTGCTATGAGTTTCCTCTCAAGACTGCTTTTGCTGCATCCCATATGAGTTGGTATGGTTTATTTTCATTTTCATTTGTCTCCACATATGCTTTGATTTCTCCTTTAATTTCATCAATGATCCATTGGTTGTTTAGTAGCGTGTTGTTGAGTCTCCACAGCTTTGTCACTTTCCTGGTTTTTTCCTTGTAGTTGATTTCCAACTTCATGGCATTATGGTCTGAAAAGATGCTTGTTATGATTTCAATCTTCTTAAATTTATATAAGCATGCCTTGTTTCCCAACAAATGATCTATTCTTGAGAATGTTCCAGGTGTGCTTGAGAAATGTGTAATCTGCTGTGTTTGGGTGGAGTGCTCTGTATATGTCTGTTAAGTCCATCTCATCTAGTTTTTTGCTTAGGTCCATTATTTCCTTATTGATTTTCTGTCTGGATGATCTGTCCATTGATGAGAGTGGGGTGTTAAGATCCCCTACTATTATTGTGTTGTTGTTAATATCTCCTTTTAGGTTTGTTAATAGTTGCTTTACATACCTTGGTGCCCCTGTATTGGGTGCATATATATTTAAAAGTGATATGTCTTCTTGGTGGAGTGTCCCTTTTATCATTATATATTGCCCCTCTTTGTTGCTGATTACCTGTTTTATGTTGAAGTCAACTCTGTCTGATATAAGTATGGCAACACCTGCTTTCTTTTGTTTGCCATTAGATTGGAGTATTGTCTTCCATCCTTTCACTCGGAGCCTGTGTTTGTCTTTAGAGCTGAGATGTGTTTCCTGGAGGCAGCATATTGTTGGGTCTTGTTTTTTAATCCATCCTACCACTCTGTGTCTTTTTATTGGAGAGTTCAGTCCATTTACATTTAGGGTAATTATTGATATATGGGGGCTTGTTGTTGTTATTTTATCGATCTTTTTCCAGTTTTTTGCATTTCTTTTATTTTTCGTCCCATGTGTTTCAGACTACCAATTTAGTTTGGTAGTTCTGTACGGGTGTTCTCTTAGTTTTCTCGTTCTTTATCCTGTGTGATTCTGTTCTGATTATTTGGTTAGTGGTTACCATGAGGTTTGTATAACAAATATCCTGGATGTGATAGTCCATTTTTTGATGGTCTCTTATTCCCTTAGACTAAGTCGATTTGATCCCTTTCCTCTTCCCCTTCTAAGTTATTTTTGTCACATCTTATTCCTTCTTGTGTTGTGAGTTCGTGTTTAATATGATGAGGTTATATTTATGCTTGGCACTTACCTTCCCTTGATCTTTGTTTTTATAATTAAGTGTTTGCTAATTTATTTTGATAAAGGACTGCAATTTTTCTGGTTTTGTCGACCTGTTTTCCTCCTTGTTCAAAACTTTGAATCCACTTTCTCTTTTTTTTTCAGGGCTGAGGGCCCTCTTGAGCACTTCTTGTAGCAGGGTTCTTGTGGCAATGAATTCCTTTAGCTTTTGTTTATCGGGGATAGTTATTATCTCTCCATCATATCTGAAAGATATTTTTGCTGGATAGAGTATTCTTGGCTGAAAGTTTTTGTCCTTCAGAATTTTGAATATATCGTTCCACTCTCTCCTAGCCAGTAAAGCTTCTGTCGAGAAATTGGCTGAAAGCCTGATAGGAAATCCTTTGTATGTTATTATTATTATTTTTTTTTGTCTAGCTGCCCTTAATATTTTTTCTTTGTCATTGACTTTTGCCAGCTTTACTACTATGTGCCTTGGAGAGGGTCTTTTCGTGTTGATATATTTAGGAGATGTATTTATTTCATTCACTGGTATTTCCAGCTCCTTCCCCAGGTTTGGGAAGTTCTCAGATATTATTTCTTTGAACAAGTTCTCTGCTCATTTTTCCCTCTCTTCTCCCTCTGGAATACCTATAATCTTTATGTTGGATTTCCTAATTGAGTTGGATATTTCTTGGAGACTTTCTTCATTTCTTTTTAGTCTTAGTTCTCTTTCTTCCTCCATCTGGAGCATTTCTGCATTGCTGTCCTCAATATTGCTAATTCTTTCCTCCATATTGTCAGCTCTGATGCTTACGGCTTCCAGATTTGTCTTTATCTCCTCTATTGTGTTTTTCATCTCTAAGATTTCTGACTTTTTTTTTATAGTTTCAATCTCTTTTGTGAAGAAACTGCTGATTTCATTGAATTGTCTCTTTCATTGTCCTGATTTCATTGAATTTCTTGTATTTCATTAAGCTTTTTTATGATAGCTATTTTGAATTCTCTGTCATTAATGTTATACATTTCTGTGCTTTCTGGGTTGACTTCTGGGTGCTTGTCATTTTCCTTTTGGTCTGGAGATTTAATATATTTTTGCATGGTGCCTGTCGGTGTTGGCTTACTTTTCCTCATAGTGAAAATATATGGTCACAGTTTCCTCTTGCTGCCACTGGGTGGGGGTCAAGGGCTGTGTATTCTGGCCTGCTTCAATCCACAGGCACTCTCATCGGCCCCGGGCTGCTCTGAGGTGTGGCTGAGTGGAGGCTGCTAGGGGGGAAGCATGGGAACAGCTGAAGCTGGAGCATAGGAACAGCTGAGACTGGAGTTCAGCTAGGCCAAAGCAGCTGGGGCTCAGGTGTGGGTGGGTTGAAGGAGCTGCAGCTGAAGTGCCACTGGGCCAAAGAAGCTGGAACTGGAGTGCCGCTGGGCCAAAGAAGCTGGAACTGGAATGCGCTGGGCCAAAGAAGCTGGAACTGGAGTGCACTGGGCCAAAGAAGCTGGAACTGGAGTGCGGTGGGCCGAAGAAAGAGGAGCTGGAGTGCTGCTGGGCCGAAGAAGCTGGAACTCCTTCCACTTACTCTGGGGATTCCAGCACCTCAGTCCTTGGTTGTACGGCTGCCTGGGTGCCTCAGACGTCCCCTGTGTTGTGTGAATAGCTTCTGTTGGAATATGAATGTCCTTTTTGTTGTGTCTTAGAGGGGGAGAATTCAATGGGGGAAGCTCACTCGCCATGATGCTGACATCACTCCTGGATGTAGGATTCTTGATTGACAGTTTTTTCCTTAGAGCATGTTATCCCACTGCCTCTGGCCTCCATTGTTTCTGCTGATAAGACAGCTGATGATCTTATTATGGCTCCTTTGTAAGTGATGAGTTGTCTTTCTCTTGCTGCTTCCAAGATTTTCTCCTGGTCTTTGACTGTCAGCATTTTTGGTACAACGTGTCTGTTTGTGGATCTCTTTGAGCTTTTACACTACTTGGAGCTTCTTGAGCTTCCTGGGTGTCTAGGAGTTAGTGTTTATCAATAAATTTGGGAGTTTTCAGCCATTATTTATTCAAATATTTTTCTGCTCCTTTCTCTCTCTCTTCTCCTTTGATATGCCCATTATGTGTGTGTGACGTGCTTAATGATGTCCCACATATCTCTGAGGCTCTTTTAATTTTTCCTCATTCTTTTTTTCTCTCTATTGTTCAGATTACATAATTTCTATCAACCTATCTTCAAGCTTGGTAATTCTTTCTTCTGCCAGCTCAAACCTACTGTTGAGCCTATCCAATGAAATTTTCTTTTTAGTTATTGTACTTTTCAACTCCAGAATTTCCATTTGGTTATTTTTTATAATTTCTATTCCTTTATTGCTATTCTCTATGTGGTATGACAATGGCATCGTTCCCTTTTCACTTCTTTAGGCATGGTTTCTCTTAGTTTTCTTGACACGAAGTTTCTATTGCCTGCTTTTTTTCCTGTTTCTTTGTATATGTCATAATTTTCTGTTAGAAACTGGACATTTTAGATAAAATATTGTAGCAACTCTGGGTACTGGTCCCCCCTTCTGGGGTTTGTTGTTATTATTTGCTTGTTTATTTGTTTAGTGACTGGTCAGATTACTATAGTGAAGTCTATTTCCCCTTTTAGTGTTAAGCCTCTGATGGTGGCTCCTCAGGGAGGCACAGATTTCGGTGTGCCCATAGTCACCCTTCTTCATCTCTTACCTACTACCCTCGAGTCTGTTCTGTACTTAGCAGCCAGAGTAATTCTTTTATAAGGTAAGTTAAATTGTTTCACTCCTCTGCTTTATACTCTCCAATGGTTTTCTACATATTCAGAGTAAAAGCCAAGATCCTGACCAGGCCCTAAAAGGCCCTAATCCATCGGCCCCTATTACTTCTCTAACTTCATCTCATCATCCTATACTACTCACCTCCACCCTTTCTCTACATCAGCCACACTGATCAGCTGTTTTTTTCACACTCCAGATGTATTAGTTCCCTACTGTTGCTGTAACAAGCTACTACAAATTTGGTGGCTTAGAACAGCACAAATTTATTGACTTACAGTTTTTGAGGTCAGAAGTCCAAAATGAGTCAGCAAGGCTGCATTCCTTCTGGACTCTCTAGGGGAGAATTTGTTTCCTTACCTTTTCCAGTATCTAGAAGCTTCATTCAAGTGCATTCCTTGGCTTGTGGCCCCTGCCTCCATATTTACAGTCTGCAATGTAGCATCTTTAAATTTCCTCCCCCCTTACTCTCTCCCTTTCTCCCTGTCTCCTTCTCACCCTTTCTTCCATCATCACATCTCCTTCTCTGACTCTGACTCTGCTGCTTGCTTCTTATAAGTATCCTTGTGATTACACTTGGCTCACCCTGATAATCCAGGATAATCTCTTCATCTCAAAGTCTTTAATTTATCTGCAAATCCTGTTTCCCATATAAGATATCATATCCACAGGTTCCAGGGATTAGGATATGGACATATTTAAAGGCCATTACTCAGCCTACCACACCAAGCATGCATGTATCCTATAACCCTCTCATGGTTGCTTTAGAGAGACTCACATATTTATACAAGAAGATATGGACAAGGGTGTTTACTGTAGCACTCTGTATAGTAATGAAAAATTGGAAATAATTTCCTTTTCAGTAGCATGTAATGGTTAAGAAGATGACTCTGAAACCAAACTGCTTTGATTTAAATCCCAGCTGAGCCATTTACCAGCTATGTGACCTTGAGCAATTTACTTAACTTCTCTGTAGTTGGTTTTCTCATCTCTAAAGGGTTATCACAATAGTTTATATATCTAAGCATTATTTTGTAGATTAAACTACTTAATACAAATAAAGTGCTTAGACAGTGCCTGGCACATTGCAAGTGCTACATGAGTGGTCGTTATGGTGGTGGTTTGTTAATTTAATACTACTCTCTTCAGTAGTTAAAATGAATAAGCTATCTCTCATATCAGTGGAAGTATCTCACATATATTATGTTGAGTGAATAAAGCAAGATGCAAAAGATACATACGGTATGATATCATTTATGTATTTTATGAATACAAAACAATAGTTCAGATTGTTATGGATGTAATAGTATACAAAAAAGTGCAAAATGAGTACAACGCCCACTAACTTTACAGTAATGTTTACCTATAAGGAAGGACAGAGAAGGAAGGACTTCAAGCTACAGTTATAATACTTTTCTTTATTATTAGTTCATCCATTCTTTTTGTGTGTGTGTGAGGAAGGTTGGCTATAAGCTAACATCCACTGCCAATCTTCCTCTTTTTGCTGAGAAAGATTGGCCCCGAGCTAACATTTGTCCCCATCTTCCTCTATTTTGTATATGGGATGCCTCCACAGCATGGCTTGCTAGGTTGTGCGTAGGTCCATGCTGAGGATCCGAACCTGTGAACCCCGGGCCACCGAGAGCTAACATCTGTTGCCAATCTTCCTCTGTTTTGTATATGGGTTGCCACCACAGCATGGCTGCCAACAAGTGTTGTAGGTCCGTGCCCTGGAACCGACCCTGGGCTGCCAAAGCAGAGTGTGCCAGACTTAACCACTAGGCCGTGGGGCCAGCCCCCTTCGATTCATTTTTTAAAACAGAAAAATATGAAACAAGTAAGGTAAAATATTAGTTTCTGTTTCATCTTGCTGGTGATATATAGGTGTCATATTGTTCTTATACATTTGAACGGTTTCATAATTGAAAATTAGAAAAATTAAGAAAAGGGGATTGGAAGCTTCATGTACACGTGTATTGTTCTTTGTTGTCTAGTGTCCTGGTGGGCTGCACTCTGATGTGACCAGGAGTCTGTCGTCTTCAACAGCCAACCCTGATGCTAGAGGCAAAGCATCTTTCTTAGAGGCCATTTCCTGGCACCAAAGGAGACTCTCCTCCCTCCTGCTGGCATGCTTGTGGTGATGAGCAGTGTGGCACTGGTGCTCTTCTATAGCCCCTGACAGGTCCGGCTGCCTTCATCATCCTCACCCTCATCTGTTCTCCACATGGCATCCAGAATCACCCTTTTAGAATGGACTTCAGATGTGCTCAGAACCCTCCAGTGACTCCTCATCTCTGAGGATTACACAAACTAAGGATTACAATCTCAGGCTCTCATAATAATCTTCAAACCTACAGGATCTGGTCCCTGTTGGCCTCTCTCTCCTCATCCCCTACTTTCCCCTGGGTCACTGCATGCCTGGCACCCACTGGCCACCCTGGTGCTCTTTGAGCAAGCCATGAGTGCTCCTGTCTCATGGCCTTTGCACTTAGGTACCCAGAACTCTTGTCCCCACATCCTGGCAGGGCCCTCACTTCATTCAAGTCTCTCCTTCCATGTCACCTCCTCTGAGATCCTGCCCTGACTACCTCTCCAAAATAGAGTCCTGCTACTCTATCCCATTATCCTATTTCAGTTTTCTTTAAGCATTACCTGCACTTTTAATATATATTTCTTAATATCTTTCCTTATTGCCTGTCTGCTGTACTGGAATGCCAGCTCCATGAGATCAGGGACTTTGCTTGTCTGGTTCACTGTTGAATCCCTTAAAACAGTATCGGGTGCAAAGTTGCACTCAACAAATATTTGTTGAGTAATAATTGAGAGCTAGGCAGAGGAGTGTCAGAGGGCTGCACAGTTGGGTACTTTGTCTTCCTGTCTTCAATACCACACCTATGTTGCTTCATTTGGTGTCCTTGCCTAGTAGCTACAGGTGTGACAACTCCAGAGAATAACCCTCGGTCTCTAGGGAGAGAGCTAGAGGAAGGAGGTCTCTTGGCTGCTCAGGATGAGAAAGGGGACTCATTGGTCAAGTGACTCTCTCTACATACTTTTGCTCACACCTTCCCTAGCCCCTCCCCTTGCCATTCCAGGTGACTTCCGGGTCCTGTGGGGCAAATTGACTCACTCTATGATCTCTATATCTACTTTTCTAAGCTCCATCCTCTTTCCATTCTCCAAAAATGTGCTGAAATCTTGTGTCTGAGGTTGGTCTCTTCTATTGTCTTCAACTTTCTGGGTTTGTACCTTTTCTATTCTTTTATTACCATTTCAGCAAGACTTTCAGAAGGACTTTTGAACACATGAGGCTAATCTACCGTACTTAACTGGAAGCCCACGACATTTCTTGTCCGACAAACTACTTTTTAAGTGTATGTGTTATTAAGTTTGTGACAGATTGAATTTGATAATTGATGCAACAAATATGGCTAGATAAAAGATGAGCCAAACATAATAATAAAGTAATTATTACTAATGTTGATATTATTGGACACATACCAGGATTTAGCCCAGAGGTTGCTTTGATGACCATCCTTTGAGTCTACTGCACCTGTGATGCACAAATGTTTTTGTTATTGGATCACTCTTAATTTCTATTTGTTCTGGTAATAGAGACACTGGCTTAGTCTCCTGTTGGTCCATTTTATGAGGTGGATAGAAAGAAGCTAGAAGTTTTATTTTAATTAATAAACTTTATTTTGGGGCTGGCCCTGTGGCCTAGTGGTTAAGTTCAGCACGCTCCACTTCAGCATCCTGGGTTTGGTTCTGGGCGTGGACCTACACCACTTGTTGGCAGCCATGCTGTGGCAGCGACCCACATACAAAACAGAGGAAGATTGGCACAGATGTTAGCTCAGGGCGAATCTTCCTCAGCAAAAAAAAAAAAAAAGAAAAAAAACTTTATTTTTTGAGCAGTTTTGGGTTTATAGAAAAATTGAGCAGAAAAGTTCAGAGGGTTCCCATATATCACCCCCCTCCACTCCCTCGTTTCCTATATTAACATCTTGCGGTAGTGTGATACATTAATGTTACAATTGATGAGCCAATGCTGATACTTTATTAGTCACTAAAGTCCATAGTTTACTTTAGGGTCTATTCTTGGTATTAACACATTCTATGGGTTTTGACAAATGTATAATGATTACAATATCATACAGAATCGTTTCATTGCCCTAAAAATCCTCCACGCTCCACCTAGTCATCTCTCCCTCCCCTGAACTGCTGGCAAGCACTGATCTTTTCACTATTGCCACAGTTTTGCCTTTTCCAGAATGTCATATAGTTGGAATCATGCAGTATGTAGCCTTTCTAGATTAGCTTCTTTTAGTTAACAATATGAATGTAAGTTTCCTCTATGTCTTTTCATGGCTTGGTAGCTCTTTTTTTATTGCTGAATAATATTCCATTGTCTGGACGTACCACAGTTTGTTTATCCATTCACTTACTGAAGGACATCTTGGTTGCTTCCACGTTTTGGCAATTATGAATGAAGCTGCTATAAACATTTGTGCACATTGAGTAAATTCTAAGGAGTATGTTTCCTGGATTGTATGGTAAGGGCAGTTTGGTTTTAAAAATTGTTTATAAAAGTTTCATTTAGCTGCCATTTTGTACATTTATCCTTACCTTAGTTTGTGGATAACTCCATTCCTATGTTGTCAAAATATATTTTAATACATTTTACCTTAAAATTAACAAAGGGCATAAACAATGTTTTTTTGTTATTTTGTTTTTTTCTGAGGAAGATTAGCCCTGAGCTAACATCTGTGCCAACCTTCCTCTACTTTGTATGTGGGTCGCTGCCACAGCATGGCTGATGAGTGGTGTAGGTCTGAGCCCAGGGTCCAAACTCTCAAACCCAGGCCACCAAAGTAGAATGCGCTGAACTTAAGCACTACGCCATGGAGTTGGCCCCAACGATGGTTATTTTTAAAGTTTACTCTAATTATGTCTTTATATTCTTGTGTATTATTTGAGATTGTCAACTTAGGTGATCAGAACTTGAGTGTATGACACACAATTTGGATAGATTAACCTATAGCATTAAAAAAAACCCCAAAACTCCTTTCCTTTAGATTTATTACCATCTCATGGCTTTTTATCACCTTAAGATGCTTCAGTTGACTATGATGGGTACTTTCTTTTTGATGCTCAAAGCATCACAGTTTGGCCAGTGAGAGTTCTTTATTTTATTTAGCAATATTTCAAACAGTTTGGAAAACATTCTCTGGCAAGCACAAGATGTCCTGGACCCATCTTAATTTTCCCTGTCCTCAACGTGGACTCAGTGACTTCCAAGGATTTCTGATCCCTATTTGTGGGGGAGAGTAATAGAGACTAAGATCTAGGCATTGGGGTTCCCTATGAGTACAGGCTGCAGACAGGTGTTAAGAGAAATCGGGGGCTGCCCAGTTGGCTGTTAGTGACAGAATTGGAATCTCTTTAAAGTACGTGAGTTCATACTGATGTTTCTCATTCAACTCCAACTTTACTAAGCAATTCTTTATTTTCTTATAATACTAAAACATTTTCAAAATTAAATTTTATCCTTTTTGAATACACATGGATTTCTAAAATCTCCTTTTCCAAAATAAATTTAGAGGAACTTTGTGTCAATTAAGTATCTTTGATCGTCTTCTTAGAAGGTGACTTTTTCCAAGCCAACAGCGGTTTCTAACACCTTGAGACCCTCAAAGTCAGTTTTTAAAGCTCAGTTTATTACATTTACACAAATCACACAGCTTTAAGTCACAGCTCATTGGCAGAAGGCTCTCTTGTCTATAACCACAGAGGGTTTAACTCACACATACTAAAACAGAATTACTCACAGTCAACACTGACAATTTTCAACCAGAGTGGCCATTAAAATGAAATTTTCTTGTAATTGCTCTCTTTTTTATGGTCTATAGGAAGGGTTTAATCTCTGAAAATGTAAAGCTTTTTTCAGTTTCTCTCTTCCTCCTCCCTCTTAATTGAGGAGAATTCTCCGTTATTTTATGCTGTAGGCAAGTCCCTAGTTACCAGAATCCTTGGTTTCACTGGGGGTGGGGGCTTATCTGACACTCACATCTGTAATTCCTTCTGTGTTTGGTTTTTCATGGGGCCATGTGTCTCTCCTCTGGCCGTTTACCTCACTCCCAAGCCTTCTTTGTGAGCCAATGCTTTACTTCCATTTTTAATCTCTTTCTACAGCTAATGCAACAAATCTTCAGGACTGTGTGAGGAAATATCCTTCTAGTTCCACTGTGCTGAATTTTCTAGAAGCCCCTAGAATTCCTGGGCAGCCAGACATCAATGCCTCCATTAGGCTGTCCTGGCATGTGCATGACCTCATCCTCCTCACTTTCATATCATTTTCCAAGTACCAGCATACCGCCCCTGCCATTAAGGTACAGTGGGCATATGAAGGTTTTGAATTGGTTTCTATTGGAAAAGCCCTGCCCCCAGATTTTAAAGAAAGAAAAGCTTTACTTTATTAAAGAACACAGCTGTATCATTGGGTCAGCCAGCTGCTAGGAGGCACATCCGTGTCAGCTTCTTGGAGCCTCCCACGTCCTACCATGAGTTCAGCAGGCTGCTATAGGTTGTAGGCTTGCTGAGGGTGAAGAGTGCCTGTGGTTAGCCCTCTCCATCTTGTGCTGCCAGCTGCTGCTTGACACAGGGCAGAGAGGCTGCCAGCCAAAGTCCTGGGCATCCTTCCTCCGTGTGACTCCTCTGCTAGCAATGGATTCTCATGCCCCTTGTTGTGAACAGAAAGATCTCAGAATGACCATAGGAAATTCGTCTTCTGGCATCCATATAGCTTTCACTTCCCACACGATGTCCAATGTCCAAACCCAAATTCATGGCCTTCCCCTCCGGCCTGGTTCTCTCCTGGTGATCCCTCTGGATGAAGTGGTACCATCTTCCATCCGGCTGTGCAAGTCAGAGACCTGGAGGGCATCCTGATGCCCCTGCAGCCCCTCACCACAGTGTGTTGGCCTTTCTCCCCGGATAGTTCTCAAATATTCCTTCACGCTCCACCTCAGTGCCACTCCCTTAGCCACGTCCCCATGATCTCTCACCTGGCCCCACATGACAGCCATCCTACAGGCATTCCCTCAGCCATTCCTTCTCCAGTGGTTACTGCACTGCCCCAGGTGCTGGGACAGAGCTAGTTTCCTAGGCCACAGCAGTAACCTCTTGGTGTGGATTTTGCTGAGGACAGAGATTGACAACAAACAAATCCTTCTATGTGAGGTGGTGATGGCGCTGTGCGAAGAATAAACAGAAGAGGGAGTGGTGGAGGATAGGAGTGTGTGGGATCCTGTTTGATCTCAGTTGGCAGGGGACCAAGATAACATTTGAGCAGAGAGCTGGGGCAGGGAAGGAGTCAGCCAGCTGAGCTCTAGGATAAGACGGCACCAAGACTGGAAGAGCAGACGTAGGGCACAGGGTAGGAGCAAGCTTACCTTGCTCAGGAACTGCAGGGAGCCTGCGTGTGCCGGGAGCACAGGGCAGAGAGGAAAATGTAGGAGGTGACGCCAGAGGAGTATGCAGGAGTTGTGTAGACTCTGGGAAGGACTTGGATTGGATTCCAAGTGAGACAAGAGCCACTAGAGGTTTTGAGTGCAATCTCATCACGTCTTAAATCAACCATTCAGATGCCTGTGAGACTAGATGATAGAAGGAGGAAGGGAGGAAGTAGGGAGCTTAGGGGCCTATTCCAGTTGTCCAGGTGGGAGAAGTTGGGGGCTTGTACTAGGGAGGGGCAGGGGTAGTGAGAAGCAATCTGCTTCTGGATATGTCCACCTGAGTTTCCATCTAAACTGCGTCCATAATCCAGCCAAGGTAAAATTTTAAAACTTTAAAAAATAAAAACTAAATCATGCCACATCACTCCCTCATTTAAAACTGGACAGGAGATTGTGGGAGGACGCCTGCCCACATCGCACACGCAGGGCGGATGCAGTCAACTCTAGTCCTGGCGCCTGGTGGGAATGCAGGGCTGATTAGCTAGGTCCTTCATTTTTTAGGAGAAGCAGAAATTTGAAATTTCTATGTGAAATCTTCCAAGTCATACCCTTTAAAATAATGGAGCTCAAATGAGAAATGTCATTGAGGGTTTGGCTTCTGCTCATAGGAAGCAGTTGTAGAGTTCGCTGGATGCAAAAAGCGACAGCTGGTATGAAAAGATAAAATAGGGCCGGCCTGGTGGCATAGTGGTTAAGTTCGCGAGCTCTACTTTGGAGGCTTGGGGTTCCCGGATTCTGATCCCAGTGCACACCCACACACCACTTATCAAGCCATGCTGTGGCGGTGTCCCACGTATAAAGTAGAGGAAGATGGGCACCGGTGTTAGCCCAGGGCCAATCTTCCGCAGCAAAAAGGAGGATTGGCAACAGATGTTAGATTAGGGCTAATCTTCCTCACCAAAAAAAAACATAAAATATTCCTGCAGCTTAGGTATTTTTAATATTATTATTGGTCTTCAAACTTTTCCTCATTTACACAGCTGAGGAAAAGTATGTAACAGTGGTAGTGGTTGTGTGTTGGGAGGTGATAGGGAGGGAGGTGGAGGGCAAGCCCCAGGGTAAGCAGGGATGCTTCAGACCCTCTGCTGTGGGCGGGCTTAAAGGGGGCTGACGACAGCGATGTCCTTGCACCACGCTGTAATTACTGGGCACAGTCCATGCCTGTCTCTAGGAGTTAAGGATGGGGACAGGGAGGGCAAATAACTCTGAAAGGGCATTGGATTTGCCGCCTTGCCTCTGAAATCATGCTGGTCAGAAGAAGACGCTCTTGTTCCCAGCCCGAGAGTCAGAGGCTTTGCTTGTTGTGAATGACCAATATTAAAGCATCCATAGTGGTTTCACCAGCAATTTAAAACTATTTTATTGGTTTCAACTAATTTTCATTTAATAACATTATGCTACATGTGTGGGAGGACAAGCGATATCCCAGCGTTAGAGAGGCCTGGATGGGCAGCCACTGTGGAAAACCAATTTTGAGATGTGGAGAGGTGGCAGTAAGACTCTGGCTTGGGAGTCAGACCACGGATGTAGTGGTTGTATGATTTGGACACATCATTTAATATATGTGAGACCCAGGGTTTGCTTTTAAGGATGAAATAAACATATAACTTCTCGGCAGAGTGCCTGTGGGTTCATCTATGCTCAATAAGCTGTGGTTGGCACGGAATGATTTTAACATAATTGGACTATTTCTTCCTCTTGTACAACAAAGACTATTACCAGAATTCCCAATTTCAACTTTGATTTCCCACTGATACTTTGATATACTATAAATGATACTGTCAGCCATCGAAATATCAACCACTCAGCCTACAATTCACCCTGTCCTTGAGTATGTATAGGACTAAGACGAGTTTTAGGATGGGCTTGGAAGGGCAGCTGCTTACACTGCATGATTACAGGAACATGGGGAGTTTTGCCCAAGAACACTTCTCCAATCAGCTTACTGATGCCTGAAAGGTCAGAATGAGGGATTAATTTATTTAACTTTGTTTCCTGTTAATTAATTTCCTTGGATAAAACTTTACAGCCATTTAGTGTGAATGATCCTATTAGCACTTTTTCTAAAAAGGGAAGGGATGGGGAAAACGGGTGAGACATTTAGGGTGAGTGAGATGGATTGAGATGTTGGGGTGGCCAATGTAGACTTTGCTGACTATGCCATTCCATCCTGGGTGGTATAGTATGAGAAATCCCTTGTTCATGGTCCTCCAAATTTAAATCTGGAAATGTCTAGGCAATATAATATTTATTCTAAAGAAATAATCAGAAATTCTGAAAAAAAAAGGGAAAAAATGTTCATATTGCTGTGTATTATTTATAGACACAAAAAAAGAAAGGAAGTAACATGATGTCTAACAATAGTGAAACAATTAGACAAATGATGGTACATCCATGAAATAGTATTTCATCCAGTATTTTAAAATATGTCATAAAAAATTCTTGATGACTTAAGGAAATGTTTACATTATAATGTTAAGTGAAAACAAAACAAGTTACAAAGCAGTAGGCGGTATCAACTATGTTGAGAGGGCTTCTATTTCTCAGTGCAGACACTGGCTCGGTGCTGATTCCATGCCCAGGGTAGGCACATGGAATGGCCAAGATTTAAATACAGCCAACACTACTGGAGTGAGCATTTACTGTTCTTGTCTAACTAGTGTTCCTCCGCCTTCATTTGGTCATAAAAACACTCTTTCCTCTGGGGAACCTGTTACATGAGGGTGGCCACAGGACTGAGCCCTGATCAATTAGAGCAGTCCATCTTCCTGCTTTGGTGATTGGATCTTGGTGAACATGTGATCAGCCCAGGACAGAGTTCTCCCAGGGCCTTGGGAGAGAGGCACTCTTTCATTGGGGGTGCTAACCTGTTGGCAAGGTGGGAGGCTGGAGCAACGGGGGCCATTGGTTCCCTTTGGAGAGGCCCCGACTGAGACTCAGAACCAATTGAGGCAGCAGAGCAGGGGCATGGCATGGAGAGAGACAGACAGACAGAACTGGGACACTTGCATTAAAGACCTGGCTGCAGACAGACCTTGCCTACAGCTACATCCAACCCTTGAAATTCACAGATAAGGTGAGCCAAGAAATTCTCTTTTCAGCATCGGTTTGAGTTGTGTCTTATCACTTCCCATCAAAAGAATCCTGATGAAAAAGGACCTTGGGGTTCTAGAGGCCTAGTTGTGGGCTGTTTGGAATTGGCTGCTAACATGAACGAATACAGTATGAGTTTGCACTAACCAAACTACCACATCCAGGAGGGGGACTGACCTGACCTAATTAGTGAATGACCACACATGGCATTGTGCTGGGTTTTGGACACCATACTCCAAGGAGGGTGCTGGTCAGCTACAAGTGTCTGGAGGAGAGGGAATGAGGAGGGGACTCAAGGCTGCAGCACTGGAAAAATGGAGGGAAGAACCGTGGCCGTCTGACTTGGAGACAGAAAGTGTGGCAGGAAAGCTCATGTGAAGGGGACACTGGCCTGTTCTGCACACACAGGAGAGCAGAGCGGGGCGATGGGAAGAAGCCTGCTAGGACCTGGGTCTCAGCTCAGGGCAAGACCCAGCTTTCCACAACTCCGCGTGGTCCTGTGGAACCATGCTGTCCAGGAAAGGGCCACCCAGCAAAGCAGTGAGTTCGAGGAGAGCTGGAAAACCACTTGGCAAGGAGGCAGTAGAGAGATATCTGGGACGGCTTTACCCTCCAGGGCGCTTCCCTGGAGATTCTAAAATTCTATAAAAGTGTCGAGCTATTGGCTCTCTCTTTAATCGAGATTAGTTGGCAGCTAGCTGAGAACAAGTTGCCTGCTTAACAATTTTGGCCTAACCAAAGGCTGGCATTGATTCTATTTTTTATCACTCCTTCAGTGGCCAAGTGAATTGAAGGGAGGGTCTTGCCCAAGGCGCTGCAATAGAATGAGTGGAGTTTCTATCATTCCTCATGGCCTTGTTCTTCCAAATCACACTTGACCGCTCCGGCTCTCCTCTGGTTTTGGTGGGTGAGGATTTTACGGCCATGGTGAGGTGGGCCTGACCTACGACGTCACCTGGAAAAGGCAGGATGAAGTTAGTGGGGACTGTGGCAGCCTAAAACACCCACTGTTTTCTACATGGGAGCCCTCTTTTCCCTGTGCCGACTGTCAGATACTCCCATGGGAAATTCGAGCTCAGAGGGCACAGACTTTGTCTAGTTCACAACTATGTTCCCAGTGCCCAACTCAGGACCTGGCACATAGTAGAACCTCAACAAGTATTTGTTGAATGAAAGCGCGAAAGGTCTTAGTGGACCTTTGAGACCATCTAGTCTGTCTCTCTCACTTTCTAAATGAGGCATTGTGGCTCAGAGAGGAAAGTAACTTGCCCACGTTTGCATAGCTAGCTAGTGGCAGAGCTAAGTTTCCTGACAGTTTTCTCCTTTTCACCATAAGAGTCTCAAATGGAATGGTCAGATTTTTAAATATTGCTTTCTGCAGCAGTCATCTGCTGCTCGGTACACCTGCATCTGGCTCTGTCCCGTAGCAGAAATTTTCTGAGGCTCTGGGACTCAGCAGCAGCTGACCCAGGAGCCTGGTTAGTGTCACTGGAGCCTGGCATCTAGAAGGCTACATACTGAGCCCCTTAAACCACCCTCCTCTTCCCTTTGAAAAGTGATTGTTGGCAGGGAGTGTGAAATCTAAATAAACCTGGCAGGACAAAACACATCTGGTTGGACAATATTTTTATATTTTAACTTATCATATTAGTTTTCAATTGCTGAGTAACAAATTACCACAAACTTAGTGACTTAAAACAACATCCGTTGATAGCTTGCAGGTCGGACTCTGGGCACAGTGTAGCGGGTTCTCGGCTCATCTGAGGCTGTAGTCAAAGGGTTAGCTGGGCCCAGGGCTTATCTCAGGCGTGGGTCCTCTTCCAAGCTCACGTGCTTGAGGCAGAGTTCCCTTCCTGCGGCTGTAGGACCGAGGGCCCCGCTTCCTGGCTGGCTGTCAGCAGAGGGTTCTCTCAGCTCCCAGATGTCTACCAGGTGGCCCCTCCATCTTCAAGGGCAGCACCGGAGACCCTCCCTGGCGTGGAGTTGCTCTCACACCTGCCCTCCTCTTCTGCCCCAGCCAGAGAAAGCTGCTTTTCCAGAGCTTGTGGGATTAGGTCAGGCTTCCCTGGACGATCTCCCTGTCTTCAAGTACAACGTAACTGCACCCCAGAGGTACCAACTCATCTTGTTCCCAGGTTCCACCCACTCACAGAGGGGCATTGTACAAGGGCGGGGGTCATTTGGGGTCATCTTAGAATTCTGCTCAACACACTTATTTAACAAACATATTCCTGCATTTTCTTCTTTTTTTTTCTCCTCAATTCAAGCATCACTCAATTTCAAAGTACTTGCTTTGTACTTCAATGGATTAGGAAGGCATGTGGTATGACTGAAAATAGAATAGCCTGTGAGTTTTTCCGGCTTCTGATTTTCAAAATCCTAGGCCTCTAGGAGAGCTGGAGGGAAGCCTGGAAGAGGTAAAGAGGAAAAGTGATTTGTGGATGAAGACAGAGTGCTTCTAGAATCAGGAGAGGGGAAGATTTTCCTGTCCAGAGAAGACTGAGATAACTGTGGGCTAAGAGCAGGGGCTCCCAGACCCTACTTCCCAGAAGAACCTCCACGGAGGAAGCAGATCCCAAAAAAGACCAAGCAGATGGAATCATAGGCAGCTGCAAGAAAGACCTCTGCACCCAAGGGACAAGCAGTGGCGAGCCACTGCATTCCACGTGGCTATATGGATGGTGACAATAGACGTCACAGTGGAAGATGTGCCTGCCTCGGCATTCCCAAATACCCCAGAACGGTGCTGAAATTGGGGGAGAGGACATCCTTAAGGACTGAGTTAAGTTTCCCACCAGCTCTGCAAATGAAAGCTTAGGGTCAGAAATTACACTGAGTTATAGAAAATAAAATATTTATCGTGCACCTGGGTTTGTGGACCAGGATTCATACTCCCTACACAATAAAAAGGATAGAATGGTATTTCAGGAAAAATACGCTAACAACAGTATATAGATGTATAGATTCAGAAGGGGTGTGTGTGTGTGTGTGTGTGTGTGTGTGTGTGTTATGGATGTGGTCCTATTAATAGCAATATTAATACCCATAAACATCTATCTGTATATACATACACATAGCAGCAAAGCTGATATATAATATATCCACATATATATTAATGTAGCACTTTATACTTCATGTATTTAATCTAACCATTGCCATCTAACTGACAGCCAACTTATAATTCAAACTGAAATTAAACAGAATGTCTGATTCTCGAGTCTTGTGGCTTGAGTTGGACCAAGCAGAGACACCCCTGAGGATGGAGTCCAGAATCCAGACCTCAAGTCCCGCCACGTCTCCCCAGCTCTCCAGGTGGAACAGGTTAAAAGAACATCAAGGGAGCTTCCAAGGGGCATCTCCTTATCGATGGAAACCTGCTGTTGGGTGCCGGCTGTTGTCTTCACACCGGTGTGAGTGTGTCTTAAGCCTCAGGTCCTCTTCACCACCAGCTAGTCATTCACTCAGGAGGAATGAGTTGAGAACTTCTGTGTGGCAGAAGGAAGATTTGTGAGGTGTTTGGGGAGACAGTAGAGTGGGCATAGTTCCTCTGAGAGAGGTGGCCCTGCTGCTGAGTGACTCCACCTTACAAAAGTCCTCCTGCATCCAAGAAATCTCCCCTTTTCAAAACTTTTCCATTTTAATGTATAACATATACAGAAAATGCACTGACTTTAAATGTACAACTAATGAATTTCTATATATGCATACACCCCTGCAACCACACCCTGATCAAAATATAGGACACTTCCAACCCCCTCAGAAGGTTCTCTTTTGCCTCTTCCCACCTAATACCACCAGAGGTAACCACTGTTCTAACTTCTATCACCGTCAATTAGCTTCTCCTGCTTTGGAACTTCATATAAATAAAATCAGACATTATTATTCTTTTGCACTTATCTTCAGTTACTCAGATAAGTTTCTGTGACATTCATCCATGTTATGTGTCAACAGTTTTAAATTTTGTAAACTGCTCTGTAGTCTTCCATTATATGAGTCTACCACAACTTATTTACTCACTATTCACTGATGGACACTTGGGTTGTTTCCAGCTTTTTCTTTTTAATATTAGTGAATAAATTGGTATGAAGATTGTTGTATTTACCTTTTGGTGGACATCTGCCCTCATTTCTCTGTGCCCTCTTGGGAGTGGAATTGCTGGGTATGCAAGTTCTAGGTATTCCACATCCTTGTGAACATGTAGAATTGTCAGTCTTTTCGATTTTCACCATTCCAGTGGGTGTGCTATTTCATTAGGGTTTTAATTTACATTCCCCTAATGAGTTGAGTACATATTCATGTGTTTATTTGCTATTTAGTATCTTCTTTTGTAAAGTACCTTTTTGAGTGGTTTGCCCATTTTTCTTTTTGAAACACCTTTCCTTAAAGAAAGCTAGATTGAGGGGGTTATGTTTTCTACAACCAACCAATCTCTAGCTAAGGCAGGGAGATACACAGGTGTACAATTCTGTATCAGAGTTAGATTATAGAATTGGAACCTTTGTAAGTGACATGGAATCGGGATTTATTGTAGGCAATAGTGAGAAGCCTATGGAAGGCCACTGAGTCTGGGTCTGGCAGGCAAGTGAGCAGGAAAACTAGCCATGAAGTGGGGGAGAGCAAGGATAGACTGGCACACACAGGGACAACCTGGAGCCCCTGAAGACAAACAATGTCTATCTTTGTCCCTTCAACTTCAGTGATGCAACCTGTAGAAGAGGCTGGGCCCTTCGCCACACGGCTGCACACACCCCCACCTGACACAGGACAAGGGGACAAGGGGAGAGCAGGTCAGGGACATGTGCAGGCTTCATAGTGGCCGGCTTCCCATGCTCCCCTGCAGGGGTGCTGGCCACTGCTTGACTTCTTCTTTTCATGTCACGCACAATTTCCTTTTGTGGCATCCCTAACCTGTGTTAAAAAGAGATTTAAAAAGATAATTTAGGTAATACAAACAAGCTTTATTTAGCATTTCATGAAGTATACTGTCCGAAAGCAAGAAGATTTTATAGGATAAAGAATAAAGAACAAGGAAGAGGGCCGGCTCCGTGGCTTAGTGGTTAAGTGCGTGCGCTCCGCTATCGGTCGCCCGGGTTCGGATCCCAGGCACGCACCGATGCACCACTTCTCCAGCCATGCTGAGGCCGTGTCCCACATACAGCAACTAGAAGGATGTGCAACTATGACGTACAACTATCTACTGGGGAAAAAAAGGAGGATTGGCAATAGATGTTAGCTCAGAGCTGGTCTTCCTCAGCAAAAAGAGGAGGATTAGCATGGATGTTAGCTCAGGGCTGATCTCCCTCACAAAAAAAAAAAAAAAAAGAACAAGGAAGAGACAAATAGAAAATGTCTGATTGGTTGGGGCCACACAGTCAGCCTTATTTGGGGTGAGAAGGGCCAGAGCTGGCTTGGCATTTGGGGATTGGCCGACTGAATACACGCACACCTCAGACATATTGCAGGTTCGGTTCCAGACCACTGCAATGAAGCGAGTCACATGAATTTTTTGGTTTCCTGATGCATGTAAGTTATGTTTATACTATATTGTAGTCTATTAAGTGTATTATATCTAAAAAAAGCAATGTACACACCTTAATTAAAAAACGTTTTATTGTTGAAAAATGCTAACCATCCTCTGAGCCTTCAGCGAGTCATAATCTTTTTGCTGGTGGAGGGTCTTGCCTGGCGGACAGGTCAGCAGTTGTCACCACACTCCATCTCCGAATCTTATGTCCTGAGATCTCCTCTGGCCCCACACCTGACTGCTCTAAGGATGGGACATCCCGGTCCTGGGCATGCCTGCATCCTGGCTGGCCTTGCTGATGCTGATGGTTCTGGAGCCCTCGCAGGGTCCCGGCTGGCTCTCTTTGGGGATGGGAAGGTGGAGGGGTGATGAGGGCTGAGGGGCCCACCTGGCTCAGAGTTGCGAGCCTCTGACTTTGGCCGAAATCCCATTCTCTCAGAAGCTGGGCACGTGGGGGTCAGAGGCAGCAGCTGCACCACGTGGGGAGGCCACCCAGCCGGCAGGTGACCCAACCTGAGGCCGGCTGAGGGCTTGACTAGTCACAGTCATCCAAGAGGTTTCCTAAGTGATCACGCGGTTCAAGAAATGTGAGACCAGAGATGGTGACAAGGGGGAGACATTTAGCTTATTTAAAAAGAGGACAGTAGAGTAGTTCAAACGGCTACCTGTCCTTTACAAAAGGTGGGAAATCCTTCACCTGCCGATCCACCGGTCTTCGTCCATGCTGTTGTTCCACTGTGTTGAAGGAGCTCACAGAGCCGGGGACACGAGCCCTCGGCCGCCCAGGCCCGCCCGCTGTGGCTCTGAAGGGAGAGCTTTCTCCTCCAGGCTCAGCCCGTGTCTGTGGCCGGTCTGCGGTGTCCTAAGCGCCGATGGCCAGCCCGGCTGGTGGGGCGCTTCCCCAGTGGGCCCACGTCCACCTGCACAGCACTCCAGAGGCTGCGTGGTGCACGGGCGCCATCTGATCCCATGGGGCTCTGGGCACAAGTTACACCTGCCTCCTCCAGCGCCAGCCAGCTGAAGGCTCGAAGCCTCGGGTGCCCTGGGGGCGACCTGACTCCAGTCACTTCCACTCCCTGCATCTGCGGGCTAAGCGGGCCGTCACGCAGGCGGCTCTCTGCAGGAGGGTGCAGGGGCCCATGACGCAGCAGCTGGGGGGCGGTGCACAGAGCCAGCAAGAGGGACACAAGGGGACCAGCAGGACACCCCACCCCCCACCAGCTGGTGTGCACTGCGTCCCCGTCCTGGCCCCTCAGCGACGGCTGACACACTGACCACACCTGCTTCCCTGAGGCGCCTTCTCCATGTGGGTTCCAGCACAGCAGGCCCCGCAGCGCACCTGCGGCCCGGGCCCGAGGAGGTCACAGCGCCCTCTCCTGACAGGGGACTGCACATCCCCTGCGCCCGACCGTCGGTGTGGCCTGTCGTTCCCCTGTCCCACGATGGTGGGGAATGTCCCTTCACCCTCAAGGGCCCTGGCTTGGACAGCCACCTGTCCCCATTTCTTGGAAGCGACTGGCTTTTCTCTGAAGTTGTGTCCTCCCAGTGGGTGGGAGAATCTCTCTCCTTAGATGAGAAGGTGACGGTGTGGACGGAACTGCACTTAATGTTCTTATTTCTGAAAATAGAAAGGTGAGAAGCCTCCAGTGTGCCCTGGACTGTACTGGCTACTGAAATCAAAAGTGTGGGAGTCCTGCTTGGGGGCACCCTGTCCCTGATTCCCGGATCTGGAATGTGGCCACTTGCCGCCCACACCCCTTCTGGCCCTGGTGCCCCGTTTTTCCGTTCATTGAGTCTCTCTCTGCCAGAGCGGTGTATGAGGGAGCCCTGGGCCGGGTCAGATTGGGAACCAGACGAGACAAGGTCGCTCTTGCGTGGCTCCCTCAATACCCCAACCCAGCCAGAACCAAGTGCCTCTCGAGACAGCACTTTCCCCCAACATTTATAGAGGAAAACGTTCACTGCATCGTCCCCTAAACCCAACATGACGGAGAAGCGGTGCGTGAGAAGCGCCGAGTTCATTCCTCTCACGGCGGTGGCGACACCAGAGCACTGGGGGCCTTTCCAAAGCTTGCGAGTGTCCGGGACGTGAGGGACCAGCGGCACCCAGAAGCCGCTGGGGCGAACAGCCCGTGAGCCCGACGGCCCGCGACCTTTCCAGCTGTCCACAGGCGGACAAGCCACCGTTCCTTTTATTTGGATGTTCCTCTGTGTCCCGGAAAACTGGTTCTTCGTTTCCCTTTTCCCATTTCAGGAATGGGTCTGGTGTTCTGGAACGGTGGCCACAAGGCTGCAGACGCTGCCCTGAGGAGTGTGGGCCGGGAGGCGGGTGAGGCCGGCGCCTGCTCCACGTCGTGAGAAGAGCCCGGAGCCTGGACGGCGCCCCGACGTGCGCGGCCATGGGCCCCTCGGAGCTGGGGCTTCATCCCTGCCCCCGCCCCGCGGGCCTGCTGTCCTGAGGCTCCGTCTGCCCCGGGACCTTGTTGCCTCCGCTTGCATTCGCCATGTGGTTCAACAACAACAGAGCAGCCCACGCTGGTCCAGGGGGACAGGTCCACGCTGGTCCCTGTCCTGTTCACGGGAGCCATGCTCTAAGGCACAGGCGCTTAATAAGATTTGGGGTCAATGTGGGACCCATGGATGAATAGCTACTGCTCGAATATTATTCTCTACAGGGGTGGCCTGGTGGTGTAGTGGTTGGTTAGCGCACTCCACTTTGGCAGCCCAGGGTTCACCCGTTTACATCCAGGTGTGGAACTACACGACCCATCAGCCATGCTGTGGCAGCCACCCACAAACAAAATAGAGAAAGATTGGCACAGACGTTAGCTCAGGGGCAATCTTCCTCAAGCAAAAAGAGGAGGATTGGCAATGGATGTTAGCTCAGGGCCAATCTTCCTCACCAAAAAATAAATAAATAAATTACTCTCTACTGCATAGAACCAGATCAAGTTTGTTTCCTTAAATGTGGCCTCCCCTAAAGAGCAACTTGCTTACTAGTGCAAACTACCTACTTGGCGCCAACTAGATTGAGGGGTTCAGAACAGTCCCTGGGCCCACTGAGGCCACATTCTGGGGTACAGATGCCAGTCCCGTGAAGCCATTACAATGACTCTAACAGCCTCCTGAACCAGTGTGAGGAGGAGCAACGTGAGCTCAGGGGATGGACGGAGGCAGCTGGGTGACAGGCTAGTTGGGGGATTACACCCTCTCTGCGTGGGGGGGGAGCAGGAGAGTCCTGAGGGGGCAAAGTTGCATGGCGATGGGGAGGAGCACTCCAGGGGAGGGGAGGAGCCCTCCAGGGGAGGTGACCAGCGAAGGAGAGGGTGCTACATGCCTGGGGGGCTCCCAGTGGGGAGTCAGGCGAGGAGCTTGTGTCCTGGAAGCCATGGGAGGTTCGAGCAGGGCTGGGCAGGATGGAGAGGATGTGCTCAG
Source organism: Diceros bicornis minor (assembly GCF_020826845.1). Classification (NCBI taxonomy): domain Eukaryota; kingdom Metazoa; phylum Chordata; class Mammalia; order Perissodactyla; family Rhinocerotidae; genus Diceros; species Diceros bicornis. Next base: position 10,332,379 of record NC_080755.1, on the reverse strand, counting down.
ACAGTCGGTTGGTCACTCAGGCTCCTGCAGGGAGAATGGCAGCCCGGGCTGGGGGAGCTTGGCTGTGGTGGTGGGAGGCTGCGTGGGGAGGAGGGGGCCAGGATGACACTTGGGTTTGGGGTGTGAGCAGGTGGGAGGATGAGGCCACTTGCTGATGGGGAGTAGGGGGCCATTTCTGTGGGATTTGTGTGGCATTGTCCCTTGGACCCCAGGGCCCCCTTGCCCTCTCCCCACCTCTGTGCCCAGTGCCCAGCGTGGCCCCTGCCCTCGATGCCCAGCGGTCATCCTTGTCAAGTGGGTGGATGATGGACAGAGTCCTCAGCTTCCATCCCACTCTGCTGCCTCTTCTCTCAGCTCATTTTGTGTTTTTAGCAACATCTATATTGCTCTGACTCAGAAATTGCTACATGTTCATTCCGTTTCCCTGTGGCCAGCAGGACGGAGGCTGCCCAATGATGGAGAGTGCAGATGGCAGAGGAGCGATGGGGACTGCAGGGACTGTCAAGGCAGAAAAAGGGGATCTTTTCCTTCCCTGCTGAGCTATGGGAAACACAGTTTACTGCAAACTGTTCTATGAATACGTGTTATTTTATTTTTATTTATTTATTCATTGTGGTAACATTGGTTTATAACATTATATAAATTTCAGGTGTACATCATATTTCGATTTCTGTATAGAGTACATCGTGTTCACCACCCAAAGACTAGTTACAATCCATCACCACACATGTGCCTGATCGTGCCTTTTACCATCCTCCTTCCCTCCTTCCCCTCTGGTAACCACCAATCCAATCTCTGTCTCTATGCGTTTGTTTGTTGTTTTTATCTTCTACTTATGGGTGAGATCATGGGGTATTTGAATTTCTCCCTCTGACTTATTTTGCTTAGCATAATACCCTCAATGTCCATCCACGTTGTCACAAATGGCTGGATTTCATCGTTTCTTATGGCTGAGTAGTATTCCATTGTGTATATACACCACATCTTCTTTATCATTTCATCCCTTCATGGGCATCTAGGTTGCTTCCAATTCTTGGCTATTGTGAATAACACTGCAATGAACATAAGGGTGCATGTGTCCTTACGCATTTGTGTTTTCATCTTCTATGGATAAATACCCAGCAGTGGAATAGCTGGATCGTATGGTAGTTCTATGCTTGATTTTTTGAGGAATCTCCATACTGTTTTCCATAGTGACTGCACAGTTTGCACTCCCACCAGCAGTGTATGAGAGTTCCCTTCCCTCCACATCCTCTCCAACACTCGTTTCCTGTCTTGTTAGTTATAGCCATTCTGACAGGAGTGAGGTGATAACTCATTGTAGTTTTGATTTGCATTTATTTCCCTGATAGTTAAGGATGTTGAACATCTTTTAATGTGCCTGTTGGCCATCTGTATATCTTCTTTGGAGAAATGTCTGTTCAGGTCTTTTGCCCATTTTTTAATTGGGTTGGTAGTTTTTTTGTTGTTGAGATGCATGAGTTCTTTGTATATTTTGGAGATTAACTCCTTATCAGATATATGGTTTGTAAATATCTTCTCCCAATTGTTAGGTTGTCTTTTCATTTTGTTGATGGTTTCCTTTGCTGTGCAGAAGCTTTTTAGTTTGATGTAGTCCCATTTGCACATTTTTTCTGTTGTTTCCCTTGCCCAGTCAGACATGGTACTTGAAAATATGTTGCTAAGACCGATGTCAAAGAGTGTACTGCCTACATTTTCTTCTAGAAATTTCATGGTTTCAGGTCTTACATTCAAATCTTTAATCCATTTTGAGTTAATTTTTGTGTATGGTGTAAGATAATGGTCTACTTTCATTCCTTTGCGTGTGGCTGTCCAGTTTTCCCAACACCATTTATTGAAGACACTTTCCTTTCTCCATTGTATGTTCTTGGCTCCCTTGTCGAAAATTAGCTGTCCATAGATGTGTGGGTTTATTTCTGGGGGCTCGATTCTGTTCCATTGATCTGTGTATGTGTTTTTGTGCCAGTACCATGCTGTTTTGGTTACTATAGCTTTGTAGTATATTTTGAAATTAGGGAGTGTAACACCTCCAGCTTTGTTCTTTTTTCTCAGGATTCCTTTGGCTATTCTGGGTCTTTTGTTGTTCCATGTAAATTTTAGAATTCTTTGTTCTATTTTTGTGAAAAATGTTATTGGAACTTTGATAGGGATTGCACTGAATCTGTAGATTGCTTTAGGAAGTATGGACATTTTAACTACGTTAATTCTTCCAATGCAAGAGCATGGAATATCTTTCCATTTCTTTGTGTCTTCTTCCATTTCTTTCAACAATGTTTTATAGTTTTCAGTGTACAGGTCTTTCACATCTTTAGTTAAGTTTATTTGTAGGTATTTTGTTCTTTTTGTTGCAATTGTAACCGGGATTGTATTCTTAATTTCTCTTTCTGCTACTTTATTGTTAGCATATAGAAACACAACTGATTTTTGTATGTTGATTTTGCATATCTCTCAACTTTACCATATTCATTTGTTATTTCTAAAAGTTTTTTGGTGGATTCTTTAGTGTTTTCTATATATAAAATCATGTCATCTGCAAATAGTGACAGTTTCACTTCTTCCTTTCCAATTTGGATCCCTTTTATTTCTTTTTCTTGCCTGATTGCTCTGGCTAGGTCTTCCAATACTATGTTAAATAGGAGTGGTGAAAGTAGGCATCCTTGTCTGTTCCTGTTCTTAGGGAGAGAGCTTTCAGTTTTTCACCATTGAGAATGATATTAGCTGTGGGTTTGTCATATATGGCCTTCATTATGTTGAGGTATTTTCCTTCTACACCCATTTTATTCAGAAATTTTATCATAGATGGATGCTGTATCTTGTCAAATGCTTTCTCTGCATCTATTGAGATGATCATGTGACTTTTGTTCTTCATTTTGTTAATGTGGTGCATCACATTGATTGTTTTGCAGATGTTGAACCATCCCTGCATCCCTGGCATAAATCCCACTTGATCATAGTGTATGACCTTTTAAATGTATTGTTGTATTTGATTTGCTAATATTTTGTTGAGGATTTTTGCATCGATGTTCATCAGTCATATTGGCCTGTAATTTTCTTTTTTCGTATTTTCTTTATCTGGTTTTGGTATCAGGGTAATGTTGGCTTTGTAGAATGAGTTAGGAAGCTTCTCCTCCTCTTCAACTTTTTGGAAGAGTTTGAGAAGGATAGGTATTAAGTCTTCTTTGAATGTTTGGTAGAATTCACCAGAGAAGCCGTCTGGTCCAGGGCTTTTATTTTTGGGGAGGTTCTTGATTACTGTTTCGATCTCCTTACTGGTGATTTGTCTATTCAAATTCTCTATTTCTTCCTGATTCAGTTTTGGAAGGTTGTATGATTCTAAGAATTTATTCATTTCTTCTAGATTATCCAATTTGTTGGCATATGGCTTTTAGTAGTATTCTCTTATAATCTTTTGTATTTTTGGGGTGTCTGTTGTAATTTCTCCTCTTTTGTTTCTGATTTTATTTATTTGAGCCTTCTTTCTTTTTTTCTTGGCGAGTCTAGCCAAAGGTTTGTCAATTTTGTTTATCTTTTCAAAGAACCAGCTCTTGGTTTCATTGATTTTTTCTATTTTTGTGGTCTCTATTTCATTTATTTCTGCTCTGATTTTTATTATTTCCCTCCTTCTACTGATTTTGGGCTTTGTTTTTTCTTCTTTTTCCAATTCCTTAAAGTGCACTGTTAGATTGTTTATTTGAGATTTTTCTTGTTCATTGAAGTAGGCCTGTATTGCTTGCTATAAACTTCCCTCTTAGAAGGGCTTTTGCCGTATCCCATAAATTCTGGCATGTCGTATTTTCATTTTCATTTGTCTCCAGGTATTTTTTGACTTTTCCTTTGATTTCTTCATTGACCCAATCGTTGTTCAGTAGCATTTTGTTTAATCTCCACATATTTGTGGGTTTTCCAATTTTCTTCCTGTAGTTGATTTCTAGTTTCATACCATTGTGGTCAGAAAAGATGCTTGGTATTATTTCAATCTTCTTAAATTTATTGAAACTGGTTTTGTGGCCTAATATGTGATCAGTCCTGCAGAATGTCCCATATGCATTTGAAAAGAGTGTGTACTCTTTGGTTTTTGGATGGAATGTTCTGTATATATCTACTAAGTCCAATTGGTCTAGTACGATGGTTAAGGCCGATGTTTCCTCATTGATCTTCTGTTTGGATGTTCTATCCATTGGTGTAAGTGGAGTGTTAAAGTCCCTTACTGTTATTGTGTTACTGTCTATTTCTCCTTTTATGGCTGTTAATAAATGCTTTACATATTTAGGTGCTCCTATGCTGGGTGCATAGATGTTTACAAGTGTTATATTCTCTTTTTGGACAGTTCCCTTTATCACTATGTAGTGCCCTTCTTTGTCTCGTTATAGTTTTTGTCTTTTTTTTTTTTTTTTTGTGAGGAAGATCAGCCCTGAGCTAACATCCGGTGCCAATCCTCCTCTTTTTTGCATGAAGAAGATTGGCCCTGGGCTAACATCCATGCCCATCTTCCTCTACTTTATATGGGATGCTGCCACAGCATGGCCTGACAAGCGGTGCATCAGTGTGTGCCCAGGATCCGAACGTGCGCGCCCAGGATCCGAACGTGTGAACCCTGGGCTGCCGAAGTAGAGCGTGCACTTAATAGCCGCACCACTGGGCTGGCTCCTAGAGTTTTTATTTTAAAGTCTATTTTATCTGATATAAGTATTACTACCTCTTTCTTTTCATTGCCATTTGCATGGAGTATCTTTTTCCATCCTTTCATTTTTAGCTTGTGAATGTCTTTAGGTGTGAAGCGTGTCTCTTGTACTCAGCATATATACGGGTCTTGTTTTTTTATCCAATCAGCCACCCTATGCCTTTTGATTGGAGCATTTATTCCATTGACATTTAAAGTAGCTATTGATAAGTATGTACTTATTGCCATTTTTTAAACTTTTTTTTTGGATGTTTTAGTAGTTCTTCTCTGTTCCTTTCTTCTCTTGCTCTCTTCGTTTGTGGTTTAATGGCTTTCTTTAGTATTATGTTTGGGTTCCTTTCGCTTAGTTTTTTGTGTATTTATTATAGGTTTGTGATTACCATGAGGTTCATATATAATAACCTACGTATATAGCAATCTATATTAAGTTGATGGTCTCTTTAATTTGACCTCTATATGAAAGCTCTACTCTTTTACTACCCTCCTCCCACATTTTATTTTTTGATATCATATCTAACCTCTTTTTTGTGTGTTTGTTCCTATTTGTTGTCTTCTCTTTCCTCCTTGAATAAATCCTTTTAGCATTTCTTGTAGAACTGGTTTCTTGGTGATAAACTCCTTTAATTTTTGCTTGTCTGGGAAACTCTTTATCTCTCCTTCCATTCTGAATGATAACCTTGCCAGGTAGAATATTCTTGGCTATAGGTTTTCTCCTTTTAGCACTTTGAATACATCATGCCACTCTCTTCTAGCCTGTAAGGTTTCTGTTGAAAAGTCAGCTGATAGCTTTATGGGGTTTCCTCTGTATGTGACTTCTTGCTTTCCTCTTGTGGCTTTTAAGATTCTCCTTTATCTTTAATTATGGACATTTTACTTATAATGTGTCTTGGTGTGGACCTCTTTGGGTTTATCTTTTTTGGTGCTCTCTGTGCTTCCTGTACCTGGATGTCTATTTGGTTCCTTAGGTTAGGAAGGTTTTCAGCTATTATTTCTTCAAATAGATTCTCTGCCCCTTTGTCTCTCTCTTCTCCTTCTGGGACACCTATAACATGGATGTTAGTGAGCTTGATGTTGTCCCAGAGGTCCCTTAGACTGTCCTCACTCTTTTTAATTCTTTTTTCTTTTATCTGTTCAGCTTGGGCAATTTCCTCTAGTCTTTTGTCCAGCTTGCGGAGCTGTTCTTCTGTATCCTCTACTCTGCTTTTGAGTACCCCTAGTGAATTTTTCATTTCCAGTATTGTATTCTTCATCTCTAATTGGTTCCTTTTTATATTTTCCATTTCTTTGTTGACGTTCTCACTGAGTTCATCCATTCTTCTCCCAAGATCAGTGAGCATCCTTATGACTCTTTGTTTGAACTCTTTGTCAGGTAGATTGCTCATTTCTGTTTCATTTAGATCTTTTTTTTGGGGGTTTGTCCTCTTCCCTTACTTGGAACATTGAATACATTATATTTTAAATTTACATTGGAAAATCTGACATTCAAAAATGGAGTATGGAAGTATTGGCTTTACTTCTGTGATTTGCCCCAGAGACTCAGCGCCTCTTCTCCTAAGTTCCATGTCATTGTTGAACCTGATCTCTCGATTTGCCATATTTAATAGAGGACTCAGCCCGTCTAGTTTTACTCATTTTCATAGTGGAAAAGCAGACGTCTACAAAGTCAGGAGCTTCTACAAGTCACTGCACAGCGATGTTCCCTTCAGGCTGACTGTCCTACGATACCCGCAGAACCCTGAGTCTGTTAAGTTGCACCTGGGGCATCGCTGCAGCTGCACCCTGAGCCACCCTCTCTGGTCCAGGCCTCCCACCGCTGCCACACTGAGGAGTGTGAGATGAACATGGTGAGCTCACCTTCAGTTCAGTCGGAGAAGTCTTGTGGAATTGAAACTCCCAACTTGGAGAATGTGGTTCAGGCCATCACTTCCATTTCAGGAAACCTGCTCCTGTATAGTAAGGGGTCGAGGTTACTTTTGGCAAAAGAGTTTCCAAAAGATACGTTTTCATTAGCCCTGAGTGAATGGACTGCCCCATCTGTGGGGCCAGCCATGATTGACCATATGGAGAGACACTCTGGGTATAGATGGACTTGGGTTGAAATGCCTGATCCATGCTTTGGGAGGAGTGAGGATATTCCCCTATTCTGTCTAATTTGGGTGACATGAAAAGTCAACTTATTTCACAGTTCTGTATCACCTGGGTTATAGAGGCTGGCCTTGGCTAACCTGAGCAAGAGGGAATCTATTGGAGGTACCTGGGCTTGCAGCCTGGAGGAGGCTGGGCTGGACCTGGGGATGGCCCTGGGTGGCTGCCTGAAAGGAGAACCCTCAATGAGACTCCTAGTCCTGGAATTGTTGGTGAGGGGTCCAGTTCCCGGAGGGAGTGCTCAGGTGGATGTGGGAGCACCACACACCTGCCCCAGGCTGATGCAGGGAGAGGGAGAGACTGACCCTTGGGGCTTCCAGGGGAGGTGACCACCAGGCTATTCTCCCTCTGTGACTACATTTTGGTGGTGGAGATGAGGGCAGAGGTCATTCCCAAGCAGGAAATTGGGGAGAGTGGATAGGGAGGGGAACTATCTCATGTTAGTGCAGTACACCAGCCCATTGTGGACCTGGCCCATTCTCAGCTTGCCCCCCCATCCTGGGCTCCCTCAGGGGGTCCTGGGAAATGACACCTAGGATGAGGACACTAGTAAGAAGGGTCTACCTTGATTTAAGTTTTGAGCAAGCCCAACATCAATACCAACCATCCCAGTAAGTTCATCCCTACCAATTCCCACCAGCATACAGTAAACTTCTCAAATACATTCAACATGCAAAACAGACATTTACTGAGGCACCCATCATGGATTGTCCACTCCTAACCAGAGTTTTGGTCACTATAAAGTTCTCATCCATCCTTAGGACTAAATTCAGCAAACAATGTGTTAGTTGGCATGTGCTCTCGTCACTGCCTGCAGGAGAGAATGCTGTGATGATTTGACTTCCTGCACCATTTGTCCTGTCATTTCCCTGCCGTGTCTGACCAGGCTGAGCAGCTATAGTTCTGGTCAGGCTTAAATTTGCTCCTTCTGGTTTGGGCACATAACTGGGGCTGCACTTGCTAGTCACACTTTCATAGACCCACCACCTGCTAACACACGAGATTTAATAAGATCCAGAGTCTCCTAATAACACCCAAAATATCCAGGATATAATTGAAAAACACTCATCATACCAACGACCAGGAATATGTCATCTTGAATACGCTAGATGGTCAAAAGACCCCCAAAACAACAAGGACACAGATGCTGGGATTATCTGACGAGAATTTTAAAGTAGCCATGATAAAAATGCTTCAACAAGCAATTACAAACATGCTTGAAACAAACAAAAAAAAAAATAGAAAGTCTCAGCAAAGAAGAGAAGATATCAAGAAGAACTAAACTGAGAATTTAGAACTGAAGAAATGCAATATCTAAAATTTTAAAAATGCAATAAATGGGCTCAATAGCAGAATGGAGAAGACCGAGGAAAAAGTCAGTAAACGTGAAGAGAAAAATCAGCTGAAAAAAAGAAAGAACAGAAGCCCAGGTACCTGTGAAACTATAGCAAAAAATCTAACATTTGTGTCATTGGAATCCCAGAATGAGAAAAGAAAAAAGTAGGGATTAAAAAGTATTTGAAGAAAAAATGGCTGATAATCTCCCAAGTTTGGTAAAGGACATAAACCTAAAGATTCAAGAAACTGAGCAAAACCCAAACAGGATAAGCCCACAGAAGTCCCCACCAAGACACATGCTATGGACTGAATTTTGTTCCCCCTAAATATACATGTTGAAGTCCTAACCCTCCATGTGATGGTATTTGGAGGTGGGGCCTTTGGGAGGTAATTAGGTTTAGATGAGGTTGTGGGGTTGGGACCCTTATGATGGGGTTAGTGCCCTTATGAGAAGAGACACCAGATAGCTTACTTGCTCTCTCCCCACCACGTGTGGACACAGTGAGAAGGTGGCCATCTTCAAGCCAGGAAGAGAGAGCTCACCAGAACCTGGCCATGCTGTCACCCTGATCTCAGACTTCCAGCCTCCAGAACTGTGAGAAAATAAATTTCTGTGGTTTAAGCCACCCAGTCTATGGTATTTTGTTATGGCAGCCTGAGAAGACTAAGACCACACCTAATTATCAAACTTCTGAAAACCAAAGACAAAGAAAAAGTCTGGAAAGCAGTGAAAGAGAAATGATGTCTTATCTATAGGGGGGAAAAAACTTGAATAACAGTGGATTTCTCATTAGAAATCATAGAAACCAGAAGTGGTGCAACATTTTTAAGTGCTGAAAGAAAAGCACTGCCAACCCAGAATTCTATATTCAGTGAAAATATCTTTAAAGAAGGAAGAAGAAATCAAGATTCTCAGATGAAGGAAAACTAAGAATTTATCATCATCAGACCTACCCTAAAAGAATGGCTAAAACAAGTTCTTGAGAGGAAAGAAATTAAAAAACAAACAAACAAACAAAAGAATCGTGGAACATCACAAAGGAAGAAAGAACAACAGAAAGAGTGAAAATATGGGTAAACACAATAGACTTTTCTTATCCTCTTGATTTTCCTAAATTACGTTTGATGGTTGAAGAAAAATTTCAATATTTTTGTCTGATAGTGGTTCTCAATATAAGAAAAGGAAATATTGAAGATAATTATATTATAGACAGGGGAGAGTAAGTGGACCTAAGGGGAGGTAAGGTTCCCGGTCATCACTCAAATTGTAAAATGTGGAGACCAGTAGACTGTGATGTTATGTATGTATAACGTCATACTTCGAACAAACACACACAAGAATTCACAAAAACATAAATCAAAATGAAATTCTAAAAAATGTTCTAGTCACCCATAGGAAGGTAAAAAAAAATGGAAAAGAAAAACAGAAAAACAAATTTCTGTTTAGAATATTGATGTAGACATTTATAGAACATTCCACTCAACAACAGCAAGATTCATATTGTTTTCAAGTGTCCACAGAACATATAACAAGATAGGCTGTATCTTGCATCATAAAACAAACCTCAACAAATTTAAGAGAATTGAAATCATACAGAGTATGTTCTCCAACCACAATGGAATCATACTAAAAAATAATAGAAAGATTACCAAAAAAATCTCCAAACACCTGGAAACTAAACAGACTTCTATATAAGCCATGGGTCAAAAGCAAGTCACAAGGAAATTAAAACCATTGAACTAAATTATAATGAAATACACATATTAAAATTTGTGGGACACAGTTAATGTAGCACTGAGAGACAAATTCACAGCATTAAATGCTGACATTAAAAAAGAGGAAAAGTCTCAAATCAATCATCTAAACTTGCACCTTAAGAAACTAGAAAAAAGAAGAGCAAAATAAACCCAAGGCAAGTAGAAAGAAGGAAACAATAAAAATGAGAGCAGAAATCAAGGAAATTGAAAAAAGAAAATAGAGAAAATCAATGAAATAGCAATCAATAAAACGACAAACCTCTAGTAAATTTGATAAAGAGAAGACACAAATTATCAATATCAGGGATGAAACAGGGAATATAAGCCCAGACTCCACAGACATCAAAAGAATAATAAGAGAATACTCTACCTACACAAATTGACACCTTAGGTGAAATGTACCAATTTCTCAAAAACCATATATTACACATCCGCCATTTGAAATAGGCAATTTGAATACCGCTATAACTATCAAAGAAATTGAATTTATAATTTTAAATTTCCCAAAAAAAGGCAACTCCAGGCCTATTAACAACAATTTTACATAACATTTTCCAGAAGATAGAGAACAAGGGAGCACTCCCCAACTTATTTTATGTAGCCAGTATTACCCTGATACTCAACTTGACAAAGTTAGTATAGAAAAAGAAAACTATAAACTAATATCCCTCATGAATAGAGATGTCAAAAATCCATAATAAAACATCAAATAGAATTCAGCACTATATAAAAAGAATCATACACTATGACCAAGTAAGATGTATTCTAGAGATGCAAGACAGTTTCAATACTTGAAAATCAATCAATATAATCCACCATAAGCCAGGCCTGGTGGTCTAGTGGTTAAAATTCGGTGCTCTCACCGCCATGCCCTGGGTTTGTTTCCCGGTCAGGGAACCACACGACCCATCTGTCAGTTGTCATACTGTGGTAGCTGCGTGTTGCTGTGATGCTGAAAGCTATGCCATCGAGATTTCACATACCAGTGGGGTCACCCACGGGGGACAGGTTTCAGTGGAGCTTCTAGACTAAGATGGACCTGCTCACCCACTTCCAAAAAAAATCGCCACAAAACTCTACAAATAGCAGCAGAGGGTTGTCTGACATAGTGCCGGAAGGTGAGAAAATGGCACAAAAAGATTGGGCAGGATTCTGCTTTGCTGTACATGGGGTTGCTAGGAGTCAGAATCGACTCCAGGGCACTAACAACAAAATCCACTATATCAACAGGCTAAAAAGGAAATCATACGAGCACATCAGTCGATGCAGAAAGAGCGTTTGACAAAATTCAACACCCATTCATGACAAACAAACTCTCACAAAAAAATCAAAATAAATGCGAGAATTACACAACTTGATAGAGAGCATCTACAAAAAACCTCCAGCTAACCTTATACTGAATGGTGAAAGACTGAATGATTTTCTCCTAAGATCAAGAACAAGGCAAGGATGTCTTGTCTCAGCACTCTTGTTCAACATAGTACTGGAAGTTCTAGACAGTGCAATAAGGCAAGGAAGGGGGCGGGGCATACAGACTGGAAAGGGAAAAGCAAAACTGTCCCTATTTGTAGATAGTATGATTGTCTATGGAGAAAATTGCAGTGAACCTACAAACAAACAAAACAAAAAAGAAACCGCTTTAGAACTAATATGTGAGTTCAAAAAGGTTTCAGGATACAAGATAAGCATACAAAATCAATTTTATACACCAGCAGTGAACACATGGAAATCAAAAATTTTAAATATACCATTTATAATCATTATAACAGATACAAATCTAAAAAACATGTACAAGACTTATATGCTGAAGTCTACACAGCACTGATGAAAGAAATCAAAGAACTAAATGAATGGAGAGACATACCATGCTCATGGATTGGAAGATGCAACACAGTAAAGATGTCAAGTCTCCTCAGAGATATGCTGGTTAACACAACTCCTATAGAAATCTCAGAAAGGTTTCTTTCATAGACATAGACAAGATTATTCTAGAGTTTATATGGCAATGCAAAGGAACTAGGACAGCTGTAACAATTTTGAAAAGGAATAAGATGGGAGGAATCAGTATATTCCATCTCAAGACTGTGGAGGAAAAGACACAGGATAAATGGACCGGAAGAGAGGACCCAGCGATAGATCTACACTAGTACAACTCACTGATTTTTGACCAAGGTGAAAAGTCAATTTAATGGAGAAGGATAGTCTTTTCAGCAAATGGTGCCAGAGCAATTGGACATCCATAGGCAAAAAACAAAAAACAAAACAAATGAACAAAAATACCTTGACCTAAACTTCATCCTTTATACGAAAATGAACTCAAATTGATCACAGCATAGATTTAAAAGTAAAAGGCAGAACTATAAAACTTTTAGAAGGAAGCATAGGAGAAAATCTTCAGGACCTAGAGCTTGGTGAAGAATTCTCAGACATGACACTAAAACACAATCCATAAAATAAAATGACAAATTGAACTTTATCAAAATCAAAAACTTTTGCTCTATTAAAGATCTTATTAGGAGGATGAAAAGACAAGATACAGACTAGGAGAAGATATTTGCAAACCACATATCTGACAAAGGACTTGTATCTAGAATATATGAGGAACTCTCAAAACTCAACAGTAAAAAACCAAACGATCCAAATGGAAAATAGACAAAAAGACATGAATAGATACTTCATCAACGAGAATATACAGACGGCAAATAGGCACATGAAAAGATGTTCCACATCACTCACCATTAGAGAAATTTGAATGAAAACCTGAATGAGATATCACTACCCACCTATTAGAACAGCTGGTTAAAATGAAAATAGTGACAACATCGAATGTTGGCAAGAATGCGGATCTCTCATACGTGCTGGTGAGGACGTACATGGTACAGCCACTCTGGTAAGACAGTTTGATAGGTTCTTAAAAAGCTAAACAGAAACGTACCATACAACCCAGCAGTCATGTTCCTGGATTACCATCCCAGAGAATGAAAACTTAAGTTCCCACAAAAACCTGGGCACAAATGTTCACTGCAGGTTGATTCGTGATAGCCAAAAAACTGGAAACACCCAAAATGTCCTTCAAAAGGTGAATGGATGAACAAAACGTGGTATGTTTACACTATGGAATCCTACTCAGCAATAAAAAAGAATCATCAAACATACAACTTGGATGGATCTCAGAGGCATGATGCTGAGTGAAAGGAAAAACCCAGCCAATCTCAAAATGTCGCAGCTGTGATTCTATCCATGCAACATTCTCAAATTGAGAAAACTCCCAAGATGGAGAACAGATTGGTGGCTGCCACAGGCAGGAATGGTGGATGCAGGGGTGGGCAGCACGAGGGAGATCTTTGTGCTGATGGAGCAGTTCCACACCTGGATTGTGCTGCTGGTCACCAGCATGCACACATGATAAAATGACAGAACCAGACACGCCCATTGTGCCCATGTCGGTTTCCTGGTGTATTGTTCACAGTGATGTAAGATGTCACCACTGGGGCAAAATGGGTGAAGGGTACCTGGGGCCTTTCTGTACTATCTGTGGCTTCCTGTGAATCTATAAATATTTATATTTATATATATGTATATTACTAATCCCATATTTGTGACACATCACAGAATACCTCCCTAAAGCCAGCCATCCCATTCCAGGTCCCTGGAGCTCGAAGCTTCCCTGCAGACCAGGGCCCTGACCTGTGGGTGCCGAGCAGCCGTGGATGAGACAGGAGGGGTCTGCGGAATGCAGGTGCTGGGCTGCGGCAGCCTGTGACAGAGGAGGGCAGAGAAGGCCGGGCGTGGGGCAGAGGCAGCACCAGAGTGCTCTCCTCCCCTGATGTTCTGCCTTCAGGAAGGAAGGGCCAGGACAAGGAGCCAGCTCACAGTGGACCTTCCCTCCCTGGGACTCCATCAGTCCCCTGCCCCTGACACCCCCTCCCCAACTCCTGCCATCTCGTGCCTCTTGCTCACCCCACTCCATTCCTGCGTCACCCGCATTTTACAGATGAAGGAACTGGGGGCTGGGAAGGGGTGAGCAGCTCTGGACCACACCCCCAAACTTGAGTCCTGGCCCCTCTGGCCTCCAGGAGGCTGCTGTGTTCGGGGACCTGGGATGGGGGTGAGCCACATCTGAGCAGCTAAACAGAGGAGGTTCCCAGTGTTGGGACCACACAAGTACCCGCTGACCTCTGCCCCTCAGTGCAGGAGACCTGGGGTCCCCAGGTGACAGAAACCGAGTGTGAAATGCTGCCTCTGCTGTGGGAGGGCCGGCCCAGGGGTCCAGGCTCCACACAGTGTCCACCCCACGGGAGACCTTCACCAAATGCCCGTCTTCAAACCGCACCTCCTCCCGGTCCTCACCGTACGACACGACATTTTCCACATTAACACCAGCTCTGAGCAGAGGAGGTTCCCAGCGCTGCTCAGCTCCCAGGTACCTGGACTCCACCGCCCTCCCCCTGGCCGCTGAAACCAGCAGCCCTGGAAATGGCTCAGACACCGTCCCAGACCCCCTTGAGCTCACTTTCCCCCAGGCCCAGCCTTCCGGATGACTCTCGTCCCTTCAGGCCCGGCTGCTAGGAGCGCGTGTGCCTCCAGCACCGCCCTGGGCCACGGCTCCAGGCTCTCCACCTCCACCTCACCTGAGCCTCAGGCGGCCGCTCACTGGGGTCCGCACCTCACCTGAGCTCCAGCCACAGTCCCTGAGCTGAGGGTCATCACCCGGGAGGGGCGAGCCCGGAACCTCGGCCTCCTCCTCCCTCCCCGCCCCCAGCATCCAATTCATCCCCGATTCTCAGCTCTGCCTCTCGGAGGGGCCCCCTCCCTCCGCGTCCACGGACACCCTCCCGTCTCCCGCCGCACCTGCGCCCCCCTCCATCCCGCCCGGGAGCAGCAGAGCGCACCCCCGTCTCCCCCCATCCTGCGGGGCCTCCGCGGCTCCGAGCACGCAGCCCGCACCCCGGCGCCCCCTCCAGTCTCTCCTCTGCGGCCCCCCCCCCCAGGGACAGGGCCTGCGGCCCACCCCCGGCCTCTCTCCCCCCGCTCCCCGCACGTCTGCTCATCAAAGGCCCGCAGCAGACAGGAGCCCGCGGGGGAGAAGCGCCTGCTCCGCGCCGGAGTTCGGAGCCACAACGCCGGGGTCCAAGCCCACGTCCGCCACCAGCTGGCTGGGAGGTCCCGGGCGGAAGTGGTCTCGGCAGAAACCCGGGCGCGGACACCGCTCTGCTTCCCTTCCCGTCAGGACGGCGCCCCCTCAGCCGGCTTGAGTTTCGGAGGAGTCACCAGGGTGAGAAGTTGACGGGGCGGGCGGGCTGTCCTCAGTGTCCCCTCCCTGTGGTTCCCGACACCTTCTCAGAGCGGGGGGACCCCTGCCCCCTCAGGCTCTGCTCTCAGGGTCGGATTAGACGCCGGCCCTGTCGGGACGACCAGCTGGAGACCGTGAGGACTCGCGTGGCGGGGCGGTGACGTGACCCCGGGCTGCACATCACAGCCACCCGGGACGCTTCCGCCTTTCCACACAGTTATTCAGCCTCACGGCCATCGTGAGCTCGCCCACCTCTCGGGGAGGGACCCACATCCCACCCCAGCTCCCTTTCTACGCCCTCCTGGGGTGGGCTGCGTGTCTGGGGGACTCACTTGCTCTGTGTTGAGCTGGAGTTGGGGGCTCGCAATTGACCGGTGTCCAAGAGACTCATCCGCCCTGTACTGAGGTGGGTGGGATGTCTCCGGTTCAGCTGGGGCTCCGGGGAACTGTGCGGAACCCGGCTGCGATGCTGCGGGTCTGGGAGGGGCCAAAGGTGGACCGAACACGAAGATGGAGCGCAGGGTGTGGCGAGAGGCCCTGGCAGGACGAGTGGGCAGGGCGCACGCTACCATCTGGGGTGGGGAATGCGGCGTAGTACACTGTGAGAACACGAAGAGCTTAGGGGGAAGCTAAGCCCGGCAGGCACCCCGGCTTTTGTAACCGCCCGGTGCGTCACAATGCCCCCCTCCTGATGTCTCAGCGGCGCCCCTGGCCAATCGCCAAGCAGCTCTCAGCTCGGTCTTGCCGGGGCGGCCCATCACCAGGCAGCTCCGCCGGCAAATCTCCAGGCGGAGTCACTGACCCGATGGCATCCCCCATTCCCTTGCCCCTTGCAGCGCCTGGCTCTCTCACCTTCATCTCAAAGCAACTGGATGTGGGGGCGGTGACCCACCCACGCGGGGCAGCCCAACCCAGTGCTCCCAGGACGCCTGGGGAATCTGAGAGCGGGCAGCGGACGGGCTGTTCCTCACTTGGCGGGTCCTCCCTGGAGCCCCGCCCGTCACTAAAGCTCCGCCCAAGGGTTTCCATGGTGACCCTAGGCGCACCTGGATCCTGACGCTGCAACTGCTCCCTTAGCTGCGGCAGCTTCTCATCTAATAGCCGGTTCTGAGGGCGGACCTCAGGGAAAGGGAGATCTATGCAGGGTGGGCGGGCTGCAGGCGGGCTGGGGCAACGACAGAGGAGGGAGACTCCAAGAAGAGGAAGGCCTCACACCAAGGGCCCAGGGCAACAGAGGGAGTAGGCTGCTCCTCCGAGAACGGGGACATACCTTCCTGGACAGAACCCCATCGCCCCTCCTGTGCAGTCGTCTGCCCCTTCCCCATGGCTGTGGTCATCATTGAAGACTTTAGCCCTGCTCGCTGCTGGCACCACCAGACCCCTGTCGTCATTTTCAGTGACTTCTACATCCAACGACAATCCATTATCTACACCTGGACTTCTGGTCCTTGATCTCTCCGCCTCCTGTTGCAAACATTGTTGGTACTTTCCCCAGCAGTCATTTCTTCTACACTGAATGACGGTAATACTAATAAATAAAATGTAAATTGTTGTGGTCTCCTGATGCAATGGGCTCAGAGCAAGTGGCCCATTCCCAGGGAATGAATCACGACTGGAGGAAATCAGTCAGGGTCCTCTCCTTCCTCTTTGCTGGGACCGGTTGGGGACGCGGAGGGCATTTGACCCAGTTCTGGCCAATAGGGCATGAGACGATGCCTCTGGAGGATGTAGGTGGTGTTTGGGGACGTTTTATCTCCTTAACTAAAGAAAGGCAGGTGCTAGGACTTGATCATCGCTCTCTGCCTTTGACCTGGTGGGGTGAGTATGTGATGTTGGCAGCTGCAGCAGCCAAAGTGAGACCGTGAGGAAAGAGGTAAAGAGAATCCCAGAGGAGCTGATGCAAAGGCCAGCCCTTGCTGACGGGATGAATCCATCAACCCTGGAGTCTCCTGACTCTGGACTCCTTGTGGGTGAGATCATAGCCACCTGCGTTGAAGCCACTTTGGGCCAGAAATTCTGTTACATGAAGCTGAGGCAACCTAGCTGATCCATTTCATCCCCAGGGTAATCTAAATATCTTATCTAAATATTTCTTGTGCCAATCCCACTTTCTAACTACCAAGATTTGTATTTATCCTGATGAGATACAGGCCACTGTAGGTCAAAGTCATATCTCATTCGGTTGTGTCCTCCAGTGTCCTAGCATCTTGCTTACCTCATAGTCAGTGCTAAACATGTGTAATGAATAAAAGTGTGTAATGAATAGTTTACAGCCTGGACCATCAACAGAGTACAGCCCTTCACCCAGACCAGTATCTTTACCAATGTAAAACAAGACAAAACAAGCAAAAAAACAGAGAGAGATGGAGAACCTGAATGACCCAGTGTACTCCTTGTGGTCACTGCTGTGAAAGCGAGAGGACAAGTCTAGGCCTGGCCCAGAGGAGGAGAATCCTGAAGATGAAGGGCCCTTGTTCCCCCCAGTCTGTGCCTGGAGAGAACCTTCCTACAGACCAGGAATTCATCTGCAAACTCTCAGAGGATTTGTCGTGGGATAAGCCAGGAGGGCGTTGGCCGTTGTTCAGCAGCTCCTGTCCTCTCAGCGCACACACCCTCTCCTTCTTCTTCCTTACAGAGCCACGCACCCGTCCTAAGAAGACCACGCTCTTGGCTCCCTGGAGCCCTGGTGTGGTCATGTGACTAAGTTTTGAGTAGAAGGGCCGTGTGGGATTTCTGAGGAGGGTCTGGAAGTGAGATGGCATCCTTTGCTGCCATCTCTTTTTCCTCCTGCAGACATGTATGGAGTGCACACGTGATGGCCGGACCCCCTCAGGTGGCACCTCAAGGATGAAAGCCACGGGAGGGGGATGGAGCAGAAAGATGGAGACAGGGCCCTAATCTTGGCACAGGGAATCCAGACTTCTTTACACGAGAGAGAAGAACTTCACGTTCTTTTTTCCCAGTCACTGTTATGTTGACTTTGTTATATGCAGATGCACTGACCCCCAACTATCCAGGGCTCCTTCCCCACTCCATGGCTCTCTAGGGGAGGGGTCTGCTAGGCCTGTATCTCCCGATTAGCTGCGGTGGTCCCAGGAATGGGGCTCCTCACCTGTCCACGCTCACAACCCTAAAGCCCCCTCCTCTGCGGCTGCAGCAACTTTTTTCCAGTTTCCATAACTGGCCCATCTCCTTCGCGCCCCTGGGCCTCTGCACGTGCTCCTCCCTCACCCTGGAGTGTCGGCCACCTGGCTAGTCCTGTCCATCATCCACTCTCGGTCATCTCCTCCAGGGTGCCCTCCTGGCCTCCCACTAGCTCAGACCCCCTGACTTCTTCTTCACTGTCCTATCACCATTGTAATCACATATGTGTTTGTGGGTCCATCTGAAAAATGTCTCCCTCCCCCGTGACACTGAGCAACGTGAAAGCAGGCAGCCCCATTGTGTTCCCCTCTGTATCCCCAGTCTGAGCATGGCCCTCACACAGGGAAGGTGCTCACACATGCCAAGTCGTGGTCTCATGAGCCTTCATGTTTCTGCTTCTGTGAGGTCAAGATGCTCCTGTCAGCACAGGCAGGGCCTAGCAAGGCCGTTGGCCTCAGACAGAAGGCCCTAGCACTGATTCTCTGCCTGACCCCTTTCTCACTATTTAATTTCAGGCAGGTGACCACTGCGACCCTGAAATTGGGCATGACAGAGACCCAGTCCCCAGGGCCGTGGGGAGAACCCCATGAAGAGCACAGGAAAATGCTGGGCTCCCTGCCTGCCACGGGCCCCCTCCTGCCCATCACAGCCCCAAGGTGGACACACAAGCAACTCTGCATTCCCTTTGCCCAGGTCCTTGCTAGCTGAGGACATTCTTCCACTTTCCATCCTTGGAGGTGGCTGATGAAAGAGGTCGTGGGGCAGTCCACCAGCCTGTCCAGTGTCCAGTGATGGCTCGGGAGATGCACAATGACTGCACCCCACCTTCCTGACTGCTGGCTGGAGACGCCGTCCCCTTCTCCAGAAGACACAGGCTGGAGAACCTGTGGGGCTGGACCCTGGATGGGTGAGGTTATTCGGGGAGGCTGCATGTGGGGCAGTTAGGGTAGGTGCGGAGAGCTTGAGGTGGCAGAGATGACTGAGGGCCCCCAGGGAGGATGGCACAGCAAGAAAGAAGTTCCCGAGTGGGAGAGACTGTGGGCCCAGTCTGAGGAGATGCAGACCCAGGGGCCCGTGAGGGGTCTGAGCTCTGCCCCAGTTGGCTCAACCACAACCAGGCGGTGGGTGGGGGAGACATCAGGGATTGGTAGGTGGTCTCTAGATGCTGCTGGTGTGGGTGGATCCTAGGAGAGAGACTGAGTTAACTGGGCAGCACTGGAGGGGTTGAGGTGAGGGCCCTGGGGTTCAGCTGGGACTGGCCAAAAGACAGAAGAGGGGCGGCCTCGAGGGCCAATCATGCGAGGGCGTAGGCGGGGCTCTCCTGGTATTACAGGCCTTTCTATGCCCGGCCCAGTAAAGACTCCTGCTGATCTTACAAGTCTCAGCGCAGACAGCCTTTCTCCCTGTTCTCCGAATCCCGTACATTCCAAGCAGGTCAATACGGTCCTGCTTAGACCCCACTCAGGGCCTCGGGGGTCAAGTCACCACATTCTCTCCACCACTGCCACTCCCTGGCTATGTGGGGAGAGGTCTGGTCATAATCTCCATTTTCCTTCAACCCTCCCTCACCCTGCCACCCACCCAAGGGGAAAACATCATAATCTCCATTGTGCACAAACCTCCATGTGGTGGCGTTGTCATAACCTACATTTTCCATCAACCATTTCACCCTCCCAACCCCCATGGGGAAGAGTTTAATCTCCATTTTCCATCAACCTACTTTTCTCTTCCAACCAACCACAAAGAAGGCACTGTCAAATATTATAATCCGTCTGTTGTTGACCAAAACTTTGTTATGTGGCACATGACTGAACCGTGTTTCTGGCCAAGTGGAGCATTTACAGGGACACGAAAGTTATCTAAGTTTTGATTTGCTGATGGGGCACCCTGGGCAGGAGCAGCTCCATCTTCAGCCTAGAAATTTATTTCAGCACCTGGAACCCCACAGGAAAGGCATTCTGGGAAGCACGGATCCAGTGTGGATAAGTTGACAAGGTACAAAGTCACTAGAGAGCCCATCCCTGCTGGCAAGGAAAAGGACTGAAGGAAGCTAATATTTATTGAGTACATTTTGGGCCTGGTACTGTACTAAACATTGAACTCATTGATAATTTATACCCTAGTAGGGAGCTGACCAGACCACGTGTCAGAAAGCAATGGAATAGGGTGGGGCTGCAGCAGTCGGTTACACCCAGCTGCTGGTCACTGCAGCAGAGAGAGCCCCAAAGCTCAGGAAGGTGTCAGGGAGCCTTGTGATGCTCTGCAGAGCTGTGGGCTATTTTTGGGGCCACCTGGGGACCAGACGAGGCAGAAGCTGTGAACTGCTTTGGTCTTAACAGACTGAGGAAACTTTACTATTCCTTAATATTTGTAAATGATTTGAAAATAATTAGTCATTGGTGAGGAATTGTTCTATCATTTTTGTTAACTGATGTATAGATACCATACATAAATGTGTCTGGAGGGATAATCTTTGACGTAATCATCACCTACATTTTTTTCTTGCTATATTTTTCCTTTTCCTTTAACTGCTTCCCTTCAAGGAGAGAGAGCAGATACTGTTTTGTTTTTTTTTTTTCTCAAGGAAACTATTGCAGCAAAGTTGAAAGCAGAAGTTACCTGCAAAATACTTTCCCTTCCAGCTTTTGTGATTTTAAACCCACACCGATAGAAGGAAGAGCGAGGTTTGTGGGTCCTGGAGGAGTGGGGGCAGCCGGATCCCAGAGAGGGTACATGTGTGTAGATAGGAATATGGCCAACCTCACAACAGATCCCATGAGGTAGGAATTATTATATCCAGGTTACAGACTGAACACTGTACAGTACAATGGTGCAGAGTAATATGATGAAGTGTGCCCATGACATCGTTTAGGCATATGAGACAGATGCCTCTCTCTGGAACTGAGCTCATCCATGGATTCTGGTCCTATATATTTATCCAGACTGGAGCTCTCACTTCCCTGGCAGAATTACCCTCAACACAAGCTTCTCTCACTTCCTCTTCTCCATTTCTTCTTTAAATTAAAAGGTATGAAGAGTAGGATGGATTGTTTTTTTTTGGATAGTTTAAGTTTATCTAAATGTTATGCATGAGGTCCAAATAACAGAACGATATTCTCTGATTCACATTCATCTTGTGGTCAATTGGGGCCCTCAGAATCTTTTTTTTTCAACATTTGCACATGTTTACCCTTTCTATTTTTGTCTCCTTAGATGACTGGCCTTCTTCAATGGGCTAAGTATGGTTGGGATAATCCACACTAGGCAAACTGTAATGGATTTATACTGAGAAAGAATTTTTCACATGTCCCACTGTTTAAAACAAATTTCAGTTAATTTCCACCCAATTTAGTGATATTTTACCTCAATATTATTTACTTGTCTATCCCAATACAAGGTTACATTTATTCCCCAATTATCTCTTGATCCCTTAGTGAGTGTCAGGCACAGTTCTGTGTGTTGGGGATACACATTCTCCGTTATTCTGAGCAGAACTAAGTCCTGTTCTCTTGGGCTTCAGTCTGGGCCCTTGGAGTGAATGCAATAGATTATTAATGGTCAGGGTAGAGCTGACATATAATTGTGTTGAATTTTACAGAGAGAAAACATATGTCTAAATGCCTCCAACTCTCCCATTGCTGTAATAAGTGTGTGTGTGTGTGTGTGTGTGTGTGTGTGTTTGCAGGGGTGTGGGAGGGAACAGCTAAAATGGAAAACAAACACGGGGAGGACAGAGTGGTGAATGCAGGGATAGGTTCCTCCCATAGCTATTTTCTAGAAATAGAAATAGGGATCCTCAGTTTCTAGTTGCAAATTAGGGAAGACAGTAAGAAAAGGAAATGCAAGATTAACTAAGATTCATCATAAACAGTAAAATTGAGGTTAAGATTTTAAAATTCAGCTCTCAATTTATGAGTTAAATTATACACAAGGAAATGATATACGACTGAAATAGAAGAACAAATTGTTTCATGTTCTTGGAAGAAACATTTTCTTCCTCACTGTCCCTGGGCAGTTTCTGGTTTAGAAGGAAAAAGCCATTTCTTTCCACCCCAAGAGGGCAAGAGCACAGTTTGTCCAACCCCATCGCATGTGAGCTGCGATTAGTGTGGTATGCATTCATGTACATTCGAAATAAGCACATAAATATATGCTTGTCAGATTCAGATAACCTGTATTAAGCACTTATCAGCTCACTGACCATTTAAAAAAGTTTACCCCCCAGCCAGATTCAAAGTTGCCCCATTAGTCTAAATGCTCCTCCATTAGCCTGGAACCTGGGCATTCTAGAACCGCACCTGCACAGTGCCTGGCTTAGAGCAGATGGTGTCTGTTCTTGCTGGGCTGAACTGAACTTAACTGGATGGCAAAGCTGCTGTAGGTAGGTGGCAGTATGGTTCAACTCCCGGCTTTATATGGCGCCAGTTAGGAATTTCAAACCCATCTCTTTGTGGGCTGGGGACAAGCTACTAAACCTTGCACGGCCTCAACTTGCTCATCTGTAAAATGAGGAAGTAATAGCTGCCACAGTTATTATAACGATTAAATAAGACAGTCTGTTAAGTACTTAGTACCTGGCTTGGCATATCGCTCTCAATAAACGTTAGTTATTCTATTACATATGAGCATCGATCAAATTCTACGTAGCAATTACTGTGATATTTGAAGAGAGCTGAGGGCTCTTTAGAGGAGGCTGAATTATGCCAACATTTCACTAACTAAAAAGTTACTGACGAATTAATCATAGATTTCAAAAGATTCTTGTCTCTGATATTATGGAAGTATGAGCTGGTCAACTTTTGGGGGGAGAGGTTTTAAATTGTTACCCCTTTAATTAGCCGCACCTCTGTTAGGCCCTGCCTGAAACCCCAGGTTAGTATATTTTGGTATTACTGCAGGGGGGTTAGTTTTGGCAGAGCGGAATTGTCTAATTTGGGTGACTGTAATAAAATTGGGTTAAAATGCTACGGCAGTAACCAAACTCCTATCAAACATAGGTTGGCTGATGGCAATGCTAGTACTTCTGCAGAACACAATGCATATTGTCTGCACTCAAGTGGAGTTCAAGTCCGAAACGGCCTCCAGAGGAGGAAAGACGTAGGTCCTTCAAGGAGAAAGGATCGTAGCGGGAAAAACCCCTCTGACCTTCCAGTCTGGAACCATTTCCCTTATAGAGGGCGGGGATCCTAAGGGGGTGACCACGTGGGGTCAGGAGGAGCCCCGCGGGGCTGGCTCACTGAGGATTCATCCGTCCCACTAAGTGTCCTGCAGCCCTACTGTGTGTCCTGGGCTTGTGCCCGAAGGCCCGCTGCCCGTTGGGCGCAAGCAGCCCGCGAGGTTAGTGGTACACTGAACAAGCCGGCTTCTCCTGGCGCCCCAGCCTGACGTTTCTCGGCACTTGGAGTTCCCTGTCCGGCCGGCGGTGGGCGCGCGCCCTGCGAGGCCGAGCCCGCTGCCATGTGCACAGCCGGCCGGCCCCGCGGAGCCCTGGGGTCCCACGGCCTCCGCGCCCGCACCACCCCAGCTCCGTGCCCGCAGCCTGCAGAGGTCGGTGCGGCCTGTGCGCGCGGGGTCGGGGCCGGCTCACCCCTCAGCCAGCAGGGTGGCACCCCCGCCCCCGCGGCCTGGCCTCAGGCCGGGTCTCCGCCGCGGAGGGGGATGGGGAGGGAGGAGAGACTGGAGGAGTTGGAGACAGAGACAGCCTCGGCGAGCACAGTTACGGCTGGAGACAGGCGGCGGCGGCGGCGGGACACTCCCCCCACTCCGGCGACGGGAGGCAGGACGCCTCCCTCGGCGGCCGCAGCACCCTCTCCCCGCTTTCCCCCGCCCGGAGGCTGCGGGCCAAGCCGGCGGGCCCGGCGGCCGAGTGCAGCTGGCCCTGCCCAGCCCGCGCGCCTCCGCGGCCGGCCGGGGATCCCCTGCGAGCCGGGGAGGAGCCGCCGCCGCCGCCGCCAGACAGGCTGCGAGTCCCTGGGAAAGTGAAAGGGGGGCGGGGAGCGCGGGGGAGGCCCGAGTGTAAGATCCTCGGCTCTTAAAGAGACCCGGCGCGCGGCGCCGCGGTCCCCGCCGACCCGCTGCGTGGCCCCCGCCGCGGCGGCCCCGCACCCCGCGCCCCTCCCCCGCGGCCGGCAGGACTAGGTGGCCGGCGAGCCGCACTGCGGGCGGTCCCCGCCTCCGCTCCACAGGGGCGGCCGCAGGTGAGTGCGGACCCGAGGTGGTTGCTGTGGTCCCGGCGTCTGGCTCAAGTTCAGCGTTGCGCTGGGGCCGGGGGAGGGGGGAGGCGGGGGACGCGGGGACAGGACGCTCCGGGAACGGGACGTCCGCGAGTCTACGCCGTCGGCGGGGGCCAGAGGGAGCGGCCCGACACTGTGCTCCTTCCCCACCCCGGCGAGTCCCTTGGAGACGAGTGCGCGAGGTCTGTGAGGCGGTGTAGCCACTGGGCAAGACGGGCGTCCGGGGGCGCACACCCGGGGGCGGGTGTGGGGAGGGCGACCCCGCAGCCCCGAACCGCGGTCCCGCCGCCTTTGCGGGTATGCTCTGCCGGAGGAACATTGCCGACCCCTACCCCGTTTTCTATTTCCCAGTGCCTCGGCGCGGGTTGTCCCGAGGTTGCAGGACTTGATTCTGCACCGCCGGGAGGCTGGGGTGACCGTGGTGGTGGCTGCCCAAACTGAGGTCTCCGTTCCCTTGGGCCTTTCGGCGAACCACTGCAGGCGGGGGGACTGGAGGTCAGCGGGAAGCGGGAAGATTGTGCAGGACCTTGCCGGGGAGTTTGCGGGATGGAAAGGGGGCGGGAGCGGGCAGTACCCTGTACCCTGCGCTCTGCAGCCGGGCACTCCGCCGCCTCGCGCCTCCGCGCCCCCGCACCCCGCATCCTGCTCCCCGCGCCCTCCGGCCCCTCGGACCCGCCTCACCAAGCGTCTGCCCGGGTCCCCCCGCGCGCGTTGACGTCGGTCGCGGGGCCGCCCGGAGCTCCCGGCGTTGGCTGGGAAGTCGATTGTCTCGGGCGGCTGCTATTACACTTAGGCTGGGTCTCCGAGCCCCGGAGGAAGCAGGCGTGTGTTGAATTTCTCTTTGACCCTCATGGAGGAATAAACAGGAAGCGACGAGCACCCAGCTTGGGCCCGGCACTTGCCTTTGTTGTGGGGTCTGCTCTGTACGGCGGTGAGGAGGCTTCCCCGGGACCCCTGCCCGGTGCGCCGCCTGGCTTGGGGCTGGGGGCGCGCTCTGTAAGTAAGCTGCCGGAAGACAGTGGGTTCAGGTTAATTCGCTATGGTGGCGGAAAAGGCATTTGCTTGTTTTTAAACTTTTTTTTTTTTTTAATTGGAAAAGGAAGAGACTTCCCAGTGAGGCAGAGATTTTCAGGACGACGACATGGATGCGTGGTGGGTGGGTGGCACCTGGAAAAGGCGCATCGGATAGTGCCCTGGTTCTCGGGTTAGCTGGCGGGTCACCGCGCCGCGGGTCAGGACGGCGAGAAACTCTTTAAAGCAAGCAGGGCTTCCTCGCTCCCGCCCAGGCGTAGGAATGATTGCTGAGTGGTAGTGGCCACATAAACTAGCTTAATTTTTATTTTCCCCAAAGAGTCTCTTAATTAGCTGGAACTGGATAATTTTGATTTGCTTCTTTTCTCTTCCTCTGTGTCGCATCTATTCCCTTTTCTTTCTGTCTTCTTTCTAATTATTTTGGCAACTTCTCATCCCTGGACCCCTCACTTATGTTTCAGTGCTGCTTTCTAAATGTTAATTACGATTGTGATAAATATTTATTGATGACCTACTATGTGCTAGGCATAGTGGGGTGTGAGGTGAGATAAGCTGTACAAATGTTGATTCTGAGAGCTACTGTTAGTAAGTCTCTTGCAGTAGCAGTGAGTGGGTAGAGATGGTGAGCAACCTTGGCTCTTAAAAATGTATAGATCCTGTGGCTGGCATGGAGGTTGGTGCCTTCCCTCAGGGCTAGGGCTAGGAAACTTCCCTTTAAAATGGCCCTATCCGCTTGTTTGGTTAGCCAAGAAAGATATTCTCCCTGGAGCTTCAGGACTGATTACTGAGTTACAGGAAAGGTTCTGTAGAGTCTGCACTGAGAAACTGCCATTGCATCGTCATGTTCTGCATTTTGCTTATGAATATTTAGTCTTCTCTAGTATTTATATTGTTTATTGTCATCTGTGCATCTGCAGTCGTACTCTGCACAGTTCTCTTGGAACATATTCTTTATGTTCAGTAAAGGATCATAATGTTAAATTTGAGTCATTACATAGACAAATGAGTAGATCCAAATATTATCCAGGTACATTTACTGAATTATAATTTTGATTTCCTATCAACCCTTGAATGCCATTTGACGGCCCTTGCATAGCTGTGCTTTTTAAAACACGGGGGCAAATTCCTCATGATCTTTGACAGCTTAATTCTTTTAAGAGCTTCACTTTGCTATTGACATTGAACACGCTGTTAGAAATTAGGGCTGAGACTGTAAATGCCAGTAAAGGATTTGCTATGATGGAGTTGTAGCTACCTTCCTCCCTTGTTTTAAAAGACTTCTCTAATTTCTCAACATTCTGCTCTTACTCTTGGAAGAGTTCGCCATCATTGGCCGTGGTTCTAGTTCATATAGGTTTGCATTGATGATGGAGAAGACTTTTCCTGGCAGGATTTTAGGGATGCCTCTTGAATCTTCCTTGGGGCTCCGTTTGCATGACCATAATCCTGCAGAGGAACCCAGCCAGTGCTAGCTGCTTATTAAGGGATTTTATGCCAATTTGTTGGCACATCATTTGAGATTCAAAGTCCACCCCTCTCCCCAACCAGAGTATATACATACATAGACAAATATTTATTTTCCCCCAACTGCTGACGGTGTTCTGAGAATAGTTTTCTTGCCTGGCGCGCTGAGAGCAAGGACCCGTCTGTCTGCAGAGGTGTTTACAATTTGGGACTGTGCTGTAGTCTTGGTTGACTTAGCAGCCTGGCAGAGTAGCCTTGCAGCTCTTGCGACGCGGTCTGTTTTTTATCTGGGCTGTTGGAGGGGCAACTCCCAGCCTGACTGGTAACGTAGAGAGGTGAGAGTGACTTTTGCTCCCTGAGGATATTTCTGGCCTGCGGTCAAGTAGAGACTGTCTGGGCATGAGGTGATTGCTCTGTGTCATCATGTAAAACCCAAGTACTCTCAGGGCTTGGGGCGAGAACCCTTGCAGCTGTGACTGGTCAGATCTTTCTGGTAGCCTTGCTATGTTTCTTCTCATCTTTCTTCTGAATCCAGGCCTTTGGAGTCTCTGTGCTGTGTCTGTCCTTTTGGGTGAGAGTTAATAGAGAAGAAAGCAAACTCCAGGAGTCATGGCTATAAAAGACCAGTCTATGTTAACCTGGAAAATTCTTAGAAATGTTTAAGATACTGTAACACATGACTGTTAAATGTGAACAGTGACAAAATTGCTATGTAGTCCCAAATTGCTCTTTCCTCCCTTCTTCCCCTCTTCCCATACTCCTTCCATTTCTTCCTCTTTTGGGTCTCAGAAAACTCTCCTGGAAGCTATTATTTTCTGATGTCAAAGTGACTTTCTGCTTACATGGAGTTTGTTAGTTTGGAATTATACCTTGACCTGTATTATGGGTGTGCATGGAAGGTGAATCTTAAGTTTTAAAATAGGAATGTAAAGCTTCTGCCTACCATTTGAAAATGTAGGCCACCAGACCTGCCACTTTTTAGGGAGATATTTTTTTGTGGCGTTATTTGTTAGGCAACTAAAGGAAACAGGCGAGCACCTGTACTGTTAATTGCTAGAGGAATATAGGGTTCATATTTCCAGTTAATATTGTTTTTTTCTCTATCATAAGAAGACTTGAAGATAATGTTTGTGTTGTCTCATATGCATGTGATTAAGTATGGATTGCTTTTCTTTGAATTCCCGTTAAAAATGGTACTCTGGCCTTTTAAGCTGTTTTTGTGAGGACTTTTCTTTCCACCAAGCTTGTTTTCCAGATAGGTCTTGGAAATTACGAAGAACATAGCTATAATTTCTCCCTTGATTGGCAGCTGAGAGCTTTCCCGGACAAAAATAAGGCTGCACTGTGCCAAATGGTTGACTTTTCTAGAATAAAAACTCTAAAGGGTATGCAAAAAGTCCTCTGGTTAATATATTGGCATTCCCAGAACCCACTAAAACTCCGGCAGCCTGCCAGACACCACTTAATGAGGATGCAGAATGTCTGGCTCAAATCCCCATGAGCAGAAGGGGGTGGGGAGCTGATGTCCACACCCTTTATTAATTTTTAATGACTGTACTTTTGTTTTGCAGATTTTGCTCTGTACCCCCCTCACGATTGACCCCCACCATGCCATCCTTCTCCCTCATTCATTTATTTACTCATTTACTTGGCATTGGAAAAATGTGGAGACTCTCAAGGTTAAGAATCCTGCTGAGGGATCATTTCTGTTTGCATGGATTCTTTTGTCGTTGATTTTCTTTCTTTTTATTCCTTTTCTTTCTTTCTTTTTTTTTTTTTTGGAAGAGAAAGAGAGAAAAGGAATAGAAAAGGAGATGACAGCTTTTTTTTTATGGTGCTTTATTGTCTGCTGGAAAAGAGAAGCATTTATGAAACTTTAAGTTTGTCAGACAGTTTATATGACAGTGCAAGTTGGTGCTTGCCAAGCTCCAGACAGATTGCTAATGTTACATGACAGGGATAAATAAATTACTGCTGTCTGCAACACGCTTGCACTGCAAACGCACTCTGCAGCCGGCCCGCCGGGCACTACACACCCAGGGAGCCTGTTGGATGTGCAGCTGCTTGGAAGGCCTCTGCCTACTGCCTAGAATTCTGTGACTTGGTTCGGAAATGAAAAGGGTGTGTCTCTTGCTTTTATTTTTGGCAGTGCTGCAGGGCAGCAGAATCCACGTAGCAGCTCTGTGTCCTTGGTTTTGCTGGGTGGCTCTGCCCTCTTGCCCTGCCCCTCACCCCTCCTCCACTCCCCCTCCCCTCCCCCCACCACATTCTTCCTTCCTTGGTACCAGAGGACATGACACCTAGTCTTCCTCCCAGGGACCTGCTTCTGATGAAACTAAACTTTGTTCTTAGCTGCTCAGGCCCTAAGTTTTCTCAAAGCCAAGTTTCAAGCTGTTTATGGTTGCGTTCTTTCTGCAGGTGCAGACATTGAGAACAAATTGTCTGAGATAAGTGTGTGTGCTGCCCTGGGAGGGGGCTGGGTGGCACTTCTTGGGCATAATGTACTTTCATCTCTGGCAATTTGGATAGTCAGCTGGCAGAGTGACAGGTGTAATGAACTTAATGGTCTTGCTCTAGTTGTTAGCGGACACACTGCTCATATTACAAAGCCACCTCCTAAGTTGGGCCCCTGCCAAATGACTTGCTTTTCTCTTCGCAGACAGGATTCAGAGCCTGGACTACTCGAGTGACGTTAAGGTCAGGAATTGGGTGGGTATGAGTGACATCTATGTGTTCTCATCCACGTGGTCCCTAACTGAACCTAGAATTTCTTTTCAAAGTAAGGCTGTTCCATCCAGTTTGCAAAAAGGATCCATCCCATCCCCCCTGGCTAGCCATCCTTCCAGTGAGGTGTGGCAAGGACCCTCTGTGTAGGTGCTCAGACTTCCTGCCTCTAGGGTTTGCAGAGTGGCGGGCTTCCTTCGGTGCCTTGTTGGTTCCTTTGCATGGCCACCATTCTCCAGAAATGGGCTGGGCTGTGGCGGCTGGTGGGGGCACAACCAGGCATTGTTTTCATTGTCTGTGGCCCCAGGGGCCTGCAACCTCTGCACAGAGTTGGGGAGGGAATTTCCGTAGAAAAATATCACTGCTTCCGAAGGCCAGAGCCAGAGAGCAGGAGGCCAGGCTGCTTTCGGAAGGGCTCCTGGACCTCTGGCTGGCCCGCCTCCACCAGGGCACTTGGTCAGAGAATAGTAGCAGCCGGTCCAAACACTTGCCTAGCACTGACTATGCGCCAGACTGTTCTTAGTGCTAAGTGTATATTAAGTAATTTAATCTTCACAGCAGCTCTATGACATAGGTACTGCTACCATCCCTAGTTTGTAGGCAGGCAGCAAAAAGCCCTGAAATTGCCCAGAGTCTCATCACTTGTAAATAAAGGGTGGAGTTGGATGAAGCCCAGGCAGTCTCTCGCTCGGGGTCTGGGCTTTGACTCTGGAGCTGCATGAAACAGGTCAGAAGTTCTTCATCACGGACCACTCCTCAGCTGGGTGGAGGGGGGTGGTGCCATCTCTCTCCTTGTCCCCATACAGGCCTCAGTGACTCTATCCTGCCAGCAAGCGCCTTCTTTCTTCCTTCCTGCCTTTGTCTGTGGCTCTGATTTATACCCTTACCTCTGTTCCCCATTCTTAGTTCTAACCTCTGCTGTCTATGCCTGTCTTGCCTGTGGTGAGAGTCTCGGTTTTGAGAATTGAGCCATTGGCAGCTTTGTTTTGTCCACATTAAACCTCGAGTTCCTGGAAAGAGCAGTGAAGTGAAAATCAGCAGGAGTATTGTTGTTGCCTGATTGTGTTCTGCACCGTTCTGTACAAATCACTTCTGTTAGTCTTCTCTGGGTGTAGTTTTTTGGAACATCAGGACCTGTTTTCTGGGTGATGAACAGAGGCCTGTGGAGGAGAAGCCCTCTGTCTGCTGTGGGTCTGGGGTGAGGCTGGATGAGGCCCTCTTCAGTTGTCTGTTCACTCAGAAGGATGCAGCTAGTCCCAGTACGTGGAGCACTACTGTCACATTTGGAAAGGAAAATGTAATCATATCTTTAAGATTCTCTATTTTGCTCCATGGGGACATAGATTAATCAACCATACCTATTGACATGTACTTCTTGTGAAATATTGTCCATCTTGGACAAACCTAAGTGTTTGAGATTATGGGACCTAAAGTGAGTTCCCAGGAGATGCAAATTTACTTGCACCTGACAGGACAGCTCTTTAGCTCTTGCAAACCTTCTCTTGGCAGCAGGGCAGGGACAGGAACCCATCATAGTCCCTGAGCTCAGCCAGGTGGTGGGGATGGTGCCTTCTCCTGTATAAATATCTATTATGACGCCCACACATTATGAGGCATTTCTGGGCCTTTATTGCATTTGATCGTTACAGTGGCCCGGAATGGGGTTGGACAAGTGCACTCCTTTTAGTGGTTGAGGCGATGCAGGCCTCTGGAAGTTCCTGTTCTGGTCTGTGCTCTGTCCTCCCTGTCTCCACAGCACTGAGCAGACACATCTTTGTGTGGTTCGTCCCGGACTGCATCGTAACCATCAGTACCCAGGACAAGGCCTGTTGCGGAGTGGCCACTCCTGTCACCACCTATGGGGCAGGTGTGAGCATAGCCAGTCAGGGAGAGACATGGGGGGCCTGGTGTACCGCCACTAGTCCAACGCTCTGCCCACTCTGTTATTATTATTATTTTTTTTTGCTGAGGAAAACTGGCCCTGAGCTAACACCTGTGCCCATCTTCCTCTACTTTATATGGGATGCCACCACAGCATGACCTAACAAGCAGTGTGTTGGTGCACGCCCAGGATCCGAACCTGCGAACCCTGGGCCACCGCAGCAGAGTGTGCGCACTTAACCGCTAGCGCCACCAGGCCGGCCCTATCTGCCCACTCTGTTGAACACTGGAATAACACTGGAACACTGGAATAACACTCTGGAATAACACTGACTTGTTATTCCATAGAGTCTTTCAGGCCTAGCTGAAACCATTGTCACAGATCTGGTCTCTGAAATCCTTTTGTTCCTGATTATATACTTATTGAAGATAATTAGGAAAATATGAAACAAAGAAGAAAATAAAAATAACCGAAATTACCTGTGGTTCTACTGCCTTTAGAGATGACCTCTCTTAACAGTTTAGTAGACTCTTTCCAGGCTTATTTACTGATTAGTTATAAAATCATATATAGAACTTACATACTTTTTTTAAACTTAGCATTCCATCTTGAACATTTTTTCATGTAATTTAAATATTTTCCAAAAATACCACTGCTGATGACTATAATATTCTACTCTATGGTTATATTGTTATTTTTAAAAACCTGTTTTGGGACATTGAGGCTGTTACTAGTTTTCTCTATTATAAATAATACTGCATTGAATATTTTGATTACATCCTTTGGATAGATTCGTAAGAGGGCAATTGGTGGGCATAAGAACTTTTAGAGGGTCCTCCAAAAGTATTACCAGATTGCTTTTCAGGGAGGATGGGGTACTTTATATTCCCACAGATATGAGGGTGACCACACCCTTGCCAATGCTGAATATTATTATGAAAAAAATCTTTGTAAATTTGGCAGTAAATGGTATGATGTTTAAATTTTCCATCCTATTCTTTTGTTATAAAAATCTGGGTTTGTGTCATCTGGATTATAGGTGAAAAGAGTTTTGCTGTTTGCTAGAGTTTTGTTATTGGCAAATGAAATGATGTTAGTGCGTGATCTCATCAGGGGATAAGACCTTTGTGCTATTTAAAATTCAAATTAAATTCTATTCAGGTGGGTTAAGGGTATGAACCAGTGTAATAATATATTTTTAAATAAAATTACTGGGTTTTATGGCTAAGGACTGCACCTAGTCTTTCCTCATGATCCTAACCCTCCGTCCATAGGGGTAACTTGGACTCAATGGAGGAATGAGGGCCAAGAGAAGGGAGTGGATTCAGTAGCCAGCTGCTTGAAGAGCTCTGTGACATCTTGTTCAGTCACTTCTCTCCATTTGAATGACTACTTTTTGAGGCTAAACTCTTCCCTAGCTTTGAGCCCAAGGATGCAGATATAAAATTCACTCCCATATTGTTTCACTTGATGGTTGATGCTCAACACGTTGGTGTCCTCTGCTGAGGGTACTTCACTTCCTCCCCTCTACAAATTTGGCAGAGTTTTCTGCTTCCAGATGAGGCCTGAGATCTTGCAGAGTTGCATGTAACTATTAACAGTGTCTAGCCTCCTAAGCTGGTTGATCCTGAACCTTGAGAGAAAGGAAAAATCATTTTAGTAGGTTGCGATTAACTAAAGGCAAGTTGGTTTTGTTTTCTTCAAAGGCAGCTTTTTCTGTTGAAAGGTTGGGACCAGATGGAGGGGAGCCCATTTGCAATGCTGGTTGGAGGGAGCAAGACATCATACCTACATCTTTGGGGCTAGTCCTAACTCGCTTGTTCTGTTCACATGCACCTTTATGTATCTGTTTGTTCACCGACGCTTGCCATGCTCTGGGGTGCATGCTGGGGGTGTGTGCCGCCCGTGGCATGGCCTGGTGAACAGTGCGCAGGGCCCCTGGGGCCCAAGTGGGTGCTCTTCTTTCCTCTGTGCTCAGGTGTACGGACCCCCACACTCCAGGCACAGACGGTGGGAAGCTGCACTTGGGTGGTTGTCGCTTGTCCCGCATCTTTCCCCCACTGGCCACCCAGTCAACCACACACTGTATTCCAGGTGCAAACCCCCCCTTGCCAGGGCTGGTACCACTGACAGTGCCATGGCCTTAGAGATGGAGTGTGCAGAGGACCACCAGTGAGGGGGAGGGCTGGTCAGTGGCCACCCAGGTGGTCTGACCAGTAGGGGTCGGGCAGCGTCTTCAGGGGAGCAGCCTGATCGGTGTCCCTTGCTGAGGTTGGGTAGGAGGTTCACAGGGGCGTGGCGTACTAGCAGTGTTATTGAATAGGTTGCTGGAACGTTTGCTGAGGGCACTTTGAATGACTGAAAAATAGACCTTGTGTACTTTATCCCTGTTTGCTGTTGGCTGATGTGTGCAGGGCTGACAGACTTTTGTTTAATTTGACCTGGCTGGATTTGGCTTGCTCCTTCAGCAAAATGACAAAATGCCAGAAGGCTTTTCTAGTAGGGACAGAGGGCCTTTTTGGACATAATATATGCATAATTTCAAGGGTGGAGATAATGTTTACAGTTGGATGGCTTGGTTGAACATTTGTTTTTCTGCCACTTCAGTTATTAAGGTAAATATTGCACCTTTATGGAACTTAGCTTTCATCCTGTTGGTGTTTAAATGTGAGATTCAAAATCTTTTACTTCTAAATTAGAGGGCGTGGGATTAAAATTTTTTTTTCATCTGAAGAGTAATGTAAAAATAATAAACAAATATTGTATATATACAGTCATAACTAGCCTTATGTAGTAAATTCAGTCCAGAAAAATCATGGTATTTGTTTTCCAATAGAGTTGAACATTAAATGGAGTTGGAGCATTTGCTATTTAATGGAATTCTTAGTGCATTACTTTGTAATGTGAATGTTCTCCCTTTTACTGTTATAACGTGGTTTATATATTGGCTTTTTAAAATCAGGGCACATTTATGTACCTAAGGGAATAGCTCCTGTTCCGGCATCTACCGTGGGGCAGGCTGTCCCCACTTGACCCACCCGAGGAAGCAACATCAGGGCTAAAATGTGAGCCTCAGCGGCAGCCGCCTACAGCGATTTGCTGTCCATAGTGTGTGTGGACAGATCTAAGCAGATGTGTCATCTCCTGGTTTGGGGAAGGTTTTGCCATAAGGGGGTTGCTTTCGTCTGCCACTACTAGCTGTCTCTTCTGGGCTGCTGTCTGGCCATGCTCCTGGGAGACTGTGTGACCTTGGGAAGGTCAGTTTGCCCTTCTCTAAAACAACTATTTGCTCACCTCTTAGATTGCCGCGTGGGGCGATGGCTGAACTGTGGAGGTATAAAGGGTCCGGAGGAGCTAGAAGGACATCCCCGTCTACTCTGGTCAATTGAGGGAGGCTTCAGAGAGAGGCTGACTTTCGGCTGAGACTTAGTGAAAGAACAGTTTTGCCAGGTGGACAAGCAGGGAGAGAGTGTTCTCTGTTGGTGGTTTCCAGAGAGCTGTGTGCACTGGAGTCTAGAAGGCAAATACTAGAGCTTAAACTTCTGTGTATAATGTGTACAAATACACTATTACTGTAGCACAGGTATGTAATTTACGAATAAATATACGTGACCCGTGTGTATGCTCACACTTTTTTTCTCATAGGAGTATGTGCTTAAAAAAATTGAGGGACCATTGGCAGGCAGTGGGAACATGTATTCAGAACAGAGCTGAGAGGCAGCAGCTGTTAAGGGTGAGGAGGGGCTGATAGGTCCATAGTGATGCATACAGCTCCTGAAATGTAGAGCTCTAACTGCGTCTACCTCATGAAAGGGTGGGTGTGGTGAAGAAAATCCTAAATTATTTGTAAGGGCATTTTAAGTGCCACCAACTCAAAATCCATATACCATATTTTGCCACCTTGCCACCGTGACTTTCCCAGGCCCCTTTTCGGAGTTTACAGGCTGTTGGAGCATGGGGAGGATGAATTCTGATGCAGTTCTGGGGAGGGATTTGGCGCTCTGGTTTAGGTAATATAAAATGTATAGGACTGCTTTATTGACCCAGAGAAATAACCGTCAAGAAGTTGAGATTATTTATTCATGGTCTGAGCAGGGGCACAGTTTTAGGGCCCACACTGTAAGAATGGTGAAGTTCAATTAATATGTTGAGGGGGCTGCAGGGTTAAGTAAAGACAGGTTCTTTTGCTGCCTTCACTGAATGTACGTTGTGGGTGGCCAGAGTTTTGAATTTCAGATACACGTGGGTATTCGTCTGTAGGGCAGTGTGCAGGTGGGGTTGGAGGGAGCCTAGTGCCGGTGGTATTGGAGGAAGAGGGCTCTCACTGGGGACAGGCGGAAGGGCGAGAGGGTTCAGGACAGGTTTTGTGAAAGAAATGGCAATTGACACGAGCTTCGGATGGTAGCTGGGCAAAGATGAGAAGAGGGGGGCTTGCTGGAAGAGTGTGAATAAAGGCAGGGGAACTTGGAGGTGTGTTTGAACATGAGTCCATTGGAGGTGTTCTTATGGTTAGCACTGAGTAAACGTTAGCTGTTGTCATTATGATGGCACTAGATTGAGGTAGGCAAGACTGGTTCTGTTGTGGAGTGTTTTCTCCCATCTTTGCTGAAAACCTAATCAACCAGCCGGTAATGAAGAACCACAAGCCTGTTGGGATACCTGCCTTATATCTATTTTCATATTCAGTTGTTTGCACTGGGCACTCTGTCTTGACCACAGTTCTTTAATACTCAGTATTTGTTCACATTTCACAAAATGCTTAAATTTTCATACTACATGCAGTTCACACCAGGAAGCCAGGTTTATCACTTTTACATGGTAATAATAATGCCTTCTATTTGCAAAACATTTGTAACTTTTCAAAGCTCTTCACAGACAACATCTAATTTCATGTTCCTTGGCTTTAAGGAACAAATAATTAATGAAATGTACGTGGAAGTATAATTAATGAATTTGTTCCTTATTCTTCTCTAATGTGGCTATTAGCTGATTGTGGAATTCAAATCAGAGTTTATTTTAATGTACAAAACTTAATTGGAAAGAGATACCCCATCATTGTCCAAGCCATATAGCAGGATGTTTTCTGAAGGTCTCTGGGACCGCGGCTTTGCAGCTTGCCGGCTGGGCAGGTACCCAGTGGACGTAATTTTGAGAGGTTAGAGGAAAGCCTAAAAATCAAATTCAAAAGTACAAATAGTTGAATCAAGGAGACTAGAGAGGCCGAACCATGTAGTCTTTTCCCTGGTGGATTGCACAGAATGGAGATGTTGTTGAAGTGAAGTGTGCGGGCAGCCTAGGGTGGACGTGGGAGCCGGCTCTCATCTCTTCTGTTAAAGGGAGGTTTGCTGGTGATCTCTTTGTGACACTGAAAAAGCTGTGTTAGGCTCTGGCAAATGTGAAGTATCTGCGTGTTGCTGACAGTGGAGCGGGTGCCGCAGCACACCCTCTGCTTGCACACTGTGTGTCCGGGGCACTGGGGACCTCCGTCCTCAGCCTGTGCTCCTCTTTTCTCAAGGTGGTTTTGGCTTCTGTCGTGGTATCAGTTTATTCAGCTGTGATACAAGTTACTGTCAAGTCTGTCTCTCCCCTTTTAGTAAAATAGTTTTCATTCCACGCAGAGCCCTTTGTCCAGTTACATAACACTGCCCCGTGGCCTCAGCCCTCGGCCAGCGCCTGGCCACCTCTGCCCAGCCTATGCCTCTACCTCTGGCGGCTCCCTTTTCTCCGCTCAGCTATTTACTGTTGTGTGTGGTCCTGCCTCTTCCACTGTGGTTGCCAAGTATTCTGCTCCCCTTCTTATATTCCAAGGAGAAGTTATTCACACCGCCGTTCACACTTGCTTTGTAGTTTTCTGCTCTTTCTCCTCCACAGGCCTCAGAAGTGCTGCCTCTAACTCCCGCTCACTAAAACCGCATGTGGAAACCTGGTCCACATGCGGGAAGTCTACTTCTGCATCCTAAGTGATGATAGAGAGACAGAGGTTGGAGTGTCTGCTGGCGTTTCCAGGTTTGGACACCCACTAAAAGGGGTTTAGGTATTATTCAGTAGTTTAGGTGGCAAATGAAGTGCTTTCTGATCTCCTTGGGTGATTAGTTTGTGTGATCGATAAGGACTAAATAACTATGGCGGAGGGGTCAGTTTGTGGTTGTAGTTGTGCACAGTGAATTAGGTAGAGAGTTTGTAATAAAATGGCCCTACCTCTGAGGAAGCTGTCTGCCCTGAAGGGGAGTGCTGATGAGATGTGCTCTTCCCATTGCTTAGAAAGCAAACTTGTCTTCTGTACCATTCGAATCTAGTCTCTGCTGTTGGATAATAGAGTGGTACCTGTGATCTCTTAACTTCATGGGCTTGTTCACTGTGGTGAGAAGATGGCAGGATGTCAGTGGGCCCTTCTGGCTTGCTCTTTGAGTTGACAGAGGGGAACAATGAGCAGAGCCCAGCAAAGGATATAATGGCTGCTTTTGCGAGCTGGCTGAAGAACTGAGGGCCCTCTTATTTGAAATACTCTGTTCTGTGACCTGTTTATCACTGCCTCTGGTGCAGTTTGATTAACAACGTTCTCTAGGTAAGACATATTTGGGTGCTTGGTCTCCCTACCACTGTGGCGTGGCCTGCCAAGTAAAGCTGCCAGGTGGTGTGGTCAGTCTCAGAGTTGGTGTTCTATGAGATCTCGCCCTTATCTGTCAGCAGAGAGAGGTTTCTGAACTGAAAACCTTATACCCACATCTAGAAAGCTTAGAGGCAGAATTCTGTTTCATGTAGTGAAATTGGTTGTATATTTATGTAGAGGATCTCATCCCTGAACTCTGAACTTCAAACTCATATCTAACTGCCTATGGGGCATCTCCACTGTCCAGTGGGCATCTCCAAGCCTATACCTAAAAACAGTGTCCTGATCCCCCCTTGTTTCCCCTTACCTGCCCCCCACTGTCCTCTTATTCCCCCTGCCTGCCCCCCCACTGTCCCCTTGGTTCCCTCCACCTGTCCCTCACTTTCCCATCTCAGTAACGGTGTTCTGGTCTGCCTGGTGATTCAGGCCACACACCTTTGAGCACTTCTTGACTTCTTGTTCATAGCCCAACTCAGTCTATCAACAAATACTTTTTTTTCTGCCTTCAAAGTCTGCCCCAAATCTGGTCACTTGTCACCATCACCGCTGCTAGCAGCTCGGTGTGTCCGTTCCCGGATTCCTGCCAGAGTCTCCTGACTGGCCACTCTCTTCCCCATCCCACCGTCTAGTCTCAGCCCAGCAGCCGTGTGAACCGGGCCCAGCGACTGTGTTGCTTCTCTGCCCCTCTGCTTGGGAGGCTGGGGGTCTGGCTGCCCTTCCGCTGTGGCTGCTCACCATCCCGCTCCTCCCCACAGGGCCTTTGTTTTGCTCTGCTGAAACTCCCCCCCACCTGGGGCAGCATGTCTGTCCCCCTCACTTCGTTCAGGCCTCTGTCAGGTGTCTCTCCTCAGGAGGCCATCCCTGACCATGGGCCCCACCCGAACCCTGTCCTGGTTTTCTCTGTGTGTCCCACAGGTGCTGGTTGGTATCTCCCCACCTAGAAAGTAAGCACGGGAGGGCAGGCATATTGTGCCCTTGTCCCTCATTCTGGGAGGTGCCCATTCTGAGAAGGGCAGCCCCAGGACTGCAGCCACATGACCAAATGAATGTGGGGCAGGGGCTCACGGCCAGTGGGAGGACGGTGGCAGTGCGGCACCATGCAGGGCTCAGGAAGGCTCCGGGCCGCTCAGGCTGAGCAGTCTACTCCCTCCTCCCTCGGGACTCCCGGGTGGGGCCCGCTGTGGGTGCTGGGCATCCCACCTCAGTTACCGTGAGTCAGGCAGACCTCAGTGCAAACAACAAGTCCTCCTGGAAAGGCTAAAGGACAGCCATGGAAGGGACAGGGAGGAGGAGAAGGCTGGCACATCTCAGTCAGCGTCAGCACTGTCATCCCTCGCCGTTCACCCCCTCAACTACAGTAGCATTTTATTTTACTGCTTCCCCCCCCAAAGTAAACTACCTGCTAGGAGCCTGGAGAAGCAGTTGTTTTCCGGAGTGATTCTTGCCCTCCCTCTCTCCTCCCCAAAATTTAACTTGCTGACTAAATAAATTATGGATAAATTAGATATTATTTATATGTTTCAAGCAAATTTATCAAACTGTAAATCATCGTATTTATTAATTTTGTTAAAATCATCATTGGTAGATGTTTTCTCTTTAGAAAAGATGTTGCTATTTTAATCTTGGTTCCCCTCAACTGTTTTCTTCTGTTCTTGGGATCAGGAAAAGTTCAAAGCAGAGAAAATTATGATCTGTGACTCTTTTTTCCATCTTTTCATGGGAGACTAAGTGTCTGACAGTTACCTGGAAGTCTGACTCATCTTCCAGGCATCTGACTGTGCTTTTATTCTGGTATTTGATATATCTTCTTGACTTTCATTTTGTTGACTTGGATTAAAAATCCACAAGGATGTGAAAATTAATTCCTGGTGGAACAAGGGGAAAAAAACTTGGATAAGACAAATTCCAAATAGTGGTGAGTAATACAGCAATTGGCTTCCACTAATGGTTTTCAGCCTGTTTGTGATATACATCACACACGAGCCTTGCCTGCAGATGAGAAGGTCAGCCTTGGATGGATCAAGGTTTTCCAGGTTTTTCTTCTTCCTCCCATCCAGAGGACACATCTGCGGTCTTGTCCCGACCAGCGACAGCGCACGTCCTGCCCCGGGTTGAGTAGGTCTCGAAGGCCGAGCTCTAATCTTAGCCTCTGTTAGGAACCTCTGGTTTGAAGGACATGGGCACATGCACCTCCACCCAGGAAACAGACTGGAAGGAAATGCACTCAGGACATTAAAAATAGATGTCTTCCAGTGTAGTACTAAGGGTGATTTAAAAAATTCTATCTTTTCCATATTTCCTACAATGATTATTTTTATGATAAGAAAATTCCGGGTGAACTTGATTTCCTTAGAGTGTGGAATAAAAAGGCAGTTTCTGAAAAATTGTGGAAAACAATTTGATGTGTGTCTTTTTAAGCATTTTGGAAGCAGGGATGGAGTTGCTATGGGGACAGTAAGGTTTACTCTCTACAGAGAGTGGTTCCATCTGGCACCACATGCTCCCTGAGCTGAGCTGGGCAGTCCTACGCACAGCAGAGTTTCTCATTAGATGTGGAAACAGTTACACATAGAATCACAATTCCATCTTTTCCCCTTAAATCACCATTTAGCTTTGATCCAATAGCAAGAACATAATTCTAAACTGCTTTCTGCAGTGTCTGACCGCTCTGTGCCTGTTGTCACCTGTGAGACTTGGTGCGTTACAGTCTGAAGGGTTTCTGTCTTTGCTGGTGGAGTGGAGATGTTTTTTCAACAGGGTGCCCAGCGTCGTATTTTTATCGCAGTCGGAGTTGATTTTCTTTTGCAGAAGTGCTGACATCTCTTTCAGAGACACTGTTTCCATTTCCCTTCGCTTTGCCCCTTGAAACCAGTCTCCTTCCCTTCATATACTTGCTTAGAACTGATATGGTCCCATCTCAACTAGAGAGAAGGTTATAATGTTCTGTCCTGGGGTCATGGTGGGGACATAATGCATGCAAATAAAGTTGCGTTTTACATTTACTGGAGAATGAAACAAAGTGATTAAGAAAAGCAGTAGGCTTTCTCTTTGTGAGTCTTCCATGAGAGTCATAAGGCTAATGTAGTGGTGGAGATTCTGGCTCTGGGACACCTGGCAGCCAACTGGTTGGAATTGGGTGGCATTCTCAGAACCCTGGTGGGGACACTGGACTAGATGTCTGGGGACCCCCATGTTGGTGCTGCTGTTGCTTTCATTTTAGGGGTGTGGTCTTATGCCAGTCTGAGTTCCACCCATCTGGAAAATGGGGGTGGCAACGCTTGCCTTCTCATAGGGTTATTGTGACTGTCAGATAAGATGGTGCAGGTGTCTGCTTTGAGAAGCAGAGGACTAAGTTCTTGGAAGGTGTGTTGCCCCCATATCCTCACCACTGGCAGGGTCACTGCGTGTCCTGCTGTGTCCTGCCTGCTTCCTCTCATGATCTGATAGCATGCGGCTCTATAAAGCCACAATGGATGGCCTATTAGCACCTACAGCTTCTAGTTTAGATGCCTGGTACAAAGGAAGGTTACTGTGATTGATGGACTTGTGGACAGTGACCAGCTAGCGTGCCGTTTCATTCTTGCCTTGGAGACAGGTGATAATTTCACTCTGATGCCCCAGGGCCAAGGGGAAACCAGGGTGATTCTGCTTAATGGAAAAAGCAGTTGGAAGACATTCAGGGAACATGGATTCTTGTTCCCAGCTCTGTCCCCAAGTAGCATTGTCCCCTGAGCAACTCAGGCTCCATTCCTTCAGTGGGCACGCTTGCTTGAGTGCCCTGGACCAGCACCATGGTCATTTAAGACCTCTGGCCTCAGTTTCCCCACTGAGAACCCCCTTCAGGCTGGCAATGCTGTCTAGCACTTCCTGTGCATTATTTCGTTTGATCCATTTAATTCATTTATGGGATTGGGTAGTGTTTTGATCATTCCCGTTTTACAGATGAGGGAACTGAGGCCTAAAGAATTTTAGCAACTTGTCTGAGGTCACACACTGTTAAGCTCTCTTCTCCAAAATGAGGAGCTGGCGTGGAGCCTCGTGGCTCCCTGGGCCTCTCCTGTCTCACACGTTCAAGAAGCGTGCTTCCTCAGGAGTTATAGCTCTCGGGCTGACTGTGTAGGAAATAGACAGTGGAGTGGGGCTGTTTCCATTCCATTCTTACCCATCAAGCGTGTGCTCTGAATATCCACCTAAAACCCTAGGAACTACTGAGAGCTACAGACTTAATAACAATACCCAAAATATCTGCCTTCCCCAAGTTGTAGGGACATCCTGTCACTTTGCCACCCAAGCACCAGGGCAGAGGTAGGATTTCTCTTTGTTATTTTCCAAGAGAGGAACTGGAGGCAGAACTCTAAGGATTGGCCGTGGTTAGTTGTAAAGCAAGGCAGAACCACCTTGTCTTTGCTCTCAAAAACACACTGCTGTCTGGCTGGTCCCCTTTATGCATCACCTCTTGTTGGCAGCCCCTTTGCTCAGCTGGAAGGATAATTGGAATTGCCCACACTATGCAATTTTTAAAATATTTCTAAATGTCCTTAAAGCTTCTTTGGATGACCTTCTTTATTTAGGTTGCTAATTTTCACGCAAAAGGAAGACTTCCATATCTTACTTTGTATGCTGAGTTTCTGTGATAAACTGGGTTATTTCAGAGTTGCTCGTTCGTTAAGAGAAAGGGTGAGCAAGAGAGAACATGTGCAAGTAGGCAGAGTGGTGCAGGGGGAGGACATGGGCTCTAGAGCCCCACCAACCTGGGTTCTGATCTCTGCTGAAATGTGCACCGAAGGTGTGTTAATTTTTAGGGTCCTGGGGAGACTCAACGAGATGATGCCTGGGGTGGGGCCAGCATACAGCAGGTGCTACAGGACTGGTGACTGTGCCTGTGTTTGGAGGGTGGAAACTCATGTTGAGAAAGCTGGTTTCAGGCTGGCTGTCAGACTTCTCGGTGAGGGCCATTGTGGACGTGTCCTGCCTGCCACCCACTGGAGCGCCCGCCCCAGCAGGGCTCATGCGGCAGTTTCTGCGTGAAGTGTGAGCATAAAGATCGCTGCTTGTGACTGTGGGTTTGATAGAACATTTGTGTCTTGGCCCCAGCTTGCTGGTGGGGGGGCCTGGTGGAAGGGGAGAGGATACTGGAAATGTTAATGCAGCTAATCCAATGAGATTAGCCTACTGAGCTAAGGGATTTGAGGGAACAAAGGGTATTGAAGGGACCACTTAGAAGTTTAAACAGACTCAGTTCTCCCTTTTCACCTAGTCTTGTATAAGGATTTCAATAGCTCCTAAATGAGCTGGCCTGAATGGCAATAGCACCCTTTTAAATTCTAATTAGCTGGTGAATTAACTAGTATGAATTTTGATTAGTTAGGATGAATTACAGGTATTAATGATTGTACAATCTTAGAGCAAATGAAAGTAGTGGTTATCCAAAGGGGGCTTCGGCCAGCGATCAGGGGAGGGACTTGAAATAGTCTCAGAAAGG
The DNA here is from genome assembly GCF_020826845.1 of Diceros bicornis minor. NCBI lineage: Eukaryota > Metazoa > Chordata > Mammalia > Perissodactyla > Rhinocerotidae > Diceros > Diceros bicornis. The sequence goes on along the minus strand of NC_080755.1, from coordinate 10,288,572 downwards.
CTGTTGTGCTCTCTTTTCACACTGCATTCTTTACCCTTGAAAGCCGGGACTAGAGCAGTGTGGAGTGGGGACAAGATGCAGGCACCTCACTCCCCTTGGTGGCCTTGGGAAGAGCAGAGCCCGTGTCGGTGGCTGGCGGGCCTCCAGACGCGCTCTGCAGTGCAACCCGCCACGCGGCCGCACCAGCTTCCTTACTAGAAAAGGTGGTGGCTATAGATGTCCCTCCCAGGGCAGGCCTGGACTGTTTCTGGAACTGTGGTGTTTACGTTTGCAGTCGCTGTCACAGCAAGCCCTCTCCGTGCAAGTGTCGGGGGGCTGCTCCTTTTTGGCCAACGAAGGAAATTCATGAGTGTATCATATTTCTTTGCCTTGCTATGTTTCAGACAGCCTTACACATAGAAACTCATTGCTCAATAGTTAAATAGGCTAGTCTTTTAAAAGACCCAACCCAGACCCATTTCAGTGATGGAGGCGGGTGACACGCATGATCAGGGTGCTTTGGAAAGAGTCACAGGTTCATTTACAAACATAGCAGCCGGGTGCCCAGCCTTGCATGGCCCACCTTGCTGAAAGCTCAGCTCCTGGTTGGCAGGTGCTGTGAGCTGCAGGTTCAGGGCCCTGGGCCCTCCCCTTCCACATGCCTCTGCCCTTCTCCAGGCTCTCACTCCCTACCCTCTTGTCCTTCCTCTGTCTTCTTGAACTGGGAGGTGCTGCTTCACCTTCCCTCTTCCCCTGAGGCTCTCCAAGGCCGTGTCAGCACCCTGGGCTGGCAGGTCCCCTCCTTCCCCTGTGCTTCCTCAGAGTTTGGTCATAGTGTGTGCGCACGTGCTAGTGTGCATGTGTTTGCATGCAGATGCATGCATCGTGTGTGCATGTGTGTGTGTGCATGCATCATGTGTGCATGTATGCTCCTGTGTGCTCACACCACTGTTTCCTAATGGACTGTGCTTGTGCCTGCCTTCTACACAGACCATAAACTCTGAGCCATTGGGGTCTGTACTGTGCACTTTTGTATTCCAAGTGCCCAGCACAGGGCCTGGTGCATAGTAAGTCTTCAGTGACTGCTGGGAGAATGGATAGATGAGATGCCACAGTGATGGGGGATAATGGCAGGTTGTGGTCTAGTCTCACGCTTTTTGCCTAAGAGAGAATTGGCTTTGGTTTAGGCAGACTTGGTCCCCTGCTCCTTCATTTGTGTCGCTATTGGGCACCTCACACAGTATGGTGCGGTGCTAGTTTATGAGGACCCAAAGACGTGTGAAGTTCAGTACTGGCCATTGTGCTTCCTCTGTGATTTCCCATCATTTTTCTGGATTCATGAGTTCAATCAGAATGTTCTTCAGAGACTACCTCCCAGAGGCTCTTCAGCAATTCTAACATTCATCATCACTCTGAAAAAAAAAGTTTTGATACTTTGAGAGTTGTGTGGGGCAGAGATCCCACCCGGAGACAGAGACAGCAAAACCTTGGCTAAATCAACATCAGCGTGGTTGGACCGTGGATGTGTCTGAGGGACAAACATTGGGAGCAGTGGTGAATTCAGGCAGCGAGGCCTTCTTGCCAGAAGGCTGCTATATGTGGGCCTTGATGGTCAGCCAGCCTCACAGCTTCTTACCCTTGACTGACCAATTGGCCAATGCAAGGGTGACCTCCAAACCTTGTTTTCTCCCTCGTGAAGTGGTGCTGCAAAGTGCTCTTCCTTCAATAGCAAAGTGCTACTCCTCCATTACTGCCCCCAGTTCACCTCATGGTGGAACCTTCTGGATGCTGGTTTCATGAGACATTATTAAGCACATCCTACGTTAAACCCAGCCAACCCTGGTGGTCTAGTGGTTGAGATTTGGTGCGCTCACCCTTGGGGTCTGGGTTTGTTTCCTGGTCAGGGAACCACACCACCCATCTGTTGGTTGTCATACTGTGATGGCTGCATGTTGCTGTGATCTTGAAAGCTGTCGCCAGTATTTCAAATACCAGCAGGGTCACCCATGGTGGACAGGTTTCAGTGGAGCTTCCAGACTAAGACAGACTAGGAAGAAGGACCTGGCCACCTACTTCTGAAAAAATTGGCCATGAAAACCCTATGAGTAGCAGTGGAGTATTGTCTGATACAGCGCTGGAAGGTGAGAGGATGGTGCAGAAAGACCGGGCAGGGTTCCGCTCTTCTGGACACAGCGTCACTAGGAGTCGAAATCGACTTGACGGCACTAACAACAACATCATCAAAACCACTCTTGCTGGAGGCCAAGGTTATAAAGACGACTACCTCACTGTGTAGTGTATCTACATGTTTTAATGTAATTAAAAGTAAATGTTGTAGGGTTCACTTCTCAGAGACTCTCATGTACTGCAGAGGCCAGAGTAGGTGGGGTTTCTGGAGAAGTGGATGACTGTTACATCTGTACCTTCTGCCATCTTCAGGAGACAGGACGACCTTGTTATGGCGTACAGAATGGCTCCTGTTGCCTGTCACCCTCTGCTGTGGGACTGGAGTTCAGGCCCCAGAGTCTAGTTTTATCTCGTTTGAGAATAGCTCAGACCCATGTCTCTATCAGAGAATATATCCCATAGGAGATCTTGGATTTGTTCCTCCTGCACCAGTTGCATTCTATTTATTTCTTTATGCATGCCCAGCTTCCTTTCAGAAGTGATTTAAAGATATCTACAAAAATACATGTAATGTCAAAATAATAATAAAAGATTGATGGTTTTAGGAAAAAGAAAATATGAGTTTGAGCCTAAATTATACTTCAGACATATTGACTTACTAGAATCCTTTATTTACAAGTGTCCAGGAAAGTCCATTGAAACAATTTTGTTTAGGATTCTGGTATTTCAAATTTTACCCAGGAGAAGGAAATTTCAAGTCACCTCAATACCAAGTTTGCATTTCTTTTACAGTCAGGAGTTTAAGGTTTTAGGGCTCTAAAGAGGCTGTTTAATTCCTACTGGTGTTGGTTTCAGGCCTGGAGCTATGTTTGGTGATTAGTGACATCTAATTACAGTAGGGTAGGCAAGAGCTTTATAGACTTTATTCAGATATGGAAAACTACCTTCAAGCACTTACTAATGATTTTCATTAAGAAATGGATTTTTCAGAACAATAATACAGAGATTGATAATATTTTACCTTTTAAAATATGGTAATCAGAGAATACTATGTAGTCTATATACTATGTAGAAAAAGAAATAAGAACTAAATGCAAATGCAAAAGGTGTATTGTTTTATTAATTCTAATAAAAGTAATTTCCAGGTAGTTTATTTTAATCTCATCTAACAGTTTTGTCTGGCCTTCCACTCAACTCTGACCCCACTTGTTCCAACTTAGTTTCAGCTGTTACACAGTGATAGCCATGCCACCCACCCCGTTAGCTCCAGATTAGTGTCTTCCTCTTATTTGTGGGGAGCAGCAGTGCTGGCTGCTGCTTTTCCTTCTCTCCGTTTTGCCTAGACTATCCTGGCTGCTCATCTAGGAGGCTCAGCTCCCTGGTGCGCTCGCTCCGCCTTTGTGCCTTCGTTCCCACATCCCTCATTTCTGCATTCCGTATTTGAGTGTCTTTGAGCCCTCGTTTATGCTGGAAGCGCTTAAAGTCTTTGTGTCTGACCCCAGCTGATCTTAATTTCCCAGCCAGGCCATGTTTTCTTTGAGAGCACTTTACAACTTGACTTTCTAAAGGGGTAAGGCCACCTTGCCATGGGCCAGCATGGTTTTAGGGGGCAGGCCCTGCTGGAGCTGTCCCTGGCCTCTGCCACTTCTGGCTGTTAACCTTGGACACGTTACTAACTTCTAAAGAGGAGGCATAATAACATCTCTCAAACTGTGAGGAGGAAAATTGAGTCACAATATGGGGACAGCTCTTGAAACTTTACATCAGCATATCAGCATCCATCCATCCATCCACCCCTCCCAACTCCGCCCACCTATCTTTCACTTAGTAAACTTAATTGCCAAGCATAAATTAAATTAATGTTAGGGTAAAAGCTCCCAATCTGCTCTATTACCTACTTAGGCTTCTCTTTTTTTAATTATAATTATTAATTAACCTTTGAAATCTTTAAAAGTTATTTATTGATCCACATGGAGTGTATTGTGGTTAATATAATCACTTACATTTACACCTGCAAGTGTTGCCATCAAAAGTTTAGGTCTCTCTTCCTACCTCCCCCTGACACACACACATACACATATACCACATACACAGACATACATACATTCAGATACACACAGATGCAGACACACACACACACACACACACACACAGAGCAAGTCTTACGTTTGAATGTTCCTGTGTGAAGTTTGAGCTTCTAGCAGAGTTTGTGGATTGACCCTATGGTTGATATTGTCTATCTTTATGGACAGGTGAGAGTACTCATTTTAAAGTTAAATTTAATAAATATTTAGAAAGCGTGTATCATATGCCTCATTAGCAGTTTTGTTAGGCATTCTGGAGGAAACAAAAGCACATGAATTATCTGTGTCCCATGGTCCTATCATTTTTGGAGGGCATTGGTTCTTATGTACATGAGATTCTTGGAGGGTATTGTCATCTCTCTCATTTTCGTGGATCTGCACACTCCATTTGGTGGAGGTGATGGGTTCCACCCATAAGTAGACCTGTGCCTGGGTCAGTGCCATAAGGGGGAAATGTTGAGAAATGATTTCAGGGTGAATAGTATGCATGAATTGCATACGCAGGAGTGATGCTGAATTTTCGGGACCGTGTGTCTCTGGACTCGGAAGAGCCTGTGTGTGTCAGCCAGTCAGTCTCGAACACTAGGAAGGGCTGACTACGCTGTGGCCCCAACCCATGGGGGGCATGCTTAATTCCACCTTGGCCTCACCATTAGTGAGTCCTTATTCAGTACCAGGGATAAAGGGGGAGATTTGAGGTGAGATAGGCAAGTAAGGGGAGAGTTTTTTATTCATGCGTTGGATTTAAGCGATGTCAGTTTTGGGGGCTGCCTGAAGTTTTTGCTGAGTTTATCTTAGCAGGAAATACTCCCCCTCCTCATTACTGTTCATATAAGACTTTGGCAAATGCTTACTATACAGATATTATTGTCATCCTCACTTTCCAGATGTGGAAACTGAGACTCAGAGAGGTTGAGTGATGTGCCCAAGTCAACCCCGGGTAGGAAGAAGTTGGCTCTCTCCCTCAAGCCCACATCTTGGACCCTGGCTCTCTACCTGTCTGCCAAGACCCATGCACGCCTAAGGAATGTGGATAGCAAAGTTTCGCCAAACAGGATGAGAGCAGACAGCATGATCATTTTTGCTTCAAGAGGTGCAAAGAGAGTGATGTTTCCCAGGTCACCTGTATAGAAGGCAGTACCTGGCCTCCTGTTGGAAGTGAGGGGGTAAAGGCCCTTATAGCTCTGCCCAAATGTGAGCATGGGCCTGTTTATTACCTCTCTTCTTCTTGGCTTCCATATCTACTTGCCTGAGGCCCAGTGGGAGGACTAGAGGAACAGGGCATGCAGAGTGCTGAGCATGTGTCCGGTGCGTGGTGGGGCTCAGAGCTCAGAACACTGTAGCTGTCATTACTCTTTTCTGCAGAGTGGGTCTCTGCCTGGAATTACAAGGCAGGCACTGACAGATGTATAAGTAGATGCTCAAGAGCAAATTAAAAATGCATTGTTAAAAATGGATTCAATGTGTGAACAAAGATTGGCATGAAGGTTGGGTCTCTGTATTTTTAGAGGCTAATTAAAGTGCATGAACAATGATAAATTCAGATACCCATATCATCTAAAATCACCATGCAGCATTCACTAAAGAGCTAAGTGCATAGGATGCATAGGATGCATAGCTTGCAGAGGTCTGATGGTCTGTGGCTGACACTGCCATCAAGTACTGCCTGCTTCTGCCTGTACTGAGATCAGACTGTGCCCACACGACCTGGCCATGGGGACCTCAGGTGCCTGGTGCCTGGTGCCTGGTGATGTGCATTCTGTGTGTTTCTGCAGCCCCAGTTTGGGACACATGTGGAGTTCTCCCATGCCACTTGTGTAAATCACTCACAGAAATCTATGGTCAGGTTTCTGTAAAGTGCTTTGTTGGTGATAAGAAAGAGAGTGATTTATTACTGGTGGGTGTTCACACACCAAGGTTACATGCAGTTGCTTCCCTTTAGTTGGCCCCTGCCATACTATAAGATGCAGGTGCCGCCGCCCCAACTGGGTGACTGGCCCGCCGTTTATTGGCTGGAATAGGTATTGGAGTGGGCAGGCTTCTGTAAAGAAATGTGATAGGATTCTCCATTTTTGTCAGTGTCTTGGAAAATTGGCCTCTGGAGATGAACTGTGGAGTGGACTGTATCAGGTGCTGTCTTCTCCTCTTGCAGCATTTAGCTAGTTTATTTGGAGGGCCTGGTGGTCTGCACTCCTGACGTTCTATTAATCACACTTAGAAATGAGAACGTGCAGTTAGTAACCTCAGTGTTAAACAGTCTTGCAGGTAGATCACAAGTGACCAACAGTCGAGATTTTTAAAACTAGGTTAATTTTGTTCCTGAAAATCTGTGATGTCTTTTTATCTATTAGCACTTGAAAACATTTTTCCTAACAGCAAGTATGTATTCATTGCACACAGATACGGTGATGGCGTGCTAAGGACAAAAAACACCAGTGATAAACTCAAGGCCTCTAAATGTCATCACTAGGAACACATCCGTTCTCACCAGACAGTCTTTTAAATTTCAACCTGGCTAGTTTTTTAGGTGCCAAGAGGTAGTGGGTATTATGGGTTACGTTTTTAGGGTGAGTGCAGAATTTTAAAGTCTGTGTCCCTTCCCTTTATATCACTAAGCCACTGCTTTTTTTTTTTCCAGCTTTCCATCAATTATTTTGAAATAATTGTAGATTTACAGAAGAGTTGTAAAGATAGTGCAGAGTTGCCATGAGCCCTTCCTCTAACTTCCCCTAGCATTAACATCTTACACAACCAAGGCACACTTATCAAAGTAGCATTGGGATAATTTGATCACGTATCAAATTAACATTGGTGTAAAACTGCTAACTAAAACCACAAACTTGATTTGAGTTTTGCTAGTTTTTCTACTAACGTCCTTTTTCTATTCCCGGATCAAATCCAGTTTGCCACATTGCATTCAGCCAGTGTTTTTTTATTTTTTAAACAATTTTATTTTTAACTCTTTATATGGTAAAATTTCAAACTCTATAAAAGTAGAGAACAGTATAGTGAATCTGAGTTGATCATCACCCATCCTCAACCATGATCAACTTATGGCTAATCTCACTTCTTCTGTCCCCACCAATTCTCGTTTCCTATTGAATAAGTTGGCCTTATATGAGTGATCCTGACCCTCAGCAGTACCCTTCACATGCCTGTACACGGGGCCTGCAGAACGTGTACCTGGTTGCATGCTTGTTGTGTGTCATCATGTGGTCTGGAGTTGCTACTGCAAGCACCTTTAAATGAGAACTGAATTTAATCTTTCTCTTGCTTTCTGCCGTGGTTTCCAAGAAATATGCTCCAAATGCAAGGGATATGCAATAGGATTTGTTGGCAAATGCACTTACTCTAGAGCCTTTATTCATCACTTCCAGTTTATGTTTCTTATTCAGCATGACCCAGTGGTTCAGAAAACCTCTTCAATTCCACGTAACTCCACTTTTCTTGAGATATGTGATCGTAAGAGCCAGACTTAAGTGCAGAGTCTGACAGGAAAACAACTACCTAACTTCCTTATTCCACCTTCCCTAGGTGCCTGGGGTCATTATGTCACCCCCAGATTATTCCAGATATACTCCTTTCTCCTGGCACTGCTGTCTTTCTTGTGCCTTTTCCCAGTTATTGGCTCGTGCCTGACACAGTCATTACCCCATTAGGCGTTATCTGGTAATTGTTTGTTGAATGAATTAATGAACCACTAGCCTGCTAATAAATAGGTTTATGAGTTTAACTACTAAGCTAGTTCACACCAAGGTGTTAATAGCTGTTAGTGTTTTCAGTGTTGACCCCTTGGGGTTATTTACATTTTTAAGGAGATGGTGTTTTGAAGAACAATTGCTTAACTCAAATGTGGAATTCCTGACCTCGTGGCCAGCTACTGGAGGAGGCTACGATGCCTTTCTTATGCTTCAAAACAAGTTAGTGGTTTATATGAAAACTCAACCCTGGTGACTAAACGATGCAAATTGAAAAGAATGTTATTTTTGTGGTTCCATAGAAATATGATTGTTTAAAGGGGACTTGGGTCTTTCAGTGAGAAACAGTATGTGTTGGAATGTCTCCTCATATTGGAATAAGTCTCCTTGCCATAAATAAAGTTTTTAATGAAAAATTGACATCATTGCTGAAGCGCAAATGTAAATATCTTCATTCCTTCAACAATTATTTACTGTGCACACTCTGCCAGGTGCTTGGGACCCAGGGGAGGGCCGCAGTCTGTGTCTGGCCGGGTGACTGATCTCAGGTAGCCTTTGATACACACATGATATACTTCCAGTAATCATTGTTAATATTATTACGGTTACGAATAGAAACCCAAGGCCGACGACACGGTTGGCACCACAGTCATTCCACTGGCTCTTGGTGAGTTCCCGGTGTGGCTTAGGCACTGGGACTGCTGTAGATGTGGGTGACAATGTCTAACTTCTGAACTTATCTTAAGAATTAACAGTTCATTACGGGTAGATATTGATACATTTTTTGTGTGTACCTGTCACATGAAAGTATGACATTGTATCTCTATGGTGTCACATAGTATCCTCCTGTGAATCAGTTAATCCACACTTAACAGGGTGGAATCTCGAAGATGATTGTGATGTGTGTGGCAAATATCTGAATTATATAATGTGTAAAGACAGTTGAAAAATGCGGAGAAGCTGGTATGAGAAACTAAGATGCCATTGGCTGATATAACAAGTAAGGTTTACATGAAACATTTAGAAACAGCCTCCTTTGCCTTCTTCCCCCCACGTCCACAGTCATGTCAGCCCAAGGATATCTGAATCTGGGCCCTCTGCAGAGAGGCAATCCTTGTTTCTAGCATAGTATCTGTATAGTCTTGGTAGGCTTTTCTTCTGTTTATTTTGTATCTTGGCGTTTTGCTAGTTTTCCAAACCACTGCCTGCACCCCGAGGCCTCAGGGAACAGATGACATGAGACAAACACATGCTTGTGTAGAAGCCGGGGCAGCCAGAGGGTCCAGGGTCCAGGCCTGCTCACTCCTGGCACACAGCCTCTCTTGCCCCTGCTCCCAAGTCTGCGTGATTTCTGGCCGACCTGGGCTCCAGGTGCGGGATTAGACTGTTGGGCCTAGTCCCAGAGGAGCCCCAGGTGGTGGACGTCTGCAGTCTTGATGCACAGGCAGCGCGGAGAGGTGCCACAGGAGAGAAAAGTAGTGAGATGAAGGAGTATCAGGCATTGCAGCTGCCGAGGATATGGGAGAGCTGCGGTTTTGGGGAAATAGGTAGCCAGAGCCTCCAAGTGACCAGAGGCAGCCTTTATGAGGGAAACCAGACACATTTTTGTATGCTTCTGCCATTCTTAGCATGAACGTGCTTAGGCTGTTTACTGAAGTGTGCCATTTACTCCATTTCTTTATAGAGATGTAATATGAATCTAGGAAGAGTAATATTTAAAAAACCCTTTTTTCCTTCTTCTTTTCTCCCCACTCTTTGAAGGAATTCCTAAGCCTGCAGGGTAAACTAGCATTAGGATGGCTAATAAGTCTTTCTTTTTACTGATTTAATACCAGCAGGCAAGCTTCCTTTTGGGATTATGACACATGGTGCTAATGGGGGTTAATTTGTAATGGGAGGTACAGTGTGTATTAGCCTGTGAATTCTGCAAACAAGAGAGGGAGAGAGACAGAGACAGAGAAGGAAAGAAGGAATATATTCAACGAAAACAGAAAAACTTGAAAGTCTTTTTGATATTCTCTTAAAGGCCTAAAGATCAGAGTGTTTCATACCTTTATTTCTTTTCTGTAGAAATGAATACAAGCTCTCTTGATTGGGCACAGGGCTGTGCTTGTGCCGTCACACTCATGTCATGACACTCATGGTCAGGGGTCACCGCCCACGAGACGGTTGGGTGAGTTTCTGATGGCCCCCTCGCCTGCTCATTCAGGGCTCAGTGTGCGCAGCCCGGCCTTGCAGAGCTGACTGTATAGTGGGGAGAACGCAGTGATTAGGCAGTCCTATGAGTAAACGTAGACTTGCCCCGGGGAGAGGCAGCAAGCACAAGGATAAACACAAGAGAGTTTCCCTGCTTCCCTGGTGGGCGGCTGGGGATTTCCAGAGGTAGGAGCTGGGCGGTGGAGGGAGAGCTGACCGGGAACAGGTGCTCACAGTGGAGGCAGGGGAAGAGCCTGAGCGACTGGGATAGGAGGGAGCGTGGGGGGCCCGCAGCCTGGTTAAGGGTTTTCTCTTCTGAGACCATGTGAGATCCTATAGGCTTCAGGGAACCATTGGAGTGTTTGAAGCAATGGGATGACAAGCTTTGTTTTCACTTGGCCCCAGTGTGGAAACTGGGTGCGGAGTGTGGAGGGTCTCCCCCTGCACAGACGAGGAAGGCCAAGTGCACACAGGGCAAGGGCTGCTTTGAGGCCACTCAGCTGATGTAGTGTTTGATGTAGCGTTTGCTCTTCCAGATGCGTCTAATACCGTCTTTGCATTTACGGCTGTTGCAGAACTGGGTATGGTTCTACTCTGAACCAGAGTAAGCCTCAACAAACAAAAATGCCCACAAGTAACAAGCATAAAAAAGACATTTAAAAGAAAAAAAACCCAATTCTTTTAATTTAAAAAGCTCCACTGTTAACAAAAAGTAGGGTTCCATGTGTAGAGTGGGGTTCCATGTGTAGGGGCAGGGAAGGCCTCATCAATGAAGTGACATTTGAGCAGGGACCCAAGGGAATGATTCATGTGGGTATTTGGGAAGAAGATTTCTAGGCAGAGAGAACTCGGTGCAAAGGCCTGAGGCAAGAGGTTGCCTGGAGTGTTCATGGTCATGTGGCTGGAGAGGAACAAGGGGAGGAGAGAGAGAGAGGAGGGAGGCCAGGTGTGTGTGTGCATGTGCATGTGTGTGGATACTTGCATGCTTGTGTGTGGTCTTGTAGGGCCCTGTAGGGCTTTGGTGAAAGGGAGCCATTCCAGGCATGGAGCAGAGCAGTATCTTGGCTTAAGTTTCATGAGGGTCTCTCTGGAGTAAAGTGGAGTGACGGTGTAGGAGGCTGTTGCAGTGTCAAGTCCCTAGAGAGGATAGTTCCCCAGGCCAGGGTGGTCACAGTGGAGGGAGAGAGTCAGGGCCTAGTCTTTGAAGGTGGAGCTCCAGGGATTTGCTGAGGGCTGAGAAACACAAGGGCACATTAGAGTTTTTGGCTAAGTTGTATTTTATCAGGATGGGGAAGATTAGGAAGGAGCAGTTTGGATCATTGTTTTTATTGTGAGAAGACAATTTATTATTAGTATTATTATTAGTAGTAGTGTTAATAGTAGTAGTATTAGTATTATTTTGGCTGACTTTTATTACTCCATTCATTATTATCTTGTTTTTGTCTGATCTTTGTGCTTGCTAACCTTTTAGAAAACAATGTACCACTTATTCAGGACATTATGAGTGTTAATCGTTGTGCAGAAATCAAATGGAGTTTCTTTGCAAGAAGGATTCAGTTTAAAGCACTTTAATTCCCCAAGGAAAAAGGTGCTGTGTACATGCAAGGTTTTTTTTTTTTTTAAAGATTTTTATTTATTTATTTATTTTCCCCCCAAAGCCCCAGTAGATAGTTGTATGTCATAGCTGCACATCCTTCTAGTTGCTGTATGTGGGACGCGGCCTCAACACGACCGGAGAAGCGGTGCGTCAGTGCGCGCCCGGGATCCGGACCTGGGCCGCCAGCAGCGGAGCGCGCGCACTTAACCGCTAAGCCACGGGGCCGGCCCACATGCAAGGTTTTAATGCCCAATTATTCTATTGAAAATTAGAACAGTGATTATATGTGTTGACAGGACTCAGATCCATGAACTGCCCTGAATGTGGCAGTTGGAAGTTTGAGCCAATCTAAATCCGTTTCCTTCCTCTAAAAACATCTTCCTATATTTGGGGTGGGTCCTCTCTATGTTGGGAGTAGAAATTGCTCCTCTTTTAAAATAGGGTCTCTTTCCTGGCTCTGTTATCTGACTTACCCTCCTGTGATGCTGGTTAGAAATGCAGACTCTCAGCCCCACCCCTGACCCACAAATCAGAACCTGCCTTTTAACAAGGTCCCCGGGGAATTTGGGCACCTTAACGTTTGAGAAATACTGAGTGAGAACAATTTTAAGTGTTTCTGAAGCCTTCTTGCTTCGAGGTCAGCATTTCCTCAGGGCCACTTGCTTTAAGTCCAGTGAACGCTGGCAGGTCTGTAGAGCTGTTGTGAACAGGGTCAAGTTACAGATCACCCCCTACAGCATCTCCAGTGGTCTGGCATCCGGTAGATGCTTTCTTAGAGAGCCCTTTGAAAATGAGACCCCTGGTAAGCTGGTGTGTGTGCTGGCATGCAATAGAGAGCCTTGTCTTTTCTAAGGAGAGGGTCGAAAGCGGGGATTGAATGAATGGAGGGGGAGAGCCCGGGTGTCTGGACACCCAGTGCAGCAGGTGCACCTGCTGGGGTGAGAGAAAATTCCTATTGCTGAAATGAAATAGCTTTCTGATGTACGTTGGTGCACTTATTTGGAAAACATTGCCCATAGATCTCAGAACTGTTTGTTGCATTCTCCTTAAACATTTCTCTTGTCAGAACGATGAGAAAATTGCCTGTGTGGGAACTCAAGAAGTGCAAATTTGTTAATACTTCCTTTGACAGTGGTTTGTATTCAGAGCTGTTTATGAGCTGCCACAAATCATTTCCAGTTAAAATGTGCTGCCGTTAAATCAAGTAGCGGTGGAAGAGTCTAGGAGGATATGCACGGCCTCATGGCCCCAGCTCAAGAAGGGCCCAAGCATGTATGCTGTGGGTCTGGTTTTTAAATTGGTGAATTGAATTATAAAGAGTGAAAATAGCCTGGTTCCTGTGGAAAAGCTCTGTTTTGAAAATCTTCTCCCTTTTAATGATCTTAAAGCATAAGTTTGAGATTTAGCCATGCTTTTGATGGCTGGGATAGAGAGGAATTCATTGCCTGACCTTTTGATCTTTTATGATAATGTTTATCAGACTCAGGGGTGGAGCTATTAGCTTATCATTGCTGGAGCATGGCATGCAGGTGTTCTCCTACTAGTAATGGTGGATTTGCCCTGACCCATCTGTTCCACCCTATTCATCTTGTGCTCATGGCAGACATCTGCAAGATGGCTGTCTGCAGTTCAGAGTGCAGCCTGTGGCCTTGAGTTGTGAGAAACTAAACAATCATATGAGGTATTTTTTTACGAGTCTGGATGCTTTATAGCAGTGGTTGTCAACTGGAGATGATTTTGTCTCCCAGGGGACATTTGACAATGTCGGAGACATTTTTGGTTGTCATAACTGGGAGGCAGGATGCACTACTGGCATCTAATGGGTTGAGACCAGGGATCCTGTAAACGTTCTAGAATGCACAGGTGGCCCCCGCAACCAAGAATGATCCAGGCCCAGATGTCAGTAGTGCTGAGGTTGGGAAACCCTGCTTTAGAGCTAGTGGCAGTTTTGATAGATGGATAATAGTGAGTAAAGATTAGAACGTATGCTTTAGCCACGTAGTGGTTGAAAAGATGTCAGATCTCCAATGTCTGCTTCTATTCCTTTTCCATTTGTTTACTTAATATTCAGAAAAGAAATTCCATTGTCTCAAATGCATTTTTTCCAACCAGAACAGATATTTGCAAACTGCTGAGGTCCATTGGGCAGACTTCTTTATCATAGGTAGCCCTGCTTTTCTTCTGTGCTTCCAGAATGTTTTGCTTGACACTGAAGAAGCACATCTCTAAAGGGATGTTAGGGCTTTCCTTTTTAAGCTCTTGATTTGTCTTAATCAGTGAATTCTATGAAATCCTTTTTTGTTAGCATTAAGGTGGAATCTGCTAATAAAATAGCCACTGGGAACAATGGTGAAAACACCAGACACATGATACATTTTCTTGAAGATTTTATGGTCACTAAATTTGGATATTTACTTAAATTTTGCTTTCATGACTTCAAAATTCCAGTTTCTTTAAACAAACGTTTAAAAACAATTGTTTTTTGTTCCCTGAAGTTCAGGGAGTTGAAGAATCTATCACCTGTCTACTGAAGGCTAAATTTTTTTTCACAGTTGCCCTTCCTTTCTTTTACCAGGTCCCTTAAAAGCTTTTGTGATCTGATTTCGCCTTATGGAAATTTGCAATAGATAAATTGGTTGTTCATTAATTCAATATTTAGGCCAATAATATGTCTTTCTAGCTTATCACTGAGGCCATGGTTTGGTCTTTCGTGATACAGATTTCCTCTTTCCTTAGCTAGATTACCAATAACATTTAAATGAGGCAGAGAAAGGATTAGGCCAAAACAACTGGCCTTTTAACCTCTATAAAACAGAGTCTTTCCAGCAAATGCCCCAGCTAAAGGAGACTCATAATTTTAATCCAGAATTGGACAGGTGCTGCTGCCGTGCATGACTTCTGGGCCCAATGAGATAGCAGACCAGTGAGTATCCAGGACAGGGAATTGTTTCTCATCTTATGCTCAGTTCAGGATGACCGTGTGTTCCTGGAACACACTCTGTCTTTGGAGGCTGTTGTTTTCTTATAGCACTTGTACAGTTTCACACCTCCTAAATGGAAGGCTAATTTGCATAGTTTGTGGCTACCTCCTAATTTCTAATTGACTTTTGGGTAAAATGAGTTTTAATATTAAAACATCCCACAGTTGTAGCTGTTAGAGAGGTACCGAGTAAAAAAAAAGCCATAAGCCTTAGAATGTTCTATTATATACAGTTGGCTGTCTGTATCTGTGGGTTCCATATCTGTGGGATCTGTATACAGGGATTCAACCAACTGTGGGTCGAAAGGCCCATGATGGTTGTGTCTGTACTGAACATGTACAGAATGTTTTTTCTTGTTATTGTTCCCTGAACAATACAGTATAACAACTATTTACGTGGCATTTATGTTGTATTAGTTGTTTAAGTAATCTAGAGATGATTTAAAGGAAACGGGAGAATGTGTGTAGGTTATATGGAAATACTACGCTGTTTTATATAAGGAACTTCAACATAGGAGGATTTTGGTATCTGCGGGGCTGGGGGAGGGGTCAGTCCTGGAACCAATCCCCTGTGGATACCAAGGGATGACTATATATCATACATTGTTATATGATTTTGATTCATTTTCTTCCGGTTGTTTCTTTAGCTTGTTTTCTGATCTATCAATCATCTTTATGATCTATGTCTATTTCTATCTATCCATCTGTCTGTTTGTCTATCATATCTATCTGTCATCTGTATGTGTATTTTTATCTATCATATCTATTTATCAGTCTATTTATCTAGCTATACCTATCATCTTTATCATCTATCTATATTTGTCTCTTTCCATCTGTCTGCTTATCTATCTGTCAATCATCTATTTATCCATCTGTCTGTCTATCCTTATCTACCTATGTATCTCTCTATCTATCTATTTATCTATCTATCTATCCATCCATCCTACTCACAAACTCAAGGGGCATTCATTCTACCTTCCCCTTAAAGAGAAAAGGCTATAATTCATTTTCAAATACTCTCCTAAGAGCATGTATGCTTTTTATTGAAGATCATTGCTTTGACCTTCTGATTTTCAATGTTAGTTGAGTGGCCCGTGTGCCAGTCCATGTGCCACAGCTTTGGAAATGCACGCTTCGCTGCCTTGAGCTTCTTTCTGACCACAGCACCAAACATATCCTTTCAAGGGAGCATGACTGCTCCCTTGATGTCTATGAACACAGTACCTTCTCCGGCTTTTTAGCAGCCCTGTTGAGAGCTCTGAAGCCTTTCTTTGCCTCAGGAACCTGACTGGAGAAGATTGTCTTTTATGTACTGTCATAAACGACTTAAATGTATTAGAGTGCTTGCAAGTCTTTCTCTAATCCGTTTTGACAAATAGCTGAGTAGTCTTGGTTTTACATGAACTTGGCCAAATTTGTTCATGTTTGGGGTGAATGGGGGCATATGACAATTAGTGGGAAATGGCAAGATTCTAAAGTACAGCATTTCTGTGATTCAGCCAATTATATCCTTTTTCATAATGTGTTATTTGTTGTTGCTATCCTTTCTCCCACTGTTTCCTTCCTTTCAGATGTCTTTCTTTCTAGGACTTTCCTTGTCTTTTTTGACCTTCTGTCTCATAGACATGAATGGTCACCTGCACCCATCTGACCTTGAATCCCTTTGTTATGTCACTTGACTTAAAGGAGCCATCCAGCTTTGGTTTGAACCTCTCTAGGGACGGGGAGCTTGGCACCACTGAATGTGGCCCCTTTGGAGGACAGTGCAGCAGCTGGAAACCCCCCTAGACTGGGTTGAAATGTGCTTCCCCTGGCCTATGACTCAGAGTAGGGTTTGCTTTTCTTCCATGTTTGCTCTGCAGATGTTTGAAGATGCTCCTGATGCCCCACCTGACCCTCCTCTTTTCAAGGTTGGACGACCCAGCTTGCTTTTGCCATTCCTTCTCTAGCATATTGACAGCCCCTCCGTGTTCCTCTTCTAGGTGAGGGTGTGCTCACCAAATGGTGGTAGGAGTGCTTTCCAGAGCTGGCCACGATGCACTGTGTCTTAGTGCAGGCTTGACGAGGTGACGAGAGCATTGGTGAGGATGAGATGCTGGGGCACTCAGTCCTGGCTCCGTGAACAGCAAAACTCTGCCCCAGCATTCCATTTACTGGTGGAAAAATAGACCGGTGGGTTCTTGCTGTTCTGCTTGCTAGATGATAGATTTTCTTCGTATTGTTTACCAAAAAAGAATGTGGTTTCTCAGCCAAAGACTTGGATTCCTGGTTCCTGGTGAACAGTTGTTAGCATGCTCTGAGTCTCTTCATTGATAGAAAGATAATTTCAAGAAAATGCTCTGCCTGGGACAGAGTAGATTTCAGCAAATGTTTGTAAAAATCTCAGTTCAGTTTAAGTTGTGGGATAAAAATCTTTGCTGTCAGTTCATATTTTCAACCTGAGACCTTCAGAACTTTTGGGAGTTGTTTCGGCAGTTGTGTCCTAAAGGCAACGCTCTGTAGGTCCACAGAGCTGACGAGAAGGCCACCCGGGAAATTAACCTCATGGGTAGAAACTTAGATGATGTTGTTAGAAAGTGCAGTGTTTCTATCCTACTTTGTATTTTAGGGGCGAGCTCCAGGGGTTGAGAGCTCATCTGTACTGAAGACTGCCGAGACTTATGGCCTAGCGGCTAGAGGGGTCATTCCAGGCCTGTGTGCGGAACCTGTGCTGTGCATTAGGAAGGGGAGGTTAGTGGGGGCCAGAGGCAGGACTGCACATGCAGCCAGGCCTGAGAGAGCCAAGAGTAAGGAAATAAGGGTGATGTTGTGGGGACAGCAGGGCCCACAGCGAGTTTCCTACTCAGGAACTGAACTCTGAGCAGTGCCCACAGTGTGCACTCCTGAGCGCCGTGCACCACCCTGCCCGTCTGCGTTCTAGCGGGTCTCACAGCAGCCTGGTGAAGCCAGCAAGAGCACCAGGCGAAGACACCCAGGCTCCTGGAGGCGGGAGCTGGCCGGGAGAGTACCTCGCACCACTTGCTGGTTCAAATCCCAGCTCTGCCCGTTCCCAGCTGTGTGATCTTGGATGATTCACTCGACCTTCCCATGCCTCATTTTCTACATGTATAAAAGGAAGATGTTGGTAATAGAATTACCCACCTCACAGAGTTCTTATAAAGATTTTAAGAGTTAATAATGTTAAGTGCTTAAAACATGGCTGGCCTATCCCAGGTGTTTATTATGATGTGAGGACCCAGGTCCATCTGACTACATTACTGCTCTATCTGAAGGTCATTACTGAGTTATAGCTGACCTTCAGCTTCTCTCGTATTAGCAATCTTATTTCATTTAATAAAGTACAGTCAGCAGGACTTTAGAATTTTGGGGGAAACTATAACATGACCTTGGAGAAAGTCTGTAAGGTGGGTGTTGAGTGCAGGATGGCTCGGGAGGGGGTCTGTTGGGCGCTGTGAAGGAGTCAGGGAGGGATGCATGACTCCCTGTCCCTCCTGTGGTGGATCAGACCCCACCGCGCCCCTTCCAGGCCCTGTGCTGCTGCTGTTGGTTGGCTGGATGCTGTTTCAAAGAGCAGGGGTCGGTGGGGGATGAAAGTGGCTGTTAATGGTCCTGTACAACCAACCATGACGGCAGCGACGGGACCTGACAGTCCTGCCAGACGGCTGCTCTGCGTTCAGCAGCTGAGAGAAGGACAGGGCCTAGAGATGTAGACATGGGACAGCCTCCCAGCTCCCCGGAGTCTCATCCTCAGAGTGGGTCTGCTGCTTTCTTAAAAGGGAATATCCAGAACATTAGACACACCCATATGTCACGATAAGTATAAAAACACTTTATACAGTCAGAAATGAGTGATTTTTGAAGTATTTACCATCATTCAATTATGCAGCTTCCTTTAAAAGTGTAGCTAATTACGAGTGGGCTTTTTTTCATAAATATCCTGAGCCCAATAACTTAGGTAAATAACATTCTTGGGCAGAGAAACCTTTAACATGTGTTTTATATTAGACACTACTGTGTTTCCTTCCTGTTCAAAATTGTGATGAGCCGTAAGCATTGTTTCATACTTTTCGCTGCAAATGACTACGCTTTGGATTGTGTGCAGCGATTTCTTTGTAGTTTTTCCCTGCTTCCAAGACTTTGAATCTGGACTGATTTTTGTTTATAAAGCTTTCGGAGAGGCATTGCTGAAAAATGTAGTTGAAGAATGTATTTGAAGAAAGCACATGGGTGCATTTCACAACTGTGCTGTTTTATAAAAGCGTTTAAAATACAATCTTTCTGAGTCTGGAAGATTCTGAGGTGGCTTATAAACAGACTTGAGTATTTCAAGGTTGAGGCAGATGTTGGCAAATTTATCTGTACAATGATATAAAAGCTCTCTTTTCTTTTACCTGGTTTAAAGCTGGTTACCCAAGCCCGAAACCTGGACTTGTTCTGGCTCCTCCCCTCCTCTCTGCGCACCTGGTCTCTGTACCACCAAGTCCTGCGATTTTACTTCTGAGTGTTTTTTCAAATGACTTTTTCCATTCCTACAAGTAGAAGCTGCCTTAGATTCTCAGCCTTTCTTGCTTGGACTTTTGCAGCAGCCTCTGGACAGACTGCTCTGCCTTCGACCTCTGATTTTTCTCTCCTCTCCTCACATGTCCTTCCCTGTGCTTCAGAGCAGAGGGTCTCAGACTTTAGTGTGTGTCAGAGTCACCTGGAGGGCTCCTTAAAATGCCCAGTTTCTGATTTGGTAGGTGTGGAGTGGACCTGGAGGTTTCGCTTTTCTCGAGTGTTCCCAGGGCGTCTGATGCTCCTGGTCTGGGACCCCCCCTCCCCACCCGAAGAGCCACTGCTCTAGTTACCTGGCCTGCACAGCTGACCTGTCACTGCCTTGCTTCAAAAGGTAAAGGCCAGACTTGCCTGTGTGGCCACAGAGTTACGTGGCATGATCTGGGTCTCTATCTCCAGCCGCCTCTCCCAGTTCTCCCCGATTCACCCCATTTCTCTAGTGTCACCCAGCAGACCATGCCCTTCCTGGCCTCTCTGCCTAGAACGCCACCCTCCTCTGTTGCGCAGCCTGGATGTTACCCTGAGAGGTGAGCACTTTTCTGGGCTCATCTTAAGTTTTTTTTTTTATAATTTCTTTTTATTAAACCAATATCCTATCAGTGTTCAAATTCTCTTGGTCAGTAGATGTTTAAATTTTTTAATTTATTTATTTTTTTTCCCCCAAAGCCCCAGTAGATAGTTGTATGTCATAGTTGCACAGCCTTCCAGTTGCTGTATGTGGGACGCGGCCTCAGCATGGCCGGAGAAGCGGTGCGTCGGTGCGCACCCGGGATCCGAACCCGGGCCGCCAGCAGCGGAGCGCGCGCACCTAACCGCTAAGCCACGGGGCCGGCCCTCATCTTAACTTTTTGAAATGTGTAATAGGAATGAATTGTTCCATGGTACTCAGGAGCAAGGAATGCCACATCTCTTTATTTTTCTAGAGCAGTTAAATCTCATTTGAGCCCTGACTCACCAAGAAAGGTAAGATGGCTTGTATCAGTCATTTGGGGATGGAGTGTGTAGCCCAGGACTTGTCACTCACCCCTCTCCCCACCCCACTTCATTGGTGGTGCTTGGCGCTCAGTCAGGGTATGCTGAAGTCACCCTAGGTAGGGGTGGCCCCCCACCTGGTGTCAGTCCTGGAGAATCCTTGCTCTGCTGCTCTGAGCTCTGCGCTCTGTGGAGCCTCTTGGCCTGCTCCTCCCAGTCTCCTCTCCTCCAGCTCTTCTCCTCCAGCCTCTGAATGCTAAGCATCCTTTCTCACTCCCTCACATAGATCAGTTTAATTTGGATTTAGACCTTTGTTTTTCAAATGTTGGTATGTTTAAAAATTATTTGGGGAGCTTGTTGAAAATGTAGATTCCTAGACCCCACCCCAAGAGATTCTGACTCAGGGGAACTGAGATGGTGCCCAGGAGTGTGTGTTTTAATAAGAATGCCGGGCACTCTTGCTGTATTTGTTCTGTAAGTTGTGCATCGAGTAGCACTTGCCCAGACCCCACCCCCTTTTCCCTTTGGACTCAGAAACACGGAAGGCCATTTTGCTACCAATAGGTAAATTATTTCTGCTACCCAGCTCGACATTCATGAGTAGATCGTGGACTCCTTGAGGGCAAGGTGCATGCTTTATTCTTGCTGCACAGAGCCTTGTGCCTGGGACTCGACACTGATGTGGGCAGAAATAGTCTTGGAGACAAGTGCATATCACAAACTGAGGAAGGGACCAAACTCGGAGGTTTACTTTTTTTTCTGGTATGATGCTCCTGTGTCCAGAGGTGAGGAAATTTCTGACGGTCTCTGATGGCTCCTTTCTCCAGTTCTGGGCTTCTACTGGGCATGACTGAGAATGAGTTTTTTTTCAGTTGGCAAAATGATCATCTTAGATCAAAGGAAAGCTGCTGAAGTGGTGTTCATATTGGGATGGTAGCTGGTGATAGCTTTTACGTAGAGGAAAGGGAGCTGCTTTAAGGTGATCCCAGCCCCGAAGTCCTGGCCGGACTCCTGAAGCCCTGCCCCCACCCCACCCCTTGGAATTGCCTTCAAGTTGTTAGCTACAGTTTTTATCACAACCTCAAAGGGTGGCAAGTCACTGACTTTGTGTAGAATTGAAATGAACAGAATTCTGATTAAGAACAATGCTAAAAGTTGCAATTTTTATGTTCCAGTAAAAATCTTCTATGTTATCTGAATGATAGATCCACTTTCACATAGAATCTCTTCCTGTAATAACATCACTTCTGGCCTAGGTCTTGGCTAGAATCAACAGGGTATCTGTGGCAAGGGGGAGGTTGGTAAAAATATTCTCAGATTGCATTTATGAATTATGAAAATGACTTCTAAAATTGCATGGTAGTCTTCAGTTATACCTATATTTGTAAAATGTACTTTTACTTGAAAGGCCCAAATAACTAAATGTATTAGAAACATTTTCTACATGTGATCAGATAGAATCATGCACTTTTAAATTATCAGAGAAATGTTTGGTACTTTTGAAAACTCTTACTTCCAGTCACTAGAGGTGTGTGTGTGTGTGTGTGTGTGTGTGTGTGCGCGCGCGCGCGCGCGCGCGTGCGTTGTTTTTTGTGTATGTACCCAGGCCTGCAGCATTAACAGTTATCAGAAGAGTGATCTGCCTTATTTATTTTGAAACCAGCAGCACCGATTCCATCTGTCACATGTTGTGGTGAAATTGGAGAAGGACGAGGACAATTTTATCAGGATTGTGAAGTTTTCCAGGGGGATAGCTTATGCATGATAATTCACTTTCCAAAAACAACCTGTGCAGCATTCACATGCTTGAGATGAGCTGTCTGTTTTCACTCAGATCTAGCTCCTACTGCCGTATAGCTTGACATGAACAAACCTCACTGCAGACGTAATCTGTAGCTGGGCTACTTCACTTGTTCATTCTCACCCTCTGCTTCCCTGGGAGGTTGAAGCCTGAGGTAGTGGACCCTCACTCAGACTGGTGTAGTGGAGACCACCCACACATAAGCGTTGCCCAGCGGCTTTCCTGGGGCCCATGGTCACAGCTTGCCTTGCGATGAGAGCTAACACAGATTGTCGTCACTAACTGTCCTTGCTGAGCTTTGATTTAAGTAATGTGCAGACTGGTGCATTCTTTCATCAAACTTTTCATATTCTTATACTTTTCAGGATCTGCATGGAGAGAGATTTTCCTCTTACGGCTGAGACCACAGTGTTATACTGATTTCCTTTGTTTTCATTATCACATGGCAGAATATTTTGTATCTCTGTTGATAGGTTGCAGACAGTGCTGACTCTTTGCCTTTCCTCTCAGTCCATTCTTTTTCCTGTGCCTCACCTTCACCCTCTTCTCCCATTTGGTCCTTTTCTTCTCGCTTTCTCCTCTTGGCTTGACCCCTCTTTTTCCTCTCCCCTCTCCCTCTTAGTCCTGGCAGCCATTGTAATTGGGAAGTTGGCCAATCATGTTGTGTATTAAGGTCTTGTGGTTGTAATTATTTTCCTTCTCCAAAAATTCCAGTTATTGGAATTTCCCAGCTGTTTGAATTCTGGCTAAGGGGGACTTAATTTCATCTGAGGATCTGAAAACATGTTATT
The DNA here is from genome assembly GCF_020826845.1 of Diceros bicornis minor. Lineage (NCBI taxonomy): Eukaryota > Metazoa > Chordata > Mammalia > Perissodactyla > Rhinocerotidae > Diceros > Diceros bicornis. The sequence goes on along the minus strand of NC_080755.1, from coordinate 10,265,793 downwards.
TATTGGTCTTTATATGCATATCTGGGTTTACTGTTGAAAACACCGAGGGACGGAGATATTTTAATAAGTCAGTGGATGCAAAATGTTATGCTTTCAGAATTCGTCTTCTGGCTAGTACCTAGCAGCTGAAGCATACCGCACACACTGCATCCTGCCCTTAGCTTGATTTTCCGCTGTAACATAGTGTTGCTACGCTCAAGTCACTTCATGCTTTTCCCCTTTTAGTTTCCCTTTCTCTTACCTATGTCATTAATTTTAGATTGTACTGCTTTCTTAAAGGCTAAACTAATGCACAAAGTAAAACCTTAAAATGTTTAGAAGCTATGCAGTATTATATTGTAAACCTGTAAAAATTCTTAACAAAGTTAGTGGTTTGAAAGGATTTTCATGAGAACTCCTTCAGCTAAAAGGTAGTAAATTCCTTAAAATAACTAAACTTTGGCTTATAACAAGGTCATTGTTTGGCAGTGTCCACATTTAAAAACTTTCTAGAACTTGGAGGAGGAATGTAGCGATTTAAAAAATAATGACAATAAATTAACATTTGCGTTATTTGCCAATGATTGATTTCCTTTCTTCCAGCTTTTTATCCCACTTCTGAATAAATTGGACCATGTGAAGAACTAGAAGATTAGCTTTACTATTTTTTTTATTGAAATTGGTTTTGCAGAAGTGGAAATTTGGCAGCAACTATGGAAACTAGCAAATCAGTTTACAGTGTTCTGTGCTTCTTAGTTTAATGAAACCCACAAGAATGAAGACAGGCTGCATGGTTTCAAATAAGAGAAGTCTGTACTAGTGTAGGTTTTGCTTTTTCTGGAATTTTATTTTTACCCTTATTGATTCAGTAGCATGTAGAACGGCGTGTCCAGACATTAGTTGTTTAATAGTGGCCTCCAAATGGGTAGAATTTCAACTCCAACAGTTATTTTTTGATGATCTCATGGAAAAAATGCTGGGAAATATTTTCTAAGAATGGTGTAAAATGAAGAGGAATGTGGTAATTTTTTTTTTAAAGCTGTGACCTAATAGAATATAAGCAATTGGCTAATGACAGTCTTTACAATCAGACAATCTTTGTGTTCTGAACTTGACCTCTGATGAGGTAGTAGAAGCATGTATCTATTTACAGTTAAAATGATCAATTGACATTGGAATATTTGGAGCACCTGTGTTCCTTTCAAATAAAATAGGGTAGATGGACATTCTTTTGAATGATGGTTTCATCATCAATATACGTTTTCCAGCCTGCTGGAGCCTTAGCGAGCCCATTTGACGTAACATGGCTCACTTTTAGTGTATGCAAGTTGGTAGTATATGTGGTTACTTCCAAATAGATGTTCTCTTTTCATCCTGGGACAGTTTATAGGTTTCTGCACTAGGCCTGGTCCAGCTTCCCAAGTTGATTTCCTCTCTGAGTTCTTTTACTCCTTCACCTGTGTGCTGTCCTCTACTCTTCCCAAATGGCCATTTCCATCACCACTGTTGATGGGCTGCTGTTAGCTGAAGCCCACAATAACATGCTTGTGGATGTCACCTAACCACCTGCCTTCACAGCAAGCGCTCTCTGCTGAGGGGTCTGCTGTGTATGGGAACACACATTATTAGGGTGCTAAGGAGGGCTACCTTCATCTATAAATGACCCAGGACTGCCTAGCGCTTTGTTACTGGACCACCACACTGGCGTCCCCTCCCTGGGAGCTTGTTAGAAGTGCAGAGTCTTGGGGCTCACTGCAGACCTGCTGATTCTGAATCTGCTCTAGAGTACAAAGTAGTGCTTATGCCGGGCCTATTTTAATGACCATTTACAAGTTTATCAAAGCATTGAAAGCTGAAGGCAAAGATCCTTTAGCAATAGAATGTGTTTTCATTAAGTTATTTCAGAATATTAGTTCTCAAACTTTATTTGAAAAGTTTGTGCACAGATAGTGCAGATGGGGTGAGTTCTCTTTGACTCTAGCAGAGAACCGCTTTCTGGTTAGTCCATGAGTCTTGCAGGGCTGTGCTTTGAAGGATCTTCCTGTAGCACACTCTAAAGTTTCACTAGTAGACTAGAGTTTGCTCTTCTCTGCAGGCTGGGAGGGTAGGTGGACAAAGGGGGAATAGCTGATGTTGTGACGTGGGTTATTAATTCATTAATAGTTATTAATTAAGTGCCATAATTAAAGTGCCTAGACCCGTGTTTTAGAACTGCAGGTCACAAGTCATTGGCAGGTCGTGAAATCATTTTAGTAGGTCACAATCAACACTTAAATAGTGATCTGGGATAGAGGAGAAGAGAAGATAGAATGTAGTTCGCTTAGTAAGGCTAAGTATTGTTTTTAGAAACTTTGAAAAATTTGTGCATGTGATAGGTATATGTATATATAGATATTTATTGTCATAAATCAGTATATGTATACACATGTATATATGTATTTTCATATATATGTATATAGGCATATATATGTATGTATGTATGCACACACATGTATTGCATTAAAATGCTTGAAAGTACAAAATGACTAATATTATGGGGGAGTTACAGAGGAAGTATTAAAAAATACAGTCTATGTAGTTTAGTGGAGGAGAAAAGACAAAGCATAGATGTCTATTATTGGCTCAGTTTACCAAAATGACAAATAAATACGTATCTAGATATCAATGAACAGTAAACATTTTGCTGTTCAGAAATGTTGGGAAATAGGGTGTTACAATTTTTAAACCAGTGTAGTTACTTTAGGGCTATCATAATACTGTTATAGATTTAAATATTTAGAATCCAATGAGGTATAATCAAGACTAAAATGATTTTGAACTTAATTTGATTTTTCACTGCTGATTTAGACAACTTTAGGATCTTCTGTATCTTTGGTGTTCCCATGGTAAATGTTCAGTATCTATGCATAAGTAAAGGATGGAGAGGCATCCTTTGAGCCCATAGAATACTCATTTCCAGGTTCCCACATAAGGCTTGGAGTGTACTCTTGATTACTTAGTCTTCTGAATGAAGACCTTAGCTACCATTGAAAGTTGAAGAGTCCAGTGTTTGCCTCTTCTCAACCTTCTTCCTCTTCCCATGTCTTCAGCAGAATCTTGCACAGGGCTTGGCATGTTTAGCATGTCGTAAGTCCTTGGTGAATGAACGCATGACTCTTTCAGTAGCTTCTCATTTTTCTTGAGTACAAGCCAAGTCCTTACAATTGCCTACAAGCCCCTAGGATCCCCATGGCCTCTCTGACCTCATCTCCTGATACTTTTGCCCTCATTCACTCTGTCCAGCCACCCTGCTTTCTTGCTCTTGCACCTCTCTCTGGAATGCTCTTCCTCAAACACCCATGTGTCCAACCTCCTTTCCTCCTTCCAGACTTGGCTCAGATACTGCCTTGTCAGGGGGCTTTCTCCGGCACTGGCTGTCTCCCGCCCTGCACTACTCATGCCTTGCTACGTGGCACTTACCACTTCTGAGCAAACTACTTAATTTATGCATAGAGGAGGTTCATTGTTCCACTCTCCACCCAGGATATCACTGATGTCCCTGAGAGCCTGGAATTGTGTCTGGCACTTAGTGGGTGCTCATACATCCTGCCGGCGTATTACATGGTTGAATGAGTTTGAGTGTAGATTTTGACATACTCGGGTTTTTTCTTTCTACCTCACATGACATAGTGACTTCTGAGGTCTCTTCTTGGCATTTAGCATTCACTCCCTCACAGTCCCAGGGATTCAGCACATAGAAACAGCTCTCTATGGAGAGTTGGGTCTGTATTTAATGTTAAATATTAATAGAGGTCAGTAGAATATTGATAGCAATTTTTATCTTTGGCTTATGAAAAACAGTCTTGACATTTTATTATAACAGCTCAGATTTATTTATGTTTGCCCTGTTGCCCATATTAAATTTTAGATTTTCAGAAAAATAACAACTTAGGTTCTTTTTCTTTTCTGATAGTATATGGTAGAAAATTTGGGACATAATAGTCTTCAAAAACATTGCTGCCTCACCAGCCTGAGACTGTCTGCTGTGGCTCCTGAGAAGTCTTGGCTGTGGCCTCCCACTGCGCCAGTCTTTAAGGGTCAGGACTCTCGTCTGCCAATGTGGTTCCACAACACACGTTCATCTCTGTCTGTGGAGTGATCATGGAAATGACCAAAAGGATCTGAAAGAAGTCTGCTTATTGGTGAATGACTTGTTGCTGTTTCCAAATGGAATAATAAAGTCTAGGTTTGAAGATAATATTACCATAAAAATATGCCTTAGTTTTCAGAGTAATTCCCAAGAACAAAGCATATTCATTTTTTGATACTTCAATTATGTTTCATTTCTTATTATAACCATTTGTTTTGATTGCTGTGTGGATCTGCTTGTAGGATGGAATAGGGCTCAAATCCTAGCTTTCCCTCTTAATAGCTGTGTGACCCTGGACAAGTTACCTAAACTCTCTAGACTGTGGTTTTTCTCTTCCGTCAACTGAAGATACTAATAACATCCAAACAAGGCTGCTCTGAGGGTTAAATGAGATAACATACGTAATGTGCCAGGCTGGACACTGAGGAAATGTTAAATGAACATTAGCTTTATTGTTGTTATTATTACCTAGAAATGAATGACCAAAGTGCCTGAGTATTTTTATCTGTTTGATTTCTTCTTGTCATAATTAATTGTGTCCAAACAGAAGGTCAAAAAGAGCAGAGAGCAGAACACTTGGGCCGGAGCTCAGAATCCTGGGGCTGTTTCTTGAAGCAGGTCTGCCTTGTTGTCTGATGGGCATATTGAGGCCTCAAGGCCCAGTGCTGTGGGGTAGGATATGCGGGTCATTAGGACATTTATGTTTATAATGCCAGTAGAATTGCCCTGTCCCACTAAGTGGGCACTGTGATAAGCAGATGCGAATAGGACAGCAAGTGTCATGGTCGGGGAGGCAAGAGCCCAGGTCTGTGCGCTTTGGGACTTGATCCACCTGCATGACTAGGTCAAGACCTTTCATTTCTGTGCTCTTTGATTTCTTCCTCACTTACATGAAGGGACAGGGCTTGAGCTCTTTGAGTGTGAGAGCTTGTAATATGTGAAAGCTGGTGTTTGCCTTGAGTCTTCCTCTGAGGCTGCTATTCAGGAGAATGCCAGATATGGAGATAACGTGTCTGGGTGGGGGTGTGCAGGGAAGGGAGTAGATTGTATAAAAACCCAGAAATTATGAGACCTGTCCTCAAGGGTTGGTATTCTCGTGGAGGAATCCTGAGTAAACACAAGAATGGGAATGTGCCGACAGCCCAGGAATGCTGTAGAAACTGAGTGAGGAGGACTGAGGAGGGTGGGGTAACCCAAGAGGTCTTTTGGGAGGAGGTACTTGTGGAATGAGTCATGTGTATTAGCAGCATGTTTTCTCTGATCAGAAGAGAAAGAGCAATGCTGCTCTTTATATCATTTGACTATATTAATATTTATAGTAAAATACTAAGGCCTCGACTGTCTCTTACTCTCTGCCATGACCTGCAAGGAAGAAAACTTCTTCATTTGTTAGCTGCTGAGTCTCAGAGATGAGGTGATTTGCCCCGGGTCATGAAGGCAGTAAGCTGTGGAGCTGGATTTGAACCCAAGGCAGGCTGCGTCTGTGGCTCTTTCACACGGCCCAGTCGTTGTGCTCATGGAGTTCCTGCCACAGTGACTGAGTGTCTGATTCCCACTTTGGCTTGTAACAGATATGGTAACATCTCTATTTGGCTGTGTGCTAGTATGCTTTAAAGAGTATAATTTGACCCCGAAAACTCCTTCCAGGATGCCTGGGAAAGGAGACAGTACTGCTTGCATAAGAAGCAAAAAACATCTTGATGTCTTCCAATCATTGTCAAGTTTTTCATTCGTCAGGTTTTTCATTCCTTTCAGGTACTTTGTGATCTTTTGTGGAGATGTCGATCTTTGTCTTTCTTCCCTTGAGTTTGGAAATAACTAGGAAACTATTCACTGTTGGACTTGAATGCCACTTGAAATAATCCTCTTTTGTTTTCTTAAGGTGTCTTTCTAGCTTTGTTAAAAACTTTTTCCCCCTTTATGCTTTGAAACATTTACTTCTCCCACTTAGGATCCTGAAGCATCCCATCTTAAGGTTTTCCAAGCACGTGTATGTATGTGTGCGCGCCTCTCTGCACGCGTGCCTGTTTGCATCTGTGTGCATGTGCGTGCGTGCGTGCCTGTGTGCATCTGTGTGCGTGTGTGCGTGAGCGCAGGCTGCCTTGCGTTCTCCTCAAGGAGCCTGGCCGCCATGTTGGCTGTGATGCTGCCTCACAGTAAAGCGTTGCCTGAGGGTGGCTTTGTCCTAGTTTCCTCCTAGATGGTTCTGGCCTTTATAAAGCTTAGGAGACAGAGCTTCTGAATTTTGCAGCCTGAAGAACTCAAGCCAAAACAGCAGGGAAGATAGGAAACCTGTGTGTTGTTGAGCTTTAGGCAGATGGACTGTTTTTGCTTTGACTGGAAGATTTTTCTTGCTTGAAGGGCGAGGCAGACCGGGAAGAGCCCTGGCGTGGGGCCTTTTCTCTGCAAGTCTCTTGGCTGCTTCGCTGCCCTGTCAGCGCAGACCTCGGAGGCCGAGAGGAGGCAAGTGTGGGAGCCTGCTTGGACTGCCTTCGACCATTCGGTGCACCCTCCAGGGGCTTTTGGGGACCAGGTCTTTGCAGAGGCCAGCGGCTTCAGCTGTCCTCCAGGAAAGGCCCCTTGTCTGGTCCTTTGTGCTCCAGAAGAGATGATTTGTGGGCGTGGCCGTCGCCATGCCTTGTTTCTTCCCGGCAAGCGGAATGGGGCCGTTTCACGGTTGCATCTGCTTTGAAGAGGTCCCTCGTTTCTATTTTGGGAACGGAAAACTCTGCTAGAAGTAAGCCAGACAGCGGACAGGCGGCGTCTGGCTTCTAGATCCCTCTCCTTCCTCCGGGCCGTCTTAGTGTCTGCTGGGAGTTGCCCAAAGCCGCCCTCGCCGTGTTTTGAAAGGCACCGATGAAATGGTTGCTGATGCTTTGTTACGAAACTTGTCAAACTCCTCGTGGCCAGGGGTCTGGACCCTGCGTGTGTCCACACCGCTGTTGGCTTTGCGGAGGGTTGTTTGCGTCTCACCCTGGGTTCTGTAGGGAGGCTGCTGGCGGTGCTACCTGCCAGCCCGCCCTTCCCTGGGACACGCTCAGGTAGTGAGAGAGCAGATCCTTGTGCTGGGCGCTTGGGCTTCAGGGACACACCTCTGGTCAGTATTTCTTGGCATCAGTTTTCTCTGAAATAATTCAGCCCCGGGAGAGAAAGATATCAAAACAAAATCCGTGCAGCATTTCTGGGTTGAATGAATGCACACATGCATTTTATGTCGTGAAAAGGACACCACACAGAAACCTATGCATGCTGCTGAGTCTGGGGTGGAAGTGTGGGTTCGTTCATCCTTAAGGATCCCCTCAACATTTCTGAAAAAATGACATAGAGCAAGAATGGTTTTGGGAAGGGAACCTCTGTTTTTCATTTTCCTTAATCTCTTTTTGTACACTTAAGTATGTTGCCTGCTGCTTTGTGTGTTTTCCTATCCCAATTTATAATTTCCGTGAAATGGCTCTCTCCCTGGTCTCCAGGCGTCATTGTGTTTTAAATGGCTCCACTTCACAGAATCCAGTCACCAGCTGGAGCCAGTCCTGCTTCAGAGAAAGGAAGGAAGCATGCAGCCAGGTTTCTCTCTTAAAGTTTGTCAGAAACAAATGTCTTCTTTTACCTTAAAGAGAAAGTGAGAGTGTTGTGAAGATTGAGAATAAATGTGCCTCACTTCCGTTTTGATTTTTCAGTCTTTGCAGCTCATGTATCCCCTTCTTGGTGCAAGGGAGGTCCTTGCTGCATGTTACTTTTCAGGAATGCCTGCACTCTGCTTCTTCTTGCTCTGCCTCTCACCAGTTCATGGTTCCCAGACTGCAGCCACTGAACCTACAGTGCTGTGTAAACTGCTGGAAATGTGTCAGGAACATGGCATTCAGGAGATGGTTTGGGTTAGAGAGATCATCAGCCCCACAGGACCATACTTTATCACTCTGGAAAGCCATGTGTGGATTCCTCAAATGCTTGGAGCAGCAGGGTATGGTATATATATGAGGAACTCTGCCAGCACCTTCTGTGAGCCCTATGATTATTAATTCTCTTTGGTGTTTTTCTCCTGAGTGAACGATTCTTTCGAAGGCTTAATTTCCTTTGGGGGGACATAATATTAATGCTCAGTCTTCTTTCTTTGAAGGACTGGACTTGGTGTTGAGCTGTGTTTTGTGAGATTATGGAAAAGGCATGCACTTACTAGAACTGAGGGTGGAGGGAACTGGGTGGGGTCTATCATCTAGGCTTGTTTCTTCTGCAGAGGGAGGGGTCGGCTCAGTAACCCGTCTGGTTCCCTGCTGTGGGTCACTGGCTGTTTTCACACATAGAGATGGGCCCAAGAGAGTTAAAATTATGCTGAGAAAAAGAGGTGAGTTTATTGAAATGCTCTGTCTCATATGTCATTGAACTGGTGTTTTTAGTTTTCCTTGGCTTGAGTGTGAGGACTCTGCTGCCTGAGAGACTGAGCACCAAGGGATAAACCTTGGAGAGAATGTTCAGGTTTACTGAGTGATTTATGAGGGAATGGGAATATATAATAAGATCCTGAATATAGATTTCAGGAGAGTATGATAGGTTTCTGTAATGTATGAAGTTTTTATTTTGTGCTCTCAGGTAATTTAACTGATTTGAATATTTTAAAATATCCCTTTTATTAAATCAGTCCTTTCAAAATCTAAAGTAGACACAACTTTAGTCATAATCTTCTTTGTAATAAAAAACAATAATTTATCGCTTAAGGACAGCGGAAACTGAATATATTTATGCATTCAGCTTTCATTTTAAACAGAGCTTAAATAAAATCTTAAAAGAATTAAAAATCATCAGTTTAAAAATAAAAAGTCTTAAGGAACTTTTGAAATAGGTTGTAAAGAAGTTGGATTAGCATTTTGTTTCAAAATTAGAGCTGGGTTATTTGACCTATACAGGTTTTTCCATTTTGCTTGGGAATGAATTATTGATATGAATGGAAAATTAAGAACGAGTCACAAATTCTTACTTTGGAAAATTTCTTAGGGAATTTTTTGTTTTTAACCTTCAGCTGTTAGATAGCTAAATGCTAGAGAAGTGGCAAGGATATTTGGCAAAAATAGTAACTACTGAGCAACATTTCTAAGCACTAAGTCAGGTTAACAGGTAAAATGAAATAACCAGTACTGGAGAAATTGTGTATTCATCATTTGGGGGTAGAACGTGAGGCTAAGTGTCTTCCACCTATATTGAAATTAATTTTGAGGTTCTGAGCTCTGCTTTGAAGGCTTGCACGAATTCTGTTGCTTTGGCCTTATTGCGCTAACTAGAGACTGACAAATCATAATTCTTTTAATTTGGCTTATTAAAAAAAAATGTTAAGGGCCTCTCATGTGTCACATACTCTGCAAAGTCTTGGGGGTGCTAGGGTGATGATGATGTGGTTCTTGCCCACAGGAGCTCATAGTCAAGTAGGAGAAATGAATTTTCACTTATGGATGGATGAGGCAGGTAGGGAATGCTGTTCTGATGCACCAGTTATGTATGCATAAAATATATGTATTTTATATATTCCTGTATTTAATTAATTACTAAATTAAATTTATTTTATATTACTGTATAACAAATTATTATACATTTAGTAGCTTAAACCAATCCCCATATATTATCTCACAGTTTCCATGGGTCAGGACTCTGGGCATGGCTTAGCTGGTTCTCTGCTCAGGATCTCAGAAGGCTGCAGTCAAGGTGTTGGCCTGGCTGTGTTCTCATTTGGAGGTGTGAGTGGGGAAGAATCCACTTCTAAGCTCATTCAGGTTGTTGGCAGAATTCATTTCTTGTAGCTGTAGGGCTGATGTCCCTGTTTCCTTGCTGGCTGTCACTTGGCAGCCAGCTCTCAGCTCCTAGAGGCCCCTGCAGTTCCTTGCCATGTGGCTCCCTCATAGGCCCTGTTATCAAATGGCAGCTCACTTCTTAAAAGCCAGAAAGGAAGTCTCTCCATCTCTAGTCTGCTGAGATGGAGTCTTATATAGCATACCTTATATAGCATTTGATTAAGGGAGTGACATCCTGTTACTCGAATCATATTCTGTTGGCTAGAAGCAAGTCACAGGTTCTGCCTGCTCTCAGGAGGAGGGGATTATACAAAGATGTGACCCTTTGAGAGTCATCTTAGAATTCTGCCCATGACAGTGCATTTCTGGTTATTCCACTGGCTTCTGTTCCCAATAAATCTGAGCATTTGAGTCCTAAGAAGACCGATGAGAGCAGTCCCAGTTAAGAAATAAAAACAATCATCTGGAAAACGGGAAGTAGATGGTTTTCTTCTCTCAGTAGGTAGAAAATAGGAGAAAAAAGTAGTGTTTGTAGGTTCACAATATTGATAGGAAGGAGTTACATAAAAACAGTGGTGTGTTTGGGGTGGACCTCCACAGGAATCTCACAGGATCCTCTGGCTAGACACAGTCATTTTTTATCCGGATGTCTTAGCATTGGCTGATCTCTCTGGCGTGACATATGGCAGGAACATGCTTTGAGGGACAAGTCTCCTGGAGAGTACACTGCAGCACACAAACTAGACAGATGGTGGCTTATTCAACCTTGGATAGGAGTGTAATCCTACACGTTGGCAGGCTGGGTGCTGAGAGGTGCTTGTGGTATCTGAGGCAGAGCTGACTGAGTTTACCTGAAACTACTTTGTAAGGCACGAGGCGGTCACCTGATGTGACCTGGAATGGTGTGATGCACACAGAGTATACTCATCAAGCTGGGATGAGGATGCTGGTGACAGATTGTGTGAACTGGAACTGGACAAAGTCTGGAGCATCAAATGGGAGGACATTCTACCAGCAGGGTGGAGGGCAGGTGTAAAGACAGCATTGCAGACACAATCATGGATGTCATCACGCTAGTGAGGTCTTCACTAAGCAGGGGTCAGTATTCCTCTCACAAAATTAGACATTTATTTCATGGGAGGAAAAAGGTGCCACTGGGCCTGCCTTCTTTTACAGTTAAGGATTAGGTGGATCCATGTGGTTGCAAGATAATTTGGATTGTTAAGAAAGAAAACGGTCTTTTCACAACCATACTTAAGATGTCTGTGATTAAAAAAACCCCCAAATCCAATAAGGACATTGTCCATTATTTGTTTGTGGCCTCTCATTGAAGAAAAGGCCCAGGTGTTTGGAGGAACAAGTGTGTATCCTTTGATTAGAAGATGAGAACTCGGTGCTTCTGTGGCTGCTAGAGAGCTGATATGGGGATTTTGTCCTGAGTTCAGTCATATCCCTTACCCCAGATTTTTTGCTGTAATCCTCTCTTCCTTCTTTCTATTATTTGGTGCTTGTCTTTGTATTCTTATTTTATTCATTTTGGCATTTGTGCCTTTTATTGTGACAGTCCTCAAATAGTTTTTGGAACTTGGGGAAGGGGATAGTGCAGTAAGAGAAACCAAGAAATGGTTCACTGAAATTATTTTTTTCTTTTAGCAGTTTAAGCTTTACATTTCTAACATCAAACTGCTGTCTCTTGACTGGACCATTTTCAAGAACTGACATCAGTTTTCATACAGCTTAAAAGGTGGGTAGACTTCAGACTCTTCTCTTTGATAATGTTTGTGAAGCGGAGCTTGTCGCAGCACTAACCATTCTGAGATGGTGTTCCTCCCAAGAAGGTCTTACCAACTTCTAGATGCAAAAACTCTTACTAATTTAGCTTTTTGTGAAAGGAGGAAAGTTGTGTGATATCAGATTAAATGTGACTTTTCTTTTTTGTTTAATACACGAGTCAATTCACAGTGGGCTGTAAATGTATATAAAATACATATTTCTGGATTTAATAAAATACCTGAAGAAAAATAATCTTACTATTCAACTTGTGTTTATTGCTGAGCCTGAGGATTTAATGCCCAGATACTTAAAAACATTTAAGATCAGTGAGAAATGAGATTTTTTATTTCTCATTCTAAATTCTTTTTCTTGTTTTTCTACTTCATAAAATGGGGATAATAATCAGATTGCCATGAGAAATAAATGAGCTGCTCTGCTTAATACAGCACCTGGCATATAGCACACACTAAATAGATATCAGTTTCTTTCCGTCTCTCAGCTGTTGTGGCATCAAGTGGGCAAGTTTTTCTTGCTCTGTATTGGTAGCACACGTGGTCTCTACTGTGAAGTGGCGGTTGACCTCCTAGTTTACTCCATTTGTTTTTACATTTGTGTCCCTGTGTGTTTCTTTTTGGAGGCTGAGGTGTAAGTGGCTGGGCCTTGGGACATCTGAAAGTAGAAGCTTAGATGACACCTATGTGTTTTGGTCATCTCTGGACATCTTCTGATGCAAAGCCCTATTTGGAGCCAACCCCAGTGGGGGAGAGTCAGTGAAGGTGCTGGGAGGGTGCCAGGAGCACCCTCCCCTGCTTCAGCCGGCCCCCCACCAGCTTTTCACTTTATGCGTGCCTCTTCACCTCTCTGTGCCTCTATTTTGTTAGCTCCTGTGATTCCTGTCCTGCCTAATTGCCAGGCTGTGAGGAACATCAAATGAAGAAATACATGCGAGTCTTCAGGAAAGTAAGAAAGTCTATAGAAAACATAAGGTTCAGCTTTTTCCTAAATTTTTAATTTGCTAGGTATGACTCATTGTTTATGCTAAATTCCTTACTAGAGTGTAAGCTTTATAAGGGCACGAATCCCCCCCCCCCACTTATTTTTTCCTCCAGCGCCTAAAACAGTGCCTGGTAAATGGGAGGAATTCAATAAAATTTTTGTCAAATGAAGTGAATTGATGAATATCCCCGCGGGAGGCTCTCTCAGAGCATATCCAAGACTTTTTATTTATGCTTGTTGTTGGAAATAGATGAGGCAGTTGGAGAATCAGGAGAGATTTAATGCGCTTCCTCACTGAGGCATACAGACTCTTGAATTTAAATGGACTTTTCACAGTTTGGAACTTTCCTAAAATTGTAGGTGCTAAGAAGCATGCAGTACATAACAAACCACACACCCATAGTCAGTGTTGGGTGCAATTCCTCTGTATTGCTGAGTGTGTGCAGTTCATATGTGTTTCTTTCTTAAGTGGATCTCACTATCAGATATCTGAAAACTTGGAGCCTGTGCGATAGGCTCTCACAGGGTGGGTGATAAGCTTTCACAGGGAGCACTCAGGTTGTGTGCTTCATGGATGTTCGGTGACTGATGAAATACTTCTCATTCATGTGATTCTTTATTACCTGGCAGGACAGCATGATGTTTGAGAATCCCCTATCTTCCTGACTTGGTGAGTATTGATGAGTTGCCTTATTTTTTTTTCTATAATTTGGCACACCCACCACCAGCTTAATGTGGCAGGCGGCAACTCATCTCTACCGGGGCTGAAGAGAGTGTGGGCACAGTTTAGTTTCTCTTTCATCATCTCAGGTTCAGCCCTCTTTGATTTTTCCCACCAAAAACTAAAACTGTCTTCAAGTAGAATTTCACTGGGTATCTGAACACACCACTGGACCCTAAGGACTGTGCAGCTTGATTTACAAAATTTTGGCAAAAATAGAAATAATTCTTGCAAGTTACATTAGTACCTGATTTTCCTCCATGTATGGGGTTACCTCATTCTGTCAGCTATTTTAAGCAACTTTCAAAATTGGTAATGGAAAAATTTTTCCTGACTACGTTATTGTATGTGGATTTTAAATTAAATACAAAGCTACGTTGCTCCTTCTGAACATCAGAGCAGTTAAAGAACAGATCCCTGTCTGCTTTGTGCGTCTCGGGTCCTTGTCAGGCACATGCTTGGATTCTGAGGTAAGAACTTTCGCACCTCTAAAATAGGTTCTTACAGCTGACTGTCCTGGAATTTATATTTGCTCTGTTACTTGTAAAATTCTGTCCCTCGAAGCTCACAGCTGGACTGTGAGACATTCGTAAGTGTTGATAAGATGGACAGGTGGCATTACCACTCTGCTCCGTCTGCTTGGCTGGGAATGCCCAAGGAGGTCTGGATTTTTGCATTAACTGCAGAATGTGCCTCTTAACTGTACAGTGGATTTTCTTGAACTTGGTTTTAAAATGGGGTTGGGTCCCCGTTTCTAGGTTGTTATTAAGTGTATTTTTAAATTTTAACCTCTTCGATAAATCTGAAGACAGATATCTCTTTGTCATATCACATTTGTAAGGTGTAGTCAGAAACATGGCCTTTGGTTCAAATTCTGTCCTTGCCACTTTTATTCACTTTGTTACTCTGGCAAGTCCTACCTTTCTCTGAGTCTTAGGTTTTCTCATCTTTAAATGGGATAATATTTATCTTGTGGAATTATTGTGAAGATGCCTAATTCAGCATTTGCTGCACAGTAGGAGCTCAGTAAAATGTCAGTTATTGTTTTCCATCCAAATGCTGTCTCTTACCCAAGGACCATGTGCTGGCATGATCAGAGGAAGAGAGAGAGCAGAGGCGCAGATCTCTCTGTCCTCTTTCAGGATGAAGGAGGTTTGTTGAGGAATTTCGTGAGGCATCTTGCTAGAGCCAGGTGTGGTGGAATGCTGGTGCTGGTGACTCGATTGAGCACAAAGCTGCTGGAATGTAGGTGAAGAAAACATTAATTCGAGCTTTTTTTCACCATTTTCTGTCTTCTTCGTGAGAGAATGAAACCTCCCACTTAAATCTGGTTGGCTCTCTCTGTAGATGAGGAAGGTTTCAGATGGGGAAAATCTCACCTCCCTTTTGGTTTCCTTCAAGGTCCTTAAGGGATCTGAAGTGGATGGTGAGGACCAGGGAGCTGTGTGAAAGTGTTCCAGTGTGAGACCTGTGGTCCCAGTGGGGAGATGCTCCAGTAGTTAAAAAATAACCTTGGATACAGGTGATGCATCCTTTACCTGAACTTCCTGTCTTTGTGTTAAATTTAAACCTTTAGGGTAAATCAAGGAGGATCAGTAGTGCTGGGAGAAGCATCACCTTTGAGTGTAGGTCCCTGCTGTCTACACTGGTAAATAAAATAATGCTTATTTTCTCCAGATGTGTCTTTGACACTGTACCATAAAATAGATTAAACCGTGAAAATGTGATCAAACAAAAACATTTGGAGCTGTGGTGTAAATGACCATATTGTGCTGGGGTTTCCCTAACTTGAAGGAGGATTTAAACTCTGTCTTAGAGTTAGGCTAGGATCAGGGGCTGCACTAGGGCTTCCCATCTGTGTGAGAAGCTGGGCAGTGGTGGGTTGGTGCCTTTTTGGCCTTCCGGGTTGTCATCAGGGGAATGATGCCAAGGTTCCCAGTGGGAGGGGTCCTGGGACAAATCCTGGGTAGACTACTTCTG
The DNA here is from genome assembly GCF_020826845.1 of Diceros bicornis minor. Taxonomy (NCBI): domain Eukaryota; kingdom Metazoa; phylum Chordata; class Mammalia; order Perissodactyla; family Rhinocerotidae; genus Diceros; species Diceros bicornis. Next base: position 10,250,438 of record NC_080755.1, on the reverse strand, counting down.
GGGTCCCCCTTGGCTTCTGGAAGAGTTTCTGGGTTCTCTACGCCTCATTCAGACCCTCCCATCTCCTCTCTCCCCTCTTCCTTCCTCCCTCCCTTCTGCCTGCTCCATGGCAATGCAGACTGAGGGGACTCAGATATGAGCTCCATCTCACTGCTTTCCCCTCATTCTTCAACTTTAAGGTTAAGAATAGCACTGAGAAAAAAATGAAGCTCAGCGAAGACATCAAGGATGCTGTGTGCAAATTTTGAATTAGGAAAAGCCAGCAGCACAGAGAAGGAAGGCCAGCAGGCGGGAACACCACTTTAGAGGCTGGGAAGAGAAACTTGTTACCTCTGTCATTTCTGTCTGTGGCCTGGGAACTGGGGAATTTTCTCTGCCCGTTTGTTGGATTCTGTCTTATTATTAGACTATATTATTTTCTCATTAAGTAGACATTCAGAGTTTTATCAGAAAAACACATTTACATTTCACTTTAAAATCAAACATGCTAGCAGCTTCATTAGTCAATGCCTAGCACAGTAGTGTCAAACTGCTAAAAAGCCAGCAAATTTTCCACCTAAAAATTTTGTGGGGGAGGTAAAGCTGGGGGGCGTGGGGAAGAGTATAAAAATAAACCTTCCAGAGATTCTGGGTTGCTTGGTGGCGTGTGTATTTTTCCGTGGTGCGGGAGGTTAGAAATAGCATTGCTTTTTATGGGATTCTCAGCAGCAGCTCAAAAATTTGGCTTCGTGGGCTCGGTTTCTCTTTGTGGATGAGGCAGCTTCTGCAGCTTGTGGGGTGGGGGGCAGTGCCTGGCAACACACTCTGGCACTGTCTCTGTCTGTCTTCCTGCCTCCCTGCCCCCCACTTGGTGTCACCCGGATGAACAGCACTCAAGTGTAAAATGTGCTTACCAAGGTCAGGTTCTTGTGATGACTGCCTGTGGCAACTGATGCCAGTCGTAACAGACTGAGTCGCAGCGGTCCCCACAAAGTCACATTGGTACATGTGTGAGGGCCGTCACTGGGAGCAGGAATCATAATCTGGCGGGGGGGCTGTCCTTCAGGGCTGCTGTGTGTCAGACTGGCTGAACCTCTTGAGCCTATGTGAGATGACCTCCCCTTAGAGTCTTGATATCAGCAAGGTGGATAGGCTACCCCTTCAAAATGAGTCCTCATGGATTCTTGAAATTTGTTACAGTTACATAGTTCTTACAAATGGAGGTAGGTTGCCTGAGTGTTTCTCAAATTCAATGCAGAAAGGAAATGGAAGGAGGCAGCCACTGGACAAGTTTTTAACCCCCAGGGGACCTAGGAAACATGTGAATTCCTTGAAATTGTGCCTGTTCCTGCAGAGAAAGTGAGGGCTTTGATGGGATTCTCAGTAAGGTTTTGACCTCTAAAAAGGTTAAGAGCATTTGCAGTAGTAGAGCATGAGATGTGAAGTTCATTTAACTTGGAAAAATCATTTTGGAAGTATAATGAATGTGGGCAGAGGGAGATGTCGACAGGATTGGGGATTGTCGACAGGATTTGAAGAGGACAGGCAGAGGGAGAAGAGAAATGCAGTTATAAATTGTGTAACCTAACAACACAAAAGGGGACCGTTGGAGGTTTCCACTGGGGTCTTTCTTTGTAGGCTTTCTTCTTGAACTTCATATAATACTTGTTTTTGTGTTTGGGGATGATTCCTGCTGAAGGCTGCTTGGTGATGCTTGGTTAACTTTGCAAGGTCAGTGCTTGGGAGAGGTGCCTGTTGCTCACAGGGTGTCTGGGGTCTGTATGGATTCAGCCTGACATTTAATAAACAGTTTCCTTCTTCCTTTCCTGGGATCTACTTTGCCATGGTTCTTCACGTTTTTCAGCGCCTAGGGATTACGATAGGGAAGTCAGGGGACACGGTTGTCCAGAGGACAGTAGAGGAAACCTTAGGCAACGAGTGCTTCATCTCAGCTTTCACAACATGCCCTGGGCTTTGGGGCTGTTCAGTGGTGTACTGATTCAGTGCCTTCACTCTGACCGGGCCAGTCGTCTTTGGGAGACAAGATTGCTGAATAAGTGTACAGGTAATTTACACATACAGAGCATTACAGCTGCCAAATGATCATGTAGGAGAGAGTGCCTAGAACAGATCAGGAATGATGCTCACACTGCCTGGGCTGCATATCCTACTTAGGAACAGAATTTTTTCTATTGAGTCCACAGATGTAGCTAGAGGAGCAGGGAAGCCATGGTGTTGCTGGGCTTGTCAGTTACGGCGGCCACTTCTCTGTCTTCCAGAGTGGAATGTAAGGCAGCACTTTGGAGATGGGGCAGTAGGGCAGGGAGGACTCTTCCTAAACACTCTGCAACCTGAGTCTACATTTACTTTGTTAAAGTTCCATAGCTGTTACTAAAGTTCCAGAGCTGTTACCTGTTATGCAGTTTCTGTTCTGTTCTAATATTTTACCTGTGCCATTACATTCCCATAATAGTGATGCTTTTGGCATTCTTTATTTCTAGACTTGGGTTGAGCTGCATTTACCCTGTACAGTGACTGGGCAAGAGTTCTACTTCCTGTGGTGTTGGTGTTGGTGTGGCAACTGCCGCACGTCCCATCACTTCACTCCTCATCTCTCTGTACCCCCATTGATTTCATAAAAATAAGAAAATGTGCTGAGATTCTTGAATCATGTAAGAAAAAGTTGTTTCACAGGTCCAGGTGGGTTTGTGAAATGTTTTATAGTGCTTTACAAGATATAAGGGTGCTTTCGAGTCATCATTAGAAGCACTTATGACCACTTAGTTTTGTGATATTTAGGTCAGTTACCTGTTTTTTGATCTTTAATTGCTTCTTAAATGTTATGCTCTTCTTTTTTTTAAGAATTGTGGTAAAATACATATAACATGGAGAATTTGGAACCCTTTTGCACGCCTGGTGGGAATGAAAAAATGGTACAGTTGCTCTGGAAAACAGTATGTTTTAACCATTTTTAAAAAAAGTGTACAGTTCAGTGGCATTAAGTGCATTCACGCTGTCGTGTGACCACCATCATTATCCATCCCCAGATTTCTTGAAAAACTCAAACTCTATACCCTTTAAACACTAACTCCTCATTCCCACCAGCCCCAGCCCCTGGCAATCACTGTTCTCCTTTCTGTCTCTGTGATCTTGACTACTCTAGATACCTCATATAAGTGGCATGTTACTGTATTTGTGTTTTTGTGACTGGCTTATTTCACTTAGCACAAGGTCTTCAAGGTTCGTCCATGTTGTAGCATGTGTCAGAATTTTATTCCTTTTTAAGGCTGAATTATATTCCATTGTATGGATATACTACATTTTGTTTATCTGTTCATCTGTTGAGTGGACACTTGGCTTGCTTCCATCTCTTGGCTATTGTGAATAATGCTGCTATGAACATGGGTGTCCAAATATATTTCTTCAGGTCTCTGCTTTCAGTTCTTTTGGGTAGCCTCATTTTTTTTTTTAAACTCCCAAAACTTATTTTTTTAAAGCACACTCTCAGTTAGACACCATTAGGAATCCAAAAGAATAGTATATTGAACTGTGGAGGTGGTCTACTTGAAACTGCAAGATTTACAAATATGAACTAATTAAAGGAAAGTAAAAGACAGAATAGAACTGAGAGCTATACTTTATTGTAGAGATAATAAATATCATTAGAGGCCAGGAAGCCTCTAGTACATGTTTCTGAGTGAGGCATTATTCTTTAGACAAGACTCCTGGTAGGGCCAAATAACCAACTTCCAGGAACAACCCACTTTGCCTTCAGGTTGCTCTTGTGTTGTCGGGGCTGCTGATAGGGGCGACTGTCAGAAAATGTGAAGAAATGGAAAAATGGGATAATTTCTGGTCAAAGTCTTGTTTTTCCTGAAAATTGGAAAAATTTTAAGTTGTGATCTTTTAAGGATAATAATACACTATTTATGACAAGAATTCTGCAGGGTTTTTACTGGAATGATTTCTAACAATCATATGCAGTAGGAAGGTTTTCATGTTAAGTTTACAGTGTCAAATCGTTCCACTGCCTTCTGTGTAGAATGGTAGCTTGTGAGGGTAGGTTCACCCTTAGGAGCCAACCTACTATGCCTCCATTTTTTTTAGTGCATGAAATGCCACATAAAATCAAGAAATAAAACAAGTATGTGAGAGGACACAGAAGCTCGCCTCAATCTGGGCAGACCTTGGCTTTCAAAAGTACATGAAGATGCTTATAAGTCACCAAGACAAAGAAGCAGTTGTTAGAAGAGGAGGAATGGGAAAGAAGGATCACGACCAGCTATTTGTGATAAAATTTATCTTTAACACAGACATTTAGAGCTCCCGCTATGTGCTGGGCGCTCTGTACAGTACTTGGGCACAAAAGGGAATGGGAAATGGTGGGCCCTGCCTTACAGAGGGACTCATGATCTGATGGAGAAGACCCACAAGTATGTCCTTGCTCATAGTCCACAGTGCCGTGCTCAGCGTGTTGTGCTGAGGGGTCCCAATGCAGAGATATCTGTATATACCTGTCTAGGAAGGTTTGTGGATACACTCACAGAGGTGGTGACGTTTGAAGTGGATCTTAAAGCATGAACTGTAGTTTTCCAGGTGGACAGATGTAAGGAGAGAGCATTCTAAGCACAGGGAAAGGCTCACACAAATGCATGGATGTGAGAAAACTAACAGTGAATTAGGGGAATAGCAAGTGCGGCAGGGGTGTAGGGTGCTTGAGAAGGAACGTGAGAGAGAGAGAGAAGATTGGAAAACAGAGTTAGGGCCAGACCATAATGTAATTGAATGGTGTGCGTAGATTGTTCTGTGCTGTAGGGAGTACCATTTTGGGCTTTTCAGGGATGATGATGTCATTAGATATGTGTTTAGGGAAGTCGAGTCTGGTGGCCATGGGTAGGAGTGAATAGAAGGGAGAGACAGAAGCTGAGAAGACCAGCTTTCTGAAAGAATAGTGAGGAGGCTCTTACAGGGCAGAGGTGAAAAGGCCTGAACTAGGCAGCAGTGACAGAGAAGAGGGTCTGGAGCAGAGAGGCCCTGGGTGTGCCCATTGAGTGCATGTGGATTCCAAAATGACTTTTGGGTTTCAGTCTTGGGTAAATGAGAAGGTGGTATGAGCAGAGGCAGGCAGCCTGGGAGGTGGAACTCACTCAGGGTGAGAATCATTGACTCACACACCTTTAGGACATCTGTGGGGAGATGGCTTGAGATCAGTTAGACATCAGTCTGAGGCTGCGAGAGGTTGTGACTACAAGATGGAGATTTGAGGGTCGTCAGCATATGGCAAGATCATCCTAAACATGTAGAACAGATAAGAGAGCAGGTCTTCTGACGAGGGCCTGAAGGTCGCAAATATATAACTTTCTTTGTCTCATTATAATGATGATGATCTATTCTGTTGGTAGGTTTTTGTCTGTCTCTCACGAGTTGTCAAAAAACAGTTGTTAAGCTTTGAAATTTGGTACTGTGTATCCTTTTAACTCATCAGTACATCCTCAGAGATTTTCCCCTTGGTATACCTATTATCCAAAGTATTCCTGTCTATACCTGGATGCCTTAGACCTGTTGCAACTCACACTCCCTCTTGTATATATCATCTAAAAAAATTACCCAAAATAGTGCATACTATAGTCAGCCTTCAATTGGGGTGATTTTAGCCAGTGAGCTCCTGGTTTCAAAATCCCCTGAGCTAATATCTTGTCTTCTTCCTATAACTACTCAGAAGTACTTTTAAGAATTTAACCTCATTTGTCAGTCATACCTCAATGAAGCTGGAAAAAAATCACTCCGTCTCTAAATGCAATTGGAAAGATTTCACTGTTGATGTTCTGCCATTAGAAATTGGGAACACTGAAAAGCTGTGAAATCAATCTTCTTTCACAAATGCATTTTAATGAATATTACTTTATTAATACATGACCAAAGGTAAGGATAAAATGGGTTTTGTGTTCTATATCTCCTGTGTTGAATCTGATATAGAGATGTGAGAAATGAGCCCTTGCTTCACTTTGGAAGGTGGGTGAGGGGGTAGGGACATCCTTTGGATAAATAATCTTCTCTTGGCCTGTGCATACTCATTACAGTCTTGTCTCATGCCCTGGCTGTGATGACTTAACTTTGTTGAGCGGGCTCATACATTTTCTCCACTATCTGTTCTCATATTATGGAGCGGGGCGACCAAATTCTTATTACTGTTACTATTCTGATTTCATGTGGAACTTAGTATGGGTGAATGGAGAAACACTTATTATGAGGAGTGGACTTAGTCTAAGTTAAAATCAGGTGATTGAATGTTTATTTCAGAGAAAGTGCTAGTAATTAATATAAACTTCCTGCAATTGAGAATAATTAATACAAGATCAGTTAAAAAGAAACACTGATGACATTGGTTCAAAGCAGAGAAAATGTTAAAAACCTTATATCAAAGGAGGCAAAGAGATTAAGGCAAAATGTACCTGCACTGCTAGTTTTAGTTTAATCATTTGAGTTTTTAGAGGTTTTAGAAAATCTAATATAGACCTAGAAGCCATCAGATAAATGACCAGGTACTATTATCATTATCTCCAAAATAGTTATTCCATGAAGAAGATGGAATGGGAACAATTATCAATTTATATTCCTCTCACATCTTGAACTGAAGACTTACTTCTGTAGCAATTCTAATTGTGTTCTGTGGGGCTTTTTTAATTGATAAAACATAGCAGTTTTATAATTCCTTAACTAAATGTAAGTAGAATATAACCCAGAATAAAATGGGCAAATGGCCCAACCTCAATTTCAGATAACTAAAGTGAAATGATCTCTTTTTAGCCACCGTCCATCATGTTAGCCCAAATTACACCAATAGAGTCTATTCCATATCTATTTAAAGGATAAGAGTTTATTGAAATTGAAAGATTTACTTTGACCTTCCACATTAGAATTCTTTACACTGAAACTATCTCAAGTTTACAGCAAAGGAAAATTTAATTGATGACAGGATCAGATATACAACTTTGGCTATTTCACACTAAAATGTTGGTGACATAATACAATTTCAATAATCTTAAAAAAAAAAAAGGATCCGTAAAGGAATTAGCACAATACTGTATTGTGACTATGAACGACAAATGCTTCAGAAACTATTGCTACAAGATGTATCAAGGGCTATACTAATCCTACCAACTTTGATGATAGACCATACCTTCTGCACTTTGATGACACTAAGTAAGACCTATTGATACAACTATCCTAGTTAGAAGCATTTAAAACACCACCTAGAAAAAAATAAACAAGTATGGTGCTTTGGCAGAAGAACTAAAACACTATGGAAACAAAGCAGCATCCAAGCCTTTGGACATTTTGGCAGTTGGGGGCTTTTAGAAATAGCAGTTGGACTTGATAAGGAACTCAGGCTCTGTTCTGCTTTGCGACAATTCAGAATGCTCCACTGCTTGGTATTTTCCACATTACTATAAGGGTCCCAATGCCAGACCTGTTTAGTAGTTGTTTTAAATGTGCTCTGAGCTTGTATTATATTATTCTGAGTTCTAAAAATAAAATAATTCTGTTCCAGAGTGCATAATGGTTTACTCCTTAGGGACTTAAATCACATCATATTTGTTTTCTTATTTGTCCCTATTGTATAGATGGAAAAACTGAGGGAATGAGAGATTATATGAGGAATATAATAGTATTTGTGATGACTTTTACAGTGTTAGAAAGGATTAATAGAGTATTGTAGATTGCAGCACATTGAACTGTTCAAGGATTCATAAATGTGTCAATATAAGTAAGATTTAGTACTACTAGTTGGCTGATTAGTTGTCTGATCACTTAAGTTTAAACGGAGTGTCATCTGTCTTTAATTTACAGTTGGATAAAAAACATTGACTCCATTTTTTGGGAACTTTAGTTTTTAGTGGAGAAAGCTTAAATAAGACTGTGATTAAGAATTGCTAATTGTCCACTCTAATACTTTGCAAAGTAAAATACAAGTAAATCGTTGGTAAAATCATCTGGGGTCCATCTGTTCCTGTCTTAGAGAGCTCTGCTCACCTGCAGACCCAGCTGTGTGCAGTCCTGAGCCATGGGGAGTGCCGTGGAGAGACAGAATTATGGAGAGAAGAGCTGGATTACAGACCACCAGTTGTAAACTCTTTGTTAAAGTTGGGTACTTGAACCTAGAAGGGTGAAGAATCATGCTCAAGAATAGGCTTCCTCCTACCAATAGAAGAACCACACTCTGTCTCAGCCTTTCACATGAACATTGGGGGATCACATGAGAGGTGTAGCAGCCTCTGGGGGAACCACTGGGACATTCTGTATGTTCAGTTTAGGATAGCAAGACTGATTCCTGGCCCTGTGTGTATACCTTTCCCACGCCCAGTTGTAGAGTTTTTATGAATTGATAGATGTGGTGGGCTCAGGAACTGGATGGAGCTATATCCCTGGGGAAGATCTTCAATCTTTCTAACTGAATGTGGCTGGAGGAGAAAGCAGGGCCCCAACAGTTGATGGGCCTCCTCTTTGTTGATGGGGGCATCCATTCCTACCACTGTGATTCTCAGGCACCTCAGTGCCATGATCCTTGAAGAGAAAGAGGAACTGGGGATTCCTTCCTGTCCATGGTTTTCCATAGAAAAGCGACCCAATACTTTGGGTCGCTAAAATGTTTAGCTTTTAGTTAGTGTGATGGTTAATTCTCTGTGTAACTTGACTGGGCCAGGAGGTGTCCATATTAAACATTTCTAGGTGTGTCTGTGAGGGTGTTTCCATCTGAGAGTAGCATTTGAGTTGGTGGACTCAGTAAAGTAGATTGCTCTCCCCAGTGTGGATGGATATCATCCAATCTGTTGAAGGCCTACATAGAACAAAAGGTGGAGGAAGGATGAATTTGCCTCTTTTGCTTCCTGCTGGCCTGCTTTGGTTGTGACATTGGTCTCCTCCTGCCGTTGGACTGAGATTTACGTCATTGGCTCCCCTGGTTCTCAGGCATTTGGACTCAGACTGAAATTACGCTACTGGCTTTCTTGGGTCTCCAGCTTGCAGATAGTCATGGGACTTCTTGGCCTCCGTAATTGGGTGAGCCAGTTCCTCATAATAAATCAGTCTCTTTCTCTCTCTCTCTCTCTCTGTGTGTGTGTGTGTGTGTGTGTGTGTGTGTGTATGTATCCTGTCGGTTCTGTTTCTCTGGAGAACCCTAACTAACATAGTCAGTTTAAGAATTTGTAGCAGCAGCCTTTTCATTAATCTGATTTTGTTTATATTCTCCTACTATCTCAACATGTACCTCCCTGCATATCTAACTTATTCTGGATAAAATAATCCTGAAGCCATTAGAACACTATCCAATTTTTTATTGGCCAGAGGAATTGATAGCTATTAAAGATTCCATTTATTTGCTTTCTTTCAGTTTTCTCTTTTTTAAAATTTATTCTCCAGACAGATATTCTTAAAAAAAAAAAAAGATTTGGGTTTGTTTTAGGTATCTTTTTTTTTTTTTTTTTGTGAAGAAGATTAGCCGTGAGCTAACATCTGTGCCCATCTTCCTCAATTTTATACATGGTATGCCTGCCACAGCATGGCTTGATAAGCAGTGTGTAGGTCCGAGCTCGGGATCTGAACCTGTGAACCCCGGGCCGAAGCAGAGGACACGGACTTAACCGCTACCGAGCCAGCCCCATTAGGTATCTTTTTATGCCTTATTCCTATACTAGTATGTGCATATTTTCTTTTTTGATAAGCAAAATCAGGGTATCTTGAAAGAGTTTTGTTGTCCACCATCAGATGTGTGACTTACTCCTTATTTGTGGACAGCAGCAAAACACTTAGTGAGATATAAAACTAATTAGAAGTCAAGCATTGGATATATTCTTAGAAGTTAGAGTATACCAGAAAAATGAAAAAGTCTTTTATTCCTGAATTCAAACCATAGCTGATTTCTACCAAACCTTTGCCTCTAAGGTAGGCCTATAAAATGTAAGAGGGTACAGTCTACATAAGGCCATCATTGCTAGTACTAGTGAGCAAATCTGGAGACCAGGCTCTGTATCATGGCTTTTGAGACAATGCCCACACAGGGGCCAGATCCTGATCTGTTGTGATACACAGGGATTTTAATTTCCTGAGGCTAACTAAACTCTGAAGTATTTTCTCAGTTTATAGGCAATAAAAACCTAAGTGAAACTAAAATGGACTATCAAGACTGGATGGAGTTTGGGCCTCTGAGTCACAGTAAAATAGCCCCTCAAGAGAGTATGTCTGAATAGTGGCATATATACCCACTGCTCCCCGCCCCCCCTTCCCTCAGCCGGTCTGTGTTTGCTTACGTCTTTATACCTCTCCGACTGAGGCTCAATCTGTTGTGCTCCAGAAAACAAAACGATAAATGATATAATCAGCAGCAAAGCCCTCTTTGCCACCAAGAGGGGCACCTGAAGGCAAAATCAGTTGTTAGTTTTTTCATTCATTTTATACGTTCGCTCATTTATTTATTCAATAAATAATTATTGAGTACTTGTGATTGCAACTATAAAATATTAGTCCTGGCACAAGCCTTTTACTAACTGAATTGTATAGTTGCAGAAGCTGAGGCTCAGACAGCTGCAATAGTTTGCTCATGGTTACAGAGCTTATAAATGGAGCTACAAGGACCCGACTCAGGTCTCTGGGTCCCTCGTGCACCTTTCACCTCATCACAGGCTCAACCTTCTTTCTTCCACAGCAAACTCTGTGGACTGGCCTGGTCTGAATCACAGCTGATTTACTCCAAACCTTAGCATCTGAGATCTTAAGATTCTCAGGAAATGAGAGTTACATTCAATATAAATGTGATTTATTTTTAAGAACTCCTGAATTTTAACAAAGCAATGTTTCTGAGGAATGAAAATGTGCCATCTCCTGACCAATGTAATTTTCTTTTGCATTTGTAAGGTTATAATTCTTTTTTTTTTGAAAATTGTGCTTTTTATGCTTGAGATTCGGTCTTCCAAGCAGAAGCCACAGCATAGGGAGTTTCCCTTTTACCAGGGAAATATTACCCCCAAATCTGATGGGCTAGCCGATTAGGTTACTTTTTGAGCCAGTCAGATGAAATTTTGGAAAATGTCCCAGTAAAACAAAATTTTCCCTTCTAGGCTATCAAAAGAAGTGCTAGATGTTGGGGTTAGTCAGTCCTAATGTATTTGTTGTGTGCCGTCCAAGGGCTCAGCAGGTGACAAGGAAGTGGTGTGGGATTCAGAAATTTCCTGGTCTCAAAGAGCTATTCGGCTGCTATTTGGCTACTATTTGGATGGTGGAGTGGATGGAGATGATAGTAATAAAGCATTTCTGAAGGCCTAATGTTTTTCTTGGTTCATTGTCTTAGATGTTTCAAAAGCATGTGGCAAACAACAACAATGTCGGGTGTACCTTGATGTGAACATAGATTATCTGTGGATTGGCTGCTGACGTTATTCCTGGGTTCTGTGCATTTTTGTGGTTCTGTGACCCATACTGTATTCCTACTGCTTTGTCCAGCTAATTCAAATGATTGTGGCTTGAAATGACTATAGGTCAGGGAAATTTGAGTTATAAAATCTTTTTAGCATCTAGAACTATTCTAGACATTCTCCAGTCTTTAGGCTTTGGGATACTCTTTACAATATCAAATGAAATGAATCATCTCCGGTACATTTTGAGAAAGAAAGGATACTCTTGGGGTAAGTTTTCTCATGCCCAGTTCTCCTCCAAAATTTAAAATGGAAATGTTGAAAACCTTTAAAAATCATGCCTCCAGGTGAAGAAATGGAAGCATTAGAGACTTACATGGTTGATTGAGTATCATGAAACACGGAAAGTGGAGATTTTTTGGTTTCTGCTTTCTCCACCTAATTTAGTTATCCACCTGATTTAGCAGCACATTGTTTTCTGGTTATTACACGGAGGATTTATTTTGCAATAAATGAGGCAGCAATAAACTGCCTTCAACTTTGTGGGAGATCAACAGTCTTGATACAGGTTTTTTCATTTGCTACCCCTTTACTTCTTTCTTGGTAATTCTGGGGTGCAAAGGGCACTGGAGAGCCATCTGGGATCTTTCCAGTCCAGGGCACACTTGGGAATGGAATGATGACCAAGGCCGTGTGGACTCCAGGAGATCAATTCTGGATGTTAGTGAGGATGCTCCTGAGACAGATGTGCTTTGGTTCTGGGGCTTGGACACCCCATCAAAGGAATACTGTGAACCTTCTCTGTTGACTTCTTAACTTTTAAGACGGACACATGGTGAAAACATAAACCTGAAATCACTGGTTTAGGTCTTGGCAAAGTTAGAAATTTTTTGACAATCTTTGAAGCATTGGATCATGGGTTGGCATTCCTTGTAATTCAGTTTTACATTCCCTCTATGGCCACTGTAGAATTAAATCAGTTTTCTGTTTTTAGAAAACTGATCCTTTTGTGGACATATTAATTTAGTAGAGTGGATAGAGGGAGAGGAGACATTATTTCTAGGTTACTGCTGGGAAACTTTTGCCATATAGTCAAACTATAGCTGATCTCATGTGTTATTGTATGTGTTTGTGTGTTTTCTGTAAGTTAGTAGTAGTTTGACTGTGATTATTTTATGGCTTCTGTTTCCCCTCTACCATCCCTGAACAGATACTGAAATTATTTAGTTAAATTTAGATCCTTGAGGAGAAGACCTACTCATGTGGAAGTTATGCAAATATATGCAAATCATATACAAATAAGTTGGCTCCACTGGACTGGAATATTGTATTATACCAGCCCTTCGTTGCCATCATAGAAGAAATATGGAAGTACAGTTATCTTATGGTTCATTTTTGGATTAAATCAAATTTAGAATACTTTTTCTTTTAAAAAGTCTGACTGCCTCACTAAGTAAGAAGTCTTGGATGAATGTCACCCTCCTTCTTCGTTTTTTCATAGTGCATGTGAATTTTCAGGTGTTGGTATTACCTCATTAGTCATTGTCACCTCTGCTGATCACCCTTTGAAGCTACTTTTAAATTTTACCTTTAGACTCTTTTTTAATATTGCATTTTACCTTGCTTTAAGTCCCAGAAAATCCTATGTTAATGGCACTGTGTGAAGCTAGGCCTACCTGTCTTCTTTGGGGATCTTGTAGGAGTCAGGCTCACAGTCTTGTTTGGGCCGGAGGAGTCCTTTAGAAAAAGTTCAGTGGTAGCTCTTTCTTAATTCATGCTAAATTATTTCTGAAGTTGGAATGACAGATTTGTGCTAGAGGGTCTCGTTTTTATCTCTGGCTATTTAATTCTGTAAAGTAAGCTGAGAAATGTGCATGTTAAATGCTTGTTTCTGCATGATCAAAGGGCTGATGATGGTCAAGGTGACTGCCACTTTGAGCCTGTAGGCTGGGAGCACATCAGAAGGACCTGACCAGAAATGGCTTAAATAAAAGGTAATTATGGTAAATGGTCTCTTCTTAAAAAGACTTCATCACTCTATCTGAATACACAGCAAGAGATTTTTGTCATCAAAAAGATGAGGTCTGTGGTAGTTTACAGCTGCTATATTAACAGGAGAGCAAGTTATATCTCTTTATTTAGAACTGAAAGGGACCAAAGCCATCAAATATATTCAAAAACCTCAGCTACAAGTGAGGAAATAGAAGTCAGAGAAATTAAGTGACTTGCCAAAGGTCAGACCCTTAGTAAGTGATGGAGTGAACCTTGAAGTGAGAGCTCTTCACTGCAGCCTATGCCCCTTTTAGACCTCATCCTACACCAGAGGATGTGGATGAAGGATGTTTTAAAGCCAGCTGAAAATGATAGTTTTAGTGGTCTCTGGGCAAGTTCTGGTTGCACACTTTTTACATCGTAGTTGATGTTAGAACAGCCTGCCTGTTTGTTTGAGTGCCAGCCCATTGTGTAGAATAGTAAAAATTATTTATCTTTTTAGTTTGGTCTCATATGGAATAGCTGAGAGATTGTTAGTTGAAGAGCTGAGAAATTGTCAGTATGTACTCTCAATGGATATAAAAGTGAATTCCATCAGATTTTTTCATTAGCCATTAGAAAATGCTCAGGAACAAAGAGCACTTTGGTCACTAGCTGGTCAGATTTTAGGGAGGTGCATAAATATTTCGTAGTAGTCAGTCACAGTGAAAATGAAGCATTTGATTTGTAGGTAATCTCTTCTTGCCCTGAAAGAAATGAGTTGTGGAATCTTTGTTTGCAACTGAGGAATTAAACCAACAGCTTTTCTAGGAGAAGTTGCTTCAACAAAAGTATCAACGTAGTGAGGCCCCCTGTCGCATCTGGACTTTGTAGAAACTTGAGATATTTACTGTGTTGCTTGAAATTTTACCCCATACAAAGGCTTGCCCTCGAAATACCAACACATGTAACCTCGCATAATGTGCCTAGCATCCTGGAAAGCTGTAATGGATCTCATGACTAGGGAAACTTGAAAGTTGATTCTTCTGTAGGGTTCCTTCTGTAGAGTTATTCCCCTATCAGGCCGTACATGTAGAGATCACACTGTGCCGGAGTCTGAACCATGGAAAACCAGTGGTTCCTACGTTTGGAAGCCCTGGTGTGGGCACAGGGCTTCCTCACCATCTCCCTGCAAGTCAGCCTGTAGTTGTGATGTTACCCAGGACTGCTAGTAACATTTAAACATAGCCTTACATATCCAGGTGGCTTGTATGTAAGCTTAATCTTGTAGAAGAAATAGAATAAATTTTAAAGGATCGACTGGCACCTTGAAATGTTTAGCATTGTATACTTAGTGAGTTATGATAGTGGTCTGGTTCAAGTGGGAAGAGTATCTTTATGTTGTTGTTTCAGGTAATAGATGGAAAGTCTTGTCTCAGCAGTTTCAGGCTCTGGCCCAGAAGTGACCAGGATCAATCACATACCCCCCTCTAACTGTGAGTGGCCAGGGGTCTTCGCCTTCCATGTGCCCGTCAGTGAATGGCACTGATGACTGACAGGCCCCATTTTGTTTTGTTAAGAAATTATAATAGAACTAATGGGAAGTACTCTTTCACTGATATACATGCAATTTTGATTTATAAACAACACTTTATTATTTAATTTAAAACATTTTAAAATAATAAAAGCAAGAAAATTTAGAAACAAA
This sequence comes from Diceros bicornis minor, assembly GCF_020826845.1. NCBI lineage: Eukaryota > Metazoa > Chordata > Mammalia > Perissodactyla > Rhinocerotidae > Diceros > Diceros bicornis. The sequence continues at coordinate 10,235,372 of NC_080755.1, read as the reverse complement.
GAAAAGGACAAAAGTGTCCCATGGTTTCATTATTTTCATATAACGTTTATTTTCCTTTCTGTGCATTTCTTTTCAGTCTTAATATTTAAAAAAATTTTTAAATATGTGCTTTCTACAAGGTCACAATCACATACACGAGGCTGTTTGAAAAGTTCATGATCTTTGGAGACAGACAGACCTGGGTTTGATTTTTGGACCTACCATTTACTAGTTATGTGACCGTGGGTGAGTTCCTTCACTTCTCTGGATTTCAGTTTCTTCATCTGTAAAATACGATAATACCTTAAACTCACATAGGATTCTTGTCAAGTTGAGGGAGATATTGTCCGAGAAGTGCCTGGTCTTTCATGGTGCACTAGTCACTGCTTGATGTTCTCTCCTGGGCATTTCTTTTTCATTTTTCTGCATGGTCTGAAAGGAAATTACCACCCTCTTTGATAAGAGAAGTCCCCAGTCCCCTATGGCTGGCCGTGGGAGAATGTTCATAGGAGGGGATATTGGGACTGAGTGACTCTGGGGCCCTGAGGGTCTCTACAACTTGGAGGGGCCTTTGCTTTGTCTACCTGCGGGTGGAAGGGAAAGGGGCTGGGTGGCGCTGTCCCTTTGGTGGTTTCCGGCCCAGTAGAGGCCACATAGCCCTTTCTCTAGTGTCCTGTAGAACGCTGAGACAATTCAGCCCTTTTTACTGGAGCTCCCTGGTAAACTGGGGACCAGATTGAAGGGAAGTACCTGTTCCACTTATCGAAACATTGAAACATCGGTTTCCTGAACTCCAGAGCCACGATATTGGTGCCTGAATTTCAAGTCTAATGTAGAGTCTCTGACAGGCCTATCTGTTGTATCTAAGACGATAGCCCTTTCTTTGATTGTTCAGAAGAGAAAGTATATGGAGTGGGGCCAGGAGTTGGATTAAAGCTGGAAGTAGAGTGGGACCTGTCCTATTTGTAGGTGTTGACCAGGAGGGCTCTTTGGAGCAGGCATGCAGTGGGCCACACAGGGGCACCTTGGTGTGAGTGGCCTGGCGTAGGGGAGCCAGGTGACTGTGGAGGGGCAACCTCTCTGCCACGTTCAGGGGCAGGACTCTGGTCCCCGGGTGAGATATTGCAAAAGTGAGGGGGTGGTTAGCTTTTAAAGACAGCAGAAATCCCTGGCATTTATCAACAGGAAGTTGGCATTCTGTAGAATCTGGTAGAAATTCATTGGCCTTTGGGGCCTGGGGGCCAGGGAACTTGGATAAAATTGCACTTTGATCAGAACAGCTCCAGGGCACAGCTCCTGGGGCCAGGTCAGCATTGACAGGACTTGCTGCTGAGCACCTGGGATGCAGCACTCTAGTTTAAGTCCATGCTGCTTCAACTTGGAATTGTTCTAAGGCCTGGACAGGTGGGAACATCAGTGGGCCCCAATGTCACGCTCTGGAAAGAAGAAGTCAGTAAGTCATGTGTAGTCTGAACATATGGGCCTGTCCAAAATTACTCCATTCTTGAAATTCTGGGGTAAATAGCCATGGGATGCCTTTGTTATTTCCTCTGAAATTCTAGGACAGAATGTTTAGAGTGATGATTTTATGTAATGCGTGGGCATTTCAAGTGACATTTGTAGTTAAAAAAAAGTAGGAGTTATTTCCTTTGAAAAGTGAAGATCATTTTTATAAACTAGCCCAGGTTAGTCTAGGAACTTCACAATCAGCTGCATCCCACTGCCTTGGATGGTGGATATGTGTGAGCGATTGTGAAAGATTAGTGGCTGGGCCAGACTCTTCTTTCTGTAAATTAACAAATTTTAATAGAAGTAGTGGAGCTTTTCAAGTTTACGGTGTGCCTGCTGGATATCTTGAAGCAAAAGCCTTTTTAAAGCTTTCTTTAGAGTTTTGTTTTTGGAACACCTACTTCTTCCTCACAGCATCACGTTAAGTGGGTAACATCCCCTACCACAACTCCTCACTTCAGAGAAAAGCCCAAGTAACTGACTACATGGGCCAGAGACATGTGGAACTGGGGCTAGAGCACTCTTGAGTTAGTCCGGAATTCGAGATAAAAGTCCTCTGTGATGCAACTTTTAGCTTTCAGTGGGGAGACCAGGCTGGCCTGACAATTACAAGTGAATTTCAGGGAACTATTCAGACCTGCGACCTCCACACAGATGCTCTTGGTGATGAAGGGTATTGGTAGTAAAGGGTATTTTAGGGTCCCTGTGCATGGGTGTAGAAACAAAAGGGAGTCCAGTGCCCCTGGGCTCCTGGAGGATGTTGTTCCCCTCAGAAGAGGGGGTGTGTTGAAAGGCTGCCTACCTGTGTTCACCTGGTGTCTACACAGATCAGCCTCTCACGGTTAAGTTGCTGGCTCTGGAGAGAGAATGCCTGCACTTGGGAGAATGTACTGGAAATAGGAACAGCTGGTCACAACCCATCTGGCTCTACCCAGTGCCTGATAAGTCTTGGCTCTCGAGGAATTCTGCCCTCCCTAGCTACGGCTTCCCGTCCTTTCTTATCTCTAGACAGCCATCGTTTTAAGGCTCAGCAAGTGCTTTCTTAGAGGTGGGGCTTGTGAAGGGCACAGAGGGGAGACTGTGGCTTTTCTTCGCACACTCCCACCTACCCCTGCCTGCCCAACCTCAGGCAGGAATGAGAGGGGCAGGCTCTGCTCTGATGGCCTTTTGTCTTAAGGACATGATTTCCTCAGAGTCAGCCATGACCCCTCTTCCAAGGGAGGGCTGTGGTGTGGGGGCTGGTGCATATATTGGGTGATGTAGATGCCTCGTGTGGTTAGCTCTTTTCTTAGGCCTGTCCCACTGGAGATGCCTGGACCCATCTCTGCTTATTTTTTGTGTGGTGTGTGATAATTGGCCATTAGAGGAAAACTTGAGTGACAGCAGGATGAGGGAATTTGGTATCTTTATTTCGTCTTTATATTATCAACCACCTTACCCAAGACTTCCTTGATTGTATTAACACTAAACAGGATTGTTCAAGTGGACAAAGGGAATTCATTATGTTCTATTTTAATTAGGGATCTAGGCTGCTGCTGACTTCTCTCTGGAGACCTCTATCTTGATCTTACATTTCTAAGGCTGAACACCTTATGATCAGAGATGGAGTGTGGTAAGGAAGAAAGTGTGGTGAACTGAGAGCTGGCAGCTAGTTTGAGCTCTGAAACCAGTTGGTAACTAGCTGCATGACTTTGAGCAGCACACCTTTAATAGACTCAGAATCTTCAGCTGTGAGTACCTAGAGGAATATGTGTCTTTCCCGTTTTTATGTCTTTAGCACCCAGTGTGTGCCCGGATAGAGTAGGTGCTCAGCAAATGTTTGCCCAACAGTTGACGGAGAAGGTGGTCCTAGAGCCTGGCCCAGTGTGTGTTCAGAGGAATAGTAGTCTTAGGAGGTGGGCAAAAGAAAAGATTTTCCAGTTAGCCAAGTTTATAAATGCTGCCTGTTATATCCTTTTCTTGGAGATTCTTAATGTACCTTTAGCGTATTAGAGGCTCTGAGAAGTCCTGCAGTAAAGAAAACCTTAGTGTTGTTTAACCCAGAATTTCCTAAACTTATTTGACTCAAGAACACTCTTTTCCTACAGCTCCCTTAAGCTTGGAGGAACTTTTGCTGGACCAGATGACCTTGAAGGAGACTTCCCACTGGAACATCTAGAATTTGAGAGCAGGGGTAGGAGGATGGAACATATTTAGAGGGGTAATAAGGTGACAGAAGGTTGAGTTTTGGGGCGGGGTGAAGCGGTTAGTCTCTAAAGAAGGCTCAGACTCCAAATTCTGAAATTAAACCTTGTAGGTCATTCTCTCCATACGCAGAGCAAATAGGAACCTCGGGTGGCGTATTTATCTCTTGAGCTGAACTTGCACATGCAGAGAGAGATGTTCCTCTTATCCTTAGTGAACCAAGGGCAGTGGCATGAAATGACCATGTTTCTGTTGTGCTCATACACTTTTTCCTGTTTTTCTCTTTAGCAGATTATAAATTTCTTTAAGGCAGGATTGTAACCTAAACTCTGTACAACTCTGGGCACCGTTGCTGGTCATTCACCTACCACAGAATAAGTGATGAACATACTAACGACACTGTGCAGAAACTTTGTTTCCTCTGTCCACTTTCTTTCTCTGTAGAGTCTAGATGGGTGCCACTAAGGGCAAACAGGAGAGGCCTCCCCCTCCGTCAGCCACGCAGCGTGGGTTTTGTGATGCTAGTGGACGTGCCTGAGAGCTGGTAGTCAGCTCTCCCCTGACTGCCCACTGTTGTCTCTGAGGACTCATGTCTTGGCCCCCCAAGTTGCTCTCTGCTCCCTCCCTCCCATATAAGTACATATTTTTATGTTGAGAAGCTGAAGCATTTGAATAAATCAAATGCTTTTGCCCAAACCTAGAATAAAGGCTGTAGTTATTTTAACAACAACAACAAAAATCCTGAATCTTGAGCTATTTTTGGATGTAGACTGGTAATTAGCATGCCATTTGTAATTCATTGCTGTCTCTGGCTGTTTCCTTGTTCCAGTGCAGCCCAGTTTGGGAACTGGCTTTATTTCATTTGGAAATGTAATTTTGTGGAGACCTCTAAAATGCCATTATGAGAGTAATGATTTTCTGTAGACAAAGTTTGCCAAACCTGCTGTTTACAGCTCAGTTAGTTTTCAGCAGCTCTGTGGAAGGGAGTAACAGCTTGCTGAGATGATATTTAGTTTCCAAGAAAAGTGTTAAAAGCAACTTTTTAAAGAAGGATTGATGCTACCTGAGGGAAGTGGTACTTGAGGAGAGGTAATTTTGGGATGAGTGAAGGAGGCTTACATTGTTTTACCTGTTTCAGTGTTATTTATGGAAGATATTTCACAATTTTGGTTTATATATTTACTGATGTGCATGGAGGCCAAGCCAAGTGCAGACAAGTGCATTTTGGGAATTTATACTGCTAGAATGAAAGGAAAATGTTTGCAGTGGTTCTTGTAATGGGGCAGGCAGATGAGAAGGCTCCTGGAGGCCCCCTGTGGTCTCTCTGTCAGGACTTCATGCTTGCTCTCCAGCTGCAGAGGGAAAAGAGGAAAATATGCAGTTACTGTTTCTGTTTTGGAGTGCTGGGGCCTGCTGCTGACTGTAAAATGAGAACTTGGCCATGGTCCAAAAGGAAAGCTTTTGGTTCCTTCTTTTTAGAAAGATTTATTGGAGGTAGTCTTTAATGAATAGACTGGTTCTCTCGATTTCTCCAGCAATGTATGGCTGTCTCACTCTGGCGGCTCAGCTGACCCTAGAGTTGCCAACAGTAAAGGCACAAGGCAGGCAGGAGTGCAGCATAAGGAGAGCATGTGTTAGACTGCATGCCATACGGGGTCTTGATGCCTGGCTGGCTGTCTTGGGGTTATGCATGTGTCTTCTCATATCCAGTGAGGGGGAAATAGATTAACTTTGCCCTCTGAGGACTTAGCTTCTGATAAATGGAAAAAGGAGTTATTTTATACGTGAGCTAGATGTTTCTAAACTAACCTTCCTGCGCCTCATTCCCAAAGATGCCACAAAAGAGGAAGGAAGCTAAAAAATAAAAATAAAACAAAACAAAACAAAATAAAACTCTCTTGTGAATGGGAAGCACATGTATTGTTTTATGGATCTCTTGATAAAAGGGTTTAGATAGATGAGCGTTAGGTTCAAATAGTAAAAGAATTAAAGTGGTCCTAATTGCTCCATAAGATACAATAAGAAGGAACTAGCTTAGATTGTACAGAGGCCAAGGAGTTTTGCAAAAACTATGGCCTGAGTGTTGTTGGACAGTGCAGTTTGTCACCAGGGAAAGTCATTTCTGGAAATTTTTAGGTAAAGGTAAATAGCTAGAAGGATTTGAGTACAGTTGTATATTGTGCAAGGGTGGATCCAGGCATCTCCATTCAGGTGGATCATCTTGGACCTCAGCACAGAGGCTCTCCATACCAGGACCTCTGGGCAGCTTTGAGGTTTCCATGTTCAGCTCCAGTCTTGGTTGATGTTGTCCAAGGCATTGGACCTTAGATATCCGTGGCGGTCTGGCACAGTGCAGGCTGTGGATCAGACCACCTGGAAAAGTGCTGACGGAGAGGCTAGGGAAGGTGGTTATCTTTCACATTCACCCTTGTGCACTGAGATCAACCAGCTACTCTTATTTGATTATTGTAAGAGGTTTCAGCTTTTCCAGGTTTACCTAGTGCAGATTTAGGAGAATGGATTCCATCTGTTTTGTTTCAGATTACGATGTTCAAGAATGATTTCCGTTTTCTGAAACTCCTTGTCATAGAAATAGACTTGAGGATAGAGGATTGGTACACCAAGTACTGTAAGGGGATATTAAGGATCCCCTGAGGATGGGGAAGGGTAAACGATGTAGGAGACAAAAGAATCATCTGAGGAAGATGGACTCAGTCTTCTTATGCCTCAGTTTGCTGATACAGAGTCTGGTATGAAAGACAGCTGTCATGTCGTGTTTAAAAAACTATTATTTTATTTTTTGATTAGGTAATATCATCACAGGATTCACAAATAAAATCAATTATCAAAAGGTGTTCATTCAGAAGTCTGCTTCTCCTCACTCTGTCGCTGCCCCCGTCCTCACAGTCACTGTTACTAGTTTCTTCTGTCTTTCTGGAATTTCCTTATGCAAAAATAAACAAGTTCGAAACTATGTTAACCATCACCACCCTCTGGTTATCCAAAAGGTGTTATACCCATTTTCCTGCACCTTGCTTTATTTATTTATTTATTTATTTTTTAAATTTTTTGTTTATTGCAGTAACATTAGTTTATAACATTGTAAAAATTTCAGGTGTACATCATTATACTTCTATTTCTGCATAGATTACATCATGTTCACCACCAAAATACTAATTACAACCCATCACCACACACATGTACCGAATTATCCCTTTCACCCTCCTCCCTCCCCCCTTCCCCTCTGGTAACCACCAATCCAGTCTCTGTCCCTATGTGTTTGTTTATTGTTGTTGTTATCTACTACTTGATGAAGGAAATCATACGGTATTTGACCTTCTCCCTCTGACTTCTTTCACTTTGCGTTATACCCTCAATGTCCATCCATGTTGTCACAAATGCCTGGATTTCATTGTTTCTTATGGCTGAGTAGTATTCCATTGTGTATATATACCACATCTTCTTTATCCATTCGTCCCTTAATGGGCACTTAGGTTGCTTCCAAGTCTTGGCTATTGTGAATAACGCTGCAATGAACACAGGGGTGCATGTACCTTTACAAATTGGTGTTTTCAAGTTCTTTGGATAAATACCCAGCAGTGGAATAGCTGGATCATATGGTAGTTCTATCCTTGATTTTTTGAGGAATCTCCATACTGTTTTCCATAGTGGCTGCACCAGTTTGCACTCCCACCAGCAGTGTATGAGAGTTCCCTTCTCTCCACATCCTCTCCAACACATGTTGTTTCCTGTCTTGTTAATTATAGCCATTTTGACGGGCGTGAGGTGATATCTCATTGTAGTTTTGATTTGCATTTCCCAGATAGTTAGTGATTTTGAACATCTTTTCATGTGTCTGTTGGCCATCTGTATATCTTCTTTGGAGAAATGTCTGTTCAGGTCTTTTGCCCATTTTTTAATTGGGTTGGTAGTTTTTTTGTTGTTGAGATGCATGAGTTCTTTATATATTTTGGAGATTAAGCCCTTATCAGATGTATGGTTTGCAAATATCTTCTCCCAATTGTTAGGTTGTCTTTTCATTTTGTTGATGGTTTCCTTTGCTGTGCAGAAGCTTTTTAGTTTGATGTAGTCGCATTTGTTTATTTTTTCTATTGTTTCTCTTGCCCAGTCAGACATGGTGCTTGAAAAGATGTTGCTAAGACCCATGTCGAAGAGCGTACTGCCTATGTTTTCTTCTAGAAGTTTCACAGTTTCAGGTCTTACATTCAAGTCTTTAATCCATTTGGAGTTAATTTTTGTGTATGGTGTAAGGTAAGGGTCTACTTTCATTTTTTTGCATGTGGCTATCCAGTTTTCCCAACACCGTTTGTTGAAGAGACTTTCTTTACCCCATTGTACATTCTTGGCTCCTTTGTCAAAGATTAGCTGTCCATAGATGTGTGGGTTTATTTCTGGGCTTTTGATTCTATTCCATTGATCTGTGTGTCTGTTTTTGTGCCAGTACCATGCTGTTTTGGTTACTATAGCTTTGCAGTATATTTTGAAATCAGGGAGTGTGATACCTCCAGCTTTGTTCTTTTTGTCAGGATTCTTTTAGCTATTCAGGGTCTTTTGTTGTTCCATGTAAATTTTAGGATTTTTTGTTCTATTTCTGTGAAAAATGTTGTTGTAACTTTGATAGGGATTGCACTGAATCTATAGATGGCTTTAGGAAGTATGGACATCTTAACTATGTTAATTCTTCCAGTCCAAGAGTGCGGAATATCTTTCCATTTCTTTGTGTCTTCTGCAATTTCTTTCAGAAATGTTTTATAGTTTTTGGTGTACAGATCTTTCACCTCTTTGGTTAAGTTTATTCCTAGGTATTTTATTCTTTTTGTTGCAATTGCAAATGGGATGGTATTCTTAATTTCTGTTTCTGCTACTTCGTTGTTAGTGTACAGAAATGCAACTGATTTTTGTATGTTGATTTTGTATCCTGCAACTTTACCATATTCGTTTATTACTTCTAAAAGTTTTCTGGTGGATTCTTTAGGGTTTTCTATATATAAAATCATGTCATCTGCAAATAGTGACAGTTTCACTTCTTCCTTTCCAATTTGGATCCCTTTTATTTCTTTCTCTTGCCTGATTGCTCTGGCTAGGACTTTCAGTACTATGTTAAATAGGAGTGGTGACAGTGGGCATCCTTGTCTGGTTCCTGTTCTTAGAGGGATAGCTTTCAGTTTTTCACCATTGAGGATGATATTAGCTGTGGGTTTGTCATATATGGTCTTTATTATGTTGAGGTACTTTCCTTCTATACCCATTTTATTCAGGGTTTTTATCATGAATGGATGCTGTATCTTGTCAAATGCTTTCTCTGCATCTATTGAGATGATCATGTGATTTTTATTCTTCATTTTATTAATGTGGTGTATTACGTTGATTGATTTGCGAATGTTAAACCATCCCTGCATCCCTGGAATAAATCCCACTTGATCATGGTGTATAATCCTTTTAACGTACTGTTGTATGCGATTTGCTAGTATTTTGTTGAGGATTTTTGCATCGATGTTCATCAGTGATATTGGCCTGTAATTTTCTTTTTTTGTGTTGTCCTTGTCTGGTTTTGGTACTTAAGTTTTTATACTTAATATGTCTTGGAGATCCTTCCACATCAGCACATAGAAAGCTTCCTTCCTCTTTCCTCCTCTCCGTTCACTTCCCCTCTCCTCCTGTTTATAGCTGTCTGGTCTCCCATTTAATAGATGTACTGTAATTTATTGAACCAGTCCTCTATGGATGAACATTTGACTTATTTCCAAATTTTGCTTATACAAACAAAATACTAGTAGCATACAATATTATTTGTATAATAATGTTACAATAACATTATAACATACAATAACAATGTTAATTGTCGTAATATAATAACATACAAATAAAATACAGGGAATATTTCATTTCACTTAATTTCATTGCACTTAATTACATGCAAGTGTGCCTTTAGGATAAATTCCCAGAATTGGTATTATCAAGTTAAAGAGTATATGCATTTGTAGTTGGTTGACATTGCCAAGTTGCCCTTCCTGGGAGTTGTACCAGTGCAAGCCCCATCGGCAGTGGGTGAGGGTGCCTGTTTTACCACATCCTCAGCAATAGGCCATGTTATCACATTTTTGGAGTTTACCCACCTGATAGGTGGAAAGTGAAATCTAAATGTAGTTTTAATCTACATTTTTATTATTGTGAGTGAGGTTCTGCATCTTTCATAAGATTTTAAGAGCCGTTTGTATTTGTGGATTGTTGCACTTTTTGTGACTCGTGGATTTCTAGTAGCAGTTTATATATTAGGGAATAGACTTTGTGATAAAACTTGCAAATACTGTTTCCAAGTTTTTGTCATTTGTCTTTTAACTTTGATTTTTACCAGGCTAAAGTTTTTGATGTTTATGTGGTTATATTTATCAGTCTTCTCTTTTGTCGCTTCTGGATTTTGAGTTATGGTTAGGCAGGAATTTCCAACATGGTTGTAGAACTACACTGTTGTTTAAGATTAACTGGTTTTAAAGAATCTGTTGATTTCTGTTTCTAAAACCCAAAAACAACACAGGTTTTTCATATTATATTTGCTTTTTGTTTCATGTACTTTGCTTTTGTCCTCTCTTCTTGACTTTATTTAAAATAATAAGCTATACTTAGTACATTTTTCCATTTCCCATAACTGGGAAGAGATTGTAATTGCCACCCAAAGTGGAAAAACAAAAGGCATGTTCTCAGTGGAGCAGATTAGACTTGTCAGAGGGCTGTACTTGGCCCTGGGGCCTGTGAATGACTTGGCCCTGCCCTCCATGCACACCCTGGCGTGGACCATGGACTGTCCTTTGGGAGAGACATTTGGCTTTGTTGGGAAGTAGGGTATGGTTCTGAGTGTCACTCTAGAGTGCCTCAGAATGCTGGTAACAAACACACATCAAACGGCCTTGGGAATTCCATTAGTTGGATGAGGATGATTTGGCCAATGAAAATCTAATTCGAAATAGGTTGTTTTCTATGCATCCTGGTTACAGTTTCTCTTGCAAGTAATTATTAAATGTGCCAGGCCTGTTATGTTTATTACTTACAACTCTGTTTTTCTCTGTGTGAGTTTACTGAGGACTTGGAGGTTGCTTCATGGGAGGAGTCCCATAGGACACAGCACCCCATCTCCTATTGGGTTTTACGGCACTCTTAATAATCATATATTAAAGATGTTAAAGACCTAATAGAGTCAGTCAGAAAACTGTGTGCTTAGACCTTGATCACTTAAAATAAGATCTTATATATGATCCATCTTTGTGGATTAAGCATTTTCGGTGACTTGGGAGATGGGCTGAGAGTGGGGTCTGAGGGACACAGGGAGTGATGCAGGAGAGAAGGGAGAGAGGGACTTCAGAATGACTGTATATAAGACCGAAAAACACCGGGTGGTCCCATGCCTGCCTCTCTGAAACATGATTTGTTGAGGACTCAGCCTGTCCTTGCTGGAGGTATTATCTGCTTGTACTGGGCATTATTTTTGTCAACTATAGTAAGCCTATATTGCTGTACTTGTCGGTTAGCAGGTGCCTGTTTTAACTGTATGTCATTTAAGCAAATACAATGACAAAGCAAATACAATGACAGAGCAAATGAAAGTGATTTCTTAGCTTTAGGCTTTGAATTCCTGCCATAGGATAGCCAAAACTAAGTTCTGTACACAGTTGCGTCTGGTTATGTGGTTGCCAGTTACACACGTGTAGATGAGCAAGCCTGTGGTTTATCCTCTTCTAGTTCCTCCTCCTCTTGCTACTTTCTTCCTGCTGTCCTTCATTTAGCATTTCTCCACTGATGCACAGATTTAGGTGAAGTCAATAAAATTCAGAATGGACAATTTTGCTGAGAAAAGCACCCTAGGCAGCAGCTAATTTTAGGGGCTCAGTGGAGGAAGAGATGCCCTCGAGGGTGTCAGAGACCATCGATGGTCAGAGAGAGATCAGGAGAGTGGAGTCCTGGTAACTGTGGAGGGGCACAGGCAGGTGCCTTCAGCACATCATATGCTTCTGAGAGGTCAAATATGATAGGGAATGAATGAAGCTCATTGGATTTGGAAATTAGGAGGGCATTGGAGAGCTTTACTTTTTTTTTTTTTAATTTCTTTCTTTCTTTTTTTTTTGAGGAAGATTGGCTCTGTGCTTACATCTGTTGCCAGTCTTCCTCTTTTTCTTTTTTCTCCCCAAAGCCCCAGTACATAGTTGTGTATCATGGTTGTAGAGTTGTAGCTCTTCTATGTGGGACGCCGCCTCAGCATGGCTTGATGAGCAGTGAGTAGGTCCGCACCCAGGATCTGAACTGGGGAAGCCTGGGCTGCTGAAGCGGAACGTGTGAACTTAACCACTATGCCACCAGACTGGCTCGTGCCAGAACACTTTGAAGAAGCCTGGCTGTAGGATGAAAAGTGAACATCCTGCTGTTTTTTGAGTTCTTTCTCCATAGACACTACTGAATGGAAAGGCTGACCATGGGAGACCATTGTTCACTCAAGAGTGCCATAAGAACTACTCCATAAACTGTCACAAAGTTGTTCTTATTGGATCTGCTGGTGTGATATATAATTCCCATGTGACTTACCTCCAGCGAATGGCCAAACATAAAGTTTTAAAAAATAGTTTCTATTTGACATTTATCAGGATACCCAGAAGTGAATTTGGTGGGAGGGATTATTGCCCTTCTTTGTGACTGAAGCCATGTGGCTTTCATTCTACACGGTCCACCTTCTCCAAAGAATTCCATTACTGAACTTAAAACTATTGATAGAATGATAATGTGATCACTTAATGATGCATCAGGACAAATAAGAGAGCTAGATAAATGGCCACGATAATAGTGTTTGTGATCTGCAGACTGGCATTACCTGCTTCTTTCATATCAGAACCAAGAGAGAAGATGCTGGTAGCCTGATTGGGCTTGCAGTCAGGGGAAAGAAAAGAGTAGGACTGTGTTTGCTGTAATAACCAAAAGAAAGCATAACCCTTTCCATTGCCAGGGAGCACTTCAGTTCTTTTTTTGCTATTATGCCGATTTGCTTACAGAGTTCGTAATTCATTTGTTTATTGGTTAGATTTAGCATTAATCTAAATAACATTTTTTTGAACCTTTGAGATATGTACAATGTAGTGATACATGTCATGGTAGAAAAAAAATATGGGTAGAAGACACAGTCCTAGTCCTAAGAGATTTTACAGTCTGATCTAATCAGAGAGACCATAGGCACTGACATGGAATGACCAGTAAATTCTCCCTGTGGGAGGGGTGGAGGAGGCAGCCTCAGGTGGCCGTGTTCTTTTCTCATTCCCTAGACTCCTCTTCTTCATTCAGTCCTGACCTGAGTTCCTCCTCACTGGGACTGAGGTTTCAGGGCTTCAGTTTCTGTTTCCATTTGGAATATCAGCTTCAGATGGGTTTTGATCTTCAGTTTAGTTTTGTGTTTTGGCATGCTTTAGTTTATATTATTTACAGTGGACGGTCTAAGAAATATTATTTTTTAATTCTGAAATTAACAAATTTACTTTTGCTTATTCTTTTATTTTACTTGGGAAACTTTGCAGAGTCAAAACTTGCAGTAAGAAGATGATTTGAGGGGCCAGCCCAGTGGCGTAGTGGTTAAGTTCATGCGCTCCGCTTCGGCGGCCCGGTGTTCGCGGGGTTGGATCTGGGGCGTGGACTGATGCACTGCTTGTCAGGCCATGCTGTGGCGGCGTCCCATATAAAGTGGAGGAAGATGGGCACGGATATTAACCCAGGGCCAGTCTTTCTCAGCAAAAAGATGAGGATTGGCATTGGGTGTTAGCTCAGGGCTAATCTTCCTCACCAAAAAAAAAAAAAAAAAAAGACGACAATTTGATATGTTGGAAAGATGTAGGTTTTGGAACCAGGGAGATACAAGTTCAAATTCCTGTTCTACTTCTTAGCATTACTGTGGCCTTAGACAAACTGTTTAACTCTCTGAGCTTTAGTTCCCTGCTCCACAATACGGGGAGAACAATACCTACTGGGAGGGCTGTTGTAAAGATAAGACCAAATTAAAAGTTATGACTATTATTGGGGAAGGCAGAGGATCCATATGACCTTTCCTATTTTATATTTCGAATTCATTCATTCATTCATTCATCTGTCCATTTTACTGTTGAGTCCGAGTTTATTGGGTGCTTCCTGTATGGCCAGGACCTGTGATAGGTGGGACACAAAGACAAATAAGATTCCATCCCACCCTCAAAGAGCTACTCAGGGGTCCAACTTAAGTCTTGTCAGGGTGGGGCAACAGGGCCTCCTGCTGCTCTCTGCCTACAGACCCATCTTTCATGTGAGAGAGTCCTTGTGTGTCCTGGTGGCAGCACTGAGCGAGGTGGTGGCAAGAAACTCTGACATCCATCAGATCTCTGCTTTCACTGGACTCTCAGGGACAGTTATTCCTCCTGGTCATAGGCGCAACTACTTCGTGTTTGCCAGCAGAGGTGACTTTTATTCCACTGTCATCCAAAGGAATGTAAACCACAGTGAATGATGTTTTCAGTTGGTTATTACAGTGTTCTCAGGGGAGATTTCAAAATAACCTTTATGGGGGTCTTCAAAAGCTGAATGCATTGAGCACTGTGACAACTGGCAATGCCTTGTGGTTTCCTTGTCTCATCTTCTTTAGGAAGCTGGTAGATTAGCCTGGAGGTGGAGGAAATGCTCACAGGCCTGACTGGAAGGAATCCTACATTTTCAGGTTGCTTTGGAAAAATGCCTTGAGTTATCTGGGCTACCCTTGGCTAACCTGGAAAATAAAAACTTGTGGGAATAGTTATATACTTACAGGAACTATAGGAAAGCACCATTGAAAAAAATGAGTTCAAGGTTAAAAGTAATACTGCATAATTTTCATCTTACAGTTATGTGAATGAGATACCTTAAATAATTATAATTAAAAACCACTGGGGAAAACTCTTCCTAAGCTTCAGTTGCGTTATATGTTTTATAAGATGTTTTTTGAGTATTTAAGCCTAGAGCTTAAAAAAGATGGTAATAGAACTTTGTGTTATTTTTATATTATTTTATTTGTGTGTGTGGGATTTTTCCATTTTTCTTTACTTTTGATGTTTTTACTGACTTTGTTAACAATGGAGGGAGTTGGTCCACTTTGCATCCAGCTTTGGGGCTTGATCTATATATGTAAGGATTTTTGATGATCAAGTGCTAAAGAAGGCCATGTGCTTCATAGAATTTGGGGCTGCTAGAAGGGATCTGTTATTTTGTTCATTTTCCGCCATCTCTATTCTTTAAAAGAAGGACAAGCTTGCAAAACTTTTTGTGTTCTTATTTGCATGGAGACCTGTGTGAGTCAGCACGTGATGTATGGCCAACCTGTTTGGGTTAGGATGCTAGCCTCGTTTGGCCTCGCAGCCGAGGCTGGAGTCAGTTATTCTATGGCTCTGACTGTGCCACAAACAGATTCCTTCCCTGTAGCCAGCTAGTAGGCAGCCCTGCGGTGATAAGGGAGCGGACATGGCCTGCAAGTACCATTTAGACGCGCCTTTGAATCCTTTTCTTCTGTTGACGGAAGAGTGCAAGTTTGGGTTGTTTTTATCTCTGTAGTGAACCCGATTTCCACACGGTAAACAGTTGTTTAAAGGACTGCCTTCCCTGCAGTCTTCCCCACAGGGTGAACACGAAGTTAGTTTCCTTGGCACTTGTGTGCATTTCATTTGAAAGAGAACATTTTGCATCTGTTGATGTACTGTTTTTTAATTGTTCACAGCTGTTTTCTTTGTTGATTTTTTTTTTTTTTTCCTCTTCCAAATCCTAAGGACCTGGAGGACAGTGACAGTTTCTGCCTTTGCTCCCCTTACCTCATGCCAGTCTGCACTGCCATGTTCGCACACCAGCCGCATGCAGTGGTGGCCTGCTCCTCTCCTCCCCTGAGTGATATTTTAATGCTTGGGTTAAGAAGAATCGTTTGTAAAGAACAAAACCGGAGGTATCACACTCCCTGATTTCAAAACATACTACAAAGCTATAGTAACCAAAACAGCATAGTACTGGCACAAAAACAGACACACAGATGAATGGAACAGAATCAAGAGCCCAGAAATAAACCACACATCTATGGACAGCTAATTTTCGACAAGGGAGCCAAGAACATGCAATGGAGAAAGGAAGTCTCTTCAATAAATGGTGTTTGGGAAACTGGTCAGCCACATGCAAAAAAATGAAAGTAGACCATTATCTTACACCATACACAAAAATTAACTCAAAATGGATTAAAGATTGAATGTAAGACCTGAAACCATGACACTTCTAGAAGAAAACGTAGGCAGTACGCTCTTCGACATTGGTCTTAGTGTTACCACACCAGGTCCTTTTTTGCCTGCTGCCCAGAAAGCAAATCACCGAGACAATGAGATTGCAGAGAGGCAGGGTTTATTAATCACAAGTCAACCAAGTGTGGAAACGGGAGAATGAATCTCAAATCCACTTCCCCGAAAATAGGGACTCGGGGATATTTATGGGGGAGGGGGCAAGGTGGTCTGAAATGATAGGAGGTGAGGAGAGATGAGGTGATTGATGTTTTGCACAAGCACAGTCAGGCTTCCCGCCTCTTTGTAGGAGGCGTGTGCACAGAATGGCGGCATGAGCGTGCCCTGAGGGTGGAGTTCCAACCTCTTGCAGTCAAAATGTCGCTTATTGGACACTTGTTTGCGTGGGCCCAGTTGATGGATTGGTGGTCTCAGTCTGGCCTGAAGTGGACAAGGGGTTCACTTCCTGAGAAAAAATAGCTCAAACACCCATTAACATGGTGACCCCGGCTCCAGGGGTATGTTACCTGTAGGAACCTAGTGGGAGTCAGAGAGCATATTGCCTAAACAGCACAGTTAACAATGGGTAGGTTTATCATGCAGGTTTAAGTCCCCATCTTCCTGTCTGGTAAATTTCTAGGTAAGGCCATCCCCCACCCTTCTTCCTGGTAGAGGGAAGAAGATACCTTTACAAATGGAGATTTTCTTTACAAATGTAAATGTATTTTATAAAGGGCAACCAGAACTAAGAAGGGGCTTAGCACAGACCCACCCAGACACGGAGATGTCTGTAGTAATGGCCTGTTCTGGGGACAGGCCTCCCATCCCAAACTCCCTTGCTTAGTTAGTGGGGGTGGGGGCCAATTCCAATCCCCCATAGTTACTAGCTGCTTAATCATCAATGGCTAACTGTTTGCCAGTTTCATTAGCAACATATTTTCAAATACCATGTCTGACGCGTCAAGGGAAACAATAGAAAAAATAAACAAATGGGACTACGTCAAACTAAAAAGCTTCTGCACAGCAAAGGAAACCATCAACAAAACGAAAAGACAACCTAACAATTGGGAGAAGATATTTGCAAACCATATATCTGATAAGGGGTTAATACCCAAAATATGTAAAGAACTCATACATCTCAACAACAAAAAACCCAATTAAAAAATCGAGGAAAGATCTAACAGACGTTTCTCCAAAGAAGATATACAGATGGCCAACAGGCACATGAAAAGATGTTCAACATCATTAACTCTCAGGGAAATAAATGCAAATCAAAACTACAATGAGATATCACTTCACTCCAGTCAGAATGGCTATAATTAACAAGACAGGAAACAACAAGTTTTGGAGAGGATGTGGAGAGAAGGGAACTCTCATACACTGCTGGTGGGAGTGCAAACTGGTGCAGCCACTATGGAAAACAGTATGGAGATAACCTCAAAAAATTAAAAATAGAACTACCATATGATCCAGCTGTTCCACTGCTAGGTAGTTATCCAAATAACATGAAAACACAAATGCGTAAAGATACGTGCACCCCTATGTTCATTGCATCATTATTCACAATAGCCGAGACTTGGCAAGCCACCTAGGTGCCCATCAAGGGACGAATGGATAAAGAAGATGTGGTACATATGCACAATGGAATACCACTCAGCCATAAGAAACGATGAAATCCAGCCATTTGTGACAGCGTGGATGGATTGAGGGTATCATGCTAAATGTTACCACAATAAAAAAAAATTTAAAAAAAAGAATCCTTTCTTTTTGTAGTTTTTATGTTTTGTAAGTCAGGGAAGAAAGAAGGAGAAATCATTATTATTTTACTGTGAATTAGATGCAACCAAAAATATCTTTCCACCGCTCTCAGCCCATGCTTGAGTAATATCGCCTGAAGAGATTCAGCACAAAAGTCAGTGTTTAAATGTTTGTTTTTAAATTGTTAGTATCAGTTGAAGAAGCAGTATCTTCAAGTCATCCCGGTAATGAATTTGGGAATCAGTGAAGCTTGAGGGGGAAATATCTTGGTACGATTTATGGTGGCTGTGGCATATTTCCTAATGGCTTGGCATTTCTCAGTCGCCAAGTGGTAGATTAGAAGGGACACTTTAAAAGAGACTATTTTGACCTGACTCAGTGGAATGTTTTACGAATGAGAGGTAGCAAAGGGCTGTGAGTTGTTTTCTGGAAAAGTTGTAAGTAATTGTTTTTATATTGTTAAACTGTGTCAATTTATTTCAAAAGTGCTTTCTTAATTTTTATACTTTTTGTGATGTGGCTGTTATTCTTATAATAATATGTATGTGTATATAAGGAATAAAAATGACTTAGCTGTATTTTAAAAATTAACATAAGAAACCACACATTTGTTGAAAAAGTGTGATTAATTAGAGTTAGACAATAGTGCCTCTTGGCCCAGTGCATTTTAGAACTCCTTTAGTGATCGTTCAGCGTGGCAAGTGAGTGTCATGTTTTAGAGGTGATCATGAAACCAGTTTAACTTCCTGTCAGAAAGTTTTGACTTATGTATCTAATCAGCAGACCCTTTGCTAGGTGGTGTGCATAGACTGACTGACTTTATTTTTTTATTTATTAAGATTTTTATTTATTTATTGTTCCCCCCAAAGCCCCAGTAGATAGTTGTATGTCATAGTTGCACAGCCTTCTAGTTGCTGTATGTGGGACATGGCCTCAGCATGGCCAGAGAAGCGGTGCGTCGGTGCGCACCCGGGATCCGAACCTGGGCCGCCAGCAGCGGAGCGCGTGCACTTAACCGCTAAGCCATGGGGCCGGCCCAGACTGGCTGACTGACTTTAAACCAGCAGAGCTACTCCCTTTCCCAGGTGTGCTCAGAGGGTCTCAGATCACTGGCTTAGAGAAAGAAAGCTCACCTGTTTCCTCTTGTGTAGTTCCGTCAGGCCATAAGAGTTATTAATGAGATGTCAAGCCTTCAAAAATCCAGATTGCCTACTCTGGGTCCCGTGTAACTCCCTTTTCCATGATGTGTAAGGCCAGCTTTGCAACCAGGTGTGTGCACTAGCATATATTGCACATGGGTTCACTAGCAGGGAAAACAGTGGTCAGGAACAATGGACCATGGGGTTGTGTGCCCTGGAGTCCATGGAGAAGAAGAGGCCTTGCTTGAAGGGGTGTAAACAGGCAGTGCCCCCCACCCAATATTTCATACACGTGAACACGTTCCCTGAGGCCTCAGAGGTGGATAAGAGAGGTAGGTAGCCGGAGTCTCGAGTCATAAAGGAGGCCTTTGGGGAAGCCCTGGACCCTTTAGCCCCCAGCTCTAAGACATTTCTCTTGTCAGAAGCTTTCTCACCTGGACAGAAGGGACTTGGATTCATATTCAGTTTCAGTTCCTTCCATTTGTCACATGCCATGTATGAAAGTGGACCAGGAAATGCATTAAAAAAATTCTCACTGTTGTCATATGTCTCAGCCCCTCCCCCAGATCTTCCCTTGGGATTCCCATCTCCTTTGCTCCTTTAAGAACTTCAGAATTGGAGCGATATCTGTCTTCTCTGGCAGGTGGTGTCTAAACTTTGAAGACCTTCTTCCTTGCCTTATCTTGGAGGTTGATGTTAATTTAATGATAATGGCTGTTAGAAGGCTCTGAACAACTCAGGTGGTGTTTTGGTATTTCTATGGCTGGCCAGCTCAGCCTTTAGCCATCTAGGACTTAAAATAGTCCAATTGCTCCCACCTTCCAGATTTCTTCCTACATCCTGACTTTATCAAAAGGTAATTTTTGTTTTCCTTTGGAATCCTCCTGACACATACATCTCCTCTTGGTGGGGGATCATTGATTCACCCACCTCATAGATGGTGACATCAGGTACCAAGGTTGTCAGGGCACCAGTTGTGTCTGCTAATTTATAGAATGTAGAAGTTGTGAAGGCCTTAGGGATAATGTTCTCAAAAACTGTCATTTCATAGATGTAGAAACTGAGCGATGTGTTCAAAGTTACAAAAATGGTGACAACTGCTGAGAATAACTTTGTTGATTAGAAAGACATCTTGCGAGTTCAGAATTCAGAGGAATTTCTTACTTTGACTAAATCTTTTCAGCCTTTGGCTGACCCACAGGTGCCATTGTGTTGGGAAGTGAAGTAGGACATATCACAGCATACAGTAGTCCCCCCTTATCCACAGTTTTGCTTTCTTCAGTTTCAGTTACCTGCGGTCAACCGCGGTCCAAAAATGTTAAATGGAAAATTTGCTACGTCACAATGCCTATGTCATTCACCTCACTTCGTCTCATCATGTAGGCATTGTGTCATCTCACATCATCACAAGAAGAAAGGTGAGTATGGTACAATAAGATGTTTTGAGAGAGAGGCCACATTCACATAATTATTATAGTATATTGTTATAATTGTTTTATTTTATTAGTTATTTTTGTTAATCTCTTACTGTATGTAATTTATAAATTAAATAGAGAACCTATTTTATTCTACCCTTTAACCTCTACCTGAATATCTAGCAACCCTGGAAGGACCCTCCCTTGAGAATTATCCTTGCTTAAAGGGTCTTGGGTCCCTGTGATCTACCATAGCCCTGTGACCTTGGGCTGTGGTGCAGTCTTACCAATGCAGCCAGCATGACAAACTGGCCTGCAGATCTACCAGCAGTGGCAACATGCTCCCAGCACCCTAGGAAGGTGACAACATGTCACAGCAACTCTCAGGTGTCCCTCTGACGAAGGAGAGCCTCTATCCCTAGACGGCTGTATGGCATCAAGGACAACTTGAACCCTTTGTCTTCAGGGATGAAAATCAGTCCTTCAAATTATTCCTGTAGTTGTGTGAGTATTTCTGCCACAGCGGAGGATGGAATAGTGCTTAAAGGACTGCCTTTAATGACACCTTCTATTCTGGCTCCGTTAGCTTTAGCCTCCCAAGTGGTTTATGAGAAGAGACCCAGGTGGGATACTTTGAAAAAGTCCAGTCTTGAAAAACAAAGAAAATAAGAGTTTACTTTCTGCATTTATTAGAAAATGGTATAATCTGCCTGTTAGATATAAATGGGGAAAATTTGGCAAATCTTAGAACACAGTTGCTATGTAATATATGGGTTAAAATATTTTTGCATGTTAAATGATACTGGTGCTAAAATCAGTGTTATCATTTAATAAGCATCAACTGTTCAGTATATTACATAAAGTATGAAATAACATATCTTCTGGGCTCAAAAATGCACTTGTTCTTAAGACAAAAGTATAAATATACTTGTTTTTATATTATATATATTAGGGGAAAATAAAAGATTATTTTTATCTGTCTTTGGAATGCATCATGATTTTTTTTGGAGAGGAGGAAGACTTAGTGACTTTTCCACTTTATAGTTAATATTAAAATTATTTTGTGTTTCTTTTATACCCCAGTTGTTTGAGCATTTCTTTTTCTTGGTGAGTGGCAGAGAATGGGAAGCAATGTAACCCCAAAACCTGAAAGAGGGGTACAGGGAAGTCATTTACAGATTAAAATTTCAATGTGGAAGATCTGAAAAGCAGCAAATTGTTATCCAGGAAACTGAGTATATTTTGCTGTATATTCCAGAAGGCTTAGATATTTTGCTGCTGAGAGAAGCTGGTTTACTTTGGGAGTGAGCTTGTAGTGTAAGTGCCTGACATTAAGCTTTTGATTGCTGAGGCATCCATTTCAAAGATATCTATCTCAAATAAATATACTGCCAGCTGTATGACACAGCTACTAGATAAGGAACCAGGCTGCCCCCACCCATGAAGTTATCTTTTTTTTTTTCTTTTTTTGTGAGGAGGATCTGCCCTGAGCTAACATCTGCCAATCCTCCTCTTTTTTTTTTTTTTTTTTTTTTTTTGCTGAGGAAGACTGGCCCTGGGCTAACATCCATGCCCATCTTCCTCCACTTTGTATGGGACGCCGCCACAGCGTGGCTCAACAAGTGGTGCGTCAGTGCGCGCCCGGGATCCGAACCTGTGAACCCCGGGCCGCCGCAGTGGAGTGCGCGCACGTAACCGCTTGTGCCACTGGGCCGGCCCCTGAAGTTATCCTTTTAGAAGGCCCTGGATAACCTAGATAACTGATCGCTTGAGTGACCCCGCTTCTCCCTTCCTGCTCTCTAATTCCTATGCCAATAAAGAGTGAACCCACGAAACCCTAGGAACCCCATCCTCGAACCCTAATAAAAGCAGAGCCCTGGGTCCATGATCCCTCCCTTTCTCTACCTGTGACTTCACTGTGTGGCCTTGGGCATGCTGTGTACCCTCCAGGACCTTTGAGTAATAAATCTTGTTCTTCAAAGTGCTCTGATGGTTTTTTGCTTAGGTGTGTCTTGCAATCAAAATAAGAATGACAAGATCTGGTCCAGCCACAACATTGGCTCTGGTCAAGGAAATGTATTTGGGGGCTTTGCCGTAAGTAGTATGGGGCCAGGTGAGTCCCTCAGGCATTCCTAGCCCATAGCATCACTATCAATAGGCTGAGACTGACACAGCAGAGCTCAAATACCTGGCCTCTCTTCCCTGAAGGTGAAGGCCTGCTTACTATCAGAGTTCATAGAAGAAACTTGTGAAAGGAGAGGAGGATCTTGAAGTTGGAATACAAACATTGGATGGTGCTTGACTTGGGTTGAGAGTATAGGCAGAAGTTGGTGACGTTGAGTCTTATGTTTGGGTCTGATTACATGGTATAGTGACTGGGAATATGGAGCAGGTAGACCCAGAAGGAAGATTCTTCCATAAGACAAAATGAGTTAAACCAGATGTGGGCTATCATGCATAGGGATGTACCCAGCAGTGGGAGTTGTCAAATCCAGGTTGGTCAAAGCCCAGGAAATGTTCAGAGTTGCAACAAGAGCAGGGGAGTGTAAGTAGTTGGCCTGGGCAGAATTCTGATGGATATTTAGCATAACTGGATGCTGCTTATCTGGGCTTTTAAATCAGCTGCTATTTACCTAAGTGCCTTTAAGGGCCTAGAGCAGCTTCTAACAGAAGAGAGAAGATATCTGGATAGGACAGAGCTCCAAAGATGAAAGCAATAGTTCAATTTACTGTAGAAGGATTTCTACTTTTAATGAAAGTGGAGTAACTTGTAGACCAACCTTTCCCACAAAGCAATCTGGAAAAGGTGGAGTACAAAATTACAAAAAAAAAGTACAAAAAACGTGGCCAGGACTTGAGGAATACTGAAGAGAATGGAAGCATACTGATCAAGCCCAACATTCTGTGATGCTTTTCCCCTTGAGGTATTTGCTGGTTTATAAGGGGTCTGAAGATGGATAGGCAAAGAAACCAAACAGAAAGTAGCTTCCAAGAAGCTGGGACCATGGTGCTATGGAGACAAAACTTGGAGTTAAAGCTACAAAGGCAGCGTGGACTTAAGAGATCAGGATCTTGGGGAGAAGGGAACAATATTAAGATGAGCCCAATAGTCTGTACTGCTCTTCTCTTCAAGGCATTTGCTAATTTGTTAACAACTCAGAGGCTAAGAAGTGAAGAGAGAGCTATTCTTAAAGGCTGGGACACTAAGCTGGCGGTGTCAGGGATCTGGGGAAACAAAATTAGAGTGAGGACTTGCCAAGGAGGAGGAGCCCTGGTAAGCACCCTAGACTTCCTGTTTGGGCCTGACTCTACCCTAGGAATAAGAGGAAACTTGAAATAGGACAGCCTTCACAAAAGACTGAAACTCAGCTTTGAACCACTTTAGTTCAGAGTGGATTACTGTGATCTGTTTCTACTCTGTGTGCCTGGCAGAAAGCAAAAATAAATCCTCTCTGAAGGATGATACATCAGCCAGAACCTCAGATTATCTCATTAGTTTTTGATACACAGTGTCTGGCATTCAATGAAAAATTAACAAGCAAGCCAGGAAATAGGGCCAAATTATTAAAAGAAAAAAAAAAGAGTAAAAACTGATGATGAAAACAGCAACAGGTGATTCAGATATTAGAATAATTAGATATGATTTTGAAGGCGATGTTATTAAGATGTTCAAGAAAGTAGATGAGAATTTCACAAGTAAAATGGAATGTATAAAAAAAGGACTCAAATGGAAATGCTGGGAATGAAAAATGCAATAATTGAAATGAATTAAATAGAAAAATTTGGTAGTGGATTGGACATAGGAAATTAGTAAACTCTGCAGTATTGGTCAAGAGAGAATATCCAGACTGAAGCATAGAGACAAAAAAGAATAGAAAAATAGAGAAAAGAGCATAAGAACTGTATGAGACATGGTGAAATGACCCAACATTTATGTAAGTAAAGGGAAATGATGAGAGACAGATTGGGGCAGAAGCAATGTTTGAAGTGATACTGGCTAAGAGTGATCCAAAACTGTCTAAAGACATTAAGTCAGAGATTCAAGAAGCTCAGTAAACTCCAAACATAATAAATACAAAGAATACCACACCTGACATATAGTAAAACCAAAACACAAAGAGCAAGTATTAAAAAGCAGCCAGAGGGGCTGGCCCCGTGGCTTGGCGGTTGAGTGCGCATGCTCTGCTGCTGGTGGCCTGGGTTCGGATCCTGGGCACGAACCGACGAACCGCTTGTCTGGCCATGGTCCCACATACAGCAACTAGAAGGATGTGCACCTATGACATACAACTATCTACTGGGGCTTTGGTGAGAAAAAGGGAAAAAAAGAGGAGGATTGGCAATAGATGTTAGCTCAGGGCTGGTCTTCTTCAGCAAAAAGAGGAGGATTGGCATGGATGTTAGCTCAGGGCTGATCTTTCTCGCAAAAAAAAAAAAAAAAAAAAGCAGCCAGAGGAGAAAAACACATATTATTTTAAGGGGGCTGCTATAAGACTGACAGTGGACTTTTCAACAAAAATAATAGAAATCAGAAGACAATGAAATGATTAATCTTTAAAGAGGTGAAGAAACTAACTGTCAACCTAGAATTCACTTCCCGATGACAATATCTTTCGAAAATGAAGGCAACCAAAGGATATTTTCAGACAAACAAAGCAGGGAGAATTTGTTATCAGAAGACCTATGGTAGGGCCAGCCTGGTGGCTTAGTGGTTAAGTGCGCTCGCTCTGCTACTGGTGGCCAGAGTTCGGATCCCGGGCGCGCACCAATGCACCGCTTCTCTGGCTATGCTGAGGCCGTGTCCCACGTACAGCAACTAGAAGGATGTGCAACTATGACATACAATTATCTACTGGAGCTTCGGGGGCGGGGAAGGAGGATTGGCAATAGATGTTAGCTCAGAGCCGGTCTTCCTCAGCAAAAAGAGGAGGATTAGCGTGGATGTTAGCTCAGGGCTGATCTTCCTCACAAAAAAAAAAAAAAAAAGAAGACCTATGGTAAAAGAAATACTAAAGAGAATTCTTCAGGCAGGAGGAAAAATGGTCCCAGATGGAAGCATGGAAATATAGGAAAAAATGAGCAATAAAAACAATAAATATTTGGATAATTCTACATGACTATTGATACAGAATAGCAATAACAATGACAATATCTTATGGGGGTATAGTGTGTATGTAGAATGAAAATACATGATAATATAAAAGGTGAGAGTGGAGTGATGACACTTTCATTGTTAAGTTGTTGAAGTACTTATTTGTTAGACTAATAAGAGTGTGTGTTGTAATCTCTATAGTAATCACTAAAATAATAATAATATATAATTAACATAGTAATAGAAGGGAAATTGAAATGATAAGACATACTGGATGAATCCAAAAGAAAGAAAGAAGAGATGGAGAAACAAAACGTGGGACAAACAGAAAACAAATAGCAACATGGTCAACTTTCACTGAAACATATAATTATATGAAATGTAGCTGTGTAACCGCGGGCCCTCCAGGACAAGTTCAACTGACCCCATCTTATCAACAGAGTAATTAAGAGTGGTTTTTCAGGAACTGGGACCCCTTGTCCAGTTCAGGCCAGTTTGAGACCACCATCGCATCAACTGGGCCTGCGCAAATGCTTCACAGGTAGCCTTTTTGACGTCAAGGAGCTAAAAGTCCACCCTCAGATCATGGTAACTCCACTATTTTGTGAACATGCATCCTATGAAGAGGCATGAAGCTTGACTACACTTGCACAGATATCAATTACCTCACTTCTCCTTACCTCTGATCATCTATTCCTACACTTCAGACCACTTTGCCCCTACCCCATAAATATCCCTGAGTCCCCATTTTCAGAGAGGTGGATTTGAGACTTGTTCTCCTGTTTCCTCACTTGATTGCCTTGTGATTAAATGCTTTCTGCTGCAGTCTTGACGTCTCAGTGATTGGCTTTCTGGGTGACGGGCAAAAAGGAACCTGGTCTGGTGACAGCTGGACTAGATTCTTCGTTTAATTGACAAAGATTGTCGATCTGGATATTTAAAAAAATGATTGTTGCTTGCAGTAGACATACCTTAAATAAAGGGATACAGAAGGGTTGAAAGTAAAGGGATGGAAAAAGACACACCATGCAAACACACCAACCAAAAGAAAGCTGGTGTAGCTATACAACAATATCAGATGAAGTAGACTTGATGGCAAGGAGCATTGCTAAAGATAGAGACATTTCTTAATGATAAAAGGTCAGTTTCCAAGGAAGATAATTTAATATAAAGGCAGGATCCGCAGCCACAAAGGGGATAGTTCTTAATTTACCCCCAGGTGCACCCAAAGCTCTTAGGAACAGTTTCAGTCAGTAAAGACTCCCGACTTCTTCAACCCCCAAGCATAATGCATACATTTCCAAAAGCAGCTTGGATGGAAGATGCTTGCCTGCTTAGTTACTGATTTTTTTTCTTTAAGAAGATAGAATGTTTCATGTTTGTCTGACTTCATTTTAATGGATTTACAAATAGCATTTCTTGATTAGGAGGCATCCATCACTTAAAAAAATTAACATTTGAAATTGATTATCCTCCATCTTTTTAATAAATTCATAACACTTAGGGATTAGTGGAGTAATTGGTGGTACACTTGGGTGTTTTCTGTTGTGCCACTAGGAATACCTTACAATATTGTTGAAGTGTAGTCATTGAACATGGAAAATGTTAAAGAAAGCAAGTTACAAAACAGTAGTATGTACACTGTGATCCCACTTCAGTTAAAAATGTGATGTTTATATTCATATTAAAAAAAGTCTGGGAGAATACACCAAAATAGAAATAATGTTTCTATCTGAATGAAAGGATTATGGGTGATTTTATCTTCCCTGTTTATCTGTTTATATTTTCTTCAATGAAAATTTATTACTTGTATGGTAAGAATAAAAGTTATTTGAGAAAAAAATCCTTTATTATATGACACCAGCTATTTCTAGCAGGAGAATCTATGTCGTCTTTTAATTATTTTTATTTTTTATTTATTTATTTTTTTTGTGAGGAGATCAGCCCTGAGCTAACATCCGCCAATCCTCCTCTTTTTTTTGCTGAGGAAGACGGCCCTGGGCTAACATCGGTGCCCATCTTCCTCCACTTTATATGGGACGCCGCCACAGCATGACTTACCAAGCAGTGCGTCGGTGCGCGCCCGGGATCCGAACCAGCGAACCCCGGGCCGCCGCAGCAGAGCGCGCGCACTCAACCGCTTGCGCCACCGGGCCGGCCCCGACGTCTTTTAATTATTAATGTACACAGTTGGATTTCACATTGTGTTAAATATCTTTTTCTTAATGTCATTTGGAATAGAACTTTCTATGTTAGCACATAGTTGAGTATCTGCTGTTTTGAATGATTTCGTCCATTTGTACAACGTACCTGGCCTTTCCTCATGTCTGTTGTTAAGGTGATGGTTGCTTTAGCATGTCAGCATTAGGAGTGTTCTTTGACACAAGAGTTGGGCCCCTCAGAGTTGAGGCCACTCCCTTAACTGTTGCTCCCACTTTATAGCACCACCCCCTTCTTCCCCTTCTGCCTATGGCCATCTCTCTTCTGGACATGGAGCTCTTGGTGGATCTTAAGCCTGTCCTCAAAAATTGGAATAAGTGCCCATCAATAGGCTAAAATTTGTTTTGTGGGTTTTTTCCCTTCATCTGAGTTTAAAATGGCACTGGATGACAATGGGAACCTTAATGCTATTTTTAATATGATGTTAGGTGTTCTGATGATTCCAAGCCTATGTATTGATGTGGTGCCAGAGAGGCCACAGACCCAAGGAGGACCCTGGGTGCCAAGTTGTTGCTGTCAGGTGCGCTGTTGGGTGAACTTCGGCAATGCTGTTGCCATCAGGTTAGGAAAAGCCTTCTTGCTTCCCAGTGAATTGTGTTCCCTCTCCACCAAGGATAGTGCTCCCTACTTGCCCTTGACTCAGTGTCCTGTTCTTTCTCTTGGGGCATTGTAAGCTTGCTTTTCCTGGTTGTGGTTCCTTCCTCTGGGCTCAGCTCCCCTGCAATCACATCTCCTGGGGGCAGCCAGCGTTTCACACTTCGTCCTGTAGAGCTCACTCTGTATGCAGATGGTGACAGCTGAAGGTCAATCACTTCATTTGCAAATTAACAGCTTTATTGATTCCACAGCCTGGCCCTGGCCCTAGCCCAGATGTTCACCCACGCTGACGTGGAGTTGGAGGAGGCCTCATTTATTGCACAAAGTTTTCAGGCTTTGCATGAGGAAAGCCCAAGAATTAATAGGGAAAAATCAATACTTGGAATAATTGTTAGTGAACTGGGATCCCATTGCATCTGTAACACATCAAGCTGTTTGGTGTGTGAGGTCATTCACTGGTTAGATTTTTTTAAAAATGCTGCTGCTGCTCTTATTCTTCATAAAGCCTTTTATATCGGTTAAATACGTGTATTGATTAGTTTACTGCTACTCCTCTGTGTGATACCACACTTTGTTCGTGTGGACTTTACGGTTTATAAAAGCATGAACTGATTGTCGTTAATAATGAACAGCAGCCCTGTGAAGTAGCTATGGGAAGTGGTGTTAGTCCCAGTTCACTGACAGGAAACAGAGGTGGAATGGCTTGCCCAGGGTCCTACAGCTGTTGAGCATGAGCCGGGTGTAATACCTTGAGTTTTCTTGTTGGTCTGATGGTACTTTGTTTACGGATACCAAGCTGCTTCTGGACCTCTGGTAGATCAAGAAAGCTGGAGTTTTAGAGGTTGACGGAAGTAGGAATTGAAATCTTTCCCTGCAGGAAAGCCACGTTCATTATTCATTTGAGACACTTATTAAGGTTCATTTAAATGTTTTTTCCTAAAAGTTATTACTGGATTATTTTCTCATTGTTTTTTTTTTTTTTTTAGATTTGTGTTTAATTTATGACTGGTGATACTTGCTTTCTATTTCTGGTAGTGATAGCAATCATATTTTTGTATGGTAGCCAAGATCTTAAATAGAAATGAAATGAGGGAAAAGCCTCCCCACTCACTCACACCTGGGATTAGTGGTCGGTGAGGATGGTTCAGTGCAGTCCTCAGCTCACAGGCAAACCCAGCGGTCACCACTGCTTTGCTCTGCTCAGAGTGTGGGAAATTCTTGGGTTACAGCTAGAAGAGCTTGCCTTCCTGTGTGGGCTCTTACTTTTCCAGGTGTTTAGGGTCAAAAGTCCTTCTCAATAGCAGGTGCAGCTGCTTCCTGAAAGAGATGTTTGGCTTTCAGGGGTGCGTCTGTGCCCACCAGAGTGTGGTAATTTGGGTAGTGTTTGAGCTTGGGCACCACTAGCTCCAGAACCAGGAAATCTCCTTTTAAATTTATTTTCAGCCAAAAAAGTGATTCGATTTATAGAAAAATAGTAAGTAGATAGTACAGTTGGTTTGGAGATGTGGCGAAAACGGAGGACACTTAAGTGACTGAAATTTTGGGAACCCTGAAAGAAGTGACCTCTAAATGTGTATATTTTGGGATGCGATTGGCTGGTATGGTTTAATGCTCATGTTGCATTACTCAGGATCACTATGCTGAATTTTTATTGTTATTGTTTCAATAATAATTTTATAAATAGCTTTTGACTTATACCCCCAAATGGAAGAAGGGATAAAAAACAAAACAAAACCAAAAACTATGTATGGCTGAGTTACTCACCATAAAACATTTTTGTTTTGACTTGGGAACAATGGTGTACACATTGTTGCAGAATCATAGTTACTTCTTAGGCTATCCTGAGATTTCAACTTTTTTTTTTTTTTTTGGCTTGAGGAAGATTGTCACTGAGCTAATGTCTGTGCCAGTCGTCTTCCACTTTGTATGTGGGACGCCGCCACAGCATGGCTTGATGAGTGATGTGTAGGTCTGTGCCCAGGATCCAAACCCGTGAACCCTGGGCTGCTGAAGCAGAGCATGTGAACGTAACCACTACACCGCTACACTACTACAGCACTGGGCTGGCCCCTTCAACTTTTTAATGAGATGATGAATTTTATTGCATATCTCATTAGAAACTCTTCTGTAGTTTTCATTTTCAAGTCTCTTAGCTGCATCTCTGCCCATCCCGCTTTCAAGTTGTGTTAATCTAATTGGTGGAATGTGCTAGGTATGAAGTCCTGTGTTGACATAATTTGTTGCCGCCTCTTTATTTTTACTTTTATGCTACGTCTAGCCTAGGAGGGAGCCTTTTAAACTAAAACATTTAAAATGCATCCTCTAACCTAGGGAAGACACAGGTTTTTTTTAAAACCTCATTTGAGTCTGCTGTTTTTCTCCTAGGACTGTAGCAGGAATAGTGCTCTCGAGTCTCTCAGTACAGTTAGTTTGCTGTGGATGAATGAATTCCCTCTGGCAAGTGGTTACCCTGACTGTGCTTGAACTCTTCCAGCATCAGAAAACTCACCACCTAAGAAGGTAGCATTAATCCTATTTCTGGACAGCTCTAATTTTGGAAACCTCTTCTTTACATGGAGG
Organism: Diceros bicornis minor; assembly: GCF_020826845.1. Lineage (NCBI taxonomy): Eukaryota > Metazoa > Chordata > Mammalia > Perissodactyla > Rhinocerotidae > Diceros > Diceros bicornis. The sequence continues at coordinate 10,204,600 of NC_080755.1, read as the reverse complement.
TGAAAAATCTGTGTTTGTAATTCTTACCAGAGAAGCTTAGTGAAAGCTTGAGGAATATTGCTGCCAGTTGGTAACATGGCATGGGAGGGGTAAGCCAGGGTGAGAAGCAGAGTAATTCTGAGTTTGAAGATGTTTCTTGACCTCAGTGTTTCCTTTGACGTATTGTGAATGCCCACAGCATCAGGTGGACCGTATTTAAGTGTAATTCAAGAATACATTGCAGAGCACAACAGGAATGGTTGTGGGTTCTCCCTGTATGTAGGCTCCAGGATGTAGGCGCTCTCTGCCTGCGTCTGTGAGTGAAATGATTTCTAATAAATAAAAAGTAAATTGGCAGTAGTGAGTAAATGGAATATTTTAGTGAGCCAAAATGAGCTCTGTAAGGAGAGAATAACTTGAGATATTTGATTTTGCAGGTTTTTTCCATAGCAACCTTTTGTCCACTGCTCTCCCTCCGTATTTATAAAGTCAGCAAGCAGGGGGTGTTTTTCGTCCAGAGCATCCTTTAGAGTTCTGAGAGATTTTGCTCCCAATTTCTTATCTGGTCTAGCAGGTAGGCTGTTAATTGAAGAACAGGTTTATTTTCTACCCCTGCACCTCTGAGTCTGCCTTCTTGGGAACTGCTTCTCACCACAGAAGTCTGCTCATTATTTGGCTCCCTCTCTAGCTCCCTTCTGAAAGTTACTGCTCTGTGATCTCAGATGTAGTAGCAGACATTTTCAAAACATGTTTCTAGGCCTATGACTGTGAGATATTTTTCCAAGTCATAGTTTGTTTGGCTTTAGTGGCTATTTAATTATTCTCTTTGGTGCTCTGTTAATCTCCCTCAAATGTTAAGTGTTGTTTACAGCTCTGATTAGTTTCTTTGTGTCTTTGGTTTTCTAGTCTTTTCCATGCAATTTTATAGCTGTCAGATTTGGGTAATGGTGACTCTTCTGCCAAAAACAATGTACTAAGAATAAACACAAAAACTTAAAATCTTTGTGAAGAGAGCAGTGAAAACCAGTATAGTTATATTTAGAATTAGAAAAAAACAAATCCTGCTTGTTTGTTTTTCGTGAAATGTAGAAAATATTAATTCACAGCATAGAAAACTTTATCCTAATAAGAAAATCAAGTGATACAGTCAGATTCTGTGTTGTATTGCCACCCACTTACATAATTTGACAGTTTCTCTATGTGAAAAATTGTATTTTCCTTCTTGATTTTTTTTTAATAAAATAGATTTTACTTAAAACCTGATTTTAAAAATGACTCTCGCTTCCTTCTGTACTCAACATTATACCTCCCAGATCGGTTTTAGGATAATGTAAATTTGTGTCATGTAAAGGCTTCGACTAAGCGTTTTCTTCTTCTTCAGAGATAGTTATGAAATCAGCACCAGCAGCTCTGGATATCTACTTTTGTGCAGTTTGGTCGGTGGGGGAAGCAGTTGGGAAGGGGAGCAGTAGAAAGAAAACTGCTTTCCTTCAAATTCCTCAGAAAAAACTTTGCTTTTGTTCTGTAGAAAATGTTATTTTAAGAAATCTATCTTGGTAGATTTTTATTTTACTGCCTGCATGTTCTTTGCTTTCATCAGTGATGTTTCTTTTTTATCATAAACTCTTAAAAGTGAGAACTTGTGCTGTGTAAATGGCAGGACTAGCAATTAGGAGAGGAATGGATGTTTTTAAATGAATGATGGTTTAGTGTAAGGGCTGTATAGATAGCTAGATCATTTTTGTGTCCTAAGCAGGAAATAGAGAGTAAATATGTTAGTGCTATTTGCTCTTTTCTTTTTTCCAAATCAGGTCATCACCTCAGAGGGCCAAGACTGGAATCAGGCACCAAATTTAAGGGGGCACCAAAAAAACCTCTCCGTAATCAAGATAAAGAATATTTAAAAAAATCAAAATTATGACAAATTTATGATGAATGAAAGTTTAAAATTTTAAATAAGGACAGGATCAGTATCACTGGTTTCCTTCAGGCTGCAGTATGGCTTAATACCCAAACACCTTCTTTGTCGTACCAGTTTTGTTAAGCTCGCCTCATCTCAGTTTTTCTTCTCTTGTGGGTTTTGTTGCAGGTGATTTGTATATGCATTTTAAAGGGTCTGAATTGTATGCCTTTCCTTGTATTTAGTTTGGAGAAATAAAAAAATAGTGAGGTGTTTTTACCACTTAAGCTTTCTTGGGGTGTTTTAATAAACTTCATGAAAATAGCTTAATATATCACCACAAGCAGAAACTTCTGATAATATATTACACTGCTATAAATTGTAGCATTTATACTTTGATGACTATATTAAGATGAATATTTGATTTTATTTTAGTTTTATGAATGGAATTCCTTCTTGATTGTGTGTCAACAAAGAGAGAATTCTCTTTCTGATAAGATGTAAATATTCAGCATATGGGATCAGATTTCTTGGGAATGATGTTAAATGTATATAGGGTATAAGAGTTTCTAATGACTATTTTGGAATATTTTCTTAACCTCTTCACGTTGGTATTGTTCCTTAGTGATCATTCCTAATAAAGAAGGAAAGATCAAGTTCAGGTAAGGATGTAATCTTCAAAAAGTTGTCAGAGTTAGTATACCAGATCTTAAAAATGAATTGTATACATTTAGCTTCATTAACCACATTGTGTACAAGTGTATATTTTGGATGAGATTCTGAAGTGATCTACTTACTAAATATTTGTTGAGTACCTGCTGTGTATAAAGAACAGTGACAGAAATGGGGAAGAAGGAGAAGGAGCAGACTTGTGGGTTTAAATGATGGCTTCAGGTTTGAGCATTTTAATTTTGAGATGATGGCGGGACATCCAGGTGGATGCATCCTTCTAGGCCACTGGAAGGATTGGCCTGGAACACAGCCAAAGGTCTAGAACCTCGAGTCCCTACCCTGCAAAGTGAGACTTGAAGTCCTGGCTGTGGATATCTGTGGGAGGTTGATGGCAGAGCTTTGAGCCAGCAAAGAGGACTGAGAGTAGGTCTCAGAAAGATGGAAAATCTGGAGAGTGCACTAAGCCTACGAGATGCTCTAATCAAAACTCCACCCAAGCCAGCTCAACTGAGTGGAAACCCAGACCCCAAACCAACAAACAACACGAACTCCTCCCCTTACCCTGTTGACCAGTTTGTCCTTCTGTTTACAGTTCATATTTATGGGCTCTCTTTATTTCCTCACTTCCTGTTTACTTCTCAGCTGCTTGCAATTTAACATCTCCCTCTCCACTTCATTGAAATTGATTTCACAATGACTTTCGATGTTGACAAATCTGAATGGTACTTTTCAGGCCTGTTCTACTGGACTTCCCTGCTGCATTCGGCTCTGTGAGTACTCACTCGTCTTGAAACTGCCATTTGCTTTGGAGCAAACCTCAATTTCCTCGTAAAATAAGGATAGCAATATAAATATCACAAAATTATATGTGGTTAAATGAGACAGTATGTTAAGGTTAAATGAGACAGTATATTAAAGTGTTTATAGAAGTGCAACATAGCAAATGCTTCAATAAAAGGTAGACACTATATTATTACTATCTTTATTACCGTCATTAATAAACTACTTCTTTGACATCTGATTATCCCTTTATTTATTGGGGATCTTCCTCATGTATTTATTCTTAAAAGTGAGTATCTTGTCATGGGCCCATTGCTTTTCTGTTCAACTCCTGTCTGTGGGCTGATGATTCCAATGCAGATCTTCATCTCCTTGAGCTTCTGATTGGTTATCCCATTGTCTTCTAAACAAATGATGATGATAATAATAATAATGATGGTGATCGAGTGACTTTTCTAAGCATTCTATAAGTATTAACCCATCAGTTCTCACCACAGCTCTGTGAGGTTATTCTAGCACAGCATCTAGCCTATAATTGATAATAAGTACTTGTGGCACCGAAGAATATGGTGCTGCTGAAATTAAAGGAAGGAGCTTCAAAGAGTGGACAGGCAGCACCATCACCATGTGGAAAGATTAAAATTGGATAAGGACTGGCTGAGAAAAAGCCATCAAAATGGCAAGACGGGAGTCATCGTAGAAGAGCACAGTTTCAGACAAGTCTTTGAATGGAAGCCAGATATCAAGAAAGTTATAAGGGGAAGGTGGAGAGAAAGTGGGAGATTTCCTATGGTGCATGAATATTTTTTTTTTAATTAAAGGTTTTGGCATCAAATGGAAATAGTACTAGATGGCCTAGCAGGATGAAGGGAAGTTTGTTTCTAAAGATTGGGGGACATGAGCTCATTTTAAAGAGAAAGGAAATGGCTAATGAATTACAAGAAACTGGAGATGCTGGAATCGGCGGGATCTCTGAAATGGCCCAGAGACCAAGACGGGCTTGGAGAGAGAGAGATGTTTTCCTTCTGATGGGCCTCACTGAGTTCCCATGTGGGGATGTCAAGAGTCCGGCGTCTCCTGGCCCTCTTGCTTTGCTGTTGGGCTGGCATCACTATGCTTTGTAGTGTTGTCCTTATCCTGTTGACAGGGGGGACCTTAACATTTATTGAGCGCCTACTTTGTATTAGGGACCGGGCTATATAATATGATCTTCATAACTCTGTGGAATATATTAATTGTGTTCATTTTTAACTTCAATTTTTTGCATATGCCTTTTAGTTAAGTGGTTCAAAAGCACACAAAAAAGACATCTGTTGAAAAATTTCCCTCCCATCCCTATTCTCCATCCATTAAGTTCTTGCACTCCCCAATATTTAACCATTTTTATTATTTTCCTGTATATATGTCCTCAAATTTTAAGCATATAAAATCAAATATAAAATATATTATTATTTACTTTTTATGCTCAAATTGTAGATTCTGTACACACTGTTTCACATTTGCTTTATTTCACTTAACAGTTTATCTTGAAAATTCTCATAAATCTGTTCACAGATAGTGGCCTCATTCTTTTTATAGCTTCAGAGTATTGACTGGATTGAATGGATATACCAGGATTTATTTACCCAATGCCATATAAATAAACATCTATTTATATCTGGTCATTTGGTATTACAGATAATGCTAAAATGATGCTAAAACCTTATATAGACATATTTTCTTACATTTGAACCTATATTTGCAGGATGAGTTCCCAGAGTGGAATTGCTGGATTAAAAATATATGCATTTTGGGGCTGGCCCGGTGGCGCAAGCCAGTAGCAGAGCGCGTGCACTTAACCGCTAAGCCACGGGGCCGGCCCCCCATGCATAGTTTTTAATTTCATATCATCAAATCTATCATCAAATCTTTCTTTTTGTGACTTCTGGATTTAGAGTCATAGTTAGAAGGGTCTTCTGAAGTTATAAAGGAATTTTCCCATGTGTTCTCCTATTACTTTTAGGGCTTCTCTATTTTTTTTTTTAAAACATTTGAATCTTTCATCCATTTGGAATTTATCCTCCTGTGGTGTAAGTTATTAATCTAGTGTTTTTTCACTTTTCCCAGATAGTTACCCAATTCTAGTACCATTTATTGCATAGTCCATTTTTATTCACTGATGAAATGCCACCTTTATCATATGCTAAATTACCATTTGTATCTGGGTTTAGTTTTGGAGTTTTCATACTAATTCATTGGTCTATTTCTCTATTTTTTATCATTATTCATTTAATTATTAATTAAGGCTTTATATGTATATTAATATCTGATATGGTTTCCCACTCCCCTCCAATTTCCTTGGTTATACTCTTGATAATTTTTTCCATTTTAGCTTTAGCATCGAGCTTGTCTAGTTTTAAAAAATGTGTATTTTTTATTGGGATCATGATAAAAGTGTACATTTTGGAGAATTGACATTCTTTATGGTGTTAAATCTTTCTGTCTTAGATCATGGTATATCTTTTCATTTGTTTGTCTTCTTTTGTGTCCCTCAGTTGTGTTTGAAGGTTTTCTTTTTTTTTTTTTGGTGAGAAAGATTGGCCCTGAGCTAACACCTGTTGCCAATCTTCCTCTTTTTGCGTGAGGAAGAGTGGCCCTGAGCTAACATCTGTGCCAGTCTTCCTCTATTTTGTATGTGGGTTGCCACCGCATCATGGCTTAATGAGTGGTGTAGGTCCACGCCCAGGATCCAAACCCTCAAACCTGGGCTGCTGAAGTGGAGCGCACTGAACTTAACCACTATGCCACCGGGCCGGCCCCTTAATGTTTTCTTTATACCAATCTTATTGGTGTTTAATCTTGGAAACGTAATCTTTTTTTATTGCTACTGTAAATAGGATCTGATTATTTGTAGCAGTTTTTCAGATGATTGTCTTGGAATTTCCAGGTATACAATCATATTTTTTGCAAATAGCCATCATTTTACCTCCTCTTTCCCATTTTTTAACAAAATCTTCAGTTTCTTTCTGGTTAGTTATCACAATACATTGGCTAGGACCTCTAGTACAGTGTTGAACACAGTGGTGGTGGGAAGTATCCTTGTCTTATTCCTAGTTTTGCATCTGGTGTTTCTCTATTAAGCAAGACCAGTATAATTAATTATAATAATAAAGTTATGATTTTATAAATAATAAATTTATGAACTATAATTTTGTTTCCTAAATAAACTGTACTTGATCATATTATACTCTTAGTTGTTAGAGAATGCTTTATGATTTTTACATCGAACGTAGTGAGTGAATAGTCCACTTTTTGCTTATTCTTTGTCAGGCTTTGGTATCAAATGTTGCTTCTTATAAAAAATAGGAAGTTTCTCTCTTCTGGAGCAGTATAAATAGCATTAGAATTATCTGTATTGTTGACTACTCCAGTGAAACTTGCCTGACACTATTTGAGGGGATAGCTCTTTGACAACCTTCTCTGTTTTTTTTTTTCCTGTGCGAGTCAATCTGTTAATAAAGCTTTGGTACGATGAGTTTTGGTAAATTATATTTTCCTAGAAACTTTCCTTTTCATTCAGAATTTCAAATTTATTTATATTGAGTTGAGCAAAACAATCCTCTATGGGTTGAATTTTTCTCTTTTTAATAGACTTTATTTTTTAGAGCAGTTTTAAGTTCACAGAAAAATTCACCTCCTGCCCTTTATAGCGTAGCCTTGCTATCACCATCTCACACCAGAGTGATATATTCATTACAATCAATGAACCTACATTGACACGTGATTGTCACCCAAAGTCCATAGTTTGCATTAAAGTCCACTCTTGGTTTTGCGTATTCTCTGGATTTTGACAAATGTGTAATGACACGTATCCACTATTATAGTATCATGCAGAACAATTTTACTGCCCTAAAAATCCTCTGTGCTCCATCTCTTCATTTTTCCCTCCCCCCAACTCTTGGTAATCATCGATTATTTTATTTCCTCCATAGTTTTGCCTTTTCTAGAAAGTCATAAAGTTGGAATCATATAGTATCTAGCCTGTTCAGATTGGCTTCTTTCACTTAGTAATATGCATTTAAGTTTCCTTCATGTCTTTTTATGGCTTGATAACTCATTTCTTTTTAGTGCTGAATAATATTCCATTGTCTGGATGTGATACCAGACCTCTTAATCTCAAGTTCGTGTGCCTGATGCTCAGTAAGCCAACTGAGGCATCAGTGCTTGGAGATGGAGAAAGGTTTATTCGAATTGGCCAAAATGAGAAGGCTGGAGGATAGGTTCTATTAAATTTCCCTTCACAAGAGAAGAAAGCAGGAGGTTTTATAGAGCTAAGGGGCTTGGCAGGAGGAGTTCTGGAGAAACAAAGGGGTAATCTCTGTTTCTTTCACTCCAGATAAGCCCTTGGGTAATCTGACTTCTGGGCATCAATGGCAACTGGGGGCTGGTTATCTGGTGATCGTAACTTCCTTGAAGGCATTCTTTTTTTTATGTAAAGCAAGCTCATAAATCCTCGTGACACTTAGGTCACCCCTTTCTAAGTTAAAGAAGAAAACAGCAAATTGACAAGATTAACTTCTTTTCATCTATGTCTTTGTTGGGAACAAGGTCGAAAGGTAATTTTATTGAATATTTACAGTAACCCTCAGGTACCTGGCTTCAGATGTACCACAATTTATTTATCCATTCACCTACTAAAGGACATCTTGGGTGCTTCCAAGTTTTGGCAATGTTGAATAAAGGTGCTATAAACATCTGTGTGCAAATTTTCTGTGGATATAAGATTTCAACTCATTTGGGTATATACCAAGGAGTGTAATTGCTGGATCGTATGGTAAGAGTATGTTTAATTTTGTAAGAAACTATCAAACTGTATTCCAAAATGGTTGTACTATTTTGCATATCTGCCAGCAATAAATGAGAGTTCCTGTTGCTCCATATCCTCACCAACATTTGGTGGTGTTAGTGTTTTGGATTTTGGCTATTCTATTAGATATGTGGTGGTATCTCGTTGTTGTTTTAATTTGCAATTCCCTATGACATATGATGTTGAGCATCTTTTCATATCCTTATTTGTCATCTGTGTATCTTCTTTGGTGAAGTGTCTGCTCAGGTCTTTGCCTATTTTTTAGTCAGTTGTTCATTTTTTTATTGTTAAGTTTTAAGTGTTCTTTGTATATTTTAGGTAGTCCTTTATCAAGTGTATCTTTTCCAAATATTTTCTCCGAGTGTGTAGCTTGTCTTATTCTCTTGACGGTGTCTTTCACAGAGCAGAAGTTTTTAATTTTAATGAAGTTTAGCTTACCAATTATTTCTTCCATGGATTGTAACTTTTGTGTTGTATGAAAAAGTTGTTGCCATATGCAAGGTCGTTTAGGTTTTTCTCATATGTTAACTTCTAGGCGTTTTATAGTTTTGCATTTTACGTTTAGGTTTGTGGTCCAATTTGAGTTAATTTTTGTGGAATGTGTAAGGTCTGTATCTAGATTCATTTTTTTTTCATATGGATGTTCAGTTGTTTCAGCACCATTTGTTGAAAAGACTATTTTTTCTCCATTGTATTGCCTTTGCTCCTTTGTCAAAGAACAGTTGACTGTATTTATGTGGGTCTGTCTGGGCTCTTTCTTCTGTTCCATTGATCTATCTGTCTGTCCTTTCATCAGTATCACACTGTCTTCTTACTGTACCTTTATAGTAAGTTTTGAAGTCAGATAGTGTGTATTCTCTGATTTTGTTCTTCAATATTGTGTTGGCTATTCTGGTTCTTTTGCCTCTCTATGTAAACTTTAGAATCACTTTGTTGATTCCCATGAAATAACTTGCTGTGATTTTGATTGAGATTGTGTTGAATCCATAGATCAAGTTAGGAAGAATTGACACCTTGACAGTATTGAGTCTTCCTATCTATGAATGTAGAATATCTCTCCATTTATCTAGTTCTTTGATTTTATTTATCAGAGTTTTGTAATTTTCTTCATATAGATCTTGTACATATTTTGTTAGACTTACACCTATTTATTTCATTTTTGAGGGTGCTAATCTAAATGGTATTGGTTTTAATTTCAAATTCCACTTGTTTATTTATTGCTGATAATAAGAAAGTGATTTTTGTTTATTAGCCTTATATCCTGCAACCTTGCTATAATTACTTATTAGTTTCAAGAGTTTTTGTCCATGTTTTTGGATTTTTCTATGTAGACAATCATGTCATCTGTGAACAAAGAATTTTATTTCTTTCTTCTCAATCTGTATACCTTTTATTTCATTTTCTTACCTTATTACATTAGCTAGGACTTCCAATATGATGTTGAAACCAAGTAATGAGAGGGGACATCCTTGCCTTGTTTCTGATCTTAGCAGGAAAGCTAGTTTCTCACCATTAAGTGTGATATTAGCTTTAGGTTTCTTGTGGATGTTCTTTATCAAGTTGAGGAAGTTCCTCTCTATTCCTAGTTTGCTGAGAATGAGCTGAATTTTGCTTCATAACCTCATCTGAAAATTTTTTAATTGGTGAATTAAGTTAATTTAGTTTGGATTTAAGGTCATTATTGATATGATAGCTATGTTTGGTCTAAATTCTGTTACATTATATATTTTCTCTTTTTATAGTTTTAAGTCTTTTTCATTATGTGACCTGTTATTTATTTATGCTTATATGTTTGGTCTATGCTTATATGTTTTCTGTTTTTATAGTTAAGTCTCTTGTTAATGGGGTCTTTTTGTAATTTATGTTTTATTTTTGATATATACAATTGTTTACATTTTTCTAGTAGTAACTTTTTTGATTATAACTAAAGAATTACCTTTACTCCTGTATTTTATTAAAGAGAAGCTCCTGCGATGAGCAATGATGTATAGCACATATCTTCTTCCTCCCTGTCCTCTCTATCCCCTCCTGTACTTGATATTAGTCAATTATATTATCTTATTAGTGTTTATCTTCATATTGTTAGATATTTTTTTCATCACATTTGAGTGATATCTTTTGATTCTCAGTCACTAGGCAATCAGTGACATTACCCTATCTCCCACTATCTTACTACTCTCCTCTACTACCACAATTTTTGCTGGTTGTATCATTTTTATATTGTCACACATTATAAAATTTACATTTGGCTTATCACTTTAATTCTTACATTTGTTTTAATCTTAGTTCTACAGTTAAATGAATTCAATTGCTTGTTCTTTTGCCTTTGTTTCCCTATGAATCCAAGTTATCTCTTGGATTCAGGGGGACGGTAGTTCCTGAGTTTCTGATGTCTTCAAAACTGTTAATCTGTGATCTTTATACTTGAAGGAATCTCTGGCTGGGTATGAAATCCTTGGCTCATACTTTATTTGCTTAAGTAGTTTAAGCATTTTGAAGATTTACGCTACTGATTTATGGCATTGGCTATTACTGTGAAGAAGTATGAAGTCAGATTGATGCATTTAACTCTGATAGGTGACTTGAATTTTTCTTTTTGCCCAGCTACACCAAGGAGCTGTTTCTTATTTTGAAAGTCCAAATTTGATAGATCCAATTTTACTAGGATGTGCCTGGTTGTTGACCATTCTGGGTCAGTTTCCTTGTCATATGAGGTGACTTGTGTGCCCTTTCATTATATATATTTGTAGATTTAAGTCTCCTTGTATTCAGGAAAATTTTCTTGAATAATGTCTTTAAATATTTGTTTCATTCCATTGTTTGTTTTTATATTTTAGAAATTCCATTTATGCATATTTTTATCTCATTTGCCATTCTTCAAAATCTATCGTTTTTCTCCTCGATCCTTCCTAAGTCTTTCTTTAGTTTAATTTCATTTTCTTGGCTTTTCTAATCTCTATCATCTGCCCTTTCCTTTGTTTTCTGCAATATTTTTTCTGTCTTGTGCTTATTTCAAATTCATCTTCATTTCTGTGACTTTTTTTCACCTAAAATTTCTTTTCTGGTTTCTGCCGGCTCATAGTTTATTTACCTTCTCTTGATTCTTACTATTTCTATCTTGAATTTGTACATTTGTACTTTGTGGCCTTTTTTCCCTCCTCTTTGTTTCCATAGAGGCAATTGCTGCTTTAAGTTTTAAAAATTTATGGTGAAAGATTTGGTCACAGCTTTTATCTGCCCAGTGGCAACATTCTAGGGAGTGTTCTTTGTCTTTTGCTAAGTTTTATGGTTCTACTTTTTTTCTGTCCATAAAGTGAAAAAGTAAAGATATTCTGCTTTTTTCATAGAATATCTTTTTTTATTGCTTTTCCAATTCCTTTTTTACTACTCATCATTGAGTGAGTTGGGTTTTCCAAGACCAGCTTTTTGCAAGAAGTGTTGAGGTATGGGGAAGCTTCCAGGGTGGCTTTCCAGGTTTTACAACACAGAGCCTCCTTCCATCTCTGCTGCATCAGAGTTAGGGCTGTTTCCTACCAATATGACTCTTTCATGAGATTTTTTTTTCCAGCTTTGAGATTTTTTTGAACAGTCTTATCTCTTCCGATTCTTTGAACCTATGTAGGCCGTGGAGGGCTTCTTCCACCATCTTGCTTGTGCCATTTCTTGCATGCATTGTTGCAAGCATGGAATATAGCTTATGTTCCTCAGGATGTGCTCTTCACCTTCAATTATGTTTTCGCTTGTGGTGCTTGGGATCTTCAACACTGAGTCCTTTCATTTCTCTATGCTTCTCTTCGCTTCCCCCTATGAACTTTCTGCCCAATCTCAGCTGCCTGTGGCCGTCCTTACAGGCATTTTGAAGTCTGTAGATTGTACCTGTCTCCTAATTGCATGGAAAATGGAGTTTGAAAATTCCATTCAGCCTTTTTTCCTTGTCTTTTGTGTTTGTTTGATATCCAGAGAAGAAGGAAAAAGTTCTGTTGTTTCCCTTATTATGGATCAGGAAGGTAGCTTTACAAAAGTTAAGTAACTTGATCATTGTCCCCCAGCAAAAGGCAGAGTGAGGATTCAAAACTAAATTTAAAAGCTTATGCTCTTTCACTATACCATGGTGTTTATTCAGGACTGGAAGTATAGTCACAGCAGAGAGTAGTTGTACAGTCAAAGTCTTAGTCTCATTGCATGTTTGGCACAGATGTAGATGCATCTAAGTAGCAAGTGATGGGGCTGGAACATTTTTGAGCCTTCCTTTAGTGGAGCACTTAGAATTTCATGATCTTCTACAGCTTCAAGTTCCCTCCCTCCCTTCTTCCATTTTTTCCTTCCTTCTGTGACCCAAAAAAGGAGACTATAGGTATATAAGGCTCTCTAATTCTCTTCTGCTCTCTTTCTTGCAGCTTCTCTGAATGAGATGTTTTATATCATCCACCATTCTTCCTTTCTATTCTCTCATGATTTTTCCTTTTTAGAACTGGAGTCACTAATGTTTTCTCTCTTTATTTTGTTTAAGAGGACCTCTAGTCAGACATTCTGTGGAGGTGAGGGATGAGTGAGTAAAATCAGATTTCTTTTCTTATCTTGTCTAGTTTCACAAGTTTAGAGAGGTTGAGCTTCCTGAAACAGAGAAATCTAAAAACGGTAACTGCTGCTGTTGACTCTGACAGGATCCTCAGCTCTGAACATTGCTGTGCCCTTCTTGAGTACTGCGTTGGTGGATTTGTTTGTGAATGTTTCTGAGAGTGTAAAGGTTACTCTCACACATATGTTTACTCTGTAAAGATAAGGTTCTGGTGAAAACAGAATTGAACTGTGACATGTTCTCCATCTTTGCATTTCTGTGAAAAACAGTTTAGTTTTCAGAAATTATTGGTGGTGGTTACTCTGTGTAAAAAAAAATAAGCCTTATTTGCTAACCCTTAAGATCATCGTAGGATCAAACTTAGTTGTTTGTACATATGGGTCCTATACACAGATTCTGGCTTGTGTTTGTTTTTTTTTTTTGTTGGCTGGGTAGATTTGTGGAGACTCAGGGTGGAGAGTAGACAGGGAAGATGACAGTGTTTTGAAATGATGCTTTCCATTGTCTGTTTCCTCTGAAGAGGATAGTGGTGAGTCTAGGGGATTTCTTTTTGTGTGTGTGTGTCTGTTTTGGGATTAGCCAAGGGAAAAGACACATTCTTTTAGAAGAATTCTTAAGATAGTTTAAAATTTTGTTTCTGATTAATTTATGATACCTGTGACATACCAGCATATTTTAATAGGGAAAAGGGAGGTATTTGATAGTTTTATTTCCCATATTTCAGGGACTACTTTCCATTACAGCTTGAGAATAATGTTCACTGATTAAAATAATGGCTTTTCAAAAATTAATGTGTTATATGGTGAACACATCATCTCTTTAAATGTTTTCCTTTTATATATCTATTTTTTAAGCTTTGCATCCTTTTCATATGTAAAGATAAAAAGTTAACATATTTAAAACATAAATAAAACTATGTATAGCCAGAGTTAGATACAGTACCAAAATGTAATGCTGATATTCTTTTTTTAAAATAAAAATATTTTTTCTTTTATTATTAAGATGGTGATAAAATATTTTGAAAATAGAGATAATAATTTTAAAAAGGAAATAAAAATCACTCCATCTCATTTCCTAGAGGTAGCCATTGTTAATGTTTTTTTAAATTAACTTTTTTTATATTGTGGTTAAATATACACAACAAAATTTTCCATTTTAACCATTTTTAATTGTACAGCTCCATGACATTAAGTACATTCAGTGTTGTGCAGCCATCACCACTATTCATCTCCAGAACTTTTTCTTCTTCCCAAAGTGAAGCTCTGTTCCCATTAACACTAAGTCTCCATTTCCCCCTTCCCCAGCCCCCTGGCAACCACCATTCTACTTTGTCCTTATGAATTTGACTACTCTAGGTACCTCATATGAGTGAAATCATATAGTATTTGTCCTTTTGTGTCTGGCTTATTTTACTTAGCATGATGTCTGCAAGGTTCATCCATGTTGTACCAAATGTCAGAGTTTCCTTCCTTTTTAAGGCTGAATAATATTTTGTTATATGTATATACCACATTTTGTTTACCCATTCATCCTTTGAAGGACACTTGGGTTGTTTCCACCTTTTGGTTACTATGAATAATGCTTCTGAACATTGGTGTACACATATCTGTTCAAGTCCCTGCTTTCAGTTCTTTTGGGTGTATACCCAGAAGTCGAATTGCTGGAGTATATGGTAATTCTCTGTTTAATTTTTTGAGAAACTGCCATACTGTTTTTCACAGGAGCTATACCGTTATTCATTCCCACCAGCAATGCACAAAGGTTCGTATTTTTCCATGTCCTTACCAACACTTGTTATTTTGTTTTATTTTCTTTTTGATAATAGCTAATCTAATGGGTGTGAAGTGGTATCTCATTGTGGTTTTGATTTTCATTTTCCTAATGATTTGTGATATTGAGCATCTTTTCACGTGCTTATTGGCCATTTGCATATCTTCTTTGGAGAAATGTCTATTCAAGTCCATTGCCCATATTTTAATCAGGTTGTTTGCTTTTTTTTGTTTTTGAGTTGTAAGTATTCATTATATATTTTGGATATCAATCCCTTACCGGATATATTATTTGAAATATTTTCTCCAATTCTGTGAGTTGCCTTTTCACTCGCTTGATAGTGTCCTTTGATGCACAGTTTTTAGTTTTGATGAAGTCCAGTTTATCTATTTATTCTTTTGTTACCTGTGTTTTTGGTGTCATATCTAAGAAATCATTGTTAAATCCAATGTCATGAAACTGTCCCTCTATGTTTTCTTCTAAGAGTTTTGTAGTTTTAGTCCTTACATTTAGGTTTTATCCATTTTGAGTTAATGTTTCTAAATGGTATTAGGTAAGGGTCCAACTTAATTCTTTTGCATGTGGATATTTAGTTTTCCCAACCCATTTATTGAAAGACAGTCCTTTGCCCATTGAATGGTCTGGGATTTCTATTTCTTTGGACTATATGTCTGTCTTTATGCCAGTACCACACTGTTTTAATTACTGTAGCTTTGGGCCGGCCCCGTGGCTTAGCGGTTGGGTGCACGCGCTCTGCTGCTGGCAGCCCGGGTTCGGATCCCAGGGGCGTGCCAACGCACCGCTTCTCCGGCCATGCTGAGGCCGCGTCCCACATACAGCAACTGGGAGGATGTGCAGCTATGACATACAACTATCTACTGGGACTTTGGGGAAAAAAATAAAATAAAATTATAATTACTGTAGCTTTGTAGCACCTTTTGAAATCAGGAAGTGTGGGACCTCCAACTTTGTTCTTCTTTCCTAAGATTGTTTTGGCTATTTGGGGTCCCTTGATATTCCATATGAATTTTAGAATAGATTTTTGTATTTTTGCAAAAAATGTCCTTGAGATTTTGATAGAGATTGTGTTGAATCTGTGGAATCACTTTGGATAGTATTGACATCTTAACAATATTAAGTCTTCTAATCTATGAACATGGGATATCTTTCCATTTGTTGGTATCTTCTTTAATATCTTTCAGCAATGTTTTTTAGTTTTCAGTGTACAAATCTTTCATCTACTTGGTTAAGTTTTTTTTTTTTTTTTTTTGTGAGAAAGATCAGCCCTGAGCTAACATCCATGCTAATCCTCCTCTTTTTGCTGAGGAAGACTGGCTCTGAGCTAACATCCATTGCCAATCCTCCTCCTTTTTCCCCCGAAAGCCCCCCAGTAGATAGTTGTACGTCATAGTTGCACATCCTTCTAGTTGCAGTATGTGGGACACGGCCTCAGCATGGCCGGAGAAGCAGTGTGTCGGTGCGCGCCCGGGATCCGAACCCAGGCTGCCAGTAGCGGAGCGTGCGCACTTAACCGCTAAGCCACGGGGCTGGCCCCAACTTGGTTAAGTTTATTTCTAAGTATTTATTATTATTTTTGATGCTATTATAAAATCAAATTGTTTTCTTAATTTCCTTTTCATATTGTTCATTGTTAGTGTGCAACTGATTTTTGTGTGTTGATTTTGTATCCTGCAACTTTGCTGTATTCATTTATTCTAAGTTTTTTTGTGTGTGTTTGTGTGGAATCTTGAGGATTTTCTACATATAGGATCATGTCATTTGTGAACAGAGATAATTTTACTTCTTTTCCAGTTTGAGTGCCTTTTGTTTCTTTTTCTTGCCAAATTGCTCTGGCTAGGACTTCCAGTATTATATTCAATAGAAATGGTGAAAGTAGGCATCCTTGTCTTGTTCCTAATATTAGAGGAAAAGCTTTCAGTCTTTCACTATTTAGTATGATATTAGCTGTGAGTTTTTCATAAATGGCCTTTATAATGTTGTGGTATTTTCCTTCTATTTCTGGTTTGTTGAGTGTTTTTATCATGAATGGGTATTGCATTTTGTCAAATGCTTTTTTCTGCATAAATTGAGATGATCATGTCGGTTTTTTTTCCCCTTGATTTTGTTAATGTGGTGTATTACATTGACTGATTTTTAAATGTTGAATTATCCTTGCATTCAAGGAATAAATTCTACTTCATCATGTTGTATAATTTTTTTAATATGCTGTTGAATTCAGTTTGCTAGTATTTTGTTGAGGATTTTTGCATCAGTGTTCATAAGGGATATTGGTCTGTAGTTTTCTTATAGTGTCTTTGGCTTTAGTATCAGAGTAATTCTGGCCTCAAAGAATGAGTTAGGAAGTGTCTCCTCATCTTCAATATTTTGGAAGAGTTTGAGAGGGATTAGTGTTAATTCTTCTAGTGTTTGGTAGAACTCACCAGTGAAGACATCTGGTCCTGAGGTATTCTTTTCTTTTCTTTCTCTCTCTCTCTTTTTTTTTTTTTTGGTGAGGAAGATTGGCCCTGAGCTAACACCTGTTGCCAATCTTCCTCTTTTTGCTTGAGGAAGAGTGGCCCTGAGCTAACATCCGTGCCCATCTTCCTCTATTTTGTATGTGGGAGGCCACCATGGCATGGCTTGATGAGTGGTGTAGGTCTGTGCCCGGGATCTGAACCCTTCAGAACTTGCGCCGAAGCAGAGTGTGCTGAACTTAACCGTTACACCACTGGGCTGACCCCGTGGGCTATTCTTTTATGGGAGGTTTTTGATTACTGATTCAGTTGCCTTACTTGTTATAGGTCTATTCAGATTTTCTATTTTTTCCTGATTCATTCTTGGTAGATTATGTGTTTCTAGGAATTTGTCCATTTCCTCTAGGTATCCAATATGTGGCATATAATTGTTTGTAGTACTCACTTATAATCCTTTCTATTTCTGTAAAATAAGTAGTAGTGTCCTCACTTCGATTTTTAATTTTAGTATTTTGAACCTTTTCTTTTTCTCTTGTGTAGTCCAGCTAAAAGTTTGACAATTTTGTTGATCTTTTCAAAGAATCCACTCCTGGTTTTGTTGATTTTCTCTAATGTTTTTCTGTTCTCTATTTCATTTATCTCTACTCTAATCTGTATTATTTCTGTCCTTCTAACTGAGTTTTGTTCATTCTTTTTCTGGTTCCTTGAGGTGTAAAGTTGTTTATTTGAGATCCTCTTTTTTACAAAGTTGTTTATTTGAGATCCTCTTTTTTAATGTAAGTGTTTATAGGTATAAATTTCCCTTGTAGCACTGCTTTGCTGCATTTCATAAGTTTTGGTATGTTGTGTTTTTATTTTATCTGTTTCAAGATTTTTTCTAATTTCCCTTATAATTTCTTCTTTGACACATTGGTTGTCTAATAGCATGTTATTTAGTTTCCTCAAGTTTGTGAATTTTCCTCTTTTCTTTCTGGTATTGATTTTAGTTTTACATTGTGATCAGAAAGATACTTTGTATGATTTCAATCTTTTTAAATTCGTTGACTTGTTTTGTGGCCTAACAAATGTTCTATCCTGAAGAATATTCCATGTGCCTTTGTGAAAAATATGTATTCTGCTGTCGTTGGGTGGAATGTTGTGTATATGCCTGCTAGGGTATAATTGGTCTGTAGTGTTGTTCAAGTTCCTTATTGGTCTTCTTTGTATTCATTATTGAAAGTGGGGTATTAAAATCTCCTATTACTGTGGAGCTACCTAATTTCTCTCTTCAATTCTGTCAGTATAGCTTCATATATTTGTGAGCTTTGATGATGGTCTATATATGTTTATAATTGATATTTCTTCTTAGTTTATTGACCCTTTTATGATATGTAATGTTCTTCTTTGTCTTATATAACAGTTTTTGACTTAATGTCTATTTTTTTCTGATATTAGTATAGCCACTCCTCTTTTTTCATTAGTATTTGCATGGAATATCTTTTCCCATCCTTTCACTTTCAACCTATGCATGTCCTTAGATTCAAAGTGAGTCTCCTATAGATGGAATATAGTTGGATCTTGTTTTTTTAATTCCAAACTCTGCCAATCTTTGTCTTTTGATTGGAGAGTTTGATCCATTTATGATAGGGAAGGACTTATTTTTTAAAATTTTATTTTATTTGTTTTCTGTTTGTCTTATAGCATTTTTGTCCATTACATCCTCCATTACTGTTGTGTTAGTTGACTTTTTTTGTAGTGACATGTTTTGATTCTCTTCTCATTTGCTTTTTTGTACATTCTATAGAGATTTTCTTTTGTCAGTACCATGAGGATTACATATAATATCCTAAAGTTATAATGATCTATTTTAAGTTGATACCAATTTAATTTCAATTGCATGTAAGTATTCCTTTGTATCTCTGCTCCCCACTTTGTTACTGATGTCACAAATTACATCTTTTTGTATATTGTGTACCCATTAACATAGATTTATAATTATTTTTTATACATTTGTCTTTTAAGTCCTGTATAAAAATAAACAGTGGAGTTACAGACCAAAATTACGTATTACTGGTTTTTGTATTTGTCCATGTATTTTCCTTTACTGGAAAACTTTATATTTTTTCATGGCTTTGAGTTGTCTAGTGTCCTCCTTTCATTTCTGCTTGATGTGCTTCCATTAGCATTTCTTGTAGGGCATGTCTAGTGGTAATGAACTCCCTTAAGCTCTTGTTTATCTAGAAATGTCTTAATTTTCCCCTCATTTTTAAATAAGGCAGTTTTGCCAGATAGAGAATTCTCAGTTGACACTTTTTTCTCTCCTTTTGGCATTTTAAATTTCTCATTGCACTATCTTCTGGCCTGCTAGGTTTCTGCTGAGAAATCCACTGATAATCTTATTGTGAATCTGTTGGATGTGATATGTTGCTTTTCTCTTGCTGCTTTCATGATTCTCTTTTTGTCTTTCAACAATTTGATTATAATGTGTCTTAGTGTGGGTCTCTTGGTGTTTATCCTACTTGGAATTGTAGATCTATGTCTTTCCTCAAATTTGGGAAATTTTTGGCTATGATTTCTTCAAATAATAGCTGCCCTTTCTCTCTTCATCTTCTGGGACTCCCATAATGCATGTATTGCTGCAGTTGATGGTGTCACATAAGTTCTTTAGGCTCTGTTCACTTTTCTTTTGATTTTTTTTTTGTGTGTGTGTGTTCACTTTTCTTCAATCTTTTTTTTTTTTTTTTGCTTCTCACACTCGATAATTTCAAATGAATTGTCTTCAGGTTCTCTGATTCTTTCTTCTACTTGTTGGAGTCTGCTGTTAAACCCTTCTAGTGAACTTTTCCATTCAGTTATTGTGTCTTTCTGTTCTAAAAATTATTTTTGGTCCCATTTTACAATTTGTGACTCTTTATTGATATTCCCGTTTTGTTGATATATCATTTTCCTGATTCTCCTTAGGTCTTTGTTCATGTTTTCCTTTAACTCTTTGAACATATTTAAGACATTTGTGTTAAACTCTTTGTCTAGTAAGTCTGATACCTGTGTTTGTTCAGGAACAGTTTCTACCACTTTATTCTCTTCCTTTTAATGTTTTCCTGCTTTTTTTTTCAGTTTTATTGCAATATAATTGACATATATCACTATAAAAATCCTGCTTTTTTTGTATGCTTTATGTTTTTTGTTGAAAACTTGCATTTGAAAAAAAACATAGCGACTTCTCCCTGTCTTTTCAGAGTGGCTACTTGCTAGGGAAGACCTTCAGTGATTAGTTGGACGTGTTCTGAGCCTTGGGATCAACCAGTTGTGAAGGCTTAATGTCTTTTCAGGCATTTTCTGGAAATATATCTTGCTTGGGCCTGTGTGTGTGATTTTTTGATTTTGCCGTATACATGGCTGATTTAAATGTTTTAATTCCCTAAGAATCTCACCTTGATTTCTGCTTTGGGTCTTAAATGTTGTATTGTATTCCTCTTTCTGTAATTTCTTGCCACTAGTGGCTGTGGGTCTTATAGTTTCCCTGTGGCTTTTACTGCTGCTTCCTGTTTCCCAGGGCTTTTCCTAGTCTTAGATACAAGCTGTGTTGCTTTTTTGCTGTCTTAGCTCTGAGTTAGGTGACACAGAGATCAATCCGTCAGGTAGTCCCCAGACAGGTTAGAACTTTGAAAATTACGTCTGCTCTGCTCCCTTTGTTTCAAGGGAGGGAATTGGGGAACTGGGCTGCTACCTCTTCCAATCAAGGCCACACCAGGCTGGGAAGGGGTTCAGGCAAGAGTGAATAAAAATGCTGTGAAATTTCCTACTGTTTTGATTGTGGCTTCTTGACTGAGCCTTTACTTGGTTGCTGTACCTTTGTTTTCCACAGCTCCTATAATTAATATAATAAATAAGTATAATAAAATAATAAATAATAATAATAATAAGTTGTTCTTTTCATGTTTCTGCAGATGAATGAGGGCATGGAAGCTCTTAGTCTGTTATCTTGCTGACTCTACTTCTCCTGATAATACTCTTTTTTTGCCCAATTAATACAGCAATGATTGGGGCCGGCCCTGTGGCATAGTGGTTAAGTTCAGTGCGTTCTACTTTGGTGGCCTGGATTTGTGAGTTCGGATCTTGGGTGCAGACGTATACCACTTGTCAGCCATGCTGAGGCAGCGACCCACATATAAAGTGGAGCAAGATTGACATGGATGTTAGCTCAGGGCTAATCTTCCTCAAGCAAAAAAAAAGAGGAAGATGTTATCTCAGGTCTAACCTTCCCCAGCAGAAAACAAACAAACAAACGAACAATAAAAACAGCAATGATTTAACTCAAAGGACTAAAAACATTTAAAGTTTAATTTATTCAGCTACTTTGGAAAATGCAATATGAAATTGTCAATTTTTTTACATTAAAATTTCTCATATTGAAGTTTTCATTGTGCTCATTTAGCTGCAATACAACTTTATTCAGAAAAAGGGAGTGTGCTCTTAGAAGTGGTGTGAATTTCTGTCTCATTTTGGGGCAAACAGCGTGGAACGGACACATATCGGGAATGTTCTTTCACTGCTATTGGGTGTGCACTCTTTAGTTTTCACATAGGGTACTGTGATTTAGAAGTTAC
Source organism: Diceros bicornis minor (assembly GCF_020826845.1). Taxonomy (NCBI): domain Eukaryota; kingdom Metazoa; phylum Chordata; class Mammalia; order Perissodactyla; family Rhinocerotidae; genus Diceros; species Diceros bicornis. The sequence goes on along the minus strand of NC_080755.1, from coordinate 10,183,014 downwards.
ATTTTTATTTGTGTGATGAAAATATGTAGAGAACTAGAGGCAGTCTGAACTGATTTACAACTGCATTAAATCAAAGTGCAAACAGAACTGGGCCTGTGACGACTTAGGTACCATCCTTTTTGAAGGAAAGGGAATGGGTAAATGACCATCTGAACCATCTGATTGTGTGATTCAGAGATTATTCAGCTGGTGTTCTGAACCCAGAATCTGTTAATGGATCTAAAGGAAACTTTCTTGTGAAATAATATTCCAAAATCATTTTGCAAAGGATTTGCTGAAGTCTTCCTCAGTGTATAGTTTGGCCAGCATTGGGAGGCAGAGGCACATGTTGTTAGGTAATGATAGATATGCTGTAGACCTTCATTGAGTCCTTTGGCAGTTTAAGGTGGACCTTGTGCCCTGAGACCATCTCCAGTGTCACCAGTATCCATCTTCATGGAAGTTCTGCTTTGGAACCTGCTTTCAACACAGAGAGGGTTACAGTTTGACTTAATTGGACTCCTGAAAGGGAAATGAATGGAAAGAGGTGCTTGTTTCCACCTCTCTTCCATGCTTTTTTGACACATTGATGATAAATATGATTGATGAACAGATTAAAGTTGTCATACTGTGGTGAAGAGTTTTTGGCACAAAGTCAGAGGGGACCTCTTAGAGGCTATGGGTGCTTCTCCAATTTGGTCTGTATTGTCAAGTTTTTTGTTTCATTTAATCAGACTTTACCTATTCCTTTAATCTAAAATTGTAGTGAAACTTTGACACTCCTGACAGTGCTTAAAACTTAGGAAGACTTGAAGACTTGATGAATATGAAGATTTAATGAGATGCCAAGTTGATCTTTTCATCTGGATAACCTGGATGATTCTTGAGATGCTGTTGAACTGAAGCCCTGGTAATCAACTAACAAGAGAAGATTAGGATCCTTTGCTCAGTGTCCTGCCTAAGGAGTTGCTATTAGAAGCCAGTTATGAGAGAGTTTTATGAGGGAGTTAGTGGCTCATCCACATAAAATGATGAAAGATGTTGGGACATGCTAATGGTGTTTAGTGTTTCTAGAATGGCAAAATGCTTACTTATTATGACTTACTGAGACCTATCATACCTATCGGTAATTCATGTATGCTGCAGTCACTTTGGTCGCTGCAAAACTGACTTTTCATTTACAAGGGTTTTAAGTTGGTTTTCTAGAAGCAGAGCCTGAGACAGCAATGCGACTGCAAGTGATTTATTGAGGTCATATTCTGAGGAACAGGGGATTGAAGAGAGCAGGACTGGGCAGTGGGGGAAGGAGGTAAGCAAGTATGTGGTCTCAGCCAGAGTCTTGCTTCAGTACCATCCTATGGGGACTCCAGAGCGTGACTTGCACTATGGATTAGTCCCACTTGGAGGGAAGAGGGTAGGCCTTTTGTATTCAGTATTCAGTCACTCTTTGGCTACTGGCTGCCTGGGAACTGAGGGTACAGGGGTGCAGGCTGGGTCATTAGACATCACCTCTGAGGGAGGTGGCTCTTATTCAGCCAAGGGGAGTTTCTGTAAAGGGCTAGGTGTAAGCCATTGACAGCCAGCACCCACAGCTGCTCAGGATGGGTGCAGTGCCACTAAACCAAGTTTACAATGGACCCAGATAATATAAATGCATTTTTTCAAGCTAATTTAGCATATTTGACTGAGAAAAAATTCTTATTGTCCGCTTTTAATATCTGTTTTATCATAAGTCAAATAGAGAAGATGTAGAGGTGTAGAAAGAAGAAAAAGGCAAGACAGGCATTTTATTTAAAATTAAAAATAATTTCTCTTCTAGTTAAAAGTTTTACCTTTTTATTGTAAATAAAATACATATACAGAAACATACAAAACAAATATATATTTAGTAAATTATTCCATGGTGAATACGCCTGTAACCACTCCTGAAGTCAGGAATAGAACTTTGCCACTCACCCCAAGAAGCCCCTGTATGTCTCCATTTCCTATCACATTTCATTCCTCCCTTCTTCCTTCTGAAAGTAACTGCTCTCTAGGCTTCTATAATAATGACTTCTTGACATTTGTTTATGATTTTATCATCCAAGTTTAATCCATAATCTTTCCCAGTTAAAAAAAAACTTGATATGTCTTTTAAGTTTCTCTTAATATGCGGGTTTTCCCTCTATCCCTTTGTTTTCTTCGAAGTTTATTTGTTAAAGATCTGGGACCTGTTGACCTATAACTTCCTTCACTCTGGATTTTACTACTTGCATAGTCATAGTGCAGTTCAACATGTTTCTCTGTGCTCTGTAATTCCTGTAATTTAGTAGCTATATCCAGAAACTTGATCGGAATTTGGTCTCTTTGGCAAGTCTAGAAGGTGAATTGTGTTCTTTCATCAGGAGGCCTGTACTGTTTGCTTGTCCATTGTTTTTTTTTTTTTTTTTTTTTAATGTTCCTGGATCCGTTAGTTTATCAGCGGCTATAAACTGGTCATGTTGTAATTCAGTTATTTTGTTTTTTCTTATTAGCTGGAGAATTTTTGTAAGGAGATGCTTCCCCTCATCTACCATTTGGTTACCCAGTGGTACAATTCATGTAAATGCTTGATGTTCCTTTTAGTCACCAAGTTTCCATGTCATTCTCAAAAGATGACTGATTAGTTTTTAAAATATAATTATGAACTTATGGATTTAAACAAATGGGTTTCAATTCATTACAATTATTATTATTATTGAAGTTCAAGTGATCCCATCCTTGATCCATGAGAATCTCTTCCAGTTGCCTGGTGATATGACCCTAGCAGTCTTTGATGGTTTCCTTGCTATCTGGTATGACAAGATAGTCCAGGCTTATTTTGTACATTTTCTGCACTAGACCTGGAGCGAGCCATTTTTCCAAAAAGTCCTGGTTTCTTTTAATGGCAAATTGCATTTCAAGAGCATAGTCTGAGTACTAGGGATGCTCACTGATACTAGGTTATTGTTTTTAGGCCTTTACAGTGAACAGAGCTAGGAATATATACATATCACAGGATAAAAGATCTTGTGAATTTATCTTAATATATTCAATTCAAATTTAAGATTTCAGATGGACAACTAATTTACGACAAAGGAGCCAAGAACATACAGTGGAGAAAGGAAAATCTCTTCAGTAAATTGTGCTGGGAAGACTGGACAGCCACATGCAAAAGAATGAAACTAGACCACTATCTTACACAATACACAAAAATTAATCCACAAAATGGCTTACTACTTGAATGTAAGACCCGAAACCATACAATACATAGAAGAAAACATAGGTGATAAACTCTTTGACATCGGTCTTAGTGATGTTTTTGTGGGATTGATGCCGACAGCAAGGGAAACAAAAGCAAAAATAAATAAATGGGACTACATCAAATTAAAAAGCTTCTGCACAGCAAAGGAAACCATCAGCAAAATGAAAAGGCAACCTACTGAATGGGAGAAGATATTTGCAAACCATATATCTGATACAGGGTTAATATCCAAAATATATAAAGAACTCATACAGCTCAATGGCAAAAAACCAAACAACGTGATAAAAATGGGCAGAGGATCTGAATAGACATTTTTCCAAAGAAGATATACAGATGGCCAACAAACACATGAAAAGATGTTCAACATCACTAATTATCAGGGAAATGCAAATCAAAAACCACAATGAGATATCACCTCACATCTGTAGAATGGCTATTATCAAAAAGACAAGAAATAACAAGTGTTGGAGAGGATGTGGAGAAAAAGGAACCCTTGTACACTGTTTGTGGGAATGTAAATTGTTGCAGATAGAGGGAAAAGTATGGAGATTCCTCAAAAAATTAAGAATAGAACTACTTTATGATCTTGCTATTCCACTTCTGGGTATTTATTTGAAGATTACAAAAACACTGATTTGAAAAGATATATGCACTTCTATGTTTATTGCCGCATTATTTACGATAGCCAAGATATGGAAACAACCTAAGTGTCCATCGATGGATGAATGGATAAAGAAGATGTGGTGTATATATATATACAGTGGAATACTCCTCAGCCATAAAAAAGATAAAATCTTGCTATTTGTGACAGCATGGTTGGACCTTGAGGGTATTGTATTATGCTAAGTGAAATAAGTCAGAGAAAGACTAGTACTATATGGTTTCACTCATACGTGGAATAAAAAAAACCCGAAGAAACAAAACAAAACAAAAACAAACTCATACATACAGACAGATTGGTGGTTACCGCAGGGGAAGGGGGTTTAGGGGGAAATGAAATAGGTAAACGGGTCAGTTGTACGGTGACAGATGGAAACTAGACTTTTGGTGATGAGCATGCTGTAGTGTGTACAGAAGCTGAATTATAATCTGCTACACCTGAAACTTATATAATATTATAAACCACTGTTACCTCAGATTTAGGATTTCAGGGTTACTGAGTTTTTGCCTAAACCTTTTCTATATTACATTTATCTCCTTCCTTCTACACTGAGAATCCTGGTTCTCAAGGACGTGAGGGATGATGGAATTAGACTATCTTATGCTTACTCATTTGATCTCTCTCATTTTACATGTACAAGAGAGAAGAAAAATACTAATAATTGCCACTGCCAATTATGATTACTGAAAACAGTTTATTGCAGAGGAAGGGAGATTCTAATGCTCTCCTCTTTGGAGGTTTTTCAGTAGTTGAAGTTTAGAAAAATTGTGCTAGGATCTGAATGTTTCTGTCCCCCTAAAATTTGTATGTTGAAATCCTAATCCTCAAGGTGGTATTAGGAAGGTGGAGCCTTTGGGAGATGATTAGGTTATGAGGGCAGAGCCCTTATGAATGGAATTAGTGCACTTATGAAAGAGATGCTAGAGAATTAGCTTGCCCCTTCCACTCTGTGAGGTTTTAGTGAGAACATGGCTGTCTGTGAGGAAGTGGGCCCTCACTAGACACCAAACACCAAATCTGCCGCCACCATGATCTTAGACTTCTTAGCCTCCAAAAGTATGGGAAATAAATGTGGTTTATAAGCCGCCCAGTTTATGGTATTTTTGTTATAGCAGCCTGAATGGACTAAGATAGATGGCTTGTATTTCCAGTGGGAAACAGCAAATGTATTACAACAGAATCATGATTCAGAAAGATATTGATAGGCTAGAAAAATTAGTTAATACAGGTATGCTGAAATTTAACATGGGTGAAAATAAAGGTCTGAACTGTATTTTGGTTCACAAACTCAGTTACATAATTTTAGAATGAGAAAGTGAAAAAGACTAGATGGGCAAATGGTCAGGAGTAAAACAAAGCACAACAAAACCAAAAAGTGTGATGTGCATCAAGAATGTGAGGCCGCTGAAAACAAACAGAACTCCACTATTGGATTTTTAGGCTGCATTCATAGAAGACTAGTGTCTAAGTCAGTACCTGTGATTGCCCCATGCAAGCCGACGTTGGTCAGGCCACATGTGGGTTCAATTTCAGGTTTCATGCTAAAGTATAGGCATTGACACACTAGAGAAGGTTCAGAGGCAGGAACTCTCATGGCCAAGAATTTGGACATCATGTCACACTGAGAAACAGCCAAGGATAGAGAGGACTCTATAGTTGTAAGACAAAGGCCTTCAAATAAATGGAGCTGCTCTTTGGTGGAGGAAGGAGTGGACTGTTGGTACTGCTTGAGATTATCAGTTTAGGGCTTGTGGGTGCAAGGTATAGGGAAGCAAAATTCTGCTTCATTGTTGGAATGTAGTTTCTAACAGTTGGAGTTGTCCAGCAATGGGTTGGACTTCTTGTCAAGTGATGAGATTCCCTGTCTTTAACAATCGTTTAAGCCAGATTAAAAGCAAAATCATATTGTTACCTGCTAACTCTAATACTCTGCTGTTCCATTTGCTATGTAATAATAGCAAAGACAGGATTGAATTTTTTTATGGTCAGTAACCATGATTGTGAACTCCTTTTTTGCAATTTAATTCGCTGGGAGTTGTCTCTTGTGGACACCTAATCTGGAGACACTGCTAGCTAAATTTGATTTTATAGTTACATAGATGGTAAATGATACATTTTGGTACTTCATCAGAAATATTTCCCCTAAGAATTAAATTTTCTGGTGACAGCTGTGTTAAGAACATCGTGCAGGCCGACTACAACAACTGCAGAGTACAGATTCCTCCAACCTGTTTCACCCTCACATAACACTATTCTTGAGATTGGCTTGTGTGTTTCAAGGATTTCCTTACAACTAACAGACATACTGCTAAGGCACAGTTGGAAATTGATTGGTTTTGTTTCACTCTTTTTGGCCTTTGAAATCATTGAGACTAAGATATTTTCAGTTTCTGATGGCGCACAGAGAACGTGAGCTGTAGGTGGGCCGTGAAATGGAAAGACGTAAATTTCAAGCTGTGGTGAGTGGTGGAGTATGGTATCTCTCTTGAGTGATGGACAAGGCTTGGCCACCCAGGATCTCAGCCAAATCTGCCTTACCTAGGACCCAGGCTTTCGGCTTTCCTGCTAGTATTTCTCTCGTTATCAGTGGAGGCAAAGTCACCTCTCTCAACCGCTTTGGAAAAAGCTTTATTTTAGGGTTAGATTATGAATAAAATGTCCTGCAGAGCTGCTCTTCTCAGAAAAATGTGTTCTCTGTCCTCAGGAAGGTTGTAATCTAATTGGGGATGTAGTAAGGTCAATACAGGTGAGGTGATATACAATATTACACTGTACCCAGCAAGGACAGTTACCAATATTTATCAGTGATGATCTTGTTTAGTTTTTACTCTCAATGCCATCTTGTGTTTTATCCGGTTAGACTGAGCCTCCATTACAGATATCAGTACTAAAACAAGTCAGTATGACAAAACATCCCTGAATTTTTAAGTCATGGAATTTCCGGGTCATACATACAAAACGACCATGAATAGTCATGAAAAGAACATAAGTAAATATAACGTGGATTTTCCAATTTCTGCCCTTAAATGTACTGGCCATTTAAATTTACTTACAAAGATAATTTGACACAAAAAGAAATGTCTAGTATCATTATTCAAAAGGTAAAAAAGCCACTCAGAGGCAGGGCAATTAGACACCTTTTCACACAAGGCCTCTCACGAGTGGAAACTGAGTAAAAGGGGAAGACTGGTGTGCGTTGACTGGTGTGCATTGCTTTTTCACTATGCACGTAAGTGAAGGTATCCATTTCTGGCCCCAGGGAGAATTTCTGATATGTTTCTGTCTCACCTTCCACCATTTCTCCCCACTGAATTTAGTTCTTTTTTCCCCAGAGGAGGAGGCAGATGGGTGGGGATGAGTATAACAACCCCAGCAAATTTTGCATTAAGAATTGCCTTTGAGATTTGCACCAAATATTTGGATGTTGAATGTACATTGTAGATATTGGCTTATGGAGTCGGGAGGGAGTGTGGTTAGGAGCACGTGTTTGAAGTTCTGAGCACCAAAGCAACCCTTGTGACAGGAGCCCATCAAGAAGATCCTTGACATGGCCGCAGGGCATCCCTTCCGTTGTTCACTCAAAATATGCCTATAAATGTAAGTTCCGATTTCTTCTGTTATTTTGGTATACACAATCTGCCAACTTTTCTGGTGATGATTTCTGGTAAGGGAGAGAGATACTGAGGTTGAAGAAGAGTGTGTACTTCTTTCCTTAAGTTCGAAGTGCTTCTTGTTGTGCTTCATTTGGGTAGTGGTTTCATGGCTCTAAGTACAACCCCTCAGACAGGACAGCCAACATCATCATGGCCCCATGCTAGATTTGTATTGTCTCATCTGCTAGATTAGGACATCACCTTTCTGGGTTCTTTCATGGGCTCAAGTGCATATAATCTCATGGGTTGTCTGGGTGACATCATTACTACCCTCATCTGTGTTAGGTATTGTTGCTCTAGTGAAGACTGCATTAACACAGCCGAGGAGGGCCTGTTACAACAATTTGATGGATGAGAAATAATGAATGGCATGTTTGCCGTTACGGGCCTCTTCCTCCTAGCATGATGTTGACTACACACCATGTTGTCCTTTATGAGGGGTTTGTCCCCTGTTAGAGCAGGGTCACGGCAGAGCCAGGCGTGCCTGCTCTGAATTCCTGTCAACAACGGGCTTTGATATAGTTGGCACGTGTTGACTGTATGGTGGTTTAATGGGCAAGGGGAGCATAAACTTGTGATTGTTACCCAGAGAGGTAGGTGGATGGGCAAAGACGTGTTTGGAATACAATGTGAGCAGAGGTGTAAGAGAAGAGAGGCCATCTTTGGAATTTGTCATAGTGCTTTGCCTTGTACATTTCTGTTAAGGCTAGTTGTGTGTTGTGCCAGCTTATGTAGGACTGTCAGGCAGCAGTTCTAGTCTGATGTTCTCACAGCTTGTGCTGGAACATTTCTTGATTTTTCAGCATGTGAGTCACAATTTTACTTTCAGAAATTTGTGTCAGTTTGGTGCTCTAGTGACCTTATCATTCAAAGTTTTTTGCAGTCCAAATAGACCTTACATGTGGAGCTTTGGAATATGCCAATAAAGTCTGTAGGTAGAGAGAACTGACACACAGGAGATCAAGGTATGATCTGGAGCAGCTATTTAGGAATACCATAGAGCCAACCTAATGTAACTGTCTGATTCTGAAACCACTGCCCTGGCAGGATACAGCCCAGGTGACCTTTGGATCTCAGTCTACTTGCTTTAGGTATGCATCCAGATGCTTCCAGCTGGATCTTAGTAGAAATATAAACACATCATAGAAGACAAATTGAATAAAACAAGTAGAAAAATCAAAAGGTAAAAGTAGCAGAAAAGAACTTAGATATAACAGTATGGAAATAAATTTAATAGAAATGAAAAGGGGTATGCAAAGATGATAAAGATCAAATTATTCTTGAGTGAGGTTTAGTATTTATTTGTGTTAAGGGCAGAAAGGTTCCTTCTGACTCCCATTATGAAAATTATTGAAAAGTTAGTGGATAACTGGATCTGAGCTTGTTGGATACTTTTATGCCTTCAGAGAAGAGCTTAATTGGAAAACTATTATTTTTTTTTCTTTGCCTGACTCATCTTTTTGGAGAAACTAATCATGTTTCTAACCAGCTCTATGTGCTGTAGTTGTGAGGTTAATCATAAAAATGCCAGGTGGCAGAAAGGCTTGAGAATAAGAAGAATGGAGAATAGGGGAGGGTGGGTGGGCAGGCTGCAAGTTGCTTCCTTTAATGAAAGTCTTTAGAACTTCAGCAGAGGAAAATGATAGTAGAAATTAAAATGCAGATTTCTCAAGTGCACCTATGTGGTTTAATTATTCCAACGCCAAAAAGAGCTTTGTCTAAACAGAACAAAACCTGTTATGCATCATGTCAGAAGAGTCTTGGAGTCAGCTCTGAGGACAGTTTTGCATTTTTAACTATCACGTTGTCTTCGAGTTAGTGTTGGCTTATGACCTTGCCTTTCAGAAGGTGTTTTGACAGCTGACAATGATAATAGTAGTTCTCATTTCCATGATAAAATATGTAGTGTCAGGAGTAGTACTGTAATAAAAATAAAATAAATATTGGTTGTGGTCTCATAGATATCATAAGTCTTTATAATTATAAAGTCTCATTTTTAAATATGTGAAACATTTTAATTGCCAAATTAACAACACTAGAACATTCTTTTAGGTGGAATTGTAATGCGACTTGACACTACTTTTTGTGATGCCTGTCAGTGTTAAAAGTCTCTAAATAATTCCATGTACTGTGCATGTTCTTTGCTGCCATCTCTGCTAGGCCTGATCTTGTTATCAGCAAGGAGTGAAGATGAGTTTTACTTTGAATTTTAGAAGATTGTCCTCAAATATGCTGAGGTCACATAAATGTTCTGTTCCAAAGGATAATGAACATAGAATGAGTTATAATATATATTTAATGAAAACATTATATGATAGTCTCTGTAATGTAATACTGTTTTGGTTAAAAAATATATGTGGGGGCTGGCCCAGTGGCGCAGTGGTTAAGTGCGTGCACTCTGCTTCGGCCCGGAGTTCGCACGTTCGGATCCCAGGTGCGCACCGACGCACCGCTTGTCAAGCCATGCTGTGGCGGCGTCCCATATAAGGTAGAGGAAGATGGGCACAGATGTTAGCCCAGGAAAAAAGCAAAAAAGTTCCTCAGCAAAAAACAGGAGGGTTGGCATCGGATGTTAGCTCAGGGCTGATCTTCCTCACAAACAAGTAAATAAATAAATATATGCAGGGCCGGCCCGATGGTGCAAGCGGTTAAGTGCGCACGCCCTGCTGTGGTGGCCTGGGGTTTGCCAGTTTGGATCCTGGGCGTTCGGGTCGACGCACTGCTTGTCGAGCCGTGTGGTGGCGGCGTCCCATATAAAGTAGAGGAAGATGGGCACGGATGTTAGCCCAGGGCCAATCTCCCTCAGCAAAAAGAGGAGGATTGACATCAGATGTTAGCCCAGGGCTGATCTTCCTTACAAAAAAAAAAAAAATGTATGTGTATATATATATACATGCATAGTTAACTGATCTGAAAGATACATGCCAAGGTACTACTACTGGTTAGCTTTGGTGATGGGTTTATAAGTATTAATTTTTTTATTTACTTATCTGTATTTTCTGTTCTTTTCCACAGTGAACGTTGTTGCTTTTTTTTTTAAATGTTCTATAATGATGGGTATCATTTGAATTTTTTGTGTGTTGGGGCACATGTTATACAAGTAACAAGTCAATTTTGAAATCATCAGTGGAGGCACTTGGTTCTCTGTTTCCTGCATACCTAAAGATGATGATGCTTTGAATATTATATGTGCAGGAGTCTCTCAATAACTCCTCGCTGAAGAAAGGAAGGAAGAAAGCAAGCAACCCAGCAGGCAGGCAGTATTAAACTGCATATTTGGTAGAATACCAGGGGTGTGGATGAAGTGTGTGAAGTGCTCTGAGGGAGTGGATACGAGGAACATAGACAATGTCTTTGTCCATAAGCAGCTTACGGTCGGGTTGGGGAGACAAGGTGCACACTCAGAGCAGTTAGTGAATGATATAGGATGTGATGTGCTGCTGAGTTGTGCAGTACAAGTAGTTAGAAAAGCTGCTTATGGTGTATGATACAGACAGTGGGTGCGAAGGAGATAGGAAGGGAAAGAAGAACGTGGATAGGAGTCATTGGGGGACACTTGAGTATTGCTTTGTTTGTTCTTTTCCCTGGAAGAGCAGGTGTCCATCCTGGGAAAGGTCTCCTGCATAGCAGCACCCTTGGTGCTCCAGCATCAGTCTTTAGCTCTTTACCTCAAGTGTTGGCTCTACAGGAGTTACTAAAATAAAAAGCTCTATTAACTAAATCTGGGTGCTGCCTTCTTGTAGATATGTGGAAAACTTTGTTCCCCTCACATGTCTTCATTAATGCCACCTAAGAATGGAAGCTGGGCTGTGGGAAATGAGACAGATAATTCTAGCACAAAGTCAGGCTGCCTTTAATTTTGTAGTCGCTGTTACAGAAATGATAATTGTCAATATTTGTAGTGCTCTGTAGAAAGTGGTGAAATTCATTACAAAGAACCTTCTCTACCTTTTGTCATAAGTAAAATTCAGCAGTGTCACTTAGAAGACAGCCTATGCGTATGAATCCCCTCCACTGACAGTTTCCTTTTCTGACAACACCCAGTTTGTATCTAGATGTGAGGAAATGTCATTAGAGTAAATTGATTTGATACAGAAATATACTTCCTGTAAAAGCCCATTAGATTGAAGTCATTTCATTCAAAGGGCTGCCTGTCTCAAAGTCACAAAGATTCCCTAGCTGGCTTTTATTATTATTTTTGACCAAAAGGATATACTGATTATTTGAAATTCAAAGTAAATATCTGTTCTTGTAAGTCCTGAACTCACAGTAAATTGTTTGTTTATCTCAAAGTCAGTGAGTGTTCCATAGGAGATCTTGTTTACTTTTCAGTGGAAGGAGAAATAATCCAGAGCATGGTTTCTTTCTCACATTGTCTCTCTAAAGACAGTTAATGGAATGATTAACTTCTCTGGAAGGTCCTTCTGTAGAAAAATCAGGCTTGTTAGATGTTCAGCTAAAGTTAAATATTTGATTTTTGAAGATCGATGTTTCTTTACACCTGGATTGATCATCTTATAATATAAGCTCTTAGAGATCAGGGTCTATAATATATTTATTTGATATTGAAAACTTCAACATGAGAAAAAAATCCTTCTGAATAAATAAGAGGGTTGTTTGATCTTTAACATCTGAATTCTACCTTTGGTCTAATCCCTCTCAAATAAAAAAAAACCTTCATAGCTTCTTGCTTCTAGGAGCAAGAATATTTGAGGTTCAAGTCCCATTTTTAAGGCAAAATTGATGATCACTGGCCTTAGCCCCTGACCCTCTGTCTGTAAATAGCTTCTATGGGAATCTGGGTCATGGCTGGTCTTTATGATTGGTATCTGAGAGAACCATTCATCCTTTTAGGGCGTGTCCCTGAGGTCACTGTTGACAGTAGAGCTCTGAGTGAGATTCAATAAGGGTTAACCCATACACAGTTACTATTTTTGTAAAATCATTCAGAGGTGGAGGGCATTTCTTGGCTATCTGATGGACAAATCTCTCTTCAGCATCTTTAACATGTGGTCATTCAGCCTTTCTCCAACAACTGCAGTGATGGGGAGCCTACTGCCTCATAGGCAGCCCATTTCAGTTGGCATTGTACTTAATTATTAAAATTTGTTTCCTGTCGATGAGTGGAAGCCATATTTTTTCACTCATTTGTCCTAGTTCTGACTGTGAGAGCCATGTACGGTAGTCCTATTTGCTGTCCACGCAAAAATCCTTTGGATATTTGAGGGAAGACATTATAACCTTCTTGAGCCCCATCGAAATACAACCTGTGGAGATGCAACTTGAAATCTTAGTTTTAAATAAACTCTCCAGATGCTTTTGATCCAGAGTCTAAGAACCACTGCATGGTGGTGGAGAGTGACATCATAAGAGGACTGTGTATCAGGTGGTGTGGACAGCTGGTAGGATGAAGTAGGTCCATCAAAGGAAGGCCCATGAAGTTTAAGAAGTACTTTCCAGGATACGTAGGGACTAGCAGGCAGGGAAGGAGTGAAAAGGGTCTCAGGCCCAGACCTGTGTGGGTCATTCCTTGGGATAGGAAGGAGCCTGGTGGGTTTAGGGGCAGGCAGCAAGCCCAGTGTGGCTGATTGTAGGGACCTGGGTGGAGGGCAGGCCAATAGTCTGGAAAGGTCAGACTGTAAAGGGCTCCATTCGTCACACTCAGAAATTACACATTAGACCATAGGCGTTGGGGAACCACAGTCAGCTTCCATCCAGGAAAGCCCTGAACAGAGGGATGTTCTAGAAATGTAGCCATGGCAGTGTGAACAGAGTAGACTGAAGGGGGTTGATGTGGGTGGCTCTGAGTACAGGTAACGAACATGGAGAGTCTGGGATGACTGCCTTCTCTTTTGAGTCAGGGAGTATAGAAAGAAAAGGAATAAGTTTGAGAGGAAGAATTTGTTTTTGATGTCTTAAAATTCAGTATATTTGGGGGCTATGCAAGTGAGACTATCTAGGAAATGGATTTGGAACTCAGGAAAAGTTTCCTGAGCCAGAGTTACAGATTTGGAGTTATCAGCACATAGACGGTTGTGAAGATGAATCTCTAGAGGGAGAAAATGGGAGACATGATAATGGGACTTTGGAGACACCAACACTTAGGAGATGAGCCGAGGAGGAAGAAGCAACAAAAGAAAGAGAAGAAAAACAGACACATCAGGAAGGGACCTAGAGAGAGTGGGGACCTGGATGTCAGGTGCTGCAGTGGGATGGGGAGAATGCATGTGGTGCTTTTGGCCATGTAAAGTGGTTGCTGCACCCCTGGCCTGGACACCAGTTGTGTCTAGTTTCTGTTTAAGGAGCTGCAGTTACTAATAACCCAGGCTACACTAGAACTTAACTTCAAAAATCATATTTAAATTGAACAAATATTAAAAACATGTATAAAGTAGTTTTCTCTTATAACGCAACTCAGTTTTATCTATCTGTCGTCTGTCTGTGGTCCATCTGTCCCATCCACCTGTCCAGGGAGATGAGAGCCTGTTGTGTGCCCAGGTGCTTTCCTAGAAGCTTCCATGGCTCTTACCTGATTCACTTCATTTATATTATTCATTTATATTATTTCTCTAGGCACTTGCTCAAGTGTTTTACCACCAGGTTGTTTAGGAACACCTTAAGTTTTAGAAAGTGCTCCTAGCCAAGGGCCTGTTTGAGCTTTGTAGAAACTAGTAGCTTAATATGCACTATTCATAAATTTCTTCTTTCATATGTTTTGGGACAGAAAGGGACTCTGATAGGCTTCTAGTTCCATCTTTCCTTTTACCTGTGAGGAAGCTTGAGACTAGGGAACTTGGATTAGTTAGTTGTCCAAGGTCAAGGGAGGGTGGCGGGAGCCCAGGCCTCAATGAACTGAGTCATCTTCACTCCTAACCAGCCAAGCACCATCTCCCTCTTACTTGCCCGCTTTTTAATCTGAATTTGTCTAGCAAACTGCTAGAACTTTCTTTTATGGTTCTTTTTTGTCCTATTTATGTTTTCACCCTTTCTGATCTATTTTAGTTGGGAGAGGTGAAGTATACAAGCCGTTTGGCTTTGTTTTGTTGTATTTCTTGTTTATTGTCTGTTATTGTAGGTGCTGGGTCCAGCTGTACAGCTTCTGGGTAGTCCTGGTCACATGGAATGTCTCCTCAGGGCTGGAGTCCCTCCAGTCAAGGGAAGGGGCACTTTTTCTTATTCTTTTGTGGTGGGGAGGTAATGAGGGTGCTGCAGCCCTGGCCCTCCTTCTCTGGAGAAGCTGAGTTGGTACAGTCCAAAGAGGCTGGTTTCCAGTGGGAAGAGCTCCTGTAAGTCAAATTTTGTTACAGTCTATTTGCAGCCTTCAGCAAAGCCTGTGTTTAGCTTTTCTGACTCTGGTCTTGCCTGTCTATAAGGAAGAGATGGGTAAAATTACTTGACTGTGGGGAAGACCAGCCTCATAATAGATGTGAAACAATATTACACTGTCAAGAAATATATACACATATCGATTATTATTTTGAAATATTTGAAATGCCCATCAGAATTTAAAAATGACCCCAGGGTCTTCTGTAAGATGAAGCATTTGAGAACTTGAAGTTCTGTGATTTGGAGAGTCTATGGTGGGGAGTGTCTAGGGGTATACAGCAGGAGCTGGTCACCAGGGAGGCAAGATGGAAAGGAGCAGAGCTTCTCCTGAGCGTGGCAGGGTGAGAGCTCCACAAAGCGTGTGCCCCCTTCTCACCCTGCACCTCACTTGGGAGGCGAGGTACTTATACAGCAAATATGGCAGGAAGCCATGTGTGCCACGGGGTAGGAGTGGGGTTGGGGAGGGGCGTTAAGGTCTGGGTTTGGGGTGAGGTGGAGGCCCTGAGATGCCCTTAGCCTTGCTGATCATGCTGCTGGTGGTTTGCAAAATAAGTATGTAGCCGTGTGCTGTCCTTGACAACCCCCTCTTTCTTTTATCTGAAATACTTTGATTTGTGAAAGCTGGGAGGGGTTAATAAGATTTCCTAAATGCTCTAGTCTCCGTGGGCAAATCTGCTACAGCAGTGAACATCGTTTTCAGGCTCTAACAAGTTTATACATGGGATTAGAAACACTAATGAATTTACCTGTGCCAGGAGTTTGTCAGTACCAACTACTGGGGCAGCTCCCATTCCTTCTTATCTCCTTGGATAGTAATATCCCCTTTGCCAATAAGGAAGAAATAGGCGGGGTTTCTGCTATGGGTGTGGACTGGGCCAGGAGGGTGGGCTTGCCTCATCATGGGCCCAGAAGATGAGATTCTCATTCTCAAAAGTTCTCCAGTTTGGGAGGCAAGGACCAGGAGCCAGACTCTCTTGTCGTTTAATCCCACCAAATCTCTTCAAAAACAGGCCCACCTCGCCGTCCTACCAATGGCCTGTGCAGGTGAGTGAACGGCATTGCTGAGCAGGTGATGAGTTTCTGTTACCCTAGGAATGTGGGCATGAGCAGGTTCAGGACAGGAGAGAATGCTGTTGAATGCACAGTGACTGGGTGGAGTTACATTGCGTCACCAGGAGCTTACAACACACGGGTTTTGTTTTTTTTTTTCAATAATCACTTTGTCATTTGTAATAGCTGGCATTTCTAATGTTTATTATAACTTCACAAGCAGAGTCAGTCATCTGTTGGATTTGGGGAGTGGATTTGTCATCTTGTTGAGATGAACCTAGTAAGTGTGACTTTCCCCCCAATGCTATGTGTTAATTCATCATTATTGATAGATATGTTTTATTTCTCTCTGTATATCTATATTTATGCTGTCTCTCCGCACACGTGCATACTCGTGTGTATACCATATATATAATATATAATGCACAACATATAACATATATATAATTTGTAAATAACTATACAGTCTTTATATATCACAAAGATGTGTTTACCTCTTACTTGTAACAGTCCTTACCAGCTCAGAGTCCTTATCTCTGAGCTGTCTGTTGGACTTAGGAGCTGTCTGTTCTCTTTTCTGGTCACTCTTCTGGTTAGTGTTGTGACTTTCTGTTCAGGTGGGGTGGAGGATCAAGGGAGAAGGAGGACAATATTATAGACCATAATTCTTTTTGCCAGAGGAAGCTCAGTCAGTGTGCATCTGTCCAGCAGTGAGCTGGACATCAAGATGAAGAATGGAGGGGCCAAGGCTGGCTATAGGACAATGTACTTGAACTGGATGCTGAGGTCAGGCTCACATAGATGGGGCATGTGTGAACTGAAGATTGGTGACCACTCATCCTCCTTCTAAGGGTATTTTGTCTTTTTCCATTCAGTTAATTGTTTATGGAGCACTTCTTACCTCTGGAGCCCTGTGTTTGGTGAATGCTTGCCATCAAGGAGCAACTCAGCCTGGTAGAGATAGAAAAGTGAAAAATATTCTGGGATATCAGGTGCTCTAAGAGAGGAATGCATGTGATGGGAGCCCTCAGGGGCCTGAGGCCCAGGCTGGCCATGGGGTGGGAGCCCAGGTCTTGGTGAGGGCATTGCTGGCAGGGGCACTGCAGGCACAGGGTTGGCCATGGCACCTGTGGAGATGCTCAGGATGTCTGGAACGTGCGAGTGGCGAGAGATGAGAATGGGAAGGGAGGCAGTGGTTGGACCATGAAAGGCCATAGATTCTCTTGAGTTTGAGCTACATCCTGAAGGCAGTGGGGAGCCATCGAAGAATGGTAAGCAGGGAAGCAACCTGATCAGATTTGAATTTTAGAGAGCTACTTCTGTGCCCCAAGACCTTTGCTAAATTCTCTGATTACCTCTTAGTAAATATTGAAAATGAACTTCATGTTCTATAGATAAATATACTTTCCTTGAGTGTCTTTTCCTGTGATGACAGGCTCAGTAAACACTGAGTGGGCTTGGGCGGTCAGACTGCCTCCTCCCATGTCTTCTGCCTCATCTTCAAATCAGGGGTAATTGTGAAGATCATCCCTATCAGCCCAGCTCTGCTGCCTGGCCACAGCAGCTGCCCAAGAGCAGGGCTCACGCTTGGAACTGTGGGGGATTCTGGAGAGTTTTTGAGCTCTTGTCACTAGAATATGTCTCCATTAGTATGGAATAGTTAGTGCGTGGACATTTTTAATACTCAGCAAACATACTAATTAAATTCCTGATTGCAAGTGGCACTTCACACAGGGAACTGTGTTGATGGTCTGTGTTAATAGCATAGTATTTCTCAGTAAAAATGAATTTTATATCCTGACCATGATTCACAGTAAGAAATAAATGTTACATTGTGACCTGGTGCTCACATAGTAGTACCCACATATATATCACTGTGCCGAAGTTTCTTGAGGCAGTACTCACCCATACTTCCTGTGATGTACTCTCTTTCCCTCGCTATTAAAAAAAAGTATTGGTTATGATCTACCACATTAATTTCACAGCCCACTAACAGGTCACAACCCCATGTTTGAAAAACCTTGCCCTGTAGGAACTTACAGTCTTGGGTGGAGAGATGCGGCTTATGGCCTCTACTCATTTGCCGGTGGGCGCAGAGAGAAAAAGGCGAAGGCTGCACATGTGGAACTATGTTATGTGTAACAGAGACTCTAGGCTGGGATTAAACACTGTCATCAGTGAGCCCCACGTGAACACAATATGTGAAAACTAGTTTTCACTTTGCCTTTATTTATTTGAGTTGACTGTATTGACTGTCCTTAATGATTTCTGTTATGACAATGCTCAGTATAATAATAATACTAACGAGTACCTGCTCTGTGTCAGGCACTTTACATAGACCCTACGTAGTTTAATGTTTGCACCACTCCTGTAAGGCAAGTTGTATTATTCACAATAATAAAAACGCAAAAGATGATGCTCTTTCCATTTCCTGTTCTGCCAGAGTGGCTGAAAGAAAGCTTGGAATTGTCCATGGAGGTGGCCATTTTCTGTGACATCAGGCCTTACCTTGTTTTTAGATGTGGGCAGCGTCTCCTTCATGGTTTTCGATCCTTCTACCTTTTCTTGTCAGAATATGCTACCAAGGTTTTCAGACTAAGCTAGTGGCTCCAGGAAGGTTTTGCTCTCCTTAGAAACCAGGTTCCAGCTGCGAGAGGTAGAGATGGCTGCAGAGAAGGCTCTCCTGCTTTGGAATTTAGATGGCTCTGGAAATTGCTACCTGTGTTAATTTCACTCATGCTTCATGAGAACGGTCTACAGAGAATGTGAGACTGAGCAGCCAGGTCTGTGAAATGCATCCCATGGATGGTGTAGCATGCTGTAAGGTTGGGGCACTTCCCAGAGGCATGGTGTTCCATACCTTGCTGCTGCTGGACCCAAGCCACAACTTTATATTGTCTCTGCTGTATCGCCACAGACTATCATAATCTCCCATATAAATGCTGTAAGTAGTTATTGGTGTGCCTTCCACTAGGCAAACTGAGTCTATCAGAACTCTGATTCAAGGGACTGCTCAATTAGGGAACAAACACCTTTTTATAATGCATACGTTTTTATTTGTAAAGGAAGACTCATTATAGGATTCCTTAAAACAGCAGGAATTTCTTTATTATGTTTAAAAGAGCGTTAGATTTAACACTCTGTTCTAGGCCTGGCTCTGCATAACTTGTGATATCTGAGCCATAATTTCTACTTATATGGGACAATGAGTTGAACTGGATGGTATCTAAGAGCATTTCCTATTCCCAAATTCCATGATTCTGTTCAAGTGTAAGAAATTAGTTCACCATACGGTTCATTATACTTTTGTACGTTGTTGACTTCAATAGATATTACCATGTGCAATAGCTAGGGATGCTATCAGATAAGGCCAGTCCTAGCCCTCGGAAAGTTCTAGCGAACATGTCCATTACACACTTGGTCTTCATAGGGTATACTTGGAGATTGTCCTCTGCCACAGTTGCATTGGGGTAAACATAAAAGATAGTGGTGTTTTTTTTTTTCTCGTTTAGCCGTATTTCTACCTACTCTTTGAGAAGGGGGGATTTGTTTTTCAGAAATATCTTTAACTGAACACTAAGCTAAATTCTGAGAGAAAATGCAAATAAAAAAGTCTTGTCCTTGGGACTGTTAGAATCTGGTGAAGGAGACAAGATAAATGCAAGAAAAATACAGAGAACACAAACAGCACACAACAAATAATTATTCTATGTTAATTAGTAGCAGCTGTACAGAACTGGTGTATAAGTGCTAGGAAATGCTAGAACTTTTGTGCTATTGCGAGTCCAGGGTTTCCTCAGGGGTGACTGAAAAATGGATATGAGATAGATCCTGCAGCCTTTTTCCCCCTCCTTTCCCTGAAACTGCGGAGAGGAAGTTGATTAAGACATTTCCCTCAAAATAGGGAATTTGTAGTCTAGTCCAACGGTTGGTAAATTATGGCTCATAGGCCATATTCTGACCAGCACTTGTTTTATATAAATAAAATTTTATTGGGATGCATCACACTCATTAGTTTATATGTTGTTTGTGGTGGCTGCTTTCATGATGAAATGACAGAGTTGAGGAGTAGGGACAGAGACTGCATGCCTTGCAAAGCCATTTACCATCTGGCCTTTTGCAGGAAGTTTGCTGACCCTCCTCGAATTGTTTCTTCATGTAAACACAAAGTAAACGCATGTACACTAATAAATACCCACAACGGATTCTCTGGCTAGGGTCTCACAGACTAACAGATTTCAGTAGAGCTGAGTGTAAGCACATCTCTGCATTTACTCCCAGTTACTTTTATCTTTTTTAGTGGAACGCTTAACAGCTCACACCCCTTGGGCATCTTCTACTACAGCTGTTTGTTATTTTGTGTGTGTGTGTGTTTGTTGTTTTTTAAGAAAATGCAAAAATCTCTCATTTTGACTTTATTTTCTCATCACAGCAGTTATAGCACTCTGGCTTCACGTGCTTTGGGAACCTAAAAAGCAACTGAGTCTCAAAACTAACTCATTTTTTTTTAAGTTTGTATGTGACATTATATACGCATGTATAAATAAATATATGTATACTTTTGTCTCATTGGAATGAAAATGTGTGTCACAGACTGTATATGTGAAGTTTTCTTTGGCTGCCTGCAGTTACAGGACTGTGCAAAACCCTGAGCTCTCTTTGTTGCTTGTGTGCTGACTAATCAAAGAATTGATTTTTCCCCTTTTACATTTTTGAATCAGAAGATTATTTTTCAAATAAACTTGTAATGTAATTCAATGATTCATAGTTGAATTCTTTGCACATGTTTTAATTTTCAAAATTAATATATATTATGCTTTTTGGGGAAGGAGATACAAAATGTGTTTAATGAAACAAACTGAAATAGCTCCCTTTTTATATATAAGCAAAATGGAGATTTCTTAAAATAGAAAATTAATGACTTGCTTTTGAATAACACATTGGCATTTTGTATAGTTTAAAACTATTTTGTGGTTCAGTACAGAAATAAACATTACTTTTGTATTACTCTGCATACTTTTAGTTGAAACATGGAGTCTATTTTTACTCTGTACATTTTATTTTAGACTAGGGATTTTAAGGCTAGCTGAGTTATTTCTTTGTAATAATTGTAGAGATTTTCAAAATTCTCTCTCACTTCTTTTAAAATGACATGTGGACAGTTCTATTCTTCTTTGATAGTACATTTATATTTATAAATATTATAAATATTTCATACATTTTCCACCAGTAGTTTGATCCTCAACTATGCAGAATTTGCTTTTACCTTTCTTAGAGAAATCAGATTTGGAGGAGATAATCATGTTTCCCCTGATGATTATAGAGAAATTTTGATTATTCTCTTACCTTCTTATCCACACAGATTGTCTCTGGATGCAGAGCAAACAGGTAGAGGGAGGGTAATAAGAAGTATGACTTGACTCCTCTTCAGCCCCTAACACCAGAGCTGTCTGCCTTAGAGGCCTGGCCCAGGTGTCAACAGATGGCTGAAGATGGGAATAAGCTACTACTGCAGGAATGGCTGTAGTTTCTCTCTTTGGTCTGTGGAGGAGGTTTCTAGAGCCAAATTCGCTAGAGACTAGATCCTTGCTACTCAGATGTGGTCCAAAGACCAGCAACATCGAATCCCCTGCAAACTGGTTAAAAATTCAGAATCTCAGGCCCCACCCCAGACCTGCTGAACTGGAATCTGCGTTTCACCAGGGTTCCCACAGGATCCACGAGCACCTTAAACTTTGGGAAGCTTAGGTCCAGATCATTGGTATCCCAGAATGGCCAAACATCAGAATCACCTTTGGAGCTGATAAAAACTACAGAACTACAGAATACTGGTCCCAACCCCCTGAGATTTTGATTCACTAGGTCACTGGGGTGATCTTGCTGCCTGGCCAGATGTGGAACCACTGGTCTGAAATGGATCACTCTTGGTTGGTGAAGGGACATTCGAGACGGTGAATCACCTGCTGAAGCTGTGTCTGGAGGTCTGCAGCTGGCTTTGGTCCCACAGTCTAGCCTGCTGAGCTTTCCTTTCTGTCAGGCTCCATCCCCGAGTGGACATGTCATTCCTGAAGAGCCTTTGGAGACCCGCAGGCCCCTGGACCGGCGTACCAGCACTGTCTGCATCTCCAGCTGACGGGAATGGAGATTTGCAGGCAGTCTAGCTACCCAGCCTCCATTCCTTTCTCTTCCAGTTCCCATGGAAACAGATTGCAGGAAAACTGGGCATGGTGCTATCTTTACCCTGTTTTTGGCGATCTGAGGTCTGTTTCCATGGGAACCAGAAGGGAAAGAGGTGGTACTAGAGTAGCTAGACTGCTTTTAAATTTCAATGGCAGTCCTCACTATAAAACCCTCTTTTGCCCAAGTTTACATTTAGGCTAGGGGCCTGTGCAGTTCTGAATGTGGTCATGACTCATCTTTTGGGGGAGGAGGGTGGAGAAGGAGGAGAAAAGATGGAGCTCTTAAAATATCCTTGAAAATGCCAATCATTTCCTTTTCTTCCAGGAAGCCATTTTTAGGTATTGGTATAAGTTATTTAAATGTCATCTTTAGCTATTATTTCTTGTATGGTTTTATTGAACATAATAACATGTTTTTATTCAAAGGAAGTGAAGAGATGAGTCATTTCAATAGGAGTGATTTCTCTGATGTGGGGAATCCCTGTGGTTAGTGGATGTGCAGTAAATGTTGACTGGCTCTGTGTGTGAGGGTGGGAATGAGGGCCTAGTGGAGTGAAAGGGGGCCAGGTTAGCAGGAGCAGGGTGGATGCCCGAGTTAGATAGGTAAGTTTTGGCCTGTGGTAAGGAAAAAAGTAAAATGTACCTGATGTTGACCTATTTAAGTAATTATTTGAAGATGAGAATATTAAATTCTAATCTAACAGGCCCTAGATTTTTAACTATTTGAGTGTTCAACCATGGAGTGGAGTTCAGTGGGTCCTATTGAGATGCTCTGTTTTTCCTTTCCCCTCCCTGCTCTTTCTCCCACCCTTCTTATAGCCTGGTCGACTGACCACACCTTCCACACATCTCCCAGTGGTCTGACAACTACAGGCAGTGTCATACCTGCCCTTCTTCCTTTTTGTTTTTGGTGAGGAAGAGTCGCCCTAAGCTAACATCTGATGGCAATCTTCCTCTGTTTTTTTTTGCTTGAGGAAGATTTGCCCTGAGCTAACATCTGTGCCAATCTTCCTCTATTTTGTATGTGAGATGCTTCCACAGCATGGCTGATGAGTGGAGTAGGTCCACGCCTAGGATCCGAACCCGCAAACCTGGGCTGCCACAGGGCTTGGCCCCTTGCCCTTCCTTCTTTCTTGCTCCTCGTTAGTGCCTTAACTATTTATTGAGGGCCTGTTAGATGTTCTGGTGCCATGTACGTGCCTTTCATTTATTTTCTCATTTAGTCATCACCACTGCCTTACAATATATTAATGCCCCATTTGACAGATGAAGAGACTGAGGCTTAGAGGGCTTGTGTAACCTGCCTGAGTAGGGTGTGGTGGACTTCTCAGCAGAATCGTCCTTCTAAGCCCCGTCTGTTTGACCCTAAAGCTGTGCTTGCTCTTCTGAGCATAGTGCCTCCGTGGAGTGCAGGGCTGCGTCAGTGGTAAGGAGGATTGCAGAGCCCCTGACGGCAACAGTTTGTCACCTAATGGGAGTCACTCTCAGCACCCACCCCTCATCCTTTCTGTCTATATTTCCTTCAGCAAGCTAGCCCAAATGAACAGGCAGCTCCTTGCTCTTTTACATTAATCTTGTGTATTTACATATGAGTATTTTCATATTTCAAATGTATTTAGCAGTGTATTTAGTTTTTAAGTCAAAATGGACAAAATTAGTTTTGATGATTGCATGCTTCCTCTTAGGGATATTTGGGGAACACTGGCCTAGAGAGGGTATTTTGGTGAAAAGCAGCAACAGCTTGCTTTCCTGTGAGGAATGAAATCAAATCCTCATTCTTGCTGTTTGAGGGAACTAATTTACTTCACTAGGCTGTGGGAAGGTGGGAAATGGGTTGATGTTGTTGTACATTATTGTAAAGATTTTGAGAGAGAAAGAGGAAGAACTGAAAGAAGACGCTATTTTAAATGCAGAGAAAGTTGCCTGTCATGCTGGCGAGGTCTGTGGCGTACTTAGATCATGAAAAGCCTCACAGACACTGTGTAGCTAACTTTGGCAAGTGATGGGATCATGAACAATGATTTCAGGTTCCAAATTTGGTAGTTAAAATTTCCTTTTGTGGCCAGAGCCCTGCAGTTTTCTTTGGTGGTATTCTAAGAATTCTCTTGTCCAGATCTGATGGTAGACGTGTAAGACAGATTCACTAGGCATCAAGGATACTGATGCTGGGTTGAGTATACTATTCAGAATGAGATAGTTTCTGTAGCTACTGATAAGTGCTTCTAAATCTGAGCAAACTTATAAACACATAGTTTCAGGTTCTGTAAGAGACCGCTTCAAATCACACTGGGCTTCTGGAGGGGCCAGTTCTACATTACGGGAGGGCATGTCTCCACCGCCGCCTGTGCTACTTGGCGGGACACACAGTACCTGTCTGTAGTGCTTTCCGCCATGAATAACGCTCGTTTGCTTTTACTGTGTAAGAGCACACGCATAGGCCTTTGTTACCAAGGCAGCGGAAATTGGTCTAATGAACTCTTTCTGCTTGGCCGGAGGCCTCCAGAACACACAGGGACGGGGTTTGTGTAGTCCTATTAGTTAAATACCTGGCAGCCTTTCCCCTGAATTCTCTGCCGCTTTCAACAGCTGCTCTTCAGGACAGATGGACTTTCATGACCCTGCCTCATGCAGCCTTCCAGGAAGACGTGAAACTCTATCAGTGTTTCCCTAATGTATGTAGAGTCAGACACCGCTCATCAAATGGCTTGGTGTGCTGGGGGCTCTCACAGATGTAGCGTTCATTATTGTGTGTAACTGTACCACCGAGAGCTCATTTGTCGCACTCTCGGAATGGTTGCTGCCAGTGACATCAGCTCCGGGGGCCAACCTCAGACAGTACCATTTTGTGTTATGTCCTCCAGACATCTGCTGAAATGTTCACCTCCTTGGATTTCTGTGATCAGATTAAGTTGCTCCACCAACGCTAACTGAGCTAAATGAGTTCTGTTTCCAGAATTTGGTATGTCTCAAATGACAGCTTTTCCAGTTGAATTCCAAGTCATTCTTGAAAGGATTATCTTTTAGCTCTTATATGAGAAATCTGTGGTTTCTCTAAGGTAGTCATAGAATTTATGATCTTCCTATGATGGTGTGTGATACATTGCGTATTCTTCTGGTTCCCTTAAATGAGAGAAACAGCACAGTGGTTGAGTAAAGTTCTAAGAGATTATGAGAAGGGTCTGCTCTGCAGACCATAGGAACCTCTTTCTCTCCTCAGAGGCAAGTGAGACTTCTCCTAAATTTTGTCTTAACAGGCATATTCAGGCAGTAAAAAATCTTTCTGCCAGGGCACAAATTGCTGAACAACACTGTGTGTGTGTGACCCATGGTTGCACCTATATTAAATTCAGCAATGGTCTCTGCTGACGGGCCACTGGTCAGAGCCTCGCAGGCCCTAGGTGTTGGGGAGGTGCCTGTCAGGTGCTCATTGTATGTCTCCCTTCTCCCATGTCTGTCCCAGACAACATAGACTTTTCTTTGGAAATATCCAAGAAAAATATTATTGGAGTATGTCTATTCACCACTACCCGCCTCAAACTGGATATTGAGTTGTAAAAAATTATGAAGTGGAAGGTTTTCTTTTTCCTGAGGGAATATATTTGTCAGAAAATGAATATGAGCAAACAAGACAAAACTACTTAATGAAAATTTGAGCATTCCCTGGGTGTTTTGATTAAAGAGGCAAATAGGAAGCTGGGCTGGAGCTTCATAAACAAGGGACATTTAGGAAACCTTTGCTGATGCAAGCGACTGAAATTATGCGGATCGTTCATTTCTATAGGGAGCATCGGCGGTTTTATTGTTGATCAATTTTTATTAGCTTTTAAAGTGTTGATGATTCTGTTCCAACACCTCCTGTTGTGTAGAGGAGTGCTGGTTTTATTAAGCCATTGGGAGGGGTTGGTAGGGTGTCCTTTCTGTGCAGAGTTTCATTCTTGGGGCCTTGTAAAAGCTTGAGAAATGCGTCTAAAAGGCTAAAAAGTCAGCACTTTACAAAGGGAACAAACCAGAGAAAATGACAAAAGAAAGGCAGATTGGACCCTATATGATTATTTTCTGGCAAGAAGATATAAAAGGGTAGTTAAATTTTTTTATTACTGCCTATTGCTGTTTTTTTTTTTTTCCTTGAGGAAGATTAGCCCTGAGCTAACATCTGTTGCCAGTCCTCCTCTTTTTGCTGAGGAAGATTGGCCCTGGGCTAACATCTGTGCCCATCTTCCTCTACTTTATATGTGGGATGCCTGCCATAGCATGGCTTGATAAGTGGTGTGTAAGTCCGTGCCCAGGAAACAAACCTGCAAACCCTGGGCCGCTGAAGCAGAGCACGCGAACTTAACCACTACGCCACCGGGCTGGCCACCCCCATTGCTGTTTTTTAAATTTGGTATTTAATATGAAAACATGAAAAAATTGAATGTCAAGAGGCTCTTTTTCCTTTTAAAGGCAAGTTTCTTTTTTGTCATTTTTTTTCTCTTCTACTGTTCTACCACATTTCATACCAAATACCTCACCCACACATTTTCTCTAATTTTGTATCCTTTCCCCTGTTTCTCTCTGTTATTAATTTTAGCTGACATAGAAAGATTTTGAGCTTAGATTTTTATCTATTGAGAACTTTAAAAAAAATCAAGACAAATCAACTGAGGAACTACAAGATAAAATGCCATGTTGTATCCAATTAGGTCAGATAAGACCTGGAAGAGGGTCTGGAAGAGGGAGTTGGGGCATATTCTCAAAGGCATAATTTATTAATCATCTGCTGAGGTGAGTTGTAATCATTGTAGCAACTATTATTTCTTTAGCATTTATTAGAAACCAATGTTTTGTATATATTTTCTTGTTAAATGCACAATAATTCTATGAGGTAGGTGCCATTGTTGCTTCCATTTTGCAGATGAGGAAACTGAGGCTCAGAGAGGTTAAGTAACTGCCAAAATCATCATGGCCTAAAATGAGGTGAACCCAAGATAGTCTGACTCAGATGCTGGCCTTTTGTCCTCTGTCCTGTCTGCGTGTAAAGCTCTCATTTGAGTGTGTTTTAAATGGTGAAGGAGTTGGCACTGCCTGTGCTGCAGACTCCCAGCCAGAACTTCCCACGTGTAGTACTCTCCAGGGTTGGAGTGCCCTGTGCCCAGCAGCCTCCTTGTCTACTGTGCCCTTAGTACTTGATGCAGCTAATGCAGGACAGAGGTTAGTAGAGTAATGAGGAGGTGACCTAGCTGAAGCTCAGATGTGATTCAGTGCAGCATAACCAGCATTTATTGGGCACCTGCTGTATTCTAGTCTCTGTGGACAATGCCGAGGATGTAAAGATTAGCAAGAAAAGGTTTCTGTCAGGAAACATCTCCCTACACAGAGATACAACAATATAGGCACCATTGGGACAGGAGCTTGGTTTGTTTTGCTCATTGCTGTCTCCCCAGCACCTAAAATAATGCCTGGCTAGAGTAATGACCCCACAAACAGCTGTTGAAATACTGAAGGAGAAGATGCAGATCGTGCAGTGTTCTGTAGGTCAGAGAGCAGGGGAAGTCCTGGGCAAGGCACAGATGTCCAACGGAAGCCTGAGGCAGGGATGTGGCTTATTGTGGGGGCTGTGAGTGCAGGCGTTGGCAGGGCAGGCATTGATGGGTGACGAGGGCGCTGGATAGTGTGTGCAAGGAGGACAAAAATTGTTTCGTACAAACAGCTTATCAGACCATATTTTCTTCTCCTATTCTCCCAAAGAAGGAGACTACAGCTCTCCTTCCCTTTCTGCTCACACTTGTTAGCCCCCTGTGTGATCCCCTTTTTCTTTGCCTGTCGTGCCCATTGTAAGCCAGTTTTATCTGAAGAAAATTGGCAGAGGAGCGGGGAAGAGTGCTAGGTGTGGAGTGTCTCAGAGCCCAACTCCCGGCGTGGCCAGCCTGTGCCCCTCATACGAGGCTGGGAGGGGTAACCATTTCGCATGCAGCTCCCCTCTGCTCAGGTGGTGTCCACACTCCGAGTGACTGTGACATGCTCAGACTAGGTCAGATGACCTTCAGTACACATTCACCTGAGGACTGTCTGACTCTGTGCCAAGCCCCTGACCCTTCCTTGCCTTTTTTTTGTTGTGGGCATGGCCTGATTTGGGCCTGGGAAAGTGGAAATCTTCTCAGTATTCCCTGATCCCCACTGGCAGTTGGTACAGGTGTGCACTGTGCTCCTTTCTCAGCTTCTTCCTTTGACCAATCTGTGTGTACAGAGAACTTGGAGCTTGGGCCTAGATCGACACATGGTTCTGGTCCCAGCTCTGCCTTCATCACCACAGTCACCGTCAACACGTTCCCTCTCCTCCCTGAGCCTCAGTCTCCTCATAAAATGAAGGGGTGGGATAGATGAGCCCTTATGGCTTCCTTTGCTCCTAGATAGTATGAAGAGATAGTTATAGATTTACTGATACATTAGAGAGAGTTATTCTGCTTCATTATTTGGTGGGAAACTTTCTCCAGCTTGGTTTGAGTAGAGCCTCAGATTATGCATTCTTCAGTATTTATCGAGTGTCATATTTGCCAAGGTGACATTTTAAAGGATGTTGTAATATAATTGCTGCTCTTTCCAGTGTGCAGCTTGTATGTGTATTTGAAACGAATATTCTAAATTTTGTACTTGCTTCCTGAAATGGTGACCTAAGTAACTGGAGCCCATCAAGCTACCCCAGGCTGGGATGGCTTTGAGGTTGTGTTAGAAGAGCTAAGAATTGTTTTACACTCCTGAATCACAGAAATTAAGAGTAGCTTGAAGAATCTGTAACACCCCGACTCCTCTTCCTCTGATTGCAGGCAGCCTGTTTCTCTGACTTGTTCTCAGACTTGCGTTTATGTGTAGATCTTCTGCCTTGTTTGCTGTGTCTTTTTCATGCATGTTTGTCCTGTCTTCCTTGACCAGAGACACGGCCACAGGGGCATACTCAGATCAGAATGGACCTCGAGTTTCTCCTCCTCATTGACAGATGAGGAAATAGGAGCCTGACAGGCTGAGGGACTTAACCAAGTCCCTCATAAGTGGGCCCAGAACCAGGGGAGGAACGCCCTGTCAGGTGCCCTGTCCCACAGCTGCTGTGAGGGCAGAGGCCAGGTTTTTCCCAAGGGCCTCCTTTTTTGCCATTAGGAAATCTTGAGACTAGTTGGCACTTGCCAAGGTCTGTACTATCTGTTCATGAGGTAGAGGAGCTCATGTGGAGAAGTGTGACGTCTCCCTCCCAGGGTGACACCTGATTCAAACTCGAGTTGGCAATAGATCCTCTGGTTTCTTTTTCCCACTTTTCCCCACATCTGCCTCGCTAAAAGTCCATTGCCACTTTGAACTGAAATGAACCAGCCTAGTTGAGATTTTTTTTGGTAAGCAGTGCAGTACAACTCTTAACATATTAATTTTTATGTTTCCAATTTTACAGCAGTGCCATAGTTTGTCAAGGTAGAACCATCTCTTTATCTCTCAGTGTTCCTTTCTCCCTGGGACTCCTCTGGTCGGTAGAACAGTGACGGGTCGTCAGACACAGGCAGGGGGCCTGAGCTCCCCGAGTCTCCACAGCCCAGAGCCTGTATGGCTGCTCAGTCTAGCCATTGCCTAGGTAACCGACGCTCAGCCAGTGAAGCAGTCTGTCCACAGTGAGAGGAAATAAAAAATGGAACTGTGGTGTTTATTCTTTATGCACTACAAATTTTTTGAATGTTACTAGATTTTGAAAAACGTTGTTTCACTTCTCTGTTGGATTTTGGCCTGTGTACCCAGTGTGTGACCCTAGTGTTTCCTGAATTGCGTATGTCTATTTTTGCAGTGTACTTGTTTGAAAGCTGTGATCTGTTGAAGGCAGTTAAGTTTTCGTTCCCCAGTGATTCCTAGGGGGACTGCATTTCATATAAGTTTTCATGGGCAGGTGGTAAAGCAAACATATTCCACAACTTATTTGGTTAGGTTTTGTGGGTGTTCATGTTTTAAAAAAATGTCCCTTCCTGTGGGGGTGTTTTGCCGTTTGGTGTGCTCTATTTCCTTAGTAACTGTTGCTCTGTTATGGGAGGGACTTAATGACATTTTTCAAGTGCAGTATTGAATTAATTTATTTCCTGGTTGGTCCTGCCCATCTTCCCAGTATAAATAGAACATCTGTGTGTGTGTGTGTGTGCGTGTGTGTGTTTGTGTCCATGCGTGTATGTGTAGACGACAGAATGATGGTAGCATGCTTGCTGTAGAGGGGACTCTTGAATGTATGGCTCAGGATCACTCTGTGCCCTTGCATCCTGGGTAAGTTACCTCTTTCTGTCTTTATTATTATTCTTTCTTTTCTTCTTCATTTTCCTGATTTGAGTATTATCAGGCTTAAAAGCATTTCACTTTAGAGAACTACCTGAGATTCAGAAGTGGCATGGGAAAACAGTGGTTGGAGGGGCAAGAGACCCAGGCATTAGTCCTGACTCTCCTGCACACTAGTTTTGGGGGCTAAGTTATTTAACCTCTGTGGGGTTAAAGTTTTCTCTCTGTGGTTTGAGGGGATTTAAAGCAATGACTTCTAAGGGCCTTTACTGGATAGGATGTTCTGTGAAGTGTGAGTGCAGTGGGAGTCGTCACTCATAATCACTGTCTCATCTTGACTAGTGGGGTAATAGGAAAAGCTCTGCCAGCTCAGAGGCTCAGAGCTAGAGCTGCGGAACAGCCTCACAGCCTGGGAATGTTGCCTGTCAGTTCACGGCTTGGGGTGGGTTTGTTTTGCAGGTATTTGCTAAGCCCTTCTGTGTGCACCCCTCTGAACAGCAATGGCCTTCATCCACTCATCCATTATTCAGTAAACACGTATTTACTGCTGGGCACCAGGCAGTGTCTTAGATGCTGAGGGAAAATGGAGAGTCAGCCAGTCACTGTCCTTGTCCTCATGGCACTTAGAGTCCAGCGGGAGAGATGGGCGCTAAGCCTTCAGGACCCTGCATGCGGCTACTACTGTGAGAAGTGCTGGGAAGCCAGAAGCTGGTAAACTGGCTCCGAATTTAGCCTGGGGGATGATAAAGGAGGCATCTCTGAGGAGCATTGTTTGAGCTGAGACTAGAAGTTGAGCAGCGAATCGTGAGCAGGAACCACATGGGAGTTGTAGATAGGAAGGACAAGCCTATGAGGCAGCATTTGTTCAGTTTCTCTGCCTTTTTGCTGTTTCTTGGTTGGTTAGTAAGATGTGAAAGCAGAGGTGCTGTGCCTCTGCTGACTTGATCTCCATCACCCTCTTCTGTTCCCCAGCCCGTTGGGTCATCTGACACTTTGTTACTGAGCCCTATTCCAGATGGTCAGGTTCCTCACTGGTCTGGGGACCTTCCCTTCTTTCTTGTATATTTCTAGAAAGGATATCTTATCTGTACTGTTAGTAGTTAGGAAGAAAACATTTTATGGCAGTTACAGTTTCATTTTAACTTGAAAATTGCATATAAGGAGACTCAGAGTATGTAGGAATATTCAAGTTATCCATTAATGAGATAACACAATTGTGTCCCTCCAGCACTTGTTGGGAACCACAGACATCATGCCCTAAAAATCCTGACCAAGACCATGCCTGAGACCTCAAAATGAGCTGTTACACAGCTGTTGTCATACCTCTCTTTTAGAAGAAGTAAAGTTAAGAATTGCTGAGAGTAATAAAGACAGAAAAAGAAAAAAAATTATGTTGTTTCTTCTAGTTCTATCCACATCTGCCTCAATCTTTCCCATAGCCATTTGAAATGTGATATAGGATAGCTTGATTTTAAAAAGTGAGGTAGCATACCTTTTGCAATGAAACAAAATAATATAAACAAAAACCCCACAATAAAACAACAAAAACCTCACCATACTTGAGTTTGTCTCGAGTTCAGAGAAAGAGAAAAATGAAGTCTAGCATTCGTGTGCATCGAAAGCATCGTAGAACAGGGCAAAGGAAGATTTTAAGGCAGGTGGGCTTTTATTTTTCTGGCAGTTCCATTTCCTAAAATTGATAACTATAGTGCATGTGATTAGTTTACTTTAGAATTTGCTGTAGGACTTTGGGATGCTGGTACTGTGTGTGTTGGTCATTTTATATGGAACAGTTTATAGATTAAATTTGCTTTTCTGTCCCACTATTTTTTTTTTTTTTTGGTGAGGAAGATTAGCCCTGAGCTAACATCTGTTGCCAGTCTCTTCTTTTGCTGAGGAAGATTGGCCCTGGGCCACCATGTGTGCCCATCTTCCTCTGCTTTATATGGGACGCCACCACAGCATGGCTTGACAAATGGTGTGTCGGTCTGTGCCCGGGATCTGAACCTGCGAACCCCGAAGCAGAGCGCACACACTTAACTGCTGTGCCACCGGGCTGGCCTCTCCTTCCCACTCTTTATAAAAAATTAATATGGGTCTTTATTTTTGCCCCCTTAAGAGTTACTTTTTAAAACTGCTCAACCCAAGTCCTTCCTGGAGTGCTAACAGCAGTGGATATGAACCTCAGACCCCGCTTCTAAAATCTTGAGAACCAGCTTGGGAAATGGGTTTCTTCTTTAAGGTGTCTGTGAATCATGAGTAACTTGGGGAAGGACATTTGAATGTCATGTGACCTTTGTGGCTGTTCTTAGAGAGGCTTGGAGCAGTGAATGCTGTCTTACGGGCTCCCGCCCCTTCACAGGCACTCAGGAAAAGGTGCCACAGCCACCCCCTCCCCAGAGCTACCCCAGTGCCCACAATGTGGTCATGAGCACAGCTCTGGGTGGCTTTTTCTTTTTCTGTTTTGGCCTCTATGGGTTTACTAAATTTAATGTTCCTTCAGATCATCAGGAAAGTGATCTTTTTCTTTTTAATTTCAGCAAGTGGAGAGGCGAAGCACAGGGAACAACGGATCAGACCATACTGAACTCCCTTGGAGTGACTGAGATCCGTGGAGGATGCTGGCTGCCAAGTGGCTGAGGAGGCCCTCACTCTGAGGTGGGAAAGCGGGTCTCAGCTGGACAGCTTCCTCCACTCCTCGGCTCACCATGGCCTCCACTCTCTGGCTGGACGGCTGACGTGACCGTGTGCCCCAAGTGTGCACGCTGTGGGACTGGGTGCCGTCCCAGGTACTGCCTGCTCTCAGGGTCTGGGAGCAGGGCAGGTGGGCATCAGATGCTACCAAAAGCCGGACAGGGCAGAGCGATGGACTCCGACAAGCTAAGATGGAAGTGACCTGAGGCCTCATCCAGGCGATTTCCTCTTGACAGGACAGCTTAAGAGTTGGAGCACAGGCTTATCTGGGGAGCAGTATGCAGGAAGCTGGTTTTCAGGCCACAAATGCTTTCACAGGTGAGAATCCTCCACACTTAAATTAAAACTTTATTTTAACTCTTAGTTGATAGGTAATAAAATAGCAAACAGCTGTATAAAATGAATGTACATTTGCATTTATGAACTGAAGGCCATACAGAGTCAAGGGGCTCAGGCTACCATGGTGACTGATTTTCACAAAATAATAGCTTGTATTCTTTCTCTCTAAATAGGAATTTGAAAAAGCATTTGATGCCTTAAGATTTTGCTTTTGTTGAATAATAGGGCACATACAATATGCTGCAAGTTGCTCTTCTCTAAAGGAAATATGTCATTTGCAGAGCAAGGTACAGGGGATATGTTTTTCTTTACAGAGCTGGGAAGACTCTCCAAGGGAATAAAGTTATTGCTGATGAGTAACCTCTCCCTCCCCATCTTCCTCAGATTTATTTGTGTGCAAGTGGTAGTGGAGTGGCGACTGCTGAACTAACCTTGCAGTTAGAATCCTTCTCCTATAAATGAGCCCGCAGAGAAGCCTGGCATCACTATTTGACATTGATTTGCCTCCTGGCTACCAGTTTGCACGTGTTGCAGGGAACCACCGAGTCTGGCTGGTGCCCCAGATCCATGGCCTGAGACACGAGGGCCTTTGAATTTGGGTCCTGGGTCTTTGTCTTATTCACTTAATATCCCAAGAAGCCACTTAATCCTTCTGGGTCTCTGACTTCTTATTTATAAAATGGAGGCTGTGAGGTTGAAGAACCTCATGGAATCTAGGGAAAACATTTTTACATACAAAGAGGGTTTTGTTTTTTAAAGGAAAGATGGTACAATAGTCACAAGAAGTGACCATATTCTCTGGTCTTGTGAGTCCTAAAAGTTTGCAGCTTTTCAAATTTTGTGGAGAGAGCAGGTCAGGTTGTCGGGGTGCCTGGAGAGAGGTTGTGGCTCAGGCTTGTGAGCCACACAGACTTGGCTTGGACTCTGCCTTGTCCACTGACTAGAGCTCTGCTCCTGGACAGTTGTTGAGCTCTTTTCCATTTCCCTTTGCTCATTTGTAAATGAAGATGGTCACGCAGCTCTCCCAGTGTTGCTCTGAGGAAAAATGAGGCACCATATGTGAGATGCTGAACGCAGAGCATGATGCTTTCCAGGCCTTGGCTGTTTCCTGATGTGGAGTCGCAGTGTGGAGCCAGGTTGCCTGGTCCAGTCCTTGCTGCTGCGTGCACTCGGACCTTTGAGCCAACTCCTTTGATCTCTCAGCATCTGCATCTGTAACATGAGGGCCTCCATTCTGGGGCCTGTGCTGGGGAAGGTCCTCCTAGGGTGGTCATGGCCCATTGAAAATGAGTGAAACAGCTATTGAAATGTAGATTTAGAATAGTTCATGAAGTTGAGCTCTCTAGAACCATCTTCAGACTTCCAGCCTGGCTGTCCTAAAACCCTGCCTTCCTATCCTCCCTTACTGGGTACACTTCAGCTGTTTCAGTCACATGAGCTGCTGCTTCATGGAATGTCACCTCCTGCCCTGGGCATGCAAGGCCATGACAGGAAGCACCTCTGTGAAGTGGCCAGGTGCACCGCCCTTCAGATTCTCTTCCTCACTCCCTGGGAGGCAGCTGGATAGGGAGAGGCGTTTAGGAGGTGCATGGGAAGAAGCTTTTAAAAGCAGTTCTGAGAGGAGGAGAGAACGAGAAAAGATAAGGAAGAGAGGATGAGACAAGAAGAATCTGAGGAAGAGCGATATAGGATTCAAAATGTAGACTAGTCTAGTCCCCATGCTCCCCAGCTGTGTCCTTGCCCAGTGATGGGGTGAAAAGCTCCTGGAGTTCTTGCCTCTCCTGTCTGGCTGCTGAAGCTCCTGCCTTACTGGCAGTACCCTCTTGGGCAGTTAGCCCTGTAGAGGAACCTGACCGGGGAGTGGAGGTGACGGCGGGGGGGGATTGTAGGCACAGTCTCCTCACTCTCCTGAGCCTGGTGCTGATCTGCTGTGGCTCACACTTAGATAGTTGTGGCCAAGCCTCATCACTCATTGGGGTGCTCTGCAACTCCGCTGCCCTGAGGGAAAGAAAGCCCCCACT
Organism: Diceros bicornis minor; assembly: GCF_020826845.1. Classification (NCBI taxonomy): domain Eukaryota; kingdom Metazoa; phylum Chordata; class Mammalia; order Perissodactyla; family Rhinocerotidae; genus Diceros; species Diceros bicornis. Next base: position 10,147,576 of record NC_080755.1, on the reverse strand, counting down.
CCGTCAGGATCCCAAGCTGTCCTGAGTCTGAGGCCTTGGGATAGTGGGCTCTGAATAATGAAAACCCGTAGGTTTTGCCTGGAGAATTCAAGGTAGTTAGCACAGTGCCTAGTGTATTAATTAAGGCCCAAGGAAATAGTGGCTGTTATTATGACTGTTACCACCCCAGTAGTGGGCTGTGCACAGGGCCCTGCATCACCTCCCCACACGCATGCTCTCAGGCACCTTCTCGAAGCTTCTCCCCAACCCATGTTTTCTTAATCTTCTTTTAACTCAAAGTTTTCCTAAGAACACTGTTTCCTTACAAATTTGGCCTTCTCCCAGTTGCATCAGCCTGAATAATAATCATACTAGTAGTAGTAGTATTATAATAATCATGGCTAATATTTTGGAGAACTTACTGTGTACTTTATCTGTGTTACCTCTGTCAGTCTTCACAACAACTCTGAGGCCAGTGTTAGTATGCTGGAGTTGCTGGTGCAGGGGGCACATTCAGAGTAGCCAGGAGTTAGATTGAGCTGATGGCCTTTCCAAATCTTCTAGCGCTGTGTGCAACCTTGGCTGCACATGGGGGTCACCTGGAAAGCCTTACCACTGCGTGGGTCTCACTCTCAGAGATTGGGATTTAATTGGTCTCTGCATCATCTAGCCCTGCTAAATCAGGACCTAACAAGATCCCCAGGTGCTCAGTGCACATGAAAGTCTGGGAAGCACTGAGAGCCAGCACTGTACAGAAAGTGGTGTTTAGAGGTGAGGGGTAGGTTGGGAGAGTGAATTCGTGAAAAAAGGAGCTGACTTGTCCCATTCCCTCAACAGGGATGATCAAAGTAACGAATCTGCCCATTCTTAAGGAAGATGTTAAGTGTTGAATATTGGTTATCAGAGCTGGGCACACAATGGTTTTAGCTTCCCAGTATCTTTGGGAAATAACCAGTGGTAAAATAAAGATGTGAGTACCTGGCCTTCTCTAGAGGTGGATCCCTGTGGACTTGGCTCATCATTTTTATTCTTTGCTTGCTCTTCTCATCTTTCTTTACCCACAGACTTGGTTAAAGTTACTTATGATGTAGGATGAAGGAGTTGATCCTCAGTCCCTGTCCAAGCAGCTGGGTAAAGCTGTAGTCTTAGAAGGAGGTGAGTAGGAGGCTGGTGCCCAAGCCTCTTAGCTGGTTTGCTGTTCTTAATGATTTCTGACTTTAGTCTTTTCGTATCCCAGGGCAACTAAAGATGCTAATGTCTTATTTTCTGGAATTGAGGATGCACTGATTTTGCTGATTCTCTAGGTTAATGGAAAGGAGTCTTGCCTTAAATATTTTAAATGGTGAAGGGGTTAAGGCATTATTCCTTGGCTTTAAATCTTGTTTTAGGGCAAGACAAAAGTCAATATACAGTTAATCATACCTCCACTTAAAAAAATTTGTCAGTTTATATTGTATGTTCCAGTTCTCTTGGTGTTGGGGTGGAGGGGAGAGGCTCAGGATTTCTATTTAAGAAGGGCTTAGGAGCTGCAGTCTGGTTGGGAGGGAGGCTAGGAGACCTGTGTGAAGCTGTGGTTGTATGGCAGGCCCACTGCTTATTTGGAGTGTGTGAAATTACCGTGACAGGTGGTGGAAGCTTGGAAGGCCCCTCCACCCCATGTGACTGCTGGCCCACCTGTGTGGTTAGAAGCCCTGTCTTACATCTTGCTTCCTGTGTGAATGTAGGTATACCCACATGGATACATATTGCAAATTCAACTTCCTAATTATGATTTTCTTAGGCTAATCCTTGCATATAGCAATTTATACATTGTTTTTAATTTTCTCTGCACATGTAATTTAGAAATGATTTTAATTATTTAGATACTATTTTATAACAAAAAATTTAATTTCTCCCTTTTATAAGTAATACCTGCTCATTGTAGGAGAATTTGGAAAGCACAGAAAAGTCAAAAGAAGAGAAATAATTACCCATACATAGTCTTGCCATATGAAGCTTTCCACTGTTAACGTTTTGGCTTGTATCCTTCCAGTCTTTTTCCTTTGCAAATTTCTTCTTACATAACTGTGTTAATAATGTATATTCAATTTTATAACTTGATCATCCGCCCCCCCTTTTTTTTTGGTGAGGAAGATTAGCCCTCAGCTAACATCTGTTGCCGATCCTCCTCTTTTTGCTGAGGAAGATTGACCCTGGGCTAACATCCACGTCCATCTTCCTCTACTTTATATGTGGGACGCCTGCCATAACATGGCTTGATAAGTGGTGCGTAGGTCCGTGCCCAAGATCCGAACCTGTGAACCCTGGGCCGCCAAAGTGGAACATGTGGACTTAACCACTACACCACCAGGCCGGTCCCCTGATCATTCCCTTTTGACGTTACATTATGAGTGTTTTCTTTATAAATATGATTTAAAATTGCTGCATAATATTCTTTTATGTACGTGTACTTGAATTTATTGTGCTCTTATTGTTGGATATTGCAGTTTTTGACAGTTTTACCTTTATAAATAATACTTTGATGAACACCTTTGTGCAAAAAGCCCTTTTGTGTATTGGGTTATTTCCTTAGGGTAAACTCCCAGAAACAGAATTATTGGGTCAAAAGATGTGAACTTTATTAAGGTATATGATTGAATTTCCAAAAAGAATGGTTGGTCTTAGCTTCTGAGACTGCGCTGAGCTCAGTCTTCTGGTTGCCTGTTTACAGTTGCTGTGGCCTGTCCCTGCCATTCAGCTGTGAGATGGAGCAGCCCTGCCTGCCCTGTGGTGTGTCATGAGATTAACGCATGTTTGTGGAGCTCTTTGCAGCAGCTCACCTGAGTGCCAGGAGTTATGATGACAATGCTAATATTTCTTTTGGGCAGATGAAAACTCAAGCGTCCTAAGTTTAGTGTTTTTATTCTTTCAGACAGTCTTTCTGCCTGGCTGTAGTTCACTGAGGCAATGATGTAGATGGATAGACTCCAGCAAGATAAGACTCTTATGAAAACAAACCCCCAGTGCCTGTGGACAGAAAGAAATGGGAATACTTCCAGGCTGGGTCAGTCACCTCTCCATTGAAGCGTTATAATGGTGATGGAGATTTCATCTGAAGTTTACTGTACTCTCAGGTTACTTGCAAAGCATCCTACCTGGGTTATTACCGTGTATATCTTAAAGAAGGTGCTGGTTTGAGATTCTGCCTCTTCTCTACCGCCAGCACCACCCTTAGATACTGTAAAGGTTTGCCCAGTTAATTTCCTTGGGTTCTTTGAATCATTTCATTCAATGTTAGAAAAAACATTTAACCTTGGATAACTAGTTAAATGAACGAAATTCCTGTAGAATTTACAAGTCTTTCTTGTGAAAAGGATAATCAGACCTAGTTGTTAAATAAATTTAGGTTATTTCACTCATAAAGGAGAAGGATGAGAGTTGTTTTAAGAGTCTTCAGGTATCTGTAAGAGAACTGTTTTATGGATGCTGTTGACCAGGTTTCTTAGCCACTAATGACCAAAAAGGAAGACTCACTTAAAATGAGTTGTTGGGATGCTTATTTTTCCTCTATGGAATTCTTTCACACTAGCAAGAGTGCCGGGACCCTGCGTGGGGTGGATGTGGCCTTACCTGGAGGTGTGACCGAAGCTGCACTGTTCCTAGGGCTCTGAACAGCCTCAAAGGATCCCGAACTACCCCGTTCCTACCACCCAGACCTTCAGCTTCTTACTCATCCCTTCAAGCTCGCACCCATCTGCTGACCCACGGATGACCTTAGCCCTCACTTTCTGAAGCGATGCATCTGTAGGATGCTTGTTTTAGGATGCATCTGTAGATGCATCTGTAGATGCATCTGAAGCATCTGTAGGATGCTTGTTTTAGGAGATATTGAGAGCTGTTTCTCAATAAAAGGGGTAGGGATGGATTCATGCCCAAATTCTGGAAGAAAAAATTTAAGTTAGTTTCTTCACTGTAGAACTTTTCAAAGTCTTTAATATGAGACTGTGCAATATGAAGGTCGCAAATGGACAAGACGGTAGGCAGCATTTCCCAAATAATAAGACCTTGATGGCTCTTTAGAAAGAGAAACATGGAGGGAGAACTCCCCCAGCACAGTCGTGACATTGCCCTCTTTCTGTCTGCAGTTCAGGTGTCCCTGTCCTGCTAGCGCTGGTGTAGCAGTTCCCTAGCAGGCCTGCTTTTATTAAGCACATGTTTACAGAGCTCTTGCCAGCCATGTGTAAAGTGCTGCAGATGAAAAGAATGTAATGAGGCAGTTTGTCTTCCTTACTCCATTCTCTCCCCTCTCCAACTCTGCTGATATTCTTGCTTCCTAAAAAGAGTCTGGACTCCTCAGCCTGGAGTTCAAGGCCCCCTGGTGTTGTCTCCCTTTGTTCTCTTGATGTGACTGAAGTTCCAGACAAACTGGATCACTTGCTCATCCCCAAATAGTTTCCGCATTTTTAAATATCTCGATGCTTTTACTAATGCTTTTTCATCTCCCTTAGACTCTGTCCTTCTACCATCTTCCTCTCTGTCTTCATGATCCATGAAATCTTTTGTGATGTGCACTGGAGAAGCCTAGACGGTTTTCCTACTTGCAATTTAATAGATGTAGAAATGATTGATAATGGCTTTTTGTAAAATCTTGCACGCTCTGGCTTGAGGAAAGTTAGGTTTACTTAGTCATCAGCACATACTGTGGAGTGCGCATGCTTGGTTTTTACGTTGCCCCATTTAGCCTGGCATCTGGTCTTCAGTTACAAACCTAACCCTTCTTTAATAACATTTCTTCCGTGTGTGTATAATACATAGTTTACGTTGTTTTCGAGTAAGCCCCAAACGCATCTCCGTTTTCTTCCCTGTAAACCCTTCTACATTGTTTCCAAGGTTTTCCTACTGTGACAAATATGATTATCTTCTTTTTTAGAGGCATTATGGTAGCCTAATGTCTGGAGTGTACATACCCATTTAAAATAAGGACGAGAAGTAATTTCAGTGTTGCCTGAAATTGTAGTTATTTTAAGGTTACTTAAATATGTACAACATAGATAGTTATAAACTCCTTATTTTTATAGCTCTTAAATAGCTATAACATCACAACAAATATAGGAATTATAAAGTAAAAAACATTCAAATTACTATTTAATCTGACAGATGCTTTTGTTTTACTAAAACCTTCCATTTCCTAGCTCTTTTTATTTACAAGCAGAGTATCCTAAAGGGTGACTCAAAGTCATGGTAGTTACTCATTGTTGGGTTCTAGTATATACACAAAAGTCAAGGCTGGTTTGAATGATGGTTTTTACCATCAGTTAAGTAATCAGCATTGATTTAAGATGAATTCCTTGTCATGTAATATCCAGGGTCAAAAACGACCTACAAATCTCATTTGATTCTTTAAAAATGTTGGCTTTTGTCCATCATACTTCTGAAACTTGGATGTTAAAGTTACCCCTGAATGGAGCCATTTAGCTCTGGAGAAATCAGAGACTTACGCAGAAAGCAGGTGACTGCTTTGACATGTGCCAGTCACATGTCTAATTTCTTTCTAGGACTCTTGAATTGGTGTGTAGATGTTTCTAGAATCCTTCATTTGGATTCTCTTGTGCTTACCATGGCAGGATGAGCTCAGAGGCCAGAGAGGGCATGGTTTCCTGCAGGAGCAGCCAGTCCTGGGTAGTCGCTTCCCCCTAATTCCTGCTCTATGATGTTGACAAGTTATCTAACTTCTTTGAGGCATACGTTTTACAACGCTAAAATGTATGACTTATACAATTATCTCATATATCTCCTCAACACTAAATGTATGAGGAGATAATAGTAACTACTAATTGGGTTTTGGTAAAGATTAAATGAAGTAATATATGTAAAGTATCAAGCATAGAGTCATCACAGATCACAGGTGTGTGCCTCAGTGGGCCTAAGATGGAATCACAGGTCTGCATCTGCCTATTTGAGGATACTATGTTCACATGTGAAAACCCAGAAATGGGATGCAGAAATAAACACATTTAACATTTGGGTGGATGTTTTATGGTTCTGTTTTAAAATTTTAATCAACAATGGTGAATATAATAATATGGACATTTTTTCCTCTCAGCTGACTTTGGTATTTTAGAATGTTTCCAGAGCATTGTAAGGGAGACACTTCTTGGTTCCAGATGCAGGATGACAGTGCATGGTCTTACACACCTGCAGGCAGCGTCTGGGCTCAGGGCTCCTTTCTATCAGGAATGAGATGGGAAACCATGCTGGTATTATCATCTAAACATTTTTTTTTTCTTTTATGATAAAATTTCAGGAAATTAAGGGTGTTTTCCTTGCCCTTTTGGAATTATACTATCATTGATCTTAGGTATGATACTTCACAGAGTTTACATAAGGAATGAAGATTAATTGTCTGCTATGCCAGGTGCTTTCACGTATGTGATTTCATTCAGTCCCTGCAACAGGCCTCGGAGCTATGTGTATTATGCCATATTTATTGGTAAGGGAACAACACAGGCCCAGAGAAGGCCTGCTTGAGGCTACGTTGATTGTTTGGCCGCAGTGCCAGAGTTGAAATGCAAGTCTGTATGCAAGTCTGTCTGCAGTGAAGCCAGATCCTGGTGTCTCCCACTGTGCTGCCTCAGCTCCTCAGAGCACATGGGAGAGCAGAGAAAAACAGGCATTTCCTTCAGATCCAGTGCAGGGTGAGAGGGACATACGGAGAAACAGAAAGGAAGTTGAAGCTCTAAACAGAGCTCACATATTAAACACTTGTCTGATGTGTTCTCTGTGTTCTAACTTGGAAAATACAGACTTTTACATGTCTACCTCTTAATATAACCTCACTAGTTTTTATGTCATTCAGCATTTGGAATGCTTAGGAGTGAAAGCAAGAATGAACCATGGTGGTGATGGTTGCACAGCCATGTGAATGTACTTAATGCTACAGAACTGTACACCTAAAAATGGTTAATTTTATATTACATATATTTTACCACGTTAAAAACAAACAGTTATGAGGAAACAAAAGGAGCCAATGCTGTTGAGCTTATCAGAAGAGCTCAAATTTGAACATGGGTCTTGATAGAGAGAAGGGGCAGAAAGACATGTGGGAAGGTGGGAATAGTCATGTGTGTGAAAAAGAGTGAGGGTCTCATTTGGCTTAAGGGCAGGTTTGGAACGAGGTGGGTGTACCCACAGTTGGACATACTGATGAACTGATACTCCTTTAATATTGGTTTGGTGCTCGTTGGGAGGAGAGTCTGAGTTCCAGTGAGCTGCTGGTGTCCCACACAGCCTCTGCGCTGCTGGTGCTAAACATGTGAATCCCACTCAGCAAAGTGAAGACCCTGCAAGTAAGCAGCCCCTTTCCCTAGAAGGCAGTTTAACGACCATCTATTATTGCTTGGTACTTACTTCCTATACAGAGCACTGATCATAACGTTGCTTCCAAGCTTGTACTGTGTGCTCATGCAAAGAGATGTGATAAATGCAGTTTCCCCCAACTCTTGATATTTGTAAAGATATTTGGGGGCCCCAGTACTGTGTTGGTGCTTGGTATAGATTGGCATTCTGGGTGACTTCTTGGCTGGCATGCCGCAGAATCTGGTTCTCCTTGGGTGGGGGTAGTGGTGAGGTTAGAGACTTTGAAAATGTGAGTTTAAGCCAGGAAATCCTGGAAGGCTACTTTCCGTTGGAGGGAGTGGGGCTAGAACCTCGTGGTTTCTTGGGGGTCTCCTTTTGTCACTGTAGGTTCTGTTGTGACTTGGGCTGATGCATGGCCTCCCTGGCTACCATATGTGGCTTGGCAAGAAGAGAGGAGACTGACAAAAGAAGGTGCTGTGTAAGCAGTGAGAGATTCTGCTGTGACCACCTCAGGAGTGTCCAGCCTAAACGGGGGAGGAGCTGGCATTCCAGAAATGTCACAGACATAAGGCAGCTGTCGCTCAAAACAAGGTCTTGGTACAGAGACACCTTTCCCTGTTACTGGTTTAGAATCCCCTACCCTCTAGCTTTGTGCACCTCCTTGTATAATATTATTTGAGTTCCTTCTTGTCCTCACTCCTGCCTCACACCAACTTCCAGCAGCTGGTGCCGTGTATCTCTTTCTGAGTCTTCTGAGTTGGTCCTCGGCCTGGGACTCTTAGACCCAATTTCCTTGCTTGTGCTTCGAATTCTAGCTGCTCTGTGTACCTGGCTCCAGGTATCGCCTACATTTTCCTGTCCTAGCTCACTTTGTGCAGACGATCCTCTGATAAACCCAGGCCAATGCTTTTACCAGGGACTGCCATTTCCAAGGTGGGAATGTGTGAACCACACTGGTCCTGCACACCCTGCTTACTCTCCTGCTGTGAGTTGCCTTCGCCACTTAAGCTGTTAGCCCCTTTTCCTATCTACTCAACACCCAGCCTTGACCTTCACTGATTGCCTTCTCCTGTCATCCAGTCTTGACTAAGTATACCATGAATACGTGCATAAGATTCCTCATCCCTACCTCCTCAGGGTAAGGGTTATGGAGAGAGAGTAAATGATAGTAATTGAATATTACTATGTGCCAAGCAATGTTCTAAGCACTTTATATATATACATATATAATCTTATATATGAGGTATATAATCTTATTCAAGCCTCAAAACAATTCGATAAAATAGGTGCTATTGTGAAGCCATTTTGACAGATGAGGAAAATGAGGCACAAGGTTATACCTCTGGTAAGATGAGTAGCTGGAGTTAGAACCTGCAACCTCTGGAATCAGCACAAATGAGTGGACCGAGCCTTAAATGTGGGGAAGGCCAGCCTTTGTCAGGAGATATTTCCCTTCCAGCCTATCAGTGTCCACAGAGACCTATGATCTAAATGCCAGTCTTGGAGAGGTGGTTTAGTGCATGGGGAAATGCATATTACAGTTGTATATTTAAGACAACTTGGCCTGTAAGGACATTTTTGACAGAAAAATGATAAAACCATAGCCTGTATGCAAACAGTGGTTTCCAGTATATGAACTTACAGCCCTGTTCACCTTCTCTAATTCTAGGCTCAGTTAGACATCACTGGAGGTGTCTTGTTACTGTGATGGTCTTTCAGAGTGTCTGGAAGTAAGCAAGTATGGAAGCACTAGAATACATGTGTTTCTTCCTGTGTTGTGTGCAGCCAGGTGCAGCATTATTCAAGAATCTAGCTGGTATATTTTCAATATAAACCTTGTTTTTTCGCTTTAAAAAGCATAAAATGAACAATGAGAAAAATTCCAGTTATTTGGATATATTGGCTAATATTCTAGAATGGAAGAAAGATCTGCCTGCCTCATGCTTCTGGTTTGCTTCTGCCTTGTGGTGCTCCATTCAGTGCTTGGACATTGGGCAGCAGCTCACAGCACAGGGAGGAGGTTTTGTTGGGACCTCCAGTATAAAGATTCCAGTTCATTCAGAGAACGCCTCTTGTGGACACACAGCAGACCATTCACCCCACACAGGGACATTTCTCTGTGCTGAGAACAGAGCAAGGATAGGAGAGGGTGGGCTTGGGCTCATAAGATCTAGGTTTTTATCTAACTCCTGCCATTTGTTAGGGGTGGGATCTGAGCAAGTTACTTAATCTGGATCTCAGGGGTTTTTTTCCCTGTAAGATAGGAGTCATGATGTCAACCCTATACGGCTGTAATAGCTAAACAGAGAACCTAGGTGAAGTGCCAGACCAGGCCACTAGTTTCCCTCCGTGGCATTCCTGCCGTGCTGGGAAGACCCAGGAGCTATGCTGTGAAGTCCCCTGGAGTCCGCCAAACCTTGATGTGGAAGCAGGCCTCAGAGACAGCTTGTCCAGGATGGGGCTTCTCCAGCCGGGCCCAGGCCTCCTCTGTGCCTGCCTTTAGTCTTTATTTCATGTATCTGTAGCACATACACAAACAGTAGGTGTGAGCAGGGAGGAAATTACAACTTAAACCTAGCCGTGAGGCTTTATGTGAATAGTGCTGGCACCATTTTGGTGGTCAAGGTGCTGGGACCTATAGGATGAAATGGATTAAGGGAATTATGAATGGATTTGATGGTTAATTCTGTCTCTATCTTGCCCTCCTACGAGTTTGTGATGTGTGAAGTCACAGTACAGGACCTACTATACAGTCTACACCTCTACTGTTTCTTCATTCAATTTTGAGCAACTTGACCTGTTTTTTGGTGGGGAGGGGAAGCAGTTATTTGGTCAAAACTGTTTTCTAATGTTAAATATTAATATGTTGGCCTAAGATATTAGACTAAGCCAAGGAAAAACCAACTCTGGGAAAATCCATCCTTATTGCTGTTTGTCCCTCCCTTGTGGTCCCCCAGGGCTTCCCTGCTGGAGCCCTTTGGCTGCCTTGGGATAGCAACCCCCCTTCTCCCTCCCTTTCCTGTCACTCACCAACACTGTTGTTTTGTTCCCTCAAGAAGCTGGCCTCTTGGAAAGTGACCTGCGTGGTGAGGGCACATCAGGGCACACTGGAACAGTGGACACATAAGCACTGGGTTTGGCTAGTTCTTCTACCTGGGAACTATGCACTGTCACAAATGTTTTATTTTTTATTTCTCTGAAACTGTTCTCATCTGTAAGATGGGAAATATATAAATGCACACTTTCTGGTGCTGATACAGAGCCAGATTTTAAAAAAGCATATGGAAAGTGCTGTGTAAATTTTAAAATATTACACAGGGGCCGGCCCCGTGGCTTAGCGGTTAAGTGCGCGTGCTCCACTGCTGGCAGCCTGGGATCGGATCCTGGGTGCACACCGACGCACCGCTTCTCTGGCCATGCTGCGGCCGCGTCCCACATACAGCAACTAGAGGGATGTGCAGCTATGACATACAACTATCTACTGGGGCTTTGGGGGAAAAAAATAAATAAAATTAAAAAGAAAATGTTACACAGGAGTTAATAATTCTAATAATGATGTATAGATGCTTGAGAACCCTTGTATTCAGAGTATTTGCTTATGGAAAGGGTAGCCAGGTGTCCCCATGTATGCCTGTTGTGGTGGTACAGTTATTAATAGTGCTCCCTATCACTCTCAAAAATGTCCCAGTTTAGACCATCAATTATATATATGATCACCTTACTTACGACTGATGCCCTGACTAAAGGAGTAGCTCTTCTCTGGCTCTGAATAGTGACAGGAAGCCTTCCCTGGATCGTCTTCACTCTGTACTGTCTCTGTAACAGCTGTGTGTAAAGATGGCTTTTGGATCAATAGAAGTTTTCTGTTCAGTGAAACATTTGTAATTGGAAGATAAGCTCTGCAGCAATATGGCATGGTGGAAGGGGCGCTCACCCCACAATTGGGTCAGCCCTGGCTCCCCGCCGACTAGCTATGTGGCAGTGAGAGTGGATGTCCACCTCTGTCTCTCAGGTGGATGGTACCTCCCTCATGGGTCTGTTGTGAGAGTTGAATGAGGTCTGTCAAACTTCCCAGTGAACCACTTTGCACCAACTCATGTACATGCAAGTAAATGTTAATTAAAATTAAAGTTTGTTGTTTTTTTTAATTTAAGATTTATAAACACAATTATCCACTAAATAAGTATGATGTTTTTGCTGTTAAGTATGATGAACTGCTGAATTGAGTGCCTAGTCATGAGTACAGAAGAGAGAGAGCCGAGGGGGAAACTTGAAAAGTTTTTAATGATGAAGGATAGAAACTCATCAGGGTTTGTTTTTGTTTTTTGTTTCTAAATCAGTAGAGGCCTTGATCTCCAATTGCACTATGGGTAAATACCTTGTCTTTTGGGCTTCATTGAAGCACCCTTGGTAGTGTTATTTGTTTATTCTTTGTCCATCTGTTTTTTATCACCTACTCTTGGCAAGGGATGGAGGAGCAGTGAAAATTAATTTGGCATCTCTCCTAACCTTAGTATCCTGTTTTATTGGGAGAGACAACTAATAGGTGTGGACAAAATAGCGGAACATGAAGTGGAAGGTTCTGAGTGCTAAGGAATGCACCAGAGAAGCACTAGGGTAGCTGGGAGGCAGGCTCATGGGGCAGCTTAGGAAGAATGAGCTGAGCCTGGAGCCCAAGGAGGGAGATTCCAGGCGAGGAGGAGGGAAATTAAGGCGGGAGCAGTACAGGCACAAGTGGCTCATGACCTGGAGTGTGTGGAGGTGGGTGGGCGGGCAGAGTGTGGGTTTGGAGTTTATCTGGAGGTGAATGAAGAGCCTTTGAGGGTTTCCAGCCGGGGAGTGACTATCCGAGTTGCTGTGGCAGCAGCATCCCTGAGAGAGCAGAGGTGACGGAGGCCAGGCAGAAGGAAGTTCGTGCTTGGTTTTAGATGATGCTCAGCTGAGGGGCATGTGTTTTTTATTCCCTTTCTCCTTCCCCCTTGTTGTTTCTGGGCAAGGCTTACCAGCTTTTTGTGTCTGTTTATCTCAAAGGCACACACTCTTCTTTTGAGCATGAAGAATCTCTTCTGTATTGCTCAAAGCCAGAACTATGGCCGAGAGATTTATAAACACCTGTCAGCACTCAGACAGTGGAAAGAGGGTTGTGTTGGTTAAGACAGAAAAAAAAAAAGAAGAGTTAAGATATGTACATTATAAATGTAGTTTTTCCCCAAAAGTGGAATAACCTGCAAATAATAAGTTACCTACGTTTAGCTGTTGGAATGTTCTTTTCTTGCCAAAGATTGCATTCTTTTAAAAGCCACTGTGTGCTTTTCATCTGGTTGTAGAATTCAGGTGACTGTGAGATGACAGACAACTTTGTGGGATTTGCTCAGCTTGGTGTTTTGGAAGAAGGAATAAGAATGACTAAAACCAAGTTGTGATTGATATTCACGTTTTTTTTTTTTTTTTTCTGACAGACTTTGTGTATTTTCCCTAGAAAGAGAATGGTTGCCAAAGGAAGTTATCAAAATATTAGAGCCTCTCAGCAGAGGGAGGAATTACATATTGAAGAATTAAGTAGCATCACCTTGTTTCATCCACATTAAACACTGCTGTATAAACCTCTGATGATGAGGCTGTGCCACTCAGTGAAGACTAAATTCATCCATTCCATTCATAATATTTATTAAGCTTCTAGTATGTGCCAGGCACATACTGTATGAGGTGAGCCCTCAGGGAGTGTGAAGCCTGAGAGAGGACCCAGACAGAGGAGTAAACAATTATCATCATTGTGATCATTTCCAGGGCGCCGTAAAGCTTACATTGTAGAGTCACCTGCATTACATCTGAGACATCAGGGAAGGGCTTTCTGTAAGAAATGATTTATAAACAGAGAACAGAAGTAGGACTTGGCCAAATGAGGGAGTAGGTGGGGTAGGAGGAAGTCCCAGGAAGACTGGACAGCAAGAGCAACAGCCCAGAGGTGAGTGGGAAGAGGCTGGGCGGTGGCTCCATCCTGCCAGAACTTAGAATTTGCATGGAGGTGGAGAGAGACGAGGTGGACTGGTGAGCAGGGCTGAGACAATGGCAGTGGCTGTGGGAAGAAGGGACGTGAACTGAGAGACAAGTCAGAGGTAGGTTCTGTTGAATGATGATTGACTGGAAGTAGGGTATGAGGGAGAGGAAGAGTCAAAACTAATGCTGAGATGTCCAGCTGAGGCACCTGGAGGACAGGTGGGTGATGCAGGTAATGCAGGAGGAGGAGGTGTTGTGGGGAAGACCGAGTTTAGTCTTGAATGTATTGAATTTGAGGTGCTTCAGAACATCATGATGGTGGAAATGTCAAGTATGCAGTTGGATATGAACCTGCATATCCACCTTTACTCGGGGCTGGACTTGGGGATTTGGAAGACAGCAGTCTGTAGCTTGTAGCACTGTATGTACTGCAAATACCTACCTCCCCTCCTTGCAGCAAACATTTGGGGAAAGGAGCTCATTTCACAACCCTTCTTCCTCTGTGCACACTGATGCTGCCTCTCTGCCCCCAGCACCTCCCTTCTCGTCCCGCTTTGCTCTGAGCCCCCCACGCGCTGTGTCTGCCACAGGGAGAGCTGAACTACTGCCTTCCCTCAAAAATATTGCTATGCTGAGCTATTCTTGCAAGAGGAGAGGCCAGCTCTCCATTGCTGTCTGAATACTGCAATCATGTTAACACAAGACTGCAGGTGTCCAGCTTTACTGAAGACTGCAGATAGCCAACAGGAGCTACAGGATAGGAGACAACAGTTTTAAATGGACACTTAATATACGAAATAAGACAATTTACAGAATTTGAGAGAAAAGCAAAACTAACATTATTTATAGATGATCCTCTCCTGGACAGCCTACTCCTGCACTTGCGTTCCTGTCTAGAGGTCTGCCCTGTCTCTACCTTTTCAGAAAGAGAGCTCTATCGCTGTACATTATCACATGCTTCCTTTTGTCTTCTCCTGCTTCCAGACCATGCCCAAAGTCCACTGACGTATAAGAGGTAGCCCGTCACTGGGCCTTTCTGAAAAGGGGCTGTCTACTCCGTGGGTACAGTGCCCTGCAGCAGGTTCAGGTTTAAGGGTTGTTGTTCCTTTATCTTGGATCACACACAGCTCTATTTTATTTCCAGTGTCTCTGCGTGGAAGCAACTGAGGTAGTTTTCACTGGGTAATAATTGAAGCCAAGAGAGGGAATGTAGTTTTGGAGAGATGGTATATAGCCCAAGAAGAAAAAAGGCTTAGAATGGGACTAAGCCTTTGGATTTGGGACCATGGAGCCATGGAACGTCAGCGTTAAAGGACAATGCAAACATGGAGGGCATAGCTAGAGTGAGGGGGCCGTTTAGGGTAGGGTGTCAGGATGTGGCCTGAGAGGTCAGGGATGGACGTATGAATGGGCAGTGAGAAAGCAGAGATGGGGAGTGTGAACAGCTTTGTATAAAGAAGTTTGGAGAGGGGAGAAAGGGCTAAAGGGAGAGGTGGGTGAAGGAGGGTACAGGGAGCAGGCTGCCAGAGAGTGCGTGTTAGACGGATTAAAATAGAGTAGTGAGAAAAAAATGGATCCCAGCTGGGTAGGATGGCCAGGGCCAAAGCCATTGCTCTCTTCATGGAGGAGTGAGGGGATGATGGTGAAGTCAGTGCAGGGGGTCCTGGTGCCCAGGAGAGCACTTTGGGGACAGGTAGTGTCCTCCTTCTTTCCTCCTGGGCCCAGAGGAAGATCCACAGGGGAGCAGAGTGACTGTGGAATGGAAATGAAGCCCATCCCTGGGCCCGAGGGAGAGGAAGGATAAGATCTAGACTGGAAAGCAGATTCTGGGAGTAACTAAAGACTCTGGAAGTAGAAGTGATACTACCCAACATCCATCTAAAGTCTGGGAGCTCTTTTGGCAGACAGGCAGTCAGGGCTGGAACAGGAGAAGGAATGCGGTGTGGGTGCTCTGTGTATTATGCCAGCCCAGGCTATCCTTGGCTAGACTTGCAAGTTAGCAGAGAGCTGCCTTTGCAAACTCATACATGTGCATGCCTTTGTTTCTAGGTCCCTCCATTCAACCCCCACCCCTACTGTCTGCCTCCCTGGAGGGTTACTAAAGTTCTCTTGGCAAAAGTCCAGCGTTATCTGGACCTGAACTCTGGGGACTCCTCAAATCCCCTCCTTAGTTAGGAACAGATAAGGGGAGGTTGTATGTGTGGTCCCGTGTGTGCTGGAAACAGTATATCAGCCCATCAGGTCTGCAGAGAGAGGAACTGGGCCAGTTCTGCTGCTTTGCCCCTTCCCTCTTCACTGGTCCTCACTTCTCTCAGCCCTTGTTGATTCCAGCTTGAGGTTGAGAGGGCGTCCCTAGAGATGATTGTATTTTAGTAGAAGATTTTGTTGTAAATATCGTTAGTGGGAATTCATCAACATGACAACATTGAGTGTGAGGTTCAGGCAGTGTGGAGTGGGGAGAGTAGTTTTTCGTTTGTTTAGTGTTTTTTTTTTTTCCCCCAAATATTTGTTTTATATTTGAAATATTTTCAAATAATGTTTATGGAAAGAAGGGCACATGTTTATATTGTAAGGCCAATAATTAGAATGTGTAGACTTCTCTTGTTTCTACTTTCTTCCCAGCATCCATTCCTTAGTGGGAGCTATCTGTCCTTCTGGCACTCTACCTGATTCTAGTGAGCTGTCAGTCACAGCACTCCAGAGACAAGCTAAGCCAGAATGATCAGGTTCTCTCTTCTAGGAATTTGCATCATTAGCAGAGACACAGGACTAGAAGGCAGTTAGAACTGAGTCATCTGATGGCAGCTCCTAACATAGTGAGCACATGAATTCCCACTATATAGATGACCTAAATACCCAAGTCCTTGGCTTTCCTAGGCCTGGTCACTCGGCATGCTATTCAGTAGCCTTACGATAGTAAATCTGCCCAGCTAGCCTAGCTAGCTTGCTTGCTTGCTTTCTCTCTTTCTCTCTCTTTTTCTCTCTCTCTTAGCTCCCACCTCTCTCCTTCCTCTCTCTCTCTCCTTTTCTTTCTTTCTTTCTCTTCTTTCATGCTTTAGTTAGCAAGAGTTCATTAGTGTTGCTTGTAGCTAAAGAATACTGATACCTGCATTATCAAACTTCTTATAATATTTTTTTCTCATAATATTTTGAAAGTTTAAATATGTGTGTAGATCATTAAGCTACAAAGGAGATAATGAACTTGGTGGACAGAAAAGTCTCTTATGAAAGCATTATTGTGTTTTCTAGCATAGAAATAGTGGTAAGAGAATATGGTGTAGGGTTTTGTTGTTGTTATTGTTGTTGTTGTATACCAGAAATTATCTCTAACTCTTCTAGCACCAATCCCAACTCTAACCTAACCTTGATAAAATCTCTCTATTAGTGCAACATTTTGGACTCTGAAATAAAGGGAATTTAAGAAAAGGCAAAGATAAACAGTGAAAGGAACAGTTAGAGAAGGAAAGAAGAAAGTAAAAAAGAGAAGGAAAACATGAATCAGTAGTGTTGAGGGTAGACTGCACCCACCCAGAAGTGGAAGTCTGGATAGGGCCAAATTAGCACAGCCAAAAGGGGACATTCCTTTCTCCTGTTTCTCTTCACCACAAGCCCTTAGTGGGAAATGACACAAAATATGTAGACAGTATATATTTTAATATATACAGTATATATTTATATATATATTATATATATATATATACAGTCTGGAAAATCAGTTAACATCTCTGAACAATTTCTTTATTGTTAAAATGAAGAAGTTGAACTAGCTGATTTCTCCAACCCCCCAAAACAAAACAGTTCACCCATTTCTCCTGCCCCTCACACCTGCCTCTGGCAACCACCCATCTATTCTCTGTATCTGTGATCTTGGTTTGTTTGGGTTTTTTTGATTCTATGTATAAGAGAGATCATACAATATTCCTCTTTCTCTGTCTGACTTACTTCACTTAGTATAATACCCTCAAGGTCCATTCATGTTGTTGCAAATGGCAAGATTTCATTCTTTTTTATGGCTGAATAATATTCCCTTGTGTGTATATATCACAATTTCTTTACCTATTCATCCATTGATGGACATTTAGGTTGTTTCCATATCTTGGCTATTGTAAACAGTGCTGCAACGAACATGGGGATGCATATATATTTTCAAATTAGTGTTTTTATTTTCTTCAGATAAATACCCAGAAGTCGAATTGCTAGATTATATGGTAGTTCTATTTTTAATTTTTTGAGGAACCGCATACTGTTTTTCATAGTGGCTGCACCAACTTACATTCCCACCAACAGTGCACAGGGGTTCCCTTTTCTCCACATCCTCACCAACCCTTGTTATTGCTTGTCTTTTTGATGATAGCCATTCTGTCAGGTGTGAAGTGATATCTCATTGTGGTTTTGATTTACATTTCCCTGATGATTAATAATATAGAGCATCATTTCATGTACCTGTTGGTCCTTTGTTTGTCTGTTTTAGGAAAATGTCTATTCAGATTTTCTGTCCAGTTTTTATTCTTTTTATTATTTTTTTATTGCTGTCATAATACTTTATAACACTGTGAGATTCCAGTTGTATGTTATTGTCAGTCACCATATAAATGCGCACCTTCACCCCTTGTGCCCACCCCCCAACTCCCTTCCCCCTTGTAACCACAAAACTGTTCTCTCTGTCCATGTGTTAGTTTATATTCCACATGTGAGAGAGGTCATATGGTGTTTGTCTTTCTCTGTCTGGCTTATTTCACTTAACATAATACCCTCCAGGTCCATCCATGTTGTTGCAAATGGGACAATTTTGTCTTTTTTTATGGCTGAGTAGTATTCCGTTGTATATATATACCACATCTTCTTTATCCAGTCATCTGTCGATGGACACTTGAGTTGCTTCCACTTCTTGGCTATAGTGAATAATGCTGCAATGAACATAGGGGTGCATAAGCCTCTTTGGATTGTTGATTTCAAGTTCTTTGGATAAATACCCAGAAGTGGGATAGCTGGATCATAAGGTATTTCTATTTTTAATTTTTTGAGGTATGTCCATACTGTTTTCCATAGAGGCTGCACCGGTTTGCATTCCCACCGGCAGTGAATGAGGGTTCCCTTTTCTCCACATCCTCTCCAACATTTGTTATTTTTTGTCTTGGTGATTATAGCCATTCTCACGAGTGTAAGTTGATATCTTAGTGTAGTTTTGATTTTCTGCCTTTTTTTAAATCATTTGTTTTTTTACTATTGGGTTGTATGAGTTCCTTATATATTTTGGATATTAGCCCCTTATCAGATATATGATTTGCAGATATTTTCTCCCATTCAGTAGGTTGCCTTTTCGTTTTGTTGATGGTTTCCTTTGCTGTGCAGAAGCTGTTTAGTTTTATATAGTCCCACTTGTTTATTTTTGCTTTTGTTGCTTTGCTTTTGGTGTCAGATTCAGAAAATCATTGCCAAGAACTGTGTCAAGGAGCTTACCACCTATGTTTTCTTCCAAGAGTTTTATGGTTTCAGGTCTTATGTTCAAGTCTTTAATCCATTTTGAGTTAATTTTTGTGTATGGTGTAAGATAGTGGTCCAGTTTCATTCTTTTGCATGTGGCTGTCCAATTTTCCCAACACCATTTATTGATAAGACTGTCCTTTCCTCATTGTATATTCTTGGCTCCTTTGTTGTAAATTAATTGACATATACATGTGGGTTTATTTCTGTGCTCTCTATTCTGTTCCATAGATCTGTGTGTCTGTTTTTATGCCAATACTGTAACTATACTGTTTTAATTACTAAAGCTTTGTAATATAGTTTGAAATGAGGGAGTGTGATACCTCCCACTGTGTTCTTCTTAAGATTGCTGTGGCTGTTCAGTGTTTCGTATCTACTTATAGAATTGCTCCTGTTGATTCTCACAAGACCGGGATGTAAAGCCCATCAATGAGGTGGTGGCTAGATTCTTGATCACCTTCTTTTTTTATTTTTTTTTATTGAGGTAACATTGATGTATAATATTATATAAATTTCAGGTGTACATCATTGTATTTCAATTTTTGTGTAGACTACATCATGTTCACCACCCAAACACTAATTACCATCCGTCACTGTACACATGTGCCCTATCACTCCTTTCTCCCTCTTCCCTCCTCCCTTCCCTTCTAACCACCAATCTAATCTGTGTATCTATGTGTTTGTTTGTTTCTCATTGTTGTCGTTTTATCTTCTACTTACAAGTGGAATCATATGGTATTTGACTTCCTCCGTCTTCCTTATTTGGTTTAGCATAATACCTTCAAGGTCCATCTGTGTCATCACAAATGGCAAGATTTCATCCTTTTTATAGCTGCCTAGTATTCCGTTGTGTATATATACCACATCTTCTTTATCCATTCATCCGTTAATGGGCACTTAGGTTGTTTCCAAGTCTTGGCTATTGTGAATAACGCTGCAGTGAACATAGGGGTGTCTTGACCCCCTTCTAGGGGGTCTTACTCTAAGAAGTTATCCTACCTCCAGGGAAGAAAGAGCTCTTTCCATGCACTTCCCAAACATAACACACACATATCCCATTCATGACTGTTTTCCAAGGAGCATCTAAAACTTTGATATCCAAATCAGTGATATTCTAAGTAGCAGTCATCTTAAGATGTTATATATATTTTGCTATAGAGAGAGATAGGACAGCAATATGCTTCAACACATGTGGCCTCTGATCCCGACTACCTGGGTTCAAATCTTGGCTCTGCCATAGCAGCCTGTGTGCATTGGGTGAGTAACTTGACCTCTCTTTGCCTCACTTTTCTCATCTATAACGTGAGAATAACGATAATAGTGTGTACCTTAGAGGGTTGTTGGGAAGATACATCAGTTTATGCAGGTAAAGCACTTACCAGACATATGGTAAGAATGCAATAAATAGTTATTATTATTGTTGTCTCAGGGATGTTGCTGTTACTTAAAACACGCCTTTATGGCAGCGAGCGATTGTTAGCTATAGACTCACCTCGTTTATACAACTTGGCCCCCAAATGAATTTTTGCTGCCTCTGAAAACCTCAATCCAATGTCAGTGGGTCCACATGTGGCATCATGTTTGCCCATGAGGTCTGAGGACATTTCCAGAAGAGCCGTTCCAAAGGGTTTTGAATGATGATGACAGTATTGGAATTAGTGGTAGAATCTTATGTGAATATATGCTTTTCTAGTTCATTTGTTAAACAACAAAGCAAACCTCTGATTCTTGGATACCCCTTGTAAGTTGAATTTAATATTCGCACATGATTAATTGTTCTGAATGCATTCGATGAAGATTGGATTTCCCCCTGTAGTGAGAATCTTTATTATATATTTGTCATTTAAATACAGAGATTTTGCTAAATTTTATAATAAGGCAGAAAGTATTTTAAACATACATGTTGCTAAACAGTTTAGATTCTGTGTCTTTTCTGTTACTCTTTCTCCTGTTGTCTTGCTTGATGTGAAGAATATTCCTGGGCCTGGAGAGCCAGTCAGCGTTGGTTCCCTTATTGACTTTTATGCCAGGCATTGGGCTAGGTGTTGGGAATATAACGGTGAAATGACTTCTGAAACAGGAAAACATTTCATTTAATAAAAACACTGCATAGTTTACTTGGATGACAAGCTTCTTCAAGGCAGCATGCCCACGTCATATGTATTTGTGCAATTAAGTTATTTTTTAGTGCGTAAAAAAACAAGACAGACAGAATCATGCAAGCCTTTGTGATTTTATTTCTGCATGTAAAAAATGTGCCATGAGGGTGTTTTATGTACCTCCCTATGTCCCTTTAAGATCCTAGAGGCCTTAAGGAATTTCTGTTTCCAGCAGGAATTTGGGCTTGGGTTGAAGTGTAGAAGGGTGAGGGAAGGGCTGCGCCCCCCCGGAAGCTGAGACTTAGTACTTGGTACTCTGCATGGAGCTCAGACTTTCTGGCACCGGGCGAGTCCCTCTGTTTATGTAGCCCAGTTCACAGGTGAGCAGACAAGACTCTTTAATGTGGTAACAGCGAAGGAGACACTCTAATATGGTGAAAAGAGTATTTATGATGGGAGCCCATGGCTGGAAACAAACCAGGGTAATAACAAACCCAGCTGTGTTCACATGTATTTTCATAAGTTGATCAGGATTCAGAGCATGTGTGTGGAACCAAATCTTTCTTCTCTCATACATTCTCTAAAAACACTTTGTCCAGGAGGAAGCCTTACTTTTGGCTTAAGGATGGTGGAACAATGGATGTGGTTTATTTATGGGTCCATGATGTGAGGCCCACTCTTAGATTTGTTCATTTAACATGTATTTATTGAGCACTTGCTGTATCCTAGACACTGTAGTAGGGATTGGAGATACAGGGGTGAACAAGACAGAGATAGCCCCTGCATTCAATGAATTCACAGCTTGGCAGGGGAGACAGATAATAGAGAAGTAAACAAATATATCATGTGTTTTCAGATAGCAGTCAAGTCTTATAGAAAATAAAGTGGGGAAGAAGATAAGAGAGTGGTGGGATGATCAGGGAAGGCCTCTCTAAGGAGAAAGGAGAGAGAGAGTGTGTGGAGATGCAGGGAGAGTTCTGGGCAGAGGGCCCAGCAAGTGCACAGTGCTTGGGGTTGGAACAAAGTTGACATTTGAGAAACAGCAAGATGGTTATCTGGATGGTTACATGCCCAGGAGTTACCTGGGCAAATGGGTGGTTACTGTGCTTTTGTTTTACATTGTTTTGATTCCCATTGTTCTCTCAATGGAGGGAGAATCTGGATAAGTATCTGTAAAGTTTAGCTAGTGCTGTTTGCTATATACAGTCATGCGATGCTTAATGATGATACTTTCTATGAAATGTGTCATTAGGCAATTTTGTCATTGTGTGAACATCATAGAGTTTACTGAAGGGAAACAAAATTGGCCACCCCAAAATGTATCTCTTTAACATGAGGATTATTTTAGGCTGATTATTTTTAAGTAACAAAAGACTCAGAAAGTTTTTCTTGTCACCTCCCTTTAACTGCCTAAAAGAATTCAGATTAAAAAACCTGTCTCAGGAAGGGAGCTATCACCTTAGGATAACATGAACTAGGTGGTAGACAGGGAGGAACCTAGAGAAGCCTGTTTGTTGGCTCCCCTCTGTGTTCTTCTGTTTTTGTGTGGCCAAACACTTGTTTTCCAAACCTTTGCTTCCTTTCATCTACCTGTGAATTGCCTTTTTTCCCTTTGAAGTCCCTGACTCTCCCCATCCCCAACATCTTCTTTTGTCTTTGGCTGAGGATGGTATTGAAGGTGAGGGCTTTGGCCATTTTGGCCGGTTTCTTGGTTTTCCTAGGTTTCTCCCACGTATACATGTTATTAAACTTTTGTTTTTCTCTTGTTAATCTGTCTCATGTCAATTTAGTTCTTAGACCAGCTGGAGGAACCCAGAAAGGTAGAGGAAAATTTCTTCCTCCCCTACAGCACTTACACAAACCTAGATGGTATAGCGTACTACACACCTAGGCTATGTGCTACTAATCTTATGGGACCACTGTCATATATACAGTCGGATGTTGACTGAAATGTCCTTATGAGGCACATAACTGTATTTAGTACATTTAAATTATGTCTTGTTTTGAATCACTGCTTTTTAAAAATTGTCCATCTCTCAAACAGAGTCCACTAGAAGGGCTTATATATTCAAGGTCAGTTCTTGGACTTCAATTTCTGTATTTTCTAGCACTTCCTAAGCACGTCGCTCAGATGTGTTGATACAAATATGAGAGAAACAACTGCAGGTGGTGACTAAGCAAATTCTCATTGTTAGTCACTGAGAAATGGGAAACAAAATGGCAAGTCAAACAGGAGAGAAGACACTCCATGGGATGAGCTCCTCAGGTCTAGGGAGAGCCTGTGCTTCTCTCCAGCAGAGGTTGAGGAACTTGAAAGACATGACAGACATTTTGCTCAGTCTTAGCACTCCCAGCTTTGTTCCTCAGAGGCAGGCTGCAGTCGTTTGCGGCCAGATATGTGGAGAACGGGATCTGCTTTCAGCCCTGGTTCTCTTCTTCCAAACTGGGTCCACCTCAGCCAACACCAAGGCTATTTCTCATTATCCATCCTTTCAAAATGCCACCCCTCTGGCAGGTAACACCACCACCAGTTCATGTTTTTATTTATTTCTCTTAGGTTTCTGGGCTTACTTCACAAGCACAGTTTCCAAGGGTAGTTCGTCTTTATCTGGGACAACTGCATAATAAAATAGTGATCAAAATCAGTACCAATGGCATTTTGCCAAATCAGTTTTTAATCTTGCCATACTTTGTCTTTTCTCACTTAAAATGAGAACATCTGATGCACTTTTCATGGTATTTTCAGCATTAAATACCGCCTTTTAAAAAGATATGAACCAAAAATATCCTTTGTCCTTCTCTTCCAACTCTTTTCTTGAGGCTTTCGCCTCTTGGTTCCTTTTTGCTTGTAACCGCAAGTTGCCTTGTTTCTGCGAAGTCAGGTACAGCCTGTTGGCCTTTCTTCAAAACCAAAGCTGCTACTCTGGTTATAGGACCCTGCTACTGTGACTTGAATTCAAGCTTTCATTATAAACATCCCATTTTCATAAACTCGTTACTTATCAGTGATAGCTACCCAGTAGTTGAATCTTGAATTGTAAGATTTTTATTTCCAGTAACTTGAATAATTTGTATAATATAGATATGTTTCCAAAACATGTTTTTGGCATTGCAGAGATTTTTTTTTTTATTAAAAAGAAATTTATGAAAAATTTTCAAGTCTTCTAGATTATAACTTTTTTTTTTTTTGGTGAGGGAGCTTGGCCCTGGGCTAACATCTGTTGCCAGTCTTCCTCTTTTTACTTGAGAAAGATTGTCCCTGAGCTAACATCTGTGCCACTCTTCCTCTATTTTGTATGTGGGATGCTGCCACAGCATGGCTTGATGAGTGGTGCACAGGTCTGTTCCTGAGATCTGAACCCACGAACCCTGGGCCACCGAAGTGGAGTGCATGAACTTGACCACTATGCTGCTGGGCTGGCCTCCAGATTGTAACTTTTGGGATGCCAAATCTGAGAGTATTTTTGTGGGCAAGAGTCATAAATTCCTAACACTTTGCAGACATTTTTATAGCTCCTAGGTCAGCACTGTTTATATACAACAGTTAGTAAACGTATATTGAATGAATGAAACATCAACTATTTGTGATGATTGGGGGACTCTTCCGTTATTTGAATTCCTGATTGGAGATCCCAAAGAATGCTGATGAATGAATAAGTAAGTGTCAACCAGGCAGAAACTCTCTAATGGTTGTGTCATAAGGCTTTTGTCAAGAACTTGGGTGAAGGTGATAAAAAGCATGCTTATCAGATTTGCAGATGACAGGAGACTAGAAGGAATTGCACAGTCATTGGCTGACACAATCAAAATTTAGAAAGATAGCAATATTAAAATATGATGAAACAATCCCAGAATAACACATGGTTAAATAATAATGGTACATCCTTATGATGAAATACTGTGCAGCTATTACAAAGGATGTTTGAGCAGAGTAATTTCCTGGAGAAATGCTTATGATAGTGAAAAAAAAGTAGGCCATAAAACAATATGAAGAGGATGATCCTTTTATTTTTTCTCTTTTACACTCAAAGAACAAAGACAGTGTAAATGAATATACATCAAGAAGTTAATAGTGGCTACCTCTGAGTGATAGCATTAGATGTGATTTTTACTTTCTTGTACTTACTTGACTATATCTTCCAAATTTTCTTTTTTTAAGTAAAAATGAAAATGTTTTATAAAAATAATGGGCCAGTAATCACTGTTCTTGCTCTTGTGGTAAAAAACAATCAATTGCACGTGTCCAATGTAGTTTAATATTATTGCTTTACAATGTTATTATTAAAAGAGCACATCCGAGAATGGATACTAAAGCTCTGACCATTCTCTTTGGGAACAAATGACAGTGGGGTACATATTGCCAGTTCTTCCATTATGTTGTTAGGTGACCTCGGGTACATTGCTTAACTTCTCCAGGCCTCAGTTTCCCTGTGAAATCAGGAATTAAAATGATCTCTGAGACCTTCTGGTGGTGAACTGTATGATGTTTTGATTCTGTCCACCTGTGTCCTGACCTTATTTAGTTGTCTTTTGTTGGAGGATGTCTTCCTGCTGTACAGAAACCTCATGGGACTGTGTCTTCACAAGACTTAGAGTGTAAATGAGCAGAATTAAAATTGATCCTCATATATATTACCTCTAAAAGAAAGGGCATGAGGAGTCTATGGCCTTAAAGCAGGTTTTTTCTGTTGTGTTTGAATCTCAGGATGATGGGAGAGTGCCAAGGACTGGAAGGAAAATGTTTGGGTGAAAGAGAGCAAGATCATCCACATGTACCTGCCCCCAGTGAAGCACACTAAGGGAAGTGGTGTCTGAGTCAAAATGAGCAAACAACTGAACTGAATGGAGGCTAGAGATGGCAGAGCTCTGATTTTCGTTTTTTTGTTTGTCCCTGTAAAGAAAAAAATATTCTATCTTCCTTGTCTACGCACAGCACTCACACTTCTGGCCACCAAATGTGTTGGTTTTTTCCTATACCAAGCACTTCTGTGGCACTGGCTGGATGTCCTACAATTTAATGCAATTCTGACACTGTCCACCTGGAGTTAGCATCAGATCCCACAAGGTAAGAGATCAGTCCCGCAAGATGGCCCCCTTCAGAGGCCAGTCGCAAATCTGGGTTGTCACATGTGCTTCTGACCAACTGGCTGTAAACTGGAGAGTCCCATGACCTCTCCTCAGATTTGATTAATTTGCTAGAGTGGCTCACAGAACTCAGGAAAACAGTATACTTACTAGATTACTGGTTTATTTTAAAGAATATAACTCAGGAACAGCCAGATGGCAGAGATGCTTAGGGCAAGGTATGTGAGAGAGGCGGAGCTTCCATGCTCTCTGGGTGCACCACTCTCCCAGCACCTCCATGTGTTCACTAACCTGGAAAGTCTTCGAACTCTGTCTTTCTGGCTTTTTATAGAAGCTTCATTATGTAGGCATGGTTGATTAAATCATTGGCCATGATGATTAAGTCAATCTCCAGCCTCTTTCCCTTCCCCAGAGGTTGGGGTGTGGGACTGAAAGTTCCAACCCCTAATCACTTGGTTGGTTCCCCTGGCAACCAGCCCTCATCCTTAAGGACTTTCTGAAAGTCACCTCATTAACATAAACTCAGGTGTGGTTGAAAGGGGCTTGTTATGAATAACAAAAGATACCTTTATGGCTCTTATCACTTAGCAAATTCCAAGGGTTTTAGCTCAGTGCCAGAAACAGGGACTAATGCCAAATATATATTTATTATTATAAATCACAATATCACAGTCCCACCTCCCACCCCCATGGTTCGTGTGGCCTGGGAAATGACTTTTACTTCTCCTTCTAAGTATATTTTACTAAGAGGCCAGTGATTTCAAATTTTGCTATTTCTTGATTAATGTCTTATGGAGTTGAGAGGGGTCTTGGAGACTGGAATCCTTTCTTGAGCATCTCTGATGTGTCGTTTTTACCTCCTGAACTTGACCCTTCTAGTCAGGGGTGCATGCTGTGTCACAGGCTACTCTTTCCTCTGACAGGTTTGCTGTCACATTGCTCTGTATTCACACTGTTTCTAGTGCCCCCTAAAGTGGGTGTTCTGATGTGCACAGGATACTCCCAAGTCCAGATGTCTGATGGCATAGAGTACAATGATAGGTGACCTTGACCTGGGCTCCATGCTTGACAACACAGCCTGAAATTACATTAATCTTTTTAGCAACTTTCCCACCTTGGCATGGCCTACTTATTGCAAGCATCCTCTGTACCAGGTGTTGTCATAGTGTGACTTGACAGACATGGTCAATTTACAGAACATGAAAACTTCTAATTCTTTTCATAGGAACGGTTGCTAAGCAACATTTTCTCCCCAAAAAGTATTTTTTTGTTGTTATTTTAAATTTGTGTTTAGATTTTTAAAGAGTAATTATACAAATTCAGGACCTATTTTAATATCCATTTCACTTGTCTGTGATATTTCAGAAATGCATGCAAAGAACAGAAATCACAAATCTACTATGTGGGTTATATAAGTAATGAAAGAAAAATGTAGTGTGAGAGAAACCTAATGAAATTACATTGATATAAAAGTAGATGTGACATAGCAGCCTCTGTGAGTGCCCTTCTTTCATGAGGGCAGTACTGCCCTTCCCTGATGCAGTGGGAACCCCTGGGGAAAGGGCATGGGTGTCTTAACTGTAGCTTCAGATTTGTTTTTTGATGAACAAGTGGTAGTGATAATGATAATAGTAACAAATATAATATTATTAACTGCCATTCTATTATATATGTACCGTCAGTCAGACACTGTATTAAGCACTTCTTGTATAGCGTCTTGTTTAATCTTTACAGCAACCTTAAGAATCAGGTATTAGGGCTGGCCCCGTGGCTTAGCAGTTAAGTGCGCGCGCTCCGCTCTTGGCGGCCCGGGTTCGGATCCCAGGTGCGCACCAACGCACCGCTTGTCTGGCCATGCTGAGGCCGCGTCCCACATACAGCAACTAGAAGGATGTGCAACTATGACATACAACTATCTACTGGGGCTTTGGGGAAAAAAAAAGGAGGAGGATTGGCAATAGATGTTAGCTCAGAGCTGGTCTTACTCAGCAAAAAGAGGAGGATTAGCATGGATGTTAGCTCAGGGTTGATCGTCCTCACAAAAAAAAAAAAGAAGAACAAACAAACAAACAAAAAGAATCAGGTATTAAACCTATTTTATACATGAAAAAACTGAGACTCAAAGAGACAATGCAACACAGCTTGTTGATGGTAGAGGTGGAATTTGTACCCAAACCCATTGCCTTAACTAGTGTGGGGATCAGAATTGGCCACCTCGGAATATGTCTCTTTATCTTGATTATTTTCCAGAACAAAAGACTCTGAAAGAAACTTTGACCTCCCCCCGACTAACTACCTAAAAGAAATTTAAGGGAGAAGGCCTGTCCCCAGGACAGGCCATCACCATAGATAACTCTGGGTGTGGATAGACTGGGAGGGTCCTCGCAAAGCCCATTCTTACCAAAGTTCTGTTTACCAAACATTTGCTTTTCCATCTCCATGTGAATTGCCTTCCTCTCCTTTGAAGTCCCAAACCACTACCCCCAACACCCTCCTTTGTCTTTAGCTGAAGATGCTATTTAAGATGAGAGCCTCTGCCATTTTTGTGAGTTACCCAGTTTCCTGGGTTTCTCCCATGTATACACGTTATAAAGCTTTGTTGGATTTTCGCCTGTTATTCTGTCTCATGTCAATTTAATTCGTAGCCCAGTCAGAAGTACCCAGAGGGTGGAGGAAATCTCTTCCTCCCCTACAGTTTGGCGACTTGGATGGGATAAAAATTCACTGGCTGGACGCTCTTTGCTCCTGCATTGCTGCAGCTGAGAGATCCTGGACCTCTGACAAGAGCCTGCAGGAGGTTAGAGTTCTTACCATGTCAGTCTCCCGGATCTCTGCCTGCAGGGTCCAATGGAAGCGAGAATGGTGAGTTTTTTCCTTTTCTAAATTTAGATTAGCAGGAGAAAACATTGGTGAAGCTAGCTTCTTGGACTCAGTGACTCTAAGAAATTTGGTTGAGTACTCATGGGTTGTAGATCCTTTTCCTCCCAGAGATAGTATTTTTCCTTGTCTCTGTCTTTTTTTGTCGTTTGTCATAGACACAGGCATCTCTGTAAGCCTCTTGTCTGGGACTAGGTGCATGAGGTAAAAGCTATTGCTAAGGGCATCTTGGAAGCCAAAAAGGCAGCAAATTTGGTGGGCGCAGGCTGAGCAGTTTAAGAGCCACTAGGACACTCACCACCTCAACAAGTCTCACATGAAAGGATGAGTTGAGTCACAGAACGGGGTAGATGACACAGGTCCCCTTCAAGACATTCAAGAAAATGTCTGTGCAATAATGAGGTACTCTCTAAAAGCACACACAATCCCCAAGCCCACAGCACCTCCCTCCTAGGTATTATTCTGACTCCAAGAGACCCAAGGCTTAGCTAAAACTGTTAATGAGCATATCAGAGGAGGTTTTTTTATTTCGTCTTGTTCTGTGTCTTGAGAGCTTGGCTTTGTGACCTTGTTGGTCTCTGGCATCCAGAGGATATGTGTAGTGGCATGCATCTTGGCGGCCAGTTGAGTAGACTGGGGTTCCAGGACATACTCTCTTTGTCCCGCTGTGCCATCTCTCGGGAAATAAGGGGTCCCAGTTGCTTTCGTTAGGGTCTTTCTCATCTCAACCTTCATTGCTTGTTGTGCAACGATGGCCTTTGCTTTCTTAGGCTATTTTTGGGAGTGAATTTTTTTGGATCTCTTTTGGAGATGCCTCTTTCATCTATGGTTAAGCTTACTGGTGTGAGTCTCTGTTAACATCCTACTTGTCAGTGTGGCCAGACGATGGATTGTTTAAATTGGAAAAACTTCTAAATTGGGGAAAAAAAAATTTGTGAGAGCTCTGATCATAATTGTTTTATTGGTACCTATTAAAAGGCCAAATCAAAAAAAAAGGAAATACCAAAAAAAAAAAATTAATAATGACTAGCCTTAAGACCCTAACTCAGGTTACAGTTAAATTGAGAAAATGTAAAAGTGTAAGTGTTGATAAGATTACAAAGGTTGGAATGTTTGAGCTAATTTTATATAAAGAGATTATATCAACTTTGCCTGAGTATGTTTTAAAATGTCTGACTGAGGGGCCGGCCCCGTGGCTTAGCGGTTAAGTGCGCGCTCCGCTGCTGGCGGCCCGGGTTCGGATCCCGGGATCACACCGACGCGCCGCTTCTCCGGCCACGCTGAGGCCGCGTCCCACATACAGCAACTAGAAGGATGTGCAGCTATGACAGACAACTATCTACTGGGGCGTTGGGGGAAAAATAAATAAATAAAATCTTTAAAATGTCTGACTGGGAATGCTTCCCCTGTCCAAAATTATAAGACCAAAACCTATTTGATAAAGTCCTAATGAAAACTACGATTAGAGGTATAAGAATTGAGGAAATTCAGATGAAATTTTGTAGGAAAATTGATATATTCATGGGCTTTATGTGAAGTGATTGTATCTCCTTTTGCCTGATTGTATTATAGATTGTATTGTGGGGACAGACATTGTGTCTCACTGAGGAATGTTTCCCCTGCCTGATTGTAGGACAGCATGTGAATCTGCCCTTAAGACAATGGTAATTAAACTTACAAAAGGGAAGTCAGTAGGGTTGCCTGAGCCCACACTGTATGAGATAAAAGGTAGAGGCTGATATCAGGTGCTAATAAAAAGATAATAAAAGCTCCCCCCACCCCTGCAAGGTAAATTGGTCTAGGGTTAAATTGTACACTTAGAAAAAAAGGGCTTTTGTTAAATGCTTTGTACAGACTTTTAAAGGTGTGATACTTTGTCCTGAAGTTTTAGAATATACAAATCTTTGATTCACCTCTTAAGTTAAAAATTTCCCTGATATAAAAAAGCAATTGGAAAAAACGTAGGTGGAAGGGTGTATCAACCTCTTCTGTCATTCAAAATGTAATCCAGTCCTTTGGGGAACTGGATGCAACTGTCTTTGTCTTACAGATCTCTGCAAAGCTGGAGATATGGCTCTAGAAAGCAGTTCAAAGTTCATTTGCCAATCCCAGCCTCCCCTGTTCCTCAAAATGCTCCTAGATATTGAGACAAAAGATTGAGACATTGGAAACAGACAAGGCAAATATGCCCCAGAAACTCCATCTTGAAGAAAACTTGACTGCTTTCTCTATGCGTTTATGATTTAAATTTTCTGCTCCCATCTTCTCTAGGATCTAAGAGCCATTCTTTAAAATGCAACTGTTTCTCAGAAACTAGTGAGTTTTGTATTGCACCTGATAATAATTTAACGTCTCTGTCTGTGTCTATCTGTGTGTTTGTTTGTCTATTTGTATGTTATATATGTGTGATATTTTACCTCCAGATAGTATAGCCAAAATTAAGAGCTCTGTTTTATTGACATAAAGTAAGCGCTTACATGTCTTTCAAGTTAACCTGATATGAAATAATCTTTTGTAAATGAAAGCTTGTTTAAGTTTGTTGGTTTGATTAAAATAGGCATGTCCTCAGAGTCATCAGCATTGGATGTGATGCAGACCTGCAGCCTGGGTTTACTAGTGAAAGAAGCTCATGTTATCCCTGTTACAAATTCATCAGCAAAATAATAAGTTAGAATGATGGTTAGTTTTGTCTAATGTCTCATGAAGTTTTTGTGGGTAATCTAAACACAATTGTTGGGAACAAATGATTTAGATGTAAATAAGAGTTTAAACTTTTAGCAATAATTATATTTTATGACATGTATTTGAAATAGCTTCAAATCTCTTTGGTAACTTGAAACTTTGACATTTTGCTAGGTTAAATTAAAGGATAAAAATTCATTGAGTATTTAGATCATTTTCAAAGAAGATATTAGACATTAATTACTAAATATAAGTTTATCTACTTTTGGCTTCTTATTACAGAAAAACTAAAAGGTGTTTTGGGTCTATTGATACACGTCTTGTATTTTATTAAAAGGAGATTGTACTATAAAGTAACATGTTTCCAGAAATTATAAAAAGTGTTTTTAAATTTTTCAAGCCACAAAATGCTAATGTAAAAGAAAGTTTATAATTGCTTACCTGGTTTTTACTTAAAAATTAAGGTTTCTAAGGGTTAAAAATTCTAATATGTGATTAAAGCTACTAAAAAATAAGGAAAATATGTTTGTATTCAAAGAAAGTGAGATATGTTTTCAGTAAAGAAGGTATAAATAATGGAAATATTTTGTTTGGTTAAGAAAGGTAAACTTGTCCTAAAGTACTAGAAGGGAAGAAAGAAGGCATGGGACAAAGTCTGAATGTAAAAGAAAGTTATAAAATGTTTGTGGAAGAGGAATTCTGAAAAAAGAGCTTTGTGCATGGTCAAGTTGGATGAGATTAAAGTGAATCTAATTAAGTAAATAAGTTTTAATATCAAAAGTAAGGTAGTACAAAATTAGAATTTGTTTTTTTTCCCCTCTCTTAAAAGGATAATTTTCTTGAACTTTTAGTCCATTCTTGGTAAAGAGATTATGAAAGGTTTTTCTTTCAGTAGTCTACCAGAAGGGTAGGAATTTTGTGTTTTATCAAAATAACTTTCCTGTATTGTTTTCATCAGGTCTATACTCATAGGTGCTAAGGTTTTTCCTACAGCTATTTATCTTCTTCATTCACCCGGAAATCTTTAATTGTCACTATGGTTAAATGGATAACTAAGCATGGTTTCATAGGGACCTGTGATATTGTGTGGGTAAATGTTACTGATGTAAGTGTTCTAAAAATTATATAACATTCCTAGAATTCTGATCTGTCCTGGTTATCAATCATAATTCTAGTTATTATGTAAGTGTTGTATGTCACAGAAATAACCAAGTTTCTTTGTCAGTTGTCATTTTTAAGTCTTTTGGTGTTTATACACAGTTATTGTTTTACTCTGATGCTTTTGCAAATGTTTTCATCTTCAGAGAGATTCATGGAAAGGACTCTGACATTTACTCTGGAATACAGGTTTCTGACAAACTTTCAGATTATAAAACTGAACTGGGTTAGAAATTACAGAACTCTCACGGAGAAACTGATGGCCCCATAAAACTTCTAACAGAAGATTAAGATCAAAAATCAGTTACACAGGATTGTATGAAGTGATGAGGATGATTATAATTTTTAGGACTTTTTGTTTAAAATATTGCTGATTTTTAAAATAAATATTTTTTTTTTCAGATTTAAGAAAAACTTTTTCTCTTTTAAGCTAACTATGACTTATGACAATTTGGTAAATTATACTGTTGTAAACAGAATTGAAACATTTATCTTTTTCTCTCTACCTGATTCCTCCAGAATTTGGAAACTCTTAGTAAGTAAATATTCTTATTTCATGGCAATATAGTTATTTGCATAAGTTCAATAAGAATCTGTTCTCCTTAGAACAGGACACAATTGGAAACATTGGTTATCTTGCCAAAGCTTTGACTGGATTGTCATATTTGAGAGAAACATGCATAGACTCAGATAGGACCAGACAGCTTTTGAGAGACAAAGATTGGACTTTATACAATAAAGGCACTTGGAAATATTGACCTGGTACCTTGTTTACAGCATTTCCAGCAACTTTACTGAGTAAGTAAGGAAGATCACTTATCTGGCAGGTGCCTGGAACCTCAGTATTTTGGGAAACCTCAAAAGAAGAGAGGAATTCACCCAAATCTGTAGATATTGCAGGCAAAGCATGATGACAAAGCCCTTGGCTTGGCTTTCCTGGACTTGAGAGGCCTTTAAAGTTCTATCTGAGATTCCTCATAAAAAGTTCCAGCAGAGCAGATTTAAAAGAGCCAATATGATCAGTTGCTTTTCTTGCTGTACTTATGTAAATAATTGGGCCAAATTTATTGAAAGTAGACTTATTTTACAAACTAGTTAGTCTTAATTTGGCTATCTTTGGTAAAAATGAGGATGATTTTAGAGAGAAAAAGTATTTCAGTAAAAACTATAATGCGCATTTGCGGATATTAGGTCCTAGTTCTGTTAATTGTCTTGGAGGTTTTTGTTTTCTACTTGTAAACTGGACTGGATCCTGAATTCTTCTAGTCTCCTGAAATATCTGGCTGCAAATCTCCAAACTAACGTTTTCAATTTTTTCCATCATTTTTATTTGAAATTATTGAGAACTGAAACCACCCTTTTCCTGAAGCCCTGCAAGTTGAAATTGAACAACTTGATATAAACTTTGTACAGATCACCAGGATAGCCTGCCTGTTGCTGTGTAAGCCACTCAGAAGGATGCCTGAATACCCGCTGACATCATCAGAGACATTTTAAGCTACAAAAGATGCTTCAACCATGACATCTAGCAATCTTCTTGACTGGCTATTCCCTGGACTCAGAAACTGGCCTAATTTTGGGAACCCACCTGCATCACCACCTCTTGAAATGAATTTAATTGGACTGATCTATTATCAGGACTAAGAAACATGTTCAGTGAGATGGAACAATCTACCAGCTCAGCTTCTGGACTGTGAAACTTTTTTAAATTTCAGAAGGACTGTGAAACTTCTTAAAGTTTCAAAGGTGGGACTGTGGGGGATCAGAATTGGCCACCTCAAAATATATCTCTTTACCTTGATTATTTTCAAGAACAAAAGACTCTGAAAGAAACTTTGACCTCCCCCTACTAACTGCCTAAAAGAAATTTAAGATAGAAGGCCTGTCTCCAGGACAGGCCATCACCATAGATAACTCTGAGTGTCGGTAGACTAGGAGCGTCCTTGCAAAGCCCATTCTTACCAAATTGAGGTTTGGTAAATGTTTACCAAACATTTGCTTTTCCATTTCCATGTGAATTGCCTTCCTCTCCTTTGAAGTCCCAAACCACTACCCACAACACCCTCCTTTGTCTTTAGCTGAAGATGCTATTTAAGATGAGAGCCCCCACCATTTTGGCGAGCTACCCAGTTTCCTGGGTTTTTCCCATGTATGCGTGTTATAAAGCTTTGTTTGATTTTCTCCTGTTATTCTGTCTCTTGTCAATTTAATTCATAGCCCAGCCAGAAGGACCTGGAGGGTAGAGGAAATCTCTTCCTCCACTACACTAGTATATATGATCTTCTTAAGGTACCTTGTTGAGAATGGAGACTATAAAACTAACAAGTTCATCACCTCCTCTTTAAATAAAGACAACACTCTCACAATAATTTGATCTCAGCCACAAGTCTTTTTTTCTATCTCATATGTCAGTACCATGGGCACAAAAATTATTTTAATGAGAAAAATTTTGATGTGTGGATATGTGACCGTTTTCACCATTCAGAGCACTTCCACTGTTGACTTGTTCCGGTACACATGGGCACTCTGCCCCTCACTGACTTGGAAGGTGTGTAGTGGTGCTGGGAATGTGCATGAGCACCAACAGGCTCCTGGACCCTTTCCTGTGCACATCTCATTTTCTTTCCTCTAAAGCAGACGGTTTGCTTCATTATGAAAGATGGTTCCTCCCTAAATTCTTTTCTTTAGAGTAAGTAAAGGTTTTGTGATGATTCTTACTATGCAACTTTCAAATCACCAATTTCACATTTCTTTATGGTGGCTGATAAAGTCACCTGTAGTTTTGCAGCGTATTTCATTCTGTGGTCTAACAGAGCCAGGCACCATGACAGGCGCCCCTCATCAGAGTGATGTGCCTGGGACTTCCAGACATATCCACCATGGATTCTTACTAACCAGCCCCCCCGACTGATGACACCTGGTGAATTTCCAACCTCTAAGTGACCTTGGCAGCTTCCAACTGGTAAGGATCACGTGCCTCTATTGGGAAAGTCGTGCTGAGGTACTATGGGCTTGTTTTTGCAAGTCGCTTAACTTCCTGAAATGACAGTGACCTGTAAACAAGAGCTGTGGACCCATATTTATTAAGATCATGGATTGGAAGAATTAACATAGTTAAAATGTCCATATTACCTAAATCAATCTACAGATTAAATGCGATTCCAATCAGAATCCCAAAGACATTTTTCATGGAAATAGAACAAAGAGTGGTTAAATTTATATGGAGCAATGAAAGACCCTGAATAGCCAAATCAAGCCTGAGAAAAAGGAACAAAGCTGGAGGTATCACACTCTCATTTCAGAATACACCATAAGCTATAGTAATCCACACAGCATGATACTGGCAGAAAAACAGCGACATAGATTGATGGAACAGAATCCAGAGCCCAGAAATAAACCCACACATCTATGGGCAGCTAATTTTTTTTTTTTTTTTTTTTTTTTTTTTTTTTTTTTTTTTTTTTTTTTACATTTTTATTGATATTTTAATGGTTTCTAACATTGTGAGATTTTGGGTTGTACATTTTTGTTTGTCCTTCACCCCATATATGACTCCCTTCACCCCTTGTGCCCACCCCCCACCCCCCACCCCCACTTCCCGGGTAACCACAGTCCAGTTTTCTCTGTCCATGTGTTGGTTTATATTCCACATATGAGTGAGATCATACAGTGTTTGTCTTTCTCTTTCTGGCTTATTTCACTTAACATAATACGCTCCAGGCCCATCCATGTTGTTGCAAATGGGACGATTTTGTCTTTTTTTATGGCTGAGTAGTATTCCATTGTATATATATACCACATTTTCTTAATCCAATCGTCAGTCGAGGGACACTTAGGTTGCTTCCACTTCTTGGCTATGGTGAATAATGCTGCAATGAACATAGGGGTGCATAAGCCTCTTTGGATTGTTGATTTCAGGTGCGTTGGATAGATTCCCAGTAGTGGGATGGCTGGATCATAGGGCATCTCTATTTTTAATTCTTTGAGGAATCTCCATACCGTTTTCCATAGAGGCTGCACCAATTTGCATTCCCACCAGCTGTGTATGAGGGTTCCTGTTTCTCCACATCCTCTCCAACATTTGTTGTTTTTTGTCTTGGTGATTATAGCCATTCTAACGGGCGTGAGGTGGTATCTTAGTGTTGTTTTGATTTGCATTTCCCTGATGATTAGTGATGTTGAGCATCTTTTCATGTGCCTGTTGGCCATCTGTATATCTTCCTTGGAGAAGTGTCTGTTCATTTCCTCTGCCCATTTTTTGATCGGGTTGTTTGTTTTTTTGTTGTTCAATTGTGTGAGTTCTTTATATATTATGGAGATCAACCCCTTGTCAGATGTATGTTTTGCAAATATTCTCTCCCAGCTGGTTGGTTGTTTGTTCATCTTGATTCTGATTTCATTTGTCTTATAAAAGCTCTTTAGTCTGATAAAGTCCCACTTGTTTATTTTTTCTTTAGTTTCCCTAGTCTGGGTAGGCATGTCATCCGAAAAGATTCCTTTAAACCCAATGTCAAATAGTGTGTTGCCTATATTTTCTTCTATGAGTTTTATAGTTTCAGGTCTCACCTTCAGGTCTTTGATCCATTTTGAGTTAATTTTTGTGTATGGCGATAGCACATGGTCCACTTTCATTCTTTTGCATGTGGATGTCCAGTTTTCCCAACACCATTTATTGAAGAGACTTTCCTTTCTCCATTGCATGTCCTTAGCACCTTTGTCGAAAATTAGCTGTCCGTATATGTGTGGTTTTATTTCTGGGCTTTCAATTCTGTTCCATTGATCTGTGTGTCTGTTTTTGTACCAGTACCATGCTGTTTTGATTACTATTGCTTTGTAGTATGTTTTGAAGTCAGGAATTGTGATGCCTCCTGCTTTGTTCTTTTTCTTTAGGATTTCTTTAGCTATTCGGGGTCTTTTGTTGCCCCATATAAATTTTAGTATTCTTTTTTCTATTTCTGTGAAGAATGTCATTGGGATTCTGATTGGGATTGCATTGAATCTGTAGATTGCTTTAGGTAATATAGACATTTTAACTATGTTTATTCTTCCAATCCACGTGCATGGGATATCTTTCCATTTCTTTATGTCATCGTGGATTTCCCTCAATAATGTCTTGTAGTTCTCATTGTATAGGTCCTTCACCTCCTTGGTAAGATTTATTCCTAGGTATTTTATTCTTTTTGATGCAATTGTAAATGGTATTATCTTTTTGAGCTCTCTTTCTGTTAGTTCATTATTAGCATATAGAAATGCAACTGATTTTTGTAGATTGATTTTGTACCCTGCAACTTTGCTGTAGTTGTTGATTGTTTCTAACAGTTTTCCAACAGATTCTTTAGGGTTTTCTATATATACAATCATGTCATCTGCAAATAGTGAGAGTTTCACTTCTTCGTTACCTATTTGGATTCCTTTTATTCCTTTTTCTTGCCTAATTGCTCTGGCCAAAACCTCCAGTACTATGTTGAACAGGAGTGGTGAGAGTGGGCAGCCCTGCCTCGTTCCTGTTCTCAGAGGAATGGCTTTCAGTCTTTCCCCGTTGAGTATGATGTTAGCTGTGGGTTTGTCATATATGGCCTTTATTATGTTGAGGTACTTTCCTTCTATTCCCATTTTATTGAGAGTTTTTATCATAAATGGATGTTGTATCTTGTCAAATGCCTTCTCTGCGTCTATTGAGACGATCATGTGGTTTTTATTCTTTGTTTTGTTGATGTGATGTATCACGTTGATTGATTTGCGGATGTTGAACCATCCCTGCGTCTCTGGTATAAATCCCACTTGATCATGGTGTATGATCTTTTTAATATATTGTTGTATTCGGTTTGCCAATATTTTGTTGAGGATTTTTGCATCAATGTTCATCAGCGATATTGGCCTGTAATTTTCTTTCTTTGTATTGTCTTTGTCTGGTTTCGGTATCAGGGTGATGTTGGCCTCGTAGAATGATTCAGGAAGTGTTCCATCTTCCTCTATTTTTTGGAATAGTTTGAGGAGGATGGGTATTAAATCTTCTTTGAATGTTTGGTAAAATTCACTGGAGAAGCCATCTGGTCCTGGACTTTTATTTTTTGGGAGGTTTTTGATTACTATTTCAATCTCTTTACTTGTGATTGGTCTATTCAGATTCTCCATTTCTTCTTGGTTCAATTTTGGGAGGTTGTATAAGTCTAAGAATTTATCCATTTCTTCTAGATTGTCCAATTTGTTAGCATATAATTTCTCATAGTATTCTCTTATAATCCTCTGTATTTCCATGGTATCCGTTGTAATTTCTCCTCTTTCATTTCTAATTTTATTTACTTGAGCCTTTTCTCTTTTTTTCTTAGTTAGCCTGGCTAAGGGTTTGTCTATTTTGTTTATCTTCTCGAAGAACCAACTCTTTGTTTCATTAATCCTTTCTACTGTTTTTTTGGTCTCAATATCATTTATTTCTGCTCTGATTTTTATTATTTCTCTCCTTCTGCTGGCTTTGGGCTTTGTTTGTTCTTCTTTTTCTAGTTCTGTTAGGTGTAATTTAAGGTTGCCTATTAGGGCTTTTTCTTGTTTGTTAAGGTGGGCTTGTATCGCTATGAGTTTCCCTCTCAGGACCGCTTTTGCTGCGTCTATGGGCAGCTAATTTTTGACAAAGGAGCCGAGAACATACAATGCAGAAAGGAAAGTCTTCAGCAAATGGTGTTGGGAAAACTGGACAGCCACGTGCGAAAGAGTGAAAGTATACCATTGTCTTACACCATACACAGAAATTAACTCAAAATGGATTAAAGACTTGAATGTAAGACCTGAAACCGTAAAACTCCTAGAAGAAAACGTAGGCAGTATGCTCTTTGACGTTGGTCTTAGCAGTATCTTTTTGAATAGCATGTCTCCCCAGGCAAGGGAAACAAAAGAAAAAATAAACAAATGGGATTATAGCAAGCTAAAAACCTTCTGCACAGCAAAGGAAACCATCAAGAAAACGAGAAGACAACCTAAGAATTGAGAGAAGATATTTGGAAATCATATATCTGATAAGGGGTTAATATCTGAAATATATGAAGAACTCATATAACTCAACAACAACAATAAAAAACCCATTAAAAATGGACAAAGGATCTGAACAGACATTTTTCCAAAGAAGATATATAGATGGCCAACAGGCGCATGAAAAGATGGTCAACATCACTTTTTATTAGGGAAATGCAGATCAAAACTATGTGAGATATCACCTCACACCTATCAGAATGGCTATTATTAAAAAGACAAGAAATAACCAGTGTTGGAGAGGATGTGGAGAAAAGGGAACCCTGATACACTGCTGGTGGGAGTGCAAACTGGTGCAGCCACTATGGGAAACAGTGTGGAGATTAAGAATAGAACCACCATGTGACCCAGCTTTTCCACTTCTGGGTATTTATCCAAAGAACAGGAAAACACTAATTTGAAAAGATATATGCACCCCTATGTTCATTGCAGCATTGTTTACAATAGCCAAGACTTGGAAACAACCTAAGTGCCCATCAACTGATGAATGGATAAAAAAGATGTAGTATATACACTGGGATACTACTCAGCTGTAAAAAAAGATGAAATCTTGCCATTTGTGACAACATGGATAGACCTTGAGGGTATTATCCTAAGTGAAATAAATCAGATGGAGAAAGCCAAATACCATGTGATTTTACTCATGTAGGAGATAAAAACAACAACAAACAAACACAGAGATACAGAGATTAGATTGGTGGATAGAGGGGAAGGGAAGAAGATGAGGGAAGGTGAAAGTTGTAAAAGGGCACATGTGTATGATGATGGATGGTAATAATCAGTGTTTGGGTGGTGAATATGGTGTAGTGTACACAGAAATTGAAATCTAATAATGTACACCTGTAATTTATATAATGTTATAAACCAATATTACCTCAACAAAAAAAAAGATGCAGTATATATATGTATACATACATTTATATATAATGGAACACTACTCAACCATAAAAAAGATGAAATCTAGGGGGCGGGCCCCATGGCCTAGTGGTTAAGTTCAGTATGCTCCACTTTGGTGGCCTGGGTTCGGTTCCCAGGTGCGGACCTACACCACTGGTCGGTGGCCATGCTCTGGCAGCGACCCACATACAAAATAGAACAAGATTGGCACAGATGTTAGCTCAGGGCAAATCTTCCTCAAGGAAAAAGAAGAAGATTGGGAACAGATGTTAACTCAGGGGTAAATCTTCCTTAGCAAAAAAAAAGATGACATCTTGCCATTTGCGACAACATAGATAGACCTTAAGGATATTATGCTGAGCGAAATAAGTCAGACAGAGAAAGACAATTATCTCTCACCCACATACAGCTTTGCTCATATGTGGAAGATGAACAAACGAACACGTAGGTATGGAGAGCAGATTGGCGATTACCAGAAGGGAAGGGAGTGGGAGGAGGGCAAATGGGTTAAAGGGGCACATGCGTAAGGTGACAGATGGCAACTAGACTTTTGGTGGTGAACACGATGCAGTCTATTCAGAAGTCGAAACATAATGATGTACACCTGAAATTTATATAATGTTATAAACCAATGTGACCTCAGTAAAAAAAAAAAAAAAAAAAAAAAAAGGAAGTGACACGAGCAATGCTACCTAAGCATTTTCTTTGTTACAGGGAAGATGGAGGGTCTGGCATCATGCAGGACCAAGGCAGGATGATACATTAAGGAGGATGCTGTGTCCTTTTTGTCCCATACACGTCATGGAACAAATGATGGTTTTGCTTACTGGGGAGCATGCTTCCCTGTTGTACTGAACCTGCCTGCTCCAGAATTCCCAGACATGCTTACTCATTCATCCTGACCCTGTATGAGTAAACTGGAGTGGGGCTGGGGCAGGCCGGAGTGGAACACAGAACCAGCCACATAGCATACAGTTTCTCACGGCCCTAGGGCCAACTCACACTGGCAGCATCTTGTCCCTGCTTGCCCATGGGACTTTCAGTATAGTGGTCCTCCCGTGTGCTCGCAGAGAGGACACTGAGGGAGCTGTCCAGGGGCTTCCACATGCTTACAGAGTGAAGTGTGTGTCCTCTAGAGGCCAACTGTCTGTGAGGTGAAATGCGATTGTCAGAGTGCTAATGTTCGAGTGGTGTGGCAATACGAGGTGGATTTGAGTCATTGAACTTTGGAGTCCGGACACTGATTCAGCAGTAAAATAAAATGACTGTTCATTAATGGCAGTTTAAGGCCAGGACTGTTGGCCTCTGCTCTTTCGTATGTTCCATAAATTTAACATGGTCTGACATACTGTGGAACAGAATAATAAACAAGGCACATGGTGGTATGGACTTTAAGATTTTCTTCTGATTGTTTTCCCTTTGCAGAGTGTTTTGGATAATCTGAGAGTAGGTGAGAGAGAGTGGAGAACTTGGTGGACTTTTTTATGCTTGTTTTAAATGCACATATTGTTGTGCATTACTCCTTGACATCACTCACTTAACTCTGGGTGCTTCATTCATAAAGGCCAATCTGAATGTGATTCCACAGCTTCTCAAATTTCCTTTTTTGTTAGAGACATACAAATAATTTAGCTTATAGGAAAATGCCGTTTTCCCCTCATCATATCAATTGATGAATTGAGGGATGGTGCGATTATCTTGAATAATGTTTACCCAGTATTTATAGAACTCCTACAGTGCTGAGGCATTGCATTAACACTGTGATTGGATGTAAAGATGAATAAGACAAGGTGTCTTCCCTCCAGTCACTTTCATATGTAACCTGACTCTTCTGATCTGTACCAAGGTTGCTGGAGGGAGGAGCTGTGCCAGTGCTCTCTGTTCAAGGTTTTGACTGGATATGGCCGTTCAGAGCTCAGAGGACCACTCTCTGGCCAAATGATAGGATTGCGTCTGGCCACTGCCCAAGAAGGGTACCCTGAGCATGGACAAGGCTGCCTGTCTGTGCCTCACAGACCTTTTCTTCACACCCTTATCATAGTTTCTAATGATATATTTATGTGTTTTTTTTTCTAGTGTCTGTCTCCCCAAGTTCCTGAAGGCAAGGACTATGTGTCATTGTACTAATTATTCTACCTCCAGCACTTAGCACAAAGTAGGTACTCAATAAATATTAAGTAAATAAGTGAATGAATGAATTTTTCTGGAGGTAATTTGGCAGTGTATATGATAACATACAGCCATTAAAAATGATGCTGGAAAGACATTTTTAGTAACATAGAAAATATTTAAGAAACCATAATTAGTCGATTTGAAGCGTATCTCCTCTCTCTTCACCATTGCCACATCTCCAAAACTGGGATATGATCACATCTTACAATTAAGGTTGCTTGTCTTTTTCTTTCTTATTGGCACATAAAATAGTGTCTTACAATTACTGTCACTTTTGACTCAATTAAATATAGCATATTAAGAGAAATAGAGAAGGTAAAGTATAGCCCATTTTAAATTAAAAAAAAAAAATACACGCAAAGAAAAAGATGGCCAGTAGAAGGTACACAACTTATTAACAGTGATTTCTTCTGGTTCATGAAGTTAGGATGCATTTTTTTCTTTTTTCTTTTAACCTCCTTTTTCTCATTTTCTTTTTCTTTCTTCTCATTCTCTTCCTTCTTCTTTTGTTTTTAGTTTGTCCAGGTTTTCTAAGTTTTTTGCTGTGGATATGAACTACTTTTTTGAGCAATGGAAATTAGCTTAAAATTACTTTACAGCAAGTGATTATTATATTCGTTTTTGTGTGCACAGAGCAAAGATCTCTGAGAATGCTGAGTTCAGAGTTGTTGTGCGGTTTTGTCTTTGTCTCATAGTCCCACCCTAACCCTCCAAATAGGTTTGCCCTCAATAAGCTCAGTTCTGCCTGTTTCCAGCTTTACCTTTGTTACATGAAATAATTATAACATTTTCTTTCACTAGGGAGGTAACTGGGCCGCCTTCATAATGCAGAGAAGACATGCCCCCTAGTACTGAGTGATTGAGTAGAGCCCAGGAGGGGAAGGCCATTGCCTTTGCTCCTCAGAGAAGGGGAAGGTGTATGGGGTTCTTCTGGGGATCCTGTTTAAAATGCTTAATTGCCCTCTGGGGAGTCTGTCCTTGACTATAGGTGATTCTACACTGTACCATTTGTGGTTACCATGCCTATGGATTATTAAGTAACCTTCCCTCTTATTTATTGCTAATACACATAGGAAGACTTTAAGCTACTGATAGGTCAAACTATTAACCTTTTATATCTCATGTGGAACTTATATTCTTAAAACTCTCTATCTGCAACCTGTA
The DNA here is from genome assembly GCF_020826845.1 of Diceros bicornis minor. Classification (NCBI taxonomy): domain Eukaryota; kingdom Metazoa; phylum Chordata; class Mammalia; order Perissodactyla; family Rhinocerotidae; genus Diceros; species Diceros bicornis. The sequence continues at coordinate 10,103,624 of NC_080755.1, read as the reverse complement.
TTTTATCATTTAGTACTAGAACATATGCAAGTTTTGCATTACATATTGCAACATGAGCGTTCCCTAGATTAATTATTCTTAATGTAGAATGTTTCATTCTTGCATTAGGGACAGTTCACAAGAATAAAAAGCATTATGGAAGAGAAGGAAAAACTCTCTCTTACAGAAGAATTCCAGTTAATACGTGTAGAAGAAATGAGGAAAATAGAAATTCAACATTAGAGTACCATAATCGTAATTGCTATAGGTATGATCTATTAATAGGTGCTAAAATTAGTCAGTGAAAGTTAAGGAGAAACAGGATATTTGAATAGTCTTAATCTCCCCTAAGATAAATATTACTAATTACAAAGAGAAAATAATAACTTTATAGCGAAAAAAGCTGGCTCAAGGTCAACATCAGCAGTGATAAACATATCCATATTTTGTATCCTTGGATATGATGCAGTGAGCAGGGAACATCACCTCTGTGGTATGCTTCCCTGTAATGCATAATCTTAGTCTAATCATAATAAAACATCACACAAACCAAATTGAAGAACATTCTACAAAATACCTGACCAGTACTTTTCGAAAGTGTCGGGGTCCTGAAAGACAAGGAAAGGTTGAGAACCTATCACGGAGGAGAATAAGCAGACAGGACAACTAAATGCAACCTGGGCTCCTATGTTGGATCCTAGAACAGAAAAAAGAACATTATTGAGAAAAACTGGTGAAATCCAAATAACGTCTGTAGTTAATAGTATTATACCAATATTACTTTCTTGCTTTTGATAATTTTCCTATAGTTGTCAGATTATAACACTAAAGGAAGTGGGGTTAAGGGTGTACAGGAAGTCTGTAGTATTTTTGCATCTCTTCTGTAAGTCCAAAATTATCTCAAAATAAGAAGTTAAAAAAATCCATTATAGATATATATACTCTTTTAATTAACACACAATTTTGCTATTGTTTATGTAGTCATGCTTGATCTCATCTGCATTAATGGATGAAAACATAGCATATAGGGAGTCCAAAATTACAGATATTGGTTTACTTTGGATTTTGAAATACACTGTATGTAAATTTTTTTCCCTTCCTCAGATTTGGCTTGTGATGAGCCTAACACAATATGAGGTGAGGGGGCCGGCCTGGTGGCGTAACCGTTAAGTTCACATGCTCCACTTTGGCAGCCCAGGGTTCACAGGTTCGGATCCCCGGCGTGGACCTACGCACCGCTTATCAAGCCGTGCTGTGGCAGCGTCCTGTATAAAGTAGAGGAAGATGGGCACACATATTAGCCCTGGGCCAATCTTCCTCAGCAAAAAGAGGAGGATTGGCAACAGTTGTTAGCTCAGGGCTAATCTTCCTCGCACGCATACAAAAAAAGATATGAGGTGAGACCAGACAGGTTGGATGCCTAGAAAAATTCATAAAACTGATAAGCCATTTTATGGGAAACTTGAAAGCTGTATTTCTAAAAGGTTAGCTTGAGTTAGTGGATGATTTTTTGCTAGTAGGAAGCAGAGATTCAGCACAAATGAGCGGATGGATTTTGAGTGCAGCGTCTCCACTCCTCCAGTTAGACGTCTATGAGGTGCATGGCCACTGTAGAAGGAGACAGTTAGTTATTATGATAAACAAATCTATGTAGATTCCTCAAAAGCAGAATCATCTTTTTTAGTCCCAGTATCTCGTAGTTTTGCCATATTAGGTGCTCAATAAATATTTGAGGAACGTGATTGCTATAAACTAGCATGTTACTACTTCCAGGTAAAATATTTAAATTTTTTTATAGGGACCTCCTGAAAACACAATGGCTTCATATAAAAGAACAGGTATTTAAGGTACTGTTGTAAGCCAGTAAATAGGGCGTCTTTGTTGAAATTGACATTACGAGTCTCTACCCAGTAGTCTGCACCGAGTTCTTAAGTTGGTATTTGCTCAAGGTAGCTCCCTAACTCCTTGACAGCAGTCAGCTCAGCGACTTTGCCTCAGTTGCTGCACTATCTGCCTCTTCTCCACACCTCCCCTCCATGCTGGCCCCGTCGCACAGCCTGCTGTTTCCAGGGCATGATGTATTCTTTATGCTCAGCCTCTGCTCAGTGGTATCCTGCCGTGAGAGCATTCTCACTTTTCTTCTCTCTCTGGGAAATTCCTGTTCATCTTCACGACTTAAGTCAACAAGTATTTCCTCTGTGAAGTCTTTTCTGACTGCAGGACTTTGTATTTCTCTGTTATAGCATTTGCTGTAGTGTTTCTGTTTGAATGAATTCAGTTCATTCATTCATTTACTCACCCATTCGTCTGATTGCCTATTATGGGCTGGGTACTTGAGGAACTGGAGAGACAGCAGTGAAAGGACACACAAGGTGCCTGATTTTATGGGCCTCCATTTTAGCAGGGCAGGCAGACTTAGCTAATTAGGTAATTATGGTTGTGAGAAGATGATTTATTTACACCTTTAGATTATGAATTCTTTGAGGGCGTGGATTTTGTCTTCCTTGTTTTTGTAACCCTGGTGTGTAGAATAGCAACCTGGCAGCTAGTAGGTGCTCATTAAATGCACAAATGAAGTGAGCACTTAATGTGCTGATTTGCACATGATATATAGTTGATCACTGTACTCTCAGCAGCCTCTCAGATTTTTATCATATATGAACTGAGCTAATCAAAGGAAGACTGTTACTGATTCTTCTCCTCAACTTCCAGGAAGTGCTGCTTCTTTCTTCTGGCACATGGTGAAGGTGGCATATGTGACAGTGCAGAATGAAAGCAACAGAAACCAGCAGAAGGGGCTCCTTTTGACCCTTCTATCTCACGCCAGTAGCTCCATGTGAAACCCAGGATGGTGCATTGGGTTGTTGGAGCTAAGGTCACATGACTGCACCCTGGCTGCAAGTGAGGCCGGAACCCTGGGCTGTATTTGTATTTACATTTTCTGTTGTGAAGGAGCTCCACTTCCCACAGGACCTATAAAGTAGGGAATTCCCTAAATAAAAAGTTTCAGTGCTGGGCAGGAAAAGAGAATTGTGAATGTCTGCCACTCACTGAAATGCAATTGGTTGACTTTTCATAAATTCCAGCTATTTTCTGTTTAAGCTGATAGAAAATTTGGACAAAGTAAATGAATGCTTATGCAGGAGTTTGTATCACAGTATATTTTAAATCTGTGTCAAGTTCTTTGAAAACTGAATTTCTCCTTTTAACCCTATCTCTAGTGTGAGCACTTGAGGCCTCAGGTCTGTGACCAGGTGCTTGTTGTAATTGTCCAAAAACAATATCTTTTACAGAAAATAGCATGGTAGAATGTGATTTGGGGAAAGCAATAGTGACTCTGTATGAGTACAGAAATTACGTCTTTAGAAATCAAGGAGTTCTAGTCAGTCATTCAGTCAGTCAGCAAATTTTACTGGATGTCCAGTGTTTATTGAGGTTGCTGTGTAATAATTTGCATTACTTAGTGAGTTTTTCCGAATAATTGTATATCTTCTTTATATAAAAGGATACAATTGGCACATGAAATCATTGCGGAAAACGATAGCTATAAAAGAGTGTTAGCATTTCTAGCCACATCCAAGTTTTGTTTCTTTGTGGCAATTAAATAAATGGATGACATTCTCTCTGGTGGTATTCTGGACATACTTTCTCAAACCATAGATGAACTGTATGGTCAGCCTTTGTTCTATAAATACCTATTAGAGGCCTACCTTTTGCCTAGTTTTGTGCTAGGCACAAAAGAAATACAAAGATGAACAAGTCAAAGTGCCTGCCCTTAGAAAGTGGGTCTCTTGGTTGAAGGGACAAACAGGTGGGCTTTGGAGCTAAGCAGACTTGAGAAACAGTCATTTCCTCCTTTTCTTGGAGCCTGTTGCATCCTTGTAGGATGGGATTATTGATACCTACCTCATTGGATTAAATGGAGCTGTGCATGTAGAGTGTCCAGTTCAATTTCTGGGATAGTCAGCATCACTATTGTCATTGTCATTTAGAGGCCAAAGGGTAGGAAGGACTCAGATCCGGGAGAGCTTTTGACATCAGGCTGTGGAATCTGGATTTAAAGAAGGAAATCGTGTTTCAATTTTATAATTATATGATGAACTGGAGAATATGGTGAAGTCCACCATTGACACAATTCACCATTTCTTACTTACTTTTGCATTTCTGTGTTTACTGTGGCCCAGCAGGAAGTCCATTAAGCCAAAAAGCCTCATCTTCTCAGGCCAAGGATAGTGAACCAGGAGGCTGGCTTTCAAACACTCACCTGTACTTTCTTTAGCTTGACGTGTCGGGGAGCTCAGAGCAGGAGGGAGCCCACACGACCCTCAGCCCTTTGACAGTATAGCCCTTCTGAGGGTGGTTTCATTATTTGCCATGAAGTAAACTCCCTGAATGCCAGGCTCATCTTTATGCACAAAAAAGTACAAAACCTCCTGGTGAAGCCTATGTAAACAGTTTTTTGGAGGATCACCCTTGCTGCTGTTTTCACCCATGACCATGGATGATTGAGATTCGCCTGCAGTTCAAACTGGAGATGAGATGGTTGGGGGCATCCTTTGCATGGAGATCTCTGTAAGAGTATAACATGGGGTCTTTGCTCCCTGAAATGCTGCTTTACTCCTCAGCTAAGAGATTATTCACATTTCTAAAACACACATAGTCTCTTATGACCTGAAAAAGATCCATCATTTGCATTTGTTCATTAAGATGGGTAATAAACTAAAGGAATGACCTTTCTCCAGATAATTATCCTTCCCAACAAATGGGGTTTGTGCCTGTCTATCTCCAGCATGTGATGTGCCTGGGTTGTTGATTAGACTGTTCTGAAGAGCAGCAGGGGAGGTCCTCCCGCTGCTCCACTGAGGATGAGGTATGAGTACTTTCTGGACTCAGGGAGGGCTGGTTGGGGAGTAGATGTGTCTCATCTGTGGTCAAGACTGTCTGAGGGAGCCGGCCATGCTCCTGGGGCTGCGAGGTATAGAGTACTGATGGGAGCTGATTTGTTTTTGAAATAGCCCCAGGGGTTAATACATGAAGTGGGCGATACTTCCGGCTTACCAGAGGGACAAACCTCACCCCCCAGGACAGGTCTTGGCAACTCTTTGGAGTCCGCTGTATCATCTTTCCCACTAAATTCCAATTCTCCAAGTCTGTGGCATGGATACAAGGACTGCTGGCCGCCTCATCTGCTGCACCATCAGTTAGCAGGGTGGATGGGCAGGCTTGTCTGCCTGGATGGGGTGCTTCCACCCCGAGTCAGTCCTTCTTGAAGCTGCATTTGGGTCCCAGTGGAGAGCCTTCCAGAATGGAAGGCTAGGTGGCTCCTGGCCTCATTTCCATGGTGCTTTGCCCACTGTAGAGATCTTTGGTTTTGGGCTCTACATTGGCTGTTAGTCACTCAGTGACTTCAAGTCAGGGGGCCGTAGGGAGGGTCAACAAGATCTTTAATAATGACATGGGTCTGGTGGGGGGCTTTGATTCTTTGTGATAATGGAAGCTGCTGGATTGAAGGAAAGATTTCTTTGTTAGCAGATCTGATACTGGACACTGGAGTCCTAACCCCTAGGTGTGAGTCTGTACTCTGCCACATGCTGGCTGTTCTGAACTGTGGCAAAACATCATCCTCAGTTTACCCTTGGGAAAGTGGGCCCAGTCATGCCCAGTAATACCTCTTGTGGGTTTGTTGTGAAGCTTAAATGGGATAATGCTCATGAAGTCCCTTGCCCAGTTACAAATGTGAATGATCATGATTGCTGTGTTCACTAGCCAGAACATGTGGCAGCCCTGGACCTCTTCAGGTTCTTGCCATTTTTCAAGTTGTGTCAATAGGATCATCCCAGCACCATCACCTTTGAAATTCTGGTTTTGTTTCCAGTTTTCTTTCCAACAATAACAGTAACTTTGTCTTTAGTGGTTTGTGGTTCCACTTTCACTCATAGGTCCATTATCTTATTTGATGCGTGAAGTAAGCAGGGCTCCTTGTCACACCCTACTGTAGAGATAAATAGTGAAAACAGACTTCATCAAAGAGCCATTGTGTTAATATATAGTGGCTTAGGGAAAGGTCTGTGTCTACTTCAGATGTCTGTTTCTTGGTATGATGCTGGTGCCTTAAAACATTTGGACCTATATCTACTGAAATAGGAATTCACTCATTCACTCATTTATTCAACAAAATTTTATTTTCTATTTGCAAAAAAATTATTTGCTCTAGCGAAAAAGCTCTACTGGATGCTATTGGTGAAAAAATATGAACAACACAACGTTTATAATAAAGGGAAAAAAACAAATTTGTTATAATAGAAGGTATCATTAATAATCATAGCACACACTTACATGGTGCTCTCTATGCCACACACTATTGGTGCTTTCTAATTATGTTATTTGAGTTAATTCTCATAGCAACCTTATGAGATAGGTGTTCTTTCTGTCTCCTTTTTATAGCTTAAGAGAACTGAAGCACAAAGAGGTTAAGTGACTTGTCCAGTGTTCCACAGCCGGTAAGTAATAGAGCCATGCTTCAAGTCCCCAGATGCTCTGGCAGCAGTGTCCACTCTTAACCACTGTGCTATACTGCCTCTGAAATGAATTGCTACGTTAGAAAAATCAGGGCAGTTAATTCTGAATGGGGAATGGCTTATAGCTTGACATTCCATAGTTCATATCTCAGTGTGGTAGAGATAGACCAGGCCAAGATCTGACCGAGACCTGAAAATCAGAGAAAGTATTTTAAGAAATGTATTTGTATAAATTGATTCCTTCTGTCTCACTGCCATATATAATTCACGAGCTTTGTACAAAAGTTCAGTGCAAAAGTAAGGTGCTAAGGAAAACCAAACAATTTTTTCTGCTTTAGTGTGAAGGCCTAAATATTACTTTCTTTGCAAATAATTTAATGATTTGATAGTTTGATATATTTCAAATCACACAAATTCATGCCCCCATTACAGTGGCCTGGTGATGTCAGAATTCCTATTTGCTCAATTAATTTGTTATAGGCAATTTTTTGTGTGTTTTGTTTTATCTACCTTCTTTACAATACGTTTACAACATACCAAATCCTAACACGACTGGGGTGCAGGTCTGTGTTGGTAGGTAACACTCATCCACTGAAGAAGAGAGGCCCCGGAAATGAAAGGCTTTCCCAGTTCTTCGACTCACCTCTTTAAGTGTTGATAGTCCTGGAGGCTGGGATTCCGGGATGTTCAGGAGTCCTATGCCTGCACTGAGCCCTGGAACACTTGCTTGTCACTGGACACCCTCACAGGCTAGTCCCATTCTTCCTCTGCCCTGGCCATGGGGGCACTCATGGTGCCGGGAGCAGGCTCTTTCATGCTTGCCTTTTCCTGGGCACTGGGTCTATACCAGGACTGCCATCCCTGCCTGGACACTCGCCTTTAGAGGCTAGCTCAGTGCCATCTTTATTGGGAACCTCACCTGGTTCTAGTGACTCACAGCCCCTGTGCTCCTGTCTGACTTGCCACCTGGGACGTGAAGGTTCATGCCATTGGACATGGCCCAAGCCAGGCCTCTTCCAGATCATTCTTCCTGCCTGAGGGGCCCTTAAAACTGCATCTCCCATCACTGCCCCGGATCTCTTCTCATGTTTTCTCTGTCTCCAGCCTCATCTCTTATGGGTTCTGGATCTTTATTATTCCATTTCAGGCTCTTGTCGCTATGGACGGCCCTCAGGTCTAGTATGGTCAACTTTTGAATAACCTGTACTTTTGTGCATTTTATGTTGAGACACCTAAACCACCTTTGCTGTGCCAAGTTCAAAGGTTTGAATAGCAGCTAATGAACAAACATTTTGAGCTATGGTTTGCTGGCACTGCCTGCCAGACAATAGTTTGGTTTCAGAAGCATTTATTTGTGAGCCAGGCATTGTGCCAGTGATAGAGTACTAGACCGTCACACGTGACTCCTACCCTCAGGGAGCTTTCAGCCCAACCCTGCCACCTTTAGACTCTTTGTACAATTGGGGCTCAAAACTGGAAAATAGGAATTTTGTGTAAATGAAAACAAAGATTATTGAATTCAGTTGTGGCTTGATTGTATGACATAAAGAACTTCTTCCTGTACTTTTGTCACCAATAATAAAAACTTGCAGTAAATGCTTCAGTTGGAATGTATTTTATTAGCTTTATAAATTACATTAGGGCTATATTTATAGAATCATTAAGAGTCTTAAATTTTTCAGTTATACTTTACTGCATTTTATTTGGGGAAATTATATGCTGCAATTGTATTTGGGAATCCACATAAGTTTTGGGACAAGGACCTTTGTATATAGACATATATAACAGATGTATGTTCTTTGATGTTCAATCTTTGTGTCATTTTATAACGTATTGTGCAATATAAGTGATGATCTGAGTAGGAAAGCAGTTAGCTTGGAAGTCATTAAGCCAAAGTTTTGGATCATGATTTGGCCCAAACTTAGTTTCAGATCTAATGTTATAAATCTGAGAGTCTTTTAAGTTCTTTACACAAATTATGTAATTTTATCCTTAAAATATCCCCTTGAGGTAGATACTATTGTCTGTATTTTACAGGCATGCAAACTGTGACCCAAAGAGGTAAGTAACTTGCCCAAGATCACACAGGTAATAAATGGTCACACCAGGATTTGAACCCAGGCATTCTGATTCTAGTTCCTTGTTATAGCTCCTGTCTTCTTTGGGCCTGTAATTTCTCATCTCTAAAATGAGGGAGTTGGATTACCTGATTTCTAGGGTTTCTTCTAGCCCTGACATTCTGTGTTCTCAGCTGGTAGAAGACTGGACATACACTCCTGTGTACCTGTTCACACAAGCCCCACTTACGCAGATGTCGGCTGGGTCGTCTTGTTGAAAGCCTGCATAAATTATGTGTCTGAGTTCGGTGAATGAGAACAGAATCGCTATACTGTTCTGCATGCGTCTTCAGAGGAGAAACAACTGTCTGTTGTTGACTGGCTACCACCCTTTGTGATTTATAATGGAAAAAGTGACAACTACAATATTGAGAACCTTTTCTAAAGAGGGGGCGTTCTTGGGACACAGCCTAGCAGAGCACAGAATATCTTTAACAGAACACAGGCCTTAATTGAAGATAAACTTCATGAAAGCCTATTTGAGCTCTGACGTTTATTCTGCTAGAGACATCCAAGTAAAACATTGTTCAGGCTTCAGAGACCAAGTGTGGAGCTTCCTTGCATGGCTTATAGAACACTGTAGTCCCCGGTTAGCCCTGACTCCTCACTTCCTGAGCTTTGCAGAGGGTAATGGGTGACTGCGGAATACTCGCTTTAGAGTGATCTGGACCCCAAAGAAGACATTAGTTACATTCGCTGGTGCTGGAAGGCACTTCAGTCTTCTACATCCCAAGTATAGAAGGGACTCAGTGCAGCCTGGCGGAGACTTAAGTCAGCAGGATAGTCTCATCTGAGCAGCCGCCCAGGTGCAGTGAAGGGATGGGGAAGCTCCCCTAAGTAGCCTTCCTCCATATTATACAGAGTAAAGCATACCAGGGTCACTTAGCAAAATAATCATTGAACTTTAAAAGGAGCAGAGAATATCTTTCTGCATTTAGTACCACAGACTAATTTTTTAAAGTCTCTGTAGAGGGGATAAGTGCAGGATGGAATATTCAAGTTGCCTTTTGGGCCCTTGCTGTGTGTAGGGGTGTTTGTGGGCATGTTTTTCTGGGCCCACGTGTGAGGATACTTTTGTACATCTTGACACTTATTTCCAGATCATTTTTGTCCTGGGGATAGGCAGTGGATTAGACAGGAAAGGTGTGTGGAATTTAGGAAGGCAGCCTGGGCTTTGCACCCCGCTCCTCCGGTCTGCAGATGTTGCAGCTCTGTCAGCACTGTCACCACAGGAGCCCCCTCTTCCTGCCCCTCCACCTCCCACCCACACACCACGGCTCCGTGTGGGCCAAGGGGGCTCAGTGCCTGGAGCAGGGGAGAGTGAGCGTGTGAAGAGTTGTTTCCTGGCTCTTCTTCAGGTGACCGTCTGCTCATTGAAGCTTTTTGAGCCTCAGCTTCCTCATCTAAGATAATGTGCAAAAAACCCCTAGTACAGGACCTGGCATATAGTAGTTGTTGACCGAATGCTAAGGGATTGAATAAATAACAATGACGATAAAGAAAGTAAAAGTTAAGGGCATCTGATGTTTGGTGAGAGTAAGTTTGGAATGGTGACTGCTTTAATTTTGGTTAGTCTGGAGGGGAAGTTAAAGAATAGGGAAGCTGTAACTTGTCCAAGGCTGTGGAGAAACCAGTACAGGCCTTTGTGCCCAGGGGTGAGTACTGCCCGCTTGAGAAAGCCCGACTGTCCATTCCACCCAATCCAAGTCTCCTTCCAATGTGGAATCTTTAGGATTCCATGAGTCTCTGCTAGGCCTCTGGGCACCGAGGACAGAGCTCTGTCGTCTGCAGAAGAGAGTGCAGCACTCTGCTGCCGGCTGCCTCTTATTCCTGCCTCCCTGCATTTTGTAGACCTTCTTCTGAGAGGCTGCCCCCCTCTGCCCTGGTGTTTCCCTGATTGCTGTTCATAGAATTAAAAGATACCTTGGGCACCATAGGGGAAGCAGAAATGTAGATATTTACACCAGCTGAGTCAGCTGCAGGCAAAGCGCATTCTGCAGAGGATAGTGAAGCAGGCCTGCTGGTGGGCAGGGGCTGGAGACCATGGATGTGGATGAGCTCACACTGTGCCTGAAGCCTCAGGTTAGTGCATACTACACCTATACGTGTCCTGCAGCCATGTGAATGGCTTGAAACATCTTTGATCTAGGGCCCAGGCAATAAGGTAACCAATTGGTTCCAACAGAATGGCTGACCCATCCTTCTGATGCTCGTTGTAGACTGAACACATTTTAATTTCTGTTGTGATTAACAAATTGCCCATTCATCTCTAAGTATTACTGAATTAATAGCAACTTTTTGCCAGTATGTATTTCCTTAATTCATTCCATTTTATTATTCCTTTATCCATCGAACATTTATATTATCAAAAAATACCTCAGTGTACTGATCCCATGGGTCTCACACTGTGGAAGGTGACAGTTTAGAAAAGGGCTTTAGCCCTTCAAGTCCCGACATCCAAAGAAATATTCTCTGTCTCTAGCACAATAAGGCCTTACTAATTGCCACTTGCAAATAAAGAGAGACACTGCGTACTGCTGCAAATATATTTGTTAAAAACAACAACAGTAAAAAAGAACTATGCTTGCTGGTTTGTCTCTAGCAACATATCTACTTTTTCCTCTTCTCCTGTCTCCACAAGCCGTGCACCAGAAGAGTATGTTGTTAGGTACAACTGCATAGATGTAACAGGCTCAGAGTTCCCTATTAATTTGCTTGTGCAAGGCTGTGGGCTGCAGCTGCTTGAGGCTCAACCTTATAACGTGATCTCCACTAACCGGAATTTAAAAGATGATGCTGGGAAAGGGGTGTGGCTCCAGTTATTAGCCGAAGGCTGGGGAGTCGAGCGAGCCCCATGGTTAATCCTAGCAGCTTTCCCTGGCTGAGCGTAACTTAACCTGCTATTGAGGATTGATAAGTGAATGCCTGTAATACTATTGGTGTCCAAAAGCCTTTATTTTATCTCATAATATTGGTGAGTCACCACTTGTCTAGAACTCTGATCAGTTTTGGCCCTTAGAAAAAGTAGCTGATTTTAAGGAGACTTAGGAAAAGCCCCATTTACTACATTTCCCATGGAGTTGTGACTTCAGCTGCTTCCAGGGACTGGGAGGGCTGAGTCCATGGGTACTTACACTCAGTCACTCGTTTGTCTGCGTTTCTTTTTTCTTTTTTTTTCAGATTAAACTATGACCCTTTTTTTGTTTTTAATTGAGGTAACATTGGTTTATAACATTATATAAATTTCAAGTGTACATCATTATATTTTCATTTCTGTGTAGACTATATCATGTTCACCACCCAAAGATTAATTACCATCCATCACTGTGCACATGTGCCCTATCACCCCTTTTGCCCTCCTCCCTCCCATCTCATCTGCATTTCTTGTTGCTGACTCACTGTTTTCAGTTATATCTACAGAAATCCTTGGTGGCTGTTCCCCACGTGTACACTTGAAGAGTTGTACAAAGTCCTGTTCATGTGGTTCCTTCTCGTGTGTTTTTTGACTCTATAGGAAACCTATGATCATTAACATGTTATAATTTCTGTGTATAATTTTATCTCTGTGTGAAAAATATATATACTTATATTATCTTCTGGTGTTTATTGGCTTCTAATTTGAACATGTAGTGGAGAGGAGATGAGTATACTAGTTTGTATGATTTACACAGTTTTAATAGCTTGAATTAACAGAGACAAATGGGCCTTTCTGGTTCAGTGTGAAACCAGTGGAGTAAAGCATGTACTATTCTGTTTTACATCTTTCTCTTTAGCTTGTGTGTCTGTGCGGATAGGCTGTGATGAAAGCATAGATTTCAGGTGCAGGTGAATGAAACAAAATTGAACCCCAAAGTGAACTTCTCTCTTTACCTCCCCCTAGTGCTTTTGGTTCAATTTAAGTTGAAGCAATTATTAATCACCTACTGTGCTAGATGTTGGGGATGCAAAGATGTGATGTGCTCTGGGCTCAAGAGGTCTTGCCAGTGGGAAAGACAGACAAATAGACAAATAATGACAGCATTGTGACAAGTGCTGTACTGGAGGGATGTGCAGGTTGCCATGGGAACATAGAGGCAGCAGTATTTGTGGGTGGGAATGGAGAGGCTGGGGAAGGCTTCACTGACATGGTGTGGGTTTTTTTTTTTTTTTGGTGTTGAAGATTAGCCCTGAGCCCGCATCCATTGCCAATCCTCCTCTTTTTGCTGAGGAAGATTGGCCCTGGGCTAACATCTGTGCCCATCTTCCTCTGCTTTATATGTAGGACGCCTGCCACAGCATGGCTTGATAAGCAGTGAGTAGGTCCACTCTGGGGATCCGAACGTGCGAACCCTGGGCTGCTGAAACAGAGCGCACGAACTTAACCACTACACCACTGGGCCAGCCCCTCCCCCCCTTTTTTTTTTACTGAAAGGTCGTAGGCATTTCTCAGGTAAGGGAGGGGGAGCAAGTTATTCCAGGCAGAAGAAATAGTATGCATCAAGGCACAATGACAGGAAGCTGTGGTATGCTTGAGAACATCCTCGTGTTTTGGTGTGTCTGGCTTCCAGGGTGATGTGTAGAGGAGTTGGGAAATGAGGTTGGAAAGATGGTCAGGGCCACGTTAGGAGGAAGGGTCTTATATGCCTAGCTAATATGGACTATATTCGGAAGCTGATGGGAATCTATTAAAGGATTTAAAGTAGCTAAGTGATGTGATATTTATGATTTAGAAAAAATTGCCTTGATAGAATAAACTTTCCTTCATTCAACAAATATTTTTTGAGAACCTATTACATGCCAGATATTGTTTTAGGCCTCAGGAAAGTAACAATAAACAATTCCATTAAAATTCCCTACGTTTAGATGAACTTACATTCTGGCGATCAGAGATCACTGCATAAAAAAAGAAAACAAAAAGTTAATTATATGACTTATGAAAAGGTGTGCTATAGAAAAAGTGCTATAGAAAAAGTAAAGCAAGGAATGTAGATAGGGAGTCTTAGACATGGATAGGGAAGGTTACATTTTTAAATAGGGTACTTTGTTATACTTGAATGTAAAGAAAAATTACTTTGGTTTGTATTTTTTTATGAATTTGCTTTCAGTGTGTGTTTTAGGATTCAGATTCTATGCCATATTTGTCTCTTATTCATGTCAGTTATTATTACTGTTTTATAAATTTGTTTACAGAAATAGTATTGAGAAAAACTCCTATATTGGCTGTGAAATAAAATTAAAACTTGACTCTATGTCCGTTTAGTGTATTTACTCCTTCCAGTAATGTGGACAAATCTGACAAATTAGAGTTTGGAGATGAGAAAGTTAAAGAGTAACCTCAGAACCATGTTCAAGGGGGTGAATGGTTATTTAAGCTAGACCAGTTACTTCCATGTCCATTAAGGACAGAGCAAGATAGAGTGGAGTTAGTTTCAGCAGGATCATTAAGGCTAGAGTGAGGACAAACATGAATTTCCATACTGGAGTGGATGGCTTGGGGAGGATGAATTGTTCTCATCATGTGCTTCCACACTTATGGAGTCGTTGATACTACTGTGGTTGTCAGCCCAGCTGATTTGGGCTCAGCTGCAGTAATGGTGAATGAGTCCTTGGAGTAGGGCATTTGAAGCCCATTCTGTCAGAAGGGGGGCCAGAAAGGAAGCCAGGCAAAGGTTGAGAGTGATTCTAGCCTGTGACAGGGAGACAAGATTCCTTGAGGGTCAGTCTCTGGAGCGAAGTGATCAGTAGGAGGAGATTTGCGGACAAATGACCAAGAGCAATAGGATGCTCAGAGTTCCTGGGTGCTGGGTAATCAGGTCACACCACATAAATGAAAGAGGCTCCCTGGTGGGTGCGCCCTCAGGGAAGAATTGAGCAGAAAGACATTAGTTGTTAATTTCAGAAGGTAGGAATTTTATCAACTAATGTTTCCTTGAGGAGGTGGAAGACCCTGGTCCTGGTTATTTGTCAGATTGGTTTGAAGTCTCTTAAGTCTACCAGAAATAGTCTCTTTTTGGTTACTGGGGAGATAGACAAAAGGAATTCAGGAAATCCTTAATTGGACCATGGTACTAAAAATAAATTCTTTATGAAAGGCCTGAAATGAGCGTGTTCAGGACAAAAAAAAGTCTTGTCCTTGTGGAACTTGGCCTAGGTTGTCAGAAATAGGTAGTTTTCTCCAATAAAGCAGTAACCATGGATGGAAGTGGAGTGCAGTGCTAGAAGTTCCTACATGTCTCCTGTCCAAGGCAGGATTGGTCCTAGATCACTGGGAGTCTCCTGCTGAGAACTGGGAAGGCCCCCCTATTTTTCCTCTCTATAAAGTATGGCATTTGAGGGAGTACATGGCAGTGGCTTTCTGCCCACATGGATCCCTGACCTCAAATTTGACTAGTTGTGAAAATCAAAAGCCATTATTTTAAATATCTGAAGGTCTCCCTCTAGAGATGAAGAGACAGCTCTGTCTACCAACATCCCCGAGCATCTCTAGGGCTGTGTGTGTTATGAGGGAGCTTTGAGACTCAGCTGGGTATGTCACCATCATGAATATGAGGCCAACAGCTTATCCTGGGAGACAGGAGGGCTGAATAAGGTGTAAAGTGGGAAGTTTGAGGGGACAAAGAAGGGCTTCTAAGGAATCAGTAGGGGAAAAGACAAAACAAAAGTAACAAACCTTCCTTGTTTAGGGCAAGAGACATTCTTCTTGCAGTGGAGTATTTACTATCCATTAAAAAAGTATAAAGATACCATCTTAAAATTCCAGTGTGGGTTGGCTAAAGGAGACAGGAACACAGGAGTTTATGTAGCCAGCCCCCTGTGGCACTTTTGAGGTTAGCAAGGTTTGATTTTGTGGAGGTCTCAGAAGGTAGAAGTTTTCAAGAAGAGAAATTTCATAAAAGGTGGTGACAGTTGGAGGACCCCAGGCAGACAGCCGTGGTAGGTTCAAGGCAAGAAGTGAGGCAGTTTTTACCTAAATAGGAAGAAATAACTAGCTGTGATCAACTTAAGGACTAGACTAGGTCTGCAATACCATGAATTGGTAAATACCTGCCTTACTCCTTGGCTCCTGAGCTTGTTTGCAGATATTAAAAAATAAGACAGGTGGAGAACTCAGTGTCCACACCCAGTTCTCAAGGTGCTAGAAGCTGTGAGGGAAGGAGCTAGCTGTTTCCTAAGTAAATAGTCCAATGCTTTAGCCAGACAATGGTTTTCTTTCCAAAACACATGGGGCCTACACTGAGAGAGAACATTATGATTTAGGAATTAAGCCAGATGACTGAGAAGGGACAGATGGAAAGAGCCTAAATATTTATGACATTGAAGACAAGAAAGAGAGTGATTCCATTACTGAAGAACACAGGTAATTAAAAAACTATTTTGGCTAATAATTTTAACTAATTCTTTGTCTTAAAAAATATTATATAATTTGCTAATAATATATTTGAGTTTTGTTTCCTTCTTTTTGTCTCTTTTCTACCTCAGTTTCCATCTCTCTCTCTCTCAGTCTCTCTCTCCCTAGTAAGGATATTTGCTCAGTTAGAGAAAACTTGCTTTATTCAAAGGGATACTACTAGTTAATTGTGGTTCCTATAAGAACCTCATGACAAGCTTTTACTTCTGTTGCTTGATTTATTTAACAAATATTTATTGAATGCTTACTATGTAATAGGCTGTGTTCCAGACTCTGGGAATTCACCAGTAAAACTAGGCAGACAAAAATTCCTACCTGCCCTTATGTAATTTCTATTCTAGTGGGAAATGTAGTGTATGTTCTAGTGAGAAAAAAAAGACAAGAAACATTATGCATATATTTAGATATAATGTTAGAAGGAAATAAGAGTTGTGGAGAAAAATAAAGCGAGAAAGGAGGTTAGGAAGGGCCAGGAGTATGGGAAGTATGTAATGGGGAAGGGGGGTCTTCTCTGACTAACAGAGTAGTCAGAGAAGACCCCAAAGACATAGTGACATTTGAGCGAAGACTTGACGAAAGTGAGGGAGTTAGCCAAGCAGATATCCCGGGAAAGTGTGTTCCAGGCAGAGGAACAGCAAGTGTAGGTGATCCCTGTGTGTTCAGGGGACAGCAAGGAGGCCAGTGTACCCAGGGCCAACTATGAGAAGGAGAGGGGAGGTCAGAGAATTGATGAGAGCCCAATCATGGAGGGTTGTGTAGAGCTCATTATAAGGATTTTGGGTTCCCTCTGAGTGAAATAGAAGCCATTTGAGAGTTTTAAGCAGAGGAGAGACCTGATCTGGCTTCCATTTTAGGAGGAACATTCTTGCTGCCCATTTGGGACTAGAATGTGCTGGGAAGGACACAGGGAGAAAATGGGAGACTAGTTAGGAGACTATTGAAGTAATCTAGGTGAGATTATGGCGCCTTAGACTAGGGTGACTATATTGAGACAGTGAGAAGGGGCCAATTTTTGGATGTATTTTGAAGGTGAAGCTAAAAGAATTTCTTAATGGATTGGAGAAAGAAAAGAGTCAAAGATGACTCCAGTGTTTTTTCCTGAGCAACTGGAGGGATGAAGTTCCTAAGATGTAGAAGGCTATGAGTGGAGCCAGTTTGCATGGGAAAATGAGGTATTTGCTTTTGACCATGATAAGTTCAACTGACTATTTCATTCCACATGGAGATGTTGAACAGGTGATTGGAGGAATTGAGAGTCTAGGGAGAGGTCGGGAGGTTCAGCATAAATGTGGGAGTCATTAGCATGGAGACATTGGACTGCTTGAGATCGTAAGAGAATAGGTGTATAGAAAAAAGAAGAGGATCGAGGGCGAGCCTGGGCGCTCTAAAGGTAAAAGGTCAGGGAGATGAGGTGAATCAGAGAAGGAGCAGTCAGTAAGGTAGGAGGACGTGTCCTTGGATCCATGAAGCACTTGATTCCAGGCAGTAGGAGTGATCAGTTGTGTCAAAGCTGTTCTAGTAAGATGAGGCCTGAGGTGACCACATTGGAGTTAATGACATGGAGGTCATTGGTAACCCAGACAAGCAGTGTTGGTGCAGTGATGGGGGCCAAAGCCTGATTGGAATTTGTTTAGAGGAGAATCACAAATAGAGGCATTAAACTGTGGGAGCAGAGGAATGGAGAATGGGGCCAAGAGCATTTTTATTTTAAAGGTAGGGGAAGTTACAGCATGTTTGTATAGCTGATACGAAGGATCCCATAGAGGTAGTGTTGATAATTGATATATGTCAATATGTATTATGTTGATAATCAATATGTACCAGAATTCAGACATTTGAAAAATCACCTGTCATTTGGATAATTGTTAGAATAATCAAGAGCAGGCAACAGAAGTACCAAAGGGCTAAAGTGAGATTTCATTCTTTAAAATTTCTTTCTTAATATAGGCAGTACGCTCTTTGACATTGGTCTTAGCAGCATCTTTTCGAATACCATGTCTACTCAGGTGAGGGAAACAAAAGAAAAAATAAACAAATGGGACTACATCAAACTAGAAAGCTAGTGCAAGGCAAAGAAAACCATGAACAAAGCAAAAAGACAACTGACCAACTGGGAGAAGATATTTGCAAATCATATATCCGACAAGGGGTTAATTACCAAAACATATATAAAGAACTCATACATCTGAACAAAAAAAAAAAAAAAAAAAAAAAAAACAACCCAGTGAAAAACTGGGCAGATGATGTGAACAGACATTTTTCCAGAGAAGGTATACGAATGGCCAATAGGCACATGAAAAGATGTTCAACATCACTAATTATTACAGAAATGCAGATCAGAACTACAGTGAGATATCACCTTACACCTGTCAGAATGGCTATGATTACCAAGACAAAAAATAACAAATGTTGGAGAGGATGTGGAGAAAAGGGAACCCTCATACACTGCTAATGGGAATGCAAACTGGTGCAGCCTCTATGGAAAACAGTATGGAGATTTCTCAAAAAATTAAAAATAGAACTGCCGTACAATCCAGCTATCCCACTACTGAGTGTTTATCCAAAGAACTTGAAATGAACAGTTCAAAGAGACTTATACACCCCTGTGTTCCTTGCAGCATTATTCACAATAGCCAAGACATGGAAGCAACCCAAGTGCCCATGAACCGATGAATGGATAAAGAAGATGTGCTATATATGTATACAATGGAATACTACTCAGACATAAAAAAGACAAAATTGTCCCATTTGCAACATCATGGATGGACCTTGAGGGTATGATGTTAAGCGAAATAAGTCAGACAGAGAAAGACAAACACCATATGATTTCACTCATATATAGAAGATAAACACATGGATAAAGGGAACAGATGGGTGGTTACCAGAGAGGAAGGGGGTGGGTGAAAGGGTTGAAGGGGCACATATGTATGCTGATGGATAAAAATTAGACTATTGGTGGTGAATACAGTAAAGTCTGTACAGAAACTGATAAACGATAATGTACACCTGAAATTACACAATGTTATAAACCATTCTGACCTCAGTAAAATAATTGAAAAAAGATTCTTACTTGTTTTGGAATTTTATGGAGTTATGGATTGTAAGAACTGAAAGGACTTTTAGAATGTAAGACATTCAGTGGCTTTCAGGTATTTTAGCAGGGGGGTGCCTTTTTCCAATGAAATCTCAGAGGAAAGCCTAACCTGTATGCAGATCTTACTGGACCTGCCAGGGTTCCTTTACTGACGCCACCCCCACCCCATCTTCTGCCAAAGACTCTGAGGCCTCAAGGGGAACACCTAGGTTGTTCAGAGGAAAGATTCAAAACTGCTGGTTTAATCCAGGCACCTCATTTATCAGTAAGGAATCTAGAGATTAAGATTCTTGCCTGAAGGTAAACATAATATTTAGTTTAAGAGCTGGAAGAGAAGCCAATTTCCTGAATCTCACACACACACACACACACACACACACACACACACGCACACACAGTACTGCAATAAAATTTTTTCTTCTTCTTGGTGAGGAAGATTGGCCCTGAGCTAGCATCTGTGCCAGTCTTCCTCTATTTTGTATGTGGGACCCAGCCACAGCATGGCTTGATGAGGGGTGTATAGGTCCATGCCCGGAATCTGAACCTGCGAGCCCTGGGCTGCCAAAGTGGTGTTCTGGAACTTAACCATGATGCCACCGGGCCAGCCCCAATGAAATATTTCTTAAAATGTCAGAGTGTATGAGTCCTTGGGCTCAAAATCCTTTAATGCCTCACTTAGAGTAAAAGCTGCTTTCTGTCCAGTGGCCTACAAGGCTCCACAGGACCGGCCTGAGCTCATGGTGGTCCTCCTTTCCCTTCAGACAATTACTCAAACAGATACTGCCAGCTGGTATCCCTACTGTTACTGCTGCTCCACCCATGGTAGGTGCTCAATATGTACTTCATGAAATGAAATGTAACTGAAAATCGTGTTTATCCTTGTGGGGTTGGAGCCGTGTGTCTGGATTTCTGTTTGGATGATGCCATCGGGAATTAGGTACTTTATTAGGTGCCTTTAAAATTAGGATTGTGATGGATTTGGAATTCTACAAACGTTTGGTTTTCACAGAGATTTTTCCCCTTAAAATAGGCTTTGTATTTTTCCTAATTATAAAATCATATATAAAATTCACAAGAAACTTACAAATTACTAGTGACTTCAGCACCCAGAGGTAGCCACTGTCTGTATTTTCCTTAGTATCCTTTCAAACTATTTTCCCATGTGCATTGCATATGTTGATACACCTTTTTTGTTCCTCAGTGTTTTAAGGTGGTTCTTACCTGCTTGCTTTCATTACTGTTCTAAGAAGAATACCTCCTCACATTTTATATATAGAAAAACACAGAAATTCATTCATTCATTGGTTTTAAAGATGGAAAAGAAATATTGCTATTTGCCAATTCAAGTCCTAAAGGACTTTTACTGATTTTTAAAATGCCTGATGGTTTTTTGAGGAAAGTTGGGTAATTTTTTCAAGCTGCTCCAAAGGGTAATTGTAGGACTAGAAGTCTAAAGCCTGAAAGTACCTTGAACTTTTAAGAGCCCACTTTTCACTTATGGTTCTCAGAGAATTTCAGACATATTAAAATCATCGTTTCAGCACCATACTGGGAACAATAAGCCATATCATAAAGTGTATTGAGTTAAAAAAAATTTTATTACTATCTTCAATGGGAGGCTCTTCTATGTTAATTTTATTATATGGGAAAATATCCTTTTATCGTGTCAGATTCATCTTTCTGAAGGATAGCTATGGTTTCAGTAGCACCACTTAGGATACGACTTTTATTAAATGCTTGTGGGATAACTTAATTCATTACACAGAATATAAACCTTCAGATTAAATTCTCCTTTGTTTCAAATTTATGATCAGGAAAGTCACCCCTGTTTTTGAGTGAGGGAGGAGAGTGTCATTAGTGATGCAGTGTCTTTACGTTTGACTCTTGGCGTGCCGTGTAAATTGCTGTGTGATGTTAGGTGAGGCACAAGCAACTTCTGCAGATCTCTTCCCTCAGATTTCCAAAGAGATCAATGTTGATAATGTGTGAGGTATTAAGTCTCTTACAGGTTACTCAAAATGTATTCCTTGCACTGAAAAATTTTATAGGAGAATGTGCGTATATTATCCTATGCCGTTCACATGCTGTCAAAATCTGACAGTTGAGAAGAATAACCCTAAGGATTAACTTTTTCATTTCTGAAGATTCTCAAAGCTTTACTTTCTGGATGCCATCATTCTGGCTCCCTTTATAGAAATTACTCCAGTATTCCAACTTCACTGAAGGCTGATAGAGGAAATATCAATATGGGTCCTTTTCCCTTTTTTATAAAATTAGTATCTAAAATAGCCTCCATATTGTTGTACAGCACCCTTTAAGAAAAAGAGTGACAGATCCTCTTAAGTCTTAGAAGCAGGAGAAAGTCTGTTTCTGATTAATTGGAATACTTACCACTATGGGCCAGCTAGGGCTCGCCCCCATGCCTCTGGTTTCCTTGTCTCTGTGGC
Source organism: Diceros bicornis minor (assembly GCF_020826845.1). Taxonomy (NCBI): domain Eukaryota; kingdom Metazoa; phylum Chordata; class Mammalia; order Perissodactyla; family Rhinocerotidae; genus Diceros; species Diceros bicornis. The sequence continues at coordinate 10,082,082 of NC_080755.1, read as the reverse complement.
GGCTCATTTGCTTGGAGTTCGGTTTCGTGCCCAGTTACTAGCACTCTCTTCAGTCTCAAAGTTTTTCTTCTTTCCCCTGCATTTCTAGGTTCATGTTTTTTGTCTTTTACTGGTTGTTTTTCATTTTTATTGAACTTTACTTTTATGATACATAATCTTGTACCTTGCAGGGGAATAGGCAGTGTATATATAAATCAATAAAAATGTCATCACCTCTATACTAAACTTACATTGGTTATGGTAAAATTATTTGTACTAACTTTAGAAACATTAATTCTTCACTTATAGGTTGCTAGTGGCTAAATTGAATCTCTTTGTTATTCACAATGTAAGTACATTGAGAAGGCCTCCATTACTGAGAGCAAGTTCTAGATTTTACTGTCAGCAATGTTGGAGCCAGAATCACTCTCAGTTTTCAGGTTTGTGAATGATAGAAGTGTGAACTGAATGGGTTGATGTTGCTCTATGAATTTTAACAGAAATAGCTACCATAGACTACTTTGCCAGTTCACAAAAAAGGCTGATTTTACAGCTGTGATGTAATACTGTATATAGGTCCTTATTTTGTGACTGAAATCATATCTGTGAAAACTAAGGCTTTTAAAACAGTGTAGGAAAAATTGAGAACAACTTTTTGTTGCCTTTTTTCCTCCAGCTTTATTGAGATATAATTGACATGAAACATTGTGTAAGTTTAAGGTGTATGTGTTGATTTGTTACACTTATATATTGCAAAATGATGATCGCCATACTGTTAGCTAACACCTGCATCACGTCACCTAATTACTATTTCTTTTTTTGTGGTGAGAACATTTAAGATCTACTCTTTTAGCATCTTTCAAGTGCTTTTTGTTGCCTTTTAACTAATAGAATGTTGACTCTACCAAGTGGATTAACTTTGGTCTCTGAGATGCAAATTTGTTCTCCTGGAAGTCAAGATTGAACATTTGTCTTTGAATCCTGTCCAAGTTTAGGTTTAGAGTATTCAAATTGTTAAGCTACTGGTCCTTAAAATTTTTTTAATATAGATTTTTGGATAAAAGTTTGAAATTATCATAGAGCACCTTAGAATATTTCATTTCTTTCCTGGTTTCAGGACTCTGAGAATTGCTTGTTTATTTCAAAGGTAACAAAATATTAGGAAATTCTCTTAATCATTCTTTTCCTTTCTCCTCTCTCAAATGGTATACTCCAACTGGTTAATATTATTTTGTACATAATTAGAATGAGATTTAGGACAAAAAGTCCCCCCCTCCCATTTGGTAGAAATCTTGGGTTTTATGTGCCATTACAGGAAATTCCTTCTTTGACTTTGGATAAGTCAGGAATTCCCTTTGGACTGTTTCCTAATCTGTGACATGAGAGGTTGGACCACTGTGTTTCTAGGGTCCTCTCAGCATTAGAATTTTATGAATCTATGACAATTCAAAGTCACTGAAATTCATCAGATGCTTCATGTAGGAATGTAGAGAAACTAAAGAAGACCCCAAATTTGAAGAATATTCTTTATTACTAACAGTATATAAAGTGATTCTAAGATCTATTGCTGATTCTAGAAATTTTTTCATAAGTCAGAGAATTATAGCAGAAAGGAATGCCATTTTCTTCGTTTAATAAGTCTTGACTTTAAAGAAGAGGAATTATTAAATATTGCAAAATTTTTTATTAAATCTATAGCTCCTGAAGGAAAAACTGGTTTCTGAGTTGTTCATTTTGTATTCCATTCCAATATTATATATCTGAAATCACCATGAATTGGTAGCCAAAATGTTTCCAATGTTTAACAGTCTTTGATTTCCTTCACCTTCTGACTTGGCACAGATACTCAACAAGTTCCACAAAGAATGTACAAAATATAATAAGAAACTATATTTTTAAATTTTTTCTGTCTTCCTCTGACTTGAGTTTTTTTCATTGAGGATATTTTCTAGTTCTAGTGTGTCAAAATGTAGTGTACAGAGCTGTAGCAACTGGGCCCTGATTCCAGGAATCGTCACAATACCTGCCTATTTTAAGAGATTAATTTTTAGTTTTGTTTTTTTTTTGGTCAGTTAGCAAATGCCAACTAAACATTCTAATAAAATACCATTAACTAAAGAGAGGGCTTAATATAAGTGAGTTATCTTCTTCTCACTAGGCAGTGATTCTCCATCTTGACTGCCATGAGAATCATTCTGAGGATCTCTAGAAACCCCCAGTGCCCAGGCTGCACCTCAGGCCAGTGAGAGCGGTGGCCTGGGCTGGGGCTCAGGTGTCAGTGGTGTTGAAAGATGCCCAGGTGATTCCAGTAAGCAGACAAGGTTAGACCCTCTCGTCTAGGGTTCTTAGTTTGTTTGAAATATCACAATACCCTAGTTATTAGAGGACCACCCCCTAATGTCTAAACACACTGGGTTTTTGGATAGCAAAGTATGGTGAAGATGGCCTTGCAGGGTGAGTCAGGATCAAGTTGGAAGCCTGCCTCTGTCAACACCAGTTATGTTAACCTGGACAGACATTTTACTGTGGTCTGCAGTTTCATTCCAGCTTTAGCATTCATCTTTAACACTTAATAGCATTATAGCAATTTTCTAGTCTTTTCTCTATCACATCAGGTAGTTGATAGGTTCAAAATTTCAATCAAGTTGTTTTGATTCAAGTGGCCATGTGATGGAGAGACCTTTAGTTTGATATTCAGCTAATGACTCACCATTGAGAAGATTTAGATTTTATGAATTTGAAATTCGGTGAGTTGATGTTGATATTTCCGTTATCTAAGAAGTAAAGGCTTTCTAAGCAAATCAGTAGCAGAAGCCTTGTTCATGCTTCCTGAGTAACGTTAAGCCTACTTAAGAAAACAAATTGTTTTGAGAACTTTGTTACATATGTAGACATCCTCACTACAAATGAGTCTTACACATTCGTTAAAGCAGATTTTGAAACTGAGAGGCAGTGATGGGGAGAGACTGAGACAAGAGGCAGAGGATTTGGGCACTCACCTGGATTTTACCATTTATTAGCAGTTTAATTATAGCAAGTCGCTTAATCTCTGAGTCTTAATTTCCTCATCTATAAAATGGGAATAATAATAATATCTACCTTAATTATTTCACAGAGTTCTTATGAGGCTCAGATTAGATCATTCATTTATTCAACAAATATATGATTCACTGAGTGCCTATTACTTACCGGGCAACACTCTAGATGTGAAGGATATAAAGAAGGAAAATATGCCTTGGAAGGAGGTAGGAAGTATATTAGTCACTGCTCACATTTAAAAAAAAATTTATATTGTAAGCCCTTTGAAGAGGGCTTGCTTTTTCATCTCTGTGTTTTCATATCTCAATACCTGGCACATAACATAGAAGGAACTAAAATATTGGTTATATGAATGAATGAATCACATAATTCATTTCCTTGAAAATATTTTGTTACTCTAGACTGGGGCTCCCTTGTACAAGTTGAAATGAGTAAAGTGTGGATGTGGTTTCATTTTCCTGCTGGGTTAAAGTTCCACATGAACTTGAATGTAGTAGTCTAACCTGAGATCCTTTCAAACCACAGCAATGGTTACTTTTTTAGTTGGAGTTTAATTCAGTTTGGGTTAGTATTCCCTTTTTTCCAATTACCATTTCAACGACGTCAGGAGTACCTGTTTTTGGCTAATGTCCTTTTCATGTTTGGTATTAATCTGAACTCCAGTATTTCTTTTGGAAAGGAAGATAAATTCTTTCCTTGACATCCCTTTTTTCCATTAAGTTAAAAAAAAGTCACTTCATAAATGTGATTTCAAACAGCTGGATTTTAATCTTTCCACCTTATGGGGAGAGAGTTTGGCTTCAGCAGTGCTCCTACCACGTGGCCTGGATCACACTCAGCACATAGATATTTTAACCTGGACGGTGCAGCCAGTGACGAACTTGTGGTTGTACATTTGGGTTGTGTTCACATGTTATTGTAAACTAGGTCAGGGGCTGTGATTGGTCTGTTTTTCTATACTCTTTTAGGAGAATGTGAACAAATGGAGAACTGTGATATCCCTTTCATACTGGGTCACAGAAATACTTTGAGGATGTAAATTCTGTCTCTTTACAACAGATAAGGGGTTATTTTCTTTGCAGTCCTATGTGTTGTTAGCATAACTGGAGGAGGCCTCAGTGTGCTGATGTCCAGGCTTTCATTTGGATAATGCAATTTTAGAGTTGAAAGGATCTTGGACTTGCTCTAGGCCTTCCACTCATATTCTAGACAGACAAAATCGAGGAGAAATGAGGTGGCTGTGATAGTCAGCGTCAGGGGGGATTCCTGGGACCCTTTTCCTGAGGTTGTTTTCTACTTGTACTGTGCAAGTCCTGCCAGCTTCTGTGGGTGCTCCTAGGAACAAGCTCACGGTCAAATGCAAGGTGACATTCAATGTAAGATATATATAGATGTTTATGTGCCCATGTGTATGTAATTGTGTAATTTCCTTTATCCTTAATTGCTTAAATTGATAGTAATATATTAAGTTTGCAAATTTATTTTAAAGTCTTATCAAATTAAATTCCATTTTCAAATATTGATTTGTACAGATTGCAGGGATCCCATGCTCAATGCGGCCTATAGCGATTTGGGTTGGGCTCAATCCTATTCTTTAAGTCACTCATATGGCACTTGGCATGGATGCTTCTCAGGTAGCAGAGAGCACACATTATTTTCCCATGTTTTACATTGTGACGTCAGTGCTACGCCGCCTGGTGTTAAACCTGTTTTTTCTTAGGCACAAGGTGAATGAACACCAGAGAGGTTAAATATTTTGCCCAGAGCTTCACAATATCTAGTGACAAGTTGGAAATAAAATATATGAGCCTCTTCTTGTCACGCCTGAGCTCCCAAGTTCTACTGTAGCCCCAGTTGCTGCTGCACAAGCTCTGCTCATCTTTGGAGGTGTGGAAAATGGCCAAGGATTTTTTTCAAGCAAAATAAGAGCCCCATAGCTCTGACTTTTGCTGGGCAGGTCATGGAAAGAAAGCACCTGTGTTACCCTTTTTGTGGGTTAGAGACGTGGGAAGAGTAATGTGTGGAGGCCCCAGAATGTACGTGGGGCACTGTCTTGTGCATTTCATAGAAGTAAAGTCCGTACCAAGATAGCTTTTCTTTGAGTTCAGTTCTTGGGATCTCCAGGTAGACTGAGTTCTCAAACTATCATGGCATGCAAATGGGGAAGAAAAAAAATAACTCAACAGTATTAAGCTTGCATTGACTACTTAATGTTTTATATTGTACTTTTTCAGAGTGCAAATTCACCTGCACCAGCGGTAAATGCTTGTATCTTGGTTCACTAGTCTGTAACCAACAGAACGACTGTGGGGACAACAGTGATGAAGAAAACTGTCTCCTGGTAACCGAACATCCACCTCCAGGCATCTTCAACTGTAAGTTCTGCCACTCACCTTGGCATCAAGGTTAATTGTATTTTTGAAATGGTTAGGAGGTAAGGTCGTGGGGAAATGGGAAGGATATTGTTTTTTGGTTAAGAACAAAGGGAGTGTTTTCTTCTTTTAGGATAGAAAGCTCGTGTGTTTAAAGTGGGAAATTCATTCTATTTTCAGAGATGGCCAGTGGCGCTGTGTTTTGGAATAAGCTTTTGCTACTTATCTTAGAAGCACTGACTAGATTCTAGGAAATAATATATTGATTTATTAGTCTTCATACCAATTTTGTAGAAACTTTCAGAGTAATTTTAAATAAAAAATTTTAAATAATTAAAAAAATTTAAATAAGCAAAGAAAGGTATATGGAGAGTTCATAATAATCATGTAATTAAAATAAGAAAATAAAAAAATTTTTATGGGACTTTTAAAATAACTTTCTGATCATGTTTTTTTCTATTTGATACTGGACAGAAAATAACTTAAGTGAGGTGTTTATGTGTGTGAATCCCAAGGCTGAGGCTTTGAGCATTTCTTGAACTTGAAACAGGTGAAATCAGAGTTTGAAGTTCGTTGATTTTTGATCTCACGGTTTTTATAAGGAGGAAGGAGAAAGAAGGCAGCTTTGAAACACTGCTGAACTTCTCTTAGGAAAAGTGGCTTGTTGTTTCCTCTGTTTCCGTGGGCTGAGTGAAGTGGGTTGAGGATGAGAATGTGTTTGCAATAGCACGTTCTGGAAGAATGTTTGCAGCACTGACCCTCTGTATGGAGTCTTCTTACGAAGATCATTTCATGAAACATTCAGCTTCTCTCCCCAGTTTTACTGACATTATTTTGAGGAATTATATTTGTTTTTACTTATAGATTTTTAAATTTTTGTTATGGAAATCAGACTGTGTAAATACTGATACTGTAATATGAAATGTGAGGAGATTTTTAAAAAGAAACAATTTTCTCTATTCCTACTGTATTTTTATGTGGGGGAAAGCTCAGAAAATGACTGTGCCTGGCGAATTTTAAGTCTGCTCTTTATGCTTGCTAAATTCAAGAGTAATAGTGCAGTAGTTTTCTTGAATTTTTTCTGTTGTGTTAGTTTGTGTTTCCTTATATTTCACATTCTTAGAGTCCCATCTCTATACTTTGAGAAGACAATTTAAGGTTAGGAGTCTGTTTTCTTGGTATTTGGTTCATGTGTTTCCTCTGGTGATGTTTTGTGCAGTAGCCTATGGTCTTCAGCACTGTAATTTGTATAATGCAGCTTGCCTGGACACGGGGAAGGGGTCTCTAAAGTGAGTCGTCCTGCCTGCTCCGAGCCTGACTGCTGGTTTGGGATCCTGGCTCTGACACTTATCCAACAGCTGGGCCGCTCTGTGCCCTCATCTGCACAATGGAGTATCAGAATGAGTTTCTTGAGGATTGAGTGGGATGGTCCACATAAAGCACTTAGAACAGAATCTTGCTAGTGCTAAGCACTTGATATACGTCAGCTAGACTCAAGCCAGAGTGTCTTAGAAGGAGAAGAGCAATGTAAAGGCAATTTCTTATTTCATTTTCTCTAGACTTGAGTAGCAGCAAACACGTACATGATAAACTGTGGAAAGAATACTATGATGATGTGTGGTACGTTGACTGGATTTGAGAGTTCTGTGTGAAAAGCAGGCAGACCAAACCTTTGGCCTCCTGCCCTGGGGCGCTTCACAGACTGCTTCTCTGTATCTTGAAGGTGCTTCTCCTTCACTTAAGGATCCTTCCACTGCAGTCCTCCTATTATATTGAACCCTCTTCCCTTCCCTTCCCCCCTGCCTCTCTCTCTTTCTCATTCTTTCTTGGTTTTAAAGCCTATTTCCAAATATTCTCTCCATTCATTTTTTTAAAATGTGAACACTTAAATTTTGCTGAGAAGCCAGGTGAAACAGTTACATCTATAAATGGCTCAACATTGCCCCAGGCAGCTACAGGAGTTTGCTCTAACAGAGGAATCCTGAGATCCTTTTGGCAAACTGTTGATCTCTACTCTTCAGATATAGCTAAAATGGGAGATTATTTACAATGTGCTCTCTTTTAAGTGACGTGAGAGCCAGGAGACAGAATAATAACAGCCATGGCTGTGGCTTCAGGTTGACTGGGGTTCAAGTTCCATCTTAAGGAAGTGGCTGAACCCCTTTAAGGCTTAGTTTCTCTATATGGGTAATGGGAATGATTTCTGCCATTTAAGATTGCTATGAGGATTTAAATGAAATAATATACATGAAAAGCATAGTCTACACAATCGCATCCTGACTGTCATCATCCCTGCTCATTGTGCGGCCATTTCTTGGGGAGGTGGACCATCATGACTTTGTATCATCTCGTCTTGAATGCCAGAGCCTCTCTTCATATGTAACAGGAGTTTCCAGGTGTTCAAAGGTGAGTTCATCCCCAGAGGTTCTGGATGTTTCCCACCTACTCTGTCCCCTAGGGAGCACCTGCTGGGGAAGCCTGCCAGGTGAAGGTGGCTTGCTGTGATTGGCCAGCAGCCCCCTTTGCACTGCTTTCCCCCAGTTCTCTACAAGCACCTGAGGGAGCCGGGCCCATTTGTCACTTTGAGACACTTGCTCTGAGTTTGTTGTATCTGGTCTGTTCTTTGTGGTCAGGAGCCTTTGGGAAAGGTTGTAGCTTCCCTGCTCTTGGTTGATGCTGGAGGATGGTCTAATACGGAAAGAACATATTCTTTTCCCCATACCTTGTCAGGCAAGAATACAGAGTAAACAAAGGATATTTTACTTCCTATTAATAGCTTAGAGACTCTCCATTTGTAAGTGGATTTTAATGGATTTACCAGTGTGTTTCCTACAGCAGATGCACAGTACGCTCTTCACAGAGTGCTAACTCTGATGATTAGGCTCCCCTTCTTTTCCACCTTGAGAACTTGAAGTATTACAGGAATTCTTATCTATAAAATGTTGCATTCCAGAAAAACAAATAGTGCCTCCTTCTTGTTCCTGTTTAAGAACCAGATTTGTTTACTTAATCTGCTTTGTTCCTGCCTGGAGGAAACATTCAATGTTTTGCTATTTGGTTGCGCTTAGGGTAAAGCAACGTAGAATCTTCTGGATTTCCAGATGAGCTAGAATCAGTCTTCTGTCTATGTTGTTGGCTGTGGGCATGCACCATGGCTCAGATGTCTTGGTCATCTCTGTCTCTCTAGAATTTAGCATGAATTAAGGTTAGAAAGGAAATGTTACTGTCATTTGTGAAGTCAGCAATGGTAATGCTAATGGAAGCCCTGTTTACTGCAGCTGTAAATAATTTTTCTCTTCCAAAAATGTTTTTGGAACCTAGACTGAGTGGTTTCACCGGCTTCTCTACTTTGCTAACTGTGGTCAAGCTGTACATTGACTGAGGCTAGTTTATTTTTCTGGGAGCCCCAAAGGGTTTTGCACAGATGTGGAGGACTGGGCTGGTGTTGATTATCTCATAGGGAAAGAGTTTTGCTGGACGCATCTTTTTGCAGAAGAGGGAAAATGCTATCAGCCTAAATTGGCAGCTGTTCTCTTGTTTGCTCCATCAAAATATTGTACTCCTGAGCACTAAAAATACAAGTTATACAAATAAAATTATTTATTATTTTTAAAAATAAAATACTTTTATGCAAATTATATTTACAAATGAAATTATTAAGTGCCTTCTTTGGTCATTGTTCCAGGCGTTGTGGGGGATGAAGGAAAACATAGATCCTATTATCAGGGATAACAGTCAAGTGCTGATAGTCAAGTTGGGAAACTGAAAGATTTCCACAATGCAGTTTCAACAATTTGTGGCTCAGGAGTTTATGGAGAATCACTCTGGTTGGATTAGTAGTCATGGTAGCTTCATGGAGGAGGCATGCTGGGTGGCATGGAGAGGACAGAGTGTCAGGGCCGAGAATAGCACGAGTGTGGGGAGAGTGAGGGTGGACGCCCTGATTCGACAGGAGGCCTGGGCTGGGGGGTGGCCTGAGATAGAGTTGGAAAGTAGGTTGGGCCGATAGAGAAAAGCCAGTAAGCCATGCTACACCTTCTGCTCTTGTCCCTGAAAAGGGACTGACCGCCTGTAGGTCTGCTGCACATGTGTAGGGAGAGCTGCACAGCTGCCTGTCGCCTGGGTGATGCTGGCATCACTGCTCCCAGACTTTTACTCAGTGAACCCTCTGCCTCGCCGTTCCTACCAAGCTGTTTTCTGTTACGTTACATTTTCAAAGCCCCTTTGCCGCATCTTGTTGGGGGAGAGCAGAGTTCCTTTGACTTCCCAGAAGCAATAATTGAATAGCCTTGGAAAGAGCTGTGTGCTTTGAAAGTGTTGGCAAGAACAGACCTTCCTTCATCAATCACTGCTAAGGAATTCATGCCACTAGACTTTAAGAGTAAGACCAAAGTTGAAACAAAGCCAGCAGTCAATCGGAACAACTTTCACTTTCGGCTTCAGTGGAATTTCCAATTAACGGAGAGGATCCGATTCAGGGCAAGTGGAGAGTGGAGGAGCTCCCGTCCCTACTGGAGGGGGAAGTTGCTTCTTTCTCTATAGGTGACCTCTTAAACTGAATCTCAAAGTGAAGTGAACTGAAGCTAATATAGCGTACCCAATTAAGCCAGAATTTTAGCGTAAGGACTTTTTCAGAAGGAAACTTTTTTTTTTGCTCAAGGCCATTTAGGGTAATAACAACCAAATAAGATAAAATTCAACATATTAAAATCTGAGCTGTGTTCTTCCCAAGCCAGCTGTTCTCACCTTCTTCATTTTTTTTTTTTTCCCAAAGGAACTATTTGTTATCTAGGCTCAAGACATCAGTCAGGTTTAGGCACTACACTGAGCTGTACTACCCTGTACTTCACCTTTGGCTGTCAACTCCCTGCCTCCCAAGTTTGTTTGCTTGTTCATTCATTCATCCATCCATTCACTCATTCTTTATAGTTGACAGACAGCACTATATAAGTTTATGGTGTACAGCGTAATGACTTGACTTACATTTATTGTGAAACGATTACCACAGTAAGTTTAGTTAGCACCAAGTATTTTGTGTTTGGGACTAGGCTCATAACCACGTAGAAAACCTGTCTACAACCAGGCTCAAAAAGACCAGACCTTTATTTTTTTTCCTATAATTATTTCAGTAAACATTAACAATGATTCTCTAATATCATGAAATATCCTGTTAGAGTTCATATTTTTCCAGTTGTCTTATAAATGTGTGTTTTGTTTTGTTCTGTTTACAGTTTATTTGTTTGAACCAAGATCCAAAGAAGCTCCAAACTTTGCTGCAGGATGGATTGATATGTCCCTTAAGAATTTTTTACTCTATAGGTGCTCCCTACATCTTATCGTTTTTGGTGGAAGGGTCTGCATTTTTGTTCTGTAGAGTTTCCATATTCTGGATTTTACTGAATGCTTTCCCATGAAGTCACTGAATGTGCTCCTCTGTCCTTTATAATTCCTGTCAGTTGGTAGTTAGGTCTAGAGGTTTGGGGCGATTCAGGTGTGAATGTTGTGTGTGTGAAGTGACTTCATAGGTGCTGTTGTCTTCCATTGGGAGGCACATCCTTTCTGGTTATCTCTCTGTTCTGTGATTATTATCAGCCATTTGGGGTTGCAAAATGGTCATAACCTAATTTTCTCCTTTTGTCTCCATTTATTAGTGGGAATACTTCTATAAAGAGAAACTCCTTATATTCCCATAAAGTATATAGGATCAGTTTTCTTAAGAAAGTTCCCTTTCACCCTTCAGAGGTAACCAATGAGATTTTCTGAGAAGCCCTCCACTGCTAACAGGCATCACACTATGACTGGACATAGCCTCCACTCAGGCGGGGCCCTCAGCACCCCTGAGAATCCTTGCAGTTCGTAGTTGGAGCCCTTTCCTGCTTTTCTCCACACTTGTCCAGACTTGCCCTGCTCACTTTCACCCTCCATCCATTCCCTGTCCCTTTCCCTCCCAGTGCCAGCTTGCCTTCTGCTGCATTTGGAAGGCAGCTCGACAGCCCCCTGACTGCTCCCTCTCTAACTCTTTCTTACTTCTCACCTCCTCCTAGCTGCTTTTGCTGTTCCTTGCCAAATCCACTGGACTTTTTTGCCAGTTCTTTTACTAGTCTTTTCTCTGCAGTTGATAAGGTTGATCATCCCCTTTTTGAGATTCTTTGTTCCCTTGGGTCACAGGATCTGCAGCTGACTGGTCTCTTTGGACACTTCCAGCTCCTCCTTCTCTTTGGCAGTTCCTCTGTCCACCAGGTTCCAGCCTTGACCCGCAGTTCTCACTCCTTGCCCTAGGTCATTCCAGACACCACGTGGCATCAAAACCACACCCATATTTTTATCTCCAGCCCGACCAATGTGTCCAACTGCTCTTAAGGCCTCTTCCAAGCCTCTCAAACTCTGAACATTCAAAGCTGAATCAATTATTTCTCCCTCCACTCACAGACCAGTTCCTCCTCTGGTGTTTTCTGTTTTGGTATTTAGCGTGTTGACCATCTGCCAGTGATATCAAGTTGGTCACCCTTCCTGACTCCCTCCCCATAACCAGAAATAATTTCTCCTACTTAAACCCTGCATCACTTTGTGCCTCTCTTAAGATATTGTCTGGTCTGCTTGATCATTACATGTGTACAGGCACATCTCAGGGATATTGCAGGTTCAGTTCCAGACCACCGCTTTGTAAAGCAAATATCACAATAAAGTGAGTCACATGAATTTTTTGGTTTCCAAGTACATATAAAAGTTATATTTACACTATACTGTAGTCTATTAAGCATGAAGTAGCATTATGTCTAAAAAAACAAAGTATATACCTTAATTAAAAAATACTGCATTGCTAAAAAATGCTAACCATCATCTGAGCCTTCAGCGGGTTGTAATCTTTTTGCTGGTGGAGGATCTTGCCTCGATGTTGATGGCTACTAACTGATCAGGGTGGTGGTTGCTGAAGGTTGTGATGGCTGTGGCAACTTCTTAAAATAAGACAACAATGAAGTTTACTGCATCTGTTGACTCTTCTTTCATGAACATTTCTCTGTAGCATGCAATGCTGTTTGATAGCATTTTACCCACAGTAGAACTTCTTTCAAAATTGGAGTAAATCCTCTCAAAACCTGCCGCTGCTTTATCAACTAAGTTTATGTAATATTCTAAATCCCTTGTTGTCATTTTGACAGTCTTCACAGCATCTTCACCAGGAGTAGATTCCATCTCAAGAAATCACTGTGCTCATCCATAAGAAGCAACTCCTCATCTGTACAAGTTTTATCATGATATTGCAGCAATTCAGTCAAATCTTAAGGCTCCACTTCTAATTCTAGTTATCTTGCTATTTCTACCACATCTGCAGTTACTTCGCCCACTGAACCCCCCAACGTCATCCATGAGGGTTGGAATCAACTTCTTCCAAATTCCTGTTAATGGTGATATTTTGACCTCTTCCCATGAATCACAAATGTTCTTAATGGCATCTAGAATGGCAAATCCTTTCTAGAAGGTTTTCAATTGACTTTGTCCAGATTCATCAGAGAAATCACCATCTATGGTAGCCATAGCCTTACGAAATGTATTTCTTAAATAATAAGACTTGAAAGTCAAAATTAGTCCTTGATCCATGGGCTGCAGAATGAATGTTATGTTAGCAGGCATGAAAACAACATTAACCTCATTATACATCTCCATCAGAGCTTTTGGGTGACCAGGTGCATTGTCAATGAGCAGAAATATTTTGAAAGGAATCTTTTTTTTCGAAGCAGTATGTCTTAACAGTGCGCTTAAAATATTCAGTAAACCATGTTGGAAATAGATGTGCTGTCATTCAGGCTTTGTTGTTTCATTTATAGACCATAGGCAGAGTAGATTTAGCATAATTCTTAAGGGACCTAGGAATTTTGGAATGGCAAATGAACACTGGCTTCAACTTAAAGTCACCAGCTGCATTATCCCCTACCAAGAGAGTCAGCCTGTCCTTTGATGCTTTGATGCCAGGCATTGACTTCTCCTCTCTAGCTTTGAAGGTCCTAGATGGCATCTTCTTCCAATATAAGACTGTTTTGTCTACATTGAAAATCTGTTGCTTGCTGTAACCGCCTTCTTTAGTTATCTTACTAGATCTTCTGGAGAACTTGCTGCAGCTTCTACATCAGCGCTTGCTGCTTCACCTTGCACTTTTATGTTATGGAAACGGCTTCTTTCCTTAAACCTCATGAACCAACCCCTGCTAGCTTAAAGCTTTTCTTCTGCAGCTTCCTCACCTCTCAGCCTTCATACAATTGAAGAGAGTTAGGGCCTTGCTCTGGATTAGGCTTTGGCTTAAGGGAATGTTGTGGCTGGTTTGATCTTCTATCCAGACCACTAAATCTTTCTCCATATCAGCAATAAGGCTGTTTCGCTTTCTTATCATTCGTGTGTTCACTGGATTAGCACTTTTAATTTCCTTCAGGAACTTTTCCTTTGCATTCACATCTTGGCTAACTGTTTGGTGCAAGAGGCATAACTTTCAGCCTGTCTCAGCTTTTGAAATGCTTTCCTCACTAAGCTTAATCATTTCTAGCTTTTGATTTAAAGTGCGAGACATGCGACTCTTCCTTTTGCTTGAACACTTAGAGGCCATTGTAAGGTTATTAATGGCTGAATTGCAATATTTTTGGGTTTTAGGGAATAGGGAGGTCTGAGGAGAGGGAGAGAGATGGAGGAATGGCTGGTTGGTCGAGCAGTCAGAACACACACAACATTTATTAAGTTCGCTGTCTTATATGGGTGCGGTTTATGGCGCCCCCACAACAATTACAATAGTAACATCAAAGATCACTGATGACAGATCACCATAACAAATATAATAATAATGAAAAAGTTTAAAATATTGTGAGAACTACCAAAATGTGACACAGAGACATGAAATGCGCAAATGCTGTTGGAAAAATGGTGCCAATAGACTTGCTTGACGCAGGTTGCCACAAGCCTTCAATTGTAAAAAACACAGTATCTGTGAAGCACAATAAAGCAAAGCACAATAAAAGGAGATATGCCTATACAAGTATAAATCTCATTAGATATTAAGCTCTTTGAAGGCAGGGGCTATGCTTACGTTTTTGGAAGCTCTGACACTCGTAGCGTTTACTGTACATATGGGCACCTGGAAAGTATTTATTGAATTGAATTGGAATCCATTTATCCTTCCTCTGCTGCTTCCCAGCATGCTGTAAGCATGGCCTTCAATTGAACAGTGCCTATAAGGGTTTCTGCTGTAGCCCTAGTGGCATATATGGCATACAGTAAATGGCATAAATAGTGTGTCATATATAGAATATATAGCAGATGGTACATGGCCCTGTAAATATTTGCTGAGTGAATGGATGAATGTTATTACTTTAGAAAACTCAAGCCTGACTAGAGGATGAAAAAGATTTTTGTTTTACATGGCCTAGTGCCCTGCTAGTGGAACTGGAGGGTTGAAAATAACCTGTACAATCCTGGCAGCCTGCATGATAGGACACAGAAAGAAGATGACATAAGATATGTCCCCCCAAATGGTCTGTCATTACAATGTATATTTGGTTACCATAAACACTGAAACTAACCAGAGTATAAGCCTATACTAGTGTAAAGTGTTTATTCTGTTACCGGTAATATGATAGACTTTTACTGTGCTTTACTAGGGTCAAGGTTTCCCAATATGGCAACCCTTGAGAGACAAACCTTTGACTTCTGAATATCCATATGCTACATATGAAGGGCTGGTTCATGCCAAGCCCATAAGAAATGTGAAATGCTTCCTGCCGGGCACTAAAGTAGTGTGAGCGTATGCAAGAATGTGTGAGTCTGTGTATGGTGTGTGTGTGCACAAGTATGTGTTAGGTGTGTGAGTGTGAGTATGTGAGTGTGTGTCTGAGTGTGGGCGTGGTGTGTAGCTTCAGTTACCTATTAGTCCTCCCATGTCAGGTCCCCATTTTATGCCCGTGTATCCCTGGCACCCTGGGTTTCATATTGCTACTGGGAGAACATATTTTCCTGTGGACACAATGTTGTAAACAATATTATAAACTGTGATTAGGTTCTCAGGCTGGTCCTACAATTTGTTTAAACTATAAAGTACAATATCAGGCCCTGAGTTCCAATCTTGAAGTCACCACTCACTGACTGGCTTTAGGCAAGTTGCCTAACCTCTTTGTACCTTGATTTTCTTTTAACTTTATTTATTTATTTTTTCCCTCAAAGCCCCAGTAGATAGTTGTATGTCATAGCTACACATCCTTCTAGTTGCTATATGTGGGACGCGGCCTCATCATGGCCGGAGAAGCGGTGCGTTGGTACGCGCCCGGGATCCAAACCCGGGCCACCAGCAGCGGAGTGCGCGCACTTAACCGCTAAGCCACGGAGCCGGCCCCTGTACCTTGATTTTCTCATTTGTAAAATGAAGATAATAATATTGGTATCTCGCTCAAAGGGTGGTCTGAGGATTTAATAACATAGTTTAGGTGAAGCAATTAGAATAATGCCTGGCATATAGTAAATGCTCAATAAATATTTTTACATTTACAGCCCTTTTTCTTTATTTGCTGTCTTTTAAAATTTATTTTGAAATAATTTTCAAACTTAGAATAAAGTTATAAAATTTATCCTTTTTATTATTCTGTTTCTAATGTTTACATTTTAATTTTTCTGAACCAGTTCAGAATAAGTTGCAGACATCATATCTCTTTACCTCAAAATACTTCAATGTGTATTTGCAAAGAAAAAGACATTTTCTTCCATAACCATAGTATAGTTACTAAAACCCAGAAAATGTAATGTTGACACAGTAATATTTTTTAGTATACGGTCCACATTAAACTCTGGCCAGTTGCCTCAGTCATGTCCGTCATAGCAATTTGTGTTTCTCAGCAAAGCCTCAGTGGACAAATAGTATGAATACTGCTGGAGAGGAAGCTGCACTAGGAGACCTCTTAGATCCCTCCCAGTCTTCACCTGCCTTTATCATCTCGAATGTTCAAGAACAGGAGCGCACACCAGAAGCTCACCGACCCTAGTTTTTCACCCGTTTCTGTTTCCCTTGTATCTCATCATCCCTTATTTAAAGATGAAGTGGCAACACTGTGCCCTTTCTCTGATGACCAGTGGGTACACGGAGTTTATCTGAAGGCCTGCAGCTTCTTTAGGGGTGGAGATGAGACAGGCAGAGAGCTGCCATTTGCTGAGTGCCAGCTCTTTACGTGCATCATTTAATTTATCTCTCAAAATCATCCTAGAAAGGTTTCATAGGCAACAGTACTCCGAGAGGTTAGGTAATTTATTCAGGGTCACACAACTAGAACATGCTGCAATTGGGAATTGAACTCATGCTGTGGTTTTGTTTATGCTTCTGGGTGTTTGTTTTTTGTCTTTTTTTTTCATGATATTTTTCAAGTAAGATAAGAATTTACTCATCAGTTTTTAAAGGTTTGTAGGGTTTGAGGGGTGGAGAGCAAAAAATCTATTATTATTAAGGCCCATAGAAGTGAGTGCTCCAAGAACAACTGTTTCTATGTAAATTTTAATTGATATATAGATGATAATCTTGGTTACATCCTGGATTTTCGAATAGATTACAAAAAATTAACCCAGGATCCTCAGTGTATCCAGGATCACTGGTTTTGTTGAATTCCTTTGGGTTTCCTCTACTAATTGATTAATTAATTAATCCCTTCTTCAGTTGCTCCCGGGCTGTGTACTGTTTACGTGACCTGGGGAAGTCGGTTCCCCTCTCTGTTTACTTTCCCTGTCAGGAGGGTGAGTGTGATGACAGCTGTGCACATGAGAGATCGTGTGGCTCAAGCTTGGTGGTACTTAGTGAACAGAGCGATTCTATTTCTGCCCTTACTTTCCCTCCTTCACCTGCTGTGAGCACCAAGCCTGGCCAGATGTGAGCTTTTAGCCCTAGACCGCTAATTTCCCTCTGGATCTTGTGTGAACGCTGTGGTCCCTTCAGACTCCTTCAGCTGTGCCAACGGAGGAGTGGGCCTCTTCCTGCTTCTTGGACCCTTAAGCACTCAGTGGATTAGACTTTTGATGTTGCTGTCTGCAAGGAGGGTGGGACAAGGGTCTTCCAGTGTGTTGTGTTGTGTCCAGAGCATGGTGGGGTGGGGGTGGCGTGGGCTCTGAAGGTTCCACTTTCTTAATTCTGGTCTAGGCCAGTAGTAGAGGCTGCTCTCAATGAATCAGGCTGTTCTGCAGAGCAGCGTGTATTCTTTTGACAGAGCTCCCTGCCTCCTTTTTCAACTTAAAAAAAGAAAAAGAATCTATGGCAAAACAGTTATTGACTTGTGTGAAAATGATCCAAGTTGGTATTTAAAACAAGGTGAGGAGGAGGATATGCATCTGTTCACATGAGCCCAGTCAGTTTGCAGGTTGTCACTGGCGACAAGCTTCCACCTGGGTGCATTTTGTGGGGTGAGCCACAGAGGAAGCACTGGCAAGTGTTCCTCCTCCTTCTTCATTGCCAAAGAGGAGGGCCCCTCTGGTTTGCTGCCTTTGTTTCTTCAAGACGGTTTTCTGATCAATTAAAATCTTTTAGGGTCTTGAAAGGCAATTCTGCCTTTTCAAATAAACAAAGGCAGAGAGCAAATGGGAGGGAAAGTTTCAATAAACCTTAGGCATCATTTCCTCCTGCTGTGACACTAAATTTACGTGGATAAAAACAACCTCTTAGATTTACATTTTGATTCTGTTACTGCTTTCATGTGTGCGGGGCTGTCCCACCTCGGATGAAATTTATCCACTTCTTTAAATATTTAGTAGTCTAGCGTGGATGTTAATGAAAGTCTGGCGGTGCTATTTTGAGAAATGCAACAATGATAGTAATTTTCAGTGTCAGATTCCTGCTTTGCAAAGGGAGAGAGAGATGGGAGGAGGAGGAGGGAAAAATGGTTTTAGTTCTAATAGAGTTTGCCATCCGCTGGGCTGTGCCAGACAGATGGGTCATGAATACTGTCTAGACACTCTCTGCCTGAGCAGCCCTGGTCTCTAAGGACACGCAATGAGACGCCGGCTTAAGTAACTGGGGAAAGTCAGGGCAAGCTCTCCTGTAATCAGATAGAAATCAATGCCAATCCTGCTTCCTGGGGGAGGCTAGGGTGGGGAGGGGTGGGAGGTTACATGTGGAGGGGGTGTTAGGAGAATACGCCCTCTGTTACTGATCAATTTTAGTGCAAACTTGACTAATATTAGGCATTAGGGAGAGTGTGAAAGGAGAGTTGTAGTATGATAATGCTATTGATTTAAACTGTACTCCGCCACAGAATGCAGAATGATTTAATTCAGACATGGTCCTTGAAAGGCCAGAGAAGAGCAGAAAAGGAGGACATCTTGTTGGGTCATTAAGACAAGAATGCAGACCATTGGGTGACCTGTATTAATTATGTGTATTGATGAGACTGGTACTGCTTCAGTTGCGATTGTCTGTCCTGACTGTTCATTTTCCAGGGTTTAGCCTCTTAATTAGGAAGGGTTTTAGAGACTCACTTGGCTTGTTTTCGTTTCTGATGACTCGCTGAGAACTTTCCAAAGCTGGATCTCATCACAAGCAGCTCTGCTAATGGTGCCGTAGGAAATGAGGTAAACGTCTCACGAGCCCCTGCTTAGCTGCGCTTGAGTCCACGGCCACTTTCTGATGGTCATTTTACTGAGTATTTCCTCAGTGCCAGGAGTGGAGTTTACATGACATAAGCAGTGAGTTTCTACTCGTGAAAACTCACAATCTAGATGTGGCAGTGTTGGGGAAAAGGGTATGTTGCTATCAGGATGAAATTATGAAGGAAGGCAAGGGGACCACCGGCAAGAAGAGCATGACTCAGCTCAGCTGGGAGGGGCTTCATTGCTGGGCTTGCTGTCATTAGTCATATATTTGCCTTAGAAAAATTACCCGGGAGCGTCTACAGTAAAGCTTGGAAGAGACCATCTTTGAGTAATCACAAAAATAAAGCTGAAATTAACTGTCGTGTGATGTGTTCTGTACTACAGAGGTCGAGTGACCCCCAGAGGGTCAGGCCTCTGAATTAACCATCTGGGCTCCTAGCTCTTTTAGTCATGTCTCAGTGGAGACTCTAGCATAGGCTTTTAATTTGGAAAAAACTCCAACAACCTAAATTTAGCAGTAGTTGTTTTTTCACTCCTTCATCCATTCTTGTTATGTCCTAAGAGCTAACAGCCAAAGGAAAAGTAGATGATTTTTGTTTCTTCCTTCCTAGAAAGAAAAGGAAATCAAAGAGGAAAAATATTCTTAAAGTACACAATTTCTGGAGAGGAAAGAAAGAAATCTTGCTGCCATAAGCAGCAAGCAATTCCATCCTTGTTCCAAAATGGCTCTTCTCAGAAATATTGCCGAGGTCATCCAGAAGGTACAGTGGTCTTTCAGAAAGGCATCTTGTTTCCCTAAAACTCTTGCCTGCTGTCCCCATCACACTCTTATACTTAGGGCATAAACTCTCCCACCCTTTGGATACCCTATAAGGAGTGTCCACTTGTGGCAACAAGGTGCAATGTGGGAGTGTGATGGCAATTTACACTGATGGCCTCGGGTGTCTGGAAGGCAAACCGCAACACTTGGCAGATCCCCAATGCCTCTTGGTTCTGTTGCCTTATAATTAGAGGAACAAAAACACGCATCTGCCTGTTTCAAAGACTCCAGACATTTCATGGGGTGACTCGTGGGCTTGTGCATGTGTGTTGGCTAGGAGAATATAGAATTATTCCCCCTTTTTGAGAAAAAGTACCTGCTCTCACGTTGGCACACACCTGTTCTGGAATGGGCGCCTGGGCGTGTTGCCTCCTTATCTTTATCTCTTTATCTTTAGTGTGGGTTCTGGGCTTCCGTTATTCGTTTGATTCTAAGAAATGAAAGAAAAAGGAACAGGAGCTAAACCTCTGACCCTTTTCTCCTTAGATCTTGGGGGAAAGGCCTAGGTATTGCCCGGTATGGTGCAGCAGTGGAGTGTGCTCAGGCTGGCAGCCTCTCCAACCAGTCTGAATTTGAAGCAGGCAGCAGATTGAAGCCCAGTGGCAGCTCTCCCTGTTATGCGGGTAGTGGTTCAGCCAGGCCAGGAAAACTGTTTACCTTCTTTGACTTGATTTAGGTCTATGTCTATGACTTGACATAATTTTCCACAGAAAGGCATTGAAGGAAAATGCACCCCTCAGAGAGACCCCCCCCACTTCCCACTTCCTGTTATGTATGCTTTAGAAGATAGAAATGTCTAATGTTGTCTGTTTTATGAGAAGAGGGCTTGGCATGAAACCAAGTTTTTAAATGCCAATCTGACCTTAAAAGATGGAAAGGGTCTTCACTCTCTCAGATCTACCAGTGCATCCTGCTAACTCCCCACAAGACCATCAGGAGCCAATGGCCACTGCCTCCTGATGCTCTTGTGGTTCCATGTTATTCTCATGTTGGAACGTTTTAATCTGGAAATGACAGGAACTGATTGCCAGTGCAGTTAGCTTCTCCCCCAAAAAAACAAGATACCAGGACTGATTAATTTTCAGAAGTTGTTGGAAAAGAATTAGTTATTGAAAGATAATGTCTGGACCGGAGGCTGGAGAGTGGTCTAAAGAAAACATGTTTGGGGTAGTTATTTGCAGAAAATGATATCTTAAATAGTAGCAACGCATTCTTTTTGGGGAGCGTATTTCATAGAGAGTATTTTTGTGAGTGTTGAATATGTGAGAGGCACGGGGCTGGGTGATGGGGTGGGTGCAGGTGTACAGGGGGATGGGATGGATGCAGGGTGTATAGGATGTGGTCTCTGCTTTCCAGCTGTTTCTTTCTAATGCTAAAATGGTACACTTGATAAGATCCATTAAGGTTCAGGACAGTTTCTCCAGTGCCAGTGTATGGAACATCAGGGAAAATCTCTTCGAGCCTGGGTGCTCAGGGCAGACCTCGTCATAGGAGGGTGGAACTCTCACTTTCCTGAGCAGCCTGGCAGCATGGGCCGGGAGCACAGGTAGGGGAGTGGGTGGGCAAAGATGTCGTTTAGGAATTGCTACGATAAGCCAGCTCGCTTGGAGGTAAGGGCAGATTTTGAGGAGCCTTACTAGAAAGCTGGGTTGGGGTCAGACCCTAGAAATTCAGAGATGTCAGGCCAAATAGTTTTTATTCTCTGTCCTGAAGGAAGTCATTGAAGGTTTTTGAGTAAGAGAGTGAGGCTGTGTTACAAGGCAATTATGTGCATGAATGTCCTTAAAGATCACCTAGCTCTGTACTCCACTTTATAGACAAGGGAACTTAAACCCAGGGAGTGTAAATAACTTTTTTAAAGTCACAAAAATAGTCACTGGCAGAGACCCTGATATGAGTGCTTCCTATGTCTTAGGCCGGTTTTCTTTCCACTGTATAATGTCCTCAAACTAACTTGTCAGCTTAGGCAGTGACAGGGAAAGACAAAAAATAAAAAGGGAGTCACCTGGAAGGACCATTCTCCACAGAGTAGGCCTTTAGGTGAAGTCAGTGTGTACCCCATGAGGGCAGAGACACAGAAAGATAACTGGGAAGGTTAGCAGAAGCGACAGGCCCCCAGCACATTTGCCACAAGTGGGTCCTTTTCAACAGTTTTTGAAGATAGTCATACGGCCCTGATAATTGTTAAGATTATCTGAAAAAAAGAATTTGGAGGAATCAGTGTGAAAGCCACATCAGGAGATGAATAGATAGGTAGTTAGTGTATGCCTCAGCCTGGATGTGTCCCCCAGTGTGTGGCCTGCCAAGCCTCTGCACCCCACCTCTCATTGCTATAATCTCAGGGTCCAGTGCAGCGCCTGACAGCCCTCAGAGGCTCTGAGTGCTGTGAAAGGAGGATGGGAGGGAGGGAGAGTCTGCGGCCATTTCAGGGCAGAGGGATGTCTTGGAGAGGCCAGTTGGTGTCTCTAGAGGAGGAGGACTCCATGAGCAAGTCTAGAGCGGGAAGGGATCCAGCATAGAGAAGGAGAAAAGCTTCCTCCTGGGAGACTTGGGCAAAACCTGGTGCTGAGGTGGAGATACTCACTGAGTTGAAAGGGAGGAGGAAAGAAGATTACCTCATGGGACAGGTCTTTGCAGTACAGGGTACTTGGAGTCTTCTGCCACCAGTCAGCTTGAGGCTGGGGAGTTGAAAAAAATACTAACTTAGGAAGGATCCACAGTCATAGCAGTCAACATCTTGGTAGTACTTTGCAACTTTCTTTAAAAAAATTTTTTTTTTAATTTCAGCTTTATTGAGGTGTCATTGACAAAATTGTAAGATATTTAAGGTGTACATCATGATGATTTGATATATGTATATATTGTGAAAGGATTTCCCCCATCTAGTTAGTTAACACATCCATCACCTCACATATTTATTTTTTTTTTGGTGAAAACATTTAAGTTCTACTCTCTTAGCAAATTTCATTTATACAATACAACTTTAGTCACCCTGTTTTACCTTAGATCTTCAGGCCTTATTCATCTTATAGCTGAAAGTTTGTTCCTTTTACCAACTTCTTCCTATTTCTTCCACCCCCTCATCCTCTGGGGTACATGTGTGTATGTGAGTGAGCATGTATGTCATGGGCTTTTATTGTGTGCAAATATAACATTTGAATAACAGTGGGAATTGTATTTGAGAAAAGATATAGGGTCCAGCTCTTTTCCCCTTTGAAAACAAATGATGATGGACTTTGTTTTGCTTTGCTGCTGGTACGTCTATGGTATATGTTCATGTGCATGCGTTATGGAAATCAGGAGACCTGTGAATTGTCATAGTGCTACACAGAAACTTTGAGTGTAAACTTCAGAAGGGGCAGGACCCTTAATGATATTTTTCTTTGAGGACCAGCACTAAAACTTGTGTTTATCATGGGATGACAATGGATTTGTACGTCACTTTATGTCACAGGAGTGAGTTAGAATACAGAATCTTTAGCTCTGCTACTCTCTGCAGTGACCTTGGTTTGTTAGCACCTTGGACCTGAATTTTCTTGGTCTGCTGGCAGGGAAGGCAGTTTTGATCCCTAGAGTCCCTTGTGGCTCAAAAAAGCATCTGAATCAGTGACTTGACTTCTGTATTAACTTGAATGAGATAAATATTGGACACAACATTTATTCAAGAGAGATGTTTCTTTGTAAATAATGTAATTACTTTCAAGTTTTTGTGAGAGGTGTTCATCAGGGCAGAAAATGTCGACCAGTGCGCGCTAACGTTAGAACCTCCCTCTGTGTGATCGGCTCATCTGTTCATTACAAAGTGCCAGGTGCTCCATCTGCCTTTCCCCCTGTTACCCCTTCTCATTACCTTTCAACCACATCCCCAATATTGCTGTGTAATCTGTTCACCCGGGACAATAATGACGCAGTGTGTGAATCCAGAGTCTGGCACCTAGTAGCACCTTGATAGAAATAGAAAGCTGTGATCGTAGCGTTAAAGTATGCTAACAAGCTGCGGGGCTAATGGGTGCCGCTTCTACACTACAGATGTTCCTTCGGTGCTGCTGCTGAGTGTGGGGACAGAACAGGAGGGTGTGCTGCTCATATCCCAGCGTTTGGTGGTTGTTTTTGTTTATTGCAGTGTTATTTTCCGAAAGGGACCTCTTGTCTCCTTTATAAAGTATGCTGCCTTTCTGGGGCTACGAAAATAGAAGAACTACCTTTGGTTAGAGAGAATGAGCAAGAGAGCAGAGTTCACGTGGAGGAGAAATGTTAATGATAATGATAGGATGCAGTTGTTTGATTAAAATAAATTAGGTTTTATCCTGTTTATGGTTAAAGTTTATCTAGATGGAGTTTCTGAGCTCTAGAAAGAGTTCTAAATGTGTTATATAAATATGTAAAAGAATTCCACTATCCCAAATTTAAAGAGATGATTTAAGTGCATTACATTCAATTTTAAATATATAGAATTTTGAATTTCTGGCTTACAGTTTTGTCCTGAATTTGCTTCCTGGCTTATATTAACAAATGACTCTATTCTGTTCATAATCTTTGCTCTTATTAATGCCAAGATGCACCCTCGGCTACCCCTCCCCTTATTTGCCTGCTCTCACCTTGCAGAAGTCAGTTGGGTGAAAAACATAGTCAGTGAGTGAACGAGATAGCCAGATGCTATCTGCTTTACAGGGCTGGTGGTATTTGTCCAAACTGAAGGATTACTGTCTCTACAAGAGGGTGAGGAGGACATGCCTGGCCTACATTGGGAGTTTACCTAAACTACAGGTCCAGTCAGCTGGCAGAGGTGAGGTGGGCAGAGTGCTGAGTGCCAGGGCACTCAGGGCTCAGGCAGACACACAGTGGGCCTCGAACAGAAGGTGCTGGGGAGCAGAGAAGCACTGGGTTCCTATGATAGATGCTGTTATATATTGGATATTTTGTGTTGCCTTGGAGATCGTACAACCCTGGGCCCACAGATATAGGTCATGATCATTTACATATTCATTCATTCATCAAATATCCCACTCGTATGTACACTTTGCTGGATCCCCCAAAGCAAAAACAGGATGTGGAACCTAGGATGTATTCAATCAGTATTTGTTGAGAACATTCATGTGCACCAGTCACTGTGCTGGGCAATTCAAATTGTGTAGGTCTTGGCAGGCCTTACCTACAAAGGATGTAAAGTAGACCGATGCTGGGATACCTGTACACACACACACACACACACACACACACACACACACACACACACACGCAAGCTGGGGACCAGAGAGGAGGAGTGGGCGCTGCCGGGGAGGGGCCAGGAGAAGCTCGGCAGAGGACCAAACATGCGGAAGTGCATCTTGGCACCAGGATCAGGATTTCCCCAGGCTTGGCAGGCAGGTCATTCCACCCAGCGGGTACTTAGGCAGGGAGCCCCTGGTCTCCACGCTTTTCAAGGGCCTACACAAATATTGGAAACCTGAAAAAAATGGTACTGCCTCCACGATAGGAAAAGAAAACTGCAAAATTGAAATGAACACATGTAATTAAATGTCAACAGAACATGAAAACACATTAACTAGTCAACTATGATTCATTGTCTTATGTGGGATGTGGGTGCACTTCAGTGGTTTAGGGTCTGTGAGGTCCATGCAGGTGCTGACATGACCCTGGGCAGCCTGTGGTGACAAGAGGCTGGAGCCTGCTGTAACATCTGCTCCTGATTGAGAAGGGGAAGAAATACTAGGAGCTTCTCAGCGTTATCTCATAGCCCAGGCATCCCGCTGAGGGTGTGCCCTCCTCACCATCCCCTGTGTCCTCACTCTTCATGGAAGAGTTGGGCTCGATTACTTTGTGCACATGCTTAAGACAGGAGAATAAGAGCAGGTATAGAGATGCAACCCCTTTGCACCTGGGGCAGAGCATGTGTCTGCTCCTTCCCCCTTCTGCGCAGCTCCCAGGTAAGCTGCCCAGGAGCTTGGCTGCCCGCCTCCTCTTCATCTGTGTTCATGCCCACACTGGGCGGCAGTCGAGGAGGAGTGTTAGCACAGACACCTTGAAAATGTGAACTGAGCAATAAGCATTTATTGAGAGAAGAGGCTGCTATGTGATAGCAAGATGAATCATCTAGAGTTCCGGGGGCTGGCCAGGTGGCATAGTGGTTAAGTTCACACATTCTGCTTCCGCGGCATGGGGTTCGCTGGTTCAGTTCCTGGGCCCAGACCTACTCACCACTCATCAAGCCATGCTGAGGCAGCGTCCCACATAGAAGAACTAGAAGGACCTACAACTAGGATATACAATTATGTACTGGGGCTTTGGGGAGAAAAAAGAAAAAGAGGAAGATTGGCATCAGACGTTAGCTCAGGGACAATCTTCCTCAAAAAAAAAAAAAAAGCTAGAGTTCCTGTTCTTCCAGAGTTTATAGTCGGGCTTAGGCGGTCAGATGCATCTTACCATTAAAAGACAACAGCAAAGTGAGGGCATGGTAAGTGCCCATCCCCTTTGGACTGCCCCTAACCCCTCATTTGGGCATTCCTGTGCTTCCCCCTCAGTTCCATCTGCACAGGAAGGTTTGCTCTGGTCCTAGAACCCAGCCTGCCAGCTTGGTGCAGGCACACACCAGGATGATATTCATGAGGCAGGACCCTCTTCCCACCTGAGAGGGGAGAAGACACCCCTTTACTTGAAGAATAGAACAGCAGGGTAATTGCCAAGGAGGACTTTGAAAGAGAAATGGCTCCCAACGGTGTGATGTATGGCGCTCTGTCAACCTATGTATATATACCAGGAGCATATTCTTCTGGAATGTCTCTCTTTACGGTAGGATTCCTAGCTGTGTCCCACCTGCAGTCAAGATCACTGACATATAGTTGGGGAAACTATATAAAGTGCTTTGCTATGTAGTGGGAAACTCATTGTATTCTAGTTAAAACCACAGTCACCCCTTCCCTAGGCTTTTGTTAATATATCGTTACAGTAATTTTAGGATATTTTGCTATAACACATTTTTTTCTGCTTCCTACCTTCCTACACAAGAGTTGAACTTTCAAACACATGTACACTCTCTCGTCTTTTTTTCCCTTCCCTCCCTCCACCCCCACCGTCTTACTCCCTTCTTCACTTCTCTGTCTTCTTTTTCTTCTTAAACTGGATAATGATATCTGCTGTCTGTACTTGGGGGTCTCTGAAATGAAATGTAGAATGAAGGTTTCAGCAGAGGTGTTAGGGCACAGGGAATGAGAGTGTATCTCAGGGGCAGACAGAGATTTCCAAAGGGTGCACAGCCCTATAACGGTGGCTCCCTAATATACTGGAAGAGGAAGTCCGCCCTGGGAGTCCACTACACCCTGCCTGCTTGCATGAGCAGTGGCCTTTGTCTTTTTGGGGTCTTTCCAGAAACTGTAGGCAGCTGCCACAGAAGTTGATAAAGACTTTGAGAGATGAGGTACGGTCTGAAATGAGCACAGGCACAAAGTGTGGAGTGACGAAGGGAGTGTGATGTGTGCATGTGTAGTGTGTGTGTGTGTGGCTGTACGTGCCTGTAGTTTACATTTTTGCTATTTGCAAATACCATTCTGACCTTCTAAATTGCAAGATTGAAAGATCCTTAGAATCCTGAGATGGCCTTTTCAGTGACTGAGCCTCACTTATAACACTCTAGCAACCATCTCCTCTGTCTGAAGGCAGCTCTATATCATTTTGAGCAGAAGTTGCACCTTGAGTAATTCTTCTTGGACATCGTTTTTACCAGACAGCAGTGAGAGAAAACCAATATGGTTTTTCCTTCATTTCTTAGACTCAACTCCAGTAACTTTACATAAAATACCCAGTCATTATCTTTGCCCTCAGTTAAAATGGGAGAATGAAATTGCCTTCTTTCCTACAATGGGAAATATCACCTATTACAAGAGATGCATGTGGACTCATTCCTACAGGATGTAATGGGTGCACAAGGAAGACAACACAGAAATGAGTCATAAGAATTTCATCTCAACCTCTCTCTCTCTTTCCTTTGTCCAGTCCTCTAGCTCCTCCATGGTGTGAATTTTTCTTCTTGGCAATTCTATCTTAACAAATTATTTGGACATGATTCTTGCATATTAATAAACTGTTTGTAAGTTTTCTATCTGTTCTAAGCATGTATGTGTTGGATGTGGTAAGGTCAAGTTGGTGTGGCCACAGGAGGAGAAGAGAAGGAGGCTTGGAAGGAAGTTTATTATACTCACAGGTCCCAGAGAAGGAGTCACTGCATGCCATGCAGGGCTATAGGGGAAAACATCAGAGTGGAGGCAGAAGACAGAAGTGAGGGGAGAGCTTGGGCCACAGCCTTTATTGGGGTTTCTGTGTGAAAGGCAAGGTAGGTCAGGGTAAACAGTTTAAGATTGGCTTGTTTGAATAATTTTTGCAGCCTTGGGGCTCTAGCAGTGGTCTTTAGTTGCCTGGTACCCGGCCCTGGCAGAAGAATATTGCCTCCTAGGGTGTATGGGCCAGATAGAGGAGGTCTGGCTCTAGATTGGTTAGTTTGCACGTGCCCCAGGCTGAGCCCTTGGCTATCTCCAAAAATTGGCTACCCTTGGGAGGGGCAGTCACTCCCCAGCTAGAAAGATTTTTTAATTTTTTAATTTATTTTTATTGGTGTCATAATAGTTTATAACACTGTGAAATTTCAGTTGTACATTATTATTTGTCAATCACCATATATATATGCCCCTTTACCCCTTATGCCCACCCCCTAACCCCCTATCCCTCTGGTAACCACTTCTGTTCTCTTTGTCCATGTATGTGTTTATCTTTCACATATAAATAAAATCATACAGTGTTTGTTTTTCTCTGACTGGATTATCTCACTTAACATAATACACTCAAGTTCCATCCATGTTTTTGCAAATGGGACAATTTTGTCTTTTTTTATGGCTGAGTAGTATTCCATTATATATATATACCACATATTCTTTATCCATTCATTAGTCGATGGACACTTGAGTTGCTTCCACTTCTTGGCTATAGTGAATAATGCTGCAGTGAACATAGAGGTGCATAAGCCTCTTTGAATTGTTGATTTCAAGTTCTTTGGATAAATACCCAGTAGTGGTATAGCTGGGTCATATGGTATTTCAATTTTTAGTTTTTTGAGAAATCTCCATACTGTTTTCCATAGTGGCTGTGCCAGTTTGCATTCCCACCAACAGTGTATGAGGGTTCCTTTTTCTCCACAACCTCTCCAGCATTTGTTGTTTTTTGTCCTGGTAGTTATAGCCATTCTAATAGGTGTAAGGGGATATCTCATGGTAATTTTTATTTGCATTCCCCTGATGATTAGTGATGTTGAACATCTTTTCATGTGCCTGTTAGCCATCCATATATCTGTTTTGGAAAAATGTCTGTTTGTATCCTCTGCCCCCCCCCTTTTTTTTTTGGTGAGGAAGATCGGCCCTGAGCTAACATCTGCCAATCCTCCTCTTTTTGCTGAGGAAGACTGGCTGTGGGCTAACATCCATGCCCATCTTCCTCTACTTTATATGGGACGCCACCACAGCATGGCTTGCCAAGCGGTGCATCAGTGCGCGCCCGGGATTCAAACCAGCGAATCCTGGGCCGCCGCAGCAGAGCGCACGCACTTAACCGCTTGCGCCACAGGGCCGGCCCTTTCTGCCCATTTTTTAATGGGGTTGTTTGTTTTTTTGTTGTTGAGTTGTATGCATTCCTTATATATTTTGGAGATTAACCCCTTGTCAGATATAGGATTTTCAAATATTTTCTCCCAGTTGGTAGGTTGTCTTTTTGTTTTGTTTATAGTTTCTTTTGCCTTGCAGAAGCTCTTTAGTCTGATGAAGTCTCATTTGTTTATTTTTTCTTTTGTTTCCCTTGTCTAAGTAGATATGGCATTCAAAAAAATCCTTCTAAGACCGATGTCAAAGAGTGTACAGCCTATATTTTCTTCTAGGAGTTTTATGGCTTCACATCTTACCTTCAAGTCTTCAATCCATTTTTAGTTAATTTTTGTGTATGGTGAAAGATAATGGGGTTTACCTTCGTTCTTTTGCATGTGGCTGTCCAGTTTTCCCAACACCATTTATTCAAGAGACTTTCATTTCTCCATTGTATGTTCTTAGCTCCTTTGTTGAAGATTAGCTGTCCGTAGATGTGTGGTTTTGTTTCTGGGCTTTCAATGCTGTTCCGTTGATCTGGGTGTCTGTTTTTGTACCAGTACCATGGTGTTTTGATTATTATAGCTTTGTAGTATATTTCGAAATCAGGGATTGTGATGCCTCCAGCTTTGTTCTTTTTTCTCAGGATTGCTTTAGCTATTTGGGGTCCTTTGTTGCCCCATATGAATTTTAGGATTCTTTGT
The DNA here is from genome assembly GCF_020826845.1 of Diceros bicornis minor. Taxonomy (NCBI): domain Eukaryota; kingdom Metazoa; phylum Chordata; class Mammalia; order Perissodactyla; family Rhinocerotidae; genus Diceros; species Diceros bicornis. The sequence goes on along the minus strand of NC_080755.1, from coordinate 10,051,955 downwards.
TCTATTTCCTTGAAGAATGTGATTGGGAGTCTGATTGGGATTGCACTGAATCTGTAGATTGCTTTAGGTAGTATGGACATTTTAACTATGTTTATTCTTCTAATCCATGTGCATGGAACATCTTTCCATTTCTTTATGTCGTCATCGATTTCTTTCAATAATGTCTTCTAGTTTTCGTTGAATAGGCCTTTCACCTCCTCGGTTAAATTTATTCCTAGATATTTTATTCGTTTTGTTGCGATTGTAAATGGGGTTGTATTCTTGAGTTCTCTTTCTGTTAGTTTGTTATTTGAGTATAGAAATGCAACTGATTTTTGTAAGTTGATTTTGTACTCTGCAACTTTGCTGTAACTGTTGATTATTTCTAATAGTTTTCCAATGGACTCTTCAGGGTTTTCGATGTAAAATCATATGGTCTGCAAACAGCGAGAGTTTCACTTCCTGCTTGCCTATTTGGATACCTTTTATTTCTTTTTCTTGCCTAATTGCTCTGGCCAAAACCTCCGGTACTGTGTTGAATAAGAGTGGTGAAAGTGGGAACCCTTGTCTTGTTCCTGTTCTCAGAGGAATGGCTTTCAGTTTTTCCCCATTGAGCATCATGTTGGCTGTGGATTTGTCATAAATAGCCTTTATTATGTTGAGGAACTTTCCTTCTATACCCATTTTATTGAGAGTTTTTATCATAAGTGGGTGTTGGATCTTGTCAAATGCTTTCTCAACGTCTATTGAGATGATCATGTGGTTTTTATTCCTCATTTGTTACTGTGGTGTATCACGTTGATTGATTTACAGATGTTGAACCATCCCTGTGTCCCTGGTATAAATCCCACTTGATCATGGTGTATGATCCTTTTGATGTATTGCTGTATTAGGTTTGCCAATATTTTGTTGAGGATTTTTCCATCTATGTTCATCAGCAATATCGCCCTGTAGTTTTCCTTTTTTGTGTTGTCTGTCTCTGGTTTTGAGATCAGGGTGATATTGGCCTCGTAAAATGTGTTAGGAAGTGTTCCATCTTTTTCAATCTTTTTTGGAATAGTTTGAGGGGGATAGGTACTAAATCTTCTTTGAATGTTTGGTAGAATTCTCCAGAGAAGCCATCTGGTCCTGGACTTTTATTTTTGGGGAGATTTTTGATTACTGTTTCAATCTCTTGTGATTGGTCTATTTAGATTCTCTATTTCTTCTTGGTTCAGTTTTGGGACATTGTGCAAGTCTAAGAATTTATCCATTTCTTCTAGATTGTCCAATTTGTTGGCATATAGTTTTTCATAGTATTCTCTTATAATCCCTTGTATTTCTATGGTATCTGTTGTATTTTCTTCTCTTTCATTTCTAACTTTATTTATTTGAGACTTCTTCCTTTTTTTCTTAGTGTGTCTGGCTAAGGGTTTATCAATTTTGTTTATCTTCTCAAAGAACCAGCTCTCAGTTTCATTGATCCTTTCTACTGAGTTTGGTTTCAATTACGTTTATTTCTACTCTAATTTTTATTATTTCCATCCCTCTGCTGACTTTGTGCTTTGTTTGTTCTTTTTCTATTTCTGTTAGGTGTAGTTTAAGATTGCTTATTTGAGATTTTACTTGTTTGTTAATATGGGCCTATATTGCTATGAATTTCCCTCTTAGGACCACTTTTGCTGCATCCCATATGAGTTGATATGGTGTATTTTCATTTTCATTTGTCTCCAGATATTATTTGATTTCTCTTCTAATTTCTTCAGTGATCCATTGGTTGTTCAGTAGCATGTTGTTTAGTCTCCACATGTTGTCACTTTCTCAGCTTTTTCCTGTAGTTGATTTCTAGTTTCATAGCATTATGGTTGGAAAAGATGCTTGTTATGATTTCAATCTTCTTAAATTTATTGAGGCTTGCCTTGTTTCCCAACATATCATCTGTCTCTGAGAATGTTCCATGTGCACTTGAGAAGAATGTATATTCTGTTGATTTTGGATGGGGTATTCTATATATATCTGTTAAGTCCATCTAGTCTAGTTTTTCGTTTAGTTCCACTATTTCCTAGTTGACTTTCTGTCTGGTTGATCTGTCCATTGATGACAATTGGGTGTTAAGGTTCCTTACTATTATTGTGTTGCTGTTAATGTCTACTTTTAGATCAATTAATAGTTGCTTTGTGTACTTCGGTGGTCCTGTGTTAGGTGCATATATATTTATAAGTGCTATGTCCTCTTGGTGGAGTGTCCCTTTATCATTATATACTGCCCCTCTTTATCTATCATTTTTTTTATCTTGAAATCTACTTTGTCTGATATAAGTATGGCAACACCTGCTTTCTTTTGTTTGCCATTAGCTTGGAGTATCGCCTTCCATCCCTTCACTCTAAGCCTATGTTTGTCTTTAGAGCTGAGATGTGTTTCCTGGAGGCAGCAAATTGTTGGGTCTTCTTTTTTAATCCAAAAAACACTCTGTGTCTTTTGATTGGAGAATTGAGTCCATTTACATTTAGAGTGATTATTGATATATGAGGGCTTAATGCTGCCATTTTATCGCTTGTTTTTCAGTTGTTATGTATTTCCCATGTTTCTCATCCCATGTATTTCAGACTTCCAATTCAGTTTGGTGGCTCTCTATGATGGTTTTCTCAGTTTTCTATTTTATTTATCATTTGTGTCGTTCTGAATTTTTGTTTAGTGGTTCCCGTGAGGTTTGTATAAAAGATCTCATAGATGAGATAGTCCATTCCCTGATAGCCTCTTGTTCCCCCAGTCTAAGCAGGTTTCATCCCTTTTGTCTTCCCCTTCTAAGTTGTTGTTGTCACAACTTATTCCATTATGTGTTGTGAATTTGTGGTTAAAATGAAGTGATAATATTTATTTTTGATTTTTTCCTTCCCTTTATCTTTAGAGTTGTAATTAAATGTTTGCTAATCTGTTCTGATAGAGAGTTGCAATTTTCTGATTTTGTCTGCCTATTTATCTCCTTGCTCAAGGCTTTGTAAACCCTTTCTTCTCCTTTTTTTTTTTTCAGATACAAGGGCCTTCTTGATCAAATCTTGTAGGGGGGGTCTTGTGGCAATGGACTCCCTCAGCTTTTGTTTATCTGGGAAAGTTTTTATTTCTCCATCATAGCTGAAGGATATTTTCACTGGATGTAGTATTCTTGGCTGAAAGATTTTGTCTTTCAAAATTTTGAATATATCATTCCACTCTCTCCTAGCCTGTAACAGGTTTCTGCTGAGAAATCCACTGAAAGCCTGATAAAAGGATTCCTTTGTAGGTTATTTTCTTTTGTCTTGCTGTGCTTAATATTTTTTCTTTGTCATTGACTTTTGCCAGATTTACTAATATATGCCTTGGAGAAGGTCTTCTTACATCAATGTAATTAGGAGTTCTGTTGGCTTCTTTTACATGTAATTCCAGCTCCTTGTCCAGGTTTGGGAAGTTCTCAGTTATTATTTCTCTGAACAAGCTCTGTACTCCTTTTTCCCTCTCTTCTCCCTCTGGAATACCTGTAATCCTTATGTTGCATTTCCTAATTGAGTCGGATATTTCTCAGAGAATTTCTTCATTTCTTTTTAGTCTAAGTTCTCACTCCTTCTCCATCTGAAGCATTTCTGTATTCCTATCCTCTAGATTGCTAATTCTATCCTCCATATAGTCAGCTCTGTTGTTTAAGGACTCCAGATTTTTCTTTATCTCATCCATTGTGTTTTTCATCTCCAACAATTCTGATTGACTTCTCTTTATAGTTTCGATCTCTTTTGTGAAGAATTCCCTCTGTTCAGTAATTTGGTTCCTGATTTCATTGAACTGTCCTTCAGAATTCTCTTGTAACTTGTTGAGTTTTCTTATGATGGCTCTCTTGAATTCTCTTTCATTTAGATTGTAGATTTCTGTGCCTTCAGGATTGATTTCTGGGTGTTTGTCTTCTTCCTTCTGGTCTGGAGTATTAATATATTTCTTTATACCATTTGATGGAGTAGATTTGTGCCGGCGTGTAGTGGTAGTATCTGAACGTGGTTTCCACTTGCTGCCACTTGTGGGGAGCGGGAGCTGTGTAATCTGAGCCTGCTGCCATGATCCCTGTCAGCTGTGCCTGTCCAAGCCTGGGCCACTCCCTGGGATTTCAACAGCCCTGTGGGGTCTCCTACCGAATGGGAAAGCACTCATGTGGGCTCAGGGCTGCTGCTACCTGCTCCCACAGTCCCGCGGAGTTGTGCTCCCTGCCTCAGGGCCACAGTGGTACTATGGGTGTTCACGGCAGCTGGGAGCTCATTTGGTTTGTGCTGCCATCTGCTCCTAGGTTGAAGCAGCCTATGTGCTTGGTGGGTGGGCCCTCCCCTCTGGGACTGAGCCAGAGCCACTCCCTGGGACTGCGGTTGGATTATGGACTCTCCTACTGGGTGAGAGAGTGATCACACGGGGGCTCAGGGCCACTGCTGCCTGCTCCCACAGTCCTGCGGAGTTGTGCTCCCCCCTTCAGGGCTGCGGTGGTACTATGGGTGTTCACAGCAGCTGGGAGCTTGTTCGCCTGGACTCAGAGCCCAGCCACCATCTGCTCCTAGGTTGCACCAACCTTTGTGCTTGGTGGGCGGGACCTCCCCTCTGAGACTGAGCCAGAGCCACTCCCTGGGACCGTGCTGGGATTGTGGACTCTCCCACTGGACAAGAGGGTGATCACACAGGGGCTCAGTGCTACTGCCACCTGCTCCCACAGTCCCGCCGAGACACGCTTCCCCTCTTCGGGGCTGCAGCAATACTGTAGGCGGTCACAGCAGCTGGGAGCTTGTTTGCCTGGACTCAGAGCTCAGCCGCAGTCTGCTCCTAGGTCGCACCAGCCTTTGTGCTTGGTGGGCGGGGCTTCCCCACTGGGTCGAGGCATGCGCTGCTCTCTGTGGGCCATGCAGCCTTGAGGACTCTCCCACCAGACGGGGGAGCAATCACACTGGGGCTCAGGGCTGCCGTCACCTGTTTCTACAGTTGCACTGAGGCACACTCCCACCCTCAGGGTTGTAGCAGTGCTATGATCGCTCCAGCTGGGAAAGTAGTCGCATGCATGCGCTGGGCTGCCTGGGGTCCAGAGGGTGCTCCCCTATCTCCACCACCTCCTCGGGGGGTAGTCCATCCACCTTCAGATACACAGCTGCTTGGGTCTCTCAGGCATCCTGATGTGCTGTGTTGGTATCCTCTGCAGATCAATGAATGTCCTTTTAGTTGTAGTTTGAAGAGGGAGAGACAAAGGGAGCAGCTCACTCCGCCATGTTGCTGACATCACTCCTAGAAAGATTTTTTAAGATGTTAAAATATCATAATATACAGAAAATAAAAAATATGTACAATACACTATCACTGTATGAAGAAAAACATGAGTATTGTGTCCAACAAGTCTCAGCTTTAAAAATATTATTTGTAATGTATAAATTTGGGCAAAATAAATATATTTGTTAACACAAAGGAATTAATTTATAAGCATTTAACAAAACACTTTTATTACATTTATTTTGGACATTTACTAATAAAGGACTAGAAAAACTGAAATTATAGTACATACAAGAATGTTTCTTGAAAGGTTATTTTATTATACCTATATAGTAAAAAGTCATTCTCAATTTCTCAGCATGCAATCACTAGTCCTTGTTGTGGAAACTGTAATGCTTTTGGTGTTGTTTTTGGTGGTTTAATGTACAGTTGAACAAATATTGGTGGCACTAGATGAATGGATATTAAATTACAGTTATATATTTTTAAGATTATGAAGAAAGCAAAAATATTTGTGAAATAAGCCTACTTATTGGTCTGTTTTTTTATTCAGAGCCCCAGCATGAGGGTCACTACTTCCAATATATGATTCTTTTGATTTCCATGTGCATGTCTAACAGGTCTCCTTACAGGAGTACCAATTGTCTCACAAGTTCTTTCCATTGTTAGAAGAAACTTGTTCTTGTTTGGCTCCCAGCATGTGGGGGAAGAATTGTGTGTTTCACCGATGTGGTGAGAATACATCTTCGAAGAACCAAGGGGCATCTTCTCATAGATTTCTAGGAAGGAGATGGGTTAAAAGTCCTGGTGGAAAATGTATCCAGTGGTCTGGGTTAGGGTATGAATAAATAATTACCAAAATGACCAACTGTGGTGGGGGATTGAGGGGCTGACATGAATTTTGCCTGAAAAGGGGATACTAGATTTTACAAATGGTTAAAATTTACATCTCTTACTGCACATGTTTCTCTGAGCATGCTATACCCATAAGAGAGTGCTGCTCCCTTAACTGGAGTACACAGCTCAGCCACTCTCTTCTCTGAGCGGCTTTGGGTAAGGTGCTCCCAGGAAGACCAGTGGAGCGGCTATCATGATATCTGAGCCACTTTAGGTTCTCAATGGGTTGATTTCTTTTTCTTTCTCTTTTTCCATTGTGCTACTTTATCGCTCTGTGGATTCCTCTAACCCGTATCATGTTGGATTTTAATTATTTGTTTAATTACTCCTCTTCTACTAGATTGAGTAAATCCCTCTGGGTAGGGTCTGTATTTTATTCATTTTTAGACCCCCCAATGTCCTGCACAAAGCCTGTCACATAGTAGACACTCAATTTATGTTGATTTTGACGTAACAGTCATATATATACACACACATATATATACAAATCAGTTGTATACACATATATTTATTATAATTTTACTTTTGTAAACTATTTCTATAAATGAGAAAACAATATTATATTTTCATATATATAAACCAATTTATACTATCAATGTAGGTTTGGACCCCAATCTTAAGCTAAAGAACCTTAGTAAATTGTAGGTCAGCAGAGCTGTGCCACCTGCTTTTCCTTAAACACACATGGTTTCTTCTAAATTTTGTGGTTTACAGTATTATCTAAAATTACTTCTACCCCTCCTTTGTCTTTTCTCCCATCTCCAAAGATTCACATCTCACCATCCTTCATGGTTCAGCTCTAATGCCTCCCTCGACAAGTTTCCCCAGTGCCCTCTGCTGTAAGGAATTACTCTCTCAGCTCCATTCTGTTAGCACATGAGGCTTTGTCTTCTCCTTGTTTACTTATTTCAGTGCTTATCCTACTGGCCTTCATGGTTATAAGCTCCCTGAAGGCAGGGAACCGTGCCTTAGAGATCTTTCTATCCTCCATAGTGCCATGAACATGACTAGTACTTAATAAATGTTTGTTGATAGAGTGAACAAACTGATGAATATTTTTGGAAAACAATGTATTCCAGCACTGTAACCTTTGTCATTAGTACATGCTCTAGTGATTTCTTTGCCTTTCCTAATGGTGAGAGTTTAAGGATTTACATTCAGTAATTTCTTGTTGAAAAATGTAGTAATAGTGAGACTCCCAACTGGATCAAGAACACAGCATAAAGAACATGAAGGTCCTGAGTGGAGGGAGCTAAGGGAGGAGCTTGGTGGCTGATTCTAAGGCAGGAACAGTGGAACAAATCTACATGGTTGTGTTGACTCTGCATGACAAGGGATTCAAAATGCCATTCAGGCAAAATAAATTCAGCAACTAAGAAAGAAAGCTGCATGTTACGTTAAAAGTGCTTTGTCAGCATGTGTGGTGTAAGGCTTAGCTCCACTTCTTTGGCTGAGGAAGGAGAATGGGTCTTTCTTATGCACATATCATTTATACAAGCATCATTTTGGGCTTCCTGCTTGACCAGACTTGTGGCCAGGCTGGAGTGTGTGTGCCAGGTGAAAATTAGGTGTGTCTCCATAAGAGCAGTTCTGCACGTATGTTGAAACATTCACTGCATTGTTTTGTTTGTTTTGTTGAATTACATATAAGGTACAGTAGGCAGAATAATGGTCCCCCAAAGATGTCCGTGTCTTAACCTCCTGAATCTGTGATTGTGTTACCTTAATTGGCAAAAGGGAGTTTACAGATATGATTACATTAAGGACCTTGAGTTGCAGAAGTTATCCTGGACTATCCAGACAGACCCACATACATGGGTCTGAAAAAGCAGAGAACCTTTCCTGGCTGTGGTCAGAGGGAGATGTGACAATGGAAGAAGAGGCAGAGAGATATGATGTGAAAAGGACACAACCCGCCATTACTGGCTTTGAAGATGGAGGAAGGGGCTTTGAGCTAAGGAGTGTGGGCAGCTTCTAGAAGATGGAAAAGGCAAAGAAACATTCTCTCCTAGGCCCTCTGAGGAAGAACCCTGCTGACACCTTGATTTTAGCTCAGTGGGATTCATTTTGGACTTTTGACCTCCAGAACTGTAGGATAACAAATTTGTGTTTTAAGTCACTAAGTTTGTGCTAATTTGTTACAGGAGCACTAGGGAACTAATACATGTGGTCTTGCATATATAAAGTTATTGTTTAAATAAAAAGAAGAAAAAATTTTCCATTTCTGCATTTTCTCAGACAGTGTTTACACTGTGTGAGAAATATGGACCTTTACATTAGCTCCAACTCTACAAATTTTAGCCCAGGCTCTTCATTTTGGTAAGCATTCCCTAAGTTTCTGCCTTAGGTCACATACTTGATCCAGCTCTGTCTTATAGGTAGTGTCACATAGTGACAGAGAAGTGAATCTAGAACGACAGTCTCCTGAGTCCTCATTCACAGATATTGTCATTTCACTGCACAATTTCTCAAGGTTGCTTTTGAAGAGGAATACAAAAGGGCGGTGCTTTACAAGGATACAGTACATTAGAGGAGTGGAGATATATTTGAAAGTAATAGTTAACTAACATTGTTTTTCTAAATTGATAATTTAGAGCAGTCCATTCGAGTGGATCCATATCATGTGACCAACGCTATATGTGTCCTTTTTTTTTTGTATTTTCTAATAGATTTGCTAAGTAATGAAAATCATGTCTGTCTTATGAGGAGATGCTGCTGTTGAGAAGGAACAAAAAAGGGGAATTAGTGATGAAGATATTTAAGGTAGAGAATTTATAGCTCCTGACTTTTTGCATCATGGACCCCTTATCAGTAAAAGATTTTTAGGATAATCCCTATTTTATGTGTATGTAATTATTTGAAAATTATATACATGTACTATTTTACTGTTTTACAATTATAAACTTTATAAGATAAACTCAAAATTATAGATTTTACCAAGAAATGAGATAGGAAGAAATCTCATATTTTCTTCCTACAATGAATGAGTCATCCCACTGGGGTGTGTGCCACTCATAGCAGATAGTACTGCTCTATGAAAAGTCCTCCACAGCTTGCCCTCTGTGTGACCCTGAAGACCTTACTCAGCCTCCATTGGTGGCATCAACCTCTTCATCCATCGTTATGAGTGATTAAGGCTCCCTACCACGCCATATTAGAATGGACTGGTTTATTTTCTCTGTAAGTTCTGTGGGAGCAGGAAGCTGACTTATCTTGTCCCCACTGTATGTCACAGTGCTTGCCCACAAGAGGTGCTCCGTGAACATCTGTCAAGCCAATGAATGAATGTATTCATGAAGGCCAGGCTACTATAGAAGATGAGAAAAGCCAGAGCTGGGGGTCTGCGGATGGGTACAGATAGCCTTGAAGAATATATGGGATTTTGAGAGTCATGGGGAGCACCAAAGAGGAGTAGGGAGACATTATAAACAAAGGCAAAGAAGAACCAGGAAGACTTGAGGAACAGTGACACTAACTTTACTGAAGGAGAGTAGAAAGTTCTTATAGGCAAGGAAGTTATGCTGAGGAAGAAGTTTGGAGTCAACTGTTTGTTGACTTCAAATTAGTTAGTTAGTTAGTTAACTCCATGTTAATTAGTTAATGTGGTCGAGCTTCGTTCCTTAGAAACTACAGAAAGTTTTTGAGCAGTGGACTGATATCGTGTACCATGATAGCAATAACAACTAACTACAGCAATAGAACAGCAACTAATGCTCGTAGAATCCTTCACAGTCCCCAGAATAGACAGATTGTCAACTGTGGACATACTAGAAATACAGCATGCCAGGTGGGAGATAGGTCTGAATAAGACAGTGGCAGTAAGACTAGGAAGTAAGAGGTCAATGTGAATACTCTCAAAACTTAAGTGCAGACGGGATGACTGATGGACTGTGGAGCTGGGTGGTGGGACAGGAGAAGCCAGGGTAAACTTTTAGGTGTCAAGCCTGGGTGAACAAAACTGTGATTCACCAGACCCTACAGTCGGAGAGGGATTGCTTTTCAGGAAAAGATGCCAAGTTTGATGTAACATAAGCTGAATTTTAGATGTGACTGTGAGACATTCAGTATCCTATAAGTAGTTAGATCTTGGAACTGACTTTAATGAGTGTAAAAAAAGAAATCTGGGAGGTATGTAATTGGGATGTGTTGTCTTTACTTAATGCAAAAGTCTTCTATGCCAAAGCTTTGAAAAGCTCTCCGAGGAGGGAGTGTGTTAGTGCAGCAGGGAGGTGGTCCAGAAGACCAGAGCAGGCTCAGTTGTTGTGGCTGTAAGGGGCAGACCAGGACTGTCCCAGGACATCACCCAGAAATGCGAAGAGCCCAAGTAAAGCCCCATCCAGGAACTTTTCTGTAATGAAGATGCCAGAGGGATCCAACATTTTCGTGAACAGCTTGCTGTCTGGACTCAAGCAGTGTAATAGCGCTCTTGTCAGGAAGTGTCTGTGGGAGATCTGGACACTTTGGGTGGGGCTGCCGTGGGAGTATTCCCTGGGCTCTTAAGGAACAGCTGACAGACAAGTCCAGACGTTTAGAGGCAGCAACTGAGGATGGCTTTAAAGAGTAGTGGAGTGTTTTTCCTACTTGTGGCTGTAGGGACCCACGACTGTAAGGATCTCTGTGGATCAATTGGTGATTTTCTGAAGATACCACACAGAATTTCTAGATTCAGGCATGCTGTGTGTATGTGCTTAGGGAAAGGCTGCCATGTGAGCACTGATTTCTTCCTGGGTGTGGTCACATAACCCCTGGACTTGGACAGGCGAGGACACTCTCAGACTCCCTCCTTTTCTGTAACCTTTGTCTCTGAAGAAAGCTCCTCTCTCCTCCTTCATTTTGTTGAAAGGGCGTGCTGCTTGCCAGGCCCCACTTTCCAGTTGTTTGCGCCTCAGCCTTTGGAAGAGCACAGCCAGGGAGTGACCCATGGACACATGAGTGATAAAGAACTGGATGCATTGTATTTGTTGCCTGTTAATGTTGTAGCTCCGTTCTGTTATTTTTATATTCAAACAGGCTTAAAAACAGTTATTAACACATATTCTCATTTTTTTGTGATAGTGAGTTGACCAAAGTACACTGTGCCTTCCAGAGGCTGTAATTTATATCATATAGTATACACTGTACTCACACAATTCTGATATTTAATTCCTAATTCTGAGAAATTAACTGCAAGTCACATTTCAGTCATCCTGAGATACTCTCATGGGCACTCTTGTGCTTTAGGAAAGATGGCCCTGGCATGAAGACCAGTTGGACCACACTGCATTTCAGACCATCTTGAAAACTACCCTTCCAGCTTTGGGGGAAATCTTAGCAGCTAAGAAATATGTGCTGCAGATTAAGAGAAAAGGACCCAAGATTTCTTTTTAAAATGTGTTTCTTAACTTATTCTCTGGCATAATTTCTGCATTTATTGATAGTACTTCTCAGCCTTTCATGAAATTTCTGCCTTTTATATGTTGAAAAAAACAGAGGCTATTTTAAATTAGAAAGACAAGCTTTAATCTAGTCCAAGAAACTGGGGGAAATAGACTTCTTGCTTTCAGCCCCATTTCCCTACATAATGTTAAATATGGCTATTTCTCCCAATTTAGAGAGTTTTCTTTGTAGAATATGAATGAGTTATTTACTGGGTAACAAAAAGACAAGCCTTTCAAGTACAAATGGAGCTTTGGAGATCTCTCAATTTGAAAGACTCATCTCTGCATAAACACAACTGTTTCTCCATATTGCTGGGAACACTCCATATAGCTGTTTGGCCACATTTTCTATTATGGTTTTTATAATATGAGTCTATTGCTAATAGCTCAGCAGAGAAGTATTTAGGCACAGTAGCAATAGGGATATGTTTACATTGCCTTAAACAATGTTGATGAGCAAAGAACAATAATTTTCTATAGAAATTGCTCTAATCTGATAAATAAAATTAGACATTGCGTATTTTTATTCCCCTACATTTTTCTGAGCTCATGTCAACCAGTAATCTCATTTCAATGTTTTAGTTTTCCTTATTAAATGTCTGGTTATACCTGGTGTCCTTTAGGCTCAAAATCTTACAGCAAGTTTTCCTTTATGTAAATGAATGACATAACATCAAGACTGTCTGCCATACGGAATAATTTGGAGGTCACTGTGTATCTAGCACCTTCCACTAGAAAGTGCACCTGGGTATAGAAAGGTGGAGCCATTGCATTCAGAAATAGCCTTTGGGGCTGACAGAACCTGACTGTTTTCAGTTTCACATCCCTGTAGATGGGGCTTGTGAAAACCTCCTTCTCTTCAGCCCCTACCCCTACACCAAGGTTTTAGGACAAAACTAGATCAGTGAATTCATGGCTTGATAGACTGAAGAGAAAAATGAGGCTTTGTGCTTCATATTCATGTGCATCTGCCCCTCCTGGTGACATGCTAATTGGTTGGCCTGGGCACAAGACTAGGAAGCACAGGTTTCCTGTTGCTCACACAGGGCATCCTGTCTGCTGTGGTGGGAGAAAGGCAAGTGAGGTGAACTGAGCTAAAAGAACCATTGCTCAGCCCAGGGTGGCAGCCTCTTGGATATAAAGTCAAATGATTATCTTCTCTAGGAAGCTCCCTATTAAAAATCTACATAGCTATTAGTAAGTATATTGCTATTTTGTAATTTAAATTAGGTCATATTTAACCTATGTAAAATCTGGTTTAAGAAACCTGAATATATTTTCTGTTTATTGCTATAATTTATTTAAGCAGCACTCAATTGCTGCTTACATGTTAAAGTCAGCTTACCAAATAGCGTGCCTGCTCTTCATTCTCGTGCTGCATTTTTCATTTATCCTGAAGGTCAGGTGAATATGTTCAAATTCTGTTATCATGTTGGAGTCAGAAATGAAAAGATGATTTAACCTTTTATAACTTCTTAAAGATCATACAACATCAGGAAATTAGCCTATAGGAGTTATGGACAAACACACAGTCCTGAATATTTTCAACTATCAAAAATGAATAAAAAGGGTAAAAATTGGAAATGGAGGGTATGTTGAAGCATTTGATTTTGGAGTACTACTCATTCATCACTTGTTGGATTCTATAACCTTGTTCTGGTTCAAGAGGGCAATATTTGGTGCCATTTGTGCCCTACTTGGCTCACAATACCTAAAAATCACATTACGTTCGGCATCAAGGTCAGTATCTGTTGGTGGAGGACATGGAGCCAAAAGGAAATGGGATTTCCTAGTAGGGCTTGTGGCTCGGCAGAGGGTTGTTGTGGGAAAGACGGCAGAGGGTTGTTGTGGGAAAGACACCAAGTTCGTTTAGACAATTTCTTCCTCTTCATTAAAAGTGTTTTTCTTTATTTCTAAAGCAATGCTAAGTTATGGACATGTGTGTAAACAGTAATGCTGCAAGTTAGGCCTCTTTATCTAAAATCTCAACCTCTTCATTCTCTCTACCCCTTTTGTTGCTTTATTTTTTTTTCCTTATCACTTGTCACTAATAAGCATACTATATATTTTACTTATCTTGCTTATTGCCTATCTCCCCTCCCAGAATGTTAACTCAGGAGGGTAGATATGTCTGTTTAGTTCACTGGTACAAAGTATCCTCAGTACTTAGAACAATACCTGGGAGTATAATTAATGTATGTTGAATGAAATAATGAACTATTCTTTAAAATGATGTTCAGAGCATAGTTTATGTATAGTAATACATATTTTGCAATTAATTATCTTTTAAAAAAATAATCAAATTGTAGTTCAACATAAGAAAGTCAACTAATATAATACATCACATTAATAGAGTGAAGAAAAAAAACCATGTGCTCATTTCAGTAGACACAAAAAAGGCATTTGACAAAATCCAACATCCTTTCTTGATAAAAACACTCAGAAAAAAAAAACAGGAATAGAGGGGAACTTCCTCGACAAAATAGAGAGCATTTATGGAAAACACACAGCTAACACCATACTCAATAGTGAAGGGATGAAAGCTTGCCTGTTAAGATCAAGAACAAGACAAAGATGCCTGCTTTTGCCACTGCTATTCAATATTTTACTGGAAATTCTAGCCAGAGCAATTAGACAAGAAACAGAAATAATGGGTATCCAAATTGCAAAGAAAGAAAGAAAACTACCTCTATTCACAGATGACATAATCCTATGTGTGGAAAATCCCAGAGAATCCACAGGAAAGCTACTAGAGTTAATAAACAAATTCAGCAAAGTTGCAGGGAAGAAGATTAACACAGAGAAATCAATTGTGTTTCTATACACGTGCAATGAACAATCTGAATAGGAAATTAAGAAAGTAATTCCGTTTAAAATAGCATCTAAAGAATAAAACACCTAGAAATAAATTAAACCAAGGAGGAAAGGCTTATACACTGAAAACTACAAAACATTACTGAAAGAATTTTAAAGAAGATCTAATTAAATGGAAAGACATCACATATACATGGGTAGGAAGACTTAATATTGCTAAGATGTCAATACTACCCAAAATGATCTACAAATTCAATGCAACCTGTATCAAAATTCCAACAGCCTTTTTTGCAGAAATACAAAAGCTGATCCTCAAATTCATATGGAATTGTAAGGAGTCCTAAATAGCCAAAATAATCTTGAAAAAGAACAAAGTCGGAGGACTCACATCTCCCAATTTCAAAACTTGCAAAGCTACGGTAATCAAAAGTGTGGTACTGGCATAAGGATAGACATCTAGGGCCGGCCCCGTGGTTTAGCGGTTAAGTGCGCTTGCTCCGCTACTGGCGGCCGGGGTTCGGATCCCGGGCGTGCACCAACACACCGCTTCTCCGGCCATGCGGAGGCCGCGTCCCACAGACAGCAACTAGAAGGCTGTGCAACTATGACATGCAACTATCTACTGGGGCTTTGGGGAAAAAAGGAGGAGGACTGGCAATAGATGTTAGCTCAGAGCCTGTCTTCCTCAGCAAAAAATAGGAGGATTAACATGGATGTTAGCTCAGAGCTGATCTTCCTCACACACACACAAAAAGGATAGACATATAGACCAATAGAATAGAATTGTTAATCCAGAAATGTACACCCATACATCTATGGCCAACTGGTTTTTGACAGGGATGCCAAGTCCATTCAATAGGGAAAGAATAGTATTTTCAACAAATGGTGCTGGAATAAGTGAATTTCCACATGTGAAGGAATGAAAGTGGAATGCTATCTCACACAAGATACAAAAAATAACTTGAAATGGATCAGTTACCTACATTGAGCTAAAACCACGAAACTCTTAGAAGAAAATGTAGGGGAAAATCTTTATGACCTTGGATTTGGCAGTGGGTTCTTAGATGTGATACCGAGAGCATGAGCAGCAAAAGAAAAAAATAAATTTATCTTCATCAAATTAAAAACTTCTGTGCATCAAAGACATTATCAAGAAAGTGAAAAGACATCCTTCAGAGTGGGAGAAAATATTTGCAAATCATATGTCTGATAAGGGTTTAATATCCAAAATACATAAACAACTCCTAAAAGTTAACAAAAAGACAACCCAATTCAAAAATGGGCAAAGGACAGCAAGCGAAATGATAAACAAATGAAAAGACAACCTATGGAATGGGAAAAAACATTTGCAAATTATGTATCTGATAAGGGGTTAATATCTAAAATATATAAAGAACTCATACAACTAAATAGCAAAAAAATGAATAATCCACTTTAAAAATGGACAGAGGACCTGAATAGACATTTTTCCAAAGAAGTTATACTAATGGCCAGTAGGTACACGAAAATATGCTCAGCATCACTAATCATAAGGGAAATACAAATCAAAACCACAATGAGATATTGCCTCTTACCTGTTAGAGTGGCTATCATCAAAAGACAAGAGATAACAAATGCTGGCAAGGGTGTGGAGAAAAGGAAACCCTTGTGCATGCTTGGTGGGATTTTAAGTTGGTGCAGCCACTATGGAAAAGAGCATGGAGGTCCTCAAGAAATTAAAAATAGAACTACCATATGAACCAGGAATTCCGCTTCTGATAATATATCTGAAGGAAACGAAAACACTATGTTGAAGAGATATCTACACCCCCATGTTCATAGTAGCATTATTTATAGTAGCCAAGACATGGAAATAACCTAAGTGTCCATCAAAGGATAAATGGATAAAGAAAATGTTGTACATGTATACACACATACAGTGGAATATTTTCAGCTACAAAAAAGAAGGAAATCCTGCCATTTGGAACAATATGAATGGACCTTGGGGGCATTATGCTAAGTGAAATGTCAGACAAAGAAAGACAAATACAGTATGATCTCATTTATATGTGGAATCTCAAAAAAAAAAAAAAAAAAAAAAACAAAGAAAAGAAGGAAAAACCAAACTCATAGAAGAAGAGATTAGATTTGTGGTTGCCAGGGGTGGGGGGGCGGGAGGGGGAATTGGATGAAGGGGGTCAAAAGGTACAAACGTAGAGGATACAGAAGAACGGATCTGTGAGCTGGACGAAAGACTAGAAGAAATTACCCAAAGTGAACAGGTAAAAGAGAAAAGAATTAAAAAGAGTGAGGAGAGTCTAAGGGACCTCTGGGACAACATCAAGCACACTAACATCCATGTTATAGGTGTCCTGGAAGGAGTAGAGCGAGACAAGGGGGCAGAGAATCTATTTCAAGAAATAATAGATGAAAACTTCCCTAACTTAAGGAAGGAAACAGACATCCAGGTACAGGAAGCACAGAGAGCCCCAAACAAGATAAACCCAAAGAGGCCCACACCAAGACACATCATAATCAAAATGTCCAGAATTAAAGATAAAGAGAGAATCCTACAAGCCGCAAGAGAATGTCAAGTTACATATAAAGGAAACCCCATAAGGCTATCAGCTGACTTCTCAGCAGAAACTTTACAGGCTAGAAGAGAATGGCATGATATATTTAAAGTGCTAAAAGGAAAAAACTTACAGCCAAGAATACTCTACCCAGCAAGGTTATCATTCAAAATGGAAGGAGAGATGAAAATTTTCCCAGACAAGCAAAAATTAGAGGAGTTTGTCACCAAGAAACCAGTGCTACAAGAAATGTTAAAGGGACTGATTTAAGGGGAAAAGAGAAGACCACAAATAGGAAAAATTATCTATTTCCATGATAAGAACATAATGGATACAAGTGCACAAAAAAGAGGTTAGATATGATATCAAAAACATAAAATGAGGGAGGAGGAGAGTTAAAGAGTAGAGCTTTCAGACAGAGGTCAAACTAAAGTGACCATCAATTCTGTATAGAAGAAGAAAGGAACAGAGAAGGACTACTAAAACACTGAGGAAAAAAAAAAAGTTAAAAAATGGCAGTAAGTACATACTTATCAATAGCTACTTTAAACGTCAATGGACTAAATGCTCCAATTAAAAGGCATAGGGTGGCTGACTGGATGAAAAAACAAGACCCATATATATGCTGCATACAAGAGACACACTTCAGACCTAAAGACGCTCACAAACTGAAAGTGAAGGGACAGAAAAAGATACTCCACGCAAATGGCAATGAAAAGAAAGCTGGGGTAGCAGTACTCATATCAGACAAAATAGACTTTAAAACAAAAACTGTAAAAAGAGACAAAGAAGGGCATTACATAATGATCAACGGAACAATCCAACAAGAGGATATAACACTTGTAAATATCTACGCACCCAATGTAGGTGTACCTAAATATATAAAGCAATTATTAACAGACATAAAAACAGAAATAGACAGTAACACAATAATAGTAGGGGACTTTAACACTCCACTTACACCAACGGATAGATCATCCAAACAGAAGATCAATAAGGAAACATTGGCCTTAAACGACACACTAGAACAGATGGACCTAGTAGGTATAGACAGAGCATTCCATCCAAAAACCGAAGAATACACGTTCTTTTCAAATGCACATGGAACATTCTCCAAGATTGATCACATATTAGGCCACAAAACTAGTCTCCGTAAATTTAAGAAGATTGAAATAATACCAAGCATCTTTTCTGACCACAACGGTATGAAACTAGAAATCAACTATAGGAAGAAAATCAGAAAAGCCACAAATACATGGAGATTAAACAAAATGCTACTGAACAACGACTGGGTTAATGAAGAAATCAAAGAAGAAATCAAAAAATACCTAGAGACAAATGAATATGAAAATACGACATGCCAGAATTTATGGGATACAGCAAAAGCGGTTCTAAGAAGGAAGTTTATAGCGATACAGGCCTATCTCAACAAACAAGAAAAATCTCAAATAAACAATCTAACAATGCACCTAAAGGAACTGGAAAAAGAAGAACAAACAAAGCCCAAAATCAGTAGAAGAAGGGAAATAATAAAAATCAGAACAGAAATAAATGAAATAGAGACCAAAAAAACAATAGAAAAAATTAATAAAGCCAAGAGCTGGTTCTTTGAAAAGATAAACAAAATTGACAAACCTTTAGCTAGACTCACCAAGAAAAAAAGAGAGAAGGCACAAATAAGTAAAATCAGAAATGAAAGAGGAGAGGTTACAACAGACACCTCAGAAATACAAAAGATTATAAGAGAATACTATGAAAAGCTATATGCCAACCAATTCGACAATCTGGAAGAAATGGATAAATTCTTAGAATCATACAACCTTCCAAAACTGGATCAAGAAGAAGTAGAGAATTTGAATAGACCAATCACCAGTAAGGAGATCGAAACAGTAATCACAAACCTCCCCAAAAATAAAAGTCCAGGACCAGACGGCTTCCCTGGTGAATTCTATCAAACAATCAAAGAAGACTTAATACCTATCCTTCTCAAACTCTTCCAAAAAATTGAGGAGGGGGGGGAAGCTCCCTAACTCATTCTACGAAGCCGACATTACCCTGATACCAAAACCACATAAGGACAACACAAAAAAAGAAAATTACAGGCCAATATCACTGATGAACATCGATGCGAAAATCCTCAACAAAATACTAGCAAATCGCATACAACAATACGTTATAAAGATTATACACCATGATCAAGTGGGATTTATTCCAGGTATGTAGGGATGGTTTAACATTCGCAAATGAATCAACGTAATACACCACATTAATAAAATGAAGACTAAAAATCACATGATCATCTCAATAGATGCAGAGAAAGCATTTGACAAGATACAGCATCCATTTATGATAAAAACTCTGAATAAAATGGGTATAGAAGGAAAGTACCTCGACATAATAAAGGCCATATATGACAAACCCACAGCTAATATCATCCTCAATGGTGAAAAACTGAAAGCTATCCCTCTAAGAACAGGAACCAGACAAGGATGCCCACTGTCACCACTCCTATTTAACATAGTACTGGAAGTCCTAGCCAGAGCAATCAGGCAAGAGAAAGAAATAAAAGGGATCCAAATTGGAAAGGAAGAAGTGAAACTGTCACTATTTGCAGATGACATGATTTTATATATAGAAAACCCTAAAGAATCCACCAGAAAACTTTTAGAAGTAATAAACGAATACGGTAAAGTTGCAGGATACAAAGTCGACATACAAAAATCAATTGCATTTCTGTACACTAACAATGAAGTAGCAGAAAGAGAAATTAAGAATACCATCCCATTTACAATTGCAACAAAAAGAATAAAATACCTAGGAATAAACTTAACCAAAGAGGTGAAAGATCTGTACACCGAAAACTATAAAACAGTTCTGAAAGAAATTGAAGAAGACACAAAGAAATGGAAAGATATTCCGTGCTCTTGGATTGGAAGAATTAACATAGTTAAGATGTCCATACTTCCTAAAGCCATCTATAGATTCAATGCAATCCCCATCAAAGTTCCAACAACATTTTTCACAGAAATAGAACAAAGAATCCTAAAATTTATATGGAACAACAAAAGACCCCGAATAGCTAAAGAAATCCTGAGAAAAAAGAACAAAGCTGGAGGTATCACACTCCCTGATTTCAAAATATACTACAAAGCTATAGTAACCAAAACAGCATGGTACTGGCACAAAAACAGACACACAGATCAATGGAATAGAATCGAAAGCCCGGAAATAAACCCACACATCTATGGACAGCTAATCTTTGACAAAGGAGCCAAGAACATACAATGGGGAAAAGAAAGTCTCTTCAATAAATGGTGTTGGGGAAACTGGACAGCCACATGCAAAAAAATGAAAGTAGAACCTTATCTTACACCATACACAAAAATTAACTCCAAATGGATTAAAGACTTGAATGTAAGACCTGAAACTATGAAACTTCTAGAAGAAAACATAGGCAGTACGCTCTTCCACATCAGTCTTAGCAACATCTTTTCAAACACCACATCTGACCGGGCAAGAGAAACAATAGAAAAAATAAACAAATGGGACTACATCAAACTAAAAAGCTTCTGCACAGCAAAGGAAACCATCAACAAAACGAAAAGACAACCTAACAATTGGGAGAAGATATTTGCAAACCATACATCTGATAAGGGGTTAATCTCCAAAATATATAAAGAACTCATGCATCTCAACAACAAAAAAAACTACCAACCCAATTAAAAAATGGGCAAAAGACCTGAACAGACATTTCTCCAAAGAAGATATACAGATGGCCAACAGACACATGAAAAGATGTTCAAAATCACTATCAGGGAAATGCAAATCAAAACTACAATGAGATATCACCTCACGCCCATCAGAATGGCTATAATTAACAAGACAGGAAACAACATGTGTTGGAGAGGATGTGGAGAGAAGAGAACTCTCATACACTGCTGGTGGGAGTGCAAACTGGTGCAGCCACTATGGAAAACAGTATGGAGATTCCTCAAAAAATCAAGGATAGAACTACCATATGATCCAGCTATCCCACTGTTGGGTATTTATCCTAAGAACTTGAAAACACCACTGCGTAAAGATACATGCACCCCTGTGTTCATTGCAGCGTTATTCACAATAGCCAAGACTTGGAAGCAACCTAAGTGCCCATTAAGGGATGAATGGATAAAGATGTGGTATATATACACAATGGAATACTACTCAGCCATAAGAAATGATGAAATCCAGGCATTTGTGACAACATGGATGGACATTGAGGGTATAATGCAAAGTGAAATAAGTCAGAGGGAGAAGGTCAAATACCGTATGATTTCCTTCATCAAGTAGTAGATAACAACAACAATAAACAAACACATAGGGGCAGAGATTGGATTGGTGGTTACCAGAGGGGAAGGGGGGAGGGAGGAGGGTGAAAGGGATAATTTGGTACATGTGTGTGGTGATGGGTTGTAATTAGTATTTTGGTGGTGAACATGATGTAATCTATGCAGAAATAGAAGTATAATGATGTACACCTAAAATTTTTACAATGTTATAAACCAATGTTACTGCAATAAACAAAAAATTAAAAAAAAATACTATAATAACATACCAGTTAACACCTAGTAGGGGGGCTATAATCAAAAATGGGGGGGCGCCAGCCCAGTGACGTAGTAGTTGAGTTCATGTGCTCCACTTCAGTGGCCCGGGGTTCACTGGTTCAGATCTCAGGCACGGACCTATGCACCGCTTATCAAGCCATGCTGTGGCAGGTGTACCACATATTATAAAGTAGAGGAAGATGGGCACAGATGTTAGCTCAGGGCTGATCTTCCTCACCAAAAAAAAAAAAAAACAAATCAGAGAATAACAAGCACTGGCAAGGATTTGGAGAAATTAGAACCCTTGTATATTCCTGGTAGAAATATAAAATGGTGCACTAGCTGTAGAAAACAGTTTGACAGTCCCTCAAAGGCTAAATGTAGAATTACCAAATGACCCAGCAATTCCACTCCTAGGTACATACCCCAAAGAACTGAAAAGAGGAACTTGAACATATATTTGTACACCAATATTCATTGTAGCATTATTCACAACAGCCCAAAGGTGGAAACAATCCAAATGTCTATAACTTGATGAATGGATAAATAAAATGTGGTATATCCATACAATGGAATATTATTCAGCCGTAGAAAGGAATGAAGTTCTGGTACAAGCTGCAATGCAGATGAACCTTGAAAAGCGTTATTATGCTAAGTGAAATAAGCCAGGCACAAAAAGACAATTGTTGTATAATTCCACTTATATAAGATATCTAGAATAAGCAAATTCATAGAGACAGAAAGTACATTAGAGGTTATTAGGAGCTGGGAGGAGGGGTGAATGGGCGCTTACTACTTGTTGGTTACAAAGTTTCTGTTTGGGGTGATGGAAAAGATTTGGAAACACATAAGTCATGATGTTTGCACAATAATGTGAATGTAATTAAGACCACTGAATTGTATACTTAAAATGGCAAAATTTGTTATATATATTTTACCACAAAAAAATTAGAAAAAATAATGGAATTATTTGAAATGGATTAATAATGTTAAGTTTTATTTCTCCTTCTCCAGACTAATGTCAGGCAGATCTGGGGATCAGGAGAGATTGAGTAATAAACTCCCTTGGCTATGACTATATGTAAGAAAATAATATTCAGTAGACCCTTGACATCCAGAAGGATGTACCTGAAGACTTTTGTAAATCTCCAAATGTGAGGCTGCAGAAATGTTTGTAGAGTCTCCTGGCTTTCTCAAGAATCGAGTTTTTATAGAGAAATAAATGTTTCCTGTATATTTCCTCACCCTCGAGTTTAATGGTCATGTTTCACGAAGAAATAAAGTTTTCAGCATTTTGCAAGGGTGTGTAAGGATGGTTAGACAGTAAAAATGTCAGGGTGAGATGCAAGTTCCAGTCCTTTAGCTGGCTCCCTCCCCAGCGTGGAGGTTGTATACAATCCTCACGATGCATAACTCAAATTCATACGGGAGACAAACAGCAAATATCCTGGACCCCTGGGCCATAAGCTTCATGAGACGTGTAGATGAAGTCACCTTGCACCCTGCCTGGCATACAGTATGAGGTTTAGAAATATTTGTTGACTGAATGGACGAGTAGGTCACTCTCAAACAGATGAAAACATAGTCTTAAATCTGTCAATGCTTGTAGTTATTCTGTGCAACATTACTTTTAAAGAATATGCTTTGAAATTAGGAATGCATTTTGAGAAATGGGATGTTTGATCTACAGTAATGGCATTTCCTCTTTCTCCTTCTGAAGTGAGGACTGCAGCTTCTTGATTTTCTCATCCCCTGTGCTGGTGCAGGAAGACTGGGGTGCAAGGAGATTGCTGCCTCTGTGCCCAGATTGACGGCTCACCCCTTGGCTGCACAAGCACCTTCCTCGCTTGCCCATGCGCTGCCATGCCCTCAACTTCCATCTCTCCTCAATATGTTGGGCAACCAGAGAACCCCACTCAGACCACTCTGATGACACATGCAGGGCCATCATAATTGCCCCCTTCCTCTCACTGCTGACTCTGCAACCACACTCACCTCTCCATGCCCAGGCAGACCTGGTTAATGAAGCTTGTCTGCAGGAAGTGTGCTGGAATGCCATTACTGTGGGTGAAATCGCCCACTTGGTGATCTGTTTGTAAAGTCCTCTACATATCATTAACAATGTCATAATCATAACAACTCAACACTCTCAGTATTTTCCAGTGACTGGTGGTATTTTCCCTGTTGGCTGTTTTCTATGGTCTTTCTGACTGGTTTGTTCTGATGGGCTCCATACCTGCCTCTTAGGACCAATGTCTGTCTTAGACTGAGGACTGCCCTTTGTAGCCTCAGAGTGGCATAGCATAAATAGGCATCTGGAAGAATCATAAAGCTTCTTAACCTTGATCTGGTTAGGGCTATGTGCAAATAATAATAGTGAACACTGATCAGGTTCTCTGCAGTAGTAGCCTGTCACTATGTATCTGCCATGTAGGGACAGTGAATGCAGCAAAGGTGGTAAGCACTTAGCATGTCTCACTCATAGTAAGCTTCATCATCACCGTTAGAAAGGAATGAAGCACTGTTTTTCTTTTTTAATGGGGAGACGGAGGGAGGAAAAGGCTCAGCCAGTGGTTCTCTAATTTTTCGTGCATCAAATCACTCCATCCTCTGAGATTCAGAAAACCTGGAGTGTTCCCAGAATTTATGTTTTGTACAAGTTTGCAGATAATTCTGTTGCTGCTGCAACGTCAAAGGGACCGCACTTTGAGAACCACTAGCCTAGAGCACTAGAGAGTGGGCCCTGGAGGTAGCAAAAGAAGGAGGTGCTGGAAGGAGAGAAGAATGCTCAAGACAGAATTGTATACCTCACAGCTCCACCTGGGACAGCCCCCAATCCAGATAAACCGAGTTCTCCCATTTCATACTAATCATTCACTGATGATTCTACATTATTCTTGAAGAACAGTGTTGTTTGTTTTGGTTTTTATTTGTTTTCTTTTTCAGGCTTTTATGGAGTCTTTGGCACTATGGAATAAATTTACTAAATAATTAATACCTTGTTGTTCCAAGAGTAGACTTGAATCTTGTAAGGGCAAGTCACAAGGAGAAGGAAACTCAGATCATAAAAGTGTTGATTTTGACCTTTTATTCAGAGAAACTGGATTCTTGGTTTTAGGCAGAAGGACTTTGAATGAATTTGTCTTTGCCACCGAAATTAAAGCCACCTGCCCACCAGCAGCCCACTAGGACAAGGGTGGAAAAGACATGACTGTTGGATGAGCCCTCACTCCGTTCCCTCCAGCCAACACCACAACCATGGCCATTCCATGGGTGGCACTTCCTCCTGCACCCTACCATCTTCTGAAGAACTGCCTTCCGAAGTCCTGGTAACCAAATCAGTTCTCTGCCCTCTGGGATGTTGTGGAGTTCATTGAAACCTGGAAATGTAACAGCACTGGCCTTCCTCGTTTTCCTTCAGGCACTTGAAGGGGATGGCCAGCAAGCTAGACAGATAAAAGAAGTCATTTAGGCTTTCGTTTCAGATAAAAGACTTGAGGTTCACAAAATGTTTTGGCATAACAGTGTAGCTTCTGTCCTGTGCTCTGAAACACATTAGAATATGAACAAAGGAGCAGCACTGTGGAGTCTGCAGGATCTTGACCCTGCCAAGGCTGTAAGCCAAGTCTGAGGATTTCGGCATCCTCTGAGCTAATGAAAAATCCACCTGACAGGTTCCTTCATCCTATTCATTCTCCTACCCCCATCCTCTCTGTCTTCTTACCTTAACTTGCACCTGCCTGGCCTTAATGTCAGCAGGAAGGTGATGGAGAGAGAGTTTAAGGTCCAGTGCAATAAAATGATTTTATTTATGAATCACATAGGTCCCTGGTTAATGCAGTATAGAATTTTATATTATATTATGAATAATCTTGCTCTACAAATATATGTTAGTTTTCAGTGGATGAAAAAGGGCAGGTTTCATAGTTCACAGTGGGCATTTATGAGCAAAAATGCATCTCTTTTTCCCTTGGTGATATGTAGAGAAGACTTTGTGGGCCAGTACGTGTCTGCCTGTTCTTTACAAACTTTCAAAGATAGCGTTCTTTTTAATTTACTTATAATCTCAGTATGTCATTATCATTCTCTGAACAGCATTTGTTTGTAGAAGTCAATATTAATTAAGCTTCTCAACTGAAATGAAAATACTTTACGGGAATACAGTGAATGCTAACCTCCCCACCCCCCACCCCGACCAGCACATCAGATAGGATTAAGCACTTGAAGGCAGAACGTAGTTCACAGAAAAAGCAAACCTCATTATAGGCTAACGATCGTATGCCAGGTGAGTTGTGTTGGCTTCAAAACAGAGACATTAAAATGTGTCTTCATCTTGCCTAGACTGCAATCCTAGATGGCAAGGGAAGAACACGCTGCCTGATGCTTCCTGCCATCTCTAGCTTCTCTAGTTGTTGTTGTTGGCACTTGTCCATAGTCGAGGTGTTTCTGAATGAATACAATATCCCAACTAGACAAATTTAAACACTGGTGGGTGTTGGAGTCCTGAAGTCAGGCTGGATACGTCTGGCTCAAGGTTTGCTGGTGGCAGTTATAGAGGACTCAGGCTGATCTTGGAAAATGGATAACCCAAGGACTCCAGTCGATGGGGTTGGTTCAGGATTCCTTTTGGAGTCAGTTCAGTGGCAAGAGGTATACGTCCTGTTTGGTCTGGGGTTAAGGTGGTTCATGGAACAGAGACAAATGCCATGGTCTCCTGGGAACCTCAGTTTGGAACCTGAATTTGCCCTGGGTCTGGTATGGCTCCTTCTGATTTCTGGAAGGCCCCCAAGTAAGGTTTATACTAATCCAGTGCTGACTTGACTCCAAAGGGAAATAGAGCAGACTAGTGAATTCAAGAATGTGAACATTGGTTTGCTGTTTTCAGTTCTTTGCTTTGCACCATTTCTTAACTAGACCTTTTTCGTTTAAGCTGGACAGCTCTTCTCCCTCCCACTATAAAGAATGCTAAGTTAGCAGTGGCTGTTCTGTTTTATATTAATTAATGTAGTATGTTTTGTGGCTGATCTCCCAGATGCCTTTATATCTTATGATATGTGTGGACTCCTGTTACCCTGCTTAAAACACATGAGATCTTATAAATAGCCAACAAGATCTTGCCCCTTGCCCCCAGAACTGACAGCCTCATCAGGAAATAATGAATACATATGAAACAGTTAGCTCACAATAAAGCAGTGTATGACTACATGCTAAACTGTGGTACTGATAATAAAAGATACATTCACCAGAGGAGTCAAGGAAAATGGTATGGAGAGGTGGGATGTGATTGTATGTCATGAATGGAAGAGAAAAGAAAGGCCGTTATAGGAGAACAAAATAACTTGGGCAGAGCGACAGAGGTGGAAATGAAAATAGTCTGTTCATGGGGATTCCTCCTCATGAGGTTGGTTTTATTAGAATGGAGTGTTTGTTAGGGGAATATGTGACATAAGTTGGATTAATCTGGGGGAATCAGACAATAAAGGATCTTTAAACCTGTAACAGCATTAGCACTTGATATGGAGGCAAGTGAGAGCCTTGATTGTAAAGCCATGGACTGTAAGTCCTCTAGTGATGGGGGATTGATTTGTATGTGAGAGGTTGCAAATTGGCAATCATGGACCACATGTGGTCCAGACATGTGTTAAGTTTGGCGTATATACTGTTGTCTCGCAGTGTTTTAAAAATTATAAGTAAACTGCCAATGTTAAAAAAAATTAGGAGACTTTGCGTTAATCTGGTCAAATTTCTCTCTTGAAAAATGGGAGGATGTAGTGGCAGTTGGGCCTGCATTGGTGGTGGTCCTTGGTGGGGACGGGGTAGCAGCTGGTTCCCTATGGCCCTTTCTGTCTCCTCCACACAGAGGCCAAGAGTCTTTTGTGGATGTCGTGAGGATTGCTTCGTTGTTCTCTTCCACCCAGCCTGCTTCACTCACTGACATCACCTGCCGGACAGCTGGTGGTGAGT
Source organism: Diceros bicornis minor (assembly GCF_020826845.1). Classification (NCBI taxonomy): domain Eukaryota; kingdom Metazoa; phylum Chordata; class Mammalia; order Perissodactyla; family Rhinocerotidae; genus Diceros; species Diceros bicornis. Next base: position 10,024,508 of record NC_080755.1, on the reverse strand, counting down.
GTGTCTGCTCCTAGGTATAGTCTCCTTTAAATGTTTGCCTGGGGCCGGCCCCGTGGCTTAGCGGTTAAGTGCGCGCGCTCTGCTGCTGGCGGCCTGGGTTCGGATCCCGGGCGTGCACCGACGCACCGCTTCTCCGGCCACGCTGAGGCTGTGTCCCACATACAGCAACTAGAAGGATGTGCAGCTATGACATACAACTATCTACTGGGGCTTTGGGGGGAAAAAATAAATAAATGAAATTATAAATGTTTGCCTGGCCTGATATTTTTAAACAAGAGAATAGAGTGATGTGGATAATATTTAAATCAGATTAGATTATGCCTCATATCAGAAGAAGTTCTCTACTGACTAACATTTTTTGTCTTATTCTTTTCGATGTATCAAGAAGAGTTATGTGAAATGGCTGAAGGTGGTCAAAATAAGTCCCGGGGATGTAATGTACAGCATGATGATTATAGTTAATAATACTGTATTGTATATTTGAAAATTGGTAAGAGAGTAGATCTTAAAAGATCTCATCACAAGAAAAATAATTTGTTAACTACATGTGGTAATGGATGTTAACTAGACTAGTGGTGATCATTTCACAATATACAGGTTTCCCCTGCTACCCGAAAGTGGAGTGTTCTTGTGAAACCTTTTGAAAGCCAAAATGGTGTAAAGTGAAGAAGCAAGTACCACTAATTTATATGGGAAAAATTTTTGAGCATTCCCAGACCCAAAAATAACCTACCACAATAAATTGAGATGAAGCACAGATGCTCACAGACGCAGTTCAGAACTATGGCGACTTGATGCTCAGATACTGAGTGTAGTTCCCAGGGAAGGAGCTTGGCAACACCACTCTTGCTCCTCGGGGTGTGTGCTGCCTCTATAAAGACTTGCTGCAAAACAAACGCTGAACGCTATTTTCACTTCTCGCCTTTTTTCATAAAAGCGAAAATCCTCTTCAGATTTCTTTCTGTTAGTGAAAACAAGTACTAATGTGGGTCTTTCGTAAAAGTGAAGTGGTGTAAAGCAAACTTTTGGACAGCGGAGGAAGCCTGTATACTTATATAGAATCTTTACGTTGTATACCTGAAACTAATATAATGTTATATGTCAACTATATCTTGATTAAAAAAAGGCTACTTAAATCAGTTTTTGTGAACATGTTTGAATTTGACCCTACAATGGACTAGGCTTTTTAAGAGACTGAAGTTATATTAATCAAAACTTTAATAATTTGGTGGAATTTTTCTGGGGTAAAGAATAAAAGAAGGAACACCAAGAGTAAGAAACCCTGATTTTCCCCAAGAGAGGAACTTCTTTTATGCCTCATTTTGCCTTCCAGCAAGATCACTATGGTGTTACACTTCTTTTCTGAGTGAAGTTGAGGCCCTGACCTTCCCAGGAAGAGGTGTTTGTTGGTGGAACTCATGACCAGGAGAACAAGCTGAAAGAGAGCTCCACTTGGCTGGAATGCAAGCTTGCCTAAGAAAGCAGCTGACCGTAATTCCTCCACGCCCACCTGTCAACTTTTATAATCAATGAAGGAAACAGAAACAATAGCAGGAACGCTTTTATTCTAGAAAAGTACTCCCCAACTGTTTTCATTTTGTGACCTACTTGTATTTCCCTTCAGTAGTTGCTGAAGGCTGAGAGTTGCGATAAAGCCTGACTCTGCAGGTAGAGTGGCTTGGAGGTAGATCTTTGGAAACAAAAGAGAGGGCTTTAGAAGGCTGAGGGTGGAGCTCAGGTTATAGGATTATGGAAGGAGGACCATAGACATTTTCTAGTCCAACCGCCTTTTTTCATAGCTGAGAAAAACTGTGGTCCAGAAAGCGAGGTGATGAGCCCAGGGGTCATCTGAGTACTTATGTGACACAGCTGTTCCCCTGACCCCCAATTCATTCCTCTTTTTGATAAGCTATGTGCACATTTAGGAAGGAGAAAGACACATGCCCATACTGGGCAGTCAAGGAGATCCTTCAAATTGATGTAGTAGAGGATCAGGGCTATAGGACAAATCCAGCAGGCATGTCCTACTGGTTAGGGGAAAGGTGGCAGCTTTTCCTTGATCTCTGGCTCTGATGATCCATCTCAGGTCAACTGAGGTTGCCAAACGCATGTTGTCTTCATTCATCTGTTCACCGACCCCTTCATTTCCCTTCTTCCCTGCTCTAGACCTACTTCTGATAATCAGGTGCAGGGAGAACAACAAGAGTAACAAGACAAATGTATCTGCCTCTGGAACTTGTCCCTTCCTCACTGACTTTGCCTGAGCTCATACCCTCATTCTCTTTCCCCAAGACCCTGGTGACTCAGTGTTGTCCGAGAACCCACAGTATTTGCATCACCTGGGGCCTAGTTAGAAATCCAGAATCCTGGACTCCACCCAGACCTGCTGGATCATAGTCTGCACTTTAGCACAATCACTAGGTGAGGAGTATGCACATCCAAGTTGAGATATGCTGCCCTAGGTGGCCCCCTCCCCACCCCCCCGGCCCCCAGCATCTGTTCTTTTTCAGTCTGTTCTGAACATCAACCAGAGTTCTGGTTTGAAAACAAAATCCAGCTATGTCAGTTCCTTGCCTAAAATCCTTGCTTGGCTCTGCCTTGCTTACCAGACACAGGACCCTTTGCAGTCTAGCCCCCACTTGACTTCTCAGCAACTCTAGTCCCCTCTGTGATCCTTCCCGAGTTCCTTGCAGTGAACCTCACTTCTTGAGTGCTCTTCTCCCCTCACCCACTTGACTCAACTCCACGCCTGCTTTAAGGCTTTGCTCACACTTCCTTCTATAAAGCATTATCCCATATCCAGGCTCATGCGCCAAGTTCTCTGATGGCCTGTCTGTTGCCTGCTGTCCATGTAGTCCTCAAGGCATGCTATGATCCTAGCACGGTGCCCAGCACAAGTAGGTTCTCAGTATGTGCATTTTAGGTGAGTGAACAGTGGTGGAAAAGGGCACCAGGAGGCCTCAGCTCAACAGGAATATTATTCTTCAGGTTAACAGGCTGCTTTGATGATGTGATGATAGTTATCATACATTAAGTGGGCCATTTAAAGAAGAGCCACAGCTTTGGTTCCCTTTTAGACCTTGAGTTGAACATTAGGTTTTCAGCAAGAAAAGCTTGAGAGTCATTGATGTTATGTATTCCTTTGCCTGGGAAGCTGCCTGTGCCTTTAAAATGCGTCTGGAGAAGGATCTTCTACAACAATACTTGGTGACATGGGCCTGTGTTTCATAAATACTAGTCTGAATGGCCGAACAAGATAGGCAAAGCCCTTGTCCTCTGATATCTGGGGCGCCACCACCCCTCAGATTCTGGTAAGCTCTTTATAAATGTCTTACCTCCTAGTGTGATCTAAACCTATTCCTTCTGGTTTTGCCCTTTTAGAAATAGAAACTTGGCCTCCCAGGCCTCAAGGGAAGGAAAAGAACTACTCCCTACTCCCAAAGCTTTGAAGGCTCTGGTTGAAATGCAGTCAGATGTGGCTGGCTGGAATTCAGGGTATAGGGGAAGGAGAGGAAGAGTGAAGGGCCCCGAGTTCACTTGGAGGTCTTGGTGGAGCATTTCTGTGTTGATCTGAGACGCCACAGTGTTTGAGGGAGCACAGAGGCAGGACGTGGAAGGGAGGAATGCAAACAGAAGCATATGTACTCCCAGGAAATGTGAGTAAACTGAATAGGTGTTAAGTTGACGAGTGGGGTTCATCACATAATAATTTTCAGGATTTAAAAAACAAAAGCAGTTCTTAAACAAAAAACTAAAGATTTGTTCTAACAAGCATGATTAGGTGCTTTTGTGGCTTCTTCATTTTAGGGAAAATAATCTCTCATAATGAGATTATATTGCTATCTTGCCTTTAAAATAACTCATGGTAAAACATTAAGTTAAACGACATAAGTGCTAACTTCACTATCGTCACTGTGTCTTCTGGGTTCAGTTGAATGTAGCATAGGCACACAGTGTCACCTCACATAGGGTGCTCTCTGGCAAGTGTCTGCACAGAGGGCTAGAATGTCATGTTCAATGTTTTTGCTGTGGTTATTGATTTCCATTTTAAATGAGTGTGACATAACTATGTAACTGTAATTTGGAAAATCAAATTAGGCTTTCTTATTCTCATTAGGGAATTATTTGATTACTTTGGCAAAGAAGGGTATCATATAATAACTTATAGCAAATTAGATAAAACTACTAAAAATATTTGAAATACACTACCGTGTAAAAGTTCAGTACTTTCAAATTTTTCCTCTTAATTAAAAACATCCTGAATAGGGCTTCATAGTCTGGAAGAATGCTTTTAAAGTGAGATTTGGGCCATGATGACATGTGTCAGAAACAAATGACCTGAAATAGAACATAGAAAGTTACTCCAGCCACACACACACACTCATGTCCCTCACATTCAAGCTGTCAGTGATGTCAGCCAGAGAGGTGTGGCCAGCATCAACATTTAAGAAAGAACATATAATGATCACTTAAGCAAAAATTCAGCATTCTGGCAAAGCCTGATCAATCTTCCCAGGAGATCTGACCTGGAAGCTGTGAATGCATGTGTCTTAGGTCCACCGATAGACATGCCAGTGTGGGCTGAAGAGTGGCTTTAGTCCTGACCGACGGTATATATAGCTGTCCTCCCATCACCTTCCACAGTTATCCATGATGGGCGAATTCTCTGCCTCTGTTGAGAGTGAGCCTACCAGGAATAGGTAACCTGGCTGAGGGAATGTTGATGAGGAGAGTGTCTGGGAGTAGAGAGAGTCACAGAGGAGACATTTCCCTCTGCTCTAGCTCAGCTCTTTCCTACCTTGAAGCCCCTAACTCCACAACTGCTTTCTGGGCAGACGGGGTGATTCTGGCTCAAAACTGAGGAATCAAGGTTTATGCAGATGGAGGCTGATGGTTTTACACTAACTGTGCTATTGCAGTGGCATAATTTCTTAGGGGACATGATAGGACAAGGTAGAGCATGTGTCCCCATCTGCTGGGAAGAGTTCCAGTGGCCCTCAAGCTGTGACTGCTACCCAAGGCTTGGCTCCTGTTGTCACAATTCCTGTTCCCTCCACAACCCTAAACCCATCCCCACTACTGATACCTCTTCCAGGTACAACCTTGTTCTATCCCCAGACACTGTCATTTGTTTATTCATTCATTCATTCAATAAATATTTATTAAATGCCTGCCCTAAGTCAGATCCTGTGCTGGGCATGGGGATTCTGCAGGGCTCAAGATAGGCAAAGTCCATCTGTCCTCCACAGCTTGCAATCTGTTGGAAGAAGTGGGCAAGTAGATAAGTAATTTTGGGAGGGTCCTGAATAAGAGGCTTCAACTGTGATGGTCGGGAAAGGCCTCCCTGAGGAAATGACATTTAAGCTGGGATGTGAAAGGTGAGTAGAGTGTGTGGGTGAGGGAGTGGCATGTGGAAGGCCTACAGGAGAAGAGAAGGAGAGAAAGCAGGCAGAGTATGTACAGGGATGGCGTGGGAATGTGGGGGTTACTGGAGGAGAGACAGAGTGACAAAGGCAAGGCTGAGTTGGAGGGCCTGCTGGACATGAGACAAAGAAGGCCTGACGCTTGGGGGTCTGTGAAGGAGAGTAGGAGGTCTCTTTGGCTGCAGGTGGAGAAGTGACAGAGGTGAGCAGGAGGTGGACACTGTGCTCCAGGAGAGACAATGGGGAGCTAGACTGCAGTGAGGGCTGGGGGCCTGCTGAGAAGGGCCAGAGTGGGGCATTTCAGGGGGAGAACCATTGCTTTCACAAGCCCTACAGTCACCGAATTCTTTGGCCCCCCACTTCCTACGCCACAGGCAAGGTACAGCTCTGTGGTGCATGAGTCCAGGTGGTTCTACTACACCACATCATTGTCTTTTATGAACACCATTCTTCCACCATCCAAAAAGACAGATTCCTGTTAGCAGTGTGATTATAAGTAAGTTGTTTTGCTTGGCAAAAATCACCACTCTTACTGAGCAATTAGACAAGGGACTATTTACAAGTATTTAAATATCTGAATTCTCCCACCTCCCTTCAAAAACAAAAAAAGAAATTGAGTGCCAAGTTGCTCAAAGGAGAAGGAGCACAGGGAGACTGAGCATGGTTCTAGGCCAGAGGTGTCCTGTGGAGTCTGGGGCCTGTGGTGACTGCAAGGCGGTGCCACTCTGAGGCCAGTGGACTCACATGGCGTGGAAAATAGTCCTGTGAGCAAGTCGATGACTCCCGAAGGAGACGGGTGAAGAGGTCACTGTCAGGAGTTGCTTGGTGTGTGCCAGGCTTGCTGGGCAGCTCGAGGTGATGAAGGGCTTGTCCCCATCTCCCCAGGGGGCAGTGATAATTAACCTGGGCTCCGTCTGCTGGTATCAAGCCTCAGCCCCCAGTGGAAGCATCCGTCTGAGCCCAGCGAGCATGGAGGGATGAGTTGCAACTCCCCTTGTCTCAGCAGGGAGGAGAGCTGAGCCCTGAAGCCTAGAGGAGTAAACATGCAGCCTAATGAGTTGAGGAATTGGTTATGGAAGGAAAGGAAGGGAAGAGGAAGCTGGAAGACACTGGAGTGGAAATGGAAGAAGTTTCTTATTTGATATTCTAAAGGATTTAAAATTTCAAGGTAGCGAGCAGGGATTGAAGGTAAGATGGTGTCTTTCCACCCTATGTAGAAGGACCTCTAGGCGTTGAGAAGTTTGAAAGGCAGATAACTGGAATGATGGGAAATTGAGGGAAGGAAGAATTGTTTTTTATTTTAGTGGTGCATGTTTCAGAGTTATATTTTATAAATTTGTCTATTTGCAAAAGACTAAATTGATCTCCCCAAATTCTGAAACCATTTAGAGCCCTTCAAAAAAATTCCACCTGTTATTTCTAATTTCAGATAAATAAACCAGCCCTCAAATAATAAGTGTTTTTCTGACTTTGAAATCACTAAGTGGAAATTCATTGCAAAGCCTGCAGATCTTCTAGGTACTTTCTAAAGGTTCAGGTTTTAGTTTCTTTTCAATTCAGAAGAACCAAGACACTTGGCATTGCTAAAATCAATGAGTTTTGGATGACCCTTAAATTGTTTTGCACAGTTGGACCAACCCCCTCTCCGCCTGCCCTCTCTCTCTCTCTAGATATATATATATATATATAAATCTAATACATATCTTTTTTAAGACTCATAGTAAAGATTAATAGTTCTGAAGTACTGTTTCAAAGCTCCTTGTCTGTTTTCTGAAACAGTTGTAGGTGTGTCTGTGTATCACAGAAAACAGTGTTTGCCATGAAGGTGCTCACATATTAGAGAGATGACTGATGAAGCAGGTAGACTGAGTGATTAGGGAGTGAACAGGGCCAGAGAGAGGGAAGAGAGTGGGCTTTTCCATGGAGAAGAGCTATAAAGAACCTGGTCGTAAGAAAACCAGTTAAGTATCCGTTTTGTGATGATGAGAAATCTTGGACTTGAGATTTTGCCCTTGAGTTTAAAGGTGGGAGTGGGGAGCTACCTGGAAGTTAACACTTAACATAATAACATGTGAGCCCTGTGTGGAGACTTTAGGTAAAAAGGTCATTCATTCACTAACAAATATTGAGCACCTACTATGTGGCAGGCACTATGAACAAAACAGACAGTACCTGCCCTCATGGAGCTTACATTTTGGTGCCAAGAGAGAGCTAAACTAAGTTGATTAATTAAATGGTCCAGTAGAAAGTGATGAGTGCTTTGGAGAAAAATAAAGGAAAGAATAGAGATCAGAAATTTCAGGGGGTTCTAATTCTTAATAGGTGGTTAGGGAAAGCCTCACTGAAGATGTGACATTTGCATGATGACCTAAAGGAGTCAAGGCAATAAGCCGTGCAGAGCTAAAGGGAAAGGAACATCTAATGCAAAGACCCTGGGGCAGAGCCTGCCTGTTGTAGTTGAGGGACATTAAGGAAGCAGCCACATCGTGGGAGAGTGAGGGGCCAGATCACGTAGGGCTTCATAGACCACTGAAAGAAGGAGTTTTACTCTGACATGGGGAGACACTAGAAGGTTCTGAACGACATGATGATCTGTGTTTTAAAAGATTCCTCTGATAAACACACAGAGAGAACAGTTTGGTGGTTACCAGGGGGAAGGGAGTTGGGGGTGGGCACAAGGTGTGAAGGGGCGCATTTATATGGTGACTGACAAATAATAATGTACAACTGGAATCTCACAATGTTATAAACTATTATGACATCAATTAAAAAAATTTTAAAAATATAAAAAAAAGTCAAACAAAAAGATTCATCTGGCTGCTGTATTGAGAATAGATTCTCTGAGGGCAAGAGTGGGAGCAGGGAAACTGAAATAATACAAGTGAGAGATAATGGTGGTGGTGTGGACCTACAAGGTGGTACCTGTGAAGGGAGATAAGAAGTAGTGTATATATATATATTTGTGTGTGTGTGTGTGTGAGGAAGATTAGCCCTGAGCTAACCTCTGTTGCCAATCCTCCTCTTTTTGCTGAGTGAGATTGGCCCTGGGCTAACATCTGCACCCATCTTCCTCTACTTTATATGGGACACCTGCCACAGCATGGCTTGATAAGTGGTGTGTAGGTCTGCGCCCGGGATCTGAACCTGTGAACCCCGGGCTGCCAAAGCAGAGCATGCAAACTTAACCACTGTGCCACTGGGCTGGTCCCAGTAGTGGGTATATTTTGAATGTTGAGTCAACAGGATTTGCTGTGGGTCAGATGGACCCCCAGTTGGAGCAGCACATAAGAAGTGTTCTTCTTCAGAAGAGAAAGGATAACTGTTTTACTTGCAAAATGACTTTGCAGCTCTGCTAATGGTTTAGCATATGGTTTGCTTATAATGTGCCTTCAACCCTGTCCTATGGATCAAATAAATCCAGAAGATGCCAGAGGTGTGCTGTCCAGCATACCGAAGGAGGAGACAGGCAGAAACTGCATGAGTTACCAAACGTCAAAATTGATTCAAGTTTCTCAGAAATCAGTGTTTCGTCTGAATGTTTAGTCTTCCCCCGCTCCTCTTGCCCCTTTCTTGCTCTCTCTCTTCAGCAACTTACACCTTTATCATATCTGCAGTTGCTCTGCTGGAGACAGTGATCAGGTTGATGAACCTGGGAAGGCTGTTAAGCCCAGGTGGTGATCAAATGGTTGAGTAGAAAAAAATAGTAGGAAGAGGGGTGAGGAGGAGTTCAAATCAGTTGGCAAATTAGTCACTTCTCACTGACCAATTCCTTTGTCTGTGGTGTGATAATATAGGGAAGAAGGGATCTTGGAGGGAACCTGACCAGCTCCCTCAGTTTGGGTTTTAAGCAACTTGCCCAAGGCCACACAGCTTGTCAGTAGCTAGGCCTTTGCTGCATCTCCTTTAGCATCTTTCCTCTGCTATGTTATGATGGTGGGCGAAAACAGAAGGAAAGAGTTAGAAATGCTGGTTTGGAGAGGAAAAGAATTCTTTCCATTTAAGTCACAAAGATCTGAGAGCCCAGAGTGCAGATTTCACCTCTCAGAGAGCAGAGCGAACAGCATTCCCTCAGGGCCTGTGACCTGGGACAATCACACCTTGGAAATACCCAAAAGTACAGCAGAGGGGGTGTCTCCTTCTCCCCGCTTCCTTCTAACTGAGGGCCCTTGGGCCCTTGAGCCCTTGCTCCTGTGTCAGCACTGGTTCCACCTCTGGACTCAAACCTGGAGGGGATATATGAGCCCTAAGCTCCCTGGCTCAGCATCTAACCAGACCTGCCATGACTCAGGGCTGTAGTTACTGAATGTCTCATGTATTCTGAGGCTCTGAGCTTTGCCTGATGTGCTGAGTTTTCTACCCTTGAAGCTCCTTGTCCCCAAGTCCAATCTTCCTTGTTTGCTGCTGAAACCTTTGAAAAACACCTACCCTGTCCCTGCCCAGATGGACCCCTGGACCTGGGGACCATTTTAAGCCATCACTAAGCCATGTGGCTGCCCAGCTGCTATGTTGGGAAGGATTATGAGACTGCATCCACTAAAATGGAAAGGAGCACTGGCATTGGGTGCACCTTCTGCGAGTGGGGGTGGAGGACATGTGGGCTCTGTGCCTCTAGTCCACCTTCCTGGCCCAGTAGACGTGAAGAAGTAGATGAGACATGTTTGTTGAACATTTGCTAAATGCCAGGCAGTGTGTATGTTGTATCATTTAATCTTCCCAGTCTCTATGAGGGTAGATGTTATTATCTCCATTTTACCGATGAGAAAACAGGGGCTCAGAAAAATGAGACCACTTGCTGAAGCCACTGAGACAAGAGGTTACCGGGGGCAGGTCCTTATCCAGGTCTTGTGCCAGCAGTGCTCATGTCCTGCCCATTCATAATGGACCCTAGACTCAGCATGTTTGCTTTGTCTCCTTCTGTCATGTCCCCCCCATCCCCCGCCCCCACACCTGATCTGATGGGCTCGGATCTAGCCCGCTTTGACCAGCCCTACAGGAGATCTACATTCTCTTTCGCTCCATTGAAGGAAGGAATTCTCAGCGAAAGCCCTAAACTGCAGGGACAATGGAGTGACACACAGGTCCTTGTTTTGATAGTCAACCAGTTATCTTGTTAAATTTTATAATTAGTCCCTGCCCCACTTCACACTTAGGGAAAGGGATCGGCAGAGGTGTGTGTTCCACCCCTGCCCTCTTCAGCGAGGACAGGACACAAAGCCCTCACACCTAGTCACATCTTTCACCCCCAGCTCAGCAGGCATTTCTTGAGCAGTCTCTCTGTGCTAGGGCATCATCCAAGCTACATGGGCCTCCACTCAGCCTGGTTAGGCAAAGAGGGACCAGGTTCTGGCCAAAAAGGAAAACATTCTTGTCTGACGGCAATCAGGATGTGTCCAGGAGGGGAACCCAACCTGGTTGTGGCCTTGCCTTCGCCTCTCCCTCTGCCTCCTAGTGGGTGTTGGTGGGGCCTTTGCTGGGAGATGGTAGATTCTGCAGACATCTGAGAGGAGATCCAGTGGTTAGGAGGACGAAAGATCAGAGTGGGCAAACATGTATTTTTGGAGTAGGTATAGAAAACAAATTTTAAGCTATGATTTTTATGTTACCTTTAGAAGATATTAAAAGCACTTTCTATCTCACTGATGAACATTCTCAAGAAATTTTTTCTCTCCCATCAGAATTAAAAAAATGTAACTGCCCCCCGCTACCCCAGGAGGGACAGTCTCTAATGCAAATATGCAACACAGGTGCCTATACCTTCTTTGATTTTTCAAATGAATGTTAGCTAATCTGATATTGATTTGGATATTTGGTGGTGGGTTTAAATATCCTCAGTAGCTATACAAAGTTGCTTAAGCTCGGCCTTGGATACAGCAGTATTATTAGACATATTTTAACACTTATGGTAGAGGATTGTTGTGAAAAATTAGAATGTAATTTTTACTTCTGCAGCTCTTCTGAGAATTTTGGAAAGGCACGTTACACAATGGGAGTGATTTGTGGTGACGCCAGCTACATATTTAGAGAAATATTCTACAGTACATATGTAGCCAGTATTTACTGAACACCTGTTATTTGCTAGGAGTTTGCTAGGTGTTGGGCATTCAAAGAAGAAAAGACAAACCCTCCTGAATGGAGCTTATAGGCTGGTGGGAAACGTCATGAGAACAGTGAGTATCGCTACAGTGGGGACATATGCCAGGCACAGTGAGATCTCATCCCAGTGTCAGAATCTGCTTGCGAAAGTCAAGAGGGCTTCCTGGAGGAGGTAACAAAGCTTATTGTAGGTGGTGGAGCAACACTTGACTGGCCTGGAAGCCATCCCTTGCCACCTTCTAAGTGGTCAAAACTTGGACTCTTGTTTTCATAGTTGGTCTGCATAGGTCAAATGATGGGCCCGGGTGGCACCCCGGATCCGTTTCTCACTCTGGGCTTACTCACTTAGTGCCTTTTGTCTAGCAGCCCTTGGGATTTACTCACTGCTTATTTTTCTGGCTACCAGCATCTGCTACTTCAGCCTGCCGGGGACCCCTGGAAACACTTCCACCGTGTATTGAGAGTGGCTGTCAGTGCACCCACCTTCTTACAGCTGACCAAAGCACCTAGGGAGGACTCACTTGGCTCATCTCTGCTTTTGTTCTCTGGGCATCTTGCCTTGGTGTGAGACAGTGTAGTTGGGCAGTAAAAACACAGATTTGGGAGTCAGGAAGGCCTGAGTTTGAATCTCAGCCCAGCAGTCCTGACCAGGGCTTGGTCACATGACTGACCTAGCTGCTCCCTGGTCTCAAGTGACTCCCTGTGGGGGGAGTGCAGAGAGGGATGTGTGTGCAGCATCATTTCCATGAATAAGTGCATGATAATGGCAGCTGCTCTTACCTGAGTAGTAACCTGTCCCAGTACGTGGTCCCAGCGTCACCTGCCCACTTGTTGGATTCTCACTGCTGATCTGCTTAGGTGCTTCAATTTTAGTAATTTAATAATTTCCCCATATCTCAGATAATACCGAGTCCTGTGGGATATAATTTTTATATTAACCCACCAGGATAAATAAGTAATATCACCACGAAAAATAAGAACAGGAAACATCAACTGTAGTCACAAATACAAAAAGATAAAGCCTTATTAATTGCCTTAAAAGGGGCCTTTTCTCTTCTCTCCTTGGTTTGGTTTTATAGTAATCCAGAAGCTGCCTCTGCTGAAGTAACTATGTATTATTGATAATTACCCATGGTTCCAGGATGCATCAGCCACTTGGAAATATGAAGAACTAAGAAGCAATCCAGGAAACTGAATTTTAACCCTGTTATCTGTTCTCCAAACACTAATCAGATGGGGCTTCGGAAACCATCTAATGAGAAAATAGTGTATACGCACCAATGTTTCTCCAAGAGCTCTGAGCACTGTTAGCATGGTGAGTGCCTAGTATGAAAGGTACTTGCATGTTGCACACATAGTGCTCTGGGATATGTGACATTGTAGGTGATTTTTACATGCAAGATAATTTTGCTGCACATTTATTTTTGGTTATTATTACTTCTTTATGACTTTTCCCCTTACTGAAGTAAATCAATTTAGTTTCTTCAAAGAATTGGAAATGTACTGGCTTGGCTGATTGTGAAAACAAATAGCAAGGTACAATTTAAAGCCATCTGGAAAGGTTACCTGATGGGTTTTGTCACATGCATAGAAAACCCATAAATCATCCGGGAGAAGGGATCTGATGATATACAGTTGTCCCTCGATCTCTGCAGGGGATTGGTTCCCGGATCCTCTGAAGATACCAAAATGGGAGGATGCTCAAGTCCCTTATATAAAATGGCATAGTATCTGCATATAATATACGCACATCCTCCCGTGTACTTTAAATCATCTCTAGATTACTTATAATACCTAATACAATGTAAGTGCCATGTAAATAGTTGTTATACTGTATTGTTTAGGGAATAATGACAAGAAAAAAAGTCTGTACATGTTCAGTACAGACACAACCATCATGGGCCTTTTGATCTGTGGTTGGTTGAATCCACGGATACAGAACCCATAGATATGGAGGGCCTGTTATATAACCAAAAGCAACCAAAGCTCATTCTACCAGGGAGAAAGAAGAAATACGGAGATGGCTAAAGAGAAAATGCTGCACACACCTTCTCTCTGTTTACAAAACAGATGTTTTTTTGTGTGTGTGTGAGGAAGACTGGCTCTGAGCTAACATCCATTGCCAGTCCTCCTCCTTTTGCTGAGGAAGGTTAGCCCTGCGCTAACTGTGCCCATCTTCCTCCATTTTGTATATGGGATGCCTCCACAGCATGGCCTGATGAATGGTACATAGGTCCACGCCTGGGATCTGAACCCACGAATTCCGGGCCGCCGAAGCAGAGCGGGCAAACTTAACCACAGTGCCACCGGGCCGCCCCAAAACAGATGTTCTTCTAAGAAGTGGAAGCAAGAAAAGAGATTCCATTTTCATTTTGTCGTTCAGTTTTTAAATTTTTATTGAATTAGTACAGTCATGCACTGCATAATGATGTTTCGGTCAAAGATGGACCACATATATGACAGTGGTCCCATAAGATTAGTGCCATATGGCCTAGGTGTGTAGAAGGCTATACCATTTAGGTTTGTATAAGTACACTCTATGATGTTCACACAACTACGAAATCACCTAATGATGCATTTCTCAGAATGTATCCCTGGCGTTGAGTGACACATAACTGTATATACATTAGAAAAGTGCATATATCAAAAGCTCACTGTATTTTTTTACACATTGAACACACCTGTACTAAATGCCACTGAATTGTTCACTTTAAAGTGGTTAATTTTATATTAATGTGAATTTCACCTTAAAAAAAAGCAGCAGCAGCAGAACTCAACCAGCCACCGACATAGCTCCCTTGAGCTACATTTTTGTTGGAAATGTAGGAGTGAAATTGCTGGGGCCAAGTGGCTTCCCCATTTCCACTCTGACCAGAGTTATAAGAGCTCTGCTTGCTCCACATACTTGGCAGCACTCGGTGTCATCAGGCTTTTTCATTCAGCCATTTCTGGGGTGGGCAGTAGTATTATATTAAGACTTTAATTTGCATTTCCTAGGTGACCAAGTGACCTTTTCATGTATTCATTGGTCATTTGAATTTTTGTAATTCTGTTTTATATAGAGATCATTTTTTCCTTAGTAAAATTTCTGTGAGGGTGATTACTTCACTTCCATTCCCCACAACCAGAATCGAGTTTAGGAAACAAAGAATTTGGCTCCCATCTCCCAGAAGCATTGCAAAAGGTACACTGCCCTCAGTGGTGGCCTGGAGCCCCGTTTGGCTAGGTTGTTCACCCTTTTCTCTTTCTGTGGGATGCCTATGGGAGAGTGTTTCAGCTGAAGGACTTCTCAGGCCCTTGCTGTTTGGTTGGCGATGTGGTCAGAAAGAAGTATAAAGGCATGTCGGTTCAGGGAGCCTCCAAGACTTCCTGGCAGTGCCACATGGCAAGAACAAGGAGAGGGTGCCAGAGGAGGAGCCATGGCGTCCCTGACCTGGAGAGGGGCAGTCCTGCCCAATGTGGGCAGAAATGCTGAGACCTTTGCAAAAAGTGATCACGGCATCAACTTCATTTCTTGCTGCTGCTGCCATTGCTCTATTTCGTTGTCAGGGTTTTTAATGTCCATAGGTCGCCTGCCTGCATTAATTAATTAATTTGTTAGTTTATTCTTTAATTCATCCAATAAGTATCATTGAACTCTTGCTATATCTTCAACATTGGAGATAAAACACCAAATAAACAAAGCCTTTGCCTTCATAGAGATAAAAAATAATCAGTAAAGATATAATGTAATGTCAGGTGATTACAGGTGTTCTAGAGAAGAATTAAACGGGGAGGGGATGGAGAGTGGTGGCAGCAGATGGCCAGGAAGGTCTTCAAGAATGCAATATTTGAGTAGAGAGCTGAATCAAGTGAGGGAGTACCCACGTGGCCGTTTCATAGAAGAGCATCCACGTGTAAGAAATAGCAATTCAGAGGCCCGAAGCAGGAATATGCTTGCATTGGAGGGACAGCACAGAGGCCAGAGTGGCTGGAGCACCGTAAGCAGGGGTCACAGAGGACAGAGGTCAGAGGCCTAGTTAGGGCATCATGGGCCTTGGTGAGGAATTTGAATTTTACTCCAAGTGAGAGGAGAAGGCAGTGTAGGACTTGGGGTCAGGAAATACGTGAGCTGACTGGAGCTTTTAAAAGCTAACCCTGGAGACCTCATGGAAAAGAAACCATCTGATTCCTTGGGTCCAGCACACCTGCCCCACTCCAAGCTCACCTTTTCCCCAGACTATCGGGGACTTCCTGAGATGGCTTCACCCATCTGCTCCACTTACCTCCCCATCTGCTACCTGGCCTTGTGTGTCATTGCTCTTGCTTCAAGTTTCTGCTCTTGGGTCCTTGTCCCTACATCCACGCCCTGGTGGTGAGAGTATCCCAGGGTAGAGCTGGCGTACGACCTGCTAAAGAAGAGTTGACACCTTCTTTAGTGCTCTCACAGAGAGCCCTCTGTGCTCTCCACACTTGGCTGTTTTGGAGGGGAGAGGAGCAAGATTTAAATGTGCCCTGAGGGTTGTGGGGGCTTAAAGTCTGCCTTGTCTTTCTCTCTGCCATCCTTCCAGGTGCATTTCTGAGGTATATAAACCATGTGAGAACTACACTGACAGCGATTTCTGTTAACTGGTGGAAGACATATGTTGTCAAGTACCTCCTGTGGATGTGTGAGGGTTGTGAGGCCTCTGGAGACATTTAATTGGTGTTTGCTTCTAGGCATTTTTAGTTGTAACAGAATCGTCCCTATTTTTCATCACTTAGGACTCATTGGGATGTACTTGATCTGATGTCCTGTGTCTCCTGCTCTGCAGATGCACATAGCACATGTACACATACACATGCGAACACTCACATATGAGCACTGAGGTCCTGTTACATCCATAGTAGGTACACAGATTGAAAATATTTGTCAGGACTCATAGGTCAAAGTACTGAAGTTCCCAGAGCAGCAGGGCCTGGATGGAGGCTGCCTTGCCGAGCATTCCTAACACAAACAGGCATATAATTGGGTCGTAGCAACAGCCCTTTTCCAACATGTGGGTCAGAGTCACATCTCTGCTGAGACCTTTGCTGCATTAAAATACCCCTAGGGTCTGTCTGCTTCTTTTAACATGAGTGACTTACAGGTACCTGGATTAGAAGAGGAAAGGAGGGGGTTGTGTGCCAGGCACGAAGGAAAATGGCTAAAAGATGAAGAAAAGTTACATATATTTCTTTTCCATCTGCAAATAACTCATGATAAAAGTGAATAAAATCCAGATTTCTCCACTTAGAAGAGATGTGGCAAAGTGAAGTGAATGATTATTCTAAACCTCCATAATGGTTAGAAAACTGTGATTAGTTCTTCAGAGACCAGGAGACTCCTATCGTGGATACTCCATCTACCCTAAATGCTAACGGCCAGTTACCATTATGGGAAATCAAGCTAATGTACCCAAAATGACTTACTATGACCTAGTGTGATCTAGTGATTATATTCCCTTAAGCTTTATTCATAACTTTGTTACCAACTATTATGAAATGATAGCAATTGAAATTGAATATTTTTTCATTTTGCGTATCCTTTTGTGAGATTTTTATTTCAAAATATTACAGTCTAAGTTAAATTTACATGGGTGTGTTCAGTTTCTGAAAACTGTGACTTGTGATATGTGTGCTTTTCTATATGTATATTATACCTCAATAAAAAATTTAAAAATTACAACCCAAGACCCTCTTAAGCCTTACCTCACTTATGGTTTATAGAAGTTTCCAGGGGAATTTTTTTATAATGTTTTCCAGAAAGGGAAAAAAGGAATATTAAAATCAAAAAGTGAACTTTTTGCCATCTCTCTGACAAGTGTGGCCTTGATCACTGGAGGATATTTTGCCATCTAGGCTGGCTGGAGCAGTCCTTGGAAGCACTGAGTGTGTGCAGATAAGGGTCTGTTCAGTACAAGGCTCACTGGGCCATGTGAAAGGAGAAAGCCGGAACGTGAGGCAGGACTGAGGCAGCCTCTCGAGAGTCTCTGTTCTGTAATGTCGTGAATGGGAAGTGCTTCCCCTTCCTAGAATTGAAATAGACTCGTCTGGCAGTGCTTTTCTCCTCAGAGGATGTGAAATAGTGGGTTTTGGTTCCTTTGGCAACCAAGGAGTTTACCAGATGTGGGCTGTGCCAGAGATTGCAGTCCTTGGCACAGGGCAGGGAAAGGCAGAGTGAGGCCTCCTACACTACCCCTCCCTTTAAATATTCTGTCTCCTCTCTCCAATGACGATGTTCTGTGACTCTATCCTGAATCTCTCAGAGGTTGAAAATTGGCAGCAGAGTGAATCTTTGGGGCTGCAGGAGGGATTTAGTTGGATACAGTGGGTAGCCAGTGCATCTCTGTTCCTCTTCGTGGGAGAGAGGGCCACCCTGCTGCCATTTAGACCCACCTTTCTAGAAAAGGCAGTGGACTCTGTTCAGCCTGCTACATACCATGCAGAGTCCTTTGCAGTTAATGATGAGGGATTGAGATGTGCTGCATTTATATGAGAGTG
Source organism: Diceros bicornis minor (assembly GCF_020826845.1). Taxonomy (NCBI): domain Eukaryota; kingdom Metazoa; phylum Chordata; class Mammalia; order Perissodactyla; family Rhinocerotidae; genus Diceros; species Diceros bicornis. The sequence goes on along the minus strand of NC_080755.1, from coordinate 10,006,491 downwards.
TTTTGTAAATAATTTATTATAAATGTCTACCTGTGTAAGGCAACTGGGATAATTAAAACATCCCAGGAATTATTTTTTCTTTCTGTAGCTGATAAGCTCTGGAACCCAAGTTTGGTGGCCAGCGGTCACTGGCTCTGTTACTAAATGCATGCATCATGCTCAGTCTACAGACTGTGTGTTTGACTTGTGTGTTTGTGTCCAGCTTAAAGACAGAGACTTTTGGAGAGATGCCCTAAGACAGACACATTTAAAGTTGAATGAGAACGAATTTGACTTACCACTTTTTAAGATACTGTAGATGTTTGAAATAATTAATAGCTGGTACCATTGACTCTAATTTGTATCTATTTCCTTTAAAGATATTTAGTGTTGGTAAGTGTAATTTAGTAACTCATAGTTAAGATGCTAACATTTGATTTTATAGCAAAAGAAGTGCTTGAGTGTAGCAAGGCCATTTGTATATAAGCAGTAATAAAGTTAATGTCAGGTAGCCCAGAGGTGAGTTTTATACCCATTTTACAGACAAAGAATAAGATCTAGAGCTAGAGGCCAAGAAAACAGATCTCCTCTTTCTCAACCCAGTACTTTTCCCACTAAGTGACAGTGTGAAGCTCTGTGCCTTGTCATGCCAAAGCTTTGCATGTCGATGCTATTGCATCACTGAATTTGCAGAACTCTGTAAAGAGGCTTGCATTAATCACTGAAGGTGAAGTAGATGTGTTTTCATCATCACTTCATGGATGGCTGTTAAGCTTGCTTTATTGAATTTAGCGCTGTAATACTATATTTTATGGGTATAATTAATACAATATAGGTAATTTATGTTGCTTTCATATAATTTTTGCCCACCATTCACTGTTGGTCCACGAAATAGCTAATAAAGGTAGATAAGTGTCTAGGCAGGAGTTGAAAATGCAGCTTGTCATTCCTTAAGACTCGTGCCACCATAGGTCAAGTCTGGCCAGAAACAGGTCATGTTTATGTTCCTTGAATGGTCAGGAAGGACTTGAGACCATAAGGTCACACTGAGGACTTAGAAAAACAGAGGTGTATATGTGAGTGGCCTGTTGTCAGGATTCTCGATGACCCAGGCGTTCAGGAACGTGAATCTCAGTATTTCCTCCCCATGTTCCTGGGCTCTTGATGGAATCTTGCCTTTTTGAGAAGCTTACCTCTAGTTCCAAGTTGCCTCTGCCTGAAGTGACATCCTTTTGCTGCCCAGGATTTTGCTTTTTCCCTTTGCCTTGCTGTAAAGGTATAAATCATGTGAAATGTCTGCTTTATATAACAAAAGTGATTATCCTTTCTCTTCATGTCCTAATCCCAGCTTGCTCCTGTTCATTCACTCTTCTTATAATCTGTCAGAAAGAAGTGGCTCCTTAGGCAAACTGTCCTTGGCCCAGCAGGACAGTCTACCTCCCTGAAAACGACACAGTCTATAGCTAAGGGGCATTGTCCCAGTTTACCCAGGAGTGTGGTCCCCATTGACCAGGGCAGCCTGGGGGAGGGTGTCCTAGGCCTTTAGATTTTTTCCAGGGAGATCTTGGGTATAGTGGACTGACCCTCCTGTGAGCCCCCGTGCACAGAGCCCACCTGATTCACACCTGAGCTGGGTGCATGCCCATAATCCTGAGACTGAAGATGTCCTGCAGGGGTCTTGCCATTCCCCAAAAGACTGGGCTCTCTGGCTGATGCCGAAGTGCCTGAGCGTCTGGATGTCCATAAGAGTACCAGGGCAGGCCACAGTCCCACCTTCCTTATTTCTTCCATCCACATGGCTCCTCTACTCCTGCTGTCTCTGAATGGCTCTCCCCTACCAAAAGGGTATGGTAAATAGAGGGGAGTCCTAAAACAGAAACCCTGTCTTCTAAATACCTTGACATGTTGTCTACAACCCACAAACTTAATTGTTTTAAACAATTTTAAAATCGTTTTCTGCGGGTCCACTGATGCTGGGATGTGCATGCCGTTTATCTGAAGGCCAGTCCTGACACTCTGGTCTTCTTTTCAATTGTTTGAGTCTTTTTTTTTTTTTTTGCACAAAAGTGTTGTTGTGTGTAAAACGTCATGAAGTTTCTTTTTGCATTTTTGTTAGACTACGGAGTCAGCTTTTAGGACTAGAAAAAAATTGACAGAAATTTAGATCTTGGAAGTATAAATCACTTATGTAGAAACAAATAGTTTTTCCTCTTTTTGCACTGTACACCCCATATGGTTTCTGGCTTGGGTGTCCCTAATATTCTGAGAAAAAAGGTATTCTTAGTTGGGAATTGCTTTGAATGCTTTGGAAATATTTTCCAAGTATTTGAATAGTATCCTTTCATTAAGTCATAGAACACTGTGCCTGGATGGTAACATAAGAGCTTTTCTTCTTTATAAGCAAGAAACTGAGAGAGGCCAAGATTCAGTGGTTTTCCATGTGCGGAAGTCTCAGTGCAGGACACAGAGCAGAACACAATTTCTTTACTTTGTCTGCCACCGGGCCTCACTATTTTAGAGAAAAAGAGTACACAGAATAGGCAAAAGTAGGCGGAGGTGAAAGCCACCGTCACCCTCACCTGTGTTCCTGCCCCGCCCAATCCTTAGGAAGAAGAATGCTTGTTAGATTGGGCCTCTTTCATCCCCTGTTGGGCCCTCGCTTCTTCTCATCCATATGCCAGGTGACCTAAGAGGTCCCCACTTCCTGAGAAGGTGCTGGTGGTGCCCTGCGGTATAGAGGCAGATGTCTGATCCCAGACATGGTAGCTGCCGCACTGCCATCCTCAAATGTGGACTGGTGGCCCATCAGCAGTGGTTACCAGAAGGCCATCTTCCCTCTGTTTGGAGGAGTCAGAAGTCCCCCTGACTATTACCTAGCAACAAAAAGATCTGAAATCAGTTGGTGAGAAGAAGTGGGATGGTTGTTATTAATCATGCTGAGATGATGCATTGTGGTTTAAAAATGGAAAAGGAAGGGACAGATTAAATATTGACATTTACTGTATTCCAACTGTGGTAGCTTTTGGCTTGTCTGACACAAATGCATATATTCACTGAAAGGGAAAATAAAATCTTCATCTAACTTCTGCTTCAAGGGACTTCAGTTAAAAAAAAAAAAAAAAAAGGGAGAACTTAATATGATTCTTTTCCAGCCTGGCCTCAGTTGAAGAGCTTAGTTACTGAAGTCTGTAAAAGCTTTTTCTTAATGAGTTCACAATGCACTTTGCCCACTGAAACAAATTCTGTCTTAAAGACTGCTCTCAGGTCTATGTCTGAGTTTTACAAAAGAAGTAAAATATATCTTCTCTTATACGACTATTGACAGTCTGCCTATGCTATAGAGAAATATGCATTAAATAAATGACATTTATAGTGGGAACTTGAAGAAAATATGTAACCTGTAAGAAGTGTGAGTGTCCCCCCACTGCCTCCCAGGATATAGGCTTTATCAATGAATTGTTGAATGATTGCTAAACAAGTCTTGTGAAATGGTAGTTAGTAATTTGGTGTCTTCTCTGTACATGTTGTCCTTCAGTGACACTTTTTCTTATTAGAATAGTGAGACTGAACCTAATGGGCTAATACTCAGTTCAAGGTTCAACTCAACCCTGTTCAACTCAACCCTAGTACCCCTGGCCTTCCGGCACAGCAGTTAGGATGGCTCTTAAGGTCTTTTTTGGGATCAAAGAGAGATTTCCAAGTTCACCAAGTTTTCACACTGAGTAAATCATTGTCTGAGAAAATGACCTTTGAATGGAAATGTAAGGCACTATTCAGAAGGGCTTATGTGATAGGACTCTGAGGAAGACTATTAAAATTCCAGTCTACATCCATAAATAGAGAGTTTCATCATAGAAGTGAAATCAGAAATAATTTGGTCTAATGGCCTTGTTTTGTAAATTGGGGAACAGTTTCAATTCCAGTGTCAAAAAGGTGAATATAGATGGTAGGAGGATTGGAATTGAGAAAGGATTGGAATGTAGATCTCTTTTGTTCCTTAGTTGACAAATCTCAGAGCTTAAATTTTACTGACAAATGAAATTCTAAATGTATCTCCTCTGTTTCTCTAAGCCTGCCTTCAGTCAACAAATGTTTTCTATTCATCAGCCTAAGAAACAGTTTGGGTGCTGTCACTTGCAGTGAATCCATTTATTTATCTTTTAGAGGAAATAGAAGGGTGTATTTTGTTCTCCTTTCCTGAAGTATAAGACAGTGTTCTTGAAAGGGGATTGTTACTAATAATGTGGCCTAGTAAAAAGGAAAGAAATACATCAAAGATTTTTAAATCTTCCCTTAGCTGCTTCTCAGAATTGGGTCAGTAACCTTTAGAGTAGCTAAGATGGGTCAGGAATAGGTTAATAAAATTACAAATTCTAGAGCAAAAAAGGACCTCTAAGGTCATTGGGCCCAGCCCCCTGTGTTTAGGCAATTAAGTTATTAATTTTGTACTGAGATGACAGCTGAAACTCAGAGGGATTATATGTCCCACCTAGATCACATAGAAAAGTCATAAGCACTGTTATTTTACAAAATTAAGCAAGCTTGAAGATCTCCATTCATCTTCTAACTCAGACAGATTGCCTTTTCCTTCAGCTGCCAGCCTCTTTGTGGAATATTTTTTCCCATTGATTTTTCCTTCCTCCCTGCCCTTTAAGGTCCCTCTCTTAATTCTGTAACACATCCCAGGCTCTCTTGGCTCTCCTGCCACCCCTCTGGCCTCCTCTTCTTGGCCTGAAGGAGATCTGGCTGTGTCTGGAGGAACAGGAAGAGTTATTGTTCAGAGGACAAGCACCAGCTGTTCTGCATCAGCGCCAGTGAGAACACAGGAGGAAATGAGCAGCAGTGGCAGCTTTGAAGATTCAGGTTAAGCATAAGGAAATGGATCCTGAGTCGTGATGACTAGCAGGAACTAGAGTAGATTGTTAAGGAAGATTGTGAAATCTGCTTTTCTCGAAAAACGAAACACCTACCTTAAAAATAAGGCAACCTCACTGCCCAGAATGATTTTAGTGGGATCTTGCTTGAAGTCATGGGGTGAACCAGATGACCCCACTCCGATCCTCCTTCTTGATTCTATTAAAAGATTTTCAGGGGATGAGAATTCCACAGTCAGTAGCACAGTCTAATGCTTAACAAGTCTTTTGTTGAAGATATTAATACCATCTTTTCATCTGACCTAAATCTTTCCTGTGGAAGTTAAGCCATGTTCCCAGTGGAGATGAAGAGCAGAGGAGATCAGAATTCAACCTTTAAAATATCTAGTTAAATTTAGACTGTTTAGAGTTAGGGAGACTCAAGAACCGGCATTGAACTGGGTTGCATCATTTGGTGGTTTCAGAGAGGACTTCACAGAAATTTGATTCTTGGTTTTGGTATTTGAGTCAAGGTCTTCCCTTCTTGAGGTTAATAAAGGGATTGGGACGTGGGAGGAAAAGAGTGTGATTTCAAGGTTTGTGGCAATTACCACCAAACCACTGCATTAATGTAAGCCAAAATTAAAACCACATAGTATAAAATGTCCTACTCCACATTTATTTGATCCAGCAAATCTGAAGGTGGCTGGCCCTGTAACCGGCACCTCAGTGGACTTGAAGATAGATAACCAAGGAGCACAAGGATTAGACCCTCTTCATTAATAATCTTTTAAAATTGTGTTTTTATTAGTTTAACAAAACATAAAAAATGTGCATGTATTCACGAATTCAGGAAATGCAGTAAGATGAAGTAATGAGTTGTAAAGCTATAGTGTTCAGTTAGTTAGTGATTTCCATCCAGCCTGTTTCCCGACTCATAACGAGCATTCTCTAGTCTAACTCAAGTTTAGACTGCTTAGCTCTTGGGAATTTTATTTAGCCTCTTTTTATTAGGGCTTAAGAAAGTGTTCTTAGAGCACTTTTTAAAGGGTGACTACTGTACATTTTCAACTTTTCTTAATTATTACCATTTTTCAAAAGCAGTTTACTAAGCCCTGTAAGAAGGCGCAAGTGGCTTTCATGTCATAATATCAGATTTAATTTTCTTGTATCTGACAAAGGTCCCCCCTTTTGGGAAGAAATAAGGATGACTTCTAATTATTATATATTTATTCATTATTTTTTTATTTTTTTTATCTTTTTGGAGGAAGATTGGCCCTGCGTTAACATCTGTTGCCAATCTTCCTCTTTTTTTCTTTTTTCTCCCCAAAGCCCCCAGTACATAGTTTCTATCCTAGTTGTAGGGCCTTCTAATTCTTCCATGTGGGATGCTGCCTCAGCATGGCTTGATGAGTGGTGAGTAGGTCTGCACCCGGTGAGTAGGTCTGCCCCCATGATCTGAACTGGTGAACCCCGGGCCACCGAAGTAGAAACGCGCAAACTCAACTGCTGCGCCACTGGGCCAGTCCCCAAGAAGGATGACTTTTTAAAAACCAAAACTGCAGTGAGAAGGAATATTTTGTCCATGGAGGTGGGGGGCAGGAAAAGTCCTTTCAGCTATCATCATGGGAGGAGGCCCAGGTGAGAATGATGTTGAAGAAATGCTTCTGACCACATACCTTCCCCAGCTGTGGAAAACCTCCACGATCCCCTTCCTTGTTTGCTGTCAACTCTCCTTCCAATATTATTCTTGGGACAAGCAGCCAGGTCTCCATTCTTCTAACAATAGGACATCACCATTGTCTCATTTCCTTTCCACCCCTATTTCCAATTCCCATCTACAATGAGTTACCTTCACGATTCACAGGGAATTTTGGTTTCCCATTTAGAAGCACATATCTGGTGTAGATATGTTGTCCAAGACTCTGAAATTTGGAAATGTTAAGAATAACTTGAAACTGTTTCTTTATGGAGGGTTGTTGGATCTTTGAAAAAATATTCAACTAACCTCATGGAGTCACTGTATATAGGATCTTAGCAGCTATTTGGGTTGGGCTGGCCCTAACCAAGAACAGGAATAGAATCTCTCTGTTTATTTTCCCACCTTTTGCACATTTGAGGAGTTGTCTCCTGATTACATTCTACAGAGCTCCTCCTTCCCTTTGAGGTGATGTAGATGATATCAGAGTGCAGAAGTGCATCTCACCCTCTCGTTGCAGAATGATGTGCAGTCTCAGATGTTCTTTCATGTTGTTCACACATAATACTGCCCTTACAGTGCCTTTTTTGGGAAGACTTTACCTTGGCATCATGCTTTCCTGCCCCTTCACTCCTGTGGGAGGGAAGCATTATTCCCAACTCTTTGGTGAGAAGCGATGAGATTGGTGAAAGTTTTACTGTGTCTTGTAGGTGGTCCTTCATAAACTCATGTGAAGTTTTAACATTCAGTTGCTAACTCCCAGAAAAAAAACTCAGTCTTTTTAACTGAATGAAGGCAGATACCGGAGGCCTCATCCAGTAACAACAGGGAAAATTTAAATTAAAGAGACCTTAAGTATTTCTGTAAACGCTTCTGTAGCATAATATGCTACTACATGAATGCATATTGTTGACAGTAACCACAGAGATAGGGAACAAGTTATGAGACTCTGGTGCCCATAATTTGTGAGGCCATAAAACAGGTCATCAAAAATAGATCGTGTAAGCAAATTTAGAATTGTTTTTTAGAGTGGAGAAGAAACCATCGCCAGTCTACTACATTTCCAAATATTACAACTATCAAGGCAGCTTAAGTGGGCTTCAAGCCCCACCTGCCCCACCCCCTTCACCCATTCTCACTGACAGGATGAAATGGGGGGAAACCCTGAGGTTCCAGATTTACAGCGACGGGAGAGGCGGTTGCAGGGAAGGGTCTCTGTGCAGCCCAGGGTATGTGAAAGGGATTGCAGGAGGAGAGCGCGGGGGCTGTCATTGTTAGGAGAAGACTGGGGGTTGGGAGTGGAGTGGGAGGTGCTTACTCTTTTCCTCCCGTACCTGCTAACAGGATTTCAGCAAAAACCCTGACTTTTCCATCTTCAATCTTAAACAGGTAGGATGGCTAAGTATTAATATTAATGAGCATAATAACAATAATAAAACTGGCAGCAGCATCAAATGAATGTGGTCTCTTGCAGTAGAAATATTTACCCAATGTGTCCTGCCAGTTAGAGCGATTTTGGCATTAAACCTAGACATTACCTCATCCTCCTGGGCAGACAGCCGATTTCGATGCTAAGCAAGTCTGCAGAAGTGAAGAGCTGAATACCTGCCTGATTAGCTGCATAGCCCCAGACCATGGTTGGAAATGATTTCCTTGAGCATATCTGTCTGTCTGTCTGGGTCTCGCCCCTAGTTCCTTTCTTATTCTCTCCAGCCCTCCACAGAATTGTCATTGTCTATTTTCAAATTGTGCTGATTTTGTTTTTTTTATCTTGAAGGGCACGTTGTGAAAAGGTCTGCCAGCCAGGTGGGCAGGTATTAATACACGTAGAGACCTGAAAGGTCAGAATTAAGAGAAGTGAAATGCCTGTGTGTGTATGTGTGTGTGTGTGTGTGTGTGTGTGTGTTGTGCACGTGCAAGCGCACACACTCACAAACATCCTTGCGCTCTCAGGCACACACACCCCTCTTTCTTTGTAAGAATCATGGACAGTTGAATGAATAGGTTTTTTATTTTGTTTTGGTTTGTTTTAATTCATGGTAAATACAAGGAGTATTCCACAGTGAAGGAGGTTTTATTTCAAGATTTTTAGCAACTAAAATAATATTTTGAAACACTTGAAATTGTACCAAAAATGTGTTTTTGATATTTCTAATCTAAGAAAACGTAACACTTAAAATCCTTTTATTCCACTGGCCTCAAACCTCTTTGGAATTGGTACTGTACACAGTATAGAAGTTCTGGATAAGCACAATAGAAAATCTGGGTTAGAAAGTAAAATCTTTAGGTAGTATTGAAAATGTTGAGAAGGCGTTGAATTATCACTAAAGTACCAAATATGCATTCCATAAATTTTCCAAATAGGGTATGGAAAACCACTCCATCTGCTCCCAGGACCAGCTTGCCTTATGTTTTCTCTAGCTCTTGACTAAAATTTTCATATCATCTAGGTTTTGTTCTATTACTGCTAAGTGACTTAGTTTTATCAATTGGTGTCACATCTTCTAAAATTCTTTCTTGGAGCTAAACAGCTTCTGTGTTGGCCCTGATTGTTAACTGGCTCTTAGGACTGTATCAAGGTACATTTTATAATAATTTTTTTCTACAATAATCGTATTTGGGTTTGAGTGGTACTAATTCCTTTATACACCCACAATTGAATGCTGATTATTGGCCTATGTTTTACCAAATTTTTGTGTATGAAGTTCATTTTAGCCACGAAGTTATTAAAAAAATTTTAATACTATAAGTGCTAAGCTCATAGGTATACAATATGGCTATTAAATAAATTCTTAATTATTTATTGATCTTTTACAGAAGAAAAAATATATAGGGGAAAGGATAAAGTAGCTTTCTGCTGGTGGCAGAATGAGCCAAGCTCTGTAGCTCTGCTTCTCACATAGTCTCAGCCAGCTTTGGCCGTGACTGCCCGGAATCAACAGGTTTGACACCAAACAGAGACTGCCCACTGGGAGGATTGGGCTAAGCCTCTGAAGGTGATCTGCCTATGAAGGTCTTCTCAGTGCTTTGGGGTGAATTTTGACTTTTCCCCAGCATCCTCAGAGAGCTCAGCTATTTGGGAATCATCCCCGGACTGTGTGACCATCCATAGAGCAGCCCCATGTCCACAGGCTGAGATTGGTTCTCATCAGACAACTCTTCATGAGCTGTTTGGGGGGATAGATTCCTTTCTGTCTTATAGGACTTTATGTCCAGATGGTTGATGTAGGTCAGTGGATGCAGCAAATATCTGCTGTAATACAAAGAATTGGGGGAGGAAATGCTTGAGAATGAAAGGTGACAGCAGAGTTTGTTGTTTATGTCAAGATTATTGTATTAGCATGAACATGAGGTGCTGATGGTATTACATGGAATTTTAAGTTTTGACTTTGTGTGAATTCTGTCTCTTATGGTTTATCTCTGGCAGCTATCAACTGATGATATGTGATCAAATATTTACAATTTATATACCTGAAAGTAGAGAATGATACTAAGGGTATTTTTTTTTTTCACTTCTTTTACTCGGTGATTTTTTTCCTCAATTACATGGAAGATGGCCCTTATAAATGATATCATTGAAAAATGCAGCACTTTATGCACCAGCAATATTTCTATTCTGTGTAGTCTTTGAAAATTCTTTTCTACAGATAGTTGGCAGTCTGCCACTGTTTCCAACAGGCAACATGTTTCCCACCACCAGGTACCAGAACAAATGGTGGTATGTATGAGGTTCCCTCTCCTAAGTAAAAATATCTTGAAGACTCTAAATGGGAATTGAGACTTTTCTGATCTTCTGCATTTTTCTACTGTAAATATCAGAAAAGGGAAAGAGGAAAAAGAATCAGAAGGTGTTTCCTTGCTATGAAAGAGACCTATGAATTCGGTTTAAAACAGCTCTGTATAAAATAGAAGAATTGCAGGTGTGGCAGGTATGAGCATAGGCATACTAGAGAGGACCAAAACAAGCAAAGAATATGTGCATTTTGAATGGAGCCTGTTCTGAAGTGGATTTTGTTTTATTCTGGGAGGGCATCATAGACTATACATCAGGCAGAAGATGAGAAAGAAAAGACCATGGCTTTAAAGAAGAATATCCATTGTCTTTAAATGAACAGTTTCATCCCTCAAAGATAAATAAGTAATATAGAATACACATTTTTTCTTCTGCAAGAGGCAGGAGTGTGTTAGATTTTCTAGCCGTTGGTTAATAATCCCATGCTAATAGTCCCACAAAGATGCCCGCATTACTTGCCAGTGCTGTTTCTGATGGATTCTGATGTGGGAATCTGTATCCTTCATAAAAGGTGCCATCCTTCCCACCAGAGGACCTGGACAGGCTGTGGAGGGGTGGGCAGAGAGGGTGGCTTGGAGATGGGAGAACCAACTTTGGATTCCAGCTCTGCCACATGGCTTGGACAAGTCACTTAATCCCTATCTCACAGAGTTGTCATGATGGCCTATAGCATGATCCCTGCCACACCGTGAGAACTCCTAGATATGGTGGTTGCTCTGAATAAAGAGGTGTAATAATGTCTCTTAATTTCCTTAGATGGTAGGAGCTGGTCACCCATAACCTAAGTCTTGGTTAGTGTCTATCAACAAAAAGGAGGTTTTTTTTTTTTGTGAAGAAGCTCAGCCCTGAGCTGAGCCAATCCGATGCCAATCCTCCTGTCTCTCTCTCTCTCTCTTTTTCTTTTTTCTGCTGAGAAAGATTGGCCCTGAGCTAACACCCGTGCCCATCTTCCTCTACTTTATATGGGAGGCCACCACAGCATGGCTTGACAAGCGGTGTGTCAGTGCGCACCCGGGATCTGAACCTGCGAATCCCGGACCGCCGAAGCAGAGCGTATGCACTTAACTGCTGCGCCACTGGGCCAGTCCCACTAATAATCAATGGGAAAAATTATAGTTGTTCCCTGACCTTTAAACATTTTTTGTCAAAACATTAAAAACTCTCTTATTATCAATTACAAATGTATAGGGAGATGACAAATAATAGTAAAACTAATAGTTATTTAGCATACTATAATTTAAGACATTAGAAACATTGAGAATTAAAGTGTTATATTTCTTGGTAAAACTTATCAAGAAGAGTTGGAACACTGCTTACCATCTTTTTGTTTTATAACTTCTGATACAGAGCAAGCATTTTTCCTGTGCCCTTTCTTAGTTTGGGTCAGCTTCCAACATTTTATCCTTCGTGCTTTCAATGTTGTGAAATATCTCTGAGAGTTCCTTTAATGTAAATTTCTTTTACTGGCATCCTTTCCTCTGGGACAGCTTCATCCTTTTTCTCACAAGCACTTTCCTCCTTTATGATGATAGGCTCACCTTCACTGAGTTTCTCTGGCTGTACATCAGGTGTCTGGAACAGCAGCAGGGTCAGTCATTCCCACTGTCAGCTATTTCTTCTATACCTCCGTTTATAGTAGATTCAAATTTCACTTCCAGCAATAGCACTTTTCATATCTTTTTGTCTTTGTTGGATAGCTCCCTCTTCTGATTACCCACCTTTGTCAAGTGTCATGTATGTGTACCCCTGGGAGGTAGGGAACAACACAACTACATGCCTTGCTGTCTGTGTGTGAATAACAGCTGCGTGGTGACCAATCACCAGCAGATTTTGAAAGAAGTGATGTGATTGGTCACTGATTATTATGCTCATCTGTTATTTACATAGTGATTTGTGGACTTGAAGAGCTAGCTGTAGAGTTTGTACTTTTGCAATTACTTGCAGTTAATATACTCTGATAACTGAAATTTGAACTCTGTTGTTTGAGGATGGTGTTATTTAACTAAACTATGGTAACCGTAATTTTTTCATATCTGAACTGTGTAAAGCAAGGATAGTCTGTATACAGTTAGATTTTGAACAGAACGGGTGATATGCTTTCATAGGAATCAGAATCCATGATTTCGTTAAAACTGCATCAGTAATCAGCTGGGAGACTTTCTGCGGGTCACTCAGCCTCTTTGGGTCTCAGTTTTCTCTTCTGTAAAATGCTGGATGACCTTTACAAAGTCTCTTCCAGCTTTAAAACTATTTGATTCTATGATGTGGGGGCATTTTAGAGAGAGTTCCAAAGAAAGTCATAAAAATGATTAAAGGGTTGGAAAAGGAGACATCTGAGGAAAGGTTAAGACAACCGGGTTAGCTTTCCTGAAGTATAATGATTGGTTTCAACACCTTGTGAGTTCAACCCAGAGGCTGGTGAATGATTCTCCATCTCTCCTACAGAAAGTGGGAGCTAAGAGGCCTAATCTAAAGGACGAAGGAAATATAGTTTGAAGCAGTTATAGGATTAATGTGGCTTGTATGAGGAGTAAGAGGAAAACTATAAAAAAAAAAAGGAAGAGGTGTGGAGGTGGTGTTGCTGAAGTCATCTTTTAATGTACTTGGGAAAAATGGAATTAAATTCAGGCCTCCCAAATAAAAGCTAACACGCTAAGGTCTGGGAAATGGAAATAATTTCTGGGAGCAAGATCCTTTGAGCCTGGATTAGGTTATCCATGGAAATTGTCAGTCTTGCGTCGCTTGTGTCTAGACAAACAGGATCTGTGAGGAATGGTCTGAATGCAGCCTGAGGAAGGAAGAGGAGTAAACTGGCCAAGCTTGGAAGGCCTCTTTTCCACTGTGCTTTTTATCCTGTTTCTGCAAAGGGAAAGCAAAATATTCTTAAAAATAATCACACAGGTATCAGTTCACTACAAAATGGGCGTGTTCTTAAAAAATGATGGGTAAAGAAAATAACATGAATTCTGTGATCTTCTTCTGATGGGGAAAAATTTCCTTAGAGGACTGACACTGAAATTTGGGGATGAGAAAGAGTGATTGGTTTTGACCCACCGACATGAAAGGTTTACAGCATCAGTTTATCTGCTATAACATCACCCAGCAGCATTTCTCTTTTGGACATGCTGGGTTGGGAAGTATTGGCCCTCAAGAGCAAAAATCCCTAAACCTAAAATAAAGAAATGACCTTAGCCTCCATTTTGCTTGACTTAATTCCCTAAAATCAGACTGTGTCAGGAACCACCCCAAGAAATCTATTTTTATTGTCATTGGCACTGGAGAAAGATGCTCCAGGGACTGCAAAGATGTACAACATCTGGAGTGTATGTTATTTTGACTCCTTATGTATTTAGCTGAAGACATTTCTTGGGCATAGAAATTAAGTTTATAACAATGAGTACTTGTACTGCTTATCACTAAAGCTCTTTGAATTCTCTTCCAGCAGTCATTATATTTATCTAAGATGAGTTGGAAGGCAAACCGTAGTGTTTTGTTTTTAAATATAATTTCCCTCCTGTTTTTTGATGGTTGTCTCTTGCACTGGGCTTCCAGGTTGGATATAGGCATAATGAGGAAATGTGGCTATATTTTAGCTATGCTGTTTTTTTAACCCTTCAACTGCACATCTTTTGTGGCATGGAGTACCTGACTGAAATAAGAAATATTCTCCAGAGTCACGATATATGATTGATCTTTTTAGATGCCTACATAGTTAATAGCTACTTAATCCATGGCCTTGTTTCCTATGGACAGCTTTGTAAGAAAATATTCTGAAACAGGAACAATATACGTAGGTTTTATAAGGCACTTATCATGAGTTTCTTGAGTGGAAAAGGTTGGATGCTCAAGATTTTGGTGCTGGGTTCCTTTCAAATGTTGACGCTTTTGAATGTGTTATGACCCTAATAGATTTACTGCTTTTGTTGTTCACATGCTAGATTTATACTTCCTTGGATTCATTGACTAATTTTATGTGGTTCATAGTTCCTGTGTTAAATTACTTTGATCATTTCTTCTTTGAATAGCCTTAGAAAACCAATGACAGCTACATTTAACTTGAGAAAATTAGAGATTGATCTTTCCTAGTATTCTGCCTCCTCCCACATCTAGTTAATCATAACCGCATTCATCTTTATTTAAAATGTTCCGTCTATTTTTTGAGGGGTGATTGGGTTCAAATACTGTCCTGGATATTATTAGTCAAATTTCCATTGGCTGTAATATTTTGGGGTATCAAATTTTGCTTAAAAATAAATTTGGCAATGTAGATTACTTGCCACAAACGCCAAAAAGTAAAATTCTTTTGGCTTATTTTATACATTAGCCTGGGGAAAAAGTCCTATCTTCCATCACTGCCTTTGAGACTTCAGAGATTGTGCTCTGAAATATCAGATGATGCATGTGGTGACTCCTATTTAACTACAGACACTAGTTGCCCAGCAGCAGTTCCTTTAAACTAATAAGGGCCTAAACTACCCAGAGGGGCCTACTCAGCACCAGAACAGAATTTTATACAGTTTGTAAGCTCAATATATGTTTGTGGTTTGATTAACAAGTCATCTCAGTCTGCCCTACAGTACACTTTGTTTTTTTCTGGATAACCCTACCCTGTGGTCACAGAGCTGGTCCTGAAGGGGTCACTATGTCTGGTCAGTCCTCACTGTAGTCTCTCTACTATTCCTGCTTTTAGGGTTATATTCAGCCTAGTACCAGTTTCTGGAATCTGACTTGTCTAATGCTTCAGAAGGCATTTGGACGGCAGTAGATAAGTCGCATTTTCCGCATTACCTCTGTGAACTAAACACAAGATGTTTTTGTGGATGGGCAACTTTTTTCTTCATGAGTGTTTTTTGCTATAATTAAATAGTTAAGAAGTAATTAAATTATATGCTTCTTTCCCTTCTTTCATTAGGGAAAATTCAAACTTCAGGAGCTTTGCATGTTTCTTGGGAGGGTGTACCCATCAGTTGATGGGTAGCTCATGGGTCATCACAGACTTCCACCTCTCACCTTTCTTGCTCGTCAGTTCATGGCATCCCAGTTTTCTGTGAGCTTCAAGAGCTTTTGCTGCGTTTTCTTGCCATGTATAAAATGTCAGGACCCTAAGCCTTGGAGATATGTTGGGCTTTGATTTCACTAGAGCATGTCAGAAGTTATTTGTAAAACACCTGTCAAACCAAGGTAAGAGTAAAAGGTGGATCCCAACCTGGTGCACATTAGCCTGTCCCTTTAAGTTGGCAAGATATAAGAAAGTTTAGAAGTCCAGTTGATGAAGACTCAAATTTAAAATTGGAACTTGAAGAAATGGCAGACAGACAGATTGAGAATTCTCGGCAGAAAGTCATAAAGGCTTTTTCAGCTATAAGGCTCATAGCATGTCATTATGGATAAATGCAGGCAACTGGGGTGATGACAAGAGGATGATTCAGTCTCAGACAGAGTTTATGTCTCTTACCTGCACTCTGTTTAACATTTTACCACTTTCTAAATGGGAAGGTGGAGAGATTGGAAATTCTTATTCTATTACATTTGTAGTGTGTTGTATATATTAACTCCTACACTTACTTCTAGTGAATTGGGTATAGTTCTTGTGCCATAATATGGACCCACCTGTTTTCAATGAATCGTTAATACTTTTGGAGTGCTCGAATCCTGGGTTGAATCCTGACCCCCTCCATGACTGGGTATGTGACCTTGAAAGAGTTAACTTAGTTTCTTTTAACCTCGGTTTCTTATCTGTACAACAAGATAATAAACCAAGTTCATGGAATTGCTGTGGGAATTAAATGAATGCACATAAATCACCTAGCGCAGTGTCTAATATATAATAGGTACCAAACAAATATTAATACAGTTTCCTTCCTCCTTCTCTCCCTTTATCAAGTTCAGAATTAAATAATCCATTCTTGTATAATTAAACAGATGTCTGAGTCACGTGGGCCTAGCTGACAGATGAACCAAGATTTGGGGGCTCAAAACAGAGACTGACCAGATAATGACATGCCTATGGTATCCGTAACTGGGGTGCCTCTTGTTAATAGTCTTAAGACTCTATTCAGATTCAGTGTTTGTGTCTATGTGTATGTTCATTTGAAGAAGCTGTCGGTCTGCTTGGTATTCTAAATTCTACCTTGAGCAGCTGTGTGTCAGACCTCATTCCAAAATCAGATTTAGAGACGGAGTCAAGATGGCGGCGTAGGCAGACTCTGAACTCACCTCCTCCCGCGGACACAGCCAATTTACAACTACTCGTGGAAAAATTACCCCTGAGACAGAACTGAAAACTGGATAAGAGGAACTCCTGCAACAACGGACAATCCTAACTGAGGTGGAAGAGGCAGAGACTCCCTTCCGGAGAGGAAAAACACCGCCTTCACAAGCCGCCAGCTTCAGGGCCGCCGGGAGCAGCTCACAGGTACACAGCCTCCCTGGAGGCGCGGGGTCCTGAGCCGGGGAGCGCCCCCGCTGTGGGCATTTTGTGGACCCAGCAAAATCGAGACCAGCGGCATAATATCTGACTTTGCCTACTACTAAAGCAGTGGGGAGGACCCCCAGAAAACCCGGTTCACAAAGAAACTAAAACTGGCTCTTAAAGGGCCCGCGCACAAACTCACCCGTTGCAGAAAGCATCCTAAAATCACCAGAAAGAAAGGTGCACAGTGCTTTGGTGACAAGAGACTCACCTAATAGGCTCTGAGTGCATCTCGGTGAGGGGTGAGACCTCTCCAGGGACTGGGACATTGGCGGCGGCCATTGTTGTGGCCTGGTGTGAGCGTGCTGACACAGACGCCATTGGAGTTCTCCCTGAGGCCTGCTAGCCCAGGGTCTGCTCCACCCACTAGAGCACCGATTTAATCCAGCTCAGCCAGGGCAGACAGCCCACCCTAGAGACTGGCCCCACCCAACAACAAGCCCTCAGGCAACGTGTGGGCCTGCATAGATTGGTGACTGGATTCTCTGCAGCCTGGCAACTGAGCCGACTTGAGCCGGCAGGGTGTGCACAAGGAGCGGGTGGAGAGTGTGGGGCGGTGGCGGAGTGTGTGGGGCTCCCGCCGTGGAGAGACTGGGTCCGCTTGGGGAGGTCGGGGCGCTCACACGGGGCAGGACTGTGTTGGCAGTGGTGTGGACCTGTGGGCAACAGGGCTTGTCAGCTGCAGAAGACTTGTGCTTCTCAAAGACCCACATAGGAGGTTTGCCCCACCTTCCAAAGCCTGAAACAATTGGGTGCTCCTATGCCTGAGGCCAGCCCCAGCCAGCTGCAATCCTCAGAGAGCTAACAAGAGACCTAATAGGCTAGAGGCTTACAGCAATTGTAAGGCCCTGAGCCTAACAACCTGCCACGCTGGGGGCCTACTCAGTTAAAAGAAATACTGCAACACAAATGTGGTATTAGAACTTACAGCCAACTGTGCTGGGGCTCCCCACACCTGATAAAGAGATGGAAGGGCCCACAACAACTACAAGCAGCTGAGCATAACAACAGCTGGCCAGGAGCATAACTCAGCCTCCCTGGGTGCCTATAGGGAGAGCTAACAGGCCACAATAGAAGGACACACGTAGCCCACATAGGGGTCACCCCTGGAACATTGAGAACTGAGGGAAGCACACTGGAAGCCTCCTAAGGCATCACTTACATAAGGTCACCTATCCAAGAGCAGGAGACGTAGCTGACCTACCTAATACGTAGAAACAAGCACAGGGAAAGAGGCAAAATGAGGAAGCAAAAGAATACATTCCAAGTAAGGGAACAGGACAAAACCCCAGAAAAGGAGCTAAGTGAAACAGAAATGAGCAACCTACCTGACAGAGAGTTCAAACTAAGAATGTTAAGGATGCTTACTGATCTGGGGAGAAGAATAGATGAACTCAGTGAGAATGTCAACAAAGAAATGGAAGATATAAAAAAGAACCAATCAGAAATGACAAATACAATACTGGAAATGAAAAATTCATTAGAAGGACTCAAAAGCAGAGTAGAGGATACAGAAGAACAGATCTGTGAGCTAGAAGAAAGACTAGAAGAAATTACCCAAGCTGAACAGGTAAAAGAGAAAAGAATTAAAAAGAGTGAGGACAGTCTAAGGGACCTCTGGGACAACATCAAGCGCACTAACATCCGTGTTACAGGTGTCCCAGAAGGAGAAGAGCGAGACAAGGGGGCAGAGAATCTATTTCAAGAAATAATAGATGAAAACTTCCCAAACCTAAGGAAGGAAACAGACATCCAGGTACAGGAAGCACAGAGAGCCCCAAACAAGATAAACCCAAAGAGGCCCACACCAAGACACATCATAATCAAAATGTCCAGAATTAAAGATAAAGAGAGAATCCTAAAAGCCGCAAGAGAATGTCAAGTTACATATAAAGGAAACCCCATAAGGCTATAAGCTGACTTCTCAGCAGAAACCTTACAGGCTAGAAGAGAATGGCATGATATATTTAAAGTGCTAAAAGGAAAAAACTTACAGCCAAGAATACTCTACCCAGCAAGGTTATCATTCAAAATGGAAGGAGAGATCAAAATTTTCCCAGATAAGCAAAAATTAAAGGAGTTTGTCACCAAGAAACCAGTGCTACAAGAAATGTTAAAGGGACTGATTTAAGGGGAAAAGAGAAGACCATAAATAGGAAAAATTATTTATTTCCATGATTAGAACATAATGGATACAAATGTACAAAAAAGACATTAGATATGATATCAAAAACATAAAAGGAGGGAGGAGGGGAGTTAAAGAGTACAGCTTTCAGACAGAGGTCAAACTAAAGTGACCATCAATTCTGTATAGAAGTAAGGAACAGAGAAGGACTACTAAAACACTGAGAAAAAAAAAAAAAGTTAAAAAATGGCAGTAAGTACATACTTATCAATAGCTACTTTAAACGTTAATGGACTAAATGCTCCAATTAAAAGGCATAGGGTGGCTGACTGGATAAAAAAACAAGACCCATATATATGCTGCATACAAGAGACACACTTCAGACCTAAAGACACTCACAAACTGAAAGTGAAGGGATGGACAAAGATACTCCACGCAAATGGCAATGAAAAGAAAGCTGGGGTAGCAGTACTCATATCAGACAAAATAGACTTTAAAACAAAAACTGTAAAAAGAGACAAAGAAGGGCATTACATAATGATCAACGGAACAATCCAACAAGAGGATATAACACTTGTAAATATCTACGCACCCAATGTAGGTGCACCTAAATATATAAAGCAATTATTAACAGACATAAAAACAGAAATAGACAGTAACACAATAATAGTAGGGGACTTTAACACTCCACTTACACCAACGGATAGATCATCCAAACAGAAGATCAATAAGGAAACATTGGCCTTAAACGACACACTAGAACAGATGGATCTAGTAGATATATACAGAGCATTCCATCCAAAAACCGAAGAATACACGTTCTTTTCAAATGCACATGGGACATTCTCCAGGATTGATCACATATTAGGCCACAAAACAAGTCTCCATAAATTCAAGAAGATTGAAATAATACCAAATATCTTTTCTGACCACAACGGTATGAAACTAGAAATCAACTATAGGAAGAAAATCAGAAAAGCCACAAATACATGAAGATTAAACAAAATGCTACTGAACAACAACTGGGTTAACGAAGAAATCAAAGAAGAAATCAAAAAATACCTGGAGACAAATGAAAATGAAAATACGACATGCCAGAATTTATGGGATACAGCAAAAGTGGTTCTAAGAGGGAAGTTTATAGCGATACAGGCCTATCTCAACAAACAAGAAAAATCTCAAATAAACAATCTAACAATGCACCTAAAGGAACTGGAAAAAGAAGAACAAACCAAGCCCAAAATCAGTAGAAGAAGGGAAATAATAAAAATCAGAGCAGAAATAAATGAAATAGAGACTAAAAAAACAATAGAAAAAATTAATAAAACCAAGAGCAGGTTCTTTGAAAAGATCAACAAAATAGACAAACCTTTAGCTAGACTCACCAAGAAAAAAAGAGAGAAGGCACAAATAAGTAAAATCAGAAATGAAAGAGGAGAGGTTACAACAGACACCTCAGAAATACAAAAGATTATAAGAGAATACTATGAAAAGCTATATGCCAACCAATTCGACAATCTGGAAGAAATGGATAAATTCTTAGAATCATACAACCTTCCAAAACTGGATCAAGAAGAAGTAGAGAATTTGAATAAACCAATCACCAGTAAGGAGATCGAAACAGTAATCAAAAAACCTCCCCCAAAATAAAAGTCCAGGACCAGACGGCTTCCCTGGTGAATTCTACCAAACATTCAAAGAAGACTTAATACCTATCCTTCTCAAACTCTTCCAAAAAATTGAGGAGGCTGGGAAGCTCCCTAACTCATTCTACGAAGCTGACATTACCCTGATACCAAAACCAGACAAGGACAACACACAAAAAAGAAAATTACAGGCCAATATCGCTGATGAACATCGATGCGAAAATCCTCAACAAAATACTAGCAAATCGCACATACAACAATACATTAAAAAGATTATACACCATAATCAAGTGGGATTTATTCCAGGTATGCAGGGATGGTTTAACATTCGCAAATCAATCAACGTAATACACCACATTAATAAAATGAAGAACAAAAATCACATGATCATCTCAATAGATGCAGAGAAAGCATTTGACAAGATACAGCATCCATTTATGATAAAAACTCTGAATAAAATGGGTACAGAAGGAAAGTACCTCAACATAATAAAGACCATATATGAGAAACCCACAGCTAATATCATCCTCAGTGGTGAAAAACTGAAAGCCATCCCTCTAAGAACAGGAACCAGACAAGGATGCCCACTGTCACCACTCCTATTTAACATAGTATTGGAAGTCCTAGCCAGAGCAATCAGGCAAGAGAAAGAAATAAAAGGGATCCAAATTGGAAAGGAAGAAGTGAAACTGTCACTATTTGCAGATGACATGATTTTATATATAGAAAACCCTAAAGAATCCACCAGAAAACTTTTAGAAGTAATAAACGAATATGGTAAAGTTGCAGGATACAAAATCAGCATACAAAAATCAGTTGCATTTCTGTACACTAGCAACGAAGCAGCAGAAAGAGAAATTAAGAATACCATCCCATTTACAATTGCAACAAAAAGAATAAAATACCTAGGAATAAACTTAAGCAAAGAGGTGAAAGATCCGTACACCGAAAACTATAAAACATTTCTGAAAGAAATTGAAGAAGACACAAAGAAATGGAAAGATATTCTGCACTCTTGGACTGGAAGAATTAACATAGTTAAGATGTCCATACTTGCTAAAGCCATCTATAGATTCAACGCAATCCCTATCAAAGTTCCAACAACATATTTCACAGAAATAGAACAAAGAATCCTAAAATTTATATGGAACAACAAAAGACCCCGAATAGCTAAAGAAATCCTGAGAAAAAAGAACAAAGCTGGAGGTATCACACTCCCTGATTTCAAAATACACTGCAAAGCTATAGTAACCAAAACAGCATGGTACTGGCACAAAAACAGACACACAGATCAATGGAATAGAATCGAAAGCCCGGAAATAAACCCACACATCTATGGACAGCTAATCTTTGACAAAGGAGCCAAGAACATACAATGGGGAAAAGAAAGTCTCTTCAACAAATGGTGTTGGGGAAACTGGATAGCCACATGCAAAAAAATGAAAGTAGACCCTTACCTTACACCATGCACAAAAATTAACTCCAAATGGATTAAAGACTTGAATGTAAGACCTGAAACTATGAAACTTCTAGAAGAAAACATAGGCAGTACGCTCTTCCACATCAGTCTTAGCAACATCTTTTCAAACACCACATCTGACCGGGCAAGAGAAACAATAGAAAAAATAAACAAATGGGACTACATCAAACTAAAAAGCTTCTGCACAGCAAAGGTAACCATCAACAAAACGAAAAGACAACCTAACAATTGGGAGAAGATATTTGCAAACCATACATCTGATAAGGGCTTAATCTCCAAAATATATAAAGAACTCATGCATCTCAACAACAAAAAAACTACCAACCCAATTAAAAAATGGGCAAAAGACCTGAACAGACATTTCTCCAAAGAAGATATACAGATGGCCAACAGACACATGAAAAGATGTTCAAAATCACTAACTATCAGGGAAATGCAAATCAAAACTACAATGAGATATCACCTCACGCCCGTCAGAATGGCTATAATTAACAAGACAGGAAACGATATGTGTTGGAGAGGATGTGGAGAAAAGGGAACTCTCATACACTGCTGGTGGGAGTGCAAACTGGTGCAGCCACTATGGAAAACAGTATGGAGATTCCTCAAAAAATCAAGGATAGAACTACCGTATGATCCAGCTATTCCACTGTTGGGTATTTATCCAAAGAACTTGAAAACACCAATTTGCAAAGGTACATGCACCCCTGTGTTCATTGCAGCATTATTCACAATAGCCAAGACTTGGAAGCAACCTAAGTGCCCATCAAGGGACGAATGGATAAAGAAGATGTGGTATATATACACAATGGAATACTACTCAGCCATAAGAAACAATGAAATCCAGGCATTTGTGACAACATGGATGGACATTGAGGGTATAATGCAAAGTGAAATAAGTCAGAGGGAGAAGGTCAAATACTGTATGATTTCCTTCATTAAGTAGTAGATAATAACAGCAATAAACAAACACATAGGGACAGAGATTGGATTGGTGGTTACCAGAGGGGAAGGGGGGAGGGAGGAGGGTGAAAGGGATAATTTGGTACATGTGTGTGGTGATGGGTTGGAATTAGTATTTTGGTGGTGAACATGATGTAGTCCATGCAGAAATAGAAGTACAATGATGTACACCTGAAATTTTTACAATGTTATAAACCAATAAAAAAAAAGAAAAAAAAAAAAAGGTGGAAACAAACAAACAAAAAAAAAACCAACAACAAAATCAGATTTAACCAATGTAGACCTATGATCTAAGCACACGCGTAAGCTGTGAGGTGAAACTCAGGCCCGTGTTACTGCCACAGCCTCTTCCAGTGTTCCAGTGGGTAAGTGAGACCTCCACGTTCAATGTGTCTGCTCAAATCTGTTTCATCTTGCTTTTTTATCGATGAGCAGGATGAAAAGTCTCTTCCAGGCAGCAGAATTTAACATTGCTCTGTGCTGTAATTGAAGGGCATATTAGCCAAAATACCACCAACTCTGCATCCTTGTTTCTTCTCGCATTACCACTGTGGACTAAGCACTGAAGATGTTTTGGTGGGTGGGCAACTTTTCTCTTCATGGACATTTTTGCTATATTTAAATAGTTAGGAAGTAATTAAATTACACGAATATTAAAAGGTTACTTATTGCAAGAGAAAGAATGTAAATAGTGGAACACAGTGTAGTCTTCCATCTGGCTCAGAGTGCATACCTGCCTTGTGCAGAACACTGGCACACACTCTTCTATTTCATGAGAGCTTGCCTCTGTAATTATACCTGTTTTAAATAAACCAAAATCCTTGGTGAGCTGCCTGCCGGCATGAAAGAAGGAAAGATGAGTAGTTCTGACTTTGCTTTTTGTAAAGCTTCCAAACAGATAGCAAAGGACAGGAGAAAACAGGGTTCCATTTTGATCCTAGAAGTGGTGGTTGCTCTTGTGTTTCGGTTTGAATGTAACTATGAAAGTTAACTTGGTCTTAAAAGCCTTGTGGTTATAGGACAATTGTCTTTAAAAAAACTGAGAGCGCAAAGAATCCCAGATAAATAAATAACTTAAATTTTCAGATAAATCAGGCCATTGATCAGACATTTAGGCAAATTTTCAGGCAAGTACAGATGTCTATACTGCTAATTAATGGAAGTGCAACATTAATGGAAGGCCTGCTTAGGTTTTACCAACCTCTTGAAGAAATCTCAATAAACTTACCAATTCCTCTGTTTAATTCCCATCATTTAACAATGGTTTCTCTTTGTTTTACCTTTCTAGGACCTAAAAAAAACAAATAATCAGACAATGATATAAGATCTCTAGGGCTAAAAACACTTCTAAAATTGTATTTAGATCACTACTGCTTAAGGTATTTATTTGCATTTTATGGGGAATGTTTCTTAAGCAAGCTGAAATGTTTTGATTTTTAAAAGTCTCCTTATGTGAGAAAAAAGAAAATTATGAGTCTTGGACCTGTATTAAGATTTATTTACATCTCTTCCTTCTTCCCTGCTCCCAAAATTGAAGGTAGAAAAATTGAGGGTGTTAGAAATACATGTCGCTATAACAAAGTTCTAGTAAGCTTTAATCTTTATAGTAGCCCCTATAGCAGTAAAATCATGAATGATCTCTTTTAATGATGTTCTGAAGAGGATCTCATTTTTTACAGAAAATTCTAGACTTCTGTGCTGCTGAGGGCATTCCCATCTTTGTTTACTTATCACCTTGGTCTCATACAATGCTGATCCAGTGGGCACCTCTTCTTCCTGTGAGGCTGCAGTTGAGGGTGTGATTTGTGTAGAAATCTGAGGATGCAGACAGAACCCTGTTTCTGTGACAGCAAGACACACGCTTACATAGTTAGGATCTTTATTGTTTGGGTGGCATTCTAAATTCCAGTTATTCCTAAAACCCAACAGAGCAGCACTTCACATTGATACTCTTTTTGGTTCAGGGATCAGTATCTCAGGGCATCAATGTATTTTAATCCTAAAAAGGTTTGCAAACTCTGCATGAGGTTATATAAAATGAGTTTGGATTTGTTACTCCAGAATGTGTCAACTCACTGGGAGAAAAAGCCCTTGGCAATGCTGCTGAATGGTGCCTTCTTTGAAGGAAAGCAGCCTGGCGTTGGCCTGTGCTCCTCAGGCAGCTGGCATCCCTATTGAAAAAATGGCTTCTTACAAGCAAATATTCATAACATTTGTGTGAGGTATTAAGAAACATCACAGTCCAGTGGACACTCATTTTCCCACCACCCACTTCAGACAAAAGAATGTTACCTTTACCTTCCATGTCCCACGTATGCCTACTCTGAGCTCAACCTACTCTGAGCTTCCTCTCTTTTCAGAAGTCACTGCTGTCCAGAATTTGTGGTTATCATTTCTTCACTTTTCTTTATAGATTTACTCATATGTATGTGTTTCTAAACAATTAATTAGCTTTGTTTTGTTTTTAAACTTTATGAGGAATGATAATATCTGTATTCTTCTGCAACTTGCTGTATTTTTCAACGTGTTTATGACATCCACCCATATTGCTGCATGTGTAGTAATCTACTGTATAAATATGCCACAAGGTGAATATAGACATTCTCCTATTGATAGATATTTGAGTTGCTTAAATATTTTATTGGTGAAAACTGTACTGGCATAAATTATCTTGTTTAAGTCTTTTGGTGCATGTGTGCAAGAGATTCACCGGTGCATCTACCTATGAATAATATTGCCAGGTCATGTGATATGTGCATCTTCAATTGTACTAGAAGGCCAAATTGTTTTCCAAAGTGATTGTGCCAATTCATACTCTCACCGGCAGTGTTGAGTTTATTCCTGTCCTCACCAACACTTGATATTGTGAGAATCTTCAGTTTTTGTCAGACTGTTCAGTGTGAAATAACATCTCATTGGAGTTCTAATGTGCATCTTCTTGATACATTTACCAGCTATTACGATTTTTCTTTTGTGAATTGCCTCTTCAGGCTTTTTTGCCCATTTTCTTTTGGTTTGTCTGAGTCAAGATCTGTGAAGAGTTTGAGGTTCTACCCTACTTACAAGCTAACGATGTAGCCTGCCAGTTTTCTGGATGCTGGTAGAAGACATGATACTCCTGGATTAGAGACAAAGGACTTTATTACTCACAGAATAACGAGCAGCACGAGCATCAGCATATTTACATCAATTCTCCCTGCCCCAAGTCTTACTGGGGTGCAGATGGGCCCAGATGGATGCCTGCACATACAATGGGTTGAATTAGATAAACCCTGAGTTTAGGGAACCCAAATATTTTATAATGAGCAGTAAGCATGTCTGTCATTCGGTCTGGAGGGAAATATTATCTTTATTATACTGAAGTAAACAAACTTCCACTTTGCTCCAGAGGGAGACACTTTTTATCTTCCAAGGCTGTTTACTGTACAGACATCCTTGAAATGATAATTCAGAACAAAGGACAGTCGGTGCCTCTGCTCACAAGCGGAACTGCAAGAGCCCCATGGAGAATTATCTTGTTTCTATACCAACTTGGCTTCTGGCAGATTTTCCCATGAGTACACCATTGTATGGATCATGACAAAGGCTGGGACCAAATCCATTCAATTTGTTTCATACAGCATTTAATTAAGGCTGTTATCAACAGAACTCCAACAGAATGAGGCCAACAGTGTTGACCTCAACCTTGACCCTCAGAGCCTCAGACCCAGCCAGCTGAAGCAATCTTATAAACCATCAAAGTCTACCTGAAAAAGTCAAGTGACTTTTCCTTAAATTTCTCTATTGACCTTTCCACTTGGCCCAGGCATTAATCTGGGTATAGCAGGATGGATCAGTGATTTCACAGACTGCCTTGGCCCACAGGAGTCCAGGGCAAGTCTGTCATCCATACCAACCCTTCCCAGTGAGTTGAGGCTGACCTGAATGCCTTCCAGAGCCAAGGAGCCATTGATCACTAAGGTGACAGGTGATCAGATCAGGGACAAATTTTGTTCCACTTTTTCTAGTTGGATGACTCCCTTTGTAGGATGTCAACTATCTGCGGGATGCACATAAACAATGAATCAGTTACTCTTCTAAGAAGCCCCCTGAGTAACCAAGGGTAGCTTCATTTTGGGAAGAGCCCTACAGTTGTCTGAGGCTTACTTGATCTACTGGTGGTGTTTCCTTGAACATTCTAATGTTTCTTATGACCACCACTAAGGTGAAGTCACCATGTGTTTGGGAAGGTGGTAGGTGAATACCTGTGTTCTACACAAGAGGTACAGTTCTGGAAACACACATGGGGCCCTTGGAAAAAAAGTATTGTTACAGTTGTTGGGGCCCCATGGGTGGGACAGTTTTTCTCTCTGGCTACTTTTAAGGTCTTTATATATGATATTCTGTTCTCCTCATAATATGTCTAGACATGGATTTCTTTTTCTTTTTCCTTTTTTCTGCCTCTTCCTCCTCCTTCTCTTCTCCTCCCCTTCCCCATCTTTCCTCTATATTTTGTGAGATTCCCAAATCTGTGGATTGCTGTCTTTCAGCAGTTCTGGAAAATTCTCAGCCATTACCTCTCCAAATATTGTCTCTGCCTTGTTCTCTTTATCCTCTCCTTATGATTAGTTGTAGGTTAGTCTTTCTGACTCTACTCTCCATGTCGCTTATCTATCTTTTGTATTTTCTATTTCTTTGTTTTCTGTGCTACTTTCTGAAAAATTCCTTCCAGTCATTAGTTCACATCTCAGCTGTGTCTAATATATTATTAAACACATCTGGTAAGTTTGTGTTTAATTTATATTTTTCATTTTAGAAGTTTTATTTGGTTCTTTTTCAAATTAGATTGGTCATTTTTAAAAATTATGTTTTGCTCCTTATACAAAGTTTCCAGTCTCTTGTTTTAACATGTTAAATGTACTCACTTTTATCTTCTGTATCTGATATTTTCCATATCTGAAGTCTTTGCAAGTCTTATTCAGCTTTCTCTGCTGCTACTTGTTCTCACTCATGGTGCTTTGTTTCTTATTTGCTTTGTCATTTTTTTTCTTTTTAATGTGAGCTTATGTTTCTTAGAACTGTATCTGTGGGAATTCCTGAGGCCTAAGTTGAAGGTGGGTTTCTCCAGGGCTATATGCATGTGTATCCACCAGATGTCTTGGAGCACCCTCAGCTTTTGACCATTTTCTGTTATCGGCTTGAGTGTTTTTGACTCACCCAGAAAGTATCATTTTAGTTTATAAACCTGCCGAAGGGCAAGCTTAGGGTTACAAATTCTCATGGGAGGTTGTTTTCCCATCTACTCAAGACTAGTTGTTTTCCTTGCAGGCCACTGGAATAGGATGGGCCTAGGGTGTGAGTTTATTTATAGTTCACAATTATACTGAGGATATAATTCTCTGGAGACCCAGCTCTATTCAGCAGCAGTGTTCGTTATTGGACCCCCACAGTGGAAATGCCCTAGGTTCTGTCTCCTGTCTACTGTGCTGCAAGAGCCATTGAAATGGAAACTAAAATTCATCACCTTGGCAAATACTTTGAAGGTGAAAACCTTCAGTGCTCATTGACTCTCTAAGTGCCCACTTTCACTTAGCTTTTGGCTTCTGAGTGTTGCTTGCTTTCTTACTTCTATTTTAAAGTTTGTTTATTTCACTTCATCCAGCACTTTAGTTGTTTCCAGCAGAGGGTGAGTCTGGGGATCTCATTCACTATATTGCCAGAAATTAAATTTATCTTCTTTGTAGTTCCAGAAACATTTGGAGTTAGTGTGCCATATCCTTCTTCTTGGTGTACCAGAGGGAGTCGGGGTCAGTGCTTCCCTTGTCTGCCTTGGGTTTTCCTTCTTTTGATTAACTTCCTCAAGGGGGACTTGGCCTCTTCCAAAAAGACTTAACATCTTCCAAAAGTTAGCAGACACGAAAATTTGTACCATATCTCACGTTATCTCTGTTAAACACCCTAAAAGTACTGATGGTTTGCCAGTTCATACTGATTTTTCATTTTCATGAGCTCCAAGTTGTTCTAAGGATATGTTATAATCAAGTGCTGTTGTGCAAAATAGATACTGTTACCTTCAGAAGCTTGAAGTTTAAAACATACCTGGACTTCACTAGGTAAAATGAAATGTGCACCCAGCTCTAGGTGCACTTAGCTAATGAATACACGTGAAAAAGAGGGTAGAAAATGTGTGTGCATTTGAAAACAAAAAATAGTTCTTCACCATAAGTGTCCTCGAAAGGCCCTATAATTTACCAATTCTTTTTGAAAATACACTTCTTAGGCGCTTGGGCTTTCAAGTAAGTTACTAGTAAATCCTCAGAAGATTCTTGAGGATGAGTCTGATTTTCTTAACTATTTTTTTTTGTGAGGAAGATCAGCCCTGAGCTAACATCCATGCCAATCCTCCTCTTTTAGCTGAGGAAGACTGGCCCTACGCTAACATCCATGCCGATCTTCCTCCACTTTATGTGGGACACTGCCACAGCGTGGCCTGACAAGCAGTGCGTCAGTGCGCGCCTGGGATCCAAACCTGGGCCGCCAGCAGCGGAGCGGGCGCACTTAACCACTACACCACGGGGCTGGCCCCATGATTTTCTTAACTATTTAGTTGGAGGCAGCTTGCCAAGTCTGCTAAATACTATCTTCCAGTGTCGCCAGAAAGTGGCCCAGTTGGCATTTTCTGACGAAGAGAAACATGAACCTAAAATAGTAGTGGGGCATAGAAGACTAACCATCACCTTAATAGCTTTAGTCTGATTTTTCCTATTTCATATATCTTTAGTATTCCGTTGGCTGACATATTAATGGGCGTCTCTTGACAAAAGAAGCTCCACGTTCAAACAAGGTGGGAGACACTGTATACACACACACCCAGCTGCTCAAGAATGCCCCACAGGAAGTGCTTAGGGATGGCTGTTCTTTAGGTAGGTACCCCGGAGTAGGCAACTAAAAAATGCACTCACATAGATCTTTACATGGAATTAAGAAGACAGGAATTTGTCAAAAAATAGACGGGATGTTGCTGATGGAGAATGTGCACCCCACCCTTGGCCGCTTCCTGGCCCTGCCACCGATATTCCTCTGCCGGAAGACTCATCATTCACATTAGCCTGAATGTGAATGTGGAATGTCCTTAGAAGTCAGAAAGCCTATACAACTTTGTTTAATGCGGCAGTCTCCATACCTATTTAAACATGGGATTCTGTTTTTAGAAAAAGACTCATTCCATTAGCAACTTGCAGAATGTGTCTGTTCCATGGAGCTCAGTTTGGGAGGAGACATTGTTCTAACCAATGGTCTTGTTTTCAATTTCTCATGCTGCCTGGCACTACAAATTGTGAGGACATTCAAATTTTGAGTTTTCCAGGACATGAGTACTACAGATGAATTCCAAGTGTGGGAAGAAAACTAATCCGAGTGTCAATGATGTGCCCCGCCCTGCCTAGGAGCTTTCACAGGTGCCCTCACTTAAGCCAAACTTGAGGTAACCATTCTGTGTTCTCCTCTGTCCTCCCTTCCAAGTATCCTTTTCTTACCCCACTTCATCTGCCTTTACCAGATTGGTGCTCTCTGTGCAGAACCCAGATACTTTCCCCCATGTGCTGCATTTTTTAGATTCCAGTGTGTCTGCTTTACTTAAATAGCAAGTGTGTGTGTTCTCTGAACCTCCTAAATGGAATTGTTCTGTGTCTTTACTATGAATATTTGTTAGGAAAATTTGGTTGAGAAAATTAATTATCTTCCTGTTAAGCAGATTTACATGATTAGACTATTTTGTAATTTGATATAGGTGTAAAAATTGGCCTGTTGTGGAAGATATTCTACAGTCATTAAGAGCTTTGGCTCTTACTCTCATTAGAGATGGGATACGATAAAACAAACCAGGAGATTTCAAATTATGACAGAGTGCCTTTAAAAATATCCTCTGTGAGTACCTGTGCTGGATATACTGCCAGAGGTATGAATTGGGTACCAAAGTCACAAGATTAAGTCACCCTTTATCACTGCTGTTTTGTGATGAGTGGTGTGAGGAGGAGCTTTGATTTGGAAACCATCCTCATGCCAGGGTCCGTTGCAATGAATCCGCTAGAAGTCATCTGAGTTGACCTCAACCCTGTTGCTACTTGCCCTGTGTTTTGGAATTTAAAAAATATTTCCAATATGGGAGATACCTTAGGATAAAAATGAGAAATATGGAAAAAAATAAATTATAAATAGTGATAGTCATTACTGGAAGTATAATTTGAAATCTAGTAGCCATCCACATTTTTCTAAGGCTGGTGAGTAATCACCTCTGATGCTTGGTTTTGTTTCTGTGGGCAAGTTATTGAACTTGTGGTGTCCAGGTCTCCTGTCTGCAGGCTAGATAACAATACTAGTCCGCCCTTAGAGGGTTATGGTGAAGTAACTCACCTGAAGCTCTTAGTTAACTCCTTGCTCTTAGAATGCACTCAAGAAATGTTACGTGTTGATTATGGCTGCTTATATCATTTTTCCCCTAAAGCAGTATATTGAAACAGGAAAATATTTCTGATCTGATTCTTTTGTTTAAAGTAATAAATGCTTCAGTATTCCTGTCTAATCTACTTTTCAGCATTGGCTGTGCCAGGCTAAGTTCTTGCTCCTTGGATAAGCTGCTTAATTCTCTGACCAGCTTGTTTGATAGCCTTGCTGTTATGTAGAACAAAAGGGTTTCTGATCCCACTGCCAGGCAGCCAGAAATGGAATGTTATCCATAAATGATTCTAGAAAATCTTCTACAACAGACCAACTTTTTACATTTGTGTAGAATTATACTGTATCCTAATCATGTAAATATGCTTGACAAAATGGCTTTTACACATCTTCTTTTCCCAGATACTTGGAGAGGCCAGTCTTCATGTCTGTAAAGGGGGGTCCTGAGGGCTTAATTCTGTTTGAAAAATTACTGTTCAAATGAGATGTGTTTTCTGAGATATAACTGACTAACTGAGCTTCATGTCATGGAACATGACACCTACTTGGAATACTCACCAGTCCTCATCTGCGTCATTCAAATAGAAGCTTGCACACTGCAAAAAGGGACCAGAGTGATGTGACATCAGCCACAAAAGCTATATCCTGAATGTTTAGATTTGTCTGAGCCAGAAGTGTTTTAACTCCTTTAAATGAGCCGAAGTTCTTAAAAACCCGGTGGTGAATCCTAGAGTGATTTTGGTTTTGTTTTTGGAATTTTAGTAAGAAACTCATGATATTACCAACTTTTTTGCAAACAATATTTTACAGTGTTATCTTAAATGTATCAAGTATATAAGCTGGCATCTGTGGGTGGGGGTTCAAGGAGTGGGGTGTAGTCATTTATCCTTCCCTCCTCATGCTTGCATCCTTCCTCCTCCAACATTCTAAACAAGACCAAATCATACAGGGTTGCGGGGGAGGGAAGTAGGAATGCTGTGCCTGCGTGGCAAGGCCATAAGGTGATTTGCGCTCTTTGGGTCTCCATGTATTTATAGCTGACTCTTTTTGGTGCTTTCATGGTATGTGAGGCAGAATTCTGAGATGGTCCCCAACATTCCTGTCCCCTGCTTTACACACACTATACAATCCCCTCCCCTGAGTGTGGGTGGGAGCTGTGACTGTGATAGGATAGTCACTCCTGTGATTAGGTTACGTTATGTGGCAAAGATGAGGGATTTGGCAAATGTAATTAAGATCTCTGTTCAGTTAATCAAAAGGGATATTATCCTGGATGGGCCTGATCTAACCAGGTGCATCCTTAAAAGGGATAAGAAGCAGCAGCAGGTGCCTTCCTTCTGGCATTGAAGAAGTGAGCTGTCATGTTGTGAGAGGAGTGGGCCACGTTGAAGGAAATGGGGACCTCAGTCCTACAACAGTAAGGAACTGAATTCTGTCACCCAACCTGGATGAAAGTGGAAGAAGATCCCAGTCTCCAGGTGAGAGTGCAGCCTCGTGAGACTCTGAGCAGAGAACCCAGCCATGCTGTGCTGGACTTCCCACCTACAGAACTGTGAGCTAATCAGTGGGTGTTGTTTTAAGCCGCTAGGTTTGTGGTGATTTCTTATGCAGCACTGGAAAGCTGGGCCACATGGGTTCTTCAGTGTTGCCCACTGGGAACCTTCTGCTGCACTTCCCTTGATGTGGGCAATGCATTTTCCTCCACTTGCTATTCTTCTCGCTATTTGGATGACTCCCCGCACACAGACGCTTTCCATCAGGATTCCTTTGCTTTTCCAGTTGGACTGTTTGGGGAACATTTGCACCGACTTCGGTGGGCTCTCCCTCATGATCCACATCCTTTGCTTTGGCAGACTCTAGGAACCCCTCTGCCCCCACCCGTGCAGCAGGAGCAGCTGCTTTCCTTCACTGCTTCCAGAGCAGCGAGGCAGCCCGTCTCTGGTGTCTAGATCTCCTGCAGGGGACATCAGGCAGCAGTTTACTGAGCTTTTCCAACTTGTCTGAAACTTTTCGGGTGGTCCCATGAACCTCTCTCTGCCTTGGCCTGAAACAAAAGAGGGAGAAGCACCCTTTACCCTGTCCCCTGGCCAGGGGTCCTAGTGAGACACACAGCACAAACTTTCCAGAGAAGTTTCTCTTCACACAGTTCTCTCCAACTTCAGGGACCCTAGATCAGTCTAGATCAGGTGCTCCTTCTTCTTCCCCTTGGGGCTGGGAGTGGGAGAGCACCAGAGAAAGCCCCTTCTCAGTCGCTGCCATGGCCCGTCCGTACTTCGGTGCAAGTCAGGGTTGAAGGGTCTTGTAGCTGTCTGGTGCCAGTTTGTTTTTATTTTATGCTTTCCTTTGAAAATACACACTTGATGTGTACCCTTGCTTTGACATGTTGATTGCATCTTGATGCTTCATTCAGAACTTCCAATTTCACATCCTGTCATACTTGTTTAATTTTTTTCTAAAGAAAATCAATATATAGTTTCTTTATGTTTTAAAAAAATGAAGTTAAATAGAAACATATCTTTTAATCTGGGGTTTTTAGAAAAAAAAATTAAGCAGAGTGGTTACTCTATTGTCTGGCAATAGGGTGCGAGGAAGGCCAGCCCTAACTTTCTCAGACATTTTATTTATTACTAGAAAGGAAAGTTACTATCTGTATCAGTTAGCTAGTACCTCAGTGATACTGTGTAACAAACTACTCTGAAACCTCAATGGTTTCAAACAATAACCATTTATTATTGCTCACTAACCACCTCTCCACCTGACTGTACTTCAAAACCTGCTCATTCCAGCAAAAGCCATGACAGTCAGATCATGTGCGATGAACTGTGTGTATTACAGCTCCCACCAGAGTGGATGTTGCTTAGTGCAGGTTCTCTGTGGTTGAAGCCCTGCATTCTTCTCCAGGTCAGAACTAACCCATGATTTTATTCTCAGCTTCTGAAGCTTTAAGTGTGACTTGATCTTCTTGATCTTAAAAAGAATTAAGATGCCAATTAAGCTGGCTTGTGTCACTATCCGTCTCACCCCAGTTCTAAATTAAGGCTGCCCTAGTAAAAGCTGCTTATCCTCACTGTGCCTGAGTGTTAGAAGAGCTGAATTACAGTCCCTGAGCTTGGTTTGTGAGTATGTGTGTGCCTTTGCACAGGTGCATGCTCACAAGCAGGCATAGACAAAGTGGTACTCAGGTACACTGAACTAGATTCATTTGGAAAACAGTGTTTGATGATGGAAAGAGAGTGGTTTGGGAGTTGGCAGACCTGTATTTTGAGTCCAGACTTATTATTTTTGTGACTTGCAGCAAATAACATCTAAGAGTTTTAGTGTCCCTGTTTGTAAAATAGAGATGCCAACATTAACTTTTTGTTTTGCTGGAAGAATGAAGAGCGTAGCATAGCACTTGGCATACAGTAAGTATTCAGTAGGCAGTAGTTCCCACGCCCTTTGAGTCTCTTATTCAAACCTTACATTTAAACGTTTTAAAATCTGCCTTTCAGACCATAGAGCTATCTCTGGATTCTGGTAATCCTGGACAACTGGAGTACTAACCAGTCAGGACCCCCAGGAAAACATGGGTTTTCCTATAAACTTGATTGGTTGTGCATAAATTTTACCAATGCCGTTGAAAGTTAATGGGCATGCTTAGGGTAGCAGGGATCCCATCTTGAGTCTACATAGTATCTGGGAGGGTCTTGAAGTGTGGTGGCATGGCCTGCCTACAAGAGGCTCATCCTTATTTTGAGGCTTGAGGAGCTTCTGGAAGAGGAACTTGAGTAGAGGCCACTCCAGGTTTGGGGGTCATCCTCAAAAAGGGCACCAGGCGTGTTGAGCTGGGCCCAGCTGTGGTGCCTGAGCCACTGGAGGAGAGCAGGAGACCTGAGCACAGGGTGGGAACCAGAACTCCAGCTTAACTGGGACCAGGTCCCAGGCAGAATGGTGCACTGTAACTGAAAAACCGAGGACCTATTTTACCAAACTATGTAAAAACGCTGCTGTGATGCCTCTAAAGGAGTGTAAGAAGAAACAGAAACTGCCATTCTCCCTTCCTGCCCCCTAGGCCACTAGGAGTTTGGGCACTAGGAGGGGTTCAGGGCGCTGGTGACAGGATGGCAGAGCCTAAGTGGCCACCAGAACTTGGCAGAAATTCTCAAGCAGAGAATGACTTTGGAGGGACAGGAGGTCCTGTATCAGCAGGAGGGGACACAGGTCCCTGGAAATTTCTGTTAATGTGACTTCGTTTGACTCTAGTTAGTGCTCTCAGCTATTTTAGGGTACTTCCTGGGGATATTCCCCATGTGCCCACAAACAAGTTTATTCTGCGCTGCCACTGCCCCTTGCTGAGACACCCTGGGTCCTGGTGCCTAAGCTCTGCAGCCTCCCGCCAGCAGCACCCTGCCATCTGCCTGACCTGGAGCCCCATCTGGGGGACTTTTCTACCCAGGTACTGGGCCACCTCTCTTCACCCCCACGTTAGTGTGGCCCAGCGAGGGAAGACTAAGGTGCTGAGGCCAAGATTATAACAACAGTGGTGTTTACTACAGGGTCACCTTTCAATGGCTGCCACAGCTCTCCCCTCCCTCCTCCTTACGGCACCGTTTCTCTAAAAGGTAACTTGTCCCTTCCTATGTATGTGTGTGTTTTCTCTGTGCTGTCAAATTTTGAGCAGCTTTTTCCATTTCAGAACATTTTTAAAGTATTAAATATGCTTGAAATCTCATGGACTCTATTTCAATTTGGGAGTATTATTTTATTTTGGTTGGGGGAGGAAGCTAATTTCCTGTGGGATTTTTTATGGTACTATTATAAGCAGACACTCCTATCGGAAATATATGAAATATATTCTTAGTGCATGTTCATTTCCCTTCCCGATTTAGATAAACAGCGCCTCTGGAGCCTTCAGAATTTCTTTGGGAGCCTGTTAGGCCCCTTCTTGTCAACGAGCCTGTAGTGACTCCTTGATCTGCACGTGGCGGGAAAAGCATCCCCGGATAAGCTGGGGCAGATCATAAAGTGTGTGGAAGGGATTTTCATAATATTGGAAAACATATCATGCACTCCAAACAGGTTTATATGTGTGAGAAGAGAAAAAGAGATGTCTGTGAGAGGGGAAGTGATATTAGCTGCAACAATAAAGCCAAAGGCATGGAAGCAAAAAAATAATATCTTACACATTTTCTGTATCGTGAGATCACTTGCGATTGAGCCATACTTTTAAAATGGACGAAATTTTCTCAGTCCTCTTGAGCATTAACCACCATTTTTATCTTACTCTTTTTTTTTTTTTTGGTGTTATTTCATTCTAGTCAGAACAAAAATAAAACATAAATTCTACTGTGCTATATAGTGTACAAAGCACTTTCCATATGTTATCATTTCATCTTTACCAAATACTTTAAGGTGTTTTTCCCATTTGTATATGAGTGAACTGAGACTCAGAGAGGGTAAGAGAGTTGCTTAGGGACTAAAACCAATAAATGACAGACGTGGTTGGAACTAAGACTTCTGAGTCCTGGTCCAAGGTTCTCCCCTCCTCCTCCTCCTTTCTTCCCTCCCTCCTTCACCCCCTCCCCCGCTGCCTTGGTCTTCTGCATCTCTTTCTTTTTTACATTACCGTCTATCTCACGAATGTAAAAGATTATCTGGATGGGTGTTTATAATGCATGTTATTGTTATGTTTGTGTTGCATAATGAAAAGCATCTCTCATTTGTAGTAGCCCTTGGCAAAGAGAGGCAAGTCTGAAGGTAATGCTGACTGGAATTGGACTCTTCCATAGAACATGGAAAACAGTGATCCTCATGACCTGATGCAGTTTCCCTTTGTAAGAGAGCATGAAGTTTGATGGTGCTGACCTTACTCTGCTTGTTTGAGAAATCTCTTAGGCAGAGAAGGCAAATAAAGGAATTTAATGATACTCAGAAAGTGCCAGTTCTACAGACACTTCATGACACCTTTTACAGATCAGCCTTAGAAAGCAGTGGCTGGGAGATGTCTTAATATTGCTGCCAGGGTTGTCATTTGGCATATGAATTTTCCTTGAATGAGGCATGTGTTGTGCCTTTTATATGCTGCCGGGTCTCCAGGCTGAGGCGTGGGTTCATGTGGCCTTCTGCAAGCTTGCCTTTGGGAGATCCGGCCACTTACAGAACTATGCCACATGCTGAGGGAACCTGCTGCCTCGGAAGGCCCCATTCTTCTTCCCACCTTTTCCCAACCATGTCCATAGACCTACTTCCAGGTTGACCAAATGTGAGCCTCTCTCTAGTCTGAGTCTCTCTCCCAGTGGTCTTTCTGGCTTTTGACCTTATTCTGGCCACCACCTCCTCCTAGGGAATCTGTGGTGACACGGCTGCAATGGAAGAAGCAGAAGAGAGGGCGCAAATGGAGAGAGACAGAGAGGCAGAGTCACAAGAGCACAAGGGGGAGAAGTAGAATATAATGAGCAGCTCTGCCTAGGTTGGTGGGTCTCCTGGGACCTGCCTGAGTCTGGGACAGCACCCGTGGCCTTTACTGAGGCAAACAATCAGGTCTGGGGCTGAAACACCCAGCTCCTGACACTCCCACAGCACAGACTGCCTCTCCTCTGTGGACACCAGTGCCCTGCAGCTTGCCTTCTGCTTTGTTTTAGTTTGATATCCTCAACCAGCTGCCTCCACCTTTTGCTAGTTCATGTGGCACAGTCGGCTGGTACCCACCCTCCCAGCTTCCTAGTGACTGTCTTCCTTTCTTTCCAAAGATGCCGCTTCCACACCTGACCTTTTTACTTCATTGCCTGACCTGCTGCCCTGGACAACCTACCTGGGCTTTCCTGCAGTAACCTGGTAGCAGATGCCTGAGATTGAGTGCTCTCTCCTACCCCGTGTCTAAAAGTACATCTGCGAAAACACAAACAAATAATAGCCGAGACCTGTTGGGCACCTTCCATGTGCCAGGCACTGAGCTAAATACTCTTTACCTGTATACCCAATTTAATCCTTATAGCAGCACTATGAGTCAAGTACTATTATCTTTTTTAAAATCTTTTTTCGAAGAGGTTAACGTAACTCACCCAAGGTTGCACAGCAAGTTTATGCCATATTCAAAAGAATAATTTGCTCAGAACCAGCTTTGGTTGTTGAATCAGATTCTACAGTGAAGTATGAGGGTCCTCTTGGGCCCCTAGCCAGTCTGCATACCAACGCTGCGCCACCTTTAATATACACAAGTCCCTAGGGGGTTTTGTGAAGACGCAGATTCTGATTTTGAGATCAAGATGAAGCCTGAGATTCTGCTTTTCTAAACAAGCTTGCAGGGGATGTGCCTGCTGCTGGTCTGTGGACCACGCTTTGGGTAGTGATGGTTTAGACCCTTGGCTGTTGTTCTTGCTTTACAGTGCTCTGGATTACAGGAGAGCAAAAGAGACACAGGACCCAACTGACATCAGACTGATGGGAAATTGATGTAGCACTGGCTACTTGAAACACTTTATTGGAAAATATGGAAATTAAATATGTGTAGGGAGAATTGGGTCAAAGACTGTCTGATTCTGGCTCTGAGCAGACCAGGGTTTGCCCCCGTCTCCACCCTCAGTGGGCAGCGCTGGCCCTCCAGGTGCCC
Organism: Diceros bicornis minor; assembly: GCF_020826845.1. Taxonomy (NCBI): domain Eukaryota; kingdom Metazoa; phylum Chordata; class Mammalia; order Perissodactyla; family Rhinocerotidae; genus Diceros; species Diceros bicornis. The sequence goes on along the minus strand of NC_080755.1, from coordinate 9,967,460 downwards.
AGCACAGGCCGGATGCCCACTGTGCAGCAGTGGTGGCCTTTCAGGAAGAAGTAGCTGCTGAAGGAGACTTCAAGGCACTCTCTGACTTATTTCTTCCATGTTCCAAATAGAATGGTACCCCAGAAAGGCATTCTGAGGATGGCCTTTGATGATACAAATGGGTGGTGATTACTGCAAGCTACCTGGAACACCGGCTCCTTTTTTAAAGGAGGTCATCCACATGTGGCAAATAATAAGATGCATATGGAGACTTTGGCAGCCTCAAAAGCAGGCTGTAGCTGTGCAGGACCTTTAGAAAGCCCTGTAGGGAGCTAGGCTGCTGCGGAGTTCAGAGCATGAGGCACAAGTAAATAATACATGCTTTTATGATGGAATCTCTCAAGTAGCTTTGTGAAGTGTGTTTTCATATTCAGAGTGGACATGCCAAGAAACAGGAATTGAGTTGCCAGCCCTTCTAGTGTGAAAAACCCTGAGAAAGAAAAATTAATCTTCAGATCAATAGAGAGCCTTTCTCTAAATATTGGCAGGACATTTGAATATACATGTGCACAGAAGACAGCTTGCTGAAGTGACTAATTTGCACTTCGTCCACATATGTTGTCCGCACATATTGCATCCTATTGTATTATGTTGTTATTGTTCTTTAGAGACATACTTTGGCACCATCCCACTGAGGAAGAGATTCCAATTTGAAGCACTGTCATCCTTGGATAATGTTTTCTTACATGAAAGTGATATGCCTATCACTTTAGAGGAAAGCTTTCTATTTCAAAGCATCTGAGATAATTTAAGGTGACTAAGTGATATTTCAGGTTGAGTCTCATCCTCAAATGTGTGTCCTTAGGGTCCAAGTTACAGAGAAAAAAAACGATCTGATCGTAAACTTCACATTTAAGTCAAAAGAATGAAATTTGCCCCCACTGATGATTCTAGCCATGTATCTCCAGATTCCTTGAAGGATAATTTATTGAGTCACCAAGGTGCTGCAATAAAAAACATAAGAATCAATATAACTATCTTGAAATGTCGTTTCTCCTACAGACTCTACGAGTAACAAGAGGAAGAAACACGTCTCCTTCTGTTTTTCTCCCAGAAGAAAAACAATCTTTGGATCTAAAAGATATCACCCTTTAAAAAAAATTTTAACTGCATCCTGTAGTTAAACAAACTGAACAATCTTAGATTATGAAATAGCCAATATGTTTCTAGATAGGGAAGAGCATGGTTCTAGCATTGTTTCATGTTCTTGAACAAAGTGTCCAACCAGCACGATTCCAAAAATATCCTGGCCAAAATAAATGAAATTTCTAACAACATCTACAGTATGAGCAAATTGGCCCAAGAAGAATCTCCTAATGGTCCAGAGGAGAGAGGCAACCAGGCCGAGTCTACTGACTCATGTGGCATGAAGCACAATGGGTTCCGTGCTGTCCTGAGTCAGAGCTCTCATTCCTCTGGTATGAAAAACATGGATTCTTAATTACAGTTTGGCAACATGTGTGATGTGCAGGGACTCTGCAGAGCCCCGAGTAGCCTCCCAGAGAGAACTGTAAGTCCTGCCCTATGGAAGCTTACGGTTGTTGAGTTGGGAAGAAGTCGATGCATAAAAAACGTTAGCTGGGGCATAGTATTTGGTGAGTGGCACAGACAGAATTCCCAGATTTATAGTCATGTGGGCTGGGGTGGTCCTGGGCAAAAAGTCTTCATTCTGAGGGAGCTTCATTGAAACCGCTTCCATGGCAAGCGTTTGGATTGAGAATAGAGATAAGCTACCTCTTAACACAACCGTTCTCATTAATTTCATCTGCCAACCACACTGTGCAGCCTTCGGGCCTCCTTCACTTACCCACTGCTCCTGTACTGTACAAAGCCACAAGTTGCTATTTCTTAACTCCAGGGCCTGCCTTGGGCTCAGGGCCAGTCCATTCCTGGAGCAGCAAAGGTTCTGGGAAAGGATGGCACTAGTTGTAAGTCAGGATCTGGCCTCATGTTTGATGTTCCTTCAACACAAAGACTGTAAATACTGAGACAGATGTGTGAGTATCCTACTTGTGCAATCAGTCTTATGACTTAATAATCACACTTTATGATAACAATATAGTGGAGAAAAGTTGTATAGTGGGAAGAAAAAAAGTTACTTGGCTATCATCTGAATTAGGAAAAGGCAGAATGCCTCGTAATCAAAAATCTGCTCTTTGGGCTAAAACCTGGATGGGCCCCTTAACATGAAAGGTGAAGGTTTGCACTCCCTCTGACGTCTGGTCATAATCTGAAAATATAGAAAGAGCTGGATTTCTCTCCTTAGAGAAATTTGGAGTTGTCCTGCCAATCAGTGTGAAGGGTTGAGGATAAATGGAGAAAATGGAGAAAGGGTCCTTAGGGTGAGAGGGCAGTAATATGCAGGAGGCTGGCACCTGAGGAGGAAGGGGGGCTAATCAAAAGTCTCTGCTAGTGGGATTCCTTGGAGGACCTTCAGTTTTTGCTGTGCTGAGCTGTGATGTTAACACTGACCTCCTCCGTTGCCCCTGACTTAGGCATGGTGTAGTAGCCTGTCTTTCAGTGGTGTTAACCTGAGAGTCAAGAATGAAGACCATGGGGGTTGGCCCCGTGGCGCAAGCGGTTAAGTGCATGCACTCCGTTGCAGCGGCCCGGGGTTTGCCAGTCCAGATCCCGGGTGTGCACCGACGCACTGCTTGGCAAGCCATGCTGTGGCGGTTTCTCATATAAAGTGGAGGAAGATGGGCACGGATGTTAGCCCAGGGCCAGTCTTCCTCAGCAAAAAAAAAAAAAAAGAAAAAAAAAAGAGGATTGGCAGATGTTAGCACAGGGCTGATCTCTCACACACACACAAAAAAGAATGAAGACCATGTGTAGTGCTGGATGATGGTACTGAGAGAAGGTAACAAGGCAGGGACTGGGTGGTGGAGAGCTCAATGGAAGCAGTAAATCAGATCCTAAGGACATAAATGCCTGGGGAGTGTTAAAATCTTGGGCAAGATACGAACTTCCCACAGTACATGGGATGGGAGGGCTCAGACTATTTAATTCAAATATTAAAGAGTGATGGGAGGCACCAAGGCAGCAGACTTTTGGATTATATATTATTCCTCCCTCTCAGAAACATACAGCTATAAATTCAAATTTGAGGCTGAAACTTCTGTTGTAGTATTCTGTCTGGACTAAATGTGGCATTAAACTGATGATTATTAAATTGGTCTGTCAGTGACTATGATTTGGTGATCTGAATCTATTTCCAGATGGGTCAGGCCAAATGACTACTCCATGGACCATGTGGTTGGGAAAAAAAGAAATATCGACACAATTAGAGTTTCTGTTTTCTATATTTCCTAAAGAAGTTGTGAAGTAGGGCATTTGTTTAAGGAATTAAACAATCCGGGCAACCAGATGACCTTGGTAACTAGTCTAATCTCACCCCCAATCTTTTGATGCTTATCACCTTGTCTGTGGTTTTACATACATGGAGAAGAATCAGCCATCATCAGACTTGGCAGAACAGAGGCATGTGCATCTGTATAATAATTTTTTTTTTTTTTGGTGAGGAAGTTTAGCCCTGAACTAACATCTGTTGCCAATCCTCCTCTTTTTGCTGAGGAAGATTGGCCCTGAGCTAACATCTGTGCCCATCTCCCTCTATTTTATATGTGGGATGCCTGCCACAGCATGGCTTGATAAGCGGTGTGTAGGTCCGTGCCCAGGATCCAAACCTGTGAACCCCAGGCCACTGAAGCGGAGCACGTGAACTTAACCACTACGCAGCTAGGCTGGCCCCTTGTGTAATAATTTTAATAGCAGTAGTGCTTGTAAAATATTTTGGATTCCTAGCCTCTATGGCAGAAGCCCTCTTGGCTTCTTGTGTTACTACTGTGTAATGGCACACTCAGCTCTGGGCCCTTCAGTTCTTCTGTCTCCAGAGCTAGAGGCCAGTGGACCCCATCCTGAGCAGGGGCAGTAGAAGGAGCCCTTGGCCAGGAGCTCAGAGACTCCGTGTCAAATCCACTAGCTGGAAAGCAAAACAAAATGCAGCAAAATAGAAATGAGCCTCACTTGGCCATAAATTGTGCGCGCCATGTTTTTCTTGGTTTTGGTTAATAACGGCTATTAATTCATCCATTGTTTTCCATTCATCTATCGTATTTTCTGAGCACCTACTATATGTCAAGGGTTAAGGGATAAGCCAGTGAACAAGACAGACAGTGTCCCTGCCCCTCATAGCACTCTTTGTTCTAGTTATAGGCTCAAATTTAATATCAGCCAGAGAGGCCTCTGTCTGAATAAACTTGTGTATATTAATCTGCATAGAGCAAGCTTTTCCTTGCTATAATTAATTTTTAAGACTGATAATCCATTCACTTTGATATATTTCTGGTCCCCAACTATTGTCAGACATTTGACTAACTCCCCATTACTTATTTGAAAGAAAAGGAAAGGGAAGATAAAGAAAATAACATTGAAATTAGTTGATCTTGGGATTGTAGAGCATCTTAAGGAGAAAAGGCTTAATGGTGAAGAAAGTAGAAACAGAATTAAGGATTTACATTTAGCTCATGATCTCAATTTTTCATATTCTTTGCACAAACCAGAGCGTTTTCCACTGTGCCTAGCAAGAATTTGGTTTTAAATATCTGGGTTTCATTTAAACATTAATTTATTTATGAATGATACCCTAGTTGCTCATTACCATTGATGTTTTGGAAGTGATTGTGTTCTGACCCTTACTATCAAGTAGTATTCCATGTATCTGAATTTATATGTATAATAGAGGTTTTAAAAAATATCTGTGTGTATAGCTAGAAGGATAGCTGGCTGGCTGGCTAGGCTTTTTTGAATTGAGTTTAATGACTTACCTCAATTGGTGAATAATGTTCTACTTTGGGAATTAAACAGACTTCTGAGTTTCTCTCTTGAACATAATGTGCCTTTCAATGAACTGTAAAGGTTTGAGGAAACTTGCACAGCTCTCTTACTTGACAAAAGGCAAAATGGAATGATGCTGAGAAAACTGAATGAAATGCACTAATTTAAAATGCAATTTTAAAGTGCGTTTAATTTGAATGGGCCATGAAGCTGTTGCCTTCCTGTTTGTATTTCTTTTGAATTCCTTAGAATAACTTCAGGTGTGTCTCTTGGCTCTCCAAGCTGCCTTCTTTCCTGTGCTTCCTGTGGACTGTTAGAACCACCCATATGCTTCTCATTTCTGCCACTGAAACTCCTGGTGGTTTTATATTTTGCTGCCTTCTTTAGATTTTACAGATTATTATTTTAAGACAGTTTTTATCTGCACTTCCCTATAACTGACTCTCTTTTTCTTTAAGGTAGCATCCACATGAATATATCAACATTTTTTAAAATTAGAGGGTAATTAGCTCACTGCACAGTCTGAGTGTGTTTGGTATTTGGGCTTCTTTGTGATGCTCCACATGTGTCAAATTTTATTTTCAGAAAGCTGGTTAAATTTTTAATGGGACCTGTAGTTAAAACACTCTGTAAACAGAAGCTTTTTTTATTTTTGTAAAGAAGAATGTTATTTACATTTGTAACCTAAATAAATGAGAAAGTTTACTTATATTCCTTTGCAGTTTGGAAGAATATTCCTTGGAACGAGGAAGACTTCAAGAAAGGGGCCTAGAAAAATTTCTCTTGAACAACAGCAAAGATACTGTATCAGCAGCCTCAGATGGTTTAGGCTGGAGTCTGATCCCCAGCTCTGCCCGTCAGCTTTACACGGGTCAAGAAAGGAAACCTGGCAGCATGAGTGGGTGCTGGGTGAGGCCCCTTGGGGATTTTAATTTTGAGTGTGCTGTCTCAGTGGAGAGGATGTCAGGCCTGCTGGGTTCTCATTCGTTTTGGTTATGTGTAAGCTGACTCTTAAAGAGAGGAAAGGTAGACAGACAGACATAAAGCATGCAATGGGGGCTTGAGAAGCCAATCTGTCCACTGGAATACTCTGAAAGACTCCCCCACAGGGTTATTTGCTTTGCCATTGACCATGGAGACTGTTGCTGACTGGGCAGACTGGTTTTTAACTACAGCTATCACTGGGCCAGTCAACACACATGTATTTATGTTTGCCAGCTGCCTTTGTACTCAATTCCCCCCCTTGACCTCAGGCCCCAGGCTACTTCTGATCTGCTTTCCGTCACTCTACTTTTTTCTTTTCTAGAATATAGTATAGATAGAAGCATACATTATATAGTCCTTTTAGGTTTACTTCTTTCGTTTAGTATAACATTTATGAGATTCATCCATGTGGTGGTGTGTATCCGTATTTGTTCATTTTTATTGCTGAGTAATGTTCCATGGTACAGCTATACCATAATTTGTCCATTCAGCAGTTGGTGGATATTTGAGTTGTTTTCAGTTTGAGGCTGTTATGAATAATGCTTCTGTAAATACTCACATAGAAGTTTTGTGTGGACATATATTTTCATTTCTCTTTGGTAAATACCCGAGAATTGATTGGCCAGGTCTTATGGTTAAGTATATGTTTAATTTTAAAGATAATGCCACGCTGTTTTTCAAAGTGGCTGTATTTGCATTACAGCCAGCGATGAATGAGAGTTTCAGTTGTTCCACATTCTTAGTAACGCTTGATATTGTCAGTCTTTTTACCATTAGTCATTTTGGTTTTGGTGTAATACATCTTATTGTTGTTTTAATATGCACTTCCCTATTGACCGAGCATTTCTGATGTTGAACATCTCTTTATGTGCTTCTCGGTTATTTGTGAATTTACTTTTGTGAAGTGTCTGTTAAAATATTTTGCCCTTTTTTTTTTTTTTTTTTTTTTTGTGAGGAGGACCAGCCCTGAGCTAACATCCAATGCCAATCCTCCTCTTTTTTGCTGAGGAAGACTGGCCCTGGGCTAACATCCATGCCCATCTTCCTCTACTTTATATGGGACGCTGCCACAGCATGGCCTAACAAGCGGTGCGTCGGTGCGCACCCGGGATCCGAACCGGCGAACCCCGGGCCGCCGCAGCGGAACGTGCGCACTTAACCGCCTGCGCCACCGGGCTGGCCCCTGCCCATTTTTAGTTGAGCTGTTTGTCTTCTTATTGATTTGTAAGAAACCTGTATGTATTCTGTATATAAATTTTTGTCAGATATGTATTTTGTAAATATTTCTCCTAATCGGTGGCTTGCTTTTTGTTTTCTTAATTTTAATTAAGAACAAAGTTTAATTTTTGTGAAGTCCCTTTTATAATTTTTTTCTTATATAGATTGTAGTTTTTGTGCCCGGTTTAAGAAATCTTTTCCTAACCTAACTTGGCAAAGATTTTCTCCTATGTTTTCTTCTTTAAGTTTAATAGTTGTAACTCTTATGTTTAGTTATATGATCCCTATCAAGTTAATTTGTGTGTATGGTGTAAGGTAAGAGTCAAGTTCATTTTTTTTTCCATAGAGATACAGTTGTTCCAGCACCATTTGGTGAAAAGTCTGTCTTTTCCCGAGTGAAATACCATGGTACCTTTGTTGAAACTCCATGGGCCATATAAGGATGGTTCTATTTGTCGACACTCTATTCTGTTTCGTTGAACTATGTGTCTATCCCTACGCTACTACCACACTCTCTTGATTACTGTAGCTTTATAACAACTCTTGACATTAGGTAGTATAAGTCTTCCAACTTTATCCTTTTTCAAGACTCATTTGGCTTTGGGTCCTTTTCCATATAAATTTTCAATTTAGTTTTTCAGTCCATTCAAAAAAACATGCTAGGATTTTAATTGCAGTTGACTGGATTTAAAGATTAATTGGGGAACAATTGCCATCTTAATAATATTGAATTGTCCAATTCGTTAACATTATATACCTCTCCATATGTTGAGGTCTACTTTGATTTTCTTATATAAAGTTCTTTTAATTTTCAGCATACAGATCATTCATTAAAATTTCTCCTAAGGATATTTTTATGCTACTGTAAATGGAATTGTTTTTAACTTTTCATTTCTAAGTCATTCTTACTAGTTTAAACAAATACAATAAATTTATTTTTACATTAACCTTGTATCCTGTGACCTTGCTAAATTCATTTATTTGTTTTAGCAGCTCTTTTGTGGATTCTCTATGGTTTTCTCTATACAAAGTCATGTCATCTGCACAGATTGTTTTACTTCTTTCTTTCCAACCTATGTGCCTTTAATTTCTTTTTCTTGCCTTATCGCACTGGCCAGAATCGTTAGTACAATGATGAATAAAAGTGGTAAAAAAGGACATCCTTGGCTGTTCTTAGTCTTAGGTAGAATGCATTGAGCCTTTTATGACTGAGTATAATATTAGCTGTATGTTTTTTCTAGATACTTTTAATCAGTTTCAGGAAGTTCCCTTCTATTCCTACTTTGCTGAGAGCATTCTCAGCATTCATTTATCATGAATGGATGTTGAAATTTGTTAAATACTTTTTATGCATTTATTGAAATGATCATATGGTTTTTAAAAACCATTTAGTCTATAAATATCATTAATTACATTGATTTTTAGATGTTAAACCAACCTTCTGTTCTTGGGATAAATCCCATTTGGCCATTGTGTATTATTCTTTTTATATATTGTTGGATTCTATTTGCTAAAATTTTGTCAAGGATTTTTGCATCTGGGTTCATGAGAGATATTGGCCTATCATTTTCATTTTTTGTGATGTGTTTATCTGGTTTGGTATCAGAGTAATAATGGCCTCATGAAATGAGATGAGAAATTATCCCTCCTCCTCTATTTTCTGAAATAATTTGTGTATGGTTGGTATTATTTCTTCTTTAAATATTTGATAGAATTCATCAGAGAAGCCATGTGGGCCCTGATGTGTGTGTGTGTGTGTGTGTGTGTGTGTGTGAGAGAGAGAGAGAGAGAGAGGGAGAGAGAGATTTAATTACATATTCAAGTTATTTAATTGATGTAGGGCTCTTCGATTTTTCTGTTCTTTCTTGCATTTGTTTTTGTATTCATATGTCTTTCAATGAAAGAAATTTGTCTATTTTCATCTAAGTTGTCAAATTTATTGGCATAAAATTGTTCCTTATATATATATTTTGTGTGTGTGTGTGAGGAAGATTAGCCCTCAGCTAACATCTGTTGCCAATCCTCCTCATTTTGCTGAGGAAGATAGGCCCTGGGCTAACATCCAGGCCCATCTTCCTCTACTTTGTATGTGGGATGCCTGCCACAGCATGCCTTGACAAGCGGTGCGTTGGTGTGCGCCCGGGATCTGAACCCGCGAACCTCGGGCCGCTGAAGTGGAGTGCACGGACTCAACCACTATGCCCCTGTGCCGGCCCCCTGTTCATGATATTTTTTATTATCCTTTTAATATTTGTAGGATCTGTAGTAGCATTTCTTCTTTTATTCCTGATATTGGTAATTTGTATCTTCTCTCTTTTCTTTTTGACCAGTCTAGCTAAAAGTTTATCAGTTTTATTGATCTTGTCAAATAACTAGCTTTTCTCTTCATGATTTTCTCTATTACTTTTCTGTTTTTTGTTTCATTGATTTGTGTTCTTATCTTTATTATCTCCTTCTATTTACTTACTTTGGATTTAGTTTTCTCTTCTTTTTCTGATTTCTTAAAGAGGGAACTCAGATCATTGATTTTATATCTTTCTTCTTTGCTAATCAAGTTATAGACATCCCTCTAAGTACAGCTTTAGCTGTGTCCCATAAATTTTTAGATGTTTTTTATTATTATTCCTTTCAAAATACCTTCTGATTTCTCTCATGATCTCTTCTTTAACCCATAGATTATTCAGAGATGGATTGTTTAATTTCCAGATATTTGGGGCTCTCCTAGTTATCTTAAATTGTTAATTTCTAATTTAATTTCATTGTGGTCAGACAGAGTATTTTGTATGATTTTAGTCTTTAAAATTAATTGCCACTTGTTTTAAGGCCTAGCATGTGGGTCTTTCCACATATACTTGAAAAGAATGTCTATTATGCTGTTGTTGTAATGTCTTTTATAAGACCTGGTAGTTGATAGTGTTTTTCAGATCTTTTATGTCTTTGCCATTTTTTATATTATTATTATTAGTTTAGGGGTTGGCAAACTACAGTTTCTGGGTTAAATCTATCCCACTGCCTTTTTTTTTTTTTTCTTTGTGAGGAAGCTTGGCTTTGAGCTAACATCTGTTGCCAAGCCTCTTCTTTTTGCTGAGGAAGATTGGCCCTGCGCTAACATCCAGGCCCATCTTCCTCTACTTTATATGTGGGACGCCAGCCACAGCGTGGCTTGATAAGCACCGCGTAGGTCCACGCCAGGGATCCAAACCTGTGAACCCTGGGCCACCGAAGCGGAGCGTGTGAACTTAACCACTACGCCACAGGGCTGGCCCCGTAAATCCATTTTTTACATATCGTCTGTGGCTGCTTTTGTGTTGCTAAGGCAGAGTTGACTAGTTGTGACAGAGACTGTATGGCTCAGAAGGGCTACAATATTTGCTGTCTGGTCCTTTATAGAAAAAGTTTGCTGATCCTCCATCAAGTTGTTCTAGCAACTGCTGAGAGGGAGGACTAAAATCTTTATTTGTGATGGTTGGAATTATCTATTTCCCTTTGATTCTGTCTATTTTTGCTTTTATGTATTTTGATGCTCTTTTTTCAGGCACATACACATTTATGGTTGTTATGTCCTCCTGATGAATTTCCCCCTTTCACTGTAGTAAAATAGCCCTTTTTATCTCTGGTAACACTTTTTGTCATGAAGTCTATTGTATTTGGTATTAATTCAAGCTTTCTTATGCTTATTACTTGTATTATACTTCTTTTCAATTTACTTGAAGCTATTTATTTATTTCAGAAAGTTGGTTAAAGGATTGGATGGGGAGAAAAGTAAAAAGTGTCTTATGGAATTGGAGACTTGAGAGACTGCTTGGAAACTGAGGAAACTAAGGATCAGCAATTTGATCAGGGTTACATGTACCAAGTTCATCAACTCCTGAGTTGCATCAGGAAATCATGTCTCCTGAGTGTTGCAATCCAGGCATGGATGAATATAGTATGTGTAACCTTGATCATATTATTGATTCTTGATTTCCTCATCTCTAAAATGAGGATAAGAAGACTTGTGTATTTTTCTCACACCAAATTAATATATGTGGATAGTTCTGCATATGACAAAGCACCATGGAAGAATCATTTTAAAGAGTGGAGGACAGTATGGTGTAAATGGGAGCAAAAGCAGCTTTCCGTCCAGAGATTTTTTTGGATGTGAAGGGTGTCATTTGAATTTTTTATTTTTTTTCTATGACTGTCTTACTGTCACTGTGAAAGCCTTCCTTAGGGAAGTTTGGCTCTGGTTGGTGTTCAAGGATCTAGGGTTTATCCACTTAAGGAAGCCTTTGAAGGAATGATGACTAATCTTTTTCTTATTTGTTCCTAGGAGGGAAATTGAGGCCAGTGGTTTTGCACCTCTTTGGTTCTTAATGAGAAATTCAGTTTCCTTTGGTATAATTTTTTATTTTGGCTTTAATTCTCCTCCCCTCATTACAAAGAAAAAAAAAAAAACCAGAAGTAGTTCCTGCCTAGTTCTCTTTTTTCCAAAGTGGAGTGATTGCTCTTACAGGCTGTTGGAGTACTGAAAGCTTGTTGGGAAATCATCTTTATGCCTTCCCAACAGCACTTTATTCTGAGGCCTCTGGAGAGATTTGGGATCCAGAAGTAGGTGTGGAGCATCTGATGGATGAGCGCAGAGATCCACACCGTGGAGCAGCTGGGTGCCTGTTTGAAGACTGACTAGCTGAAGGAAGAATTTAGCAGAGTAACTTTTCAATCACTAAACGTAGTTCAATTTCATTTTGTTTTATTGGCATAGAAATAGAGCTCTTCAAGGGAGGAATCAGAACTTGAGGAAGCTCGCGTTTTGCCAATAGGAAAAACAGATGCAGGCTCTTTTTGATTTTGTGTCCTTCACTATAGACAGCTCTTGTGTTTGTGTGTTGCAGATAAATATAGATTATTTTCCATCACCTTTTCACCCCTTTAGAGACAATCTATACTACTCCTCCTCACCCCTGCCTATTTCAGTATTCATCAATGTTATGATATTTGTGTTTTCTTCTTTGCCCAAGTCGGGATACAAATGAATTAGGTATCATGATGGCTATGTCTTGGTTGGATGAAAGAAGTTACATCAGAAATTTATGAAACTAACATAAGGATTGATATTTGCATATTTGCTCAATTGCATCCTGGATTAAGTATATACAACAGGTAAAGAATACACTGTCTAAATATAATTCTTATTTCAAAAAGAAAATCTCCAGTGCACGTAAAGGAAGTATATCCAGGGTCATACTGGAGGGGAGGAGCAGATGCCTAGCTGGCAGACAGATGTCCTGATATGGGGCCAGGTGGCTGTGCCAGCTATGGCCAACTGGGACTGTGAAAACCATGGTCAGGCCCGCTAGGATATCTCTGGAGGCCCTGACATCCCTGGGGGTGTATGGGCAGACTGAATGGTAGACACCAACACACTAAGACTCCTTCTGGTCCAAGAATGAGGAAATAAGTAAAACATACAGTTGGAAATTACACGACCAGTAGCTAGTGGAGGTTAGGTGAAACAGGGTTAGTTTTTCGGTTTTGTTTTTTTAGTTTTTGTACCACATCTTTCCAATTTATCTGTATGTGTCTTTTGTTACAAATACAAATTAAAAATATATATATTGATAAGAGACGTGGCCAAGAAATTGAGAACTTGATAATTCTTTGTTTAGTGTCTAAGGCAAAGTAGATTTGTATCTAAAATTAAATGTATGTTGAATAAACTCACCGTGTATAAGGGCACTAATCTTTGCAGACGTCTGCATTTGTTCAGGGCAGGGGTAAGGTAAACAGGAAGTTCTGGGGCTTGTGTTTTTTTCTGGAAGAAGTAGGCATTCCAAATGTGTCCTGTAGAGCTTTTCTTTTCTTCCTTCAGGTATATTCATAACTAATAGTGTTTCTGAAAGGTATTCGATCCTGGTTGGGAGCTAGAGATGTGTTTATGCTGTGGGTTGTTAAATATATTTACAGCCTTTTCAGAGAATTTAGTGGGGGTTCTATGGTGGTTATTTATTAGTCTGCTTCAACAGCTGCTGGCTGGAATTAAAGAAAATAATCTATCCAGTGTGATTCGTAGGAACATTATAAATCACTTCAGATTATAATGAGCAGTAGGAAAGGTAATTTGAAGGAAACTCCACACATGTTGTTAGTTACAGTGTGTCAGGAGAAAGATCTGGTGTGAAATACTAGATAATCAGTGGCTGCTGATAGCAGTTTTTAAGATGGAAGACTCTCTTGGTGTCTCAACAGCATTTTTTTCTCTATTCCTACTTTTGGAGTTGCCAGGAGGTTTGCCCACTCTGGTCCTATCAAGTCTGTTGACACCTCCACATTAGGGCTATGCAGAGCCAGTACCTAACCCCTTTTTTGTGAGTGCTGCCAGCTGTCTGTGAGTGGAGTGGAAAATTTGAGTGTTCAGACGCATGGAGGCCTTCATGTTCTGCTCTCCATGATGGAGTTTCCATGCGGCCAGCGTGGCCTCATCAGAAGGCAAGTAGCTGAGGCCTCTCTTTCATCTCTAAAACCAGCCTGACCCAACAAGGCATTCCCACCAGAGTATAAATTAGGGCTGTCATTTTGGAAGGTTTTGGGGAGAATGTAACAAAATGTAAAATATGCACACCACTCTACTGAACAGTTTAAACCAGTACACAAAGATAAATATGCAAGGATGCTCATTGCAACAATGAAAAATGGTTCACTTTTTGGGGCTGGCCTGGTGGTGTAGTGATTAAGTTTGCATGCTCTGCTTCGGCAGCCTGGGGTTTGCATGTTCGAATCCCAGGCATGGACTGACACACTGCTCATCAAGCCATGTTGTGGCAGCATCCCACATACAAAACAGAGGAAGATGGGCACAGGTGTTAGCTCAGAGCTAATCTTTCTCAGCAAAAAAAAAAAAGAGGAAGATTGGCAACAGATGTTACCTCAGGGCCAATCTTCCTCACACACACACAAAAAAGTTTCATTTTAAATGTTCCTTATAATAGTGAGAACTCAAATTCACACTAACCAATGCCAACAATGGGGACTTGCTATAAGAAATTACAGAAAGAGATTCAACACAGATTGTTGAGAGAAAAAAAAAAAGCAGTGAGAGCTCTTTGATCTGTTATATAAAAGTGTGTATGCACACTAGAGTGTGTGTGTGTATAGAGCTATAAGGAAGAATAACCACCAAAACACAAATGGTGGTTTTCTCAGGTGGTGGGGTTCCTGAGTCCTCTTTTGACACGTGAGTTTGTTGCGACTAGAACTGGTTTTTCTTGCTGAAAGATCATATATTGTTTAGTACTCTGCATATTTCTAGTTAATACTGAATATTGTTAGCAATTGAGATGCCTCGGGACACTATTCCATGGTCACAATGCTTGGAAATGCTCTCTAAATCTATAGAGTGTAAATTACCTCCGGTCCTTGGCTGGTGTGAGAAGTTTAGCACACTGAATATGTGAAAAAAATAATTTAGGACTCAAATTCTACTTCTAACAGTAGTAAAGCTCTATTCATGGAACTGATATTGTGTAGTTTACTTTGGGGATTCAGTTAGTGGTTTAAAAAGTTGTGTCAATTCAGAATATAAGCCAGTGTATTTTGTGGAGAAGTTATTTAATATCCACTTTTGGACTAGGCCTTGTTGACTACTCAGTAAATATTTGGCTATTGCATAATCCTGAAGCACACGATCACCATCTGGTGTCACCTTCCTTCCTGCCTCATGTCTGATCACTTTCTGTGTAGAATTTCCCAGGACCACTGGCCCTTTTGTGTCTTCACACCTGTGCTCACACCATTTCCTCTACCCCGGTGCCCCTTTTCTACCCAAATCAGATCGGTGTTCCCTCCTTGATGCAACCATCCCTGAGCCTCTCCAGGCAGAACCTACTGGTTTCTCCTTACATCTCTGCACAGGTTTCTGTGATGATCCTATGCACACTATGTTCCCTTCTTGTTTAGATGTCAATCTCCCTTCCTCTGCTGTCAGCTCCTCAAGGGAGGGTGGGCTTGTAGTCTTCTTTGTGGCAGCCCTCAGGAATAGTGAGAGAGGGAGGGAGGGAGGTGCTGTTCCAGAGACACAAAACTCCTGGCTGTTCTCCTTTTTATGTTGTTTTTTCTCGTGAGTCCTTGGTGTTGTTAAAGAAATCCTGTCCCTGGAGTTTGCTTCCCTGCCACTGAGGCTATTTCGAGCACAGATCTGCTTGTTCTCCATGTTTACAAGAAGAAAGGGCCTCTCGTGTGTCCAAGCTCCGAGGGACAGAAGGTGCTTCCCCTTTGCCTGTATCCCCTCTGAGTACTTCCTGACGTTTCCCTTTTCATCTCTTTGTTGCCTGGTTGCCCAGGTGTTCAGGGAGAATCACTTTTCTGGATAAATAAGGTCTATAGTTGCTGTCTTTTACAACCTGGTGTCATTGGGCAGTGAACAGAGGGGCCCACCCCCATGTAGGGGCGCCCCTGCTATGCTTATGGAAAGGCAATTTAGGGATTGCCCATTTACATTTCTTAGGGGTTTATTGAATATGGTTCTTCTGATTTCGTCCTGCCAATTAAATCCCACTTCTCTCTTGAAAGCTGTTAGGTGTGGGTTACAAATACACAGACAAGCAGTCAGCTTCGTGTATCCTTGTGCCTTCATGGAACAAGCACAGTGTGTAAGTTGGGCTGAAGCTGAAGGTCTTAAGTGCCTGCTTCTAAAATTATCTCCATCCTGTCTCTGCAGCCTTCTCCTGCCAGAACATTCCCAGCAGCTGTGAGCCTCCTGAGTGTGGAGCCGTCTGAATTTTGAGACCATCTGACTCTTTCCTTTATGGTTTTGTCCATTGTGCTCCCGAGCCTGTGGAATGTATGCAGCAGTGCTTTTGTTGACTGTGCTGCTGGTGGGGGACAAAGGCCATGGACATGTGTAATTTAAGGATCTAAAAGGTCTGAGAACCCTGAAGGAAGTTTAAAAAACTGAATTGAAGAACAAGACCTTATTCAATTCGAGAAAATTTGTACTATTGCATTATGTGTTAAAATTAGCCTCTCATCTCTTGATACGAATTTATAAGTTATGTTTGTGCATTGACCCTCTTGGTCAGTCTTACATTAGGTCTCAGAGCTAGATTGGTAAAGTCACCTGTTGTTTGGTGAGTGAGAGGCAGCCTGTGGGGTGAGCCAGACCCTTGTTCAAATCTAAACTCTACCCTTTATCTGCTTTGTGCCCTTGGAGAAGTCAGTTAACCTTTCTGATTTCAGTTTCTTCAATAAGGACCTAACAACTACCTCCAACAGGGCTGCTGGGAGGGTTAATTAAGGAAATGTAGGTTACTGGAACCAGCGCAGGCTCTGGCATGGAATGGGACACCGGGACAAAGCCCACCCCGAACATGCACACCACACATGTGTACATGTGCGCACAGTGTGAGTCACCCATGGAACTAAGCCTAGCTTTCGCAAACTCTTAGTCCCGACACTGCTGTCTAAATTGCTGGGCCTGCTATGGAACCACGATGCTTTTCAAAAATAACATTCAGAGAGAGGATTGGGAAACTTTAGTGAAAATGTGATTATTGCCCTAATTCTGCCTCAGGGCTGTTTTCCTGGAGTGTTATTTCCCAATCAGGGTGCTGCAGTGGGCCAGGGACATTTTTAGGGTGCCATGGAGTCACGACTGTTGATTTTGTTAGTAGGGTAAACAAACCTCCTTGGACACCATAAATAGCAGAAGCTGTACTTTCCTTCCCACCTCCTAAGCAGGGAAGGTATTTGAAGCTGGAAGAAACTGAGCCCTGAGCTTAACACAGTCACAGACCCTAAAAGAAAACTATGTACAAAGACGTGTTTTCAGGAGACAGAAAATTGTGAAATCAACCCAGCAGTAGGCCCAGAGATTGGTTTACCTTGAGTGGCTTCTGGAAATAATTGTTGATGATGGCAGCCTGTGTGGTGGCCTATGAAAGTAGAGTTTGTGTATAGTTACAAAGCACCTACTGGAAACACATTGTTTTCCCTTAAGTAGGGCAAAAGAAGGGAGGGCAGTCAGTCTTTAGGTAGACCTAACCAGGGACTTATTGACAGTTAAGCTAAAGACTGAACACACCAGCAAATTTTCAGAGGACAGAGAGAAGCCACCTTTATAATAGTGATGTTCCATAGGCCAGAGAGGTTTAGTTCAGGTTTCAGATGCTACCTAGGACAAAGGGTTCAACTCCCTGAAACACTTCAGAATGTTAGAAATAATGGTGGGTGACATTTTGTGTGTTTCTTCTTTACGTGTTTCTCTGTATTTTCCAAATTTTCTGTAATGAGTAGGTATTACTTTTGTAATCAAAGGTATTATTAGATAAAGCATAAATCAAACTTTCTTAGAATATAAATATCCATTGAGTGAAGTCAACCCTGAAGTTTTAATGGTCAGACAATTCGGGCTTATCCATTTGAGGTTCCTTGAAAGGTCCTTAGCTAGGAGAAAAGGGCAGAGTTATCTTTCTCTTCTTGATGGTCCTGACTAATTGCTTATGTGGCTTGAATCTCATGGACGCTGCAGATGGAGTGTAAGGGAAGATGGCTCCGGGACTCTAACAGTCTGTGTGTTTCTGACCTTGCTCCCCAAGACTCATTGCCTCTTTACCACACTAGTGAGCTCCCTACTAGCCTTGCATGTTCAGGTCAGGTGCCTGGGACTCAAGAGCTCTAGTCTATAAATATAGAAGGGAAGGAGGCTCTCTGGGGGCTTTACTCTATGATATCCAAATTACATGTAAATGAATCCTTTGGCAGAACCAAAATTCAGGCTGAATCCTTAGTTGAAGTATAGTAAAATACGAATTTGATTAAATGTTAACTTTTGCAGATTAGGACCTATTCAGTGACCCTACATATCCCAGTGCCCAAAGAGAATTGTTCTGTATAATCTTGTCTTATCTCTGTTGGGATTCATTAATGGCTTTCTCTTATACGGAGTGATGTGGTTAGTACTAGAAGTAACTGTAGTTGCTGTTTTATGTGACTTTCATGTAGCAGTCCATCATGAGTAGTGGTATTTGTCAGCTGCAAATGAGTCATGGGGGTGGGGAGGCAGTAAAACTGGAGGGACAGGAAAGAGATGGGAGATGGTATGGAGCAAAGAAAGCTAAAATATTACACCAAGGCACCTAGTGAGTGCCTGCTGTGTTCAGGTCATGGTGGGGTTGAGTCATTAAGAGGTGATACCTATAAACGTTTCTTAAAAGGCAAGGAAAGCTAATTGAGCTGGGGTTATGAAGAATCCAATAGGTGAGAGAGTCTGTTGGCTTCATTTTGGGAGTCATAGTACTGGAGTTACCCTAAACCCAAAGCTAAGATGGAATTATTTAGTAGCAGTGTGGGAGGATGGGGTTCTGGTGCAGTCACAGTAACTGTGGGATCACAAGCCCATTGCTTCCCTTTTCTGGGCCTCTGTTCCCCAACCTGTGAAATGAGAGCATTTGCATTGGTACTGGGAGGCCTTTTAGGATTAGGGCTCATGGGTTACCCTCTGCCATTCTGTTGGGAGTTCAGCTTGAGGTGGGCTTGTGAAAGCCAACAGTAGTTGAGGCAGAGAAATAGGTTTATATGCACAGATGGAGAGGTGAGTGCAGACGATGTTTGTAACTTGTCAGGTGGAAAGCAATGGGGTGAGAGAAAGGAAGTAAGTGAGGAAAGCTCTGCAGAGAAATATTACAGACTTACTCTCCTGCCATTTAATTACCATGTGCTGCTCGAGAGTGATTTAACAGTGAAGTAGCTCAACAGTAAATGGCTGAAGATGGTGATTTTTTTTTTTTAATACCACAAACTCCACCAGTTTGATGTAATTGAATAACATTGGTGGGTTTTCTCAGCATCCTGGAGCAAAAGTGATAAACTATTGTCACACCTGAAGAGGGCATTTGCTCACTGTGGTTTGTAGGTCAGTGTGGTAGGCACTTAAGATGAACTAATTAGGCATGATGCTGTCAAGCGGCACCCAGTCCCCGCTGCACTGCTCACCTGGCTTAGTGAAAGCGAGGATGTAGAGTGCTGCTCCTGCTTGCTGGTGGGTTCACTCCGGGGGTCGTGAAGCAGCAGGAAAGCTGGCTTCTCTGGTCAGGTTGTGAACTCCGTGTGGGGAGTGAGCTGACTTAGAGGGACAGTATTACTACATTCTCCTTGATGGAGGCATCTCCCTCTCTTGAATTTATGCCATTTAAAAAGATAACATTTGAAATTCTGCTTGGTAAGGCAAAGCTGTACAGCTGTTGTAATTTTTTTTCGCCATCTTGAAATTTATTGATGCTAGATAAGGTTACAACAGGCCCAAATGTTGGCATTTACAGTGCTCGTGCCTGTGAGAATTATGCATCTCCCTTTGTTAATCTCCTTTCTCTTACTGACTTTATTTCAGTTAAATTGTCTTTTGAGGTAAAAAGGAAGGTTCATCATTTACTTAGGTACTGTCAATTCAGAGCACATGATTCTTTATACCTTAGAGCTGGGATTGTAGGTTCTCGGCTTCTTTGAAAGCTAGAACTATTTGGAAAATTAGCTTCCTGCACAAGCTACTTGAGAGTAAGAACAATATCTTGAACTTGTTGGGAAATCCATCGATGTCTAATAATGTGGGTCCACTTTATTAGGTACTTAGTAAATACTAGATGGCATAATATAATGAATACTGATTGCTTCTATTTTACCATCTCAAGGTGGGGCTCTCTTTTTTTTTTTTTTGGTGAGGAGATCAGCCCTGTGCTAACATCTGCCAGTCCTCCTCCTTTTTTTGCTGAGGAAGACTGACCCTGGGCTAACATCCATGCCCATCTTCCTCTACTTTATATGGCACACCGCCACAGCATGGCTTGACAAGCAGTGCGTCGGTGTGCGCCCGGGATCCGAACCAGTGAACGCCAGGCCACCACAGCGGAGTGCACGCACTTAACTGCTTGTGCCACCGGGCTGGCCAAGGTGGGGCTCTCTTAATTATTTCCTGAGTCCTAAAGCAACTTCTTGAATTTCCAGCTCCCCGAATGCAAGCAGCTACTTAGTTGAGTTTCACTTTCATCATATTTGGTGATGGTATGCACCTTACGAAGACATAGTCACATTTGTTCGGGGGGGGCAGTGCCTGGTTGGGATGGCACTATGATGTTTCACAAAAGCTGTATGAAGATGAGAAATATTTGCATCTAGGCACAGAGGGAGGCACCATGCAAGCATCTAATTTGCTAAGCTCCCTGCTGTCATTTTTAAACACTCTGTTAATTTTATTAAACATTCATAATATGAAGTTGGGGTTTTGTTTAGGCTAAAACCATAATGAAAACAGCTGTCTTCATTTTTCAGAAACAGTGAAACTCACACTGTTAAGGAATCAACACTAGACAGGGGAGCCAATCCAGGTCATAGGCTGAGGTACAGCTTCTGGAAGGTGCTGGGGGTACGTCTGGTTAGAGAGCTTAAGGGCAAAGGGTTTTTGTGTGTAAGATTTAAAAAGACCAAATGGTTCTGTTAAGTTTATTTTACTCACAGAGGCATTTAAATTGAAGAATAAATATGTAATTATGTTTTACATATCTAAAGAAAGGGAACTGAATCTGAGTATTTGAGCTATAAGAGTGAAACATAAAAAGGCTGTCACCACTGAAAGAGGAGGACTTAAGAGTTCTGGTAGAAGACCAGAGGCAGGAAACTTAGTAAGAATAGAGACAGAATTAAAATTAGCTCTCGACCATGGTGTGTTCCAGACAAACAGTGCCCTGGGGCAGATGGGACTGTCTTGTCTTAGTCTGTGGAATTTAACGTCTTCTAGCTTTCGTAGTTCTTGCTTTTTTGGTTTTTCTGGTGAAGCCAGCAGCAGAGTGGTCAAGAAGTTTCAAATTCAGGCACTGCCACTTTAGAAGCCAGGGGAACTTGGGCAAGTTTCTTAATTTTTCTGAGCTGCATTTATGCTATAAAACGGAGATGATATTAACTGCCTTTAGATCATTCTGAACTACTCACATAATCCAGACAGCATAATTTCACTCAGCGAACCTTGTTTTTGAATGTTGGTGGGGTCCACAAAAGGAAATCAGGCACAGTTGCTATCTTCGATGAGCTTATTATCTGCTTAATATTAGACTTGAAAACAGATTACTATAAATTAGAGCATGAGAAGTACCACAAAAAAGGTTCCAACAAAATGGTTAATACAGTCATGTACCACATAATGATGTTTTGATCAACGATGAACCACAAGTATGACAGTGGTCCCATAAGGTTAGTACCACATAGCCTAGGTGTGTGGTAAGTTTGTGTTAAGTGCTGTAGGGGAGGAAGAAATTTTCCTCTACCCTTCTAAGTTCTTCTGGCTGGTCTAAGAATTAAATTGATATGAGACAGATTAACAGGAGAAAAGCAAACAAGAGTTTAACAACACGTATACATGGGAGAAACCCAGGAAAACTGAGTAACTTGCCAAAATGGCCAAAGCCTCACCTTAAATACCATTCTCAGGTAAAGACAAAAGAAGATGTTGGGGATGGGGAGAGTCAGGGACTTCAAAGGAAAGGAAGGCAATGCACAGGTAGGTGAAAAGGAGCAAAAGTTTGGAAAACAAGTGTTTGGCCACACAGAAACAGAGGAACCTAAAGG
The DNA here is from genome assembly GCF_020826845.1 of Diceros bicornis minor. NCBI lineage: Eukaryota > Metazoa > Chordata > Mammalia > Perissodactyla > Rhinocerotidae > Diceros > Diceros bicornis. The sequence goes on along the minus strand of NC_080755.1, from coordinate 9,945,797 downwards.
GGAACCCAGCGAACAGGCTTCTCTAGGTTCTTCCCTGTCTATCGTCTAGTTCCTGTTATCCTAAGGTGATCGCTCGCTTCCTGAGACAGGTTTTTTTAATCTGAATTCTTTTAGTCAGTTAGGATGAGGTAAGAGGAAAAACTTAGAGTCTTTTGTTTCTTAAAAATAATCGGCCTAAAATAATCTTCGTGTTAAAGAAACACATTTTGGGGTGGCAAATTTTGTTTCCCTTCAGTACACTCTATGATGTTCACACAGCAACAAAATCACCTAATGGTGCATTTCTCCGAACATGTACCCATCTTTAAGCGATGCATGACTATAGTCTTGTAGACAGAATAAGGAATGGCTTCATGAGGAGTATGAAAAATACAGAGCCCTGAGTAGAAATTCACTCAAATGTAATAGGAAAATGGTTTCATTCACAGAATTAATTTCTCTAATAGAGTAAGGGGAAAGCTAACATAAGAAAAACCTTCACCTGATTGGTGTTATGTAAATTATGATGGATGAAATCAAAATTCTGGAAGCCATAATGGATGTATGGAGAGATTTAATATTGGGAACTACAAAGGGCTTGGAATAAATCAAAGCTCATGGGTATAGAAAGTGACTGGGTTCAATTGTATTATGAAAGTGTGTTATGACAATAAGAAAAGAAATGTCCCTGATAACAGCAATAAGGAAGGTGCTAGGTGTGATGTATTAGACTGGATATGTTGAGGTGCCTGTAAAGATTTGAGTACTGCTGAGCAGTTTTCTGTAATACGCTTAAATAATAGTGACTACACAAGGATTCACATCACCATCGGGTTAAAAAAAATCAGAATACCCGGAGCTGACCACAGTCTAGGTACAAGCCTAAGAATATCAAGGTGGTCCACCTGACAGCCCCCTAATGGCCACCCAGATCTAAGGGTGTTCTAGAGAATCCTGTGAAGGGCAAGAACCTGAGTGACATTGGAAGTGGGTCCAGAGCCTGGCTCCTGACCCTTGTGTCTGCATGAGTCCCTTCTTCAGTGTCCAGCTAGTGTTGATTCCCCATTTGGTATGTCCCATTCTTTGCGTCCATTGAGCCCCCTCTGATGTGCACAGATGCTGCCATCCTGGGCTGGGACCCTCTGGCCACACTACCCCTCAGCCATACCCTGTCTCCAGCAGTGTGTGGTGTAGGTGCTACTTCTTCTCCATCCATGCTCAGGGAGTTGACCTCTGGATCATGAGGTAGCAGAACACTTAGCACTTCTTATCTTCCAGGTGCCTTGCCAGCAATTTTCTCTGTTTCTCTGAATGCCCCCCCCCCCTCCACCATCTCTATCACTTCCTAAAACTCTTAGCAGGACTCAATTTTCAGCTTCACCTCTAGTGGTCGTGAACAAAGCAGGGTCTTTCTTCACCTCATAAGCAGCATTGGGGCCTTTCTGATGGAGTAACAGTGAGTGTGCCGCCCAGTCCTGGGACAGCTGTGCAGACCTTCCCTCCAGCGTAACCTTGTAAAGACACATTGATTAAGTGCTCCTGTTGGGTTTCCTTCTACAGAGAATCCATTTTATGTTTCATCTATGTACAGACTCATTTGGGTCATGCCCCTGGACCAGAATCGCATATTGATGCAATGGGAAGAAAGTCCTGCAAGGTGGCTGAAGCCTCAGCTGTCATAGAGCATATGTGATAGAGCTGAGAGCAAGGAGGTGACCCTTGCTCAGGTGACCTCAGGCGCTCCTGTTTGCAGGGAGAATGAGAGTGACAGAGGAAAGACAGGGCTAGATTAAAAGTAGCTGAAACTCTGTGAAGCTGCGGAAAATGATGTTAGATGAGTGGGCAGGAAAGCATCACGGAGCACCCCACAGGAGAGGGGACAGTAGAGGGCCCCCAGCCAAGGGGAAAATGAGGGAGAACAGGAAAGAAATCACCTGCAGAGACAGACCGAGAAGATCCGGACCTCTGATGCATTTGGGCTTGTGAAGTGGGCAGATAAACAAAGTGAGGCGCAGAGAGGTGAAGTGAGTGTTCCAGTCCTGCAGCCTCCAGTGACGAGCCAGGGCGAGAACCCACATCTCTCTGGTTGTCCACCAGCACTTTTCTGGTTTCCCCAGCACTTGCTGGGGAAGTGCAGATAGATAGCTGCTGAAGTCATGGAATCCCAGAGTTGTTGGAAAGCATGTTGGAAGGTGTTTTACTATTTTCATGATGCTTACATTTTATGTGTTCTAGTCTTCTCTGCCTTAGGTGAATATATATATATATATATATTTTTTTTTGGTCAGGAAGGTTGGCCTTGAGCTAACATCTGTTGCCAATCTTCTTCTTTTGGCTGAGGAAGATTGGCTCTGAGCTAACATCTGTGCCCATCTTCCTCCATTTTGTATGTGGGATGCTGTCACGGCATGGCTTGATGAGCGGTGTGTTGATTCACGCCCAGGATTTGAACCTGCGAACCCCAGGCCGTGCCTTAGGTGAATTTTGAGGGATTATACCCTATCTCTATAGCTTGGTTTCTACATCTCTGAAAATATCTTCAAGATTCCTTTAGCCTCTGACAAGTCATGATGCTACCGTACCCTTGCCATGTTTCCTTCCCTCTGCCCCTATCTGTGGTTCTTTGCACAGTTTGGTTCGGGCCTTTGGTTGGTGGCCAGGTGCCCGTCTTTCTCCCACCACTTCCTAATGATTGGGGGCTGATTGTCGCCATGGCTTGTGGGGGACTTTTGCTCTCTACTCCTCCTTCCCTTTGTGTCTCAATTTTAGAAGATGTTGCTTATCTAGAAGGTACAAGGAAGGTGACAGAACCTTAAATCAGCCAGTTTCACTCTTCACTGGCTATCCTAGGAGAATGTGCATGCAGTTGATTTACTGAATTTCGGTTTGGGATTGCCTATGGATTTTCTTTACCTGGCTTTATTTCTCTCTTGTTAAGAAAAATTGAGACTATGCTGTGTAAAAAAAGACTTAGGGTTAGGTTGAAACTAACCATAATCATTTTATTTGATTCATTTACTTTCTTTATTATGTTGATTAGTTAAGACTTCACCCATCCTTGATATATTCTTAAGGAAGGATTTGAAAAATGATAATAGGTTGGGTATTTTGTTATTATGTATTTTTAGTAAATGTGATGTTTTAGTTGAGTCTAAATATATACAGACCTGGAACAGTGTTGAAATTGTTTATGAGTGGGAAATAGATGGAAATAAATAAAAAATACTTATAGTTGGTGATTTGTTCTGTATCACTTAGCAACATCAATATTTTTATCCACAAATAAAGGTCTCCTCTTTGGTGCATGTTGAAAATATTTGTACACTTACGTGTTTGTGACCTTGTGTACACATTATCTAAGGCACAAGGATCATTTTGGTTGTTGCTGGGTTTACAGTACTTAATTTGGGTGTCTAGACACTGGTTATAGGGACAGAAGAGTGTCTGAAGATGTGAGACGTGATTTTAAAGAATGGCACTCTTAAAATATGTCTGTGAACTGCCTCTTAACACAGAAATAAATTAAATTACAAAGTTAGCAAAATCCTAAATTAAAAGGATTTGTTTCTTCTAAAATAATTATTTGCATGATTTGGACATCAGTTTTTCCTCTTCAGAGGTTGAAACATTATGTTCCCTGAGCCGTGCCAAGAACAAGGGGTGATTCCCGTGAATAGCCATAGAACTTAATCTTTAGTTCTCTTATACCTTTATTATTTAGATCTTGATCAGCTCAGACACATTGGCTAGTCTCCATTTCCACTGCTGGTAATAGTGTCTGTCCTTCATATAAAAACAATAGCCGTGGCCCACCACCAGTATGTTGTGGTGTGTGTTTTGAGTGTGTTTCCCCCTTTTGTGTTAATACAGGAGGCAGTCCTGACTGGTCTCTTATAGGTGCAGTCTGTGACCTGGGAGCAAATCAAGTTAGCTGAACTATTCCCTTTTTTAAGTGTAACTGATATTTGTCCACTGAAGTTGCCATTTGCACAGCGAGTTACTAAGTCTCACCATCCAATGCTCTCTCTGTCTAGGTGTCTCTGCTTAGCTCATTTTTCACTCTTTGTACGTTTTATTTCTCCTAATTATTCTAGTCACACAGCTGGAATTTAATCTGATTATCCCATTTATTGTCTGTCTTGTGCTTGAATAGATAATATAATTATCTTATTTTTCTCTGCTTCCCTGATGCCTGGCACACAGTAGGGACTCCGTACATAAATGATTATTGAACCAATAGATCGATGAATGATTCATAAGCAGTGCAAGCATTACAAACATTTTGTATTCCAGCTATTTGCTCAGTGTCAGTTGTTTGAACTGAAAACATAATTCCTATATAAAAATATTACAATTATGGCCAAAATCCAACATTAGCCCATAGTAGCGTATATAACTGATAATGTAACAGTTTAGGTTTTTTTCTTTTTTGGTGAGGAAGATTAGCCCTGAGCTAACATCTGTTGCCAATCCTCCTCTTTTTGCTGAGGAAGATTGGCCCTGGGCTAACATCTGTGCCCATCTTCCTCTAATTTATATGTGGGACCCCTGCCACAGCATGGCTGGGTAAGCAGCGTGTAGGTCCACACTCAGGATCCAAACCTGCAAACCTGGGGCCACTGAAGCGGAGCGTGCGAACTTAACCACTATGCCATCGGGCCGGCCCCAGATTAGTTGTTTTTATGTGTTTTTCTAAGTCAGGAAGTCCGTATATGTTAAATGAAATAGTTGTATATTTTGGTAGTACTATTTCAAGCATTTAATTTAAAACGAGGCTTTAGACAGGACCTTTTCTGTTAATATATCACCTTTATATGGTTACATATATATAATCTGGAAAGGGTAATGTGTAGAAATGTGTAGATACCAAATCTGCACATGAATGTCTAGACACCAAAGACTCAGAGTCCAAAGATACTTTCAAATAGATCTACTTAATTTTTTGCTACAATGAACAATTGCCCTTTAACAGTATTATTTCCTTTAGGGAAAACTAATGTTCAGGAAGATTATAACATAATTTAAATTTTAGTACCTTGACCTAAAAATAAATTTTAGTAATTTCCACTTGTGCATATTTTCAAAACGTAATCAGTAATTTATGTAAATATTCTATCCCCAAGGAGGGGGGAGCATATCTCCTCATCTCTTAGTAATTTGCATAACTCCTAATGACTGCCTTCCAAATGTGTAGTATAAAAGGGACGAAAAAGAGTAATTTTATAGTAGAGAAACCTGATGAACACTACGACAGCCAGATGATCAAGTTTAACATCAACAGTGTTGAGTTATGTTAATAGTATGAACTCTTGATATGAAGTGACAAAAATGACACTTTGCCTTTATGTTCTTCCTCTCCAAAACCTATAACTTTAATCTAATCATGAGGGGGAAAAATCAGACAGCTCCCAGTCAAAAAGAATTCTACAAAATGCCTGACCAGTACTCCTCAAAACTGTCCAGATCATCAAAAACAAGGAAAGTCTGAGAAACTGTCACAGCCAAGAAGAGCCTAAGGAGTCATGATGACTAAATGTAATATGGTGTCCTGGATGAGATCTTGGAACAGAAAAAGGGCATTATGTAAAAAAAAATAAGGAAATATAAATAAACTGTGGACTTCAGTTAAATTTTCTTTTAAGTGTGACCTATAAGAGGAAAGAATGACATGTAGTAGAGTCATGTTACTTGAATGCTACCTTTCTGAATTAGTTTGGGATACAAAATTTTAAATACCATTGCAATAAGACAACAATAAAATTAGTCACAGCTTGCCTTCTCTTTTGTGTTTCTAGACATTATTCAGCTAGATTACTTCTGATGAAACGTCCTGATGTTCTCTTACCTATAGAATGCAATAGTAGATAAATTGCTGATTTTCAGATTACTATTTTTATTTGAAATGGGCCAGAAGACAGCAAACTATAAGTATCTAAATTTCATTGTGTAGCTCCAAAAGGTATATAGCAGTTGTTACTTTAGAGTACAAAGAAATGTAGATCAGTTGGTGTTTGAGTTGAAAAATTACATGTTCTGTCCTAACAAGTAAACCAGATGTGCCTCAAAGAAACTCACTGTAATTAGACAAAGACATAGAATTACAAAGTGAAAGACGTGTACAGAGTATATAATTGAATTATCTCATTTTACTGATAAAGTTGGGGCTTAGATTATTACTTAGAGCTTGTTCGGGAGTTGTATTCTTTTCTAAGAAAGTAGGTAAGTAGTTTTTTGTGTGTGAATTATTCTCTTCCATTCTGTTTCAATAGCTTTGTCAGTGTCTTCCTTGCGGCTTCATTATTATAGAAAGAATGTTAAGCGTTAGATTTATTATGCTAGCATGAGGCAAATGATAGTTTTGGAATGCATTCCTGCCCTATCTAGTCAGTTATGGAGATATATAATTTGCATACTCAAAAATTGGGTAAATAAAACCCATCTTCTTTAGTGTTAGTGTATGTTGATTTCTAGAATTCATCATGTCTGGAAACTTTATTTAAATATGAGTTATTTATTGTCACTTTGAATTTCTGAGACTATTGATTATTATTTCCAGGCAATCAAGAAACATTTTTAGTGAACAAAGTTTACCTTCTTATGATAGGTCATTGTCATTTCTACATGTTATTAGGAGGCCACAAGGCCTCACTGGAATAAGTAAGTTTGAGTTGACAGAAATTAGATAGGTATCAACTTAGCTTTCAAGAACCTTACAATCCAATGAAGACGCATGATTACCTGCAATATGTATGTCTCTTTAATTGTGTGAAATACATAGGTGAGGGTTAAAGTGGATGCATTGGGAGAGTAAGGCATGGTCCTCTGCCTGAACCCAGATAGGCTTTTTATAAAAAGAGGAACTATGAGCCTAGATCAAATAGCCACGGAGACAAAGGAGAGAGTAATAAATTCTGACTTAGCAAGAACAGCTTCGTGGAATAGCACGTAAGCCCGGTCTTTTTTTTTTTTTTTTTTTGTGAGGAAGATCAGCCCTGAGCTAACATCCATGCTACTCCTCCTCTTTTTGCTGAGGAAGACCACCTCTTAGCTAACATCTGTTGCCAATCCTCCTCCTCTTTTTTTCTCCCCCCAAAGCCCCAGTAGATAGTTGTATGCCATAGTTGCACATCCTTCTAGTTGCTGTATGTGGGACGCGGGCTCAGCATGGCCCGAGAAGCAGTGCGTTGGTGTGCGCCAGGGATCCAAACCCGGCCCGCCAGTAGCAGAGCGCACCCACTTAGCCACTAAGCCACAGGGCAGGCCCCGCGGTCTTTTAAGTATGAGTAGATTTTCAGAGGTTGGGGATACATTTGAGGAAAAATGAATTTCAGCTGCTAAAGAAAGACATGCCAGTGGAGAAAGTTGGAATATATTTGGAAAATTTCATGATGGGAAATTGGTTGTTGCTGATTACCTCCTAGTCTTTGTGCATCAGATCAAGGTTATGTACAGTCAACATGATTTGTGACTGTTGATATTGGCCTTGATCATCTGGCTGAGGCAGTGTTTGTCAGGTTTTTCCCCTCTAAAGTTACTCTTTTCCCCCTTGTGTAAAGGAAACCACCCTTTAAAGAGGGATTAATGCTCTATAATATATAGACATTATCAGTGAATTGTGATGAAAATCAATCCAGGAAAATCATGGATATTCCAGACCATTTATCAGGGTAATAAGCAGGGCCGGCCCCGTGGCTTAGCGGTTAAGTGCGCGCGCTCCGCTGCTGGCGGCCCGGGTTCGGATCCCGGGCGCGCATCAACGCACCGCTTCTCTGGCCATGCTGAGGCTGCGTCCCACATACAGCAACTAGAAGGATGTGCAACTATGACATACAACTATCTACTGGGGCTTTGGGGGAAAAAAATAAATAAATAAAAATCTTTAAAAAAAAAGAAAATAGTAAGCAAATACTAGACTTTGCCTACACTTTGAAAAAGATCCTGATCTAAACTTGACTCTCTCAAAAACTAGTACCTAAAGGTGGTTTTCTTTAGACAAAGTTTTTTGTAGGGAGACTGAAAGTTGTAAGAAATGACACTTATGTTAGCATCTGACATGTAGTAATCACTACATAAGTGTTAGCCATCATTTTCAACATTATCATCTTCTTCATCGTCATTATCATTACTTTCATTGAAAGCGAAAGCACCCAGATACCAGACACCAGTATACCCAAATTCTTGATAATCAGTTTCATGATTTCCATTTTGAATTTGAATTAGAAAAAATTTTTTGACACAAACAAAATGTAATCATTTTTTCAAAGTATAAGGAAATTTCATATATTGAAATATAATGAATGGTATTTGCAAACTTTGATTGACACTTTAAAAGGTGTTGGAGTAGGGCGCTCTGGGAAACTGCCTATTGATTGCACTGTTGTCAGTTTCTAAGCAACCATTGCCAAATTTATCTTCACATCACACAACTTGTGTGTTTATCCAAGCTAGTTGAAATTCTTACCCGTGTACAAAAATAGACTAGGGAGAATGTTGAGTAGGAGTGTACCACAGGAATGGGCTGCATTCATACATACTTTCCAGTAGGTGTCACTCTGGCAGAAGAAAACAAGAGATAATGAGTTCTCAAGAGTAGGAAGACATCAATGGGAGACCCGCCCAGGCGATGGAGTGGGGCACACAGAGGCCCCTTCTGGCCTTAGTTCCTCCATTCTCACCTGGGCTTTTCTGACCAGCAGGGGCAGGTTGTCAAAATAACGTGGAGAAGAACACTTGTGGAAGACATTGTTTTTTTTGTTTTGTTTTGTTTTTGTGAGGAAGATCAGCCCTGAGCTAACATCCATGCCCATCCTCCTCTTTTTGCTGAGGAAGATCGGCCCTGAGCTAACATCTATTGTCAATCCTCCTCCTTTTTTTCCCCTTTTTCTCCCCAAAGCCCCAGTAGATAGTTGTATGTCATAGTTGCACATCCTTCTAGTTGCTGTATGTGGGATGCCACCTCAGCATGGCTGGACAAGCAGTGCGTCGGTGCACCCCCAGGATCTGAACCCGGACCACCAGTAGCGGAGCGCACGCACTCAACCGCTAAGCCACGGGGCTGGCCCCTGAAGACATTGTTTTGCACCCAACACTTTAGCCACAGCTTATTCATGAAGCATTAAATCAGCAATAAAAAGAAAAACTATGATCTCTGTAGGCAAAACTTGAATAATAGGCAGAACTTGAAAAACAGCAAATTTTTATTTCTAGTAGGATAGGTACATATAGGGCTTCAGTAATAAATGCTTATTGGAAAATAGCCGAAAAATTCCCACAGGGACTTCATATGTTTCAGAGTACTCTTCCATATCAATTAGTGTTTGCTCATAATTGCAAAATAATTTTGATATTAGTTAAATACATTATAGCTAAGAAAAATATAATAACCGTGTCATACATGAATTCCCAAAGAATATTTACGCCAAAGTTACTTTCTATGAATAGGTATTATTAAGAATAAACATAATAGTATAATTTAACCTATGTCAAAATGTGTACCTCTAATTCTCCCAAGAGTAACTTCCCCCGTCCCCAACATGCCACAAGAGAAAGTTCTCAGTGAGCCATCCCATGGGCTTGGGCAATCATGGGATTGTGAAGCACATCAACTACCCAGTTGATACCTTTCTTCTCAGGAATGTCTTGCCAGTTTTCAGGAACTTAAATGTTGTCACTGTCACTAGATATGTCACTGCTACTACTCCAGAATGCAGTGGCATCCACTTTCTGCAAGACCAATGTGAAATTACCTTGTACATAAAAATAATTAATGAATCTAGATTGTGAGTCACCAATCTTTAGTGGCTGTAAAGGTCTCTTTAAGGAAAGAGAGAATCCCTACTTTCATTTTTCCTCAATAAATAATTGTTGATTAATTAATAACAAAGAGGTACCTCAATACCTAGGAGGTGATTAGAACAACATCTGCATGGCTGCTTCATCACAGGGATCTCTGAAGTGTTACTAGCTGTTTCTGTGACTCATCCCCCTGGCCAATGAACGAATGAATGAATGAATGGCAGAGACTTGGAAAATGGTACCTGCCTTGAAATAGCATTCATGAAAAATGTCTAGATACTTATACCAAGTTATTTTTATCATTTACTAATTACATATAAAGCCCAATCCACTAAAAAAATGTAACAGAATTGGGGCCGGCCCGGTGGCGCAAGCGGTTAAGTGCGCGTGCTCTGCTGCGGCGGCCCGGGGTTCGCTGGTTCGGATCCCGGGCGCGCACCGACGCACTGCTTGGCAAGCCATGCTGTGGCGGCGTCCCATATAAAGTGGAGGAAGATGGGCACAGATGTTAGCCCAGGGCCGTCTTCCTCAGCAAAAAAAAAAAAAAGAGGAGGATTGGCGGATGTTAGCACAGGGCTGATCTCCTCACAAAAAAAAAAAAAAAAAAAAATGTAACAGAATTATTAGCCTCTATTTGTCTAAAATTAAAATTTCTAAATATATATGTGTGCGTGCGTATATATGTATATATACACACATTTATATACACATATCTGTGTATATGTTGTATGTATGTACATATATATGTGTGTGTGTATATATGTACATATAATCTATATATTATTTCCTCAAAGTCTAGAGACCAAAATCACACTTCTTGAGAGTCAGGAAGAGCGTCAGGAAGACACAAGAGTGTCCTTTTGCTTTTGCATCTCTTGGCATGAGCCAGCTACATCCCCCAAAATACTAGAAATGAGACTACTGAAGGAAGGTATGTGACAGTCCAAGCCACTAAGAGTCTGTCTGCCTGCTGACTTTTTCTCTGTGGCTTCTGAGCAGATGTTTGGAAGTGATACGTGCCTTGGCACAATCTCAGAACCCAAGGGAATTCTGAGTTCTTACTTCCAACGCTGTGACTTCTGTCTTGGGCCAGCCCTAGAAGAGATCCACAACTTAAGTATCAGAGTCTCCATGCCAACGGGAAGAAGTGGGGCTGACACCTCTTCCAAAGGGCCCATAAAGACTTGCATTTCAGGTGACCCAGTAGGATTCTGAGTGACTGACTTAAAATTCTGTAGGTCACTAAAGTGGCAAGATTTTGAAAACAGAAATTTTTCCCGTCATCCATGATTTTTGAATTTAATCTTTTTTCACAAGACAAATCAGAGTTCGTCCTCTTAGCTTGTCTATGTAAGGGTCTTAATGAGATCAAGCTTCCTCTTTCAACCTAACCTTTTATGTTGAAAATAATAATTAAAGAATACTCCAATTTCAGCATCAAGTATTCAAGAAGCAACAGCTCTTGTTGTGGTTGATAATAATGTAGGAAATAAAATGCAGAGCTGTGGTTGCAATTACTCATCAAAGAGTCTGCAAGTGAACTGCGAGCTAGTCAGTGCCCATAACTATGGTTCTCTCAACAAAAAAACTTCAAGACTGTGTGGAATAAAGAAAACAATGAGCCTAGTCCTGAGTTTCCCACGTGCAATCTTGTGTAACCTTAGGAAAGTCTCCTAAGAGCTCTGATTCTGTTTTCTCACTTGTAAAATGGCTTATGATTGTTGTCACATGGCCTTAGGGATATGCAAGACTTCACAGTTTCCAGATCTTGTCGTCTCAGGGAATATTCCAAGTAGATATTAAGGGACCTTACTGTAGCTGTTCTTCAGGTTCTGTGTTTGAAAGGTTGAAAGATTTTAAGATTTTTGACCTGAAATGAACAGGTAAAATTATTTTGGGGGACAATATGTAGGTAATTAGCTTTGTTTGTCCCTTTTTAAAATGGACTACTATTAATATATCTTGTTGTCCTTTATCCTTTTCTTAGAAGATCACCCAGTTATTTTTCCTCAGGTCATAAAATTGGAATTTTGAAAATTTCTCAATGAGAAATAGATGCACATTTTACAACTCCTTAAGATTTTGCACATGTAATTAAATTTTTGAGCACCATTTTAATATTGGCGTAAATGAGATAATTAAGAGATTTTTTAAGAAGTATATGAGAAAATAAATGGGTTCTGCCGTGTGATTAAACACTGCAGCTGAGATACTTGATGATCAGAGGAGTCATTTGTTGGAAGTGTTCTTCATCATCATGAGTGGTATCCTGATTATAGTTCAAGAAACATGTTCAGAGAAATCAAGTGTGTGATGATACCCATTAACAAACAAATACACTGAAACTTAACTTTATTTGGTGTAGGATTTATACTGATGCTTCTTGGACTTTGTGAGATATCAGGCATTAAAATATACATTTGTTTATTCTAGTGATACAGCATAAGGAGGATGCACTGTGAATCTGAAATTAATTTCGGAAAGGCTGAACCTAAAAGTTTTCCTGATTGTCAAATCCTCCTGTAATTGTAAATAATCATTGTTTTATTATACTAGAGAAAACTTAAAGACCAAAGATGTGTAACAACGAGTAGTAGTAAGAAAGAAAAAAGTAGAATGTCTAAAATATCCAATAAGGATTATATAGCTCCTTAATTTCACTCAACCATCTGGCATCAGAGACCTTCATCACCTTTGGGATTGCAGAGTGATTGAGAACTTTGGGGTTAAGTAGATTCAGGCTCCCAAATCATGGCTCTGTCACTTTTTAAGATGTGTACCTTTGGGCAAGTTGTTTAATATCTCTAAGCTTCCATTTCTTCATTGGTAAAAAGGTGATAATCATACCTACTTATAGATATTGTAAGAGTAAATGACAGTGTGCACTGTATTTGATAGAGGGACTGTCATTGACATCACCCTTGACCCCTAGCACCCCGACTGGCCACCTTGAGACTTGGTAACTCTCAGCCAGCTCTGTTGACCTAAATCAGTTAAATCTGAGTCTCTCCCATTTCTCCACCATGTTAACTAGGTCCTTTCCTTTTCAAATCTGTTTTCAATGAATTTCAATTAAAAACAAATTCAGTAAAGACTATTGATAGGACATTGATGAACTATGAGACATTTGAGTTCTGAGTTGATGCCTGCCCTCTCCCACCCCAGGAATCTCTGTACTGCCCAGGCTCTGCCCTCAGATGTGATCTGAAGTAGGGAAGTGGCATGCTAACTTTTGGAAACATTCAGCTGCCAAGTTTCCTCTGCTGCACACTTAAAATAGATCAGACTGAGAAAGGAAGGTAGAACTTGAACTAACTGTTATCCTCTATATTGAGACTATTTTGCTTGATCTAGTGTAAATAGTACAGTTCTTTGTTAGGAGAGTAAGAAACTTAACCCCCATTTTCCCATTTCTGATTATTTGGGGACAGACCTGATGGTTTACCATGGGTATACCTGAAAGTTTGCTATTTCTTGTCTCTCTGTCTTTAGTAAAACATATTTTTATCATTAGATGTGACAGACATCTTTGTTTTAGGGATAACTAAGATTCTTTTTGGTAACATGAGTGTATTCACAATATCTGATTAATTTTTAAACCAAAATCTGTAGAGCATTTTTTAGGTTGATAATTAGATCCAGTTTAATTTTGGATGGGTAGTGGAATTACAGAGATGCCTTCCAGGGACCTCAGATGAAAATCTTTCCAGCCATGCCTGTGGATGACAGTAGGAAGAGGGGGTGGATTCTGGATGGTTGGACCATAGGCCAACTTAAAAAATCGTCAGTAGTGAATATTGAGTGTCCTAATTCCCAAAATCTGTTCACAGAAAAATAATTTTCTAGATATAGTGGTATAAGGAAGGATGTGAAAGGGAACTATTCTTCATTTAGGGATAGGTAAGTCTGTAGAGAGAATGGACATTTTCTGTGGCTTTTCTGTATTACTCATTTCAACTCAACAAAAGAAATATAGGGTACAGAGCTTCCTTATAGAATGCCTTGACAGTCATAACGTTAGCAGGTCAGCAGCGATAGATGGTCATAGCTACTAGTGCTGATAAACAGAAGGATCCGTAGTTCTCATACATCAATAAATACTTAAGTGCTTATCAAATGCCTGGCCTCCTGGAAGACAAAAAAGCCACAAGACAGATCCCTGTTCTCAAGAATCTTTAAACAGATGGCCTTTCAAGACCCCTCAATGATTCTCTGAGCCATGGTTTAAACCCCCATAGCCAGGTCATAGATAGACCATTTTAAAACTGTTAGATTCCTCCCCTTTTTATGCTTTTTGTTGGTAGTTACAAAAATTTTACTTTCCCTTTTTTCCCTCTAAATGGAGCAGTATTCTGGGTTGGAAAATGACTGTTATTAAAGTAGTCCTCTTCAGAAGCAAACGTGAGTTGTTATGTCTAAAGGTAAATTGCACATCTCTGGCAATTTTCCCTCCCTGTATGTAAACTGAGGCCAGCAGCCACGCTGCCCACCTCTGCTGAGGGGTCCAGTCCCTGAGGGTTAGGGTTGCTTGCCTTTCCCCATCGGATAAGACCTGCATGATCAGTGTGTGAGAACCTTTTCCTCACCTGCTTTCCTTGCTTTTTGTGTTTTTGAGAATGTAAACAGTTCATTTAAATGTTCCCATTTTCTTCAAAAAAAAAAGGAAACTTCAAACCCAAAATGTTTGTGGGAGCTAAGTCAGTGTTTAGCCAGAGCAAGTAAGGGACACCGAGGGGTCCCAGCGACCTTTCCTTTGTTCCTACTATCTCTTCCCTCTCCTCACGACCTCCCCTGTCTCCTGATCTGGCAGTTTGCCTAGACACCATTTTTCTTTCATTACAAAGTAGTGGCCCTCCAATCCTCCCTTGCTAATTTCCCTGTTGTTTCTGGGGGTCCTTCAAGTGTCCAGGTGTATATTATTCTTTAGGCTTGGCACAACTTAAGTTTGAATTTCCTGACTTCTCTGAAGAATCCTTGCTTTCTGTGCCTCTGCCCACACTGCCCTCCTCCCACCGACGAAAAAACGAAAGAAAGAAAGGAAAAAGAGACACATTAAAAGTGAGGGTCAGCCAGTTCAGATTTATAGTGAAAGTTGCTCCATGAATGTCAGTTATACTTACATTGCTGTTTTGGAGCATAGACCATTTCACCCTGTATGCCCTTGTCTGAAAAGTAAAGATAATTAAATCTCGTGTTATGATTTGAACTCAAAGCAGCAATGTAAAACAAAGCCAGACTGCCCAAGAAATAGGCTTTCTATGACTATACCTCCCCATAAAACATCAAGCATCTCCAGCTAGTTATGTCTTAGAGGACTTTTGTAAAATAATACTGCATTGTCTTTTACGTCTACCAGTTGTCTGTAATAGACGGGTAGGCAAGGAACACACGGGGTGGGACCAAAGCCATGGCTGAAGAGAGCATTTTCCATGATCCCAGACGGCCCTTCTGACAGGGCTTTGTATGGCAAGGGGCCTGAGCAGCAGAAGGGAACAGGGCTGTCTCCAACACCAAGCTGAGTCAGAGCCCACCAGTGCCATTCTGAGAACAGCGGTGCAGCTCTCCAGAATGTTGGACAGAGGGGGACTGCAGATCTCCAGCCACACAGCCAGAGGCTGCTGTCCGCCAGCAGCGGGAAATAACAGCCTCTTGTAGTGGAAGGGTCGTGACATTGGCATGAGCTGTCTCTCACAGCTGGGCCATCCTGGCACCCGGTCTCAGGCCTACGGAGGGACCCAGGCCAGCTGTACTGAAATACTCATTCTTTTCTCCTCTCTCACACTCCCTTGTCAACAAGCAAACAAACAAAAGGGATGATACTGTGGTTCAGGCAGTGAACAGAATCTTTCTTAGCTGAGGGAGAGAAATGGTTGCATTCATTTATAGCAGAATTCTGTACCTACACCTTATTTTTGTGTGAGGAGGGGAAAATTTAGTATTTTGTATTTTTATGGCTCCTAAGACACAGCTCCTCTTTCCTTGTGGGATCACACATTTTGAAGGGAGTCTTAGAAGAGTTTGTGTTTGTATTAGAGGGAGGAATTCCATCAGTGTTGATCAGACGTGGCTCTGAAAAATAGGATGATGTTCTATGCAGCGTTAAAAAAAGCTTTACATGCTACACTCCAACATGTCAATTATCATTTCATTTATTCAGCAAACCTGAGTTACGAATTTCCTCTGGTACAAGCGCTATCTCCTCCAAGGGATACAGCAATATATTTGCCCAACCCCTGCTCCCAGGAGCATGGCATCTGATAGAAAGGGTCAGGTGTCTAAGATATGGGGCTTTAACTGTCACATCTATTTGGTGGGAATTTACAATAAGACTGAAGGGCCTTAGACAGGGACCTTCAGTCAGTGTAGAAGAGATCAAAGGGAAGGTCATTGAGCAAGGTGAACAAGGTGTTCCCTGGCTGCTTTCTTCCCTGTTTTTTGAAGGTCATTATAGTTCTGTAGTGGAATCCAACACTTGTCTTCTGCTTGGCGTGATAGGCTTGAGTTTTCTTCTGTTTCCAATAGAATAGTGTACCTCGCATGCTTATTATGTATTAAATCACTACAGATGTGTCTTGGCCCAGTGAAAATAACTAATGTAGTGTTACAGTATGTTTTTTATGACTTTATACTGTCCTTCACACACGAGTCTCCCCCTCCAAAAGAAGGAGGATTTAAAATATATATATATGTATATAGTTTGTTTATAAACATCTGCCCAAAAGGATATGAAAATGTCATGGAACTTAGATTTATTGAACATCTGCTGTGTGCTGAGTATTGTGCTAGAAATTTAATCAATTTAGTATCCCTCTGAAGAGAGTGTTACTGTACGCATTGAACTGACAAGAACACTGAAGCCCAGCCTGGTTAAGTACCTTGCGCAAAGTTGCACAGCTAATGTCGAGGAGACAGGCAGAATCCAAGCCCAAACCTGGTCCATACTCCATAAGAAAAGGAACGATGCTAATGCCTCTGAATTGTTCCTATTTCGGATTCACTGACCTTCTCCTCATCTTGTGTTGTTTTGATTGGTATTAATCATTCCCCCCGTCATACAGTCTCACTGTTTTGCTGTGATGTGCACTTTTGTGGGTACAGGTAAGCCTTCATGGATGCAGCTAAGACGGATACACTTAAGGAAGAAAAGTATGTACCTTGTATAGTCCTAATTCAAAGGTATCTGGATTGCTTAAAATTCCTTGGGTAGATGGTCTGAAAGCAGAGATGAGGCCTTTTTACCTGTGGGGGCTTATTGACCTAGGAGCTCTTAAAGCTAATTTTGCGTAACTTCTTCGTTACTCAGAAGCAGAACTGTGCACTTGGCTGTCCCCATATTGCCTGCTCACAGAAACACTGTCTTCATCTGTCGTTGCAGCAGCCCTGAGGAGTAGACGCTTTCACAAAAGACCCAATGCCTACATAAAAATAAAAAATATGAAATTGTTTACAGCTTTTAAAAACTTTTTTCTTAACATTGAAATTCTCTGAAGATTTAAGACTATTAGCACCAACCCAAGAGTTGTCTCTTGGCTCCTTTTTCTCTTTTTTCTGAATGCAAATGAACTTCCTCTGCTGGTTTCTATTCATTTTACTGGTGATAATTGTTGTGTTGGTAGAATAAAGTTCTACCTTTAAAATGGAACTATCAGAACTTTTTTGCCAAAAATATTAGAATATCTGCTTATTTTAAAATGAGAATAACACAATGATAACATCTGCTTTTAAACTCTAGCTTGAAAATGTCTTGGTTTGTTGAAAATAATTTAGCTGTTTAATATAATTATTACACTGTGCATTTGCTATTACATTGGGTATAGCTATTAGGAATTGTGCAGAACAGACGTCTGACTTTAATGCCTTAAAACTACAAGCATTTTTTCCCTCACATTAAAAAAAAATTCTGGAAGAATGCAGTATGGGGCTGATAGAGTGGCTCCACGAAGTCCTCAGAGACCCAGAGTCTTTCTCTCTGTTGGCTCCACCCTCCCATCACTTAGCTTCTGACTGTGAGGTTGCTTCTTGGTCTAGGATAACTGCTAGAACTCCACCCGTGACATCTACATTGTGGGCTGGACCATGGAGGGAGAGCAGAAGTCCAAAATGATACACACTTCTTTCCCTTAAAGACCCTTCTTAGAAATCCCACACAACATGTCTGCGAATATCTCATGGCCGGAAGGTCATCATGTGGCCGCACCTAGCTGCAAGAGAGGTTAAGTGCCCCACTCTTACTAACGAAGAAGGGGGAGGAGAAATTAAAGCCAGATAAGTTTCTACCACATCAGGACATGTGACCTTAATTATGATTTAGGGTTCAGGTAGACAGAGCATGTTTTTGGAGGCCAGTTGGGTCTAGTTTTCAGGTCTAACTGCCTCTTACCTCAGTCAAGTTATTTAAATTTACAGCTTGACTAAGCTCTTGACTAGGCTCATCTATCCAGTCAGCATAAGCATACCTAGTCTGCATGGTTGTTGTGAAAGGGCGCGTGGAAAGGCCCTAGTACTTCACCTTGATGGGAACCTAGGTCATAAGGGATGTTCGCCCCACTCCTTTACCCTCTACTCAATCTACTTCTCTTCATGGGCACTCAGTACATAAACATTTTATGAATGAATTGATTTCACTGTATTAACAGGAACAAATACATAATTTGAAAAAAAAGTCTATAAGGTAAGAGAAGTTGTGACAGTAATCCATTGTCAGGAGCTATATTGTCTTGAGATGCTCATATGAGATGTCTTACATTTAAGAAGCCTGGCACATAGTAGAAATTGGAGAAGTGACCTTTTCCCCCCTCCTTGCCATTGAGACCTTCACCTCATGCTGCTCAACCCCAGAAGCTTCTGTCCCAGCCTTCGGCCCTCCCACAGCCGCCTTGTCGTCCTTCAGGCACAGAGGCTCACATTGAGGACTTAAATATTAAGAACTCAGTAATAGAGCTGAGCTATCAAGGGAATAAATCATTGTACTCTTGTTTCCATAGAAAAAAATGCTTATCAGTTGTAGGATAAGTCAATTATAATTGAATTTTGGGAAACAATCTGATTTTTTAGTTGGACTCTGCTTATATTCATCTTATTTTAAAAGGAATATCTTTTATGTCTTTTGAGAAAAAAATATTCTAAAAAAAATCTGTTGTGCTAATGATTATCATTATTTTGTGTTAATTTCCCTCTTGATATTAACTGATAATTGTATCAACACTTTGGTTGAATTGTATTAAATTTTCCCTGGAAGAATAATGTACTATTTATTTTTATTTATTTTTTTTCTTTGTTATGCAGTTAGTGAGGCAAGACAGCTGATCTCCATTAAAATTAAGCTGCTGGGTTTAAGAAGTGTTTTTGGGAGTGGTGGTGGTTGTATTTTATTTTGCGGATGGTTTTTCTTCTTTTTAAAAAATCATTAGGCCCTTGAAGGACATTCTCAATCTAATTGAAGCAAAGATAAAAGGCAATGATAGAAGATGACATTTTAGTTTGCTCAGCAAACTGACCCTCATAATACTTTGTATCGTACAACAAAGGATGACAGACACGTGACCATCCAGGAGGGTCAGAACAATAGAAAGTGGGAAGTCTGGCTCTATGCGTGTGTCAGCCCTACAGCGGGCAGTGGGTCTTCTCAAAACACCACTACATGGCTCAGGATGTAGTGACCTTATCCTGCAGCTCGTTGCCTAGACTACTGCCACTCAAAGCCCAGACACGCTGGCCTCGGTCGTCGGAGCCAGAGAGAGGCAAAGACTCCAGTGAGAATGAGGGAGTTCACAGCACCCCAGGGCTCTGCCAGGCACCTGCCTACTGGTCACTGAAGAAAGGCAGGAGTCTGGCATCAAGGAAGTGACATGGCCTTGGCCAAGCAACTTCTTAATTGGGTACTTAATGAGTGGGGAAATCCTGCTGATCATCACAGCTCTAGACACATTTAAAGGGCATGCTCCTGATTTTGTACTTGGAGAGGTAAACAAGAAGCCCTTGATTGACTCTGTGTCTGACGTCCCTTGCAGACCTCCTCTGATGAGATCCAGTGGGCACCTTACCAGGGGTCTGGGAAGTATCCTGTGCCCAGGACTACTTGGGGATGAGCACCACCCTGGTGGCTGTAAGATATAGTCTTGGGCTGCCTTTTTGAAGTGTGAAGTTAGTCAGGGTATCTTCTCTTTCCTCCAGAAAGCAGTCAAAAGCTGAGAACCACTAAATTCAATCCCTGTGATGTCCAGTGCCTCCAAGGACCCTATATAAAGCATATGAAGCTGAACATGGCCCCTTAAAAGCAGTACTATTTCTACCATCTCCATCCATGCCCCTTGCACATGGGGATTACCAAGAAGCCATGCCTCTTCCATGCTTACTGCTGTCTCTGGTAGCCAATGAGACGCAGACCTGGGCTTAATCTTCATCAGGATCAGAGAAAATGTGTTCTAAAATTGTAGATGATCGTTTTGGGTAGTTCAAGTTTGCCTGATGCCATTCACATGCCAGTGTTGCTCAGAATTCTGAACAGAAAGATAGAGCAGTTATTCAAAAACTGTAATTAATTCATTAATCATTACTAACATGGGTGAAGAATATACAGGATTAATTCTTTAGGCCAGGACAGCATTTTAACTGTTTGGGGGAATAGTGAAATAGCTTTAAAGTTACAGATTTCTTGATGGATTCCAAGTAACAGAAGAAATCAGTCCCCTATCAGGTCTTCCCTCTAGCTCCCTTCTCAGCCAGCTGTCATTCTGTAGTTGCTGAAAGTTAGCTTTGAATTCCCTCAGCTCCCTGACTCTGATCAGTGATTGAATGCAGATTATAGTGCTTGCAGACCTGGGCTTGGAACGGAAGGAGACTCTGAGAACCCTTCAGTTTTTTACTCATTTTTGTGTTTGCCTTAGAAGATTTAGGGCTCCTTCAGTCTTTGTCAAAAGGACCCCAAAATCTTTGTTGTACTTCAATGCACATAGAGTAAGAAACTCCAGAAGGAAAGCAGAGAAGGGAGCAATCAGTGAAAGCAAAGTAAATGTGCTTAGAGTTGTCTTATGACTTCTAAGTCATGGCTCTTGCTAATATTTCCCAATACCCAAAGTTCACCATTTTTTAGTTAAATTGGGGCTACTAAATCTTGATAACTGGCAGGTGGTGTTTTGGCGTAGCTTGTTTAAACCATTGTTCATCCAGAAGTGATCGTTTTTACACGGCACCTCATGGAATGGGGAATTTTTCACCGGTACCAGTGGTAAGAGTTCTAGCTGAAGGACTTGCATTTTCCTGTCCTAATAGTAGGATCACAGAGGGTACAAAATAGTGCAAATTAGACTTGCAAAGCCCTGGTGAAGTCTGGGATGCATGTGTGCTCGCCCTGAGTGGATGGAGCTGCTCCTTCTGCACAGGGTGCTTGTTACAGGACGCTGGGAAGGGCAGTGTTTGTTTGGGAAGGAATTGTTGTTTTGTAAGTTTTGCTTCACAGTGATTCTCCTATAAAGTTTTTCTGAATTTTTTCTTAGAAATCTTAGGAGTATGCTGGGCTCACGTGAGAGGTGACAAGAATAGGTTGAGCAGTTATTCATCCTGACCAAACAAGCATTGAATTGGAATTCATTTTCTGTTAGATTGGGTAGGAGTGTAATAGTATTTTGGTAGAAGGAGTATAATCAGAGAACTCTACTCAGGGTAGAGAGACTGATGTCATATTCAATTTCAGGTATTTACAACCTTCTCAGGTAATGAAGGTGAGACCACAGGTTTTGATCTTCTGGAGGGAAGAGAAGCCAAATATTTTGTGGTTCACATGCACCATCTCATGTCTCCATCTCAATAATTTCTGGTGAGGAACTTCATGAAAGAGAGGCTGCATTTTTTCCAGGCTGATATCTATAACCAGTTTGAGCTCTATAGGCTTCATGCATAGCCTTGGATGGAGACCTTGGGCTGATGAAGACATTAAAGTAAGCTTAATTTCTTGACCACCTAGTGGAAGTCTTTAACTTTCAGTCATTCCAAATGCTCACTTCTCTTCTTTGATAATTGAGAAGGCTTTAAGATGACCAGATTTGCAAAAGTACATCTATTATCAGATTTAATAATGGCTGTTCTGCCATTTGTTGTGTTTACCTGTTACTTGATTATTTTTGTATTCTTAGAAAGTCTGCTAGGAGAAAAGCAGAATGTGGCTGGGCTATACAGCTCTTGTGTGAAGCCAGCCAAGGCAGCGCTTCTCCAGTGCTGTCCCTGGCCCCATGCAGAGCAGCCGCTCGCTCCACTGTCCACAGTGTGCTGTCCAGACTGCTGTTTAGATCCTTCTCACATTGTAATTCATTCACCTGTAATTCATTCACTTTTCATTCATTCAGCTTCCTCACCATGGCACTAGCTCCTTTGGAGCAGTAACTATGTCCCATTCCTCTTTGTACCCCCAGCATCTGGTATCTAAGCACTCCAGAAACATTTACCATACAGTGCATTGCAGAATGGCAGGGCACTGTGGTTTTTCCTGGCACCTTCCTATCTCAGGATTCACTTCCCTTGCTGCTGAGAGTCCTGGGCTTTGACACTGATGGAGCTCTGGCACTGGGTGTGAGTACTTCCCAGACACTGCTCTCCGTTGGCCCCCTGAAGTGCCGCAACCTGGAAGGGAGTTCCACTGTGGCAAGTGTTCTCAGAATCTTGTTACAAATTATTGTGAACTTTTGGAAAGAAACAGATCTTTCTACTTCTCTTGAATCAGATTCTACCAGGTTCCAAGCAGTAGCTGAAAGGAATTCAGAGCTTGAAGCTTGTGTTTCTGATGGGAATATTTGTATTGGAGACCTCTCCCTCCCTTTTTGTCTCTTGGTCTCTTAGAGCACAAAGTTTTTTTAGAACGAAGAAGTGATATATCATCATCCCAGTTTTTTCCTTCCCCAGCTGAGTCACTGATTATACTTTTAAAAAAAGAAAAACTCCAAGAAATTCATAGGAAAACTTTAAAGGGAGGGTTACTATGAAGAAAATCTTTGGGGAGGATATTTTGTCTCCTAAAAGTTACTGCAAGCATCAAGAGAGTAGATTTCTTGCCCAATTTCTTGCGTAGTTTATAGTGCATCATTTAATGGTCACCAAATCACATTCAGATATTTCTGACTTTAAGCCCTTCTGATTGGAATTAAAAATTGTTTTAACTAAACTTATGAGGTAGATGATAAATGCTGTCCTGAGTTAGTTAAATCAAGTCGTCATCCTCTCTTTACTTAACAGACTGGATTATCTGCTCTGTTTGTGGCATTCTGCTAGGCCCTTTGAGCTCAGGACTTTAAGATTTGTTGGGTGAGAGAACAAAGACACATGATGAGTTTAAATCATTCTTCAAGGCAGTAGCAGGAGGATGTCCGGTGATAGTGGAAGGCGGAGTGTTAGGTGAGGAATGTCGACAGTGTGGCATTGGGGTCTCCGGAGGGGTGGCCATGAGCACCACTTAGGGAAACCTGCTGGCTCGGTGGCAGTGAGGACATAGCTTTGAAGAAAGAATTGACAACATTAAGCAAAACAATATGTAGTTTTCTGTGGAAAGGAATCCTTAGCATAAGGTTAAAAAATATTATTGGATGTCTTGACCTGACTCTTAAGAAATATTCTGTGTTTAATTTCCTAGTGGCATTTTTTTGGCTTTGTGGTTTAGCCTTGTTTAAAGTATCTGAATTTGCAGGAGACTGGTTCCTTATTTCTCCAAGTATCTACCCGTGTGGTGTGAAGCAGATGTGATAGTGAAGACAAGCAGGGTTCCTAAGGGGAAGATAAACTCTGGGCGTGCTCTTCCACGCCGGCATGGACTGAAAGAAATTTGACTACGTTGAGAAGTGAGACTACCACGTTAGTGGTTGTCTAATAGGCAAAAAAGGCATGTTTGGGGCCGGCCCTGTGGCTTAGCAGTTAAGTGCACGCGCTCCACTACTGGCGGCCTGGGTTCGGACCCCGGGCGCGCACCGACGCACCGCTTCTCCGGTCATGCTGAGGCCGCGTCCCACATACAGCAACTAGAAGGTTGTGCAGCTATGACACGCAACTATCTACCGGGGCTTTGGGGAAAAAAAGGAGGAGGATTGGCAATAGATGTTAGCTCAGAGCCGGTCTTCCTCAGCAAAAAGAGGAGGATTAGCATGGATGTTAGCTCAGGGCTGATCTTCCTCACAAAAAAACAACAAAAAAAGGCATGTTCACCAGCCTTTGAGAACTGAGGTTTAGCTACCCTGCATTTGGAGTACTGAGAATCTCAAAGAGTGGCTTGTATTAAAATGGGTTTGCAGGCTGCTGAAGAACACCTAGAGATGCCAGTGACAAGCCTTTGTTCATCTGAGGCCAGTCTTTTTTCAATGTGGTGATGTTATAAATGGGAGCAGTGTGAGTTATGATTCTGTTGATTGTAATTAGAAAAAAGAGCAACCTTTGAGAAAAATTCTAAGAGAAAACCTAAGAAATGGAGATGTTCTTATTCTCAAAAAACTAAAATGTGAATTCATTTTTGGTGATAGTGAGGGAAAGAGAAAAAGTGAAGGAAGAGGGGAGCTTTTGTGTATAGTATCTCTAGCATTACACAAATCCTCTTTAATGAATAAATGGAACCTTAATAAAGAAAACTACTGGCTGCATTATCAGTTGCAAATTGATTTGCTCTAGGCTAATTCTAATATAGTTTGGCTATGTGAGGCATACCTCTTAAGAAAACAAAATCGGGTTACCTGAAAATGGACTCTTACTTTCAAGGTGAAAAAAGCACTAATGACATAGCACAGTTTTATCCTGAAATTTTTACTTGCTCCTCAAGTAAAATGGGCTTTTCTATTGTATCTCTAAAACTGAGCTACAATTTCTATCTTTAAATAGAGACTGTGCAAACCTTCCACACCCAAATGAAGCTGGAATGGGAGTAAGCAGAGGAAGGTCGATGCCTTTTTACTTCTTTTTGGTGGGATAAGATATCGAGTGGGCGGAATCCATCTCTAATAACCAGTGGTCCTTAACCTTTGAGAATGTGATGCAGGCCAACAACCCTCATCTCAGAGAGATGCAAATACACCAAGTTTCACGTATAGTTATGGGGTTTGCACACCCCTGAAGCTCATCCATGGAGTCTCAGTTAAAAGTACTTGCTGCAGGGGGCCGGCCCGGTGGTGCAAGTGGTTAAGTGCACACGCTCGCTGCGGCGGCCCGGGGTTTGCCGGTTTGGATCCCGGGCGCGCACCGACGCACCGCTTGTCGAGCCATGCTGTGGTGGCGTCCCATATAAAGTGGAAGAAGATGGGCATGGATGTTAGCCCAGGGCCAGTCTTCCTCAGCAAAATAAAAGAAGAGGATTGGCAGATGTTAGCTCAGGGCTGATCTTCCTCACACACACACAAAAAGTACTTGCTGCAAACTCAATAGGTGCCTTTTTTAAATAAAACAATTGGTTGCATCATCTCTCTGATGAATGATTACCTTACTGTTGTATTTTCTAATTTTGATAGCTATTTAAATTCCTGTGAAACACCTTGAAATTTTCCCTCGAACTAGATTGACCAATCTGGGACCCTGCTTGGCCCAGGAGATGAGAATAACTTCCTGGTTCTACCTTGTGACTTGCCAGACCAGCATATCATCATCTTTATCATCATCATCATCATCACCACTACCACCACCATCGTTTTTACTGTCCTCATCCAAGTAGTGTTTGCTGAGTGTGCAAGATGCCAGAGAATGAGCTGGAGGGAATATATAGGAAAGAAGAAACATGTAGAAGTATTAACCTTCACAGGAAGAAGGCACAGTCTCCCCTTGGGAGAAGAGACAGTGACACATAGTGTTTGTGAGTATGTATTGCAGATCATGAAAGCAGGTGAATAAGATGCTGATGCTGACTTATTAACTAGCTGTAATGTATTTAGCTTGGAGCAACTTTTGTTTTTTGATTGGATGAAAAACAAGCTGAAACTCAGTGATGATAAATATAAGAGATCAAAATAGAATCCATGAAAATACAGTAACCAATTTAAAAGATGTTTAAGTCTTTTTTGAGTCAGGGATCACGGTGGACCACAAGATGCTATAAGTTGGTAATATAATGCTATTTGTTTCAGATGATAGTGATGATTTATGAATGTGAAAAAATCTAGAAAATACTCACAAAAGAAGTAATTATCAGATTATAGTCATTTGATTTTTATGTGTAGTCATCTGATTCTATATGGAAAGTGTTTAAGTAGGCCAGTTCCTTTTAGTAGGAAATCACTTCTTCCCTACTTGCTGAGCCCAAAGCTCTCTGGCTTACCTCAAGCTGGGGGACCTCTTTCTTCGTGGATGACTGGCATGGCTGAAAGGAGAATTCCTTGTCTCCATGGTCTCCATGTGGTAGCAGAAGAGCATTCTCTTGGCTAGTGACTGCTGTGATTGGGAGGTCCCCATATAGCTCAAGTGTTTCTGGGATCCTCCTGAATTTGAGGTTTAAACTGGTGGAGACATGATAACATTGGATTTGGCTTCCCAGGCAAAGTCACCAAAGATTCTATGTATAGTAGAGCTGAAATGCCACCTTTGCCTATAGCATATATTTCAGTTACATATGGATTATAAAGACGTGTGAGGTGTCCTGGACACTACCCCACCATTTGTGATGCATTTTTTTTCTGTAGAAAAATTAGTTCCCAATTCCAAATAGATGACTTTTTTCTGACCGTTTGGGATGCATCTGTCCATATATCAGGTGGAGGCCATATGCACTTGGCAGGAGTTAGACTTTTCTCACTTTTCCATATCCCTTCTCAGCAGAGCTAGTGCAGGACACCGTGTGCTACCAAGTCCCATCAAGTCTTCCTTCTTAAGGCCCCTCATAGCTCTCCTTTCCTTCACTTCCCTTCCACTAGTTCACCATACGTTAGCCATAAATGAATCTAAATTATTAATGCTATGCTTTGCTCACAGTCCTTGCTTATAAATTTCTCATCTCTACTGACACGTCTTCTTGAGATAACTTCAGGGGCCTCCTGACCAGTCTGCTTTTTCTAGCCTCTGCTGCATATGCCCTAGCCCCCGATGCAAAACCTTCAGCATCTTTTCATTGCTGGTAGGATAGAGTTCCAACTCCTGGCCCCGAAGTTCTCCATGCCAGACCCCATGCCCTGAGCTCCCTGCTGCTCCAGCAAGTCAGCCTGGCTCTGGGCACAGCTGTGTGCCTCCCCACCTCTGCTCCTTTACTTAGTCTCCTGCAAGCTTCCCCATCCTCCTGAGCCTTGACAGTCATCTCCCGTCCCCTAGCTTTTCGGTTAGAAGCACTCACTGGGCTCTCCATACCTGCAGGGGTAGTAGGACCATCTCTCCAGCTGGAGGGTGAGTCCCTGCAGCTCAGGGACTGTGTCTCAATCTGCTTGGTTCCCCAGCATTCCCCACACAATATGAGATAGTGCTCTGTGATTGTTGGCTGCTGCTAATGAGGATATTCTTGGAATAAGTTTAAATGACAACAATAATATCACGTCGGCTGTTGGGAGGACTTTTCTGGACGCTGGAGATGATTAGCACTGGTGCAGCTGCTAACAGAGGCACAAGGTGACTGTCACCATCCCTGGATTTCTCCTGGGACTGACCACTAGTCACCTCCTCTCCTGGTTGACTGGGTCATGGCCTCGTCCAGAGGGAGGCCTCTGGACCTAATAATGGTCACTGAAGATTTTGTATTTTCCTGGTTTATGAAACCATAAAATGTGTTTGAACTTGAGCTTTCTTTTTAAGGAAGCCCTTGGCGAAGGGAAAAGCAGCATCACTTAATTATTACAGGCTCATCTTTTTAAAAAAAATAACGTAACTTTTAGTTCTGAAATTGGGTAATTACCGGGATGCCAGTTGGTTGATACTGGATTTGTGCTCCATATAATATGTTTCTGCTGGCTTGTTTTTCTTGTAATGCAGTTTTTACAGAGACTTGTCTCCCATTTTCCGTCTCCCTAGTAAACTGTCTGGAGACAGTGTAGCATATTTCAAACAGCTGAGCTGCTTGCGTTCTGTCTTCTCTGGATAGACTCCTCTAAATTCTTTGGAGCCTTCTCTTTGGGAACTTGAAAAAGGGACTCATGCAGCTATAAAAAGAAGCTAGAGATCATCCAGCTATAAAACTGCATCTTAGCATTAGCTTCTGTTTTGTCTACCATTCATTTTCTATTCATCCTTTTCTAAAGTTTGTCCAGCAATTTAAACCTGGTAATTTTAGTTCTGTGGTTTCTATTGGCTCTCAAACCCTTACCCAGTGGTTAAAAATATAAATTGCAAACCCATCTTGGTGGGTGTGTGAGCGGCAGAGGCTGAGGATTCACTGCACTGCTGGCATCTGAACATTCTGAGCTCGGTTGCTGTGCTTACCAGGACTGTGTGCCTGTGCATGTGTGTGCTTGTGTGTACCTGTGTGCATATACATGCACACGTTTGTGTGTGTGTGGCGGAGGGTTAGCAGGGGGCAGACTACAGCATTTGACAGTTTAGAGCTTTTTAAAAGAGGCATATATCTTTCCATGATCTATTCCACACTGAAATGTGCATGGCCTTTGAGGGTTGGAGTCACTGTCACTTGCTAGCTGTGCATCTTTAGTCAAGTAACATTATCTTGCTCAACCTCAATATCTTCCTCTGTAAAACTGAGCATAGTGATTCCTGCTAAAAGTGAAGGAAGAAAAACAGAAAAATGTAAAGCAGTAGCAAAGCGTGTGGCACAGAAGCACTCAGCAACTGTAAATTCCCTTCACCTTTGAGTTGCCTAAAGGGCAAGAGGCTATTGGGAAGAGAAGGAGAAGGTCTGAATATGTGTGCATATCAATTCTGTGCTGGGCACCATGCTGAGCCCTGAGTGGGCCTTCTGGGCAGCATAATGGTACTTGCAGCGTCAAAGAATTACATCTAAACCTCCCTTTGAATGTGAATTAACTAGAGAGGAGCGTGCCATTTCAGAGCGAATGTAATTCTCTCTTGGATGGCTCTCCTAAGACCAGTGGTGAGGCCTGGCTAAGCTGGAAGAACGTACCTGAGGCTCTTGGGCAAATGTGTGCAACTCTTTTACTTTGTCCACTTTGGTTCCTGTAAGTGGATGTGATGAGGCATTTGACAACACGTGAGTTTTAATACCCTCTACTCACTGGGCCAAACACCTGAGACAGCATGGCAGGCAGCAGGTGCCAGCCTGAGCCCATGTCCTCACCAGCCTCGCTGCTGGGCTCTGCCCTTGGATGGCCCACCTCCCACATGGCCTCACTTCATCTCAACACTCATCCAAATCAAACCTTGATACATGTTCCTGCCCAGGAGCTCTCTTACTCATATTGTTCTTTTAGAGTACTTTACCTATACTGTAAGACTGTGAGTTAAAGCTCTTATTTTAAGGTTTATTAACTAACCAGAGTGGGCTAGTTGCTATCAATAAACTAGGTGCTTCTGTAATATTATCATTAAATCATATAAATATATATAATTTAAGGTTTCAAAGTGTTACCTTTGTATGATCTTATATTTTTCTAAAACAACTCTGTGAAATAGGTAGAGGAAATATCATTTGCCTACGTTTGCAGATGACAGTGTGAGGTGCAGCAAGGATGGCCAACTGACTTAAGGATACCCAGCTCCTGGGGGCAGAGCTGGAACTGGTCTCCTGATCTTCATGTATTTGGTAAATGCCTTTCCTTGCTGAGCCCTCTGGGAAGGACGTGGCCCAGGCACCACCTTTCAGATGCTTAGAATCTAGTTAGTAGTTCTAGAAAACATAGGATTGGGAGCCTAAAGAAGTTGCAAAAATAATAAATTTCATTAGAGTTCCAAAATGAAAGAAAGTAGTTTGGCCCTTAAGATATTTAGGGAGACATATTTTTCTTACCACTTTCAACTGAGAAACTAGATTTGAAGAGACATTGTTATTTTCCCAAAGATACGCAGAGTAAGAGGCCAGATGGGTTGACCATTGGCGTGGTTTTCATTCATTTATTTACTTAATAAGTAGTTTTTGGGTGCACACCATGTGCCAAGGACTACTTGTGTTCTTGTGTAGGGTGCCATCTCTGCTGTCACAGAAGTCCTCGAGCAGATCACACCCTGAGGCAGGGTACTGCTACCTCATGGCCTTGCTGGCATAGTTTTGTCATTGTTTTCTTGCTTTGCCTTTGGCTTTCTTTGGGGATTCCTCTCAGTTCTACAGTTCTGGTGTGTCGCTAGGCTTAACAAATGTTATGCTCAGAGTGAAGAGAGTTGAACTTACAGCCACTTTATGCCATTCTTTGACAGCTGGGAGTCCTTTTTGACACCTGCTTCTTCCTCTCCCCCCGAGTCCTGTCATTGTCCTTCCTGTGTATTCCCACAACTTGCCCGCTCTACCCATGGCTCATGGCTTCATCTCCTCTTCCCTCGAGCACTGCTACAGGCTGCTAACCCAGCTCCCTGTCCTCCTCTAACCTATTTCCCAAAGGGCCCATTTTCCATAGAGCTCAGTTGACCTGAAGCCCAAACTAGATCATATAGCCCCACACTCTTCAGTAGCTCTCCCACCCATAGGATCTGGAGGATGCATCCACTTTTAGCTTCTTCGTCATAATGCTCTGACCACATCACATTGCTTAGAGTTGCCCCAGACACACCATGTTCTTTGTCATCTCTAAGCCTTTGTTTCATGGCAGTCTCTCTCCTTTGGAATCCTGTCCCCTTCTCCCCCTGCCTCTTTCATCTGGCCAATTATTACTTATTCAACATTCAGATTCGTGGTCACCTCCTCCAGGAAGCCTTCTCCCAGCTCTCTCTTGCTCCCACTGGCTAGGTACTTCCTATCCTCTTCTGTTGTGGGTGGTAATATCTGTATTACAGTCCTTGCCAACTGGTTTATAACTATCAGTTTATGCCCTCCCCCGCCTCCAGCAACTCCAGGCTTCTCTGAGAATGGGAACTTATCCATCTTGTTCTCATCAGTGGGCTAGCACTGTGCCTGGTACTCATGAAGCTTTAATAAATGCATGGATCATTGGGTGCCTAGGTGAAGGGATGGCTGCAAAAGTGATTTCTCCTCATACCCATTCTTTGTTAACTCTAGACCAACGGTTACATATCTCCATTTCTTTTAATTCTGTTCAATTTAGATTAAATTTAAGTTAAGAGTATATAGTGGGGAAGAAAGTAAAGAACACGTCTGAGGATAATACTACAGCAAGTGCCTTAGCATCTGTCTCCTGATTCGTTATATAACCAGGATAAACCATAATTGTTTGTTGAAATCCCTCAGAGCTTTCCGTTCAAATGAAATGATTAACTTCTGCTGTAAACTTACTCTTGTCCAGGCTTCAGGCTTGGTGCTGGGCCTGATGGCACTCAAGCTTTCCTGCCCACGTGGGCATTTAGGTTGTCTTTATCCTTTGGTTTTACTGTCTGATGAAATATTAGGTAACGAGGACAGAGCTTATCTCACACACGTCTGAGCTGACAAATATGGCAGCCTTTCAGTGAAAAGGCCAATGCAGACGAGGCCCCTTCCCTGGCTGGAATAAGAATGAGCCTTATGCTTGTCTGGCCTCGTCGCCGATGGTCAGATGCACTCGACGTGATTTCCATAGCACCCAGACAGCCTGAGTACCTAATATCTACCTGTCTAGTCAATACATCAGCTTTACTGGAGAGAGAGCAGGAGTTTGTCATGGGGGCTCATTTCTAATGCATCAGGAACAAATCTGTTACTAGCTCTCTTTATTCTGGCATAAATGCTGTAAGCTGCATTAATTTATTATCTTCGGTGGTAAATAACAGTGCCTTCTGGGTTTTGTTTTTAAAAGGGGTCTTTTCTAAGCCTTTAATGTCGAGGTGAAGAAAGGAGAGAAGAAACAGATTATGCCTGACTATGGGGATCAGCAGCTTGCTCCAGGTGAAGGGTGTCCACACTTACTGATGCACTAATGAGCACAAAGGGTCATTTTGATGATTAGTAATTTTGACAACATAACTTCTGCCCCAGATTTGATTAAGCCTCTGTACAGACTTCCTCTTCCAGGAGATTATTTTTCGAAAGCACATTTGATTTCCCTCCTCCTTTGAAGCCTGTTAGGAAAATTGAAACATTTAAATTTTTTTTTATAATTTTATTTATTTATTTATTTTTCCCCCAAAGCCCCAGTAGATAGTTGTATGTCATAGCTGCACATCCTTCTAGTTGCTGTATGTGGGACGCCGCCTCAGCATGGCCAGAGAAGCAGTTCCTCGGTGCGCGCCTGGGATCCAAACCCGGGCTGGCAGCAGCAGAGCGTGCGCACTTAACCGCTAGGCCACGGGGCAGGCCCTAAAACATTTAATTTTAGTGATGAATTTTACTGATGCAGACAACTGCTCTCTCAGATTCTCTCCACATGCAAGCACAATTGCTACATCAACCAAAATATCTGTTACTTAACATAGACTGGTGTTAAGTTATGTGGAGATTGCCGATTCCCAGTAATACATAAGAGAGTAATAAGTCCTGTGTTGGAAGAAAAATATCTCAACATTGAATCAAGTCAGGGGGACAAATCAAATAGAGGAACTGAAAGTTAACTACTATCTGGAAACTTACTTCCTCCCATGAGCTTGTCCACCAAACCATCAGATTTCTCCTGCTTGTTCCCTTAAAGAAGCTGATCAAAAATATTTCGTAATGTACAAGCTAGCTAATACCTGAATAGCTGATGAGTTGAAGTGAATGAAAATTGAAAGTGTGGTAAACTCCTTGAGGCTAAAATTATTGTCATCTAGGAGCTGAAAAAAGTACCTGGTAAAGAATAGAAGCGGAGATTGATTCTGAGTCACAGTTAGCATTTTGTCTTCTTTCTCCTTCAGGCCAAGTGAAGTCAGATGATGACAGCGGTTGTCCCGTTGTAAGGGAAGCCTCAGAGCCCTGAAATACACACATGTACAGTCTCTCCCCTTCTCTCTCCTTTTTCTCCTTCCCTACCTAGATACTCATTTCTTGTAGTAGTATCTCATTTCTTGTGGGTTTGTTTGACCTCTATTATTATTAAAGAAAGAGGATCACTTGAGCTCAGGCAAAACAGACAATGCAAAGTAAGAAGAGTGGAAATAAGAACATCAGCTAAAGAGAGTTATTTTTCACACCTAGAACCTAGAGAAAGTGCTTTTATATTTCATTTCAGTGTTCTAAAATCTAAAGATTTCAACTAGGAAGTTTGCAGATAAGAAAAGGTTTACTTTCTCAAAAAGTTCTCAGTCGTACATTACACGTTTGTCTGCAGGAGGTGGAAGCCAGGGCAGGGAGTTTGTCGATTTATCTCCTATGGCTTAAATAGATGGTTGCCTTCTATATCCTTCAGATATAACTGAATGAAAAACTATGTAAAAGGTACAGTCTCGGGCCGGCCCCGTGGCTTAGCGGTTAAGTGTGTGCGCTCTGCTACTGGCGTCCAGGGTTCGGATCCCAAACATGCACTGACACACCACTTGTCTGGCCATGCTGAGGCGGCGTCCCACATACAGCAACTAGAAGGATGTGCAACTATGACATACAACTATCTACTGGGGCTTTGGGGAGAAAAAGGGGGAAAAAAAAAGGAGGAGGATTGGCAATAGATGTTAGCTCAGGGCTGGTCTTCCTCACAAAAAAAAAAAAGATACAGTCTCATGAAAATATTATGAACTGAGGTAGAGTAATTACTAAAGATAAACTGGCCAGTTGCTTTATAAAATACAAGTAGGAGAATTAAAAGTAGAAAGCTACTTTTTTCCCCCCATGCATCATTTATCATTACCTCCTCTAGCATCTAAATGCCTTCCTAACCTTAGTTTTCCTGTGACATTCATGCTAGTTTTGAAATGATATAAAGAGGAACTTAATTCCCTCAGCCAAAGTAACATGCAGGGGGAAGAATAAGGGGAGGCCACAGTGTGATCAGAAGTAGGGTTTTCTTTCGATCATTGTTATTTTGACTCAATATTCTTTTTTAAAAATAATTTTAATTCATATGGCTATAAGTTCTAGATTCTCCATTGCAAATGAAATTTGATGAGTCAAAATGGAAATTAGGGAGGAAACTCAAAATACAGAACGGTCTACATATTTAGCATTGTCAATGGAATTCTTGAAGAAATTAGACCTTCATATGAAATGAGCAGAAATGAGAGACGTTAGAGAGAGAAGCAATTGATTCAGTCACAATATTAATTCAAAATAGTGGACTTCTAAAAAAAATAACTAAAACTACTACATCAGAAAGAGGCATTAGTTAGGAAAGTAGTGGAAGGCTGTCTTGTGTTAACAAAGGCTTCCCCAAAGCTCTGTTCTCAAACAGCGTTGGTTTCTTTTTGGTCTCATCGGAAATCAGAGTGCATGTGACAAGATTGTGATTATACTAGGGTCCCTTTCAGGAAATTGTTTCCCATCATATAGTTTTTTCTGAATGGGTCAGTTGAAGATACTGTACACTTTCTGATTCTATATTTATCTTCAGCACACCTGCACACTCATACACACGTGTGTGCACTCACAAATGCACGCTAAAATACTCAAGGATCTAACTTTCAGACAAGTCCATCTTGAAACAGTCTGGATGCCTAAAAAATTAGAGTGGACCTGTTTGTGAATCTGTTCCTGTAACATTACACTACACCTACTTAAAAAGAAAAAGGGATTGCAAGTCCAGAGTCATGGGAATGAAAGACCTAGAGAAATCAGATTGCCTAGGAAGCTGAAAATATCAAAACGTTATGTGTATATTCACTTTCTTCCTGGTGATTTTCACCCTTGAAATGCCACCACTTCCCGAGTCAGCAGTTCGCAAACTCTAGTGTGTATTAGAATCTCCTGGAGGTCTCCATAAAACCCAGATTTTTAGCCCCACACCCACAGTTTCTGATTCAGTAGATCTGAAGTGGGCCTGAAAATGTGCATTTCTAACAAGTTCCCAGGTGGTGCTGATGCTGCTGGTCCAGAGAACTTTGAGAACCACTGCCCTAGGCATCACACTTCAGAATATTAGGTGGTCTCATGCTCATACATTTTGCAAATATTTATTGAATGCTTACAAGGTGGCAGGCACTGTGCTAGATGCAGGGAATATGAGAAACACACTGTCCTGGCCTTTATTGAGAGCCGCCAACCGCTCAGCATCCTTCACAGAAAAACCCATGTTCACCCTAAGCCCACCTGCAGGGATAAGTTGAGGACCTGCTAATTCCTGGGTCCATACTTAGTTTAATGAGGTGGAATGTTTCAAGACACAGAAGGGTAAACAATTCCAGTTACTTTTGCCTGTGCTTATAAGACCTCTTTCCTACCTCTAGTAGACATGTCATACTAGGTTTTGCAGAGTAGCCTTTCTCTTGGATAGCTGGATCTTTGTACAGATTTGTAGGTTCTAGGGCCAGTGCCCAGGCCAGGTACGTAGTGGGGTTATTTTTCTCCAGTATTTAAGAACTGTTGTTTATGATCGAGCCTTTACTCATTCCTGATCCTGTTTATTCATATCAAATCCTTTGTCTATTTCTTTAGCTTTGTGGTGTCTACAAAAAACGGGATCATTTTCAGCCTTAAAAATTTAGTCCCAAAATAAATTTAAATAATAATAGCTGATCTTGGGTCTCTTTCACGTAAATTGGATCCCTCCATTGGATGGATCGTGGAACACCTCACATCTGGAATCCAGAAAGCTTTTTTACAGGGGTTGCATCGTTTTCTAGGTTCCTGAGGAGAACGTGATCTGACATCATTCATCTATGAAATAATATTCTTACAAGAATAATTTCCTTTCCTTTCAGCCCAGTGAAACTTTGAGAAGGTTTATGAAAATACCATGAAAAGATAGACTCATTCTTGATTGAGGTTGAAACCCCTGGTGACATTTACACTAGAAGTGGTGTCACTGTGTTTGGGGATGCACCTGTGCCTTCTCTCTCACCCTGGCAGATGCTTCCTTTTTCTTCTCCTTTTGAATATCATTTTAAGCTTCTCTATTCTGAATGAACCAATTGGAGCTAAACATTTTTACACAGGTATTTTATAGATAAAATAATAATTTTTGGAGGCTGGGAAACAAGTCTATATATTGATTTTTCCACTTTCTGAAAATGTTTGGATTATTATCCTTTATTTTTTGAGTAGAATATTAAAAATAGATTCACAAGTGGGGCTTCAATAAAGAATATATTGTCAAATATATCATTAAAATGATGCATTATTTTTAAGATTTCAGTTTCCTCCCTTCCCTGAGAAGTTTTTTTTATAAAAGTATAACATATCTGTTGTTACCTTACCAAGTGAAGGAACAAAAGGCACATTTTCTCCCCAAGGTTTGGTTTGCAGCAGACTCACCTGGTATTTTCCATAAGCAGCTTCAGTTTTGGAAAACATTTTTTAGGGCTACTGCCTCTGTGTTCTTAGAACTGAATTGTTCTTGTGCTGTCAACACAGTCTCCTCACAAAGAATATATACATGATCACCACTGGTTCCTTGGAACTAGCTGGACCCTATTTTAGAAGTAATGCTCCCTTAATCCCAGAGTCCAGCAACATTGATTTTATGTTTTATGGTGCCCTCAGTCAGCTGTTGGTGCACTCAGAAAGCTCAGCTAAATATCTATCACTCTGTCATCTTTTTTCTTTTATTGTTAGTTCTTGCCTCCAGAATCTTTTAATCTGTTTAAAATAATCCGTGGTAGGAGAAAGGTAGTGAAACAACTGTTTGATGCTACTGCAGGCTGCCCTCCTCTGCTTGGGTTTTTGTCCATGTGTGTGGTGGCTCATGAGACGTAGAAAAGAAACTCCTCCCTCTATCCCCACTCCCCACCCTCCGCCCTTGCCCCCCATGACAGCTCAGCTTCATCCAGCAAGACTTAAGGTGTTTGTTTTTGTTTGCAAATCCTTGGTGGAGATCCAGAGAGAGTTTGCAGAAACTATATTTCTTATTTTTTTTTTTTTTTTTGTGAGTAAGATCAGCCCTGAGCTAACATCCACGCCAATCCTCCTTTTTTTGCCGAGGAAGACTGGCCCTGGGCTAACATCTGTGCCCATCTTCCTCCACTTTATATGGGATGCCGCCACAGCAAGGCTTGACAAGCGGTACGTCGGTGCTCGCCCAGGATCCGAACCTGGGCCGCCAGCAGTGGGGCGCGCACACTTAACCGCTACACCACGGGGCTGACGCTATATTTCTTATATTTTAATCAAAGTTTCTGCTGTTATTCCCTTTGGCTTTTCTGGCAGCTTAGCTTGCTTTGATACTTTTCTTAGGGATGGATTGTGGCACTACAGCTATGCCCTCTCACACGTACCCCAGAGGTTGAGAAAGAGTTGAGTCCAGGTAGCTGGCAGAGGGAAGATGGTTATCTCTGGCTCTGTCTCTAACAGAACCCATAGTTCTGTTACCTAGCTCCTGCAGCTGCTTCTAGCCTCACCTTGGTCTGTCTTTCCCCCAGGTAGTGTCACTACATCCAGGGTTGCCACAAGCATAACCAGACTTAGATTGCGGGTATTGATCGGAATTCACATAGTGAAGCTAGAAAGAAAGAAAAAGTCAAAAAGGAGAGAAGAAACTCAGAGAAAGAAGAAGAGGGATTTAGGGGAAAAGGGAAAGGTGCCTTGAGAAGTAAGGAAGGCCTGGGTGAGGTGAATGGGTGAAGATGTGGTGGAGGGGAGTAAACAAGCAAAAGGAGTGAAGGACAGAGGAGAAAATCCCTGTTTGGGGCGCAGTTGGGGTCTTTCCTACAACGATAAAACATGAAGCAAATGGGGAAAGACACCAGGTG
Organism: Diceros bicornis minor; assembly: GCF_020826845.1. Lineage (NCBI taxonomy): Eukaryota > Metazoa > Chordata > Mammalia > Perissodactyla > Rhinocerotidae > Diceros > Diceros bicornis. The sequence continues at coordinate 9,908,291 of NC_080755.1, read as the reverse complement.
GGTACTGAGAGAGTGAGTGGGTGTGTGTGTGGTTGTGTGTTGAGAGCCCACTCGTGTGTAGCAGGAAATCAGAATGACCCAGAATCTGAAACATCACACATCTGGGCATGCCACTTCTTGTATGTTCCGAATTGCGCATTCAGAATTTACATGTCCCTGGAGCATCCACCCTGCCCGAAGGCCACGTCTACCACAGCACTTCCTTGACCACCACAGTCCTCACTGGTTTCTTTTCCTCTTAAAATCTACAACGTTTATAATCTCCACAAACAGTTTAACCTATCATGGAATTCTGGCTGACAAGGCCCGTCTTGTTTGATGTACATGATTAGCCTCTAGACCTGAGGAGATCCTACTTCATGACTGGTCCTTCCTGTATCCACCAGACCTGCAAACGTGTTAAAAGCTCAGGAAGTACTTGCTGATCACTTGCACTGGAGATTGAGTCTAACCTTGGGTTTTTAAGTTTATAAAGCATCTTACATTTAAAATTAATTTGAAAGACTAATTTATTCTTTTTAATCCAGAGGTCCCATTATTACCAAATGGAAAAGAAGAAACAGAGCAGAGTGAGTTGGTGGCCTTGAGGCTGGTGCTTGTCTTCCCACTGGAATTCTTGGTGCTTTTTGTGTTCAGATGTTTCTTTAAGTATGAATAAAAAGGAGCAGAAGGCCCTAACCCAGCAATCATGCGTGGGTTTTAGTTGCCTTTGATTAAGGAGTTGTGGGGCTGCCTTATTGTCTTTGGACAGTTAAAATAGCCAGAAGAAGAAAGACAAAATTCAGATCTTGTGCTATTTGCTCACTGTAGAATTCCACTTCTCTCTCTTAACAATTTTAAAATAATGCCATATAAATAAAAACTCTTTGGGGATTTCCTAGAGAATATCCAAAGTAATAATTTGTCTAAATTAAAGACTTTTATTATACAAACTGGTTTGGTGTCAAAGATTTTGAGTTTCACATTTAATATCACTGGGTAATTAGAATAGGGAGGCAGAGGTTAAGTAAATCAGCCTTGGCTTTTTGTTTCTTCCTGAAGTCAGCTGCAATATGAAGGAACGTGCTGCAAAAGAATGTGTGTGCACGTGTGCATTTGTCTATATATAGAAAGAGAGAGAGGAAGACAGCAGACAGAATTTTAAAAATAAAGAAAATACAGCAGTGATCCAGTCTAGGACATTGATTTTTAACCGTGGCTACACGCTAAATTCACCTGGGGAGCTTTAAAAATTACAAATGCCTAAGCCCACCTTTGAGCCTTGTGGTTTAGTCAGTCTGAGATGAGGCCTAGTCGTTGGTAATTGTATAATACCCGGGTGATAAAATCTGCAGCCAGTTGTGAACCACTGCCCTAAAGAATATATGCAGAGTATATATTCAAGGATTGTGAACAATGGAGACAGTATAGAACTCAGCTGTCACTTGTAAATGGGGGTCAGTGAGAAATAATGCATGCTTTTTAATTGTATGCCGCTTACACACATACTGTTTTATTTGATCTTTATGACACTCTTAGGGCATTTAGGGGTAATGATGAAGAAGCTCAGGCTAAGGAAGGTTATGTGCCTAATCCAGAGTCATACAATTTGCAGGTGGTGGATCGGGTTCCAGCCCAGGACCTCCAACTGGAAGGACACCACCCTGGTGTGCATGTGTTAGTCTTCTGAATTACAACCACAGACCTTAAAAAGACCTTCATTAGTCCTTCGTTTTAGTGTATTGCTAGTATGTTCCCAATGAAGGATGGAGTTTTGTGGAAGAAGATGATTTACCTTGTTAAATGGGGCAAAATGAAATATTTGAATAGTCAGTTACTTTTCCAACCGGTGCCTTTCAAATTTTTTTAACCCTGGACCTACAGTGAGAAATACAAGTTATATCACAACCCAGTGCAAACACACACACGGACATGCAGAGCCCAAACAAACCTTCTCACAGTGCTTATCCTTACTATTTGTACTCTGATATTTTCTATTCTATTCTGTTTCTTTAAATAGCTGATTGCATTCTATTGCGCTGACTGCCCTAATGGATTGTGATCCATGGCTTGAAAAACGTTGTATAGCTTCCCTTCTCTCTGAAGGCCAGAAAAAGGGTAACATCATGATTAGGGAAATAAATGACCTATCTGTCTTACAGAGCCATAAGGAAAGATCTGCTGTAGGCCAAAAATGAATATTTGGTAGACTATGTAGAAAATATTATTACTTATAAACTTGGTAGGCTTGGTGCTATGTTGTCAACTAGGCCTTTAGCCCTTTTAAGGAAAAATCATGCACAAAGAGTGTAGGTATGATTTTTCCAAGGCAAGATAATGAATGTTGCAATCCCTTCAGTTTTTAATGTTGCATTTTACTCTTGGAAATCTGAGATGAGAAGCAGGGGCATGAAAAAAATAAAACTTACAATCTACAAATATTTTAGAAGGAATTTGTAGTTTCTTCTAGAAGTCCTAGTTCCCACTTGGAGTGTGTAAGGAAACCAAAACTTGGTGAAGCAATTCAGATTCTAGCAATCGCTTATGAATTTATTATCAGACTCGCACATTTTAAAATTTGATTGTGTCAAATGAGAGTCTACCTGTAGAAGTATTTTTAAATTTACAAAGTGCATTTGCAAAATAATAATATTATTTTAAATTTTTCTAATTGCTTTTTTTTTTTGGCCCAGTCTTCTTTCCCCAACAAAATTGTGAGGTTTTTACGAGCTGACGTAGGCGTGGATTTTTCTTCTCTCACAGTTACAAAGGAGATATACTCTATGATCATTCGCAGCAGGGAAGGCCAGCCTGCACCTAGGTGTCTGACTTGCAGCTTAGGAATGGAGGAGGGAGTGCTGAGGACTATGGGAATGGGAGCATTGGGCAGCCTTTTTAAATTTTTCTTCTCCTCCCGAACTTTCTTATATCCTGATTTTCCATTACCATCCTCATTTAGCATTTGCATCCATTCATATGTGCACACCTATAACTACGCCTTACACACTGCATGTCTCAGGGTCCTGGAGAGAGTCTGTGTCTCCAAAGCAGTGCTACGAGGAACAGCTCCCCTCTTAGAGGCAGCACGAGTGTGTGCCCGTGAGCTCACCTGGTGGGAGCGGAGCTTAGAGGAGACAGCACCTGGCTCAGTCCCTCTGTGAGTCTGCCACTCAGCTGACACTGCCAGCCATCGTAGTGATGCTGACCACTGTAGGTTCAACTTGTCCTTATTCTAATTTATACCCATTATGAACCACTAGTTAATGAAGGAACTCGAATGTTGCAATGCTAGTGAGGAGATTAAAAAATTATAATCACTCTGCAAATTTATCTCAGTGTAGTCTTGTTCAAGTCTCTGTGTTTCATTATTTTGATAGATGTTTCTGGTTTTTCAAAATTTAATGTTAAAGAGGAAAAATATATGGATAATTATATTCAGGTTAATTTTATATCTATTAAGAATAAAGATCATCCACACCTAGAAAGGTGCTTACAAACAATGGCACAAAACATAAATATTACAAAAACAAATCCATTGATTATTAAGGCTGGAAATAAAAAAATTATAAACATCAGTAAAAGCAATTGTTAATTATTAGTATCATAAAACAATTTCATTTCATAGTTCTTTTTATTATACCAGCTTTATTGAGATATAATTCATATGCCATACAATTCCCTCCATTTAAAGTGTACAATTCAGTAGTTTTTAAGTATATTCATAGCTGTGCAACCATCACCACAATCTAAATTTAGAAAATTTTTATAACTCCAAAAAGAAACCTCATACCCATTAACAGTCGTTCCCATTTTCTCCCATGCTCCCAGCTCTAGACAAATACTAATCTACTTTTTGTCTCTATAGATTGTTTATTTTGGACATTTCATATAAATGGAATCATATAATATGCGGTCTTTTGGGACAGGCTTCTTTCACTTAGCATGATGTTTTCAAGGTTTATCCACGTGGTAGCATGTATCAGTGCCTCATTTCTTTTTATGAGTTTTATCCAGTCTGTAGATAATAGCACGTTTTGTTTATCTGTTCACCTGTTGAAGGACATTTGGGTTGTTTCCGCTTTTTGGCTATTATGAATATTACTGCCATGAACGTTTGTGTACAAGTTTTTGTGTGGACGTATGTTTTCATTTCTCTTGGGTATATACCTAGTGGAATTGCTGGATCATATAGTAACTGTATGTTTAACTTTGTGAGGAACAGCCAGACTGTTTTCCACAGCAGCTGCACCATTTCGTGTTCCCATCAACAATGTATAAAGGTTTCCATTTCTCCTTGTTCTTACCAACACATGTTATTATCAGTCTTTTGATTATAGCCATCATAGGGGGTGTGAAGTGGAATCTTACTGTGGTACTGATTTGCATTTCCTTGATGGCTAATGACACTGAGCATCTTCTCATATGCTTGTTGGTCATTTGTATATCTTCTTTGGAGAACTGTCTATTTAGGTCCTTTGCCCATTTTTTAATTGGGTGTCTTTTTATTATTGAGTTGTAAAAGTTCTTTATATATTCTAGATACAAGTCCCTTATCAGATATATTATTTGTAAAAATTTTCTCTTATTCTGCGGGTTGTCTTTTTACTTTTCCTTGATGGTGTCCTTTGAAGCACAAAAGTTTTTAATTTTGATAATCAAGTCCAATATATTTATTTTTCTTTTGTTGCTTGTGCTTTTGGTGGGATAACTAAGAAGGCTTTGACTAATTTTGACAAAAATTTACTCCTATGTTTTCTTCTAAGAGTTTTATAGTTTTAGGTCTTACATTTAGATCTGTAATCCATTTTGAATTAATTTTTGTATATAGTGTGAGGAAGAGTTCTAGTTTCATTTTTTTGCCTGTTGATATCGAGTTTTCCCATTACCATTTGTTGGAAAGACTCTTCTTCCCCAGTGATTGGTCATGGCAATTTTGTCAAAAATGAACTGACTGTAAACGTGAGGGTTTATTTCTGGACTCTCAATTCTATTCCATTGATAATAGCCTTATGCCCATATCTCATTGGTTGATTACTTCTTTTGGCTATTCCGGGTCCCTTGAATTTCTGTATAAATTTTAGGATCAGCTTGTCAATTTCTGAAAAAAAGCCAACTGGGGTTTTGATAGAGTTTATGTTAAATTCGTAGATCAATTTGTGAAGTATTGGCATCTTGGCAACATTAAGTCTTCCAATCTATGAGCATGGAGGATATTCTGTTTATTTGGGTCTTCTTCAGTTTCTTTCAGTGATGTTTTGCAATTGGAAGAGCAAAAGTTTTGCACTTCTTTTGTTAAATTTATTCCTATTTTCTTCTTTTTGATGCTATTGATAATGAAATTGTTTTTTAATATCACTTTTGAGTTGTTTATTGCTAGTGAATAAAAATTTGTTTGGCTTTTGTCTATTGAACTTATGTCCTACAAGCTTGATGGACTTGTTTATTAGTTTTAGTTTTTTGGTGGATTCTTTAGAATTTTCTATTTACAAGATTATGTCGTCTGTGAATACAGATAGCTTTACTTCTTTTTCAATCTTGATGCCCTTTATTTCTTTTTGTTGCTTAATTTTCCTGGCTAAAACCTACATTAAAATGTTGAATAGAAGAGTATTTTATTGATATGGTGTATTACTTTAATGGATTTTTGGATGTTAAACCAACCTTGCAATTTTGGAATAAATCCCAGTTGGTCATGATGCATAATCCTTTTGATATATTGTTGAATTCAGTTTGTTAGTGTTTTGTTCAGGTTTTTTGCATCTAATTTCATAAGAGATATTGGTCTGTAATTTTTTGTTCTTGTGATGTCTGAGTTTGTTATCAGGGTAATATTAACCTCATAGGATGAGTTCTTTTTTATTTTTCGGAAGAATTTGTGAAGAATTAGTATTAATTCTTCTTTAAATGGTTGGTAAAATTCACCAGTAAAGCCATTTGGGCCTGGGCTTTCTTTGTGGGAAGTTATAAAATTACTAATTCAGTCTCTTTACTTGTTATAAGTCTATTCATTTTCTATTTCTTCTTGAGTCAGTTAGTGCCTTTCCAGAATTTTTCCATTTTATCTAAGTTATCTAATTTATTGGCATACAGTTGTTTACATTATTCCATTATAATCCTTTTTATATTTGTAAGATAGGTACTGATGTCATCTCTTTCATTCCTGTGGTAGCAATTTGAGTCTTTTTTCTTTGTCAGTTTACTAAAGATTTGTCAGTTTTGTTGACCTTTTCAAAGAACCAAATTTTAGTTTTGTTGATTTTCTCTGTTTTCTTGTTTATTTCATTATTTTCTGCTCTACTTTTTATTATTCCCCTCTTTCTTCTTGCTTTAGGTTTTATTTACTCCTAAATATTCCTTAATTTGCTATATGCCCTTTGGATAATTTTCATAGACTTTAAATGGTTATTTTTAAATAATTTTTACCAGTTCTGATTGTTTTACTAGGAATCAGGTCCATGGAGCTCCGTGCCCCACTTTTCAAAGTGGATCTCCCATATTATGTTTTGATGTGTTCAGTTTCAAACATACCATAACATATATGTAGATAAATCATGTTTTCCTTACATGATTGATTGAAACTAAATTATAGAGCAAACATTTTTTTAATGGGCAACAGTAAGAAAATTTTCTTTATATTTTATAAATAGTATTAAAGATTGTACTCAAATTTAATTTTATTATATAATTTTTAATAATATACTTACCTAAAGATAATATTTTATTTAAAATCCCTAGCATATCAGACCTTTGATTTCATGGATATTATTAGTTAGCAGAGGTTAAAATTTCTAAAAATAAATTAAAGTCCTGTTAAAAATCGATATTAAGTAAACAGTGGCACAGGTGGAATGCAGATATTTTAATAATCCTCATATGGGACTTGAAGAATTGAAGTGTATAGAACCCTGGGATTTGGTCCCAGCAATTAAGTGAGAGAACATCTGAGGACTGAGCAGTGGTACAACTTTCTAATGTCACTGTCAGGTAGCAGTAGAGGTGGCACTTGTGCTGGGTCTCTTGACCAGTGATATACCCCACCAAGAGGAGCTAAAGTTGAAGTGTTCCATTTGCTTTTTTATCTATTTGAGCTAAAAATCACCAAGAAGAGAATGTATGACCAAATTGCCTCCCACGACCAGCCTTGGCCACGATTTCTGCCTCAAAGGGGATTAAATGGTAATAGACAGTTTTTGAAAGTTTTTCTGTAAGGTACATTACAGAAAAAAAAAATTGTAAAGGCATTTGCAATATTACCATTTCTGGCCTGTTAAATTTTTAAAAATTCAGTTTTATTTGTATAACCAAAATTAAGTGAGTTTCTACCAGAAAACCATTCTTCCTGTGAAAACTCCAAACATTTTTATTATTGCTACTCTATTTTACTGTATTCTATTGCTTTCCTAATTTGGGTATTTATTGTTGAGGATAACAGATTTGATTAAGGTCACTTTTAATCAAAAAAGGACCACAGTTCTCCTCATCCACATAAAAGGCACTATCAGGCTTTTTGAGCGAATGAATCCTGCTCTTCTAACCATTTTGGTTTTTGCCTGTTTCGTGGTGGCGAGATGTCCTCATAAGGCCAGTTGATCTTCATTATCTCTGGTTAATCAGGGGCCTCATATGCACACCTAAATTCTTTGTGTTTCCATGTGGTGATTTCATCGCATATGTATAAAGATTCCTCATTTTAAACGAAGAAATCTGACTGACATGATAGTGGGTTTAAAAATTATCATTTAATTTTAGTACTTTTTCAGTTCACGAATGAATAAGGTGAATCCCTAAATGAAGAGTGCTTAAATTTTGAGTCAGAAAGAAAGGGTTGTGGACGTAATAAATTAGACGTGGGGAAAAAAAAAAGGAGGGGGTACTTTTTTCTGGAAAACTCTGATTTTTATAAATATTTATATTTATTTTTATTTACCTTTTTATACTATCAGTATGGAACCAGCCACTTCATCTTTTCAGAGCCCAAGAAAAGGAGAGGGGTGAAAAAGACAGGTTTAGTTTAACGTAAAGGAAAATGGCCCGATGGTGCAATTAAGTTTGCTTCCAACAGTGTCTTCTCTGAGATATGATGACTTCCTTCTTGGATGGTGGAGTTACATGATCTCTGCACTTCCAACCCTTCTAAGAGAAGTAATTCATTCCTTGAATCTTTTATATGGGACTTGTAGATCAAGGCACTTCTGAAAATAGGATTTGGCTCAGGGGTCATCCTTGGATGCCACTTTTTGTGTTAGCCTGATTAGTGGTTAGGAGTAGATTCTGGAGCAAGACTTCCTGGTTCAAGTCCTGGCACTGCCATTTACTAGCTGTGTAATGTTGGGCAAGTCACATACCCTCTCAGTACCTCAGTTCTCTCATCTGTAAGATTGGGATGATAACTAGTACAGATGGTCCCCGACTTACCATGGTTCGACTTATGATTTTTCGACTTTAGGATGGTGCAAAAGTGATATGCATTCAGTAGAAACTGTACTTTGAAGTTTGAATTTTGATCTTTTCCCAGATCAGTGATACACGGTACAATACTGTCCCGTGATGCTGGGCAGTGGCAGCAGCTGCAGCTCCCAGTCACCATACCATCACGAGGGTGAACAGCCCATAAACTTACAACCGTTCTGTACACATCCAACCATTCTGTTTTTCACTTTCAGTACAGTATTCAATAAGTTATGTGAGATGTTCAACACTTTATTATAAAATAGGCTTTGTGTTAGATGATTTGCCCAACTGTAAGCTAATGTAAGTGTTCTGAGCTTGTTTAAGGTAGGCTTGGCTAAGCTATGATGTTCAGTAAGTTAGATGTATTAAATGCATTTTTGACTTCCAGTGTTTTCAATTTACTATGGGTTTATTGGAACATAACCCCATCATAAGTTAAAGAAGATCTGTACAATCTCATATGGTACTTGTAAGGATTAAATGGCTTAATTAAATGGAATACTGCCTGGCACATATTAAGTGCTATATATGTGTTACCTGTTATTACTGTTGTTATTTAGGTTAAGCTCCCCTCCTGTGTGCTCCTACTGGAACCCTATTCATTCATTCATTCACCTGCTGTGTGCTGCGCACTCTGCTGGGTGTTGCACTGAGTCGTACTGGTCTCACTACTTTGCTAGCTCTTGCTTAGGACATGAACTAGAGATGGTCATGGATAAGGACCAGTCCTGGCTTTCTTATTATCCTCTGTTCTCTCACAGTGACTGGCACGTAGTAAGTGCTCAGCTCTGGAACTGACATAAATGAGGATTAACCTCATATTTTCAAAGGCAATCTGATACCCGAGAGCAGTGATTCCTGTTTTTAAAGCATATGTGTGCTAAGCTAGTCTTAAAGTGCCAAAGAGGAGAACGGAATATAGTTCTATAGATCTGATGTGATTTTGGATTAACTTGGATTTTTGGCCTATGATTTTTCTAGGCCAAACTGTATGCTCTTAGTATATGCTCTAATACAGTAACTAAAACCCTGGAATGTGCTGGGACTTTATCTCAACGTTTGAAGAAATTAATGCTTTCACCAAAGCCAGGAGCCTAAAGATCTCAGAACTATCTGGACACATCCTAGAATTTATCACAAGACAAAGAGGAGCTCTAGAGACCATAGCATGCATCTCTCCTGCACATTCAGATCGTCCAAGAAGTGCTTGTGATTGCGAAGGGACCACTACCTTAGAATACTCAAGAATAACAATCACAGTGTTGTTCAGCAATTTAGCAACAACACACACCAAGTATGGATGCCACATATGTGTGCCGTATACTGTATTATGTGTACGAGAATGCATAATGTTTTCCTGGAGCATAGTGCTAAGGAAAGTGGCATTTCCATCTTTCAAGAGGCAGCTAAAGTTTTTAAGGAGTTAAGCACTGGGAACTAGAATAGCAGTATCTGGGATCTGAGTTACAAACACCTCGAGCCTCATCTTTTATGGTCTACCCAGAAATAGGATGACTTGTGAAGGTTATTCAGCCTCCCAGCTTTTGGATGAAATTGAGAAATGTAACATATCTGAAAAGCAAAATAAAATATTTTTCTGAATAACTACATTGAATATTTTAAGTATTAAAATCGAGCAAATCAGCTAGGAGCTGACCACCAGCAGAATGCATGCAACAGACGTGGAAAGCTGTTTCTGGAACTCTCCAGTGGCAGGACTCTACCTTCCTGGCGTCTGGCTCTCTTAGGGAGCAGGGAGACCGGGGAAGATGTTGAGAGAGCAAGGCCAGGTTCATAGGGATGGGCCAACCAATGTCATCTTCATAATTCTGTCTTTAAGAAGAGTCTGCTCTTGGCACTTGAGTTTTTCCAGAAGGCAAAGTTAGAATTCTTCCTTAACATATGGTATCCAGAAGTCCTGAGGGACTTCTGGAGTTCTTATGAAAAATGCCAAATATCCTGGCAATTGTATTCTGACGCCAGAGCCTCTGTTAACATAAGCTGGTTAGCTTCACCATGCTCATGAGCCCTGACAACACTGTCAACCCCTCCTGCTTCTCCCACAGGGTGTGGATGGATCAGTAACAGCACATCAGCACAGGTGAGAGGACAGCAGCAAACACCTGCCCTGTGGTACTGGGCCCTGCCCTTAGCCCAGGAGGGCAGCATTATGATTTTACACACATGTGCACACAAACACTTGCATGCTGAGTACCATTCTTTAAGATCATCGTTGAGTAGCAATCACTTGGGGCCAAAACAGGAGACCTGGATTCTACTCTCATTTCCTCTGTGTGGTGTGCACACATCACAAATTCTTTGAGCCCCAGGTTTGCTCATTTAATCCGAATGAGGAGTTTGGATTAGACCAAAGTTTCAGAAGAAACTTTGATGTGCAGATGAATCACCTGGGGCTTTTGTTTAAATGCAGGTCCTGGTTTCTGTAGGTCGGGGGCGGGACCTAAGATCCTGCATTTCTAACCAGCTCCCAGGTGATGCTGATGCTGCTGGTCCTTGAACCACACTTTGAGTACAAGGATTAGATGTGTTATTTTATTTCATCCTCCCAACCACCCTATGATATAGGTATTCTTAGCCTCATTTTACAGATGAGGAGAAAGGGGCTTAGTTCAAGCCGACACAGTCAGATGGCAGGACTGGAAGCCAAACGCAGGCCTAACTGGCCCTGAATATAAAAACTTTATACTGCCTTCCATTTTCTTCTGGTGCTTAGAAGAGTAACTGCAGTTTTCAAAGATGTGTAATCCACTTAGTAGGGAGTATCTTAGCCCTTATGAAAATCTATACCACCATAAACACAGACTACTATGTAATTCTTTTTTTTTTTATTAGAGGAAAAAAATATTGTAGTGGCATGGATAATGTGTAAGGTAAACTCCATAGTCTGTTAAAACAGGGAGTATTGTTGCCTATTAGGCAGCTACTTTAAGGCTATTTAATTTAGACTAACATATTTAATAAGCTTTAATCCACCTTGTCAGCTTGCTAGCTCCACCATGTCGCATATTTTTATATTTGCTGACATTTCTACCAAATGATCCAGTATCAAGCACTGTGATTGGAGCACATGCAGAGCATTCACTTTTCTACATAAAAACCTCTGTGTTGCAATTTTTTAAGCACTAAGAATACATTAGTAAATTATTCCTTGCTATAGACTAATGCCCACAAGTATCAAATAAACTATTACTGTGTTTTGAGTCTGCAGGAACATAAAGTTTGTGTTCTTTTAAAATCCTCATTCATGACTTTAAGCATAGCAAACTTACTTAAAATGTACTATTTTGTTTTCTAAAGGCCAAATTCCAGGGTTTAATTTTTATGTGGAAAATTTCATCACAGGGCAGAATTTTACAGCATAGCCATAAACTTCAAAGAATGGGAGTTTGTAATGGACAGGGCCATCGATTCTTAACAGGAATTGCATTAACAGGCACAGGAGACATAAAATGGCTCCAGCCTCTGGCATCATGTAGAGATATGGAATCTTTAACATGGATTTGCAAGTTAGTGCCCAAAAGGAATCAGGAATTAGGCAAAAAAAAAAATCCAAGTAAGTTTGTACTGATCTGCTGACATGTTTTGGTTAGTTTCAGGGGATTTTAGTTTGTTGGTTTTTGGATAATTCTAAATTCACTGCCCAGTGAGCAGAATGATGGATAGGTGGGTAGGAGCTTCCAGGTCAGACTGCCCAGGGCTCTGACTCCCAGCCTGCCTCTGAGCAGCCATTTGACCTGGGACAAAATACTCATCCTCTCTGAGCCTCAGCTCCTTCCTCTATGAAGTGGGAATAAGAAAATGTGCCTCACAGGGTTGGTATGAAGATAAAAGATATACAGTGCTTGAAAGTGCCTGGAACATACCAGTAGATCTTTATAAATGCTAATTTTCTGCTGTATGACCATTGTAAAGGTATTCCTAACTCTCCGAATGATCTTTATTTGTGAAAATTTCTGTTGTGAATGGGATGCCCTTCGAGGGCAGGAGCACGTGAGGAAGAGGCAGCCAGGCATGACCGAGAAGCCTATGGTGATTAAATCGGAGGATTGGACCAGGCTAGATGCTAACGAGGTTATATGTGACAGAGAGATTTTGGTATAGCAGAGCACCCCTCTACCACCCAGAGATTTTTTTCTGAAGCTAATGAGTAGCCCCTGAGCTAAAATCCCTGCCCTGTGCTGTCTCTTTTGGCCATTAAGGTCATGGATACTCCCAGTCACCTGTACTTGTCATATTCCGATCTTGGCTGCAAGCCAATCCTTAGAGCTCATTCAGTTCCTTAAGTGAGCAACTACCTACAGGTGGAACCTAAGATGAGTTCAACCCTACAATAAATGCTTGTCTGTCATATTACATTGAAGGCCCAGTATATTTCCTCTTAAGGATTGTAACTGCTTAGTGTTTGTCAGATGAATTAATGAACTGAAGACCTTTATGGAAGAAACCTTGAAGATGTTGGTAGAGTGAGCTTGTGAAGGCAGAGGATGTTCAGGTCCCTGTTGCTATCAACAGACCCTTATAAAAATGTCCGTCTTAGGTGACCCTTCCTTGCCCCATTTCCAAGGCCTCTGCTCTACACAGGGAAACCTTGTACAGCTTTGAGACATTTTATTAACTACACAAAACTCACATTAGTAAAATCAGCCCATCGGGGTACTCATTTTAAAGATGCATATTTAAAGACAAAGAGGGAGGAAAAAGTTCTTGAATGCAAATGTTTTTTACACTTTTCTACTTGTGTGTTTTTGTTCAGCAAACTAGTCTCTTCTGACACCCTTCTGTTGTGTATGCTGCCATTTTCTCTGAATTCAAGGAAAGGAAATATTGGCACCTATCAATTAAAAAGCCCCAGTAATCCACATACTGTCAGGGCTAGCTAGAATGAGATGTTTATCAGAGCGTGAACCCCTGGATCATGGTCTGACCTCTGTGCTTCCTTCCTGAAGCATCCTTCTCAGGCTGGTACTTAAAAGGGAATAGGAACAAAATTAAGACCACCACCTGGTGACTTAGCCTCGACAACCCTTCAGTGAATGCTGAAGAGTGGTGACATGCCCGCGTTAACCAGGCAGCAGGGTGAGCACACGTTGAACACAGATTAGAGTGGCTCTGACGGACACTGCCCTCAGCCAGGAGTGCAGCACACCTCCCTCAGGGATTCATGCCAGCCAGCAGTGTGCCTGGTATGAGGTGTGGGCAACATTTTGAAAACAAACTGTCGTCCATAAAGCCAGAGGCTTTTAAAGTGGTTTTTAAATGGATTAAACAGTGAGAATGATTAAACAGAATGAACAAGGAGCTTAATTAAGATTGACTCCCATGACCCAAATGTCCAGCGATAAGGAAGCCATCCAAACAAAATAAGTATGTTAAGGCAGAGTGGAATCGCAGCCATTAAAAATGAAAAATATGTTGAATTTTTTGATGCATGAAATATGCGTCTTAAATAATGTTAAAGCCCAAAGTGGACTATCTGCCACCATTTCAAAATGCAAATATGTCCATTAGCAAATGACAAAATGGATTTTCAGATCCTATAAATAGTTGACTAAATCCCTAATTTTCAAAAACAGACATGCATGACAGTCATATGCAATCTTGTGAATATTCCTCTTTAAGGGCTTGATTTCAGAGTGATCATGTCACCCTGACTAAACTGACTAGAAAGTGCCATCCCCAGATGGCAAGGACCCCAGGGCTGCAGGGGCAAGGGAGAGCCAAAGACCAGCGAGGCCAGTGTGAAGTGGGATCAGTCTCGAATGCTTTCTGAGGCAAGCTCTTCTCTGAGGAGGATTCCCTGCACTAGGTGACCGCACCCCAGCCCACTCTCCTGAGCCTCTCGCCCTTCACACACCCAGCCTTGTGACTCCGAGAAGAAATTGAGGCAAAGTATAACACAAGAGAGGGGAGTTACGTTTTAATTTGGAAAGTGCTGAAGAAAAATCGGGCTGTCTTGATTGACACATGCAAATGTATACAACTGTTAATTTTCCTGCTGAGAGTCCCATTTTCTTTTATCCACGTGAAATCTCTGGAAAGTCTTCTTGATGATTCTTTTGTCCCTTGCCTGCCCTCGCCCCCAGTAATTAGAACACGAAATAGTGATGTCCTCTGGCCAAACTGGGGACCCGCAGTGACATCAAGCCCAGACGCTGCTCTTGGCCCCAGGTGACGCACTGAGGCCAACAGCAAGGACTGGCTGCTAACGTCACTGTCCTTGTTTCTAATGCTGGTAGTAACCAACAGCGTTTAGTTTTGCTTTGACAACTCCTCCTACGGCCAAAACTATTGTTATGGCCCACATGTCATTGCTACTTACCCTAAATAAGGAAAAACAAAGACTATTTTGGGCACAGAGCAGTGCTTGTGGCTGGGGTTATTTGCAATATTACCATGGCATGCTGCCCTTTTCACTGTGGTCACACCGTGATTTTTCTGAAAAGTGCTGTGACAGACACACAGCCTTCTCATAAGTCTCTTCGCACGGCCCCAGGGCATCAGAACACACCGGAGATGTTTTACACACATAGGAAACAAACTGTTTAGACCTCAGGGGAAAAAGAGACTGTGCATGCACAAAATGAACCAGGAAAAAGCACCCTCCTGAGATGTATCTCTGCTTTAATGTTTGAATTGCCGTTTCTCATTACCTAGGATTCTTCTCTCTAATTTCTGAACCTTGTAAACTAAAACTGCATAGTAAGATTGAGAGTCCTGACTTTAAAGGATTCTCTGTGGTATAGTTGTGCTACCATACACTGAGAAATAATGATGAGAATGAGGGGGTGGGGAGAGAGGGACAGAGAGGGAGAGAGAATGAGGAGAAGAGAAAAGGGGAAGAGCTGACAGGGAAGGGAAAGCAGGAGGGGGAGAAACTATGCGTGTTTCATGCTGTGGTTATGACTTTGCCAGTTGCCAGTACAGAGCTTAGCTGCAAGAGCCATGCGAGCTGCTCCCATCAGTTAGAGACTTTGGGGAGAGGAAGACCCAGAGGACAGCCCGCAGCCTGGCTCTCGGCATGAGGGACTCTGTGGGCACTCCAAGCCAGGATGTGCTCTTGAAGCTGGATCCACAGTGGAGAAGCACAAGTGGCTAAACGTCCCTGCCTGTTTGCGTGTGCTGCCTCGGTAAGCTCTCTCTCTCCATTTCTCCAACTCTGAAAGCTTCTAGCAGACATCAAGGGAAGAAATATTGTGTTGAGATTTACAGATTTCCCTCTTTCTGCCTTGTCTGGTTTGATACTTGCCTGTTAAAGAGATTATTGAATGTAATAGAACAAGATGATCTGTCTATCTGCATTCTGCTCGTCTGTGTGTGTAATGTGTCCCGTGTGAGGACAAACGTGAGAAATGCAGACTAATCATTGCTATATATTTCTGTATACAACACTGGGTGTTCAGGTGCGCTCAGGATTTGAGACTCTGGACTTGTTATCTTCTCTATGACACCACCAGCTTCCTGCCACAGAGCTCCTGATTTCTGTGGATGGCAGTTGATAATTGGTAGCCATAGTCTGCGGTCAGAGCCACAGCGTTTGAGTCTAGCACCTGGGCTGGGCCCCACTGATACAGTAGAGAGAGAGACAGACAGAAACACATACACACTCACACACACACACTCTCTCTCTCACACCCCACACTGGCTATAACTGCAGCTCTGAGCTGTCTGGAGAGGAGATCGTCTGAGGCAGAAGGGATGCTTTGAACTGGGGAGGGGGCTGTGTCACGGTTGGACTCCCCCTTACAGAGGACTCGATTATGTCCAGTGACCATCTGAACAACAGCACACTGAAGGAGGCCCCGTTTAAAGACCTGTTCTTGAAAAAAGGTACACTTCCAAAGGCCAGCTGTGGGTGCTGCCTGCTCTCTGGGGTCTGTTGTGGTTGTTCTTGGAGTTTGGTCTGAGGACAGAATTGAGAAGAGTAGAAACTTTCTCCAGAAGTTTGTGTCTACCTAGGAGGGATCTGTCAGCTCTGGGAATACTTCAGGGCTGGACTCTCTTTAGGAAGATATGTCTTAGGCTTTTTCATCTTCTTTCTCACCTGTGATCAGTTTGTTCTGTTGGAGATGTTATGCATAAATACACAGGTTTGTTGCTCTGGAGTTTTGTTTTTTCAGTGCTCTGTACATGAGGCTAAAACTTCCCCTGGAAATTCTGTTACTCACTGCTAGACTCATGGGTGCTTTTTTTTCCTACCCTGAGTCATTGAAAACAGTATTTTAAAGAAAAGATGTATTTCTCCAGATGTGGGTGGTTTATTGGGTAGTTTCTCAGGTCAGCAGTGCAGTAACAGTAGACGTTACGAAAGAGAACTGTGACTCTGAAAGGGAGACAGAGAGAGCCGAGGAAAGTGAGTGACAGACAGACAGACAGACTGCTAGCTAGGTAGCATTCATAAACCACTGCTTTTAACTGTGAATAAGATGGTTATTTGTGCAGCTGTATTTTTTCCTAATACTTTCCTAAATTAATAATGTGGGGGTGGGGGTGGGGGTGGATTTTAAATGAATCCTATAGAAGGAATTATGGTTTTATGTATGTATGATTTTCTATTTATAGCATGGGAGAAGGATAGACTTTAAAAGGTTTGTAGTTGCTCTTACTCCTTCTGCTGTGTTTTCAGAAAATCCTGTCGGTCATCTTTGGCTGGAATGTATTTAGCTAAATTTCTTTCTGAAGAGATCATGAAACTCTAGATTCTAAAATGCATAGTAAAAAGTTGTATTGGATGAATACTTGGACGTTAGTAAATTAAAAAGATGTTATTCTAGCTGGATGGAATCACAGTGTCTGCATTGTAGGATTCTGTAGTCAATCTAATTGTCACTGACTGCTGCCTGCCTGCCAATGCCATCGAAGGCACCTGTCCTTGAACTGGATTCAGACAGATGTGCCTGGGCCACATCTTGCCCTCAGAGGGCCCTGTGCCATTTAACTGCACCCTGCTAATTCTGGTCTTACAGATCGTAGATATCATCTCCCACTTTTGTCATGTAAAACATTTTATGTACTGTACCTACATGAATATAAATAGGATTCTGTAAACAGGTAACATAGCAACCATGAGGCTGCCTTTTCAGTGACGGTTTTCAATGCCTAAAGTAGTAATAGTGAATAATTGTTATAGAATATGAAAATCTGTAGCAAAACTTCAGCACCACTGAAGTTGTTAGTAAGTGTTTGGTGGAATATGGTTCTGTGCTAGACACTGTTCAAAGCAGATTAGGCAATTGGAGCCCCTTCCCCTTAAAGATTTCTTCATCAGTTTATCTATAATGAACACCAACTTTGTGCCAGGCACATGCTACCTGCTGAGGATGCTGCAGAAGAACAAGATATTCTCCCAGGGCTCACTCCCTGGAGGAAGAAGACCAGAAAATGGGCATTAACAAGACAGTGATAAGTGCTGTGACAGGGTTCAAATGCACACAAGGGAGCCCTCCAAGGGTAGTGAGCCCATCATCAAGGGGTTATGAAAGAGCTTCTAAAGGAAGATAAAGCTGGAAGGTGACACCAAATCTGGGTGTTTCTGTGGTGACTCTTTTCCCCTCTGTTGCTCTATTTCTTGTAGGATAGAATGGAGTAGCCAACCCACCTCAAAGAAAATTTAAAATATATCATCATTATGATGACAGCTCTTACTGTTTTGCCTTCTGAACTTCAAACTGTGAAGTTATTCTTGTAACACAGGCTGAATTTTCTTCCCTTGACCGTGGTGTTTAATGAGTGTGAATTCTCATTCAGCCATTAGAGTCTCCAAGAGTATTTTTATACTAACAGGTCACAAACTTGAGGCAATTATAGTCTATGTAGATTCCAGCTCCTGCCCCCACCCGTCTTCCTGCCCCCACCGCCAGGTCTCTGTAGGATTTGGGAAAGAATTTTCCAGGCTTTAGGAACATTCAGCACTTTAAAAGTGTCATGGAGCCATAAATAAGGAGTAAAACACCCCCAAGGCTGTCATCTTCTCATCACACCCATCTCTGCCCAGGATGACAGAGAGGAAGGAAATGCAGACACACCTTCCCTGTGCCTGAGCCGTGGTGGGGACCTAGGAGAGCTCACTGGGAGAGAGGAGCTGCCTGCAGGGCAAGCCTCTGTGGCGGCTAGCGTTGGTCTCAGTGTTCCCAGTAGATTCCAGCACTTGAGGGAGTGAGGTAGGTTCTGCCTTTGGTTAGGGTGGTGTGCAGGGATTTGTGGACAGCATTCAGCCCTTTCAGTGATGTCACAGTATTCTGCATGACAACTTTTCTGAATGCTGCCAAGGTGTTTACTTGGCCTGGTGAAAGGAGAGGGCTAATGAGGGGCCCAGACTTTGCCCCCTCCCCCACCCCATTACAGGGTCTGTAAGGGCATAAATTACACATCTGGAGCTTAAAGATAATTAAATGTTTAGAAAATAGGACTTATGTGAAGGATGATATATTAATGAAGGGAAGACCAAATGGAAGATGGTGTTAACCATCCCACAAATAGAAATGAGTGTTATATTAGGAACCTAAGGTGGTAGAACCACACTTCCCCAGAGTTCTTTAAAAATAGTACAGACGCTCATGCTTCTAGTATGAGGCACTTCAGCTCTTCATTGAACTGGGGAATAGACCAACAGACCTCACACAATTTCTTCTGTTCCTGTAATTCTCCACTGTGCAGCCTGGAATTTCTTGGAGATATTTCTATAAAAATAGATGCCATCATCACTATCATCTCTGTCACTGTTTTACAGTAATAAAGTAAGGTTCTGTGATGCCTTCCTATAAATTTTAGACTAGATTTATTATAAAATGTCTGGTGTTGGGATTGCCATGACTCATTGATTGTAACATCCTGAGCTACAGCCCCATGAAAGCAGGGAGAGTGTGAAAATTTGACTTTGGCCTAAAATTCTTTCCTTGTGGGGCCTGCTTTTTGGCATTCTTCTGTTGATGTCAATAGCTATTGGAATCAAGGAAAACTGACCAGTGGGCTGTGTTCAGAATCCATATTGGACACATGAAATTTTGGAAACCCTCAAGTATCCTATTATTTTCTTAGACCTTTACTATTCTTGTAGGATTTTTTTTTAAAAAAAAAAACCTTTCTGTTTTAATAGTTCTTACAGAATTCATTCTTTTCTTGGCCTCTCCTTCACACCCCATCCCCCCAAACCAAAACCACAAGAATTTTTCCTTTCTGTGTACCCCAAGTTTTATGCACCATTGCACGTTTCCTCTCCCCCACCACAGGAAAACAGACATCTTGTAGGGCCAGATGTGGGCAGACTAGGGGGAGAGAGAGGCAGCAAGGCCCCAGTGCAGTGCCAGGTCTCAGCTGCTGTATGCCTCACTTTTGTGCACAGGCTGCTGTTCCTGGGCACAGGGCTCGGTGCCACCTTGATTCTCAGGAAGCAGTAGCGTGCATGAGTCTGTCTGATGAATATGCCTCTTCAGGGCCTGTCAAAAGAGTTCCCTGTGGGGTGGGTAATAGGGCTCACTATACCTTCTGCTGCCCTGTGTACAACCCTCGCACCCTGGGCCTCCCACAGTTGGAGCACATGGAAGAGAAACGAACAAGGTGTAAGGTGGGAGGGTGTGTATGTGTGCGTGCCTGTGTGGGGAAGCGTGGTCAGGAACTTCTGCCTTGAAGGGATGGTGCTTTCAGCTGGACGTGGAGAGCACTCGGCCCACCTGAACCCTGACTGTGCAGTCCAGGGAGTTGTTGGGCAAGGTCCCCAGAAGCCCTGAAAACGTCTGTGGTTGAGATCAGGAGTGCAGAAATCTTGAAACTGGACAGGTGTGCTGAATCTTGTATGATGCTCACATTCAGAAGTGGGAATGCAAGGTTTTTTTGCCTTTTTTTTTTTTTTTTAATGTAAAGCTTCTTTTACTTGCCCTGTGAAAGTTATTTTCTTGAGAAGGTATAAAGTCAGGCCATTGGCCACAGAGCCACACTTGGAGGCTGGAAAACCACTTTGGGGGCCCTCACTGTCTCTGAGCAGTCTCCATGAAGGGATGGGGGGCTTTGGGGAGTGTTGAGGAAAGGTGAAGGAAGGGACAAGAATCACCTATCCCAGTTGTTACAAAATGTAGGGAGAGAGAGGAGGGGGAGGGTCAGGTGACTAGATTTGGGGGTCTACAACCCCTTTCCCACCTACCATCCAGGCTGCAGATATCCTACTGGTGGTACGATCTTTACTTAATTTGCCTTTTACAATGCCTTTTTTAGTAGAATTTTCCTGTTTAAAGTGAAAGACGGTGTGGGAGGACAGATATGGCAGGGGGAGGTCTTGGGGAGATGCTCAAATACTCCCTTGTGAGCTCGAAAGGGGGTCTTGAAGAGAGAGGTTATCAGTAGCGCAGGACTCTGATGTCTGGAAGTCATCATGCTTGTCCCCAAGAACTCTCTCTCTGTTTATTCCAATTTTCACTCTGAGAATCCTTTGGACCCCTCTTGGGGAAGTATTGGTAGCCCCAAAGAAAGTAAAACCGTTTTGTTTTCAAGTTGTTAGTGTTCAAGAAAGCAGTCTGTTTTCATTGACTGGTTTTGCCCAGAGTTCAAAGTGAAGGTCTGCTGCACATTTTACTGGGATTTGCATGGCTCTGCAGGCCCCACACCCAGAGGCCCCACAGCATCTCATGAGGCCCTGATGTCAGAGCTTCAAGGAGCGTCACAGGCGACCCTGATGTGCAGCCACGGGCCGAATCACTGTTGTCGCGCTGGCTCTTGCTCCTGTGTCTGATTAGGACTTGGTTGTTAGGACAGTAGCCTTTGGGACATGGGCTAGTCCCTGTAGGAAGAGCTGCCTCTCATGCTGGCCCAAGGGATGTAGTAGCTCAGCCTCTGATTGGGCTTCTGTCATCCAGTGTAGCCAGCTGGGCTTCACCACTGGGCTGCTTGCCTCAGTGAGTGGTACCCTGGGGACTTGGTTCCTGCCAGCCAGTGCCCTGGCCCTTCCCCTCACAAGTTCCACGCTATTCAAATGCCCGTGAGCCCCTCAGTGTCGCTGTATGTCCTGTGTGCCATAGATGCACCTGCTGTGACCGTACTCATGCATGAAAACTCAGGACAATGGCCCTGACTACTTCTCATTTCCTGGCATCAGTAGTGTCCCCAAGAAGTCCAGGCTGTTAGTGTTTGTACTAGAGTGTCTGCTGTCGGTAAGTCTAGACCACCAGTTCTTCAAGTGTGGCCCTAGGATCTTTGGGGGTCCCTGAGACCCTCCCAGGTGGTCAATGAGGCCAGATCTCCTTCATATACTTCAGCCAAAGCAACGTGTCACAACAGATTGAAGGTGAAGCAGAGAGGAGAATCCAGCTGTCTTCTATTAAGGCAGACATTAAAGAGATATGCCAAAGCGTAAAGCAGTGCCACTCTTATCAGAGTTTTTTTATTTTTAAAAATATAATTATTTTTATTGTGTTATATATGTAAACATGTAATGAGTTTATTTTTTAATGAATAAATATTTAAAATTTTCAGTTTTAATTTCAAATGTGGTAAATATTGATAGATGTCATCCACACAAAGCTTTTTAATAGTATAGAGGGGTCCTGAGACCAAAGTACTTGAGAGCTGCTAGTCTAAACAGACCAGGAGGTTGGAGCCAAGGGAGGAAGTACAGCAAGTTTGGACACATGAGGGGTGAGGTGGGCCTTCCAGGTGCACAGGGGTATGGCAGGGCCCAGTACGCATGGCATGTTGGCAAGAAAGCTGGGGAAGCACAGCCTCAGAGCAAGTAGTCCCCTTTAAAACAAAGATGGTGGGGACTCTATACACTGTTTCCCACAACCGAGATCTTTCTTACTCTTGCTTGTGATGAACTTTTTAATATGATATTAGAGCAGAAGATTCATGCCTTTCAGACAGTACAAAATGTTTTATGTGCTATCTCAGACCAAAAGAAATAGAAATCTAGAGCAAATAAAGATCTAAACATAAAAATACAAACTATAAAAATCTTAGAAGAAAAAAATCTTAGAAGAAAAAATATTTTTAGAATATTGGAGAACACCTTCCTAATCAAACAGGAAGCTTAGAAGCCATAAAGGAAAAAGATAGACAGTATTTGATGACACAAAAATTTATATCTTCTATAGAGAAACTCACAGCAAAGTTTAAAGAAGTGACAGACTAGGAGAAAATATTTGCAGCACATGTAAGAGACAAAGATTTGTAGCCATAATATGTAAAGACTACTTACAAATAAATAAGAAATGAGGAAACTACAAATAAACTAAAATGAACTAATATGGTTATGAAAATTACCAATTACCAATAACCATAGGAAAGATCTAAAATTACTAGTAATTGGAGAGATACAAATTAAAACAAGATACATATTTTCGCTCATCAGATTAGTATGAATGAAAAGGGTGAGTGTCCAGTGTTAATGAGAGTGTAGGGGAGCATGCCCTCTCCTTGGCAAGACTCTTTTCAGAAGGCAGACTCTCAGTAGCCATCAGAATTTAAAAGGGTATATGCTTGCCCAGAAATTTCAATTTTAGGAATCTTTCCTATAGAGATACTTACAAATGTGAGCCAGCACACACACTCACACTTGCATACACACACACACACACAATCTTTTGGTTTTGTTTTTTGTTGTTTTTTTTTTGTGTGAGGAAAATCAGCCCTGAGCTAACATACATGCTGAATCCTCCTCTTTTTTGCTGAGGAAGGCCGGCTCTGAGCTAACATCTATTGCCAATCCTCCTCCTTTTTTTTTTCCCCCAAAGCCCCAGTAGATAGTTGTATGTCATAGTTGCACATCCTTCTCGTTGCTGTATGTGGAACGCGGCCTCAGCATGGCCGGAGAAGCAGTGCGTCGGTGCACGCCTGGGATCCGAACCTGGGCCACCAGTAGCGGAGTGTGCGCACTTAACCGCTAAGCCACGGGGCCGGCCCTCACAATCTTTTGGTCTTAATAGAAAAAAGAAAAAAAAAAAAACACCCTAAATATCCATCACTTGGAGATTGTAAGTTCCAGTATATCCGTATTCTGGAATAGATAGCCACTATAAAGAATGAGTTCAGTTTATGTATATTCTTGTTTAAAGATGTCTCTGATGTATTAAGTGAAAAAAAGCAGAATAATATATTTGTACAATGATTCCATTCATTAAAAAGAAGAAAGCCCTTATTCAAATGCACAGATCCACACAATGGGTGAACTGTGCTCCCCACCAGGACAGCGTGGGTTGAGTGGGGGGTTGGAGAGTGCTGCAGGCCTCTAAAGGGAAACTTTTAAATTGTACCATTTCCTTCTATATTGTTTGAAGAAGTCTTCATTATTTTTATAATAAAAATTCTTTTCAAATGAAACACAAATATACCCAAGAATGTCCATAGAATTATGAAAATGTAATTTGATTGCTTTGCTACAAATGTTTATCTGCATAGTTTTCCATATTCAAGAAAAGATGACCTAGAAAGACATCCTGCAAGTAAAGAAGATTAACCCACGAAGACTGTGCAGAACTCCTCACTGTAATCATCACTTTCCTCTAGTTCCATGTCCATAAATCAATTAAGTTTTCTTGAGAAAAAAAAACATTTGTCAGTTCCAGGGCATGATTTAACCCGAAAGGCAATTTATGAGCACTCTGCTATTCATCCACAAAATCAAAATAAGAGTTGGTAAAACAAGGCATTATTTTGGATTCAGTCTTCATGCTACATTGGCCACCTTTGACCTAAGCAGAATTAAGTCCCTGCCTCCTTGTCTGCTCGTCACTGGGGTGATGGTCCTTGGGTTGGTGGCTCGCCCCTCTGCACATTCTCCCAGTTCCTCTGAGATGCACTCCTTGTGCTTTGCAGCCAGTGTAGGCCTCAGTGCTGTCAGCAGTAGCTGTCCTCGCAGGGAGCACACCTGTGCAGGTCGGGAGAGTGCACCTGGAGCCATGCATCCCCGAACCCTCTCTTGGCTGTGGTGTGTGCGCTCCAGTGTCATTCATTGATTCACCTCTTACTGATGAATCCACTTAACTACATACCAGGCACCACCCCATGCCTGACACCAAGAATACAAAATAAGTAAAAGTAAGTTCCTGATCATAGTTTCCTGTGAGAGACAGACTGAAAAAACACAGTCACATCTCATGTCATAAATGATGAAACAAGGGATCCAGCCCCATGGCCAGGGAGGCTTCACATGGGTGCTTTGTTACATGGGCACCAAAAGACACAGTGTCTTCTGGACATGAGAAGGTTACGTGCCAAGGCAAAGAGTCATGAAGATAGTTTTTCTGGGTTAACATGTCACATATTCCACCACTTGTGAGGATAGAGATCACATTTATATCTGTACTCCAGTTGCAAATGTCCCAGCCTATGCCCTCTCTGACTGGGAGCAATTTCAGTCTTTTCCAGGAGATTCTCACCATGAAGATTTCTGATAGTCCCTGGGAGGACTTTGAGTGTACATAAATTTGGTGGCTTCCTTCCCACAGGAAGTAGATGCTCAGACAAGCTCCTGGGGCTGACCTGGGCACCCAGGCCCCCTGGAGGCCCTGCTGATCAGCCATTAGGTATCAGGGGGGGTATTCAGCACAGTGACAGCTGTGCAGAGTGTGGTGGGGTGGGGAGCCCAGCACCTGGGCCTTGCTGACCACCAGCCTCTTGAGCTGCTTGGGGGCATTGTCTCCTAAGCCTCCTCAGTCAGCCATGCCCTGGCGAGGGATGCGAGGGATGCGCCTGGCAAACCTGCCTGGCCCCAACCACTCACCATGTGGGGCTCAGCAGTTCAGTTCCCTCACACCAACCTCCATTCTCCAAGGCACACCTCTGGGCCAGTCCGCCTACAGGCCCAGTGCCAAGCACAGTCCAGCCCAGTCCAACAGGCACATTTGTAAATCTTTGTCCCTCAGGTGTTGGGGGGCAGAGGGCAAGAGTGGAGAGCAGTGCCACAGGACAGGACATGATGGGATCCAGGAAGACCCTCCACTTATCCCCGTCCCAGCCACTGCTCCTCTGTTCCCAAGGTGTAGATGGCAGGGGCGCTCAACTGCCCTTGGGGGAAGGATGCTACCCAGTCTCTTCCTGCATCATCCTGAGTATGAGCCCATACACTTGAGAGTGTGCATGTATGTATGTGTTCTGTGTGTGTATGCATGTGCATGCATGTGTGCACGTGTGTGAATGCCTATGTGTGTGTGTGTGCCTTGTGTGTATGTGTATCCATGCGTGTGTGTATTTCTCTGCATGTGCGCGTGAGTGTGTGTATATATGTGCACGAATCTAGCATGCCCGTATGTGTCCATGCACGTGTGTTTGTATGCACGTGTGTCCATGTGTGTCTCTGTGTGCACATGTGTGTGTGTTGCAAGTTCGAGGCAGTACCGCAATTGATACAACTCTTTCCTCTTTCTCTTGCCCTTCATTATACCCCACACCTCCCCGCCTCACAACAAAGTTGTGCACTGTCTTCCTCCCCTTCTCCCAGATTCTCTTGCTCTTTAAATTGACGCCCCTGCACAATCACTTCTTTTCAGTGTGTGGTGAGACTCAGAGGAAAACAGGTGAGCAACACTCAGCAGAGCCTTGAGCTGGAAGCCAGAAAGCAGAAGGTCTGGGTTCTAGGGCTGACCTTGAGCCTTGAGCCTCAGTTTCGTCCCTGCAAAACTGGAGGGCTTGAATCACCTACCTCTAATTGCTAACTCAACGTGCTGTTATTCTAGAAGTTGCTCCATGGTACCGTACTCGTGTGTGAAGTGTGTGTTAATGGCACTTAGAAAATCTTTTGTAATGGCAGTGTTGGGAAACTCAGTGGTGACCTGACTATTCATAAAATATGGTTTTATGGGTCTCCAGCCCTCAGGGTTGGAGACAGTGGAGATGAGTTTTCTAAATTACTTGCAAAGGCAAAGCCTTTGAGGAAGGGAGGTTAGAGCTTTTTATCAGCATGCATATTTTCCCTTCAGTGTGTTATGTGGATCCCATGCGGATGTGCTTTGAGAAACTTGACTCAACCATAAAGATGGCTTTAACTTTCCTAGAGAGATTACACTAGGAGAAACAACGTCAGCTTTGGGAGACTTTCTTAACTCCTCTGGAGGTGGGGGTTATGGAGGATGTTATCTGGTGGGAACAGAGTTCAGGGGATGGAGAGCACTGAGCTTTTCATATTCCAAGAGGTAGCACTCAAGGGCCTGCCTGCCCAGTAGGAAGGGGTAGCCCGTGAGGTGGCCAGTTTGTGGCGTGCACACTGGGCTGGACTTTGAGTTCTGTGTGTGAAATGGGGTCAGTTACGGAAGAGTACCTCTAGAGGTCGTGTAGAGCCCACGGAGTACATTTTCCTATAAAATTGCCAAGGCAAGGTTTGTCTGAGCACCAAGGTTAGGCTGAACACCAGAGGTCTGTGGGAAAGAGCCCCATGCCTGGCTCTCCTTTTCTTGGATGTTATTAGAATGTCAAAGTCTGGCAGTGGCCTTGGGCAGCAGGCCTGAGGAAAAATAGTTTCTCTCATGAGGTCCTTGTGAGGACCAGATTCATGCAAGAGGCCTTCAGTGACTTACAGTTGTAATGATCGGAGTGCCTCAAGAAGACGGGTGTCTGGAGAACTGGGTCGTGGCACAAGGGGACCTGTGGCTAATATGCTTTCCTCTTCCATCACAGCGGAGCTGGAGTTTGCCCAAATCATCATCATCATCGTGGTGGTTACAGTGATGGTCGTGGTCATCGTCTGCCTGCTGAATCACTACAAAGTCTCCACACGGTCCTTCATCAACCGCCCGAGTCAGAGCAGGAGGCAGGAGGACGGGCTGCAGCCGGTAAGTGTGGGCCTGGGCCCCTTGGGTGCTGCCCGGGCCTCTGTCTTGGGCTCCAAAAGTGAGGCTGGGTGCTGGCAAGGGCCACAAAGCAGAACAGCCTCTCATGTCAGCCCACTGTGGTTCAGAGGTATTGAAAACTCTCTATTGAAGGTTAATATACTTAGGGAAAAGTACACGCATCTTGAGTGTTCAGCTGTGAATTCTCACAAACTGAACACACCTGTGTATCCAGTACCCAGTCAGGAAAGAGACATGACCAGCCCCTGTCTAGATGGCTGTCAGCGCAGATTAGTTTCAACTGCTTTTGAACTTTATAACAATAGAATCACACAGTAGGTGCTATTTCGTGTCTGGCTTCTTTCAGTCAACATTGTGCTTGTGAAATCCATCCATGCTGTTATGTAGAGACCTGTTGTTAAATATGGTCTAGGAGATGTTCCAGTGATCAATAACATGCTCGTGCATTACTACCTGCATCCATAAGTCGCTGAGGTGGTTCAGCAGTGCCGTGGATGTGGGCAAGCTAGAAGGGCAGCAGTGGGACAGCAGAGGCTTGGGGTCTCCTCAGGTGGATCAGAGGGGGTTGGGTTGTGTAGGGGGCTCACAGAACAGCAGAACAGAAGAGTAGGGCTCTTCAGGTTGGTCGTTTAAGGTTTCTAGCTACTTTTTGCCCCAAATCATCCTCCTTTTCTAGAAAATAAAACTCTAATATTCAGCTGAACTGCTCTGTGATCTTTACCTGGGAGACCAAGGGCCATTGGAACTTTCTGTTGTGAGCTGGTTTTATAATCTGTGGTTCTAGTCGCTTTCAGTGAAAGGCTTGGGAATGGTGAGTTTAGGCAATTATAAATTCTTGGCTTTGGTGGTGGGCAAAGGAGGCAGAATCCCCTCATGATACTCAGCCCCTCAGAGTGTGTGTGTCAGGACCAGGGCTGTCTGGTAACCGGCTTAGGGAGGCCATCGTGAGTGTAGGGGTGCAGCCATCCTGGCGGGCATGGTGGAGTGACAGCTGGACCCAGGGCCCCTGGGACCCCTCAGGAGGGCAGGGTCATGCTTCATTGGGGCTGCAGAGTTGCTCAGTGAGCCATCAGTTCTGCTGTCCCCGTGGACATGGAGGAAACTGAGGTTTGCTGAGTATTCTGTGTCCACAACAGGCAGAGGGAGAGGGAAGAGATAGGGCGGCTGTGTGCCACCTCTCAGAACCAGAGATGAGACAGGATGCCAGAGGGGCTGCCAGGATCAGTCCTGAGAAAGAACCCTTTTCTCCCTCTTGCTTTCCCTCGTCCTCTGCTGTCTCCTTCCTTCATCTCCCCAGGTCCCCATTAGGGTCCATGAGCCGCCCCGCTACCCCAGACTAGGAGCTCCCCTGCCAGTCGAGTGATGGGACGGGCACACACATGCTCTTATACTAGCAAAGAGGCATGGCAGGAAGACAGTTTTACAAAGGCAGAAAAGCAAAATCCAGATGTGTTTTTACTTGGAATGTGTCTTCTCTTTCATTGGGAAGTGGGTTCTTGTGGATCCCCTCTCCCGGGGAAGCAGTTTGCCTGTGTCCACCCTGCTCCAGGGGCTGCTGGGCAGCAAGGCCTCCCTTTCTTGAAATTGAGAAGGTAATTAAGTGACTTTCAGAAGTTCCTTCAGGGCTCCACACTGCATAGTGAGTGAAGACAATCAATAGCAGTGATTGTGTCCGCAGAGATCTTGACCACTGTCTGTGCCTGATTTTGTTAATCAGCACTTAAAAGTTTTGCCCCTGAGAGCTTGATCCTCGTTCTGAGCTCTGGTTGTAGAGCTGCAGGCTGCACACAGCATAGGGTTGAGTTCCTTTGCTACTACTAAGCTATTTTTCCTTTTCTTTGAGTGACCTAGTACGGGTGCTGTTGCTTCTCAAGGGCTGGATCTTTCTCCTCAATAAAATGGGAATGTGGATATTGCACAGCTTAGCAATGGGCTCTGTTCAACATTTTACAAACTTGAGATGTATTTTTACACAGTGACCAGAGACAATTCAGGCCTAGACTGGAGCTCCATTTCATGACTCAGACTATTAGCCTAGTTTATAGTCCAGAGAGGGAAGAGAGAGGGTGAGGAAGAAACCTGACTTCTCTCCTGGACACAGATACAAATCTAGGTAACACTGTGGCCACATGTTCGCTTGCAGTCCTCTTCTCTGTCCAGGAATGTGCCCCCCACCAGGCTTCTTGCCTCCTAACTACCTACTTCTCCTCCCCAATTCCATTTTAAAAATGCCACTTCTCTTGATACCGTACTGGGAGAGCAATCTGATTTACACTCATGGTTGCCAACCAGGGGCGATTTTGCCCCTTTGGGGATATGTAACAATGTTGGGAGGCGTTTTTGATTGTCACAACTTGGGGAGAGAGTGCTACAGGGATGCTCTAAACGTCCTGCAATGCACAGCCCATGACAAAGAATGATCTGACTCCAAAGGTCAGTGTTGCCAAAGTGGAGAACTCCTGATCTCACCAGGTGCTGAATGCCACCCTTCCCAGAGGCACTTTGCTGTTAGAGGAGGATGCCTGTTAAAATAAGTGGGTCTCTCCTGGCTGACTCTGAGGCTTCAACAGAGCAAAGAGAATGCTTCCCAGCAGCACCGTGGAAAGAGTTGGGGGTCCACAGGAAACTTGCGTGATCGAAGGGTCCTGGTCTGGGACTCTGCCTTGGGAACAGTTTTCCCCAGAGATTTCTGCCTTCGTTTGTTCATTCAATCATTCATTGGACATGAGCCAGACACTGAGCAAGATAATGAATAAACAATGCAATGTGTCCTTGCCATGGTCTTCTCCCAACCCTCCTCCCCACCATCAGCAGCATCCACTTGGCTAATGCTAATTGGCATTTTCTCAATATTATTGGGGGAAGCTGGGGGTCTCTAGTGGCCATTTGTGTATGTGGGGTGGGGTGTATATCAAGTGGCTGTAAACTGTAGGAGGGGTTTGCGATGGGGCATGAGGACTCAGTGTGGGGCAGTTTCAAGTTGCCCTTCCAGGTGGCCCTCCCTCAGCATCCCAAGGTGGCCACCTGTGCCAACCAGCCTCCTCTCCTGAGGGGCTTAGAAGAAGCTGGCAGGGGCATGGCTGGACAGTCTCAGCACGGTGGGGAAGGGCCTCCTCTTACTGACTGAGCACATCAACGCCAGCCTTCCGGGCTCCTTGCGGCGTTGTGCGAATTTGTGCTCCTTGGAGGAAAGGTGACTGGTGAAGATGGATGTGTGTTTGCGGTTGCTGCTGTCCATGTGGTTTCATGTCTGCTGTCAGAGCACCTGAGAGCTCCTGGAGTGCCTGTCACTTTGTCAGCATCTAAATCCCCTCTGCCCAGGAGCCTGAGTGAAGGAGGCTGCAGCACCCAGCTAGTTGGCAGCTTGTGGGTGCGGGGTGCCCCCTGCTGGCCTCACTATGGGTGAGTGTCTCATGGTTCTGAGTCTGTGCATTACTGGGACACCATCTCTCCCCCACTTCAAGGGGGCTTTTGGCCCATTTGTTCTGGAACTATCTGAGGTCTCCATGAGCGTGGTAGTGAAAGGGGTATTTATTTTAAACCGGTGTGAGAAGGGCTGGACACTTAACATTTTTGGTTAAATTTATTTTTATATATTTCTACTGGAAGATTTAATAGTCAAGATGGAAAAGTAAAGGAGAATATAGTTGGGTTTCGTTTTTGAGGAAGAGGCTGAACATGTAGATATTCTGATTAGGTTGAGGAAACTTCACTACCCGGTGTGAGCTGCTGTCTCCTCACTTATGGGCTTTCCACTTCAACCAAAGGGAAAAGCGAGACTGAGGTTAATAAGACAGGATCTTAGTGGCTCTGAATATCCCTGGTTCTCAGGGAAGGTCTTCTTCTGTAAATGGTGAGTTGGACCAGTTGCCCCTTTGGGCCAAGTGCTGGGCTCACCCTGATTCCAGAAGGTTTGCTTTGTGCAGTCAAAGGCACCTTCCTCAGTAAGGGGGGTGCCTGCGCCCCAATTGCAGCATGCCCCTTCTTCCTTACGCAGTACCTAATCCCCTGGTCTCCTCCCTTGCTGGCTCCAACAGTTCCTGTTGAAAGCAAACACTTTGTGCCAACTCCCCTCTTGGCCAAGGAGGGAATGGATGGAGTCTGCGTTGGCCAAGGCCAGTCATCCTTCATCGCTACGGTGTCTCTGAGACACTGTTCCCAGGGAGCCCAGGAGATGGGATGGCCCTGAATTTGGTGGAAGCAGCCATTTCTGTCTGAAAATGAAAGAGAGCAACCCAGGCTTAAATTAAATTAAAAGAAAAGTAAATGGTTAGATAATGGCAAGCAGCGGTGAATGGGTTTGTGTTACAAACTCATATGTCTTCTTTCTGAGGTAGGCTTGGCTTATTTTTTAGAGCCTGGTTTATGTGATTTCAAAGCTTTGGGACTGTCTAGATTTCTTTTCATTATCTTAGACTGCCAAGTAATAGGAAAACAATAAAGGGGCATAAATATTCTGGACATGGCCCTGAGAGATGTTTGCACAAGTCGCTGGAGCTTTTCTTGCCCGAACTCGGGGAGGCCTGAGAGACCTTTTCTGACAGCCTGTAGCCCAGCCCAAAGGGGTTAGTTGAACCCACCTGGACAGCCCAGGGCGTGATGGACAGTGGACAATGGGCAAGGCTGAGGTGGTGGGCCATCTACTGAGGAACAGCAGAGGAACAGGAACATTTTACTTACTTTGAACCATATGAAATTGTGGGTATTCAGCCATTCTGACCTATAAAAACAGCAATTTCAATTTAAAAATTAACAAAAGGAGTCATGTCAGGCATTTCTTTATTACCAGGGATTAAATCAATTGTGAAAATACTGGTGCCTGGGCCTCCCTGAGGAGACAAAGCAGCACCAGGCCGGCACTCAGCACAGCCAGTGCTACACCAGCTCCAGGGAGGAACGTGGGGAAGGAAACCATTTGTTTTGTCCCCCAGCTGTTAGGAAGGAGGACAAGGACTGCAGCTGCCAGCTGTGTCAGTGCAGAAGCTTGGGTTCCTCCAGTCTAAAGTGCTCTGGTATGGAGAAAGTCCACACCCAAAGACCTTCCCTGAAGATGTTGTAGATCTGGCCTGGGGTATGGCCAGTGTATGTGGTTTGCCCCACAGAGTGTTTTGACAAAACTTGATGGAACTTGTAAAAACTGGGAGATTTCATATAATAATTGCAATTTACATCTTTTCTTGAAAAGTGAGCATATCGGGCCACACTGGCCTCTGTTCCTGTCTGGCACCCCGAGGCTGGGTCTGCAAAGCAGCCACCACTCAAGATGGGCTGGTGCTCACCTTTTGGCTGTGGTACCATCTCTCTATGTGGAATCCTCAGCAGTGGGCAGAGTGCCAAGGCCATTTGTTGGTTTACATAGTGGTGATTGTTTTTTAGAGAAAATATTCTTCTGCACTCATGCCTCTACCACAAGGGTGAAAACAAAGATAGATCAAGAGGGCCATTGGTTTCCAGAAAAATGGGAAAGAAATTCCTTGTGAAAGTAAAGAGCATTCTTAAAAGATAAGTTATTCAACCAAGTGAGTCTGGACCAACAGAGTACAGTGTTTCCTACGCCCAGCCTGACATGCTCATTCCTGGCCCCTGCTGTCCAGTCATCTCCCTGGGGCAGGACCTACCTCTCTGCGGCTGGAGTCTGTGGCCAAGAGGGCAAAGGTGGCTGTGGGCTCCTCTCTTTCGGTCTTGGGAGCAAGGATGGCCTGAGGATGGGCAGTTCTGGACACTTCTGAGAAGCCACTCAAGAATCTACCACACTGGGCTAGTTGAACCCGCCTGGACAGCCCACAGGCTGTGTCCTGGGGTCCAGTGAAGGGCACAGGGTATGTGGGAGTTACCACACACACAGTTCATTCTCACTGTGACTGAAGAGCTGGACTGCTGTGCACCTGCCTATTCTCATTTCTATCTGCTTCAGCCTGTGTTTAGAAAAGCATTTGCAAAATGATAGAAATGAACTATTTTCAGTAAAGTGCAAAAAAATGAACTAAAGGGCTTGATGATGCAGTTATAATAGGCACGTCTCTGACACTTTAGACTACAGAGAGTCACAGGCTTCATTTAGCATGGGACTGGGATGAAAGATGGCAGGGGACAGCTTGCTTGTGAGTTAGGCAGATTCTTACTGCACCATAGGACCAGGGTTGTTTGTTGTCAGCTTTCCCAGTAACAGTTCTCCATTATTTCACGAGCTGCTGAAACTGCGGTTCCAAGTGTCAAGGGGAGTGCAAGGGGCAGGCCAGCGCCTACTATAAACTCCAAGTACAGGTTTCCTACCATCAGCCATGCTGGTTCTCTCTCTGAATGAGTGAGGGCGTTCACGTAGTCAAGCTGCCAGTTGCCCTTTGGTGTTTCTAATTGAAGCATTGGAAGATAGATAATTTTAACAACGTCAAAATGAGAATGTTTCCCTTCAAATAAGAGAAACAAAAGGCCAATCTACTGGCAAAAACTGGATAAGGATGCTGGGTCATAGCTGTTACACAGCAGAGTCTTACCTGAACAAAAGTAGACAGACCTTTTCAATAGCCAAGATTTGTTTTTAAAGCAATGTGAGTAGCTCAAATAGTCCTTCTACGGATGTTGTCATTGCTCAGAACAGTTTTGAAATTACCTTCAGAGCTTCTAGATCATGTTTTGGAAATTTTTCAAGGGAAGTTTTTTTTTTAATTCTCAATGATAACAAGTCTTAATTTTTCTTATTTGTTCTCTGAGGGTGGATTTGATTTTTGGGACCAGCTAAAATCCATTTAGATTTAAATCATATGAATGACATGGCTGATCAAGCTAAATGATACAATTTTGGTGCAAAGCCAAGTGTGACTCAATTAGTAAGACTGGTGTTGTCCGAGTTACAAACTGATGCTGTAGAGAAAGGTCAGGAAGGACCCACAGCAAAATGATGGCTTCCTCTGGGGAGGAGCGGGGCTGAGAGGAGGGGAGCAAACAGAGCCTGGTTCTGTGTTGTTAAAACTTTTATGGTAAGAATGTTTGTATATTACTTTTGCAATTAAAAAAGCATCCTCTGCTCACATAAACTGATCCTGAAGACAATTCCAATAATGTTCTGATCACATATAGACTTCCATGGTAACTCATTTGAACATGGTTGGATATTGTGGCAAAAGAATGCTAAAATCAGATTTTTAAATAAAATTGATAAAAATTTTATAAACCTTCTAAATAGGCATTAGCATTAATAATCTAATGGTAAAGTTTGTTTGTTTGTTTTGTTTGTTTTTACTTAGTCCTTGAAAGTTGCTGTGGTTTGTTCTGGGGGAAAAAAGTTCTCTAACTTATTCTGAGTGGTCCTTGGTAGGGAGGCTCCAGGGCTGTCAAAAGACCCCAAGGGAGGAAGCTGGGTTCTGGCTCTGTGTTAATCCCCTGCCAGCTCTGTGGCCTGGAGGAAAGTATTTGCCCCTGTGCCTCAGCTCCCTCTCACAAATTAAAGGAGGTGATTGTGCCTGCCTAGGCTGGTAGTGTGTGGTTCCACATTTCCCTGTTGCCTTGAGCTTTATAATGCCCAGACTGCTTTCTCTTGCAGTCTAATTGCTCACTCTCCCCCAGCAACAAGCCAGGGAGAGGCACCCATGTAGCTCCTTTTCTGCTTGCTCCTCAGGGCCTGTAGATCTCCCTGATCCATTGTGTTCTGGAAGTATAAAGAATTCCCTTTCTTTTCTTCCCAGCAGACCTTCCTAGATGATTTGTCTTTCTCTTAAGGGAAGTGCCCTAGATTGAGTAGAGTTGGGAGGGAAATATTGAGTCTTGAGAAGAAGTCCAAGAGGAATAAAGGCGGAAATGCTGAAGAGAATACAGTCATTGACATCTAGAGGATTGCCTTTACATCTAAGCTGCTACTGCCATCTAGGGTGAAAAAGACAGGAATACTAAAGCATTTGGATGGTAGAGAAGTTGCATGAAAAAAGGGAAGAAATGAGAGAAAATTGATTTTATTGGAAAGTAAAGGTGTTGCTGAATATCCAAAGATCAGTTTTACCTATGCTTTGAGATTCTCACCTTGGGACAGGGTTAAAAAAGTAGGTTTCCAAATATTTGGGGCCATACAATACATTCATTCACTGGGAGGAAGCCTTGGGTAAAAGCCAAAATATCCAGCAATGGCCTTGCTTTACCACGCACTGGCTGTGTCACCTCCAGTGAGTAATGTACCCTCTTTGGGCCTCAGTTTCCTCCTATCTAAAATGAGGGATAATTGGCTTAGATCAGAGACTTTCAAATTGTTTTTGACCACAAAGAACAGTAAGAAACACATTTTACATCACAATCCAGAATACTCATATATGCAACTAAAGCAGAAGTTTCACCAAACTATACTTACAGAAAACATACTCAGATATTTTCTATTCTGTTTCATTTTTGGGGATGCTGGCTGTGACCCACTTAAATTGATTTTCCAACTGTCTCAGTGGTTGCAACTCACAGTTTGAAAAACACTGTATTAGATGTTTCCATTCCCACAGAGAGCTGGTTGTTTCCAGTCCCCACATCTGATGATTCCTGTGATCCTCTGTGTTGTGTGTGGAAAGGAGATTTTAGCTGAGAGCATAAAACCAAGAGGGTTCGGGGCATGGGAGTGGTCTCACATGATCACAGTGCACGTGGACCCAAGGCAGCAGGCTTCAGCCACAGCTTACAGTGGAAGCCCCAGTAAGTCATGGTCACAGATTCCTCCCTTTTAATGCTATAGTTGTATCCTTTGGGTGGAAAAAGATCCAAGAGATACAGAAATAAAAAAGATTATAAGAGAATACTATGAACAGTTGTATATCAACAAATTGGATAAACTAGATGAAATGGACAAATTCCTAGAAACACCCTACTAAGACTGAAACGTGAAGAAATAGAAAATCTGAATAGATCTGTAACTAGTAAGGAAATTGAATCAATAATCAAAAACCTCCCAACAAAGAAAATCCCTAGACCAGACGGCTTCACTGGTGAATTCTACCAAACATTTAAAGAAGAATTGACACCAATCCTTCTCAAACTCTTCCAAAAATTGAAGAGAGGAAACACTTTCTAACTCATTCTATGAGGCCAGCATTACCCTGATATCAAAGCCAGTCAAAGACATAACAGAAAAAGAAAACCAAAGACCAATATCCCTTCTGACTATTAATGGAAAAATCCTCAACAAAATACTAGCAAACTGAATTCAGCAGCATACTAAAAAGGTTATATACCATGACCAAGTGGAGTTTATTCCTGTAATGCAAAGATGGTTCCACATGAAAATCAATCAATGTAATACACCACATTACAGAATGAAGGGAAAAAAAACTACATAATCATCTTATTGATGAAAAGGTATTTGACATAATTCAACACTTTTTCATGATAAAAACATTCAACAAACTAGGGTAGAAGAAACTCTCTCAACATAATAAAGGCCATCTACGAAAAGCCCAAAGCTAACATCATACTCAATGGCGAAGTACTGAAAGCTTTTCCTCTAAGATCAGGAACAAGACAAGGGTGCATACTTTCACCACTTTTTCAACGTAGTGTTTAATGGAAGTTTTGGCCAGAGCAATTAGGCAAGAAAAAGAAATAAAAGGCATTACAATTGGAAAGGAAAAAGTAAAATTATCTCTGTTTGCAGATGACATGATCTTATTTGTAAAAAACCCTAAAAATTCCAACAAACAAAAAAAAACCCTACTAGAACTCATAAATTCAGCAAAGTTGCAGGATATAAAATCAACATGCAAAATCAGCTGCATTTCTTGACATTAACAATGAACAATCCAAAAAGGAAATTAAGAAAACAATTCAATTTACAATAAAAAGCATCAAAAAGAATACAATACTTAGCAATAAACTTAACCAAAGAGGTGAAAAATTTGTACACTGAAAACTATACAATGTTGATGAAGGAAATTAGACACAAATAAATGGAGAGACATCTCGTGTTCGTGGATTGGAAGACTTGATTGACATTGTTAAGATAGCAGTATTACCCAAAATAATCTACAGATTCATTGCAAACCCTATCGAAATCCCAACATTATCTTTTGCAGAAGTAGAAAAGTCCATCCTAAAATTCATGTGCTGTCTCAAGGGACCCCCCACCCCCTCTGCACCCCCATAGCCAAAATAATATTGAACAAGAATAACAAAGTTGGAAGTCTCGCACTTCCTGATTTCAAAACTTACAAAGCTACAGTAGCAAAACAGTGTGATACTGGCATACACACATATAGACCAATGGAATATAATAGAGAGCCCAGGAATAAACTCTTCCATATATGGTCAAATGATTTTCTACACGGGTGCCAAGAATATTCAAGGAGAAAGGACAATATTTTCAAAAATGGTACTGGGAAGACTGGATATCCACAGGCAAAATAATGACATTGAACCCTTATACCATATACAAAAAATTAACTCAAAATGGATCAAAAACCTAAATGTAAGAGCTAACTCTATAAAACTCTTAAAACAATGGGGGGAAAGCTTCATGACATTGGATTTGGCAATGATTTCTTGCATATGACACCAAAAGCATAGGCAACAAAAGAAAAAATAGATAAATTGGACTTCAAAAATTAAAAACTTTTGTTCGTCAAAGGACACTATCAAGAAAGTGAAGAGGCAACTCACAGAACAGGAGGAAATATTTGCAAATCATATATCTGATAAAGGATTAATATCTAGAATAGATAAAGAACTCTTACAACTCAACAACAAAATAAGAGACAGCTCAATTTAAAAATAGGCAAAGGACTCAAATAGACATTTCTCCAAAGAAAATATACAAATGGCCAATAAGCACATGAGAAGAACTCAGTATCATTAATTGTATTGTTAATTTTTTGTGTCAACTTGACTGGGCTAAGCGATGCCCAGGTAGCTGATAAAACATTATTTCTGGACGTGTCTGTGA
Source organism: Diceros bicornis minor (assembly GCF_020826845.1). Classification (NCBI taxonomy): domain Eukaryota; kingdom Metazoa; phylum Chordata; class Mammalia; order Perissodactyla; family Rhinocerotidae; genus Diceros; species Diceros bicornis. Next base: position 9,870,173 of record NC_080755.1, on the reverse strand, counting down.
GAGTAATTCTGGAAGAAATTAACATTTGACTCAACAGACTGAGTAAAGAAAATCTGCCCTCACCAATGTGGGCAAGCATCATCCAATCCATTGAGGGCCCAAATAGAACAAAAAAGTGGAGGAAGGGCAGATTCTCTCTCTCTCTCTCTCCTTGAGATCCATCTTCTCCTGCCCTCAGATGTTGGAGCTCCTGGTTCTTGGGCCTTCGGACTCCAAGACTTACACCAGTGGCCCCCCACCCAGTTCCCAGGCCTTCTGACTCAGACTGAATTATACTACTGGCTTTCCTGGTTCTCCATCTTGCACATGACAAATTGTGGGACTTCTCCGCCTCCATAACCACATGCACCAATTCTTATAATAAATATACTCATATATATCCTATTGGTTCTGTTTCTCTGGAGAACCATGACTTAATACACTAATCTTACACAAATCAAAACCATAATGAGATACCATGTCACACCCACTGGGATGGCTATTATCAAAAACGCAGAAAATAACAAGTGTTGGTGAAGATGTGAAGAAATTGGAACCCTGTGCATTGCTGTTGGAAACGTAAAATGGTACAACTGCTATGGAAAACAGTATGGTGGTTCCTCAAAATATTAAACATAGAATTACCATATGATCCAGCAATTCTACTTCTGGGTATATACCCAAAAGAATTAAAAGCAGAGATTCGAAGAGATATTTGTACACCCCTGTTCATAGCAGCATTATTCACAGTAGCCCAAAAGTGGAAACAACCAAAACATCCATCAATAGATAAATGAATAGACAAAATATGGTATATACCTACAATGGAATATTACTCAGCCTTAAAAAGGAGTGAAATGCTGACACATGCTACAGCATGGATGAGCCTTAAAGACATTATGCTAAGTGAAATAAGGATACAATAGTATGTGTCCACAAAAAGACAAATATTATATGATTCCACTAATATGAGGTACCTGGAATAGTCAAATTCATAGAGACAGAGAATAGAATAGTGCTTACCAGGGGCTGAGGGGAGAAAGCAGTGGGAAGTTAGTGTTTAATGCATATAGCATTTCAGTTTGGGAAGATGAAAAAGTTCTGGAGATAGATGGTGGTGACAGTTGCATGACAATGTGAATGTACTTGATGCCACAGAACTGTACACCTTTAAATGATTAAAATGGTAAATTTTATGTTATGTGTATTTTGCCACAATAAAAAAGACAAGTCAATTTTGATTTCCCACTCACCACGGGAGAAAATATTTACAAATCATATATCATAACCACCCCCCAAAAAGTACCAAACAGGTTTAAAGGGAAAAAATATAATTATTGTGTTCCAAGTCTGCAAATAACACATCTTGATGCTGGCATCATGCAGTCATTTGGAAGATCAGGTGATTTTTTTTTTTTTATCTTTAATGCAGACATTTTAGTGTCAAGCAGATTCAATTTATGGGAAATCTTTCTGTCAATATGACTGTCCATTGACCATTCAAAAGGGGGAAAATACAAAGCAGATTCCTCAATTGTAAAGGAGTCCAAAAATGCATGTCTTCAAGCTTGCAAGATTTGGAGCTGTCCTGTGTCCCTTTTCCACAAGATTAGATTCAGTAGAGCCCCTTGGTGACCGGCCAGCTCCTCAGGGTGGTCAAAGGGATTCATAGGCCTGGGTCCTAGTGTCTTTGCTCACCAGTGCGCCCATGGAAGCAACTTCCAGGGCCAAGCCAGGGAGGCCAGGGCTCCAGACTTTATGATTCAAAGTGCACTTAGCATGGGAGACAAACTACACGTGTGCACTCATGTGTGTGCGTGCGTGTGTGATTGTGGTTTTTGTGTACCTAGGCTGGAGGACACTGTCACAGGGGAAAGCCTCTCCCTCATCATGTTTACTGTGGTCCAGGCTCTGCCCACAGCCTTGCAGATTCAGAAGAAAGTGTTGTCACCCTAGTCAGAGATGGTCAAACGTGAGTGATCGCCTGACAGTAACTACACTAGCAGGAGAGTGACAAATCACAATGTATTCATTCACAATAAAGATTTCATTTTAGCAAATAAAAGAAGATACAAGAGAAAATAAAAGTTTGTCACAAAATTGAATGCTATAAAATTGTTTCTTTAACCTGCCTACTGTCTCCCTGCGTCCAGCTCATGACATCAGAAGGAGCAGGGCATGGCACAGGTAATCTCTGCCGAAGTCTGTTCTCATGGTGATTTCCTCAGGGGGCAGCCAGTTGCCAGGCTGAGCTAACGATTTAAGAGCACAGAGAGTCATGCAACTGTGGGCCTTCATTCCGTGTAGCACCTGGGGTTGTGCTGAAATTGAGTCGTGGGAAGCTGTGGAGAAGAACTTGCCGTGAGGAGTCTCGTGAGTAATGCTGGTTTTAGGAATCAGGTTTGGGAATCCCGACTGAGAAACGTCCTGAAGAAATCCGAGACAAATGCAGCTTTGCTTAAGCCTCTCGCGTGCTTCCAGCTTTTCCATTCAAAACGCCACCTTTGGAACAGATAATCTTGCAAATAAACAAACAAGGAAATTTCAATGAACTCATTATTTTAAAAGAGATAACTGAAAATCACCCCCACTTTAGTTGTGTATAACAGCTGGTAACCATTGTCTGTAATGCTAAGAGCTGCGTTGACTGAATACTTCTCTGCAAGGCCCTGTGCTAAGGAATTTAAGCACATTGTTGTACTTGAGCCTCACAACAACCTCCTTTTACAAAGAAGGAAAATGAGGCTTAGAAAAACTAAGTGAGCTGCCTGAGGTCACAGACTGAAGAGTGGCAGGGCCAACATTCTGGTCTAGGGCTTTCCCAGCTCCAAGTCCACTTGCCCTTACAGATCCACATCTGTGTCAATAGCTGTGTCATCCATCCGGGTAATATTAAGTTGTCATCAGATAATCGCTCATTACCTTTCTTGTTACAGGGCCTTTGTTCCAGGGAGAAAACTAGAGAATAAGAAACATGCATGCAAGGCACTGCACATACAGAGAGGGCTCTGAGGCCTACTTCCTTCACCCCCAAGATTGGATGCCCTTCTTGTAAGCTTCCTGGAGCAGGTGTGACAGTCCCCCATGTGTCCTGCTCAGTTTTAATGTGTGTCTCAAATAACTGGTACTAATAATAGATAAAACATGAGTGATTTGAGAATAATATACCTTAAAAAATAAACTAGAATTGATTCAAAGTGATCCCTAGAGTGATGTCACACTAACTCACTTGCATTCCAGAATGCTTTCTTAAGTAGAACAAGGGGGTCAGAGTGTCAGCTTAACCCTGGGGATTGTACAGACCCCCTGCTGCGCCCCCACTGCCTACCCCATGGGAAGGTGTGGCACAGTACCTGTCGGGTTATGTGTGCACATCATCTCTCGTGTTGCAATGGAAAAGGATCGAGATCTGCTGCTAGGAAGTATTCAGTAGACGTATAGTGAAGTAATGAATGAATAGACGGGTGGATGCTTCCCTTCCTTTTGGTTGGTATTCTTATGAAGAAACAGTTATTAGAGAGGGAATGCATTGAAGCCTGTATAAAAATATTGGCAATATTTTGTTCCTATTACTCAAAATTCTGTGAACTACTTTAAGTATTATCTTATTTCACAGCTTATTCCAAGTATAACACAATGTAATGAACTAAGCATTAGCCAAGAACATTAGACCCTTCATTGTGAGATAAAAATTGGTTTCATAATGAGGATCCAGAAATGCTGCCATTTGAGTAGATGCTAACCATATGACAAGTCCCCTTCTCCCTGAAAATGTCATCGCTGGCATTTGAAGATGAAGAAACCAAGGGGTCTAGACAAGAGGGCCCACATCTTTGAGTTTAGCTATCTGCAGTCTCTCAGATGGTACAGGGCCCTTAGAGAATGCTGGTCACAGAGTCAGATCATAGTCAGAGGACTTCACCTCACCAAGGAGAGCAAGAATCAGTGGGCTCCACCAGCAGCGTGAGAAGTTTAGTGCTAACGAGGGTGATCTGGCAATGGGCAGTATGGGACAGCCCAGAGGGGAGTGGCCAGAGCAGGTTGTGGCATGAATTTAGTGCTAGGCGGGTTCATAACTATTGGGACGGCTGAGATCCAGCCTTTCTAGAACTCTGGTCATCTTCCAGGTCTGGATTCTCTACGTATCAGCACTGGGCACAGAACTGGAATGACAGCTTCTTAACCAATGCCGCCACAGCCTCTTGTAGGCTTTGTAGTTTTAACGTCTCCTATGTATCACATGGGTGAAAGGCCTGAAAAATAAGTCTCCCATAAAATGAATAAGACCGGGGGGGAGGGGCAATTGTCAGTGAATAGTTAAATAAATTGTCATTATTAAAATAGTAATGGTGGCAATAGAGGGAAGTGGAGTGGGGGTGAGGGAGAATGGTGAGTTGATGAGGCCACGCCAGTGCAGAGGAATGAGAGGTTTGGGGGAAAAGTCAATGAGTTCCACTTTGGACATGCTTAGTTTTAGGAGTCTATTAGAATCCTAGAGGCCCCCATAGTTAGCCACATCTGGAGCTCATGGGAGAAGGTGGGGCCGGATATAGACCCAATCCCCATGAGGATGGCCCTGTAAGCCATGGACAGAATGAGATGGCCCAAGCAGATTACAGTGAGAGGAGAGGGGCCCAGGGTAGGGCTCTGAGGAACTCCAACGTTTAACCAAAACTCAGAGCTAGAGGCACCCCTCAAGGGATGGGCAGAGTGGCCAGAGAAGTCAGGATGTGCACCAGGAGGGGGTGATGTTGCTGAGGTCAACGAGAGGGTGCAGTGCTGCTGGGAGGACAGGTGCGAGGAGGGCCAAAAAGCGCCGAATGGATTTAATAAGAAGAAGGTTGATGTGAATTTGGTGAAATATAAGATTGAGTGTGCACAAGGCTTGATGTGGGTCTCTTTTAGGCATTTTTCCAGTATGCTAATTTTTAGGGAAATAAAGCCATTGAGGATGGTTATTGCCATTATCAGAAAATGTGCAACCCCCTACTTCTGGGTCACTTCCCTCCCACTTCATTTGGTGGTGTTATCTCTGGCCATTACGCTGCACACTGTGCTTTAATCTGCTGCTTTTGCTGTCACCTGGTGCCAGTTCTCAGGATGGAAGGTTAGAACTGGACATCAGTGAGGTGTCTGGTGGGCAGGAGTGGCACCGAGCTGCAGTTTGAAGGAGAGGAAGAGGAGCTAGGATGGAATCATGACTTGTAGAAACATGGGAGGATGAATTTTTATACTATTTTCAATATGAGAGTCGCTACAACAACCCAGAACTATGGTGATTGTTTCACTTTGATCCAGAGGAACACGTGCTCTGAAGTGCTGTACAAGCTGCCTTCGCCCAGTGAAGGCTGCCCGCAGCTGTGGGTCAGCCACTTCATCAGATTCGCCTTTGGTCTGTCGCCATGCCAGAGCTGTAATGGCTCATCACACAACTTGATAGTCAGACCTTAGGCGCAGACTTCCTCCAAATGCAGCTGGGTCCGTTGATACTTTTGCTGCTGATTCCATAATGTCCTGCGAGTGTCTTAGGAACAGATTGTATCTATTGAACAAACGTCCTGTTTAGCAGTGAAGGGGGTATTTGTACTGAATGCAGGCCTACAGAAGGGAGCAAGAGAGAATGGGCCTTTGGGTCTACAGACTGAGGGGTATTTTCCCTCGTGGGTCTACCTTGGCACGTGTGGGCTCTCAGGAGGCTCAGTGATCGCACAAGGCCATGTATGCATATTCCTAGGTGTCCAAAAATACAGGCATCTGCTTCCCCTCAAGAGTTCTTATTCGCTTTATTACAGTGACATGTCTTTAGCCAGCAGCCCAACAGACCCTTGCTAATAGCCAACAATTTGGATTCAAAAGGGATAACATATTGAAATGCTTTGTAAACAAGTTTATGGTGTAAGAAATGATGGCTTAATAATGCCTGCTATTTGCCTGTCACCTTGTCAGTCTGGCCAAACATTTTTGAAAAAAGATATTAAGCAACTAGATGTCAAGTTACACTGCCTTGTGAATATACAGACGAAGAATAAATTCACTAGAAGATGCTTGAAGGGCATTCAAGCTTTGGAAACTCAGTTTTCAGTTTGAAAGCCAACCAGTGTGGCTGGGCAGTCCCTTTCTTCTGCTGCTGCTTAACTGAAAGCTGAGTCGTAATTCAGAAGGGCCTTGGCTGGCGCTTAGCCGGCTGTGGTGATGCACCTTTGTGTGGGGTAGGCCTCTGCATGAGAGCTAAATTCACCCAGGCCCGACCCTGGTCCAGAAGTCACTGAATACAGTTTGATGACACATTGAATGTATTTCAAACATACAAGTACATGGATTGAAAGACGTTTGACTTCAAATCTATTTCATATCCAGTCTATTTCAAATTTACTTTGGCTGTAACCCTAACTTCCTAACTTTTCCTTTTGGTCACAATTCTCCATTTAGATGGTAGGTGTAATAAAGGACCAGTTCTTTGTCATTCGGGGTTTTAAGCAGGTCTGCTACTATCAAAGAGGAATGTGATCCCTTAATTTTGGGTGCTGCTGTATGAAACTAATGATTTTCTTATGATGTTTCTTGTCCCCGTCTCTACTGCCAGGAAGGGCGCCTGTGGCCTTCAGACAGCTCTGGACCTCGGCCAGGTGCCTCAGAGGTAAGGGAGTGGACAAGGTTGGGGTGTGGGTGGCAGGAGGGGAGGGGAGGAGGGAAATAAACCATTGCAACAAAATTGGTGGAGAGGTTAAATGTATTACAGCATAGATTAAGAAATAACACATTTAAATTAAGGCATATGCCTGTAACTTTGGTTAAAAAGGTGGGGGATGGGTTTTTTCCTAGAATCTCCTAGGGATTATCTGTGCTAGTCTAAAGCTCCTTACAGAAACAGGTTGAGAGTCACTGATCTTTACATGATCCTATAAGCTGCTAATAATGAGGTCTGGCAGATGTGGGCATAGTTTATAAATATCATAGTATGATTCATTCCCACATCTCCAAGTTTAATAGTATGACATTAAAAATAACATAGTGTTTTGCTTTTAAGTAAAAAATATGGTATGAGAGAAGTCAATGGATATATATATATATGTATGTATGTGTACACACACATATATATGTGTGTGTATATATGTAAAATATCTTTCCTCTAGAAGAAACTTGGATGGTGGAATAGACGAGAAGATTATTTAAGAAATATAGTACCTGGATTCATTTTTGGAAAAAAAATCTATAATCATATTTACTTTGGAATAGAAAACATTTTTCATGTCAGTTACTAAAAATAACTACAGGAAACTTTTATCCAGAAAGAAATAACTAGAAAAGTCTAGAAACCAGAAAGAAAAAGAAGTCACTTGTTCCATATTTTTAAAAAGTAATTGATAGGGCAACAAGCTCCTATAAATAATTCATAAATTGACCCAATGCCTCATACCTGCTCCAAGTACCATTATGGGAAATTATAACATATTTATAATGAAAACTCTGAGCTGCTCCCCACTCTTCTCCATCACAGGTGCGAGATCTAGAAGGGACCTGAGAAAGCAGGTGGGCCAGTCCTCTTATTTTTTAGGTAAAGGAGTGGAGGCCTGGTCATGTGGTGGACAGGACCAGAGTCCTGTCTGCACAATGCCCCTCCGCTACATTACTGTTTACTGCACTCTGGAAATTACTGTTGTATTCTATTTGAACTAGTGGGAAATGTATACATAGCATATGCAATAACTCCCATGAAAACCCAAATTTTCAGTTAACCACAATTGTCCATTGTTGCACCATTCTGGATAAACTGTAGTTTGGCAAGATGAGTGGTGTAAGTCATGACAAATAAGAAAACTACATTTTTTTTCTGGAATAGTCTTTCCCTGTTTTGTCTGGGAAAAATTTTTCAGATGGGTGAGAACACAGACCAAGCATGAATTTCCTTGATACCATCACATTCATGGTCTTTATTGTGCCAAGAATGTCTTCAAGCCTTTCCTCTTTTCCTTGCAGATCATGTATGCCCCGCGGTCCAGGGACAGGTTTACTGCCCCGTCCTTTATCCAGAGGGATCGGTTCAGCCGCTTCCAGCCCACCTACCCCTATGTGCAGCATGAGATTGACCTTCCTCCTACCATCTCCCTGTCCGACGGTGAGGAGCCACCTCCTTACCAGGGGCCCTGCACCCTGCAGCTCCGGGACCCTGAACAGCAGATGGAACTCAACAGAGAGTCTGTGAGGGCCCCACCCAACCGAACCATATTTGACAGCGATTTGATAGACATTTCTGTGTACAGTGGGGGCCCGTGCCCACCCAGCAGCAATTCAGGCGTAAGTGCCAGCACCTGCAGCAGTAACGGGAGAATGGAGGGGCCCCCCCCGACGTACAGCGAGGTGATGGGCCACTACCCGGGCGCCTCTTTCTTCCACCACCAGCACAGCAGCGCGCACAGGGGGAGCAGACTGCCGTTTCAGCAGGACAGCTCTGGGAGCACAGTGCTGCCCATCCAGGGCAAGGACAGGAAGCCTGGGAACCTCGTCTGACCCTCCCGTGTGCATCTGAGTTGAGGAGGAAGGAAGTGAGGAGGGAGAAGGGCTGCACTGCCCCTCCGCTCCCAAGCACGATGTTCAGTTTTACGTGCTACAACTAAGTAAAACCAAATGTGCAAATGTGGTCTTTGTTTCTGATTCCTTTCAGGGGAATTGCATGCAAACTAGACTGAAATAATACAAACTTCCATTTGGTCTGACCGCAAACAGTGTTTATTTGGGGGCAGGCATTGGGACGGGGGATGGTTTTGGCAAAGGGTGGGCATGGGAACACAGAGAAAGGGATGCTTTGAAGATATCATGAAATAAAACCCACAGAGGTATTTGATTTATTTAATTATGAAAGGAGACTTTGAAGAGAAAGAGGCCAGAATGGCCTGTTTTATAATTAACTGAATAAAGAAGGAAGCATTATTATATATTATCATGGGGAAGAATTGGCCAGTTTGCTTTTTCTCCCAAGGTGTGGAACTTTTATTTTGTTTTAAAAATATGATTCAAAATTCCTGTTTTGTGTGCCAAGGTATAAAGTGGAGAAGTTAGATGAATGCAAGGAGTTAATTTGTGTTGTGACGATGTGTTTTTAAAAGTTGCACTATCTTAATGTTTAAAATATATATGAGGGAACTGTTTTACGTGAAGTTCTGTATGTTGTCTTTTCACCTGTGGATTATTATCAGGCCCAAGGAATACCCTGGAGAGTTCCCCATGATCATGCAAGAAAAGATGTTTGGGGATGTAGCCTAACATATGCCAACTTACATAAATCAAAAGAGTCATTATTGTTGCAAGAATTTACATCAAATATCAGTGCATCACTGAAGCATTTGGAGACTTTTGGATGGAAGATAGGAAATACTAAATTCCAGCATTTCTGACTTGTTGAGTTACTGTGCTAGTCTTAGGCTGCGTATTTTATTAAAAATGAACCCAACACATGCATTTATGTATCCAGTATCATGCAGTGCTGCCCTCGTCCTCCAGCAGTGCAGTTTCTTTAGTAATTTAGATTGTTTTCACTCTAGCATGAAATATACTTAGATACATGCATTATTTTATGCAATAAATTGTTTAAAGTGCAAGGTGGTTATTTTTAATACTGTTGAACTATGTGACTTCTCAGTGTATTCCTGTTGTCTTTCTCCTTTCCTAGATAGTTCAGTTCAGTCCTGGATGGCAGGTCAGTGCATGAGAGGCTCTCAGCAGTCGCTCCCCGTGCAGCCCGCCCAACCTTGGTGTGTGAGTGGTGCCGGCAGTGGGTTACTTCACGAGTAGGGAGTCCCTGGAGTTAATGAAGGACACCACGTTGCTGAGGATGACGATAAGCCGTTGCACTTCACTAGTGTTGGCGCAGCATTCTTGGAGGAATTCAGTGCTCAAAACCCAACCAAACTCCTGTGGGAGTTTCCTCAGCCTTTGCAATGGTGGCCAGAACTGGATGTTCAGTTATAAAATAGTGCAGGGTAGGGGAGTACAGGATAAAAAGCACAACATGCAGTTAAAATGCAATTAGAAAACTAATTTTAAAGATTGTTAGTCTTAATATTCCTGATATTTACAAACATTCATTCTTATGTAAAATAACTTTCTTCTGTGGAAGTAAGCATCTGGCTTTTATAACAGCAACAGCAAATAAGTTCAACCAATACCGCCCAGGGGAGGGCTTATCTTAACGGGGTAGCAACCGACCTGTTCTGTGCAGGTTAGGTCCCTTTGGCCTCTGCATGCAACAGAGTGGATTGGAAGTTACTCTGATCTCTGCAGTTTTAATGCCAACTGTGTTTGTGTCTGTCTGTGGGTCTCCGAGGCGATTTCTCAGTGAGGTGACTTTGTGCTGTTGGCTGAGACCTGGAAGAGACCATTCTGAACTACAAATCCTGTCTTCTCTCCTCTGCTTCTTTCTGCTGCTTTTCTTGGTCAGTAGGTTGCTGGGTTTTGTTTTGAGGATTGGAATCTCCATTAGATTCATCCCTTTCACACAGTAACATCCACAGAACTCGTCAAACTTTTAAAAGGAGAGAAAAAAAATGTGGGCAACAGTTGTCACCCATGCTTCAGACCCTATTTGGAAGTGTGTACACTGAGGGTCTCAGTGTGAATTCCAAGGCTGGGCAGAGCCCTGGGAGCCTTGACTCGGGACCATAGATTTCCTTTCCCACCGCCCTAGAGCCTCCTGACGGTTCAGCTGATTGCCTAGACTGCAAGCCTGTGCTTGAGGGAAGCTGGGACTCTGCATGGCGTGAAGCCTCGCCTCGCCCTGTCAGATGAAGATTAGGGAGCACTTGTCCCAGTTAGGACCCCACTGGTGGTCAGGGTCCCCTCAGACACAAAATGAGGTTAGCTAATGATGTCATCATTCCAAACCTTTCCTGCAGTTTTGGTAAAGTGGGTAGACCCACCTATGGCTCCAGCTCGAAATGCTTTTACAGTCCTTACTTTTCTACCTGCTGTAGGAATGAGCTGTGGTCAGAAACTTGTCAATTCCTTAGTCCCTTTGCCAGTATATGGACATTTGCAGATGTCCATGGTATTGGCAAAACAATCATTTAATTCAAATAATTTTAATTGGCCTTCAAAAGAGAGGTTCTTCCATGCAGCCACCCTAGAGAATTGCTCTTTAAGTTAAATAGTTATCTAAAGATACAGACATAGCAACCATGACTTGAATGGTCTTTGGGGCTGGGCCTTTGCAATGAATTAGTTTATCAACCAAGGTCATAAATTGAATTGATAGTCAATTTCCCTTCAGCACAGGGAAAAAGTGATTTAGATCAATAGGTCTTTTGAAGGCCGTGGCTGCCCTATTCATCCTGTTACCTCCTTGCTGGCCTGGTGTGGAAAGAGGAGTGATTGTGAAGACGCAACTTGCACAGTGGGGCCTAATGTTCAAAAAGCCTATGTGCCTATGGAACCCAAGGGTCCAGTTTAGAAACCAGTGATTCCGGCAATCAATGATAGGTTTATTATTTCAGTAGAGTGTTAAAACAAACAAAGGATTGCATTGTTTGAAAGAACAGTGGGAACAACGGATACTCCTGGGCATCCTGTTGTGACTTTTGTCCATTGTCCCAGGAACTTCCAGGAGTGTGAAACCCAAGGCATGTTGAGTCCCATTTATAGGAACACAGTCTTCAGGCATCTATTTGCTTTTCAGAAAGTCTAGTTTCTTCAGACACTGAAGCAGTCCTTAGTACAAAAGAGATTTCACTAAACAAGTTATGCATTTAAACAGTTGATCTGTTCTTCATGTCTCTGACCAAAATTTAGTGTTAAGAAGGCTTGACAAGCATACCCTCTATCCTTCCACATACACACATGGACAGACAACCCACAAGACATTTCAAGATAGCAGAGGAGAATATTTAAAACTTACAAAGATTTGTCTTGCAGACTGTACTTAAATCCACTAATTTTAGCTCAAACTTATGGGAGAGGCAATACGGGCCAACAGTAAACTGGGAGGCCTTCTAACACTGGCATAGGAATGTGGTACACAGATGCAAGTTCCTAAATATCGCCAACTGATCTTCTTCCCCTTTATCTATCTTCATAAGAATGAGAAAGGCTCAAAAGGCAAGCACTTTTAGAAACCTTCTCTGATCTAGAAAAGTCCATGCAAATCCCTGCCATCCACTCAGAACTGGTAGTTGCATCCTGACAGGGGTGATCCTGTATCTTCCATCCAATTGCTCTTCTCGCTAGGAAGTCTCTTTCTTTAGGAAGAGTCCTGGTGTGGTGCCCTTCAGATAACTGGTCCTTAGCACAGAGACACACCCCGCCCGGCCCCCGCCCCTCAAAAGGGTGCTGTTGGCCGCTCGAGGCTCCTGCGCCCTTCTGAACTGCAATGTGGCCGAGGTGTGGGGCTGCTGACCCCGCAGTTCTGCTGGTCAGTGGCCTCCCGTCTTGTTGGCTGTGCTGCTGCTCACTTCTTGAGATTTGCTTGCTACTTAGAACGGCAACATTAACTGCATGTTAATTGGTATGCCATTCATTCTTTTGTTCTTAAAATTGCCAAAGCTCAGCAGTGTTTGAAGGAAAAAAGCTGGGATACTTGGTTTTTGTTAACTTTTTGATTTTTGTCTAACTAAAACTAGAAATACGCCAGTGCTCGGCACCGAGCCTTTGTATGGTGACATATCCCCAAGTCCACCTCCTCTCCCTCCACCAGTGTCCCCCGTCTTAGCTGAAGAGCAGGGACGCAGGCTTCCCTTCTGTCTGCGGTTGCCTCAATTCCCATGGCCTTGGCCAATTTAGATAAAAGAACGTGACTGGGTGACAAGTTGGCAAGTCTCCCCTCCTCAGTGTGAGGAACACTGTATCTACTGGGGCACACTGAAGTCTCAGATTTCACATCAGATCACAAGTGTTGGTCTCAGCAGCTTCGTGGCTCACCCAACTTTATGGATTCCAACAAGGCCCTGCAGCCAGCTGCCAGAACCCATCTAGGGATCAGAGGAAAGCACTCTCCTGCCTTGTAATCCTGCAGCTTAAGAAGTTATTTTACTACCCCAAGTGCTGCATCTTTTTCATAGTTTTTTATAATTTACTACCGGGTTAGATTGTCATTTGCTTGCTGCTGCTGCTGCTTTCCAGGTTCGCCGCATTAGAAAGCCAGTGTGTGTGAGCAGGAATGCCCAGCTAGGAAAGCACTGGCTTCCTTTCATCCCTTCTTTCCTTCCTCATGTGTTGTTTCTGTGTAATGTGGTGGGGGTGGAGCTCTGAGATTATCATACACTTTACACACATATTATATAGAGCCGTGACATTTCAAAGAGCTCTGCATGTCAGTAGTTTTTAAGCAACCAAGGTGTTTCATGTCCTGATTTCAGCAGACAGAGGCACCAAGTCCCCCCTCCACCGCACGCTGTGCCCCCACCTTTGTTGTGCCTACTCACAATGGTGCTTTCTCAGTTGTCTGTCTTCTCATGTTTTTATTTGTAAGGTGCTGTATAGAACTTGAATATATTATGCACATATCCTACCCAATGGGTAGAACAAAAAATTGTTAATACTGTAGTATAATGTATAGATACCAATTTTAACAGAAATGGCATAGCATTTGTGAATGCCTATGTGCTCTGTCCTCTTTTGTAAGGAAATTTGCAAATGGATGCATACAGATAAAAGTCTATGTAGTTTATTTTCCTATTAAATATCAATATTATAACAACACAAAGCAAAGAAGTCTGAACAAGCAAGCCACAGTTTATGACCAGCGTCTGTATAGCAACTGAGAGGTATACCTTTGCTGTGAAAATGTTTTTAAAAAATAATTTTAAAAATCCCACCACTTTTTGGTTGCCACTAGATGCTTCTTATTTTAATCTGTATAGGAATGCTCAGTTGGACCAGTGTTGTTATAGTCAGAAAAAAATGTTGAGTTTTCAAATTGCTTTATGAAAAGGTATTATCTCATGTTGTAGAATAACGAAGATGTCAGAGCCCAGTGAAAAGTGCATTTTGTTAAAATTGCAAAAATTATGTCCAAGTAAATGGGCCTGCGCAGAGGCCTCTGTTCAGTACAGATGCATTTATGACCATCTGTGTCCCTTTTTCTTTGACAAATTGAAGCTGTAGAGCCAATGAACTAACAGTCGAGTTTGTAAGGAAAGAATACCTCAGGAAAAACGAATCCACTTAAGACTCCATTCTTAGAAAAAATGTTTTGTTGTAGGTTATAATTAGCAGAGAACTGGCTATCAGCCAAGGGGAGAATCTTATATCCATTCCTTTTGGTGTCATGGTGATCTTGACCCAAAAAACAAACTAGGTTTTGCCATGTGTTAGGGATTACGTTTTCAGTTGCACGTTATGTCACACCTGTCTTATGCATCTGCTTCCAGCTCAGTTTTTAGTGTCTGATTCCGACCTCTGCATTTACCTTCAAATATTCTAATATTATAAAAAGAAAAAGAAAAGCCTATAATGTGTTCACGAAAACCACTGTTGAATCATGGGTGTGGGCATCCTTTGCAGTGTTGTCCATAAAGGCAGTCAGTGAAAGTTTGCCCATCTGACCCATATTTCCAGTTTATTGTCACCAGAGAATATTAATTCTAATAAATTTCATGTTTTTTATTCGCTCTCTGGTGTATGTTCTGATTTTGAAAATCACAGTAGAATCATACCCTAATTCTCCATAAAACAAATTACTATTATCCTTAAACTAAAAACACCTCTACAATGCAACTCTTAATGCTGAATGGACTATACGTCAGCCCTTCTGTTAACTGTTTCAAAAGGGCCATGAAAAGATAATTATCTTGTGTGTTCTGTGTCCCATCCTGCCCCCACTGTCTGCTCCACTGTCTACCGCAGGGGCTTCCTCGTGATTCATTAAGAACCTAGGCTCATTACTGTCAGAAACAATACTCCCACCCCTCCAGGTTCAATCTCTTGGGAGAACTATTGAGCATGAGTGTCATCAGAGAATGTTCTAGACTCAGAGGTACTAAAATTTGTTACCACACCATTGCTTCCTTTCTATAGAACTAATTGAGGCTTAGACTTTACTGTTAATGATACTGGTTCATTTTAATGTGCTTGTTGGTATACTGCTATTTTTCATTTCATGGCTTTCAAAAATAACATTTTCTAACTGTATACTTGTCTAGTTTAAAGCTATTTTAAAATATGTACAATACTATTCACAGCATTTAGTTCATTTAATTTTTATTATAAAGCAGCCTACTAAAAAAGTACAACTGTATTTGAACTTTTCAATAGTTGTTTGTGAGCTATGATAATCAAAAGTCATTAGTCTTTTAACAGCCATTTGTGCTTACTTTTCAACATAATTCCCAGTTATATACAGAAAAAGATTTCCAACTGTCATGTATCTGCCTCTTTGAGCAATGGTGATGTAGTTCTTAGACCTAAGGTCTGTAATTGCAATACTTTTAAGGAAAGATGTTGCTCTAAGCGCTGTTTGTTAGTTATGAAATCAGCTTTTTCTGCTTGTTCTTAATGCTACGGTCAAACCATAGCATAAAATCATTAAAAATAATCAGTGATATACATGTGTCTCCTGTTTTTTTTTTTACTCTTTCAAAAACAAAGCATGTACGTAGGAAAAAACTACAGGTTTTAAAATTCACCTCAAGGAAACAATTCTTATGGTTCCCTAGCTAACCTTTCCATTCAGTTTTTACTCTAATTTTTCAAAAATCATTACACTCTGCTATAAACAACTCTGGTCAGATCACATACCATCTTTTCTCACTTCTGGGTTCTACACAGAACACTCAGGGATCACCCTTGGGTCGCATCGTGGGAGGAGGCACTGAGAACGCCTCGCCTGAGCTGAGGTGCCTGAGGAGGAGTTGGTACTCGTCTTTAGTTTCTGGATGGCTGTCACAGAGAAACTGAAATCGACTCAGCCAAAACATGACTCAGATTTCTAACAGACTGTTCAACAGTGGGACAGACGCCCTCAGAGGTTAAGGTCCTCAGCACTGGAGGTTTTCAGTCCAGGATAATGTAGCAAAAGGACTTCAATTTCCTCCATTGAGAGATCAGAGTAACATTAGCTCTAAATAAATATGTGGGTTCACAGAGGACATGATTGTGTATGTGCAAAACCTTACACAATCTACCAAACTACTAGAATAAGTAAATTTAGCTTGGTTGCAGGAAATACAATTTATTTATTTCTGCATGTTACTAATGAACTTTGGAAATTAGAAACTGAAATCTTAAAAACATCATTTAAATAATTGTATGGGCACAAAACTCTGGTTATAACACCCATTTTAAATTCTAAAATAATTTCTTTAAGATTATTCTGGAAGGGGGATTAGAAAGCTATAAGGAGGAAAAGAGCTGTAAGAAAAGGATTTCTTTGCCTTAAAACAGCAAATAGTCAGTGATAACCACACACTATGCTCTGGAATAAACTCTATAAATAATATCTTATTCAGCAGATCATTGGAGAAATATTAAATAGTATTCTCCAAACTGACTATCCCTGAGTGAAGTTAAGACTAGTGTAAACTGAAATCAGAGAGAAAGTTCTGCACAGAAGGAAACGGGATTCAGGGCTTGAGATTCATACTTGATGATCGGATTCAGTAAACCCTGGGGTCTGCCTGTCACAAGAGAAACAGCGTCCCTCCCTCCCCTCTGCCATAAGGAGTCTATACAAGTGTCGCCCGGCAGCTGCTGGGAGGCGGGGGGGGGGGGGGGGGGGGCGCGGGGGGCACGGCTCCCGGAAGCAAAGGCTGAGTCAAGGATCTGGATGCAGGGAGCTGATCTGGGAGCTGTTCCCAGAGGCGGAAGCAGGGAAAGGGGGAGCTGGTCAAGGTGCTGCGCTGGTTCTACTCTAAGCAACGGGGGCTCAGAAACCACACAGGATGTGCCTTTAAAGGATAGGAGGCAGGGACACCAATCTCCACTGCTGAGGGCTGCCCTTTGGGATTATCTTCCAGCAGCTCTGGCTGTGGACTGAGCAAGCTCAGACGCCCTGAGGCAGAAAAACCCAGAGGACCGACGCCTGGAAGCTGCTGGTGTACACAGGACTGTCCATCCTGGCTGGAGCTGAAATGACAATGGCCAAAAAGCATCAGAGTGTTGCTTTCATGCCTCTGTGACAGTGCACGCCACACTCAGGTGGGTCCTTGAAAGTGTCAGGCGCTGCCGGCCAGGGAGAGAAACGCCGAGTTCTGGACCCACTGTTTTCCAGATGGGCGTACATTCAGTACCGGAGTACAAGGAGCCCAACCCCTACTCCCCTCGACGGCGGTCTCTAATTCTGCGGGGCTTCCCGACGCCCCAACCTGGGAATGCGGGCAGTTCTCCTCTGTATGTCAGTGCTGCTGAAACAGGCTGCTCAGGACCCCAAACCCTTCCAACCTCTGGCTTTCTTTGACTGACTTATTCTGTAAATTAGCTTGTTTGTGAAACAGCAGAGCTGCCAAGTGCTAAGCAGATCAACTAGGAATCATACTCATCAGGCTGCCCTCCCCCTGCACCCTCAGGGGAACACTGAGAAATGCAAGGCATGCTTGAAGTTCCTCCAGAATCTTTCAGAGATCCACATATAGTGAGCCTTGCAATAAAAGACTGTATTTCTGACTCTCCATGATGCTTGCACACAACAGTTTATAATGAGTCTGTTATTTAGAACATCATAGTCAGATTTCCCTCATTACCCTGTTTTGATCTGTTTTGCTTTGAACGGATTCTAATTAAAAGGCACACTTTAAAATAGCAGCCAAAAAGTAAAAACTTTGCATTAGCAAATTTCTTTGTTTCAGTGCCACGTTTCTGTCTAGACTTTAGCTTTTGCCCTAATAACGCAAACCTCATTCACCCTTCTTTACACTCTCACTTTTTAAAAAAAATTGCAAGTGCAAAAGCTCCAGTTTTATTCATTGGAACACAGCACAGTGGTGACTGAAATACAGACTTCCACAAGGCCTTCCCGGGAAGCACTTATATACATTTACAAACAGCTGTGTGTTGTAGCTCCTGTGTAACCTAACCTGTTCACAGAGCTACTTGCATTTATAGAGTTGTACCGTCGCTCCTGTCACCAGGCAGCTGTAAGCACAAAATGTTCTACAGTCCACACTAGCCAACAGAGGAAGCAAGCTTTGAAACTGAAGCACACAGGCCCTGTCTCTCCTGCTGTGGCGGGGGGGGGGGGGGGTGGTGGTGGTGGTGGTGGTGACGACCTCAACCCTTGCCTGTTCTCCAACCTGAGCTGCTGCCGGGTCTGTCACTCCTGACTTTGGCCTGGGACTCGGAGGTGACTCAGCCTCTGTCCCACATCTGTGAGATTTCCGACCTATCTTAAAGGGCAGCACAGGCTCTGGAGCCTACAGACCTGAGTGGTTCAAACATTAGCTTCCTCTCAAGTTCATGTCCCTGACGGGCGGCTGTCTTTCAGTGTCACCTATACAACAGGAACACTGATGGGAACACCAGAAGAGGGGGTGCTTGCCACGTGGGGACCTCAACAAAGGGAGCCGCTATTGCTGTAACTTTCATATTGTAGATTTAATCTGAAAAACATTTTGTCCAATTACTCCGGGCTCGTGCACAGCACTCTGCCCTGGCGTGCTCTCTCCACCAACTGCTGCAGCTGACGCCACCAGCGAGACACGGCACCAAGAGCAAGGCTCCAGCACCGAGTGCCGCATGGTGGGGAGGAGCCCACGTCCAGGTGAAGACTAAACCACCGGGCCAAGACCTCCTCCCCATGGGTTTTAAGTAAATTACAGCTGTTTCTTTCCCCATTATTCTAGACAGATACGGATTTTTTTGATTAATGAACCACATTGCGCGGGCGGGGCGATGTCTTATGGCCTTAGTAATAAAATGTGAAAATCCGAAGGGAGAATAGTTAAAAAAATAATTTCCCTCCTTGCCCCTTCTCCCACCCATTTTTTTCCTCTCTGGCTTTCTTTTTATGCAGGGGTGGGAGGAGGAGCTAATGTCGATCCGAGCACTGTTATTTAGCGTCCTCTCACTTCCCTCTTTAGGCCGGAAGTAGACCCGGGATGAACCTCAGGCTCCGAGCGCAGGATCCTGCACTTCAGGGCACCTCTGGCTTTTTGCATCTAGAACCCAGTCTTTGTTTCTCTTTGCTAACACTGGCACCATTGCTTTCTTCTGGAATACTACCACAAGCACTCAGTTTTCTGCCTTCCCGTCAACCTCCTTTAAACCTTGGGAACAAACGTGTTCTCCATTCCTCACTCTGACGCTTCTTTCACCAGCTGCGGTGTCTCCCTCTCTCAGTGTTTCCACGAAGCACGGCTAGGGGGCGGGGCAAGATGCTGCCAGCCACCCACGTCTGCACGCAGGTGGAGGGGCTGCAGCCACGCCGGGAGCCATCTGGCCTTCACCACCCTTGCTGTTGAGCTGTGAAGTGTGCATGCATGCTGCCCGCACGTGAGTGACAGAGGGACACGAGGTAAATGCAGCACGGCAAGTTTTAGCCTATCAGGTTCATTAGATGTGCATGGTCCCCCTGCACCGAGCATGTCCCAACAGGACGACACTGAGAAGAACACAGCTTTTCTCTGCAACACTTCACAGGATCGCAGAGCTGCGCACACAGTGTGTGAAGGGCCAGGGTTTATGGCTGGACATTTTCTTAGGCTTCAGAGGCCAACCTCTGTCCTTTGGTGAAACCTAATAGTTCTTAATCAGGGATATACTGAACTTCTTAGTGCTAAAATTTTCCAAAATGCCAGCTTCTGATCACTTCAGATGTTCCAATGATTGGCCCCAAGTAAATGGAAAATTCCAGTCTGAGCTGGCTCCAAGTACGCCACAAACACAGGCTAGACATTGTGCCCACTGGCACAACCCTCACACAGGGGCAAGAGGAAAACACAAACTCACTTTTTGCCGAGGGGGTAATGGGGTACTTCCTGAGGTCAAATCCTCCTTGGATATATGAAACATTAAACATGGACAGATGTATAAAGACTAGATCTAATTACCAAAGTTTTGATTAGTTGCTCTCAAGTATGGATTTAGGTGTTTGAAAATAGCTACTAACTGCTTTGCCAAGGTCAACCTAGAGAGTCACAAGATGCCAGCACTGAACCGCCCATGGCAAACCTCCCCCGTCTCACGGTCTGAAAGGAAAATGAAGCTGGAGCATGAGAAACGCACGAATGTTGCCTTTCTGTAACTATCAATGAGATAACAGAATAGCTACTCTCCCCCCTTCTATCCCTCTAAAGAAAAAGAGGTGCAAATGGTAGAATCTAAAAGAATTAAAGAAAAATTATGAACTTAAAAGCTGAAAGAGGATAGAAGGCACCAGCAGAAGAAGAGAGAGGGTAAGGAATATTAATAAATAGGCTTTAGCTCCAAAAATACAAAGAATTTCAAAAGTCCCAAAGCATGCACCTACTTTAATACCTGGCATGAGGACAAACACTAAACTGGAGGTTAAGATCCAAATTTCAGATCCAGCTTTCCTGTGCCTCTTTCTTCAACTAAAATTATTGGCCTCAATGTTCTAAGGTGACACACTAAAGGCAAAATTCTATATAAATTCTCTATAAGCCTGGAGGTTATGACTCAGAAAATTCCTATTAATTTAAAAATGCTTCCAAAATAATGCAGTTACTAAATGGTTTAGATTTCTCAACAAAAGCTGCATTAGGTTTTGGGGACAAAAGTAATATTTCCAACTTTTTGGGGAAACTAAGACTTGTCTTTTATTTCTGAACCAAAAGAAGTGAGGAACGCAAATTACGACCCACCATATCCTGCATCTTCCTTAATAGGGGAATAAAAAGAGCATGTTGAAGGAGCACCATGGCAATCAAGCCCTGTAATTCTATCTCCGATGTAGCTGAAGGGCAGTCAGGGCAGTATTTGAGGACTTCACAGACCTCGCTTTTGGCACCCTTAGCATAAGAGAGAACCAAAGCAGCCCACTATTCTTAGAGAAGTAAAGCAACAGTGACAATTAAGTCACCACATTAAGTTCTCCAAAGAAAATACTGACTCATATTTGATAAACACAAGTTAGTCAAAATATGCTTCAATCATTACAGAATCCCTCAAATCTAGCACTCAGAGGTACATACAAGGTAACAGCTGGAATATTTGGGTATATAGAGAAAAGGCTACGTGTTCTTTAAAAAAAAAATCTAATTTAGATTTAAAGAGTTAAAACATTTAATTGGCATAAGGGAAGATACAGAATTGCCATTATTTCATATGTCATATGCTTAGAGTAACCTTATGGAATTATCACAATGGAGTAAAGGCTGACTTTCACTGGGTGCTTGATAGTCCCTCTGCCTGAGGAAGGCCGTGTGCACCTGCCCCAGCAGATGGAGAGGGAGGACTGGCAGGTCACTGCAAGGAAGGTCAGGCACACTCACGTGCAAGCATGCCTTTTCCTTTCTCATTTCAAAGAGAGTTTTCTAACATTTAAACTAGTTAAAATTCAAAACAAAAAGCTGGACAGAGGGAGGGAGAGGGAAGGAAAGAAGGAAGAGAGTTTCTATGCAATCCTCACTTTCAGGAAGAATGAGGATATACTTTAATAGCATGTGGGACATCTTTTTTCTTTTTCCTCCCCAAAGCCCCAGTACGTTGTTGTACATTCTAGTTGTATTCTTCTATGTGAGCCGCTGCCATAGCATGGCTACTGACAGATGAATGGTGTGGTTCTGCATCCAGGAACCAAACCCGGGCTGCTGACATGGAGTACACCGAAATTTAACCAGTAGGCCAGCAGGGCTGGCTCGGAACATCTTTTGACTGTCCTACGACTTCTGCTCTTATGGACCATGCTGTCCTAGAGAAAACACAATGTGAAAAGTGTTTTCTATCTCGTCTTATCCTCCATGAGCACTCTTATCTGTGAAGAGAAGCCCCATGTTCTGAGGATGACTCTCGGGCTGCCCATGCACTTCCACACACTGACTGTCAATTAAGTCATCAGAATAAAGAACACGCTTAATGTCAGATTCTGCCCTGAAGGTTTCTGAAATCAAGATGCATTCTTTCTACGAAGAAGATCATTCTTATCAAAATAGCCAGATAATTGCCAAAAGATAATTATGATCTATAATTATTATTGTTGGTGACTGTCGATGACGCATAGAGAAGAATACAGCTTGATTTTCAAAGCCTAACCGTGACGAAGCAAGAAAATCAAATGCTGTTTTGACTAGTTGAAATGTACCAACTTGACACACAAGTCACAAAGGAAAAATCTCAAAGAAGGGAAAATATATCCAATTGGCCTGACTCAGCATTTCTCAAATATAAGTTACAAGCTCAAAGTGCAGGAGAAAGATCTTTCAAGAATCAAGGCTAAAATCATGGCTGAAGATGAATTCTGGGAAGGAGTGGGTCTCCTAGACCATTCAAGTCTTTAAGGGAAGAAGAATGAAGTCTTGACTGTACTGTACCTTCAGGTACATGAGGCAGACTCTCTTGGAATCCCATTTAATACTAACCTGATACTACATAACACACAGATGGACCAACAGAGACCAAATAAAGTTCATATTTGCAGAATGAAAATTTAAAAGTAGTCACCACTGGTTCTATAGATTTTCTAGTTCAGGTGTTAAATTCCAAGGTGGCAGAAAGGCCCGCACCGTTCTATTTGAATATTCCTGTGCTACTTCGGCATCTAGGCCAGGATGATTTGATGCCCAGTAGACCACGGCATGGACAGTCAATTAAGTAGTAAGCTTTTAATACTGAAAAATATTTCAAACTAACTTTGGTAATATTTAATCTATTTTAATTTAGGCCTTCCTTACGGAGACTCAATTTTGAAAATCTGAAATAAATGAAGGTCTCCATTTCAAAAAGTGAACTGTAGCCAACAGAGAAATATGTCTACATTACCAAGAAAACAAGTACTTTTCAGAAAGAATCCTTTAATAATAATCCAGAAATGTTTATCTCACAAATACATTTTATAAAAATTTTTTCCAAAATATGCAAATGTGAACTTTATTTGGTCTCTGTTGGTCCATCTGTGTATTATGTAGTATCAGGTTAGTATTAAATGGGATTCCAAAAGAGTCTGCCTCATGTACCTGAAGGTACAGTACAGTCAAGACTTCATTCTTCTTCCCTTAAAGACTTTTTCTGCATCATTTGCTAAAATAACCTCCTGTCCACTTCATTACTATCACCATATTCTACAGTGACCTTGTTTATAACGATTAAATTAAGAAATCCTGAAGATGGCCTGAACCCAATGGAAAGAACAAAGGAAAAAGCTAGATGTGTCTAATACACAACTTGTTTCTTTTCTTCAAATACCTCTTCTACCCAAACTGTTAAGATCTTTAAAATTTCTGGAATTATAGCCAATAGCTCCATTTCATCCTGCAGCATAAAAGACTATAGTAATATCTTTCATTTGTAAATAAATGGGGGTAGATTTTATAAGAACAAATAAACTGAGGATTATATTTGAAGGCATAATTTTATTATTTTCACTAGTGGGAGGAAAGTAATCTCAATATATAGATTCTTTTTCTTCTTTGTTGAAATCTGTACAGTACTCTCTTGTATGCAAAAGACTGTTTCAGTAAAAGACATTTTTTGGTAATTTTGGTTGGTTTTGCTATTATTCTTGAATAAACTAAGTCTCTTACCTAATCTATTTTTCATTTCAATTGTTAATTTCCTGAGCAAACCCTTTTCATCCATTTTATATAAGTTAAATCTCAGTCATAGCTCCCTCTTTACCCTGTCAACACATCCTTCTTAAATGTAGACATGCATATCAGACGTGGGGGGCTGCTCTACCTCATACCTCACAGAAGTTATGGGCGAATTAATCCAAAGTATAAGGTTTATCGTAAATGAATTGGTTTATTATATTAGCAAAGCATATTTACTATATATACATATGTGTGTGTATCTTGATAATTTAACTTGATACACATTACTATATTCTGTTAGCCTGCTATTAATATTCCAAACAACATATTACAGGTGTCCCCCTTTAAGTTATCTGCAGCTTGCCTTAAGGATTAGGTTAGCAATATGCTAGCAACAGCATTTGACATGATACAAATATTCTTGATGCCAAATAATGACAAAAGAAACTTCTCACATCTTTGGAGAATTTCCTAGAGAATTTCAAAGCACTCATCAGCATCTCACTTTCTATAACTGGATAAACACAACACAATTATGAAACTGGATGGCAACAAAGCTGCAAGGGACTGAACACACAAAAGGTGGATACTCAGGAAAAGCAAATTTTAGTCTCAGGATTATTAGTACTTTTAAGAACCCACAATTTATCCCCATTGGAAAATATGCCCTGTGCAACATGAAAAGTAAAAGGAGAGTGTTTTAGAAGAAAGAATTCCAAATAACACAAGATTTTATGACACTAGCATAGACTCAAGTGGTTAAACAAAGGAAAAAAATTAACAAGAAATTTGTTACTATCTTAGCATTTAATATCTGCAAAAATGTGAATTATTTAATAAACAAGCTAAAACACGTTAATTGTGTTTAGATTTGAGAATGTGCTGTCAATTTGAAGTCACACTGTGATTTCAACTCTGTACCAGGAGACAAAGCCTTCTGCCTGATCAAGACTGCAGGCGGCAGAGCAACAGCACCGTCACCTCACTACTCTGCCCCACCTCCAAAAAGAAAAGCAAGATTCCAACCACAGCATACCAGACAGTGTCACGACATAATGATTAGATGTAGCAAATGTAAATGTTTTTTTCCCTTTAAAGTATTCTCTAAATTTGGCCAAACTAAGTACCTAACATAAAAATCCTGCCAAACAGCAGTGATCCTGCAGGATTGTTTTTGGCAGTCCCCCTGACATTCTCTTGCCTTATTAGATCACTCAAAACAATGACAATCTAGAAAGAGGCCATTCTCTCTTCTGAATACCAATTCAGGGTTAGATTAAGGTAAAAGCAGTTAGAGCAACAGGAAACAGACATATACATCCTCAACATACCCACACAATCGTGGCAACTTTCGTACCCGACAATGGCTGAATTTAATTCCAAGCAGATAATTTAATGATAGCTTTGCTACAAAAAAAAATTCAAGTAAAATGCTCAAGCAAGGATTTTTCAATATAAGGGAAAAAGCAGCAGCTACAATTCAAAATGTACTCTGTAATGAAACCAACATTAACTGTGGAAGGAAGACGCTGGGAAAGTCAGCTCCCTGACAACCTGATGCCATTTGCCATCCTCCCAAACCTGTATCTGCTCGAGAACCACAGCTTAAGTTGC
Source organism: Diceros bicornis minor (assembly GCF_020826845.1). Classification (NCBI taxonomy): domain Eukaryota; kingdom Metazoa; phylum Chordata; class Mammalia; order Perissodactyla; family Rhinocerotidae; genus Diceros; species Diceros bicornis. Next base: position 9,844,953 of record NC_080755.1, on the reverse strand, counting down.
TGCTCAAGAATATTTGATTTCAACAATAAATCTAAGGTATAATTATTTTCACTATTCCTCTGAAAGATTAACTGAAGAGGCCACAAATGATTCACAGTAGAGTTTTCTCATGTTCTAGGTGAAAAGATACTATAGCCATATATATTTGCTTAAAAAAATTGATTATGACAAGCTTCAGGTAAAAATCATTTTTAAAGGGTCAATTTTTTCATTTACATATAACCAATACATCTTATTTACATATATATGACTCCATTTTTATTCAGCTTTCTTCATATAAAGTCTGTATTTTTACTGGTATGTAACTGTTTTATATAGAAAGACTAAATATCCTCTTATGCACAGGCAGTTTTGATGATAATAGTTGGTCTCCACATTGAGAACTGAATATAGCTAAAACCTTGGTGAATAACATTAAGTTGAAGACCAGTGGTAACATCCTCCCGAGGGCCACCTCAGTTAATCAAGGCATCAATGGCCTCACCTGCATAAATTAGAGCTGCAACATAACACACAGCAAGTATGATTCTGCTGGCCCTGAAAAAGAGCGCAGACTTACAACTACTGCTTATGCTGCTCCTGATGTGAAATTCTTATACTGGGTTCATTTTTTCTTTTCAAAAAACAGTGATTTTCCTAGTGATATTTAATGTTAAAAAGGAATCTTAGTTCTTTAACCCTCAGAGAACTGGTATATTTAGGCAACTAACCAAAAAAATAATCAGAAGCCATGTATCATTCTCCATAGTCTCCAAAGGGTTAAAGTGCAAGAATTGTCTATAATCTATTATATAAGGCACCCTATTCCACTTTTTTCTTAAAAGAAACTTTTTCTTTGGTTTCTTGTAATTTTTCAGTGAGTCTATCCTTTGTTTCTTCCATTTTCTCTGTGAGAAGCTCCTTTGTCTCTTCCATCCTGTCCTGTAGATACTCCTTAACAGGAGGCGGTGTCGACATGTAACCATGGCTACGCAAATACTTCACAGTGAAGGAGGTTCCTCCCAAAGTCACGGTGTATCGGGCAGGTGTTGCAATCTGAAGATATAAGCAAACAGCACAGATCAATACCTGATTATAGCTATCGTCTTAAGCAAAAACAATTTGAAATTAAAATTCTTAGTAATAACCAAATAGTATAAGTTCCTTTACTGTTTCACAAGGCTAATGTAGTTACATCCTATACGGCTTTCCCACCTAACAAAGGAAGCTTCTTCTGTAAACTCATTTTATAAATATTTGTCACTCAGACACTGACCCAGGATTACAGAATATTCCCAGTGGTGGCAGTGAAGTCTGTAACCGAGTGTTAGTGACCCAGTGGGGCCAGGTTCACTGGGAAATCAGAAAGTGGGCTCAGGACCACTACCAACAACAAAGCCACACATGTTTCTATTCCTTAAAAACCCTGCTGAACTGCAGACACTGTGTATCTAGAGCTAAACTGGAACCAAAGTACTTCAAACCCTGAGAGGCAAGCATGGGCCAAATGTTTATTCTTTTTCTTTTTTCTTTTTTTGTGAGGAAGATCAGCCTTGAGCTAACATCCATGCCAATCCTCCTCTTTTTGCTGAGGAAGACTGGCCCAGAGCTAACATCTATTGCCAGTCCTCCTTTTTTTCCCCAAAGCCCCAGTAGATAGTTGTATGTCATAGCTGCACATCCTTCTAGTTGCTGTATGTGGGACGCCGCCTCAGCATGGCCAGACAAGTGGTGCACTGGTGTGCGCCCAGGATCTGAACCCAGGCCGCCAGTAGTGGAGCACGCACACCCAACCGCCAAGCCACAGGGCCGGCCCCGCAAATGTTTATTGTTTACTGAATTTAGTTTCACTTCCAAATCTCTTTCCTTTGTCTTTTTCAGGCTTTATGCTACTTTCTCATTACAATCCACCCTGGGTCTGGAATACCAACCAGAAAGTTCCATGAGGCCAAAAAGCGGTAAAATGGTACAGATGTTGCAGACATGCAGAGGTTTAACTCTGACCAGAGATTTAGGGACCAAACTACACAGCAGATGAAATGGTACAAAGAGAATCATAGAAGCAGAGAGAGGGCGCATCACATTCTGAGGCTTTTGTTTTAAAATGCAGTCGTAATTGCAGGTGTGCCGTGTCCCGAAACCCTCCAAACAGTGGCCTGTGCTCTCGATCTCCAATTTCCCTCCTCATCTTCTCTTGAACTTACCTAACCAAGTTTTCACCTCCCCACCTCTTCACAAAAACTGCTCTCATCACAGTCACCACAGAGGCCACCCGAGCCATGAAAACCATCTGAGACCGCTTTTCCCTTTCTCTCCTCGGAGGGGAGCACTTCCTCTGCTTGGCCACCAGACCCCACTTCCCTGGTTTCCTCCCGTCTCACGGGCTGCCCCTTTTCCAGTCCTCCTTGCCGATTCCTCCTCATGTCACCTACCTATGAACGTGGTAGGACAGCATTCAACCCCTGGACCCCTTCTTTTCTCCATCTACCTCACTCCTTTGGTGGTCTTGCCCAGTTTCATGTCTGTAGTGCCATCTATACATTGGTAATTCTTAAATTTAGATTTCCAGACTAAGCCTTTCCCCTAAGTTCCAGTATATACAACCAATTACTCATTTCCACCTGCATGTCTAATACAGTCTCAAATGTCATTTGTTCAAAACTGACCTCTTGATGTTCAACTGTCCCATGCTAAACCTGCTCCTCTCAAAGTTGTCTGCACCTCAGGAAATGGTAACTCTGTTCTTCAGTTGCTCAGGCCAAAAACCTATAAGATAGCTTTGACTCCTTTCTCCTACATAACTGATATTCAATCCATTCAAAAATCCCATCAGCTCCACCTTCAAAATATATCCAGAATCCACCTACTTCTTACTGTCTCTCCTATACCACTTTGGTCCTAGTCACTGTTGGCTCTTATCCAGACCACTGCAATAACCTCCTGCCAGGTCTCTGGGCATCTACTCTTGCCCTGCTATGGACTGTTCTCAATAGAGCAGCCAAAGTGATTTTATGAAAACACATGTCAGATGGTCAAAATTGCCCAGTGTCATTCCATCTCCTCAGAAAAAAAGCTAGAGTGCTCACAATGGCCTATAAAGTTGCCCTGATCTGGCCACGGTGATGCCTATCTGCCCTGCTCACTCATTCCAGCCACACTGGCTTCCTCGCTCTTCCCTCAAATACTCCAGGCATTCTGCAGCCTCCAGACCTTGCACCTGGGTTTCTCCTCCTTGGAATGCTCTTCTCCAGTACAGCTGCCTGATTAACTCTCTCACCTTCTTGCCACCCTTCAGCTGAAACAAAAAAAAACAACAATGCAAACACAGCCTCCATCACTGGTTTGCTCTTTCTTCTTAGCACTTTCCCTCATCTAATATGCTATGTGTGGATGTGTATTGTTTTTTAACTTTACCTTCTTTGGCTGCCTCCTGCCACTAGAATATAAGTTCCATGAGGCCATGATTTTGCACTGTTTTACTTAATTGCAGTACTTCCAGACCTAGAATGGCACTTGGCACTCAGTAGGCGCTCAACAAATTTTTGTCAACTCCAACAATGGCGCCTTTCAAGGACAGTGCAAGGGGGTTAACGAGTGCATCCTAGCCAATGCCACAAGGTCATACTCACTGGTTATTTTTCTCTCATCTTTGCCACACCTCTTTTTGGGGTTTGTCTTATTGAAGCAATAAATCTCAGCGTTTGTTGCTTTACTTGAGAAACTGTGAGTTACAGAAAATACCCATGAGAATCCCCCTCCACACTTCCCACCTCACAGAGGGACATGAGTGGGAAGAAACACTGCGGACACTAACCTACCTACATGTAAAGCTTCCTATTACAATTCCAATACAACAAACATGCACTGAGCGTTGACTTGCCTACAAAGCACAACACCAGGCACAGTGAAAATACAAAGAAAAAGAAGACATGATTCTGAACTCCCAGGTGCTCATAATCAAGTAAAGAAAACAAATATTAAAAAAAAAACCTAACACAGCGACTGTGATATGAACTACAAGAGTTACACACGTTATGGGAGCATGGGATAAGGAGCAATTATAACTAGGGAAATAGTTTAAACCATCATCATATATAAGTTTGATTTATTAAGGTTAAATTACATCCATAATAACTAGAAACTTGATAATTTATGAATTTAATAAGTCTTACTGTCGAAAAACTCAGCAATTAAGCTTTAGCCCTCTAGCCAAAATTATAATAAAAGAGGAAATCTCCCAAGATTTCAGAGGATTCTAATGAGGACAATAGAATAAAACAATCTTACTTTGAGTATTACCATAAAACCATAAAATAAGTATTTTTATACAACAGAAATAAAATAACACCTAGTTTCTAAATGTTGTCTACCTGTTTTTTTTTCTTAGGATGAAACTACATAGACCCTCATAATTATTTGTCAATTGAGAAAAATCAGATTAATATGGCTAAATTCCACAATCTACAATGAGTCTCCTCTTCCAAAATAAAGATCCATAAGTGTAGAAACTATCTATTTATAAAGATGTCGTTGTCTGAATCCAGAGAACAGTTAGACTATGAACTTCTAAAATGAAACATACATAACATCTAACAACTAAGTCTAAGGTTTATCACATAAAACAATTTTACTAATTAAGAAGATGAACTACTATAAACAGTAAAATAAATGCTAAATTTCACCACTAAGTCAAGAGGTATGTGGCTCTCAGAATAAGGAAAGTTAATATACCATCAGTAGGAGAAATGTCAAAAAGATGACTTCTACCGTAGAAATTCAGAAGTCTCACGCTTGTCTGATCACAGTCAGTTACGAATCATCTAGCTATTTTCAAGGCACTTCTTCCTAAACAATCATTTTATTTACACTTAAGAATTTTAAACTTTACTTTAGTCATTAGACACATAAGAGATGAAATACGATATTTTAAGTTACAAAAGATAAATATTGAAAGCTAACATGGAGTTTTACGGAGACCTAAGCAGGTCATCGGTCAAGTGTGAGGCACAATCTATTTATAACAGTACCTACCTTAAACAAGGCATATGCTGTTAGTGCATTTCCACTTTGAGAATTTTTCAGAATGTTTACTATGCTGTCAGGTAACCCAATAAGTTCTAGAAAAGGAACGACATTCACTCCTCTAAGAAAGAAACAGAAAGTAATTTATATTTGTACAAACTTTTAGGGATAAATATTTTCAAAAGACTATCTGAAAACACCAAAACCAAATTTTGTTTAAAAGTCGATTCTTCATTATCAAGCACTTTAATTTCACTCTAAAAGAACAATATGTACATGAACATCAGTCTTGTCCTGTATCTTACTGTTTGCAACTTCTGCTTTGCTTCTGTACATGGACATACCTCATTAGCACATTTAGAAAAATAGAAGCATTTATCAGAGCAAAATTAATAGCTTTAAGTAACCTAAGAGAAAAGAAAGGATCAGAATCATTTACCTGATCTTAGTTTCCTCAACCAAACACCACTTCCTTAGAATGCTCCAACTCAAACTTCAAGGCCTAAGATTTTTACCTCTAAAATTACATGTCAAACTATACTAGTATTGTAAAAGCAAGTGATATTATAACATCACTTATTTTGTTATTACGCCAAGAATAAATGCTCTATGGGTTTGATAAAAACTTCAATTTTTCTAAAAGGATGCTTCTATTCCGTTATCAACTTAAAAGGCAGGTGAAGAAGCAATTACTATAAATTGCAACAAATTTTTGGAGAGAAGGAGAGAAGGCAGAGAAAGTCTCTACTCTGAGCTGTTAAATTCTAACCTATTTTTAGTTTCCCTGACTATCAACACTTTGCTACACTGGCACCTGCTCTGTTTGTAGTTTTGCAGACATTGTGACCCTTCACCCTTAAATCAAAACAAAGCTCTTGTTCTGCGCTTCTCCGACATAAGCATAATTATCACATTCAGGAAATTCAACATATACCATAGTATATAGTTAATACAATAACACATTTATCATTTAATATTAAAATTTCCTGAATTGTTCCAGTATGCCCATCCCTCATCACTATCCTGTCATGTCTGTCTAGTCTCCTTTTCTCTACAAGTCCTCTCCAACACTTTCTGTTGAGGAGGAAGGCAGGAAGTCTTTCCTGACATTTGGTATTTTTGAGGCTTCCAGGCCGGCTGCATGGTAGAATATCCCTCAATTTGGATTTATCTGATTGTTTCCTCATGATTAGATTCAGGTTACATACTTTTCAACAGGAAAACTGCACAGTTGATTCTGTGCCCGTCTCAGTGCATCACAACCAGGGCCACATGATGTCAGTTTGTTCCACCATCAGTGTGACTTACTCTGTCTGACTCTCGGTTAAGGCAGGGTCCACAGGTTGCTCCACTGTACAGGGACTTTTTCTCTTTGTAATTAAGGGAATTGCCTGGATCCACTATTATTATGGTAGTTATAAACTCCTAATTTATTTTTAATATTAAAAAATAATTTGATTAACTGGGAAAAAGTTGTCCCTTTCTCTGATCTCACTATAATACTAAGAAATCAGGGACTACTCTTAAAAGATATGGCTGATTATCAAGGAAAATTATCTATCACCTACAACAAGAGAAAACCAGATAACTAAAGGAATCTTTAAAGAGTTAAAATAAAAAATCAACTACAAGCCCAATCTGGTTTCTACTATCTCCACCATCAGTTCCTTTTCAAATCTCTTTCTTAGATAACAACAGAATCCCATTAAAGCAAGACTTAGTACTACAAAGACTTAGCTACTCTATGGATTTAATCAAGTCACTATGTATATAACATCCTACCATAACATGCTAATTATATCTTATAGTACCAATTATGAAATTATTTCATTAATCAATTCCTAGTTCAGACTAAGCCCAGTATGTAAAATCTACATATTTAACAGTAATCATGAAGAGGAAAAAAAAAGACAAATATTTGGCCAAACATAAGAAAAAATTGAGTGATTTTAAAAAAAACTATCATAAAGATCAAGCAATAATTACCTCAGACACCGTGCACAAGTACCCTTTGTAAAATAAAAGCAGCAAGCACCTGGTTCCACTTATTTCTAAACTACTGATTTGATGACTTGATTTTTTTTAAAATAAAAATAATTTTCATTTCCTTTGGAATTGCTAAATATGAAGTGTTAATGAGGGTCTGAATCAAACAGTAATAGACACTTTTTGTCACTTTTCACTCTGAAGTTCCCACAGTCTGACTGAAATCTGTGCTTCACAAACCACCAGCTTTATGAAGGTTTCAAGCGATGCAGAAACAAACAAGGGCAAAAGCATGTTCATAATCCAGATACAGTACAGTAAAAATCAGTCAGGATTTTGCCTCACAGTGGATCTGTAACTTTAGGAACTTGAGGCCCAAAATAGGAGGCATCTAAACGTAGGGATGAAACCATCACCACAGAGCTACATTTGATCAAACAGGGCACTTCTGGTTAGAAGACGTAAGATCTCTGCAAGCTTTTGCCAGACACAAGCAACAACAAAGCTTAGTTTAAAATAAAATCTATTAGCATGCACAATTTAGATCTCCCTGAAATAAAATGTTTCCAAAGCCTGCGATCTTTCTCACTGAGTTAACTAAATACAGAATGGCATTTTGCTCCATGGTGCCTAGAAGGGCAGTAATGCTAGTTGTCAGAGTGACTAAAACAAACACTGGTCAGTAATGCAGCGTGACAACAAATGCCCATCCTTCAAGTTACAAACTATATTTTCCCCTTTCTCTTAACAGTAACTAGGCAACAAGCAAATAACAGAACTTTTTCCAGCTAAAACCAAATAAAATAAAGCCCACCTCTTGTCAGTTGAATTGAAAACCTGTATTTAATACAACTAACTTCAATTTTACAATAAAATTTTCTCACAGTGAAAGATACACTAGCATTCAAACATATCCTAAATCCTTATTTTCTAAGTTTGACATGTGATAGATCTTCACTTAGAACAAATCAAATTTCAATTCCTGGAGTATTAAGGATTTAATAAAATATTAAGAAGGATTATTCTGGGAAGCAACATATCCTACATAATATAAATTAGCTATGCAATGCTATAACAGAACTGGACCAGTAGAGACAGCTGGGCAGTAGTGGTGGGTCTGGTAACCCAGTTCCCATGCTGACAAACAGCCAAAAAGGCAAGTTGTGGTGGCTGAGGGATACAATTCTAAAGCGAGTAGTCTCACTCCTATGTTTACACACTAGCATTCTACAGAAAGAGAGGGCAAGGATTAAACTAAGATGCATCTCAAGGGGATGGCAGAGTGTCACAACTGCCTCAGGTGCCAGACAGCACTAAAAAAATCTTAAATATAATTAATATCATTAGGTTATTTGGCGGTCTGCTTTTTTAGTAATAGAACTCTTTTATTAAAGAAGATAAGGAAAAGTAAAAGGAACAAAGTATTCTTTTTAATAGTCCAAATGAGAATCTCATATTCAATTAATTAAAAACTTAGATTTCTCCCTCTAAGGCCAGGAGGCTGAATGCTTATTAAGGACAACCTAAAAAGGGTAGAAGAAACAAATATTACTCATGTCATCTTCCACAATACTGAATCAGAAAAATCCTCAATGGCTCGAAAAAGAAAATTTAATACACAGAAAGTCATTAATTAAATAGGAGAACTGAATGCCTATAATAATTTTTATTTAAAATGGTACATGATTTTATGCTGTTAAAAAACTAAGGACAGTTTTGAAGACTTCTATACATATTATACATGTCTGGAAAATGTCATTAATAAACAAAAAGATAATTCCATCAAGTGTACATATAAGCATCTTGTGCGAAGGAACAATTCTTAAAGAAAATAATGATACATAATGAAGAAGGATATAAACTGAATAACAGAAACATGATGGAGAGAAAGATATGAAGAGAAACCAAACAGCATCAATTACACAAGGTAAAAAAAAATCCTTTTAGAACGTTTGTAAAGAAATATCTCTAATCCCATGTTTCCCAAGAATAAGTACAGTCTCCATTCCATTATCTTTTAATTTAGTAAATAATAAGCTTTTTCCAAGGAGTGAGCTTTATATGCAAAACTACCATATTTTATTAATACCTTAATATCAAACCATTAAATATAATGAAACTGAACCACTGAAAATCATGGACTTCTGGAAAGTATAAAATAACTCTAAACCCATTGGGAGAGTTTACTAAAACGTCCAAGTGGTCTACATTGTGCCTTCTCAGGGCCCTCAGGACAATGAGCTTACAGCGCGGTCACGCCCAGACCACAAGGAGAGCCCACACAGCACGATCAAAGGAATGGGCATGCACAGGCATACACTCGCCACTGCTAGTGGTGGAAACAAACTGGAAATCACTGAGGAGCTGTTTCTGTGTGTACTCCTGCTCCTAAAGCAGTGTGAATAATATAACTTACCTTAAAACAGAGCAACAGTATTTAACAAGAAAGGTAAATTTAGAAATTCTCTGTTTTACAATATCTGGAGGCTAGGTCCACCAAATTAACTTTTTTTAAGTCTTAAGAACACCTAACATGAGATCTACCATCTTAACAAATTTTGAAGTGTACAAATTAACCTTTAATCAGAACAAAAAGACCTTACCTTGACATTTATCAGATGTGAGTAACATTAAAACATAAGTCTTTAATTTGCTCATTTTTGTGTCTACCACACGTTAACTAGCCTTTGGCAAAAATATCTTACAAATCTCCCACCAAAATCTTACATACGGAGAAATAATAGATAGCTTTTTACATTTGTGAATATTTTAAGAAATATATAAGTAAGGATGGAACTCACGATGTTGTCAAATTTCTGAAATCTGAAATTTTATTTCTGTGTTATCCTAAATGCTGACAGGAGATGAGCATGATGATTAAGAGCATGGGCTTTGAAGTCAGACTTGGAGTTATTTTGGGAAAAGCTAAGTTATTCTGACTTACTCTTGCTTATCTATTTTCTCATTAATAAAATGGGAATGATTACACTACTGCTTCACATGGTTGCTGTGAAGATTAAAAGAGAAGATACAGCTAAAAACTTTAGCATAATACCTGCTGTACACAGTATGTCAGCTATTATTATTAAAATGTGAAAAACAGCTACAAAAAGTAGTCATCCTCTATCAATTAAAGACATTAAAGCATTTAAAAAACTATTTAAGGCCTTCATTAGTACACTTAAGATTAACATTCTGATAAAACAGGGAAAGGTGCTCAACCAAGCAAAAACTTACTTTATGGCTGCATAATAAAATGTTCCGAACCAAACACCAGAAGTTATTAGATGCACTGGAATCAAAACTTTTCCATATTGTCTAAATGTTTTCTTAAACCGTTGATAAAGACTAATAGATTTATCTTGTAAAGGATCAGGTTCTTCCTTTTTTGGAGATGAGGCATTGGACGATATAACCCTCTTGGATAAAATATCTTGCTCCCACTGTTTACGGTGAAGGATCCCCAGTTGAGGTGGATGAACATCGAATGGCTTCCTTTCCTTTGCACCACACTGGGCAGCAGATAAGTGCAACCATTGTTTTTGAGGGCCCTGTACCAAAACTACCCTGGATTCAGCTTTACACAAAAGTAATGGTCCCTTTATGTTTTCACAGTGTCCAAAAAGACCAGCTTTATGCGGTTCCATGCATGTCCTATGTGCCAGTTGGAGTACAGTCCTTGGTACATTCCATTGCATTTTGAAGAACGGTGATTGATGGATTTCAGCTTCTACAGAGACTAGATTTAAAAAAAAAATTAGATTACATAAAGATTTCCATTTTAAACCAATTCTCTTAAAAATAAATCATTAACTATTAGGTAGTGAAGGGGACAAAGACTATCCTCTACCCACTCTGAGTCCTTTCTGGCTGGGCTACAAATTAAATTGACATGAGACCAAATAGCAGGAGAAAATCAAACAAAGCTTTATAACATGTATACATGGGAGAAACCAGGGAAACTGAGTTTCTTGACAAATGGCGGAGGTTTTCACCTTAAATAGCATATTCAGGTAGTAAAAGGAGGATGTTGGGAGGAGGGGGGAGTCACCTTACGGGACATTACCAGAAATCATAGTAAACAAGAGTGTGCAGATTTAAGTCCTTGTCTTCCTCACTGATAAGAGCTTCTAGAGATAAGGTCGTCCCCCCTTCTTCCTGATACAGAGAGGGAGATACTTTTACAAATGGAGATTTCTCTTATAAATGTAAATATTTGGTCTTAGCAAGGACCCTCCCAGTCTATTGATAAAATAACCAAGGTAAAAAGACATATTTTGAGGTGGCCAATTTTGATCTCCCACAGTACTAAGAGGACAGACATTGCTACCAAATCCACAGAAATTAATGTTAAGGAATATAGTTCTAACATACCTCAATTTTAAAATTTCATTAAAACACACCATTTAAGTATGATATAGTAAATGAGTCCAGCAGACATCATGGAGAGTAGTGTTTTGAGGCTATTTTATTACTACAAAAGGGATATTTGTAGGGCTTCTGTTATTCTACAAAGAAACAGCGTAATATAATGAAGAAATCCTAAGCTCTGGAAGCAAAAGACCTGGGCCCTAATGTTTTGGGGGCCTTTTAGACTCCAAGCCCAAGTCCACTAGTAAAATGAGGATTACTTCAGAGGGTTGTTACAGGAATTATATGAAATTTCTGATGTAAAAGTGCTTTTGTAAACTAACAAGCATCACATAAGTGTTAGTTATTATTACAAATGTTAAGGTTTGATGAATAGTTGATAGCAGTATCATTTATTCTATAATGCCTTTAGACTAAATTATATAAAATTGTAAATCACACGTTATTGGTTGGTGAGGAGATAGACTTTTCCAGATATCTAAAACTTTTTGTCAGAAAGACAGCACAACATAATTTTAAAAGAACATAGATTTAGGAATAAGATGGAACCAACTGAATTAATAGTGGTATTATTTTGGGCCGGCCCCGTGGCTTAGCGGTTAAGTGCGCGCGCTCCGCTGCTGGCAGCCCAGGTTTGGATCCTGGGCGTGCGCCGATACACCGCTTCTCCGGCCATGCTGGGGCCGCATCCCACATGCAGCAGCTGGAAGGATGTGCAGCTGTGACATGCAACTATCTACTGGGGCTTTGGGGGAACAAATAAATAAATTAATTAATTAATTAAAAAAAAAAATAGTGGTATTATTTTGAGCAAATTACTTAGCCTCTCTAGACATAGGTTTCCCCACTGGTAAAACAGAATTATGTATGTATTCCCACAGCAAATGAGTTCCCTCCCCTCAACGTCAGGCAGCACCACCTGACCCCTAATCTCCAGCCCACCCCGCACCAGCTCTCTTACTACTTCTAATAAGTTGGGAAGAGGTGATCTTATTTTTTAAATTGTATACTAAATAAGAGTCAACAAGATTTGAGTTAACACCTCAGTAAATTAGCACTCCAATAAATACAGATACTCCATTTTACACGAATATTTGTTATCTGAGTACAAAGTTGACTGTCATCACATAAAAACATCCACTAACGAACTGTCCCCCTGTACAATTAATCTGCTGACTCATCCCTCTCTAATTAATAATTAACATCAGCTCCTATCAGCCTATCACAGACAATGCAACAACACAATGCAAATGAGTTGCGAAATGAAACTGCAAATCTTGGAAAACAAATAGGCTCCCAGGAAGCCTTTAAAAGCGATACTGGAGACTGCTATAAGCAAAAGCAAAGTCAGTGACAAGTAACAATCTGAAGAATCAGACCAGTTAACAACCAAAGACAAAAGCTACAGGGATAATGACAGGTGCTTCAAATAAAGAAAGACTTAAATATTAGATGACTAAGAAAGGCCATAAAGAAAAATGAGTAGGCCCTTAATTATTTTTGTTGTGAAAGTCAAACATTAAGTAAAAAATATATTATTGTGCTCTCCTACAATCTTTATTTTTATCTATAAATCTATACTATGCCTATGTCAAGGGGAAAAAAACACCAACAGGTTGTTTATTCTAGTAATTAGCTCAGTTGGAATTATAACCTAAAATTTGTCAAATATAGAGTTCAGCTTCATTTTTCACACAAAAAAATTCTTTTCAAAACTTTTACTTTCACCTTTTGGTCTCTCTTATAGTTGGATTTCTTCTGAGGCTTTTCTCCAGCACCATTATCTTTGAATGATTCCTGTTCATGGCTTTAGTGCAGGTGTTTTCTGACCTCTAAAGTCTTTCTTTTTTTCTTTTAAACTTATTCCCTTTATGGGGCAGCATTCCAGAAGGTGAAGTTTGCATAAGTCTAACTTTCAGATAACTAGATTATTACACGTTTGTACATGTGAAGAAAATAAAAGAAGAAGGATTAAAAAGAAAAGCCTCTTTCCAAGTTTGCACCCATTCCCTGGTTTCCCCAACTACCCCCCCTCCCATTTTTTAAAACTATCTTGATCCTCTCCACTTCTTATTGCCTATTTTGAAAAACATCTTTACTGAGATATAATTCACGTACTATACAATTTAAGATGTAGACTTCAACGATCTTTAGTATTTTCACAGTTGTGCAACCGTCACCACAATCTAAGTTTAGAACACTTTCACTACCCCAAAAAGAAAGACTATATCCATTAGCAGTCATTCACCATTCCCTCACCGTCTGAGTCCCAGGAAACCACTAATCTACTTCCTGTCTCTATTTGTCTATTCTGGACATTTCATATAAATGGAATCACAATATGTGGTCTTATGTGACTGGCTTCTTTTACCTAGCATGTTTTTCAGGGTCATTCCTGTACTAACTCTTGAGCTAAGATTTACCTTTATTCCCTGAGAAATCTCTGGGCTGGTGGCTTCCAAACCTGGCTACACATCAGAATCATGGTGGGATTGGGATGTTGCACGGGAATAGAGGCAGTCTGAAAATACAGATTCCTGGTCTCCGCCTAGACCTAACAAATCAGAATCTCCTGCAGCCAGGTCCCATCTGACAATATGAATTTGGGTCCAGCAAATTGCTCCAGTGCCAGAGGCAGCCATGGTGGCAAAGGTATCATTCACCATCATCATCATAATGGGAAGATGTTTTTGAGCCCCTATGTGGTAGGTGCTTTGTAAACACTTTACACGTATTAACTCATATTCTTCTTTTTTTTGGTGAGGAAGACTGGCCCTGAGCTAACATCTGCGCCCATCTTCCTCTATTTTGTATGTGGGATGCCGCCACAGCATGGCCTGATAAGCAGTGCGTAGATCCGCACTCGGGATTCGAACCTGCGAACCGTGGACCGCTGAAGCAGAGCGCGTGAACTTAACCACTATGCCACCAGGCTGGCCCCTCATGTTATTCTTATAACAACGCTATGAAGGAGGGACTATTGTCATCATTTTATATTTGAGGACACCGAAGCACAGACAAGAGAAAATAACTTGCCCAATGTCGCTAGAATGGTGAGTAAAGGAGCTGGGACTCAAATCTAGTTTGATCTCAGGCCCATGCTGGGTCACTAAGCTATAACGCCACTTCTAGAAGGAAGAGACAGTGCCAATTTTCAGTAGACTAAGACATACGGTAAAAGCTCCCTAGGGAAACACAGGGCTCAAGAAATGAGTCTTAAATTTTAAATTAAAAACTAAAATTAAATTAATTTAAATTAAAATGCCAACATGTGGGTAATGGCTACCATAGTTGACAATGCAGCTCTAGACTTCCAAACACAATCACAATACTGATGACATACACAATAAGATTTCATTAGATTTCAAGGAACAAACCTATTTCAGACGAGTGCAAGTAGAAGCAGAGGGCAGGTACAAACTAAGTATCATAAATATTCTAGCATTAACAGGCTTCAGGAAGAACAAACACCAAAGCAAGGCAGGAATTATCTTGACTCACAGCTAGCACCTGTGTATAATGGTCTCAGCTCAGCAGCTTCCATTTCTGGGTTTTACTAGTCTGCTCATCTTTTCAGTTAAAGTTAGAAGTTTCTGGTTATTGGTCAATGATGGAGGTGCCATTCCTTATAAACCCTACCTAGCTCAAATCAGCTATTATCCGGGCAAGTAGATGAGTGGACCTGAAGAAATTACAAACTAACAAGCCCCTAAAATATTTCTGATACAAATGAAGAACCTGGAGTGATGAGCAACTTAATCTTGAATTTCTTCCAACGAAATAGAGTAATTTCAGTAATAAATTCTTAAAATCATGAGATTTAGCTTATTTCTTACACAAAAGTTACCTCTTATATCCTGCCTCAGCTTATGAAATTTTCATACCCACAGATGAGAGCAGTTTTCTAAATCGCTTATTGCTTCAGTTATGGAAATAAATGATAAAACACATCACTGCACCCAAGTGAAGTGACAAAATTACACTGCTGTTGCGGCTATCTTTTCACAATTTAGAATTATGTCATTAAAGCCTTTAACACTGTGAGTGGCTGACATATGATTAATGGTGCCTAATTCTCAATATACAGTCAGCTCTTGATATCGGTGGATATGGAACCTGTGGATATAGAGAGCCCACTAAGGGACTTGCACATCCACAGATTCTGGTATCTGCAGGGCGGCGAGGGTGGGGTGAGGTGGGGTGGTGGCAGTCCTGGAACCAGTCACCCGTGGATACTGAGGGACTACTGTACAACCCTATCCTGTACAGCAACGACATCACGAATAATTTCTAAGTAAAGCCTGATTCTGTCATGACTTAATTTTAATGAGGAGGCAGTAGAGTTTAACAATTGAGATCTTGGAATCTGAGAGGTAAGACTACCTGGGTTCAAATCCTGAAAACACTATTAATAAACTATATAACCTTTGGACAAGACAATTAGCCTGCCTGTGCCTTGGTTTCCAACTTGTAAAATGGGGTTAATAGTTAACAATAGTACCTACTTCATAAGCTTGTGAGGATAAAATAAATGAACACATGTAAAATGTTTAGAAAATGCCTAGCATGTAGCAGTGCTCAGAAACCATTACAAGCTACTATATTACAGGTAAGCAAGGTAGTCTGTTGCCCTTATTCACAGTGAAACAGGCTGAGGATCAGTGCCTGAGCCAAAAGGAGATACTATAGGATAAATAGTTGCCTAGGATGGGTCTGGCACAAAACTTGAAAATCTACATGAAATTCTAACTAATCAATCCAATAAAACAGTGTCTTAGAGACAGGCCCAAGACCAGGCATGAGGAAGCAGCAATACACATATGTGAAAGTTAGGAGCCTCTCATGTAGCAGTCGTGACACAGAGACAAGTAGGGTGAAGACAGTGGTCAAGAGTAAAGGAGTAAGGAAGCAGTGGGAATCAAAAAAAGAGAAGTTGAGTTAAAGGAACAGAGGGGAGGGTAGGATGGACTGAAATGAATGCCAGTGAGAAAACACAAATATTAGAGTGATGTTGGGATTCTAGAGCAGCTATATCCTGAAATTCCAGTTCCATGAGGCCAAATAAGTTAGCTCATGAGATTCCTTTCTTCTCTCTAGATCCTTACCAAACCCAGGCTGCTCAAGATTATATGAGCACATTTCCGTTTCTCACAACCTAGAAGCCTAAGACATTCAAGCGGCACTAGAAATACAACTGAGTGGACAAGGAATTAACTAATTTATACTCCATTCCCATATAAAAAATAAAAAGGCATTGACTCAAAAGTTATAGAGCTGGAACAACACACTTCAATAGCAAGATTTGGTTCTCTATTGTATGAATTCAAAAAACTCTTTTGTCAAACAAAATCTTATTTGGAAGTCCAACAAAGAAAACAAATAAAAGCAAAATTGCTCAAGTTAAAGCAGGATTGAGAGGAACAGACGTTCTGGTTTGCTCCCACCTCCTCCAGCCCACGGGGCACAGCCACAGAAGCCCTATCTGTGAAAACACAATCACAAAGTGGACGAACTCTCTGTACATGATGGTCCTACTTCATTTAACTGTCATTTTCCTGTAAGTCGCAGCACAGGTATTAATTCCTTCTGAAGCCCCTGAATCTCACAATCTGGATAAGAAACTCCATTGAAAATTTATCAGATATTGGAATTTTCTTTTTCTCTGAGGACTCTACATTCCTGGGAGGCAAGGAGTTTGTCTTTATTCCTGTTAGTTACAGGGACTAGTGAAAAACCTGGCATCTCACGGGTGCTCAATGAAATTTAGTTCAGTGAATGTCAACAATTTATCAGTTTTTAAAAGACTCAATTTATCTCTAATAAATGACTTCTGAAACCAATGTAGCATCTTCAGATTGAGAAGTTTTGGGGATTAATAAAAATTAACACTGTCTTTTTAAGGGAATTTAAAATAACTATGATTACTATGTTAAAAGTGCAAATGGAAAGAGATAAACAACATGCAATGTAACCAGAATGGAAATTCTAAGAAAGAATCAAAAAGAAATGCCACAAAACAAAAACACTGTAACAGAAACGAAGAATGCCTTCAATGAGCTCATGGCTGATGCGAGTCGACACAGCCAAGGAAAGAAGCAGTGAGCCTGAAGGGAGGTCAATAGAAACAATCCAAACTGAAATGCAAAGACAAAAAAAGAAAAACAAAGCAAAAAGAAAAGCCAACCAAAAAACGAAACAAACAAAAAAAACCAGAACAAAACATCCAAGCACTGTGGGACAATTTCAAAAGGTGTAACATACAAATAATAGAAACGCCAGAAGGAGAAGAAACGGAGAAAGAAGCAGAAAAAATATTTGAAGTAATATGAAGTTGGAGAATTTTCCAAAATCACTAACAAACACCAAACCACAGGTCCAGGAAGCTCAGAGAACACCAAGCAAGATAAACTTCTAAAACCCATATCCAGGCATATCACATTCAAGGTGCAGAAAACCAAAGACAAAGAAAATCTTGAAAGAAGCTAGATGGGAAAAAATACCTTAACTATAGGGGAAAAAGGGTAAGAGTTAGAGCTGACTTCTCATCAGAATCTATGCAAAAAGAGAGTGAAGTGAACATTTAAATTGTTTAAAGAAAAACCACCAAGCTAGAATTCTATATCCAGCAAAATTATCCATCAAAAGTGGAAAAGAAATAAAGACTAAAGTCTGTTAAATCAAAGAAAAAACGGAGGAAATTCATTGCCAGTCAGACTTACCTTTCAAGAAGGAAATAATATAGAAACTCGGATCCACATAAAGAAAGGAAGAGCATCAGAGAAGGAATCAATAAAAGCAAAACTCATCTAAAATATAAATGTTTAAAATAATAATAATAATGATGTATTAGGTGATTAATAGAACATGAATAAGTAAAATGAAAGACAGTGCTGTCACAAGAAAGGAGAGGGAGGAATTGAGAACACTATGATAAGGTACTTGCAACTATACATGAAGTATTTATAAAGGCTTGCCTGGTTTCCCAACATAAAATCTATCCTTGAGAATATTCCACGAGGGCACAAGAAGAATGTGTAATCTGCTGTGCTTGGACGGAGTGCTCTATGTATATCTATTAGGTCCATCTCGTCTGGTTTTTCATTTAAGTCCACTATTTCCTTATTGACTTTCTGTCTGGATGATCTATTCATTGATGTAAGTGGGGTGTTAAGATCTCCTACTATTATTGTGTTGTTAATATCACCTTTTAGGTTTGTCAATAGTTGCTTTATGTACTTTGGTGCTCCTGTGTTGGGTGCATATATATTTATAAGTGATATGTCTTCTTGGTGGAGTGTCCTTTTTATCATTATATATTGACCCTCCTTGTCTCTCATTACCTGTTTTATCTTGAAATCTACTTTGTCTGATATAAGTATGGCAACACCTGCTTTCTTTTGTTTGCCATTAGCTTGGAGTATTGTCTTCCATCCTTTCACTCTGAGCCTGTGTTTATCTTTAGAGCTGTGTTTCCTGGAGGCAGCATATTGTTGGGTCTTGTTTTTAATCCATCCCGCCACTCTGTCTTTTGATTGGAGAATTCAATCCACTTACATTTAGAGTGATTACTGATATATGAGGGCTTAATGTTGCTATTTTATTGCTCATTTTTTGGTTCTGCATTTCCTTTGTTTCTTGTCCTGTGTGTTTCAGACTATCAATTCAGTTTGGTAGTTCTGTATGATGGTTTTCTTTGTTTTCTCTTTATTTATCATATGTGTCTCTGTTCTGATTATTTGTTTAGTGGTTACCATGAGGTTTATATAAAAAAATCTCGTAGATGACAAAGTCCATTTTCTGATGAACTCTTATTTCCTAAGTCAATTCCATCCCTTACCTCTTCCCCTTCTAAGTTATTATTGTCACAACTTATTCCATCTTGTGTTGTGAGTTTGTGGTTAAAAGGATAAGGTTATATTTATTTTTGGTGTTTTCCTTCCCTTAATCTTTGATGTTATAATTGTTTGCTAACCTATTCTGATAGACAGCTGCAATTTTTCTGATTTTGTCTATCTATTTTTCTCCTTGCTCAAAGTTTTGTCAACTCTTTCTCTTTTTTTTTCAGGCATGAGGACGTTCTTGAGCATTTCTTGTAGTGGGAGTCTTGTGACAATGAACTCCCTTAGCTTTCGTTTATCTGGGATAGTTATTATTTCTCCATCATATCTGAAGGATATTTTCACTGGATGGAGTATTCTTTGCTGAAAGTTTCTGTCTTTCAGAATCTTGAATATATCATTCTACTCTCTCCTAGCCTGTAAACTTTCTGCCGAGAAATCAACTGAGAGCCTGACAAGAATTCCTTTGTACATTATTTTTTTTGTCTTGCTGTCCTTAATATTTTCTCTTTGTCTTCGACTTTTGCCAGCTTTACTACTATATGCCTTGGAGAGGGTCTTTTTATGCTGATATATTTAGGAGATCTGTTGACTTCATTCACTTGTATTTCCAGCTCCTTCCCCAGGTTTGGGAAGTTCTCAGGCATTATTTCTTTGAACAAGCTCTCTGCTCCTTTTTTCCTCTCTTCTCCCTCTGGAATACCTATAATCCTTATGTTGCATTTCCTAACTGAGTTAGATATTTCTTGGAGAATTTCTTCACTTCTTTTTAGTCTTGGTTCTCTCTCACCCTCCATCTGGAGCATTTCTGCATTCCTATCCTCTATATTGATAATTCTTTCCTCCATATTGTCAGCTCTGTTCTTTAAAGAGTCCAGATTTTTCTTTATCTCCTCCATTGTGTTTTTCATCCCCAACATTTCTGATTGGTTTTTCTTTATAGTTTCAATCTCTTCTGTGAAGAAGTTCCTGATTTCATTGAATCATCTATCTGTATTTTCTTGTAATTCGTTGAGCTTTTTTACGATAGCTATTTTGAATTCTCTGTGGTTTAGGTTATAAATTTCTGGACCTTCAGGATTGATTTCTGGAGATTGTCATTTTTCTTCTGCTCTGGAGATCTAATATATTTTTGCATACTGTTTGAGGGCATGGGTTTGTTTTTCCTCATGCTGAAAATATCTGGTTGCAGCTTTCACCTGCCACCACTCAGTGGGGGTCAAGAGCTGTGTATTCTGAGCTCACCACAACCGCGGGCACTCTGGCCAACCAGCTGTGCTGGAACGCTGGAGCGCTGGGTGGGGGGAGGGGCTGTTTCTTTCACCTGCCTGATCCTAGGTGCTTCTCACTCTTCCCTTGCTATCTGCTCTCCTGGGGTGCTAGTGTGATGAAGACACCCCTGCAACAGTTCAGACCCCTCCGTATGGGAGTTTCCCAGGGGCTGTGAGAGAACTTGGAGAGTGATGGTTTTCCCATGGAGGGCCGCCCCTCCCCTCCACCCCAAGAGCTTCACAGACCCGGAATTGCTGCCTTTACGGATGGAGAGAAGTTCTCCTTACCTCCATCTACTTCCTCCGGGGATTCCAGCACCTCCACCTTCAGATGTAAGGCTGCGTGGGTCTCTCAGATGTCTTTTGTGTTGTGTGAATGTCCTCTGTTGGTATATGAATGTCCTTTTTGTTGTATCTTAGAGGGGAGAGTCTATGGGGAAAGCTCACTCTGCCACGATGCTCTATACATGAAATATTAAAGTGTTATTTGAAGGTGGATTTAGATTAGATAAAAAGGTACATTATGAACTCTAGGAAAGCCACTAAAAAATTTATTTAAAAAGTACAAGTGGTACACTGAAAGTGGAGATAAAATAGAATCATATAAAACTCCCAAATAAAGTGAGAGAAAGCTGGGGCCGGCTCAGTGGCATAGTGGTTGAATTCATGTGCTCCACTTGGGCAGCCCAGGGTCCACGGGTTTGGATCCTGGGCACGAACCAACACACCACTTGTCAAGCCATGCTGTAGTGGCATCTCATACACATAAAAAATGGAGGAGGATGGGCACAGATGTTAGCTCAGGGCTAATCTTCCTCAGCAAAAAGAGGAAGACTGGCAACAGATGTTAGCTCAGGGCCGGTCTTCCTCACCAAAAAAATAAATAAATAAAAAAATCAGAGAAAGTTGAAAAAGAGAGGAAAAAAGAAACAAAGGAGAAATAGCAATGAATGAAAATCATTTACAAATATGCTAAATATTAATCCAAAAATGTACTAATAACTTTAAAAGTGAATGGTCTAAATACGCCAATTAAAAGACAGATTGATTGTCAGAGTGGATTAAAAAAAACAGGGTCAACTATATGTTGTCTAAAAATATCCATTTTAAATATAAATTCTTAAATAAGTTATAAGTCAAGGGATTGAAAAAGATATACCACATTAACACTAATTAAAAAAAGCTAGAGTCACTACATTAATTTCAGACAAAGCAGACTTTAGAATTTCTTTGATTATCACTGAAAAAGAGGATTATTTCATAACAATAATGTAATGATAATGCAAAGAAAACATAACAATCCTAAATATGTATGCACCCAACGAGAGGATCGAAATACATGACACAAAAACTGACAGAACTGAACAGAGAAATAGACATATCCACTCCTATAATTGGAGACTTCAACACCTCTCTGTCAGTACTCAATAGATCCAGCAGACAGAAAATCAGTAAGGATATAGTTGAACTAAACCACACTATTAATCAGCTTGATCTAATCGACATTACAGAATACTCCATTCAGCAACAGCAGAATATACATTCTGCTCAAGCTTACATAGAACGTTCAACAAAATAGACCACATTCTGGGCCATAAAATACACCTGAACAAATTTAAAAGAACAGAAATCATGCAGAGTATGTTCTCAGACTATAACGAATTAAACTAGAAACCATTAACAGAAAGATAGCTGGAAAACCCCTAAGTATCTGGAAATTAAACAACATACTTCTAAATAATCCACAGGTCAAAGAACTCAAAAATTTTTTAAAAATATTTTGAAGTAAATGATGGGGCTGGCCCGGTGGCCTAGCGGTTAAGTTCACGCGCTCTGCTTCAGTGGTCTGGGGTTTGCAGGTTTGGATCCCAGGCACAGACCTACACACCACTTATCAAGCCATGTGGTGGCAGGCAGCTCACATATAAAGTGGAGCAAGATGGGTGTGCCAATCTTCCTCAGCAAAAAGAGGAGGATCAGCAACAGATGTTAGCTCAGGGCTAATCTTCCCCACCAAAAAAAAATTTGAAGTAAATGAAAATACAACTTATCAAAATTAGTGGGATGCAACAAAGCAGTGCTTACAGGGAAATTTATAGCATTGAATGCACGTATTGGAAAATAAAAATGATCTAAATTCAATTAGCTAAGCTATCGCCCTAGGAAACTAGAAAAAGAAGAGCATTAGAAACCTTAAAGCAAGCAGGAAAAAAATATAAAAAATAAAAACCAGAGCAAATATCAATGAAATTGAAAAGGAAAACAGTAGCAAATATAATAAAACCAAAATCTGGTTCTCTGAAAAATATCAGTAAAATTGATAAATTTCTAGCTAGGCTAACCAAGAGAGAAAACACAAATTACCACCAATATCAGAAATGAAACAGAAGTCATGACTACTGATCCAGTTGACATTAAAAAAGTAATAAAAGTATACTATGAACAACTCTATGCCCACAAATATGGTAACTCAGATGAAATGGCCCAAATCCTTGAAAAACATAAACTACCAAAACTCATACCAGAAGATATAGATGACCTGAATAGCCCTATATTGATTTAAAAAATCAAATTGATAATTACTAACTTTTCAAAAGAAACAAACCACCAGGCCCAGATGTTTCACTAGTGAATTCTACCAAACATTTAAGGGAGAAATAACACCAATTCTCCACAATCTCTTCCAGAAAATGGAAGCAGAAGGAAGACTTCCCAACTCATTCTATGAGGCTAGCATTATTCTAACAAGAAAACCAGATAAAAATATCCAAGAAAGGAAAACTACAAATCAATATCTCTCATGAACACAGATGTAAAAATCCTTCAACAAAATAGTAGCAAATGCAATCCAACATTTAAAAAAATTATATACCCCAACCAAGTGGGATTTAATCTGAATAAGCAAGAGTGGTTCAACATCTGAAAATCAATCAAAGTAACACATCATATCAACAAGCTAAAGAAAAATCATATGATCATGTGAATCAATGCAGCAAAAGCATTAGACAAAATCCAACACCCATTCATGATTTTAAAAACTCTCAGCAAACTAAGAGGACAGGGGAACTTCTTCAACCTGATGAACATCTACGACAAACCTACAGCTAAATGATACTTAACAGTGAGAGACTGGACACCTTCCTCCTAAGACCGGGAACAAAACAAGGATGTCCTCTCTCACCACTCCTATTCAACATCGTACTCCATGTCCTAGCTAGTGCAATAAGACAAAAAAGTATATAGACTGGAAAGGAAGAAACAAAACTGTCTTTATTTGCAGATGGCATGACTGTCTATGGAGAATGTTCCAAAGAATCCAGAAAAAGACTCCTGGAACTAATAAGCAAGTTTAGCAAGGTTACAGGATACAAAGTCAATATATAAAATATATAAAAGTCAATTACTTTTGTATACACCAGCAATGAAATATAGGAATTTGAAATTAAAAAAAAAAAAACAACACAATACCATTTATAAAAGCACCAAGAAAAACCAAAACAAAATTTAAAAATCTTAGGTATAAATCTAAAAAAAATAGGTACAAGATCTATATGAGGAAAAACTATAAAACTGATGAAAGAAATCTAAGATCTAAATAAATGGAGAGAGATTCCAAGTTTGTGGTTAGGAATACTCAATACTGTTAAGATGTCAGTTTCTGCCAATAAGATCTACAGATTCAACATTATAACCCCAATCAAAATTTTAGCAAGCTATTTTGTAAATATAGACAACCTGATTCTAAAATTTATACAGAAAGGAAAATACCAAGAACAGCTAACAGAATACTGAAGAACAAAGTTGGAAGACTAACACTACCTGTCTCTCAGACTTACTAATAAAGCTACAAGAATCAAGACAGTGTAGTACTGGAAAAAGACACAGATCAACGGAACATAATAGAGAGTCCAGGAGGAGATGCACACAAATACAGTCAACTGATCCTTGACAAAGGAGCAAGGAGCAAAGGCAATTCAATGGAGAAAGGATACTCTTTCCAACAAATGGTGCTGAAACAACTACACATCCACATGCAAAAAAAATGAGTCATTTATTTTACAATGGAAAGTTTGTACCTTTCACAGTCATTTTGCTGTCTCCCCTCCCCCTTGCCTCAGGCAACCACCAATCTGTTCTCTGTATTTATGAGTTTTTCTTTTTAGACACAGACCTTATACATTTCACAAAATTTTACTCAAAATGGATCATAGGCTTAAATATAAATGCAAAACTATAAAATTTCTAGCAGAAAATCTAAGTGACCTTGGGTTTGGCAATGACTTTTGTAGATACACCATCAAACAGCATGATCCACGAAAGAAAATACTGGTAAGGTGGACTCCATTAAAATTAAAAACTCCTGCTCTATGAAAAACACAGTTAAGAGAATGAAAAGATAAGCCACACACTGGGAGAAAACATTTGTAAAACACATATCAGATAAAAGACTTTTATCTAAAGTATACAAAGAACTCTTTAAACTCAACAATAAGAACACAACTCAATTACAAAATAGGCTAAAGATCTGAACTGACACCTCACTAAAGAAGATATACAGAGAGTAAATAAGCATCTGAAAAGATGCTCAAGTCACCACACCTGTTAGAATGGCTATTACCAAAAAGACAAGAAATAACAACTGTTGGCAAGAATGTGGAGAAAAGGGAACCCTTGTGCACTGTTGGTGGGAATGTAAATTGGTGCAGCCTCTATGGCAAATAGTAAGAAGATTCCTCAAAAAATTAAAAATACAACTACCATATGATTCAGCAATTCTACTTCTGGGTATTTACCTGAAAGAAACAAAAAAAACTAACTCAAAAAGATATATGCACTGTCATGTTCACTGTAGCATTATTTATAATAGCCAAGACATGGAAGCAACCTTAAGTGTCCATCAATGGATGAATCAATAAAAAAAATGTGGTGTGTATATATACAATGGAATATTATTCAGCCATAAAAAGAAGGAAATCTTGCCATTTGCAACCACATGGATGGATCTTGAAGGGATTATGCTAAGTGAAATAAGTAAGACAGAAGATGACAAATACTGTATAATCTCACTTATAAATGCAATCTAAAAAAAAAAAACCTGAACCCACAGATACAGAGAAGAGACTGGTGGTTGCATGAGGCGGGGGTAGGGAGGACATGATAGCAAAATGGGTGTGAAAGGCACAAACTTTTAGTTATAAAATAAATAAGTCATGGGGATGTAATATACAGCACGGTGACTATAGTTAATAATGCCATATTGTATATTTGAAAGTAGCTAACAGAGTGAATCTTAAAAGTTCTCAAGAAAAAAATTTGTAATATATGTAGTGATGGATGTTAACTAGACTTACTGCAGTGATCATTTCACAATATATACAAATATTGAATCATTATGCTGTAGACCTGAAACTAACATAATGTTATATATCAATTATATAACAAAAAAAAAAAAAAGAAAGAAAAGATGCTCAATATCATATGTCACTAGGGAGTTACAAACTAAAACAATGAGATACCGCTACACACCTATTAGAATGACTAACATCCAAAACACTGACAATACCAAATACTGGGGAGGATGTGGAGCAATAGGAACTCTCATTCACTGCTGGCAGGAATGCAAAATGGTACAGTCACTTTGAAAGACAGTTTGGCTGTTTCCTACAAAGCTAAAAATAGGCTTACCATAAGATCCAGCAATAGCACTCTTAGGTACTTACCCAAACGAGTTGAAGAGTTATGTCTAAACAAAAACCTGCACACAAACGTTTATAGTAGCTTTATTCATAATTGCCAAAAACTGGAAGCAACCAAGAAGTCCTTGAATAGGTGAAAAGATAAGCCAACTGAGGTATCTCTATACAACAGAATACTATTTCATGATAAAAGGAAATGAGCTATCAAGCCACGAAAAGACACAGGAATCTTAAATGTATGTGCTAAGCAAAAGCAGTCAGTCTGAAAAAGCTATATACTGCATCATTCCAACTATATGACATTCTGGAAAAAGCAAACCTATACAGACAATAAAAAGATCAGCGGTTTCCAGAGGCTCCAGCGTGGAGGAGGGACGGGATAACAGGTGGAGTACAGGGCATTTTTAGGGCGGTGAAACTATTCTGTATGATACTGTAACAGTGGATGAATGTCATTATACATTTGTCAAAATCCACAGAGCCGTACAACACAAAAAGTGAACACTAATGTAAACTATGGACATTAGTTAATAATGTACCGCTACTGGTTCATCAATTCCATCAAATGTATCACACTAATACAAGATGTTAATAACAGAGGAAACTGTGTGTGGATGGGCCAAGGGATAATACCAGAATTCTATGTACTATCTCTGCTCCATGTTTCTGTAAACCCGAACTCCTCTAAAAAATAAAGTCTATTAAGTAATTTTTTTAAAAAAAGTACACTGTGGCCTTGCCAAATATAACTGATATTTAGTATAGCCTTAACCTGAAGTACAGGCATGAGGAAGAAATAAATGTAGAACTCATTGGGTTGAAACATAATAAAAGGGATGTGAAGAAAAGAACTGCTTCTAATACAAAGTCTCAATTATAACCAAATAGGAAGAAATTCAAATTTTCTTCTTTCAACAGATTAATATTCTAATTTATTTATTTCAATCTCTTTCTTAATCACACCTTGACTGCTGTTTCAAATCAAATTTAGTTTGCTGCTTAGAAAAACTAAAAGCACACAAGTTTATTTGTAGTACTTTCTGGGCTGTTACTTTCCTTCTCCTTAATGCATTTGACGGCTTCAATTTAATTTCTATTATATAATCCATCTCCTTCAACCTATTCTTCTTTTGAGCTTTCTGATATCAGAATTGAGCCACATAAAACGATGTGGTAATGATGGAGTCATTGTTAAATTCTTAATCTTCAGAAAAGGTTAAATTATGCCCCCTAGTGAATTCCCAAGGAATTTCATTAATAATTCACTGATTTCCAGAGCAGTTTTAAATGTCAAAGGTATCACTTGTAAAGAAAATCAATGATTTTTCCAAAATAACTACATAAATATATCCATTTACACAAAATGTTTATATCTTATCTTTCTTCAGAGGATTTAAGTTCCATAAGGCAAGAAACCACGGTGATCTGCAACACTAACACTGGCCCAGAATTCACCTACTTCCACTCCCTCCCTTTTTAAGCTCTGGCAGGTGTTATCTCATCACAATAAGAATGTAGGCTTTGTAATCAGAAAGGTAGGAGTTCCAATCCTTTCTGGTACTACTTTACTTAGCTTTTTTCCCTCATCCCTAAAATGGGATTAATTAATTATACTTTTATCATATGGTATCTACGATGATTAAATGAGATAAAGTATGTTAAGTATTTAGCACTTCATATGCTGTATCAATAATTAGTTCTAGTTTCCCTTTTTCATGCTCTCATCTATTGACCTGGTCAAACCAAGCTCATATTCTTCCTTCAACTAAACTTTTGTCATTATTCCATTTGGATGACCCACGTAAAATCCCAGCTTCTTTAGCAATTCACTCCACTGGTCATAACTTTGACCTTGAAACTATCTGATATTGCTCCCCAAAGGAAGTCCTGAGACTATACTATCCTGCTCTCTGTGGCCTCTCCTACCTCCAGCCTCCACTCCCTTACTCTCTCTGGCCTCTAGTTCTAGGGCCCTGCTCCACCCTACCCCATCCCCTCTTTTTCCCTCAAATCTAACGCTCCTCCTGGTTTCACTCTGGCCTGGATTCTATAGTGCATTACTTGAATTACTATTTTGTCCTTCTGCAATACCAGCCCACAAAATCTAACCTTAAGCCAGTTTAACCATCTGTTTTTCCCACAACTACATCTGGGTGGCTGAGCACTAAGAAAAACCACACAAATGAGTAAATAGTAGCAGTATACATTGATGGTACATCATCCTATCTCAGAAAGGCTCTGAATGCTGTGTGACAACCCACAATGGTTCCTGATCAGCTTCCTCTCCCATTCCTCTCCATGGCCATTCCACAGCTTTCCCAATTTCCTCAAGCCTCTTATACTTTACTTTCAGCTGATAATATACATCAGATCATTTCTCTTCTCTGTTTAAAACTCTCCAATTTCTTTCAGACTAAGAGCATAATAAGTCTTTACAACTGCCTACAATGCCTTACATCATCTCCTCCCTTTCCCTCTCTGAATGCATCACCTACTCTCAGTCTTCTTGCTCACTCTACATAGTAGCCCCCTTGCAGCTCTTCCAACATGCTAAAAAGGCTTCTGCTTTACGAATTTTGCACTAGCTGTTCCCTCTGCCTGGAACAGTCTTTTCTCCAGATATCTGCATGGCTAACTCCTTTACTTCCTACAAGCCTTTGTTCAAAGAGCACCTGCTCCGTGAGGCCTACCTTGACCATATTATTTAAAATTGCAACACTGCTCCCAATCCTCCCCTCCCTTCCAGTCCCACATCCCAGTCTTCCTTATCTTGCTCTACTTGCTTCTTTTTTCCTAGCACTTATTTTCTACCATCCTATATAATTTACTTATGTATTGCACTTACTACTTATGGTCCCACAAGTATAGAGATTTTTTTTTTCTATTTTGTTCACTGCTGCACTGCAGGTGCCTAAAACAAAGTCTCGCTGGCACATAGGAGGCACTCAATAAATATTTGTTGAATGAATAAATAATTAAATGACACTATCACTCTCTTCCCTTTAAAAATGAACCTAAGTTATTAGTGGTGAATTTTCTCAACTTCAGCCTTCCCTCTTCCAGAGTTACCTGCATCCACATCCATCTCAGAATCAGTTAACTCCTTCTTCAGAAAATGAACCTCCATTCAAGGCCAGTCCTCCACTTGTGTTCTAGATCTAACCTCTTCCTGTCTTTTCCAAGACTCTGCTCAACCACATTTTCCTTGTATTTTTCTACTGCTATTTCCTTTCCTGTACTTCAACTGCCCTTTCCAATGGTTTCTTTCCTTCAGCATACAGATACGCCATTAAGAAAATAGGTATCTCTGTAATATCTGCCCAATTTCCAGTTATCCTCACTGCATTTAAGGATCCCTAGTTCAATAGCAGCAGTTCTCACTGTACTTTCTGACCCACAGAGAAGAGTGATCACAGAGCTCTTCATGGATGCTGGGGCTCTCCTCACAAACTTATTTCTCACAGACATTGTGAAAGGTATCTCCTCTCGACCCTCTGGGTGACCTGGTCGTACATGGTAAATCCATTCCAACCTTGCTACGTCTTTGGATCCCTTCCTCTACAGTGTACCAAGGCAGGTCTCACATTTTAACTTCATTTAGCGTAGATCACCTTTTGGTCCCTGCTTCAGCCAACCAACTAACCAGTCAGAGCCCTTTCTAACCCCTCAAGCTATAACAGTGAATTCAGAATCTTTGTTAGTGGTCCTATATCAATAAATTTGGCCTGATCCAACTTTATATTCCTTCCACTATTATGCCACACCCGTAATATCCATTCCCACACCTATCCCCCAGATTTCTACCTCTATAAATTGAAAAAAATCATGCAGTTTTTTAAGAGTGTAGCATACCCCCTCATGGGTCCCACTGTGTAGCTGACCCTGGAAGGCCTGCTGGGACTTGAGTCTAATTATAGGGCTAGAAGCAAAGAAGGGTGGTAAGGGTAGTTCCTAAGGGGAATCAGCAATGTCTTACAAGGCAATTACTTCAGGGAAGGCCATTACAGGTTCTCCAGGCAAAGCAGGGTTAACCTCCTCACACAGGAGTGGAAGCACTGCTTCTATTGGTAAAGAAGGCTGATCAAAATTTGGGGTTCAGTACCCCATTCCAAATTTAAGGATCTCATTCCTTCCCAATCAATGCCCTCATTTTAACAGCAGACATCTTGTTAGATTGGGAATTCATTTTGCATTGTAATTCAGCCACTTTGTAGACTCTGGGTTTGGTTTTCAGTAATCTCAGCGCTGCATCTGCAGAAGAAAAGAGTTTCTTTAGGCAGACACAGGAACTTCCAGGTCATTTATGCAGAGCTTGAGCTGGGAATTTGAAGACCTGAGCTCATCTTTTTCATTCCCCACTTTCTCCAGCAGTTAGGAGCAACCAGTCAGTCTCATTATACTTGTTAATTTGACAAAAAATATTTTAATTCATCAAATACATGATCATCCAGAACGTTGTCTTTTATAAGCATTTGAGTAGGAGTATCCAACAGTGATATTTTTGCATATCTCTATGGCCACATCACACTGTGGAGTATCAGTGCCCTCTTTACCACTGGAAATAGTTATTAGTTCCTTTAAAACTAATCAGATTAAGGAACCAATTTCAGAACGCCATAACTAATTCAGAAAACGCATCCTTAAGATTCTCTTCCTCCAGAGCCACTCTCAGTACCAAAATGTGAATCAGACAGGATTCTCCAGAGATACAGAACCAATAGGAAAAAATATATACGTCTATCTATATCTATCTATCTTTAGGTTTATCTATCTACATTTAGATAAAGATATTTCTATCTATTAGAAATCTCTTATTAGATTATTTCTTTTTTTTAATGTTTTTTATTTTTTTGTGTGAGGAAGATCAGCCCTGAGCTAACATCCGTGCCAATCCTCCTCTTTTTGCTGAGGAAGACCAGCGGGCTCTGAGCTAACATCCACCGTCAATCCTTCCCCCGCTTTTTCTCCCCAAGCCCCAGTAGACAGCCGCATGCCACAGCTGCACATCCTTCCAGTCGCTGCATGTGGGACTCGGCCCCAGCATGGCTGGAGAAGCGGTGCGTCGGTGCGCGCCTGGGATCCGAACCCAGGCCGCCAGGAGCGGAGCGTGCGCACTTAACCGCCAAGCCACTGGGCCGGCCCTATTAGATTATTTCTATCTAAATAGATAGAGATTTATTTTAAGGAACTGGCTCACGCACTTGTGAGGCCAGCAACTCTGAAATGTGTAGGGAGATTTGCCAGCCAGAAACTCAGGTAAGAATCAATGTTGCAGTCTTGAGGAAGAATTTTTTCTTCTTGAGACACTTCTGTTTGAAATTTAGGCCTTCAATTGATTGGATGAGGCCCACCCACATTATTGAGGGTAATCTCCTTTATTTAAAGTTAATTGATGGTAGATGTTAACCACATTTTCAAAATACTATCACAGTAACACCTCGATTAGTGTTTGAATAAATAACTAGGTACTATAGCCTAGCCAAGGTGACATACAAAACTAACCATCACACATAATAAACTTACTGATTTCTCAACCAAATGCTACTTTCAACCACAGGAAAAACTTTTTAAACAAGAATATCTCACATGTTCCAAAAAGGCAGTAAAATTTCAGTAGGGACACTCTGGAGAGTGGATGGGAGGAAAAGTTCTTCAGCCAATACTGTTTGGAGAAACAAACCTTCTATAAAACCATCTCTCTCTCCTACCTCGGAGAACACGAGGAGAATACCATTCTTAGGAAGCTATAACATTGTACCTACATTTTAAAAACAATTTTTATGTTTCAAAAATGTGATCTTCAACTCTACAACATAAATCATACTTTAAAATTACACCTCAGAGTGCTCTCACTTTGAGAAGTAATGACTTAAAAAGATGGATGGTATGTATCTACTGAATTTGTTGCTTGCCTTGACTCTGACCAGAAAACTTACAAGTTAGTACTTCATTTTCTCTGACAAAGTAGAATCCAAACCAGGAGGAATCTAAACCGGGCTGAGTGAGTGGATGAATAACAGGCCAAATAATCAAAACAGCACATGAAGAAATCTTATAAATGGGTTGAGATAAATCCTTTCTGTCCTTTAAAACAAATGGATTTTTTTAAACTTTTCTTGGCGATTCATTAATTCAATAAGCACTCACTATGTGTCAGGCACTGTTTAAGGCACACCTGGGTTAAATCCCTGAACAAAAAGATAATCCTGTCTTGATGGAGCTCACATTCTAGCAAGATAACATCCCAATCCAGCTATTTTCTCTTTGAACATAATAACCCAAGCATGAAGAAGTATCAAAACATTTTTTGAAAATCTACTATGTGCCAGCCAACTTCCAGTTCTGAGCCTGGCTTTCTAGCAGACACTGTTTCACCATTAGCATCGAGTATGGTCTCTGGAGCCAGAATGCTGGGATCCAAACCCTAGTTCCACTACTTCCCAGTTGCATGACCTTGGCCAAGGTACTTAACCCTCACCTACAAAACAAAAATAATCACAACTACCTCACTGGATTAGGTAAGAATTAAATGAGTTCAAATGTGTAAAGCACTTAGTCTGGCACACAGGATGTACTAAAATATTAGCTATTATTTTAATTCAATTTCCAGAAAACCAGATACTACTCAGGCAATAATGGGGGAAAATAACAACAATTATAACTTTTAAAACATTTTTATCTGGCCCATTTACTCCCTCCATTACTACTACTTTCAAGAATTCTTCCTCTATTCTCAACTAAATTTCCATGATATCCAGTTAAGTTTTATAAAAACTATAAAATGTGATCTCCATGTATCTCATGCACAACATCAATTCATAGTGAAGTTTGTATAAACACATACTTAAGAGGCTTTTAATCTAATGAGGAAATTTCTTAAAAAGTCAAAATTATACTCATTTTCCCTAAAATTACAACAGCAATTATCTCGAGAAACTTTAGCATTAGAACCAGCAAATAAGGGCTATCTATGTAATTGCCTAGTTTTAAGGCCTAGATATGTAAATAGCGCGTTCAATCTCTAGAACCTATAGGCCCTTTGCAGTTGTCCATATTCATAAACCGAAGTTAATCTTCAACCTAGCTCACTGCATATAATAAAAAATACAAGCACAGTCCTCTGAAATGGATGGCTCATCCTCATTTGTTAAAAACAGACCTCACTCTTGGTTCAAAGTTTATAAGAGGTCAACAATCTCAGAAAGGTTAATATCCACAATTTAGAAGTGACTCGTTGTCAAGTACAAGCTGCAAACGGTGCCTTCCCCAAAGCAAACTCTACTCATTAATATAACTCTGCCTACCGACAAGTAGGCAGGCTAGTAAAACACATTTTCAAAGCTGCTTTTAAGGGATCAATTTTGGTAAAGAATAATTCAAGATAAACTGTAAATCTGAGCACGTTTTTACACTCTTAAGGTGGGGAGGTGCTGAGGCACAACAACGTTAATATTATGTGCACGCATCAATAACTTTAGTCCACAGGTACAGTTTTGACCCTAATCTCGGGGTTGAAAGCCCTGAACTACGGAGCTTCCGAGTTTCATAGTAGGTGCCTTCGATTCTCCGGTGGAAATCCGGGGGGACGGACAAAGAAACTGTGTTGTCTCCCCCGACCATCCCATACCAAAGTCTGGCCAACATAGAATACTACACCTTGAGGCGTTTCTCAAGAATAGGTATGAGCTGCCCCTTCTCCAGAATCTGACAGAGAAGAACCGAGAATGGCACACCTTCCCAAATATGGCGGTAAGGAATGACCTGCCAGTCCCTACGGAGAAGTAAGATGCTGCTCGTTTTTAAAACAACTCCGAGGGCGGGGCTCCCAGGCCCCTCCTCAGCTGGGTTCCGAGGAAGGGAAGAACAGAGGATGAAGGGTTAGAGCAGAAAACTGAAAAACAGTCCTAAATGCAGGATTTGCCAGGACACTGGCGCAACAGAGAAGGGTGGGGGGACCTCTTTCGGCCGCCGTGGGTAGTGGAGCGGGTTAGCGCGGATGACCCCGGCCCCGCAGGGGGAATGCCCCGCCACAAGCCGAGGAGCGGTGTGCGCCGGGCAGTTGTCGAGTTCGCGCCCCGGGTCCGCTCCCCAACGGGCACCGGGCTGAAGGTGCCCTCTCGACCCCTCTCGCTGCCCCTTAGAGGTCCTGGGCCCAGGTTACCTCCTAAAACGTGGAGGCCGCCGCTGCTTCCCGCCGCACAGGACGAACGACAGCTCCTCAGATGCCACGGTGGAGTCACTCAGCAGAGCGACCGCGGGGAGCGTGGGTCAGCGTTCCGGAACCCGTGGGGTTCAGGCGAACGCTCGCCCCTACCCTGGGCCCCGCCAGCCGCGCCCACTACAACGTGCTCGCGACCGCGCGTGTCCCCTCGGCGCGTCCCACACCACGCAGCCGCGCGCGGCACTACGGGACTCGTAGTTCCGGCGCGAAAGTCGCGCGGCGCTCCACTCTCCGCCGAGAGTGGCGTCACGTGACCCACGCACTCCCCGGAAGTGCCGTATCAACATACGCGTGGCGCGGGACGCCGCTTCCGCAAACAGAATCGTGGGGAGCTGTGTCGGTGAGTGTGGCTGCTGGAACTCTGGCCCTTCCTTTCTTCTTTGGCTTTAGGGCCTCCGCCGCCGTCGAAGTAGAAGGGGCACCGCGACTACTGACATAGGCTCGCTTAGCATTAGCTCTGTGCCTCAGTCAGTACCCGCCGCGAGGGGTTTATTGTGCCCTGATCCCGGATGAAGATGGGCACTATTGTGGGAGCCGGCGGGCGCTGTTGCTCCTCCAGGCCGGGCTAGCTTGGGTCCGGAGAAGCCCGAAGAGCTGTATCAGATCGCACCCCAGGGCCGCGCTGAGGGGCGGGCTGGGGAGGGGGTGTCGGATCAGAAGAAGCGCCTGTAATGTCCTGAGCGGCGGAACGGAAACCTGAGCCGGAGGTTTAGAGCTAGGCCGCGCCCGTGACTGAAGAGGGTGAACTTGGCTGAAGAATTCCCTTCTCGCCTCTCTTGGGTCCTCCTGGGCCCACCGAGTTGACCCTGTCTAGCTGGCGGGTCGGGCCGTAGAGCTTACCGGGCTTGAGCTGAAGCCCGGCGGCCTTGGCGCCCTGCGCTGTCGTTCTCTGAGGGACTGAAATGAGGGAGATGTGGCTTGCCTCAGAGGTGTGCCTGGAAAGCCAGTTGGAAATGCCTTTTCTGTGATTTAATGCATATCCGTTTGTGTCAGTTCAATTTTTACCCTGAACTCCTTCCTCGAGGGTTTTGTGGGGCACCTCTCTTGCTTTTGGAGTTTATTCGTTATTCCACTTGGACTCTCTGTTTCAAATATTCTTACCCATTTCTGCAGTCGTTTGGAATTTTGTGTCATTTATCTTGACTAAATTGATTATGTGTTTATGATATCTCATCTGTGGAAATAGAGTTGCCTGTATAAATTCAGTCTTATTCCCAATACTAATTTTAGGCGATAATTACAGCTAAAGATGGTAAATCACGTTGGTTTATTTGAATTTAAAACCAATTTCTATTTCCTCATTAGGAAATAAATGGCAGGGAGAAGATAGGGATTTGATAATTCCGTGGCCGGTTTTACTAGATAATCATTTTAAGTAGTTATTCTGAAAATTACATTTCTGGGTGATTTTTTTCCCCCATCTGATTCAGTTCTTCCTACTTTGGCACGTTTTTGGTATTTTGTACCTCAAACCTTGGGTAGTGAAAGCTAATATCCCTTGAAATCCTTCCTGGTTTATATTGACTTGTTTTTACTCATTCCTTCAATCAACTTTACTTCTTATTGTATTTCTTTATTCAAAAGACTTTTTTTCCACCTCTTCATAACTTTCTTTTTTTTTTTTTTTATGTGAGGGAGATCAGACCTGAGCTAACATCTGTGCTAATCCTTCTCTTTTTGCTGAGGAAGACCTGCTCTGAGCTAACATCTATTGCCAATCCTTCTCTTTTTTTTTTTCCCCCAAAGCCCCAGTAGATAGTTGTGTGTCATAGTTGCACATCCTTCTAGTTGCTGTATGTGGGTCGTGGCCTCAGCATGGCCAGAGAGGCAGTGCGTCGGTGTGTGCCCGGATCCGATCCCGGGACGCCAGTAGCAGAGCGCATGCACTTAACCACTAAGCCACCGGACCGGCCCTCTTCATAACTTTCAAGTTCTGAATTTGCTGAATTTGATTTTGAGACTTTTGCTCTCCCTTCTTCGTTTGATTAGGCTTACAGCCTAACATTATTTTTTCTTCCTTTTGAGAAAAATTGGCCCCGAGCTAACATCTGTTGACAGTCTGCCTCCTTTTTTCCTTTTTTTCCTCCTCAAAGCCCCAGCAGATAGCCATCTGTCGTAGTTGTGCATCCTTCCAGTTGCTCCATGTGGGAGCCCCTGTCAGCATGGCTTGATGAACAGCGTAGGTCCGTGCGCAGGATCCAAACCCATGAACCCAGGCCACCAAAGCAGAGCCGGTGAACTTAACCACTACCACCAGGCCAGGCCGACCCCACAGCCTGACATTTTAGTAGTGGTATATAAGCTGTCAGCTTCTTGAAGACTGATTCACACAGTGTCTCATTGAGCTCCTCTGTAGTAGGAGTTCAGTAAATTTGTTGAATGACTTACTTGATTCCTGTCCAATAGATAGTTCACTTATTTCTCTCCCTCTCCGGTTTTATGCATAGGCCTAAGAACATTTGAAAGAGACCTAATGGTCATTAAGTTGCGGGGTGGGTCTTGAAACTTCATATCCAAAGCCGTTTCTACTCTCTTCACTTTCTATGTAATTCTGACACCCGTTGTGAAATAAGGATTTCAGAAGTCAACTGTAGGTTCCCAGACAAGGCTGGGAACTTGATGCCCTTAGTGTCTCTAGCCAAAAGAACCTAAGGTTACCCTTATTAAGTAGTTTGGTCCAAAGAATTTAATAAGTATTTATGTCCTAACAACTTTATTTAAAAAATGATACACAAATTGAAAGAAAAAAATATTTGTTTAATTCTTAGTTAACCTCAAGTGCTTACTATGGAATGTGTACACCTGTTGGGTACTGTACAACTTCTCAAGCCTTGAAATCAGATTTGACACTGCCACCTTCATTTCCTGTTTCACCTTGATTCTGTGGTACCACAAAAATCTCAGCTTCACAAAGTTCTGATGTCATTGAAAGGAATGTAGTGCAGTCTCCGCAGTTGTAACTGTGCTCTACTTGAAGCTGAATCTGTGATATCTTCCAGATGTCAGATATCACTGTTTCCCTTAACATTTTAAAATATCCTGCTGTGTCTGTATGAGTTCGTTACAGTGCCCAGCACACAATTTGGGAGCCAAGGCTATAGAGTAAGGATCAGATAGAAATGGAACGCATACTTTTGTAATACCCCCACTTCATTTATCAGTTTTAATGCCAATAGTGACTTTTATGGATAAGATCCTAAAAGTGTTTGGGGATTATAAGTAGTACTTCCATATTAGCATATTCAAAGATTCATATGTAAGTATATATCAACTAACATTATTTTCAATATTCTCTCTATAATGAGATTTTTTAAAACTCCTAGTTGATCACTGAAATTAAATGGCTAGTTCCTGGTTAAAATTATTTTAAAGTCTCAGCATTAGTGTTTACAAATAATATCAAATTTTTGCTCTTCCAGTGTTAGTTCATGAAGTTTTACCATCTGTTTAAGTAATCAAAAATGGAAAATTCTGCAAAAGCAGAGGAATGTGAAAAGATCTCTCTTGAAGAGGCAAAAGCATCCATAGATTTGGAAACAGAGTCTTCATTCAGTAGTAGTGAAAACGCAAGTGCTCCTGGGACTGGGCTTTCTGAAAAGGCTTCTACTTGTGGGCAAGTAGACACACCAAAAAAGAGAAAAATGGAATTTGAAGATGATCTTGTAAAGGAAAGTTCTAGTTGTGGGGAAGACACTCTGTCCAAGAAAAGAAAACTTGATGCTGAAATTGTCCCAGAGGAAAAAGGTGCTGGTGATGATGAAGGCATTTCAAGGAAAAGAAGAATGGAAACTGATGATTTTCCAAAAGATGAACCTTCTACTGGAGATGGCACTCAGAAAAAGAGAAAAATAGAACTTGAGGATGTTCCTGAAAAGCAAAAAGTATGTTCAATGTATTTTCTTTTATTAATGTTGGATTGTCAGTTGAGATGTGGAGCAGCTGTGAAATGGTACTGTTTTTACATAATCTTACTAACTTAAGAATGTTCTATTTTTAATAGATACCACCTCTTAGAGTAGGCTTTTAACTCTTGTAATTTAGTTATTTTTTAGATGAAACTTCTAATGAGATAATTTTTGTGTTCTTTCAGAACTCTTATTTGACTAGAAACTTGAAAGCTAGTTTTTATAGTTTGCTTTTTCTTGGTTTTTTAAAAAAGACAGAATATAAGGTCCAGATGATTTACCTTTTTTCTTTTTTATTTTTCTCTCTTTTTGTGTCTGAAGTGATTGAGATTATCACTTAAAATGTTGAATTTCAAAATCATACCCAGCTTTACATTCTTTTGTTGGTGTAATTCCTTAAACTATATTGGTCCCAGCTTCTTATTGGGGTAGTTACAGTTTTAGCTAATTGGATGCAAAAGCCTGATATTTAGCAGGGATATTATAGGGCAAATGATAGCAAGTCATTTTCATCTGGGAATACCATATTGTGAAGGAATCTGAGGCAGAATGTGAATTCGGAGGGAAAGATTACTTCAATGAGTGACTAAAATTCTGCTGTCAGCCCTGAAGAGGAAAGTGACAGATAGGCCCGGCATTTGTCATTGGTGGAGTGTGAATCCTTGTAAGAGAGGAGCTTGAGTTATAAATGTAGCTTTTAAACTTTTACCAGCAGCAGAACTGTTTTTTCAAATGAAAATCTTAAATTTAAACCTAATATGTAAAATAGGTAAAAGATGAAGCACTTTGATTGAACATGGAAGTAGGGGAATGTGAAGCCCTTTACCTACCATGGCGTTTTTACGGAATGCTTAGGGTCTTAGGTAGGGAGCACAAATTAAAACTGTTGAGTTAGATTAATAGCAAATAATAATAGAAATCACTGACACTGCCTGTTGAGTTCTAATCCCTTTGTATATATTATTTCATTTAATGCTCACAATTTTATAATAATATAATAAATATAATTTATTCCCATTTTATTCTCTTATAGGAACCCCATCCACGGACTGACATTTATTGTGTTGAATAGATCAGAACTCTGAAAGAGTACTGGTTTTATTAAGACATTGGCACTGAAATTATATAGATGAAAGATCAAGATGAAAATTTTAAACTAAGAATTGTTTTTAAAAATAGAGAACAGGGGAAAACAAGTCTCATGTCTGATTATAATTAGTAGGATTTCTGTGGTTAATGCCATTGCTTAATGAAGTTTACCAATTTCAGTAGTATTTTATCCTTATATAGGTCAGATACTCTTTTAGGCTTATTTTTGCCGTGTTCTGACCCTTAATTTTGTTCCATTCTCTTATTTTCAGCACTTGGAAGAAGGACACAGCTCAGCAGTGGCTGCCCACTACAATGAACTTCAGGAAGTTGGTTTGGAGAAGCGTAGCCAAAGTCGTATTTTTTACCTAAGGAACTTTAATAATTGGATGAAAAGCATCCTCATTGGTATGATTGTTTTTTGATTTATAGTTTGAAATTTTTTATTTCAGCTTATGTCTCATTTTTTAATCCCCAATCGTTAATCGTACACCAAACTACTAGGTCTTTAATTCCTATTCATTTAATTATCAAACCTTGGCTTTATAAAACTGGAGCCAAAACTAAAACTACATTATAAAATATAAATTCTTTTCATATTTACTTTTGGTTGACTACATAAGATATTAATGAGTATATAATTGGTATTAAGTTGGTAAGTTAATAAGGCTTTGAAAAGGCAGTGTGCTCCTTTTATACTTAGAATTAAGGTTACCTAGTGCTATTAAGTAATTCTATTTTACTTTAATAGTTTTGGAGCAATGACATATTGGATTAAACATTCAGGTTCCATTAAGTTAAGAAAATGGGCAGTGTCATGCTTTTTTATCTCTAGGCCTTTGATGAGTTGGTAAAAGTCGTGTGTTGATTATCCTCTGAATTTGTGTTTCTTGCACAGTGTCTGGAGAGAAGTAAAGTTTACTTTGAGGGTTGATAAAGACATTCAACTTTTTGGAGCCAGCATTTTATCTATGGAACTTCATCTTTGAAATTAAAATGGAAGTCAGTGGAGGAAATGTGATTCAGAATATATTTATTGCTTTGTATCTAGTACATTAAGTAGTCAGACTCTTACATGAATTTAGAGAATTTTAAAAACCAGTGTATTTTAAAGTTTTTCACATTAAGGGTTTTTGCTTTTTTAAAGTCAGCCTCACTCAGGAAAAGGGAGAATGCTTTCTTGATTACACTGGAAAGAACTGAGTGCTAACTATGGGTGCTTTGCTAGTTTTTATGAGAATTTACTAATTTTTTTTTGGCGGGGGCAGATTGGCTCTGTGCTAACATCTTCTGCCAATCTTTCTCTTTTTCTTTTTTCTCCCCAAAGCCCCAGTTCATAGTTGTGTAGCATAGTTGTAGAGTTGTAGCTCTTCTGTATGGGACGCCGCCTCAGCATGGTTTGATGAGCGGTGCATAGTTCCGTGCCCAGGATCTGAACTGGTGAACCCTGAGCCCTGGAAGCGGAACATGCGAACTTAACCGCTACACCACTGGGCTGGCCCCGATCATTTACTAATTTTTTTTTTATAGTTGTTTGTTTGTTTGTTTGTTTTGTAATTTACTAATTTTTAAAGATAGATTATGCATTCTGAGAAATATTAAAGCGTGGGAATTAGGCTTATTATTTCGAACACATTTTAATATTTTCTATCTCACTTTTGTTTTTAATATTCATGTTTTGTTACAAAAATATGATTTATTTGATTCTGCCAGGTGTCAGCTAGGGTAATTGAGTGAGTGTCAGCTGCTTTTTTTTTTTCAAGTTAATATTATGGCATTTTTAGTCTATACTTTTAAGATAATCTTTGGACACTAGTCCTAATTTCTTTTCAGTTTTTCTCTTCCTTTCCTCATCATCCTCATAAGGCAGATAACTTATCATTGGGTATTTTTTCTGATGTGTCAGTTATTCATGTATTTATTCATTGAATAAATATCTTTAAGTTCAGCCATATTTTCCGTATTGTTAGTTGTATTATTTTTATAATCAGGAAAATAGGTAGTTTTTAAAAAGTCTTAAGTCAGACTTAGCAAAAATTTCTCTCTCAGCATATTCATGGTATTCTTTGCTTCTTCAGCTGCTCTGGCAACTCTCTCAATGGGTGCTTTGCTATCTGCACCTGTCTTTCTGGTACTAATGCAATCAATTTGGCCTGTGCCAAGCTCCCTGTCTGGCTTTTGACTTTCTCTTCTCAATACCCATTCTTTGTCATTAATTTTCTCTTTCTTGTTGGTGCTTAGAGCTTAGTAAGTTGTTGTGTACTATTCTTGAGTGTAATAAAGATATCTTTGAATAATTTCATGATGATTTCTCCTCTCCTTAGTCTTAGTGTGTGGAAATAAATAGATTTTATCATTATTTTTGTTTTTCATTTTTTCAATATTATTTTTTATGCTGTTTTCTTAAGATTCATAGCAGAAAGTTAAATATGGAACATTTGTGCTTCTCTTGAAATTACTTTAAGATCCTATGGATAGTGAAAGGTAGAAGTATTTGTACAGAATATGCTAGCAGTCAAAATAGTACACACATGAAATAAGAAGTGTTAAACTCAAGAGTGATAAAGACAGGAAGAGTAGATCTAAGATTCAGTATTGTATCAAGTTTTAGAATTACTGAATACTTCAATTGTCTAAGAATATTAATATGCCTTTAACTGATATTTGAACCATTTGGCTATTGATGTATGAGGACCTACTGATATTATTCATTGGCTATTAATGTGATTTGATATATTAAGATAAAAGATTGCATTTTTCAGTGTTTAGGAGTTCTGATGATAGAAAATTAAGAGATATGTATAGTTTTTTGACTAATTCTTGTGTTTCATTTGGTGGTAAACCTGACAAATTTTATGAAAATCGAGCACTCTTATGATCCCATAATAGTTTTGATTTACTTAGGTGTATAATAAGCTAAACACTTAGCTTTGGAAAGAGAAAACTACAAAAAATTATGAATAATTATCTTTTCTCTTATCGTGAACAAGTGTTGAGTCTTCCTGTGTTATTTAGAATTTAAAATGTCTGCAAA
This sequence comes from Diceros bicornis minor, assembly GCF_020826845.1. Lineage (NCBI taxonomy): Eukaryota > Metazoa > Chordata > Mammalia > Perissodactyla > Rhinocerotidae > Diceros > Diceros bicornis. The sequence goes on along the minus strand of NC_080755.1, from coordinate 9,802,541 downwards.
TTATTTAATGTTGAATCAAATTCTGAAAGTAACCTTCAAAAACCTGTCTTAACTTTGTGAAATACCAGATATATACTCTTTCATCTTTAATGCTAGAGGATCAAGTTAATTAACTTAGTCATATTTTGTTTTAGTCATAACTTTTAGTCATATTTTAGTTTACCAAAAGCTATGAATTAATTACATAAATGAATATATAATAGTTTATATGTCAGGCAGAAGGTAGTAGGTTATTAGGAGTAACAGTTTATGCTTTAATAAAAATGGAGAAAAGATATTCTATTATGACCTATTTCTCTCTTTTAGGGGAATTTTTAGAAAAGGTACGACAGAAAAAAAAATGTGATATCACTGTTTTGGACCTGGGATGTGGGAAAGGTGGAGATTTGCTCAAGTGGAAAAAGGGAAGAATTAACAAGCTAGTTTGTACTGGTAAGATAAATAATGACGTGGGAAAGTATAATTTGTGGTCAGTCAGGTAAATGGAAAATAAGAAGGATCTCATTATCAGTGTGACACTAAAATAGCTTTCAAAAAGATATCTGGAGGCTACACATGAAATGGGTGTTTTTTTTTTAAACAAGTTATGAGACTTTACTGATGGTGTTATAATACAGTTAATGAGCCTGGGATAACTTGTCCTTCCTAAGAGGAAAGAAGCAGTCAGAAATGGAGTCATGTCTAAAGCACATACTTAAAAAGGCTTCCTCTTGCCAAAGATAGGACAATTTCATCATCAAAAAGAGTAGTGGTTACAGCGGATTGAACCACATCAAATAAAGAAAGAAATCTCATTGTTCACCCTTGGAGGTTGCTAGGAAACTTGCTCATTATTCTGAAATTCATAAATTAAGTGGGGGGCAGGGAGGTTGAGTATTTATCTTCCTTACCCTATATGAACTGTATTTCAAGGTAACCAAATGGGTGAAAAGGGAAACTCCTCTGTATTGAAAAATTATAATGAATAAATGCAGGAGAAATGATGAAAATTTCTATTTTTCCACCCTTCATGAAGTAATAGATCTAAGCAACAATCATAAAAAGATGCTAAAGCTAGTAGGTGAAAAGTTGATAGGAATTAATAACTGAATAAGTCAAACACCTGAACCCACTGGTCAATCTTAACACTGACGTGGAAAAAGCAAATGTCATGTTCTTCCCAATGTAATGAGTAATAGGACATGCACACCACCACCTGTGAAGATATTGCCTATTCTCAAAGTTTTTGGTTCTATGACCACTGTACACTCTTAAAAATAATTGAGGATCCCAGAAAGCTTTTCTGTATGTGGTTACATCTATTGATTATAGAAATTAAAACTGAGAATTAAAAAAAATTTTTTTTTTTTTTGGTGAGGAAGATTAGCCATGAGCTAACATCCATTGCCAGTCTTTCTATTTTTGCTGAGGAAGATTGGCCCTGAGCTAACATGTGTGCCAATCTTCTATTTTGTATTTGGGATGCTGCCACAGCATGGCTTGATGAATGGTGCGTAGGTCTGCGCCCAGGATCCAAACCTGGCAATCCCAGGCCACCAAAATGGAGCATGTGAACTTAACCACTACGCCACTGGGCCAGCCCCTAAAAATGTTTTTAAATCATTAAAGAAATAAAAGTTAGTGAGAAGACTGGCATTTTAAAAATATTTTTGCAAATCCCTTTAGAGTCTGGAATATGCATTTTCAGATTTCATGTAACTGAACATGAGGAAACAGGAGACATCTGGATTCTCACCCCTGATTCTGCATTTAATATGTTGTGATATTTCATTTAATAAGTGGTTGTAAAATGGAGGTGTGTTTTACTAGCCTTTTCAGATAATTGAGGATATGCATCTTTGATACTACATCAAAACTTGGCAAGAGGTAGTTCCTTAAAGGTTAGTTACCATGTGGAATCTGAAACCATATTGATGAATTTTTTGTGTTCTGTTACATTGAAATCCATTGGTCTGTCTTGCACTTTGAATAGATCTTTTGCCCTGCAAGATTTTATAATATTTGGAAAATAATGTTCACTCAAGTTATGCAGATCTTCTAAATGTTGATATCCAGAAATCACATTTGTTTAATAGCACCACCAGTCAGAAAACTCTTAAGTGTTGAGAAGATGCCCAGCCATGGTGGTAGGTACAAGTTTTTCAGAAATGTAATTTTCACTTGAAAGCTCAAATTTTATCATAGGTAACAAATACTGTCTGTTGTTTTGCTTGAAGTGACAGGCTCACTTTGTTCATTTTCAATAAACTATCTGCCAAATTAGAAGTCTGAATAACCAGTTTGTCAGTGGTTCTTTCAAGTGAAAACAATTTTCTGTGAAGAAAGTGGCCAGTGTGGCTTACAACGCAGTCACACAGGTCCTGTTCAAGCTTTCTTATGTAGCAGAAATGTTTTGTTACTTTCCATTTCATCACACAGAATATTAAAAAGACATGTATTCAAGAGCCAAGGTTTAATAAAATTAATTTTTACTGCTTTATCAAGGACATTATTAAATGAAATTGGCTTTTTCTCATGTTGGTGTATAGTGGTGAAGAGTGTGTCAAGAATGACCAGTATCATTTGATGCTGCTATCTTGTACTCATGATAAGATGCCAGCAATTTACCCACCATTGCTTTTGTACCATCAGTGCAGATCTCAACACAAGGAAAAAGGCAAATAACATTTTATTAAGAAAATATAAATGTGATGTTTCCAAAGGTGGGCATACAGTGTCAGGTTTTATATTCAAATTGGAATCTAAACTTTCTGCTTTTAACTTTGACTAAGCATTTAAAAATCATGATAGAACTTTTCTGTTATCAGTACCTATTGAGAAAGCTTTTAATTCCTTTTGAAAAATAGTAGGGCATTTGCACTGGAACAGACTTTTTTTGTCTTTTGTTTTGAAGGAAATAGAAGCTTTTTGCTTGTACTAAGGCTAGATTTCATGCCAGAGTTTATCCATTGAGATTAATGTCTAGATTTGTGCCATCTTTGCATTTATGTTTTATCTCTGTAGGTCTTTGTTGACAGTTAACTAACCCATCCCCCTTGCAGATATCGCTGATGTTTCTGTCAAACAGTGTCAGCAGCGGTATGAGGACATGAAAAATCGTTGTCGTGATAATGAATATATTTTCAATGCAGAATTTATAACTGCTGATTGTTCAAAGGTACAGGATTTTTTTTTTTAATTTGTCAGTTTATTTTTTGTATTTTTAGTTTGGATAAATGATTTGTTTTAAAAATAAGCTCATTTTTTGAAAATGTGCTTTGAAACATTAAAAACTTGAGGACGTGCATTTTCAGTTTCAACTAGAATTTCTATTAATGATAAATTTCCTTAAATGACCCACTGAATACTTCTGGGAATTTTTTTTGCTTTTAATAATTTGAACTTTTGAACTCATTTGTTGCTTTTCTGTTGGACGAGATTTATTTTCCAGTATTTTGAAATAGAACTGACCTTATCTTTTGTTCACCTTGTAATTTATTAGGATGGTTTCCCAACAGATCAGAGTCTTGTGTTTTCCACCTTCCACGTGTTTCTGAATCTCTTAACAACTATGAAGTTTAATAACTACAGAGACACTTGAATGGCGAAAGTCTCACCTTGAGCTTGATGTTCTTTATCTGTCTGACTCATTAAACTATTATAGATACCTTTAATCCTACACATTTTGTTTCCAGTCGTGAAAGTGAGAAGGAAAAGGGATAGTATACTGCTAGAACGTTGGAAACCTTTAAAAACACTTTTGCATTCTTAAAAAATGTTCCCAAGGACAGCTTTGTGTTTTCTTTTAACCCAAGTTATTGTTCAACATCATTTTACTTTAGCTTTCAAGTCAAGACAAATAAAAAGATGAACTCCTTTAAATGTCATATTTGATTGATATATTTTTTAACATGATTTTGGAATCCCTAAGTTTTTAAAATTACTCTGAAAATGGGAATCAAATTTTATTGAACCAGAATGAATGATTACTTTATGACCTTTATTATACATAATGAGAGAAAGGATAGGTTGTGGAAGGGCATGTCTACTTTTAAGGATGCTAATTCTAGAAATTAATTTACTAAAATGTTTTTGTGTTGCAGTTAACTTCAAAGTCTTGACCTATTTTAATTTGTTTCAGGAACTTTTGATTGACAAATTTCATGACCCAAAAATGTGCTTTGACATCTGCAGTTGTCAGTTTGTCTGTCATTACTCATTTGAGTCCTATGAGCAGGCTGACATGATGCTCAGAAATGCTTGTGAGAGACTGAGCCCTGGAGGCTATTTTATTGGTACTACTCCCAATAGCTTTGAACTGATGTAAGTACTTTCGTGGTTTATAAAATACTCAGAATTAAGCTTATTTTGAAGTAGTAAATGTATATCAGAAATAGAGTTTATAAAACATGCCATGTTGATCTCCTCAGGGCTGAGTGCATTGATAATGTATTTGAGTAGATACTCAAAATTTAAGTTCAAAAAACAGATTTTCAGATGAACCTTTAAAACATCTTGGTGTGTAAGTTGGAGACTGACGTTACGTGGAGCCAGAGGTTATAGTGCTAGACAAACTCCAGATCAGATACCGAGGCAGACTTAGCAGCTGTCATGATAATGAAACCTACTTCCAGCCTAATTTTATTAGTGAGATTGTTAATGATCTTGTAGTATATTGCTTCTTAAAAGTAGCTCAAATCCAATTAAAAAGTTAATCAAGTGTCTTTAAAATTGCATCTTGTAGTTTTTTCACATGCATAATCTGATTGAAATAAGACTGAGCTAATAATTTTAATCTTTTTATTTTGGTTTGGGGATAACCTTTATAGAAGACGCCTTGAAGCTTCAGAAACAGAATCATTTGGAAATGAAATATATACTGTGAAATTTCAGAAGAAAGGAGATTATCCTTTATTTGGCTGCAAATATGACTTCAACTTGGAAGGTGTTGTGGATGTCCCTGAATTCTTGGTCTATTTTCCATTGCTAAATGAGTAAGAATGTCATTAATCTGTTACTATTCTCTTTTTGCTTTAGGAGAGAAAGAAAAGGAAAAAAAACTCAGTATTTCTATTTATTCTGTATTTTAAATGGGACCTAAAGAAAAGGTATAGCCTTCTAAAAGAAAGACTAACCTCAAATACAGGGTTGGTGCTGTAGGTCTCTTACAGCCTTACTTTAGCTTTCTCTCATTCCTGGAATTATTTTATCCTGTAGGTAAGAAAGGGAGCCTATTGCCTTCAACTTATGGCAGAAAATACCTGACATTGCAAATAACAGCAGATTTTTTTTTTTAAGTAACTGTTAGTACCTTTGGTAATATAAAATGAGTCTTCATAAAGCACACATCCTCCTTTTAACAGGGATAGGTATTAAAAGTTGTTTCACATTTCACTATAGCTTTGAAATTGCCTGTGTCTCACAGGCAATGTTGATAATAAAATCCTGATGCAGGAGTGTATTCACTCATGCACCTGAATTCCTAGAAGTCCTGGCAAACCCAGGACACCAGGAAGGTTGGGGCAGTCGTCATCAGGTGGAGCTTCAAGGCCTTTTGAGACATCTTGGCCTTGGGGGTTTCCGTGATAGGCAGAGTGGAAGAGCCGCCTGAAATGTAGGCCAGGTCACAGTTGGCTGAACTTGATTTCCTGCTTTTTAAAAACAAAAGTCTTTAATTGAGGAAAAATAAGAACTTTATTTTCTGCTTGTTTTTGGTTGGTAATTATTTGAATTGTGTCTCTGTCAGCTTGTAAAATTATAAGTATAGAATTTTTAGGAGTTCTACAATACATAAAAATTTTATACAATAATATGAGAAAATTAAGTAGCATGTGACTGAACATGAGGAAAATACTATACACAATTTATAAATGTAAACTATAAAATTAACAAATTTAAATCACATTTTTTTCCTTAAAATTAGTAAACTTTTGGGGAATGTTATTGCTCTTCAACTTTATAAAAGAAGAAATAAAACAAACGTTTTTAGTATTATGTTTAGTATTTAGCTTGGTGTTTTTGGTTATCAAAGTTGGTGATTTGAACATACCCAAAAAGATAAAGAATAAAATGAAATTTTTTTAAATGCGAAGCAAGCACCAGCAATCTTTTCTGCTTTAAATTGCCTAATGTTGATAAATGTATAGTCATGAATCATCACTTTAATATCTAAATATTTTAAAAAGTATTTATTGAAACAGGTATTCATTCAGTGAGACAGCATCTGAAAGTGTTTAGGGATTTTGAGGTGGCCCTTTTGCCATTTCATTAAACTGAACAAAAGTGTAATTAGCTTTTATATGGCAAACCTATTCACATTGGTCAAATTGAGTCTCTGTTCTTCGTAATTATGGTATTTCTTAGGTGTAAAACTTGATTTCATTTCTAAAGCCTTATTTTGGAGATTTATGATAGAAAATGAACTGCCTAGAATAGAAAATGAACTGCCTAGAATAGAAGAGACTTGTATCTTTACTCACGTTATCTTTCTAAGGAGGGCTAATTCAAATTACAAGGAATCCTGCCTTACATATGCCTCTCACATACAAATCCCAGTGGCCTTCACATATTTTCCTTCACCCTGTCCCCTCAGCTGTCACCTCACAAGCTCTCTCATGTACCCTTTCAGAGTTTTTTCCTCTTTTCTTCCTCTCCTCCTTTACCTGCTTCCTGAAATCATCCCTAGGCTCCCTCATGTTGCCTACAGATACATAATTATAAACTTTGGCAAATGCAGTGGGGGAAAAAAACCAGAGTATAACAGGGAGACCTAATGTAATTAAGGATTTAAGGAAGCTACCTGCGAAGAAGTGTTGTTTAAGTCAACATCTAAAGGATAACTAGGAGTTGGCCATTGAAGCCTGGAAGGGAGACTGTTCAGGCATAAGGGGCAGTATGTGTGAAGGCCCTGAAGTGGAAAGAGCTAGGCTAGTTCAAGGAGCTGAAGGAAAACCATTGTGACTGGGTCTTAAGGAATAAGGGCCAGGTGGTTCAGGATGAGGCAGCATTTCGTTATAAATGAGTGCCTTAGAGGCCATATTAAAGGCTTTTGAATTGTGTCCTAAGTGTGCTGAAGAAACAGTGAAGGGTGGAAAGGAGAGAAGTCACACATTTATTTTTGAAAGGCTTAATCTGGCTGCAGTTGGAAAATTCATTGAAGGAGAGTAAGAATAGAAGCAGGGAAACAAGCAAAGTGCTACAGCCTGGTGGTGGTGGTGATTGAAGCAGGATGGTGGGCCAGTGAAGAGATGAGAAGTGGACCTATTTGAAGTACATTTTATAGGTAAATGGAGAGGACGTAGTGTTACCGCACAAAGGACACGATCTGCTCGCCGCGAGACAAAAGCCAGTCGTCAAGAGGCAAGATGGTGGAAAAGAAAGGGCAGTTTATTACAGCTTGCTAACAAGGGGGAAGATGGCCAACTAATGTCTCAAATAACTATCTTAAGGGGGCACAAAATCTTACAGCAGTTACATAGGCCAGTGGGTTATGGGGTGGGAGGGTGGTTAGGAATGTTGACCCTCTGGTGTTACAGACTGGGAGTGCGACAGCAGATCTTTCAGTTTTCACTGATGATGACTATCAGCATAGACTCTCTGTTTGGGGGTCATCACATTCCTAAGGAACTCAAAAGAACAAAGTTATCATCTTATCACAACTGGGAGGTACATGTACAATCAAGGGTTGTAAAATCTACAGAGCAGTTAAATCTCCTGGAGGGCGCATATCCAGCTGGATTAGTTAGGCAGAGGTCATTCAAAGCTACAATAAAGTTTCTTTTCTACAATATGGCTTCCCTTATGTCAATCTTGTCTTGAGCCAGTATTAGCAGTGGTGTGTTGAACACAGCGGGCATAGGAGAGAGGGAGATGGCATGGAGAACTTTGAAGTTCCTGGCATGAATCATTAGACGAATTTACTGATATGGTAAAAATTGGCAGAACAGTCTAGTGGAGTTCAACCTTGGATATGGAAAGTTAGAGAATGCCTGTGACATATCCTGGTGGAGATTTCTAGGAAGCAGTGGAATAAGTGAGTGTGACACAAGAGAGAGTTGAGCTACAGATAGCTGTTGGCCTGCTGTGTAGTCAGGGAAGTGAAAATGAGTAAGGCTCTGGGCCAGAGATCTTCAGAACCTTAAAACTTAGAAGTTTGTTAAAAGAGACCTATAAAACAAACTGCAAAGAAGCAGCCCAAGATATAGGATAAAAACTAATACTATATCTTGTCAGAGAATCCAAGAGATGAAAGAGAATATTTTAAGAAGGAAATTGGCAGCTATTTTCAGTGCTGCTGTGAGGGATCAAGTTAAATAAAATGGAATCAATAGAAAAGCGTTCCTTATAGCTCTTAGTCCCCATCTCACAGCCTTTCTCTTTACTTCCTGACTTATTTGTTACGTTAATAGAGCTGCCTGTGACCCATTGAGATTTAGAATGCATATCCACCCCCTACTCCCACCCCCACTGGTGGCACAGCGGTTAAGTTTGCTCACTCCACTTCCGCGGCCCGGGGTTCGCTGGTTCCGATCCTGGACGCAGACCTACGCACCACTCATCAAACCATGCTGAGGCGGCGTCCCACGTAAAGCAACTAGAAGGTTGTACAACTATGGCATATAACTATCTACTGGGGCTTTGGGGAGAAAAAAGGAGGAAGATTGGCAACAGATGTTAGCTCAGGGCCAATCTTGCTCAAAAAAGAAAAAAGTTAAGGGTCATGCCACTTCAAAAAAAAATCCATATTTCCTTATAGGCATGGTTATTGGTATGTTGCTCTTCATTCATTTTGCATCATCCTATTGTGAATTTATAAAGGTGATGGTAGCTTTTTTGTTTAAGCCCAGAAGATGTCACCGTTTTGTGAAAGTAAGCTATTGAGGAATTGCAAATATTTTGGAAGCCTTTTCATTAAATAATATTTTTTGGACAGAATGGCGAAGAAGTACAATATGAAACTAGTCTACAAAAAAACATTTCTGGAATTCTATGAAGAAAAGATTAAGAACAACGAAAATAAAATGCTGTTAAAACGAATGCAGGCCCTGGAAGTAAGTATTTAGAAAAGGTGTAAAAACTCCAGGTTATGGTAAATTTGTTTGGCTGTTTCTGAGATTCCTTTCAAGGCTGTGTAGGCATTCAATATTTATATAAATTACACAGATTATTTATAACTACTCTAGACTCTTCAGCGCCTAGGACAGAGCTTGGTACAGGAACTTGCAATGGTGGGTGCTCAGTAGATACTTGAATGAGTGAATGATGTGATGCTGTCATCAAATTCTATTTTCTAGATAGTACTGCTTTAAAATAGGATTTCTCAACCTCAGGACTGTTGACATTTTGGACTGGATAATTCTTTGTTATGGGGGGCTGTTCTGTGCATCGTAGGATGTTCAATAGCATCTCTCGCCTCTACCCACTACATGCTAGTAGCACCCCTGCGCCGAGCTGTGATAGCCAAAAATGTCTCTACGTTGCCGGATGTCCACTGGGGTGCAAAATCACCCCCAGTTGCGAACCACTTCTTTACAGTAATGCCCTTTGGTTACATCAGTAATTTAAAACCTTCCTGGCCAGGGTCCAAGACAAGTTCATACCATCCATAATTTTGTTCTTGCATGACTATCTAGCAAGATTCCAGTCTGTTTGATTGTATTGGTCCTGAGACCTGCTTTAACTCCTGGGTTCCTCTCTGCTTCCCCTAATGCAGCAGTGAAGGTAGTTTATATGAGCTTTAAACACAGTCTACAGCCATTGATTAGTTAGTTTTCCTTATGTCCTTGATCAGTGTTTAATTGGACAGATCTAAAATAGCATTTTTTGTTATTGATCAGCAGAATCATATTAATTAAACAGTCATTAAATTTCTTTAGAGAGTTCATTCAATTTAGCATGTTTTTTAAAGTACTTTAAGTATACTCTTATTTATCCTCATAATTACCCTATGAAGTAGGCAGAGCAGCCACTTTCCTGTTTTTGAATGGGCAGTCTGAGGCTCAGAGATAATAAATGACTGGTTTAAGGTCACATGGCTATTAACATTCAAATTTTTTTCATTTTTTATAGGTGTTGTTCAAACAAAAGTCTCTTGTTGTAGTTGTATCCATACCTCTGCCTCCCAATTTTGAGTGGAAGGATCCTCTTTAAATCCTAAATTGTCTTGAAACCAGTAATCACTAAAATGTTATATTCTTTCGTTGGTTATATTTCCTATATTTTAGAATTAGGAATGTTTATATTTGCTTTATATTAGGAGGAGAGGATTGTTTTTGTTTGTTTTGAGGGAGAGGGTAAAACTAGAAAAAGTGTGTGTACATAAATCACCACACACACACATGCCTTTAGTATGTCATCTTTACTTGATGGAGCTTTGCGTGTACAATTATACAGTTATTTAAAGTGCAATGAGTATATAAAAGGGTCTTTTGGGAAGAAGGTAGACCATAAGAGTAAGGAGAGATACGCATGAGTGAGCAGGGAATGTTTGAGGAAGTACTAATAACTTTCAGTATTTCTTTAGCACAGTGATTCTCTGGTCTTTCTTCTCTCCCAGTACTGCCCTTGAGGATATGACCTATTACTGTGGCTCTCTGGGGACGTACGTGAGCAATAATAGTGTGCAGTTTGAAAAAGTCCTTTGGTTTTTCCCACTTCTTCACCAAGTCACTTTTGCAGGCGTGTAAAGGACTTTGAGCAGGAGGGGACGTGACCCAGCAAGAATGAGAACGTGACTCAGGTGGCAATATGGAGGATGGTAGGAGGGGTGTTAAGACCAGAGGCAGAAAGAGCAGTCAGGATGCTATTCCTTTAGCATCCAGGTCAGAGATTTAAATGGATCTATTTTTTGATGTTTGCCACAAGAAGTCTTTTCCTAAAGCTGTCAGCCTTCAGCTGGCCCAGAGTTTCAGCAATAGAACCAGTAAAACTTTGCCCTGCTCTCCTGGAGCAGCATAGCAGAGGGAAGGAAGAATGAAAAGACGCAAGCCAAGGAACTGTAGTTATCAAGTCTTCACACCTGTTTTGTTTTTTCTCACCTGGGAACAGTTCTCAAAAAGTAACGGCTTTGCGAGGAGACACTTAATAGGATATACATTTTAGCAAGTTTTGAAAAAACAATCAGTTCTGCAGCTTTATAATCATATGTTGTTTGGTCTTTTAAAATGATCAGTTGGGGAGAGAAACTAGATGTCCAGGGACAGGCAAATAATCACATGGAGGAGTCTTACATTGACCAGTTGAAGAGCAAATTTACAACAGAATAGTTGGGCAGTCTTTAGTTTTGAAACTTCGTGATGTGATGAAACCATAAGATGTGGGATTGAAAGTTCAAAAAAATTTAGTGATAATAAGTGATGTTTCTTATATCCTTTGTGTTAAGATACAGTAAAAAGTAAAGTTGCTAATGGTAACAACACGGAAGTGCAAAAAGCCAATGCTTTTTAAACAGTAAGCAGCTAAATTTCTAATGCCTCAGCTTATTGTAGGATATTTATAAAGAAAAGGGAAGAAGAAAATAGCAAAGTAGACGTTCCTGGATCATTTTCTTAAAAATTTATCAGGGTGGGCCTGGCCTGGTGGCACAGCGGTTAAGTACACATGCTCTGCTTTGGCGGCCCAGGGTTCCCAGGTTCGGAACCCCGGGCGCACACCGACACACTGCTTGTTAAGCCATGCTGTGGTGGCATCCCATATAAAGTAGAGGAAGATGGGCACAGATGTTAGCCCAGGGCCAAACTCCCCCACAAAAAAGGGGAGGATTGGCATTGGATATTAGCTCAGGGCTAGTCCTCCTCACAAAAAAAAAAAAAAAAAAAATTCATCAGGATGCTCTAGGTCTAAGGTGGTTCCTTGGTAGCTGGTTTGTTGTAATAAGACAAAGAAAAGAATTATAAAGAATATATAACCAGGCCGGCCCCGTGGTTTAGCAGTTAAGTGCGCGCGCTCCGCTACTGCTGGCCCGGGTTCGGATCCTGGGCCCGCACCGACGCACCGCTTCTCTGGCCATGGTGAGGCCGCGTCCCACATCCAGCAACTAGAAGGATGTGCAGCTATGACATACAACTATCTACTGGGGCTTTGGGGGAAAAAAAATAAATAAATAAAATTATTAAAAAAAAAAACAAGAATATATAACCTTCGGGCCGGCCCCATGGCTTAGCAGTTAAGTGCGCGCGCTCTGCTGTTGGTGGCACGGGTTTGGATCCCGGGCACGCACCGAGCCACCGCTTCTCCGGTCATGCTGAGGCCGCGTCCCACATACAGCAACTAGAAGGGTGTGCAGCTATGACATACAACTATCTACTGGGGCTTTGGGGGAAAAAATAAAAGAATAAATAAAATTATAAAAAATTCTTGCTTCTAAAAAAAAAAAAAAGAATATATAACCTGTGTAGAGTAGGTGGTAGTTATATTAAATATTCTATACAATTTATTTTGATTTTCTCAAAGTGGGTTAAAATTAGTGCTTGAGGTAATTTGAATAAACATTTGGCCAGCATACCCTTAAAAACACAGCATTTTTTTTGTGGCCCTTCTTCAGATTCTTCTGGAAATATGGAGACTGCCTGTATTTTGGAGGCTGGATTATTTTTCTTATCTTCTTGAACTTGCAGGGTTCTCTGTTGACTAGAGTTTTTCACTTGTATTATTTCTAATTGCTGTTCATGCTTTCCATGGCTATTAAAATCACCATAATGCTCAAATTAGTATTAAACTCTTTTGATAATACCTTCCTTCAGCTCTGTGTTGTAACAGAAAAAGCCTTTGTCTGGGAGTCAGGGAGATGCAAGTGTTTGCTGCTAAGTGGTCCTTGGTGGTGATTAAATGGTACAGATTAGTCCAACAGTAAATATTTTATGATTATGATCAACGTTGACCATAATAGCTGCTTTGTTAAGAGAGGATTCCCTCTACTCATTTTTTTTTCATATTTCAAAAGTATGTGTAGTTTGTATTCCTGAAGTAATACTTAGGGATTATTGGCTTAATTATTTTATTTCAGTGATTTAGTGTATTTAATTCTGAATTGTAAATTTCAATGTAATATCTTAACTAGGAATTTCACTTGCTTCCCTAGCCATATCCTGCAAATGAGAATTCCAAACTTGCCTCTGAGAAGGTGGATGACTATGAACATGCAGCAAAGTACATGAAGAACAATCAAGTAAGGTTACCTTTGGTAAGTTTTCATTTTTTGACATATTTTACAGAAAATGAAACAAAAAGCATATATTATATGGAAACTTAGGAAATTATTTCACTGGTTTATAATTCTTAGGTTCACTGAGTTACAAATAAGATACACATTAGTCTGTTTCCCCTAAGTTATGCTGACTTTTTATAACCATGGAATATAGAATAAAATGTACTTCAGTGAACTGAGAATGGAGTGCTATATCTGAGGCAGTAAAGATGGGGAAAAGTTATAGGCTTAGTTTGAAAGTTTGCTTACTGTATCATTATATCTTAACCTAGGTACCACTGACTCACAGTGTTCCATAGATAAAATTGAGGAGCTCATGAACTTAGATGGGAAAAAATTACATTTTCATTTTCACTGACTTCTACAGGGAAGTTCACATTTTTTTAATTATGAATGCAACAGTACCACAGTGGTATTAGCTGTAGCTGTGACTTTGTCATCAATAAAATTATAGATATTTGTGTAACACATTTCTGCTGACATCTTAGAATATTGTTTATATTCATCACTTCCTGAAAATTACATTAGTTATTAGAATTGCCACTATATCTTGTTAGTCAATGCATGTGCAAAATAGCACATATATTACTGTATCAAAAATTTTTTTTAATATTTGGATAACTATTTTAAATATAATTTATTTCCTTTGTATGATATGTACTTTACTTTGTAATTGCTTTGTAAAAACACATGAATCTTATTCCCTCCTGCAGGGCTATTTGATGTTTGAGATAGGCTTTTTTATTTTTTTGTTTTCCAAGTTAAAACTATTAGATAGATGCTTTTTCCAGTTACACACATGCATGAATACCCTCTCTACTCAAATTCCCCCTTTGGTTGAGAATCAGTAGTTGAGGGAATTTGGCAGGAGGGCAAAAGTGGTGAGAAGGTGGCATTAAAGGTTAATCTCATTGACTCATTTTATGGATTCAGATCACAATAATATTTACAGTAAATTGTATGTATATTAGTAGTGAAGTTAGGATTATTTGGGCACCTCTGTCCATTATTGAAAAATAAGCATAATATGTGCTTCTATATTCAATCTACAATTTTCTTTGTTTTTTTAATTTTAGGGAACCTTAAGTAAATCAGAATGGGAAGCTGCAAGTGAGTATATCATCAGTGTAGATTTACTGACATTTTCAAAGATTGTTTCAAAGTGATCATTAAAATCTGAAAACTTTAGAATTTTTCTGACACATATTAGATTGTTTGTATGTGTTTAGTTTACACAAAATCCCTATATATGTCTAATTCCCCCTTTCTTGCACAGCTATTTAGTACCAAGAGAAAATATATGCAGGATGTTGCTAAACATAAACTTTCCTGAGCGTTGTGAAACATTTTTGTTGCCTACTCATTACTACATAGCCATCTGTATTTGATGTCTTTACCTCAGATTTCTATTGGAAATTTTGGCTTATAGGCCCTGTATTTTATTGATTCTAGCCACTCTGATGTTGACAGTGAAGGCATAATAAATACTAGCACATCTAGTGAAGAAGCAGTGAGCAGGATATTTTAGAAAGGTATGTGACTGGGAATAGGCATGACACAGAGACATTCTGGACCTGTCTTTGGAAGAGAAGTCAGAGGCCTGGTAAATCTGTGAAGTCCTGTGGTTCTTCAGTAGATGAATGTTGAGGAAGTCAGCTCTCAGAGTCTCACTGTTAAGATGATGCTAATACCCTTATATGGTTGCCCTGAGGACTTAAAAGATAGTTCCCACTGTTCGTTTAAATATTTGTTGATTGCGTTGAAGCCACAAGTGGTAATCAAAGACAATCCATCTGACAAACATTGAGAGTTGATTTATGTAAAGTTCTGTGAAAGGGCTTTTGGATCTAAAAAGGAAACAGGTTATAATCTCTGCCTTCCAGAAGTGTACTATCTAATGGAAGAAGTAGACACAAATAAATGCACCACTAGGCAAACCGTTTTAAGTGCTAAAGTTACCATAAGGGGAAAAGTAAGTGAAGGAGAGATTAATAAAAACTAGTGAAATCTGAGAAATAATAATAGTTGATATTATTGAGTGTTTAACATGTGCCCAGGGACCATTCTAAGCTTTTCATAAGCTTTTCATTTGTTTTAACTCATTTAATTCTCACAGCTTTATAAGTAGACTACTGTTTATTATATCTCCTTTTCACAGATGAGAAAGCAGTTAAATAACTTGGCTAAGGTCACAGAGCTAACGCAGGTGGTCCATACTCATAACCATGGCCTCCTGGAAGCCCATGTGAAAGGAAAATTTCTTAGGACTTGCTGAATTGGATAGAGAGGAAGAGGAAAGAAGACAAACAGGGCCAACGTTTTAAGCCTATTTGTCTCACAATATTGGTACCCTTAGTAGAAATGGGATCGGAGAATATATTATAGACATAATCTTCTTTGACAAACTGAGAAATGTGTGTGTAAACCTATGCATTTCATTACTTTTGCTAGAGTGGAGATGGGGAGCTATCTTAGATATCCCGCCAGTCCCAGAGTACTGTGAGAGGAAAACAACTTTGGTCAAAGGTTGTGATGGTGGTACTGGTTATGACTTAGAGCTATGTTTTTATATTAAATGTGGACTTTAGTGATAACATGCAGATGGAGAATTACATGGCCCCAGTCAGTTGAGGAAGAGATGGATTAGAGATGTGAAAAGCAATAGGAAAGGAGCAATAGCCAAACTGCAGTCAGGATCTAGCGTTCGAGATCAGCCTGCTCTTTGGTGAGTTACACTATTCTAAACTGGAGGACTTCGTGGGCAGGAGAGTATCTTGCCTGGTGTCACAGTTTAATAAGTGTAAGAAGCTATATTTTAAACTCCTACTGGTCTAATCATTAAGCTCTTATTACCAGAGCCTGCTGCTTCTCTAGAAGATGCTTTAAATGTGAAAGGAAGGTAGGAAATTGTTGCTGATTTGCTTTTAGAAATGGTTCAGATTTGTTTCTTTAAATGCCAATTGAAATGCCTGCACAGAAGGCATTTTATATAATGAGTGAGACTTTCAGAATGTTTGAGTTAGAAAGGAAAGAAAGTTACTAATTGCTTCTCTGAAATCAGACACTGTTTCTCAGTGGTTTCAAATGACCCTAGATTAGGACAGGACAGGACTATCTGGTTGCTTGCAGGACATAGGTGTGTTTGGGGTGGGTTTGGCTGGGTTGGACTAGAGAAAGAGCCCTTGGAGTACAGGGCAAGCTAAGTAATGCCGGCCTCTCCTAAGTCTCGTGACAAACTTGTGAATGCTTTAGACTGCTTCATTTCCTTATTCCCTACTTCCTTATCCTTTGGAAGAATCTACAGATTACTCTGCCTTTTTTCTGCCCATCTATTTCCTATACTGCCAGCCATGTTTCATTTCTCCTAAAAGAAATCAGGATCTAGCAGATAGGGAGCAGAGAACAGCATGACCAGTGTAGTAGTTTGGAAAGACTGGTATGGTGGTCCTGTACAGGTTGGGTTGGAAGGGCACAAACCTGAAGGATCGGGAGGCGGTTACATGGTCTGCAAGCAGTCATTCATCTATCCCCTATTCAAAAGTTAACTCAGGAAGCAAGAACTCCAAGTTACGTGGCCTATTTCTTGACTCGCTGGTTGAATATTCTAGCGCACACCCTGAACATCCTTGTGATGTTTTGAGGATTTGTCATCTTTTTAGGTATTTTCTTACCATGAAGTCTGTTGGTATCTTATTGGAAAATATAATAGGTTTGATCTTCAGTGTGATTCAGATTGGGGAACCATAGACACATTTAGATGTCTTTGAGTGAACACACATCAAAGCAGGAAACCTCGTTTAAGGGAGAGTACTCTTGGGGCTGCATATGTGCAGGAATATCACTATTGAGGCCAGAAAAATAATATATCTAAGCATTGATTATTGTGTGGCTTTTGGCTCACTTTCCTTACCAGGCCCTACAACACAATTGGATAATTGGATGAATTTTAACATGCATACTATATGTTCCTTAAAATTCTTCTTCTTAGTTTTTCTATATAGAAAACTTAGAGTCCCACTGCCAGTGGTACTCATAGTAGTGTACTTAGTCTACCTGTCTCGCTTCAGGTGAAAAGAATTAAATCATAAGATTTTTTTAGTTTTAGTTTTCCTTGGTTCTATGCTTTTAAATTTGCTAATCTCAGACTTTTTAGAGATTTTTAGAGCTGTTGAATAGGTTTTCTCAAGGTCTGTGATGTCACTGAGTATTACAGTAAGTGAATATTTGTTTTCAGGTGAACATATATAATCCCATATCTGCTTAAATATGACTTAAAATAATTGAGGAACCCATAGAAATAATGGGATTTTTCCTCTTCAAAAGCTGCTTGAGAGCCTAAGAATTTTCACCAAATTACAAATAGGACTGAGATTATTGTTCTGTTTACTCTGAGGATATGAGAAACCAAACTCTAACATTTATTTATTTTCTTTTTAGGTATTTACTTGGTTTTTGCATTTGAGAAGCAGCAGTGAGCACATACGCAGTAGCACCAGAACAGCTGTATTCCATCTTATGATCCATCTTAGATAGATTTGACAACTTTCCATTTGTTTATTTTAATTATTCTAAATGTGCAGGATGCTGCCAGAAACTCCAGTGTATAAATTCAACATTTGCTGTCTGTGACAGATGAACTTTTGTGTGTGTATATAAGAATAAGTTGGGACCTTTGTCTTTAAAAATCTATTTTTAAGTAATGTTCTAAGAATTCCATTTGCCTCTACTCTCTCAGCTCATAAAAATTATAATATGACTTGTTAAAGCCGCTGAACTTTTTCCACAGTGTTCTGGTTTGTTCAGTGTTTGTTTACAGTATTAAATTTATTACAGTTATAAAATTGATGAGGGAGCATACTGATTTGCAGGTGTATGTGCTCATTTCCGTAGTTTTGTTATATAGTGTTTTTCAAGATTAAGTGGATTGTGTTCTGTACAATTGAATGTAGGTGTTCACTATGTATTGCTAAAGTTATAAGTTCAAAACTAAATTTTAGATGGTTGTAAAAGTTATTTGTCTAGAATTTTAGCCAGTTATTACATTTTGTTATAAATAATACTTTCTTAGCTAATATGATGCAATTCTGGAACTGTATAGAACATTTTAGATGCCAGCATAGAATTGTTTTGGATTTGGGGAGTTTTCTCTTAAGAATTTCCCACCATAGCAATTAATGTTCTAGGTATCAAGAATGTAATTAGACAGATTTACCTTTCTTCATTGAACAAAAATGCTGTAGTTGTGTTTCTTAAGATTTCATGAAAACCTCTCCCATAAACCTGTTGCACATTTTCGTCAGATTTGTATATGGAACTGCAATAGGAGGATGTGACTGTGAAGGAAGCGAACAGACTTCAGGTTAATTCTCCCCGATGTTCCGTCTCGGTTTCTGGCGCCACGTGCTGTAGACCTGTTACCCCCTTCAGCCCAGAAAGAAGCAGTTTCTTTTCCTCTATTACAATATCATACTTTGCACAGTAGGATCCAGAGTCTCATCACCATTCAGAATTTGTATTTGCCATTTTGGAACTGTTAAAATTGTCAGCCTTGGCTCCTTGCTTGACTGTTCTTCCAAAACTGACACCTAGGTGAGCTCTTGTCCTCACTTTATGTCACCATTTAGGAAACTTGCCAGTTTTTAGATGTAGTGAAAAACTTAAAGAGCAAAGCAGAGCAATTATTACGTATTCTTTTAAAAATCATTTATTTAAGGCATATTTAAAACACATTGTTTTCTATAATTATCCAGAGTGTTTGAAAAGTATAGTCTCTTAATTCGTTTATATGTGTTGATTGTTCGTGGTATTAGAGTAGCTAATCTTTTAGCAAGAGAACACGAGTTACCTAATTTCTGTTCATTTCTGTTGATTCTGCAATCTGTCAATCTCCAAACTGTTACCAGTTTACAAAAATTAAGTCTTTTTGCCTTAGTGGTGGTTTGCCATAAGTCATTCGGGGAAATAAATAATAGTACTTCGGACTAGGGTGGCTGCTGTTAGCTAGCTAATGATGGGGTCTTAGTGTTAACATATCCAGGCTCGTTTTAGTTCTGGGTGAAGTGCCAGGAAGTATTTTTGATAGTTCAGTAGAGTATGAAAAGCTTCTTTATTATTTCCTATCTCTATTCTCGTTTAATGGTCTTAATTAATTTTAAGCAAGTAATAAAACATTTTTAGCCTCTTTCTGCTCTTTCCACTCCATGGATAATTTGGGAGAGAGAAGACTCCCCCAAAGGATGGAGTAATTGGTGATAATACAAAGCAGGGAGAAAAGGAAGGTGGAGTCTCCAGGGCCTTCAGTGGGTAGAAAGGAGCAGAGAGAGCCTGAAAGGATCAGGCAGGGCTCAGGGGTCTGAGGAAGGTGTTGTGTGTGCAGGAGAGGCGCGGAGCCATGCTCAGAGGGTGCAGAGTTCCGGCAGTTGCCGTTTCGTTTGAGCTTTGTTGGCCTCATTGCCATCTCTGCTTTTCCCTCCACTCCTCGATGTCTCATTGCTGCAGTTAAGTGTCTGGGCAGTGACTCAAGAAGAACTGTTAGGAAAAGATGGCCCCTGCCCACCATCTCCTATCACCAAGGTAAACGCGAGTAGGACTCCCCACCCCCCGCCAGCACACGTGCAGTCTAAATATTTGGTGATTTTCCGTTCAAGACTTGTGGTAACTGTTACAAGAGGGGCATGGCTTTGCACTGTCAGGTCACTGGTGTAAGAGGTTCACGGGAGTGACTGCCGGGCACTCCCAGACATGTCATTCAGTTTGTCCTCCAAGGATAAAAATAGAAATAAGGATCAAATCAGGCATTTGTGGAAAGGACACAGCCTGAGATTGGGAGGATTGATCTAGGCTGGATTCTGGTAGAACTAAGAATGCTCAAACTGAATTCTTTGGGGCTAGAATATACTACAGGAAAGGCACTACATAGCTACAGTGTTTGGGAAGAGAAACTGGCCATTTTCAGCTGCATCCAAAGGGGAGGTCTCCTAACCTGCAGACTGCAGCAAGCCTGTGGTTAGTGACTCTGCTCTTTCAGTGCCCTCCAAGCCTCTGGTTCTAATGTGACTCTCGGAAGAAATTTGCCTTCAGGGAGAGAAGGCATTGATTAGATACTTTGGCTTCTATGAACTAATCTGTGTAATGACTCTGAAAGGTGGATTATCATACAGAGTTTCCTACGCCCTCCCCAAACTTGGAAGGTGAGGAAATATGACTGCTGTCTAAATTTGTGTTAATAGCATTAGTAGGGCATCAGAGCAGAGGTGTATAAAGTGAGATGGGCTTTGAAGCAGAGTGCAATGTTGATCAGCAATGGAGAGGCAGAAAAAGCATTGTCAGCTAGCTACCAGATGTCCAGATCTCCAGTCCCATTATCTCTTTCGGGAATTTATTCTTCAGCTTGTCTTAGCTTCTTGCCATTATGTTATTTTGAAATGTCTTCAAGTATCCTTCTAATCAAGATTTGGTTTCTTGGATAGGTCTCCCTTACGGGAGAAAATGCCAGTATGAATATTCTAGCTACTGAACGTTGTTTTTCATTGATGATAAACTTTTCGTTGTCTACCTCAGGCTTTGTATGTATCGTGAGCCAGTCACTGCCAAGATTTCTTAAGGGTCTTCAAAGTAGAGGTCATTTCCAGGGACCAGGGCCCTATAATATAAGTTGTACCAAAATACCTGTTGCTTTTACTGGTCCTTTGGTCAATAGGAAGCATAGGTATATGATGTCACCACCTCCCTAGCTGCGGTTATGTGGAGTACTACACCTGGTGAGAAGTTTCTTCATTTCCCCACCCTCTGACAGAGCAACATTCCTGATTATTTGAAGGCAGTCAATGCAATGACTGCTACACTTATTTAGTGATAGACTTATTTAGCAGATATATAGGGGATGGAGGTTGGAGGACAGTCACCTCTTCACCTGCATTCTTCTCCATTTCTCCTCCACTTCCATTTAGCCCTGAAGCATGTGTGCCTGTTCCTCACTGCAATACTGAGCAAGTGTGGACTTCCAGGAATACTCTCCTCAGTTTGCCTGGGGAGACTTTTGTGTCGGCCCCAAAGCCCTCTCTGCTCCCTGGACTCATCCTGTACGATGCGTCCTTGGGGACAACATACCTTGGATAAAGCCAAGTTGACAGCTAATATTTATTAAGCTCCTACCTTATGTCAATCACTTTTCTAAATGTTTTATATATGTTAACTCATTTTGATCCTTGTAACAACTGTATGAGGTAAACACCATTATCCCTATTTTAATGATGAGGAAACCAAGGCACAGGATACAAACTTGCCCAGGGCAGAGCCAGGATTTGAGCACCCCATATCCCCCAAGTCAGGCCTGCACTCCAATTGCATGTTATTTACCTCCAGGAGTGTTAGAAAGGCCCAAATGACTCCTCGCTGATCCACTACATGGGCTTGAAATGTTAACTATTGGAGCTACATCTTTTTGGTTTAAAACTTAGATACTTGTTTCAATGTTCCCTGAGAGGAAGATTTACTCCTGAGTGAGAGGCTGTGAGGCAGAGAGAGCAGGAGGGCACTTGAGTTTACTAGGGGAGGAGGTAAAAAGTGAATAGTCAACAGGCAGGAGGGGAAGATAGACTTGGATTTCACATTTTGGTAGACCTGCTCCTTTAGTAACCAGACCTGTAGCAAATGTAGTCTGTATGTTAACTGGCGTGGGGAGGGGGCTGGTGGTGGAATCTCCTCTCACCCTCACCTTTTAGAAGTGGCAGTTAGGAGTTGAGAGAGTGTAGCCAAGGGAAGAGGCCAAGAGAAAAGAAATTATTTCTTCAGTTTGAGCTGATTACTCAGGTAGAGGCAAATCATTTTGTTTTAACTTTTTACTGAAGTGTAACATATATACAAACAAGTTAGTGATTTTTAACAAATAGAACACATGCATACAGTCACCACCCAGATCAACAAACAATATTACCAGTACCCCAGAAGCTCCCCTCATGCTCCCTTCCAGTTACTACCTCCCCAAAGGTAACCACTATCCTGACATCTAAGAGCATAGACGAATTTTGTCTGTTTTTGGACATTACATGATTGGAATCAAACAGTATATATTCCTTTGTATCTGGCTTATTCTCTCAACATTATGTTTATGAGATTTTTGTTGCATGTAATTGTACATGGTTTATTCTCATGACTGTATAGTATTCCACTGTGTGAATAAACCACGTATTATTTATCTGATGGATGTTTGGTTCATTCCCAGTTTGGAAACTATTATCAATAGTACTGCTTCAAATATTTTAGTATATGAATTTTGGTGCACATAGGTAGTCATTTCTGCCTAGGAGTGGAATTGTAGTGTCATAGTATGTACGTTATGTTCAACTTTAGTGGATACTGCCAAAGAGTTTTCCGAAGTTCCAGTTGCCCCACACTTTTGCCAGCACTCAGTAGTGTCAGTCTTTTTTATTTTGTTCTATCAGGCATGTAGCTGTATCTTAGTGGGGTTTTAGTTTTCATTTCACTGATTATTAACATGATTGAGCACTTTTCATATGTTTATTGGCCTTTGATTGTCCTTTCATGAATTATCTGTTCAAGTTCTTGCCAGTTTTTCTGTTGGGTGGACTATCTTTTTTATTGACTTGTTGGTTTTTAAAAATATATCTATTCTGGGTACAAGTCCTTTGTTGAATGTATTGCGTTATGAGAACATATTTGATGAAAAGAAGCTCTTAATATAGTACAATATACCAATGTTCTCCTTCATAGTTGGCATATTTTGCTTAAGAAATCTTTTTCTACTCCAAGATCATGAAGGTGTTCTGTATTTTCTTCTAAAATCTTTTTTTTTTTTTTTTTTACCTTTCACTCTGAAATCTTACTGAATTGATTTTTGTTAATAGTGTGAGATAGGGTTTAAGGTAGAAGTTTTCTGTTATGGATTTCCAGCTGCCCTAGTACCATTTATTGAGAAAAACCATCCTTTCCCCACTATACCACAGTTTTTCACCTTTGTCATGTATAAGGTGATCATATATGTATGGGTTTGTTTCTGTATTCTGTTCCAATGGTCAGCTTGTTTGCCCTTGCACCAATACCACACTATCTTAATTATATCTTTATAATGAATCTTGATATCAGTAACAGGAGACAAGAGTAGCTTTAGCTTGTTAATTGAGTTACTTGAGCAAAGTGAAGGGTGCTACGTGATGAATACATCGAGTTAGGCAGGAGTGGGAAGAAATCTGGATATTATTCCAAGGTTGATGGAAAGCCTTTTCCCAACAAGAGGATTATATGAATGAGGTCATCTATTTTATGTTCTTATAAGATAACCCTGAGCAGCAAGGATTTAAAAGCTTGAACAACCCTATCAACCAACTTAACCTCAATGTCATCTATAGAACACATCACCCAACAACAGCAAAATATACATTCTATTTAGGTGTACATGAAATATTCTCCAGGATAGAACATAGAACAAATATCAAAAAAATTAAAAGGATTAAAATCATTCAAAGTATTTTTCTTACCACAATAGAATCAAATTAGAAACCAGCAGCAGAAGGAAAATTTGGGAAATCCACAAATATTTGGAAATTAAACCAAAAAACTTTCTTTAATAACCCATAGGTCCAAGAAGAAATCACAAGGAAAATCAGAAAATATTTTGAGCTGAATGAAAATAAAAACATCAGGATGTATGGGATGAAGCTAAAGCAGTGCTTAGAGGGAAATTTATAGCAATGAACAGCTATATTGAGAAAGGAAAGAAAGATCCCAAGTCAATCACCTAAGATTCCACTTAAATACTAGGCGGGAGGGGGGAGGGGAGGAGTGCAGGGATAGCAAAATAAAGTCAAAGCAAGAAGAAGGAAGGAAATAAAGGTTAGAGTGGAAATCAATGAAATAGAAGACAGAAACAATAGAGAAAATCAATGAAATAAAAAACTTAGTTCTTTAAAAAGATCAACAAAATTGACAAACTGTTAGCTAGACTGACTATAAAAAAAGAAAAATTACCAAAATGAGGAATGAGAGGAATTCACTATCAAGTTTATAAAATTTAAAAGGATTATAAGGAAATAATATAAACAATTTGATGTCAACAAATTAGATAACTTAAGATGGACAAATTCCTGTAAAGACAAAAGGACCCAAAATACTGAAACTGTGACTCCAGAAGAAATAAGAGAATCTGAGTAGTAAAGAAATTGAATTAGTACTTTAAAATCTTCCCACAAAGAAAAACTCAGGCCCAGATGGCATCACTGGTGATTTCTGTCAAATATTTTAAAAAGAAATAATTCCAATTCTTCACAAACTCTTCCAGAAAGTAGAGGAGGAGGGAACACTTCCCAACTCATTCTATGAGGCCACTATTTCCCTGATACCAAAGGCAGGAAAAGACATCACAAGAAAAGAAAACTACAGACCAATATCTCTTATGAATATAGATTAAAAAGTCCTTGACAAAATACTAGGAAACGGAATCCAGCAGCATATAAAAAGGATTATACACCATAATTAAGTAGGATTTATTCCAGTAATGCGAAGATGGTTTAACGTCTGAAAATCAATTAATATAACACTCCATATTAATAAAATAAAGGACAAAACCACATGATCATTTCAATAGACAAAGTATTTTACAAAAATCCAACAACCCTTCATAACTCTCAATAAACCTGGAATAGAAGGGAACCTCTTCAACCTGATAAGAGGCATCTACAAAAACCTACAGCTAACAACATACTTAATGATGAAAGACAAAATCGGAAATAAGGCAAGGATGTCCACTCTCACCACTTCTATTTAATGTTATCCTGGAAATTCTAGCCAGTGTAATCATGCAAGAAAAAAAGAAAAGGCACCCACATTGGAAAAAAAAAATAAGTGAAACTGTCTTTTATTTGCAAACAACTACATGTAGAAAATCCTAAAAAATCCACAGAAGTATGAATTCAGCAAAGTTACATTATACAAGATCAATATACAAAGTTGTAGTTGTATCTCTACGTACTAGCAATGAACAATTCAAAAATAAGATTAAGAAAAAATTCAATTCACAATAATAATAAAATACTTAGGAATAAATTCAACAAAAATGTATAAGGTTTGTGTACCGAAAACTACAAAATATTGCTGAGGGAAATTGAAGATCTAAGTGGAGAGACATTCCAAGTTCATGGATTGGGACACTCAGTATTGTTAAGATGGCAAATCTCCCCAAATTGACCTATAGTTTCAATGCAATCCCTATGGAAATTCCAGCAAGATTTTTTGCAGAAATTGACAAGCTGATTCTAGAATTTATATATTAATTCAGGAGACCCAGCATCAAGCAAACAATTTTTTAAAACAACGAAGTGGGAGGACTTACACTTCTTGATTTCAAAACTTACACTTCTTGATTTCAAAACTTACACTGTAAGTCTACAGTAATCAAAACAGTGTGGCATTAGCATAAAGATAGACATACAGATCCATGGACAGAATGCAGAGTATAAGAATAAACTCTCATATTGAGGTCCATTGATTTTCAAGAAAGGTGCCAAGATATAAAGGGAAAGGATAGTCTTTTTGACAAATGGTGGTGGGACAATTTTGACCCTTACCTTACACCATATGCAAAAATTAACTCAAAAGTGGATTCAAGTCCTAATATAAGCACTAAAACTATAACACTTTTAGAAGAAAACATAGGGAAAAGTCTTCATGACCTTGGGCTAGTCAAAGATTTCTTAGATATGATACCAAAAGCATCCAGTAAAAAAAATTGATAAATTGGACTTCGTCAAAATTTAAAACTTAGTGCATTAAAAGATGCCATTGAGAAAATGACAGACAACCTGCAGAATGGGAAAAAAATATTTACAGATCATATTTGTGATAAAGAACTTGTATCCAGAGTATGCAAAAAACTCTTAAAACAACAATAAGGCAGGGGCTGGCCTGGTGGTGTAGTGGTTAAGTTCACGTGCTCCGCTTTGGTGGCCTGGGGTTCACGGGTTGGATCCTGAGTGCGGACCTACACACCGCTCATTAAGCCATGCGGTGGTGGCATCCCACATACAAAATAGAGGAAGATTGGCATGGATGTTAGTTCAGGGACAATCTTCCTCAAGCAAAAAGGAGAGGATTGGCAGCAGATGTTAGCTCAGGGCCAATCTTCCTCACCACAGACACACACAAAAAATAACAATAAGGCAAACGATCCAGTTTACAAATGGGGAAAATATTTGAATAGACATTTACAAAAGAAGGTATACAGATGGCTAAAAAGCACAGGAAAAAAGTGGTCATCATTGGTCATTCAGAAATCCAAATTAAAACCACAACACAATACCACTTTTCATCCACTAGAATGGCATAATCAAAATGAACAGACAATAACAAGTGTTAGGGAGGATGTGGTGAAAAGGGAGCCCTCATACGTTGCTGGTGGGTATGTAAAACAGTCCAGCCACCTTGGAAAGCAGTTTGACATGTTCTTAAAATGTTAAACATAAATTTACCATAGGACCCAGAAATTCCACTCCTACGTGTCTACGCCAGCAAAATGAAAGCATATGTCTGCACAAAGACTAGTACATGAATGTTCACAGCATTATGCATAGCAGCTAAAATGTGGAAACAATCCATATTTACCAACTGGTGAATGAATAAACAAAAGGTGGTATATCCTCACAACGGGATATTCAGCAATAAAAAGGAATGAACTTCTTATACATGATACAGTACAGACGAACCTCAAAAACAGTATGCTAAATGAAAGAAGTCGGATTCAAAAGATTATATATTGTGTGATTCTTGCCAGAAAAGGCAAGTCCATGGAGCAGAGGTCAGCAAACATTTTCTGTAAAGGGCAATGTAGTAAATGTTTTAGCCTTTGTGGGCCATACAGTCCCTATTACAACTACTGAACTCAGCAGTTGTTGGGAGAAAGCGGCCACGGACTGTATGTAAATGAATGGACATAGCTGTGGTTCCATGAAACTATTTACAAAAATGGGCCACAGGCCAGCTTGGCTCATGACAGGAGTTTGCAAACCCCTGCTATGGAGGCAGAAAGTAGATTGATGGTTGCTTGGGGCTGGGAAGCGTAAACTGCAAGGAACTGCAAAGGGAGAAGAGGGATATTTGGGGGATGATAGGGTTCTGCAAACTACTTTTAAACAACTCCCCCCCCCCCCAAAAAAGAAAGAAATTAAAAAGGAGTATGCAACAGAGACCATATGTGGCCCAGAAAGCCTAAAATATTTACTGCGGTCTAGACAATGTGGAGTGACTGGTTTTGTGAAATGACTATTCTGGAAGGAAAACTAAGTTTCTGTTAATAGGGAGTTTGTAATTCGTATTAGAAAGAGGAAAATGAAATTATAAAGGTATAATTTTCAGAAACCTAGAGGTATACATCTGTAACTACACAGAGATCTGAATGTGTAAGGTTGTATATTGCTCTGACATCAAACCTAGACAATGATCTAAAAAATAATTTTTGTGCGAGTTCTTTGCAAACACTGCGAAGAACACGATCAAAATACTCCCATTCCTCTCTTTGCCTCACCTTTCCCCCAATTGCTTTATGAAAACAACTAAATCCACGCAAATCCGAAGTCGCCCTTTCTGCTGTGAGATTTAGGAAAATAAAAGTGCATTTAAGGACTCTAACAGTGATTTTCTGCAACGAATTGTTGCAGTTTCTTTAATTATCCTGGGCTAAACTGGAATGCTGAAAGGAGATGTTTTCTATAACATCTACTACTGTGTTATTAACGCTGCTAATGCTCTCCATTAGCAGTTGTCTGAAGCTTTTAATTTCCTTATATTTGTTCCTTTCTTGGAGTGTAGACAGTGAATCCCCACACTTAAAATGAGCAGAATCCTTAGCAACAGACCGAAACCCCTCCGACCTGGGCTTCTGTAGGCTGAGATTCATTAGCTGGGAATTCCTTTGAATTCTCGAGCACAGAGTATATTCAGAGTTCTTCACACCCTGTGGGTGCTCAGTAGGTGAGGTAAATGTGTAAACTTATCCCTCATCAGAGTGTCTGCACAGAACTGTGAAGTACAATACATGCCATTTGTGTGGCAGCCTTTCTCTGCATCTTCCTCCCCACCCTTCACTCCATTTACACGTCTTACCTCCAGCAAAAAAACTACTCTTGGAACATCCCTCTCAAGGAGGTGTAGAAAAACATCTTGGGTTTCGGTGGAAAACTATGCATTGTCTATAGCACACCCTTCCAGGTTATCAAATCCTACTCCTGTTTATTGTAACTCTGAAAATTGTGGTAACTGATGGATATGCAAACAATGTCTTGTTTGATGAAGACTTAACTGATTCCCCACACACATATACACAGTGGAAAAACCATTTTTGATTCCTACCTGCAAATTCAACTGGATCCTGTCACCTTGCCCAAATTGTTAATCCTTAACCAGTTTTCACTTCTTCCGGTTTCCTTCAGTATCTGGCTATGGACCTCCAAACTACTGGTTCCAATTTCCCTCCCTCCTAACTGATTCTGACTGAGAACTGAAGCCTGACTGCCCAGTCCCCTACCCAGACTCTAGGTCACCTCCTAGCTAGTCCTTTCCCCCAGGATCGGGGAACCTTGTGAGCTGAAGGAATATGGAATTCTGTGGCAACAGGAAGCTGAGGTGAGAGGCAACAGTGAGAAGATAAACTCTGAGAGGCTGAACGTACAATTGGACAATAGCCAGACCATGGATGACAATAGAACTCTGACCCACCACCCACAACCAGGCAGTAACCAACCCTGGAACCAAACTACAACCTCTGCAACCATCAGCCTAGAACAGTCAGGACGTGGTCAGTGTCTGCCCAACTTCCCTATTTTTACCCCACCTCCACCTCAGGACCAACCAGAGCAAGCCAAATGCGCTCCCCAACCAACCACAGAATTAGCCCTGCTTCTAGTTAGCTCACCTCCAGCTTCCAAACACAGCATACTTGGGGTATTCCTTTTCTTACTCTAAAATCTTCCTGCTCCCCTGCCTGCTTGTGAGCATCTGCCAGATGCCCATGATGGTGGCTGACTCCTTTGCTCCAGCAAGGTGTGAGTAAATGGCCTCTGCTTGCTCTCCTTTTGGTGGCTTTCATCTGTTTCCACAGCTCCCAGGAACTCATATGAACTTGGGGGAAGTTACTGACTTCCCACATTATTTGAGATGGCAGTTGAACCAGATTTGTTCAAACATTAGAGGTGCACTTCTGGTTTCAGATCCAACATGTAAAAAGCTTGGACCCTCCTGCTTTCCTCTTATAAAGACCCTTGTGATTATATTGAGTCCACCTGTGTAATCCAGGAAACTCTTCCCATCTCCAGATCCTTAATCACCTCTGCCAAGTCTCTTTTGCCACATACAATCACATACTCACAGGTTCCAGGGATGAGGATGTGGACATCTTTGGGGGAGTGGCATTAGTTATTCTGTCTACTCCAGACATGTGACCCAATGCTGGTTAGTGAAATATAGAGAAGTGTATTCAAGAGTCTCTGGGAAACATTTTACTCTTCAATAGAAAGTTTTGTAAGAAGAAACTCCTCTTCTTCCTTGTCTTTGGACACAGTTTTGGAACAAGGTGATGTGATAGCCATCTTGCAACCATGAGGGAGCAAGACTAAGGACAAAAACAAAAGACAAAAGGAGTCTGGATATGTGGAAACATTGTTGAGCTGCTTGGTTAGCCTTGACTGGAACCAACTATTTCAAGACCTCTTGTTTTATGAGTGTTCTTGTGGGATGGGGGCAAGATCGAAATTTCACGGATATAGGAGTAGACTCTATTAGAGAGCCTCATGTATAATGACTCTTTATATACATGGAGGCAAGACATATTCCCCTTAAATATAGAAAAGGGCAATGGGAAAGTTTTTAAAGTTGGTGTGAGGTGTGAGTCAGCCAAGGGGCCTTGAATTGAGAGAAATTAAGGCCTCAGGCAAGATAGAGACCTATTTAGGGGTCCATTTGCCAGACAGAATTTGAAAAGTTGTTTGAGAAGACCAGTATGTCTCTCAATTAAACTGGTGATCTGAGACCTCTCAGGGACATGAAAGTTCTATTGAATGCCTGTTTTGAGAGCCCAGCATTGTGTTTTTGAGAAGTGAAATGTGTGTCTTGGTTACTATTAGTAATGTCTATAACTCCAAAGGGAATAATGAGTGTCCTGGCAAGGCCTTATATTGTGGCCTTCATACATGTAGAGACATGTGATTTTGATTTATATTTTGAGTATCTGTGAGGTAAGAGATTCTCAGGGTTCTTTACCCTGTAGGGGACAACTTGTAGGCAGTGGCCCAGCAGCTTATAATAAATATGAAGATGGAGCCATTTGTTGGCCTGGGCATCTGGTGCTAAGATGACTGCCTGAATTTTGGCCAAGTATGTTGTTTTTTGGTTTCCTTCCTTTATCAGGGACCTGCTGGCTAAGGGAAAGCAGCGAAAGAGTTTTTGAAGGCACTATGGGGAGGGCCTATTGATTTTAATTTAGAGGTAAAATTTGTAAATGAGAAATATGTTGCCACCAGAACCCAAAAAGGACTAACAGATGTTGGACTTGTATGTCCATAATGAGTGTGTCAAATAAATCTCCTTGGAGGAGGATGCTCTCAATGTAATGTCATACCTGTGCTCCTGGAGAAAGGTGGATGCAGTGAAGACCTTGTCTGCAAAGGTGTAAGCGATGGCAAAGCTGTTGAGGTGCCCCCATACATAGCCTGGAAAAGGTTATATTGTGTCCCTTCAGAGGTGAAGACCAACTGCAGCCGAGAGGCTGTTGAGACAGGCGCTGAACACGACATTTTAGCCAAATCTCTAAGAGCAAAGTATTTATTGATTGTCGATGGGATAGAGTCAATAATTTTAATACTATTGGATATTGAGTATGGGAGCCTTAAAGGATGGGAACCACAGCTTTAAGATTGTAGTCATCCACCCTGAACCATTACTTATTTTTTCCAGGTTTAAGAGCAGGCAAAATTGGACTGTCAAATGGAGAAGCATGAGGGATAATCATTCCTTTATTAATGAGGTTTTACATACTAAGTTTTAATCCTTGAAGGCCCTGTTTTAACTTATATTGGGTCATATTAACTATTTTAACTGGGGGGTAGGGGGTCCATGGGATCCCATTTTGTCAAACTGATTTGTAAGAACCAAAGACTTCCTTTAGCTTGTTAGTCTTTCCGTTAGAGCACCTGTGGGCAGTGTGGGCCATTGCAGGGCAATCAGTGCTACGACATGGGAAATTTAGGCAAGCCCATAAGCCTGGATGACTATTTTTTCTCTATTTTATATTTAGCTACTTTCCTAAGATTAATGGGAATACAACATTTAAATTTGGTGGGATTCACAGGTAGAACTATGATTTGAGCCCCAGGATTGATTCAGTCCGTGAAGTTTTATCAATTGGTACATTTTAGCAAATGCTAAAGTTAATTTAGGACCTGTGTTGTAGAGGCACAGAAGCCAGTGAGCACCCTTTCCATCTTTCATGTGAATTCTTTTAGTATATAAACTTCGTTATATGTTTGTTTTATATATAATTGCTATATATAATGCTATATAAATTTTAGTATATAAAATTTTGGATTTCCAATTGAGTCAAATTATGGACCTCTGGGGGCCGGCCCTGTGGCGTGGCGGTTAAGTGCGCGCACTCTGCTGCTGGCTGCCGGGGTTCGGATCCCCGGCGCCCGCCGATCCCCGCTTGTCAGGCCATGCTGTGGCGGCATCCCATATAAAGTGGAGGAAGGTGGGCACAGACGTTAGCCCAGGGCCAGTCTTCCTCAGCAAAAACAGGAGGAGGATTGGCATGGATGTAGCTCAGGGCTGATCTTCCTCACACACAAAAAATTATGGACCTTTGTTTTAATTAATTAATTAATTATGTTTATATCTATATTTATATATAACTTATTTAGTTACCTTTATTTTCCCCTCTATATTTAAGTTTCTTTTTTTCTTTTTTTTCTGTTTTAGACTTTTAGCCTCCTGAAGCCTCAGTTTTTAGTTTCTCTCTCTGGCTGATAAGAGGAAAAGTGGGGGCCTTTGTGCCTTTAGGCAGCAGGCTCTCCTTGGGAGAGAGAGAGGCCCCTATCTCAGCATAGTCAGTCCCGTTACCCCGTTATTTCCTCCTAATTACAATCTTTTAGAATGGCTTCTATCTCTAGGTGGGTACAATTTTCCCTTTTTTTCCCCCTTCTTTTTGCCTCCTGTCTGTCTCTGACCATTTCCTCCCCACCCCTTTTTTTCCTTTGGGTGTTTGTCTGAAAGCTCCTGGTGGTGCCGAGCGGCCTATTCTGTGAGCAGCAGCCTCCCATTTTAGGGGATCCCACTCAACCTCAGAGGGGCTGGGATTACATCCAAGACAGCAATAGTGGCATCAGCTTCATCGTTTAAATGTTTTGTTTTGAGCATGAAAACCTTTGCTGTTGATAAGCAGCAGTTCTCAAGAGAGCCCATGCACGTTGATTAGGTGTTTTGCAATCTTTCATTAACTGAACCACCTCATTGGGAGTTTTGGGGGAGCTGTATCCAGATGTTCTTTTCCCTTCCTCATTAAACATTGAGCCACTGGTCTCCAGGGATGGGACCACAGATATCTCACTGGGTCAGGGAACGAGTCACACCAGCAGCAAGAAGACTTCAGCAGAGAAGTTGGTGACACAAACAAACAACATTTGTGGGGTACCGTGAGGAGGCCCTCACACCGACCCCATGGATGGCCCAAGATACGTGAGCAAGCATTCAGATGGAGTGCTCTCCCACTACTATGCAAACAGGCCAAAATTTGGCTCAGCAAACTCAGAGAGAAAGGAGACATGGTTTATGGAGTGCCCCTGGCAGTGTATAACGTCCCAGACCTAGACACTTTGACTCAGATGCCCTACCACTTGTCAGTGCCCTGTCAGTGGATCAGACTTTTCCCACGGCACTAGGAGGGTCCCTTTTGAAGGGACCTCTTCCATAAACTCTTCCAGATGTAGCCAATTACCTACACACACCAGGCACTCTGTCCTGGACTCTGGGTGCTCCACCAATGTGGAGGAATGTGTTGAGTGCTCCCGAGTACTCAGTCTCAGACACTTGACACTCCAGCTAGGGGAGGACTCACTTTTCAAGCTTCTCAATTCTAGGGCTAGGAATTTATGGCAGCATCTGAAAAAAAAAATAAAAGCACAATGCAGTAGCCATCAGGCAGCAAGCACTCCAACAAGCAGCGATGCCTTCCTGCATTTAAGAGTATTTCAATCTTACTATTGTGGCAATTGGAATAATTTATGTATTGTATATGTGAGCACCTTACACAATACAATTTATGTGGGTACCTTATGACCTCTACTTGTGAGTACTCTTCAAGGTATCAATAAATGCTCTAAAAAATCACTTGAAATGCTTGGAAAAAATGGTTATTCCTAGGCCCCATCCTTGACATATTGACTCAAAATGTACTGGAGTAGGTCACCATATACACTAAAATTTAAAAAACACTTCTTCAATTTTTCATACCCCTAGCAAATAAAAAAGAATGTTTCCCTTTAGAGTATTTACTTTAAACAGGGATTTATCTAATCTCTTGGACATATGGATCCACTAAGTTAAATGTTTGGAGGCTATCGAATTATTTTCAGTCATTAAATTCTCTGGTATTTCAACACACTAATTAGATTGTTGTGAGCAATCCCTGCTAGTTGTTGAGGGTCCTTCATTAGGTGGATGTTTTTTCAGGTACATGAATGCTCATGTGTGTTCATGTGTTCTTTTTCACTGTTTTTTAAAAAATTATTTTATTGGGGTTGTGTTGTCTTACAACATTGTGTAAATTTCAGGTGTACATCACTATATTTCAGTTTCTGTATAGACTGCATCGGGCTCACCACCAATAGTCTAGTTTTTATCCATCACCATACATATATGCCCCTTTACCCCTTTTGCCCTCCCCTCACCCCCTCCTCCTCTGGTAACCACTTGTCTATTCTCCTTATCTCTATGTTTGTTTGTTTATCTTCCACATTTGATATCACTGGTTTTAAGAAATTTTATTTTGGTGTTTTCTTCGTGTTTCTTGTGCTTGAAGTTCATTGAGCTTCTTGGATCTGTGAGTTTATTGTCTTATCAAATTTGGGAAACTTCTCTCCATTATTTCTTCAAATAATTCTTTCAGTGTCTCCACTCTCTCATCTTTCTTTTGGAGATTCCAATTATACGTATATTAGGTGGCTTGATATTGTCCTACAGCTCACTGATGCTCTGTTTATTTTGCAGTCTTTTTCTGTATTCCATTTTGAATAGTTCCTATAGCTATGTCTTCAAGTTCACTAATCTTTTCTTCTGTAATGTCTAATTTGCCATTAATTTCATCCAGTATATTTCTTTCTCATTTCAGTAATTTTAGTTTTCATCTCTACAAGTTCAATTTTGGTCTCTTTCTAACACACACACACACACACACACCCCTTCCATGTCTCTACTTAACATGTCACTTTTGCCTCTAGCTTCTTGAACATATAGATTACCATTATAATAACTATTTTAATATCTTTTGCTACTAGTTCTATCATCTATGTCACTCTGGGTCATTGTCTATTGACTTTTCTCCTACTTCTTTGCATACCTGATAATTTTTTTATTTGATGTCAGACATTGTAAATTTTACCTTGTTGGGTACTAGATATTTTTTTATTCCTTAATATAATTTAAATATTCTGAGCTTTGTTCTTGGACTTGGTTAAGTTACTTGGAAAGAGTTTGATCTTACAGGTCTTGCCTTTAAGGTTCTTTACCTGGCATTGAGTTGTTTTCTCTCACATATGTGCGTATCTCAGCTACATTTTGAAGGGAATGCTATGTACATTTCCAGAGTTATCTCTCTGTACAGCGATCTCCTCTCTGGTATTCTGCCTTGAGAATCCTATCTTCTTTGACTCCTGTCTCTGTCTGATTCCTGACTAGCTGACTAGCCTGACTAACTGCCTGACTCCTTGGATTCCTAACTCTGCTTCTCAACTCAGGGAGACTGTCTGTGCACCTCTGTTTTGCACCACAGTCTGAAAAACCCTCTCTAGCAATAAGCTAGGGACAATCATTGCCCTCACCTCCTTTATTTTCCATCTCCTAAAAACCATTGCTTCATAAGTTTTGTCCAGATTTTAGTTGTTTTGGGCGGGAGGGAAAATATGGTCCCTGTCATTCTACTTTGGCTGGAAGGAAAAGCTATTATGTGGGTGGTTCTTGAAAGTACTTAGTATGTTGGCTGAAGCACAGAAGCTTGCAAGTGATTTACCTATTCAAAAAGTTAGACAGATTTAAGTTTACCCCTAGACCAAGGCAATGTTACTCTCATTTATTATCATCATGAAGTGTGGGGGACTGGGAGAGACCGTGCCCTCCATGAATCACACCTAAATGCAACGTGTCTTATCTTTGCACCTGTAGAAGTACATACCTCAGGAAACAGCACCCATTGAGAGTATGGGAGCAGAAACATGGTATGATGGTTCACTGGCAATCACATCTGTGGGGCTGATTCCCAACTTCAGGTTCCTGCTTCTCTCAAGGCAGATTTCTATCTGTTTATTGAAGAAAATAAAAATTTGGCTCATGCAAGTTGGACATGAATCCCGATCTTTTCACTTACAACCTGTGTATAGCCTTTGGCAAGTCATTTAACCATCATTTTTTCACTGCCAAATAATGATAATATTCTAACAATCTCATAAAATTGTGTAAAAATAAAGAAAAAGATAAATGAAAGAGTGCTTTGAAAACTAGGAAGAATATAACTATTTCAAATTTTTGTTTTTGTTCTTTTGCAAAATAAAAGTATCTCCGCTGTCATTGATCTATATGCCAGGATTCTGAACATTACAGGTTGTGACAAGTGCTGGAAACTGATTATCCTTATGTGACTCATGCAAAGTTGATACTTTCCTCTGCTTACTCCATATTTTGTTTAACAAACTGGGAAACTTATTTTGGAGCATATGCTATTTGAAGAGAAGCAATTTATTAACATGTTAGATATTAAAATATGTGGTAGGGACAAAGTATGTGTATTAGAGTCAAAGAGTCCTGGTTAAGAATTCTGGCCTCACCTCTTACTATCTGGGTGACTTTGCTCAAATTTCTTATTTCTTTTAGATTTAATTTCTTTCTTATAGAATGGGGCTTGTAATACCTACTTAATAGAGAGTGATGTAGGACTCATGTAGGGAGTAAATGAGTATGTATCTCTATCTATCTATCTATCTATCTATCTATCTATCTATCTATCTATCTATCTATCATCCATTCATCTAATCTCTATCTATATACCAAGTTAGCAGCATATAGTAGATTCTCAATAATGTTTATTCCCCTCTCTCTTTGATATTTGGCAACTAATATGAAATTGAAAAGATTTTCATGTCTTCATTCCTTTTTTACTAATAGGTTTTTTTGAGATATAATTCTCATACCATAAAATTCACCCTTTTGGGCCGGCCCCATGGCTTAGCATTTAAGTGCATGCATTCTGCTACTGGCGGCCTGGGTTCAGATCCCGGGCGCGCACCCATGCACTGCTTCTCCGGCCATGCTGAGGTTGTGTCCCACATACAGCAACTAGAAGGATGTGCAACTATGACATACAACTATCTACTGGGGCTTTGGGGGAAAAAAAAAAGGAGGAGGATTGGCAATATATGTTAGCTCAGAGGCAGTCTTCCTCAGCAAAAAGAGGAGGATTAGCGTGGATGTTAGCTCAGGGCTGATCTTCCTCACAATAAATAAATAAAATTCACCCTTTTAAAGTTTACTATGCAGTGATTTTTAGTATATTCACAGACTTGTGCAACCATAAACACTTTCTAATTTTAGAATATTTTGTCACCCCAAAAAGAAACCCTGTGCCCATAAGCAGTCACTCCACATTGTCCCCTCCCCCCAGAACCTGGGAACCACTAATCTACTTTCTGTCTCTATGGATTTGCCTATTCTAGACATTTTATGTAATTGGAATTATACACTATGTGGCCTTTTGTGATTGGATGGGATTTTGATAGGAATTGTTCTGCGTGTGAGGATTAATTTGGAGAGGACTACCATCCTAACAATATATTGTGTGTGACAATGTGTGAGCATGGGTTGTCTTTCCACTTATTTAGATCTTTAATTTCTTTCAACAATATTTTGTAGTTGTCAATGTACAAGCCTTGCACTATTTTGTTAAATTTATTCCCAAGTATTTTATTCTTTTTGATGCTATTGTAAACGGATTCAATTTTCAATTACTCATTAGCTAGTATATAGAAATACAATAGATTTTTGTATATTAATCTTGTATCTTGCAACTTTGCTGAATTTCTTTTTTAGTTCTAATAGCTTTTTAGTAAATTTTTTAGACTGTTCTATATACCAGAGCATGTCATCTGTTAACAGAGATAGGTTTACCTCTTCCTTTCCAATCTAGATGCCTTTTGTTTTTTTTACTTGACTAATTGTCCTGACTAGAACCTCCAGTACAATTTTGAATAGAAATAACAAGAGTGGACATACTTGCCTTGTCTTGATCTTAGGGGGGAAAACATTCAGTCTTTCATCAAGTATGATGTTAGCTGTGGGTTTTTCATAGATGCCCTTAATGAGGTTGAGGATGTTCCCTTCTATTCTTAGTTTGTTGAGGGTGTGTGTGTGTGTGTGTTAATCATAAAAGGATGTTTGTCAAATGGTTTTTATCCATCTATTGATATGATCATGTCATTTTCCCCCTTTATTCTATTAATAAGGTGTGTTGCATTGAATGACTTTCATGTTTTGAACCACCATTGTATTCCTGAGATAAATCACACTTGGTCATGATGCTTAATCCTTTCAATAGGCTGTTGACTTGGTTTGCTAGTATTTTGTTGAGAATTTTTATGTCTATATTGATAAGAGATATTGGTCTATGGTTTTTCTTATGATGTCTTTGTTTAGTTTTGATATCAGGCAAATACTGGCCTCATGGAATTAATTGATAAGTGTTCTCTCTCCTTGTATTTTTTGGAAGAGTTTGTAGAGGTCCGGTGTTTGTTCTTCTTTAATCACTTGGTAGAATTCACCAATGAAACTATATAAGCGTGGGTGGGAAGTTTTTTGACTACTATTTCAATCTCTTTACTTATTATAGGTCTGTTCAGATTTTCTATTTCTATTTCCTCTTCAGTTAGTTTCACTAATTTTCAGGAATTTGCTCATTTTATCCAGGTTATCTAATATTTGGGCATATGTTGGCATATGTTGTTCATAGTATTCCCTTATACTTCATTTTTATTTCTGTAAGGTCAGTAGTGCCACTCCTCTCTTTCATACCCAATTTTAGTAATTTGAGTCTTTTTTTTCCCCCTTTTGTCAATCTAACTAAGGTCTGTCAATTTTGTTGATCTTTTCAAAGAATCAACTTTTGGTTTTGTTGA
This sequence comes from Diceros bicornis minor, assembly GCF_020826845.1. Lineage (NCBI taxonomy): Eukaryota > Metazoa > Chordata > Mammalia > Perissodactyla > Rhinocerotidae > Diceros > Diceros bicornis. The sequence goes on along the minus strand of NC_080755.1, from coordinate 9,763,928 downwards.
TCTCTGTTGTTTTTATATTCTCTATTTTACTTATTTTCACTCTAATCTTTATTATTTCCTTTCCTGTGCTTGTTTTGGATTTGGTTTGCACTTCTTTTTCTAGTCTCTTAAGTTGTAAAGTTAGGTTATTGATTTGAGATCTTTTTCAGTGCAGGAATTTACAGCTATAACTTTCCTTATTTTAAGCATTGCTTTTACTGCATCCCATAAGTTCTGGTATGTAGTGACTTTGTTTTTATTCATCTAAAAATATTTTCTAATATTTTTAAAAATTTAAAAATATTTTCTAATATCCCGTTTTATTTCTTCTCTTAGCAGGTGACTACTGAGGAGTATATTGTTTAATTTCCACATATCTGTGATTTTACCAAATTTCCTTCTGTTATTGATTTCTAATTTCATTTAATGGTAATTGGACTGTATACTTTGTATGATTTCAATCCTTCTAAATTTATTGATGCTTGTTTTATGACATAGCATCATATGTGCACTTGAAAGACTGCACTCCGCTGTTAATGTGTAAAGTGTTCTGTGTATGTCTATTAGGTCTGGTTGGTTTATTAGTGTTCAAGTATTCTATTTCCTTGTTGATCTTCTGCCTAGCTGTTCTACCCATTATTGAAATTGGTGTATGGAAGTCCCCAGCTGTTATTATTGAATTGTCTACTTCTTCCTTCATTTCTCTCAGTTTTGCTTCATGTGTTTGGGGACTCTGTTAGTGCATATATGTTTATAATTCTTAAGTTATCCTGATGGATTGTTACCTTTATCATTGTAATATGTCCTCTTTGTCTCTAGTAATAATTTTCATCTTAAAGTCTGTTTTGTCTTATGTTAATATTGCTGCTCCAATACTCTCTCTTTTTTTGTATAACAGCTGTATTGAGATATAATTAATACACCATACAGTTCACTCATTTAAGATATAAATTCAATAGTTTTTAGTTTGTGCACAGACTTGTGCAATCTTCACCACAACCAAATTTCAAATATTTTCATAACGCCAAAAAGAAAACCCATGCCCGTTTAGCAGTCACTCCTCATTACCCCTCAGTCCGACCAGTCCTTTGCAACCACTCATGAACTTTCTTCTCTATAGATTTGCTTGTTCTGGACATTTATACGAATGAAATCATACAATAGGTAGTCTTTCTGTTTGTCTGGGTTCTTTTACTTAGCATAATGTTTTCAAGATTCATCCATGTTATAGCAAGTATCAGTTTTTCATTCCTTTTATTATTTTTTTTTAATGTGGTAAAAAATACGTAATATAAAATTTACCATCTTAACCTTTTTAAAGTGTTTAATAAATAGTGTTAATTATATGCACTTTGTTGTGCCACAGATCTCTGGAACTTTTTCATCTTGCAAAACTGAAACTCTGTACCCAATGAACAACAATTCTATTTTCTCCCTCCCTCTACCCCTGGAAACTACCATTTTACTTCCTGTTTCTCAGAGTTTGACTACTTTAGATACCTCATATAAGTTGAGTCATGCACTATTTGACTTTTTGTGACTGGCTTATTTTACTTAGCATGATAAACAAAGTTTATCCATGTCGCATGACAGGATTTACTTCTTTTTTAAGGCTAAATAATATTCCATTCATTGTATGTATATACCACATTTTTTTAATCCATTCATCAGTCAATGGACATTTGGATTGCTTCTATCTCTTGGCTACTGCGAATAATGCTACAATGAACATGGGTGTGCCAATACATCTTTGAGATCCTGTCTTCAGTTCTTTTGGATGTATACCCAGAAGTGGGATTGCTGAATCATATGGTAATTCTATTTTTAATTTTTGAGGAACCTCCATACTGTTTCATAATGCCTGCACCATTTTACATTCTCAGCAGCAATGCAAAAGTGTTCCAATTTCTCCACATACTTGCCAACACTTGTCTGTCATTTTCTGTTTATTTGATAGTGGTCATCCTAATGGGTATGTGGTGATATCTCATTGTGGTTTTGATTTGTATTCTTCTGATGATTAGTGATGTTGAGCATCTTTTCAGGTGCTTGTTGGCCATTTGTATATCTTCTTTGGAGAAATGTCTGTTTAAGTCTTTTGCCCAGTTTTAATCAGGTTATTTGTTTTTGAGTTCTAGTTCTTTATATATTATGGGTATTAACCCCTTATCAGATATATGGTTTGCAAATATTTTCTACCATTCTGTAGGTTGCTTTTTCACTCTGTTGATTGTTTCTTTGCTGTGCAGAAGTTTTTAAGTTGATGTAGTCCTACTTGTCTATTTTTGCTTTTGTTGCCTGTTCTTTTGGTGTCATAGCCAAGAAATCATTACCAAATTCAATGTCATTAAGATTTCCCCCTGTTTTCTTCTAGGAATTTTATAGTTTCAGGTCTTACATTTAGGTCTTTCATCCATTTTGACTTAATTTTTGTATATAGTGTAAGGCAAGGGTCCAACTTCATTCTTTTGCATGTGGATGTCCAGTTTTTCCAAAACCATTCATTAAAGAGACTTGTACTCCATTCCCTTTTATTGCAAAACAATATTTATTCCCTTGTATGGATATATCATCTTTTATTTATCCATTCTTCAGTTGAAAATCAGTTGAATTGTTTCCACTTTTTGGCTATTATGAATAATGCTTCTATAAACATTTGTGTGCAAGTTTTTATGTGGACATATATTTTCATTTCTCTTGGGTTTATACCTTGGAATTGAATTGCTGGGTCACATGGTAACTTTATGTTTAACTTTTGAGTAACTGTCAAACTGCTCTCCATTTTACAACCCCACTAGCAATGTATGAGGATTTCAGTTTCTCCACATCCTCACCAACACATATGTATTTATATATATTTTGGTTTATAGCTATCCTAGTAAGTATCAAGTTGTGGTTCTGACTTACATTTCCCTAATGATGAGTTGAACCTCTTTTCATGTGCCCATTTGCCATTTGTAAATCTTCTTTGGAGAAATTTCTATTAAACTCTTTTGCCCATTTTTCAGTTGGATTATTTGTCTTTTTGTTGTTGCATTTTAAGAGTTCTTTATATATTCTAGAGAACAGATATATAATTTGCAAATATTTTTTCCAGTTCTGTGGGTTGTCTTTTCACTCTCTTGACCATCAGCACAGTTTTATAATTAATACTTTATGCAGTTGCCTTTTAAATTAGAGAGAAGAAGAAAACTTTTACAAGCAAAAATACATTAATACTATCTTTTATATTTACCTCTGTAGTTGCCTTTACCAGTGCTCTTTATTTCTTCATGTAGATTTCAATTACTTTCTAGTGTCCTTTCATTTCAGCCTGAAGGAATCCTTTTAGTGTTTCTTGTAGAGCAGGTCTGCTAGTGATGAAATCACTTACTTTTTGTTTCTCTGGGAATGTCTTAATTTCTCCTTTGTTTTTGAAGAATAATTTTGCTGGATAGAGAATTATTTGTTGATAGTTTTTTGTTAATAGTTCAGCATTATGAATATGTCATCCCACTGCCTTTTGGCCTCCATGGTTTCTGATGAGAAGTCAGCTGTTAATTTTTATTGAGGATCCATTGCACATGATGTGTCACTTTTCTCTTACTGCTTTCAAGATTCTTTTTTTCCTCTAGCTTTCAACACTTTGAATATAATGTTTCTAGGTGTGAATCTCTTTGAGTTTATCCTACTTGGATTTATCAATCTTCTTCAATGTGTCAATTAATATTTTTCATCAAATTTGTGAATTGTTCAATGATTATTTTTTTAGCATTCTTTCCATCCGTCCTCTGTCTTCTCTCTTTCTTTCCCATTATTCATATGTTGGTACATTTGATGGTGTCCCACAGATCTCTGAGGCTCTGTTTATTTTCCCTTCTTTTTTATCTTTTTTGTTCCTCAGACTGGGTAATCTCAAAATTGGTCTATTTTCAAGTTAATTGATTCTTTTTTTATGGTAGCTCAAATCTGCTTTTGAGACCCTCAAGTGAAATTTTCATTTCAGTTATTGTATTTTTAAACCCCGTATTTATATTGGGTTATCTTTTTATAATTTCTCTCTCTTTATTGATTGTGATAGGCAGAAAAAACAGGCCCCTAAAGATGTCCACATTCTAATCCCTAGAACCTGTAAATGTGTTACCCTACGTGGCCAAAGGATTTTGTAGGTATGATTAAGTTAAGGATCTTGAGATGGAGTGATTATTCCAGATTATCCTAATGGGCCCAATGTAATCATAAGGATCCTTATAAGAAGGAAGGAGGTGTGATGATGGAAGCAGAGAGAGGGAGGGAGGGAGAGAGAAAGAGAAAACAGAGAGTGGGGGGAGAGACAGAGAGGTGAAGATGCCACACTGTTGTTTTTGAAGATGGAGGGAGGGGCCATGAGCCAAGGAATGCAGGTGGTCTCTAGAAACTGGAACAAAGAAGAAAACAGATTCTTCCCTAGTACCTTCAGAAAGAATACAGCCCTACTGACCCACTATGGACTTCTGATTTCCAGAACTGTAAAAAAAAATATATATATATATATTTTTGTTTGTTTGTTTTTGTGAGGAAGATTAGCCCTAAGCTAACATCTGTTGCCAATCCTCCTCTTTTTGCTGAGGAAGACTGGCCCTGGGCTAACATCCATGCCCATCTTCCTGTACTTTATATGGGACACCACCACAGCATGGCTTGACAAGCGGTGCGTCGGTCCATGCCCGGGATCAGAACCTGTGAACCCTGGGCCGCTGAAGTGGAACACGTGAATCCAACTGCTATGCCACCGGGCCAGCCCCTAAATTTGTGTTGTTTTAAGCCAGTAAGTGTGTGGTAATTTGTTGCAGCAGCAATAGAAAACATTGTTATTCTCTCTTTGGTGAGATATCATTTTCATACTCTCCTTTAACTTTTTAGACATGGTTTTCTTTAGTTTTTCAATGTACTTAAAATAGCTGATTTAACATCTTTGTCTAGTATGTCCAACATCTGGGCTTCCTCAGGAACAGTTTCTATTGATTACACTTCCCCCCCTATTTATGGGTCATAATTTTCTGTTTCTTTGTTCATACTTTTAAGTTTTTGGTCACTTTCTCTTTTTTTGCCCTAACTGACATTGCTCCCTCAGGCAGCTGTGATGTTAAGCAGTTGCATCTTTTTGTGGTCAACCTACACCCCAGGGATAGGGCTGTTGGCACTGAATGAGCTTTGAGTCAAGCCAAATTAAGATAAGCCCTAAGAATGGCCTTTCTCAGAATACTGCCAGACAGATAAAATAGTGACAATTCTTTGGGGCTGGAGATTTTTTGGGAGCGCCAAACCCACTCTGCCTCCCCTACTGGCTGCCTGGCCACTGGTTTTTACAGCTACTATGGTTGTCAGACTATTGGTTTTCAAGGCCACTGCAGAGTGGAGGAAAGGGGGATGGGAATGGAGCAAAGCTCTCTGTTCTTATTGAGTTTTAGCCATTTTTCTTGAATAAACCTTCTTTGGACTGTTGCAAGCCTTTGGTTCATTTCCAGAGTTCTGAAAAAGTTGATTTTTGACATTTTAGCTAGTATTCATTTTGCTTTTATGGAGGAGCAGATTTTCTGAGGTCCTTACTGTGCCATTCTGGAAGTGCTTCCCCCTACATCTTCATTCTTGACATAGCCTGGAAAGAAAACATTCAATGTTATTTACTGGTCAGATGTTATGAGAAAATCATGTTTTCCTTATTCTGAAAACTCTGTAGGTTCCCTGCTCTGGAATGGGTGTTCCATAATGCAGTTCATTACCTGAAATGTTCTGGGGAAGCACAGAGATGATCTATTTTAAAGCTTGCTTCTAAGGCCAGCTGGATATAACAGTCCCTTTACCCCAGGGAAGCAGGGAGACGTAATTACCCCAGTATGAAACCCATCTCTGGTGATGTGGCAGCATTGTTCAGGAAATAATGACTTACTGCAGGATTTCCTTCAGTGGGCTCCAGGATGAAAGCTCTTCTGATCTCACTTTCAACTACCTTGAGACACCACATTGACTTTCCTCTGAAACTATGTTAAGCTTTCTCCAAACTCTGCTTACCCTCTTGTTTTTCTGGACTCTCACCTCACTTTTACTGGTAAGGTCTTGTGTGTAGAGGAGGAAAAAATTTTCCTCAACCCTCTTAGTGTCCCTGGCTGGGTCTGAAAATTAAATTGACAAAGACAGATTAACAGGAGAAAAGCATACACATTTGTTTAATATAAGGTTTCCATGACACAGGAGCCTTCATAAAGAAATAAAGACCTGAAAAAATTGTTAAACCTGGATGTTGTTATGCTAGGTTTGATGAAGAGTGGGCAGTTGTGCAAAGATATGATAGGACAAAGGGTATGAGGTAAGTGTAGTAAACTGGGGGAGACTTAGCAAGGCCTGTGTGTTTGGAATCTTCTTGGCATCCCTCATCTAGGAGATAAGGATGTTCTTTCCTCCGGGTGTAGGGAGAGCTCCTCTCACAGGAAGGCCTTATGATCTACTTCAGGGGGAAGTGCGTGGGAAGGTCAGAGAGACCTTCCTGCTTCCACCATTTTCTGAAACTCCTTTAGCTTAAAATATTCACTATGCCAAGCTGTCATATTTTGGGGTAGTGTGTCCTGAACCCCATTACCTGTCAGAGGTCACTTGGTTCCCCATAGCTTTCCTCACTTCCAATCTTATTTGAGTATCTAATTTGTTGGGCTATTTAAAAAGTAACTTGTCTATCAGACTGTTTGGGGGGTTAAAACCAATTGCGGTGTCTGCTCACTATGTCCAATAATTAAATGCATCCCAATTGGCAGCCAAAGCAACCAGAGAGCTGAAAATATAGTCTTTACCCTGCTGCAAACAGTTTGGGGCCACATGAGTTAGGGGAGGAGTTCCTCTAGGATCCGAAAGCCCCACCCGATTGCCGATAGCAGCAGAGGAGACGCTAGATGTGTTCACTGGGCTGGCAACAGCCACTGATTCAAAACTGCATGGCTTAAATCAAAGGCTGATTTCACATGAAGCAACATAAGGAAAAACACCTTGTGTGTTCCTGGCTGCTCCGTCTCGGTGGATTACTGAGACACCTGTCGGCAGAGCTTTCCTCACGGCTTCAGAGCCGCGGGCCAGAGGCCAGTGTAGACAGTGTTTCCCTTCCGCGCCGAGCAGTCACACGAGCCAAGCTGAGGCTGCTCATGGGCAGAGTCAGCCTCAGGGCTCCTCCCTTCTTTGGCTCTCGCCACTCAATGACATGTGACTCCTATGCAGGTTCCCAGATGGGTCTCTTGTTGCTTTTGGAAGCCCAGAACTCCACGCCCAGGCCCAGGAACCTGAGCAGTCCTCACGCTGTTGATCCTGCTTCCTTTCCCCTCCTTCCTGAAAATGAGTTTCTGTCTTGGCTTTCCTTCTATGAGAAACACTCTCTCTTTGGGACACCAGCGATAATCCTTATCTCTGTGCTAGCTAATGCTTTAACCTAGTTAAAACACATATGCTTCCCAAAGATCCTTTGCTGGTGGGAAAAGCAGGAGCCATGTGGGCCACGGGAGGGGAGAGGGGTGAGCACTGATATTGTTGAGCAACTGCTATGTGTCAGGGACTGTATGAAGCATCATAAAGATCTAGTTTCATTTTAGCTGTACAGCAATTTTTAAATATTTTTATTTTTTAAATTGTGGTAAAATATACATAACATAAAATTTACCGTTGTAACCATTTTTAAGTGTATAGTTCAGTGGCATTAAGTACATTCGCATTGTTAGTCAACCATCACCACCATTTTCTCCAGAACGTTTTCATCTTCCCAAACTGAAACTCTGTACCCATTGAACACTAAGTCCCCATTTCCCTCTCCACCCAGCCCCTGGCAACCACCATTCTACTTTCTGTCTCTATGAATTTTTCTACTCTAGGTACCTCATATAAGTGGAACCGTAAAGTATTTGTCTTTTTGTGACTCGCTTAGTTCACCTTATCCCCAAGTTTGATCCATGTTGTAGGATGTGTCAGAATTTCCTTCCTTTTAAAGGCTGAATAATGTTCCATTGTATGTATAGATCATGTTTTGTTTATCCATTCATCCATCAATGGACACTTGGGTTGTTTCTACCATTTGGCTATTGTGAATAATGCTGCTATGAACAGGTGTCCAAATATCTGTTCAAGTTCCTGCTTTCAATTCTTTTGGGTACATATGCAGAGGTGGAATTGTTGGATCATATGGTAATTTTTAAGTTTTTGAAGAACTGCCAACCTGTTTTTCATAGTGGCTGTACCGTTTTACATTCCCACCAACACAAGGGTTCCAATTTTTCCACATCCTTCCCAACACTTGTTATTTTTTGTTTTCTTTGATAGTAGCCCTTCTAATGGATCATCCGTAATCATCAGTGATGCGCATCTTTTCATGTGCTCATAGGCTATTTGTTTTACAAGTTTTTAAGAGAACATATTGTTCTCCATCTCCTTTAACAGATGATGAAATTGAGGCTGAGGAAGGTTAAATCATTGATTAAAATCACATAGCTAGCAATTTCCAAAGTCGGTTTTTGAGCCCAGCTCTTCCTCTCTCTGACTCTCAAGTCTGTGACTTGTATACCTAATCATGCTTCTGATTTCATCAGAAGATCCTTAAAAAAATTATCCTATGTCTGCACATTTTCCCTACATATAGACCTAGTTCTGATGAGTCAATTGTGTGAGGAGACACACAACCCCCAGGTCCTCTGGGTGAGAGCAGGAGGTGAGTGGCGACAGAGCTGGAGAGCAGTGGTGGTCACCAGCCTGAAGAAAAAGCTGACAATGTGGTGAAAAGACCCCCACTAGACCTTGAAGCTCTACAGGCCCCCTCCCCCTCACTTTGGTTTCCCAGAGCCACAGACCTGACAAGGTCCCTGCAAATTCTTCAGTCACAGAGAGGCAGTTCAGCTCTTCTCAAGGATTTCTGTCAGGCTTTGGGAACCTGTCCCACTACTACTCCCAAGGCAGAAGGAAGGACTGTCATTGTCCCCTTGCAGCTCAGAATGTGGTCCTCAGACCAACAGCTTCATCCGCTGATTTCTATTCTTACTACACCTTTGATTTCATCAGATCTTAAAGACTGTGTCTAAGCATTTTCCAAGGAGCTAGTTAGAAGTGCAGACTAGCGCCCCCCCGCCCGGCAATTTTCTAGGATCTATAGGTGACTCGTGTGCAGAATAAAGTGTGAGATCCCTGCTCTAAACTGAAAGCTCCTTCTCAGGGAAGATTTTGGAAAGGACCCCTTTCCGATCTCGGGAGCCCAGGGCCAGGAGGAAGCCTTGGAACAGTTGGGAATGAGCCTGGAGGTGGCGGTCACGGCCCCTGCAAGGTCCAGGCAGCAGGCATGTCGGGGTCCGCGGCGAGTCTCAGAGAACGCGCCCCCGGGGTTCCCAGGTGAAGACCAGAGGCGGCTCATCCAGCCGAGCGGCCGCGAAGGCGCATCTAACCGCGGCCTTTCCTCCCGGACCTGCCCCGCAAACGTCGTGCCCCCGCCGACCCCTCTGCATTCCAAACCCCAAATACTGTGTCCCTCCACCGCATGGTGGAGGACGGTAGTGAATTTATAATTTCTTAATGAAAAATGGAAAGAGCAGGACAATTTCAGTTGCCAAGTCTCCCTCCTGGGATCCTGGCTGGTGTGTGTTTGCGTTTGTAATAGGCGTGCCTGCTCACTGGCTTAAAAACAAGAATTTAATCCTTCTTCCCTTTGATTCCTCTTTTGACTAGATTTGTGTTCTTGACGTTCAAGAATAAAGCCAGCAGAATAAAGCTAACTGAAATGGATACTTTCCAGTATTCTCAATTACTACTTTTCTCTTGCTTACCGGAATTTAGTAGACATTTGTTTATTCTTCAAAGCTCACTTTTTCCCTGAGAAAAGTCACTATTTTATTTTCATTGAAGAAGGCTCCCTAGGGACCCAGAATTGGTCGTTTTTCACCTTTTTTCCTTCTATAAAAGTGATATTAATGCCAGTGAAAGAAAAAGTATGCGTGGTACGTAGCAGATTTGATGGTGTAAATTTACTTACCAAAGCAAGCAGGTGTGCAGGGAAGAGCATTGGAGTTTGAGCTGGAAGCTCTGGATTCAAGTTTTGGGGTTTCCACCCACTGTTTAGCTAAATGATGTTAAGAAAGTCGTTTAGTCTCTGCACCACTGTTTTCTCACCTGTGACGCAGAAAATAACTGCTCTCAAAAGACTGTTGGGAGGATCAAATGGGATAATGCATGTGGGGTGACCTCGGGCACTGTGCAAATAAGATGCTATTCTTAAAAAATGATATGTAGGGGGGTGGGTGGGCAACATGGGTGAAGGTGTTCAAGGGTACAAACTTTCAGTTATAAAATAAATAAGTTCCGGGGATGTAATGTTACAGCATGGTGACTATAGTTAATAATACTGTATTGAAAATTTGAAAGTTGCTAAAGGAGTAGATCTTAAAATTCTCATCACAAGAAAAAAAGTTGTAACTATGTGTTGTGATGGGTGTTAAGTAGACTTATTGTGATGATCATTTCTCAATATCACGTCATTATGTTGTACACCAGAACTAATGTAATATTATGTCAATTATATCTCAATAAAAAAGAGATCTTAATAATCTCTTCATTATTCTTAGCTATTTAGTTGGAACATTCTTTTATTTAAACTATTGGTTCGTGTGTGTATGCTTGTGCATGTGTGAGTTTTATAGTAGAGTGCAATCAACTATGTAATTGTTCCATTGCCTTTAAAAGACATTTGATATGTTTCACAAAAATGATCAAACCACAAAATACTGAAGCTCCACCCATTAGAGTGGTCCCAGGACCACACGAGAAATGCAAGTTAGAATGCAATTTCCTAGGCTCCAACCCCAGAGCCTCCTCAATTGAAATATGTTGCCATAGGATCCTGCATCTGCACTTTTAACAAGCTTTCCAGGCAATTCCGTATCCTCTGTTTGAGAACCACTGTTTCAGGTGGGAGGACGGTGTTGAGTTTGTTTCGTTTGGCTCTAGCTGGTGGAGTTGGCTTCTGTGAAGCACTGGGAAGAACAGCAACAAAAGGGTGGGGCCCTGAAGGGTGAGGGCAGGGTGACCAGCTTGATGTCTGTTCCCATGTCTAATCCAGGTTCCAACAATGGGCATTGGAGTGATTGGGTAACTTGCTTAGGGAAGAAGGTGTCTGAGTTATTTTTCTGCTACTGTTTCTTGCTGAAATGATGTTGAGGAGGATGTTGCTAGTAATAATAATTGTTATTTTTTAAAAATTTTTTGTTTATTGCAGTTTATAACATTGGTTTATAACATTGTATAAATTTCAGGTGTACATCATTATACTTCTATTTCTGCATAGATTACATCATGTTCACCACCCAAATACTAATTACAACCCATCACCACACACATGTGCCGAATTATCCCTTTTGCCTTCCTCCCTCCCCCCTTCCCCTCTGGTAACCACCAATCCAGTCTCTGTCTCTATGCGTTTGTTTATTGTTGTTATTATCTACTACTTAATGAAGGAAATCATACGGTATGTGACCTTCTCCCTCTGCCTTATTTCACTTTGCATAATACCCTCAATGTCCATCCATCTTGTCACAAATGGCTGGATTTCATCATTTCTTATGGCTGAGTAGTATTCTATTGTGTATATATACCACATCTTCTTTATCCATTCGTCCCTTGATGGGCACTTAGGTTGCTTCCAAGTCTTGGCTATTGTGAATAACGCTGCAATGAACACAGGGGTGCATGTATCTTTATGCATTGGTGTTTTCAAGTTGTTTGGATAAATACCCAGCAGTGAAATAGCTGGATCATATGGTAGTTCTATCCTTGATTTTTTGAGGAATCTCCATACTGTTTTCCATAGTGGCTGCACCAGTTTGCACTCCCACCAGCAGTGTATGAGAGTTCCCTTCTCTCCACATCCTCTCCAACACATGTTGTTTCCTGTCTTGTTAATTGTAGCCATTCTGATGGGCGTGAGGTGATATCTCATTGTAGTTTTGATTTGCATTTCCCTGAGAGTTAATGATTTTGAACATCTTTTCATGTGCCTGTTGGCCATCTGTATATCTTCTTTGGAGAAATGTCTGTTCAGGTCTTTTGCCCATTTTTTAATTGGGTTGGTAGTTTTTTTGTTGGTGAGATGCATGAGTTCTTTACATATTTTGGAGATTAAGCCCTTATCAGATGTATGGTTTGCAAATATCTTCTCCCAATTGTTAGGTTGTCTTTTCGTTTTGTTGATGGTTTCCTTTGTTGTGCAGAAGCTTTTTAGTTTGATGTAGTCCCATTTGTTTATTTTTCCTATTGTTTCTCTTGCCCCATCAGACATGGTGCTTGAAAATATATTGCTAAGACCGATGTCGAAGAGCATACTGCCTATGTTTTCTTCTAGAAGTTTCATAGTTTCAGGTCTTACAGTCAAGTCTTTAATCCATTTGGAGTCAATTTTTGTGTATGGTGTAAGGTAAGGGTCTACTTTCATTTTTTTGCATGTGGCTATCCAGTTTTCCCAACACCATTTGTTGAAGAGACTTTCTTTTCTCCATTGTATGTTCTTGGCTCCTTTGTCAAAAGATTAGCTGTCCATAGATGTGTGGGTTTATTTCTGGGCTTTCGATTCTATTCCATTGATCTGTGTGTCTGTTTTGTGCCAGTGCCATGCTGTTTTGGTTACTATAGCTTTGTAGTATATTTTGAAATCAGGGAGTGTGGTACCTCCAGCTTTGTTCTTTTTTCTCAGGATTCCTTTACCTATTTGGGGTCTTTTGTTGTTCCATATAAATTTTAGGATTCTTTGGTCTATTTCTGTGAAAAGTGTTGTTGGAACTTTGATAGGGATTGCAATGAATCTATAGATTGCTTTAGGAAGTATGGACATCTTAACTATGTTAATTCTTCCAATCCAAGAGCACGGAATATCTTTCCATTTCTTTGTGTCTTCTTCAATTTATTTCAGCAATGTTTTATAGTTTGCAGTGTACAGATCTTTCACCTCTTTGGTTAAGTTTATTCCTAGGTATTTTATTCTTTTTGTTGCAATTGTAAATGGGATTGTATTCTTAATTTCTCTTTCTGCTACTTCGTTGTTAGTGTACAGAAATGCAACTGATTTTTGTATGTTGATTTTGTATCCTGCAACTTTACTGTATTCGTTTATTACTTCTAAAAGTTTTCTGGTGGATTCTTTAGGGTTTTCTATATATAAAATCATGTCATCTGCAAATAGTGACAGTTTCACTTCTTCCTTTCCAATTTGGATCCCTTTTATTTCTTTTTCTTGCCTGATTGCTCTGGCTAGGACTTCCAGTACTATGTTAAATAGGAGTAGTGACAGTCGGCATCCTTGTCTGGTTCCTGTTCTTAGAGGGATAGGTTTCAGTTTTTCACCATTGAGGATGATATTAGCTGTGGGTTTGTCATATATGGGCTTTATTATGTTGAGGTACTTTCCTTCTATACCCATTTTATTCAGAGTTTTTATCATAAATGGATGCTGTATCTTGTCAAATGCTTTCTCTGCATCTATTGAGATGATCATGTGATTTTTATTCTTCATTTTATTAATGTGGTGTATTACATTGATTGATTTGCGAATGTTGAACCATCCCTGCATACCTGGAATAAATCCCACTTGATCATGGTGTATAATCTTTTTAATGTATTGTTGTATGTGATTTGCTAGTATTTTGTTGAGGATTTTTGTATTGATGTTCATCAGTGATATTGGCCTGTAATTTTCTTTTTTTGTGTTGTCCTTGTCTGGTTTTGGTATCAGGGTAATGTCAGCTTCGTGGAATGAGTTAGGGAGCTTCCCCACCTCCTCAATTTTTTGGAAGAGTTTGAGAAGGATAGGTATTAAGTCTTCTTTGAATGTTTGGTAGAATTCACCAGGGAAGCCGTCTGGTCCTGGACTTTTATTTTTGGGGAGGTTTTTGATTACTGTTTCGATCTTCTTACTGGTGATTGGTCTATTCAAATTCTCTACTTCTTCTTGATCTGGTTTTGGAAGGTTGTATGATTCTAAGAATTTATCCATTTCTTCCAGATTGTCAAATTGGTTGGCATATAGCTTTTCATAGTATTCTCTTATAATCTTTTGTATTTCTGAGGTGTCTGTTGTAATTTCTCCTCTTTCATTTCTGATTTTACTTATTTGTGCCTTCTTTCTTTTTTTCTTGGTGAGTCTAGCTAAAAGTTTGTCAACTTTGTTTATCTTTTCAAAGAACCAGCTCTTGGTTTTATTAATTTTTTCTATTGTTTTTTTAGTCTCTATTTCATTTATTTCTGCTCTGATTTTTATTATTTCCCTTCTTCTACTGATTTTGGGCTTGGTTTGTTCTTCTTTTTCCAATTCCTTTAGGTGTATTGTTAGATTGTTTATTTGAGATTTTTCTTGTTTGTTGAGATAGGCCTGTATTGCTATAAACTTCCCTCTTAGAACCACTTTTGCTGTATCCCATAAATTCTGGCATGTCGTATATTCATATTCATTTGTCTCCAGGTATTTTTTGACTTCTTTGATTTCTTTGTTGACCCAGTCACTGTTCAGTAGCATTTTGTTTAGTCTCCATGTATTTGTGGCTTTTCTGATTTTCTTCCTATAGTTGCTTTCTAGTTTCATACCGTTGTGGTCAGAAAAGATGCTTGGTATTATTTCAATCTTCTTAAATTTATGGAGACTTGTTTTGTGGCCTAATATTTGATCAAGCCTGGAGAATGTTCCATGTGCATTTGAAAAGAACACGTATTCTTCAGTTTTTGGATGGAATGCTCTGTGTATATCTACTAGGTCCATCCGTTCTAGTGTGTCATTTAAGGCCAATGTTTCCTTATTGATATTCTGTTTGGATGATCTATCCGTTGGTGTAAGTGGAGTGTTAAAGTCCCCTACTATTGTTGTGTTACTGCCTATTTCTCTTTTTATGTCTGTTAATAATTGCTTTATATATTTAGGTGCACCTACATTGGGTGTGTAGATATTTACAGGTGTTATATCCTCTTGTTGGATTGTTCCCTTGATCATTATGTAATGCCCTTTTTTGTCTCTTTTTACAGTTTTTGTTTTAAAGTCTATTTTGTCTGATATGAGTACTGCTACCCCAGCTTTCTTTTCATTGCCATTTGCGTGGAGTATCTTTTTCCATCCCTTCACTTTCAGTTTGTGAGTGTCTTTAGGTCTGAAGTGTGTCTCTTGTATGCAGCATATATATGGGTCTTGTTGTTTTATCCAATCAGCCACCCTATGCCTTTTAATTGGAGCATTTAGTCCATTGACATTTGAAGTAGCTATTGATAAGTATGTACTTACTGCCATTTTTTAACTTTCTTTTTTCTCAGTGTTTTAGTAGTCCTTCTCTGTTCCTTTCTCCTTTTATACAGAATTGATGGTCTCTTTAGTTTGACCTCTGTCTGAAAGCTCTAATCTTTAACTCCCCTCCTCCCTCATTTTATGTTTCTGATATCGTATCTAACTTCTTTTCTGTGCATTTGTATCCGTTACCCTCTTATCATGGTAATAGATAATTTTTCCTATTTGTGGTCTTCTCTTTTCCCCTTAAATCAGTCCCTTTAACATTTCTTGTAGCACTGGCTTCTTGGTGACAAACTCTTTTAATTTTTGCTTGTCTGGGAAATTTTTGATCTCTCCTTCCATTTTGAATGATAACCTTGCTGGGTAGAGTATTCTTGGCTGTAAGTTTTTTCCTTTTAGCACTTTAAATATATCATGCCACTCTCTTCTACCCTGTAAGGTTTCTGCTGAGAAGTCAGCTGATAGCCTTATGGGATTTCCTTTATATGTAACTTGTCTTTCTCTTGTGGCTTTTAGGATTCTCTCTTTATCTTTAATTCTGGACATTTTGATTATGATGTGTCTCGGTGTGGGCCTGTTTTGGTTTATCTTGTTTGGTGCTCTCTGTGCTTCCTGTACCTGGATGTCTGTTTCCTTCCTTAGGTTAGGGAAGTTTTCATCTATTATTTCTTGAAATAGATTCTCTGCCCGCTTTGTCTCGCTCTTCTCCTTCCGGGACATCTATAACACGGATGTTAGTGCACTTAATGTTGTCCCAGAGGTCCCTTAGACTGTCCTTACTCTTTTTAATTCTTTTCTCTTTTACCTGTGCAGCTTGGGTAATTTCTTCTAGTCTTTTGTCTAGCTAGCAGATCCGTTCTTCTGTATCCTCTACTCTGCTTTTGAGTCCCTCTAGTGAAATTTTCATTTTCAGTATTGTATTCTTCATTTCTGATTGGTTCTTTTTTATATCTTCCATTTCTTTGTTGACATTCTCACTGAGTTCATCTATTCTTCTCCCCAGATCAGTGAGCGTCCTTAACACTTTTTGTTTGAACTCTCTGTTGGGTAGGTTGCTCCTTTCTGTTTCACTTAGTTCCTTTTCTGGGGTTTTGTCCTCTTCCCTTACTTGGAATGTATTCCTTTGCCTCCTCATTTTGCCTCTTTCCCTGTGCTTGTGTCTACATATTAGGTAGGTCAGCTACGTCTCCTGCTCTTGGATAGGTGACCTTATATAAATGATGCCTTAGGAGGTCTGCAGTGTGCTTCCCTCAGTTCTCAATGTTCCAGGGGTAACCCCTATGTGGGCTACGTGTGTCCTTCTGTTGTGGCCTGTTTGCTCTCCCTGTATGCGCCCAGGGAGGCTGAGTTATACTGCTGGCCAGCTGTTGTAATGCTCAGCTGCTTGTAGTTGTTGTGGGCCCTTCAGTCTCTTTATCAGGTGTGGGGAGCCCCAGCACAGTTGGCTGCAAGTTCTAATACCACATTTGTGTTGCAGTATTTCTTTTAAGTGAGTAGGCCCCCAGCGTGGCAGGATGTTAGGCTGAGGGGCTTACAATTACTATAAGCTTCCAGCCTTTAGGTCTCTTTTCAGCTGTCTGAGTATTGCAGCTGGGTGGGGCTGGCCTCAGGCTCGGGAGCACCCAATTGTTTCAGGCTTTGGAAGGTGGGGCAAACCCCCTATGTGGGTCGTTGAGAAGCACAAGTCTTCTGCAGCTGACAAGCCCTGCCACCCACAGGTCCACACACACGGTCAACACAGTCCTGCCCCATGTGTGTGCCCCAACCTCCCGAAGTGGACCCAGTCTCTCCACGGTGGGAGCCCCACACACTCCACCACTGCCCCACACTCTCCACCTGCTCCTTGTGCATGCCCTGCCCCACTGAAGTGGGCTCAGTTGCCAGGCTGCAGAGAATCCAGTCACCTATCTATGCAGGCCCACAAGTTGCCTGAGGTCTTGTTGTTGGGTGGGGCCAGTTTCTAGGGTGGGCTGCCTGCCCTGGTTGAGCTGGATTACATCGATGCTCTAGTGGGGGGGGCAGACCCTGTGCTAGCAGGCCCCAGAGAGAACTCCAATGGCGTCTGTGTCAGCACACCCACACCAGGCCACAACAATGGCCGCCACCAATGTCCCAGTCCCTGGAGAGGTCTCACCTCTCACCGAGATGCACTCAGGGCCTATCAGGTGAGTCTCTTTTCACCAAAGCACTGTGAACCTTTCTTTCTGGTGATTTTAGGTTGCTTTCTGAAATGGGCGAGTTTGTGCATGGGCCCTTTAAGAGCCGGTTTTAATTTCTTCATGAACCAGCTTTTCTGGGGGTACTCCCCAATGTTTTAGTAGCAGGCAAAGTCATATATTATGCCACTCTTCTCAACTGTGCTGGGTCCACAAAATGCCCATAGCGGGGGCGCTCCCTGGCTCAGGGCCCTGCTCCTCCAGGGAGGGCTGCGCACCTGTGGGCTGCTCCCGGGCAGCCGTGCAGCTGGCGGCTTGTGAAGGCGGCGTTTTTTCTCTCCAGAAGGGAGTTTCTGCCTCTTCCACCTCAATTAGGATTGTCCTTTGTTGTAGGAGTTCCTCTTATCCAGTTTTCAGTTCTGTCTCAGGGGTAATTTTTCCACGAGTAGTTGTAAATTGGCTGTGTCGGCAGGAGGAGGTGAGTTCAGAGTCTGCTTACACCGCCATCTTGACTTCTCTACCTTAGTAATAATTATTATTCCTGAATTTAAGTTTTCTTTGCTATTTGACCATCATGACAATTATATTATGAATAAGACAATTCAACACAAGGCCTATTTTCTCGGTAGCATACGTGCTCACGATTCTCTTGTTCGCTGGATGCCAAAAATAATGAAACTTGGAGGCAGAGTCCAGGAGTGCCTGTGGGAAGGTGCAGTTACAGAACTGAAAATAAGTATTTGATTGACATTTTAAATTTTAATAGTCACTTGTTTTGGGTACTGGCCTCTTTTCATTAAGGTTTAGGCAAACCCAAGCGAAGTTTGGTTCTGTCACTTAGCTCTCCGCTTGGCCCTCTCAGGACGTCGTGTGCAACAGGCATAATCCCATAGAAGAGCATCAGAGGTCAGCTTGAGAAGAGAGAGTCTGCTGTGTTCTTATTTCTTTTTCCCTTTGAAAGCAACAAAACTGGACTCTTACCATGAGCTATGGCATACCACTGAGTGCTAGGACACATTATCTTTTTCATTTAATTTTCTCAAAACCCCTTTGTCTCAAATTACAGCTGAAGAAACTGAAGTTTTGAGAGATTAAGTAACTCGTCATGTTTACACTGCTAACCTTCTAATCCCAGTCTGTTGGGTTCCTAACCCCAAACTTTAAACCATCATACCCTTGTCTCTGATTAGAAACTAACGATTGGGGTAGCAGAGTCTCTGCTGTAAGTAGTAAGTTCAATTATCATCTCTGCAAAGTTGTGGATGCATTTAAAATGGAAATACTTTGATGAATAAAGCACTGGTAGTTTTTAGTTTCATCTCTACTTGCTTTGGAAAACACATTAATTCATGTGGTGCATACTCTAAATCATGCTGGGAAAGAATCAGTGAGGACAATTTTGGTATTTCTAGGGTAGGTTAACTGCCGTAACCCCCAAATCTCACCAGGTTAATAAAATGCATGTTTACTTTTTGCTCATGCGAAGTCCCAAGCAGATGTTCCTGTTGGATGGCTCTCCTGGGGGTCTCCCAAAGTGCCCCATGAAGACCCAGTTGGGTGCTCCTCCATCTCATCACTCTAAGGTTGTTCTGGCATCACCCAGCCAGCAGATGGGGCAAGAGAGCACACAGTGGCAGACATCGACTTTTGACCACGTTGGCCTGGAAGAGGTCTGAGCGTGCAGCCCCACCTAGACACAAGGTAGGCAGAGGGGTGGGGAACGTGGTCCTTGATGTGGCAGTTACTTCCCAGCAAATTTACACTGTGGAAAAGGAGCACAAATCGTTGCTGATCAGCTAATCTCTAGCACCAGAGAAGGACATGGTGTCCTAAAATCGCAAAGTGGGGACTGGATAGGATGAGAGAGAAAGAAAGCTGGGAAGAGGACGTCAGTGGGCCTGTGCCATGGGGCTGATATGAGCATCAACTGAGATAGTCCTTGTTCAGCAGTCAGCAAAGTGCCTGGCACATAGTAAACATTCAATATATGTTTATTATTATTATTATTATTATTAGACAGTAATTCAGTAATCAGGAGAATGGCATTATTTAGCTCAGAAACTGGGAAATTTAATTTGTTCAGTGGAGAGTGAGAAGCTGCAAACATTATTTTACACCATGAAAATGAAAAATAACTTAATTGAGAAAATGCTTCTTTTGTTTGCAAAGCTTCTAGATTGGGCTGGAACTGTAAAGCAAAAGAAAGAAGAATGGACTAGGAGCCATGGGAGTGAGGTTCTAGTCTGCAATGGCAGTAGCTTGGACTGTCACCTGCGGCAAACTTTGAGGGCTGAAATTTGGCATCCGCCCAACATAAGGCTTATGCTAGGTTGCTGGTTTCTCAACAGTGTTCCACTCACCCTCGAGCTGCTGTAACCATACTCCGACCATGTGGGGAACTGCAAACATTTTGAGGATGGAAAAGTGGAAAGAGAAGTAATCTGGATCTTTGATGATGTCATTGTGCTGCTGAATTAACCTACCTTGGAACTACTCTATTCCTATAATTTTTTTCCCATAATTTATTTTTATTTTTAAGAAAAACTAAATGGAGGAATGTTTAAAGCTAAATGAATGGATACTAAATTTCATCAAATGTATGCATCAAATGCATTACAATGTCATAAGTGTATATCTAAATGAATTCCCATAAAGAGAACACACCCATGTAACCACTCTATGTCGAGAAATAGAACATTACCAGCTTCCAGAAGCCCTCTTCATGCACTCTCACAACCACCATCCTCTTTTCTGCCTAAAATTATTCTATTCTGACTTCTAATGCCATAACTTAGTTTTCCCTGATTAGGAACTTTGTATAAATGGAACCATACAGTACGTATTTTTTGGAATATGATTTCTTTTGCTCAATATTGTGTTTGTGGTATTCACCCATATTGTTCTGTTGTATTTATATTTCATTTATTTTTGTTGATATAGCATGCCATTGGACGAATATACCACAATTTATCTATTCCAGTGTTGATGACATTTAGGTTATTTCAATTTTCTTAGTTATCACAAGTAATGCTGCCATGAACATTCTTATATATATTATTTGGTGTACATATGTGTGCATTTCTGTGTGATATACTCCTAGGAGTGGAACTGCCTGACCATTGGGTATTATAAGTTCAACTTTAGTGATTGTATGAATTTACACACTACCAGCAGTGGAAGTTCTTCTTGTATCACTTCTTTGTCAACATTTGGCATTGTCAGTCTTTTCATTTTAAATCTTCTGGTAGGTGTGTAGTGGAATCTTTATATCAATTTGGGGACAATTGACATTTCTTAGTACTGAGTCTTCCAATCCATGAATATTCCTCCATTTATTTAGGTAATCTTTAATTTTTCTTAATCATGTTCTATAGTTTTCTATATAGAAATCTTGGATATCTTTTGTTAAATTTATTCTTCAGTATTTGATATTTATTTATGCTATTGAAATAGTATCTTTAATAAGGTTTCATTTTCTATTTATTGCTGGTACATAGAAATACACATGATACTTGTATTTTAACCTGTCATCCAGCAAGCTTGCTGAACTCACTTATTAATTCTAAAAGTATACCTGTAGATTCGTTGGATTTTCTACAAGCATAATCATATTATCTGGGAATAATGACACCTTTATTTTTTCTAATCTTTCTTTCTTTTTCTTCCCTTATTATACTGTCTAGGGTGCACAGTATGATGCTGCATAGAATCGGTGATAGGGAGCATATAATACTCTACATTTCACTGTTATGTAAGATATTGTAAATACCATTTATGAGATTAAGGAGGTTTTCTATTTCTTGTTTTCTAAAAGTTTTCATCATGAATGGATGTTAAATTTCATCAAGTGCACTTTTTGATCAACTGAGATAGTGATACGAGTTTCCTCCTTTAGTTTGTAAGTGTAGTGAATTCCATTTATGAATTTTTGTATGTTAAATGAATCCTTCTGTCTGAGATAAACCAAACTTGTATAATATATTATCATTTTTATGTATTACTGGATTCATTTTGCTAATATATTGTTTTAGATTTTTGCATCGCTGTTTATGCATGAGATTGATTTGCCATTTTCCTTTCTTGTAGCATCTAGGTTTGGTATCAAGGTTATACTGGCCTCATAAAGCTCACAGGGAAGTTTTCTTTCTCTTTATATTTGGTAGAAAAGTTTGTGAGAGATTGGCATTATATCATACTTAAGATTTATGAAAGATTGGCATTATATCTTCCTTAAATGTGTGATAGAATTTGCTGGTGAAGAATTTTATGTGTGTGTCTGTGTGTGTGTAGGTATGTGCACATTTAGAATTGTTTATCTTTTATGTGAATTGAAACTTTACAAAATAAATCTCTTTATCTCTACTAATGCTTTTTGCCTTGAAGTATTCTTTGTTTACTGTATACCAGCTCTTTTTAGTTCACGTTTGCATCGTATGACTTATTCTATTCTTTGACTTTCAACCTTCCTGTGACCTTATATTTAAGGTGCGTCTCTTCTAAATAGTATATCATATTTTAAAAATCTAGTCTGAAGATCTTAGCCTTTAACTGGAACATTTGCTCTATTTACATTTAATGCATTTCCTGTGTAAGTCTGTCTGATAACTCCACTATGGGATCCCATCTGGACTGTTTCCATTTTCTGCTGGTTATTTTTGGTTGAGTGTTAGACATTGTGTATGAAAAATTACAAAGATAATTCAAAGCTCCTGATGACATTGTCTGCCTTCAGAGAACATTTATTTTTGCTCCTGGTAGTCTGTTTGGCTAGGGGCACTAAGAATCCCAAATCATCTTAATTCAATTAGGATTTGAGATAATTCAAGTCTGAGTTTAAGATCCTGCTCATCTATTTCTTTCTAGTTTATTCTTATTCCTAGAATGTAGCTCTTTCGGGTCCCAATCCAAAGCTGAGGAGGAGGTAGTTACCCAAGCCCTATCTTTGGCTGCCCCTAAAATCCAGTTTCCTTCAAGATCTGTGAGTCTTTGAAAGTTCTGCTCAGGTTTTATGCCTCTTAGTGGCCTCTTTCAGAATCACCAAGAGCTCTGGGGTAAAAGCTGTTCCACATGCAGGGTTCAGTTCTCTGGGTTTCCTTCTTCTCTCAGATCTTGGACCCATAACTCTCCCATGCCTTCAGGTATTGAAAAAATATGTGTTGTCCAGCTTTTCTTGTTCTTTGTGGGAGCATAGTTCTGAATTTTCTAGTCTAGCATAACACAAGTAGAACTCTTCCCACACATTTTATGTGAGATAACAAATCCCTTGTTGTTTAATCTATATCTCTTTGACTTGGTACTTGCTACCAAACACTTCCTAATAAATACAAGTGCCCTGTGAAGAAAGTATTGTCAGTCTAGTAAGTTTGGGAAGCACTATACATTCAATTTTCCACTTAAAGATTCACAATATACATTACATATTAAAAACTAATGAAATTTTACATTAAAGAAAGTTTGTTTAACCCTGTGCTTAAGAAAATTATGTGAATAAAGAATCCTTTTTTAAAAAAATCACCTATTAAATCCCATGGAGTTAATATTGTCTTCTGTTGACTTGCTACTTACTGGTTTTTCTTCAAGCATAAAAGCTGATTCTTCCTGGGGGAATTGACCTCCCACTTAGAGACTGAGCTCCATCTTAGTACTCATGGAATTATGTATGATTTTGTGTGAGTTTCGTTTGTTTGTTTACTTTTTTGTCTTTTTCATTTAGACTGTGTGCTCCTTGAAGGAGTTGGTGGGGAGTGCGCCTTATTTAGTGTGACTCCAGTGCCTAGCATTTTAATTTGACATTTAATATATCTTGATGAATAATGAGTAAGAATAGTTATAACACACAAGAGCTCTTTGGACTGATGAAGTACAAGAAATGTTTGAGGTCAATCCTAAAGAGAGGTTCTTAACCTGTGAATCCATGGGGGAGCTTCCCCCTGGTCTGTGACCCTCCTCAAATTGCAAGCAGAATTTCTTGCGAATAGGCTGTTTGGTCTGCAGGGCCCTTTCCCCTTCCACCTGACTCTTCTTCATTTCCTTCATCTGAATTTCTATAAACTGGAACCCTACCTCCACTCTCTAACCCCCTTATCCTGCTCCCACTTTTATCCTTTTCCAGGCACAGAACACACATATTCTTGTGGAGGCTGAGCTGCAGGCTGGGGCTGGAGTGCTCAGGGCCTCAGTCTCTGGGCAAATGACGCAGTGGGAAAAGTGGATCTGAGCAACCTAAGCCCAGGACTCCTGAGTTCACTGGGGATTTACCTAGGAGCCCCGGAACTGGACAGGAGCAGCAAGGGGGTGGCAAAAGTGTTCTTTATCTAACAATCATCAGAGAGTATTGCACCCATAAGGGGGCTCTTGGTAGCAAAATGTGTTTCACTCATGGGTAGCACAGTTCATCTTATTCTCAAGGAAAAGAAAGCCGTCCACACCAGGTTGGTAGAACACCTACCTAGTATTCATCATTTCTCCAGATAGGTTTTAGTAGGTAATGCCATCAACCTTCATCCTTCAAGGCTCCTTCATCCCAAAACAATGAACCCAAACAGACAACCTCTTTTCACCATCCCCACCTGCGGCAATTCATCTTGGCTACACATACTCACCCTGCTCTCATTCAATTGCTTTCCTTTCCTTCATCACCAAGATTTTTGGACAGAGCTATGCTGGAAAAATAAAACTGGAGTTCTGTTAATAAAGAAGAAAGGAAAAGTGAGTGTGGGCTTTGGCCCACAGGGTCTGCCGCACCACTGTCCACTTCTCAGCCACAGCAGTCTGCCTTCCACTGCACCTGCCACAGAAACTACTCTGTCAAAACCATCTGTGCCTTCTCTGTTGCATCTCGCTTGACCTTGTTGGAGGCATTGGTCTGTTGAGACTTCTCTCCTCCATGACAAGTCTTTCTCCCTTGGGTTCTGTGGGGCCAATTTTCTCCTCATTTTCCTCCCTTCTTTCTCCTGTTTTCTCCACACACACAGTAAATGTCAGTGTTCCTCAAGGTGCTGGCCCCAGGCCTCTGTTCCTTCTCTGGATACCTCTTCCAAGTCACCTCATCCAAGCCTTTGGCTTCAGGGGCCACCTCCTGCTGAAGACTCGATCCTTCCTTCATCTCTCTGCTTAGACCTAGGTCCAGTGGCCTTCTGGACATCCGCACGTAGATGGCTCACAGGTACCTCAGATTTAACATATACAAAGCAAGCTCCTCATCTTTTATGCTAAACTTGCAATTGCTTCTATAGTTCTTCTTTTGGCGAATGGAGCCATGATCTTCCCAACTGCCAGGGCAGGAAACCAGGATATTATTCCTTTTGCTCAGCCCCACATCCACTGTAGGAGATGCTGCTGTGCCCTCCTTTGTGGGGCTGGTGCACCATCTGTCAGCTACCGCAGAGGTTGGATGCGATCCCCACACTTCTACTCATTTCTGGAGTACTGCCCTTAGCTGAGGAGAGCTGCTGGACTGCAAGATGCCTAGGGGATTACAGTTCCTCACCCCTGGGTGGTCTGTAGCCAATACTGACTAATGTAGACAGTATGACAGCCCAGCCCTCTCATCCCTGGACGGGACAAACTCAGGTGCAATTTAACTCCAGATCTACCCTGGGAGCACTTTGAGGCCTGACTTACAGTGAAACCACCTCTCTACGGAGCTTCTTCTGCCTTCGCCTGCTTTTCTCACTCCCGCACAGGTTGCTCATGAGTGCACTCCCTCACTGCATCACTTTCATGAGAATCCCCATCTCAAGCTCTGCTTCCAAGGAGCCTGGCCAAGGCAGCCATCAGCTCTCAGATTCCATTTCCTTGTTTCTTACATCTGCCCCACCCATCATCCCTCTGCGGGTGTCTTAGTCCAGGCCACACTCGTTTCCACCCAGCCCAGTACTGCTGATAGTAATAGAATGTGAGCCACATACGGCCTTTAACATTTTCTAGCAGCCACATTAAAAAAGCCAAGATAGTCAGGTGATTTTAATTTTGGTAATATATTGTATTTAACTCACTATATCAAAATAGTATTTTAACATGTAATCAATATAAATTGATTAATGAGGTAATTCACACTCTTTTATTTACATTAAGTCTTTGAAATTCTAGTGTGTCTTTTATTCTAACAGCATATTGCAATTTGAATGCTAAATTTTCAAAGAAAATACTTAATCTTTATTTAGATTTCATAAAATCCAGTTGTAAAAAGATTCACATATTCAAGTTGTTCCAAACATACATCAGTCTTCCAATCACTGAATTGAGTATCAATTTAAAAAATTTAAATTAATTAAGATGAAATGAAATTAAGAGTTCCTCCTCATTGGGAGGAATCAGCAGATGAGAAGCGGGAGGAGAGAGAGGTCGGTGTTGATGCCCGCTCTCTCCCGGTTCTGCCCTTGGGTCTGACACTGGCAGTGCCGCCTCACAGCCCCTGCTGGGTTGAGCGCTTCTCTCTCTAGGATCTGACCACACCTCCTCCTGCCCCTGCAGGCCTAGGAGGGTCAGGGCTTCCTGCAGATGCTAGTTCTGTCTGCCTCCCCCTCTGTAAACAGTCCCTTCCTGTGTGTCTCTTCAGCTGAGCCATCTGAGTGGAGCTCCAGGCTCTGCTGGGATTTTGCCAGTACGTTAGACACATGGCAGTTTGCTTTCTCAACTCCCATAGTTGTTAATATTGCTCTTTTATTATATGCTGGGTTATATAATCATTAGTCTGGGCTTCTTTCTTTCAGCTTCTCTTCTTTTTTTTTTTTTTGAGGAAGATTGACCCTGAGCTAACATCTGTTGCCAATCTTCCTCTGTTTCTTTTTCCTCCCCAAAGCCCCAATACATAGTTGTACATCCTAGTTGTAGGTCCTTCTAGTTCTTCTATGTGGGACACTGCCTCTGCATGGCTTGACAAGCGGTGTGTAGGTCCGCGCCCAGGATCCCAACTGGCGAACCCCAGGCCACCGAAAAGCAATGCTCAAACTTAACTGCTACGCCACCGGGCTGGCCCCATCTTTTGCCTTCTCTTGATGGTAAACTCCCTGTGGCTGAAATGGGGCTCCCTCATCTCTGTGCCCCTCATGAAACCCAGCACTGAGCCATGTGGCAGCAGCCCTTACATTCGTGGATAACAGGGAAATATTGAAATAGTAGTTTAACTCATAGATGTCTGTGTTTCTTTAAAGATCGTCCATGTGGGGCCGGCCCTGTGGCTAGCAGTTAAGTGTGCGCGCTCCGCTACTGGTGGCCCGGGTTCGGATCCCAGGTGCGCACCAACGCACTGCTTCTCCGGCCATGCTGAGGCCGAGTCCCACATACAGCAACTAGAAGGATGTGCAACTATGACGTACAACTATCTACAAGGGCTTTGGGGAGAAAAAGGGAAAAAAAAAAGGAGGAGGAATGGCAATAGATGTTAGCTCAGAGCCGGTCTTCCTCAGCAAAAAGGGGAGGACTAGCACGGATGTTAGCTCAGGGCTGATCTTCCTCACAAAAAAAAAAAAAAAAAGTTCATCCATGAGACAAATACTCTGAAATTATTCCTAAGGTGAAGAGGTTTTAATATGAGGAAATATTTTCTAAATATTACTCCTTTCTTCTTCCCCTGGAAATAGCCTCCTTTTGATCTCTATTTTTTGAACACAGAAATTCATGTCAAGATGCTACATTATTTAACCTACCTATCCCAAGGTCCATAAAAGGCTCCTACACTTAATTGGAGAAGGGCATGCCATTTTAACTCTCATCCACAGGAATTAGAACCTATTTATACATGGAGATTGCTGCTGCTGCTTTCAGAGACACATAACATTCTATTTAAAAACAGAGTGTTCAGAATAATACACACTCGAAAAAAAATTGAAGGAGAAAAGGAAGGTCCTTTTAGAGTCCCAATTCATCCCCTTTAAATTACTCTTTATTAGAAATTTGTTTCTGCCTAAGGAACTTTGAGTTACAATTGTAGAATCCTAGTGCCACCACTTCCAAGCTGTGTGACCTTGGGCATATTACTTAATGATATTGAACCTCAGCTTCTACACCTATAAAATGGGGATAACACCTTCCTTATATATGTGAGAATAGACATACATTCTGTACCTGGCGTATAACATTTACTCAGTGCACAGTTATTCTCAAACTTGAGTGTCCATAAGACTAGGAGCTAATTAAAACCACAGAACCCCAGGCCACTTCCCCTAGAGGTTCTGATTCAGAGGTCTGAAGAATGCTCTGGAAGCTGTATTTGTAATAAACTCCTCAAGTAAATCCAGTTTGACATGTAAAAGCTTGGAAGTCGTCTCTCCCATCTTCACAACAAGAAAAAAGCTGAACAATACCAATTCATGATAAAAACTTTCAGAAAACTAGGAATAGAGGGCAACTTCCTCAACTTGATAAAGAACCTACAAACAACTTACAGCAGACATCATACATACTGGTGAGAAAATAGATGCTTTTCTGCCAAGACTGGGAACAAGACAAGGATACTCCTTCTCACCACTCTTAGTCAACATCATACTGGAAGTCCTAGCTAATGCAATAAGAAGAGAAAAGGATATATAAGGTATACAGATTGGGAAGGAAGAAATAAAGCTATCTTTGTTCACATATAAAATGATTGTCTGTGTAGAAAATCCCAAAGACTTGACAAAAATACTCCTGGAACTGATAAGCAATTATAGTAAGGTGATGTAAGGTTAATATACAAAAGTCAATTGCTTCCCTACATATCAGCAGTGAACAACTAGAATTTGGAATGAAAACCACAACATCATTTACATTAGCACCAAAAAAGTACAAATTTAACAAAATATGTATAGCTACTGGAATGGCTAAAATCCAAAATACTGACAACACCAAATGCTGACAAGGATATGTAGCATCGGGAACTCTCATTCATTGCTGGTGTGAATGCAAAATGGCACTTTAGATGACATCACTTTAGATGATGGTTTGGTGGTTTTTACAAAACTTAACATACTCTTACTATACAATTCAGCAATAACACTCTCTGGTATTTATTCAAATGAGCTGAAAACCTACATCCACATGAAAACCTGCACACAAATGTTTATAGCAGCTTTATTCATAGTTAACAAAATCTGGAAGCAACCAAGATGTCCTTCAATAGGTGAATGGATAAACAAAGTGCAGTATATCCTGATAACGGAATATTATTCAGTGATACAAAGAAATGAGCTATCAAGTCATGAAAAGACACGGAGGAAATTAAATCCATATTAGTGAAAGAAACCAATTTGAAGAGGCTATATAGGGTATGATTTCAACTACACGACATTCTGGAAAAGGCAAAACTATAGAGACAGTAAAAAGATCAGTGGTTGCCAGGGACTTGGGGGTGGGGGAATGATATATAGATGGAGCATGGGGCATTTTTAAGGCAGTGAAGCTCTCCTGTATGGCACTGCAGTGGAGGATACATGACATTTTACATTTGTCAAAACCCATAGGTGTACAACACCAACAGTTCGGTAGCGGTGGGGGCCCAATAAGCCCTCTGTGCCTCTAGTGAGTCCCTTTTAGGAGACATTGACCACTAATAAGTAAATAAGTATCTGCTAGTTTTAGAGGATGCACATCCATAGTTCTGTGGCTGCAAAGACGCCCTTGGATAAGCAAGGTGTTGATGCACAGGCTATCTGCAACTGTGGTCTGTGGGCTCGGGCCACACAGGCCTTGGGACTCCAACTGCAGTGGCAGGAACCTGTCTAGGTTCAGTCCCATAGTACTCAATAATGTCAGATTCTTTGGTCACAAATGATCAAGGGACAGGTGCTGTTAAAAAAAATATCTAAAATTCGTTAATTTGTCTTGGACATCTAGACAGTCAAAAAATGTCTGATGAGTAATTTGTAGAAACAATTTCCATTTGTACTTGGGATAGCAAGCTTGGTGACTGTCCCAGCCTGAGCTCTTCTAAAAGAAATAAACTGTCTCCAGTCTCTCCCATAAAAAGAACCCAAAGAAGCTATGTCTGGTACCACATTCCCCCACCTACCAAATCTCCACTCCCTCCATCAGCTTGGTATTTGGACCAAGGGTATCTCATTCATTTTCCAGCCAGCAGCCCTAACGGGACCTAAGGTGAATTGCTTAACTTTTCCTGAATTCCTGGCATTTGAATCCTTGTACTAAAATCTACAATTACCTGACATACTTCGAACAATTCCTTGCAACCAAAAGAGGCTTATTAAAGAGTATCTGTGACAAACGTTATGCCGCAGAGGCCCACAGTTGAGAGAGTAAATGGGAGCTGAAGTCAACACTCTGCTTCTCAAGCTGTGTGCCCTGGTGGGGCCCTTCCTGAAGGGAGGGGTGGCTTTTTCTGATTTGCACAAAGGCACTGTCTAATCACTAAGCTATGTGTCAGTGGGGCTGTCTGTGCAGTAGGGAACCTTTTTCCTAATTTGCACCTAGCCATCATATAGACTAGCTCTGATTTAGTGACATACTCAGGGATGGGAAATTTGATCTGGTATCTTCTTCAATATATTCCAAAATTTTGATTCAGTGTATCTTTTTATTAGACTGCACTATCTTTTCAGCTTTTGTTTGAAAATACTGGGCTATGAAGATGCTAGCTCAAAGAAGGTTCCTTTCCTCAAGTTCTTTAATGAGATGAAGGAAAAAGAAACCCATTGTTAGAAGCTGTAATGGTTAGCAATCTGTGTACTGAAAATGACCAGCACAGATCCTGTTAATGGAATTGGACCTATGAGTGCCATGAGCCGTGCTGGACAGTGCACTCAGAAAGTTCTTCCTCTGGAGTGGTGGTGTATTTCAGAGACTCCAGGAGATTCCAGAAGTTGGAGCAGCTTTCTGGGACTCTTAATGGCCAGTGCCACAGATGTCTGCAAAGATGCTGTTCTTCTAGTTTTGTAGGTGGGCAGGCACTTTGATGCACGGAACAAAACCAGCAATCTGTGACTGCTGTGGGTGCTGACTGAGGCGGTGGGAATCAGCTCTTCCCCAGGGCCTTTGCATGGTCTTTTGTGCTTCTGAGTAGCAGTCTCCTTGTGAATGAGTGCCTTTGCTCTTTCATAGCATAGTTACGCACAGTCTCCACAGTAAAATCCCGCTCATTTTGAAGAACACTGGAGCATCAGCAACTTGGGAAAAGAGCTGTGCCATTTAAGATGAATTCCACTGCGAGTAAAAGGAACCCTGGCTCAGGTTACCTTAAGAATAAGAAACTATCTCCTATACCGAGTGGTCCAGTGGTAAAGTGGGCCTCAGAGTTGGTTGATTCAAAGGCTAAACAAATTCCCAGATTATTTCCATCTTTCTGCTCTGCCACAGGTAACGATGGCCCCATCTTCCTGCTGGCAAGAAGATGCTTCACCAGCCCCAGAGTTTCATGCGCACTGACACCTCCCAAAGGAGGAGGAGCACTGTCTTTTTTTGTAGTTCTCTTAGAAGCCCTTCAGCAGATTCCCCTCCTATTTTATTGACTAGAATTAGCAAAACCATTAGGCCTACTCTTGGAACTGGGTATCGGGGGGCGCGGCAGTCAGCTTCCTCTGAGGTATGTGGTGGGCAGTGGGGGTGGGTGATGGATCCCTGAGCATAATCCACAATCTGTAGGGAAGAAAGATGGGAGAAACCTACAAAAATCCCTAAAAGGGCAAGTTGAGATGCTGCTATGGAAGATTCTTATCCCAAAGCTAATGGATCAGTGGATTTGATTTCCATCTTGTTCCCCAGCCTTTATGAACACTATTGGAAAGGCTGGACAAGACAGTGCCTGTGAGGCCTTAGGATCTCCTGGTGTCACACACTCAGTGCCATTAGAACAGCCCCTGAGCTTCACTTAGAATGGAACCTGCTCTTAACATCCTTACATCTGCAGGCATATTTCAAGAATTTAGGCTTCAGAGTTAGAACAGGGACTATTAGATCTGAATAATCTATATTTTGTGGGCATGTGCATTTCGTTTGTTCTGCGGACACTCTTAGCAAGAACTCATTGCTTTAATGTGTACATTATTTGTAATAGGAGTTGTCCTTTAATTTAGGAAATGTGGCAATGTATCATCTCTTATTGGGACTTTTTCTTGGGTCTTTATGTATGGTTAAACTCGGTCCAGCCAAGAGGTTTATTTGGTGGGCATCGATATGAACTTTATGTTTTTGGCGATTTGTTGGTGTGGTCTCTCAAAATCCCCAAATTGCCATGTAATGGCAGAAACTGCAGTATCTAATTCCGTTTGTGAAATTTAACTCCCAGAACAATCACAGGCTACTGAAAATTGCAGCTTCAATAATTCCCAAAGTTCTAGTCTTACGTGAAGCTGTGATGAATAATAATTTTATTATGGAAAATTAGACCTCAAAATTGCCAGGACTGCAGTATGCCTTTGTTCAGTTCCCTCTATTTTAGAGAGAATAAAAAGGCTCTCAGCATAGCATTTCTAGAGCTGTCCTCCCTAATGTTTTCAGGTTTAGTCTGATTATTGGAGTTAGTGGAGTTTCTTGGGGCCGCTGAGGTAGTGCCATCTGTGATCAGGAGAGGGCAGCAAAGAGCCATCTGAGTCAGGCCTCTGTGGGCTGGGTCCTTGCAGGAATCAATTAAGGCAAAATCAGAACCCAGAGGAAAACCCCAGCCTGAGTTGATACCAGCCTAAACTGAAGAAGATCTGGAGTTGAAGTAGGGTGCAATGCATGTGTATCGCAACAAAATTGGGGTTAAATGGTGCTAGAATCCAGGTGGAATAATTGTGTCAGCAGAGGCTCATATTTCCAGAAAAAAACGGGAGTGAGCAAAGCAACAGCTGGCAAATTTAAGTGAGATAGGGGTCAGGCCAGAGGGATTAGGGTGGGTCAGAGAGTTATAAAAGGTTAATTATATTGATGATTTGCCAAGAGATGCAGCTTTTTTATTTTAAAAATAACATTTATAGTTTATAATTCCAAATACAAAATACAATCATTGTAGAAAATCTAGAAACTAGAGAAAAGCACACAGAAGAAGATAAAACTCATCTGGAATTGTACCACCCTGAGTACAGTTTTGGTACATATTCCAACAGTCATATCTGTCTATTTATCAATCAGTAAATCATCTATTTGCCCAAATGAAACTGGGATCATACATTTAACCATATGCCATCAATATTTCTCCTTGCCGTTAACACATTTTTCTAAAAAACTGTCTGCAGAGCATGCCATCATATGGATGTGTCATGAAGCATTTAGTATGCACTGTCCAGTCTTCAGGGGCTGGAGGTCATCCTGGAACTTTGCATTGAGGGATGTCAAACTTTATTATGCTCCAGATCAGGCATTATAAGATTAAAAAATTCAAAGGAAAAAACAAATCATCTCTGAGCCCAGTACCCCAATCTATTTTCATTTTCCTTTATTTCCCACTAGTCTTCATCCAAATGCATACATATTTTAACATGATTACAATCATAATGTACATTTGCATTTTATATCATAAACATTTTTAAGCTGATGATTTTTATGACTTTTAATGATTGGGCAATAGTCCTTTCAGTAGACGTACAATGATTCGATTAGTCGTTATCCTATTGTTGCTTTTTTTTTGCTATCACGAATAATTCCGCAATGAAGATCTTTATGATTATAGCTTTATCCTTCTTCTTTTTTCCTTTTTTTTGCCCTTTTAAGGGTTTTTATTTTTTTATTTTTTAAAATTTTTTGTTTATTGCAATAACATTGGTTTATAACATTGTATAAATTTCAGGTGTACATCATTATACTTCTATTTCTGCATAGATTACATCATGTTCACCACCCAAATACTAATTACAACCCATCACCACACACATGTGCCAAATTATCCCTTTCATCCTCCTCCCTCCCCACTTCCCCTCTGGTAACCACAAATCCAGTCTCTGTCTTTATGTGTTTGTTTATTGTTGTTATTATCTACTGCTTAATGAAGGAAATCATACGGTATTTGACTTTCTGTCTGTGACTTATTTCACTTTGCGTAATACCCTCAATGTCCATCCATGTTGTCACAAATGGCTGGATTTCATCGTTTCTTATGGCTGAGTAGTATTCCATTGTGTATATATACCACATCTTCTTTATCCATTCGTCCCTTAATGGGCACTTAGGTTGCTTCCAAGTCTTGGCTATTGTGAATAACGCTGCAATGAACACAGGGGTGCATGTATCTTTATGCATTGGTGTTTTCAAGTTGTTTGGATAAATACCCAGCAGTGGAATAGCTGGATCATATGGTAGTTCTATCCTTGATTTTTTGAGGAATCTCCATACTGTTTTCCATAGTGGCTGCACCAGTTTGCACTCCCACCAGCAGTGTATGAGAGTTCCCTTCTCTCCACATCCTCTCCAACACATGTTGTTTCCTGTCTTGTTAATTACAGCCATTTTGACGGGCATGAGGTGATATCTCATTGTAGTTTTGATTTGCATTTCCCTGAGAGTTAATGATTTTGAACATCTTTTCATGTGCCTGTTGGCCATCTGTATATCTTCTTTGGAGAAATGTCTGTTCAGGTCTTTTGCCCATTTTTTAATTGGGTTGGTAGTTTTTTTGTTGTTGAGAGGCATGAGTTCTTTGTATATTTTGAAGATTAAGCCCTTATCAGATATATGGTTTGCAAATATCTTCTCCCAATCGTTAGGTTGTCTTTTCGTTTTGTTGATGGTTTCCTTTGCTGTGCAGAAGCTTTTTAGTTTGTTGTAGTCCCATTTGTTTATTTTTCCTATTGTTTCTCTTGCCCCATCAGACATGGTGCTTGAAAATATGTTGCTAAGACCGATGTCGAAGAGCGTACTGCCTATGTTTTCTTCTAGAAGTTTCATAGTTTCAGGTCTTACATTCAAGTCTTTAATCCATTTTGAGTTAATTTTTGTGTATAGTGTAAGGTAAGGGTCTACTTTCATTTTTTTTGCATGTGGCTATCCAGTTTTCCCAACACCATTTGTTGAAGAGACTTTCTTTTCTCCATTGTATGTTCTTGGCTATCTTTGTCAAAGATTAGCTATCCATAGATGTGTGGGTTTATTTCTGGGCTTTCGATTCTATTCCATTGATCTGTGTGTCTGTTTTGTGCCAGTACCATGCTGTTTTGGTTACTATAGCTTTGTAGTATATTTTGAAATCAGGGAGTGTGATACTTCCAGCTTTGTTCTTTTTTCTCAGGATTCCTTTACTTATTCGGGGTCTTTTCTTGTTCCAAATAAATTTTAGGATTCTTTGTTCTATTTCTGTGAAAAATGTTGTTGGAACTTTAATAGGGATTGCATTGAATCTATAATGGCTTTAGGAAGTATGGACATCTTAACTATGTTAATTCTTCCAATCCAAGTAGCTTTATCCTTCATTTGGACTATATCCTTGGGTAAGTCTTGCAAGGGGGCAGTAGGGTCTGCTCAAATTCTAGCAGTAATGTATTTCCTTAGTTTCTGAGAGTGGATTTGCATTGATTTTGTTATTCAGTATTTTTTTAATTGAATTTCATTTTTATTACTAGAAATATGTTGAATTAGATAGACTCACAATTTAGAAAAGAAACAAGTAGATTTTAAGTTAGACAGTGCTTGATTGTTATAGAGGTATTTTTGAGTAGGTGCTCCTTTTCTTCCATATCTGATTCCGTATGCAACTGTGGAAACTTAAGAGGACTAAGAAGCATTCATAAAAAACTAACTAACTAATAACATACTTGGCAAGGCCTTTTCACATTAGTGGATTTTCCTGGCTGTGTAAGTTTTTAAAGACGAGGACGCATTTTACGTGTGTATTAGATTACGTGAGGTAATAAGGAAATCGAGAAGTAAATGGAAGGACTACGAAAACTCTTCCTTAGTTTCATATATCTCTACTTGAACTAATTTAGATTCAGTACAGTATTTAGTAAAGGATGCATGATGGCATGGGTCCAAGAGCTAAGATCCTAACAAATCTTTTCCCAATAAGGATTCCAACAAAAACGGAAGGTGTGATCCACAGAATGGATCCCAAACGCTTTAGACTCATTGCCGTTGCTCACGTTATCTCTTACAATAGCAATTGTAAGAGAGCTCGTGACTAAAACTCGTCAAATTAATAAGCATAGTTTCTAGAAAATATATAAAATAAATAAAAACAAACACCAAGAGGTAAAATCTTAATAACACCTTGCTGTGGGAACTGAGGAAATACAGTCTCAGCATCCCTCCAAATAATTATATCTCACTTTTATTAGCAAATATTCAATAAATATTTATTGTGGTTGACATTACACTGTAGACTTTTACTTACCCATCATGGATATTTATAAGAAATACGTCCTAACTGACTGATTTTTCTCTCTCTCAACACTTACCTCCACATTCCCATACTGGGAGGGAGGAAAATTGGATGTTACATTCTGTTTAATTTGTCTTATATTTATTCCTCAAATCATTGGTTTCTTGGAAGTTAAACATTTTTAATTTTTTACATTTATAATTTTTATAATATATATAATTTTTATATATTATATATAATTATAATTATATATAATATATAAAAACATTTATAATTTTTAAACATTATAATTCTTTTAACTGTTCTGTTAAATTTCCTCTTGAAATAAACAGGTTATAAATACTCACTCTTGCCACATGCACTGCATCTTCAATGTGTGGCTTTCAAAGGTCCAAACCTCTCTCTCCTTTGCAGATGCCAGTGGTCAAAGGTGTCGACGAAACACTTTCTGGTCACTGCCTGCTGCATATGTTCTTTTCTGAGTGCTGCACACTCCCCATAGTCCTAGTGGAAGGAGTGGGTCCCTGTGCCAAACTTTTATCAGGGGAAAACTCTACCCTGCCAAGGCTGATTGGCCCATGCCTGGATCAATGATCTGTTATGTGCTGGACCAATCAGATGAGCTCCTAAGAACAGAGACTAGCTGCGATAGTATGGATAATTGCTCAGAAAGTGTTTACTCCATTTCTTTCTCCCCATTGTAGGTGGAGCACTTCCATGCCCCTGATGTTCGGTGTGGCCAAGCGACTTGCTTTGGTGAATGGAATGTTAGGAGATGGATCACAGTCACAGGCCTCAAGTATGTTTGCATGGATTGACTTGTCTCTTGTGCTCTGGTGGTCCGGTAGGAGACTATGCCCCAGGTCACCACTCTCCCTTCATCTTAAACCCCAAAATGAGGTAGGGAGATGCCCCTGGTAGCCAATGGAGCAAGGCCTGAGTGGAGCTGAGACAACCTCCCGTCTGGAGTCTTGGAGCCTAACATCTAGCACAGCCTAGCTGGGTTGCAGTTAAAATGAGCGTTAGGTTATTTTTGTTTTAAGCCTCTGTATTTTAGCATGGTTTATCATGCAACATTATTGAGGCAATAACTGACTCATAAACTAGGAGTTATTTGATTGTGCTGCTTCGAGATGGTAGGTCATTCAGGCTCCAGCTTGGGTGGCCAATTTGGGGCCCTGTGACCTAGTGAACAAGCAGAGAGAACTGCAGATATCTCTTGCTCCTTTCTTCACCAGAGTTTCTTGGGGACTGATTTTTAAGTGATCCAGAAGGAGGGAACTGGCTCTTAGTCAAATGAGTGGCTTGTCTTTTTTCCCAATGTCCTTCGACATTATTTTTTTGCAGACTACAATTTTGTAACAAGGAGGACCAATATCTTGAGTAAATTGTGTTGATAAGTGTAAGGAAGGACTGTGTAGTGACAGAATGAAAAGTGGTACTGGATATAAGTGTTCATAATAAATTCAAATTGGTATTCTTACAACATAGTCACAATGTAAAATGAGAATGAAGTGAAAGCTATTCAACTTGAAATCTATTAAGGTTGTTAAATGCTCAGAGACTTTTGTGAAAAATGCAGTGTGTCCCTGACTGCAGATGTAGAGATGGACTTTCTGGAAGTTCATGAAAACGGGAAGAGTCTACATTGACCAGTGGGCCTGTTGGTTAGCTGAAAGCACCGTCAATGAGCTAGATGGAATCTTAAAGTCTTCTTGCTGTAAGGACAAGATTTTTCTCCTTGAAATAGTTTGTATCACTCTTCTGGTGAACCACTCAGTGTATTTATTCTTTTTATGAAATGTTAAAACAGCAAAATCTATGTGTTCATATGTAAGAATTCAGATGTTCTTTGAGGTTGTGAAACAGTAGGATAATCAAGACAAAAGAGAGTGTGCAGTAGAATTTTAGGGACTGTAGGATCCTTTTAGCTGCAAATGTAAGAAAGCCAGATCAAACTTGTCTAAATGATGAAGGGAGTATACTAGCTCATGTAACTGAAAAGTCCAGAAAAGGTCAATCTTGAAGAAGGGCTGGACCTGGTGTGCCAACATCAATCAGATCCTGTTTTGGTTCCCGCTACTAGGCTCCATTTTCACAGTGCTGGTGCATCCTAAGGCTGGCTGTCCTTGGGGTGAAAGTTAGTAGTAGGTAACAACTAGGGCTACATGGTTCACAGGGCTCTAAATCACACTTAGTAGGGGAAAGAGAGCACACATTTTGAGGCAGCTATCACCAAAGAAAAATAAAATTTCTTCCCAGAAGTCCCTGAGAAATGTCTGCTTTCATCTCATTTGCCTGAATTTGATCACGCGCTCACCCTCGAACTAATCCTCGTGACTAATGGACTAGGAAGTGCTGGTTGATTAAGGCCACACTGGGTCCACCTGAATGGGAAGAGGAAAGGGAACTGTCAGGCCAGTGCTGGTCACCGGGGCCACCACGGTGAGTCCTGCGCTCAGGAAGTCCACAGTCCGCTGGGGGAGGTGTCAGACAGACAGACAGATAGTTACAATACAGTGAGATCAGAAGGGGGCAGCCACTGATGTTCTCCCAAAGATTCCCCACGGGAGGTCCTGGCCTAGATCTAAAATAATGAATAGGAGTTTAGTGGACAAGAGAGAAGGAGAGAAGGAAAGAATTTGGGGTAGAGAAACATCATGTTATAAAAAAGCAGTTTTACTGGAAAGCCTGAAGTAACAACCAGTATAGAAGAACCTTCTTAAGTAAAAATTGGCAAGATAACCATAAGAATTATAAGGAAAGACGTAAAAACTGGCAAAGAAACCTTCCTCCCCAGATCTTGTGGCTAACTTCCCAAGATTATTGGAATGTTGGGCTAAGAAATCTCAGAGCACCCTCCAGTGAGTGATATAATGCCCTTCAAAATGAACACAGTGAGTTCAGCTCGCTTATTAGGATTTATACGCTTCTGGACGGAAAGGACTGTCTCTATTCAGTTTTTTCTCTAAGATTCTTAGCTTTATACTAAGTACCAAAGATGCTTTCTGAATCCTGCCCAAAGACGAGAGGTGTGTGAGATTTTAAAAATAAACCTCCCCAAGGACTTACAGAATCTTGACTTACGTAGCTGGACATGGGTGGTACTACAGAGACCAGGTCGTTTGGTGGTAAAAACAAAACAAAACAAACTTGGAAACATTAAAAACAAACAAACAAACAAATTTTTAAAGCCCAGAAAACCCCACACCAAACCCTCAAGCTCCAAGTCCTCCTTTTCTTCCCGGAGGCAGGAACACATCAGTGTTGGTGTGGGGACAGATGTCGGACTGTCCGGTGTCTATGACCTATTTGTTCAGGGCCATTTTTGGTTTTCAGTCTTGATATTCAGGAGTGTCGGGGAGGACTACTCTATAATTTTGCTGCTACTGCACAGTATGGTCTGAGAACGAATCAGCCAGATCACTGGGTACCAGGTGGCTAAAGAAAGTCAGCCCAGGATCTATTTGTCTCATTGTGGGGCACTGCCATCAACTTACAATCTTCTTCACTCTTGAGCTCTCTGATTCCATCTCCTCGCCATGGCTGCATTGATCTTCTGCCTAAAACTTCTCAAGTCTTCCCATTGCTCTTAGAATGAGGTCCGAAACCTTCACCACAATCTACAAAGCATTGCATGATCTGGCCCTGCCCCCTCCCTGACACCTCAGGCTGCAGGAAGCTTCAGTGCCCTGGCATTCTTTCCTTCCCTCAAAGAAACCAGTCCTCCGATCTCAGCTCCCCTGCTGGAGTGCTCTCCCCCTGCTCCCACCTCTCGTTACCTGCTGCTGGCTCCCGGTCCTCAGCTTCCCTCCTCGTGCTTCCTCTGACTGGCCTCTCTGCTTGCTTGACTCTCACCCGGTTGCTCAGTCCTCATTCTGCTCTTCTCCAGCCAGCCTCCAGTGTCCTGTAGCACCCCGAGTCTCCTCCTTTATGGCAATGTGACCCAGTCACAAGATTTAATACATTAGACTCTGTATGAAGCATAGACATTGATTAGATGCCTGGATTCAGATCCTGGTTTCATCACCAGTTGAGAAGTCACATGACTACTTTGAC
This sequence comes from Diceros bicornis minor, assembly GCF_020826845.1. Taxonomy (NCBI): domain Eukaryota; kingdom Metazoa; phylum Chordata; class Mammalia; order Perissodactyla; family Rhinocerotidae; genus Diceros; species Diceros bicornis. The sequence continues at coordinate 9,724,228 of NC_080755.1, read as the reverse complement.
CCTCAGTTTCCTCATCCATAAGTTGGGGCTATGAATATTGACTTTATAGAATTGCTGGAAGAATTCGCTGAGAATCTGAACATGTAGACTACAGTATCAGGCACTGTAGGCTGTCAATAAATGTTCCTAGGAAACTTGGTGCATATTTAAGACTCCACTGTCTAATGTTCATATGTGTACATGGGCACGTGTGTATATATAAACGTGGGCTTTGGAGCGACATCTAGGTTCAACAGCTGGTGCCACTGCTTATTAACCAAGTGATGTGAGAAAATCCATTCAGCTTCTCTGAGCCTCAAAGTCCACATCTACGAAGATGGCAATAACATTAATACCTCCCAGGGTTGCTATGAGGATCAAATGAGTTCATATATGAAAATGTTTTATAAACCTTGGAGTTAAAAAAATTGTAATCTAACTTTTTGTAATTGTGTGTTGTTCTCTCAGTGTTTCATCCAGGTAATCTTTGCCTCTGCAGCAAGACTCAAAGTCCCCTTGGCTGGACCCATGATGACGTTTAACACTGGCCTCAGCACAGAGATGACATCCAATAAGAATATGCTGAAAATCAAACCCACAATGAGATACCACCTCACATCTGTTAAAATGGCTATTATCAAAAAGACAAGCAATAACAAGTGTTGGTGAGGATGTGGAGAAAAGGGAACACTTGTGCACCGTTGGTGGGAATGTAAATTGGTGCAGCCACTATGAAAAGAGATGGAAGCTCCTCAATAAATTAAAAATAGAACTACCATATGATCCAGCAATCTCACTTCTGGGTGTATATCCAAAGGAAATGAAATCAGGATCTCATAGAGATATCTGTACCCCTGTGTTCGTTGCAGCATTATTGACAATTGCCCAGATATGAATAAACAAAATGTGATACACATACGCACACACACACACACACACACAGAGGAATATTATTCAACGATACAAAAGAAGGAAATCCTGCCTTTTACAATAACATGGATGGACCCTGAGGGCATTATGCTAAGTGAAATAAGTCAGAAAGACAAAGACAAATGCTATATGATTTCACTTATATGTGGAAGCTAAACAAGCTGAACTCATAGAAACAGAGACTAGAAGAGCGGTTGCCAGGGGCTTGGGTGGGGGAGATAGAGGTATATTGGTCAAAGAGTACAAACTTCTAGGTGTAAGACTAGTAAGTTCTGGGGATCTAATGTACAGCATGGTGACTATAATTAACAATACTGTATTATATACTTGAAAGTTGTTAAGAGAGTAGATCTCAAATGTTATCACCACAAAACAATGGTAATCAAGTGAGGGGATGGAGGTGTTAACTAACCTTATTGTGGTAATCATTTTGCAGTGTATCAAATTATCATGTTGTGCATCTTAAACTTACATATGTTATATGTGAACAAAGTTTCAATAAGACTGGAAAAAGAAAAAAGAATTTATTGATGTTGTGAGCAATGGACATGGAGATGTGCCATCCAGACCTTTCAAGGAAGACTTGCTGCCCTGCTTTAGGGGGTGGTCAGCAGCCCCCTCCAGCTGTCAGCTCCCTCTGGTCGGCCTTGGGTGAATCCTGCCAGACCTCATGCCTTCCCAGGGTGAGCTTGCTTCTGGTGACTGAGCCAGGCAGAGTATAAAGGCTGACATGGGACAACTTGTTGACATGGGACAACTGACAGGCTATTTTTACCTCTCAAAGCTCCGGGTAGGGCAGGCTGAGTCTGTTGGACCCCGTAGCTGCTCTGCCTCTCCCTCCTCCTGCCTTCCACAGGCACTGATCCCCAGGGTGTTTCCTAATGGCACCGTGCATGGTAAACTCCTCTCAGAGTGTGCATCGCAGAGAACCCAACTTGTGACATACGGGTCCAATAGATTTCACCCCTGGAAGCCTTCATGGACATGACTGCACGTGATTTGTCTGTGCATTTGAATTTAGGATTATCCCTGTTGTCATTGCTTAAGCAACAAAACAAAAGAAAACACGTGGTTTCTGTCATGGCTACTCTGCCCTTTCACTGAGAAGGGAGTACCCATCATGTGGAATCAGTGGCTCATGGAATGCCATGTTGTGAGGTGTGTTAAGCATCATTATTAGGATGCTATGTAGGAGGCGGTTGGTTTCTAATGGCAGGGACAGTTGAAGAGCTTAGTCTATATTCTCTTAGCTCTATTGACCTTGATGGAATTATTTTCCTGCAAGAAAGAGGTAATTCCAACCCCGCATAAGCTGGTTTCAGAATAGAAAAATAATTGAGATCTTTCTTCAATTTATTTAACAAAGCCAGGGTAACCTAAATACCAAAATCTGATAAACACCGTATGAAGACAAGAAAAGTGTAAAGCAAATCTAGCAGCATTTTTAATTTTTTAATTTTTTTAATTTTTATTTTTTTTAAATTTTTTGTTTATATCTAGCAGCATTTTAAAAGAATAAGCCTGATGACCACCAGGGTTCCTTGGAGAGGCAGCGTTGTGTCCGGAAAGGGCTTGGGCTCTGAGTAAGGCTGCCAGGGTTCAAACTCCAACTGTGCTTCTTTCCAGTGTTAGGACCTTGGGTTTGCTGTGTCACCTGTGTAAGCACTGGTTTCCTCTGTGAAATGGGACTGATGATGGGACCCACTTCCTAGGGCTTCTGTCAAGTTTAAGAAGGTGAGTCTTGTAGAGCACTCACAGTAGTATCTGCAAATGGGGCCTGGAGACACGTGCCATTTGACCAGCATCAAAGGCAGCCGTGCCATGTAGTCCAGACAATTACCTTTAATAGAAGTCTTTACTTTTACCACTTTATTGGGAAACCAGGATCTTTTGTAGAGCCTTCTCTGATTTGGAACATGAGGAACAAATAGGAAATGCTGGACTCTTCTTACGTTTTGTCAGCTTTTCCCTTTGGGTATACATAACACTATTCTCAACCTAAGAAATCTCTTCACAGAATTCCATCCTGTGGCTCTCAGCATGGCATTAGCACGCCGGTGGCACCGGGCCACCCAGTCTGTGGCCTCATGTGCTCATACTAGTTGGAAAGGTTGTCTGAATATGTGTGAAGCACCATCCCGTCTCTAACAGTAAAGCATCGCGTTTCTGCTCAGGGCTTGTCGCAGAAGTCACTGGTGCATCTCTCTCGTGTTGTTCAATAGAGATCTCTCTGAGGCTGCAGGTCACTGTTTTAAGTATCAGAGAAAGGGAAGGCCCAGGAACTATTGCCCAAAGCCAGGATATTTGGCCAGAGGGAAGTCTCTTGTCTCTTTATGTTCATAGTGTTAGACCTGGCATGGCAGACCCAGCCATGGGCTTAATTTAATCAGAGCGTAAGAGGAAGAGAAAGGAAGCAAAGTCAAAAAGAACAATCAGCTAAAAAAACATTTGAACTCACTTTTGGGGAAGGATATTCCACAAAGAGGAGAAGAATGTCGTTCTATGCAGGTGTCGCCCTGAGCTCCAAAGGTTGACAGACAGAGCAGCGTCCCCTTGGGAGCGAGAGGGTCATGCTCTATGGCTCTGACCGCTATGTGGTACCTCAGGCCTGCTGCCGGGAAAAGAGCAAGTCATTGCGGGATGGGGAAGTGGGGGGGCTGGGGATGAGGGGGCGACAGACTCCGGGTGAGGGGGGCGGCGACAGGGAGGCGGGTCTGTAGGCTGCATAAAGACAAGGGAGCGGCCACAGAGGCTCAAGCCGCCTTTGCCTCAGTTCAGAGGAGTCCCCCGTCCAGAGGTGATGGCATTGAGCTCCCTGCAGCTGTCATAGCTGTGGATGCCAGGTGCCCAGGCTGAGCCAGTGTCCCAGGCCAGGGGCCCAAGGGCTGCTGTGCAAGAGAAGAGGTGTGAAGGAAAGCACTGGTAAATAGCCACACTTTCTATTTACTTAAAATTGCTTTGAAAGGAACGCAAAATCTGACCTAATCTACTTTTGGAAGAGAGCTAGTTGAATATTTAAACAGCTTGATATGATGTTTAATATAATAATGTAATTCGTTGCTATGTTTCATATAGAACTAGACCTAATTAACAGATGATTACAGTTCAATAAATACTTATTATTGATGATGAGAATGGTGACAGAAATTTTAACTCTGTCTCAAGATGTGCTCTGAGTTTGGAGAGCAAAGGATTTTTGACCATAAATCACGGGAGAGAAATTGGGCAACAAAGGAGTGACTATCTTGCTCTAGTATTTGGTAAATTTAAATCCCTTGTTTCTTCATGGTATGCTTATGTGGAACTTATAAAACTGTCTATTAATCAGACTTTATGGAATTTCAAATGCGGAATTCAGGAAAAATACTTATTGAGGGAAAAACAGTATCCTGTGTGCCTCAATTTTAATGTGAATGTGCAGCCTAAATTTATGAATTGAAGACAATAACTTTTTATATGTCATTATGCTCAAGCTAACAGATCACCTTGGTTACAATCTTAGTTACAACATAGAGACTGAATTGTAGTGGACTTTAGAAGTGTGAGGACAAATGTTAAGAAGGCACCTGTCTGTCTCTCTTAAAAGAATGTGGGCCTGGATATCTTTCAGAAATCTGAGCTCACTTGAGGAAAACGCAGTGCAGTAGCCTTAGGAATGTGAAAATCAGGAGACTGGGAGAGATTTTGTAGGTTGTGAGTTGGGGACACTTTTGAGAATGAAGTTGGGCACCAGGACAACAAGGACAAAAAGCAAAATTGTGGGCACACTGAGATGTGTGATCAATCCACTAAGAGGTACATAAAAGAATGGACCTCAAAGGAAGGAGGACAGAGGAGGCTGGTGGCAATTCTAAGCCTGCCTGTGGGAGAGACACTATTCCAGGGATCAGGGATACAAGGCAGCCTGGGGCATGCCGACTTTACCCCATGCGTTGAGTCCATTCATCCCCATTCTTAGGCTTTGCTTGCTTTTAGCACACTGCTGTACTTCTTTGGTAGAGTCTTAACCTCCCTGGGTCATGAATTAACACCTGTGTTACAGCAAATTTGCTGCCAGAAGAGGAGCAATGAATACTTCATTTCATCTGCATTTCTTGGATCTCAACCTGAATGCCACAAAGGGCAACCTTTCGGAATCAAATGTCAAGGACAAGTTTTTGCTGTGTGAAGAGATGGGCATCGCTATGGAGGTGCTTCTGACTCTGGGTCTCATCAGCCTCCTAGAGAACATCTTGGTCATAGGCACCATAGTGAAGAACAAGAACTTGCACTCTCCCATGTATTTCTTTGTGTGCAGTTTAGCAGTAGCTGACATGCTGGGGTGAGCGTGTCCAACGCCTGGGAGACCATCACCATATGCTTAATAAATAATAAGCACCTGGTGATAGCAGATACCTTTGTGCGTCACATTGACAACTTGTTCGACTCTATGATCTGCATTTCCGTGGTGGCCTCCATGTGCAGTTTGCTGGCCATTGCAGTGGATAGGTACTTCACCATCTTCTATGCCCTGCGCTACCACCACATCATGACAGTGAAGCGTTGCAGGATGATCATTGCGTGCATCTGACCTTTTGCACAGGCTGCGGTATTGTTTTCATCATTTACTACAAATCCACTTATGTCATCATTTGCCTCATCTCCATGTTCTTCACTATGTTGTTCTTCATGGTGTCTCTGTATATCCACATGTTCCTCCTGGCACGGACTCACGTCAAGCAGATAGCAGCTCTGTCTAGATCCAGTTCTGTGCGGCAAAGGACCAGCATGAAAGGGGCTGTCACCCTGACCATGCTGCTAGGCATTTTCATCGTGTGCTGGGCTGTGTTCTTTCTCCATCTCATTTTGATGATTTCTTGCCCTCAGAACCTCTATTGTTCCTGCTTTATGTCTCACTTCAATATGTACCTCATACTCATCATGTGTAATTCTGTGATCGATCCTCTGATATATGCCTTATGCAGCCAAGAGATGCGGAAGACCTTTAAAGAGATTATTTGTTGCCATGGCTTCAGAATGGCCTGTAGGTTCCCTAGCAGGTATTAAACAGGAAGTTCTTCTCTCTGCCTCTCTCTTTTCTCCTTCCTTTACCTTATGACAAAGTCAGGTACAGCCAAGGCGTAAGCAAGAATACTAGAAATCAAAACCGTGCATTCCCTTTATCTTCTTTCCATCTCGAACTTGTGCTTAAGATGCACTCTGTTGTTGTTTTGTTTGTCCTGTGGCAGTTGTTGGGTCAGACGTGCACATGCCGCTTATCCATTTTGGGACTGTTCTGTGACAATTTCTTACTGTCCTGTTTCCTCCTACTTTTTCTCCTGCTCCCACCCATTTATGGGGGTCTCGTCCATCCTCCATCTATTAAGTGTGTGCTCAGGGAAGGTAAAACATCCTGGGTGCAGGTCTAAGCGTGATGAAGAGCTGACAGTAATGGAAAGAAAAGCTGTGTACGTCTACATCATGTCTGATTGCTTTCTCTCCGCAAAAGCAGTTCCATAACTTTGCTTGATGCTCCTGGGAGTTGTGCATGTGTTTTGGGGCAGAATAGAGTGGTCAAATTCTTTCCCTTTGACATTTCCTGTCCATTTGTTATAGGATGTCTCTACAGCTCTCCTTTCCTGAACTGTTGGTTTTATGGCTTTTGTCCATAATTGTCCAATGATGGAATTTCCTTAATTTCACTCCTGTCAATCATGTTTTTGCACCTACCCAGCCATAAACCTTCATGCTCCAAACCTTGCCTCATGTGGTGTGAAAGTCTCTGTGACTCTTTCTTACTGTCTTACTCTGACTCAGTCCAGGGTTTCCAAGTGAGTGTTTGGGGGCATGTCAGGGGCTCTAGGCGCCCCTGTGCTGCATGTAGCACATGCCCATAGCCAAGCTATCTTTGATCTTCTCAGACGGGGTCTGTCTTGGAGTCTGAAACTCCACTGCTGTACACATTGCACATCGCAGTCTGACTCCAGCAGCCAGAGAAGGTCAGGTGCCCGTCTCTAACCCTGGGAGTCCCGTCTTCTGCAATGTAGAATGGAGTGAGAAAATCCGAGTTCAGGTCCTGACTCTGCCGTTAACAGGTGATGTCTCCTTAATCATCTCATTTCAGGTTCCACATCTGCGCTGACCTCACAGGATGGTCATGAGAACTGCGTGAGAAAATGTGAGAACACCTTGAAAACTTGTAAAGCATCATAGGGGTTGGCTATTTATTTTAAAGAAATGTTGCAGGTGGGACAAACACTAGGCGAGGATGCAGGGGGCAGTGATCAGAGCAGTGGCCAGGAAACCAGGAGGCCTGCTGCACCACAGAGCACCTATGTGACTTTGGCTATGTCTCTAACCTCTCGGTCCCAGTGTTCTTATCTGCAGTGAGGGGCTTGGTCCTTACAGCTCTCGTGTTCTATTCTATTATTTTTGGTGTTAATATCTTCTCTTTTGTTTTGGATATTCATGTCTAGACCATTCCCAATGAAGGACAAATTGTAAATAAAGAAGTGGACCGTTAGGGTCACACAATGATGAGCTGTTGAAACCTATTGGGGCAGAGGAACTTCCTGGGTGGATGTAGTACACAAAAGTAACTTATAGACGTGACCCCCACCCTTGGTAGCTCAGAGTCCAGAAAAAAATGATGCTGGCATAAGCAGGAAAGTGCATAAGACATCCAAATCTTTGGAAAATGGCAAATTAGCAGGTTGTTGACAACTGAGGTGTGAAGGGGCAGCTAGCCCTTCAAATGTTTCCTGTTCCTTTTAGCTGAACTGTCTGGTATGTATCCATGAATGTGACTGATCTTTGTAATTATGATGGGAAACTGCAGTCTGTGTTTACATGGGATGTCTCAGGAACCTAGCTTCTGTGAAAGGTGGCCTCTTGGCTGTCCTGCTCATCTCTGTGGCCCTGTTGCCTACAGCAGTTTCTGGTACAAAGTAGATACTAGATGTTTGTTATTGTTGCTTAGCAAATGTGCATTTAATCTGCTGCCCAAGAGCAGATTGCCCAATAGCAATCACTGAGTGCTACCTGAGGTCACTAGGGTTCAGACCCTATGAGTAGAATCAAACTTTGGTCCTTGTGGTTTACATTGATTCTATCTGGGAATTCAGTTCACATTAGGCTCACTCTCTCTCTGGGTGCTTCATGACTTCAGACAAGATCTGACCTTTAATAAAGGTCTTTAGGGAAATGCTCAAATGTCTTTTAATCTCTATATAAATTGTGTAGAAATAACTCAAGTGTTCAGATGTGTCTTCATTTGGAAGGAATACATGTATACAGTGACTTGGGAAATACCTGTAAATGAATCAACCCCTGGAATCCCAATGCAAAGTCCCCTAAACAAAAAAATCTATTTAACTGTTGTATGGCATTGTATATTAACTCCTTCTGTTTCTGTAGGAACTTTATTTGATGTAAAAATATGTGTTCAAAGAAATGGTTAATGAAATGGAAAGACTGGACCACCCATTTGAACTAGTCATTCTTATGTGTGATAGTCAGAGTGGTTTTGATCTTCCTGCCAATTTGTCAGCAGCTGCTGCAAAATGAGAAGGTATATTCATTGGTCGATTGTGATAAAGTTTCCTTGACAGTATTTGTCACCTGTAGGATGGCCATTTCTCAGTTCAAAATGATTTAACTCCTGAAAATAAAATAAAATTGTACACTTGACATTATATACTGTTGAAAAGTCTGTCTCTTAGTAAAAAAGTAAGTATTTTGGGGATATCACCTATTAGTACTCAGTGCGGGGCTAGAAGCAGGGGCCATTAGAGAACGTCTGCCATCGAAGAGCGTATGGGGCATGAATTATTTCAAGACGAGAATATTTCAAGATACATGGAAACATTGTCCACAATTCAAGGTGCTACGTATAATTAAATAAGAATTTATGAGGCACAGACTATACATGTTATAAAATGAGGGCTGTGACACTCTCCCATGGTTGTAATGGCAATTCTGACTGGTAGGTGCAGGGTATGTCGGAAATTTGGGGTGAGAGAATAACTTTGAAATGGTAGGTAGTGTCTACATCAGATCCAGATGTGGCTCCTCTTGATCTGGAGACCCATAACTAAAAGGACAACTTATCTGATACCTTCTCCCAAGCTGATGAATAATGGTGGAAAAGGGGACCACACAACACTCCCATTCAGTAACAGGAAGGATAGGATCTATGGCATAACACTTCCAGGGCTCAAAAGCAACCTGTGGCCAGTGCTACCACATTGGACAGTGCAGATCCAGACCTATTGCCTAAGCTTGCTGTATATTTCTCCTTTTTTCTCCCATCACTTTTTCTTTCTCTCACCTTAGTTCTATATGCTTTGAGTCTATCAAGCTTTGAGAGAGAGTCATGCTTTTAGTTTCTTTTCTCTGAGCCATTTGTCCAATTGAAAGGATTCACTGGATCATTTTGATACATCTTTATTGGACTTTACTCTGAGATGGCTTCCTTAATTCACTCAGAGGATTTTCGAGGATGGTGAAAGCTGTCCTCTTGATTTGATCCTAGCGCCAAATCTGAGTTTTATTTGGTTTATGTTATTCAACTTTCTTAATTTTACCTTTTTCTTACCGGGTTGAGAAGAGCTGTCTCTTCCCACTCGGAGGTCACTAACTCTGGATTCTCTTGAATTTTTTTTCAGGTGGTTTCAAATGTATCAGTAAAGAATCCTATTTATTTATTTATAAACTTGTGGTGAAATACATATAACAAAATTTTCCACCTTAGCAATTTTTAAGTCTACAGTTCAGTGGCATTAAGTGCATTCACATTATCGGGCTACCATCTTGAATTCCTTTTACTCTTGCATAGCTCATCTCTTTCTTATGGTATCTCATTAAATGCAGCCAACAGTAACCAACATACACTATTGATGTCCTGTTTTCTGACCTTTCCCTGTACAATTGTATATGTTATCCACCAGGCAAGCTCTTTTTGTTTCCACCACATAACACGCATTGCCATTCTTCCTTGCTCTCTGTGCACCCATTTTAGGTTTTGATTCAGCCATTTTTAAGTAACAATTTCTGTACTTGTCAGGGTAGTCTAGACCAGTGCCTCTCAAACTTGAATAGCCATAAGAAACACGAGGAGAGCTTGTTAAAATGTGGATTCAGGGGGCGAGCCCGGTGGCATAGTGGTTAAGTTCTCACGCTCCTCTTCGGCGGCTCAGGATTCACAGGTTTGGATCTTGGGCGCGGACCTACACACTGCTCATCAAGCCATGCCGTGGCAGAGTCTCAAGTACAAAATAGAGGAAGATTGGCACAGATGTTAGCTCAGCAACAATCTTCCTCGAGCAAGAAGAGGAATATTGGCAACAGATATTAGCTCAGGGCCAATCTTCCTCACCAAAAAAAAACAAAAACAAAAACTGTGGATTCAGATCTGGTGGGTTCGGATCAGAAGCTGGGAGTTTACAGTTCTTAATAAGCTCCCAGATGTTGTTGGTCCGAGGATCCCATTTTGAGAACCAAAGTTATCCTGTAGAAACAATCATGACTTAACAAACATTTATTTTTCCATCATGTTACAGGCTCAATACAAATTAGCAGGGAGTCTTGTTGTAGTTACTCAGGAACCCAGGAGGATAGAGGCCCCATCCTGACATATACTTGCATGTGAGTTTCTATTTCCACTCACATTTCCATTGTCAAAATAAATTCCATGATATAACATCAAAGTGAGCTGGGGAGGAAATCAATCCTACTATGTACCTGGAAGGAGGTGAACTGGACATTGGAAAATAGCACCTACTGTGTGCTCAGCATGATGCCAAGAGTGTTGCCATTCTATGTCTTTGTCCTCAAGGAGCTAACAGGCCAAGAACCATTATAATAGTCATATGTGTGGGAAAGTACATGTCACGTAGTTAAAAATGAACTTGTGTGGCATGATGTAATATTGTGATTTATACAGCACGCATTTGGTCTTTGTCCCCATTCCTGGCACAGAGCTCCTCAAACCCTTGGAATTTTCTAAGTGATGAGAGCTATAAAAGTGTCTTTTGTTATGTTAATAATGTGACTTTTTGAATGCCCCTAAAGGATTTGGCATCACCTAAGGATGGGGGCTGGTCACCACAGGAACCAACCACATGACTAGAGGGTTGGAATTTTCCATCCCATCCCCCATCCTCCCACCCCCATCTTCAGGGAAGGGAGAGGGGCTGGAGATTGAATTCAATCACCAACGACCAACGATTTAATCAATCATGCTATGTAATGAAGCCTCCATGAAAACCCAAAAGGACGGGCTTCAGAGAGCTTCCAGGTTGGTGAACGCATGGAGATTTTGGGAGAGTGGTGTGCTCAGACAGCATGGAATCTCACCCCTTCCTCGTACCTTGCCCTCTGCATCTCTTCCATCTGGCTGTTCCTGAGTTATATCCTTTTAAAATAAACCAGTAATCTAGTAAGTAAAATGTTTCTCTGTGTTTTGTGAGCCTTTCTAGCAAATTAATTGAATCCAAGGAGGGGGTCATGGCAACCTCCAATCTATAGATAGTGGTTCAGAAGCACAGGTGAAAGTGGACTTGTGATTGGTGTCTGAACTGGGGGACAGGGCAGTCTGTAGGACTAAGCTCTTACCCTATGGGATCTGATGCTAACTCCAGGGAGGTAGTGTCAGAACTGAGTTGAATTGTAGGACACCCAGCTGATGTCAGAGAATTGCTTGCTGATGTGTCAAAAACACACACAAATAGTAATTGGTGTTGGAATTAAAGTAGTACATAGCTTATTTATAGCTATGTGGAATGAGGGATCTGGTGCATTCCCACAGCAGTAGAACTGATACTCACGGGTGGTTGTGGGGCACATAGCAGAGTTTTGGGATGAGGGGATGAGTTTGAAAAAGCCTTTAAGGTGATTAGGATATATTAGGCTCTTTCCTCCGTCTCCATTGAGAATCACTGTGTAAAATTCGAGACAGGAAATATTAGAACCAGTAAAATCAAGGCAGATTAACAGATGAGCATGTTATATAAATCCAAGAAGAATGGGTTGGGTTTGCATAGTTATGGAAGAAAGGGGAACATAGGATGGGAAAGAACTTGGGTAAAAGCTGATGCTCATTAGTGGTGAAATAGCCTGACCAGAGCCAAGGGTATATGTTGGGGTAAGAGTGGAAAATCATTAATATGTACTGGAAACTATAAAGATGGGATTATACGGGCCTTGAAAGCCAAGGAGAAGAATCTATCTTACACTTGTTTTATAGGAACTAGGGAGCCATTAAAAGTTTTTCTTTCTTTTAAAATACATGGCCATGATCCAATAAAATCTGTGCTTGCACCTTAGTTCGATGGCAAATTTGAGTTAATATCAGGAGAGATGAGAGGGAGGCTGTTGCAGTCAGGCAGGGTGCAGGCCTGAGGGCCTGGACTAGGTGTGCAATGGGATGGAGAGAACAGGAAGTCATCTAAAGGAAGGATCTCTCAGAAAACCAATCAACTACCAAGTCTTACAAAAAGGGACTCAGATTCTAGTTTGTCGGTTATTGCTACTCTCTTCCTACATTATGTTGGTTTCTCTCTCAATGTTGAATAATATGAGGTGTTCAGTATGTTCAGAGTTTTTGGCTTAGACTGAGTGCTAACTCTTACTGTTCTTTTCCTGTTATTGTTCAGATCACAACTTGCTGTGTGTCTATCTCATCCCTCCTTCTTCCATCTTTTTTTTCACATCACTACCCTTACTTGGAGAATAAATGAACTTTTTAAGGCCTTTTAAGTCTAGTTTTAAAGAAAAGACTTGACTACCTCTTTTCCACTCATTGACTCTGTCTTTACCAGTGATGTGCATTTTAAGTAGAGTATAGTAATATAATATATAATATATAAGAGACTTGATCCCTTAGGTGCTTCGTTGCATTACACTACAGCATGCCTCAATCATATCAGCAGAATCTGGGGCACAATCACGTAATTAGAAATAATGAAGTATGAAAGCAGAAGCATGTAAAAACATCCTCAGGGATCTCCCAACAGAAACCTGATAGAATTTTAAGCTGGTTCTCTATTTTTGTCTCCTTCTGTTTACCACTGAAGTGCTTGCCTACTTTTCCTTTCTACCCAAGGACTGTTAGGCCCATGACAACGTGGTGTCAACCCTCCCCACCCTACTGAAGTACCATTCACCAATTCCAAACACCTTTCTCAGTCTCTACCCTCTTTGCCTCCTTTGCAATACTTTAAACTCTTGTCTGCTTCTTGTAACTTCCTTCCTTATCTTCCATAGCACTCCCTGTCCTGTTCTGGACCACTTTCCCATGCAAACATTCTTACCTTCTCTGGCTCTTTGATCTCTCCCATCTCCCACATTTAGGCTTGCCTTGAGATTGTATCTTTAGAATTTTTCCTTTTATTGTGTAATTTTTCTCTCAGTGGTCTCATCAACTTCTGTGATTTTGACTCTCTCTAGGCATATGATTCCTACCTCCTTTATTTCCAGCCTTAACTTCCCTTCTAAGCTTCTGCCTGGTGTTTTGGGAAAAATGCACACCAGGAATCTCAAACTTTGCCTCTTAAGCTCCTCTTTCCACCTCCCCTACATTGGTGAAACTATTTCCCTGGTCCCTAAACCCAAAGACTTTGGGATTATCTCGGGCTCCTTTCTCTCCCTTGACATCTCTAGAATCAGCTGGAAAATCCTATAGGATCTACAGCCAAAATTCCTCCTTCCCATCCCCATTGCCACAAAATGGACTTGTCTGGTTACCTTTAAGTTTGGATTTTGGTGCAACATCTAAACTACCTCCAGTCTCTTCCTGTGCTGACCTCCCCTAAAGTGCTGCTCTGATAGTGTCATCCCTCCTATTCAGAAACCTTCGATAACCCCCAGGGCTTGCCTTGTTAAGTTCTCAGTCCTCACATTTACCTTGAATCATCTCCAAAATATTAGCTAATCTTCCAATCATCCTACACATCAATGAAACGAGACTACTTTGAACATGACTTGTGCTTTTCTGCTTTCAGATTTTGTTTAAGCTGTTCAGTCTGCTGGGAACACCCTCTCAATATCCGTGCCAGCCTTAAAGCACATCTCAAATGCCTCTTGCTCCGTGACTCCCCAGTCATACCTCACTGTGACGCACATTCTGCCTGGTACTTCAGAGATAGTTTTTATGTCCTTTACCAGAACTTCATAATCTCTGTGTGCATTTTCTCTTTTATCAGTTAGGGCAGTTCTGTCCAATAGAACTTTTCATGATGATGGAAGTGTTCTGTATCTGCCCTGTCCACTACAGCAGCTGCTAGCTACATGTGGCAGTTGAGCAATTATTATATGGCTTGTGTGACTATGGAGCTTAATTTTTAATTTAATTTAATTTATATTTACATTTAAATAACTACATGTGGCTGGTGACTACCACGTTGGACAACATAGAATTAGAATTTGGTTCATTGCAGGGCTGGCCCTGTGGCTTAGCGGTTAAGTGCGCGTGCTCCGCTACCAGCGGCCCGGGTTCGGATCCCGGGCGCACACTGACGCACCGCTTCTCCGGCCATGCTGAGGCCGCGTCCCACATACAGCAGCTAGAAGGATGTGCAACTATGACATACAACTATCTACTGGGGCTTTGGGGAAAAAAAGGAGGAGGATTGGCAATAGATGTTAGCTCAGAGCTGGTCTTCCTCAGCAAAAACAGGAGGATTAGTATGGACGTTAGCTCAGGGCTGATCTTCCTTACAAAAAAAAAAAATTTGGTTCATTGCATATAACAGAAAAAATGCAAACAACAGTGACCTACTCAAGATGAAAGTTTATTTTTCTTTTACAGAAAAAAAGTCTGGAGGTAGGCATTTCAAGGCTAAAATGGAGCTCTAGGATGCCATAAAGAATCAAGGCTTCTATCATTCTCAAGGTCAATTCCTGGTCCAAAATGGCTGCTGGAGTTCCAGCTGTCATATCTGAATTATGGGCTTGAACAAAAGTAAAGACAGTCAGGAACATCAGCTTTTCAATGCAAATGTTTTTCTTCAAACGTGGAAATTGTTTTTTATTATTTCCTTGATTACAGTCATGCGCTGCATAACGACATTTCGATCAATGATGAATGACATACACACCAGTGATCTCATAAGATTAGTAGCATATAGCCCAGGTGTATAGTAGGCTATACCATTGTCAGGGAAAAGAAAGAATCCCCCTCCGCCCTTTCCCTCAAGGTTCTTCTGGCTGGCCAAATAATTAAAAGACAGGTTAGCAGGAGAAAATAATACCAAGTTTAATAACATGTATACATGGGAGAAACCAGGGAAACTGAGTTTCTCAACACAATAGCAGAGATTCTCATCTTACATACTATCTTCAGCTAAAGACAAAGAAGGATGTTGGAGGTGGGTGGTGTTTTGGGATTTCAGAGGGGAAGAAGACAATTTACACGAAGAGGGAAATGTAAATGTTTGTCAGAGGATGCTTTGCAGGATCACCTATAGAGAATGTGGCTGGAGAGACAGGAATTATAGTAATCAAGAGTATGTAGATTTAAGTCTTCTTCTTCCATCCTGATAAGAGTTTTCACAGATAAGGTCATCCCTCCTCTTTCCACTACACAGAGGGAGATACCTTTACAAATGTAAATATTTGGTAAACAGAACTTTGTTAAGAATGGGCTTATCGAGGATCCTGCCAGTCTGTCTACACCCTGAGTTAAATTCCTTTAGGCAGTTTGGGGGAGGTCAAATGTCCATCAGAGAAAATAATCAAGGTAAAGAGATATATTTCAGGGTGGCCAATTTTGATCTCCCACACCATCTAGATTTGTGGAAGCGCACTCTATGATATTCGCACAATGACAAAATCGCTTAATGACGCATTCTTCGTCGTTAAGACTTCTTCAACTTTTTCTTTTTTCCCCATGTCTTCTATTGAATTTTTAATTTGGCAATTATATTTTTAATTCCTATGATCTCTTGTTTATCTTTTCATTGCCTACTTTTCATAGCAGACTGTTTTTGAATTCATGGATCCATGTCTTGTCCAATCTCTCTAAAGATAAATCGGCTTTTTAAAAATTCTGTCCTCTTACTTGAATCATTTGTTTTCTCCAAAGTCAGTGATTCTATCCATCTTGCTCCTTCACATTTGTGTTGCTCATTTCCCTCAAATGCTAGGTGAACCTAGATTTTCCTTTCATATGTATAAATGAAGAAGCGGGTGTGATTGATTTAGTATGTGGATGGGATTCCTTGATGCTCTCCTGAAAGGGAAAGCCTGATTGGGTGGCTCCCTGTGAGTGGGTGAGGCACATTGATTGTCAGATGTTACCTGAAGGGTATGAACAGGCTAATAGGCTGGGCACACCTCCACCCCTCTGAGCTAACAAGGGAGAGGATTCACTCTGGGGGTCTGGTCCTCACTCTGGAATGCCAGCTCCTCCTGGGTGTCCTCCTGGGTACTTTGAGGGAGGTATTATTTTATATCCCTTTGAAGATACTCTTGGTGGTGTAGTGTATAGGCCATGCCACGGTTCTGCAGATAGTTCTTATATGTATCACCTCAATTTCTTCCTTTCTTCCATCCTGGCTCCCATTCTGCTGACCCTGGTGGGCTCTGCTGTGAAAAACTGGTGGGCTCCATTCCAGTTTCCTCTCTTGTGTGCACCGGGCTGTGGCTCCCCTTAGTCTGTTTATCTGTCAATATGACTCCATCCACCCTCCAGCTCCGGAAATTGACCAGAAGTTTTAGTCTTCTGATATCTCCCATCCTGTTCTCAGCACTTTTATGAATTCATTCCCTCTTATTCTTTTACTGTCATTTCCTTGGATTTTCAGGAAGAAGTGGAGATAGATACTTAAATGAGAAATCCAATTGAGCTACATTTTGGGGCTAGCAGGATCAGACTTCTATGCAAAGCGGAAAGGCAGGAGACTTCCCAGATTCCAGGGTCTGGTTCTAACCCTTGTTCTACTTACGAGCACACAGCCACACCCAGAACTAGAGCCTTTGCCAGCATCAAGGAGGTGCAGGAGTCTCGGAGGTGCAGGAGTCTCGCCTCACCCTGGCGTTGTTCTATTGTCTTTCTTATCTTGACTCTCAACTAGAGAGATCAAAGCAATTAGTCAATTCAAACAAAGAGCATGACCCAGGTCAGAGGAGACCATTCGTCTGTTCAGCCTAGAGTGGCCCTTTTAAAGTTAATGATCAAACTTTTTTCTGCCAGCAAGTGGCAGTGAGCATATCTCAAAATGCTTGTTCTGTCTTCCATCTAACCCTCACATAACCAGCCAGTTAATGAGTTAAAGTAACCCCAGGTGAGAATTCTTCTCACCGCCTCATTGTTTGAGAGCTACTCGAAAATATCTTGAGTGCAAATTGCAGTGTTCTATGTATTTTGACAGGATTATTTCATTTAATCCTCCAATTACCTTAAAAAATAGTTAAATATTACCATTCTCAATTTACCCTTGAGGCGACTGAGGCTTAGAGAGATTAAGAAAGTTGTCTAAGGTTGTACACCTACTACATAGCTGTCTCTCAGCTCAAGCTTAAGGGCTTCAAAATACTGCTGCATTTCTTTGTTCTTCTAAGTCCTGAGATGCCTTTGCTTTCTTTGGCTTCCTGCTGCTCTCCACATGGGCCCAATTTGGTTCCATGCTCCTTTGTCAGGACTCTGCCTTCCTGAACCATGCCACCCTCTGTGTGTGTGTGTGTTAAGCATGAATGGGGATGGGAGGTGGGTAGATGAGGCTCTGGACAAGGGTGACTGGTAAGCACAGGTGCTGGAGGTAGCTGTACAAATTCTGGTCTAGATCCAGGGTTCTCCAGAAGCTGCTACTATGGTTTCAGGTATTTAAGGGCTTTACATCCAAAAAGGGGCACCTTGTGACTCACTGTTTGGGATCACTATGTAATGTGACGTGGTCTGGAAGCAGCAGCATCTGCTCAGCAGCGTCGTGTGGGAGAGCGGCGCTAGACTCCTCCAACCCCTTCTGGGGGCGCAGCAGCACAGCCTCCTCAAACCTCTCGCCACCTGGATGTGAATGATAAGAAGGCCCCACATGAACGTGTGGGAGATCAAAATTGGCCACCCTGAAATATGTCTTTTTACCTTGATTACATTCTCTGAAGGACATTTGACCTCCCCCACGAACTGCCTAAATGAATTTAACTCTGGGTATGGACAGACTGACAGGGTCCTCGTTAAGCCCATCTTATCAAAATTATGTCTCTCCCTGCCCCTGAAAAGAGTTGCCAGACAGACATTTACATTTATGAGGGAAATCTCCATTTGTAAAGGTATCTCCCTCTCTGTAGTGGGAAGAGGGGAAGATGATCTTATCTCTGGAAAGTCTTTTCGGTATGGAAGGAGAGGACTTAAATCTGCATACCATTGATTACTGTAATTTCTGTCTCCCTTCACACCCCCAACATCCTCCTTTGTCTTTAGCTGAAGATGGTATTTAAGATGAGAATTGCTGCTATTGTGTCGAGAAACTCAGTTTCGCCAGTTTCTCCCGGGTATACATATTATTAAACTTGGTATTATTTTCTCCTGCTAACTTGTCTTTTAATTATTTGGCCAGCCAGAAGAACCTTAAGGGAAAGGGCGGAGGGGGATTCTCCCTCTTCCCCGACAAACCCCTGGGGTCACCCCACCCCACCATGTCAGGGTGGCAGCTGGAGGCACTGGGGCTCAGGAGGGGCACCTCTTTCAAGCCTTCTTTTTTTTTTTTTTGATTTTTTATTTATTTATTTTTTTCCCCCAAAGCCCCAGTAGATAGTTGTATGTCATAGCTGCACATCCTTCTAGTTGCTGTATGTGGGACGCAGCCTCAGCATGGCCAGAGAAGCGGTGCGTCGGTGTGCGCCTGGGATCCGAACCCGGGCCGCCAGCAGCGGAGCGCACACACTTAACTGCTAAGCCACGGGGCTGGCCCCTCAAGCCTTCTTTTATGAGCCTGGGTGAAACACCCTTATAAGACCTCACTAAACTGCACACTGCAGTCTGAGGAAAGAAGACAGAGTCAGCGGGCAGTTGTGTGAATTTTCCAAAGGACCACCCAGCCAAGTAGCTCTGGTGGGGACCACAAGCACACCCCTGGCTGCTGATTCCCTCTCACACACAAGCCTTCTTGGCCTCGAATTTTGAGGAGGAGGAAAAAGAAGGAGAGAGAAATATGCCCATGAACAAGAGTAAAACTTTCGTTAGGCAAAACAGTAAACTTTAATCTCCCTTTTGTCCTAGTATCCCAGTTACTCTCTGCTTCCCAAGTACACTCTGCTAGGACCTCACTGAAACATTCTCCCAGTGTCCTTTGGAGTGCCTGGAGTTTCTGCATTAACGTTACTCCTTTTGGGTAGGTCATTGTTTCCAAGGTGCCACATTCACTCATTCATTTATTTATCAAGCAATTACTGAGTGCTTGACATTGGGAACAGGAGTGAATAAGATGTAGTTCATTTCCTGGAGGGCCTTACCATCCATTGAGTGTGTGGAACTGTAGCAAGAAGTGGGATTGGAGGTCAAAGGCAAAGGGGCAGAAGTACATGGGACACACATGTCATGGCCTGGGAACCCACCAGCCCAAATGGGGCGCTGGCCGGCCGGGACTGGGGATGGCTGGTAACTGGGATACTAGGACAAAAGGGAGAATCAAGTTTACAATTTTGCCTAACAAATGTTTAACTCTTGTTCACGGGCATTTTTGTATCTCCTTTTTTTTCCTCCTCCTCAAAATTCGAGGCCGAGAAGGCTCATGTGTGAGAGAGAGTCAGCAGCCAGGGGTGTGCTTATGGTCCCCACCAGAGCTACTTGGCTGGATGGTCCTTTGGAAAATTCACACAACTGCCCACTGACTCTGTCCTCTTTCCTCAGACTGCAGTGTGTTTTCTCGAGGTCCCAGAACCACTGAGGAGAGCAGGCGAGATTCGAGGCATTGTGGGATTACACCTAGGAGATACAGCATCTAATGTCTACAGAGAACTATAATTTTTCAATGTATCCATCTGCCACTTATACCATTCTCACTGGAAGCCAACTTCACCTCCAGCAATGTCCACTTCCACAGCTGCACACCAACAAATTCCAGAAACATTTCCATTGTAAAATCTGTCCAAACCTCAGAATTCCACAAATGGCTTACAATGCTCTTCACGATCTGGCTTTTGCTTATCTCTTCACCCTTGTATCTTTTTTTTTTTTTTTTTGGTGGGGAAGATTAGCCCTGAGCTAACATCTGTTGCTAGTCCTCCTCTTTTTGCTGAGGAAGATTGGCCCTGGGCTAACATCCATGCCCATCTTTCTCTACTTTATTTGTGGGACACCTTCCGCAGCATGGCTTGGTAAATGGTGCATAGGTCTGTGCTCAGGATCCGACCCTGTGAACCCCGGGCCACCAAACTGGAGCATGGGAACTTAACCACTATGCCACCCACGTCTTGCCATTCTGTCCCCTGTACTTTGTGTTCTTGTCACATGGCATCCCTTTTGCTCCTCAGTTGGAACTGTGTTGTCTCTCCCCTCCAGGCCTATGCCTCTTCTAGAACATCTTGTTTTCCCCACCCCCACCCCCTCGGCTGACTCTTTCGCATCATCGACACAATCGTCTTCAGGAGGCAGTGTCTAACCCTCAGTCCAGTTGTCCCTCCTCTGGGTTCCCTTGGTGCCCTGGGCTTCCCTTGTCCAGCACTTTCCACCCAGCTTTGGCCCTGCTTGTTTAATTGTCTTTATCGAGCACCAGACTCTAAGCCTCGTGAAGGGGAAGAGAGGTGTCCTCATTGAGTTACTTATTCAATAAATCTTTATTGAGTGGCTACTAGATGCCAGGTACTGGGTGTACAGTCATGATTATACCTATGTTCTTCAAAGATGTGCCTTCATTTCATGGTTCTGGCTTGTAACAGCTTGCATGTAATGGATACTTATGGATTGGATGAATAGATTTTCCCTGTCAAACTGACTTAGACCTGCTTCTGATGGTTTACCAAAAGGATGAGCCTTGTGGGCTGGCTGACCCCTTAGATGAACAGTGGCCAAGTGATCCCGTGTGAGGCAGGAGGTTCTAACTGTGTTCCCCTGAGCATTCGGGCACATCTGTTCCTGTCTGGAGGAGAACACTCCGTGGAGCTCTGACATGAAGTTCTGAGGATACTTCTGTGCAGAAAACTCACCCCAAGATGCCCACGAGGTATGAAGGATAGTGGAACAAATAAGGGAGAGATGCTGTGAATACTGGCAGGTGTCTATGGCTTAGGGAATCCTCTGACCCCACATCTCCATGTGGGTGCTGGCGCCCCAGGGAGAGATGGCAGAAAGAAAAGAGCAAACCAAACCCAAGAGCTCCTTCCTCAGTGAACACCTGGGGCGTCCACAGCACTGGGCTGGCGATTCCTTCAGAGAGAAGCAGTGGGGACCAGCATCTGTCTCGGAGGGGAGGTGACTGGAGATGGCGACCAGTGCAGACATCACTGGTGTCTGGACATCGAGGGAACCAGCAGCAGAACAACTCCTAGGGGCATGGCCTGGAGCCACGCCTGGGGCAGCGGGGCAGGCTGGGGAAACGTAAACCCAGCACCAGGCCAACAGGACCCTGAGGCTGCAGCAGGCCTTGGTGCCCCTCAGAATGGTGGCGGGGGGGGGGGGGCATGTGTAAGCAGGCTGGTGTTCTCAACAGAGCAGGGAGACCCAGGGAAGTACTGTTTTCTGGTGATTTAAAAACTTCTGGGTTGGTTTGATCTGGAAAACATGGTTTATTTGTTTGATCATTCTCAGCTTCCAACAGTCCTCTATGAACCAGCTAGGAATTTCCCATTACTGTGGATGAAGGAAATTGTTAGTCACTGCTCTGTGACTCACGAGCTATTTATCCAAGCTTTTGCTTTTCCTCTGCTGCCTGTTATTTCTTGCTTTATTTTGTCTCTGCTAGAATTGAAAATATATATAGAGAGGAGTTCCAAAATACTAATTTTTAGTATTAGTAATATTAGTGAACCAATAACTCTCTGTTATTGGTTCACTTTTAGGCTTTGAAATAAGAGAGATAGAAAACATTGATGAAACTGATTTTGAATCACTTATTTTCTTTCATTCTTACTATCCCTGATTTTTTTTTCTTGAAGTGGTGAAAACTTTTTCTCGTATGAAATACGTAGAAAGTCAATAAATGAGTCAGATCAAAGAGTAGCACTCCGGTTGAAATGGGGCAGGGCCCTGAGGCCACTGAGGGGCCTCCTCTGTTCTCCCCTCACATTCCCAGGGTGACTGAAACGCTGTTTTTAACACATGACATAGAAGGTCGAAGATTGAATATACTCCCTTGAATATGTGGGGGAAAAATAAGATAATAGCAAAGAAGCAATCAAAGGAAAACTAGTCTCCCTGGGATCCAAAGGCTGCACTGGGGAGACCCTGGCCAGATGGTTCAAATCCCCATCCTACCACCTGCCATCCCCAGACCTTGACGTGGGATGAAAGTTCTCTGAGCTTCAGTTTTCTCATCTGTAAAATAAATGCATTTTTCTTGTACTGTAAAATAGATTCTCATCTGTCATTGTAGGTGTTCGATACGATAAAATATGGAAGAACTTGACGCGTAGAAAACTCTCAATTAATAGATATTATAGCAAGGATTCCAGAAACAAATATTCATCAGCAAACAATTTGGTGAGGTCCAGTCACTTCAGGTTTCTGCATTCGGGGTGCTGCAGGCATAAACAGATGATGTGTGTTCAAGTAAAAGTCAGAGAGTTTAGTTTCTGGTTGTAAGTGATCCACTGGGATTCTCTCTGGGTGACTCTCTCCTGGTGGCTCTAACGTGAGGAGTAGGTGGGGATAAGCCGGGAGATCTTAACAGGGAGCAGAGCAACTGGGGGGTGGGGGGGGAAGAGAATCTGCAGGGGGCCTCACACAGAGGCCGGGAATAAATGCAACATTTGTCCTGGTGAGTCACGGGAGTGGCAAAGCCATCTAGACAAAAGGTACTGAAAACAGCATGCTCACTGGATAACCTTTGCTGTAAATGTCAGCCAGAAAATTGTATCAAACCAATAATGGCGGTAATAGCAGCATTTGGAAGGAAGGCCAAAAGATTTCATCACAAGCTGTGGCTTGCCTTGTCTGGTAGCAACTCTCTAAAAGTTTGAATGGGAGGCCTTGAGACCCAGAGAGAGGCTGATCAGAAGGGGGACGCTGTTCATGGTAGGTGTGGGGAGGGGTAGCCTGCTCACCCTGCCTCTCATGTGCCAAGTGAGGCAGGGGGCCCGATCACTGCAGGGGAGATGGGCGCTGCCGCAGTTTTCTGATGAGCAGGGTGCCCACCCTCCTCTGGGGTCACTCTTCAGGGATGTTCCAGGAGATAACCGCTGATTCTCAGGGAGAACAAATGAGCTGCAAGGAGCTGAGTGGGGAACAGAATCCGACAGGAGCATCCTGCATGGCCCTGACAACTGGAGTTGCAGGGGGAGGCGCTGACCAAAGACCAGAGGCACCAGGGATCTCAGTAGGCGCCTGCAGAAGGCTGTGGACAGACACTCCCTTGTCACTGATTCTCTGATACCTCCTGGCCTTAAGACGCCACTCTGGGAGGAAATGGTGATGAGAGTGAGGCAGGGCTGAGCCATGAAGTCACAGAGTTTAAAGCTGAAATGATGGAGAAAACAGTGAATTGACCAAATTTCTCTGCAAAGAACCAGATTAAATTGTTGCTTCAGACACAGTTGGCCTGCAATTAGAAATTAAGTTTAGTTAAAAGAAAAAAATTTTGCACATCTGAGTGGTGTAAAATATAACTGGAAATATTGGCTCCATTAGACAGCCTATGAATTACTTGGTTCAACAAAGTGACGAAATTACCTAGGAAAGCCCAAAACAGTATAATGGGGGGTGAGATAACTTGGGAGAGGAGAAACAACAGCAGATTTCCACCCTAGAGTCACTTTGCATACCGAAGAGGAAGTGGGAGGCTTTGGTTTTGCAGGTGACAGATGAAGGTCTGAAGGACATTCGTTGGGTCAACCCTGGGTATGAGTTAGAGTGAGCTCCTTGTCATTGGACGAAATCTCTTCAGTTTCAGTTCCTGTTGGGAAGTCCACGGTCTGTTTAGTTCTGGCATCTTCCCAGAAAAACGCTTAATTCTAAGCCTATAACAGCAACAAAACGTTTCTCTCCCCAAACCTGTTTTCTAAAAGGGCTTCTAGAATGTGAAATGGCTTTCGATACCTGAGGCAGCGGTGGGGTGCCCTGCCCCACCCTTCTTCCATTATCTGTGCACACTCCACATTTACTCTCGTTACTCTGATGGAGTTTGTCTTCCTTTGGCTGAGGCACCCTGCATTTGTTTCCAATGCTACTCCTTCTACCTGCTCATCTGCCTCTGAAGCATTGAGTTTCCGGCCAACCAGGTTGCTAAATGGGCCTCCTAGACCCAGAGCACGGGGCTCACATCTTTTCCTCCCTTGGGTTTGCTGGACATTCTGGACGCTGCAGGCAGTGGGCGCATTAGCTCAGCATCGCATTTCTAATAGTTGAGCTGGCTGGGCCACGGCAAGGCCCATTGATTTACCCCTGTGGTTTGGATGAGCGAGGAAGAGTCCCCTGGACAGATGACCTCCTTCAGGGGGAGAAAACAAAAAGGCCATCTAGTGCTATGGCTTCTTACTCCTCCACCTCGAGCCTTTCATTTTTCAGCAACTGTGGGGCAGGAAGAAAAATCACCTGCTGCAAACCTCGCAGAAGAAAGTGTCTTTCAGCACATCCTTTAGTCTTTTAGCCCTTTCTTGATAGCTGTGTATGAGCTGCTCTGTCACTCACCAGCATGAGGCAGTTATTCTCAAATAGAATAAAAATTTTGCCAGGGAAAATATTGCATTGCGTGTTATTTTATGATCTTGGGTAATAATCATTTTTGCTTAATTTATTATGTAGCTTAGTCTTTGACTGGTTTATTGTTTCTTCTTTATTTGCACACCTGTGAAGTGATACTTAAAGACATTCTTTTCTCCCTAGCGATCCTTTTTATGGAATATCAATCTCAACTGTCCTATTCTGTATTTTGACTTAAAAGCTTCATTAAAAAAAATTTTTTTTTGTGAGGAAGGTCAGCCCTGAGCTAACATCCATGCCAATCCTCCTCTTTTTGCTGAGGAAGACGGGCTCTAAGCTAACATCTATTGCCAATCCTCCTCCTTTTTTTTTTTCCTCCAAAACTCCAGTAGATAGTTGTATGTCATAGCTGCATATCCTTCTAGTTGCTGTATGTGGGACACCACCTCAGCATGGCTGGAGAAGTGGTGCGTCGGTGCACGCCTGAGATCTGAACCTGGGCCGCCAGTAGTGGAGCGTGCGCACTTAACCTCTAAGCCACGGGGCCGGCCCCAAAATCTTCATTTCTTATGTGAGCAACACTCTACTTGCTCTACCAAGAGTTCCATAGCTTCAAAAATGATAGTATTTCACTATTTTGGGGAGGAAAACTATCCTCTACCAACTCTAGGTCCTTTCTGGCTGGGCTACAAATTTAATTGACTGAATAGCAGGAGAAAATCTAACAAGCTTTATAACATGTATACATAGGAGAGACCCAGGAAGCTGGGTAACTCAACAAAATGGCGGAGGTTCTCATCTTAAATAGCATATTCAGTGAAGAAAAAGGAAGATGTTGGGGGTGGGGGGAGTCAGTTATGGGAGATTACCAGAAAAGCACAGTGAACAAGAGTAAGGTTATTATGCAGATTTAAGTCCTCACCTTCCACATTGATAAGAGTTTCTAGAGATAAGGTCATCCCCCCTTCTTCCTGGTACAGACAGGGAGATAGCTTTACAAATGGAGATTTCCCTTACAAATGTAAATGTTTCTTATAAAGGATAACTTCTACTTTTACTTGGCTTTCAGAACTTTGATAAGAGCAGGCTTAGCAAGGACCATCCCAGTCTATCCACACCCAGAGTTATCTATGGTGATGTCCTGTCCTGGGGACAGTTATTTTATCTTAAATTCTTTTAGGCAGTTAGTGGGGCCTTGGAGGGTGTCAAAGTTTCTTTCTGAGTCTTCTGAGCCTTTATTGTCTTCAGCTTGAAATAATCCGCATACCAGAGTGGCACATCTTGGGGCAGCCTGCCCTGAACCCTATCAGCTACAAGATGTAATCCATCATAAGCTTACCTGAAAGCCTATTAAAGTGAATTATTTTTGGCGATTGCATAAAGTTTGTTTAGTTCATGGTGATATTTAAGATTAGCAGTGAAAGTAAGTTAACAGGAAATTAATTTCTATATATGCTTGTGTCACCTGACATTTGGTAACAAAATCCTACTGTTGACATTATCTTCAAAGGACTGTCCCCACCTCTCTTACCTAAATGGGAATGTCATTTCTGGTCCACTTGATGCAGAAAAAGTAAATTAAAAAAATGGATAGTGGGGAAGATTGAAATGCCAGAATAAAGAGATAAAATATAGAAGACATAATTTCTTCTGTTTGTAACAAAACATGTTTCCTAAATTAATCTGAAATGAATCATAGAGTCATAGGATCTCAAATACAAAGTTTGAAGGTCCCTAGGCTGACCACCTCCTCACCTCTCATTATCAGAAAGTCTGATTGTTTGGCCTATTCCTGAATGTTTCTTAAAAGAAGGATGAAGTGGTATCATACTTAAAGTTTAAATGTGAGACCAATGTCCTCTGTTTTTCATAACTAGGAGTGCTGGTTACCTTTGTCAAGTACCTACTCAAATTTGGTCCCTTTTGGTGTTTACTGATCATGATACTCTAGGCTTCAGATTAATGGCAAATTAAGAAGGTTGAGGTTTATATAACTATAGAATTATTAGGAATCTTAAACTATTTAGGAAAATGTTCTTAATTTACAAATGAACAAACCTCTCATATAAGCTACCAAAGGCACCACACTCTGTAATTTAAAGATGAATAGTTTCCCTTTATCAACCCACATGCATGACTTCTGTGGAACGTATTAATAAAAACATCGAGCACCTAGAGTGTAGGAGCTGCCATAACTCTCCTTTGAGAAAGTTCTGGGGATTCTCAACGTTGAGGCTAGCCAGTAATGACTACATTACGCACATCTGTCAGGGAGCATCAGGGTTATGGCTTCTTAAAATTATCAATAATTTCATTTAATAATTTTCATTTTTGGTTTTGGTATTGTCAACACTTTTATCCTGTTATTATAGAGGTATAAAAGAGGATTTTGAGGGTATATTTTAAATATGCCATATACCCTAATTCTGGATAAAATTGTTTTCTAAATTATATTGAGGTTTTGACGTTTTTCAAGAAGATTCAGAGATTTTAGTGGCTTTACTCTTTGCAGTCAGACAGACCTACATTCATGTCCAGACTCTGTTACTTACTAGTTCCTGTAATATTTGGTGTGTAATTTAACTTCTCTTAACCTCAAATTCTTCTTTTCTAAATGGGTTAATATAACTAACGTGCAAGATCTAAATAAAATAATGGGGGTAATTATTTAGCACAATACCTGGCACATGGTAGCAATCAACTGATGATTGTTATTTGTGATACCTTCAAGAAAACATGAGAAGTATTGATTTAGAGATCTATACAAAAGCATGCTATATTTCTAACACTAAGATAAAAGAGACAAGTTCTTGTTCTTAAGGAGCTCACGGTCTAACGGGGGAGATAGAGCTATTCACAGGGATTCATAGGGATATGGGAGCACCAAAGAGAGGACCATAACCCTAACTGGAGGGGGCTGAGGATTAGGGAAAGCTTCCTAAAGAAGAAGGCACCTGAATGAAATCTTCAAGAAAGAGCAGGTGACGGGTAGCGGAGAGAAGGGTATTCCAGGCAGAAGTGGTACGTGAGCAAACACAGAGAGATGAGAGTTGTGAAGGTGCATGAGGTGGAAGGTAAACAGTTTAGTGATCTGGAGTGTAAACTGCAAGACAGGGAATGCTGAGAACTGAAGCGAGGAGGAGGACAGGTCTCGTAGGCTATTGTGTGTCATGTTAAGGAAATTGTATGTTAATTCTATTGGTACGGGGTGAGTTTTGAAGGCTTTAAAACAGAAAAATGATATGATCAGATGCATGTTTTCTGAGGATGTCTCTGGCTACTTTGGGGAGGGAAGGTGTATAGATAAGAGAGGGTTGATGAAAACTGAGGTGCCAAGTAGAAGGCTGTTGCTATGTTCTAGATGAGAGATGATGATGGATGGGACAAGAGGGTGGCAGTGGAGATGGGGAGAAGTGACACTGAGGAGGTAAAGTCAACAGGAAGGGAGTGGTGAAGAAGAGGGTCCTCCCTCTTCTGGCATAATCAGAAGATGGTGGAAGACAAATGTTTTCACAGATGGAGGA
The DNA here is from genome assembly GCF_020826845.1 of Diceros bicornis minor. Classification (NCBI taxonomy): domain Eukaryota; kingdom Metazoa; phylum Chordata; class Mammalia; order Perissodactyla; family Rhinocerotidae; genus Diceros; species Diceros bicornis. The sequence goes on along the minus strand of NC_080755.1, from coordinate 9,696,025 downwards.
CCAGAGAAGGAAGAGCAAGCTTAGAGAAGTCTATGAATGCAGCTTGAGGCTGAGTGTGTTTATGGGACTTCAGTGAGGATGCCCATTAGTCACTTGGATAGTCAAGAATGAAGTCAGTAGAAAGTTTGGGTTGAAGATAAGTAGTTGGGTATCTCCAGCATACAGGTAGAAGTGAAATCCAAGACTTGAGATCACTTGAGGAGAGTGTGAGAGTGAAGACAGGGTGAGGAGGAAACCAAGGGGTGATCTCAGCCCTTGAGCGGTGTACGGAGAAAGAAAGGTAGGAAAGCTGGGAGACTATCATATTGCAGAAGCAAAGGGAGTGGAGTGTTTCAGGAAGGACAGAGTGCTTGGCAATAACAATTGTGGCAAACAATCCCAGTAAGACAATTAATGAAAGATGTTTAGTGGATTTGGGCAGTTGGAAGGTCACAAGTGACTATAGTGAGAACACTTTTGCAAGAATGGGAAGGAGGCAGGTATTAGTGGGATGAAGAGTGACTGTAAGAAGGGAGGACAATGCATATAGATTTTTAAAAATTTTTTATTTTGGAAACATTTAACATCTACAAAAGTAGACAGAATGAATAATGAACCCGTACGTACTGATCACCCAGCTTCAACAACGATCATCAACTAATGGCCATCAACTAATGGCCATCCTGTTTCATCTGTACCTCCTCTTACTTCACCCTGTTCTTCATTATTTTAAAGCAAATCCCAGACATAATATTATTTCATTCTTTAATATTTCAGCAGGTCTTTAAATGTTAAGAGCTCTTTAAAGCTATCGTAACCACAATACCATTATTCTAGACTATTCCTTCAACAATTTTAAATAAGGGGAGAACAGAAATCAGACAGTAGAGAGAAATGCGAAATCAAGGGAAAATTTTTAGAATAAGCGATATTGAATATATTTATAGAGTGGGAAGGAAAGTTGATAGAGAAAAAGAGATTTAAGTGTCATGAGAAAGAGAAACTGGTTGACGTAGTTAGGTCCCAGAGAAGCACGAAGATGAAAGACCAAGAGACCAGGTGATCTGGAGAGCCAGGAAAGGAAGAAGGGGCATCTTCTGGGCTGGAGAGAAGAGAGGCAGTATCGAGGTCTTTTGTAAGTAGGAGGTAAGAGAATATGCCAAAATAGGAGAGTTAGGGTTGAATGAGGCGTTGACAGAGAAGAGCTGGAGGTTACAAATAGATTTTTAGAGAAAGAAGAAAAGAAGATGACACAGGACCCAAGGCAGGAGACTGTGAATGCTCAGGGCAATAGCAGACTCAGGTGGGTTTCTCCAGCAGCACTTGGAGGCCTGACTGGCCGGGAAGGTAGATGCGCTTTGTGGTGTGTGGAGAGTAAGTGCTTGAGGATGAGGTGTACTGGACAGGGCTCCAAGGGGTCATTTTCCTGAGTAAGGATAGGGAAGAGTAGTGGAGAAAGGAAACTGAGTTTTGGTGAACTTGTATTCTACATGATTATGTAAACAGGGCCCTGGGCGAGTAGAAAGGAAAGAGATGGTAGATAAAAGAAACAACTGAAGTTAATGTTAGGTTAAAGTTCTTTATGAGATTGAAGGGCTGCTCTTTAGAATCAATCCAGAAGCTTAAAAAAATAAAATAATGTCTATGTCTGGACTCCACCCTCAGTGACTCTGCTGTACTTGGTCGAAGCGAGTCCCAGGCATTGGTATAGTAGTCCCTCCTTATCCATGGGAGATACGTTCCAAGACCCCTAGTAGATGTCTGAAACCATGGATAGTACCAAATCCTATGTATATACTATGTGTTCTCCTATACATACTTACTTGAGGTGTGAGAGCAAAGGTAGCACAAATTTCTTTTTCCTTCTTTACAATTTCATGGATAGAAGATTAGTTCTTACTGTAGAACTTAGCAAACCTCAGCATACAATTTTTTTTCTTAAGCCAAGAACTTTCACCTTTTCACTTAAAGGAAGCACTTTATGGCTTCTCTTTGGCATATCCAAATTGCCAGCGTCACTACTCTTGCGCTTCGGGCCATTATGAAGTAAAATAAGGTTTAGTGAACACAAGCAATGTGATACTGTGACAGTTGATCTGGTAACCAAGATGGCTACTAAGTGACTAATGGGTGGGCAGCATATACAGCGTGGATCCACTGGATAAAGGGATGATTCATGTCCCAGGCAGGATGGATCACGATAGTGCAAGATTTTGTCACACTACTCAGAACAATGCGCAACTTACGAATTGTTAATTTCTTTAATTTTCCATTTAATATTTTTGGACCACAGTTGACCTCGGGGAACTGAAACCTCAAAAGCAAAACCTTGGATAAGGGTGAACTACTGTGTTTTGGTTTGCTTTGTTTAGTCTGTCTAGTATTTTTATTTTATTTTATTATTTTTTATTATTTTATTGAGGTCATAATGGTTTATAACATTGTGAAATCTCAGATGTACATTGTTATTTATCAGTATTCTGTATAGACTGCGTTGTGCTCACCACCAATAGTCTAATTTTTATCAGTCATCATATATATGTGCCCCTTTACCCCTTTCCCCGACCCCGCAACCCCTTTCCCCTTTGTTAACCACTAATCTGGCATCGCTATTTTTAATTTTTTGAGAAATCTCCATACTGTTTTCCATAGTGGCTGCACCAGTTTGCATTCCCACCAGCAGCGTATGAGGGTTCCCTTTTCTCCACATCCTCTCCAACATTTGTTATTTTTTTTATTTTTATTTTTTGTGAGGAAAATTGGCCCTGAGCTAACATCTGCCAATCCTCCTCTTTTTTTTTTTTTTTCCTGAGGAAGACTGGCCCTGGGCTAACATCCATGCCCATCTTCCTCTACTTTATATGGGATGCGGCCACAGCATGGCTTGACAAGTGGTGCGTCGGTGTGTGCCCAGGATCCCAACCAGCGAACCCTGAGCCACCGCAGTGGAGCACGCACACTTAACCGCTTGCACCACCGGGCTGGCCCCCAACATTTGTTATTTTTTGTCTTGGTAATTATAGCCATTCTAACAGGTGTGAGGTGATATCTCATTGTAGTTTTGATTTGCCTTCCCCTAATAGTTGGTGATGTTGAACAGCTTTTCATGTGCCTGTTGGCCATCTGTATATATTCTTTGGAAAAATATCTGTTCATATCCTCTGCCCATTTTTCTTTTTTTTCTTTGGTGAGGAAGATTGGCCCTAAGCTAACATCTGTTGCCAATCTTCCTCGTTTTTGCTTGAGGAAGATTGTCCCTGAGCTAACATCTGTGCCAATCTTCCTCTATTTTGTATGTGGGACTCCACTACAGCATGGCTCAGTGAGCAGTGTGTAGGTCTGCATTGGGATCTGAACCTGCGAACGCTGGGCTGCCAAGGCTGAGTGTGTGAACTTAACCACTACACCACTGGGCTGGCCCCTCCTCTGCCCATTTTTTGATCTGGTTGTTTGGTTTTTTTGTAGTTGAGTTGTATACATTATTTATATATTTTGGAGATTAACTCCTCGTCGGATTTATGATTTGCAAATATTTTCTCCCAGTTGGTGGGTTGTCTTTTTGTTTTGTTCATGGTTTTTTTTTGCCTTGCAGCAGCTCTTTAGTCTGATGCAGTCCCATTTGTTTATTTTTTCTTTTGTTTCCCTTGCCTGAGTAGACATGGTATTGGAAAAGATGCTCCTAAGACCAATGTCAAAGAGTGTACTGACTATATTTTCTTCTAGGACTTTTATGGTTTTAGGTCATATGTTCAAGTCATTAATCCATTTTGAGTTAATTTTTGTGTATGGTGTAAGATAAAGGTCTACTTTCATTATTTGCACATGGCTGTCCAGTTTCCCTAACACCATCTGTTGAAGAGACTTTCCTTTCTCCATTGTATGTTCTTGGCTCCTTTGTCGAAGATTACCTGTCCGTAGATGTGTGGTTTTATTTCTGGGCTTTCAATTCTGTTCCATTGATCTGTGTGTCTGTTTTTCTGCCAGTACCATGTTGTTTTGATTACTATTGCTTTGTAGTATATTTTGAAGTCAGGGATTGTAATGCCTCCAGCTTTGTTCTTTTTTCTCAGGATTGCTTTGGCTATTTGGGGTCTTTTGTTGTTTCATATAAATTTTAGGATTCTTTGTTCTATTTCCATGCAGAATGTCATTGGGATTCTGATTGGGATTGCATTGAATCTGTAGATCGCTTTAGGTAATATGGACATTTTAACTATGGTTATTCTTCCAATCTATGAGCATGGAATTTCTTTCCATTTCTTTACATCTTCTTCAACTTCTTTCAACAAAGTCTTATAGTTTTCAGTGCGTAATTCTTTCACCAATTGAGTCATTTTTTGAGTTGGATCAAATGTGGGCGTGTCTTGGAAATTTAAAATCATTGAGAGATGGTTGTAGCTGTTCCAGGTTTCCTTTTACAGTTTCACATGTGAAGTTTAGAAAATATTAGCTAACTTGCTTAGGTCACCTAGCGAGTTAATGATAGTAGTGAGTAGACTGAAAACTGCAGTCTTGTTTTATAACAGATACAGACATTAAATAATATCTCTATTTGCTTTCCCTCAATTACCTTTTCTTCCAATAACTCTTTTCACCCTCCAAACCAATTGTCTCAAAGAGAAAAAAAAATTTTTTTTTTGATGAGGAAGATTGACCCTGATCTAACATCTATTGCCAATCTTCCTCTTTTCACTTGAGGAAGATTGGCCCTGAATTAATATCTGTGCCAATCTGCCTCTATTTTGTATATGGGATGCTGCCACAGCATGGCTTGATGAGTAGTGTGTAGGTCCGAGCCCAGGATCCAAACCTGTGAACCCCAGGCCGCTGAAGTGGAGCACGTGAACTTGACCACATGCCACTGAGCCAGCCCCCAAAGAGAAAAATTTTAAAAAAATGGAGATATAGGAACCAGGAGAGCAATACTGAGGTTCATGCCATGATGTGTGAATGTCAGCCTCCTGCATATTGTGAGCAGTGGGGGCTAACTCTCTGAGGTTATAATGCCCATAGAAATGAGGGAATTTCACTTACTCAGTTGTACACCTGCTCCTGACTCTTGAAATAAGGACATGATTTGGGCGTGTTATCTAAACGTCATAATTTAGAATTTCACATCAGGGAAAAAATAAAACTCATGATACAGAATGCAGGAACCCATAAGAAGTCATCTTTTCTCTTTTTAGTTAATAAAAAAATCCAATATTGAATGCAATAAATTTATTTTAGGGGCCGGTCTGATGGCATAGTGGTTAAGTTTGCACGCTACACTTCAGCGGCCCAGGGTTCACAGGTTTGGATCCTAGGTGTGGACCTGCACACCGCTCTTTAAGCCGTGCTGTGGCAGCATCCCATAAACAAGATAGAGGAAGACTGGCACAGATGTTAGCCCAGGACCAATCTTCCTCACACACACACACAAAATAATTTTTAAAAAACCTATTTAACAAGCATCTATATAAGGCTTACTGTGTGCTAGAATTAAGGACTTTACATTGTTTTAATACTCGTGACTAATCCATGAAGGCAGGTACTATTACTATCTTGATTTTACAGTGAAGAAACAGAGCAGGGGAAGTGAGGTAACTTGCTCAAGGTCCTGGAGAGACTAAGTCCTGGGATTTGAACCCAGGTGACCTCACTGGCTTAGACAGTATGTCATGATGAAATAGGTCTGGTGGGGGGGTTCTACCTTTTGACAAAACCACAGACAAAAAATCTGCTATGTATACTCCGAAATGAGCAAAACACATTTTGAAAAAACAACCAACCTAGCTGAGGAACGAGCCATGGAAGTGCTGGTAAAGGAAGTGTAAGTTAAAGAGATTGCTATGCAATCCGCATACTCACGCAGTTTCCTTAATGCATATTAGATGATATTCATATGCAGCTGTTAATGAAAAATACATAAAAGATTCAGGAAACTGATAATGTGTTACATATATCTATTACAGAACAATAGACTTTAGAGAAGAAAGGGACTTTTGATGTTATACAGTCAGGCAATTTCACTTTATAGACGAGATGATGTGGTTTAGAGAATTGAAGTGACTTTTTAAATGTTACATTGTCTGTTGAAAGTTGGATGAGAACTAGTGGAAGTCAAAGTTTTTTTATTAAACTAGTTTCTCATGTAGTTGATTTATTCTAGATTCTTATTTTTGTTGTAATTCTATCACTAAATTTAATAATTTATCCCATATTTGGCACATATTGTTAAATCAGAAGTTTTTGAATTTGATAAAATCTCTACAATTCACACAAAATATAGTGGTCAATATAATCATTTAAATTTTCTTTTTTCTTGGCCTTTTGAATGATGATGACCTGTGTTTACAGTTACTCATTTCCACTTTTGATTTTACCTCACCTATAAAGTATAGATCATTACTTATCAAATTTCTTTTATTATACATTAAGATTTAGCGTAGACCAGACATTGTCAAAATATTATTATTATGAGAAATATAATATGTAATATAACAAAGAAATATAATATCTTGTGCCATTTTTATCCTCACCATACAGATTTAGGGGATTTAGGGTAAAATATTGGAACCTAGACTTGGTCATTGTCAGATTTTTCTCACTACTCTTGGAAGTGAATGATTGACCAGGGAAAATAAAATCTTCAATTTGCTTTGTTCCCTCCAGCTTTATTGAGACATAATTGATATAGAACATGTGTAAGATGTACAATGTGGTGATTTGATACATGTACATATTGCAAAATGTTTACTACAGTAAGGTTAGTTAACATACCCTTCACCTTACATAATTACCATTTTGTACATGTTGTTATGGTAAGAACATTTAAAGCCTACTCTCTTAGCAACTTGTAAGTATACAATACAGCATAGTTAACTACAGTCACTATGCTATACATTAGATCCCCAGAACTTATTCTTCTTATACCTGGAAGTTTGTACCCTTTGAGCAACGTCTCACTTTCCTCACTCCCCACTACGCCTGGCAACCAACAGTCTACTCTCTGTTTCTATGAGTTTGGCTTTTTTATATTCCACATATAAGTGAGATCATACAGTATTTGTCTTTCTCTGTCTGACTTATTTCACTTAGCATAATTTCCTCCAGGTTCATCCGTGTTGTCACAGCAGGCAGGATTTCTTTCTTCTTTATGGCTGAATAATACTTCACTGTGTAGAATGTTTATATATGTATATATCACATTTTCTTCATCCATTCATCCATCAATGGATATTTAGATTGTTTCCATGTCTTAGCTATTGTGAATAATGCTGCGATAAATATGAGGGCATCGATATCTCTTCAAAATTCTGATTTCATTTTCTTTGGATATATACCCAGAAGTGGGATTGCTGGATCATATGGTAGTTCTGTTTTTAATTTTTTGAGGAATCTCCATACTGTTTTTCATAGTGGCTGCACCAATTTACATTTCAGTCAACAGTGCACAAGGATTCCCTTTTCTTCACATTCTCACCAGCACTGATCTCTTGTCTTTTGGATAACAGCCATTCTAACAGCTGTGGGGTGACTTTTCATTTTGTTTTGATTTGTATTTCTCTGATGATTAGAGATGTTGAGCAACTTTCATGTATTTTTAGCCTTTTGTATGTCTTCTTTGGAAAAATGTCTATTTAGATCCTTTACCAATTTTTAAATTGGGTTATTAGTTTTTTTGCTATTGAGTTGTATGAGTTCTGTATACATTTTGGAAATTTACCCGTTATCAGATATATGTTTTGCAAATATTTTAACCATTTTGTTAACGGTTTCTTTTGCTGTGCAGAAGCTTTTTAGTTTGATGTAGTCCTGCTTGTTGAGTTTTGCATTTGTTGCTTGTGCTTTTGGTATCATATCCAAAAAGTCATCGCCAAGACAAACGTTAAGGAGCTTTTCCCCTATATTTTCTTCCAGGAATTTTACAGTTAAATTGATAACAACTTAACTCTACTGCATACAAAGACTCTTATGTTTAAGTCCCTAATCCATTTTGAGATAATTTTTGTGAGAAGTGTAAGATGTGTCCAATTTCACCCTTTTTGCATGTGAATATCCAGTTTTCCCAACACCATTTATTGAAGAGACTATCCTTTCTTCACTGTGTATTCTTGGCTCCCTTGTCAAATACTAGGTAACCATATATGCATGGGTGTATTTCTGGGCTCTCTATTCTGCTCCATTGGTCAATGTGTCTTGTTTTTATGCTAATACTATATTCTTTTGATTACTATAGCTTTGTAATGTAGTTTGAAGTCAGGAAGTGTGATATTTCCAGTTTTGTTTTTTCTCAAACTTGCTGTGGCTATTCAGGATTTTTTTGGTTCCATGCAAATTCTAGGATTGTTTTTTCTATTTCTGTGAAAAATACAGTTGGAATTTTGATAGGGATTGCGTTGAATCTGTAGATAGCTTTGGGTAGTATGGACATTTTAACAATATTAACTCTTCTGATCCATAAACACTGGACATCTTTCCATTTGTGTGTGTCTCCTTCAATTGCTTTCATTAATATCTTATAGCCTTTGGATGTACAGATCTTTAGCTCCCTTCGTTAAATTTACTCCTAAGTTTTATTGTTTTGATGCTATTATAAGTGGGGTTGTTTTCTTTATTTCTTTTTCGGATGGGTCATTGTTAGTGTATAGCAATGTGGCTGATTATTGTATGTTGATTTTGTATTCTGATAGTTTACTGAATTTGTATATTAGTTCTAACAATTTTTTGGTGAAGTCTAGGATTTTCTATATACAAGACGGTGTTATCTGCAAACAGAGACAATTTTACTTTTTCCTTTCTCAGTTGGATGCCTTTTATTTCTTTTTCTGACTAATTGCTCTGGCTAGCACTTCCAGTACTATGTAGAGTGGTAATAGTGGGTACTCTTGTCTTCTTCCTGGTCTCAGAGGGAAAGCTTTCAAACTTGCCCCACTGAGTATGATGTTAGCTGTTGGCTTGTCATAGATAGCCATTATTATGTTGAGGTATGCTCCTTCTATACCCAGTTTGTTGATGGGTTTTATTATGAAAGGATGATGAATTTTGTTGAATGCGTGTTCTGCTTCTATTGAGATGATTATATGATTACTGTCTTGCATGCTATTAATGTGATGCATCACATTGATTGATTTGTATATGCTGAAACATCCTTGCATCCCAGGGATAAATCCCGCTTGATCATGGTGTATGATCATTTCAATGTGCTGCTGAATTTGGTTTGCTAGTATTTTGTTGAGACTTTTTGCATCTATAGTCTTTAGAGACACTGGCTTGTAGTTTTCTTTTCTTGTGGTGTCCTTGTCTGGCTTTGGTATCAGGGTAATGCTGGCTTTGTAAAATGGGTTTGGAAGTGTTCGCTCCTCTTCAATTTTTTGGAAAAGTTTGAGAAGGATTGGCATTAATTCTTCTTTAAATGGTTGGTACAAATCACCAGTGAAGCCATTTGGTCTTGGCCTTTTCGTTGTTGTGAGATTTTTGATTACTGATCCAATCTCTTTACTAGTAATTGTCTGTTCAGATTTTCTATTTCTTCATGATTGAGTCTTGGTAGGTTATGTGTTTCTAGGAATTTATCTGTTTCCTCTAGCTTGTCCCAATTTGTTGACACGTAATTGTTCATAGTAGTCTCTTATGATCCTTTGTATTTCCGTAATATCAGTGGTAATGTCTCCTTGTTCATATAATTTTCTTTATTTTGGTTCTTTCTCTTTTTTTCTTGGTAAGTCTAGCTAACAGTTTGTCAATTTTGTCTATCTTTTAAGAAAAACCAGGTCTTGGTTTCATTGATTTTTTTCTATTTTCTCTTTAGTCTCTATTTTATTTATTTCCTCTCTGATTTATGTTATTTCCTTTCTTCTATTAGCTTTGGGTTTTGTTTGTTCTCCTCTAGTTCCTTGAGGTGTAAAGTTAGGTTGTTTATTTCCGAGCTTTCTTTTTTGTTAATGTAGACATTTATCACTGTAAACTTCCCTCTTAGCACTGCTTTGCTGCACCCCATAAGTTTTGGTATGTGTGTTTCCATTTTCATTTGTCTCAAGATATCTTTTGATTTCCCTTTTGGTTTCTTCTTTGACCCATTTATTGTTCAGGAATGTGTTGTTGGAATTTCCACATTTTTGTGAATTTTCCAGTTTTCCTCTTTTTATTGATTTCTTGTTTCATACCATTGGGGTCAGAAAAGATACTTGGTATGATTTCAATCGTTTAAAATTTGCTAAGACTTGTTTTATGACCTAACATATGATTTATCCTATAGAATGTTCCATGTTTGCTTGAGAAGAAGGTATTCTGTTGGTGCTGGATGAATTGTTCTGTATATGTCTGTTAGGTCCATTTGGTCTAAAGGATAGTTCAAGTTTGATTTTTCCTTATTGATTTTCTGTCTGAATGATCTACCCTTTGTTGAAGGTGGGGTATTGAAGTCCCCTACTATTATTGTATTGTTGCCTATTTCTCCCTTCAGATCTGTTAGTATTTGCTTAATATATTTAGATGTTCCAATGTTAGATGCATATGTATTTATGATATCCTCTTGATGAACTGACCTATTTATCATTGTATAATGACCTTCTTTGTCTCTTGTTACAATTTTTGACTTAAAGTATATTTTGTTTGATATAGATATAGCTACCTCTACTCTCTTTTGGTTTCCATTTGTGTGAAATATATTTTTACATCCCTTCACTTTGAGCCAATGCATGTCCTTAAGGCTGTTGTAAATCTCTGGTAGGCAGCATATAGTTGGGTCTTGTTATTTTTATCCATTCAGCCACTCTATGCCTTTTGATTGGAGATCTTAATCCATTATATTTAAAGTAATTATTGATAGGCAAGGACTTACCAATGTCATCTTATTGTTTCCTCGCTGTTTTGTAGTTCCTTTGTTCCTTTCTTCCTCTCTTGCTGTCTTACTTTGTGATTTGATGATTTCCTCTAATGGTATATTTTGATTCTCTTTTCTTTATCTTGTGTGTATCCAATGTAGGTTTTTGCCTTGTGTTTACCTTGAGGCTAACATAAAACAGCTTATAGTTATAACAGTCTATTTTAAGCTGATAATAGCTCAACCCTAATGCACACAAAAACACTACCATTATATCCCTTCATTTTACGTTTTTGATGTCACAATTTACATCTTCTTATATTATGTATCCATTAAATTATTGTAGCTATAGCTATTTTTTTTTCCTCCCCAAAGACCCAGTACATAGTTGAATATTCTAGTTGTAGGTCCTTCTAGTTCTTCTATGTGAGCTGCTGCCACAGCATGACTATTGACAGACGAGTGGTATGGTTCTGTGCCTGGGAATCGAACCTGGGCTACCAAAGCAGAGCATACCAAACTTTAACCACTAGGTCATTGGGGCTGGCTCTGTAGCTATAGTTATTTTTAATACTTCTGTCCTTTAAGCTTTATACTAGAGTTAAGTGATTAACACACCACCATATTACAGTATTGGAGTATTCTGAATTTGACTATATACTTATCTTTACCAGTGTGATTTATATTTTTGTATGTGTTCACGTTACTAATTACTGTCCTCTCATTTCAGCTTGAAGACTTCTTTTCAGCATTTCTTGTAAGGCAGGTCGAGTGATGATGAACTCCCTCAACTTTGTTTGTCTGGGAATTTCTTGACTTCTCTGTCATCCCTGAAGGACAACTTTGACAAGTAAAGTATTATTGATTGGCAAATGTTTTTCTTTTATTACTTCAAATATATCATCTCTGTCTCTCCCGGCTTGTAAGATTTCTACTGAGAAATCTGCTAATAGCCTTATGGAAGTTCCCATGTAAGCAACAAGGTTCTTTTCTCTGGCTGCTTTTAAGATTATCTGTCTTTGATTTTGGCAGTTTTATTATAATGTGTCTTGGAGAAGATTTTTTTGAGTTGAATTTTTCTGGCGACCTATGAGCTTCATAAACCTTGGATGTCCAAATCTCTCCCCATGTTTGGAAAGTTCTCAGCCATTATTTCTTTCAATAATCTTTTACTCCTTTCTTCCTCTCTTCTCCTTCTGGGACTCCAATAATGTGTATATTGTTTCTCTAATAATATCCCTTAAGTCCTGTAGGTTTTCTACATTCCTTTTCATTCGTTTTTCTTTTTGCTCCTCTGACTAGATAATTTCAAATGATCCATCTTTAAATTCACTGATTCTTTCTTTTTTGTCCAATCTGCTGTTGAAGCTCTCTATTGAATTCTTCAGTTTAGTCATTGCTTTCTTCAGCTCCAAAATTTCTATTTGTTTTTTTGTTTTCTATCTCTAGTTGAACTTCTCATTTTGTTTCTGTATTATTTTCCTGATTTCATTAAATTGTTTATCTGTATTCTCTTGTAGCTCTATGTGCATCTTCAGAATAATTATTTTGAACTCTTTGTCAGGCAATTTGAGTATGTCGATTTCTCTGGGGTCACTTACTGGAAGTTTACTGTGTTCCTTTGGTAGTGTCATGTGTCCCTGATTCTTTGTGACTATAGCCTTGCATAGTGTCTGTGTGTGACTTGCTATGTCTAGACAGCCTCACTCAGCCAGAAATTGTGTGTTTGCAGTCAGGTATTGATTGTGTGTGTGCTGGTCTCTGATCTGCAGACTAAGTAGACTTTTGATGTCCTCTTGACCTGTCAGCTCCGCATGCTCTGTTGGCTTCTCTGCCAGATCCACCACAGGATGGGGAAAATGGTCACAGTAAAACTTCCCAATTTTCTTAACTCAGTGGCCTCTAGGTTGTTGCTGAAGTTTATATATTTCTATTGACTCTTGTCCAGGGTAAACCACCATCTTGGTTTGTTGGGATTGCCCCAGTTTTAGCATTGGAATTCTAGCATCCTAGGAAACCCCTCAGTCCTGGGCAAACCTGGAAACTGGTCACCTTACTTTTATATTCCATTACTACTGACAGTAGACAGTGGGCTATACACTTGAAGAAGGTGAATTTCATGTCTCACCTGAGTTTTAAAGGTGCTAGGTCCTTGATTCTTCCTCATATTCTGTAATTTATATGTCACATTTTGTTTTTACCTAATATTGACGTGTTATTTACCTAACTCTTGTGTTTTTTATCTTGGTGGCTGTGTGTGTTTCTTTGAGTGTCCACCTGTGTCATTCTTTTTACTCTTAGTTTCTAGTGTTTTAGAAATTGGGGACAATGTATTATCTCACTTTTCATAGCATCATAGGTGGACTGACTAGTTCTTTTAGAGGAAAATTTTGTGAAATATAGATTTTTTGTATTATTTAGAAAGAATTTTCTTTTAGGACTTAAAATCATCCTGGTGACATGTACATATAGAATTGGGAAAGATTTTAAAAGTCACTTAGAGTCAAAGAACATCAAAAACACATTTCTCAAGGAAAACAGAGGATGGAGACTTAAAAAAATATCTCATGGCAACAGTATCCAGCAACCCTCTTAAAATTTTAATTTCCCTGTTAAATAACATCCTATGGTGAAGGGATGCAATAGGTGGGGAGGGTGAGTAGAGGTATATTTTGGAACCAAATTTCACTTGTAATCAGAATTGATAATGACCATTTGAAGTGCCCTAATATTTGCCTAAATAAAACCAATCACACTTTCAAGTGTAGGAGCAGATTGTGGTAAATGGCAGAGAATCTGAGGCTTGGAAGTGATAGCTGACATAATGCAATTAGATAGAAATTCAGTAAACTAGGCATTCACAATGAAGCGTCATACTTCAGCCCACTCAGCTCAACAAACATTCAGACAATTTTTGCCATGTTAATTTGTCATAAGCCCTAGTTCATTGGTTGATTCATTGATTAGTCAGACTCTGCGTGAGTTGAGAAGTACTAGTTCCCTGCCAACTCTCCACTGGTTGATCTGGGTGAGAAAGTTTTGAGATTGTCTCTTATTCTCTCATGTAGGGTATGTAATGCTGGAGGCTCCAAAAGTGATGCTCTCATGCGGCTGACGTGATGTGCCTAACGTGTTTTGTCAAAGCTGGGGCACCTCAGAGGAGTGTTGGGAACCAAAGTAAAGAGGAAACAGGGCTTAGAGGATTGAGGGGAGTAGGCATGGAGCAATTTATAAGATAACTTCTGTCTTCCCTCAAAAGGGAGTTTGGAATCAGGAAAGCCAGATTGAGTCTGGACAAATTTGGAGAGCAAGGAGAGTGTTTGTTCTTTTGGGCACATTGGAATGAGGTAGATGGTGGTAAAGCATAGGAAGGGAGAGGAATAAACAGTTTTTACTTTGCTTTTATAGACTTGGATTAATTTCCCTGGGGAATAAGGAGATGTAGAAACAATAACTGACATCGAATTAATGAATGACAAACTTATCTTTTCACTAAAATGGGAAAGAAGACAAAGTTATTAGATAATATGCCGTGTATGACAAGTTACATACATTATCTAGAGGAAGTATGCCTAAGGAATAAGATATTTTATGGTTCAGCTGGAGCCCAGAAGTGAGCCTTCTGAAAAATCACTAGTGATAGCTTGACTCTACCAGCTAATTGGTTTTAAGATAGCTTTCCTTGTTAGTATTTTTCAGAAGGAATAAAAAAATTATTAGGACTGTAAGCTAAACAGTGAAGACAGTGAGAAAAAAAAATCCTACTTAATCTTCAAGCATGTACTCCCTTTCTTCTTGAGCCATCTAGGTAAGTTTATCTCTTGTTTCACTAGAGGGAAAAAAGGCTACTTGAAATAAATTCCTTCAAGTTCCCTCTTTTCTTTCTCAAAATATTTTTTTTACCATTTACTAACATTTTTCCCTCACTTTCTCATGTCTGAGGAAGAAGTGTCTCCTTTCCTTTTTAAGACCAACATCTCTCCCTGTCTACCCTTCCTTCCCTTCCCAGGTGACCTTGTACTTTCCACTATCCTCTGCCTCTACGCTGCATACACCCATCTAATTTTTACCATGGACTTCTTACCATCATCTAAAAAGATGCTTATTTCCCTCTGTTTATAAATAGTCTTCCCTTGACTCCCCCCTCTGGTTACTTTCCTCTCTCCTTTTTTCTTTAACTGCCAAGCTTCTCAAACAATTCTCTAAATTTACAGGCACCACTTTCTACTTCCCATTACATCTCAAAACCTTGCAATATGTTTGTTCCCGCAGCAGACACTAAGGGCAGATTTCCTTTGGTTGCAAAATCCAAAGACTTTCCCCTATTTGCCACCCTCCTTGGCCTCTATTCAGCCCTGGGTATTCCCTTCTGAGAATTCTCCCTCCTTGTGTGGCTCTCCTTCCCTGGCTTCTGTGACATACAGGCTCTTGGCATCCTTCTTTGAAGGCTTTTTTGATGTCTCCCTTTTCTAGTCCTGTTACTGTGGTAGCATAACAAATTATTCCCAAACTTAGTGGTGTAAAATGACTATTTGTTATGTTCACCGATTCTAGGGGTGAGGAATTCAGACATGGACTAGCAAGATGCTCTGTCTCTGCTCTGTGATGTCGGAGCAGGCGGGAAGGCTGGGCTGGGATCATCTGAAGATTGATTCACCCCTGTGTCTGGTGTTTGGTGCTGGCTGTTGGCTGGGGGCCTCAGTTCCTCTCCGTGTAAGCTTCTACGTGGTCTCCCCAGGTGAGCTAGCTTGGGCTTCCTCACAGCATTGTGGCCTGGTTCCAAGGGTGAGTGTCCCCACAAAGAATGGACTAGGCAGAAGCTGTATCTTTTTAAGGATTTTGCCTCAGATGTGATATAGCATCATTTCTGCCATATTCTATTGGTTGGAGCAGTCACAAGCCCAGATTCAAAAGGAGGTAACATTTTTCAGTGAAAACATTAGGTGCAAAAGACTTAATTTCTTTCTCCAAATTAAAGAGACTTTTACTGAGTTCTGTATGCACATTTATTCCTTTAACAGTATAAGATTTTAAGTGCTCTTTAAGAATATAAAATATGAATCTGCTGGTCAGCTACTTTTCCACTGAATATGTACACAAAAATGTCACAGCTACAATTACAAATTCTGCAACTTACAACTTTCCGTAAATTAACTTCAGAAAATATTCCTTTATTTATTGTCAGTTTTCAAGATGAGCTTATTTCTGCTATTGAATCACTAGGAAATTGTTAGAAAATTGATTTTCCTTTCTCTTTCCCTGAAACGAATTCTCAAAAGACATTTTTTAGTTGCTCAAATTTGTTGATGACAAGTGGCTGGAGCCACTTACAGGAAATTTACCAAATCTCTGAACTTTCAAGCCCTAGCCAACCAATGCCTAGAAGAAATTTACTCTGCATGATGAAAGTGTGTCAAATTTACACCAAAGTTGTTGGAAGGGAAAGTTCTCAGCCCCTCCAGAGGACCAAGTACTGCAATCACTCCCAAGTGGACTGTGAAAAGTCATCCAGATGCCCCTACATACTTAGAAGAGTCTAGTTGATGATCTCCCTTGGACTAAGTAACCTGGAGGTGGGTGTGTGAAAAACATTAAAGTTCAAAGGCCATTAATAGGCCAGAAAGGGAAAGGGAGAAGCAGAAAAGGGGGAACATAGAATGGTGAGGCTTTCATGGTAAACTCAAATGGCAAAAGGTCAGGAATGATGAGATTGTTTATCATTTATAGTGATACTTTGCATTCATGGGACCGTGCCCACAAAGTAAGGACTTCGGTGTTCTTTGTAGATGATCGCTATCATTCTTATAAGAGATCTTGGAAAAAATGCTGCATTTGTATAAAATTGGCAAAATAGCCAAAGAGTTGAAGCCTCTTAGAATTATTCACCTTGTTAGGTAACAGGTGGCTGTCGTCCCTGGAATTCTGGGCTTACACTCTCAGATGCAAAATTCAAAACATAGAGCATTTAAGTCTGTCCAGAAAATTCTTGCTAACTGAGAATGCTTTCCTTATATATTCTTACTTTTATTTTACTGTAAAAAATTTAGCCTTAAAAAACTTAGCAACTATGGTTAAATTTTCTTGAGGAGTTTGTTTCTTTCCTAAGTCTTGCCGAGGAGTGAATATGATGTGGGGTTAGAAGCCTAGGGTGGTGACTGGTTTGAGGACCATTGGAGGATTCTGAGAAGTAACCATTAGTATCCTAGTGGTCAGGTTGAGAAGCAGATATTACTTTGATTTTAAAAATTCAATGGAAATAAAGTTTTCTGTCACAGCCTCTTTCCACATAGATCACATGGAATGGAAAACTGGGAAGAGCATATGACTAAAAGTGGCACTTACATTTTTAAGCAAAAAAATTAAATAAATGTTTTGGTTTTGCAACTACTATATTAAATGTCAATGAACTTTGCAAAGAATTTTTTCTAATAAGATTTATGTTCTTATAAAATGTGTTAATTTTTCCAACTTTGGGGGATCATCCTTCTCACAGTATTTAATAAGACAGCACTAATTTCCACCCTACATCCTGCTGAAAGTCCAACACATTCAAACTTTCTCAGGATTTTCAGAGAATTTGCATAATTCTGTTGGCTGCCACCTCTGAGCTCTGGCTTTTGTGGACTTGTCAACCCTTCCTTACTAGTTCCATTTCTCTGTACTGTGGTCACCATCTTTTTTATCTCATTCGCCAAAGCAGCACTAACAAAAGGCTGTTGTGTGCAAGGCTTTTCCAGATTATTTAGGTTAATTGAGAAGTCTTACTCCATGCTGTAGACTAGGAACTACTTGGAACTGCATATTGGGAATCTCTGTTTTTAAAGTTGGTGGCCATCTTTGTCATAAAAGGAAATTGCTCACTGACCCTCTTTCTCCTAATAACTAGTTTGCTATGATTTCTTAAGTTCCACTCATAACCTCCCAGTGCCGAACCATTTCCCTTAACTGGCTTTGCTCTGTCTGATCACCTGGTCCACCCCAGCCTCAGGCTGCTGCTGAAAAGAGCAAAACAGTCGTTAACTTTACTCTGCAGAACATATTAGCTCTCTTTTGCTCAACCTTCTTCCTGACTAGACTGAGTTGTTTTCTAATTAAAACAAGAGCAAACAACCATAATGGACCATTATAATGATCTTCTAAATAAATTTTCTGTCCATCTGGATCTAACTCTCAACCACACCAAAGAACCAGCAGAAGCTTTGAAAATAAGGTTTTTGTTTAGCGTGCCCAGCTAGAGTTCTTAGGGAGGGCTCATCTTCCAGAACAGGGATCTCAGTAGGTGGAAGGGAAGATAGAAAAGTTGTTTTCCTTATATCTGTAGAAAATCTCAGGGATATTTTACTTTATTTTTCCCTATAACTTCTTTTAAAATGAAATATAATAAAAATAAACATGTATAATCAGATTGTCTCTCATATCTCTTTTATTTTTAACAGTCTATTCTCTTTTCTGATTGAGTTAAGCTTTAAAAAAGCTCTCTTTGTGTCAAATGTTTTCATTATATTAGCCTAATGGTGAAAGGCATGTTTTTTTTGATTTTGCTTTGAAATGATCTGATACTATAATAATAATGCTGAAAAGCCTATATTAATTCCTATAGCTATAGGAATTATATATTAATAAATTATATATTAATAAAAAGCTATATTAATAAAAAGGAGCCTAAGTACTTTAAGTAGAAATGTTCCTTCTGTAATTGACAATGCTCAAAAATTGTAGTCAAGTGTTTCACTAGTTTTGCTTCTATTGAAAACTATAAATACCACAGAGATTATATGACATTCAGAATTATTTATGAATAAGTATTTTATCCAATTCAGGTACTGACTTCATTTCCCAAGGGAAATGCAGATTTTTTTTACTGAAACCTAAGATTTCACAGAAATCTTCAGTTTTAAATCTATCAATTACTGAGAGAATGTTACTGTATTCAACTGTAATTCTGCATTTGTCTATTTCTCTTTTCAGTTCTATCGGTTTTTGCTTCTGGATTTTGAAACTCTGTTGTTGGTTGGGTATGCATTTAGAATTGCTATGTCTTTCTGATGACTTGATCCCTTTATCATTGTGTCATGTCCCTATTTATCCTCAGTAATATTCCTTGTTTTGGTTTCTACTTTCTAACATTAATGTAGTCACTCCATTTATTGGATTAGTGTTTTATGGAATTTTTTTCTATCATTTTACTTTTAACCCATCAATGTCTTTATATTTAAAGCATATCATTGGGTCTTGCTTTTCTATCCGTTTAATAACCTCAGCTATTTAATTGGATTGTTTACATTATTTAGATTTTAGGTAAATATTTATATGGTTGAATTTAAGTGTACCTTATTGCTAGTTATTTTCTATTCCATCTGTTCTTCTCTCCTCTTTCTGCCTGCTTTTCAATTAAGTATATTTTATGATTCTGTTTTTTCCTTAATATTCTCTTATTAATTATATAATTTAATTTTTTCCGGTAGTTGCTCCCACCTTTGTGCTACCGTTGTCAAATATTTCACTTCTATGTGTTATAAAGCCCACAATATTATCATTAATTATTAGTAATTATTATTAATATGATTTTTATTTTAAGCAGTCAATTACCTTTTTAATTGATTTGATACTATAACTTTTTATCTGGAAAGGTTATGACACAAGAATTTGCAAAATAAGTACAGAGAGTTTCCATGTACCCTTCACTCAGTTTACATCAATGATAATATTTTACATAACCAAAGTATATTATTAAAACCAGGAAATTGACATTGGCATGATACTATTAACTCAGGTACAGACCTTATTCAGATTTCACCAGTTTTTACATAAACTGTTCTTTTGGTTCTATGAAATTTTATCACATTTGTATATTTGTGTAATCATAAACACAATCAGTATACAGAGCTGTTCCATCTCTCCAAAAAATTCCTCATTTTAACCTTTAAAAGGTGTACCCTCTACCAAACCCTAACCTCTGGCAACCACTAGTCTGTTCTCCATCACTGTAATTTTGTCATTTTGAGAATAATTTATAAATGGAATAATAGATGTAATCCTTTGGGATTTCCTTTTTTCACTCAGCACAATGCCCTTGAGATCCATCCAAATTGTTGCATATACCAATAGTTCTTTTTATTGCTGAGTTGTATTCCAGTGTATAGATGTATCACATTTATTTTAAATCCATTTACCTATTGAAGGACGCTTCGGTTGTTTCCAAATTTTTGGCTATTACAAATAAAGCTGCTATGAACATTCATGTCCAGATTTTTGTGTGAACATACTATTTTTAATTTTTATTTGTTAAAGATAAATACACACAAGTGCAATTGCTGAATTATATGGTAAGTGTATATTTACTCTTATAAGAAACTGTTAAACTATAATATATCATTTTATATTACCACCAGCAATCTATGAGTGATCCAGTTTCTCCACGTCCTTGTCAGTGCTTGGCATTATTAGATTTTAGTTATTCTGATATGCGTGTAGTGCTGTCTCATCATAGCTTTAGTTTGCATTTCACCAATGGCTAATGTTGTTGAACATCTTTTCAGGTCTCTATTTTCTACTTGTCTTTTCTTTTTGGTGAAGTGTCTTTTCAATCTAGTGCTCACTTTCTAATTGGTAAATATCTTTTAAAGCAATTAAAATCAGGAAAAAATATCTTTTATATTTATCCCCAGTTTTACTATTTCTAAATCCCTTTATCTCCTTTTTGTACACTCAGCTTTCCTTATGGTATCTTACTCCTTTCTCAAGAACTTCTTTTAATTTTTTTTTTTTTTTTTTTTTTGTAGTGCATACAAGCTGTCAATGACTTCTTTCAGGCTCTATTTTCTGAAAATGTTTTTATTTTACCTTCACTTCAGGATGGTATTTTTCACCTGTTATAGAGTTCTTGATTGACAGTGTTTTGCTTTCAGCCATTTAAAACTATCATTCAACTGTCTTCTGGTGTGCATAGTTGCTGACAAGAAATCTACTGCTTTCCATTTTCTTGTTCATCTCTATATCATGTTTATTTTTTTCTTTGTCTGCCTTCAATATTCTCTTTTTATCTTTGGTTTTCTTTGATGTGTCACTTTGATGTATCCAGTTGTCTTCTTGGATTTTTTGATTGTTGCCTTTCAGTAATTTTGGGTAATTCTTGGCCATTATCCTGTGACATATTTATTCTTCCCTCTTTTCCTTCTGGGGTCTTAAATTATTTTGATTTTTCTTTTCCTTCTGGAACTCCAATTATAGATATATTAGATTTTTTGTTGCAGTCCCACAGTTATTGGATGCTCTGTTCTAGCTTTTCACTCATTTTCTTCTTAGTGTTTGAGTTTGGATACTTGACCTAATATTTAAGCTTGCTGAAGGAATTCTTCAATTCTGATTGTATATGTTTTATTTCTAACATTTCCATTTGACTCACAATTTTTCTCCATATACTGAATTTCCTCATCTGTTATGTATGTTGTCCCCGTTTTCCCCAATTAATATGTTTTGACATGTTTGTCACAGTTAATTTAAACCTCTTGTTCTATTATTTCAACTTCTTGGTTATCTTTGAATCTAGTTTTGCTGTTTGCTTTACCTCTTGGCAATGGGTTGTTTTATTTATTTACCTTTTGGTGTATTTCATAATTTTTAATTGAATGATGGATATCAGGTATAGAGGAACAGTAAAGATTGAGGTAAATAGTATTTGTATTCAGAGATGAGTATGTATCTTCTTCCATAGGGCTTTTATTTGTAGGAAGTTGATTCAGTCTGCTCAATAGTTGAACTAGTTGTGGATTTTTTTCCCTGGTATTACACCCTCAGTGTACACAGACTTCCAAGTCCTCCAGCATTTTGTTACTGTTGGTTTGTACTTGTGTCAGACCTGGGGTGCTGGAGGGCGTTCTCAGTCTTCCAGTGCAGTGCTCTGCTTTCAGTGTTCCTGCATGCCTGTGTCCTAGAGGTGTCTCTCTGTTTTCTTGCCTCTTCTTCCCAGCGGTAGACTGGTACTTAGTGCTAGGCTAGTGGCAGTTGGGGGAGTGGTTCTCCTGGTCCAGGCTCAGCCTTAGGAAGGCCTGTGAGTCTGAGGTGGGGCTTTCTCTCCTACTCCTCCTGCCAGCGGCAAACAAACTTTGCCTTGCATTCGTGACAGTTTTGCTGTGAGAGTGTTTCCTTCCCCTCCCCCAGGAGTAGCTGGTCTCTGATTTGTGTTGGTGCAGGATCCTGGTCCCAAGAGGGTTTCTTGCCCCCTCCCTCTGCTAAGGCAGATGGCTTTTGTTTCTATTCCCTGAGAATTAGTGGATCTTTGCCTGGGGCCTGAGGGTGGGACAGTATCCTGCCTCTACCCCAGTGGCTTAAGAATTTGCTTCTTATGAGAGAAGGGTCCAGGGAAGTGGGCTGTGCCTCTTTCCTGCACCACTGAGGGGGTTTGCTCTGGTCTCCTGTCTGCAGCCAATGTATCTCATGAGATCCTGGTAGAAGCCTGGGGAACAGAGCTTGTGAGTAAATTATTCTAAATAGTCACAATGACTCACACGTGTCATTTAAGACTTAGTTGAAATTTTATCTGACTGTTTCCTACCACTTTAATGAGAGACCACCTCTTCCTCTTCCCCCTGTGCTCTGCCAAAGGTAAGAGACTCTATGAAACTTGTCTGTCCAATCAGCTCACTTGCTTGCCCTGTGACCTCAGCTTTCTGATGGGCTCAAACAAAATCTATAATTTTGTATTTGTATATTGTATGGTTTTTCTCATTGTTGGTGAGGGAGTGATTTTTTTCTTATGATTTTCTGTAGTTTTAACTACAATCCTCTAGTTTTTAACTGGATTATTTGCCTTTTTGTTTTTGATTTGCAGGTGTTTTTTATGTAGTCTTGATACAAGTTCATCATTGGATATGTTTTTTGAGAATATTTTCTCCCTACCTGAGACTAGCATATTCATTTTATTAATGGGGTGTTTTGTTGAGTAGAATTTTTGAATTTTAATGAAACATAATGTATCATTTTTTTCGTATATGCTTATTGTTTTCTATGTTCTGTTTAACAAACTTTGCTGTTCTCCAAGGTCATAAAGATAATTTCCTGCTTTCTTCCAGATTTTTCATAGTTTTAGTTTTTGCATTTATATCTATTATCCATCTTGAATTAATTTTTATATATAGTATGAAGTAGGGGATGGGGTACATATTTTTTTCATATAGATATTCATTTGTTAAAAATATTTTCCATTTGTTAGAAAATGTTTTCTTTTACCATTGAATTGCTTTGGTAACTTTGTTAAAAATCAATTGATCTTTAAGAGTGAGTCTATAAATTCACTGCAATCCTACTCAAAACAATAACAGTGTTTGTTAGAGAAATTGATGAACTGATTCTAAACTGTCTATGAAAATGCAAAAGCACCTCGAATAGCCAATATATCTTGAAAAAGAGGAATAAAATTGGAGGACTTACATAACCTGATTTCAAGGTTTATTGTAAAGTTACAGTAGTGGGGTACAGGCACTAGGATAAAAAATTAGATAAATGGAGGGGCCTGCCCCGTGGTGTAGCAGTTAAGTGCGGGCGCTCGCTGCTGGCGGCCCAGGTTTGGATCCCGGGCGCGCACCGATGCAGCGCTTGTCAGGCCATGCTGTGGCGGCGTCCCACATAAAGTGGAGGAAGATGGGCACAGATGTTAGCCCAGGGCCAGTCTTCCTCAGCAAAAAGAGGAGGATTGGCATGGATGTTAGCTCAGGGCTGATCTTCCTCACACACAAAAATAGATAAATGGAATAGGAAATACAGTTCCACACTTACACAGAATCGTTGATTTTTAAATCTTTCTTCTTTTCTAATAGAATCATTTGGAGTTTTTCTTCTGTCACGAGAATATTTTCTACTTTGGAAATCAGTACAATATTATAGTGTCTATGATTTTAACATTATTTTATAATATTGTAAAATTACAATTCAAAGTTATTCCAAATAGCATTTAATAGGTATTATGTATACAAATGTTTGTATAACACTTATTTCTTTAGATGGAGAAAACAAAGCTCCAGTTTGTCACACTCAGCCTAATGAGTAATCTCTGCAAAAGCTGACTTTTTTTGAGAATATGATTAGTATGATTACTGTGGGAGCATTTTGAGGCCATATTTTCTATAAAATACTTTAATCATGACTACTATCACCACTGCTTTAGCATACATTGGCCCCAACACACAGGAAACTTTTGAAATCCTTTCAAATTGTTGGCAGTTGTTGAGTAGATTTGCAGATACACACTGCCTATAAAAACTACTGCCATATTTAGCAGGACCTTGTTAGTAAATATAAATATATACTGTGGGTATTTAAAGTAATTTTTATGGATCTAAACAACATATCACCAAGACAGGAATACCACCCTCCAACCCCCAAAATAGTAAAAGTTTGGAATCTTCTCACTCATGAAATTAGCAGTTTTAGTTTTTGCACACTTCTTCCATTTCTCAAATGATGTAGATTCTTGGGAATTGTCATCTTCTGGCATTGAGAGTAATGTCATCAGGAAATAATAGTGTAGCTGCTGTTGTAAGCTGAGTACTTAGACCCAGAAAACAGATGCCACCAATTCTGGAGAACTTGCATGATGTTATTGCCTTAGCTGCTACTTCTATAACCCATAAACTTGTCTGTTTTCAGTGTTTGATATTTAGCTCATGCTTAGGCATTGCTCGTCATTGTTTAATTAAATTGCATTTTTGAAGTTTAGAAAATAAGGCTTTAAGAAAAAAGTTAAACTCATTTATATCATGCTGGTGTGAAAGAAGTTGAAAAACTGAAATGTTCCATTGACCTTAGTAAGATCTTAGCCGCAACTACTTCTCCCCACCCCTCTTGCTAAACCCCAAAATGACCAACCAATGGCTGCCAAACCACATTCACTAACTAGTCTAGTTATCCTTTCATGCTGTCCCTTGATGAACCTCATCTCAGTTTTCCCATACCTTACGAGATCTTGAACAGTAAATAATTCTCAGAACATAATTGAACTTTGACTAACTTTTCTCAATTTATCCCATAAAATCTTAAAACATTTTGGTCACTCACAGAGCACTCGTCTTGAGCTATTGTCATGTTGCAATGCTTTTAATTAAAGCTTAAGCTAATGGCTTTCAGTCTCTTCTTTGTTAGTTTTTCTCCTTCCTCACTACTGATGTATACTTGATTCTGCTCTAACTTTGGGCATGGAAAATGGAGGATTATCTTTCCTAGGAGTCTTGTCCAGTTGTGCCTAGAAGGAATTGGAAACAGAAAGCAGGATTGCTCAGACTCTTTTGAGTCACTAATCACTTTTAGAGTCTCAAGATACCTATCTAGCCTTCCCCAGAAAAATGCACATATCCGCACACACACATTACACATACAACTTTGCATGGACTCCTTGAATATGAACCTTTCCCATGTTTTCTCCAGGTTAATAACCATGATTTAGAGTTATAATTAATAAACAATGAAAATAAAGATACAATGGATCTGAGGAGGTTTGCAAATGCCTGTGAGTGTATCACAGTAAGAGGCTAAATGATTAATTTTAAGGAATTAAATCTTGATTGGTCTTTCAGTCAGAGTAGGGAGTAGTTACTGAAAATACTACATGTTCCTAATATTTCTGAAAACTGGTCAAATGTCTTCTTAAATGCCCCTATTTGTTCTTCTTTGAGTTTTGGCATTGAAAGTTGCTTTACAAATGCACACATATATATTACCCAGGAGGGATTCCCTACCCAGCCATTCCTCCACTATCGTTTTGCCATGGGTTAGACGGGCAGATTAGCTGGTGGGTCACCTTTAGGTCATGAGGTAAGGCAAATCTTTTTCTCTTGGAGGTTGATGGTTTGGGGAAGGAAATCAGCAAGTAGGAAGTGCAGAAGAGACAGAAATGGCAAGAAAGACTCACAGCCTTGCATTACATTAAAGACTATGGGCATCCAGAGAGTGGCAGGAAGGCACTAACCATGTAGGAAGTGGGAACGGCCAAGGGGAAAATGCCCAGATTTCTCCTGTTTATAGTTTTGCCTTCATGGTTCCTACCTGACTTTTCAGAATATGAAATGTAACAAGAAGTGTAAACTTTCTTGCAGAGAAGAATTTTCTTTGGCTTTAGAACTATTAATTTTTTCAAATAAAAGAATGTTAAAATAGTCCTGGTTTTCCTTTGAAACCTTAGTAAGACAATAGTAGTCTTACCTCACTGCCTTAAACATATCACATAACAGAACAGAATGCTTATTTTCAGTGTTGAGCTAAATCATTAGCATCAGGAAGTCTTAGAGAAATGTCCTCTGCAGAATGAATAGCTCTCTTACCCTTAGATTTCAGTGTATGGGTAGAGATTCCAGTTTTATACGACCATAAGCAGAAGGGACAGGAAACGCTCACGAACAATTTGGAAATAGGGTGTGTATGGAGTGGTGGTGTCTCCTTGGTAGATATGATGAGCAGGAAAGTGCACAGGGCTCTTTCCACAGCATTATCTTTTATTGAGACAAACAATAAACATGAGAAACCTTTATTGGGTGATTCAAATATTGACTTTACTAAAATGTTGTGGGGTAATACAAAACTATGTTGTTCTCAACCACACTTCTGAGAACAGGGTTACACACCTTCTGTATGCTAGTCTATCATGTGATTTTTATGACATTCATTGCTTCATTATCCTTCCAAGCTGGCTGGAAGTCTGTTCATACATAAAAGGTTTATATCATAAAGGCATCTTTTACCTTCCATCTTTTTACATTTTAGGATTAATAAATGGTGGAAGTTTGAATGAATAAATTAAGTAGGCATTTGGGGTCTTGTGAATCTGGGTACATCAGATTTTGTTTTATAGTTTTTAGAAATATAAATCCAACAGAGAGTAAAACCTATCATTTTAAGTCCTGTAACCCAGGAGATGTGATTTCCAGGCATTTTGAGATATGCCTGTAATATTTATGGGTTACTCTTTTATTTCTAACATTTTATTATGAAAATTTAACAACATACAGAAAAGTTGAAAAAATTTTATTGTGAACACCTATATACTCACCAACAAGATTCTACACTTAACATTTTTCTTTACTTCTTTTATCACGTACATATTACAGTGCATTCTTTGTGGTTGGTTGGAAGGCTAAAGTGGGTGATGGAGGATGGAGAACCTGACAAACTCTTCCCCATGGGGGTTGGCAGGGTGAAATGGTTGATGGGAAATGTAGGTTATGACAACGCCACCACATGGAGGTTTGGTGGACAATGGAGATTATGATGTTTTCACCTTGGGTGGGTGGGAGGGTGAAGGGGGTTGAAGGAAAATGGAGATGATGACCACGCCTCTCCCCACATAGCCAGGGAGTGGCAATAGTGGAGAAAATATCATGACTTGACCCTGCAAGGCCCTGAGTGGGGTCTAAACAGGACCGTATTGACTTGCTTGGAATGTGCAGGATTGGGAGAACAGGGAGGAGGGCTGTCTGCACTGAGACTTGTAAGATCAGCAGGAGTCTTTATGGGGCCAGGCATAGAAAGGCCTGTAATACCAAGGAGAGCCCTGCCTACGCCCTCGCATGATTGGCCCTCGAGGCTGCCCCTCTTCTGCCTTTGGGCCAGTCCCAGCTGAACCCCAGGGCCCTCACCTCAACCCCTCCAGTGCTGCCCAGTTAATTCAGTCTCTCTTCTAAGGTCCACCCATACCAGCAGCATCTAGAGACCACCTACCAATCCCTGATGTCTCCCCCACCCACCGCCTGGTTGTGGTTGAGCCAACTGGGGCAGAGCTCAGATCCCTCACGGGCCACCTGGGTCTGCACCTCCTCAGACTGGGCCCACAGTCTCTCCCACTCGGGAACTTCTTTCTTGCTGTGCCATCCTTCTTGGGGGCCCTCAGTCGTCTCTGCCACCTCAAGCTCTCAGCACCTACCCTAACTGTCCCACATGCAGCCTCCCCGAATAACCTCACCCGTCCAGGGTCCAGCCCCACAGGATCTCCAGCCTGTGTCTTCTGGAGGAGGGGATGGGCGTCTCAGCCAGCAGTCAGGAAGGTGGGGTGCAGTCACTGTGCATCTCCCGAGCCATCACTGGACACTGGACAGGCTGGTGGACTGCCCCACGACCTCTTTCATCAGCCACCTCCAAGGATGGAAAGTGGAAGAATGTCCTCAGCTAGCAAGGACCTGGGCAAAGGGAATGCAGAGTTGCTTGTGTGTCCACCTTGGGGCTGTGATGGGCAGGAGGGGGCCCGTGGCAGGCAGGGAGCCCAGCATTTTCCTGTGCTCTTCATGGGGTTCTCCCCACGGCCCTGGGGACTGGGTCTCTGTCATGCCCAATTTCAAGGTCGCAGTGGTCACCTGCCTGAAATTATACAGTGAGAAAGGGGTCAGGCAGAGAATCAGTGCTAGGGCCTTCTGTCTGAAGCCAACGGCCTTGCTCGGCCCTGCCTGTGCTGACAGGAGCATCGTGACCTCACAGAAGCAGAAACACGAAGGTTTATGAGACCACGACTTGGCATGTGTGAGCACCTTCCGTGTGTGGGGACCGTGCTCAGACTGGGGATACCGAGGGGAACACAACGGGGCTGCCTGCTTTCAGTGTCACGGGGGAGGGAGACATGAATCAGATGGACCCACAAACACATATGTGATTACAATGGTGATAGGACAGTGAAGAGGAAGTCAGGGGGTCTGAGCTAGTGGGAGGCCAGGAGGGCACCCTGGAGGAGATGACCGAGAGTGGATGATGGGCAGGACGAGCCAGGTGGCCGACACTCCAGGGTGAGGGAGGAGCACGTGCAGAGGCCCAGGGGCGCGAAGGAGATGGGCCAGTTCTGGGAACTGGAAAAAAGTCTCTGCAGCTGCAGAGGAGGGGGCTTTAGGGTTGTGAGCGTAGGCAGGTGAGGAGCCCCATTCGTGGGACCACAGCAGCTGATCGGGAGATGCAGGCCTAGCAGACCCCTCCCCTGGAGAGCTGTGGACGGGGAAGGAGCGCTGGAGAGTCGGGGATCAGTGCATACGCATATAACAGAGTCAACATAACAGTCACTGGGAAAAAAGAACGTGAAGTTCTTCTCTCTCGTGTAAAGAAGTCTGGATTCCCTGTGCCAAGATTGGGCCCTGTCTCCATCTTTCTGCTCCATCCCCCTCCCGTGGCTTCCATCCTCGAGGTGCCACCTGAGGGGGTCCGGCCATCACGTGTGCACTCCATACATGTCTGCAGGAGGAAAAAGAGATGGCAGCAAAGGATGCCATCTCACTTCCAGACCCTCCTCAGAAATCCCACACGGCCCTTCTACTCAAAACTTAGTCACATGACCACACCACGGCTCCAGGGAGCCGAGAGCGTGGTCTTCTTAGGACGGGTGCGTGGCTCTGTAAGGAAGAAGAAGGAGAGGGTGTGTGCGCTGAGAGGACAGGAGCTGCTGAACAACGGCCAACGCCCTCATGGCTTATCCCACGACAAATCCTCTGAGAGTTTGCAGATGAATTCCTGGTCTGTAGGAAGGTTCCCTCCCGGCGGACTGGGAGGAACACGGGCCCTTCATCTTCAGGATTCTCCTCCTCGGGGCCAGGCCTAGACTTGTCCTCTTGCTTTCACAGCAGTGACCACAAGGAGTACACTGAGTCATTCAGGTTCTCCATCTCTCTCTCTGTTTTTTTGCTTGTTTTGTCTTGTTTTACACTGGTAAAGATACTGGTCTGGGTGAAGGGCTGTACTCTGTTGATGGTCCAGGCTGTAAACCATTCATTACACACTTTTATTCATTACACATGTTTAGCACTGACTATGAGGTAAGCAAGATGCTAGGACACTGGAGGACACAACCGAATGAGATATGACTTTGACCTACAATGGCCTGTATCTCATCAGGATAAATACAAATCTTGGTAGTTAGAAAGTGGGATTTGCACAAGAAATATTTAGATAAGATATTTAGATTATTCTGGGGATGAAATGGATCAGCTAAGTTGCCTCAGCTTCATGTAACAGAATTTCTGGCCCAAAGTGGCTTCAATGCAGGTGGCTATGATCTCACCAACAAGGAGTCCAGAGTCAGGAGGCTCCAGGGTTGATGGATTCATCCCGTCAGCAGGGGCTGGCCTTTGCATCAGCTCCTCTGGGATTCTCTTTACCCCTTTCCTCATGGTCTCACTTTGGCTGCTACAGCTGCCAACAGCATATACTCAGCCCACCAGGTCAAAGGCAGAGAGCGATGACCGATTCCTACCGCCTGCCTTTCTTTAGTTAAGGAGATAAAACGTCCCCAAACACCACCCACCTCCTCCAGAGGCATCATCTCAGGCTCTATTGGCCAGAACTGGGTCAAATGCCCTCCTTGTTCCCAACCCATCCTAGCAAAGAGGAAGGGGAGGACCCTGATTGATTTTCTCTGGTCATGATTCATTCCCTGGGAATGGGCCACTTTCTCTGAGCCCATTGCATCAGGAGACCACAACAATTTACATTATTTGTTAGTATTACCGTCATTCAGTGTAGAAGAAAGAAATGACTGCTGGGGAAAGTACCAACAATGTTTGCAACAGGAGGCAGGGAGGTCAAGGACCAGAAGTCCAGGTGTAGAATGGATTGTCATTGGGATGTAGAAGTCACCGAAAATGATGACAGGGGGGTGGTGGTGCCAGCAGCGAGCAGGGCTAAAGTCTTCAGTGATGACCACAGCCATGGGGAAGGGGCAGACGACTGCACAGGAGGGGTGATGGGGTGCTGTCCAGAAAGGTACGTCCACGTTCTCGGATGAGCAGCCTACTCCCTCTGTTGCCCTGGGCCCTTGGTGTGAGGACTCTTCCTCTTCTTGGAGTCTCCCTCCTCTGTTGTTGCCCCAGGCCACCTGCAGCCCGCCCACCCTGCATAGATCTCCCTTTCCCTGAGGTCCTGTCCTCAGAACTGGCTATTACTTGGAAGAAGCTGTGGCAGCAAAGAAAACAGTCGTAGCTTCAGGATCCAGATGTGCTTAGAGTCACCGTAGAACCCATGGATGGAGCTTTGGTGATGGGCGGGGTCTCAGGGAACACCCATGCCATGTGACAAACAGCCTGTCCCTTGCCCGCTCTCAGATCCCCAATGGTCCTGGGAGCACTGGGTTGGGCTGCCCCATATGAGCGGGTGACCATCCCCACCTCTGGCTGCTCCACCTGTGAAAAAGGCTCTATAATTGTGGAGAGGGAGCCAGGTGCTGCAAGGGGCAAGGTCCTGCATGGGTACCTGACCACCGGCTATAGGATGGGGGGTGGGATCCGGGCAGTGAGGTCAGGAGGGCCATGGTGAGAGCTGCCCGGCGATTGGCCGGGGTCGTGGCTGTGACATCAGGAGGAGGCATTGTGATGCCCCTGGAGGCCAGGGTGCCAGCTGGAGTCGTCATTGAGGGGAGAGATGGCACTTCCCTCTCAGCTCCTCCGGTTCTTCTCAGTGTACTACACCACGTTCTCCACCTCAGATGACAGTGTGCACAGTGCCCACACATCTTCCCCGGGTTTCTCGCCCTCACCCTGTGCGCCATCTTCATGTTTGTGTCCACCTTCAAGCATCTTGGCGGTCCTGCGAGGCCCGGCACCACCGCCTCATGGACCCATATCTCACGGTTCTTCTCACCTCTGTGTTCCCATTCGGCAACAGTAAGTCAGGCACTGGGAATCAGAGCAAAACAGACCCTCACTCAGCCAGGGAGAGACCCCCCAGACCTCCAGCATCGCAGTCCAGTTCAGCACAGGGTGACCAAGCCCCTGGACACGTGGCTGACCAGGAGCCCTCTGACCCAACTCAGCACAGGGCTAATGATTCCAGGGCTGCTGGTTTCAGGGGCCAGTGGGGAGGGCGGTGGAGTCCAGGTAACAGAGCTGAGGGGAAGTGGCTCAGAGCTGGTGTTAATGTGATAAATGTCGTGTCAGACGGTGAGGACGTGGAGGATGTGTGGTTCGAGGAGGGACATTTGGTGAAGGTCTGCTGTGGGGTGGACACTGTGGGGCCTGGACCTCTGGGCCGGCCCTCCCACAGCAGAGGCAGCATTTCACACTGGGTTCCTGTTAACTGGGGACCCCAGGTCTCCTGCACTGGGCGGGGACTGAGCGGCAGAGGTCAGAGGGCACAGAGTGCACTTGTGTGGTCCCAGCACTGGGAGCCTCCTCTGCTCAGCTGCTCAGACCCAGCTCACCTCCTACGCGGGTCCTTGAACACAGCAGCCTCCTGGAGGCTGCTGGAGGGGCCTTGAGTTTGGGGGTGTGGTCCGGAGCTGCTCACCCCTTCCCAGCCCCCAGTTCCTTCTGTAAAATGCGGGCGACTCAGGAATGGGGTGGGGTGAGCGGGAGGCCGGAGATGGCAGGGGTTGGGGAGGGGGTGTCAGGGGCAGAGGACTGATGGAGTCCCAGGGAGGGAGGGTCCACTGTGAGCTGGCTCCTTGTCCTGGCTGTCCCTTCCCAAAGACAGAACATCAGCTCTGGGAGGAGAGCACTCTGGTGCTGCCTCTGCCCCACGCCCGGCCTTCTCTGCCTTCCTCTGTCACAGGCTGCCACAGCCCAGCACCTGCATTCCGCAGACCCCTCCTGTCTCATCCGCGGCTGCTCGGCACCCACAGATCAGGGCCCTGGTCCACAGGGAAGCTTCGAGCTCCAGGGAGCTGGAATGGGATGGCTGGCTTTAGGGAGGTATTCTGTGACATGTCACAAATATAGAATTAGTAATATATAGAGAGAGATAGAAGTATTTATAGATTGACAGGAAGCCACAGATAGTACAGAAAGGTCCCAGGTACCCTTCACCCATTTTGCCCCAGTGGTAACATCTTACATCACTGTGAACAATACTGACACCAGGAAACCAACAATGGGCACAATGGGTGTGTCTGGTTCTGTCATTTTATCATGTGTGCATGCTTGTGACCAGCAGCACAATCCAGGTGTGGAACTGCTCCATCAGCACAAAGATCTCCCTCGTGCTGCCCACCCCTGCCCCCACCATTCCTGCCCGTGGCAACCACCAATCTGTTCTCCATCTTGGGAGTTTTCTCAATTTGAGAATGTTGCATGGATGGAATCACAGCTGTGACATTTTGAGATTGGCTGTTTTTTTTTTCCTTTCTCTCAGCATCATGCCCCTGAGATCCATCCAAGTTGTGTGTTTCAGTGGTTCTTTCTTTTTTATTGCTGAGTAGGATTCCATAGTGTAAACATACCATAGTTTGTTCATCCATTCACCTTTTGAAGGACATTTTGGGTGTTTCTAGTTTTTTGGCTATCACAAATCAACCTGCAGTGAACATTTGTGCCCAGGTTTTTGTGGGAACTTAAGTTTTCATTCTCTGGGATGGTAATCCAGGAGCATGACTGCTGGGTTGTATGGTACATTTCTGTTTAGCTTTTTAAGAACCTATCCAACTGTCTTACCAGAGTGGCTGTACCATGTACATCCTCACCAGCATGTATGAGAGATCCGCATTCTTGCCAGCATTCACTGTTCTCACTGTTTTCATTTTAACCAGCTGTTCTAATAGGTGGGTAGTGATATCTCATTCAGGTTTTCATTCGAATTTCCCTAATGGCAAGTGATGTGGAACATCTTTTCATGTGCCTATTTGCCATCTGTATATTCTCTTTGGTGAAATATCTGTTCATATATTTTGCCCGTTTTCTATTTGGATAGTTTTGTTTTTTACTGTTGAGTTTTGAGAGTTCCTCATATATTCTAGATACAAGTCCTTTGTCAGATATGTGGTTTGCAAATATGTTCTCCTAGTCTGTAGCTTGCTTTTCATCCTCCTAACAGGATCTTTAATAGAGCAAAAGTTTTTAATTTTGATAAAGTTCAATTTGTCAAGTGTTTTAGTTTATAGATTGTGGTTTTAGTGTCGTGTCTAAGAATTCTTCACCAAGCTCTAGTTCCTGAAGATTTTCTCCTATGCTTCCTTTTAAGAGTTTTATAGTTTTACATTTTACTTTCGAATCTATGCTGTGATTAACTTGAGTTCATTTTTGTATAAGGGGTGAAGTTTAGGTCAAGGTATTTTTGGTTTTTTTTGCCTGTGGATGTCCAGTTGCTCTGGCATTATTTGTGGAAAAGACTATCCTTCTCCGTTAAACTGATTTTTCGACCTTTGTGAAAAATCAGTGAGTTGTACTAGTGTAGGTCTACTGCTGGGTCCTCTATTCTGGTCCATTGATCCTGTGTCTTTTCCTCCACCAGTACCACAGTCTTGAGATGGAGTATACTGATTCCTCCCGTTTTATTCCTCTTCAAAATTGTTTTAGCTGTCCTAGTTCCTTTACATTTCCATGTAAACTTTAGAATAATCTTGTCTATGTCTATAAAAGAAAACATTCTGGGATTTCTATAGGAATTGTGTTAGACAAGTATATCAATCTGAGGAGACTTGACATCTTTACTATGTTGTGTCTTCCAATCCATCAGCATGGTATATCTCTCCATTCATTTAGTTCTTTGATTTCTTTCACTGTGTAGATTTCAGCATACAAGTCTTGTACATGTTTTTTAGGTTTATATCTAAGTTTTAATGATTATAAATGGTATATTTAAAATTTCTATTTTCGTGTGTTCATTGCTAGTGTTTGGAAATAGAATTGATTTTTGTATGTTTATTTTGTATCCTGAAACCTTGCTGAAGTCATATATTAGTTCTAAAGTGGTTTCTTTTTTGTTTTGTTTTGTTTGTAGATTCACTGGAATTTTCTACATAGACAGTCATACTATCTACAAATAGGGACAATTTTATTTTTCCCTTTCCAATCTGCATGCTCCCCCTCCTTTCTTTCCTTATTGCACTGGCTAGAACTTCCAGCACTATGTTGAGTAAGAGTGGTGAGAGAAGACATCCTTGTCTTTTTCATGACCTCTGGCAGAAAGTATGCAGTCTTTCACCATTTAACTATGTGGTTACCTGTGGGTTTTTGTAAATGCCCTTTGACAGATTGAGGAAGTTCTCTTCTATTCCTAGTTTGCTGAGTATTTTTGTCATGAAAGAGTGATGGATTTTGTCAAATGTATTTTCTGCATCTAGTGAGATGGTCATGTGGTTTTTGTTTTTATTCTATTGAAATGGTATATTACAATAATTGATTTTCAAATGTTACACCAACCTTGCTGAATATAAAATTCTTTGTTGACAATTCTTTTCTTTTTGCATTTTAAATAGGCCATCCCACTACCTTATAGGCTCACTGGTTTCTGATGAGAAATTCGATGTTAATTTTATTGAAGATCCCTTGTCCATGAGAAGTCATTTCTCTCTTGTTGCTTTCAAGATTCTCTCTTTGATTATAATGTGTCTCATCGTGAACCTCTTTGAATTTATTCTACTTGGACTTTGATGAGCTTCTTAGATGTATTGGTTCATGTCTTTTATTAAATTTGAGAAGTTTTTGGCCTTTATTTCTTCAAGTATTCTTTTTGCCCTTTCTCTCTCTCTTCTTCTGGGACTCCCAAATGCATACATTTGACGATGTTCCACAGATCCCTTACGCACTGTTCATTCTTCTTAATTTTTTTCTTCTCCTCCTCAGACTGAATAATTTCAGTTGTTCTATTTTTAGATTTGCTGATTCTTCTGTCTGCTCAAATATGCTTTTGAACCTCTCTCTAGCAAATTTTTCATTTCCAATATTGTGCTTTTTCAGCTCAAGAAGAATTTTTATTTGGTTCCTTTTTATAATCTCTATCTCCTTTGATACTCTTTATTTGTTAATACAATATTGTCCTGGTTTCCTTTAGTTCTTTGTTCATGGTTTCCTTTAGCACTGAGGATATTTAGGACAGTTGATTTAAAGTCTTTGTCTAGTGACTCTGATGTCTGAGCTTCCTCAGGGATGGTTTCTGTCAAATTCTTTTTTTTTTTCTCTGAATGGACCATACTTGCCTGTTCTTCATATGCCTTATGATTGTTTTGTTGAAAATTGGACACTTTGAATACTATAATGTGGTAATTCTGAAAAGAAGATTCTCTCCCCTTCCTAGGGTTTGGTATTGTTGATTGTTGAGTTTGACAACTATCCATTCATTTAATGATTTTTCCAAACTAGTTTTGCAAAGACTGTATTCTTTTTGTGTGTGGTCACTGAAGTCTCTGTTCCATTATGTCAGTGGTCAGCCAGTCACCAGATGGAGATTTTCTTAAATGCCTGGAGTCAAAAAGGAAAAAGAAGCACTCCTAGTCTTTACAGATTGTTTCTGAGCTAGGGCACTCCAACACTAAGCCAGGCTGCTTTAACTTAAATTGCCTTAGCTTTTACTTCCTACTTATGCAGCACTCAAAGATCAGCCAGAGGTGCAAGCTTAGGGTCCTGTGAGGTCATTTCTGAGCTGTGGACATGCGTGTTGCATTCCAGGTTCCCTGGTATACATGGTTGCCCCTTGAAGCCCTTATTTGCCCAAGAATCTTCTTCCTCAGCATCCTACTTCCCAGGCTGTTAGGTCTGTTTCCTGCTTGCCCTGTCTTCTGTCCCTTGCCCTGGTGGCTATGGATAGCATATGTCTTTAAGAACTTTCATTAGTACCTTCTAGGGCTTTGCTCCAGCTCGAGGCAAGTGAAACAAAAGTCAGCTGCTGTGCTGGTCCCTCAGGGAACCACCAGACAGGCCAAAATGCACAATTCCAATTTTTTGAGAACAAGGTCCATATTTCCTCCCTGGCACCAGCAAGTCATGCCAGGAATGTGAGCCACTGTTTCCATGGCCACTGGCAAGCTGGGGAATGGGGGATGGTAGGTAAGTAATAAAAAATGCCACCACAGGGTGGGGGAATTGAATGAAGGTGGTCAAAAGGTATAAAATTCCAGTCATAAAATAAATAAATACTGGGATATAAAGTACAACATACTGACAATAGTTAACATTGCTGTATGGGATGTTTGAAAGATACTGAGAGAGTAAATTCTAAAAGTTCTCACCACAAGGAAAAAAATAATTTTGTTACTGTATAAGGTGACAGATGTTAACTAAACTTGTTGTGGTAATCATTTTGCAATATATGTATGTGAACGCATTATGCTGTACATCTTAAACTTATACAGTGCTGTATGTCAATTATACCTCAATAAAACTGAAAAAAAATACAATCATGCTTTCTTACTGAAATTTAGCTGCCTCTTTTTTCCTTAAGCACTTCCTAGTTGCTGTATTTAATTAGATTTTAGAGTTCAGAAAATTTTTATTTTTATTTTTTGCTGAGGAAGATTCACCCTGAGCTAACAACAGCTGCGAATCTTCCTCTTTTTCTATGTGAGCCACTGCAACAGCATGACCGCCAATAGATGAGTGGTGTAGGTCTGCACCCAGGATCTGAACCCAGGCTGTCGAAGCAGAGTGCAGCCAACTTAACCACTAAGCCACTGGGATGGCCCCAGAAGATTTTATTCAGTCAGTTTTTGCTTCAGTGGAGGGACCAATTCTTGGAGCTCGCTACTGCATCATTTCTGTTGTATCATTCCTGCATTCTTTTTTAATTGTCCAGTCATTGTACTTTAATCTCTATAATTTACATTTGGTTCTTTTAAATAATTTCTATCTCTTTATTGATGGTCTCTATTTGATAAGACATTCTTATCACACCTTCTCTTGCTCTAATCATGGTTTAAAAAAATTTTTTTGAACATGTTTACAATAGCTAATTTGACATCTTTGTTAAATTTGACATTTGTTTGCTCTCATAGGCAGTTTCTGTTGCCAGCTTTTTTTTCCTGGTGCATTGGTCAGTCATACTTTCCTGTTTCTTTACGTGTCTTGTAATTTTTTGCTGGGCACTGCACTTTTTAGATAGTACAATGTAGCAAGTCTGGGTACTGGTTCCCCTTCCCCCTTCTGGGGCTTGTTATTCCTAGTTGCTTGTTTATTTGTTTAGTGCCTGGCTGGATTATTTTCGTGAAGTCTACCCCCCACCCCACACTGCAGTATTATGCCTCTGATGTTCTCCTCAGCCTTGGGTTTGCCTATGGTCATCTTGGGATGATGGTGGTTTTGACAGGGCTCTATTTGACAGCGCTTTCCCTGACCGTACCCAGCTGTGAAGCATCACTAATTGCTAACTGATTGTTCCATTATTTTCAACAATATCCTGGGACCTAAATTGATCAGGTGCTCTCAGATTGCTTGTCCTGGCATAGAATGAGACAAACAATATTGTTTGCATGTGGAGCATCATAGCATCACAGAGCTCTGGGGCCAGATGGCAGCCTGGAGTTGACTCCTGACTCTGGCACTCACTAACTTGAGCTGGGTAAGTATATCCCTTTTCCATAGCTGCATAATAAATTTCCACGTAATTAGTGGCTTAAAACAACACACATTTGTTATCTCACAGTTTCCATGGCTCATAAAACTGGGCATGGCTTAGCTGGAGCCTCTGCTCAGGCTCTCACAAGGCTGAATCAAGGTGTGGGCTGGACTACATTCTCACCTGATGCTCAGGGTCTGCTTCCAGACTCATGTGGCTGTCAGCAGCATTCAGGGCTAAGAGCTTCCCTTTTATTTGTGCACAGTTTCTAGAGGTTGCCTGTGGTTCCTTGCCACATGGGGTTTCCAGAATGTCTGCTTACTTTGTCAAGCCAGCAAGCGGAGTCTCTCTAACAAGTCTGCTAGCAAGCAGGTGTTTTATATAATGTAAAATAAGCATGAGAGTGATATCTCATCACATTTGCCATATTCCATGGGTTAGAAGCAAATCACAGTCCTGCCCACACTCAAGGGGCAGGAGTTACACAGAGATGTGAAATACGCGGAGGCAGGCATCACAAGGACTACTTAGAATCTGCCAATGCATAGTTACTTAACATCTCTGAACCTCAGTTTATTCATCTAAAAACAATGAAGGTAGCAATAGCATCTACTCTTAGGGTTGCTGTGAGGATTAAGCATGCAAAGCTCTTAGAATAATACCTCGCTTATAGCAACTACTCAGTAATAGATATGTACTGTTATCACTGTTATTGTTAGTATTATTACTAGATCTCCCACAGCCTGGGAAACATCAACTCTGACAATTTTTCATGATTCATTTACTGATTTGCTCCTGCTTCTCAGGAGGTCTTACCCAGATGGTCCAGGAGTCTCTTTGACTGCTCTCTCAGCCCTTTTCTTACGTCAACCCAGTGACTATGTGGCTGAAGGAATGGGGTGTTTATAGAACTACTTACTCATGTCTCTCCATGACTAGGTGGGTGTCCTAGCCTGTTCGGGCTGCTATAACAAAATACCACAGACTGGCTAGCTTATGAACACTAGAAATTTATTTCTTATGGTTCTGGAGGCTGAAAGTCTAAGCTTAGGGTGCCAGCATGGTCGGGCTCTAGTGAGACCTCTTCCTGGGTGATAGCCAGCGCCTTCTCTTGCTGTGTCCTCACACGGCAGGAGGGGCAAGGGAGCTCTCTGGAGCCTCTTTTATAAGCGCTCTAGTCCCATTCATGAGGGCTCCATCCTCATGACCTAATCACCTCCCAAAGGCCCCACCTCCTAATGCCACCACCTTCAGGGGTTAAGATTTCAACCTATAAATTTTTGGGGAAAACAAATATTCAGACCCTAGCAATGGACAAATGAAGGCGAGGAAGAGGAAACTTCTCTCCATTTTAATTAGGGAGGGCTCAGTCCTGCATTTAGAGAGGACATCAAGTCAGCTATAGCACTTCCTTTTCCTACCATTCTCAGCTTCATCTAAGGCTTCATCATCAACAGAACTGAACACATGTTTATGGCATCAACAAAGCAGCTTAAAAATTTGATATTTTGATAAAAGTATCGAAGCGGTAATCACGGGAAAAATCTGACCTTATTGATCTTCCTTACGCAAATGTGCGCAGTTTGATACTGTTTTTGTTTGAATTACATTTGAAGGTAGAAGTAGGAAACCATAATTTTTCCAGTAACTATGAGTACTACAGACCCTGATCTGATGTGAATATAGCTGAGGACCTAGAATGGAAAATATCTCTGAGTTAGCTCTCAGTCTGTATTTTTGCTTTATATACTATTAGAATAGCCTTCTTGGTTTTGTTTCTTAGATTAAAGGCAACAAATTGAAGGCAATGAGAGGTGGAGGAATTTCTTGGTGATTTCTTCTGACAACAATGAGATGTGACAGCTGAGAGCTTAGGAACGATAGCAGAGCTGTTACCAAAGGCAGAATTCAATAAGCATGGCAGTTTAGGACCATTTATGATTGGGGGTAAATTGCACTACCCACCTCTATAGTATGATAGAACAGCACAACATCAAAGAAAGTTTACATTTTATTGAAATTACTCAGTTTAATCACAGAAAAATGTGCTATACATTGTTCTTTTAGGGGTAGAGATAACATTTAAAAATCATAAGGTTGTGCTTTAGATTTTATGGAAAACAAACTTACATATAGTATTTTATATATTAATAAATCCGGGTTAATTACATTAGAGTAATATCATCCTTTTGTGAGGGGAAGGACCAAAGAAGCATTTTTACACAGAGGACAAGAAGACACACTACGGGTTTTGTCTCCAATCGGTGACGCAGGCTGTCTAGAAACATGCCTGCAGCTGCCTTCCCTTTAACTCTGTGCATTCTTCTCTGCTGCTTAAGCTCCTGTCCCTCCCCACATCTAACATGGAACCCATCAGCAGACCAGCAGTCCTCTCAGCTTCTCTCAGCAGTTCGGGGAAAACACTACTGAGGGCCAAGTATTGCCTCTTCCAGAAGACACGGTCACTCTCAGTGGATCCTAAGCAACCATGCTCTGTGCATCTGAAGACCTGGCTTCTTTTCTCTCTCTATCTCATCACTCATCCCTTTAAATTACTCTCCAACTTAGCAAGGACTTATAATCAGAATTTGCTGCTTCTTTAGGCTTTATTTGTAGCTATTAGAAACTAATAAACTTACAAATAGTGTTTGTTTTATTCCCATTGGGGGTGCCACTTTTCAATATCTGGCGTCTTTCTTGTGGCTGATGGCAGGGTGAAATTTTCCAGTGACTGGATCTGCCTCTCAGCCTCATCTGTGGGAGGAGGTAAAATGTTTTCATCAGTCAATGGCTTGGGTCTCAATAATATCACTATTCTTGAAGTGTTGCTTTGGTCTTGGTTTTCCCCATGGTCCAAAAGTGTGGTGAACACACACACACACTCACACACGCACCTACACACTCTACTTATTCCACAGAATACATATTGGGGCTTGGAGCCTCTTTTCCTGTACTTGTACATTTGGACAAATACACAAAGATTGGTTACACCTTCTTCAAATAGTCACAATTTTCCTCTGGCCTTTATTTCTTCCCCCATAGGGATGAAATGGATTAAATTTTTATTTTCTCCTTTGAAATTCATACTTCTAAAGTATGAGGAGTTCTAACCAGGAAGAGATTTTAAGGCCAATGGGATACTGAGTGAGAAAAGAAGACTAACAGCGAAGGTTCCTTTATTATTGGAAACTCAAAGCTAGTTATTTGACATTTACAATTTATACCCTGCCTCCTTCCAAAATGATTTGAGATGCATACAATAAAGCAGGCAGGCCAGAGGGAGGGAGGTGGGGCAGAGATTCTGTAACATAGTGCAAATTCAGCTGCAGCAATTTGTTGGCACCTTTGGCTTACAGAGACCCTGTAATTCTGCCCTGAGTACTTGTCTTGGTGCTTTAACTTCTAGAAATTGCTTACAATGGCCTCCAGCCTGGAAAGGCCACTCCAGTGATAGGCTTGCTAGATATCTGTAGAAGAACAAGATTTTGCCTTAGCCCAAAGCTCTCAAATTTGTATTCCTGTTGTACGTGCTTTGTATTCTGTCCTTTTTTTAAGTACATTATTTTATCTCTCTAGTTATAAAAGTTGTACCTACAGCAAGACTGTTCACATGGAACTGAGCTATTACAAACATTAGTAAGTGGAATAACCCTCATGCACGTTAGGAAAGGAAAGGACAGTCGGGAGCATTAGTGTTTGTTGGTATGTCATGTTATTCTGTCACTTGGCAATATTATCCCTGTGGCTCCTAAAATCAGGGGTCAATAATTCTGCTGATATCTGTTGCAGAAGATCATCTTTTTGAATGTGTCCCTGAGCTCTGGGCTCCGGAAGGCATATATAAAGGGGTCTATGACTGCATTGCACATGATCAACATGCCATTCACCTGGAAGAGGGACATGTAGCAGGCACAGTAGGGGTTATTTGGGCAGAATGTCATTAAGAGGACATGAAGGACAAAAGGGGCCCAACAGAAGATAAAGACCCCGAGCAGGATGGTCAGCGTGATGGCCCCTTTCATGTTGGCTCTAGAAAGGGTTGAGATCTTCCTGGCATGGGAACGAGCCAGCAAGAACATGTGCACATAGAGACACAAGATAAAGACCAACATCAGAGGGAACAGCGATGTGAAGGTGATCACTGTGGGGATGTGATGGGAGAAGATCACCATGGTGATGCCGCTGCCCAGGCAGCATGTCCAGATGACCATCAGGACAACAACGGCACGGCGCATGGTCACGATGCTGTGGTACTGCAGAGCATGGAAGATTGTGATGTAGCGGTCAGCGGCAATCACAGACAGGCTGAAAATGGACCCAAGTAGGGAGAGGATGAACAGAGAGTCAATGATGTCATCTGCTGTGGTTTCAAAATTGCCACGAGGCTTGAGATAACCCGTGTTTCTGAACATGATGAGGATATTTTCCAAGATCTTATACAGGCTGCCCAACATATCGGAAATGGCCAAGCTGCAAATGAAAAAGTACATTGGTGACTGGAGATTCTTATTCTTGATCACAGCCAGAAGGATGATCAGATTCTCTAAAACCCCGATGACGGATATTGTGAAAAATATCTCTTCTGGCAAAACCACATGAGGACAGTCTGAATTATTTCTTGCTGTATCATTGATGTTTTCATATAGATTGATAATGTGCTTCATTTCTCCTGCTTGTGTTTTAAGACAGGGGTGTTACTTGGACTAGACAGGAAACGTGACTGATTCTTTAGAGTCTTTTCTTCTTTGCAGTACTTGCTGGAGATCAGAGGTGAAAAACCACACACCCACCTGAAAAAGAATATATAGAAATATAAGTTGCAAAGCAGACCACAAAATAAGAGCCACCTTGGCTTTAAGGAAGGCCTATTGCCTCAACTAAATATAGTGGTGTAATTACCTAAATAAAACAGTTTACTAGACCCTCATCTTCACCGCTCTGGGAAAACACCTTTAGTGGAATTTTGAGCCCAGAGATCAAAATAAAGATTATCCTTTGTCTTTCCCCCATCCCCTCCCCCATCCTTCTCAAAAACGCAATTATATGTGAGATAGATTAGAATGAGAAAAGAAGTAAAAGAAATGAAAGGCATGTGCAGAAACAGGAAAGCACACAACTACCCTTTTCCAACACGGAGGTAGTGGCCCAGTTCAATGGATGGATGAGAAGTTTAGGTCCTTTCTTTTTCAGTACTTGTCTTTCTGAGTTGCTAATGACCCTACAAGCATATGGGATAATGGCAAATGTATTGACGCACCATTCCCGAAGTCGACTATGCAATACGTGTTATTTCTTCTGTTTCAAAAGCAGAACTCACAGGAATGGTATTTCTGGAGACTTCCAATATTTTCAAGATGTCAGTAGGTTGGTGTTGAATTATGGCAGCAGAAGAGTGCAGTTTTCCTCAAGCAGAAAGTGCTGACTAGATCACAGCTGAACAATTTTGAGAAGTCTGCTTCTGGTGAAAGCATGTGGAATTTTTACTGATTCAGTTTCCAGATGGCTGGACACAGGCAGTTTATTATATTCACCTCTTTTCTGGGCTTATAGTTTACTGGGCAATAAATGTCCACCCTTCAAATCCATGCTGCTTCTCTCCATCCAATATTCTATTGAAACCTGCCTCTGGCTAAACTAAATGAATGGGTCAGGGCCCCAGCCTCTGCTAACCTCATCATCTCTTCCACTATGATCTCTTTTGGTACAGAACATTGCATTAACATAAGCAGCATTCATGCATTTACAGTCATATTCTACATTTTAAAGTAGAGAAATTTTATTTGATTTGGGAACATTATGTTTGTAAATTTTTTTGGCTGGGAAAGACTCACCCTGAGATAACATCTGTTGCCAGTCTTCCTCTTTTTTTGTTTTTCTTTTCCTCTCCAAAGCCCCAGTACATAGTTGTACATTCTAGTTGTAAGTCCTTCTAGTTCTGCTACGTGGGACACTGCCACAGCACGGCTACTGAGAGACGAGTGGTGTGGTTCTGCTCCCGGGAGCTGAGCAAGAGCCGCTGAAGCTGAGAGCACAGAACTTTAACCACTAGGCCATCAGGGCTGGCTCTGTTTTCTTTTAATTTGGCAGAGCCACAGACTACTATGGATGCTCAAATACTGATAAGAAACGACCCCAGTTTAATATTCTTTTAATGTAAGAGGCAAAGTTAAATTATTCATCATAGTAGGAGAATCTAAT
Source organism: Diceros bicornis minor (assembly GCF_020826845.1). Lineage (NCBI taxonomy): Eukaryota > Metazoa > Chordata > Mammalia > Perissodactyla > Rhinocerotidae > Diceros > Diceros bicornis. The sequence goes on along the minus strand of NC_080755.1, from coordinate 9,651,831 downwards.
GGGTGTTTAAAAAGTTTTGCCTATTTCTTTTAAAAAAGCAAGTGTTTGATAAACATAAAAAGCAAAAAACAACGTTAACTCTTCATGGAATATTTAGTAGAAAGCGAAAACAAGCCACTTTGTGCTCTTTACCACCTGACAGAACGTCATTAGTTTATTTTCCAGCTTCAGTGGAAAAAAATACCAAATGTAAAATTTATTTCCAAATTAACGTTGAACAACATACATTCCTTGAGACAACAATTTTCTTTGCAAAAACTGTTTACTTTTTCCACTTGTATTTGAAAATGACTTTTAGACCATTGGAGATCTGGACTTCAGTGTGTATTAAATAATGTCTTTCTATATCCCTCTGCCAGGGAGGGTAGTTTAATAACCATCAGTGCTCTCCAGAATGATTTCAGTCAGTTGGAACCATTGCTAAAATGATGGCCAAACAAAGCACTTTAGAAAATGTCACCAAGAATTGTTATTCCACAATAAAGAAGGAATCAATTTATACCTAAACTGGCAGGTGTTTTGTTTCTGTTTTTGTCTCTTCTTTTGCTTACTGCTGACTCTAGCCTCACCCACATGAGTCAGGCATTTGATTCTCTGTCCTCACTATGAGGGCAAGGTTATTGATTGACCAGCTGTTGTGCATACCCACTAAGGGAGGTCACACTCAGCCTGACTAGTCAAGCTGGACTGTGGCTAAGTCTTGGGTTACAGAGTGACCTTTAAATTTCGGTTCTTCTTATATTGTTTTTCACCTCTGGGATTAATTCCTTGCCTGAATACCAAGCTCCTTCATCTTGATCTTCAGTAACCAAGATCTTAAAAGGCTCAAACTCAGTGGTGTAGCCGTGGGAGACAGAGATGGGAAGGTGAGTGATGAAGGAGAAACAGGGAAGTCTTTCATAGCTATAGAATCTGTACTCAGGAACGACCTTTGCTGACTCATTTGCCCTGAAGGGGTGGGTTTTGGGTGCAAAGCAGAGAATTGGGGGGCAATTATAATCACATAAGGACTACAGGGAAAAGCAAAACCAACTTTTGTTCTTTGGCTGGGTCTAGGGGAACATGAAAACATGAATCCTCAGAGTTAATGGTACCATGGGGCAAACAAATGTGGCCCCCACTACCGTTATGTGGCTCAGCTTGGTAGATGCTCTTTGCAAAAGAGAAGGGAGCACAGGCAACTGTAAAATGAGATTTTTATATTGACTATTGTCTTTGACCGGAAAATGTAAAAAATATAATTTTTCTATTTTCAAAGGGCTCTAAGAGGAAGGAGAAGGCTCTATTATTTGTTAAATTTCTGTTACGTGCCGACCAATATTATGCCACATGCTGTACACGGCATATCTCATTTTAGTCCTCTTGTCAACAATGTGAGGTAGTCATATTCTCCCCAGTTTGCATCTGAGGAATTGAAGTGGAAAGGCCAAGAAGTTCCATCGGCTTTAAATTGCAGAGTTGGGATTTAAATCAAGGTCTCTTTGGCTCCAAAAATGAATACCTGTTATAAGAAATCAGTTAATCTTAGCACTTCTATAAATATTCATCTGATAAGGAAATTTTATTGGCTTTAGTAGAAAATAAAAACAAAATAACTTAAAAACCTTAAACCTGTATATCTGACCAATTCAGGATGGTTTTCCCAACTTTCTCTCTCAAAGATAGTTAAAGAAATTCAGAGAATAGAAAGGCCCCGCAATCCCCACTTTTGGTTGAGAAAAGACATTGATGCCATGGGAGGCCTTAAGCAGAAGGCTGCAGGCATCCTAGAGACAGTGGGCTGTGTTTTAGGGCTCCCCTGAATCTTTCTCATGATAAGTTAGCAACACTGTGCCAGCATGTTCTCTGTGCTGCTGGGGGTTTTTTTGTATGGCTCTTCTGGAGAACCTCTGGAAAGGAGCATAACATGATTTACTTTTTTACTGAGTGGATGAGTAGTTTTCATTATAGGGCTTTAGGCTTTTCCAGCTGATAGAGTTTTGTAACCTTGGCTTTACAGAGAGCCAGCATGGGAATTGAGCTCTGGGTTCTAAGGTGGTCTGTGTGAGCTGTTGGGTGTGCCTGGGACTGAGCTGTGTGGAGGTGCATGCTTGAGGTGGAGTTCTGGATTACCTCTGAATGATTTGAGAGTTTCTAATTCCAATATATGGGTTTTTTCCACCTCAAGCCATATTCAGACACCAGCTGGGAGTCTTACAATTTAACTCAATTCTGACACTATCTGCCTGGAGGCAAGTTAAGGGCTCAGTCCTACAAGACTACCTCTCCACTTCAGATGCCAGTAGCTTGTCCAGGTTGTCACCTTTGCTTCTGACAGACTGGCTATAGATTGCAGGTTCCAACAACTCCCTCCTTGGGTTTGATTAATTTGCTAGAGTGACTCACAGAATTCAGAGAAATAGTTTACTTGCTAGATTACCAGTTTATTGTAAAAGGATATAACTAAAGAACAGCCAGATGGAAGAGATATATAGGGCAAAGTGTGGGGAAAGGGCGTGGACCTTCCATGCTCTCTGAGCACACCACTCTTCTCAAAACTCCACATGTTCACAAAGTTAGAAGTTTTTCAAATCCCACTCTTTTGGGCTTTTATGGAAGCTTCATTACGTAGGCATGATTGACTGAATCATGGGCCATTGGTGATTGATTCAACCTGCAGCCTCCCCCTGCCCCCAGGTCAGGGGGTGGGACTGCAAGCTCCAACCCTCTAATCACATGGTTGGCTCCCTGGTAACCAGCCCCCACCCTTAGGTTACCTAGGAGCTTTCCAAAACCACCTCCTTAACATAACAAAAGACACCTTTATTGCTCTCATCATTTAGAAAATTCCAATGGTTTTAGGAGCTCTGTGGCAGAAAATGGAAGACCAAATATGTATTTCTTATTATAAATCACAATATCACAGAGCTCCTCTCAGCATCCCAGCCTCTGCGCTGCCTTCTTCCCTTGTTTTCACTAGATGCACTTAACATTTTTTCATTCTTTGAATAAGTACTACGGTCATATATATTTACACATGTATATGTGTATGTATGTGGAGATATGTATGAATAGGAAAAATCTCCTTCCTAATCCTTTATCTCATTAAAGTGATGCCCCATTACTACTCCTCAAAGAGGTAGCCAATCTTCTTCTGGAGTTTCTTTATGCATATGCAAGCTGATATGAATATGTACATCTTCTCCGAGTTGTTAGTTAGGGTCTCAGAGAAGCAGGTGACAAGATGGGATGAGAAACGCCTGCGAAGGATGAAGGGGAGAGGCAACAGGAGCAGGCAGGGGAGCCTTCAGACTGTGAGGCAGGTCTGACTCCAGGCGATGAAGAGAGGGAAGGAAAGAGGATCGAGTAGGAAGAGTCTCAGGCTGTGGCACAGCTCTAAGAAAGTTTTGACCTGGCCAATGGGGAGTCCTCGAACCAAAGTTGCCAATTAGAGGGATCCTAGGTCCTGCAGAAGTAGGTTGGCACTAGTACCTCTGCTGTGCTAGTTCCACCCCCCCCCCCCCCCGCCAGCTTTGTATTCAGAAGGCGGTATATTATACACAGTGTTTTGTATCTTGTTTTATCTTGGAGATTTTTCCCAAATTAGTTGGATCACTTTTTCTCTTTCTTTGTCTCTTTCCTTCTTTCTTTTTTTTCTTTCTTTCCTTCTTTCTTCCTCCTTTCCTTCCTTCCTTCTTTCTTTCCTCCCTTCCTCCCTTCCTTTCTTTCCTTCTTTCCTCCTTCCCTCCCTCCCTCCTTCCCTCTCTCTCCCTTCCTTCCTTCCTTCCTTCTTTCCTTCTTTTTTTTCCCTTCCTTCCTTCCTTTCTTCTTCTTCCTTTTTGTTTTTTAAACACTGTATGGTATTCCATTATGTCCTAAGTTATTTAATCTGTTCCCTATTGATAGTCACTTGAGTTGTTTCAAATATTTTGCTGTACCAAGAGGTTTATAATGAATCATCATGTAAATACGTAATTTCTCATGTGCATATATGAGTAGGATAAGTACACAGAAATGGAATTGTTGAGTGAAAGTATATATTCATCAGTGGTTTCCGTAGATACTGTCAAATTGCCTTCCAGAGGGGTTGTGCCAATTTACATCCTCACCAGCAGTGCATAAGAGCGTACTTGCCCTCCATAGACTCCACAATACAGGATTATCAAACTTTTGGATTATCGCCAATGAAACACCTGGTAGATTTTGGTCTACATACTTGCCATGAATTTTATTATCTCACTTTGTTATCCCAATTGGGGCATGCTATCCACCATTCGGGCACTCTTGTGACAGTTTCACCTTTCCACTTTTAGCTTCCTACCTCTGTCTCAGTGCCCACAAACACACCAGACCTATCCTGCCTCAATATTTGGCTGAGAGAGGCAGCCAGCATTTCCTGTTTGGGCACAAACTGTCCTTATAACTGATTTGTCCTTCTATTTCTTGAATTCAAAAAGAGAAGAAAAAATGGAAAAATTGAGTAGTAAAATAAGCTAAAGATGATCTAGTGAAAAAAAGGAGAGATGAAAAATAGGAAACAACAGTAAAATCTTAAAAACCAACATGCAGGGACAGGTTAGCTTTTGCATAAATTAAAAGTAGTCAAATGGTAGACTTTGTCCTGAATGGACCAGTTTCAATTCAATTCAGGGACCTTAGCATAGGGTTATAAGAGGGTATCTCCTGTTCTGACAGGTCAGTGCATCTGTGGCATCTTCTAAGTATTTTGAATATTACTCTAAGTGCAGGTCAAGATGAAGGTCACTGAAATGTTGGAAGCCACTCTTTGAAAGGGGAAGAGTTATTTAGACTTTGACCAGAGCAGAATGGCTTTGACTGAAACTTAAAAAAATGGAGGGTGAAGAATGGGAGTGGGGCAGGGTGGAGGACGTAGGTTGGTCAATGAGCTTGCCAACTTCCCCATGGGCAGGCTCCTCAATCTCCTTTCCTGTCATGGATTCAACACCACTCAGCACTGGCAGCTCCTGGCAGGAGACTTTGTGGTTGTCAGAGTGTGTGTGACTGATTGGCCCATCTTGCCATAGCTTTTACATGGTCATCCTCCTGCAGGAGGATCTGAGCCCTTGCCAGTTCACACCTTCACTCCCAGATGTTTGACTCGAGTAGGGCAGAATACTTTGAAGGACTTCTCACAAAAGTGATTGAACAAATGAACAAATTGAAAAGATTTTGTGCTTGTTGTGAAGAACTTTATAAGTGATGTTAATCTTCAGTCCATGTAGTGAAATATCCTGCTCTTCCCCAGTATCTCCCATTGGATGCCCAAGTCTACCACTGGCATTGAGCTGCTGCTTTTTAGACATGAATACTATCGATTGCTGTGGAATGATCTATGAAGGCTTCCACCTGATTTCTTACTTGGTTTAATTCTGTGTGGAATTAATATTTTTGTATGATTGACAGATGCCCCAAAGTCAAGCATGTGTATTGTTATTCACCGTGGTTTTGGGATAGTGAAGAGTCTAATTTGAAAGAATGCTAGTATTGCCATTAAAGATTTTATTTATTTATTTTTTCCCCCCAAAGCCCCAGTAGATAGTTGTATGTCATAGCTGCACATCCTTCCAGTTGCTGTATGTGGGACCCGGCCTCAGCATGGCCGGAGAAGCCGTGCGTTGGTGCACGCCTGGGATCCGAACCCGGGCCGCCAGCAGCGGAGCGCGCGCACTTAACCGCCAAGCCATGGGGCCAGCCCTAGTATTGCTATTAAAAGTCGGAGAAGTAATTCTCTACCGCTGTGCCTTTGGTTCCCTTAGAATCAACTGAAGCACAGAGAACTTCCAATTTGAAGCTCATTAATTTGTTTACTTTACTTTATAGCCCTATTAATATTTACACGGAGCAGCAGAATTGAGTTGCTGAACTAGAAGGCCTTGGGGGCACCTAAGCTCATAAGGTATGCTGCTGAGAATTTTTTCACTAAGGGATTTTTTTGGTTCTTTTTGCTTGTCTTTCCCAACAAATTGAAAAAAAAAGTTTTATATTAACTACTGTAGCTTTCACTTCACCCCTTAAGGTAATAGTAATCTCAACCAGTTTCAACTGTCATTTGTGTCATCCTTATCATTTTTATTTACTTTGAGGTTTGGTATAAGTGTATTATCTCACTGGCTAGGGAAAACTCAATTGAAATTACTAACAAAATAGCAGACTTGGAGTTTTATACACACAACTAAATGGATATTAATTTTTCTCAAATTACATTATATAATGCACATGAAGATAAAAGACTTAGTCATTGAAGTGGAAAGGCTGAGTCTGCAGGATACTTAGGTTTGCTGTCCTGTTTAACTATAGTCCAGAGAAAGGGTACACTTTTCTGGGAAAGGAGCCAGTTATGTTCATAAGAACACAGTTGAGGATGTTCATTGGAGGGGTTATCTAAAAGATATTAAATCTGATCCCCAAACGCCTGATCATAACGAGGTACTTGGCCTCCGGAGGAGTTAATATTTTTAGTGATGATATATCTTTGGGTCTCTGCTTACTCACCTTTTTTTTCTCCTTAAAATAATTTCTAATATTCTTGGAAATTTCCAATATTCTTGGAAGGGAAATCTGAGAAATAGCGGTGTGTGTGTGTGTGCACACACATGTGTGTGACAGAGAAGGAGAGAAAGAGAGAGAGGGAGAGAAATGATATATAAAGATCAAACTAAGGTTTGATCATACTTAGAGACAGTTGGCCTTCTGAGTATTACTAGAGAATCTTATATCCAATTTATCCTAAAAATACAAAAACTTTTTGTGAAAGTTAATTTTTTAGTCTAGGAGAAATAATCATTGAAATCAAGAAAAGGCATCAAAAAAATGGATATCCTTTAACCTTCATCATCTTCAGTTTCCACATATGTAAATGGAGACAATACTACTTAGTTTATAGAGTTCTTGCATTACGGTTGGGTATATATACGATACTGTACGTAAATTACCCAGTCCAGAGTCTAGCACCCAGTGTGGGCTCAATAAAGTTCATTATTCTTCAATGAGTTCTCATTGCCTACAGAATAAAATTCCATTTTAAAACACTTGGCATTTAAGGCTCTCTACAGTCTGTTCCAAACCCTTGTTGTAGTTCAACTTAAAAATGAGTCCTAGAATCTTCACTGCACAGTTCCATTTCTATTGCCATCCTTGAAATAGCTCCAGATTTCCCCTCCTTTGCAAAAGCACAAAATAGTTTCTAACTGGTTCAGTTAGCTGGACAAATGCCATTAAATAAAACAATATTAAACAACAGCTTTTCTCTTCCAGATGAATTTTTTTTTTTTTTTTTGTGAGGAAGATCAGCCCTGTGCTAACATCTGCCAATCCTCCTCTTTTTTTTTCCCCGCTAAGGAAGACTGGCCCTGGGCTAACATCCCCGCCCATCTTCCTCCACTTTATATGGGAGGCTGCCACAGCATGGCTTGCCAAGGGGTGTGTTGGTGAGCGTCCTGGATCCGAACTGGCGAACCCCGGGCAGCCGCAGCAGAGCACGTGCACTTAACCTCTTGTGCTACCGGGCTGTCCCTCAGATGAAGAATTTTAAACTCACTTTGTATCTTTGGATGGATGCTCTGAAGCCTTCTTTGCCTCACCTGCCTCCTCTTACCACTACCTTTGGGAAGTGGGCTGACGCCAGCCTGACAGGACCCCAGGGCTGCCGTGAGCATGATGGGCAGCTTTTGGTCTCTGGACCCTGCTCTGGAGTGTTGAGGAGCTACACAGTGGATCTCAGTCCCAGAGGATGCAGAGTGTTAACTGGGAGCAGGTGTTATTCAAGAGGTGTGGTGGGAGGGGTTGTCTGGGGGGGAAGGGGAGAGGAAAGCTTTAGGATCTTTTGGCTTTAATCCAAGTAATCAAATACAGAATTGGCGTTTGTGAGCACCCTCTAGGATCCAGTTTCAGGTTATGTGTGGTTGGAAATAAAAAACATAGGAAACACCGTATTTCCCACCAAAATCCAGCTGAGGAGATAAGACATACACAGCTGAGAAAGAGAACAGGTAAGGTTATGGTGACTTGCTAATCTGAGTCATGTTGCTACATGGTGTATATGATACAGAAAAGGATTGGCTTTACCTACCAGAGCTGTAGTAATTTATTGTTTACTATGTAGTGCCCAAAATGTGTGTTTAGCAGTTTTAATTAATTCAGATAAAAAAGCAAACTGCCCAATACATCAGCACATCCTTAAAATTCTGTACTTTAAAGGCAGTTTGATTCTGCCATGGTTTCTCTTACAATGGTCTCTGTGTCAAAGGTCAGAGAGGGTTTCCGGTGAAAGGCATTCTCCTTTAATGCTCCATTAAGTATAAGGGGTAGACGCTATTCCTATTCCCTTCTCCCCCACCCATTTCATTAATAAGAAAACTGGGGCTTGGAGAGGTTAAGTAATTTGCTCAAGGTCTCCCAGCTTCTAAGTTTGCCTTGCTCCGAGGCCCATTTTTTCTCCTTTATTCCAAACAGACCCTGGCGGCTGAGCGTAAGTGGAAGCAGCAGGATTCCAGTCCACCGGGCTAGTCTGACTGGGTAGGTCTGCCTCCAAGCATGTGGGCATTTAGGGGGCGTGTTAGTTTGAGCACGGAGCTGTGGGAGGAACCAGGGACCCAAGGCACCTCGACCCTACGGCTGTTTTGGTGTAGAATAAAGTAAATAGCATCATAATAAGACTTGTGGATATTATCAATCAGTACTCTGTGGAAAGAAAAATTGAGGAGGAACTCGAATAATAGATGAATTTCTAATTCACTTACTAATCCTAGGCTGTCCCAACAGCCTTTCCTAGCACCGAATCATCCTTATCAGCTGTTGATTTTCTTGATTTTACTAAATAGAAGCATTTATAACTCTAAAGATTGGCTATTCATGTGGCAGTGCTCACTAATGGTAAACAGTGGCTCTGAATCCAGTGCACACCCTTCTTTGAATTCTGTCTAGAATCAGTTATAAGAGGCCTGCAGGTGACCCTGTATTTGGGGTAGGAGGCAGCCTCATTCTTCTCTTTCCCAGTGCGCGGTAAAGGCAGAAGCACTCACCAGCGTGAGCATCCAGCCGGCAACAACTCCTGTCCATGGCTACAACACTTTACAGAGCTCTGCGCTGACAGTATAATTTCTTATTTGATTGGAAATCAAGAAGATTGGACATAGGCAGGAATGACAGTGTTACCACATCGTAGGACGAGGAAATGAAGGTCCCAAGAAACTAGGCTTTGCCCAAGTTTACACAGCTGGAGAGGCTCTCTTCACGGGTAAGGTCTCTCCTTCCCCTCCCCTTCCCCCCGACCCCAACCCTTGACTTTCCACTGCCTTCAATCCTCCCCTCCTTGCAATTCTACTCCACTGGTCCGCACATCCTCTAAGACCCTTTTCGTGTGTCTTCACATTGGCCTTTCCCTGTGGTCTCAGTGGCAGATTCAGATATGCTTGCTGGCTCTACACTTTGACACTTGAACGTGTGCTAGGTCGTTTTAGTCTCTATTGTTTGCATGTTTTGTTTTCCCAAGTCAGGGTCCATGTAAGTCTTCCATGCACAGTGCTCGGCACATACATATTTTGAGTTGAGCGCTTACTTTAAACCATCTTCTAAATTTTAATACCATGGCTCCTCATAGCTGAAGAACAAAGCACAAACTGCTTACGATGACATTTACACCCTTCCCATACCTTCTTTCTTGTCTTACCTCTCTGAGCCCAAAGTCCACCTGGGCTCCACTTACACCAGAGCGTCTGTCTGTCTGCTCGTGAGCTTCTCCCCTTTGAGCCTGTGTGTGTGGTATGACTTCTGTGTGGGGCCCTTCCCTGCTTTATTCTTCACTTTCTCATGTTCAGCACGCGCATTCCGCTCTCTGCAGACTTTCCTAAACTGCCTCCCCTCTCCCAGAGGAGCATGAAAGAGCTTCCCATCTATGTTCCTACGTATTATTTGTCCTTATTTCTCTACACAGTCTTCCCTTGTAGAAGGATTCTGAGTTCTTTAGGATAAGAACTGTCCTCGCCATCTCTGTAGGCCCAGCGCCTAGCAGAGAACCTGGCCATAGCGATATTTGTACAATGAATGGGAGATGAATGCTGCTTACACCGAACAGAAAGATCGCATTGAAAGTTAATTAGCCATTGAGTATTCAGATGAGAAACATACCTGGAAAAATTAACGAGGTAAAGAACAGGATGGCTTTTTAAAATTATTTGCACTGACCTGACTTACATTGCTGTGAGGCAGTGAGAGGGCAACTGCTGCTGGAGCAGGACTCCTCCCGCCACGGGAGATGCAGGGTCCACAGAAGAGCGAAGATGACTCTGTAGCTCTCTACTCCGGTCCCTAGTCGGGGCCCTCCCTCGCCCCTCTCTAGCCTGGGCTAGGGTTTCCAAAAGGCAGAATTAGGGCTCCCTTCTCTGTGCTCCCACACCCCGTGTGTGTGTTCGTGCGAGGCGCTGTTTCAACAGGGGTGTGTCCTTGCCCCTGGTGCTCACAGCAGGCACTCTGACTGGGGCTTTGAGCAAGGCCTGGCACCTCCGTATCCAGTGGACGTTTTTGATCAGTGCTGGAAGGAGAGTGCACGGCGTGTAACCATCCCTTCTGCACTCTTGCACAGGGTCCTCTTCCCAATCTTGCTGAAGGCCTTACTCTAACATCCTTCTTGTCTCTTTACTGTTTCTATCTCTTTTGGGCTTTGCATGTGTGTATATGTGTATATATGTGTATGTGTGTGCATGTAGATGCATGTGTATGTGTGTGTACGTGTGTGTATGTCTGTACATGCATGTGTTTGGGAGGAGGATGGGTGATAGAGTTATTTCAAGACAGCCTAGGGAAATAAAAATATGAATAGCTGTCTTTATAAAAAGATTGAGACCTCCATTCTGGAGGATGCATGTCCCCTACGACAGAGCCAACCAAGAAAGAGCGAGTGTCTCAAGTCCACAGTGACTGCACGGCTGTCCAAGTGACAACCGCTTTGGAGGAGTACATGAAAGTAAACGTGTCTTTTAATTCTCATTTATCCTACACCCAGTATTGCTGCCAAGGAAGTCAGAGGACTACTGAACTAATGGATGAGAAAGGCAGAGAGGTACATTGCCCCAGAACCACAAATAATCCACATGCTTATGTCGACAGTAGAGCTGCTTAGACACTAATACCAGAGGCACAGAATGCCAACCACATGCCAGCATCCCTAGTCACTATGGTAGCAAAACTATGGTGCATGTAAAAACAGAAAAGTGAATCAGGTACAAGGGTGACTTTCATGAAGGGGTGAAAGCAGCACGATTTTTTTCACCTCTAATTCTGTTAGGGAAAAACATGGCTCAAAAATATAGTTCTTGAATAGAGCTTGAGGATAATTTAAAGACTAAGAAGACAGAGAAGCTAATAAATTCATTCATAGGGAAGGTTGCCTTAGTTAGACAAACAATTAATAGATCTCATTATTATAGTTTAATTAGAAAAATAATATACTCCCTTAGGAAGGATGAAAGACCATAATAAAAACAACAACTATTAAGAAGAATTCTGAATATAACCTTGTCTTAGATTTGTTCCTGACTGCGCTATTTATGATCCAAAAGCACTTAACCTGAGAAATTAGTAGAAAATGTACTTACCTTCAGCTCTGAAGCAGGAACTTTCTGGCCAAGATGACTAAGAACAAATGAAGTTTGAAAGAAAAGCAAGCAAACAGACCTTGGACCAGCAACGCCGGAACATATGCATCACTGGGAGAGACAGTTAGTTTGTTATCATAACCTCGAATAAATGTCATATGAAATGAACTGCATTTTTCTGGTAATGTGAAGTAGAGAAATGGAAAGAAACAGTTAGATTAAGACATAATTTCCATGGGCTCAGCTAGACAATGTTGCTTCCATTGTTTATGACAAAGTTTATGGCAGATTATAGAATTGTAAACTTGCTCTTTTTTAACATCATTTTAGAATTGCATTTGGTTTTCAGACTAAGGAATTCAAAAACTGGGGTTTTGAGGAAATGGTTTTGGAATAATTTGTTTTAAAACTTCCAGCAAACTTCTCAAGACATCTTGCAAAACTTTGGCTCATTAATCTCATTAAGAAGAAGCAAATAACCCTATTATCCATATTTCATAAGTCTAAACAGTGGGACAGAGGGAATTGTGTGCTCAAGGGCACCTAATGGAGCATGTGCCAAGATAAGAAGAAAACTCTCATGTTCTCCCAATTCATCTTATCATAAGACTTCACAAAAACCACCATCAAGAGCTACATCATTCAATGCAAAACTGCTTAGTTTTAGGGTACAATATTGTTGGTTTTCTATTTGTCAACATCTGCAGGGAAGGACCACTGTTGGTAACAGGCACATCAACCTGAGCATTTAATTGCAACATAGGCTCAAGCTTGGGGATGGACCTGGGGCTTTGGGGCAGAGTCCAACCCAATGGCCATTTCTAAAAATATCTGTTCCAGCCCCAAGCTGAAAGATGTTCACATGTGTGTGGTCTGGAAAGGACTGAGGACAGAGGTCTGATTTGATTTCCCAGTCAGGGAAACACATTTTTAATAAAATGTCTTTCCTCTTGCCTGTCCCTGGCGCAAAGCATGTTCTCCCTGGGTGCTGCTGGACCCAGGGTCATTCCAAGCTTAGGATTGTTTGCGAGCAGTTGTGTGCCAAGCAACATGCCCTTGTTGCCTGTTCAACAGGCTCAAATGAGGGTATTCCACAGGCCTCTTTCCCACCAGAGCCACAGAGTTGAAACAGTATATAAAAGCTGGGCAGTTCCTTCGGAAAGCCACTGTTTGCGTTACCTGGCAAAGAGGAGACACTTTGTCCTCATCCTTCAGACTAGCAGCATCACAGAACCTTTGTCAAAGATCTACGGATCTGATTAGCTAGTTGGAGAAGCTGGTGGCAGGACTCAGGGAGTGGGTCCCAGGCAGGTTGGCATTGTAATATGGGGCGCTCTTTGAAGAAGGAAAGCCTCAGCGGGTTCCCTCTGTGTGGAGACCTGGGCTGCTCAATTTACGAGAGATGAGAGAGATTATGGGGAGGAGCAAGGAGGCCTAAGGGTTTGGCTAAGCCCTAGGAAAAAGAGTGGGTTTGCTATTTTAGTTCTTCCTTTTTTTTTGGCTCATCTCCCTCCAGTTATGCAAGAAACTAGGGCAAAAATCTCTTGGAAGGAGCAGAGTAGACATGACATGAGATTTAGACCCGGAAGACATGGGTTAGAGTTCTAAATGCCAGGTGTCTGGGTCTCCAATTTCTTCCTGTAAAGTGGGTTACTGGGAGAATTAAATGAGATTAGGTTTGTGAAAGTGCTTAGGGAACTGTAAAATCATACACCAATTCCTGTGGTTCTTATTAGAACTTAGTCCAAAATATTATTCAAATAGTGATCATTTTTTAAGAGATGCCCTAGCGAGAGAAATTCATTCAGCTTGTGAACATTTAAAAGCAAACTTGGGAGCTGAGATGCTGATAGAACAGCTGCAACAGTGGATGTTATCATTGTACCACGTGCTCCATCACCAGCCCGTCTTTCTCCTCCAGAGAGCTGATGGAATAAGGGAACTCGAGAGAGCATCCAAGGAACTCCCGTGTGTGCAACCTTTATTCTCTTCTTATACAATCCAGCAGCTCAGCCCCTTTTCTTTGGCTCTTCACAACTCCACCCCCTACTCAGTGTTCTGCCTCCATTACAGAAAAGTTAGAGCAGTTGTGAGAGAGAGCAAAAGTGATTTGGGGGGCAGGGAGGGAAAGAGGGAGACAGAGACTAATTCAGGAGACAGAGCTGGGGGAGGGAGATGGAACAGAGGAACGAGAAGAAGAGACAGGGCCAGGGATCTGTCTTTCAGATATGTGGGGTTGTGCCATTCGGACAACACATAAAAAGCTGAGGGTTGGAAAGTAACTCTGTAAAGAAAAACACACTCCTGTGTTTCTCCTTTACTCACACGCTCACAATACTTCTGACACCACATGTGTGGGTGATTTCCCACACATCAGGCAATTCTCTGACACAATCTGCGTGTCCTACAATTCAATTCAGCTATGACACTATCTACCTGGAGATAGCATCAAATTCCACAGGTTAAGGGTTCAGTCCCACAAGACTGCCCCCACTTCAGATGTCAATTGAAGTCCCAGTTGTCTCCTGTGCTTCTGACTGACTATAAATCTAGGTTCCCACAGCCGCATCCCTGAGTTGGATAATTTGCTAGAATGGCTCATAGAACACAGAGAAACACTTACGTATGTTATTATAAAGGATATTATAAAATATACAGATGAACAGCCAAATGAAGAGATCCATAGGTCACGGTCTGGAAGAGTCCCGAATACAGGAGCTTTTGTCCCCATGGAGCTGGAGTGTATCACCCTCCAAGAATGTAGGAGTGTTCACCAACCCAGAAGCTCTCATAAGCTAATACTTTTGGGATCTTTATGGAGGCTTCACCATGTAGGCATGATCGATCATTAACTCAATCTCCAGCCCCCTCCCCTTCCTGGGGGATAGGGGGTGGGGCTGAAAGTTCCAAGCTTCTATCATGAGTTGGTCCTTCTAGTGATCAGCCCCCATCCTGAAACTATCCGGGAGCCCACTTAGAGTTGTCTCATTAGAACAAAAGACGCTCTTATCTCCTAGGAAATTCCAAGGGATTTAGGAACTCTGAGTCAGGAACCGGGGTCAAAGACTAAATATTAGAACAAAAGATGCTCCTAGTGCTCTTATCACTTAGGAAATTACAAGGGTTTTAGTAGCCCTGTGCCAGGAACTGGCAATATAGAGCAACATATATATTTTCTATTGTTTCACAAACTCACAAATACCTTTGCCAAAGTATGCTTTTGAAGCAATAACAACTTACATAGCAGTTCTTATGTGCCAGCCACAATCATTACGTGTCTTACATATGTTGACATTTATTTTTCACATCAAATGTGGGAGGTGGGCTTATTGACCCCATTTACAGAGGAAGTTCAAAGAAGCGCAGTCACTAGGTAGAGGTATGATATGCACTTAAGATTTCATTCTGAGAACAGTGAGAAGCCACTGGGCTTTTAGACAGAGGAGTGTCATGACCTACTTCAGATTTTAAAAGCATCCCTCTGGCTGCTCCATGGAGAATGGATTGTAAGGGCAAGAGGAGAGATGGGGAGCGTCTATACAGGTGGGGGCCTAGTTGGAGTTGCTTGAGGAGGGAATGGAAAGTGAGGAAGTAGGAACAGCAAGTATGGACAACTACTTTCAGAAGTTTTGATGCAAGATATGTGCAGAGGGAGAGCTGGCATGCGGTAAAGGCATTCTTTTCAGGAAAGGATGTCCCGGGGCAGGTTTGTGTACTGAGGGGAACATGCAGTAGGTAGGGGCAGACCTGACAAGGCAGATGACAGTGCTGGGGAGATTGCAGGACACATGCTCTTGAAAAGGTAGGAGGGAACCTTGGACAGGAGTGGGGACACTTCACCCAGAATGACGAGATGGCGTGTGGGAGGTGATGGCCTGGTGGTGGGAAGATGAAGGCCTGCCTGCTTAAGTGCTTATTTTCTCATGGAAGTGTGAAGCAATGTTATTTCATTTGCTCTAATAGTTGGGTGACTTCACCAATATCTGAGCTACCTAATGAATTAGGAGCATGTATTTGACACACATATAAGACCAAGAGGGCTCACCAAAGTCATGCCACCCAGCATGAAAAGGGTTGACCACAGACACAATTAGCTTCCAACCATAAAACCAAAGGAAGAAAATTTCTTACAGTTTTAGATTTTTTCCTATTTTGACCCCGCTTCCAGTGTTCAAGGAAATATATTGAAATCCATTTGTGGAACACCTCTACCTGCACAAAAAGCCCAGCGATAATGATTGACACAGAGTTGGTGCTCAATTAAAGATTCTTGTTCCACTCTTGACTGTTTTTTCATCCCCTTCTGTGTACTAGCACTTTCATATATATTAGCCCATTTGATCCTCATAACAACCTCATGCATTACATACAATAAGGCAGAGATTTATCCATTCATTTACTCATTTATTCAGCACTCATCGTGTGTACCACGTGCCTGGCACCCTGCCAGGTGCTGGGGAGACAGATGTGTATGACATAGTCTCTGACCTAGGAAGACTTCAATATCTAGTTGCGAAGAAGGATCACGTAGGAATAAATGTGCAACACACAAATGTTAAATGTGAAAAGCGTGATATCTGAAGTATATGTAAGACATTTGGGGAATTCAGTTGTCAAAGTGCCTGTTTCTTCATCAGGCAAGTGTGAGAACATCTTTCCACGTTGCTGAAGTTGCGTCCGTAAATAGGATTTTGTTAAGCAGATATGATTGGGAGAGTATTCCAGAAACAGAAGGAAAGCAATGATAAAAGCACATGCTTGGGGACATAGTAAGGAGTGGAGACAGCCCATCACAGTGGTTAACAGTATGGACCATGGAGCCAGACCGCTGGGGTATGGATCTTGGATTTGCAGCTGACTAGCTGTGTGATCTTGAACTAGTTGCCTAACTTTTCTAGGCCTTTATTTTTCAGTTTCCTTCTCTCTATAAAGGATACTAATATTTCCTACCTGAGAGACACTGTGCTCACCAAACATCACATGCACTCTTTCTTTCCAGTGTCCCTTACAGTGAGGTGGGGCCGATGGTGGATCAGTTCTCACCAAAGGACTGTGTGTGCAGTGATGAGTGTCGATTTCACACTGAGTGGGTGAATGCCAGTGTGCCTCCCCAGTTGTGTTCCTTTTCCCTTCTGCAGGGGCCTTGGAGGCCATGTGTTCTATATGATAAAACTACAGTGTTTCTGTCAGCCTGGGTCCCTGGGTGACAATGGAGAGAGAACCCTCTCTGAACCACACTGCCCATATAATGAGAAATAAACCTTTATATGCTAAGCCACTGAAATTTTTGGGTTAATTTGTTACCACAACTTAGCCTTCCCTATCCTAACTAATACATTACCAGTTAGTGTTGTTATAAGAATCAAATGAATTAACATTTGCAAAGCATTTAGAACAACACCTGGCATATAGTAAGTGCTATGTAAGAATTTGTTAAACTAAATGCAAGGGTAGAGAGTGGGGAATAGTGAAGACATGGGGGGTAAGTAAAGCCAACATGATTTGGATCATGAAAAACCTGGTATGCTATATAAAAGAATCTGATTTTTAATTAGAGGAGTTTATTGAAAGTAGGTAAGAATTTTGGTATTGTGAATAGAAAGAATAAAAAGGCAGTGCCTTGCACATAGTAAATGCTTAATGATGACTAGCCTTTGTGTATCATGTTGCATTCTAATTGCAGAAGTTCCCTGACTGGTGGGTGGGGGTACAGTAGGAAGGGTGGGGGTACCAGTCACATTGTGAAGCTGATGACTGTTAGAAGGATCACATTGATTGATTTGGGGAGGAGGATGTGTGGTGGTGGCTATTTTTTTCCCCCCAAAGCCCCAGTAGATAGTTGTATGTCATAGTTGCACATCCTTCTAGTTGCTGTACGTGGGACGCGGCCTCAGCATGGCCGGAGAAGCGGTGCGTCGGTGCGCACCTGGGATCCGAACCCGGGCCACCAGCAGCGGAGCGCGTGCACTTAACCGCTAAGTCACGGGGCTGGCCCGGTGGCTATTTTTGAAATAGGGATTTGTACCTCAGTCTCTCTGTGTGCAGGGCACTGCTCTCAGGGCTGGGAAGTCACAAAATAAAGGAAAGTGTAAGAGTAGGTCATAGAGTCAACACACTGGAATCAAAACATGTACTGCACTGTTGTCAAAGCAGTCTATTTCAGTTTCCAAGTGTGTATTTTGCTGAATGCTCATAAGAAAGTTGGTATGTACACTCTTTCCCCTCTAGGACAACACTCAGCTTGAGGTCTGAGCTGCATTAGCCCTCCATATCTCTGCACAAGTGCCTCTTTTTGAATCTGATTAGTGAGGCGCTCCGAGTTCCCCTTAAACCAGAAATGAAGAGGTTCTCAGCCACAGACAAAGTTCAACGCTTGGATGGAAATTCCACACACAACTGGTGGTTGATTTTTCCTTGAAGTTACCAAGCAAAGAAACATTTATGTTTTGATGTCCTATGGAGTAACCTCAGGTGGCAAAAGATGTTTGTGGAATATCTCCCATGTTGTTTGCGGCACTAAACCCTAGTCATCTCACAGAGCTCCAACCTCTGCTGTTCTTTTTGTTGATTCACTGATGCTAACTTCTTTCTGTGCAGGTGTACATGTTCTTAATATATGTATTTAATTATTGGACAAATCTCAGATCATTGTGGATAATAAAATGATGCCTAGTATCTTAAAGAAAGGGCATATTTCTTCCAAATCATGATAGGAATGGTGGCATGCCCCATGGGAATGTTTGTGACTTGATGTCATTGCTTGTGTCCCGAAAAAGTGGATTTTAGGGGATATAATGATGTTCATAGAAAGTGCTCAGGAGATAAGCTGTGCAGAGTACAGAGAGAAGAATTTGAACTAAGGACCACCAGTAGCTAGCAGTTGGTAGCTTTGGAGTAAGCAGAAGATGGTGGTTATACAGTTTGGGGACGTGAAACACAATAGACCTTGCTTTGGGAAGCTGGGCTCATGCACCTGAATGAGATCCAAAATCAGGTTGTTAAGGACCAAACTGGAATGTGGATGTGCGCACGTGGGCGTGCATGTGGTGTGCAGTCATGGCTGTGTGAGTTCCAGGGATGTGTTTCTGCTTCAGTACATTTCTATGGATGGAGCTGCATTGTATTAGTCCTGTTAGGCGAGGGTATGATAGGATAATCATCCGCGTGGGGAAGCTGCATAGTCTGGAACTAAAAGTAGTAGACTATGTCAGCCAAATCCAAGTGTTTTGTGGATAAGATCTGAGGAATAAAGGCATTTTAATAATCTTCTTAACCATGCAGAGGGAGGAGAAGAAGACATGCAGAATAGAGGATTTTAGAAGGAGAGATATATGGGATCTTGTTTTCATATAATAGTAGAAAAATGAATGTTGAGAAAGGGAAGAAACCATGAGTAGAATTAAAAATTACAGAGGAACTTCCAGATTAAGATAAGGTTAAAAATGAGAAGGATAAGTCACTTGACCAAATCAGCCAACGTAAGAAAACAGAAACAGAGGTGACCACAAATTACAGTCAATAACATATCTAAAGGAAGAAGGAAGAAACCAAATGAGTAGTATAGCCGTACTCCCTGGGAGCTCTCTGAAGCGTCCTGGCAAAAGTGGGGACAGAAAGTTTAGGATAAAAAGAAAAAACAACCCAGATATATGTTGTGAAAAGAATCACATCTAAGAGGAACACTAAACAAGAGCTGAAAGTAAACTACTGGGAAAATAGGTACCATGTAAATGCAAACACACAGAAAATAGTTGTCATTTTATTAGTGTGAGACAGTGTAGAAGTTGTGAATAGTATTAAGAAGACAGAGAAGGATATTGTTATCCAGTGAAAAAAGGGAACAATGAAGATGATATAATACTCAATACTCTGTATAGACAAAACAAAATACCGGCTAAATATTTAATGGAAAAGCTATTAGAACTATAAGGAAAACTGGAAAGTAATAATATTATTCACAACTTGACTAATAATCTTTTTGGGGGATTTAACACTCTTCTTTCTAAACTTGAACAGTTCTACTTAAGCTAAAAGCAAGGACTCAAGGAATGTGAAAAATGAACTTGACTGCCTGTGCTTTTCTTGTGTATATGCTTGGTGTGTTTGTGCAAATATGTACACATAAGTGGGTATATGTGTGGGTACAAATAAAACTTTGAATCTCAAACATAGAAGATATACATTTTCATGAAACAGTTTTTAAAATCACGTTAGTAGATAGTCCAATAAAATTGGATTTATTGGATTAGTTCATAATCAAATACAAGTGAAAATAACTATAAGATGACCAAACAAATCTTAATTATTCAGAAATTAAGAAAGAAATTTCCTCTAAAGGAAATTAAAACCAAATTACAAACTTATCTAGAAAATAATGAAAAGGAGAACACCTCATTTTAAGACTTATGGGACAAAGAGAGTAAGATATATAGCTTTATATACCTTTGTTATTAAAGAGGAGAGGTTAAAAACAAAGGTATTTAGTACTCATCTTAAGAAATGAGAAAAAATGCACAAAATAAGAAGATGGAATTAATAAGGATAAAATAGAAATTAAAAAAGAATAGAAATGATAAATACAGTTAAGAGCTTTGGTAGCCCATGATCAGGCCTGCTGTCTCTCTGCCCCGTATTGTTTTGTAAACGCTGTACTGAAAACTTTCTAGGCCCTGGGCTCAAAGATTCAAAATTTGAGTGACCAGGCAGTAAGAATGTGGTCTATTGGCTGAGATGTCGATCAAGTGGCCCTTTGGGTTGCAGAGGAATGCAAACCTATAAGGAAGGACATGCCAGGCACCCTTGAGCTAACAGGGCCTCCATCTGTGTCACGTGCAGAGCCACCAACCAATGGCATATCTTCATGAGATACAAGGAACGCATGGGAGAGCTGTGTCCACTTTACCATTTGATATGTTGAAAAGTCTCATTTACCTGAGCTAAGAGGTTGATTATCCAATTAATGTGTATCTGAGTGGGTCATGAGCTTTTAAAAACCCTTTTTGAATCCAATTGAGAAAAAAAAAAGATGGTAAACAAAAGTATACAAGATTAAGGAATGAGTAGAGGCAAAGGATAAGGAAAAGAGTAGTAAAGAGTTATGAGAGACAAACATGTGCAGCTTCAGACAAGAGATTTGATTCTAGTACAGGAATTCCATTCTGGAACGCGAGAAAATGTGCTACCAAAATTCACCCAAGAAGTAGAAAATTTGAATAAATGGGATTATTATAGAAGAAATAGGGTGAGAAATGTGGTAGAAACAAAAATTCTGCAGTTACACAGGTACAAGAAACACATGTTTTACAGCTGAACTTTAATCTTTAAGCAACAGATAATTCTGTTATCTAAACTAATAGAGACCATTAAAAATCACAGATAAATCCATCTTATATTTTTGAAATTAGTATAACCATAACAACAAAACATTATAAAGTCTTAAAAATGTAGAAATATAGACCACTTTTCCATATGAATATAAAGGCAAAATATATTTAAAATATTAACCAATAGAATCTAGCAGCATATGAAAAGAATAATACATGATGATTAAGTAGGGTTTATTCTGATATCAAGAAATAAGGCAATGTAATTTATTATATCAGCATATTAAAGAAAAGAATCATGTCACTAGATGCTGAAAAGACATTAAAAAAATCAGCTAACAATACCCATAACAATCCTAAGAAAAACAACCACAGAAGGAAGTTTCTTAAATATGACATAGAACAGGGGTTTGCAAACTTTTTATGTAAAGAGCTGGGTTGTAAATATTTTAGGCTCTGTGGGCCATCAATCTCATCATAACTACTTGACTCTACTGTTGTAATGTGAAAGCAGCCACAGGAAACACAAAGGAATGAGGATGGCTGTGCTCCAATAAAACTTGATTGATGGACACAGACATTTGAATTTCATACAATTTTCATGTTTCATGAAATATCATTCTTCTTTTTAATTTTTTTTAAACAATTTAAAAATGTAAGAACCAGTTTTAACTCACAGGCCATACAGAAATAGAATTTAGCCAGCAGGCTGTAGTTTGCTGCCCGATATAGACTATTGTGGTAGATTGTACTATTTTTCAAAATATTTTCTGCCCCTTTCTATGGTACCCCCTACTCACTCTTCTCTATGAGAAGATTACATTTCCCATCTTACTGAAGTCAGGCTTGGCCACATAACTTGCTTTGGCCCATGAAATATGAGCTGAAGAGATGTGTGCCACTTAAGGGAGAAAGTTTTATGATCCATATCTTGGTTCCACCATCACACTTTTCTCTCTGCCACAATAATTACAACCTCTTATTTAGGAACAAGATGCCAACTATCTTCATTATATTTCAACATTGCTTTAGTAGGCCTAGCTAACGGGATAAGAGAAGATAATAAAATATTGAAAGATAAAATTATTTACTTTTGCTGATATTTTATAATAAAAAATTAAATAATAAAACCTTAATAAAATGATGGCATTTTGGTGAGGTGATTGGATAAAAGATAAATACAAAACAGTTTTTTTTGTTAACCAGCAAAAATAAGTAATAAATTGAGATAGGAAAAAGAATTCCAATTCACAGCATAAAAAATGAGGAAATTATTAGGAATTCAATTTAATACTAAACCATAGGAACTATATGAAGAAAATTACAAAATCTTTTTGAAGGATAAAGCAAGATATGAAAATATAAAATTATCTACTATGTTCTTAGATGTGAAGACAATGTAAACTTATCAATGACCTCAAAATTAATAAATAACTTTAATGTATATCCAATTAAAATCCCATCTTTTTGAATTGCATAAAATAATGATAAAATTTGTGTGGAATAATGAATATCTGAGAGTAATCAAGAAAACAGTAAGTGTGGACTTACTTTGCTAGTTTTTTTTTAGTCAGGTCAAGAAACCTAGAAGCTATAAATGTATTAAAAGAGGATTTGACCTCATTAACATTTGTAAGACAAAAGATCTCATGAAGTAAAATGACAAATTATAATTTGGGATCAAAATATTTTCACTGCATAAGTCAGATAAAGGGACTTCCCTCAGGCATTTCCTGTCTCTGTTCTGGCCTTATATTTCTCCACAGCACTGACCTCCATCAGACATAATGTACATTTTATTGATTGATTGACTAATTGTCTGTCTTCCCACATTAGAGTAGAAGCTACCTGAAGGCAGGGATTTTTGTGTTTTCTTTTTTTTTTTTAAGATTTTTTTTTTAATTAATTAATTT
Organism: Diceros bicornis minor; assembly: GCF_020826845.1. Lineage (NCBI taxonomy): Eukaryota > Metazoa > Chordata > Mammalia > Perissodactyla > Rhinocerotidae > Diceros > Diceros bicornis. The sequence continues at coordinate 9,629,004 of NC_080755.1, read as the reverse complement.
ATTTATTTTTTCCCCCCAAAGCCCCAGTAGATAGTTGTGTGTCATAGCTGCATATCCTTCTAGTTGCTGTATGTGGGACGCGGCCTCAGCATGGCCAGAGAAGCAGCGCGTCGGTGCGAGCCCGGGATCCGAACCCGGGTCGCCAGCAGTGGAGCGCACTCACTTAACCACTAAGCCACGGGGCCGGCCCATTTTTGTGTTTTCTTAGTGCCTAGAAGAGTGCCTGGCTCTAGTACGCATTTAATAAATATTGTTGAATGAATAAATGACTATAAAAATACTGTACAAACAGGTAATAAAAAGACAAACAATGCAATAAGAAGGGGGTCAAAGCTTATAAAAAGGCCAATCATAGAGAAGCAGATCTAAGAAACCAATAAATATAGAAAAGGTTCAGTTTGGTATTGGTCAGAAAAATGGAAAATAAAGTAACAATGACATTTAACTTCTCACCAATTAGATTAGTGAAATTAAAAATGATTATAACTTCTATTCCTGGCAGGAATATGTGGAAAGGATATGCATATATATTGCTGGAGGAAATTAGAATTGTTACAGTATTTTGAGAAATCAGTCTAGCATTATCTTGTAAGATAAAATACATTTATCCTTGGATCAGTGAGCTGGCCTCTGAGAATTTATAACATATAAATAAAAACACTGGTATTTAAGCATATGTCTAGAAGGGTATTGGTTACAAAATGGCAACAAACAGAAAATAAACATACTATCAAATGAGAAATGATTTAAAAAATCATGGTGTGTCCAGGCTATGGAATATTTATGGCATTTTGGAATGGAACAATCTAGCCATTGAAAAGAATGAACTAGAGGTAAACTAATTGATTTTCAAGAGATATTGTTGGGTTAGAAAAGCAAGATGCAGGGGCCAGCCCCGTGGCTTAGTGGTTAAGTGCTCGCGCTCCGCTGCTGGGCCCAGGGTTTGGATCCCAGGCGCGCACCGACGCACTGCTTCTCCGGCCATGCTGAGGCCTCGTCCCACATACAGCAACTAGAAGGATGTGCAGCTATGACATACAACTATCTACTGGAGCTTTGGGGGAAAAATAAATAAATAAAATTATAAAAAAAAAAAAAGCAAGATGCAGAAAATACATAATATAATATCAAATTGGTAAAACAAACAATGAAAAACATTAAATACATACGTCTGTGTGTTTGTGTGTGTGTATGGGTGTGTCTATGAGTATATGACTATGTAGAAGAAGGTGTGAAGGAAGGAAATGAAAAAAAGAATGAGGTAAATCCACACCTATTTATAGAAAAAGAATTGTTAAGTGAAAAGAACCAATTGCATAATAATATGTATAATTTGTTTACATTTGCATTCAAAACATCTGTCTCGATGTATGTATCTAAATATACCTAAAATATGTCACGACACCAAAATCTCGATGATGGATACTTCTAGGGAGAAGGGTTTATGGAGGGGGAGGTGGAAGGGGTCATGAGATAAGTTTTCTTTTCATTTTATACAGTTTTAAAATGTTTTTTTTCTTCAGAATGATGGTAGATTTTATTTATACAAAATAAAAAAAATTAACAATGGAGGACAGGATTTGTCTTGACTCATTTTCCCATTTGTGCAGTAGGACTTTTAGGTGTGTTCTGTCTGCGTCTGAACCTTCTGGGTTTCCTTCCTCTGGTTTGCCCATTTTTTGATTGGGTGGATCTAGAAGGAGGAAAATACTGTGTGTGTTTGTGTGTGAGTGTATGTATGTGAGTACATGGCTGGGAATCAGGATATAATAGATAGTAATATCTGAATCAGTGAATGGCAGGACCCTTAAGATTCTACATACCTTATGTTTTCACTGGTTGGTTTAAGGAAACGCAGCTCTCAATGGTGCTAGCCTGGGCCAGGGAATTCGTGTAGTGGAAGAAGACAGCTCAGTCCCTATGCATGACAGATGCAGTACACTTATTGTGTGGGATGGAGGTAATCTAGGGTGGGAAAGTAACACACATCTCTCTTTCTGGTAGAATTGTGGGTTTTGCCATTAGCTTTGTCATGCTGTGCCTGCCTGACAGCCCTTCCTAATTTCCCAAGAACTACTGCCCAGGGAATATGAGTAGTCATGGAGACCTCCTACTTCTCATCCCAACTGTACTGGTCATCTCAGGGTTTCACATGAATTCTGGCTGGTACTTTAGTTGGCAGTAAGATACAGGGCAAGGCTCAGAGAAAATGTCCAATAATTTACTCAAGTATTTTCTCATTTATCCATTCTTTCCCCTTCTCACCTGTCAGCACATCCATATTTGACTGACATTTATGAAGATCTATGTGCAATCTTGTCCTATGGCTGGGGATACGATGAAAAATAAGATCCATAGCTGCCTCCTGGAGCTCATTAGCTAGGTCTGAAGTCAGACAAAGTACACACTCTACTCGACTATAACATGCACCATAAAATAGGCATGTGTTGAGCACCCTGAAAGCAGAAGTAGAAGTAATTAGTTCTGTTCTGCGTGAGGGGCTGTAGGATCTAGGAAAGTCTTCCTGGAAGTGATGTGGTGCAGGATCTGGAAGGAGGAATAGGAACCTTCCAGGCAGAAAGGGGGGTGTATTGAATAAATAGAAGGTTGCAGAGGACGGGAAGGCATACCGGGAAAGAGAAGGCACAGACAGAGCATGGGACCCAGAAGCGCATGAAGAACCCAGCAACTCTGAGCTGTTCAGCTGGAACTGAGGAAGGAGCAGCAGGGTCAAGGCTGGACAGAACTCAGAAGAGCGTGGCCACTGAAAGACCTTCAGTGAGGGACCCACATGATCCTACCTGCATTTAAGAATAATTAAAAGCATGACTAGCACACCATTCCTTTCCTGTCACCCAATTCCACTGTAATTTCCCTTGGTAATATTACCATATAATATACAAGCCAGACCACAGAAGTATAAGTTGACCTAAGATCACCATATAAAAATATTAAGCCTGGCTTAGTTTATGGTCGTGACAAAATTTGAAGAAGAACAATTTTCTATACACATTTCAGCATGTCCAAGAGAGTTCCATGTACCTCACCTGCTGGTCAAGATGTTTTTTTTCCCCCCAAGATTACCTCACCACAGAAAGAAAACAAGAGAAATAAACTGGTTACTACCGAAAACACTTTTGATATGCAGAAGTACGTATAGTCCAGAGAACATTTTTAAACTTTCCCATATATCCAGATCTCATTGGTCTTGGAAGTGAAGTGTTTTGTACTACATCAGAATCCCCTTCACTGTATGATTCCAAATCAGAGTTGGCTAAAAGAGAAAGTTGCCTGGAATTGAGCACGCAGAAGCAAGCAGCAGCCGTGTTGTTCTGAAGGTCATCCTGTGAGAGGCAGTGAGAGAGACAGGGGCCAACAGACTCCATTTGGTCCTAGTGTCTCCTAGTCTCTCTGGTGTAAGTCCTCTTCTGGACTGCTAGCCAGGCTGTCCTCCAGTGGCCCAGGCATGTGGTTAGGTAGATGCCGAGGCCAAGCTTACGGTCCACTCCCTGCCTGCTCTCCTTGGTGGCCCTGCTCTGGTAGCCTGACACACTGGCTTCAGGAGGGCTGCTTGGTCACTGCACTCTCATCCTCCAACTCTCTCTTTCAGATGCCTACTTCTCCAGCTTTTACCACAGTGTTATAGGATCTTATTCCTACAGCACATCCCTTATTTCATAATACTCATAATGGGTTCGCATCTCTGATTGAACAATGATTGAGGAAGAATTTTGTAGTTAAAAATGGGGTGTTCAGTAACAGAAACCTAAAAAATGTGGCTTTGGGTCTGAGTGGTAGGTAGAGGCCTGAAAGTTTCCAAAGAGGCTTTAGTGAAGGCTTGAAGGACAGGGAGAAAACTTTTAAAGCAGACTATGGAAAAGGGGACCCATGTTACACAGTGATGGAATACTAGTTGAAACTGTGGGCTTCAACAGTATGAAGGTACAATGGATACCTAACAAACTCCTGGATTTGACTAAGCAGATTTCAAAGTAGAATTCTGAAAGTGCCAACTGGCTTCTTTCAGCTCTCTAAAACAAAGTATAGGAGAAGCTAGATGAGTTAGAGGGCAACTATTTAATTTTCAAGCAGAATTCAGAGGAAATATAAGGATCCAGGATTTACTATGTTGGAAATAAAGCAGTTTCTTATCCCCAGCCTCTCCAGATAGCAAGATATTCTGAAATTAGTAAATGGCCTTAGGGAAATGATAAAATCCAGAGCACTTCCAGCATAACATACCCTCAGAGTAAGGTAGTCTTAGATCAGACACAAGAGATTTAAAGTGGTGTCTTTAAGCTAGACAAAAATTCTTCTAATAATATCAAGGGTGTGCCTTGTACACCTGTCAACTAGACAATTGGGCTTCTAAAAATCTCAAAGTCATTCTCCCATATCAATCTTACATGGAGCTCAAGGTAAAGAAATGCCTATATCAGAAAAAGGATGTGGTACGGCTTTTGTCTAATGGAGTGTGATTGCGACTTTTGTCTAATTTTATGTATAAGAAACTCACAAAGGTTTTAAAGGAGTTGTATCATCCTGGACTGAAAGGGACAAAGTTTATAATAAAAAGGGGACTCTGGGCCCTTAAGCTCCTATGGGCAGGAAGCAGGTTGAGAAATTTCTCAGCTACAACATGGGCCATTTCTTATAAGAAAAGAAGAAGGATTGAGAGGATGGAGCTAAGTATCACAGAGAACTGTGATACTTAGTAACACAGATGAACTGCTCCATGCAGGAGCACTGGGCCCTAATCAGAGAACTGGTGACATGGGTCCAGCTGGATTTCACAATTGCTCTGGACCAGTGGCTGTGTGCTTCCTCCCTCTCCCCTCCCTTTGGAATGGGAGGATTGACAGCAATGATCCTCTGCTTGTTCCATTTTGCATATATTTGAAGCTGATAACTTGTCTTCTTAGTTTACAGGTCTTCAAATTGAGATAAATTACCCAAAAAGTTATGCCCAAGGAACCACAGTGGAGGGGTCTTATCTTGTGATTTGGATCACAGGATCTTGAAATTTGAGTTGATGCTTTCACGAGCACCAGACTTATAGGATCTTGGAAGGGGATAGGGTATTTTCTGTACGGGAAGGACTTGGATTGGTGTGGCTAGAGGGCAGACTGTGAGAGCTAATGTCCAAAAATAACCTAAAAAAATTCCTTTCCTTCCTGTATGCACACGATGCTTCTCTCATCGGGAGCTCATGTCTCTCTCCTTGATTCAAGGGTGGGTCTATGATGGCTTTAACCAATAAAAATATAGAAGAAATGGGGCCAGCCTGGTGGTGCGCAGTGGTTAAGTTTGTGTGCTCAGCTATGGCGGCCTGGGGTTGGTAGGTTCGGATTCCGTGCATGGACCTATGCACCACTCATCAAGCCATGCTGTGACAGTGTCCCATATATAAAGTAGAGGGAGATGGGCACGGATGTTAGCTCAGGGCCAATCTTCCTCAGTGAAAAAAAAGAGGGAGATTGGCAACGGATGTTAGCTCATGGCCAATCCTCCTCACCGAAAAAAAAAAATACGGAAGAAGTGTATTTTGGAACTTTTGGATTAATATTTAAAGAATACCTGCAGCTTCAGTTTCTTCCTTTTTGAGAAAGCCATTATGCTGGGAGGAAGCTCTAGCAGTTACACGAAGAGGCCAACATGAAGGAAGAGTGAGGGGACTGGCAAATGGCCCCCACTGAGCTCCCCCACAGCTGGCACCAAGCCGCCAGCCACATAAGTGAGCCATCTCGGAAGTGGCCACTCCAGCCCCAGCTGAGCGACTCTAACCGATGCCACAAGAGCAAAAAGCAAAGGTGCTCATAGCTCAAAAAGCAAATCCTGCTTGTACTGCAAAACTATGAGCAAGAAAGTGACTCTTCTTGTTTTAAGCCACTAAATTTTGAGATGATTTTTTATGCAGTAATAGATAATCTACATCAAAAGTAATTTTCTTCTCTGAAAATTTCACCTATTGCTAGAAATTCTCAACAATGAATTTAAAGTGGAAAGCACTGATGACTAACAGGGCATTGCAAAAAGAACTAGTTTTAAAAACAATAAGAGAATGGAGGCAAGTAGGGGCATATTTGAGTATGTTTTTGGAACAGAATAATTATATGTTTTGGAGATCTTAAATGTTGAATATAAAATCATAAAATCTGAATTTGATCAATTTGAGACTTGTGATCCATTTTAAAGGAAAAATCTTTGAAAACAGAAAATATTGTCATCTGAAAGAAAACACATACAAAATATAATGTCATTTCTGAGAATAAATCACAGACACAGAGAATGGAAGAGACCAATAGGATTGGATCCAGAACTAAGAGTTCTGGATCTCAGCACTGAAAAAGAGCACTTTTCTTATTTCAACTGCGTATGTTTCTACAGAACTAGTTGAAAATTGAATCTTAGCAAGCTAAATCTGTTTATTTTGGTTATGTTCATAGTTAATTCTGCAGCGAGGCTCAATCAATTAAATGTTGAACTATGAGGAAGCACAGGGGTCTCTATTGGCTCTATACAGGTGAATATGGCTGAAAGTAAAAAATCAAGATCCCCACCGGATGTCAGCTAAGATTTATGGGGATTCATTTCACTACTTCTGCCCTCAGGCCAGCACCAGAAGAATGTGAGCATTTTGGCAGAAAACTACCATGTTTGTATTATTGGGAATGAGGATGTTTTAACTCAGCACCTGGTGCCAAACACGTCTCCTCCGTATGCCTCCCTAACTTCATTACAAAACATTGATTCTTGCTTTGTATGAATGAAGTTTTCCAGATGAAACTCTTGGAATAACAGCAGAATAATTCTTGGAATAACCAGTTTCCTTCTTGTCTTATTCTCCTCAAACGCTCTACCTCCCTTCAGACAATGGAAAATAATTTGGCGGCATAATTATCCCAATTTGGCGTAATTTAGAATCTTTGGAACTATTGTCTTGTGTGAATCTGATCTTTGTCCTTGATTTCACAAGCAGGCCTCTTGCCAAGTCAGAGAGGGAGGTGGCTGGGGCTGCTGGGCAAAAATTGTGTGGGTGGACATGCACTTTCATATAGTAGTAAATTTATCTATCCTCACTCACCTGGGACAAACTGCCCTGAGTGTTCTGATTAAAACTTGTTTTCCCTCTGCAGACTCTGTAGTGAGAATTTAGAATGTTCATTTTGGCAGGAACTATGCCTATTTATGTATTAAAGCTTGAAATATAAGCCTTTACAATTTAAGAAGCTTACAATCATGAAATTCCTAATAATTTTTCTCTTTAGCAAAAGAAAAAATGAGGCATGAATATGGAAATTCTATAAATATTAAACATCAATTGCAATCAAATGCAGGGATCACAAGCCAGAAATTAGGGAGAACTCTGGTCTCAGCACTAGGCTGGTGGCAGTAATGATGATGAAAATTTGGTAAATTCATTTCCTAAGAGGGAAAGTTCCCAGACCAGCTGAGGGTCTGGAGGCCTGAAGATTGAGAGTAAGAAGGGTGTTACAAAAGTTGTACTTGCACAATCTCCACGTTGTCAAGTGAAGAACATTGTTAAAGAATCATTCATTCAATGAATGCTCACTGGGGATCTATTTACCAGGGTACAATATTTCTCTGTCCTCAAGGAATTCATTGTTTGATGAGTTATAATTGTATCATTTTTTTCCAATGTGCAGTAAGAACGATGTTTAAATACATATAAATACTTGATAAGACAAAGCAAAGGCCAAAAGCAAAAAAAAAGCTGGTCATTATTTGGGTATTGTTTTTAGAACTTGAGGACTGGCTATCCCATTGTTCAGTAATCATCTTTTCTCACTGTATTTCCCCTCCAGCTCTAATAAATAAATGACTTTTTACTGAAATTTTTAATTATTCTTGTCTCCTCTACTTATGTTTTAAAATATTAGATAAACAATTCTTCAAGGTACAACCTACATGCTTATGGGGTAGCTTATAGGGGCAGTATGGAGAGAGGGGCAGCACAATACAGTGGCAAATTTGGGAGTCTAGAGTCATGCTAATTGGTTTAAAAATGTATTTGTGCAACTTGGTCTTCATGAGAACTTGGACAAATTACTTAGTTCTCTAAGCCTCAGTTTCCTCATCTGTAATGTAGGGATGAGAATGATAGTATTGATATCCTAGGGATGTTGTGAGGACTAAAGGAAATAGGCTATGTAAAGAGCTTAGAACAGTGCCTGACACCTTGTAAGCAGCCAACAGATATTTGCCCTTTTTATTTGTGCAAGAATAATATAGAAGGCAACAAAAAGGACTTCTGTGAGATAGGGAAGTTTGGTCAACCATTTTGTTTATCAGCTTCAAAGAACTTAAAGTGACATGCCCAAGGTCATCCAGCTGGGTGGAGGTGGAACTAGAATTACAACTTGGGTTTCTGGACTCGTGTTCTCTTCTCCCATGCCAAGTCCGTGACTCCCCACTTCTACAGTGATGCACACACAGAACCATGATATCAGATGTTCCACTGCTACACACGAGCCGTAAATGTGTGGGGCTGGGTGGTGTAGCTCATTAATCTCTGCTTTACTGTGGCTACTTTTTGATGGTGGACCTGGAGAAAGAGAAAGCACCAGAATGTGGGGCTTCCAGCTCCAGGACTATAACACATTACTTAGAAGCCTACTAAAATTTAGACTAACTTTTAGGAAGCATTGTCAGAGTAAGTTGTACCCACTGATGATTCTATTTTCTGGACACCCACTATCCTAGCAATAGATAAACACTGTGCTTGTGTAAACAGTCCTAACAATCATGTCTCCAATGCCCAGAGGTTGGGGAATGCAATATTATGATTATGATTATGTAGATACACTGGTTGACAGAAAGTTACCATATACTATAAACCTGTGGTAATACTTAAGGAATTAGAATTCAACGAAAGATAGCCTGTGTATCAGTTATCTATTAATGCATATCAAACCACCCCAAAACTCAGCGTCTTCAAACAATAAGCATTTATTACTGAGCAGTTCTCCTGGTCTTGGCTAGGCTCCATCATGAGTTTGCACAGTCAGATAGATAGATCTGCAGATGTTGGCTGGGCTTTCTCAGATGTTGGGGGTGGCTGGCTGTAGGCTGGTCTAGGATGGCTTCAGCTGGCCTCAGCATGACTTCCCTCCACATTGTCTTTTATCTTCCAGCAGGCTAACTCGGCCTTGTTTACATGGCAATGGCAGAGTTCTGAGATGGAGCAAAGTACGTCAGATTCTTTAGCCGTATGCTTGAAACTGGCACATCATCACTTCCCCCACATTCTATCGACCAAATCAAGTCTTAACACCACCGAGATTCAAGGGGTGGGGGAATAGTCACCACTTACTGATAAGAAGAGCTTCAAAGTGACACTGCAAAGGGCATAGAAAAATTGCTACCATTTTTACAATAAATCTATCTCAGTTTGTGTAGTAAAAATGACATAGATTTTGGAGTCAGATCTATGTTTGGTCACTAGTTCTCTGGTTACTAATTTTATCACCTTAGATAAGTTGGCCATAATTAAATCTATCTTACAAATGGCACATCCATGATGTTAATTTCCTTCCCATAGATGCTATGTATAGAATGGATGATGCCTTTCTTTGTATTATAATATGTTATGGACTGAATTGTTTCTCCCCCCCCCCAATAAGAAAAGGAAGAGACACCAAAGATCCCTCTTTCTCCCCATTCACATAGAGGAAAGGGCATGTGAAGACACAATGAGAAGGCAGCCATCTATAAGCCAGGAATAGGTCTCACCAGAAAGCAACCCTGACGGCACCTTGATCTTGGACTTCTAGCCTCCAGAATTGTGAGCAAATATATTTCTGTTGTTTGAGCCACTCAGTCTGTGGTATTTTGCTATGGCAGCCTGAGCAGACTAATACATAATAGATATAATATATTAAAATTATTGTGCTATAAGATCATTGTTATGAACATTATTTGTCCTTGTGTTGTAAGCATGTGGAAGGATTAGTTAATAAACAATTTTATTTCACAAAGTAACTCACACAAAAATTTACTGTAAATGTTTGTATGATAATGACAAATGATTTACATACACATTTAACAGTACATATATGTATATTAAATCTTATGTCTAATACGCATATATTTAATAATAGTGCGTAAGCTCAGTGCACTACACACAGTAGCTACTCAAAACATTTTTTTTTGTGTGAGGAAGATCAGCCCTGAGCTAACATCCAATGCCAATCCTCCTCTTTTTGCTGAGGAAGATTGGCCCTGGGCTAACATCTGTGCCCATCTTCCTCTACTTTATATGGGACACCGCCACAGCATGGCTTGACAAGCGGTGCGTCCGTCCAGGCCTGGGATCCCAACCTGCGAACCCCAGGCCGCTGAAGCGGAGCGTGTGAACTTAACTGCTATGTCACCAGGCCAGCCCCTCAAAATATTTTTGTTGAATAAAAAATGAATAAATCTTATATACGGAGATGGAAGGGATGGCACAGTTTTCACACTGTAAGAGCTATTGAGGTTGTGCCTCCCAAGGAGTAGGAGGAGGAGGTTTCCGTCTTACCTTTGATGACTAATTCCAGCACTCTGACAGGCTTCCAGCACTGTTGTACAGGCGGGCTGCTTTTGCTCTCTTCCGATTTTCACTGGTTTCTCTTTATATAATGTTTCCTGTGTTTTATTTGCGGCATCCTGGATATGCTTAAGTAGAATATCTTGCCCCTCTCTCAGCTTGACCTAATTTTCTACTTATTCATCTTGTCTCCTTTGGAAGACACCACTTGGTGAAAACTGGGACGCACATTTGTAGCCCCTCACGGTCTGAGGAGGACTGGGTGGCTCTTTTGGCATGTGGCCGGACATTAGGACAGCTACAGTCTCACTGGGCTTCTTTATGACCTTATCCTAGGGTTCAAACCCTTCTCTGACAAGCTTTCTTTAATGACAGAAATTTTAATTGGCTTTTCAAATGAACTGTAGCATGTGGCAGCATCCTTTATTCTTACCTGGAAATGTAATAGCTTTAGGGTTTTGGTGTATTGTGTCTTAGCCTTGGAGGCAATGAGGATGAGCCAGTGCGAAACAGGGCAGAAGAAATAGCCTGGTGTGCTGAGTGGGCTGGGGCTGGCATCAGCAGGGCTTCAGTGAGTCATGATTGAAAAAAAGGGTTTGCCGATAAGGAGGAGGTTGGGGCTGGTTTCCAGGTGGGTTTTGTAGCAGGACTGGTTGCCATAGCTACCTGCAGGAGTCCTGAGGGCAAAGTGGACTAAATCATGGTGGATGATCAGAAGTCAGGGTCCATTAAAGGGCAAGACAGGGTCTGGGGCTGGGATTTAAGACTGCACCAGAATTAGCTTGTAATGTGCCTTGCTGCTCAATAGAAACTAGCAGCCAACTGTTTCATTTGCTGCAGCTGAACACCTTCCTCATGGGGGTGAATCTGGCTGAGGGAGTCCTTCTCGGCCTAACGGGGCTCAGGTGTTTTAGGGAGTTCCAGTAACTCACACATCAGGCTGTCTTCTCATCACTCCCTCAGTGGGGACTTCTCTGGTTTGAGCCTTCCCTGCAGGATGGTGGAAGACGATCTCCCTCGGTCACTGGCATTGTTCTCAGACTTTTCTTTCTTCCCACCATCTCCCCTCCCCAAATTCCATCACCCTGGGGCCAGGGCAGGAGTCATAACTTTGGGCCTGAGACTTTGATCATAACGAGGTTATGTTTCAGACCACAAATGGCAGGAAGGACAGGCTGTGGTTGGCACATTAGCAGGGATCAGAAGAAGAATAAACAGAATGACGCCTGCGGAGATTCCTTGCAAAATATGACTCCCTAAGTGTTAGTTATTCTAGAGGCAAAACTAGCCTGATGAGTGGATCTTCTCCATTCACTGCTGGTCCTGTTCATAGCCATCATCCAAGGAGTCAAGGGGGATGTCCTCTGTGCATCCTTAAGTGTGTCCCACTTCCAGCTACTGCCCTCCCCAGAGGCACCCACCTCTTCATCATGTACTTCAGCTGCAATTTATAGCACCCAATCTATTTCACCACATAGTGTGAGGAATCAACCTACAAACCATAGATGGGTGGGCAGGCAACAGGCAGACTGCATCACTGCATCATTACAATCTGCCCTGTCGAATTTACTACTCCGTATAAGTCTGCCATTTTTTCATGTTTTTTTTTTTTTTTTTTTTCTGCTTTACCTGTAGACCAGGCAAGATTCACTTTCTACCTCTAGTTAATGAGTATGAACAGCTGTTTTATGATGGTACCACATGTTGTAAGTTCTGGCTAAAATCCAGCCTCCCAAAATTCTCAGGCCTTTATTCTCTAACCACTTCCATCTTAAAATCAGAATTCTAATTAGTTACTATCCTCAAATACTGAGGTCAGCCTGGAGGCCACCTTCACGTTTTCTGTCTCTAAACTGCCTAATGGTCTCAGTTGCCCTCAGCTCTCAAATTCCCCAGCTTAGGGCCAAGCTAAGGTGTTACGATTCCTTCCCTAGGTAATTCCTCCCTCCTCTGAACTCTGATAGCCATTGTTTGTACCATTCTATGGAACTTATCATCTACCCTGGGGTTTGGGACCACCCCAGGGTGGGGATTGCTGCTCAATAGAGACGTGCAGCCATCATAGCTGTCTGTGTACTTGTCTTCAATCCTTTGCTGGAACCCATTTCAGGTTCTTTAGTACACTACCCTGCATCTCTTGAGCAATGTAGTGAGCTGATGTCCCTGTGCAAGAGTCTAATTCCTTTGTACCACTGCATGTGAAGGGTGAAGGTTACATGAGATAATGTGTCTAAGTAATAGCATCCTAAGTATCGGAGCCCGTGCTATGTCCTTGGCATTGAGCTAAGTGCTTTGCATGTCTTATTTCATTTGACACTCATAACAATCCTGTGAGGTAGTTATTATTATCTTCATTTTTACACACAAGAAAACTGAGGCTTTAACAGCTCAAGTAATTTCCCCCAAGTCAACAGCTGGCAAGTAACAGAAATGAGATTCACATTCAGACCCATCTTAATCCACTTACTCCAGAAGTCCTATCTCTCCCTCTCTGTCCTTATGTGACCTCTTACAGAGTGCTGAGCATCTGCTACAGCTCAGCCAACTTTTGAGAGGTGGTGGCTCTTATTTTTACCTTTAGTTTATCTCCAGGCTCACACACGTAGGATATTGGGGCTCTTGACAAATGTTGGTGACAAATCTCCTGGTCCCCAAATAGAATGAGGCTTGGGCTCTTGACAAATGTTGTTGACAAATCTCCTGGTCCCCAAACAGAATAAGGCTTGCCAGAATAAAATAGCAATAACTTCAAGTTTCTCAAATGTTCTTTTCCTTGTTGCCAGGAAAACATTCCTGCCTTCTCCTTACTGAAAAATCACTACAGTGCATTCGTCTTCCTCTTTCTGACATTTGCCCTCATGGTCAGATGCTGATTCTTTAACAACGAGGAATCAATCCTAGTGGTTAACATCTTCTCTTCCGTTTCGCATCTGGCTTTACATTCCATTGGCTAGTAAGACTTCCTTCCTTCCTGGTGATTTTATGTCCCTAAGTAATTACTTTTTCTCTTCTTGTCAGATATTTAGATCTTTAGGACTACTCAGGCCTTTTATTCTCTTCACATATTAAGGAAGCAGTTCCCTAGGTGTTGCTGTCCACTTCTTGGCATTTGACATTTTGTATTGTTTTTACTTAGTAGCATTTTAGCATCCAGAAGCTCTGAAAGGGCACAGCTGCCCACTTTCAATTCAGTTTGCGCTTCAGAGATATGTTATGGGACTAAGAGGAAATATCTGTGTGCCTCAGTTTTTTCAATATAGAGAAAGCAAAAATATAAGAAAAATAGGATGCATTTCAGTTAAAGGCAATGCTCACCTCGGTTATGTTAAAAGAGATGTCAGTCCCTACCCAGTTGTTTCAATTCTCCTCCTGAAGGCTATTTTTGTGATGAGTCCCAGGAACATTTTCCCAGAGCAATCAAAGTTTAGGACCATGTTCTACAGTACATGTGTAATGTCAGTTAAAAAAAGATAACCTTAGAGGAGGCATGCTAGTTTAAGAGAGTTTACTGGTTGAAAAAGGATATAAAAAGACCAACGTCTACAAGTTATACCTGGGGAATTAAGCCAAATAATATAAACAGATTACAAAATTGAGAACCTATTTTGTGGAAAATTTGTGTTCTGGAGACAATATTAAGTCCTTGACAAGAAAACCAGGGAGTTCTTTTGATGGTCCTAGAGCCACATGCATTGTGCGGATAATGGTTTCTGGAGAGGGGCAGATCATTTCAGGGTGGAGTTTTTAGACAGGTTTGGAGAAAGGCTGGGAAAGGTTGGGCTTGGAAGGGTGGAAAGGAGAGAGAAGAGCATTATAAATCTACGGAAAGGGGTGGCCAAAAGTACTGGGAAGAAAAGTTGCCACTGAGTTCCCCAGTATAGAGGTTTCATACTGGTCCACTGTAACGGCCCTGGATGGCTTCCAAGGGCTTCATGAACCGTGAGAAATTGTTTGTGAAGTGTTGTGCATATGTGTGTGTATGTGTTTTCCTGGGAGAGGGTCCATAGCTTTCATCAGATTATTTAGGGATCTGTCTGCGATCAAAAGTGTTAAGAAACAGGAGTTTTCTAGGGTCTGGTTCAAGATGGTGACATAGGAAGATCCTGAACTTACCTCCTTCTATGGACACACCAAATTTACAGCTATATATGGAACAACTTCCCCCTGAAGAACTGTAATATTTTTTGTAAAGTAGACCTGCTGGCAATAAATCTCACAATTGTTTGTTTGAGAAAGTCCTTATTTCCCCTTCATTTTTAAAAGAAATGTATAGAATTCTGGATTAACTGCTTTTTTTCTCTTCAGTACTTAAAAGATGTAATTCTATTGTCTTTAAATTTGCATGATTTCTTAAGAGAAGTCTGCTTAAATTCTTATTCTTATCTTTGTTCTCTGCATGTAATGTGTCCTTTTCTTTGGTTGCCTCCAAAGTGTTTTCCGTCTTTTATTTCCAGAAATTTGAATATAATATGCCTGATGTCAATCTCCAGGATTTATTTTTCAGTTATTTTTACCATTTGTTATTTTCTGAGATTCTTGAGTCTGTGGTTTGATGTCTATGATTAACTTCAGAAAATTCTCAGCCAATATTTTTTCTAGTATTCCTTCTGCCCCATTTTGTCTTTCTCTTGTCCTTCTGGGATTCTAAACATGTATGTGCTAGTGCACTGCAGCTGAGGAACTCTGAGCCTAGGAAATTAATGACATTTGTTTTAGAGTCTCCTATAGTCTTTATTTATTTATTTGTTTGTTTATTTTTTCAATTATTTAATGAGGTCATAATGGTTTATAACATTGTGTAATTTCAAGTATACATTATTATATATCAGCTTCTGTATAGACTGCATCGTGCTCACCACCAATAGTCTAATTATTATTTGTCACTATACATATATGCCCCTTTACCCCTTTTGCCCCCCGCCCCGCCCACCTTCCCCTCTGGTAACCACTAATCTGTTCTCTTTATCCATGAGTTGGTTTATTTTCCACATACGAGTGAAATCATATGGTGTTTGTCTTTCTCTGTCTGGCTTATTTTGCCTTGAGGGTATTATCTTAAGGTCCATCCATGTTGTTGCAAATGGGAGAATTTTTGTCTTTTGTTATAGCTGAGTAGTATTCCATTGTATATATATACCACATCTTCTTTATCCACTCATCAGTTGATGGGTACTGGGGTTGCTTCTATGTCTTGGCTATTGTGAATAATACTGTAATGAACATAGGGGTGCATAAATCTCTTTGAATTGTTGATTTCATGTTCTTTGGATAAGTACCCAGGAGTGAGATAGCTGGATTGTACAGTATTTCTATTATTAATTTTTTGAGAAATCTCCATACTGTTTTCTATAATGGCTGTGCCAGTTTGCATTCTCACCAGCAGTGTATGAGGGTTCCTTTTTCTCCACATCCTCTCCAAAATTTGTTATTTTTTGTTTTGATAATTATAGCCATTCTGACAGGCATAAGGTGATAACTCATTGTAGTTTTGATTTTAATTTCCCTAATAATTAGGGGCTATTGACCATCTGTATATCTTCTTTGGAAAAATGCCTGTTCATATCCTCTAGGAGTTTTATGATTTCAGGTCTTACATTCAAGTCTTTAATCCATTTTGAGTTAATTTTTGTGTATGGTCTAAGATAATGGTCTACTTTCATTCTTTTGCATGTGGCTGTCCAGTTTTCCCAACACCATTTGTTGAAGAGACTTTCCTTTCTCCATTGTACATTCTTGGCTCCTTTGTCAAAGATTGGCTATCCATAGACGTGTGGTTTTATTTCTGGGCTTTCAATTCTGTTCCATTGATCTGTGTGTCCGTTTTGTGCCAGTACAATGCTGTTTTGATTACCGTGCCTTCGTAGTATATTTTGAAGTCAGGGATTGGGAGGCCACCAGCTTTGTTCTTTTTTCTCAGGATTGCTTTGGCTATTTGGGGTCTTTCATTGTTCCATATAAATTTTAGGATTCTTTGTTCTATTTCCATGAAGAATGTCATTGGGATTCTGATTGGGATTGCACTGAATCTGTAGATTGCTTTAGGTAATACAGACATCTGAACTATATTTATTCTTCTAATCTATGAGCATGGAATATCTTTCCATTTCTTTATGTCTTCTTGAACTTCTTTCAATAATATCTTATAGTTTTCAGTGTATAGGTCTTTCAGTTCCTTGGTTAAATTTGTCCCTAGATATTTTAGTCTTTTTGTTGTGATTGTAAATGGGATTGTATGCTTGAGTTCTTTTTCTGCTAGTTCATTATTAGTGTATAGAAATGCAACTGATTTTTTAAAGTTAATTTTGTATCCTGCAACTTTGCTGTACTTATTGATTATTTCTAATAGTTTTCTGAAGGATTCTTTAGGGTTTTCTATATATAGAACCATATCATCTACAAACAGTGAGAGTTTCACTTCTTCCTTTCCAATTTGGATCCCTTTTATTTCTTTTTCTCGCCTAATTTCTCTGGCCAAAACCTCCAGTACTATGTTTAATTGGAGTGGCATGAGTGGGCACATTTGTCTTGTTCCTGTTCTCAGACGGATGGCTTTCAGTTTTTCACCATTAAGTATGATGTTGGCTGTGGGTCTGTCATATATAGACTTTATTATATTGACGTACTTTCCTTCTATACCCATTTTATTGAGAGTTTTTATCATAAATGGATGTTGGACCTTGTCAAATGCTTTCTCTGCATCTATTGAGATGATCAAGTAGTTTTTATTCCTCATTTTGTTAATGTGGTATATCACATTTATTGATTTGTGGATGTTGATTTATACCATGCTTGCATCCCTGGTATAAATTCCACTTGATCATGGTGTGTGATCCTTTTAATGTATTGCTGTATTTGGTTTGCCAATATTTTTTTGTGGATTTTTGCATCTATGTTCATCAGCTATGTTGGCCTGTAATTTTCCTTCTTGGTTTTGTACTTGTCTGGTTTTGGTATCAGGGTAATTCTGGCCTCAAAGAATGAGATAGGAAGCATTCCATCTTCGTCAATTTTTTGGAATAGTTTAAGAGGGATGGTATTAAATCTTCTTTTAATGTTTGGTAGAATTCTCCAGAGAAGCCATCTGGTCCTTGACTTTTATTTTTTGGGAGGTTTTTGATTACTGCTTCAATTTCTTTACTTGTGGTTGGTCTATTCAGATTCTCTATTTCTTCTTGATTCAGTTTTGGGAGGTTGTATGAGTCTAAGAATTTATCCATTTCTTCTAGGTTACACAATTCGTTGGCATATAGTTTTTCACAGTATTCTCTTATAATCCTTTGTATTTCTGTGGTATCTGTTGTAATTTCTCTACTTTCATTTCTAATTTTATTTATTTGAGCCTTTTCTTTTTTTTTTTCTTAGTGAGTCTGGCTAAAGGTTTGTCAATTTTGTTTATCTTCTCAAAACACCAGCTCTCAGTTTCATTGATCCTTTCTACTCCTTTTTTAGCTCCTATTTAATTTATTCTGCTCTAAATTTTATTATATCCCTCTTTCTTCTGACTTTGGGCTTTGTTTGTTCTTCTTTTTGTAGTTCTGTTAGGTGTAGTTTAAGACTACTCATTTGAGATTTTTCTTGTTTGTTTAGGTCAGCCTGTATTGCTACGAATTTCCCTCTTAGCACCACTTTTGCTGCATCCCATAAGAGTTGGTATGTTGTACTTCCATTTTCATTTGTCTCCAGGTATTTTTTGATTTCTCCTTTGATTTCTTCATTGATCCAACAGTTGTTCAGAAGCATGTTGTTTAGTCTCTGTATATTTGTGGATTTCCCACCTTTTTTCTTGTAGTTGATTTCTAGTTTCATAGCATTGAGGTTGGAAAAGATGCTTGATTTCAATCTTCTTAAATTTATTGAGGCTTGCCTTGTTTCCCAACATATGGTCTATCTTTTGAGGATGTTCCATGTGCACTTGAGAAAAATGTGTATTCTGCTGTTTTCTGATGAAATGTTCTCTCTATATATCTATTAAGTCCATCTGACCTAGTGTTTCATTTAAGGCCATGGTTTCCTTGTTGACTTTCTGTCTGGATGATCTACCCATTGACCTAAGTGGGGTGTTGAGGTCCCCTACTATTATAGTGTTGCTGTTAATTTCTCTCTCTTGGGTCTGTTAATAGTTGCTTTATGTACTTTAGTGATCCTGTGTTACGTGTATATATATTCATAACTGTTATTTTCTCTTGATGGAATGTCCCTTTTATCATTATATACTGTCCCTTTTTGTTTCTAATTGTCTTTTTTATCTTGAAGTCTGCTTTGTCTGACATAAGTATGGCAACACTGGCTTTCTTTTGCTTGCCATTTTCTTGGAGTATCATCTTCCATCCCTTCACTCTGAGCCTATGTTTGTCTTTAGAGCTGAGATGGGTCTCCTGGAGGCAGCATATTGTTGGGTCTTGTTTTTTAATCCATCCAGCCACTCTGTGTCTTTTTATTGGAGGATTCAATCCATTTACATTTAGAGTGATTATTGATATACGAGGGCTTAATACTGCCATTTTATCTCTTGTTTTCTGGTCGTTCTATATTTCCATTGTTTCTCTCCCCTTGTATTTCTGAATGCCATTTCAGTTTGGTGGTTTTCTGTGATGGTTTTCTCAGTTTTCTCTTTATTTAGGATTTGTGGCTCTATTCTGATTGTTTGTTTAGTGGTTACCATGAGTTTTGTATAAAAGATCTCATAGATGAGATAGTCCATTTTCTGATAGCCTCTTATCTCCATTAGCCTAAGTAGGTTCCATCCCTTTCCTCTTCCCATTCTGAGTTATTGTTGTCACAAGTGCTTCTTTTTTGTGTTGTGAGTTTGGACTAAATTGAAGTGTTTATAGTTATTCTATTTTTTATTTTTTTGTAGGGAAAAATTCACTCTGAGCTAACATCTGTTGCCAATCTTCCTCTTTTTTCATTTTTTTTCCTCCCCAAAGCCCTAGTACCTTGTTGTATATGCTAGCTGTAAGTTGTTCTATTTCTTCTATGTGAGCCACCACCACAGTATGGCAACTGACAGACAGGTGGTGTGGTTTCACAACCAGAAAGCAAACTCAAGTTGCCAAAGTGGTGAGTGCCAAACTTTAACCACTAGGCCATCGGGGCTTGCTTATTTATAGTTATTTTTGATGTGTTCCTACCCTTTATCTTTTATGTTATAATTAAGTGTTTGCTAACCTGTTCTGATAGAGAGCTGCAATTTTCTGATTTTGTCTGTCTATTTGTCTCCTTGCTCAAAGCTTTGTAAATCTTTGCCTTTTTGTTTCAGGTGGGAGGGCTTCCTTCATCATTTCTTGTAAGGGTGGTCTAGTGATGATGAACTCCCTCAGCTTTTGTTTATCTGGGAAAGCTTTTATTTCTCCATTGTATCTGAAGGTTAGTTTCACTGGATAGAGTATTCTTGGCTGAAAGTTCTTGTCTTTCAGTATTTTGAATATATCATTCCATTCTCTCCTAGCCTGAAAGGTTTCTGCCGAGAAATCCACTGAAAGCCTGATAAGGGTTCCTTTGTAGGTTATTTTCTTCTGCCTTGCTGCCCTTAATATTTTTTCTTTGTCATTGACTTTTGCCAGTTTTAATATTATACGCCTTGGAGAAGGTCTTTTTGCATTGATGTAATTAGGAGTTCTATTGGCTTCATGTACTTGTAAGCCCAGTTGCTTCCCCAGGTTTGGGAAGTTCTCAGGTGTTATTTCTTTGAACAAGCTCTCTGTTCCTTTCTCCAACCCCTCTCCCTCTGGAATATCTATAATCCTTATTTACTTTTCCTAATTGAGTCAGATATTTCTCAAAGAACGTCGTTTTTAAAAAAATTTTAGTTCTCTCTGTTCCTCTACCTGAAGCATTTCTATATTTCTGTCCTCTAATTCACTAATTCTGTCCTCCATAACGTCAGCTCTATTTGTTATGGTTTCTAGATTATTTTTTATCTCATTAATTGTGTTCTTCATATCCATAATTTCTGTTTGGTTTTTTAAGAGTTTCAATCTCTTTGGTGAATTATTCCTTCTGCTCATTAATTTTATTCCTGAGCTCATTGAGCTGTCTTTCTGAGTTTTGTTGTAACTCATTGAGTTTCTTTATGACAACTATTTTGAATTCTCTGTCATTTAGATTGTACATTTCTGTGACTTCAGGATTGATTTCTGGAGACTTGTCATTTTCCTTTTTCTCTGAAGTATTATTGTAGTTATTCATGGTGTTTGATGAATTGATCCTTTGTTGGCGCATTTGTGGTAATATCAGGTCACAGATTCTACCTGCCACCACTAGAAGGGAGCAGGAGCTATGTTTTCTGACCCCACCCCATCTATTGGAAGTTGTGCAGGTAGAGCTACTCTGCATTTGCCCAGACTGGCCACAGCCACCGTGCATGTTGCAGTCACATGGGCAGGGCCTCTGCACTGAGCAGGCAGAACAGGCACCCTAGGTGGGGCCTCTGTGTTCAGTAGGGGATTGGCTGAGCTGCTGCATCCTAGGCAGGAGGGATGCCTACATGGGAGCTGAGCCGTCACTCAGTGGGTCTCGTGGACTTATGTTCTCCATGGGCAGGGCACCTTCTGAGTAGGCAGGGTGCCTTCTAGCCTGCACTGCATTGGGGGAGGAGTGCCCAGGTAGGGGGTGAGCTGCCACTTGGTGGGTCCCACAGGTTGCTGTGGCCCATGGGTGGGGGTGCCTTCTGAGCAGGCAGGGCACCTTCTTGCCTGCACTGTGCTTAGCAGGCAGGCACCTTCATGGGGGCTGAGCCACCACCACTTGGTATACAGCATTCCCACTGGTGGGTCCACCATGGCACAGTGGGGACTCCTGTGGGCTGGGCTGCAACTCCAAAAGCATTTGCACAGGCTGGGCTGTCCCTGCCTCCTCTTATAGTTGCACCAGCCACTGTGTGAGGATCCACGACCTGTTTTGCTGCCATGTGCTCCCCTAGTTCCACTATCTCCCGGCAATCCCGTCCATCCACCTTCAGATGTATAGCTGTGTGGATCTCTCAGATGGCCTGCTGTGCTGTGCAGGGAGTCCTCTGCTGGTTAATGAATGTCCATTTAGTTTTAACTAAAAGGGGAGAGACTAAGGGAACAAGTCACTCTGCCATGATGCTCTTACAGTCATTTGGGAATTAATGACTTTTGCAGTGAGGTGTAAGTGAGCCTGTTCTTTGTCTCAAAGGGAGACATTACCTTATCCCTCAAGGTTTCTGACTACAATCCTAATCCTGACATATGGCCTGGGTAAACAGTGAGCAAGGCCTTGCAATCTTGGCCTTGCAAGACATGGAAGAGCATAAGAGACCAATGAGGACTGCTCTCTCTGTAATCCATCCTTCGATTCTACAGCATCTTCCCTTCTGTCTGCCAGAATTTGTTGTTAAATTTGATATGGATCTTCAAGACATCAGTTTGATTAAGCTACATGGGCAGTGAGCTTTGACCATTGTACATGGCATAACCCTCAGGCCACTTGAGTGTTAGGATAAGCATATGAATTTATATCAGTCATATTGAAACAAGGTTGTGCTGCTCCATGTGTTTGTACACACACAAGAGGGATCTATATTTGGGAGCTTCTATCAATAGCATCCGATATGGCAGAAGAGTTCAGGATTGGCCACATTGTCATAAATTTTTCTGTTTTTGTAGCATGTGGATGGGATTATAAACCCAGCAGGAGTAAGACTGCCAGCTACAACTGCTATTTGATTTGGGTGGACAATATACTTATTTTATCAAATTTTAGTGCTAGATATAGAAGACTAAGAGATCATTAATTGTATCTCCATCTTCACATCTCCAGGATCTTAAGTATTTCTTCCTCAGGTGCCAGGATTGTTCTTCCTCCACTGATATAAAATTGGTTTGCCCACCCCAGTAGCTTTAACTTCATTTTCCCCCCCAATTACTTCTTGCTAATACCCAGAGCTTTTACCTGAAAGAATCAGAAGTAAGCCAGACAAGGATATTTTTACAAAATTTATAGAGATTCATACTGTCTCCTATCTCAGTGGAAGACATTAGGGAGACTCAGAGAGCAGTGTAACCAACCAGCTGGACATCATTCATGTGAACTAAGCCCCTGTCAAACCAACAATAGAATCCAAGTGACTGAATCAGAATTAAATTTGAATTTCATGTGGATATCTACAATATCCAATTTTCAACAAAAAAGTCACTAGATTTTCAATGAACTAGGAAAGTGTAACCCTTACATAGGCAGAAAAAGTAGACAATGATAACCAACTCCAACTGAGCCCAAATGTTTGAGTTAGCAGATAAAGCTTTCAAAATAGCTATTATAAATACTGTCATAAGTAAAGGAAAAGTATGTTCAAAGAATTAAAAGAAAATATGCTAATAATAATTGAAAAAATAGGGAACATCAACAAAAATATGGGAACTATGAAACAGAATTAAATGGAAAATCTACTGCTGAAAAATGAAATAACTTAAATGACAAATTTGCTAAATTGACCCCAAAGTAGAATTGAGATGGCAGAAGAGTCTACAACATGAAGATAGATTAATAGAAATTATCCAATCTGAAAAACAATGAGAAAAGTGGGTAGAGCTTCAGAGATCTGTGGGAAAATGTAATCCCAATATCCATGTAATTGAGGACCCAGTAGGAGAGGGCAAAGAAAATGAGTAAGAAAGGTATTTGGAGAAATAATGACTAAAAATGTCCCAAGTTTGGTGAAAAACTTTAAGTTATAGACCCAGCAAGCTGAATGAATCTTAAGTAGGATGAACAAAAAGACCATCACAACTACTTATACTATAGACAAGTTGCTGAAAGATAAAGAGATTTTGACACACTGAGAGAAAAATGACATCACATAAAAGGCAAAAAAGATATGATTAATGGCTGACTTCTCATCAGAAATGATAAATCCAGAAGACATTGGAATGACATATTCAAATTGATAAAAGGAAAATAACCCACCTGTGAACCAAGAATTTCATATCCAACAAAACTATCCTTCAAAAAAAGAGGGGGGCAAAATAAAGGCATTTTCAGATAAATATAAACTGAAAAAATTTATTGCTAGTAGACCTGCATTACTAGATATGCTAAAGAAAGACCTTCATGCTGAAAGGAAATGAAACTAGATGGTGTATCAGCCAGGATCCAATCAGGATACAGAATTTAAATAGTAATTTGAAAAGGGAAAATTCAATATTAAGAATTATTAACTATAACAAGGGATTAGAGTAACACAGGCTTGATTAGTAAGAAGAAAAGTGATATAAGGAGCAGCTACTACACCTAAAGCTGAGAGAGATTACCCAAGGAAGAGCCCCCTGACCCCCAACAAGGACTGAAATCCAGACTTGTGACCCTTTGTGCCTGGCTACTTTCACTTAGCTTAATGTTTTGGAGGTTCATCCACACTGCATCATGTATCAGTACATTATCCCTTTGTATGGCTGAATAATATTCCACGTGTGCATACACAATTTATTTATCAGTTCATCCATTGATGAGAATTTGGGCTGTTACCTCCTTTGGGCTATTGTGGATAGTGCTGCTATAACCATGCATGTATATGTATTGTTTCAGTACCTATTTTCAATTCTTTTTGGTATAAACTTAGGATCCTTCACTTTTTAAGGATAATTTTGCCGGGTATAGAATTCTAAGTTTGTGGGACTTACTTCTTTCAACATTTTAAATATTTCACTCCATTCTCCTCTTGCTTGCATAGTTTCTGTTGAGAAGTCCCCTAGAATTCTTATCCTTATTCCTCTATAGGTAAAGTGCTTTCTTTCTCTGGTGTCTTTCATGACTTTCCTTTTGTTTTTGTTTTCTGCAGTGTGAACAAGATATCTAGGTGTAGTATTTTGAAACTAGGTGTAATTTTTTGGTGTTTGTCCTTTAGGTACTTTAGGTCCTTCAGGTGCTTGGTGTTCTCGGAGCTTCCAGGAGCTGGGACTTGCTTCTGTCATTAATTTTAGAAAGTTCTCAGTCGTTATTTAATATTTAAAAAATATTTCTGCCGCTCTGTTTTATTCTTCTTCTTCTGTTATTCTATTGACACTAGGTTATACTTTTTTAAATTGTCTCACAGTTCTTAGATGTTCTGTTGTTTTTTATTATTTTTTTCATTTTGCATTTCAGTTGGGGGTTTCTATCAACCTATCTTCAAGTTCACTGATTCTTTCCTTAGCTGAGTACAGTCTACTGATGAACTCATCAAAGGCATTCTTCCTTTCTGGTACAGTGTTTTGTTTCCAATATTTTCTTTTGACTCTTTCTTAGAGTTTCCACCTCTATGCTTACATTACCCAACTGTTTTTGTATAGTGTCTGCTTTTGTCCAAGAAAAATCATTGATTTTCAGTTTGTTTAGCTTTTTCTTATTGCGCAGATGGGAGTGATGACTTCTGAGGTCTTTTCATGTTGGAACTGAAAGTGGGAGTCCAATTATAGATCATTTTAAAGACCTGGCCTTGTGCCTAGTAGAGTGCTTTGATATCAGTATTAAAGTATCTGTATTTTATTGTTACAATCTATAGCTTAATGCTTACAACCTGAGGTTCTATAAGCAAATGGGATAGTGAAGCAATTAGTCACATACTTTAGTTTAGGATTTCATTGACTTTAATGAATTACTTCATTTTCTACACTGATAAAATCATCTCATCTACTTACTTCTCTCATTCACAAACTAAAGATATAGTCGTTGAAATACTCCAAAAGACACAAAGATATTTCATAGACATTTATATATTTTTCACTGGAGGCAGTAGAATTTCTGTTTACAAACCAAAAGCTTTTAAGACATTTAAGTTTTATAGGCAAGAACCTTTAAATGAAATATTTATGTAAGAGTCAGTCATGCATTGAAATGAATGGGTTGGAAAAAAATACTTTAAAAAACTTAAATAAGTATCTATCATTTATTTGCTTAAATTTAAAAAATACTTCATAGTTTTTATGATTCTAATGACTTCATAATGATTTTTGTTTCTTTATTCTAAGAATATTATATCAATAAGCATTAGTTAAATCAGCTCTATATTAGGCACTTGGAATTGTTTTTTTTAAATGTTAAGATCTCCTTTTATTACCATCACATAACAGCTATAATCAAATATAACCTTTGAACAACTACATAGTAAACATAATGATACTTACTCTGTGGCTGAAACTTAATAAAACCTTTTTGGTAATAAAAACCAGTATGATGCCTATTTGAGTTTGACCAAAAGGCCCTCTTGTCATGCAAAAAAAAAAAAATAATAATAATCTGGATTGACAAAAATATCTCTGCTTTCAAAAAATGTATGGCTACAATAGAGAATTTTTAAAAGTTGACTATTGTAAGTAGTAATAAGGCTACATGTAGGGTAGTTCATGAATCACTGCTGCTGTGTGTATATTTGTATGGAAGGTGTGTGATGTATAGGCATACGCATGTGTGTGTGCTTTGTTGTTATTGATTGTCTTATAAGGAATTGTTTTATTAGTTTCCATTATGAAGGATTTTGGAAGCTTCTTTTATGCCGTTCTTCAGATTTTATAGTGATTTGTTACTCTATGTAATAATATTACATTATTATTTACTCCTTGAATAATTTCTTAATTATAATGCTATGTTTATCTTCCCGATGCTTCTTGAGATCACCAACTACAGCTCCATAAAACTCCAGCTTTGTATCATAAAACTGGATTCACTTTGAACAACTCCGCACAATCAGTTTACAAACCTGGTTGCATCTCCTTTTGTTCTCACCTATTATCTGCTGGGTTCTTACAGGCTAGATTAGCCAGAAGTCCAGAATTTTTATCCAAAAACTCTGGTGGCTTCAACAGATGGTATGTCCTTTTGTGTACTCTTCTTTTGTTGTTGTTTTTTAAATCCCTGCTACATATTTTTTGTCCTTTCTATCTTAGGGACACTGATGATCTGTAGTCAGATCTGTGTAGTCTTTCTTCATTTCAATCACTTTTTTTTTCTAATTTCTTTCATTTCACATTATTTTTTCTCTATATCATCTGGGACATTCTCAAGCCTGTCTTCTGCGCCACTATCTTGGTTTTCTCCTGTGTTGATGCTATTCCTTGCTGTTTCAAGTATATTTTTAAATTTTGAATTGTGGTGGTGATTTATCCCAATTTATCTCTTTAGTTGTAGAATCTATTTTTATAAATTTAATCCTGTAATGTTATGCTGATGCTGTAAACAGTTTAAACATTTGCAATTAATTGTAAATATTTGTTTTGGTTATTTGGGGTGTATATTTTCTAAAACGGATAATCTCTTTTGCATGAAAGGAGTATGAGATGCTCTTTTTTCTTTCTATTTTTGTTGTAGTAGTTTTAAAATTTATTACTACTTTAAAAATGATTGCTATTTAATGTGGTAGCTGCATGTGAACTTTTATTTGCTCAAATATAATGTGAGTAGATTCTCCTTTTCTCTCCTCCCACTTTACCTATGTCCTCTATGGAATTCTGCTTGAGGGCTGGAAGTTGATCATTTGTATTCCACATTTTGCTTTATTTTATAAAATATTGAAACTATGCAATTTAATTTTTTTTCTATATTCACAAAATTATTAAGATTGATGACAAGGGTGGGGCTATACAATAAGCATTTGGGTTTGACTAATGGTAATTAAAATGTTTTCATAATCTCCCCACAAAGAGACTGTCCTCAGGAGAGAGTGAAGTGGAACACAGAACAACAATTCTATTGCTGTTAATAGAGAAAAATTAACCTGACAATTCAGGTTCTCAAACCCTTCTACTTTTCTCAAAAGGAGTGCTATTTTTTCCCCCTTGAATTGTAAGACCTAGCTAATTGCATATTTTTCTATTTGAAACCCAGTTATAAAATGCTAAAATTGAGTGCACTTGTTCTAAAATTTCACTTGAAATAATTAATCAAGGTGGAACTAAGCAATGTGAATGTTGTTGTAACATTTCTTCTATCCACTTGTTATCCTCATCATATCTTGTTTAGCTCATCTTATGTTTGGTGCTTGTTGTTTTGATCTAGCAAAGACAAATGAAAAGGGAGAATTGTTTATCAAAGATAATGCTGGGGGCCGGCCCTGTGGCATAGCGGTTAAGTGCGTGCCCTCCGCTGCTGGC
This sequence comes from Diceros bicornis minor, assembly GCF_020826845.1. Lineage (NCBI taxonomy): Eukaryota > Metazoa > Chordata > Mammalia > Perissodactyla > Rhinocerotidae > Diceros > Diceros bicornis. The sequence goes on along the minus strand of NC_080755.1, from coordinate 9,601,368 downwards.
GACCTGGGTTTGGATGCCGGGTGCGCACCGACACACCACTTGTCAGGTCACACTGTGGTGGTGTCCCACATAAAGTGGAGGAAGATGGGCATGGATGTTAGCTCAGGGCTGATCTTCCTCACAAAAAAAAAAAAAAAAAGATAATACTGGCCTGAGGAGCAAGATTATTTTCCTAATTCCAAGGTTTATTAGTAGTGTGAGCAGCAGAACTCTTCTGAGAGCCTCATTTTTAAACATTTTACACTACAGATGAGGTAGTAGGGATGAGAACCAAAATGCAAAACAATTTGCATTGTTTAAGTGCAGTGACTTAAGGAATGGGAACTTAGAAATAAATATTTTCCGAAAATTATTATTATCTTTTTTTTGTGAAGAAGACTGGCTCTGAGCTAACATCCATTGCCAATCCTCCTCTTGTTAGCTGAGGAAGATTAGCCCTGAGCTAGTATCTATGCCCATCTTCCTCTATTTTGTATGTGGGATGCTGCCCCAACATGAGCTGACAAGTGGTGCATAGATCCATGCCTGGGATCTGAACCCATGAACCCCGGGCCACCGAAGTAGAGCACATGAACTTAAACCCTACACCACCAAACCGGCTCCCTTGAAATTATTTTTTCTCCTAAACAAATATAGGAAAATGTCATATAAATATTGGAAGTTGTGGGAAACTAATTTTCCACATTGCCAACAGCTTCTTTTTATTTAAGTGATTTTTTTAAAAAGCAGTTTTGAGATATATAAATGTATAAATTGTCAAATTAAATTTCTAAATGTTTGAAGGGCTTGTCAATGAAAACATAGGGTCCTTCTGTGCAGTTATCATAAGAAAGACACACTTCATAGATAGTTTCTGTTCATTAAATTTTCCTTTGCTTCTCGATCCACGTTATTATTCTTTCTATATGCCTTTCATATGTGGGTAGAAAAAACCACAACTGAGGACACTGGATAAGAACATTTCATTTTTGGAGCACAATAAAGTGTTCAAAGTGGAGCACTGAGGGCAGATGGGAGTCTGCCTGACGGTGAGTCCCAGCCCCCTGCTCTCAGCTGTGGGCTCATCTGTATGATGTGGATAGTGGAAGCTACATCGACACGTGGTTATGAGGGTGAACTACATAGATATCCTCATTGTTAACCTGTAGTGGCCTCTGTGTAAATATTAGACATTCACATTATAATTCGAAATTTCAGGTTCATAATTCCTTAGCCACAATTTTCAAATCAAGTAAGTTCTAAAAATGGAAGTTTGTCACTTGTTCACCTGAGCTGAACTGTTGCAGAGTATATTTATGGTCTATAGCTATCCCACCTAGAATGACTGTTCATAAATTTTGCTGCAGAAATATCGACGTGTTTGATTATGGAATGCTATCCCAGACTCCACTGAAATGAAACTGTTACACAATATAATGATAAATGTACATTTCTCAAACCTGAAAAATTCTGAATTTTGGAAAACATCTGTCCTCAAAGTTTTTTAAGATAAAGGATTATCGTCTTGTATCAGTATGATAACTGCCAATTTTAGTACTTGGAGTATGAGAAAAACAAAAACAGTTTTGCTTATTTACTAATGATTGAATGAAAGGTAATTTGATTAATATATTTCCTTTATTTTCAATAAATGTTTTAATTAAATCCCACTTTTTGGAGGCATATACATCTTAGTTATCAGGAATGTTCAGTTTATATGTGTGTGTGTGTGGTTAAGTTAGATAAATATTTAGAAGAACTAAAATAAAATAAATGCAGCTTCTTGAATAGGTGAACACTGGAAGGATTAGAGGCTCATATTCACTCACAAGATTTCATGTGTAATAAGAACTAAACTCATTATCTTTGACTCAAAGGGCTAGTAATATGCCTGTCACATAATAGGTGTCTAACACAGTTATGCATCACTTAATAACAGGGATACATTCTGAGAAATGAGTCCTTAGGTGACTTCATCATTGTGCAAACATCATAGAGTGTACTTACACAAACCTAGATGGTATAGCCTACCAAATACCTAGGCTATATGGTACTAATCTTATGGGAACACCATTGTATGTGCGATCTGTTGTTGACCTAAATGCTGTTACGCGGCACATGACTGCACATTTTTCTTGAAGAAATGAATGAATGATATAGTGAAAGGGCAGGTAGGGGAGTACACTATAAATAAATAGGGATAATAATAACAACAACAATAATAATAATAATATGATAGCTGTGTTGGGGTACCTAAGACCACACACACATTCTGAGATTTGCTAGGACTCATGAGACCAAGCATACAGATGTTCTCAAGGCTAAGATTCATTACAGTGATGTAGGAAGGATACACAGCCAGATCATAAGAGAAAATGATACAGACAGAGCCTGGAAGAATCTATGTGTAGACTTTTTTTTTTTTTTTTTAATATTTTTATTTATTTATTTATTTATTTTTTTTTGTGAGGAGATTAGCCCTGTGCTAACATCTGCCAATCCTCCTCTTTTTTTTTTTTTTTGCTGAGGAAGATGGCCCTGGGCTAACATCTGTGCCCATCTTCCTCCACTTTATATGGGACGCCGCCACAGCATGGCTTGCCAAGCAGTGCGTCGGTGCGCGCCCGGGATCCGAACCAGCGAACCCCGGGCCGCCGCAGCGGAGCACGCGCACTTAACCGCTTGCGCCACCGGGCCGGCCCCCTATGTGTAGACTTTTTATACTCTTTCCTTTTTATGAGGAGGCACCCTCGATCATACTTCTTTCTCCAGCAACAAAAAATGCAATAATACATATGTGCTGTTTCTACCTCAGGAAGTCAATTAGAGACTCAGCCCCTAAGATTTTTAGTGGTAGCTTGTATAAGTTTTCTGTTGCTATTGTAACAAATTACCACAAACAGTGGTTTAGACAAGACAAATTTATCTTATAGTTCTGTAGATTAGAAACCTGACAAAGGTTTCACTAAGCTAAGATCAAGTTGTTAGCAAGGTGTGTTCCTTCTGGAGGTTCTATGGAAGAATCCATTTCTTTGCCTTTTCCATCTTCTAGAGGTCACCTACATTCCTTGGCTCATGGCCCATTTCTCCATCTTCAAATCCAGCAGCATAGCATCTCTCTGAACTTTTCTTGCATAGTCACATCTTCCTCTGACCCTTGTGTTTTTTACTGAGTCTGTCTGAATAATCCAGGATACTTCCTCTATTTTAAGGTCAGCTGATAAGCTTAATTCCATCTGCAACCTTAGTTCCCCTTTGCCATGTAATATAACAAATTTATAGGTTCCAGGGATTAGACATGGACCTTTTTTTGAAGGGGGGGCATTATTCTGTCTTCCACAGGGCTGGTCATGTAAGCATGATTTGCTGAGCATGTGACAAAATTCCATACTTCCAGAAGGAAAGCAGATACTCACAATAACCTATTATTTGCACAAACATCTTAGACAGACTGGACCACCCTCTTTCTTACGTAGAGGGTCAAGCACCAAGTTCCAAGACACCAGCCAAAGACCAACTTCGCAAATAGGCTCCTCCGAAAATAGCAACCTCAGGCCTGCTATGTTAATGCTTTCCTGAACAATAGCTAACATTTATTGAGAACTCACTATGTGCCAGGAATTCTGTTTCACACTTTGCGTGCATTTTCATTGAAGCCTCACAACTCTAGGATAAAGGTAGTGCTATTATTATTCCTATTTTACAAATGAGAAAACTGAGACTCAGACAGGTTGAGAAACATGCCCAAGATTTCAGGTAGGAGTCCAGGTACAGCAATATGTGGAATCCAGGTAGTCAGTCCATTGTTATCAGGATGTATGGCAGTGCTGGGCCCAGCCACAGACATTGATTTCAATGGGTAAAGTTCTAATTATTGCTCTGGGGGACTTGAGAATCAGGTCCTCAGTTTTTGAAGAACTGCAAGGGCTGAAGTCCAACTTAGGAGCTAAGTTTAAAATAGTACAAAGAGGGGCTGACCTGGTGGTGTAGCGGTTAAGTTCATGCACTCTGCATCAGCGGCTCAGTGTTCACAGGTTTGGATCCTGGGCACAGACCTATGTGCCACTCATCAAGCCATGCTGTGGCAGTGCCCCACATACAAAATAGAGGAAGATGGCCACAGATGCTAGCTCAAGGCCAATCTTCCTCAGCAAAAAGAGGAGGATTGGCAATGGATGTTAGCACATGGCCAATCTTTCTCACAAATAAATAAATAAACAAACAGGTACAAAGAATGTGGCCTCAGTTACCAAACTTAGTCATGAAGGTGAATGCTGAGACACACAGACCTAGCAAAAGACTTACTAGAATGTACAAGGGCACAGCAGGGCTAGGAGAATTTTGACCTCGTTTGGAGGTGCAAAGCTCTTGGCATGTGTTCAATTAGCCATTGCCACAAAAATGCTACATAACAAACCACCATAAAACTCAGTGACATAAAGCAATAATTATTTATTTTCATGGATCTGTGAATTGGCTCAAAGTCTGCTATCTTCAGCTGTAGCTCATTTCAGTTGATTTCAGCTGGTTTGTTCTTGTGTCTGAGGGTTGGCTAAGAGTCAGCTGATCTACACTGGGCTCAGCTAGGGATGTCTGACTCTTTTCCATGGATCTCTCATTCTCCCCCTGGGACCAATGAGCTAAACCACGCATGTTCTTCCTTTTAGTAAGGGCACGGGTAGAAGGGGACAAGCAGACATAGGCAAGACCTGCTAACCTAGCACACTTATTTTCTATCTTATTTTCACACTTAATTTCTATCTTATTCTATTGGTGCAAGCAAGTCACATGGTGAGACCAAGGTTAAGGAGCTGGGAATGTAGTCCTAGTGGGCAGACTGCAAAGGTCATGAATTTAGAGCAGGATAAAGAATTGGGGACAACCATGCAATCTCTTACAACAGAATTCTCTGAATTCTGGACTAGAATTCAGTCCAAAACTTGTGACAACTGAGTTTTCAGGTAGAACTGAATGACTTCAACTCTTCAGACTGGAAAGTGTGAAGAAGAACTAAGCAAGACTTTTAGTGGTAGTGTTATAACCAGTCTTGTCCACCCGGACTTCCAGGAATTAATGATGTGTCTTAAAAATTCATTTCCAGGGGCCCGCCCTGTAGCGTAGTAGTTAAGTTCACACGCTCCACTTCTGGTGGCCCGGGATTCACAGGTTCGGATCCTGGGCGCAGACCAATGCACTGCTTATCAAGCCACACTGTGGCAGGCATCTCACATATAAAGTGGAGGAAGATGGGCATGGATATTAGCCCAGGGCCAATCTTCCTCAGCAAAAAAGAGGAGGATTGGCAACAGGTGTTAGCTCAGGGTTAATCTTCCTCACACACACACACACACACACACACACACACAAAATTCATTTCCAGAAGGCTACATTAGAGTTGGCAAAGTATTCTTCCTGCAAAATATACAGACTACTATTGTATTAGTAAAAAGGTAGCATCTGAATCTATGTAAAAAAAGTAAATGTATTCAAAATTTACTTCATACTGGATAAAAGTAAAGTAAGTAAAGGGTTTTTCATCTCTGGGAACATTCTCTTAGATTATATGAGAGCAATATTATTTATAAAGACTTAAGCATAAAGTTAAAATTTTACCAATTGAGCTATAATTTCCTTTCCAACTCTGAGCGTTTATAAGTCTATGAAGTGGGAAAGAGAGCTGGGCCATCACATCCATATTTTGGCATAAGATTTGCCTGCCTCTTGGTTTTTGGCTGTGGTTTCTGTTAACTCTTCCATTTCCTTGGGATCCTTGCCTTTTAGTGCCCCTGATCATAGCCATTCTCAAATATATCCACTAATGATAGTTCAATATGCAATGAGAGAACACCACATCTCTAACTACCACTTTAAGTTTCCTGTTTCAATGTTCTTTTTCTGAACGAAACACCCTGATGTAAAAGGTGCAAGATATATCAGACTGCAATTGCATTAGAAATGAAGTAGTAACTGATTATACGCTAAAAAATGAATGCATTAAGGGGCCAGCCTGGTGGCATAGCAGTTAAGTGTGCATGCTCCACTGTGGCAGCCGGGGGTTTGCAAGTTAGGATCCCGGGCATGCACCAATGCTTCGCTTGTCGAGTCATGCTGTGGTGGCATCCCATATAAAGTAGAGGAAGATGGGCAGGGATGTTAGCCCAGGGCCAATCTTCCTCAGAAAAAAGAGAAGGATTGGCAACAGGTGTTAGCTCAGGGCTAATCTTCCTCACACACACACACAAAAAGAATGCATTAAAAAGCTAGACACAATTAAAGGAAAGAAGAAGATAAGGATGATGTAAAGTGTGGGCTGTTTCTTTTATTACCAAAGGCACAGTGTAAAAAAGACAATTATGCTGAGTTCACATTGTTGCTATGGCAATGCACAGGCATTTTCATGAAAGCATAAGTTTTCAAATATAAATGTGTTATGTAAGCCTTATGACAATCACAAAGCAAAAACCTATAGCAGTTACACAAAAGATAAAAAGAAAGAAATCAAAGAATACCACTACAGAAAATCATCAAATCACAAAGGAAGAGAGCAAGAGAGGAATAAACAACCAGAAAACAATTAACAAAACATAAATAGTAAGTCTATATTTATCAAAATTACTTTAAATGTAAATGGACTAAATTCTCCAAATGAAAGACATAGAGTGGCTGAATGGATTAAAAAAAAAAACAAAAAAAAACAGAACCCAGTATATGCTGCCTAGAAGACACTCACTTCAGATGTAAGGACAAACACGGACTGAAAGTGAATGGGTGGAAAAAGATATTCCATGCAAATGAAAAACCAAAAGAAAGTAGGGATAGCTATACTTATATCAGAAAAAATAAACTTTAAGCCAAAGACTTTGACAAGAGACAAAGAAGGTCACTATATAATGATAAAGGGGTAGATTTATCAAGAGGATATAATAACTGTAAATATTTATGCACCCAACATAGGAGCACCTAAATACATAAACCAAATATTAACAGATCTGAAGGGAGAAATAGACAGCAATACAATAATAGTATGGGATTTCAATACCCTACCTTCAAAAATGGATAAGTCATACAGACAGAAAATCAATAAGGAAACATTGGACTTAAACTACATGTTAGACCAGATGGATCTAACAGACATACAGAACATTCTATCCAATAGCAGCACAATACACTTTTTCTCAAGCACACATGGAACATTCTCCACAATAGATTATATGTTAGGCCACAAAACAAGTCTTAATAAATTTAAGAAGATTGAAATCATATTAAGCATCTTTTCTGATCACAGTGGTATAAAACTAGAAACCAATTAGAAAAATAAAACTGGAAAATTCACAAATATGTACAGATAAAACAACATTCTCCTGAACAACCACTGAGTCAAAGAAAATCAAAAGATATCTTGAGACAAATGAAAATGGAAACACAACATACCAAAACTTATGGGATGCAACAAAAGCAGTTCTAAGAGAGAAATTTATAGCAATAAATGCCTATATTAAAAAACAAGAAAGATCTCAGAAAAACAACCTAACTTTACACTTCAAGGAACTAGAAAGAGAAGAACAAACAAAGCCTGAAGTTAGTAGAAGGAAGGAAATAACAAAGATCAGAGTAGAAATAAATGAAACAGAGACTAAAAATACAATACAAAAGATCAATGAAACTAAAAGTTGGTTTTTTGAAAAGATAAACAAAATTGACAAACCTTTAGCTAGACTCACCAAGAAAAAAAGAGAGAGGACTCAAATAAATAAAATCAAAAAGAGGAGACATTACAACTGATACCACAGAAATACTAAGGATGATAAGAGACTACTATGAATCATTATATACCAACAAATTAGATAAACTAGAAGGAATGGGTAAATTCCTAGAAGCATACAACCTACCAAGACTGAATCATGAAGAAATAGAAAATCTGAACAGACTAATTACTAATAAGGAGATTGAATCTGTAATCAAAGACCTCCTAACAAACAAAAGTCCAGGACCAGATGGCTTCACCAGTGCATTCTACCATTCAAAAAAGAATTAATACCAGTCCTTTTCAAACTCTTCAAAAAATTATAGAGGAGGGAATACCTCCAAACTCATTTTATGAGGCCAGCATTACCCTGATACCAAAGCCAGGCAAGGACACTGGAGAGGAAAAGAAAATTACAGGCCAATATTGCTGATGAACATAGGTGCAAAAATCCTCAACAAAATGTTAACAAACTGATTTCAACAGTACATTAAAAGGATCCTACACCATGATCCAGTTAGATTTATTTCAGGGATGCAAGAATGGTTCAACATATGCAAATCAATAAATGTGATACATCACATTCACAAAATGAAGGATAAAAATCATGTGATCATCTCAATAGATGCAGAAAAAGCATTTGACAAAATTCAACATCCTTTTGTAATAAAAACTCTGAACAACCTTGGTATAGAAGAAATGTGCCTCAACATAATAAAGACATTTGCAAATGAAGTGATATAATATACATATCATACATAAAATCCTAAAGACTCCACCAAAACATTGTTAGAACTAATAAACAAATTTTGTAAAGTTGCAGGATACAAAATCAATATACAAAAGTCAGTTGCATTTCTATACACTAACAATGAACTATCAGAAAGAGAAATTAAGAAAACAATCTCATTTACAATTGCATCAAAAAGAATAAAATACTTAGGAATGAATTTAACCAAAGAGATGAAAGATCTGTACACTAAAAACTATAAGACATTGATGAAAGAAATTGAAGAAGGTACAGATAAACGGAAAGCTATTCTGTGTTCATGATTGGAAGAATTAATATTATTAAAATGTCCATATTTTCTTTCTATCTATCTATCTATCTATCTATCTATCTATCTATCTATCTATCTATCTATCTATCATTTCCCATCTACTATACATATATAGATTCAGAGCAATCCTTATCAAAATTCCAATGGCATTTTTCACAGAAATAGAAAAAACAATCTCAAAATTTCTATGGAACCAACAAAAGACCCCAAGTAGCCAAAGCAATTTTGAGAAAGAAGAACAAAGCTGATTAAAACAAATTAGAACAAATCACACTTCCTGATTTCAAACTATATCACAAAGCTATAGTAATCAAAACAATATGATATTGGCATAAAAACAGATGCATAGATCAATGGAATAGAATATAGAGCCCAGAAATAAACCCATGCATATATGGTCAATTAATTTTTGACAGAGGCACCACGCATATACAATGGGGAAAGGATAGTCTCTTCAGTAAATGGTGTTGGGAAAACTGAAGAGCCACATACAAAAGAATGAAACTGGACCCCTATCTTACACCATACACAAAAATCAACTCAAAATGGATTAAAGACTTGAATGTTAGACTTGAAACTGTAAAACTCCTAAAAGGAAACAGGGGGTAAGTTCAGTACTGGTCTTGACAATGATTTTTTGGATTTGACACCAAAAGCAAAGGCAACAAAAGCAAAGATAAACAAGCAGAACTACATCACACTAAAAAGCTTCTGCACAGCAAAGGTAATCATCAACAAAATGAAAAGGCAACTTAGGGAATGGAAAAAAATATTTGCAAACCACATATCTCATAAGGATTAATATCCCAAATATACAAGGAATCATACAACTCAATAGCAAAAATACAACCCAATTAAAATATGGGCAAAGGACCTGAATAGACATTTTTCCAAAGACGACATACAAACGGCCAACAGGTACATGTAAAGGTGCTCAACATCAATAATCATCAGGGAAATGCAAATCAAAACCACAATGAGATATAACCTCACACCTTTATTATTAAAAAGATGAGATAACAAATGCTGGTGAGGATGTGGAGAAAAGGGAACACTTGAACATTGTTGATGGGAATGTAAACTGGTACAGTCACTATGGAAAACAGTAAGGAGGTTCCTCAAAAAATACAACTATCATATGATCTAACTATTCCACTACTGGGTATATATCCAAGGGAAATGAAATCATTGTCTCAAAAAGATATCTGTACTCTCATGTTCATTGCATATTATTATTTACAATAGCCAAGGTATGAAAACAACCTAAGTGTCCATCAATGGATGAATGGGTAAAGAAAATATGGTATATAAATATAGAATGGAATATTATTCAGCCTTGTAAAAGAAGGAAATCCTGCCATTTGAGACAATATGAAAAACCCAGAGGGCATTATGCTAAGTGAAATAAGCCAGACAGAGAAAGATAAATATAGCATGGTATCACTTATATGTGGAATCTAAAAAAAAAAGTCAAACTCATAGAAATGGAGAGTAGAAAATTGGTTGGCAGGGGCTGGGGATGGGGAAACAGAGGTTGATAAAAGGGTACAAACCTTCAGCTATAAAATAAATAAGGTCTGAGGCTCTAATGAATAATATGGTGACTATAGATGATAACACTACATTGTGTAACTGAAATTTGCTGAGAGTAGAACCTAAATGTTCTCACCTAAAAAAAGATAAATGTAAGGTGACGGATGTGTTAATTAACTTGATGGTGGAAGTCCTTTCACAATGTATACATATAACAAATCACGTTGTACACTTTAAATCTCTTATAATTTTATTTGTCAATTATACCTCAATAAAGCTAAAGAAAAGTTTCTTACTGTGAACTGACATTATTGTGTGAGATTAAGACCTCAATGAACCATCTAAATGTGGATATTCATTCTTTTTGGTGTCAGTTAGATGTAGGGAGTTCTTGCTTCTGCCCTTTTTACCTATTGTACTGTGTTTTTACCCAACACTATTCGTTAAGGCAAGCAAAATCTTTCTGTAAGAGATCTTAAGGAAACTGCAGACAAAAAAGCAAATTTTTGGCATTAAAGCAGGTTAACATATACATTGCCCTTAGTAACACGTTAAGTATATTTTTCTTGGACTAGTGACAAGAAAAGACCAATATGCTTCTTAACAATGTCAAAATGTTTAAAATTCAGTGTACAAGCAATTCCTAACAATACTTCTGTAGCTTTAAGCTCTATACAGTACAGAATTTATGCAAATACATTAAACAGTTCTAGCTTGGCAAATTAAACCTAAGCAGGTTATTAAACTACATATATAGAAAGTAAATGATAAATACAGAATTAAAAGAGTTCTCTTTTTCCTTATAGCTTCAAAAATTGACAAGCTTTTTGAGGACAGTTCTGTAATGTTAAACATCAGGTAACCACAAGTGTTTGTTACACACCTACAGAAGTCAGTCGACTTTGTGTGTTTAATACAATTCACTTCCTAGTTAAGGGCACAAGAAAGTATTTAACAAAAATAATTACATTGGGGCCAGCCCGGTGGCGTAGCGGTTAAGTGTGCGCATTCCACTTCAGCAGCCTGGGGTTCACGGGTTCGGATCCCAGGCATGCACCAATGCACCGCTTGTCAAGCCATGCTGTGGCGGTGTCCCATATAAAGTAGAGGAAGATGGGCACAGATGTTAGCTCAGGGCCAATCTTCCTCAACAAAAGAAAAAAAAAAGAAGAAGATTGGCATTGGATGTTAGCTCAGAGCTAATCTTCCTCAAAAAAAAATAAATTACATCAATTGATCTAGAAATTGCATCAAATGCAAACATATATGAATACAGTGGTCAAAATCTGTCTTTTTAAGTGAATATTAATCATTTATTCAAAGTTAGACAAGAAGTTGAACGGTTAAAGTCTTCTGTGACATAAAACCATTTTGCGTAGATTCACATCTCAGCTGAGCAGGAGGAGAGAGGTGGGAGAGTAAGTGAGTAGCCCCATTTGGGTAGTGAGACAGTAAAATGGACTCACCACCAGCCTCCCCCAGCCCGCTGTCTTCACTGATTGCCTGCATGTGTGGCATCAGTAGTAGCATGCTGACAGCCAATTTTAATGCCATTTTCCTTGTTATTAATGTCAAAGACTTCTTGAATATTTTTCATAATTTTTTTTGCTGTATTAATAAATGCCACTTCTACATTGGAAGTTAGCAGAAATTAGCAAACTTAGGAAATTTAGCAGAAATTTCCATTAAGATAAGTCCATGTTATCATGCAAAAACTCCAGCTTGGTTTTTTTCACTTCTCTTCTAGATTCTAAATCACTTTTATTTATATTTTTATTTATATTTATATTTATGAATATAACTTCCATGTTGGAATTGGAATGCTGGCAGGCATCTTTTAACCAGGTTATCAAGTAGTTAAATGTATTCCTCCTTGTAATGTTGTTGGGGAGGAAAACTTTTCCTCCACCCTCTTAGTTTCAATGACTGGGACCTGCAAATTTAACTGACAAAAGACAGATTAACAGGAGAAAATGAATACAAATTTATTAATAATTTACATGTATGATTTACATGTATGAGAGTTCACAGAAAAGAAGTGAAACTCGAAGAAATGGCCAGACTCGGGGCCTTACATACTGTTTTGACAAAGAGAAGAGGGTTTGGACTTTGAGGGATGAAAAATCATGGGAAAGTTGCTAGGAAATATATGGGGCAAACTAATGGAAGAAAATGGTTATTTTTAGTGAGGCTGTTTATGCAGACTCATCTTGGTTTTGACTCTCCTTCTCTGGTGATGAGTGGCTCTCCTCTTCCTGGTATGGGAGAGGGGACACCTTCACAAAGGGAAATTTATGCCTTGCTTTTAGGCAAAAAAGGGGAGAGCAGAGAACTCTCCCTGCATCTGCTGATTCTCAATTGGCTTCAGCTCAAAATAATCCTTACACCAAAGTGGCATATTTTAGGGTGTCATCCTGATCCTCTTCAATATTGTAACTAGTAAACTTCAATATAAAAACTAGTAAAGCCCCTGCTGCACCACTGTAATATGACCTTGTGATGGAATGAGAGGACTCTTGTCCTGCCGTATCCCATATCTGAAGTTTTATCTGTTTCCCATCCATAGTTGTCATTCAGGCTCAGAACTCTACACCAATCATAAGGCCATGCACTGGCTAAAACCTGTTGTCTGTAAACTGTAGCATAAGCATAATTTACCAACACCTGTGTTGCCCACGGTGACATACCTGAAGAGGTAGGCACAAACCACGGCCATATCTCCTCCTCCTGCTCCTGCCCTACACTGCTCACCTGGTGCCTCAGCCTCCTATGCCAGACCCCACCACCTCAAGGAGCGAGGGGCCAAGAGGAAGCCAGACAAACTGACACTGGTGGAGCCCAGCTGAACAATCTTCCATTAACTTTTAAGACCTCCACAGAAGAGTCTCCTGATTTCCAGGCATGCTCTTCCCTGTCCCCATAGGTAGTATCAATCCAATTTCCTCTTGAAAATCAGGACCAGTCACCCCTATGACCACAGTAACTTCTTTTTTTACCTGTTGGTTTAGCGGCATAAGCACCTGTAATAGACAGACTAATGGCCCCCTAAGAATCCCATGTCCTAATCTCAGGAACCTGTGAATATGTTACGCTACACGGCAAAGGGGGATTAAGGTGGCAGATGGAACTAAGGTTGCTAATCAGCTGACACTGAAATGGGGAGAATATCCTGGATTATTTGAGTGAGTACAATGTAATCACAAAGGTCCTTTTGAAGAGATGTGACTATGGAAGAAAGGCACAGAGAGATGCAACCTTGTTGGCTTTAAAGATGAAGGAAGGGGTCATGAGCCAAAGAATAAAGGTGACCTCTACAAGCCAGAAAGTGCAAAGAAACACATTCTCCCCTAGAGCCTTTAGAAAGGAATGCAGCCCTGCCTATGCAGTGGTTTTGGCCCATGGGACCTGTGTCAGAATCCCAACCTGCAGAACCATAAGATAACAAATTTTTAAGTCACTTAGTTTGTGGTCATTTCTTAAGGCAGCAACAGGAAACGAATAAAGCAGCTTCAAGTGGCCATGGTAGCAGTCTCAGCATCTAATTCAGAGAAATCCTTGTTGTGTCTCCTTGCTGTGGTCCTTCAGAGGAACTGAGGCCTCTACACCAGCAGACCTCTAAGTTGCAGGAATGGAAAGCAAACATTTGCTAACGGATTTTCAGGTGTACTAGTGGGAAGAAATACTCTCATTTCTACCCCTTGATTCCAGGACCCATGTTTATTTGCTATGGGGTACATAAAAAAATACCAGTTGCTGATTCAAAGCATCTCTTGCATCCTGAAGGATATGTCGTCATCTCTGCAAAGTGTTGTCACTGAGCCAAGTGTGGTAACTTGTCTTCAAAAGCGCATTTCACCACTCTGTAAGGCCAGCTGATTCTTAATGATGGGGAGCATGGTAAAACTAGAGAATTCCATGAGCATGAGCCCACTGCCTCACTATCTTCATGGTAAAATGAATTACAGAAGAACAGCCATTATGTTGGAGAAGGAATTCTGTAAGTCCTTGGATGACAGTTTGGCAGAAGCATTGCAGCAGGAAAGCAAAACCACATCCAAAGTGTCTCCTCCAATGAGAATAAAGTCCCTGACACTGAAAAAGGAAAGAGGTCTTCACCCCAGAGTTCAGATTCCAAATCTGATATAGGAACTCGATTGGCCCTGCTTCGGTTCTATGCCTATGGAGGAACGGGCTGTCTGATCGGCCAGGCCTGAGGGAAGGTGAAAGAGGTGGGAGGAGGAGATAAGATGGTGGTCAGCCCCCCAGGCCATGTGAAATGCGCTTCCTACAAGGCAGGGAGGTGTTATTATCAAAAAAAGGTGGGAAGAGATGACCAGGCCAGGTCACTATACAGTCACACCCTGCATAATGATGTTTTAGTCAACAATGAACCGCATATACTATCATGGTCCTATAAGATTAGTACCATACAGCCTAGGTGTGTAGAAGGCTATACCATCTAGGTTTGTGTAAGTACACTCTGTGATGTTCGCACAAGGATGAAATCCCCTAGCGATGTACTTCTCAGAATGTATCTCAGTCTTTAAGTGACACATGACTGTACTGCTACAAAAAACATCTCGTTAATTAAACTAATTCAATAGATTAGACTCTAGTTCTCCCTTTGGAGATAAAAATGCATTGAGCCATCAGGAAACTGTGGATAATCTACTTAAGTATCTTTTGATACTAATCTAATCTAACTCTAGAGTCATCTGCCATATGAGGAGTCTCACTTATTAAAACAGTATTAACGAGAAACATTTTGGTCAAGACTCTGAATTAAAAAAAATTATAATAACTGGATTAGAGGTATAGTTAAGATGAATGAAAAAGTTCATAAAATTGTATGTAGGCTTTTTTGTGCTTTTTTATTTGCTACGAAAATGTAATGTTTATTTTTAAAATTTTATTTTATTTAAATTTATTTTTACAATGAGCTCTAATTTTTAAGAATATTAAATGAAAAATGCAATTTTCTGTGGTTAACTTCCACTATAGCTGAAATCTGTATATGAAGGCAATATGTTCAAAACCAAGTCACTATCTTTTATTTGATAGGGATATAACCTCATCATGGGTCAGGAATCTAAAGAGAAAGCATTACAAATGGAAACAGTATGAAGTCAGCAGCCACGTTATTCGGGCCACATTACACACTGAACTGCAGCTGCTGTCTCCCTCTCACAGGTGGAGGGCAGGCAGAATTTTCTCCTAATCTACCACAGGAGTCTGAAAATGCTGTTGCTTTTGCCTGTTACTTTGGAGTCACAGGAGATGATGTTAAAGGACCATTTAGAAAATGGCCTGAGAATTTTTAAGAGCATGATTATTTTCTGAGAATCACTGAACATGCTACTTGACCAAAACAAAACAAAATGACAAGAGTTCATGGATATCTTCTTAATTCCCAATTTTTGAGTGAAGTACAGAATTATTACTTCAAGGATTCCATCACCAAAGCATGAAGATTATCCATCCACAAATATCTAACTGATGGAAGACTTTTGCCTGTCTTTTCAGGAAGATAAGAGGTGATGTGCCTCTCAAGATGGCAGAGTAACTGAGGCTGAAGGAGAACTGGTGCAGAAGCTCTCACTCCCAGGCATGTCTTCAGCATTTAAGAGTCATTCTCTTGTTATTAACTTTACCTACATCTGCGGCATAGGTCAATCCTGAAAAAAAAGGATTTTTTTTTTGATTTTCCGTGTTTAGTATCTTCTTTCACCGAGACCCAAAGGAGAATATAAGCGACTTGTGTATAACACGTTCTCTCTTGCTGTCCCAGGGCTAGTGTCTATTTTCAAAGTTGCTTTAATTATTTAAAAGCAGGTGAAAATACCACTTAGAGAATACTCTTCTCTCGATGTCTCTTCTATTTTTGGATACATACCTTTGAGTAGTGACTGAATTATTTGGGCTCCAGTGAAAATTTCTACTAATGGGGGTTGACACATTTCCTACTAGCTAGTTGCTGTTGGATAGTCCCATAGATCTTGCCCAGGGATGTTCCTCTAGAATTATATAAAGATTAATTTTATGAGTTTTGGAAAGTGTATCTATATTTTTGTGTGTAAATGGGAATGTATGTGTAAAATAATTATTGAGGTTTATGTTTTTCTCTATTTCTGTGTACCCCTTGGCTCTTCTCCAATCATTGCCCCAGGAAAGGATGAGAAAAACAAAGTATTGAGAAAAGAAAAAAAAAAAACCCAATTCTTAACTTTTGAGTTGCAAAAGCTCTTGGGCCATGTGTATGTGTGTTTATACTATAAAGAACTAGAGGCACGAGTATTAGATTTAAGAGAATATCTCATAAATAAAATCCAGGTACCTTCTTTCCAATTTAGATAAATATTCGCAAACTATGGATGAGTGATGAGAAGAACTGGAGGGAGCCTCAATAGTAGCATCCCTAAGAATGCAATGGAAGCATGTGTAATACAACCTCCAGATGACACAGGGGATTGAGAACATAAGGAATCTGTGCCTATTCTCCTGGGAAGTGGCAAAACCCCAGAGAAGAGGGGCAGTGTCTGGGCAGGAATGGCTTTAGCCCCTTGGTGGTTGGTTGTCCATGGTGGCACCCTTTAGAGTGCCAGGTGTAGGAGCAGCACATGTTCCCAGAAAGGCAGAGATGTTGGGGGTGTGGCGGGGAGAGTGAGAGAGAGTGAGAGAGAGAGAGAGGAAGAGAGAGAAAGAGAGAGAGATTCTGGGAGAGACTTTGAGGCTGGGAATGTGAGAATATCAGCAGCATCCTGTGTGGAGTATTTCAGAGGGTACTCTCCTTCCACCCGTTGCCCCAAAGCTACACAGATTCCCCTCAATTTAGACACAATCCCAAAACAAGAACAGAGTCCAAAGTGATAGCTAAGTCAGTTACCACGGGAGAATGAAGAGAAGCATGTTTCTTGACCATCTTAAATCCATGGACTGATATTTGTACGTGTTGTTTTTATCTATATCTGTATTGCTGTCATGTGTCCATCTGTCTTTGCCAATATCTATGTCATTTACATATATGGAGAAAGAAAAGAATAGGAAACTCAGAGAAATACTGGAAAGTAATAAAATTATCAAAGTCATAAATCTCATTCTATATTCAATGCCAAAAGCTTGTGTTTTGAAAACTGTCTTGAAACTTTTTATTAAGAAAAATCCCAAATACATACAAATTCAGAGAGACTAGAATATTAATCTCTTTCATCATTACTCTGCTTTGTCAGTCATTAATATTTTTATGATATTGTTTCATTCCTCTTCCTTCCCCCCATGACACTTTTTGGGTGAAGACAGATTGAAGTATTTTAAGGCAAATCCCAGATAATATATCATTTCCCTTGTAAATACTTCAGTCTATGTAGCTAACTGACAGGACATTTTCTCCTGTCAGTAATCATGTAATCACCAGGCCATTATCAAACCTAATGGTCATTTTTTAATATCATCTTATACATAGTCCATATTCAAATTTCCCCAACTGTCTCAAAGATGCCGTTTTACAGTAGTTTTTCCAAATCATCTCCAAAGTTCACAAATTGCATTTGGTTGTCATGTATTTTAAGTTTCTTTTCTTTTTGTTGATGTCACTGATTTGTTGGAGAAATTGGATCACCTGTGCTTTAGATTCTCGATTGTCTGATTGCACCCTTGTGGTGTCTTTTTGAAAATTTGTTCTTCTGTCCCCCATATTTTCTTTAAGCTGACAGCCAGATCTAAAGGCTGGATTAGGTCTGGTCCTTTGTTTTTTTAAGCACTTCATAGGTGGTGCTGTGTACTTTCCACTGTATCACAGCAAGAGGCACATGATGTGTCTGGCTGGGAGCGTCACCTTTAGGAACACTGAGATCTATCAGTGGCTTCAGAAGACACTGGCCCAACCACTCCAAACACTTTACACCTACAGTTCACTAATGATTTTAACACACATTTCTGACCATTGCCTAGAGCCATTGCCTAGAGCCATTATTTCTTCAAGGGTTGTGAAATGGTTATTTTTAAATTCTATCATTTCTTCTGCATTTATTAACTGTCTATAAAGAAGAATTTCCCCTCTTCCACTATCTGGCTACCCTGAAACCTAACCATTTACTTTAGTAAATGACATTTCCAAAGTATGAACAACACTCAATATCAGTAGTGGAGTTTATATGAATTCCAAAATTTGCAATACTTTTAATGTTGGAATCAGTTCTAGTTGCTTTCAAAAATCCCTACATTTGAAAATTTTCCAGTAAAAGATTTCACCAGAAAATTTATCAAGAATTTCTATTACATTTGTTTAAAACTCCAAAAGTTTTTCTTTTTCTCCAAATATCAGAGCACACAGCTGAGTGAAAGTGGATGCTGACACTCTCTGATCTGTTGCTTTAGAATAGGTGTCAGTTGTCAGGGTGAAAGATCAGGGCATTCAGACACTGCCTTTGTCTGTGGTTTTCATTTGCATGGAATATCTTTTTTCATCCCTTCCCTTTCAGTCTATGTGTGTCCTTACATCTGAAGTGAGTCTCTTGTAGGCAGCATATAGACGGGTCTTTTTTTAAATCCATTCAGCCACTCTATGTCGTCTAATTGGAGAATTTAGTCCATTTACATTTAAAGTAATGATTAACAGGGATGTGCTTATTGTCGTTTTGTTAATTGTTTTCTGACTGTTTTTGTATTTTATCTCTCTTCCTATCTTCTTCTCTTGCTCTCTTCCTTTATGGTTTGATGACTTTCTTTAGTCATATGCTTCTATTCCTTTCTTTTTATCTTTTGTGTATTTACTATAGGTTTTTGCTTTGTGGTTACCATGAGACATACATATAACAACTTGTATCTATAATAGTCTATTTCAAGTTGATAACAACTTAAGTTTGATCCCATTGTAAAGCTCAATATTATTACTCCCCTACCACACTTTATGTTTATGATGTCACATTTTACATCTTTTTATTTTGTGTATTCCTTAACTGATTATTGTAATCATAGTTATTTTTACTCTTGTCTTTTAACATTCATACTAGCTTTATAAGTGATTAATCCACTACTTTTACTATATATTTACTCTCCGATGAGATTTATTCTTTCATATGTGTTCTTGTTACTAATTAGCACCCTTTCTTTTCAGCTTAAAGAAGTCCCTTTAACATTTCTTGTAAGGCCAGTTTAGAGACAAAGGACTCATTTAGCTTTTGCCAATCTGGAAAACTCTTTATCTCTCCTTCAATTCTGAACAACTCTGCCCGTAGAGTATTCTTGGTTGGAAGCTTTTTTCTTGCAACACTTTGAATATATTGTGCCACTCTCTTCTGGCCTGCAAAGTTTCTGCTGAAAAATCTGCTGCTAGTCTAATGGGGGTTCCCTTGTACATAACAAGTTGTTTTTTTCTTGCTGCTTTTATTATTCTTTCCTTGTCTTTAACTTCTGACATTTTAATTATAATGTGTCTTGGTGTGGATCTCTTTGGGTTCCTCTTATTTGGAACGCTCTGGGCTTCCTGGATCTGGATGTCTATCTCCTTTCCCAGGTTACAGAAGTTTTCAGCCATTATTTCTTCAAATAATTTTTTGCTCCTTTCTGTCTCTTCCCCTTCTGGGAGCCCTATGGTGTGAATGTTAGTCCATTTGATGTTATCTCATAAGTCCCTTAAGCTATCTTCACTTTTTCTCATTCTTTTTTCTTTTGGCTGCTCTGATTGGTTGAGTTCTACTGCTTTGTCTTTGAGTTATGAATCCTTTCTTCTGCTTCATCTAGTCTGCTGTTGAACCCCTCTAGTGTATTTTTCAGTTCAGTTATTATATTCTTCAGTTCTGCGACTTCTATTTAGTACTTATATTTTCTATCTCCATGTTGAAGTTCTCACTGTGTTCATCCATGCTACTCCCCAGTTCAGTGAGCATTTTTGTGACCATTACTTTGAACTCTTTTATCAGGTGAATTATTTATTTCCACTTCATTATGTTTTTTTTTTTTTTTCTGAGGTTTTATCTTGTTCTTTCATTTGGGACATATTCCTTTGTTTCTTCATTTTGCTTGACTCTGTGTTGGTTTCTATACAGTAGATGAAACAACCACCTCTCCCAGTCTTGAAGTAGTGGCTTTGTGTAGGAGATGAACACTGTTGTTTAACCCTGCTTCAGCTCCTGGTCGTCTCTCAAACCTCTGTGGTTGTCCAAGCAGCCTATTATATTTTTAATGGCTCCCAGTAGTTGAGGATGTGCCAAGACTTGTCAGTGTCCCAAAGGAGAGGATCTCAGCATCTAGATTCAGGCTGACTAGACACCAGACCCTCAGGCATCAGCTTTTAAAAGTATGCAAATATATACAGTCCTATGGGACTGCTAGGGTAAGCTCCACTGGTCACCAGAGCCGGGAGATCTGGAGGTGTCCCCTGGGTGGCAATCATAGAAAATGGGGCTCCAGATGAGTGTATAAGCTCTTTTCTGTGTGATAACAGCTGAAGCAAGGCAGAGAGAGAGCACCAAGATGGCATCCACAGCCAACTTCCTAGAGAGCAGCTCCGTAGGCCACTAAATGTGTGCCAAACTTAAAGCCTGCCCCTCAGGCTAAAGCACCAGGACGGCAAAGAGGCCTCCTCCACAGAAAGACTGGGGAGTGTGCATCAGTCCATTGTCTGTGCAGTGCCCTGGGGATGGTAGCCTGCCAAGAACCATCTCTCCGATTGCCACAGACCCATGGGACCCAGGAATGCAAGCCCCTCTGGCCATCAAAGCCAAGAGATCAAGGGATATCTCCTGGGCTGCGAAAACCAGGGCACCAGACATGTGTAAAGCTCCCCTCTAGGAGACACTGGTGCTCTGGGGTGTTGCAGATGGTGAGTGCGAACATAGCACGGGTCCTTTGAGGTCACTAGAAAGGATTACAGTCAGCCCCAGATACTGCTTAATCAGAAGCCTGCTCCTTAGGCCGCAGTCATGATGACCAGCTAATAGGCCTCCTTCACAGAAAGACTGAGCTCCTGGAACTGTTGTCTCTTGCTGTGCCCTGGGGGTGGTAGCTGTTTATGAACTCTTTCTCTGTTGGTTACAGTCCTGTGGGTCCCACGAGTATAAGCCACCAGAGCCAGGTAATTCTTTTTAAAAAAGAATCTCTTCTTAGATTTACGACTTTTCTTAACTTTTTATATATTTGCTGCTTCATGTGAAAGAAATTTTTCAAAACTAAAGCAATAAAAAGTTTTCCTCAACTGTGAGTAAAGAGAAGTTGACAAATCTGGCTATGTTGTTTTTGGAATATGAATATGCAATAACGAATTCATTGAAAAATTGGCAAATATTATTAATTACTGACATGAACCAATATGTGGGAATAAGTTTTATTTCCCTTTAAAAAATATATTACTGTAAATATATTTTTAATGTAACGTAATTTTTGTGCTACAATGTTTATTTAGTTTTTTTACAAACACAATTATACTTATGAAGCTCAATACAAGAAATTTTCCACTGTCTGCATTTGTTTTTTCGCCATGATTATTTTTTGTTCCTGTGGGTGGCTATCACTGGAGGTTATTTTGTCATATAGAGGAAAGGGATGCTGAATAACAATCAGCACCACTGGCACCAATGACACTGCTTCACTCCAACTGGGGGTTCAGAGGAGTTGTCTCATTGGGGCAAATTTTAGAGATAAGACTCTTCCTTTGTGGGTTCTCATGAGCATCTTGTTAGGCGGGAAGGGGAATCACCCAGAATACTTGATTTTTAGATCATGGCACAGCCAGGGCAGGTGAAGGATCCAATATGCTTGGGCCTCCTGGACAGTGAGGCTGAGAGCCAGAGACAGAAAAGGCTACATTCACCTGAGACTGAACCCCATTATGTCAGTTGGTCCATAAAGAAGGAAGGGCCTCAGATAGGGGCCTAGGAGCCACTGACACTTGGGGCTGAGCATGTAGTACCTCTGGGGTGATGCAAACTAGAGTTACATAAGAATAAGAGCAATAATAAATTTATGAAGTATCATTCTTGACGTTTTCCACGCTGTCCCAGGCCCAGCTCTGAGAAGGCAAGATGTAGCTATGCCAGGGAAGTAGTAATGGCTAATCAGAGCATGGGACTTTGGGTGCTTCTCATTCCTACCAGAGGCTCCCCACTGTCCTGTCAGTAAAACAGAGTAAATCACTACAGTGTTTTTCAAACTTTAGTGTGCAAAAGTGTAACCTAGGGAACTTGTCAAAAAAGCAGATTTGCCAAGAGATTCTTATTGATTAGATCTGAAGTGGAGCCCAAGGGGATATGCATTCTTAACAAATGGTTTGAGTGATTCTAATGCAAGGATCCTGGGAAAACATAGAAGCCCTGCAAATGTCTTCCTTTGTTACTTCTTCTATATCAACACTAGGCTGAAACCTTGACAACCGAGACTTCTTCATATCAGGTGACTTAGAGCTTTCTTTTATCATGAATATGTTTGAATGAAGATTCTTTGAGATTGGAATTCAGCTTAGCTGATAGTCATGTCTTTTTTGAGTATCTAGTTTACATTATTTTACAGGATTAGAGGAACCTGTCCTCAAACAACAGATCAAGATCTGCAGATCCTGTCAGCTCCTCTTAGGGCCTTCTTAAGCAACATTTCTCAGAATCTGAAAGCTTTAGGAAAACAAAAAAAACAAATTCTCACTGAAGGCCTAGAGCCCCTAGGTTAGCATGTTTGTAATAACGCTGCAAACCTCAGACTGAAGTCTAGAATTGGTGTTTTAAGAAAAATGTGAGGAGGGCATTCAACTTATAGTATTTTTTTATACTTCTTTGGCACTAATTAGAATAAAAGTTATATTTTCCCATGCCTATCGGCTTAAACACCTGCTAATTATTCATAATTAATATTCTATCCAAAGAGCTGTAAAAAATTCTGGGCATTAAGGAAATTGTGATGGAGTCTTCCAGCAAATTTATTTCTGTATTACCTTTAACTATTATCAGTGGATATCTGTATCTCTAGCTCTCTATCTCTCTATCTCTATCTCTATCTTTTGTCCTCTCAATGACTTGTTTTGTTAATGTTCCTTCTTTGTTTTTTGATGAGAAAAGCTAAAGTGTGTGCAAAACAGAAGTAATTAGTCTACAATTTGGTTGGTAAAAATTTACTACAATCTTGGTAAAGAAATATTTTGTTTTTGCCCATTGGCCACTTGAAACAGAAACTATACTCCCTGACTGGTTTGCTTTCCCACAGTTCCCTATGCTTCAGCAGTCCCCAGGGAGGCAATGTGCAGAGTGAGGGAGAGTATGTGTGTGTGCTCACATCCTGTTGTCAAGTCTCCAACATCTCTGAGCCTCAGGGTCCTCATGCATAGAATGAGAATCCGTGTACTTGACTTTTAGCCTTGTGATGAGGATTGAATGTAATGCATGCAAGTACAATATTTGGAAGACAGTAAATAATAAATATAAGCTTTTATAATTATTATCTTACCTTCATTAATATTTAGGTCATGGATAAAAGAACAATGAACAACTATTTGTTGTAGGGTGAGAGAAAACGATACAACCACTGGTCAAATGGACTGCGAAAGTTTTTAAAAATTGGGATACAAAATGCAGGTGGACCAGACTGAGCACTGCAAGTAGCTTGTACCTCCAGAGATTGCCCTTGGCTGCTAACACTGAAGGGCCGTGGTGCCTCTTTGTGGCTATTTCAAGGATGAAGCTCTTATTTCCCAGTTCATCCTAAAATGAACTGAGAAGGACTCTAAACTTGATAACATCCAGGCCAAATTATGTTAATTATCTTGAGTTTAGCCAAATGAGTATACTACAATGACTCAAGACTTCTGCAACATAGAGGGGGTCTTGTATTCTTGCAGGCACAAATTTCCTCTTTCTGCTGGACCCCTAATCTCACTCAGCTCTAGGCAGCTGCATTCAATCTCTTTGTTCTATCCAACCCCAACATGGGTCACAGCCTTTTTGTTTGATTTATTCACAACCTCAAACTTCCAGGGCCGTTGTGAACTGCAAACTTTGTGGAGCGTTTAAATGAACAACGGTGGTGGGGTGGTTACTTCACACCACCAGAGAACAAATATCTACATGTGGGATATTAGACACTACTATTTTCTCAACTGTTCAGCTATCCCTGCCTTGGAAATTTCTTGCCAGAGGATATTTCTCTATATGTCTCCAGTCTTCTTTATTTCTTTCGTCCCCTCTCCCCTGCTCATTTCATATGCTCCTTCATCCTCAAATTCCTCTTCATTTCTCTTGAGGAGCATTTTATCTTTCTATTTTCCAACACTGCAATTCATGCTATAGGGGCTTCATTTCTCACACCTATTGCAGCTTAATAATGTATTTTTGTCTAATTAAAAGTCATCTACTCCAGAGCCTTAATGCCCAAGATATGGTTGGTAGTGATACCAAATAATTCTTTTTTCCCGCATCTCTATTATTCTATGGATGGAAACAATTCCTAGACATTGTTGAACATGAAGCTTTGCTTGTCATCTGCCTATCAAAATTTGAGTTACCATTTCAAGAATTGTGGATTGAAACAGCACTGGGATAAGTTTTACTAGGGTCAATGGTCCCTAGTTGCATTAATGGAACGTCTCACAACAGAAAAGTTCATATGCTCCAGCCGTCACTTGGAAGCAGAGAAAAGTCCTTGAGGCAGTGAAGCCTCCATGAGGAGCAGGTGCTGGCTTATAGGTGCTATCTTCTGTATACTCCAGGGTTGCATGTTGTGTCAGAGCTCAGATATCATAGACCTGCTGTCTTTGGCATGTGTAAACCTCTCCATTTTTCTCTCTTTAATTGGAAGCATTGGAAGCAGCAGATCAACAGTTTTAAACTCATTGCTACCCGTGCATTTGACCTGAACATAAACAAAATTTTTTTAATGCTACTGTAGCTGTCTTGATTTTTTTTCTTCTAAGCAAAGTTGTGCCAAATTAAAATATTTGATAAAGCTGAAATGCAAAATAATTGCAATTTATATTTGAAGTTAAAATGTTTAAAAAGCCCTGTAAAATCATAACTAGAAGACTGACTTATATGACAGCGTGAGGAGATCTGTTGACCTGTTCCTCAGTGAAGCTGATGAACATTATTCAAAAAAAGAAAATTCAAAGCCTCTAGGAATGGTCCAAAGGGCAAAAAAGAACTAAAGAAACATCTATCCAAGAAAATCTATGAAAACTCAGTAACACAAAAGTGGTGGGTGGGAGCAAAGCTATAATGGACTAAGGAGATAACTACAGATGGCAAAGTAATAATTATAACAACGTATTATTGGATTTGCAACATTAATAGATATAATATTACAATGGATATAACTAATAGAAGTAATTAATAGATCCACTATTACAATAATACAACAAGAAGAGGTAAAAGGGAATAGAGCTATATAGGATGAACACATGAACAAAAAAGATGTAAGATATACAGAAAACAAAAAGTAATATGGCAGTTGTAAATCCAATTATATCTATAATAATACTAAGTGTGAATGAATTAAACAATCCAATCAAAAGGCATATATTATCAGACTGAATTAAAAGAAATGGTCCAACTAAACTGTTGTTTATAGGAGACATATTTTATATTCAAAGACACAAATGGATTGAAAGCAAAAGGATGGAGAGATATATCATGCAAACAGCAACCACAGGAAAGCTGGAGTGGCTGTACTAACATCAGACAAAACAGACTTTAAACAAAATATGTTACTAGAGATAGAGGGTAATTTTATAACGATAAAAGGATCAAACAATTAGGAAGCTATAACAATTGTAAACATACATATACCCTAATAACAGAGCACCAAAATACATGAAAAAAACCTGATAAAAATGAAGGGAGAAATAGACAATTCAACAATAATTGTTGGCGCTTTCGATGCCCCATGTATTAGTTTGCTAGGATGCCATAATAAAATACCACAAAGGGTGGCTTGAACAACAGAAATGTATTTTCTCACAGTTTTGGAGGCCAGAAGTCTGAGATCAAGGTGCTGGCAGGGCTGGTTTCTCCTGGGGCCTCTATCCTTGGCCAAGAGATGACTGCCTTCTCACGGTGTCCTCACATGGCCTTTTCTCTGTGTGCACACATAAGGACACCACTCATATTGTATTAGGGCCCCACTCTTATGACCTCATTTAACCTTAAGTATCTCCTTAAAGGCCATGTCTCCAAATACAGCACATTAGAGGTTAGGGCTTCAACATATTTATTTTAGGGGAATGCAATTCAGTACATAACACCTCACTTTCAATTAGTGATTGAACAACTACATAGAAGATCGACAAGGAAATAGAAGACTTGAACAACACTACAAAAAGACATCTATAGAACACTCCACCCAAAAACAACAGAATACCCATTCTTCACAAGTGGACATGGAATATTCTCCAGGATAGATTACATGCTAGGTCATAAAACAAACCTCAATAAATTTAAAAGGATAGAAATAATACAAACTATGTTCTCCAACCACAATGTAATGAAATTACAAATTGAAAGGAGGAAAAAATTTGGGAAACTCACAATTAAGTGGAAATTAAACAACACATTCATAAATAACCAATGGATCAAAGAAGAAATCAAAAGGGAAATCAAAAAATACTTTGAGGTGAATGAAAATGAAGACACAGCATACCAAATCTTAAGGGATACAATTAAAGTAGTGCTTAAAGGTAAATATGTAGATGTAAGTGCTCATATTAAGAAAAAAAGAAATGGGGGCTAGCCCCATGGCGTAGTGGTTAAGTGCGTGTGCTCCGCTGCTGGCGGCCCAGATTCAAATCCTGGACGTGCACCGATGCATCGCTTGTCAGGCCATGCTGTGGTGGCGTCCCACATAAAGTGGAGGAAGATGGGCACAGATGTTAGCCCAGCGCCAGTCTTCCTCAGCAAAAAGAGGAAGACTGGCATGGACGTTAGCTCAGGGCTGATCTTCCTCACAAAAAATTAAAAAAAAAAAAAAAAGAAAAGAAAAAAGAAAGAGCTCAAACCAATAACCTAATCTTCTACCTTAAAACACTGTAAAAAAGAGCAAACTAAACCTAAAGCAAGCATAAGGAAGGAAATAATAAATATTAGAGTGGAAATAAATGAAATATAGAATAGAAAAAGACCAGGGAAAAATCAATGAAACAAAAACTTGGTTCTTGAAAAAGAGACAAAATTGACAAACTTAGCTAGATTGACAAAGAAAAAAGAAAGAAGACTCAAATAGCAGAATCAGAAATGAAAGGAGAGGGGACTTCCCTACTGACTTTACAGAAATAAAGGATTATAAAGGAATATTATGAACAATCATATGCTAAGAAATTGGATAACGTATATAAAATGGACAAATTCCTAGAAAGACACAAACAACTGAAACTAAATCAAGAAAAAATAGAAAATCTGAATAGACCTGTAACAAGTGAAGATATTAAATTTGTAATAAAAAAACCTACCTGCAAAGAAAATCCCAGGCCCAAATGTCTTCACAGATAAATTCTACAAAATATTTAAAGAAGAATTATACCAATATGCACAAACTTTCCCAAAAATAGAAGAAGAGAGAACACTTCCCTCCTAATTTTATGAAGCCTGTATTCCCTGATACCAAAACCAGACAAAGACATCACAACAAAACTACAGATAAATATTTCTTACGAATACAGATATAAGAATCCTCAATAAAATGCTATCAAAATGAATCCAGCAATATGTAAATAGAATTATACACTATGACCACATGGTAGGTTGGTTTAACATCCAAAAATCAATTAATTGTAATGTGTTATATCAATAGAATAAAAAACGAAAATCATATGATCCTTTTAACAGCATAGAAAAGGTATTGACAAAAATCAAATAGGCTTTCATGGTAAAAACACTCAACAAACTAAGAGTAGAAGAGAACTTCCTCAACTTGATAAAGGGCATCCACAAAAACCCCACTGCTCAACATCATACTTTATGGTGAAAGACTAGATGCTTCTCACCGAGATGGGAACAAAACAAAGATGTCCACTCTCATCACTCCTATTCAACACCGTAGTGGAGATTCTAGCAAGGGTAATTAGGGAAGTAAAAAGAAATAAAAGGTATCCAAATTGGAAAGGAACAAGTAAAACTACCTCTATTCACAGATGATATGTTCTTGTAAGTAGAAAATCCTAAGAAATCCACTAAAGAACTATTACCACTGATAAACGAGTTCAGCAATGTTGCAGGACATAAGATCAATATATAAAAATCAATTGCATTTCCATAAAGTTACAATAAGAAATTTGAAAAAAAATTAAGAAAACAATTCCAATCACAATAGCATTAAAAAGAATAAAATACTTAGGAATAAACTAACCAAAAAAGTGCAAAACTCATACTCTGAAAACTACCATTTTTGAAAGAAATTATAGAAAAGCTACATAAATGGAAAAACATCCCACGTTCATGGATCAGAGGACTTAGCATCGTTCCCCAATAGCAATATTCCCCTAAAATGATTTACAGAATCAATGGACTCTCTATTAGAATCCCAGATAACTTCTTTGTAGAAATTGATGAGCAGATTCTAAAATTCCTATATAATTTCAAGGGACCAGAATAGCCAGAATAATCCTGAAAAAGAAATACAAAGTAGGAGGACTCACACTTGCCGATTACAAAACTTCCTGCAAAACAATGACAATAGAGACAGTGTGGTTCTGGCACAAGGATAGACATACCTCAATAAATGGAATTAAGAGACCAGAAATAAACCCATCCATCTATTGGCCAACTCTTTTTTTTTTGTGAGGAAGATCAGCCCTGAGCTAACACCCACGCTAATCATCCTCTTTTTGCTGAGGAAGACCGGCCCTGAGCTAACATCTATTGCCAATCCTCCTCCTTTTTTTTTCCCCCTTTTTCTCCCCAAAGCCCCAGTAGATAGTTGTACGTCATAGTTGCACATCCTTCTAGTTGCTGTATGTGGGACGCGGCCCCAGCATGGCCGGAGAAGCGGTGCATTGGTGCGCGCCCGGGATCTGAACCCAGGCCGCCAGTAGCAGAGTGCGTACACTCAACTCCTAAGCCACAGGACCGGCCCTACTGGCCAACTTTTGACATGGATATCAAGACAATTCAATGGGGAATGAACAGTCTCTTCAACAAACGGCACCGGGGCAACTGGATAATCCACATGGAAAAAATGAAGTTGAACTCTTAACTCACACCAGAAACAAAAATCAACTCAAAATGGATCAAAGGCCAATATTGAGCTAAGACTATAAAACTCTTAGAAGAAAGCATAGGGGAAAGTCTTCATGAGTTTGGATTTGACAAAGGCATCTTAGACATGACACCAAAAGCATAAGCAACAAAAGTAAAAATAGATAAATTGGACTTTATCAAAATAGAAAACTCTTGTGCTTCAAGGGACACCATCAAGAAAGTGAAAGACAACCCACAGAATGGAAGAAAATATTTGCAAATTCTGTATCTGATAAGGATTTAATATACAAAATATACAGAGAACTCTTACAACTCAATAATAAAAAGACAACCCAATTAAAAGATGGGCAAGGGATTTGAATAGACATTTCTCCAAGGAAGATATACAAATGGCCAATAAGCATATGAAAGAATGCTCAACATCATTAATCATCAGGGAAATGCAAATCAAAACCACAGTGAGATATTATGTTACACCCACTAGGATAATTAGAATCAAAAGGTCAGATAACATGTGTTGGTGAGGATGTGGAGAAATCGGAACCTGCACATATTGCTGGTGGGAATGTAAAATGGTGCAGCTGATTTGGAAAACAGTCTGGCAATTCTTCAAATGATTAAACAGAGAGTTACCATATGACCTAGTAATTCCACTCCTAAGTATATAGCTAAGAAAAATGAAAACATATATCCACCCAAAACTTGTAATGAACGTTTATAGTAGTACTATCCACCATAGCCTAAAAGGTAGAATCAACCCAAGTGTTCATCAACAGATGAATGGGTAAACAAAATGTAGTAAATCTGCACAATGAAATATTATTTGGCAATGCAAAGGAATGAAGTACTGATACATGCCCCCAAATGGAAGAGACTTGAAAACATGTGAAATGAAAGTAGCCAATCACAAAAGACCATGTGTTATGTGATTCCATTCATATGAAAGTCCCGAATAGGGAAATCTATAGGGACAGAAAGTCGATTAATGGTTGTTTAACGCTAGAGAAAAGAGGACGAGGGCACAGGAAGGTAACAACTAAAGGGTAGGGGGTTTCCTTTTGAGACGATGAAAATATTCTAAAATTGACTGTGGTGATGATTTCACATCTCCATGAATATACTAGAAACCATTAAATTGTACACTTTAAATGGATGAATGGTATGGTATATGAATTACATCTCAATAAAACTATCTTTTAAAATGATAGTGTAAAATTAATTTTAGAATATTTTTATTCTTCATATTTACTAAGCTGTTGTACCCAAGACTGCCCAGGAATTCTCCCATAATTGTGGGCTTAGCTTTACCTTTCCATCATCAGGGCCAGATTCTGGTAGGCGACACAAAACCAGAAGTCTCCCATTCTGTCAATTTTGTGCAGGACTTGCGGATGAACCAAAGACACTAACCTCTTTTAAGTATGCGACTTGCCCACAGGGTCTTAAGAGTGACACCCTCCATCCCATTGTCTCCACTTGGTTTGAATTTGTTCATTATAAATGCTCTGATAGTGACTGTGTTTCGGAGAAACAAATTGTGGATCTGCCCATAGAAAGGTGGTAGATTGTATTAATAAACACATAAAAAGGAATAGGTACCCTTTTTACAGAGGCAAATCGGGACAAGATCTTTTTGAACAATGGATGTATTTGGCAGAACTAGAACTTTTTGACCTTATATCTCTTACAGAGGGAGATGTGTCCCCCTCCCCTGGGACAAAGCCTGGAGGAAGGTGTTGGAGAAACAGGTTTGCGTCAGGAACAAAGGGGGAGGAAAGCAGCAGGGAGGCGCAGGAAATAGAACTATTTCTATAGGCGGCACTAAGCAACGTGGACTAACTTAAGAGGCAGGTGTAAGACTATTAGGAACTGAGAATAAAACTTTTTAAAAAGAGATGAGGCAAAGCAGGGGGGAAAACAGAACACAAGATTTCAGACTGCGGTAGAAAGAAGCAGCTCTCACGGCCTGGGATCCCCCACAACTGAGGAGGAGCAGGGTCCGGAGGGCCCGTGGAGAGGCATCGTTTGCCCGGGGTGTAGGCATCAGAAACAGGCCAAAGCGGTTTCTATCCAGGAATTCTCCAACTGAACTAAGAATGGCGACCAAGAGACAGGTTTGTCGGCCTGAAAAAAGTCCACAGCAAGAGGCAGTGCAAACAGTTCACTTCTCTCACAACAGCTGCCAACAGAAAAGGGGGAGAAGAATGCATGGGACAGATGCGACTCAGGCGGCACCGAGTGCTCAGGGGAAAGAGTACTAGGCGGGTCTGAAGATGCTGGAAGGGAAAGAAAGGCCCCTCAGGTAAGAGCTGGTGACCAGGCTGTCCTCACTTCAAATGTCTAAGTTTTAACAAACAAGAAGGTGGCAGTGCTTCAAATGCCCCTCTTTTGGGGGGGGGGTGCCTATTTTTCTAGATTCTTTACTGTCCTCTTTATTGTGTCTTTCTTCCTTGTCATCCCTGTCATTTACTCTTTATTTCTAAAATGACTTTACCTGTGCGTTCTACTTCTTTCCACCTCCCGTTTCGTCTCCTCCTCCTGTCTGGCCCTCACCAATTCTTGTCTGGTTATATCCTCCTGGACTTCTATTTCTGCATGGTGGTGTCGCTTCATGGCTGCAAGGCCTTACTACCAAGTGTGGGAAATGTGAAGCCGGGAAGAACAGATACACCGTGTGAATGAATCACGACAGTAACGGTAGTAGCAGCTAGTATTTATGGAGTTGTGGCTACATGCCAGGCACTGTTCAGAATGCGTTATCTGTATTAACAGATGGCTTCAATATAATATATATTTTTTTACATTGGAATGTTGGCTTACAATTTTGCTTTGTTTCTTGGCAACATTTTCCTGGTAAATGTTCTCCATCTGTAGGGAAATCTTGATGTTTTTCTTATGGTGTCTCTTTATGGATCCTGGAATTATATTTGATATTTGCTGATATTTGAGTGAACTTGATTTCCTGTCTGTTTGCAGGAGAACGCTGTGGAGGGGAGGGGAGGACCCAGTGTGGTTTCCCTGGCTTCTCAGCTCAGGGCTCATGCTCCTCTGTGGCTCTAGTCATATGCAGTTTCTTCATCATGAGGCATCTCTGAAGCCAGACCTCCTGACTCTCTGATCCTACTCTGGTTCAGATGGTTCTTTCCTCCATCCCTGAGCTGCCCATGTTCCTGAGGGATGCAGCCTCTGCCTTTGCACATTCTCCCTTCTCTTTTAGGGGCAGGGCTTTCTGACATCTGCCTCTCCTTGGCTGCTTGCACACGGAGCAACCCCATGAGATATGTGCAATCGTAAATCTCACTTACAAGGAAGAACAGAAGCAAAGTGCTGTCAAATAACTTGCCCAATGACAACTTACACAGTGACACAATCCACAGATTTTGGATGAAACTCAAGCAGCCTGGCCCTGGAGCCCACACTCTTATTCAGTCTGCTCAACAATTTCTCAAAAGCCAAGAGGCCAGACTTAGAGGAGCTAAACTAGATTGGGTAGCAGTGCATCAGCAGATCACTTCTGAATCTTTTCATTTCTCTTCCTGGAAATAAAACTGAGGAGAATTAAACAAACAAACAAGATCCCCACCCCCACCCCCCAAAAAAAACTCTCACTAACTACAGCTTCAGTAAAACTAAGACAAAGATAAAATCTACAATCTCCAAACTATATGTAAGCATGGCCCAAGCACCCGAAACCAACAGAAATCATGTGGGCTCAAGGGCCAGGCTCTTGGGTTTCACCCAGAATCTGTGGATTGTGTTACCGTGTAAGTTGTTATTGGGCAAGTTATTTGACAGCACTTTGCTTCTGTTCTTCCCTGTAAGTGAGATTTGCAATTGCATATATTTCATAAGGTTGCTCTGTTAATACAGATAACGCATTCTGAACAGTGCCTGGCATGTAGCCACAACTCCATAAATACTAGCTGCTACTACGGTTACTGTCGTGATTCATTCACACGGTGTATCTATTCTTCCCGGCTTCACATTTCCCACACTTGGTAGTAAGGCCTTGCATGTCTCATCAAGTCTAACAATAATTAAAACTGATTTAATAGTTAGAGCTTACTTATCTCAGTGATGATTTTATTTAAGATCTAACTAGTGCCAGCATTTGTTTTTCTACACTTATTATAAATCTCAGAAAGATTACAGTTTCATGGGCAAAAGGAGTAGGTGAGAGAAAATAAAAGATAATGAAGATCTATCAATTCAAGGGTTTCAGGTTTTTGATAAATAAGGGCTTCATTACAAATAGGTTACTTTTGATTTAGAAGAAGCTTGGAAAATGAGGTAACTATTCTGTTGTGACAATGAAAATATTTAAAGGTTAGGTGAGACTTATCTATTTAAGGCAGAAAACATCCCAGAGGATCCTTAGGAACCAGAAATTCTTCTTGCTTATTTCTGAAGATTGTTACTTTGATTGCATTTTCCATATTCTTTTGCCTTTTAAGGAAACAAGTTCTCAATATATTGAAAGATTTTTATACACATTAAATTTTTTTTCTTTTAGTAGTTTTTAATCATTTAAAGTAGCTTTTTTCTGACTACACAATAATATGTTTACTGTTAAAAATGCGAAGTACAGAAAAGCACAAAGAAGAAGATAATCAAATAATTGCCCTCAACATTTTGGTGACTATCCTTCAGTCTTTTTATTTGGAATATGTATGCCACTAAAACCAGTAAATTTAATAAGTTCTCTGCAAATACTTGCCTCAAATGGATCAACTCAACTTTAAACACAGATGCATAGAAATTTGGACATTTTTAAGTCCATTGCAAATCATTTTAAATGAATAGATCCTTCTGGAATTTAAATTTATTATTAAAATTCAAGCAATTATCCAATACTCGTATTACATATATTCCCTTGATCAAGGGTAGGATCTGCTGACCTGAACTGACACTTGAATTAATTTCATCCCACCATCTTTCTAAAATTACATATCCATTTTTTTTTCTTTTTTGTGAGGAAGATTAGCCCTGAGATAACATCTGTTGCCAATCCTCCTCTTTTTCCTGAGGAAGATTGGCCCTGGGCTAATATCCTTGCCCATCTTCCTCCACTTTATATGGGACGCTGCCACAGCATGGCCTGACAAGCGGTGCATCTGTGCGTGCCCGGGATCCGAACCTGCAAACCCTGGACCAACGCAGCGCAGCACGCACACTTAATTGCTACGCCACTGGGCTGGCCCCATATGTCCCTTTCTTATTTATGCTTATAATTGTGAAAATAGCATTTTAGAAATCTTCAGGGGCAATATATAATAAGAGTGTAATCCAATTAATGAAGACCTTTATTGCTTTTGTTTGACAATTATACGGTACTAGTCCAGGAAGGAGAGAAAACAAGGATCTTTCAGAAAACAGAAGTAAGCCGGCAAAATATAAAAATGAAAAGATGCGGGGGAAAGTCTATATCATACGGGGAACCTTGGCACTGTTTAAAATGTTTTATTGGCAGCAGAATCAAGGTGTGGTTAATATTTTAAAAATTACATAATCTAAGAAAAATATATTATCCAATGTGGCTAATGTCAAAGAGACTATCACAGAGTAAAGAGTCTTTCCTCCAATGGAAAAGAGCCCAGATTTGAAGCAGGAACTACTTTGAAGACGACAGGCCACTGGCAAACTCTGGAGGAGTCAGAAAGATTGCTATTGGCTCCAGAAGAACCCGAAGGAGATGCTTTGATTAAGTGAAGGTGGGCAGATGGCTGGAGAGTCACGCAGTGCTGGGTGGGGGAATGTGGCACAGTGAGCCCTCCGTATGACAAGGCACACGGGGGGAACACGGACTTCAGGGCCTCCCTGGGCAGCAGCCAGCGTGTGGGAGGGCGCAGGAGCTTTCCTCCTCCTTTGTCCTACTTCCCCATTTACTCTGCTTTGCCGTTTCCTTCTTCTGCTGCTCTTTCCCTAGACAATCCTCTACGCCTGCACCTTATGGATCCCTTGCTCCTCTACCTGTCTGGCTTCACCCTACACGCCTCTCCCACTGGATGTCTCCATCTTTCTTGTCCCTCCTTAAATGTCTTTCTCTGCCTTCTGTAATAGAAGCCTAAAGAATATTTATAACAAAAAAAATCCAATAAATGTTAATTTCTTGTTCTTAACTGAAATATAATTTAATTTAGCTAAATTTTTACTCTAAAGAACAAATCTCAGGAAAACTGAAGCCAGTGCATTTTAGTTCTATGTCTGCATGAATGACTTTTGATGTGGGTTGGGGTACTCAGTATACCAGGTATATATCCCAAGAAAAGTTGTTTTTCTAAAAAAGGCCAAGTCTCACCCAAGGAAGTGGCTGTCCTTTCTAGTTGTAGACTCGGGGAGAGTTGTTTTATAAAGTGGGTAGATGTCTTGAGCAGTTTTTTGTGACCCACACCATATAGCCAAAGATCCATCTGCAGGGCCTCTCCACACTGTCTTTACCTAGTTTTGTTTTTTTTTTTGTTTGTTTGTTTGTTTTGCTGAGGAAGATTCGCCCTGAGCTAAGATCTGTGCCAATCTTCCTCTATTTTGTATGTGGGTCACCACCACAGCATGGCTGTCACCAAGTGGTGTAGGTCTGCACCTGGTAACCAAACCAGGCTGCCAAAGTGGAGCACGCCACACTTAACCCCTAGGCCACGGGGCCAGTCCCCCTGCCCTTGTCTAGTTTATATTTGTACATTCTTAGATGAAGCACATAAAATCATACCTGGTTTTGTCAGAGATGAAATCCAGTTATTACTATTTTCCTTTAGTGTTGATAGCAAGGAGCTGAGACAGAGGTTTGGAGATGCCTGAGGTGGGAAATGGTTGTCCAGTTTGCCCATCTTTCTCATGGCAAGGGGTGCACCATGATGATCTGTTAGTGGGAAAGGAAGAGGCTTTTCTGAGTCATGCTTTCTCAAGTTCATTCACATGTTGCTAGCGATCAAGAACCAATTTCATTTTCCTAAGGAATAAATAGGGACTGGATACAACAAGGTATTTCACAATTGAATAGGTTAAGGGAACTATAAGAAGATGCTAGTTTATTATTATTTGAGCCCTGTGTAGATTCCACTAGCAATAAATGCAACGTATAGATATCTTGGGAGCCTGGATTTTAGGGTGTTTACCTTTGCTTGGCTTCGGTTCGTTCACTTTTACATATTATTCTGGTGAATCAAAAATTTATTCTATTATTTTATGGCTAGTCTGTCATCTGGATTTGCATTGTAAATCACAGCAGATTGACGGTGTAATAGACTGAGTGTTTGTGTTCCCTCACAAATCCATATGTTGAAGCCCTAATCCCCAGTCTGAAGGTATTTGGAGGTGAAGCCTGTGGGAGGTAATTAGATTTAGGTAAGGTCATGAGATAGGAGCCCCCATGATGGGATTGGTGCCCTTATAAGGGGATGAAGAGACCAGAGAGCTCTCTCTCTGCTATGTGAGTATATATCAAGAAAGTGGGCATCTGTAAACCAGGGAGAGGGCCCTCACCAAGAACCCCATCATGTTGGCACCCTGATTGCAGACTTCTAGCCTCCAGAACTGTGAGAAATAAATGTTTGTTGTTTAAGCCACAGTCTATACTATTCTGTTATAGCAGCCTGACCTGACTAAGACATGGTCTGAATCTAATTAAAAGAAATTGATTAAGTACTTGTAAGGTCTGTAGTTGATTAAATAAATAACCCAAGCACACAAATGCAATTGAGGAGAGATGTAGCATTTCAGAAAATGACTTAGAAATATCAGATGATAGTGTGCTCAAGAGAAGGCCATAGTGTGATGTGGTTCCCAAGAAAGCAAACTCAAATTTAGGCAATTGAGTAGAGGTGTAGACGTCAGAGTGAGGAAGGCAATAATTCTGCTCAGTTTTTCCCTGATAAGATCACACCTGGACCATTGTGCTGAGGTCAAGCTACCGCAATTTAAAATGGATATAGTGAATTGAAATTCACTCAGAGAAAAATGACCAAGATGGTTAAAGAAGCTTAAAATGACAGTACTTTAAGAATTCTGGAAAGTGGCCAGTGGGGAAGAAGATGCATAGAAAATTTCAAACTTTTATGAATTTGGTTGATATTTTATGTTACAAATGTTTAGTTAGGGTAATTTATGATCTCTTGCTGTGATTTGAGCATAGTAAGAATCTGAATTTTTATCTCTCTCCTTTTATTAGCTGCAGGGGATGCAAGTTGTTTTACAGTTCACTGCACCAACGCAGAAAGGAAGAAAGGAGGGCTATGAGCGGCAACAGAGACATCAATAAGCTGAAGGGCCCTGTCCATGTTCTTCAGCCAAAGCCATCAGGAATGCACCTGAAATTAAACAAGTGCTTGTGTTACTCAACACAGAGAGGAAGAATGTTTACCATAGGGAACCACGGGGTGTCTCAGTAAGAGAGTATGTGAAAAAAACCTATAATAGGATTTAGGCGTTGATTAAGTGATTTGGGGGAGAGTATAAGGAAGCAGAGGTCCACTCGGGATTGGATATTGTCAGAAAATGGGAACAGTTCTATCATTGGGCATCTAAATAAGTCTTGTCGATAGGGAGGGCAGACTAAAGCCATAATTGGTAAAGAAGTAGTCACTTATTTTAGCTGAGAGAGGGGGATGTTTGGTGTTTTGTGGGTTTCACAGTGACCTTGTTTTTGTCTTACTGTATCATGGTCTCAGAGTGATCTTGTTTGATATGGATAATCTGTGATATTGTTTATGGCTTAGCTGTGAATGTCAGATCAGTTCCTGGATGTCAAAGGGTGGCTTTTTGTCTCCCTCAGCCCTGATCTGGTGAGTGTCTTTTAAGACCTTATTGGTATATTAAGGATCTAAAAGGTAGAGAGTCAGGTTATTTTGAGGATTTCCCAAGGACAAACACTTCCAAGCTGAGGACAAGTTCCCACTTGCAGATTCCTGCTTTCCTTCTCTCCTGATAACATTCCTATTACTCACCAGGAAGCATGGGTCATTGCGGTAATGG
Source organism: Diceros bicornis minor (assembly GCF_020826845.1). Lineage (NCBI taxonomy): Eukaryota > Metazoa > Chordata > Mammalia > Perissodactyla > Rhinocerotidae > Diceros > Diceros bicornis. Next base: position 9,562,924 of record NC_080755.1, on the reverse strand, counting down.
GAGACAGAGTAGCTGAAGGACCTTTGCGTCTGAAGATTCCTCTGGGAGCTACTCTTCAGAGAGAAAATCTCCTTTCATGATGCCGGCATGCACCCACCCCAATGGGGCCTCCCAAGCTTCCTCAAGTCCACGGGCTCCCTTGGGGATGACAGAACCCCCAGGTGGACAGCCTGCTATCCCAACAAACAGAACCAGACACTATCAGGAAAGGTTAATAAAACTCAAAGAGGAGGCTGAAGACATGAGGACTTCAAAGAAATGATGGCTGTCCTCAGATTTTTGAAAAATGATCATTTGGACTGCATGGTGGATAGTGTTGGAGATGAGCATTAAAGGGGGAATTAAGGAAAGTTTCCAGAGCAACCAGACTGTTCTTCTGGCATGGTGCAGCTTTTATTGTTTCTCATAGTAAATAACAGAAAACAACTCTGGATTCTAATAATTCTTTAGAGCTGGGCAATTCAGAAATGAGGGACTCTGTTATGAGTGATTATTATCTCTTTCTCTTATGAGTAGTGAGATCTTGGCCATATACGTCATGTAAACTATCTGAGTCTCTGATATTTTAATCTGTAAAATGTGGAGGAAGAATTTTTATAGATCTCATGGATATACTGGGAAAATAAAATTGTGAAAGCAATTAGGTAATGCTTCTAGGACTTTCCCTCTTGCAGCTGGGGTTGAAGATTTAAAAGTAAAACAGAGACTGTAGTGGGTTGATTAGTGGCCCCCCAAGAGTCCATGTCCTAATCCCTGGAAACTGTGAATTAGAATTAGAATGGATCTTTGCAGATATAACTAAGTTAAGGATCTCAAGGTGAGATCATCCTGGATTACCTGAGTGGGTGCTAAATCTAATAATAGGTGTTATTATAAGAGTGATGCAGAGGGAGATTTGACAGACAGAACAGGAGGACACATGAGACAAAGAAGGAGGAGGTTGAAGTGATGTGTCTACAAGCCAAGGAATGCCACAGATTGTTGGCAGCTGCTAGAAGTTGAGAGAGAAGCATGAAATGGATTCTCCCCTAGACTCCCCAAAGGGAACCAACCCTGTCCACATCTTGATTTTGGACTTCTGGCCTCCACAACTATGAGAGTTGTTTTTAAGCCACCCAGTTTGTAATAATTTTTTATGCTGGCCCTAGAAAACTAACCAAGACCAATCTAGTTCAAAACTTTAGCCTATTTAATTGATGTTACGTTACTCTCTGTATCAAGAGAGCAGACTCCGCACCAAATTGTCTCAGAAATTAAAACGCTCACAACGACTGTATGGATAAGACCTCATCCATTTTCTTTAGATATTTTCCCACTTGGTAGCCCCTTCCCATCTGCATAGCAATGCACATCCTATAATAAGAGAAATAATTAGTACAAACGTGTATTTCCAAAGGTCCATATTACGACACTCTGAGTCCTTGTGCATCTGGCCTCTATAGAAACGAAAACTCTGTGTCTATGACATGGGGGAAGATATACTCTTTCCTATTTACAGCATAATGATAAGGGCAAGCCAGCATGTCTCTTGAGGTGGGACTACAAACTCAAATGCATCCAAAGACCCTGCAGACTTGGTGTCATAAAACAGGAAGTGCTGGAACTTGAGGCTCATGAGGGTGCATATGGGCTGGGGCAGCCTCCACTGTCACTGTGTGGACTGCCAGCTGCTTAGGTCAGATCTTCTAAGTTCTTCTCTTTAGATCTTTGGTAAGAAATTGTCGGGGGAAGAGGGAGAATCTCCCTGTGCCCTTTTCCTTAAGGTTCTTATGGCTGGCCAAATAATCAACAAGACAGGTTAGCAGGAGAAAATAATACCAAGTTTAATAACATGTATACATGGGAGAAAGCAGGGACACTGCGTTTCTCCACACAATAGCAGAAATTTTCATCTTAAATACCATGTTCAGCCAATGACAAAGGAGGATGTTGGGGGTGGGGGGAGTCAGTTACAGGAGATTACCACTAAAGCACAGTAAACAAGAGTAAGGTTATTATGCAGATTTAAGGCCTCACCTTCCACATTGATAAGCCTCTAGAAATGAGGCCATCCCCCCCTCTTCCCAAAACAGAGAGGGAGATACCTTTACAAATGGAGATTTCCCTTATAAATGTAAATGATTGTCTGGCAACTCCTCACAGGGCCATCCAGAGAATGTGGCCAGAGAGACAGAACTTCTGATAAGAGGGGCTTGTTGGTGCCTTTCCTATTGTAACCTCCATCCTACATTATCTTTACAGCCATCATGATAGATCTGTTCCAGGAAGGAGCCACCATGTCAAATTCTTTAGGCAGTTAGTGGGGGAGGTCAAATGTCCCTAGAGAAAACAACCAAGGTAAAGAGATAGATTTCAGGGTGGCCAAATCTTGATCTCCCACAAAATCAACATCCCCTTCCCTCTTTAGAGGAGTGGATACATAGTTTACCTGAAACAGGCATCTATTAAAAAAAGAAGACAAAGAAGTTGTTTTGACCATATTTGTAATCTCCCTTGGGGTAGAAATGTTGACTGTAGTGAGATCTAATTATACACAACCTTACTTCATTAAGTTTCTTAATAGCATCATCAAAGAGCAAACCAGCAGTTTTGGGACACAGCCAGGTTTCTTTTGGGAACTTGGTAAGAATTACATGTCTACTGGATACAACACATGGAACTTATCCTTTGGGAAAGGCTCATCCAGATCTCGATGACACTTACTTTATTTTAACAGTTACCAGACACAATTGGCTAATTCCAATTGCTTTTTCTCTAGAGGAGAAAAACACTAATTGTATGGTGAAGATTAGAGGACTTTAAGCCTAAGGGAAATTTAGCCAAGGGACTCTTAGAAAAACTATATCTAAAGCAGCATCTACTGTCTTCTCTGGAGGCCTCCTCTCTCCATCTGCACTGCATTCGAAGTCCAGCGGGATTTCTTTTTACTAATTATAATTTATTAATGTTATAATGGGCTTTAAGGACTTTCTGCCTTGCATGTTCTTCAGTTGTTACAAGATTTAAAAAATTTCTGTTGCTATGCTGAATGTTCTACTCAAAGCCGGCAGTTGCAAGAAGTCAAGTGACTGTTGTTTACCCAGCACCTCAGCATAGGTTTAGCTGTGTATTCTTGATTTTCCCTAGCCAGGGTGACAGAAGCAAACCTTCTGGCAATGTAGAGAACTGTCTGCCATACTATATGGTATACCTTGTACAGGTCTTAGACATAGTAGGCTGTAGTCTGATTTTGTTGTCCTGTTGAAGGCGGAAGCCAAGCAAGTAGAGAGGATAAGTGTAAACAAGTCAGTTGAGTTTGCTCTGCCATTTCAATTTTGTGGGGTTTTGTACTTATTATATTACAGAGGTACTGCCTAAAGTTTGCACCTCTCTTTGCGTTCAGTTTTGAAAGTGTGAAACTAGGAAGTCTTTCTCTGATAGGTTACTGTGAATCTGGGTGAGGGAATAAGGCCATGCAGCCATCTATGTCACTGCAGTGTGAGATAGGCGTGTTTGCGAATGTACAGGTAGGGATATTTTGCTGCCTCCTTCATGTACTTTTCTTTCTCTGATGCCCTGAATATCTCGGCCTTCAAGAGTTCCATCACTGACACTTGTATTCTTACCCAACACTTCTCTGGGATAGTCTCTTCCGGGATAGACTCTTCCTTTCTCTCAGGTGTCAACTATGTATCTCTCAACTCTGTATCTCTAACTCAGACCTCATACATGAATTTAGACTCTCATATCCTGCTGCCTACAGACACCTCAAGGATTACAAATAATTACTTTGTCCTAGCACTTTACATGTTACAACTTATTTAATTTTCACAAAGGCCCCATGATGTAGATGCTATTATTATCTTTATTCTACAGATGAGGAAACTGAGGCATAGAGATGTTAAGTAATTTAACTTAAAATGCATAGCTAACAAATAGAGGAGACAGGCTGTGAACCTAGGCTATCTGGTTCTAGAGTTTGTGCTCTTAAATAATACACTATGCTGCCTTTCAACATGCCCCAAACTAAACTCATCAACTTTTCCCAAATCTGTTCCTTCTCCTCTAGTCACCATTTAAGTTAGTGACACTATTATCTACCCTGTAAGCTTCCCTTGCTTCTTGCTGGGATCACCCATAGCCCCAGGTAAGAGAGTCCTCCTCCAACAGTGCCTTTATCTGAGTCAGGAGTCTGTGGGACCAATGGGATGTGCCCTCAGAGGCTGTGCCTCCAAATAGACCACACTCTGGATCCAGGACCTTAGAAATCTCCACCCAAATGACTCAGCTAGCTCCTACGGTTTGCTCAGGCCTCTTCCCCAGATCTATCCTCCCAAAGCCAGAACACATTGTTGGCACTTACACTCTTAGGCTTGAAGCATTTGTGGGGCTATGGATAGAGGTTGGACATATAAGCTGTGGTGTCCTTACCATGCAAAGCAATACCCTCATGGCACGTGATAATTATTATGGCACAGTGTGACTATTATTAAGCTATTATCTCTCCACTTTCAAACCCACTCTTCTATGCTCTGCTTTGTGAAGCTGGCCTGGAATTCTTCAAATCACATTTCTGTTTCACCTGCTAGGGCTCATGCTTTATCAAGAGGGATATTAGAGGAGGACCATGAGGATGGAGGAGGAATAGAGACCTGTTCTTTCCTGTCTGTTTCCTGTTGGCTTCTTGTATGTATGGGGGATCAAAACTGGCCACCTCAAAATATGTCCCTTTACCTTGATTATTTTCTCTGAAGGACATTTGACCTTCCCCTCCCAAACTGCCTAAAAAATTTAACATAGAAGGCCTGTCCCAGGAAGGAGCCACTACCATATTTAGCTGTAGTATAATGTAAAATAGGTGCGATAAGAAAGGCACCAACAAGCCTATCTTATCAAAATTCTGTCTCTCCAGCCACATTCTCTATAGGTGGCCCTGTAAAGAGCTGTCTGACAAACATTTGCATTTCCATCTCCATGTGAATTGTTTCTTCCCCTCTGAAATCCCAAACCACTACCCCAACATCCTCCTCTATCTATCTGAATATGCTATTTAAGGTGAAAACCTCCACCATTTGTCAGGAAACTCCGTTTCCCTGGTTTCTCTCATGTATACATGTTATAAAGCTTTGTTTGATTTTCTCCTGCTTATTCGGTCTCATGTCAATTTAATTTGTAGCCCAGCCAGAAAAGACCCAGAGTGGATAGAGAATAGTCTTCCTCCCCTTCAGTTTGGTGACGAGGATGGGATAAAAATTTCACTGGCTGGATGCTCTTCACTCCTGGACTACTGCAGCTGAGAGTTCCTGGACCCCTGACAAGAGCCGGCAAGAGATGAGAGTTCTTACCATGTCAGTCTTCCAGATCTCTGCCTGCAGAGTCCAATGAAAGCGAGAGTGGTGAGTTTTTTTCTTTTCTAAATTTAGATTAGCAGGAGAAAATATTGGTGAAGCTAGCTTCTTGGACTCAGGGACTCTAGGATCTGGTTGGGTACTCATTGGTTAAGTGATCCTCTTCATCCCAGAAATAGTCCTTGTCTTTTTTTTGTCATTTGTCATAAGACACAGGCATCTCTATAAGCCTGTTGTCTGGGCTTCTGTCTTGTTCTATGTCTTGACAGCTTGGCTTTGTGACCTCATTGGTGTCTGCCATCTGGAGGATACATGTGCCAGCATGCATCTTGGTGACCAGTTGAGTAGACTGGGGTTCTGGGGGACACTCTCTTTGTCTGGCTGTGCCTGCTCTCAGGGAAGTTTGTCATAAAGGGTCCCATTTGCTTTCATAAGAGGTCTTTGGTGTCTCTTGCTGTGCTTTCTTATTTTGGGGAGTGAATTCTCTGGATCTCTTTTGGGGACGCCTCTTGCATCCATAGTTCAGATTTGGTATGAGTCGCTGTTAAGATCCTACTCATCAATGTGGCCAGACGATGGATCATGTAAATCGGAAAAACTTCTAAATTGGGGAAAAAAAATTTTGAGAGCTCTCACCATAATTGCGTTATTGGTACCTATGAAAAGGCCAGATTAAAAAAAAAAAAGGGAAAAAAATTTGACTAGCCTTAAGAACCTGACTCAGATTACAACTAAATTGAGAAAATGTAAAAGTGTAAGTATTGATAAGATTATAAAGGTTGGAATGTTTAAGCTAATTTTATATAAAGAGGTTGTATCAACTTTGCCTGAGTATGTTTTAAAATGCCTGACTGGGAAAGCTTCCCTTGTCCAAAATTATAAGACCAAGACCTATTGATAAAGTTCCAATGAAAACTATGATTAGAGGTATAAGAGGTGATGGAATTCAGATAAAATTTTGTAGAAAAACTGATATATTTAAGGGCTTTTATGTGAAGTGATTGTATTTCTTTTTGCCTGGTTGTATTATGGGAACAGACATTGTGTCTCACTGGGAAAAAGGAACTGGTCAAGCCTAGGGGGAACTTTTTGAGTGAATGGGGCAGGCTGACCTTTTTAATTTGGCTTTAAATTGGAAAGAGTTGTGTTTATAAAGTCTGAACAAACTGCTTGATACAGAGATGAGAGACTGAATGTGTTCAGCTCTGAAGAAAAGGGATATTGCTCCTCCTGGCCGAAAGGCATTCTCAGGTGACTGAGAACCTCAGCGGGAGTGTCAGAGGCGATCCTCACGATGTGCAGAGGTCTCATAGGGAACTCCACTAACATTCATGTTAATTAACTAAAGGCTTGTCCGGGGAAGTGCTTAAGGGCTGGTCACCCATGTTCCGAGCCCCCACGGTGGTATTAGGCTGCCAGCGGGAAAAACCGAGGCACGTAAGAGAGTGATTATGACCTTTCTGTAGGGAGTAACACTCACAAGCAGCACACTTCTGACCCACTACTACACAGTCCCTAGACATTGTTCAGACTTTATAGCAAAACAAACCTAGAAGAAAAGTGGGAAATTGAGCTTCTAAAAAGCCCAACCAGTTCCTGAATGGCCAGGCTCCCCCTCCGAACTCCAGAGACTTGCAAGTGCTTAAAAAAAAGGGGTGGGGGGCCTAAGACTAAAAGAAAGAAAAAAAGTTGGGAAAAGCAGCTTTTGCAGATGCAGACTGCTGAAATTTTTAAAACAGAGGCTATAAAATCTTTGTTGCACCTGTCTGTTGTTTATGTGTGTGTCTACATGTATGTTATATGTGTGTGATATTTTACCTCTGGCTGGTATGACTAAAATTAAGAGCTCTGTTTAATAGGCTTAAAGTAAGTGCTTACAAAAATGATTTCCAAATGCAACTAACCCAAGTGTCTTTCAAGTTAACATGATATGAAATAACCTTTGGTAGATGAAAGCTTATCTAAGTTTGTTGGTTTTCAGCATTGGCTATGATGCAGACATGGAGCCTTTATCCTACTTTTATTGGTCAAATAAGCTGATGTTATTTCTATTACAAAACTGGTTAACAAAAATAATAAATGACAGCTAATTTTATCTAATGTCTTATGAAGTCTTGTAGGCAATCTAAATAATTATTGGGAACAAGTAACTAAATAGATGTAAAAAAGATGAGTGTTGGGTGAACTTTTAACAATTATTATGTGTTATGGTGTATGTACTTAAAATAGCTTCCAAAATCTCTTTGGTAACATGAAACCTTCAAGTTTTGCTAGGTTAAATTAAATGATAAAAATTCATTGAGTATCTAGATCATTTCCAAATAAGATATTAGATATTGATTGCTAAATATAGGTTTATCTACTTTTGGCTTATTACAGAGAAACTAAAAGGTGTTTTGGGTCTATTGGTAAACATGTCTTGTGTTTTATTAAAAGATTGTATCATGAAGTAACTTATTTTTAAAAATTATAACAGGTATTTATACATTTGCCAAGCCATGAAATATTAATGTAAAAAAGAAGTTTATAATTGCTTACTTCTTAGTTTTTAGTTAAAAATTAAGGTTTCTAAGGGTTTCAAATTCTAATATGTGATTAAAGCTACTAGAAATGAATAAGGAAAATATGTTTGTGTTCAAGGAGAGTAAGATCAAAACAAATCTCCTGTATTGTTTTTACCAGGTCTCTAACCACAGGTGCTAAGGTTTTTCATACAGCTATTTAACTTCCTTCATTCGCCTGAAAATCTTTAACTGTCACCTTGGTTAAATGGATAACTAAACATCGTTTCATAGGGACCTACGATATTGTGTGGGTAAATGTTATCGATCTAAGTGTTTTAAAAATTATATAACATTCCTAGAATTCTCATCTGTCCTGGTTATCAATCATAATTCCAGTTATTATCTTAAAGTGTTGTACATCACAGAAATAACCAAGTTTCTTTGTCATTTGTCATTTTTAAGTCTTTTGTTGTTTACACAGTTATTGTTTTAGTCTGATGCTTTTACAAATGTTTTCATCTTCAGAGATTCATGGAAAGGACTCTGACATTTACTGACAAACTTTCTGACTATAAAACTGAACTGGGTAGGAAATTATAAAACTCTGAAGGAGAGAGTGGTGACTACATGAAGCTGCTAGCAAAAAGATGGAGATCAAGAGTTGATTACACAGGAATGAATGAACTGATAAGGATGATTATAATTTTTATGACTTTCATTTGAAATATTGCTGATTATTTTTAATGTTTTGTTTTTTCAGATTAAGGCAAATTTCTTCTCTTTTCTCCTGAGCTAGCTATGACGTACGGCAATTTGGTAAATTGTACCTTTGTAAGCAGACTTGAAATATTTATCTTTTTCTCTCTACCTAATCCCTCCAGAATTTGGAAACTCTTAGTAAGTGAATATTCTTATTTCATGGCAATATAATTATTTTTATAAGTTCAATAAGTATCTGTTCTCCTTGTGGCAGGACACAATTAGAAACATTGGTTATATTACCAAAGCTTTGACTGGAATATTATAGTTAAAAAAAAAATACAGACTCAGATATGACCAGACAGCTTTTGAGGAATGAAGATTGGACTTTATGGAATAAAGCCACTTGTAAATATTGGCCTGGTACCTTATGTTCCAAGCAACACTTACTGGATAAGTAAGGAACGTCACTTATCTGGCAGGTGCAAGGAAACTCAATATTTTGAGGAACCTTGAAAAGAGAGGAATTCACCCAAATCTGTAGGTATTGCAGGCGAAGTCTGATGACAAAATCCTTGGCTTGGCTTTCCTGGCCTCGAGAGGCCTTTCAAGTTCAATCTGAGATTCCTTATAAAAAGTTGCAGAAAGCAGATTTAAAAGAGCCTATATGATCAGTTACTATTGCTGTACTTACATAAATAATTGGGCCAAATGTATTGAAACTAGACTTATTTTGCAGACCAGTTAGTCTTAATTGGGCTATCTTTGATAAAAATGAGGGTGATTTTAGAGAGAAAAATTATTTCAGTGCAAACTACAGTATATATTTGTGGATATCAGATCCTAGTTTTGTTAATTGTCTTTGAGGCTTTTGTTTTATATCTATTGACTGGACTGGATCCTGAACTCTTCTAGTCTCCTGAAATATCTGGCTATAAATCTCCAAACTAACGTTTTTGATTTTTTCCATCATTTTCATTTGGAATCACTGAGAACTGAATCTGCCCTTTTTCCTGAAGCCTTGCAAACTGAAGCTGGTGGACTTGATACAGACTTACGAGAGACTACCTAATGACATCATCAGAGATATTTTAAGCTGCAAAAGATGCTTTGATGCTGACATCTAAAAATCTTCTTAACTGGCTGTCCTCTGAACTCAGAAACTGGTTTACAATTTGCTCCAACCATTAACCTTGTTTTTCTTTTGTTTCCAAAGAAATGCTTCTTATTAAAATACGTGATTGCATGCTTCCACAATATAGGGCTAACTTTGGGAGCCCACTTGCATCATCACCTTCTAAAATGAACTTAACTGATCTATTATCAAGACTAAGAAATGTGTTCAGTGAGATGGAACAATCTACCAACTCGGCTTCTGGACTATGAAACTTCAAGTTTCAAAAAGACTGTAAAACTTCTTAGTTTCAAAGGCGAGACTGTGGGAGATCAAAATAGGCCACCTCAAAATATGCCTCTTTACCTTGATTATTTTCTCTGAAGGACATTTGACCTTCCCCTCCCAAACTGCCTAAAGAATTTAACATAGAAGGCCTGTCCTAGGAAGGAGCCACTACCATATTTAGCTGTGGTATAATGTAAAATGGGTACAATAAGAAAGGCACCAATAAGCCCATCTTATCAAAATTCTGTCTCTCCAGCCACATTCTCTATAGGTGGCCCTGTAAAGAGCTGTCTGACAGACATTTGCATTTCCGTCTCCATGTGAATTGTCTTCTTCCCCTCTGAAACCCCAAACCACTACCCCAACATCCTCCTCTGTCTATCTGAATATGCTATTTAAGGTGAAAACCTCCACCATTTGTCAGGCAACTCCGTTTCCCTGGTTTCTCGCATGTATACATGTTACAAAGCTTTGTTTGATTTTCTCCTGCTATTCAGTCTCATGTCAATTTAATTTGTAGCCCAGCCAGAAAGGACCCAGAGTGGGTAGAGGACAGTCTTCCTCCCCTTCAAATTCTTCCCCAGTTTTCCAACATTCAAAGAACCAGTCTCTTCAGAGACACCCAGCATAAACCAACCACTTCCCCCTCCTCAGAGGTCTCAGTTTCAACTCAATGGAGTCCCTTCCCAATGCTTCTAAGTTGAAACAGTTCTAACAGTCCTAGCTGCTCTCTTTGGTTGCTCCCCTCATGATACATTAGTATTCTATTTTTGTCTTTTCAATTCTTAGTTAACAACTTTATATCTATGTAATAATTCTTTATATTCAATTCTCTCTGTAAAAATAACTGGCTTGGTTTCCCCCCTCTAACTGACCCTAACTGATAAATTGAGTGTTTCTAGGAAATGGATCCTCAAAGATGGGATTTGAGAATTGCTTTGGTACTGTTCTTGCATTTGAGTACAGGAAGAAGCTCCTTATCAGTGAGATGCTAGTGATCCATGGCATGCAGTAGCATCATGATTAATCAAATTGTGATGAAAAGCCTACTGAATCAAATGTTCTGGGGGACAAATGGCGGCTACATTTGACCATATGGCAGGAATAATGACCAAAAGGACTATTTCATCGAGTAGATTTATCTCAGAGCACTAGAGTGTTCACAAAGAAAATGACAAGTTCCAGTCTTTAAATTCTTAGCTCATGTCATGGCCACTGTCAGAGAACCAGAGAGCCTCTATGGAAGTCATAAAAAGACTCTTACTTCTTGTAATCAATGGGGCAGATGTCAGTGAAAATAAAAACCAAAATGTATTTGTTTCAGTTGCAGAATCACAGCATAAAATTCTAAGAAATCCACTAAAATATTTATTACAACTAATAAACAAATTCAACAAGGTTGTAGGTTACATCAATATAAAAAAATCAATTGTATACGGTAGCAATGAGCCAACTGAACACACAATTAAGAAAATAATTCCATTTACTACAGCATCAAAAAGAATAAATACTTAGGAATAAATTTAATGAAATAAATGCAAAACTTATATCCTGAAAACTATAAAACATGGTTGAAAGAAGTTAAAGAAGGTCTAAATACATGGAAAAACATCCCATGATCACGGATCAGAAGAGTTATTATTGTTAAGATAGCTCTACTGGGTTGAATAATGTAACACAAAATTCATGTCCCCCTGGAATCTGTGAATTGTAACCTTATTTGGAAATAGGGTCTTTGCAGATATAATCAAGTTAAGGCGACAGCATACTGGATCAGGATGTAACCTAAATATAATCCCTGGCTTCTTTATAAGAAGAGGGAAATTTGGACACAGACACATAGTGAGAATGCCATATGATGACAAAGGCAGAGACTGGAGTGATGCTGCTACAAGCCAAGGAACACCAAGGGTTACTGGCAATTGCCAGAAGCTAGGAAGAAGCAAGGAAGGATTTTTCCCTAGAGGCTTCAGAGGGATCATGATCTTGCAGACTTCTGATCTCCAAAACTGGAAGACAATAAATTTTTGTTGTTTTAAGCCATCTAGTTTGTGGTACTTTATTACAACAGCCCTAGGAAATTAATACAATGGCAATACTACCCAAATTGATCTACAGATTCAACACAATCTTTATCAAAACCCCAGCTAGGTTTTTTTTTTTCCCAGAAATTAACCAGCTGACTCATATGGAAATAAGAGACACAGAATAGCTAAAACAATCTTGAAAAAAGAGTGGAGTTGGAAGATTCATACTTCCCACACTTCCTGATTTCAAAACTTATATAAGGCTACAGTAATCAGGACAGTGTGGTACTAGTGTAAGAATAGACATATAAATCAACGGAATAGACTTAAGAGTCCCAAAATGAAACCTCACAGTTATGATCAGTTGCTTTCTGACAAGGGTGCCAAGGCAATTCAGTGAGGAAAGGACAGTCTTTTCAACAAATGGTGCCAGGACCACTGGACATCCATATGCAAAAGAATGAAGTTATACCCTTACCTAACACCATATACAAACACTAACTCAAAAATAGATCAAAGACCTAAAGTAAGAGTTAAAACTATAAAACTCTCAGAATAAAACATAGGGGAAATCTTCATGACCTTGGATTAGGCAATGGTTTCTTAGATATGACTCCAAAAGCCCAAGCAACAAAGGACAAAATAGGTAAACTGGACCATCATCAAAATTAAAAACTTTTGTGTTTCAAAGAAAACTATTAAGAAAGTAAAATGACAACCCACAGAATGGGAGAAAACTTTTGCAAATTTTATATCTGATTAGGGACTTGTTTCTACAATATATAAAGAACTGTTATAACAATAATAAAAATACAAATAATGCAGTTAAAAATGGGCAAAGGATCTGAATACACAGTTCTCCAAAGAAAATATACAAATGGTCAATAAGCACATGAAATGATGTTCAACATCATTGGCTAACAAATGCCCACCAACTGATGAATGGATAAATAAACATGGTATAGCCATACAATACAATATTATTCACCCATAAAAAGGAATACAGTACCACTACATGCTACAACTTGGATGAATCTTTAAAAAATTATGCTAAGTGAAAGAAGCCAGTCACAAAGAATCCACATATTGTGGATTTTGTTTCTATGAAATGTTCAAATTAGGCAAATACATCTATAGAGACAGAAAGTAGATTAGTGATTGCCTAGGTCTGGGGGTGTGGATGAATGGAGGAATTCAGAGGTGATGGCTAAGGAGTGCAGGGTTTCTTTTCGGGGTAATGAAAACCTTATAAAATTGATTGTGGTGATGGTTGAACAAATCTGTAAATATATTAAAAGCCATTTAAACAGTACACTTTAAATGAGTGTATTGTATGCTATGTGAATTATACCTCAAAAAAGTTTTTTAAAAAAAGAATGAAAGGATAAGTTAAGTTCACAGCCTCACCAAGTCTCTCATATGAAAATTAAGACACTGATTGTGAAGGACTGAGACTCTGAAAAATGGAATGAAGACTTCTTGTAGGACTCAGATGAAGGCAAGAATCTTGAACCTCTGAGTCATTCGCAAGCCCGTGGAAGCAGCCCATTTTCATGTCTGAGGAGATTGCTTGAAGACCCTGAAATAATCTGATCTTGGGCAGCTGCATTGTAAGAGGATGTCTATTCTATTCAAGATCTACCTCATCCACCCCTTGCCTTCCTAGCTGTAGTCCTGTAATAATGTAACGCTCCAAGGGTGTAAGGACAACGTCTGATAAAGGAGGCAATAGCTTATACATCAATAGAATTGCAAAATTTTATTAATTTATATCAGCATAAACCCAAAGAATGTGTATGGAAATAGACTCTAAAGGTGTTAGACTGAATGGGACAGCGTATAACATGGGATTAGACTGAAAATATTTATATGGGTGCACTTAAAATTAATTCCAGATTTAATATATTAATTGAGAAGCCGGTAGTGGCTTTAACAATTTACTTTGTTAATTGGCTAGAACTTGGACTCAATGTTGACCTACATTTAATGAGGTTGAGAGGCTAGAACTTCTTTGGCATAATGTATTGTAAAGGAAAGAATGCAATGGCTTAGGAAGATAGGAACATTAGAGTAGCTATAGTGTGTGTGTGACCTATATGCCTCTCATCTGCACTGTATTGCAAGATGACATTCTAGTCACTCAAGCATTGAGAAATACCTCAGTGAGTGGAGCATTAGCAATTTACAAAAATTCTATAGAGCTATCCACTGTTGGCTAGGTATCATGTTGGGAGACACCACCATTGTGTTTGGCTTTTTGATTTCACTGGGATGTTAGGATCCCAGGGTGGCAGAGGTCAAATGGCAGCCATTAACCATCAAAGACAAAGTAGGCACATTTACAGCAACATGCATCAGAGACCAAGTACTAATCAGAATGTGACCTGCAGGAATCTTTGGCAGTGGTTAATTAATCATAGTGTCCCTAGGAATGAAATGATGAGCAGCCTATCAAAATGTTACACGATTCATTTAACAAGAAAAACTCCAGGTCTGGTGGCCAGAAACCTGACTCAAGTCACAATCAACGGACACTTATGGCCATTCACCCAGTTTCCAGACCTAAGTCAGTTCACAGAACCAGAGCTCCTTGATTGAAAGGGAGACCAAGTAACCTTGAGGAAGGACCGTAAAGAACTCCACAACTATATACTTCAAATTGTACTCCAATCTTTTCTAAAAGGGAACCATGTTTACTTACTGTGCACTGTGGAAAAAAAAATATCCACACTGTATTAGCTTCCTAGGGCTGCCACAACAGATTGTTGCAAACTGTGTGCATAAAACAACAGAATTTTATTCTCTCGTAGTTCTGGAGAGCAGAAATCTGAAACTAAGATATCACCAGGGCTGTGCTCCCTCCAAAGGCTCTAGAGGAGAATCCTTTCCTGCTTCTTCCAGCTTCTGGTGGCTCCTGGTATTCCATGGCTTGTGGCAGCAAAATTCCAATCTCTGCCTCCATCTGCACATGGCCTTCTTCCCTGTGTCTGTGTGTGTATCTCTGTGTGACCTTTGCTCTTTTTATAAGTGACTCTAGTCATTGAATTTAGGGCCCACCCTAATCTAGTATGACCTTATCTTAACTCTTTATATCTGCAAAGACCCTATTTCCAAATAAAGTTACATTCTGAGGTTCTGGGAAAAACATGAATTTTGGGGGGACACTATTCAATCCACTACACAGACCTTTTAGGGTTCCTAGATATTGGCTCTAAGTTGACACTAATTCCTGGAGACCCAAACCCAACTGTAGTCCACCCATCGAAGTGGAGTTTATGGTTTATCATCTAAAATAAAACTTTTAAAAATACTTTTGAGAAATCTAGACTCATTGAGAATATATCTACAGACCCCTGGGACTTGTGAGAACCCCGCCATAGTTCGTTTCTGCAGAAACAACCAAGAGCTTCCTAGGATTTGAAGATTCCCATAAAAATGCTAGATTGACCCACCAATCTTGATTGATTGGTTATGCTAATAAATTTGTTTGTAATTACCAGTTAAAAACTTTAACTAAAAGGCCTTTCTTCTTACAGGATATGTTTAACATTTAAAAGATTGTATAAAATACTGTTCCTGCTTTCTGATAGCACTCCTGCCATCATCGCCTATGAGAAACCATAATTCTGATAACAAAAATAAGAAACAAAGGATCTCTGTGAAAATAAATAAAATCCAATTAAAAATTAACTCAAAATGGGAAAAGTAATTATTCTGAAATACATTCAGAGCATTCTGTTTTCTTTAACAAAAGCCTATGCTCAAGGGAAATTATTTCACTAGACTTGAAACCACCTTGAGTTTTACCAGAGCCTCAGGGACCTGGGGGAGAGGAAATACCCAACTCCAGTCCCGTGTAGCCTTTCTGACTCACCTAAGAGAGGGGGGTGGTAGCTGAGAAGCACTTGTGACGGTCACAGCCCAGAAGCACAGGCTCACTAAAAGACTGAGACCTCATCACAGAACTATAAAATGCTTCCCCTCCCTCCACACCTTACTACCACATCATATGTACAGCTCCTGTACCATAATAGGAGATTATCACGAAAAGAACTACAAGCCTCGGACCTTATTTAAGAAGTCTCTAGGAAAACCCAAAGATGACAGAGAAGAAAAAAAACAAGAACATCAGAGGAAATTTATCTTCTGACACAGCTACAATGAATAGTAAACACAGTCTAATTTCTAGCTAGATAAACACAAATCTCATATTAAAGGCATATTTACCTCAGCTCCTTTTACCTTGTACATCATATCCAGCTTTCAACAAATATCTACAGGGCATACTAAAATGCAAAAAAGACAGCTTGAAGAGACAGCAAGCATCAGAACCAGACTCATATGTGGCAAAAATTTTGGAATTATCAGACTGGGAATTTAAAATAACTACAATTAATATGCTAAGGGCTCTAATAGAAAAAGTGAACAACATGCAAGAACATATGGGATAATATAAGCAGAGAGATGGAAACTCTGAGAAAGAATCAAAAGGAAATGTTAGAAATCAAAATCATTGTAACAGAAATGAAGAATGCCTCTTATGGGCTCATCAGTAGACTGGATATGGCCAAAGGAAAGGATCAGTGAGCTTGAAGATATGTCAATACAAACTTCCCAAACTGAAAAGCAAAGAGAAAAAAGAGTGAAAGAAACAGAACAGAATATCCAAGAACTGTGGAACAATTAAAAAAAGGTATATCATATATGTAATGGGAATACCAAGAGGAGAAGAAAGAGAGAAAGAAACAGGAAAACTATTTGAAGTAATAATGGCTGAGAATTTTCCAAAATTAATGATAGACACCAAACCACAAATCCAGGAAGCTCAGAGAACAGTAAGCAGGTAAACACCAAAAAACCCCCCAAAAACCCAAAACCTAAACTTAGGCATATCATATTCAAACTGCAGAAAAATCAAAGAGAAAATCTTGAAAGAAGCCAGACGAAAAAAAATACCTTACCTACAGAGGGACCAAGATAAATTACATCAGACTCCTTTTAGAAACTATGCAAGCAAGCAAGAAAAAAACCCCACCAGCCTAGAATTCTGTACCTAGCAAAATTATCCTTGAAAAATGAAGGAGAAATAAAGACTTTTTCAGACAAAAAACTTGTGAAAATTTGTTGCCAGTAGATCTGCCTGGCAAGAAATGTTAAAAGAAGTTCTTCAGAGAGAAGGAAAATGATATAGGTAAGAAACTTGGATCTACATAAAGAGAAGAGCATTAGAGAAGGAATAAATGAAGGGGCTTCTTGAGTGCCTCTGCTGAGGTAGTAACACCAGGGGGTCGCCCAGCATGGATCCCCATCCATGCTGAATAATATGGACACGAAGCATGATGGATTACTAGCTTAAAAAAGAAAGAGTAGAAGATTTGCTTTCTTGACCCACAGTTGTAACGTCTACATTTAAAGATATAAAAGTGGATATAGCAAGTTTTCTGGATCATGGAAAGGAGGAATCTACTCTAGAGATTCTGGGCAAACTATAAAAAATAAAAATATGCAGCCGGCCTGGTGGCATAGTGGTTAAGTTCGTGCGCTTCGCTTTGGTGGCCCGGGGTTCACCAGTTAGGATCTCAGGCATGGACCTACACACCGCTCATCAAGCCATGCTGTGGCAGCATCCCACGTACAAAATTGAGGAAGACTGGCACAGACGTTAGTTCAGGGACAATCTCCTCCCCCCCCAAAAAAAAAGAAAGAGAAAAATATGATGAAAGCTATTTTCCCCTTACCTTTACAGACGTTAATAATGTACCTTATTGTGTTTAAGCAATAGAATATTTTTTTATGGTATTGTGATGCCAGTTAAATTGTGACATCATTTTGAGATCAATAATTCAAAGTTTAAAGAAAGAGAGATTGAACATTTTAAGCGTAGACATTATGAGCTCTTTAAAAGCCAAAAATTATTACCGGTTTACAAATTAGAAATGGAAAGGCCACTGAAGCATCCTATAGATTTTAATTTCTAATAAGATACATATCAATTGCTATAATCCACATAAACAAAAAGCCTTTTGGGTTCCCCCCACCCCCCATGCCCCCGCCTCTTTTTATTTTTAAAGAGTAAAGCGTTCTTGAAAGCAAAAGTGAGAAAACCACTATGAATTATTCCTAGCCCTGATAGGTCCATTTCTTGCTATGACCTTGTAAGGAGTCATTGTTACAGAATTCCAAGGCCCTAAGTCTTGGGCTGGGCCTAGGTTTTTGGTTCTTTCAGCCCAGAAAGCTGGTTTTTGGTAACTTGAGGGACTTTTTGATCACAGTTATATTTTCTTCCTTTTTGGCTGTTTGTCTTTTTTATTTCTTTTTTCTTTTTTTCTCATTTTTTTCTTTTTTCCTATTCATTTATTTGTTCTCATTTTTCTTTATTTTAATTTTTCTCTTTTTTCTTTTTTATTTTTCTCATTTTTCTTTTTTTTTCTTTTTCTCATTTTCTTTATTGTTTTGTCTTTTTATCATTTTTTCTTTTTGTTCTTTTTATTTTTCCCCTTTTTTCTTTATTCTTCATTTTCTTTGTTATTTTTCTCATTTTCCTTTTTAACTTTGTTAGTATTGTTGGCAATAAGTCCACCATACTTCAGGACCTCTTGGCCATCTCTGCTGAGGAGCAGACCCATATTGGCAACTACCAGCTCCACCTACTAGACCATCTACTAGACCATTGGCTAAGGTAGCTGCTGAGGTGAAGTTGGCCCAGCATATCCTGATTGGGAAGACGCGCCCATGAAGGTCATTAACAAGAGTCAGCAGAGCTCTTCCAGCTTCCATATAGCATTCTGTGAAGTCTAGAGCATGAGGCTTCAAATCACCCCAACATCATGAAATTATCTGAGGTGACTGAGACCCAGGAAACTCTCTACCTGGTCATGGAGTACACTAGTGGAAGAGAGGTGTTTGATTACCTACTGGACCACAGCCACACGAAAGAGAAAGAGGTCTGAGGCAGATTCCGCCAGAGAGTATTCACTGTGCAGTACTGCCACCAGAAGGGCATCGTCCACAGGGACCTGAAGGCACAACCTGCTTTTGGATGCTGACCTGAACATCAAGATTGTAGACTAGCTTCAACAATGAGTTAACCTTTGCCAACAAGCTAGATATCTTCTGTGGCAATCCCCCTTATGCCACCCAGAACTCTTCTGGGGCCAAAAGTACAATGGCCCCACAGGGATGTGGGCTGTCTGGAGTCATCTGTTATGTGATGGTCACCAGGTCCTTGCCTTTTAATAGACAGACTTTCAGGGAGCTGTGGGAATGGGTACTGAGCAGAATATACCATTATCTCCTTTACATGTCGGTGGAATGTGAAAACCTGCTCAAGAAATTCCTGATCCTCAACCCCAGTGAGAGACACTTTAGAGGAAACCATGAAGGACCTATGAATGAACATAGGCCAGCAGGAGCCTTATGTTGAGATGACTATAAGGACTCGTGACAGATTGAGTTGATGGTGTCCAAGGGCTACAAACAGGAAGAGATCCAGGACTTGTTCATCGGCTAGAAGTATGACAAAGCAATAGCCATTTATCTGCTCCTGGGTTGCAAGACACCCAAGTTGAAGGGCTGGACCAGGGGCTTCACTGTGAAGTGTTGGACTTCAGCTGATCCCACCAACAGCTACAGTCCATCCGCATCCTGCAAGCTACAGCCTAGGGTCTCTGCTAGCCCAAAGTAGCAGAGTTTCAGCGAGCATGCCATTCCCATCTTTAATTTCTACTCTAACAGAGAAAATCAGCAGCCTGGGAAGGACCAGGAGTCAGGGAGAGAGGCCAACAGCATGGTGGAACAGTGCTTGCCAGTTCTTTACCCAGCCTGGAGATGAAGACCATCTCCCTGGACAGCACCTCAGTGTCGCCCTGAGGACACCCCCTCCACCCACATACCAGCAACAAATGGCGGAGCCCCAGATGGAGCCAACTGTCCCCAGGATGTGTCCTCCAAAGGAAACTCTCTCCACGTTGGGCAGCTCAGTCAGGTGTGGTGACCACAATCTGCCCGAAGGCGTGACCCAAGCCTCTCCCTCTGGCAACAGCCAAGGTGTGCAGGGAGCCACTGGGAGGTTCTCCACCTTCATACTCAGACACCTGTGTTTCAAGTGGTCAGAAAGATCAGCATGAAGCTCAAAATAGAGGGGGGCCGATAAACATCCTGTGGTGGACAGCCAAGGCAAGAAAGAATGTGGGGAGGTCAAGCCTCACCCCTGCACTTTACGTGGAGCATGAAGATCCTGAGTTCCAAGGAGCCCTCCTGCCTGACCTGGGCGAAACTTCAGAGACTGGACTGTTGTGCTGGGGCACTTCTCCCCTCCTCTGTTCTTCTCCCTCTTTCCTTCTATCTTTGTAGGGGAGGGGAATAGTTCTGTAGAAATAAACAAACACAATCAACAAAATTTAGTAGGGAAGAATTTAGCATCTCATTTTCTGAGTTGCTTTAAATGCTGGATTGTGGGAGGTGACTATTGATTCGAATGGTTCTCATTTATGTTTGTCTTAGAGAACACAGGGTTGTCACTTCCTTGAGCAGGCTTGACAACAATGCTATTAATACCAACAAATAACAATAGCATTTACTAGTGGCCAAAGACTTTCTGTACCATTTCAATTCCTTTTAGGAATTTACACAAAGGCCCATTTAACAGACTGGGAAATGGATGTTGAGTGGGGTTAAGTAGTTTGTAGAGAGTCACGGAGCTGGTGAGTGGCAGAGCTTATGTCAGGAGCTTGTGCTCTCAACCCCAGCTTATGGCCTCCCGTGGCTCAGGTCTGCAGCCTCTGGAGTCTTGGTCTTGGCATCCTTTAGAGGTTGGTGACAGTGTGTCTCATAAATGGATAATTCAGTCGTATGAGAGATGAGACATCCAACGACTTTGTGTAGCACTCTTCAGAGCTTCTTGTGAATTAATTTGTCTGCAGTCCCCTAAGTCCTTCTCTGCATAAGTAGGACACAGTCCTGACTACAAATTCTGCCTCAAAAATGTGAAAGAAAAATGAAGCTGTCCAGAGGGCTGGGAACGCTAAAGGTGTAGGGAACACTACTTAGCCTGGGGGAAGGTGCCTTGCAGGCCCTTGGGCACAGAACTGGGCCCTCTAGTGTTACAGCTTTAGGAGGGGCCTGATCCAGATCTAAAGAGGAGGTGCTGACTAGCAGGGCGGCCTCCCTGCTCCTCTCCTGCCTCATGTCAAAATCTTACAAGCTAGAGAGCAAATGCAGAGTGACGTCTTCAGGATGAACTTCTCTTGTACACTTAAAATTCACTTATAAAGCTGAAGAGTCCTTTCCCTATCCCAATCCTTTTCTATTAATGTACACATTAATTTACCCAAGTAATTAATATTTTGACTCTTGAAGAGATATTAGGAGCTGGATGTGTATATAATAAGTATTTGTCAAACAAATGTATTTAGTGGGCAACTACTATATGCTTGCATGGTGCTGGAGCTAGAAAGATGAGAGAAATATAATACTTGTCCTCAAGGAGCAAACATACTAGTTGGAGATTCATTCACAAGTATCTGTTCAGCACCTTGAAGTGCCCAGCACCAAGCAACTGATAAAGAAGTACCTCTTTGTTTTTATTTGTTGAATGGTGGCAATATGAACAGAGGAGGGCACTTAATCCAGCCCAGGAGGAGGGGGTTAGGTTGGTGGAAAGTGGCGAGAGGATCAGGCTTCCTACAAGAAGTGATGATTGATGGTCTTACAGAATGGGTGGGAGACAGCTGGCTGAGGAAGGAAGAGGACATGGCAGGGCAGATCTTCAGAGACCTGGAGACCCAGAGAACGACAGCAGACTGTACATTTCAGCAGTGAGCATGGGGCTGTGTGTGTGGCAAAAACAGCACTCCTTTCACTGGGAAAGCACAGCAGAGAAAATCAGTTCCAGGCTGTTGGGGACCAACCGAGGCAGAAAGCTTGCTTCACCCACTTGACTGATTGCCTAACATAGGCCCTAAGGAAAATTTCAGATGCACAAGCTCAATGTTTTCAGAAGACATTCTGTAGAACACAAGAGGCTTAGAAGTATTTATAATAAATGCTCCTTGATAATAGATCCTCAGATCAAATTAGTTCAGAAATGCACATGTCTATTGTAGCTCTTAAGGAGGGGCAAGTTTGCAGTTTTCCAGGTTTGGGCAGCTTTTCACCTGAGCATCTTGAGAGACTTGTGCTCAGAGTACACACTGAGAATGACATGTTAGCACTTGAGTGGCATGGATGCTACCTGGCAGGTCTCATAGGTCTAATTCTCCCTGAAGACACTCTGCTCTCCTGAGAGATCAACACAGCTACAGGCAGGCCAAGGGAGGTTGCAGATGCTTTATGACGGGAAGGCGAAAAACAGAGAGTGAATGAAAATGTCCAGTTGATTGACCTTCAACAGGGACAGTATCGGGGAAAGGGAGAGGGTGGGGACATTGTGGGTGAGTTGCACTGTCCTGTGCATGCAGGTCTGAACATAGGAAAGACCTGAGGTCTCCCATGATGAGGCCTTTGGGACCTATGAAGTGCGTATCTGAGGCTGGGTCATCAGCCATTGGATTTTGAGCACAAACTTTGTTCTTTATTCCCCTCTTTGTACTATTGAATTGCTACGTTTTCTTTACTTCCGACATGGCATTGTTAGAGTATTAATATACACATAAGTACATAAACATTTTTATCATGAAAAAAATTGAGACCAGTTTTGGGGCATGAGCATTCCGATCTTAGCAGAAACTCAGAAAGACAAAAGCCTGACAGATGTTTCCAACCCTAGGAGCTACATTATTCACAAACTTCCCACCTGCCAGTCTCTTGTGTGGTCATGTCCCCATGCAGGGGAATTGGAATCTGCAAGTCCACGCCCCTTTATCCCACCATCCTAACAAACACATCCATTGCCTCGTTCCACAAGGGTTCCCAAGTGTGACTCACAGTGGAGAGCTCTGCTCTCACACTGGAAGCTCCCTTAGATGTTAGGACACTCAGGCTGCTTGATGGTCACATAGTCTTGAAGGGCGGGCCCCGAGAAGGAAGGTTGGGTTACTCCCAGGCAATGATGTGGCACAGGCTCCCTTACACACACTGCACTCCATTTTAGTGGGACAACTTCCTCCTCAAGCCATTTGTGTGACCCTCATGAAACTGCCATCCTACAAGCACTGTGTTTACAGAAGGTTGTAGTTTCTTCTGAAAAAGGAACTGGCTCTTCAGTGATCGAGTTTTTCTAATGAGTGCCTGGAAACTCTTTTTTTGTTGTAATAACTGAAATATGAAAACATAAACATAAATTGAAGAAATTATACTAAAATTCATTGTCCCTTCTTTTTACTCCTCACCTCTCATCACACTAATTCTCAGCCAAAAAACAGAGACCCAGAGAAGTGGTGGGAAGTCCTTGGTTACTCAGATATCTATCTCATGGGCTCAGCTTCCCCTGGGGGGCTTGGGAGCTTCCCATCAATGTGTACTCCAAGCAGGCCCTAGAGGAGCCACTTCTGTGTATTCGGAGACTCCATGAGCACTGCGTATAAACTGGAATGCAGAAGACTTGAGGGGTAGGTGATATGGAGGTTGGTTGGATGTTTACACCGGCAGAGCTGTATCACTTAACTGCTACGTAGGGAGAGAGGGGGCTGAAGAAACAGTAAATGGGGAGTTCAGATACCAGCAACCCTTGACCCTCAAATGGTGTACAGCCCTGGCTTCTTCGTCTGTGTTCGCATCCCAGCGGGACTGAGTGGAGGGAGCTGAGCTCAAGGGTCAGGACTGAACTCAGCCCTGGAGACTTGGAGGAGAAGTGGGCAGGACTGTCCCCTCTGGCCCCACCTCCCACTCCCTTTAAACAGGAGGGTTGTTTCCGTTCTCTTGCCCTTGAGAAATTCATCTTCCAAAATATAAATTCATTTGAGCCCAAATATTTCATATTAAAAACTCTTAAAAGTTGGAGAAATTAATGTAAGTTCTAGGAACATTAGCAGTGTGCCTTTGGAAATAATCTTTGAGCAATGTATGCAGCGTGTACAGATGGGATGTGATTTTGCCAAAATCCAGGCGACATGAACTTCAGAATTTCCACAGGAAATAGAAAAGGAGCTATTAACTCACATATTTCACATTAAAATGTATTGAGGATTTAAACGAGGCTACTGGAAATTTGAGAATCCAGTTTTACTGTTTTTTGTTTTTGGTGAGGAAGATTAGCCCTGAGCTAACATCTGTTACCAATCCTCCTCTTTTTGCTGAGGGAGATTAGCTCTGGGCTAAAATCCGTGCCCGTCTTCCTCTACTTTATATGGGACCCGCCACAGCATGGCTTGACAAGCAATGCGTCTGTCCACACCCAGGATCTGAACCTGCGAACCCTGGGCGACGGAAGCGAAGCGGAGTGCAGGAACTTTAACCACTACCACCCCACCCGGCCAGCTCCCCAGTTTTACTATTTTTTAAATGTTCATATGAAATAATAGGCATACCTATCAAATAACCCTGGAAATTCTGAAAAATTAATTTTTAAATTAAAAGCAAAATCTACCTATTTCCTAAAGAGCACACATTTTACAAACTCATCATTCACACTTGACATAAGATATTCAGAAATAGAAAACATAGATGTGAAATTACAGAAATATGTGAAATTGCAATATATTTAGAAATGGATGACACATTATGGGATCCTATTCACGTTTGTCTCAAAGGTATTTGAATTTAGAAATCATCTCAAGAAGTGTGAAATAATACAAATTAAATGTAAAGAAGGAGAAGGGAATTTATATCTACACAAGCAGAAAACTTTGCTATTTAAGCAATGCCTCAGGCCTTCCCCCTTAGAGCCCGGGCCCTGGCCCGCGAAGTCCCGGCACTGAGCCCAGGGCTGCGTCTCCGCCTCTCCGGTGGGGGGTAATAGAAATGGAAATTATGGTCCGACGGGAGCTTGCGGGAAATGGCACAGAACACAGTCTGGTGGTTCTCATAACGTTGTCTATCGCCAGCACAAACGACTCCGTCCTCGCTTAGGCAAACAACCCGTTCTAATGACCGGAGAAGCAGCCGCCGGGACCCCACCACCGCCCACCGCACCCCCCAGGCGGGGCCCCGACGGCGGAGCTGCGGGTCCGCACAAGCGTCCGGACTTTGACTTAACTTGTTTCAACTTGTTAAGAAAACATCTCAGCATTCAAGGTTATCGCCCCTCACAACTCTAGGCTTTTACCTCGAAACGTCTGAAACGTTTACCCTGAGCAGGGTGGACGCCGCGCCGCCTCGCTGGACCCGAGCCGCGCAGACAGACGCGGCCGCGGAGACACGCGCTCTGCGCGGGGGAAGGAGGGCCGAGCCGCAGACCGCGGGGCGGGGCGCGCTCAGGCCCCCCACACCGGGCCCGCCCCAGAGGCCCCGCCCCCAGCCGGCCGAGGCCCCACCCCAGCTCCGGGTTTCGCAGTTGTGGGAGGAGCTCGTCGCTCTCCGGGGAGTTTCCTCTTTCTAGTTCAAACCGGCGCTTGGCCACTCCGTTATCGCCACACCCGGGGCCGGGGGCTCCTTGTGGACGTTGCAGTCACCGCCCAGCCCGCCCGCGGGTCACTGGGCGCCCCCTGAGACGCTCCATGTGCGTCGCTTTGTTGCCGGGTCCCATATCCGCGTCGTTTTCTAGGTCAAATCGCTCCGAGGCGGTTCCACCCCCTCCTTGCTGTCTTCTGGCCACGTGGACGGCCCCTGCCGCCTCGTTCATCGTCTCTTCACCCCGCGCCTGTAGAGCCTCCGCTCGGAGGTGGCTCCTCGCCCTGCGCCCCTGGCCTCGCCCCTGGAGAGCAGCCCCTGGCGCTGTGCCCGCCCGTGGCCTTGGGTGTCTGCGACCCCACTCATCTCTTAACTACCCAATTCTGGTCCCCTGGGGCCGGCCCTGCCGCTCCCCAGGCCTCCCCTTAGCAGTGACCTTCAGGGAGGCCCGTGAGTCCCGTGCTGGAGAAGATAACGGGCCCTTGTCCTCTGACACCTCGTCTCCTGTCCCAAGGTTCATCCCAGTGCCTTCGCCTGGCGCTGACCGACGCACATGGTCCTAGGACACCTGGGTAGGGCAGAGCCACGACTTTTAAACTAAGCATATGACAAAGGTAACTCTCTAACAAGGAGAATGCCCTTGGCTCTGGGAAGAGAGCTTGGAGAAGAAAGTGGAATGCAGTTGGAGGTTAAGACTCTGGGAATGGCAGGAACAGGAGAGAGGAGAAGCTCTGCCCATCCTCTGCCAGGGAGCTGGTGCCCACCAGGTACTGGCAGAGATGTTGGGTCTGTGACTTGAAGGGGAGGATCAGTGCAGCCCACATACCTACAGCTGCCGGGTAATCTGTGGGTTCCACTAGGATGGGAGAGTGTTCTGAAGAAAGGTGTAGAAATACTCACCTCGTAGTCTCCATGTAGGAGTTTCCTGTCTCCGAATCCCTCCTGCCCCAGTGGACAGCATACGACCACTGTCTTCCCCACATGTTGAATTCCTCCGTGTTTCAGAGGCTATGGCCCAGGAAGGGAGTATGTTGGGTTTTAGACTGATCTTACCTGAGAAAAGACAGAGAAGTCAAAAATGGCATTTTCCCAGTTAAAAGTCGTATTCTCGGTTTATTGTTCTGTTTTTAGAACTTGCTAATTTTCTCCAACCCTGAATTTTCCTGCCTAACATGTTAGCTCGCATCCACCCCGGCCTTCCCTCTGTCCCCGCCCATCTCCACCAGATTCCATCTCACCATCCCCAGGGAAGAGGTTCCATTTGGGAGATCTATACAGAATCTGAGTATCTATATTAAAGCCTTGAGGATTGTTTTAGTTTGTGTAGATTCGGTTAGAGCTCTAAGGAAATAAATCTGTAAATTGGGAAACATTAAAGATTGTAGTATTAATAATTTTAGTCTCTCATTTGGAACACCTTGTAGACTGGAGATGGGATACTTGGAATATTAGACTCAGGATAAAGAACAAAGTCTGTTGATATAATCTGTCTCTTCCTGTAAATATCTTGGATCACCAAGCATAAAAGAAAATGAGTTTCCCTATTGCCATCCTAATCTTGAGCCATTGCTGTGTTCATTAAATCCATCCTTCCCATGAGGTAGTTTCCTGTAGCATCATACTGCAATCTATATAGGTACATTTCATTAGGATCTCTAAAGCTATATTCATAATCAATATTAGCTTACAGAATAGATCTTTACACATAAGTGGAAAAATGTCACAACCAAAATTATAATATAAAATACCCCTAATCTAAAATAAAATGATAAGGTATAAAAATAAATTTAAACATAGATGTGGATCATTTGAAGAACACAGCTAACTAGAGGTGTTAGTATAGACAGTATGGTGGTTAAATGCCCTGCCTGGGCCGGCCCCGTGGCTTAGCAGTTAAGTGCGCGCGCTCGGCTGTTGGCGGCCTGGGTTCGGACCCCAGGCGTGCAGCGATGCACCACTTCTCCGGCCATGCTGAGGCCGCATCCCACATATAGCAGCTAGAAGGATGTGCAGCTATGACATACAACTATCTACTGGGGCTTTGGGGGAAAAAAAATAAATAAATACAGTTAAAAAAAAAGAAAATTAAATGCCCTGCCTTTGTCACCAGCCCAGCCAGGCCCCATTCCCATTCTGCTCCTAACCAGGGTGTGGATTTAGACAACTCACTTGACCTCTGTGCCTAAAATGTTTTCTCTTTACAATGACAATAAATATCAGTGCTTGACTCAGATTTGTGAAGAGTGAAGAAATCTGCCTTCATAGCTCTGATTTATACATTGTAAGGCCTCCTTAAAGATTAGGCATTCAAATTCTTCGAAGACTCTAAAAGAAAAAAAATCCTTAAATAAATATTTCTAGTGGGATACAGTGGTAATTGGAGAATATTGAATATCAGTTTACATGATAAATGTGGCCCATTGTGTTTCTATGAAGGCTTCTCTGACTCTGAATCCGATTATCGAGTCTCTGGGAACTAACAGAAGTAGCCTCTAGGGATTTGACAGTAGGAATGAACTTCTTATTTCAGACCATAGTTAGAATCCTTGGGAATTTCTTCCTTCTTTTCCATTATGTATTTATTTATTTCACTGGTACAAATTAAGGTCCACTGATTTGATTGTCAAGCACCTGGCTTTAGCCAACTCCTGTCGCTCCTCTCTAAGGGAGTCTCACAGGCATGACAACTTTGGGATTGAAATATTTCCTCAGTGATTTTTGGATGCAAACTTGCTTTCTGTGTTCACAGAGTGGGCAGAGGCTATGTCTATTTGCACCTTCTGCCTCTTAAGTACATTTTAGGCCATCACAATCAGCCCTAGGAACTCCAGGTGGACAGAGCTTAAATAGAAGCTCCCAACTACATTGGACACTTGATTCTCCTGTGCTGGATCCTGTCTGTACATGCTGGTAAACAGCCTTCCTTCTATGTATGTGACTGGCAGGTGAAACAACAAAAACATGGTAAAGAAAAAGAATTAGGGGCCCCACATGGAGGCTGGGAGGAGCAGCTAGGGGTAGCTGAGCCCTAGGACGTAAATATTCAGGCCCCAAATATCTAGAAAAAGAATATAGCCTGATTGAAGAGAGAGAGAGAGACAGAGAGAGAGAGAGAGGGAAGCCTAGGAAGCCAAAATCAGGAGAGCATTGAGCAGAAGATGTGGGATTGGGAACTGCCCGCCCTAGAGGAGAATGCCAACCTGCCCTGCATAGGGGATTAGCAGAAACTCTTGTGAACAAGATGACCCAGTTTCTGCCACCAAAGGGACAGTTTCTTCCAAGAGATAAATTCAGAGAGAGGGTGAGGCATATATGCAGTGGCTTCATCCTAGAAGGGAAAAAAAGAACCAGAGAGTCTCTTGTAAAACTCCAAGTCAGTGTCATCCTCTGACAGCATACAAACCTGCCAAAAACAGAGCTGTCTTCACTCACAATAGAGACTGGGAAACTGCGAAGAGCATGGCAGTTGCTGGCCTAATCTTAGAGAAGAAACAGGCTAGGGCATGGACTGCCCACCTGAGGGGAGTCAGGTCAAGCAGGAGCTCCAGGCCCAGAGGACCCAGAGATGAACATTCTTGAGACTACAGGACTCCCTGCTACTTGAGCAAAGGCAATGATGAGTGCCATAGCCTGCAGCTGACAAGCCACCTCTGAGGGACAGAGATGTCTGATCATAGACAGGAGGGTCAGAGAAAGAGGCGGACACCCCAGGAAAAGTGCAAAATTCAAGGATCCCAAACTTGAATTTTGAGGCGTCTCCCTTCCATTGCCCCCAAGGCCCCTGTCACCCCAGTGAAAACCTGGTGCCAAGGACACTGGTGCTCTGACCTTCCTCAGCCCTGTCCCTGGTTCTGCCTTTGGATGTGTGCCTCTTGACTTTAGCCAGAAAGTCCTTCCTTCCTTCCTTCCTTCAGGGAACGTGTCTTAAAAAGAAAGAGTTTCCGTCTATGCAGAGGACATCTATTAGTTCTCATTCTAGCATATCCTCTGAAGAAGATGATCTCTGTTTCTCATAACCAAGGATGCTTATTCTTTGAAAATATGTTTTTTCTTTTAAAGGAGTGTGGTGTCGTCTTCTTGTACTGGTTTGGGGTATAGGTTAAGAGTATCCTACCTTGGGGTGTCCAGTAATGTGTCCCCACACCGTTGGTCCCTCCCTGGACTGTGCACAGACTCTTACCACTTGTGGTTCCTGGGGATGAGGAAGAGCCCCCCAGAGAGTCCTGCACCAGGCAAGTCATCAACTGATGAAGTTACTGAAACAACATGTGGCTGTCCCCAAGGTTCCCAAACAGAGAAAGGGGATCAGTGGCAGGTGATAAAGCCTTACTGTCAGCAGTAACATCTCAGCTCACCAGGGAATTCAGTGTGGGCCCTGAGAACTGGGTACAATGAGTGTCGAGTCAGAAGAAATCTCATCCATCAGACAACAGCCAAAGCTGCTCCTGCTCCAGTGTTAAATGTCCTCCTGTGGGGAGACAAAGGCTCAGCTACATATTTATGGGCACGGTCGCCAGTAAATCACCCCCAAACCACGTCTCCTCTTTCATCACTGTTTCCTTTATTGTACAGTAAATTTCCATATATGCCGTATTCTGTTTTTGAATTTTGTATTCCATTGGTCTCTCAGTCTACTCACAAATCAACACTACACAATTTTAATTTCTGAGTCTTTATAATATATTGTAGAGGAATTCACTCTCTTTTTCTTTTCATACTTTTCATGGATAGTTTTGTTTATTCTTCTTTCCAATAAAATTTCTATCTCCAGAACACAATCAGGCGGTATCTCTATTGAGGCCAATCTCAATTTATAAATTGATTAAAGGATCATTGACCTCTTGATAACAGCATGAAGTGTCATTATTTTTCATTTGTACAAATCTATTTTCGTGTTTTTTAGAAATATTTTACACCAATTCCTTACTGATTGAATTTTTAATTATAATTTTCCGTAGAATTCTGCCGAAATCTTTTTTGCATCTATGAACATGATCACATGACATGAATTCTGTTAATGTGATTTATAGTATTAATGGATTTTCTAATGCTAAATCACGCTTGCATTCCTGACATAAAGGGCATTTGATTATGATATAATATTTTAGTGTGTTGACTCAATGGTTTCTAATATTTAATATTTTTACATTTATATTAATATGTCGTGTTTGTCTGTAATATTGTATATGGCTCAATCTAGGCAAAATTCTTGTATCATCCTTACATACCCTTCCTAAAAACCGTTGGGAAGATTGACTACTTTCACATTCTTGAAGCGTTTAAGTAGCATTGATTTATCAATTAGTTCATTAGCAGAATTTCCCTCTTGAGTTATATAAACGGTACTTTTTTGCATGTGAGAGAACTCTTTGATAAATGTCTGTTTCTTTTGTGGATATTGTTCAGTTTAGAATCTCTATCTCTATTGGGGCAAATGTTGATAAAATATACCTTCCTAGAAGATATGTCACCTACATTTGCACATTAATTTGCAGTGAATTGCACAAATTTGTCTCTATTTTTCATATTAATATTTGACTTCAAGTTCTTCCTTGCGCTCTGACTTGTTGACAAATCTTTCTCAAGCTCTTTGTGTGATTCCATTTCTCTTCTTAATGAAATAATAGTTTGGCTCAGGAATTTGGGAATTAACAGAAAATTAGATTTTCAGCAGAAGAACATCTCAGGGAGGCACAGAATCCAGTGACACACACATGCTTTGCTGTCAGTCCCTCATGTCTCAGACCTCAGCATTCCCTGCTCCCTCCCTGTGAGCACCTGTCTGCATCCTGGGATCATAGGAAGAAGAGGCTCTCCCAAACACTCAGCGTCTCTGGAGATGCTCCCCAGGAAGTTGTGATTGTTTCTGGTAGTTGGTAACTGGGACAAAGTGGTTCAAAAATATTCTCATTCCACAAGTGTGTACAGTCATTGCTGCTACAAGTGAACTGACACAGGCAGTTCTGGGGGGAGGTGGGGTCACAGGATCACAAACCTGTATCCTAGGTCTGGCTTCCTCCCTCTCACACACTCAAAGGCTATCATGACCATCACCCTGAGCCCACAGTCACGACAGCAGGAAGGCACCTGGTGAGATTTTATATTTTGGTCTGAGAGGCAGAGTCTCTAAGGGAAGGAATTGTATCAGGAGACAAGTAAGTACTCTTGTCTAGAAAAGGGATTCTTCTGGGGTAGAAACTGATCCAGTTCCAGTGCCACCCAGGAAGGAGAAAATAATTAGAGTCATGGACTGAACTTGTGGGGAGGATATTGAGGTCCAAAACCACAAACCACTCCCTAACTGCACGTGATTTAATTTAATGTCCTCTTCATTGATTGTAGTTGTTTGTTTCTTATCTATGCAGCAATGAAATCTGTTTTTTAAAATTTCTGTAGTATACTTTGGAAATTAATATGCTAGCCATTCCACCTTCCCTATGAAAATCAGGGACAACATTTCCAGGATTACTAGAGGTATTTCTAAAGTATCCCCACACCTGTGATAATGTATAAGAAGTAACTAATTGAATGATATCATTCTATTCAAAAACAGTAAATATATTTTTTTCACTGACTCTGGGCATATTACATAATTAACGGAGGCAGTGATTGTGTGGTGACAGAAAACATCTGGTGTGTTGATTATGGGGAGACCGTTTTCTCTCTTAAAGGCAGGGAAGGTGCATTCAAGAAAAGGTGACTCCATGACCTGAGGCTTTCATATTAGAAAAAAAGTCATGGGCTTCAACAGTTTCAGAATTAAATTATTTTGTGATATTTTCTTTGGTTTCAAAAAATGCTATTCCTAGGCTCAATACTTATCTTAGCACAAATTTATTCAGTGATAGGTCTCCATACCTCCAAGTTTCACTTTTGCATAATGGACTTGTGTTTTAATATCTTTAACAATTCTGACATTGAAATAATTTCATTTGATATTTCCATATTAATAAACAAATAATAATTTGCTCTATAATTAATGGTAATTAGTATCTCCTCTGCAATGGTAAAAAGTCTCTCCTATTAATGTTTCACGTCCCCTTGCTTAGCACACAGTCATTCCATTGTGTGATCCTTGGTTAAAATGGAAAGAAATCTCCTCTTTTAATTTCAACATGGGATCATTCATGCATTCAATAAATTTCATTTGATCTTTATAATTATTCTTTTAGAATTATACTAAAACAGGACATCTATATTCTACTTGGATCTCTGAATCATTATAGGTGATATTTGCCTATAAAATATGTAATCTGGCTTAAATGAAAAACTGCCACAATCATAACTTTTCTAAAAAAAGTATAACTATTCTTTTAAAAAATGACAAGATATACAAAAAAACCTAAGAACACCTGTGGAGTATTAGAAAAACATAACTGTGTCCAAGGTTGGGACAGCATAATGGTTAAGCACGTCAATTTTTGATTCTGCCTCTTACAAGGAGGTGACCTAAAAATACCAGTTAGACTTCCTGGGCCTCAGGTCTCCTCATCTGTAAAATGGGAATAGTAAAGCACTTACTTCATAGAATTGTTGTAAAAGCTATATGTAAAACATTAATAAGAGTACTCATAATGGGGATATATGTGTTTTCTTTTTATAACAAACTCTTAGAGAAAGGAAAATGGGTTTTAATAAGAAATGTGGGGGGGGGGCCAGCCCCATGGCTTAGTGGTTAAGTGCGCGTGCTCCACTACTGGTGGCCCGGGTTTGGATCCCGGGTGCTCACCGACACACCGCTTGTCAGGCCATGCTGAGGCGGCGTCCCACATATAGCCACTAGAAGGATGTGCAACTATGACATACAACTATCTACTGGGGCTTTGGGGAGAAAAAGGGGGAAAAAAAAAAGGAGGAGGATTGGCAATAGATGTTAGCTCAGGGCTGGTCTTCCTCAGCAAAAAAAGAGGAGGATTGGCATGGATGTTATCTCAGGGCTGATCTTCCTCACAAAAAAAAAAAAAAGAAATGTGTTGGTTGGAAACAATGGTAAGTGGACACTAGTGGATTTGAGTTGCCATGATAAAACAGACCTCACATTTCCATTTATGATCCTCTAACTCTGAATGGGAATATCAGTCAGTAGAAAATGATGAATGGCCTCTAGGGATTTAGTGATAGAAATGATCTTACCTCAGACCATAGTTGGACTCCTGGAGAATTTCTTTCTTCTTTACCATCATTGCTTCCTTTGTTTCACTGATGCACATTAAGGACCATAGGTTTGATTTTCAAGTGCCTGACTGTAGCCAACTCCTCAGTCATCCTCTCTAAAGGAGTCCCACAATGGCCACTTTGGGATTGACACGTTTCCTGAGTGCTGTTGGTGCAAACTTGTTTTCTGTGTTCACACAGTGGGCAGGGCGAGTGCATTGGCATCACCTTCTCTTGAGTATTGTCTAGGCCATCGCAATCAGCCCCGGAGCTGCAGGTGAGCAGAGCTGAAACTGCAAGTTTTCCAATATGTTGGGCCCTCCGCCATCCTGTGCTGGATCCTAAACGTGCTGGTGAATATCATTTCTCCTCTGTATGT
This sequence comes from Diceros bicornis minor, assembly GCF_020826845.1. Classification (NCBI taxonomy): domain Eukaryota; kingdom Metazoa; phylum Chordata; class Mammalia; order Perissodactyla; family Rhinocerotidae; genus Diceros; species Diceros bicornis. The sequence goes on along the minus strand of NC_080755.1, from coordinate 9,528,947 downwards.
GACTGGCAAGTGGAACAGCAAAAGCATCACGAAGAAAAAGGATTTGAGAGACTGTTCTGTGGCAGTTACTAGCATAATTACGCAATCAGTACGTACAGCATCATTATCATCCTATGATATTTTGTGTTTGGGACCCATGATCTGGGTTTTCATCCTGTGCAGGTGTAACCGACTAATTGCCCCAAGGAACTCAAGGGTGGGTTTGGAAGCATTTAACTGTTTTTCCAAATTGCTTGTTTTTCCCTTTGGTTGTGTTAAGGAGATACAATCACCAACCACACTGAACCAGACCAAGCCTCACCACAAGAGCGACGCCTATGACCTTTGCCTTACTTTTAATGCTAAGATCTCCTCTCCAGGAGGAGCTCAGGCCTTACTACCATAACCTGCAGTGTACATGGAAGCATGTTTTCCAACTGAGCCTGTGCAAGTGAATACCCACCTTTCCCTTTTGAATATTCATTTCCCATCTGAAATAAAAGGTCCCGGCTTCCCTTTGTTTTGGGGAGCCATGACTTTGGAAATGATTCTACGTGGTCTCCTGTTTGCTGCAAATGTACTTTACTTTGTGTGGCAACTACTTCTTGTGGAGAGTCTGATTTAACTCGCCAGGAGGCAAACCCACTTTGATTTTGGTAACACAGGCACAGACAACAGGTCCAGCATGTCAAGAGTGTAACTAAACTACTCCATAATGTTGCTACCTTGGCATCCATTTTTGTGTGGCCAAGTGGCCTGTGGGGTCCTTGAACTGACACCAGCCTCTCATTGCAAGCACATGCCCTAGATAACAGCCCACAGAGTCACAAGCAAATATAAGATCCTAATATGACTTCCTCAGTAGTCCTTGTGAAAAATGGTTTCCCTTGCCTCTGATAAATAAATGGCAAGCAATAGGAAATAGGATATACTGGAGCATATGAGGAAGCCATATGGGGTAAAACTAAGTCAGCCTGAGTTTGTTTTTCCAAAAGGGCCTATTGCCTTGAAACATGCATTGTGTATCTGCTTTACCATGTCCCAAAGAGCAGAGTAAATGCCCTTAAGATAAGGATGCAACTTCCCCCACACTGGCATTTCCTTAAGGATAAGCATTTCTCCCTAGGCTAGGATTTGATTACTGCACTCATCCTGTGACCACCCAGCTTGAGACAACAGACCTGACACCAGCCATGCCCATTGAGACAGCAGACCTCCTCCCCACTGTGTCCATCAATAGCTATTCTGGCAGGGCAATCTGGCAGGGTGATCTTGTGGCTATTGTAAAAGGGACATTGAAATCATATGTGATACATGCTCTTTGATGGTATATAACCACTCTGTACACCCCACTTCTTTGGTGCCCTTCCTTCTTTAGAGAAGGAAGGCCCCAGGCTATGGTCCTCAAAAGTTGGCTCATAATAAACTCACCCCAATTTTGATTTATAGATTGATTACGGATTATTTATGTCGACACCTCCCAGAACCTTTCCCATGCACACCCCTTAGATAGGACCTCCACAGAACTTATCAAAACCCCTCTCTTTTTGGTTTGCATCAACAAATCTGGCCTTAGCCCCAGAACCCCAAAGCAGTCCACCATGGACCTGATAAAGGCATGTGCCCTGTGTTCCCTCTGCCTGCACTCTGATTTGACCTCCCTATGTGGTCCTTGGAGGCCTGCCTTGTACTTACTCTGTCAATTCCCTTGTAGTCTTTTCTTGAACAATGGCTCACCATCTGACATCCTAGGGCTCTACTTAACAAATATTAATTTAACAATGTTACAACATGGCACATTCTTAGGACCAACCTCTCCCCCATCCTCCCTGAGTCCAGAGTCTCTCAAAGGACCCCTGTCCTAATGAACACCGTTGTGTCATTTTACACCCTCTCCTCCCTCTTTTCATTGTACTTGGCCCTTTTTCAGAATCCCAATTGGTGGGGGGTGACCAAATCTGTTCTAATTACCTCTTGTTTTCCTACATGCTTGTTTTCCTTTGTTCTGCTTGTCTTCCTTTGTTCTCATGAGCACGGGATGTCTGGGTTTGGCTCTGCACAGTTCCCTAAGCTGCTCAGAAAGTGCTATATTTTATGTGGTTTGTCTTGTTTTTTGCAATGTGCCATCATTTATTCCTTCTTTTCTTGTACAGGTTTAAGCACCACAATGAGCAGTCACATCACGGAATGTGAACGACACACTGAATCTCTGCCCTCATAGGACATATCACGTAGTAGGAATGGCAGGTACAGTACAAAAGGTTTTGCAAAATGCTTTCATAATTTCCATTTTATTCAATGGTACAATCGAGAAGTTCAGAGTCTAAGAATTTATTAAAAAATGAGGCTTCTAATGATTTGGAGACAATGGAAAGCTAATACAAGTATGTAAGTTTAAACCAATTAATTAAAATTGCCCTGGAATTTAAGTGGGCACAGAAATGTAAGAAGAGTTTAATGAAATGGAAAAGCCTGAGTGACAATCAATCAAGAAAGTGAGAAGGAAAAACAGTGACTCCACAGCCAGTGGTCTGGGTTGGAGCTGGAGGAGAAATAATATATCAGACAGCACAGGGTCATACCCCAGTTTTGTCCTTTTACCCTAAATCCTGAGAAAAAAGTTAGTCATTTAAGACGTGATTTTTTGGGGTTAGGCGAGTGGCGTATTTCAAATATTTTCATGCAAAAATGACAACATGAGCACAGGCATATTAAGATATTTTTAATTAGAATTCAATTGGCAGCTAGTAAACACGAGAGTCATAAAGAAAACCATCTGGTTCTTGGAATCCTTGGAAAGTAGAATATTCTGTATTAAGCCATGATCCCAATAAGCCTGTTCAGAAGAAAGAGGCATCAGGGCGGACCCCATATTCTGAACTTTGGGAAATGAATCTACAGTGGAACTCTTCACTGTCCGTGGAGGAGATGAGGACAAGGCGTCTGGAGGCGAAGGTCATGGTTCTGTTTTTTTAAAAGAGAGCATTGGTGCTTTGAAATATCCAAGGGAGCAAATTGGACAGAATCATAAAATAAACTGAGCAATTCTTTGACCTTAGTGAAAAATTTCAACGGACCTTTTGTGATTATTGTTAGATGGAGCAGCTGAAATTTATTAAGGATTCAAATACTTGAAGGTACAATGAACAAGTTTAACCTAATGGACATATATTGAACCTGGGCTTTACATCACATTTTTTTTAGCACATATGAAACCATTGAAATAATTTGATCTCAAAGAAAGCCTTGACAAATATAAAATATTTTAATCAAAGTGATTAACTTTGCTACTCATTAAGTAATAATATCTTTGAGACAGTACATTAAGAAATTTTAAAATATTTTAAAAAATTTTATTTTTTTTATTGAGGTAATATTGCTTTATAACCTTATATAAATTTCAGGTGTACATCATTATATTTTGATTTCTGTGTAGATTACATCATGTTCACCACCCAAAGACTAAATACCATCTATCACCTTACACATATGCGATTCATCTCTTTCACCCTCCTTCCTCCCCCCTTCCCCTCTGGTAACCACCAATCCAATCTCTGTTTCTATGTGTTTGTTTGTTGTTGTTTTTATCTTCTATTTATGAGTGAGATCATATGGTATTTGACTTTCTCCCTCTGACTTATTTCACTGAGCATGATACTCTCAAGGTCAATCCATGTTGTTGCAAATGGCAAGATTTCATCCTTTTTTATAAAAAAAGATGAAAAAAAGCTAAGTAGTATTCCATTGTGTATATATACCACATCTTCTTTATCCATTCATACCTTGATGGGCACCTAGGTTGCTTCCAAGTCTTGGCTATTGTGAATAATGCTGCAATGAACATAGGGGTGCATGTATCTTTATGCATTCGTGTTTTCATGTTCTTTGGATAAATAAAAAGCAGTGTAATAGCTGGATCACATGGTAGTTCTATTCTTACTTTTTTGAGGACTCTTCCATACTGTTTTCCACAGTGGCTGCACCAGTTTGCACTCCCACAAGCAGTGTATAAGAGTTCCCTGTTCTCCACATCCTCTCCAACACTTGTTATTTCTTGTCTTGTTAATTATAGCCATTCTGACAGGCATGAGGTGATATCTCATTATAGTTTTGATGTGCATTTCCCTAATAATTAGTGATATCCACCCTCTTTTCATGTGCCTGTTGGCCATCTGCATATCTTCTTTGGAAAAATGTCTGTTCAGATATTTTACCCATTTTTTAATTGGGTCATTAGTTTTTTTGAGTTCTTTATAGATTTTTGATATTAACCCCTTATCAGATATATGGTTTGCAAATATCCTCTCCCAACTGTTCCGTTGTCTTTTTGTTTTGTTGGTGGTTTCCTTTGCTGTGCAGAAGCTTATCCTCATACTAGAATAGACAAAGATGCCTGACAATATGTTTGTTAGATGTCAAACTCTGGAATTTATAAAAAGAAATATAGGCTAAATACAAGTAATGCATTGTGTATAATAATAGCTATAATGTAAGTAATGAAATTTAGATCAGAGGTTAATACGAACAGTCTTCTATTAATAAATCAGAAAACTAAGAGGAAAAAGTGATTTCTGTGAAATATAGAATATCAAAACTGAATTAAGAAGAATTAGAGAACCAAAATGCATATTTACTTGGAAGCACTCATTAAAAGTTTTGAATGTTTTAAATGACCCTTTTCTCATATTTTTAAGTTTACTGATCCCCCTTTTAAGTCTACTATAGAGCAGGAAAAAAAAAAGACACAGTGACTGAGAAAGGTTTATTTCAGAAATATAGGACATGCCAATAAGAGAATCAACTCATGTGATCCAACATATTAAAAATTAGGTGAAGTAACCATATTTATTGAGTAAATCATACTCTTGTAAATTTTTTATAAGTAAATTAACTTAGAAAAAATACTCTGAGAACATTTCAATTATTAGTGATCACAACATATCAGTGTACAGAATAACTAATACATACATAATCAATGAGCACATGAAAAGATGCTCAACATCCTTATTTATTAGGGAAATATAAACAAAAAGCACAATGATACATCACTTCACACCCAGTAGGCTATATTCAAGAAGGCAGATAGTAACAAGGATTGTAAAATGATGCAGTCACTTTGGAAAATATTTTGGCAGTTCCTCAAAAGGTTAACATAGGGTTACCATATGGCCCAGAAATTCCACTTCTAAGTATATACCCAGAAGAAATGAAAACATATCCACACAAAAACTTGTATATGAATGTTCATAGCAGCATTCTTAATTATAGCCAAAAAGTGGAAACAACCCAAATGTCATCAATGGATGAATGAAACAAAATGTGGAATAGTCATATGGTGGAATATTATTCAACCATGAAAAGGAATGAAGTATTGATACAACTACAGCATGGATGAACCTTGAAAACATTAAGCTCAATGAAAAAAGCCAAACATAAAAGGTCACCTATGGTGTGATTCTATTTGTATGGAACATCCAGAGCAGGCAAATCCATAGAGACAGAAAGGGGATTAGTGGTTGCCACTGGCTGGGGGATGGGAAAATGGAAAGTGACTGCTTAATGGGTGTGGGGTTTCTTTTTGGGGTAATGAAAGTGTTCTGGATAGTGATTTGATAGTGAGGATAGTTGCACAACATTGTGAATATACAAAAAAGCACTGAATTATACACTTTAAAACGATTAAAATGGTGAATTTTATGTTATCTGAATTTTGTCTCAATAAAAATAATTTATAAAACACACTCCAAAACATTGTCGCTTATAACAGGAGCTAGCTTATCAGCTGTAAATAAGACCAGAGGAAAATTGAAATAAGAAAAACAGAGTCAACAAGTTCTATTGGTGCTGTGGAATCACCGAAGAGAGCCAGGAAAAGGCATGCTTGGGCTTCAACCATGCATGTGGTACACTTCTCTGCCACAAACATTTTCCTGGCCCTGGTACGTGAATCGATTAGGCATATCAGTGGGACCTCAGAAATGGTTAAAAGATAATTTTCAAAAAAGGGTAAAGTCATGCACTCATATAGATATGAACCCATGTTAAAATATTTTATTTAACACATGAGGGAACTAGCAGATATTATAACTAGTCAAAAAAGAATCTAAAGAACAGACACAGGGATATTGATCAGGAATATTAAAGTGGATATGTGAATTGAGGGAAAATTGGTTTCATTACAGTGTGAGAGGAGAGAAAATTGAACTTAACCAATGTTGGCTAAGACTATTAAAGGGAAAAAAGTTTCTATTTATTCTTTTGTCTGTTCTGATTGGCAGTGCTCTTTTGGGAGGGTCTGAAGTTTTCACATAAATCATGTAGTTTCCAGTGGGTGCTTTCAAATACGATACCTTAGCTTCTTGGCCATAGAGTTGGATATGGACCATGCTGTCCAGAGGTATGCCCAGATAGATTATCTTATATCTCAACCATAGTGATTGACTCAGGACACAATCTAAGCTAAACACAATCTTTCCTGGAATTTTTCTAATTGGACTAATGAAAAAGAAGCTCCTATTCTCCAAGTTTAAATCTATACTTTCAGCTTCCTGTGGCAATGGTTCTAGTTGAATGTACAACTGACCTAAGAAAATGAAGCAAAAGGTAGAGAGAAGTAGAGATGAGACACAGAGCAAAAGAGATGGAGAGTTCCTGGGTCAGCTGAGTATGAGGCTAGGTCCATCCTCCTCTTTTGGTAGTTTGTTCATGTGAGCCAGTATGTTCTGAGTTTTGCTCCCAGACCAAGGCTTCTCCTCTTCTTTGAACAAGGACTTCACCCACTGCACATTGCCATAAACACCCAAAGGAATAGAGAGACTTTGCACATGACTCTGTCTGGGGTGAAGCTGCTGACAGCAAGACGGAATTCCCTACCCCGCGACCTTCTCTCAACAATCATGACCTTGTCACTTTTGAAGTTTCAGATAGTTTTTTTTGTGTGTGTGAGGAAGATTAACCCTGAGCTAACATCTGATGCCAATCCTCCTCTTTTTTGCTGAAGAAGATTGGCCCTGGGCTAACATCCGTGCCCATCTTCCTCCACTTTATATAGGACGCCATCACAGCGTGGCCTGATGAGAGGTGTGTCGGTGTGCGCCCGGGATCTGAACCTGCGAACCCCGGGCCACAGCAGTGGAGAGCACGCACTTAATCACTACGCCACCAGGCTGGCCCCCAGATAGTTATTTTGAAGAGTATTCTTAATTTAGGTTTGTCTAAAGAGTCTTCAAAATTAAATTTAGGAGCTGGCCCTATGGCTGAGTGGTTAAAGTTCCACGCACTCCGCTTCAGCAGCCCAGGTTCATGGGTTTGGATCCCGGGCACGGACCTACTCCACTCATCAGCCATGCTTACCCACTTACCCACACACAAAATAGAGGAAGATTGGCACAGATGTTAGCTCAGGGCTAATATTCCTCAAGCAAGAAAAGAACAAGATTGACAGCGGATGTTAGCTCAGGGCCAGTTTTCCTTACAAAAAAAAAATTAAATTTAGGTTGTGCATTTTTAGTAAGAATCTCCCAAAAGTGATGACGTGTTCTTTGTACTGGATCCTATCAGGAGGCACATGATTGTGATTTGTCCCATTACAGGTCATGTGACATTTGATCACTTGAATAAGACAGTGTCTGCCAGACTTCGCCACTGAAGTTACTCTTATTCTCTTTGTAATTAAAGCATATTGATGGGAGGGGCACAGAACGTATAATGGGATGCGGTAAATATCTCATTCCTCAGCAAATTTCACGTACTAGTTTTGGCATCCTTTGGTATTTCTTGGATTGTCAAATGGTGATTTTCTAATCCATCATTCCTTTGACCTTTATTAGTTAGCATTCTACTGCAAGGAAAATCTTTATCCTCTTTGCATTTGCTTATTCATTTATTTACTTATAACATTATACTCTCATGGACTCCTATTTTATTCAGTGAGTAATAATCCATTACTATCATTATTTAGTTCAGTGCTCAAATTCCCAGATTTGGATAGTAGAAGCTCCTTCAAGCTGACTTCCATGTCCTCTTAATACGTCTTCATTATTTTCTTTCTTTTCTTTCTTTCTTTCTTTCTTTCTTTTATAGCACTTAGTTTCTTGCATCACACAATGTTCCATACTTATCTTGAGTCTTTTGCCCCAGCACTAGAATCAGCTATTTCCTCTAAGGAGCCCAGTTCCATTTAGTAGAAAATAATACTTAGAAACCAAGAGTTGGGTGCTAGGTGTGTCCATTGATATGGGTTGTCATTGCTCCTATTCTCCTGTGGATGCCCTCCTTGCCACACTTGAGCTATGACCCTGTGTACTCAGTCTCACTGATGCCCATCCCTTACCTCACCTGAGCTTCAGCATTCCAATTCAGGCCTTGACCTCCCATGTGAATGCCCTCTACACCTTGCTGGGGTTCTGACACCCAGCCCTGGGCCATTGCCAACATCGGATCCTGCAGTGCATGCCTCCCTCTTGCTCTGGCTTTGACACCTGGGACCGGGCTGCATGCACACACACTTCACTCTGCTTGGGCTCTGTGACTCTGGAGTCCCATGCTAGGCAGACTGTACTTTGTGGCTATTTGGAAATGCCATTGGCTTGGGTGAGAAGGGACTCTGTTTCTAGTGGCATGATTCTCAACAGAGCATATGCATGTGATGGGAATGTGTTGTATCCCTCAGATAACTAGGGCCACATACAGATTGCTAACCAATAAATTAGATGTTTTAGAAATGGCTTTTCAACTCTGATATGCAATTGAGTGGTTATTCTGTCTCTCTTTTTATAAGAGTTAGAATATCTAGATCTGTTCAAGTGACAGGAGAGAATTTTTCTCCTGTGAGTAGAAAGAGTGCTCCAGTTAAACTATTTGGCCTATGAGAAAGTGTACAATGTTTAAAATTCATAGGGCTAATAAAAATATTGAAAGATCAATTTTACCATGGAGAATCCTCAGTATAAATCATTTTTTCCTTGTGAAGATGCCAGATAGATATGATTACAAAGTCCTGAAAATTCTTTTTCTTCTTCTGCTATTATTCTCTCTTTTTCTTTGATAACTTTACCTTTCCATTTTGAAAGTGATTTATTGTTTTTTCATTAGAAAAGTGAAAATGATTATTGCTAAAATTTTTAAAACCATTTCTCATAAGCCTCCATGAGGCAATTGGAAAATTATTTATTTTTTGGAGGGGAATTTCGAGTGTTCTGGAATTTTCTGTGATTTGATTTCCCCATCCAATGTCCCATAAAAGAATCATCAATGAGTCAAGTAATGAAGATTCTCTAAAAATAAGATTTTCCTACTATCTTCGGCATCTAGCATTGCACGTACCATAAATTATTTTCTAAGGAATAACACAAGTGAAATTTCTAGTCTTATCCAACAGGGCAATCTCCTCTTAGAAAGTCAGTGGATGGCAAAACAGAGTGGCAAAATCTTAGAGGGATCAATGGTTTTCTGAATTTTTCATATCTGTTGGTACATATGGTTAGGAGCCACTGAATAACTTTGTCTTTTTTCTTCATTGTAAAAAGTTGCTTTGAGTGGTTATTAACCTGGAATAACCAATCAACAATGGCTGTTTTTAAAGAGAAAATCCCTCCCGGTTAGACTATAGCAGCAGAGCCTGGCCTTTAAAATAGTTTTTTTTGTTCTATATTGAGAGATAGAAATGTTGCAGATGTTGGGTTTCTTTTGAAATAAAGAGCAAAGTTTAGTTGAAAAAGCTAACAACCATATTTCTGAGAAGAAATCCTAGAGGTGTTCCAGGAAAAGCCTAGGATGAGGCAACCTCTGGAAGGTAGAAAACAGGCTGCCCCGACATGTTGCAAGTATTTAGAAAAGAATTATGTGCTGACACAAGCATTTCATTGCAGATATTAACGATAAGGTCGATTCTTATTTTTAGACCCAAATATTTAAGCAACTCATGGAAATTATTTGGAGTAGTTCCAGATGAAATGACTGAAATGTGTGTTTCTCCCTGGACTTTCCCGCATGGATCCCTAACGGGGCACCAGCCTGATGACGGGGTAGCACTGCATCGGAGGGCAGTGCTTCACTCCCTTCTGTCTCGCTCGCTCTAATTCAGTAACATCGACGGGCTGGATGTTTTTGTAATCTTCTTTACTGTCTTAGCCCTCTTATAATAAAATAAGGGGCGTGGTTGTGAACTCAGAGTCCTCTCTGTCGTCATCAACGGCAACACAGACCACAGACCTTCTTCCTAGAAATGGGTGCAGGACTTGAAGTCAAAGGTCTGGGTGGAAGACTCAGCTGTGTGACCTGGCCAAACCATATAACCTCTTTGAATCTTGGTTTTCACCACTTGGTTTACCTTTTTAAAATACAATTGTGAATATTGGATAAAATAATTCACGGTGAAAAGAGCTTCGTCTATGTCCACTGTGATATGCGAGTGTTGGCGCTGCCACTGTCCTGGCTGTTAAGATCAGCCCCTCAGGGATCACACAGGGGATGCTCAGAGCATGAACCTCATGCTATTTCCCGTCAGGTGGTCTCCTAGGGACAGAACATTGCCATGGCGCTCCCGCAAAGGGCAGGGCAGTGTCTGATTTAGTCAGACTAAAATCAAGTTTAAGAATTGGGAAATGAGAACTAGGAAATGATAAGCTGAGCAGGGTTTGGTGTCTATGGTCTCCATGAAGCAGTCAGAGGTTTGCTGTGACGTCAGCGCGGTGACGGATTCCGGGGCGGAGCGGGGCTGCTGCGCCCCTGCTCTCCCCGCGTGCATTCCGCGGCCGCTCACCGGCCTGCGAGAGGTGGAGCCGGACGTCCCCGTTGAGGGCCCGTGCGCCAGGCCGGCTCGTTGCTGCTGGCTTGGCGCCCAGTTAGAATTCGGATAGGATCGAGCTGCTGGAAGACAACTAGGGATGAAAGAGACCGAGTAAAAGTAAACTGGAGCGATAATCCGTCACCAGGTCCCAATGGATCGCTGAAAGGTGTCCCTTGGCCGCACAAAAATGAGTTAACAGGACAAGACTGCAGCAGAAGGGCAGCCCCCGGCGGGGAGACGGACCTGCTTCTCAGGGAACAGGACCTAGAGCAGATGCCACCTGCCAGTCTTTGTCTGGTGCCTCCTTTCTTTCCCCCACCCTTGCTTGCCTCTTGTGGTCCAAAAAATGTGTTTTTTTAATTGTGTTATACCAGTATATGTAGTTTAAATTCTTTGAGGCCGTGTGTGTCTTGGCGTATCTCCTTTGGTAATTCTGCACACAGCCTTATGCTTATGGAATTACTGCAACAGGTAGCCACAGAAATCATGCTCCTGAACAGTAGCTGAATGTTGTTCTTCAAGTGGGAAAATGAACTCTCCTTAACAGCAGAAGAAAAGAAAAGTACATGTGCTTAAAATAGACCATTTCCACCTCTAAATTGGATTTGGGGCCTCCAGAAATCATCACCAGTCATTAGAACCCTTTTTAGAATATTTAATATAACAATAAAAATAATAGCAATTCTATTTATTGGGTAAATAATTTCTACTAGAAAATATACAAAATGATTTACATGTGTGTTTTCATTTAATTCATGGAACAACCCCTCACTAAATGCTATTCTCATTCTTATTTCTAACATGTGAAGAAACTGAGGCTTGTAAGGGAGGCTGAGTAACTTGCTCAATAGCTGGAAAATGGATAAGCTGGGATGAGGAGCGGGTTTTTCTGCCTTCAACCCATACTGGTCAAGTCCATCTGGAGACTGTATGGTTTTTACAGAAAATAATGTTGGTTGAAACATGTGTGTTCAGGGCCTGCATAGGCCTTGGGGCAGTCTTTTTGCCTGGTCTGTCATTCTGAGCTGAGATTGTGTCTTTGGCCAAGGGGCATATAATGGCAGGAGGTGCAGATGGAGTTTGGCTGTGCAGGCTGGGGTGTTCCCTGCGTGCATATGAGGCCATTCACAGTGCAGGATGGAGCTGGAGCTGGGGAAAGGAGGGGGAGCGAAGGCCTGCTTTCCCCATGCTGCCATGTTCCAGCATGCGACTCCAACTCCTTGTCCTAAGAAAGAAAAAACTCCCTGAATGCTGTCAGCCGAGGGCTGGCCTGGCTTGAAGGGCTAGGCCACTGTGTTCTCCTGTTGAACATCATTTCCCAGAACATCAAAATCATACAAGGTCACTCAGTGGCCATGATAAAGTTAGTAAAAAATAAGATCAGCACATAATCATATCTGGACAAAAAGGAAACACACGCAAATCACAAATTTTATCAAATGCCCTCCTCACCCAGCTATGTGACAATTGCTTCCCCATTACCACTTACAACAACTGTAGCTCCACTCTGCTTCTCCCTCTTCTTGATAAAAGTTAGTTAGATTTGCACTTGTAGAATTGACCCCACTTTCTGGCAGTGCCCCCTCGAGAACAGAACACCCCAATTACCCAGTATAAGACAAATCTGATCACAGCGCATCCTAACACCCTCCCCAAGATGCCCTGTGATTTCTACGCTGTGTGTCCAACCCTGGTGCGAGGAGGATCAATAACGCAACTTTGGTGACAAGTGTTTTCCTGGTGACCTTGGGCTGGTGGGCATGGACGATTTGAAGCTGGCTTCACAGATATTTATGGAGATGTGATCTGACTATGATGGCTCTCTCACCAGCCTGAAGAAATCTTGCTTCCTCCCAAGTCTTTAGCCAATTAATTGTATCTTCAACAGGCCTGGGTCGCATCTTGTCAGAGCCTGACATTATTTGTAGTTTTCTCCTTGATATAGTGTGAGTATAGTGTGACTATTAAATACAGAGTAGATGATGATCTGCTGAATACTACTGAATAGGCAGCTTATGCGTGGATAATTGATAGCAAGCTACACTTAATATACAGTATGCATAAGTATACAGTATACTTGATATACAGTATACATAGGAGAATATAGTAACTGAGTCCATTTTAACTTCAGTAAAATTGTCCTACTTCATTAAATGACTTGGGAAACTAGTAAAATATTTGGACAATTGTGCCCTCTAATATGTACTTAATTGTAGGATTTTCCTTACAAAATTAATATTTTCTAAAAATCTACCTAGGCTATTAGGGATTTAAGGTGACACTTAGTTAGACTAGAAGATAAGAAAGAGTGGAAAAAATGAGCTTGGTTAGTTATAATTATCATCCACAAAAGATAAAAGGGAGGAGAAAATGAAAATGAAAGTGGTCTTTACCATTCTTAACTCAAGGCCTTTGCCTTTCTGAGTCTTTCTCCTTAATCCTAGTGGTCTTGATTTCCCTCTGTGGTCCCCACTAGCTACTGCTCTTCGTTTTTCTTTTGAATCCACTCTAGATCAGGAAATCAAGATGAGACTAGATGTTAAAGAGGGTGGGGCACTTGCACAAATAACTGACGTGAAGAGCCTTAGCATCTAAGGAAAACCCATCCCCACAGCTATGTGCTGCCCTCCTGGCCCCATTGGCATGGGTCTCGGTCTCGTCCTGCATAAACCCTGGAGCCGGACTGGCTGTTCTTCTCTTGGGCTCTGCACCTGTGTTCACCTGGGTCCTCTCCTGGCTCATCCCCTCCTTTTGTGATGTGAGTTTTAGTTTGTGTTGAGTATTGGTTTCTGAGATTATCCATGTTGATGCATGCAGTTGATGTATTTTCACTGCTATTTTGTAATCCATACTTTAAATATACCACATCAATCCAATCTATTGTTAATGGGTTGAGGGTTTCCAGCTCTTTGCTATTATTGAATTGGTTCACATGTATCTGCTCTATGACTTGGATGAGAATTAATGAAACCTAGGCTATATACTTGTCCAGATGTACTATGTAATGGCAAGTGTTGATCTTCCCACTAACAGGGAATCATGGTTCCTGTTATTTCACACCCAAGGCAACATTTTATTGCCAGTCTTAAATGTCTGCCCAACTGTAAGGTGTGAAAGGGTGTTTCATTGTGATTTTAATTTGCATTTCATTTGCCATATATGAGATTGAGCATGTTTTTAAATGTTCTTTGGACATCCATATTTCATCTTCCATGAAATGCCTATTTATGTCTTTTTGCCTTCTTCTATTTTTTTTTTTTAGTATTTATTTGTGAAAGTTCTTTATACTGGTTTCACATGTCACTCCCACTTTGTGGCTTTTCTTTATTTTTATCATGTCTTTTTTTTTTTTTTTTTCCGGTGAGGAAGAGTGGCCCTAAGCTAACATCTGTTGCCAATCTTCCTCTTTTTTGCTTGAGGATGATTGTCCCTGAGCTAACATCTGTGCCAGGCTTTCTCCATTTTATATGTGGGACGCCACCACAGCACGGCTTGATGAGCGATGTGTAGGTCTGTGCCTGGGATCCGAACCTGCAAACCCCAGGCTGCTGAAGCTGAGCACACAAACTTAACCACTACGCCACTGGGCCAGCCCCATGATATCTTTTGATGAGTAGGAGTTCTTAATTTTAATTTGATCACATTTATCAATCTTTTTCTTTATGATTTTAACTTTGTGTGGCTTTTTAAAGAAGTTCTTCATTGCCCTGACATCATAAGAACATTCTATGTGTGCTTCTGAAGATTTCATGATTTTTGTCTTTCGCCTTTAATCTGCAGTTTACCCGCAAGTGCTATTTATGCATTCTGTGACGTAAGATAACACATTCATTTTTTAAATATGGAAAACCAATTGTTTAAAAAATTGTTTAAAAAATATTTGTTGAAAAGTCACCGCTTTCCCCATAGACTGCAGTCCTTGCCCTGTGACACATCAGGTTTCATACGAGGCTGTGTCTGTTCCTGGCTTCTTTGTTCTCCTTCATTGGTCTCTATTTCTAGGTCCCTGAACATTCCCACATTGCCCTTATTACTATAGCTTTGGAATAAGCTTTATGTCTTTTCCTTTTGTTTTGGAAGACAAGTGCCCTAATTTGTTTTTTTTCATATGCTGGCCTCACAATATGAGTTAGGGAGGATCTGCTGGAATTTACCCCCTAACGCAGCATGTAAAGGTTTAAATTCCCATGTCCTCAAATGTAGGATGACACATAAGAGGTGGACAGAAGTCTCAGCAGGTACAGCGGTTTAAAATGTTTGCGTGCAGGTGGCTTTTCTCGTTGCTCTGAAGGAAGAATGTGTCAGAGATGAGAAGGTTGCAGAAACAAAGGGGCAGAGTGTGTGCTGTCTCTTTCTGCTGAGGTAATGCCTCTGTTCTATACAGCTTCAGGAAGGCACTCCCTGTCTGCCTTTAGTTATTCAATTCTGATCCTCAACGTGCACACTTGTCACCTGTGAGTGACCTGTCCAGGAACACGAACTCCGGGTGCTACTCTAACAACGTAGTAGGCTGTGACCTGGCCCCCATGAGCTGATGTGCATGGGCTGGGTTTTATTAGGCCTTAAGAAAAATGTGGGCAACATTTAATGAACTCAAGAACAATATTTTTTTCCCATTGCTGACTTAATGAGTTATCATCAGACTTGCTAGGAAGAGATCCTATGTAATGATGCTTTTAATCTTGGATTTTTTGCTCCTGAAAAATATACTTTTCCAGATGCTTGCCATTATATCTAAAGCTACTGCCAATTACCATGTTTAAAATAAGAAAGATAAACATTCTTTGTTCTTATTTTGATTAATTTATTGTGAAAATTTTTATTACAAAATCACCTTTGGTTTTGATTAAATAAAATAAAGCACTGGGAGAAAAATTAGAAAATAAAGTTGATTAGAAAAGTTTTTGAGCTTTCAAAGTGAGACCCAGATCTCAATATGTTTATAATCTGATGAGGGAGAGAAAAATACATTGACAGAGATGTATAGCAAAGGCACCTAATTACAAGAGTGTAAGGACCGTGGAGGCCAGGTTGGGTAATGTGGCAGAGGGTGAGAGAATGGAGACAGCTGATGGAGGCTGAATCGGAGTCAAAGGCAGGAAGGGAAGAGTCCATGTAAACCGCGACAGGAGACAGGAACTCCGATTACAGTTACAAACATTTCACACCTGTAATTTTCCCCCAATTCACTTTCCCAGAAAAAGAAAATAACCCATTTTCTTCAAAAAGATTTGATATTTTCTCCATTTGATAACAACACTGCCATCACAGAACTTCCTCATAAGATTGAAGAGAACAAATAATACGTATACACTAAAACAGAAAAGGTTTAAATGAGACAGCAGTGGGGGAAATACCATATTGAACCTTGCTTCCAAATAAAGCAGGTCTTGCTATCCTGGTAAATACAGTTATAACCAACTGCCACGTTTTACTGATCTTAAGAAAACACTACTCATGGCAAAGTAGGCTGAATAGCTTTGCAAAAACCAACCAGCCAGCATTTTAATAATTTTATTTATTTATTTTTTCCCCCAAAGCCCCAGTAGATAGTTGTATGTCATAGCTGCACACCCTTCTAGTTGCTGTATGTGGGACGCGGCCTCAGCATGGCCAGAGAAGTGCTACGTCTGTGCGCGCCCGGGATCCGAACCCGGGCCGCCAGCAGCGGAGCACGTGCCTCAACCGCTAAGCCACGGGGCCGGCCCCAACCAGCCAGCATTTTAATCAAATGGTATTCTCTTTTTCATTTTCAATGGGATATTTTTGAGAAGTGTCCCATTGATGATGGTATTCTCATCATTATAAATGCAGCTTTACCTCTGTGATATGGAGCCATACGACAGAGGAGTTCTCCCCTTATACAGGCACTAGCATCTATATTTAACTAGATTTGTTTCTTTGGTTTTTGACAAATCAAGTTTTATCTATTAGAACTGCAATCATATTTCTGAAGTTTCAGTAGGAGTTTCAAACATGTAGGAGTAGATTATACTTTGTTTTATGTCAGTTAATATTATGTGTATGATGTGTGCATAAATCATTATTAAGATGTTGGACAACAGCAAACATTATCTTTGGATCAACATCAAATTCAAATAATTATCTCAGATGGCAAAGAGATTAGCTTAAGAGATTAATCTTAATTGCTGTATTTGCTTTATTTTCCCAGCACTTCTTTGATACTCTGGGGTAAATGGATTTAAATAGGATAACGTAGTTAATGAGATACTTTCTAATGATGAAATACAACTCCTTGATTTATGTTTATTCTTGTACATAATCAAATATGGATTGAAAATATAAGATTAATTAAAATTAACTTGAAAAAATTAATCTAACTTTAAAAGATAATAACTCGTTATTTAAGCATGACTTGCATATAATACAATTTATTATTAAATGAAAGTCAAAATGTAGCTTTATTTGTTAGGAAGAGAATCTGTATTTATTCATCTTTACTGAATTTTGTGTTTTTTTTGAGAAAAAAATTCCCTCACCAGGGGAGCCTCACCATATAGCTTCATCTGCTTCATAATTAATATCTATTGTTGAAACAAATAATCCATAATCAATCTATAAATCAAAATTGAGGTGAATTTATTATGAGCCAGATCTGAAGACTAGCCTAGGGCCTTCCCTCCCCGAGGAAGGAAGGGCACCAAAGAAGTGGGGTGTACAGAGTGGTTATATACTGTCTTGGGACAAAGAGCATACATCACATGTGATAGGAATGTCCCTTTTACTACTGTCACGAGATGCTTAGCTGGCATAGCAGTAGGTGGTCAGCAGGTCAGTGGTCACAAGGTGAGCACAGCAGGTCAGTAATTAATCCTCAGTTTAGGGAGAGATGCTTAGCCTAAAAGAAATGCCAATACGGGGGAGGTTACGTCTCTATCTTTAAGGGCATCATTCTTGCCTGTAGGGCATAGTAAGTGTTTAAAGCAGATGTACAGTGCGTGCTCAACAGGCCATGTCAGGCCCTTTTGGAAAAACAAGATCAGGCTGAATTAGTTTTCAATCAAATGGCTTCCTCATATACTCCAATATATCCTATTGCTTTTCATTTACTTATCACTGTTATCTCTATGTCCCAGAAATACATTGTGTCTCAATCTTAGTTTCTGCTGTTAAAAGTGTTTTCTTTTTTGCCTCCTGCAGAGTACCGAGCAGGAAGGCCTGCCTTGGGAGGGGGCAGGTACCCACACTGTTTTGTAGACTGTTCTGAGCAGGATGGTGACATACTGGACCTGACTCTTTGGAAGCAGAGGTCCTGCAGCAGCGTGGCAGTGAGGAGGACAAGCCCATGGCAGGTAGAAAGCCCAGAATAAGGCGGCTGGCTGAGGGAGCGGCCAGGATGGGATGTGCACGGAGGCAGTCCTGAAGTGGAATCCACAGACCGGGGAAACCCAGCCAGAGGCAGAGTCCTTCCCTTCCCTCTGTTGGCTCCTCCACTCTGTGTCCGCCTCAAGCAGGAGGCCAGGCCAGAGGGTGTAGGGTGGAGCCTGATGCTGCTTCCATGACGAGGACAAATTCCATCTCAGTCACGCGACTGATGGGAGAGCAGTGAGAGATAAAAATGTCCTGTTTGATTTATTTGGCTGTTTATTGATTAGGTGAGAGGAGAGAATCAGTGTTCTTTAGCACCTAAGGCTCAACTGGTCACATTAGGAAACTTGACTGGGGTTCATAAAGAAAGGAATGTGAATATATTATTTATGTGCAAAGTGACTACATTTTCCTCCCTCCCCCCGCTTCCTCTCTCTCTTCCGTCCCTCCATGGAAGAATTCATGCTGTTGTTCTGGAAAACTACATTTCTCACTCGACCATTTTTTACTAGCTAAGTTTGAAAATCTGACTTGTCTTGTGATGGTGGGCACACGCCTGTCTATAGGCTAGTCTGGGAAGGGCCGTTGTTTCTGTTCTTGCTTTTGTTCTCACCAGGGCGCAGCAGGCTTATCCTTTATTTTTTATTACGCTGCTTCATTAATAGAATAGTGTTTCATGTACTGAACCTCCTATCCTATCATTTCTGCCTGATGAGATTCTCTACCTCTTTTCATTTTTGTCTTTCATTTCTCTTTCATCTTCCTTTGTCTACTTTGTGGATTTTGGCCTCCTCTGAATCTGGTGTATTAGTCTTGGAATTGAAGTGCAGACAAAGATAAGTATACTCATTGTGGTAGAAGTCACAGTTGCACTAAAAGTTCATATTTAATATTCTTGACACAGAGACAAAGCTTGGTCATAAATAGAGAAAATGATTTCATATTGTCTATCCTAAAGCTGCAGGAACAAAACAGTAAGATTTGCTATCAGAAATCACTTCTTTCTTTTTCTTCTGCCTCCTCTTTCTTTCTTGGTTTCTTTCTTTCCTTCTTCAATAGGGTGGGACGTGTTTCATTACTAGATTTGTTTTTAGTCATTAATCAGAAATGTCCCCAACGTGAACCCTGCTGTGCCATTCAGGTAATTAGCGTTCTGTAGCATTCTGTCCCATTCCCGGTGGTGACTGAGAGAGGAACATGGAGTACAGGAAAAAAGGAAGTGTATGTTATGGCATTTTGTGGTAATTGGCCTCCATTATTTCCTATATTGACCATGGCATTTAAACCCAAAACCTATGCCAATTGTGTTACAATTTTTCATTTTTTGATTTTATTAGCTACAGGTTAAATTGATAAAAATGGACATTGTTAGTTTGACAACTACCTTTCCAACTTGACCTACTCCATTATCTCTGTTATTTATTTAATATAGACTGGATATAGAATGGTGGATTACCAATAAAATGGGTTAAAGTATTAAAATTGGCTGAACTCCAGAAGCCTTGCTTTGATTCTGAAGCCCTGGAGCAATTAATGCTTAAGGAACTTGAGGCCATTTCATCCCTTCCCTCTTATTTTCACTGTCGTCTACCAACTACCCCTGTTCCCTGAGGACTGGGACACTGGTCTTTCCATGGACAACTTCAACCTTCAGAAGGATGAACCATCTGGTAACAGAGCCTCAAAATTCTCCCACGATATTCCATCCCACAACATTTACTCACACTCCATGTCCAGAACAGAGCTCACAGCCACACCCTGACCTTCTTGCCAGTAATTGTCAACTGTTCCTGACAATAGTCACACCTCCTTCTCAATCCTTTATGTCCACTATCCTTACTGCTCAATTGCAACTCAACTTTTAGCCCTCTGCTGATCCAGTTTCTCCCATTGCTCCTCCCGGAGCTTTCCTTCCTTCCCTCCCTCTCCCTTCACAGGTTTCAAGATGCTCCACCTGAAAAGGGAACCCTTGTGCATTGTTGGTGGGAATGAAAATTGGTGCAGCTGCTATGGAAAATAGGATAGCGGTTCCTCAAAAAATTAAAAATGGAACTACCATATGATCCAGCAATCCCACTTCTTGGTATTTATCTAAAGGAAATGAAATCACCATCTCATAGCATCATCTGCACTCCTATGTTCATTGTAGCATTATTCACAATAGCCAAGACATGGAAACAACCTAAGTGTCCATTGACAGATGAATGATAAAGAAAATGTGATATACATAACACAATGTGATATATATATATATATATATATCACATTTTCTTTATCATCGAATCTTGCCATTTGTGACAGCATGGATGGAACTTGAGGGCATTATGCTAATGAAATAAGTCAGACAGAGAAAGACAAATATGTATGATCTCACTTATATGTGAAATCTAAAAAAGCCAAACACATAGAAACGGAAAGTAGAATGGTAGTTACTAGGGGCTGGTGGGGTGGAGGAAATGAGGGGATGTTGATCAAAGGGTACAAAATTCTGGGTATAAAAGAAATAAGTTCTCAAGATGTAAAGTACAGTATGGTGACTATAATTAACAATATTGTATTGTATACTTGAAAGTTGCTAAGAGAGCAGATCTTAAATGCTCTTACACAACAACCACCAAAAAATGGTAATTATGTGAAGTGAAGGATGTAATTAACCTTATTGTGGTGAACAGTTCACAATATATATGTGTATCAAATCATTGCATTGTTCACTTTAAACTTAGACAATGTTATATGTCAATTATATCTCAGTAAAGCTAGAAAACATGTTCCACCTTCCCACTCTATTCTAGTCTCTTCTGCCTGCACATTCCATTTATCTTCTCTGCCTCTTTCTCTCCAATCCTCCTCTAAATAGAGTTTTCTTCACATTTCTGACACTCCAGCTACAGACTTAGCTCCATCCAAGGCCTTGCTTATCTGTTTCCCTCCTGTCTCTGAGGAAAGCAGCTTCTTCCGGGAAAGCCTGTGGGGAGATGAGACCACACCACTCTACATCCCCCTTCACCCACAGCCCCCACTTGGACTTAAGATCCCATCTCTGGAGGCTGTAAGAACTAAAGAAAATGTAGAGTAGGACAAGGGGGCAGAGAAAGATGGGGACTGCTATTTTCCATGGATAGTGTGGAAACTCTCTCAAAGGAGGGGGCATTTGAGTAGAGGTTGTGAAGGCAGTGAAGGAATGAGCCATGTAACCCTGGAGGAGAAGCACCTTTCAGGCAAACCAAAGAGAAACCAGAAATACTCTGTGGCAGGAGAGTGCTTGGAGATTTCAAAGAATGGCAAGGAGGCCAGTGTGGTGGGAGCAGGTGTGCAAGGAGGAGGGAGGGGCCAGGATTCTGGTTTATTTTCACAAGCTCCTGTCCCCCAGATTAACGTATATTCCCCCACTTGCTTGTAAAACTTCTTGCCTTTTTTTTTGGTGAGGAAGATAGCTGCTGAGCTAAGATCTGTGCCAATCTTCCTCTATTTTTTGTATGTAGGCTGCTGCCACAGCATGGCTTAATGAGTGGTGTGTAGGTCCACGCCCGGGATCCTAACCCACAGATCCTGGGCTGCCAAGGTGGAGTGTGTGAAATTAACTCACAAATACCTCCAAGAACAGCCCTCAGTTTACCCTCTTCTCCTCTCTCTCAGCCAGAATGAACCCTGTCTCCTCTACGAGGACAAGGTGGTCTGTGTTATTCCTTACCCTTTTTCCTCCTGTTGCTGGGGCAGGTTATTTCAATGTGCTACTCCTTTTCCAGTGTCTTCTCATTTTTATTTTCAAGAGCTTTCTCTGCATTCAATAAATTTCATCTTTTTCAAAGCAAAAGCATTGCCTTTTAAAAACTACTATTTCTGATCTGGACTTAAAAAACCTTTATGGAAATTATAAAAAAGCAGAACAACAGACTATTTCTTTTTCTTTGCAGTCCTGCCATAACAGCCTAATTTTCTTCAAGGAAACAGAGATATTTCTTACTAACTAGAAGAAGGGTCATATTGAAGGAAGCGACAAAAAGAAAAACAGGAAATTATTGTATGCTATCTCACTATATCTGTTTGTAGCCCAATTTATGGAAAATCAAGGGAGTCCATGCAAAGTTTAATCTTCAAATATAGCCTTTTTACTTTGAGAAAATAAGATCAAACCCAGGGATGTGGGGACTTGGCCTAGGTTTCCTGCCGTGAGGATCAGAAACATCATGAAGAAACAGCATACTTCACCAGCAGTGTGGGGGCATCAGGAAGCCCAGCCAAGGCCTGCAGACCTTCTGCTGCCAACAGAGTGAACGCTGTACATTGCTGCTCCAGTGGCATGTTGGCTGTTCTGCTCTTAATGGTTACTGGTGGTCTGAACTGCTGCCCTCACGTCTCCATGGACCATCCAGGAGAATTGATGCCCACATTTTCCCCAAGACTGTTTGAACTCTAATTAGAAATTCTCCCTTTTCAGTGGCCTGGAATGTTGTAAGTGTTTCAAATGTTTTGTAGGATCAGATGCAAAATAGTCAGAAGAATGAAAACACAGAGGAATGGAAAGTCATTTTTAATATCCTTTTTGGACTTAAATTTTTTTAAAAGAACTGAATCTAGTTTTAGAAGGGAAGTCTAGCAGTGCAAATGAGGCCACTTGGGACCTATCTAAAGAACTACTCTAAAGGAGGTCCTAGGATTCACATCAAGGCTGGACAGAGAACCCACGGCTGACAATGGGAAGCAGAAGCTAGAATTGAGAGCAGTGGGGGACAGAATGGGGCTGTGCTGGTCTTCTGGGCACCTATCTCACTTTCCAGTCAGCTGATGCCCAAGACTGGATAACGAACAACCCTTGGAGGAGGAAGGCTTGGTGGAAGATTTAGCTGGGGAGGTAGCCCACAGGTTTCTCACGTGTTTAGTGACAGTTGCACATCTTCGGAGGCTGCAAGGTCATCTGAGGTGTTTCTGTTGGAGGGAAGTTGTGCCCGAACTTATGGTTGAGGGGGGCGCTCTCTTGATGGAGACAGGGAAGTTAGTAGGGCCTGTGCTGAGAGGAAGCAGACCCTTCTGGGTAAATAAGCAGCCTGGGGGTGGGCAGGGCGAGATGGAGAAAGTGATTCTATTCCTTACTTTTTAGACGGTGGAGAGGATCACCTAAACGACATAATGCATTTTGGATGGGCACACAAATTTACTCAGAGGACTTAATGGTAATAACTTTTTTAAAATGCCAAACTGAGGAGTCTGGGTTGATGGGCCTGAGATAGTGCTGCAGATATAAGTGGCATCTGGGGATCTATGTTTCTGTTTGAGAATCTGTAGAGCTCCTTTGGGATTGTCAAGTGTGGACACTCCCTATTTCAAACACCTGCGATGCCCTGTAAACTCAGAGGAGGCTCTGGGTCATGGAAGAAAGAGCCCCCAGCACCTGTTCTTGACGAGTGTGGACAGTGGTGGAGCTCGCCCAACGGCAGATGCCTAACTCACGTGACAGTGGGGAGCATATATTGTCCTCTGGCATTGCTCCACTGAACGTGAACTCCGTCTTAGCTCCAACTTCTTTCATTTGACTTCATTTTTGGTAAAAAGCTATGCAGAATGAAAGAAATTCAGGGATACAGGGGGTGGGCGTCTCTTGGCCCCTGCTCCATTTCCTTACTGAAAGGAAAAAAAATCCAGTTATGCCAGTGGCTGAGATGAAATTTGGAATACATCATAATTACTATTAAATATCTAGTTTTCATATGCTTAAAGTGACCCCTATCCCACATTTGCAAATTAAGGCTCGTGTATTGGCTCGTGTGTGACTCATGAAATGGCAGTGATTAGTGCAGGCAACTGAATCATTAGGGTGGATGACCATGTGTGATTTCTGTTTCAGCTCCATGAGTATCTGTGGACTTTGTGAGTGGGTTACACTTAAGTGTCATTGCTGGCCTAAAAGATGGTGTGAATTGCACTTACATATGAGAGAATGGAAATATGAGAGACCAGTCCAAGGTCAACACTGCCCAGAAGTATCATTGTTTATCAACAGATCCAAAAAAGGAAATCAGATAGTTTTTGGCTCTTTCAAAAGCGTGTGTTGGCCACTTTGAAGCCTGGCGTATTAACACTGCCCAATTAGACTTTAAATTCAGCCTCACCCACCCATATACTGTGGGCCTTGTAAGTGAGGAGGTGATCAAGAGGCATTTGGGTGGTGACTTGGATTCTTATTTAAAGAGCACCCTTTACTGCTGCCGTAGTGAGGTACCATTCCTTAATACCCGGCACCCCTTTTCTTCTGGTCTGTCTTCTGTTCTAGTTATCTTGGGTTCCATGAGCCTCATCTTCAGCAGCATCCTTTGTCTCTACCACAAGCCTCCAAAGGTCACCTCCTCCCTTCAAGGAGCCCCCTACTCCCTCATCATTGGTGCTGGCCTAAGACTGCCCCCCGCCCCATGGCCTTTCCAAGCCCATTCCTTTGGACTCTCTCATAGCTAATGCTCTGACCCACCAAATGTGAGACCTCTTCTCACTATTTCCCACTCATGGCAGAGCCCACTACTTCTAGGGGTAAATCCTCCTTGCTGATGTCTGTCTGTAATCACCACCATGATCCAGCCCACTCCACTCCTTTCCATTCAATCCCCGCCTGATGCTCAGGTCCGCTGGGGACTCTAGGACTGACTCTCACAAGGATGTCAAACTGTGAAGTATGAAAGGCACAGGCTTTGGGGAATTATATGCATCCTTTCTGGACTTTTTTTTTTTTTTTTTAACGTAATGTGAAGATTCTAAGTGAACCAGCCACTATGCATCTTTACATATAGACTTTATAGACTTCTTCAAAGTAGGCAAATGTCAGCGGCACAGTCCAACCCATAAGGGAAGTTAAGAGCTCCCTCCTCTCCACTCTGCCCCCAGGGAAGAGGAGCTTTAATGAAAACCAAGACAAGAAACATTGGTTCTCCTGCTCCAGCAAGCAGAGCCAAACTGTAAGAAGTTCCTCTTGGGTGACTGCTCCTTTGGATTGCTTTTCTGGTCGATCTTTTGTTTTCTCTGGTCTTTGGTGACACCTAGGGCTGACTTATGCAGAGGAGGGTCCCTTCACCTAAAAATCCCAGTTAGATTGTGAGAAGAACTAGCAGAAAGACGGGACTGAGTGGACGGTTTAGGGGATACTGGCTCGTTTCCTCAGCTTCGTCTCTTTATGCCCTCTTACCTCAGAGCTCTGGGACGTACGGGGACAAGATCCAGGGTGGGCTAATGGGAAGGGGCCAAGGAAGATGTTCAGTTGGTCTTTCTTGCAGATGTTAAGACAGAGAGAAGAAAGGAGCCTTGTAGCCTGTTCTGCCCAGTTAGGTAGATTCTCCCAGGTAGGGGTTTCCCTGGAATCTGTGGCGATGACAAGTACTCGATTCATGGATTTAAGAATTTGAGGTCCTGCCCATCTTAAATACTGATTATTTGGTTGGAAGTAAGAGAATATGAAAAATTATTTTACACGTATGTAGATAGCATACAGATCTCAACGGCCGAACATACAGCCGGGCCTAATAAGTGACTGGAGCAAAAACTAGACTCTTTTACTAATCATGGTCCCCCTTTGCATTTCTCTGCCATAGTTTCTCTACTTCAATCTTCTCTCCTGGCAGAAGCAATAGTGATGTAATGTTATCACTGACCTAGTTTCACACACACAGCTTTCTGTGCCACAGAAAAAATAACTCTTTTCAAACTTGTTCATAACCAAATTTGTTCTGAAGAGGAACTGATGTGAGCCAGTTTTGTGTTTATTGTGGCCCTTTACTTACACCCCTGCTGTGATGCACAACTCTCTTGACTTTGCAATGATAATCGGCCATGCAGCTCATGTCCCCACTGCACTGCAAGCTCTTTGAGGGCACATCCGTCTGTGTTGCCTTTGCAGCTCCCACAGCATCTAGATTGGGAGTTGACAACAGGGACAAATAGGAAAAGGAGGAGTTCCTAGGGTCGGTTTAAGCTGAAAATTCTAAAAAATGCACCAAGCCAAGGGGGGGCGAAAGAGGCATCAATGGTAGAGTTGAGGTCAAGGGCCGAGAAAGCCTGAGTCGCGTGTCAACCTGAATTGCCATGATCAGGGTCAGTGGGCTGTGCAAATGTCATGGAAGCAGAGAAAGAGGATCAGGAGAATGAAGGAAAAATCAAGGTGAGAGTGGGAGGGCCAGTGAACTTAATCCCATTTCTTAGCAACCTTTATATGCTACAAGGGCCAGGGATCTGCTGGAAGGGGCCACAAGAGACCACACCAAGAGCTGGTGAGCTCCTGATTCCTGGGGGGTGCTTACAAGATGGATAAAGGAGAGAATGAATATTCATTGTCAATACTGGACATTTTTGATAAATAGACCTGTATTTTTATCTGAAGTATCAGGTTTACCAAAGCAGAGCTATAGGGTATCTAAGATATCTTATTTCTTGAGGTATTTTTACTTCACTTATACAGTCTGTGATGTAATAATAGTAGCTATCCAGGTTATTATGCTACAATAGACTGCTTGATCAAACCCCAGCTCTGATTCTTTCTTGCTCTGTGACACAGAACACATTAATTTAACCACTCAAAGCCTTGATTTCTTCATCTGTAAAATGATGGTAGTATGACCTAACTCATAGGGATATGGAGATCAAAGGAGATCATGGATATGAGGTGTTTATCATAATGCCTGGAACATTAATTTCTCAGTACATATTAACCATTATTATTGTGAATAAATCTTTAGGAAGGTGTGATGCTTATTTTTATGTGTTAACTTGACTGAACTAAGGGGTGCCCAAACAGCTGGTAGAACATCATTTCTGGGTGTATTAGTGAGGGTATTTCTGGAAGAGATTAGCGTTTGACTCAGTATACTGAATAAAGGAGATCCACCCTCACCAATGGGGGTGGGCATCCCCCAATCTGTTGATGGGCTCAACTAGAGCAAAAAGGCAGGGGAAAGGCAAATTCTCTTTCTCTCAATTCTTGAGCTGGGATGTCTGTCCGCTCCTGTCCTCGGACATTGGAGCTCCTGCTTCTCAGACCCTCAGACTCTGGGACTTACACCAGTGCCCTCCCCCACACAGTTCTGAGGTCTTCAGTCTCAGATGGGAGTTACACCGGCAGCTCCCCTGGCTCCCAGGCCTTTCGATTCAGACTGAATTATGCCATTGACTTTCCTGGTTCTCCAGCTTGCAGATGGCATATTGTGTCATATTTCAGCTTCCATGATCACGTGAGCCAATTCTCATAACAAATCTTTTCTTATATATGTTCCATTGGTTCTGTTTCACTGGAGAAACCTGACTAATACAGAATGTACAAAAGATGGAATTTTGAAGAAATAGTCCCAGGCCTGGGTTCTAGGACCATGGACAATTCCTACGGACTCTACCTTCTATGTATATTGTGCAGTGTGTTTTGGTTTCCGCTTGCTACTGGCATTCAGAATTCTCTTTCCATGATGATTGCCACAGGCTGCTTTTAGGTGCCCAAAGATATCAATGTCCAAGCCTGCATTCAGTGCACATGCAGGTATCACCAATCATTCTCACCCCTACTGTTCTCCCCTACCCGAGAATATACAATTGCTTCTGTTTTCTACTGCAGAATGTTATATACATCTAATTAATATGCATGCTGAAGAGTTTAATTTTAATGGTCTAGAAAAGTGTTTGATCATGATTTATTTTGGGGAATGGCAACAAAATATCTTAAATTGCTACTACTAATTGATGCTAGAAAAAGACAATGCTTATAGTAGAGAAATTACCTCTTGCAGACTTGGTATGTAGTAATGAGTATCCAGCATGAACGTGATCAGGCACAGCCAGGCACTTTACCAGTACCTGCATGCTCGCGACTCCCAGACTCCTGGGAATATTTTTCTATTATGGCTTTTAATTCTTATTTCTTATTTCTTTTTAAAGATTACAAAATTATACATAGTCATGGTAGGCAACTGCAACATATAAAGTGTATAAAGGAGAAAATAAAAATCTTCCTATTCAGAGATAGGCATTGTTAACATTTTGGTATTTTTTTTTTTAGTTTATTTAAAAGACATATGTGTACATATTATTTTTATAACACTTTTACTCAGTTTTAATTGATACAGTTTCCTACTTCATCTGCCCTTTTCAATCACCAGAGCAGCAAATACAAGACTGCTTCTCCTCCATGGAGAACTCTGTCTGTTAAGGGGAAACATACTCTAAGTGGTTGAAATGAGAGATGAGATTTGTTATTTCATGGTCCTGATAAGGCCAAGAAAGACATTGCTGTGATTTTGAATGACAAGTCTCAGAGATTTATATAGGTTCTCAAATAGCATTTCACAGTTGAACAATCGTGACATTTATTGATGAAGTTTAGATACCACAATTTTTTAAGAGATTAAGAGAGCTGAATTGAGGTGATGAGCAACTTGACCACTAAAAGTTTGACTACTCATGATAACTTTTTCTCACTTTTTGGCAACAGAAATAATTCGGCACTGTCAATATATTTAAAAACCACATCCCAAAGCTACTATCTTCACGTTGAAATAAAAAGTCTTTGAAGACAATATACTCATGGAGTTAGCATCTGAAAAACAAATTGCCCTTCAGTGAAAAATCTCTGCAGTTTCTGGGTCCAATTTTCATCAAAATATCCACCACAATCTGCCACAACCACAAAACACTGGATGGTCTTTCTGATCATCTATAGTTTGAATTAGGACTTTATAATTAACAGAAATAAAGAATGAGAAAAGAATCAGCGGATTCGAAACCTGATTATTTACTGGGATATAAATGCCTTAGTGAAAGATCAAAATTATACCATTCCTTTTGCTGAGATGAAATAATAAGTAATACTTTCAAGAGGTGGTTCTATAATTTAAATTTTCTGGTGGATATATTTTAAATTTTACAGTGAGCATGTGTAACCAGTGTCCATTAGATGGTCTGCACCGGCAAGAAAGTTTTGCTGAGAAGCAAGGCATTAGACAGGGCTTATTTGAGCAGAAGAGTAAAAGGAGAAAAGTGACGCAATTTCACGATTTTACCTAAATCAAAATTAAGAGTTTAATATGGTCCTCTGAGAGTTCATGGCTGAAATTGGCTAAGTTGAAGGAAGGGAAGCAGGATGGTGAGCACAGGGGGAGAGTGAAGGCTTAAGTGAAGGGTAAAAAGATAACATGAATTACATGAAAAAGTCAGCAATGGCTGTTTCGTCATCAGCTAACTAAAGGCTACAAATGATCATATAAAATAAAAATGTAACAGTTATTCTACCAAAGATCACAGTGAAAGAATAAGTTGTTTAATTTCTAGTCTTATACGTTTCCTCTGAAATTTAACATTATACTAAGAAATTTGGAATATTTTGGAAATACTCATCCTGATTTTTATTACATTCTTCATCATTTTGAACTCAAATAAGTCTTCTTGAACTTAGCTCAGTAACTTAAATAAATCTTCACTTAGCAACTTTATACAACCTTGACGTCCAAATATGCTTAAGGCAGGTCTTGGGGGTATTTGCAAGCAGACAATTAAAAATGACACTTGATCTAATAAAGAGGAGGATCATTCCCTTGTGGGTTTGTCTTGCCTTCTTACTGATTCATTGGTGTTTGAAGATGTATTTCCCATTTATTTCATTTTTATAATGGATCTAATAGAAACACTTTCTTTCTCTATTACCGAAGACACAGATCTCTGGCTCTGGCTCATCTTATAAAATTTCTGAGTAGCACTAAAATCTTGGGCATGTGGCCATGCTGCCCACTCAGAAGTATGAACGCCTATCTCCCGGTGTAGTCCAGATTTCCTAAACTCGAGAGCTATCTTTCCTCCCTCCTGCCTGCCTTCCGCAAACACTGGAATTTTTGCTAGGTGCTGAGAACCCACTTGATGGTGGGGATTAAGCAGCACATGGATGCATGCTTATTTATAAATAACTGTAGGACTGTGATATAGTGATTTATTAAAAAATATATATATTTGGTCTTCATCTCCAGTCCTTCGCACAGCTCCCAAGACACTTGTAAATTCCTAAGTCATAAGAGCACTAGGAGCACCTTTTGTTCTAATGAGGTGACTCTGGGTGGGCTCCTGGATGACTGTTGGATGGATTCTGATCACCAGAAAGACCAAGCCATGATTAGAAGCTTGGAATTTTCAGCCCCACTCCCGACCCTCTGGAGAGTGGAGACGGGCTAGAAATGGAGTTTATAATTGATCATGCCTAGGTGAGGAAGCCTCCATAAAATCCCAATAGTATGGGCTTTGGAGAGCTTCTAGGTTAGTGAACACATCCATATACCAGGAGGGTGACCCACCCCAGCTCCACGGGGACAGAAGCTCCTACGCTTAGGACCCTCCAAGACTTGGCCCTATGTATCTCTTCATCTGGCTGTTCATCTGTATCCTCCTTTAATAAACTTGTAAATATAAGCAAGTGTTTCTCTGAGTTATGTGAGCTGTTCTAGCAAATTAATCAAACTTGAGGAGTGGGTCATGGGAAACTCCAATTTATAGCCAAACCAAGCAGAAGTTGTGGGTAACCTGGGGACTGACTACTTGCCATTGGCTTCTGAACTGTAAAGCAGTCTTATGGAACTGAGCCCTTAACATGTGGGATCGATGCTGTCTCCAGGCAGATAGTGTCAGAATTAATTTAAATTATCAGACACCCAGCTGGTATTGCAGAGAATTGCTTGGTGGGGGAAAACCCCATGCACATCTGGTGTCAGAAGTGTGATAGTTGTGTGAGAGTAAAGGAGACACACAGGAGGAGGAAAGACTAAGGTTTTTCTTTTTACAAGGATTGTGTGAAAAAATGCTTTTAAAAAGCAATGAGAGCACACAGAGACAGTTCCTCTAATAGATTTGTTAATGTTGGTGTTAAAAACATGGACACTTGGAAATTCTCTCTAAGATCCTTGACTTTACTCAATATAGAAACTGGCAATAACAGTCTAGTTTTAATTAGTCCTTTCAGACATTTTCACAAGGTCATTTCAACCCTCTTTTGATGTTGCAAAGATCCTACAACTTTATAGGAAAACTCAAAACAGAAGAGAGGGGGCTGGCCCTGTGGCTTAGCGGTTAAGTGTGTGCTCTGCTGCTGGCGGCCCGGGTTTGGATCCCAGGCGCACACCGATGCACCACTTGTCCAGCCATGCTGAGGCGGCGTCCCACATACAGCAACTAGAAGGATGTGCAACTATGACGTACAACTATCTACTGGGGCCTTGGGGAGGAAAAGGGGAGAAAAAGGAGGAGGATTGGCAATAGATGTTAGCTCAGAGCTGGTCTTCCTCAGCAAAAAGAGGAGGATTGGCATGGATGTTAGCTCAGGGCTGATCTTCCTCACAAAAAAAAAAAAAAAAAAAAACGAAGGGAGAATTTTCTGCAGTTACTTCTCTGTTACACTTTTGCAGCCACCATTAGAACGAACGGGCCTAAAACATGTGTTCTAGATTCCGAGTCCTCAGTGTTTCAGACTTACCTTCAGCTCCACATCAGCCCACACTGGACCCATCGTCTTGTCTTCCATGGGCTGACTTAATATTAATGATAAGGAAGTTTTAGTGGGTATTCAGAATAGTAGCAAAAAATTTATTTCCTCAGCAACTGTGTTTCTTTTAAACATATCTTATAACAAATTACTTTTTTTCGCTGGGGAAGATTTGCCCTGAGCAAACATCTGTGCCAGTCCTCCTCTATTTTGTATGTGGGTCGCCACCATAGCATGGCTGATGAGTGGTGTAGGTCTGCACTCGAGATCTGAACACTTGAACCCAGGCCGCCAAAGCAGAGCATGCCGAACTTAACCACTATGCCACCAGGCTGGACCCAACAAATTACATTTTTAAAGTTTTCTAATTAAATTGTATGTCATGATAAAATTTTCATAACATTTTGCATTTTTCTAGAAATAATGAAAATTTACAATAATAAAAAGAGTAGTGATATGTCAAAATACCATTTTTCTTACAAAACCTGTCTATCATACAAAAATTAGAAAAGTGAAATAAACAAAAACAAGAAAACTCGTAAATTTATCACTCAGAGATAAACACTAAAGCTATTGTTCCATTCATTCTCTTTTTTTTTATGTAAGACTATACCTATTTGTTAAAACAAAAATGGGGCAATATGAACTGTCTCAAAATACGTATTTAATATTTACAATATTGAGAACATCTTTCCATACCATTACCTATTCTTCCACAATACCATTCTGATGATTGCATTGTGTGCCATGATTTACCATTTATTAACCAATCCCCTTCTTGTCAACATGCTTTGTTTCTCATTGTTCACTAGTATTACAAGCAGTGGCTCAATTGCAAAAGAGACTTTGGGACTATTGTGGCTTTTGAGTCTGTAAAAGAAAACCAAGGATGGACTAAAAACAGTTTCATATCATCAAAGGAGTAGATTCATTAGTTTTAACTGGATTGAATAAAACAAAAATTTCAACAGTTTGTCAAGAGGTCTGTTGAGAGTAAATAACATGAGGTTTTAATTTTGGTTCAACAGCCTAGAATATTGTCATAATTTATTGAGGTATTAAAAATAGGTTAGAACAATAGTAGCATTATATCATTTAATAGTTTGTATTGTATGAATCACATACTATCTAATATATGTAGTACCAATGTAACCTATATTTATGAATATTCTGGAAACTTGCTATAAAGCCTTTTGTATTGACAATCTTCATGTTCTTCAGAATCTAAATTCTCTCACATTCAGTCTTGAAAAGAAGCACATACAACAGGGAGACTGACATTTTCTGGGCATATACTATGTATGAGGTGCGCAGTTGGTAGCTGATTAACTGGAGAACTTACTGTACGCCTATGTCTCACTCTGCAGTGTAAGCTACTATACCAGATTTCTAACTGCACCTAATTGAAAATAGCATTCTCCTCTCTTTTAAACAACTAAATGATTTTATTATCACAATTAAATTAAGGCAAACAAATCATCACTATTTTATGTGAGCTGTTTAACTTTCTCTCAATAGAATAAAAGCATTTTCACAAATGCCAACACCAACAACATGAATAAATCCTTGTGCTCCAGAATAAGAGCAAAAGCAAGACAGCAACGATCAAAACCGAGGGGATGAACATAAGACAGAGTTTTTCCAAATGCTTTTCTTTTTTAATGTTACTGTACAAATGTTTTCCATAATCACTTGAGGCATTTTCTTCTCTAAATGTTTAGCAGTGAACTTATTTTTAACGTGGTTTCAGTTTCATATTACATAAACTCATCATATATGCTAATAATTTCCCTAATGAGGACTTATTTGACAACGGGGATCTGAAGCATTGAGTAATAATGAAATGCCTCTCCTCTTGATGGTGCTTGTGTTTCAGAGCGACTCCCCAGTTCCCAGGAAGAAACCAAAAGCAATGTTCCCAAAATCGTGCATGATGGAGATGCATAACTGAAAGAATGACCACAATCAGGCATTTTCTAACATTTACTGACTGTGCAGCTGTCACGCTTTTCTACCAGAAAATTCCTAGTTCTACTAGGAGTGTAATCATGAAGATCTCAGAGAACACTATTACAGTTTGATGTGTCTCCAAAGCCAATTACACATATGTGAACATGCGTGATATAATTTCATGGTCCCAGAAGTCAAGAGTTTTGCCCTTCAGCTTTATAAATATGTCTATGTATAAGTACGTGACGTGGAAATCATCATTTTTATTTCTTTAAAAGCCACTGACAATGATTTCAACTAAAATAATGCAGCATCATAAAATTACCCTATTTAAATGGCTTAATTTTTTAATCTGTTTCCCTGACAGTAAATGGAGATTTGCCTGAATGTCTTATTTGGTATACATCTGGGTGCCAAAGAGGCTTAGAGTGCAAAAAGCTTGATAAAGTTGCTTTAAGCGCATCAAGAATTCTGGATAGTGGAGGAAATGGACTAATTTCCAAACTGATGAAATATAGTGCTGGATTCGACTTTTCGAATCTAGGGAAAAGGTAGTTCTGCTGCAAGGAAAGGACGGCTGGCAGCTGCGGCAGCTCTGTTCTGAGTTTTGAACTTCCTGGCTGAGCATGATAGCTTTTATACTCTGACACTGCTACACATGCTCTTTCCGACAGTTTCTGAAGGTAGGAATGAGAAAAGGATAAAGGAATAAGCAAAAGCAGCTTGGAAGGTTTGGTGTTGATCCTTAGCAGCCTCTGGCATGAGCAACCTGCTGAGTGATGCTTCACTTCCTCTTTCTGTTTTCGTTGTTCCTGCTTTCCAAAGTTTTGTTAGGCTTCTTAGCGCAGTGTAGGGATAGGATAGTTTCAGAATTGGTTAATTGATCAGATCCACAATCTCCTCCGCTTCCTTCTAGCCCTTTCTAGAAGGTTTGCTTTATCTGTCAGCAATTCCTTCATGGCTACAGACAGCCACAGCATTCCCAGCACTGCTGCCAGTGATGACGATGTCCAGAGATAGATGAGGAATTGTCACCTGATGTCTCCTTCTTAAGGGCAAGGACACTTTTTCAAGAAGCCCACCAGCAGACCTCCCCTCACACCCCATTGGTCAGAACTGGGCAACCTGCCCCCTCTTGGCTTGAACTAATTAGATTCTTTCTCTGAGCTGGAAACTGGGTTTCTCCCTGAAGAGGGTTATCTCCGTGAACAGACAGGGATTCTCATAGCAAGTAAGTTGGTGAGCAGTCAAGAGCGACCTGCAGGAGCAAGTTACTAGACGGAATGACACTAGAGGTGAGGGCAGACAGAGCTCATTTGATCAAAAGATTTCAGTGATTTGTCCTTCTTTATGGAGTGAGGTGAAGAACTCCTAAAAATACCAGACTAGACCCCATTCCCTAGAGATTCTGATTCAATGTATGTGGGCCATGCCTGGAATATCACTATTTTAATGACTCCCCAATGATCAAAGTGGGATCTAGGTTGAGATTCACTGTAGTAATTTCACGACCCCCTGCTACAGACTAAGACGTGGCAAAAGTGAAGTTTGCTTCTTGCTGCTTATGAAGTTGCTCAAGACATGGAAAATTAAAAAGCCGAGAAATGGCCAGGGTTTGGTGAAGCATATAGCTGACCACAGAAGAGGGATCCTCCCCGCATCCTGAGGGTATGGCGTTGGGAAACTTTATAATCTGCTGAGGGTGATGCTTCTGCTGAGACTGCTGTGAGGGCAAGGGTAGAGGTGGGGTGAGAGGCATGGTTCAGCCTGGGGCAGCCACTGGGGCTCAGGCTGAGTGTTTTGGTATCTTGTAACAGTTAGAGAAATCAGGCAAGAGGCCCAGAGATGGGGGCAGTTACTTGGTGATCTGCGTTTTGTAAGTGTGGACAGCCCTGCTCACTGTGGTGTGGAGGTTCTAATCCAAGCCGAGACTCTTGGTCAGTGTAGCAGTTGGTGGCAGTGACACAGGGCTCAGAGGGAGTG
Organism: Diceros bicornis minor; assembly: GCF_020826845.1. Classification (NCBI taxonomy): domain Eukaryota; kingdom Metazoa; phylum Chordata; class Mammalia; order Perissodactyla; family Rhinocerotidae; genus Diceros; species Diceros bicornis. The sequence goes on along the minus strand of NC_080755.1, from coordinate 9,493,440 downwards.
AAAAAGACAAGTTTCCAGTACACACGATGGACACCATGGGGAGAAGAGGATGACAGGAGGGACCAGGAGATCGGAGAGCTGGCGGAGCACATATCTAATCTTTATAGGAACGTAGAGAGGTTTCAGATGTCATCCCCAAGAACACCACAGCCTCCTAATGGGAGCCGCTCCCCTAAATTTAAGCTCAGTCATGGATTCTGGGCACCTGGCATTCTGATACAGCGAGCACAGAATGTTCTCTTTTTCCTCTTTTATCCTTTCCCATTTACTCCCTCCCTCCGTTAATTCTCAATCTATACTGACTTACAGTTGACAGTGGTTCTTGTGAAAAACGAATAAAAAAATAGTTATGAAAACAAAAATTGGGAGGTGGGGAGTAGGAGATGAGGGGATTCGTGTTGAACTTGTAAACTGCTGTGGTATCTGGAGGGCTTCTTGCGCTTCTTCAATTTTGTGGCTATGAAGCTGGTGTCCCTTTGGAGCTGCGAAGAGGTAGAAAGCAGAACACCCTTGGGGCTGGTTTAATCCAACTTGGGAATTCAGGCAGCAGTGCCTGTGCATTAGTTGGGATGATGCTGCTGGAGGAGACTTCAAACAGGAACTTCAAGGGGATGACTACAAAATGACGTGAATATAGAATAATAATACCAGGATTTTTTAAATTTTATTTTACTTTGAGATATTCTGGCTGTTAATCTCTCCTTTTCTTGGAATTTTAACTAACAAGCTCTCTTTATGTTTTTTTGCATGACAACATTGGGAAGGATTTCATTACTGGAATTTTAATGGCTATATTTAATTACCCTTTGAGAACTGAATAATGGGATGGGGTCTCTCCAGTGAGTTAGTTAAATGTAGCTGAGTATCATTTCAAAGGAGCAGCGGAAAAGGGGAAGCGGTTTTAGAATTATCCTAAATAATGGTTTCTCTTGACCCAGTTCCAGAGATCCTGCAGTCCACCTCACTGGTCCCAGCTGGCTCCCTGACAGTGGTGGCACGGATGAGGGAAGCAGGAGCTCGCAGGTGGTGCCAGGCCCTTGCTGATGACAGCACCTCCTTCCCTGAAGGCAGCAGCCACACCCCAGTTGAGCACAGTCTTGACTGAGAAGCTCCCTTGATTGACAGAGGGAATTCAGGAGAGAATCCGGCCTGTAGGAGAAGGCATACGCTCAAACTCTTCTCCTCTCCCTCGTCTTTTCTTCCTTCCTCAACCAGAGGACAGAACACTAATTTGATAGGCCTCACTCCGGGGCACGATCCGCAGTGCTTACGACAAGCGTCCACAGCATTCTGGGGCTCTCCCTTTTGTTGTCATCCTTAGACTGCGCACAGCAGCTCGCGACCTGTGACTGTGCTTTCTGCACTTGTGTAAAATGTGTTCCCCCCACTGGCAGAGAATATTTTTCTCACCTTCTTTCTCAGTAATTGACCCTCAAGTTTTTGTTAGGCATATAGCCACCCAGGATGGAGACTTTATTTTCCAGCTTCCCTGACAGCCGGGGGTGACCAAGTGACTGAATTCTGGTCAGGAGATTTAAGTGGAAGTGGTGTGCACAACCTCTAGGAAGTGATCAGAATGGGAGGGGGATGTTTTCCCCTCCCTTTTTCTTCTTCCTGTTGTCCAGCATGTAGAAGTGATGGCTGGAGTTGAAGCAGCCATCCTGGACCATGAGGTGAATTTGGGAGTGGAGAGTATGCATGCTGGAGCAACAAAGATGAAAGGACTCTCAGTTCCACACCACCGGGTTCACCATAACAGATCTGAACTGCATACCTGTAACGTTACATGAGAGGGAAACAGACTTTTACGTCATTCAAGCTGAGCTTTGTCATCTTCTCTCCTGCATCTGAATGACATATCAACTACTCTTCCCCCATTCAATCTCGATCTTCTCACAGGTAAAACTGTCAACGGTTTGGTGTGTACCTTCCTACTCCTTTCTTTCTTTTTTTTTTTTTTTTTTGGTGAGGAAGATCAGCCCTGAGCTAACATCCGTGCTAATCCTCCTCTTTTTGCTGAGGAAGACCGGCTCTGAGCTAACATCTATTGCCAATCCTCCTCCTTTTTTCTTCCCCCAAAGCACCAGTGGATAGTTGTATGTCATAGTTGCACAACGTTCTACTTGCTGTATGTGGGATTTGGCCTCAGCATGGCGGAAGAAGCAGTGCGTTGGTGCACGTCGGGATCCGAACCCGAGCCACCAGTAGCAGAGCGTGAGCACTTAACCACTAAGCCACAGGGCCAGCCCCCTACTCCTTTCTATGAACTTCCCGCATGTATGTATACACACATATCCATACATATGGGTTGAGCGTCATTTTCTTCTAAAATTGGCTCACATATTGTCCTCTTCTACTTTCATTTGTGAGAAATGTGTTTCTCTTCTCATTTCCAAGTGTAAGTCTTCCGCCTGTCTGTGACCGTCTTCCCTTCCTGCCCCTGCATTGCCTACAGCACTGGTGCTTCACCCTGGTTGGCTGCACTTTGTCACCTGTGAACATTAGAAAAATATGTATTTATGATCTCTGCCAAGTTACGTGTGACTTAGAATCAAATTCTATAGATTAGGAAACTCGTTGCCTTGTCTCACTGAGCTTTGTCTTCAGGTAGTGCCCTGGGAAAATGGAATTTTCAATATGATCTCTGAATCTTCAACTCGCCCAAGAAACATGAATTTTTATTGTTAAACTTCTCTTTTAAAATAAAGTGAGACTATTTTTCTGATAACAATATTAGAATTAATCCTATCAGAAACATTTTATTTCCTGGTTTGTTGACTTAGGTTATTCCATAAAAGAAATAATTGTATTTTTATATTGTTATTCATGAATATTATTAAGATTATTACTATGATTTATGTCTCTTGGGTGAGGTACCAAATTGAGAGAAGGGAAAATTAAAATAAAAAACTGTATTGCTTTTAGTTTTGTAAATATATAAAATTTGGCCAGTGTTCAAGTTCATGACCATCTTTAAATAAAATAAGCAACAAATTTAGTACCATTTACTTAGATACTCTTCCATCCATCCATCTGCCGTATGTCCCTCCATCTATCCTTTTAGTCATTTATTAATTTATATTTTCAAAATTTTTTTCTCTTGTACCAGGCACTGTGCTGGCATTAAATGTGTATACCAATAACAGTGGAAAGGGATTGCGTAAGCACATTAAACACACAGTGAAGGGCAATATGCTGTGCAAGCAAGGAGCATTTGCTAAGCTCTGTATCTCTTCACACTTTATTTTTAATTTTATATGCAATGCCCATGATAGATAAATTAGGAAACACACATAAGCAAAGAAGAAAACAAAAATCTTCCACAATCCTACTACATGGAAAGGTAAACTGGTAATGCTTTAGAATATATACTTCCAGTCTTTTTTTTCTATGTGTGCATGCTTTTAGTGGCATCATATGGTATATACTGCTTTTGAAAAATTATATTATAAAGTGATGCTTTAAAAAAATAGAGTTTGCAAAATAAAATGAGAGAGAAAGTATGATATTATATTTTAGATGTGCCTTTTAAATTAGCGTCAATTTTGTTCATGAAAGAGGACATCAGTTCACAGAGCGACTACCGGGAGCATTGAATCAATACTCCTTAGGAAGGCCATTAGTGGGGCCAGCGCGGTGGCATAGTGGTTGAGTTCACGCAGTCTGCTTCAGCGGCTTGGGGTTTGCAGGTTCGGATCCTGCATGGCAGGGGTCCCACATAAAATAGAGGAAGATGGGCACAGATGTTAGCTCAGGGCTACTCTTCCTCAGCAAAAAGAGGAGGATTGGCAACAGGTGTTAGCTCAGGGCTAATCTTCCTCACCAAAAAAAAAAAAAAGAAGGCCTTTACTTCATGCATTTTTAAACAAGAAGGAAAGCCTACTGGACCAGGAATCAGAGATCTGATTTCCTGTCTTGATTCTATCACAAATTAACTACATGGTAGTAAAATAGCCATGGTAGAAATTACAGGTTGGCCGTCTCAACAGCCACCTCATCCCTCTTCTAAAGTGTCTTCCTCTTCTATGGAGTCTGGAAAGCTCTAAACCACATCTTTCAGAGGCTCTTGCAGCTGGGATTCCACATGTGCTCTGGGTTCCACCAGGTGGATGCACGTACCCGAGTCTTGGAGTAGTGTGCCACGTGAGGAGGTCACAGTAGTGTGTGGGGAGATTCATTGTTCTGTCAGACTTTTGGCGAAGTATTCAATTCTGTGGTAGCTGTGGTGGGGGACCCAGTGTCAGTTCTTAGCATGAGAAGAAGGCAGCAGCAGCAATGGGATTTCCAGTCTATCAGTCTCGTGAAGAGGTTGGGCATTTCCTTTAGCTGTATTTCTGCTGGAAGTACAGCATCAAAGCTTGATTCCCTTGCATTTCCAGAAATTCTGAAAACAACCTAATACATAATAAATCCAGTTCTGCTAAAACTAACTGGAGTTAGTTATACACGCAATGTTTAACAGTATTTTTCTTTCATCATTTTAAGGGCATTACTCCGTTGTCTTCTGTATGGCATCGAGGAGAAATCTGCTGAAACGCTTACCTTCGTTTCTATTTTTGTAATGTATTTTTTTCTTTGGCTACCTCAAGATTTTCTCTTTGTCTTTGGTTTTCAGAAGTCTAGGTGTGGTGTGTGAGTCTGTGTGTTTATCTTGCTTGCTTGTTGTTCTTTAAGATCCTTGCATCTTGGTTTGGTGTCTTTCATTAATTTTTTTTAATTCTTGGTCATTTTCTCCTCAAATATTTCTTTTACCCTCTTCTCCTTCTCATTCAAAGATTCTAATAACATTTCTGTTAGACCATTTGATATTGTCCATCATTTCCTGAATACTTTGTTTTCTTTCTTTTTTCTTTTTCTTTCCAGTCTTTTTTGTATTTATGCTTCAATTTGGTTATTTCTAATAATCCGTCTTCAAGGTTACTGATTTTTTCCTCAGCTGTAGGGATTCTACTGATGAGCCCAGTGAGAGCATTCTTCATCTGTTCTTGTCTTCTATTTGTAGCATTTCCATTTGTTTCATTCTTATACCTATGCTGAAATTACCTATCTGATCACGTGTGCTGTCCACCTCCTGCCATGGTAGTTTCAGCATCTGTGTCATATTGGAGTCTGGTTTTGCTGATTGCTTTGTCTCTTGAGAATTTTTTATTTTTCTTTCTCTTGCTTCTTTGAGGGCTTTGTAATGTATATACATATTATTTGAAGATCAGACATCAAGTGTAGAAGAGTAGAAACTGAGATAGGATAGTATTTATGCCTGGAAATGTGCACTCCTTTTCTTTTGCTAAGCTTGTGGGGATTGAGTCAATCCACTAAGGAGTTGAGCTGAGTTTGGGGGATGTTGCTATGGTGACACTCTGTGCACTCCTTTTCAAATTCCTCTAGGGTTATCTCGTATTTAAAGAGAGGGCTGGTTTGCCAGAGGATTCTTTTCAATGTCTGCTCCACACTCAGCTTTAGAACCTGCTTTTGCACCTGCAGCCCAGAGAAGTTCTCTCGCCATGTTCTCAGTCCTCTGCCAGCAGTAGACTGCCTTACTTGTTACTTGATGCTTGCTAGCCTGGCTGAAAAAGATGTACATTCTTTGTTCTAATCCAGCTTCAGTCTTAGCCACATTCTGTGGCCCTGGGTCTCAGTGGGGGTGGGCCTTCAAAGAGATTCTGCCTCTACCTCAGCTCGGGGAGACTTCTAGTGGTCTAGGCCCAGGACACATATCCAATCCTCTCCCAGGTTAAAGAGTCTCTTTCTGTTTCCTTCCCCATGCTGCGATGGGTCTTCACCATGTCCTAAGGATGACAGAGTTTCTGCCCTTCCCAGCAGCTTTAGGCTTTTGTTCCACAGTGGACATAAGGAAGAGCTACACGACTGTCCCATGGCATCTACTACATACTTGGCAGAAGGCCTTGTCACCCTCCTGGAACACAAGGAGATGGGAGGTTTGTTGTAAGGAACTTCTATGTGGCCATCTCCCACTTCTTCCCCATCTTCCCTGAGAAGCCGTCATGAGATAGTTTCTAATCACCTCCTGGGTTCTGATGAGATGTGGGGCTTTCTGCCCCACTCCCTTCAGATTAGAGCTGCAGAATATAAAAATCCTTAGAATTGGCACCCAGCAACAGGGTGGTCCATACCTTGCTTTGTACTCATCCAGCCCCTTTTGTTTAAACGTTGTCCTTTTTGGTCTGTGAAGCAAGGACCTGGGAGTGTCCCCTTTGGCTTACTCTTCTTTTTGCTGTGTGTATACTATATGTAATAAGCTACCTAACTCTAAATGCCCTCCCCTCAACCAAGAAGGACAAAATTTAATCACCAAAGATAACTTTAGACTCTTATCAGCCCAACTTTAGACCCTTATCTGCACCAGAAGAATCTACATAACAAACTTTACTAACCAGCCCTTATCTTCTATTAGTTTCCAATATATTTGCCTTCCCGCAATTTGCTACCCTAGATACTCAAAGCCCTTTTTCTTTGTCTTGCCATCTCTCTAAAAATTTATTGTTCCTTTGTTAAGATGCTATATAAACCCAACTTCTAACCAAACCTTTGAGTTACTCATCTCTGAGTTTCTCCCATGTATATATGCATGTTAATAAACTTCTGTTTGCTTTTCTCCTATTAATCTATCTTTTGTTCCAGAGCCTTAGAGAAGAATCTAAACAGGTAGAAAAAAAAAGACTTTATTCATCCTCTCCAAAAGCTAGGAAGCAATTACCAACAGGTCATTCAGATTACTTTCAGGAAGGGTGTCTTTGAAAGAAAAGGAAATTGTGACACAGATTCATATAGACAGAAGACCATGTGAAGACACAGGGAGAAGATATATATCTACTACCCGAGGAGAGAAATCTCAGAAGAAACCAGCCTTGCCAATACCTTGATCTCAGAGTTCTAGTCTCTAGCAAGAAAAAAATTTTTTTTCTTGTGTAAGTCACCCAGTCTGTGGAACTTTGTTATGGTAGCCCAAGCTGACTAATGCATTCATTCCTGCAAATGAAAGCAGTTGATCTCTATGAAACTACATGGATAGATACCAAAAACATAATATGGAATAAAAAAGTGAACTAAAAAATATATTATAATACCTTTATGTAAATATGAAAAATAAACAATGAAATATTGCACATTATTTATAATACATTTTGTCATATATAAAATATATAGAACCATGGACTACAAAGATACACTCAAATTCAAGATACTTGTTGCCTGTGGGGTGGAAGGCTGGGCGGGATTGTTAATAGTATAAAGTACATTTCAACTTCATCAGCAATATTCTTTTATTTAAAAAGAATCTTGGGGGGCTGGCCTGGTGACTTAGTGGTTAAGTTTGCACACTCTACTTCAGCAGCCTGGGGTTCGTGGGTTCGGATCCTGGGTGTGGACCTACACACTGCTCATCAAGCCATGCTGTGGCAGTGTTCTACATACAAAATAGAGGAAGATTGGCACAGATGTTAGCTCAGGGCTAATCTTCCTCACCAAAAAGAAAAAAAAAGAACCTGAAGCAAATACAAAAAATATTAACTTCTGCTAATTTTGTGATAGGATTATGTTTTTAAAGGGGTTTTACAGTAAAATAAATAGTAAAAATAGGTTAATAGATAAAAGGAGAAGCAAAATTGAAGAAAGAATATTTTTAGGAGAGGAAAAGTTGAAACGGGTGGAGGCTAATGAGGAGGAAGAGGCAGTCAAGAGAAAAATAAAATGAGCAAGAAAGAGGAAGTAATAGCATTTTGTGGTAAGAAAGAAATTAAGGTCATAAAGGCTAAAGAAAGAGAAGTTGGGTAAGTTAAACACCAGCATTATTTCTATGAGTCTTGTTAAGTAATGGAAGGTGGGGAGCAGCCAGGGATGAAGAACGGAGAACAAAGAGCTGGTGAACATCTGCATCATTCAGAGATCTGGAAAGGGAGCTACTGGATTTGAACTAAGGATTGCTGTGAACTAAGCACGTGGCTGAAAAATGCTTTTGGAGGGAGGCAAATATTAATGAGCCAAGCTTAAACTGATGTTAACTCGGTTGTTTCAGCTGGCAAGGTTGGTGGAATGGACAATTGACATATATCCCCCCGTTTCCCGGTTCCATAAGGATTCAATATGGTCGAGCCCTTCAATGTGCTTGGATCAATGAATATGCGGTAAGTGCACAGCTATGTAGCAGGTACTTCACTGTTGCTTCCTTTAAATATGAATCTTCTGGGTTAGTTACTGAGAATTTTTTAGAAATAAATAAATCCAGGACAAAGTAATTTATACACGACCAGGTACCTTCCATCGTATCCTGTACCTGACACAGGTACAATCACTTAAAAAGGATCTCCACGGGAAAGTAGAGGAAGAATAAATGTTGACTGTGGTGACTTGTAATTTGAAACCAAAGAGAAATGTGATTCTTCAAGGGAAAACCAAACCAGGGTGACATTTTTACCTTCCAATATTTCTCTGATATCAATGATAAATGCCTTTGAAAAAATCTTGAAGTGAACGCCTGGTTAATCCATCCAAATGGAGGCATTTTCTGAAAATAATCTTTGATGCACTTTATTGTTTCTGCGGTGTGTGCTCAGTACCTTGAAATTCACCTGTGAGGAATATTTTGGAATCTTTTTTCCGAGGACAGAAACAAAAGCAAACAGTGCTTGGAAAATATTCAAGACATTTATTTGTGTAAAATTTAAGGTTACAAAATAATTCTTCCTCAGATTCCTCTAGGCCAATAATACTCACATGTTGGACTGTGTTTATCATAGCAGTGACCTGAACCTTTAGGTTGTTTTGTCATCAAGGGCCTTCTGTAGGATTGCGTCTGAAAGTTCTAGTCGCGCGAGTTAATGCACACCCTAAAGGCGCTTAGGAAGCAACGCACTGATCCACGACCCTGTCTCCCAGAATCAGTCAGCTCAGCATTCACACATAGCTCCATTCTTATAGTCACGCATTTAAAAAGAAGCTCAAAATGCCTGAAATATCTGGGTCAGCTACAAAGTAAGTGGTCCAGGTATTTCACTGTAGCTATTTACTTATTCCTGACACCAAAATCCAAATTTCCATTGCAGATGTGAATTTTTAGTCGTCTCATTCATTCATGTGTTAATTCAACATACATTTATTGATTAACTGCCTTTGCTGGACGTTTGCTAGGGAATGCAGAGATGAACACATGGCTCCATGCCCTCAGTGAGTGGGAGACACAGACGCACACGCATGTGCATCATTACTTGTGAGCCTGCATGTCTGGACTTCAGCATGTGGAGGAGGAGCGAATGGGAGACAACTTTCTTTTCTGTATCCCTAGTATACATATGTAGACTTACATGGTTATGGAAATGGAAATATGAAAAGAAAATTCTGAAGTTGTATAGATAAGAATGGTATTAAATGTTGTTACACTATTGAACAGAAAATATGATGTCTATCCCAGTGGTAAAATCCATTTCAAGCTTGAACTTGAGCTGGTAATTCCTCTTCATGTCAAAAGCCCGAGCTAGAATGAAGGCTATTCCTGGTCATTGAGTGACAAGAGGCAGGCATTATGTAGATTATGATAAAGGAAACAACCTTCTTAGTGATATGAACTCTCTGTTCTTAGGATAAATTTGGAGCAGTAGCTTGTGTAGACTGAGCTTTTCTGCCAGTGTCCTGATGTAAGAAACATGTAGGTGTCCTGATGTAAGAAAGGGTATAGGTGTCCTGATACAAGATATGTGTAAGTGTCCTGATATAATACATTATCATTCCAGTTCCAGGATGGAGCATGGAGAGGGCAGAGGCCACAGAACATGACTATCAGAACAAAGGTGGACGAAGTTCAGAAAATACCAAATCAAAGGTGATTCCCTGAGTTACACCAGGCTTGTGTTTCTCCCACCTCTAGAGAGGAAGAGCCGAAAATTAACATGAGAACCCCAGTAGATACTATTTAGTTTATTGTAGGTAAGTGTACTTAAATTAACAATATAACAAATTTTGAATAGTTTGCACTTCTCCATGTTGTTTCAAACATTCTCAATTACATTCTTTTGATGTCATAAAAAGAGTTTCTGCAAATAGTGTTCTAGATAGTTACTGGGACTGAATGAATCCAAGTCATGACTGTAAGTGACATTTTGCCATCTTGAGGGGGCCAACCAGAATGATTCTCCTCTGAGTGGATGCTACATACAGTTACCAAGCAGAAGCTGCACTAAGTATCTTTCTCTTTATTAATGCCTCTCCTTGCTTCCAATCCAACATCATCCGACATCCTGAGTATCCATCATACTCCCAGGAGGGCACATATTCTCTAGATGGAGGGGAATTAAATTTAATAAAACAATACATAATAAAAATGCATTTCTGGTGAGATCCCATGTACCAATTATTTGTTTGATTTAATTAGATTATTTTTCCCTAGCCATTTTATATAAATACTTATCTCTATACCCAAGGAACTGATTGCCATCTAGAAGGCTTTGGCTGCATGGATTAATATTAACTGGTCACTAGGAAAGACTTTACTGCACTGAGGAACATTTTCCTGCTACTTGTTATTAATTCCAGACCTGCAAATGAAGTGGGATGGCAATAAGATTCAAAAGATTGAAAGTGAGCTATTTTTCTCTTTCAAAAGAGTTGGAAGCAGTTCATCTGTCTTGAACTTTTTTGCTTCTCACGGTAGCTTTATTTGATAGGTTTTTGATTAAGGTATTTAGACAATGGTAATGAATTGTTTTCTGTTTTTCCACTAATAAATTTCTATTGTTTTTGTCTTTTATTTAATCTGTCCCTTTAACTAACTAATGAGAATTTTGAGAGTGGAAGTTTAGAAAGGTAAATCTGCCATTCATCCTCATCAAAGTTTGGAATGCAAAAGTAGTGAAAAATATATCACACTCCTAAAATTACCAATTTAAACAGGAATATTAAATTCATGCAGCTCTGGAAAAATAGAATTTATGCTAATGATGAATATTTATTACCAGTACACAATCTTTTATATATTTCTATAAGAAAAATTAAGATAAATTCTTACTTAGAAATGCTGAATGAATACATTGTCAAATGTAGTAATTTTGATTAAATTGTTCATAAAATATATACACTATCAGTTGAAAATAAGTCAAAGACTCTCTTGGAAGAATAATAGTGTTAATTCTCAAGCAGAATGTAAAGTCACAGATGGAAAGAGTATAAGTGTTAGAGCTGGTTAGATTATAAATATTAAACACAGCTGGGTTCAATCCCATATAGCTAGAACTACCCATGATGATCTGTGTATGTTATGGCTCACCAAGTCATAAACTTGACAGGCCAACAGAAATCCATTCTAAAATGGAAATGATATATTCAGGATTGGGCTTAAGCAGGTCCAGAGAGCACAGATGAGCTGCACAAAGATGGGCCCAGACCCCTATGTCACCTACCACCATTACAGCAATGTGTCTCCTCACCTATGACCTAGAACTTCAGGGTGGAGGTAAGAAAGTTCCCTATGATTAGCTGACAGAGTAGAAAAAAGCCCAAACTTGATTTATAGATTATTCAGCTCAGTATTTGGACTCAGCTCATCCAGGCAGAAAATGGACAGCTGCTACACTACAGCCTCATCCAGGAGAAACCCTTAAAGACAGTGGTAAAGGGAAACCCCTCCAGTGGGCAAAACTTTGGAAAGTGAAAACAGGCTTCCACTTGGTGTGGAAAGTGAGATAGATCAAAGTAAAGACACACATAAATTCACGTGCCGTGGTGAATGGTTTGCTGGCTCTTCAGGGCCTGGAAGATTGTAATATGGGAGAGAAGGAGGTCTGAGGGAGAGGCATGTGGATGGAACTATGGGAGTGGACACAAGGTATAAGGTTTTTGTAGGACATGTTGCTGCTCACTAGAGATCGTCCACTGTAGATGAGGCATGAAACAACCACTGGATAGGAGGATGCAGCCAGTAGATGTTCTTAGTCACCCCAGTGCTTGAACTAATCAATTCAGTACATTGACTAATCAATGGAGTAGTCATGGAAGCATAGATGGAAACTAGACATGGACCTAAGAGAAAGAAATCCCTCTTAATAGGGCTATCTACTGCTGCTGTTAATGATTGACTTTTCAGAGACAATTTTGACCCCCAATAAGGCACCATCCCTCAAGGAGACTGCATTACGCCCCTTCCAGGTTGAAAGCAAAATTTTTATCCTGACCAAGATTGATGTGTATTCTGGATATGGGTTTGCCTTTCCTGCCTGCAGGACCTCAGCAAGCACCTCTACCAGAGGAATCATACGGTATCTGATCTACCAACATTAGAACATGCATAGCATCAACTCTGGCTAACGGAATCTTTAGGGCAGAGGGGATAGTATGACAATGGTCATATTACCATAGAAAAAAGAGCTAATGCTGTTGGGCCCATGCGTGGCATCTACTTCTGCTTCCTTGGCTACTCTTTCTCCTATCATATCTTCCACCAAATATAACACCATACGGATCTGCTGGCCTAAGAGAGTGTGGAATGGCCTCTTGGAAGTGCCTTCTTGGATGTGTCATCCTGCAAGGTTGAAGCATTATCCTTCAGGGTGTTGCATATAGGTTAAGCCAGTGACTACGATATGGTTCTGTGTCTACTTGAAAGTCTTATACGGTGTCAATTTAGCTGGGCTGAATTTCGTTTCCCAGAACTCCTGTATAGTTACAGGGTAAGAATGGCCATGAGAGGCTTAGAAGGTGGAAGTCGAGCAGCAGCCATTAGGCACTGAAGCACGTTGTAGGGTGCCAGGCATTGCTGTATCGCACACACGTTGTCACTGATCTGCTCGCCTGGGTGGCACGGGCTAACAGCCACACCTGCAACTGCTCCATCGCCCATTGGACCTTGTCCTCCAGCGTATCTGGGTCCTGGGCCAGGCGTGCGTGCACCTCTGCGTAGCAGGATACCGGCTTCTTGTGCAGGTCACCCACTTCATCAAGGCTGGAGGCAGTGAGAGGCAGGTGCAGATTCAACTTTGCCTTCCTGGGTTACAGCTTGTCTTCAAGTAGAGAGAGCTGATTCCAGATTTATTTTACCTATTCCTTTAATTTATTTTTTAAATAAACTCTTTATTTTAGAATAGTTTTAGATTTACAGAAAAATTTATTAACATATTACAGAGAGTTCTCATATCCTATGTGCTCAGTTTTCCCTGTTAATTAACAGCTTACAGTAGTATGGTGTATTTGCCACAACTAATGAACCAATATTGATACATTTTGTTGTTATTGCCCTTGAGTGCATTCTGACTCCTGGTGACCCTGGGTACAGCAGAGCAGAACCCTGCCCAGTCTTTTCGTGCCATCCTCTCATCTTCCAGACCATATCAGGTCATGCTCTGCTGCTATTTAGAGGGTTTTCATGGCAAATTTTTTCAGAAGTGTGTGGTCAGGTCCTTATTCCTAGTCTGTTTTAGTCTGGAAGCTCCACTGAAACCTGTCCACCATGGGTGACCCTGCTGGTATTTGAAATACCAGTGGCGTAGCTTTCACCATCATAGCAACATGAAGCGCCACAGCATGACAACTGACAGATGAGTGGTGTGGTTCCTTGATGGGGAAATACACCCGGGCCATGGAGGTGAGAGTGCCGAATCTTATCTGCTAGACCATTAGGGCTGACTATTGATACATTATTATTAACTGGAGTCCATACTATATTCAGATTTCCTTAGTTATTACTTAATGTCCTTTTATGTTCCAGGATCGCAGACTACATTTAGTTGTTACGTCTCCTTAGGCTTCTCTTGGCTGTGGCAGTTCCTCACACTTTCTTTGTTTTTGATAACTGTGACAGTTTTGAGGAATATTGGGTCAAGTATTTTCTAGAATTTCCCTGCAATGGGACCTGTCTGAAGTTTTTGCCTGTTAGACTAAGGTTATGTGTTTGGAGGAGGAAGACCACAGAGACAAAATGTTTTTCTCATCACATCACATCAAAGGTGCATGCTACCAATATGACTTATCCCTGACGACGTTCACCTTGATCACCCAGCTGAGGTAGTGTGTCAGCTCTCTCTACTGCAAAGTTACTCTTTTCCCCTCCTTTTCCATACTATACTCTTTGGAAGGACGTCACTGTGAACAGCCCACACGTAAGAGATTGGGAGTTGTGCTCCATGTTCTTGAGGGTAGAATATCTACATAAATTATTTGGAATTCTTCTGCATGGGAGATTTGTCTATTGTGGGGGAAGAAAAAATTTTCCTCTAACCTTCTAGGTTCTTCTGCTGGTCTAAGAGTTAAACTGACATGAGAGATTAACAAGAGAAAAACAAACAAAAGTTTAATAGCACGTATACATGGGAGAGGCCCAGGAAACTGAGTGACTCCCCCAAATGGCCAAAGCCCTCATCTTAAATACCATCTTCACCTAAAGACCAAAGAAGATGTTGGGGGTAGTGGTTTGGGACTTCAAAGGGGAGGAAGGCAATTCACATGGAGACGGAGAAGCAAATGTTTGTAAACAAATGTTTTTCCATGTCATGCAGAGACAATGGGACAGGGAGAGGACTCTGATCTCCAGGCCCTGCCACTCTCCGCCACCACACCTCGCCTTAGCTGGATTCTTTGTAGATCTCTCTGGTGATAACTCTGTTTCTGTTATAGACCATTTACCTAAATTCTTTTAGGCAGTTAAGGGGGAGGTAAAAGAAAAACTTCCTGTCTGCTTTTTAAAACTAAGCAGCATAAAATAATCCTCATGTTAAAGAGATACATTTTGGGGTGGCAAGTTTTGTTCCCATTCTGTATTCATCCCCATTTTTTTATTTATTTGATCATTTATTTATATCAGTGTATTCATGCATATTTATTTTAAACTTTGTTCCAACTTTTGCCTTTGCAAGCTCCTTCAGTTGGCACCTGTGTCCCCTTTTTTTTTATTGTAGTAACACTGGTTTGTAACGTTATATAAATTTCAAGTGTGGGGCCGGCCCCGTGGCTTAGCAGTTAAGTGCGCATGCTCCGCCACTCCCGGGTTCGGATCCCAGGTGCACACCACGCACTGCTTCTCTGACCATGCTGAGGCTGCGTCCCACATACAGCAGCTGGAAGGATGTGCAACTATGACATACAACCATCTACTGGGGCTTTGGCGAAAAAAAAGGAGGAGGATTGGCAATAGATGTTAGCTCAGAGCTGGTCTTCCTCAGCAAAAAGAGGAGGATTAGCATGGATGTTAGCTCAGGGCTGATCTTCCTCACAAAAAATCAATCAATCAATCAATCAATCAATAAAACTGTTTAAAAAAATTTCAAGTGTACATCACATTTCGATTTCTGTGTAGATTACATCATGTTCACCACCCAAAGACTAATTACAATCCATAACCAGACACATGTGCCTAATCACCCCTTTTGGCCTCCTCCCTCCCCCCTTCCCCTCTGGTAACCACCAATCCAACCTCTGTGTCTATGCGTTTCTTTGTTGTTGTTTTTATCTTCTATTTATGAGTGAGATCATACAATATTTGACTTTCTCCATCTGACTTATTTAACTTAGCATAATACCCTCAAGTTCCATCCATGTTGTCACAAATGGCAAGATTTCATCCTTTTTTGTGGCTGAGTAGTATTCCACTATGTGTGTATATATATATGTATATGTATATATACATATATATATGCATATATATATATACACACACACACATATATATACTACATCTTCTTTATCCATTCGCTCCTTAATCGGCACCTAGGTTGCTTCCAAGTCTTGGCTATTGTGAATAATACTGCAATGAACATAGGGGTGCATGTATCTTTAAGCATTCATGTTTTCATGTTCTTTGGGTAAATACCCAGCAGGACAGCTGGATCATGTGGTAGATCTATTCTTACTTTTTTGAGGAATCTCCATACTGTTTTCCATAGTGGCTGCACCAGTTTGCCCTCCCATGAGCAGTGTATGAGAGTTCCGTTCTCTCCACATCCTCTCCAACACTTGTTGTTTCCTGTCTTGTTAATTATAGCCATTCTGACGGGTGTGAGGTGATATCTCATTGTAGTTTTGATTTGCATTTTCGTAATAATTAGTGATGTTGAACATCTTTTCATGTGCGTGTTGGCCATCTGTATATCTTCTTTGGAGAAATGTGTGTTCAGATCTTTTGCCCATTTTTTAATTGGGTTGTTAGTTTTTTCATTGTTGAGATGTATGAGTTTTTATATATTTTGGATATTAACCACTTATCAGATATATGGTTTGCAAATGTCTTCTCTCAACTGATAGATTGTCTTTTCATTTTGTTGATGGTTTCCTTTGCTGTGTTGAAGATTTTAGTTTGATGTAGTCCCATTTATTTATTTTTTCTATTGTTTTCCTTGGCCAGTCAGACATGGTACTTGAAAATATACTGCTAAGCCCGATGTCGAAGAGCATACTGCATATGTTTTCTTCTAGAATTTCAAGAGTTCAGGTCTTAAATTCAAGTCTTTAATCCATTTTGAGTTAATTTTTGTGTAAGGTGTAAGATAATGGTCTAGTTTCATTTTTTTTGCCTGTGGTTGTCCAGTTTTCCCAACACCATTTATTAAAGAGACATTCCTTCCTCCCTTCTATGTTCTTGGCTCCCTTGCCAAAAATTAGCTGTCTATAGATGTCTGGGTTTATTTCTGGACTCTCAATTCTGTTCCATTGATCTGTGTGTCTGTTTTTGTGCCAGTACCATGTGGTTTTGGTTATTACAGCTCTGTAGTCTATTTTGAAATGAGGGAGTGTGACACCTCCAGCTTTGTTCTTTTTTCTCATGATTCCTTTGGCTATTTGGGGTCTTTGTTGTTCCATATAAATTTTAGAATTCTCTGTTCTATTTCCGTGAAAAATGTTGTTTGAACTTTGATATGGATTACACCAAATCTGTAAATTACTTTAGGAATTATGGACATTTTAACTATGTTAACTCTTCCAATCCAAGAGCGCAGAATATCTTTCCATTTCTTTGTGTCTTCCGCTATTTCTTTCAATAATGTTTTATAGTTTTTAGTGTACAGGTTTTTCACCTCTTTGGTTAAGTTTATTTCTAGGTTTTTTGTTTTTTTTTGTTGAAATTGTAACTGGGATTGTTTTCTTAATTTCTCTTTCTGCTACCTTGTTGTTAGTGTACAGAAATGCAACTGATTTTTGTATGTTGATTTTGTATCCTGCAATTTTACTGTATTCATTTATTATTTCTAAAAGTTTTTTGGTGGATTCTTTAGGGTTCCCTCTATACAAAATCATGTCATCTGCAAATAGTGACAGTTTCACTTCTTCCTTTCCAATTTGGATCCCTTTTATTTCTTTTTCTTGCCTGATTGCTCTGGTTATAACTTCCAATACTATGTTAAGTAAGAGTGGTGAAAGTGGGTATCCTTGTCTAGTTCCTGTTCTTAGAGGGATAGCTTTCAGGTTTTCTCCATTGAGAATGATATTAGCTGTGGGTTTGTCATATATGGTCTTTATTATGTTGAGGTACTTTCCTTCTATACCCATTTTATTGAGAATTTTTATCATAAATGGATGCCATATCTTATCAAATGCTTTCTCTGCATCTATTGAGATGATCGTTTGATTTCTATTCTTCATTTTCTTAATGTGGTGTATCATGCTGATTGATTTGCAGATGTTGAACCATCCCTGCATCCCTGTCATAAATATCACTTGATCATGGTGTATGATATTTTTAATGTATTATTGTATTCAATTTGCTAGTATTTTGTTGAGGATTTTTGCTTCGGTGTTCATCAGTAATATTGGCATATAATTTTCTTTTTTTGTGTTGTCCTTGTCTGGTTTTGGTATCAGGGTAATGTCAGCTTTGTAGAATGAGTTAGGAAGCTTCTCCTCCTCTTCAATTTTTGGAAGAGTTTGAGAAGGATAGGTATTAAGTCTTCTTTGAATGTTTGGTAGAATTCACCAGGGAAGCCGTCTGGTCCTGGACTTTTATTTTTGGAAGATTTTTGATTACTGTTTTGATCTCCTTAGTGGTAACTGGTCTATTCAAATTCTCTATATCTTCTTGATTCAGTTTTGGAAGGTTGTATGATTCTAAGTATTTATCCATTTCTTCTAGATCATCCAATTTGTTGGCGTATAGCTCTTCATAGTATTCTCTTATAATCTTTTGTATTTCTGAGTTGTCTGATTTAACTTCTCCTGCTTCATTTCTGATTTTATTTATTTGAGCCTTCTCTCTTTTTTTCTTGGTGAGTCTAGCTAAAGGTTTGTCAATTTTGTTTATCTTCTTGAAGAACCAGGTCTTAGTTTCATTGATTTTTTCTTTTTTTTTTTTTTTCTCTTTTTAGTCTCTCATTTATTTCTACTCTGATTTTTATTATTTCCTGCCTTCTACTGGTTTTGGGCTTTGGTCTTCTTTTTCCAGTTCCTTTAGGTGCACTGTTAGACTGTTTGTTTGAGATTTTTCTTATTTGTTGAGGTATGCCTCTACTGCTATAAACTTCCCTCTTAGAACCACTTTTGACATATCCTATAAATTTTGGCATGTTGTATTTTCATTTTCATTTGTCTCCAGGTATTTTTTGATTTCTCCTTTGATTTATTCATTGACCCAATCATTGTTCAGTAACATTTTGTTTAATCTCTATATATTTGTGGCTTTTCTGATTTTCTTCTGTAGTTGATTTCTAGTTTCATACTGTTGTGGTCAGAAAAGATGCTTGGTCTTATTTCAATCTCCTTACATTTATTGAGACTTGTTTTGTGGCCTAATATGTGATCTATCCTGGAGAATATTCCATGTGCATGTGAAAAGAACGTATATTCTGTGATTTTTGGATGGAACGCTCTGTATGCATCCACTAAGTCCATCTGGTCTAATGTGTCATTTAAGTCCAATGTTTCCTTATTGATCTTCTGTTTGCATGATCTATCCCTTGGTGTAAGTGGAGTGTTAACGTCCCCTACTGTTATTGTGTTGCCATCTATTTCTCCTTTTATGTTGGTTAATAATTGTTTATACCTTTAGGTGCTCCTATTTTGGGTGCATAGGTATTTACAGGTGTTATATTCTCTTATTGGATTGTTCTCTTTATCATAATGTAGTGCCTATCTTTGTCTTTTGTTACAGTTTTTGTTTTAAAGTCTATTTTGTCTGACATAAGTATTGCTATCCCGCTTTCTTTTCATTGCCATTTGCATGGAGGATCTTTTTCCATCCCTTCATTTTCAGTTTGTGAGTATCTTTAGGTCTGAAGTGTGTCTCTTATATGCAGCATATACATGAGCCTTGTTTTTTTATTCAGTTGGCCACCTTATGATTTTTGATTGGAGCACTTAGTCTGTTGACATTTAAAGTAGCTATTGATAAGACTGCACTTATTGCCATTTTGTTACTTTTTTTCTGGGTGTTTTAGAAGCTCTTCTCTGTTCCTTTCTTCTTCTCTTGCTCTCTTCTCTTGTGGTTTGATGGCTTTCTTTGGTATTATGTATGGGTTCCTTTCTCTTAATTTTTTTGTGTATTTATTGTGGATTTCTGGTTTGTGATTTCCATGAGATTGATATATAATAACTTACATATAAGCAATCTATATTAAGTTGATGGTCTTTTAAGGTTGACCTCTTGATAAAAGTTCTACTCTTTTACTTCCCTCCTCCCACATTTTATGTTTTTGATATCATATCTAATGTTTTTTATGGATGTGTATCTGTTACCCTCTTATCATGGAAATAGATAATTTTAGTGCTTTTGTCTTTTGACCTTCTTATTAGCTTCATAGGTGGTTGATCTGCTACCTTTACTGTACGTTTGCCTTTACCAGTGATTTTATTGGTTTTTTTAAAAATCATTTTCTTATTCCTGTTTGTGGTCTCTTCTTTCCCACTTAAATAAGTCCCTTGAGTATTTCTTGTAAGCCTGGTTTCTTGGTGATAAACTCCTTTAGTTTTTGCTTGTCTGGGAAACTCTTTATCTCTCCTTCCATTCTGAATGATAACCTTGCCGGGCAGCGTATTCTTGGCTGTAGGTTTTTTCCTTTCAGCACTTTAAATATATAGTGCCACTCCCTTCTGGCCTGTAAGGTTTCTGTTCAGAAGTCAGCTGATAGCCTTATGGGGTTTCCTTTTTATGTAACTTGTTGTTTTTCTCTCGTGGCTTTTAGGATTCTCTCTTTATCTTTAATTCTTGACATTTTAATTATGATGCATCTTGGTGTGGGTCTTTTTGGATTTATCTTGTTTGGTGCTCTCTGTGCTCCCTGTATCTGGATGTCTGTTTCCTTCCTTAGATTAGGAAAGTTTTAAGCTATTATTTCTTCAAATAGATTCTCTACCCCTTTGTCTCTCTCTTATCCTTCTGGGACACCTATAATATGGATGTTATTGCGCTTGATGTTGTCCCAGGGGTCCCTTAGACTGTCCTTGTTCTTTTAAATTCTTTTTTCTTTTATCTGTTCAGCTTGGGTGATTTCCTCTAGGCTTTCATCCAGCTTGCTGATCCATTCTTCTGTATCATCTACTCTGCTATTGAGCCCTTCTAGTGAATTTTTCATTTCCAGTATTGTATTCTTCACTTCTGATTGGTTCTTTTTTATATTTTCAAGTTCTTTGTTGAAGTTGTCACTGAGTTCATCCATTCTTCTCCCAAGATCAGTGAGCATTATTATGATTATTAGTTTGTACTCTTTTTTAGGTAGATAGTTTATCTCTGTTTCCCTTAGTTCTTTTTCTGAATATTTGTCCTATGCCCTTATTTGGAAAGTATTCCTTTGTCTCCTCATTTTGCCTCTTTCTTTGTGCTTATATCTACATATTAGGTAGGTCAGCTATGTCTCCTGATCTTGGAGAGGTGGCCTTATGTAAGAGATGCCTTATGAGGCCCAGTAGTGTGCTTCCCTCTTATCACCAGTTCCAAATGTTCCAGGAGTGTCCCCTGTGTGGGCTACATGTGTCCTTCTGTTGTGGCGGGGTTGCTCTTTCTGCAGGTGCCAGGGGAGGCTAGGCTGTCCCCCTAGCTGGCTGGTTGTAATGCTTAGCAGTGTGTGGCTGCTATGGTCCCTTCAGTCACTTTATCAGGCATGGGGAGCCCCAGCACAGTTGGCTGCAAGGTATAATAGCACATTCCTGTTGCAGCTTTTCTGTTAAGCGAGTAGGCCCCCAGCGTGGTTGGTTGCTAGGCTCAGGGGATTAAAATTGCTGTAGGCCTCTGGCCTGCAAGGTTGTCAGCTCTCTCAGGAGTGCAGCTGAGTGGTGCCAGCCCCAGGCATGGGAGCACCCAGTTGTTTCAGACATTGGAAGGTGGAGCTGATCCCCTATGTGGCTGTTTGGGAAGCACAAGTCTGCTACAGCTGACAAGCTCCACAGCCTGCAAGGCCACAGGCTCCATCAACACAGTTCTACCCCATGTGCATGCCCTGACCTTGAAATGGACCCAGTCGCTCCACTGCAGAGGCCCCACACAATCCACCAATGCAGGGCTGCCCTTCACACATGCCCTGCCCTGCAGAGGTGGACCCACTCACAGGGCTGCAGAGGTTCCAAGCACCCTGCCTATGTGGCCCCACAAGTTGCCCGAGGGCTTACTGTTG
Organism: Diceros bicornis minor; assembly: GCF_020826845.1. Lineage (NCBI taxonomy): Eukaryota > Metazoa > Chordata > Mammalia > Perissodactyla > Rhinocerotidae > Diceros > Diceros bicornis. Next base: position 9,471,916 of record NC_080755.1, on the reverse strand, counting down.
GGTGGGGCCAGTCCCTAGGGCAGGCTGCCTGCCCTGGTTGAGCTGGATTAAATTGGTGCTCTGATGGGTGGGGCAGACCCCCCTGCAATAGCAGGCCAGGGAAAGAATTCCAATGGTGTCTGCCAGCATCTGTGTCAGCACGCCTGTACTAGGTTACAATAACGGGTGCTGCCAATGTCTCAGTCTCTGGGGAGGAGGTGGTCCCAGCCTAAGGAGGTCTCACCTTTAACCAAGATGCATCCAGAGCCTACCAAGTGAGTCTCTTTTCACCAAAGTACTGTGCAGCTTTCTTTCTGGTGATTTTAGGTTGCTTTCCAAAATGGGTGAATTTGTGTGGGGGCCCTTTAAGAGCAGGCTTTTTTCCCCCTTATGTCTGATAGCTTTTCCAGGGGTATTCCCCATTGTTAATAGCCAGCAAAGCCAGATATTATGGTACTCATCTCAGTTGCGTTGAGTCCAAAAGCTGCTTATTGTGGTAAAGCTCTCCTCCTCAGATTCCCCACTCCTCCAGGAAAGACTTTGTACCCTAAGATTGCTCCCAGCCAGCAGTGAAGCACTGCAGCTAGAAGGTGGCTTTTTTCTCTCCAGAAAGGAATTTCTTCCTCTTCTACCTCAGTCAGCACTGTCCTTTGTTGTGGGGGTTCTTTTTATCCAGTTTTCAGTTCTCTCTCAGGGGTAACTGTTTCAAGAGTAGTTGTAAATTCGTTGTATCCATGGGAAGAGGTGAGTTCAGAGTCTGCCTATGCCACCATCTTGACACCAGATCAGCATCTGTGTCCTTTTGACATAGCCTCATCATTGTGGTTTTTGGGAACACTTATTTACTTTATAGCCCTATAGGACACTCCAGGCTCATCTTGTTCTTTTGTGCCACAGTCATAGAATCAGCCATTGTTCCAAGGTTCTCTGATTCTTTTTATCGGAGGATGGTATTAGAAAACAAGATATGAACACTGAATATGCTTATTGCTACAGGTGTGCTGTTGCTTCTAGGCTCTTTCAGCTAACAGAGCAAGGAAATTTATATGTATACACTAAGCCATGTATATATCTACATATCTATAATATCCATCTGTAATTGTATTAAGCTAAATGTTAGCTCATACTGACATCCCCAACTCTAATTCACTATCACATGGATTATTCTAGCATTCTCTTTTTACTTTTACTTTCACTCCAACAAGAAGAAATCTGGCTCCCACTATCCACCATCTGTTTACTTCATTTTTCCATTCCAGTATACATGTATAGTGACTTTAGAATTGTCAGCCCATACCCCATGGGAGATAATTTCATCTAGTACAGTGCTTATATACAGTCTCTTTTATCTTTGGTCTTACATACTCCACTCATTGCCAAAGTTACTTAGGAGCTGAGCTGAGCTGCCAGGTATTGGGGTAGTTGATTTAAAACAACAAACCAAAATGAGAGTAAAACCAAGGCTTCAATCACTTCCTTCCTGAGAGAGTGTAAGCAAGAGGCTAAACAGGAGAAATCACCAACTCCCTAGTGTTTCATTCTTCCCCAGGGAACAGCACCAGGCCAGAGCCAGATGTATCAGCACAGAGCCAGTGGGACCTGGAGACTGGGGGGAGGGAGAGGAGAAAGGCCAGAAGAGGAAAAGTACTGAGTACTGAGTACTGCATCAGAGCAGAGAAAAGTGCCTTTAAGGTTTACCTCTACCCCTGCCCCAATAAGGAGGTCTCAGTAGAGGCACCTGAGGAAGTCCTTGGCTGAGGGCCCTAATAAAGAATCCTCTGAATGGAGATACATGAGCTAGGAATGCAGATATGTGTAACAGCAATGACTGGCAAGAGGATTTGAGTCCTTGACTGCAACTCTTTTCAGAGGCTGCAGTGCACTGGCTGTCACCAAGTCTGGTGTGGGGAGGGCAACCTCCCTGTGAGGCCTCCCAGGCAGAGCCTTTGAAATTACCTGTGGTTGAGTCTGAAAGATCACTCATTGGTTTTTGGTCTGGAATCAGACTCCTCAGTCAGCCTCTTTGCCCCCCAACCCCTTCAGTGAGGTTGTCTCTTACATTTGTAATACAGTTAGGTTCTGTATTACAATCTGTATTAGATTCCATTCTGGAATCTGCCAATCTCCTAACTGATTTGTGAAATTTACATACATTGAGGTTCATTCTTTACTCTGTAAAGTTCTATGAGTTTTGACAAATACATTCATGTATCATTACAGCATCATATAGAATAGTTTTAATGCCCTAAAGTCTCCTGTGCTTTACCTTTCAACTGTCCCTTCTCCCTCAAAATCCTGGGAACCACTGATCTTTCTGCCACCTCTAGAGTTTTGCCTTTTCTAGAAAATTGTATAATTGGAATAATATGTAGTCTTTTCAAACTGACTTATTTCACTTAGCAATAAGCATTTAAGATTCATCCGTGACTTGATAGTTTATTCCTTTTTATTGTTTAATAATATTCCATTGTATGGATGTACCACAGCTTGTTTTCTTGTCACCTTTTGAAGGCGATTTTGATTGCTTCCATGTTTTGGAATTATGAATAAAACCACTAGTTCAGTTGACTTTTTATCTTCCCCACTTTATGTCTATTTTTGATTCCTAACCCCAACCAGCTGACCTATAGTGAGTCAGAAGGACAACCAGATTCAGAGACAATGGCTTTTCATAGAAGTCTTCACCAGCTCTTACAGTTTTCTGGAGTAAAATCCCTATAATATACCCCTTATTCTGTTTAGCTCATAGTGGTTCTTCTTCCTTTACTAAACTCTAACTGATACAGAAATTATTCCCAGAAGTGTTTCAGAGGAACAAACTCAAAGTTAGTTTCTCTGTTGATTGTAGGTTATCTGAAATTTGTTTCTATTCTGATTAGATGTAAAGTCATTGACTATCTCCCTGCCAGTGGTGAAGGTGCTGCTGATAACCCACAGCATGCAGTAGCAAAACAGTTACTCGAATTATCACCATTGACACCCTTAGTTACCTACTATAGAAGGCATAGCTTTGAGCAACCAAGTAGTTGCTGCCAGCCAACATTTTAGTGAAAATAAGATATACTTTGATTGCTTCAGAGTGTGCTGGAGAACTTTGGAAAAGAAAATGATGAGCTAAGGGATTTAAAATTTCAACCTAAAATCTGAATAAGAAACCAGAAAGTTTCTGTGACTTATCCAAAGAAACTTTTATCTTCTGTAGTTACAGGGCTAAGATATCTGGAAATGAATCCCAAAGACTAATCCTGTGGGTGGAATGGGAACATATGGGCAGATTCTAATAAACCTGAGTCCTTCTGAATTCCCCTAAGCCTCCTTTGCCAATAAAAGCACCCCTCCTCTGGTGTCTGAAGAGCCTATAGTGTTCTCCCGTGAGGTAGTTGCCTTGCAGGGCCCTGCTGATCTTCTTCAGGAGCAAATCCCTCATCTTTCACTATCTTTAGAAGTAGAACCAGACTCAAGTATCATTGGACTCCAGGGAGTAAAGACAAAGAATAACCTATGAAAATGTAAATATTAAAAAAAAAGATTTTACCAACTTCTATCAATAACAACGTGGAGACTATGTATGGGAACGAATCCTTAAGGTGTTAAATTAGGGTGAGAGGAATATAATGATAGATTGAGCCAAATTTGTGCATATGAGTGCTGTAAGCAGAGATGCTGGATTCAATGCATTACCTTGAATGGCTGTGAATGGCTTTAACAGTTTGCTAGCTTGCTTGACTAAAACCTGGACCCAAAGTTGCCCTAAATGAGGTTGAAATATCAGAACTTCCTACATACTCTCATGAAAGGTATTCAATGACCTTGGGAGATTGAAATGCTAGAATAGAGAGGAGGATCTGGATCACTCCATTGGGCAATCCCCCTATATCTGCAAAAAAGGTAGCCTAGACCAAAGATAAGTCTAGAATGGATGGTAGAGGAGGAGATGATGAGTATTAGTTATGGCCTTGTTAACAACTGTAGCAGCAGAAGGTTTAGTTTCCATCAATAATCTTCCCCTTATAGATTTTCCCAGAAAATTTTGACCAACCAGGATCCTGGAGAATCTGTGCCTGGATGGCATGAATTTAATATGAGAAGCAAGTGGATCTGAGTGATGCAAGGTATACCCTGTAGAGGACACTGTTGATGGCCTGACCAAATCCCTTTTGCTGGACAGATGTTGGTATACCCTGGCTGCTGTGAGTGTTGGCTGAAAAAATTCACAGCTGCTCTACTCACTGGAAAATTTTTCCCAGCCAAATGGGAGCCATAGTGCCTGAGAGTTTATGCTCCTTTCCTTCATCCTTGGGGCAACCCTTAGCCAATGACTGGTTGACATGGGGACATAGAAGGCCAGGTCCATGGCATCAAGGTGAGACTGACCCTATTTCAAGTTATGTTCAGCTAATCCCCATGGGATGGGACTGAAGGCAGACATCACTGAGACACCATCCTTGCTTAGCTTTTTACTCCTGCCCTATCCCGCTTCCCTCATTCCCTCGATTCTGAGAGCACTTCCTCAACAATCACTTAAATAAGAATTTCCATCTCAGGCCTTGCTTCTAGGGAACCTGACTTAAGAAACCAGCTGTTACTATAAGAAAGTTATCTTCTCTAGCCCCATTAGTCTCATCTCACACAGGGGTGATAAAAAAACTTTATCTTAATATTTTTGTAAACATTGATCAAAATATTTACCATAATGTATTGAAATTATCTGTTTATGAGATTTTCTCCTGAATCAGTCATGTTTTTTAAATCATTTCTTTGTAAGCCCAGTCCCTAATACAGAGTGTGGCCCCCAGCATTACTCAATAACTATTCATCCCCTAACTGCCTTTACATTCTTCTCATCCACCTTCACTTTGGTATGAACACAGTGGCATGTGGATTTCGTTGCACAATTTTAGAACAGATAAATTGAAGTTCTCATATGAGCCCAGACTCAGTTCCTTGATTGCCAGGGTGAAAGAGAAATGTTTACTTAGATCTGTTGGTGAGCAGGTGTCTCTACATAATCAAAGAAAGCTGTGACTTTGGATTGGTTCATTGCAGTGATCAAAGAACCTGTCGTTATTGATACTGTTGTGGAGTGTTTAAAAAGGCACTAGTCTCCATTCCCACCAGCAGTGTATGAGGGTTCCTTTTTCTCCACATCCTCTCCAACACTTGTTATTTATCGTCTTCTTCGTAATAGCCATTCTGATAGGTGTGAGGTGATATCTCATTGTAGTTTTGATTTGCATTTCCCTTATAATTTTTTCAAGTGCCTGTTGGCCATCTGTATATCTTCAAATGTTGAGAGGCTGTGGAGAAAAAGGAACCCTCATACACTGCTGGTGAGAATGTAAATTGGTGTAGCCACTATGGAAAACAGTATGGAGATTTCTCAAAAAATTAAAAATAGAAATATCACATGATCCAGCTATTCCACTTCTGAGTATTTACCCAGAGAACACAAAAACGCTCATTCAAAAAGATATATGCACCCCTGTGTTCATTGCAGCGCTATTTACAATAGCCAAGTCTTGGAAGGAACCTGAGTGCCCATCAAGGGACGAATGGATAAAGAAGATGTGGTGTATGTATGTGTGTGTGTGTGTGTGTATTTATATATATGTGTATATATATATATAAATACACACACACAATGGAATACCACTCAACCATAAAAAAGATGAAATTGTGCCTTTTGCAACAACATGGATGGAGAGTATTATGCTAAGCGAAATAAGTCAGAGAGAGAAAGACAATTACTGTACGAGTTCACTCATATGTGGAAGATAAACAAACAAATACATAGATACTATGGAGGAGAACAGATTGGTGGTTACCAGAGGGGAAGAGGGTGGCGGGGAGGTAAAGGGCACATATGTATGGTGATGGATGGAAACTAGACATTTGGTGATCAACGTGATGCAGTCTATACAGAAGTCGAATATGATAATGTACACCTGAAATTTATATAATGTTATAAACCAATGTGACATCAATAAAATAAATTTAAAAAATGAATATAAAGGCCAAGTAGATGGCTTTCGTGATGTGGAATCTGCGAGTTCACTGAGCCTTTCCATGTACAGCACCCGCCATCCCCTCTACTCTCCATTCTTCAGTCTAAGGCTGCCTATGGTTTAGGCATTATGCAAACTTTTCTCTAAAGGCAAGTGCTTTGCATCCTCTGTGAGTGACACGATTGTACTTTTTGTGTGTGTGTGTGTGAGGAAGATTAGCCCTGAGCTAACATCCGATGCCAATCCTCCTCTTTTTTTTGCTGAGGAAGATCGGCCCTGGGCTAACATCCGTGCCCATCTTCCTCTACTTTATATGGGGCGCTGCCACAGCATGGCTTGACAAGCGGTGCATCAGTGCACGCCCGGGATCCGAACCTGTGAACCCCGGGCCACCGAGGCAGAGCGCAGGCACTTAACCGCTACGCCACCGGGCCAGCCCCAATGACATGACTGTACTTTTGACTTTGAAAATGATGCAATAAGTCTGAGCTTGGGAGATCCTGTTGTTAAATCCCATGGAAGTAGGCTTGGACTTGAAGTCAAGAGGCAGGTTTAGGCACCAGAATGGTTGTGTGTATGGCTAAAATCCTGCAATACATGTATGCTTGTTGGCAAACAGTCACAGTCCTGAGCTCCCTGAACATCCACTTCTCACTCTTGGGTGCTGGGCAAGTCGTGCTCCTCTTCCGGGGTCCCTGAAGCCTCCTCGCAATTCAGCAATGAAAGGGTAAAACACAGGGGCTTGGTCTCCCAGGCAAGGCTCTAGTGTGGCAAGCTTCCATCCTGTGCAGCCATGCTGTACCAGGTATTTCATAGGTTGACTGTCACTCTGTGTTCGAGGTCTCATTAGGCCCCATATGTGACCAAGAGCAAATCACATCACTTTCTTGGAGCCAATTTTCTCATCTCACAGGGTGGTTCTGAGAGTGGTTCTTATATGCAACTTGTAATTTAGTTTTTGCAATGTTTACAAGAAGGGTAAAATCTGCTTTTGATGCTCATCCCCTACCACCTTTAAGCATGCACTCTAATTCACATGTGAGATTCACATAGAATTGTGGTGCTGGATCATAAAAATAATGGCTCTAACATTGTCTGGCCATCCTTAACAGTAGTATGAGGCAAATTATATATTGTCCTGTGATCATTTGTTTACCCACATCTCCTCCCACCTCATCCCTAAACAATCAGAAACCAAGTCAAATTAGCTAAAGCAAAAATCAGGAAATTTATTGGAAAGAAACACGCTTATCTCACAAAACGTAAGGGCGCGAAGCAAAGTAGTCTCAACAGAACAGGAACCTGGCCTGGAACCAAGGTTCGTGTTTCAGTTCTCTCTGAGGCCGTACGGGGCTGCTCGTCTCTGCTTCTCTCTGCATCCTCACGCCGACCTCATTGCAAAGACCAGCTCTCCTGCCTGAATGTGCGCAGGAGGGAGTAGCTGTCGCATCCACAGTTCTGCTATTTCACTTATTAAACTTCTCTAGGCCTGGATTCCAGCTTGGTGTCTGTGGAGTTTGGTGTCCATCCCTATCAGCTATGTTCAAAATGGACATGAAATAATTCATAACACATAGAGCACCCAGAGCTGTGGGAAAATCAATTTTCTCAGAAGCAGTAGGGGAGCACAGAGAGTGCCAGGTGAGAGAAATCATCTGGACCTATTGCACACTCATCATAGCACCATTTATTTACGTCTCAGTGTCTGAAACAAACTTATTAAAAATATTAGCAACTTGACACTGATTTCTTTTCCAAATATATTACAAAAACTATAAAGTACTGGACTCCTTGAATCCTGTAACTACTAACAGTACAAAAGGAGTTTTCAATAAACGGCAGAAAACGAAATTGTCTTGAAGGTGAAACTCTGCCAATAATTCCTATAGACTAAGTTTTCATTTACTCTATGAAAAGAAAGAGTGCTGTGAGCATTTCGTGCTTCTTCAAAGAAGTCATTTGTTTAGGCAGATTGTTTAACTGGACAGCTTCCTCCGAATGCCAGTCCTGTATGGTACTACCTTGGTGATGAGCTGAGATCCTAATCACACAGTATAAGGCATTATTCAATGGCCCATCAGGGAGATGGGGACGTGATTTCAGCAGTAGTAATGGCTACCCTTAGGTTTATGGTGACACGTGGGGCTGATGGCACCACTCAAACTTTATTTCCTTCCCTCCCTCCTCCACATATTGTTGGGGGCAGTGACCATGGCAGCTGCAGTGGTGGTGTCAGGAGTGGAGCCTCAGCTTTAAGAGGGCATATCTGAGATCCAGCCTCACGAGAGATGGCGTGTAGACCATTAAGCCACAAAGCGGCAACGGTTTTCCAAGGTTTGGGAGGAGGTTAATCTAGTCATCCTGACCAGGCCTTTCTGAGCTGCAGAATTTCTGTGTGTGCTGGTGCCTTGAGGAGCTGTTCCCTGAAGCCTGGCCTGAGCTGGCAGAAGAGGGCTTCCCCCTCCTTCTTTCCCCAGAGGACTTCAGCAGCTCCGGGGGCTGCTCCAGATCCCCATGAGAGCTGGGATGGCCAACAACTGCTGGGTCCCTGGGACATCCTGTTGGCAGCACTGCAGCTCCAGAGCCCCAGACCTCCCCAGACTCTTTCAAGGCACAGTGACCAGGACAGGCTCTGGGTCTGGATAAGTGTATGGGGGGCTTTTGGCCTCATCACTGGAAGGAGGAGCCCAGGGCACAGTGGGAAAGACTTTCTGGTGCTATGTGCAATGGGAGCTCACCTTTTTAAAACTTGAATGTTATAGGTATATAATTTCATTTTTGACCCCAATCCAGTAAAGTTCATTTAAAATATAACTTCTTGGGGCCAGCCTGGTGGCATAGTGGTTAAGTTCGTGCACTCTGCTTCGGTGGCCCAGGGATCACAGGTTCGGATCCTGCGCGTGGACCTACACACCGCTTATCAAACCGTGCTGTGGCAGGCATCCCACGTATAAAGTAGAGGAAGATGGGCATGGATGTTAGCCCAGGGCCAGTCTTCCTCAGCAAAAAGAGGAGCATTGGCAGCAGATGTTAGCTCAGAGCTAGTCTTTCTCACCAAAATATATGTATAACTTCTTTGTGTCTTAGTTTTCAGTGCTTTTTCTTCTCAGGGATGTTGTGTTATTATGGATAATTCACAAGCTGAGCCAAGTAGGTTTCCAACAAAATCTTACGAAATTGATTGAATAATATGTTTTCCTTTAAAAAATGATAAAAATTATTTGGAGACATTATCAGTCTTTCACAAATGATAACCTCTTCTCTGATCTACAAACTATTTGAAATATTGTCTTCTATCATGACTATTCTTTATAAGGAATGATTCCTATCTCCCAAAATAAGTGAGTACGTAACTCTCTAAACTTTGTGTTTCTGAGTAACATAAATATTGGATTTTGACTTGATATATACTTAGCTTGCTACATAAAATACCGGATAGGTCTGTTTTAAATTAAATTTTCTTAAAATATAGTATAAACAGTCCTGGACATTTATGCTAAATAGTAAAATAATTTTTATTTTTTATTTCACATTGTAAGTGGAATTTAGAGGGAAATCTTCTTGTTAAAAACTGGGTACTAGTTCTCTTTTACTAATTATTGGAAGAACAAAAACCTTTTTCTGTAAGTATGCAACTTAGAAGAACTTTGTGTGAAAAAAAACAGCTATAAAATTGATATATAAAGTTGTGAAAGTTTATATTCTGTATATATTCTAAGTATATATTCTTATTTTTCCAATGAAAGTATATATTCTATTTTCCAATGAAAATTTAAAATAATTAATGTGATTTGGGGCAAAAACTGGCATCAATTTGCCTGAAACCATGAGAATTGGAGATGCAGGCAGTGCCGCTGTGCTGGGGTCCGCTCAGCACGCGGGCTGCTGCAGTCTCAGAACCTCAGGCTCCAGCAGCCACCTGCTCTTGCTCATCAGATCAGCATCCGCCCATTTCAACTGCTCTCCTCTGTGCCAGTTGATTTCCCTTTACTCCGAGACTTTTCGTTCATTTCAGACTCAACGTTTTAAGGTAGTTTTAACACAGAAACTATTATATTTTCTATTTGAAATCTGTTTCTCCTTGTAAATCTAATAAAAAATACATTAGAAAAATGGAATTGAAATTCTTCAACTTTTTGTGTTAGTCGCATAACTACTTTCCCTCCCATCTAATGCCATGTCTTTGTGGAGCCCATCTTCAAAGAACTTTCGGTATAATGGGGATAAGTCAATGGGCAATTTTCAGTGTTGCATCCTCCAATAGTCCTGGTTTGTGGTAGGCACAAGGTGAGGAGAGTGAGGGAGATGAAGCCGCTGAGGTTAGCAGACCAAATTCATTGGCTCAACAAAGCCCCGTATCTTTAAAACTACTGGAAATTAATGAAGTATTTTAAACTGAGTCAATAATGTGAACATATTTGTGCCTCAGAAATATAATTCAGAAATTACGGAGGAAGGATTAGCGAGAGAAGACTGATAGTTGAGAGATCAGTTTGGAAGCTATTGCAGTGATTTAGGCAAAATCTAAGAGGACCTGGATTAAGAAAGTTGCTGCACAGATATAAAGTAGACGGATTTAGGTGTTTTAAGATTGAACCAAAGTGCCTTGGGGATTGATTGTGTGTGGAGAGTGAAGATATGTGAGAGTCATGGGTCATGAAAGACATGCATGAATTTTGGTCCCAATCACTGTGAAAGGGAATGCAGAAGGAGGAACAGTTGTGAAGAGAAGGATTGTGAGTACCATTCTAGACATCTGCTTGAGAAGCTAAAAGCTTAGCTCCCTGGAGATGTCCAGGAGACAGTTGGATTTTGGGTCTGGAGCTTATAGTGAGGTCTGGATTAATAACTAGTTTGGAAGTTATCGGTGTGAATGTAATAGCTGAATCAGAGACAGCTTTACTGTGAAGCATGGGAACATGCTAAAGACTAGTATCTAATTTTATGTGTATAATTTCTTTTTAAAAGAGCATTCCCTGAATTGTATAAGCTTCAGACCCGGCAAAAACTGGATCCGCCCCTGGGCTGAACTTATGGAAAATGATGAGGTTGTTTAGGAAGAGTTTACAGAGTGAAACCGGAGAGAATGAGGAGAACCCCAGGGAGTACCAATATTTAAGGGGCCGGCAGAGGAGGAAGGAAGCTATACAGGAACTAAGATGGGGTGCTGTGGAGGTCAGGATGGTAGGTAACGAGGTAAGGATGGAGGTGCCATTATAAAAGCTGAAGAAAGAAAGGAGAACTAGTCAACAGTGGCAAATGCTTCAGAGGGATTAGGAGGGCTACGATGTCTAAAAGCTGACTACTGGATTTAGCACAAGATTGCCACTGGTGACTTTGACAAGGGCATATTTACTGAAGAGATTGGGCAGGAGCAAGATTGCAGAGGCTTGGGGAAAGAATGGGAGGAAAAGTGAGTATTAATATTTACTTCAAGTGCTGTGGCTGAAAACAGATGGTAAGAGGTCAAATTGTAGCAAAAATCTAAGTCAGATAAACTAAATTATCTTTATGGACTATAATTGTGGAATTTTGTTCCTAGCTCTTAACATTTTTTTTTCCAACTTTCAAATTGGGCAATACACATTTGAATTCCTATTTGTTGATATGGATTAAAAAGTTTCTACTACATCACACACATAAATACAGAAGGCACTGTCTTCTTGATGTATTCTCTTTTCTTAGTTTCCACAGTCCTCTCCTGATGCTCCTCCTAGCTCTGTGCCAACTCCATTCTGGGATCCTCTCAAGCTTCTTCCTGACTATGGTGTATTAAAGGTTGGAGTCCCTTGTGGTGGGGTCTTTCTCTTCTTATTCTGCACCCTCACCAGGTGATCTCCTCTGCTTCTCTCACTATAATTACCACCTCCAGAAATGAGACACGTTTCTCCAGGCCAGACCTTTTGATCTTTCTGCTGTGTATCTTCTCATAAGTGTCTCAAAGGCAGTTCAAATTCAACATATCAAAGTGAACTCATGAACTTTTTCATAAAACTAGTCCTCTTACTATTTTCTGCCTCAAGGAAAGGGACTATCATCCATCCAGACATGTGAGCAGAAACCTAGTGGTCATTCCTGGTGCCCTTCCTCTCCCTCTCCTCCCATACCCAACCCACCACTAAGTGCCGTCAGTTGTTCCCTCATTCTCCAAATACTACTCATCTCCACCACTGGCAACTCCCACTCTTGCTCCAGCACCCCCTACCCTCACCCCACCTTCTCCTGGGTCTACCCGCTTATTTCTATGATTATTGGAAATTATGCTTCCCCCTCACTAGACGTTAAACTCCAAAAGGACAGAGGCATGTCTGTTCTTTTCCGCTTTCTATTTTTTTTCTGCAACTTCTATGCCTGGCACATAGCAGAAGCTAAATAAATATTTGCTGAATGAATAAATAAATAAAATGTGATAAATGTGAATACAGAATGGATGTATGTGTTTTGGAACTGTTAACATTTTCCTTCCATCCTAATATTTATCCCCAGTAATAATGTATCATGTGCTTGAGAGATGTCATAACACCACCACTTTTCATGATGGAAGAGATTAAAATATCCTTATTTTACCCTAAATGTGAAACTTGATGACATTAAACTACAATGCATTCTCTTATTAAAAGAAAAAAGTTTTTCATTCATATTTTTAATAAAGTTTTTATCTAGGATTCTGACTTTTCTCAATGTAGTGTACTTTTTTAATTAATAATTTAAAATTGGGTAAGTGTGGGGGTGAGGCACATGCTCCAAGATTCCATTGCGCATTATTGAGACCAAGAGGAGTTTGTTTTCGTGTTTATGTCTCTATACCCACTTCACGCTCCTGTTCCTCCTACTGCCCACCAGGTACTAGTGTCAGACACTAGACAACCACCTGACAACCCACGTTGTTAGGTTAGAATAACTGATACATAATGTTTTAACTTCAGGTGAAGCACATCTCATTGTCATCTGGAAGAGTCTAGGAGAAACTGTCTCTGCTTGCTTTGTATATGACCTGAACTGTTGGTGAGTTACAATTAAAAAATTAATATACATTAGAACAAATGCTATCTTCAACGTTTGTAATTTTATAGGGTTTGTAAATTACTCTGGTTCAGCACTAACTCTGCTTGGCTGTGTTTTTGTACTCACCGACCAAATTTGTCTATTTGAACATGCCACCCAATAAGAACTAAAATAAATTCATTATTAATATATGTGAATACAATTAATACAGAGAGTGGGGACACAAGTGAGCTCTTACGGATAAAAAAAATGTTGAAATGAATATAGGTGACACTATATAAAGTACATAAAGATAAATAAGTAATTCCTTCATTTTAGGTGGGAGGGAATAGCAGATAATCCCTTCCCCAACTGCCCACACCAGGTTGGCTCTTTACCCCACCCACCATGATGCAATCACTTGCACAGTTTAAGAGACCAGGAGGAATATGGTGGTACAGAGGCAGGAGGATAATCCTTACATTATGAATTTATAGTAAGAATTAGTTGAGATGATTGACAACTTGGCATAGTTAGTGGCACATAAAAGGACAAATGTGACTGTCCCCTAACATTTGCAGGGCCTGGGGCAAGAGCATAAATGGAAGCTCATATGCCATATGTCTAAATCTTCACTAGTTATTAACTTAATCTACTGTTAAATAAGATATATTTTTTCTCCTATCTTGAAAAATATACATATTTATATGTGTATGTGTACAAGTATATGGGTTTTAAATGAATCACAGCCAGCAAAACATCAGAAGTGAGTGAATTTAATTATTGCATCCATGTGAGTGTTCTGCTTGGCCGGCAATGTTTGTATGAATAATACAATAAGACACATAAAATATATATTTCATAACATATCTTTATTAACTTCATTTTTAAAAGTCACTAATTATGTCGTTAGAATAATAATTTTCACAGCTTTTGTAATATTGGCGGTATAGTATAGTCAGGCTGTGTCACGGAAGCAGAACCACCATGGATGTTACGGAATTAAGGACCTTGTTACAGGACCTTACAGAAGCATGGGAGTGGCTGGGAAAGTGTGGACTGTGGAGGAGGTAAAGGAAGAGAGGACATCACTTTTCAGACATCTTAGAGCCCTGGCACGGATGGACAAGTCAGGGAAATGTAACTGTCAAAGTGGGTCCATAGGGAATCTCATGGAGAGGTCCATGGGAAGCCACAGCTGTGACTTAGGTGGTCAGCAGCCAAGTTGTTGGTAGGTGGCCTGGGCTACTGTTGTCCAGTTGGCACCAGTTGGGAAGACAAGCCAGACAAGACAGAGCAGAGGAGAACAACAGCAAGCTTCCACTGGGCACCTCTGTGCCACTCTATGACTACATGTGACTGCAACAATGTGCAGAGAGCAATGGCTGTTGCTTCACTTCCAACTTCTGCATCCCACCCACATTTCTCTTGGGACCAACTCAACCCTGGTATCGCACAGGGAGGAGAGTTCTCAGAATGTAGTTCCCAGACTGGTCACATTGACATTGCACAAACCAATAGACATGGGAATGTCAAATGAAACAAACTTTCTTGAGTCTTGTCAGTCTTTAGATTGTATTTTAGTAATTTTAATCTGGTAAACTTTGCTCTGCTAAGCCAGTAGTAATTGGAATTGTTGCTCAAATTCTTAAAGCAACACTTAGACTTGAAAGCAAACCATGAGTTTGACATATTGCTTAAAATAAAATAGACTTGCATATGATCAATTATCATTCTCACAGAAAATACTAGAAAACACATTTTCATCATTTATCACTATCTCATATACTGAGATTCTTATCATCTCTTAAATCAGCTCCTGGGGCTATAGAGTAATGTCAAGACTACTATCATGTTCATGCACTCCATGTCTAGATGTATATATATATGAATTTGGAGGTGGTGTGAATTGTTTAACAATGTCAGCTTTTACTCTGTTGCCATGTGCAACTGTTGAGAATAACAGGCTAATTCCAGTATCTCTGGAACCATCCTAAACAAAAAAAGGAGCAAGAAAATGGGTGCTAGGCAATCCTGGGAAAAGATACCTTGCTAAGTAAGAATCCACAGCACTCAGGCTAAGAGGGATTTGACAAGTTGCTCAGTGTGTTTTCTCTTATCCCAGTGTTTTCACTGCCAAATCTCCCCATGCTTAGCAGTGCTGTTCAACACCAGCAGCAGCACAACTCAAGAGCCTTCATTGTATTCAGATGCAATTATCTTTTGTTTTAAGGCAAAAAAGATCTGAGCAAAAGTGTTTCCCTGGGGCCTGAATAGATGTTCAGGGTTATGGGTTGCACCAAACCAGCACTGATGCCAGATCCCAGGGAAGAGGTTCTTAAAGAAATGTATTTCTTTGTGTATTTGTTACATGCAGAACTTTCTAGAATGTGGAGCCCATGGAAAGAGTTTTTCTTGCCTTTCAGGATGATTCTAGGCACATAAATCTACACCATGTACTTTGTATTTTGCCATGGAGCATGATTATGTCTCTAAAAATTCATACCAGAATACCAGGTTCTGCCAGTTCTACTACCTAAATATCTCTTGATCCATCTCCTCTCTCCACCCTGACTCTATTGCCTTAGTTCACGCTCTCACCATCTCAGTCTTGGCTGTGCCTTCTTACTCTGTTTGCCTCCACAATGGCCCCTGTTCAATTGGTTTCCATGCTGCTTATAGAGCAGTCTCTCTAAAGGCAACTAATCATCTTATTCCCTTGTTTGAGTCCTTGCATGGCTCCTTAGGCCTAGATGATAACATTGAAAATATTTACAAGCCCTATCCTTCTTCTAGGCCTGATCTTTTACAAACTCTCCACTTAAAAGGGGTAAAGTAAACATGTCATTATGAATATGAAGTTTGGGATTGGACACAACTGGCCATTTCCCAGCTCTACCACTTGGGAAATTTGCTTAATCTTGTGTAGGCGTAAGTTTACGCCTCAATAAAATAAGAGAAAAATAATACTTTATTGTGCAGTTGTCAGAAGCATGTAAAGCTCTTGATATAGTGCCGAGAGCATAGTTAATATGTAATAAATGGTAGCTATTAGCATTACCGGTATCATTTGAGATCTTCCATCATTTTGGTCCTGCATATATGTCCATGAGACATGCATATATGTCGATCTCTGTCAACTCACTGCATGCCTGTTGGCTGAGTTATACTGAACTATTGTGCTCCCACATTTGCCAGGCTATTTTATGCCTGTCTCATCCATTTTGCTCCATTTACTTGGTAGTATCATTCCTCCTTGTCTGCAACATGTTGTCTCCTCTATTAGACCAGTTCATGCTCCCCAGGCAGAATTAGACTCTCCTTTCTCTTTCAATAGTACTTGTGTTGTTGAAATAATTATATTTTTATGCGCTTTGCCCCCTAAGTAGACTGTAAGAACTCTACTCATCTTTGTGTCTCCTGAGTCCTAGGCATGCTTGATGCATAAGAGATGTTGATAACCATTTGCTGAGTAGCCGACTGACTACAGACTACTTGTGGAAGTATCTGAGATATGGAGAGCCTCCACTAGATGATTATCATCTGGGCATATTCGCCAGTACCATGTCTCTCTTCTTCCAGAGTATTCATTGGAGTGTTTCAGTCATAGTTTTAGCCAGAACTAATCCTGAGTGAACTGTTTTCCCTTAATACATATGTACTAGCTTTGATCCCAATTGCATGTATTTAAAAACAATCAATAACTAATTACTTAAACTTCAGAAGGACTTAGGAAATAGCAGTGATTTAAAATTGTCTAGCCCTTCCAACAATCCCATTTCCGGACATATATCCAAAGGAAATAAAAACGGGGTCTCAGAGAGGTATCTGCACTCCCATGTTCATTGCAGCATTTTTCACAATAGCCGAGATATAAAAACAACCTAAGTGCTGGTCAACAGAAGAATGGATAAAGCAGATGTGTATACATATATGCAATAGAATATTATTTATTCATGAGAAAGAAGGAAATCCTGCCATTTGCGACAACATGGACGGATCTTGTGGGCATTGCACTAAGTGAAATGAGTCAGACAGAGAAAGACAGATACTGTACGACATCACTGATATGTGGAATCTAAAAAAGTGAAAGTCATAGAAACAGAGAGTAGAATGGTGGTTATCAGGCGCTGAGGTGTGGGGGAAATGGGGAGATGTTGGTCAAAGGGTACAATTTCCAGTTATAAGGTGAATAAGTTCTAGGAATCTCATGTACAGTATGGTAATTATAGTTAATAATATTGTATTATATACTTGAAAGTTGCTAAGAGAGTAGATCCTAAATGTTCCCATCACAAAAAATAGTAGTTATCATTTGAAGTGATGGAGGTGTTAGCTAACTCTATGGTGGCCATAATTTTACAATATATAAGTGTATCAAATCAACACATTGTATATCGTAAATGTACACAATATTATATGTCAATTATATCTCATTAAAACTGAAAAAATTTTAAAAATAAAATTGTCTAACCTTTATTATCCTTTCCTCTTGAATTTAAAGAATTCACTAAATAGTTTTACAAAGAAGTTAAGTTTATATTTTAAAAGCACACTAACATTAGACATCTTCATTATCTGTTCAGTGGTTTATAGACCTATAAAACTGATCTAGTAACAAATACAGAAGTTCTCTTTGCCACAGAAAAAGGATATGTAGGGCAAGGTGATGCCACAGTGCAATGTAGTTGAGAAGACTGAAGAGAAGAGATGCTACACTTTGTGTTTGCTGATAACTTCAGGTTCATGTACATGAGATGATGAAAATGCAGCGGAACCCTCAAGGAATAATGGATAGTATTTTCTGTAAATAATACTACCTGTGAAAGTCATTATACATCTAAATTTAAAAATAGCAACTTTTTGGACTTTTAAGTATGGATCTTATTTCCAGATGATGAAGATGACTTTAAGATAAATGCCACTGGCTCCAAGCTGTTCTTGAAAAGGCAAAGCATTTATTTCAACAGTCACCAAGCAATGTAGCTACTCCTTTACTGCAGTTAAAACTGAGACTTATCTCTTGTAGTTAATTAACTCTTTTTAGAAAAATTTATCAGGAAAGCTCTTAATAATTTTATTTCTTTCTTCTATTCTTCAGAACATATTAGAAAACATTCAGTTCTTTTCTCACAGCCAGAGGCTAACATAGCCAAGGGGCTACTAA
This sequence comes from Diceros bicornis minor, assembly GCF_020826845.1. Lineage (NCBI taxonomy): Eukaryota > Metazoa > Chordata > Mammalia > Perissodactyla > Rhinocerotidae > Diceros > Diceros bicornis. The sequence continues at coordinate 9,453,781 of NC_080755.1, read as the reverse complement.
AATAATGCTTTTGTTTATATAGTATCTTTCTTGAAGAACAAAATACCCTTCAACTATTCTTCTATCCAACACTAGCATGGTCTAGAATTGCATTAACTGTAGCCTTAAGTTCTGGTGAAGCTGGCCCGCCCTGTCCTTTATTATAGATATTGACAGAAAGGCATTGCGTGATTTAATGTTTCATTTTGGAATGAGGAAGCACTTAATTCCCTCTCACACTGAGAAAGGTTTTTTTCCCCTGCCTTCTTTAACAGGAAGGACATAGTGACTGCAATTGCCTCCTATTTTCATAGGGCCTACACCATGGAGTTGGCCTGAAACCCTTCCTCTACCCTGACTCAGCCCAAAGTGGCTTGTTTTCTCCTTCTTGGTCCCAGGCTACTTCCACTCTGTTGGTGAAGGGAATCAAGCACTTCATTAACAGTACATGTTCATTTAGTCTCCTGATGTGACAAGGTAGTATGACTGTTCCCTTATTCCAAAGAGAATATGTAGAATTTGATGACCTACTCAAGTCTAAAAGGAAAAATGTGGAAAAAAAATCCTGGAAAAGTTTTTCTTCCCCTTTAGGTCAGAGAATGTTACATTTTCAAATCCTCTTAGTGGTAATAAAATAAAATGCTGTATCTGATATTCCCCCTAGGTTTTCAGAAAGGCGATCCCTGGGATGTAGATCATTGCGATTTTAGTTCCCTACTCCCTCAAATGATCTTCTAGATCCATAAATAGCCATTGAAGTGCTTTGGTTTTGACATTACCTTGTTTTTCTCATAGGAGATGGAATTACTCTGTTTTTAGAAAATCCCAGGGGCATATATATTTTTTCTCTATTTTTAAAAAAATGTTGTTAAGGGGCCAGCCTGGTGGTGTAGTGGTTAAGTTCGCACACTCCACTTCGGCTGTCCGAGGTTTGCTGGTTTGGATCCCAGGCACAGACCGTTACACAGCTCGTCAAGCCATGCTGTGGCAGCATCCCACATAAGAAATGGAGGAGGACTGGCATAGATGTTAGCTCAGGGACAATCTTCCTCACTAAAAACAAAACAAAAAAAATGCTGTTAAATGAAGTTGATTACTGGGACTTCTTATTTCCAATACCCATATTTGACAAGAGAGGATGGAAAGAAATAAAAATGACTTGAACAGTGTAAAACATATAGCTCAAATTCATTATACCCATTGCCATCTTTGCCTATTCTTGGATCTTGAGAGTACATTATGCCTTAGTTAGATTCCAGTAGCAAATTTTCTAATCAAGATTCAGAAGAAATATAGGGCAAAGATATTTTGTTTACCAGAATAAAATACCATTTTATTCTTGAATTCCAAACATGACTTATTCAAGAATTATATTCTTGAATACAACTGTATTCTTGAATACACAATTTATGGAGGTTAAAGTCTTTTCTTCCTAGAAACTCTTTACTAGTAGAGATATTAAGGAAATAAATGTGGTTTGAAATAACAGTAATAATCAGATTTGTAAACAAAAATAACGTTTGATTTCTTATCAATGCAAATCATATTGCAGGGCAAAAAGCATCAATATTCTAAACACATTATTCTAGGTCTTTCCCCCTTAGATACAGATGGAAGTTCCTATTAATTCCTTGTAGAGATGTGTATTAAATTACAGTGGTCTTGGAAATAATTCATGAGAAAATCTTCCCATGGGAGTCCAACCTTCTTGTTGATCTGCATCTGGAAACAACTGACCTGATGAATTACTTTATAGCCTCCTAGTGGAATGGCATTTCTTATATAAATGAACTTCTGTTTAACTGAATGTAGTCTTTTATTTTAGCCAGTTTAGTGGAATTCTTTCTAATAGGTATTTCACTTTATATTGTAAGGATTCCTGACTGTCATTATGGACAAATATTACTGCACTGTGTTTTCACTTTTAAGTTTAGGTCTCCTTCCTCTGTGTCACACTCTCCTTTGTTCTTCAACTTGTTTGGGTTTGAAGATTCTCTAATAAGTGATACTTCGTTAAGTCGGGGGGTTGTAAAATAGCTGGAGGGCTTGAGTGGCTGTTTTGGGTTTTTCTTGCTTGCTTGTTTGTTTGTATTCTGTCATTTTTATTTGTGAAGTATTAAATTTGGTAGAAATTTATCCCATGGCAAAAAAAATAGTGTTCTTCTGCTATGGAGATTGCTTTCAGAGTGCTGTGCTGATAGCTCAATGTTTTAAATTATTCTGAAAAGAACTCTCTGTTTGACAGGAAATAATGCCAAAGGTAGAAAATGGCACATTTCTTGCTGGTATACAATGGACTGTGGTTGATTGTTGGCAAAATAGCACCCTATACTCATGCCCCATTGCCAGGTTAATTTTCAGCTTCTCCCTTTAAAAGTGAAATCCATATTCCCAACATTTGAATCTTGCTTTGACTAACAGAATGAAGCAGAAGTGATGTGGGTCAGTTATGAGCCTAGGTAGCCTCCAGAGGCCTTATACACTATTACGAGGATGGCTATTATTAAAAAATAGGAAATAATAAGTTTTGGTGAGGATGTGGAGAAATTGGAACTCTTATGTACTATTGGTGGGATATAAAATGGTGAAGCTGCTATGGAAAACAGTATAAAAGTTTCTCAAAAAATTAAAAACAGAACTATCATATGATCCAGCAACCCCACTTCTGGATATATATCCAAAAGAATTGAAATCAGGATCTCGAAAAGGTACTTTGACTTCCATGTTTATTGCAGCATTATTCACAATAGCCAAGAGGTGGCAACAACCCAAATGCCCATTGACTGATGAATGGATATATAAAATGTGGTATATACACACAATGGAATATTATTAAGCCATAAAAAAGGAAGGAAATCCTATCAATTGCTGCAACATGGATGAACCTTGAGGACACTATGGGAGTGAGATAAACCAGTTACAGAAGGGAAAATACTGCAATGATTCCACTTACAGGAGATATCTAAAGCAGTCAAACTCATAGAAACAGAAAGTAGAATGTTAGTTGCCAGGGGCTGGAGGGAGGGGAAAATGGAGAATTGCTATTCAAGGGGTATCGAGTTTCAGGTGTGCAAGATGAACAAGTTCTAGAGAACTGCTGTACAAGATTGTGCTGATAGTTAATAACACTGTATACTTAAAAATTTTTAACAGGGTAGATCTCATGTTATTTGTTTTTTACCACAATAAATAATAAAAAAAGAAACATTTTCTGCCTACAGAGTGGGGAGATCTGGCAACAGTTGTCTGATGGAATTTCAGAATTATTATGGACCAGTGATTTGCATGTGCTTCTTATTCCTCCCCTTTTAGAGTAGGAAGGTCTATTGTGCTTACTTTATCTTTGTCTTGCCATTGTATACCAAGTGTATATGTTGGAAAATATCTTGTCTCTTTAATTCTTTGGTCTTCAGATCAAGAACAGGGGCATCCAGATCCAAGGCAGGTCACAAGATCCCTGACTTCAAACATGGGGCTACGATCAGATGAACCTCTTGGGCATCTTGGGAGGAAGGGAGTATGTTTTGTATGGGGAATTTATTTGAATAGTTGCTGCCAGGGAGAGGAATATGGTGTGCGATTCTTCTTTCTGTATCTAAGCCTCTGTTGTATTACTTTGAAGATCTTCTCATTAAAAAGTGAAGTCTCTCTCCCCACCACTTGAATCAGAGCTGGCCTTGTGACTTACTTTGACAAACAGAATGTGGCAAAGTATGACTTGTGCCAGTTTCAAGCCTCAAGACATCGTGCAAGCTTTTGTTCTTTCTGAAAACTCTAACAAGCCACATTAGAAGACTGAGCTAGCCTTGTGGATCTGAGACACACAGCTCAGTTGCTCCCAGTTGCCTCTTGAGCTGCAGCTGACCTCAGAAGCATGAAAGAATCCAGGTGAAACCACAAGAGCCACCCAGCTGGGCCTAGACTAAAAATTTCCAACCCATAGAATCAAGCACTAAATCAATTGTTGCTTTAAGCCACTAAATTTAGCATAGTTTTGTTACACAGCAAGAACTAATTCATATATTTAGTCCCATACATTTAGTTACATAGTAAAATCTTAGTGGATGAAAGGCTTATGTTTTAACTGTAAGGAGCAGAATAATTCACTGCCAACTTCTAATTTAGAAGCCACTTATCTCAAACTATTATTTCATTGTCACAAATAATTTTTTTCTCTTTATTGTACATATAACTTGCATTCCAGGATTAAATGGGCTTGTTAAAACTTTTGAGTCCAGTGTGTTTGACCACACACGTATGAACTATGTGAATCTAAGGATAGAAATGTCTGAATATTTATAGTCTCTTTCATAATAGTTATGCAGTCAAGTCATGAATTGGCTCTCCAATGAAAAGGATGAGGATCTAAAACTCATTCCATTATTTTACTACTAGTATAAAATAAGTATGAAGGAGCACTTTATTTGATGATTTCACATTAACTTCATGGAATAATTCTTTTCACTTTTCTTTTATCCTAGGGCTATTATGGTTTTTGTTCCACTGGAGACTTTGCCCCAAAATGAATCTATTTATGCTGTTGCTGCTGGCATTCAGGAGATTACTGTGAGGAAGTACACTAGTTTTAATGGAACATATCACGAAAAGTCACAGAACAAAACAAGTTTACGTTTTCTAGCAGGACCTACTTCATAAAAGTGGTCATATTGATTTTCCATTGTATACGACTAAGAGCAAAATAACCCCATTTATAAATTGTATAAAAAAGAATAAAATACATAGGAATAAATTTAACCAAGGAGATGAAAGATCTGTACACTGAAAACTATAAGACATTGATGAAAGAAATTGAGGAAGACACAAATAGATGGAACTATAGCCCATGTTCATAGATTAGAAGAATTAATATTGTTAAAATGTCCATACTATCCAAATAAATCTATAGATTCAATGCAATCCCTATCAAAATTCCAATGGCATTTTTCACAGAAATAGAACACACAATCCTAAAATTTGTATGGAACCACAAAAGACCCTCAATAGCAAAGCAACCTTGAGAAAGAAGAACAAAGCTGAAAGCATCACACTTCCTACTTTCAAGCTATATTACAAAACTATAGTAATCAAAACAGTATGGTCTTGGCATAAAAACTAACATATAGATCAATGGAACAGAATAGAGAGCCCAGAAATAAACCTATGCATATTTGGTGATTTAATTTATGATAAAGGAGCCAAGAATATACAATGGGAAAATGATAGTGTCTTCAACAAATGCTGTTGGAAAAACTGGACAGCCATATGCAAAAGAATGAAACTGGACCATTATCTTACACTATACACAAAAATCAACTCAAGATGGATTAAAGACTTGAATGTAAGATGTAAAACCATAAAACTCCTAGAAGACTATATAGGGGGTAACCTCCTTGACATTGGTCTTGGCAATGATTTTTTAGATTTGGCACCAAAGCAAAGACAACAAAAGCAAAAATAAACAAGTGGAACTACATCAAACTAAAAAGCTTCTGTACAGCAAAAGAAACCATCAACAAAATGAAGGCAACCTATAGAGTAGGAGAAAATGCATCTGATAAGGAGTTACTATCCAAAATACATAAAGATCTCATACAACTCAATAGAAAAAAACAAACAATCCAATTAAAACACAGGCAAGGGAATTGAATAGACATTTTTCCAAAGAAGATATATGAATGGCCAACAGCTACATGAAAAGGTGCTCAGCATCATTGATTATCAGGGAAATGCAAATCAAAACTATGATGAGGTATCACCTCACACCTGTTAGAATGGGTATTATCAAAAACACAAAAAATAACAAGTGTTGGCAAGGATGTGGAGAAAAGGGAACACTTGTGCACTGTTGGTGGGAATGTAAATTGGTACAGCCACTATGGAAAACAGTATGGAGGTTCCACATGAACTAACATATGATCCGACAATCCACTTCTGGGTATTTATCCAAAGAAAATGAAATAACCATCTCGAAAAGGTATCTGCATCCTGTATTCATTGCAGCATTAGTGACAGTAGCCAAGACATGGAAAAAATCTATGTGTCCGTTAATGGATGAATGGATAAAGAAAATATGATATTTATATAATGGAATATTATTCATCTATAAAAAAGAAGGAAATCCTGCCATTTGTGATAACATGGATGGACCATGAGGGCATTATGCTAAGTGAAATAAGTCAGAAAGAGAAAGGCAAATACTATTTGATCTCACTTATATGTGAAACCTAAAAAAATCAAACTTATAGATACAGAAAACAGATTAGTGGTTGCCAGAGCCAGAGTGTGGGAGTGAACCAAATGGGTGAAAGTGGTCAAAAGGTATAAACTTCCAGTTATAAGATAAATAAGTCCTGGGAATGTTATGTACAGCATGGTGACTATAGTTAGCAATACTGTAATATATATTTGAAAGTTGCTAAGAGAGTAAATCTTAAAAGTTCTCACTACAAGAAAAAATTTTTTTAACTATTTGTGGTAATGGATGTTAACTAAACTTATTGTGGTAATCATTTTGCAACATATGCGTATATCAGATCATTATGTTGTACACCTAAAACTGATACAATGTTATATTTCAATTTTAAATAAATAAAACAGGCCCCTCTAAATTTATTTAAAAAGACTAAGCTAAAATACAAAAAGTAAAATAAGCCACATCTGAAATATCATGACAAGTCATTTATGGCTGGAAAGCTCTACTATTTTTTTCCCAGTGGTTTTGATATTGCATTGTATTAGTCAGGGTTCTCCAGAGAAACAGAACCAATCGGATAGATAGATCGATAGATAGATAGATATATAGATAGATAGATAGATAGATAGATAGATAGATAGATAGATAAATGATAGATAGATAGATGATGGAAAGATAGATAGATAGATGATAGATAGGTGATAGAAAGATAGATAGATAGATAGATAGATAGATAGATAGATAGACAGACAGACAGATTTATTATAAGGAATTGGCTCACATGACTGCAGAGGTTTGGCAAGTCTAAAATCTGATGGGGAAAGCTGGCAGGCTGGAGACTCAGGCAACAGTTGCAGCTCAAGTCCAAAGACAGTCTGCTGGAAGAATTCCCTCTTGCTTGGAGGAAGTGCGTTTTGCATTTTATCTTCATGTCTATGATCTATTTTGAGTTAGTTTTTGTGAGGGGTTAAGATCTGTGTCTGGATGTCCAGTCATTCCAGCACTATTTGTTGAAAAGACTATCTTTTCTGCATTGCATTGCCTTTGCTCCTTTATCAAAGATCAGTTGACTATATTTATATGGTTCTATATCTCTGCTCTCTATTCTGTTCCATTGATCTATTTGTGTATTCTTTCATTAATACCACACTGCTTTGATTACTATATCTTTATAGTAAGACTCAAAGTCTGATAGCGGCTGTCCTCCAACTTTGTTCTTTTCCTTCAATATTATCTTAGCTATTCTGGGCTTTTGCCTTTCCATATAAACTTCAGGAATTAGTTTGTTATTATACACAAAAAAACTTGCTTGGATATTGATTGAAGTTGTGTTAAATCTGTAGATCAAGTTGGGAAGAACTGGCATCTTGACAATATTGAGTCTTCCTATCCATGAACATGGAATATCACTCCATTTATTTAGTTCTTCTTTGATTTTACTTATGGGGTAGTTTTGTAGTTTTCCTCATATAAATCTTGTACATATTTTGTTAGATTTATACCTAAATATTTTATTTTGGGGAGTGCTAAGATAATAGTAGTGTGTTTTTAATTTCAAATTCCACTTGTTCATTGCTGGTATACAGAAAAGCAGTTGAATTTTGAGTATTAACCTTTTATCCTGCAGTGTTGCTATAATTGCTTATTAGTTGTAGGAGTTTTGTAGTTTATCCTTTCTAATTTTCTACACAGACAATCAGGTCATTTGAAACCAAACTCAATTTTATTTCTTCCTTCCCAATATGTATACCTTTTATTTCCCTTTCTAGTCTCATTATATTAGCTAGGACTTCTACTGTGATATTGAAAAGGAGTGGTGAGAGGGGAAATCCTTACCTTGTTCTTAATCTAAGTGTGAAAGCTTTGAGTTTCTCATCATTAAGTACAATGTTAGCTGTAGGTTTTTTGTAGATATACATTATCAAGTTGAGGAAGTTCCCCTCTATTCCTGGTTTACGGAGAGTTTTTATCAGGAATGGGTGTTGGATTTTGTCAAATGCTTTTTCTGCATCTATTGATATGATTATGTGATTTTTAAAAATTTTTTAATTTTTGGTGAGGAAGATCAGCCCTGAGCTAACATCCGTTGCCAATCCTCCTCTTTTTGCTGAGGAAGATTGGCCCTGGGCTAACATCCATGCCCATCTTCCTCTACTTTACATGTGGGATGCCTGCCACAGCATGGCTTGATAAGTGGTGCATAGGTCTGTGCCGAGGATCCGAACTTGCAAACCTGGGGCCGCTGAAGTGAAGCATGAGAACTTAAAACACTACACCACTGGGCTGGCCCGATCATGTGATTTTTTCAGCCTGTTGATGTGATGGATTACATTAATTAATTTTCAAATGTTAAACTAGCCTTGCATGCCTGGGATAAATCTCACAAAGTTGTAGTGTATAATTTTTAAATACATTTTTGGATTTGATTTTAATATTTTTTTGAGGATTTTTGCATTTATGTCCATGAGAGCTATTGGTACATAGTTTTCTTTTCTTGTAATATCTTTGTCTAGTTTTGGTATTGGGGTAATGCTGGCCTCATAAAATGAGATAGGAAGGGAAATCACTTTTTTAAAAAATCATCTCTATTTTGCACATGAAAAACAGAGATTCAATGAAACTAAAATGTTTGTCCAAGGTTAAAGGATAAGTTGGCAGAAATACATTTAGATTTTTTGGTAGAGAAACAATCTTCTATCTTTAACTTTGGAGGTGAGAAGGAAGCTACTATAAGTTTTGGGTTCAAGACTCAACAACAACCTCAAAAGAATCTCATTGATTAATATGCAAGGTGGCACTGTCTGTATCCCTCCACATCATCTGTACCTGATTTTCTGCTCCAGAGTGTGGACATGGACTACTATTTATTTTCAACAATATGAAACTAGTTCCCCCAAATCTGTCATAATCTGACTCTTCTAATGGCTCAGCCCAGCATGTATGAAGTTTGGCACAGCTATCGCCTTTACCGGTAACTGCATTGTACAGGAGAAGACAGCTCCCAGTAGGCCCTGTGCATGGTTCTAGTGCATAATTTACTAGAATTGCCACTGGCTTGGGAAGATCGTTCTTCCATTGATTACTTGCTTTTAACCACCTGTTTATCTTCATTAAAAATTTTGTTTCCTTTCAAGTATTTGTCTTCAATTTTCCCATTGAGAGCTACTTTCCCCCTGGATTTGAGTTTTTAGATGCACTCTTTCTGTACCCATACCAATGCTGACCACAAATTCCTAATGCAATGAAAGTTTTAATCTTTAAATTACTCTCACTGTTGAAACCCAATCCAGAGTCACAAGTTTGGTCTTGACATCATTAGCATAGGGCATACACTAATGTAAATACATCTCCTGATCAACTATTGTGACCCTTCACTAGAGACTTGTTTTGTTTGAAGATAACTGTCAGTTTCCCTTGTCAAGGACAAGTTTCCATTTACATAGCTGAATTTCTAAATAAATCAATTAATTAAAAATAATTTGGCAAGGGGTTTGAGTTCTCACATTCCGAAGTTATTTAAAAGGAACAGAGAAACAAACCATGTTCAATAGCCACGGTAAATTTTATTTTCTTTCCCTCTGATTTTATTTCAGTGATATTGATAGAAAAAGAATAAAAATTGTTTTATGTCTGTTCTTTTTTTTTTTTTTTAATATACTTGATATTATGGTCCTGGTGCCACAACCTTTTTGTCATACACTGAATTTCTATCCTTATTGATTTTACTAATGATGAATATGATTAGTGGAAAAATTAGCACCTAGCAATTTCTGTGTTCATTCTTTCTCACCTTTTTCTGAAAACAGATACTAGGTTGCCAGTATCCAATTTACTATAAGAGTGTTGAAAAATCATGGTAAGTTAGTTAAGTTTCTTGACTGATTTTCTTAATTGTCTAGGGCATTTGTCATTCAGACTCATTGCTTAATATATGTCCATATTTTCCAAGCATTTTCTCACTTAATTTTTGTAAGTAACAATTATTAAGTCTTCATTAGTCCCTAATTGTATCTTCTTCCTTACACTTGCTAATGACCTATTTTAAAAAGAGTCAATTTTCCGTGCTATTTTAGAATTGTTATTATGTTCTATTTCTTCAGTTTATTATAGGATTTAAATTTTCCAGTGTATTTTGCCTTTGGTTTGTGACCAGGAACCAAAAAAAGCCTCTTTGTGTGCATTTAGCATAATCCATAACAACTAAAATTAGATATTTGGGGGATGAGTTTTTTCCTCCTTAAAAATTTTATGTAGTTACATTTCATCTACACCTTGTTAAAGAAAGAAAGCATTAAACAGGTTTGGCTTCTAAAGCCTTAACTCCCTCAACTTCAATTTTAAATCTATCTTACTACCAGTCAAACCAAGATGGTTTACTCCAGCATCCATCCTAAAAGGCTTTCTTTCCTTCTAATCCATCACCTCCTTCAGAAAAGCCAATCCTAAGGAATGATATTTTAATTCTTTAAAATTTACTTTGGAAATTTTTGTCTTAGTGGATTTTTTTGTCTTTTGTATATTAACCTCTTTTGTCTTAATTATTATTCATATTTCTTAATTGTAACATTTGCATCCAAATACATTTTAATGTGATAAAAATTAAAATACCATATTCTAAATTTAACAGATGTCTACAAAATTGTATTTTTACCTTTGCTCCTCGTACGATTGTCAAAGATAAATAAAATCAGACACTGATTGAAGTTGCAAGGACAGATTTTAATCAGTAATAACTATTTCAATAGGGAAAAGAGCCTAGTGTAAACTGAACTCAACTTCAATTTGGTGTTTAAAAGAGAAAATGAGGGAATAGGAAGGGGGGTGAGCAGGGGCTCAGTAGACTCAGGGACGTGAAAAATTACAAAAAGCGGGAAGGGGCTTGGTCCATGTGACACTCGTCTGGGTTTACTAACTGGCACTTATGGAAGTTAGGCTCCTAGCCTCTCACCGAGGCTGGGAGATGGGAGCCCTGTCCTCAGGTGTTGGCTAGAACAATCAATTCTTTTGGCAGCCTTGAGTTTTCCGAGGCAGGTGCTTTAGACGGGGGCTACGGTCATCCTAGAGATGTGGCCTGGAGTTGTTAGATACTATGTTAGTGTTTGTTCAAGTCTTTATAGGCCAAGGTGAGACCTAGTTGAGAAGAGAGCTTAGGGAGCCTGTCTACAGTTTGGACAAGGAGAGAGTCTTTATCATGAGTTTGTACATTTAGGGGGCAGAGTCTGAATACATGTCTGATATCATATCTGAAGTAATAGCCTCTAGAAGTGCCTACTAATAAGTCCAGGGGTACTCAAGTAAGGGGCTTTTGAGAAGGTTTGCAATAGTGCTAAAAATGAGGTAAAACATCAAAAAACACAAACACAGTGATGAAACCAGGGTAATGCGTATCCACGTTAATTTCTAACTCTCACTGCTTGTGAAGAAGGAGTTTAGGGCCACTCTCCATTCTGGTAATCTTCTAACTTCCCATCTCTGGCCTAGGCTGACTGCTCTGAATTAACGGACAAGATCTCTTTCCTCTTGGGATCCCAGATTTACCCTCTTTCTGGCTGCAAGGCAAATACAGGTCTCACTCAGTGATTTTGCTGGTCACAAAGGCCCATCCCCTCCATTTCTATTTGCCCCAGCAGCTTCAGCAAAGGTCCTTCCTCACCCACTGTCTCCTTCCTCCTCTGCACCAGCTCCCTCCTAGTTTCTCCTGCTCACTTGCCCACGACTCCTGACCAGTGAGCATTACAACCTTCTCATGGATTCTGCTTCTCTCACAATTTGCGGTTTAAGTAGAAGCAAACAAAAAAAACCCAAACTAAAACCAAAACAAACAACTTATCTTTCCCCATAGATCCCAACCCCACCCCTAAAGGCCCCTCCCCTTGTTGGGGTGGCTGTATTTCCCTTGCAGGCAGCACAGGAACACATAACTGCTCGGCCCACCCATCAGCAAAGCCCGGGAGCCCCTCATTGCCTTCTCAGTCATTCACTCAACAAGTAAGTGCTGAGGAGCTACTCCAGGCCCAGCGTTTTCATGAGAATTAAATACAGCCCCTTTCTCTTCTGTGTGTTATGTAGGGGAGAAAGAAATTTCCCTCTACCCTTCTAAGTTCTTCTAGCTAGTCTAAGAATTAAATTGACAGGAGACAGAATAACAGGAGAAAATCAAACTAAGTTTAATAACATGTATACATAGGAGAGACCCATGAAAACAGAGTAACTCACCGAAATGGCCAAAGCTACCACCTTAAGTAACATCTTCAGCTAAAGACAAAAAAGGATGTTGGGGATAGTGGTTTGGGACTTCAAAGGGGAGGAAGGCAATTCGCAGGGAGATGGAGAAGCAAATCTTTGGTGAAACAATGTTTGCTATGCCTTGCAAAGACAATGAGAGATGGAGAGGACTTTGATCAAACGGGCCTTGCTGGGTTCCTCCCTGTCTACCACACCTAGTTCATATTATACTGTAGTTATCTACAGTGATAGCTCCTTCCTGGAACAGGCCTTCTATCTTAAATCCTTTTAGGCAGTTGGGGAGAAGGTCAAAGTTTCTTCCTGAGTCTTTTGTTCTTAAAAATAATTAGCCCAAAATAATCAAGCCAAAGAGACACATTCTGGGATGGCAAATTCTGCTCCCCTACAGTTACTGTAGTCACCTCAAACCCCAATTCTTCGGTTTGGCACAGGCTGAGTCCTGTTTGCCAGAGTCCTGACAGCGTGGCAGAGCAAGGTCCTTTGAACTGAGGTGTGTTTCTGTTCCTGCAGGCGTCACCTACCTTCCTGCTCTTGGCATCCTGCCACTTCTGTGGAGCTGCTGCAGCTGCTGGGTGGAAAGTGACAGCCAGTTTTCCTCACAGATTTTCTTGTGAATGCTGTTTTCTTGTGTTTGTGCCAGTTCCTCGGGGCTCTCCTTACATTCTCCTCACACTTGCTGGTGCACTGTGCTTCCTCCGGAATGGGTGGTCTGTGATGGTCTGACTTCACTGACAGCTGGTGACTGCCTGGCTTTCATGGCTACATTCTCTGTTTGTTTCTAAAATGTGAAATCAGATATGCTGGTTAGTCTGGTAGCTGAAAAAGCACTCAAGTTCAGGAAGTGGCTCTCACTGTCCTCATTTTAGCGCTTGTAGGTTTTACTCTTTATTCGTATCAAAGTCACCTGTTAGTGAGGCTTGGAGCTTTGGGTGTCACTGCTTCTCGTATAGTCAGAGTGATTCACGGTGGGGACAATCATTCCCTGACAGTGGAGAAGACCTGTGTGGTCTGTGAAATGTTCAATACCTATTTGATAGTACAGAAGTATACCTCTTTTGACTGTTACAATATCTTAGAGTGGTTGTCAGATGCGTTATTTCCATCGATAGCACAGTGTGGAAAGTAGGTTAGGTACGCTTTTGTGCATGTAACAGACGTTAATGCTATTCCAAAACAGGAAAGCACTATTTCTGATGAAGAATAAAGTAGTAGAGGCTAACACTGCTTGTAATAGTGTAGAATGTAGTAGAGAGCTGACTCTTCATAGAAACTATATCCTGCTTTAGATGTTACCAGGAAAACTTGAATTAGGTCTAAAACCTGTTGCCTTGGGAAAATGTCCACGTCAGACTGGTATGATGTGTGACGGCTTATCACGGACTATGTGGAATGAGCAGGGGGTTATTTTGATTGCCCAGCCCCTCTAAGCCTTCCTCCACCCACATACATACTAACACTAACATGATTGCTAGAGAATTCCAGCTTTGTCAGTGATCAGCGAGAGGAACAGAAACTGACCTCTTAAACCCAGGAAAGGTTCTCTCTCTCTCTCTCTCCCTCTCCCCCCATGATCTTAAGGAAAGGTTAACTCCAGAAACCATACATGGCTCATGCTTTAATTCATTCTGGTCCAGTCTCCTTGGCACCTTAGGTATGCCTCAAGAATGGTTGTGTGTGTGTGTGTGTGTGTGTGTGAAAACCAAGGTGTGTGGTAAAGAAATTAGCTTTGCCCAAAGAGAGGCTTGGCCTTTGCCCTCAGCTCCTGGGAGGTGATGCCTAAGCCCTTGGAATGTCCTGCCTGTAGGGTGTCTCTGTTTACCTGGGGGCCTCGGGCCATCCCAGGTAGTCTAACAATGTAATTCCTGGTGGGGACTTTGGGCCTCAAGGTGTCAGCTCCACCTCTAGAGGGACTGGAAACTGAAGTTCAGCCACATGGGTGGTCAACTATGTCTATGGGATGAAGCCCCAGCTCTGGACACCAAGGATCCTGGGAGCTTTTTCGGTTGGCAATATTCTGTGTGTATTGTCACACATTGCTACCAGGACAGTTAACACCGTCCATAACTCCACTGAGAGACGACAACTTGAAGCTCTGTGTTTGGACTCTCCTAGATTCTTCCCCATGTCTGCCTTCCCTTGGCTGATTTTAGTCTGGATCCTTTCACTGTAATAAATGTTAACTGTGAGTATAACAGCATTCAGAGAGTTCGGTAAGTCCTAGCAAATTACTGGAACTGAAGGTGGTCTTGGGGACATCCAATCTTGTAATTAATGTCGGAAGTGAGGGTGGTCTTGTGGACTGCTCTCTCACTTCACACAAGGATATTGTGCTTCTAAAGCCTGTTGGCATTGGAAGCACATGCCTGTATTGGTGTGCAGTGACAATATTTGACTATCTCATTGAGGAAGAAGGGCTTTTTCCTTCTCCTGCATCTAGAGAAACTGTTTCCAGGCTAGATATTTTCCTGAGGCCTTTGGTCACTGTAGCTCCTGAAACTGCCAGCAACTCCTGTGGGTGATGGTGCAACTAAAGACACGTGATCCTCAGGCACTGAGCGTGGTTCTCATCTTCTCTCCTTGGAGGGACATCAACTAGGACTGGTCCTTCAATTTGAGGAAACCCAAGGAAGGTTCTCATTTTTCAGGGAAGACAGAATGACATTCTCATAAAGGGGAAGTTGGAGTTCATAAAAACTTAATCTGAATGGTAAAAGGATTGGGAAGTGATAACCCCCCTCATTCTACCTTCCTCCAATCTCAGGCATTTTATGTTTGGAGAAAAAAAACATTAAAACCAAGGTATTAAACAGCCCCCATGCTAATTAAAATGTGACTAATTAAGGCAATGTGAAGAACCCTCTTTATGATTTACGTGTCCATTCAAGTCTCTAAAATTATATGCTCAAAGTACATACTATGATTTGTCATAGAACCATTTAATGCTTGTGTCAGAAAGGACTTGAATAGTAATCTGGTCCAAGCATCTCATTTTACAGATGAGAAAACTGAGGCCCAGAAGGGTGAAGAGGTTTGCCTCACATGGCAGATCTGTTAGAGATACTGCTGAGATCAGAATCCTGATGGTGACTTAAGTATTTATTCCATGATTTTGGGAACTTGAACTTTCTGGAAACCCCTGTTCCTTACTTCTGGTCCCTTCTTGGTCTGAGAAGGGTGGAGCTTATAATCGCCCTAAGAAGCATCATATTTAACCTTCCCTGGAGCTGGTCCCTTTTTGTGAACTGGTGGCCAATGGCAGCATCTCCTTCCCTCCTCTCTGCTCACCCCACCTCCCACCCGTGGGCTCAAGTGTGAAATAATTTACCAGAGAATCTAGACAAAGAGAACGCTCACCTTAACTGGACCTTTTTATTCTGACAGTGTCCCGAGGCCTAATGGAGTAACTAAAGTAACTAAACTAACTGAAGTAACTGAAAATTACACCCGTCTAATGCTGTTGTTGTAAAGATTAAATGAGATAGATGTGGAAGCACATTGAAAGTTATAAAACAATTTGATAGTGTTAAATATGCGTTGATGTGTGAACCAAAGGCTGATTTTTGCCCCAGTGCTTGAGAGGATTTCATTTACCGTTTTTTGAAGTGACAGTGCCCTGTGTAATAGCAGGTACCCGGAGACATGCGAACCACCCTTCACCTCTCTTGGCCCTAAAATTATGTCACTCTCTTCACCAATTATTATTGTTCTCCAATTCAGTGGGGAGGAAGAGAGAAGAGTGGACAGATGATTTCGACCCCTTCTCCTGCTGCTCAGGCTGAGCAAATTGGGCAGGAATGTAATGGAAAGTGGAAGCTAAGAAGCAACAGTGTTCCCAGCCTTGCCCTGAAAGTGTTAGGCATTCTTCCCTCAGTCCTGATGAGAGAGGAGCCTGCCTTTTTGATCAGGTATCATTGTAGCACACGGGTGTAGGGAGAAGGTCCAAAAAAATAATTTTAAAAATATAATAAAATGGAAAAAAAAACCTTACTGGGGGAAGAGTGAGAGGGTGAAGTTAGAAATGAGTAGTGGGGCCATTGGCAATGATGACCCGGCCCTGTTGGCTCTGCCCCGGGCCAGCCGTGAGACAAGCTCTGACACTTCTCTTCACACACAGCACATCTGTCTGCCTGAGGGCCTGTGACCAGGGGAAGCCCCTCTGATGGGTTCTTCTTGTCCTTCTCACCAACTGGAGCATCATTGCTGCGAGGGCAGGGGACAAGCTTGTTGTCTCAAGAAGAGCTCTGTCCTCGTGGCTTACACTCTGTGATCATCTGCCTGTGAGGCAGCCTGATGATAAGATTTTATTTGGCTGCTTATATGAAATCGAGACACATTCATGAGCAGATTTCTTTTATGTGAAAGTGAGAGGTGGGAGCAGATGGACCAACAGAAATGAAGATTTATTTTTAATGTAGACTGTCCTCAGCAATTAAGTGTAAAAGAAAGCCCAGAGACAGAGGATGTGGAAGAACCAGGCTGTGCCTTCTCCCTCTCCTGCGCCCCTCACACAGGCTGGAGGACAAGCTGGGAGCCAGGGGCTGCCTTGCCTGCTGGTTTCTGTCCTAACCTGTGTGAGGAGATGCAAAGCCTGGGGGACTCTGTGCAGGCCACTGGGAAGAGCACAGACCCAGGAACAGGCAGCCTGGTGCCCACTTGTTCTATGATCTTAAGTAAACCTATCTCTTCTCAGAATCTGGTATCAGTTTTCTCATATATATATATATATAAAATAATTAAGATTTGTCTATGACATAGTAAAGTCCCTTCCAGTGATGATATTTTGTAAGTCCCTTGGTTGGATCATAATGTTCTCTTCATCACCATCATCATAACTACCACCATTTATTCAGCTCACACATGTGCCTGGCATTGTACTATAATTTTTACATACATTGTTCCATTTTAGCCTCAGTTCAACCTTACAAAGTCTATCTTATTACTCTTATTTTACAGATTAAGATACTGAATCACAGAGAAGTTATATAACTTGCTCTAGATTACTTAGCTATAAAGAGGCAGAACCAAGAAGTCAAGGTCAGATTCCTTGATTTCAAAATTCACGGTGCCTACCTAAACGAATACAAGTTCTCTGATAATGATGGATTTGTTTCTAAAATCTATGCATTAATTCCTACAGACTGTTCATTAAAATCAATCTAAAATCTAATGCAAGTTATTATATTTTTGAACCAGGGACAATTGGCTCCCTTAACTATTCCTATTAGCTTACCTGCAAAAGGAAAAAATTTACACCTTATATCATAATTTGAGGAGAATAATTAAATTAGATGAAGTAAGAAATGTGTGGAAACTAGCTGACATATTGATACACAACTCACAGTTCTTTTATCACCTCTTGATTAAACAAGGATAAGACCCTAAGAAGGAAGCCACTGCTTTGCTATTGCTGCTCTAAGCAGTTTCAATTGGGTTTCTAGTCATCTTTTATAAGAATTGGTGAATGAGAGGACTTAAGACTAGCAACAAGTTTAGTCTGAACTCAGATATGGCCTAGACATGGCTCTCAAATCAATGGCAAAGAATCTTTTGAGAGATTGTTTGTATTCGTGGAAAGTCCTACAGACACAACTAGACTCTGTGGGAGAAAGCCAGAGATGTCAGCTCGATACAATAAACAGCTTTGTAGTTTAACCTGTTCAAAGACGAATAAAAGGGTTCAGAAGGTAGTGAGTCGTCTATCACCCTAAGTCTTCAAATGGCAGTGTCCTTTGTTGAGTGGGGTTGTACTTGAAGACCTTTAATAACCCTCTCACTGCTAAGCTTCAATGCTTCAGAGATTTTATGATTCTGCGAAGATTTAATAGACATCATGGAGGAGACAAATACTTCAGAATGCATATTTCATTTATCTACTTATTCATTCAGTTTCTTTGCTAAGTCCTTCTTTACACCAGGCTCTGGTCTAGGTACTAGAGATGTAGGGGAAGTAGAATATATTCCTTCCCCTCTGTGAGCTAATAGTCTAATGAGGGACAGATTCATATAAAGTTCAATAAAATATGCCTCATGTGATATTAGAAGACTGTATAAGGTATAATGAAATGCATAAAGCTCAGGTAATCAGTGCTCTCTGTTTTGGGCTTAATATCTTATTTTCTTTGTTATTTTGTTTATCTTTTGGTTTTGAACATCCGTAATCAGCCACTAGCCTTTTCTGAACTAGCTCTGAATATCTGCTCTGCAAATTACAGTCAAGAGTGTGTAGAGTTTAGGCCAACGGCAAAGTTAGAGGGAACAGTCTCTAAGACTGCCCTCACTTCTGACACCAATTGTAAGGTCAGTGGATTCCCCAAATCACCTTCAAGTTTGATAATTCACTGGAAGGACTCAGAGAACTCATTGAAAGCTGTTATACTAACAGTTATGGGTCATTACAAGGAAAGGATACAGATTCAAATGAGCCAAGAGAAGAAGTACCTAGGACAGAGTCCAGAAAATGTAGCAAACCTGGGGTATTCATTGCCTTTACCCCATGGAATCGTTGATGCATTATTCACCTAGCAGTGATGTGTGACACTTCCTAACTCGTTCTATGATGCCGGCATTACCCTAATACCTAAGCCATGAAAAGACACTACAAGAAAGGAAAACTGCAGATCAATAGTTCTCAAAATATACATGCAAAAATTCTCAACAAAATATTAGCAAATCAGACCCAACATTGTATAAAAAAAATTATACACCACAACCAAGTGGGATTTATTTCAAGTATGCAACACTGGTTCAACATTCAAACATCAATTAATGTAATCCATCATGCTAGCAGGAAAAGAAGAAGAAAAATCATGTAATCTTGTCAATTGATGCATAAAAAGCATTTGATAAAATACAACACTGATTTATTATACAAAATGTTAGCAAATTAGGAATAAAGGAGAATTTCCTTAATTTGATAGAGAACATCTAAAAACACTGACGACACTAAATGTTGGTGAGAATGTGGGGCAAAGAGAAACTCTCATTCATTGTTGGTGGAAGTGCAAAGTTGTACAGTCACTATGGAAGACAGTTTGGCAGTTTTTAAAAAAACTAAATATGCTCTTTCCATATGATCCAACAATGGTGCTCTTAGGTATTTACCCAAATGACTCGAAAATATGTCCACACAAAAACCCTCACACAAATGTTTATAGCAGCTTTATTCAGAATTGCCCCAAATTAGAAGTAACCTAACATGTCCTTCAAAAGGTAAATGGATAAACTGTAGTACATCCATAGCATGAAATATTATTCAACACTAAAAAGAAACGAGCTATCCAGACACAAAAAGACATGGAGGAACCTTAAAAGCATATTACTTAGTGAAAGAAGCCAGTCTGTGAGGGCTACATACTGTGTAATTCCAGCTTCATGACGTTCTGAACAAAGTAAAACTACGGAGACAGTAAAAAGTTACAAGGGGGTTGGGGGAGGGAGAGGGATGCACAGGTGGAGCACAGGTAATTTTTAGGGTGGTAAACTATTCTGTATGATACCGTAATGGTGGATACATGTCATTATACAGTTGTCAAAGCCATAGAACTTATGTACTACAGAAACAGTGAACCCTAATGTAAACTGTGGAGTTTAGTTAATAACAATGTATCAACATTGGTTCAGTGATAGTAACAATGTACCACATGAATGCAAGATGTTAATAACAGCAGAAACTGTGAACACGGGAGAAAGGAGTTATATGGGAACTCTGTACTATCTGCTCAATTTTCTATAAACTTAAAACTGCTCTAAAAAATAGTCTATTAATTTTTAATAAGCATGGGAATTAAAACTGTTGGTCTCTTTTTTTGCAGGCATTGAAATTTGTGGTGGTTTTTTAAAAGTAAGCAGAGGCCTTTTGGCATTGTTTGGTTGGTTTTACTTGGAAACTCCATGGTGTAGAAGTGGAAATTTATAATGTGTTTAGCAAAGGACATTTTACAGAGCGTCTAATAATTGAAGTATGCTGTCATTGACACTCACAATGAGGTCATCACTATAACTCAAAGCAGCTATGGCAAATATCAACCCCATACTGACCAGCAAGCATGATGGTAAATGCCATAACGACCACAAGGATGATGCTAATTTTCTGTCTTCAATGGTTTAGACAGCCATTGAAGTGATTTAATTATATCTACATAACATAAAACAATGTTACATCACTAGAGTTTCTTTTAAACTTTTTCTTAACTAAATCTAAAAACATACCATATACTTTTTATCAACAGATCCTGAATGTTTTATAATCCAGACCAAGATCAAGAATTAAACAGGAGAGCTTTAATCTTAGACTGTGCATAGTATATAATATTTTTAAGTTATTTCTCAAGAGCTTTAAAAGCTGGTCATGACAATTGAGTATACTAAAACAGGTTATTTTCAAAAGTATAAACTTCTTCTTGAAAATCTGTTAAGTAACAAGAAAACTATAATTTAATCCAAACATATACTTTGTAGGAATTTATTGCTGTCTATAAAATTGTGAATGACAGTAAGTGAAGAAATCAAATAAATAAATAAATCTAAAAAAGAGAATTAGAATAATTATTCTCTCTTTTTCTAAAGAAGCAAAAGACCACAGAAAAATCCACTTAATAAAAATTTAATGAGTACTTGCTATTTGAAAAGGATCATTTTAGTAGTTGTTGGGAGTCTAATATTTGTTAGGTAGTGTCAACATCAACAAAACATTCAAAGAAATTAATCATATATATATAAATTAGTCATTCATCAGACACTTAAACTGAGTACCTAATAGAAACCAGACATTGAGAAGGATGCTGGGGAATCAACAATAACAACAGTGACAATACTAGCGAGGACAGCAACTACCATTTATTGAGAGCCTTCTATGAGCCAGGCATTGCACAAGTATTTTCCATTTTGTTTTATCCCCATTTTTCAGTGAAAGACCAGAGGATTAGAGAAATTATGTATTTAATATAAACTTTCAGGTCTACTTGCAGAGCCAGTAACTAAGTTATGATCTGTTTCCCTGAAAAGATGCTCAACTACATCATACTACTTCTCATACAAAGACATAGAAGACAAACATGGTTTCCCTCCAAGATCACAGGTCTTAAAGGAGATGTAGATATATAGTTACCAAGCAATGCAGTAATTGCTATGATGCAGGGATATCTACCACATAATATGCAGCAGAGAAGGAAGCTTCTAACTGCCTCATGTGGACCATCCACAGAGTTAATGGCGACGGCCATTTTGAGTTGGAGGATGACTCAGGGGTAGGGAGGCACATAAGTAAAGAGAGCAGGAAGAATAAAGTGTCATTGCGTGAGGGAGGTGCATATAGTTTAGGGAAGCTTTTGCACAGAGTGAATTTTTAGAACTGAAAGGAACTATGCTAGAGGAACGAGAAGGCTGAGATCATGAGGAGGATCAGATATTCCTTGCTAAGGGGTTCACACTTTATTCTGTAAGCAATGGAGAGAAACTGACAGAGTATTGAACTGATTAAGTTGCCTTTGAGAAAGAGCAAGTGGTGTGGGGAATGGATAAGAACAGGGTATGACTAGAAACAGGGAAACCAGCTGCAGTATTCCAGGCAAGAAATGATGAGAAACTCAACTAAGACAGTCCCATGCAGCAGAGATGAGACAGGCTGGAAGAATGCTAAGCAGGTGGAATTAAACGACCTGTTGAAAATATGTGCCCCATGGTTCTGGTTTGAATAACCAAGTAGAGAGTGGTATTACTAAGTCTGGGAACACTGAAAGTGGAGAGTTTTAGAGGTGGGGTAGTGCAAAGGATTCCTGGACCCATTTCCAACGTGTGTGTGTGGGCTTCCCCACACCATCAAGCAGTTCTCGGATGCTGGCAGGGTATGTGAGAATTAAACTCAGTTCTGACACTATCTAGCTGGAGATAGAATCAGATTCCACAGATGAAGGGCTCAGTCCCACAAAACTGCCCTCCATTTCAGATGCCAGTCTCAAGCCCAGGTTGTTACCTGTGCTTCCGACCAACTGACTATGAATCAGAGGTTCCCATGACCCCCTCCTCAGGTTCAATTAATTTGCTAGACTGCCTCACAGAACTCAAAAAAACCTGTTTACTCATTCGATTACTGATTTATTACAAAGGATATTAAAGGATACCAATCAACAGCCAAATAAAGAGGTACCTTAGGTGAGGTCCTGAACAAAGGAGCTTCTGTCCTCTTGGAGCTTGGGGCCCAGCACGCTAGCACATGAAGTGTTCTGGTCCCCCAAGGTGGAAGCTCTCCGCAACAGGGCCAACGAGCTGTCCTTTTGGGTTTTTAAGGAGGCTTCATAGTCTTGATTAAGTCGTTGGCCATTAGTGGTTGATTCAACCTCCAGTGCCTCCTCCCACCCCAGAGGTCAGGGGGCGCGACTGAAAGTTCCAACCCTCTAATCACATGGTTGGTTCTCCTGGCAACCAGCACCCTTCCTTAGGTGAGGTCTAAAAGTTACCTCATTAACATAACAAAAGACACGTTTATCACTCCCAACACAGGAAATTCCAAGGGTTTTGGGAGCTCTGTGCCAGAAATGGGGATGAAGACCAAATTATATATTTCTTATAAATCACAATGTTACAGGCAGTTATGAGTTCAGTTTTAAACATGCTGAATTTTAGGTGCTATGGCATCTGTACATATAGATTAAGTCCAGCAATAATCAGAAAAACATGGCTGTCTGCAAAAGAGAAGAAGATTTGTGGCTTTATAAGCAATACCGAAGTAGTAACTGAGTCCGGCTTCAGTTGAGATAACCCGGAGTGAGAGGAGACTGAGAAGAATAGAGTCACAGGTCATATGCAGACCCTAGCTTTTAAAGGGGAAAGAAACTATGACAAACAAAAGGAGAAATATGATAAATAGCCAACATGGGGGGAAAGGCTGTTATGCAAGCTGAGGATTTCCCTCTGCTTCAGTAAAGTGACATAACCGAGCCCTTGTTACGCTGTGAGGGCAGCAGGCAGAGGAGTAAATGCCCTCAGACGGCTTCATCAAGGACGTTAGCTGTGAGAGATGGAGGCGTGGTGGAGTGAAAACTAAAGAACCTGGGAGACATGATGGAGAGGGATTTTTCTTTTTGGACTAGAAGCAAATTGAGCAAGCTTGGACTTCAGGGAAAATAAGGAAGAAGGTAAAGTACGAGGGCTCATATTTCCTTCCATTCCGGTTCTTAAGCAAACAAAAACAACAGAAGCTTGCTTTGGGTAAATTAAATTCAAACATTATAATTATAAAACTATCTCGCTTTGATTCAAGAAGAACCTAAGCAGGTACATTTCACTTGGGGAAATAATTTCTCTATATTATTATTACATACTAATATATATTATATAATATAATAATATTTAAAATAATATAATCTGAACAATACAAGATCAGAATAGAAAAAATAAAAACATAAGCAAAAGTAAAAATTAATTTAATTATAATTTAAAATTGATTTTAAAAATTAATTAAATCCCAATCCTATCATTTATGATAAACCACTGTTTATATTCTGACCCCTGTTTTATCAGACATTTTGATTTTCATAACTATATATAAATTTATATTCTTTTAATAAATTGGAAAATATACAGACTTTTTTCTAAAGTGTTTTTAACGCATGACATGTATGTAGAAAACTTTGTTAAACGCAAATGCGCATCTGCACATTGAAAAGAATTATTATAAAGCTAATACTCACAGATGAACCATTCAGATCATGAAGTAACAAGTCAGCCCGTCAGCTGTGTCCTGGAAGCCCCTGCTTGCCCTTTCCCATCACAAACCCCCCCTTCTCCCCGCCCCCAAAGTTAACACTATGTTGACTTTCGTGCTAATCACGTCTTTGCTCTTACGTATACCTTTGCTTTATAGTTACCACCTGTGTATAAATTCCTAAACACTATTGAAATTAGATCTAGTTTGAAATGTATTTAATGGAAGCATAAAGTAAATGTTATTTTAGTCTTGCTTCTTTTGCTCAATATTATATTTGTGAAATCATCTCACGTTGCTGCGTATAGCAGTAGTGTGTTGATTTTAATTCCTGTGAAGTATTCCATTGAATAGTTATGCCACCATTTGTTTATTCACACTACTACTGATGGACATTTGGGCTGTATCTGCTTTGGCTATTACAAATAACGTTGCTATAAACTTTCTTGTACACATCTCCTGGGACCAGTGTACGAGCATTTCTTTAGGTGTGGAATTGGAGGGTCATAAGGTCTGTGTGTCTTCAATTTTAGTAAGTAATGCCAAACAGTTTTTGAAAATGGTTGTGCCAATTTACACTCTCCACATTAGTGTGTGGAGTTTCCAGTTCCTCTAAATCCTCACCAATGCCTGATCATCATTTTATCAAATTTTAGCCATTGGTATCTCATGGTGATTTAAATTAACATTTTTCTGATTATTAATAAGGTTTAACAGCTTTTCATATTTATTTTTGGTCATTTGAATAGCCTTTCCTGTGAAAACTATGCACTACTCTACTTATTTTTCTCTGGGGTTGCCAGTCTTTTAATTGTTTTGTGGAAACATTTTATATGTTCGATGCACCAGGAGTTGGCAAGCTATCATCCATGGGCCAAATCTGACCTGCCATCTGTTTTGGTAAACAAAATTTTATTGAAACTTAGTCACATCTACTGTCATGCTGCAAGGCAGAGTTGAGTGGTTGTGACAGAGACCATATGGCCTACACAGGCGAACATGTTTACCATTGGGCCCTTTACCAGAAAAAGCTTGCTGACTCCTACTTTACACAAACCCTTTGTTGGGTAAATCTTTGGCAGGTATCTTCTCCCTCTCCATGGCTTGACTTTTGACTTTATTATTGGTATTTTCTAATAAACAAGATTTCCTAATTTTAATTTACTCATTGGTAGTGTTTTATGTATCTCAATTAAAAATAAATCTTCTGTGTCCTAAAGGCATGACGATATACTCCGACGTTGCTTTCTAAGAAAAAATTTTGATTTGCCTTTCACCTATAGTTTTACAATGCAGTTGGAATTAATTTTTGTGAAGAGTGTGAGACAGGAGTTAACTCCGTTGTTTTTCCTGTATGCAAACCCAAACGTCCCAGCCTCATTTATTAAAAAGACTCCCTTCCCCCACACCTGCGCGATACCACCTTTGTCAAAAACAAAGTGTTCAGATGGACATGGTGTATTTTGATACTCTGTTCTGTTCCACTGGCATATTTGTCCATACTTGCATGAAGATCATAATAATTTGATTACTGTAGTTTTATCATAAGACTTGATAACCTAGATGAAGTCCTGCTACCTTGTTATTTTCCAAGGGTATCTTGAGTTTTCTTTACCCTCTGAATATCCATATAAGCAATAGAATCCACTTGCCAAATTTCACTGAATAAATGGAATTACTGTTAGGATTCCTTGAATCTACAGATCAGTTTGTGGAGAATTGGTATAATACAATATTTAATTTTTTAATGCATGAACTTGATATAAATATTTATTTTTCTATTTATTCAAGTATTCTGTAATTTCTCTTCCCAGAGAGTGCATGGACCTCATTTACCTCTTCCTGACTTCTAGTTATTATTGTTGTTTATTTAAATTATGCATATGTTTAAAGCCCATTCATATTATCATTGTTTTATACATTATTTATTTGAAGCTATGCACACATTTATTAATTTTGTTGTTCTTAATTTGTTCCTGCTTCTCCATCCTGTTATCTGGGATTTTCCCCCTTCTTCTTAAAAATTACCCTTCAGTATTATCCTTCAGTTTTGTATGTTAATTAAAAAAATCTCAGCTTTTGTTTTTATACAAATGTTTTGATTTCCTCTTTTTGTCCAAAAGATACTTTTGCCTTGTATATGTTTCTTAGGTTTGTTGTTATATCCTTTCAGCACATTAAAGCTATCTTTCCATTATGATCCAGCTTCCATTTTTTCTATTGAGAAATTAGGTAGCAGTTTAATTTTTTCTTTTTTGATGCTTTCTTTCTTTCCTCTTTTTATCCTCTCCTGACTGCTTTCAGATTTTCTTTTTGTCTTATTCTTTCTTTCTTTCTTTGTGATTGTATTATAATCAGTGTAGACGTGGAGTTCTTTTTTTGTCATGCCTGTAATGCAACGAGCTTATTGAGTCTGGGGAGTAGTCATTCATCAGTTTTAAAATTGTTAATAATTTTCAATTCAAATATTGCTTCCGTCTATTTCTCTCTTTAACTTCTATGATTCTAATTAAATGCATTTTAGAATTTGTTATTGTATTATGATGGCCTTTCTCTTTCTCTCTGTTTCTTTTCTTAAAAATTTTGCCTCTTCAAGCTTTATTTTGGATTTCTTTTCTGGCATTTATCCTGTTCACTGAATTTTTCTTTAGCTGTTTCTAAGGTGTGCACTTTGAAACACATCCACTGAGGTCTTAGTATTATTTACTTTTCAATTTTAAAATTTTTCTTTTCTTTTTTTCCAGAATTGCTTTGTCCTTTTTGAAGATATTTTCCACTTCTCTGTCAGAATATTTACAATTGTCTTTTATCTCCCTGAATCTAGTGAGCATAATTATATAAAGTTAGTGTCAGGAGCTAAACTGAGCTGGGGCAGAGAAAGCTGAACTGCTTGGTGTCAGAGTAGCCGATTAAAACAACAAGGCAAAAATGAAAGAGTTCAGCCTTTAATCACTTACTGTGATAGTGTAAGTGAGAGTCTAAAACTGGAGAAAATGCCAACTCCTCCTATTTTATTTTTTCCCATTAACTGGTGCACTGGTCAAGGATCAGGTGGATCGGCACAGATGTGGGGGTTCTCTCACTGTGGAGGGGGCCTCAAACAAAAGGTCCCAGCAGATTTATGGACCCTAGGGTCAGGGAGAGGCTGAGGGGGAGGGCTAGGAGTGAAATAGTACAAGGTACTGAGTCAGAGTGGGGAAAACCGTCCTCGAGATCTCCCCTTTCTCCCCACTAAGGGAGGCCTCAGCAGAAGTGCCTAAGGAAGGCCTCTGCCCAAACCATCAGAGAAAGAGGCCTAGGAATGGAGGAGTCAGGGTAGGAACGTAAATATGGGAAGAGCATGCCTGGGCAGAGGGGCCTGAGTCCTTGACTGCAACCCCCTCAGAGACTGCAGTGCACCAGCCATGCATCAAGTCCAGTGTAGGGAGGGCAGCTTTCCCCACGAGGCCTGCCAGTGAGAGCCTTGTAATTACCTGTGGCCAGGCCTGAAAAATCACACATAGTGTCTTGGTCCGTTTGAGCTGCTATAACAAAATACTGCAGGCTGGTTGGCTTAAACAGCAAACATTTATTTTTCACAGTTCTGGAAGCTGAAAGTCCAAGATCAAGGTGCTGGCAGATTTGATGTCTGGTGAGGACTGCTTCTCAGTTCATAGACGGCCATCTTCTCACCGTGTCCTCACATGGTAGAGAGAGGGACCTGGACTCTTCCTCGTCTTATAAGGGCACTAATTCCACCATGGGGGCTCCATCCTCATGACTGTATCTAAAGCTAATTACCTCTCAAAGGCCCCCCTCCAAAAACCATCATATTGGGAATTAGGACTTCAACATATGAATTTGGGGGACACATTCAATCCATGCACACAGGTTTTTAACCAGGAGCTCCTCAGCCAGTGCCTAGTAATTCCCATATCTGGAGCCATTGCTTGTCTAGTTCTATTATTGGTTGTTTCTTCTGGTCTCTTTTAAGTAGTTAAGTCTCCTCATTAGCCTAGTTATCTTTGTTTATGAGCTACATATTTTATTTGCAAAATTGTTTATACAAATAATTTGAGGCCTAAAATATCTTTCAGTGCTTCCATCAATCTGGAATCTCCTTAATCCAGTTTTAGGGACTGAGATTTTGAGGGGCCAAGAAGATGCTCAAAGTTGAGTTGCAGTCCTCATAAGAGCTTAATTATTTACCGTTCATCTTTATTCCTAAAATGTGGCAGTTCAAGTTCCCCTCCAAATTGCTGGGAAGGGGATTACCAAAATTCCAGCCTCAGTGGACTCTGGACTCAAACATTTGTCACCCTAGCCTTGTACATCCTCCAGAAGTGTAGGTTGGCCTCTCATCAGCCGCTTCCAGAACTGCAAATGGCCGTAAGGCAAAGGCAGTTGCAAAATGTCGGATTCAACTCTCTGGGTTTGTATTCTAGCTGAGATCTTGGCCTAGTAATTCTTCATTTCAATGTTAGCTCAAAATTGCCTACCATCAGGTGTTTTTATATAAATACAGAGAGAAAAAGAGAGAGAGAGAGTGAGAGACACCTCATGGTTCCAATGTGTACAAATTTCAATTACTATGGTTTGGTTAAATAACACCAGTACCCCAATAATGCGGTTCTAATATCAGTTACCACAGTTTATTAACTGTAACTGCGTGAAATACAAAATTTGCTGCTTCTTGATCAGCCTCCAATCAATACATACATAACAAATGTGCATCATAATTAGTGGCCTGTCTTCTTTCAAAGCCTGTTGGTGATTTCTCAGTGTGTATCTGTTAACCAGCTCACGTGCAGCCAGCAAAGTGTATACTTGTGTTGTCTCCTTGTCTCCCCCCAAAAATGGATAATCAAAAGAGAGAATTGCCCAAGAAAGATGAAAGTGCAGCAAAGAAATGAGAAGTGATGACTCTGACGAACTTGGATGGAATTAGGAGATGGCTGAGCAGGATATCATGACACTGCCACCAAGTGAGAGCCTGGAGATGTGCGACCAGAGGGACTGAGTGCAGGCAAGCTCACCAGCATGAAGGAAGACGGGCTGGAAATGTCTTTAGTTAAAAATAAATAATACAGGGCCGGCCCCATGGCTTAGTGGTTGGGTGCGCGTGCTCCACTACTGGCGGCCCGGGTTCGGATCCCGGGCGCGCACCGATGCACCGCTTGTCTGCTGCTGAGGCAGCGCCCCACATACAGCAACTAGAAGGATGTGCAACTATGAGATGCAACTATCTACTGGAGCTTTGGGGAGAAAAAAGGAGAAAAAAAAAAAAGGAGGAGGATTGGCAATAGATGTTAGCTCAGGGCTGGTCTTCCTCAGTAAAAAGAGGAGGATTGGCATGGATATTAGCTCAGGGCTGATCTTCCTCACTAAAAAATAAATAAATAAATAAATAATACACTTTAATTCTCAATGTTTTCAATTATAGTATACTAAATAAATATTAGTTTTGCGATGTTTATGTCCTATAAATTTTTAATTGAGAGTAAAAGAGTTTTTAATGTTTTGACAAAAATTTTTGAATGTCTTGGAACATTGCATTTTTTCCGTTGATTAATAAGATTGCTTTTTTCAATTTTAGCTTGCATGATCATTTTACAGTCCTGCACTACCCTCCAAAGCAAGGACTCTGTCTGTGTGCATTTGTGTCAATAAATATTGCACTATAACATCAGCAGTGTATTTCAAATGTGTAGATGTTGATGGGGAAACTATCCCATCTATAAATACGCAGTGCTCATATCTACCAGTGCTGTCAAAGGTATTTGACAGAAGTAATATTTTACTCCCACGGGTAAACACAGTGGTATTAATTATCTATGGCTGCATAACAACCACCCCCAAATTTAGCGGCTTAAAACTACAACATTTATTATGCTCATGGCTTCCGTGGGTCATGAATGTGGACAGGATACAGAGAGGATGGCTTGCATCTGCTCCACTATGTCTGGACCTTGGCAGGAAGGCTTGAAGGCTGTGAGTGGAAGTCATGTGAAGTCTGGGTCATTCCTGTGTCTGGAGGTTGATTCTGGCTGTTGCCTGGGGGGCTTTGGCTCCTTTTCTGTCAGCTGTTCCACATGGTCTCTCCCCAAAGGCTATGTTGAGTTTCTTCTCTACGCAGGAGTAGTATTTTACCATGGCAAACCAACAAAATATGTATCATGACATAACTCAGAAATGATGTAGCATTATTTATATTCTCCAGTGGGGCAGATTCAAAGGAAGAGAACATAGACCCCCACCTATGAATGGAAGAGGTGTCAATTAAATTATAAGAAAAGCATGTGGAATGGGGTAAATATATTGGTGTGGCCATTTTGGAAAATACATTCTGCCACAAGACTGGACCCCTTTATGCACCCTGAACTATTTACTGAATAAATACTGTAACCACTTTGAAATATATGTTATCAGGACCTATTTCAAAAATCAACTTAAAGTTTCTTAATTTAGGACCTCAAAGTCCACTACCCTCTCCCCTGTTAAATCTTATTAGATATCATATCTCCTTTCTGAGGGTCACACATCCCTACCTTTTCTATAGACTGTAGAGCAATCTTAGAGAGAGACTTTGTATGTGTGTATAAACAAAAGTTTGCACTTTTAATTTATTAAGGAAACTGGGATGGTTGTTTCTAGTGTCTAGCTGATAAACATGGCCCTTTTTTCTTGTTGATATACATATACATATATTTCATATATATAATGCAAAAAGCCTTGCTTTAAAATACTGAATCCATGTCTTATTGTTTTTTAAACCAGTTACCCTATTGTTCAATATTAATTTTCTTCTAGTTTTTCAGTATGATATACATAAAATGAATATTCCTTCATGTATACCTTCGACAGTCAAAAGTCAGGCTCTTTCAGTGAGTTTTGCACAAAGTGAATTTTATGCCTACTATACACGCTTTTGCAAAGGAATTAAAATTTGACTATAAGGACGACTCTCTCCTGATCTTCATGCTGGAACAGAAATCTCCTCAGTGACAATCTGGTAGTATTCTGTGTTGATGGGTTTCCAGCCTGGCTGCACATTGGAATCACCAATTCCAAGGCCCCATCCCAGATCAACTTAATCAGATTCTCTGACTTTAAGTCTTAAGGTGTTTTTGAAAGGGTCTTCAGGTGAGTCTAAAACACAATTGGAGTTGAGAAGTCCTGCCCTGGTGTGCTGGACTGATGAATTCAATTCCTACTTGTCAGGAGTAGCTGCAAATCACTTTTCCTCTCTGAGCATAAAACTTTACAAGTTAAAAGGAAGATTCAGGCATAGCAACCTCAAAGGCTTTTAGGGACCATGAAAGACAATAGACGTGCTCTATGCAGAAGCCTGGTATAAGATATTAGACAGGGCTGTTTTCTGTGATAAAGTGAGAGTGCTTGCCCCACCAAAAGACCCTAAATCCTCCTCTTCTTTCTTCTTCTTCTTCTAACATTGTAAGTGCTGAACAAAACATCTCCGAAGCCAAATTTGGCTCTTGACTCCTGGACTCGATGGACTTCCAGGTTCCTTCTAGCTTCAACACACTCCACAAACAGGTCTGTCTATTTAGGGAGTTGGTGTTTGGTTATACCACAATATTCAAATTTTTATTATTTATTTATAATAGTGGTGAAAGTTTGGAAGACAATCATAATTTAGATAAAGTGTCTACTACATTTGCAAAAATTATACACTTTTTCACTTAATTTGGTCATTTTCTAAGAAATGGGACAGAAAGTAGAGACTGGCAGGTACTTGGGTTCACATCATCTGCTTGTGGGAAGGTAGAAGTCTGGACTTCTCAAAAGGAAGACCTAAAGGGAAGAAACATTAACCTTTCTCTCCTGAGGGAGATCTGCAGGCAGAGCTCTATGGACATTATTTTTCCTCTTTGTGTGCAGAGTGCGTGTATGGCTGATGTGCCTGTGTGTGTGCGTGAGTGCTTCACTAAGAAAACTACAGGGCAAGGCCTGCAGGTGCATTTGGAGGGTCCTATACCCACGAGGCAGGACCTGATTTCCGGGGGCTCGAGGGCGGCTGCTACGTTAGCTCAACAGAAACATAGTTTTTATGAAAACTGTCACCAAAGTCATGCCTTAGACTGTCTCCTAAAATGACTTTCCTCTGATCTGAGGTTTTAAACACAAGGTTTATTTTTATATACTAGCAATGAACGATCACAAAATAAAACATCCTTTACAATATCATCAGAAAATACGAAATACTTAAAGATAAGTCTGACAAAAAGTGTTAAAAGACTCATACGTGGAAAAATACAAAACATTGCTAAGAAAAAATTTTAAAGACCTAAATATATATTTTATATATATGTATATATACACCTTGCTCATTGATTGGAAGACTAAATATTTTTAAAATGTCATTTCTCCCCAAATTGATCTATATTCAAGGTAACCCCAATCAAAATCTTGAAAGGCTTCTTTTGTAGAAATTGAAAAACTCATTCTAAAATTCATATTCATATTAAAATGCAAAGGTTCTAAAACAGCCATAAAAACTTTGAAGAAGACCCAAAGTTAGAGGACTAATAGCACGTGATTTTAAGATTATTATAAAGTTAGTTTTCAAGATAGTATGATATTTACGTTACATATATAAAGAAAGAGACCACATGTAAACAGAACACGAGTTTTCAAAAAAAGTGCAAAGGCAACTCAATGGAGAACAGAGAACCTCTTGATCAAATGGTGCTGGAACCTTTATATATCCATATGCAAAAAAAATGGACTTCAAGCCATGCCTCATACCACATACAAAAATTAACTCAAAATAGACCATAGGCCTAAACGTAAAATCTAAAACTACAAAACATCTACAAGAAAACAAGGGAGAAATTCTTTGTGATTTTGGGTTAGGTTTTAGGTATGACCAAAAGTATAAGTCCTAAAGAACAAATTAATAAATTGGAGTTTATCAATATGAAAATTCTTGCTCTTTGAAAGACACTATAAAGGGAATGAAAAGACAAGTCACAGCCTGGGAAAAAATATTTGTAAAGCCTATCTCTGATAAAGAACTTGTACTCAGAATATATAAAGAACTCCCACATCTCAGCAATAAGCAAGCAAACAAACAAAAATCAATAAAAATGGGCAAGAATTTGGACAACTCACCCGAGAAGATATGCGGATTGCTAATAAGCATGTAAAAATATACTCAGTATGATCAGTCATTAGGAAAATACAAATTATTACCAACAATGAAATTTAGAATGTCTAAATTTAAAAGGTGCTCACCCCGTGTTAGCAAGGTTTTGGAACAACCGGGACTCCCATTCACTGCAGTGGAAATGTGAAACGGTACAACCACTTCGGAAAAACAATTTGGAAGTTTCTTAAAAAGTTAAACATACACCTAACATATTATCCATCTATTCCACTCTTAGGTCTTATCCAAGACAAAGGCAAGCGTATGTTCATACAAAGACTTGCATATGATTATTTACAGCCTCTTCTTTTATAATAGCCAAAAACTGAAAACAACCCAGAATGCCCTTCTGGTAAATGGATAAACTGTGATGCATGAGTATGATATATTATCTCTCAGCAGTAAAAAGGAATGAACCATTGATGTCTGCCACACCACAGATCGATTTCAAGATCATTATGCTGAGTGAAAGAAGCCAGACAAAAAAAAATATTCACTCCCATAAAATTCTATAAAATGCAAACTAATCTATAGTGATAGAAGCAGATCAGTGGTTGCCTGGGAATGAGAGAGGCAGCAGGGAGGGCGTACACATGAGGATTTTTTGGTGTGATGGATATGTTCATTACCTTGATGGTAGTGATAGTTTCACAGATGTCTCCACGTGTACAAATCTATCAAATTGCATACTTTATGTGTAATGTAGTGTCAGTTATTCTTCAATAAAGCTGTTGAAAATATTTAAAAAGAAAGTCACAGTAAATCTCTACTGAGATAATAAATCCAAACTTAACAGCAACTTTTGCGGGAGGTAGGCTACAAGAGAAGGTAGAACAATTTGTTGCCTTTTTTTAAAAAAACACAAACTTGCACCAGATGTAGTGAATGTATATGTGTTACATGAATATTTTCCTTTAACATTAAATTAATATGCCTGAAATTTGCCCACTTTTTACTCAATTTTCTCCTCCACAAGTAGCTTGTTTTTTCTTTAGTTTTTGGAGACTTGGGGCCACACTATATTTTCTGGAAATTATTTTTTTAAAGAAAGCAATTTATTATATTAAGGCAAGCTCATTAAGTTTAAGTTTAAAGCAAGTTCAGAAGGGACTTTTGTGTTAAAATCTCATGAGAGGTGAAAGCTGGAGGATACAAGATGGTAGTAGTGAAATAATAAAATTTCATCATTAACCAATGGAAAGAAGCACAATGGGAGCCACCAGGGGAAAAATTGTAGCTTAGCTGACACTTTTGGAAGTAAATACTTTTGTTCTCTAGGCTTTTAAAATTTAATTGGAAAAAAATTTCTTTTGCATCGCCTAGTTTTCTTGTTCATGCCCATAATTTACATTTATTTCTGATTTTCTTTAGTCACTAGCCCGAAAAAAGGAAGCAAAAAAAAAATCTAAACCTTTTCCTATTCTGTATGTAAAATTTGAAGAATTCCAGTAAAATTCAGGTTCCAGGTAGGCAAATTGCACGTCTACTGTACTACGTTCTGTGATTACATATGTCAAGAAATCAGGCACTTTTCTCCTGGTCATTCTAGAGCTAAAAAGCTTTCTGATATCATGGAAATATTTTGATTTCTGAGTCTGTTTTGCTTGAATTAGAATAATAATCTACAAGAAAATGATCCCTCTTTGTCCATTCAGCCTATCAAGATTTCGTGATCTGTGTAGGTTTTGATGCAGTTCAGCAACTCAGTTGTGTGTGAGAAGAACGACATTCTGCCAGTCAAGTGATGAGTCACCGGGAGATCCCTTTTGCTATCAGATTAGCACAACAGCACTAGGCGAGTTCCTTGTAAGGCCCCCAGCCTTCCACTGCCTCACTTGCCTGCTCTCTGTGTGTAGAAGCTCAGTGGAGGAGTTGTCAGAGACAAGATTACCAGAAACCCTGAATTAACATTTTTAGAAAAGGAGCTTCAGTAATAACCAGAAAGGGCAGTGGGAACGTAATGGGAATTCGAGTTGTATTTTTGATAACCACCCACACTTGCTGTTTTGTACAGTGAACTATTGACTGGGATGACTGTATCTACGAAAGACCACTCTTGTACAAATTCACCAGCCTTTAACCTCTTCTGAGGTTGACCCACTTGCAGTTCTCTGCTTAGTCCTGGACTCTTATGTGACAGTCAGTCATGGGAAGCTTGAACTCTCGAACTGTGTGCCTCCCAGACTGGTTCAAGTTTTCCAACAAAACAAAGTTAGCTTCACTTCATCTGAATAAAAAAGTGGAAAATTCCATCAAGAAACTGAACTTTAATTAATCTAATTAAGTGGTTTTCCCAAAGCCAACACTTATAAAACTGAGGTTTGAACTCTAGCACTCATGAAGTTTTTATGACTTCTCTCATATGCGGAAGATAAACAAACGCTTATGTACTGAGAACAGATAGGTGGTTACCAGAGGGGAAGGGAGTCAGGGGAGGGCAAAAGGGCTAGAGGGGCGTGTGTGTAAGGTGACTGACGGAAACTAGACTTTTGGTGGTGAACACGATGCAGTCTACACGGAAGTTGACATATAATGTGCCCTCAATTAACTAAAAAGAACTTTTTACTACTAAACTTTTTTTTGATAATTGCAGACTCTGAGTTGAGAAAATACCAGTAATGCACATAACTTAGCCAATTAAAAAAGAATCAGCTTTAGGACAAAACCTTCTTCTCAAGTGGGTAACGGTTGGTCAATTCTTTCCAGTCACTAAATATTGATCCTTCAGGGTCACATTATTTGCTTGATCTCTCTCTTCTCTGTGTTTTGTCATTAATATTCATAGTGTTCAGGATTTATGGTTTTCAGCACATGGTTTTCATCCTTGTGTGAGGAGGTCGTGAAGAGGGACCAGGGATTCACACAGGTCAGAAGAAGGCAGAAAGAAAACTTTGGAATGCAACCATTTAAAGCCCATGGTCAAATGTTGAGGTTTGTTGTAATGAAAGAGTTACCTTTAACCAAAGGCATCCTTGCTGGAGAGTCTTCTGTCCTCTCCTCTCTGGATGGGAGTTTGAAGCCTCTGCATTTTCCTTGCATGAACATAAAGCACAAAGCCCCACAGCACCCAGACAGGGCGCTGCTCTGTTTCGTCTCGTGTCACATCCTCTGGTACTGCTGTTTATGTTTTCTTATTGCCACTTACATGTTCACAAATGTACATCTTGTTTTCCCAACTTAATCACAAGCTCTTTGATGATAAGTGCTTCTCCATATCCCCTGTAGTGCTTAACACAGTATGTTACACATAGTGTGTAATCAGCTTGAGAACTACTGATGAATGAAATAATAATGTTGGGTTTTGTGTGTCACTGGTTCTCTGTACTTTCTCTATGGGCCTTTGCAAGCGTTACAAGACTGGTAGTTTCCTCAAAATTGCAAATATCCTAGGAGTCCTGTGCTTCAAGTGAGAAAGGCAACAGGTACTCCCCAAAGGCTTTATGAGTTTATCTTTTGTGTGTGTTATTATATGAGAGTAGCAGTCAGTGAAGAAAAAAAAACCTATCCTGCATTACAAATAGATTTCAGTCTTTTCACGTGCCTGCTTGTGGTTTTAAGTTACATGGAGGAATTTTAGCTTTGAAATTTCCTTCATCCGAGGCTCACATATCCGGCAGACTCCATCCGGAGGATGAATGTGGAAAAGAAGCACTTTCTCCTGAGAAGTAAACCAATGCCATATACCTTCTAGAAACCTGAAAGGAATGATAATTTGTACATGTTTAGTCCTTAATACAATACTTTAATATGTGTTTTTATATTTGGTCTTTACAGCAACTCCTTGAGACGCATACATGCTATTTCTTCACTTGACAGCTGAGTAAACTGAGGCTTTACAAAGTTAAACGACTCAGGATTTGCATCTAGGCCATCTGACACCCTAACTCTTGTCATTCCACTAAACCAAGCTGCTTCCTACATCTTGAGAAAGTCTTATCTGCGGGAACATTGCCTCAGGCATAACCTTTCCAGTGTGCTATGGATCCAGCTGCACCATTCCCTACATTTCACCCGGAGGGTTTCCTAGAAAATTATAAAAATATTAAGATGATTGTTAGACTACAAATGTTTTTATAGATAAGGACCCAGGTAAAACCCAGATGTGGAATTCCTTTCAATATAGGAAAGAACATGTTTTTCTCTGAATCAGGATCCTAACTGCATAACGGTTTCAAGTTGAGCAATTTCAGTCAGGTTCCTTGCTTTCCAAGGCCTGTCCTGCTTCCTGTTGGAAGAGTGATAGGAAATCCTGGCTCTACTAGAAGGATGTGGCAGGTCTATAACTGGTCTTGAATAGTGTTTCCCAAATTTTAGGGATCAGAATCTCTAGGAACAGGAATCTCTGGACAGCTGTTTTTACAAGCTCCCCAGGTGATTCTGATGCACTTTTGGGGAAACGCTGCTCTAGGAAATTTCATTCAGGAAAGACCCAAGGACCTGAGAACCAAACTCCACAGAAGCCAATGTAACAGGCTTGTCCCAGAAAGAGCTCCTCTGATTTGAATGTACTTGAATCTATTCTAATACGTCCTCCAAGGTGACTCTAGGAGACCCGAAGTCAAAGTAACCCCAGGCCATTCTCCACAGCTCCCTAGACATTTAAGGTCTTGTATGAATCCACAGAAGCTTTTGAAAATCAGTGGTGTAGCACTGAGCTCATAGAACAATAGAATTAAGTACTGAAGGGGCCTGTAGGCTTCTTTAGCTAAAACGCTCATTCTGAAAACAATGAAAATAAATTCTTATGTAGAAGAATGATAAAGTAAAACACAAATTTAATAATACACTTAATAAGAGTATACTGAAAGGGAAAAATTCTACAGAGAGATAAAGGGGACAGATAAATGGAGAGCATATCGTACTTCAGGAAGAAAAGAGGGAATATTTTTAAAGGGCTTTGTTACTTCTCTGCACAAATTTCTTCACTGGATTCTGATGACACTCAAAAGGAAACTCCAAATCCTTGGCATTCATCCAAAGGCTGTTGGTATTCGATTTCTGATCCTTCTCTACCCTTGCTGTTGTCCTGCTTTCCCTCAAGAATGCTCTCTGGCTCTTCTGCCTCTTGGCCTCTCCCCTTGATAACCATGTGGCTGCCTCCAGATATCTCCGTCTAATGAACATTCCTATCATCCTCTATACAGCACTGCCCCATCAATCTCTGTCTCTTTACTTCACTTTAGCTTTTCTTCTTTGCACGTACCAGCTAGCACTTGCCACGTCCTGACTTCACGTTGTGTGCTATGTTCTTGTTGTTTTTGACTCTTCTATGCAAATGTGCCTTCACTGCAGGCTCTTTGGATTGTCCACTGCTGTTCTAGAATACGGCCCATAGTATGTACTCAGTACATACTTGTTGAATGAGTGAGTGAATGAATTCTCCTTAACCTAATCTATAAATACGATGAGATCCCAACCAAAATCCCAAAGAATTTTCTTTTTTGGAACTTGATCAGATGATTCGAATTCACACACACTAAAATTTAGAATATACATACTTTTTGAAACAGAAACTCTATTTGCAGGAAACTATTAATAATAATAATTGAATAAATGTTCAGAGGTATCTATACAAGGATAATCATCACAGAATTACTCCTAAAGCAGAAAAGTGAAAAAAATTTTAAGTCCATTAATGAGAGCTTAGTTATATAATTTATGGTTTATTGGGAGAAAAGATACTAACAGTATTCTTCAGAGATATTTCAATGATGTTATAAATGAAAGAGGTTATCAAACAGAATAATCAAACAGAATACATAAGACTTAAAATATGGATATGCGTGTATAGCTTATCTGCAAGAATGTATATGAAGACATTAATAATTATTTCCAATTGGTGGGAATGTGAATGATCTTTATTTACTCTAAACCTTTCTCTTTTCTACTATAACCATAAATTATTTTTAAAATGAAACAATCTATTATTTTGAAAAAGAAAAACCCCTATCTAGTTCAATTTCTGTATTGTATAGATGAAGAAATTGGTCTCAAGATACAAATTGTGTGTGAGTGTGTGTTTATTTAAGTATTGAAGATGGGGATAAAGGCGTTTTCTGATATATCTTATATCAATATGTCTCATCTGGAAGACGAGTAGGTTTGGTTTTACTATAAATTGGGAGTTGTTTTAATTTTTCCTGAACCAAATAGCTGTTTTTTATGAATCCCAAGTTTTGTTGTCAAATTGTCTTACGGCAAGACACTTAATTCAGAGGTAGACATACTCTACTCATAAAACGTGTCTATCACAGAAATTTAATGCAGCAAAATGCAATTACACAAATACTCTGAGTTTTGTTCCCTCTTCCACCCCCACACTGACTATTTTCTTGTTTCCATACACATCTATTCTATTTTATTTATTCTTTTCTCAGCATAGTTTTAGAACTTTCTATTGCCTTGCTGTATGCTGACTATTTGACATTTACTTTCAACGTCTACTTCAGTGAAGATCATCTGTTCATTCTTCAGGCTTCTTTCTTCTCCTTTCCCTCTTTTTTTTCCCTCTTCTTTAAAATCTTGTTTCCAACACACTTGAAGAAAAAATCTATTTTCATGCCATACAAAAATTCACTTCTGCCTAAATTATGTTCTAATTCTTAAAATTTAATTTTAAGAATTTAATGTTAATGTTGCTGGCTTTTTCATTGTTTGTATTAAATCTTTTTACTCCATTCAAGTTTCTTTTACTTGATTGTTAAAATTTACCTTTACTCTTCTTTTAGTCTTCTACCTTCCGTTTATTACTTTACTTTTATTTCCTTTCTTTTTAAACTTTTTTCTCTTCTCTCTCTCTCCTTTTCTCTTTCATTTTTAACTGACCTAATAATGTGGAAATTCCGCAGCACAGACAGTTGCTGTTGGAGGCACTCTCTCTTTCTCGCCGCCATCTCTGCAGTTTCCTGGGGCTCCCAGTGGATTTTCTTCTCCACTTAAGAATGACTCTTCAAACATCTCACCTTGAAAATAAAATCTTGCCATTTCTGGCAGCGTGGATGGACCTTGAAGGCGTTGTGCTAAGTGAAATAAGTAGGACAGAGGAAGAGAAATACTGTATGATCTCACTCATATGAGGAATTTAAAAAACAACAACAGAAACCCAAGCTCATAGATACAGAGAACAGATTGGTAGTTGCCAGAGGTGCCGGTGGGGGGTGGGCAAAATGGGTGAAAGGGGTCAAAATGCACAAACTTCCAGTTATAAAATAAATAAGTCACAGTGGTGTAATATACAGCATGGTGACCATAGTCAATAATACTGTATTGTATATTTTAAAGTTACTAAGAGAGTAGATCTTAAAAATTCTCATCACAAAAAAATTGTTTTGTAACTATACATGGTGATGGACGTTAACTAAACTGGTTGTGGTGATCTTTTAGCAATATACACAAATATCGAATTTTATGTGGTATACTTGAAACTAATATATATTATATGTTAATTATACCTCAATACAAAGCATCTCACCCTGCTATCCCAATTTTCCCACTGGCTGTAATTCTTTTTGTGTGCCTGACACTTCTGATTTCCTGGAACAGTGTTTCTTCCTTAGGTAAAGACCTACCGCCTGGTCTTTACCTAAGCAATATGAATTTACAATCTATTGTCTCTGATATACATTCTATTAAATTCAAGACAAATAGCCAAGAGAAAAATGCTATGTGGCAGTTCTGGCAGGTCCCACCGGAGACGAGACACTTTGGGCAACAGCCTGGCTGTTGTTCTCAGTAAAGAGCAGAGCGATGTTGAGCCACGCCTGGGTACTAGGGAGGAAGAACACGGGTCTGTTTCTAGTGCCCGTACCTCCCAGGTGGTTTCATTTCTCTTTTAATGGGGCAAAATATGATTCTACTTTCCAGCATCTCTTAGAGCTGTTCCTAAATTCCTGGCTTTTTAAATAAGATTTGAATAGAATCAGAGTAGCTTTTTTTTTTTTCAGGAGAAAATTGATGCTTGGTGGCAATCTTAATTTGTGAGAATTGGCATTTTGTCAATCTGAATCTGCCTGGATTGTCATTACCTAAGAAGCAGACAGGCTGTTTTCTTATTTATAGACTTTTTATGGGACAGTTCCCGTGGGGCAGACGCCCCCCACGGGCTTCTCTGTCTCCAGGGAAGGTCAAGTAGAGGTGTGGTCAGAATCTCTGCAGCTCCAGGATCAGCATTCAGGTCGTTCATGGAAACACTGAAGCCTGCGTACATGATTCTCTCACCCAGATCCCTGTGTCTCCTATGGGAGTTCTCTCCACGCAATGAGTTCCCTATTCTCTATAACCTGGATAGCAGAGTCTCACATATAGAAGGTGCATCAAGAAAAGCAATTTCCACTTGTAAATAGCTGAGTAACTTATCTCGTCTTTTTTCTTACATCTACAGCGTATAATACCAACTTGATTGGTTGGCTTCCTGAGGAAAAGGACAATATTTTCTCCCTTTGGTAGTCCTATTGGTGATCAGTTCACTACTACTTTAGTAAGAAGTCTTTCCTGAGCTTCATACTAAAAAGTTTCTCCCAATTTTGCTCACTCCCACTGCTAAGTATCTCTGGCATACCGCTCAATCATAACCTCTGTGCTGCGGGGTTCTAAGCTCTGCGTATGCGTGATTCTTACGCGCCGAACCAGAACACAAGCTCCTGAAAGGAGAAGCGGGGAAAAACCCCAGCTTTGAAGACTGGAAATCTGAGCTCTGGTGCCGACTCTGCCATTAACTAGCTTGGCAAGCCATGCTAATCGCATCTGTGCACCATCATTGTTATGAGTTGAATGGTGTCCTCTAAAAAGAGACGTTGAAGTCCAAACCCCCCAGCACCTCAGCGTGTGAACTTATTTGGAAGTAGGATCATTGAAGATGTAATTAGAAAATTAAGATGAAGTCATATTGGAGTTGGGTGGTCCCTTAATCCAATATGATTTATCAGAAGGGGAGAGAGACACAGAGAGGAGAATGCCGTGTGAAGATGGAGGCTGAGATGAGAGTGATGCTGCCACAAAGGAACACCTGGGGCTGCCAGAAGCTGGAAGAGGCAAGGAAGGAGCCTCCCCTAGAGGCTTCAGAAGGAGCACGGCCCTGCCAACACCTTAATTTCAGCTTCTATCAGAACCATGACCCAATAAATTTCTGTTGTTTGAATCCATCCACTACATGATACTGTGTTTTGCAGCCCTGGGAAGCTAATACAGCCGTCCTTCAACTGAGGGGGCTAGGGCAGATGTTTTCTAATATAAGAGCCTCCATTGTGATACGTTAGATTTATTTTGAGTTCCCCAGAGCACCTTATCTAGCACACTGCTAGACAGAGGGGAAGTTCTCAATATACTGATTTTATTGATTGATTAAAGTGATAATTTTATACAGGTCATTTTTAGGACAGTAAAACTATTCTGTATGATACTCTAATCGTGTCTACATGACCTTATACATTTGTCAAAGTCCATAAAACAGTACAACAGAAAGAGTGAACCCTATTGTAAACTACGAACTGTAGTTACTAATAATACATCAATATTGGTTCATCAATTGTAAAAAATTACCACAGAAATGCAAGATGTTAGTAATAAAGTGTGGTGTGGGAGAGGGAGTAAATGGAAACTCTACTTTCTGTGTGATTTTTCTGTAAACATAAAACAGCTCTAAAAAATAAAATCTAATAAAAATTATTATTCTATATGCCCAATGAGATTTGTGAAGCTACCTCCCACAAATTGAATCCTAGCTGTGTACAAGAGAAGGATGGAATAAAATGCAATGAAGAAAGTTACTCAATAGGGAAAATTGAACTTCTCCAAGAATTCTAGCTAGTTCAATGACAGGTAATTATCACTTAAAGTAATAATAAATATAGCCATCCCTTTTATGGCCAACTCTAAAGTGCTTAAACATGACGTTACATTTTTTATTTTTTATTGTTAGCTTAAATTGCTGAACATGGTTATTCCAGATTAAAACCTAGATTGAATGAAAAACCTGACCACAGTGAGAGGGCTCTGCCAAGTTATACAGCAGAGAGCGGACGATGAGGTGATGTATATAGGGATGCTGTCACGTTTTCCCAAAACAAAACAAAACAAAATTAGAGTTTCCCCTGATTGTTATGTCCTTGGCAACCTTGTAAGAGTGACATTTCACATTTGGGTTTTAATTTGAGAAATCTACCCATCAAGATAGAAAACGTTTACACTCTATTGTCTGTCCTCTGCTGAAAGTGTGCATCCTTCTGCTAATCTTACACCCAGTGAGGCTGGCAGGGCTAGTTTCAGGGCAAAAGTGTCTCACCCAAACCACCCTTGCTCGATTTCTTCCTGCTCTTTTAGCAGACTACACGTCACTTGTGATTGTTTGGGCCCTTGTGAGGTATGCAACACACGAAAGGTGGCCTCTTCTCTGTCAGCAGAAGCTGCCCAGTAGACAGCAGGGGTAAATGACATAAGACATCAGTATGGAAAGTGATATTTCACACTTCTTTCCATGTAACATGTTGCA
This sequence comes from Diceros bicornis minor, assembly GCF_020826845.1. Lineage (NCBI taxonomy): Eukaryota > Metazoa > Chordata > Mammalia > Perissodactyla > Rhinocerotidae > Diceros > Diceros bicornis. The sequence goes on along the minus strand of NC_080755.1, from coordinate 9,410,028 downwards.
TGAATGTAATGTGTTAATTATGATATTACACAAAAAAGATTCTGATTCAAAGATTACTTTCCATTGATTAAATGTGAAAGAAAATTACATTTCTCAAGTCAATGTCAAGAAATCATTATTAAGCACATGGAAATAGGATCAATAAAGCAAATAGGTGTGGGCTTTCTTCCATTCAATTTCAGTCAGTTTACAGTAAATGAATTCTGAAAACTGAATTTTTCATTCTCTAATCATGCAATAAGCCATCCATTAGCAGAGAAACAAAACATGAAGTTTGATACATTATTGTGTATTATATTGCATATTTAACCTTGGTCCACTTATTCAAAAAATTCAATCAATTAGGTCTCTGAATTCAAATCACTAAGCTATTACTAGCTCCTTGTTATTAAGGATGGTTGCTAAGATGGTACTTAACTGCAACTGTAGATCAAAATCTTGAAAGTAAGATTATATTTTTACTCCATTTAATAACAAATATTTACTAATGTGATATTTTGGAAAGGTAAAGAATTTAGAGTTACTTTATTAAATTCTTAAAGTTATTACTTAATTTGACTTACAGCAATATATCATTTTTTGAAGAACACTTTTAAGTATATCTAGATCTATCAAAGAAATCTGTTAAATACATGTATATATGAAATATTATATGGAACACTGGGGTATAGAAAAAATATTATCATTATTATTGTCTTTAAGGGCCCATCATTCATTCTGGGTGGGGGGAGGACAGATATGAATACTTCAAAAGATTAGAGATAATGAAATGTGTTACTGTTTGGTGCTATTGCTCAATGAGAATTCAGAGAAAAGAGAAATCATCCTGCCGTGGAACAGTCCTGGAAGACTAGAAAGTTTGTCATTTATTTCTTTACCTTCCCTTTCCCTCTCCAGTTTACCAACCATTCCAGATGATTCTATGGCCAAACAATCCTTCTGCCTCCATCTCCTCATCCCCACCACCGCCATCCTGAGCCACGGCAGTATCCTCCTAAAAGGCAGACTTGCATTCAGTCAGACCTTCCCCATCCATCCTAAATGCTCCTGCAGGGCACTCTTCCTGCATATCTCCCCATTGTGCAAGAGCACCCCCCAATCTACCCCCTCAGCCTACTGCACAAGGTCCTTCTCAATGGTGCCTAACTTGCCCATGTTCACAAGGCAAGTAAGTCCAGAGCCCACTAATTCCCTGTGGTTTGCCTCCAGAGCCCACGCGCTTATCCAAAAGACCGTACTGCAATCACACGGATTTGTCTGTCTCCTGTGAGGCTAAGTTCTTCGATGGTAGCAACGGGACTGGATCTTACTTGTCTCTATGTCCTCAGTACTATGCCCTTGTCAGATGGTCAATAATGACCTGTTAAATAATTTTGGAGTGCTTGTGTCTTGAAAGTGGTGTATCAGTCAGGATCCAATCAGAAATACAGAGCCCACACCAGGAAGTTCAATAAAGATATTTAATGGGGAGAACTAGCTGCAAAAGTCTTGGAAAGAAACCTCCTCTGAAAGTAATCTGTAATTTTTAAGCAACAAATAAAGGACAAAAATACAAACCAAAATGCAAAAGCATACAAACTATTTCCTGTTGTCAAGCCGATAAGAACAGTGGGTTCTTTCTTCCTTTTTCAAAAATTAAGGCTTATGAGTTATTTTTCCACAAATGAAGTAATAGCTCTAGTATCTTGATTACCGTTTCCTTTTTCAATAAAAGATGCTAGTGTCCACTCCCATCATAAGCACCCACTGAAGTGGATATTATGGCCATCTGCTTGCCCACACAGACACTGATGTAACCATATTTAAGTCTCTGTGTCCTATTTTCCCCCATGGCTAAGGTACTTATGGTGGTAAGAAACCTGAATATGCTCGTTAGTTCTTAGGCCACTACACGACTATTTGCACACTGCTGTTGTTCCATAAGCATGGCACTTGGGCAAGAGTCAAAATGCTTCTAAGACTCTATTATCCCGGAAAATATTAAAACATCGAGGAAAATTGGACTCAGAATTCCTTTGAGTGATCTAAAAACTAAACACAAAGACACATTAAAAAATCAAGTTCTGCTCCATCAGAGAGGAAATGTCAATTCCACAGCGCTAAAATTACCTTCTGAGAATAAAACTTAAATTTGTCAGTAATATATATTTTCCATTGTTTCTCTTTCTGTCCTCAAAGCCTATACCAGCAGGTAATTTGTCTACTGTAAAGTCTACAGCGGGCTGTGTTTTTATTAACACATAGGTTGGAGCTACTGAATAATAAAATAGGAGGAGGTGATCAAAATGACAAAAAAGTAAACAGTTCTGGCAATTGCTTAAGTTACCGAGATGGCGGGGGCAGTTCAGCTGCTTGCAAACAATATGCACCAATTCCATTCTGGAGGAAAACAGTTTTTTTTTTAATAATTCTCATTTTTAAAAAAGTCTTGGATGGGCCAAACAGATGAATAGAAAACAAGGAAGCAGCCCAGAGGATAGCATCAGCAGAGAGCTGGACAGCCTTAGGACTAGTGGGACAAGGGGATAGAGGGTGTGAGCAGATTGAGGAGACAGGACTGTCTGGGTGAGCTGTGACCACAGAGGGAGGGTCTGTGGAGGGAGCGGGAGACATGGTGGCAACGTGGAGAGTACAGAGACGAGACTGACATAAAGACAGATGCTGACTTCCTCCCATTCCTGGCTGGTGCTGCCCATTGGCTAAACTGTAAGAAATGTTGTTTGCAGAAGAAAGGAGGAGAGGCAGGGCAGGGAGTGGGCTTTTCAGGGCAAACAGGCAAGTAGCTGACACAGGAGAAGACACTTCAGGGGCAGAGAGTGGGCCCTAAGACATGGGGTGGAAACAGACACGGCACAAGGTGGGCAAAACAAAGGCATCGTTCAGTGTGGAAAGGCCATACTGTAACAGAGGAAAAAGTAAAACGCCTTGTAGCTTCTGGCTTGATGCCGGCCCCAATATCAGTTCCCCTACATTAAACCCAGCATGTATGGGGTTAAAACCAAAGGCACTCACTCCCCCTTCCCTGCTTCTCTAAGTCACTTTCACATGTAGATATTGGTTGTTTTAGCCTTTGTGTCCCTGAATTCCACAAGACAAATGGAGGTAATAAATTATTAAAAGCCCAGGTGGCTACAAACTGAAATTCTGGCTAATTACCAGTTCTTGAGGTTTGTTACAGGGAGACTGAGATCTCGAAATTCTCAAGAAGCCGAAGCTCCCCAACTCCTGGTTCCTGGCGCCAAATCCACCCTTCATCACAGGGACAGGCAGACAGAGGACACCTGCAGCTTCCTGTATCTTGGCCAAACGCAGGCTGATGGGAGGACGCCGGACTGCAAAGCATTAATTGGCGGCGGTTTTCTTCCACTTCCCAGGGCCCAATTTTGAGTGATGTGGGAAGATTGATTGATGGAGCCCTAAATCTCCTGCTGTAGCTAGAGACAACAGCTGGCTTAGCGCCAGAGAGATGGGATCCCTCCCCAACGAATAATCACAGTGACCGAGGGTACATTCTTTCCCACAGATTCTCCTTTAAAAACCCCAACTCCTAATGCCTCAGGAAGACTGTGGATTTCGGGGCATGAGCCCACCATGGCCTCATTTTGTTGGCACAATTAAACCATTTTTCTTTTTCTCAATCCCTTGTCATTGTGTTCATTGATTCCACTACAGAGACAGGGTCCTGAGTTTTCCCTGCTACAATACCAACATGTGGGCATCTAGGGACAGACATTGCAAAAGTCAGAGTGAGGCCAATTTTAGAGATATCTTTAAACCTAGGTGAAACCGTTTATACACAACATCACTCAAGGTTGGAAGCAGAAAACATTAAGTGAGCTCTTCAGTAGCATATGAAAATATCACAGATCCAGTGGACTCCGGAGTTAAACCATAACAGTTGCCAAGCACAGACTAAAATCCTAAGAATCAGGACATAAAAAGTTACGACATCATCTCTAACAACCTCATTCTTCTAAAGAGGCAATTACCAAACTCACTTGATAATGAAAATCATCTGGTGTTTCTGTGAGGGAGGCAGACAGTACCCAAATCCTGGTCGGACATGCGGTCTGCACCTACTGTCTCCTCTCGGCCTCTGTCCTTGGTCCTTTCATCCTCTTCAGATGGTGTTTCACAGAGCCTAGGTTTTTACTTTTGATGATGTCCAATGTCTCCATTTCTTTTTATGGATCGCACTTCTGGTGTCAAGTCTTCAAATCTCTTTGCCTAGCCCTAGATTTTTTCTCTTAGAATTTTCCCCCCTAAAGTGTGTTCTAGTTTTACGTTCTACGTGGAAGTGTGTGATCCATTTTAAGTTCATTCATATGAGGTGTGAGGTGTATGGGTTTAGGTCAAGTGTTATTTGTTTGTTCGCTTGCTTGCGTGTTTTGCCTGTGGAGGTCTGATTGCCCTGCTCCCATTGGATGGAGGCGCCCTCTTTCCTACCGTGAATTGCTTTTGCACGTTTGTCCAAGTTCACTTGGGCTTGGGCATATTTATTTGGGTCTCTGTTCCGTTCCATTGATCAGCATGTCTGTCCATCTGCCAACATCACATGGTCTCTATCAGCTCTATAGATAAGCATTAAATCAGGGGTGGCTTTGTTCTTGTTTTCCGAAGTTGCTGTAGCGGTTCTAGTTCCTTTGCCTGTCTGTGTATCTTTTTTTTTTTGAGAGAAATACGTGTACTTTAAAGAAAATTTTTAAATGCCGAGGGAAGTTCTACAACTTGTTTTTTGTAATTTCATGGAACAGTTCAACACCAACATTTACCTCATTTCAAACACACACACTCGCAGTATTGCATAGTACACATGTACCAGAACTTGATTTATTTAGCGAATGGCTATTAATCCCCCCTCCACAATTTGTTGTGTTATTATGGTAAGTAACGCTGAAATCGACGCTCTCATCGCCACACGTGCATCTGCAATGTTCTCCACACCGTGTGTTGTCTTTGGACTTTGTTGTGGTCGTTGCAGAGACACGTTTTGTCTAAAGTTTTACGTGCTCGTTTATCAACCATTCTCTTGATGGCTTCCGAACTTGGTATGCTTTAGAAAGACCTTTTCCGCTGGAAACGACAGGACAAAAATGATCCATCCCATGGCTGTTCTATGAGTACTTGCTTGGTTTTGGTTTTACAGTCCCTCTCCACCAGCAAAATTTTTCTAAGTCCCCCAGGCAGCCCAGGAACCTGCCACTCTGGGAAGCCGTGTCTGCCGCCCTGGCCTGCCTGTCTGCGTCGCGGGGGAATTTTCCACATCCACGTTGGCCGGCCGGCCCGGGAGTTGCGTGGGGAGTCTGTCTCTTTCAGGACAACTGCCCCCTCAAAATTTTCCAAGTCCCCCTGCAGCTGCCAGGGTCACGCTGTGCTGGCAGGGAGCTCCGAGGTGGACACCCCGGGGTCGCGCTGGACGCCCTCTGCCCGCCCCGGGCCAAGAGATGCAATCGGAGGTGGGTGGCCGAGATGACACCGGGCGTGGGGCTGTGAGCCCTCGCCCGCCGGCGATCCGCATCCCCCGAGCTGACATTCGCGCCGATTGTCGAGCGCCATCTGGCGGTCGCTTTTATATAGTTTCTTCCCTCTGGAGCTCTGGGAAAACCGGCCAAGGGATGGGATTTGGCCACGGTGCCCCTTGCAGACTTCCAGGAGGCCAGCAGCACTAGCAGGATTGTCTGCTCGTGCCAGGGCGTCGGCGTGTCATCCGTTCACCGGAGATTGGACAACAGAGCTGTGGGGAAGTGACTGCCACCGCATTCCCGGGGCAAGTTGTGGGGCCGCCCGGAAGGGTCGACCTGCAGCCACCGGTGCCCCTCTGCCTGTGGGGACCAACAGGGGCCACCGCGAAGGAACAGGAGAGGGTGTCGCACGCCCTGGACGCCGTCTGGCATGTGGCCCCGTCGTCGTTCCTTCCATGTCACCCAATTTTTAACATGTCCCACTCCAGAGGTGGGGACCGGCTGGGCCATGCTGAGAGGCCCATGGAGGGCACTGGCTGGGATGGTAAGGCTGAGGAAATCCCATGAGACATGGCCTTAGGAGAAGAGACATTTCTCTTTTTGGCATGGGCTGAACCTTGGCAGTCCTGTGTGTCAACCAGAAATCCCTTGCTGCGGTTCCAGTCTGTCCCTGTACCGCCCAGAACCCCAGGACTGATCACAGGCAGAGTGGTGCTGCACAAGCTGGACTAGCATGTGCATTCGCACCCAGCACCCGCCCTCAGTCATCAGGCCCTCCAGGCCTGTTGGATAAGGCCTGCCCTAGCCCACCAGGCCTTGTCCTGGGACAAACGTTTCCCCTCTTTGTGCCATTGAAGGGTTTTGAATTGTGGTTACCCTCAGACCCCATAAGGCCCTGCTGTCTTTCCCCTGGGGCCGCTCTGGCAATTGTATTTCCCGGCTGTCTCCCCTTCAGGCCCCAATGGCTTCAAGATCTCTTGAGATCCGGCATCAGGGGAATTAGTAACTCTCCTGAAGCCTGGACTATCTCCTGAAAGCTCCTGCTTGTAGTCGGGACTGTCCCTGACTGACCCAGACCCGATGTCCAATCCCAGGGAGTTTGGATGAAGAGGCAGTACTGTCGAGATTGGGCGGCTGGCTCCTGCAACATCTGCCTTCAGGAATCCAGGGCTTCTTGGCCTGTGAAATGAGGGCTGCCCCAGCCCAGCAGGCCGTCTTCCTGGGGCTAGTGGTTCCCCATGCTACACTCCAGATGGGGAGCTGGAATGGCCGTTGAGCCAGACCCTTGTTGGCCTTGTGCTGGGAATATACACAGGGTTTCTGGGGAGTGAGGTGTCTGGTATTTCTTGTGACTTGACTCCCCAGCAATGCTTGGGATGGCAAGGCTAAGGAAATCTGTGCCATCTGGCTTCTGGGGAACAGGCATGTCTTTTTTGGCATGGGCTAGACTGCAGCAGCACTCTGTGTCACCCACAAGTCCCCCCCTGTTGTCTGATCTGTCCCTATATAGCTGGTCTCGGGAAAGGAATTGAAGGAACTTGGATGCTGATTCAACCAGGCCTGCGCATACACATTTTACACCCAAGTGCCTGACCTCAGTCATCAGACCTTCCAGGCCTGGTGGATAGGGCTGCCCAAGCCACCAGGCCTTACCCAGGTGCCAGAAGTTGCCTGCTTTGTGCCATTGAAGTGGAGGTTTGATTGTGGTTACCCTCAGACCCCATAAGTCCCTTCTATCTTTTTTCCTGGGGCGTCTCTGGCAGTCATGATTCCCAGCTGTCTCCCATTTGGCCCAGAATGGCTTCTGAGGGCTTGAGAACTGTATCCTTGATTCTGTGAGCTCTGGCATAAGTGGAGTTAATGACTCGCTGTTGCTTCCTGAGATTCCCTGAGATCTGGCATTAGCAACTCTCTAAGTAGGAGGGAACCTGGCAGCCTGGATTGTTCCGCAGACGCTTTCACCTTTGGCCTTGACTATTCATGCACACGCCAGACCTCCATGCCCAGAGGGGCATCTTGCTGGAGCCAGTAGTTCCACCCACTGCATTCCTGATGTGGAGCAGGGACGGTCATTTGAGCCAGACAATTTATGGGCCTTGCTGGGAAGACACACAGGGTTTCTGTGTGAGTGACGTCTCCCTGCTGATTCTCAAGAGCTGATTCTCCAGCACTGCAAGGGATGGTAAGGCTAAAGAAACCTCGTGCCATCTGGCTTCTAGGGAATAGGCAACTCTTTTTGGCCATGGGCTGGACCTCGGCAGCACGGTGCATCACCCAGAAGTCCCCCACTGTGGCCCAGGCTGTCCCTATAAGGCTGATACCGGGAAAAGAATGGAGGGATCCTGGATGCCAAGTTAAGTTGGCACACACATGTGTAGTTGTCATCCGATCTCCTGCCCTCAGGCATCATAGTGCCTGCCCTAACTGACCAGGCATTATGCTGGGGCCAGCTTTGTGCCGTTGAAGAGAAAGTTTAAATTGGGTTACCCACAGACCGCATAAGGCCCTGTGGTCCTTGTACCTTGGGCCTGTCCAGCAATCATGATTCCCTGATGTCTCCCACCCCGTTGATGAATAAATGAAAAGCAGTGGGATACACTGGAGTATATGAGGAAGCCATTTGGTTTAAAAGTAATTCGGCCTGATCTTATTTTTCCAGAAAGTCCTGACGTGGCCGATGGAGTATGCATTGCACATCTGCTTTAAATATTTACAATGTCCCAAGACAACAATGATGCCCTTATAGTTAGAGATGTGGCTTCCCCCCGATATCAGCATTTCTTCAAGGATAAGCATCTCTTCCTGGAAACTAAGGATTAATTACTGACCTGCTGTGCTCACCTTGTGACCACTGGCCTGCTCTGCTAGCTAAGCATCTCGTGACTGGAGTAAAAGAGATATTCCTATCATGCGTGATGTACGCTCTTTGTTCCAAAATGGTATAAAACCACTCTGTACACCCCACTTCTTTGGTGCCCTTCCTTCCTTGGGGAAGGAAGCCCCCAGGCTATAGTCCTCAGACCTGGCTCCTAATAAACTCACCCCAAATTTTGATTTATAGATTAATTATGGATTATTTGCATTGACACCATGGAACCCTGCAGAGGCCCAGAAATGTTTCTGCTTTTTAATAAGATGTTCCTCCCTGATTCAACAATATCTGGCATCAGGGGAATTAGTAACTTTCTCTTGTTTCCAAGGTCCTTTGAGATCTGCCTCCCTGATCTCATGAGATCCGGCAACAGAGGAATTGGGAATTCTCTGTTGGATCTGGTGGGATCCTAGCAGCCTGAATGACCCCCCAGAAGCTCCTGTCAGTGGCCTGGACTATCCTTACATGTCCCAGACCTGGTGATGGATACTAGGGAGCCTGGATGCCTGGTCACTGTGGCACAGGCATGTGCCTTTGGCTCCCATAGCACCTGCCTTCAGGCACCCAGGGCTCTTTGACCTGTGAAATGGAGGACAACACAGCCCAGCGGGCCATCTTCCTGGGGTCAGTGGTTTCCCCCACTAAACTACTGATGTGCAGTGGGGAAGGTTTTTGGAGCCAGACCCATTATGGCCCAGTGCCGGGAAGCCACACAGGGTCTCTGTGGGAATGTGGTCTCCCAGGTGTTTCTCATGAGCTGAGTCCCATGCACTGCCTGGGATGGTGAGGCTGGGGAAATCCCATGAGATATGTCTTCAGGAGAACAGACATCTCTTTTTTGGCATGGGCTGGACCTCAGCAGTATGTATTCCAGTCTGTCCCTGTACAACTGGGTCTGGAAAAAGAACTGAGGGAGCCTGCATGCTGAGTCAGGCCAGCCCACACGGGCCCAGTTTGCACCCGCACACCTGCCCTCAGTCCTCAGGCCCTCTGAGCCTGTTGGATAGGGCCTGCCCTAGCCCACCGGGCATTATCCTGGGTCCAGTGGTTCCCCACACTGCACCATTGAAGAGGAGGTGTCAATTGTGGCTAACCTCAAACCCCAGAAGACCTGCTATCCTTTTACCTTGGGGCCTATCAATCATGATTGCCAGGTGTCTCCCATCCTGTGGAGCCTCCTGGTCAGGCCTGAAATGGCTTCTGAGTTCCCAGGAGATCTGCCTCCCTGATCTCATGAGATCTGACATTAGGAATTAGTAACTCTCTGTTGGGGCCAGATAAACTCTGGCAGCCTGGATTATCCCCCAGAAGCTCCTGCCTGTGGCCTGGACTCTCCCAACATGTCCCAGACCCAGGGACCAATACCAGGGAGCCTGGATGCCTAGTCAGTGTGACGTGCACATTATGCACTTGGCTCCCACAGCACCTGCCTTCAGGCATCCAGGGCTCCTTGGCCTGTGAAAAGGGGCCCGCCCCAGCCCAGCGGGCCATGTTCCTGGGGCCAGAGGTTCCCCACACTGCAGTCCTGATATGAAGCACAGTAGGTCATTGATCAGGTTTCTGTTTTGGTGCAGGGTGGTTCTTGGAAGCTCTGGGGTGTCCCCCAGAAGTCCCACCTGTGGCCTGGACTATCTCTACAGGCCCAAACCCTGGGTCCAGTACCTGGGATCCTGGATGCCAAGTCAGCACAGGAGGCACGTGGGTCCTTGTCTCCCACCCCACTGGCTTTCAGGCGTCTGGGACCCTTAGGCCTGTGTGAACGGAGGCCGCCCAACCCCAACAGAACATCTTCCCGGGGCCAGTGGTTCCCAGCAGTGCACTGCTGAGGTGGAGAGGGGAAGGTCTTTTAGCCAGAACATTTTTGGCCCTGTGCCGGAAAGACACACAGGGCTTCTGAGGGAGTGAAGCCTCCCGAGTGTTTCTCATGATTGGACTTTCCAACACTGTCCGGGAAGGCAAGGCTAAGGACTTCCTGTGAGATCCAACTTCAGGAGAACAGGCATCTCTGTTTGGGAGTGGGCTGGACCCTGGCAACCTGAGTGTCCACTGGAAGTTCTAATATGTGGCCTGTTGATCCCTACCAAGCCAAGACCTCCCATTTCAGGGAGCCTGGATGCTGAGTAGAAATAGGCCTGTAATGTGCAGCTCACTCCTGCCCCACCTGTCCTCATGCACCCAATACCTCTTGGCCTATGGAAATGGGTGCCAACTGAGCCCAGCAGGTCATCTTCCTTGGGTCTGTGGTTCCCTGAACTGCAATCCAGATGCAGAGTGGGGAAGGTCGTTTGAGCCAGACCCTTTATGGCTCTGTGCCAGGACAATACACAGGGCCTCTGTGGCAGTCAGGTCTCCCTCATGAGCTGACTTTCCAGTTCTGCCTGGGATGGCAAGTCTAAGTAGTTCCCAGGAGATCTGGCTCACGGGAATAGGCATCTCTGTTTTTGAGCAGGCTGTAATTTGCCAGTGTGGTGGCCAGTGTATCCCTACTGCTGGGACTTGGGGACCAAACCCAAGGAGCCTGAATGCTGAGTCACGCTTGCATGGGCACACACAGTGCATTCTCAGGCACCTGCCCTCGGGCATCAGGCCATCCTTGCTTGTGTGAACAGAGGCAGCCCTATTCATCGGGCCATCTTCGTGGGGCCAGCAGTTCCCCGTAATGCACTCCTTATGTAGAACCTGGAGTGGTCCTTACAGTCAAACCTCTTATGGCTCTATTGCCAGAGGGGGGCTCCAGGCCTCTCAAGTGGTGAAGCCTCCCAGATGTCTCTCATCTGTGGTGCCTGCAGCCAGGCCCAGCATGTCATGGCTTCTGAGATCCCATGATATATGGCTTCAATGGAATTGGAATCTTTGTTTTGGAGCACTCTTGGCCTCGACAAAAGGGTACAGCCACCGGAGCCCACACATGGATCCAGCCTGTGGGTATATGGCCCAGACACAGGGATGAAGCCCTGGGTGCCAGGATGCCCAGTCAATGGCACACTCGCACTGTTTACTCCCCCTTACCTTCCCTAAGGCGTCCATGCCCTTTAGGCTTGTGTTGATACAGCAGACCCCTGACAACCAGGTCTTCTGCCTGTGGCAAATAGGTCCCCACAACTCAGCCCTGAAGCAGAGGTTGGAGAGGTCATTCACACTCAAACCCAGATGGCCCTGTTTCTGGCAAGGTATACTGGGCCTCTCAGGTAATGGGGGCTCCCAGGTATCTGTCATCTGTAGACTCTCCAGCACTACCCAGCATGACACATCTTCTGAAATCTCACAAGATCTAGCTTAAAGGGTATTGGCATATTTCTTTCAAAGAGGACTGGACCTTAGCTGCACAGTGTGTTGCCCAGGACCCCGATCCTGAGACCCAGCCCATCCCTTGGCACCCCAGACTTGGGGACTGGTCCCTGGGGTTTGTGGATGCTGAATCCTAGAACACACACATGTCCTATTCCTCTTCTGCACACCTGCACTCAAGCATCAGGCCCCCTAGGCCTGTGTAGGTAGGGCCTAATCTCACCCACCAGGCCATCTGCCTGTGACAAGCAGTTCCCCACACTGTGCTATTGATAAAAAGGTTGGAGAGGTGGTTACATCTAGACCCCATATGACCCTGATGTCCTCATGGAACTTGGGGCCTATCTGGCAATCATGTTTCCCAGGTGTCTCTCATCCATTGAGCTATGGTTGGACCCAGCGTGGTTTCTGAGATCCCACGAGATCCGGCTTCAGGGTAATTGACACCTTGGTTTTGGAGAGGGCTGGTCCTTGGCAGTGAGGTGTGTCCCTTAGAAATCCCCAAGAGTGGCCTGGGTTATCCCTACACAGCCCTGGCACAGGGACTGGACTCTGGGAATCCTGGAGTCCCATGCTCATACACATTTAGCTCCCATGCACCTACCCACAGGCACCAGCCTAGAAGCACAACCTTCTAGGCTCTTTGGATAGGGCCTATCCTCAGCCACTGTGTCAACTTGCTGGGGCCAGGGGTTTCCTGCAGTGCATTCCTGATGCATAGCCTGGGGAAGGTCATTAAAGGGAGATCTCTTATGGCCCTGTGCTGGTAAAGTACACAGGATCTCTCTGGGAGTCAGGCTTCCCAGGTGGCACTTCTCAGTGGAATTCCTGGCATTGCCTGGGATCAAAGGCTAAGGAATTCCCAGGAGACCTGGCATCTAGGGAAGTGGCATCTCTATTTTGGATAAGGCTGGACCTTGTCAGTGTGGTGTGTCCGCCAGAAGCCACTGCCTGAGGCCTGCCCTATTCTTAAATGGCCTAGACATGGGGACTGATCTGAGGGGCCCTAAATCAATGGAAAGCTATGCCATGTTTATAATTCGGAGGATCCAGTATTGTTAAGATGTCTGTTCTCCCAAAATTGTAGAGGCTGGCAAGTCTGAAATCTGCAAGGCAGGCCAGCAAGCTGGAGACCTAGAGAAGAGGTGATGTTGCCACTCAAATCCAAATGCAGTCTTCCATCAGAATTTTCTCTTCTTTGGGAGAGGTCAGCTTTTTTCTTTTAAGGGCTTCAATTGATTGGATTAGGACTGCCCACATTATAGAGGGTAATCCATTTTTCTCAAAGTCTACTAATTTAAATATTAACCTCATCTAAAAAATATCTTTGCAGAAACACCCATACTGGTGTTTGACAAACATCTGGGTACCATGACCTAGCCAATTTGACACAATTAACAATCACATACATTTACTAGAAATGGATCATAAATCTAAACCTAAAAGTAAAAATTATAAACCTTCTAAAGGAAAACATAAAAGAAACTTCTTTGTAATCTTGCGGTAGACAAAGATTTCTTAGGCCATTTTAAAAAAAGCACAAAACATAAAAGAAAATAATTAATTGGAATTTATCAAAATTAAAAACTTCTGGTCTTTCAAAGACACCAGCAAGAAAACTAAAAAGAAAACCACAGAATGAGAGAAAATATTCACAATACATATATATGACAATGGACTTGTATCCAGAATACATAAATAATTCTTATAATTCAATAAGAAGAAGTCAAATAACTCAGAATGAACAAAAGAATTAGACAGACATTTAACCAAAAATGATATATGAAAGACCAATAAGCACATGAAAGATGCTTCATATCATTTGTCATCAAGGAAATAAAAATTAAATCCATAATGAAATATTACTGCAAACCCTTTAAAATAGGTAAAGTGAAAAAGACTGACCATATTAAGTGATGGTGACAATGCAGAACAATGGGAACTCTCAGGCACTGCTGGTGGAAAAACACAATGGTAAACCACCTTGGAAAACGGTTGGACAGTTTCTTAAAAACATAAACATATACCAACTACACTATATTAAACATATACCTACATAGTTAACAAAATTGAAAATATATGTCCTAACAAATACTTGTACACTAATATTCATAGCAGCATTATTTACAATAGCCCAAGGGTGGAAACTACCCAAATGCTCATCAACAGGTGAATGGGTAAATAAACTGTGGCAATATATCCATACAATGGAATACTACACAGCACAATGGAAAATGACCACTGATGTGCAACAATACAGGTGAATCTCAGAATCATTACCCTGAGTAAGAGAATTCAGGCACGTAAAAGTACATATTGGATGATTCCATTTATATAAAATTCTAGAAAGTGCAAACTAACAAATAGTGCCAGAAAGCAGTCCAGTTATTTCCCAGGGCTCAGGACATAGAGATGGCTGATGGTAGATGATGGGCACCATTTGGGGATAATTAAAACATTCTTTTTATGTTAGTGGTGGTGGTTTCACAAGTGTATAAAAGTGTCAGAACTCATCAAATGGTACACTTTAAATGGATGAAGCTTATTCAATGTAAGTTATACCTTGATACACCTCTATAAAAGCATAGTCTTTTATGAGATTTTTTTATTTTTTTTGTTTGGTAGTCAGTAAAGGGGGCTGACTTTTATGCCTGGCTCATGCCTTGTGGAACAGCAACAGCGCAGGTGCAGTGGTTATGAAATCCTGACAAACTCAGTGGCAACTGGAAATTTAAGCCAAACATGACCAGGCAAGATATAAGCTCCTTCACTCCCCCAGGATCCCCAGAAAGATGGGGTGTCATGAGATGCTTCATCACACAAGAGAGAGGCTTAAGCTATCCATGTGAAGCTCAAAGAACAGGACACCTCAGTTTATCAATCAGCTTTTGATGCATAACAAACCTCCCCAAGAAATACAGACTTAAAACAACTAGTTCTTTTTAAAAATATCTTTTAATGTTCAAAATAGCATTTTTGACAAATGATAATATACTATAAATGTAGATATCATTTAGACACTAAATAGGATGACACTAGATATCATTTAGACATTAAATAGGACGTTAACTATTTTCACCAGGAGCACGTGACCTTCAATGGGGTAGTTCCATGGTCTTTTTTTCTCCCTAATATTTTATTTTGAAAATTCTTAAACTTTCAGAAAAATTGAAAGCATTGTACAGTGTACACCTGCATACTCACTACCTAGATTCTATAGCTGACATTCTACTATGTTAAAACAACAGGTTCTTTAGCTCACGATTTCACTGGGTCTTGCATTGGTCTGAGGTGGCCTACTGCTCTCACTCACTGCCTGCGGTCAAAGTGTCTGTGGGCTGGCCAGTCCTTGATGGCCCCACTCCTGTGTCTGGTTGCCGGCTGGAGAGCCGAGGATGATTGGGCCTTTTTCTGTCACCATCTGGCAGGATAGTCAGGGATCTTTATGTAGCAGCCGGGTTCCAAAGCAAGGCTGCAAGGCTTTCGTGGCCTTGGCGTCTAACTCGTTATATAACATATAACCTCCAGAACATTACTTCCACTAGATGCTGTTGGCAACAAAGTCAACCTAGATTTGGTTGGGGTGAGGGGGACGTAAACTCCACCTCTTGATCAAGGTCACCATTTTTGAAGTCTACTACACTCAACTAATAGGTGGCTTATGCAGTCTCTAGTTCTCTAAACTGTCTGAAGAGTCCTTAGCCTCACACGTCTCCATCAGCTTGTGTCCTCAGCTGGTCCACGGAGCCCTAACTCACAGACAGGGCTCTGTTCTACATCTAGGTAAGGGTTCTCCAACATCCATGATAACGAGCGCCATTATGCACTGGGCACTCTGCTCGGCATTTTATGTCCATTCCTTCTAAGCCCTTTAAACAATAACAGTGAGACACAACTATGATGTGATGCCCCCGATTTACAAACGAAGCTCACAAAGCTTATTTAACCTCAAAAGTTTGTTTAAGCTCGCGAAAGTTAAATAACATATGCTAATGTAAATAACAAGTAACACATGTACAACATAGATGCAGGATTCAAACCTGGTTCTGTCAAATTCCTAAACCTGTTGTCTTAAGCACTACTCATACTGCTCAACAGCTTCTAGAAATGTAAATATTTTCATTTTTTAAAGCAAAACTGATGAAAGAAAATATCTAATTTTCCGTGTAGTCAAAAAAAATTAGCACCCCCCCCCCACCAACATAATACACACATACACATTCCCACACTCCTCAGGCACCAGGTAATATTTTTTAAATCTCTTTAGCAATTATTATTATTTTGAAAGGACAATTTTCAGTGATGAGTCACTGCTTCAGTCTCCCAGGGATAATAACAGCAAATCTGTTAGAAGTTAAAGAGATATTGGGAGGAGAGTGGGGGCAGGTGGAAGGAAGAGCTGCCAAGGGGCATTTCAGCCAGATGGCAAGGCCATGCTGCTGAGTTTCCCATCTTCTTTTTCTCTTATTGTAGGTGTACTTTATGTCCTAATCCGTCTAGTGGGAATTAATACCCAAAGGCCAGCTTCTGCTTTTAGGATCAAAATGAAAGATAAGGAAGTTCTTTGTGTACAGTGTACTTTGGAAGATGTGATTATAGGGTCTATGAAACTGGGCAGATTAAAAAATAATGAAATGTCAGGAACCATCCTTGAAGAATCACCTGAAGGCACGATCTAAAGGAGATGAGCAGGGGATAAGTTTAAAGGGCTATGTAGTGCCTGTGGCCCACCAGCAAGCCGCCAGCCAGAGCGCACTTCAGTCATCTCTGAATAGGAACCATATGTCAATTCTTAGAACCTGCTGAGGCTCCATAATGTCCCACAGTAAGATTTTAACAACCCATGGCATTATAAATAAGAATCTTGGAACGACAGATCCAGAGATAACACTGGGGTTGTTTGGTAAAGATATTCCTCAAATATCTTCTGCTAGTTTCAGGATTTCCTCTTCTAGATGTTGCACTACAGACACAGTGTTGTATGTTTCTGACGGGAGAAGAGAACCAAAATGAAAGTCACGTGTATGCCCCACCGCCCCCCAAAAAACCTTTCTCTCTTTATATCATATACTGAATTTTAAAATTTGGTTTTCAGAATGAGAAAAATAAATCTGATTTCAGAAAAATTATGTCTTGATTCAGAATGGAAGTGATATTTATTACCAAAAAAAAAAAAAAAGAGAATTTACCATTCAGAATCACTTTTCAAAAAAACGGAAGACAAGAGGAAAGTAAATAACATTGCTGGATAGTCCATCATTATTTAGTTTAATTCTTACAACAACTTTACGAGGCAGATGTGATTATTCTCATTATTCAGATGAGGATTTAAACAGGTTGTTTTTTCAAGATCGTGCAGCTAGTGAGGGGAAACGCCAGGATTATAAACCTAGGACAGTGTGATTCCAAAAGCAAGCTCTTTTCACCTCCTAGAAAGGGATAAAAGTGAGAAATGTCAACTCCAGGACATAGACAGAATATACAGCAAGGAGACTTAATAAGCTACTTTGGGAAGAATTTAGGAGGAGGCAATGCTGGATTAAGGGGAGAGCCACCTCAGAAATTACTGGGGTGAGCGTTATGCAATAATTAAGGGGTACAAAAGCATCACTGGAATTCATCAGAATCATTGTTCTAGTTACCTTACATTTTCATACCTAACTCAGTGTGGAACTGGCACAAGAGAAACTGTCCCAGCTTCTGCTCAAGTGAATGGCACCTTCAGCTGGGGATTTAAACAATCCGTGATATAGATAAAGAACACCTCTCCTTGTCAGTCCTGACCTATCGCTGTTGAGTATTTGATTTCCCATTGCAGTGACTCTCAAAGTGGGGGCCCCAGACAAGCAGCATCAGCATCATCTGGGAGATTGTTAAAAATGAAAATTCTCAAGCCTGTCTCCAGACCTATTGAATTAGAAGCTCTGTAGGTGATGCCTCGAGATTAGCACTCCAACAAGCTCTCCGGATGATTATGTGGCACGCTAAGGTTTGAGAACCACTGCTCCACTACATCTCAGTGCGTAGAACATGGATTCTCTCAGAAATACTGAATGAATGGATGCATGAATGAATGAATGATGAGTGGTTATTTTTGCTATAGAGCAATGCAACTACATGCCCTGTCATGAACTCTGAGACCAGCCAGCACTAATGTCCTGGAGTTGGGAGACATAAATAGCTGATTCAGTAGCAGTGCAGACAGAGGCCTCTCGAGTGTCCTGACCGGAGGACCTGGCAGGTCACAGCGAGTAAGCCTCAGCACCAGGTCTGAGTGCTAACCCCATTTTACTGAGCTCCCTAGTTGAGCTTATTTTTATTCCTAGGACTTGAGGCCTTTTAGGGAATTGTTTCTAGCCTCCTGAATATTACTAATGTGATCGAGGTTGTGTTTGTATCCCTTGGCAAAAATATGCCCACGTTTTTTATTTGTTTTCATTTTATTAATTTCCCTGTCTCCCTGGGTACATCATGGATGGTGTCTGTTTACAACAGAGGTTCCTAGAATGAGAGGCAGACATGGAACCAAGTTGGCCCTGAGGACCCATGAGAAAAACTAATGAAACCAGTGCCCTTCCAAAGACAAACTCAGGTCACCCTTCAAAATGTCACAGCGCCATGACTCCATCTTATCTCATGATTGAGGCATTTGCTCTGGGAGAGACCTGCTCCCCATAATTATGCCTTCCTTGAGTCACTGGATGTTGGGTTAGTGACAGGAGAGGGCTAGCTCTCTAGATTGAGGAGCCTGAGGCCCAGGAAACACAAGCAGCATCTCTGACCTGCCCATGACTGGTTTATTGCAGGTAGATGTTTGCCACTGTCAGACAGGACTCTGGCTTCAGACACATTTCCCATCATAATCCTGATTCTTGGGTTTATCTTTGTGAATAACATGGTTTCACAAAGTATATTTTAGAATTTCAGTGACTACTTGAGAAAAATTTTGAAATATTTTAAGAGGCATTTTAGAACAGAAGAAGAACAGAATCTCTAACATCCAAGAGGTAGCATATTTTGATTGGCATGCAGAAGCTTCAAAAAGAAATTCTGATTTAAAAATTGTATCTTAAGAGATTCCTTGTGACTAGGTCACCAATTCATGCTCACTTGATCTGCCCACACCTCTTTATTTCTTCTGTGCTGTGGAATTAATAAAAGAAACCTCAACTTAATTTGAGTCAGGAAGGTTTGTAGAAGGCGTTCTCATGCCCTATCATACATTGTCGATTACTCCAAACAGGAAGAGACATAGACTTGCACCTCTGATAGAGAGGTGTTTTCTACTTTACTACCCAGCAGGAGGAAGCAAGATTTCTCTTTCTGCCCAGCAACAGCCCAGTCAATGAGAGACTGTAGCAACCCAATGAATGAGAAGCATTTACATTTTGGACTCCCAGTTTCCTCCAATGGACTTTTTGTTTATTACAGCCTCTCCCAACTCCCTCTTTTCCTCTATAAAAGCAAGCCCCTTCCTTTGTTTCCCCGGATTTGCCTATGATCTGTGATAGCATGCATATGTTGAATTGCAATTCTTTTGGTTGTTCCTGACTAAACTGATTTTGAAGGTAAAACAACTGGCCAATTTACTTTTCAAGTTAACATATATGGTGTCAGAAGTGGGATCCAGAGGAGGCAACCCCTGAGAGATGATGACCCCAGAATCAAGTGAGGTACCCACACTGAGCCCATTGCTCTCATTGTTCCCATGAGTCACTGCCTACTTTCAGTTTGGTGAGTCTCCTTTGGATTTGAAGCTCTGCTCCCTTTGTGTTTTGAGCTCTTCGACTTTATCCAGGATCAGGAAAGTCTTTGTCCTTTTGAAAGAAAGACTTTCTCCTTTCTGGTCAAGCCTTTTTCCTTGGGTTCAAGGCTTCATCTTTAGTGAGTACTCAGTTATTTTCTGAAGCAAGGTTCCATTTGGGGATCAGGCTAGCTGGGAATCCAGGAATTTTCTTTTGTTTTCAGATTCCTTCTGGAATCAGGGCCAGCACTCTAGCAACTTTCTTGGGTTTTCAGGAGGATTTAAGAAATGGGATCTCAATCATCTAAATGTTCTAAGGGTAGCTCTCCTTCAGGGACCCTGGCCAAGTTTATATTTAATAACTATGGCCCCCTCACATGCACATTTTTAACTAACTGGGCCAAATAGACCAAGAGTAGTCCAGAATTACAATGGCTATTATGGGGAACTTTCAGTCCCCCTAAGCTCATTTTTCTTAAAAGCAAACTGGAAGACTAGCTCTAAACTTAAACCAAACAAATGGTATGTTTGTTTTAATTGGTGTCCAGAGGTTTCCAGACATGCACAAAACTCTAAAATTGCCTCACCATAAGACACCTGGTCTAAATTAGTGGAAACAAGTAAAAAAAGCTGAAGGAGAACAAAACGGCTTCTGCAGCCTTGTGTTCCTTGAGTTTCCCATGCCCAACTTCTTTCTCTCAGGTGCTGTCTTGTTGATCTTCTCTAGCATCTTTGTCTGAGACTCCGCCCAAGCAACCATCTTGTTCTAAGGCTCCACTCCCAACACTACCTTTCTCTTTTTCTTTTGCACCTCCATTCCTATTCATTCATTAGGCCAAGATTTCTTAGAAAAATACCATGTTGGAATTTCTTTCTCTCAAAAAGGGGAAATAATTGTGGAGTTTTACAGCATGCAAATAAAGATCTTTAGGAAAAAAGAACTCTTTGGCCATCTGAGCAAGTAATGTTAACTTAGTCCATCTGCCAGAAATACAACTTGGATCCAACTATTCTTTTGAGTTTTATACCTGAGAAATGGCTAAAATTTTTTAAATGAAAGCTGTAAGATCTCTGTCTGTGCTTGTCTGTATATTATGTGTGTCTACATATATATGTGACAGAGATAGAATATTTTTCTACCTCCAGATTATATCACCAAGGTTAATTTGTAAAAATACTCTATTTAATTGGCTTAAAGGAAACTAAGAATTTATAAAAATTAAGTATTCTCTCAGAAATATAGAAACTAACCCAAAAGCCTTCAAGTTTATGTGATCTTGGGTAATCCTTAAAATAAAAGCTAGTTTAAGTTTGTTGGTGTAAAATAAAAACAAGCCTATCTTCAGAGTTGTTAGTATTGGGTGTAACGCAAATGTGCAACTTTTTTCCCCTGTCTGGGTTTACCAGTTAAACAGGCTCATCTCTTTCAGAATTTGTCAGCAAGAAAATAACTTAAGAGGATGGTTGGCTATTTAAAGTCTAATTGAAGCATGATTGTTAAAAGCAAGTAAATTACTTGCTTTAGTTTACACTAAGTTAAACTAAATAACAGAAAGTCATTGAATGCCTAAATCTTTTCCAAATAAGAAAAACATTAATTATTGAACACAAGCTTATCTACTTTTGGCTTCCTATTGCAAAGACACTAAAGATAAATTTACATCTGTTAATAACCACGTCTTGTGCCACATTGAAAAATTGCACTATTTAAAAGGGCATGTGCTTACAGAAATTATGAAATATATTTATAAACTTGCCAGTCCGCGATTGCTTACTCCTTAGCTTTCACTAGGAATTAAGGACTCTAAGGTTAACAGTTCTAATGTATGTAACTAAAGCTACTAGAAGTAAAAAGGGAAACATCTCCGTATGCAAGGAAAGTAGGATGTGTGTTTCAGCAAAAGGTATGAGGAATGGAAATGCATTTTGTTGAGGGAAAAGTAAGCAATTTTGTCCTAAAGAGAGGTTGGCTATTTCAAAATGGGAAAGAGGAAAACATAGGACAAAATCTGAATGAAAAAAGAAAGTTGTTGAAGGTTTATGGAAAGGCATCTTGAGAAAGGAATTTTATGTGCAGTCAGGACTGGCTAAGGTTAGAATAAACAAACTTTAATATCAAAAGTTACCTAATGCAAAATTAAAATTTTACTTTCTTTTCTGTTAAAAGGACAAGATTTTCTTGAGTTATTGGTCTGCTTTTGATAACAGATTGTGAAAGCTTCTTTACCTTTTAAGTAATATGCCTAGAAAACAGAAATTTTGTTTTTTATCAAAATAATTTCTTGTGTTGTTTTATCAGGTCTTTACTTAGGGAAATTGAGTCTTCTTAGTCTTAGAGGAGTTGAGTATTACATACAACTATGTAAGCTGTTGCATTGCCTTTGAAATCTTTTATTGTTACTTTGGTCAAATAGATACTTAAATATTATTTTATAATGATCTCTGATCCTATTTGGTCAAGTGTCCAAACCTTTTGATATTTTTGATGATCTTCCCCAAAATTCAAATTCTAATGAAGTCTTTTTGATCTGAATGTAACTTTGGAATTTCCCAGGGGTCATCTGGAACATCTCAAAAGATTTGTTCCTTCTCCTTATGAGAATAGAGATATTACATTAATTAGGCTTATTTGGTATGTTAAATTACATGGGAAGCATTATCACATAAGTGATAATAAATCTTCTTAGATTATATTATATGAGTGAATATTATTGATATGAGTGTTCCAAAACTATATGAAATTCCTAAAATTCTGATACGTCCTAGTACAATATTATCACTTGCAAATCTAGTTACCATCTAAAAAATATATGTCACAAAAGTAACCATATTTCCTTGTCAATTGCATTATAATAAACCCTCATCTGATCCTGACCATTGCCATTTTTTTGTCTTTTGTCATTTACAGATAGTTATTGCTTTATTCTGATGCTTTTACAAATATGTTTCATCTCCAACAAGATTTATGGAAAAGCCTTTGACAAGTGCTCTGGAATGCAGGTTTTTGATAACTTTAAGATCATTAACACTGAACTAAGACTGTCTAAAGCTTTAAGGGAAAACTGATTGCTTTAATGTTTTCTTTTCCAGATGTAAAAGATGTCTTTTTCTCCTCTTCTTTAATCTGTCTGTAACTTACAACAATTTGGTAAAGTGTATCTTTGCAGCAAAGGTTGAAACATTTATCTTTTTCTCCTTACCCAATTCCTCCAGAATTTGGAAATTCTTAAATATTGTATTCATGACAATATATGTATTTACATAAATTCAATGAGAATCTGTTCTCCTTATAAAAAGAAATAGTTGGAAATATCGGCTACATTACCAAAGCTTTGACTAGAGTTGTCATACTTGAGTGAGATAGACTCAGATATGACCAGACAGCTTTGAGGGACTGCTTGGACCTTGCTTACAAGGTTCCAGCGAAGCAATCTTTAAAAAAGCTTATATCATCAATCACTATTCTTGCTATATTTATATAAATAATCAGGTCAAGTACAATACAAACAAATTGTTAGAAACATATCCAGAGATTTTTGGTGGGTAGATTCCTAAAGACTCAATGCTGAAACAGTGAGTTACATAGTATTTCTTACTTGAAAGGGAAAAGCAGACTGTTAGGAGCTTTCCTTCAAGCTGAAATTTAAAAGAAATTCCCCACTTGGGACTTACAGGGGCCACTGAGAGCACATATCTAGCAAAGCATAACTGTAACATTTTTACAGCAATGCAACTATGAGTTTTGTGGGGTTTTTTCTTGAAATAATCTTTCATACAGGTCAAAAGCCTGGTATAAAAATGCGTCTCCTGAAGATATTGCTGTGGGGACCTGTGTTAAAGTGATTCGTGTGCGTATCTAGACTCCCGAGGCTCTGATAATTCACGTTGTGGAAGGCATAGAATTCTTAGGCGAGTGGATAGATGATATATCCTTCAAACAATCCTCTATAAGTGTGTTTTCTCTTGCTTAGGCTTTTGACAGGAGTTAGATGAGAGGTAGCTGGGATCCCAGAGAGCTAGTATTCTGCAATAAATGTTAGGAAGACTTTCAGGTAATGGAAATTTAGCAACCAGCCTGAGTAAATCTGAGTAGAGGAAAAAATGAAAGAGGAACACATTTACAATGAGAGTCACGGAGTTTCTCTTCTGTGATTGATCAATACTTGGGCTCCCAGGAATTTTACTCTGGCTTTATTTTTTGGTCTAAATAGCCATCAGCTGGAAACTTTGTCATTAATCTGGCTCCCACATGGCCTTTCAGAATGACTGAACTCACATGCCAGAGACTAGCAAACGGCTAATCTACTTTTAAATCTTGGGCTTTAAGCCTAAGCTACAAGCATGGCTGTTTGTATCAAACTTAGGGGACCATTCATTGTCGGCACATGGCTTGCTTCACTCCTGGGCTGCATCATTAACAGTATCAGAACTGAGAAACTATTGAGAGATAGAAAGACTTGCCGTCTCAGGCATCAGAGCAAGAAATATGAAGAGAATACAATATTGGAGGGAAAAGTGTTAAACTCATTCTCCAAGCCTGTGACTCTGTGTTTCTGAGGTTCCTTGATAGGTCATGTGCTAGGGAAGATTTTTGAAGCGGTCAGGTGAGAAGCAGCAGGTCTTGAATTTAGGGGACAGAAGAGACAAAGTGTTAGCCATGAGAGGCTCTGGGGGAAATTGCTCTGACTCCATTACTAATGGATCGATGGGATGAACAAAAGGGGAAGGACAATAAGGCCTCATGTAAAGGGCACGAGCTCTGGGGATTGAAGAGTGAGGGAGAGAGTCCCTGCCCTCAACACACTCAAAGTCCCGAGCAGGGTGTTCCAATAGAAGTATAATGTTAAGCCTCATATGTAATTTTAATTTTGGAGTGTTGACATTAAAAATATTAAAAGAAATGGGTAAAATTTATTTTAGTAACATATTCTATTTAACCTAACATCTCAATAACCATTTACACTTGTAATCAACATAAAAATTATTAATGAGCTATTTGACATTAAAAAATACTAAGTTCTTGAAATTCAGCATATAACTTACATTTACGGCACATAATTCAGACTAGCTGCAAGGCCAAACAAAGCTCGAGAGCCACGTGTGGTCAGTGGCTACTGCACTGGCTAGCTCAGCTCTGGAGGGAGAGAAAGACATGTCAACAGAGGAATCCACAACCATGTGAGAGCTGAAGCTGAGGCGGGAACACAGGACTGCAAGACCCAGGTGAGAGCGTTGACTCGCTGCGGGTGGGTCTGAAGATGACTGGTCTGAAACGGCAAAGATCAACCCCTGTGAACGTGAGTAGTGCTCTCCAGGCAAGGGAGTTTGCAGACTGCTTCATGATGGCTCCATTCATTAAACCATTCTTTACTCACTCCCTTGGGCGAATGTTTCCCAGTTCCTGAATACTGGGACAGATCCTGTGATGCAGGGAGTGGCACGTCTCCATCGCAGCTCAGCCTCTCGCTGTGCGCAGCCCTGCTGCTCCCCTCAGGTGTTCCAGAGCCCTCCCACAGCCCCCTGTTGTAGCCCTGCTCCACTTCAGAGGCTGCTTCTTAGAAGTGTGCAAAATAGCACACATCATCTCATTCAATCCCCCAATAGCCCTAGGAAGTACTCTATGAATTTTACAAATGTGGGAACTGAAGCTGGGAAAAGATATGGTGCCCAAGATCACACACTAGTACGTGGATGAGGAGGACTTGACAGTGGAGCGCTTGGGTCGTCAGCTGCTGCTCTGGAGATGTAGCTCAGTCCATCTTTTTAGCAGGTTGGAAAGCTATCAAATCACTGATTTGAGACATCTTTCTAAATATGCTTTCCTCACAACATCTCCTTGCTCAGCAGTGAGCTCCTATTTTCTGCTAAACTGCCCAGATTTTACCACACGCCATGATTTACACCTGTGCTGATTCCCTGGGTCACCTGCTAATGCCCATGCCCTCTGTCCATTCTCATCAGGGGCTTCTGCCTGGGGGCCCTCCCTTCTTTGCATGCCTGTGTCCTGCCTGCTCTGCGGTTGTCTAGACAACGTCAAAGCCAAACGAGAGTGTGCCATTAGGAAGTAGAAAATCCAAGTATATTATTTTAACAACAAGAATACCATGTCCTAGTTATAGCATAAGAGGGCGCCGCTGGATAAGAAAAGGATATTTTGGTTTACTTGGAGCTCTTTCAGCCGGTCCCAGTGCCACAAACTGGAGAGTGACTTATCACGATGGTGTCTGATTTTGTTGGTTACTGATGTCCTTTCCACGCATCATTTTGTAACTCAAAGTTAGCAATTTAGACATCTATAAGTTATTCGTTGAGAATTATTTTGTTCTCTGAACTTTCTGAATCAATACAAACTCACAGTTTAAATCTTCAACAATAAAGAATTGTATAGGTGTTTCAGGGCAATTTGTTTAACATTTCATATACATGAAAGGATTTTTTATATATTATTTGAGTTGTCTACCTAAAAATGTATCTAATTAAATGAAAATCCTGTTTCTTTCACTTGGTATTTTACAGGACTATTAAAAAGTGACCAATTGTGGGAAAGCTGTTTTTATGTGATGTTGGTCCCAGGGATCTACTCCTGCAGACAGTGGGGCCTTGGTTTCTTCGCAGGCCTTGAGGGACCTACAACCAAGGAAGGGCTTTCTCTTCCAGGGCTGGATTTTACTCAGATGGGGAGGGGAGTGCTAAGAACAGCCCAGGGAAACAAGGCAGAGATCAGAACTAGTTTTCTGGGTCATGGAGCCAGAGGTTCCCAGAAAACAAGAGCATCACGAGGAATAAGATCCTCCGGACCTATTAGACCATCCATGAGGGGAGTGGAGCGTGGGCTGTGCAAGCACAGCTGGGCATTCCTCCGCCTGCCAGCCCCAGGAGGGATCACCGCTGCAAGGCTGACCCCCGAACCCCGGCAGAATCATCTCCTGGATGATGGGTGTTCGGGTTCCCTCTCATCCCTGCCCTGGCATCTTGTGCTTTGTTCTGCTTCCCCTCATCTTCTTGTCTGTCTTCTCCTCAGATTTGCTCTTTCTGCCTGAGAGAAGGTCATGCCCTTCTATGTCCACCTCCTTGTGCAGGTGACCGGTACAGGTGACGGGTGGGAGTGGGCTTAGCCAGCGGTCCTAGGACACATGGTCACTAGAGCTGAGAGGGTGATTTACTAGCCACACGGGCCGCATGCCTGGTGGGCATTCAGGGGTCGGTGTTGGCCTGACAAGTATCCACATGGCTTGTCAGGACCCCACCCAGGAGGAGTAGGGCTGAGAGAGTTTCACATCTGCCTCACAGGCTCATGTCTGTATACCAGCGCTCATCTATTTTGTACGTGTGTGTTTATACGGATATACACACACTTACGTATTCTTAATATATGTCTAAATATATTTTAAGATATATATTTAAAAATATTTAAGAATACGTATGTGTGTTTGTGTATATATAGTGTGTGTATGTATATTTGGCGTGTGTGTGTACATATGTGTTGTATATGTATATATGGTGTGTATATTTGTGTTTGTGTATATATGATGTGTGTACGTGTGTATGTGTATATATGGTATGTGTGTGTAAATGTGCTCATATATATAGTGTGTGTATATGTGTGTGTATATGTATATATGGTGTGTGTATATGTGTGTATATTCAAATGTAGTGTATGTATATATGTGTGTATGTGTACATATCTCACATATCTATGTAAAAATTAGCTCCCTGGTCAGAACCCGCATTGGCCTTCATTATCCACCAGACAGAGCCCATGCACCACTTTCATCTGGAAGCCCAAGCAGGTCACCTGATTCCTCTGTACTTCACTGTCCTGATATGCAGTACAGAACTGTGGAGTAGTATTGCACAATAGTGCCTGCCTGCTCCACTGGACTTTTGTGAGGATTAAAGGAGTGGATGCATGCAGTCTACCAGTGTCTGTGACATGGTAAATCTCAACAAATGTTGGCTGCTATTGTTATTATCAACTCCTTAGCCTGGCACTCAGACTCTCTCTTCCCTTGTCTCCTTATAAACCTGCCACACCCCCTGGTTCCAAATGTGCCTCACCATCTCTGTGCCTCGCTTCCCTCTGCCCTGAGACACCCTCCCCACCTTGTCTGCCTCTTGGGTTCCTGGATGGGTGTCTTTCAAGGCCCGTTCCACACCACGTCCTGCCCAAGGACTTCCCTGATTTTCCTGGTCAGAACGGCTTCCTCTGCTCCTCACTCTCCTAGTTCTCGGGGACACTCCTGAGACCGTTCCCCATGGTGGCCTGCACTGTGATATTTGAGCAGATTTCCTATTGTCCCTAAGAAAGTGTGCATTTCCTCAGGATAGAGACTGAGTCTATAGACACACCTCGTAGGTGCTCTCCGAACATGTGACAAGCGGGTCAATAAGCATAGGGAGGAAGTTCTGGGGCCCTACTTGGAGGAACTTTCTCCAAGTCTGAAGATGCTTCTCACACTGCTTGTGTTTTAAAATCTTCCTAGTTCTAGATGGGTCTGGGTTGGCAGCTGTCAGAGAATCATGGCCATTCAGAGCAGGCAGGCCTGCTGCCCCGGCTCAGCTCCTGCTCTGGCTATTCTTCCTGCTTCCGTGACATCCTTTCCCCAACCCCTCAGACACACAAAGACCCCAGGCCTTCTTGTCTTCTTTCACTGACTTGTTTGGTAAAGATTAAACATAGATCTATATGAACATATAATGGGTGAAACAAAGTCATTTTTGTTGTGCTTTTTAATTTCAGCTTATTCCAAATTACAGTCACTGTGAATCTCATCTATTATTTACACACATACATATATACATGTATAATATGCATATATATATATTTAATTTCCCTTTACTTTAGAATGTTCCTGGATAAACTATTCCTGGATATACCATTGCCTAAAGTATAAAAATGCATAAAATGATTCAACGTTTCCAAGATTCTCAAAAAGTAGAAAGGAAAATGTATTTCCCTCCTTTCCAAGGTCTGTCATTATACCTAGGCAACACCTGGATCGTCTTAGTTCTCATAGACACCTCTGGAAATAAGCAAAGCAGCTTATTTCTGAGATGGTGCAGATACTTGTGGGGTCCAAAAGGGTTTATATTCTGAAAACTGCTTCTGTACAAAAGGTATATTCATATTTGAGACTTTAGGTAAAGATTTTTGTGAGTTTTCTGTCTCCTGACACTTTCATGCCTTTAGCAATCTTTGGTATAGCTGGTTGTAGAATTAGCAACCTTAGAATAAAACAGACAAAAACTCCACCAGAGTTTTCTGCTATTTCCTATTTCTCTCCTCTCTTGATGCATCCAGTTTCTATTGTGCTTGCTGGCTCTTACCTAGTTTAAGTTAACCAACGAGGAGGATATTAGTTTAAGACATGATATTCATTTTGGGGATACAGTTGTCTCTTTGTCATTGGCATCCTCAATATCATCACCGTGAAAAAGCTTTTATTGTCTATATTTATATATTCTGTGTGTTGAATAGTTTTTGATAAACAACGTTGCCCTAAAAGGACAACTTAAAGAAAATTAAAATATGGAATCAAAGACTCTTAGAAATTACCTCCCCAACGTTTTTCCAACATATGAATCCCTTCTCCAGTGTTGGAACAGGTGGACGTCCACTTCCCATAGGAACACATCACAGAAATTAAATGATTCTCTTACGAGGCAGCCCATTCCCCACTGGGTCCACTCTACTTAATAAAAGAGGTCTTCTTAATATCGTCAAAGTTTTCCTACTTGTAACTTCTATCTAGGGGTTTTAGCTCTGTCATTCTGGGTTACTTAGGATAAAGATAGTTTTTCTTCCACTGGACAGATCTTCAAGTATTTGAAGGCAGCAATTATGCACACTCTCAGCCTTTTTTTCTGGGCAAACATCTGCAGTTCTTTTAACCTTACCTCACATGGTATGATTCTGGTCCTCTCCACCCTTGTTACTTCCTCCAGAAACACATACATGGTGTCCACATGGGTAGTGTCCAGGGAGCAAACACAGTATTGATGCAGCCTATTAGTCATGGAAATATCTTCAATATTAGTGCCAAATAACTACTATAGCTGATATACCACATAAGATGCAGAGTATCTTATTTCTCATGGAAGATATCTACCACCCAAACCAGGATACTCTAAGAAACCTTAGTCCCACAGTTTGATTGGAAAAGAGAATTTGCAAATAAATGCATGTTGGTAAGTAGCACCCACAGAAAGCTTGTTTTGGCGGATAGGAATTATTTCTCCCAACTCGGCCTAATTTCACTGTACGGCCCGGGAGGACATCTTCCTGGCTGCATGATGAAGATGTTCTTCTGTTTGTCCTCTCCCCTTTCTCCCAGTTCAGTCCTTCATCTCTCTGAGTAGAGTCTGGGGTTGTGGTGGGGAGAGTGTGCTGTGATAGCCAGTAAGCCAGTGACACAGGGAGCTCTCCCCCGACGTGGGTTCTTGAGTCTGTTTCAGGAATATTCCTCTCCGGTTCCTTTTCAATTCATAGGAGAAGCAAGGGATTGTCACGGGTTACCTGTAGCACGTAAGTCATGGCACCTTTCACAAGCCGAGGCGAGAGCTATGTTTGATGACCTTACTCCTCCCTCCCCTAGGGCTCCCTAGCTGCCCTGCTCCATCATGGGTCAAGGCCCACCGCAGCCCTGCAAGGGCCAGAAAATGTCGTGGGAGCCTGAGTTTCCCCACAACCTTTCCTAATTCTGCGTGTGTCTCTTCCAGGCTCTGATTTCTGATAGGAGCCAGAATGTAGAGTAGACTAGTCGAATAAATGGGTTCTTGCTAATATGTTCGCTGGTTAATTTGCTATTTCTCCCATCATACTAAGACTCAGTTAGATGCTCCTTCTAACTGGGGTCCAGGGTAAGTACAAATCCTCTAGATGGCTAGACGGTGTGATGCTGTGGGCGTGTGGGCCCTTTTGAACCCTTCAAATTGTATGATGTGGGTGAGTGCCTGGTCTGTCTTTATGCATGTTAATCAAGCCTTGTCCATTTATAAACTGCCTTCATTTGCTGCTTTGAACTACGAATTCTGAATTAAGACTTATGTTTTTCTGAACCCTGGTTTGGAGATTTCTTTTCTGGTACTTTTCCTCACAAATATTAGCCATCACCAGGGGCAAGAGATAGGAGTGAGCCACTGGGGTTTCTTTGAGTAATTGGGTGATGGAGCCATTCTCCAAGTTTTAAAAAAATATATTATTTTATAATCCAGGCAACCATTTATTAACTTCATAACACTAAATTCCTTAGCAAAGCATTAAAGCCTTGGTTCTTGGAGACCATAAAATGAACTAGGTCCTACATACATGCAGGTGTGCCATGGCCCTGGCTTGCCCCATCATGGGCCCGTCTGGTGAGTTTGAGTTGATAACTCACACTTTTAGGTGGTCTTAGGGAAAACTAAGTTGTTCATTAGGCTTTTTAGCTCTACTGGGTGAATTTTGTTTGTTTTTGGTTAGTCTCTTTAATGTATCCACATTTCTACCTTTCCCATCTATAACCTCTGCGGAAGGGTTTTCTACTGTGCTTTAAACTGGTGCCAAGTTCACTGAGTAACAGGAACAGTCCGTCTATATGTCTTGCCTCATCTGAGTCTGACAGAGTCACGCTGATTCATGCACCTGCATCAATGGCGTGTGTGGCTGGACCACAGGGTGGGGGTGGAAGAGATGTTGGGTGGGCGGGGTCATGGGGTCATGGGAAGTGGTGAGAACTGACCCCGTCCAGTCATGACAAGGAAAGGGACACAGTCAGGTGCCCTGCATGCTGCCTTCTACAACACTCTAAGGAGCAAGGACACAGGCTCTGAAGCCACACAGACTGGAGTCCAGCCCTGACACTGCATATCAGATTCCATAACCTCTCTAAGTGGGGCCCAGAAATGCAAATGCTTTAAAGGTCAGGCAGGTGGTGCAAATAGAGCAGAGGGCCAGGCGAGGGGTGGCCAGCCAGAGTGGATGTGCAGAGAGAACTGTGGGCCACATCGTCTCTTGTCATGTGGTGATGCAGACTCGTTGTTGCCATACTATCAAATTTTTAAAGAAAATTTGGAAATCTAGATTTTTGTGTAAATTCTCTTCTTTTTGAAAACCTTACCCCAAATATTTTATAAACATGCTCATTTAACATGGGCTGCCAATTTTCCCCCATCAGCGTTTAAGCCTCAATTTCTTCAGACATAAAATGGGAGTAATAATAATAATATCTGAGCCTCATAGGGCTGTATGTGGATTACATAGGTGATGTTTGGCAACGACAGCAGGGTTTTCTCCCACATGGTAAGCAGTTACTATGTGAGTTATTAATATTATTGTGGTTGCTATTATTTGAGTTAATCAAGGTCAGAAGGAACCAAGCAAGGTGAATGATTCATTCAGAACAAATCAAGTCCTTCCCTAGTTTGGAATCCAAATATCATTCTAGGGGTGGGAGGGCTCTGTCTTTGATTCCAAACACATTCATTCATTTAACACCTGTGTTGAAGACCCACTAGGTGTTAATACTAAGGATGCAGTAGTGGACAAGGTGAGGTCGTTTTCAAGAGTCTGACTCTAACATGTACTAGTCACTACGTAAACCGTGGAGGGAACCAGCTGTGTCTGTAGGGGCTATATTTTCATCATGGCCTCTCAGTACGAGTCCTTTCGACCCGCTTAATAATACAGCAGGGTGTCTATCTGTATTGTTCAGGCAAATAACACACAAGTGACCCATTTATAACTATAAAACACGTCTCCCAGATTATAAAACAGAAATTTAACAGCTCTTAATAACTGTACCAAGTATCCAGATCCCCTCCCATCAGCTGCCCCCACCGCCTGCTGGGCGATTACCCCATTTTTCCCATCATGGTTGTGTGATTACCGTTAATTCATAGGCCAGTGACATTGTAGCATGACTCTGAAATGAGAGCTAATCGGTTCTTTGAGAACCGAGGAGAGCTGTGTGCATTAATTATCAAGGTTGCTGACTGTCTGCTACTAACCACCTTCTGTGCTGAGTGTTTTCCTGAAAATCCAGTAACATGAATGTTTGAGTAGAAACTATGATGATTATTAGTTCTAATAAGCACTGAAATGAGGTAAATACATAGAATTGTTGGCTTACTCTAGACTGATTAGGAGGACATGATCTGGCGGCTAACGTTAAAATGTTACCATGCTCTGATTCAGTGGAGCGTTTGTGTACAATTAATACTAGCAGTGCAGACTTGCACGTGTATCTTCAGAATCTACCTGGATGAGAAGGGGAAGAGGAAAACTGTTTATTTTTGACGGACAAGAATTTCTGTGAAAGGGCTCAGTGATGCTATTGGACACCAAATCTACTGTGAGCCAGGTACTCTGATAAGCACTTAGGACAGCTATTGGACTCCAACCCACCAAGTAATTGACTCAAAAAATTTTTGTTGAGCTAATGCTGTGATGGTAATTATATTGTGTTTTATAAGTATAGCAAATCAACATGTTGTACACCTTAAATGTACACAATGTTATACGTCGATTATACCTTAATTAAAAAAAAAAGCTCAAAAAAATCAAAAACCTTTGTTACCTTTGTTGAGTGAAAGAAGAAAGGTGTGGACTGTGCCCTCCACTTCCTTTCCCTGGCCCAGGGGATCCCCTCAGCCACGCAGTGGAAGCATGATTAGGGAAGGTTACAAAATTCCAATGTCCAGAGCACATCCCAGACCAATGAAGTGAGGATCTTCGGGGTTTGGACAGTTATGACTAATTTTCCATTCTCTCAAGGTGTGCGCTGAGGTTTAAGGACCGCTATCTTATGCTCCTGGGGAGTTAAGTCTGTTGACTTGCTTTGCCAGGGACTTGGAATCTGGGTTGATTTTGTTGGTTTGAGTGGGAAGTGGTTGGTGAGCTGGGGAAACTGCACTTGGTGGGGGGAGGAGAAGAGAAAACAGCTCAGCTTTATCTGCTTACAACGCAAATGGTGTACAATCAAATTCCTTCCTGTCAGCCCTGAATGGCACAGAAATCGGAGAAGCTGCTCTTCTACGGCCACTTTTCTGCACAACTGGTTATTTTCACCAGAACATTGACATGTTGTTTCTATAAGCCATTCTCCAGGACTAGGAAATGACTTGGCTATGCAGAACTTGTCTTGATATTGGGCATCCTACTCCGGCTGGTCCTCCCCAGGGTGTTCCCCATGTCTGTGAAAGGCGCCACTATCAAATAGATTACATAGTCCATACTCCTGACCCTCAACCTTGACACTTAACATCTCCCTCATCCCCACATCCAGTGACCAAGTCCTCCATCCTGGCAGCCATCGCCTTATTCCAACACCCCAAACAACAGCCTCTCACCTGGTCATGGCTGGAGAATGTCCTTTAGAAAGTGCAAATCACGTACCCAGCACCTCCTTGGGTTTTAGGGCTTTTAGAATAAAGTATTCCCACAGATCTGCTCCACTTGGGCCCCACCTACCCCAGCTGCTCTCTCTCATGCACTCACCCCCTTGCCCTCAGCATTCAAGCCTTCCTCGTATTCTTCCTTTTCCTCCAACATGCCATGCTCTTTCCCACCTCGGGGCTCTTCCTGTGAGTCCTCCTTTCCCCCATTCACGTGACAGATACAGTAACACTCTCCAAATAGCCCATGGGATTACTTTGTTTCCCAGGCCCTGGCAGTCAGGTTGTGGCTGTGCTACTAGTTCTGGTCCCTGTGTTGGAAGGGATGTGGTCAGTGTTACTTGGGCCCAAAGTTGAGAATTCTCCACACACTCCCTTCTCTTGGCACTGTGACTAAGGAGCCCTCTGCCAAGATGGCAGGGCTATAGAACAGGAGCACCCTGGATTGGATCAAGAGCATGTTTCCCGGAGAATCACCTGGACTTTTAATGAGTGAGAAATAAATTCTATTCAAGTTTATTTTTTCTCACTCCAAGTATGATGTGTTATGTTTCTGGCTGGTGGGCAACCTTCCATATGTTGGTCAAGGACTCAGGCTCCTTCCCTTAGAGGTCCACCCTCCTGTGGCCCCTCAGAGTTCCCTCCATTAGCAAATGGGGAAGAGGAGGAGGACTGCAGGAGAGTGAGCTTTGTGGGCCGAGCACACACCACTTCCCTCCTCATTCCATTGACAGAGCTTTTCCCTCAGCCACAGAG
Source organism: Diceros bicornis minor (assembly GCF_020826845.1). Lineage (NCBI taxonomy): Eukaryota > Metazoa > Chordata > Mammalia > Perissodactyla > Rhinocerotidae > Diceros > Diceros bicornis. The sequence goes on along the minus strand of NC_080755.1, from coordinate 9,375,533 downwards.
GTCTAGCTGTGCATCTCAGAGCCTGGCATGCATTCTACTGCCGTGTGACAGCTCCCCAACCCTCCACACCCATGAGCAATGCCCACACACTTAGACTCCTCCAGGTGCCAGCTACAAAAATGTGGATGTGAGGCCTGCACATCCCCAGATCAGAATTATTAAAAGTTTCAACCATATTTTACATATTCCCAGACTGGCATTTCCTTTTCAGAAGGACTTACTGCTAATTATGGTTAGGATCTGGCAATAATTTGATTTGAACAGTTGAATTTCTCCAAAGGAGATCTCAAATTTAAGACTACATTTTCTTATGTTGAACCAATTGCATCCTAGGGCAGAATCATACAACTCTTGGGGCTTCTCTTGCTTTGAAGATTTCCAACGCCAATGACTTGTCTTTGCCCTCACTATCCCTTATTTACGGCCTTTTGAACCAAGAGTTGCTGTTATTGGTTTCATATAATCATTTAAAGTGCTATAATCTTAGATGCTGAATTCCCTTTGTATTATATATTTAACAATTAATTTTAATAAGTTGATAGATTCTATTTCCCCTGAACTTCAGGTTCTGGGCGATTTCAGCCAGCATTGCCATACTTTGTAAGAAACCAAATGTTTGTGGAATTACAGAAGGGAGTATGTATACTGTGACTGCTTTTGGGGCCCTTATTCAGGTAAAACTCGTAGTTATGAGATAGACTGACTTTTCAAAAGTTTCAAAAGTGCAGCCTTCCAGGTAAACAAGAAAGTCCCGTGAACGTGTTTAAGGATCAATGGACGTGCACGTGAAGCATTTCTCAAAGCGCATTCCAAAAGTTTGTGCGTGCTGGTTTCAAAAGACTGAATCAGTTGGGAGTTGCATTTGGCTGCTGGTAATAGAAACCCAAGAGCACAGAGGCCTAAACCAAATTAGGGATTTATTTCTTCTCATGTAGCATCAATCTGAAGGTGGTTGGTGTATGCTGATATGAAGCTTCACAGTGTCATTAGAGACCCAAGTTTTTTATAGCTTTCCCTTCTGTTGACCTTTGTCCTCGTGTTCTCAAGATGGCCACTGAAGCACCAGCCACCATATTTCCCCTTCAGCAAGGAAGCAAGGGAAGGCCAAAGGGCAAAAATGATATTAATCATCTGAGTCAGTCTCGTGAGTCACTTCCCTTTACATCTCCTTGACCAGAGTTGTGTCAAATTTCCATCCCTGGCTGCAAAGGAGGCTGATAATGTAAGTATTAACTGGTTGCATGGCACCTCCTTCAAATATTGGGTCCCTGTTGGTATAGAATGAGGGGAGAAGGGGTTTTGGGCAGGCGAATAATGATATCTGCCACCAAGACTTCTCAGAATCTTGGATATGCTAACGTCCGTTGTTTATCCACACAGAGGGCTCAGTATGCAACGTGTCTCCAGTTGATTTAACTCTGCTGTCCTTCCTAGGGGCCATCTCACAGGATGAGTGTTCTCTGGGTGTTCTCTGGAACACAATTTAGGAAATTCTACTGCAGTCACAGCTTCTTATTATAGAGGCACATGTAAACCTCTGTTTCCACACCAGGCATACATAGACTATTCACAATTCAACCAAAATTTGAATTTTAGAGGAGAAGAACTAAAGCAATAAAAGTTGAAAGGTAACCTGGTAAGCTAGTTTCTGCACCAGACTCACATTTTTGGAGTTGGATGATTACTCTGATACTCAGCTCACACTAACCTTTATCATCCCAGATGTTAAACTCTTCATCCCTGGCTGTGCTGAATAAGTGTTGATTCAGGGCTGGCCTTCTTCCAAGGCCAACCCCAAGGAGGGGTCCAACCTGACCTCTCCCAGTCACAGATGCGGCCTATTCAGGTGAGACCTTGGGGATGGTGCAGCTGAAATCTGCAGGGATCCTAGCTTATTTAATGACCCAGGTGAACTCAGCATCCTCCCATGACCTCATTCCTAAAGGGCTTAACCCAGCCCAGTAGTTACTCTTTACTCACACTTCATAAACAAAATGGGCTCATTTTTACTACATTTGTTGATGCAGTGGAAGAATGCTTTTGTTATTGTGAAATGTCACTTTAGAATTGTCAAATCCCAGCTGCTGTAAACAATGGTAGTCCTCCACGATCATTGACATTTGAAAGCTATACCCTCAGATTTCATCAGCTCCATGTCTGGGTGAGTGGGAAACTCTTCATCACGCTACAGTCCATGCACTGGATGGTTTTGTTACTGAGCAATGGGCTCACTCTACTCACCATGATCTGAACCAATTAATCACAATGAGTTAGGGATCAAGAAAGGAAGTTTTAATTCAATTAGCTGGAATAATTGGGAAGACAGCAGACTAATGTCTCAAAAAACCATCTTCAAGGATTACAGAATCTTGAGGCAGTTATATAGGGAAAATGGGCAGTGAGGAGGGGGTCCAGGGATGTTGGTCTCCAAACATGATAGGTTCCAGGTGTTACACTGTTCCATTCAACTGTCAGCTGTGATGGATAACTTGTAGGTGCGTTTCTTGCCTGTGGTCAGCCTGTTCCTGGAGAGAAACTCATAGAACAAAATTTTTAATTTATCAAGCTATTGGGGAGTACATACATAAGCGGAGGCCATAAATCAGGAGAGCATGTGAATTTTTTAGAGTACGTGCAGAGAAGCGAGTAGTCACACAGAGGAGGGGCTGGGGCCATTTAGTGTAACAAGATGGGCTCACTTATGCTCACTTACAGTCTCACCATGAGACGAGAGATTAGGGAGATCATCCAGTTACTGAGACAACTGGCATCTCCAGGTTGGCAAATTCCGTGGTTGTGTGGCCACGAGGCAGCAGCACTGGTCAGAGGTAATGGGGATGGCTGAAATGTTTAAAATGGGAATTTTATGTGAATGAAACACATTACATAGCAGTTTCAATTCAGCACAGTGGCAATTATTATAATCCTGCATAAAAGTGTTTGGCACTACATTTGTTGGAAATTACATATATCTCAAAGGCTGTCTAGGTTCAAAATGCTAACAGGGAAAAAAGTCACTTCTAAGGAGTTTGTTTTTACTAAATCCTCTGAAATCTATCACATTTTAGGTAATGTGTTTATCTGAAAACTCTCTTCTAACACCTGTAATTGGGATTTTGTCTGAACAGGCAAATAATAAATAATATAATTAAAAGAGTTCAGTAGATTGGAAATGGAATTTAATTTATTTATTAGTTTTGGCCTGTTAGGGTAGGAATACCATTTCTGTTTGCATATAAAGGAGCATTAACTGCTAAAACTGGAATCTAAAATTGCATTTTCCTGTATTTAACAAGCTGAATTAGTTCTTAATGTCAACAGAAATGGATGTTTCTCTCAAGCAGAACTATTTTGAGAGAGGTCCTTGGTACAACAAGCAGAGTTACCATCAGCAGAATATGTCCTCAGAGTGTTTAAAACAAAAGTTTGTTTCTGAGGTCACAGTCGGTGCAAAACAATGGAAAGTCCTGTTGAAAATTGCATTAGGTTTCTGTGGCTGCTGTAATAAATTACCACAAACTTGGTGGCTTGAAATAACAGTTTTAACAGTTCTGGAGACCAGACATCCAAAATCAATATTACTGGGTGGAAATCAAGGTTTTGGCAGGGCATGCTTTCTCTGGAGGCTCTAGAGGAGAATCCATCCCTTGCTTCTTCCAGCTTCTGGTGGCTGCTGGCGTTCCTTGGCTTGTGGCCGCATCACTCCAATCCCTGCCTCTATCTTCACGTGGTGTTCTCTTCTATCTGTATCAAGTCTCCCTCTGCCTCTTTATTACAAGGACACTTGTGATTGCATTGAGAGCCCACAGGGGTAATCAAGGATAATCTCCCCATTTCAACATCCTTAATTTAATCACATCTACAAAGGTTTTTTTTGCCATTTAAGGTTCTAGGGATCAGGGTGTGGATATCTTTGTGGGGGATGTTTTTAGCCTTTTACAAAAATCAAAGCTGACTGTTGGGTAAATTTTAACTAAAGCAAATGGGAAGGTGAAATCCAAAGTTGTAGGTGCTCTGAAGCCTTGATGCAGGAAGTCCTATGGAATTTCCAACTCAGGTTACAGCAGACCCTCAGATGACCCACTGATACCCGGAATGGGGGTCTTGCCCATGTTGGGAGTGAATTCAACCTTAGAAAGACTGGTTCTGCTGCGAGGTCTGTAGTGAGTTTCATTGTGGTGTCTTAGGGAGTTCTGATACACTGCTTCTTGCAGCCCAGAGAGTCAAACCCTGGGTGAAATTTCGCGGGGTGGTTTTATGTTGGATCAGGTATCTTTTTTCTTTTCTTATGCAGGGATTGCTTATAACTTTTGGTAATCTAAGAGTTCCTGAAGCCATTCCATGATTCATAAGTATGGATTTGGGCACTACACTATGTTATGGTGACCTGAAGGCTATTGAAACCAAGTCATTTGTCTAAAGATGAACATTAATATTGAATGAGAAAAAATAAAATAATTTTTTTTTTTTCGGTGAGGAAGATCAGCCTTGAGCTAACATCCGTGTCAATCCTCCTCTTTTTGCTGAGGAAGACTGGCCGTGAGCCAACATTCGTGCCCATCTTCCTCCACTTTATGTGGGACACCACCACAGCATGGCCTGACAAGCAGTGCATCGGTGCGCACCTGGGATCCGAACCCGGGCCGCCAGCAGTGGAGCACACGCACTTAACTGCTACGCCATGGGGCTGGCCCAAAATAAAATAATTTTTAAGGGATTTAGAAAACATAAATTATAAAATTCATACAATCCGTAATTCAGAATGGAAAAAGAGAAACTCTATCTCACTGATAAAAAAATGCTAATTCACTTTCAGTACAATGAATACTTTTAGTTATGGAAGATAGTTTGAGTTCTTTAAACTATTATTACTTTCTTTTATGATAGCTATGTAATCATTAAATGTGGTTAAAACTATTATTTTTTCTCCATTTACTTAATTTGTTCTTTTTTTATTTTCTACACCATATGGTTGAGTTTGTAAACTATTTTGTGGTGGTATGGGTGTGTATTTAATGATACATTTTCTCCGTGTTTGATAAAAGTGTTACTTTACGTCTATATGAAGGATGAAGAGTATAGGGAAGGGATGCTTATGTACACACGAATCATTATATGATGATGCATATGTAAAAAAAAGATGTGCTATTTGGCCTTTTACCTACCTGTCTGAATGTCAAGAAATTGATATTATAGCTGGTTTCCAATCTTCAATTCTATAGCCAGTTATCATTGTCTTTTCTATGCCAGTGGCTTAAGCATATCTTGATGACAGAATTGGCTATTCAGTACATAGCAGAAAAAAAAGATCATCCAATTTATTTGTGAAATTGCTCTCCTTTCAGGAACTATCTGTCTGTGGGGTCTGATGGTGACACCATTCAGGGAACTGCTGTGGTCCTTGTGTGAGAACCATGGAACTTTAGAGTAGAAGACTGCTAAGAGAGTGTGTCTTCCAAATGCCTCATAGATAGTGAGAAAACTGAGGGCTGATTTCCCCAAGTCACACCTAACTAGTGGAAGAACCCATTCAAGAATTCAGATTTCTTAATAACCCAACCAGGGTTCTCTGTCCTCATCATACCTCATGGAGGTGGAATAGCCTTTCTCAATCACCGTATGATGGCACTCTAGTGTAACCAAGATCTATCACAGGACTATTGCCTAATTTAGATAATATGGAAATGGATTTTTATTGCTCCAGTGAGAAAGATATTCTTAAGTAATGTCTATCAGGTAGACTTTGAGCTGAGACTTTTGAGGTTGTGCAGAATGGCACTGAGTGAGGACAACTTGCTGTGAGTAAGTAGCATCGTTTCCACCTGGCACCAAGGAAAGCTGTTGTGTCAGTTGGGACAAGCTGGGCTGAAATATAAATGAGTTTTACTCAACAGTGGCGCAGTGCTGAACAATTTAATAGCATTAAATTGTTGCTGATTTGTGTGGTCTTGTGAGTTGTCTGAGCCTTTTGACTGTGCCATCAAAAACTCTAGTATTTGGGAATGTGATGAGAAGACAAGAACACAGAGAACTGTTGAATGAGATAGTTATAATATCATGACCACTCAGGTACCTCCCAACTCTGATGTCCATGAATCTACGATTCTTAGGGTGATGGTATGGACTATGGGGCAATGTAATTGAAAAAAATTAATTACTATGATCGACTAACTGGCTATCTAATTCTCTCAATATATTGAAAAAGAAAAAGCTTTATATACTGTGTATATAATTTCAGTGGATACTATCATTGATACCTCCTTACACTATTCCAATGAACTAGACTTGGATTATTGTTTCTTTTTTTAATAAGTTGAGGCCAAGAGAGTTTAGTGACCTACAAAACGGTAGAATTTCATAGTAGACTCTAAGCCAGATTGGCCTTCTTAGCCCTTACCCACTGCCACCTTGTACTTGATAAAGTGTCAGGAGAGAATGTTCACTTTGAGTGTGCTGATTTCAGATACCCTTAGGCACAAGATGCATATCGAAATCTATATTCACTTGGCAAGAGAGCTTTGTTCATGTTTTTAATTTATCCCCAAACAAAATTGCATTCTGGGTAGAAGCTTATGCTTTGCTCTTTCTTAAATTGAAAGACTCACAGGTACTGTTTTACTATTTTTTTTTTTTTTTTTTTGAGGAAGATCAGCCCTGAGCTAACATCCATGCTAACCCTCCTGTTTTTGCTGAGGAAGACTGGCTCTGAGCTAACGTCTATTGCCAATCCTCCTCCATTTTTTTTCCCCCCAAAGCACCAGTAGATAGTTGTATGTCATAGTTGCACATCTTTCTAGTTGCTGTACGTGGGACGTGGCCTCGGCATGGCCGGAGAAGCGATGCGTCGGTGCACGCCCGGGATCCGAACCTGGGCCGCCAGCAGCGGAGCGTGAGCACTTAACCGCTAAGCCACAGGGCCGGCCCTGTTTTACTCTCTTTATAGTAACAGTGATGAACCCAAACCCAAGGAAATGTTGTTCAAGGGCTCAACTGCCCTGGCAGGGCTGCTCTTAAGGGAGGCTTCAAAACCTGAAAAACTCCAGTCAAAGAGATGATCTCAGACTCCAAATGCTGCTGTCAGGATACTCCTCACTGCCTGTGAGGTCTGCTCAAGGAGACCGATATCATTGAGGAATAGTTCTCAGGGGAGTCTGATGAGAAAGGGCTGAGGGAGTAGAAACTTGAAGGAGACAAACTTAAACTTACTCAGGAGCTAGAGCAATGCTGGGTGCAGGGTGCAATCCAGTAAAATAGACATTTCAGTAGCATGAGGTGAAGTTTCTATAGACTCTCTCCATCTCCAAATCCCTCTCTTGCTTTCTTGAAATGCCCACCCATTATTAGAGCTCTTCCTTTTGAGTTAAGGCTTTGTGTCTTTAGAAGATCACCAGAATGGAGGGAGATGGTAGAAGAAGTGAAGGGAAATTGACTCTTTACAAGGCCTTTTGTCTACAAATGGTTGATGTGTCCTTGCAGTGGATCTCATGAGGACATACAACTGCCTGGGAGGGGGCACAGAGGCAGGCAAGGTCTGGGCCATGAGACCTGCACGTGCCTTGTACGGGAGTGGGAGAAGGAGAGGATTCCGAAGTGAAGGTGGTAGAAGCCAATGCTGACTATTTCATAGAGGGGTCTAGGCTATGGTGAGGCAACAAAGGCAGCGTGGATAGAGGAAATGTATTTGCATTGATGTGGAAGCAAATGAGGGGGTTTATATAACAAATATGATGTTTGGAAGAAGATAAAGATGAAGAAGAGTTATAGGGGAGGAAACTGAAAAAAACTTAAACAGCATCCTCTGCCTATGTAGTCATTCGCCCTTTCTCATTCTGAATGTTGCATATTTATGGATTTTCTCTCATTTCTCATAGGCCCAACTTTGACCATCTTAGACCCTCCAATTTGACTTACTGGATTGAATTTCTTTGGGTAAAACATTTTAAAGTTTGAGATTTCTTCCCTTTTGTCCTTGGAAGCACCCACTAGTAAGAGTAACACAGAAATGTTGCCTTAAATCATTATTACCTTACGTATTCCTTTGCATACCGAGACCAAGCGCAGGGTCTCTGTCCTGTACCAGTGTCGGGTAATGTGATCACACAGGCGGGCTGTGTTTGGTTCAGATGTTTACAGCAGGTTCCAAATTCTGAGGCAGGATGTGTGAGCTGTGTTGAGATGGTCTGACCTCGAGGGGGCTGATCGGCAGATCCCCCTCACCAGCAATCATGATAAGAATTTACTGAAGGAACAATGGGCTCATTGTAACAGAGTTCTCAGGGAAGCACTTGGGGAAAGGCTTATTTGCCAGCACATTGATTTTACTCTGTCTGAGAGGCTCTTCACTAATTAGCTAAGTGAGTTTGGAAAAGTGGATCCAACTTTCCTCATTTGGAAAATAAGGCTTTTGGCAGAGTCGCCTCCTAAGGTAATTTCTGGCTCTAACCTTATGCTGTTCTAAGAGATCGCGGTGGTTTCATGGGAAATGTCTCCCTCAGCCCTCCAGGAAGTTCCTGAAAAGAAGAAAATTGAATGGATCTGTTTTTCAGTTTTAGCTCTTGAACAACCAATGCTTTCATTCTTCCAATGTTAAAAAAAATTCAAACGATCCCTGTCATAGAATGTTTTTATTTTAAAGTAGTATTTATTAAATTCAGATGAGGAAAATTCTTAATACCAGCAAAGTTATTAGCGTAAAGTTGTACATACTTTTTAAAAGGCATCCTCTGCCTATGTAGTCATTTGTTCTTTTTCATTCTGAATGTTGCATATTTATACTTTCTCTTGTCAATGCAAATAATCCATAATCAATCTATAAATCAAAATTGGGGTGACTTTATTATATGAGCTAGTTTGAGGACCATAGCCCAGGAGAAACCACCTTCACCAAGGAAGGAAGCTTTCTGAAGAAGCAGTGTGTGCAGAGTGGTTATATACTGCCTTGCAACAAAGAATATACGTCACATATGACAGGAATGTCCGTTTTACTACAGTCACGAGATTGCTTTGCTGGCACAGTAGATCAGTGGTCACAAGGTGAGCACAGCAGGTCGGTAATTAATCCTTAGTCTCTGGGAAGAGATGCTTATCCTTAAAGAAATGCCGATATGGGGGGAAGCTACATCCCTATCTTTAAGGGCATCATTCGTCTCTTTGGGACATAGTAAATGTTTAAAGCAGATGTACAATGCATGCTCCACAGGCCACGTCAGGCCTTTCTGGAAAAATAAGGTCAGGTCCAGATTAGTTTTACACCAAATGGCTTCCTCATATGCTCCAATATATCCCATTGCTTGTCATTTATTCATCACTCTCACTTCTCACAGGCCCACCTTTGACCATCTTACACCCTCCAGTTTGACAGGACTGGATTTCTTTGGCTGAGCTTGACACTGAGGCACATGACATTTCTCACGCTGTTACTCTGCCATTGGGCTTAATGCTGGTGGGTCAGTTATCTGAGTACTAATTACGAACAACTTCCCTAGTCTTTAATTGCACACTGTAAGTTAAACTCCAAGCCCATTTAAGGATGATGTCAATGTCCTATTATAAGGAAAGAGATGAAAACAACAGGCGCATTTTTGCAAGGCCTCGGGTTGTGGACTGGTTCCCTCTACCAGAGGCCTGGTGGGAATCCTGACAGACACTTCTGTGTGGAGGAACACTTGGGGTACACAGTGTTGTTGCTAAAAGTCTGCCTGTTAGCCCAGTGGAGCAAATCATAAAGAACCTGAGGCAGTAGCAATGCTGTGGGCTTGCAAAGCCCCTTCTGCCACGCTACCATTGCAGGACTTCCAGGTTTGGCACTGAGAAGAAAGGCATTCAGGTCCCGGCTCTGCCACCTTCTGGCTATGGGATCATGGCAAGTCATTTAATTTTTGTGAGCTTCAGTTTTCTCTCCTGTAAAATGGGGTTTTTAATGAATGTGATACCAATTCTGATGTGTGGGTGATTTTCCATACCACCAAGCAAGTAACTCTCTGACACCAACAGAGTGTTCTACAATTCAACTCAATTCTGACACCATCTACCTGGAGATGGCATCAGATTCCACAGGTTAATTGCTTAGTTCTACAAGACTGCCCCCCCTTCAGATGCCAATCACAAGTCCAGGTTGTCACCTGTACTTCTGACCAACCAGATAGAGATTGGAGGCTCCTGAAGCTGGGTACCTAAGGGTTACAGTAAATATTCAAAAAGATTACCTTTCAATCTTATTGTGAAAAGAAGTTAATCTTGTCAATTTGCTGTTTTCCTGTTTCACCTGAAGGGTGACTCAGGGGTCACAAAGATTTATGAGCTTGTTTTACAGAATAAAGAAAATGCCTTTAAGGATCACCAGATAACCAACCCCTAGCCACCGATGATGCCCAGAAGTCAGATTGCCCAGAGGCTTATCTAGAGTGAAAGAAACATGGATTACCCCTTTGTTACTCCTCCTGCCACACCTCTTAGCTCTGTAAAACCCCCTGCTTTCTTCTCTTGTTAAGGTGGATTTGAGAAAACTCATGCTCCTGCCTTCTCTTCTCGGCCAATTCGAATCAACCTTTCTCCAACTCCAAACAGCAGTGTCTCAGTGTTTGGCTTACTGCACATTGGGTGCCTGAATTTGAGAATTAAGAGGTTCGTAACATTCCCACTACCCCCTCTTTGGATTCAATTAATTTGCCAGAGTGGATCACAGAACTCAGAGAAATACTTTACTTACTAGATTACCAGTTTCTTATGAATATAACTCAGGAACAACCAGACGAAAGAGATGCAGAGGGCAAGGCATGTGGGAAGTGTCACAGAACTTCCATGCTTTCTGAACACGCCATTCTCCTCAAATCTCCACATGTTCACCAACCCAGAAGCTCTTTAAACCCAGTCCTTCTGGATATTATGGAGGCTTCATTCCATAGGCATTCTTGATAAACTCATTGGCCCTTGGTGACTGAACTCAACCTCCAGCCCCTCTCCTCTCCCCAGAGGTCAGGGGGTCGGACAGAAAGGTCCAACCCTCCAATCACATGATTGGTTCTCCAGGCAACCAGCTCCCATCTTTAGGGGCTTTCCAAAAGTTACTGCATTAACATAAACCCAGGTGTGGTTGAAAAGGGCTTGTTATGAATAACAAAAGACACCTTTATGGCTCTTATCACTTAGGAAATTATAAGGGTTTTAGGAGCTCTGTGTCAGAAACTGGGATGAAGTCCAAATATATACTTAATCACAATATCACAGGTTAATAGTATGTCATACCTCACAGAGCTGTAATGAGGATGAAATGAGATAATATATATCAAACACATAGCCTGGGGCCTGGGACACAGTAAGCACTGAGCAAGTGCTAGCTATCATTATTCCAGGAGTTCTTTCATTTGGGATCTTAAATCCCTTCAGATGAAATTAATTCGAATTCTCAAAAGTTCCAGCACCAACGCTGGGCAATGGGTAACCAAAGGAAAAACTCAGCTATAAATCTGTCACATTTTCTGTTGACACAATCATTTTTAGATATTTAAACATTCATGTGTTCGGCAAATGCACTAGGGCCAGAGTGGTAAATCTGAAGCCTATAGATGGTTATCTGAGACAGTAATGGGGAGACGGATGGTCTTTGGGGCATCAGAGATTGACCAAATTCACATTAGGAATTCAGACTGTTACATGTCATCAAGTTTCGAGCCACTTTTGTTTCCCTTCTCTGTTCGCTGCAACAGTAGGTACATTGTATCGATGAGAGCAAAGTGTAATGCAGATCAATATGATCAGCTTTAAAGTGAACTGGAAGTACAGAGAATGTATACCTTTAAAAATCTGATTTTCCTTTTAACGGGAAATAGCTTTATTATTTAGGTATAAGTCAGCAGATATAGGTTCTATTTTCTTAAAACACATTTAAAAAATTATACAAACAATTTATTTTGGGGGGAAAAATCTTTGGAATATGGAGAAGAAAAAAACTTTCCACAGTTTTCCACTCCAGCACACCATGTTAAATATTTTGTTGCATTTTTTTTCCAACATAAAATGTCTTCCACACATAAAGTTTTTCTGTTCTTTGTTATGAGATATTGTATTGTTAATGCAAATAATTTGTAATTAATCTATAAATGAAATTGGAGTGAGTTTGATATGAGCCAGGTCTGAGGACTGTAGCCAGGGGCTTCCTTTGTGGAAGTACACCAAGGAAGTGGGGTGTACGGAGTGGTTATATACCATCTTGGAACAAGTAGCATACATCACATATAACAGGGATATCTCTTTTACAACAGTCATGAGATTGCTTTGCTGGCACAGCAGGTCAGTGGTCACAAGGTGAACTTAGCAGGTCAGTAATTACTCCTTAGTTTCTAGGAAGAGATATTTATCTTTAAAGAAATGCTGATATGGGGGGAAGCCACACCCCTATCTTTAAGGGCATCATTCTCAGCTGTGGGACATTGTACAAATTTAAAGCAGATGTACAATGCATGCTCCACAGGCCACCTCAGGCCTTTTTGGAAAAAACAAGGTCGGGCTGGATTAGTTTTAAACCAAATGGCTTCCTCATATACTCCAATATATCCTGTTGAATATATTCATCAGTATGCATTATGTATTTTCTAATTCTCTTTTATTTCATCTATCATTATTATGTCATAAGCATTTGAAATCTGTTTTAATGTTAATTAATAATTATTATGATAGCTAATATTTATTGAGTGCTTACTATTATCAGGCACTATTTAACCAATTATACGAATTAATACATTTACTACTCACAACAATCCTTACGGGCAGATACTATTACTAGTCCCATGTTAAAGACAAGAACACAGGGTCCAGAGATGTTTCAATAACTTGCCTGAATTGCAGACAGCAGTGAGTAGCAGAGCCAAAATTTACACCCAGGCAGTCTGGATACAGAGTCTGACTCTTAACAACTGCTCTAAATCATTCTCAATCAAATTATTATGAAGTTAGGAGGCAATATTTATTTTAAGCAGAGGCATTGACAGTTTTCACATGTCTAATAACAGCTTATTAGTGTTTATATATCCATCACCTAGTAAAGGAACTCAGTACATGTTTTTTTAAATGAATGAATGAATTTCTAATTGGGATACCAGGCTCCAGCAAAATTCCATAGTAGATAAATATGCTGCATGGACTCAGTGAAATCCAGGTGTGGTAGGAAGTACTTTCCAAAAATAATTGCAAAAATATTTCCCATCCTACTTGCTCTACCAGAACCTTGCCAGTCCCCCATCAAATGTGGACTCTATGAATCTTAGTGGTTGTTTGTGACAGCCTCAGCTAGTGGAACAGACGAGACGATGCCATGTGACTTCTGATGCTAGGTCGTAGAAGGTGAAACAGCTTCTGCTTCTCTCTCAACAGCCTCACTTTTGGAGCCCAGCCATCATTCTGGACAGAAGCCGAGCAGCCACATGCAGGGGCTGTGGGGACAGCTGTTAGAGAGGTGAGCTAAGGGGACTTCAGATTTTGTCAGCTCCTACATGCTGCTCTAAATGATGCCACATGGAGCAGAGATGAGCCAGTCCCTCTGAGCCCACCTCAGTGCAGATCTGTGAGCTACATACTGCTTCTTGTTTTACACTACTGAGTTTGAGGTCGCTTGCGTAGAGGAGGAAAACTTTTCCCTTCTTCCCTTCTCAGTTCTTTGCCTGCTCTAATAATTAAATTGACATAAGACATATTAACTGCAGAAAAACAAATTTTGTATGTATGTGAGACCCCAAGATATGAGACCCAAAGACAGTCAGGCAATTGAGGTTTATATGCCGTCCTGAGCTAAGGAATTGGGCCATAGTCTTCAAAGGGCAGGAAGACAATTGACAGGAAGATGAGAAGAGCAAATGGTTGGTAAACAAATGTTTGCCAGGCCACGCAGGGATGTCTTCTTGATAAAAAGTTATCTTTGATATTAGCTCTCTCCTAGTATAGGCTTTCTATCTAAACTCTTTTAGGCAGTTAAGGGGAAAATAAACAGCTCTTCCTGAGTCTGTTGGGCCTTGACTGTTTTCAGCTCAAAATAATCTACATGCCAAAGTGGTATATTTTGGGGTCACGCATTCTGCTCCCCTCCACTTGTTACACAGCAGTAGCTAGCTGGAACATCAGGTTCACACTCTAGATTTAAACATTTTCCTTATGATTTTAAGAATCACTTGGACAAGTAAGTAGTTAGAAATCAATTTCTGGATTAAAACAGTATCAATTAATTTGTAAAAGTGCTAGTATTTTATTTAGACTTTTACTATCACCTGCAGAGGAAGTAGATCTACACCCTGATTATATAAATCACTGAAATTTTCAGCTAGGCCATTATCAATGTTTTAACTTCTAAGAAGACTTTCTTTTCACTTCTAAAACAGAAATGTAGACTTTGTGTATGTGAGGTGTTCAAGATCTAATTGTCATGATCATGTAATGATCTTCTCTTCTGCTAAAAAGATCAAACCTACACAAAGCCAGCTAAAACAAAAAGAGCAACAAAGAAACATAAATGGAAAACTCTGCCTTTGAAATCATAGAGCTTTGTTTTAAAAAGAACAAAAAGGAATAATCCAAAGAAAATTTGGCTCTACTAATTTTATAGTTAGGTTGATCTGTGACCTTTTAGAAAAGCAGTATTACTTGAATACGTTTTAGAAGAGCAGTAATAATCATTGATTTATAATTTTAGTTTTTAGATTTGTGTCTCTAGTTATTCAAAATATAAATTTATTGTGCACTGAGCTAGAGAAAGATTGTATGTAAAATTGTTTCAAATCTTTACATACATTATCCCATTTAATTTTCATACAATCCTCTGAGGTAGAACTAACATTATACCATATTTATAAATGAGAAAATGGAGATTTATAGAAGTGATGTGATTTTTTAAAGTCTTACCATAAGTAGAAGGGCTGGCACTGAGGCCTGGCTGACTCCAGGCCTATGCTCTTGTAGGGGAGGGAGAACAATTCCTCTATTCTCTGTGTCCTTCTGGCTGGTCTAAGAATTAAATTGACATGAGACAGAATAACAGGAGAAAATCAAACAAAATTTAATAACATGTATACATGGGAGAGACCCAGGAAAACTGAGTAACTCGCCAAAATGGCAGAAGCCACCACCTTAAATACCATCTTCACCTAAAGACAAAGGAGGATGTTGGGGGTAGTGGTTTGGGACTTCAAAAGGGATGAAGGCAATTCACATGGAGATGGAAAGGCAAATTTTTGGTAAACAAATGTTTGCCATGCCTTGCAAAGACAGTAAGAGAGGGAGAGGACTCTGATTAAATGGCCCTTGCCAGGTACCTCCCTGTCTATCACACCTAGTTTATGTTATACTATAGTTATCTTATGGTGATAGCTCATTCCTGGAACAGGCCTTCTATCTTAAATTCTTTTAGGCAGTTAGGGGGAAGATCAGAGTTTCTTCCTGAGTCTTTTGTTCTTAAAAAGTAATCAAGCCAAAGAGACACATTTTAGGGTGGAAATTCCAATCCCCACACTCTTAACCACTCTCATCTAACGCCTTCTTAGTTCAGAAAACTCACTAAAATCTCAGCTAATTATCTAAATCCTTAATTAATTGGATTTCTCCCCTCCACAAACATTTAAAAAGAAGGAAAATAATAAGAAATCAATTTGATAACAGAATTGTTTATTCTGGCGCCAATTCTGGCGTCAGCCTTGGGTGCTACAAACTGCCAGGAGATAGGAAGGATACAGCCCTCAGACTGAGGGGCCCAGGGACAGTCCAGGGCCAAAGATAATATGACCAGGACTAAAGGAGGCATCTAAGTGCACAAGAGAATCCTAGAACAAAGCAATAGTCCAGGGCTCAAGACATGAGTGATCCAGGAGCTCAAACAGTAGCTGACCTTTCTCAGAGGTCAGGGCAAATTGTGGATCAGGAAGACAGAGAATGAGGAAGCAAGTCCACCTAGTCATAGAGTGGTATTGCCAACAGCTCCTGGTCCATGCTCAAGCTTCCTACATGGTTCCCTCCACCCAGGATGTCTTTTCCTACCTAGATATGTACCTGCAAATCTCACATGCGTCCTTCACCAGCTATCTCCTTGAGGGACACTCCTCCCCACCCCTCAGCATTTGCAGATACTTCCACCATCCCTCTGGTTGCCTTGCATTGTGAGCTTGCTGATTTGTTTGTCTCTCCTATCAGATCGTGGGATCCTTAAGGGCCACGTACATCTCTGTTTTTCCCTCAGCCTGTCATTTATTAGTTGCCTATACGGACCAGACATAAAGTTAGATGCTTTATGTATACAGTCTATTTCATAATTTCTTGCAACATTGTGATTTATAAGAGATACATTTTGATCATTCAGATGACCAAAATATATTTCTTATATATATTTGGTCTTCATCCATGGTTCCTGGCTCACAGCTCCCAAAACCCTTGGAATTTCCTGAGTCATAAGAGCAATGGAGCATTTTTTGTTATAACATTTGGGCTTTTATCCTCAGTTCCTGAAAACACTTCAAAGCCATCAAGGTATCTTGTTATGCGTAATAAGCCCCTTTCCACCACAACTGAGTTTATGTTGCTGTGGTGACTTTTGGAAAGCACGTAAGAATGGGGGCTGGTTGTCAGGGGAACCAACCATGACTAGAGGGTGGGACCCCACTCCACCGCCTCCACTCCCCTCACCCCCAATTTCTAAGGAGAGGAGAGGGCCTGGAGGTTGAATCCATCACCGATGGCCAATGATGTAATCAACCACGCTTATGTAATGAAGCCTCCATAGAAACCTGAAAGGAGGGGCTTCAGAGAGCTTCCAGTATGGGGAACCAGAAACCTTCCACATGCCACCGTGCCAGGCCTCAAACTCCACAGGACAGAAGCTTCTTTATTTGGTACCTTGCCCTATGTATCTCTTCATGTGGCTATTAATTTGTATCCTTTAATATCCTTTGTAATAAATTGGTAATCTAGTGAGTAAATGGGTTTCCTGAGCCTGTGAGCTGCTCTAGCAAGTTAATTGAACCCAAGGAGGGGGTCGTGGGAACCTCTAACTCATAGCCGGTAGATCAGAAGCACAGGTAACAACCTGGATTTGCAATTGGCATCTGAAGTGGAGGGCAGTCTTGTGAGGCTGAGCCCTTAACCTATGGAATCCGATGCTATCTTTGGGTAGATAGTGTTAGAAGTGAGTTAAATTATCAGACACCCAGCTTGTGTGGAAGAATTGCTTAGTGGTGTGGGGAAAAACTCTCCTCCCCACATTCTGGAATTGAGTCCAGAACCCCTTTTATTTCTCCACTTCACAATTGGGAAAACCAAGCCTCAGAGAGGTTAAGTAACTTGAACAAAGGCACACAGCTACTGAGTCTGTCTGACTCTTTCCACTAAATGGTCCCAACTCATGTATAATGAGCAAAAACTGTTTGTTGAAAGACTGAATGAGTGATAGCAAGTAAGTGGCTGAACCTGACTAGAAAGGGGAACCAAAAGGTCGCTGTTAAATGCAGTCCTAGAAAGTGATCACGGGCAGTGGAAATTGATGTTCCAGCTCTCCCTGGAACAGCAAAATCTACATTTTAACATTGAAGGGCCAGTTATGTTTTCTCCAAGTCTGGCCCTGATGTACAAATGCTCTCTTCTTCTCTTCGTCCTTGCTTCTTGCTACTTCTTTTTTCTATTCATTCATTCATTTATTTATTCACTTAGTCATTCATTCATTCAAAAGATATTGATTATCAATTATGTACCAGATATAGGGTTAGGGTTAGGATTAGTGTTAGGGTTAGGGCCTCCTTTACTACAAAGCGGGTCCCTTGATCTGATGCAATGATATGTGGGTTGTTATGTAAGATGGTCAACTCTCTATGAGCCATCAAATAGTTGATCTGACTGAGGCCCGTTGGCAATATGTATTCATTCCAGCCAATATGAATCACTGCTCTTTCCAGGGGAGAAGGGCTCAATATAATCAACTTGCCATCAAGTGGCTAGTTGGTCTCCATGAGGGATGGCACCATATGGGAGGCTAAGCATTAGTCTCTGTTGCTGGCAGGTTAGACATTTGGCAGTGGCTGTAGCTAGATCAGCCTCGGAGAGTGGGAGCCCATGCTGTTGGGCCCAGGCATCATCTTCATCCCTGCCACCATGTGCAACTTGGTTCATGAGGCCACTGTGCCACTGAGGTGGCCGTTGACAGAAGCTGGCTGATATCAGCTGTCTGAGTCTACTTGGGTCTTTAGTGCTTCTTCCACGGTGCATGCTCTCTGGTGGGTGTTCTCCTGCTGTACAAAGATCTTCACACTAGATCCACTCCCATATGTCCATCCATATGCCTCTTCTCCAGAACACCTTGTGTCTCAGAGTCCAATATCTCTCTTTGTAGATCCCTGACCAGCCAGCCAGGCCGTTTGCCACTAGTCATGAGTGTATGTATATTCCGACCTTGATTTCCCTTTCTCTCACCTCAAGTGGATGACAAGGTACACCATCCAAACTCTGCTTCTTGGGAGAATTTCCCTCATCACTGTCAGGACCAACCACCACTGAGGGGAGTTGTATGTGACATCTGCCCAGTTTTGGCGTCACCCACAAGCTGAGCTCAACCATTTATGAACAGAGTTTGGCCTCTTACCCCCCTCTGTCAGCTGATCATAAGCTCACCCCCAATGTTGTGGTACGTGTGAGCTGAGGAGCAACAATGTACGGTATACTCTGTCCATCCTCTGTGAAGGCAAGTTGCTTCTGGTGCTCGTTTCTGACAAGGACGGAAAAAAGAATGTATCTGCCATATCATGGCTGCAAACCACACACCTGAACCACGTTAATCTGCTCTAATAAAGATAATATATTTGCAGAGAAGCTGCAATTGGGGATACTGCTTGGTTGAGCTGTGCGCGCTAGTCCACTGTCATCTGTCAGGATCTATCTGGATTTTGTAGGGGCCAAGCTGGTGAAGAAAATTGGGATATAATGAGATCCACATTCCTGCAATTTTAAGGTGCTCATGGTGGCATTGATTACTGCCATTCCCTCTGGGATGTGATAGCTTTGATTCACTGTGTGGCAGTGTGTTTGTGGAGTGTGTGTGTGTGTGTGTGTGTGTACTGGTTTTAGTGGCTTCCACTTGGCCTTCTCCACTCGCCATAGGCCAATAAACTAATGTAGGTGGTGTGTTCACTATCAAGTGTGTGCATTCTAATTACATTTGAGGCCCAGTGAAATGATCAAGGATCCAGCTGACCTGTTTTGAGTTGGCTCTGGGCCAGGATTCTATTTATTACCTGGGCTCAAACACTCTATTGTAGAAGGGGTGATGTGATGATGTTTCCGTTCCCTAGGTTTCAAAGTCAGTTCAGACCTTGTGTCTAATGGTGCTTGAAGTTTGGGTATTTATTCTCTTTTCCTCAGTGCACATGGCCCCTTTGGGGAAGGACCGGGGAAATCAGTACCATATGTAAATGTGCTAGGGTATTCTAGGTATTCTTCCTCATGGGGACACAACCACTCCTTCAATCAAACGGTGCCCGATAGGAAAACTAGCTAAAGTTTGGAAGTTGGACAAGCGATTATGACTTTTATTAAGGCAGCTACTTTAAGTGCCCTAATCATTCATCCTTGATTTTTAAAAATTGCGTGTTTTGAATAATACTCGTGTTTGGTGCCCATCCATCTTGCCCCTCAGAACACTGTATTCTGTTAACTGTCTCCATAGTTCTTTACAAGTGAGGCCTCCTTGCTGCCATTCCAGTCTTGCTTGTCGTTTTGGTAATTGCGCTCACCTTGCTTCTGATAGTAAGTGCTGACACCCAGGTTCTATTATGTTTGGACCCCCGCCCCCCATCATCTCCATCACTGTCAGCTCTGTAACAGCATCACCTGTGATCACCCCAGCAACAGCCACCTCTGAGCTTCTCAGTGATGCTGGTGTTCCTCTCATGAGCGCATTCCTCATCTGTAGTAAATAGAGTGTCCTCTGGGTCCTCTCCTGGAAAAAAGTGTGTGTGTGGGGTTGTGGCCTTGTGTAGAATGTCTACTCTAGGTTGTCCACCTCTGCAAGCCTCCTGATGTGTTCTTATATTCTCTGCTACAGCAGTTCTGACATGTCTACTTCATATAGTGTGGGTCATTGTTACCCAAGCTTCTAAGAACCATCCTACCAAGTTCCCTTCTGGACGTTTAATTCTGTATTAGAGGAAAGTACTCTAATTTTAGCGAACTTTCCCATTTCCAACTTCCATGTTCCTCCACTGCTGATCCAGCACCCTCAGTATCCGGTCCCAGATATGCTCTCCTGGCTCTTGATTGTACGAGTGGTCTTACAGCAACTTCAGCATATAGTCCTCAAATTGAGTGGCTTAAAATAACAGCTATTTTATTATATCTTACAATTTTCTGGGTTTGGAATGCAGGCAGGGCTCAGCCAAGTGACTCTTTCATTCCATAGACTTCAGTGGATGTCACTTGGTGGTAGTTAGCTGGATAATAGGCTGGTCCGGAGGGACTGAGGCAGCTGCACTCATGTGTCTGCCGTCTTCACAGCAATGGCTGCAAGGCCTACACATGGCCTCGCCAGCACGGTGGTCTCAGGGTAGCCAGACTTCTTACACGTACCTCAGGGCTCCCAGACGGTGTGTTATAAGAGACCTGAGTGGAAGCTGCAAGTCTTCTTATGACTGAGCCTCAGAAGTCCAGTGTCTGTTCTTCCACATTCTATTGATCAAACGAGTCACTAAGTCCAGCTGAGATTCAAGGAGAAGAGTTCTTTCCTGCTCTCAACAGGGAGAGTAGGAAAGAATTTAACACCATCTTCAGTCTACCACACTTCCTTAGGAGACCAATGTGGACCTTACCTGACTAAGTTATGTTTTGACCCCCGTTATTCATCTGTTGGCCTGGAAAACATCTGGGGATAAATTTTGTGAGTGGTACACATTGTCTTGCAAGGCAGAGGCCTCTGCATCAACTTTAAGCAAGTGGGAGCACTGGTCCTTCACAGGGAGGAGCGGGCCACTTCTGCAGGCCCAGACTGCTCAGGGAAACATGAGGATTCCAAGTTTTCCCAGATGATCCCACCTCCATCTCAGGATCCCCCTTTCCATGTGGGGCCTTGACTTTGATACATCAGACTTGCCATGCCTGAGCATTCCTCCTTTTCTGTAGGTCTGCTTACTTTAAGCCCTGCACATGACTTTTTACCTTTCCTGCCCTCTGACTGCAGGAGATGAAAGTTCCTTTCTATGTTGCTGTGGTGGCCTAGTGGCTCTCACATTTTACTCTAAATAGGAGGATAATTTAAAGGAGACTTTATTGTCCTTCTGCAATGCATTGACGGCTCTCAAAAGAGCTGTCTCATCCCCTAGACCTTATAGTTACTATTTCACCAGAACCTCTCCAGTGTGTTTGGATTAGTGCTCATCACTGCCTCCCTCACAGTGATCCTGTCCTAGTTCACTTCCAGTGGGACCTTCAGTAGTCACCCAGCTACAACCTGCCAGAGTCATCAA
Source organism: Diceros bicornis minor (assembly GCF_020826845.1). Taxonomy (NCBI): domain Eukaryota; kingdom Metazoa; phylum Chordata; class Mammalia; order Perissodactyla; family Rhinocerotidae; genus Diceros; species Diceros bicornis. The sequence continues at coordinate 9,354,060 of NC_080755.1, read as the reverse complement.
TGCTCCCCCTGTCACCAAGGTGGGCCTCAGTGCCAGCCAGAGAACAGATGAGTGAGCTCCCGTGACCTTCCACGGATTACTCCCAGCTCCAAATGCCTTGGTTTGAGTCTCCTGGGAAGGGACTCTGAGGCAGATAGTTGTATGCAGGGTGGAGTCGGGGGCAGTGGTCTCTGGAACAATACCTGGGAAGCAGGTCTCGGGGAAAGGAGAAGTTGAGCTGTCCTCAGCCAGCCCTGCAGGGAGCTCTGGAGCTGCCGTGTCCCAGATGGAGTGATGGGTCCAGGCCTTTGGGTCCTTTGTGGACCAGGCCCTGTGTCCCCAGCAAGGAAGCATGACCTTGGGCCAGGCAGCTCCCTTCAGCCAAGGGCAGGTGCTAAGGAGGACTCAGCTGTGATCCATCAATAGCCAACAGCCTGGCAGCAGGAGAAAGAGGGCCTCAGCTCTGAAGGGAAAGCTGTTGGTGTCCAAGAGGATTTACTACACATCCCTCAATTGGGTTAGTGGGATACACCCTGGTGACAAGAATAAGCAGGCAGCTGGGGCAATGCATAGACCGTGAACTGGGGAGTCTGAGATCACAGCTCTGAAGCAGAGTTACTATCAGCAACAGTGACCAGAGGATGGGCAACGGCAACGCCGTGACCACGTAGTCAGAGCTAAGGATGTGTTGAATGAAAATTTTTGAATGACTCAAAGGTCGGAATGATAGAGAATTGGGACTCAGGGAGCAGTCTGGCTTAGTCGACTCTAGCAAAATTCCTCTTTTATGTCTGAGCGGGGTTCACCCCTTTTGGAACCTCTCAGTTAAGTATAGGGTAAGAATTATAATGAGTCCTTCCTGTGAGGGGACCCTGGGCTGGACAGCTTCCACATTATAGTGTGTTACTTCAGGTGTGTGATGAGTAAATGATCCTTTACAGACTAGCTCGAAATAGCAACAATTTCTAATTGTGTTTCTATGGGATAATGTGGCTGAAGTTCTAAATAATCCATTAAAAATGAGTTTTCAGAATAAGCTTATTTGTATTGTTAGAAACTGCTTGTGCTCTACTTCCTGAGTTAGGGAAGTAGAGGAATTCTGGAAAGATTTCAGCAGCAAGGACAGAAACAATAAGAGACTTCTGGTCAACTAAGTGGCTCAGCCAAATATCCACAGCAAATATAACTAGGGGCAGAAAATTAAAGGTCGTGTGTTAGAAAAACATGTTTATTTGCTCTCTTGTCAGAGATAATATTTGGCGAAAGTCCCAGTAGAGCAAGTGTTCAAAACAGTGACAAAGATTTGGGCGTATGCCCGATGTCAGGAGAATTAGAAAAGCTGTAAATTGAGGGATATTGATATGATGACATACATAATTTAGCAACGGGGCTTTGAACGGGAGAGCAGAGAAAGATGATGTTTCTCTAACTTAGAGTGCAGAAGAGACACAGGAAGTGTCCCTGTCCTGCCCCACATCTTTCACAGATGGCTGTGGCTTCTTCTGGAAGTTTTCAGTAAGACAACCTTAGCTTTTAAAAGAAACCTCTTGAAAATGCTTCTTCTCTTGAATCCTGTCATTTATTTCACTTTATTAGCTTAAAAATTGGTAGAAAAATCAGCAAAGTACACAGTGCATTTTTGAGCCATCCTGGATTTTAAAGCAACAGATAGTTTTTTATAGAGACATTTAAATATAAAAAAAAATTTCAGCCCTACTCAAAATGCCAAAAAATGAACATTCCAAAGGCATTTCAGCTTCAGACATGAATAAATATATGCTTTGAATTGGTCTCCTTGTACCCGGTCCCATACTGAGAACAAATTGCCAAGTTAGCAGTCTAAAAAGCAGAAAAATAACCACTTTTCTGTAGATTTTTGAGTAAGTTGAAAAGAGTTTTAAAAACTTAGTGTTTGAGCCCAGGAAGCAAGTTTCCCAGAAACATTTATAACCCCAGGTTTGATTTATAACTTCTAGTGCATGGCAGAGCGTCCAGGTTGAAGCAACTTGCAAAGGCAACGGTGGCTGGTCCTGGGCCCTTGGGGAGACTGGCGAGGTTTTGGGGAGGTAATGGGTCTTCTTAAATTGTTTTGCTGGGGCTTGTGAAGGACTCTAGTCCTGTTCTCGTGGTAGATACTTGTTGAAAACACAAATCAGGGTACAAAACATTTTAGATCAAAATCAGTCTTCCGGGGACTCTGGTTAGCAGTATGAGATACAAATTTCTATATAATTTTCCACAATTTGGGCCAAGTGTCGAATTAGAGTGCGTGATGGATGTCGAGTCAAGTGGGATGATCTGATTACCAAGGGTGATGTGTGGTGGTTACATGTTCGCCATTTGACTGGTGGAGTGAGCTTAATTGGTTCATCAAGTCCCCGAGTGTCCTTTTCATCACTCGTCAAACTGAGAGAGCTCCCATCCCAAAGAGCTGTTGTGACCCTCTGTGATGACACAGGTAAAAGTGCAGCGTCCCTGCCAGGCATCACCACCGATGCTCCCAAATGTTAGTATATTCTGAATTCACTCAGTGAAATTGTGCACATAGTGCTTGGTATTTAGTGAAGAATCAGTACTTTTCTGAAAATTCAAAAAAGAAATTTTTCTCTTTGGTCTGTGTGTTGGGTGCTATGGTGCACTTATGAAAGAGAAGTCAATAACACCATCTCCTTATTCTTCACTCATTAGCAAAGCAATTTTTTTCCAGAGCTCTATGCTTTGCTCATGCAAAAATATTTTTTTCAACAAATGTTAATTATGCAACAGTTATGTTCTGGACCCTGTGTTGGATGGTGAGCACACGGTGGTGAGCAAAACAGACTTGGTCCCTCCTCACAGAACCTACAACTGTGTAGAGGAGAGAGGCGTTGACCAAATAATTGGGTAGATCAGTCTCTCAGTTTGCATTTACCAACTGCGACAAGGTCCACGACAGTGAAGTGGTAGGGTACTATAGAGTCTACCGCGAGGGTCAAGGGAAGGATATGTATAGGGAATGAGTCTTGAGCTGAGGTCTGACAATGAGTAGCAGCTAACACAAAAAACCAAATGGGAAGAAGGAAGGATCTGGAAGAAAAGGAAAAGAGGGCATGAGGCACTGTCGGGGCCGGGGTGGATTGGAAGCGGGAAAGGAGGGAATCACATGGGGCCATGCAAGGTGTCCAGGTCATGCGAGGGATTTCAATCTAACGGCAATGGGGCTTCAGGTGGGCACAGAAAGAGAACATACTCAGCACCAAGAACAGGTTTTGAAAGGTAAGGGTGGATTGGGGCTGACTTAAGGGGTATTTCTGTAGGCCCACGTATATCATAATTGTAGCTTAGACTAGGGAGGTGGCAGTGGGGATGGAGAAAATGAAAGGATTCTGTAGATGTTTAGAAATTTAAATTTACAAGATCTGGTGGTGGATTGACTATGTCAGGTGGGGAAAAGGGAGTTTTAGTGATCATTCTCATGTTTCTGGATTGTTCATGTGGTACGATGACTGTCACAATCACTGGTGCAGGAGACATGCGTGAGCCTGTGAAGACATGAGTTCTCTTTGGACACGTGGAGGTGGAGGTGCTTTTGACACCCCCAAAAGATGGACTTTGGGTCTGAAACTCTGTGAAGGTCTGCCAAGATGTGGCGATTTGAGAGAGACCGTCCCATACGGGGTCTGGATGAGAAGTGAGAGGAGAAGAGGGTCTGGGTTTGGACCTGGAGGAACGCCACTGTTTGTGACCTTTCAGGGCCCAGGCCCAGGAACATGGTCAGGAAGGTAGCAGACAATGGATCTATTGAGTTTCTTAGGATAAGAAATTCCTAAGTGATTGATGCCACTTAATGGCCGCTTGTCGGGAGTCAGGAAGGGATCCAAAGGTGGGAATTCTGCTGGTACTGAATGAAGTTCGATGCACAGGGAAACCATTTACACATGGTCTTTGTTGCATATAGAGTTGAAGTAAAGGAAAAGCATCGATTTCAGTGTATCATCAGTTTCTTTTTTAGAAAGCCTTTTGATTAAAATGGCAAATACTCACATGCAATTACACACACACACACACACACACACACGCAAAACTAGAAGGAGACCCATGTTAGTTTGTACATTTTGAAAGGTAACTCCGGAAAATGGCTCTAATTATTTTTCTGTTAGGGGACAAAATATAAGGATGCCAAGCTGCTTGCTTATGAGTTTCTTTTTTTAATTAAGAAAAAACTTTCTCAGTCAGGAATTGTTCAAGTCATGCATATAACGACTGCTAGAAATGCTGGCAAAAGATTTGTTCCACAAGCAACAGGAATAAAGAGCTCTGAGTGGAAAAACGCCATAGAGCAGCAGGCATTCAGATGGGTACATCTTGACCTTACCTCAAGGGATGTCTTTTGACTTTTTTAAAAAGAAAATTGCATAAAGAGATCAATACCATTTAGAAGAAAATAACTTATGATAATCAATAAATATTATAGGAATACTTATTGCATTGCAGTATTTGTAGCCAGTAAAGAATTGTACGAGAACCAGTGTTCAGTGGTGTAAAAGGTAGGAAACCTCACAGATGGTGTACAGCCACTAGGAAAAGGAGAGGATTACTTAGAGAGGTAGAGAACTACTAAAATTAGGATTTTCCCAGTTATCTTTCTGCTGGGGACAAATGGCGTCATACAGTTATTGTCATAATATGTCCCTCTGGAAGCAACAGACAAGTAGGACACAGTTTTTGACCTCAAGCTCTGATAAGAAGGTATAGAGATATACGTTGGAAAATAAAGGCAGCTTCTCTTCTGTCTAATATATGATGTATCTATTTCCCGGAAATTGTACAGTTTGATTCAAATCCTTTCTCCTATTTTGTCTCCCTTTTCTCTCTTATCCTGTGGAATTTTAGGGTACACATTGCTTATAATTTTAAATAGGAATTTTAGAATTTTAGAATGGTTGAAAACAATCATTTTTTTAAAAAGAAATAATGCATTGTTGCTAGGTGTTTTTAAAAGCTCTGCTTGTTTAATAAAAAATACACAGGAATTTAAACATAGCTTTAAACTTGAAATAAATAAATTACAACAAACTGCGAATTCAGGAATTTGAAAGGGAAGTCTAAAATTATTTTCACGTTAAAGAATTAAATTTACCTTTATGAAAAGAAAAAACATTTCTAGGGCTATTTTACTGTAAAGTGGTTTCAGAACTGGTTGGAAGGAAATAAGGTATTTGCTCAAATGAAAGGCAGTTTTTGTTGCGGAAACACGCTCTGCTGCTGCGGAGATCAGAGGTGACGTGAGCCTCCTTGAAATTTGGTTTTGTTATTTCCACAAGCAGAGACGCTCTACGGCATATTCAAATTAGGCGTAATTTAAACTGTCCTATTGGCCAGCGGCCAGATCACTAGCCCTCTGCCCCAGGGAATGGAGAAGGATCTGCATTCATGTGGTGCTTTTTCCACAGATTTGCCTGTGGATTTGTCCTTTCATTGATTTCCTTATTAACAAATTTTCGGTAATATTGTGTGTGCATTTTTCAGCAATGCAGTTTTTGAAGAGAGAGATCCATAGCTGTCACATTCGTAATGGGGTGTGTAATCTCTTCGAAATGTTAACGACTGCATTCGCTTTCACAAAACGCCACTAGAGGGCGCGGGTAAGCCAGCAGAGGGAGCAGGAATCCCCTGCAGTCTCCAGAAACACGGAGAACAGCCTGGATTTTCTCCCTAGGGGAGGAGCACGAGGGACCCTGGAAAGAGTTTAAGTAGATACAGTTTAAACAATTTTTCTGTATTCTTTCACAGAGTGGGCTTTCAGGTATTAACAATAATCAGTTTGTATCAGTGGCAGGGTTTGTTTTTATTTGATGCTTTATATTGGCACTTGCAATCTTTGCAATTGTGAATTGGGAAATACTAACAGAGAAAAACAAATTGCACCTAAATATGCTATTGGCTTTTTGACCTTATATTTCTGGATTTTCTTTATGTTTGGATTTTATAAAATGTATTTTGAGTCAGTGTGATTTAGTGGGAAGTCTAATTAGTAGTGTTAGACCTTGGGCAAATTTAATGAGATTTAGTTTTCTCATCTGTAAAATGGGTTCTTAGTACCTATTTCACAGGGATTCTGTGATGATTAAGTGAGGATGTTTGTGGAGGAACCTAGCCCATAAGAACTGCTAAAGAATTGATTAAATCAGAATTAAACACTTTAATATTTTAATGGTATTCCCCATCTTTAGATATTTTATATGTATTGATTAAATTATTTGCATAAAAATATTTGTAAACAGAAAGAAATTTCTTGTTCTGAAAAGTTTTATAATTTTCTGCTCATCAATAACCAAGAAGTTCTTTTCCAACTTTCTATCTCCAATGAAATTAAATGTAAGACAGAAAACAGAATATAGTTTCCAACATAGGGTATTTATAGCTTTGATTTTTAAGGCCAATATTGATTGAGAAGAATTTTTAGCATCTAAAAGTATAAACTATGCATTTCTGACCAGTGAATCAGCTTTACCAGTTCAAGAAAAACATAGTATTTTGATAATTTAAAAAATTAAACACACTACTGTTTTAACAAAAAACACAAAAAGCTTTGTAAATCTTATGTTACTCTTTGTTCCAGTGCAAGTTTTAATTTTGGTTGGAAATCAAGTGTTCACCCTTAGCCATCCAGCACAGAAGATGCTGCCAGTGCCTAGTGCTGATCTGAAAATTCACTCAAGAGCCTTTGGAAAAGCTGAGCTCCTTTCACGATAGAGTGAGTTAGACTCACCTCTCTGTTAGGTGTTGATGATTTGATTGATGATTCATTAGGAGACTTATATCTTGCTCCAGAAAAAAATACTTAAGTTGCCACATCTCAGCATGCTTTCCATCCAAAGATCGAATATACGCAGGTGCTCCTTTTAATACAGGAAAATTGGGACATGTAGTGTCGGTGGCAGGCAGAGAGTGGAACAGTGTGCAAGGAACCTCTTCCTGGCCTCTGTGTTTCTTCCCATGAGGTGGCCAGGGTCTCTAGTTCTGAGGAAAATTCTCCTTTGGGCGAGACAAACCCAGCGGTCCAGGCCCAGCCCAAGCCAAGACCAAGTTCAGCTCATGTCCTATGACAGTTCTTCCGCTTTCCCTGGGACGCTAGACGAGTGGCTCCCTCTTCTCCAAACTTCTCATTTAAAATGACTGACTCCCCCCGGACTATCACCAAAGGTACAGCTCCCATTGCCCAGTGATGAATCTAACCCCATTAATGTCAGATGGATGAGATAAAGGGGACTTCTTTCTCTCTGTCTTTCTCCTTGCAGCAAAGGCACCACACAGCCCTGCTGTATCTGCTCACCTGAGGGCAGCCATGTGAATCAGTCCATCTAGGGACCTCCACCTCTGCAGCACCAAAAGTCTAAAGCACCTTTGCTACATTCTCATTTTATACCAAACCACGGGGATCGAGTTGGTCTCCAGCAGCAAAGTATAGTCCTGCCAATATGGTGGACGAGTCAGAGGGAACTGGCCACCTTCTAAGTGACAGGATCACAATTTAGACTTCTCAAAATGCTGTATCTGGATTCCTTTGCTTCCCAGAGGGAGAGCCACCTCTGTCCAAGGAAACTTGAGGCAGAGGTGGTGACAGGTGGGATGGGATTTGATGTAGTAGAAACCTACCAGTCCTGCTCCCAGCCTCTAAGCCAGAGCTGGCAAACTTTTTCTGCAAAGGGCCAGAGAGTAAATATCTTCAGCTTGGCAGGCTGTATGGTCTCTGCCACAATTCAGCTTGGTCATTGTGTCATGAAAGCAGCCGTGGACAATATGTAAATAAAGGAGGGTGTCTGTGTTCCCAGTAAAACTTTATTTATACAGGTAGGTGGTGGACTCTGTGGACTGCAGCTCGCTGCTGCTGCTCTAAACCATCCCACCCTTGTTAGCTCCACGGGAAAGAGGCCAGTAGAGCACCTTCTGACAGTAAGGACAGAGAACCACGAATAAAAGAGAGCAGATGTCTGCTTAACTCTCTCAAATCCTTATTTGGGCTCCTGTTGCCTCTGAAAGCCTCTGAAGTCCTAATAGACAGCAGGGCTGGATGTCTTCTGCAGACGGCCCTCTCACGGGGGCAGGGGAACAAAGCCGCCATCTGGAAGGGATTAGGAGCCCACTCCTTATGTACATTTGTAGACTGATGTTTTGTCCATTTTGTTGGACCTGTGGGCAGTGGGCTTCCTCATACAACAGGCATTTTCCCCATGGATTATTTGCAAGAGAGACATTTTTTTTTTCTCCTTCCTTAACTGCACTGCAAAATGTACACTCAGTGGAAAATTCTCCAACTAACACTTAACCAAGTGGCCCAACAGGCCACTTTTCCTTTCAGCTGGCCTCCAGCTTTGAAGGTGATCACTGGCACTGAGCCGGGCAGTCCCAGGGCTCAGGCGTGGGGTGGGGATTCTCCTCCAATGCCCCTGCGACAGCCCGGGACATCCTGGGACATCTGCTATCTGACTACCAGTGTCAACCCATTATATACTCAATGATTTAATTTCGATGTTGCAGTGGTTAAAATGATGGGACAAATATTGTAAACAAATTAGGCTTCGTCTCCTTGAATCTTCACATGTGGTCTTACGATGGGATCCTTGTTCCGAGGCGCAGCATGCTCTGATGAAGTCAGCCTTGGCCGAAACCTGAGTGCTTGAGGCAGGGGCTAGAGGGATGCTGGCGTCGGCCACAGGATTGACGAGACAGACCAGCACGTGGTGATCTGTTGAATCATTCTACTTCTTGTCATTAAATAAATTCTTCCAGGATTGTTCAGATGGGTGGAGGACTGTGTTTAAGAATAGTAATTGCTGCTTAAAAGCTTGAATGATAACTTGGATGTGCATATATTTTCTGCCAAGAAGTAAAATCTGCCTTGTAGATGTTATTTCGATAATCTTCATTTTTCTTCTTTTGAATTCTAAATAATGTGGCCTATAAAACTGAAAAAGCAGCAAAAAAAATGTATTTTGATAATGATTTCAATATTGTTGTTTCCCTTTTTTGAGGAATTTTTGTGTGTGTGTGATAAATTACAGTTTCTATGAGGACCCTATAATGTAAGACCATGGTCATTACTTCTATATTAAAATAGAACTTGTTTCTTTTCAACGCTCCTACTTGACCCAAATTTTGCTTTCTTATGCCCCTTTCATCACATTTCTTTAGTCCATTTCTAGAGTTTTCTGATCCAACCTACTAGTTGACTTACCAATCTTCAACATTTCCGATGAAATAGAAGAGGAGAGTTAGCAGCCTATTGCTTCAAGTCTATACGCCTTTGTCCAGTTCTCTCTTCCCTCCCTCATTTCTTTTCTCTCGTTCTCTCTCCTCCATTCATTCAAATAATTAAAAAATGCAGACAGTAAAACATAAATCTCCTGCTCCCGCCCCAGACTCCTGGCACTCTTCCTCTGAGGCAACCACAATGAATAGTTTGCTGTGTGTTGTTCAGAAGTTTCCCTGCTCTTGCAAGCACATAGGCCCATGTAGCTTGTTAAAGAAGCAATGTGTGGTACATAGTCCATGTTTTGTGCTTTCCACTCAACCCTATGTCTTGAAGATTGTTCCGTATTGGCACTTGTGCGTTGACCCCAAACTTCTTCGTGGCTCGGGTGGTTTCCAGAATCCTCCATAATCAGCTCTACCCTTTCCAAGTGCCCATTAGTCCTGGCTGGTCCTCAGTATCCTTGAGTGCAGTCGAGCTGGCTTTCTCCCATCCCTCAAGGGTGGTGACCATTCCTGCTCTGATGTCACATTTCGTCTTGCTTCATCTGATGCTTTAGTCTAGAGCATCCTTCAGGGCCCGCTCATCCTGACCCCTTCATAAGTCTCGCGAGGCTGTGCTGGTCCGGTGCCTTCTGGACTGACAGCATCCACTCGGGTTGGCACTTCGTTGTTTCCTTTGCATCGCCTTGTTTCTCTTTGACAGAACCTAATGTCCTTCCTGGCAGCAGCTTCACCCATCTTGTTCCTTCAAAGTGACTAGCACGGTGCCAAGAACTAATGTCATTTGATTTTCCCTCAAAGAGATGGCTGCGCCATCAGTTTCCTTTTTTGGTGTGAATGCTTGTAGGGACGGGGCCCTTGCCTGCTTTTGAGATTGCTCAGCACCCCCATGAGCGATCCTGTTGTGCACTCCACGCAGTAAAGGCCGGGTCCAAGTTTTATTGATCCCTCTTAATTTATTAATTTACTTATTGTCACTTTAAGGAGGAGCCTAAAGCCATGGTTATATTTTACCCTCTGTGTTATGATTTTCCCAGGTTGCTTATAAAACTCTAAAATTTGCAGAATGGTTGATTCAGGAAACGTTGCATTGGTTATAGGCATTTTCACATCCACTTAAAGATATACGAAGATCGGAATCTAAAGTAACTGAAGTTACACCGTTTTAGAGGAAGAAGAGATCTCTGCATCTTTTTGTGCAGTCTTGTCTTCTAGGTGAGGCCAATGAGTCACCTGGAGTGACCTCGACTTAGTGAGATTAGAGCTCAGGCCTTGCCCTCTGGGCCATGGGCTGTTTGGTACACTCTGCACTTCTTCCCTGCTGTCTTTCCCCCACCTCTGCCCTCTGCACTAAGACTCTTTAATTTCCATTGTGTAGTTGTGGCTTCTCTCATCGCTTCTCCCTCAGGAGGCAGAAGAATTTACAGTTCATCTACAGCCATTGCCTACGTTTGATTAGGGCTAACTGGATCCATTGGTTAGAGTTGGCAGCTTCCTCCATAACCAGGGACCATGTTGTTTGGTAACTTTGCAGCAGACCAAAGCCCAAACTTCACTTGGAAACTCTTCCATTGTTCTTTGAAAGTTCCCTCTCTTGAGACAATTTTCTTGATGTCATTTTTGTTTAGAGTCTTTTAGTCCCTGGGAAACAACTGCTAGGGGGCCATAGCTTAGCCAAGCGATAAACAGCTGGCACATTTTATTTATTTATTTTGGTGAGGAAGATTAGCCCTGAGCTAACATCTGTGCCAATCTTCCTCTATTTTGCATGTGGAATGCCACCACAGCATGGCTTGATGAGCAGTGTGTAGGTCTGCGCCTGGGATCTGAACCCCCAACCCCCAGGCTGCCGAAGTGGAGAGCGTGAACTTAACCACTATGCCACTGGGTCAGCCCCAGGAGCTGGCACATTTTGAATAAGTGAATATGCCATCTCCACTTATGGTAAGCCCTTTCTGGTCCCCTTTACTGTCTCTGTGGGTGCTGGAGGAGTTGTGATCATTCCCATATTAAGAAAGAACTGTTTTTCTATGCCACTTTATTTTCCAACCTTCAAAGACAAAAACATCTCTTTGAAAAAAATAGTGATATCATTATATTTTTTGGCAGATAAGGCTCCATTGAGGTGGAAGTTCATGTTAGGATTAAGGAAAGAGTAAGGATATAAACCAGGTGATCACAACAGGTAGAAAGTACCTGGTAGATGAGATGTTGGAAAAAGGGTGAGCGAAAATGAAAAATATATCTGGAAAGGTGAGGTAATAAACATACTTTTCATGTGCTCATCAATGTTTGTGTTCACAAAGTGTTCTAGGGGAAAGGAAGTATAGTGCAGCAAATGATATGGAATAGCTTCAGAATGAGTCCTCCAGGACGAGAACACTGATTTGCACTCTCTAAGTGCACAGTAGGAGCTCAAGAAGTGTGTGCTGGTCCCGGTATGAAAGCGGTGCAACAGACTTTTCCCAGATGTGAAATATCATGTCTCACTATCAAAATATCTACGGTTTTACTCACTTTTTATAATATGATCTCTTGTTTCATAAAATGCACATATAAGCATAAACTCGTAGACACAAATAATAAAAATTACAATATCAGTTGTGTTTTTATAGCTTGAAAAGTCATTCTGATTTTCCATTAAAAGATCTAATGAATTAGAAAAAGGAGCCATCTGCAGATATCAAGGTAAGTATAGTCTATAGGGGATTAGAGAAAGAATAGTTATTTATTTTCTTGTTTAGAAATGTAGTTGGCAAGCAATTTGTGTCCAAATTGTATACTGATATTTAAGGTGCCTCAAATCAACTCCGGTGGTATCCAGTTTTGGGGAGGCTGTATAACTAAAGAGCGTATGGATTCCATTAATGAAGCCATTTGCTTTCATCTCTTGATGAAATTTGACTTCTTAACAAGCCATTGCATGTAACAGAGGTCTAATATTCTAAATGTTCCTGCTCACGTGGCTTTCAGAGGATGGATTCGACTGAAATTAATACTGTATTTTGGAGCTGCTGTTGCTCAAAAATTGGATTATCTTGCTATAACAGCATGGTTGCTATCTATTTCCGGGTGGATTTTGGATGAATATTGATAGCCACTGGTGAATCAGACAACATAGGAGATCCTTGCCTTCCAGATCACAGAATTCCACCTTTCTTCTTCTCTTCCGCTAACTCTTTTTTCCCGCACTCTTGTCCACTGAAGTGCAGAAACTACACCTTTTCTACAGGATGAAGAAACTAATCTTTCCTACAGAGTAAGCACACTTTAGGAAACATGCTAAATGCAGAGCAGCAGTGAGCTTGGCCCAGACTAGGAATCTCAAGGAAACCCTTTGGATTGGTGCCGTTCAGACCTGCACACACCTGGGAGCAAGCGCAGTGATGGGAACAGGTGAAATCCAAATGCCCAGCAACATGAAAAGAGGTAGGTGATCTCAGAATTTAGAGGCTGGTATGATAGTCACATACCTTGGTCCAGAACAATCGTATGATGATGAAAGGGGTTTTGTTGTGCTACATTTTTCATAGTGGACCTGTCTGGACTTATAGGAGTGTAATATATTATCTTCTCATTTCCTTTAAACAAAATGGTCAACTAGAGAGGGAGGATGCACTCTGCCAAGAATTATCTAAGTGAAACCAAATGCAAGTGTGAGAAACACTTGGGCTTGGCTGTTTCCAGAACCTGTTCTTCCTTTGTGGAATGAAACCAGCCCAACTGCTGTCTGGAATGTAATAAGGATTGGGAGGATGTTCTGCTTTTAACAATGTGTTAGAAGAAAGTGTTTCCATGCCAGCCCTTGTGAGGCTACGTGATACACTAAGAAGTTTTACAAGCCTGGCTCCTTTCTTGGTAAGGGAAAACTGATCAAGGACAACTACTTTGCCAGGGGCTTGCCACCGTGTGCATTTGGACTCTCTCTGCTCCTGCAGCCTGGCTAAGAACTAGCTGTGACAACCATAGGCTTTTGGTCATTCTGTTGCACAGTCCACTCCTCTGTTAGTTTCGATATGATATGCGGGCCAGAAAAATAGTTTTGAGAGCCTTGTATTCTGCAGTCTAAGTTAAATAGGTTTTCCTAATAGAAATGGATATTTGAGGTCAGGAACAAGGGTTTCATTAAAGATACTTTTGAAGAATAGTTTTATGGAAATAGAAAATTTAGAAAAAACAAAAATGCAAAAAAGCAGATTTTTTATAATACTTCACTTTTCTTGTTTTGAAGTATATTAACTAGAAAGTGAAACTCTCCCTTTTCCTCGCACTGACCCCTGAAGTAACACAGTTAATGGGTTAGGAACCATCACATCAGACTGATCCCTGTGCCTCTCTCTCTGCACAGACATAGTTTTATGGTATTTTTACTGTATTGACTCATACCATACACATCGTTTGGCAGCATCTCTTTTTTTTGTGTGTGTGAGGAGATCAGCCCTGTGCTAACATCTGCCAATCCTCCTCTTTTTTTGCTGAGGAAGACTGGCCCTGGGCTAACATCAGTGCCCATCTTCCTCCACTTTATATGGGACGCCACCACAGCATGGCTTGACAAGCAGTGCGTCGGTGCGCGCCCAGGATCCGAACTGGCGAACCCCAGGCCACCGCAGTGGAGCGCGCACACTTAACCGCTTGCGCCACTGGGCCAGCTGGCCCCAGCATCTCTTTTTTACTTAACAATTTTTGACATGGATTTTTTTTCAAATCAGTTTATATAAATCTACTTCACTTTTAAACGTTGCTACATAGTACTACAGTATGTGTATATACTATAATTTACTGTCATCCTAATTTTGATGAATCTGTAGGTTACTTTTGAGAGAAGTACATTTTAAATAACAAACATTTAGATCTTAGAGGTCGCCTGGTTACAATTTCTCTTTCTATAAATGGCGACACTGAAACCCACAAAGGCTGAATGACTGGGATAGTTAGCAAACCATGAATAGAATGCATATCTCCTGGATTCTTCCTGTCATCTCATGGTTTTTAGAAATGAGGACTCATTCTGTGTTAAAAAAGAGGACCTGAGACAGCTCTGGGAGGGCAGAGAAACAAAGAACCATTCATGCATTCATTCATTCATTCATTCATTCAGGGTCTCTATTGTTGCTGGGGACACATTACTAAAGAAAACAGTCAGCAACCTCTGCATTCAGGAAGCTCACAGTGTGGTGGGGCAGGGTGGGGTGGAAGATAGAGTATAAGCAAAATAAATAAGTAAATCCTGTTATATTGGAAAGTGATAAAATCTCTGGAGAAAAGTTAAAGAGGAGAGTGGTGGGGTCTGGGGGCCATATTGCAACTTTATATGAGAGGGTCAGAGTCAGAGAAAGCCTCACTGCTAAGGTGACCTTTTATCAGAAAAATGGCTTTATTGGGGTGTAATTGGCATATGATAAACCACAAATATTTAAAGTGGACAATTTGAAAAGTTTTGACATATGCAGTAAACACCAAAGAAGCAATCACCATAATCAAGACAACGAACATATCCACTACTCTCAAAACTTTCCTTGTTCCTTCCTCTAATGCATCTCTCCTGCCCCCTGCTGCCTCCCCACCAGCAATCATTACTGTACTTTTTGTCACTATACATCAGGTGAAATTTTCTAGATATTGATGTGTGGGAGATCAAGATTTGGCCACCCTGAAATATATCTCTTTACCTTGATTGTTTTCTCTGAGGGACATTTGACCTCCCCCACTAACTGCCTAAAGAATTTGACATGGTGGCTCCTTCCTGGAACAGATCTTCTATCATGATGGCTGTAATGATAATGTAAAATAGATGTTACAATGGGAGGGGCACCAAGTCCCTTTTATCAAAAAACTCTATCTCTCCCTGACCACATTATCTATAGATGACCCTGAAAAGAATTGTCTTCTTGCCCTCTGAAGTCCCAGACCACTACCCACCCCCAACACCTTCCTCGCCTTTAGCTGCAATACTTAAGCAAGCAGCTTAGAGAGAGGAATGAGTTGCTCATTTCTGAGTTTCTCCCATGTATACGTGTTATTAAACTTGGTATTATTTTCTCCTGCTAACCTGTCTTGTTAATTATTTGGCCAGCCAGAAGAACCTTAAGGGAAGGGGCAGAGGGGGATTCTTCCTCTTCCCCCAACAGATGTAAATGGAATCATACAGCATGTACTTTTTTTTTGGTATGGCTTCTTTCTCTCAGCATAATTATTTTGAGATTCAACCACCTTGTTGAGTGTATCAGTAGTTCATTCCTTTCTATAGCTGAGTGCTGTTCCATTGTGTATCTATTGACCATTCCATGGACATGTAGATTGCTTGCAGTTTTTGGCTGTTATAAACAAAGCTGCTATGAACATTCATGTACACGTCTTTGTGTGGACATATGCTTCATTTCTCTTAGATAATTACCTGGGAATGAAATGGCTGTGCAATATGGTCGGTACAAGTTCAGCTTTTAAGAAACTGCCAAACTCTTTTCTAAAGTGATTGCAACATGGTAGATGCCCCAGGCAATCCATAAACATCTCAATTGTTTAAATCCTCATCAACGCATATTATAGTCAGTCTTTTTAATTCTAGACATTCTCAAAGGTGTATTGTGGTATCTCCTTGAGGTTTCAGTTTACATCCTTAATGAATATTGATGTTGATGATCTTTTCATGTGCTTATTTGCCTTCTGTATATCTTCTTTGGTGAACTGTCTGTTAAAATCTTTTTCTGTTAAAAAAAACTAGGTCGTTTGGTTTTTTCTTACAGTTTTGAGAATTCTTTAAATATTTTGAACACGGCTCCTTTATTAGGTATATAGCTTGCAAATATTTTCTTTTCATTCTCTTACCAGTGTCTTCTGAAGAGCAGAAGTTCTTAATTTTGATGAAATCCAATTAATCACTTTTTTCTCTTAGGTTTTGGTATTGTATCTAAGGAATCTTTGTCTAGCCCCAGATCATAAAGATTTTCTCTTATGTTTTTATCTGGAAGCTTTATAGTTTTATGTTTTACACTTAAGTTTATGGTTCTTTTTGAGTTAATTTTTGTGTATGATGAGAAGTGTGAATTGAGGCTCTTTTTAAAAATCGCAATAATGTTCAGTTGTTCAATCATCATTTGTTGAAAATACCACTCTTTTTCCGTTGATTTGACTTTGTAATTCTGTGGAAAATATATTGACCAGACACGAATGGGTTTATTTTGGGACTCTCCATTCTGTTCCAGTTATCTATATGTCCATTGATACCCCAATGCAAGATTATCTTGATTATTATGGCCTTATAATAAGTCTTGACATCAGATACTATAAGCCCTCCAAATTTGTTCTTTTTCAAAGTCATCTCTGGAATTGGCTTTTCTAGGTTCTTTGCATTGCCATGTGAATTTTTGAATTAGCTTGTCAATTTATACAAAAATCCCTGCTGGAATTTTGATTTGGATTGTGTGGAATCTATAGATCGATATGGAGAGAATGGATACCTTAACAATATTGAGTCTTTTGATTTATGAAGATTGTATGTATCTCCATTTATTTAGGTCTTCTTTAATTTCCTCTCAGCAATGTTTGTAATTTTCAGTGTAAAGGTCTTTCACATCTTAAGATTTATTCCCAAGTATTTTATATTTCTAATGCTATTGTGAATGGTATTGGTTTTTAAATTTAAATTTCTAATTGTTCATTGTTAACATGTGGAAATACAATTGATTTTGTATGTCTTATATTCAGCAACATTACTCAACTCTCCTATTACTTCTCATAGCTTTTTTTTTTTTGAGATTCCATAGGATTGCTACATAGATAACATGTTGTCTGTGAATAAAGAGTATTTCCCTTTTTCTTTTTCAACTTAGGTGAATTTTACTTATTTGTCTCGCCTTATTGCACAGGTTAGAAATTCCAGTACAAAGTTGAGTAGAAGTGGTGAGAATGGACATTCTTGACTTGTTCCTGATTTTAGTGGGAAATCATAAACTCTTTCACCACTAAATATCATGTTTAAGGATTCTTTTAGCTGTAGTTTTTTTTTTTAAGACTTTATTTTTTTTAGAGACATTTTAGGTTCACAGCAAGATTAAGAGGAAGGTACAGAGATTTCCCATATACCCACTGCCCCCACACATGCATAACCTCCCTCCTTGTCAACATCCCCCACCATAATGGTGCATTTGTTATATTGATGAACCTACATTAGCACATCATAATCACTCAAGGTCAATAGTTTACATTAGAGTTCACTATGGGTTTGGACAAATGTGCAATGACATGTCCATCATTAGAGTATCATACAGAGTATTTTCACTGCTCTAAGCTGTAGGTTTTTTACAGATGCTCTTTATCAGGTAAAGAATAATTTGATGAGGGTTTTTGTCAATAATATATTTTGTTTTTTGTGTGCTTGTGTGTGAGGAAGATTAACCCTTAGCTAACAACTGCTGCCAATCCCCCTCTTATTGCTGAGGAAGATTAGCCCTGAGCGAACATCTGTGCCCATCTTCCTCTACTTTATATGGGATGCCGCCACAGCATGGCTTGATAAGCAGTGTGTAGGTCCACACCCGGGATCTGAAGCTGCGAACCCTGGGCCGCTGCAGCAGAGTGTGCAAATGTAACCACTACACCACCGGGCCAGCCCTTGGGTTTTTTTCAAATACTTTTTTATCTATTGACATAATCATATGACTTTTCTATTTTATTCTAATATGATGAATTATATTGGTTGATTTTTTTAATGTTAAAGCAACCTTGCATTCCTGGGATAAATCTCACTTGGTTGTGATGTATTATCCTTCTTATGTATTCTTGGACTCGATTTGCTGAAATTTTGTTTATAACGTTTGTATCTTTGTTTATGAGGAATATTGGTCTGTAGTTTTCTTTTTTTCTTTTTTTTTTTTTTTTTGTGAGGAAGATCAGCCCTGAGCTAACATCCATGCTAATCCTCCTCTTTTTGCTGAGGAAGACTGGCTCTGAGCTAACATCTATTGCCAATCCTCCTCCTTTTTTTTCCCCAAAACCCCAGTAGATAGTTGTATGTCATAGTTGCACATCCTTCTAGTTGCTGTATGTGGGACGAGGCCTCAGCATGGCCAGAGAAGCAGTGCGGTGGTGCGCGTCTGGGATCCTAACCCTGGCTGCCAGTAGTGGAGCGCGTGCACTTAACCCCTAAGCCACGGGGCTGGCCCTGTATTTTCTTTTATTGTAAGATCTTCAGCTGATTTTGATGTTGGAGTAATGCTGGCCTCATAGAATGAGTTGGGAAGTACCCCTTTCTCTTGAATTTTCTGGTAGAGTTTGTTTTCAATTGGTATTATTTCTTCCTTAAATGTTTAATAGTCTTTGTGGGAAGGGTTAGAACTACAATTCATTTTTTCAAGTAGATAGAGGGCTCTCCAGTTTATCTATTTCTTCTTCAGAGAATTTTGGTAGTTTTGATTCTCAACAAATTTGGCCATTTTACCTGAGTTATCAAATTTATCAGCTTAAAGTTGTTCATTACATTTATGTTTTATTCGTTTAACATCTGCAGAATCTGAAGTGCTGGCATTCTCAATATTGGTCATTTGTTTCATCTCTTTTTTCCCCAGATCAGTGGTACTATAGGTTTGTCACTTTATTGATCTTCTTAGAGAACAGGCTTTTGGTTGCATTAATTGTATCTCTTATTTCACTATTTACTATTTCAGTGATTGTCACTCTGATCTTTATTATTTCCTTCGTTCTGATTACTGTGGGTTAAATTTTTTCTTCTTTGTTAAATTTCTTAAGCTAGAAGGTGAACTAATTAACATGAGCTCTTTCTTCTTTTCTAATATATGTGTTTAGTGCTATAAATTTCCCTCTATATACTGCTTTAGCAGTATCTCACAAATTTTGATTTGTAGTACTTTCAATTTCTTTTATTTTAAAATAGTTTATAATTTAATTTCTTTTTTGACCCAAGAGTTATTTAGAAGTGTGTTATTTAATTTCTAAATATTTGGAGATTTTCCAAATATCTTTCCATTATTAATTTCTAGTTTACGTTGTGCTCACAGAATATATTTTATATGATTTGAAAGCTTTTAAATTAATTGAAACACTTTTTTATGCCCCAGACTGTGGTCTATCATAGTAAATGTTCTATGTTTACTTGAAAAGAATGTGTTTCTGCTATATTGTTGGGTGGAATGTTCTATAAATGCCAATTAGGTCAAGTTGGTTGATAGCGTTCTTCAAGTCTTCTGTATTCTTTACTGCTCTTTTTCTTACTTTAAAAATCACCTATTGAAAAGAGGTGATGAAATCTCAGACCATAGTTGTGAACTTTTCTGTTTCTTCTCTAAGTTCTCTCAATTTTTACTTCTTGTATTTTAAAACCTTGTTATTGTTTGCATAAATATTTAAAACTCTTATGTCTTTTTGAAGATTTTGCCCCTTCATCATTATGAAATAGTCATATTTATCCTTGGTAATATTCTTTGTTCTAAAATCCTACTTTGATATTAATATGATCATTCCAGCTTTCCAAGATATAAATTTTTGCATCCTTTCATTGTTAGTCTTTTTTTGTCTTTAATTTACAGTGGATTTCTCATAGCCATCCTGTAGATAAAGTTTGATTTTTTTAAATCCAATCTGATAATTTTCTGTCTTTTAATTGGGATTTTAGACCATTTACATTTAATGTTGTTATTAGTATTGCTGATTTTAAATGCACTGTCTTGCTATTTTAAAAAATTTTCCTATTTTTTTATTTCCTCTCTTCTCTTTTTTCTGTCTTCTTTTGAATTAACTGAGTATGTTTAATAGTTCCACTTTATGTTTTTTGTTGATGTGTTTTATATATTTCTATCTGTATTATTTTAGTTGCTACCTTAGGATTTACAGTATGCATCTTTAACTTATCACTGTCTACCTTCAAATGAGAATAGACTTTTTCATGTGTTATATAAGATCCTTTTAATAGTGTGCTTTTATTTTTCTCACCTGGTTTTTGTATTATTGTTTTCATACATTTTACTTTTACATATGTTATAAATCTCACAATAAAATTTTATTATTTTTGCTTTTAAACAATTTAATTACCTTTTCAGGATATTTAAATAATAAAAAGTCTTTTTAATTTAGCTACATAGTTACAATTTCTAGTGCTCTTCATTCCTTTGTGTAGACTTTGATTTCATCTGGTTTCATTTTCCATCCATTTGGAGAAATTTTTTAAAAAATCATGTCATATAGTCTAAATCTGCCAGTGATGAATTCTTTCAGCCTTTGCTTGTCTGAAATTATTTTGATTTTGTTTTTGGGAGATATTTTCCCCCAAATTGCTTTTAGAAGTCTACATTGAAATGTTTTTCTTTCAGTATTTTAAATATCTTGCTGCACTGTCTTTCGGCTTTCATTGTTTCAAATAAGAAGTCTGCTGTCCTTTCTATCTTTGTTCCTTTGTCTATAATGTGTCCTTTTATTCTCTGAATGCTTTTAAGATTTTCTTTGTCACTAGTTTTAGGCAATTTCATTATGATGTTCCTTGGGGTAGTTTTCTTTATGTCCTTTGGTTTAGGTCTTTTTTTAATCTCTTCCGTGTCTCTACTTAGCATGTTTAATCTTCCCTCTAACTCCTTGAACATATGGAATGCTGTTATATAAACTGTTCCAACCCAATGTCTGAAAAACCATTGCCTCATCTATTGTTGTTGTTTCAGGAAGGAGAATAATCAAGTCCCTGTTCCTCTATCTTTGCACGGAAAGTCCCTGCTTGTCCTGTTTCTTCCGAGGGCATCTTTGTTGTTTCTATTTGGAGGCTCTTGTAAGGTTGCTTTTCTGAAAAGACCTGTTCCTTGCAGGCCCTGGAGCAGGAGTGTGTCTGGCATGCTTGAAGAACATTCAGGAAGCCAGAGCACCTGCAGAGGGAACAAAGGGATAAGAACAGAGGGTGAATTCAGACGAGTCATGGGGAGTAAGACGGTGTATAACTTGGTGTGCCTTTGAAAGGACATTGGCTGTTTTTTTTTTTTTTTTTGTGAGGAGATCAGCCCTGAGCTAACATCCGCCAATCCTCCTCCTTTTTTGCTGAGGAAGACGGCCCTGGGCTAACATCGGTGCCTATCTTCCTCCACTTTATATGGGACGCTGCCACAGCATGGCTTACCAAGCAGTGAGTCGGTGCGCGCCCGGGATCCGAACCAGCGAACCCCGGGCCGCCGCAGCGGAGCACACGCACTTAACCGCTTGCGCCACCGGGCCGGCCCCAGGACATTGGCTGTTTTAAGTGAGGTTTAAGAGGGTTTGAGCAGAGGAGTAACATAATAAGACATATTATTTGACAAAATTATTTAAGACAGTTGTTCTGACTTTTGTGTGGAGAATTGATCTGGGCTGGGGACAAGTGTGGAAACAAGTTGATGAATGAGAAGGTGTTTCAATCATCCATCCATCCATCCACTGTATACTTACAGAATTTCTAGACAATTTCTAGACATTTCTAAAAAACATTTCAGTTTTCTAGACATTTTCAAATTTATTTATTACGCATTCATCAAATAGCATTTGAGTACCTACTGGGTACTGGTAATCCAATAGTGAAAAGATAAATATAGCTCTGCCCTCATGGAATTTTTATTCTAAAGGAGTGGGTAGACAATAAGCAAATAGTTTCACAATTAATTACTTAACAACAGTTGTGAAAAGTGCTCAACAGGAAGTTACAGGTGCTCTGAGAACATATAATGGGGGATCTGATCTAGCTGCTAGAGGGTTAGGGTGCAAGGTCAGAGAAGGCTTTCTGGAGGAAGAGGCACCTCCCTTTAGCTTAAGGGGTGAACTAGAGTTATCTACTATAAAAAGGAGGCATGGAAGGGCATTTCAAACTGCTTATATTTTTGGAAGTAACTGAAGTCAGCCTAGCTTAAAACTCAAGGGAGCAGGAGGGCAGGTCAAGTCTGAGATGATATAGGGCATTAGAATGTATCCTCAGGGTTCTGGCCTATATCATAAGGGCAATGAGAAGCTACTCAAGTATTTTTATGCAGAGCAGCTGTCATCAGATTTTCATTTTAAGAAAATGACTCTGGTGACAGTGTAGACAATAGATTAGAGGGAGCAGGAAAACAAGAGGAGGTTCCTTTAGGAGATTACTGCACAGTTCAGAAGAGACAGTATTAGTCTGGACCAGGGTCATCCCAATGGTTATGTCGAGAATACAGAGGTTGAAGAAGATGAACTTGTTGCCCTTATGGAGCTTACAGTCTAGTGGAGGAAATAGGCAAGTGCATTAGTAATTCCTCTGTGGAGCAGTCAACTTTACCTTTGCATTACGTTCTGCATGAGGTGGAAGCACAGAAGGAATGCACACAACTTACACTGTGGTTCAGAGAGGGTTTTCTGGAGAAGGAGACGTAGGGCTGTCTTGAAGGATGATTAAGTCAGTTGAAGATATGGGCAGAAGTATTTCAGGCAGAGACAATCTTCAATCTTTTGGTGAATAAATTAGCACTGCTTCCCTTTTAGTCACAGATGGTGATGCTCACATCACCATTGGCATTTGGGACTTTCTATAATGGGACTTAAATAACTGAAGTTTTAGAGTTTTCATAAAAACTCTGAAAGTGAGCTTGAACATATTTATTATCATGAGAGTCACAGAGGAGGGTGTTGAAATTCAGGGAGGTTAACTGATTTTCACAGTCCCCCATGGACAGTAAGGGTGCTGTGACGGGCCACTCCCTCTGCCTCTTCCCTCAGTGGACAAGGCTCACTGAGTTGTCTCACACCATCTGGGCCAGATCTAACCCTGCTCTTCTCAGGCTCACAGAGTATTCACTACGGTGTCCCTAAAAGTTGTTGCCTCTGCTCACTTAGGATAAACTTCCACAGCTCCTATGTCTAAGGTAACACTTTTGAAATTTTGTTTGATTAAGGGGAGATGTTGGTCAATGAGTACAAACTTCTAGTTAGAAGATAAATAAGTTCTGGGGATCTATAATCACAGCATTGTGATTATAGTTAACAGTACTGTATTATATATTTGAAAGTTGCTAAGAGAGTAGATCTTAAATGTTCTTACCACAAAAAAGGAATGGTAATTATGTGACATGATGGAGATGTTAGCTAATGCTTTGGTGGTAACCATATTGCAATATACAAGTGGATCAGATCAACCGTTGTATACCTTAAACTTATATAATGTTATATATCAATTATATCTCAATAAAGCTAGGGGAAAAAAGAGAAAAAATCTGAAAGTGACTTTTTATCTTGCAGGTCACTCAGTCTTGCTGGAGACAACATGGAATGAAAA
The DNA here is from genome assembly GCF_020826845.1 of Diceros bicornis minor. Lineage (NCBI taxonomy): Eukaryota > Metazoa > Chordata > Mammalia > Perissodactyla > Rhinocerotidae > Diceros > Diceros bicornis. Next base: position 9,330,587 of record NC_080755.1, on the reverse strand, counting down.
CATTGTTTTTCATAAGATAAGAATGGACCACACTCACATCACCTCTTCAGCTTTCCTTGAGTGTAACCGTGGCAAAATTAACAAATCCTATTGTAATATTTAATCTTATCAACTCTCTATTATTTGTGTGCAGTGTTTTCTTTCTGAGGACCCTCCATGGTGAACATTTAGTCCCGATTGTCTTCCTTGCCTTCAGCCCACCTGCACAGGGTCCATGTCAACCTGCTGATAGTGTCTAGGGCCAACTCAAGGAAAGATTGTGAAGTGTTTTCATCCCACTTTTTCCTTTTCTGTTGAGGCTATCTCATCTGCTCCTACTGTTCTCATGTTACCCAGGTTCCTCCAGTCAGGAGGAAAATACCTGAAAAAATAACTATCATCTTGGTGTGAGTTACTTAATGTAGCTAGCCTCACAGGAGTGTTTTAAAAGAGAACCACAGAGAGAGGAACTCAGAGAAAGGAAAAGTCAGAGAAAGGTGCAGTAGGGCACCAGGAGGGGAGGTGTTTCCAGCAGTGCTGGCCAGGAGTGCAGTCTCACACATGGGCGTTCATGAAGTTGGCCCTGCGTACAGGAATGCAAACTCATTTCAAAATTAGCATTAGCAAAGTAAAGTAGAATCAGTTGCCAAAAGTTTATTTACTGCATCATAAGGTGAAGTAGAAATAAATGGTTGTTTTTTTGTTTGTTTGTTTTGCTGGGGAAGATTTGCCCTGAGCTAACATCTGTTGCCAATCTTCCTCTTTTTTTTTTTCTTTTGTGAGCCGCCGCCACAGCATGGCTGCTGACAGACGAGTGGTGTGTTTCCATGCCCAAGAACTGAACCTAGGCTGCTGAATCAGAGTGTGCTGAACTTTACCCACTAGGCCAGCGGGCTAGCCCCTAAATGGTTTTCCTATTAATAATTTTTGTTTCACTTAAGCCATAGAGCCACACCAACAGTAATGCTTCTACTTCCATAAATACCTGTGTACGTGATGGTAAAGCCACATTACTGAGGCTGGGTGTTCCCTGTTGGAGATGTGCAGTGCCTGGCCTCTGGGCCCCACAGTTGTCACGTCTGTGTATTCTGATGTGAGCTGGCTGACCCTGTTTCTGAATCACAAGTTGTAATTGGTTATCAATGGTGCTAAAATTTCTATTATAAAAAAGGTTTGGGGTTTAAAAATGATACTCCCTAATTTACACCAGATTTAAAGTCATTTTTAGAAGGACAGCAATATGGGGGCCGGGCCGATGGCGCAGCGGTTAAGTGTGCATGCTCCGCTGCAGTGGCCTGGGGTTTGCAGGTCCGGATCCCCAGCACGGACCAACGCACTGCTTGTCAAGCCATGCTGTGGTGGCGTCCCATATAAAGTGGAGGAAGATGGGCACAGATGTTAGCCCAGGGCCAGTCTTCCTCTAAAAAGGAGGAGGATTGGCATCAGATGTTAGTTCAGAGCTGATCTTCCTCACGAAAAAAAAAAGGGGGAGTAAAATGTCAAAGTAGGTGTTCCTATAACTCCTTTTCTACCTAAGCAACTGCAGGTGTTTACAAGTGACTTTAATGTTCCACTGGGATATTGGTGCTGCCTCTGTCCCTGCCCTCCTCACTGTCACACATTTGGATGCATCTTTTGTAATTGTTCCTCTAAGCAAGAGCTGTATCCATCTTCTGAAACCTAGACTGTCTCAGTGGACGCTTGGGATTGTCTAGGAAAACTGGTGGTGGCAGAGTCAGCCCTGGTCCCTGCTGTGCTAGGGCTCATCTGGTCTTGGAGAGTGCACCCTGATGTCCCTCTCTTTGTCCCTGAGAGTGTGACCTCCCACTCTCAGGCTCAGCATGTCAACACAGCCTTTTGTGCAGAAGTTTCTGGTAACATAGCACTTTGTTACATAATTAGTTCTTTCTATCTCAAATTGTAGAGTAAGGCTTTACCCTTCCAATTATTTATGGAATGAGTAAACAGGGCAAAAGAGAGCCAGGTGATAAAGTCCTTTGTATTGCCCCCAGATGATAATGTAGACTTCCATCTCCTCCTTTATAAATGGGGCCATGTGAGGACCTGTGTCAGGGTTGTTATGCATATTGAAAACACAGGTGTCTGTCCAGCAACTGCACAGAGCCTGGCGTGTGTGCACTTAGCAGAGATTATCTGCGACAACCATTGTCACTGCTGAGACTTCTGCTGTTATCACTTTGGACTCTTTAGAGAAGGGCTCCTGATAACAGCCAGCCCGGATGGGCTGCCTGGCTGTGTAGGTCTGAGACCCGGAGAGGCCTGGGTGAAGTCTTCTCCTAGTTTTCTCATCTTTTAATGATGCTAATAATGCCTAATTCATATGTGAAGATTAAATGCTCCGTATAAACCCGTCTGCAAATATAAGATATGATTATTTAACTAGTGCAGAACTAGTTAGTGCAAAGTGAGAGCCAGGTTGGGAAGCTACGTTTTATTGGTGGTTGTTCTTCTGTGATTTTCCTCTCTGTTGTTCCTAAATATCTCAGAAGCTCAGCTCCCTGGACTGTGTGCATTGTTTCCAGTGCAGTGGGTGACCAGTTAACCCAGAGGCAGAAATTCCTACTGTTTGTAGATTTGAAGTTTGTGTCATAAAATTGTAAGCAGATGACCTTGTATCACAGCACAGACTTTCTGCACAAATAAGATATTATTTTGAGAATTGGTCTTGTGTCTGGAAAGGGCAAGTTGAAGTTTGCCCCCAATCTCCTCTTTTGCATGCCTGGATCATCCATTCAGGCAGATGGGTTCCCCTAACAGCTTCTGATTAACACCAAAGCATAAAAGTGGGGGTTGAATGAGTGGTCTGCACCCTCATGCTAAAGGGCTTCATTCTAAAGTCTCCTATGCATTTCTAAAGTCTCAGTTATGGTGCTTAATGTTGCGGAAATTACTGTTAGTTACAGATGGAAAATTCTGGGGAAGAAAGAGATATCAACTGTTGGAAGGAAAAGAGGGGTTAATGAGGTAAGCACCTGTGTGGGATGGATTGGAGCCTCTAAAGATTCCAGAACTACTCCTTCAAGAATTGATTCGACGTGATTCATCATGGGTGGACAGATGAATCATAATTTGCTGCAACGTAGGAATAGTTTTATCGAGCCTGAAGCCCCAGAGGCTGCTGGGTGATGGGAGCGTGTTGTGTTTCCAGCATGACTTGTTGGATACACGGGCACAGATCAGCCCCACGCCCCACCTGAGTTATGTTTTGTGCATTGTGGTTCTGAGGCAAGCAACCAGGAGGTATCACTTACCAGTCTCCAGGATCTTCCTGAGAGCATCCCCTCCCCCTCCCTAGGGAGCATCTACATTTTGGCCAAACATTAGGAATTTAATATTTAATGTTAAGAGAGAAACTGTTTAGAAAGTCTAGGAACCTCTCATGTGCCTAGTGGCAATTATGAGATCCCTGGGCCCCCCTTAAACAAAGAGCTTTGTTCTTTTAAAGCAATTACCAGAAGTAAAAAAGCAGTAATGCCAGTAAAACTTTTTAAAGGTACATCTGCAGAAAGAAGATTCGAGTTCAAGCTATCAGTGGGTAGCTGGATAGCCAGTGGGTAGCTGAAGAGCCTGTCGTCAGGAGTGTCTGCAAACTCTGTGTCCTTCCTTTGAAAGCCCGTCTGTGGTTGGTGGAGATATCAGCACTTAGTTGATACTCCTACCTGGGTGGAATGGAAGACACTGCCTTTAGCGACACAGTTCTGTGAGAGAATAACTGCATCTTGAAGTTATTTGTTTACCAGTTTGCCAGCATCTTTAGTAACAAGTTAGATTAGTCAAGTGATTGAATTGACTAAAAATGGCTAAGCATTATGAAATAACTTTGCTTGTGAATCACCCTTTGTTCATTGGGAAAAACGCTCCGGTCCTGGCATTCACACTAGCGTCATCTGGTCCCAGGCTGCCTTTTCAGCTGCACATCACCCATCTTCGCCTTGATATGTGGTCGTTCAGCCTGGAGTGCCTTGTTCACTGTGGCTGCAGGCTCTTCACTGCATGTGAGTGTCTGCTGGCCAGGCTTCCACTGATTTGAACAAGTCCACGGTAGGAGAAAAGGGCTACAAGGATGCAGGGGAGGTCAGCAGAAGGCAGCAGATCCTTATCTCCAGAGACTGCTCATCTGACCTTCTCCTCCCACAGAAATCTGCTTCCCAGGGTCTGGTTTCCTCCTTACAGGCTCCGGTCTCTCTGCATAGGGCTTGCCCCTTCCTCCCTTCCCCGCCTCCACGCTAATTTCAAATCACCGTTCTTCAAAGTTTCTTTTTCTCTCTTTTTTTTCCCCTCATCTAAGACAGGTTCCAATCGTTTCCAGGTTGAACAGCCTAGAATCATAGTCTTTGCCAAGAATCTCTTTTGGATAAAAGTAGGAAATCTCTCTTTCTCTCTTTATTTTTATTGACATGGTCAGATTTACTTATGTGTGTGGGGGGAGGTGTTTTAAAAACTGTTACAATTATACAAGTCCTCTGAAAATTTATTTTCATTCATCTGAATATGTGATTCATCTACCTTGGTTAAAAAGTGAGCTAATAACCAACCTACTTATATTTCTACCTGTTGCTGTCCTTAGAGAACATTCTATTCAAAGATCTTTCCATGTTGGTACATGTTGATCAACTTAATTCTTTTCAACTTTTGCATATAATGCTATACTATGAATTTATTGCTGTATGTAACTATTTCCCTATTGATGGAAATATTGGGGCTGAAGTGTATATTTCTATCAAAAATATTTTAATTGTTTAAAAACACTTCTACAGTTAGATTAAAAAAGACTTTCTGTAGAAAGTCAAATTCTTACTTTTTTAGAACACTAGCATTTGAAGGGTATTAGTCCCAGGAAGATATGGGGTAGCTTTGTTTTATGAAATAATCAAGTCTCATTTCCTGTGTGTTTTTATTAAGTTTCAGTTGAATGAAAACTCTGTACCAAGCACTGTGCCAGGCACTCGGGACATATAGAGATGAGCGAGTCCCAGCCCTGAGGAGCATGGTACCATCTAGAATACTAGTTAATACAAGGCAAGGGAAACAAGTACTACTGTTTTTTTAAAAAAAGGAGTGGTCAGGGACCAGCCTGGTGACGTAGTGGCTAAGTTCACACACTCCGCTTTGGCAGCCCAGGGTTCGTGGGTTCAGATCCCAGGCACGGACCTACGCACCGGCTTATCAAGCCACGCTGGGGTGACACCCCACATATAAAATAGAGGAAGATGGGCACAGATGTTAGCCTAGGGCCAATCTTCCTCAGCAAAAAGAGGAAGATTGCCAACAGATGTTAGCTCAGGGCTAATCTTCCTCACCAAAAAAAAAAAAAAAAAAGGAATGATCAGTTTGACTAGGGTACCAGGCATAGTGGCAAGCCCGGGTCTGAGGACAGGCTGTGGGAGGGGTGATGACCAGCACCTGAGGGATCCAGTCCCAGAGCTGGAGGCAGCTGCCTCCCTCTTCCTGAGGCACAGCTCCTCTCATCTTCAAGTAAGAGGATGAGGGAGCAGCAGGTTCTCAGTACCCCTGAAGACTGGGACAAAAGTTAGAAATTTAAAATTACCTTTAAAAGGTATGAAAAAAATGTCCTGAGAACATATGATCATCTAGTTATTGGGCATGCCACCTACCAGGTATCTGAGCTTCGATGTTCTTACCTGTAAAATGGGGATGATAATATCTACTTCATGTTGTTATTGTGAGACTTAGAAGTAATCTATTCAATAGGCTTAGCAACATGCTTCACTCAGAGTAGGCACTCAGCAATATTATCAATTATCATATGGATATGAATATTGTGTAGATGTATTATATTATTGTTCCACTGTCAATGACACTAAGAATATGAAATTCAGGCTCAAAGATATGTACTGTGTCCACTAGTAAGTGATAAAGCCAGCATGGTACCCGGGTTTTCTGGTGTGAAATTGTTGCTTGTGCCAGCACACTGAGCTTCCTCTCAGCAAATGCTCTCCAAAAGGTCATTAGGCCACAGTCTACTCTTCCAGAAAGCCCCTAAGTGTTTATTTATTAGGACTATATGGAAAGAAATATTACACTCTAATAGTACGTTTTTTCCAAAAGGTAAATCTCAAATGTTTATTTTTTTAATGTAAAAATCCAATATATATTATGAAATAGATAGAACTAGATGATTTTTAAAACACCGAATATTTAAAGAAATGTCTCCAAAAACTGAGCCTTTATACAGCAATTATATACTTCTATATTTCCTCACAGTCTCTTCTTTATTAAATTTTAAAGATAAATTTCCTTTCAAAAATGACATAAATAGCACATTTAGACAATGCCCAAAAGGAGAGAAACAGTTCAGAAGACCCTAACGCCATCCCCTCATAAGTCTCCCACCCATGCAGGACGATAGCCATGTACGTGTTCTTATGCACTTTACTTCCAGCTCAGAGGTCATTTTTAATTGTTTTTACAAGAATGGACTATCTATATCTATAGATGGATATAAATATAGATATCTGAGATAAGTAGATATAGATATCTACATCTATCTCAGATTTTTCTTTTTAAATCATCATCACAATACTGTAATAAACCTTTATGTTTTATTTATCTTTACATACTGGTGCTTTTGTTTCCATTGGACAGATTCCTAGAAGTGGACTGAAGGTTACATATATTTTTTGCTGCAAGTCTTATTCTAACCAACAGCTGTTAAAGCACAAGTTATGGTCTCTTATGATAGTAATTGTGCAGCGTACACGGTTTTTAACACTGTTTTAGTTAATCACTCCGTACATTTTCCTATTCTGCTTTTTCTCACTTCACATTACACCTTGTGTACCTTTGTCTATATATCTTCCTAGCCTTCATATTTATGACTTTTTAATGACTTGATTTCCTTTCATTTATAGAATGGTTCAGTGAAGTCTGATGATTCCTCAACTGTTAGGTGTAATGGGTAAGGAAGATAATGGACGCCTTGTGAAGAATACTCATTTATTTCTCTATCTCTTCGTGCCTGTCCACACACAGAGGGCTGGATTTACTGAAGCGGTAGAGAAGAAAACCCCGCAGTGTTACTTTGATAACACAAAGTACGTGAACACGTTCTATCGTCTTTGAGCAGGAGATTGTGAATGCTTGGAGTATGTTTTATTGATAGAAAAGAGTGTTGGTCTTCCCACATGTAAACAGAACTGAATTTACTACAAATTAGAGAAAGGATTAATGCATTTTGGTTTTCCAGTTATCACATCTGTAGCAAATTAGAGAGCTATTTTCTGCCCTGCATCTTCCATGGGGTTTCTTTGTTTCCAAATTGAGTCACTGAAGGCTTCAAAGAGCCTCATTCAAAGTGAATATCTGACTTACAATATGTAATAACTCTATTATTTTCTTCTTTTATTGTCAGATCACTTGGTCATTAAAAAAAAAGCTGCATACACAAATACTAGGAAAAAACATTTGTTTGCTTGGTAGCTTTTGTTTGCTTCTTAGAACGTCCATATTATGCTGAGTTCATCATACCTGGAGGGCAACTAAAATCCCGACTGTTGGATTCCCAAGGGGAAGGGGAGGGAAATCCCAACTCACCAGGTCTCGGGATGACGCGGGCCCACAGACACAGAAGACCGAACTTGATGCAAACGCAAGAGGTTTATTGAGCGGAGCTCCGGGTCGACTCGTGTCCGTCGCAGGAGACAGAGGGGTCGACCCCGAGCCTTAGGGGGCAAGTTCTTTTATAGGATTTGGGAGCATAAAGCGGGAAAAGGTTGGCGCGGTTTTACATGATTGGTTAATTCAAAATACATTTTATGGCGCGAATTGCTACGGCGCGAAACAGCTATCAAGGTGCACACACATGTCCCCACCTGGCCCCCCTCCACCCCGACCCTCCCAAACTTATCCCTCTGTAGCACTCCCTTGTTCTCAATTTTCTCTGAACAGTTTAGGGTGAGTCTTCCGCGAACAGAGTCAGTTAGGATCGATAGACTCTATTCATAGAAGACTCGCTCCAACTGCCCCCTTAAGGTGTTAACATATTAAATTTTTGACATAATTTACATCCTTCACCGACCAAATATGATTTCACTGCCCAGATAGTGGAAGACGATGTTAGATTGGAACATTGAGCGTTTACTGTATGTTGCTGAGGCCATTTTCCAAAAACAATGTGGTGAAAATAAAATTGTACACTTTATTTTTCCAGAAAACACTGGGTATATATTATGTAAAATATACTCCTTGGTCTAAGACTATTGGTTTAAGGTGTTTTAGGAGGCAGCTCGGTTATCTCCTCGTAATAACATCAATGAATGACACAAACCACTGTTGGATATATGGGGCTTACAGGTCTTCTGGTTTGAGGGTGGAAACAAGAAAAACAAATTGGAGTCAGTCTCGAAACACGGCTACTCCCAGCGGTGCTCTGGCCCTCTCTAGTCACTTGGGAGGCAGGGTGTTAGTCTAGAGAGGACAAGAGTCAAGTCCTTAACGCACATGAATGAGGGTCATGATGGCCCAGTCTTGCCAGGTCCATGGGACACGAAAAGCTAAGATCAGCATCATGGAAAATATTGTGACTGTGAAAAGTGAAACAAAATGGTGTCACTTATGTCTAAGGGCTTTACAGTGGAGCCGGGAAACTATTAAGGAAATGAGTCTCATGCATGTCCTCATTGGGCAGAACATGGAGTTTGGAACTGAGTGAAGACACAAATATTCTGAGAATGCTGCAGCTCCGCACGGTGATGGACTTTTGCCTCCCTCCAGCTGGCCTTAGCAATCAATACATTTAGCCAAGGTTAATGTTCTGCTGCCAACCCCAATTAACATACTTTGTAATGCAAACCTCCCTCCTTTACCTTTAAAAGCCCCTGATTTTTACTCCCTAGCAGGACACTATTTGAGTTTCTACCTGAATCTGTGGTCCCCAATTGCATTTCTTTGATCCCAAAATAAATGCCTCTCTGCCTCTCATTTTGGCTATTTATTTTTAGGTTAACATGAGTTAGGAGAGCTTCTAAGAGACAAAAGTGTGAAATTCTTTTAAGTCGATGTAGATGAGATGTAACACTTAGGAAGGTGCTAGATTGAAGTCACGTTTGGCACCTTTGGAAAATCACAGCAATATCAATCAAAATGGGGAAGCACTGAAGAATTTGCTTCCCAGTGAGGCCACATGGACTTTGGAATTACATATATTTGGCTGCACTAATAGCAATTCTTCAAATCACCTTGCTGAAGTGCAGATTTCTAGGTTCTTGCCCTGTCCTAGTGAATCAGGATCTCTGGAGGAGGGTCTAGGAAAATTTAACTTTTAGCAAGCTGTCTAGGTAATTTTTAAACAAAGCTAAATCTTTTAAAAACTTATTATGTGCCAGATACTCTTTTACGTGCTTTGCATGTAGTATCTCATTTAGAATGTCACATGACTCCATGAGCTCTAATTTGTATCAGCTCCATTTTTACAGTCAGGGAAGCTGAGGCTCAGAGTGGTCGTTGAACCTGCCCACGGACACACAGTGAGTGACGGGCAGGAACGTGACACAGGCAGTCTGACTTTTGAATCCGTGCTCTAAGCGCCACTCAGCTTTTTATGTCCTTTATACTTTGAGAGCCACTAAATAAACAAGTTCTCCTCCGAATGTCAGTTTCCTCCTCTATGCAATGGGTATAAACACTTCTCAGGTATGAATTCTGTACCAGTGAATCCTGACAGTGAAGAGAAGTGCAGCAGCCCTACTTTCTGAAGCTATGAAGAACAACTACGTTAGCGCAATATTCTAAATTTGCTTGCAAATACAGAAACTTCAAATATGGGAATGACAGTGATAATGAAGGTAATATTATTTCATATTTTGGTATAGCATGCATTCTTTTTCTCCAGCTTTATTGAGGTATAATTGACAAATAAAATTGTATAAATTTGAGGTGTACAACATGATGATTTGATATATATATATATTGTGAAATGATCACCACAATGAAGTTAGTTGACTCATCCATCACCTCACATAATTATCTTTTTTTTTTTTCTGGTGAGAACATTTAAGATCTACTCTCTTAGCAAATTTCAAGTATACAATGCAGTATTGTTAACGGTAGTCACCATGCTGTATATTACATCACCAGGACTTCTTCTTATAAGAGAAATTTAGGATCTTTGAACAACATCTCCTCATTCCCCCACCCTGCAGCCTCTGGCAACTACCATTCTACTCTCTGTTTCTGTGAGTTCAACTTTTTTAGATTCTGCATATAAGTGAGATCATATAGTGTTTGTTTTTCTCTAACTTATTTCACTTAGCATAATGCCCTCGAGTTTCATCTATGTTGTTGCAAATGGCAGGATTTCCTGTTCATTGCAGCATTATTCACAACAGCCAACACATGGAATGGAAACAACCTAAGTGTCCACTGACAGATGAATGGTATGTATAAACAATGGAATATTATTCAGCCATAAAGCAGAAGGAAATCCTGACATTTGCAACAACATGAATGGACCTTGAGGGAATTATGCTAAGTGAAATAAGTCAGCCAGAAAGACAAATACTGTATAGCATGTTTTCTGAGATAGCTCCTGTGCTGAGTGATTTCATTGTGGCTAAAATATATGGATCCCTTCCAATCTGAAAATTTCTGTTTTCTTTTCCTTTTTAAAAAAAGTTTTCTCCTTTTTAAAATTTTTAGTCTGATAAAGATGAAATGTTCTCTTCTTGAGGTTAAGTGTTTAAAAGTCATCCACTTTAGACACAAGCATCTGTATAACCAATAATAAATAAATCATCCTTTTGTCTGTAGTGAGGAACCTTGACTAGTGACCTACTCCCCGCTGGAAAAATATGTGCGGCTTACAGGCCTCTCCTTGTTGTCCTGGCAAAGATGACCAGCCAGGAGTCTGGTGTCCTGACTTTTTCCTTTTCAGAGGATAAAGAGAATGATTTGTTTTTAAAATTAAAATCTCTTTTTTAAAGGTGACTAAGTATCCTATTAAATTTAAGAGCAGAACTTAATTCAAAAATACACCTACAAATTTATTGCCTGTTGCTGAGGCTAAATATGACGATGTGACCTTTTATTAGTTATTTGGCTGAAGAATTTGAATCTCTGTCAAGACAGTTCTTTCCAGAACCACAGAGTGACTCACTTGAGGTTGAGAGCAGGTACCTCTGGGTATGACTGCCCTGGGGCACAGCTGTGACCTGTATTTTAAGTTAGTTATCTTCGCAGCTTACGTTCACTAATCTATTCTCATGTGGCATTAGGATGATGAGAATTGATTAAATCTACAAACTGATTTTTGTTAGGGGTTTTAATATCTTCCCCAGAAAAATATTTCTAGCACAACGAGTAAGTAGGCAGAATAAACGGCCCCTTTTGTCTATCTCTGGAAAGAAGGCAAATTGTCTCTGGTAGGAGAGATGAAAATATTTGGTGAAATTGGTGATATCAGGCTGGTTGAAGGAGGAGGAGGGCACAGGCAAGAGAATCTACTGGGCTGATAGCTCCGGAACATCTACCGACCCCTGAATAATCCAGTTCCCATCATGGAAGCCTGCAGGAAAAGGGTAAAAACATTGATATTTATTCAATAAATATTAATCAAGCATCTGCTATGTGCCAGGCCCTGGGTTAGGCTCTGTGGATTCAGTACAGAAAACAAGAAAACCATGCCTGGTTGCTGCTCCCATGCAGCTTAGAGCCGAGGGCCATACAATCAAACCTCCACGGAAAGGAATGTCAGGACAGCTGCGGCACATGCTGCGGAGAGAGGCCAGCGGAGCTGTGAGAGCAGAGTGTGCCGACCCAACGCAGACGGGGCTTCTGGAAAGGCTTTCTGAGGGAGTCATGTTTCGGCTGAGATCTGAAGGAGAAACAAGATTTAACCTTTTAAAGTTTGGGAAACGTCTTCTAGGTAGAGGGAAAATGGATTCAGAGGCCCTGTGGTGGTGGCGGAGTGGGGAGAAAAATAGTGCCTTTGGAGAGCTGAAATCACACCGTGTAGCTGGCTCTTGGGTGTCCTGGGGGTGTGACTGGTTCTTGGCCATCCTCGAGTGCACGGTGCGGATGAAGCTACTGATTTCGATAGGGGCAGATCATGAATTGCTTCCTGGGCTTTGAAAAGGGAGTTGAGATAAGCTACTGAAGGGCTTCAGGTAGAGGGTGATATCAGCAGATTTGCATTTGGTAAAGAACTATCATTTGGAGAACAAATGCAGAAGGGCAAGCTGAGTGTATGGAGACAAGCTGAGAGGTGGTGGTATAGGCAGGCGGTAGGTGTGGTTTCTAGGATGAGGGTGGTGGTGAGGGCAGAGATTGAGAGATGCCCAGGAAATTAAAAATCCTTCACTTGGAGATGGATTACTTGGGGGAGTGAGAGAGAGGAAGGCAGTAGATTGACTCCCAGATTTTGGGCTTCTCCAAATGGTTGGGTGGTGGATGGTTGGATGGTTAATTCACTCATTTAGAGACTGCTGGAAGAGGATGAGGTTTTCTGGGGAAATATTATGAATTTAGACGTGTATAATGTTGAATTTGAAGTGTATGTTTCTGATATTTTAATGGAGATATCCGAAGACAATTGACTATATAGAAATGGATCTCAGAAAGGCAATGAGATTGGATTTAGGAGTTGGGGAGTCTTTGTATGGCCATGGGTACTGAAAGCGCGAAATCAATGAACTATAAATGAACTTTGAGAAATTGCAGCATTTAATGACCGAGTGGAGGAAGATGAGCCAGCAAAGAATATTGAGAGGAAAATGTAGGAGGAAAATCAGGAGACTATAGTTTTCCTGGAAGCCGAAAGAAAGTGGTGTTTCAAGAAGGAGAGAATAATACTTAGTGGTGCCAAGTGCTACAGATGGTCAAGTAAGATGAGGACTGATCAGATTCCACTGGATTTAGCAACATGGAGATTCCTGGTAACCTCAGGAAGACTAACTTCAGAAATTAAAGTGAAATCCAAGCACAGGAAAACTTTTTCCCCAACACAAAATATAACAATAGCTTTAGAGCACTAACTGTAAGTTTAAATCACAAATAAATACTGACCTCTGGCCTGGATGATTTCACAAAGAGATATGCTCTATGAATATTTTTGGAAAGATTCGTAGCTTTTTGGACAAACTGGTATAGGGAAGGAAGGTAACAAGTCCAATTGTGGAGGAAAAAAGTAATCAGGAGACCTGAAGGTTAATCTCTGGTCCTCCTTCAGCTAACCGTTTCTAACTCATTTTAGCAGGTCAGCTTACCTGTCTGAGCTGTGGCTCTTCCATGTCCAAGGCTGCAGGTTAGGAAATGATTCCCACAGCCACTTAGGTACCGGGGGGCTCTTTCCTGTGCGGACAGAAGAGCGTGAGCAAGAGTTCCCTTTTACTGCTGGCTCTGCACTCCACTGGGGGTAATTTACTCAACTTCTCTGGGTTTCATTTTTTTCACTTGAAAATGAGGATACCTAAGTTGTTTTTTTCCCCCCCAAGGTCATTTGCAGTTTTGAAATTGCAATAATTAGGTTCATCAAGGTGAACATCTAATTTTGTCTGCTCAATTAAGCTAATTAGGCATTTGCTGTAATATCTTCGTCATTGGATGAGAAAATTCTTTGTACATTTTTCTAAAATCATAATATTTTGTCTTTACACTTGCTTTTTAATTCTCTTGCATATGCAAGCGGGCTGTTGCTCTCCCTCCTAGTGGGTGAGATTGTGTTTACTCTCTCAAGGCCTTCTCTGTGTAATCAGGGTCTCTCTGTCACGCCAAGGCCCAAATTTTCAGGAATAAACCCAGTTGGGAATGAATGATTCCCTGGTTTTATAAAACCTCTAAGGAACATTAGATGATGTTCATGATAGAAGTAAAACTCAATTATCCTCTGTGCCAGTAGTTGTTAGGTCTCACAAGAGATTGTACTGGAGGGATCACTGGGTATTTCAAAGATGTTCAGAAATAATGCATTGATGGAATTGTCTTCAATGGGAAGTTGTTAAATGTTTCTTTATGACTTTTGGCGGGTCTACTAAAACCACTTAGCCCTACCATTGTTAAATTTTGGACTCAATTTTTACAAAGATATTGGAGGGAACTAACTTTGCAGCAAAGGGGCAAATACTCTTGAGTACTAATAATTTGCTGAATTTTGGAAGAATAGGAGCTTTGAGAATTATGTCACATTGGGAGAAATAATTAGGCAATTTTAGTCACTTTGTGTTCTGTAATGCCAGTGGAATAATTAAAAACATGGTAATTTAAGCTGACTGTTGATATGATGGAAGAAATAGTAAATTTCATTTGAATGGGGTATTTAAATTTTTTCAAAAATTATATTGAAATCTTAGGAAATAATACGAATTGATAAAAGTTAACTCACTGACTAAAAAGCTTCTGCTCAGCAAAGGAAATCATCCACAAAATGAAAAAGCAACCTACTGAATGGAAGAAAATATTTGCAAATTATATATCTGATAAGAGATTAATATCCAAAGTATATAAAGAACTCATACAACTCAATAGCAAAAAGACAAACAATCTGATTAAAAAATGGGCTGAGGAAACTGAATAGACATTTTTCCAAAGAAGACATACAGATGGCCAACAGACACATGAAAAGATACTCAACATCACTAATCATCAGGGAAATGCAAATCAAAACCACAATGAAATATCACTTCACACCGAATGGCTATCATCAAAAACAATATAACAAATGTTGGTGAGGATGTGGAGAAAAGGGAACACTTATGCACTCTTGGTGGGAGTGTAAATCAGTGCAGCCACCATGGGAAACAGTATGGATATTCCCTAAAAAATTAACAATACAACTACCATATGATCCAGCAACACCACCTCTGGGTATTTATCTGAAGAAAAGGAACATACCAACGTGAAAAGATATATGTACCCCCATGGTCATTGCAGCATTATTTACAATAGCCAAGATATGGAAACAATCTAAGTGTCCATTGATGGATGTATGGATAAAGAAGATGTGATATATACACAATGGAATATTATTCAGCCATAAAAAAGAATGAAATCCTGCCATTTGTGACAACATGGATGGATATTGAGGGCATTATGCTGAGTGTAATAAGTCAGACAAAGAAAAATACCATATGATCTCTCTTATATGTGGAATCTAAAAACAACAACAAACAAACCAAGCTGATAGATATAGAGAACAGATTGGTGGTTGCCAGAGGCACGGGGTCGGGGTGGGTGAAATGGGTGAAGGTGGTCAAAAGGTACAAACTTCTAGTTCTAAAATAAATTAAGTCCTTGAGATGAAATGTACAGCATGGTGACTATGGTTAATAATACTGTATTGTATATTTGAAAGTTGCTAAGAGAGTAGATCTTAAAAGTTACCCTCACAAGAAAAAAATTTGTAACTATGTGTGGTGACAGATGTTAACTAGACTTATTGTGATGATCATTTTACAATACACACAAATATCAAATCATTATGTTGTACCCTTGAAACTAACATAATGTTATACGTCAATTATACCTCAATGAAAAAAAGTTGATCCACTGGAATATGTTTAATACCTATCTTATACACACAGGAAAATTATAACATTTAGAGCAATGCAGGTTACCTTTCTGTATGTCATGGGTACCTTTGAGAACCTGATGAAAGCTAAGTGTCTTCTCTCAGACAAAGGCACATACCCACAAAAGCTGCCCGAAACTGATGGAGGAGGTTGGGCATTAACCAACAGCGACCAAGCATGAGATGCAGTTCTGGCCCACGAGGTGTTTTAGCACAAGGATGTTGTTCATTAGTGACGCTTCATAGTGAGCAGTTACCAGCTGACACAATCTTGTATTTTTTCAATATGAAACAGAGAGTCAGACTAGCAAAAACAAAGGGTAAGCATAACAAGAGGCAGAAGTGAAAGACTTGGAGAAAAGAGCCGAGACAGAGAGGCCGAGACACGGGAATGATGGAGTCAGTCGAGAGGAAGCCGTGGGTGTCTGCTTCTGAAAGGTGACCTGGTTCAAAATGACGTAGTTATGCTGCATTCCGACAAGGAGGGGCATACTCCATTTCTTCACGTGGCCTGGCTGTGTAGCTTCTGAGATGTTTTCTGAGTTCCCTTTAATTATTATCATAAACCTCTAACACCTAAGACAGTGGGCCTCAACATTTCAAATCGAAGTATCCCCAGTCTGAGAGCCATGACAGGGAGCCCTGGAGGTCTGGAGGCCTGGGCCAAAGCTGCAGGCAGCAAGGGAGAGAGTCCTTCATTTTTCTTATTATCTCAAAAATGTACCCAATTTTCATATTTTAATCTATAATATACTTATTTTAATATAGAAAGGCTACCATCCAGAAAACTGATTCAATAGGAAAATGTGCTGCTGTTTGTATATCACATTTGGAGAATTGATTTAAGCATCCTGGCACATCTCCATTCTTTACAAACTAAATAGCCGGGAAACAAGATGACCTCATTCCTTCTCGGAAAGCAGAGATGGTCAGTTGCAGTCTCTTGCAAGATTGCACGGGGGTCTGTGAGCCAAGCTCCAGTCTCCACAGCTGCAGCTAGCCCTGGGATCCTAGTCAATATTCTTCATTTCCTCTCTTTACTGCCCATTCAAGATTTCCTCACCATTAACCAGCACTTCAGCTGGTCTGGGTGGTTTGATTGGTGGGGTGACCCAGGCCTTTGACCCCAAGGGGTCTGAAATCTTAGTTGCCTCGTTCGTACAGGTGTGTGGTTGCAGGCATTGCTATTTACAGCTGTCATGGAGCAGGGAAGCACCTGGATAGTACAGAAGGCAAAGGTTCGGATATGAGAGATGCGTAAACGACACCTGACGCGATAACTCTGTGTGTACAGTGGCTCACACTCCTTGACATTTTGCTTATTTCATGTAATGTTTCATAGATGCATTTCCAAGTAGCAATAGAATTCACATTTGAAACAGACCATTTTTGGCTACTCTTGTGAGTTTAAGCATACTGATATGTCACAATTTCTTTAGTTGGTATTCAACTACAAGATATTCGTCTCCCTAGTATTCTTTTGCTCACAGCTTTTGGAGTATCCATCCTCCTTGGGTGAAACTGCTGATCTTTCCAGCTGGTCATTTGAAAGTACAAGGGAAATGATTACATCTTAGACTCAAAAATCCACTTGATGTTACATCAGCTTATAAAACAGAGAATAGAGAATTACAAAATTTCAAAATCAGAGATCTCAATAATCATTTAAACTTATTTTGTAGTTTAAAAATAATTCCAAGGATTTAAAATGGCATGCTTTACAGTGATCATAATAAGATGTGCTATCATATATATATACGTGCTCGATATGTGTTTGGTACTGTGCTAAGCATTTTATTTGTATGACCTCTTATAATAATATCTATTGCTGTCCACAATTTACAGATGAGAAAACGTATCTAACCAGTAGTGGAGCTGGGACTCAAAATAGAGACTGTGTGACTGCAAAATCCCTACTCTCAGCGCTGCACACTCCTGCTGCCACAGCCAGTGCGAGCCTGTGCGAACCTGGCGGGGAAGCCTTAGCAGATGTGCAGCTGTGCCCTTAGATCACAGCACGGGAGAGCTGTGCCCATCTATACTGATGCCGAACCCACTGAAATGTCCAGCATCAAAATCCCTTCAAAACTGTCGTGAGCCAAGTCTAAGAACAAGAACTGATTTCAGCACACAGTCTGTAGAGTTGCAGCCCTCCAACTTTTATGGAAGCATTTGGAAAGTACTTTCTCTCCAGAATAATTTAAAAAGATTACTCCAACCAGCAGCTTGACAATTTAAACTATATGTCAGCTTAGTTAAAATATTTAGATCGCAGCCAGATATTCAGATACTCTTTCTCTCTTGAAATGTTTTCCAAATAGATATAATTTTCGTTACGTAGATTGATAAATAGACCATGGTAAAATATCTGATACTTGGGTTTATTCATTGGATAGAATTGAATGTATTCCCTTTGGATAAGCAGACTTCTTGTGGGATAATGACCAGGAATGGAAACTTCCGTTTACATAACAATCACTTACTCATGTATCAAGAATTTGTGTTCCCACTATGTGCCAGACTTGCTGTTTGTTGCTGTGGATAAAAATAGCAAAAAGCAGAATTTTCCTATGCTGTACATTGCAGACTGTTTAAAAATATTATTTGAGGAAGAATTTCCACAGTACCTCTGTAGAAGTAGTGTCTTTAGAAATTTCCAGTCCTTTGCTATTATTCTTTAATAGTACTGAGATCTTGAACAATTACATCGAAGGCCTGAGGATGTCATCCTACAATTATAGAGTTGGATATGGGAGCGCATCATAGACACTTCCTTTATTCTACAGGTAAGGAAACAGAGGCCAGAGAGTAAAGTGAGCTGGAAGAGGTCACAGAAACAGTTAGGGCTGTAGGATGGAGTGGAAACCAAGTCTCCTGATTTCTCTTGTCCTTATTTTACTACACTACTGAAAAAAAGCCATGTATGTTCACCTTCAAGGAGATAAACCTATGTAATCCATTCTAGATATAGGGAGAAATTATTAATATTTCCTACAAGCTCATAATCCTTCAAATAATTTCAAAAGGTTGACCACGTGTTTTCAAGAAATTCTTCATTGTAAATACCTCATTAAGATATTAAATTAAGCTAAATACATAGCTTAATCAAATATCTGCTTTGTGTTTTTCTTCAATGAAAAAGTGGAATTGAGGATTAGACTAATTTTGGTAAATGTTCATGATAATAACAATAAGTTGCTCTAACTTTTATAAAAATGGGGTTGTATTTTGAGGCTGCTTGAAACAACAAGTAATTGTTCAATTTTAGATTTGATATATATATAGTATATATAATAATATGATATATGTCAGATCTAGGTTGACTTCAACTCTGGATGTCTTTCCTTCTTCTATATTATATACGGTAATTTGGTTTCCCTAGAACACTGACTCTGAGATTTACATGCAGATGGTTTAATGGGGAAGGCTCTTGGGGAACACCACCTTTCAGAGGTGAGGTGAGCAGGATTGGGCTGGGGAGAATTTGAACAATGATGCGACTGCAGTAGAGGCCTCAGCCAATCCTGTGAGGAGCTCTGGGGCCAGGCTGGCTCTTCAGAGTTATCTGGCCTTGAGACAAGGGTCCAGGCCTCTCTATGCCCCACTCCCTGTCTTGTCATTGGAAGGGGGCTGCCCCTGGGAAGGGAGCATAAGCTTGGGTGAAGTGGCCCTTCTTATTTTTTTCAATTATTATTTTTTTTATAGCATTTTTTTTTTTTTTTTTTTTTTTGCTGAGGAAGATTTTCCCTGAGCTAACACCCACTGCCAATCCTCCTCTTTTTGTTTGTGAGCTGCCACCACAGCATGGCCACTAATAGACAAGTGGTGTAGGTCTGTGCCTGGGAACTGAACCTGGGCCGCTGAAGTGGAACGTGCTGAACTTAAACACTAGGCCACTGGGGCTGGCCCATGAAGTGGCCTTTTTTAGTTGAGGGCAATTCTTAGAGGACTCAACTCCCAACACATCCAGCAGTGGGGAGATTGGAAGCTGCAACCCTACAAGGGCACACTGAGCAGCGACTGAAAGGAATGAAATTTGTTTGAAACTTATCTGTTGTTCCATAGACTAATCTTTGGAAGATGAGTGACTGAAATCACATTAAGAAAATGAGGGTTGAAGCAATTGATAAGTTATCGTTATTATTATTATATTTAAAATAGTTAATAAGGCTGAAGGTGGAGAGATGAGTTACAATTTGAATATATCTTCTTTTTCGGTTTCACAAGGCATTCCATAGTCCTTTGCTGGAAGGGAGATGTGTAAATGCCATAAAACAGCTACCTCTCCTTCTCCTTGACCATCTGGAGCTGTGGCTGGGAAGCCCAGGCAGGCAATGACTGCAGATCAATTGCTGCATTGAGACATTTTATTAAAGATTAACTTTCAAGTAGAATTTTGGAAATGGCCCACTTCTCCACTGGGGGCATCTGGGAGGACAGCTATTGGTTCTTCACGGTGAAACATTTCCTGTGGACTTTGGTATCACAGCGTGATGAGAAATGCTTTTGGGAAGCTCATCCAGCTCGAGTGTAAGACAAAGAAATTAGGAAAGAAATTAAGAGTTTTATAAAGAGAATATTTATAGATTTAGGAAGCTAAACAATTCAAATTTTCAACTCTGAAACTTAAAAAATATCCAACGTCCATTTTTATGGAAATAACATCTATTTGCCATCCAAGGCATAATTATAAGATGGAATTCAAGGTATTTGTAACATATTTGAACAGTCCTCTTGGGCCACCAGGATGTTGAAGGTCAAAAGACCATGTTATATATGGACTAATTAAAAAAAAAGAGGTGTTTAGCATGGACCACTCCTAACAAGAGAGCTGACAATGGCCTTAGAACATGACATTCTGATCTGTAGAAAAGGATATAAACGTATATCGTGTTGCTCCAGAGAAAAGAGGAGGAAGCAATGAGCAGACACAGGAAGGCAGATTTTGATCCAACCTAAGAAAGGACCTTCTGACACTAAGTCACACGACCCCCCACTCGCACCCCAACTAGACTTCCTCAAGCAGAAGCTGATGGACGTCTGCAGGGATCTGAAGAGGCGTTTCCTCGATGGAATGGGAGGTCGGGCCATATATCTGCTACAGACCTTCCTTATCCTGGGATTTTATTACTCTGAGTCCCCAGAGATCAATTTTTCTCTGCTCTGCCCTGGGTTCCTTTTCATTTTCAGTTATTACTCTCAGGACCACGGCTAGTTCAGAATGTAAAGCTGGCTCTCATTTGGCTGGGCCCCGCCCCTGCAACCCTAATGTAGGTGCAGCCTAGGGCACAGGGCACGGCATGTAGTAGAAAGAGTCTGACTTGGAACCAGGCAGAATTTTGTTTGAATTCCTGCTGTTAGTTTTCCTCTGGTAAGTCACTTCAGTTTTGGGAGCATTAGATTTCTCTGCATAAAGTGGCCACAATACGTAACCTTAAAATGTCTCTGTGAGAGTTAGGTGAGAGGAATTATTTCAAAGTGCCTAGTTTGATACCTCACCCAAAGCAGGCACCCAGAAATATTCCCTTCTTTTCTCCAGGACCTCTCGAATTTCCTTTCTAATTACGGTCGCTATAGAATCACACATAACGCTCAGTAACTTCAGCTCCACACTCGTACTGCCTTGTGTCAAAATTAGGTATCAGACATTTGCTGCCAAAAAAGTCAGGAAGGAAAGTAGAGAGTCCAAGAGGTAGAGCGCTGCGCGGCCTGATATTTCTCCTCATCCTCAAAACCAAAGGCGTCGTCTTTCTCACCAAGCTGTGCTGGAAGATTTTAGGTGGATGTTAGTTTGAAGAATTTTTCTTGCAGAACCATTCTTGTAAAACCTTAGTCAGCTGTCTGCCAGTTTCGTTTTTGAGAACTGTTTGCTACAGACTGATGTCAGGAACGTTGCGGAGACGCACTCTGCGAATATCCTGGCTTGATGAACGCCGGGGCTAAGTCATCCCTTCGGGGCTTCTGATTTTAGTGGAAATTCTGGGCCTCCGCCTATTGTATGTTATCTCCTTACACTCTCAGAACACGACAGGAGTTTTGGTGTGGGTTGCAGGGAGCATTTCTTCTCAATTTGCTTTGGAGTGTTGCCAAAATATTTCATTACAGTCAAATGAGGATTACAAAGGGAGGCATCATCGTTTTTGCTTGGTGAGGGAGAAGGTACATTGTAAAGGGTTTGCTAAAATTTCTGGCTCCTCGTATGTCTCCTCCTTCCAATTGCTAGTAATCCTCAATTCCTCACACGTGCACATGAATACGGCCCTGCAGAGTGGCTAAGCCAGCAGTGGATTCTGTGCCCTGGAGCCGTGTGGTCTCCTGCCGTGCCCTCCACTCTCTCTGCATTGATTCCCACTGAGCAGCTCTAACCTGGAGTGTGCGCTTCCTCTTGCCTTCACTGAAGGCCGTAAGGAATTGCTAACGTAATCTGATGTTCTGGCGTTTAAGAAAATTAATTCCTCTAAAGTGTCCCTGCCTGGTGAAGTTGGGGGTCTGAATCCCAAGAAACAAGACATATTGCTACCATGAAACGTGCATTGCCAGCTCTCCATCCCAAGACAATAGACTTCTTGCTGCAGCCAATCCACTTTGGCTCAGCCAGTCCCACATTTTTTCTGCAACCCCATTCCCAATACCAGTCTCCTTATTAATTTCAATGGTTTGTCAGCAAGTGATAGAAATCCTCAAAACCTAGAGAAGGCTAAAATAGGATACAGTAGAATCTCCTGGAATTCTAGGGTAGGAATAAAGCCAGATCTCTGTTACATTTGCCGTTGTTGGCAAACCAACAACCCCAAAACTTGAGGCATAAAACAACCATGTGCTCATGGATTCTCTGGGTGAGGAATCCGTACAGGACACAACAGGGATGGCTTGCCTCTGCTCCACGATGCCTGAGGCTTCAGCTAGAAGATTCAGAGGCTGGGGATGCATCGGCATTTGGGGCCTGGGGTCCTGGTGGTGGTGTCACTCGCGTGTCTCACGGTTGAGGCTGGCTGTCAGTGGAGCCTCATTTGGTGCTCTTGCTGGAACTTCTGTGTGACCTCTCCATGTAGCCTGGGCTTCCTCACAACATGGTGGCTTCCAGGTAGTCAGACTTCTTCCGTAGTGGTTCAGGACTCCAAAGGAGCATTCCAGTTTGAAAGACAGTAGCTGTAGCGCTTCTAGTGACCTAGTTTCAGAAGTCACATGCCACTAATTCTGCTAAATTCTATCAGTTACAAGTGAGTCACAGGCTCCAACAGGTTCCAGAGGGAGGGATTGGACTCCACATCTTGATGGGGACATGAATGGCAAGGCTCCAGAGGAGCATGTGGAATGGGGGACACTGTTTTGGTCATCTTTGGACAATACCATCTGCAGCCTCTCCCTGGTACTAAAATCAGCACTCACAAAACCATCAGGTACCAAGCAGCTTCTCTCCTTACATCTGTTTCCTTCTTCTATCCTTTTGCATTCTGACTTTGCTTTTCAGTCTCCACGTGGGAGAGGGGAGAAGGATATGTTATTCCGTGATCCTCAATATCATATTGTTGAGATGGGGACAACAATCCCTCATAATTTTTTTGAGAATTAACAAGATATTCTATGTAGAAGAGACTAGTGCAGACTAAATTAGAGTTGTATAGCTCCGATGACAAACTTTCAGGAAGTATAATCTGATTTTCCAAACTTGAATCTGGTGTCCTTCCAGTTTTGGTCAGCTGTGGCTCGACCAGCGTTGTGGGCCTGACTATGAGCTCACAGGCTGTCCCTTAAACCAGGCAGGCAATTTGAAGGAGTTTATTACACCATTTTACCTCCCCCAATGTATTTTAAAACTGGATCATCAGATTCAGAATTTCTATTTACACATTAAAAGTATGCACCCTCTTAGAATTCCCCAAGTGCCCTTTGCAATTAGCAAAGCCTATGTAAATAGTTAATGAAATTCATCAGACTTACTATAGAGATGGCAATGTTGCCTTAGCAAAGTACTTTGTGGGCACCAATTTATTTTTGTTTCTCCTATCATTTTTGTTTGAGCCAGGCCTAGGACGAATCTTGAAGTTGACAAACTTGCCTCAATTTTCTTTCTGTGAATGCTTTCGATATCCATTCCAAACATAATATGTGCACATGTGCACACACACACACACACACACTCCGTGGGTTCAGTGCCTAGGATCTTCAGACTTGGTGCTTTCCTGACAGTCATATAGACTCTGTTGTGGCCTGCTCTCCTGGGCATCATCTTCTGGACATGCTTAAACAAACTCTATTCCAATCCAGTTGTAAGTGGCCTGTAACATGAAAACTAACATCAGAGACTTTTTAGTTTTTCATAATCACAATAGAATACAAACTTTAGTGGGGCAGGGATTTCTGTTTATTTTTTACTGTAACACCAGCATCTAGAATGGTGCCTAGCATGAAACGGCTGCTTGGTGAATATTTGTTCAACTGGGGAGATGCGTAGACAGTTTAATGTATCAGCCTTCCAAGAAATATTGGCATTTTTGTGTTCAGTGCTTAATACCTTAAAAAACTTTCAAAGTAGATTGCTAATCATAAACTTTAAAGTAGAGCTACTGCTGGGTCTCTGTCCCCCTCAGTATCCCTTAAATAATAGTTAGGGGGCTGCTTTCACCCCTTAATCCTTGCCTTTGCACAGACCATACCCACTTTTTCCCACTCATATTCTTGGATACCATCTGTTCAAATTCAGCAAGAGGAAATGGGATTCAGGGTTTGGCAGCTTGTGTGGTTGTGGACCAGTGACTTACCTGGGTTCTTATGTGCATGGCTCAGGGGCCTTGGGTTTTGCCTAAACAGTGAGAAGGGGTAGTTTCTGTAATTGAGGGTGGCCTAGCATTCATCCTTTATTTGGTCTCTGACTTTTTTCCCCTCTAGTGGAGTCAGGAGTTAGAAGCAGAAACAAAAGGATATGCTTTCATAAGACTTTGTAAGGCTTTGGTTACACAAAATATTGGTTTGGGGTTTAGGTGGCAAAATTCTCTACAGATCTGGGGAGAAATTTGCTCATTTGTGCCCAGACCCAAAACTGCTCTGGCCCACCTCAGCGGCCTCTTCTGGAAGTCAGACCCCTGCTTTTGTGGCTGGATTGATGAAGTGCAGAATTGTCATCCCCAAACTCCAGAGCTGTGCTTGCCTCAGTTCCTGAGACAAGGACTGGTGTAACCCACAGCTCCCTCAGGACCATGCATGTCTGACTTTTTAGGTATATACTCAGATTGTACAAATAAAAAGCCATACAGAGATTTGCAGAGTTGCTGATATTATTAATAAAATTATCAAAGAAGAATTCTATTGCATTTCATGCTAACATTTATTGTATTATTCTCTATTTACATGGTCAAACTGATTTTTTGTGATCACTTGTATATTTAGAGCAGCAATTTCCAAATTTTTTTCCATAAATCACTAGTCCTATATGATGCTCCCTCAAAAATAATTCTGCCATTGAATAAACTTTTGGGGTGCACTTCAAATCATATTGCCCTCTTGAAGAGTTTCAATGTACATTAGCATATTAAATCCCAAAGAAATCTTTAGTAAAGAAATATTATTCTGGGCTGGCCCCGTGGCTTAGCGGTTAAGTGTGAGTGCTCCGCTGCTGGCAGCCCGGGTTTGGATCCTGGGTGCGCACCGATGCACCGCTTCTCCGGCCATGCTGAGGCCGCGTCCCACATACAGCAACTAGAAGGATGTGCAGCTATGACATACAACTATCTACTGGGGCTTTGGGAGGGAAAAATAAATAAATAATTTTAAAAAATTAAAAAAAAAAAGAAATATTACTCTTTCTTAACCTACAATATCCAAAACTCACATGACCAGACGAACCTCCCAACCACAATTTTTTCTTCCTAAGAAACAGTTACTATCTGGGGGAACTGATAGACTCAGAACACTTTTAGGGAAACCCTGTCTCAGAGAAGCCAGTTGTTCGTATACTTCAAAAGCAAGTCCCAGACCTCAGTTGTTGTGGTTAGAAGGACTTGTAAGGAAGTGTTGCTCTTCTACAGCCACTGCTGCTATTATTGTTCATTTATTGAGTCCTTACTGTAGATCAGGTGATGGGCCAGGTCTTTATGTATATTTTCTGAAATCCTTATAATATCCCAACCAGGAGAGTATGAAATATCTATTTTACCAGTGAGGAAACTGAAGTTCATGGAGGTTAAATAATTTTCATAAAGTCCAAGTGAACCCAAGTCTGTCTGCCTGTGCACACTTTGACTATGCATTGTTGCCTTAGTTTAGTTTCTCCAGTTAGTTTAGCTACTTTTTCTTAGAGGGTGAGAATCTTCTGGAGGCCACAGCTGAGCCAAGTTGCTTTTCTGAAAAAGCTGGACATTCTCCCTCTACCTTTCCTGGCACAGGGATTTCATTTCAGGAAGCGCAGATGCTACATGACTGTGGTCCTTGAAGTAATTCCATCCCGTGATATGAGTAGAATCAAATGTGCTAACCCATTTGAGTGACCCATCCAGAAATTTAAAAAAAAGTAAATATAGGAAAATTTACTTGAAGCAAATTATCTTTTTTCCATCCTTGACACACAAATCTATGTAAGTCTTTTAGGCATTTGGTTGAAAGCGAGAGAAGGCAGATAGATATTCATCTTAAATGGAAAGGATGTTTGTTTGCTATTTTAAAGGAGTGGATCCACATGGAAATTTCTAATTTCCCAAGGAACAAGATTTATTTGGCTGTTCAGTCTCTACGATTATAAGACTGGTTGCCTCTTAAGTAGCTAAATAAATATTTTCCAACTCAGCTTAAAAACCAGGCTTATATCAGCATTGTCCAGTCAATTTTGGAATAGTCCTGGGGTTAGTCAAAGTTCAAGTGAAAAAGTAAAATGTGTGAATGAAAGTGATCATATAAAATTTTAGAATAAATACATCTACAATTTCCTAACCTGTAAACATGGTCACATTTCCCATAAGAAATGTTTCATTTCTTAGAAAATTCTTAAAAGTCTTATGCTTTACCAATGTGTGTTTTAACAACCATAGCAATTCTTCTCAAAGAATGTTATGCTTACTAATATTGTTGCATTTGTTCCCAACCTTGTGTGTGCCTATTGAAATTATTACTGTAAGTAAAATAGTTTACATATTATATAATCCAATAAGATGTCTGTAGAGAGTTGGATTTTTTTATAAAAATTAAGTTGGATGTGAAGAAATAGTGTAAAATAATTTAAATATCTAGAAAGAGCCTTCACTTGAGTTGATTTCCAGAGTGCTTTTAATATCTTTCTCCACTTAAAAAAAAGAAAAAGTCTTAGATGATGCATTATGGGTAGTTTATGCAAGAAAGGTATTGCAAAACTCCAAAATGCAGAAGCATGCACAAAGAAAATGTCTTATCCTTAGATCAAAAGAGAGACAGAAATGTGTATTTACATCTTTTTCTTTAAAGTGAAATGTCAAGGTATAATTATATCATTGTTTTATGATTCCCTAGCTTAACTTTTTTATCCCACAATTCTACTACCAGCCTGAATCTTAGTAGACAGGTGGGATATCATTGTAGCACTTAACCTCTAAGGTAACAGTTCTTAACATTCCTGGTCTCAGGATGTGTTTACACCCATAAGAATTACTGAGGCCCAAAAATGTCCATAGTAATTTACCGTATTAGAAATTTAAAATGAGAAACTCTAAAATCTCTCTATATAAAGTCATTTAAAACTAACATATATAAGATACTTTTTAATGAAAAATAATTATATTTTCCCAAACAAAGAAAATATTTAGAATAGTGGCATTGTTTTACATTTTTCAAATCTCTTTACTATGTTTTATATCTCTTGAGTAATAGGAGACAGCCAGATTCATATCTGCTCCTGCATTCCATCTTGTGCTATGTTGTTTTGATTAATGTATATGAAGAAAATCTGGCCTCATATTTTAATAATCTTTTTAGTTGGGTGTGGGTACTCTTCTTTGATAGTACACCAAAACTCAACAAGTGGTAGTTTCTTAAAGGCTAGTTGTAATGTATAATCTGAAAGCATATCAGTAAATTTTTCATTCTTGATTACATTAAAAGTCCATTAGTCTATCTTGCACTTTGAAGGGATCTTTTACTCTAAATGATTTTGTAATATTATGCTTATGTTCACTGAGCTATGTAGATCTTCCAAATGTTGACACATTTTATTACGATAACATAAAAAACTCCACAATCATTAATATTACTACTGATTTCATCTAAAAAGCCTTTAAGTGTTGGAAACATGTCAAGTTCACTATTATAGATATAGTTTTTCAATTTTCTCCAATTTTTTCATTGGAAACAAATAGTTGTTTTTCTTGAAGTTACATGCTTACTTGGTCATTTTCAAGAAAATGCCTGCCAGATATCCATTTGAGTAATCACAGTTGATCTGTCAGTCATTCCTTCAAGTACTATCACAAATGGCATTCCAAGAAAATAGCAGTTGGGCCAGCTCGCAACTCAGACAACTGTACAAGGCCTTTTCCTCAAGTCAACTGTCATCTTCCGTATATAGCAGAGGTATTTTATGAGAACTTCCTATTAGTCTCACGGAACATTAAAAAGATGTGTACTTAAGGAATAAGATTTAATAAAATAATTTTTTCTACTCTTTTATAAAAAATATTCTTAAGTAAAACTTGCTTTTTGAAAAACTTCGAGTGTTTGGTGGTGAAGAATACAATGACTGCTCACATAGCTTGGTGCCACTGCACTGGTTTCCTCACCTATTGCTTTTGTGCCATCAGTGCACATGTCAACACAATCAGAAAGGCAAATAGTGCCTTTATAGTACTATAAAAATTATTATAAAGGTTATAGAAGTAAAAATATTTTAAAAAGTATTATTAAAGTATATGAAGTAATATAAAGTTATTATAAAATATTAAAATAAAATAATAAAAATATGAAAGTGCTCTGGGGAACTCCTGGGGTGCATGGACTGCACTTTTAGAACTAAGATCTAAGAGTTACTGAAAAGGTTAAATTAGTTAATACACAAAATGCGTGCAGCACAATGTATACGAAGGACATAGAGGAGCCCTTGGTTACCATTACTAGCTTTCTTAATGCTGATGCATCACCAAAAATGCCTCAAGCTCATAGGTGTGTCTAGATTCTGTCTAAGGGACTTGGATGGTTAGTTTAGGTTTTCCTAGGGAGAGCACAGAATAAGAATTAGCATTGAAAGGAAAAGATATAATCAGTTAGATTTGAGCTCGGGGTCTTAATTATTCCATTCATTTCATTGTAGTATTTATTACCACAATGGAAATCTGTCAGGCCAGAGCACATATTGAGTGTCTTGTTGCCCATTGGGGTGTAGAGGTCTTAATGCTAACTGGTCTTGGCTCTGACCATTAGTTTGTTCACTCATCCAAAGGGCAGTCAGAATCTGAGAAACCAGCCACACACACTCAAAAAACTGATTTGTAGCAAAAAGCTACAAAAAAAATTTTTTTGTAGCGTAAAAAATAAAAATTTGCACTTTGTGATAGGCAGTAATTAAATTTCCTTCTGGGAAGACCAAGAATGATCACCTTCCAACCAAGCGCACTGAAAGTTTGCTTTCTTTGAGATGTATTCGAGAGGAAAGTGAATTATGTTGGGCAATGTTATGTCCAGAATAACAACTCCTTAAAAAGGGCCTTATTTTAAATATTCTTTTGGATTCGGATAGTTTATACAAGACAGGGATGGGATTATGCATGTGCTTGTGTGTGGATGTACTTTGCTAGAAATTTCATTATTTCTCTTGATAAGTTTTGGGGAGAGATGATAAGAATTGCCTGTGTTCTACTCACCTTATATTTGTTAAAGGGTGTGCACAAAGGAGAACAAGAGAGCCCAAGTCCTCAGTAATGTGTACTTAGCCTGTTTCTTCTCCAGGATGTCAGCAGTTACTTTCCTTTCCTGAGGGAGCTAAGGAGCACTTGCAAATAATTTGATCCAGAGAAGATTGATGCTTTTAAAGTAACATTTCTTTATCTCACTATTCATCTGTCTGATTTCAGATCTACAAGCAAAATTAGATCATTTCTTAAAGTAAAGCCTTTGGCTATCGCGCGTTTGGGAAAACACTGAAATATTGCATAATCTTAAACACGTTGACACAACATGTATCTTAGAAATATGAATTAACATTAGAATATAGTTTAATAAAAAAGTTATTTTACAATAACACATACATGCACGAAAAATACAACCTAGATTGCACCTCCCAATGTACGTGCTATTTTCAAATGCGATTCAATGTTTCACTACAAAATGTGGATGCATTCATTTTATAATTGTTAAGATTCCTTATAGCTCAAAAATTCTAAGGCTGCTTTGGTTTCAATCATAGTTCATAGATGATTTGGGGACAATGATCTAACCTGCAGTTTCTTCTCTATGCACTTCTCTGTGTGTGTGGCGTTCATCTGATTTTGAAGACGAGCCAGCTTTGGTGTCTGTGATCCTAGTGCAGTTCCTTGGAACGTGCAATGTGGCCCCTGTGTGGCTTCTCTCAGAGCTCATGTCCCACTAACAGTCACACCAAGGTTGCCCACATGGTCTTTATGGTGATGGGAGGGACCGAAGAGACAAAATGAACCTGCTTAGCTACTCTTTGTATTCAGGATTCATGGGTTAATTTGAGTAATCGCCACAGTTTACCCAACTCTTTCTATTCATTCCTTTATGGGTATCATGGAAAAATGCCTCCAATATGATGTGTTTTGTTTTTCAATTCTATGCTTTTTGGGAAGCATGGAAGAATACTTTTAAAACCCAATTTGCTAGTTGGCTAATTCTCAGAATCCTCCTGTAATCCTTATTTTGGACGGGTCAGAGGAGATAAAATGCTATTTTTCATATAAATGGGTCATTTTAGTTGTCATTTAGAAATGTTTCTTGTTATACTATGCTTCAATATGTGGATTTTGCATTGCATAAAAACTACTGTTCTTAAAATTCATTTAGTGAGAGTCTTATTTTTCTTTTAGAATGGGCTGCCTAAAGCTTTCTGACAAATATCCATGATATTCATTTAAGAAAAACAAAGCAAAACACATAACTACTTTTCCCTCCTTCATGCTACACCCTAGAGAACAACCGCTATGATTTTGCCCTGTGAAAAATATGTCTTAAGCAACAAAACCTCTTAATTGACCCAAATATGAGCTAGTATCACTTGTAATTGTCCAGATGAACTATTACTCTTGTAATTGAAAGATATTTTGTTTGTTGTGAAATAATCTGAGCAAGATAATTAAAGACAAAAATATTTGGATGCAGAATTTGTGTGAGAATTTATGAGAACATGATCATTACAGGATGTAATATGGGCTCCCACTATGACTCTTTTACCTCTGCCCAAATTTTGGTAAAGCTTTATTGCTGAACTTGGTTTTATTGTGTTTGTCCAATTACAAATAATATGCTCATTTCATAAACTTTCTAATTTGTGCCCACCTTAAGGGTATGCTTAATATTGGGCATTTGGTAATGTTCCTACTACTGAAAACAAATGCATCAAGTCGAAGAAAGCTACAAATTTCTTCTAACATGAACGCAACTTTTAAAAGCTATGAAAGGAGGTTTACAGAGTTTCAGAAACGTTTTGTTTTTACAAGACCTGGGGGTCTAGTTCTTGCTTTGTACGTACCTGAAATGGTCACTTTACCACATTGGGTTTCACTTTCTTCCACGGTATGAGTTAGAACTAGATTCATTTTTGTGTCTCTTTGTCTCTAAAATTCTATCTTAAACTGAGTGATGGGATCCATACACACCACAGACAAAAATTAAGAGCCTCCTGACCTCGGTCCCCCAGTGTAACTCCTGGGCAATCCTCTCCCTTGAGGATGAGCAGGACTGTGACTTGCTTCTGATAAATAGAATATGCTAACGAGATGTCACTCCCTTGATTAGGTTAGATTATATGGTGACATTGACGGGATGTCACTCCTGTGATTACATTATGCTATACAAGACTCCATTTTAGCAGGCTGGAGGAAGATTCTCCTGCTGGCCTTGAAGAAGTGAGCTGCCATGTTGTGACAGGGCCAAATGGCAAGGAGGTGTGGGCAGCTCTAGCAGCTGAGAGTGGCCTCCAGCCAACAGCCAGCGGGCAACTTTAGTCTTACAACTACAAGAAACTGAATTTCTCCAATATTTACATGAACCTGGGACAAGATTCCATTTCTAGAAAGAAATGCAGCCTGACTGACACTTGATTGCAGCCTGTGAGACCCTGAGCAGGGGATCCAGCTAAGCCATGCTGGGACTCCTGACCTATCGAGACTGTGAGATAGTAAGTGGGTACAGAGAGTTCCTGTACGCTCCTCACCCAGTTTCATTTTCCTCTAATATTATCATTTTGCATTACTGTGGTCCATTTATCAAAACTAACACATCAGCATTAGATCACTGCTACTACCTAAACCCCAGCCTGTATTCTGATTTCACCAGTTTTCCTATGAATGCCCTTTTCCTGCTCCAGGATCCAGTTACAGGATCCCACGTTTCCTCGTGATGTTTCCTCACTCTCCTGCAGTCCGGGACAGTTTCTCATTCTTGCTTTGTTTTTCATGACTTGACATTTTGAGTACTGGTCAGGTATTTTGTGCAATGTCCCTCAATTTGGACTTGTGTGATGTTTTTCTCATCATTAGACTTGGATTATGGATTTATGGAAAGAATAATGAGGGAAATTTTTGGAGTGATGGAAATGTTCTATATTTTTTATTGTGGTGTTGGTTACATGGGTATATACATTTGCCAATGAAGCTTTTAGAAAGAGATACTTCACATGTACATACATATATATGTACACACACATATCAATCAATCAATCAGTCTGGGTTAAATAATATTCAGTTGGTTCTTTACTGCAAAAGTGCCCAGAGCCTTTAAGATTCTAAATGTATTAATGTTTCTTGTGAGTCTGTAAGCACTACACATCATATTCAGTATTTCCAAACTTTTGGAGTATGAGACCCTTTTTCTAGCACCTCATAGAATCTGAAATGCAGATAGAGAAATGCTGGCTTAAGTAAATTATATTTGAGTTTATAAAAAAGATAACCAAAGCAGGGAGAGTTGTTCAATTTTTCTATTGTGGCTGGCCAAAGACTGGGAAAATGTTTTTGTCCATCAAAATGGAGATATCTTTCAGGTTTAGAATGGTACTATATCTGTGAGTTTGAAAAAGTAATAACAGTTTAGAGCTGGAACTTATCTTTCACTTAATCTAATAATCTGTATATATATATTATTGAGAAGTTGTCTTAGAACCAATTTGGATACAGGCATGATGAAGGGTTTCTGTGGATGACTGGATGAATCCAGCCCTCTTGCAGCCTGGTATTGCACGGCAAGAGCTGCTGAAGAAGTTGGGGCCCTTTTTACCCTTTGCCACTCCCGAGTACTCGAGCCCCAGATCTGGATGGATTTTGGACAGGTCTGAGAGTGCTAGGGCCAGTTGCTGGGGGCCTGAGGGGATGGCCCTTCCCTTACAAGTGGGGAGAAGAAAAAGGGGTAATGGTGAGCTCTGGAGGCAGTTCTTCTACCCAAGCACACCCCCTAAGCCATGCAGTCATTTTTGATGTGATTCCATTGCTGACCACAAAACATTACTTACTTAATAAACAAGGCTACCTGTGTCTCTGCGTGCACCAACAATTCTCTGTTTGGAGTCTGAATTCATGGGTGAAATAGCACTAGTTGATGTAGGTTTAGAAGAAAGACCCTCTTATCTTGACTTGTGTTTTGGTGCCTTGACAAGACTTACTGGCAGGTTATGATCTATGACTTGTTTCACATGATTCATGGGTCGTGTTCGCAATTGTATTGATAAAATAAACATTCCTTGCATATGCAGTTTCATTATGCACTTAAATATTGAGACAGTATTGAATGCTTTCAAGTTTTTCTTGTGGATCTCAGACTCAAAGTCTGCAATAATGAAGATTTGTAACGTTTGGAGAGGCTGTAAATGTAGTTAAAAGTGTTCAACCCATTATAATTGTGTTTGCTGCTTCCTGGCCAGGGCTGTGTCTTGAGACATGGCTAAGTGTAGTCCAGGTCGCCCAGGTGACAGTCCAGGTACCATTGTGTGTTGAGGCAGATGCAGGGGTCAGCAACTGGAACAGAAGCTGCTGACTTGGATGGGGCAGGTTTGGAACTCAGACCCAGTCTCAGACACTTGGCAAAAGTCTAGTCTGGTGATCTGGATGTGAAATTTCAAAAGGATGGTGCACCAGGGGGTCTACCCTAATGTAAAGATAAGGCATCTGACAGGGGAGATGGGGGCTCTGACCTAAAGGGAGGTGGAGGTTGCATGTTGCAATTTGAAAGGAACAAGCAATGAGACCAGGAGGCATCTCTGAGGAAGGCTGACTGTCTGCCAGGCAGGTCTCCCCAGGAGTGCAGGAGGCAGGTTAACCTGCCCTCCTCCTTGGCTTTCTGGGATCGGAATGCAATTGTTAGTGTTCTCAGAAGTAACTGAGGTCGAGGACTGACACACCCAATTCACCAGGGACTGATAATTAAAAAACAAAATACCAAATTTATTACTTTACAGTCAGAACTCGAAGCAGAGGAGATATTAGATCTGCTGCCCAGCTTATTTTCTCTTTGTAGATATATCTACACGGGAGCCAAATGATAATCAGAGGCTGCTTGCGGTGATGGGCTCTTAGCAAGAGGAGGTGTCTGATGTGTCAGTTTCATGCACTCACCCCCACTAACAGCGTACTTTGCCCCATGAACAGGTTTCTGCTGCCTGGGGTAGGGCACCTTATCCCTTGCAAAGGACAGGAGACACAGTGTGAGAATTTGCCCCTCCCCTGCTTTTTTCTCTGCCTGCATGACTGAACATTCACCTTCTTCCTGGCACAATATTTCTTGAGAAAAGCCAGTTTCTTTCTGGTTCTAGTCAGGTATTGCTGGCCTGGGACCCACTCTGCCTCTTGATGGGGAATTGGCATAACTCGGTTCTGATCAATTTGTTGTTTGTTGTAAATTTTTACTCATAGAGATTATCTACTTTCCAAGTTGCTGGGGTGGGAAAGCTGTGGGAGAAAAGCCCCTCATTGTTGACCCTAAGCACTACCTACAGTGAGTAGTGAGGCAGACTGATAAGGATGCCAGAAATAGCCATATTTAAAGACCTCACCAATAGGAAAGTGTGTAAGAGAGCTGAAAACACCATTGTATTCATTGGCACATCATTTTTGGTATTCTAACTGGCAGAGGCACAACCCTATCTATGATTAGGTTTGATACTGTAGATGAGAGAGCAAACACATTCCTTGCGCCCTCTATCATTCCTTCCTCTCTCTTCCTTCCAGCAGTTGAAGGCTTAATGGTTTCCATATACAGTTGAGAAATACAATTGCCACATCTTAATTCTTGTTTTTTTTTTTTTTTGTCAGCAAGATCAGCCCTGAGCTAACATCCATGCCAATCCTCCTCTTTTTGCTGAGGAAAGCTGGCCCTGAGCTAACATCCACGCCGATCTTCCTCCACTTTTATGTGGGACGCCGCCCCAGCATAGCCTGACAAGTGGTGCGTCGGTGTGCACTTGGGATCTGAACCCGGGCCACCAGCAGCAGAGCGTGCACACTTAACCGCTACGCCATGGGGCTGGCCCCTTAATTCTTATTAATGACAATTTGCATTCTGTATCTGAAACATTCATGTTTACCTAATGTTGATGCTGTTGCCTGTTTGTTATGTGCATCTTTTATCTTGGAGACTTGTTCTTTGTCTAATTGACTTTGAGATGGCAGGAGTAGATATATTTCCCCTTCCATCAACTCCATCTTGATTTGTTCCTTCAGAGATTTTTTTTTTTGTTATTATTTACCTTCTTTTGGTCTTGTTCTTTCCTCCCAAGGGGGTGATGCTGGATGGATGCTTCATTTTCTTTGCTGATTGCCTCATTGAAACATTTGCTTCAATTAGAAGAATTGGCAAATCTAAAAGGTTCTTAAATATTTCAGAAAAATAAATGGCAGATAAATTTCCTAAATAGTTCATTGTTGGGACTTCTGGGAAGGTGGAGTAGATGTAGTTTTCCTTATTCCTCCCACTAAGTACAACTAAAACCCCTGGATATTATATATAAAACAAATATGAGAAGACTCTGAAAGATGGAGAGAAGAAGGCAAACTGGCTAGGGATGTGGGGGCCCAAGAAATAGCATGGTATTGGGTTCCTTGGGTTTTATTTTTGCCTCATATATTCCAGACTTGGAGCTGAAGAAGTCAACAACCTGGAAACACCAATTTTGGTGTTTCAGACAATAAAACAGACAATAAAAGCCCCAACAAAAATCCTGTTATCTCCAGTCAAAGGTCCAGGAAAAGGGCAGCCTGGTAAGACAGAACACTTTTAGATAATAACTGCTCTACTGCAGCCAAACATCACAGAAAAAACTGTGGCCTCACCTTCACCCACACAGGTCAAATGGGAGCCTCAACTTCCCCTCTTGTCAGGCTGCAGTGAAGAGCCCCAATTCCCCTACACGGGTGGTGTCAGAGGAAGCAGAGTAGAAAGCTTGGACTTCCAGCCCTGCCAGTCAGCTACAGTGCCAGTGGAGGCCATGTGGGAGGCCTGTCCTTTCTCCATACCGGGTAGAAATGAGGGTGGTGTCAGAGGGGGCCTAGTGGGGACTCAGGACTTCTGCCACTGTCCAGGAGTAATGAGGCCCATGGTGTCAATGAGGCTATGTCAGGAGGAGTAATGAGGCTCTCCTGCTACTCTCAGTCAGGGCAGTATCAGCAGAGGCCTAGTGGGAAGCTGAACCCCCAACTTCTGCCTGACTATATTGAGGATCCTCTCTCCCTCATGTGTTTCTACAGAGTCTGAGTGGGAATGTGGGCTTCTACCCTCATCTGGTGGTAATGCAGCAGTGCACTCTTCCTTCCTCTGCTGAAGTGGTATCAGAGGAAGCCAGCTAGGTTTAAATAAGATCTAGAGTTTCATAAGACGACACTCTAAATATCCAAGTTTCAAAAGAAAATCACTTGTCATACCAAGAACAAGGAAAATCTCAACTTGATTTAAAGCAGCCATAGTAAAAATATTCAATAAGCAATTTACAAACATGCTTGAAACAAATAAAAAGAAAGTCTCAGCAAAGAAATAGATGATATAAAGAAGAACAAATTGGAACCAAAAAAAATATAATAACCAAAATTTTAAACACTCAATTGATGGACTCAATAACAGAATGAATATGATGGAAGAAAAAATCAGTAAATTTGAAGAGAGAACAATAGAAATTACCCAATCTAAACAACAGAGAGAAAATAGACTGAAAAAAAACAAGAAGAACCTCAGGGAACTGTAGGACTATAACAAAAAAATCTAATATTTGTTTCATTGTAGTCCTATAAGCAGAGAAGAAAGAAAGTAGGGCTGAAAACTTCCCAAATTTGACAAAATACATACACCTAGAGTTTCTAGAAGCTGAGAGAATACCAAAAATTACCTAACCAAAGAAATCCACACCAAGACGCATCATAGTCAAACCACTAAAATTTAAAGACAAAAATCTTGAAAGCAGTGAGAGAGAAAGACACGACACCTGTGAGGGTAATGGGTTTCAGGGTTGGTTGCCCGGAGATGTGCTACTTGGTATGTGGATTATTTCAAGTTGAAAACAATCAAATCCCAGAAGGCTCAGGAAGGAACTCTGACCTTCCCCAGTACTGCCTAAAAGAATTTAAAGATAGGGTACCTGCTCCAAGAAGAACTATCACCATAGATAGCTAAAGTAAAATATGAAGTAGGTGTGATAGACAGGGAGGAACCTAGCCATGCCCATTTGATAGAAGTCCCCTCTGTGGCCCATTGTCTTGGCATGACCTAGCAAACATTTTTTTACTAACCATTAACTGTCTTCATCTTCCTGTGAATTGTCTTCCCTCTCTTTGAAGTCCCAGACCTCTACATCCTTCTCCTTAGTTTGAAATTATATATATATCTGATTTTGCCTGACTGTCTTTGGAATTTTTCACGCTTATGTGAATTCCCTGTGTACACATATTAAATTTGATTTTCCCCTGTTAACCTGCCTTATGTTATTTTAATTGTTCAACCAGCCATAAGAACCAAGAGAGGAAGGGGGAAATTTACACCTCCCCTGCAAGGGAAAAACAATTCAAATGACAGAGATTTCTCATCAGAAACCATGGAGAACAGAGAAAAGGGCACAACATTTTTAAATTACTTAAAGAAAACAAATGTCAACCCAGAATTCTATATCCTGTGAAGATATCCTTCAGGAATGAAGGTGAAATCAAGATGGAGGGGAAATTTTCAGATGAAGAAAAATGAAGACAATTTGTCACCAGCAGTCCTACCCTACAAGAACAGCTAAAGAAATTCTTTAAAAAATAAGGAAGTGATAAGAAAAGGAATCTTTGAACATCAAGAAGGAAGAAAGAACAATGGAAATAGTAAAAATATGTGTAAATACAATGCATATTTCTTTTCCTCTTGAATTTTCTAAATTATATTTGATAGTTAAGCAAAAATTACAGAACTATGTATCTAAATATATGTAGAGAAAATATTTAAGACAATTATAAATGAGTAGTGGTAAACAGTTGCAAAGGGAGGTAAATTTTCTGTACTTGAATTGGTAAAATATTGACACCAGCAGCCTGAGGTGAATTATGTATGTATATATAATAGCTAGAGCAACACTAAGAAAGCTGTACAAACAGATGCATTCGAAAACACTATAGATAAATCAAAATGGAGTTCTAAATAGATGCTCAAGTAATCCATAGGAAGAAAGGAAAAAGAAAACAGAGATGAAAAACAGAAACAGAAAAGACAAATGAAAGACAAAAAATAAATAAATAAAAGGGCAGACTTAAGTTCTAACATATCAATAATTACCTTTAATTAAGTGGTTTACATATACCAGTTAAAAGACAGGAATTGACAGAGAGGAGTTAAAAAACATGGCCAACCTTATACTGTCTGCAAGAAACTCACTTCAAATATAACAGTATAGTTAGGTTGAAAATAAAAGGATCAAAAAAGATCTATCATATAAACGTTATTCAAAAGAAAGAAGGAATGGCTGTATTATTATCAGATTAAGTGGACTTTAGAGCAACGACAATTAACAGAGACTGAGAAGGACATTATATAATTATACAATGGTCTATCCACTAAGAAGGTGTAGCAATCCTAAATGTGTATCACAAAGCAGCAGAGGTGCAAAATATGTAGAGCAAAAACTAATTGACCTGAAGGGAGAAATACGAAAATCCACATTTACAGC
This sequence comes from Diceros bicornis minor, assembly GCF_020826845.1. Classification (NCBI taxonomy): domain Eukaryota; kingdom Metazoa; phylum Chordata; class Mammalia; order Perissodactyla; family Rhinocerotidae; genus Diceros; species Diceros bicornis. Next base: position 9,291,765 of record NC_080755.1, on the reverse strand, counting down.
TGGAGGCTTCAGCACCCCTCTCTCAACAACTGATAGAACAACTAGACAGAAAACCAGCAAGGCGGTAGAAGAACTCAAAAGTGCCATCAACCAACGGAATCTGACTGACATTTATAGAACCCCTCACCCCCAAACAGAAGAATACATATTCTTTACAAACATCCATTGAACATATGTCAATATAGACTATATCCTGGCCATAAATCAAACTTCAACAACTTTAAAAGAATTGTAATCATGCAGAGTGAGTTTTCTGATCACGATGGAATCAAACTGGAAATCAGTAAGAGAAAGATAGTAGAAAAAGCTCCAAACACTTAGAAACTAAACAATGCACTTGTGAATAATCCACACATCAAAGACAAAGTATCAAGTGACACTAAAAAGTACACTGGTTGGGGGCCAGCCTGGTGGCGTAGCAGTTAAGTGCACAGGCTCTGGGGTTTGCAGGTTCAGACCCCAGGTGCACACCGATGCACTGCTCATCAAGCCATGCTGTGGTGGCGTCCCATATAAAAAGTGGAGGAAGATGGGCACGGATGTTAGCCCAGGGCCAATCTTCCTAAGCAAAAAGAGGAAGATAAAAAAAAGTACATTGGTTGTAAGAAAATGAAAACATAACACATCAAAACTTGTGGGGCACAGCTAAAGCATGCTGAGATGGAAATTTATAGCACTGAATGTCCACATTTGAAAAGAGCAAAAGTCTCAAATCAATAACCTAAACTCCTGTATCAAGAACCTGGAAAAAGAGGAGCAAAATAAACCCAAAGCAAGGTGGAGGAAGGAAATTCTAAAGACGAGAGCAAAAATAAATGAAACTGAAAACAGGAAAACAATAGGGAAAATCAATAAAACAAAGAGCTGATTCTTTTAAAAGATCAATAAAACTGACAAACCTCTAGCAAGACTGCAAAAGAATAAAAGAGAGAAAACACAATTTGCCAATATCAGCGATGAAAAAGGGACAATCACTACACACTCTGCAAACATCAAAAGGATAATAAAGATAAATACTACAAACAACTCTACACACACACATTTGATAAATTAAATGGACCAATTTTAAAACCAATCCAAACTATCACAATACTCACACAATATGAAAGAGATAATGTATATAGCCCTATAAGTATTAAAGAAATTGAATCTCTATTAAAATTCCTCCAAAAGTAATCTCCACGCCCAGATGGATTCACTGGATAATTCTATAAATGTTTAAAGAAGAATCAATACCACTTCTACAAATCTTTTAAAAAATAGAAAAGGAGGAAAAACTTCTCTATTGATTTTAGGAAGCTGGTAGTACACTGATACTAAAACCAGACAAAAATAGTACAACAAAGAAACCTACAGACCAATATTCCTTATGAATATAGACGCAAACATCCTTAACAAACTATTGGCAAATGGAATTCAGCAATATATGAAAATAGTTATTTGCCATGGACAAGTTTTTTTTCCAGGTATGCAAGGCTAGCTCTATATGTGAAAATCAGTCAATATAAAACACCACATTAACAGGCTAAAGAAGAAAAATGACATGATTATATCAATTGATGCAGAAAAAATATTTGACAAAATTCAATACCTGTTCATGATAAAAACTTCCAAAAAAATAGAACTACAGGAACTTCTTCAACTTGATAAAAAATCATCTACAAAATATTCACAGATAACATTACACTTAATAGTGAAAGACTGAATCCTTTCTTCTAAGATCTGGAATAAGGCAAGGATGTCCATTCTTACCATTTTTATTCAATATAGTACTAGAAGTTCTGTCTAGTGCAATAAGACTATAAAAGGAAATAAAAGGCATACAAATTTAAGAGAGAAATAAAACTATCCCTTTCTGCTTGTGACATGATTGCTTATGTAAAAAATCCCAACAAATCTACCAGAAACTCCTGGAACTAGTAAATGAGTTCAGCAAGGTTTCAAGATACAAGATAAATATACGAAAATCAATTGCATTTACATACACTGGTAATGAACACAGGGATACTAAAATTAAAAGTACAGTGCCATTTAACAACTTCTCAAAAAAATGGGACAACTTAGGTGTAAATCTAACAAATGTTCATGACTTATGCTGAAAACTAAAATCACTAATAAAAGAAATAAAAAAAGAGATATGAATAAATGGAGAGACATACCACATTCATAGATCAGAAGACTTAACATAGTAAAGATGTCAATTTTCCCCAAACTGTTACACAGGTTTAATGCACAGATCAGAGTATTCTAAAATTTATACAGAAATGCAAAAGAACTAGAATAAATAAAATAATTTTTTAAAAGAATAAAATTTGGCAGAGTCAGTCTACCCAATTTTAAGAATAATTATATAGCTTCAGTCATCAAGACTCTGTGGTATTGATGGACTGACAGACAAACAGATAAGTGGAACAGAATTGAAAACTAAGAAATAGACCCACACACTTTAGTTTTGACAAAGGTTCACAAGTAATTTAATGGAGGAATGATAGCCTTTTCAACAAATGATGCTGGAGTAATTGGACATCCATAAGCCAAAAAGTGAACTTCAACCTAATTCTCACACTTTATGTTAAAATTAACTCGAAAGTGATCACAGACTTAAATGTAAACTTTAAAACTATAAAACTTCTAGTAAAGAAAAGGAAAAAATTCTTTGGTGTTTGGGGCTAGGCCAAGAGTTCTTAGACTCAACACTAAAAGCACAATCCATAAAAAGAAAAATTCATAAACTAGACTTTATCAAAATTTAAAACTTCTACTCTGCAAAGAACCCTGTTAAGAGGATGAAAATACAAGCCATAGACTGGGAGAAAGTGTTTGAAATATCTATCAAAGTACTTGTATCTAGAATACATAAACAAAATCTCAAAACTCCTCTATAAAGAAATATTTCAATTAGAACATGTGCTGAGACATGAATAGAATCTTGTCCAAGAGAATATACAGATGGAAAATAATGTTCAACATCTTTAGCTATTATGGAAATGCAAGTTCATACCACAATGAGATATCACTACACACTTACCAGAATGACTAAAATAAAAAAATAGTGATCACACCATATGCTGGTGAGGATGTGGAGAAAGTGGATCACTTATACATCGCTGGTGGCCATACAAAATGGTACAGCCACACTGGAAAATAGCTTGGCATTTTTTTTAAACTAACCATGTAACTAACATATGCATTCCTGGGAATTTATGTCCGAGAAATGAAAACTAGTGTTTACAAAAAACCTTGTACCTGAATATTCATAGCAGTTTTATTTCATTTTACATTTTTTTAAAGATTTACTTTTATATGTGGTATAAAGGAAAACCCACTGTTCAGGCAGTGAAGAGACTGAGTTACTTAACCTCTCCTAATCTGAGTGGTTTAGATAATTTATTACTCTAAACTATCCTTCCCGCTAGGAATCCTTTTTCCTTATTTATTTTTTTTTTTTAGTGGAAAATATATGGGAAGAATGGCTGTTAACATGATAAATCTGTTATAATACTAAAAGGAGTATTTATTTATACTGTAAAGAAATTGCACTTTATCATTGTTTAAATCAATGAACAAATACTGTAAGAGAAAAAATATAGAATTTTCTATATTTTCTTTGACATTTTCTTAAAACACTGCAGGACTTTATGTCATTATTACTGATACTTTGCCTCAAGGGTTTTTGCCTCTTTGAAATCAAAATCACATTGTACAAAATAAGATGGAATATTTTTTCTGTAGGTTACAAGGAGCATATTGTTCACTGCTAGAAACAAATCATCTGAGAGCAGGTATATTAGGAGATACAAACTGCCTTTTTTATACTTTTAAAGAAAGATGGCATCAGATGCCTAGAGCTTGACATTAAAGGCTTATATATTAAACGCATTACCTCAACTTGCCTCTGAAGCACAAATGCTTTTACGTGAGATTTCAAAAGTCAGCCATGGTCTCTTTTCTCTAAGAGAAGTTGAAGCGAATGTTGCTGCTTTCTTAGTTTGGTACCGATTCAAATAAATATTGGCGTATTTTGGATTTCTAGATTATTTCGGGCATGGGGGTTGAACACGGGACTTCTTTGTAACAGCATGCCCAGACGTTGGAAATTTTTCTCTCTTCATAGAAATGTGAATAGATTTATAAATTGGAGTGACACTGCTACAGGAAGCCTGGAGACCTATGTCTGTTTATACATGTCACCAAAGTTAAAAGTGTGGGTAAATTTCACTGCTTGTTTAGACCTTATGAATATAATCACTCAGTGCTAGACAGTAAGAAATGGAAAACACTTAAGTGACTTTCTTATACCTGGATCTGTTTGTGTTTTTTTTTTCAGGTGATAAGAATTTTTATTTTTTAAATTTTTATTTGTAATTTATTATTTATTTACTTATTTTTTATTGAGGTATAATTGACATATAACATTATATTAGTTTCAAGTGTACAATGCAATGATTTGATGTTTGTATATATTGCAAAATGGTCACCACAATAAGTCTAGTTAACATCCACATAGCAGCTTTATTCATAATAATATCAAACTGTAAATAATCTAAGTGTCTTTCTACACGGGTGTGGGTGAGTGGTTAAGCTAACTGTGTTACATCCATACCATGGAGTATTACTAAGCAATGAAAAATAACAAACTGGTCATACACACAACACCTTTGATGAAACTCCAGAGAGTTATGCTGAGTGTAAAAAGTTAATTATTATGAATGAAGAGTTGATCTTTTTTTTTTTTTTTTAGTGAGGAAGATCAGCCCTGAGCTAACATCCAATGCCAATCCTCTTCTTTATTTGCTAACATCTGTGCCCATCTTCCTGTATTTTATATGGGACACCACCACAGCATCGCTTGACGAGCGGTGTGTCGGTGCGTGCCTGGGATCGGAACCTGTGAACCCCAGGCCGCCAAAGCAGAGCACGCGCACTTAACTGCTGCACCACTGGGCTGGCCTGAAGAGTTGATATTGATGCAAATTTCATTGTACACTGGGAATGATTCGCTTTGGAGATATTTGTCTCCTATTCACCTTATTCCTGGTCGTGAATAAGGGTGAATTTCCATTTGAAATTTGCTGAGTTTTATTTTTATGCTTAATTTATCCACTTTTCAAGACTTAGCTCTTCATAGTATTGATTACTGAGTAGAAAATTTTTAATTAGTAAAAGAAAAATGATAAAACTTAGTCAACAGTGTATAAATTCAAACCTATGAGACTCTGAAAATTGATTACACTTAGAATTTTAGATTTATCTTCCCCAAATGATGTGGATTTTATATCCTAATATTTGTTACCATTCTATTCTGTTTTTTAAGATAATAAGTACAGTTTTAGTTTCATATATTCCATCTGGCGTTATAAAAGAGCAGAGGAAACACGGCGTGGCAACAAGATGTAACCACCAAAGGGAAGTGGTATTATACAAGAGAAATTTCACTGGAATTTGAGCCCTTGTTTATTTACTAACTGAGCAAGCAAATTACTCTCTCAGAGGCTATTTCTTAATCCATAAAATTGGTAATATAATATCTATTTTATTGGGTTGGGACGAATGCTTCATGTAAAAGGCTTCATAAATTGTGAAGTGCTCTGCAAATGGGAGTGAAATCTGTTGATAGCTGATGCAAGTGGGACGAGATTAACTGAAAAAATCCTTCGTACAAAAAGGAGCATGGATGATGTAATATTTACATAAATTTTAGAAGATCAGCAGGGAGGCATCCTTGGGGAAATTAGTAAGGTACTTTGAGATCTTGCTGAAGTTTTTGCTGTGGGGACATTGGAGGTGGAGCTGAGATGGTGAAAGGTCGTGTGTGGGAGGGCATTTTCACTTGCCTCCAATTTTGTACTTACCACGTCTATGGGTTAAACTGTGCCATCCAGTTTACGTTTAAAAATGTTATTGATATGATTAAACATGTTTTCAAATATTTATAATTGAGTTATATTCCTCATGCTCTTTATCCATGTATCTTTTGGGGCCTTATTATGCTTATAGAATTATATAAAAATTTTATATGTTGATCATTTGTTATGTTTGTTACAAATTTTTTTCTTTTGATTAGTCACTTTAAAATTTTCTGCTCTTATGAGGTGCTCGGGAATTTTTGATCTTTATATAGTAAAATTTTTATTTTCTCTTTGCTGATTTTTCCATATCTTTAAAATGTCCTAATCATGAGATCAAATATATAGTTGCTTCTACTTTTAATAATTTAAAATTTAATAATTTGCTTCCTTTTAATTTAATTTTTTACACTTATTGCTTTAATCCATCCGTCATTTATTTGAGTTTATGGTGTGTTGACCCAGAATAACCAATAACCACTCCATAGTTAAGAGAAATAAGATGAATTGTACTTGAGCCAAAATGAGGATTTTAACCCAGGAAGGCCTTAGAAAGTGTTCCAGAGAAGCATGGTTTTCAGTACAGTCTTACATCTTTTTAGAACAAAGAACATGCATTAAACATGCCCAGGACACATATTCACCAAGTTTAAAAATTAGCAGGTCAACATCACTCTGATGGCAGGGAAGGGACTGATCTGGGCGTTACCAATAGGGCATAGGAGGGGAAGTGTGCATTCTTATCTTACGAGAATGTATTCTTTACTTTAACTGTTAAGCAGATGTACAATGTCTGTTTGATAGGCCGTTAAGTTGGGCTTTTTAGTTTAAGCTGAATCAGTTGAACCTGAATAGTTACCCCATATACCTTGATATGTAAAAATCTCTTTTCAGGTGTGAGGGGAGTATGTGTGTCATTTTAACTTTCAAATGTTTGTTTTAACTGTAAGTTTCACTCTAAATATTCTCAGTTCTTGATCAAGTATAAATAACTGGGGTCAGCATACATTCATAAATATTAATTTCCTTCAATAGCTTCAACTATTGCCTCCACCAAACCTCTTATCAATATAATTGACTGAAAACCAAATGAGTTGTTACACTTACTATACTCTTCGGCTGGTGCAGTTGCAAATATAACCTTTCTACACAAGAAAGTGCTCACAGAAATTATCTGCAGAAAGTTAGCAACAGATGATTAGGGTACTCTGGGATGGACAATTTACTCCACTTAGGGAATTCAGTTACACTTGCTATGATCATCATGAAATGTGAAGAAAACAGACCTACAAGACATTAACGGCTAGACCAAGTTTACACAACACTTTAGAGGGAGGATTGTATTAAGAAAACTATTGCTCATTCCTCTGGTCAATGCTCTTTCTATCACATTGCAAATGACCTTAAAACTGCCCATTTATCATAGATCCTGGATTTTGAATCCTAGACTGAGTAATTTTGCTGATTCAGCTTATTTTACTATTGGGTTCCTTTTGTCTGGGTAAATGATGGGATTAAAAAAGTGGCTGGTGAATCTTTCGGTATTTATAAAAGAAAAATAGCCATCATTCAATTTTCCTCTAATTTATTCTTTTTTGGTGCATTTTAAATCTTCCCTCAACTTATAATTTTCACAAGTTGAATAATGAGAACTGAGCTCATAATAGGACATCAGAGCAAGTAATTTGAAATCACATTAGACTGTTCCATTAGTTTTATACTTATTTTATTGAATGGCCTTAATGTTATTAGCATTCTTTTAAAAATGTTTCTACATCTTGTGAAAAGGACATTCAAATGATTTCATTATCGCTTCGGATCAATACTTATGTTTCTACAATTGGGTTATGTAGAACCAGTGGAACTGGGTGGTTAAAGATTTAGTGGGGATGTGATTAGAAATGTTAGAAATCTACTCAGATGCATTGAGATTCCCTGACTAAATGACTAAATAGAGGGCTCGTGTGCGCGCACTCACACCCACACACAGACACTTCTCTTTGAGGGTAGAGGTGGGACAGAGGAGTGGCAAGGAAAAGAGGAAATAATGTGAATTGTTTAGAGCATATTATCATTAGCTGTTTATAAAGACACTGTATTCTAGAGGTTTCTGATTTAGGTGCCCAAGAAAATTAGAATCATTAATACTAGAAATCATAAAATGAAAATTGAAATTATCTGATGCCTTATTAGTAAGGCACTTTTAATTCCTTCTTTGTTCTCAAGTATTTCACTATTCTTGCTGGAGGCACTGATGAATGGCTGGTCTAGAGTCTTCACAAAGGCACGGGGTGCTTAGATAATAAAACAAAATTCTGTGGCAGAGTTTATGCTTTTCTTTTATTGCTTACTAAAGGCCAACACTCTACTTTAGAGAGATCGATATTCCTGAATTGCAAACTTTGAAAAGCCTAAAGGAAATGGATCCTTGTCAAACTTAATTGTTAACCCTCTGTCTGCTATAGGAGAGCAAAGCACTTTTTCCCCTACAATTTAATTTTGCTCTGCTTTGGTAAAAAGAAGAGGTAGTCTCCCAGGAGCTCATGGCTGGTTAGCCTTAGCTCTAGTATTCTAACCAGCCCTCTCTTCCTTCTTAAAAATATAAGCTGAGTCTGGGGCTCCAGAGAGCACCGTGTAGGATGGGAATATTTGCTGAGGCCACGACTACATTTTCTCCTTATTGCTCTTCATTCTCAAGGCTTCAGCTTACACAGCACTTCCTTAGGGAGGACGTCTTGGGCTCCCGAGAGCAGTCGGACCTCCTGGGATACGTTCTCAGTGCTATCTAGTTTTCTCCTATCATAGCACTCTTCTCATTTTATTGTTAATATCTGCTTAATTTTCTGTCTTCTCTGCTTCTCATGTAAACTCCATGAGTACAGAGACTCTGCTGTCTTGTTTTCAAAATCAGTGTTTGCTTCAGGGTAAGACACTAACGAACATACCTGTTGCAAGACTGAGTGAATGTCATTGATTGGGCTCCCAGCACGTCTGATGCCCTTGGAGCCTGGATGGACATCATTATTCTCACCTCAGACATGAAGAAGCGGAGGTTCAGGGTTGACAGGATTTACCCTGGGTTCACAATGAGAGGTAATCCTGGTCATTTCAAACCCAAGTCTGTGCATTGCCCAAGACCATGCTCCTTCCATTCTAAAATGTTCCCTTCAGCATTTTCTAAACTCCAGCCACTCCTGGTCCTGGGAGGCAGCTAGAGGAACCCAGGCTCCCTCACCGCTACGACCTCATTGCAAGCACTGCCCAAGGGAGTCTTCTTTGCCCAATTATTAGCTAAAATTGTGTCAATTGGTGGTAGACTGAAGGCAGCACTCTCATCCTCTAGCTAACTCACAACTTCTAAGGTGGAGAGGAGAGTAGGGGGTAAGTGGACAGCTGGGGAAACCTTGCTTGGGGTGGCCTGGTGGCAGCTTTACAGCCTGAATTAAAGATTGAGGCCTCATTTTGACATGCTCTAGGATGCACTAGGACTACCAATGCCAACATCAACACTAGCCTGCAACATGCGAGAGATTCAGAGCTCCAGGAGAAAAGCCAGCTTGCTCCAGCCCCCCTCAGAGCCTCACAGAGATAGAGAAGACTTAGTCAGGGTAGTCTATGCCATAGCCCAAAGAAAAGTCTAGCTCAGGAGCTGTGAACTATGGCCCAGGGGCCCAAAACGGCCCCACCGCCTATTTTGTATGGTCCATGAGCTAAGAACGAATTTTACATTTTCAAATGGTTTTAAAAAAAATCCAAAGAAGAAAAATATCACATGACACATGAAAATGAGATGAAATCCAAACTTCTGTGTCTGTAAAGTTTTATTGGAACACAGCCTTGCTCATTTATTTACACATTGTGTATGGCTGAGTTTGCACTAATCACTAGAGTTGAGTTGCTGCAACAGAGGCTGCTTACCCTGCAAAGCCTGAAATATGTACTTGTCTGGCCATGTAGAGAAAGGTGTGCTGACCTCTGCTCCAGTGGAACATTCTAAAGAAGAAATTTATACCTTTAGTGAGATGGCAAGGTTGTTTCTCCCAGCAGTCTTTCAAGCTAAAAATGTCCAACTGTTGAAAGTTAATAATCAATGAAACTTTTTTACTACTTCCAATATCAGCAACCATAAGCACAAACCCCCACATCTCTCCAACCTTCAAAACCAGAGCCAGCTAAGCCACGGTTTTGTGTTTTGCAGGCCGGGGTCCCGTGTTCCCAGTCATCATGTTGGATGATGTTTCTGCTACTGCCTGTGTGGTCAGCACTTTGACATAGGCTATCCCCATTCTCCAATACGCAAAATCACATCTTTCCCAAATTGTGGGTGAAAGGAAGTGACTTGCTTTAATAGTTCTGATTATTGAGCTAACTAGATAAGAACAATGCAGGGGAGGGGTGGAACTATATTTCACTATTTTCTGTGCAAGGTCTATTAATACTTTTAAATAGTTAAAAAAGCAAACTTTAACCAATATACTTGATATCCAGAACCTGTAGAGTAATTAATACCTTAAAAAAGTAACACATTTTCTCTTACAACTTGACCAATCATGGAAACGGTTATTAGTAGCATTGCCACATTATGGACGACAAAATACTGGTATACAGAATTATGAGATGACTAATGCATGGTGAGATTTTGGAGACTCAGGACCTGGATCCAGTTTTTCTTATTTGGAGGCTGTTACCTTTGCTGCACAATATCTTCATTCCTAACTACGGATTATCCTATGGAAATGATTTAAGAATTCTAATCATTTGTTATTGTGGCCATGGCCAGCATTCCTGGCGTCATGGAGAATCCAGTAAACAGATAGACTAATGGGAGTTTTTTCATGGTTTGCATTCATTTGTCATTAAACCACTCATTCATCCATCAAACTTTTATTTAGCAACTATTATGTACCCAGAAACTGAGGCTAAGAAGTCAAATAAAACATTGTCTTTGCTACCAATAAACTTATAGGAGAGATAGACAATTAAGTCAATGATCATGGTGTGTAAAAAATGTAATGGGAGCACAAAATGAAATAATCTAAATGACACTAAGGGAATTCTAGAGGAAATGGTGCTTTAGCTGAGTTTTGAAGGATGAATGAGATCTAACTTAGCTAAAGAAGGGGATGGAAAATGACAGTTCAGAAATAGTGAATAATATACAGAGACTATATATAGAAAAGCATAGAGGCTTAAAAAGCTTGATTTATTCAGGGAGTTTTAAATAGTTTTTTTTTGGTTGTAGTGGAGAGTGCATATGGAGAAATTGAGGGAGATGAGATCTGTACCAGATCAAGAATGATTGCTTTTGTGTGTGTGTGGTTTTTTTTTTGCTAAGGAAGATTCGCCCTGAGCTAACATCTGTTGTCAATCTTCCTCTTTATTTTTTTCTTTTTTGTATTTGAAGAAGATTTGCCCTGAGTTAACATATGTTCCAATCTCCCTCTATTTTGTATGTGGGTCACTGCCACAGCATGGCCAACAGTGAGTGGTGTAGGTCCACATCCGGGAATTGAACCCAAGCCACTGAAGCAGTGTGCGCTGAACTTAACCACCAGGCCATGGGGCCAGCCCCCTCAAGAATGATTTTGTGCACCAAGGCAAGAATTTTAAACATTTTCTATAAGCTTAGAAAAGCCACACAAAGGATTTCAAACAGACAAGTCACATAATCAGTCTTGTATTTTAGGAAGATTATTCTGGTAGCAGAGTAGAATAGAAAACATAGAGGGGGCTAGGCTGTAGAGGGGGAGACCAGTTAAGAAGTTATTGCAGTAATTCAGATGAGAATCAATGAAGATTCAAAAAACAGTCACAGTAGGAAAGGAGTGAGAGGAACAGATTAAATAGTATTGAGGAGGGAAGAATACAATGTGGTTTTATTATGTGTGTGTGTATGTGTGCATGCACACACAGGGTACGGCAAAGCAATAGGAATTTGTGGGAGTCAAGGCTGATACCCAAAAGGATTGTAATTTATTGAGCTCTTGGCAGAATCAATGTACACAAAAGTCAAGTGGCCAGAGCTTATCACTGGCAATCTTGTTTCCCATTCAGAATATACTTGTATTCTTACTTTTCTATCCCAATTTTGTTGAACTTTTTCCCAGTAACTTAATGAATGCAAGCATTGGTGGCATCAACCAAAGTTTATTGTTCGCTAGTTTTTCTTTATGTATCTTATGTTAAATATTCATTCTCTCTACTGAGAATGAGACATAATTGGTCATTTTAACTGCTTTAGTTGTTACTATTATTGCTGCACCTTCTAGGTAGAGATTCCTCTCTTGAGATTTCCTGGCTCCGTCCTCTAAGGAGGCTTTATAGGGCACATTCTTCTGATATTATCCTCTTGCTGAACCTTCATGGAACAACAATTATGTCTGCTGCACAGTCCTTGACACTGCTGGAGGGAAGATCTTTCTCATAGACACACAGAGGCCATATCTTTCCTCTGTAGGGGCCCACACTCAAAATTTGCATACAATAGGCTGTTTCTTAAATCAACACTAAAATTGTACCTTCTTCAATATCCCTCCGCCCATAGCTGATTTTCTTTATTCAGTAGGATCACTCTGCTTTGATTGAAACATTTGCTCCCAACTTTCATATTTTCTTTCCTTCCTTCCTGGCTTACAAGATATATTTGTTGAACAACCTCTAGGTTGTTCTAAGAGCAGACACTGTACTAAGATCTGGGAATTTAGTGGTAAAGATTAGAAGGTTGTGGTTCTCATAAATTTTATATTCTAGTGGATGAAAAAGCAAAAACAAATACATAAATTCCTAAAAAGATCATTTCAAATAGCAATGGATGATATAAGAGGAATAGGTAGGATGTTGATAGAGGTTAACCATGAGGGTGAACATAAGTTAAATGAATTTTTTAAAGGTCTCTTTGGGATGTTGACATTTGAGCTAAGCCATTATGGATAAAATGAGCCAGGTGCAGAGCTGTTAAGGAACATTCCACACAGATGGAAGAGTAAATGAAGAGGATCTGAGAAAGAGCTGAGCTTGCTATGTTTTTGCTTTTGTTTTTGTGTGAGGAAGATTAGCCCTGAGCTAACATCTGATGCCAATTCTCCTCTTTTTGCTGAGGAAGACTGGCCCTGGGCTAACATCCATGCCCATCTTCCTCTACTTTATACGGGACGCCGCCACAGCATGGCTTAATAAGCGGTACATCGGTGCACGCCCAGGATCTGAGAACCCCGGGCCGCAGAACTGGAGGGTGCACACTTAACCACTGTGCCACCAGGCCGGCCCCCTGAGCTTGCCATGTTTGAAGATCAGTGTGGCTGGTATGTACTGAGACGTGAGAAGAGTGATGTAAGCTGAGATTGAATAAATATGTGTGATTCTGATCATGCTGGACTTTGTGGCCCATGGTTAGAAATTAAATATTACTCTAAAAACAATGTAGCACCATTAAACTATTTTAAGCAAGGAAGTGACATAATATAATCTCTATTTTAAAAGTTTAGTTGGGCTGCTTGCAGAGGATATGTCAGAGAAGGGTAGAATAAAAGCTTAGTTGGAGGTATTGCAATAATCCAAATAAGAGATGAGAGGGGCTGATGCTAGGGTGATGGTAGTGAAAAGAGATAAGCAGGCACATTTTAAGATGTATTTTGGAGGTGGAATTAGAAGGACTTGAGAAACTGGATGAATAATAATGTTAGTTACTGGGATACGGAAGTCTAGGAGAAAGAGAGAGTTGATGGAAAAAATCAGAAGCTCTGTTTTAGGTATATAATGTTTGAAGGTCTTATTAGATATCAAAATGGTATATTAAATAAATAGTGTGACCTGAAAGTAAACCAAAGAAACTGGAAAATAAACATGGTAATCTGCCTCTGTGGCTGCCTTAGCAGGCATTACTGGTATTAAGAACCAAAAGGATTAGGTTTTATGGACACACAGGACAATAGTTTAGATATGTCATGTGAAGTAAGGCTAATTGCTAGATCTGAGATACTGATATGAAACTTGGACTTTTGGAACACCATACTGTCAGTGAAATAGTAGATAAAAATTTGCACTTTGGCATAGTGAGATGACAAATGAATTTGTCTATTTTAGCCTGAGTTCTGGGTAAAATAAAGGATTACACCTGAGAATTTGTAAACATAGGCCTATCCTCATGTGGTCTGTGATTTGAATATGTATTGCCTACTTGATCTGATGAACCATAAACTAAACAGTTAATATTTAAACCTAGTTTGTGGAGTTCCAGATCCAGAAATGTTGGGATGCTTTTTATCAAACTAATCCTACTGCACATAACAATTATAAACTCTGGATGAAATATCTTAAAAAACACAACTATTAGAAAACACTGAAAAATGAACAAAAGCAGGCTGAAACTGTAGGACATTTGATCCTTGAAATAAAAAAAAAAATGCACTGGGTAAGAGCTACATTTATATTGCTTTTCTCCTGAAAATAATTCCCAGTCCCCACATTGTAGGCATAGCTAGAATTCAAACAAAAAAATACCACTGTCTTATTGGGATGAAGGGTCAAAAGATGGAGTTCAGAGCTGCCAGAGAGGCTGGAAATTGAGGAGAAAAATCCTGAAAAGGAAGGCGTCCACAAATCTTGTATATTACGCCCACGTATGCTTGGCTTACCTCTGAACTGTGCGGAGGGAGACTCCCAAGAGCCTAGACGAAAGCAACAACATAAAGGCTGAAAAATCTAAACAGAACTTTCAGCTGCCTTCCGGCACAGAGAAGGTAGAGTTTGAAATTTGAATCTCATCAAGTTAAAAGAATTTGGCCTTTCCATTGAAATCCCAGAGGGGCCATAATGTAGAAAAAATTTTATGTCCCAAGAATAAGAGGAGCTCTAAGATTATAGAAGATCTGAAACTTTTGTACCCTAACAGTGTAAAATGTAGCCTCCACATGTACAAAGTAATGAATTAGTAATTATATTGCATGCCAGAACAAAAGGAAACACTATTCAGAGTAGAATAACAGAATTAAGAATCTCTATGTCCTTTCACCCACAATGTCCAATGTACAATATAAAATTATTACACATATGAATAATTAGGAAAGATGGAACATTTTCCATCAGAGAAAAAGTAGTCACTAGGAGCAGACTATAAAATCCCCCCAGATATGAGAATGAACAGACAGTCACTTAAAGGCTATAATTTAAAATATGGTAATATGAGCTTAAAGAAAAAGATAGTCAAAATGAGTGAATAGATACGGTATCCCAGCAAAGAAATGGGAGCTATACAAAAAGCCAAATGGAATAAAATGACAAAGTAAGTACACTATTTAAAATTTTAAAAATAATGGATTGGTCTTAACAGCAAATTAGAGACAGCAAAAGAAAAAGTCAGTCAATTTGAAGAATAATCAACAGAAATGATCTAATTTGAAGAGAAAAAAGATTATAAAAAATAAAGAGCCTCAGTAAGCTGTGGAACAATATCAGATAATAGCAAATATTCTAACATATGTGTAATTGAATTCTTATAAGATGAGGAGAGAGGGAATGAGAAAAAAATAATTTGAAGAAATAATAACTCCAAATTTGGGGAAAAAAACAAACAAAAAAACCCAAAACATTATCTTACAGATCCAGGAAGCACAGAGAAATCCCAACACAATAAAAAAATTTTAATTTAATTTTAAGATGCCCCCACCTCCACATAGCATGGTCAAACTGCTGAACACCAAAGATACAGAAAAAAATTTGAATATAAACATCACATATAATGAATAAGGATACTACTGAGGATCTCTGAAAGGGGAGAAAAAAACCTTGTCAATCTAGAAATTTCTCTTCAGCAAAAAATCTCCTTCAATAAGAAGGTGAAATAAATTTTCAGATAAGTGAAAAGAGAGAATTCTCAGACCTGAAATAAAAGTGATAGTAAAGGAAGCTCCATGGGATGAAGGAAAACGATACCAGATGGAAATCTGGGTGTACAAGAAGGAAGGAAGAGTAACTGCATGATAAATGAGTAGGTAAATATAATTCTTGATTTTTATTTTAATTTTTTAATAGATATTTGATAATTTATTGAAAAATATGTCACATTTTGGGGTTTATAACAGGTACAAATATAAAATAAATGACAAAAATGTCAGAACGAATGAGGTAAGTAGAATTATGATCTTACAAGACCTTTTACATTTTATGTGAAGTGGTACACGATTAACTGTAAGTAGACCGTAACAAATTAGAGACACATATTGTAATTCTTTAAGTTTCACCAAAATAGTAAAAAGGTATATCTGAAACCCATTAGAGGAAATAAAATGGAATAATAAAAAGTTCAGTCATAACCAAAGAGTTTATAATAGGAGTAACTGAAGGAAAAAAACAGATGAGAAAATTATGATAGCAAAATGGTAATCCTAAATCTAGTCATATTAATATTAATGTTATTGTTTGCTGGATTAACACTTCAATTAAAAGGCACAGACTAATCAGCCTGGATGAAAAAGCAAGGCCCAATTTTCTGCTGTTTCTAAGAAACTCACTTTAATTCTAAAGGGAAAAAAATAAAAGAATGGAAAAATATATACCTTGCACACTGTAAACATAAGAAAACTGATGTAGGTATATTAATATCATATAAAGTATATTTCAAACTAAGGATTATTACCAAAATAAAGAGTGACATTTTAGGGGCTGGCCCTGTGGCCTAGTGGTTAAGTTCAGCGCATGCTGCTTTGGCAGCCCAGGTTCACAGGTTCGGATTCTGGGTGTGGACCTACACCATCCATCAGCCACACTATGGCAGCAACTTATGTATAAAATAGAGGAAGACTGGCATAGATGTTAGCTAAGGGCTAATCTTCCTCAGCAAAAAAAAAAAAAAAAAAAAGTGACATTTTATAATGATAAAAGAAAAAATACATGAAGAAGACATAAATGTGTACATCCCTAATAATAAAGCTTAAAAATACATGACACAAAAATGGACAGAATTAAAAGGTGAATTATACAAATCCAAAAGAATGATGAAAAATTTTAACAACACTTTCTCAGTAATTCAGAGAAAAATTACACAAAATATCAGTAACAGCTTCAATTAATTTGACCTAGTTGATATTCACAGAACACTAGACCCAAGAATTGCATATTATACATTTCTAGTGAAAAAGAACACTCTACTGGATAGAACACATGTTGTGCCATAAAATAAACGTCAGTAAATTTCAGAAGACTAAAATTTTACAAAATATGTCCTCTGATGGCTATGCAATTAAATCAGATACTAACATAGTAAGAACTCTAGAAAAATCCCTCAATATTTGGCAAGTAAAATACACACTTCTAAATAAGCCATGGGTTAAAGATGAAAGCATAAGAAAAATTATGACATATTTCACAGTGAATAAAAATGAAATGCAGCAAATAAAATTTGTAGAGTACAGATAAAACAGTACTTAGAGGAAATTTATAGCTTTAAATGCTTATATTAAAAAAGAAAAGATTAAAATCAATGATCTAATTTTCTTCAGAGGATGGTTGAAAACAATGAACAAATCAAAGCCAAAGTAAATGAATAAAGGGAAATAAAGATAAGAATAGAAATAAATGGAATACAAAATAAGAAAATAGTAGGGTATATTTACACAGCCAAACTTTGATTCTTTGAAAAAATTAACAAAATTGATAAACCTTTACAAAGAATGATTAAGAATAAAAGAAAACAGGGGGCTGGCCCCGTGGTGTAGTGGTTATGTGCGTGTGCTCCGCTGCTGGCAGCCAGGGGTTCAGATCCCCGGGCGCACACCGATGCACTACTCATCAAGCCATCCTGTGGCAGCATCCCATATAAAGTGGAGGAAGATGGGCGTGGATGTTAGCCCCAGACCAGTCCTCATCAGCAAAAAGAGGGAGATTGGGAAAGATGTTAGCTCAGGGCTGATCTTCCTCAAAAAAAAAAAAAAAAAGAGAGAGAGAATAAAAGAAAACAAAAGTTCCCAATATTAGGAATAAAGGAGGAACTATTACTACAGATCCCACAGATATAAAAAAATATAAGGGAATATTGTGAACAAGTTTGTTCCAATAAATTCCTTACCTTAAATGAAATGGACAAATTCCTTGCAGTACAACACATCAAAATTGACACAATAAAAGTATGAATAGTCCTATATCTACCAGAATATAGATATATACCTGAAACGTTCTATAATGGAAGCTCCAGACCCAGATGGTTTCACAGGTGAATTCTATGAGTATTTAAGGTAGAAGTAAAACCAATTTTATGCAAATTCTTTCAAAAACTTTTTATGAGGAAAAAAATCCCCAACATTTTTATGAAGCTGGTATAACTCTAATATTAAAACCAGAAAAGAACATAACAAAGAAAACTAAAGAGCTGTACTACAATGAACATAGATGCAGAAATTCTTAAAAAATATTAGCGAACATATCCAGCAATATTTAAAAATGGATAATACATTATGATAAAGTGGAGTTAATCCCAGAAATACAAGGTTAGTTTAACAGATGAAAATCAATGTAATTCACCACATTAACAGAATGATGGAGATAAAATAAATGATCAAATCAATAGATGGTACCAAAATAATTTGATAAAATTCAACACCCACTGTGATAAAAATCTCAGTAAAATAAGAATAAAAAGATTATTTAAGCTGATAAAAGGTATCATTTAATGATCTTTAGCTAACTTCATACTTAATGGTGAAAGATTGAAAGATTTTCCCCTCCTATGGGGACTAACGCAAGTTTGTCCACTCTCACTCACCACTTCTATTCAACAATGTAGTGGAAGTTCTAGTCTGTGAAATAAGTCAAGAAGATGAAATCAAAGGCATATAGTTTGGAAAGGGAGAAATAATATTGAAAAGTGGCTTAATATTATTAGATATCAGAAAAAATACAAATTAAAATCACAGTGAGATAACATCATACATCCAAAAGAATGCACTAAAATTAAAAACACGGACAACACCAAATGTCAACAATGGTTTGGAGCACCTAGAAATCCCAACACTGCCCTAAAATGTTGTGACCTTTTTGGGAACTGTTTGGTTCTTTCTTACTGTGTTAAATATATACCAGTGGTGTGATCTCACAATCCCACTCCTACTATTCATCCAAGAATGAAAAAAATATATTAACAAAAAAGTCTTTTACAGGAACATTCATAGAAGCTTTATGCATAATAGCCCCAAACTGGAAATAACCCAGATGATATCAATAAGAGTATGGAAAAACAAGTTGTGTATATTAATAAAATGGATTACTCAGCAATAAAAGGAATAAATTCTGTTATACAAAATAATATGGGTAAATCTCAAAAGTATTATGCTGAATAAAATAAGCAAGACACAAAATAGTCAACACTGTGTGATATATTTATGAAGTTCTATAGTGATAGAAATAAGTATAGGCATTTCCTATGGGAGATGGGAATTGATTAGAAACGGGCATGAGGGAGATTTCCAGGGTGATAGAAATGGTCTATATCTTGATTTGTTAATAGTGACACCAGTTTATACATTTTCAAAACTCCTTAAATTGTACACTTAACACGTTTATTTTGCTGTATATAAATGTTATCTCATTAGAAAAATAGATGAATAAGAAGGTAGATCAAGCTGACGATACATCTGGGGTTCATGAAAGAAGCTATATTAAAACTTTTCTGGAGGTATATATCTCCAACCAACCAAAGAAAAGTCCCAGGAATAAAGTCCCACTGAGAATAATAATAAGCCCACATTTAGAACAATTCAGAAAATAGTCTACCATGGGCAAGTGTTAGCTTACAATAAATACTTCATATTTGGAGCTCTCATATAGTGTCTATCAAATAAATATATTAAAAGTGATTAAGAACAAAATAAAGAAAGAAAAAACATGAGGAAAAACAAAAGCCCATGAAAATATAAAAAATATATTTGATAGAAATAAATAGAACATCTATAAATAAAAAATATAGTTCTTGAAATTAAAACTCAATTGCCATGTACAGTTGAAGGGAGAATAGAGAATTGGAAGATAGAGCTGAGAAAATTTACCAGAATACAGTATAAGAGTTCAAAATATTGAAAAGATGTAACTGAGGTAAAGAGACGAGGAAAATAAAAGAAGATCCAGAATATATCACATAGAAATTGTCTTGCATAGAGAGAAGAGAGGAGAGGCAATATTTTAAAAAATGGTATTTTCCAAAAACAAAGATATGAGTTCTTCAGTTCAAAGAGCACGATACTTAAGCATTTTTTTAATCCACACCTAGGAATATCAGAATGAAACAGAAGAACATCAAGACAAAGAAATGATCTTAAAAGTAGCCTAAGAGGGGCCGGCCCAGTGGCGTAGCTGTTAAGTGCATGGGCTCCGCTTCAGTGGCCCGGGGTTCGCAGGTTCAGACCCGGGGCGTGCACCTGACGCACCGCTTGTCAAGCCATGCTGTGGCCGCATCCCGTATAAAGTAGAGGAATATGGGCACGGATGTTAGCCCAGGGCCAATCTTCCTCAGCAAAAAGAGGAGGATTGGCATCGGATGTTAGCTCAGGGCTGATCTTCCTCACACACACAAAAAAGTAGCCTAAGAGAAAAGACAAATTCCCAAAAGGAAATAGACTGATAACAGATTTTCAACAATAATAGAAACTAGAATCTAAGTTTTCAGAGAAAATAACTGCAAACTATAATTCTATATATCTAAATAATATTTTAAGACTAAGGATGAAATAAAAACATTTTCAGACAAAGCATGGGAATAGTTGACCATTCATAGACCCTCACTGAGAAACCTGTTAAAGGACTTACTCCTGGAAAAGAAAATTCAACCAAGAAGGAAGAACTCAGATGAAATAATGAATGATGATTGAAGAAGTTGATACTTATGTGGGTAAATCCAAATAAGTGTTGACTATATAATATGATTGTCTATTCAAAGAAAATGTCTGTAAGGACATACAAGAAACTATTAACATAAGTGACTTCTGAGAAATAATTTTATAATAATAATGGGAGAAAGATTTTAATTTTTTTATTTCTGTTTTAAAAGAAACATAAATGATGGTAAATAAATATTTACTTCAGAGAACTTACTTAAATTTCAAAGAAATTTTTTCTTACGAAATGTAATTTTTATCCTTACTCTACTCAAATAGTTTTAATTTAAGATATAGTTATGGTTTATGAAATGTGCTTGAGAAAATATACTTATTGCTTCTGAATTTTGTAAACTTTAAATTCTTGCCACCAAATGCTCATAAAACACTTTGAAAGACACATAAAGCAAAAATAAACATGTAATATGTAATAAAACAAGCAAGAAAGTATTGACAACATAGAACAACAACAATAACAACAATATGTGGAGGAATAACAACCAGACAGGGAGAGGTCATCAGATACAAAGCAAACTAAAGTCTTGTATTATTTAGGAGGAGGGTAAAGATATTTAATGACTTTACAAAATGTTAATCAAATACATGTATATTAAAATTTAAAGGTAAGCACTAAAAAAGCGAGATTTTTAAACATAATTCTCTCAGTAAGAAATAGATGAAGCACAAAATAAATTAGTAAGAATGAAAAGCATTTGAAAAACAAATGTGATTGAATGCATGCATGCACTCAATATTTAATCAACATTCTATTCAAGCACTTATGGAATATTTATTAAACTAGACCATGTAGGAGACCATAAAGCAAATATCAAAGGATAGCAAAAATCTAGTCTCATCCAGAACATCTTATCTGACCACAGTGCCATTAAGCTAGAAATCAGTAAGAAAATATAATTAATTCACCCATACTTCTGAAAACTTTAACTCATGTTTCAAAGCAATGAGCATGAAATTTAAGAAATATTTAAGACTAAATGGACAGAGTAAATTGTTGTATAAAGAAGTTGAATGATTCCTCTGAAAGACAACAATTATAAAAACTGGACAAAAATTGGAAAATGAACAAAAGCAGGAAGAAACTTGAGATAAGTTTACTCATGACAGACTATTATTGTATGGGGTAAAAATTATGAGTTTATGGCTTTCTTGTCTGGCGCCACTCCAAAATCCCCTTCCCTAGTCAGACACTGGCATTAGTGACTTGAAGGGGCAGATGACAGTTTAGCAGAGCAGTTAGAAATTTTAAGTGAAATTTTGAAAGGAAGAGAACCATAGAAAGACAAAGGTCCAAAATCTGAGCATAAACTCTGCATGAATCCCTGGATGACCATGGAGCTATGCATACACAGAAGAGATTCCAAGAGAGCTTCAAGAATAAGCAGATAGAATTTAGAGAAGAAGTCTGTACTTGAAAGTCAGAAAACCTGGTAAGATTTTTGAGTTTTCAGTGCCTTTCACTGAGTGCATTTCTCAACACACACACAGTTCAAGCTGAAAATCTTACTGGATTGAAGTGTCATAACACAGAACTTCGGGCTGGCACAGTAACTGGAAATTTAGGACACAAAACCTGGAATCAAGGGAAGCACTGAGAAGATAAAGCTCAACATGTGAGTATAAACTCTGCATAAATCTTTGGCTGATGGCTACACTACACAGGTGCAGGGGAGATCCCTCCAGGGTCCAAGCTAAAAATCAGCAGCTATATGCCAAAATCCAGCTGAGGCAAGACATCAGCTGCTGCACACCATAGGCGTGAGAAATGTCACAGTTTGGTTCCAGGCAAATTAACCACCTAATAGAATAAAGAACCCAAAAAAAGTCTCAGAAAAATAAAACAGATTCCAGAGTTCATACAATGTGTAATATATTATCTATAGTATCTAGTTTTCAACCAAAACTTACTTGATATGCAAATAAATAGGAAATTCTGTTACATAATCAGAAAATGAGCAATCAATAGAAACTGATTCCAAGTAACCCAGAAGTTGCATTTAACAACAAAGAATTTAAAATGGCTTTGTAAATATGTTCAAAGAATTAACAGAATAAGTGGTATCAATGAGTGAACAGATAAGGAATCTCAACAGAGAAATGGAAACTACAAAACAAGAAATAAATGGAAATTCTAGAGCTGAAAATACAATACATATAATGGAAAGTTTACTAGATGGACTTAATGAAAAAACCTTTTAGATGGCAGAAAAAAATCAGTGAACTCAAAGATAGGTAATAGGAATTATGCAATTTGGAAAACATAAAGAAACTGAAGAAAAATGAACAAATCCTCAGAGATTTGTGGAACAATATCAAGAGGTCCAACATATATGAAATTGGAGCCTCAGAAGGTGAGAATAAGGAAAATGGGGGTTAAAAATATTTGAAAATTAATGGCTGAAATTTCTAAATTTGGTGAAAACCTTTAACTTACAGATCCAATAAGCTTAATAAATCCCAAATAAACTAGATACAAAGAGGCCACACTAAGTATATCAGAGTCAAACTTCCAAAAGCCAAAAATAAAGAAATAAATCTTGAAAGCAGCAAGGGGGAAAAAATGACATATTACATACAGATGAACAATTAGATTATTGGGCAGCTTTTCAACAGAAACAATGGAAGCCAGAAGTTGTTGGAATGACATACAGTTGGCTCACTGCATCTGTGGGTTTTGTACCCACAAATTCAACCAACCACGAATTGAAAGGTCTACAATGGTTATGCTTGTACTGAACATATATAGACTTTCTTTTCTTGTCATTATTCCCCAAACAATGTAGTATAGCAACTATTTATATGGCATTTACATTGTTAGGTATTATAAGCAATCTAGAGATGATTTAAAGTATACAGGAGAATGTGCATAGGTTATATGCAAATACCACAACATTTTATATAAGGGACTTGAGCATTCATGGATTTTGGTACCTGCACGGGGTCCTGGAACCAATTCCCTGCAGATATCGAGGGACAACTGTATTCAAAGGAGTGAAAGAAAAAAACATAACCCAGAATTCTATATCCATCAAACTATTTTTCAAAATTAAAGTATCAAGTTAAAACATTTTCAGATAGACAAAAATAGTATTCATTGCTAGCAAACTTGTACTTCAAGATATACTAAATAAAATCTTTCAAACTGAAGGAGAATGACACCTGATGTTCTTGACACCTAACTTGACCCTCAACATGGAAGTGAGATCATCAGAAATGGCAAATAAATATGAGTATTTATGAGTATATATATATTTACCTTGAATTTTTATGAACTTCTGTTGCACATTTTCTACGTTTCATCAGAAGTAATTAAAAATTAACTTTAAGTAAATTATGATAAGTTAAAGATGCATGTTGTAATCCCTAAAGTAAACTCAAAAATAATTTAAAGAAATGATATTAAATACATCAGCAACACATACTCATGCTGACCAGATATTTGACAAAAGCCCTTAATTGCCAGTCAGTGATGATCATTCGATATTTTAGATTAAGAAATTGCCTGAAATAGCTGCCAGATATACTCTTTTTGAGGGGAAATTGTTAACCTGTTATTGATCACTGATTGAAACTGTATCTATTACTGAATGACAAATTATTTTGAGACCTGAAATACTCTGCATGTAATGGCTTATGTCAGAAAAACACTCCAGTCAACAGGGAGCTGCACAGAAGAGTGCCCTCATCAAAAAGAAATGGTGTATTCAAGAATATGCAGCAGAGGAATCCACTGAAGAAACCCATCGCATACATGAGCAAGTGGCAACTATGTTGTTGAGCCCTACAAAAATCTCCTTGATGAGTTATTTAATCCACAGCTGAATATATATACCCATATAATTAATATTGGAGGCTTTCAAAAAGGCTACATGGCTTACAGAGAGCAGCTTAAATGTGGAGGGCCAACATTCATCTCAAAGGTGGCTGTATTGTGGCCTGCTGATGGCTAGACAATTACTGTAGAAGTGAAAAATCAGACCATGCAACGGACAGAATTCGGAATGGTGTTCCTCAAGGTATCAGAGAAACCAAATGATGTTAACAAAAAATGTGGTAGAGATTGATAATAACTCTTGAGCTACAGCCAATAAATTGGTGATTTCCCAATGGGAAATGAGCCTTAGGTAATTGGAAAATAAAAGAAACTTTGGCATGGGATTCAATGTCATGGAAAAACATTACAGACGTTGCGTTAGCCACCCTCCAAGATGGTCTCCTGAAATCCCTTCCTCCTGGTGTGTACAACCTTATGTAGTCCCCTCCCTCATTGTAGCAAGGATGGTCTGTGTGACCTATAAAACATAGCAGAAGTGATAGTGTATCGCTTCCAGGTTTAGATTATGAAAGACACTGACTCTGTCCAGGTTCTCTCACTCTTTTGATCTCCCTTGAATCACTCTCTCTGGAGAAAGCCAGTTGCGATATTGTATGCAGGTGACTGTGGTATTCAGATGACTGCAGCCATGGTAGACAGCTTGACTAGCATTTCATAACGGACTCTAAGCCATCCAATCAAGCTGCTACTGAATTCCTTACTCTCAGAAATTGTGTGACATAATAAGTACCTATTGTTTTAAACTGTTTCAGGGGATGTTTGTTATGCAGAAATAGCTAACTAATACAGATATGAAAAGGGAAAAAACAAAGTGAGACATGTTGATTCTCAACAGTAAAAACTTCTTTCATATTAAGAAGAGCCCTAGAGTCAACAAATGAATGCTCTAGTCCTCACTGGAGGTGGCTCTTGGGTACATGAAATGAGCGGTCATGGAGACATTCAAGGAATTTGACAACGAGCAGAAGAAAGGCAGATCCTACTGACTACCTCTTAGGCTTAAAATGAGACTAAAACTTGTTTAGTTTGTCAACAGGTTGACCATAGAGTAAAAGCTTTTATATACTGAAAGGATCCGGCAGGCAAGTGGACTACATTGGTCATTGGTCATGGCCCCAGTAGGATAAAGATGGCTTTTTAATGTGATAAAGATTTATTTTGGATTTGGATTTGGTAATGGAAGCAATTGCTTCTAATATCATCAGATGATTAGAACATAAAACATTATTTCAATTTAGACCCTCTGCTTATATATCTTCATATCAAGGAACCCATTTACTGAGGATGCAGTGCAGCAGTGGGCTAAAAATACCATATACAATAGACTTATCATGTATTATACCATTCACAGAGCAGTGGGTTATTAGGAAACTGGAATGGACAATTAAAATACCTGCTTACTAGATTGGAGGGGAGATAAAGGATTAAAGGGATTGCTTGCATTCCTAAAGGAATGTGTGACATTAAGGTGGATCACCATCAGATCAATTGTAAGGTATACTGGGAAAGATAGAGAAGAGAAGAGGGAAAGGATATTGAAATTTACGGGAACATCTTCCCTACTTCTAAAAATTTTTCTTTTTCTTTGCTTGATCTTACAGAATGGGACCCAGATTGCATCTACAATTTCTATTGCTAAACAAGACAAAATGACAATGCTTTTGAATATAATTGCCTAAATTCCTAAGCACATGAGTTGTCAACTTTCCTTACTCATCTAAGTTAAGATTAACATCTTCAGCATCCTTCCCAACTAGCAGATGAGACGATTCTATATGCCTATAGTTATCCGATCCTATCTGGAACAATTGAGAATGGATGAAAGGGGAAGCATAGGTTTGACTCATATTACCACCAGCTTTATAGCTTAATCCTTTTACTAAGCCCAGTAGTTCTACTATATTGATGAAAGTACAGGTAAAAATTAATAATAAACGAAAAGAAGGTGAAATGATTACTCAGGGAAAAAGAATTAATAAATGTATAATACAACATTGCTTTAGCGTCCATGACAGGTTCAGGACAAGAAAATAATATTGCGTCTTAGTTATATTCTCAGATGCCAAACTCCAAGCAAAGGTAGAATTATCAGACTAGATAAAAAGCAATATCCAACTATACGCTATTTTTAGCAAATACACTTTGAATACAAAGAGACAAGAAAAGTGAAAGTAAAAATAATGGAAAAAGATATCTTAAAGACGACAGTAAGAATAAGAAAGCTGTATTGTCTATATTAATATCAAAAAAAAGACTGTAAAATAAGGAGTATTGCTAGAGACATAGAATAATATTTTATAATAATAAAACAGTCAATCCAGAAGAAAGAAATAACACTTATAAACATATATATGTGTCTTATAATAGAGCCCAGAATATATTAAACAAAACTGTCAAAACTAAAAAAAAAATGGAAAAAAGACCAATTATAGTTGGAGATTACAACACTCTTTTCTCTGTAATTGATAGAAGTAGACAATCTGTAAGGATAGAGACTTGAACAACACTATCAACCAAATTGATTTAAATGAGATCTATAGGACATTCTACCCAACAATGGGAAAATACATGTTTTTTCAAGTGCACATGAATACTTACCAAGATAAATCATACGCTGAGAAATAAAACAAATCTCAACTAATATAAAAGGATTGAAATCATAACATATGTTCTATAATTACAAAAGAATTAAATTGCAAATTGATAACAAAAAGATAGTAGGAAAATCGGCATTTGAAATTAAACAAAAATTTGTAGATATTTCACTGGCCAAGAAGAAGTCACAAGGGAAACTAGGAACTAGTCACAAGGAAAACATTTTGAATTCAGTGACAATGAAAGCATAACATATCAAAAGTTGTGAGATGTACTAAAACAGTATTTAGAGAGCTCATTTATTGCCTTAGTATTTATATTCAATTAGGAAGAAAGACTTGAAAACAATGATCTATGCTTCCAGCTTAAGAAGCTGGGATAGCATATTAAACCAAAGGAAATTTCTAATATCAAGAGTAAAAGAGAGGACATCAATTCAGTTTCTAAGACATGAAACAGAAAATAAAGGAATATCAATGACAACCTCAATGAAATGGTCATATTCTTGAAAAATTGCATTTAACAATACGAACTGAAGAAGAAACAGACACCTGAATTGTCCTCTATCAATGAAAGAAATTGAATTCATAATTAAAAATCTTCTCAAATTGAAATCTCTAGACTCAGATGGCTTCATTGATGAAGTCTATCAAACATTTAAAAAAGAAAGATCACTAAAGCTACAAAAGCTCTTGCATAAAATTAAAATAAATTAAGCCTTCTGAACTGATTTTATAAGGCCAGTGTACCCTCAAATCTAAGCCAGACAAAAAATTACAAGAATAGAAAATAGAGAAAAATATTTCTTGTGAACATATATGCAAAAATCCTTGACAAAACATTTTCAAATCAAATTATAAAACATATAAAAAGAATAATAAAGTATGAAAAAATGATGTTTTATCTCAGGGATGCAAGGTTGTATTAATATCTGAAAATCAGCCACCATATTTCACTATATTCACTTTTACATTATATTCTCTTGTATATTAGAATAAAAGACTAAAAAGGATAATTTTTCTCAATAAGGGTCAAAAAAGCAGGTGGTAGAATTCAATATAAACAGTAAGAACTCTCAGCAAACTAGTCATAAACGATAACTTCCTCAACCTGATAAAAGACAGATATGATAAATTCACAAACTAACATCACAGTTAATGGAAAAAGCACATCATACTTTGTCCTTAAGATCAGGAACAAGCCATGATGTCCTTCCAGCATTGCACTGTCAGTCCTATAAGGCAAGAAATAAAAGTAAAAAGAATGCAGTTTGGAAATGAGTAAACTTAACCTTTATTTGTCAACATGATTAAGTAGGCAGAAAATCTAAAGAAATCTACAAAAAAGCTAAAGAAAAGAAGTGATTTTAGCCAGGTCACAAATACAAGCTTGAGATTAAAAATTCAATTGCATTTCTATTTATCAGCAAAAAACTCCTGGGCATTGAAATGAAGGACAACTCTGTTTAACAAGCAACTTTATTTACAAAAGCACAAATAAAATTCCTTTGACTAAATTTAACAAAAGATCTGTGAAAACCACACATCTTGCTCACTGAAAACTACAAAATTTTGCCAAGAGAAATTAAACTCCTAAATAAATGGACAAATATATCAGCTTATGTATTGAAAGACATGATAGTTAAGATGGCAGTTTTTTCCAAATTGATTTGTAGATTCAGTGCAATTCCAATCAAAGCCACAGTAAGCTTTTGTAGACAGTGTCAAGGGATGATATTAAAATTTATATGGAGGGCTGACCCTGTGGCTTAGCGGTTATGTGCACACGCTCCACTATTGGCGGCCTGGTTCGGATCCCTGGCACGCACCCACGCACTGCTTCTCTGGCCATGCTGAGGCCGCATCCCACATACAGCAACCAGAAGGATGTACAGCTATGACATACAACTATCCACTGGGGCTTTAGGGGAAAAATAAATAAATAAAATTATATAAAAAAAATTTATATGGAAACAAATAATTGACTTTTGGCAAGGGCTCCAAGGTAATTCAATGGTGAAAGCATAGTCTTTTCAAAAAATGGTGCTGAGGCTATTGGATATATGTATGAAGAAGAAAAAAAAATAAAGCCAACAACGTCTCTTGAGCATATCTCACAGCAACTCTGAGTGGATCATAGACCTAAACACAAGAGCCGTGAAACTTTCAGAAAAACACGTAGAAGAAAATCTTTATGACTTTGTGGTAGGCAATAATTTCTTACATGGAATACTAAAAACTGAACCATGAAAGACAAAAAGATTGTTTGGGCTTTATAAAAACTTAACACTTTTTCTTTAAAATAAGAAAATGAAAAGGCAATTCTCAGACTGGAGTAAAAGCATACATATATCTGAAGAGTGACTTTTATCCAGAATATACATTTGAAAAGAACTTACAACTCAAAAATAAGAAGACACAAACTTTTTAAAAAATTAGGAAAGGATTTAAACATTTTACAAAAGAAGTGATATAAATGACCAATAACACATGAAAAGTTGGTCAACATTACTAGTTTTCATGAAAATGAATATTAAAACCACTACACACTCTCCAGAATAGCTAAAATTAAAACAAAGACAACTTATAGTACCAGGTGCTGGCAAGGATGTGAACCAACTGTAACTCCCATACATTGCTTATGGGAAAATGGTACAGTCACTTTGGAAAGCAGTTTTGCAATTCATTTTGAAGTTGAAGATATACTTACCATATGATTCAGCAATTACGATTCTAGGTTATTATCCATGAGAATGAATATATAAGAATATAATAAATAAATACTAAGACTTGTATGTGAATATTCACTTCAGCATTATTCATTATGGTCAAAATTAGAAACAACCCAAATGTCTGTCAACTGGTGAAAAGGTAAACAAGATGTAGTATATTCCTAAAATGAAATAATACTCAGTAACAAAAACTAATGACTACTGATACACGCAACAGCATGGAGAAGTCTCAAAAGTTTCATGCTAAACTGCATACTGTATGATTTCATTTATATAAAATTCTAGAAAAGGCAAAACCATAGTGATTAAAAGTAGATCAGTGGTTGCCTAAGACTGGGGTTGCAGTGGGAATGGGGAGATAGGCGAGGAGGGATAATAACAAAAGGCAGTGAGAAACATTTCTGGGCGGTGGAAATGAGCTGTATCTTGAGCGTGGTTGTGGTTACATGACTGAATTTATTTGCCAAAACTCAACGAACTATACACTTACATTATTAGGCCTCAATAAAGCTGTTTACATAAGGGTAGCTAGAAAAGTCTATGATGATGAAAATACTAAATATTGAAAAACTGTTCAAACACCACATCTGACCGGGCAAGAGAAACAATAGAAAAAATAAACAAATGGGACTACATCAAACTAAAAAGCTTCTGCACAGCAAAGGAAACCATCAACAAAACGAAAAGACAACCTAACAATTGGGAGAAGATATTTGCAAACCATACATCTGATAAGGGCTTAATCTCCAAAATATATAAAGCACTCATGCATCTCAACAACAACAAAACTAACAACCCAATTAAAAAATGGGCAAAAGACCTGAACAGACATTTCTCCAAAGAAGATATACAGATGGCCAACAGACACATGAAAAGATGTTCAAAATCACTAACTATCAGGGAAATGCAAATCAAAACTACAATGAGATATCACCTCACGCCTGTCCGAATGGCTATAATTAACAAGAGAGGAAACAACATGTGTTGGAGAGGATGTGGAGAGAAGGGAACTCTCATACACTGCTGGTGGGAGTGCAAACTGGTGCAGCCACTATGGAAAACAGTATGGAGATTCCTCAAAAAATCAAGGATAGAACTACCATATGATCCAGCTATTCCACTGTTGAGTATTTATCCAAAGAACATGAAAACACCAATTTGCAAAGGTACATGCACCCCTGTGTTCATTGCAGCGTTATTCACAATAGCCAAGACTTGGAAGCAACCTAAGTGCCCATCAAGGGATGAATGGATAAAGAAGCTGTGGTATATATACACAATGGAATACTACTCAGCCATAAGAAACGATGAAATCCAGCCGTTTGTGACAACGTGGATGGACATTGAGGGTATAATGCAAAGTGAAATAAGTCAGAGGGAGAAGGTCAAATACTGTATGATTTCCTTCATTAAGTAGTAGATAATAACAACAATAAACAAACACATAGGGACAGAGATTGGATTGGTGGTTACCAGAGGGGAAGGGGGGAGGGAGGAGGGTGAAAGGGATAATTAGGCACATGTGTGTGGTGATGGGTTGTAATTAGTATTTTGGTGGTGAACATGATGTAATCTATGCAGAAATAGAAGTACAATGATGTACACCTAAAATTTTTACAATGTTATAAACCAATGTTACTGCAATAAACAAAAAATTAAAAAAAAAAAAAAAAAGAAAAACTGTGAGTTTCTTTTTTTTTTTGTGAGGAAGATCAGCCCTGTGCTAACATCTGCCAATCCTCCTCTTTTTTTGCTGAGGAAGACTGGCCCTGGGCTAACATCCGTGCCCATCTTCCTCCACTTTATATGGGATGCCGCCACAGCATGGCTTGCCAAGTTGTGCCTCAGTGCGCACCGGCATCGGAACCGGGGAACACCAGGCTGCTGCAGCAGAGCCCGCACACTTAATGGCTTGCACCACTGGGCCGGGCTGGCCCAAATAAAACTGTGAGTTTCAACTACAGCTACATATCCAGAATTTTGTCGACATTCAAATGGTTATATTACTGAAAAAAGAATGATTGCAAATTATGTGCTTATTAATATGATTTACAATCATGTAATGTGAGGCATGATGGGATTAATCCTCACAGAAGAAGGTGGTAATTGGCTCATGCTGTAGCTCTGAATATTCAGCCTGGTGGTATGGTGGCCTTAGAGCATTTTCTCCTCTTGAAGCCTGTGATCTCAAGGTGATTATATTAGGAGAATTCTCATGCTGCTGCACTTTTTTTTTTGCTGAAGGAGATTACCCCTGAGCTAACATCCACTGCCAATCTTCCTTTTTTTTTGCTTGAGAAAGATTAGCCCTGAGCTAGCATCTGTGCCGATCTTCCTCTATTTTGTATGTGGGTTGCCACCACAGCATGGCTGATGAGTGGTGTAGGTCTGCACCCAAGATCTGAACCTGCGAATCCAGGCCACCAAAGCAGAGCATGGGGAACTTGAACCACTCAGCCTTGGGGCCCACCCCATGCTGCACTTCTTTCGATGAATTCTTTTGAGGAACTAGCTCAGCCTTCTGGATTGGCTTATTGTCCTGGCTACTGGAAGTGGGGAGGGAGAACACCACTGGCCCTTGGAAACAGAAGAATAGTCTCTCATGAAGATGTATTAGAGAAAAGAAGAGCCTGAACTGAGGAAGTGATGGTGGAGATGAAGAAGGGAAGGTGGACTTCGGAAGGATTTAGGAGGAAAATTGGTCACTGATTGAATGGTGTAGGTATAGAAAAGGATTCAAGAATTATTTCCAGGGTTTTGCTTTGGGATACTGGCTGGAATAACAAATTAATTTGCCGAGGTAGGAAATACGGGAGGAGGAACGCATTTGGATGGGTACATTGGGCACACTGAGGAATGAGGTGGCCCAGCTGGAG
Source organism: Diceros bicornis minor (assembly GCF_020826845.1). NCBI lineage: Eukaryota > Metazoa > Chordata > Mammalia > Perissodactyla > Rhinocerotidae > Diceros > Diceros bicornis. The sequence goes on along the minus strand of NC_080755.1, from coordinate 9,259,006 downwards.
ATCTCCAATATGTCATGGACTGCGGAGGTCTGGGGAAGGGGAGAAAATCCTTAGCTGGAGTATTTAAGATTCACCCGTGGAGATGAGATCATTGAAGTCATTGGAATGAAGAAGATGGCTTGAGGAGCATGTCAGCATGAGATGAGGTTGGAGGGTAGAACTATGGAAGCGCTAATGCTTAGAGAAGTGCAGTTGGAAAGGAAGATGAAGCCACAACAAAGACTGAGAAGGAGAAGGCAGGCAGAAGGGAGTTCAGATGAAAGTTGGGAGGTAGTAACTTTGATCTGCTAAAGGGATGGTATGGAGGTCAGGACACCTGATTGGTTCTAACTGACATGGAACAAGCTGTTTCATTCCTTTGGACCTCAGTTTTCTCATCATGATGGTTTGGGTTAGATAATCTCAGATTCCTTCTATTTTTAAAATTCTATCGTCTAAATATGATTCTTTATTGGCAAAGAAGTAGCTTAAACACACTTCATCGTATCTTTATAAGAAATATGACAGCATGTGCACAGAAACACAAACACCTTAGAGAACAAACACCACTTCTATAATGTGGTTTGTCTCAAGGCAGTAGCATAAAAAGGTGGAGAAAAAAACTGGGCCATTAACTAAATGCACCATTTAATATTGTGTTGACACAGCAAACCATACAGAGTGTTGAAGAAGCAGGAATGCGGACTTCTCCCTGTGCAAACACTGAGGAGTTGCAGTGGAGCAGATGCACTGTGGCCCTACCAGCCCGGCTCTGCAGAAGTCACATGGACGTGGAGAGTGAAAAATGAGAGGTGCAACGAACACACAGAAATCCAGGAAGGCTCCTGGGCTCCCATACCTGCCACCCTTTGGAGAGCTCAATCTTAAATCTAAAATAAAAGCTACATTTAGTTGTGAGTTGACTGATTAACGGGTTCACTCCACACCTACTGGGCAGGCTGCTGAAATCAGTACATGTCACAAATTTACAATTTCTTTCAGCAAAACATTGATGAAAATTGATGAGAGACTTAAAGATGACTTTTTTTTCTGGAACAGCTCACTCTTCTTCACATTGCCTCACTTCTCTTAACATACTGTGATTATTAATTAATAATTTTCCATAGGTGCTACCACATTTTCCTGTCAACTGATAATGTAATAATCATAATTTTCTAGGATTAAATGATGATTATAAGCATACATAATGATTGTTACCTCAAAGAGTAGAATATGTAATCTCAACAGACTGAAAGCGTTTGTGAACCTAAGAGTTCTATGCAAACCATGTGGTCTTCAAAAATCTCCTCAAAAAGGCTTGAAGTCGAAGATTCTTGACCTTTCTTCCTGGTGTGGTCCCACTACCCAGGCAAGTTCAGTCGGTCTTCAGAACCCCCAAGTCCTCTTCTTCTAAATTAATAAAAAGAAGTGGGAATAAAAACTCCCAAAGGACTCTACCTAAATAAGAGTTGAAACTTGAAGAAGCTTTTGCGTTCTTTAAACAAATGGAGAACTTAAATGTAAAAGTGGGTGTTGTGTCTAACTGCTGAGTGTTATGAAAAACAAACAAAAAGCTAGAACTATGTGGATCAGAAGGTCTGGTTTACTGAGTCTTAATCTTACTCTGATATTTTTCTGAGGTGATATTGAGTTAAATTACATAATACGTTTTCTTCTTCAGCCTTTCTCTGGTAAAATAAGAGGAAGTAGTAACACTCTACTTTTCGCAATACAAACATAAATAACATTATTTAAGACTGTCAAGAAAGCTGAAAGTATGAAGGTTATAAATGTCTAAAAGGAATAACAGGATGTAGTACTGGGTAACTGCAGGCCTTATATTTAATTTTACTAGACAATCTCAATACACTGGAACATAACAAGCATGTGGAAAGCAAAAGGTGACCCAAAAAGTGAAATTTGATTGTCCATCTGCTGTGGTGTAAATTGTCTCCTCACAATTCATGTGTTGAAGATCTAACCCCTAGTGTGACTGTATTTAGAGACAGGCCTTTAAAGAGGTAATTAAGGTTAAATGAGGTCATAGGGGTGGGACCTTCATCCTGTAGGACAGATGTCCTTAAAAGAACTGGAAGAGACACCAGAGCTCCCTCTAGTCCACACACATAGACCAAGGAAGCCCATGTGAAGACACAGGGAGCAGGCAGCTGTCTGCAAGTCGGAGACAGAGGTCTCACAAAAAACCAACCTTGCTGGCACTTGATCTTGGATTTCTAGCCTCCAGAACTATGAGAAAATAAATTTCTGTTGTTCAAGCCACCTAGAGTGTGGTATTTTGTAATGGCAGCCCTAGCAAACTAATATACCGTCTACATTGTTCCTAAATATAGTTTTTTCTCGTGTTTATAGGGATACAAAAAATAATTTTTATTTAAGTTTTCACAGAAATTTAGACTTCTGGTTTAATTCCAGAGTCTCTTGTTTCTTTTACAGGCAAAAGGTAGCTGAGGAAATGTTACCTATTATGATAGAAAAAGTTCTTTTGCAGGACATAGAAACATTGATGACATCCTCAAAGTAGCTTTTATGAGGCTGGTCTAGTATCATCCCAGTACTCTCTTCTTTATGTGTTGGATCACTAAGCTATTACGTATACACCAAAAGAGGCCTCAGGAAATTGAAATTTCAACACAAAATCTATTTATTTCTTTTATCACTAAGTTTCCATGGAGACTCTCTTAAGAAAGCATATTCATTCAAATACTGCTTCACAAGCAATGTTAGGTCTGTCTGATGTTTTGTGACATAAAAAGTCTCCTTGATCATCTTTGCCAATTTTTTGGTGAGGAAAGTTTGGCCAGGTGCTGATAATCATAATGAAGAAAGGATGCTCGAGATCATACTCGAATAGGAATACGAGCAGGCTGATGTATAAATGGGCAAGGCGGATAAATGGAAAGTAAAAAAGACAACTGTGATTTGTTTAAGGGTGGAACTGATACTATTTTAGTTTAATTTTTAATTAAAGTCTGTACTTTATTCATGTTTCCTTAATTTTTACCCAATGTCTTTTTTCTCTTTCAGGATCCGATGCAGGATCCCACACTATGTTTAATCGCCATGTCTTCTTATGTTCCTCATGGCTGCGGCAGTTTCTCAGATTTTCCTTGTTTTTGATGACTGACAGTTTGAGGAGTGTCAATCAGCTATTTTGTAGAATGGCCCTCAATTGGGATTTATCTGATGTTTTTCTCATGGTTACACTGGGGTGATGGGTTTTGGAAAGGAAAATCACAGAAGTAAAGTACTATTCTCATCACCTCCTATCAAGGGTGCGTACTATCAGCATGATTTATGGTGTTGACGTGATTGTTATTAATTTTGATTACCTGGCTGTAGTGTTTGTTAGGTCTCTCAACTGTATATCTGATCTCCCCACTCCTTTTCCATACTGTACTGTATGGAAGGAATTCACTATGCTGTTTTTGGAAGGAAGCCCACATTGGGAGTTATGTTCCACTTTCTTGAGGGCGATGTATCTACATAAATTATTGGGAATTCTGCTGCACAGGAGATTTGTCTAGTCTCTCTTATTTATTTATTTAATCACTTGTTTATATCAGTATTTACTCCTGGATATTTATTTTATACTTGGTTCATAATCCAAAACTATTTAGTTGCTCCAATTGTTCCAGCTTTGGACATTGGGTGTTGTTTCAGTTGGCTCCTGTGTGTTCCTTTGACATGGCTGCATCATTGTAGGAGGTTTTTGAGCGCTTCCTTACTTTCTGGACTACAAGATGCTCCAGGCTATCTTACGTATTTTCTGCTCCAGTGCTAGAATCAGCCATTTCTCCAAGGAGCCTTGGTTTCTTTCACTGGAGACTGGTACTAGAAACCATGATCTGGGTACTAGGTGTGCTCATTGCTACTGGAGTGTCATTGCTTCTAGGCCTCTCAGCTGACAGGAAGGGAATATACGTGAACACTAACTTGTGCATATACACATATCTATAAAGATTTCTATGTATAACTATCTGTATCTTTATTAAGCTAAGCACGAGTTCATACTGAAGGCTCCAACTCTAATCTATTGCCACATGGATCATTATAGCCTTCTCTCTTTGCTTGTCTGTAACTTTCCACTCCAACACTGAGAAATCTGGCTCCCTCCATCTGCCACACCTTTACTCAATTGTTCAATTCCAGTATACAGGTTTAGTGATTTCTGAATTGTTAACTTATACCTCTGTGGGAAATGACTTTATCAACTAGAGTACAGTGCTTATGTACAGTTCATTTTGCCTTTCATCTCATAGAGTCTGCTCATTTCCATAGTTAGGTCCGCACCTTTATCCCCTACCCACTTCAGTGAGTTGTTTCATACAGCTGTAATACAGTCAGAAACTTTTGTAACAGTCTGCATTCCATCCTCTGATTCCTCTATCTATTAATTAATTTGTTAAGAAATTTGTATATATTAAGGTTCGTTCTTTCTTATGTAAAACTTTATGAGTTTTGACAAATGCATAATATCGTGTATCTACAACTACAGATATTTTCATCACCCTAAAATATCCCCTGTGCTTCATCTGTTCCAGCCTTCCTCACCCCACCTCCTAGTATTTGTACAACCCCTGATTTGTTTACCATCTCTATAGTTTTTCCTTTTCCAAGGTGTCATACACATGGAATCCATAGTACATAGCCTTTTTAGACTGGCTTCTTTCACTTTGCAATATGCATTTAAGATTCAACCATGTCTTAACATGGTTTATATTTCGTTTATTAAAATTGCTGAATAGCAGGGCTGGTCCAGTGGCATAGCAGTTAAGTGCGCGTGCTCTGCTTTGGTGGCCCAGGGTTCACAGGTTCGGATCCCAGGCGTGCACCAACACACCACTTGTCAAGCCATGCTGTGGCAGCACCCCATATAAAGTAGAGGAAGATGGGCACAGATGTGAGCCCAGGGCCAATCTTCCTTGGCAAAAGAGGAGGATTGGCATTGGATGTTAGCTCAGGGCTTATCTTCCTCACACACACAAAAAATTGCTGAATAACATTTCACTCTATGGATCCACCACAGTTTGTTTATCCATTCACCTAACTGAAGGATATCTTGGTTGCATTCATTTTTTGGTGGTTATAAATAAAGGTGCTATTAACATTCATGTGCCGGTTTTGTGTTGACATGTTTTCAACTCACTTGGGTATATACCTAGGACTATGATTGCTAGATTGTCTGTAAGGCAATATTTAGCTTTGTAAGAAATTGCCAAATTGTCTTCCAGAGTGGCTGTACTACTTTGCATTCCTGCCAGCAATGAATGAGAGTTCCTCTTGCTCTATATCCTTGTCAGCATAAAGTTTTTTGGATTTTGGTCATTCTAATAGGAGGGTAGTTGTATCTCATTGTTGATTTTTTTTATTGGGGTATAATTTACATATAAGATTGTATTAGTTTTAGGTGTAAAACATAATATTTGATATATGTATATATTGGGAAATGATTATCACAAGAATTTTAGTTAACATTCATCACCACATACACAATTTTTTTTCTTGTTATGAGAACTTTTAAGATTTACTTTCTTAGCAACTTTCAAATAACAATATAGCATTGTTAACTATAGTCACTATGCTATATGTTACATCGCCAAGACTTGTTTCTCTCATAACCGGAATTTTGCACCCTTTGACCACCTTCACCTGTTTTACCCCCCCTCACCCTCCACCTCTGGCAACCATCAATCTGTTCTCTGCATCCATGAGTTCAGCTGTTTTTTAGATTCCATGTATAAGTGAGATCAAGCACAACTTGTCTTTCTCTATATGACATTTCACTTAGCATAATGCCCTCAATGTTTATACACTTTGTTGCAAATGGCGGGATTTCCTCCTTTTTTATAGCTGAATTGTATATATATATAATTTTATTTGTCCATTCATTCATCAGTGAACACTTAGGTTGTTTCCGTGTTTTGGCTATTGTAAATAATGCTGCAACGAACATGGAGTGCAGATATCTTACTGAGATAGTGATTTCATTTTCTTTGGACAAATACCCAGAAGTAGGATTGCTGGATCATATGGTAGCTATATTTTAATTTTTTGAGGAACCCCTATACTGTTTTCCACAGTGGCTGCACCAATTTACATTCCCACCAACAGTGCACAAGGATTCCCTTTTCTCCACATCCTGGCCAACACTTGTTAATTATTGTCTTTTTGATAATAGCCATTTTAACAGGGGTGAGGTGATGTCTCGTTGTGATTTTGATTTGCATTTCCCTGATAATTAGTGATGTTGAGTACCTTTTCATGTAGCTGTTGGCCATTTGTATGCCTTCTTTGGAAAAATGTCTGCTCAGTTCCTCTGCCCATTTTTTAATTGAATTGGTTTTTTTCTATTAAGTTGTATGAATCCTTTATATCTTTTGAATATTAACCCCTTATCAGATATATTGTTTGTGAATATTTTCTCCCATGCAGTGGGTTGTCTTTTCATATTGTTGATGGTTTTCTTTGCTGTGCAGAAGCTTTTTAGTTTGATGTAGTCCTACTTGTTTATTTTTGTTTTTGTTGCCTATGGTTTTCCTTATTGTTTTAATTTGCATTTCTCTAATTGCAAATGACGTTGAGCATCTTTTCATATGCTTATTTGCCATTCGTATATCTTCTTTGGTGAGCTATCTGCTCAGATCTTTACCAATTTTTTAAATTGAATTATTTGTTTTCAATGTTTTAGGAACCTTGATTTTTTAAAAGAAATTATGAAAGGATACTTTAGAGCAAAGAAAGTTTAGAAACTTTACAGCAATTTGATAAAGTCTATTGACACTAATAATAAATTTGTGTTTGTATACCTTTATTATTTTTTCATTTTATTTTCCAGTAATTCATTTTTATTTTACAAAATTTAAAAACAAACAAATAAACAAAATCTAGTCCTTCACCACAGATAATTTAAAAATAACTGCATTACAAGATTGATAAAATTTTCAGAGTAATGAACTGTTTTACTTGGGATAGAATACATGCCTTAATAACAAACCCCCATGTGCACTGCTGCATAACGCTGTGGGATTTTATTTTTTGGCCTTGTAAGTGTTTGATGCTGGTGTTCAATAGGCGCCCCTACATATTGCAATGCGGGGACCCAGGATCTTAACTCTGTGTGGCTTGGCTAATTCCTAGGCCTCGGAGTCCTCTGCTGGATGTTCTGTCCCCAGCCCTCAGTCAGGGGGATAGATAGAGTGGATAATTGCACAGGACAATCTAATGGGCAGGGCTTGGAAAAGCTGAACATCATTTCTGCTTCACTTCCCACTGGACACTAGCGTCACGTGCTGACACCAGGGTTGAGAAATGTGATGTATCTGGGAGCCTGGCAAGAAAGGAAAGCAGGTTGGGTGACCCTCTAGTCAGTCTTTGCCATATAAAGGGATTGATAGAGACTGTATGTTTTATTATTTTAATATTGTCACAGGGTGTTATTAAATGCTTCCATCTTTGTAGCTATGCCAATGGGAGCATATGGCCACTGAGTTCGTTGTGGGGAGGGGAAGTGGTGAGAAGAGAGGGAATAAAGAAAAATGAATAGCTATTTGCTAAAGGACAGGGTAAAGAGCATGCAATGTAATTTGAAAAGTGTAAAAGAATAGTTGTTTCACCTCTACCTGGGTGTTTTTTTCCTTTATATAAAATCCTGAAATAAATCTTTCTTTTGTTTAGCTTCTTGCATATTCATACTATTTTCTGCCATGAAGTCATACCAGTCAGGCTTTCTCACTATTGTGGGCATTTATCCTCTCAAAAACCTTCCAACCAATCTTAAGAAGCTTCAGACTTCCCACATCTATTCTAGAAGTAATTGATTCAGCCCCAAAGTGAAAAATATATCCTTATTCTTATCACATTCCAGTTGTCTACAGCAATTTCTGTCAATCATTTGCAATTTCGTAGTTGTATTTACAAACAGTCTTCTATGGTTTGCTAGACCCTTTGACTAACTGGCCTAGGCAATTGGATTTTCTGGTAAATATTTTAAATACTTCAGGAATTCTCATAATAAAACCATTGGTTGGGCTTTTACATGCATAGCCTTTTTCGTTGGACCAAAATTTTAGTACATGTATCTCTAAATCTAACCTACAGTACAAGTGAATCCCTTTTATTTCAACTTTTAACTTTTTCCAACTCTTCGATTTGTGGCATTTCCTGTCTAATGTGCAACAATATATTTGTTAAAGCATGTGTATACACTCTCAATAATGAAGATGAAAGTGGGATCTATGCTTCAATTTATCTGGGGTTAGAGATTCCAAGAGTATTATTTAATCCAATGCCACATCTCAAATACTATGATATAATTATTCATATTATGACAGTTCTGTTCCTTGCTTCTTCTAGAATTTTATCTCTGGTCTTTGTACTCAATATCATGTCACATTTCTTGGGGATGAGGTAGGTTTCAGCACTCACATGCTGTTTGTTGAACTCTGATGTAAATCTAGTTGAGGTTGGGGTTTAACAAAGAACCTGCAAGTGGTCAAAAGTATCAGAAGTGATCAGAAGAAGGTTTCCGGGCCTTGCGTATGCAAAAGCAAAAGTAAACAAGAAATTGGTTACTGAGTGGACATGAGACAGTATCTCAAGGCCACTAAGTCAAAGAAAGTTAGGAAGAACAGAATGTGTACACCTCAATGTTACAGTATAAAAAGGAAACTTTTCCTATAAACAAAATATGAAGCAAATTCATGAATCAGAATGTCAGTTGATGTCTCCTAGCCACTTGAGATTTTAAGTAGATCGACTTGAACCTCCACTCCAGGCCCTCTGATTTTTAAAGTTTTCTTTAGGACTTCTGTGTACTGTCTGGAGACCTTTCTTTCATATGTGGGGTATTGGTTTTATACCTTACTCTTAATCTCTTTACTACTTTTTATTCTTATTTTATTTTTTTGAATTCAGACATGTTAATATCTTTATTACATATAACTCTTTGTTTTTGTAATGACTGTCTTTATATAAAGAGTCCCTGATTTTTTTTTTAATTTTTTGTTTATAGCAGTAACATTGGTTTATAACATTGTAAAAATTTTAGGTGTACATCATTGTACTTCTATTTCTGCATAGATTACATCATATTCACCACCAAAATATTAATTACAACCCATCACCACACACATGTACCGAATTATCCCTTTCACCCTCCTCACTCCCCCCCTTCCCCTCTGGTAACCACCAATCCAATCTCTGTCCCTATGTGTTTGTTTATTGTTGTTATTACCTACTACTTAATGAAGGAAATCAGAGGGTATTTGACCTTCTCCCTCTGACTTATTTCACTTTGCATAATACCCTCAATGTCCATCCATGTTGTCACAAATGGCTGGATTTCATCGTTTCTTATGGCTGAGTAGTATTCCATTGTGTATATATACCACAGCTTCTTTATCCATTCGTCCCTTGATGGGCACTTAGGTTGCTTCCAAATCTTGGCTATTGTGAATAACGCTGCAATGAACACATGGGTGCATGTACCTTTACAAATTGGTGTTTTCAAGTTCCTTGGATAAATACCCAACAGTGGAATAGCTGGATCATATGGTAGTTCTATCCTTGATTTTTTGAGGAATCTCCATACTGTTTTCCATAGTGGCTGCACCAGTTTGCACTCCCACCAGCAGTGTATAGAGTTCCCTTCTCTCCACATCCTCTCCAACACATGTTGTTTCCTGTCTTGTTAATTATAGCCATTCGGACAGGCGTGAGGTGATGTCTCATTGTAGTTTTGATTTGCATTTCCCTGATAGTGATTTTGAACATCTTTTCATGTGTCTGTTGGCCATCTGTATATCTTCTTTAGAGAAATGTCTGTTCAGGTCTTTTGCCCATTTTTTAATTGGGATGGTAGTTTTTTTGTTGGTGAGATGCATGAGTTCTTTATATATTTTGGAGATTAAGCCCTTATCAGAAGTATCGTTTGCAAATATCTTCTCCCAATTGTTAGGTTGTCTTTTCGTTTTGTTGATGGTTTCCTTTGCTGTGCAGAAGCTTTTTAGTTTGATGTAGTCCCATTTGCTTATTTTTTCTATTGTTTCTCTTGCCCGGTCAGACGTGGTGTTTGAAAAGATGTTGCTAAGACCGATGTCAAAGAGCATACTGCTTATGTTTTCTTCTAGAAGTTTCACAGTTTCAGGTCTTACATTCAAGTCTTTAATCCATTTGGAGTTAATTTCTGTGTATGGTGTAAGGTAAGGGTCTACTGTCATTTTTTTGCATGTGGCTATCCAGTTTTCCCAACACCATTTGTTGAAGAGACTTTCTTTTCCCCATTGTATGTTCTTGGCTCCTTTGTCAAAGATTAGCTGTCCATAGAAGTGTGGGTTTATTTCTGGGCTTTCGATTCTACTCCACTGATCTGTGTGTCTGATTTTGTGCCAGTACCATGCTGTTTTGGTTACTATAGCTTTGTAGTATATTTTGAAATCAGGGAGTGTGATACCTCCAGTTTTGTTCTTTTTTCTCAGGATTCCTTTAGCTATTCAGGGTCTTTTGTTGTTTCATATAAATTTTAGGATTCTTTGTTCTATTTCTGTAAAAAATGTTGCTGGAACTTTGATAGGGATTGCATTGAATCTATACATGGCTTTAGGAAGTATGGACATCTTAACTATGTTAATTCTTCCAATCCATGAGCACGGAATATCTTTCCATTTCTTTGTGTCTTCTTCAATTTCTTTCAGAAATGTTTTATAGCTTTCGGTGTACAGATCTTTCACCTCTTTGGTTAAGTTTATTCCTAGGTATTTTATTCTTTTTGTTGCAATTGTAAATGGGATGGTATTCTTAATTTCTCTTTCTGCTACTTCGTTGTTAGTGTACAGAAATGCAACTGATTTTTGTATGTTGATTTTGTATCCTGCAACTTTACTGTATTTGTTTATTACTTCTAAAAGTTTTCTGGTGGATTCTTTAGGGTTTTCTATATATAAAATCATGTCATCTGCAAATAGTGACAGTTTCACTTCTTCCTTTCCAATTTGGATCCCTTTTATTTCTTTTTCTTGCCTGATTGCTCTGGCTAGGACTTCCAGTACTATGTTAAATAGGAGTGATGACAGTGGGCATCCTTGTGTGGTTCCTGCTCTTAGAGGGATAGCTTTCAGTTTTTCACCATTGAGGATGATATTAGCTGTGGGTTTCTCATATATGGTCTTTATTATGTTGAGGTACTTTCCTTCTATACCCATTTTATTCAGAGTTTTTATCATAAATGGATGCTGTATCTTGTCAAATGCTTTCTCTGCATCTATTGAGATGATCATGTGATTTTTATTCTTCATTTTATTAATGTGGTGTATTATGTTGATTGATTTGCGAATGTTAAACCATCCCTGCATCCCTGGAATAAATCCCACTTGATCATGGTGTATAATCTTTTTAACGTATTGTTGTATGCGATTTGCTAGTATTTTGTTGAGGATTTTTGCATCGATGTTCATCAGTGATATTGGCCTGTAATTTTCTTTTTTTTGTGTTGGCCTTGTCTGGTTTTGGTATCAGGGTAATGTCAGTTTCGTAGAATGAGTTAGGGAGCTTCCCCCCTCCTCAATTTTTTGGAAGAGTTTGAGAAGGATAGGTATTAAGTCTTCTTTGAATGTTTGGTAGAATTCACCAGGGAAGCCATCTGGCCCTGGACTTTTATTTTTGGGGAGGTTTGTGATTACTGTTTCGATCTCCTTACTGGTGATTGGTCTATTCAAATTCTCTACTTCTTCTTGATCCAGTTTTGGAAGGTTGTATGATTCTAAGAATTTATCCATTTCTTCCAGATTGTCGAATTGGTTGGCATATAGCTTTTCATAGTATTCTCTTATAATCTTTTGTATTTCTAAGGTGTCTGTTGTAACCTCTCCTCTTTCATTTCTGATTTTACTTATTTGTGCCTTCTCTCTTTGTTTCTTGGTGAGTCTAGCTAAAGGTTTGTCAATTTTGTTGATCTTTTCAAAGAACTAGCTCTTGGTTTTATTAATTTTTTCTATTTTTTTGGTCTCTATTTCATTTATTTCTGCTCTGATTTTTATTATTTCCCTTCTTCTACTGATTTTGGGCTTTGTTTGTTCTTCTTTTTCCAGTTCCTTTAGGTGCATTGTTAGATCGTTTATTTGAGATTTTTCTTGTTTGTTGAGATAGGCCTGTATCGCTATAAACTTCCCTCTTAGAACAGCTTTTGCTGTATCCCATAAATTCTGGCATGTCGTATTTTCATTTTCATTTTCATTTCATTCATTTTCATTTGTCTCCAGGTATTTTTTGATTTCTTCTTTGATTTCTTCGTTAACCCAGTCGTTGTTCAGTAGCATTTTGTTTAATCTCCATGTATTTGTGGGTTTTCTGATTTTCTTCCTATAGTTGATTTCTAGTTTCATACCGTTGTGGTCAGAAAAGATGCTTGGTATTATTTCAGTCTTCTTAAATTTATGGAGACTTGTTTTGTGGCCTAATATGTGATCAAGCCTGGAGAATGTTCCATGTGCATTTGAAAAGAACGTGTATTCTTTGGTTTTTGGATGGAATGCTCTGTATATATCTACTAGGTCCATCTGTTCTAGTGTGTCATTTAAGGCCAATGTTTCCTTATTGATCTTCTGTTTGGATGATCTATCCGTCGGTCTAAGTGGAGTGTTAAAGTCCCCTACTATTATTGTGTTACTGTCTATTTCTGTTTTTATGTCTGTTAATAATTGCTTTATATATTTAGGTGCACCTACATTGGGTGCATAGATATTTACAAGTGTTATATCCTCTTGTTGGATTGTTCCCTCGATCATTATGTAATGCCCTTCTCTGTCTCTTTTTACAGTTTTTGTTTTAAAGTCTATTTTGTCTGATATGAGTACTGCTACCCCAGCTTTCTTTTCATTGCCATTTGCGTGGAGTATCTTTTTCCATCCCTTCACTTTCAGTATGTGAGTGTCTTTAGGTCTGAAGTGTGTCTCTTGTATGCAGCATATATATGGGTCTTGTTTTTTTATCCAGTCAGCCACCCTATGCCTTTTAATTGGAGCATTTAGTCCATTGACGTTTAAAGTAGCTATTGATAAGTATGTACTTACTGCCATTTTTTAACTTTTTATTTTTTCTCAGGGTTTTAGTAGTCCTTCTCTGTTCCTTTCTTCTTCTATACAGAGTTGATGGTCACTTTAGTTTGGCCTCTGTCTGAAAGCTGTACTCTTTAACTCCCCTCCTCCCTCCTTTTATGTTTTTGATATCATATCTAACCTCTTTTTTGTGCATTTGTATCCATTACGTTCTAATCATGGAAATAGATAATTTTTCCTATTTGTGGTCTTCTCTTTTCCCCTTAAATCAGTCCCTTTAACATTTCTTGTAGCATTGGTTTCTTGGTGACAAACTCCTTGAAATTTTGCTTTTCTGGGAAAATTTTGATCTCTCCTTCCATTTTGAATGATAACCTTGCTGGGTAGAGTATTCTTGGCTGTAAGTTTTTTCCTTTAGCACTTTAAATATATCGTGCCATTCTCTTCTAACCTGTAAGGTTTCTGCTGAGAAGTCAGCTGATAGCCTTATGGGGTTTCCTTTGTATGTAACTTGACATTCTCTTGCGGCTTTTAGGATTCTCTCTTTATCTTTAATTCTGGACATTTTGATTATGATGTGTCTTGGTGTGGGCCTCTTTGGGTTTATCTTGTTTGGGGCTCTCTGTGCCTTCTGTACCCGGATGTCTGTTTCCTTCCTTAGGTTAGGGAAGTTTTCATCTATTATTTCTTGAAATAGATTCTCTGCCCCCTTGTCTCGCTCTTCTCCTTCCGGGACACCTATAACACGGATGTTAGTGTGCTTGATGTTGTCCCAGAGGTCCCTTAGACTGTCCTCACTCTTTTTAATTCTTTTCTCTTTTACCTGTTCAGCTTGGGTAATTTCTTCTAGTCTTTCGTCCAGCTCACGGATCCGTTCCTCTGTATCCTCTACTCTGCTTTTGAGTCCCTCTAATGAATTTTTCATTTCCAGTATTGTATTCTTCATTTCTGATTGGTTCTTTTTTATATCTTCCATTTCTTTGTTGACATTCTCACTGAGTTCATCTATTCTTCTCCCCAGATCGGTGAGCATCCTTAACACTCTTAGTTTGAACTCTCTGTCGAGTAGGTTGCTCATTTCTGTTTCACTTAGTTCCTTTTCTGGTGTTTTGTCCTGTTCCCTTACTTGGAATGTATTCCTTTGCGTCCTCATTTTGCCTCTTTCTCTGTGCTTGTGTCTACATATTGGGTAGGTCAGCTACGTCTCCTGCTGTTGAATAGGTGACCTTATATAAGTGATGCCTTAGGAGGCTTCCACTGTGCTTCCCTCAGTTCTCAATGTTCCAGGGGTGACCCTTATGTGGGCTACGTGTGTCCTTCTGTTGTGGCCTGTTTGCTCTCCCTGTAGGCGCCCAGGGAGGCTGAGTTATGCTCCTGGCCAGCTGTTGTAATGCTCAGCTGCTTGTAGTTGTTGTGGGCCCTTCAGTCTCTTTATCAGGTGTGGGGAGCCCCAGCTCAGTTGGCTGCAAGTTCTAATACCACATTTGTGTTGTAGTATTTCTTTTAAGTGAGTAGGCCCCCAGCGTGGCAGGTTGTTAGGCTCAGGGCCTTACAATTGCTGTAAGCCTCTAGCCTATTAGGTCTCTTGTCAGCTCTCTGAGGATTGCAGCTGGGTGGGGCTGGCCTCAGGCACAGGAGCACCCAATTGTTTCAGGCTTTGGAAGGTGGAGCAAACCTCCTATGTGGGTCATTGAGAAGCACAAGTCTTCTGCAGCTGACAAGCCGTGCCGCCCACAGGTCCACACACACAGTCAACACAGTTGTGCCCCGTGTGAGAGCGCCAACCTCCCCAAGCGGACCCAGTCTCTCCACGGCGGGAGCCCCACACACTCTGCCACTGCCCCACACTCTCCACCTGCTCCTTGTGCACACCCTGCCCCGCTCAAGTCGGCTCAGTTGCCAGGCTGCAGAGAATCCAGTCACCAATCTATGCAGGCCCACAAGTTGCCTGAGGGCTTGTTGTTGGGTGGGGCCAGTCTCTAGGGTGGGCTGCCTGCCCTGGCTGAGCTGGATTAAATCGGTGCTCTAGCGAGTGGGGCAGAGTCTGGGCTAGCAGGCCTCAGGGAGAACTCCAATGGCGTCTGTGTCAGCACGCTCACACCAGGCCGCAACAATGGCCGCCGCCAATGTCCCAGTCCCTGGAGAGGTCTCACCCCTCACCGAGATGCACTCAGGGCCTATTAGGTGAGTCTCTTGTCACCAAAGCACTGTGCACCTTTCTTTCTGGTGATTTTAGGATGCTTTCTGCAACGGGTGAGTTTGCGCGCGGGCCCTTTAAGAGCCAGTTTTAGTTTCTTTGTGAACCGGGTTTTCTGGGGGTGCTCCCCAGTGTTTTAGTAGCAGGCAAAGTCAGATTATGCCGCTGGTCTCGATTGTGCTGAGTCCACAAAATGCCCACAGCGGGGGCGCTCCCCGGCTCAGGGCCCCGTGCCTCCAGGGAGGCTGCATACCTGTGGGCTGCTCCCTGGGGCCGTGAAGCTGGCGGCTTGTGAAGGTGGCATTTTTTCTCTCCGGAAGGGAGTCTCTGCCTCTTCCACCTCAGTTAGGATTGTCCGTTGTTGCAGGAGTTCCTCTTATCCAGTTTTCAGTTCTGTCTCAGGGGTAATTTTTCCACAAGTAGTTGTAAATTGGCTGTGTCCACGGGAGGAGGTGAGTTCCAAGTCTGCTTACGCTGCCATCTTGACTCTGCCTCCCACTGCTTTTTATTAAAAATAACTCCAGTAATGGAAATTTTCTGTTTTAGGGGGCAAAATTATGCTCAGAAACTGAGACTGTCTTTGTCTATAACTTATTTAACATAGGTTCACTGGGGGATTTATAATAATTTCACAAGCCAATAGCATACAGAATAATATCCCTTAATAAGCCAATAAAAAAATAACATAACATACTCCAAACCACCAGTAGCTTAATCACACTATTATCCCAGGGGTTGATGCAAATAATCCATAATCAATCTATAAATTAAAATTAGGGTGAGTTTATTATGAGCTAGTTTGAGGACTGGCCCAGGAGAACTTTTCCACCAAGGAAGGAAGCTCTCCAAAGAAGTGGTTATAATACCGCCCTGGAACAAAGAGCATGTATCACATATGACAGGAATATCCCTTTTACAACAGTCACGAGATTGTCCAGCTGGCACAGCAGGTCAGTGATCACAAGGTGAACTCGGCAGGTCAGTAATTAATCCTTAGTCTCTGGGAAGAGATGCTTATCCTTAAAGAAATGCCATTATGGGGGGAAACCACATCAGTATCTTTAAGGGCATCCTTCTTGTCTTTGAGATATTATAAATGTTTAAAGCAGATGTACAATGCAAGCTCAACAGGGTGCATCAGACCTTTCTGGAAAAACAAAGTCAGGCCAAATTTGTTTTAAGACAAATTGCTTCCTCATATACTCCAACATATCCTATTGCTTTTCATTTATTTATCATTTTCTCCCTTTTGATTAGTAATCTTTTGATAGAAAGCATTGATGATCAAAATATTGTCCCTTGGCACCAGAGTGACTTCTCTCTACCCTGCGTCCATCATGTCTCTTGGTGCTGGGATTTTATCTCATTTATTTGCCCAGTTATCCACATTGGGGGACATAATCAGATATAGAGGTATATATTAACAAGCATAGAGGTATATATTAACAGGAAAAACATTTCATAGGTTATATAATTTTTCAATTAATTTTAGATTATTGCACAAACATTGTACATGTGCTTTTACATGACTCCTTATTCTTACTTTGTTTACAATTATACAATAGTTACAGTAACAATGATGATAATTCAGTGCTTGAAAACATTAGTTTTAAAATGAGTTCTTAGGCATAGCCTTTACCAGAAAAGGAAATTTGTCCTGGGTTGTAAGATTGATCGACCATCTCAAGTCGCTGAGCAAACATTACTCTATCCTGCATGCCAGTCTTACAACACTGAGTTAAGAAAACAGTACTAATACAAGAATTCCAAGGAGCAATAGAAACAGGAACTACAATCCAGGTAGCAAAAGGGAACCAATACCCGGAGGGAGCCAACCAAACAGATCAAGACGGGGTGTAGGATCACTTAAGGCATTCACCTGCTTTTTCATGTGCTTTAGCAGAAATGACACATTGGAAGATCCATCAGGTATAAAAACATAGCATTCAGTTTGAATGGTTCCACATGTACCACCTTGGGATGCTGCTAGAATATCTCAGTCCATTCTATTTTGAAGGACAGCCTTTCTCATTAAAGACATTTCAGTATTTAATAAGGCTATTCTTGCTTGACTATCATTAAGGGCTTGTTGAGTAAATTTAGTCAGAGCTTCTATACGTGATATGACATCTTCTAGCCCCAAGGAAAGAATGCTGCTAAGTGGCCATACCAATGGAACACTGAATGAGCCCACCTGACCTTAAGGAGAGGAAGATTGGCAAGAAATGTTAGCTCAGGGCAAATCCTTCCCTGCATCCAAGGGAAGCCCAGGGTGCAGTGTCCTAGCCATCTGGGAGGTAGCCAAGGCCAGAGTTATGTTCCACATAACCATTGAGTTCCACTAGGAGCCACCCAACAAATGCCTGGCCTTCGAGACCAGTCTGTTCCAAACCAATCACTTTCTTTAAGTATGATAGCATTCTGAAAACCTTAAATGGAACAATTATAAAATGGGTATATAGTTTAAGCAATACAAGGATTTAAATGAGGAGATATAAGGTTGGGAATACAGACGTGGTCCAAAGTCTTGGGTTAGCTGTCTATAACAGATGATATCTTCTTCTTATCCTGGCTTGGAGATATTTGTGTCAGTCAGTTGAAGTCAGGTATCAGAAATAGGAACTGAAACGCACTCAGGTGGAGACTTTTTTTAAATGAGAAATTTGAATTCCTGAGTCTATGCCTTTTTATTCTGCAGCACATGAATTAGTTAAGAGTACCTGGTATTGTCCTTTCAAATGGGGCTGAAAAGAGTCTTTTATCTGATGTCTTTTCCAATAAACAAAATCTCTGGGTTGTAGTCCATGACCCTTAAGGTCTTCATCTCCCAGGAGCTCACTGTGAAAAGAATTGGCTACCAACCTCTCATTTCTTTTAAGTATTTCAATGAGACCTTGACAATAAAGTAAGATATCTCCTTTAAGCAAAGTTGTTTCATATACTCCTTTGTCTAATTGCATAGGTCATCCAGTTATTATTTCAAAAGAAGACAGCTGACATTTACCAAAGCATGTAGATCTAAGATCAGGGAACACTAGAGGAAGAGCTTTTGGCCACGAGAGATTAAATGCCTCTGAAAGCCTTGCCAATTGAATTTTGATTGTGCCATTATTTAAAATGTTGCATTATTGGTCAAACATCACAAATAGATTTAATTATGTGTCCTGTGATATGAATTCCCCTGTCACTGTGCAAATTGGTAGGAATCCCCCAAACAGGAATTGTCCTTTCCAATAATAATTCACCTACTATTAAAGCCATCACTTTTCTGCAATGAAAGGCCTCAACCCAATGTGAGAATATACAGATAGTTACTAAGATACATTTATTTTTTAGATGGTGGCATTTGAACAAAGTCAAATTGCCATACCTCAAAGGGTCCCTTAGGAAGAGGAAAGTGGTCTTGTGACTCATGAAATGGTTTCCCTACATTATATTTTGGGCATATAGCACAATGAGTACAGGCTTTATGAGCTACTGTGGGAGAAAGTTTCCAAAAGTATTGTTTTCTCGGTAAAATCATCTTTTCAGGTGCCAAATGGGTTAATTAATGTATATCCTGGAGCAATGGCAATTGTGCTCCAATAGGTGCTATGTATTTTTTTAATCAGGTCCAAACCACATCTGTGTTGTGGTGTCAAAAATTCCCCCTTTTTGTTGCCATTTGTTTTTCTTCTTCCATGGCAATTTCTCGAGCCTATAGAAGGAAATCTTTTACTGGGTTAGCAGAGTTAATAGAAAGTAGCAGCCATTCTCAAGTCTGGATAGCATACTCAGCTTGATAATGTCCTTGCTTATCCTTTAAGTAAGACCCATCTGTAAACCAAATTGGATAATAAAATGCAGTCTTAGTCTTTTTCTCCTGTGGTGCTGGAAGCAAGGCAGCAGGGTTAAGATAGTGAATAATATTTACCTACACAACATAACCTGAGGTTTATCATCATTCACTTGATCATGCTTCCCATGCAACTTAACATACCAAAAAAAGCCTAATTAGTTTAGTAGCTCCCTCTTTATAGGAAGAGGAACAAATTTCTTTGAAAAGTCCTGGGGTCCTGCTGGAAATTCTCAAAGTTATTTTTTTTTTCAGGTCAAAAGAAAGACTTAATTTAGGATTTGAACTTGAGGAATCTCGTCAAAAATATCAAAAAGTTTCAAAACATTCGGTCAAACAAGATAAAGTGTTTGCTTATCTTGCGTTACTCTGAAACAATGGTCCCTGTGAAACAATGCTTAGTTATGCATTTAATCAAAGTGGCAACAGAAGATGTGAAAGGCAAACATACAGAGTTAAACAGTTTTTAAAAACCCTTAGTTGTCTTAATAGGGAGAGTTCAGCCTTTTAGAACATGGGAAATTATTTTGACAGAACATAAAATTCCTATGTTTTAGGTAGATTTACTCAAAGGTAAGGAAAAACCTTTTATAATCTCTTTATCAAGAGCAGACTAAAAGTCCAGGAAAATTATCCATTTAAGAGTGAGAAAACCAGATTCTTATTTTTATACCAGCTTACCTTTGATACTAAAACTTACTCACTTAAATAAATTTATTTTAATGTTAGCCAACTTGACCATGCACAAAACTCTTTCCTCAGCGTTCCTCTTCCACAAACCTTCTATAACTTTTCTTTTACATTAAGAATTTGTCCCAAGCCTCTTTCCTTCCTAGTAGTACTTTAGGACAAATTTATGTTTCTTAATAAAACAAACAAAAATATCTCTATTCATTAAATCTTCTTTACTAAAAACACATCTTACTTCCCTTAATTTTTTATATATTGCATCCTGTGGACTGACAGATCCACAAATACTGCCTAGAAACATGTGCTTTCTCATAGAAAATTTCTCAGTGTGGTACAAAACATGTTTATCTAAAAACCCAGGTATTTTTATAGTTTCTCTGTAATAAGAAGCCAAAGGTAGATAAATCTATGTTTAGTAATTAATGTCTAATATTTTACTTTACGTGGAAATGACCTATATACTCAATGAATTTTATCATTTAACTTAATTTTGGAAAATTCTAAGGTTTCGAGTTACCAAAAGGTTTTGAAGCTATTTTAAGTACATACACCATAACACATAATTATTGTTAAAAATTTCACCCAAAACTTTTTTTTCACATCTATTAAGTTTACTTGTTCCAAATAATTATTTAGATTGCCTACAAAACTTTATGACACATTAGTCAAAATCAGCTATTAGTCTAAGTCATTTTCTTTGCTGAAAAATTTTATAACAGAGATAACATGTCTGTATCATAGCCAATGTTGATAACTCTGAAAACGTGTTTATTTTAATCAAACCAGCAAACTTAAATAAGCTTTCACTTACCAAAGATTGTTTTATATCATGTTAACTTGAAAGATATTTGGGTTAGTTTCCATTATATTTATATAAGTGCTTACTTTAAGTCAATTAAATAGAGCTCTTTTAGAAATTATACCACCCAGAGGTAAAAAAATATCACACACATATGTAACATATATATAGACACACATACACAAGACTCCACAGTTATTGTTTTAAAATTACTGCCATGAATCAGGTACAGTAATACAAGGCTCCCTTTTTTCCTTTCTTTTTTCTTCTGTCTTAGAAATTGTTGACGGGCTAGATAACAGTTCCTGGAGAGGGTATAAACCTTTTGGGATAAAGGAAATGGGTGGAATCTGAACTGCCTCTAGAGCTGCTTTCCAGTTTTGCAAAGATTTGTAAGTTAGGGACAGTTGCTCTTAATTCCCCAGAAATTTGGGTTGTAACTTAAATGACATTATAAGTCTATCTACCTGTCCAACCACATCACCATAATTTGCTTCTTTCCCTCTGGGTGTTTAGTTTATTTTAACTTAGGGAAGAAGGTCTAAAAAAATTACTATCAGGCTGTGAATATCAGCTTCCAGTTTGGCTGAATTTCTGATTGTAAGTTGCTAAATCCTTTCAAATATCTTGTCAGGTTTCAGCCAGGACAAACAGTAACTATACCTAGCAGTACTGAACAACTCCATTAATCTTTAACATAGCAGTTTCCCAGAAAATTTCTGAGTCTTGTTAACTCTGGGAGAGGCACATATTGGGCCCTCCTTTAAAAGTAGATTACACAGGTGTCTGTAAAGCCATGATCTAGTATATTTTTCTTTTAGATACATTTTATAACTTAATTTGCTATTAGATTTTTGTAACAAAACTTTCAATAATGTTATTTTGGAATTTTGAAATTTTTGCTTTTAAGTGCACTTCTTAAATGATCTTATCTAATTGGAACATTCCTTCTAATGGCAAGTGTAATTCCCCTGAGGCTGGCAGCAGTTTGGTAAGACCCTTTACTGTGAATGGAGTGCAACCCACACTTCTGTCCGACCATCTCTGACCACAAAATGGGATGCAACCACATTTTTGTCTGATTGTATTTTGAGACCTTCCCCCCAATGTGACAATTATCATTCCAAGCCCTCAGGACATTAAACAAGCTTAGTAAGATTTTGGTAAATGTTTAGAGCTTCTGGAACCTTTAGTTTTAGAGCAATCGTACCAGAAGATGGTGAGCTTGACTCTGTAAAGATTTGTCTGTTACCTAGCTCTTAAAAAGGAGCCCCAACATGGCCACTGTAATTTTAAATTATCCTGGGTTATCTTGCCAGCCATTTATAGCTATCCCCATTTTGTTAAGTACTTACAGGTCTCAGCACGAAGCCAGCCAAAGTTCTCAGGTGAAGCTGCCTCTTCAGGAATTGCTTGGCTTTTAGAAGCATGATTTCCCATTTTTTCTTTTAGTTTCATTTTATTATAAAGTCTGAACTGTTTCTAGGGACAATGTAGTGGGTCAGAAATGTGCCACTTATGAGTGTTACTTTCTAAAGAAAGGTCATAAACACTCTCTTTTGTGCCTCAGTTTCTCCCACTGGTAGTCTAAAACTGCTGTGGGGGCTCAGAGTGCTGGAAGACAACTCCTCATTTGTGACTCCCAGGATAAGCCTTTAATTAATTATTGTGAATGATAGTGGTGTTCCCTATGGGACCACTATACATCATAAGGATTGATTCTCTGACACTTTCATGTGGTTCTCAGTCACCTGAGAGTGCCCTTTGGCTGGAAGGAGCTGGTGTCCCTTCTCTTTGGAGCAGAACAAGTTCAGACTCTCATTTCTCTATCAAGCAGCTTTTTCAGTCTTTATAAACACAACTCTTTCCAATTTAAAACCAAATTAAAAAGGTCAGCCTGCCCCATTCACTCCAGAGTTCCCCCTAGGCTTCCCTGGCCTAGGAAATTCCCTCCATATTCCTTTTGCCTAGGAATTCCCCTTAGGTTCTTCTAACCTAGGGTATGTACTTGTACCCTTTAAGATACCTAGTCTTAAGGCTTGAAACAGCTCATATAAACTCTAGACCATCAACTTAAAATAAGGAGGTCTGGGTCGCAGAAGAACTCACCAAGGTCGCTGAAGAATGCAGTGATCCAGGGGGCTGAATGGGCCGCTATTGGTACCAAATGCTGGTTCAGTGTAGATTCCAAGTGTTCTCTGGTGGGTTTCTCTGAAATCCTGCCAGCTACACCAAGAAATGTCAATGCAAATAATCTGTAATCAATCTATAAATCAAAATTGGAGTGAGTTTATTGTGAGTCAATTTGAGGACTAGCCTGGGAGAACTTTTCCACAAGAAAGGAAGCTCTCCAAAGAAGTGGGATGTACAGAGTGGTTATACACCATCTTGGAACAAAGAGCATACATCACATATGACAAGAATATTCATTTTACAAGAGTCACAAGATTGCTTTGCTGGTACAGCAGATCAGTGGTCACAAGGTCAGTAATTAATCCTTATTTTCCAGGAAGAGATGCTTACCCTTAAAGAAATGCTGTTATGGGGGGAAACTATATCTCTATTTTCAAGGGCAACATTCTTGTCTTTGAGACATTGTAAATATTTAAAGCAGATGTACTATGCATACTCCACAGGCCACATCATGCCTTTCTGGAAAAACAAGATCAGGCCAAATTAGTTTTAAAACAAATAGCTTCCTCATATACTCCAATACATCCTATTGCTTTTCATTTATTTATCACAGGCAAAGGGAGATGAAAGGAATAAAGTCCAAATTTAATCAAGGTGTACCTTTTTATATGAGTAGACACTCAGGAAAGACAGCTTGACCAACTGAGAGCTGACATCCAGCTGCTGGCACAAAATAAAAGATCCTTGTTTCTAGAGCTCATTGCTTGGGAATGATGGTGCTGATGTTGGTGAGTAGGTTGATCTCTTTTATGAGGCTGCTGTGAGATTTGACACCTCTACGGATAAGGGAGTTGCCCTTGCCACAGTAGGAGCTAATGCTCCAAGATCTTCCAAAAGTTTATTTAGGTCAGCATAGTGTTGGCTTTGTCAGATCAAAACTTTCAAATTATTCTCACAAACTCTGGGTATTTATAGTCTAAATGTCTCCTTGCCATAGTTGCTTCTCCACATATTCTTACTGATAAGCTCCCAGAAGTATTTGTCATCAGCTGAGCTACTGAGTGTTTATCAATAACAACAGATGAGATGAACATCCTGACACAACTTACTTCATTCTTTTATTAAAACAACATCTTTTTGTTTGTTTTTATCCACAAACAAGTGGATTAAAACAACTCCACTTAAGTCATAAACAAGTGGATTTGAAATCACATTGAACCAATACACAATAACAAATAATTTGTGAGTTTAATAGATTTCAACTAAGATTTAATTATGGCTCTGATGGGTTTGGAGTCCCATCAGAAAATGCCCATTGCGTTTCTGTTCTTCAAACGTCCTTATGCCTTCCAGCAATGGCTATTCTTCTAACCTGCTTCCACAGAGCACCTAGTTTCAAAACTCCCACACTTTCTTTTATCTCCTCTAGAGCAATAAAACTCTCTTTCCTTTATTTGTCTCAAACAGAGCAAATATGCTTTCTGAATCCTTAATATAACTCAACATCCATGTCTTACCTTGTACCCCATGAATCAAGGTAGCTTTCTGAACTGAGGCAATTTCATTCCTGAAAGGAATTTTGATCTCAATTATTAACTTTTTCACACACTACATCGTCCATAAATGTAATTAGTTTTTTGAATAATTAAGCTATAATAAAAAAGTTGAACTTTTTGATTTTTTGAATAAGCATATGGACTTGAGGGGGATGGTTTATCAAAACCCCGTGATCATTTGTGTACAAGGTAAGTGTTAAAAATAAAGCTTGATGTGGTTGGTATCAATGTACATCATTAGTGCTGATCTTTGTTAGGACTTAGAATGTGGAAAGATGATGCCAAATTTACTCTGGATTGTTCTTAAACCCTGAATGTGAGATGAATTGGAGCAGTGAAGTAACTTTTCTTACATGCTAGTGTAATCAAATAACCGGATAACTCAATTATTCAGATTCTGGGATTACTGACTTGCTCTTGGTAATGGTTTTTTTCGTTGAAAGCATCTCTCTCTTATTCACTCATTCATTTGTCTAGCCATCCTTTGATCATATGTGTGTTCAGTCCCATCCAACCTACTAGGCATATAGTAAGTACTGAACTCATAAAATAAACCCATCAAAACCCTATTGTCAAGGAGCATGAAGAGACAGGTAGCATGTTAATCTTGCTCCTTCTGTGATTTTTCCTAGGTCTCTTTCCCTTAGCCTTGGAAAACTCTATAATTAGTAACTATTGAAATTTTTTTTCCTACTCTACTCTCCTTTTTGAAACAACTCCTGTAATATTGGCTCCTTCAAACGTTTTTCTAGTTGGATTAGGAGAAGATACTCTTTGATAGCCCCTTTAAACGTCCAATTCTTCACTCATCTTTGAATTACCATCCATCTGCCATAATTTGGATTTACTAATTGGCTTATATTAATTGGCTGTTAATTCAAGTACCTGTAGATATAAAATTATATGTTTTATATCTACATTTAAAAATATTCAATCAACAAATATTTATTAATTGTCCCTTATATGTAGGTAGTGTTTTTTTTTTTTTTTTAAACAGTGTGGAAAGAGGGGAGAAGGGCACTCCTCACTTTTTATAATTTTTTTTTATTTTTCCCCCAAAGCCCCAGCAGATAGTTGTATGTCATAGTTGCACAGCCTTCTAGTTGCTGTATGTGGGATGCGGCCTCAGCATGTCCGGAGAAGCGGTACGTCGGTGCCCACCCGGGATCCGAACCCCCGGCCGCCAGCAGCGGAGCGCGCGCACCCAACCGCTAAGCCACTGGGCCAGCCCATGTAGGTAGTGTTTAAGCTTTTGGGGCTAAGGGACTGAACAAAACAAATACAAATCCCTGCCCTTATATAACTTATATCCTAGGGAGTACATCATATTTTTGTTTGACAAATGATGTGATGTGATTTAAACATTTCAAATATTTCGAGTAGTTGAATTGTTTTATGTAGTAAATGTTACATTTCATTTAAGGTTTTTATTGTTCATGGAAATAATTCTATGGCAGATTAAATCTATAAATCAGTTGTTTATAATTTAAGATTCATGATTTTAAAGCCAGCTTGGAATCCATCCACATCATACTCTTGGGACAATAGAATATTTACTTTTATAATCTCTGAAGGGGCTTGGAAGAGAATATAAGTGAGTTTGTGGAAATTTATCCCCTTAAATGGGAAAATGTTTCTTACTACCATTATTGTCTGCATTTACATGGGACATTTTCTATTTGTACGTTTCAGAGTATAGAACCATAGAAGTTTAGAACTGAGAGCTTCTCCATTTTAGACACGAGGTCCCCAAGTGTGAAGTGTCCCACCCTGGCTCACTCAGCAAGTTTGCATGTGGAAAATGGGCCAGAATCAGCCCTTCTGACTCCACAGAAGAGCTCCATGGGCTCTGGGACTCTTCTGCTCACATTCAATTTGAAGTGCTTGAAATAGCACTTGGCACATGGTAAACACTTAATAAATACTTTGTCAAATGGGTAGAATGAATTTTTTTTTCTCTGAGTCCTCCATGAATAAATTATCCTTAATTGGCTAAAATGAACTGAAGACATTTTTGTATTTTTTGGTGTCTGGTTTAGGCCTACAAGTAAATAAACCTATGTGCCTGCAAGGAAAAAGAAAACCTTTCTAAATGACTTAGAGAAACACATATGACAGGAAAAAAATCTATAATTAATAACCTTTCTGCCTGTGAATATAAAAATCTATTCCACCTGTGATTTGTCAGATGACAGCATGAGGATATGACTTTTTCCTGAAATATTTTTAGATAATTCCAGTTTTTAAGTATTCAAATCTAAACCCAAAATGTACATCTGCATTTGTTGTATTTAAACATTGGTAAGTTTTTCATCTTGCTGAATTCATCTCTACGTTATACTTCCTTCCTTTTCTAGGAATTAATGTATCACCATTTTGGAGTTTCTAAACTGAAATGACTTGCATATCTGAATAGAATCTGCATAATCCTCTATAAAACCAGAGTAGAGTGCTCTATTTGCTACACTTGCAAAAGAGTTGTGAAATAAAAAAATAGAAATTTCCATAGTATGTATCTCTTCTTCAATGGACTATCTTCTTAAAAATTACCTAAAATGAATTCTTAAACATGATCCATGCCATATGAAGGACTTGATGATTATCATAAGAACAAAGGGTAGCCACTGAAGGGGATGGTGTGACAAAATCACACACACAGGGATGGCAGAATTCTGTGCAGTTTTCTTCATTGTTATTTCTGTAAGAGTAATTCTAATGCTGTTTGTGCAATAAGTAGTCAAGTGTGAGAGACTGTCTGCTTTGCTCACCATTGTACATCATGCCTAACACTTAGCACAGAGTTTGGTGTTCAAAAGTAGATGAACCAATAAATATTTGTTTAATAAATTAAGGGATAGACAATTAAAATATATATGTTGAAAAACCCTCCTAAACTTACATAGGAATAAATCAGTTTGATTTATTTATAGTATCTTCATTGAGAGGTTCCAACTGTGTGTGTCTCTGTGGGCCAAGCAGTGTCCTGGAACCCCAGACATTTAGTCTTACAGAGGCTCCTGACGTAGACATAGGTAGAGTGTGAAGAATATATTGTCTTTCAGAATTTCAATAAATTATAGCTCTGAAAATAAAATGTTTTCCAGAAATCCCAAGTCTAGATGGAAACTATTACTCCTTTAGATTAGATGAGTCAAACGTCATTGTTTTTGCACAAGTGCAAAAGAGTAAATTTTATGTGATGATAGTATTGCCATAGTTATAAGAAATGTGAATAGAAAGGTCATTTTTCTACTGACGTTTTAGTAATGAGGCTGCTGGCATGACAGAGGTATTTGTCATGGGCTTGTTGCTTTGGAAAGCCAGCTGTGTGCATTACAGTCAGACAGAGGCTCCTGATAGCTGTATAATATTAGTGGAAAAGCTTTCTTTTAAGTCTCTAGACCGTCCTCAGAAAGCCTGTACAGGCTTCAGGTATTTTAATTTATTTTAGAACTACAAGCAGTGTTTTCAACCTTGTTGATATAAACTTTTTATAATTTTTCTAAAATTACTTAAATCATTTGAGGACTGAGTTAGTTGCCTGCATAATCTTGGCAGAGTGTAGCAAGAGCAGCATTCAGTTCTCTATCTCTGCAGCTTGTTAGCAGAGATTGCTACCAGAGCAACATGGCATGTCAGACAGCTTTTAAAACGTTCACAATGCCTGAGACATGCATTCCATGAGTAGCAGATGCTGCCGTGCCCACACGTCACCTTCCTCTTACCAATTCAGTGCATCAACTCATTTATTGCCCATGCCTGCATTTCTTGATCTAAGGGCTTTCTTTGGCCACCAAAGCCTTAGCTATCCCATGCAGCAGAGCAGGAAAGGAATCAACTAGGGGAATTAACACCCTCTGGGGAGTGATCCTCAACCAGTGACAGAAGTTGGTGGATAGATAGGCAAGCAATTTCATCCCTTGGTTGAGGTGACCTTAGGCATATCTTTTACTCTGGCTGGCAGAATTTTCCAGGGCCCTCAGTGGTAGCTGGTTTGATAATGCACCATTTATTGGCTACCTTCACTGCCTTGTTTCACCTCCCTACTTCTGTAGATGATTTCTTTACCTCCTTAATAAACTACGAATGCTGAAATCCTTGTCTCAGGGTCAACTCCTGAGAGAACCCAAACTAAGACATTATGCAAATCAAATAACTTTTAGTGAAAATATGTACCTGGGCTGAGTAGCTGTAGAGTGGACACTCAGGAAAAATCCAGATTTGCCCACAGAATTTTGCTTAACACCGTCAGTGTTCTCAGCCTGTAGTACTCTCGGAGTAGTTGCAGGAAAACTAACAAAATGAACGCAATCTTCCTCAATCCAATTTGATGACTGAATCCATGCTCACTCTCTCCAGATATTTTTTTCAATATTTAAGAAGCTTCAATGATATGAACTTGAGATGTTTCTTTTTCTGTATGAATTAAAGTTGGGTTTAAGAAGAGTGAGAACATTATAGGATCAGTTCTAAAGAATTTCGATTATTTTAAATTCATCCTCGTACGAAAATTTGACTGTTTCTGTGGTTGTTTAGGTTGCTTTTTTCAGAATCTCAGGATCACACTATACTTCAGGTAAAGATGCACATTTAGCATAATACCTTCTATTTTACTTTTCATGTTTCCCTCATGGATTCATGGAACAAAAATTTCCTTGGCACATACTATTTCTGTGGTCTGTAATAGACTCTAGTGATTCATTGCATTTTCTGAAATTTTGGTGTTATAATTTATTAAATTAATGTATTTATGGAAGACATGACTCCAATATTTTAAAAATTTTCTCAACAATTTAAACCAATCCCTTCAAAAGAAAGTATATTTTCTCTGCTCTAAGCATCCAAGACACTTTATCTACACCTTTCTGATGGCACTTACATTTTAGCTTGCAGTAATTTTTTTGTAAATATTTTCTGTATATAGCCTCTACATTATAAACTCCTTGAGGAACAAACCAAGTAGTATTAGCTGCCTGAAATATGCTCTATGTAAAATAGAAGCCAAATACATGTTTCTTTCATAACTCTTTTTGGTTTTTGTGAGGAAGATCAGCCCTGAGCTAACATCCGTGCTAATCCTCCTCTTTTTGCTGAGGAAGACCGGCTCTGAGCTAACATCTATTGCCAGTCCTCCTCCCTTTTTCCCCCAAAGCTCCAGCAGACACTTGTATGTCATAGTTGCACATCCCTCTAGTTGCTGTATGTGGGATGTGGCCTCAGCATGGCCAGAGAAGTGGTGCATCGGTGTGAGCCCAGGATTCGAACCCCGGGCCACCAGTATCGGACAGCGCACACCCAACCGCTAAGCCATGGAGCCGGCCCCCTTTCATAACTCTTTCAGATGCTTTTACTCCTAAAACTTAAACTTGCTCATGATAAAACTTATTTGCCACTTTCATATTCATTCACTGATTATTGAGATCATGTTGGATTTACTTTTCATCATGTGGGCATTTTATTATCTAGAGAAACAAAACACATCAACTAAATATCTTCCTTCTTAGAGATTTTCCCTCTGGTATAATGGGGAGGGGCCAAGGCAAATTTCTGCTTTGAATTGGTATGTGGGTAGATGATTTCTAGGTTTCTTCTCAATGTTGAGATTCTATAAATTAATTAGTAAGGGAAACACATGCTTATTGATAGCTGAGCGAGACTACTGAAAGAGAAGGTTCTTCTTTTGCTAAGTGCACATCTCATTTTGCTTATGCTATTTTCTAATAAACCTAATAAACCTAATGTCATTGCCAGTGTGGAGTTTAACTATTCAAGTCCCAAGAAATATGGTAAAAATTCTTAGCTAACTGGATTATCTATTGTATCTTAATTTATGAATACTTTTAACTGAATGTGCAGGACCACATGGTTTTTTTATTCATTTGGCTTTTTAAAGGGGTTTGTGAGGTTAAATTAAATATTGGTAGTTTGAGCATTGATGAGGGCAGGGCAGCCTTTGAAGTGAATGGTAGGAATATGAAATGTAAATTATTTTTATTATCAATTTTTCTATGATGTTCTTATGACAGATTGATTCTGGATTAACATAGGAGAAAGCAATTCTCATATGAATCAGAAAATTAGAAGTAATGTTGTTAAATATTAATCAAAACTGGCATTAAACTTCTCAGATCAGGTTAAATTGCACAGTCAAAAGTAGGGGAAATACCAGACAGAGAAGAAAGAAAGATAAACAGAAGTTGAAAAGTAAGGAAGGTATTTTTATGCTCTAGTCTATGATAGGTACTTTTATATATGTAATTTCATTTAGTCTTCACAAAAATTTTGCAATGGAAACATTATTTCCAGGTATACTGATGAGGTTACTGAAAGTAAGGATAAACTTGTTGGGGTGGTCTCACAGCTTATAAATGATAGAGCTGGCATCAAACCTATGTCTGTCTGATTCTAAAGCCCTTGATTATAATAAAAGAAAGAAAGAAAGAGAGAGGGAGGGAGGGAGGAAGGAAAGAAAGAAAGAAAGCAAGAAGGAAGGAAAGAAAGAAGGAAAGAGAGAAAAAAGATGGAAAGAAGGGAGAGAAAGATGAAAGGAAGGAAAGAAGGAACAAAGAAACAAAGCAAAGGAGGGAGAGAGTAAGAGAGAAAAAGAAAAGGAAGGAAGAGAGAGAGAGGGAGGGAGGGAGAGTGAGCGAGAGAGAGAGAGAAAGGAAGGAAGGAAGGAAGGAAGGAAGGAAGGAAGGAAGGAAGAAAGGAAGGAAGAAAGAAAGAAAGACAGAAAGAAAGAAAGACAAGAAAGAAAGAAAAAGAAAGAAAGAAAGAAAGAAAGAAAGAAAGAAAGAAAGAAAGAAAGAAAGAAAGAAAGAAAGAAAGAAAGAAAGAAAGAAAGAAAGAAAGAAAGAAAGAAAGAAAGAAGAAGGAAGGAAGGAAGGAAGGAAGGAAGGAAGGAAGGAAGGAAGGAAGGAAGGAAGGAAGGAAGGAAGAAAGAGAAAGAAAGAAAGAAAGAAAGAAAGAGAAAGAAGGAAAGAAAGAAAGAAAAGAAAGAGAAATAAAGAAAGAAGGAAAGAGAGAGAGGAAGGAAGGAAAGAAGGAAGGAAGGAAGGAAGGAAGAGAAAGAAAGGAAGGAAGGGAGAAAGGAAAGAAGAAGCTAGGGAGGAAGGAGGGAGAGAAGGAAGGAAGAAAAGAAAGAAAGAAGAAAAAGGATAACGTACAGGATAAAAGATAATAATCGTGAATAAAGGGCCACAAGAATAGGAAGGATAGAGAAGAGGGTAAGAATAAAACGACATGGGGGGTCTTGGTCTGTAATGAGGGCAAGAGGTGCAGATAAAATCTAGCACACTGCTTCTCTTTTCCTGAAAGTGACAGAGAAACCTGAAACAGCTCTCTTCCTGAAACCTTGGCCCAACACCTGCCTGACCTCAGGTAACAGCTTCCAGCATTTCTCAGTTCCTGCATCTGCCCCACAGAGACTCAAACTTTGGGTCTAATCAGTTTATCTCTTTCAAAGAAGGGATAATAATTTTAATAATTATTTTCAAAATTTCAATGATTATATTACAATCATGGAAAGTCAAGGTCGACAAGTAAAACATCCTAGACATTTACTAAAAGTTAAAATATTCAGAGCAAACAAAGAAAATCTTTTACCATGGAGCATCCTTTCTACGATTTCAAGACAATCCTAATAATTTTCCACTTCCTTTCTCCACGATAATTAATTTTAAATAATATTTTTCTGTTTAGGTTCAACTGAGGTACTTTTACTTTTGAGGTGCTCAGTATTGCTAAGACCAGGGATGCTCCACCTCTCTTATCTCTGATGGCTGCAAGAGGGCACCAGGTCCGGTGGAGGCCTCAATGGTTAGTGTGAAGTTTGTAAATGTGCTTGTATTTATGAACAGGGTGACATCAGGGTGCATTGTTAATGCCTGACCTAGAAGGATAACAAGAGGCTTTTGTGGTTTATGCAGTAAATTGTATTTTCACTTAAGAGTGGAGTATAGTAAATACAAATTGATGATACAAGCAATAGTAATCATAAAACCACAGCACAGGCAGGCTGACAACAGAGGTCTGGTGCCAATTTGCAGGTAATTCAATGGTAAACGTTTGCCTTTAAAATGTTTCTATCCTCCGTAGATGAGTATTAGCAAAGACTTTTGTCACTTCAGAAAGCTTTGTTTATGTAAAGATCTCTGAATTTCCATGGTTAGAAATTCAATTTATTCTTCAGATATAATTTGGCTTATGAACTTATTTAATCATTACTATTTTGAGAACACAACTGTTTTTCATTTTTAAGCAATGTAATTAAAAAGATAATGAATTGAAACCTATTTTTTTTTTTTTTGTATTTCCAATAATGAAAGATACTGGTCCTTATTGAGACAATGTTTTCTTGCTCATCTCACTCTTCTGAGAGGAGCTGGTTTTTATGAAAACTTTAGGCTTTCTGCAACTAAAGAATATGTATGTCAACAAAGACACAGCCTGACCAGGCTGTCCTCAATTCATAAATACTTGATTTATGAGCCACCAGGCAGCACAAATAGACTTTTCTGGCTTCCACTCATTACTGAAGCCACAGCTGGAGGAACCACTGTTCTGGTCAGGACCCTTTCAGCGTCAGTTTGGATAAAATGTGTTTCTGTGGGCTGGCCAGGTAGTTCACCTACCATGTAGTTACCTGGGAGAAGAGTCTTAATGGCAAACAATCAAGTTAGGAAAGAGCAATGGGAATGCCATCCATCTTAGGTTAGGAGTGTGAAATGTGAAACAAAATGAGGTCACTTATGTCTAAGGACTTTAAAATGGAGCCAGGAAGTCATTAAGGAAACAGATCTTACGTACATTTTCATTGGGCAGAACACGAACTTTTGAACTGAGCAATGCTGCAAGAGACCTGCAGATTGTCACAGTGACAGACTTTTGCTTCCCTCTAGCTAGTCTCTAGCTATGTTTAGCCAAGATTAGCTTTCTGCCACCAACCCAATTAACATTCTTTTCTAATGCAAATCTCTCTCTTTTGCCTTTAAAATCCCCTGCCTCATACTCCTTAGTGGGACACTATTTGAGTTGTTACCCAGATCTGTGTGCCTCAAATTGCAACTTTTTGATTCCAAAATGAATGTCTCTCTGCCTCTCATTTTGGCTCTTTATTTTTAGGCTAATTATACATGGTGTCAGAAGTGGGATCTGAAGTCATCTCACCTTCGTGGAGAAGTGTCCTCTGCAACCAGGTATGGTACCTATGAGCCTGTTGGGCTCATTGTTTCCACAGATCACTGACTCCTCCAGTGGTGAGTCCTCCCAAGTGCTGACCTCCCTCCATTTGGTCAAGGTCAGTGCCTTGTTTTGGGGATCAGGGGCAACTCCCCAGGAGACAGTTGTCTCAGTGCTGGCATGGCTTATTGCCACAGGATGGGCTTTCTTCGGCAGAGTTTTTTTTTTCTCTGATTGGTGAGTACTCTGACGTGATTGAGGGTTTTTCTATTATCATCCTTATTGTAATTTTTGTTTGCACATTTTTCTTTAACATGGGATTTTCTTTTTCTAAAATTGCCCCAGAAGTTTCTCCCTCGGGTACTCCAGCTGGTTTTATGTTTAAGAACTATGGTCCCTTCTCTTGTAAATTTCTATCTCAATGGACAAAAATTACTAAGAATGATTTAAAATTATAGTGGCCAGTAGAAGGAACATTCTAATTACAAAATCATTTAAAAGGTGCACTTAATCACAAAGGCCTCAAAATTCTAAAATAGCTTCACTGAAGTTTAATTACAAAAAGCTAATGAAAAATTAGAGATTTTGGAGGTATCTAAAAGAAAAGACGACACAACTGTAAACAAAAGTCCACGAAGTTACTGGCCTTACAGATGCCCTCAGATAAACTCTTATAGGAGGGCCCTCATATGGGCCCCTCCCAGAGTTGATAAGACTCGGAAGGTTTTCCTGGTAAACTGCTACACTAGTCCCTTAAACAGCCTAGGGGAAACTAAAATTAGAATTAATGGGGTTGTTTAATACTGCCAGAAATATTTACTGTTTGTCTTGACCAAATCCTGATAAGATATTTGAAAGGATTTAATAACTTTATAATCAGAAATTTGGCCAAATTGGAAGCTAAT
The DNA here is from genome assembly GCF_020826845.1 of Diceros bicornis minor. Taxonomy (NCBI): domain Eukaryota; kingdom Metazoa; phylum Chordata; class Mammalia; order Perissodactyla; family Rhinocerotidae; genus Diceros; species Diceros bicornis. The sequence goes on along the minus strand of NC_080755.1, from coordinate 9,224,662 downwards.
ATTCAGAGTCTGATAGGAATTTTTTTTAGGTTTTCTCCCCCAAGCTAAAATAAAACTATGTACCCAGAGAGAAAGAAACAAACTAGAGATAATGTAATTGGATGGGTAAATCTACCTATGTTGTCACTTAAGTTACAATCCAATTCCTGAGGAATTGAGAAAACAACTGTCCTTATCTTACAAATCTTTGCAAAACTGGAAATGCAACTTTAGAGGCAGTTCAGATTCCAATCATTCCCTTTCACCAATCCCAACCCCCTCTTCCCCCCCCCCATTTATCTCAAAAGGCTTATAACCTCTCCAGGAACTTTTACCTAGACCATTCTCAATTCCTAAAATTTTAACTGAATTTTAGACTGAATTCTTCTTAAACTGAAGAAAAAATTAAACAGCAACTATCCCAAAACTCTTAGGAAAAAACTTGCATTTTTTTTCTCTGTCCTTTGAAGTTGTAAACTTTACCATGTCTTTGGAATGTAAACACCCCAGGAGATAACAGTCCACAACTGCCTGAGACTAAACCTAACTAGCTCAATTAGTAAAGCCTGAGGTTAAAGAAAAAAAGGGAAAAGTGTTTTGTTTTAAAATGCCAAGTTGCTAGAGAGGCTCTCTTACCCAAGATCTAATTCACGGCCTTCTTGTCTAAGGCAAATATAAACCTTAAAAGTCTTCTCCAAATATATTAACAACAACAAAACGCTTTTAAGCAGGTAACTTTAACTTGTTCTATGTGCTAAAGACACAGTTATTTATAAACTAATGAGTTTTTCACTCTAATTCATGACTAAAACTTTAAAATAAAAGCTATATGATCTCTGTCTGTGTCTGTATATACATAATATATGTGTTATATTTTTCTACCTCCAGATGGTATTAATTTCTAAAAAGAGTTCTATTTAATTAACTTAAAGTTAGCACTTATACAAATTATTTCTAAATATAATAGAAATTAACCCAAATGTTTTTCAAGTTAACATGATATAAAATAACCTTTGGTAAATAAAAGCTTGCTTAAGTTTGTTGGTTTAATTAAAATAAGCATGTCTTCAGAGTTATCAGAATTAAATATAAAGCTTTTCTTTTACCTAGGTTTACTAAAAGTGAAACAAATTTGTGTTATTTCTGTTACAAAATTTGTCAGCAAAAAATTGATGGCTGACTTTGTTTAATGTCTCATGAAGTTTTTGCAGGTAATCTAAACATAATTATCGGGAACAAGTAAATTAAATAGGTGTAAGGAAGATAAAAGTGTTTTAGGTAAATTTTTAAACAATAATTTTATGTTGTATATGTACTTAAAAATGACTTCAAGACATTTTGGTAACTTAAAACTGGAGAGTTTTGCTAAGTTAAATGATGAAAAACTAATTAAATATCCAGATCATTTCCAGATAAGATAAAATAGTAAAACATTAATTACTAAATAGAGGTTTATCCCCTGTGGGCTTCCTATTACAGACAAACTAAATGATAAATTTGGGTCTGTTAGTAAACATGTTTTGTGTTTTATTGAAAGATTGTATTATGAGGAAACATGTTTCTAGAAGTTATAAAATGCATTCATAAATTTTCTAATCTAAAGAACATGGGTACAATATACAGTTCACAATTGCTTGCTTTCTGTTTTCACTAGAAATTAAGGTTTCTAAAGATTAAGACTTCTAATTAACATGTGTAATTAAAGCTACTAAAAATAATAAGAAAAATCTCTATATGCAAGGAAAATATAATGTATGTTTTGGTAAGAAAAAGTATGACGAATGGAGATACATTTTTGTTGAGGAAAGAAAAATTTTTTGTCCCAAAATAAAGTTGGTTATTTCTGAATGAGAAAAAGAAGAAGAGACAAACTAAAATGGCCTCAGAAAGTTGTAGAAGATTTATGGAAAAGGAATCCTGAGAAAAGAACTTTTATTCATTGTCAAGCTGGCTAAATTTATTGGAATAAATCTAACTAAGTAAATTAGTTTTAACATCAAAAGTAAGATAAAGCAAAATTATAACTTGGTTTTTCTCTCTGCTGTAGGATAAGGTTTTCTTGGGCTTTTACTCTGCTCTTGATAAAGAGATTATGAAAGGTTTTTCTTTCCTTCTGAGTAATCTGCCTAAAAGGCAGGGATTTTAAGTTTTTCCAAAATAATTTACTGTGCTTCGTGTTAAATCTGAGTTTTTGATATTAAGAAGAGCTCAGATTTTTCAGCTATGTAACCTATATTTGTCTTTGAAATCTTTTTGTCACTTTGATTAAATATATAATTAAATATTAAGTTTCATAATGGTCTATGATCCTATTTAGGCAAGTGTTTTAAAGCCTTGTTTTTGATATTTTTTGACAAACTTTCCAAAATCGGATTCTAAATGAAGTCTTTGTGTGTGTGTGTGTGTGTGTGTGTGTGTGTGTGAGGAAGACTAGCCCTGAGCTAATATCCGTGGCCAATCCTCCTCTTTTTGCTGACGAAGATTGGCCCCGGGCTAACATCCGTGCCCATCTTCCTCTACTTTATATGGGACGTCACCACAGCATGGCTTGACAAGCCGTGCATCTGTCCACACCCGGGATCTGAACCTGTGAACCCCCAGCTGCCAAAGTGGAATGCATGAACTTAACTGCTACACCACTGGGCTGGCCCTGAAATGAAGTCTTTTTTGACCTCTAGCTAACTTTGGGATTTTTCAGAGGATCCTTGAAACATCTCAAAAGATTTATTCTCTCTCCTTATAAAAAGAGGGATATTAAACTAATTAGGCTCATTTGATGTGTTAAATTACATGGGAAACATTTTCAAATAAATAACATTAAGCTTTCTTTATGTTATGTCTTCATAACATATATGTTAGAAGAGTCCTAGAAATTGTATAAAATTCCTAGAAGTCTAATATGTCCTGGTATAAAATACTGTCTGTTGACAAATAAATGAAAAGCAATAAGATATATTGGAGTACATGAGGATGCCATTTGGCTTAAAACTAATTCCACCTGACCTTGTTTTTCCATAAGGGCCTGACATGGCCTGTGGAGCATGCATTGTACGTCTGCTTTAAACATTAACAATGTCCCAAAGACAAGACTGAAGCCCTTAAAGATAGGGATATAACTGCCGTCCATATCCATATTTCTTTAAAGATAAGCATCTTTTCCTGGGAACTAATTACTTTTCCTGGGATTAATTACTGACCTACCGTGCTCAACTTGTGACCACTGATCTGCTGACCACCGACCTGCTGTGCCAGCTAAGCATCTCATGACACTAGTAAGAGAGATAGTCCTGTCATATGTGATGTGTGCTCTTTGTTCCAAGATGATTTATAACCACTCTGTACACTCCACTTCTTTGGTGCCCTCCTTCCTTGGGGAAGGAAGGCCTCAGGCTATAGTCCTCAAGCCTAGCTCATAATAAACTCACCCCAATTTTGATTTGCATCGACACTGTCATCAAAACTGAGGCTCATGCTAAAAGGACTGCATCTGAATATCAGAGAAAGTCTCAGCTAATTTTCACGTAAAGGCAGCAACAATAGAATCTAAAAAGATTGGCATGCGTGGATAAAGTCCATTCTGCCTCGCAAGAAACAGTCCCTCATTGCCAGACTTTTGCCATCCTGATTTCCTTGTGACATGGCAACAGTCTGCTCCTGAATCAGAGAAATTAAGATGGGTAAACAATCGTTGTAAATTAAAGAGTCAGAGCTATGGGAAATCCAAGATGGCTGCTTAGCTCTTCCTGGCTCCCTGGCAAACACCATTTTTTATTTTTTGCATTCCTTCACCCACCATAGTGCATGAAGAAAAACTATTTTTGTCCCCAGAGGCCTCAGATTTCCTCTCTCTGGGGCCTTTGAGCACCAGCAGCTGGATTTCATTCATATGTCACTTAATATAGATTATCAATATGTTCTTTTTATTGTATATATGTTCTCTGGATGGGTTGAAGCCTTCTCTTTCCATAAAGCAGATGCCCTCACAATGGCAAAGAAACTGTTAGAAAATGTGTCTCCCACTTAGAGTATACCTTCCACAGTCTCCAGTGATCGAGGAACCCACTTCACTGGGCAAGTTATGTCAGCCTTAATGAAAACCTTGGAAACTTCTTGGCATTATCAATGTCCCTATCACCCTCAATCATCAGGCAAAGGAAAGAAAACTAATGAAAAATTTGGATTCAAGCAGAACAAGTATTAATTACATGGGACTGCATAAACTGAGGAGGATGCTCTGCTGTTTTGTTTTTCCAAATTTAAAGAAATCTTTTCTCACAAAAAAACATTTACTTTTTTCCTTTAGTTGATCCCTCCAAAATTCAGAAACTATCACATATGTAAATAATCAGGCCAAGGTTTAGTACAAACAAATTGGTTTTACTGGGATTATCTTTGGTAAAAAAAAAAAAAAAAATGGGGTAATTATAGAGAAAATTATGTTTGTACCTTTGCAGATATTAGATTCTAGTCCTATTAATGGTCTCTGAGGTTTGCTATATATATGTAGACTGAACTCCCCTGGTCTAAGGTATTGCTTTTGGTTTTGCCTATTGCTCACAGTATCCCCTTTGGAAAACATAAACTCACTCCACATGAAGTAATCATCAGCAGACCAATGTCTATTGGTATATAAACTTCTGCTGATCCCTTGTTGTCTTATGCTGGTAGGACCAGCTACTGCAAGAGAGACATTAGAGAATGTCTTATGCTCGATCTTATCATCAACAGGTTAAAGAAGCTTTCTTGAATTCCAATTTAAAAATCCTGTTGGTCACAGCCTAGAGCCTGGTGACTGGGGTATTCTGAAAGTGTCATCAGAGGAAGACAACCTTTGAGCCCCATTGGAAAGGTCCTTCCCAAGTGCTCCTGATCACTGACACTGCTACAGAATTAGAAGGCATTGCATACTATTTGCCCCTTCCAGGTACTCCTTTGTGTGTGATTACAACAGGGAACCATGGGCTTATGAATGTATAGAGTACTGGCATATAGCAGGACAATGCCTTTTAGGATACCATAGTATTCCTTTTCAAGTTCTTGTTAAAGAAATACCCAACCACAATCTCATAGGTCTAGGTGAGACTTGGCAACACCCTTCTTACACCCCGCCTACTCTCCATTGATTACCATTGCCAAAGGCTTTGTCCCTTGGATGGGTGTTGTCCATAAGGACCTGTTAAAAAAAAATTATGCCTAACCATAGCTAAACTGGCAAATTCTACTGCTCAAGTCTTGGCTCAACAAAAATGATCCCTGGATTCCCTAGTGAGGGTTGTCACAGATAACTGAATGGCATTTGATTATTTTCTTGCAGAACAAGGCGGCATCTATCCTTATAAAATAGAGTGGCATCTCTGCCATGGCCAACACTTCTTGCTGTATCTGGATCAGTTCTCCTGGTGAAGTTGAGTTAGAACTCAGAAAAATTAGAAAAACAGCACAGGGCATCTCTAGTCCAGTGTCTTTTAATGACACTCTCTGGTTTCCTATTGATGTTTTCAAGCTGGCTTCCTTCAGGTATAGGTACTTGGATAAGATCAGGATTTCAAATATTGTTTATGATTATTATTGGAATTTTACTATGTGTACTTGTATTTAAGATTCTTATGCTACTGTTCACTCAAATCTGCTCCTGAACTTCTATAAACACCAAGATTATGGTCACTCGACGTATTAAAATGATAGATGAGGCTTATCCACATGAATCTTCAGGTAACCAGATAAAATGCCCCGATGAGGAAACTGCCTAAGAGTCATTTCCTGACCACCTCTTTGGTGCTTACATGTGGCCTAACCCTTATGACACTGATTCCTTGTAATAACCATTGGGAAAAAGGGAAAAAAATCCACCCCCCCCACACACATACAAATGGGACATGACATTTTGGGACAGGTCCATCATAGCAACATGGGACTAAATAAATCTATGGTTGATCAGTGATGCTTTCAGAGGGAGATCTCCATCAAAAGGGGAAAAATGTGAAATATGAAACAAAGCAGAGTCACTTATGTCTAAGGGCTTTAAAATGGAGCCGGGAAGCCATTAAGGAAATGGGTATTACGCACATTCTCATCAAGCAGAACATGAACTTTTCACCTGAGTAACCCTGCAAGAAATCTACAGCTCATCACAGTGACAATTTTTGCCTCCCTGTAGCTAGCCTTTCCAATCAATAAGGTTTAGCCCATATTAGCTTTCTGTCACCAACCCCAATCAGCATTCTTTGCAATGCAAACCTCCCTCTTTTGCCTTTAAAAGCTCCTGCCTCTTACTTCCTAGCAGGACACTATTTGAGTTGTTACCCCAATCTGTTTACCCTGAATTGCAATTCTGTGATCCCAAAATAAATACCTCTCTGCCTCTTATTTTGGCTCTTTATTTTTGGGTTAGCAAAAGCTACCCTTAATGCGATATATTCCTCCCAATCAAGAAAAATTATATGTAGGCTTACCTATAAATATGCCATATCATGATATTTCCTCAATGATGACCTTAAAAGAACACTTAAGGTCATGATACAGAAATCCTCTGTGCAGTTCCCATATGATTCTTCTTAAAAAACAACAGTCGATTCTTTCTGTGTATTCTCACAGTTGCATAACTGTGTCTAAAAGTTGCAGCATTATGAATGTTAGATTTATAAATTATTTTCCCTTCATACTCATCGTAGTCTTCTATGCTCCTTAGAGAAAGAAAGAAAAAAAAACACACCCAAGAAGAAGATTCCATCTTCATGATATTCAGCAATAAACGTCCAATTTAGGAATGAGAAAAAGACCCCTTGGATGTAAAAGGGAAGGAGGTGGGTTGATGGTGTGTTTATCTCGAGCAAGTGTGGTGCACTTTAAGGTATAGCTCTACTCTCAGAGAGAACAAAGAGCTCCCAAGATTTTAGTCTCTGTTGTTTATTACTTATTTTTAAATTATGTATTGCTTTTATTTCATTAAAAACAGAAGACAGTCTAAATGATCACAAAAATAATTGGGCAATATCTTTGGGGAAATTTTTCCATAAATAGTATAAAACACATTTTGCAAAAGGTTCAACTGCAGGGCCAGCTGGCTCTAGCGAGATGATCTTTCTGATTTGTTCCAAGTCTTTCAAACGTACTCACCTCTCTCTATCTCTGTCTTGCTCTCCTTCTCTCTTTTTCTGTCTCTCTCTCATGTAGAATATTTTAATATGTGCTCTGTAGTAATCTTCATAGGCATTGCCCAATGTAAATATTAGTGATTTCCTCTTCTTTTCACAGACTACAGCAAAGTGTAAGAAGAATTGATATTTCTGAATCTCCTTGTTCAAAAAACATGGAGGGAAGTTGGGTTCAGTGGCTGCATTACTGATCTCTGAGGATAAGTGGTTAAACTATTTAGAAGTAAAAAATATATGCTTTAATGTTAGATTATGATTTTGCATACTTCAGTTTGTAATAAAATTTATTGCATTGCAGAATGATTACATGATATTTTTGGATTAGGCCCAGATGTATATCCAGAATGTAAAATTGCAGAGAGAAATGTATAACATATGGTCTGGAATTCTTATGCAAGTTATGAAACCTCTGCGTCTCAAGAACTATTATGACCTAGATGTTATAAAACAAAATAATTTAAAAGATATTTGTACTTTTTCACTACAGTTGTGTCATTAGCTGAAAGACTACTAGCAGGTTTGGGGGCAAAAGAATTTAGTGACATAAGCTTTTGCCCTCTAAAGAGTTTATCCTATCGCCACCCACACGCCAGGAAGCCTGGTATACCATCTTTACTCTGGAAAGAGAACAGCATTCTGCTCTTCACTCAGCTAGTTCCATCTTTGATGAAGCTAGTACTCAGAGACTCTAGGATGATTCTGGGGTCCTGGGTTATTTTCCTTCTTGGAGCTTCTAGTTATACATTTTTAGCTCAAGTTTGAGCAAATAGGTGTTATGGACTAAATATCTATATCTCTCCAAAATTCTTATGTTGAAGCCCTAACCCCTCAATGTGATGGTATCTGGAGATGTGGTCTTTTGGAGGCAATTAGAATTAGATGAGGTCGTGATAGTGGGGCCCTCACAATGGGATTAGTGTCCTCATAAAAACGGACACCGGAGGCCTTTCTCTCTCTCTCCTCTAGCACACACAAAGAAGAGTATATGTCAAGGAGATGGCCATCTGTAAGCCAGGAAGAGAAACATCACCAGAAGCTGACTGGTGGCACCTTTGTCATGAACTTTCAGCCTCCAGAACTGTGAGAAAATAAAATTTTGCTGTTTAAACCACCCAGTCTATGGTATTTTGTTATGGTAACCTGAGCAGACTAAGACATCAAGTATAAGAAGAGAAGATTGGATTAAATAAAGGAGACTCTTCTTATCCTCTGTAGTAGGCTGAATAGTGGCCACCTGAAGACATCAGGTCCTAATTCCTGGAACCTGCAAATGTTACCTAATAGAAAAAAAGTTTCAAGTTAAAGATCTTGACATAGCGAGATTATCCTGGATTATCTGGATGGGCCCAAATCCAGTCACAAGTAGTCCATGCACAGAGAAGAGAAGGAGGCAAGATGACCACGGAGGCAGAGATGGGAGTGACGCAGCCACAAGTCAAGGAATGCTGGCAGCCACCGAAAGCTGGATGAGGAAAACAATGCAATCTGCCCTGGGACCTCCAGAGGAAGCACTGCTCTGCCAACACTTTGATTTTAGACTTTTGGCCTCCAGAACTGTGAGAGAATAAATTTCTGTTGTTTTAAGCACACAGATCATGGTAATTTGTTACCTGCCGTAGGAAACCAATGCCCTCCAAATTCTCACTCTTCCTCCATACAGTGTTTGTTACCTGGATATGCAAGGCTCTGACCTCGAGTCTGGGGCTGCTGGTGGTCACTCCCACGCTTAAGCAGCAGCAGTGAAGCAGAAGTTGAGGGAGTGTGACTCAGGTCTTAATCCTGGCTGTCCTACAGAATGGGAGAGGGTCTTAGAGAAGGTGTTCTAATCTCTAGGTCATTGCTAACAAGAGCATGCCTCCTCCCAGTTTGTCCTCCCAGGACAAACTCAAGCATAGTATGCGTGATGGTATCTGGCAATTTAGCCTGGTGGTATTTCTAAACAATAGTGTATCGACTGTATTGGGAGCATGGGGCAAAAAAGAGACATAAAGATTACTTTCAGAAAATTGCACTGCTGCCAAATCATACCTTAATTCTTTGAATGGGGTGTATGAATTTTCTTCTTAAGATTTCTACTCTGCTTTATTTTTAAGACAAAGAATGCCTGGAGGATAAACTGGGGGATAAACCATTTTATATGGCTACCAAACTCACAGAGAAAAAGTGGGAACAGTAACAATCTCCCCATGATTCCTTCTCGACTAGTTGTTCTGAGGCTTGGATTAGAGGAAAGCCATTTGGAAAGGCCTGCTGTTCTCAAGGGACCAAGAGAAGGGGGTGCTCTGAGAACTCTTTTACTCAAAAAGACCAATTTTCTCAAAAACCAGGCCATAATTAATTGGTTGAAAGTTTATTTTTTCATCCCTATTGGGGATTTGGCTGAAGATCAGCCTAATAATGGATAGCACATGCAGAAACTCTCATGCTACCTCCACCTTCTCCTCTGGGTTTCTTTCCTTTTTTGAGATCTGCATCTAATGTTTTTTGAGTTTCTCTGCTTGTTGTTTGTATTTGTCAGGAAAAACTTTTTCTCTTGTCAGTCAGCTTCTTCTGTGAATTGGTTGGATGGCTGGGCGAACTGCCCAGTTCCCTGTTTTTCTGCTTTACATGATCAAAACTTAAAGCATAAATACTAACAAATGCCATCTGTGTCATCTTTCTAAAATCTTTCTGGTAATCTTGAAAGCTTCTAATTAATTACTCATGAAGAAAATAAAGCATAAAGAAAAGCTCTGTAAATCTCTGCCTTCCTGTTTATGATGAGAAACTTTGAACAAATAAATATTTTGCAGAGTAAATGCCTGAGAAGTTATGCCAGTAAGGCCAAGAGATTGCATTAAAAAAATAACATACTGCACACAAGGGATTCAACTATGTACTAGAGAGTCTAATTATTTGTTGAATTACTTCCTTTCCCCCATCTTTGACCTTTCCGGGGCTTACTCACAACCTGGTTAAAGAATCACTCATATTTTTAGTTTATTCTGCATCTGAAACGTTTACACCTTTGTTATGTGCTGAATTTAAAGCGTCTGAAGCATGATGACAAAAGGAAGAATGCTAAGAGAGAGAAAACCTCCCACGTGCGTGGACATTCAGTCCCAAGGATCAGAAGAGCTAATGGCTCTTGGCCACTGCTCCCATAGAGGCAAGTCTAGTTTTGGCCAAATCTGAGATGTGCAGATACAATATGGAGCTGTCCTGGGAAAACAGCTCAGGCTTAAGCAAGCCTGGTTGGAGAGAATCTAGATATCTTAGAAGTCATCTATATTTGGACTCAGTAATTCCAAGATGAGTCATACAGTGTACCGAAAAATCCATCCCTTTGGAAAAATGTTTCTCAGCTCAGAAATTTCAACAATGCACATTTTTTCCTTGATAGATATATCTACCTTCATTTGATCATTGCATTATATTTTCACGGTTTGTAACAACCTGAGAAATATGGAAATTATTCATGAGAACAGTCTTACTGACTCAATCACAAATAGTCAAGGACAATTGTTGCCTTCTGGGTACTGTATAAGGTAAGTCTCATCAAATGTGCAAGCAATTTGGAGGCTCACAATACATTTTAAAAATAGAAATACAGGAAGTCTTTGCATTTTCCATGTTTAGAACATTTCACTTGAGAAGTTCAAACCCAAAACAGGTAATATATCACTTAAAGTAACATCATGGCTTGACTCAGTGCTGGAGAAGCCAAGAAGTGCATATCAAAGCTAGAACATCACACTTGGCTTGTCCTGGCGAATTGTTCACTTAGTGTGCAAATGGCTCCAAGTCGTTGAATAGTAGACTGCAGACCGCAGTTATTGGCTAATGTCAGGTGTGTCTAGTCCAGATTGCTACAATTAACCACACCAGTGATGGATGCAACGCAGTGCTCTAGGTTAACATTAACCACACCAGTGATGGTTGTAATTCGATGCACTAGGTTCTGCGAATTCAAGCTTCCTGGATTGTCAAGAACTAAATAACATCTTTAATTTGCCAGAGAAAACTGTGGTAGTTTAATGCACAAAAATTCCATTCTCCTTATCTAAAAATTAGGGGGAATTTGAAAAGTTTAACATTTGTCTAGTGTCTATGTGAGATTTATGCTAGGTATAGGTAAGTTTAGCACATAAAATTTATTTGGGGAGATGGACAAAATGAAAGAGAAATCTCAATAAAATGTGGTAAATGATCAAATGGGCACTAAATTTGGCCTAAATTGATCAGGAACGGTGATGCCTAATTTGAGTCTTGCAGTAAGCATAGAAGCTCTGCAAATGCAGTTGAGAAGGGCAATTCACAAAGAGAGGACAGCACACGCAAAGGCACAGAGGCATAAAAGCCTATGTAGGCATAAAATTCTACATAGGCATTACAGTTTGGAATTCTAGGAGCAAAATGCAATCTAGAAACTGGTAAGAAAGCAAACTGGGAGATGGCGATCTATTCATAAGGGAGCTTGTACACCATACTGAGAACATTGGGCCTTATCTCATGAACATTAGAAAGGTCCTTCCAGTACCTTCCAGCAGTATTGTAGATAGCAGATTGCAATGCTCCAGGTAAAAAAGGGTCAAGGATTGGATTAAGATAGCTGAGAAGGAAAGAAGAGGAAGAATATAATTTCTTTTTTTGTTTTTGAGAAAATTCTTTTTTTTTACATGCAAATATAGCTGTATATAGTTAATGTATCCAATCTCATGACTTTGGAAAAAAGTGTGCATCTGTGAAACCATCACCACAATCTATGCCTAAACCTGTCCATTATCTCTGAATGTTTCCTCCTATCCTTGTATCTATTATTATTTCTTTGTGTTAAGAACACTTAACATAAGATTTTCCTTCTTAGGAAATTTTTAAGTATATAATACAGTATTAACTACAGGCATCATGCTGTACAGTAGATTTCTAGGACTTTTTCATCTTGTATAACTGAAACTTTGCATTCTTTGGCTAATACCTTCCCATATCCCCCTCTCTCAGCCTCTGGCAACCACCAATTTCAGTTGCTTGCGTGTTTTGGCTATTGTGAATAATGCTGCAGTGAACGCGGGAGTGCAGATATCTCTTCAAGATCCTGATTTCAATTCCTTTGGATAATACCCAGAAATGGAATTACTGGATCATATGGTAGTTCTCTTTTTAATTTTTGAGAAAACTCCATACTGTTTTCCATAGTGGCTGCATCAATTTACAGTCCCACCAACAGTGCACAAGGCTTTTCCTTTATTCCACGTCCTCACCAACACTTGTTAGTTCTTGTCATTTTGATAATAGCCATTCTAACAGGTGTGAGGTAATATCTCATTGTGATTTTGATTCGCATTTCCATGATGGTTACTGATGTTGAGCATCTTTTCACATACCTGTTGACTATCTGTATGTCTTCTTCGGAAAAAAGTCTATTCAGATCTTCTTCTCTTATTTTTTTTTTTGCTGGTGAAGATTCGCCCTGCAGTAACATCCGTTGCCAATCCTCCTCTGTTTTTTCCTGAGGAAGATTAGCCCTGAACTAAGATCTGTGCTAATCTTCCTCTACTTTTTCTTTGTATGTGGGACACCGCCACAGCATGGCTGGCGAGTGGAGTAGGTCTGTGCCTGGGATCTGAACTCACAAACCCAGACTGCCAAAGCCAAATGTGTGGAACTTTAACCACTCAGCCACAGGGCTGGGCCCTTCTGTTCATTCTTTAAGCAGATTTTTTGTTTTTTTGCTATTGAGTAGTATGAGGTTTTTTTATATATATATTTTGGATATTAACCCTTATCAGATATATGATTTGCAAATATTTTCTCCCATTCAGTAGATCGTCTTTTCATTTTGTTAATGGTTTCCTTTGCTGTGCAGAAGCTTTTTAGTTTGACGTATGTGCTTTTAGTGTCATGTCCAAGAAATTAATGCTAAGGCCAATGTCCAGAAGCTTTTCCCCTATGCTTTCTTCTAGGGGTTAAGATCTTACATTTACTAGAAGTTCATGTCTTATATTTAAGTCTTGAATTCATTTTGAGTTGACTTTTGTATATGGTGTGAGATAAGGGTCCAATTTCTTTATTTTCTTTTTTTTGTTTCTGCCTGTGGCTGTCCAGTTTTTCCAATAGTATTGAAGAGACTATCCTTTCCCCACGGTGTATTCTTGGCTCCCTTTTTGAAGATTACCGTATACACGTGGGTTTGTTTCTGCTCTCTCTATTCTGTTATGTTGGTCAGTATGTCTATTTATATGTCAGTACCATACTGTTTTGTTTACTGTAGCTTTGCGATATATTTGAAATCAGAAAGTGTGATGCCTCCTGCTTTGTTCTTCTTGCTCAAAATTGTTTTAGTTACTTGAAGTCTTTTGTGATTCCATAGGAATTTTAGGATTGTTTCTTGTATTTCTGTAAAAAATGCCATTGGGATTTTTTGATAGGGATTGCATGAAATCTGTAGATTGCTTATGGTAGCATGGGCATTTTAACAATATTAATTTTTCCAATGCATGAACACAGGATGTCTTTTCATTTATTTGTGTCTTCTTTAATTTCTATCATCTGTATTTTATAGTTTTTAGTGTAAAAGTCTTTCATTTCTTTGGTTAAGTTTATCCTTAAGTATTTTACTCTTTTTGATGCTATTGTAAATGCAATTGTTTCCTTAATTTCCTTTTCTGATAATTCATTGTTACGGTATAAAAACAGCTTATTTTTGTATGTTGATTTTGCATCCTGCAACTTTGCTGAATTTGTTTATCAGTTCTGGTTTTTTTTCAGAATCTTTAAGGCCTTTGCATGTAAGATCATGTCATCTGCAAACAGAGATAATTTTACTTTTTCCTTTCTGATATACTTCTTCCTTTTCCTACATAATTGCTCTGGCTAGGACTTCCAGTACTACGTTGAATAGGCGTGGTTAGAGTGGACATACTTGCCTTGTTCCAGATCATAGAAGAAAAGCTTTCAGTTTTTCTGATGTTAGCTGTATGATGTTAGCTGTGGATTTTACATATATGGCCTTTATGATGTTGAGGTATGTTCTTTCCACACCTAATTTGTGGAATGCTTTCATTATGAAAAGATGTTATATTTTGTCAACCACTTTTTCTGCATCTATTGAGATGATCACATGATTTTTATCCTTCATTCTATTAATGTGGTGTATCACAATGATTGACTTGCTTATGTTGATCCATTCTTGCATTCCAGGGATAAATCCCACTTGGTCATGGTGTATGATCTTTTTAACGTGCTGTTGAATTTGGTTTGCTAATATTTTGTTGAGGATTTTGCATCTATGTTCATCAGAGATATTGGCCTGTGGTTTTCTTTTCTTTCTTTCTTTCTTTTTTTTTTTTTTTGAGGAAGATTGGCCCTGCACTAACATCTGTTTACAATCTTCCTCTTTTTCTTTTTTCTCCCCAAAGCCCCAGTACATAGTTGTGTATCATAGTTGTAGAGTTGTAGTTCTTCTATGTGGTATGCCACCTTAGCATGGCTTGAGGAGCGGTAAGTAGGTCCACGCCCAGGTTCCGAACCAGCAAAACCCGGGCCACTGAAGTGGAATGCACGAACTTAACCGCTATGCCACCAGGCTGGCCCCCAAGTTTTCTTTTGGCATTGTGGTGTCTTTGTCTTGCATTGGTATCAAGGTGATGCTGGCCTCATAAAAAGAGCTTGAGTATCCCGTCTTCTTCTATTTTTGATATAAGAAGAATTGGTATTAATTCCTCTTTAAATGTTTGATAGAATTCACCTGTGAAGCCATCTGGTCCTGGGCTTTTCTTTGTTGGGAGGCTTTTGATTACTGATTTAATCTTCTTATTTGTTATTAATTTGTTCAAGCTTTCTATTTCTGCTTGATTCAATCTTGGTAGGTTGTATGTTGCTAGGAATTTATCCATTTTTTCTGTTTCCAATTTGTTGGTGTATAATTGCTCATAATTGTCCCTTATGATCTTTTTTATTTCTGTGGCATCACTTGTGATGTCTCCTCTTCCATTTCTGATTTTATTTATTTGACTTTTCTCTGTTTTGTCTTAGTCTAGCTAAGGGTTTGTTGGTTTTGTTTATCTTTTCAAAAAACCAACTTTTAGTTTCATCAATTTTTTCTATTGTTTTTCTATTCTCTATTTTATTTATTTCTGCTCTAACCTTTATTATTTCCTTCCTTCTGCTAATTTTAGGCTTAGTTTGAAAAATAGCTTGGGCTTAGTATAGAAAAATAAGTGGTTTTGCCATTAATCACCTGTTTGAATCTCAATGACTCTCTTGGCCTTAGTTTATTCAAGTATAAAATAAAGAAGTTGGAGCAGGTGTCCATTGAGGTCCTTTCTAGGTTTAAAATTCAGTACAGTTGTGAGTAAGTCATCTTCCTTTCAATCTTACCTTAGAATCTGGTTCTTCTATCCTTCTGGAAATGTTATGTGACCTAGAAAATAATTCTTCATCATTTTTTTCTTTGCTTTTTATTTTATACGTGATCTAAGAAATATTTGCCCTCCAAACATGCAAAGATTTCTCTTCTGTATTTTCTTCTAGAAGTTTTAGAGTTTTAGCTTTTATCTTTAGGTCTCTGGTCTGTGTGTGGGTGTATGTGTGTATGTGTAGTGTGAGATAGGATTTGTGGTTTATTATTTCTGGACTCCCTAGACTGTGTTCTTGTCTAGATATCCGTCTTTGTACTAATATTACACTATCTTGATCACTATAGTATTATAGCAAGTCTTGAAATCAGATAGTGTAAGTCCTACAATGCCGTTTTTTATTTTTATTTTTTCAGAACTGATTTGGATACTTTTTGTATTTCCAAATACATTTTAGAACCAGCTAGTCATTTTCTACCAAATACAGCTCCAGGAATTTTGAATGGAATTGTGTTGAATCAATAGATAAATTTTGAGAGAACCAATAACTTCACAATATTGTTTTCTAATTCATGATTATGGTATTCTATCTATTGATAGATAGTTTTTCTCATTTTTCAGTGCAGAGTTCTTGCCCATATTTTAAGTCTATTGTTAAGTACTTTACAGGCATATTTTGTTTTATTGCACTTTGCAGGTATTGCATTTTTAACAGACCCTCCACCAGCAAAAAATTATGACTAACTGAAGACTCAGATGATGGTTAGCGTGTTTTAGCAATAAAGTATTTTTTAATTAAGGTATGTACATTTTTTTTAGATATAATGCTATTGCACACTTAACAGACTACAGTATACCATAACATAACTTTTATATGCACTGAAATAAAAAAATTTGTGTCACGCTTTATTGCAATATTCATTTTATTGCAGTGGTCTGGAACTGAACTCACAATATCTCCAAGGTCTGCCTGTGTTTTTTACAGTATTGTAAAAGGCTTCTTAAAATTTAACTGACTAGTTGTTGTGATATAGAAATACAACTGAGTTTTTATATATTGACATTGCATGTTGTGGCCTTAATAAATTCAATTATCAGTTCTAACAGTTTTTGAAGACTCTAGGAATTGTGACATACATAATCGTATTTCATGGGATTAAAAAGATTTTTTATACTCTATATGCCTTTTATTTCTTTTTATTGCCTTAAATTTCACTGGCTAGACCCTCTACTACAATCTCGAGCAAAAGTTGTAAGAGCAGAATTCTTGCCTTATTTCTGAATTTAAGTACAATGCATTGAGTCCACTGAGCATGATGTTAACTGCAGGCTTTTCTTTAATGCTCTTTATCCAGTTGAGGAAGTGAGAAGTTTTATCACAAGTTGGTGTTGAACTTATTAAGTCTATTCTGCTACTCATATGATTTTTCTCTTTTATTTTGTTAATGTGTTTGAATTATATTGATTTAAAGTATTAAATAAACATTACATTTCTATGATAAACTTTACCTAGTTATTATGCATTATCATCAATATATGTATTACTGGATTTTATTTATAAAATTTTAAAAATATTTTTGCATTTATCTTCATGAAGAATGTTAGTTTGTGGTGTTCCTATGATGTCTTTGTATCAGGGTAAATCTCCCCTTGTAAAATAAATTAGAAAGTGTTCTCTAATCATCTATTTTCTGAAAGAGTTTATAAAGAATTTTATTATTTCGTTTTTAAACATTTAATTGAATTCCCCAGTGAAAGTATTTGGGCCTGAAGGTTTCTTTGTGAAAAGATTTTCAATTATTAATTTAATATCTTTAATAGATTTTTCATTTGCTTTTGTATCCATTTGGAAACTTGTACCTTTCAGTTATTTAATCTAGTTTATCTAAATTTTTGAACTGATTGATATAAAGTTGTTATTCTTGATGATTATTTCTTTAATGTTTGTAGGATCTATAGTGATGTCTCCTTTTCCATGTCTGGTAATGATAATTTATGTCTTCTCTTTTTTTCCATAGATCAGTCTTGCTGGAGGCTTATCAATTTTGTTGATCTTTTTAAAGAACAACATACTGGTTTTATTTATTTTCTCTGTTGGTTTTTCATGTTCTACTTCATTGATTTCCTCTTTTTCTTTGTGTCTATTTCCTTTTTTCTACCTACATTGGGTTTAATTCTTTTTTCTAATTTCTTAAGGTGAGAACTCAGAAAACTAATTTTAGTTCTTCTTTTCTAACATTAGCATTTAATTTCTCTCTAAACACTATTTTGTCTGCATCTGACAAATTTTGACCTTTTGCACTTTCATGATCACTTAGTTTAATCACTGGATGATATTCCTTGGGATTTCTTGTTTGAGTCATTGATTATTTGAAAGTGATTTGTTTCTAAATATTTGGAGTTTTCCTATATATTTTATTGTTATTGAGTTTTAATTCAATCCTATTGTGGTGAGAGAGCATACTTGCATGATTCCAATCTTTTAAATTTTTCACTTTTTATATGACTGAGTATATGGTCCATCCTGGTAAATGTAGCTTATATACTTGCAAAGAATGTGTATTCTGCTCTTGTTGGGTGTAGTGTTCCATAAATATCAATTTATTCTAGGTCACTGATAGTGTTGTTCAGACATTCTCTGTCTTTGCTGGTTCTTTTGTCTGACTGCTCTATCAACTGATGGCCCACAGACTGTTTGTTGAGTTAAGAATGGTTTTTATGGGGCTGGCCTGGTGGTGCAAGTGGTTAAGTGTGTGTACTCTGCTGAAGCGGCCCGGGGTTTGCTGGTTCGGATCCCGGGCACACACCGACGCACTGCTTGGCAAGCCATGCTGTGGCAGCAGTGCATATAAAGTGGAGGAAGATGGGCACAGATGTTAGCCCAGGGCCAGTCTTCCCCAGCAAATAAAAAAAAAAAAAGAGGAGGATTGGCAGATGTTAGCACAGGGCTGATCTTCCTCACACACACAAAAAATAGGATGGTTTTTACTATCCTAAATGGTTATTAACACACACACACACGTACACACACACCTCAGAGAAGAATATGCTCAAAGCCTTAAATATTTACTCTCCAGACCTTTAGGGAAAAATTTTGCTGACTCCTGTGTTAAAATCTCCAACTTTGAGTGTGGAATTATCTGCTTCTTTCTTTAATTGTATCAATTTGTTCATGTATCTTGAAGCTCTGTTATATCCACACACATTTATAATTGGCACATTTTATCATAATGTCTCTCTTTATCTTCTACAATTTTTTTTGTCTTGAAATGTATATTATGTAATATTAATTTAGGTCTGTAGCCTTCTAATGCTTACTGTTTGCAAAGCATGTCATTTATCATCCACTTACTTTCAATATATCTGTCTTTATATCTAATCTACATTTTTTTGCAGACAACATATACTTTGATTTTTTTAATGCATTCTGGAAGTACCTTCATTTTAGTTGCAGCATTCAGTCCATTAACATTTAATGTAGTTATCCAAGTGGTTGGATTTGTATCTATCATTTTGTAATTTGTTTTCTGTTTATTCCTCCCTTTTGAATTATTTGGATATTTTTATAATTCCAATTTAATTTTCCCATTGACCTTTTAGGCATATTTATTTGCATTATTTAGTGATTGCTCTAGGGATTACACACAATTTTAACCTTTTATAGCATACTTGCAGTCAGTATTTTAGCATTTTCCATAAAATGTAGCAAACTTGCAACACTCTATGTCCATATATATCCACATTTTTTATACTATATTTGTTATTTGTATTACTTCTACTTCTTTAAACAGCAAAAAAGAGTATGGAAGTAAAAAATGGTATTTTGGATTTATGTAGTTATTACCGTTTCCAATGCTCTCCATTCCTTTCTGAGAATCCAAGTTTCCATCTGGTATCAGTTTTGTTTAGTCTGGAGACTTTCTTTAAGATCTTTTGTAATGATTCTCTTAGTTTTTCTTTTATCTGAAAATATCTCTATTTTACCTTTATTCTCTAAGGATATTTTCACTAGATATAGAATTCTGTGTTGTTCATCCTGTTCTTATACCACTTTAGTAATATTATTTCACTCTCTTCTCTTTCTTCTCTTTTTTCTGTTGTTCCTCTCTATGTTATGCCATTTTTCTCTCATTGTTTTCAAGATTTGCTCATATATTCAGCTTAAAAAATTTTTACTATGATGTGCCTCAGTATGGGCTTTATCGTGCTTATTCTATTTGGCTTTTGTTGATCATCTTGTGTCTATAAATTGCTGTCTTTCATCAAATTGGGAAATTTTGAGTCATTACTTTCTCAAATATATTACTTTTGCCTCATTACCTTTCTCTTCTTCTCTTACATATATGTTGCACTGCTTTGTGTCATCTAACAAGTCCCTGATACTCTGTTCATGTTTTCTACTTTTTAACTTTTATTTCTGTTCTTCACTTTGGGTAATGTTTATTGATCTGTATTCAATTTCACTTACTCTTTCCTCTGTCATCTCCATTTAGCTAAGTCCATCTAGCTAAAACCCAAATAGGACCCAATAGCAAGCCAAGGGACAATTTTTAAAAGAATTTCTTATTGCCTATAACTAATTTTCAGTTTTAGATTTCCATTTGGTTCATCTTTATTGTTTTCATTTCTATGGTGAGATTTCCTATTATTCATCTTTTGAGAGCATATTTGTTACACGTCATTGAGGATGATTCTCACAGCCACTTTAAAATCCTTGATTGTTAGTTCTAACATCTTAGTCATCTTAGGGTGATTCACAGTTGATATTTTTTCTCTTGAGAATGTGTTCCATTTTCCTGGTACTTAGTATTTTGGGTAATTTTGAATAGTATTTTGAACATTATAAATTTTTCTCCCATGCTTGTTTTGTTTTTGCACGCAGTTATCTTAATTGGTCTTGAAAACTTTACTTGTTGGATGGTGGCTCTGTTCTCAGTTTAGGTTGTTTTTTGTTAGCTAGACTTTGTGTATGTTCTATGAACAAATGGTTTTTACAAATGGTCACTCAGAGATGTAGGTAGGCATATTTTGGAATCCCCTCCTGGGCTCTTTATATTCCAAGGTTCTTCCACTCTATTCAACAGTTACAGTTTTCCCAACTCAGTTTTCTAGTTCCTCAGGTCAGAAAGACTATGGTTTTTCCACTGATGCCCCACTGCCTCACGTGCTAAGCCATCTACACTTGTCCCCAAGCTAAAGGCCATGAAAATGAGACCTCTTGTACAACTACCTTCCTCTAGGTGTGATTTAGAAATTACCCATTTTATTCATGACAACTCAGATTACTTTATAACGTTGTTTTATGATTAGTCATTCAGTCTCAACTAGGACTCAATAGTAAGTCAAGAGCTGGTTTTTGAAAGAAGAGTTACTTGCTGAAGAGAGTAGAGCTTTGTTGCCAAGCTCAGGGGAATTCTCTGGGATTTTTCCTATTGAAACTTCCCGCAGGCTTTCTATAGCATCCCAATAAACTACAGGTACTTTGGGGGTCTTTTCAATTCACTGAGTCATAAAAGGTGGCAAAACATCTTGTCCTACAGTCCAAAAGTTTACCACAGACATGAGTTAGAACAGTATACTCAAATATGCAAATATCTTCTTCTTAAAATTTAAGTAGGACAGTTAAGCACTATACTTTTTCTTAATGGTAGGAGTTCTCAGTGTAGCAAATTGTCTTTAACTTGGGAGGTGATATTTGGACATTCCCCAGACCATTGAATCTCCTGAATTTTCATGGGATTTATTCCCCATCCTTTGTCATGCACGTGTCTTACCAAGGCATCTAAGGTATCTGACATTACCTTTTCATCAGATCTCATCTTCATGATATCAATATAGTGGATCAACATGATATCCTGTTTGTGTGTGTGTCTGTCTGATAGGATCAATGTCTCTGACAATTGAATTCTGTATGACAGAGAGCTATAGAATTGAGTTATCCTGAAGTAAGAGCATGAAGGTGTATTGACATTATAGACAAGTGAAAGAAAAATAGATTCTAGTGTTTTATGATTATTTAGATGTGAGAAAAAAATTTCTTCCAAGTCGAGAGCTGCTTACTATGTGTATAGATGACTGGTATGTGTTGATTTACTCCAGGAAAAATATCCAAAGTGGAATAGCAGCTTCATTTGGAATCACCACCTGATTAAGGTTATGATAATCCACCATTCAGAATCTTGCAAATTTAAAAAAAATGACAAGCTATAGCAAAATAAATTAAATTAGAAATATGATTTTGGGGTGTGTGTACCATTCTCTCTGGTTTCATTTTGTAATTGGTCCCTTGTGTATTCTTGGATTTGACTCTACTTATAGTCTTTATAAAATGAGAAATAGTAGGGTTGAACAGTATTACCATGTCCTCAATTGCAGGAGTAGCCATTTATATGAATTAAAATGAGAATTATGCCCTCTAGAGAGTTTCCAACATGAATGCCCTCTGGATATGCATAGAGAATTGGCATTCCCTCACAAGTAGCTAACGTAGATGAAGTCATTACGATGCCTTCAAACAAGTCAAAACCAGCTTCATCAATCAGGTGAAGGAAGGCTGCTTCTGCTGACAAGAGAATCTCAATGGAGTTTAGCATTTGGATATATTCATAGTCATTGGAATCCTCCCAAATGTCTCTTTTACAATTCCTAGCGTCTCATTCTTTCTCATTTAATGTTTTAACTGTCATAGAAAAGTATGGATGAGGTTGTAAATTAAAACCATGTGATAATTCAACAATGATATTTGGTCGCATCAACCAAATCATCTACTAGAGGTAAGGAATTCTTTTAAGCAGTTTTAGAAGCTCTGTGCCTTGAATCAAGTACTTAGCATCCTGACGGGGTTACTTTACTACTCTGGCTTCTTTAGCACAGGGAGGAGCAATCAGCCCATCTGGGTCCTTGTGTTCCTACTGTTCAAGGTAATGGTTCATCACAGTAGCCACTCAGTTTGCTGAAGACTTGCCTTCAATAGGCGTTTCATTCCTGGAGATTACAAAAGATAACAGTCAGTCTTTTGTGACACTACCTTCACCCCAACCACGCCAAATAACCAATTGTAGATTTCCATTTCCTTGCTGGTCTATTGCCTAAAACCACATCTACCACCAATCACTGTATCTTCCTGTATTTTTAGTTACAAATCACACAATAAAAATGAGGTAATAGTGTATCAGGGAATTAAGCTTAGATATTATACAGCTAGGACCCAAAGATTCACAAGAAATTACCAGTCTGCACTAGCAGAATCCCAAGGTTCTCAAGGCCCACTGCTTGGCACCTAAGACAAAAGATTTTGAAAACTGGAACCTCTACTACAACTGATACAGCACTACCAAATACCCTTATCCGTGTGCTTGCCAGAAGACTCAGTCTCCCTTCATGGCTTCCACCTCTGTTGCTCACTTCTATCTTAGAATTCTTACATAGGTACAGCTGCATAACAAAACTTTAGCATCAGAGGAAACTCTAATTGCAAAAGAGGTTGGGCAAGATAGTGCCCAACTTTCTCAATCTTGACATTAGAGCAGGGCAAACTAGAGGTGAATTGGAGCAAGTGTTGAATGAACCAATCTACAATATTCACTGTAGTTGACTTTCTAGCCAATCCTCTTTCCATTCTACTGCTCACCATTGGTCTACATTCAGGAAGATTATAAAATCCTAAAATATCGGAAGTTAAATGCATTTAGGGAGGTATAGTCTAATGAGTAAACTACTTGTGGGTTAAGTCATTGATAGAAAAGCCTTGGTATTAAGGCATGTTGAAGACTGCAATTTTTTGTGTGTGTGTGTGAGGAAGATCAGCCCTGAGCTAATATCCATGACAATCCTTCTCTTTTTGCTGAGGAAGACCGGCCCTGAGCTAACATCTATTGCCAATCCTCCTCTTTTTTCCCCCCTTTTTCTCCTCAAAGCCCCAGTAGATAGTTGTATGTCATAGTTGCACATCCTTCTAGTTGCTGTATGTGGGACGCGGCCTCAGCATGGCCGGAGAAGCGGTGCGTCGGTGCGTGCCCAGGATCCCAACTCGGGCCGCCAGTAGTGGAGCGCACGCACTTAACCGCTAAGCCATGGGGCTGGCCCCGAAGACTGCAATTTTTAATGTACTACATTTTTGTTTCAGACAGAAGCAGTCAAAGAGAGTCAAAGAAAGATGTTACTTTAGTAGATTCACAGAAGGTGAAGCCTGGTGTAACCTCAGGATTTTTCCATGTACTTGTAGCTTTGAGGCAGCAGAGTGATAGAGTACAAAATCACTGAGTGGTAAAACCAAGGGAAATCTGCACACTCTGGTGTCAATCCTTGTTTGTCTCCAGTTGATTATCAGAGATTGCATACTTGAGTTGGCAGAAAGTAAAAAAAAAAAGAACATTCATAAATCCAGTTTATTGACAAATACTGGGTCATGATTAAAGACAAGCATATGAAGAAAAAAATATCACGGGCCCTTAAAAAAGTCCCTTAAAGCCAGGCAAAGATTATGCTTTAACTGAATCATAGGCCATGCGTGGAACTAAAAAGAATCTAGAAAAACAAAATTAAAAAGACTCTTTGTAATCCTTAGGAGAGTAAAGGAAAATATAGCACCTATAAAAAAGGAATGGAATAAAGGAGCAAGGAAGTGAGAAAAATATCAACAGAAATGAATGAAAACGGAGATATTGAGATAAGGAAGAATTGTTAGGGTACCAAAAATTTCACAATTAAAATCTATATTTATTCAAGGAAAACTGGAATTCGTTCTGCAGAAGATAGTACCAACAATAATAAGGATAAACTTGAGAAGTTTTTTTCCCTCAAATACAGAAAAAAATAAAGACGTGAAAATTACGCTATAAGATGGAATACCTATGAAGTTGAAAGGGACCTGACGCAGAGATAATTGGTGGTCCTGGAAGAGAAACCAGAGTAATTTAACACAAGAAATGACCAAAGATAATGGTGGGGGTGGGGAGAACAACTTCCCTGAGCTGTACATACAGATTAAAGGGTTTTATCACATCATGCCAGGACTAAAGCCTAAACATGCCCTGGAAAATTCTTGCTAGCTATGAGAATAAAGTGAACACTTAAAATCATCCAGGATAGGGGGGTCAGGAGACAGGAGAGAGAAAAATTGACTTTGCACAAAGGGAAAAAAAAGCCAGCCTCATCTTAGACTTCTCAGATGCGGTCGTACATGCTGCACTGGAGCATCACCAGCAGAATCTTTCAGGTCCATGTTGTGACACAGGGATTTTGTATTCCATGACCTCCCACCTTTTTAAAGGAGTCAAGGCAAAATGGACACATGCTCACACATGCTCCATGCACCTGTTTGCAACATCTATCCTATAGTTATCCATCTCTTTGGAAAATGAAGCTCTCTCTCTCTCTCTTTTTTGTGAGGAAGATTAGCCTTGAGCTAACATCTGTTGCCAATCCTCCTCTTTTTGCTGAGGAAGATTGGCCCTGGGCTAACATCCGTGCCCATATTCCTCTACTTTATATGGGACGCCACCAAAGCATGGCTTGACAAGCAGTGCATCAGTCCATGCCTGGGATCGGAACCTACAAACCCCGGGGCTGCCAAAGCAGAGCACATGAACTTAACTGCTATGCCGCCGGGCCAGCCCCTCTATTTTTTTATTGTTATTATTATTTTTGTGTGAGGAAGATTCACCCTGAGTTAACATCTGTTGCCAATCTTCCTCTTTTTGCTTGAGGAAGATTGTCCATCTATGCCAATCTTCCTCTGTTTTGTATGTGGGTCACCACCACAGCATGGCTTGATGAGCGGTGTGTAGGTCCACGCCCAGGATCTGAACCCGCAAACCCTGGGCTGCCGAAGCAGAGCATGGGAACTTAACCACTATGCTACTGGGCCAGCCCGCAAAAATGAATCTTTATTAATCTCAAAAAGGGGGAAGACAGAGTACGGGGACAGATGGCCAATGGAAAACCAGTTCAGCAACAGAAATAAATAAAAACACTTCTACCTTTGATTTAGATACTTAATGCAAATGTCAATATTTTTCCAAAGAGAAAATACATTTAAAAATGATAATATAATAAAAGATATTTAGAATTTCATATTCATTACACTAATAAAGTCCAGTAGTGAGGAGGGGAGGGAAGAGTAAGTGGAGAAGTAAAAGTGTATTGAGATATTCTGCTCAATGGAGAATTCAAAAACACTGTTTTTGTCTTAACTATGACAATGTAAGAAGCATAGGTTAAGAAACATAGGTTAAATATGATTTGGAAAAGCTTAAAAGTAACTGATAGTTAAAATTAAAAGAGAAAGTTTGTTGTCTGTGTATGCACACCCAACGCGTGTGTGTATGTATCTATCTTACTATCAATCATTTATCTATCTCTATTAAAATACTAGTTATGATCAAAGTAAAGGCCATGTGGTTTACCAGGCAAGAAAAAAAAAACAAAGGAAAACAAATTTAAGAACATGAAAGAAAAGAACAGCATACCAAGGTGTCTAAATATTGCAGTTGTATATGCTAATTGGTTGAACTACAATATTAAAAGACAAAGCCTTTCACATTGGATATAAGACAAAATATCTGGTGTAAATAAACATATCTGAAGCAAAGTTGCCTTCAAAACAATAAAAGCACTGAAGCAAAATTGCCTTCAAAAGAATAAAAGCACAAGTGTGGATACTTATAAATCATGAAAGTGGAAACAAACCACACATCAGAATTTAAATATTAAAAGATAACAATTCAAGGCAAGAGGACTTAAATGGGAGAAAAGGGATTATTTTATACTCATAAGGTACAATTATTGTCGTAAGACATGATATAAGTGGTTTTACACTGCATATATTTTTCTGTATTTGCTTAGTTTTACTAAATACGTTTTTGAGATTTCACATGACTTGAAATGTCTTATTCTAGGTCATTTGTTTTCATTGCTGTATAAAATTCCATTGTATAAAATGCTATAACACTATATTATTTATGGGTCCTTAGCTAAAAAAAGTATAAGTAAATTTACGACCAATGTAAACCTAAAAATTAGTATAAAGATTTTAATCAGAGAGGAAGAAAGACTGATAGCCCAGAGGAGGAATCATGAAGATGAATTAACTGTGCTGTCAATGTTTTGCTTTTCAAATTGGTATTTGTTGCATTGTTTTTCTAATTTTGCATATTTCTTAAATATTGAGTAATACATAAATAAAAATTAAAAATGAAATGATAATACTCATTTTGTCAATATAAGTTCTACGAAACTCTGTGCTAAAACAAGTTGCGTGGAAATATATAAAACAAAAGATCTTAGTAATTTAATGGGAAATTAACAGAAACAGGATAGCATTGGGAGATTTAAAATATCTCTGTTAGCACCTAAGACTTCAGGTAGTAAAGAAAATAAAGGATTTGAAAATTTACTAAATCACTAGAGTTTTACTAAATTACTAAAAATTTACTAAATTGTATAAGCTATTCAAATAAATGCTTATGAACTTTTTATCTGATACACAGAGAATGACTCCCTCATTGTTCATTGAATATATTTTTTAAATTAATATTATATAAGACCACAAAAAAGCAAAGCAAATCAGAAATTATGCAGGCCGTATTTTATGAACATCACTGTCATTAATTTCTAATTATTCTGCGTTTTTTTAAATGTTTTATGTGACTCAATAGTTATTAAGTGCTTGTTATTTGCTTTTTATTTCAATGTGGTAGATTCACCTTTTGGTTAAGCAAGCTTTGAATAGGGTAAGTTTTTTCTGTCAAGCTTTGTATTCATTCAGTATTGATATTAATTAGTATTTGTAGACTCATTCATTGTAGACTCAGTCTCTTTCTACTGTTGGGGAACAGCAACAACAAAAGACTCACTGATGTTTCCTGGTGTCATGTATTGATGGTATAATTGATAATTCCTTATACAGTGTATTGTTTTCAAGGATCGGGACTTCTTTTTCCTGTTTCTTTGCTTGTGGGACACTTCTTTTATTTATTGCCTATTTTACGAGTAGTTTTCCATTCAGGGCAAAGGAGAGATTAAATTGGGCCAGCGAGGAGATTTGTCTGACAGGAGCATAAGAAGCAGATCTAGAAGAGGAGGAAAAGATTATCTGGCTGTGATGGCTGGATGGGAGGCAGGGTCCGGAGGCAGCTAAGTAATGAGGAAAATCCGTAACTAGACAGTTTGTGTCTATGAATTGTGCAGTCCTGTGCTCGTGAATCCAATTTATGAAACCTATTTAAGTGGGTTGATTCAGACTGAGAGATGAAAATAAGAAGAATTCATTTTCTTGAATGTTGAGGTTGAGAGGTACTAAGAAGAGGACATTTGACTGTTTCTTAAAGGGAGACTTGACAACGAAGAATAGAGCACTTTGATTATTCTGCTCTGAGATAGCTGCATGTACGATTACTTCTTTCTGCAAGGGTTTTGTGAAAAGATGAGAGTGTAAACAAGTTAGCAATTTACTTCAGAGAGGCAAAGGTGAAAGAAAAATAGGCAGAGATATGCCCATTGCGCTCCTACTAAGTGATTACTAAGCAATAATAGTACACAATGATGAAATTGAGCAACCGCATAATATAATTTGGCAACAATGCCATTAGAAACATTTAATTGAGTTTTTGCAAGTAACAGTTGATATCTGTTTTAAGGACAATGATTAAAGAAGTATGAATTCCAGCACGTACACCACTGTGCATTTTTCAGTGCATATCTGCGTGGGCCAAAGGCAGCTGCTAGATCACATACCTGGGGCAGATCTAAGTGGCTTGATCATAGCATTCAAGGTCTCTCTGCTCAACAACAGCCATTGTGGACAAATTCCAGGAAATGGTTTATCTTTATAAATAATGCAGTCTTTCTACAATTTCCTTTCCCTCTAGGTTTTGGTCTCTTGAATGATTTCAAACATTATTCTGCAATAAGATTATTCTAGTGTTACCGCACTAATCCTGGCAAGGGTCTGGTGCTTGAGAGCTAAAGTGCAGTAGTGGAACCAGAATGTTCACACACTGCTTGGTGCTGTAGGTTGCATTTCCACATCGTTTTGTAAAATAAATTGTGTGAGGAGGTAGTGCTGTGAGAGTTCTTCAGCTCCAGTTCTTTATACACTTCCTTTGGCTTTCTTTAGCAATCGCAATTCTTCTTGTAACGCTGTAAGAAGAGCATCTGGAGACTTCTTCCTTTTCCTTGTAAAGGGAAGGCAACTGTTGGCTCAGGTGGTGCATGAGACTGACATAATAACGGGAAATTAGCCGTCTCAGCCCATTTTGACCTCTGACATTTTGGCATGGAGGATTTTAAAATACAAACTTTAAAAATCATAATTATGCCAAAATTGATAAATTTTCATTGAGACCGTGGCTTTCAAAACATATTCCATTATGTCAAATTGAACTCTGGATCAATATTTTATATAGCACACAGTTTTCATATTTCCATATTTTTTATTGAATTAAATATTTAAATTTTATGTTTTATACACAGATTTTATTCATTTAATAAATATTTTCTCCCATCAAATTTTTTGGATTAGCAGTTCTCCTATTGTGAATTTTCATTTGTAGAGATTATTTCTCTTGACTACTAATTTTGATACGTCAAATTTTGCAGTTCTAAAATTGATATCAAGCTATTGTGATTCACCAGCCAGTTTTTGGGCAGTAGATCATTTTACTCTATGCGGTTTTAGCTAGTGTCAATTTTATTTTTTGTTGATTATTTCTATGAATATTACTTATTATAAATTTGAAAAAATTACTTGTAAGATTTTTTCAGATCACTGAGAAATTTGGGAGGAATTTTATGAGACAGATAAATGAGGACGCTAATTAGAGAGAGTGGGAAGGAGGGGGAAGAAGGAAAGGGGAGGGAGAGAAAGGAGGAGGGGAAGGCACAAAGGGGCAGAAGAAGGGGGAAATGGAGAGGAGAGTGGAGGGCAAGCCATGGAAAGTAGAAAGGGAGGGGTGGATAGTGAAATTAGAGGGAGAGGCAGAAGGAGAATGGGTCAGGGGTGAGATAGGGAATGGGAGGATGAGACGGGGACGGGAAGATAAGCGAGATAACAGAAGGAAGAGGGAGGAAAGGAGTCAAACTAGACTCGGAGGCAAAATGGTCCCTTCAAATTATTCTGCTTCAGAAAATCTTGAATTTCTCTAGGCATCTAGGTATTGTAGGAGAAAGGTTCTGAATATGAAGAGTTGACAAATAATTTTTAAAGATATGGTGCTCTCCCAGATTTCTTCTCTAGCATAGCCTTCCCGTGCCTCTGAGAGACGTTGGATGCTAGGAGAACTGGATCAGAGAGTCCTTGCATTCAGGAGCATGCAGCTGCAAAGGTGACAACCAGAGAGGTGATGAGAATGAAGTCGATAACCAAAATAGACGCCCTTCCCCATGCCCCGTCACTATTCAAACATTGCACTCATGTCCTCTTTATTACACAGTGAGAATTAAAGCTGATCCTCGTGAAGAATACCATTACAGACTTTTCTCTATGCATGCACATGTATGCACAAACAGTGCACAAACATATTTTTTTTAAACCAGGGTCATTCTAATTGTTTTTTGATAAGCTGCTTTTTCCACTCAACTACCTTATGCGTATATTAGCATGTCCACGAATAGATAAAAGTTATAATTTTTAATATCTTGGATATAGAATGTCCAAAATGGCCCACAAATGTACTTTTTACAATATCTATAGTCAACTATGCATATTGTGAGTATTTAAAAATTGCTAATTATATATGCAAAACTTGTTTATTTGTATTTCTTCTTTACTATATAATTGATCATCTTTTCTTAGATTTATTGGCCATTTGAGAATTGCCTATCATATCTTATCCAGTTTTCTAGTGATATGTTTCTTATTGATAGGTAAGAACTCCTTATACATTAATTGCTATAGGTCTTTGGCTGGCTTACATGAAGGAAATACTTTCCCAGTTTGTCATTTATCTTTTATAGAAAATGTTTAAAGAACACAAAATTAAAATTTTTATGTAGTCACATTTATCATTCATTCTTTTATAGTTTCTGCATATAATGTCATTCTTAGAAAAGATTTTACATTTCAGGGCATAAACACATTGAGCTGTATTTTCTTATTGTACTCTTCTATATACTCATCTTTTTCATATGCAATTTAATCCATCTGGAGTACATTGTGTTATAAGGATAAAAATCCACATGTATTGCGTTTCTCATGACCAATTATTTGCCCCATCTTTATTGAATAATCCATTTTCCACTCTAGATTTGAAATGCCATGAATATACTTCATGGTATTTCTTTAAGTCCTATTTTGTTTCACTTATTTTTCTGTCCTGTGTAATAATTACACTGTTTAAATAACTAATTTTTAAAATTAAATTTAAATTATTAAATATATTTTAATATCAGATATGATTTCCAGGTTATTAGTCTACTTTTTCAGAATCTTTTCTCATGCTTTGTCTTTTAGACACATTGTAAAGTCAGATTGACAGTTTTCAAATACCACTCTCCCTCAGAAAATAGCATTGAAATTTAGACTGGAATTGCACTGCATTTACAAATTAATTTGGGGGATGATTTAGAAGGTTTTCAGTTTTGAGTGTTCCCATTCAAGGATGAATTATATCTATCAATTTACTTAAGTCTGTTAAGTTTTTAAGTGCATATTTCCAGGTTTTTTCTTATAAACCTTAGACAATTCATGATATATGTGTATCTATATATATTATGACTTTTTGGTATTGAAAAGGAAAATTTTAGTCATAACATTTCTAGCTATTCATTAATACTATTGGAAAAGTTTAATTTTTATATTTTACTTTATAATTATCCTTTTTGCCAATTTCTCTTATTGAGTCTACTAGTTTTCAGATTTTTACTGAAAGTTCTTGGGCATTTCACAGCTACAATCACAAAATTTGGAAATAATGAAAAATTTCACTTTCTGAGTTCATTAATAGTTCACTCTTTGTTACCGTAGAATAGTATTCCATTGCAAGGATATGGCACAATTTGTTTATCCATTCATCTGCTAATGGAAATTTGAGTTGTTGTCACGTTTTGACTACTACAAATAAAACTGCAGTGAACATAAGTATAAACCCATATTTGTATGGATGTATGTGTTCCATACTCTTGAAGAAATACCTAGGCACAGAATGGCTGAATTACATGGTAATTACATGTTCAATGTTTTAGAAACTGCCAAATGATTTTCCAAAGGGATTGTACCATTTTTACTATTCACCAGCAGTGTATGAGAATTCCAATTGCTCTATCTCCTCCCAACACTTGTATTCAGTCTTTTTAATTTTAGACATTCTAACGGGTTTGCAATGATGTCTCATTAAGGTTTTAATTTGCATTTCCCTAATGACCAGTGGTGTTTAGCATTTTTCATGTGCTTATATTGCCATTGGTATATCTCAATATGTGAGGTATAACTTCTGAGATTAGGTTCCCAAAGATTGTGACTCCCATTTTACTAGTACTCTCTCTGCCTGGCACTTTCTCTCTGGCTTGTCTTGCGTGCTGCTCTGATGAAGCAAGTTGGAGATATGGCAAGGAACTCTGGGTGACTTCTGGCCAACCACTGATGAGAAACTGAGGCCGTCAGCCCAAAAGCCCTTGAAAACCTGAATACTTCTGACAACCATGTGAGGGGGCTTGGAAGTGGATCCTTCCCCAGTTGAGCCTTCAGATGAGGCTGCATTCCTGGCTGACAAGTTGATTGTAGCCTTGTGAAAAATCCTGAAGTGAAAGACTCAGCTAACCCATGCCAAGATTTCTGACTCATAGAAATTGTGAGATGATAAATGTATTGTTTTAAGCTGCTAATTTGGGGAGTAGTTTTTTATGCAGCAGTAGATGACTAATAGAAAATCCTTTATCCGATGTGTGATGTGCAAATATTTTCTCCCAGTTCTTGAATTGTCTTTTCGCTTTCTTCTATTCTTTGGAAGAATAGAAGTTCTTAATTTTGATGAAGTTCAACTTATGAAGTTTGCATTTTTTATGGATCGTGCTTTTAGTGGTGTACCTAAGAAATCTTTGCCTAACATAGGGTGCAATGATTTTCTCCTATTTTTTTCCAGAAGTTTTAAAGTTTATGTTTTACACTTAATTCTATAATCCATTTTGAGTTACTTTTTGTTTATAGTATAGAATGAAGGCATAGATTGAAATTCTTTTCTTTTTCTTTTTTGCTACTAGATATCCAATTATTCTAGCACAATTTATTGAAAAAACTGTCCTTTCTCTATTAAATTGCTTTAATACTTTTGCCAAAAAGCAATTGACCATATTTGTATGGGTTATTTCTGAACTTTCTATTCAGTTTCATTGATCTATTTGTCTATCCTGAGTCCTATACCAAAATGTTTGATTATTGTTCTTTTTTTTTTTTTCAGAGGAAGATTCGCCCTAAGCTAACACTTGTGACAATCTTCCTCCTTTTTTCTTCCTTTCCACCCCCCTCCAAGCCCCAGTACATAGTTGTGTGTAGTTGTAAGTTCTGCTTCTCCTATGTGAGCTGCCACCACAGCATGTCTGCTGATAGGCAAGTGGTGTGGTTCTGCGCCCGGAAACCGAACCCAGGCTGCTGAAGCAGAGCACGCCTAACTTTAACTGCTAGGCCATCAGAGCTGGCTCCACTGTTCATTTTTCATATGTCTTGAAATCAGATGGTGTAAGTCCTCCAACTTTGTTGTTCTTTTTTAAAGTTGTTTTTGCTGTTCTATATACTTTGCATTCTATGTGAATTTTAGAATCAGCTCAACAATTTCCACAAAAAAAAAAAAAAGGCTTGCAGATATTTTGACTGGGTTTGCTAGAATCTATAGATCAA
This sequence comes from Diceros bicornis minor, assembly GCF_020826845.1. Classification (NCBI taxonomy): domain Eukaryota; kingdom Metazoa; phylum Chordata; class Mammalia; order Perissodactyla; family Rhinocerotidae; genus Diceros; species Diceros bicornis. The sequence goes on along the minus strand of NC_080755.1, from coordinate 9,191,363 downwards.
TTTGGGGAGAAGTGACATCTTATCAACAGTGAGTCTTCCAAACCATAAACAGGGTATATCTATCCATTTATTTAGGTCTTCTATTATTTCTCCAATGTTTGTGCTTTTCAGTGTATACTTCTTGCACATTTTTGCTAAGTTTATTCCAGAGTATTTTATATTCTCAAAGCTATTGCAAATGATATCAACTTTTAAATTTCGAATTCTGATTATTTGTTGCTAATATATAGAAATACAATTGAGTTTTAAATAATGATTTTGTATGCTGCAATCTTGCTTTAATTATTTATTAATTCTAGACTTTTTTTGACATTTACATCAGGTTTCTTCTTAGATGATCATGTCTTCTGCAAATAAAGACAGCTTTATATCTGCCTTTCTAATGTAGATTTCTTTTATTTATTTTTCTTGTCTATTATAGTGGCTAGAACTTCCAGTACAATATTAAATACAATTAATGAGAACAAGCATCCTTACCTTGTTTCCTGGCTCAGGGGAAAGCAATCTATCTTTCATCAATTAAGTATGATGTTTGCTGTAGGATTTTCATAGATTGCTTCATCATGTTGAGGTAGTTCCCTTCTATTCCTATTTGTCGAGAATTTTTATTAGGAATGGATCATAGATTTTGTCAAGTATTTTTGTCTCTCTATTGAGATGGTCACGTTACTTTTCTTTTTGAGTTTGTTAATATGAAGAATTACAGTGATTAATTTTCCAACAGTTAAACCTACTCTACATTTCTAGCATAAATGTCAGTTGGATGTATGTATTATCCTTTTTGTATTCTTGGATTTTATTTGCTGAAATCTTGTTTAGAGTTTTTGCATGTCTCTTCATGAAAAATATTGGTCTGAAGTTTTATTTCTTTATAAAGTTTTTATCTGGGTTTGGTTTCAGGCAACGCTGCCCTCATGGAATGGATTTGGAACTATTTGCTCCCTTCAACGTTCTAGAAGTGATTGTGCATAAATGTTTGTTTTATTTTTTCTTACATTTTTGGTAAACTTCACAGATGAAATCATCTTGGCCTGGTGTCTTTTTTGTGGGAAGCTTTTAAAATACAATTTCAATTTCTTTAACAGAAACAGATCAATTCTAGTTCTTGAGTGGGCTTTGGTGGTTTGTGTCTCTCGAGGAATTTGTATAATTGATCTGAGTAGTCAGATATGTTGGCATAAAACTGCTCCTTATATTCCCTTATGATCCTTCTAGTATGCATGTTAATTGTAATGATATTAGATCTCTCATTCCTGATAATGATAATTTGTGTCTTCTCTCTTTTTTCCTGATCTGTTTGACTAGAAATTTATCAATTTTATTGATCTTCTCAGAGAATCAGCTATTGGTTTCTTGCTTTTATCTATTGTTTTCTTATTTCTCAATTCACTGATTTTTATTTTAATCTGCACTATTTTCTTTCTTTAGCTTGTGTTTAATTTCTACTTCCTTTACTAGTTTGTTAAAGTAGAAGCTTAGGTCATTGATTTGAAACCTTTGTTTTTTTATCTAATATAGATATTTAATGCTATAAGTTTTCCCCTAAATACTATTGCAGTGGCATTCGACAGATTTTTAGATGTTGCGTTATCATTTTCATCTATTTCAATGCTTTTTAATTTCCTTTTTGATTTCTTCTTTGACCACGAGTTACTCAGAGATATGTTGTTTCCTAATATTTGTTGATTCTCCTGATATCTTTCTTTTATTTATTTTTAATTTAATTCTATTTTGACAGAGAACATAGTTTGTAAGAATTCTTTAAAATATATTTAGGTTTGTTTCAGAATATAGTCTATCTTGCTAAATGTTCCTTGTGCGTGTGAAAAGAATGTGAATTCTGATCTTGTTGTGTTGAGTATTTTAAAAACATCAACAGGTGATAATTTTTCTCTGGTAATAGTTTTTCTCTGAAATCTACTTTGTGTGATATTAATATAGCCACTCTAGGTTCCTTTTGTTTCATATTAGCATGGTATATCTTTTTCCATCTTTTTACTTTTAAAAATTTGTGACTTTATATTTAATATATGTTCTAGTAGGCAGAATGTGGTAGAGTCTTGTTTTTTTAGCTAATCTGAAAATCTCTACCTTTTAGTGGAGGTGTTTAGACTTTTTATATTTAATGTAATATTGATATGACTAGGTATATGTCCATCATGTTCCTATTTGTTTTCTATTTATCTTATCTGGGTTTTATTCCCATGTGCCTTTTTTCTTGCTCTCTTTTAGATTAATTGGGTATTTCTTTTATCTTTCTATTTTATCTCCTTTGTTGTATTATTAGCTATAACACTTTATTATTTTAGTGGTTGATTTAGGGTGTATAATATACACTTTTAACTTACCATGGTCTCTTTTTAAGTGATATTATACCACTTCACATATAGTATAAGAATCTTTTAATAATGTACTTCCATTTCATACCTACCAGCCTTTGTACTAATGTTGTCATATGTTTTACTTTTACGTAAGTTAAAACCCCACACTACATTATTATTTTTGTTTAAACAATCATCTTGTTTATTTCTACTTCCAGAGTTAATGTCCAATTGCAATGTTATAAAGTCTCTAATAACTACTTTGCTTTTGTCAGTTTTTCTTTATAATTTCAGTAATTTTTGATATAGGGCATATATGTATTAGATATGAGTTTTCTATTTTAAGGCTGTAGTTTTTTGTAGACTAAAGATTTATGGTAAGCGTATCTTCATTATGTACCATACCTTTCTTTAACAAGAAAATAAGCCTCTTTGTCAATGCTTTTATTCTTGAACTTTATATTGAACAATAAGGTTACATTTTTTAATTTTTATCTTTTCCATATGTTTTTGAGGGTGTGATCTGGAAATTCTGTTTCTGTCTATTAAAATAATAGTTACTTTAGTTTATATTACATACACACTTTTAGGAATTATAACATCTAAACTCTGTCAACTGAAGTCATTAGAGGTTATTTAAAATTTATTCTTTAGGGCTGGCCCTGTGGCTTAGTGGTTAGGTGCACATGCTCCACTACTGGTGGCCTGGGTTCAGATCCTGGGCGCCCACCAACGCACCGCTTGTCCGGCATGCTGAGGCCGTGTCCCGCATACAGCAACTAGAAGGATGTGCAACTATGACATACAATCATCTACTGGGGCTTTGGGGAGAAAAAGGGGGAAAAAAAAGAGGAGGATTGGCAATAGATGTTAGCTCAGGGCTGGTCTTCCTCAGCAAAAAGAGGAGGATTGGCATGGATGTTAGCTCAGGGCTGATCTTCCTCACACACACACACACACAAAAATAATAAAATAAAATTTATTCTTTACTTAAATAGACTTAGCATTTACTGCCAGCTATTCATAGCTTTATTTATTCATTCATGAATTCTTTATGTTTTTACCCAGTTTTATTGAGGTAGAATTTACATAAAGTTAAATTCACTCATTTTAAGTGTGAGAGATTTTAGCAGTTGTATACAGTCTTCTGACCACCATCAAACTCAGTGTTTCCTTGTGTTCCTGTGCAACCAGAACTTTTTCCCCAACCCCCAGCACAGGCAGCCACTGATCTATTTTCCACCTCTATAATTTTGCCTCTTCTATAATTTCATATAAATGGAATCATGCAGTTTGTAGTATTTTATGTTTTACCCCTTTTACTTAGCATAATATTTTGTGAGCATCGATATTCCATTCTTATTTTATTGCTAAATAGTATTCTATACTATGGATATACCATACTTTGTTAATCCACTCTCCAGTTGATCAACATTTGGATTATTTCCAGTTTTTGGCCATCATGAACAAAGCTTCTATAAATATTCATGTAGAGTCTGTGTGGACAGATTTTTTTTCATCTCTCTTGAGTAAATCCTAACAGCAGGATAGCTGGTTTGTATGGTAAGTGTGTGTTTAACTTTATACAACACTTTGATATTGCCAGTTTTTAAATTTTACTCATTCAAGTGACCTGGTATTAATGTCTCATTGTGGTTTTTAATTTGCATTTCCCTGATTACTAATGGTATCAAGCAACATTTTATGTTTTTATTGGCTATATATATATTGTCTTTTGTAAGATGTCTGTTGAAAGTTTTTACCTATATTTTAATGGGTGGGTTTCTTAGTTAGTATTAAGTTGAAGACTTTCCTTTAAACGCTGCACTCATGCCTTTTACCAGATATGTGTTATGCAAACATTTCTTCTCACTCTGTAGGTGGTCTTTTCATTTTTCTATCTGTATCTTTTGAAGAGCACAAGTTTCTAATTTTAATGAAGTCAATTTTATCATATTTTTCTTATATAGTTTATGGGTTTTGTGTCCTCTTTAAGAAATCCTTGACTAACTCCATGTCACGTTGATTTTCTCCTATACTTTCTTCTAGAAATTTTAGAATTTTAGCTTCTGCATTAACTCTTATGTTCCATTTTGTATCATTTTTATGTATGTTGTGAAGCAATGGATGAGGATAGTTTTTTTTCCCCAAACTGATATCTAATTGTTACAGCAGCAATTCTTTGAAATGACTTTTCTTTCTCATTGAATTATGTCAGAAACTTTGCCAAAAATTAATTGACTATATGTGTTTGCATCTGTTTTTGGATACTGTGTTCTGTTCCCTTGATGTATATGTTTATTCTTACACCAATACCACACTCTTTTGATTATTTTACTTTTATTACAAGTTTTGGAAATAGGTAACAGAAGTCCTCCAAACTTGTTCTCTTTCAATTTGTTTTGGCTGTTGTAGGTCATTTTCATAGGTTCTGAGAATTATACCACCAATAGTTTCCAATATTTATTTTTCCTTTGTCCTTTGGTTCAGAAGGGTGGGCAGTGTATTCTGCTAAAAGACTACATTTCTCACCCTTCTTTTTAGATAAATATGGTCATGTGACAAATTTCTGGCAAATCAGATGCAAGCATAAGTGTTGAATAGAAGTTCCAGGAAGCATCTTCCAAAGGTGGCGGGGAGAGGGCAAGTATGCTTTTGGTTTTTCCTTTACTTCTTTCTCCTCTTACTTGTTTGCAGTGTGGAAGTAATAACTAGAGCTTTACCAGATACGTTAAACATGAGTGACTTGGAAAATGTAAGCCAGCATTGAAGAGCAGAAAAATAGGATCTAGAAGTCCTTCATTATGTTTTGTTTCCTTTTTTAATCTTTTCTATATTTGTTTATGTAAGAAAAATATAAACTTTTATCTTGCTTAATTTACTGCTATTTCATGTTATTCTGTTGTATGTAACCAAACCCATTCTTAACTGACACAGGTTCTATGATATGTTTTTTCCTATCCACCCATTTTAGAAAGGAGGAGTTTTATCCTAGCCTTTTTCCACGTAGTGTATCAATTTTTCTTTGCTCTTCTTGTGTTATCACACCAGGTCCATTTTTGCCCGCTGCCCAGAAAGCCAATCACCGAGACGACAAGATTGCAGAGAGAGAGGGTTTAGTCACAAGGCAACCAAGTGAGGAAAATGGGAGAACAAGTCTCAAATCAGCCTCCCCCAAAATAGGGACTCAGAGGTACTTATGGGAAGGGGGCAAGGTGGTCTGAAATGATTGGAGGTGAGGAGAGATGAGGTAATTGATGATCTGCGCAAGCGCAAGCGTAGTCAGGCTTCATGCCTCTTCATAGGACACATGTTCACAGAATGGCAGCATTAGCATGCCCTGAGGGTGGAGTTCCAACCTCTTGTCATCAAAAGGGCCCAGTTGATGGGTTGGTGATCTCAGTCCGGCCTGAAGTGGACAAGGGGCTTAGTTCCTGAAAAAAATAGCTCAAACACCCATTACCGTAGTAACCCAGGCTCCAGGGAGATGTCATCTATAGGAACCTAATGGGAGTCGTCGGATAGCATATTGTCCAAACAGCACAGTTAACAATGAGTAAGTTTATCACGGAGATTTAAGTCCTCACCTTCCTTTCTGATAAGTTTCTAGGTAAGACCATCCCCCCTTCTTCCTGGTGCAGGAAAGAAGATACCTTTACAAATGGAGATTTTCTTTACAAATGTAAATGTCTCTCACAAAGGGTAACTAGAACTAAGAATGGGTTTAGCACGACCCACCCAGGAACCCGGAGATGTCTATAGTAATAGCATTTTCTGGGGGCAGGCCTCCCATCCCAAACTCCTTTGGTCAGTTAGTGGGGGTGGGGAAAATGTCATTCAGGCAGAGACATATTTTGAGTTCACAAATTCCAATCCCCCATAGTTACCAGCTGTTTAATCATCAATGGCTGTTGGCCGGTTTCACTTGGGTTCATTTCCTGATCGATGAGGGCTCATTCGAATTTCTCCATTAAAATGAGAGAAGTCCTAGATAACGATGGCTTATACTATCTTGAGTGTACTATTTGTTTACCTTCCCAGTACCCAATTCCTCCTCCACGCCTTTCAAATAGTACCAGATGTTCATCAGTATATCTATTTCTCCCCAGTCAGCTCATGTACTTAAGAGAAAACTGATTCCTAGCTCCAGGGTGTTTCTTTTGGCTTGTGTCCATTAATATATTCTATTGTCCTCATCAAAGATAATCATTACCCAGTGGGCCTGGATTCTTCCTGCAGCCACTCTATGACTATTAATGCTGCAAAACACTGGATCACTATGCAGCTGGATCAAGAAATCCTGTACCCCTCCCCACAAATGGGCTTTAAGGTATATGAGCCAATAAATCCCTATTATTATTTAATCCAGTGTAAATTGAGTTTTCTGCAATATAAAGATACCCGATTGATAAACGATCTGTTCTTTCATAAAGCTCTTTAAGGAAGTAGAGACAGAGCTGGGACTGTGGCACCTGGAGGTCAAGGAGCTTTGTCTCAGTGCTTTCTCTTGGTATTTATAAAATTCCATTGCCTCCTAGTCAGGCTTTCTATGTTGGGAATGAAGAGCAGCAGCATATGCCACCCTAAAATATGCCACTTTGGCATAAAGATTATTTTGACCTGAAGGCAATTGAGAAGGAGCAGATACAAGAAAATCTCCCTGCCCTCCCCCTATTTGCCTAAAGGCAGGACATAAATTTCAAAGATATCCTTCCTCCCCTCCCTACCAAGAAGGACGCAAGTAGGACTGGAGATAATTTTAGACCCTGTCAGCCTGGAGATGGCACTAGAAGAATCTATATAACAAACTTTACTGTTGGGGGAAGAGGGAGAATCCCCCTCTGCCCCTTCCCTTAAGGTTCTTACGGCTGGCCAAATAATTAACAAGACAGGTTAGCAGGAGAAAATAATACCAAGTTTAATAACATGCATACATGGGAGAAAGCAGGGACACTGCGTTTCTCAACACAATAGCAGAAATTCTCATCTTTAATACCATGTTCAGCTAAAGACAAAGGAGGATGTTGGGGGTGGGGGGGAGTCAGTTACAGGAGGTTACCACTAAAGCACTGTAAACAAGAGTAAGGTTATTATGCAGGTTCAATGCCTCACTTTCCACATTGATAAGTTTCTAGAAATGAGGTCATCCCCCCTCTTCCCAATACAGAGAAGGAGATACCTATACAAATGAGGATTTCCCTTATAAATGTAAATGTTTGTCTGGCAACTCCTCGCAGGGCCATCCAGAGAATGTGGCCAGAGAGACAGAACTTCCGATAAGATGGGCTTGTTGGTGCCTTTTCTATTGTAACATCTATTTTACATTATAGTACAGCCATCAGATAGAAGATCTGTTCCAGGAAGGAGTTACTATGTCAAATTCTTTAGGCAGGTAGTGGGGGAGGTCAAATGTCGGTCAGAGAAAACAATCAAGGTAAAGAGATATATTTCAGGGTGGCCAAATCTTGATCTCCCACATTACTAACTAGCCTTTATCTACCATTTGTTTTCCTTCCCACAGTTTGCCAACCCTGGAAGCCTAAAACTGTTTCCTTTGTCTTGTCATTTCTCCACAAAGTCACTGTTCTTTGTTAACATGCTATATAAACCAAAGTTCTAAGTCACCTCTTTGAGGTGCTCATTTTTCCCTGGGTATCTCCCATATGTACCTGAGGTATGCATGTTAATAAACTTCTGTTGTTTTTCTCTTGTTAATCTGTCTTTTATTACAGGAGCCTCAGCCAAGAACTCAGAAGAGTAGATGGGAAAAAGTGTTCCTCTCCTACAGGAGTATACCCCAAGGAATGGAGTAGCCCCCTCAAATTTGATTTGTTCTCCCCACTTTGACAGTGAATTAACTACTTTGATGTGAAGTTACTTTAAATAGACAGTCATTGAATCAGGAGATTTAGTTTGAGGCATTTACATGCATATCTTTCTGTCTTAACTTGCTCAAGTTGAAACTCAACTGCCAAAAATTGATTCCAAGGAGATTTTTTTAAGTGTCTCTCCCAAATTTCATCTCTTGCTTCTAGCACTTCCCTTCCAGATTAGGAGGATGTTATGCACACGTCAAAAATATGCACGATGGTATCAGAGAGCCAAGTAAGAAGGGGAAAAGCAAATAGAAGGATACCTACTTTTTGCTCCATCCTTTTATTATAGAATCAAAAAGCGTTCATCTGTTTTGTTTCTAGTTCTTAATCTTGTTGTTCATAGTGTTCAGTATTTCTTCAGCTTACTTCAGAGCACACTGCACTGTTCGCTCACAAACGGAAGTTGTGTAGAGGAATATGTTGGGAGGCATTTTATTAGTAAGTCTACATGTATACATAGAGGGAGATCAAATTAATTTTAGACTAATTGGGATTATATATATATATTCTATAAAGTAATGTTAGTGCCGCTTAAATAGCCATGATAGATATGTAGTCACAGGTCAGCATAAGTTGGCATAAGGGAAGCCATCTTGTCGAAGGGAATCATGTTGGAGCTATAAATAACCCTGATCCACAAGGCACCCCTTTGTTGAGTCTGCAGTGCTTTAGTTTACACGTAGCCTGGATAAGTCCACACCTGCTTGTGAGCAATATGCATGCTCTGCTACTTTCTCAGCTTTAGCTTGCACATAAACCTCCTTATTGTGATAAGACAGTAACTTTTGTTCTTTAAGTTTTCCCAGGAATGTAATGACCTTCAGAAAGTAGCCCCGATGCTGGTATCCATCGTCGGTGACAAGAAAAAGGAATGATCCGGTGCCTCAAGGACTACAACACCAGAGGGTCACATTCCAAACCCTCCACCCCCGACCCTTTCAGCTCATTTGCCCTATATAACTGTTTCAAAAGTTTGTAGTTTGAAGATCGTTCTTTATGGACACTAGTCCGCCATCTTCCCCCTTGCTAGCAAGCTGTAATAATAAAAAAAGACCCTTTCTCTCTTACCACCTTGCCTCTGGACTAATGGCTTGTCTTCGTGGCGAGGAGAGGACCCCTATTTGGCGGTGACAGTAATCGCATAGTTACAACCGTTAATTTATCACTAACCATCTTACTTGCGTTATCTCATTAAAACTCCTACCAATATGTACAAAGAGAGTGGTATTAACCCATTTTCTAGATAAGGAAATAAATACTCTGAGAGGTTAAGTGATTTTCTTAAGGTCAATCAGTTGTTAAATGATGAAGCTGGGATTTGAATCCAATTATGTCTGACTCCCAAATCTATTCATTTTCTGCTTTGCCAAGCTGCCTGTAATTCATAGTAATTATTATGTCAAAATCCATCTTGTTGTAATACATAGAAGCTGAGAAATTGCCTGAAAGGAACGGATTAGCTGTGTCATGTTCTTACACTTGGTGTGTACTACTTATTAGTATCACTAGATACTGTCTAGATGGGATTGAGTAGAACTAAAAGAGCCTGCTCAGAGGGTGAGCAACATTTCGGAACTGAATTTACTTTTACAGAATAGTCCAAGGTTGGTTGCTGAAGCAATTTGGGAAATTGGGTTCCCTAAAGAAGTTAAACAATAGGATGCTTTCTCATCTGCCTTAATAAGTGGTCATAATCTTGCTTTGACGATAATAGTTAAAGCAATTGACATCTCATATCCTCTTCTACCACCTGGACCAGAGTCACCTTTTAATTTTTTTAAAAAAAGACGAGTTTTATTGATGAAATCTTCAAGTCAGAGAGAACTTAATCCAAATCCAGGTTCTCCTAATTGTTTATGGAGATTTAGGCAAGTCCATTGTCATTTTAAGTCTATAAAATGGAGAAAATAGAATTAACCATGCATGATTATGTTTGAGTATTTCATAAAACAAAGGATCTTGGGTACCAGGCACTTAGTGGGCTAAGTTGTTGCTCCCACGCAATCTAATCTTAAAGGACTCTTTGATTGAGTTAATTAATTGCGGCTAATGACCTGCTTCAGAGCGTGGAGGATGAAATCGCCAGAAGAAGAAGAAAGTTGTAGGTAGTCTCCTGCTAAATCTATCTTTTTTGACCTCTCCTTGCTGGAAGTACTGAGTGGTGGTCCCATATCTAGCACATTGTAAAACAGGCAATCAATTTAATTCTTGCTGTGTCAGATGCATACATCAGATAGAAGCACATAAACCTAAATACAGATCCAGGGTTTACAGAAAAGACATTTTTATTGAAGTGGTTTATGGCCTTTTTGCATAGGAAATGTTAAAGGAAGGGGCAACCTAAGTTATTTTAATTATTTATGTTTTTATTATACCAGCGGAAGTCTCTGGTTCTCTCCAGCTTGGAGATGCTTCAACTAATGCTGGAGGAAAAAACTCAGGATAATGGAAGACTCAACTCTTGTGTTGTTAACTGAAAATATTATTCATGCTCTTCAAAGTGCTTCACGGAAGTCATTTAATGTGACGTCTCTTCATTTGGAAGTATGCTGACTTGATGATATCTGCTAATGCATAGTAAAGAAACAGTGAGCACAGTCTTCACTTCTCTTTGTCCTTATCTTTGCATTGATAGTTTCCTTAAAGTTCATCTTCTTATTTAATAAATAAGTATTTAGCACCAAATTCCACACAGTCTCTGACAATAAAAAGGTTTCCTCCACAGGACTCTAATAGACTTGAAAGATAAGGGCTGGAGCCCTACTGGCCCAGCGTCCAGTTAAACAGGTAACAAATCAGAACAGGTTTGCTTAGGTCCACGCCGAATGTTCACAGCTCAGTTGGCCGTGACAAGAATGCCTCATTCCTCTTAATGCTTCTGTGTTCCACTCTCTCCCCATCAGCTGCACTGGGAGGATCATGCTGGTGCTGCATGCTTTACAAGCAATTTGTGGGAATCAAATGAGTTAATGCGCTTGCAAGTTCTGTGAGAAGTGAAAGCATCTGAAAGAGTAAGTCATTAATTTTCCTATCTCAAATCCATCCTTCACACTTGTTGTCAGTTTCCCTGACTATGTGGTCCTCAGCACAAACATGACTATGAGGATGTGTTTTTGCATGTGAGGGGGTGAGAAAAAGGGAAGTTATGGAGAAAGGGACACAAGATTTAGGACTTGCAATACTGCACTTGGACAAATAGCAATACCTTGCCACAGAGCATTTGTTTTGCTTGCTGCCACTTATTTAGCTTCTCATTATGAAGCTGAACAGACTCTTTTTTTGCATTGTGTGGAAGAAACAGTCAGTGGCCCTATCATTGTGGAAGCCTTTGCTGTCATGGGACTACTCAAGCCAGCTCTCTGCAGTGGCTATAGCATCTTTACTTCATTCTTCCTGCTGGCTTTTTATTTTCCCTTCACTTCTAGCTTCTCAACTTTCCTATTTCTAGGCAGATCTCTTTGGGAAATGCATCTTTTGGAATCACTATGAAAACTTAATAAAAGGGGAAAGACAGCTCAGGGGAAGAAGTGACATTCTTATAATTACCATTCGCAGGTTCCTCCTTCCTTTTGGTTGTGGCATGGTCACACTGAGAGCGAGTGGCAGGTTTTGTGGACTGGAAAAATCTCAAGCTATTTATGTCAACTGATTGTCTTGTAAAAAAATTACAGCTTTATTGAAGTATACTTGACGTCCAATAAGCTATACTTATTTAAAGTGTACAACGTGATGACTTTTGAATTGTGTGCATCCAGGAAACCTACAATCAAATAATGAATATATCCACCCAATCCCCAATTTCCTCATGCCCCTTGGGAATCCTTCACCCCACCCCCTTCCCCAGGCAACTACAGATCTGCTTTCTGTCACTATAGATAAGTTTGCATTTTTTATAATTTTATCCAGAATGCATGCATGTTATATAACATGTACTTTTATTTTTTGGTCTGGCTTCTTTCACTCAGTATATGTTGGGATTTATCTATATTGTAGTATATATGAATTGTCTGTTCTTTTTATGGCTGTGTAGTATTCCATTGTAGGATGTACAACATTTTGTTTATCCACCTGTTTGTAGACCTTGTATTAATCTACTAGGGCTGCCATAACAAAATATCATGGGCTAGGTGGCTTAAACAAGAGAAATTTATTTTCTCACAGTTCTGGAGGCTATAAGTCCAAGATCAAGATATTGGCAGGTTTGGGTTCTCCTGAGGCCTCTCTCCTTGGCTTGCAGGTGGCTGCCTTCTTGCTGTGTCTTCACATGGCCTTCCTCTGTACACATGCATTCGTGGCATCTCTTTGTGTGTCCAAACATCATCTTCTTATAAGGATACCAGTCAGACTGGATTAGGGCCCACCCTCACAGCCTTACTTAACTTAATCATCTCTTTAAAGGCCCTATCTCCAAATACAGTCACTTCCGGAAGTATTGGGCATTAGGACTTAAGCATATGAAATTGGAGGGGGACACAATTCAGCCAAAAGCAGACATTTAGTTTGTTTCTAGTTTTTGGCTATTACAAATAAACCTGCTGTGAATGTTTGTGTACAACTGTTTGTGTAGACGTGTGCTTTCATTTCTCTTGAGTAAATACTTAGGAGCAAAGTTGCTGCATCATCTGGTAGCTTATGTTTAATTTTCAAGAAACTGCAAAGTTGTTTTCCAAAACAGTTGTTCCGTTTTACATTTCCATCCACACCGTATAAGCATTTCAGTTGCTCCTTATCCTGCTAATATTTGGGATTATCAGTCTTTCAAAATTTTAGACATTCCAATAAATGTGGAGCGGTACCTCATTGCCGTTTTACTATGCATGTTTACGACAACTAGTGATGTTGAACATCTTTGTATGTGTTATGTGCCTGCTTTATTGTCTTACTTAGTGAAGTGTCTCTTCAAATCTGTTACCAGTTTTCCTATTGAGTTGTTTCTTATCATTCAGCTATTAAGTGTTCTTTATATATTCTAGATACAAGTCCTTAGTCGAATATATGCTTTATATATATTTTCTCCCTGTCTGCGCTTGCCTATTTTCCTAACAGTATCTTTTGAAGAGAAAGGTTTTTAACTTTGATAAAATTTATCAGTTTTTTTTTTTATAATTCATGTCAGTGTAGTTTTCTTCGTCATTATTTTGCTTGGACTTCATTGAGCTTCTTGATTCTGGGAGTATTGTTTTCATTAAATTTGAAAATTTTCAGCCATTATATTTTCAAGTTTTTTTTAATGCTCCCTCTTTCGGGGACTACAATTACAAATATATTATTCCTCTTGAAATTGTTCCTCTTTTTTTCTCTCTCTCTTTCTTTCATTTTTGATACTTTGTTTTGCTGCATTTTCTAATTTTCTGCTCTTTTATTCTACAATGTCTGATCTCCTGATAATCCCATCAAACACATTTTTTATTTAAGACATTGTGTTTTTCATCTTCAGATGTTCGACTTGGATTTTTGAAATATCTTTTATGTCTTGCATTAACAGGCTCATGCTTTCCTATTCCTTCTTAAACATATAAAATATAGTCATAGTAACTGTTTAAATGTCCTTGTCTACTAATTTTATCATCTTTATCATTACTGAGTCTATTTCTATTGATTGATTATTTTCTTTATGGGTTGTTTTTTCCCACTTCTTTGCATAGCTAGTAATTTTTGAATGAATGCCCAACATTGTGATGTTGTGTTGTTGATTCCTGGAAGTTTTGGTGTTCCTATAAATATGTATGAGTTACTTTCTGGAACACAGTTAAATTCCTTGGGAACAGTTTCATTCTTTTATAGCTTGCTTTTAAGCTTTGTCAGGCAATCTCAGTACAGCCCTTAGCACAGGAATAATTTGGTCCCATTACTGAGGCAATATCCTTCAGTGAACTCATCCTTTTGCCCTGCGTATTCTGAGGTCTATTCCAGTCTGGCTGGTGGGAGCAAACAGTATTCCTGGCCATGTGTGAGCTCCAGGAATTATTCCATTTGCCTTCTGCAATGCTTCTTTCCCAGGCCTTGGGTAGTTTCCTCATATACATGTCGTTTCAGGCAGGAGGTTAATTCTGGTTCCATTTATTTCATCACTGTCATAAGTGGAAGTTTGTTTTGTTTCTTAAAAAAGAAAATAATTTTCCAATTTCTTAAAAAATTGGAATCTTCTTTTCTACTGCCTATGCCAACTGATTCTTATCATAGGTGTAGAAACACTCCCCTGTTCCCAGCACATATGGCAAATCTGGATGTGAAAGGCATTGGTGATATCAGGAAAGAGCATGGACTAAAGTTGGGAAGTAGAAAAGAAAACAAGTTCATTTTAGGATGGTTATAAAGACAATCCAGGATGCTAAAAAGTTTCAGAATGACTTTATGTCCCAATAAAGAGTGAAAGATTCATAACACTGTTCAGCTCTATCTCAACTACCCTAGTTCAAGCATTGACTTTTCTTACAGAAAGTCCATTGCAATATATAGTGTTATGTGAGTATATGTTGGATGAATTCATTACATCTACAATGACTTCCATGCTCAATGAAGTCCCAAGAATAGCAGTAATAGTGAGGCCCCAGAAAATGTAGTGATAGGAATTACCCCCATGTTTCAGTCATGTTTCCAGTAGCAATGAGATGACACATACCATTGTGTTATTTGTGGAGAGGTATTGAAGAAATTATTTAAAAAGTGTGGGCCTGATCCCTGGGACTAGTTGCCTGGGACTAGTAAGAGCACTTTGGGTTAGGGGTGATTACTGAGACCTGTAGAGAGAAGGAAGGTGTTTGCAAGTAACTGCCTGCCAGGAGCCATGACCTTTGGTCAAGGGTTAGAGTCATCCTCGATGACACCACTGATAAAGAGCCAGGGAAACAAACACCCAGCATCACTCTGACTTCTTCTGGAATTTCCTGCAAGTGCTTCCCATTGGCCAAACCAAACTGAGATCCAATTGGCCTAACCAATCATTTGAGCCATAGATGCAATCCATACATTTCAGCCATCCACAGAACACAGCAGGGTGTAAAGAGTGAATCTTGGAAGGCAAACAGGATATCTATCATACTCATTTTTAAAATTTATACATGTTCCTTGCAGAAATTTTAGAAAGTTAAAGATAGCCCAAAGACAAAAGACCAAAATTTCCAGAGATAACCATTCTGGTGTATGCCACTCCAGTCTTTCTTCTCGCCCTCTCTCTATCTGTGTACAAGTGGCATACACTGATAGATGACATATATGTATATCATCCATACAAATGCATATCACTCCTCCATGTACAAATCACTCTTAAATAAACATATCACCTACATACTAATTGTACCAAGTTCTATGCAATTTAACATATTTGCTATATTTTTATGTTATATTTTACCAAAATGGGATAACACTGTATACACTGTTTTATATATTGCTCATTCATTTGGCAATATATCAAGATTTCCCCAAAGAAAGATTTTTACCTTTGCTTTAACTCTGAGTCATATACCACTGGAAACCATGGGATCAGTGCTTGTGATTTTGCTCAAGGTGAAATAATGTGTCCTATTTTAAATATGTTAGAGATCCAAATAAAAAAGCAAATTAAGTGACAGAGTTACCTAAATACTACATTTTCCCTTCTTTCTTACTCCATCAAAATTAAATTTGTTGAGAACTTTATTCTGACTTGGAAATTTACAGAATACACACTATTTCTAGATGCAGCCATCAGCAAATATTTGAAAGAAAATCTACTAGTTTTATTCAAGCATTAGAGGATTTCCTCAGTTTGTAATAGAGCAATAGTTAAGAGTTACATCAGATATTTTTATTTAAAGCAAGTAGTAGACGTCTAACCAGGAAAGCAGTTGAAAAATCCTTATTTTAATCAGAAATATTTCAACACTCAAGAGCTCCATGAGGCTCTATGGCAAACAATAAAATGCAATAATTTTTTTGGTGGTTTTCATATTGTTGATGCTAAATTACTGTTTATTTCATCTTTCCCAACTTCCCAGTTGACCCACTAAGATCCCTTGAGAAAAGTGACAGCAACATAGAACAAAAAACATGCTCATTATTTGCCCAAAGAGAAATCTATACATGAGTACAGGAAAGATCTATCTATCTATAATCAAGAATAATATTGCATTATTTTTCTTTTTTGAGACATTTCTTTGAACCCAAATATTTATTTTACCCTGTTTAAAGTGTAAAATGCTTTCATCTTTCCTATTCTCACCTCTTAGCATTTTCTAAGACATAAAAAGAAACAGAGATGTTTAGTTGAATTGTCATGGTGATATTGTTCCTTCTCCCAAAATGAACTAAAGTGAACCCATAGAATCTTCAGGATTCGCCCAAATGTGATATGAATTTTCAGCAAGACTTCAGTTCTCCCACTGCTGTTGTATCATCGGTGTGACTGTGTTTTCCTTTGGTAACAGTATAGGCAGTCTTTTCCAGCAGCTGTGTCATTCATACCCCGTTTTCTGCTTTCACACCAGGGGGAATCGTGAGCCGAAGAAACTCCAATCTCTCTTCAGGAAAGTGGCCATCGCGACGCCTGAATTTCTATTTATTTCTTAACGCACAGAGCTATCAAGGTTTCTCATTCTGTGTAGGGCTGATAGCCAGAGATTTCCCTGAATTTGAAGATTTCCTTCATTTTTGGCTTTCACCTCCAAGTTCCTGGGGAAACACAAAATCATGGTTCTTAAAAAGTAGTTTTTCTATAAAAAATGGAGCCTTCCTGATCATTTTGGACCAAAGTGGATAAAACTGCTGATATTTCTGACAGAAAAACAAGTACAAAGAGTTCAAAAGTTTGTTCTGTCTGAGAAATATTTCACTATTTCCCTTTTCCTACAATGGGTGACTCAAGCGTTACCAATTTTTATGCTGTGCAGAATTTTGAAAACAACAATCAGGAGCCATTCTTCATTTTCTATTAATGTACCTGGTTCTAGAAAAACTGCTCTGTCGTATGGAGTCAATAAGTCTTTGTTATAAATCTTGTCAATGTGTGAACTAACGCAGTCAAGCATGGAAGATTAAAGACAGTTATTAAAATGATTGGTTGAAAGAATGAATGTGCTAGGAATTTGGCAGTTATTAGCGCTAAATTTTAAATGTGATGACTTTGAAAAAAAAATAAATGGGAATAAATGTGGGCATCAGGAATATAGAGTAAAAAGCCTGTAAAATGTGAATGCCTTTGGAAATATTTTCCTCCAATTGTGTACTCACTTTGAGGAAAGATTTGAACTGTGTAGAATTTTGATTACACAGGTCAGCAAAAGAGTGATGCCGTATTTATCCCCTCCCCACAAATGAAATGGGGCAAGACACACAAATGTCCTTTTATGTTATTTTTCTTTTCTGGTCTGATCAATTGTGGTAAATGTTCTACTCCTTATAGTGTTGGTCATAACTCATCATTGATCATGGGACCCCACCGAGTGTCATATGCGTCCTCATTTTGGGTTATCTGATGTGTGTTTAATATGGTTCAGTAGGCATGAGGAGAAAATGTCTTCCTTGGCTGGGTAAGTTCTTACTGAGTATGCCCATCGTGAGGCAGTCAGTCAACAAACAGCTCTAGGTCCTGGGATCCTGCTAGGAACAAGACATATAGTCTCTATTCTTAAAGAAGTAGCATTCAGTTGTGCATAAAAATAAATATTTTTCAGGTAATTTTAGACGCTTCACAAGCAAAGTCCATGACAACCTGTTTTAATCTTGTTCTTCCCAACCTTCTCTTCACCTAGGATGGCACCCAGTGAAGAGGAGGTGCTCAATCAATATTCTTTAATAAAGAATAGGATCTCATTTTTAAGGAGACTCATCTGTCTCTTCCCATCACGTCAATAGCTTTTTTGAAACCAGGTGAAATAAAGTATGATTTAAAAATATTGTCAAGCAACTCTTTATTGGTATATTCAAAATCAATTCAAATCTTAGCCTTCATCAAACTTCTCATCTCTTTTGGGATGCAGAGGCCCTGAAAACCTGCCCACAACCTGGTCCCTCATTCAGACTCAGAAGCACTCTTTCTGAGCCCCAACTTGGTGCCTGTGACCCTACTAAAAGGTCACTTCTTGGAACACGAAGACTGCTTGGAATCAGGATGCCACCTGCCCCTGCATCTCTGACGTTCCCCACTACCACTCACAGGGGGAATCATGCTCCTGGGATTGGATCTACCTGGTGAACCACGTAACATCTGTTATCAGACCTACTGGGTACTAGGTTGTCTGTAGTCTCGGCTTCCATATCCCCGCTGTTCTACAGCTGTACATCCAGACTGCAGTCCCTCCCAACTTACATCTTCTCGATTCAGTAAACAGGGCAACACTGGGCAACTAACAGCAGTTGATGACTGTGCTTGATGTCTTCCATCTGCCCCTCCAGAATGCTCCACCCTTCTGCCTCTGCTCTGTTCCCCTGGGAGGCTGACCTGTGTAGACAGCACTGAGAGCTCCTGTGCCCTGGAAGCCAAGGACATCAGGAGCCAAGGGTCTTCATTGTCCAGCTCCATCCTCTGGCCCATCGCTCATTTCCTGCAGTTGTCTTACTGTGGCTACCTCTGATTCACACTTTTCAGTTTCTCTCTCTCTCTCTTTCACAGGACTGCTCCCTCTCCTTGCTCTCCTTAGTGGTAAGGGTGCTTAGTGTTGTTAGCCCCTGGCTTTGGCCCTACTCCTTTTGGCTTCCTGGACCTTTGTAAATAGAGACTTCTTTAAGCCCTCTCCACATCACTAAATGGGAGTGTACCTCTGCTTCTTGCCATGGTCCGGGCTGGTACACTGAGAACACCTGCACATCCTTGCAGAGCCCTCAAGGTAAAACTAATCCGACCTTGGAAAGCTGGGATGCCAGGATGCTTAGAGCAGCTGGGGTGTCTTACAGTATCCCCCATAGCTAGTCTTCCTTTCCCTCTACTGGCATCTGTTCTACTGATCTTTGTCTGCCAGTCATTATTCTTGATACCCAAGACAGTACAGATACAGTTCTCAGTTTTCTCTGTCATCTACCAGTTTTAATCCATCAATAGCCAACAGAGTCCAGTGCTTGCTTGTGCAGGAAAGATGAACCCCCAACCCCACCCTTCTTTCCTTCCTTCCTTCCTTTTTCTTTCTTTCTTCCTCCCTCCCTCACTCTCCTTCCCTCCTTCCCCCCTTCCCTCTCTCCTTCTTTCCTTTCTTTCTTTTTCTTTCTTTCTTCTTCCCTCCCTCCCTCTCCCTCCCTCCTTTCCTCCCAACTTCCTTTCCTCCCTCCCTTCCTCCCTCCCTTCCTTTGCCGTAGCATTTTTGGCTTGCCTTCCCTCATAAATAAAAATGAATGAAGTATCCTACCTCATAGTTTTCTGGTTTCTTATTAGTCCTGCAGTGTCACTAGGAAGCCTTAATTAACCATAATGATAGTAATAATAATTTAAAAAATCTTAATTCCCTTGTTATGAGAAGAATTTCCTCTTACTGCCTCACCACAACATTTCTTTATTTCAATTAACTGCACAAAATGAAAGAAACAAGTTAATGGCTTAGAAATGAGCCTGGCCCAGAGTGGTGATAAATGTTAGAAGACTAATCCAGAATAGCAACCTTTCCACAAAGAACTGTACTGCCCTAAAAGAAATTTGTTTTTAATTTTTACTGCAATTCAAATGGTCTTAGAACAATTATATTTTAAAAGGATGTTTTTTTTGTTTCCTTGAATAATTGGAACATTTGGTTATGATTCAGAATATCAGTGCTGGAACTTACTTATACAAGATTGCAAATGTATTATATTTCCCGTCAGCTTCTCCCGATAGCTCTGACTTCCCTTATTCCGTTTGATAGATACTCTTCCTCACTTCCTAGAGTGATAAGCACTTGTAACTAGACAGCGACTCCCTTAACCCGGGACTATGTCTGTCTCCCATCTCTATTCTCGCCACCCAACCCCATGCCCGGCATGACAGGCACCCGCGTCTCTCGGGAGGCGCGCGCTCTTCTGGACCCACAGCGGACTAAAGGCGCAGCGCCCAACGCGCGGTCTCTCATGCTCACACACTGTTGGAGGGCTGGGGCTCTCCTGCTTATTCCTCTGAAGACAGGATATATCTAGAAATAGCTCCTAAGTCAATAAAGAATGTTTACCAAAACTGAAGGAGTTTTCTGAATGAGAAGAAAATATTTTTCTTTCATTCAAGAGCTTGACTGTTTGAACTAGCCTGGGGGGGTGGCTGCCCTGCAACCCCTCTGATACTGGATAGTCTACAAATTAACCAAGGGTTTAAGTACATCAAGAAAAAGTCCCACAGAATTACCAGCAGCTTTGAAACAAGATACAGTGAATTTTCTGACGGATGTAGAATGTATACATTTCTAAGTTATCCTGTGATCTTTTGGGGTAGCCCCTGAGTCTGCAGTGCTGCTTCATTCCTTCCAGGTGGGAAAAACAGACAAAGAGGTCTTCTGTGTGCTCAGTTACTGGTTTATGTATCTAAACCCTGCCCAGCCATTAGAAGGATTTTAGAGGGCTTTTCCTCGGCATTAACGGGCAGTCTGTCAGTGTCTTTACGTGAAGTCATCGTCCTCGTGTTGTTGTAAGGGTTTTGGCACTGAGTGAACCACAAGGACGTGTGACAGCCTCTTCCTTCCCATGTGTTTAGACAGCAGCGCGTCCCCGTCCCGACAGAGCCAGGGGAAAGCTGCCTCTGCGCGCTGCGTGCCCGTATTTTAGGAGGGGCCTGAGGAGAAGCCCACGGTCGCCGGCCTTGGCCATCTGCGGCAGCAAACAACAGCCTGCTTGGCTCTCTCTCCACGGCACCGCTGCGGCTCTCCCACTGCAGCTTTGTGTGTGACAGACATCCTGGGGGCACCTCACCAGTCTGAGGACGGCTAGGAACCAGGAAGCTTAGTCCTCTCCCACTCAGTTAGGTCGTCAGAGAGGATTGAAGCCAGCTAAGATGTGATTCGTGTTTCTTACGTGTTGAGGCTCTGTGTGAGGTGCATTCAAAATTGTTACTCGTCTCATCCTTACAGTCTTCTGGAGTGGCAGCTGTCTCACAAATGAGGAGACTGGACTTCCTAAAGCTAAAGCATTTGCCCCAAGCCACCCAGCCAGACAGCGGTGGAGTTGGGTTCAGACTCAGATGTGTGGCCTCCCAGTGGCCCCAGCTGCAAGGACCACATGGTCTCCACTCCCTGAGCTGTGCTGGTGTCTTCCCTTGTCCTGCAGACCCACTCTCCACCCTCCTACATTCTCTCTGCTTCTGGGGCATCCTGGATGTACTGCAGCCACGGGAAGCCCTGGCAGGAGATGGGAAGAAAGGAGGAGAATCAGACCTGGCACTTGTTTCCCGGCTCCGTCCCGGGCTGGCTATGCCTCTCCACCAAAGATCCTAGCTTCCTTTACAGCCCTCTCTGTTCCCAAGGCCTGGTAACCGCCTCCTCCACCTGAAGTAAGGCCTCTGTCATTAGTCCTGTGGTCCCTTAGGGCCTCTAGGGTTTCCCAGTTCTCTGCCCACACCCTTATAAATAATCCCTCACCAAATCCTTTCCAAACCTCTCTGCTGAGCCCTTTTCTTCCTGCTGGTACTCGGCACAAAAATGCCCTCACTAAGTTACAACTCACTTAAATGATGTTCTTGGTGCTTATGGAGTGTTGATACCAAAATTGTGCATTGGAAAAGGTCTCAGCAATCTTTTGGGAAGCTATAATTAAAGGTCTCAGGCATCGTGTTCATCAATATTCTTTTTCCAAAATATCAAGTTACCAAAATTACCATACCCTCTATATACGACAACAAGTGATGAAGTTCTGGGTCGGCTAATGTATAGGCAAAAAATGTATTCTGCAGATGCATTTATTGGCACATTTTTGGTCAAAGAACTAGAACCTTGCTAACCCAATGTGCTTCAGGCTGGCTTCAGGGCACAAGCAAACCCTATATCTCAGGCACCTGGGAAAATCTCCTTCTTCTATTATGCTTTTCTCCTACTTCTAGCTATTTCGCTTTTTATTGCAACCTACCTTCAAGTTCTTTTGTAAGAAGGTGAGAGAAACTTCCTGAAGAAATGGATTAATCCCATCCTGCCTGCCTCATTTTGCTGGAAAGATTCTTTTTTCACTGAAAACACTGTTTTTTTCCTCTACTTCAGCTGTTAGAGCAGATGTGATGATTTGAGTGAGAAGGCTTGATAATGGTCTGCTTGGTCCGAAACATAACTCCCACACTTTGAGTTCCCTGCTCAGCATTTGGAGGCTTTGCGATGATGTGGAACAGTAGACCGACGAAAGTGGGAATGAGTATCAGCTAAAACAACAGCACTTTGTTTTTTTTCCCTCACTGCACAGAGATGAATGGCTGAAACCAGAACTTGACCACGAACCAAACACTTTGGAGTCTAGGACTCTTATTCAGTGTTTGTGTGTTTTTGAGACGGTGATGCTTGACCGCTGCTCACTTCCTGCTCCTCTTCCCACCCCCCTCCCCCTAAGACCCCCCAAATTACCAGGCGGTCTCTCATGTCAGACAGGATTTTCAGTTAACATAGGACTTGTGATTTTTGGAATGCATTTCTTAAACTCATTCAAGAGGGTTCAAAAAACTCAGGTATGCAGGCAGTTCGGGAAATTAAATCTCCTTCCAGGGAATTACAGAAAAATCAATGCTTTATAACTTCTTAAATAAATGCTGTTTCATATCAAAGAGAAAATATCTCAAGTAAACATAATTTGGGTCACAGGATCCATTTAAAATAGCAATTATGATTTTTTACTTCTCAAAAATATATCATTTGATGGTTCCCACGTTACTAGGGTATGAAGAGGACAGACGTCCAACCTGTCTTTGTTCTGTAACACACGGAGCTTAATCTCCTACTGAATTATCCCACAATCATTCTGCGTCTCTATATGTAATATCTTTCCAATGCTAGAGTTGGAGGACAACTGATCGGGAAACCCTGGTCCTAATCCTGCATCTCAGCACAGAGAGCCGCGTGCACCACACAGTCATTTGGCTTTTCTTCCCCTGGATGAAAAGGCTTGACAGCATCAGTGGTTTTCAAAATTTTTTAGTGAAAAACTTTTCTTCAAAGAAACACTTATAGATGCCAAATACATTCAACTGATACATTTGGATTTTAGTTTAACAGAATTGTGACCTCCTGCGCCGCTCCCCACCGCTGTTCCTACCACATCACCTGACAGTCTTGAGTGCCGCTGGACCAGAGGCCGTGGCTTTCTGTGACTCCTGCATCCCAAATGGCTAGACACCTCTTGCTTTCTGTTGAAGTCACCTATCACACACATATAACCAGTTTAGTAGACAAACCATATTTAATAACATGTAACATGCAACATATGCTGTCTGAGGATGAGGAATTGCTGCATGATGTTGGGGGAATAAGAAGTGCCTATATTTAAGTAAAACTACAAAGTTATATGTTAAGAATAGTACTCACCCAGGACTGTCTGTGCTATCGCTGTGGCTTCATCACAGAATTTCATCAGAAATTGGAGGAGGGAACATTTATATGTCTTCTGATTTTAATCTTCACGGCAATCTCTTGTGTTAACAGCATCGTTTCCTATTTACGTGGGTAAATCGAGGCTTGGAGGATTAGGCAACTTGTCTGAAGTCAACCAACCAGTTAAGAGACAGTTAGGAACCCTCCTAGATTTTCTCACTCTGAACTCTGGGTTCTTGGAGTGTTTTCTATAGCGGTCATGAAAAGTGACCTTTGGGGGAAATTGAGTGAAGCTTCCAGGTTGATGAATGAGCTGTGTCTAGATTAACCACCACACTGGATTCTGTGGTCTTTCCTTTGGAGGGTGTTGTTGATCAGTTGCTTGCTGCTACTCACTTTTTAAATACATGGCTCATATTTTTCTATCAAATACAGTCACCCAACTGGTAAGGGTCAAACAGTCACCCAAGTTATTCTTCCTGTTACAACTTGAAAGAGAATAAAGAGCTCTCTGTGCTCAACAAAAACATCTTCAAGGAAAAGGTGGATTGGGGGAGGGTACCAGGATGCAGCAGTATTTACCTTCTGGCAGAAGAAACAATTTTCTTTATTTTTTCGTTGTCTGTCTTTCTTTTTTTTCTCTTTACCACTTTATATTATATTTGACATTATATGTACAGAGGGGGAGAAACTATACTGAATAACTTTGGGGATGTGAATGATATTTAAAAACCCTATAAATAAGAGTCATGAATTACAAACTATGTTGGTTGAATGAAACTTTTCTTAGAGACTGGAATGACTTAAAGCAAAAATGACTCTGAACAAAACTTGTATTTTTCTTCGATATGTTTACCCAATGACATTAGAGAATGCAGAATGAGCAAGTATTTTTACTAGACTTTCATATCAGAGACCAAAATGTACTTTTTTTGATGATGTTCTTATAAACAAGCAAGAGCAGCTAACAAAGGGTTTTTTAGGCATCCAGCCTTAACCAGCCTGGGGGCACAGCTGTTCAAAGGTGGACTATTAACCACCGCATCAGACTCACGTGAGCTGCTTGATGGAAATTTAGATTTCTGGGCCCGGCACAGACCTGCAGAATTAGACTTTGTTGCTGTTGGGTGTGGGAATGTGCATTCTAAATGAGCGCCTGGGTGGCTCTTGTGCACCCCGAGGGTCGAGACACAGTCACGGTGTGGACGTTAAGCAGAACTGGTTTCACATCGCCACTCCACTGCCTAGGATCTGCGTGATTTTTGACATCAATGTTGTTGGGTGGACGTGAGCAACTGTGAAAACAACTAACTGCTACAACATTGGGATCTAGGGCAGACTAGTCATGATTACTTAGGATAAGGTTTGTGACAGAGTCTCGATAGTGCTGGGCACATGGCAGCCTCAGGAATGTTAGCATGTACTCTCACAGTGTGTGCGGAGTGAGCTCAGATAAATGATACGAGGAGACTTCTCCAGCGTGCTGTTGGAGCCTGGTAGAGCGAGCACTGTGAAGTAGGGAAGGCAGACAGAGGTTGTGAGCGTGAGGAACGGCCTGACCCAAGGACCTCAATGGTGTACTCTGTGTCCACATGTATTTCTCACTTTGTCCTGCAGACGACGATTCATTCGTCAAGATCCATTATTGTAGGTATAAAATGAGCACTTCTTAGGAGGCTCAGACTTCTTGCAGCCCGTTAGCACCTCTCCAGAGCGGAGAGGAAGCACTGCGATGGACAGACAAAAACTCGGCTGCATGAGAGGAGGTGGGAGGGCAGGACGGGGGCCAAGCATGGGCTTTGCCTTCCCACGGTCTTGTCTGGACCTGCTTCATTTCATTCGTTAAATTGGATCCAATCAAAGCAAACTGGATAGAGAAACAACAGGCAAACTTAAACAAAATACAAAGCAAGGGGTGTACTATAAAGCTGAATTAGAGCCATGAAGAAGTTCTTTTTATATTGGTATGAAATGATATACATTAAAAAGAGGGAAATCAACACAAAACACAAGTAGGAGAGTTTAACACCTTTTTCTCAGTCCTGATGATCAAATACGTAGTAAGTGCATACACAGAACATTTGAGTGAAATAAGGTTTATCAAATAGATCTGACATACATTGATATGTGAGCCTTATAAACAGACACTGGATTTTCAATTCAAATGTTCATGGAACATTTATAAAAACTAGCAATATATAAGATTACAAAGAAACATAAAATTGTAAATAAGATTCAGAGTAAAGATTATATATTTCTGGCTATGCAATAATATTATAAATTAGTGCCAACTACAAAAACAAAATAATAAAACCCCAACCATTTTGAGTTGATAAAAACATCTGAAAAATCATTGTAAGATCATAGAGGAAGTCAAGTCCGAAATAGCAGAATATTTATAAAGTAATAATAAAGGGAAAACTCCAAATATAAATCCATGCCATTGCCAAACCTATATGCAGAGGAAAATAGAGTTTAGAATAAAACTTAGGTTGTTAAAAAGTAACAGAAAACAAACCCAAGAAAAGTAAAAGGGAAAAACTAATCCAGTTATGAAGATATTGTGTCAGAAAAAGGAAAAAATAACAGAACTGGTGCATATATCAAGGGCTATACCTTCAAGAGAAAAATAAACAATAATTTAGGTAAAACTCAGCAGATAAATAAATCCAAGGAAGGGTAGGGGGAAAAGTGTAAGAATGCTGAATTAGAAATGAAAATGAGGAAATAACCAGTTATAAAGAAACTTAAAATAATTATAAAAGAATATTTTACACAAATCTATCCTAAACAAGAGCAAATATAAGATAAAATGAAAGTATGACTACAAAACTGAAGAGAGAGAGAAGACCAAAAGATCTATTCAGTCTCAAAAACTTTATATGGAAATGCTTCCAAATTTAAAAGAAACAGACTAATTTTTATGTTATTTCAACTGTTCTAAAGCTTTCTGATTACCCTTACAACACCTATATAAAAGTTGTACCAAAACCAGATAAAGGTGGCACACAACATAAAAACTGTAGATTAGTATCATTTATAAATATTGATGACAAATAAAATATTAAGAAATGGAATCTGGCAGTACAATAAAAGAATACATAATAAGGATAGTAATGGACTATAACTCATTGAGGAAAAAAGAATCCATGTGTCCGTACGATGGAAGGAAAAAAAGGAAGGAAGGAAGAGAAGAAGGGAGGAAGGAAGGAGGGAGAGAGGGAGAGAGGAAGAGAGGGAGGGAGGGCAGGAAGGAGGAAAGGGAGGAAGAGAGGGAAGGAAGTAACTAGGGAGAAGGGAAAGCTCTTCCCTATAGTAAAATGACAATCAGTAAATACAAAAAGAAATGGCAGAATTTGAAATACCATGTTGCTACCAGCACAGTACTATTTGATTCAGGCAAAAATCATCAAGGGATTCTAAAACTTGTGGAATAAAATGTGGACGAGGAAAAAGATATTATACAGTCTTCAATATCTGTCCACCTGCACAGATTACCTATTAATTACAAAGGAGAAAATGGTAATTTAACCTGGCAGACGTCATCTTATCAAAGTTCACACAACCAAAACAGGATAGACTGACACCAGATGTCTCTCGTGATGCACTGAGAAGGACACAACATCAGTTCTATGGCATTCCTGCTGAAAATGCTAACCCCAATTGTTAGGACACAAGGAAAATGTAATTTGAGGGACATTCTATAAAGCTATTGGCCTGTGTTGTTCAAAATTTCAGTGTCATGAAAAATAAATTCTGAGGAACGTTTCCATATTAAAATATACTAAAGAGACAGGACAACTAAATTTAATGCGCATGCTTGGATTGGATACTGGATCAGAAAAACAAAAGCTATAAAGAACACTATGGGCACAATGGGCAAAATTTTAATATAAACTGTAGGTTAGATAATATTATATCAATGTTAAGAATTTTGTAATTGTACCTATCATTGTATAATAAAATGTTCTAGTTTTTACTACATATATTCTGAAGTATTTAGATGAATAGGTTAATTATATCTGCAATTTCCTCTCAAATAATTCACTAAATATAAATATATGAGGGGAGAACAAGTATAGCAATATAGCAAGAGATTAACAGTTGATAAATCTATAAAAAACATAGAAAAATTTATTGTGCTATTCTTACAACTTTAATAAAATCTTGTGGGGTATTTTTATAAATAATTTTTTTTAAATAAAAATTAAGTAATTCTGAGAAGTATAAGATGGTGCAATATTAGAAATGACTGAAATAATGCACAATAATAATAGTTTTAAAGACGAGACACTATATGTTCATCTCTGTAGTTTCCAATGTAACACTGTGGAAATTCCACAACTATTATTATCCACACCTACGACCATGTCTATATACTTCACCATAAGCCAACTTCATGCTCCGTAACGGGACGGTAGAGGCACTACTACTAAAGTCAGGAGAAAAACGCTGCTTTATTCTCATTGCTATTTTTTAATATTGTCCTGGAAGTATTAGACTCTATAATTAGAGCACCAAATATAAGTTATAGACATCGTATAGAAATAATATAACTGTATTTGAAAAAACCCAAGAGGGTGAACTAAATAATTTTAGACAGGATATTTAGTAAGATTGTTAGTTATAATTAATATATTAAAACTAACAGGTACTTTTTATTTGAGCAGAAATAATGAATTATAAATAGAAAGAAATAAACCATTGACAACAGAAATCTCCTCAAAATTGTAGACTACCCTTAATAAAATTAGCAAGTATTTTTTGTACCTATAGAAGAAAATGACAAAATCTTGCCAAAGAACATGAAGGAAAAATTGAATAAACTACTTCTTGGATAAGGAAGTAATTTTGTCAAAAAGTTTTCTTTCCTAAAGTTAATATATTCCAGAGCAATATCAAAAAGATTCTGTCAAAAATTTCTAATAATTATTATAAGTTTATATTGAAAAAATGAAAAAAACTTAGAAAATTCTGAAAAGAAAAGAAAAATGGGAAAGCACATGCCATAAGAGCATCACGTGTATTTTAAAAGTGCGATAATTAAAACTCTGTATTATCAGTAAGATATTACGTAGTCATTCCATTTGATGGGATAAAGAATCTAGAAATAAAACTAAGGTATATGTGAGCTTTATTATATGATGAACGTGACATTTTAAATCAATAAGGGGAAATAAAAGATTTGATATATGGCATTGGGAAACCTGACTACGTGTTTGTGAAAACACTAAAGTATATCCCTACGTCACTCTAATGTAAAACTGAATCCCTTTTTATATTTAAAAATTGAAAAATAAAATTTTCTTAGGAAATATAGCTAATTAATTTTTATGATCACGTATACATGTATGTGTGTGTCAGTTGCAAAGGGATGACTGTGGTGATGAAAGCCTTTCTAAGAATGTCAGAAAAATCAGATGCCATAAAAAAATAAATTTATTTCCCAAAGAGTAAAACTTCTCCATGTCAAAAGAAACTTTATAGAAACTGAAAGAAAAACCAAAAGGGAGAAAAATAGTTTAACAAAACCATTGACATGTAAGTATTATTGTAAGAACAAGAGGTTTCTTTAAAATAATAAGGAAAAATACATAAAGGATGTACATAGACAATTCATAAATGAATTACAAATGGCCAATAAGCATATGAAAAGATTGTCAACCTGATTGACACACATTAAAATAGATATTATTTTTCTCCTATGTAATTTGCTTTCAAGATAAAAGAAAAATACTGAACATTTTTATCTTTTTACTGAGTGTTTTATCTTTGACCTCAAATCTCACTTTAAGAAATTTGCCCTAATATTGTCGTCGCTGCCTTGTTTACACCATGTGAAAAAAGATCACATTATATTTCCATTTGTATGGATTGGGTTAAGTAAATTATTGCATGATCATTTAATGGACTATGACCCAATTATGAAAATGATAATGTAGATAGTAATTTTTGACATGGAAACATGATTATGGCATGTTGTTCAGTTGTGTATAGAAAGAGAGAGAGAAACATGACGGGAAGATCATTCCTGAAAATGATCAGAATGGTTACCTCTGTGCTGTGAAAAAATGGGGTGGCTTTACCCCCCTATTTTTACTTTTTTGTATTGCTCAAAGTTTTGGGGTTTTGTTTTATGTTTTTTTTTGACAAGAATCATTTGATCTAATAGCTAAAAGATGGAAGCAACCCAAGTGCCCATCAATGAACGAATGGATAAACAAATGATATATATACATACAATGGAATACCATTCAGCCTTAAAAAAATAGTGAATTCTGACATGTGCTGCAACATGGATGAAGCTGGAAGACATTAAGTGAAATAAGCCAGTCACAAAAGACAACTACTATATGAATCCACTTATTTGAGGGACCTAGAGTAGTCAAACTCAAGAGAGAGAGAAAATAGAACAGTGGTTGCCAGGGGTTGATGGGAGGGAGAAACGGGAAGTTAATGTTTAATGGGTACAGAGTTTCAGTTTTGCAAGAGGAAAAGAGCACTGGAGATGGATGGTGGTGATGGTTGCGCAACAATGTGAATGTACGTGATACCACTGAACTGCACACCTAGTAATGGTTAAGATGGTAAATTTTGCATTATGTGTATTTTACCTCAATAAAAACAAACAAAAAAGAATCAGTTGATCCAAAAGAAAGTTTTTCCAAAAATCTATTAAATTTAGTAGGAAGATTTACCAGTTTGTGAAGTGAATCTGAGAGATTGTAGGCTAGATGTGGGAAATACCATATTTGGTGGGAAACATTTTACAAAAAAATAAACATCCAGGAAGCAGTTGGAGAGGCAGACGTTGATGTTCCTCTGATTATATCCAAAGACCTCCAAAGGGTGTCAGTAGCCAGTGATATTAAGAGGGAATATTTTATAGAATTGAACAGCTTTCAGGAGCATAAACCATCTTTTTTAAAAAAAAAAGTGATGTTGAAATATCCCATGAAAGGGAGAATAGGAGTGAGGTGGGTGAAGGAAGTAGAAGTCATTTATGAACTGCAGTAGAGAAACTGTGGACATCTTTTTGTTGGGCAAAGTGGTAGAAGTTGTTTCGTAGGAAGAGCAGTAGGAATGGCATCTAACACTTTATTGACTGGAATAAACTGCTGTTTTTCTCTGACGTAAAATAGACAAAGAGTGCTTGACGAAATAGGAATGGGCAATGTTGGTATGAATTCAGCCTTTTAGTTTGTTTTTTAAAAGTGAAAATCAAGATATGGGTGTATAGTATTTCATAGCAACTTTTATTCATTCTCATTGCCTCCATGATCAAGGCCTATTTGCTCACCATCAGTTTTATTTTTGTTCTAATTCAACCAAAACAAATATGAATAGCAGGGCTTTCCATGCCTCCTGGGAATACTGTGTGGGCGAATCTCAGTGAATGCTGACTGCTTTAAAAATAGAACGTGCCATCAAAAGGAGCATGGCTTCCACTCCCAACCTCCGTCACCAAGAAACAAAACAAGGAGTAGACTATCTTAAGAGAGTAATGACTGAGAGAACAGACACATCATGTATAAAACTTTCCTGAGCCTGAAAATGACAGATATGAAGGAGAGAAAAACAAATATCAGGTATCATAAATTGCCAAACCCTCCAGGTCACTTCAAAGATGACTCAGAGCCACGTGGAGTAGCAGCGTATCACATATCTTCAGAGGAAAGTTGACTGACCAGAGAGAAGGGAGAGCACTCGATCCCGCAGAGAATTGAATCATATAAAAATTTGCCTTTGTTTTTCATCCCACAGAATTCCCTCTTCACCCAAGAGGTTTATAGCTATTTTCACATGGCCATCTGCTAGAAGTACCATTTTCTGAGGTCACTCCATTTGATCCTGGTAACAACAGCATATAAAATGAAATAAATTTTAAGGCAAGAATTGGTAAGGGTAAATCGGGATAACTATATACTAAAAGATGAATAATTTACTGAGCAGATAAAATAACTGTGGATCTTACAACATAGTGTAAAAGACATGGTGCATAAACTACAAAATTGCAAGTAAAAAATTATGAAATTACAAGGAGAAAATTTGTACTTGTATCTATAATAGGTAGAGGAGTAACAAAAAGTTAATATAAGGACATAGAAGATTTGAACACAATACTGTTGATTTAGTAGACATGTAATAAGCCTGCAACTAACAATTGGAGAATATAAAACCCTACTAATGCCACTGAATTGTACACTTAAAAATGGTAAAATGGCAAGTTTCATGCTATATATATTTTACCACAATAATAAAAATACCTGTGGAACATAACACCACAAGCTAGACTAGACTCAACAAACACCAATCAAAGAACTGATATCAGCTTTTGATTAGGTTGTTTGACCACATGCAATACAATATGAAGTTAACAATAAATAAACAAATGAAAAGCAATAGGATATATTGGCGTATATGAGGATTCATTTGGTTTAAAACTAATTCGGCCTGATCTTGTTTTTCCAAAAAGGCCTGCCGTGGCCTGTTGAGCATGCATTGTGCATTTGCTTTAAATATTTACTGTGTCCCAAAGACAAGAATGATGCTCTTAAAGATAGAGATGTAGCTTCTTCCCCAATATCAGCATTTCTTTAAGGCTAAGCATCTCTCCCTAAACTACGGATTAATTACTGACCTGCTCTGCTCACCTGTGACCACTCAACTTGTGACCACCAACCTGCTGTGTTCATCGATCTGCTGTGCCAGCAAAGCAATCTTGTGACAATTGTAAAAGGGACATCCCTATCATATGTGATGTGTGCTCTTTGTTCCAAGACAGCATATAACCACTCTGTACACCCCACTTCTTTGGTGCCCTTCCTTCCTTGGGGAAGGAAGGCCCCAGGCTAGTCCTCAGATCTGGCTCATAATAAACTCACCCCAATTTTGATTTATAGATTGATTATGGATTATTTGCATTGACACAATAAAATGGATAGCCAAAGAAATCCATTCCTCCCCTCAAAATGTTTGGAAACTAAGAGCACACTGAAAAATAATTCAAGGTACTGAGAAAGAAAGAAGGAAGAGAGGGAGAAAGAAAAAAAGAAAGAAGTGGGGGAGAGAAAGCAAAGCAAAGAAAAGAAAAAGAAAGAAAAGAAACCACAACAGATATTAGAAAATATTTAGAAGAGAATGTAAATGCCAAGGCAATATTTGTGAAATACAGTTACATCATCCAATAGAGGAAAATTTATAGCCTTAAAATGTATGCATGGGGAAATAAATCTTCCCTGGATTTCTCTCATTCCTGCAGAGTTCTGGTCTCTTGAATCATTGAAATTGATATACTATGAAGCTAGAGAATGTTTTACTTCACGCTTCAAATATTTTACTTTTCACATGCCTTAAGTATTATAACTGTAGTCATCTCCTTGAAGGCAAAGCTAATTTACTCCTGGCCAAAGGATAATAAACCTTCTTCTATCTCTCTAACATGGATAAAAGGTTGCATTCCTGGATAGGGACCTGGGAAACTAGAAAGGGTGATTGAATAACCCTGAGAGTAATTTTCCTAAGTGTTTGCATTTCAAAGGGATAAAATGCTTATTGGATGCTCATCTTATCTTTCCCCTGGAGACATTTATTAATATTTCAAAGGGTAAGGACCAGGATCCTTATATAATATGTACTACATGTGTAATATATATAATTTATATATAATATATAATTGTAGGTAATTAATTAAAAATTACTGAGGTAAGAATCAAACTCAAGAAGATAGAACAAAAGACTAATTCCAAAAATAGTAAGAGGACATAAATAATACTAATAAAAGCAGTAATTAATGAAATGAAGATATAGATGCAAACTTTTAACAAGGCTGAGCCAAAGTAAAAGACAAAATACATAATTAATCATAGGAACAAAAAAGAAGACATGACAATATGCAGTTGGAATTTTAAAAGAACAGCATAGAAAGCCTCTTATTTTCAGTTGTATCGGAAATTAGCCTGACTGAAATAGCAAAAATGCTAGATAAATAAATAGAAATAGGTTGTATAATCTTAATTCCCACCAGGCATGTATGAGAATTCCACTTTTTCACATCCTTGCTGACACTTGGTATTGTCAACCTTTTATTTTAGTCCTTCTGATGAGGATGTAGTGTTTCTTCATGTTTTTAATTTTCATCTCCTTGAAGATTAATGATATTGAAGTTCTTTTCTTATGCTTCTGGACTATTCATATCTTTGTGGTGTGTTTGTCC
The DNA here is from genome assembly GCF_020826845.1 of Diceros bicornis minor. NCBI lineage: Eukaryota > Metazoa > Chordata > Mammalia > Perissodactyla > Rhinocerotidae > Diceros > Diceros bicornis. Next base: position 9,157,525 of record NC_080755.1, on the reverse strand, counting down.
AAGACTTTTACCCATTTGTATGATTGAGCTATTCATCTTCTGAAAAAATGACTTGTGGGCTTTTTAAATACATTCTGGATACAAGTTCTTTGTCAGATAACTTCACAATATATACAATGAATATTTTCTCCCAGACTATGTCTTGTTTGTTAATTTTCATAATATCCTTTAAGGAGCAAAAAAGTCTAACTTTATTTTTAACCTAGTTATGTCTTTTAAAGTGGAATTTTGTAGATAACATATAATTGGGTTTTGCTTTTTTATCCACTCTGATAAAATCTACTTTTAACTTGAGATGTTTAAAATATTTGCCTTTAATTGCCATCTTGCTAGTTATTTTCCATTTGTCACATCTAATCTTTTCCCCTTTTCCCTTTTTTTCTGCTTTGTTTTGGATTGAGTATTTTTTATGATTCCATATTATCCCCAATATTGACATATTAGCTACGCCTCTTTTTATATATATTTTAACACAATCTATCTTCAAATAATTTAGTAATATAATGCCATTTCATGTATAGTGTAAAAACCATACAACAGAAAATTTAATTTCTCCCATTTGTTATGCTATTGCCGTCATATATTTTAGATTTACATGTTATAAATACAAAACGCACTGTATTATATTTGTTTTAGACAATTATCTTGGTTGTAATTATTGTTTCAATTAAAACTAATTTACATGTAGTAAAACTGACCTTTTTGGTCTATAGTTCTATGAGTTTTGACAAATGCACTGAGTTGTGTACCACCTCCACAATCAACACACAGAATATTTATATCTCGCTGTCTCCCAAATTCACTTGTGCTATCCCTTTTTAGCCAAACTTTCCCTACCTCTCTGATCCCTGTTAAGCAATGATTTATTCTCCAGTCCCGTACTTCTGCCTTTTCATGATTATCTGTGGATGGAACCATACAGTATTTAGTCTGGCTTCTTTTACTTAGCATAATGCATTTTAGATCCATCCATGTTGTCGCATATTTCCATAGTTTGTTTCTTTTTATTGCTTGAAAGTATTCCATAGTATGGATATATTGCTGTTTATTTTATCCATTCCCCAATTAAGGGAAACATGGATTGTTGTCAGATTTTTGCAATTATGAACAAAGCTGCTCTAAACATTCGCATACAGATTTCTCTGAACATAAAGTTTCATTTCTCCAGGGCAAAAATCTAGGAATGGAATTGGTGTGTCATATGTAACTGCATGTTTAACTTTGTAAGAAACTGCCAAACTGTTTTCTGTACCTTTTTGAATTTCCAGTAATGTATGAAAGTTCTAATTACTCTGCATCTTCACCAGCACTTGATATTATCACTTTTCTTTCAAATAGCCATTCTAAAACCTTTATAGTAGTATTTCATTGTAGTAGTAGTATTTATAGTAGTATTTCATTCTTATTGTGGTTTTAATTTGCATTTCCTAATATCTAATGGTGTTGAGAATTTTTTAATGTACTTATTTTTCATCCATATATTTACTTTGATGAAGTGCCTACTAAAATATTTGCCAATTTTTTAATTGGGTAAATAATTTTCTTATTGAGTTTTGAGATTTATTAATATACTTATATATTTTGGATCCAATGCCTTGGTCAGAGATGAGATTTACAAACATTTTTTTCTCATCTATGTTTTATCTTTTCCTTCTCTTAACAGTGTCATTAATTTTGATGAACTACAATTATCAATTTTATCTTTTCTGGTTGATTTTTTAGTTATCACATCTAAGAAATTTTTGCCTAAATTAAGGCCACAAAGATTTTTTCATATTTTCTTCTAAATTTTAAGAATTTGATAATTTACATTTAGGTATATAATCCATTTGAGCTAATTTTTGTATAAGAAGTGAGATATATGAAGAGGTTTTTTTTTGGCATACAGATGTGCAATTATTTTAACACCGTTTGTTGAAAATACTCTTTCACCGTTGACTTGCCTTTGCCTCTTTACCTAAAATCCATTGTCTACAACGTGTGTGTCTATATCTAGAATCTCCATTCCACTGCCTTGTTTGCTATAGCTTTATAGTAAGTGTTGATGGAAAGTAGCATGTGTACTTTAGCTTTATTTTTTTATTTTCAAAAACCTTTTTGCCATAGTAGTTCTTTTTATTTTTCATGTAAATTTCAGAATAAACTTGATATATATAAGAAATCCTGCTGAGATATTGATTGGGATTGCTGCAAATTTGTAGTTCAATTTGGGGAAATTTGAAAACTTGATCATATCAAGTCTTTCCATCCATGAACACAGTCTATCTCTTCATTTATTTTGGTGTTCTTTCTGTCATTTTATCAGTGTTCAGCAGTTTTCAGTACAGAGATACTACATATATGCTATTCTATTTATACCTGTGTTTCATTTTTTTGTTTTTTAAATGTTACTTAATTTTTAAATTTCAATTTCCAATTATTTATTGCAAGTATAAGAGATTACAATTGATTATTGTATGTTGTTCTTATATCCTGCCACCTTACTAAATTAATTTATCAGTTCTAGGAGTTTTTCAAGAAACAATCTATGGGATGTTCTTTGTAGATGTAGGAGATCAGAATTGGCCACTCCAAAATGTGTCTCTTTGCCTTGATTATTTTCAAGAACAAAAGACTCTGAAAGAAACTTTGGCCTTCCCCCTAACTGCCTAAAAGAATTTAAGACAGAAGGCCTGTTCCAAGAAGGAGCTAATGCCAGGAGATAACTATAGTATAATGTAAAATAGTTGTGATAAGAAAGGCACCAACAAGCCCATCTTATCAAAATTCTGTCTCTCAGGCCACATTCTCAAACATTTGCTTTTCCATCTCCATGTGAATTGCCTTCCTCCTCTCTGAAATCCCAAACCTCCACCCCAACATGCTCCTTTGTCTTTAGCTGAAGATGCTATTTAACCTGGTGGCTCAGTCATTTTGGCAAGTTACTCAGTTTTTCCTGGGTCTCTCCCATGTATATCCTTTATGTATATTATAAAGCTGTGTTAGATTTTCTCCTGTTATTCTGTCTCATGTCAGTTTAATTCTTAGCCCAGCCAGAAGGACCCAGAGTGGATAGGGATAGTCTTCCTCCCCTACATAGACAATAATATCATTGGCAGATAGAAACACTTTTGTTTTTTCCTCTCAAATAGTTTGTCTTTTCTTTCTTTTTCTTGTCTTATTTCTCTTACTAGGACTTCCAATGTGATGCTGAATAGAAGTGGTGAGAAAGCACATCCTCCAGTTCCTGAGGAGAGAGGGAAAGCATTCAGTCTTTCACCATTAAGTATGAAGGTTTTTATTTGATGCCAGTTACCAGGTTAAGAAAGTTTCCTTCTATTCCCAAAACTTTGCTAGATCTTTAAAAATAAATGGATATGACATTTTTCAAATGATTTTTCTGCTTTTATTGAGATTATGTAGATTTTCTTCTTTAGTCTATGTATTAGTTTTCTAGGGTGGCTGTACAAAGCACTGCAAACAACAGAAACCCAACAATCATTAAAACAACAGAAATGTATTGTCTCATACTTCTGGAGGCTAGAATCCAAAATCAAGGTGTTGTCAGGGCCATGCTCCTCTGAAACCTGTAAGGGAGAATTCTTCTTTGTCTCCTTTAGCTTCTGGTGTTTGCCAGCAATTCTCGGCATTCTTTGGCTTGTAGATGCATCAGTCCAATCTCTGCCTTTGTTGTCACCTGGCCACCTTCTCCCTGTGTGTCACAGTCTCTTCATATGACATTCCTCCCTATGTTTCTCTCTCTTCGTCTTATGAGGACACCAGTCATATTGGATTTGGGTTCACCTTAATGACCTCAACTTCATTACATCTGCAAAGACCACATTTCCAAATAAGGTCACGTTCACAGGTACTGGGGTTAAGTGTACAGCATATCCTTTTGGGGGGCACAATTCAACACATATTAAAGCATTATATTGGTAAATATGGTAAATTACATTGATTGATTTTCAAATATTTAACCAGCCTAGTATTCCTGGTATGAACTTCCTTGGTCATATGCATTATTTTTTTATATATCACAAGATTTGGTTTGCTAGTGTTTTGTGGAAGTTTTTTTGTGCATATGTTCATTAGGGATATTGGTCTGTAGTTTTCATTTCTTGAACTATCTTTGTCTCGTTTTGGCTTTAGAGTAATGCTGGCATTACAAAATAAATTGGGAAGTGTTCCCTCTTCTATTTTCTGGAAGAGATTGTGTAGAATGGTATTATTTATTCCTAAATATTTAATAGAGTTATCCAGTAAACCATCTGATCCTGGAATTTCCTTTGTTGGAAAACTTTTTAATACGAATTTGATTTCTTTACTAGATACAGGACTATTCAGGTTATCTATTTCTTCTTGAGCAAGTTTAGCATTTTTCGTCTTTCAAGGATCAGTCCATAGCATCTAGGCTGTCGAGGGTGTAAGTATAGAGATATCGGTGGTAGTCTTTTATTATACTCTTAAAGTCTGCAGGGTCTGCAATGATGTCCCTCTTTTTTTTCTGGTGCTGGTAATTTGTGACTTCACTCTTTTTTTCTTGGTCAGTATGCCTAGAGTTTTATTATTTTTAAAAAATAGTCTGCTCTGGGGCCGGCCTGGTGGCACACTGGTTAATTGTGTGCACTCCACTTCAGCAGACTGGGGTTTGCATGTTCAGATCCTGGGCACACACCAACGCACCACTTGTTAAACCATGCTGTGCTGGCGTCCCATATAAAGTAGAGGAAGACGGGCACGGATGTTAGCCCAGGGCCAATCTTCCTCAAGAATAAAAGGGGAGGATTGGCATCAGATGTTAGCTCAGGCCTAGTTCTCCTCAAAAAAGAAAAAAAAATTTTTTTTTAATTAAACAAAATAGTCTGCTCTGAGTTTCATTGATTTTTTTCTATTGTTTTATTATTTCAAGTTTTATTGATTTTTGCTCTTGTCTATATTATTTCTTTCCTTATGTTTGTTTTCCTTTTTCTCATTTACCAGGTGGATGCTCAGATTACTAATTTGAGATCTTTTTTCTTTTCTAATACAAGTATTAAATGCTATAAATTTTCCTTGAAGCACTGATATAGTTGAATTTCACAAATTTTTATACGACATACTTTCACATTTATTTAGTTCGAACTATTTTTTATCTTTTCTTGAGACATGCTGACTCATGGGTTATTTAGAAGTCTTTTTTTTAAATTACATATATTTGTGGATTTTACAGATATATTTCTGTTACTGACTTCTTGTTAATTGTAACAGCCAGAGAACATACTTTGTATGATTTATATTCTTAAAATTTTGTTTTAGGTTTGTTTTATAGCCTAGAATATAGTCTCTCTTGGTGAATGATGCATCTAAAACTGAAAAGAATGTATATTCTACTGTTGTTCAGTAGGTTGTTCTTAAATGTAAATTATTTCACGTTAGTTTATGGTGTTCAGATATTTTATATCCTTCCTATTTGTTCTATTGATTACTTAGATAAGAATGTTTAAGTCTCCAACCAGAACTGTCAAATGTGTCTATTTCTCCTTTCCCTTTAACAGTTCTTGCTTCGGGTATTTTGAGTCTCTATTATTAGGTGCACACACATTTATGATTGTTCTATCTTCTTGGTGAATTGACACTTTTGTTTTTATGCAATGTCCCTCTTTATCTTGGGTATTTTTATTGTTCTGAAGTCTACTTTAAGTGATGTTAGTATAGTATTTGCATGATATATCTTTTTCTATCCTTTTACTTTTAACCTACTTATGTTAGTATATTTAAAATGGATTTCTTGTAGCCAGAATATAGTTAGGTCTTCTTTTTTTAATCCAATTTGACAATCACTTTTAATTGGTCTTCAGACCATTTACACTTAATACAATTATTGCTATTGTTTGATTTAGTTCTACCACTTAATTTTTTTCCCTTTGTCCCATCTTTGTTTTTGTGTTTCTTTTTTTGTTTGTTTTGCTTCCCTGTTGAATTTTTCCTCTCTTTTGAATTATTTGAAAATTTTTTTACCATTCCATTTTAATTTATCTGTTGGCTTTTTGGCTATGTGTTTTTGTATTTGTTTTGAGTGGTTGCTCTATGGATTATAATATACATACTTTTCACAGTTTATATTATATGTAAACTTTTCACAGTTTACTTAGAGTTAATATTTAATCACTTCTAGTAAAATGTAGAAGTCTTACAACATTTTGGGTCTCTTTACATGCCTGTTTTAAGTTAAGAGTTGTTATATATATATACAACATTGTAAATCCTCCAGGCAATCCTCTAATTTTTGCTTTCAACTATCAGACATATTTTAAAGAATTTAAGATAAGAAAATAGTCTCTTATATTTACCCACATGTTTACCTTTTTCATTGCTCCTTCTTCATTCCTGAATTTCCAAATTTCCTTATGATACAATTTCCCTTACAGTGGAAAAATTCCTTTTGCATTTCATTTAGGGTGGGTCTGCTGGCAGTGAATACTCTTCATTTTAATTATTGTAAATAAGTGTCTTTATTTCACCTTTATCCTTAAAGAATAATTTGCTGGATATAGAATTCTGGGTTGAAAGTTCTTTATTTTAAGCTTGTAAAGACATCTCCTGGCCTTTGTGGTTTCTGATGAGAGATCTGCAGTCATTTGAATTGTTGTTTCCTTATATGTAATACATCATTTTTCTCCGACTGCTTTGAAGATTGTTTATCTTTGATTTTCAGGAATTTGATTATAATGTGCCTGGGCATGGTTTTCCATGAATGTAATCCCTTTGGCTTTTGCACCTTTACCACATTTGAGAAATGTTCAGGCATTCATTCTTCAATTGTTCTGTCTGCGTTAATGTCTGCTATTGAGCCAATCTTGTGAAGTTTTAAATTTAAGATATAGCATTTTCCAGTTCTGATATTTTCATATGGTTCTTTTTTATACTTTATATTTCTTTGATCTTTCAATCTTTGCATTGGTTTCAAGCACACGTTTATAATAGTTGCTTTAGAGTCTTTATCTGGTCCTCCCCGCATTTGGGTCATTTCAGGCAGCGTTAACTTCTGCAGATGGTCTTTGCCTTTGAGAATTGTTCAGACTTCCTTGGTTCTTGGTGTGTTGAGTAATTTTTGATTGCGTGGTGGAGATTTTGGGTGTTATGTTTTGAGACCCTATCCTGTTAAAATCCTCTGCAGAATGTTGATTCGTTTGTTTCTTTTGGCAGGGGGTCAACCAACTTAGGTATAGACCACCAGTTCTGTCTCACCTTCTGTGGGAAGAAATTCCAATGTCAGTTTATTTTTCAAAACCTTTGCTCTGCTGTTTGAGTCTGCTCTTTTCATGTACCATTCAGGGATTTGTCTGGAACCTGGGCAGTGGGAACTCGGGGACTAGTCTGGGAATTGGGAAGTTTATGTTATATTTCATTTGTCAAAGCCTTTGTTATGCTTCTTTGGGTGTGTTCTGCATGTGTAGATTATAGTCTGTTAATACAAAGAATCAGGGATCCCCTTCTCCAGCTTTCCCCTTTTGGGAACTTCCTTCTTACTCTTCACTTCCTTTTGTCTAGTTCCTCTAGCCAGCGAGATGGATTTTTCTCAGTTTTGTCCACCTCTCTTCTCACGCAGTTTCATGTGACTGAGCCCACTTTTTATGGGAAGTAGTGAGAGAGAAATAGAACAAAATACCCAGCATCAACTACCCCCACCCCTACTCCACTCCTCATACAACAGGGGCACCTTTCTGAGTTTCTTTATCCAGAAGAATAGGTTTTCTCTAGGGGTTCTAAGTCTTGTCCTGCTGCCCAACCATAGCTCTGTAGCTCTGCGATGGAGGCTGTCCTCGGGCAGGTCCACATGAGTCAGAAGGGAGAAAAACCACGGGAGTTCTCCCCCCTCTCTTCCTAGGACCTTTTTTCCTTTCTAGTACTCTGGCTGAAAGACAAGATTTGCTCTCAATTTTTGCTGACCAGCAAATGCATCACGCCAATTTAGCCTAAGCTTTCTGGTCAAAGAAGAGAGAAAAGCAGGAAAAAAGAAAAAACCCAGGAAGCACACCTGCCATATTAATTATTCTTCAAGATTTGACTTCCCTCCCTAATCTGCTATTGTTTACTTTTCAGCGCTAAGAAAGCTATTTTTTGTATTTTGACAAGAGTCTTTAGTTTTAATCAACGGGTGAGGCAGGCAGCAGTGGGCTTATTGTATCCAGTTGGACCACTTATTTTTAAAGCCATTAAAATATGGGAAAAAAAAAAAAGGTCTTTTATAATTAACTCAATTTTTCTATTTACTGAGTTCTTTATTTCTTTGTGCAGATCCAGGTTTCTGTATCCTGTATCCCTTCTATCTAAGAATTTTCCCTAAATTTTTTGTAGCCCAGGTCTACTGGTAATGAATTCTCTCAGCTTCTGTTTGCCTGGAAAACCATTCTTTCATCTTCATTTCTTAAAGGTATTTTTTCTCACTATAGAATTCTGCATTGACAACTTTTTCTCTTAGAACATTAAAGATGTAAATCCACTGTCTTCTGGCTTGCATAGTTTCTGACCACATGTAGTTTTTATCCTTATTTTTTTATATGTAATGTGTCATTTTTCTCTGGCTGACTTCAAAGTTTTCTCTTTATCTTTGGATTTCAACTGTTTAACCATGTGTGTAGGTTTTTGTTTTGTTTTGTTAATGGAGGCATTTATTATACCTGGGTTTCTCTGAGATTCTTGTACCTGTGGTTTGTCATCTTTCATTATTATTGACCCTTATTTCTTAAAATATGTCTTCTGGCCTGTTATTTCTCTCTTATCCTTGTGGTATTCCAGTTTCACACATCATTCTGTTTGATGTTGCCATGGATGCTCTATTCTAGTTCCTTTTTCTTACTGTTACTTCTCTTTGTTTTTCAGTCTGAATAATTTTATTGATCCATTTTTTTAACTTAAAAATAATTATAGAGTTACAGGAAGTTTTAAAAATAGTACAAAGGGTCTTGTATATCCTTCATCTAGCATCCCCATGGGTAATATCTTATATAGCTAGAGTACAATACCAAAACCAGGAAACTGACACTGGTACATTACTGTTAACTGGACTTATTCAATTTTCACCATTTTAAAACCTGCATTCATTTGTGTGTGTGTGTGTGTGTGTGTGTGTGTGTGTGTGTAGTTCTATGCAATTTTATCCCATGTACAGATTTGTGTTGCTACCACCCTCACAATCAAGATACAAAACTCTTTCATCACCACAAGAGAATTCCCTTAAGCTACCTCTTTATATTGATATTCACTCTCTTCTCCACCCTGGTCCCTGACCCCTGGTGCCTGCTAATCTGTCCTCCATCTCTATAGTTCTGTTGTTTTAAGGATGTTATATAAATAGAATCACATAGTATGCAACCTTCTGAGACTGACTTTTTTCAATAACATGGTGCCAGGTTGTTATATGAATCAATAGGTTTTTACCCTTGAGTAGTATTCCATTGCATGGATGTATTTAGTTTGTTCAACCATTCAACTGAAGTATATGTGGATTGTTTTCAGTATTTTGCCATTGCAAATAAAGCTGCTATGAATATTTGTTCATAGGTTTTTGTGTGAAGATAAATTTTCATTTCTGTTGGATAAATGTCCAACAGTATGATTTCTGGGTCCCGTGGCGCATGTTTAATTTGGTGATGAACTGCCAAGCTGTTTTCCACAGTGATTGCATTATTTTACATTCCCTCTAGCAACGTATGAAAGATGTAGTTGCTCTGCATTTTAACCTATTTTTTAATTTCACTGATTCTTTCTTTAACTGTGTCAAGTGTCTTGATGGATGGGCTGAAGAGATTCTTCATCTTTGAAACTGTTTTTTATTTCAACCATTTCCATTTGACTTTTCTTATCATTTCCACCTCTCAGCTGAAATTTCCTATCTTTTTATGCATGTTGTGCATGTTTTCAAGGGCATTCTTGTCAGTCCTTAAACATTTCTCTGCTTACCCATGGACAAATGTCTTGAGAAGAGTGGTAACAGAACTCTGAACTAACCTCAGTGCATTTCCCTTCCCTTTGAGACCTTAGCGACTCAAATCCTGGCTGCCTTGATTTCTCTTCAATGCTTATACACTGGAAGACTTCTTTACCAGTGTTTTGTGATGATTCTTAAAGTTACAAATTTTATTTACTTGTTTTAACAGAAGTTGACTTGGGTACCAGTGAAAAGACTCATGTGCTATATAACTAGTAGAAGTAATGTCCATGCTCCCCTCCTACTGCCGCCCTGGCTTCTTTCAAGGTTTTCTCTTTGTCTTTGATTTTCTGCAGTTTTAATATGATATGCCTAGGTGTAGATTTTTTAATTATCCCTCTTGATGTTCTCTGAGCTTCCTGGATCTTTGGTTTTGTGTCTGTCATTAATTGTTGTCTGTCATTATTACTTCAAAGGTTTCTTCTTCTCCTTTGTCTCCTCCTTATTCTAGCATTCCCATTTTGTATATGTTGTACTTTTGTAGTTGTCACGGTTCTTGGATATTTTGTTTTCTTTTTTTCATTCTACTTTTTTTTTTGCATGTCACTTTGGGAAATTTCTATTGATAGATCTTCAAATTCACTGATTCTTTCTGTGGCTGGGTCCAGTATACTGATGAGCCATCAAAAGAATTCTTCATTTCTGTTACAGCATTTTTGATTTATAGCATTTTCTTTTGATGCTTTCCTAGAGTTTTGATCTCTCTGCTTATACGACACATCCATTCTCATATGTTGTCTACTTTTTCCATGGACCCCTTACCATATTAATCATAGTTATTTTAAATTCTCTCTCTGATAATTCCTAAATCTGTGTCATTATCTGAGTCTGGTTCTGATGCCTGCTTTGTTTCTTCAGATGTATTTTTTCTCGCCTTTTAGTGTGCCTTGTAATTTTTTGTTGAAAGTCAGACTGATGTATTGGGTTTAGAAACTGAAGTAAATATACTTTAATGTGAGGTTTATGTTAATCTGGCTAGGTGTTGTTTTGATTATCTGCTTTTCACTCCTTTGGTGAGGAGCCGATTCCTGCCCTAGGGTTCTGGGGATGGCTGAACACACGACACCTGACAGAGGACAGATGAGATCCACAGCAGTTTGTCACATATACTCACATCCTAGGGAAGGAGGGCACTGAATGCCATGCAGGGCACATGGAGGGTGCATTTGAGAACTGAGTGAACAAGCAGGGACAGTGGGAGGCGGGCAGGGTGGGTGACCCCTCATTCTCACACAATGATGTGACTGGCTTGTTTGAACAATTCCATAGACTGATAGGGATCCAGAAGCTCACTACTCAGGGATAAGCAGGCACTCTGCCAGTCCTGTGAAGAGGAGGGTTGTATGGCGAAGGAGACTTACCCATTGGAGTCCAAGATGGGATGGCCAATGTGGTTAGGCCATTGGAGGCCCTACTGATTTCACCAGGTGTCAAGACAGCCCATATGAATGCTAATTTCAGTCCTTACACCACAGAGTTTGGACTGTGTGTAATGTCTTCTGTAGCTGTGGATACCTCAGGCTTTAATTTCCTCTAGTGTCTTCATTTTTGTCTCCTTTTAGGGTTTCCCTAAGAATTTCTTAACCAGAGTCTATGTCTTGCAACTATTTCATCTGCAATCCACTTTTATTATAGTGGAGCCCTGCTGATGTGGTGGAAAGGTATTGGGGAGAGGAACTGTTCTATAACTTTATGATTGAAATTCATTTTTTTTGTGGGCTGAGTTCCTGGGCTGTGACCTCCAGAAGCACTTCTTAGCATTTTTTCCCCTCCCCTTAAATAAAACAGAAATCTTGGAGGGGAATAGTGTGGTTAATTGCTGTTCCCGAGGATCAGATGATGCTCTAGGAAAGTAGTTTCCCTTCCAGGGCAGGCTTTTGTTATGGAGAAAGCTCTGAGATATTTAAAAATACTTGAGCATATTTTTAAATGGTTATGTTTTCCCCTCCCCTTGCCTAAAACAAGAAGAGATTTTTCTCTCATCTTCATCATGGTAAGCTGGTAGAGTTGCTGGAGGTAGAACTTATGAAAGTTAGGGGCTTCCCTAAAGGTGGACCACCCAAGGATTTTTAATTCTCAAGCTAGTCTGCATTCAGCCTCCAGCAATTTATCTAAGTTACCATTAATTGTTCTGTACCAGTTATTGGTTCAGATACTTCTGCTTTAGGTAAACTGACATTGGCTGTGAGTCTTTGTATTTCCTTGTCTCTCCAGATGTTGGGGTGGTGGCTTGCCCTCTGACCTCACTTTTTTGATGGATCTAATAAAATTTACTGACTTTTAGTGCATTCATCTTTTTTCTTGTTGTGAAAAAGGGAGCAGTGACCTCTAAGCTCTTTACATGTTGGAGGTGAAACTGGAAGTGGGGATTAAATTTTGAATGTTTTAAATATTTGTGACTGACTTGACAGAGAGAGAGAGGGATAGAGAAAGAGAGAGAGAGAAATACCTGCTATATCAGTCAGGATAGCTTAGGTAATAAACAATCCCCAAATCTCAGTGGCTTAAAACTACAAAGGTTGACAGTCGACTTCCAGTATGGTGGAGTGAAGTGTGGCAAATTTCCTCCCCAAAAAATGATGATAAAAATGGACAAAGTTGTCAAAAACAGCCATTGGAGGCCTCTGGAAAATGATCGAAGGCATAAAACAATTGCGAAGCTTTATTCAAGGAAAAACTACTGAAACTTTGGTAAGAACAACAGAGTTTGTGGCATTTCAGCCAGTGGCTGCTGCCATTCCCTTCCTGTCTCCCTCCAGATCATTATTCACAGAGATTCTTCCAGGACATGGCAAGGCAGGAAGTGAGTACTGCTACCTTCTTTGCCAAAGGGGTTGACTTGATTTGGCGGGGAGCAAGGAAAAACCCCAGACCTAGGTGCTTTCTTTAAAACAAAGGAATCTTGGTGGCAAACAACCAGAGAAGGCTAACATCTTAGATGGCCTGAGTTGAGACACCAGGTAGGGAAGCAACAAAAGAGCAGGCTGGCCAGGAATTTAATAGAGTGATCCAGGCAATAAGATAGCCATGGTGGTGATAAGATCCCACATATCCCTAGTGCTCTTTTATTTGATTTAATTCCATAAAAATCCCATAAATGAAAATTACCTTAAGTTTGTAAGAGAGCAAAGATTCAAAACCAAGCTTTGAGGATAAAAATCAAATATTTCCCCCACTGTTCCCTTTTATCTTTGTAAGTTAGATGTTAAGGAATAAAATTCATCTGGGCTTAGAGGCTATCACTTAAAGTACAGAAGCGGTAATGGCTTTGGTAGAATCGCAAAAGGAATTTACCGAGTGTATTCTACCTTTTTTTAAAAACTAGGGTTAATACTCCTAACTTATTGTGTATTAGAAAGAAAAACGCTATTTATACTGTTGTTCATTTTCTTTGCACAAATCTGTTACTTTAAGGAAACTCTTCCGTGATTGTTTTACTAAATATGTCCCATTCCAAGCACTCAATCCACAGTTGTCTCAGATGGGTGTGACTAATTTACATTTTTGGAACTCCAAAGTGGACAGGATGGAGTGCATTCTGAATTTCCCATTGATTTAATTGCTTCTGGGTGTGTGCATTACCATGTGTTTTATGTTATGTACTTACGGAGCTCTACACTTCATTAAATGAAACCATAAGCCAGTTGGTGACCAGAATGAATATTGGAAGGGAAGAATTAGGAAAATAAGGTTGAAGAGATTGTTGGCTTGATGATATCAAACATCCAAAAACCACAAGAATTTTAATTACTTTCAAAACACTACACAGACTTCTTAGAAAACATGAAGTGGAGGTTTACTTAATTACATCTCTCTCTTGCAACATTGCTTGGCCAATAAGATTTCCTTGAACTAAAAACAGAGCTTCACGTATTGAAAATGGCAACTTCTAATGCAAGTGGCTATTTCTATTGAAATAGTCTACTTCTAACGGAAAGACTGCTAAAGAGCAGGCTGTGATGTTAATTTGAATTGTTTTTAATTTAAAATGTGTTGCTCGTCTTATCACAGTAAATATATTTTGACTTTCTCATTTTATTATTGTTTTTATCAAAGTGACAAAAATGGAAAGCCTTCCATTCTATCAGCCATCTTTCCTCTGGACCCTGTGGACACAGAAGTACTTATGTCACCCAGAGAAGTCCTTAAAACATTTTCCATGTCTAATGCTTTGTTTTTAAGTTGTGCTTGCTTATAGGAACCAAGGTAGAATATTGCCAGTACTGGTCCAAACCAGAAAGGTCCAAGATGGTGATGTGGGGCCATGCCCAAAAGGAAACGTGTGCCAAAGGTGCCATGTGCAAGAAGGGAAGGTCTGCGCATGCACTAAATGCTGAGGGATGACGTGGAGATCCCGCCCCCTTCACATCCCTTAAGAAGCCTGCTCACCTTCCCTTGCAGGAGAAGGCGTTTTAGAGCAGGAGCTCTGCTTCCTCCACTTATCCATCAATGGATAACCTTTCTGCTTTACTGTTCCAAAGCTGGTCTCGTTCTATTGGCACTGGAGGCTCCGGGCAAAAGGACCCACTTGCGGGTCACCAGCCCCTTGGGGCTCAGTAACACTTGTGTAGTACTAAACCTAGTACTACGATATTGTTATTGTTCATATTAGTAGTAGTAGTAGCAGCAGTGGTAGTGGTATACAGCAGTGAGTGATAAATGAGGAAAGCACTGTGTTTTTCTTCGTGAGGCTTAAGCCTACTGAAACAATAAATAAATGCATACATAAATAATTCCAAATTGTGGAGAACTCTGATAAATTCCCCTGGGTGTTGGGGAAGAACTGACAAATACAGGCTTGTCGGGGAGACTCGCTGAGGACTTGAGACTTTCAAGAACGAGCTCTGATTAGATCTTCTCATTGGGAAGATGGTCATAGCCTTCTTTGTTGTGTGCCTTATATTTGGTGTTACTTCATATTCTGTGTGGCTCAATTTTCGGCATAGATGTTAGTTTCTCAAAACCTCAGTATTCACTTACTTTGTAATAACAGGACTATAACTAATAACTCATACACGACACGGTTGTATTAAGGATTCAATATTATAATGTACAAAAAGGACTTGCCACACAGGATGCATTAAACTATAGCTATAATTATCATGGATTTCATATTAGCTGCATTCTGTTCTTTTTCCTATTTAAACACATAATGTCAGAAATATTTATGCAGATTTTTGAGTAAATGGGTATCATCTGAAACTGTTCCCTAGTGTCTGGGCAGAACTCAGCTGCCAGGCATCTTGTGAATTCCTGTCCTTTTACTACTTGGATTTTATTCCCTAAATTCACCAGTCATCCTCAATTTTTGTTCATTTTGATTCTACTTTTGTAAAATAAACATCTATGTCGCTCCTTTGTTCTTTTCCTTAAAATCAACAAACCAATGAGCAAAAACAAAACCCCAACTCACAAAAAATCACCACCAAACAGCAACGGGATTTAGTGCAGATTCGTGTAGAACTGGTGCCAAAGGGTCTCTAACCTTCAAGTAAGAGAGATTTTTGAAATTGTAGGGTTTTCATAATAGTTTCTTTCATAAAAATGGCCAAAATTAGTGGATTGGTGACAAACTGACTATAATCTAGTTCATGTTTGTATATCTCCATCCACTAAATTTATAACATAGTACTTGCTATATAAAGGGATGTTTACAGACTTTATTTCACGTGTACAAAGTGTATAAGGTATTTAGGGAAAGGTATTAACTCCAATGCAGTGTGGTTGTAATATAAATATAATTTTATTTTTTGCTGAGGTAGATTCACCCTGAGCTAACTTCTGTGCCAATATCCCTCTATTTTTTTAGTATGTGAACTGCCAGCACAGCATGGCCACTAAAAGAGCAGTGTAGGTCTGCACCCAGGAACCAAACCCAGGCCGCTGAAGCGGAGTACGCAGAACTTCACCGCTGGGCCACCGGGGCTGGCCCCATAGGAATATAATTTTTTAAAACCTGAAGAAGTTTTCTTTATCACTGGTTTTAAGCCATTTGATTATAATGTGTCTAATTTTCATCATGTTTCTTATACTTGGGTTTCATTGAACTTCTTGGATCTGTAGGTTTATAGTTTTCATGAAATCCTGAAAATTTTAAGTCATTTTTCAAATATTTTTTCTGTGCCCTCCTCCACAGGGACTTGAATAGGACACCTGAAGTTGTTCCACAGCTCCCTGATGCTCTATTTATTTATTTTCAGTATTTTCTTTCTTTCTCTTTCATTATTTTGGACAGTTTCTATTGCTATATTTTTTTTTCTTCATGTCTAATTCCATTCAGTGTATTTTTCATCTCAGGCATTATATTTTCTTTACCTAGAATTTCAAGTGGGAATATTTCATATCTTCTATATCTCAATATTTCCTCTACCTTCTTTAACATGTGGAATATAGATTTAATACCATTTTAGTGTCCTTTTCTGTTAATTCTATCACTTATATCATTTCTTGGTCTGCGTGTATCAATGGATTGATCTGCTCCTCAGCATTGCCTTTTCCTGCTTCTTTGCCTGCTCCCATCTGACTGGGACACCAGGTATTACAACATTTACCTTGTTGGGTGCTGGATGTTTTTATATTCCTATAAATGTTCTTCAACTTTGTTCTAGAAACAATTTGGTCTTTTCAAGTCTCAGTTTTAAGCTTTGTGAGTAAAATACCCTTCTGAGTATTCTACCTGATGCCTCCCGAATCATGAAGTTTGACACCCTGGCTAGCAGGAACACAGACTTCTAGGCCTGTGTGAGTTGCAGGGATTTTTCCCTCTGCTCCATTTGCGTGCATCTTTCCCTGGCCGCAGGTGGTTTCCTCATACACAGGTGATGATGGATCTGGACTCAGCTGAAGACCTTCCAGAGCACTCTCTGCAGCTCTCCCCTTTCGGTTCTCTGCCGTGTGGCCTCCCCAGGTTCCCAGCTCCATCTTATCAAATCAAGGAGATTGCTGGGTGATTTTGTGGGTGTTCCAGCCTGGAAGCTTTCTATAGGCTGTCAGAAGGAAAAACGTGGGCTCACCTCAGTTGTTGCCCATCTCTTAAGGATCGGTCCTGTGCTACCTGATGTCTGGTGTATAAAAACTACTGTTTCGTATATTTTACCCTGGTTTTTAGTTGTTTTCATATGCGAGAGTAGATCTGGCCCTTGGGTGGAAGTAGAAGTGCTCTGAAGAAAGAAGTTTTTAAGGAGAGGTGTGTGTGTGAATTTTAGAGAAAGCTCCGAGTTTCTTGCATAAACGCCTGCCCTCCGGACATCCTGCAGTCACAAGGTAGCGAAGCGTAGCTGACATTTCATGGGACAAGCGTACACAACGGGGAGAAGTCGAGATTTCATTGAACATGAATGACAGCATTTCAGTAAAGGAAAATGAAACTCCTCTTAAGACTAACTAATGGCATTTGAATCTATGGTTCTTTGTTAACATTAGAAAAAAATCTATAAGAACAAAAAATATCCTAGATTAATTGTAACTAATTAGTTGGTTTTATTTTAGAGTACTCAGAATTTCCATACTTGGGGAATTATTTTTATATTTGTACATAATATTTATGCAATGAATTAATTTCCCTCGGTGTTTTTTAGAGGTCACTTAAGAAAAATTCACACATATTCCTGGAATGACTCTTAGAAACGAGTTTTATTGAGATGGTAAAATGAGCAGCCTGCTAAATGTAGAAGAAGAAGTCTATTAGAAATAAATTTATTATTTCTCAAATAGATAAAATCTGTCAGGACAATGGTAAGTTGCTTCAATTTACTATCTTGCAGCTAGTAGAATACTTCTTAATCCTGACTTCCTCCCAATTTTAAAACATTTAACATAAGAAAAATTTAATTTTTAGCCAAATAAGATGTCTACCACATATACTATTTTGATTGAACAGAAGTAGTGTTGTGCAATTAACATGTTTATATTTCCTTTTGTTTACTACACACAGCTCTTCTATTTCAAATAGTTTAAACAATTTGTGATGTTAGACCCAATCCCAGGCAATCCAGGACCTGTTTTGGGGCAGTTCGTTATCAATATGCTGCCCAGCTTGAAATGTTTTGAAGAGCTTTAAATATGTACAAGTCCATTAAGATTTTGCAATTCTCTTCTGTGTATTAGCTTCTGGTTCAGAATGACAGGTAATTGTTTAATTTATTGCGTAGAGATAAAGAATGCACCCTTTAGAAATTCAGAATCATATTTTAAAATAAACATTTTTCTACTTTTATTTTGTGGAAATTTATTTCCAAGTATTCGAAAACTCCTTTCAATAAATTTTATTCACTGGCTACTAAACTGAGCAATACCAAAGAAATTTGTCTATGTTCCAATCTGTCATAACTTTTTAGGAAGTTTATTACTGTTTGCTCTTCTGGGGAGGAGAGGTGGCTTAGACATAAGCTATAACATACCTTCCATTTTTAGTATGAAAATAGCAGGAAGTTTCCCATGAGCAGCCTGTGTCACACGTGGAAATAAGTAAGGTTCTATTTTTCAGTGTGGAATCATTAAAAGCATCTTGGTGTTCTGGGCCAGCCCCGTGGATTAGCAGCTAAGTGCGTGCTCCGCTACTGGCGGCCTGGGTTCCGATTCCAGGCGCGCACCGACGCACCGCTTCTCTGGCCATGCTGAGGCCACGTCCCACATACAGCAACTAGAAGGATGTGCAGCTATGACATACAACTATCTACTGGGGCTTTGGGCGGAAAAAAAAAAGGAGGAAGATTGGCAATAGATGTTAGCTCAGAGCCAGTCTTCCTCAGCAAAAAGAGGAGGATGAGCATGGATATTAGCTCAGGGCTGATCTTCCTCACAAAAAAAAAAAAAAAGCATCTTGGTGTTCTAGATTCTTAGGCATTTCTTCCCTCTATTTCCTTAGCAGGCCCATCATGTTCCCAGCTGGTCTGTGGGGTTTGACTCTTCTTATTGGTCTGGTTGTTGAGAGAAGATGGAGGCTGGTCTCAAGAGGGGGTGAGCATTGTCTCCTAAGGAACCTGCCTCATCTGGGGCCTCTGCGTGTTCCTCAAAAAGGAAAGAGGGTAATCTTCTAACAAGGAGAAGTGGGCCGCTTCTGCAAGAGGATCTGGGAATTCAAAATTCCTAACTGCATCTGCCAGATATTTCCATCCCAGGTTTCACTGTCCCTCTCTTTCACTGTTGGAGCTCTGACCATCTTGTAGGGGACCTGCCGGCTGAGAATCCACCCTCTGAAGCTCTGCTTTTCTTATGATGAAGCCTTGGGCTCGGTGCTTCACTCTATCTGTCCTTCAGGTTGAAGAGATGAGCATTTCATTAAATACTAGCAAGGGGACCCTGTGGCTTTCACATGTTACTTTCAATTGTTCGCTAATCACCCCACCCTATCATTATCTCTATTCAGTAGATCAGTGGCCCTCAGCACAACCGTGCAATCCCATAGTCATTGTAGTTACCATTTCCCTCATACCTCTCGAGTCAAAAGATAGTGCATCAGCCAGTATGTCCCCTCTCATTGGTATGCCATCCCATTTCAACACCAGTGAAAGAAATTAACAATCGTACCACTAAAGCATGCCAGGGGCTATGTAAATTCCATCAACCACCAGAGATGGCGTCCTCAATTTCAGCCTGCCAGTGAGTAATCCATGCCAACCTTGGGTGGGGTGGTTCCTGTGCCCAAAGATAACTCCCAGGGAGGAATGCAATTATGAATGGTCAGCAGGCAATATTCTCAGCCGCCTGGGCAATGGGTGCCTCACTCTTAAAGAGGGACTCTGGCTGCAGTATACATTAAAATAGAGCTTAAAATAAAATACGTCACTTGCAGAATGCTACAACTTTCAGTCTTAACTCATCAGCTTTCTACTTTGAGTCAGATATTTAATGAAGCAAGTTTGTCTTTCTTTTGACTGGGATATTTGGTGTTGAATAACATGTCATCTGGATGAGAAGAGTTTACCTGTATATAGCTAGCTTCGTTAAATGTAACAGGATACCAAGGGGGGAGTTTTCTGTGGCTTTCCTTTTTATAGCGTCTTTCTCGGAAATTAAAGAGTGCTTGTGTTGATATTTACAAAGTCATGGGTTAAAATTTAAAATCATGATGAGATATGTAATAATGTGCTTTTCTTCTTTCTGTGTAACTGAAACCAACTTTAGCCCCTATTTATGTTGATAGCAAAGCAGTTCCTTGCCAGTTTTCAGTATCATCTGGTTTCGAAGCTGACTCTTGCACCAAATTCTGGCCCGATTCAGGCTGCTATCCCTCTCCCTTCATGACATTTTCTCCTGGGAGTGGGAAGTGAGGCTGGCGCTTATATTATCTTGGCAAAAAGGTGGAGCCATCTGATTTTCTTGCTATCCTTTGTACTCGTGACCTCCACTACAGTTTTTCTAGTCCTATCTAGTCCTGCTTATTAAGGTGGAATGCTTCTTCTCTACCTCTGATGTTTCTTTCCCATGTTGAGGGCGCTCAATTAGTGTAACACTTCTAGCCTCCTTCTACCCTTTACCACTTCAGCCCAGGGGAAATGAAGTGATTTAAAACATTAGTAGATTTAAGAATAGTAAACAGAGCTTATTTAGCCCAGCTCTTTTTTTTTTTTCTTTTAGGAATAAGGTTTCTATAAGAAGACGGAATTTTCCTCTTCCTCCATACTGACAATCTTACATGAGCAGACCTCCTGGAGACTCCCGCCCTGGTCCAGTGATACCAGGATGGGGATACTCTGCATAATTCAGAGGTTGTCAGGCCCATGTGGACTCAATGTAAGTTACGTCCTTCAACTTAGGAAATATTATGGTTTTCCAACTGCTGCTGCTTCCACCTTATTTCTCAATATATTCAGACCATAGGTAAGGAACTAAGTTTCTATTTATTTAGTCCTTTCAGAGACCCCAAAATTGGGCTGTTTTATGTGCTAGCGTCTAATGCTGTTATCTCTTGTATTGCCATGGGCTCCAGATCCCAAATCTATGCCTATATCATCCTTTCAGGGCAGACTTAGAGCAGAAAAGGAAAAGATCTAAAATTACTTGTCTAAAATGTTAAAAATCTAATTTAAAAAATTTAGAAAAAGAAGAGCAGATTCAAAGCAAAGTAAGTAGAAGGAAGGAAGTAATAAAGATAAGAACATAAATCAATAAAATAAAAATCAAAGAATAAAGAACAATCAGTGAAACAGATGTTACCTTTAAAGAGTAATATAACTGATAAGCCTGTACCTACCTAGACTAATCAAGGAAAAGAGAGAAGATACAATTGATCAATAACAGGATTGATAAAGAGCCATCACTACAGTCCATACAGATGTTAAAAGGATAATAGGGGGGCCGGCCCAGTGGCGCAAGTGGTTAAGTGTGCGTGCTCTGCTGTGGCGGCCTGGGGTTCACCAGTTCGGATCCCGGGCGCACACCGATGCACCGCTTGTCAAGCCATGCTGTGGCGGCGTCCCATATAAAGTGGAGGATGATGGGCATGGATGTTAGCCCAGGGTCAATCTTCCTCAGCAAAAAGGAGGGGATTGGCAGATGTTAGCTCAGGGCCAATTTTCCTCACACACACACACAAAAAAATGGATAATAGAAATTGCCTTAAATAGTTATCAGCTTGTTAATGGATAAACAAATCGTGGCACATACATACTGTGAGAAGTTTAGTTGGCCTCTTCCATTTTATAGCTTGCTTTACAGCACAACACATCTGTGAGACAAGAAGAACTGGACTGGAGCTTTATTTCCCCTAACCTTGCATTACCAAACAATAATAAAGCACATTTCTGCTATGTATGTGGTTTTAGAATTATTCATTACAAACATTCTATACCCTTTCCTATTTAACTAATTCCAGAGATTGAGCTTGTATCTATGTCAATGTCAAGTTATCATTTATTCTATGAAAGACAGCATGAATATTCTTCATTCTAGTTCAACACAAAATTCTTTTTTTTTAAAGTGAAGATTATTTAATTTAATCAAGGCCAACCTTAATTTACCAGGAAAAGGCAAAGCAGTGCCTTAAAATTTTTAAAGAAGAACCAAAAATTTTCTCCTTGACCATCTGAGACTAGTAGGGCATTTTTAGTCTCCAGCATCATCCTCACTATCTCTAATAAACCACAGAAAACCTAAGGCTAATAAAGCTGACCCAAGCAGATCAACCAATTCCCTTATATAGGGGATGGAGAAACAATCGGAGTTCTTTCCTTCTCTCCAGGAGTAATGGACCATCCAGTCAGCAATCCACAACAAGTCTTATAGGATAAAAATCTATAACAAAACAGCAAATAAATATATTCATATGAAGATTACAGTTGAAGAAATGTGGCTGCTTTTTGTCAAGTGAATCGTGTAAAAGGAATAAAATGTTGAGGAATCACCAAAAGCAGTGGAACCTCAGCAGGCTTATTATTAAGTCCTGGACCAAAAAAGTTCTGAATGAGTACTAACAACCTTTGGGTTCATCAGGCCATCCTCCTGCACTGCTATGTAGATGGAGTTAGATGGAAATCCCTCTAGCATGAATGGCCACTAAATTACTAGCAATATCATTAGTAAATAGTATAACAACAATGTATCAGCAACAATCAATCAAGTTGGGTCAGATACAGTTGTTTCCATAATAAGGCTGAATGTCACTTTTGGGCGTCACTTTTAGGGCAGGATCCCAGCTTGAGCAGAGAACTGCCCTTGCAACTGAGTGTTTTTGAGTTAGAACCAAGAAAAAGCCACCAACTAATATATAATAATAGGTAATAGAGTAATAGTAATAGGTAACAGTAATAGAGTAACAGTAATAGGTAATAGTAATAGAGACAAGAGTACCCTGACTTACCCAAGATAATGTAGAAAAGTTATAGGTTTGCCCAAACTGGCAGCCATGGGTGTAGTAACATTATCAGGATTATCCCATTCTTCTTTGAAGCAGTGATAAGCCCAACCATTATTATTCCCTGCAGAAGAGTGAAGGTGGTTGCTACTCTGCTGGAGCACAGAAGTATGGAATGACCAAGGTAGTATTTCCCCTCTGGAACCCAGCCCAACATAATTGCTGCCACAACTGCAAGAAAACCAACTGCTGTTGCCTGGACCTGCTTTAAGGATAATTTTTCGATTATTATGTTCCACTTTTCAGTGGATGAATTCATCTTCCCAACATTTGCTGTAGTGGATAATCTGGATGCCAACATTATTTCTAAGTTCCCTTGAGACCAAGAAGTGTAAGATGAAAACAAAAACTTCTGTTACTTTTTTTTTAGTACTTCTGTATTACTTTCCTATTATTGTTGGTGTAACAAATTACCACAAATTTAGTGGCTTAAAGCAACACATATTTATGATCTTGCAGTTCCAGAGATCAGAAGTTCTAAAAATCAAGGTGTCAACAGAGTTGCATTCTTTCTGGAGGTTCTAGAGGAAAATCTGTTTCTTTACCTTTTCCAGCTTCTAGGGGCCACCTACATTCCTTGGCTCATTCTTTCTCTCTCGCCATCTCTGTCTCTGTCTCTCTCTCTCTCTGACCCCTGCTTCCATCATCACATTTCCTCTCACACTCTGACCTTCTGCCTCTCTCTTATAAGGATTCTTGTAATTCCATTGGGCCCATCCAGATAATTCAGGGTAATCTTCCTATTTCAAAATCCTTAAATTAGTCACATTAGCACAGTCCCTTTTGCCATGTGAGTCAACATATTTATGGGTTCTGGGGATCAGAACATGGATATATTTGTGGGGTCATTATGTTGTTTACTATGGTCCACCCCCTGGACCTCAAAAATCCAAGTTCATCCCACACACAGAGTATATTCACTCCTTCCCAATATCTCCCCAAATCTCAAACCATTGCAACTTCTCAGCTCTGTGCTATATCCCAAATCATGCCCACTGAAAGTATTCCAAAACCAGCTAGTAAAAAACAACACAAGTATTTGCAATATAATAATGACACTGGGTTCCTTTTATACTTTTTTGGTTTCTTTTCACAATGATATCTCCCTCACCTTCACTAGGAACACCTTTATCTCTTAACAGGGCAGTAGTTGCAGAAGCCGATTATAGTTGGCATAGTCATCCTACATTTGGCAACAGCTTGAGAGTACTTGACCAATTTTGCCTTGAAAGGTCTGCTCTGAGAAACTGATACTTCATATGTCATTCTGATCTATTACTAAAGGTCTGCATTCTGGTTGATAATCCATCTTGCCAAATGCCATTTTTTTTTTTTTTATTCCTATCTCTCTGACTTTCCTGGTAAATGAATGGAACCATTCTCAGCCATAAGTTTAAAAACTTATCAGATTGAAATGTGTTAAATTTAAGTCCTACCTGCAAAACTTCCACCACCACTTGGACCACTACTTGTTGTGTTAGCAGTAGATCTTTCTTGGCTATCAGTCATTTTGTCATTGCAACAGACCATTTACTCCTTAGGTCTCAAGCACGGTGTGGAAACATACTAGTTGAATCAGAACTACACAAACATTGGTTTTAAATTAAGATGTTGCCTTCACTGTGTAGAAAAGAATAATGTTTCCACTAAGAAAAGGTGTTCAGAAGCTGAAGCAGGAACTGGATCTAAGAGCACTGAACATAGCACCCCATGAAACCCCAGACTTTCCCTGCATCAGCACCTGCCCTGTGTGGAGAGAGGGAGGCGACACTCTGGGCGGGGAATGAAAGGGCCATTCACTGCATTCCCAAGGTATGAAGTGGCTGGAGCCCTGTGGCTCTGTCCTGCTCTGCCCCACCTCACCATCACCTGTAATTCTGCTTCTAACATTAAATATGGACCTTAACATACATGTTCCACAAAGTTAAGCCAAGTCTCTAGGAAAGTTGTGAAGTATTATTTTGCTCTGAATCAATAAGATTTTTGAAATCTTTCTGATTCTTATATCCCAGCAGACTTTCAATAAGATTTTTGAAATCTTTCTGATTCCTATATCCCACCAGACTTCTCACATGAGCCAACCAACCATTCTGTAACTAACAAAAGAGAAATTTGAGTCTTTAAACTGTGCAGCACACAGCCTTTCCCCTTGCCACCTTGCCAACATCCCACGGTCCCCATAGTTGCATCAAAGTTATAAATGTTGTCCACTTGCCTAAAGGCATCATAGGCTATTTGATCCTTGCCCCGTGAACATAGCTGCCTGACATATGAACCGTGAAAAATCTGGCTTGAGTTTAGAAAACCTTCATATGAGAAAAATTCTTGGCTTTGTGAAGAACAGTCAGCAATTCCCCAGAATTTAATATAATAGTCAACAAGATTAATTTATACCATTGTGAATATGTACCTGGCTAACTAGGATATGCTCCTCTGGAAAAAATACTAGAATCAATTTAAAATATGGACAGTGTCTGATATTTGACAGAGCAGTAACACAGGGCCAAATAATTTTTTAGAAATTATGTGCCTTCATCTTTGGCTCTCAGGGCAAAGGGATTGAAAGACTAATCTTTAAAGTATGATTTCTTTTCCTCCCTTCAATATTGCTCCACTGGGAAAGAACTGGAAAACTGGGAGTGATTCTAGGACTCTGAGGCCACATAGTTTTAAGTGGACCCTGGTGACTGCTATAGCCCTGATGACCTCCAGCTTTGAGAGACTCACAGGCCATCTCCTCAGGATGGGCCAGGGCCTGGCTCTCAGGAAAATGTTTGCTTCCACATCAGATAGTTCTTAAAATCTTCTCACCCACTTTGATTATTATGATGACAGGCAAAACCAGACAATCCCTAAACCATCCATTTAAAATAATTGAAAAAAAATGCTAGAGTGAATAAGAGGCTTTTATTTTCCCCTTCTCTGAGATTTAAAAAATACAAGATATAGTGTTATGCTCTCATCTTAATCATTATTTCAAAGAAGTCCAAGAAAGTGTGACTGGAGAGAGGTGTTTGGGATTCTGCCTTAGTGACTAAATTAAAGGATGATTTGAAATGAATTTTTACATATAAATAACAATATTAATATTAATTATATTAATTGTTACTTAATTCTACACATATAATATTATACCATGAAATACATGTAGAATATTATGTAACATATTTAATATGTAATCGAGCTACTATTATTACCTCCACTTGGAAAATGAAGAAAGTATGCTTTAGGCAGGTTAAGTAACTGACCCAAGGTCACAAGCAAGTTACTTATAGAACTGGAACTTGAACCAAGATCTGCCTGACCCCAAACAACACTTAGAGTGTAGCCGTGAACTACTATGCTGCACTGCGGCTCCCGGAAAACAACAAGAGAACCCAGCTTTTAAAAATAAACATATCTACTTCCATTCCTAACTAGCTGGGTATTCTTAACAAACCTCACTTTTTTTATCATGAAGATGGGTGAGTTCTAAATGAGAGCATCTCTATGACAGCGCTTGGCACACTACTAGGGAAAGATTAACTTGTTAATTGTTAATTTCTTTCCATAAAAACATTTGAGATTTTCTTAGGACAGGGATGAACATCATGACTAGTGAGACTGGCCAAATGTTCACTACCCAATATGACAACCACTAGGCACATACAGCTATTCAAATTTAAATCAGATTTAAAGTTGAAAAACAATCTTTTTAAAAAACAAATACTGCATATGATGGGACGACCTGTAACCACTGGGAGGATAAGCATTAGAACCACTTTGTGAGAGATAAGATCAGGATGGAAGTAAGCCCTTGGGGTGCTAAGGGAGCACTAGTGGGAGCAAAAGGCAGAGGGGTTCATGCGAGTCACTCTGTTTAGTCTCCTGACCTGGGAGACCCTCATGGTTTCCTGGGCTTTTCCCAGGAATTTGGCATTGAACTTGAAATTAGCCCGTGGTAGTCTCTAGTCCCTGCTCACAAGGCAGGATGAGGACACACCATCCCGAGGAGCAGGGCCTGTGGCAGAGCCAGTGATGTAGGCAGAAAAAAGACTAATGACTCCTCGGACCTCTAGACCTTCCTCTGCACAAAGCTCCACATGAGGTGACAGCTGCAGAGTAAACATGGGGAACACCACACTGTCTGGTGGAAATGGACGTGAGAGGCAGCATAAGGCTCGCGGGACAGGGTCCAGCTGTGCCAGGTACCACTTGGCAGAACTTGAGCAAGTGCTCAACCTCTCCGCTTCCCAGGCCTCATCTTAAACGGGACCATGCTACATTATGTAGATGTGGAAGTGATGTGAATGTAATTACCTGGCATGTAGGAGGCACGATGTCAATATTATATAATTGTCGAAGTGGTTATGTCTTCTTACATCCCCAGAGCTGCACTAGGGGCTGCCAGGGCATATAAAGAAGTATAAAACATTATCTAGGCCTTTAGGAAGCTTGCCCTTTTCCAGGGGAAGAAAGATATCCAATTGGCATATCTGGGCTGACCATGTAATTTATAGCCCAAAGTGGGACACGTCTGGGAGTGGAAAGGCATAGCATATGAATTATGTTGCTACAGCAGGGCTGTCCTGGCAAACTGGGGTGTGTTCACCCTGAGCCACAACCAACGATTCCAGCCCTCCTTAGACAAGGCTGGGCCTCCTGCCATGGCTTCCCTGGCACTCTGTTGGCATCAGAACCCTCACCACGTCACGTGGAGCTGCTTATGACTGTTCTGTCGCATCTATCCAAAGTAAGCGCCTGGTCAGGTTGTCAGATGAGAGGCAACGGCAGGATCGGGAGCCGTGTTCACCTAGTTACCCATTCATCCCAGCTCGGGCTGTGTAGTTTGAGTTCAATCATTGTTTGTTGAATGATTGTAACTTTAGAGGGGAGCTGTATCTACAGGTATCACTAATTAGGACCTCAGTTTTATGTCTCATCTGACTATCTAAATGTGAGTGTCCATATATGTAAAGTGGAATACATAATACCAGCATGTGTAGGATAAATTCCCAAAATACATAGATTCTTCCACTGTCCACTATGGTAGGCACCAGCCACACGTGGCTATTTAAATTTAAATAATAAAAATGAAATAATATTAAAAATTCAATACCTCATTTGCAATAGTCACACTTGAAATGCTCAATAACCTCCTGCAGCTCATGGTGACCGTATGGGACAGTACAGATGTAGAACATTGTCATCACTGCAGCAAGTTCTATTGGATGGTGCTGGTCTAGGTGTACACGAAAGAACTTTGAAAAGTCAATATTATCAAACTTCCTCAAAATGATAGGATACGCTCCTACTGAATTTCATAGAGAATATTTTCTTGAAAAAATTTAAAAAGGTCAAATGATATAGGGAAGGAAATTTGTTTGCTGGAAACCCAAAATTATTCTAAAATCTCTAATTATATCTTTCCTTTCAGATACATATTATGGGCATTATTTTTGTGCATCTCATAGAAATTCTTTAATTTTATTCTTTTTCTTCACACTACCCTTCCATTTGAAACCTAAAATTGGCTTCTAATTGGCACATCTAATGATTTCCATTTTTGTTTCAATAGTATAAAATTGTAAGGCTTATGCTTCACATCAAGAGTATCAGTCTTTATACTTCAATTTTCCAATCATTTTACAAAATGAAGAAAGGAAAATTCAATAAAATATTAGTGGTATTGTACAATAGGGCTTTATAGATGAAGATCACGACAGGGAAAACTGAACTAGACTGTTCTGGTCCAGTTTGAAAAGGTTGCTATTTGAATGGCAACATCTGAAAGGCATATAAATGCTGGATTATTGTTAGAAAATTGAAAGTAGACCAAACCCCAGACGTGGGTCTATTGTAACTATTTATGTTGATAAGATGTGACTCTCAGTCTTACCTTCTCATCTACTCTGCCCTGTGCCTGGGGGTTGATTCTAGGACTGTCCCAGCAATGCCATGTGCATTGATTTCCATTGGGTTTGGTCAACAGAAGATGCAGAAGGACAGGGGTCCAGTGTGCTGGTGTCCTCTGCACCCTGGCCGAGGGGAGGCAAGGCTGACAGTGGTGGTGGTGGCACGACCCCAGGAGCTTTGTCATCTCTCGTTGTTGTTGTTTTTAACCCTGATCACACACTGGGAAACACCTTTTCACTAAACTCTTTTCAATCACCTACTTTGAGTGGTGCTGAGGGGCCAATTGATCCAAGAATCTATTGATTTGGAGAAGGCTGGAAACCCCTCACAAGCAAAACAGGGTTTGTTGCCCCTTCACTTTATGCTGTATGTGTACACAGCAATGAAACCCCAGGCCTTTGCCATGGGTCCTCGTTTTTGTCTACATTTTCTCCCATGACTTTCATACTATTTATATACTGATGACGCCTACGTTTATATCTCTTGACAGAATTTCTACAACATTCTAAATTTGTATAACCAACTCTGTACTTGACCTCCCTGTTTGAATTTCCTGTAGGCAGCTCAAACAGAACATGTCCAAAACAGAATTTTCCTTCTCTCTGCCTACCCTGCACCCTGATCCATTCCCCCACATCCCCATCTTCCCCACTTTAGATTTCAGTAGGTTACACAAATGCACAAACTATAAACCTAGGTATTTATTGCTTAGGGTTATTTTCATTCTATAACCCTCTTTATTTACTATCCTGAAACTTAGCAAAAAATTCTCTAGGAATAATATTTTTTTCGTTATTATTTGCCTTAGTAATAACAAAGAGTCATAACATTGCAATGAGATGGTATAGGGCATTGGATTATTAACTTCCTTTCTTAGACTGTGGATTATGTATAAACCTGATTTTACCACACTAATAAAAACTTACAAACTGAAACATCGCCAAATTTTTAGTACCTTTGGTAACTGTTTAAGTTCAAAATTCTCTCCCGTAGGCCATCAGATGAAAAGGACCTCTTAATCTTTTCTTACCAAAGGCTTCACAAAACCAGCAGCTAGAGGGGAAATATTCCTTTTGCAGCCACATCCTGTCCCCATGTCCCCAGGGCTTTCGCTTATGCCAAAGACACATGCTTGTGTTTATTCTTTGATTCTGAATCACTACTGAATTTAAATTCCTTCCCAGTGCCTGGGGTTACAGATAAATTATTTTAGGTGAGATTTGATTAACACAATGGGTACCACCAAGAAAAAATGTTTCAGCTTATTTTGATTCTGCAACTATTACTAAATATATACATATTTCCGTATATACTTGGATTTCCAGGGGCTGCTAGAATTTGCTGTTAGACATTTGGTGTTTGGAGCCACAGGGCATAGACTCCTTTCAGACTGTGCCAGTCCTCAGATGTCAGAGAAGGAAAAAGACATAGCTGGTTCCTGGATTTATTCTAGGAAGGGAAATTTACTGCAGGTAATGACGCTTGGAAGCATGAGCAGCATCAACCTCAGATGAAGGAGGAGCAGCTGCTCACCAGATGGGTGGAGGGTCACCAGGAACGCTTGCTTTTCTTGAAAATCGTATTCTCTTCCCACTTGATCATATTGGAAATGTCACAGTTGGAGATGTGTTCTTTTATTATAAGGCTCCTTGTCCTCTGTTAAAATACAAATCCTTGAGGAAGCAATTGCACTAAGACTTACCAGTCAGTATACCATCCCGGTTAGTTTATTAACTCATTTCCCACGGCAGGTTTTGAAGAGTGAATAGAAGGAAGAGAAGACTATGGGGAAAATAAGTTCCTATGGGAGTGAATAGAGGGCAGAAAATGCAAAAAGTGGACTAAAGATGGTGGGAGAGGATCTATTTTACTTGTTAGGAAGCATCAGATAGACGGATGGGAGGGAAACAGATAAAGCCAAAATCATGAGGCAAGAGCAGAAGTGTTTCTACATCCTCAGCTTTTGGGTAGAATTCTTCCCCATCCTTTGGCAGTCTGTCCTGGAAGTTCTCCATTACTTTATTGACCACAGTCTTTAGTTTTAAGACACTTCCAGTCTCGCCAAATCCTCTCCTCTTCCTGATTTCATCCTAAATCTTCCTGATCATTCCTGAACTGGAATGTAAATGGATGTCCTCCTTCTTGTTCTTCGGCCAACTATGTAAGCAGCTCATTAAAAAAATTTGAAAAGTGACTTTGTTTTATAGTCTACCTTCTCTGATTTTATTAGCTCTTCACATACATTTAATTATATGATAAAAGTGAAGATATGTATATTTGTGAGTGGTATGTGTGTGTTGACATACACATATTGCCAGTTAACAGAGTTTAAAATGTCTTTAATGGGCGAGTGATTGCCTTGAGCTTGAGACGGGGCACAGAGAGGGCATCTAGGAAGGGAGCAGCACTCCCACAGGCATGAGGACTGAAGCTGCATATACTGTGTCCAGGCACCGTCCTCAGGCCAGCATTGCTGACGCATAAAGTGAAAGGTGGGAAGTCACGTATTTTATGCAGGCAGAGCCTCACATTTATGGTCAATTGATTTTTGACAAGAGTGCCAAAGCCATTTGTTGAGGGAAAGAATAGTCTTTTCCACAAATGTTACTGAGACAACTGGATGTCCACACACAAAAGAATGAAGTTAAATCCCTATCTCACACCATATACAAAAAGTAACTCCTAATAAATGAAAGACTTAAACGGAAGAGTTAAAATTATAAAACTCTTAGAAGGAAACAGGTATAAATCTTTATGAGCTTGGATTAGGCAATTGTTTCTTAGATATGACACCAAAAGCACAAACAACCAACCAAAAAGAATAAATGAGCTTAATCAAAATTTAAAACTTTTGTGTATTGTATGCTATCAAGAGCGTAAAGAGAAAATTTACAGGATGTAAGAAAGTGTTTCAAATCGTATATCTGATAAGGATTTAATATTCAGAATCTATAAAGAGCTCTTATAATTCAACAACAAAAGGACAAATAACCAAATTTAAAATGTGCAAAGGACGGGGCCGGCCTGGTGGCAAAGTAGTTAAATTCATGAGTTCTGCTTCCGCAGCCTGGGGTTCGCCAGTTAGGATCCTGGCCACGGACCTACTCACCACTCATCAAGCCACGCTGAGGTGGCATCCTACATAGAAGAACTAGAAGGACCTACAACTAGGACATACAACTATGTACCGGGGCTTTGGGGAGAAAAAAGAAAAAAAGAGGAATATTGGCAACAGATGTTAGCTCAGGGCCAATCTTCCTCAAAAATAATAAAAAATAATAAAAAAATAAAATGTGAACAAGGCATAGGCAACAAAAGGAAAAATAGATAAATCGGATTACATCAAAATTAAAACTTCTGTGCATCAAAGGATACAATCAACAGAGTCAAAAGGCAACCAACAGAATAGGAGAAAACATGTGCAAATTATATATCTGTTAAGAGGTTAATATTGAGAGTATATAAAGAACACCTGCAACTCAACAACAAACACAAACAACCCAATTTAAAAGTAGACAAAGTTCTTGAATAGACATTTTTCCCAAGAAGATATACAAATGGCCAATAAGCACATGAAAAGATGCTCAACATCATTAGTCATGAGGGATATGAAAATCAAAACCACAAGGAGATACCACCTCACACCCATTAGGATGGCTACTATAGAACAAACAAACAAACAAAACCAGAAAATAACAAGTTAGTGACGATGTGGAGAAACTGGAACACTTGTGCACAGTTGGTGGGAATGTAAAATGGTATAGCTACTGGGGAAAACAGTATGGAGTTTCCTCAAAAATATTAAAAACAGAATTACCACGTGATTTAGCAGTTCCACTTTTGGGTATGTACACACCCATATTCATAGCAGCATTATTCACAATAGCCAAAATGTGGAAGCAGACCAAGTGTCCATCAACAGATGAATGGATAAACAAAACATAGTATATTTCCCAGAAGCTGGATAGAAGGAAGGAATAGGAGTTACTGTTTAATAGGTACAAGTGTTGGTTTTGCAAAATAAAGAGAGTTCTGTGGGTGGATAACGGCGATGGTAACACAACAATGTGAATGCACTTAATACTATAGAACTGTACATTTAAATATGGTTAAGATGGTAAATTTTATGTTATATGTATTTTACCACAATTAAAATTTTAAAATGTGCAAAGTACTCAGATATTTGTCCAAAGAAGATATACAAATGGCCAATAAGCACAGGAAAATACGCTCAATATCATTAGTTACTAGGGAAAGGCAAATCAAAACCACACTGAAATACCGCCTCACACCCACTAGGATGGCTATAACTAAAAAACAAAAAGTAACAAGTGTTGGTAAAGATGTGGAGAAATTGGAACCTGGTGAGAGTATAAAATAGTGCAATCAGTTTGGTGATAGTTTGGCAGTTCCTTCAAAGTTAAAAATAGAGTTACGATATGACAGCAATTCTACCTCTGGGTATATACTCAAGAGAACTGCAAACACGTGCTTACACAGAAACTCGTATATGAATGTTCATGGAAGCATTATTCATAATAGCCAAAGAGTGGAAACAATCCAAATAACTATCAACTAACAAATGGATAAATAAAATGGAGTATATCCATACAATGGAATTTTATTCTGCAATGAAAAGAAATGAAGTACTGATAGATGCTACAACGTGAGTGAACTTTGGAAATATTATGCCAAATGAAAGAAGCCAGACATAAAAGGTCACATGTTGTATAACTCTATTTGTATAAAATGTCCACTATAGGCAAATCCGTAAAGACAGAAATTAGATTAGTGGTTGGCAGAGGTGGGGGAGAGGGAGGAATGGGGAGTGACTGCTAATGGGTGTGGAAATGATGAAAATAATCTGGAATTAGATACTGTGATAGTTGTACTACATTGTGAATATACTGAAAACCACTGGAGTGCACACTTTAAATGGGTGAATTTTATCTCAATTATAAATAATAAATTTTAAAAATGTAAACAATAGAGAAATATAAAGAAAAAAATGAGAAAAGCCCTTCCTAGACCATACTCCTCTTGTCCCCACATCCCAGAAGGAAGTTGTCAACAGTTTAATGTGCTTTTTTCTGGGGTTTTATGCATTTACAACTTCGTGTGTCATAAAACAAATTTGGTCATAGTGTCTTGATGTTTCTGTAATCTGCTTCTTTCTAATAATATCACTAATATCTTTCCATATTCTGACATGTACATATATCCTTATTCTTTTTATGCAATATATGATTTGAAGTATGAGTATATCAATATTTACTTAATCAGTTCCACTTGATGGCATTTAATCACTTCTAACTTTTCATCTATAGACAATATTTCACTGAAATTATATACATCTTCACATGTTGGGGATATTATTTGTGTAAGTTACAGCTCTAGATATGATAATTTTGTGCCATAAGTATGCATGAAACATTTAACTCTGGAATGATATAAACAAATTACACTAAAGCACACTGATCCAATCCAATGTTTTTATTATATTTATTTATTTATTTGCAGATGAATTTGCGGAAGACATATTTATTTATTTATTTATTTATTTATTAAGGTAACATTGGTTTACAGCATTATAAAAATTTCAGGTGTATATCATTATATTTCACCTTCTGTATAGACTACATCGAGTTCACCACCCAAAGTCTAGTTGCCATTCATCACCGTACACATGCCCTTTAGTCCCTTTCTCCCACTCCCCTCCCTCCTTCCTCTTTGGTAACCACCAACATATTCTCTGTATCTATGTGTCTGTTTGTTGTTGTTTTTTATCTTCCACATATGAGTGAAATCATATGGTAATTGTCTTTCTCCATCTGATTTATTTCACTTAGCATAATGCCCTCAAGGTCCATTCATGTTGCAAATGGCAAGATTTCATCTTTTTATGGCCAAGTAGAATTCTGTTGTATATATTTATCACATCTTCTTTATCCATTCATCTGTTGTTGGGCACTTAGGTTGTTTCCAAGGTTTGGCTATTGTGAAGAATGCTGAATGAACATAGGGATGTATATATCTTTATGCATTCATGTTTTCATGTTCTTTGGATAAATACCCAGCAGTGGAATAGCTGGATCATATGGTAGTTCTATTCTTAATTTTTTGAGGAATCTCCCTACTGTTTCCCATAGTGGCTGCACCAGTTTGCACTCCCATCAGCAGTGTACGAGAGTTTCCTTTCCTCTAAATCCTCTCCAACATTTGTTATTTCTCGTCTTTTTAATAATAGCCATGCTGATCGGCATGAGATGATATATCATTGTAGTTTCTATTTGCATTTCCCTAATAATTATAATTCCATAATAATTATACAAACATTCAAACATTTTCCAATATTTTCTGCTAGTGTTTTTATAGTTTTGTTTTATATATGTAGCTATTTAATGCATCTAGAGTTTCTTTTTTTTTTTTTTTTTGTATAGTATGAGATGGGAATCAAAATTTGTTATTTTCCCAAATGGACACGCCATTTTAAAAACATTTTTCATTTATAATGTTCTGCAATGACTTGGTGAAATGCTGTCATTATTATGTATTACCTTTCCATATATATGGATATGTTTCTGGACTTTAGCCTGTTTTAGTGACTGTTTATTCTGTTCCAGTCGTGAACTCTTCTCATTGCTGTAATTACTTAATGTGTTTTACTATCTAGCATTGTCCTCACTCTACTTCTTTGTAAAACAGACTTTGACTATTTTTGCCTATCTTCCACACACACACACACTTTACAATTAATATTTCACACTTTATAAAAATAGTGCCAGGGCCGGCCCCATGGCTTAGCGGTTACGTGCGTGCGCTCTGCTGCTGGCGGCCCGGGTTCGGATCCCGGGTGCGCACCAACGCACTGCCTCTCCGGCCATGCTGAAGCCGCGTCCCACATACAGCAACTAGAAGGATGTGCAGCTATGACGTACAACTATCTACTGGGGCTTTGGGGGAAAAAAATAACTAAATAAAATTTAAAAAAAAATAGTGCCAGAATTTTGGCTGAGATTGCATTTTATTGCTAATAAATTAAACTTGTGACCTGAGTAATAGCATCCTTTATTTAATCATTTATTTGTCTTTTTTAAAAAATCATTTGCCAGATACGTTTTTTTCCATCCTCTCTAGCCTCTACTTTCTGCATCTGCCAGCACACAGTTGTGTGCTCTCCTCCTCTCCCATCTGGAAGATCAACAGTGTGGTCTACTCACCCAAGTGTCCTCTGGGAAATAATCTAACCTTAATCATTCACACCTCCCCAAGCTACTGTATGAATCATTTTCTTCTATTGTGGGGCTGAATCAAGTTAAAGACACACAAAACAAAACTGGGAAAGATCTTCTGCCTCCGAAACAGTTTAGCACCAAATTGGAAATGCACTTTCCGTTTTTGGCCATTTCTGTGTATTTTACCAATTTTGTAATTATAGGGGCACATTTATACCTGGTGGATTCAACACTAGTTTACCCTATTTTAAAAAAGATCATCTCTTTTTCTCCTTGAGGTGATATTATATGAGACATTTCTTTTCAAATAATGCCAGCTTCTTTCTTAATTAAATTTAAAAATGTTTTTCTCAGGCTAATATGAAACTTCTGGGATTCAAACATAGCTACTCCAATTCTGGACACTGTTAGATCCCTTTCACTTTTATGTGGGTATAAATTAAATTTGACATAAGAGAGTATGTTTATTAACATTACCTCCGTATTTGCATCTATCCTGGAATTTGCTGTGGGAGCTCACTTGAAACTCCCCAGTCTCTGGCTGTTATTCAGAACCTGTCTTTTATATTTCTGGAAAGTCAGGTTTGATAGGTACCATCTTTTGAAGGATAAGAAAGCCATTTCCAGTAGGGTCAAACAGTAATCTATTCTGAAATACTTTTTAATTTTTAAGTTTGTTTTTTAAAAAATGTAAACTTTTTAACATTTAAATGTTTAAACATTTAACATTTCAAAAGAAGTTTTTTCAAGTTCTTTTGAATGACCTCATTATTCATAGAGGACAACAAGAAAAGAAACCATTATTTTAGGCAAAGATTAAAAGGTATGAGTTCTATGTCATTGATTAGGCTTTAAGAGTCAGTTGACAATATTATCAAATTACATCATTTTTGTTAGACATCCACCAGCATGTTGTTATTGCCTTCGAGTTAACAAACTTACTTGGTTGCCCAGACATACACTTGCAACTATTTTATCTTGCTGAGTGCATCAGGAAGTTTTATTGCTTGGTATTAAATATTCTATGAGAGCTGTATTGATGCTTTTTCATTTACAAGGTAGATATTCTTAATTTTAAAGTTTTCCAGCTGTTTTTATTAACCTTAAAAGAAATGATTTTCTGAAACTTGTTAGTAGAGTGACTGTGGGGTTATTTATTCAGGACTTGCCATTGAGGTGCTATGGATAGTCCACGGAAGAGTGGAGGTGTGGCTGCGGGCACGCACCACTGCCTCAATGGGGGCAGCTGTCTTTATTGT
This sequence comes from Diceros bicornis minor, assembly GCF_020826845.1. Taxonomy (NCBI): domain Eukaryota; kingdom Metazoa; phylum Chordata; class Mammalia; order Perissodactyla; family Rhinocerotidae; genus Diceros; species Diceros bicornis. Next base: position 9,120,331 of record NC_080755.1, on the reverse strand, counting down.
TTTGATGGCTATTAGGCATTCACATAAGATTTTACTTGTATAAAGGGTTTGATTGCTATAACCACCTTGAAAGCACGGATTATGACCCAGAACTTCAGGGACTAGATGACCCCTTCAGCACCTTGGTATAATAAACCTAAATTGTTTCTTGAGGAAGCTGTGGCTCTTCCTAAGTAGCCCCTTGGTCTGCATCTGTGAAGAGAGGGGTTGTGTTCAGGTACTGTTCTTGTCACGCTGCTCAGCTTTCCCAGGAAGACCTCAGTCCTACCTCACCTCTCAAACCAGCTAATGCTATGGCTTTGCATTTGAACAACATGGTTCTATACAATATGATCTCCTTCAGCTATTTTTCAGTGTATAAACCTGAACTACTGTCTGTCTCTACCTAACAAAAGCTATATAATGAGAAGTATATAGAGATGATTGCTTGGAGAATTGTCAATCAATGCATTTTTCCTGATACTATAAAATTTATTTTTGGATTACATCGACTAATAGAAATCTGCATATTGAACTGCATTATGAAATTGCTGTTACTGAATTCTGCTTTGTCATGATACTACGTATCTACTTTGAGGGGAAAGACTTTACCCAACTCGCTGCTGTCTATATGGCAGTGATAACTGTCAGGCATTGTCTTCCTTCTTTCAGTGTCTTCTCATGAAGAAGGGACTGCTCTGTGCTCTTGTCAGCAGCGAGTGGTTCCTGGCCAACTGTTTACTGTTATCTTGCAGGCATTTCATGTCGTATAACTGACTATCATTTCTCTTCCAATCAGTGGCCAAATTCTCAGAACCTTTTTTTTTACAGACTTCTCATAAATATAGAAGCCCTCAAGGCATGGGTTCAGTATCATCTTTATTGCTCCTTTCCTTTCGTTACATTATTGCTTTCCTCATCACCTCTACTTTAAATTTTGTTACGTGTATGCATTTATATAAAGTATCTATATTCTCTTTTCTTTAATTTTATAAAGAAGGTATAAAAATAAAAAATTACAAGCCATTTGTATTGTAGAATAAATTTAAACGAGCATATTTCCACTCCCAGAGATAGTGACTTGTTAAACCTTATTTCTAATGATTGAATGAAAAGCTTTATCTCACTTGACCCCAAAATCTGTGATTTTGATGCTGACCTCTGGAGGTGACATTTTCCCAGACCCTGCCCTGCCATCCTCCCATCCCCACCAGCTTACCCTTCAAACCACTGACCAGAGGAGAGACAGCGACGGAGAATCTCTCATGTGTGTAGAGTGTCTACATTTTAATATTGAAAATACAGACTCTTTCTTAAGTAAAAGAAAGGAAATATGTGTTCCATTACAGAGTGATCAGAATCCTGGAAAGAAAGGCAAATATGGTTTTCAAAAATAACATTGAAAGCATTTTTTATAGATTCAGACTGTAGGATTGTGCACGTGTATCAACCACTGAAAGCAGATGTCTGGGATCATGTATCTCAAGCTTTTAGGACAGTCCTTGTTTCCAATATTCTGATCTGTTATTCTCATCCATACCACGTCTTCACAGTTCAAGGAGCATGGTGACTATATGCTCCTGTAAAGTAGGAACTGAGAATATGACTGAAGAGTGAAAGTCTATTAGCTAACTTGCTTTGCAAACAAAGCCTTTTATTTAGGAGATTTTTGCAAACACCCCTGGGTTAATAGACCACTTGGCTCAAATTCATCCACATTTTTTTCTTGATTTTATACCTTTACATTTCAAGTTGAAGCTATACACCCCACAGTAATATTTTAATTAATTTAAACTCGTAGCTCCTTTTTCGGAGGCTTACCACTCAAACTCTGGTCCAAAGACTAGGGATATCAATGTGATACGGGTGCTTTAAAATATTGAAATGAATCAGAACCTACATTTTAGTAAGAGCCTCAGGTGGTTCCTATGCACATGACATTTTGAAAAGCACTCAGCTGCTAGAGAAACTCAGAGTTATCTTAATGTGTTTCCATATTTGCTACAAGTTGCTTGAGTTTTATGTTATTACTATTGTTAACACAATGGAATATCTAAGAGGTTTTGTTGCAATTATGTTTTACTAAAAGAAAGTGTGGACAAATAAAATGCCCTTCTTAGTGAACAGGATTGGAGATATATGTCTGAAATAAATACAAATTACATGTGTACATGGTTTTCTTCCTTTTTTTTTTTTTTTTTGCTGAGGAACATTCGCCCTGAGCTAACATCTGTGTACATCTTCCTCTATTTTGTATGTGGGTCACCGCCACAGCATGGCCGCTGACGGGTGGTGTAGGTCTGCGCTTGGGAGATGAACCTGGGACGCTGAAGCGGAGCACCCCAAACTTAATCACGGTCCACGGGGCCGTCCCCTGTGTATCTGGTTTTCATAAGTGCCGGGCATTGTTTTAAGCTCTTCATATGTGTTATTTCAGTTAATTCTTACAATAACTGAGGTGCATTAATTATTAATCATCTTCTTATAATTCATATTGAGAAAATTGAGAGTTCAAGTAACTTTCCTAAGGTAGCCTTACTGGTAGTGGGAAAGCCAGGATTTGAAGCCAGACCCATGCTCTTCAGCACCACATCACCTGCACAAACAGAAGCCAACTTCATCTGCTGCACGCTGGAATAGGCATCACAGAGACACACTTACAATAAAGGACTATTTCTTTAATGAAATCTTTCCTAATTGAAACAACCAAGAATTTTGGTTATCTACTAAGACACAGTAGTGACTGTGCTAAACAGATTCACTCTAGATATAAGGACTTCAAGCAAAGCAATTACTAATGATTTTTGAAATTACTCAATTTCAACTCAAAATCCTTTTTGATTTTGGTTTTCAATATTTATTGTATTACATCTGTGATGATAATGTCACCTGCACAGTGCTGAAATTCAAGAATTTCATATTTGAATGTACGAGCCAGATCAAGCTTTTCCTAAACATCTGAGTGACTTTTCCACAATTTCTTGAAGATAAATTGTATAGCCCTATAGCTAGACAAAAGAGGTACATGAATTGTGAATAGCATAATGTGTGGTTAGATTTTTATAGTATTAGAGAATTTTATAATGAACAAAATTTAAATAATATTACTCAGCCTGAAATTAGGTGGAATCTCTTTCTTAAATTATGGTCAACAGACTCTCAGGGATTTTGAATTAATAAAAATAGAAATGTTTTGGGTCAATCATCTAATTTTTTTAATGCTTTCTGATCCACGGGACGACATAGCCAAGTATTCAGACCAATGTTCAAGACTCACAGCACTAAGATCATCAACCAAGTTGCCTGACAATGTCCACCATCGTCTTCTAAGAAAAACTGTCCCTCCCACAGCTTCCTGCTAAATGTCATGGCCCCAGGCTGTGTTTTGAGTAAGGGGTTGACACTGATTGAACTGAACACAGACAACTGATCCAAGCTCAGTGAATTTCTAGGCTGGCTGGTGCCACTGAGGTGACCTGCCGTGAAAATTTCTACCAAACTAAAATGGTGGTTATGAAACCAGGCAAAATTTCTCAAAAAAGCTTAAAAGAAGCTAGAGAGAGAGCCATCAAGTTGGAAGAAAATGAGAAGGAGAAAATAGATACACAAAGAGAAACCGTGAAGTTATGAGGGAAAACAACATCAGCTATGCTGCCAGCAGTATAAAAAGAAGAAACCAGGACAGGAAGAGGGAGGAGGTGAGACCTCAAAATGTCCAAGTTCTAAGGCAGAGTTTGCTAGGCTAACCTAATAATACCTCCCATTATCAAAGTTATCCAAATCTCTTTCCTTTTCCCCTCTTCTCTTCGTACATAGTCACTCCATAGGTGATTTCCTTTCCTATGTCATTAAATACATATCCATTGATGACTTCCTAATATGTGAAGATCAAGTGCTAGTATACCTAAATGCTTAGAGTTTAGCAAAAATAAAGAAAATCAAGCCAAAGAGATTAAAGAAAGGAAGAAGGAATGAGCAAATGTGTTCAACATCACTATGATACTGAAGAGCTGTGGACACTCGACCATTAACTTTGTTAACATGAATGTCATTAGTGGTTTGGTAGGAACAGTTTTGGAGTAGTAGAGACAAAAGCCGGGTTTAAATGTGTTGACTAGAGAATTGGAGGAGAAGTAGTGGAGTTCACGTGTGTGGAAGAGATTCTCAAGAAATTCTTAATAAAGGGAACAAGGAAATGGAGTGGCAGTGTGCTGTGGTCTAAATGTTTGTCATTGTTGTTAATGTTGTCAGGTTGATTCCAACTCCTAGCACCCTTGTGGACAGCAGAGTTGAATCCTGCTCCGTCTCTTTGCCCCATTCTTCTACCTTAACGATGCTATATGAGACAATGCTCCACTGCTATTCATAGGGTTTGCATGCCCAATTTTTTCGGAAGTGAGTGGACAGGTCCTTCTTCCTAGTCTGTCTTAGTCTGGAAGCTCCACTGAAACCTGTCCACCATGGATGACCTGCTGGTATTTGAAATCCCGGTGGCATAGGATTCAGCATCACAGCAACATGCAGCCACCACAGTATGACAACTAACAGACAGGTGGTGTGGTTCCCTGACCAGGAAACCAACCCAGGCTGTGGTGGTGAGAGCGCTGGACCTTAACCACCAGACCCCAGGGCTGGCTCTAAATGTTTGTGTCCCTGCAAAATTCATATGTTGAAGTCTTAACCCCCACAGGTGATGGTATTAGTAAGTGGGGCCTTTTGGAGGTGTTTAAGTCATGTGAGTGGAACCCTCATGAATGGGATTAATGCCTTATAAAATAGGCTCCTGAGAGATCCCTTGCCCCTTCTGCCATGTGAGGATACAAGGAGAAGTCTGCAACCCAGAAGAGAGCTTTCACTTGACTATGCTGGCCCCCTAAGCCCAGACTCCCAGCACCCAAAACTATGAGAAATAAATTTTATAAGCCACCAAGTCTGTGGTATTTTGCTATAGCAGCCCAAATGGACTAAGACACAGTGGTATGAGGAAGTTGGATCAAGAGAACTTGTTTTTAAGTTTGGAGAAATTTCAGTATATGTGTATACTCATAGGAATGATCCAGGAGGGAGGAAAATGATGATAAAAGAAGAAAGATGTCAAATGCAGGAGTAATTCCTTGAGTGGACAAAAGGACGGGATCCAGCGCTCAAGTGGAAGTGTTTCTTTGTAATATGATCAGAGTGTAAGACTTGAAAAGTGCAATTAATAAATTTGATTTTGGAAACACTACATATAAGAAAATCCTGCATTTAGAAAATATGCATGGAACATTTACAAAAACTGACAATTAATAGTCCAAAAAGCAAGTCTTAATGCATTTCAAAAACTTATATAAACATATTCTCTCTATTCAATGCAATAAAGTTAGACAGCAATCATAAAGAGATTACCAACAATTCCCCATGATTTTGGAAATTATAAAACATCCTTCTAAATAAATCATGGGTCAAAGAATAAATTACTATGAGTTATGAAATACTTAAAAATGAACGATATCGGGCCGGCCCGGTGGTGTAAGTAGTTAAGTGTGCGTGCTCCTCTGTGGCTGCCCAGGGTTCGCCAGTTCGGATCCCAGGTGAGCACCGATGCACTGCTTGTTAAGCCATGCTGTGGCGGCGTCCCATATGAAGTGGAGGAAGATAGGCATGAATGTTAGCCCAGGGCCCATCTTCCTCAGCAAAAAAGAGGAGGATTGGCATTGGACGTTAGCTCAGGGCTGGTCTTCTTTGCAAAAAAAAAAAAAAAAAGAATGATAATATAATTATTACATATCAAAATTATAGAATACAACTAAACAATATCTATTTTGAAGGGAAATATATAGTTCTAAGTTCTTTTATTAGAACAGAAGAAAGTCTGAAAATAAAAAAGCTAAATGTTCAACCTCATACATTAGAAAAATACTAATGGAATAAACCCAAAGAAATCAGAAGAAATAAAGTAACAAAGATAAGAGAAGAGAAAAAGCAATTAAAGAAAAAATTGAGAAAATTGAGAAAAATAAAAGCTGGTTTTTAGAGACTAATAAAAGAGACATTCCTTTGGCTAGACTGGTATAGAAAGAAAAGTAGAGATAAAGCACAAATAAACACTAGAAATGAAAATAAGGCAGAACTAAAGATACATCAAAGACTAAAAATAGTAAGCTAATACAATAGACAGTTTTATTCCAATAAATTTGACATTTTTGATAAAATAGGTAAATTCCTAGAAAAATATAATTTACCAAAATTTACTCAAAAGTAAATAGAAAATTAAATAGTCCTATAACCTTTAAAGCATTCATGTTTGCAATTTAAAATCCTCCCATAAGAAAACAATATGTCCAGTCAATTTTATAGGTAAGTTTCAAAAATTTTCAAGGAAGATGTAATTCCAATTTAATAAAAACTTTCTCAGAGACTAGAAATAGAGGGAATACTTTCAAATTTATAATTTTATGAGTTTTTAAATTTGATTCATTTTATGAGTGTAATCTCATACCTGTACCAGATAAGGACAGTGAAAGAAATGAAAATGCTATTTCAGATAGTTTAGTAGACTTGGTGGTGGAAAGTCAAGGAAGTTTTCTTCTGGTTGTAGCTATTTTCTCACTGAAATAATAAGTAAGTCAGCACGTATTCGTGTATATGAAGGAGAGGATTTTGGAGTTTTGGACTATGGGAAGTAAAGGATTAATAGCAGATCTGTATCTCTGTTCCTCACTCCTAGTCTTGACTTCAACTAGATCCCCTTGGAAACATAGGATAGAATTTAATGACTGAAGGATAAGTGTTGGTGTTTTAGGGAATGCCTTGTACTAATTTTTTATCTAAAGCATCCTTTTAGCAGGATATACATGATCTTTTAAAGAAACAGCAAATTAATGACTTTCTGAATGGAAGTTAATTATGTAATCTTTAAAGAGACAATAAAATTAAGCAATTGATTTATCCTGTACACATAGAGCTATTCACTGTAGATCTAAAATTCATTTCAACAGGGAAAAAAGGGGATTTGTATCTGATGGATTTGGGACCTCCCAGATATCAATGTGTTTCTACTGCTTCTTTCTTGTATCTTTCGTTAATCATTAGAAAGCTTGGTACTGGGTAAGACTTGTGTGTTATGTGAACCTGATTGAAAATTTACCTCTTTGTGACAGAGAAGGTAGGAAAATTCAATATAATGTAGGTGTTATTTTTTTCTTAGGTAAATTCATAAACTTAATGCAATGGCCATAAAAATGCCAGTTGTACATGGGAGGGGTATGTTGATGGGAAATTGGACAAGTTAATTCTGAACTTCAGTATGAAAAAATATCCAAGTAAAACTAGCCAAAATTTTCAGAAGAAAGGAGAGGAATGAATGGGAATAGCTCTGTCAGGTATTGGGGCATAATATAAAACCACATGAAGTAAGCCTGTCTGGTAGCAGATTAGTCAGAAGCAGCTAGGTTATGCTGCAATAACAAATTATTCCAATATCTCAGACAGTTAAATAACACAGGTTTGTTTCTTGGTTATGATGTCTTCCAAGAGTTAGCAGGAGGCTCTTCTCATCATAATCAGTCAGAGACTCAGGCTGGCAGCGCCACTACCGTGGGAAGCATTTCCAGTTGCTGTAAAAGGCAAAGATCTCAGAAGGATCTCAAAATGGCAATAAAAGATACTTAGCAAACAGTTGCTGAATGAATTAAGTATGCACATTGTATGTCTGTTCAGTTTTTCAAGTTTTCTTTTGTTTGCCTCAGAAGCATTTAACTTTTTTCTTTCTGTGAACCTTGATATTTCTTGTTGAGTTTATTTCTAGGTATTTTATCTTTTGATGTTGTTGTAAGTGGAGTCTTTATTGCTACGTGTCTTCCAATCATTGTTGTTGGTATACATGAAGGCTAATGCTTTCTGTATATTAATTTTGTACCTAGGCACCTTATTGAATTATTTTATCATTGTAATACGTATTATAATATTGGATCTTCTAGTAATACAATCTTTAAAACATAAATATGATAATTTACCTTCTGCTTTCTAATTATTATAACAATAATCTCTTTATCTTATTTAATTACATTAGCTAGGACCTCCAGAATAATGTTATATAATTGTGGGTGGTGTATAGTTATGACATCACCAAATTTTATAGGATTTTTTTCCCATTAGCTGTGAAACCAACATTTATAGTGAGACTAATATGTTAGCAGGTAAAAGAAATATACTTCTATTTCTATCTTAGTATAAGTAGTTAAATCATGAAAGTTCATTAAATCATACTAAATATGTTTTCTGAACCTATGAATTAGCTTATGATTTTTCTCCTTACGTCTATTAAAATGATAAAATACATTAATAGGTTTTCTGATTTTGAAGGACTTTGCCATTCATAAATTCAATCCCAATTGGTCATGGCATATTAATTTTTAATGAGCTCCTGGATTCTATTTGTTAATATTTTATTTAGGATGTTTTGCATGGTGAGAAATAGTATTTGTGTGTGTGTGTGTGTGTGTGTGTGTGTATGTGTATCTGTGGTCTTGTGTTAGGTTTTATGCTCACTCTTATGCTCCTTTATCAAAATAATTTAGGAATTTTTTTCTTTTTTTTTTTTTTGTGAGGAGATCAGCCCTGAGCTAACATCCGCCAATCCTCCTCCTTTTTTTTGCTGAGGAAGACGGCCCTGGGCTAACATCGGTGCCTATCTTCCTCCACTTTATATGGGACGCCGCCACAGCATGGCCTACCAAGCAGTGCGTCGGTGCGCGCCTGGGATCCGAACCAGCGAACCCCGGGCCGCCGCAGCGGAGCGCGCGCACTTAACCGCTTGCGCCACCGGGCCGGCCCCTTTTTTTCTTTTTTATGCTGTAATAGCATTCCAGTTACCTGATCTTTACAGGTTTGGTAGAAGTCCCCTGTGAAGCCATTTGGGCCTATTTGTCTTCATAAGGGGTAACTTTTAGAAAACTTCATGTATTTTGTAATCATTAGATTCATTAGAATTCATTTTGGCATATCGTGTTTTCTTATGGAAGTATACATTTCATTCCAAGTTTCAAATTTATTTACAGAGAATAAAGCAAAATAGTTTCTTATCCTTATTTTAATTATTTTCATTTAATGACAATTAATGTCATTTCCCTTTCATCATTTCTTATTGTATATACTAGGATTTTTTAAGCTAAAAAGTTATCTATTTTTTCAAAAAACAAGCTCTTTAATTAGTTTTCTAATGACTGAATCCAGTTTTCTATTTATTCATTCCTTCCATCTGTTTTGCTTTGTGATCCAATTTGACAGTTTTAATGGGTAAACTTAATCCACTCACTTTTATGTAAAGCGATGCTCTGCTGCCCCCTACTCATTTCTCTTCATCCCCATTTCCCTTCCTGTTCTCCCAGCCCTCTTAGATATTTTGGTTTTCTCATCAGTGTTAGCATTCATGTTTATACTAATAAATGGGATTATACCACTACCCCTTGAGTTTTTAGCTCTTAATAATGTATTTTAACGTCTTTCCTTATTAAAGATAAGGAAATCAGGGAATTGACTATCTCCCACCTCCCACTTCTCTTCTTTGTCAGTTTTCATGTCTCTACATTTTTTTCTGGTTTATAACATTTATATTCTGTTTTGAAAACATAATTCTCAGGTTTGCTTCAGTCTTAGTGCTTTAGTTAAACAGAGTCAAGGCTCAAAACTGGTCCTTTGACCCTATTTCTGCCCCCTCTCCCCCTACCAGGCATCGCTTGGTGCCTCTAGCCTCCCTGTTGGATTCTTCAAGAAGAGTCCATGGGAACAATATTACCCGAGTTCTCGGAAATTCAAAACCTTTTGTCTGTTTCTTGATTCTTTCATTAAATAAGGACAAATAGAAATTTTCTTGGATCAAACTCCTTTCCTTTAGGATCTTATAGGTATTGGTTCTTGTGGAAAAGTCTATAAATTAATTGATATTTTTGCCCAGCTGCCCAAAGGACTTCTTGTCTTTGAAGCCCAGCTCTGTCCCAGACCCGCCCCCTCCGCACTCCCGGGGCTCCATCTGCCCCTTTCGCAAAGTCTTCTTTTCCTGTTATTTGTGATTTTAGGTGCCCCTGAGTTTTACTGGAAATGGAGTTTGCATTTGTTTCTTAATCTTCTTGTGGTGATTAAGTAATTTCCAAGAAAAAAAGATGTAACTGTCAACTTCATGCTACCATACTCAAAGTGTCACTTTGTGTTTTAATATTTTATTTTTAGTCATTTGAATGGAATTTAATCATTATAGTCACTTACAAAGGAGAAGAGATTTTATTCTATAATGTGTCATGACAGTAATCTTTATTTAAGTCTATGGTTTAAGACTATTTTAAGTCTCTGTTTTTTAGTGCTAAAATTGACTATAAACTGAAATGGCAACAAATGAAGCTATTTCCCCTTCCCCTCTGTAAAGATGAATATGAAAATGAAGAGTTTTTGCCTAAAAGGCTGTGGTGGGTCACTTAACAAAGATTTTTGTGAATTTCAAATATAGTAATGTATGAGAAAGTATTTGGGAACTGCAAAGCCTACTACAAATGTAAAACATTATATATATATACTGTAAGAAGAAAGAGAAAGAATAAAACAAGGTAGCCGATCTTGAACTTGAGAATAAGGATAAAATTACTCAAGTAACTACTGAGCAGACCACTTTGATGGAACAACAGATCCAGGAAACTCCCAACTCTGCAAGCCTCAGAATCATTGATGACATTAAAATAAAAACAAGCCAATTAACTAATCTAAATGAAAATAAAATAGTTCAGGACTGTGAACGGGAGAGCCATCCTCACCGATGCTGTGATGACAGTAAGAGGTTGAGTGACATTTTTGAGCTTACGTTACTCGTAAAGTTTACAGACCATGTTACTACTCAAAATGCTGCAGACAACCTTTCCAGAAGAGCTGCTTTCCTTCAGACTGGATAGGGCAGTGATCAGATGCAACCTTTTCAATGGAACATTTTTACCTTTAACCTAAGTCTTTTACAAAACAAAATGTAGAAAATAATTAATTTCAAAGAATTAAATCAGGCTCAAATCTGTAAGTAGAAGAAAGTATTCCTGACAGAGAGAAGTGGGATAAAGAAACCAATTCCTTTTTGTTGGATGGGTGGTCTGTAGCTTGGGGTTCGAAGACTACGCAGGCAGAACAGGGATGAAAGCAAAGGACGCAGTGGGGGCCTTAGATATGTGTACACAGCACACTTTTCAGCCCCCCCCCACCTGTCTTAAATGGCTGTCCTGGTCACTTTCAGAAGTGAGTCTTAGGGCATCAATGGTGAACTAATCCAGTCAAAGCAAAACGTGCCTCCAGCCTTCACCTGTAAAGCAGGATGAGGCAGTGTAGGTAATTAACAATCTATTTTTAAAATCTTACTTCGAAATGTGTGCTCTCCATCTGGGTTCTGCTCAACATACCCTCTCCTCTTCTCTGTCCAGTGTACTGCTGTCTGTGAAACAGCACAAGTTTATTTTTCTAGAAATGAACTAGATAGTGTTATTTATTCACGAGAAATAAATACAGGAAACGTATTTGCAAACAAAACAGAAATCAGTGCGGAGTCATAGAAATTAGGTTCCATGAGGTTTCCAGCCCCATAGAGTTCAAATGCTTGCTATTTTGAAGATTTGTGCTATCTTCCTATTTTCTTTTGTTTACCTGCTCACCTGTTGTTAAACATGGCAGGTGTAAAGGGCTGACTTGTCTTTCTGGAGTGAAACATTGGGGAGAGAGTCTGGCTTCCTTGTGGTCAGCGCTATGGAAGACCTGAAGAGGTTACAGATGTAGTTTGGTCCCATATCTGATTGGGCAGTAAGTTCCATGAATAAAGGAAGAAATCTCTACAGTACCTGGCATCTAATAGGCCTGCAAAGATACACTATTTCATAAATTCTAAGTCATGTCCATTTTCACAGTGAACACCTTGGAAACCAGTGTGCATCTTTCAATGACGGCTCTTATAGTTATTGATACGTACTCTTTTTCTTAGAGGAACATAAAATAAGGGTTCATGTGGCAGTGGATGGTGTCTCAGATTCAATGAACCACAGTAGTTGTTAAATAAATGAAGATAGGGAGGTAAGGCCATGATTTAACTGCCAAGACATTCCAATTTACCTTACAGGAGTTGAACCCCTTCAAGGATCTCTCATTAAATTCAGAAATCAGCATTTCAAATTGCTCCCTGAGTTGTGAGTAGGAATCAGGTTCAAAATTGACAAGGCCTTGATAAAGGCAACAGTCGCATATGCGCCCTTCACACACAAGAACAGGCTGATGTCTGTGTCTATTACCTACACCACATGTTGAGATGGGAGTTTATGCAATTTGCAATGGAAAAGGCGGTATTTACATCAACAGCTGGGTATGTTAAGTCATGCCTGCCCCCACTCCAGTTTCTCATCCTCAGTTTATAGGGTGTCTGCTTTCAGCCTGTAATACACACGTACCGGTCCTGCCCCTCCCCTTTCTGTTTTTCTTGCACATGATTCAAGACTCACCTTCTTTGGCCGGTGGCCTGGCGGCCACCGATACCTAAAACAACACCATGTTGTTCCTTTCTGCTTCTCCCAACCGAGTACATCCAAACTGCAGGCTGGACCCAGCTGGAGGCATTAATCACCATCACACAGCAGCAAGCCTGCAGGAGCACAGGACCCTCAGTGGGACTCCTCTTTCTTTTCTGTCTGGCTCGGTGGGGGGCAGCAGCACACATGCCTTCCTGCACCCCAGCCTCTGAATTTGGCCAGAGCTCTGACCACCAGCATCTCCTGCTTATGTGTCCCAGGTGCTATAATAAACATTAGGAAAAGGAAACAAACAAAGCCTTTTTGTCTCACGTATTTGAGAGTGTATACAGGACTGAGGAGGAATCAACACCTGGACTTATACATCCTTGCCCAGCGTTTCAGGGGTGAAGTCAAGTCTTGGGACCCTCCGTGGGAGAGATATATAAGCTTTCACTTTGCAAATGCCTTTATGTTAATTTCCTGTGTAACATTTATAGGGTGTAATACACATGGCATATTTCTCCTGTGCATACAATATAAGCATTCATTATGGAGCCAACATTCTTCCCAGGTGGTGTTAACTCTGCAGTGTCCTGATGCAAACTGTATGACATGTTGCCACATACAAATATCGCTCCTGTTTGGGACCTGCACACACATATGTATTTTTTACAAATGCAATATGTAGAAGACATTAGAGTATTTATTTAAAAAGGGACCATGACCTTTTCTATAGAAAGTGAGGGAGAACATTTAGCAAATTGCAGTACTAAGCTCTAAAAGACACCTTGTGGGAAGATTTCCGTTAATACGCTCCATGTGTCTGTCAAGATATAGAGCTAGACCTACAGTGATTAACTATCGCAGCTTTGAAATTGATTGCAGAGATCATTACAGTTCTATTAAGCTTACTCAATTTGAATTACCAAGTAATCTTTCTTTTTTTTTTAAACAAACAATACAGAAATTACATACAACACAAGTGGAAGGAAGCTGCCGGATTCTTGAGCAGTCGATTGCAGGCTTGCTGGTTTTAAAAGTAGGGCTGTGTAAAACGTGGGTAAAGAAACTTCATATTCAAGCTAGGTTGGCTTGGGGGTTCTCTGAGGTTTATAAATGTGGGCCAGATATTGAGGAAACCGGGGCTGAGGTTTGGTTTGGATGGGGGCCAATGAATTCATAGTCTAGAATGAAAACAACATATATTGTGATAGTTTTACATGGTTTCCATCCAGAGCAAGGTGAGACTTCAAACTGCAAACTGCCAGGTGCCAAATCAAAGACAGGATTTCATAAAACCATCGTAGAGCTTGGTGACACCTCCCAGCACAAGGTGAGCTGCACGTCTGTCACCAGGGTGCACGGTGGCCTGCCACATCCAAGAAGGTGTCGACTTTTCTACTGTTTCATAGCCCTGTGGGACTCCAGCCAGGAGACAGGAAGAGTCCCTCTGGATTTCTGCCTTGCAATTTACCCAAGGCTTTGTTTTTGTTTCCTTGTTCCCCTACGGGCGGGCGTGGCACCCATAATATATGCATGCAGAGCTCTTGGTGTGGGGAGAGGAAGCAGAAGCCAGCTAGGCGATGATGAGGTGAGCTCCCTGACAGAGATGGCCGCCTGCTTTGAGGTGGGGCTTGGCAATTTAAACCAATGGTCCCTAAGCATTTTTAATGAAAAATCACTGTCAGTGAAACATATTTAAGCATAACAGTGAGTTTATATATTTACTTATAAATTTGAGAACGTTCTGTTGTACCAGCATATTTTGTACACTATACATTTTAAGTGAAATAGAAGTTTATAAAAGTTCACATAAAAATAAAATAATTACTGTTTTTACCTGCGAGTGTGGCTCCTGTTAGAAGCATCAGCTCCTCCACTTTCTTGTTCTCTTGAGCTCATATCACAAGAATTGTCTTCAATCTGTGGTTTCTTTGTGAGGGTCAGTAAATCCAGATAGTATAATCAGTAAATTGGGAGCACACGTAGCCAGTAATGTATTGCATGAGGCTAAAGTGAACCAGTTAGCAAGGATGTACCCGCCACCACTCCGCGGTGTGACAGTGACTGACACACACATCGGGGGAGGACCTGTGTGTCTGTCCATGTTCGACGTGAAGGGAGCCCAAGCCTTTGTATTTATAGATAGAGATAAAAATGGATGTCAGGAGGGGTTCGGACACTTTGCTCCAGCACTCCATTTTGTACCCCCGGCATACGTGTACCTTTGGAGAACTCTCTTCTAAATATCCAATCATAGGCCGACAGTGGACTGTGGTCTGACTGCATCAAGTATTGCTGTTCAAGGCAAGATTCCATTTCACATCAGAAGTGGATGCTTCGGAGATAAAGGAGGCTGATGGATACTAGAAGAAACGTCCAACCTTTGGGAGCTTGTCCAGAAAACCAACACTTTCGGGAATCCTTCCCTGCATGCCCAAAGCTGAGTCTGGCCTCTCCTCTCCGGTCTCCCAGCCCTCTGAGATCACCTCCATCAGAGCACATATCTTGTGCTATCCTAACTGCCTATTTACTGGTCTCTCTCCCATCCAACTGTTGGTTCCTTGAGGAAGTAGGGACTTTGTCTTATTCACTCCTGTATTCCTAGCTTCTCACCTAAGAAAGAATTCAATAAATGATTGCCAAGGTAGTTAATGAATGATGCAATCAATCTATCGAGTCCAGTCTTCTCTCAGTAGGCTGCACCTAGGGTCAGGGCCTGCTCCACTCCAACAGGGGATGAGAGAGAAGAGGAAAGTGGGGATCCGGGCAGCTTTGACCCAGTGAGCTAGCTACCAGTGTACATGCTAAGAATCATACTGGAATATCAGCCATATGTGAACCACTGCGCTACCCCAAGTGCCTGCAAGAGGGGGCAAAGAAAAGGAGCCCAACAGACAGCTGTATGGTTCTGGGTGAGCCTCGACCCTCCCAAGCTGCCCACACAGCGTGCTCTCTGAGGAAGACCCCTACACTTCCTCTGCAGTGCAGTTTCAAGCCCTCTTTCCCAGCACCACCCACCCCACCCCCACCCACCCACGCAGATGGCTGCCACGAAGTCGCTCCCACATAGAAATTCTCTAGTGTCTCTGGTCAGTCACTGAGTATGTGCTGGTGTCAAGGGAGTGTCAAGGGAGTAGAAGGGGAGGACAATGGAGTAGAGGGAGGGGTAAAGAGGAATGTCCAGAAGTCCCAGTGCCCGAAGGCTGCAGGAATGGGCAAATGTTATGGATCAAGAAAGCCCAAGCTTCAAGATTTTTCTTGTTCCAGAAATTGAGGCAGAAAGTGTCTGGATGAGGGTGAGAGAAGCATCTACAGAGGGAGAGAATGAGAGTGGAAGAGGCTACTTAGACCCTGTTAATTGGCACTTGACCCTTCCGCTTCATCAGAGAAACCCCAGAACAATTGTAACTTTGTCTGTGACAATCCTAGTGGGGGACTTGGATGACTGAACTGGCACAAATGATCTGGAATTCTTGCTGAGTTCTGTCTGTCTCCTGGGTGCAGGGAGGCCTTTGGCGGAGGAATTGCACCCAAAACGCCTGCACCCTGGGGTCTGCGGCCCTCTTACCCTAGATGTTGCCAACATGCCACATCGCAGGGTGGGTGAGAACCACGAGAGGTCACAGTGCTGAGAAGAGAGTAAATGAACTTTGAGTCCCTTACCTGTGTGGACCCTACAGTCCAGCTACGGTATTCAGAGAGCTTTATGGGCATAGATATTGCCCAAGGAGTCACAGCATGTCAAAGGGACTAGGGGAGCGAGGGAGCCTCTCTCATCTTGGGAACTTTCAATTTCGTAGTTAATAAACGGCATGACAACCCTTTTTGAAATTTCTACTGCAAGTACAAAAATGAGAGCGTGCACCACTGCGGGTGGGCAACTGTAAGACATAACTAACCAAGAGGGACTGTTAGTGGGAATTCTCAGATGTGTTGGGTGACGCAAAGCAGGACACAGGAACAAACTAGAGTGACTACATAGTGCCACCTACGTTTTACAGCTTTCTTCCTCGTGGAATCACTCCCCATCGACCATTTTGCTCGTCTTTGCCTGACTGTAAGCTCTGTGTCAGCTCTCTGCTCGTTCCTCTTCCTGTGGAGCGAGCCCGCCCTTTTTTCCCCTCCTCTGGACCCACTGGATGTCCATCGTTCCACACACCTGCATGGAGGGACTGCTGGTGGAGCTCTGTCTGTGCCACATCCCGGGTACAAACAGCCAGGACATCATCTTGCCCTTGAGGAGCATATTGTCTAGTAGGGGAAGAAAGATCATTGTTTTTTTGATCTCCATGGCCACCACCTTAGTCCAAAGACCGGCATTTTCCCCTACATTCCTGCAATCACCCCTAACTAGTCTCCCTGTATTTGCTCTTTCTGCCCACTATTCCACTCCCCAAACTGCCACTGTGTGCGTGCAAAGATGATGCATTCCTCTTGCTTACAATTCCTCATTTTTGTTCCTCTGTTAAGGGTGAAATCCTCAGGGACTTGTGTGACCCGCCTACATTTCCTGCCTCCTTGTGGCCCTTCTCCTCCTCCCTCTTACCACCCCATGAGCTTGCTTTCATTTTTCCAGTTTTCCTCAGGGCCTTTGCTGAGTTCCTCCGCACTGTTTATTGACGTCCATTCATCCTCTGGTCTCAGTTTGGGGCCGTTCCTTACAGAAGCTTCCCTGTGCTCCTAGACTGGATTCGACACCTTGTTCAGTGCGACCACAGCTCCCACATTTTCCCTTTGTAGCACTTGTCACCACTTAGATGTTGTCTTTTGTGATATGATTAATGTTTGTCTTTTTAAAGAAAATAAAGAGTAGGGTAAGAAAGAAGGACTTTCTCTGCAAAATATTTGATTCCTCTGAGAAGCCCCTTAGGGCATAACTTATCTTCTAATTTTGAGGAAGTAGATTAACATGTACGGCACAATGGTTTATCTCTTCTGGGAGGAGAGAGGGTCCTACAGCCAAGGAAAGAGAAAGAATGTCCAAAAGATCATGGCAGGTATGACACAAGCCTATGACTTGATACCCAAAACATTTCAAAATCCTTCAGAACTATCTGCTTCTCTTTCCACGACATGGAATTTCCCTCACTGCCTTTCAGGCCCGACCACACTTCCAAATGACCACTCAAGGCTGCTGCATCTATTGTGGAGACCATTCACTGTAGGTGGAACATTACTTGGGTCCAATTTTGAATGGTCCAGGTTAGGTGGTGAGGGGGGAATGGGGCTGGTCTTTCTGATCTAGAAAGGCTGAAATCTTCCATGAGTTTGTTGCGCTGTGTTGTTTATGTGGCTATAAAATGTCAAGTGGACAATTAATACATACTTATTAGTAGTGGATTTCATTCTTAGGAACTTCTTGTAGCGCACTGGGAATGGTTACATCTCAATGAGAACTCAGTCCCCATGGGACTCATCCTCGACTCCCTGGTCTAAAGACGTCTGGGTCTGAAGGAGCGAGTTTGTGCCCCTGCGGCTTGGTGCTTACTTTTCAGCTCCCCTTCACGTGGAACTTTTGACCTGTGACATGCAAAAGGATGCTTCCCTTAGACTCCCGAAGGTCTCAATGTGTATAAGCTGAGGACCAAGTTTCTCTTGAGAATTTACTGAAAAATAACTTGGTGACTGAGAGATAACGGCCTCCTCAGAGCTTGATGGCAGCTACATTATGCGCAAAGTTTTAAAGACAGCCTGGGGGGTCAAGAAGCCCAGTGCTGTCTCACTTTTACTGAATTTGTAACCAGGTAATTTCATTTCTTACCCTGTATTTGCAGGAAAAAGTTGATGAGCACTTTTCAATCTTTTCTGTTCCGTGGTGAATCACATTGCTATGCCTTATGAAAACATCTGCCTGCAGGTTCTCCTCGATTGTAGAGACCAGCTGACTTGTCATCTTTTTGAAGGAAAATGTGGAGACACCAACACAATGATTTCATGTAAGTTAGATTCCAGAGCTGCAAAAAGCATAACAAAGTGGAATAAGGAGCTAATTGGTTTTTTTTTTTAAGTTTTATTTTATTTTTTTTTTTGTGAGGAAGATCAGCTCTGAGCTAACATCCATGCTAATCCTCCTCTTTTTGCTGAGGAAGATTGGCTCTGAGCTAACATGTATTGCCCATCCTCCTCCTTTTTTTTTTTTCCCCAAAGCCACGGTAGATAGTTGTACGTCATAGTTGCACATCCTTCTAGTTGCTGTATGTGGGACGCGGCCTCAGCATGGCCAGAGAAGCAATGCGTTGGTTTTCCCCCTGGGATCCGAACCCGGGCCGCCAGTAGCAGAGCGCATGCACTTAACAACTAAGCCACGGGGCCGGCCCTAGGAGCTAATTGATTTTAATCCTTGAAGGGATCACTTGTAGATAATGTCAGTACAGAGAGCCCCCAAATTATCCATATCAAACATAGTAATGACCTGCTGTTGTCTGTAGCTAGGCAAATTGTCGTCACAGCAACTCCAGTATGACACCACATGCTCTGTGCAGTCCTGTACCCTGCAGGGTGACCCCTCACAATGTCATCCCTGTTCTAGGAGATGCTGTTGGTGCCCTCTCCTGTCTGCTTTTCCAGGGCAGTGCATCTCCCCCACCTGCTGAGAGTGTTGGTTCCCTGGAGATCTGCCTCTCAGCCAGGGGGAGCCACATTGCCCCCGGAGGCAGGTATGTGTCCTGTGTACGCTCCCCCCGAGTCTAGTACACTGGCCTCATTGGAGGCAACCCACCCTCTCCCCTGCCACTGATCAGGCCAAAGGTAGACTTTATCTAAGACCACAACTTGCTTGGTCGTTTTCTCCTACCTTGTCCTACTTCCCTCATCCCCACTTAGAATTTTCTTAGTAAATCGGACACACTTGAAACCTTCTTCTAGGCTCTGCTTCTAGGGCACTCGACCCAGGACACTACTGGAGCATTTGTCCTGCTGCTGGAGTCTATGTTTGATGCTCTTTGCCCTCAGAGTTTCTGCCCCCGTCATTCCCACATCTTGGATCTCACCTTGTACCCCACCAAGAACTTGGTGCTTCCTCCCAGGGAAGGAGTCATATAAGCTCACATCTCTAGAGCCATCAGTAACCCCCATACTTCAGGAGTGCCCCAGAGCTGCTGCGATGGTGTGGCTCTCCCTAGACCCTGCGTCACGGACTCACTGAAGACTCTGGCTGCACTGAGTTCCTGTTCTGAAAGGAGAGGGCTTGTGGCATTTGGGATACATCTTTCAATAGAAATAATCATTTAAATAGTGTTAGATACTACAATAGTCCAAGCTAGCCACATCCTGGGCTATTTATTCATTCAGCACTTACTAGAAGAAAACGGACTTTTCTTACTATTACTTACCAGTTTACCAGAGGAAACTGGATATATTAACATGAAGATGATATACAACAAATAAAAGATAATTATTCTTAAGCCTGTGCTCATGAGGTTATTTCAATTGGATGCTAATTTACTACTGAGCTTTCTAGTAGCCAAGGCAGAAAGAAAAAAAATGATCCTTGCATAGTTCTCATCATTGAAAGCAGAAAACCAACCATTTAGTTAGGAAAGGTCAGCTTTTACAGGCAATGAATTCTCTGACCATATGTGGCTCCCTAAACGAGGAGCACGGTGTCAAAAACTGCAAAAGGTTTGAGATTTTACCCTACTTACACACTAACACCTTAGCCGGTCACAGTTTTGTGGATGCTGACAGAAGACACAAGACTGCTGGGTCAGAGACAAAGGACTTCTTTATCACCCACAGAAGTAGAATATGCAGAGAATTGTTATTTTCTTGCACTGGTTCCCTGAGCCCCAAGTCCCCAGGGTGACACAAAAAGGACCAGGAAATGGCTGCACACATAGTGGGTTGCATTACAGAATGGGAGTCTGAGCGTAGAGAACCTGGATCTCATGTGCTTGGCAGTAAACACAGCTGATTATTGTCCCACAGGGACACACTAACTCTATCTACCAAAGCCATTCACTATAAAAACATCCTTGAAAAGACCGCTCAGAATAAACACAGTCAGTGCTTCTATTGTAAGATGGGCAGAAACACAAGAAACCCATGCAGAATCATCTCCCAACACAGTGAACAATAGTTTTACAGATGATGCATAACAGTCAATAGATGGCCATTCATTGATGAGCCTCATTAAAAGCCAAGGGTATAAATCCAAAACTCATGTGCTGAGATACATTGTAGAGGTACGAGCTGGATAGAGGTCATTTCACTTGAGTATATGCCTAGAAAGGACATTCATAATGTTGATGGAAGGAGTATGAAAATGCTGTAAGTACCAGGTAAAAGGGTGGAAAACTTAATATTTTCTTGTGCAATTTAGGGATCTAACTCAAATAGTTGACTTAATGGATAAACCTTTTGCAAAAACACAGGTAACAGGAGCTGGACTGGACTGCAGTTTTTCTCATCCAGCAGCTTAGTTTCTATTTAAGTGATTGCCAGGGGCTTGAGGATCCTGAAGCTTCCTGACCAGAAAACCTGGGCGTGAACCTCGAGTTAGTCTGTGAATGAGCTTCAAGAAGTTCATGGCCCCCTGAAATCTTAAGTAAAATTTTGTATGTGTGAAATCATGAGCAATTTCCCCTGGGGGTAGAGGATCCATAGGTCTCAACTAATCTGATGGTGGTTATTAACCCTGCAACAGTTAAGCACTACCAAGAAGAATAGAAGGTATGTTTGATCCAGAAAATTTAAGGCCCATCATTCAAGTTTGCTGACTAGACCAAGAAAGAAATCTTTACAACTCCCAAGTCTGGGTCAAATAGGCTTTCTTGTCTAACCTCAGCCAGCAGCCACTTTATAATCAGGCTTGCTGTGGCAGTCCCTGCTGTTGGCTTACCCCTCTTAATGAGAGCATTCAGACTTTCTTCAAGTGTTGGCTGCCAAGCCCTTCAGGGGAGCCTGGGCCCATCCCAGCTTCAGGGCCAAAGCCTTATCAGTTTAAGGCGATCCTGTTCTGGTGAACAAGAAGGAAGGGGAGTAATAGCCTAGTGTTGGGGAAAGCTTTTCCCACTCTAAACAAGGGTCAACGAAGAGGTCATTCTGCCTCTCTACCCTTGGATGTTGCTACTTGAGGACAGGATGTTTGGAGCTGCGAAAGCCATTTTACCACCACCAGGGGACCAGCTTGAGGAGAAAAGCTGAAGACGGAAAGGAAAGAAGGAACCCAGGTTGCTGGGGAGGCTGTAGAGACACTCCTTTAAACAAAACCAATTGCCCTACAGATTTTTTCTTACATAAAATAACAATTTCTCCTTTTCAAAGCCCTTAGAAGTAAGTCTTCTGTTATTTGTGACCAAAATCACCCTAAATGATCTATTTGTCATCAAAATAATATGGAAAAGTATAAGACACGAGAGGCAAGCCTGAGTTAGGAGTCAGCTTCACTTACAAGAGGGTGGACTCCTGGAGCCAGAAGGTCTGGACTGTGGCCCCGTGGCCCTGAAGGCAGCTGTGAGGCCACTGTCACGGTACTAAAATGCTCTGTTCTGCAGGTGCCTGGGGACCTTATCGGACTTGATAAGCCTCCTGTAGTCGTTTCTACATCACAGTGAGAGTAAGATAAAAATGTGAAAAAAATTTTTTTGGAAAAGTCAGAGTGCTATTTTAAATAAATAAGAATTTCTGGAACCAAAACATGGAATGTCTTCAGAAGACAAAACCAAATGAACACAATCATTGGGGATCTTCCATGAGAAAGGAAATGGAGCCAGCTGAGAAGAGGAGAAAATCATGCATCATTACCATGCAGCTTGTTGACCTGAGCCAGCGGGGGTTAGGGCATTCTGTGAAGGTCCTGAGCCACCAAACAGGCCTGTCTATCCTGCCCTGTAATCTGTCTTTCTGAACTTTCTGAACTTTAGTGAACTTGGAGTTTCCAACGCGTAGGCAGAAAACTGCATCTACAACTGGCTTCTCCCCAAACATGATCTTAGCTGGATGAAAACCTAAAAAGCAGTGCATCCAACTTCATCCTGGAGCACATAATTTAAAATGCTGCAACTAAGCATGACTTGGCAGGAGAAAAATAGTTAAGAACAAACCTCTGCTGTGAGCACTTGGCTCTCAGACGCAATTCGTGATGATGTGTCTGCATTTTTAAGCGGTGAAGTTGATTAGGGAGGCAAGAGCAAGCAGCGCATTGTCTCCTGGATTTAGCCTGGTTCTCCTTTGCAACTTAGTGACTACTTTGCAGGCTCACTGATGTTGGTTATTTTTGAGTGTTTTTCTTACTAAATTCTCAATAGCATTAAAATGTTCTCTGGGGAGCCTTTTTTTTTTTAAAGCACACTCTTATTTCAGACAAATTGCCGACTCTTTCACTCCTTCAATTTCTTCAAAATTCAATGGGATACACAGTCAGTTCCCAAAGATTAAGGAAAAATGCAAATCAAAGGATTATTATTTCCATGTTTTAACAGTGGGTACCAGGAGATTGGTGAAAGCATGCATTGTTATGAAGTCAAAATGTAAATAGACTCCTAGCACCTACATTAATCTGCTTCTATGGGGGCAAAGAGAGAAATAGAAAAGCAGAACGATTTGACCAGTTCATTTGATCTTTAATTTTAAATACTTTATACTATTATTTGTTTGAGTTAAACAGTATGGCATTCAAAGCTATTTACACATCCCCAACAGCATTTGTTTGCAATTAAAGCATACTTCTGGAGCTCTTTGTGATGGGCTATCTTCCTCTTAAGTTAATGCAATGGGAGCAACTTTTTAAATTCAACTTTTTTCCCTGACATGTCTTCCTTACCCACCTAGAGGATTCTCTTCAGCCTTCCTATTGCTTGGCCTCTTCACAGCAGGGTCCGCCTACCTTCAATCCGCCCTCCCCTCCCCAAACCAGCTTTCTATCTCTGCTCTCAACTCCCATCTATTGGTTTCTGGTTACTTTTTCCTGTGATTGTCTCCAGGATAGTTTCTCCTGAGTTTCTTTTGCTGGTTTTCCTTCGTCGGTTCCACAGTAGAATACAAGTTTCTGTTCTCAGCTTGTCTTCTCCCACAGCGTTGACTGCTACCTCGGAAGTGTGGCTGCCCAAACGGCCTTCAGCCTGACTGCCTGAATCCAGACCTCACCTCCCGCCGCCTGTCGGGTGTCTCCACTCAGACGCCCTTACAGGACCTCCACTCCGGTTGTCCCAGACGGCACTCATGATCCTCCTGACGCTACTTCTCCCCTTACTGAAGTCCAGTTAGAGACATTCTTACCTTCCTACGCCTCTTTGCTCAGCGGGCTTTTTCCCAGTCACTCAACCTAAAAACCTTAGTCACTGTTTATTCCTCCCTGCCCTTCGTTCCCTTTGCCCGGTCACTGAATCCTATTGACGCCTTCTCTTAAGTTGCTTATCTTGTCTTCTCTTTGTTAATTCCCCACTGGACTAGCTCTGGATCAGGCCTTCTTTGCTTCTCACCTCCCCTGCTCACAGCAGCTCCCACGGGGCTCCCTGCTCCAGTCTCCTACCCGTCTCCTGCCTACTCTTCATAGAGGCGGCCCAGCCCTTTTCCCATCCTAAATCCAAATGGGTCTCTCTCTTCTCTTCAATCCTTAAAGCCATAAGAATAAATCTAAGCTCAGTCTCACAGCCAAGACCTGCCTTAATACCATCCCAAACTAACTTCTGGGCCCTGTTTCCTATTGCACTTCATTCCTCTATTGCCCTGAGCTTTTCTGAACATGTGAACACGACTTTCCTGAAAGTAGACTTTGCTTTCAGCCTCCTGGTCTTTGCTCAGACTGTTTCCTCTGTTCATTATGCACTTCTTATCTCTCTCTACTCAGCCTTCATGGGCCAGTGCAAATGCCACCTTCTCACTGACACCCTTGATTTATTCTCCCATCCTCCACAGCCCACAACCAGGTGAAATGCTGAAATCATTCCCTCCCCAGCTACATCCAGTGGCACCGCATTTGTATCTTTATTCTAACCATCACATCCTAATTTGATCGGAAGCATTACTTCCTCAACCTTTTAAATTCAACCAATTCAACTCAGGGTTTACCGTGAATATAACATCAGAATAGTCCCCTCCTTTTTGTAACAATTCTCCAATTCTTGCCTCAGTTTCTTTATCTATAAAAGCTAATAACAGTACATATTTGTTGTGTGGATTGACAGGATTATTGATTAATGAGGACAGCTAACTTTATACAATCTTTACTCTTCTCTGGGATTTTTGGTGTGGCTCATGCATTTACCTGCTGGATATACGTTTATTAATTTAATCTGCAAAAATATTCTTTAAGATAGATGTGTTAATATAATCCTCAATTTAAAAATGAGAAAGTGAGGCACAGTGAGATGAGGTCACACAGCTAGTAAGTGGCAGAGCTGCCATTTGTTCTCAGAGCCTGTGGTGTTAGCTACAACATTTTCCCGTCTTTCTGTTATTAAATAAAGTATATGAAGATATACTTGTATAGCACTTGCCATGTAGAAGGTATTTAATGAACAGTAACAAGCATTATGATGGCTCTCAGGACTATAATGTAATTAATCACATCAGTCTTTCAGATCATGGAGATACCGTGTTTAGCAAGAACTTCGTAAAATCCTTTAACATTTGGAAACAAGTATAATATGTCAGGGCAGAAGATCCACATGACAAGAGAGGGAAGTGTTGACAGATGTTAGAATATCCCCTCAGGTGGTTTTATTGTGCTTTCTCAATTTTGAATCGAGCCCAATATGAACATCTCTAAGCTTAGTTGTTGGAAAGTAAAGAGTGTAAGTCAGGAGGTAGGCATCCTCCCCTCATGGGCAGCGCGCATGTCTCTCCACCTCGCCGTACCCTCAGGAGGTCTGTGCCTTCTCCCTTTGTCACCTCTGAACAGCAACTCCAGAAGTGTTTCTGAAGAAATGAATGAATGGTCCATGGTGCAAATACCAAAGTACATGTATGAACGTAAGAGCAGGCAGGAAGTGAATTAAGAAGGCGAGTAAATCAAAGGAGAGCTAAGGAAGATGAGCTTGGATTAGTGTAGCCCAGGCAATGGTAAATACTGAGGGAAAAACTAATTTAATAATAATAATAAACAGTACCTTGTGTTTGTGTAGTTACTTATCTTTTCAGAGTATTTTCACAACTAATAAACTAATGTTTATTTCTTAAAAATGTTATTTTATTTTATCCTAAAAATGGTGCTTTGTATTTTATAATTCAGGATTGGGAACGGAAAAGCTCTTATTCCTAACCAGTAGGCTTTATGTGGTTCTCCAGGATTGAAAGGTTTGCTGACACATCATGTGGGTGGATTTCCCGCCATGCTGAACATGACTGCATTGCTTTTATTCATTCAACTGGTATTTACTGAGCCTCTGTTCTAAGGGTTCTGTTTTCAGTGTTGTGAATGCAGCAAAGAATAAAAAGAAGTAAAAACCCTCACCTGCTTACATTCTACTGGGGAGGAATATACAGTAAACAAGCTAATGCCTTGATTTTGATTTTAGAGTCTAGGCAACCACATGTCTTGAAATGAGTACAGCCATGTTTGGCCAGTCCATGAACCTACTGCCACCAGCACACAAAGAGATATAAAGTGGCTTTTTGTGCGGTGGGAACTGGCCCTTCTCCCACAGAGATAGTTGCAATTTGTAAGATTACAAGACTTTTTGGGCGTCACAGCCCAGGACAGACTGGCCATCTGTGTCGGGCTAGGACCATAACCAAGGATCCCAATGCACGTACACTACTGATAATCATTTGTGCATAAGAACACCAAATGCTTACTCTGGAGATTACTCATACTATATAAGCTGCTGGAAACTGAGGCCTGGTGAGAGCCTCACCTGTGGGGGGGACACCTTGCCCAGGACCTCATTTGATCAGCACTCCCGCCTAGCCGTGTCAGTTAAAGGGACTCTCCCCAGTGTAAGGGCGTAGATGTTGTAAGTACCCGATCTGATGTTTCTCTCTCGATCGATATGATGTTTCTCTTTTTCGATCGATCTGATGTTCTTTCCTCTTTTTATTGACTTATTTGGATGTTATAAGTACCCAGTCGGATGTTTCTTTGTATATAGCTACTTCCTGTATTCTCTATATCTATTTGCTGACTTTCGCCTTTACCCTTCCCTATATAATAAAGTGTGTACTCAGTCCATTCGTTTGGGTTGGAAAGTTCCTTTTTATGTCTCCAATTGAATCCACCGAACATCTTACAACAACACAAAACTTGAATGTGCTTCTGTGTTGTTAGAAAGGCAGGACAAAGTCAGTAACTAGTAATATCGTATGCTACTTTACTATTTATTTATTCCATTCTTATCATTAATGTCCCTCCCCTACTACCTGACCCTAAAATAATAGTTAAGTTACATGGCTGAGAAGTTGAATGACGGAAGCACAAGAGAAAAAAATGAAGGCATTGATAGAACAGCTGAAACAGCCCTGCACAACGAGGTTGGTTGTGAATTCTTCTCCCCTTGGTCAAGGATGGAGTCAATCAATAAAGGGTCTCCATAGGTCTCCAGGAAGGGAAGGATTCTCCTTCTTTTATTTATAGCTAAAAATCCTAAAACCTTAAAGTAAGAAAAATTTCAAAAGATAATCTTGAATAACTATTTGTTTCTCAGTATTCTGGTCAAGATTGGGGTTGTCGGGGACCAGAGGCTGATAGATGGCATTCATTTGTTGTGTAGCTCAGCAAAAGCCATCAGTCGACCTGGTCCCTTGATGGCGTGTATCAGCGATGACTGGAAGTAGTGTGCCATGAATAATACATTTGATATTTTTGCCTCTCATCTAGGCCTGTTTTAGTGCATATACATCCAGCTCAACTGCCCAGATGTCTTAAACCGACATTTAGAGGTATTAGTTTATTACAGAACAGTGTGTAAATGCATCATAGCTGGTCACTGAGATATTTATATTCGCTTCCATCTGATTAACTGCACAAATCTCAGCTCATGTAATTGCGCCTATTGCTTCTAAAAGGCCGAGGGGATAAATTGACTCTGGTGCTCCGTGGCTGCTATAGCCGCTCCTAAGCTTCAGAATGGTATTCCCATGTCTAAGTCCCAGGGCTCAGCTGCCTTTCCTGCCAGGGGATTGCAGAGAGCAAAGAAACACCTCATCACTTGGGAAAAAACCAAAGCATTTCAAATGCTTTCAGTATCAGACAGTGCTCTCTGATGAAAGTTAAATTGTTAAACTAACAGGGGTTCTGGGAAAGATCAACCTGTGTTTGCAGGGTGATTTGGCCAATGGTCTAAAACCTTTCCCTGAAAACAAGTTTATTCTGTGAGCATGCCCAGGAGACAGGGATGATAACAGAGATAAATGGTAGGAGTCAACGTAGGTAAAATGGTGCAGGCCAACGTGCGAGCCAATTTTCACAAGGATGGGCCTGTATGAACAAGTAGCCGCATCTCTCCTCCTCCTTTCCCCGTGGTGCTGGCCGAGGACTTTGGGTCTGGATGCTTCTGTCTGAGAATGTCTCCTCTCATTTTGATGTGGCCCAGAATCTCATTTCTTTAGCTCAGTTAAAGGAGCTGATTCTGCAGTAGAAAAATTGTCAAGTGTATTCCGGTGCCTTCCTACTTCCCGCTCCTCCCCCTCCAGCATCCTTCCTTCCTGGAATTTCCCTTCTGTCCCCCAAGCCTGTCTTTCATCATCCCAGCCCAAGCACCCTCTGTCACTTTAGGTATTTCTGACAATGAATTGAAGTATGAAGAAGATATTATCATCAATATGACCTTAATCATGTTTCATATACTTTGCTGAATAAGACAGAGACATTGATAGTTTTCTTTCTCATTTGTTTTCCCATCAGATTAACTTACCAGTTAACAATTAATCAGCATACTACATTCCTCAAGGCTAATCAAACCTTTGCTGTACTTTGCTTTAAAAAAGTGGCTGTTTTGTTTTTAAAGAGAATTTGTAGTTCTGATTTTAGTCACCAGTTCCTTCAGCCTGACTAACACTACATCATTTCAGATATTGTCCACAGGATATAACTGTTTGATTCCACACAGGTGATGTATTAAAAGCTTAAAAAATGAGGACGGTTACAAAACGTGATGGAAATGGTTTCTATGGTTTGGTCTTCTCATAGCAACAATAGTGACTCTGTTAAAACTCAAGTCATACCATGTCACTCTTCTGCTTGCACCTGCAATGGAGTGAAACCAAAGTCCTTACTGTAGCCTCTCCGACCCCATGCCCTCTGCCCCACCAGCCCTGGGCCTCTTCGCCTCTGTATCTGCCAGGCACATACTCACTGCTCCGAGCCTTTGCATGTGCTTCTCCCTTTGTCTGGAATTCTTCCCCCAGATATGTTGCTCCCTAGTCTGTTTTCTTCCTATATCCCTAGTACCCGAACAGTGCCTATTACATGATACATGCTTAGTATTTATGAATGAGCAAATGATTTTGATTAGTGGAATACAAAACAAAGAAAGAAAAAGGAAGGAAGGAAGGGAGGGAGGGATGGAAGAAGGAAGGGAGGAAGAAACATTTGCTAGGTTTTTCAATTTAGAGTAATACTATCTGATATTTTTTAGTTAATCGATGGCTTCTATTTTGCATATTATTTCCCTTTTGGGTTTATGAAATTTCCAGAATATAACAATGTAAAATTAACCAATGTTACTCACAACAATCATTTCCAAAGCTGAAAGCATAAGCTTCAAGAAAACGTTAAATGTACTGTGACGAATGGCTCGTTGGCTACTCATAAGATTGGGATGGAGAGTTAGCGCTCTGTATGAGTTTTGGTGGGAGTGGTGTGAAGCCACTAGGCCATGTTCACAGAAACCAGGCTTATCTCAGGACCTTCTCTTGAGGGAAACCTGTGGCCAGATACTCTCTTTTATAAGTTCTCATTCAATCACTAGTGAACGGGCCTGACAATTAGTCCACTGAAGGGGAGGGTCACTTTGTCTCAAAACAGGTCTTAGAAATCAATGCCAAGGCTGGTAGAACCCTAGCTTTTCACAAACACAGGAAAATGTCTCGGGAACACTCCACAAGTGGCACAGTGGGAATGACTGTCGCCTTAAACATCCTTCTAAAACACTCCCTTTCAGAGAAGCAGCAGTCTCTTTAGCATCCTCTGGAGTAAAAACAATAATTGTCATAACAAATCGATTAAAAGGAACATGCACAAACAGATACTGACTCTCCTTCTTTCAAGAGAACAATTAAATATTCAAATGAATGTGGAGAGGAGTTGGGTAGAGAGTCTGAAGAGGTGGAAGTTAGAAACTAGGAAGGGACTCACAGCAGTGAAGAAACAGGGCCAGAAGCAGCCATTTGGAAAGTGGGTTTTGATGTGTCTCATCCTGAAGCAGCACGGTGCAAGATCTCCCCGTGCAGGCTCCACCTTTAATTGGTGTCAGGCTTTCTAAAGTGTACTAGCCAGTTAGTCCTAGAGGGACATGAGCCGTTGCTCTAGATTTCCTCTCTGTGAGATTTTCTCCCTCTGATCATGTCCTGCTCTGTTTCTTGTTTTCTTTCTACTTTATAGAAATCAAATTCCCATCAAACTGCAACTGAAATACCTACTGATTATGGTTTCTGTCTTTACGCATCAGACTCCACTTACTTCCATCATTTCAGTGCATGTTAATTTTTTCCCTTAGTTTCCATTATAAAGCATTTTTCTACCACTTTACATCATTGCAGAGAATTATATTTGTTTTTATTTCACTTCCAAAAGTTTCAAGGGGACAGTGGGCTTACAGTTATACGTATTTGTATCTTGGCTGAGGGGTGCTGGTGGAGGAAAATAGTGTGTCAACATGAGTGGATGTGGGGCTGAGAGGGAAGGAGAGACAGACTGGCGGAGGGCAGAACATCACATGGCAGGCGTGGCCCATGCAGCAGGTGTGTTATGGGAGAGCAATGTAAGTGACGGCATGAAACGCAGCCAAGAAGCTGGTGCTTAATGTTTGATGCTGGTGTCACGCTGGCCTCCAGGTCTTAGGAAACCCTTACTAGGCACCTACTGGGTCCTCTGCTGGGTCTCCCAAGGATATGTGTACTGGGAACATGCTCCAGACACCCGTAAGGAATAGAGCAATGAACCATCTCCTCCCACAAGGAGAGAGACAGACTGATAGGTTTCAGAGTAATTGGAGCATGGAAGATTCTGGAGTGGCTCAGGAAAGAGAGGCCTTAGTGTGCCACATGGCAATGGGGAGAGTGAAGACACACACACATCAGGGAGGAGAGGAAGGGGCACTGATAAAAGAGGTGGAAGGAGGCTGAAGACACTCTTTCTAATCCTCAGCTTTACCTTTTGTTGGCTCTGTGCCTGAGAAAGAAAGCTTAAGGATAACAAAATATTTCCCACTGTCAGTTCCACTTCCAAGAAGCCATGGATCACACCTATGAGCAAGCCCTGTGTGTGCTGGTCATGCACAAGCATGGGCTCAAGTTGCTAGGACAGGTATGTACTGACAAACCATGCATATGTTTTAAGAAGGACTTTTTAAAAAATTGCAAAGATTTAAAACTTAATATTTAAAAAGCCCTTCTAATATTGTAATTAAGGATTAGAAAAAATCCTGTGATATTGAAAAACTCAATATTTCAAAAGCTCTTTTTATAGTGTAGTAAAGGATTAGGATGAAAAAACCACTATAGTTCATTGAAGAAGTATCCATATTGGCCATAAGAAATAAAAATTCCCTTGTAATCTTGCATCTTAACCCGTAAGCATGTAGTCAACACCCTTTCTTGTGATTCTTCCATCCCAGAAGTGCCTCTAGCACATGGATTGATAGACACACCAGCTTCTTCATAGCTATTCTTACAGTTTGGACTGAGGGTATTTTAAAGGAGTGGTTAATAGACTCGGATTCATCCTTGCCATTGGCCAACAACCATGCTAGAACCGAAGGGTGACTTGTGGGCAGTGATGTCTCCTTCCACAGCCATATGTAACCTGACCATGCTTTGTGATTAATTTTCTTTATCTTAGAACTTGTTGCGTTACCTCTAAATAGACGTGTCTGCTGAAATAAGGTTTTCATCATAAAGTTGGTGATGCTGCATTGTGACACAGCATGCTTACCTATCTCCTTATAACTAAACATCAGAATCTTTTAAGTTCTCTTTCTTAAAACTATGAACTTTAAAGGTGCTGCAACCGATAACCCCTGAAGGGCTGTAAGCCAGGCTGCGTTTCAGGACATGCTGGGCCACTTTCTGGACTTGGTGTGATTGAGTCAGATTCTGATATTCTCTCTTGAGACATGAAGCTATGACACCTGAAAATCAGGGTTCAAGTCTGTCACTGGAAATAGTGATTCAAGTCAAATGATGCAACAAGGAAGAATGCCGTCCTGTGTTTCTTAGCAAATTCACATAATTTGTTTTCACTCTAGCATTTCAAAAATACTAAAAGTGTAATCCAAATATCAATTATTGAAAGTTCCAAATAAGCACTAAAACCTTACCATTTAGTACGAAGCATTTATTCTGATGACTTGAAGAGAAGAAAGCACTGGCCCCACTGCCCACTGCCGATATTTGCCCTCTCCCTTCTCTGTCTCAATTGGAATTAGAGGAGCAGCCATTTCCCAGGTCTGAACATCAGGAATGCTCAGAAAAATCTGCAAGGATCTCAGGGAAATGAAGCCTGTTGCTGGAAGACAATATCCATTTCTCATTTTATCATTGGAGAAAGGCATTCAGTTGTCAAGGATGTAAAGAAAGAAGGTTTGGAGTGAACGAAAACTAAAAATCATTCATTTGGTGAACACTTTTTGTTCCCTTTCTTTGATGTCATGGATGACATAAATTAATTTCGTTCTAGAAATGTCTTTCTAGTACAGAATCAAAATTTGTCGTTGACATTTTAAATTTATGGATGGGAAACAGAAGAGGTTGAAAGACGTAGGCTATGATGATATGATATCTGGGAAGATGAGCATAATACTCAATTTCATCAGTCACTGTCGTCTTTCTGGCTAAGACATCGCAGATCTTGTCATTGTTTCTTTGATTGATTTTTTTGTAACAAAATGAACAGACTTTGAATCTCAAGAATAAATCCTTATAATAAATTTGGCTTACATCATGATGAAATAAACTCCAAGGGCTTTCAAAGTAAATCTAATTTAACGTGGACCAGTACTTCAAATCATTCATAAGGCAGTTCCTCTTATGGCAGTCCATCTTATAAGATTGACTTACAAGATGCTTATATGTGATTCTGAGATGTAAAGGCCACAAAGATGGTTGGTATCTATTTTATAAAATAAAATTCACATACAAGGATAATTATCACTATTCAAGAGAATTATCTTTGCACTTTCCTTGAAGTCTGTCCCAGGCTACTTATGTCACCTCTTTCTCCTGTCTCAGATTCTCTGAGGGCTCAGCTAGGAAATAGAAATAGCATAATTAGAGAGCTAAGGGTCTGCTGGTATATAGACAGGATCATGTTTCTGATAGGAGGATGTTACTGATAAAATGGCCCAAAATTTGGCTTTTCCAAAATGTGTTTTTTTAACTTTGTGCAAGAGATGTGCCACTATTTATGCTAATGTTAATATTAAAACAATTTTTTTCAACCAACCTGAATATATACTAGAAATCCATGGGTAGCAGCTACTCGGTTTGGGGTTGAGGATACTCCTTGCTTTCCCAAAAGAACAGTATTATTCTTTGAGCACCTTTATCAATGAAATTATTTCTGGTTCTGGGTGGCCTGAGAATGTAGAACAATGTATGAAAATGCAGCCATTTCCCTGAGTGATAATTATTTCATAAAATATTGCAATTACACAATCCCTAGAAAACATTTAAACATTTTTGGATGGCCTGGGTTCACCAAGGAACCGGCTGCTGCCGCCATTGGACAAGGGCTATGACACACAGACACTGCCCATGACGGGCCCTCTAGGATGTGACACTGTCAAAACATGTGTCTTCTGTTTATTAGCTTAATTTTCAAAGTATAGTGTTATTATTCTTTTTTCTGTTTCACAATCCCCCCGTAGAAAAGCAAATCCAACGGCTTTTCTCTCCCTTGTTGAAGCAAATCGGCTCAAGGGCTGAAATGGGACAGTGTGTCCTTTGCGTAAACCCATGGCCAAGATGTATTTCTGCTATTGTATCCTTTCTGTCTTTTCTTCAGTCAAAATAAGACTAAGGCAGATTTTCTACCCATTGCTCTAAGTTAAGAAAACATTTCTTTGTTCCATTTCCGCAGTGTCGCCGTCACTGCCGAGCATGACTCTGGGGCAGGGGGGTCGAGGGGGTTGGGCAATGGATCCCAAATTTACCCACATGCTTGTAACAACCCGCTCACCCCTCCCTGTCAGCGGTTTTCTTGAACTCCAGTCAACAGCTCAAATTCCATTTATTTATTTTGAATTTCCCTCTGAAGCATCTATTGTACTTTTCTGCCTGGATATTTTTTCAGGTAAAGAGCTTAAAGTTGAATTAATATCTAGGACAAGTATATTTTCACTTCTCCATTAATGATAAAGAAATTGACGTGTAAAATTTTGGTATTAAATGCAGGACAATAAATTGTGTCTGGTACACATGGAATGCCACTGTCCATGCTCCATGCTGACTGGTAGCCTTAACGTCAAAGGTATTTAAGAAGCTACTAGAGAGTCCCAATCCCTTCCTGTGCAGACTTCTCCTCTCCAGAAGTCTGCATGTCTGATGAAGGACACCTGTATTCCACCTGAAGAAGGTGGTAGAGCACAAACAAAGTCATAAAGTCTGGCTTATAACTTTCCCTCAGGGCTAAAGAAGTCTATAGGTCTTATCTATGTAGACGTAAGGGAAAGTTTTCCCCATAGTGAAGACAACCTCTTCTAAGATGACTCTTTTCTTCACTTCTGGAAGATAGATGGATAAATGGATGGAAGGATGGAAGGATGGATGGATGGATGGATAGGTGGACATTTAATTTCAATGTAGCAGCGCTCCCCCCCTTATATACTTTGTTGGCAATTATTTTATCACCACTTTTTTTAACCCCTACAATCAGATTGTTTACCTGGAGGGATTTTCCAAGAACTATAATATTATATTTAAATAAAATAGTTGACTTCTCTCAGTATTTTTCCATTAGAAATGATAGTATCAGGGTACAGATCCTTCTCATGAAAAAATATCTGATTTTCTTTCTCACACATAGAAAAGATATCAGATCTCATTGATTCTAAGACACTTTTTTCACATTTTACTATTTCTGAAACCATGAAGTGCCTTAGATTTGGCGCATTATACTTAGATTCCGAGTTAGTTACATCAGAAGTATGCTACTGTAGAAAAATGGCTGAATACTTGCTATAAGTCTTGAATTTGCATTAATTTAAAAAAATTAAATGGATGAAGGTAAAAATTATTGAATAATTTCAAATAATTATATAGATATTTGGGGTAATTGTTTTAGCATTCTTAGAAACTCTAAGGATTTTAGAAAACTTATAGTTTTGAGATGTTAAATCTGGGTAAATGTAATACTTATACTTAGTATTACATATATGTATGTATATATAAAATTTAGTGTACACCATATACAATATGGTTAATGTCACTGACCCTGAAATGCATGATGACTTAATATGTCTGAAATTGGGGCTTCTTATAAAAATATCTGTCATCTGAAGACCCTCTGGAGCAGACTGCAAACTTGATACTTTTCTCATTGGACTTGAGATTATAGTGGAATTGCTTTGTTTATATTTCAGATGGAGATTGTAAAGGTCTCAGGACTTTTTCTAGATCAGCGTTTCCTCACCAAATTGCACTCTTGACACATAGACTTTTAGTATAGATGTCAATAAAAGGCTGATAGGGTGTGGTTCCAAATGGGCAGGAGTGGTGGCAGTGTTCAGCACGATGGGGGCTCACACAGCCCATGCCCTGAGACAAAGAGCAGCGAACAGCTCCACAGCACCATTGCTCTCTCTGCTGTTCCTGCCAGACTGGACACACCATGCCTTGGACTCCAGTCCCGCTTCTTTTCCCCATTATTTGGTTTAGTCACTTCCTTTCTCTGGGATCCGCCTTACCTCTTTAAATTTCCAAATTTCACCCACACTTTAAGGCTTGGCTAACACTCTGCCACCTCAACGAAGCCTTTCCTAAAACTCTGGGCAAGAAGTACTTACTCCTTCCTTTGGGTTCTCTCTCCAAGGCTTCAGAACTTGGCATCTTTCACCCTGTTATGTAGTGATTTATTTACTTGCCGTGTCTTATCTACTATCCTCTAAGCCTCTTGATAGTACGAACTATATCTTATAAATAGTTTTTATCTCACACAATGAACATAGATTTGAAAGCATTTTAGATGCATGCCAACGTGTTTTGTAAAGTACTATCAAAAGATAGCTGCTGCTACCACCATCACTATTGTTGTCGTCATCATCATCATCATCATCAATGTCATCTTGGCATAATCGTAGGAGGTACCCATGGTCTGGAGTGAGCAGGTCCATTCTCTTCTTACATTTAGATTCATCTTCCAACTTAGCCTTTATCTATAATAAAGGAACTATTCTGGATCTCCATCTGTCTCCCTCTTGGACTTATGTCTTGGTTTGTTCTGGGCCTGGGCAGTGGAGAGGAGGACAATTTACCAGGCCCACTCAGAGACATCTCTGAAAAATCAGTGAGGCAGGCCACAGGAAGTTTTCTCTTTGAGGGAAAGAGAAACTTTCTAGGAGAAAACCCACCTAAGGGAAGTGATAATACTAATAAAAGAATAAAAATAGTAGTAACATTTATTGGCAGTTACTATGTACCAGGAGCCAAGTGTTAACTTATGTAACATTACCCACAGCCCTGAGGAAGTAGGTTCTGTTATTATACAGGGTACTGCACCATGACCCAGCCAACTGCCCACTATTACAGTTTGCTGGTATGAGCTAGACACAAGTCCTTGTGTCCTTCAAATTCCAGGGAACAAGTACCAAGCTGTGGTTCTCTGGAAGCCACCTTCACTTGGAGCATCCCTCTGTGCTCGTGAGGGAGGAAAACACAGGGCCCAGTTACATTGATCTTCAAAGGAATCCTACTCGCTGTTTCCTTCAGGCTCCACGTGAATGATTTACCATCTCTTGCACAGCCTGGAGGTGGGTAATGGGCTAGTGCTGTAAGAACTCATTGTATAATCTCTAGGCAAGAGACTTGTAGGTGGTCTAGTGGGCTTTCTTATCATGTGCTCAGACTTGGCATCTAAAGTAATGATCTCAGACTTGGGGTCCTTAACCAAAACTGGGACAGCAGGAAAAATAACTGTAAGTGTCCCACTCGATCTGCATCTCTCCCACACCTGCTGGAACGGCATTGTTTTTTTTCCCTGCTTCCAACACAGCTCCCTTGACCCGTATGTATTCTCCATGTTTTACCGTGTGAACTATTATCTTATTAAAGGACCCTAAGTATAATAAAAACTGTATTCCTATATTCACAAATGATCTATTTGAGAATAAAGGAATATATCATCAAATTAAGCCCACCCTTAACATACAGCATTGTTCACCCATGGTTCTGCCATGGTGACAAACATTCTGCCTCACCTACCTCTAACTTTGGATGGGGAGACTGCACAGAGAAGATTTGATGGAAATTGTTATGGCAAATGAGAGAGAAGAAACAACTATTCCAGAAATCACAAATATTGTTATCTCAATTGGCTTTTAGGCATATTTTGCAAAAGAAATCATGAAGTCAGCTTTTTGGGTGAGATAAGTATTTAATGAAGTTTTAAACAAAATATTCAACTGGTCTAGAGATCAAGGGTTAGCATTTCCCAATGAACTTCATTTGCTTAGATTTTTAAGAAAAAAAAATTCATTTGGTAACATTTATTAATTCTCTCAGGGTCCAGGTCAGCAATTTCCTAAGACATGCTGTCTAGCCTGCATATGGGAATGGATTCTTTGCCCGTCGAGTGTGTGTGTGTGTGTGTGTGTGTGTGTGTGTGTGTGTTAGGAAAAGAAGGGGCATGGTATAAGCTAGGTCTGGGGAGGAAGATAAAATCTAACTAACTATATACCTGAGTTATATCTGAGACACACAGAGGTAGACACCATTTTGTCCTAGATTCACCAGCAGCTAATATGATGGAGACCAACAGAAATTTTTACCCAGCATCCCTTTCTAAAAATTGCCCCCCGCCCGGCTCTGTTCATATGACTATTGTGGGAGCTAATAAGTAAGGTGATCCCACCTGTAAGCTATCATTTATTTGTCCAGGGGTGAGCATGAGATCCAATGCAGGTTAATAAAAATCTCCCCTTCAAGAATTTTGGAAGGAATCAAAAGAGAGAATCAGTCTCTTCTGAGTGCCTTCATCCTATATGAAGGTCAGGAAGAGTTGATGGCCAAGCAGAGAAGTAGAGGGAGCTGACTGTGGAGAGAATGAATAATCCAGACTCACCAAAACATAAAGAGAAGAGAGAAGGAGAGAAAACCCTGACGTCAGTGGAGTCTGGTCCCAGTTGAACCCGAGGCTTCCTTACAATGCTGCCCTCTGTCTCTGGCGTCCCAATGTATCTTCATAAGTTTGCTGTTTTGCTTTATGGAGTTTGAGGTGAGATTTTGTTATTGGAAAATCAGAGTCCTAACTGATGTGTATACTTTAACAAATAAAAGAATATGACATTGATCTCACAGCTGTTTTCAGACCTGGTGTGTCCAGGGCAGCCACGGGTGGGTGTGTGCTCCTACAAGGAGGTGGGGAACCCACACATCAACGTACTATTGTTGCAGTCTGTAATTGTTCTGTTCAGCCTGACATTTGTACTAAATGATTACACTGAAAAAAATGGAGGATTCCTAAATGTTGTCACATGCAAGAAAATCCATAATTTGAAATAACCAGGAGCAGGTGAGGGCCTCCTGTATCGAGACTAATGAGAGAGGGAAAGAGTTAAATAAACAAAGGAGGGAATGCGCTAGTATCTTAACAAGACAGAGCCCAAGAAATACTGAAAATGTATGATTCTTGGCTAACGGGTTACTTGGATCTGGTAAGTAAGAATTTTGCAAAGTGAGCATATTTGCCAGGAAAGGAGGATTTAAAAACCCTCAAGTAAGACCTCAAATGAGAAGCCCCCAAAGCAAAAGTAAATTCTTGGCAAGGAAACAGGGTAATAGATGCAAGAGTGGAAAAAAGGATCAACAGTGTAACAAAAGGAAGAGTGCCACAGATTTCAGCTCAGAAGCAGAGCCCACCAGGGTTGTGAGCAGTCACCCTGGTCAGTCTGCTGTTTAAGTCCATCTACGTGTTATATACTTCACAGCAGCAGTTGTCTTGTGGTGTGTGGATGTGTGTCCAAGGCAAAGACTTTGCTGAGAACTGCAGATGTTCCCAGGAAACGGAATGCACGTGTGAGGAGAGGGGATCCACAACAGCGATAGCGTGGAGGTGTCGGATTCACTGAAGCTTGCTGTTGAGGATGGATACACTGTTCAAACGATCACTTGCAAAAGTTTTCTGATTAAAAGCAGCCTATCCTAGATTTATATAACACCTCACCCCAACACATTATCTTTGTACGAAATCCATTCACTCATTCACTCACTCACTCACCATTCACTTAGTTTTTAATTTACTGGGCGCCAACTATGTGCTAGACTCTTGAGATAAAGACAATGTTGTGAAGACAACAGATATGTAAACATCTTATTCCAGTACAGCATGTTAAGGGCTTGCAGACATATGCATAGGATTCTAGGGAAGATCTTAAAGGCACCTAAACAAGGCTTGGAGGGAACGGAGAAAGCCTAAGGGAGATAGTAGCATCTAACGTGAATTCTGAAGGATGACAAGGAGTCGTCCAGGGGCGGAGTTAGCAGAGAGCAGTGCAAGCAAAGGGTGCAGCATAGGTAAAGTTTCAGAGGTAAGAAGAGCAGGGCCCATTTCCACTCAATTCAGGTAGTGTGAGGAGTGTGTGTGTGTGTGCGTGTGTGTGTGTGATATTACCTAGGTCATCTGTGGGGCTGACAGCTACCTCCGTCAGCAACAATAGCAGAGGTTGGGAGTGAGTGTCTTCCAAAGAGCCACAGGCCTCATCACCACTGGCCTGGAGAGCAGGTCCCAAGCAGTGGCACACAATAACTGTGGGCGTCTTGGTAGCCATGATCTCACAAATCCTTCTCACTGTGTTCTTAGGGTTTGCATTTCATAGGTTACTGTTCACATTTTACAGATGAGAACTTGGAAAAACACAGAGAGGTGCTGACATAATCTACCATAATTTCACAGTGGTTCTGTACTGGAGAGCGGAATGTGGACCTGCCTTTGATCCCCTCAAGTAATCCCCTGTCTCCACTGTGCTGCTGCCAAGTTGCTGGAAGAAAGAGATGATGCTATAAATGGAAGACACAATGCTTCTTATTGTGTACTAAGTGGACTACGATGATCTGATGGGTTTTGATGCTTGCCTCCAAGTATTCATGATTCCTAACGGGAGGGCGTGTCTCAGTACCCTAACAGAGGCTTTTGAGACCAAGTTAGTTATTACTTGGTACCTTATGATTATGATATTGAGCAAGATGCTTACATTATTAATTCTTGACTCTATTAACTAAAAGCTTGACAGCCTTTCAACACTCTCCCAATGTAATTGTGCAACCAACACTCCGTAATTGAGAGGCTGCACTTGAGGGATTCCCATCTCTTTCTTTCTCTTATTTTCCCTTCAACTGTTCACCGTTTGTCCAATTCACTACATTACCTCATTTCCATAAAAGGTTGTGGTGAGAGCAGGAAAAAGAAGCAAAACTCAAAATGGCCATTTTGTTTTTTTCTTTACCAGCTCTGGGAAATAATTTGATAGAAGATGTATCTACACGCTGAAATACACTCTAAGGTTACCTTTATTCCCATTGCTCCTTCTCTCGGCTTCCTCTCTTCCATCACCTACTCTTCCCCATGCCTACCCACCATGCACACACACACACACACACCCATGCACACACACACATGCGCTCCTTTACAGTGTACAAACTGAGGGTAGATTGTACTTATCTAGGATTCTTCCTTAAGGAAGTAGAAAAATATTTAAGAAAAACGTACCATACAAAACCTCTAGACTCAGAAAATGTTCTGGACCAACCAGTAATTAAAAGTTTGACCTTGGGCATATAACTCACAATATCTGAGCCTCACTCTTCTCCCAAGAAGCTGAGAGTGTTGGATTAAATGTTGTCTAATGCACCTTCCAATTCTATAGTGTTCACATGAGCAAAATGAACTTTGCACTTCAAGGGCACGAAGAATATTCATTTGATGTTTTAGGTGGGAGTGTTTTTTCTTTGCTCTTCATCAGCTGGAGATAGTTAATTGCAAAAAAAAAAAAAAGTGCCTGCAGCCCAACTTTAGAGAAGAGACACTTTGTAGATGGCGTTGCCATAAACTTTGCAAGATTTATTAGCTGCGGAATACAGGTGGTTGGGCTTGCTTGAACCGACTTCAAGGATGGGATTGGAGCAGTGCTTCCTTCCTTACGGAGGCCACAACCTACCCGGGAAGAAGTGACACTGACCATCGCAAGGGACCTGGCATCTCCAGTTATAATTGCCCTTGTAAAACCGGTAGAGGTGTGACCCATTAACTAAGCTAAATATTAAGGTTTTGATTTGAATTTTTACCAGAAATATAAAAAGTGTTTTCATTTTCAATCAGCTAGAGGAATTTTATTTGGGCCTATTCATCTTCACTTTATCTTTACTCCATCTTTCCAGCAGTGAATTTTATTTTCAATTCCACCTATAGAAGATAGGTCTATTAAACATCTTTAGGCAAATGACAACAGGAATGTTGAGGGCCAAACAAATAATAGTTTATTCTTCAGAAGGATGATTAAAAATACTCTTTTACAATTCTTTTCTGCCATTAATTTTTTAGATTAGTGGTAGGGATATCATTCCAAACTACTATTTTTTCCTCCTCAGTTTATCAAAGAATAAAGTAGAGATTCAGAATTTTCAGGCTGTGTTTATCTAAACATTTAGAAAAGCATTAATTAGCCCTTAAGTATATAGATATTAATTTCTTGCTACACAGTTCTATTCTGCTAAATATTTCACACTTTTGATAAAATTATCCCACAATGATGGGGACAATTCTTTCGTGTGTGTTTCTATACCCTTTTCTTGAGGGCAGCTGGAACGAAAGGGAAGAAGATGTGATTGGTTCATTAATTAAGATTGACTTTCTGTATCCTTAATAAATATTTGGAATTTTTTGGTTGGTCTAATGTGTAGTGTGTGCCTCCTGTAAAAAACACAGTCATGCGTTGCTTAACGACGGGGACACATTCTGAGAGATACGTCTTTAGTCGATTTTGTTGTCATGCAAACATCACAGAATGTACTTACACAGACCTAGATGGTATAGCCTACTACATACCTAGGATCTACGGTACTAATCTCATGGGACCACCTTCCCATATGCAATCCATCGCTGACCAAAACGTTGTTATGGGGCATATGACTGTAAGTCCTTCCTAATCGCAGAAATAACTTTTAATTCAATTATATATTAAGAATGAACAAAAAAAAGTATTTTCAGTATTCTTTACTCAAACACATTTTGGGGACTTTTATATCAAAAAGTTTGCAATAATTGTTTACAATAGTTCTTTAGCTTTGATAAAGAAGAAACAACAAGCCAAAGGAAGGAACTGGCATTTGTCAAATGATAACTTGACCTGGTGTCCCTCTGGCACAGAAAAGATACCTTAGAGAATCTCAGCAGCCTCTCCACCCCGCCCCACCATGTTGACATGCTTATCAAATCCTTGAATTGGCTTCAGAAAGTTCCACTTCTTGAGTGTTGACTACTTTTTGCTCAGAAAGAGCTTTCCTTCATTCAAGGCTACAAACAAATATGTTTGAGGTTATTCCCCTTTGGTTCATTGGCCAACTTCATGAACATTGCTCTTAAACCAAGATATTCCTCTGCTTAGAGTAATTTCTTAGAGCGTTTTGTGTCTGATGGTTGATCTGCCAGACACATATGCTGTTGACCCCCTGATACTAGTTAAAGCTGCTTTTCTAGGAGTAGAGGTGAATTTCTACCATCACCAACATTCTCACAGCTCACATCCTGT
The DNA here is from genome assembly GCF_020826845.1 of Diceros bicornis minor. Lineage (NCBI taxonomy): Eukaryota > Metazoa > Chordata > Mammalia > Perissodactyla > Rhinocerotidae > Diceros > Diceros bicornis. The sequence continues at coordinate 9,077,793 of NC_080755.1, read as the reverse complement.
GTCCAGAAGCCCATGTTGGCTGGGTCTCCCTTGTAGGATTGGTTTTCTCTGTATGAAGTTACCTGTGTGGTGAATAAATACACCACATTGCTCTGACAAACAATTAATTTATTAATGGCATCATTGTTGTAAACTCCGCTCCCTAAGCTTTTGGTCTGTATCTTCCCTAACCTTATATTGAAGAATTATCTAGATAAGTGAATGCAATTTAACCCAATTAGCAAGTGTAGAGGAGGAAAAAGTACCTTTTCCTCTACCTTCTTAGGTTCATTGTGTGGGGGCCTGCAAATCAGACTGACATGAGATAGATTAACAGGAGAAAAGCATACAACTTTTATTTGATGTTAATTTTTATGTAACAAGGGGCCTTCCTAAGAAAGAAGTGACAACCCCAAGAAGTGGATAGGCCTGAGAGCTTACACACCATTTTCAACAAAGAGCGATAAATTGTGGCGATGTGACACATTAAAAGAAAAGGATTTGGGGCTTCCAAGGGCAGCAAGCTGTGGGAAGGTAAATACATGGAGGAAACTAATGAAAAATAAGGGCTATATTAGCAAGGTTGGTTTGTGCAGGTCTCAGTGCTGACTTTCCGCCTTCTTCATGGCCGTAAAACTTCCCCAGGAGACGGGATTTACGGCAGTCCTCATTTCTCAGGAGTCTCTGCTTTTAGGCAGATAAAGGAAGCTCTGGGAAGGCTTCTTTCTGCATCTGTTGAATCTCAGATGTCTTCAGCTCAAAATAATCCTTATGCCACAGTGGCTTATTTTGGAGTGGCATATTCTGATCCCCTTCACAAGCTAACTTCCTGTTCTTCCTGGTTGGGGAACATTGCTACTTTCCTTTCTAACCTATTCTGGAGTCTCTTGCTTCTGAATGGTAATTTCCTTGCTTTTAAAATTTATTTTTTCTGTCTAGTTCAGCTCCCAATCCTCTTAAAAGGGTTTTCTTTCATGATAATAAATAATGTTTTGTTTTTATTGAGATTCAGTAGGAGTGACATAATGTTTTCCAATTTACTAGAATAAACTTAATAGAAAATGAAGATTTCTTAGTGGGCTGGTTCCTCACAGAGAAATTGCATCTCAGGGGTCTGGCACATTGCATGGCCACCTGTCAGCAGCCTCTTAATCTATTCTAAATGTAATGTTCCTGTTTTCAGACCCTACCTTGAGTGGGTTTAAAAGCACTATATAGATCATTAAGAAAGCTTTTTTTTTTTTAATTTAATGGCTGAGCTTAAAGGAGACACTGCCATTTTTTTGCAGGTATTGTTGTTGAACATAAGCTTTTATACTGAGCTAACACAACCCAGGGCATAGCACTGTGGTCAAGGGTAGGGCCTCCAGAGTCAAACTGCCACAGCTGCAGTCCTGGCACCTGGCTCGGCATGCAACCTCTCTGCACTTCAACTTCCTCACCTGTGGAGCTGTTGTTAGACCTAAATTTAATAACACATGTGGAAAGCCCAGAACAATGTTTGGCACACAGTTAGGATGTGATAAATGTTAGCTATTGATGTTGTTATTGCTATTATTATTACTATTGACCAGAAGCCTCAATTTTTCGTATCGTTATACCCTCTACCTAGTGTTAGGCCCACATCTCTAACTGGATATCTAAATGTCATTATTCTCCTATCACCTCAGCTCATCAAAAATTAACCCATCTTTATTTTTTTTTTTTGCAAAAATTCCTCTCATTCTCCCATTTCTGTCAGATTTAACAAAATGTTTCCAGTAATGTGGGCTCACATTGTCAGAGTTATTCTCGACCCACTGTCTCGATGTGCTTCCTTCCCGTGCTTTCTCTCTTCCTTGTCCATTGATGCTCAAGCATTCCAGGCCTCCTCCCCTCCCATGCCAGGGGCACTGCCACAGTTTCCTATGGTCTCACTACGTGCAGACTCTCTCCCTCCAATCTGTTGTTACGAAATAACAAATTAACTCTTTTAACACACCACTTATTATCAAGTTTGTCATTTGAACTGATGGAATTATTAATTTTTATCTCCAATCCTTATATCTCCCCTGAATTCTGGACATAACTTCCTACTTGTCATTTCCCTATGGATGTTTAATCATCATCTCATATTTAGCAAGGTCAAATTTGAATTCTTGATCCCTTCCAAACCTGCCAATCAAATTATTTCTCAGCTCATTAAATGGCTCACTCTGGCACCGTTGCTCAATCTCCAAATTTTGAAATCCACTCATTTCCTCCTGCTCCACACACACACCATTTCCAATTCCACAGCAGTTCTCTGCGTCTCACCTTGCAGTACATCCAGGTATAACCCCTTCCTGTTACTCCACTGCTGCACGCTGGTCCAAGCCACAGCATCTCTCAGTGGGCTATGGAAACTGCCTCCTCACCGACCTCCCTTCTCCCACGTCTACTTTCCTGGACATCAGGGTCCACACATTATCCAAAATGAAACTTTCAAAACATAACTCAGATCTTATGACTCCTCTGTTCAAGACCCTCAGCAGTTTACCATATCATGGAGAGAGAGATCCCCAGTCTTCACGATAGCCTTCAGGGCCCTCCTGGATATGAGGCCTGTCCACTTCTCTGACTTCACTTCCTCTCACCCTCTGCTGCCCTCTTCTCTCCAGCCTCCCTGTTCTCTCTGCTGTTCCTAGGAGTTGTTGAGCCCACACGTTTCCTCACCGCCTTTGCTGTTTGTTCCCTCAGGTTGAAAATCTCCTACCAGATGTATCCCTTCCTCTCCTACTGAATTCAGTTAAGGTTCTCTCATGTGTCGCATTAAGAGAGAAGCCTTCCAGGATCACTGCAAATAACAGTCATTACCCTCTGCCATCCTTTCTGCCCCTTGCTGTGCCGCATTCTTCTTCAGAGCACATTTCATCACCTGTTACACGTTAGGCTTTGAGCCCCTGAGACCAGAGACTTTATTTTATTCACTGCTCTATTCTGAGCAACTAGATAACAGCCTAGCAAATAGTAGGTTCTCCATAAATATTCATGGAATGATTGATGAACAGGCCCACCCCAACAAGAAAATGAGTCAATGATTTTAGAACCAAAAGCACAAGTTTATATTCCTTTTATAATAATCGTTCCCATTTTCACGTCATTTCAAAGCAGCAAGAATGCATTCAGGAGACTTAGTACCGTGATGTATAATCAGAGAAGTGATTATTTATTATAATCCCCTGTTTCCTAAATTTTCTCTCCATTAACACTGCCTGTGGCCCATTCCTTCTCGGGATAGGTGGAACAAGAGTGGTGGTCCCACCGTCTCAATTCACATATGGAGTGGTTGTCACATGTGCTGTGACAAAAGTTGTTTTCTCTCTTTATGGCTGTTTTCAGTTTTCTTCTTGTCTAGTCTATCCACGAAAAACAATGCCTTTCCTTCTCAACAATACACTTCTTATCTATTTAGCTATTCAAGGCAGCTGACGGGGTTCCCAAATTTCTGGTATTTTAAAAATCATTATTATTTTTTAAATTTACATGGGAATAAAATACACTCTTTCTTGGTGTACAATTCTGAGTTTCAACACATATACGGATTCTTGTAACCAACATCACAGTCAGGGTACAAAATTTTTTTATCACTCCAAGAAACTCTCTCCTGCCGTCCCTTTGTAGTCAAACCTGCCTCCCACCCCCAGCCCCTGGCAATCTCCCATCTCCTTCCCAACATTTTTGCCTTTTCCAGAATGTCACATAAATGGAATCATACAGTGTGTAACCTTTTGTGACTGTTTTTTTTTTTCACTCGGCATAATATCTTTGAGATTCATCCAAGTTCATTTGTGTATCAACAGTTTGTTCTTGCTTATTGCTGAGTTGTATTCCATTACATAGATGTTCCACAGTGTATTTCCCCATTCACCCTTTGAAGGATATTTGATTTTTTCCAGTTTTCAACATTTATGATTAAAGCTACTATAAACATTTGGGTACGGATTTTTTGAGAAAGTAAGTGTTCATTTCTCCAGGGTAAATAACTAGAAGTAGGATTGCTAAGTCACATGGTGAGTGCATGTTTGACTTTATAAGAAACTACCAAACAGTTTTCCGGAGTGGCTGTACCACTTTGCATTCCCACCAGCAATGGATGAGAGTTCCAATTGCTTTACATTCTCTGCAACGCTTGGTACTGTCATTTTTCTAAAAAACTTAGCTATTCTAATAGGTGGGTAGTGGTACTTACAGTGGTATTAATTTCCATTTCTCTAATGGCTAATGTTGTTGAACATCTTTTTATGTGTTATTTGCCATCTGTATATCGCCTTTGGTGTCTCTTCAAATCTTTTTCCTTTTTTATTGGGTTATTTATTTTCTTATTATTCAGTTTTCAGAATTCTTTATATATTCTGGATACAAGTTCTATGTTAGATATGTGATTTGCAAATGTTTTCTCCCTGTCTATATTGTCTCTTTTCATTCTCTTAGTGTCTTTTTGAAGAGCAAACATTTTTCATTTTAATGAAGTCCAATTTATTAATTGTTTTTCTTTTGTGGATCATGCTTTTGGAGTTAAATCTATGAAATCAAGGTCAAGTTGATTTTCTCTGGTTTTCTTCTAAAAGTTGTATAGTTTTATGTTTTACACTTAGATCTGTGAATCATTTTGAGTTAATTTTTGATAGAGTGTGAGCTTTAGATAAAGCTTCATGATTTTGCATATGGTTGTCCAGTTGTTCAAACACTATTTGTTGAAAATACTATTCTTACTCAATTGAATTGCTTTTGCACCTTTGTCAAAAACTAATTGGGGATATTTTGGTGGGTCTATTTCTGAGCTCCCAATTCTATTTCATTGACCTATGTCTCTAACCAACTTTCTCAAATACCACACTGTCTTGATTGATGTGACTTTGTCTTGCCTTAAAATGGGTAGTGTGAATTCTCCAAATTTATTGTTTGTTTTTTTTCCAAAATCATTAGGTTATTATAATTGCTTTACTTTTACAAATAAATTTTAGAATCTGCTTATATTTACAAAAACTCCTGTTGAGATTTTGATTGGAAGTGCATCAAATCTATAGACCAATTGGCGCAGAATTGACATCTTAACTACCTTTAGCCTTCCAATTCATTGTGTGTCTCTTGGTTTACTTAGGTCATCAATTTCTTTCATCAGCATTGTGTGGTTTTCAGCACACAGATCCTGAACATGTTTTGCAAGATGTATACTGAAGTATTTTTTTGAGAATTTTTGTACATGATTTTTTTTTTCAATGTTGGTCTCCAGTTCTTTATTGTCATATAAAAATATGATTGATTTCTGAAAGATGACCTCGTATCCTGTGGTCTTGCTAAATTCACTTATTTAGTTCAAGATTTTTTGTAGATTCCTTAATATTTTCAGTGTAGACCACTATGTAGTCTCTGAACAATGCCAGTGTTCTTTTTTCCTTACCAATCTGCACACTTTCTTTTTCTTGCTTTATTACATTGACTAGGCCTTTAAGTACAACATTTAATAAAAGTGGTGAGATTAAAAGTACCTGGCTTCTTTCCAGTTTTTAGAGGAGGCATTCAGGATTTCACCATCAAGTCTTATGTTAGATGTGGGTTTTTGTAGATACCTTTTATCAGATTAAGGAAGTTCTTTTCCATTATTGTTTTGCTGAGAATTTTTATCATGAATAGATGTTGAATTGTTTCAAATTACTTTTCTACTTTACTTGATATAATCTCATGGTTTTTCTTCCTTAAACTACTAATTTGATGAGTTACCCTTTATTGATTTTCAAGTATTGAACCAGGCTTGCATTCTTGGGGAAATTTCTACTTGACCATGGTATATTATTCTTATTATATATTGATGGATTTGATTGGCTAATATTTTTTGAGAATTTTTCTATGTTCACGAACAGTATTTGGAATGTCCTCGTCTGGTTTTGGTATCAGGGTAATTTCAGACTCATAAAATATGTAACATATAAAGAGTTCTGATTCTTTAAATATATGAACACTCACTATTAAAAGGGATGCATGTTAACACCCTTCTCACAACATCTTTGTTCAGCATTTTAGTTGTTATGTTAAAATTACATGAACTCTAACATAATGGTAACTGGAAAATCTCCAAATACTTGGCAATTGTATAGCATCCTTCTAAAAAATTCTTGGATCAAAGAGGAAATCTCAAGGGAGATTAGAAAACATTTAAAGTGAATAAAATGTCCTCTTTGTTTTTCTGAAGGAAATTGGTGTAGAATTGGTGTTATTACTTCTTTAAATATTTGATAGGATTCCTGAAATGATCTTTCTATGGAGTTTTCTTTTCAATAAGGTTTTTAACTACAAATTTGATTTCTTTAATGGATATAGGACTATTCAGGTTATCTATTTTATTTTGGGTGAGTTTTACTTTGTCACTTTGTTACTTTTCTTACTTTTCAAGGAGATGGCTCATTTCTTTTAAGTTGTTTAATTCATGTGTATAGAGATGTCAGCAGTATTTATTTTTCTTATGTCTGTGAATTGTGTTGATATGCCCTCTTTCATTCTTGATGTTGGTAATTTGGGTCATCTCTCTTCCTTATTTGTCAGTCTGGCTAGAGGTGTATCAATTTTAATCATCATTTCAAGAATCAGCTTCCAGTTTCTCTATTTTTTTCTGTCTTCAATTTCATTTATTTCTGCTCTTATTGTATTATTAAGTTATTTATATTATTCTTTTTTTCTGCTTGTTTTGGGTTTCTTTTCTAGTTTCTTGATGCGGAAGTTTAAAATGTTGATTTGAAATCTTTCTTCTTTATTAATGTAAGCACTGAATACTATAAATTTCTCCTTAAGCATTGTTTTAGCTGTATCACACAAGTTTTGATATATTATATTTTCATTTTACTCAGTTTAAATATTTTCTAATTTCTCTTGAGACTTCCTCTTTGACCCATAGATTTTTTTTTAGAAGGATATTGTTAATTTCCAAGTATTTTGAGATTTTCAGTTACCATTATGTTAGAGTTTATATAATTTTAACATAGCTACTAAAATTCTAGACAAAGACACTGTGGGAAAAGTGTATTCATCTTTGTTCAGAATTTCAGTAGCTATGTTACAATTTTTTTTAATATCAGGTATTCAGTTACTTAAAGAATTAAAACACTTTGCGCTTTTTGGATATTATTTCTGAACTCAGCCACCCTTTGTCCTTCTATTGTCTTCTAGATAAAGTTTAACTCCTTTACTGGTCATATAGTTCCTTCCAATTTGTTCTAAATCTACCACTTCCCATTTATTTTATCCTCTTTCTTACAAAAGGGTCTGCCCTATGAAAATGTTTCTCTCTATTCTTGGTTCTGCAAACACAATAGGCGTGAAATCTGGAGAGACTTTTCCATGACTGTGCCTTGGTGCTTACATATATGGACACTTTGGTTGCCCTTCCTTATCTCCCCTTGTCTAAGTCTTACCATGTTTTTGGAGACTAGTTAATATTTCATCTTCCCTTTCAAGTCCCTTTGACCATTCATGACTATTCCTCAGTAAAACTTTTAGTATATTAAGCCCAAATGAAATTTCCAAACCAGATCACATAATCTTTAGATGCCTGAAGATAACACTAATATATTGTACCTCTTAGTAACTGGGATCCAAGTTTACTGTATGTAGCAGGTTCTCGATAAAAAGTTTTATTTGTTTTACTCTTTTCTACTGCTGATTTGGTGAGTGCTGTCCAGAAAATCAATTCTAGATAATTTGTTAACCACCAAGTCATTCCTCAATAACACAGGAAAACATTTCTCCAAATCCGTGTATGGGAACATGAGACACTAATCCCAATGAAACAGACAAAAGAGTTCTATTTTCAAAAAGTGTAAGGAAACCATGTATTCTGATCACCTTTTATTCAATCCACTGGTGAAGGAGGGATTTCCCACCCTAAGTAGTATGAGATGGCTGAAGACACAATAGCCCACACTGGACAGATGAGATCGACAGCAGTCGATCAGTAACACATGCTCACAGCTGGGGAGGACATCACACGCCATGCAGGGAAGCATGAGAATTGCACACAGGAGCAGAGTGAACCAGAAGGGGCTTTTGGAAACAGGTTTTGTAGTAACAGGAGGTGGGGTACACTGTGGTTCCTATGGGAGGATGTAATTGGCTTGTTTGAGGAATTTCATGGCTGGCAGAGAACTGAAACCCCTTAGACTGAGGGCTGGATGGGGTGCAGCTGATCCAGCTGATAGGGAACCAGCTGGGTAGGAAGCCCTTCCTACTGGGTGGGGGCATATCTGGTAAAAACAGGGGAACTCTTGGTTAGGGCTTTTGGGCCCTGTGAGGCTCAAAGATGCAATGGCAGCACTTGAAATTTTAGGTTTTAACAATACACTACGTGATAAACAATGCTAAGCAGGTTTATTTATTGGAAGGCTTCTCAGAGCCTTCAATATGCTAACGTAAATGTAATCTCAAGAGGGGATAACATATGTGGTGGTCCTTAAACCTATGTATGTATATTATATTTTTCGAAAAGAAGGACTTTGTGGATTAGTGTTTAAGGAACATATTTTAAAAAATGTTGCTTTAGAACATTGATATATCCAACATGGTGGCTAAAACAGTCATGAATAAAATGATTGTCCATTTAAATAATTATCATAAGAAGTTGTAGGGGGAAATTAAATGCTACTGCCTGCTTATTAACCAAACCAAATATCCCTTTGTGCATTTGTTTTATTTGATTATTCCCATTCTTATTTTACGTTCAGGCTGAATGTATGTTTTTAAAAACATGTCTTTTCTATTAAAGTAGTATTTATTATTACATTTTTAAAATTTTATTTATTTATGATATTTATTTTAAATATTATCATAAATATTTTATATACAGTTTTCTAGGATCATGCTTCATGTGTTTCAATTGGATAATATCTCTGAATAGAATCATTTATAGATAATTTATTATTTATGGGAACAATGACCATGAACACAAAGCCTCATAAAACTTTATGGATTTTTTTGATACATTCAGACTAACTGAGGAAAGCAAACTGTCTAACCTATATTCAGGTTAGTTGGGTCCAAGGTAAAATAGGACGTGTCCATTCCGGGCAGCTGGCAGCTTTATACTATAAAGAAATCCTGTTGTAATCCTGAACAAATGGACACGGAGAAGGGCAGAAGTGGTGAGTTTCTTCTAATACTGGGATATGGAGATTGTAAAATATCTAACACGACTCAAAAGGCTTCGCCGACTCTGTTTTAGGCAGCTGTGTGTCGTCTTGCTTTTCTTTCCTCTGTGCCTTGACACCTCCATATCTTACTCCCTGGGGGACCTCCTCTCCTTTGAAGATTGTCTGCATTCTGGCCTTCTTTAAGGCATCAATTCATATTTCATTTTCTCCCATGATTTATTTTTTGACCACTCAAGAGCTGTCCTCAGTAACACTTAATAGTAATCTGATACATATTGATAATTTGTTTATGCCGAGACCAACTTTTTTCTTATAGAAACCTACCTATACAATATAAAGGTAGCTAATATTACAATATCCTTTAATACATAAATATTATATAAGCATTTTTGGTGACATTGTTTATGTGTTAAATAATGAGGACACAAGTGATTGGAATTTAAAGTCACTAATGTCCTTTAAAATTCACAAGAACATTTTAATTTGTTATGTTCTCTCTATGATAGGATTGTGGAATTGGTGAGCACTAAAGTAAACTTAGACAGTATTCTGCTTAATAATAATGATGAATCCAACATTATTTTTCCTTTTTAAAAAAAATTGTTTGGTTCCATAAATCCACATGTAATAAATTGTTTTATTATGTGTGACACTAATCTGAACCTAACCCACATTTGAAAGAATTAGATAGTGCACATCGTGGCAAAACATGTAAAAGCCATTGGGAGCATAAGCATTAGAACCACTTTGTGAGAGATCCGGTCAGGATGGAAGTAACCCCTTGGGGTCCTAAGGGAGCACTGGGTTGGTGGGGGGGACAGCAAAAGCAGAGAGGTTCGTGGGAGTTGCTCTGTCTAGTCTCTGGACTTTGGGAGACCCTCATGGTTTCCTGGGCTTTTCCCAGGCATTTGGCATTGAACTTGAAATTAGCTCACGGGAGTTTCCAGTGTCTGATCACAAGGCAGCCTGAGGACACACCATTCCAAGGAGCAGGACCTGTGGGAGAGCCAGTGATGTGGGAAGAAAAGACCAATGACCCCTCAGAACCTCTAGACCTTCCTCTGCACAAAGCTCTGTATGAGGCCACAGCACAGAGTAAACACAAGTAAACTCCACGTTGTCTTGTAGAAATGGATGTGAGAGGCAGCATGAGGCTCGCGGGACAGGGTCCAGCTGTGCCAGGTACCACTTGGCAGAACTTGAGTAAGTGCTTGACATCTCTGCTTCCCATGCCTCATCTTTAAAGCGGATGATGCTATGTGACGTAGGTGTGGAAGTGATGTGAATGTAATTACCTGGCATGTAGGAGGCACGATGTCAATATTATATAATTGTCGAAGTGGTTATGTCTTCTTACATCCCCAGAGCTGCACTAGGGGCTGCCAGGGCATATAAAGAAGTATAAAACATTATCTAGGCCCTTAGGAAGCTTGCCCTTTTCCAGGAGAAGAAAGACACCCAATTGGCATATCTGGGCTGACCATGTAATTTATAGCCCAAAGTGGGACACGTCTGGGAGTGGAAAGGCATAGCATATGAATTATGTCGCTACAGCAGGGCTGTCCTGGCAAACTGGGGTGTGTTCACCCTGAGCCACAACCAAAGATTCCAGCCCTCCTTAGACAAGGCTGGGCCTCCTGCCATGGCTTCCCTGGCACTCTGTTGGCATCAGAACCCTCACCACATCGCATGGAGCTGCTTATGACTGTTCTGTCGCATCCAACCCAAAGTAAGCGCCTAGTCAGGTTGTCAGATGAGAGGCAATGGCAGGATCAGGAGCCATGTTTACCTAGTTACCCGTTCATCCCAGCTCGGGGTGTGTAGTTGGAGTTCAATCATTGTTTGCTGAATGATTGTAACTTTAGAGGGGAGCTGTATCTACAGGTATCAGTAATTAGGACCTCAGTTTTATGTCTCCTCTGACTATGCTTTGGTACATTACACTTCCATTTTCATATGTTTCAGAATATTTCTTGATTTCCCTTTTGATTTCTTCTTTGATGCACTGGTTGTTCAGGAGTGCGTTGTTTAACCTCCACATATTTGTGAATTTTTTAGCTTTCCCCCTGTCATTGATTTCCAATTTCATACCACTGTGATTAGAAAAGATACTTGATATGATTTCAATCTTAAATTTGTTAAGACTTGTTTTGTGGCCTGACATATGAGCCCTCCTGCAGAATGTTCCAGGTGCACTTGAAAAGAATGTGTGTTCTACTGCTGTTGGATGGAATGTTCTATACGTGTCACTTAGGTCCATTTGGTCTATAGTGTTGTTCAAATCTGATTTGTGTGTATTCAATTTCTTTCTAGATGTTATATAAATTTTTGAAAGTAGTGTATTGAAGTCCCCTAGGAATGCTTTATTGTTGTCTATTTCTCCTGTCAGGTCTGTTAATATTTGCTTTATATTTAGGTCTTTTGGTGTTGGGTGCATAAATATTTATAAATGTTATATCCTCTTGATGAATTGACCCCTTTCATTATATAATGAACTTCTTCATCTTTTGTGATAGTTTTTGGCTTAAAGTCTATTTTATCAGGTATAAGTAGAGTGAGTCTTTTATAGACAGCATATAGCGTCAGATCTTGTGTTGTTTTTGTTTTGTTTTTAAGCAATTCAGACACTATGTCTTTTGATTTGAGAATTTAATCCATTTACATTCAAAGTCATTATTAACCTTCATTAAGGACTTATTATTGCCACTTTGTTCATTATTTTCTGACTGGTTTGTAAATCCTTTGTTTCCTTCCTCCTCTCTTGTCTTTCTTTATGATTTGATGATTTTTTTTTAGTGATGTGCTTTTATTCCTTTATCTTTATCTTTTGTGTGTATGCTGTAGGTTTTTCCTTTATGGTTATCATGAGGCTTACCTGAAACATGTTATAGTATAATAATCTATTTCCAGCTGATAACAACTTAACTTCAACCTTATATAAAAACTCTACACTTTCGCTTCTCCTCCCACATTTTGTGTTATTGATGTCATAATTTACATCTTTTATATATTGTTTATCTGTTAGCAAATTACTTTAGCTATAGTTATTTTTAACACTTTTGTCTTTTAACTTTTCTACTACTGTTAAAAGTGATTTAGGTACCATTACAGTATTAGAGTCTTCTGAATCCTTACCATTACAGTGAGATTTATACTTACATGTGTTTTCCTGATGTTAATTAGCATACTTTCATTTCAATTTGAAGTATTCTCTTTAGCATTTCTTGTAAGGCAAGTCTAGTGGTGACAAACTCTTACAGCTTTATTTGTCTGAGAAATTTCTCCTTTATTTCTGAAGGATAGCCCTTCTGTGAACTACATTATGATATAGGGCTGGAGAGTTGAAATACCTCCAAAGTGGGACAGTGAAGGTGCATTGCTGCCCTTGCCAGCTGAAAGAAAATTGGTTTTGGTAGACTTTATTTACAAGGATGGAGAAAAGGCATTTCCTAGATCAATAGCTACATATCAGGTATGAGGGTATGTATGAATTTGCTCAAACAATAAAACCACGTCTAGCTGCAATTGGAGTCACCACATGGTTAAGCTTGCAGCAATCCACTGTCGTTCTCCAAGATCCATCTGTCTTCTGCATAGACCAAATAGACAAACTGAATAGGAATGTGGTGGGAATCACTATCCTGCATCTTTCAAGTCCTTGGGGGTGGCATTAATCTCTGCAATCCCTTCAGGAATGTGGTATCATTTTTGGTTTACTATTTTCCTAGGTAGAGGCAGTTCTAGTGGCTTCCATCGGGCTTTTCCCACAGTAATAGCCCTTGCTCCACAGGTTAGGGAACCAATGTGTGGATTCTGCCAACTGATGAGTATATCTATTCCAATTATTTATTCCATAACTGGGGAAATAACAACAGGATAGGCTTGGGGGTCCAGTGTGCCCACTGTGAGACAGTCCTGAGCTAAAACTCCATTGATGACCTGACCTCCATAAGCCCCTACTCTGACTGGTAGACCACAGTGATGTTTTGGGTCTCCTAGAATTAGTGCCATTTTAGAATCAGTATTTAGTAGTCCCCGAAATGTCAATTATTTCCTTTTCTCCAATGTGCAGTTACCCTGGTAAGAAGCAGTTACCCTTTGGGGAAGGCTAGAAGAAAGATTCACAGTATAAATTTTTGGCATCATACTGGGGTCCTTCCTCAAGGGTACCCAGCCTCTCTTCATTCAAGGAGTTCTGAGTCTGGCAATTGATTGGGGGTCATGACTCTTTGCTTTTATAATTCAGGTTAGATTTTTGTTCACTTGATCTAGATCTTTTCTGTTTATACAGATTAAGAAGGAGTTAGTAGGTTTTCTATTTCTTTCACTTCTAGGAACACCGTAGAACTAGCCAACACCATAGGTCTGCATAAATCAGGCTATTCTGACTACTGCTTTGACTCTGCTGTCCATTACAGTGACCATGCCCCGTTTGCCTTTGGTGGTTGAGTGATGCTGAGGCCAGGTACCTGATGGTTACTGTAAATATTCAATAAGAATATGATTACCCTTTAACCTTGTTCCCAAAACAGACACAGATGAAAAGAAGTTAATCTTGTTAATTTGCTGTTTTCTTGTTTAACCTGAGGAGTGACTCAAGGGTCACAAGGATTTATGAGCTTGTTTTGCAGAAGAAAAGAATGCCTTCAAGGAAGTTACAATCACCAGCTAACCAGCCCCCAGCTGCCAGTGACATCCAGAAGTCTGATTGCCCAAGGGCTTATCTGGAGTGAAAGAAACATGGATTTCCCCTTTGTTTCTCTAAAAATCCTCAACCCAAGCCCCTTAGTTCTATAAAACCCCCTGCTTTCTTCTTTTGTTAAAGTGGATTTGAGAGAACCTATCTTCCCACCTCCTCATTTTGGCCAATTCAAATAAACCTTTCTCTACCTCTAAGCACTGACATCTCAGTGATTGGCTTACTGTGCATCAGACACAGGAATTTGAGATTAAGAGGTTTGATATCAATGCCACTTGGTGCCTGCCACTTTGGGATCCAATTGCTCCCATTGCATTTAGTTTTCCCAATTCAGTGACTACTGTCCTCACTGTAAGGTCTGACCTACAGAGAAGAGTGATCACAAGAAGAGCTCTTCCAGGATTCTGGGTCTCCCCTCACAAATTTATTTCTCACAGTAGCATGAAAGTTATGTCTTCTGGACCCGTCCAATGTGGAGGAGCAGGTCTTAAATGATAAATTCACTCTAACATTCCAATCTCCCTATGCCTTTGAATCTCTTCCTCTATGTTAAACCAAAGCAGGTCTGGCATTTCCAATTCACTCATGTGGGTCACATTTTGGTCCATATTTCAGCCAATCAACCAAACTGTAAAAGCCCTTTCTAACTCCTCAAAGTACAACATTAAATGCAGAATCTCTGGAGCGTATATTAATAAATCCAGCCTGATCAAAATTCATATTCCTTCCACCATTATCCCATATTCTTAATATCCATTCCTACTCATGGTCCCCGGATTTCTGTCTGTATAAATTAGAAAACTCAAGTAGCTCTCTTTTGAAGTGTAGCATATCTTATCAGAGGCCGCACTTTTTACCTCACCTTTAGGGGTCTGTGGAATTTGAGTCTAGTTATAGGTCTAGAAGCAAAGAGTGGTGGTAGGGTGGGTCCTAAGGAGAATCAGCTTGGTCTTACATGGCAACAGCCTTAGGGGAGGCCATTATAGTTTCCTCAGGCACTCCAGGGTTAATCCCCTCAGATGGTGGTGGAGAGACCCCTACCACTGGGGAAGCTTTTCCACTAGGGATAGAGAGGCAGAGAAGACTCATCAGAATTTAGGGCTTGATGTCTCTAGCTTCATCAGGATCTTCCCACAGGTCCGCATTCCAATTTATAAGATCCCATTCCTCCCCAATCAATGGCCTCACTGAAACAGTAGATACTCTGTGAGGCTGGGAGTTCAATTTGTATTATAATTCACCAGTCACAGGATGGATTCTGCATTCGATTTTCAGCAATCTCAGCTCTGCAGCTACAGAAGATAAGACACTCTTTCAGGGCATAGAAGGTTTCAGGTCATTTATGCAGTGCCTGAACTGGGAATTCAAATCCTGAGTTCATTCTTTTCTCACACCACTTTCTCAAGCAACAATAGAAGCAATCAGCCAATCTCATTATATTTGTTAGTGATGGTGCTCAGGGCAAGTTACCCCAGGAGACACCACTCTGGTATGCGGATTATTTCGAGCTGAAGACGATAAAGACTCAGAAAACTCAGGAAGAATATTTGAGTTTCCCCTCCCAAACTGCCTAGAGAATTTAAGGCGGGAGATCTATTTCAGGAAGGAGTTATTATCATGATGGCTGTAATGGTAATGTGGAATAGATGTTACAATGGGAGGGGCACAAAGCCCCTTTTATCAAAAAACTCTGTCTCTCCCTGACCACATTATCTATAGATGACCCTGAAAAGAATTGTCTTCTTGCCCTCTGGAGTCCCAGACCATTACCCACCCCCAATACCTTCCTCGCCTTTAGCTACAATACTTAAGCAAGCAGCTTAGACAGAGGGACGAGTTGCTCATTTCTGAGTTTCTCCCATGTATACACGTTATTAAAATTGGTATTATTTTCTCCTGCTAACCTGTCTTGTTGATTATTTGGCCAGCCATAAGAACCTTAAGGGAAAGGGCAGAGGGGGATTCTCCCTCTCTCACCACATTAGTTTTCCAAAAATGTTCAAAAATATGATATATAGAGTCACCCAATTCCTTGCCTCTTATAAGTAGTTGATTCAGAGTATTCAGTGTAGATATTTTGCATATTTCTACTGCCAGATCACATTATGGATTATCAGTGCTCTCTTTACTTCTGGAAATAGTCATTGCTAGTCAAGATTTAGTATGTTTAAATCTAATCATATTAGAGAACCAGTTTCAGAAATCCCAGAGCCAATTTAGAAAACTCATCCTTAAAATTCTGTTCTTCTAGAATCATTCTTTATACCAAAATCTGTATTAGTCAGGGATCTACAGAGAAGAAATGAGAGAGAGAGAGAGAGAATTATAAGAAATTGGCTCCGACAATTATGGAGGCTGAAAGATCCAAGATCTGAGGCCTGGAGGCCTGAGAACCAGGCAAGCTGATGGTGGATGCTCTGAGGGCTGGAGAAGACTCATGTCCCAGCTGCTCAAAGGCAGTCAGTCAGAGAGAATAAATTCCCCCTTATTCTGCCTTTTGTTCTATACAATTTTTCAATGAATTGGATTATGCCCACCCACATTGGGAAGGACAATCGTCTTTACTCAGTCTATCAATTTAAATGTTAATCTCATCCAGAAACATCCCCACAGACACACCCAGAATAATGTTTAATCAAATATCTAGGCACCCATGACCCAGTCAAGTTGCCACATGAAATTAACTATCATACCAGACCATATGTGCAATGAAATCATCTCGGAGAGGGAAATGATGGTCAATTATGCTTGAATACAAGGTTCTACTGTGTCCTGATCTGGGGAAGAGAGAGAAGTAGGAATCTTCAGGCTGGCACGCAAGATCCCACGGCTACTTGAGATGTTAGAAAAGCTCCTCTTTCATCACACCTTCCAAACCTGTTTCACAAAGAACAGATTCCATTATAACCTGAACCTGTGGAAAACTGAGATCAAACACACCAGTTTTCCAAAAAGGATGAGTTGTTGGTTTCCCACTGATTTAAGAGTCAAAACTACATGATTGTCAGTGGATATTCCATCTTATCTTGGCGTCACAGAATAAGAAGAATTGATGTAAACTAGCCCACTTTGCAAATTGCTGTGTAAATTAATTTTTAAAAAATATCAGAATGCCCTATAGTTGCAAACATATAGTTAGGTCTATGACTTCTTCCATCAGAGTATTTTAGTTTTCCTCATATAGATTTTATATGTATTTTGTTAAATCTGTACCTATGCATTCCATTTTTTTGGTGCTAATGTAAATGGTGTTGTGTTTTTAATTTGAAATTCTAGGTGTTCACTGCTGGTAGAGAGGATAACAGTTGATTTTTGTACACTACTTGGTCATGGTGTATAATCCTTTTAATATGCTGCTTAATTCAGTTTGCTAGTATTTTGTTGAGGATATTTGCATCAATGTTCATAAAGTATATTGGTCTGTAATATTCTTTTCTTGTGGTGTCTTTGGCCTTAGTATCAGGGCAATACAGGCCTCACAGACTAAGTTAGGAAGTGTTCCCTCCTCTTCAATTCTTTGGGAAAGTTTGAGAAAAATTGGTGTTAATTCTCCCCTAAATATTTGGTGTAATTCACTAGTGAAACCATCACCTCCTGGGCTCTTTTTTGTTGGGAGATTTTGATTACTGATTCAATCGTCTTACTAGCTACAGTTCTATTCAGACTGTTTGTTTAATCTTGTATCCTGCAAACTTGCTATAATCACTTTTTAGTTCCAGGAGTATTTTTGTTGATTCTTTGAGATTTTCTACATAGACAATAATGTCATTTGCAAATAATGTATGTTACTGTTCAATATTTTGTTATAATTGTAGATAACTGAGAAACCAGCCCCACTCACCTAATTGCTACAACTACCTACAATGCTACCTACCATTAATTTGGTGTGAGCGATCTGTTAACTTTTTCACCCATTAACACATTTGGTTAATAGCAGTGAACTAAGGAAAAGATATTTCAGAAAAGGAGGGTTAATTTGAATGTGATACAGAGTGCAAGGAGGAATATTTGTGTGTGTGTGCATGTGTGTGTAGGTGTGTGTGTGAGATCAATCGTGGTTTCCTGGAAGATGTGTTTAGTGTGGGACGAGAGCGGGGAAGGAGAAGAAATTATGCCAAGAAAGGGATATAGGAAGAGTACAACCAAGAAAAGATGAGAGATAGTAGAAAGAAACTTTAATATTTCACAGTGGGTAGATTTGTGAGTAGTAAAGTTTGCATATGGTTTTACAAAATTCTAGGTTTTGCTCTTCTTTCATAATGTTAAATTGAATTTCCACTATAATATAGTTCTTTATTTTCTGTGATGTAAGTCATAAAAATAATCAAAAAGTTGAAAATAACATTTTAAAAAGTGAGTGGCATGACTTTCAATGTTATTTGGCAGGAAGGCTACCCAAGAATTGCCTCCAGTAATGCACATAGTGCAACTCATTGTTTCCTATTGATTAAATGTCCCAGACTTAATCAAGTTTCATGTTAACTTGTAGATTTTTTGATAAATATACAAATAATTTCTGTCCAGTGGAACATGTAACTCCAAGATTTTATGGCCCTGTGGAAATTAATTTGTTTTGTGTTCTTATCTTTCTATAAACACCCTAGCTTCTAAAATGTTTATTTTTTTATTTTTTATTTTTTTTTATTTATTTATGTTTTTTGTGAAGAAGATCAGCCCTGAGCTAACATCCTTGCTAATCCTCAGCTTTTTGCTGAGAAAGACCGGCTCTGAGTTAACATCTCTTGCCAATCTTCCTCCTTTTTTTTTTCCCCCAAAGCCCCAGTAGATAGTTGTATGTCATAGTTGCATATTCTTCTAGTTGCTGTACGTGGGACGTGGCATCAGCATGGCCAGACAAGCGGTGTGTTGGTGCACGCCTGGGATCCGAACCCAGGCCACCAGCAGCGGAGCACGTGCACTTAACTGCTAAGCCACGAGGCCGGCTCTAAAATGTTTCTTTAATAGGTCATAACATCTTACAGGTTTCCTCATGTCTTAGTCAGCTAGGGCTGCTATAACAAGCATACCACAGACTGGGTAGTTTAAACAACAAACATTTATTTCTCACAGTTCTGGAGGCTGCAAGTCTGAGATGAGGGTGCCAGCATGGTCAGGTTTTAAGGAAGACCCTCTTTCTGGTTTCCTCACATGAGAGAAAGAGAGAAAGCTCTCTTTTGTCTCTTTGAATGAGAGCACTAATTCCACCATGAGGACTCCACCCTCATGACCTAATCACCTCCTAAAGGCCCCACCTCCTGATACCATCACATTGGGGGTTAGGATTTCAACATATGAATTTCGGGAGGACACAAACATTCAGTCCATAACACCTCATAATTCAGTGAGTTAAGTATAATCTTTGATATATATTTCTTTTATATTTGAATGAAAGTCATGATTTCACTCTTTTGAAACTTGTACTTTTACTCTTTTGGAGGTCCACCAAGAGGCCCAGGTAGACTCACCTGACTGACCCACCTAAACTGCGCCTCAAACTTAAACCAAGTCTGTGAAGGGAACCACGTGGCTTGGTTAGGCCCAGACATCTTTTCTTGGTTTCCTGAGTGAATCCCAAGTGGCAAGAGAACTTCAACTTCACTGACACGCTTTCTCTAGGTTTGTTTTTTTCCTTCCTAATAATTTGTTTTTGTTTTTGTTTCTGGCTCATATAAGGCTGATAAGTTATCCCTATTGGTGGCAGTAATGTCTGAGAATTCGGTTCTATGGTTTGACCATTGGATGGTATCTGTTTGATGGATGATGTAGATATACTCTCCGTTGGGTGAAAGATGATGAAAAATGCAGTTTTTCAGTCTTTTTTTCTTTGTTTGTCTATTTGTGTACTCAAATCAATTAAGAATTTTTGGCTTGCTGGGAAGAAGAGCAGCTCTTCGAGATTTGGAGTAGTGAATTTGGTGTTTCTGTGTTTACTTTTGACCTGTGGCTGAAGGTGTAGAAGCAAAACTATAACCTTCCATGTGTCCATGTGTCTGTAATTTAGGAAAGTCTTTGACTCTCATTGCATGAGCGTGAAATATTTTCTTACCATCAGATGGTATTAATACATTAGATTATGATGTCTCAAGTTAAAGGATCTCTGTTCTGATTGGTTTATAAACAAGCACTTACCTAAATATAATCTCCCCAAATATGACAGGAAATAAAGAAACAGAACTTCTAGTACTTTAAATGTGATATATTTTTAGCTACATATATATACTTGCAAAAACAGCTAGTTCAGAAATGTCTTAAACATCTAACTTTATCTAATTAATAGGAATATTTGGAAAAAACAGATTGGTTTAGTAATTTTGGTTTAAGAAAGAAAAAAAACAGCTATAAGTCTTTTCTCTGATTTATGTGAAATATACAAATGTATATTCTTCATGAGGTTTAAGTTTGTTTTGTGTTGAATTTCTCAAACTTTTTATATTGGTTTACTAATCAAAAAGCAAGTATTGCCACTACGTCGTGTTTAAGAGTATAGAAAAGATAAATTTGTGTTCTGGTAAATTAAATCATCATTCTGGCAAACTTTTTATGTCAACCGTAATTATGTTTTATAGTATGTTAGCTTAAATAGTCCAAGATCCTTGGATTACTTAAACACTTATTTTAATGTTAAATCAACGTAATTACTAAATAATCTTTGTATGCCTGGATAGTTTCTAAGTAAAATTGAATACTGAATAAGTTAAAACTACATACCTTTGCTTCTTATTTTCCTATGCTGTGGTGTCGTGTTAATAAAACCGTTCATTTGACCACCTTGAAAAGGAGGAAAAGGGATGTGTGTAGCTTTGGAATGTTCTATGTATTTGTTATCTTTGCTTGTCTGTTGAAACATTTGCACATGACTGTTCTCTATTTTCTACCTCCAAGTTTTCTTTTGTAATAAAAGTTAGTTATTTTGATTAAAAGTTGTAATAAATATAGGTAGATGAGACTCTATTATGAGCAATGGTAACAGAGAAATACCATTGAAAGTAAGGGATATGTTCCTTCTTATCAAGTTAAGTGTCTGGTTGTTCCAGGACATGAGATAAGATAGTGAAATATATCTGATTGGATATAGGAAGTTGTAGAAACTTTGCAGAAAGCAAATTTTTATTTGCTTTGATTTATATGGTGAGTCTGAAAGATGCAATAAAACGTATTAAAATTTTCTGAAGTTGGCTCATTTTTGATGGATTTATTCATAAGGGGAAAAAACTCTGTGACACTTACTGCGAAATATTATGTTATATTAAAACTTGAACTTGGCTTTCTCTCTATTGAGAGGATCAATCTATCTTAGAACTCTTAACAGGAGGTAAGAAAGGGTTACTTTTTACCTTCTCTATGACTTGCTTGAGAGAAGAGATTTCAAATTTCACTAGAATAATTTTTGCTTTGTTCATGGTTTTATTGGGCACTAACCAGTTTTATGTCTAAGCCAGCAATCTTATCCCCCTATAAATGCCTTAGCTTCTAAAATGCTCTTGAATTGGTCATGACCTCTTACTGGTGCCCTCATCAGTCAATGAGTTAAATAAAATCTTTGACATGTACTCATTTTATATTTTCCTGAGAGTCATGATTTTACATTTTTGAAAATTATGTTTTAACCTTTTGTTACTAATAAGGAATTAATATATAGACAAAGAATTAAATTCCTGATTTTCTGTGTTAGTGGTAGGTCACAGACTGAGCCTGGTTTGGGCGTGTCCTGCTGTAGGCGGAGGTCTGGTGAGCCAGGCTGGCCCTGCTGCTCTGGCAGCAGGCTGACTCAGCCTATGCTTAGATGGTGGAAATGAGACAAAATGGAGGGAGGCCTGTGGGTTGGCGGCTTTGGCAGAGACATGGGTGCCCCATGGACAGCCATCCCCACAGTGGGTGAAGTCAATGAGGAAAAAGTCACTTGTCAAGTGATAGCTAAGAGAATTGTGTGAAAGGACATGTCATACACTCTCAAGACTCCCGGATCAGTTTAAGTGAATTTTATGGGGGCTGGAATCTTACCAATTGTTGTTAAATGTAGGCCAGAGACATGCTCTGTTATTAGTGTTGTTGTGATCCTATTTACTGCCAGATTGATGTGGCCTGGAAAAGGCTAAAGTTATTGACAAGGTAATCAATCCTTGTCAATCAATAATCAATTCCTTGTCATGAATTAAAACAAAATGTACCATGGTCCTGTGAGGAGCAGTAGTTTAAGAGTTGGGACCTAGTTTTAGCTCTAATACTCAGTCCCTACAAGGCTTTAGGTAAGACTTCCTGAGACCCAGTTTCTCATCTGTGCAAAATGGAGCAAACTCCCCTGATGGTATGATAGGATTGTTACAGGGATTACACAACGCGCATGTGTATGTCACATATGTCACGTGTGGCATGATAAAAGCCAGTATTTACATCTCACTTACTATGAGCTCGGAACTATTCTGAGTGTTTTGTATGCATAACTCATTTAATCCCCACAATAACCTTCTGAGAATGTAATATTATTTAACAATGGAAGCTCCTCAACATTTTGTAAAGGCCTATGCAAATGTAGAAAGCATTATTTCTTCTGTTACCCCTCAAGGAATTCATAATAGAATCAGAGTGGTGGGATGGGGAATACTGACAACCAAGCAAATGACATCACAAAGCAAGTCAAACTGCCCAATCTCGCCAAAATATTCTTTCTGTATTTGTCTGTGTGTGTGTGTGTGTGTGTGTGTGTGTGTGTGTGTGTGAGAGGAAGATCAGCCCTGATCTAACATCCACGCCAATCCTCCTCTTTCTTTTTTTGCTGAGGAAGATTGGTCCTGGGCTAACATCCATGCCCATCTTCCTCCACTTTATCTGGGACGCTGCCACTGCATGGCCCACCAAGCAGTGCATCAGTGCACGCCTAGGATCCGAACAGGGCTGCCAGCAGCAGAGCACACGAACTTAACTGCTACGCCATGGGGGCTGGCCCACGCCAAAATATTCTTGTCAAAAGGTTTTAACTTTTATTTTCTGCTATTGGTTTTATGACAAGAGGCTTTACAATTTTTTCTCAATATAAAATTGCATAAAATTGAATATGCTTTTTCAAAAGATGCACGCTTCATGGAGATTTTGATGAACATCTTTAGGAGAGAACCGATCCACCCCTGCACTCATACAAAGAATTAGCCCTTTTAAGAAATGCGGATAGGGGCCGGCCCAGTGGCGCAAGCGGTTAAGTGCGCGCGCTCCGCTGTGGCGGCCCGAGGTTGGCTGGCTCGGATCCTGGGTGCACCGACGCACCGCTTGTCAAGCCATGCTGTGGCGGCGTCCCATATAAAGTGGAGGAAGATGGGCATGGATGTTAGCCCAGGGCCGGTCTTCCTCAGCAAAAAGAGGAGGATCAGCAGATGTTAGCTCAGGGCCGATCTTCCTTACAAAAAAAAAAAAAAGAAGAAATGCTGATATGTAACTTCAGGGGTGGGCCAAGAAGAAGAGCAAGCAATAATGTGAAATATTTCAGAGAAAATAACAGCCTTGCATTTGTAAACACACATGCCCAGTTCTACCTATGTCATTATGCACTAAAATTGGATGTCTTTTTAGAAAGTTAGAGAAATGGCATGCATGCACTTTCGCAAATGGCCCCCAGATGGGAATGTTAGCACTCCAGGATAACCTTCCCACTTTGCAGTAGAGCCATTTCTTTGTGGCTCTAGCAGTGATATTTGGCCGGCTCTTCGGCTGGCATACATTTCAGCCCAGTGCCGTTGGAAGAGATCCAGAAATGTGGAATGCTCCAGTTAGACTGCCACATGCATGGCTCGTAGCTGGCTGCAAACCTGAAAGGATGAACCGAAAGGCCTTCAACAGTCTTGCTACCAAGAGTTTTGCTTTAAGGACCCTGTTTTATCTGAGGGCTTTTATTTTTACGATTTTAACTTTTTTTTTCTTAGCCAATTTTCTGCATCCCACTTTTGTTACACATAAATCATGAATAACTCTTTTTCTCTTGGAGACAAGTTCAAAAGGCACTCAAAGTCCCTGCTTCCCTCATCAAGCTGAGACTCCTTGGCTTTCATCAGCAGTTTCAACGCTCCAGTCAGGGTCTTGGGTAGGAAGCACTGAAGCAGCTTGATGCAGAATCAGGTCACTTGGGACATGAGTTCTTCCGTGGTCATGGCTTTTGCCTTTGCCGTGGCTAAGTCCGACTTTTGCCCATATATTAGCTCAGGTCCTCTGGCAGTGGGGTACTCTTTTGTTGACAGTCTTCAGAATGTCCCCACCCCCATGACACACGAGTGTAGGGCCCCACTACCTTGAGTCAACCTCCTCAGACCAAGCTGCCTGGATTCATGACTGCCTATCTCCGGGTTCCTGTCCTACCCTTCCCTCATCTGTGGGGAGGACTGTCCTGACGTGTCCCCTTACAGCCTTATGGCTTCCACGGCTTCACTTACACGCAGCTTTGGCAGTGGGAGGCTCCAATCGTAGCACTTAGCATCACCACGTTCCATTTTACTTCACTGCACCGTACCTACTCTACTCCATGATACGATTCAACTTGATGTTTGCAGTTCTTACAATCCATTCATAATTTTATCACAAATTTGATTATAAATTATTAATGAAAGAATTATTCCTAAGAAAAAAAGATCTAATCCCTGCCTCAGTGATTTGTATAAAGGAAGCTACCATTATTGAACTTGAAACGTTTTCACTCTTCGTCATTTGAGCTGTAGATGAAGATTTCAGATCATCTCCTACTCTCTTCCCAGGGCTCATGTTCCACTAGAAACACTTCATGAACGAGGATGGGGCAAACACTGGGGCTCACATTTCAGATTATACTATGTTCTTCCACGCGATAGATGTTAACTCTTTTCATGCTTCACCAAAGCAGGGAATATTTTTCTAAATATTTCACTTTCTAGCACTGCTGCAGTACTGCTGACAACTTGCCATCTGCATCCCATGTACCATCAGTTCTAAGCCGTCCTGTGGAGGGTGCATGCTGGACTAGAGAGCCTTAATGGCAAGTACATCAAGTAACAACCTGTGTGATGATCAGAAACCTCATGATTCTCTGTCTGAGGACAATGTTTGGGAAGTGAGTATTGTGCATTGCTGTATCTTTCTAGTTCTTGATTTTCTACTTTATTTAAATGATTGGATTTTTGGAAATATTTTTATTATTGTCCCTTGGAAATGAATATTAGTCCATTTTTAAAAATGAAAATAACTTAGAAATACATGAAGAGCAACTAAAACCTCACACTCACGGATGATTACTGCTCCTAGTTTGATGTACGCTGATTCACGTTTCTTTTTTCTGTATATCCAATATTATATTTTTACATAAATGGCCTGATTCTACACATAACATTTTGTAAACCACCGTTTCACTTAGCAATGTATCCTAGACATTTTTGTATAGAGATCTACATCGTTCCATTGTGTAATGTGCAACATTTTTTAAAAATCCACTCCCTTTCGTGGACTTCTACCTTGCATGGAGTTTTCACTTTTATAAGCAATGCTTCAATAAAAATTCTTCTGTATACATCTTTGTATGCTTCATTTGTTCAATTCTTTCTTTAGAATATGCTACAGGCAGTGAAATTTCTAGTAATTTAAACTTTTGACATCTATTCTAAGTAGCCCGCCTTATAGATCATACCATTCTATTTAGCTCTATTTCCCCATTTTGTTCCATTACTGGATATTATCAAACTTTTGCAATCTTTGCCGGGGGGTAGGGAAATATATTTACATTTTGTTTTTATTTACTTTTATTTGATTATAGGAAAATGGGATGGATTTTTTTCACATCTTTATTGCCCAGTTGATTTTTTCTTTTGTCAATAGCTATTCATTGTACATTTTCCACTGACTTGTTTCTTTCTTTTATTATTCAATTGGTAGAAATTCTTTATTTGTTAAAGATAGTAAACCTTTATTGGTCATGCATGTTTTAAATATTTTCTGTCGTTTTTGTTTAACTTTGTTTGTGGTATATTTTGCCTAAAAGAATTGTAGAAGATTTATGTCGTCAAATCTACTACTCATAATTTTTCTGGCTCTGGCTTTTCTGTCATAAGAAAAATCCCTCTCTATCCCAAATATGATGAAAATATTTATGGTGAATTTTTTAAGAGTTTTATTGAGGTGTAATTCACATAACATACAGTTCACCTACTTAAGTGCACAATTCAATAGTTTTTACTATATTAACAGAGTTGTGCACCTACCACCACAAGCTAATTTTAGAGCATCTTCATCACTCCAAAACAAAACCCCAGACCCATTGGCAGTAACGCCCCATTCCTCCACCTTTTCTAACCCTAGGCAACCACTAATGTACTTTCTTTCTCTGTAGATGAGCTCATTCTGGACATTTAATATAAATGGAAACATACAATATATGATGTTTCGTGATTGGCTTCTTAGCATAATGTTTTCAAGGTTCATCCAGGTTGCATCATGTTTCAGTATTTCATTCTTCTTTTTTGTCAAATAACGTTGCATCATGTGGATATGGCATTTTATTTACACACTCATCAATTGATGGACATTTTGTTGATCAATTTTTTGAATGTTATGAGTAATGCTACTATGGACATTCATGTACAAGTTTTTATGTGAATATATGTTTTCATTTCTGTTGGGTATATACCTAGGAGTAGAATTGATGGTTCATTTGAAAACTCTATGTTTATCATTTTAAGGAATGGCTGAACTGTTTTCCAAAACAACTGTACCATTTTGCATTCCCAACACTACTGCATGAAGGTTCAAATTTCCCCTCACCAACATTGTTATTGACTTTTTTTGTGTGTGTGTGAGGAAGATCAGCCCTGAGCTAACATCCATGCTAATCCTCCTCTTTTTGCTGAGGAAGACCAGCTCTGAGCTAACATCTATTGCCAATCCTCCTCCTTTTTTATTTCCCCAAATCCCCAGTAGATAGTTGTATGTCATAGTTGCACATCCTTTTAGTTGCTGTATGTGGGACGCAGCCTCAGCATGGCCGGAGAAGCGGTGCCTCGGTGCGCACCAGGGATCCGAATCTGGGCCGCCAGCAGCAGAGCGCACGCACTTAACTGCTAAGCCACGGGGCCGGCCCCTTGACTATCTTTTTGATTACAGTCATCCCAATGGGTATGAAGTGGTATTTCGTGGTTTTGATTTGCTTTTCCATAATAGCTAATGGTGTTAAATATCTTTTCATGTACTTATTGACCATTTGTGTATCTTCTTTGGAGAAATGTCTCTTCAGATTCTTTGTCCTTTTTTAGCTTTTATCAGAATGTCGTATAAGAGGAATAAAACAGTTTGTAGCCTTTTCAGATTGGCTTCTGTCACTTTGCAATACGCATTTAAGGCTCCCCTATGTCTTTCTGTGGCTCGATGTTTTATTTCTTTTTATTGCTGTGTAATATGCCGTTGCATGGATATATCAGTTTGTTTATCCATTCACTTATTAAAAGACATCTTGGTTGCTTCCAGTTTGGGGCAATTATGAATAGAGCTGCTATACACGCTAGCATGCAGGTTTTTATGTGGATATAAGTTTTCAATTCATCTGGATAAAGACCCTACAGCCCAGTTGCTAGATCAGATTATATGGTAAGACTGTGTTATGTCTGTAAGAAACTACTGATCCGTCTTCCAAAGCAGCTGTACTATTTTGCATTCCTATCAGCAGTGAACAAGAATTCCAGGTGCTCTGCATTCTTGGCAGCATTTAGTGTTGTCAATGTTTTGGATTTTAGCCATTCTTATAGATGTGCAGTAGTATCACATTACTTTTTTTAATTTGCAATTCCCTAATGACATTTAGTGTTGAACATCTTGTCATATGCTTGTTTGCCATCTCTATATCTTCTTTGGTGAGGTGTCTGTTCAGATCTTTTCCATTTTTTAATTTGATTGTTTGTTTTCTTATTGTTGAGTTTTAAGAGCTCTTTGTATATTCTGGATACAAGTCTTTTATTAGTTTTGTGATTTGCAAATATTTTCTCCCAGTCTGTGGCTTGCCTTTTCATTCTCTTAACAGTGTCTTTAGGAGAGCAGAAGTTTTTAATTTTAGGGATGTTTAACATCAATTTTTTATTTCGTGGATCATATTTTCAGTGTTGTATCTGAAATATCATCACCAAATCCAATGTCACTTAGATTTTCTTTTATGTTATCTTCCAGAAGTTTTATAGTTTTGTATTTTACATTTAGGTCTCTGATCCATTTTGAGTTAATTTTTGTGAAAGGTACAAGGTTGGTTTCTATATTCACTTTTTTACATGGATTATTAGTTGTTCTAGCACCATTTGTTAAAAGGCTGTCTTTTCTCCCTTGTATAGGCTTTGCTTCTTTGTCAAAGATTAGTTGACCATATTTGTGTGGGCCTATTTCTTGACTCTATACTCTGTTCCACTGATGTACGTGTCTAATCCTTTGCAAGTACCATGTTGTTGTTTTGATTACTGTAGCTTTATAATAAATCTTGAAGGCAGGCAATGTCATTCCTCTAACTTTGTTCTGCTTCAGTACTGTGTGGGCTATTCTTGGTATTCTTCATTTTGACATAAATTTTAAGTTCAGTTTACCAATATCCACAAGATAGCTTGCTAGAATTTTGATTGAGATTGCGTTGAATCTACAGACTCACTGGGACAGAACTGACACCTTAACTATATTGAGTCTTAAAATCCTTTGAACACAGAATATATCTTTATTTAATCAGGTCTTTGATTTCTTTTATCAGAGTTTTGTATTTTACTGCATATAGACCCTGTACATATTTTGTTAGGTTTATACCTAAGTATTTCATTTTTTGAACAGTTGTAACTGGTATTGTACTTTAATTTCAAATTGCAGGGCCAGCCCGGTGGCTTAGCGGTTAAGTGCGCGCGCTCCGCTACTGGCAGCCCGGGTTCGGATCCCGGCACGCACCGACCCACTGCTTCTCCGGCCATGCTGAGGCCGCGTCCCACATACAGCAACTAGAAGGATGTGCAACTATGACATACAACTATCTACTGGGGCTTTGGGGAAAAAAAAAAAAGGAGGAGGATTGGCAATAGATGTTAGCTCAGAGCCGGTCTTCCTCAGCAAAAAGAGGAGGATTAGCATGGATGTTAGCTCAGGGCTGATCTTCCTCACAAAAAAAAAAAAAAATTTGCAATTTTTTGTTGCTGTTATACAGGAAAACAGCTGACTTTTTTATTATAACCTTGTATTCTGTGACCTTGCTATAATCGCTTATTTGTTCCAAGAGAGTATTTTTTTCCCAATTGTTTTCAATTTTCTGCATAGATAATCATGTCATCTTTGAACCAAAATAGTTTTGTTCCTTCCTTTCCAATCTGTATACCTTTTAGCTCCCTTTCTTGTCACATTGCCGTAGCTAGGACTTCTAGTATGATATTAAATAGGAGTGTGAAAGGAAACATCTTTGCTTTATTCCTGATCTTAGCAGGAAAACATACAGTTTCTCAACATTAAGTATAATTTTAGCTGTAGGGTTTTTGTAGATCTTCTTTAAAAAGTTGAGGAAGTCTCCTCTGTCCCTAGTTTGCTGAGAATTTTTATCATTAATGAGTGTCAGATTTTGTGAAATGCTTTTTCTGCCTCAATTCCTATAATCATATGATTTTTCTTCTTTAGCCTGTTGATGTGCTGGATTACAATAATTGACTTTTAAATGCTGAACCAACATTGCATACCTGTAATAAATCCCACTTGGTTGTGGTATGTAGTTTTTAAAAATACATTATTGAATTCAGTTTGCTAATATTTCGTTGAAGATTTTTTGCATCTATATTCATGAAATATATTGTTCTCTAGTTTTCCTTTCTTGTCATGTTTTTATTTGGTTTTGGTATTGAGGTATTGCTGGTTGCCTGGAATGAGTTAAGAAGTATTCCTTCTGGTTCTCTTTTCCTAGACAAATTGTAGAGAATTGGTACTATTTCTTCCTTAAATATTTGGTAGAATTCGTCAGTGAAAACATCTGACCCTGGTGCTTTGTTTTGTGGAAGGTAATTAGTTATTGATTCAATATCTTTAATAGATATAGGCCTATTGAAATTATCTATTTCTCTTTGCATGTGTTTGAGTAGTTTGTGTCTTAAGGAATTAGTCCATTTTGTCTAAGTTATCAAATTTGTGAGCATAGAGTTATTCTTCATATTTCTTTTATTATTTTTTCAATGTCCATGGTATCAGTAATGATGATCTCTCTTTCATTTATGATATTACTAATTTATCTTCTCTAATTTTCCTTGGTTATCTTGGCTAGAGGTTTATCAATGTTATTGATCATTTCAAATAACTAGCTTTTGGTTTTGTTGGTTTTCTTTACTATTTCCTGTTTTCAATTTCTTTGATTTCTTCTCTACTTCTTTTTATTTTATTTCTTCTTATTGCTTTAGGTTTAAATTGCCCTTCTGTCTCTAGTTTCCCAAATTAGAAGCTTAGATTATTGTTTTTTAGATACTTCTTCTTTACAAATATATGCATTTAATTCTATCAATTTCGCTCTAAGCATTGCTTTCACTGCATCCCACAAATTTTGATGAGTTATATTTCCATTTTATTTATTCAAACTATTTTAAAGTTTCTCCTTAGACTTCTTCTTTGGTCCATATGTTATCTAGAAGTATGTTGATTAATTACCAATTTTTTTAGTATTTTACAGCTATCTTTCTGTTCTTAATTGCTAGTTTAATTTTATTGTGGCCTAAGAACATATTTTGTATGATTTATGTTCTTTTAAATTTCTTAAGGTGTGTCTTATGGCCCAAAATGTGGTCTATTTTGGTGAATGTTCCATATGAGCTTGAGCAGAATGTGTATTCTACTGTTGTTAGATGAAATATTCTACAAATATCAATTAAATCCAGTTGAATGATGGCTGTTCAGTTTAACTATATCCTTACTAACTTTCTGCCTGGTGGATCTAGCAATTATGAATGGGCAGGATTGAAGTCTGCAACTATAATAGTGGATTTGTCTATATATCCTTTTAGTTCTATCAGTTTTCATGCTCTGCTGTTAGCTGCACGTATGTACAAGATTGTTGTGTCTTCTTGGAGAATTCAACCCCTTATCATTATATAATGTCTCTTGTTATCTCTGATACTTTTCATTGTTCTCAAGTCTGTTTTATAAGAAATTAATATAGCTATTCCTGTTCTCTTTTGGTTAGTGTTAGTGTGGTATATTGCTCCATATTTTTATTTCTAATCTATTTGGGTCTTTATAATTAAAGTAGATTTCTTGTAGACAACATATAGTTGGGTGTTGTTTTTTTAATCCACTCTCACTACCTGTCTTTTAATTGACAAATTTAGAACGTTTACCTTTAAAGTGACTATTTATTAATATTTAATATGTGTAATAATATTTATTATGTTTGTAACTGTTTTGTATTTGGGACTCTTGTTCCTTGTTTCCTTTTTTTTAAATCTTCCCTTCTTTTCCTGGCTTCTTTGTTTTTTTCTCTCCTCTCTTAGCATATCAATTATAATTTTTTTATTGTTGCCCTAGAGTTTACAGTACACATTTGTAACTAATCTAAGTCCACCATCAAATAACATTATACTGCTTCATGGATAGTGTAGGTATCTTATAACTGAGTATGCCCAATTCCTGTCTGTCATCCTTTATAATACTGCTGTCATTCATTTCACTTATCTACATATTATACTCACTCAATATATTGTTACTATTATTACCTTGAACAGAGTTATCTATTTGGTTAATTAAGAATAAGAAAAATACAATATTTCATTTTACCTTAATTAATTTTCATTTGTTGTACTTCTCATCTCCAGAATTTACATTAGTTTTTCTTATAATTTCTATCTCTTTATTGATATTTTCCATTTGATGAGATATAGCCATTACATCTTTCTTTAATTCTTTAAGGATGTGTACACTGCTCTTTATGTATAGTTACAGTAGCAGCTTTGAAGTCTTTTTCTGCTAAGTCCAACATCTGGAATCTCTCAAAGGCAATTTCGCTAATACCTTTTATGCTAAAAGCACATATTTCCTCTACCTTCTTATTAAAAACACTCTCTTTAATGTAATGAGAGTTCTACATGCTAGGAAAATGGATTTGAAACAACTGAAACTGCACACCTCCCCCTGAAGTAAAAACAGTAGAATAAAGAAAAATGTTCAGTTAGTGTAAATTGGAAGCAGGGAAATTGGCAAGTAAGAGTTATAAGGTAGTAGACAGGTAAACGTGTCATTGGATTTGGGATGGAAAAGAAGGAAAACGAAAATACTTAGAGAGAAGGACATGTATATAGTGTTGGGAAATGAAAATACTTAGAGAGAAGGACATGTATATAGTGTTGGGAAATAAGTAACAGATGCACTAAATGCTGTTTTCTTAATATTTTGAAACTTTTTTGTTTTTTTTAGTTCCGCACATCTATATATGTAGGTAAATAGCTAATATTCATATATTCTAGTGTTTATATAATTGTCACAAATCCTAAAGCTCTTAATCACACATCCTGACACTTAGCCTATTCACAGAAGGACTCAGTCCACTCCCTGAATCCCTCCTCCAGTTTAAGGGAATGTCGTATGTGCTGGTATCCCACACAAGCTCACAGAGAAGCTCTTCAGCTCATTAGCACAGTCATATTCCCTTTGGTCTTTGCCTGCTGCCTTGAAGCCACTTTGAGGAGCCTCATGAGTGTACTCCAGACAGTGCTCCTCTGGAGGACACCAAAGCACATTCCAAAATTTTTTAGTTTTGTATCATCACATTCCCAAGCTCTCATTTTTAAAAAATGATTTTATTGAGGTCATAATAGTTTATAATATTGCAAAACTTCTATTTTACATTATTATTTGTTGGTCACCACTAGATGTGCCCCTTTACCCCTATGCCCACCTCCCAACCCGCTTCCCCTTTGGTAACCACTAATCTTTTCTCTTTGTCCATGTGTTTCTTCTTTTTTTTTTTTTGTGAAGAAGATCAGCCCTGAGCTAACATCCATGCCAATCCTCCTCTTCCTTCTTTTGCTGAGGAAGACTGGCCCTGGGCTAGCATCTGTGCCCATCTTCCTCTGCTTTATATGGGACGCCGCCACAGCATGGCCTGACAAGCTGTGCCTTGGTGCGCTCCCGGGATCTGAACCTGGGCTGCCAGCAGCAGAGTGTGCACACTTAACCGCTACGCCATGGGGCCGGCCCCTGTCCATGTGTTTCTTTATCTTCCACATGTGAGTGAAATCATCCGGTGTTTGTCTTTCTCTGTCTGGCTTATTTTGCTTAACATAATACTCTCAAAGTCCATCCATGTTCTTGCAAATGGGAAGATTTTGTCTTTTTTTAATGACTGAGTAGTATTCCATTATATATATATACATGTATGTATATATACATGTATATATATATATACACCACATCTTCTTTATCCATTCCTCACTTGTTGGGCACTTGGGTTGCTTCCACATTTTGGTTATTGCGAGTAATCCAGCAATGAGCATGGGGGTGCATAAGTCTCTTTGAATTGTGGGTTTCAAGATCTTTTGATAAATACCCAGTAGTGGGATAGCTGGGTGGTATGATATTTCTATTTTTAATTTTTTGAGAAATCTCCATACTGTTTTCCATAGTGACTGCACCAGCTTGCATTCCCACCAGCAGTAAATGAAGGTTCACTTTTCTCCACATGCTCTCCAACTCTTCTTATTTTTTGCCTTAGTAATTATAGCCTTTCTAATGGGTACAAGGTGATATCTCATTGTAGTTTTGATTTGCATTTACCTAATGATTAGAGATATTGAACATTTTTTCATGTGCCTATTGGCCATCTGTATATCTTTCTTGGAAAAATGTCTGTTCATATCCTCCGCCCATTTTTTGATCGGGTTGTTTATTTTTTTGTTGTTGAGTTGTGTGAGTTCTTTATGTATTTTGGAGATTAACCTTTTGCTGGATATATGATTTGCAAATATTTCCTCCTAGTTGGTGAGTTGTCATTTCATTTTTTTCCTGGTTTCTTTGCCTTGCAGAAGCTCTTTAGTCTGATGTAGTTACACTTGTTTATTTTTTCTTTTGTTTCCCTTGTCTGAGTAGACACGTTATTCGAAAAGATGCTTTTAAGATCCATCAATGTCAAAGAGTGTACTGGCTGTATTTTCTTCCAGGAGCTTTATGATTTCACATCTTACCTTCCAGTCTTTAATCTATTTTGAGTTAATTTTTGCATATGGTGAAAGAAGATGGTCTACTTTCATTCTTTTGTATGTGGCTGTCCAGTTTTCCCAGCACCATTTATTGAAGAGAATTTCCTTTTTCCATTGTATGGTCTTGGCTCTTTGTCAAAGATTAGCTATCCATAGATGTGTGGTTTTATTTCTGGGCTTTCAATTCTGTCCATTGATCTGTGAGTCTGTTTTTGTACCAGTGCTATGTTGTTTTGATTACTATAGCTTTGTAGTATATTTTGAAGTCAGGGATTGTGATGCTTCCAACTACATTCTTTTTTTCTCAAGATTGCTTTAGCTATTTGGGGTCTTTTGTTGCCCCATATGAATTTTAGGATTCTTTGTCCTATTTCCGTGAAAAATGTCATTGGGATTCTGGCTGGGATTGCATTGATCTGTAGTTGCTTTAGGTAGTATGGACATTTTAACTATGTTTATTCTTCTAATCTATGTCCACGGATTGTCATTCCATTTCTTTATGTCATCATCAGTTTCTTTCAATGATATCATAATAGTTTTCATTGTATAGGTCTTTCACCTCCTGGTTGAATTTATTCCTAGATATTTTATTCTTCTTATTGAGGTTGTAAATGGGATTGTTGTCTTGAATTCTCTGTCTGTTAGTTCATTATTAGAGTATAGAAATACAACTGATTTTTTTAAGTTGATTTTGTACCCTGCAACTTCGTTGTAGTTTTTGATTCTCTAATAGTTTTCCAATGGATTCTGTAGGGTTTTCTATATATAGAATCATGTCTTCTCAAACAGCAAGAGTTTCACTTCTTCCTTGCCAATTTGGATACCTATTATTTCTTTTTCTTGCCTAATTGCTATGGCCAAAACCTCCAGTACTATGTTGAATCAGAGTGGTCACCGTTGTCTTGTTCCTGTTCTCAGAGGGATTGCTTTCAGTTTTTCCCCATTAAGTATGATGTTGGCTGTGGGTTTGTCATATATGGCCTTTATTATGTTGAGGAACTTTCCTTCTATACCCATTTTTTTGAGAGTTTTTATCATAAATGGATGTTGGATCTTGTCATATGCTTTCTCTGCATCTATTGAGATGATCATGTGGTTTTTATTCCTCATTTTGTTGATGTGATGTATCACATTGATTGATTGTGGATGTTGAACCATCCCTGCATCCCTGGTATAAATCCCACTTGATTGTGGTGTATGATCCATTTTTTTTTTGACAATTTTTTTGTTGATGTCATAATAGTTTATAACATTGTGAGCTTTTAGTTGTACATTATTGTTTGTCAGTCACCATGTAAATGCATCCCTTCACACCTTGTGCCCACGCCCAAACTCCTTTCCCCCTAGTAACCACCAAACTGTTCTCTCTGTCTGTGTGTTAGTTTATCTTCCACATATGAGAGAGATCATACAGTATTTGTCTTTCTCTGTCTAACTTATTTCGCTTAACATAATACCCTCCAGGTCCCTCCATTTTGTTGCAAATGGGATGATTTTGTCTTTTTTATGGCTGAGTAGTATTCCATTGTGTATATATATATATATATATATATATACCACATCTTCTTTATCCAATCATCAGTTGAGGGACACTTATGTCACTTCCACTTCTTGGCTATAGTGAACAATGCTGCAATGAACATAGGGTTGCATAAGCCTCTTTGGGTTGTTGATTTCAGGTTCTTTGGATAGATACCCAGTAGTGGGATAGCTGGATCATAAAGTATTTCTATTTTTAATTTTTTGAGCAATCTCCATACTCTTTTCCATAGAGGCTGCACCAGTTTGCATTCCCACCAGCAGTGAATGAAGGTTCCCTTTTCTCCACATCCTCTCCAACATTTATTATTTTTTGTCTTGGTGATTATAGCCATTCTAATGCGTGTAAGGTGATATCTTAGTGTTGTTTTGATTTGCATTTCCCTGATGATTAGTGATGTTGAATATCTTTTCATATGCCTATTGGCCATCTGTACATCTTCCTTAGAAAAATGTCTGTTCATATCCTCTGCTCATTTTTTGATCAGGTTGTTTGTTTTTTTGTTGTTGAGTTGTGTGAGTTCTTTATAGATTATGGAGATTAACCCCATGTCAGATACATGCTTTGCAAATATTTTCTCCCAGCTAGTGGGTTGTCTTTTCATTTTGATTCTGGTTTCATTTGCCTTGCAGAAGCTGTTTAGTCTGATGAAGTCCCACTTGTTTATTTTTTCTTTTGATTCCCTTGTCCATGTAGACATGGAATTCAAAAAGATCCCTCTATGACCACTGTCAAAAAGTGTAATGCCTATATTTTCTTCCAGGATTTTTATAGTTTCAGGTCTTACCTTCAGTGTTTGATCCATTTTGAGTTAATTTTTGTGTATGACAAAAGAAGATGGTCTACTTTCATTCTTTTGCATGTGGCTGTCCAGTTTTCCCAGCACCATTTATTGAAGAGACTCTCCTTTTTCCATTGTATGGTCTTGGCTCTTTGTCAAAGATTAGCTATCCATAGACGTGTGGTTTTACTTCTGGGCTTTCAATTCTGTTCCATTGATCTGCATGCCTGTTTTTGTACCAGTACCATGCTGTTTTAATTATTATAGCATTGTAGTATATTTTGAAGTCAGGGATTGTGCTGGCTCCAGCTTTGTTCTTTTTTCTCAGGATTGCTTTGACTGTTTGGGGTCTTTTTTTGCTGCATATGAATTTTAGTATTCTTTGTTCTATTTCTGTGAAGAATCTCATTGGGATTCTGGCTGGGATTGCATTGAATCTGTAGATTGTTTTAGGTAGCATGGACATTTTAACTATGTTTATTCTTCTCATCCATGTGCATGGGATGTCTTTCCATTTCTTTATGTTATCATCGATTTCTTTCAATAATGTCTTATGGTTTTCATTGTATAGGTCTTTCACTTCCTTGATTAAATATATTCCTACATATTTTATTCTTTTTGTTTCAATTGTAAATGGGATTGTCTTCTTGAGTTCTCTTTCTGTTAGTTCGTTATTAGAGTATAGAAATGCAACTGATTTTTGTAAGTTGATTTTGTACCTTGCAACTTTGCTGTAGTTGTTGATTATATGATCCTTTTAATGTATTGCTGTATTCGGTTTGCCAATATTTTGTTGAGGATTTTTGCATCTATGTTCATCAGTGATATTAGCCTGTAATTTTCCTTCTTTGTTTTGTCTTTGTCTGGCTTTGGAATCAGGGTGATATTGGCCTCATTAGAGTGAGTTAGGAGGTGTTCCATCTTCTTCAATTTTTTGGAATAGTTGGAGAAGGATAGGTATTAAATCTTCTTTGAATGTTTGGTAGAATTCTCCTGAGAAGCCATCTGGTCCTGGACTTTTATTTTTGGGGAGGTTTTTGATTACTGTTTCAATATCTTTACTTGTGATTGATCTATTCAGATTCTCTATTTCTTTTTGATTCAGTTCTGGGAGGTTGTATGAGTCTAAGTGTATTTCTGTGGTATCTGTTGTAATTTCTCCTCTTTCATTTCTGATTTTCTTTATTTGAGCCTTGCCTATTTTATCTTAGTGAGTCTGGCTAAGGTTTTGTCGTTTTTGTTTATCTTCTCAAAGAATCAGCTCTTAGTTTCATTGATCCTACATAATGTCTTTTTGGTTTCTATTTTATATATTTCTGCTCTAATTTTTATTGTTTCCCTCATTCTGCTGACTTTGGGCTTTGTTTGTTCTTCTGTTTCTAGTTCTGTTAGGTGTAGCTTAAGATTAATTATTTGAGATTTTTCTTATGTCTTATGGTGGGCCTGTATTGCTATGAATTTCCCTCTTAGGACCACTTTTGCTGCATCCCATATGTGTTGGTAAGGTATATTTTCATTTTCGTTTGTCTCCAGATATTTTTTGATTTCTCCTTTAATTTCTTCATTGGTCCATTTGCTGTTCGTGCCATGTTGTTTAGTCTCCACATATTTGTCACGTTCCCAGCTTTTTTCCTGTAGTTGATTTCTAATTTCTTAGCATTATGGTTGGAAAAGATGCTTGATATGATTTCTATCTTCTTAAATTTATTGAGGCTTCCTTGTTTCCCAACATATGGCCTATCTTTGAGAATGTTCCACATGCACTTGAGAAGAATATGTATTCTGCTGATTTTGGATAAAATATTCTATATGTACCTATTAAGTCCATCTGGTCTAGTGATTCATTTAATTCCACTATTTCCTTGTTGATTTTATGTCTGGATGATCTATCCATTGATGTAAGTGGAGTGTTAAGATCCCCTGTTATTATTGTGTTGCTGTTAATTTCTCCTTTTAGGTCTGTTAGTAGTTGCTTTATGTACAGTGGTGCTCCTTTGTTAGGTGCATATATATTCATAAGTGTAATGTCCTCTTGGTGGAGTGTCCCTTTTATCATTATGTACTTCCCCTCTTTGTTTCTCATTGTCTTTTTTATCTTAAAGTCTACTTTGTCTGATATAAGTATGGCAACATCTGCTTTCTTTTGTTTGCCATTAGCTTGGAATATTGTCTTCCATCCCTTCACTCTGAACCTGTGTTTGTCTTTAGAGCTGAGATGTGTTTCCTGGAGGCAGCAAATTGTTGGGTCTTGTTTTTTAATCCACCCAGCCACTTGGTGTCTTTTGATTGAAGAATTGAATCCATTTACATTTAGAGTGATTATTGATATATGAGGCATAATACTGCCATTTTATCACTTGTTTTCTGGTTGTTCTGTATTTCCCTTGTTTCTTACCCCATGTACTTCCCACTGCCAGTTCAGTTTGCTGTTTCTCTATGTTAGTTTTCTCAGTTTTCTCTTTATTTATCATTTGTTTCTCTGTTCTGTTTTTTTGTTTAGTGGTTACCATGAGGTTTGTATAAAAGATCTTGTAGATGAGATAGTCCATTTTCTGATAGCCTCTTATCTCTTTAGTCTAAGCAGTATCATCCCTTTCCCCATCTCAGTTATTGTTTTCACAACTTATTCTGCTTTGTATTGGGAGTTTGTGATTAAAATGCAGTGATTATAGTTACTTTTAATCCTTTCCTCCCCTTTATCTTTAATGTTATATTTAAGTTTTTGCTAACCTGTTCTGATAGACAGCTGGAAATTATCTGATTTTGTCTGTCTATTTATCTCCTTGCTCAAGGCACTGTAAACTCTTTCTTTTTTTTCAGGTATGCGGGCCTTCTTGATCATTTATTGTAGTGGGGGTCTTGTGGCAATAAACT
Organism: Diceros bicornis minor; assembly: GCF_020826845.1. NCBI lineage: Eukaryota > Metazoa > Chordata > Mammalia > Perissodactyla > Rhinocerotidae > Diceros > Diceros bicornis. The sequence continues at coordinate 9,038,591 of NC_080755.1, read as the reverse complement.
CCCTCAGCTTTTGTTTATTTGTGAAAGTTTTTATTTCTCCATCATATCTGAAAGATAGTTTTGCTGGATAGAGTATTCTTGGCTGAAAGTTTTTGTCTTTCTGAATTTTGAATATAACATTCCACTCTCTCCTAGCCTGTAAGGTTTCTGTTGAGAAACCACTGAAAGCCTGATAGGGGTTCCTTTGTAGGTTAATTTCTTCTGCCTTGCTGCCCTTAATATTTTTTCTTTGTCATTAACTTCTGCTAGTTTTACTAAGATATGCCTTGGAGAAGGTCTTTTTACATTGATATAATTAGGAGTTCTATTAGCTTCATTTACATGTAATTCCAGCTCCTTCTCCAAGTTTGGGAAGTTCTCAACTATTATTTCTTTGAACAAGTTCTCTGCTCCTTTATCCCTCTCTTCTCCCTCTAGATTACCTATAATCCTTATGTTGTATTTCCTAACTGTGTTGGATATTTCTCAGAGAATTTCTTTATTTCTTTTTAGTCTTAGGTTTCTCTCTTCCTCTATCTGAAGCATTTCTATATTTCTGTCCTCTACATTACTTCATTCTGTCCTCCAAAATATAAGCTCTGTTTTCTAAGGACTTCAGATTTTTCTTTTTCTCATTCATTGTGTTTTTCCTATCCAATATTTTGGATTTGTTGTTTTTTATCTTATAGTTTCAATCTCTTTCGTTCGGAATTCCCTCTGTTCATTAATTTTATTCCTGAGATCATTGAAATGTCTTTCTGAGTTTTCTTGTAACTCATTGAGTTTCTCTATTATAACTATTTTGATTTTTCCATCTTTTAGATTGTAAATTTCTGTGACTTCAGGATTGATTTCTCTGTACTTGTCATTTTCCTTTCGGTCTAGAGTTTCACGCTATTTGATGGGGTGGACTTCTGCCATTGCATAGTGTCGTATCTGGTTGCAGATTCCACCTGCCACCACTGGGGGTGGGGGCAGGAACTGTGTTTTCTGAGTCCTCTGCAACCCCTGGCAGATGTGCCTGTCCATTGGAAGCTCTGCCAACAGGGCCTATCTGCATTTGCCTGCTGTCCGCTGCTGGTTTACACATGTATGCACAGGCATTCTGGCAGAGATCCCCTGCTCTGGCTGATAGGCTGAGCTCATGCACCAGTGTGGGGGGGTGCGCTTTCTTTCTCATGCACCATCCCATGCTCACCCGCTCTGCACTCACTGTCTGCTCACTTGGGCTGCCCAGCTTGGTGTGGACACCCCTGTGATTGCTTGGCTACCTCAATATGGAACATTGCCACAGGCTGGGAGGCAAGAGCACAAGCACTCCTGCAGAGGGCTGCTTTCTCCCGCTTCTCCCCTCAGGGTTGTGCCTCCTGCCTTGCAACTTCCTGTGCCCTAGATTGCTGCCACTCAAGAGGGAGAGGAGATTCCCTTACATCCTTCCACTGCCTCCCAAGGGGGTCCAGCACCCCCACCTTCAGACATATGACTGTGTTGACCTCTCTGACATCTATTGCATTGTGTGAATGTCCTCTGTTGGTTTATGAATGTCCTTTTCATCGTTTCTTAGTGGGGAGAGACTAAGGGAAGAGCTCACTCTGCCATGGTGCTGATATCATTCCTCCCCAAGCTCTCATTTTTGAATTGCAAGATCAGATTTGTTTCTTTGCAAAGATAAGAAGATGACACTTTCCCAGATTCTGTCCCAAATTCTTTACCTAGTTGCAAAAGTAGCTCTACTTGTGTTCAGTCAAAAAAGTACCTTCTGGAAACAATTGATTCAGTTCATCTTAAAGGTTTACTCAGTCTATGTGAGTAGGCAAGGAGGGATGGTATGCTGTCTCTCCATTGTCCCCATTTCTCAACTCTGCAAGGTCTCTGATTCTCATGTATGAGCAACTCATAAAAAATAGATATTCACATCTCCAAGAGGTTTCAGATACTGTGCAATATCTATCCTTATTTAGAAAAAAATATTATTTAGAGTATATTACTATTACTCAATCTTGTATCTGAAGGCTTATTCTCAGGTTCTTAAACATTTGAATGAAAATGTTTTAATTTTTGTTTAAGCTTTTATTATTATCTAAACTCAATGATATAAACTTGATCTAGATGACAACTTTCATAACAAATACAGAGATCTGATTTCAGGATCTGGGTTAGAATTTATATTAAGATTGTGTTTGACCAAAGAAAGGTAAATTGTACCAAGGAAGATTTTACAGTATTTCAAAAAGAAAAAAAGTGACAAGGGCAGGCCCCGTGGCTTAGCAGTTAAGTGCACGCACTCCACCACTGGTGGCCCGGGGTCTCATCCCGGGCGTGCACCAATGCACCGCTTCTCCAGCCATGCTGAGGCTGTGTCCTACATACAGCAACTAGAAGGATGTGCAGCTATGACATACAACTATCTACTGGGGTTTTGGGGGGTGGAAAAAAGGAGGAGGATTGGCAATAGATGTTAGCTCAGAGCTGGTCTTCCTCAGCAAAAAGGGGAGGATTAGCATGGATGTTAGCTCAGGGCTGATCTTCCTCACAAAATAAATAAATAAATAAATAAAACCGTTTTAAAAAAAAGTGACAAAAATTGAGTCATCAACAAGATCACTAGCTTGTTAGTTTATTTAATGTAAAAGAGCTTCTGTTGTAGAGGTCAGCAACCTAATTACATGACCATGGAGGTAATGTGTTGATTTTTTCTTCTTAAATATCCTCTTGAAGTTCATTCTCAGTAAGTGCAGCTATACTTATGTAATGAAGAATTTTCTGTTCACAATTCTAGAAACAATTTAATGCAGGTTTTAATAATTCTATAATGCTATATTTTAAAATCAGCTTTATTGAGATCAAATTCATCTACCATATAATTCATCCATTTAAGCTGTACAATACAATAGTTTTTAGTACATTTCGCAGATGTGTGCAGCTATCACCACAGTTAGTTTTGGAACATTTTTATCACCTCAAAAAGAAATCCTATACTTTTAGCTATCACTCTTCTAACCTACTCCTACCCCAACCCTAAGCAACCACTAATCTGCTTTCTGTCTCTATAGATTTTCCTGTTTGGGACATTTCATATCAATGGAATCATATAATATGTGGTCTTTTATGACTGGTTTCTCTTGCTTAGCACAATGTTGTCAAGGTGCACCCATGTTGTAACATGTGTCAATACTTCATTCCTTTTAACAACCAAAAAATATTCCATTATATGGATCTATCATATTTTGTTCATTCATTCATCAGTTGATGGCTATTTGAATTGTTTCCATCTTTTGGCTATTACAAATAATTCTTCTATAAACATTTATGTACTGGTCATGTGTCTGTGTGTGTGTGTGTCTGTGTGTGTGTGTGTGTGTGTATAGGCACATAAGTTTTGGGTACACAAATTTGGGTACATACCTATGAGTGGAATTGCTGTGTCATATAGTAACTCTATTTACATTTGAGGAACTGTCAGATTATTTTCCAAAGTGGCTGCACTATTTTTCATTCCCCCCAACAGTGTATGAGGGTTCCAATTTCTCCACATCCTCACCAAGACTTGTTATTATCTGATTTTTTTATTCTGGTGATCCTAGAGGATGCAAAGTGGCAGATCATTGTGGTTTTGATTTGCATTTCCCTGATAAATAATGATGTCAAGCATCTTTTCATGTGCTTATTTGCCGTTTGTATATCTTCCTTGGAAAAATGTCTGTTCAGATCCTTTTCCCATTTTCACATTAGGTTATCTGTTTTTTTTTTATTATTGGTGTTTAATTGTATGAATTTGTTGTATACTTGTATATGGTGTGAGGTAAGGGTCCAACTGCATTCTTTTACATGTGGTTGTCTAGTTGTTCCAGCATCATTTGTTGAAAGACTATTCTTTCCCCATTGGATGGTCTTGATACATAATGGTATCTTTGCCTTCAAGTGAATACAATGGCTTTACATTACCAACTAAGTATACGTAGACCACATTAAAACTGACATTTAAAAATTGTTCCCTGATTTTTAGTTAAATATGAGACTTGATTGTCTGAACTAGAAAGCCAAATTCTTAATTAATAGTCCCATTTCATACCATGTGCTTATGCAAGTAGAACTTCTCTGTATTAGTATATTAAGGTCAAAGCATTAAAAATTGTAAATATACACCCAGTCCTGGGCCTACCAGAAAATCCAACATTAGCAGTTTAGCTTCAGAAAAACATCACCTGCCACGTTAAACTAGCACCAAATAAATTCTAAATATGTGGCAGTTGAGATAGTGGTGGCTTAACTTTGGGAGTGATATATGTATTTTTTGTTTTCTTCATGTTTATCCTTATCCAGCCTAGAATCCATGGTCCATCAACTTAGGAACACTCCTGTTGATACCCTCAACTTTTTCATCTGCCTTTTTTTGCTCCCACTGGGTGAAACCCTAGCCCTGGATGTGTTTCTCTGTACCTGAACTTCAGCAGTAATTTCTTACTAAAAGATTACAACAGAGAGTGCTGTTAGTGATATAAATTCATGATCTCCACCTCAAATGGAGTCTAGTACTGCTTGTCAGTCTCCCTGATCAACTTGGTCTCCAACTGTCCAAAAGTTCTATTCTTCAAACTTCTCAAATTTTCTAGTGCTTTTCCCTTTTCACTCTCAGCTGGTTAGATTTTCTTCTACTTTTCAGATAAAATAGTGTTACCAAATGAGCATGCCCTCAACCACTCTACTCAAAATAATAAATCCATCTTCAACAGATCCCCTCTAGCTTACCCAATCTCAGTGAATGACACCACCACCACCACCACCCCTCACCCCCCAGTTGCTCAAGCCAGAAATTTGGGAATCTTTCTTAACTCCTCCTGTCCCCTCATTCCCCATCCCAATCCCTCACCCAGTCAACACACTTCAGGCATTTTTCTGGTTTTCTTCTACTTCTCCCCCAACTCTATGATCACCACATATTCTAAGCTCTTCTTTTTGTTCCTCAAAGGAATGTCCAAGGGGTCTATCTCTAGACCTCAGCCAGAGAGTCTTCAAAATGCAAATATGAGTTTCAACATTATGCGTCCCTCACAAGCCCCTCCATATACTCCTTTCAGCCTCCCACTTCTATACACATCAGACACTTTTCATTTCTCTTAGAGTAAAACTTGAAATCTTCATTCTGCCCTCCTAGGCCCCATGGTTGAGTCCAACCTATGTCTTCAGCCTTACCTCTCCTCATGCTCCTTGTCCCTCTTCCTTACATCCACATAGCCCTTCTTTCACTTCCCCAAACCTGCCATGCTGCCCCTTGCCACAGGCCTTCCACGGACTGTTTGCTTGGCCAGCTCCCATCCTTCTCCTTTTATCTCATCAACTGCACTCATCCTTCAACATCACCCCCCACAGGAGCCTGTAACGCTCTATCGTGCCTGCCTGTGCACATGTTTACAGCCCTCCCTGGCTTCCTTTTAGCCCTTCCACAGGTGAAATTTTACATGTGTTTGTGTGGCTAGGTCATTACATTCTTTCTCTTCTCTACACTGTAAGCATCATAAGGGCAGGGACTGTGATTGTTTTTGTTCTGTGAATCCCCTGTGCCTGTCACATTATAAGCAATCAATAAATACTGGTAAAATGATTCAGTGAATCAATTCTAGGGTTTTACAGGGGGCTGAGGTACCCTGGCACCTCTGCTGCTCCATTTTTGACCACTATTAATTGGTCCTGTGGTACAGGTGTGGCATATCTAGGGATTTTCTGCTATCCTGATGTGTCTACACTAGTTTTAAATATGCTCCAGCTAGTTTAGGCTCCCTTCACTCCTTGTCAGAGGATGATCATCATTACCTCATTGTTCCTTTTGTTGAATGTCCACTCTATGCCAGCTACTGTGCTAAGTACTTTGTACGTACTGTTTATTTAAGTCCTATAGAAATACTATGGATTAAACTCTATTTTTATCCCATTTTTTATTAGGAAACTGAGGTGCAGAAAGGTTCAACAGTTTTCCCAAGATCACACCATGGCAGAGCTGTGATTTGAAGTCTGTTTTAAGAGACTGTACACTATTGTATATATTTTCTTTAGAAAATGACAGGAAATAAAATGATAAAAACAGTAGAATTTTGTGGGGGGGAAAAGAGAAAATACAGTGTGAATAATTTTAAAAATAGTTTCCTTCACAGATGTATATTTGATGGTACCAGGAATTTCCTCAACAGTAAGAACTAATCTATGTACAAATATTTCATTTGATTCTGGCATCAATTTATGCAGTTTTTTTCTCTGAATCAATAGATGAATAAATAGGCAGAATTGCACCCCACAGTCACTGCGGAGCCAGGGAACAATGTTCCTGAGCCCACCTTGTCCAACAGAACAAGTGCTTTCAACACCCCTCATGCTGCCTCCCTACCTCAACAGTAATGACGTATCTTTCAAAATTTTTTAAGGATGTTTCTAGTTTCCTTTCATGTACTATTTGCATCAACTTTTACAAGAAATTCTCATGATACATTTTTTGAAAATATAATCACTTGCGTTATCAGCCATGATTTTCACGGCTCACTGTCTTTCACTGTGACTTTCAGCCTCTGCCAACATCACATTCGGTTGAGAGAGGAGGTCACCCAACTGACCCGCCAGAGACCCAGACTTTCCAAGACGTTTGTGCTCTGTTCCTTCGAGAGGCTATAAAACAGCACTAGGATGCCAAAGAAATTTTGGCTTCCTTCTCAGTACTTACTCACATACAGGCTGCCCACTATTCCTTGACTCTTATCATTTCTTCCTGGGAAAAACTCTGCTGTTTTGCTCAATGATGTGAAGCTATAATTCAGGAAAGGGTGGGAAACGCAGTTGACATATTCTAAAGAAATGTGTAAGAATAAAGAATTTTGGTGAGATTTACCCATTGACATATATTTGTTCGTATAGTACTGTGAACCTAATGAGAAGTTTGGAAAGCCCACTGCTTGTTCCACAGATTTGGAAAAACAACTCTTATTAATTCATATGATAATGTGGAATAGTTTTCCCTTGGACCCAACGATCCAGTGTGGTGATCACAAGATGAGCTGGTCTAAGGGCCTACCATACGACTGCCAGGATGCTTGGGCAAGTTCCACAGCACAGAGCACAGGAATGCGTTTGGATCTGGCTGTGCTGGCCTGGCAAGGCTGAGAGCGATGGATGAAAAGTTAGTTCATGCTTGTTCATCTGCTAATGAACATATTGTGCGTTGGATAACTCTGGGAGTAATGAAGTGCCTCAGGCCCCGGTGAGTCTGCCTTTGGCGTGTATCCACGTAGGACTAACCCAGGACAAAAGATTTGAAGGGGATTGTGTTAAGTTTATCAATCATAGATGTGAGAAGCAAAAGGGATATGTAGACCTCAATCCTAATTTAGACTCTGCTAATTATGAGCCATGGATTATTAGCAAAGTTACATAGTTGCCCTGAGCCTCATTCCTAACTTGCTTCAAGATTGGGAGTAATAAATTAGATGATAAATTTGAAAATACCTAATTACTTAAAAAGTATAAGAAAAAAATAAATATGAAAGGCAGAAGATAGAAGGCACTACAAAGTAGCATTCAACAAATCAGAATCATTCCATCTCTTCAGATATGTGTACATGCACCAGATAAAACCTATAACCAATCTTGCTTTTTAAATTATTAATGATTTATTTACCAATTAATATATGAATCTAATTATTTTGATACAAGATTTCAGCATTAGAGATCAGACCCAAGTTCCTTTTGACCACCACCTTAAATGCTAGCCCTCTCCCACCAAAAATGACAGTGGGATCCCATCACACCTTTTTTTCATTCTTTAATAGAGGTGGGTTCCTGCTTTTACAAGCAGATATGCCCCCACAGAAAATATTTAGCATTAATTTGTAATTTTAACATTATTATTATCAAATTGTAAGTTCTATCCTGCTACTTTCCTTTTTTATTCAATAAAATATCTATCAACAAACATCGTAAAGATGCAGCTCATTATATTTATCTGCTCCATGGTTTTCCATAATATGGATATATCACAATTTATCTTATATCTTATCAATGTTTTGACTTCTTTTGATTATTTTTGGATTCCTCATCCTTATGAACAATGCTGTAATATATTCTTTCTATATGTCCTTTTGTGTGACGATCTCTCCGGATTAGATACAGGCAAAAGGAATTTCTGAGTCAGAGATATAGGTGTTTTAAATTTAAACAGAAAATGTCAAATCCACTCAAAGGGTGCCAAATTACACGCCCAGCAACAGTGTATTAAAACTACCAATTTCTCCACATTCTTAATTACACCAAAGTATTAAAGTCTTTAGTTTTTCCAATACAATAGATGAAAATAAATAGAATCTTCTTGTCGCTTTGGTAAGTATTTCTCTCTTGACTTGTACGTTCAACATAGTCTGTCTATTTTTGTTTTTTAAATGGCCTTCCTTTTCATACACATAGCCCATATTACTACATGATTGTTTATCTTTATTTTAAAATAGAATTGCAGATGTCCTTTATGTATTCTGATACAAATCTTTGTCTGTTATCCATGTTATTCTCACTATTACACTCTATGTACTATTTTCTTTTCATGTTGGACAGAAGTAAGGTTAACTCTTAGCAAAATTATGAAGCAGGTATACTCATTAAGACCCTTTTTTTAAATCTCTTTTCTGGTTCAATAGAAAGAGTGCATGAGAGAGCAGCACATGGTTACCAGTGTACAGAAGCGGCACTTTGTGATTCAGACTTCTTCACCTCAAGTTTGTGGTGTGCTGATACCGTTTACCAAACAGTGTGCAGAATGTGGGTCATTTGAATTTCTGTTTTTCTCTAAAATCTAGGATTGGAAATTGTAATATGGACTCTGTTCAAAATGATTTAAAGAGTGTAGTTGAATTTGACTTGTTTATGACATCTACAGCACACAAATTTCAATAATGTGGTTTTTAAAAGTGCTGAAGTCTTAGAAAAATGATAGACCTTTAAATTGCTCTCAAGTGTTCAATGTATTGAGAGAAGGGATTCAGTGGGATACACTAAATGAACTTTTGACATAAACATATTGAAAAAATTTTGTCTAACTACAACCCATAAGTGGAGTTGGTAAGATGGAGGCTCCTATGCAGAAGTGCTCTATCGATGAAAACTAGCACTTGGTGATTATCAACACTCTCTGCACATCAGAATCACCCATGATGCTTTCAAAAACATGGGTCCTGTTGCCCACTCTTGAAGATTATAATTTAGTGGCTCATGTTTGAGACACAGGCACCTACCTGCCTTTGTCAAAAGTGAGCATCTATGACTCTAGTAAAAGCTTCTCACCCAACACTCAAACCAGCTACCTTCTGACTATTACCATGTGACTATTGCATTGGTGAATCAAATCAAACTCTTCACTTTCCCACCCAGACTACCTCCTTTCCTATTAAAAGCCTTGTTTTCTTCCAGCCATCCAGACATGAAATCGTGAGGAGTTCTTCCGTTAGAATCATTCCTAACTCTTACATGTACCCTGCCCCCATAATCAGATCAGCTTTCAGGCCCCACTGATAATACTTTCAATGATATCTGTTATGCCTGCTCCTCTCTTTCCACTACTGCTATCAGAATTGACATCCTCAAAATCTTGCCTTTAGATTATCTAACACCAGCCATATTCCCTGCAAGATTACTTCTTAAAAGCTCAGCTTCAATCATGTAACTTTCCTGCTCTAAAACTTCCATTGGTTTCACATAACCTACATCTGAACAACAAACTGCAAGTTCTTTGGTGTGCTGCCTGAGGTTTGCCACATCATCTCTCAGGCCTTGTGTCCCTCTACTCTTTTATACGTGTCCTACGGTCAGGTTGGATTCAGTGCTGTCCTCAAACACAGCCCGTGCTTACCGTCACCATGACTGCACTCATGCTGTCCTTTCCTCATGTACTGTCTCAAGTCCCATACTTCACGACCACACCCTACAATCATACAAGGCCCATCTTTCCTGTGATCTCCTACGCGAACATGTCCATCACTCCAAGTCAGGCTTTAAGCTCCACGGGAGCAGGAACTGTGTCTGTTCTCCTTACCACTTATACAAGGGGACTTTCAGAACATGGAGACAAGAGGTTTTTATGCTTCTATCTAGTCATACGGTTCTTTTACTCACTTCACAACAATAATGAAAATATTAATCACATTACTTTATTGTCCTCAACCCTAGCTCTCTACTCCAGCCCCTCAGAAGAGGAGAAATGGAAAGGCAAAGGTGAACACTAATTTCCAGGGTTGTAGTGAGCATTGCAGTTACTGTCTAAATCTATTCCACCCTTCCCCACATTGAATATCGGTAATGAGGTTTGAATAAATCGCTTTAGCTCAAGGGGTAAGCTTGATTGGTTATTCTCTTCTCTTCACCAAGCATTGCTTAGGAATAATCTTATTACCCAATTCTCATCAATGAGATATGAGATGTGGTTTGATGGAGGCTTCTAGGAAAGGTCTCTCTAGACACATCAGGCTCCTGGTCCCATTCCCTGCCTGGAGCTGTCCATGAACAAGGAAACATAAAGAACCAATTTGCTATCTTATTGTATGACCATGAAAGAGGACAGATTTATGATGATGCAAGGCTATAGTTGACAGAGCAGAGGGACAGAAAGCACGTTGGTCCCAGATATCGTAACTGAACTAGTACATCAACCAACTGTGAAGTCCAACTTGCCTCTGGACTTCCTAGTTAAATTTAAGGAAGTTTAAATTGAGTTTCTGTCACCTACTTAAAATGTCCTGTCTGAAACAAAGAGTAGATATATTCCCCTAAAATTAAGTTTGGGGCAGTGACTGGGCTCTGTACTGTGTGGAAGGTGGAAGCTGGGATTCCATTCCAGAAAGAGGCATCTATAACCCACTCTTATAGATCTGTTCAAGCTGACTGCCCCATTTTGCTTGTGTTAATTACCTCTTTTTATGCTGATTAGAGAGGAGTTTAGGAAACTTACAAGCTGTGAACAGATGACAACTTCCCATTGCTAAGATGGGTAAGAATGGAACCAGACAATTCAAATACACACTTTTATAACCAATACAATTTGAATATTTGTAGTAATACCATTACCATCGGTTCATACTTTAAATTGAAATATTGCAAACTCAGCATCAACAGTTTTTACAACCTCTGTTCTATTTTCCCCCAAATTTGTTACTTGAACATTATATAAATTTCATCCTGAGTGCATGTTTCCTGTCAGTCTCAGCCTATCCATGGTGATGCTATCAGCTACAAATGTGGGGGGGCCTCACCAGGGCCCAGACTATTTGAAGCGGCCCCTACAGACATTTCCCCGACTGGAGCTGATGTTGTGGCTGGACCAGCCCTTGTGGTTCTTATTATGATTGCAAGATGCACCACAGCAGCAACCACCAGGGAACTTTGAGAAAACAAGGTTTATTACCCACAGGTCCTGGAGGGTACACAGCACGCCTGGGCCACACAGTGAGGTCGGGGGTAGAGAGAGAGAGAGAGATTGCTGACCTGGGGTTCTGCCTTTATTGGGGTTGAGGGTGGGGTGCCTAAGCTTTCACAGGTTCACTCTTGATTGGCTAATTTAAAAAATAAGAGAGAGAATTAGAGCACGGAAAGCAAAAAACAGGGTCACTCAAGTGGTCAGTTATCTAGGTCACCCAGGGCTTTCTGAAAGGGGGACTTCATGGGTGAGGCGGCCTGGTTCTTTATCTAGTTGTTTAGCTAGCAGCGTGTCATACAGCTGGCAATATGTTTATTTGAGGTGGATATCTTTGAAATGGATGCCTCAGCAATCAAAAGCTTAATGTCAGGCACTTACGTTACAATCAAAAAAGTTTACTGTCAGGCACTTACACTACAGTGCATACTGTCCTCAAGTTAAGGTTCCCGGTGCTGCTTCTCAACACTAACTGAACCTGCAGTTTTAGCCCCACGTCTTGGGGAGTTCCTAAAAATATGGATGTCCAAATCTTATCGCAGCCCCTTGAATCAGCATCTCTGAAGGTTGACCTAGTTATCTATGTTTTTCAAAGCTCCGTGGGTGATTCTGAAGCCTGGATGGGTGGATGGATGAATATATGATTCTCCACCAAATTCATTGCACTACAATAGACTCATATCTTTCTTAGAGCACCTGGCTGATTATCCCTGCAGGGCCAGGACAATGGCAAACTTCTCTGGGATGTTTCTGACCAGAGCTGGTGGGGAGGGAGAGTAGGGTTTCTCTTCTCCTGGGCCTGGATAAGTAGAACGTGAGTTTAGAGTTGCTCGTGGTGCATTGCCTGCTGTGTGGAGAAGGTACATCCTCTGCAGGAAGGAGAGGGAAGCTAACCCAGAGAAAGGGAGCAGTGGGAGCTAGAGAGGCTCTGAGGTGGTTAGAGTACTCCACCACTGTTCTTCTATGGTTTTGTTCAATTTCCTTTTTTCTTAAGCTAGTTTTAACCTACGAAAAATGCCTTTTGACTTACACCACATGAAGGAAAACTGGGGCCAGGTGGCCTTTGTATCAGCTGAGTTTTTTTTCCTCAAACAGAACACTGGAGGCATTCTGATCTTACACTAAGATGAAGGAACTTGACTAATCTACAAGCCACACAAGTAGGCTCGATGTTTGTGAATCCTTTATTTTACCGGTTTTCAAGTAGAAAATCCACATCAGTATTTGTCCTTTTCCTTGTTGTGTCTACCTGGATTCAGGGGTACAATTTTCAACACAAAATGCATCAAAAACACATAATCATATTCAGAAGTTTCTTATAATGGTGTGAACTGTTATATGACCTTTGATTAAGAACATTATTGGATTATTGCCTATAAGATAAGTTAATGTTTCTATCTTGGTATCAGATATTAAATGTAGATATATTGATGAGCACCACCACTGCATCCTTTCCTCTTCCAGCACCACAGTAATCTCTCCCATTCCATGTGGGATGTGGTGGTGTTTTTTGTTTCCTTACTGCAGGTGGAGGCTGTTTCAGGAGCTTCAACTGCCAAAAAGGAAGGAAGGAAGGAAGGAAGGAAGGAAGGAAGGAAGGAAGGAAGGAAGGAAGGAAGGAAGGAAGGAAGGGAGGAAGGAAGGAAGGAAGGGAGGAAGGAAGGGAGGAAGGAGGAAGGGAGGAAGGAAGGAAAGAAACTGTCTTCTTAACTTAATCAAGTAGTGGGCACAATCTCAATCCCAGCTACTGTGCTACAGATAATATGAGAACAGATCAATATGGTATGAGGCTATGGATCTGATGAATGAGTGCTTTTCAGTTGCCCTCCAGAAGGAGAATCAGCAGATAGCTAGACAATACACATTCCCAGTCCTGCCCTGGGGTTATATTAATTTTCCTGCTCTCCGTCATAGTGTATCATCATCTGGATGTTTCATCACCATCCCATTGGTTCATTGTCTTGATGCCATCATGTGTATTGCAATGTACTGGAATGCACTGGTAAGATACACACAGGCTAGAGAGCTGGAGACAAATTCTATCAAGTTTGAGGTAACTGTCACATCAATGAAGTCCAATGATCTGAGAAATGTCAGGACATTCCTTCCAAGAGAAAGAACAAGTTATTGCACCTTGCATCTCCTCCCACTAAGAGAGAAGCATAGGAAGCTTGGAAGAGCTCTTTGGGTTTTGGAGTCAGCATATATCACACTTTGGAATTTTGCTCCAATTTATATACCAAGTGGCACAAAAGCCTGCCAATTTTAAGAGGAATTTGTAAGAGAGAAGGTTCTGCAGCAGATCCTTGCTGACATACCAGTAGCCTTGTCCATTGGACCATATGACCTGGCAGCTCCCACAGATAGCACAGAGATATCTGTGGTATAAAAAGATGCTTAGAGAGTCTCTGACAAGTCCCACTAGGAAAGTGACAGTGCAGTCCCCTAGGGTTCTGCAGCAAGACCATGCTTCTGCCAAAGAGAATTAGACACCAATGGGAAAGGAGTTCTTAGCATGCTATTGGGCTCTGGTAGAAATGGAGCAAGTAACCATGGGTCATCACCAATTGACTTGCCAAAACTGCCCATCATGAGTTAGGTGAACATACCCATCACCTCCAAATGTTTCCTCATGCTCATTTGAAATCCTCTCACAAGTCCCTCTGCTCTTCAAGGGGCAAATATTGATCTGCTTTCTGTCACTCTCGGTTAATTTGCATTTCCTAGAATTTTATATAAGTGGAATCATATAGTAGGACTGGGTTTAGTTCACTCAGCATAATTTTTTGAGATTCATCCATGTTGTTGTTGTATCCATGGTTCACTTTTTATTTTTTAATTGATGTTTTAATAGTTTTTAACATTGTGAAATTTTGGATTGTACATTATTGTTTGTCCATCACCATATTTTTGTCTCTCTTCACTCCTTGTGCCCACCCCCCACCCCCAGCCCCATCCCCATAGCCCCTGGTAAGCACAATACAATTTTCCCTGTCCATGTGTTGGTTTATATTCCACATATGAGTGAGATCATACAGTGTTTGTCTTTCTCCTTCTGGCTTACTTCACTTAACATAATACCCTCCAGGCCCATCCATGTTGTTGCAAATGGGACGATTTTGTCTTTTTTATGGCTGAGTAGTATTCCATTGTATATATATACCACATCTTCTTGATCCAATCATCAGTCGAGGGACACTTAGGTTGCTTCCACTTCTTGGCTATGGTGAATAATGCTGCAATGAACATAGGGGTTCATGGGCCTCTTTGGATTGTTGATGTCAGGTTCGTTGGATAGATTCCCAGTAGTGGGATGGCTGGATCATAGGGCATCTCTATTTTTAATTCTTTGAGGAATCTCCATACCATTTTCCATAGAGGCTGCACCAGTTTGCATTCCCACCAGCTGTGTATGAGGGTTCCTGTTTCTCCACATCCTCTCCAACATTTGTTGTTTTTTGTCTTGGTGATTATAGCCATTCTAACGGGTGTGAGGTGATATCTTAGTGTTGTTTTGATTTGCATTTCCCTGATGATTAATGATGTTGAACATCTTTTCATGTGCCTATTGGCCATCTGTATATCTTCTTTGGAGAAGTGTCTGTTCATTTCCTCTGCCCATTTTTTGATCGGGTTGTTTGTTTTTTTGTTGTTGAGTTGTGTGAGTTCGTTATATATTATGGAGATCAACCCCTTGTCAGACGTATGTTTTGCAAATATTCTCTCCCAGCTGGTGGGTTGTCTGTTCGTCTTGATTCTGGTTTCGTTTGTCTTGTAGAAGCTCTTTAATCTGATAAAGTCTCACTTGTTTATTTTTTCTTTAGTTTCCCTAGTCTGGGTAGGCATGTCATCCGAAAAGATTGCTTTATGACCAATGTCAAATAGTGTTGCCTATATTTCCTTCTATGAGTTTTATAGTTTCAGGTCTCACCTTCAGGTCTTTGATCCATTTTGAGTTAATTTTTGTGAATGGCAATAGCAGATGGCCCACTTTCATTCTTTTGCATGTGGCTGTCCAGTTTTCCCAACACCATTTATTGAAGAGACTTTCCTTTCTCTATTGTATGTTCTTAGCTCTTTTGTCAAAGATTAGCTGTCCGTATATGTGTGGTTTTATTTCTGGACTTTCAATTCTGTTACATTGATCTGTGTGCCTGTTTTTGTACCAGTACCATGCTGTTTTAATTATTATAGCATTGTAGTATATTTTGAAGTCAGGGATTGTGATGGCTCCAGCTTTGCTCTTTGTTCTCAGGATTGCTTTGGCTGTTTGGGGTCTTTTTTTGCCGCATATGAATTTTAGTATTATTTTTTCTATTTCTGTGAAGAATGTCATTGGGATTCTGATTGGGATTGCATTGAATCTGTAGATTGCCTTAGGTAATATAGACATTTTAACTATGTTTATTCTTCTAATCCACATGCATCTTTCCATTTCTTTATGTCATCAATCGATTTCTTTCAATAATGTCTTGTAGTTCTCATTGTATAGGTCATTCACCTCCTTGGTAAGATTTATTCCTAGGTATTTTATTCTTTTTGATGCAATTGTAAATGTTATTGTCTTTTTGAGCTCTCTTTCTGTTGGTTCATTATTAGCATATAGAAATGGAACTGATTTTTGTAGATTGATTTTGTACCCTGCGACTTTGCTGTAGTTGTTGATTATTTCTAATAGTTTTCCAACGGATTCTTTAGGGTTTTCTATATATAAAATCATGTCATCTGCAAATAGTGAGAGTTTCACTTCTTTGTTACCTATTTGAAATCCTTTTATTCCTTTTTCTTGCCTAATTGCTCTGGCCAAAATCTCCAGTACTATGTTGAATAGGAGTGGTGAGAGTGGGCAGCCCTGCCTCACTCCTGTTCTCAGAGGAATGGCTTTCAGTCTTTCCCTGTTGAGTATGATGTTGGCTGTGGGTTTGTCATAAATAGCCTTTATTATGTTGAGGTACTTTCCTTCTATTCCCATTTTGTTGAGTGTTTTTATCATAAATGGATGTTGGATCTTGTCAAATACTTTCTCTGCATCTATTGAGATAACCACGTGGTTTTTATTCTTTGTTTTGTTGATGTGATGTATCACGTTGATTGATTTGTGGATGTTGAACCATCCCTGCATCCCTGGTATAAATCCCACTTGATCATGGTGTATGATCTTTTTAATGTATTGCTGTATTCAGTTTGCCAAAATTTTGTTGAGGATTTTTGCATCTATGTTCATCAGCGATATTGGCCTGTAATTTTCTTTCTTTGTATTGTCTTTGTCTGGCTTTGGTATCAGGGTGATGTTGGCCTCATAGAATGATTTAGGAAGTGTTCCATCTTCCTCTGTTTTTTGGAATAGTTTGAGAAGGATAGGTATAAAACCATCCTTGAATGTTTGGTAAAATTCACTGGAGAAGCCATCTGGTCCTGGACTTTTATTTTTTGGGAGGTTTATTTCAATCTCTTTACTTGTGATTGGTCTATTCATATTCTCCATTTCTTCTTGGTTCAGTTTTGAGAGGTTGTATTCGTCTAAGAATTTATCCATTTCTTCTAGATTGTCCAACTTGTTGGCATATAATTTCTCATAGTATTCTCTTATAACCCTCCGTATTTCTGTGGTATCCGTTGTAATTTCTCCTCTTTCATTTCTAATTTTATTTACTTGAGCCTTTTCTCTTTTTTTCTTAGTAACCCTGGCTAAGGGTTTGTTGATTTTGTTTATCTTCTCAAAGAACCAACTCTTCGTTTCATTAATCCTTTCTACTGTTTTTTTTGGTCTCAATTTCATTTATTTCTGCTCTGATTTTTATTATTTCTCTCCTTATGCTGACTTTGGGCTTTGTTTGTTCTTCTTTTTCTAGTTCTGTTAGCTGTCATTTAAGGTTGCTTATGGGCTTTTTCTTGTTTGTTAAGGTGGGCTTGTATCACTATGAGTTTCCCTCTCAGGACCGCTTTTGCTGCATCCCATATGGTTTGGTATGGCATATTTTCATTTTCATTTGTTTCCAGATAGTTTTTGATTTCTCCTTTAATTTCATAAATGATCCATTGGTTGTTCAGTAGCATGTTGTTTAATCTCCACATTTTTGTCACTGTCCCAGTTTTTTTTTTCATGGTTCATTTCCAGTTTCACAGAATTATGGTCTGAAAAGATGCTTGTTATGATTTCAATCCTTAAATTTATTGAGGCTTGCTTTGTTTCCCTACATATGGTCTATCCTTGAGAATGTTCCATGTGCACTTGAGAAGAATGTGTAGTTAGCTGTTTTTGGATGGAGTACTCTATATATGTCTTCTAGGTCCATCTCGTCCAGTTTTTCATTTAAATCTACTATTTCTTTATTGACTTTTTGTCTGGATGATCTATCCATTGATGTAAGTGGGGTATTAAGATCCCCTACCATTATTGTGTTGTTGTTAATGTCTCCTTTTAGGTTTGCTAATAGTTGCTTTATGTACATTGGTGCTCCTATGTTGGGCGCATATATATTTAAAAGTGATAGGTCTTCTTGGTGGAGTGTCCCTTTTATCATTATATATTTCCCTTCTTTGTCTCTCTTATCCTGTTTTATCTTGAAGTCTACTTTGTCTGATATGCGTATGGCAACACCTGCTTTCTTTTGTTTGCCATTAGCTTGGAGTATTGTCTTCCATCCTTTCACTCTGAGCCTGTGCTTGTCTTTAGAGCTGAGATGTGTTTCCTGGAGGCAGCATATTTTAGGGTCCTTCTTTTTAATCCATCCTGCCACTCTTTATCTAGTGATTGGAGAGTTCAATCCATTTACATTTAGGGTAATTATTGATATATGAGGGCTTAATGTTGCTGTTTTGTCACTTATTTTCTGGTTCTTTTGCATTTCCTTTGTTTCTTGTCCCATTTGTTTCAGACTGCCAATTCAGTTTGGTTGTTCTGTCTTATGACTCTTCTAGTTTTCTCTTTGTTTATCATATGTGATTTTGTTTTGATTATTTGTTTAGTGGTTACCTTGAGGTTTGTGTAAAAAATCTTGTGTATGAGATAGTCCATTATCTGATGGCCTCCTATTTCCTTATACTAAGTCAATTCCATCACTTTCCTCTTCCCCTTCTTGTTATACCTTATTCTATCTTGTGTTGTGGCTGTGTGTTTACAGTGATGAGGTTAAATTTGTTTTTGGTGAATTCCTCCCTTTGATCTTTGATTTTGGTGTTTAACTAGTTGCTAACCTATTCCGGTAAAGATCTACTATTTTTCTGAGTTTACCTACCTATTTTTCTCCTTGCTCCAAGCATAGTATTCCCTTTCTCATCCTTTTTTCAGGCCTGAGGGCCTTCTTGAGTAGTTCTTGTAGTGGGGGTCTCATGGCCATGAACTCCCTTAGCTTTTGTTTATCTGGGAGAGTTACTATTTCTCCATTATATTTGAAGGATATTTTTGCTGGATAGAGTATTCTTGGCTGAAAGTTTCTGTCTTTCGGTATTTTGAATATATCATTCCAGTCTCTCCTAGTCTGTAAAGTTTCTGTTGAGAAATCCACTGAGAGCCTGATGGGAGTTCCTTTGTACGTTATTTTTTGTTTTTGTCTAGCTGCCCTTAATATTGTTTCTTTGTCATTGACTCTGGCTAGCCTTACCACTAGGTGTTGTGGTGTGGGCCTTTGCCTGGTAACATGTTTAGGTGACCTATTGGCTTCACTTACTGGTATTTCCTGCTCCCCTAGATTTGGGAAATTCTCAGCTATTATTTCCTTGAATAGGCTCTCTGTTCCTCTTTCCCTCGCTTCTCCCTCAGGAATACCTATAATTCTTATGCTACATTTCCTAATAGAGTTAGATATTTCTCAGAGACTTTCTTCATTTCTTTTTAGTCTTAGTTCTCTCTCCTCTTCTATCTGGAGCATATCTGTATTCCTATCCTCTAAAATGCTAATTCTTTCCTCCATATTGTCAGCTCTGTTCTTTAAAGATTCCAGATTCTCCTTTATCTCCTCCATTGTGTTCTTCATCTCCATCAGCACTGATTGGTTTTTCTTTATGATTTCAATCTCTTTTGCGAAGAAACTCCTAATCTCATTGAATTGTTTGTGTTGTCTTGTATTTCGTTGAGTGTTTTTATGATAGCTATTTTGAAATCTCTGTCGTTTAGGTTATGGATTTCTGTGTCTTCAGGGTTGGTTTCTGGGTGCTTGTCATTTTCCATCTGGTCTGGTGATTTCATGTATCTTTGCATTGTGGTTCCTGTGTTGGCTTTGTTTTTCCTCTTCCTGGAAATCTCTGGTTGTAATTTCCACCCACCACCACTGTGCAGGGGTAAAGGGCTGTGTAATCTGAGCCCCCTGTGCTCTGCCCTGGCTGTTCCCTGCGATCTGCGATCCGCAGGTTGCTTGGTCTGGTCTGGTCAGCTGAGCTGCAGGGTCTGTTTTGCGGGGAGGGGGGACTCTCTCTTTTGCCCCTAGCATGGGGGGCTTCTCGTTCTCCCCTCTTTATCTGCTCTCTGGGGTGCTCAGATGTTGATGGTACCCTGTAGCAATTCTGAGTCCTCTGTGTGGGAGTTTCCTACTGGCTGAGAGAACCTGAAGAGCTATGGTTTCCCCGCAGAGGGCCGCCCCTTCCCCCTCTCTGGGAGCCGCATAGACCAGGATCGCTGATCTGATGGGGAGGGAGAGGAGTTCTCCTTACCTCTCCCCACTTCCTCTGGGGGCCCAGCACGTTCCACTCTCAGATGTGCGTCAGTGTGTATCTTTCCGATCTTGCTTTTCACTGTCTAGGATTCCATTGTTGGTCTGTGACTGTTCCTTTTGTTGTATCTTATCGGGAGGAAGAGTTTACGGGAAAGCTCACTCCACCATGACGCTGACGTCCAATGGTTCACTTTTTTTATTGCTGAGTTTTCCGTTATATGGAGATACCACAACGTTTTTATCCATTCACCTGTTAATGGACGTTCAGACTAGTTCCATTTTTCAACTATTGCAAATAAAGCTACTATGAACATTCATGTACCCGTCTTTGTGTGGACTACACTCTTATTTTTCTTGAGCAAATATCTACAATTGAAATTGCTGGATCGTATGGAAGGTGTAGGCTTAACCATTTAAGAAACTGCCAGTTATTTTTCAAAAGTGTTTGTACCACTCTAAAGTCCCACCAGTGGTGTGTGAGAATTCCAGTTCTTCCACGTCCTTGTCAACGCTTAGTATGGTCATAAGTTAGAGCCATTCTAACAGGTGTGAGATGCTATCTTATTGGGGTTTTAATTTGAATTTCTATAATGACTAATACTGTTGAGTGCTTTTTACATGTTTATTTGCCATCTTCTTTGGTGAAGTTTGTTCAGATATTTTGCACATTTGTATTGGGTTGTTTCTTTGTTATTGGCTTGTAGAATTATTTACAAACCTGGATACAAGTATTCTGTCATATATAGTTTCTTATAATATTTTCTTATAATGTTTTACAATATTTTCTTCCAGACTGTGGCTTGTCTTTTTCATTTTTTATTTTGATAAAGTTGAATTCATCAACTTACTTTTTTATGGATTATGTTGTGATATCATATCTAAGAAATCTTCCCCTAATACAAGATCACAATGTTTTTCTTCTGTTTTCTTTTACAAGTTTCATAGATTTAAGTTTTGCATTGAAGTCTTAGATCCATTTTGAATTAATTTTGGTAAATGGTGTGAGTTATGGATTGAACTTCACATTTTTGCCTATGGATATCCAGTTGTTCTAGCACTATTTATTGAAAAGACTATTCATTCTCCACAGAGTTCCCTTTGTACTTTTGTCAAAAATCCGTTGTTTATAAACGTAGACAACTGGGTGGGTCTATTTCTAGAGTTTCTGTTTACTTCAATTGATCAAATAGTCTATCAAGATGACAATGCCTTACTGTCTTGAGTACTATAAAGCCTTGAAATCAAGTAGTGGTAGTACTCCAATTTCATTCTTCTTTGACACTGTTTTAGCTATTCTAGATACATTGCAATTTTATATGAATTTTGGAATCAGCTTTTCAATTTTTTCAATAATCCTTGCTGGAATATTGACTGTGATTGAACTGAATCTATAGATAAGTTTGGGGAGAAGTGATGCCTTAGCAATATTAATTCAGTCTTCTGACCCACGAGCGTGGTATATATTTCCATTAATCCATTTATTTAGGCCTTTTAAAATTTCTATCAGCAATATTTAGTAATGTAGATTACAAAGGTCTTGCACACCTTTTGTGAGATTTATCCCTAAGGTTTATCAAATTCAATTTCCAATTGTTCATTTATAATGTATAGAAAGACAATTAAATTTTATATATTGATCTTGTATCCTGCCACGTTGCTAAACATATATATTAATTCCAGGGCTTTTTGTATATTTCATCAGATTTTCTACACAGACATTCATGTTGTCTGAAAATAGAGTTTTTCTTCTTTCATCCCAATCTGGACGTCTTTTATCTTTTTTCCTTGCTTGATTGCACTGGCTAGAATCTCCAGTGCAATATTGAATAAAAGTAGTGAGACCAGACAGCCTTTGGGGGAAACCATTCTGATTTTATCATAAAGCATGATAATAACACTAGATTTTTCATAGATTCCTTTTATCAGGTTAAGGCAGTACCCTTTTATTTCTAGTTTGCTGAGAGTTTTTGTCAGGAATGGATGCTAGAATTTGTCAAATGCTTTTTATGCATATATTAAGAAAATAATATGGCTTTTCTTTTTTAGTTTGTGAATATAGGCAATTACATCGCTTAATTTGCAAATCTTGGATCAACCTTGCATACCTGAGATAAACTTCATTTGGTTATAATGTATTATCATTTTAAGTAGATTGGATTTGATTTGCTGGAATTTTGCTTAAAATTTTTATGTCTATGTTCCTGAGGGATATTGGTCTGTATTTCACTTTTGTGGTAATGTATTTGTTTGGTTTTGGTATCAGAGTAATGCCGGGTTCATATAAAGAGCTGGGAAGTATTCCCTCTTCAATTTTCTTTTCCAACTTTAATTCTTCTTTAATTGAGATATAAATTATCATCACAATAAGTCTAGTTAACACTCATCACCATACATAGTTACAAACTTTTTTCTTGTGATGAGAACTTTTAAGAAATACTGTCTTAGCAACTTTCAAAATATACAATACAGTATTATTAACCATAGTCACCATGCTGTACATTACATCCCAGGACTTATTTATCTTACAACTAGAAGTCTGTACCTTTTGATTCTCTTCACCCATTTTGCCCAACTCCACCCCCTGCCTCTGGCAACCACCAATCTCCTCTTTGTATCTTCTGTATCTGTGAGTTTGGTTTTTGTTTTTTTTTAATTCCACATATAAGTGAGATCATATGGTATTTGTCTTTCTCTGTCTGACTTAGTTTACTTAGCATAACGCCCTCAAGTTCCATTGATGTTGCCACAAATGGCAAGATTTGCTTTGTTTATGGTTGAATAATATTCCATTATATATATTTTCTTTATCCATTCATCCATTGATGGACACTTAGGTTGTTTCCATGTCTTCTTTATTGTAAATAATGCTGATATGAACATGGGGGTGCACGTATTTTTTCGAGATAGTGTTTTCATTTCCTTAAGATAAATCCCCAGAAGTGGAATTTATGGTATCATATGGTAGTTCTATTTTTACCCTCTTCAATTTTCCAGAGTGTTTCTATAGAATTGGATTATGAATTTTTTAAACAGTTGGTAGAATTTACTACTAAATCCATCTATTTCTATAGATTTCTTTATGAGCATGTCTTCTGTCCAAGTTTTTATATCTATAGGGATCTTCAGATTATTTCTTCTTGAGTAGGCTTTGGGAAGATTTTTGTCTTGCAAGGAATTTGTCCATTTCATATAAATCTTCAAATTTATTGGCATAAATTTGTTTATAATATTTCCTTACTGTTCTTCTAATATCTATAGAATCTGTAGTGATATCACTTCTCTCATTCCAGATATTGGGCAATTGTGTCTCCTCTTTTTATTTCTGATTAGTGGGCTGGAGGTTTATCAATATTTTTATTTTCTCACATCAGCTTTTGATTTTATTAATTTTCTCTACTGTTTTTATGTTTTCTATTTTATTTCTGCTTTGGGTTTTATCTGTATTAGTTTTTATTGCTGCATAACAAATTACCACAAATTTAACAGCTTACAACAACGCAAATTTCTCATGTGAGAGTTCCCATGGATCAGGAATCTGGGCCTGGGTTAACTGGATCCTCTGCTCAAGGTCTCACTAGGCTGCAGTCAAGGTACAAGCTGTGGCTGTGGTCTTATCTGAGGCTGGAGTTCCAATCCAAGCTCACTCATGTTGTTGACAGAATTCAACAAGTTGTTGAATCTCTGTTTTCTTTCTAGCTGTTGGCCTAGGGTCACTCAGCACCTAGAGGCCACTTGTCTCCATAGGCAGTTTGTAACATGGCTGTTTGCTGTCTTCTTCAAGGACAGCAAGAGCATCTCTCTGATGCTTCATCTTCTTTTAAAAGCTCACCTAATTAGGTCAGGACCACCCAGAATAATCATCTTTTTTTTTTAATTCACTGTCCACTGATTAGCAACCTAATAACACATGCAAAATTCCTTTGTCATACAAAGTAGTATAATCCTGGGAGTGATATCCTAATTTATTTACAGAACCTGCCCACACTTAAAGGACAGTATTATACAGGGTGTGCATACCAAGGGGAAAGAAATTTGGAGCTGTCTTAAATTCTGCTTACCACATTATCATTTCCATTTTTTTCTTACTTTGGATTTGATTAGATTTTCTTTTTCTAGTTTCTTAAGGTGAAATCTGAGATCATCAATATGAGACTGTGTTCTTTTCGAAATGGTGCTATAAATATCTCCCACGTACCGCTTTAACAGCAGCCCACAAATCTTAATATCTTGTATTTTTGTTTTCATTCACTTCAAAATACTTTCTGATTACTTTTTTGATCCATGGCTTATTTAGAAGTGAGTCACTTTGTTTCCAAATATTTAGAGATTTTCCAGATATCTTTCTGTTATGGATTTTTAATACAGTTCCATTATGATCACAGATTATATTTTGTATGACTTGGGTCTGTTTATTTTAATTTATTGGGACTTGTTTTATGATTCAAAATATTGTTTACTGTGGTAAATGTTCTGATGTTCTCATGCATTTGAAAAGCATGTGTGGTCAACTGTCATTAGATTGAACGTTCTATAAATGTCCACGAGGTGAGATTGATTAATATAAGCATACCTCAGAGATACTATGGGTTCGGTTTAGGTCAGAACAATAAGGCAAGTATCCTAATAAAGCAAGTCACACAATTTTTTTGGCTTCCCAGTGCATATAAAAGTTATGTTTACACTATACCATAGTCTATTAAGTGTGAAGTAGCATTTTGTCTAAAATAACAATGTCCATACCTTAATTAAAAAATACTTTATTGCTAAAAAATGCTAGCCATCATCTGAGCTGTTAGTGAGTCATAATCTTTTTGCTGGTGGAGGGTCTTGCCTGGTGGACAGGTCAGCAGCTGTCACCACACTCCATTTCCGAATCCTATGTCCTGTGATTTTCTCCAGCCCCACACCTGACGGCGCTGAAGGTGGGACATCCCGGGCCTGGGTGTGCTCGCATCCCAGGCCATGCTGATGCTGATGGTTCTGGAGCTCCCACAGGGTCTTGGCTGCCTCCCCCTCGCCTACCTCATCCCCACCCAAGTAGCCTGTGTTTTACAGATGAAGGAATGGGGGTTCGGAAGGAATGAGCAGCTCAGGATCACACCCCCAAACTCGAGGCGCCTCCAGCCTCCAGGAGGCTGCTGTTTCCGCAGACCTGGAATGGGGGTGAGCCGGGTCTGAGTAGCTGAGCAGAGTTCCCAGGGCTGGGACCACACAAGTGCATGCTGTGCCCTCCTCAAACCGCACCTCCTCCTGGTCCTCACTGTCTGACACAACATTTATCACATTAACACCAGCTCTGAGCCACTTTCCCTCGGCTCTCAGTTACCTGGACTCCACCGCCCTCCCCACTGGCCCCTGAAACCAGCAGCCCTGGAAACGGCTCAGACACCGTCCCAGTCCCCCTCGAGCTCACCTTCCCCCAGGCCCAGCCTTCTGGATGACTCTCGTCCCTTCAGGCCCGGCTGCTATGAGCGCGTGTGCCTCCAGCACCGCCCTGGGCCACGGCTCCAGGCTCTCCACCTCCACCTCACCTGAGCCTCAGGCGGCCGCTCACTGGGGTCCGCACCTCACCTGAGCTCCAGCCACAGTCCCTGAGCTGAGGGTCATCACCCGGGAGCAGTGAGCCCGGAACCTCGGCCTACTCTTCCCTCCCCGCCCCCAGCATCCAATTCATCCCCGATTCTGGCCGAGTTGGGGCGAGGCCCTCATTTCATCCAGGCACCTCCCTGTAGCCCCGCCCATCACCAAAGCTCCGCCCAAGGGTTTCCATGGTGACCCTAGGCGCACCTGGACCCTGACGCTGCAACTGCTCCCTTTGCTGCTGCAGCTTCTCCCATCTGACGGCTGGTTCTGAGGACGCACCTCAGGGAAAGGGAGATCTATGCAGGGTGGGCGGGCTGCAGGCGGGCTGGGGCAGCGACAGAGGATGGAGACTCCAAGAAGAGGAAGTCCTCACACCAAAGGCCCAGGGCAACAGAGGGAGTAGGCTGCTCCTCCGAGAACAGGGACGTTCCTTCCTGGACAGCACCCCATCGCCCCTCCTGTGCAGTCATCTGCCCCTTCCCCATGCCTGTGGTCATCACTGAAGACTTTAGCCCTGCTCGCTGCTGGCACCACCATACCCCTGTCATCATTTTCCGTGACTTCTACATCCCAAGGACAATCCACTATCTACACCTGGACTTCTGGTCCTTGACCTCCCCGCCTCCTGTTGCAAACATTGTTGGTACTTTCCCCAGCAGTCATTTCTTCTACACTGAATGATGGTAATACTAATAAATAATGTAAATTGTTGTGGTCTCCTGATGCAATGGGCTCAGAGGAAGTGGCCCACTCCCAGGGAATGAATCATGACTGGAGGAAATCAAGCAGGGTCCTCCTCTTCCTCTTTGCTAGGATTGGTTGGGGCGAGGAGGGCATTTGACCCAGTTCTGGCAGATAGGGCCTGAGACTATGCCTCTGGAGGAGGTGGGTGGTGTTTGGGGATGTTTTCTCTCCTTGACTAGAGAAAGGCAGGTGGTAGGAATCGGTCATTGCTCTCTGCCTTTAACCTGGTGGGCCAAGTATGTGATGTTGGCAGCTGCAGCAGCCAAAGTGAGACCGTGAGGAAAGAGGTAAAGAGAATCCCAGAGGAGCTGATGCAAAGGCCAGCCCCTGCTGACGGGATGAATCCATCAACCCTGGAGCCTGCTGACTCTGGACTCCTTGTTGGTGAGATCATAGCCACCTGCGTTGAAGCCACTTTGGGCCAGAAATTCTGTGATACAAAGCTGAAGGCACCCAAGCTGATCTATTTCATCCCCAGACTAATCTAAATATCTAAGCGTTTATTGTGCCGATTCCACTTTCTAACTCCCAAGATCTGTGTTTATCCTGATGAGACATAGGCCACTGTAGGTCAAAGTCATATCTCATTCCGTTGTGTCCTCCAATGTCCTAGCATCTTGCTTACCTCATAGTCAGTGCTAAACATGTGTAATGAATAAAAGTGTGTAATGAATGGTTTACAGTCTGGGCCATCACCAGAGCACAGCCCTTCACCCAGACCAGTATCTTTACCAGTGTAAAACAAGACAAAACAAGTGGAAAAACAGAGAGAGATGGAGAACCTGAATGATCCAGTGTACTCCTTGTGGTCACTGCTGTGAAAGCGAGAGGACAAGTCTAGGCCTGGCCCCGAGGAGGGTGGATCCCGAAGATGAAGGGCCCGTGTTCCCCCCAGTCCGTGCCTGGAGGGAACCTTCCTACAGACCAGGAATTCATCTACAAACTCTCAGAGGAGCTTGTCGTGGGATAAGCCAGGAGGGCGTTGGCCGTTGTTGGTGTTGGCCTCTGCATGTGCTCCTCCCTCACCCTGGAGTGTCAGCCACCCGGCTAGTCCTGTCCATCATCCACTCCCGGTCATCTCCTCCAGGTTGCCCTCCTGGCCTCCCACTAGCTCAGACCCCCTGACTTCCTCTTCACTGTCCTATTACAACTGTAATCACATATGTGTTTGTGGGTCCGTCTGATTCATGTCTCCCTTCCCCATGGCACTGAGCAACCTGAAAGCAGGCAGCCCCATTGTATTTCCCTCTGTATCCCCAGTCTGAGCACAGGCCCTGCAGATGGAAGGTGCTCACACATACCGAGTTGTGGTCTCATGATCCTTCATGTTTCTGCTTCTGTGGGGTCAAGATGCTCCTGTCAGCACAGGCCGGGCTGAGCAAGGGCGTTGGCTTTGACCAGAAGGCCCTAGCGTGATTCTCTGCCGGACCCCTTTCTCACTGTATAATTTCAAGCACGTGACCGCTGTGACCCTGAAACTGGGCATGATGAGAGACCCAGCCCCCAAGGCCATGCGGAGAACCCTGTGAAGAGCACAGGAGAATGCTGGGCTCCCTGCCTGCCATGGGCCACCTCCTTGCCCATCACAGCCCCAAGGTGGACACACAAGTAACTCCAGATCACTTTGCCCAGGTCCTTGCTACCTTGAGGACATTCTTCCACTTTCCATCCTTGGAGGTGGCTGATGAAAGTGGTCGTGGGGCAGTCCACCAGCCTGTCCAGTGTCCAGTGATGACTCGAGAGATGCACAATGACTGCACCCCACCTTCCTGTCTGCTGGCTGGAAATGCCCTTCCCCTCCTCCAGAAGACACAGGCTGGAGATCCTGTGGGGCTGGACCCTGGACAGGTGAGGTTATTTGGGGAGGCTCCATGTGGGGCAATTAGGGTAGGTGCTGAGAGCTTGAAGTGGCAGAGATGACTGAGGGCCAACGGGGAGAATCTCATACCAAGGAAGAAGTTTCTGAGTGGGGCAGACTATGGGCACAGTCTGAGAAGGTGCAGACCCAAGGGACCCCATGAGGGATCTGAGCTCTTCCCCTATTGGCTCGACCACAACAAGGCGGTGGGGGGGGAGACATCAGGGGTTGGTAGGTGGTCTCTAGATGCTGCTGGTATGGGTGGACCTTAGGAGAGAGACTGGGAGTCACTGGGAAGCACTGGAGGGGTTGAGGTGAGGGCCCTGGGGTTCAGCTGGGACTGGCTAAAAGGCAGAAGAGGGGCAACTTCGAGGGCCAGTCATGTCAGGACGTAGACAGGGCTCTCCTTGGTATTACAGGCCTTTCTATGTCTGGCCTGGTAAAGACTCCTTCTGATCTTTCAAGTCTCAGTGCAGACAGCCTCCTCCCTGTTCTCCCAATCCTGCACATTCCAAGCAGGTCAATACGGTCCTGTGTAGACCCCACCCAGGGCCTTGCGGGGTCAAGTTACCACATTCTCTCCACTACTGCCACTCCCTGGCTATGTGGGGAGAGGTGTGGTCATAATCTCCATTTTTCTTCAACCCCCCCCCCCCGACCCAAGGGGAAAACAAAGTTCATAATCTCCATTGTCCACCAAACCTCCACGCAGTGGCACTGTCATAAGCATTTCACCCTCCAACCCCCCACAGGAAAGAGTTTGTCAAGTTCTCCATCCTCCATCAACCCACTTCACCCTTCTACCAACCATGAACAAGGCCTGTCAAATACATAGTGATGTTCAAATCATCTATACATGTATTTATTTTCTATCTATTTCATCAGTTATTGAAAGAGAGATATAGAAATTGCCACCTATAACTGTGAATTTGTCTATTTCTCCTTGCAGATCTGAGTTATTACTTCTTGTATCTTGAAGTTTCACAATTAGGTATATAAACGTTTAGGATTGTTATGTCATCTTGATGAATTGGTCTTTGGTTTTAATTTAATATTTGGTATAAAACAGACCCTTTGGCTCATTCCTCATAGCTTTCAGAGTTCCACTGCATGGCTCCTCTTTTATACAAGTACCACTGTTGGTGTGCTGGCGATGGCGAAGAGCAGACACCCTAGATTCCAGGACTGTCAAAGGATGATCGCCCCTGAAAGATGCCCTGAGACATGACAGCTTAGCGCTTCCATCCCGTGTGTGTGGGAAGACAGAAAATCAGCACTTATTAAGCACCCACTCTGTTCTAGACACAGTAATTTTACTATCACTACTCCTTCTACTACTAATAATACTATCTATGATTTATTGATCTTACTACTATTTGCCAAGCCACTGTGCTAAGCACTTTACATAAATAGTCTTATTTAATCTTATAGCAATTCTGAGAAATATATCTTAATTAATTCCATTTTACAGAAAAGAAAAGTCAAGTTTCATTGAATTTATGGATTAATTAAGGGCCACTCAGTTTGTAAGTGGGAGTCACACCCACGTGTAGTCGGCAGAATTCTAAAGATGTCCCTTCAACATTCCTTTCATCCCCTGTTTATTCCATCAAACACTGACCTATTACCACTGTGAAGAGACTTTGCGGATCTAATTAAGGTTACTAAACAGTTGACTTTAGGTTGGAACAATGATGCTGGACTATTCAGGTGGGACTGATGGAATCACAGGGACCAATGGAATCACGTGATCCTTAAAAGCAGAAAAGCTGTCAGAGAATGTGGCACAGGGAAGTCAGAGTTATTCACAGCATGAGAAGTATTCAAACCACTGTTGCTGGCTTTGAAGATGAAGGAAGGGGGCTGTGAGCCAAGGAATAGCAGCCTCTGGAAGCTGAGAATGACTGCTGGTTGACAGCCAGCAAGGAGTGGGGACCACAGCCCTACCACAACGTGGAACTGAACCGCCAACACCCTGCGTCCCTCAGGAGCAGATTCCTTCCCAGCACTCCAGGAGGAATCGCAGCCCTGCTGACACCTTGATCTGGGGCTTGTGAACTGAGAGCAGAGAACCAGCTGAGCCACCCCGTGACACACATTCTGACAGACAGTGAGATAATAAGTGGGTGTTGTTTTCAGTCATGAAGCTTCTGGTATCTGTTAGGGCAGCAGTAGAAAAGGACTACCATTTCTCTCTTGCCCCCAAGTCCACGCTGCCCCAGGGATTCAAAAACATAAGAGTGTTGGAAAGTTAATTTAGGTATTCAAAAACAAAACATATCTTAAGTCTGCCCTACAGATGTTCGAAAACTCAATTCAGACAGGACTCTGTAGTGTTTAAATAAATATCCGTATAAATTGTAAAGGTGGGCTTTTAACCAACAACTCTGATTTCAAGAGACCGTCAGTACTTTCTGCCCATTAATATACAGAAAAGACCACAGGAAGTTTGTTATACTCACTTTCTGGGGGAAAACTGGAGCCAACGCAAGAATCCCAGTGCAATAAAGGGACCGGGGGTGGTCTGTGACCCTTCTGCATGTTCTTCTTTTCAGTTCACTTCGGTTTTATCCCAACCAGTGCTTAGAAGTGTAGTCTTAAGTAAAACTAGCCAGGTGGGCACAGACACCCTCTTCCTTCTTACCTTTCAATGGAAAATGCCCGCTGACCCCATTCCACATACTCCATCCGCATGCTCACGACCACACGTGCTGGGCTGAAGAGGTCACCACGGCTGTGGGCCCGGGAGGGACGTGCCAGTTTAGACTACTGAAGATGTCAGAAGTTCAATTTAGAAATTCCAAAAAATCAGTCAATCAGTCAAGCAAGGTCCGTGCCTCAACTCGGGGCATACATGGAGTTTTGCAGAGAAGAAAGGACGTGGGTTTTGGAAACGGGAAAAGGTGATGGTTTTGAATCTCTTCTCCACTTACTGGCTGTATAATTCTGAGAATAATTTTATTTCCTTTAGGTTCTATTTCCTAACCTATAAAATGTATGTAATAGTAACAATGAAAGTTGTAAAAAGCTACTATTGATGGTTAAATGTATGCAGTGCCTACTATGGGCCAGGCAACCACTATTTTAAGCAGTTATGTACTTAATGTAAATTCTCTCATCTAACCTTTTAACTGCAGGTCTTCCTGACTCTGAAGCCCAGGTTCTGGCGGCTATTCCTTACACAGGACTCATGTCTTCGTGCAGAGCATGAGAAACAGAGCGTCTCTAGGGCCCACACGTAGGGCCTGGCACTACCACATCTTCAACCAGACTGGCAATCATGAAAGGTCTGGCAAGGCTCAGTAAATGAACACAAACACTCTACCAGTTAGTGTTCTTGCCTGCAAGCTACAGAACCCACCTCATCATTAAAGCTGGAAAGGAGTTTGTTGAAGGGAGTTAGCACATTCCAGGCTCTCTGGGATGGCCAGAGAGATGGGCTTAGAAGCATCACAGCCAGGGACAGGCCAAACTGCCCCCATGCAGATGTCCCGGCTGCTGCTGCCCAGCACAGAGCCCTGGTTCATACCACCCATATGGGGCAAGAAAGCCAGGCACCCCCAACTCTGGCTGCCTCTGCCACCACTTTCATCAGAAATGGGTCCCACAGGCTTCCTTGTTCTGCTTTGAAGTTTCTCATTGATGTGTTTGATTGGGGATCCTGCAGCAGGGGAGGCCCAGATCTGCAAGGGAGGCGGGAGATGAATTTCTGGCTTTACCTTGGGGATGTGGGACTTATAAGGTAAGAAATTCTTCAAAGATTAGATGGTCATTCAAAAAGTACTGAGCAACCTCAAAACGTGGCAGATGTTCTCTGTAATGACATAAACATCCCCGTGGTGCATCTGAGGCACTGTGGAGCAGACACAGTTTCATTCTGAACATGTGTATCAGGAGGAAACAAAGGCAGTCTTTGCCACCACTGAGACTCGCCTCGAGAGCACCGACGCTGCTTTCCTCGTACTGGAGTGACGTTTGCCAACACGTGCGAAGCCGTGGATTCCTCCTTGGCAGAGCTGATGATGGGCAGCTGGCACTGGGTGGAGAGCGAGGTAACAGTGACACCTTTGCTGTCCAAACAGCCAAGCTTTAGCAGGACTAGGAATTTCAGAAATAGCTCTCCAAATATTAACTACAAGACTATATAATTTAAACAAAAATAAAAATGAAATTATTTTTCATGAATCTGCAACTGTATCTTCTATTTCACCTGTTCTTTTTCTTTCTTTTCTTTGCTTTTCAACCCTTCACTGTGAAAGTCTGTGTTTCCAGACTTGAGGCAGCTTGTTAGTGCACTAATAATAGTTCTAAGAGGATCTAGAAAAAATAATTTTACGTTATATTGTTAATAAGAGTCCAAGAGTCATTGCATTGCTTTTCTCTTCCCTTTGTTGGCTCTTTACCTCTATTTCCCTCCAGTCAGAGAGAACAAGGATAGAATGGTTAAGTTAGGCATGTTAAACATTATGATGTTTTTCTTCCAATTAGGAGATTTTCCCGTAGTAGGCCTATGTCCTCTACCCATTTCTAGGAAATGAGTGTTTGATATTTAAGCTATAATTCACAGAAGTTGTTATC
Source organism: Diceros bicornis minor (assembly GCF_020826845.1). NCBI lineage: Eukaryota > Metazoa > Chordata > Mammalia > Perissodactyla > Rhinocerotidae > Diceros > Diceros bicornis. The sequence goes on along the minus strand of NC_080755.1, from coordinate 9,005,764 downwards.
ATCACTTGTTTTCTAAAAGCTTCCAGCTCTTAGCAAACTTGTATATAATTTTTAACGAAAGCAGAACTTCTCCTAAAAACAAATTATTTCATATCCATGTAAAATGGGCATGGACAGTTTTTTTTTTAATAGAGGTATGTTATCTGTAGTGGTCTCTCCATGATTGTTTACATGTTGATTCAAATCAGGTGTTAATAAAAATCTGTTTCTCGGTGACTCACATAAGGCATTGCTGTTGACAATACACTAGAAGTTACCTGAATGACTCTGAGGACATGGTACCACAGATTTTCCATGCAGTACCTTCTACTCTATGTTCATCAGCCTTTACTTTTCTCCCACATTTCATGATCTTCCTAGGTGACTAGCTAAAAGTTTGGGTATATCTCATCTTGGATGTGGGAAGTAAGTAATACTTTGGTAATATATTACCCCTCCCAAGTGACTTCAAACATAATGTTTCACGGAACATCAGTATCTTAATCTAAAACAATAATCATTTAAAAAAATCTCAGGGACAATTATGGAGCCCTCAAAATACTTTCAGTAGGAAGATGCCTATACATTGAGCCAGTTCTGTTAGTTGGCCAAGATTCCTTTTCTCAATCAAACACAGATCATTTGGAAAGGGCTAGAACTGTGGGCCCAGTGGCCTAGCACAGTGAGTTCTGGGATGGGAAGGCCAGGATTTTCCAGCAGGTCATAAACAAGGGGCGCTGGTACAAAAAATTGGCAATGAAAATGTTAGCCTTCAAAGGATTTATCATGTATGTCTCATTTGAAATAACTAAATAAAGTGGATATTCATGTGAATATGTTTTCTCAATTCAAATTATTCTTAGTCAATAACTATAACTTAATTTCAAAGAAAATACATATTTTCCCTATTAAAAGATACCCCTTCATTTCCACCCAACCAGACTTATGAGTGACATAATGCAGAATAACTTGAGGCCTGGCAGTAGTCAGTTCTGGAAGGCAAATTTCTGGCAAGAGGGTATGCCTGAACATTAAAATTCAGCAGCAACACTAAGCTCCTGGTCTGGATGTCTTTTGTTTAGACTTTTTTTGTTTCTTTTGCCTCAGGATGAAAAGAAAGAAAACTCTGCCTGAGCCTAGCTTAGCTGGCTTTTGGCAATAAACTCTCTAACTCTGAAAAAAAATAATGCTTTTAGCTCTTATAACTCTGACATAATGGAATGTAGAATGACATGAAAGCTAATAAGAAAAAGGTAGTAAAGGTAAGACTTGGCTGCAAAGAAAAATCACATTTGTCTCTTTCACCTCACCACACATCATAATACCAAATGCCAGACATAAGACTGAGAAGACATTTGGGATGGAGTGGGGGAAAGAGCTGGGAGTCAGTTCTACTCAAAAGAAAACTGATTCAACCAATTGTTATAGAGTGTAAATCATGTTTGGTTTTCCTAAGCCAGTGATTCTGAGTGTGATTTCAAAGTTTAGACTCCTGGAGTTTCTATGAATTTTTCAGGGAATTCATGAGGTCAAAAATTATTTTCATAATAAAGCTAAAATGTTACTTGCCTTTTTAACAATATTGACTTTTGTATTTCAAAGACGGGAAGAAATGTTAGCACCTTAGTACGAACCAAGGCAGTGGCAAAAACTGTAAGTTGTTGTTGTATTATTCCCTGCCACATGCTCACAGTCAGATAGGAATGTCAGTCTCACTTAAGAATGCCATTGGTGAAACTGCACACGTTATTAATTGTATGAAATTTTGGCCCTGAGTACATCTCTTTAATACTTCCTGTGGAGCAATGAGAAGGGCATTTGCTGCGTGCTCAAGTAGGATGGGTTCCCTGCCAGAAAGCACCATGCAGTTACTTCGGTGCAGTCTACGCAATTGTTACTGAAAAAATAACAGAGACTTCAGTTTCTCAGACTTGTGTTTTGCCAAAGATGGAGTGAGTCTTTCACTTTAAAGAAAACAACAGACCAGATGGTTGTTGATAAATGATATGATAAAATTAAAAGTTTTGAGTGGAAATTAGAATTCTTAAAAACTAGTAATAGCCACCATGAACCTGACCTCTTCCCACTTTTAAATAATTTGTGATGAGATTTGTAATGAAAATTACATGTCATTTTTTTATATTGTGTAATGAAAAGTGTCAACATTTATAAAGTCAGCATAACTTTGAGTCAATATTTTCCAAATGATGAATGCATGATGTAACAAAATCATGTATAGATAAATGATCCATTCTAAGTGAAAGGTAGAACAATGAATTTTGATATAATAAAAATATTTCATCAATATAATTACAGATTCCTCACTGCACTTTAAGAAATTACAATTTGTCAAGTTTTGGTGTGCTGTCAATGAAAAATAACTATAATAGTCTGAAAAAGCTATTTAAATAATCCTTTACTTTCCAAATACATCATACATCTCTGGGAGGCTGGATTTTTGTCATCTGAGACAACATATTGCAACATTGTGAATGTGGAAGCACATATGAGAATCCAGCTACTCTCTATTAAGCTAGATGGCTGCACAAGGAAGGTGGAACCAGGGAGAGTAGGGAGGTCTTGCTGACTGAAGAAGGGAAGCTATGAGCCTGAGGAGGACAAATCAGCCAGACTTCACAGAGAGAGAACACTGGGGAGAAAGAGCTTCACATAAAAAGAGCTCTGGAGATCTTTGCCCTTGGGTCTTCAGCTGAGTATGAATCACTGCATGCATGTAAGGAAAATGCCCAGCACTGGCGAAAGACTCACCCAAAATTAAGAGAGGAAATGAAGCTGGAGCTCACAGCAGGTGGGAATATTTCCTGTTCCCAGCAGCCAGAGTGAAACACCTCATAATTCATGGGGCATCAGGCAGAGTGCTCAGAAGTCCATGTGGAACACTTACCAAGACAGACCATATTCTGGGCCATGAAACAAATCCCCAAAATTCAAAAGGATCCAAGTCATACAAAGTATATTTTTCACCCACAATGAAAATAATTTAAAGGTCAATAACAGAAAAATATCTGCAAAATCCCCAAATACTTGGAAACTAAGTAGCATACCCAAGTAGTCCATGGAAAAAAAAGGGGGTGGGGGGATAAAACGTGTTTTGAATTTAACAAAATGAAATTGACAATCATCTCTTCAGAGTGATCAGGAAAAAAGAATACAAAAATTACCAATATCAGAAATGAGATAGGTGACATCACAATAAATTATACAGGTATTGAAAGAATAATAACATAAACTTATAAACAACTTTATGACAAAAAAATCAATTATTTAGATGAAATGGACAATTCCTTGAAAGAGACAATCTAACACAGCTTGCTCAAGAAGAAATTGAGAAACTAAATTCCACTATATTTATTAATGTAGTTGAAAAGAAAACTCCAGGCCCAGATGTCTTTATTGGCAAAATCTACCAAGCATTTAAGAAGTAAAGAAAAGCAATTACAGACAAATTTTTCTCAAAAATTGAGAAATTTCCCAATTCATTCTACTAGGCCAGCACTACTTTAATACTAAAAACAGACAAAGATATTGAAGCAAATGAAAGCTATAGATAAATATCCTTCACAAACAAAACTGCAAGAAAAATCTAACAAAAATCATAGTACATAGAATTTAATCATATATAAAATGATAATGGATAGCACAAAAAATGAGATACACAGGGATAAATCTGACAAAAGATGTGCAAGACTTATACATTAAAAACTATTAACCATTACTGAGAAAAACCAAAGACATAAGTATGTGGAGAGGTCTACTAGTTTGTAGATCAAGATTCAATGTGGTTAAGATGTCAGTTCCACCCATACTGATCTATAGAATCAATGCAACCTTGATCAGAATCTCAGCATACTTTATTCATAGAAATCAAAAAGCTAATTCTAAAATTCATGTGGAGAGGCAAAAGGCCTAAGGTAGCCAAACAACTTTGTAAAAGAAGGACAGAATTCAAGGACTTATATTACCCAACTTGAAATCTTATTATAAAGCTACAGTAACCAATTCAACATGCTATTGGCTAAAGATAGGATGATAGATTAATGAAACAGAATACAGAGTCCAGAAATAGACCCACACAAATATGGTCAATTTACTTTTATCGAAGATACAGAGGCAATTTGGTGGAGAAAGAATAAATTATTCAATAAATGGTGCTGAGATAATTGGATATCTATAAGTAAAAAATTGTGATCTAAACCTCACAGTTTATATAATAATTAACTCAAGATATTTAAACCTAAAACTATAAAGCTTTTAGAAGAAAACGTAAGAATAAGTCTTTGTGACACTAGGTTAAGCAGAGATTTGTGTGGACATATGTTGTTATTTTTCTTGGGTATTTACCTAGGAGCAGAATTTCTGAGTCACATGGTATGTGTATGTATAACTTTTAAGCAACTACTGGATTATAGTATAAACACAGAAATTATAAATTGCTAGAACTGGTTTATACTATTCTACTGATGAGCGCATTCTACTGATAACAACTTTGAGAGTGGCCTTTAACGACATGCCACAGTACTCTGCTGGAATTCTGGAGATCTACAAAGGGCTCACTTCAAGTCTTCTGCTCAGCACAATTAATGCATGCATGAGGGGAAACTTTCCTTGACTGAACTAGAATAATCCAAATGAATTAAAGGGCATAATAAATGCTCAGAGCTCATAGAGGGTCAGAAATAGTTTCTGTTCTGACTAGCCAGAGGGAAAAATTTGAGAAAGAACATGGTGATGGTTTCCCTGGGCTTTCTTTTTATTTCTCAGATATCCCACAGTAGGTGCTGGAGAGGCCTGCAACTCAGAATTGCCGACAAGAATAGATTTTTTAAAAAGCCCAAGTAAAGTATAGTCTCTCTGACCAAAGGACTAGAAAAGGAGAAGCCCAGCAGAGACTGCCTCTCCTGGTCCTCTACTCAGCAGAAAAAAGATACCCAGCCTTGGCATCTCCTGTGATGCCAATGGCGTAGGGTCACCAAGTTCTGGCTTTTCCCAACACATCACATCAACCCCCAGTGGCAGAAAGTGGCCCAGATAAGTGTTCTCCTCCCAAAAGCACTGGCAGAGACCAAGCAGGCAGCCCCTGGAACCAATCACTTGGAGAGCAGGCCCAGTGATCACACCCTTCCTAGATGCACTGGGCATACCAGAGAAGCTTCTTCTGACCTTGAGGGTAGGGCATCAACAGAGACTGAGCATGAGCTCTGCCAGCACCCAGGAGGCTGGAGGGCTGGGAAGTTCTCTCTACCTGTACCTCACATGCCCTTCCTGATAGCAACAGGCCAAGGGAAATGTATTTTCTCCCTTAAGATGGCACCAGCAGGGATTAAATGGGCACCCCAGTGGGGACAGGTGAATGAAGCAGACCAGAATAGCATGGCAAGGGCTCTGAAAGCTAAGTTGTCATGAAATCACAGCATACAACCCACAAAATTAAGCCAGGACCTGAATTACACACTAAACCTAAACGGAGAGAACGCATGTCAAAATAGAAGAATTAATAGCATCTAGACTCTCCTAAAATAACACCTGAACATGTCCAGGATACAATTAAAAAAAAAATTATTGTCTTAACAAGAATGAAGAAAATCTTAACTGTTCTAAAAAATAAAGTACTCACTTTTTAAAAAAAATCACAATACTATAATCAATCAGATGTTAGAATTATCTGACAAGGATTTTAAAGCATCTGTCATAAAAATGTTTCCAAAATCAATTAGAAAATGCAAAATATCAACAAAGAAATAGTAGTTATAAAAAAGAACCAAATGGAAGTTATAGAAATGAAAAATACAGTAACCAAAATTAAAAACTCCTTGAATGGGCTCAGAGATAGACTGCAGATGAGAGAGGATAGAGTTAGTAAACTTGAGGACAGATCAATATAATTTGCTCTGTCAAACAGAGAGAAAATAGACTGTGAAAAAGTAAAGATCTTCAGGTACCTGTGGACAGTTACAAAAGATCTATCGCAGATCATAGAGTCTGAAGCCCAAAAGGGGAAGAGAAAGAGTGTGCAGCTGAAAAAAATATTCAAATAAATAACTATTGCAAAGTTCCAAAATTCAAAATTTAATGTAAGATATAAACCTACAGATTCAAGAAGCTGGATGAAATAACACAGGATAAACCCAAAGAAACCTATGCCAAGATATATCATAACTAAACTTTAGAACACTGAAGACCAAGAAAACATCTTAAAAGAAGCCAGAGAGAAATGGTGCATTTACCTACAGAGAAGCAACCAATTTGAGTTAGAGTTGATAATTCTTCTGAAACCATGGAGGCCAGAAAGAAGTGGTATAACATTTTTCAAGTACTGGAATTACTGTCAATGACAAATTGTAATTCCAGCAAAACAATTCTTCATGGATGAAGGGAAAATAAACATATCCTCAGACAGGAAAAGTAAGAGAATTTTTCACTAGCAGACCTACACCTAAGGAATGGTTAAAAGAAGTTCTCCATACAGAAAGGATATGACAACAAAAAAAGGCTTGGAAACTTAGAAAGGAAAGAACAACAGATAGATAAAAACAGGGACAAATTGAATAGAATATTATTATCCTCATGATTTTCTTTAAATCCTATTTGATGGTTGAAGCAGAAATTATAACATCATCTGATGCTAGGCTCAATGTATGTAGAGGAAATACTTGAAACAGTTATATTTTAGTAGTAGGGAGGGCAAAGGAATGTAAATGGAAGTAAGATTTCAATAATTCACTCATAGTTGTGAAACATCAATACATATAGGCTGTGAGAAGTTCTATATGTATATTGTAATACCTAGAGAAACCACTAAGAAATTATATGGAGCAATATGTTCAAAATCAGTATAAATAAAACAAGATGGAATCCTTCAAAATGTTCAAGTGACCCACAGGAAGGCAGGAAGAGAAACAGAGGAACAAGAAACAGAGGAAACAAACAGAAAATTAAAGTAAAATGGTAGATTTAAACCTTAACATAGTCATAATTACTTTAAATGTAAAGTGTCTAAATATACCAATCAAAAGACAGAGATTGGCAGAGTGTGTTAAAAACATCCCATGAACCAATTATACACTGTATGCAATAAACTCACTTCAAACACGACAACATAGGTAGGTTGAAAGTAAAAGGAAGGAAAAAGATGTATCATGCTACCTATAATCTCCACCCCCTCCACCCTCCCAAAAAAAAAGCAGAAGTAGCTATGTTAATATCAGGTAAAGTAGACTTCAGAGTGAGATAAAAGGGCAACATTATAAAATGATAAAAGGATCAATTCTCCAGAAAACATAACAATACTACATGTATATGCACCAAACAAAGAAGTCTCAAAAATACATGAAGCACAAACTTATAGAGCTGAAAGGAGAAAAAGACAAATCCACAATTATAGTTGAGGACTTCAAAACCTCACTCTCAGCAGTTGATAGTAGCACTAAACAGAAAATCAGCAGGCATATAGAAGAACTGAACAATCAACCAACTGGATTTAAGTGACATGTATAAAAGAACACTCCACCCAACAACAACAGAATAAACATTTTTTTAAGTGACCATGAAACATTCACCAATATAGCCTGTATCCTGGGATATAAAAAAATTCATTAAATTTAAAAGAATTGGAAGTATACAGAGTGTGTTCTCTGATCATAATGGAATCAATTGAGAAATCAAAAACAGAAAGACAAGAAATTTTTCAAACATTTGGAAATCAAACAACACATCTTGATATAACCCGTGTCAAAGAGCAAGTCTCAAAGGAAATTTTAAAATGCATAGGATTAATGAAAATACAGCATATCAAAATATGTAGGACACAGCTAAAGCAATGCTGAAAAGAAAAGTTATGGCACTAACTGCTTACATAAAAAAAGAGAAAAAGTCTCAAATTAATAATGTACATTCCTACCTTAATAAACGAGAAACACAAGAGCAAAATAAACTCAAAGCAAGTAGAAGGAAGGAAATAATGATAAAAAAAGAAATAATGAAGCTGAAAACAAGAAAACATATAAATCAATGAAACAGAGAGCTGATTCTTTAAAAAGGAATCAACAGAATTGATGAACCTGTAGCAATACTGACAAGAAATCACCAATATCAGGAATGAAACAAGGGATCCTACAATCATAAAAGCATAGTAAGTAATCCTACAAACAATTCTAAGCTTATAAATTCAACAACTTAAAGAAATGGGTGAATTCCTCAAAAATTATCAACTACCAAAACTCAACCAATATTAAATAGATGATCTGAATAGTACTACAAATATTGATTAAATTATAAATAAATTAAATTATAACTATAATGCTCCTCAGATAGTAATCACCAGGGCTAAACAGGTTCACTGTAGAGTTCTAACAAACATTTAAAAAAAGTGCTAGCACTAATTTTACATAATGTCTTCCAGAAAATAGAAGCAGGAGGAATACTTCCTCCAAATAATTTTATGAGGTCAGTATTACTCTGATACCAAAACTTAACAAAAATAGAACCAAAAAAAGAAAACTATAGACAAATATTTTACATGAACTTAGATACAAAAATTCTACAGGCTTGGAGTCTACATTTGCAAATCACATATCTGATAAAGGACCTCTATCTAGAATCCATAAAGAACTACCATGACTCAATTGTAAGAACACATTTAATTTTTTTTAAAATGGGCATAAAGTTTGAACAGATATTTCACCAAAGAAGACATACAGATGGCAAATACACATATAAATAAGATGCTCAATTTTATTAGTTATTAGGGAGATGCAAATCAAAACCACAATGAAATATTCCACATTCTTATTAGAATGTCTAAAAATAAAAGACCTTACTATGTGTTGACAAGGACATGCAACTGGAACTCTCATACACTGCTGATAGGAATATAAAATGGTAGAACCACTTTGGAAAAAAGTTTGGAAGTTTCTTAAATAATTGCATATACACCTACTACATGACCCAGTTATTTCATTTCTAGGTCTTTTCTCAAGATTAATGAAACCAAATGTCCATACAGGGACTTGTGCATGAATGTTCATAGCACCTTTATTTGTAATACCCCCAAACCGGAAACAATCCAGCGAATGAATGGATAAACAAATTGTGACATATACTTACAATAGAATACTCCCACACAATAAAATGAAGTGAACTATTGATACAAACACAAGTTTGAATCTTAAAATAATTGTGCTGACTGAAGAAAAATAGACTGAAAAGAACACATAGTCTATGATTCCATTATGTAAAATTCTGGGAAATGAAAACTAATGTATAGTGACAGAAAGCAGATCAATATTTGCCTCAGACAGGGTGCAGGGAATAGAATGATCAGAAGGAAGAAATTACAAAGGGTTATGAGAAAACTTTGGGGGATGATGAAATTCTTCATTCTCTTCATTGTGATGGTGGTTTCATACAACTATACATATGTCAAAACTTATCAAATGGTATACTTTAAATATGTGACATTAATTATATGTCAATTACCTTGGATAAAACTGTTTTTAAAAAACAGCAAAAAAGAACGATGTGCACTGCAGTTTAAGATTTCAGAGAGTGAGGAATCCCCAGGGAAAATAAGATCAAGAGAGTGAACCTAGAAGTGGATCTATGAAGTCAAGTGTAGGTGAATGTATAGTAATTGTAAAGTTAAATTATTGGATGGGTTGTTGTAGTGGATATTAAGTCTTCCAAGGTGTGGGTAGGAGTTAGGGTAGAGCACGAGACTGTGATGTGAGTCAACATGTTAGAGTGAGATTAGTAAATGACAATGGCAAGAATACACAGTTTGATATAACCAGTTTTCAAGGCTCCAATGAGAGCTAATGAGAGAGTACTAGACTACAGACAGTCTCCAACTTCCACGGTTTGACTTACAATTTTTTGACTTGATGTTGGTACAAAAGCAATACACATTGAGTAGAAACTGTACTTCAGATTTTGAATTTTGCTCTTCCTCAGACTAGTAATATGCTGTACGATATTCTCTTGTGATGCTGGGCAGCGGCAGGGAGCCACAACTGCCAGTCAGCCCCGCGATCACAATGTAAACAACCCATACACTTACAACTGTTCTGTACAACTGAACTGTACTGTTCTGTACAGTACTCAATCAATTACATGAGCTATTCAACACTTTATTATAAAGTAGGCTTTGTGTTAGATGCTTTTGCCCAACTGTAGGCTAATGTAAGTGTTCTGAGCACATTTAAGGTAAGCTAGGCTAAGCTATGATGTTCAGTTGGTTACATACATTGAACGCATTTTCAACTTACGATATTCTCAATTTACAATGGGTATATCACAAAGTAATCCCACCATAAATCGAGGAAGATCTTTATGTATACAGTCTTGCATCACTTAATGACAGGGATACACTCTGAGAAATGCATTGTTAGGCAATTTTGTCATTGTACGAGCAGCATAGAGTGTACTTACACAAACGTAGATGGTATAGCTTACTACACCTAGGTTATATGATACTAATCTTGCGGGACCACCATCACATATTAGGTCCATTGTTGACCAAAAGGTCATTGTGTGGCACATGATCATAGTAGTGAGGAGGCAGGAAAATGTCGCTGATAGTCTAGACCCACTGCATTGTGGCTGCAAGTGGACAAGGCAAGTGGATAGGAAGAGTGTTTCCTCAAACCATAACATTGTGAGGGAGTTGGTTTACAATTGACCCTTTCAAAGGAACACTGGAGAGGTGTGGAAGGAGGATGGGTTCACTAGTATAGGAGCTGGGAAAGTACAGTAGGTAAGAGATGAGGTTCTATGAAGGCATAGGGGATTAGGGGTGCATGAGAAGCCTAGGAAGAAGTGGCTGGCATTAGATACCCTAAATGTAAGCACAAGTTTCTTTGGGGACAGAAATAACTCAAGGTCCCAGGCTGTTTCTGGCCTGATGTCAAAGGAAGGGTGACGGATGCTACAAAACATACAGAGCGTTTCTGTGGCCAGTTGTGGGGATGGTTGTTTCATGGTGTTTGGACCACCCAAAGAGCAAGGACGCCGATGAGTAAGGGTCTGAGGTCTGTCAGTGTCGCTGCCTCTTAAACTCCCCTCCACACACATGAAGTTCCGATAAATGACAACTGCCGTGATTTTTCATTAAATACCAAGATGGACTCTTCCTAAAACAAGCTTTTGCTGTTAGTGCTGTCAAGTTGATTCTGACTAGTGACCTTGTGTCCAGCAGAGCGGAACTCTGTCCAGTCCTTTTGCGCCATCCTCTCACCTTCAGGTCCTATATGAGACCATGCTCTGCTGCTATTCACAGAGTTTTCACAGCCATTTTTTCCGGAAGCAGGTGGCCAGGTCCTTCTTCCTAGTCTTTCTTTGCCCGGGAGCTCTGCTGAAACCTGTCCACCATGGGTGACCCTGCTGGTATTTGAAATACTAGTGGCATAGCTTTCAGCATCACAGCAACACGCAGCCACCACAGTATGACAGCCAACAGTTGGGTGCCGTGGTTCCCTGACCAGGAAACGGACCTGGGCCACAGTGGTGAGAGCACCAAATCTTAACCACTAGACCACCAGGGCTGGCAAAACAAGGTTACTTATTTTTGACACAATCTCCATTTCAAGTGTTTGTCTTTAGGAAGTTGTTACTAAATTAAATTGGGATATAGAATGAACTTTGGCAAAATTATGTTTTAAAAATCCAAATGTCCTTTTACCCACCAAAAACTTTCATTATCTGTATACATTGATTATAAAAATGTATTTAAAAGTAATCTATATGTAGAGATGTTTACCATGTACATATTCAATGTGGGGATTTCAGATCAACGGTATTTACCTTAAAATTAACCTAGCACTAAAACTTCCCTTATCTCTGGCATTCCAGTCCTGGTTAGGTCGGCAACCTGCAGAAACTTGTGGACAGACATTTCAGGTGAGCCGGGTACTGCCAAAGCTTGGGACGTCCGCAGTCGCTGAGAAGTCTTCAGTACACAATTGAGGACACCTGCAACGCATTTCCTTAGCTCCCCCCACCCACCCGCAGAGTCTCAGCGGCGGCTGACACAGCTCCCATTGGCCTCTCTTATCCTTCTGCCCTTCTAGAGTTCCAACACTAAAAGCCTCCTTCTTTATTTTCTTTAATTATCTTAGAACGTAATATTCTTTCTTCCCTAAGAAGACCAGGTAAGTAATGGCTTTCTTCTATAATTATCTTTTCAATGCAAACATTTTAGTAGTAGATGCTGCATAGGGAACAAATCGTCCAACCATTTTCCTAACCATCCTAGGACTTTTTGTGGAGCCTGCATCTTTAGTCATAAGGACGGTGGCCCCTCCCTTGGGTCTTCTCTTCCCTCCAATCGTGCAGTCGTCTTGAGCGGGAGCTCTGGCTGCCTGGAGCCCTGCGACAAGCGCTCTGGAGCCCCTCAGACCTGACGTTCCATCCCTGCCCTCCCAGCAGCGGGCTATGCAACGGGACGCTCACCCAGAGTTAATGCCCTTCTCCTTCTTAATTCTGCCTGCAGTGTAGGTCTTTCTCTATAATGTATGGTATTTTATCCAAAAGCAAATCTGAAGTCAACCGCATTTTGTTCTTGTTGCTTGACTTTTTGGGTATCTAGAGCAATTGTGAAGTAGTGTATGCGTGTGTAACAGACATATACGTGTAGAGCATACTTTATAGGTTAATTTCCAGGGGAGAGAAGTAACTATCAAAAACAAAAAACAAAACACAGGGGCAGCTCCGGTAGCCTAGTGGTTAAGTTCACGCAATCCTCTTTGGTGGCCTGGGTTCGCAGGTTTGGATCCTGGACGTGGACATACGCACCCCTGGTCAAGCCATGCTGTTGCAGGCTTCCCACATACAAAGTAGAGGAAGATGGGTAGGATGTTAGCCCAGGGCCAGTCTTCCTCAGCAAAAAGAGGATTGGCAACAGATGTTAGCTCAGGGCTAATCTTCCTCACAAAAAAAATAAAAATTACTTAGGCTTATATTGTCTGTGGAACTTTGATTAGAATATCACCATTTAGAGGGAACAGAACCATCTCCACGGCATTGCCTCACTCCTAGCTTTTGATATATATGCCCACTTCATTTTAGTAATCCGTTAAGTAGGAATGTACTCTTCCTCTTGCCATAGTCAAATCTCACTATTCTAATACTAATTTATCAAAATATTTTTTTTAAAAATTTTAAAGCTTAGTGAAAACAAAGTTTCATTATGGTATTCTGATGTGATTCATGGCTGTGCAGAATGAGAAAGAATTCTAATGCATTCTTAAAAGATAACCTCTTGTGAAGATTTGTGGTGCTTTAGGAAAAAAGATTAAGCCCTTCCAGAGAATCTGCTAAAATTATGCATTTAGTGAATTTACTTACCAAATCCTTAAAATCATGACATTTAGCTATCACAAATTATTTTTGAAATAAAAGTTGATATAAATAAATATCACTTTGTGTCATTTTAAGCTCAAAACCTTTTTTCACAAGTGAACTATGATGCAAGGCAGGAACTTGAGAAACCAAAATTCTCTGTCATCATAAGAGCAAAGTTAGTGATTTTGCCAATTTAACATTTGGTATGACATACGTGGCTTTTCTTCCACTCAATGGTGTCCTTTCCAATTAGAAACTGCAAAGTATTCTAACTACAGTATCTCTACTATAATTTGAACATTGTAATATTAAACTCGATATACCTGATATATATAAAATCTCTTTTTTCTGACACTATTTTCCTTTTCATTTCCAGGTAGCAATAAGGTCAAGTCTTCAAGGCTTCGATGAAATCCAGCAGTTGTCAGATCCACCATTTGTTGTTTGGTAAAAGCAGAGTCCCTCACAGGCGAGCAGTGAACAGCTCAGTCCACGTGTGACAGGACCGGATGCACCAGACAATGATCCTGCATGAGACGATTCCAAGATGACAACCCTGGCCTATGCTTGTGATGCATATGCTAGGTTTCGTGGGCTCCAGTATTCAGTGAACTCCTTTGCATACTGCCTGGCACGGTATAAGCACTTGGTAAATATTTGTCGGATATATCAATTGCTGCTGATTGTAAGCTCTTTGACAGGTTGGCATTATCTTTTTTTGCTGTAACCCTGTTACCTGAAATAGTGCCTATCACACAGTGGATACTCGATAAACATTTATCGGTTGATGAATATTTGGTGAATGTAGGAGCCATTGACCAAGCGGAATCGTGGAGTGGTTGAGAAGGCAGGCTTAATATGCAAGTGTCAGGGTTCAAATCACAGCTCAGCCACTTATCAGGAGTATGACCTGGGATGAAAGACTGCCAATGAGCCCCAGTTTTCATACAGAGAAAATGGGCATAATTTTTATATCTACCTCTTAAGTTTGTTGGGGAATTGATCATATGTATGGGAAGGACACTGCCGTGTCTGATGCATAGTAAGCACTCAGTAAAGATTAATATTATGAGTATCACATTCGAGCATGCTGAACACCACCCTGACTCTGTGTCAGTGCCCTATCATCATCTGCGCTCTCCATGGTGTTTAAAACTCCATCTTCTCTCCAGGGTTATTGGAAACAGTGGAAATTGCAGCATGGGGCTCTTCAGTTACATATTTGGTCCTGCCAATGGAAAAGGCTTAATATTTCATGGTGTTTCCTGTTTTCAGAGCCCTAAGGGCCCTAATGTAACCTATTTATTTGACAGATGATAGAACCAGATCTCAAAGAGATTTTGTGACTTTTACCTTTGGAAAACAGACTTACTTCTTGTATTAGTTTTTTATTGCTGCTGTAACAAATTACCACAAACTTAGAGGTTTAAGACAACAAAAATGTATTATCCTACAGTTCTGTAGTTCAGAAGTCTAACACAGATCTCTCTGGTCTAAAATCAAGATGTCAGCAGCGCTGTTCCTTCTGGAGACTCTAGGGGAGAATCCATGCCTTCCTGTTCCAGCGTCTAGACACCACCTGCATTCATTGGCTTTTGGCCCCTCTTCCACATTCCAAGTCAGCAACACAGCATCTCTTTTACCCCAGTTCTCACCAGATCTCTTTCTCTGACTCTCTTCTTTGGCCTCCCTCTTCCACTTTTTTTTTTTTTTTTTGTGAGGAAGATCAGCCCTGAGCTAACATCCATGCTAATCCTCCTCTTTTTGCTGAGGAAGACCGGATCTGAGCTAACATCCATTGCCAATCCTCCCCCCTTCTTTTTTCCCCAAAGCCCCAGTAGATAATCGTATATCATAGTTGCACATCCTTCTAGTTGCTGCATGTGGGACACGGCCTCAGCATGGCCGGAGAAGTGGTGCGTCGGTGCACGCCCGGGATCTGAACCCAGGCCGCCAGCAGCAGAGTGCGCGCACTTAACCGCCAAGCCACGGGGCCGGCCCCCTCTTCCACTTTTAATGATCTTTGTGATTACATTGGGCCCACCCAAATAATCCAAAATAATCTCCCTCTTTTAAGGTCAGCTGTTTAGAAAGCCTAAGTTTCCCTTTGCCATGTAACCTAACATATTTACAAGCTCTGGGGATTAGGCTCTGGACATCTTTGGGGACCATTCTTCTACCCAGTAGTCATGACTGAGGAGCCAAGTGTTCTGACTCTAAATCGAACGATTTTTCAACTACAGGATTATTTTCAAAATAGAAATTTGCTTAACAAAAATCAAACAATTGATTTTGAAACAATTACATACATTTGTAGCCTATAGATAACTATAGCACATCCACGTGGACTAACAATGAAACTAAAGTTCCAAATCAAACCAGCACCAGAGAGAGAACAAAGGAAGACATTTCTCATCACTTTTGGCAAAACAATTCTAGAGAAATTTGAAAGAACATCAGGCCCAGGTCTGGCCTTCTTGTTCATCTGTCCCTGCAATGTGGCTTCATCCCCATAGGTTGTTGGGAAAGAAAACCATCTTAGAAGATGCCATTTACATACTTGTTCTAAGGCCCAGGTCATTCCACGTGTCCATGCTTTTTCAGCTAAAAGACCAGCAATCCCTAGAGTGCTGTTTGGCTGTGGCCCAGCAAGTTTGGTCCAAAGGCACACTGTCAAGATTTTAGGTGCTTCACAAAATGATGAATAAGCATGAAAACAAAGTGAGTAGGAAGAAAGAACACACCTGAATATGCTCATTTTTACATTTATGACTGTAAATTTTTCTCCCATGATAAAGCTCACAATTCTTATGCTATTTAACTCAGGATTTCTTATAAATCTCTCAATATAAAATAATTATGAGATTAAGTAATATTGTATATTAGCACATATTTTTTGGCATGAAAGAATGACTAGATATTTTAATAATGTTTTCCATGATATGGTATAAATAAGATTATTTTCATTAGAAAAAAAGAAACAAGCCAAAAACAGAAAGCAGCCACATAAAAGATGTCTTATCACGCATCCCTTGCTGTGCTTTCTGCTAAATAAACAAAAAATGTCTTAGATTACTGAACATTTAGGCTGTCACATTATTGTTATAATTCCCTTCACCCTCACCCCTAAAAGTGAATTAAAGGCTGCATTGATCTGAATTCCTTGTTGATTTGCTGACTTTGCAGAGGTCTGTGTAAAAACTTGGCTTGGGCTGAGAAAACATCCTTATAGAACAAAGGCAATATATTGTTATGTATTGACTTTTGTGTGATTCAATTTGCAGTAAGTATGAGAGTAACCTTTATAAACCGTCCTGTGAACTTAAAAGCAAGTTTGCATTTTGTGGTTAACTTTTCTTTGACTGCATGACTTCCAGACTGATGACCCAGCTTCTCTGAGCCTTTGAAGCCTTTTAGCCCAGTGATGGAAATGAATGATTTTCCAAATGCTGAGAGTCATAATCTAAAAATTGGATGGATACTTTTGGGAAGGCAGACCCTATTAATTTATAATTGTAATAATTAAGTTAGATAAAAGACAAATTATACTTTGTTTGCATAGGAAGGCAATAAATGTTTAAATTTTAATCTGTCACTCCAAGTCATAACTTCCGTGATAAGTAGGTGTTTTTTATATGAAAAGCCTATATGAGTCATTCAGGTGTTTTATTTTTCTTTTTGCCTCTTTGGCAATGTGTAAAATTTTATACACTCAACAGATTATTAAGCTTTATTCAAATTGTGTTCAGAGTCCAAATCATGAATTATGTTGGGAATAACAATACTGATTTTATGTTTTTAGTTCTATTATTTTCTTCATGTTTCATCAGTTCATTCTGACATATCACAGATTTATTTGGAAATTGTGGGACTTTCCCCATTGAAATTTATTATTTTTATAGCTGATGAAGCTGGTCTTATACAATAGCAATTTCAGCCAAAATTAATCAAATACATCATATTTTATTATTGCTTAAGTTCCTGATTATCTGACACTTCTAGAAGTTTTTCCTTATGAAAACAGTGGTACATTTTTGCCAAATGCTATCAAAGAACTTCTAGTTTGGTAAATAAAAATATGTTCTTTCTACTTTTCATTCAGAATATTTCTGGGAAATTTCAGCATAGTGATTGAATAATTTGTGCTGCTGAAATGCTTTAGCTTTTGGTAATTTTTACTGAAAACCACATCAACAGTATCCTCTCTCGTTATGGTCCATGTTTTTTTTTTTTTTGTCGTTTTAAAACCAGAATTTCTGCAATGAAATCTTCGGGAGTTATTAATTAATTCCTAGTTTTTAAATACCTGTTTGTGCTTAGTTCTGTGGTTGGTGTTAGAGACTATGTACGGCGTCCTTACCTATTCAGAATCAAGAGCTCTTTTTAGCTGGCTAACCCTAAAAGATAAAAGCTATCAGGAATTATTGCTCTTAATTATGAGTATTATTGCTCTTAACTAGAAAGGGTAAAGTGACTCTGACAAGTTCATTGGTAGAAACTTGTGCATCTGCCTCTGACCATTGGGTTTTTCAACATTATTTGGCTGAGACTAGAATGTGGGAAGAAGCTAAATTAAGCATTTGAATCAGAGATTGGGAGAGTAGGCCAAAGTGTTTTCATAAGTCCAGTTTATTTCTGATTTTACGTTATCTGAGCCTAAAAAGGCCTACCATGCATTGCATAACGTATTTTCAAATATCCTTGCTCTTGCAAAAATTTCATAGCCATTCCTTAGGAGTTTGAAACATCCAGTTTTGTGAAGGATAATCAAAAGAAGTGAAACATGAGTGTACCGCTTTATTTTAGTGTGACAGTTTAAAGGAAAAGGAGCATGATTAAGTTGGAGTAGATAATTTCTAGGATCCCCTCTAAGCGTTAACATTCAATGATTTCTATAGTGTACACTGATGAATAATTTCATTGTTTTAATATATTTTCTTATCACCCTTACACAGTCCCATTTTGTTTGTCCTTTTCAACATTCTAAGGTTCAGAGATCTTAGAAATATGAATAATTAAAGTATCTGTACCAGATATTCTTCCAAATAACCTGACTCAATTCTTTTCTATTTTATACATTTGATCCCGAGGATGACATGTGTTATGACCTGAAACTTGCAAACCACTCCCATTTCTGTAAGGCTCTAGTGGAAAAGAACAGAAAGCTAAATGCTTGCCCAGGTGCGAGGAGTCACATACGACAATATTGGCTTGAATGGTAGTTGAACAGAAAAATTGGCTGAATAACTTCCAATAATGATCAATGGGCTTAAATGATGTAAGGAAAGGAGTGGTAGTGATGATTACGATGCATAATGATGAAATCAAGATAGAAAAAGTCTGCTTACTAAAATACACTTTCTGAAGTGACCTTAGAAACAGGTTTTAGTATCTTCTAAAGTGTTTATTTAGCTAGAGATCTCAATCTCGTTAATGGGTCACAACCAAAAAAAATTTAATGAAATAGAAAAGAAGAGCAAATAGGCTACATCACACACAACAAGGATAAACAGTGTTCAGCAAAGGTTTGTTTCTGGTTTTGTGTGTGTGCAAGTGTGGTCTGGGAATAAAACGTGTTTATTACAGTGGGTTGTAGTTGAAAGGGCTTGAATTACTCTAGAACAGAGCTTCTGAACCATTTCAAAATTGGCCCGAGCTGTTGGTCCATGTACATGTGTCTGAACCCCACTTAGGTTTGTAGAGGGTTTTTCTTGTCTTTTTAAAGAAGCTCCTCCAGGTGATACTGTGTCTTACATACAACTTGAAAAGACTGCACGCCACCGGGTTGTTTGGGGATGGGTGGTAGCTGGGGTAAGGGGTAAAGGAGTCAACGTGCTCCTGGGCTGCAGAGTGGGCGGGGCTCATTCTCTGCAGGGTCCTGACTCTCCAGACAGGTGGTCTTCGGGGCAGAGATTAACCCAGCTGCTGCTCCCTTTGGTTGTATCCAGGTGGCCTCCAAAGTGGACTCTACTTTTAAAAACACCTTTGTCTGAATGGAAGAATGTGGTTAGTGTGATAAGTTGGTTCAAATTGTAACCTTTTCTAACAAGAAATTGGCTACATCAATAAAAAGTGGAGATTTGGTGAACAGTAAAGGTAAGGTCCTCTGCCAGGTTCTGCCTTCCGAGAACTGCAGTGTTTCTCACACCATCACTTTCAAGGAAGGTTATCTTTGAGGTGGGTGGAGGGAGGGAGTACCTGCAAATCAGTCTGAGACAGAGCAGATATTCCTGGAATTGAAGGGTGTCTTGACATTTAGGATCTGAAGTATATTCTTCGCTTCTCCAGCCCTCCCGGTGTCACCCAGTGTTATGCACAGAACTGCTTTGGGGGCCCCTGAGATATATATGGGAATCTTATTTAGGGAGCACTCCAAGCCTTTGTAAATTCTCTTATTCTTCACATATAATATGACAATAGACACGGAGGGTGATTTTTCTAATGCGGGAAGAAAATATACAACAATCAACAGATCCCTCTGAGCCTCCATTGTCATCAGTTACACGCATTGATTCACTTATTTTTTTCATTTGTTTTATTAATACAAATGTATTAGTATGGACAAGTGTCTGTGCTGATGGCCAGCAAAGAATGAGACAGACAGGGGCCTGACATCCTGAAGCTGAGAGTCTGGTGAGAAAAGAAGGCATTAGATAAATAATTACAAATAATTCATTAACGACTCTGTGCAGTGAGGGGAAAGCACACTCACTTATCATTTACAGATCAATCTTTCAACTAAATATTTATCAGGCTCCTGCCAGGAGGAGAATGAAGTGGGACAGGAGGAAAGACGCCTCTGCTTCTCAGCACCTCCCATCCCCTGCTCAGCAATAAGCCCCTGCCTTGAGCCCCCGGCTAGCCACTTGGTCTCGCCTCCGCAGGGTGAGAGAAGTCATCACCAGAGGGAGCTCGGCTCCTCGCACAGATTTCACACCCAGGCTCTCAGTCACCAGTGGGTGAAGTGGGAGGCGTGGGGGTTAACTTCTTTCCTAATATCCTGATTGGGAACCTGAGGCCATTTGCTACAGAAATGTTGTTTTAAATGGTGGTTAGATTTTGAAGTATTGTTACTTAGTTGTATAATAGATTAAATTATCCTGAATGAATTGGCTTATTTATTGATGTAATTGTAACCCACCTCTCCCTATTCTAGATTTAAAGCCCAAATAACTGAAATATAATTCAACTTTTGGAACACACATCATTTTGCTAATTTGCATTCTTCTCTTAGATGCTTGAGATGGATTATTCTCAAGAAGAATGTTACTACTGATGTAATTTGTTATGTGTTAGAAGAATAAATGGATTTATTGTTGTGATGGCACTTAGAATCATTAAAGACCTTTGCCATCTTATTTCTCTTTTAAAGCAAAGCACATATTATGAATATATATAAATGTAGCAATATGCCTGTTAAATTACTCCTGCGTTTTGATATGGATTCTTCAATGAGATTGACAAAGACCATGTTCCTTGAAAATGAGTTTCTTTTTCTAAAACTGAGTAAGTCTGGATAAAAAATGAGCCAAAAATGATCTTTAAAACGTTTGATTTCCTTTCTTTCCTGAGTCAAATTTAAAGTAAACTCAAAAAGGAATGAGAGCTTGAGGGTCTCCTGCCATCAACTCTGCCCGGCTCTGGCTTGACAAAGGGCTGCGCACCTGGAAGGAGAGCCTCCCGCCCCAGCACGTGGCAGCGATGACTTGTGCGCTCTGAGGTGCTGCCCCCACACAAGCCCGAACACTGCTGAGGGTTTGACAGGCCCGTAACTTATCATGCCCGCTTGGGGTCGCCCCCAATGAGTCACCAACCTAAGTTTAAGCACTGGGTTTTGTTGCCTGTTTTGTAGGGCTAAGTCAGAAATTCCTTCTTGTGTTTAGCTGTGACTTTCTTGTTCTCAACGCCTGAGGCCATCTCATTCCTTCATGTTTTCTATAGTGGCGCTCTCTCTCTCTTTGTCTTCTCTCTCTCTCTCTCATGTGTTCTTTAAGCCACAGGTGTTGTGAGGTGAAGATTTTATTCTATGTGTAATGCAGCCCTTCTCTCCTGGTAACTATTAGCTGGAAGGAGAGAAGTGAGGTTTTCAAATGAAAAAAAATACAGAATGGCCAATTCCTACAAAAGAGGAGCATCTCTTTTTTAAATTTACAAAGCTCTATCTTTTTTTTAATTGACAAAGCTCCACCTGTTGTTCACTATGCCCTGCCACCATAAGGCCCCACAAAGGGCCGTCTGGACCACTCCCTCACCAGTGCCTGCGATAGCCTTGCGTTCCATGCTCGCACTGCGGGATCTGTGGAAACGCCAGTCTGGGTTGGAGCAGCCAGAGCCTTCTCCTGCCCACCCCCAGCAGAGCAGGCGATGCTGGAAACATTCCCAACCCCATTGTCAGGCGGTTCGACTCTGACCTCGGCTGGTACCTACCTGTGGGCATTGCACTGTCGCTGATCCCAAAGGGGAGCTCTAAATGCAAAGCGCCCCGGGGTTTCCAGCGGACTGGAGTGCGTTTTCTTGTGTGCCCCTGGCTGACCTGAGCACACCAACATGCTGGGGCAGCCAGTTGGTTCTGAAAGGGGGCCAGGTCCTGGAGGCACAGAAAAGGCTGCGTTGAACCAAGTTTGTGTTTTCTTTCCTCTGCTGAGGGCCAGTTTAGCCAAAGCTTGTCTCTTTCTCACATTCCAAAATCCCAGATAAGCATTCTGTCACGTCCCTTAAATGTAAAACGTCTTCACCAAGACACGTTCAGCCACCTCCCTTGCCTTTGCTGGCAAGGGTGGCTGGCCGCAGTGCTGTGGGCCTCATCGAACCCAGGTCCACGTGCTGCACGTTCTGTGCCAGTGAGAAATCCCCGTGTCAGTTGCTCGTGTTCTTTGGTGACTTCTCCCGGTTAATTCAAGCCAGAGGGAACCGTGACGGAATGACACAATCAGAGGAGCAGGAAGCAAGAACCATGGACCACTTATGTCATCAGGGGTTTTCTGCAGCAATGAATGAGATAGGCTGTGACACTGCCTCTTGGGCCCCAAGGCCTTTGACCAATACCTGTCAATGAATAAGAGGCATAAACTGTAAGAGAATCAAAAATGCTTATTTGGAATCTTAGGATTGCAATTCGGGAGATACAGATTCGTGTAGAAACTCAAATGTGCTCCAAAGAGAACAAAAGAGGCAAGGGTTTATCAGAGCAAAAAGAGATAAATTCCAGCAAAGTTACACAGGTTGTTCTGCAAGATTTGTGATGGGTGCTGGCAACAACTGTTGCTTCTTGGCTATACATGAGTGGTTGCGAAGGCCATCTCTGAGGCAAAAAGTTCTTATCTATGGGAGTGAGCACATTTCTTGGAAGAAGGTCAGGACGATAGCAGTGAAGCACAGGTGAAAGGTGTACCTTCTAGCTGGTAGAGACGAGCATAAGCCCCACATCCGTAATGGCCTCGGCTCCATTTTAGGCGCCCTCGAAGTGTGTGTGTGTGTGTGTGTGTGTGTCTGACTCCATTTTGTAGTCACCTTCCACTTACCAAAATGAGAAAACTCACAGGGTAAAAACTCAATACATAAGTTAATTCTTCAAAAATTTATCCGAGCACTATTTTACTCTGTTTTCTCGTCAAGCATTCTGAGTCCTCTACAAACCTCTCCACTTCTTCACTCAGCCCTCTGAAACATGGTCACCTTTAATTCTTCTCTGCCCTTCACCCCTCATATTCATCCACCTTTCTTCCCAGTTTAACTAGCATCTTGTCCCTATTGTGTCTCCAGGATGAACCTCTCTTTACATTGTTGCTAGGAAAATTTTTCCGACCCACGCATGGGATTAAGTCGCACCTCTCTGTGAGCGCCATCGGCTCCTCCGTCACCCAGAGAAGAGTCTGGCTCTCTCCCGTGACCTGTGAGGGCTGCCCTGACAGGCAGCCGGTCTCCAGCGACAGAACTACGTGTTTCCCCAGGCACGCTCTTTACGTCCTTGCTGATAATGAACTTGGCCAGATTCTCCACTCTTTGTCTTTCACGACTCAGCTTAAACCTTTCCTACCCTCCTCTCCCTCCCTCTGCGTTCCTATCAGACTGAGGTCGCTGCAGCCTCGCAGAAATCTGAGCGAAGAGTCATTAGGGCACTTACCATAGCACTTTGCCCTCAGGTCCCATATGCCTTCTCTCTGCTAATCATGGGCGCCTGGAGGATATGGGACGTCTATGGCACCAGAGAGACTGATGTGCAGATCCTGATTCTCCTATTGGCTGCCCATGACCTTGGCGGTGTTAAGTGACCTCTTCCCTCTGAATGACCTCCTCTGTAACCCTGGAATAATGGCACCTGCCTTGCAGAGCTATTGTTAGGTCTAAATGAAACAATGTAACACATTTCTGAACACACTGCCTATAACACAGCATGTACGATATTTTTAATGTTCACATTTCAACAGAGTGCCCCAACATTCATTTGTTCAACTGCTATTCATTGACTGCCTACTATGTGCCACTTCCCCTACTATGTTCTGGGCATACAGAGTTGAATAAGACACAGCCTTTTACCATCGAGGGGTTTAGGGCCAAGTAGTGGGGGGACACCAAGTAAAGAGGGAGTTACCGTTGTGTGTGAAAAGTTAGACAATGAAGCGCCTGGTGAGGGCACAGGCAGTTAATTGCCAGATGAGGAGAGGGGCAGTAGGAGGCTGCCTGGTCCATGGTAGGAGCTCAGTAAACGTGTTCCAAACACGGTACATCTTACTGATGCTTTTAATGAAAAGAGCAGGACAGGAGGAAGGAGGCAGGTTTGCTTGTGGCTTTGTGGTATTGCTAATTTGGTGCTGTTTTCCTTCCTTCTTGGGGGCAGTCCAGTTTTTCTATTTTTCAAGCTGTAATGCCTGTTTGATGCTTCCAGGGGGAACTGCCTGACCTGGACATTGAAGAGGTTATTTCAGGACTGATGTTCCAGGGAAGATGCACCATCTCCTGCTGGTTCTCTTGAGCTTTATTCCACCCTTTATTCCACTGACTTCTGATGGCTTTTGCAGGAGACACAGGTCCAGGGATGGTCTGAGTCATACGGAATCACTTCATTTGGCGATCCTGAGAGACTTGCGGATGGAGGAGGCGGATAGACTCTGCCAAAATATCACGGAATTTACCAAGTGGCATAGCCCGAGAAACACAAACATTCCAAGAGACACTTAATATTAACTATCCTGGATTAGGGAGCACTTGCCAGTGTGTGTCTGGGGCCTAGCTTACAAATCATAAGTTGCTATTACGGGTGTAAGATATTATGAAAAGAGAGTCTGTATTCCAACAGTTATACTTAAAGATTTCCAAAGCTCTACACGGTTGGAACTCAGACATTGTTCTGGAGCCCTGTGCCTCTCCCTTCTTGCTAATATGAGTATAGTGCAATGTTTGCTTTGCATTTGATAAACTATGTGATTTTAAAGGCAAGAACAGTAACAATGGTGATTATGGAGTTTCCTTTACCTTGCAGATAACTTAAATCCTTTCCATAAACCTAGTCAGTCGACTTATGCATGACTGTTCTCGTAAAATATCATTTGAAGATAGGGTCAGTGTATCATAGATTGATTTTTGTATTTTGAATAGATTGAGTGTAGCTACATAGCATGTAGGGCACCCGGAGGGAATTTTTCAATGCCTTTCAGTTTCAAAATTTCTTCATGCCTCTCTTTCTTAGGCCGGTCACTCACTATAACTTCTGAGTATCTTGGGGCCTTCAGGGATGAAAGGAGAGCCAGAGCAGGGATGGACCTGAGATTCTAGTACCGATCATGTAGTATGTGGCACACGTGGCTGTCACCAGGCTCATATTGGGCTGCATATTGAACTGAAAGTGGCAGTGGGGCAGTGAAGGGGGGAAAGAAAGGGAAGAGAAAAGAAGAGGTGGAAATAGGGAAGTGAGAGGTAAGTGAATGGAGCAAAGGACTGCTCTCTAAGTGAGAAGTAGAAGTGGGCCATGTGGCCAGGGACACAGTGGCAAATAGGCTGTGCTGGCTGTTTCTGTGCCTCCTGAGCTTTGTTGGTCTTCGATCTCCCAGAAATATTTCCTTCTGCAATCTTCTCATGGAACAATCTCAGTCCCTTTTGTCTGCTCCACCCCTGTTTCTGAAGATGCTCCAGAGAGACTGAATTTGAATTTGAACTTGATAGTGAGAGCTGTGAATTGGGAAGAGGAAGGGAGAGAGAAAATGGGAAGAGGAAAAGAAAAAGTGTGGTGGAGAATTATGTGAACATTTTATAGCAAGGGAAATTCAAAGCTAGAAGAGCAACTTTTCATATTCATCAAATTTGCAAATTCATGTTAATTTCATACACTAGTTTCACTGTTATGGTATTGTTTCTCTTTGGGAAAAATGGAATGAAAAATGGTGTTCTACTTTTTCTCTTGGCTGCAGAATAGCATAGTACAAAACTGTAAAAATGTGATGTTAAATACCATAGCTCTGTAATTACCAAACCAAAATACTAGGTCCATACCAAGCTATGCAGTCACAAAATTGCTGCATAGTTCTCATAAACGTCATAAAACTCTTAAAATAACTTCAATGTTTTTAACTTTTTAAACTTTTGAAAGTCAAAAGAAGCTTTGCATTAGTTATAAATAAGACATATGAAAAATCTTAAATGTTGAAGTCATTTTTAAAATATGCATATATAAAAAGACCTAAACTGTTTGAAAATTAAAATACATTTTGTTTTCACAGCTTTCTAAGGTCTAAATATCTGTGGGACATATTTTTCTCAGAAAATCTAATCCTATAAGCAGTTTGTCACTTGCACACAACTAAATTAAAAGGAAACATCCTAAAGTCAGCAAAGCTTTATTGAGCATCTTCTATGCATTTGATGAAAAAGCATTGTTTTTTATACTGTTCTAGAATTATTTAATACTTAGAGGAGATATTTACATTTTTCACCAACTTTTCAAAATTTTTTACACACAGAAAGAGTTGAAAGGGTAATACAATAAACACATATATCCTCCATGTAGATCCGAAAAATGCTAACATTCATCACATTTGTCCCCCTTCTCGCTCTCTCTCTCTCTCTCTCTCTCTCTCTCCATATATATAGACATATATATATATGGAGAGAGATTTTGTTGCTATTAACCATTTGAAAATAAATTGCAGACATGACGAAACTTCACTCCTAAATAGTTCAAGTATCTCCTAAGAATAAGACCCTTCTTCTACAATATCACTGTTGTATCTATTTAAAAATCTACAATTTAGAAATATCATCCAATATCCAATCCATATTCAGATTTTCCCCAAAGCCCCCAAAATGGCTTTTAGAGCTTTTTTTTTGAACCAGCATTTGATCAAGGTTCATGTGCTGTGTTTGGTTGTTATATCTTACCTTTTGTCTTATAAAATGTCCCACCTACATTTCGGATGTTCTAGATTTTTTGTCTGATTGGCTCCTCATGGTATGATTTAACTCGTCCATGCTGTTCCTTGAATTTCCTTTAAACTGGAACTCTAGAGGCTTTACTATATTCCATTTAAATACTTGACAGGTGATGTCGGGTCCTTCATATAGCATCAAATCAACAGGCACATGATGTCAGGTTATCCCACTAGTGAAATTAAATTTGATGATTTGGTTAAAGTGACGACTGCGGATCTTTCCATTCTCCTCTAGCAGTTGGCAGCTAATCGACTGGGTGACATTTTGCAAATACTCCGTTCTCCAGCAACTTCCTTTCCTCCTTTCATCTGATGGTTTTAGATTCCATTAATGATTCCTGCCCAGATCTGTTTGTGCGTGTGCCCAAAAGTGGTGATTTTCAAATTCTATCATTTCTGCTATATTTATTATTATTTATATATTATTATATATAAAGAAAAGTATTCTCTCTAGCCTTCCATTTTTTCTTTTTAAATTATTAGTATGGGGGGCCGGCCCCGTGGCTTCGGGGTTAAGTGCGCACGCCCCACTGCTGGCGGCCCGGGGTTCGGATCCCGGGCGCGCACCGACGCACCACTTGTCCAGCCATGCTGAGGCCGTGTCCCACATACAGCAACTAGAAGGATGTGCAACTATGACATACAACTATCTACTGGGGCTTTGGGGAAAAAAAGGAGAAAGATTGGCAATAGATGTTAGCTCAGAGCCAGTCTTCCTCAGCAAAAAGAGGAGGATTAGCATGGATGTTAGCTCAGGGCTGATCTTCCTCACACACACAAAAAAATTATTAGTATGGACTCATATTATTTATTTATTCAGTGTGTTAAAATCCATTGTAGTGATTATTTTTACTAATGTTCAAAATCCCCAAAGTTGACCAAGGCAGATCCCTTCACACCATCTCCTGGGTCATTTTGGCACGTCCCATCATCCTCTGAGCCTTTGCTTTCTGGCACGAGGTATATCACAAGGTCACTTTGTACTTTGCTTGCCTCAGACCTGGACTCAGCCATTTGTTCTCTGAGTCAGGACTCCTTCTAGTGGGAAATGGTTTTTACAAAGGCAAAGATGGCAGTAGGTATGCTAATTGCTACTCGGACATCCTTGTTTCCTGACTTTTTCAGTGGACAAAGCCATAAAGATGCTTTTTTTTTTTGGTGAGGAAGATTGTCCCTGAGCTAACATCTGTGCCCATCTTCCTCTATTTTGTATATGGGACACCACTGCAGCATGGCTTCACACCTGGGATCTGAATCCGAGAATCCGAGAACCCTGGGCCGCCGAAGTGGAGCACAGGAACTTGACCACTACACCACTTGGCTGGCCCCTAAAGATGCATTTTTTAAAAATCATGAGTTAATATTGATGTTTCCAATTCGCTTTTAGCATTACTGTGTTTTCTTAAATCATTATTTTGCATTTGAATCTCTTTTTTTCTTACACTAAAACTTTTGATTCCTAACATTAATATTCATTCTTATTGTTTTAGCCTACAGTAAACATAAAATTGTTTCAAGATTACAATACCAATATTGCTATTAACAATAACCTAGTGAGAGAAGTGTGCATAAAATATAGTTGGAATGTTGTGTTCAAAGATTTCTTAAAATAATTATTTTCTCTCTGTAATTAAGATATCAATTTAGTATAAAATTAAGTTCATTTGTGTTCAGTTTTAGGATTTTCTTTTTTATCTCTTTATATAATTTTACTTTTTTAAATATAGAAAACATTTACATAGCAATATTATGTAAAAATGTGCACTTAGAGAAGTCTCACTCCCATGCTATGCTGTCGTTTCTAGTTATCCATTCTTTTTTTATGTAAGAAGCAAACTTAAGCATACATACACACACACAAACATGCACTTCCTCTTCTTGCTTTCACAAAAGGTAGGGCACTAACTGTTCCTTACTTTGTTTTTTCACTTAGTGGATATGCAGTCATGCATTGTTAAATTAAACTATGTTGTTTTAGAATTGTTTATCAAGATACAATCTTAAATACAATTTTATAATACAAATTTTAACAATTTTTGTTTACTAAAATTTACTCCATGTAATAAGTTCATATAGTTCAAGATTCCACACAACATAAAGTTCATATATTGAGAATTCTCATTCCTACTCTTGTTCTTTCTGCCTCACCTCAGCACTTCTACCCACTTATAGACAATATTTTTATTTGTTTCTTGTGACTCATTTTGGTTATTTTGTTGCAAATATAACTTTAAATATAATTTTTAATATAATATAATATTTACAACATATTATGAATATGATTATATGTTATTATTTGACCCACTTCCAGACACAAAAAGGATCATTCTATATGTATATTCTGCCATTTGGTTTTTCACTTAACAGTAAGTGTGAGATCTTCCCAGATCAGTACATAGAAATCTTCCTTATTCTCTTTTGTATGGCTCCATAGTATTCTTTTCTAACGTGTATGGGTGATATCAAAATCAAGGAGCACGAAGACTGAAAGGGAGTCAGGATGCTATGGTTAGTGAAATTACAGGTGGCTTCTTCGTATCCACCACGTCATGGTGAATGGGAGGATGAGCAGAGTCTACAGGGCAGAGGTGGGAACCACGGCAGTTACCAGCCTCTGGGACATTAGTTGGCATCAATGGCTCTTGCTTGCAGGAGTTCCTCGTGCAACCTAAGTAGACTTTTTGCAGTAGGGAACTACAAAGCATCCATTTTGTGTAGAGAAGTAGGCAATGACTGAGTGTGAAATATCCTAAAATATCTTTGATCTGTTGATGAAAGTACAAGAAACAAATTAAAAAGATATCGTACTTCAGCCTATATATGGCATAGAAGACTCTCTGGAGCCTCTAAAGACGTCCTTTATCGGCTGGTGCACCCATCGCCCAGTTGCTCCCCTCACGACTGCCCCCCTTCTCCAGAAAATTGCCTTTTGCCCCTTGCTGACATGAGTCAACTCGTGGCCTTTGCCTCAAGGGGGGACGTATCAGCAATGCAACTTATGTTCCATAGCTACCTGCGCTGACCTGTATGTTGAATATTGTCAAATACTTTTTCTGCCTTTATTGAGATAAGCACAGATATTTTTCTTATTTATTCTAATATGGTGAATTACACTAATACATTTTCAAACTGGAAACCATGCTGCAATCCTGAAATAAACACTATTTGGTTATGAGGTATCATTCTCTTTACGCATTTCTGGATTTGATTTAGTGTTTTACTAAGGATTTTTAATCTATGTTTCTTGGGGACATCAATCTGTAGTTTTCTTTCCTTGTAATGTCTTTGATTTTGGTGTCAGGGCAACATTGCCTCATAAAATGACTGGGGAAGTATTCCTTCCTTGAAAGTGTTCCTTCCTCGAAATCATTTTCTAGTTTTAGAAATTGATTTGTGGAATTGATACTATTTCTTCCTTAAGCATTTTGTAGAATTTACCAATAATACTATCTGAAACTGAAGTTCTCTTGATGGAGAGGTTTTCAATTACAAATACAATTTCTTTATTAGATATGAAGCAATTCACATTTCCTAGTTCTTCTTGAGTCAGTTTGGACTCTCCCCCAACCCCTGGCAACCACTGACATTTTCCCTGTCTCCATAGTTTTGCCTTTTCCAGAATGTCATATAGTTGAGATCACACAGTATACAGCCTTTTCAGATTGGTTTCTTTCATTCAGTAATATGCATTTAACTTCCCTCCATGTCTCCATGGCTTGATAGCTCATTTCTTTTTAGTGCTGGTTAATATTCCATTGTCTGGATGCACCACAGTTTATTTATCCATTCACCTACTGAAGGACATCTTGGTGGCTTCCAAGTTTTGGCAATTATGATAAAGCTTCTATAAACAAACATGTGCGGGTTTTTGTGTAGAAGTAAGTTTTCACTCCTTCAGGTAAATACCAAGGAGCATGATTGCTGAAGCATATGGTAAGAATATGTTTAGTTTTGTAGGGAACTGCCAAACTGTCTTTCAAAGTGGCTGTATGATTTTGCATTCCCATTAGCAAAGAATGAGAGTTCCCAATGCTCCACATCCTTACCAACCTTTGGTGTTGTCAGTGTTCTGGATTTTGGCCATTCTAATAGGTGTGTAGTGGTATCTCTTTGTTTCAATTAGCAATTCTCTGATGACATATGATGTGGAACATCTTTCCATATGCTCATTTACAGCCTGTATATCTTCTTTGGTGATCTGTCTGTTAAGGTCTTTGGTCCATTTCTTGATCAGGTTGTTTGTTTTCTTATTGTTGAGTTTTAAGTGTTCTGTGTATATTTTTGGTAACAGTCCCTTACAAGATGTATCTTTTGCAAATATTTTCTCCCAGAAAGAGATATAGATGGAAAATGAGTGATACTTCTTTTTTACATTTTTTAGTGGCTTCCCTAGGTTTTGCAATATACATTTAGAATTAGTGTGTCTGCTTTTGAATAACGCTATAATACTTCACAAGTAGGGTGAGTACATCATCATAACAAAATAATCCTAATTCCTTTCTCCTGTTCCTTGTATCATTGCTGTCATTCATTTCACTTATATATAAGCATACATAAGCGTATATATATGATATATACTTAAACATACATAATTGAATATATTATGTCTGTTATTATTTTGAACAAACTATTATCTGTTAGATCAATTAAGAACAAGGAAAATGAAAGTTTTTATTTTATCTTCACTTATTTCTTCTTTAATGCTCTTCCTTTCTTTATGTAGATAGAAGGATCTAACTTACATTATTTTCCTTCTCTCTAAAGAACTTCTTTTGACATTTCTTGCAAGGCAGGTCTACTGGCAACAAATTCCCTCAATTTTTGTTTGTCTGAGGCAGTCTTTATTTCTCCTTCACTTTTGAAAGATAATTTTGGAGGGCATAGAATTCTAGGTTGATGGGATTTTTTGTCTCAACACATTAAATATTTCACTTGGTTCTCTCTGCTTATGTGGTTTCTGAGGAGTAGTTGGATGTGATTATTATCTTTATTTCTCTATAGGTAAGGTGTTTTTTCCTCTGGCTTCTTTCAGGAGTTTTTCTTTATCTTCAATTTCTATAATTTGGAAATAATATGCCTCAATATGGTTTTTGATATAGGTATATGCTGTGAAATGCTTACCACAATCAAGCTAATCAATATTCTTATCACCTCACATAGTTGTTTTTTTTTTTGTGGCAAGAGCATTTGAGATTTACTCAATTAGCAAATTTCAAATATGCAATGTAGTATTATTAACTATAGTCACTATGCTGTACATTAGATCCCCAGAACTTATTCATCTTGCATAACTGAAAATTTGTACCCTTTTACCAATATCTCCCCATTCCCCTACCCTCCTCCCAGCCTCTGGCAAATATCTTTCTACTTTCTGTTATTATGAGTTCAATGCTGTTAGATTCCACATACAAGTGAGAAGATGCAGTATTTGTCTTTCTGTGCCTGGTTATTACACTTAACATAATGTCCTCCAGGTTCATCCACATTGTCACAATGATTTCCTTTATTTAAGGTAAAATAATATTCCCTATATGTATATGTGATATCACATATGATATATATATATATGTCACATTTTCTTTATCCATTCATCCATTGATGGACACTTAGGTTGATTTCATATCTTGGCTATTATGAATAATGCTACAATGAATATGGGAGTGCAGATATCTTTTTGAGATACTTATTTCATTTCCTTTAGATACATGGCTAGAAGTGGAATTGCTGGATCATATGGTAGTTCCATTTTTAATTTTTTGAGGACTCTCCATACTGTTTTCCATAGTGGCTGCACCAATTTACATTCCTACTAATGGTGCACAAGGGGTCCCTTTTCTCCAT
Organism: Diceros bicornis minor; assembly: GCF_020826845.1. Lineage (NCBI taxonomy): Eukaryota > Metazoa > Chordata > Mammalia > Perissodactyla > Rhinocerotidae > Diceros > Diceros bicornis. Next base: position 8,973,167 of record NC_080755.1, on the reverse strand, counting down.
AGCCTCATCAATGTTTGTCATCTTTTGTCTTTTTGGCAATAGCCATCCTTACAGGTGTGAGGTGATATCTCGTTGTGGTTTTGATTTGCATTTACCTGATGATTACCTATGTTGAGCATTTTTTCATATACCTGTTGGCCATTTGTATGTCTTCTTTGGAAAAATGCCTATTAAAGTCCTTTGCTCATTTTAAAATCGAGTTATTTGTTTTCTTGTTACCGAATTTTTTGAGTTCCTTATGTATTTTGGAAATTAACCCCTTATCAGATGTATGGTTTGCAAATATTTTCTCCCATTCCATAGGTCGTCTCTTCACTCTACTGATTGTTTCCTTTGCTGTGCAGAAACTTTTCAGTTTGGTGCAATCCCATGAACTAGTTCTTAATTTATGAGTTATCCAGGGCAGAGACTGAGATCCCATTGATCTGGGTAGTCTCAACCCCTATTGCAGTTCACAATAAAATGGAACTCTTTGCAGACTTAATTGGTTTAATTTGATCATTTGGTTCCATGAAACATTTATTAAGTAATGCCACTAGTAAGGCAGAAATGAAAAGCTGGAGGAAATACCACCTTGCCTTCAACAACATTTTGGTCTATTGTAGGTAGTCAGATAACCACACTGCAATAAACATCATCCACTGAGCACAGAGACCAGAAGACTGAGAGCAGGGTCAGCAAACATTGTCTATAAAGGCCCAGGTAAAGGTCAGGCTTTGTAGGTCACACAGTCACTGTTGAAACTAACTACTCAACTCTGCCGTTCTAGCAAAAAGCAGCTATAGACAACATGAAAACAAATGAACGTGGCTGTGTTCCAATAAAACTATATAAAAATAAGCAGAGCATTAGACTCAGCCCATGGGTCTTCTGGTGGTTTTCTGGTTCCAATCTAAAGACATGGCTTTTTCTTCTTTTTTTTTTTAATAAAAGAGAAAATTTTCGGAAGGAGTATATAGGAGAAGGTGGAGTGGGGCATTCTGTACAATAAGCAAGTACATGAGACAGGGAGAAGAGACCCAGGGGGTCTAGAGGGAAAAGGTCAAGGAGGTCGGACGTTGGGGAGATGGAACGGAGACAAGGCCAAGCTTGTGTTTTTCCCCAAAGTTCTCTGATTGACCTGCGTGCTGGTAACACTCTGTGCTTCAAGTTTCCCGAGGATAGCCTCGTTCAGGCCTGTTTCCTGAGCTCAAGGTAAATTAATCAGTTTCTCAGTTTCAGTGTCTCCCTCCAGGGGGAATCGGTTTTTTTTTTTTTAAGGAGAAATAGACATAAGAGAGAACCATCTCTACACATAATCTCCCCTTCTTCTTGACCAGTATTTGCGAGGTTCCCTGCTCGCAGGACCCTGAAGATTCTCCTCAGCAAACGCTGGTGATTGGCCTGCTCTACTGGGAAAGCGTTAGCGGGATTTCTCCTGTGCTATGTGATCTCTGACACTTACCTTTATCAGACAATTGAGAACAAGTGGCCCCTCATGAAGGAATTTTTTTTAAATTGCAGGAGCATGTTTAGAATCCACAGATATTGCCTCTCTCTTAACTCTGTCCATACATGAGTATGGAAAAGCCTTTCATGAAGGCAAAATCTAGGGAAATGGTTTTCACAATAGTAGTGTGGGCAAATTCTCATGTTTTCTGTTTCTTCCTATGGGCCTAGTTTGAGTTCCTAGATTATAAATATTTTGTGGGCAGGAATATTTTTCCTTTTTGTCTCCACAGATGTCACTTCTTCTTCGTGGATTTTAAAAATAAATTCCTCTCAATCTTTTCTTTTCCTATTTTCAAAGAATTGTTTTCCTTTGCATCTGTGCCTATGAAGCGCTGTCAAAAGTAGCGCGGTTTATGGTGACAGCAATGACTGTCCTCTTCCATGGAGAGCTCAGTGATGCAGAGCTTGCCCCTCACCTGCTCTAGTGATCACCAGCCTGTGTGGTGCTGGGAGAGGTGCTCCACGCATCTGCTTAGCAAGGGCCTCGTGGGTTTCCCGCCTCTGCTTTCAGGCTCCCTGCACTGAAGCCAGCAGGTGGAGCGCTGAGGAAAAGCAAGAGCGCACTTCCTCCTCTCTCCCCGGGACAGTAATGGATAATTGAAAAGCAAGCACCACAAACTTGGAAAGCTTCAGGAAAAATACTCAGTAGTGAATTTGAAAAGTTCGTTCTTCTGACTCAGTTGCCTCATGCAAATATAGCTGTTAGTATCCAATGATTTCAAAGTGCTCTGCACATTTTCCCTCTTGATCCAAGCCACAGACAAACATAGCTTACATTCATCAAGTGCTTACCACGTGCCAGGCTCTCACCTAAGCACTTTACATGCAGTAGTCCATCTAAATACCAGGATAAGGCAAACACACAGGTGCCATCAATATCCCCGTCCTGTGATGAGGAAGCTAATAAGTGGTAGGCCAGGATCAACCCGGGCCATCTAAGTGCAGGCCCATGATCTTAATCACTGCACCATACTCTCCTCAGATATGTAGTAAGTACGTTTTCTGTGCCAGGTGCTCTGCTGGGAATTGAACGTGAATGATGAAGAAAATACATGTTTGCAGTCTTCATGGGACTTTCAGTCTAGAGTGACAGACAGATGTGAATAAATACACACACACGCATACATATAAAATTTAAAATAGTGGTTAGTGCTATGAAGGAAAAGAACAGGCCACTGAGAAATAGAATAATGAGAGGTTGGGGAGACAGAATGAGAGCTACAGAGTAGGCGTTCAGGGAAAGATTCTCTCAGGAGGTGATCTGAAGCTGGGATTGAAGAATGAGAAGAAGACCTTCATAAGAAGACAGGGAAGATGAGCTTTCTGGGGAGAGAAACCAGATGTGTGAAGCCTTAAAAAAAAAAACTTGATGTTTTCATGTGGAGGGAAATCAAAACCATTTGACTAGCTGTATGTCCAAGGCATTTAGCCAATATCAATGCCCACTTCTAATCATTTTTAACATAGAAAGTATATTAGAAACAATATGCATTGTCCTGGCCTGGATTCATGACTACTCTGTCAAACCACATTTGGGCTGCCTTGTGGGACAGGATTGCCCGCAACACATTCCACCAGACTGGCCCAACTCTTAGCATCTGTCTGAATCTTGCAGAGTAGAAAAGCAGACCTAATTGGAGACTGTCCACTTGGGCAAGGAGAGACCTAAGGTGAGGATTCTCAGGAAACGCACCAAGTCAAAGAAGAGAGAACACTGGCTTTGTGAGCCAACACTTTGTGTTGCGGGGCCTAGAATGCATGCCAGGTGGCGTGACTTTTTAAAGTCACTGGACTGGTCATGGGGACAGAGACTCCATGGTTCACCACTGGGTGCCCAGAGCCAAGGACAGTGGCCGAAATATAGCAAATGCTCAAAAAATGTTGCGTAAGTTGATGGGTAGGATTTAGACTAGTGGAGAGGAGGAGAGTCGTTCAGCCATGGTACTTTGAGAATAGTGGGAATTTCATAACTGTTACTGAACACCTTGTTTCACACGGCTGACTAATTTATTATTTTGTTTTGTGAGTTTGTTTATTGGTAGCCTCTTCTTATTAGAAGAGAAGAGAAGATGCTCTGGTGAGGAAAGTACAATACCCCCGAAATTCATGTCCTGAGAGAGACCATCAGTGCTTTCGGTTGTCTGCTCACTGAGCAGAGCAAAAGCCAGCACAAGGGGTGTTCTTGTCACCTCTCCTCTATCCCCTCAGCAGGCGTGCTGTGAATATTGGCTGTTAGTGGTCGCAGCTGCCTTTTCACAGAGCATGGCCCTGGGCTGAATGAGGGCCACCTCTCCATGGAGGTTATGATCCCACCACACGCCCTGGGCAACTCACGGCTGGTGACTGACTGACAAGGAGGCACAACAGCAGCCTCCTTTCTTAAACTGGGACCATCTCTGTGGTGCAATTTGCTTTTCTGAGTGCTCCCTGCAACAAGGCTGATACTAGTCTCCATCAGAGTCCGCATTCCTTAGCTTTTCTCCCCCCGCCCACCTGCTTCCCTCACCCTCTTCTCCTGAAAGCCCCTCAATCAAGCACCTGCACCAGAACCCCCGCTCAGGCTCTGCTTCTAGGAAAGCAGGAACCCTAACCTAGGGCAGCCAGGGTTCGTCGTTCTTCTTGACAAGGCTTTGTTCTCTTCCTGGCCTGACCTCCCAGCTGGAGGTCCGTCTCCCAGACTCCACGAGTCTGGGGACCTCATCATTACCACTTTATCCTTGTGCCAAAAACAATTGTCAAGGGAAACATCCTCTCTAGGAACTGCCTTGCTAATGGGACCAAATGTTGGCAGTGTATCGATCAAGTCTCCTTTCTTACTGCACAGTATTTATTTGGTCACTGGCAAATATTGCTTCCCGCTCTCCATACTTCTCTATTCTTCTTAATTGACATATTCCTTCTTTAGATGTACTAATCTCTTCAATCAGGGTAGTCAGACCATGTTGGCTTGTGCCTCGTTCGGTGTATTTGAGGCGACTTGCATATCTCTGACCTCATCAGATTTGTGTTGATCATATAGTTAGCTCTCGAAGGGCCATCAGATTCCAATCATTGCCATGTGCTGAGGGAGAAAGCTCACTTTTACGTGTACTAAATACGTTATTGGGTTTGAATTTCCCTGGTTTCCCTTATCACCTTTGGGAGCAAAACCCCAGAAACACTTTCATTTATCAAGAAACCAAGGAAGAAGACTTTTGTTATAATAACTTACCTTCGGAAAGGTATGTGTTATTTTAAAGATGATAAGAACCTGCGAATTGATCTCACCTATGTACAGCTGGTGTAACAGTGTATGTACGCACAGAAGGGGCGCCCACTTGCACGGAAAGGACATTTCAGTCTTTGGCTCTTAGTAAGCGGTGAGCTAGAAACTTTTGTTTGGCTTCATTCCTACCTAACTCCCAGGAATGATTTGCAAAGTAATGAGATAATGTCTGAGAAGCACTCTGAGCTCTTAAGAGAAAGGACCCAGATAAATGCAAGGGATCCTCATTATAGTCACTATATTCTGCTTAACTTTGACACTTCTGGGAAAATAATTAAGCTGTTTCTTACCTTTCCAGTAGTTTTTTACCCAAGTGGCCAGACCCTTGCTTTCTACACAGATTGTGAGTTTACTATTCCCTCTGGCCACACCTCACCTTCATTATTTAAGGGAAAAAAAATACAAAATATTAAGTTACCCATCTTAGGTTGTACAGCTTCTAAGTGCACAAGCTAGGATTTGAACATAGATCTGTTTAACCTCAAATCCCTTCCACTCATCCACCCCCCACACTTTGTTTTCCTACTGTTGAGAATAGGAAATAGCTCCCCTAACCTCCCTGATTAGGAAGAAAGTTGATGAGGTTGAATAACACTGTGTAGCAATTCCAGCATGGCAGGTATATTCATCTTGTGGTAAGGGCTTGGGGACAGAGCATTTCATCTCACAATGTGGATTCAGTCATTCTCAATGAATTCTTTAGTCCCTTTAAAGCCCTGTCTTGAAGAACTGCGGTATTTACAGTGATGTGGAGAAGTATGCTGTGGGGGAGGTGGAGAGGTACGCTGTGGGGGAGGTGGAGAGGTACGCTGTGGGGGAGGTGGAGAGGTACGCTGTGGGGGAGGTGGAGAGGTACGCTGTGGGGGAGGTGGAGAGGTACGCTGTGGGGGAGGTGGAGAGGTACGCTGTGGGGGAGGTGGAGAGGTACGCTGTGGGGGACGTGGAGATGTACGCTGTGGGGGATGCGGAGATGTAGCTGTGGGGGATCGCAAAGGTCAACCCGAGATCATGGGTGCTGAGGGTGGGGAGCACAGCCTGAGCCCCTTACAGAATTCAGTCAGTGCCTGCTGTCATGGAGCCACTGTGGGTCAGTGGAAAGGACTCTGGTCAAGTCTGCCCACCTGGCTGCTGGTCCTAACTCTGCCCCACACTAGTGAGGAGACCTTGAGCACATCACAAAGCTCTGTGCAGCTCAGGTGCCACATAAGTTGGGAAGGAGGCAAAAAGTACGGTTTGGAGGCAAGGGACAGGAAGACTGAGTCACCACCTCTTAACCTAAGCTTTCTCCTCAAAACACACCCGGAACACACAAAATGCTCAGTGAATATTCAGCTTCCTTGTCACTGTTTTCCTCTTCCAGCCTGGAAAGCAGACAGACTAGAGGCGGAGCTGCCATCTTGCACACACGAAAGTCACCGTGAAGAAGAAACTCAGTGGCTCACGATGACTGGATGGAAGGACCGAAGCAGCCTTGGTGCTGAGATGAAACGGCGCTGCTGCACCAGCCTCGGACCACCCGTCTCAGGACTTGCGGCTCATGAGAAAATTCATTCTGGTTTGGTGAAGCCACTCTTGTAGGGTTAAAGCAATTATCATTTAATCAGATCTAACAAGAACTGGACAAAAGAGTTCAACACTATCAAGAAATGTTTGCAATACGTCTTAGTAATGATGATCCTTGCCCTAAATTTATAGTATGCCTTGATTTATTAGGTAATGATAATGAGATATGTGTGTATATGTATATATAACACATACATATATACGTAAATATATAATAATAACATATTACTAAACATAGATACCATGTATAACTGCATGCATATAACTACTACATATAGACAACACATATAATACTGATATACAATTTATAACTTACAAGTAGGTAATTACTCATAGTTTGGGCATATGCACAAACCTTTTTCTGATGAGTGTGTGTGATCCAAAAAGCATGGAGACCACTTCTCAGAACGTCTCTAAGCTCTATAGCAATACTTACAGAAAGCTTTGTAGTATTTATAGTGCATTCAATCTTCATAACAACTCTGAGAAATAAAGATTATTAGTATTATTGCTTAGATTTTGTAGCTGCCGAAGCCCTAGTTCAGAAAGTTTCTGTGGCTTGTTCCACGTTTCTTGGCAGGGAAGCCACGAAGGCAACCCCACACTTTCTGGTTTTCCGGCTCACCTCCTGTCCACTCAGTTGTGCCATTTTTCCATTCTGAATCAGAACTTCTTCCTGAAATTGCTAATGCTGACCTGTCTTAGAAACTATGTGAAGAAACATGTTGCTCACTCCCTAGGAAAAAGAAATGTCCCAAAAGCTACCCTCCTTGCATCTAAGGTTCTATCAGGTTATCAAGTCTAATAGGATTTGCTCTTCTAGTGCATAAAATAAATGAAATGATGCATGCAGAAAAATATGTTTGATACACATTATTTGTTGGAGAATTCTTCTCAAAGCAATAGCTTAAAAAGTAAAACAATTATTATAATAATGATGATAATGATCTTACATATTGGTTTATATTCCATAGTTTGTAGGTTATTAAGTATGTTCAAACGTGTTTCCTCGTTTTATTTTTACAACAACCCTACGTGTTAAGTTGGGCTTGCTTATGCCAAATCATAAATCAGTATCATTGTATAATTCCTGAGAAAATTAAATGGTATATGAATATAACCACAATAAAAAAATTGTGATTGCCCAAGAAACATCATAGAATGTTGCTGCAAACCAAGATAAAAGGGGGAAAATTCTACAATCTGTTATTGAATGAATCAAACTGTATTAATCTGTTCTGTTGTTTAGCATATTCATTTAATATACTGTAATCACAGCTTAGATAGGATTTTGAATGTTTTAATATACAATACCAGAAATATCTTGCTACTGATTTTTTTATAATTAAAATATTTGAATACTATTCTATGAATAACCTATAAATGAAATCTATTGATCCATTTCCTGCTGATAGATAATCAGGTTATTTCTAGTCTTTCCACTGTTATCAATGTTTTAATGCACATTTTATGATGAAAATTTCTTCCCTATTTTGGACTAGTCCTTTTGGGTAAGTTTATAGAATTTATGTGGATATGTTTTCCCATATTCCTTTACAAAAGGAGTCTTCAAATTTACATTGGATTAAACAAGAAACAAATGTTTTCGTTACACCATAATTTTGCCAACGTTGGTTACTACATTTTACAATTAATCATTTGTTTCATGGGTGAAAAATTGTACTTCATTTTGGTTTTAATTTTTCTAATCTTCGTTTTAGTGAGGTTGAGTATCTCCCCATGCGTTAGTTTATTTTTCTCCTAGGTAAATTTTATGAATGATTTAAACAATATGGATTGCAACTGCAACTCATCGCCATACATGTTGTGGAGATTCTCCTAGGTCTGTTGTTTTCTTTTAGTCTACATTTTCATGATGCTAAGTCTTCTTATACGCTTATTTTTATTATTGAATGGTTAAAGTCTAATAATATTGAAACGCTTTGTGAGTAGGTTTGTGCAAGCCTAGCTTCTTGCCAGTATATGTGGGAGGGATAATGGAGAGACTGGAGGTTCTTGGGTGAGAACTATGACAGGGAGACCACTTCTTGGGCCCAGGCATGCTATCAGGGACACCGTGAAACATACATCTTTATCTCGGCGGGTTATTTACAGCAGAACCTGGAACTACGTAGTTGAACCCTAAGGGGGACGAGCAGGTGGACTATGAGTGGTTGGAATACTCCTTGGAATGGAGTTAGATGTCTGGGTGAACCAACACGAAGGACCACACATGGACACACAGCTGGAGAGGAGGAGCTGAGTGAGGGGCCAGGGAAAGGAGGATGCCTACTCACTCATCCAGGGTCGGCTTCATGGCTGTGCCACCTGTGCTCCCTCTTGCCCCCCAGAAGGGCCTTGTGCTTGGTTTAATGCTCTGTTTTTCCTTTTAAGGAAAATTTTAAATAATTTTTTCTTTGAACTTATGTTTTGCAGGTGAAGTCCACAGGAGAAGGGAGCAGGACGTGAGCGGAGGAGATACACACAATATGCATGTCCACTCTTCATGACAACAGAGCACGATGTGAGCAGAGATGATACACACAGTATGCATGTCCACTGTTCAGGGCAATGGAGCATGACGTGAGCAGAGATGATACACACAATGTGCATGTCCACTATTCAGGGCAATGAAGCGTGATGTGAGCAGAGATGATACACACAATATGCATGTCCACTGTTCCTCACCACTCCATTCGCATTTGACATTCGTAATGACTATGAGCACAGAATTCCCTTGGGCTCACACTGAGTGAGAGTACAAGGTAGGTGTGTTATGTATGACTGAGGAAGGCGAGGAGCCACCCTTGCTGCTTGAACAAGAATCTGCAATGGCATTGTAAGAACCACTAATGACCAAGGAACCCTAGTGATCATATCCTTTCTCACTCATGTTACTTTCTTGTGTTAGCCAACCACTTACGCTGAAAGTGATGACAGAGGGAAAGAGAAAAGAGCCAACCCCTAGTTCCTTCTCCTTCTAGTCCTCTCTCACTCATCAGTAAACTAAAAGTAGAGAGTGTTGGTAGAATGTGGGTGTACCAAGAAGCGAAATAAAAACAGTTGAATTAGCTTTGTGCAGCGTGTCAACAATTTGCTAAGAACAAAATAGGAAAGCGTGTATAAGCTACAAAACACGAATTGTGTGATTTCAATGATTCTGCATATGAGTTACACGCTCTTGTATTTGCATGTCAAAGCGGCATTGCAGAATATAAAGACTTATGGTTAAATTCACGCTAATAATTTAAATTTTTAATTTTTCTTCACATAGAACAACTTTAAATGGCAAATAAAAGATGCTGCGGCAATTTGAGAGAAAGACATGGAACGAAGGGAGAAGCTTTATGTTTCAGTCCCCTTAGCAGCACTTTTTCCTGCTTTTTGAACAAGGCGTCCACATTTTAATTTTGTGCTGGGACTTGCAAATTGTGTAGCTGGCCCTGGACTCACCCGAGGTAGGAGACCAATTTTCTTAGGGCACCTCAGAATGCTGCATTGTTTTGAGATGTATAACATCAGAAACTTATATTTTGGAAAAGGCATTTTATACCAATTGTGGTTTGTTCACCTTTACTTTTGTAGCATGTTTTGTTTTTAAAATGTCTACTTTTCTCAGCTTTCTAACAGAATATAAAAAGAGGCATGTCTTCCCCCATTGGAAAGGGAGGGAAAGCGAGCCCTGGGGCTGGCTCTGTGGTGGTGAGATGAAGCCCCTCTCCACACAGGTTCTGACCTGGAGGTCTTGCTTCAGACGTGGGGAGAGGGGACTGGCGTCTTACATTTCTGTTAGTAAGAGCGGCCATTTCGTCACATCCCAAAACAAACAAGCAAAACGCTTGTTCGAAGGACCTAAAAGAATCTTGGGAAAACCCCCAGTGTTTATCTCATCGCTGGGCAAGCCAGTGAAAGTTTCACACTGATCCACAGAGAACACTGACGGGACTTTTCCGCGTCAGGAAGTTCATCCACAGCGTCCGCTTTGCTTGCTTGGCGAGTGTGGTGAAGTATTGCTCAGAATCACCAATGCCTCCCATCCACTGAAAAGTAAATGACAAAACAAATAAATTCTGGGCCCAAAGAATAACATCTCATTGGCTGCACTATCGCCACAGGCCCAGGGAACACATATGAATATGCTCTCTCTGTATAAAGATTTAAGAGAAAGTAGCTTAAACACACATAAACCCCAAAGTGGTGAAAACCCCACAAGATTCAGAAATGTCAAGCGACTTATTTGGCATCATTTCAGCAAGAGGTTGCCACGGCTGCAGTGACCCAGGTCTGGAGACTTCCACCAGTGGTCTCTGACAGACTCTCAGGTCTGTAGTGAGCAGCAGCAGCACAGAGATGGGCCCACCAGGACTGGGAAACTCCCCAGGTTTCCACGGTGACTGTCCTTACTGCTGTAACATACCTGGCTGTGTCCATTATTCTTCTTGTGCCTAATAGGTATTTGTTACTGTTACACTGTAATTGAAAAGGAGATAGAAAGGATATGAAATGGAAACCACAGGATCTGGAGAACTGTTTAAGCTGCGGAGGACCCTCAGTTGGTGGGATATGGAAATTGACTGTGAGTGTCCCATGATTCCTTTACCACATCATGTTCTCCTCTGCCTCCAGGATGCTGGCTGTTCTTCCTGCCTCGTAATGCTACTCCTACTCTACTCACCTGGGGAACCTTTATTCCTTAAACCAGTGTTTACACAGCGCCTGCCATGGACCTGCTTTAGGAACTGGGGGTGCAGCGACGAGCAGAACGAAGTTCCTGCCCCCGTGGAGCTCACACTCTGGAGCCTCCATGGTCACCCTTCCAACCGCAATAAACACCACCTTCTCGGGGCATCTGTCCTCCTTGAACTCGCTGGGAGTAAGTTAGGGTCACCGTTTATTGTCTCCCATAATGCCTGCCACTTCTATTTAGTCCTCTGCACACGTGTATTGTTTACGTGACTACTGATAATTATTTGATTAATGTCTTTACCAGATGGCCGCTTCATGATGGCAGGCTGTGCTGGTTCTGCTCATTGCCGTATTTCTGAGCCTATCAGCATATCTTGGCTGCAAGAGATATTTGTTGATTGTGCCTAGTTGCTTTCTATGGACTCCAAACCCTTGTATTTTTTCAATATACTTTCAACCAAAAGGTGGCACTGCAGGAGAATAAGTGAATGAAGCTTCAACCTAGCTGACTCAACAGTCATTGAATGGCTCCATGAGTCCCAGTTATAGGCTACTGTTAATAATCAGAAGTAGCCAATTCTAAAACTTGTACACACGCACATGCATACACACATGTGAAATCTCTTAAGAAGACCAATGAATGAAAATCACTTAGGTTTACTAAGCATATTAACATTTCCACGGCTGTTGAAGAGACGCTGATGGAGTTACAACAAATACAACTGGAATCCAAATCATTCTGAAATGTGCGTTTATTAACTAGTAAATATCTACTAGGATGTAGACAAGGAGGCTTTCCCTATTTCAGTGATTATGGGTAAAGAAAAAAACGCGTAATTTTTTTGCTTAGTAACTTGCTTTGAATTTCTAAATTTCACTGCTAAATTATTCCCTGAATTCCAGTTCCCTCCTTAAAACTCTTCCCAGAGTTTGATATGCCTTTCTGGATGAAATGTTGTTAAAATCAGCAGCCTCTTCAAAGGCTCCTGGAGCAAACACACAGAAAGCAGCTAGACAACCCCTGAGATAAAAATCTGCTCATGGTGTTGGCTGTGAATAATGAATGGTGGTTTCCATATTTTAGTGTCAGCCATCTGGGTGCCTGTGTGCCCAAGGCAAGTCACCAACTTCAATAGAGCACCCTCCCCACAAATTCGTAATCTCTTCCTTTATGTGTCAATCTTACAAAAAAACAAATACAATTTTACATGCTCCTTTATTTTCATGTGAGATCTTCCTATGGCATAAACTTTACATACACCCAGCAGGAAGACTTTGTGTAAGGGCCAGATGTCAGAGACAGTGAAGTGGGGAATACATACAGGGTTTTGTGCATTTTCACTGTGGATGCCTGTGGAAAGATTGTAGGGGAGAACCTCTTTAGCAGAGGTATAACAAGATGTTGTCTCCTACAAATTATTAGAAGTCATCTAGGTTTTTGGAATTTGGAAACCTTGAAAATACTTCTGCTGTAAACATTAAATTGACAGCTTAAAAAAAATTACAACCACAATATATTGGCAAAAAGAAGAAAGGCTTCCATTCTGCTTCCAAATTTTTTCTAGTATGAAAGCCAAAAACTATGCGGCTCCTAACTAAAATAACTTCTAAACAAATATTGTGATTTATAAATGCAATATAGAAATGTATATATCTAAAAGTGTTATATCAGTACACGTGTAAGGGGAACCACGTCACCAGTGTTAGAAGACATCCTCACATTGGCGAGAGGCACCTCATTCTCTACAGGCCAGATGGCACCCGTGGATTTTGGCAGATTTCACTGGGAGAAGACAATGCCAGGTTGACAACTTTTATATTCCTATGGGAAATACTGTTTTGTAAAGTTACCATTTGAGACAATATCCACCCCTGAGATCTTCCAAAAGAAGCTAACAAAGTATTTTGGGAAATAATAATTGACATGGGACAAAACACGACATGGGACTGAAAAAGCTTTTTAACTCTGTGTTTGCATATTAAGCACGTTAGAGAAAATTAACATTTGGGACAGAGATGGTGTTTCTGAATGTTTTTGTCCATCAGTGTAGCATTAAACCAAGTTCAGAAGAGATAAAAACTAAGCAGATGAGATGAAACCCACACAAGGCACAAAGTGACATATTCTTTATGGCTAAATGTAAACACTTAGGAAAATGACTATCACTCGACTATGCCAGTTTTTAAACATATTGCTAAGAGCCAGAGCACATTACTGTGTTTCAGCATTACAGTTTCAGAAACAGGACCAGTCCTTGTTTTCTAATAATGACAATAAAATTGTAATAATAGTAGTAACAATAGCAGCTAATATTCATTGAGTGATTACCAAGCACCAGGCACTTCTCTAAGCACTCGATAAATCATCTCTGTCTGCACAGCACTCCACATTAGATAGGGTTTATTACTTTCCTCAACTTACAGATGAGGAATATGAGGCAGTAAAGTCTCAACAATGATCTAAAGAAGCCATCGACTGCTCACACAGACACAGAGGGGCTTGGGGTGACTGGTGCTTAACTCATCACCTGTGCTCAACTGGTAGTCGTATGCTTTAGGTACCATCAAATATCAAAATAATATGTTTATAAGTATTCTAGGTAGTTGATTTTCTCCCCAAAGCATTTTCTGTCTCATGCCAGGTTTCAGGCAAGATCATGCTCACATTGAGAATAAAGGTCTCTAGCCAAGCTTGGCTTCTGCCCAATGGGATCAATAACCTGATGGGCTGGAGAGTCCTAAAAAACAAGCCTGTCGAGATATTAGACACTGCTCCTCAGATTAGGAAAATGTCAGGGTAAAACAGCCGGGGTACAGACAAAGCCACTGGCTCCTGATATGCGTGCATATGTAACCCCAGTGTGAAAATACAACTCCAGAAAGGTGGATTTGTTTTGGCAATGCTAGTTTTGAAAACCAATAGCACGTTTCCTGAGTTCTGATATGTGAATGAGGACAGTGGTTCTCTATTCCGACTGCACACCTGAGAATTCCCTGAGAGCTTTCACCAAAATACAGGCATTGTAGGTGGGGTGCGGTCGGGGGAGTAAATCAGAATCTCTGGGTGTGGAGACCTAGCATTTAGATTTTATAAAAAGCTCCCCAGGTGGCTGTAACATGCAGCCGGGATGGAGAACCCTTCATAGGTGTAGTCTAGACAACTGAAACCCCTTGAGTATATGTGTTGGGTAAGACTAAGAAGTGGGACTCAGGTCTTGAAATCTCTAAAAAGTCAACAGCCAAATTGGCACACAACATGTCAGAGAAAGCAAGAACTGTATTTGGTAAGACCACCTATCTGATGGGATTCTGTGTCTCCTAACTTAGGCATCCAAGATAGTTATTCTGAAGAAATCTAGACAGTCGTCAACATGGGAAGCCTACCAAGAACATGACAAAATATTCATAGAAAATTGAGGATTCATGTGGTGACACAATATTATTTAAAATTCAGGAGGACACTGTGATCTCTTCAGTAGGTCTCAAGAACAAGTTGTACCAGAAAGAGAGGGAGAGAGAGGACACCACCTATGAGCATCAACATGCTGGACTTGTGGGAAGATGGGTGCAGATTTATGTCAGGCTTCTACAGAACACAAAACATTTCCTGGTAGCAGTCAGTGATTTGCTGATAATTTAAGTTCCGATGGTCTCCACCATCCTCCAGCCCTACTGTTGGGCTCACGACTACATTGAGGGTTTAGATATCTAGGCTTCTTGAGGGCTCCAGAGCACTTGGATGGTCTGTTTCAGGCGTCTTCACAAGATTTTGCTGCCTCCAGTTTTCATAAAAAGTAATCGTTCACAGTTTGCTATTCTCAGAGAATTTCTGAAGGCATCTGAGCTCAAACACAAACTTATCTTTAAAAAGGGAAGTTAACACAGAGAAGCAAGGGAGGTTAACAAAAGAACCAGTAGACTTTTCCATCTCCAACCAATTCAAGGCCAGAATGCTGGTGCAGAACGGAAGTCAAGTTCCTTCCTCTCTGTCCTCTTGATGGAAATGCCAGTTCTGAATGGTCCTCCCATTCAGACCATTCTGAATGGACCTACAGGTAGGAAGATCATCTGCCTTGTGGTCAGTGTTCCAGCAGATCTCCCCACTCTTGGATAATCGTGAAATGAGAGACCCAGACACACTGGCGTCTCCCAGCTAGAATCAGATTTCTCTAGAGCTTACCCAGAGAACAAGAAAAAAGGAGATTATTAGGAGAAAAGGGAAACAATATACTCTCTTTCCCAGGAGCCATGACAAGCAACAAACAAACCTGAGGCAGAAACAAGAGTTCTCCAAAATGTACAAAGTGGATGCACATCTGGAGGAAGATGCTCATTCTCTGACAGAACTGGCATTTCCCAGAGCCCATTCAGAGTGGAAACTTCTCACAAGGTTAAATGTGGACAGGGTCACTAGTCTGGTTTAATTCTGGTTCTATTCTGCTTAAGAATGTAAGCGGATGCGTGGACATAGCACGAGTGACAGTCCCACAAAGTTGTTCAAGCCTCTGACTACTCTCGTGCTGCGTCTGTGCATTTTTCCTCGAACTTCAAACGATTCCCTGGGTTTGGGTAAGCTCAAGGGCACACCATGTGGACAGGATGCCCGGAGGTGTGCATTCAGTGTCTGCAGAATGACAAGACCCAGCAGAGCTGCAGGTTTGCGGGAGCGAGCAGCGGTGGAAGTCGCAAAGCAGGGGCGAACAAATGCGTCAAGTCCACGGGGCTGGAGAGGCCCGGCCTCTCCCTGCGCGCCGGCGCCGCGGGTGGGGGCTCGCCCCTCGCGCCGGTGCACTGAGCCCGCCTAGCGAGCCGCGCAGGGGCGGGCTCCCCGCGCCGCCCCGGAGCCGCCGTCCCATTGGCCCGGAGGCACGCCCGTCCCTGAGTGAGGCTTCGAAAGTTTCATTGAAGGTGGAGAAGTGCGCGCCCGCCCGCGAGCCGGGGCTGCGCCGCAGGGGCGAGGCTGCACCGCGGCGGGCCGGGGGCGCGCTGGCGTCTGGACGGCGTTTGGTTTTCTTTTTAGTTTTTTGAACTGAGGCCGTGGAGGAGGGAGTTGGAGCCTGACGCGCTGGTTGTGCGCTTTCCTGTCGATTTCTGCCCACGCTCGCAGGATTCCATCTAGTGAGGGAGGGACTCGCAGCGCCACTCGCGGACCGAGAGCGCGAGCCCCGGGCTCTGGGGGATGGTTCTGCGCGCCTGGCCGCTCCCGCCCGGGTCCCTCCGGCCCGAAGCCGGGGGCTGCAGAGGCTGAGCTGCGCCGCCGCTCGGGGATCCGCCGCGGGGCAGCTCGGGGCGCGCGGGCAGCTCCGAGAGCCCGGGCCGAGGGCGGCGCGCGGCAGCCCGCGTGGGCAGAGGGCCGGGGCGGGCAGCCGAGGCACCTTGGCTTCAGAGGGGGTTCCGCGGAGGAAGCGGCTCCGGCGCCCCGGAACGAGGCCCCAGGAGCCAGGCGAGAGGACAGCACGCCCTTCTCGCCCCCATTCCTCGCCGCCGCGCCGCAGGACCCTGCCAAAGTGCCCCCCTCCACGGCTCCGGCCCTTGCCATCCTCGGAAGAAGCCGCCGGCACCGGATTGGGGATTCTCCACTGCATGGGCCGGCCGTGGGGGCTCGGGCTCCTGTTGAGGGGACTACCGAGAGCCTGGTGAGGGGCTGCGGAGAGCGGGGTGAGCGCGCCCTCGGGGGGGAAAGTGCGGCGGCCCTTGCCGGGGCGATGGCCGGGCGGCTGCGAGCCGCGGGCCGCAGGAGGCCCTAGGCGAGCATGGACCTGGCGCCCCCTCCCTAAAGACCCTCGAGCCTAGCCCCTCTGCTCGGACTCGCCAGACCGACGCGATGGCTTCGGAAGTGGTGTGCGGGCTCATCTTCAGGCTGTTGCTCCCCATCTGCCTGGCAGTAGGTGAGTGTGGTCCGCTCGCCTAGGTTACTTGGGAAGGGTGAAGAGGGCTCCTGGCGGGGGGGTCCTCCCAAGCAAACCAAAGTTAGCGGCTCTGGTGCTCCGGGACTCGGTTCGGGAAGCCCGCGCCGCGGTCCAGGTGCCAGCGGCGTCGGACGCGCGCTGTCCCAAGTGCCACAGCCTGGCACTCTCACTTCCCTCTCTGGGGTTCACCATCGGGGTCTCTCTTAACCGTCCAGCTGCAGAGACCGGGTGACTGGGATCGGCATGTGCTGGAGACTGATGAATTTAGTCACATGTGGATTTTCTGTCGTGGAGTATGGACTTTTGCACAATGGATGCAAATCTGGCTGGAAGGCGGTTGTAGACCCCTTTCCTAGGTACAGAGCAGGATCATACTAGAGCCTGCTCCTCCCTTGTCCCCAGACGCACAGCGCAGGGTGCATCCGGAAGGTACCGAAGCCATCTCTCCCCCACCCCCACCCCATATCTCAGCAAGTGTGATGGAAGAAGTGAAGGGCTCCAGTGGCTCTAAAAAGAAGAGGCAGAGGGTACAGGGAAACAGTGCCCTCAAGTTTCTTTCTCTTTTACCTTCACGAAAACCCCTGCGACAAAAGTGCTAGATGCTGAGGCTCTAGACCACCAAGACCACCCCCGCCCTCCAGACGCCGCCCTTCCAGATCTTTAAAGGGCTGGAGAGCCGGACTGGGGCTCCCTGGGACTGGCGAGAGTTAAGGAAGGGCCAGAAGGGAGCCTCATGACTCCTGGTCCAGGATCTCACTATTTCTGCAGGGCTCGCAGGGCGGTAGAAGCAACTGCGTATCAGATCTGAAGGCACTGGCAGCGCGCTTGGAGGGAGAGAATTTCTGAGTTTCTCCTCAAATAGGTGCAGTAGCACACTTTTTACCAAGTAGCACTGTATTTACAAAGAGAGCGTGGCCTTCGCAGAAGAGGCCACCTTTTTGCATTTTGCCTGAGGTTGAGGACTCAGCATCACACTTAAACTAAATGTTGTGTCGGTGCAGGTAGTGGAAAGAGGGGCTCTAGCCTGTGTCCTGAGGGTGGATCTCGGCTACCGGGAGGATTTTGTAGTCAGCATGAACACGCAAGAAACTTCGGCGGAAAACCCGAGAAGGCTCTCAGAGTGGAAACGGTCTGTGCGTCGCAGGGTCCTGGGGCGACAGGAGGGGCCAGCGCGAGCATGCTGGCCTTGGCCTCTACTTTACTGTTTGAGTTTTGAGGAAGGACCATTCTTGCAGGGATCTTTGTCCTTAGTAATCACTCAGGTAGATGAGGAGCACAGCTTCCACGAAGCTGATGTGGATCTCTCTCTCCTCTAGTTTAAGTGTGAAAAGAGAAAAAAGGCTTTGGGAAAGCGATTTGGGGAAAACAGCGCCGGGCTACTTCTGGTGCGTTACGCTTAGGTCGTGTCACGATCTAGGGACCGTCTCTGTATCTGAAGCTCCTGGCACCGTACCTGGCACATTTGCTATTTGCCAAATGGAAGCTAGTGCTTGGTTAAAAAGAGGCTTTCATTGTGAGGGCCTATTTGTGGTTGTCAGTGTTGATCGGGGAGGAAGCCTGGGACTGGCGCTGGGTCAGGAGGCGTTATTTTCTCTGCCGCAGCCCCTGCATCGCCCCACATCGTCTTTCCCCACAGTCATTTTCTCGCCCCACCTCCGTCTCGCTTTTTCCCCTCTCTCCCCTCTCCGCGGGGTAGCAGCTTGCGGTGACTGTCGGAAGAATTAGGCAGGTGATTACCTGGGCCAGCTCAGTCCACTCTGTGACTTGCACAGCTAATTGAGCGACATGCTGCTTGCCAGAGACCTCGCCCTGGGCTTCCCCTCTTGCGGGGGAAACCCAAGCCCACCTGCCCCGATGCTCCGCGGCCGCTCGGGTTGGGGCCGTGTCATTCCGACTGATTAGGGTTGCTGGTCTACGCCGTCTAGCCCTATCAGTGGAGCTGTCGAGCTCTGCCCTCCAGAGGGGCGGGATGGGGCGCCCGGGGCGCGCGGCGCGAGCTGGCGGCTCCAGAGCGGCCCGGAGGCTCCCAGGGGCGCAGGGCGGAGCAGGGACCACTCTCCCGCGAATGGGGTCCCCACACGGCCTAGCCCCTCTCCCCCCACCTCCTGGCTTCTTACTCGGAGCCCCGCGGGCCCCGCGCAGTGTTCGCTGCCCGCAGGCTGGGGCTCAAGGGTAGGCTCGTTCGGGGCCCAGGACGCGCCTGTCCGCGCCGCGGCCCCGGCCTTCCTGGAAGCAGAGCTGCTTCCAGGGATTCAAAGATGACAGCCCCCGCTCTCCCGCCCGCCCGCCCGCCGTCCTGCTTCCTGGATCCAGGGACAGCCCGAGTTGGCCTAGACAATCCTCGGCTGCCCTCCCTTTCCAGCTCATTCGCTTGGATTCGCACAAGTCTTCTGGGCGCAGGGAGGCCAACCTGGGTGTGTGAGAGTGTGTGTGTGCGCGTGTGTGTACACGGGGTGGGGTGGTATTATCTGTGATCTCCAGGCCAGGGGGCGGTAGAGGCCCCCAGTTGGGTGTAGAGCCTGTTGCTTTGCCCACCCTTGTGGAAAGCTGACCTAGGGGCAGGAGAAGTGCATGGCCTTGGACCTTCCCCCTGCGTGGAAGAGAGCAAGAGTTCCTGGGAAGACCAGAGGACTGACCCCTTAACTGACCTCCTCACTCGTGGGCTGCTGCTTAGGAAAGACAACCCGCTTCCAAGGATTACTGATGCCTTCTAATCATTGTAGTTGTAGGGACAAGAGGGAGCTGAGTTGGTGTCCCCTGATTTGAGCATTAAATTCTGTTCTACAGGAAGTGGATATTTTCAAGGTTATTGGAGGGTTTTCAGGTCCACCTACTCCCAAGGTGCTACTAAGTCAGATATTCAGGTTTCTCTCACATCCTGGGCATGGAAAGTCAATGATCTGTTTGCCATTAGAATCGATTTTTACATTTTAGCCATCTATTTTTATACCTGGGCAAGGCAGCCTTCAAAGCCAAGTCTTTGCGGAAGCTTATGTGTTCTCTTCAACTGTTTCTTTAACAGTGATGTTTAAATTGTTCTGCACAGAGATGCCCTAGCCTTTTCACCTAATGATGGGTGTTAAAAAGTAACTGCCATTGTGTTTAATGTTAAAAAATAACTGCCATTGTGTTTAATATGATGCTTAAGGTTTTTCTTTTTCTCTGTAAGAGAAGTTTACAGAGAAGTGATAAGTGAAATCAGGCCTCTTTTATGCAGGTGTTCTGTGGCTCTTGAGTGTTAAAACAAAAACAAAAACAAAATGTAATGTAATATATTGTTTGCCATCCAAAATGAACATCCGGTGACAGATATTCCCGCATCAATAGAAACTGAAAATTTTAAAGATCTCCAAGAAGGCCAGTTAGCTTGCTTGGTTAGAGCGTGGTGCTAATAAAGATCTCCAAAATTATCCTTGACTACTTGGGTAGTCATTCTGATTTTTTCTTGCAAATAGTGCATGAAAAAAAAGACAAAACTTTCTGTAATAATAATCAATAATATCTGATAATTATTGAGCACTTTAGAAATATTTTTACTTTTATTTTCTTTTAGCATGATTCTACTATATATAATATAGTACTTGTATGTGATTGAAGTTTATGATTTGAGTTTATTCCTGGGTCAGGAATAGATTGGTGTATTTTTATTCACATGCCCCTGACCTATTCATTCCATCTTGCCTAGTGTTGCTTGCAGTTCTAGAAGAGCTGACTTTCCCAATTTCAGGAGGAGGGGAGGGAGCTGGCATGGACAGACTGACTGGTGAAGGAGGGCAGAGCTGTGGTGGCATCTATGGTTTGTGCTTCCCCTAAATAAGAAGGGCCTGGCGGTTAGGAGAGAACAGAGCTGGTCAGGAGGCTGTGTAGCACACAGAAAGAATCAACCAACCAGCTAACGCTCGGAGGAAAAAATGACGCTTGGGTGATAGTGCAAATCCAAGAAGAACCTCTAAAACTCCCTTTAGAGATAGTTGGCTTAAAGTCTGAGCAAAAACATGGAGTCACTTTTGAAATGTGTGAGGAGTATGGCTATCTGAACATTATTTTCTCTCTGTTGCATAACATACTTTTCCCTATGTAGCATGTCATTTTGAAATCACACTTATACACACCCCAAGAATTACAGATGAAGCCTAATCAGAGTTGAGAGGCTCTCAGTGATAGGAGGTTTCAGCTGCTGAAGAAGGCGTTGACAGCAAAGTCACTTTCTTTTCTGTCACACTTTCTCAGCCTTGTATAGTAGATCATATTTACCACTTTCAGAAAGGAAAAATGTAACAATGAAAAGCATTAGAAATTTAGAATTTAATTCTCAAATAAAATGGTCTCTAAACACAGATGGGCTTGATCGCTTTGTCACCTGGGCTGTGGAAGCTAGGGCTGGGGCGCACCCGTGGTGGTCAGGGGGCGGGTCGCTCTACAGAAGCCCTGTGCTTGCTCAGGGGAAAGATAAGCAGATGCTGTGGATTCACCTTTGGGGGAGGAGGCTGTTGTGACTTGGCGGTTTAAGAGACCTCCACTCACGTCCTGGCTCTGCCTGTTGCTATGTGATCCTAGCGGTTTTTTTTTTCTTTTGGTTGTTTCCCTTTTCTGTCTGTAAAATGGAGCTATTAATACCTCCTTTTTTGAATAGCTGTGAAATACTGTGCGCTACACACCGTGTACCATGCCTGACACAGTGCAGGTGCTCAGAAAGGGAGGTATTGTTACTGCGTTTGTGAACATGAGTAAAAGAGCAGAGATGTTTGAGGAATGTCTTAGAAATTAACAGACTAACAGGTGGTAACATGAGTCATGGGGAGACTGAGAGGGGTACGTGGGATGCATATGAAAGCAACGTAGTACCTTCCTGGGGCCAAATTATGCAACTGAAATTTGGTGTGTGTGTGTGGCAGGATGATATTTAATTATCAGGATTTTTCTCACCAGTTTTATTCAACATTCTCTATATCTGCACTTACATTCCAGTTAAGTAATATGTTTGCCCTAGAACTATACTGACAGTGTTACTTTTGTCTTTCTGACACTACACCATAATTTTCATAGTCTTTATTTAATATGATTTTATTTATGTATCTATTTTTACATGGCATTTTCCTTTTAAATTCTATGCTACTAACAGTTAATTGTATACGAAGTTACATAGTAACAATATCTAATACTATACTTTTTTCCATAAATGTTCAGGAGAACTTAGAATAGTGTAAGCACACCTGGATACTTAAGAGTAATTGATTAAGAACAACACGATGGGGGGCCGTCCCCGTGGCTTAGCGGTTAAGTGCGCGCGCTCCGCTGCTGGCGGCCCGGGTTCGGATCCCGGGCGCGCACCGACGCACCGCTTCTCCGCCATGCTGAGGCCGCGTCCCACATACAGCAACTAGAAGGATGTGCAACTACCACATACAACTATCTACTGGGGCTTTGGGGAGAAAAAGGAGGAGGATTGGCAATAGGTGTTAGCTCAGGACCCGTCTTCCTCAGCAAAAAGAGGAGCATTGGCATGGATGTTAGCTCAGGGCTGATCTTCCTCACAAAAAAAAAAAAAGGAACAACATGATGATACAATGTATATAATGTAAAATATTAAGAATTTTGTGAGAATTGTAGATTTAAACAGTTGTTTTGAGGACGTGGAATCGGGTAAACAAAATAAAACAAATATCCCATTGAATTGAGACTAAACACAAAGTTGTATTAGAAAACATTTAAAAAATATTCGGCTGTAAGAGATAAGCGCAGATGAAGCCTATCACATTCATCAGACCCTACGTATGGCCTTTCAGACCCATCTGGGACATGGCAGGATCAGGAAGGATGAGGAGACAGGAAGCCATGTACTAAATAGCTGTGGAGAGACTGCATCAGACATACAGTTTTTAATAACTTCATAATTTTTGCACTGACCAATGATTATCTAACATGCATAGAGCATTTAGCTAAATCATTTTTAAAATTTAAGAGTGATAACATACAATTTTTGATTTTCTATTTATTGGTGGGGTTTTTGTGTGTGTGTGTGTGTGTGTGAGGAAGATCAGCCCTGAGCTAACATCCGTGCCAATCCTCCTCTTTTTGCTGAGGAGGACTGGCCCTGGGCTAACATCTGTGCCCATCTTCCTCCACTTTATATGGAACGCCGCCACAGCATGACCTGACAGGTGGTGCATCGGTCTGCACGGGCTCTGAACCCAGGCCGCCAGCAGCGGAGGGCGCGCACTTAACCACTCCGCCACTGTCCAGCCCCCTATTGGTGGTTTTTTAAAAAACTATATATAATAGCAGTTTTAAAATATGTTTTTCCAGGCTCCTACAGAATATATAGTTTTTGTTTGCCTTGTTTTATTACATAGGATGGTGATGTTTTCTGATTAATAACCTGTTATTTTTGAATTCTCCTTTTTTGCTGTATGGTAGGCACAATTCCACATTAAACTAGGATATTAAGGATGGGCATATTTAAACTTTTTTTGTATATGAATTTCAAATTTTAAATACATTTTATAAAAAATAATGGATGTGGTGTATCTGTGTGGTTAGTTCTGGCTTTCTGTTGCAATTTCACTAGTCACTTGGGGGTGAAGATTTTGCTAAGACCATAGCAGCTCTCTTAGGGAGTTATTTATTCTACTACCTGGACTCAGATGATTCTCCCCTCAGTGTTTTTTGCAACTTTGAGCTCGCCCCTCCCCCTCCTCCCTTTAGACTGACTGGGTCCACACCAGGCATTTTATCTTCACCTGCAGCTGTTTCTGGTGTGCTCAGTGCAGGCCTCCCTCCTCTCCGTAACTCGCACACGTACAACAATACTGTTGGTGCCACTGCCCCTCAGGTGCGAGTGCTCTCCAAATCAAGTGCCTCGTTCAGAGATGTTTCTCTCGTTTTGTCTTTGCTCTTGCATCTTGGTCAACAGAAGTATTGCCTTGGGCTCACAATCCATGTGTCCTGCAGTGCTGGAGAACCTCAAACCTCCACCTTGGCCTTTTGCCTCTGTCTGTCCTTCCCATGTGCTGAGCCACATGTGCCTTCCATGGCTTGAAGCCCTCCACAATCTGTTCTGCAGTTAAGAGTACTTGGTGCGTTTCTCAGTGTCAGTTACATTCCAGCCTCCCCTCAGTCAGATCAGACAAACCATCATTGCCGTCCCTACCTTCATACCCAGCACGCATGTATTCCTGTCCTGGTAGCAAGCAAATTCTCTTCTCCAGTTGTTAGATGGTCTTTTCAGTCAGTTCTAAGCACAGACAATTCTGTTCTTCACAAGTCCTCTTTTCATTGTGGGTTTTTCAGGGTACTGATGCTTAGATAAAATAAACTTTCTTTCTCTCACATGATAGTCAAGATGTAGGTGATCCAAAGTTGGTGTGCGACCTGTGCTCTGTGAGGTTGCCCAGGGATGCCATCATTGCTCTACTGTCTTGCGTGTATGGCCTTCATCCTCGTGGTTCAACATAGCCTGTTCCCATGTCTGCATCAAGCTGAAGGATGGAGGAAGCAAACAGAGAAGAGACACTCCTTCCTCACACTCTAAGGACACAACCTGGAAGTTGTATGAATCATTTCTGCTCACATCCCGTTAGTCTGAATTTAATAATATTATTCACCTACCTAAATGCAAGGGAAACTGGGAAATGTCATCTTTATTTTGGCTGGTAATGTGCTCAGCTAAAAATGGGGGAAGGGGTTCTATTGCAGTGATAAAGAGAGAATGGACATTAGCATACAAATATAGTCTCTGCCTCCTGTAGATGAAGGTAACTTAATGTGCCTTGCAGACACTGTTGATTTTTCTACCCCACCATCCCCACTTTGCTTCTAGACCTATAACTAGACTCAAGTCCCAGCAGGCTCCTAAATGTGAGGTACAAAGTGTGATCCATGAGGAGGTGCACTACACTTCAAACTGCATGATTTTCCCAATTTATACAGGCAGAAATCTGAGAAATGTCTGGGAAGGGGTATTAAGGTTGTGGGATAATTGTGGAAGGAACATAAAGTTGGATCTGGCCAAATTTATAGGTACGGAACCACTAGAAAGGGCTCTGACTGGTTGGTTGGCTGAAACATGGACCAAAAGGTGACCTACACCAAATGAAGTTGAAATGCTAGACCTGTCTTGGTAACTGTAGAGGAAGGGATCCAAAGGCTTAGGGAGACTGGAATGGCAGAGTGGATTTATCACGAAAGACCAGCTCACTCACCTTGGGAGAGTCCACAGGACACACCTTTCTCCACAACTGTGAGAAATAGGTTTGGGAGGGGAGCCCCAACATCCTTGAAGAACTCTGTAGGTCAGAAAGTACAGTGAGAACTGCTGCCGCTGAACTGGGGATCCTTAAATATAATGAGGATTATTTGGATCCTGGGCACCAAGTGGCCCACTTAATTGCCAAGGGCAAGGCGGGCATAGTTACCATAATGGACAGTGGAGTCACAGCAATACTCCAGAGTAGTCTGACACGCAGAGACCTGTGGCATTGGCTTGTTGTTCATGGTGTTCCTAGAAGTGAAATAGATGGGCAGTCTACTAAATTCTGAGTTGATCTGTGTAAGTGGAAGAGTTCCAGGTCAAGTGAAGAAAAGTCTAATTTGAATCACCAACAGAGAGAGTCCTGGCCTCTCAATCAATTCCCAGACTTGCTACAGGTTACAGACCTAGAACGCCTTGAGTGAAGAGGAGACCAGGTCCCCTTGAGGAAGGACCCTGTTACGCTGCCAATTATACTTTCCTTTCACTGCCCCACTCCCATTTCTTTGAGTAACAAGTCTTGTCTTGTGAAGTGTAGATATCTGTGGGAGGATGACAGTATGTCAGTGTACATTAGTTCAGATAGCTGGTTCTTCTCCTACCGCTTGGTTGGGATGGAATGGTCGTTTGAACTGATCAGGGAGAGATAGTAGTTCAGTGGTGGATGCATGTGTGGTCTAGATCCTGGGGATAGTTTTTAGGCAGTTGTAACATCACTGGGCATTCAGGGGCTTACCAAGAAGAGTTCCAATACCAAAAGGAACGCATCTTTCCTGGGGCTCATTCTATACACAGGAAACAGAACATACAAATTCTTTCTCTTCCTCCTTCTTTTATTTATATTGGTTTGTATATATATATATATGGTTTCTGACATCCAAGGGGAAACATGCTGTTTTGATTAAGAGCCCCAGCTCAAAAGCCTGGTTGTTTAAGTACAGATCTTGGCCTGTCATACTAGCTCTGTGACCTTGATCAGGTTTTTTGACCTCTCTGTTCTTTAGTTATTTCACCTATAAAATGAGTTGATAACAGCACCTAGTTGGGGTTGTTGCAAGGCTTGACAAAATACCTGACCCATGGTAAATACTCAGTAGATCTTAGGTCTAATTATTAGTTCTGGACTCAGAATTTAGACATTATTATTAGTCAAAGGTTAGTTTGAGCAACTGCTCATCAGGAGCAACAGTTTCCACAGGCAGATAGTTTGGAGTTCCAGTCAACTTCCAAGGAAGCTTTGGGGCACAACCTGTTGTAGGTTGCGGACTGTCTGTCTGGTCCTGCCCAGCCCTGCCCCCATCCCATCAGATGGGCTGGAAGGCCTCTGTGCCTTTGTTCATTGTTACCTTTGAAACAGTGTGACATCTTGTTGCCCTCTTTAATTCTCCTTCCCAGGCAGAATGAATGCTTTCCCCTGTGTTCACCTGGTGCTTGGTTCACATTATCACAGGGTTTTGTATTAGTGACGTGATTGCTCTCTTCTCTTCCATGTATGTGCAAGCTCAGGGACCCTGTGTAATCCATCTTGATTTCCCCAGCACTAACTTACTGCCTAACATATAGCAGATATTAAAAAAAAAAAAAATATATATATATATATATATATACTGAATTGTAGGTTTTCTAAGTGCAAAGATTGTGTCCGATTGTTACACTTCAGCTGTCCAGCAAGGGCTACACATAGTGAACACTGGAGAAGTATTTGCCAATTGTTTAATGAAGGAATTCATGGACTAAATTTTTACTCTTAACTAGCACATAAATCTGAAAATAGAGTTAGGTCTAGCTCTCATCGCTATTGGTTTTATGTCTTTGAATATAAAATTCATAACAGTCTAATTTACACACTCTGCAACTTTCACAGATGTGAATTTTACAGTATGGCAATTAATACCTTTTACTTGCTTTGCAGTGAAAAAAGAAGAAAAATCCCATCTGATGATGGTAAATCTTGACCGGAACATCATCCTTGAAGTGCATATTATTTTTAAAAATATTTTCAGCTCTTTTGGAACCACACAAATCGATCTGTTTTCTGTTGTGGTCAAGTCTACTAGGTCAGCAGTTTTGGCCACGGGTGCAGAAAAGGAGGAAGAGTATAGAACCTTAACAAGCTGGTAATTTTGGAGCAAAGCTCCATGGAAATGAATTATAGATCTGTGCAGAATTGAGTCGTCCCTTCTGTTGCCATTTCTTCCCTCCTCCTGCGTTCCCCAGACTGTACCTGCCTGCCAGCAGTGTTCTGCCTCAGTATTGCCTCAGGAGTATGCACCCCTGCTAGAGATCCGGGCAGTGAATATTCTGGAAAGGGCCCTGGTCTGAAGGTCTAAGGAACAAGTGTTGATCCTGTTAATAATGAGTTATAGGACTTGGCCAAGTCATGAAACTCTCTATTCCTCAATTACATCATCTATAAAATGAGGTGTTCAAAGTTAAGAAATATTTTCATGATTCTCCAGTAATATTTCTGCACGTACCTTTTTTTCAATATTAGAAGGTATGACCATAAAGCACTACATTTTTGCCAACACACCAGAATTTTTACATCTAAATTGTTCTGGCCTCTTAATAACCATCGTATTTACATTATTTCACATTTGACCTCAAAGAAATCTTAGCAACTGCTAAGGAAAATGATTTTGTATCATGTTAGGTATTTGACTGAGGATTTTTCAGAACAGTTGGTATGAAGGAGAGACAATCTGGTTTAGGTTTTGCAATCCTAGGATGTCGGTGACTCTCCTTCACTTGCTTCCAACACAGAACCACACACACCACGCATCATCAGTGATGGTCATAAGAAGAACAACAAAATGTGTGGTCAAATTTGGCCTGGAATTGGCTGTGTGTGGCTTTGCAAAAATAAAGGAATTTTACCACGTCTAGTTAATGATCAGACATGCCTATAAAGAAAAGCAGACCACATGGAGTTATTAATTGAAGCTAAATGAAATTGTAGGGGCATAGAAATATATAAACAAGATTTGAATCAGAAAAGAGATTTTGAGTAAAATACTCAATTTTGTCACAAGGTGTAGCATTTCAATGACATTGTAGACCTGATGAGATCTTAGCTGGACAATTCTATTATCCAGAAAAGGAATGGGAGGTGCACAAAAGCTAAAGGTGTGGAAGTCAGAGAGTCACGGCAGGGGCGGGGGGCCTCCCACCTCACATGCAGGTGTCCCTGTCACTTGGCTTCAGGGATAGCTGTTGGGGGTGAGCTTCCTGCACTTCAAAGCCTCCACCCACTCCTTCTCTTCCTCCTTCTTCTTTTTGTCCTCTTTTTTCTTTTTTAAACTAAAGATTGGAGCTTGCCCGGCCAGGCTAATCCTGACTCTCGTTGGCCTTGGGACCTGAAGTCAGTGCAGCCGGTAAGCAATGAAGGATGCTTAGCTGGAGCCAGGCCCACCACCCCTGCGCCAGACAGAGCTGCTGTAGCGCACAGCCTCTGGTGGATCGTCTTTAGTCAGGAGAGAGGATTAAAGGTCAGATGACAGGCTATGGGAAGAGGGATAGTCATAAAATGGGATTTGTTTCTGGGAAGCCAGTATTTTCCAGAAACCTACAGCTCCCTAGAATTTTTCATTAACAACCACAAACTTCTTTTGCAATAATTTTCAAAGCATCATCGTTTTTGCTGTTGCATTGCCTTAGAGTCACATTGCTTTTTTTTTTTTCTCTTGTGAGGATGATCAGCCCTGAGCTAACATCCATGCCGACCTTCCTCTTTTTGCTGAGGAAGACTGGCCCTGTGCTAACATCTGTGCCCATCTTTCTCCACTTTATATGGGACACCACCACAGCATGGCCTGACAAGCAGGGCATCGGTGAGCGCCTGGGGTCCGAACCCAGGCTGCCAGCAGCGGAGCGCGCGCACTTAACTGCTACGCCATGGGGCTGGCTCCCGAGTCACATTGCATTTTTGACGCGTGGTGGCATTGCCTAACAACCCCCACTCATTCACTGGGCTCAGCTTATAATTACTTTGGGCTATGTTCAAGCATTAAGACCACCCTCAACAAGCAACAATTTCCCACTATCGAGGTCATCTAAAAAGGATGTGGCACAGGTCCCAAAGCATTGCTTAAATTGTATATCAAAATATTTTGAGCAATTATCTTTACAATAGAATACATCTTCCCAAAGTTACTACCTAGAAGGGAACAAATCTGAGATGTTATCTTACCCTTATGATATTGATGGGTTCTGATATTCCAATATATCCATACTTCGATTTGCATATTAGATCTAGTCTTGAAAAGTATATTAATATAGTGCTGGCCTTCAAAGAGGGAGCCGTGTACTAGTCAAATAAACTTTGTTTAGAATATCTTTGCACTATGAGCCACACTATAATAATATTTTATAAATTTTAACATGCACGTAATGCATTTTCTCAAGAAGAACATATTTGAAGTGTAGTTTTAGTTGTCCATTGGTGACTTTGTTTCTTTCAATCACTTTTTTTATTATTCTCTGATTTTGAGCACTTTTTCTTATTCCAGCCCCTCTGAGATCTATATACATTTTCTAGAATTCGCTAAAAGAATGCAGTAATCCAAGACTGTTTCCTAATGTGCCTAGCTTCTCCTATCGTAAAATAGTGCTGTCTTTTGTTCACTCCAGTGTTAAAGAAAACTCATATCTGGTTTCTTTGTTGATTCATATCTCTTTATCACTTTTGACATTATTGTTTTCTAGGTTTCTTTTTTGGCTCTTGTCCAAGAGGAGTTTGACAGTTTTTTAAAATCTTGTCTTGAAATTCTCTGTTATCATTTATACCTTCCCATCTGTGTATTTTTGGCTCAAGTGTTAGTACTTCATCTCCATCTCAATTCTCAATAAAAACATGAGAAGTATTTTTTGGTTACCTAATTTCTTCTTTCTCCTTAAAAATTAAGCAACACAGTGGGAGGTGGGAGGGGACAAATGTAAAAGAGAGATTACTCAAGTTACTCATGGTGTCTGTACTCAGTGCTGACCCAGGCACTGGTTTCCTTGCTCCATTCTTCACTAGATCACTCTGCACTCCCCGCTGCGTGCCATATGAGGGGGTCTCAGTACCTAGGATTCTTGTTTCCATGCTAACAATAAGCTATTAGGTGTTCCTTAAAGGTCTTTGTCATTTATTCATTCATTCTTGTGTGTGTATTTCTAGCAAAAATAATTAAATTGCCGTTGCTTCGTAAACACTTGTTATTTAGCACCACCGTTCTTATGTCTTCTTGATGTTGATCCTTGAATGAGTCCAGAATGAACGTATGTTTTGGTTTATTGTCAGCATTTTTCTCTAGAGAGCACCACAGATGTCTATCTGACATGTGGCTGCATAAATACAGGTATAGCCGTCTCTTATCAGGTGGAGGTTAAGGTTCATAGACTCGCCACCCAGAGCTGATCGTAGGCACAAATGTGACATGACCACACACAGTTCAGCACCTTCCCACCCCACTTTCTTGCCCTTCAGTGACAGCTGCTTCCTCACCTTCTCTTTCCTCTCCCTTGCTCCACAGGCTTCTAGGGCTTTTCCAGGGAGGGTGAGGGGTGTGGGGAAGAACATGGGCTTTTGTGTTAATCAGACCAGGTTTCAAACCTTTGCTTGACTGCTCATTACTGATAAGATGAAAACAAGTTGAAATTGTATAGCTTCTGTGAGCCTCAGTTTCCCCATCTAAAAAGTGGCAAAAATTGCATCTATCTCAAAAATAACAGTAAGGAGTAAATGAAATGATGTACATCAGGCGCCTAGCACAGTGCTGACCAATTAAAGGCTAACTGCAAGTTCTGTTGCTTCTCGTCCTTTCTCTTCTGCCGCTTGGGCCTCTCCACCCACCTGTTTTCTGGGCACTGTACCCTGAATGTAGCCTTGGCTCCTCTGGTTCAGAGCTTTGGGGATTGGTAAGGCAGCAAGGGAACGTGTTACTGGCTCCATATGTTTGCCTCCCGGGGCACCTGGTGTTAACTAGACGAAAAGCTGTTACCAGAAAGAGGGTAATTCTGAGGATCGAGTTCAGTGACTGATGAGGATAAAAGAAGGCCAGTTCTGTTTCCATCTGTGGTGGTCACGTTTTCTGAGGAGATTGTGGTACTTTAAATTCAGTTATAATTCTTTAAAGTGATTACTTAGTAAAAGTATGCAAAGGGTAGGAACTAAGGTGGATCCGTCTTAAATAGCGGTAGGTTATGGATGAAGGCTATGGAACAGTATCTCAGGTTTGCTATATTAGGGCAGTGGTGATACAATATGTAGTAAATAAAACCTATTTTCCTGTCTTATTAAATAGCAGAGCTGTATATGTAATACTTGAGTTGTATTTGTTGGTTGATTTTTTTTCTTATTGTTATTTCAGACACTGAACTTAATAGCCGTAAAATGTCTTGTCTTTTTTTTCATAATTTTATTTATTTATTTATTTTCCCCCAAAGCTCCAGTAGATAGTTGTATGTCATAGCTGCACATCCTTCTAGGTGCTGTACGTGGGACGCGGCCTCAGCATGGCCAGAGAAGCAGCGCATCGGTGCGCACCCGGGATCCGAACCCGGGTCGCCAGCAGCGGAGCGCGCGCACTTAACGGCTAAGCCACGGGGCCGGCCCTAAAATGTCTTGTCTTATATTTTAAGTTTTGGGAATCTTAATTTTCCTACCTAATTGTAATTCTTGCAATATTTGCATTTAGTGAACATATTCCCAATTTGAGATTCAAATGATAACAGTCAGGTAATTTCATTAAAAAAAACTGGGTGAAGTTGAATAATTTCCTTTGCCTTTAGAACCTGGTTCAAATTGAGTATGTTAGGTGTCAGACACTAAGCTCCAAAGAGTATTTTTTGCAATTCGTTTCGGGATGGCTTGTTTAATTGGATAGATTTAATAATTATAGTTTTCAGATTTAAGCATTTTTAAAGAATTATTTAAGAATGAATGATTTTATGATAGTTGTTAAGTGAGCCAATATTGAGAATTCTAAAATAGTGTAAAAGACTATCATATTTTGCACAATTAAAAAAAAGAAAAACTTTGAAGACA
This sequence comes from Diceros bicornis minor, assembly GCF_020826845.1. Classification (NCBI taxonomy): domain Eukaryota; kingdom Metazoa; phylum Chordata; class Mammalia; order Perissodactyla; family Rhinocerotidae; genus Diceros; species Diceros bicornis. The sequence continues at coordinate 8,940,975 of NC_080755.1, read as the reverse complement.
TGGTACAAATGGGATTCTCTGTGCTTATCTATAAATATAAAAATTAATAATTTTTGTAATAAGTGGAAAGACATTAAACAGAGTAAGTAAATACTTTTCAGTGTTAAATTGTTTAATCTTATGCTCTGAGGATATTTTAAATACCTTGAGGGTGTCAAAAATTTTTTATCATAGTAATGTCAAAATTCCTCCAAAGAAGAACATTTTCAGGTATGTGTCAAACAGATTTCTAGTCCCCGTGGGCAGTGGGCTCTGCTATACAATTAGAATGAGTCGTGTGATGGTGACTTATATGCAGTTCTCATACAGTAATTGCCCCCAAGTGTGGAGCTGCGTTTGTGGTTCCACTAGGTATCTCATATAGCCTTATTGTGATGGCGGAACCTGCAGGCACATTACAGATGTAGGATCCTGTGAATTTCCAGGAAAGGATATTAAGGGGTCATAAGTCCCATCACAGATCTCCTGTGATGTATTAAAATCAGTGGACAGACTCATTGAGTGCACAGTTTATTCTGAATTTGTTTATTAACATTTGTGTATGTGATAGTTATCTACCCAATGTTAGCCAGTTTCTCTATGTGGGAAAATAACGAGCAAATAAATGAAGTAGAGCTTTGGATATTTTATCAGTGTGGAAGACAAGAATTTGTTAATTCAGACTTGATGGCTTAATTAGAGTAATTGATTGACACAATCAGGAAATTCGAATACCCTTGCAAGAATTATACACATTTTCATAAAGTCATAGCCATTGATCTGGGTGGTTCCAGAATGGGTCACATCAAGACAGACATTGATTCTACTTAAAAAGTAAAGTCATTCACCTGTGCTCCTCACGCTCTACTTCACTATCTTTCTAATTTTTCCTCTTTACTGTCAATTTCATACAATGCCATGGAAAGTCACCACCCAGAATTAAATAGTCACCATTTTAATGGCAGCTGAGCATCTGGTGTGGAGCCAGCTTGCCTTTATCTGGTCTCAGCTCTGCAACATGGAATCTGTGTGACGTGGGGCGAGCCACCGCCCTCTCTGCACCTTAGTTTTCCCATTCGTAAAATGGGGAAAATTATAGGACAAATCTCATAGGATTGTTAAAAGGATTAAACTTAGAAGTGCCTGGCATATTTTAAACCTAAATATGTAAAATATCTAGAATTTATTATATGCTTATTCTGTGGAAAATTTGAAGTACCTGAAATAGGAAAAATTATTTGGAATAGTTGATTGATTTGTTCAATTTTTAAAAAAACTTTACTAAGTGACTGCTTTGTACATATGACTATGCTAGTGACTGTGAGGACTGCTGAAGACACAAGTGGGCTCAAGGAGAAACCACCCGGTCCCATGTCCCAGGCACTTTCCACGTAGTATTGCTTATTCTTACAACTTCCCAAAGTAGATGTTAAATCTTATTTTATAGATCAAAATACTGTGTTTTGGACAGCCCCAGTGATGTTCCCGGAGTCACAGAGGTACCACTTTATATTAACGTGAAGCAAAGATTCCAAAGACTGCAGGTCTGTTCTGCTCCCTTCCCCGGCTGTTTCTGACAGGCACACACCAGGGGTTAACTGCAGTGAAAGGAGGCAACAACAGTGTTGCCATGGGTTTTGTAGACCAGCTGGATTCCAGGCATTGTCCTGTCACACACTAACTTTGTGATCCTGGGCAAGTCTAGTCTTAAAGTCTTAGCCAATAGAATACGGGAGTTTGGCTGTCTATCCGAATTCTAGTGGCCTGTGACTCAACTGTTCACACAGAGAGTGGGAAATGCCACCTCAGCCATTTCAGGGGTGACCTTGTGGCTCAGAGAGAAGGATGCGCATTAAATCATCTACTGCTTTTTCTTCCCCAAGGGACTCTGAATTTTATGATGTGTTTCCTCTCGGGAAATATTTCCATTTTACATAGACTTTCAATATCATAATCCAGCATTTTATGGCAGTGAGATATTAAAAAAAATTATGATTGGATGTTTTTGAGAAATGCTGGTCTAAATAAATGTAAATGTTATTTATGGCAGGACTATTTAGAGCTTGGTACTTAATGCGAATTGTGAATTTCTAAGAGTTTGGTGTAACATGCAGTGTTTCCCAGACCTATTTGACCACAGAACTCCTGCTTGTTTCCCTTGGCACCAGTGTTCTGAGGAGTATATATTGGAAAATTCTCTAGGAATTTTTAGCTAACTGGTAGATCAACGAAAGAGTGTACTTTGGGATAAGGGGCCTTTCAGAAGACCCCAAATCTCTTTTTAGGTGTGGACATGAAGCCAACCCTGCCTGGTGGTCACTGTTGAACCTACTAGAGGACAGAATAAACATGGTTATCCTCTTCTTGCGTGTGTTTGCTGACTTATGTTTGTACCATCATTTATTTTAAAAGCAAAGTGGTCAAAAGGAGAGAAACTATTTCGGAAACTAGATATTCCAGCTGTTGTTGAATACCTGCAAATTATCAGGCTGTGAACATTTCCAGGTCTAGCAGCTCCATAGTGGAACAGCAATAAGGGAGTTAAATGAGCAAGACCACTTCCTGCAGCATCCCCGCTGTCATCTTGTCATCTCTGGACTGGCCACTGCAGCAGCCTCCGAGGGTCTTCCTGCTTCATAGACCTCTGTGCAGTCCCTTCTCCACATGCTGTCACACTGATCTTTTTAACATGTAGGTCAGAGGTCACCCGTCTGCTTTAAAACCTCTAGCACTTTCTCATTGCGCATAAAAAACAAACACTAACTCCCTAACTTGGCCTATAAAGCCCATGGTTCCTGCACCCTCTAACCACACTGGAATTATTTATCTTACTCAGAAACAGCTATTTTTGCTTTAAGACCTTTGCCCTTGCTGTTTGTTCTGATGAGCAGTCTTCCTACAAATGTCACTCCTCAGGGATGTCTTTCCACGCCACCTGAACACCCACCGCTCACTCACTACCACATCACACTTTTGTGATTATCTCCATGGTACTTATGACTGTCTGATTCCTTTCATGTTAGTGAGTTTGTTTATCGTTATCTGCTTCCCACCCCTTCAGTTTCCCCCCCATGATCCCATTTCAGCATCTTGAATAGGCCCTGCCTACAGTAAGCACACAATTCATTACATTAATGTTTACACAACAACATTGGAAGTGGTGTCACCATGTTCATTCATTCTTTCATTCATTTGTGTCCCAGTTTCCTCATCTGTAAAATGGAGATGATAATAGTACATACCTCATAGGGTGACTGGGAAATTAAAAAAAAATGCATTTAAAGTGCTGTTAACACAGTACTTGGCATATAGTAAGACTTTAATAAATATAAATAATTATTATGATGTTAATCTTTTATTGGTTCATTCAACAGTCACTTATTGGTCAACCAATATGGCTAGATTCTGCAGATACAGAAAATGTATAAGGCGTGGTTCCTGCTCTTGAGATTCTCTTTAAACTTTACGTAGCCCAGATTTGCTGTGGTACCCAGAATGGAAAATTGCTAATGGTGTCCATCCCATTATGTTATGCCATTTGAGTATTTCGAATGATGGTGGGAGGTGACCAAGAAACTGAACCAAAAGTAGGAAAAGGAGTTCCTAGTGTGTGAACAATGGCTCTTTATGCAGCCTGGGGCCACTAAGATGAAAAAGTGGTAGTACTTGCCAGTTGGGAGCTCACAGTCTAGTACGTTGCAGTGAGATGAGACCTAGAAAGAGTTAGAGGACAAGGGGAACAGAGGATGGAGGGGAGTAATGCCTGGCTAATCACAGACCATGCCTCACCACCAAGACCCACTTTCAGAAGATGATATAATAGAACTGTAACTAAAAAAAGCTTTGTGTTGACACTTCTGGGAAGCTTTACTTTAAAACAGGGGGACAAAGACTTTAAGCCAGAGTCTCAAGCATGGAATTTTATGTGTGGGTTATCTTGCTGTAGACCTTTTGTGGGCAGGGCCAGGGAGAGGAGGAGGCAGGGTCTCCCAGCTGCTCCTGGTGTCATAAGGGCTCGGCTGCCCAGCTGTTCTACTTGTAAGGCAGATAAGGGGTAAGGACAGACTGAAAGCTGACATATTTGGTAAAATAACAGAGTTACACATACTTTGATTTGGGATGAGGACAGCACACCATGGATAAAACCATAGTCACTTCTTGCCTGTCCGTCTTCCGGTAGGCTGTATCTTTCCTCTAAAGTTTTATGGCAGGATTGCACTGCAGGTCCACGGATTAGGAGATGTGAATTACTCTATCTGTATTTCTCTTGGCTTATTTTATCTCGGACATGCTTAGCCACTTCATACAATCAAGTCGATGAAAAGCCAGTGCTGGCAAGGACATGTAAACACTTCAGAAAAACTGGCACTGCTCAAAGAGAGAATCTGAAGTTTCTGTCAGCCAGGCTAGAAGGTTGTCCTGTCTAGGGCTAGAGGCTCTCGCTGTTTTTTTGGCATAGAGCTACTTGATCCTGGCTTTGAAGTTTCTTTCTTTCTTTCCTTGTGGTTACAACAGGACTTCATAACACTAGAAGGCTCCTCCCTGAAGGGTAATCCTTTATTAGAATGGAGTGTGTCTTGGTTTCCTCAGAAATGTTCAGGAAACAATGCAACAACTTAACGAAGTGCTGGTCTTTTAGCACTAAACATGAGTTTTGTGAGCTAAATAGGGTGATGTAGTTGTGTATGTGATAAGAATGACTTATATTTTCCTTCCTCAAGTATTTTGAGATAGTGGCAAAAGTTGGATTTAAAATTGTTGAAACGCCTCATTCATTATTGCAAGTGTGGTAACACTGCTGATGACTTAATAACAATGTCTTTTACCTGCTGATACATTGCAGTTTATAAAACACGTTCTTATACTATTTGCAGTATAAGCTCAAGAAGGACAGGGACTGTGGTTTATTCATTCATTCCAGTATCCCTCCCATCCCCCACTCTGGATCCCTGGTACATAGGGGGCTCTCTCTATATGTATGTGTGCACCTGTATGTATACACATGTATACACATATTTATATATAGGTGTTCTTTCTCTCATTTAATACTTGCAAATGCTCTGTGAAATAGCTATTACTATCTTGAATTTATACACAAGGAAATAGGTTTTACAGGAGAAAATGAAATGTTCAGCCACAAAAAAAGTGATTCTCACAAAGAACTGACTCTTGTAAATGTTCCCAATCTGGATCTTTCCATCTCTCTCTCCATTTCTGCCAGAGTGATCTAAGTCCACATAAAGTCCAGTGCTTACAATGTTGCATTAGCTTTTAGACTGGAGTGCATAGTTTATTCTGAGGGGCAGGTAACAGGGCCAGGGTTCCCTGCTGGGTTTTTCCTTGCTCCGCCAACAGGAAGGGCAGTGCTGTTGTCTCTCTGTGGGTCTCTTCCCCGGGCTTGACCCTCCTGGAGTCAGGTTTCTGCTCCCGAACTGACCTTGTCCTGTCTACTGTCTAGAGGGGCAGATGGCATGAGGTCATGGGGGCTCCCTCTTGAATAACTGTCTGCATTCAGAACGCTTGGCTTTAACTGCTAAGCTTTAAGGTGTTCAGCATTCTGCACGTTCATTCACGGGAACATCTGTGCACTAACCTGTGTCCTGTAGGTATTTTCAACTAGCATTTTTGGATTGTTTTTGTCTGTTGCACAGTGTTGTTATATTTCTATGGCTTGACACAATAAATGACTACTTGAGTATCACAGCAAAGGCTAGGAGGAACTAGGAGTTAAATTCATTAATTCATTGTCTTCATTCATCTTGGGTCCTTATATGGTAGCCATTGTGATCCTAGAGGAGTAGAAAGTCGCAGAATGATTTCATCTCAGGTGGCTCAGTCTACTAGGCAAATGTTGAGTAACTTCTCCATATTCATCTGCACTTAGCCTGAAATGATCCTTATTAGACTGTTGCTCATTCATTTATTCAACAAATATGTGTTGAAGATACCTGTCTGCCAAGCACAGTACTACTGTAATCAGCATATTAGAAAGACCATTCTGGCTGCTCTTGGATACATAAAATTTTATCCAAGTGTCTTGTAGACAAATCTTGCTGAATTCAGGGACAAGATCTCTGAGACTTTCCCTCCTCATTAATGTAACTAATGAGTTTCACCTCATTTTTATTAATAGAAAAATCTACTTGTGAATAATTATTGTAAAAGTTTTATTTCAGAACTTTGGCTTGTTTTCTATGCAATAGTGCTGCTAATGCCCATGACTTAGATCTAAAATAAAAGGGTGGGCCATATGAGATGGAAGCTGTCTGTGAATCTTTGTTCTTGGGCCAGAATTTAGAGGAATGAAAACTATAATTTTAGTTTTTCAGATGACATTTGTGGAATAATATTCTTAGTGATGGTGTTCATTGCCAATTTTTTTTTTGAGGAAGATTGGCCCTGTGCTAACATCTGTTGCCAATCTTCCTCTTTTTCTTTTTTTTTTCTCCCCAAAGCCCTAATACATAGTTGTATATCGTAGTTGTAGAGTTGTAGCTCTTCTGTGTGGGACGCCGCAACAGCATGGCTTGATGAGCAGTGAGTAGGTCCACACCCAGGATCTGTACGAGCGAACCCCAGGCCACTGAAGCAGAACGCGTGAACTTAACTGCTACGCCACTGGGCTGGCCTCTGTCGGGGGAAGAGGGAGAATCTCCCTCTGCCCTTTCCCTTAAGGTTCTTCTGGCTGGCCAAATAATCAACAAGACAGGTTAGCAGGAGAAAATAATACCAAGTTTAATAACATGTATACATGGGAGAAGCTCAGAAATGAGCAACTCGTCCCTCTCTCTAAGCTGCTTGCTTAAGTATTGCAGCTAAAGGCGAGGAGCGTGTTGGGGGTGGGTAGTGGCCTGGGACTTCAGAGGGCAGAAGGACAATTCTTTTCAGGGTCATCTATTGATAATTTGGTCAGGGAGAGATAGAGTTTTTTGATAAAAAGGGCTTGGTGCCCCTCCCATTGCAACATCTATTTTGCCTTATCTTTATAGCCATCATGATAGAAGATCTGTTCCAGGAATGAGCCACCATGCCAGATTCTCTAGGCAGTTAGTGGGGGGAGGTCAAATATCCTTATTGTCTTCAGCTCGAAATAATCCGCATACCAGAGTGGTGCTTCCTGGGGCAGCTTGCCCTGAGCACCATCACCTCTCATTGCCATTTGCATCTACTGTAGGAGATTACCAAGCAATTCTTGGCTAATTGTCTAAGTCGAGACTTTTGGAAGGTAAATTTTGATAACATCTATCAATTGTACTGGAAAAGTTGAAAAGTCCTAAATGAGATTGAAAGAAGTCTTCTTATTGGATCATGATTTTTTTTTTTTGCTGAGGAAGATTCACCCTGAGCCAGCATCTGTTGCCAGTCTTCCTCTATTTTGTATGTGGGTCACCCCCACAGCATGGCCACTGACGAGTGGTGTAGGTCCACACCCAGGAACCGAACCCAGACCACCGAAGTGGAGCACGCCAAACTTAACCACTAGGCCACCAGAGCTGGCACCTAGACACATGATTTTATAATGAGAAGACCTTGATCTTTCAGACTGTAAAATCTTTTGGAATTCAAAGGAAACATTTGCCAAGAAATATTTGAGTATGTTGGGGAGCATGAGCAATTATTGAGCAACCTGAATTCCTCAGATGTGTGAGAATAAAGTAATACTCCATTAACTTTATTGATTAATGGAAAAAATAGAGTTGACATGATGTTTTGCTGAATTTTGTATTTTTAATATAATTCTATATTTCTTCATAAAGATGATTTGTTCAAATTAAAATGTGATTCAATTTGCATGTATTTGTCATTTAAAAAAATAAATCAGTAAATTAGGAACAGAAAAGATATATTTTCTCTCAGACCACAGGTCCCACAACTATAGATACAGTAGAAACAGTAACATGGCCTTGCAGAGTTAGGTATTTGATTCATATTTATATGAATATCCTCAGAGCCTTGTAGTCATGATTATAAAGATATTTCATTAGATTTAGATTTAATTTAGGTAACTAGAATTTCCATAAATTGTTGATACTTCTTTGAAGCTTCCTATTTTTATTTTATTCTTTTTTAGGTTTGGGGTCACAGACTGCTTAGCAGTCTTTTAAGTGGAGGGTGGATGGAATCAGCTGTTGGTTTTCCTATCTGGCAGCCCGCCTGTCTTCCTTGACCTCTGAGCACTTATGTGGTAGGTGCTCAACAAAATGTGTTGCATTGTTTTCTTTCTGCCAGTTTCCTGGGTGGGAACCAGAACCAGGGTAAGCATTTGTCCTGTTTAAATGCTCAAGTGCCTAACTTCCCTCAGGACATGAAGAATGCACCCAAGAAAATGTAGCTAACAATGTAAAGCAACAAAACGTGTCTTTTTGTGGAGAACCTATTTTGTGGTAAATATTCTTCACTAAGAAGACGCCACTGAACTCACGCTTGGGTCGTGGTGATGGGATCTTGCTGGTGCTTTATAAGAGATGTGAAGTTTAAAAGAAGGCTGGGTGATTGGTTAACCACGGGTGACTTGGTGTACTCTGGATTGGTGGTAGCTGTGGCTGGTGGTTGGTTTTAACTATAGAAGGTCTGGAATGCTGATTGGCACCATGACTACAACTCGACCACATAGATGGGGAGGCTCGTGCCCTAGGCCATTCTGACTCATTCTATTGGATGCAGCCTGACTATCTTATAATGATTCCAAATTAGAATATGGAGCAAACCTGACCTCTAAACTTACATTTTGGTGACTAAAACCACTGCAATTTTAAGAAATATCAACTAGTTAGTAATTCCAGGATATGGTTGATTTTTCTTTGCATTCATATTCATATAATTGTTTATTTACTGTAAGAAACTAATAATTTAGTATATTTTTGTTTGTTTTTTTTAAATATAGTCATTATTTTACAGCTATTAGTTTTTTTTTTTTTTTTTTAATTTTATTTATTTATTTATTTTTCCCCCAAAGCCCCAGTAGATAGTTGTATGTCATAGCTGCACATCCTTCTAGTTGCTGTATGTGGGACGTGGCCTCAGCATGGCCGGAGAAGCGGTGCATCGGTGCGCACCCGGAGTCCGAACCCGGGCTGCCAGCAGTGGAGCGCACGCACTTAACCGCTAAGCCACGGGGCCGGCCCAATTTAGTATATTTTAAGCCACAGAAAGGAGAGTTGTTTTGAAAAGGTCACTGCCTACATTTATTCCCTGGTGTGATCTGGTGTTGGCCATGACAAGAGGCAGTGTTAGATGTGTTTGTAACAGAGCTAGACTCAAGTACATGCAGGGGGTCCGAATGCTACATTTATGTTCGAGAACCAAGTTCCATTGTCTTCTCCCTACTCTGCGACTCTGCTGCCTTCATGCTTCATTGTTAATATATACCATAGAGGCCAAATTAGCTTTTAGCAGAGAAAGCCACAAATACAGTTCTTTTAAAACATAATTAGGCAAAGACAGTTATCAGTTGATGATTTTTTAATTGAGCCATAGTAACTTGGTTTTATTTGTAATCAAATGCTAATGTTTGTTCTGTTGCTTTTTCCCACATCCAACCAAAGAACTATTCTTTTTATCTTTTTCATATTGTTATAAATCAGTGAGAATGGAGATTGGATGGTCTTAGCTTCCTCCTTGCTCCCAATTCATATCTCTTTAGAGGCTCTACAAGAACCTGCAGTTATGGATATGTAACTACATGACAGGATACAAGTTTCCCTAGCCATAGATTTATATACTTCAATTGTTCTCAAGGTGAAGAATTAAAAACTCTCCTGTAAATTAGTGTTTATAAAGTTTCTTGCTCTGAGTCTTACTCTTGTCTGCCATCACATCTAAGGTATTTACTTGAACTGCAGATTCTTCCAACAGAGTCAGGTGCTTAAGTCTCTTTTTGATATAACTAACCTGATATGATGGATGAGTGATTTTTATCCGTATAACTAACCTGATATGATGGATGAGTGATTTTTATTCATATAACTAACCTGATATGATGGATGAGTGATTTTTATTCGTATAACTAACCTGATATGATGGATGAGTGATTTTTATTCGTATAACTAACCTGATATGATGGATGAGTGATTTTTATTTGACTAGTTCTTTACATTAAAAATTCACTGTGAAACAGTATACCCAACCAGAATCAGTGATTTATCCTTAGGAAACTGTTTTACCATAAAATGAGAGCATGTGAGGTGTTTCTCCTACTTCTCATTCCACTTCTTGGTGGTATTTTTTTCTTTTTACATTATTTCTATTATGAAACATTCTGGCATTGTTTGGCATTTGAATGAGACCAAAAGGTTAGGTGCAATCGATTGTGCCTGACTATTCAGTCTAACGTTCTAAAGCTGTTTGGAATAGTTTGTTCTCATCTTAGGCCAGTTGGAAATGAATGATGCTAACCCATCTTGGAGTTCTCACTCCAGGCATCTCAATCATTTGTGCAATGAAATAAAAAGGAAACAGGGATGGAAGAGGACAGGTCCTGGACGGTTCCTGCGACCGAGTCCCTCACGGGCACAGCAGTAGAGAGGTGGATTGTGCAGCAGTTAGGAACATGCACTGTGAAATGAGAGCGCTCGAGTTCACATCTGGCTGTCAGTGGTGGGCAATTTGTGTAGCTGTTCCTCAGATGTACCCATTTGTAGTGATTACAGTACCCAGAGAAATAATTTACACAGGTAGAATGAGTAGATGATGGACTTAACAGAGGTAAAAATAAATGTCAATTCTGTGGAATGTGTCAAGAAGTTTATGGGGATTGAAGGAAATATAAAAATTGTTACATGTGTGCTGACAACATAAACTTTTAGCCATCCAACTAGTAAATAAACAGAAGGCTTAGTATTCTGAGTCAAAGGAAGAGAAGCCGAGATGTTGCTCTTAGGACTGTCTTTGAATGCAGCCTCTGTATCCGTTGGCGTTGGAGCAGCTGTATTTGAGCAGGAATATCCTTATGGAATTCAGTCTTGGAAGCAGAGGGCACTGACTTCATGTCCCACTCTTGGACCTGGGGATGCTCCTAGTGAAGACTGACACCTAAAGAAGAACCCCATTGATTCCACAGCCTCTTCCCACGCAACCAGTTTTTAAGGATTAGTTGGGTCTTTCAAGTAGAGGCCACATTTTCATCCCATAGACAAACATCCAAAGGCAAATTTTCTGTCTGTCGCAACTAGAAATATTTAAATTCTTAGACTTTGGAAAAAATTTTAAGACTTGCTAATGTAGGTGGTGAGTAAAATGTGGGGAAAACATTCTAAACAAACTTGCGTTATTTGAGGGTTCTGAAAGACTAAAACGTGACCTCACCAACCAGTCAGACAGGTCCTTTGTGTTGGCTATTTACAAATCAAATTGTGAAGTCTGTATACTGGAATAATTTTTTTATAGTGTCCTTAGATGGTAGTGTAAAAATTTCTTTTCTAAGTGCTCAATAAAATCATGACTCGTTAACTTCAGCTATGTCGAATCTTTCAGTCAACGTAGCTTATCAGCATGTGTTTCTTTTTGAATTGTGAAAATTTTCAGGTTTGAAGACCTCCTTGGGATTTAACCAGAACTCTTAACTTTAGGTATCATATTTTCTTCCACACAGAAAATAATGTTCAACTTAGTGCTATGGGGTAGGAAAGGAAGTTTGCAAATTTTATTCATTCACACCCGGGGAACAAATCAACCAGCATTACAGAAGTGTATTTTCATGCCTGCTGGAAGCTACCTTCTCAAAGTTCCTATGCACATGTTTCATCAGTGTCTCTGAGGCTCAAAGACACTCTGCCCTTCATAGGAGCTCCACACTCTTGCAAGTTTCCAAAGTCAAATACCAAACAGGATATGTAAGGCCAGATATTGAAGGCATCAGCACACTCTGAACACTGGTCATTTTGTCATTTTTATAAATCTTTTAAAATCTGTGATGAAAAATGTTGGATAAAGCAATTATTACAGCTACTGCATTTTTATAGGGTACTTTCTCAAGCTTATTATTATGTTCATTATTCTAAACGTGGTGAAAATACTTTTCCTTTCAAGTACTTATGTTTCCTTCTAATATAAGTCTGAGAAGTTCATCCTAAACCAATGGCAAAGTAAAAATATCTATTGATATTGAAATTTTCTTTTCCAAATGTCCATATATGTTTGTATTTTGTCATTTTGAGGAATAAAGCTTCTTTTTATAGGCTGTGATGCTCTTCTTTACCCTTACCCTCTCCACTAGGACACAAACTTGTTTAATTAAATATAGCACTTAAAATAATTTGAATGCTTATAATTTAGTGCAAGCATTTTGTCTAGTGTTAGGGCTGCCAAATAAAATACACGACTCTCAGTTAAATTTTAATTTCAGATAAACAATGCCTATTCTTTTAGTATAGTATGCTCCTTGAAGTATTTTGGAGGGTTACACATGATTTTCTCCACATTCATATATTTTGTGCAGATTTGTTACATTATATATATATAAATTTTGCATTCTTCTCTTCTTAGTCTTGGGTCATAATAATATTTCTATTTTGTTACATAGTTTCTATAGTTAGTATTTGAATGGCTGTAGACTATTAACATGAGTTAAATAACATGCTTATTTAACAGTTCCCTATTTTAGACATTTAGGATGTCTCAACTGTTTTCACTTGGAGCAGTAATTGAAACTTTCTTGACCTCAAAGGGATTTAAAAAGTACAGCATGGATAGGAATAAACACAAAGATTTTCATTCTTTTTTTTTTTATAACATTTCCTTAACTGACTTTGTAGACTCTTTTAAGCTTAATAACCATTTATAAAAGTTAATTTTCAATTACCAAGTGTGTGATAAGTGAACATACCTTTTTAAAATCTCAAACCCTTAAAATAGGAGCATTTATTTCTAAGTTCTGTCTCCATGAGCAGTCATTTAACTGTCCGTAATTAAACCATCAATCCTAAGTAGCCAGAACTTCAAAACTCTTAAATATTATGTAGAAAACAGTTGATTAACCCGTAAGACATTATCTTTGAGGAGAGACAGAAGAATAAAGGAAAATTAAATACATTAGTAGTTATGGATTTTTATATTTGCCCTTATCTATAGCTAGATTTAGGTGATATCAAAACTCCTGACCAAGATAATTGGTCCTCTGTTGCTGATTAAATAGCTAAATTGATCAAAGTTTTGGCAGATTTAGAAATGGTCTGTGTGCTTTTTTGGGATTCTTTGATTGTTTTGAAACTCACCAGCCTTTTCTTACTCTTGGTGATGATTTGTGATAATTTGTGAAATTTTTTATGTTCAGGAGAGAACAGGATAGCCTACCGATTGTTGGCTGCCAGCTGCCTCTTTTAGCTAAGTAGGAAAGAAAAAGATAACGCTATCAGGATTGACATTGTGGGGAAAAACGAACAAATCCTTAAGTAGAATGGATATTTACCTATTGTAACCAACAGGAAATACCATGAGGAACTGTAACGGGGTTTTATTTTATATAATTGTATTTATATAAAATATATGTGCCCATACATATATGTGAATATATACGTATATAAAATATAGATACATATAGATACATATATGTGTGTATATATATTGAGAATTTTGCTGTAGTATGTACTTTAGAATTTTGTTGCTTCGTATATTAAAAAAAAAGATCCTGGAGTTTCCTGATCTATGTGAAGACAGTGGGTCTCAACTTCAGAACCAGCAAATTAGTTAGAAATGCAAAATCCCAGGCCCCATCCTGGACCCACTGACATAGACACGCTGAGAGTAGGGCTCAGGTGCCTGTGCTTTGCCAAGTGCCCCAGGTGATTTGAGAACCATTACACTAAGGTAAGCTTGGCCAAATTTTTCTTATCTCAATTGGGAACTTTTAGAATAAGAAAAACACTTTTTTTTTTTTTTAATTGAGGGATAATTGACATATAACATTATATTAGTTTCAGGTGTACAACATAATGATTCGATATTTGTATATATTGCGAAATGATCACCCCAGTAACTCTCGTTGACATCCGTCACCACACAGTTACAATTTTTTTTTCTTGTGATGAGAACTATTAATATCTACTCTCTTAGCAACTTCCAAATATACGGTACAGTATTGTTAGCTACAGTCACCATGCTGTACATTACATCCCCAGGACTTATGTGTTTTAGGAAGTTTGTACCTTTTGACCCCCTTCACCCATTTTGCCTGCCCCCCATCCCCTGCCTCTGGCAGCCACCAGTCTGTTCTCTGTATCTATGAGTTTGGCTTTTTGTTTAGGTTCCACATACAAGTGAGATCATACGATATGTGAGAAAAATGCTTCTAAAGTCATTGCTACATGTTAGCTTTGCAGGATTTAATCAGTGTAAGAGCATTCAAAAACTGTTACTCAGCTTCAGGACTAGATGAGGAAGGAATTTCTGGGAGGAATTCATGTAGCTGAGATAGCGTAACTTTAGGCAGTGCATTTTTTCCCTCAAATTTAGAATTTGGGGCTAAAATTGGCACAAAAAGATAATGGAAGATGATTTGATATCTATTCAGATATCTATTTTTCATAATAGTACATCAAAAATTTGTTTCCTTTTCAACAGACTTTATTTTTTACAGCAGGTTTAGGGTCACAGCAAAAAGGAGCAGAAAGTACAGAGATTTCCCATATACCCCTTGCCCCCCCATAGGCACGGCCTCCCTGTGATCAACATCTCATACCAGAGTGATACATTTGTTGCAATTGATGAACCTACATTGATACATCATTATCACCTAAAGTCCACAATTTACATTAGGTCAAATTTTAAGAAATTGTAAATAATATATTAATTATTAGAATGAATCTTTCTTTATTGTTACTGTATAACATGGTTTTTTAGATAAACTCTATGTATTTTCCCCATGGGAAAACATTTAATCAAGTTTTTGTAAAATTATTTAGAAAGTAAATCTCTTGAGACCATATAGAAATTTGGTAAATTTACCCTCCACAACTACAATTTTAAAACATCTTTATACCAGTTATGATTTTTTTTATACCAGTTAGAAATTTTGAGGTCTGAAATATGACTTGGATTTCAGTTTGTTAGGGGAAGAATCTGAAGAGTTGAAGTTGTCATGAATCAAAATTTAGATTTATTTGCCCACCTTTATTAGCAAAAGGTTTGAGTTTCTTCAGATTCATAAAATTTGTCTTAATTTGAAATGGTGTTCTGATATTTTTGTACCCTATATTTAGAAGGATTAAGTTCTCTGAAATACATTTCAACCATATATTAAATATTTTCCTGTGTTTCTACGAAAATTAATTTTAATAGTGAATTTTAGAATAAAATCATCTTATTCCCAAGTTAACTTAGTTTTTTCAATATCAATATGTCATTTAGTCATTTCGTTTTCTTCTCACGGGATTTATGAAGAATAAATAAATGCTTTAAACAGAAACTGAGCCTTCATGCAACAAATTAAGTCATAACTTGATAGCATTTCATATGGTATGGGTGGGTAACTGCAAATTTACTAAAATGCTTTTTTCTTTCCACAGTGTTACAGCATGTTTTTCTCAATTCCAGAATTACTTCAGCAGTACAAAATATTTCTATCTTGATGTGCTTTTGTTCCCAACAGCCTTCCCTTTGTGTTAATTATACTAAAATGACTAATAAACATGTAGCCACCTGCAGCGGCCGAGTGGTTAAGATTCGACGCTCTCAATGCCATGGCCCAGGTTCGTTTCTGGTCAGGGAACACACACGTCGGTTGTCACACTGTGGTGGCTGCGTGTTGCTGTGATGCTGAAAGCTCTGCCACTGGTATTTCAAATACCAGCAGGTCACCCATGGTGGACAGGTTCCAGCAGAGCTTCCAGACTAAGACAGACTAGGAAGAAGGACCTGGCCACCCACTTCTGAAAACATTGGCCATGAAAACCCTACGAATAGCAGTGGAGTATTGTCTGATACAGCGCTGGAAGGTGAGAGGATGGCGCAGAAAGACCGGGCAGGGTTCCACTCTGCTGTACACAGCGTCACTAGGAGGTGGAATCGACTTGACCGCGCTGATGATGACAAAACAACCCGCAGTGTTTTCTTTTTTATTTCTGGCCATTCTTGTATATAATGTTGAAAATATGCTGCCGTGTAGCTCCCTTGAATCTTTTCAGGAAAAAGGCAAGGTGTATATAAACAAACAAGCAATAAAAAGATAGCTGGTAAGATGAGAGAGCTCCATGACTGAAGGATGTTAGACATAGGCAGCAGCAAATGGTGTCAATGGTGTGCAGCAGGGTCAGAAGCCCCAGGGGCTTGAGGAAGAGAAGCAGTCCCTGCTTCCTCCACCATATGGACAGGGTTTAGGGGTGGAAAGGAAGGCAGGCCTGCAGGGAGGTCTTCTTGAATCCATGGTTGCTTCTCGGAAAGAATCACTAGGATTTTTTCCTGCAAAAATTACCTGGGGACCATGCCATTTCTGTGGAGTGAAACCAATCCCACAATCCTATCTGATGAATCAAATCAGGATTCTTTCCTGATCCAAGACAGCTGCATACAGGCTAGCTACGGAAAAGTGAAGGCTGTGAAGTGCCTGATGCAGAACTGTGGCTCCTAGAACTACTCCTTCAGGGTGGTGACCAGCTGACCTGGAGTGATCCTCTCTTGAGATCTCTGAATGTGAGCTGCACAGAGAGGAAGGTCCCTGAAGAACAGGTGGCATTCTGAGGGATGTTGAACTGTTTTTCTGGGTGTCTCATGGGGACTGCTGGCCTTGGAATTGAGTGTCTATGGCTAAGAAGATGATTCCTCCTATGATCTCATGGTCTCTGGTAGCTTTAGAAAAACCCCTTATTACTGGAGATAGTTGCACATGCCTCCTCCTTGTAATTGTGAAGAGCCCTGTGTACTACAACTGGTGTCATAGGCAGATAAGCTTGAAAAGTAGTTTGAGAGGAGGTTCTGAGGACCTTGATTGCCAGCAGAAAGAATTTGGAGTTTGTGCAGAGGAGAACTATCACACCAGTGATAAAGTCCCCCTTAACCTAAACATTTTAAGGTGTTTAAGGTTGTGTGATGCAACTGGACTAGTGTAATAACTTATTAAAAGAGGCATATACTTTGTGAAAGATGTTTTCAACGTACAGTGACATTTGATTACGGAGCGCATCCATCACGTTACTGTAGCAGCCTCCGTTGTACATCGGCAGAGTTGTCGCGGCCTGTCACGGGCAGCTGCAGCTACTTTGCTGTAGCTATCGAGACCACACGAGTATTCCATAATAGTCAGGGTAGTGGTGTGATACGTATTAAAAAAGGGCAATGCTAAAAACTTATGTCTGAAAGGTTATGTGGTCGGGAACATACCAACAAAGTCTGGACACGAACCTGGGCATCTTGCGTTTCCGGCTCTGTCCACTTCCAGCCTTTTGTTTTCTGGCCTGGGGAGCAGGTTGGGGAGGTGGTGACAGGAAGGACCTACATTGTCATAGATCATGTACTAAGGGGATAACCTATTTGCTCATATTTGAGTAGTTCCTTCTGTGAAATAAAAAAACAAATTCAGACTTGGGTAAGGAGAGACTTTATTTGAAAAGACTACTGCAGTGGGGAGGATGCTCTGGCTAGGAGATCTGCCAGCATCTCAGAGATCAAGAAGAAAGGGATTTGCTTTCAGAGGGAAGAGTAAACAAGGGTGTTGGCAGTGGGATGAGCAGGTGGCACGATGGGACAGTCCATCAGTTGGTCAAGGAGTTTCTCCTTGAGGTCAGTCTGTTCTCAGGAGGCCCCTTGGGGGGAGCCTGTTCTGCTCATGGGGAGTCAGGTCTAGGGCCCTGTGGGGAGGCTCTGACTGAAGTTTGGTCAAGTCAAGGAGGTGGGTATTTTGCCCTGATTGGTTAATGGGGACAAACAGTTCAGCTAATGATTTATGAGACAAAGAATGGGAACGTGGAGGGTCCATGTCTGGCCTTGGCGTAGGGGCCTCTGTGAGTCTCATCTAAGTCACAGGGAGAAGGTACTTCTTTGCCGTGAGCTGTTTCCTGGAACACAAAAGGGTGGGGGGAGTTCTTTTTTTTTTATATTAAATCTATTTTAATAACATTACTTTGACAACTATTTGCACATGTCTTTAAAGGTAGCTTTCAACCCCTGGCTCCATTTCCAATGAGATATTGAAATGTCCTTGCCAAGGAGTGAGCAAAGCTGTTCACATCAAAAGTTTGCAAATCCCTCTGTCAGAGAAAGGTTTATACAGTGTTGGGAAAAATAACAAGGCATTTAAATTTTTCATTGTATACCTCTACATTGGCTTAGATTGAATGGTTCAAATTAAACAAACAGAGATTTTATATGTACAAAGATTATATCATGTATAGGTATATCATAACTATTATAAAAGGGTAAAATTTTAAGGTTTGATTCTGCTTGCATGACCCAAATTTGCTTCTCACCTCCTTAATCGCAAAGTGTGATTAGGTTCCCACTGCCCTCCCAGATGAGGGATTTCTTAACTGTTGCTGTTTTCCAAGTGCACAGGGCTCAGGTGAAGCTGAACACTGTCACTATATTTATACCAAAGGTGTATTTCGGGCACGTCGTGAATCAGTTCATCAGCAGTTCTTGAGTGCCTACACAGTGCTGGGCACAGGGTAACATGCAAAAATGAGTAAACAAACCATGGCCTGTATGTCCAGGTCTAAACCTAGAGATGAGACTGACTCTGAGGAAACCCTGGGGAAGTGGTTATAGATGCGTGGGGCAGGAACTGAGTTTGAGAGTCTCCAGGATCAGGATACTTGATGGGTAGCCTGGCTTGTTCCTCCTCCTCTGTAGTGCCCCTTTCTTCCTGTATAGGCTATATCTAAGGAAAAAGGGACAGAGTCCAAATTTCCAGTGAAATTGTGGGGCATTATGCATTTTCACAGTAGTTAGTAGGACACGATGTGTCCTTTGCCAAATTTTCAGAAAGTTGTTTAGGTGTTTTCCTTGGAAAATGTTGACTTAACGACTAAGTGTGTAACCCATGTTCACAACCCTAGCGAGACCCTGAGTAATCTGAAATATTTAAGTGGTTTCAATAGCCACAGCAAGGCCGAGCTGTGATAACTTTGTCTATGGCCTGTCAATTGGTGTGTCATTTGGAGACTGGGATCTCAGTGGTACCATATAAATAAGCGATGGCACTGGCGTGCCTGTTTTGGTCGTGACACTTAGATGTGGAGGTTGCAGGCCTT
The DNA here is from genome assembly GCF_020826845.1 of Diceros bicornis minor. Taxonomy (NCBI): domain Eukaryota; kingdom Metazoa; phylum Chordata; class Mammalia; order Perissodactyla; family Rhinocerotidae; genus Diceros; species Diceros bicornis. The sequence continues at coordinate 8,921,818 of NC_080755.1, read as the reverse complement.
TTTGAGTCTCGTGATGATTAAAGTATTGAGGACCTGCTGTCAGTATAGATGTGCTTGTGCCTTTAGTTGGAAGGATGGATCAGGAAGTCTTGAATCGACCAAAGCGGTCATTTCAAACAACCGTTTTAATTGATTTTAAATTCAAACGGTCTTCCTGATACCAAAAAAAATCTCTGTTTACTTAGAGTTTAAAAAGTCAACTTTATCTTTACAAATTTTCAGATATCTGATCCTATAGATGATAAATATCTAAAACATAAATATTAATATATATAAATATGAATATCTGAATATTCATAGGAATTCATCATAATCCAGAAATCCTATCTTCAAAGTTAAATCCCTTTTAGTCTATTTTAATCCTTTTGGTTGTGAAGAGTTATTTATTAATATAAAGACTGTCAAGAGTGTACAGTGTTCAGCCTGGCTTCTCAGACTCAGTGAACAGCTTTCCTCTTCAGTGAGAACCGCAGAGGAGAACTCACGAGTGTCCATGGAATGGCCGCCCTAAGATAAAAATTTCTTTGAAATTTCTTTCTTTGAAGTTTTATCTTAAAAGAGATACACTTTTTATTCTACTTTATAATTTATCCATAATTGTTTTGATATAAAAATACTATTTTAAATTACTTCTCATTAAGAGTAATGAAATAGTCAAGAAGCCTCGGGGGTAATGGCCACGCTTAGCCTGTGGCTTTGAGTGCTCACTGGTACCTGGTTTAAGACGCCGTGTGAATTTCAAGTTTAAGTGGTGACTCGATGTCATCTGAGAACAGGAGCAAGGAAGTGGGGGTGCCAGAGGAACTGGATCAGGACCCTGCAGTTTCCAGGCAGGTGAAGGTGGTGCCAAAAGTGGCCTCAGTATCACAGATTTAGGGGACGCTGGCCTCTGGAGGATGCATGCTTCTCCAAGAAGGCGGGCTGCTGGAGACATTGCTGCCATGTGGCATGTGAGCCTAGTTCTGCCAGACGATAGAATTAAAAAACAAGAAGAAATTGGAAAACTAAGTTTTTATAAGAAATCTTATGTCAGCTCAAGATTTGCCAGGAAAACAGAAGCCACTTTATCTAGTTAATTAAGAGAATTGCAGATTTACACCACTTGGGAAGGAGGTAAGCAAAGGAAGATCTCCAAGACTCCACAGTTCTCCGTCTGTGGTACCAAGATGCAGTAGGGCATCCTCGGTTCATCTCAGAACCCTCTGGGACCCTCTAGGCAACTCTAGGTTGGCAGTCCCAACACTTCATGTGCCCAAAGAAGCTGCTGTCAGCAGTCTCGGTGCCTACAGCACTAAAGTGGGTAATTTCCAGGGCCCGAGGGAGGCTGCTGAGACCTTCATGTTTGTCCTCTGACCTGTCTGCCCACGTGTGTGTCTACAGCTGCTCTGGAAGCATCTCAGCTTCTTGTCCCTTCCAAATCCTTGCAGTGCCTCTCATGGCAGATTCTAACACAGAACCACATGCAGTGGAGGGTTCTGGGCAGAGCAGTCCTGGACTCACCTCGGTGTGCGGAGAGGGCCTTAGAAAGGGCTGCTAGTGATGGCAACTGGACCACAGACAATCCAGCCCACTCCTGGACTTTGTGTTTGGCAAATAGTTTAAATTTAAAACACTGTACTCGACAACACTGTGTGTTCCAAAGAAAATGCATGTGTGGGCTAGAACTGCCTGTGGTCAGCTGGACAGGAGGAATGGCAGGAGCACAGGACCCAGGACTGGTGCAAAGGCATCGGGAGGCAGGCCAATTCAGAAGAGATGGCAAGGCTCCAAGTCAACTTGATTGATTCAGGACTGGGCCATGGGCTGACCTGTTGAATCCATTTTGCTCCCCTCTCCCCAACTCCCAGGATCTCTGAGAAATAGAGGAGCAACTATCATTTTCCCCACATCTGCAATTTCTGTTTTATTTGGAGAAAGGCCCAGACACTTAATAGGTCCAATATGTGTTTTTTCCAACACCACCGAGCAGTTAACTCAATTCTGACGCTATCTACCTGGAGATAGTGAAAAATCAGATTCCTCAGGTGAGGGGCTCGGTCCCACAAGACTGCCTCCACTTCAGATGCCAGTCACAAGTCCAGGTTGTCACCTGTGCTTCTGATGGACCAGTTATAGATCAGAGGTTCCCACAATCCCTTCCTTGAGTTCAATTAATTTGCTAGAGCGGCTCACAGAACTCAGAGAAACATTTTACTTACTAGATTACTGGTTTATTATAAAAGGCTATAACTCAGGAACAGCCAGATGGAAGAGAGACAGAGGGCAGGGTATGTAGGCAGCGGCACGGAGCTTCCATGCCCTCTGAGCACGCCACTCTTCCCAAATCTCCATGTGTTCACCAATCCAGAAGCTCTCCCAACCCCGTGTTTTTATGGAGGCTTCCTTATCTGGCATGACTGACTAAATCATTGACCATTGGTAACTGAACTCGATCTCCAGCCCCTTTCCCCTCCCCAGAGGTCACAGGATTGGGGCTGAAATTTCCAACCCTCCAGTCACATGGTTGGTTCCTCTGGCAACCAGCCCCAACCTTAGGGGCTTTCCAAAAGTCACCTCATTGACATAAACTCAGGTACTTGAAAGGGGCTTGTTATAAATAACAAAAGACATCCTTATGGCTCTTATTACTTAGGAAATTCCAAGGGTTTTAGGAGCCCTGTGCCAAAAACAGGAACAAAGACCAAATATACATTCCTTATTATAAATCACAATATCACAATAGGGTAAGTGATTGGACTAAAGTCACATGGGAAACCACTGGATTTGTGAAGATTCAAGGCCTCGGTGCCCATCAGAAAGGCCGCTCGGCTAGAATGTGGTGGAGGGCCAGCTCTTACTACAGAATGGTGACTTTCCTATTTTCTTCTTAAATAAAATAATTATTTTTGTAGAAGAAGAAACAGAATTGAGATTTACCTTTGAAGACGTTTTATGTGTATGTTTATTAGAAAAATGGGGATGGAAGGCAGAAATTCTGGAGGTGTAGTCTTGGGAAAATGAAGAGCTTCCAATGACTCCTGAACTTGTCTTCATCTACCCACGGTGGTGCAGATGGATGGGGAAGGAGGGTAGTTTCAGGACTTAATTGTAAAAATGGCAACTTTCTCTCAATTCTAGCCATGTGTTTTTCTTTCCAGCTTCTGATTTAAAAAAATTGCTTTGTTCCACTTTAGATGCCTATAAAGTCAAACCTAACTAGAAATTTTAGCAAAAGAAATACAAGAAAAGAAGGGTCTGTAAACTAAGATTTCAGCGTCTCACTGTATCAAGAATTGACAAATGCACACAACTTTTTACTTCTTAGCATTCAATTTGCTGTTTCTAGTTCCATATCGAACTGGAGATAGCCTCCCTCCCCGACAAACCTGCCAAATAAATAGCCAAAAGAGCAGGGCCATTAAAATACATGCCGAGAACAGTAATTTTCATCTCACAGAGATTTGCTGATGCTGTTTAATTCAGCAATACTTCTGGCCAGAGACGCCTTTGACCCTCCTTAAAGGATCATGTGAACCATAAGGTGCTAATGAAACCTCCAGCTGCTCTGGCGTGAGGTTGCGGGCTCAGTGGAGTGTGGAGGGGTGGTTTGTGAGCCCTGAAGACTGTTTACTGGCATGATGTCACCTTTCTCAGGTCCCGGGTGGCAGGACCTCTCTGGCAGCTGCAGATGTGGTGGGCTGGCAGCTTACTCCACATTGGTGCTGGCCGTGCTCTGACCAAGGAGAGGGGACCTGGTTCTGCTGAAAATCTCTTGGAAAGTTCCTGCGCAGGACGAAATCCACATGACTCTGTAACACTTCCTTGGGTGATATTTTCTATCTTTTTGCCGATGTGTTGGAGGGCAGTGTGGTACAGTGGAGAGAGCGCTGGTCTTCAGCTTGCTAGCCCTGTGCTCCACTTAGCAGCTGGGATGGGGGTGTTAACCCTTGGCACCTAAACCTGGGAAAAAACCTGGGACAAACCTGTCTAAAACAGGACAAACAAGACCCACCCTATGGGGTTGTGAGAATAAAATCAAATAATATATGTGAAAATACGTTATAAACTGTAAAACTAAATGTCAGCTGTGACTATTGCTCTTTTTGTTGTACAGCTTTTCCTGTTCATCACTTTGTACTGTGATACTTTTCCCTTCTGAAGTTCTGCAGGTAGAATCTGGCTATTTTTTGGAATCAAAATATTGTGATTTTTATTTGAGGCCACAGATCTGAATGTGTATGTTGAATATGTAATATTCTCTTCTGTGTTTTCCTTGAACAAATGCAGAGCACACTGATACACTGGACATGGAATTTCAATGAGAACTTTACATAAGTAATTTCAGTGGCAAAGAAGTGGCCCAAAGTCTTTTTTTTTTTTTTTTTGTGAGGAGATCAGCCCTGAGCTAACATCCGCCAATCCTCCTCTTTTTTTTTTTTTTGCTGAGGAAGACGGCCCTGGGCTAACATTGGTGCCTATCTTCCTCCACTTTATATGGGACGCCGCCACAGCATGGCTTACCAAGCAGTACTTCGGTGCGCGCCCGGGATCCGAACCAGCGAACCCCGGGCCGCCGCAGCGGAGCGCGCGCACTTAACCGCTTGCGCCACCGGGCCGGCCCCCCAAAGTCTTTTATTAAGTTAATATTATAATAAATACCAGTGAATGTGAATTCTGATGGCTTCTTTGTTTTTGTGGAACCCAGTTGACTGATTTTCTCCTAAATCTACCCTACTTGCAGGTTAAGTCAGAGCAGGAAATGTAACAGATATAAGTTCAGTACTGTATATTGTGTTCTTGAAGCCACTGTCAAACTACAGGAATGTGCTCTGAATTTATATCATTTGAAGAAACTCGGAGGGAGAAGGATTTATTTTCCTTTGCTGCAGCTTCAGTGTTAACTTTCATAATTTTTTTTTGTGTGTGTGTGGAAGACCAGCCCTGAGCTAACATCCGATGCCAATCCTCCTCTTTTTTGCTGAGGAAGACTGGCCCTGGGCTAACATCCGTGCCCATCTTCCTCTGCTTTATATGGGACGCCGCCACAGCATGGCTTAACAAGCGGTGCATTGGTGCGTGCCGGGATCCAAACCGGCGAACCCCGGGCTGCCGCAGGGAAGCGCGTGCACTTAACTGCTTGCGCCACCGGGCCGGCCCGTAACTTTTGTAATTAAGTGATGCTTCTAGGCGCTCTCATCCACACCAAATATTACCTTACGATTTATCTAAATATAACATTGGAATCAAAGGGATTTTTAGTGACCTTCCCCAAATTTAGGCAGGGCCAGGGTTTCAGACCCCCTGGTGTTAAGCCCATGTCTGCTATTTTGGTTGCTCTGTGATGTCATCCTGAGTGTCTGTGAGAAGAATCGAGCGGCTGTCGCCCAGTAAACCACATACTATTGTATATAAAATTTTAAAGATTTCTTTTGAAAAAAACAACTCTACTGAGTTTTTGAATGTTTTACTTTGGAGAAGCAGAAAAATACTCTCTTACCCACTAGATTCTTACATATTATTTTATTCAAATACTTAAATTTTATCTGCTTATTTTCAGTTGATTGTTTACCCCCCAGAATTCCTGAAGGTCGATAATCTAATAACATCTCCTGGCATAATTTCTCACACTCGGAGAACAATGTAAGCTCGTAATGATATTTTGAAGTCTCAAGATAACAGCAAACACCTCCGCTGTGTTACGAGCTAGCACTGTTCTAAGCCCTTCACGTTCATTTAAGCCTCACAACAGTCCTAGAGGGTGCATACAGTTGACATGCACCTCTTCTCTCCCCTTAGAAATGTGATCTATCTTCAAAATAATTCAGATGGCATTTTTATCCACCTCTCCCCTCAAAAAAAAGGTGCATGAGGTACAGCAATTGAGTTCAGAGGACAAAACCACTGGGAGGTCCACTAAAAATGGTTTGTCAGACTGCAACTTGACCTGATTCGTAGACTTCTCCCCAGGGATCCATCTTTCAGGGTGTTTCTGAGCAGCACTGCAGGAACTCTTCCCAGTCCCAGGATCCGCAGCCCGCTCTGAGCAGCGTGGAGACGAGCCCACTCTGGCAGCCGTTTCTTCCCTGGTGTCTCAGGGAGAGCTGCATTGACGTTATCTCCCAACCTATTTGTGAAGGCATGTCACCCTCCTGACAGTTTACATAGGAGAGAGAGGAAGGCTGAATAGGGTCCCCTGATTGAAGGGTCATGAGGAGATGACCTGTTGATAAAAACAGCTGCCACATGAGTTTGGGTCTAAAGCAGCATTTTTCAGATATGTTTAGGCATGATGACCAAAAGATATTTTTAAAATTTATTCATGAATGACTTTTCCTCTCATGTGCCAAAAAATGAAGCTTGGACTTTTCGAATAAACAGAAGGTTTTGGTGCTTTTGAGAAGCCCTTGGGACGACCTACCCAGTCAGATGACCCTACAGCAGAGGGATAGATGTTCGGGAATATACGTGGTCCATTAGGGCCACTGATACTTCCAGCTGAGTCTTGCCTGGAGGGAAGATCAATCTAAATGCGTTGCTGGTTGTTGTCCAACATAATTTTGCTTATATTTTATAACACAATTTTTATGCAGTTAGGAGCTTTGTAGTCAAAACTCAAGAAGCACTGGCATTCGATGAAACATTCCCCAGTTAGACTGTTGCAGGACATGCGATGCTGTAATGCTGTTTTGTGGCTGCCTTCAGACTTCTGTGGGATCCTGTGGGCCAGACTGAAGCACTGTGCCAATGATTATGTCCATTTTGTTAAAGCTGCTCACCTGAAGCTTCCTAAGCTGATAAGAAGCTGAAGAGACTGTGATCAACCATGCTAGAGACACTTGCCAAGTGGTGGTTTTAACTGTGGAGCACGTTGCGATGATGAAGATGTAAAGTGCGGGAATGAGTTTCTGAGTCAAGCTCTTTATTACATATCCCTAGAAGCTTTTTATAAATGGGGCATATTCTTATCAATTTAGAATAGCTTGGTTTCTGTCTGATCCACAGGCTAGAGGAAGAAGTCTAATTTTCAAGTTCCCTTCCACCCAGACACTGATTGTCAGACAGGGGGTGTGAGTCTATTTTGGTTTGCAATGTTTTGGCTCAGAACTATAGTTTTTGGTTGCAAGTTTCAGAAATAAAACAAAATCTTGATTAAAGTGGGTGATTTATTGGCACTTCCTCAATCATGGCAAGGCAAGGGTCCAAATCTCACTTCTTTTTCTCCATTTCCTGGCCTTGCTTTCTTCTGTATTGGTGTTATTCTTAGTCAGGCTGTTTCTTGCCAAATGTTGGCAAGTGGCAGATCTACACTAAAAGACTTGGAACTGGTGATTCCCATGAAAAGAAAGTCTCTCTTTTCCACTAGCTCACACAAAAGTCCCAGAGACAATGCTTAATGTTCCTGCTGGGATCCCAGTATGGATCATTGTGTCTGGGTGGCACTCCTCTCATACGGCTGGTCAAGCAAGTCACAAGGTCAAGCCTGGTGTCAGTGCAGTGGGTCATGTGATCCTCCTGCAGTGGGACCCCCTGGGGCTGCAGCCATGATTGTGAACAATAATACAATCTACTAAAAAGGTAGTCAAAAAATGGCAGCTGGAAGTGCCCAAACATCTGAGAGGAGCTCCCCCACCTGCCCTGGGATGTTGGGCTGAATGGCACCGGCACACAGCAGGCTCTGCTGCAATGAACTTTCTGGCCACAGTCTGTCCTGGGGCCCATGCTTGAAGGGCGTGTAGACCAAGTGAGGTGTGGGGAGCCATGAAGAGTGAAAGGACCTGGGATCTTGTCAGGTAAGTGGATAGCTAGCCGTGGAAAAGACAGCGAGCATTGCCTCTTGACATCTGAAGGGCTCTTATAATGAGACAGGGTAAATGTGTCTTCTGAGACCTGTGGGTTAGAATTAGGACCAAGTGATTGGAAAGAGGGCCAGAGGGATTTGGGTTCAATAAAAGGAAGAACTTCTTACCATTTAAAGCTATTTTGAGATGGAATGTTATCTGCAAAGTTCCTTCCTCCTAGAGAAGTCTGGTGGATGGAGAGGATTCAGGAATAGGTTGGGAAGTTAAGCTAGATGCCTTTTAGGGACAGTTCCATACTGAGAACTTTGTCTTGGATCCATGGTGATGGATTAATTTTTAAACTTCATGAGTACTTGTCTAGTACTTTGAAAGGCTGAAAAAAGAATTTTTGTAATGCATGCCAGGTACTGTGAAGTCTATTTCCTGTGACTTTGGCAACTTATCTCACCAATGAGCTCACTTGCCTTTACTCAAGACTGTTCTTCCTGCAGCTGCTCTGATCTGAGTCCTGAGAGCCTCCTGCTGCAGGAGGAAAGGCGAGAGAATGGAGGAACTGGCATTTTCTGTGTGACAAGTTAACTGGATTCAGAGCAGTTATATGACTCCCTCTAAGTCACAAACCCTGCATAAATGTTTGGTTTACTTAGGTTTTTCTTTTTAATACCCAGAACTGTTGCCAGTCGTTGTTCTCAGAAAATGGCTGTTTGAGGAGAGACTTCTCTAAATAGGTATAGTGGGAGCTAAAAGGAACTGGCAGTTACCTTGGAGATTACCCATTCAGGATTGCACACTATAGATTAGTACACAGAGGTCCACAGAGGTGAGGAGTCCTGCTGAGTTTCTCCCAGCTGATTTCTCCCAGCTGAGTCAAGCTGGATCCTCAGCCAACGGACACAGCTATTGCTGTTCTAACCCTGTTGTCTGTCAGTAAGCACTCAGGGATGTTAGCTCTGGGTCTGGTGTGTCAATGACCACATCAAAAGTGACCGCTTTTCACTGCTTTTTTTCATGAATCTTAATTACTTTTATAGTTCAATGGGAATGTTCTAGATGTCAATATAGTGGTGAGGTAACTGGACATACAATTTGAACCCAATTCCCCCTTACTGTTTAGAATAAGAAGAATGTAGGGTTCAATTTTGTCACATAGAAGTCCACAAGTCCTCTTGGTTCCAAGTCACAGCTGTATAACTCAGACTAATTTACACAAAGAGAAGAAAGTTCTGGAATATTTGTGTGATTGCAAGAAGATCAGGAATACAGTTGGCATCAGGGAAATTGGAGCCAGGAATTTCGGTGACACCAGGATTCTCCTTTTACTTTTTTGCATCTCTCCTTCCCTCTCTGGGTAAACTCTATTATCTTAGATCATTTGCAAGTCTAGAAACTTGGCTGATCCAGCCCCAGGGCACTGCACTTCCCAGTTTCCCCAGCAATAATAAAAAAAAAAAACCCGGGAAAGAGTCTCACTAGTCTTCTGTGGGTCAGGGGTCTGCCCCTGGACCAATCATCCTTGGCCAGGGCCTGGGTATACTAGGATTGAGGCAATCACTAGGAAGAAATGTTTGGGGAGGGGTCTGAGGGGATGTTCCCCCAAATGCAAGATGCTGATTCTAGAAGATGAGAGGGGAGATGTGGAAGCAAACTATAGATTTCTACTACATGACGTCGTGCAATTGTTCAACGCTCTGATTTTGGATGTAGAGGTTATATGTTCTATAAGCTTTATATTTAGTAATTGATGCTTAAATTAATTCAATGTACAACCCAGAAAATTCAGTAACTTTTGATGGTTTTTTATGTATGATTCATGCCCTTGAAAACAATTTTATTTTAAATATCAGAGAGGTTTTTATTGGTCAAGAGTGATGGAGACATGACTTGCAAGATCCGTTCACTCAGAATCCATCCAACAGGCCAAACCATGTGCTTCTACTGCTAAGCCATTTAGAATTTGAAATTAAAAAAAAATTGTTTTATAAAGAACATTGTTCTGGGTGAGCTAGGCCTAAACCAAATGGAGAATGCATACTGTAAAATGAAAAGCTTAACTCTTTCATGATTATCCCTTTATAGCAACTGACATCTTCATTTTTTACGGAAAATTTCCAGTGTGACAATGATCAGGACAGGTCATAGGACAACCACAATCTCTTCCTCACTTTTGTGTCATGGGTCTAGAAAAAATACTGAGCAGAAAGGAAGAAAGCAAAGGGCAGGTATCAAAGAATTTTAAAAGGATGTGGCTATCATTGAAAAAGACAGGTGCTTGACATATTTTTCCTTCACTTTCAAAACACCTTGTTGTATGGTTTTACATTTGGTAGCCTATAATTAGGATGCTAAGTATGAGAGTTTGTGTGTCCTAGAAAATTAGCTGTGGAGTACCAGAGGCCTTCTGCCCTGTGGGTGTCTGCGTGGAGGTTTCTTTGGGGTTCTATCAATGTAGCAATTTTTACAGGGACCTAAGAGGAAAATGACCAACCCGACTTACCTTAATTAGTTTAGGAAATTCTTTGTGAGGATATAAACACTGAATATCATCATCATTTTTTTGTTTGTTTTGGCCAAATTGACAGGTGAGAAATGGAATTTTGTGGGAAAAATATCACATTTTTTTCATTTGAAAAATTTCAACAGCTCTAATTAAAATGTGTTTTTAAAATTATTGATATTGATACCGGCTCAAGACAAGGGTGACATGAGGGAAGCCATATTGTAGAAAAGAAACCCTATTGTAACTTTGAATGACCTTTAACTAACTAACCCAGCTGATATGCACCCTCCAGGAGACCTAACTGCTCTGTAGATTTTACAACCCCTGCTTGTGCATGTACCTCCCAGCTGCGATAAGATAACTTTGTTCTTTTGAGTTCCTTAGTAAAGTGATGACCCCTGAACAGAGAGTCTATGCTGATAGCTATCATCAATGAAAACTGAAAGATCTGGTGTGGTGACTCCTAATCTGTAACACCCGAGGGTCAACATTCCTAACCCCCTCACCTATAACCCACCGGCCCATATAACTGCTGTAAGATTTTGTCCCCCTTAAGATGATTCTTTTGGACATTAGTGAGCCATCTTCCCTCTTGCTAGCAAGCTGTAGTAAAATGCCCTTTTTTTGGCATCATCCTGCCTCTTGACGATTGGCTTTTGTCTCGCGGCGAGCAGATCGTGCCCTTTGTGCAATAACAATATACTAAAATTTTTGGCAGCTTTTTTTTTCTTACTGGTACATAAAAACGATGTTATGCTTTACAATTGATGGTCTGCTGTATAAAATAGTCTAAGAAAGACAGGATTTGCTGAAAACAAACATTTTTACATTTTCTTATAATTTTAACAGAACCACTTCCTTTTCTATTCCCAGGGCCCTTTGAGAAGTCCTGGGGCAAGCAATGGGTGGATGGGGAGGTGCATGGAGCTACTCCCAGAGCCTCTGGATTGATTCAATCAAGTCCCTGGATTCTGGAGGGGATTTAGATGTCTGCAGGAATGTTCTTGAGGATTAGGAAAGGTCAGTAGAGGGATTGGGTTGGCTCAATTGGGAGGAACCCAATTGGGCTTGAGTAGGATGGACCTAAGCTAGGGTGGGACTCCAGTTGGCCTTGGGGAGGCTTGTGAAAAGTGTGAACCAAACCCAGACCCTAATGGACTCCTAGACCCTGGGGAGGCCACGATTGTTAAATACTTTCTAAAGTACATCTCAGGCCATCCCATCGCATCCCATCCCAAATGAACTCTTGTGTTTACTGTAGCCACCTGAGATTAAGTTGGTCCTCTCTGCCCACCTTCCCATGACCCAGGATTCCCAAGGCACTTGGAGCATTACAAAAGTGAAAATGTGGTGAGAATGACCCTGGAAAGAATCAAAGGGGACATCATGATAGAGTATAAGGAAACACCTTTTGACATGGTGCAAGTTGAAATTCTCATTGGGCAGGATGGACTTTTAAAATGCTATTGTCCTTGGCATTTAGGATGGAAGCTAGCTAGACCTCAGCCAGCTCAATCATCTAAATCATCACTTTAGTTTCAATGACATTTGACTATTACATGAGTATTTTTGTGATAATTAATTCTATTTCTTTTTAAGAAGCGTTCAAATGGAAGGAAAAATCAAATGGAGCAATCATTTGAAACATCAATTGTTTTAGCAAGGCAAATGATTGTAGATTTAGGGCAATGGGTATATTCAATTGAAAACCTCATTCTTTTTGAATAAATGTGGAAACTCTCTTCCAAGTCTAAACTCTCAAATGTTCCCTGCAGAGGAAGAAGCAAGTTAATACACAGGTCAGTGAGGAAAAAATTTTTTGGTCCACATATTGTTGCTTCAACTTTCCATTTTATCCATATCTATTGAAAGCTTTATATTGATCCATTTTGAAATACTTTTAATTTTCTTAAAGTAAGAATAGTAATTAAAAGTGTTTTTTATAATGAAAGACTTCATAAAGTATAAAGGCAAATGATAAACTGAGAGAAAACATTTGTAATGTATATGACTACAAAGGTTTGCTCTCTATAATATATAAGAGGATGTAACAATTCAGCTAGAATAAAAGAAATAGCCTACAACACAAATGGAAAATTACATTTATCAACAACTTATAAAAGATGTACAAATTACCAGTAAGTCATACAAATATAAAATCAAACTCATTAATAATAAAAATGTAAATTAAAATGATAACAAGATCTCACACCTCACCTATCAAAAAATAAATGGACTGCTTTGGTATTGCTGAGGGTGCATTTAACAAGGAACTTCTATATGAAGCAAATGTTTTTCAACTGTTTTTGGAGGAAAGTTTGGTGTGATGTATTGAAATTTAAAATATTCCCATTTTATCTTCCAATAGGATGGTAACCTACAGAAATACTGGCACAAATGAGCAGAGATAAGTGTGTAAGATTGTTGAAGGCAGGATGGAAACCTGAAGTCTAGTCATAGGGGATTGGTTCCATAAATCATGGGAACTATGGAAACTATGCAGTCTTTTAAAAAAGGAATATAATACATATATATGTACTGACATAATAAATAGATTGTTTACTTAAAAAGGCAAATTATAGAGCATTGTTAATAGTATGTTCTTGCTTTTGTAAAAAGGCAATTGGTTTGGAAGAATACATACTGAAAGTTAATAATGAGTTCTTATGAGGAAAAGAATTCAAAGTAGGGAGTGGGGAACTGTCTTTTTATTTTATGAACTTTTAAATGTTGGAAAATTTTATAAATAGCACATTACTTTGTTAGAAAAAAATTAGAAAATCAGAAAATAAGGAGACATAGGAAGAGAAAAAGGTCACCCATAATTTTACTACCTACATGTAACCAATAATACTCTCATGTATGTATTTCCACATATGTGTGTGCAGATAACTTGTTTTCTAATTTTCCTATGGATCAATAGTTTTGGAAAATCATGTTTAATAATGGTTTCGTGATATCCCATCCCAGGGCAATGTCATAATTAATTTAAGTATTCCACATTGTTGGATATTGACTTGTTTCTAATTTTTAAATATTACCACTAATGCTAGGATTACCATCCTGACACGTAAATTTCTGCCTGCAGCTCTGATTATTTCTTTGAGATAAATTCCTGGAAGTAAATCTACTGGATTAAACTATATGAGTGTTTGTTTAATTACTAATTCATTTTATAATATAATTAGTGTATTTTAATTTTAAAAATCATAGAACAGAAGACTATGAGGTGAAAAATGAAAGGCTCGAATTTTTCCTCTGTCTCCAACATGTAGCATTTTAAATAAGGGCAAAACAGAGAAGTCCACAGATGTCTTCAGAAAACAGCCAAGTGGGTAGACTATTTCTGACCAAGGAATATTGATCTACCATAAAACAGTATTTCCAAACATTTAATAACAAAATAATCTTTTTTTTTTTTTATTTTGAGGAAGATCAGCCCTGAGCTAACATCCATGCTAATCCTCCTCTTTTTTGCTGAGGAAGACTGGCTCTGAGCTAACATCTATTGCCAATCCTCCTCCTTTTTTTTTTTTCCCCCCAAAGCCCCAGTAGATAGTTGTATGTCATAGTTGCACATCCTCCTAGTTGCTGTATGTGGCGCGCGGCCCCAGCATGGCTGGAGAAGCGATGCACTGGTGCGCACCCGGATCCGAACCCCGGGCCGCCAGTAGTGGAGCGCACGCACTTAACTGCTAAGCCACGGGGCTGGCCCCAAAATAATCTTTCTAATGGGTAAACAAAGTTGTTGAGAATAGAGATAACACATTTATGTTAAAATGAACTGAAGTGGGTTTGGAATGAACCTACAAGTGGAGAGGAGAGGTCAGGTGAAGATGACTTGTCTGGTGGTAGGTGGGCTGTTTTCCTCGTAAGAGCTCCTGCTCTCCTCAGACTGTAAACTAGTTCTGGCCAAGCCTACGTTTTCTTGTCAGAGGGCTCCCAGCTCAGTGCCTGCTCTGTACTCGATTCTGGACTTGATCCCTCTGCGTCTGGGATCGACACACCTTTTCTGTGAAGGGCTGGACAGTAAATATTTCAGGCTTTGCACGCCAACCACTCTATTCCACCATCGTAGTAAAAAAGCAGCTGTAGACAGTATTTAAAAGAATGAGCGTGGCAATGAAATTTGACTTGCATATAATTTTCATATCTCGTGAAATACTCTTCTTTTGACTTTTTTCCAATCATTTAAAAATGTAAAAACCATCGTCAGCTTGCGAGGTGGGGTTTGGCCCAAGGGACGTAATTTGCTGACACCTGTTTGTAGAAAATGAAATGGAGCGGGAACCATTTCCAAGGAAGGTATGAAATTGCCTCATATACAAAAGAAATGTCCTGCGCTGTGACAGACTTAACTCATTAGCTATTTTTGTCTGACAGTGTCCTAGAGGAAAAATCTTGCTGACTTCGGGTGTTAAACCTTTCTTAGACAAAGCAAGTAAAAATCTGCCGGCAGCTCGCATCTTCTAGGGTGGGGAGTGGAGGGTAGGCAGGAGCAAGTTTCCAATTTTGCTGGCAGTGGGCATGAAACACAGGAGAATGAATGTTCTGATGTCAATTTCTTGTTCTTGAGCTAGGTAGGTGACTGTCCCTGCTTTTCTCCTGACACCTTCCTCTTCCCCAGTTTCCAGGCAGATGTTGTTGGAGCGACAAGAGGTAGCAGTGGGGGAGTGAGGGTCAAGGGCAGGAAAGAAAGCATACATCTGAGAAGTGACATTTAAAGGTAGTCGACTTCCTGTTTCCTTGCCGAAATCCTTGCTGAAAAGAACTGGGAAGGGCCCATGGATGCTTAGTAAATCTTCTTCGTTTTATTGATGAGGAGATCAAAACCTAGAAACAGTGAGGTGTGTGTCTCGGGTTGCCCCTCTCTCTGGTGGCAGAAGCGGGGCTGGCACTCAGAATTCAGGCTCCTGTATTCCTGCTCTGGGCCTCCACCCCTTGGGCCAGGTTCAGCATTAAAAGCCAAGCAAATATCACAGAAGCCAATGAAATGGTATTTGGTAGCAGGACACGGAACCTAGTGCCGGGAGCCCACAGGGGCTGTTTGGTGTACAGGCTTGGTTGGACAGAGGGCTCTGTGGCTGCTTCACTCAGGCCGTGCGCCACGTCCGGGAAGACCCAGCCGCTTCTCGGATCTGCCGCTGTCCGGGTACCTTGGGGATTCAAACTAGGAACCTGAGCCGGCTTGCTGGCTTAGAGAATGTGAACCATTTTAGGACAACTCCACTTTATTCTGGGCTCTTCATATACCTGGAATCGGTGGAGTACTGGGTCAGAGCTCTGTTGCCCCTGTGGTCTTTCATTCAGCACGAAAACAAGAAAGGCTTTTCAATGTTGAATTTGGAAGGATTGACATTTCTCCCTCACGGCATCTGAGTTTAATTTATAGTCTTCTGCTTCAACTAACTACAAATAAACTACAGGCCTTACCGAACAGCTGGGCCAGAGTATTATTTTTGGAAGTCCGAGGGACTTGTAAAAGGAAAAGGAGACCGATTCATTTCTATCTGTCCCCTGATCTGCTGCAGGGGATTTCAGGGCTGTTTAGACCAAATCTTTCAGATTGGTTGACATCCTGATTTAGGATCCAGGAATCACATGAAAGGGGTTCATGTTGAGGTTATTAACTTTTGTTAACCACAAAACAGGATATGTCTAGTTCTTTTCCACTCCCCTTTGGTTCTTGCTCGGTATGAATAAAATAATTTTCACTAGTGTTATATGAGTTTGTTATGTTTTCCATATTGTTCAGAAATATCTTTGACCACATACTGAATTAATTTTCAAAATGGAAGGAGGAGCGCAGGTGTGGGAGGAGTAAATGGGGCGCTGCGTTGATATTGACCTGGGTTTGTATAGTTCTGACCCGGGCCAAGTCACTTCCCTCGCTGGGTGTCAGCTTCCTCACTTTTAAAATGAAAGCCACCTCTTAGTTCAAACACGCCTTGATTCCAAAACACAGAGTTAGGGCATTTTTGTTTGTAAGTAGCTTGTATCTCCTTCATGGCATGGAGGGAGAATATTGTTTTTTCCTCCAGGGGCCCCAGGAGGAAAGGGAAGGAGGCTAGTGTCTAAACTCCAACTCCAAGGGCTGATTAGATTTATACTTTTAGTTTTGATCTACAGTTGGAAGAGGAATGGCTACTCTTTCATGAAACTCTGCGGTTAGCAGCTTTGTTAACTTACCACATAGCAAACTTTGGAATCCCTCTTCCATTCTGAGGAACACAACCAGCATCTCCTTGGCATGAGCAAGAAGTCCCTTTTTGGAGGGGTGGGCATGGGCAGTGGGTGGGGACAGAGCAGACTCCCTCCACTCCCAAATGTGAGGCCACACAATTGCGGTGGTCTGATTGGTTCAAGTGGGCTCGGATTCGCTTTCAGTGGATGGTTTTCAGATTCTTAGGAAGGGCTGATGGAGCCCCTGAGAGAGGCTGGGATGCTTCACTTGACATTGTATTAAGTACTTCTAAATTTGCAGACTAATGTTTACAACGGGACTTTTTATGACAACTGGAAAAAGATCCCAAGCAGTGTTTAAAGATATTTTATAATTTATGTAGCATAATCAGCTCTTCATCCAGTCCCTATTTTTCTTCCTATTTGGAATCTGTACAGAAAACTTGAGCAGGAACGTCTTCGCTTTATTAAGAGAAGCGAAAAACCAGCTGGAGTGAGGTAGGAAGGCTTGGGGTGTCGGCGGGCAGTGGGTGCTCATGTCTGTTTTCCAAAGGTGAACGGCAGGGCTTCTGAGCACCTGCAGAAGTTAATTGATTTTGGAGAGTGCTAGAATGCTGCTGCTACCTCCAGGAACCTGCAGCTCTGTGAGTCTCCTAGATTTGGGCCCTAGGCCTTTAAGAGAAGGAAGTTGCTTTACCCATCGAGACAGCTGAAAATAGTAGAAAAAGTCATCAATTCAGAGTCAAAGGCCTGGGTTTGAGTCCTCTAACCTGCTTTCTCCTTGTGTGAGTCTACAAAAGTCACTTGCCCACAGATCCCTCAATTGTAAAATTTTAATGATAAACGGCTCCCCCAGTGGTTTGGGAGGGTTAACTATTAGATGCATGTGAACGGCTGAACACAAAAGAGCTGATCAAATTATTAGATAGAAAAGTTGAGTTATTTCAGCCATCCAATCCACTAGACTTAAACTGCTGTAAATTTAACGTTCCATCACTTAATATCCATTTATTGAGTATTTACAATGCACTGGGTGCTGTACCAGGTGCTGAGTGTATGGGGGAAAACAAAAAAGATATATTACATATCTTCATGGTGCTTACAGTCAGAGAGAAGCCTTTTATGTATCCCACTAATGCTAAGGATTTAAAACTTTTAAAGTTTCTTTTAAGGTAGTTCAAGATATTGAGTGAAACAGATTTGATACCAAAAAGAAATCGATCTTTTGGCACCTACCCAGAATCTGTAAAGGGAAAATCTTGCAGAAGAGAATATCTGGTGCTCCAAAATTGACTATTATCATCTGATTACATCATCAGAACAAGCCTGTTTTCTTGGTGAATTTGTATGAAGTCTTAAAAAGATGAAAAAAAGCCAAACCATATTCAGTTGTCGTTTGTTTATTAAATTATATACATTAAAATGAAGTGATTTTAGAACTGTTTCAGGATCTTCAAATTGGATCAACAGTGTTTGCCATGGAGGGTATTGGTTGGGAACCAGCTTGATTGGTGAGGTTGGGCCACTGCCCCAAAATGGCGGCCTTGCTTAATTCAGGCTACACAGCATTTCTGGAAATGGCAAGTCACCTTATAGACCAGAGGGAAAAGATACTGTTTTCCTCTAGGCTACCTAACAATCTACCCCATATTATTTTTTCAATGTGTCAGTGGTAAGCAAAGCTATTGAAGTTAGAATGTTTCCAGAAATCATTCTTTGACTGGAAAATCTTTGGGAACCAAATGATCCTAACCTCAAACACATTCAATAATGTAAGCTCTTGGGCTTGGCAGGCCTTAGGGTAAGTGAGAATGGTGTGGTTTTAACGAACACCTTAGACACATATTAAGCCAATTTTTCTGAGAACAGGTTTTGACAGGGAAAGGCGAGGGAAAATGTGACATCTGCTACTTGCTCCAAGGATAGATATGTGGGTATCACGGGGTTAGAAGAGGTGGGCCGAGGAGCTCCACGCATGTAATTTTCTCAGTTCCAACCCTGATGACACAGGCTCCACTACTAAAAGGCAAAGACTGAACGTCATCTGTGAGTCTCTCTCGTGGTTTTACAGAAGCTTTTTGTTCACATCTCTTCAAGATCCAAAGTTGAATCCAGATTGCCTTGCCCAGTAAAGTTTATTCTTGGTTGTGAAAAAATGTGTCTAGGTTTTTTCATGAGAATTAAAAAAACATTAAAATTAATAACTTCTTGGTCTCAAAAATAATCTGTATTAATTCTAGAAAATATAAAAACAGACTGAAATCTGTAAATACGGAATACAAATCAATTGTAATTGTCCTACTGAGTGCTGGTGACTGCTGCTCCTCTTCATGTCCCCTTACCCCAGCTTTTATCAAGTGAATACTTAGATATCACTTCATATGACGTCTTCATAAAATCAAATCATATGTTCTATATTTTTTATAATTTGCCATAATTATTTAACAATCTCTCGGTATATATTCACCATCAACATGATTCAAATGGATGAAAAGTATTCCACAGTATGACTTTCCTTAGTATTTTTAACCATTTTCCTATTGTTATTTCCAATTCTTTTCTTAGTGCTTGAGATGATGTGCTTTTGACCTTGGACCAGAAGATACTCCATTAATCTCCATCCTCAAATCTCTTTCTCTAGTCAAAGATACTCCATGAATTTCCATCCTCAAATCTCTTTCTGTAGTCAAGGTATCAGACAACCTCTTGAAAGCTGATTTTTTAGCCACCTCTCTGAGTGAAATTAAGCCTGCATCAAAGACCATATTTGCCACACTCTCCAAAGAGTCCTTTATTGAAATAGTATTTCGCTCATATCATAGGGAAACCCACTGGTCTACCCTTTACAGAACTGGGTAGCAGGACATGCTCTGTTTTAGGAGTTTGTTCAAGTGGAAGAAGGACTTCTGACCGTGTCTGAGCAGTGACTGACAAGTGAGACCTGCCTTGTGCTCTTGAGTTGGGGCTGCTGCCTTTGGGAGCTGGTGTTCAGTTACTAATCCCTGATTCTGAGAGCTGAATGAAGGATTGGCAGTTAACAAATCTTTATCCCAGAGAACACTTTGCGTGCTGGGAGGAGACTTCCAATAACAACAAGAGCATTATGAGCAAGAGCTAACACTTTTGTAGTGCTCACGAAGGGCCAGGCCTTTCTTGGCATGCTCGTGTCTTATTCAGCCCCTCCCTTGTCACTCATGAAATAGGGAGGCTTCTTAGCCCTATGTTGTACATGAGATAACAGAACCAAAAGTTCATGCCACATGAGTTGTTACTTACTAAATGAATTGTTAGTTAAATCATTTTGTCTTGGAGTAAGTTTTCAATAGAAACATCCCTTATTAATGCCAGTGCTCAAAACCTGCCATTCTTGTAATTTTTCTCCACTATACCTAAAAATTTATTAGGGAATTCTTCTCGTTTAATTTTAAACAGAGGCTAGAAAGTTGAAATTTCATGTACACTAGCACAGGGATCCCTGATGTTAACAGATTTAACTTAACAAATTTATCTTCTCTATGCAAATGTACGGCACTGTCTTTTGAAGAGAAATATGCCCTGTGCAGACTTTTAAAGAAAGTAGGGGATGTGGTTGTGAAACTCTGATTGGAAAGATAAAATGGTTGTGCGTCTATTTTTGCCCTGTATTTATACTTTAAGCTTCTTGGGCAGTTTGCCTAGAGGTAATTGACTTCCCCTGCCCTTTCCCTCTGCCCCGACCTCCCCCCAACCCCTTCAGGTCCAAAGTAGGTTTCCACAGCGTTTGGTCTGGCCAGTCAGTGGATGCTGTGAAGCCATCAGACTGTGTTGGATTTGGTGCGTCCCTCATTGAGTGGTTTCACATTCACTTCCGTTTTGAAGCTTAAAGCCAAAGATAAATGCTTATTTTTCACTTTGTTTTTTATGGGGCAGTTTGTGTTTCTCCCTCTCCCCTCTCTCTCTCCCTCCTCCCTCTTTCTCTCTCCTTCCTTCCCATTTAATCTGGTAGACCCAATTTGGCAGCCAGCTTATCAAAGGTCAGAGGGGACTTCTGCAGTCTGTTCCAGGAACAGGGCACCGTTACAGATGCTCTGTAATGGAGAATCGATAGGAAAAAAAAAAACCTTGGCAAGCTGAACTGAACACGAGGCACAACCAACAGAATCTCAGCATCAGGACTTCAGGTTTCCTGCTTGGCCTTCCCATCCTGCTCTGATGGGCTCTGCCTGGCTGGTCAATACCTTGAGGCCCATCTTGGGATTTCAAATTAAACTATTTTGTGCACTTCTCTTCCCTATGATGAGAAGAGCAATTGGAGAATTTTTGTCATCTTTTATCATGATTTTATGATCTCTTATGAGACCATAGATCATGAGATCAATAAGTTCTCTTCATAGGACTTAAAATTGGCTGGATTTTTATCAGAGCTTAAATAGTGGTTGCAGTGAAGAGTTAGGACAGGAAGTGCTCCTTGCACGAAGCTTGGAGAGATTTGTCTTTAAACACTACTTACCTCCTCAGGCCCTGTAGACATACAAAGGAAAGTCTCCTCCTGTTGAGGACCTCTGTGGTCAGACTCGTTGGTCAGATAGACTATTTGAAGAGACAACATTCCTGTGCTATCAGGTCAATAATAAATCATGTGCCAGTTAGAAAGTTCTGTGATGAAGTTTACAGGGACTTGACAAGGCACCTAGAGCACAGCTGGTGTTGCAGAATGCCAGATGTGGCTATTATGCCTTGAAAGAGGTGGTTCCCCCACCCTCTGTCATTTAACCTGAAATTCAGTTACACAAGCTTGTTTCTTAAAAGGAATTTCAAGAGTTGGGGCAATCAAATTATTGTACGTACATCCTTTCCTCATTATATCCAGAGTCCTGGGATGGGAAGGCATTTTTGGAGGTTATGGAGGGTGTTGGTAATTCAGTACAGAGTCACCAGTCACCACTGCTTTGGATTCTTATCTCTTGAAGTGGATGATTTCTTGAACTCAATTATGTCTTTTCTGTTGAAAATGCTCGATTACACATTGTATTTTCCTGTTTTTGCTCAATTCAACAACAGGTTTTAAGTCTTACTAGGTGGGTCCTCAGTGTATCCTGTTAAGCATTCTATTATCAAGATGAATTAAGATGAATTGAGCTCTGAGAGCTTACAGGGGTGGTTGTCAACCATTATGTACCTCTAAATTGCCTAGAATGCTTTGGAAAAATGTAGTTGCTGAGGTGCTGCTCCTGGGGATTTGAACTCAGAGGGTGTGGATGGGACTTCCCCGAGATTCTGACATGTGGCCAGTTATAAGAACCACTGACCAGTGAAGAGGATACACACATATCATTAACACTAGGCAGACTAATAATTGCTGTAATTGATTTATAAACAGTACACCAGGAGAGCAGTTTTTATGATAACTCAATAAAGCTAAATGTTGTTTGTGTAGTTACCTGGCTAATCCCCATGGGCAGTGCATTTCTCTGCACTTGCTGGTCTCTGTGGGGATTAGTTGCTGTGCTGGATATTTTCCATTTGCTCCTCCAGACCACTGGCCCCCCTTGTGTGCACTGGGAGGCTGCCCTGGACCGACTGCATTAAGGAGCTTTTCTGCCCTTGCACTTCTGGATGGTTTTGGCCAATGAGAGGTGCTGGCAAGAGATCGAAGGGCAGGAGGAGAGAGGTCAGGGCCAAGTGGCTCCCCACGGTTGATAGTCCTCTGATTCTGTGCTATCCTTTGTACCTGTTTGTAACTCAGACTATACCCCTGTGTGTAGTCCTTTCATTACACTCTCTTCAGTTACCTGATTTGAGTGGACCACCTGTATTCTGCTAGGACCTTGGTTGACATGGTCTTCTTTATCTGTAGCTAAGAAATGGTACATATGATAAAGAAAGCAACTGCTAAAATGATTATGCTAGGGCTCAAAGAATACAAAAATTGGAACATAGCAAAACCTATCAATAAAATTCACTCAGAGTCTGCCAGGACCTTGAAGAGTTCTCATCTGAACTTTCCTTATTTCTGCAATGTAAAGATGAAGAAGTGTTGGCTAATATAGAAATCCAGTGAATAGAAAGTCAAAGAATTTTCTGGACTTCTCATTTAAGGAGACGTGTTGTAGCACTTCCAGGTTTGCTAACCAAGCAGTTATTAGCAGGGCATCAAGACGGGAGTTCTTCATTATTCTGACTGACTTGGAATTCTGCTTCATGTATTCATTTCAGGACCTTCTCTGTGTTAAGTCCCTCGGGATACGAGAACAAATAGGACACAGTCAATGCCTCCAGGTGCTTACAGTTTTGTGGGGGAAAAGACTGGTAACCAGATAGGTCAAGTGTGAGTACACCTAGAGGTCTGGACAGGGCCCCATGGGAACACAGGCAAGGAAGTGCCCCACTCATCATCAGACATTCAAGAGATGACTTCCTGAAGGAGACTCTTGAGTTGATCACGAAAGAAATACAGGAAGCAGTATGTTTTAATTCAAAGGCAAAGAGAGAACCAGAAAAGAAGGAACAGCAATGGGGGCTGCGTGCAGGTAGTTGTGCTTGAGGTTCCGAGTGCGCTTGGACGGTGGCGGGTAGAAAGGCAGGAGGAACCAGCGCACACAAGGCTCGGGCTTGCTCACAAAGCCCTCTGACTGCTGCAC
This sequence comes from Diceros bicornis minor, assembly GCF_020826845.1. Lineage (NCBI taxonomy): Eukaryota > Metazoa > Chordata > Mammalia > Perissodactyla > Rhinocerotidae > Diceros > Diceros bicornis. Next base: position 8,898,740 of record NC_080755.1, on the reverse strand, counting down.
CTTCTTCAGAGCTGGAGTAGCTCCCCTTGGAGAAAGATGAAAACTTTATGTAGGTGGACAGAAGCACAAATGAAAACCTGATGTGGGGGTTTATGTGCCCTGATGAAAAGTTGTGGGAAGAGTGAGGAAGAGAAGGTGAGCACAGTCTGATTAGGGGATATGCAGAGGTAGACTGACAAAGTGCGGAATAAAATGATCTGTGTCCGCAGGGAGCAGCAGAGCATAAAGCTGGTCTCTTCTCCCTGTACATGGAGGTTGTGAACTCCTTGGGCACCAGCACCATGTTGTTATTAATTTGCAGAGGAAAAACGCTTTCATTATCTAGAGTCAGATAAATATATTTAGATTAAAATGAAGAAAGACTGAGTGTATTGCTTGGGAGAGAGAGACGCCTGCGTGCGCAGGATTCTGCCCGCAGAGAAGGTGGATTGGCCCTGTGCTAATGTAATCCAAACTCGGACAGAGCTCAGGGCCGAAAGCGACACCGAGGGTGAATTTGGACAATTTCCTGACATGCCACAGACAGGATTGGCCATTTTTTCCCCAAAACATACAAGACTTACTTTATTCCCTGAAAAAATCCTTGGAGTTTGAGGTACAATTTTGAATTAAAAATCCTGTTTCTCTTAGATGTGACATTTTCAGCTCCTTCACTTCTTCCTATTAAAAAAAAACTTGAATGATTTATTTGCCTCATTTTTTTAATTATAAAGAAATTTGGCTGGAGAAGCAAGGATCCATTATCACCACATAATAGTGTTTTTGTGTCTTTCGCTTCCTTCAGAATAGTTACTGGCAAATTTGTAAATTTGTTCGTATTGTTTGGGTATTTTATAATTACTTTATTTTCCTCCTACTTATTTTTTTTCCATTTATTTATTGGTCTCATTAACCTGTTATTAAGACTTCCATGTTGAATTTTCATATCACTGGAACAAGCAAGATGATGCTTTTAAAAGTCGACTTCACATTAATAAGTTTTTATGTCAACTAATAATTTTAATATTTCCCACTATTGACATATTATCAATTTTTAAAAATCTGTGTATATCATAATATAGATTATTTCCTTGTATGTGATATCAATCCAGTTTGGTACAGAATACATTTGTTGATCCCTCTCTCCATGCCAGGACATTGTACCAGATGCTGGGAATGCAAGGGATACTTTATGGTCTCTGTCCTGGGTTGTTCACAAGGCTTCAGATCACCGCAAATACCGTTATGGTTTTCATTATGGGAGGTATGCCTCTTCCTCCCTCCCTTTCTCCTTTCCTTTCTTCCTTCCTTCCCAAAGCAGTATTTTTTGTGTGCCGGTAAGCATTAAAATTCAAGTAAGGTTTTAAAAAATTTTTTCCTTTATTTTCATAGTGATATCTGCTGTTCCATATTTAGCTTCCCATTAATGTCTAGGAAATTACAGCCTTAATAGAGAAGGGAGGAAAGGACTCAGGAAGAAGGAAAGGTAGGAGATTCATTTCATAATTTATCGAGATGGGAGTACTGGCTCATAGTGTATGACCAATAAACAATTTAAAAACAAGACCTGTGTGTACTAAGAGCCCCCTAAGTCAGGGGCATGTGGAAGGCTGGGCTGGAGAAGCTTAGTCAGCAAATGGGCTTGGAGCTGGATACATTTGAAGGGACAGGACAAGGAAGGGCATTCCAGGAAATTGGACAGCACATCAAAAGGAAAGGAGGAATGAAAAACCGTGGAGTATTTTGAGAAAGCAAGTGACTGTTTGAAGTCTGTGGTGTGGTGAGGCCTGAGGCTAAGAGAGGTCGTCCAGATTTTGAAGGGTATGGAATGTTGTGGATGAGGGTTGGTGTGAGGAAGCGGAAGGAGTCTGAAATTGAGAGATTGATCCAGTTGTGATTCTTGTCCTACTGTCTCCCAGCTACAACATGACTTAGGGCAAAATATTTATCCTTTCAGAGTCTCATTATGTTCATATTCAAAATAAAAATGACAGTACCTCATGGGGCTTTGTGAAGATGAAAAAATATTTTCATGTGTTAGTTCATTCCGTCTTCCGCTCATTTACTTAACAACTGCCCTGTGGCAGCCTCGTTCTAGAGGAAGGAGATAAAGCAGACAAGCCAAAGAGCCGGAAAATGTAAAGTCTCTAACGTAAGGATAACTAATAGATGATGCACTGTGTATGCAACTAATAATTGTGATTACTGTTACTCTCTCACAACTAGCTGAAGGCAAAGGAGGGACGTGATCACATTTGTATTCTAGAAAGTTGATTCTGGGAGCATCTCATTCCTTTCCATCTCAAACTTGATTTCTTGAAAATCAGAATTGAGAAGCTCAAATTGCTGGTGGCGTGACGGCTAGTGGAGTTAACACCGTTTCAAATTATGAGCATGGAATTCTCCGTAGAGAAAATAGCCAACAAAAGTAGGGTCAGATTTAGGGGCTGGCCTGGTGGTGCAGGCAGTTAAGTGCGCGCGCTCCGTTGCGGCGGCCCCAGGGTTCGCCGGTTCGGATTCCGGGCGCGCACCAACGCATGGCTTGTCAGGCCATGCTGTGGCAGCGTCCCGTATAAAGTGGAGAAAGATGGGCACAGATGTTAGCCCAGGGCCAGCCTTCCTCAGCAAAAGAAGAGGAGGATTGGCAGATGTTAGCTCAGGGCCGATCTCCTCACCAAAAAAAAAAAAAAAAAAGTATGGTCAGATTTGCTAAGGGTAAGTAAAATTAAATCACTCGAGAATCCAAACCCAAGCCAACTGTGTGCACTCAAGAGAGAGGGATAAGAAAGGAGGAAGCCCACAGGACCAGGTCGCTGTGGCTGGGTCTCCATGGTGATGGGCAGCCTGTGTGAGGGAAGGAAAGCTTCTGGAAGCCAAGGTTTGAGTTCTGGCTCTCCCTCCTAAGCCTCGTGTGATCGTGGGCCCGCTGAAAAGGGAGTGATGACAACTCCTACTTCACAGGACTCTAGCGTGTATCAAATGAGATACAGGTTTTGTAACCTGAACAGTGCTGGCAAGTTATTTTTCCTAGCACCTGGCATACTCTCTATAAAATTTGATTGATTCAACAAAGGATTATGAAGAGAAAATTAATTCTATCAGATATCAAATAACTAGGGTTCCTTTTCCGACCTCTCCTTCTCCTAATTGAATTGACTTTTTAATCAAAATGGACTACAGACTGCTTGTTTTGGTATCAAACACATATACAGTGGCTGTCCTACGCAGCAATTGCACGGCCTGTGAGAGCCCAGAGCTCTCTAAGGACGATTTCTGAAAATTCTCCAAGTCTTCTTGCCTTGGGGCTTCCCACGGCTGTATCCTGCTTCGATTCTATCTCACGTCAAGTTGGACGCAAAGCGCAGGCCTTTCAGGCTCTTGCACCAAGCCTCCCTCTCCGTGTCCCAGTGAGAGGCCACGCCCTGTCCTGCAGGACTTACACATCTGAGTGGCTTCAGATGCTCAGTCTTCTTTCTCTCTTTTCCTATTTCCTCTCCGTTTTGAAGCCCAGACAGCATTATCCTCTCCAGCAGAGCATTTGTGTGCTTGCCTAGACTCCTCGAATCTCTCATTCTACCCCAAGAATTTATCACGGAAAACGTCCAAACAAAGATAGTTCTCTTTCTAAGAGAAATTCTGGTCCTAGCTACTAAATGAATAAAAATATTTCCATCTTGTAATAAATCACAGCAAATCAGCTTTTTAGAGTAGTTGGACATGAAATAAAGTTAAAACATGTAAGTCATTCTGCCTTAGAGCCTTCATCTATGGAATGAACGTATTCACACTCGCCTAGGTGAGAAGGCTGACCTTATACCAGCTGCTGGTTCGGAATGAGAAGGAAGGAAAAAGATGATGTGGGCTGGACTCAGGCTGTGAATCACGTGTGCTGGTGGGAGGTGTGGGCCGCTGGGCCAACCTTGAGTGAGTCTACAGAATAAAGGAGTAATGGCCGCTAAGGTAATTTCTGTGATGGACAGGGTCACCTCTGATTCATAGGAAGCTACAGCTTGATTCAGTCCAGTGTGTTTTAACATTCCTACATCCTAGTGCATGTATTTAATATAACTTGCTAGGACCAAATTGTGGTCTTTTTCCTTTGACATGCCCCCCATTATGCAGTCTGAAAGAGGCCTGGAGAGAGGAGCTTTGGGGCCCCAGATGTATTTCTAAAGAAAAGGGGGAAGAAGAAGAAGAGGGAGGAGGAGCCTGGAGTTTGCTTTCCTTTACCCTCTGGGTTGTCTTTCTAGGCAATCTGCTACAAAAATTAACAGGTTCCAGATGATAGCCGAGAAAAAATAACAACAACTTTAGTTCTTTTTCTGAGAAAAAAATACGAATTATTTTCTCTTCAGGATTCATTTGTTCCAAGGAAGGGCTAGTCAACTTAAAAGTGGAAAACCACCTCAAAGTGATGTCCATTCAAATAGAGATGATTTGTGATCTCTCTTTCCCCTCCCTTGCCCTCAGTAATTCAGTTGTTATGTGAAGTCTTAATTGGATTTACTAAGTTAGTTCTTGCTGATGAAGGGGTTGGATGTTACCAATGGATTGTTGGCCATTCTGTGATTTACCCCAAATCGTTTAAGTTTAGTTTTGACAGGTTACCCCCCATTTTTTTGTGTGGTATTTTATTTTGGTTTTTATTTAACTTTTGATTTTAAATAATTATATGGTAAAGTTACAAGAATAATACAAAATATCATCTATCCTTTTGTCATATTTCTAAACTGTTAATATTTTATCACATTTGTCTTTCATTATCTCTTTAGGTATACATTATTTTTTCTTCTGAACCATTTGAAATTAAAGTGCAGACATTTTTTCCTGCTATCCCTTTATTCTTTACTATTTGTTAAATATAAGGACCCACTCCTACATAATCACATTATAACCATAAAAACCAAGAAATTAACCTGGATAGAATACTACCTTGTAATCCACAAACGCCATTCAAATTTTACTTGTTTTCCCAATAATGGCTTCTATAGGTCTGAGATTCAATCCAGGACTGCACATCAGATTTAGATGTCTTATCACTTTACTTTCTTCAAATCAGTGGCAGTTTGCGTGCCATTCTTTTTCTTTTTTGACCTTGCTTTTTTTATTACTACCTCAGTAACTTTGGATGTCCCTCAGTTTGAGTTTATCTGATGTGTACTCGTGATAGAATGTGTATATATATATATCTATATATACAGAAACAATAGGCTGGCCCCTATTGTTTCATATTTTTTATCCTTTCATCTATTAATAGGTATTTATATTATTTCCAGTTATTGGCTATTACAAATAAAGACACTATGAATGTTTGTGTACAAGTCTTTGTGTGGACAAGTGTTTTTATTTACTTTGGATATGTATTAAGAGTGGGTTGACTCAGGGCTGGCTTGGTGGAGCAGTGGTCAAATTCGTGCGCTCTCCTGCGGGTTCGCAGGTTCGGATCCCAGGTGCGGACCGACTCACGGCTTGTCCAGCCATGCTGTGGCAGCGCCCCATATAAAGTAGAGGAAGGATGGGCGCAGATGTTAGCCCAGGGCCAATCTTTCTCAGCAAAAAGAGGAGGATTGGCAACCGATGTTAGCTCAGGGCTGATCTTCCTCAAAAAAAAGAGGGGATTGAATGCATCTTATTACAGATATATGAATTTTTAAAGAAATGACGAATTTTCAAAGTATTTTTAGCATTTTATATTTCTCATACACCACAAGTGTATGTAGTGTGTCTACTTTGTAGTACGATGTATTCCGTAAGTGTGTGAGAGTTTCAGTTGCCCTACATCCTCACCAGCATTTGGTATTTTTGGTCTTTATAATTTTAGTCATTCTAATGAGTATCTAATATTACTTCATCTGGGTTTTAATTTGCATTTTCATGATGATAAATAATGTTGGACAGCTTTACATCTATTCATCCTATATGAATATGACAATTAGTGTATCTTCTGTAAAGCGTCTTTAAATCTTTTGCTTACTTATTTATTGGATTATCTTTTTATTGAGTTGTAAGGGTTCTTTATGTATACTGGGTACTAGTTCCATATATCTGTGATTTGCAGTTTGCTTTTTTGTTTATTTAACCATGTCAAAGAACAAATATTTTTAATTTGATAAATTCCAGTTTATGATTTTTGCTTTGTTATTTATGATTTTTGTTTCTTTTCTAAAAAATGTTTGTCCAATTCAAGCTCATAATGTATTTACTTCTGGTAATTTTAATGTTAGCATTTCATTTTTAGGTTTAGAATGCATATTTTTTCTCTTTTTTTTCATTTTTTTATTGATGTCATAATAGTTTATAACATTGTGAGAGTCCACTTGTACATTATTATTTGTCAGTCACCATATAAATGCGCCCCTTCACCCCTTGTGCCCACCCCCAACTCCCTTCCCCCTGGTAATCACCAAATACTTCTCTCTATCCATGTGTTAGTTTATAGTCCACATATGAAGTCATACAATGTTTGTCTTTCTCTGTCTGGCTCATTTCACTTAGCATAATACCCTCCAGGTCCATCCGTGTTGTTGCAACACGCGCCCCACCCCCCATTTTTAGCTGAAGGACAATGGAAGAAAAATAGCTCTGGTAGTCCTGAAGGGTGTGTTCCTTTGAGGTAGTCAACTGGAAACCTGCTCCCAGTGCTCCCACCCATCTTTCCTCTCCTCAGAGCCATTTGTCTCCAACTCCCAGGACAGACATCTGAGCCTCGCTCCTGGATCACCTCAGTTGGCGCTGTCCCAGCTGGGAACTCAGTCCTCCTAGCAGAAAAGTGGCCCCAGGACGGCTCAGAGAGGTCTGTAAAGTCCTTGCAACGCATCTCCTGTGTTATTTAAGCACTTCTGAGTGAGCTAGCCTCCAGTAACATTAAAACATTACACCTGGCGTAATTCCTTTTTTGTGAAAGGAAGTTGAGTCTTTGGGTATTCGTGACTTTGCTTAATGCAGCCCTGCTAGGATGCAGACTTTGATTTCCTCTTCTAGTTGCCACCAATTAGGCGTCATACTATGAGGTTCAGTGTTTGCTAAAGATGGACATTGGAAGGCATATTTCCCCACTTTCTTTGTGTAGTATGTAAGCTTCATAAAAGTCTTTCTATCCCTGAAAGCTGACCAAAGCCTCATAGAGCCTCTTGTGATGAAGTAAAACTTGCAGTGACTCCATTTGTAAGAAAAAAAATTGTTAAGATTTGGAGTTTAACTTAACACACCTTTTTCTTCCAAGAGAAGCTCCCTGGAGCTTAACTTCTTTGTGACAGAAAAGGTTGATGATTCAAGAGGCTCTCTTATTTCTTGTCTCTTCTTGGATGCCTAAGTGGAAATTATTACCTAAGTATTATTTTTCCAACAGACACTTTCATCTCATTCCTTTTTAATATGGTTGTTGTAGCCATGTCACTGTGTTAGCCAGATGGAGTATTGCAGAATAATCTATTTGGTGAAAGCTATTGAACATTTACCCCACTAGTCAGATATGAAAGTTGTTCTCTGACTCTTCTGTTTTTAAGGGCAGTGGAAGTTCAACTTTCATTCCTTTATTCATTCCGCACAGCCATCACGTGCTTATGATGTGTGAAGTACTATACTGGGTTCCCGAAGACACAATGATGGCAAAGCCTACTCTTAAGGGGCTTACAGTCTAATCAAGATAGGAACACACTTACACGGTCAAATGCTACAAGACCATATGCTGTCAAGTCATAAGAGTGATAAAGCCAAAATGTTATGCATACTCAGAAATGGAAGAGACTACTTTTTCTTAATTTTATTTTAAAATACCAACTATACACATATGCATTATGAGAAACTTTATAAGATAAAAAGCCACTTTCTCTCTCCTTCAATACCCCTTCCTAGAGATGATCACTGTTAATAGTCTGATATATTCTTAAAGCTGTTTCTTGTGTGCAGAAGAGGGGAACAGAGTGGAGTGGTTAAGAGCACAGACCCTGGAGCCAGCCTGACTGGTATCAAATCCCGGGCTCACCTTGACCTTGGGCAGGTTTATCCTTTCTGAGCCTTAGTTTCCTGAAAATGGGGGATGTTATGAATATCTACCTCATAGACCTGTCATATACCATACAGTTTTATAACCTAATTTTTTTTACCCATTATATTGTGAATATCTGTCAGTGTTCATTCACACATGCAACAATATCACTCTTTGTGGCTCTTGCGTAGAGTTCCATGGTATGGCAATCCTTGTTGAATTATTCCCTTATTGCTAGACATATATGCTTTTTTATTCAGAAAAGATACTTTTTTTTGGAATGATGAGGGCATTCTCTGGGAGGAGACAAACATTTGAGCTAGGTTGAAGGATGCTTAGGAATTTGGAATACACTGTTGGGCAGAGGGCATTACAGGTTGGCAAAGAAAGAGGCAGGAATTTATTTACTCTTTCAGTAAATATTTACGGAATGCTTACTATGTTTAGAAATAGAAACTAGAAATACAGTGATGACAGGAAGGAGTCCCTGTTCCAGAGTGGTCTTGGCCTGGTGATATTCATGTTTGATGAATTGGCTAAGAGCAGGGTTTGGCTAGAATGGAGGTATGTTTAAGGAAGTGCAGTGTTGCTTGAGTTTTTTCAGGGTATAGGCCAAGAGTGGCAGGGTTCTGCAACCTCTCTGTCCCGATGAAAATTTACAAAGTGACCTAGCAAAGACATCTGTGGAGGAAACCCAACCTCTACAGAATTTTGATATGAACTATCCACCTTAGCCTCATAAGGGCTCAAGTCATATCTACTTTTTGGAGATAGACTAGGATACCAAAACTGTCTTACTTTTAGGGACTTTGGGGAGAGTTCTGACACATTATGGGTCATCTGGTAAATACAAGGCATAACAATGGGTCAGGAAAAGTGAAATGTCATCTATACCTGGAAATTTGGGAGATCCAAGACTTCTTTATCTATTGACCTAAAATCAGACACTCTCTCAGTCAAGGCCATGAGCTGATGAAAAAACCTGTAGTAAGCTCAGACATGTTACGGGAATTGTTATTCTACTTCTCCGAATGGAGCATCCCACCAGCAATTTTTAAACTTCCTTAATTTTACAAGGCAGGAGGATGTGGTGTATATTGAAAAGAAGGATAGTGAGAGAGAGCAGAAGGCTGAGGCAGCCTGGGGAGGGGATGAGGTGGGTGTGTGAATGTCTCTTCAGTTTGTTCACTGCGAGGATTCTTTTGTACCCCACTCCATTCTCAGTAACAAAGAGTTTGTATGTGAGTTTGTTTGTAGTTAGAGACTGAGCAGAGTGATCTGGCGGAAGAGGCTAATTTTGAGGCATTAGTCCAATTCATTGCTATTTTGGATGCTGTTCTGGGAGCCAGTATTTCACACTGCTGGTCCTCATTAGTGTGGTATCATAAGCACAAACCCCAGACATAGTCGAGGGCTGAATTCATGCCATAAAAGGTGTGTCTACTTTTCTAGCTACAGAAATATTTGAAGATAATAGGATAGCTCCCTATATGTCAGGGAGCAGGGTATTCCCAGGAAGAAGTAGGCAGGATGTAAATTTATCAAGATAAAGACAATCATTTTTAATCGATCTTCAGCCATGTTAGTCGTTAAACAAGATACAGTGTTGGGCAGCTTCATGTGGTAAAGACAGAAGAAATATGACTTCATCATAGTTAGCTGAACTGATTTCTTTTCATGCTAATGCACACATCAGTCCAGGGAGGATGCTGCCAAGAATAATATAGAATATTCTAAAGCCTACAGTGAAAGCCTACAAAAAAAAAATATCATCTTACTAAGTTCTTAAAAGAAGGAAACTGTGGCAGGCAGTAAATTAATCCTGTTATTAAAAAGCCACTGCTGCTGCATGAAGCCTACATACCTACATACGTGCACATATGTATTCCAGCCCTCGCTGCCCCCCCTTTTCCATAACTGTCTCAATTGCTTAGGGATGAGCATGTGGGAGGCACTTGGATGTCAGGGGATAGAACAGCATTGCAGTTGATTTCTCTGATTTCTGAAATGAAAGTGTCAGTTATTTTCCACTTGTAACACAGTCTAGTAAGCCAGTCCCAATTTATGTCAGGTTGAATTGTATGAGCTTGCTTATATTGAACCAGTTTGGCATAGGAAGCCATTAGGTTCAATGGTTCAACCTAATAGTTTAGAGATACTGATATCAACACGATGGAGGGGTAACTTTCCAAATTTGCAATCTCAGTAAGTCTCTACAGACTGTGGCATTAACACATTTAAGGAAGCAAAAGTCCGGGAAGGAACTGTGCTTTATTACTGGAATCCTAAGCACTTCTCTTAGGTTTCTCAGAGGACCAGTGATGTAAAAATCAAACCACAGTGAATTTGTAGTCTAGTAGAATTTATGTATATTAGGAAGATAAGTTAACCTCTGGGAAAATTATAAAAAAATAGCATTAATTCAAAATAAGATAGAGTTAATAAAGACAGAGTTAATTAAAAATCAAAAACTAGAATTAAAAATTTAGTATAAAATTAAATGTGAGTGATAATCAGCTTTATTACTTTAAAAATAATGTTTTTACTGAGGAAAATGTTTTAAATTCTTAAAGATTAATAGCTTTTTACAGCTTAAGGCTTAATTGTAATTAATTTAAAAAACTAAGAGATGATCTACATTCTGCTAATAATGGACTACTAGAGAGTTTTGTAAGTTGTTGAATTACATAAAAGTGAATGAAGATTAAGTTAAAGGTGGCTTCCTCAAGTGAGAATAAATGTGTGCATGAAGGATGATGGTGATTTCTCAGCCCGTTGACACCGTGACACAAGCCTAAGACACAAGCGAGGTCTGGACTTTGCGTCTCCCAGTCTACAAATACTAAGTGCCCTCTTCAGTAGATAAAAAAACTCCTACATGGGTGGGCGAATAAATGATTTTCACGTTTGACCTTTTCTCAGCATTCACTCTTCTGCCCTAATTTCTTATCTCAGTGGTAAGAGAGCAAATTTTATGTTGGGTAAGTGTAGGAGCTGGGCTCTTCATACTCATAATGAAATAGATCTAATTTCTAATATAATTTTTCAGATAGCTTAAGGAATTATCTGTTAGTATAAAAGCTTCATTTTCTCATTTGCAATCATGGGAGAGAATCTGTGCTGTTACTCTCAGATCAGAGGATGGGTATGGAGCAGGAGCAGGGTCAAGCTTGAGCTTAAGGATTTGTGTTTTCAAACTCTGTATGGATTAACTTGTAAAATGGTGAATAACATATTAAAAGATAGATTTAAAGGAGGAAAAAGTTATCACTGTATTCGTTAAAATTTATTTTGTGCAAACTGTACAATCAGGATGAGTTTAGAGAACTCAGTTAAACTTTTAATACTGTTAGTAATATTCAATCTGATAGATACTAAGTGAATTAATATTATATTATTTATAATAATTAAAAAGGCAATGAATTTTTAGACTCACAAGCTGAAAAATCAAACTAAGATTTTAGTGATCATCTTGGTCAACTCATATTGTACAGACAGCCCCCCAGGTTGTTTGGGAAAAGTAGGAAACTCAGACCAAAGGCTTTTTTCTTTTATAGTAAAGAGATGCTTTCACCCAACTGTTCCTTAGACTGGCTTAAAAGTTTTAGCAAACTGAATAGTGGTTATGATTTTCTGCTAATACAATTTGATTCTAAGTCCTTGTAATTTATTACCCTGTAAAAGTCTTGTTTTCCTTGAGGCTTTACTCTAAAATTACATTCTTTTAACCTACTTCTTTAATAAAATTAACGTACTACATAATATTTCTATTTCTTTTTTTCCCAGCTTTATTGAGATATAATTGACATAACATTGAGTAAATTTAAGGCGGATTGACTTGATACACTTACTTATTGCAAAATGAGATCATTGTAGCATTAGCTAACACCTGCATCATGTCACACAATTACTATTTCTATTTTGTGGTGAGATATTTCTGTTTCTTGAAGTGTGAGAAATACATGACTGATGGATTCAGTGTTGAGCTGACAAACTTCCTGGAACAAAGTCAGCTTTCATACATCTCTGCATTAAAATGCAATGTTAAAATATAGGGACTATCCCTAAATGTGTAGCATATTTTCTTATTTGAGAAAATATTTCTATTTGCGTTTTGTGTCACAAATATGTGAACATCCTTATGGTATACATGAAGAATACAATGCGGATGCTACATGATAAGAATAAGTGTGCAAGCACATGTCTTGCCTTTCTGAAGTGTAGTGGAAGAGACTTTCTGGTATCATCTTTCTTGCAGAAATAATTGTTGTAACTTTCTGAAGGAAGCACGTGGGACAAGACCTGGGGGGATGCAGAGGTCAGAGGCAAAGGAAAAGGGAAGAGAGCACCCTTGTCTTGATTGTCTGCTGATCTAAAGCACCACTACTTGAGACATTTATAGTTTTAACCGGATATAAAACACAGGGGTATATAAAGGTGGAAAGAATTCTACACAAATAGACAATGAATCAGTGACATTACAGACTTTTTCCTGTCTCTCACTTCTTTGATAGTTTGGCTTCCTTAGGAAAAATCTACGATTGTTTAATTTTTTTTCTGCTCCATTGTAACTACTTTGCAGCTTTTTCTTTTGTTGTTGGTTTTTTTAATGTAAAATAACCAGAATTTTGAGAGGATATCCTTTCGAAAGCAGTCCATTGCTTCAGAGTACAAAAGGAAAATATTAGAAGTATCAACCAGCAAAAAATTTCTAGAATCGCTGAATTGACAGAACCATTTTGTCACTTGGTATTGAAGTTGCTTATTCTGAATAATGTGTATCTACTGCTCTGGCAACTGTTAAAATAAACAAAGCTCCTTGAGGCAATAAAGAGCATTTAGAATGTACTTAGTTGAAATGGAAGTTCTAAACATTTCAGGCACCATCTCCCAGGCCATTAACAGCGAGATGTTGCTTGGCCTTGCTCAAGAGCATGAAGGAAGTAGCAGGTCACACTTTGCTAAAAATTCAGCTCTAAGAGCACTTACCTTTAATAACATATTCTAAAATTATTACCTTCAGCTATTATGGAAGAGTAAATTAAAGTGTGCATAAAGCTCTCCATGATCATATTGTAGTAATAGGAAAATTATTATACATGTATTGCAACACAAGTATTTTTATAAATGTTATGTGGCCATCCTGACAATTTCATATTCGCAAGAGATTTTCTCCCTTTCTATATTGATAAACTCTAAGTTGTCAAAGTCAGATCTATCATTTTTCCTACGTGGAGAGTTTTTCCAAAACTGTGTGCCAACTTTCATCTTTAGAAAATGAAATTCATTGATGAGGCGAGTCCAATTTGTTTACAATTCAAATGGCAGTATTAATGTTTACAAAGCTCTTCATTTGATAACTTATCTCAAAGCTTGTAATTGTGAGCTCTTTGGGCCTGGTAGGGTCATTTGTCTGGGAAATTCCTGTCAACTGGTGTCATCCTTTTGGGGAAATTTCCATATAATTTTAGATGACTAAAACCAGGTGGGAATAGTGGAAACTACTGTGCATTCTTAGTTAAAGGAAAGAATCTTTTTCCTTTGAACACCTTGATCTGTATTTTAAAAATTGTTCCATCAACAGGAAAGTTCTTGAGGCAGAGGACAGAAGGCCAGGCGACTGACGGCCCGTGAGCTGTGGGGTGTCAGGGGAACATTTGCGCAGCCAGAGTGCGGGAGCTCGTTAGGAAGAGTGATGGGTGTGCTCTGCGTGTCTGCAGGTCCTGAACAAAGGCAATACCATGCTCAACAAAGGAGCAGTTGCAATCTGCCTTCTAGGCTTTTCTGGGTGGAACGTGCCGTATTAACAAGTTCAAAGGCATATTTTGCCCTAGATGGGGATATGGCATTTAAAGTTCCCGTAAGCGTGGGTGACTCCTGGGTAGCAGCTTCACACATATATAGTAAAGCAGAGCATTCAGCAATCTTGCTTCTGTCATCAGTCAAATAGGGTAATTTCAGACAAAAACAAATGAAGTTGGATTTTTAGAGGTGGCTTGATGTTTTTTAAAGTTTGAGTATTAGTCATCTGCTGCTGCATACAAATTACCCAAACATTTAGCAGCTGAAAGCAACAAACACTATCTCAGAGTTCCTGGGAGTCAGGAATCCAGGTGTGGCTCCGCCAGGCGCACCTGGCTCACGCTGTCTCACAAGGCTGCAATCGAGGGGTCACTTAGGGCGCAGTCTTAGGAGGACCTGCTTCCAAGCTAACTCATGTGGCTGTGGGCTGGTGACGGCTGGCTACTGGCTAGAGACCTCAGTTCCTTGCCACATGGGCCTCTCCACGGGACAACTCCCAGCCTGGCAGCTGGCTTCCTTTAGAGTGAGAGCAAGGGGAGAGGTAGCGGAGCCCCCAGGATAAAAGCCATCCACTGGTATCCAGATATTTTTACTGTCTCTGTTCACTAGAAGAGAGTCACTAGGTCCAGCCCACACTCAAGAGCAGGGGATTACACACGGGTGTGACAACCAGGAGGTGGCTATTACTAGGGACCATTTAGACTCTGCCTACCACCCTGGGTTGTCCTTGTCCTCCTCTTAAGCTCTTTGGAGTTTGCTATAAATAATGGTAACTCAAGGTTGTGATGTGGGAAACCAAGAGTAGGCTCCTGTCTCCCTCCTCCAGAGTTAATCATTGGGAATTTCCTCAGTATATGCATTTCCACTGTGCGTAATACGAAACCTTACAGAGCAAGGTTATAAAGATGAAGCAGCAGAATACATGCAGAGTCGTCACCATCCTGTGGAAGGAAGGCTCTGGCTCACCGAGCCCTTGACAGTTAACTGGGGAGGAGGTAGACCAGGTAGGATGCAGAGTAGTGCTGAGGCCTCCAAGCTTCCTGGCAGCGCAGACTCAGGAACTGGAGTCCCGGGCTCAAACCTCAGCCCGGCTGCTTAGCTGTGCTTCCTACTCGTACCTGCTTTTTCATGGGCGGAAAGAAAATAGTAACAGTATCTGTAGAAGGAGGCTAGTGATGGTATGAGTCATATATGTGAGGTGCACAGGTCAGGGCCTGACACACAGTAAGCATATTAGTGTAAGCTATTACTGATACAAATTAACAGCAGATAAGTATACTGTGGTTGCTCATTAAAGTGATACAGTCATGCAAATGAGCTCTGTTTTTCTCTTTACTCAGAAATACACAGAATTAGGTAATTTTGCTGCACAATACACATTAACATTTAAAAAAACCCAAAAACCTAAGGCTGAAAACAAAGAAACATTCTAGGTTATTAAATGTTTATCTTGGGCAATGTCAATTGTGATGTTTCTGTGCTACCAGTAGTGCTGTACCCCTTGGTACCCTGATTTCCTCTTTAGATGCCCTCATGTCTTGCTCATTCCATTTCATTTGTTCACTCACTGTTCATGCCTTTTGTGAGCATGAGCACCTTCTGTGCACTGGGCACTGGGGTGACAGAGATGGTCACAGACACATAAACAGATGCGTGTGACACTGAATGGGAAGGGCTCTAGAAGAGGCACCAGAGAGTGAATGCACGTCCGTTTGGGGGAGGTCATGGGCAGGGACACTTGTTCAGAAGAGGAAGTGTGTGAGCTGTGTAGGAATATGCCTGATGGAGAAAGGACAGGAAGGTGTTCTCGTTGGAGGGAATGCTGCCTGCCAGGCTAGAGGCAGGAAGCAGCGGAGCATACGGAAGATGCTGGCTGTTTAGTTGGGCAATGGTGGCACGGAATGCAGGGTGCACATTAGTGGGAAATGTTGCTGCAGGCATAGGCAGGAGCCAGGCCCACGACCTTGATCTGAGGGTGAGAACCATCATGTAATTGATTTCTCAGAGTGAAACCCAAGTCCTCTGATCTCTTGCAAGGCCCACTTGATTCAGCCCCATCCTGGACTCTGCCAGCGTGCTGGGCTCCCTGTGGGGCTGCCTGGGGCAAGTCAGACAGGCCTGGCCTGCTTCTACTCTAGGGCCTCAGCATGAGCCACTGACCCGTGGGCACGCTCTCCCACAGGCTGCCTGGGTCAGCTTGCTCACTTCCCTCACCTCCTGGCTCACATCTCCCCTTCTCCTTGAAGTCTACCTTCAGTGCTCCGAATGAGTGCTGCAGCCAGCTTGCCTGGCCCCAGGTACCTCTCCTGCTGGATTCTTGTTTACATAGCATTTACCTTCCAACATACCTCGTATTTGAGCTTTGACTACGTTTGTTGTTCATTATACATCTCCTCACCAAAATGTCAGCTCCCAGAGGCGGGAAGGGGTCTTTGTCGGTCCCAGCACACAGTACGTGATCGATAAATATTTATTGAGTGGATGAATAACCGAATGTCTTTGGATTGTTTTTAAGGAACTTCAGCTCTGAATTAAAAATAAGAAGCAGAAGGAAAAAAATACTAGAGACAATTCAAGCCTCTGTTCTTGTTCTTTGATATTGCCTCGTTCATATATTTTCCTGATGGTCCAGTCAATAGTGTGGAAGTTTCTTCCTCCTTTGGATCTTTCATAAAGGAGATTGGGAATGTCAGTGATGGTGTAAAAAGCTACAAATATGTGCATGACCCTTTGGGATGAAGAAGCACTTTTTGTCGACTCCTTCCTCCCTACCACCCCATCCTCACTTTGCCCTATCTTGCCTCTTTCGTTGTTGGCTTCTCGAGTAAGCCACCAAAGCATGGGGCCCTGGGCTTGCATGTGCCATGTGCCTGTTGTTCAAATTCTGTCTTGGAAATAGCACTTCTTGATCTGGTCTCCCTGTCTGGGTACCCTGTCTCTTATTACTGATATGCATCCCACACTGGACTGTCCCCTGCTCCCAGACCCTCCACACTGTGTGACCAGGAGCACCCAGGCCTTGCTCATGCTGTTTCCCCTACCCAACCCTCTCTGTGGCCTCTGGACTCCCCTGGGACCCCAAGCCTTGTTTCCTGCTCCTGGTTATGACAGTGCCTCCCTCCCACTTCCATACCTCGACTTCTGTCCTTCCTCTGGGCTGAGCCCTTTCTTTGAGGCCCTCAAGGACATCCTTACTGACAAAAAAAAGACAAATTCATCTCTCTGTTGTAATGAACTTCTCTCATGAAAACTTTTCCTCTTGCGAAACTGCACTTCCCTGGTTTTTCTCATAGCTGTCCTAAATTTTCGGCTGCTTTTTTCTTTCATACTTGCCAATTTTTCCTTTCCGTCGTCACCCCATATGCGGGCAACAGCCAAGGCAGATGCCTCCACCTTTTCTGCTTCTCTTTATTGCTCTTGCTTTTGGAGAGGTCATCGCTTCCTGTCATTTCAGCTCACTCCTCTGCTCAGCACTCATCTCCATTCCCCCTAGAGTCACGCAGTAGCCACGCTGTCCGCACTCCCCGCTGACTGTTTCCTGAGCTGAGGCCCATGATTTGAGTCCATGAAGGTGTCTAAAGGTAAACTTACCACTTCTTAAACGTCTTGTTTTCCTCCATGGCAGTAATCCGTATCATTACCAGGGTTATAGGCCTTGGAGTAAATTTTGTGTGATTTCTCTTCACACCTCTCCATATTTATTTTACAAAATGCTTTTTTTTTTTTGCTGGGAAAGAGTCTCCCTGAGCTAACATCTGTTGCCAATCGTCCTCTCTCTCTTTCTTTTCCTCCTCAAAGCCCCAGTACATAATTGTATGTTCTACTTGTAGGTCCTTCTAGTTCTTTGTGAGCTGCCGCCACAGCATGGCTACTGACAGACGAGTTATGATATGGTTCTGCATCCGGGAACTGAACATGGGCTGCCGAAGCAGAGCGCACTGAACTTTAACCACTAGGCCATCAGGGTTTACAAAATGCTTTTTTATTCCATCTGCTGCTGTTTTAAGTTACCATCATTAACGCACCTCCTGCAGTCCTCATTTGTACCCCAATTACCGCAACATTTAAATTTCACTTCCGTCCAGTCTAGCTCATGTACCGTTGCCAGATTCATCTTTCTGAAGTGTTTTCTCCTGATTAGAATTGTCAGTGACTAGTTATTTTCTAATGTGTTCACTCCATATTCCCTGCCCTCCATTTTCTCTCCTACTAACTAACTTTTGTTCCGGCATTTCTCCATTCCATGACATCTGTCAAATTGATCTCCTCATCCTACAAATTCATACTTATTCTTTCTCATCTTTAGTTTTTCTTCATTCATCCAATAAATTTATTTTTAATTGCTGTAGTGTGCTCATTTTCTTTCTACATGGAATACTTCCACTCTTTCTTCTCCGTATCTAATAATGAGGATGCTTATGATAATTGCTCAAGGTTTTGAGGGCTTCCTGTGTATAAGACTCTGAGCCAAGTGTTTTAAGCATATTATTACATTTATTCCTTATAATAAGTCTATTAGGTGGAGACAATTATTATATCCATTTCACAGAGGAGGAAATGGGAACCTGGAGAGAGGTAAGGCACCACTGGGGCACATCTCTGGATTCTGTGCTACCCCTAAGATGCCTGATACAGAGGAAGGAACATGGACTTGGGAGCCCGCCAAACCTGAATTCAACTCTAACTGGGTCTAATGCTAGCTGGGGGGATTCAGGTGAGTGATTGAGTCTCTCTGAGCCTGAGTGTCCTTACTTATAAAATGAGGGTTAAATGAGATGGTTTGTTTTTCTTACCATCTCACAGAGCATTTAACAAAAGTTTTTCTTCTCTGGTTTTTCTCTTCAGCCTCATCTCTCCCATTGACAGCCTTACCTGACTATCTCAAACCCTTTCCAATCCTGTTGTAATTTGCACTTCTGTAGTAATTTTCATCTGCCCAGTTAATTTAGGACTAAATTATGGCCTGCCTTCATTCAGGTATATTGGTGTTGCCTTCCTGGTTGGATTTTAGGAGCAGGGACCAGTGTTTTAATTCTCTATTTCTCATCAGGCTCCACATAGTGCTGAGCACAGAATAAGTGTCCAGTTTTACTTTGTAAATTGACGTGTCTACATGGGCAGTGATCGTTGGATCCAGCCGTCCCTGATGCTTTCACCCACATAGCTGCGTGCACCCTGGCCTGTCAGCCTGCCATTATTAATGGTTGTCCCTCTCTTCTCTCTTCCCAACCACAGCGTGTGCATTCCGATACAATGGGCTGTCCTTTGTCTACCTCATCTACCTCTTGCTCATCCCTCTGTTCTCAGAACCAACAAAAGCGACGATGCAAGGTAAGAGACATTTACTATTCCGTACCACAGTCTGAATGCATTTTGCTGGGTCCCTGGATTTGTCTTTATCCAATGGGATAGATGCTGTCTCTATAGCACGCTGGTCAGTGGGGAGCAAGTGTCAGACGTTTGAACAGCTGCATCAGGTAGAGCGGTATGCAACCTGTTGGTGACACGTGTTCTTGTCACTTACACAGCTGTTCTCTTCATACAATTCCCAGCAGATCTTTCCCAGTTGGCGTGCAGTGTATCTGGTATGTTTTGGCTAGTTAAGATGAACTCAGTGTCATTGCCAATGAAATAAGGCAGACGGCTGACAACATTGGCACATGATCTGCATATTGGATTGCTGGGGAGAACGTGGTGACAAGTGGAAAAGAGACAGAGAAACGACTTACATTTCTTAGCCACATAGCAGGAGAACTGAGTAGGAAGCCGGGTCCTGGTCACGACTTGTTCAAACATCAGTTGAGAAATCTTACATATGCCTCAATCAGGTACTGAAAGAGAGTAATTTGAGTCTAAAGGATGGTTTCCCCAGCATGTTGCTGCAAAACTTTGGATCCCTTTCCCACTACTCTACAAGAACCTAAAGGCGTAGAAAAGAATAGTGACTATATTTTCTGAGGCTCTAATGAGGAAGCATAGTCTGGTTTGTAAATTTATATATTTGAAGTTCTTCCAACATTATAAAAACTAAACCACACTGAGTTAATTTAATAAATTGTTTTTAAAACAATACCATTACAAGAAATAAGGACTGTGCCAAATGCGTTAGGTGAGTGTGATGGCTGTATGTTTGCATGAAAGGAAAAGGGAGCTGTGTTTGACCCAGCCTAAGGAGTGATGTGGAAATAGCCATTGGTTGATGCTGCCAAATCATGGTGGTGACTCTTCAGGAAAAGAAGTAAAGATTAGGTGTATGCAGAGCCGCAAATAATGACTCTACCTTTCTCATTCGCCCCCTTAACTATTAGATTTGTAGTATGTGTTGTAATCATTCATCCTCACATGCCATGTTGATTTTCCTGCCTCAGGAAGAATCTAAAAAATAGCTCTTCTAAGTCACTTAAATCTTTAACATAAAGTTAAGAAGGGCTAGAAAAATGTGAGTTTATACAAATCCTCATCAAACCAATGAGTATGTTGTGTATGGGACCCCACCCACTCTATCCTCATTCCTAGAGTTATGAACAAAGACTTTTAAACAGAATAGCTTCTGTCCTCAGAACCAAGATTATAACATATGGGCAACTCATATTTCATGGCTTGGACCTCATGTTTCAAAGAAAGGAAGTTTCATGCACATTCAGAATAAAGTGCTTTGAAAGTGAGTACCTGTGTATAGTCAATTAAATTATCTATTGCTTTTATATGAAAGTATCCCCTTATTGTTTTATCTGGAAATCAGGTGACCGGAATTTCCCCTTCATACCCATGTGACAATGCCTGGCTTTGCCTTCTTCCCAAACGAACCGGCCATGCTCTCTGTCAGATTGCCTCGGTCTCTGGAAGGGCGGGATGTGCAGCTCTGTCGGAAGGGCATGATAGTGGGCCCAGCATTTCGGCCCGGGTGCGCTGAGGACTGACACCGACAGGAAGCTCGCAGGGGAAACATAAAATCAAAAAGCAAAGAGCACCTCCTCTCCATGTAAAGAAATATCCTGAATCACAAAATGTACAAGGCCAGTGCACAGACATCTGCTGGTGCCGCTCCTGGTGGGAGAGGAGGGAAGGGGACCCGCAGGCATCTTTCCAGCTACTCTCTGGAAGCAGCCTTTTGATTATGTATCTTCCTCTTTCCTGCATTTCAGTGCCAACAAGTGTGACTGATATTCAGCATAACCTCATTTATTTGTTTGTTTATGGAAACACAGAGGGACTCTAGGAAACGACGTCTCACATATTTTTTCTGAACACGTAGGATTCACGATCTAGATGTTTCTAAAGTCTGCGTCTTGAGATATCCCACATTGGGCATTTCTGGCCGTGCGTGGTCCCAGGACGTGAAGCCGATGTGGGTAGATGTGCACAGCGATGGGCCCACAGGAGTGGCTGCATGGGGCCTTTCAGGGAGACTCGGGCACAGACAGGCTCAGACTTTCTAATTTGTGTTCACACACACTTCTCAGGCATCAATAAGAAGGAACACTGGCAAAGTGCAAGAACCGTCAGCAACCTCTGCACTGCCTGCTCGCAGACAGCCTCTGCCGGAAACAGCACGTGAAGCCGAATTGCCTGCGGTGCAGATGAGCCCTCTGTGCATTCTGCTGGGACCGGGTGTTGGGGTGGGCTGCCCCTGAACTAGGAGTGTGGTGCATACGTACGAGAGCTGCCCCATGACCCTCTGCTCTCCATTTGGTCTGTCGGATGTTCTTTTCTCATGTGATTATTTTTCCTAGGAGTGTACCCATAGAATTTCACATCGTAACTTAGAGGGTGGTTCTTTGGCATGGTTCTGGGGTACCCCTAAGTGTAAAATCCCAGTCTCTCCACCGTGGTTCTAGGACAAAGATGTCCACTTATTTTGATCTCAGTGCCATCAGCAGGACACAGAGCGTCTGGGTGTCATTGAGGCTTTCCCCATGCCTGTGATAAACAAAGATGTGCTGTGAGGCCGGAAACGACTGTGTTGTAGAGGAAGGAAGATCAGTAGCAGTTAGTGCTGTGCTGAAATGTGATCAAGTTAAAAAAAAAAAGAATTAGAGGGAGGACAATTGCTTGGGGGCTCAAAGCACTTCACTTAGGTCTGGGGTCACCTGATGGGCAGAAGTTGGAGGAGCTTTGGGAGTTACCAAGCATATTCCAGCAACCAGCGGTGGAGTCCCTTCTACAACGTCCGTGTGGTCTCTTCTTATATACTAATGGTGCCAGGGAGCTCCCCATCTCCCCAGGACTGAAGTCCTAGGCAGTTCTTTCCTGAGTAGACCTGAAGTCCACCTTCCTGCAAAGCCAAGCCATCGTTTCCAACCCAGAGCACTAATGGAAGAGTGAACAGACACGAGAAGATGGCTGTACAATAATATTGTGACAGGACTCCTCAAAGATAGGGCATTTGCCTAAATGAGTTCGTAAGTCTTTTATAAGTCTAGGATTTTAGAACTCTCATTTTTCTATTAAAGACCTTCAAATGTGTAATTACCTTAGCAGCATTGTGTCAGTCAGGATCCAACCAGAAATCAGGAACTACTCCAGGTGTGTTAAGAGGAGGAGCTGCAGTAGAGGGAATTGGTTACTAGAGGTCGTGGAAGAGTGGTGTTGAGGCGACGTCGATGTCAGCAAAGCAGGAAGGCGGGGGAGGAGTGGGAGGGGTCATGCGCAGAACTCAGAAACAAGGGCTGTCTGCGAGTTGCTGGAACCACGGGAGGAAGCCAGGGAACGGATCTTTGCAGACAGGCATTGACTGGCACTCACAACTGTTAGTTATGTCCACCAGTGAGACAGTTCCATGTTAATCGTTGATAAGCTACCCATTGCTTTTCAAATGTCGGGAGCGGGTGTGGGAGGGGATCCTCTTTCCCTTCACTCTGTTTTTCACCAGACAAAACGTCCCTACTTACTCACGGGTGTGATTTTTCGACTGTTGCATCTAGACAGACTTCCTCTGGAGGCACTTCCGTCTGTCAGAATCTCTCCTAAAATGCTGTATGCAGGATGCTGAGGTGTACGTTTGGAATCGCCTTACTGGACCGAGGCCCCATTCCCCAGCTGCCAGGAGGCCTTGTCTGTGACAGCTCACAGCGGAATCCCTCCCTGAAAGGAGCTGCCCCCCTACCTTCCCGCCCCCGCACAGACTCTGGAGGAAGCTGGTACCCAGGGATTGCTCAGCACAGGGTGCAAAGGCCTCCGGTCTGGAAAGTCTCTGCAGGGCCATGCTAACTCCAGAGTGCCCGTCAGCTGTTGTGAGAGCGTCACAGTTTCCTCTCTTCCTCAGATGAGCGCTGCTGCCCTCACTCCCCGACAGGTGTGGCTGCCCAGAGCACTGCCCCTTGAACCTCCTGCCAGGTGCATCCACCTCAGCGTCTGCTTTTGGGAACCAGACCTAGAATGGTCCCTACAGCCGGGACCAGCGCCTTACACGGCCCATCAGATGGGAGAACGTGTATTGGCGGAAGGCTAGGAGCTCAGGAGGCAGAGGCATCGAGCACTGGAGGCAAGACTGCCATCCAGAAACAGCCTCAACACTCCCTGCCCAGGGCCTCAGTCAGCCAAGGCCAGTGTGGCTGCGGGTCCTAGCCTGCAACTAACTTGACCTCATATCGCTTCTCTTGGCCAAGTTTTCCTCCTTTACAAGTGGGGACTCATCTTCTTCAAGGTTACCTGACTATGTGGGGGTCACATGAGCAGATATGAATTTTAAACACAACATAAGATTATTACACAAATAGTAGTTATCGTCAGTTGTAGAACTGACATAGTTGGAATTGGCATGTGTGTACCTCTACATTTCCCTCCGCCTGAATGCTCTCCCCAGATTTCAAACAGGAGGCCTCGTCTGAGAATTCAGATTTATGTCAAATGTCGCCTCTTTAGAGGCGACCTCCCTAACTAAAGCTGTCCTACCCTATTTCCATCTTATTTTCATACTATGAACCAGTTTGATTTTTCTCCATATTTGTACCTACCTGAAATTATTTGTGTAACTAGTCCATAGAAAGACTCCGAAGTCCCAGCCATGCAGCTGTCCTATTTCTTCCCTGTGACTATTCCTACCCACCCCTTCTGTGGGACGGATCCTCCTCCTGCCCTTGGGTGAAATTCTAAGCAGTCCACAGAGCTTGTCCGCTAACTCTTAGATGATAAAATGTCCTCTGGTCACTTTCATGCCCCAATCAATCTTAGATCAGTAATTCATATCCCTAAGCCAATGTAAAAATTAAAGCTATAAAACATTATTTAAAACTAAAGCTTCTTCCCACTGCCAGTGTGTGCCCACTGCTGGCAGAAGCCTGGAGAGGGCATGGGGATCCTGGGGGCTCCCCTCTGGACCACAGCTTGTGCCTCTGCCTGGCCTGCTGTGGCTGCTCCTGTCCCGAGCTGGGCTGAATCTCCCTGGTGTGTGCTCACCAGCAGGTCCCAGACAGGTGGGGCCCTCTCCCCACCCAGTGGTTCTGACTCCATTTGATCTCCTTGGTCCAAAGCTGGCCCCTTTTTTCTTTCCCATTGTCGTTCTTGGACAAAGTGACTTTAAGTTTTCTCCAGGAGGGTTGATTCTCTGTCTCTCTCTCCTCTGTGTCTGTCTGTCTCCCTCTCTCTGTCTCTCTCTCTCTCACTCACACTCACACACACACACACACACACACACACACTGGCATGCACACTCAGGGCATGGGCACCTTTTACCTACCATTGATGAGTCTGCAATTTCTTCCCTCAGCAGGACCCTCACCTCTGCTGTTACAGCTGCTTCAGCCAACCTCTTTCCTTCCTCCTTGGGTTTCCTAGGCAAGAGTCATGTTTCAGTCTAGTACGTCCCCCAAGCCCACATAGTGGTCTCATGGAAACCCCTCTCGCTAGGCTTGGAATTCTCTCTACAATAGCCAACTCTCTCGGCTTCTCCAATATTCTCTTTCCCATCCTCCAAAGGGCAAGGAACCATGGGTTGAAAACAAACATCGTTTGTCACAGTGCTCATTGGAGAAGGGGACGAGTGCCACTGAGGCTTGGTCCCTCAGTCATTTAGGGTCTCATATGAAACTAAACCAGAGTCCCATTTTGATACATTTATTTACTGAGTCTCTTTCCCTTCTACTATGTAAACTTCAAGATCGCAAGGATTTTGCTGTTTTGTTTACTGCTGTGTTTCCAGGACTCAGAACAGTGTCTGGTATGTAGCAGGCATTCAGTAAATATTTATGGAATGAATGAATGAATGTATTTCCAGAGTCTGCAGTTCTAGAAGCATTTACGAACACAGCTATGGTCCTGTGCTTACCCCAGTCTCCATAGCAGCGAACATCATACAATAGTTTATTGTGTCCACCTGGCTTCTGGAGACAGAAGCTTGGGCTATAATAGGCCATTTTGCTATTTTCGATTTAATTGGGATCAGAGGATCATGAGTAATTGAAGAAATCAAAATGTTTTATTCTTTTACTTACAATGATAGGCATTTTATTTAAGCATGTAATACTATAGGAAGGAAATAAATCTTTTTTTGCTGTTCCCTTAGTGTACTTTGCATTTGTTTTGAGACTGCACTCCATTAAATTTATTAACTAATATATAATTAACTTCAGGTGGCCCAAATATTCCAAATTGATGAGATAATAAGTTCACATTATAGTTTCCGTATACCTTGTGGCATATCGAGTAGAGCACGTTGGTCAATATGGTGGAGGAGTTTGTATTTTGTTTGGTTGGAATATAAGTAATAAAATGTATGAGATACAGAAGAAAGCCACAGTAAGTGCTCAGTATATATTGGCTAATAATAATATTATTATTATTTTGAAGTACAACATTATTACTTTGAATGCCAGAGTGAGCTAGATATAGAAATCTCAGTCTCCTGTATGTGATGATAGCCAGTCTTCACCTCAGGACTTTTCCTAGTGCTCTCTAAATGACAGCTAAGAATTATGTGATTTCCAGGGTTTCTTGTTAAATAATATTTAGGTTAAGTAACTATGAATAGAGAGCCAGTAGCGCTGCCTACTGAATACATATTATTATTTACATGCATCAACATGTATTAATTCTTATAACGACCTTTTGAGGGAGCTGCTATCGTCATTAAAAATTATTATCAGGGCTGGCTTGGTGGTAGCGGTAAAGTTTGTGCACTCCGCTTCTGTGGCCCAGGGTTCGCAGGTTCGGATCCTGGGCGTGGGCTGATGCACCACTTGTCAAGCCATGCTGTGGCAGCATCCCGTATAAAGTAGAGGAAGATGGGCACGGATGTCAGCCCAGGGCCAATCTTCCTCAGCAAAAAGAGGAGAAGGATTGGTAAAAGATATTAGCTCAGGGCTAATCTTCCTAAAAAAAAAAAATTATTATCAAAAATTCTCATGTTACAGACAGATACTGAGTTCTAAGTGGGTTAAGAACACACATGTGATGGTGGTGTGTGGGTGGGCCACATGCTTAGCTATTGTGTTGTTCTGACTCATGCCTAGGACAGAACAAAGTCCTCTGGGGATTTACCAGGGAGGAGGGAAACCTAATCACTTAATAAATACTTGTTGGTTGATAGATAACCAGACCCGGGGCACAAGGGTCTGGAGAGAGAATTTGAGTATTTCATTGAAAGAAGATATTTTAATTTGCATTGGTGCCGATTGATGACATGTGTGTGTTATATGGAAAACATATCCTATTAAGTGTGACTGGTTATTTCTTTCAACAAATATTAATTGAAAGACTATCCTTCACAAAGCACTGTGTTTGGATTTGTGGAGGATAAAAAGGAGAAAACATGGTGCTTCTCAGAGTGGCCTCCCAAACACGTTGATCTTGTGTATCCCATTGAATGGTAGCTCTCTCCAAGAGGTTGTCTTTGGGAGCCGCATGCTTATTGCAGTGATGGCGTCGTTTCTCTGAATTGACCTTAGATTACTCCTTTGCAGTTGCCTTAAGAGTTTGGAGGCCCAATGGTGGCAAACCATTGTCCTTCTAAGGTGAGTCTAATTTGTATAGCATTTGGAGTCGAACTCAATGGGAAAAAAAGAAAACTGGTGATGAAATTAGTCATATCAATTTCAGAAAAAAAAAAAAAAAAAGACAAAACCCAGAGTGTTTAGTAGAAAACAAACTGTCTGAAGGTCACTCCTAATTATAAATGATGAGGTTTAAAGTTTATTTGAGTGAGAACACCGTGGTTGATACACATGAATGACAAATACATGTGGAACATCTTTCCGTGGTGGATCTATGGATATATATGGATATATGTGATCTAGGATGTTGTTATGAAATGAGATACCCAGACAAGAAGGCAGCATCCTGAAGGAAGTGTTGATTACCTAGATTTATCCTGGAATCCTGACTATAATAGTCAGACAGTGCCTACTTGACCCAGACCAGAGACTCAGATGTAATATCTGGAGAGATGCTTGAACCGAGGATGTTGATGATAATAAAAGTTGCCAGCTTTGATGTTCCATTTCCTGTTCTAAGTACTCCCTATACACCAACTCATTTAGTTAGAGGACAGAAAAATGATTTATTGAACAGGCAGAACCTCCATTCTGGAATGAAAAGAACACATTTATTATAAAGTTAACTGGACTGTAAATCCACTGAACAAACTAGGAATATTCCATGGAGAAGTACTGATATTAATGCTCTCTCCTCCTGTTAAGGAATTGGTGAGAAATCTACACTAGTGACATTTAGTCACATTTTGGCTAGTCTAGACTCCTGTTCTCCTTTTGTCATCCCACTTCACCAACCTTCCCATGTGACCGTGGAGCTCTTTCCCCATAAAGCTGGGGTAGACTGCCTCATTTCATGTACCTGATCATAAATTCTTAGTTTTTGATTGTGTAAATGTTCAGAGTCCAGAGTGTTTTTCAGTTGCTTTCATCAGAAAGTTTTATATCCTTCCATTTACTCTCGATAATGTCAGTGTATTACCCATGGTCTGAGATGAGAGAAAGACACGTCTAGCTACAGTGTGAAATTTGCTGTTTACTGGAAATTGCTTCCATCTGCTTATTTGGTCCTGCCAGAAAATTATCTTTGTTAATGTGTTCTCTTACAAGCGGGAGTGCATAAGAGCATCTTATCCATTCTTTTGGGGAGAGAGTCATTTGCTTATTGGGGGCTACTTGAAAGGGAATTCTCCAAATTACGAGACTACAGCAATTCCTGGGCAATGTTAACCATTGACCTACAGCAAGAATATCTTAGAATCATCGTCATCTAATCAGTTCATATGTGAAATATTTATGTTACACACACACACACACACACACACACATGATTGTTGTCAGATGATGATTGTTGTCAACAGAGATGATTGTTGTCACAATGAGCAATTATTTGCAGTGACAGAATTGTCTTATCCAAGGAGCCATACTCATTCTGAGAGCCTTCATTCCAGATGTTCTCTAAGATTGGACGACACTGGAATGGATGAGAACAAACTCCCAGTGGGAGAGGAAAGGGAAGGGCTTTAGGCACCTGTGTGGGTCTTTCTGAAGTCTTCTCTGTTCAGTTATGACGCTGGCTCCTCCTGAAGTAGGTGAAACACAGATAGTGGACCAGTCAGATTGCCAGAGGAACAAGAATAGAACTGCACACTGCCAACCCTTTCAGGATTTGCCCTCAAAATATTTTTCAATACGTGATTTTGTGGAGATTTTTTCCTTCCTGTTATGAAAGGAGGGAGTCTTAGAAATATCTTTTTTTTTCCTAATAAACTTCACTTTGTTATTTTGAGCAAGGTAGCAATTCCCCCAATGTATTTGCTTGTGTTTACACTCAAAAGTTATTAATTTATTTTTTCTAGCTATTGGGATTCTTTCAACATTTGAGGGGAAGATAGAAAGGGGTAGTAAAGGAGAGGCTTAATTGTAATTTGGTGACAATCATGAGCAAGCGAAATTTTTGGAAGACCAAGTTAACTTTTGTAAACTGTCATCAAAGTTATTCTAAGATGATAGGGAAAAAAGATATTTTTTTCTAGCCAGCTCTGAACAGGGGTCCTAGTTTAAGAGGAAATTGTGTTAACCATAAGTAATCATAGTGTGTGCTACATGTGTGGAAAAAATCACCAACCTTATCCTGAGGTTCTGACGTAGGCTACACTTTATCAGAATCACTAAAGGCAGCCTGAGAAAAGAAAAAAACTTGTTCTTCAATTTGCTACATAAAGAGGTAAGGAGGTCTGTAACTTGTAAAGATGTGTTTAGACATCAGAGAGGAAATAGTAGCAGATCTTTAAAACTGCTTACATCTGGTTTTTGTTAAAAACACTTTTTTGTACCATTAAGCTTATTATTACTATGTTTTATTATGTCTTAATAAAGTAAAAAGCAAGAAAATATTTAATTGAGTAAATTATTAGGTAAGTGTTTTATTATCAATATCAGCTCACCCCCAAAAGGAAAGCTGGCAAAAATTAGATGCTTGTTTATTGAATTTTTGAATAAGTTAATTATAGGCCTTTTAGCTTATTTTATCTGTCCTCTTCTGGGGATGGTACAGATGTAACATTCTATTGTTTTAAATTTGGTAAACACTATTCAGTCAGACAGAGGGAGTTTCAGGCAATACATATAATTCTCAGCTAAGGAAATATTGGGTCATATTATATGACTAGGAGAGGTTTTTAGAAGTCCCAAACTTTTTGCTTTATTTGGCTATGATAAACCAAATCTACATTATGACCTCACCTATTATTTAAATGCTGCCCTGTCATTACAGTGAGGCAGTTCACTTGAATTGATATTAGTTTGTTGATCCACTCTTCAAATTACTATTCTTTTGACAAACATTTCCTGGTGCCTACCCTGTCGGGCCTTGTGCTAGGCAACTGGACATCCTAAGGTAAATAGGACAGGCTCTCTGTCTTCAGGATAGGAACCCAGCTTTGCCATTGATTAGCTGCACAGTCTTGGGCAAGTTCCTCAGATTCTCAGAGCGTGGTTTCCTCATATGTCGAGTCCTTGGCCCTAGTCCTGGACAAAATATTAAGAAATCTGCCTATGGGAGTCACTCACGGGCACCTTGTCATGTAATATGTGCCAGATAGATGGAGAAAGAGCTCTAGAGGAGGAAATCACAGCTCCTCTCCCACTTTCTATGTTTATTTTCCCTTTGAGAGTATTCAGCTTACTCGATGTGCTTATGTATGTATTTTGAGTCAGTTTATTTCAGTTTTGAAACTGGCTTACTTTAAAGGCTGGATGAGACTAATTTATGATTGATTCATTTGTCAGTCTGGGTTTTACTTCATGTGTAACTGTTACTCTTAAACAGACCCACGTGTATTTGCCCAGATTCATACAAAATAACCTTTTGAGATGAAAATTTACATTCAACTTTCAAACAGTGTTAATTATTGATCATAAGAAAAGTAAGTAGGTAACACATGCATTGCTTGCTCTATGCCAGGCAACTCTCTCAAGCTTTCTACACAGTAACTCATTTAATCCTTACAACACCCCTTTGAGATAGCTATTACTATTATTTATATTTTACAGATAAGGAAACTGAGAAATACACAGAGGTTAATGAAGAATTCCTGAAACGAACCATTTTTAAAATTGATTCAATGAGTGAAAGCTTCTAATACAAAGAATACAGTTATCTACATAGGTGTTTCCCTCATTCGACTGTGTTTTGTTACAAAATTAATATAGAGTGAAAATAAGTGTAGAGATTATGCATGTTGTCCAATTGCCTTATAACAATGTAAGTGGACAATTGATGTACTTTAAAGCACTTTTTAGTATGTTTCTTCAGCGTTAAGCAGGAAGTAAATACACTGAGAGTGTTGATACAAAATATGCCTTGATTTTCTCCTGCTCACTGAATAAGTGTTAGTGAGTGTCTGAGGTGCACCAGGCAATCCACTTGGCACTAGAGCCACAGGTAACTGTGACTTGTCCTTTTAATCTTATAGCCCACCATTTAGTCCCCCTTCCCTCTTCCCACCTTCTCTCCCTCCTTCCTCTTTTCTATCCTCATTCTCTCCATTTATTTTTTTAAAATTAATTTTGCCTAAATATACTTTCTGTATTTCAACTTGCCAATACTATGTCCACTTAAGGAATATTTGGGGAAAGTCACTAACAGCCTCTTCAGGCTGCTGGAGCCAGAGCTGTCAAGCTGTGAGAGGTGGCGCATGATGCTGGTGATCTGGCCTCTGTGGCTGGCGCAGGGTGGACTGGCCTGGAGCCCCTGTCCAGAGCCCCAGACTGGGCAGGAGGAAGGTCTGGAGTCTGTGGGCGTGTATGTGTTGAGGACTGCATATGTGTGTTCTGGAGTGGTTTCAAGTCATCAGGATAGCCTGTTTCTTCCTCCCCTGCAACCTGGCTAGCCATGATCAGTGTTACAGGATCCCTTTGCAATTGGGTGCAAAGGAATGCCACCCTCATATATCAGCCCTTCACGATTATATCACGTTCCTTTGGATTTAATGGCATCTGCAAAATGAAAATTGCTCTTTTAAAATGCAAGGACACCTGGCAAGGTAGTACTCCAGGAGTCAGTGGAGAATGCCTTAACTCTTCCTGTAGTGGATCTGTAGTGCTCTGTGAGGATTCTGCACCCCCACACATACACACCTCTTTAGGACCAAGGCATTGATTCTCCCTATTGACTGGCATGTTGGTGACTGAGGGGTCATAGCAGCCATGTCTATCCATCTCTGAGAACTGTCCTAAGCTGAAAAGATCTGATCCAACGTTTGCCCCCTCCTGGTGGTGGGGGTGGCCCCCATAATGTGTGGTCATTGGCGGGGTACAAAGGTCCTGCTACCTTGTTCTCGGTCAACTCTGCCCTGCTGTCTCAGCTCCAAAACTTCCTGCGGGGTAGTCTGAAACCTCTACTGTAACTGCATTGCACCCCGACTTCCCCCTTTTTCCAACCCTGCCGCCTTCACTCCCTCCCACCCCGCTCCTGAACGCACTCCCCGGCAAAGTCTCCTCTCAGAGTCTAATAACCTCTAATAATCTAATAACCTTTGACATGTTTGTGTCTGCCCTCCGAGACCAAGGACGGCAATCATGAGAGACCCCACAGAGGAGGGCGGGACCCCCGGAGAGGTCTGTTGGGGGGACATGTGCTGGGAAACGGGGCAGCTCAGACAGCTCCTCCAGGCCACGTTCCACACGGAGCCCTGGCTGAGAGGGCACATGAAGGCTGAATTCTGACCCCTATTTTACTGACCAAAAAATAATACTCCAGTACAGAATCGCGTGCTTCCAGAGGAAGGAGTCCCATGGCTGCACTAGCCGTGACCCAGCAGAAAAAATAGCAGAGAGCACACCAAGGATACATTTTAGAGCAATACACAATTTTCCTAAACATAAGCCCTATCTTACTCACAATGATCCTGTGAACTCCCCTCCTAACTTCCTCAGCATTCTTGAGAAATGCCTGAGTTGATTACAGGGCAGAAGGTTGTCCAGCTGTCAGTCAGTATGTAAGATTCCTGCCCTGGCCTCCTTGGCGACCTTGCCACACAGAGCTAAGTGGTAGAAATGATTCCTCACTGCTTTTGCACATATTGAGAGTTAGAAAGTGGTCAAGTTCTTAAGAGCATGAGAAACAGTGAGCAGAGGAGTGGCTAATGGTAAGGCAAGGTCCTTGAGGAGCTGAGAAATGGCAACAAAGTTGCAGGAGGAGGGCCTTCCAGGTCCCGTGATATGCTACTGCCGTCTGCTCTTTCTTTGTTCTACAATCACTTGCTAGGGGCCCTGCAATAGGTGAGGATTAATTAGCTGTTTACTGTCAGGCTCATTCAACACCCAGCTCATTAGAAAGGCATGGTCATGGACATGGTTCTGCTGGCTACCTTTTCATAAAAACCAACGTTTAACAAACATTTGTCCATCTGAGTGAGTTGACAATTGTGACAAGGTGCTGACTGGGCTGCATGTGTCTTTGAAGAGCAAGCGGTAACTGCTTCTATCATTCAGCCATATGTTGCTCATCAAATATGCAGCAGCGAGCTTTTACAAAGGCTTCTTATGGGCTCATGCACATGCGGCAGGAAGTAAGGAGACCTGGCTTCCGAAAGCTGTGCTTGGCTTACCTTTTTTGTTGGGAAATGGGGCACCAGCTAGTTGAAAGGTAGGAGTGGATTGGGGAATGGTTACCTGGGAAATTTAAAAATATTTGTGGTCCAGAGTTTTGCAGATTTTGTGAATTCGTGTTTAACGCCCTAACAGAATCTGAATGAACAAGCCTCCTACATTTATTCACAGGACAACCTATCACAGGAAGATATAACTACATTGAGTGTCAGGACTGGATGAAGTGTTGATTGATTGATTGATTCATGCATTCATTCATCTGACAAATATTTATGAGTTATTTACTCTTGCAAATAATGCAAGAACTGATAATACAACAGTAAGCAAATAAACATAGCCCTATAATCCAGAAATTTACTATCTAGTTGGTGATACTAAAGTATAAGTTTAATTTTTTAGAATATGTTCTAAAGTCTAAATGCACTTGATCCTCATTATCTGCAGATTCTGTGTTTGTAAATTCGCCTACCTGCGAAAATTTACCTATAACTCCAGAATAATGCTCAAAGTGCTTTCGTGGTCATTTGGGGACAAGCGCAGAGGGGCAGAGAATTAGAGTTGCCCAGCACACATGTTCCCAGTTGAGGAAGAACAAGATGACGCTCTGCCTTTTGTTTCAGCTCTCAGTCTGTGAACAAATGTCCTTTTCGCAGTCTATTTAGTGCCGCGCTCTCCACATTTTTGTTGTCTTTGTTGGTGATTTTGCTGTTTAAAATGGCCCCCAGTGTAGTGCTGAAGTGCTGTCTAGTAAAGGAAGGCAGTGACATGCCCTACGGAGAAAATACATTTGTCAAAGAAATGTTGTTTGTGCATGAGTCACAGTGCTGTGGCCGTGAGGTCTAGGTTAATGAATCAATAATATCTGTTGAATACGGTGTCTTTAACAGACCAGCACATAAAACAAGGTTAAGTATTGCTCGGTTGATGAAAATATTGTAACCAGAGGCTCCCAGGAACCTAACCCTGTGTTTCCTGTAGGAGCAGTGGCTCAGTATTCACTAATTCAGTGTTCATGGTAACGTTACAGAACGTAACTACCTTAATAACAAGAATTAACTGCCTGCATCTCTCGCTAGAATGTGAGGGTTAGGGTTGTAGAGGTGTGGAGCTTGAAGTGGGAGAGGTAACTGTCATCTTGTGTGGAAGGGACTCCTTAAACATCAGAGTGAGAGTTTTCTTTCAGGGGAGTTACATTATGACAGCTTAGGAAATAGCGAGCTGGAGGAGAGCCTCTGTGAAGTTGTTACACCTTCCTTTTTGGTGAAGCATTCTCTGTATTTGATTTGCAATTAATAGTGTCTTTCCTGAATTGTTTTCTTAAAGGCTTGGAATTTTAAACTTGAGACAGAGATATATCTCTGGGAGTGCCGTGCTATGTTAGATGTGTGTTATCCTTTCACGTGTGGTGTAGAGGGGTGTGAAAGAAGCTTGCACTTTTAAAATTTTCCATGTTTACATTACTCATTAATTTAATCATAATGATATTTGTTTTCATATTTCACAAAGACTTTTTACTTTCATTATTTCTTACAATACTCACCACAATATCCTAAGAGATAGGTATTATTATTTTTCCACCTTACAAATGAGGAATAGGTTCAGGTTAACTTGCCAGATGTTTGTCAGATTTCATATCTATATATAGTTTTCTCCTAAATTTTGGTATCCCAATGTGTCTAATGTATCATAATTATGATATGTGTGAAAAGAATGTTAGCAGGAATCTTGGATATTGTCGGTACTAACATACAGTAGTCCTCCCTCATCCGAGGTTTCGCTTTCTATGGTTTCAGTTACCTGGGGTCTACCACAGTCCAAAAATATTAAATGGAAAATTCCAGAAATAATTCATAAGTTTTAAATTGTGTGCGCCATTCTGAGTAGCATGAGGAAATCTCTCGATGTCCTGCTCGGACGTGACTCATCCGTTTGTCCAGCGGATCCACACTGTACAGGCCACCAGCCCGTTAGTCACATAGTAGTAGTTTTGGTTATCAGACTGGCGGTCCAGGTATCGCAGTGCTTGTGTTTAAGTAACCATTAGTTTATTGGATAATGGCCCCAAAGTGCAAGAGTAGTGATGCTGGCAGTTCGGATATGCCAAAAAGAATCCATAAAATGCTTCCTTTAAGTGAAAAGGTGAAAGTTCTCAAGTTAAGAAAGAAAAAAAATCATATGTTGAGGTTGCTAAGGTCTACAGTAGCTTTTATTACAGTATACTGTTATAATTATTCCATTTTATTATTAGTTATTGTTGTTAACCTCTTACTGTGCCTAATTTACAAATTAAACTTTATCATAGGTATGTATGTATAGGAAAAAACAGTATATGTGTGGTCAGTTTCAGGCATCCACTGGGGGTCTTGGAACATACCCCCACAGATAAGGGGGACTGCTGTATTGATATAGAGACAATTTTATTGTCACTGAGACAATTTTCTCTTACAATAGTATTATTTTGAAAAATATCAGTAAGCTTTCTGTTTATTTCAGAAAGTATATATGGCTAAGGAGAAAATGGATACTTTTTTTCATGAATTTCTTTTCATGAATTTTTCTAATTCTCAGTTCTTGTTTAACCTATAGATTTGTTCTCTCTCTCTCAACCTCTCTTTCTCCTACACAGAGACAAAATCTCCAAAAATAACATACAAATTATATGTAGTCTACACATACGTATGTATATGTAATAATTATGATTACTAAATAAAATATAGTATGGCCAATTAAACTTGAATTTCAGATAAACAACAAATACTTTTTAGTATAATTTTGTCCCAAATTGCGTGGAAACATACTTATACTAAAAAATTAAATTGTGCATTTTTTATTTGAAATTCAAATTTAACTGGAATTTTATTTGCTAAATCCAGCAACCGTAAAAGTAATCATATGTGCACGTGTGTATGTGTTTGTGTATGTGTGTGTATGTAAAGGGAGGTGATATTCCCTACTTTTTCAAATCACCATGTGCTTGCTCAGTTTGGGCTCCATAAGGTAAGTGTTTCTAAACTCTGCTTTTCAATGTAATGCAAAATGTTGATCTACTCTATACCAACTGTTCCTTTATACAGATACAGTATTACAACAAAACACACTAGAAATTTGATCAGGCTGAGATTATAATTACCTGATTAAACTTGTGTCTAGAATACTCCCCCCTTTATATGCCAAAACAATTTTTTTTTTAATTTTTTGTTTATTGCAGTAACATTGGTTTATAACATTGTATAAATTTCAGGCGTACATCATTATACTTCTATTTCTGCATAGATTACATCATGTTCACCACCCAAATACTAACTACAACCCATCACCACACACTTGTGCCCAATTATCCCTTTCGCCCTCCTCCCTCCCCCGTCCCCTCTGGTAACCACCAATCCAATCTCTGTCTCTATGTGTTTGTTTGTTGTTGTTATTATCTACTACTTAATGAGGGAAATCATACGGTATTTGACCTTCTCCCTCTGACTTATTTCACTTTGCATGATACCCTCAATGTTCATCCATGTTGTCACAAATGGCTGGATTTCATCATTTCTTATGGCTGAGTAGTATTCCATTGTGTATATATACCACATCTTCTTTATCCATTCGTCCCTTGATGGGCACTTAGGTTGCTTCCAAGTCTTGGCTATTGTGAATAACGCTGCAATGAACACAGGGGTGCATGTATCTTTATGCATTGGTGTTTTCAAGTTCTTTGGATAAATACCCAGCAGTGGAATAGCTGGATCATATGGTAGTTCTATCCTTAACTTTTTGAGGAATCTCCATACTGTTTTCCATAGTGGCTGCACCAGTTCGCACTCTCACCAGCAGTGTGTGAGAGTTCCCTTCTCTCCACATCCTCTCCAACACGTGTTGTTTCCTGTCTTGTTAATTATAGCCATTCTGACAGGCGTGAGGTGATATCTCATTGTAGTTTTGACTTGCATTTTCCTGATAGTTAATGATTTTGAACATCTTTTCATGTGTCTGTTGGCCATCTGTATATCTTCTTTGGAGAAATGTCTGTTCAGATCTTTTGCCCATTTTTTAAATGGGTTGTTAGTTTTTTTGTTGTTGAGATGCATGAGTTCTTTATATATTTTGGAGATTAACCCCTTATCAGATGTATGGTTTGCAAATATCTTCTCCCAATTGTTAGGTTGTCTTTTTGTTTTGTTGATGGTTTCCTTTGCTGTGCAGAAGGTTTTAGTTTGATGTAGTCCCATTTGTTTATTTTTTTTATTGTTTCTCTTGCCCGGTCAGACATGGTGCTTGAAAATATGTTGTTGAGACCGATGTCGAAGAGTGTACTGCCTATGTTTTCTTCTAGAAGTTTCATAGTTTCGGGTCTTACATTCAAGTCTTTAATTCATTTTGAGTTAATTTTTGTGTATGGTGTAAGGTAAGGGTCTACTGTCATTTTTTTGCATGTGGCTATCCAGTTTTCCCAACACCATTTGTTGAAGAGACTTTCTTTTCTCCATTGTATGTTCTTGGCTCCTTTGTCGAAGGTTAGCTGTCCGTAGATGTGTGGGTTTATTTCTGGGTTTTCAATTCTATTCCATTGATCTGTGTGTCTGTTTTTGTGCCAGTACCATGCTGTTTTGGTTCCTAGAGCTTTGTAGTATATTTTGAAATCAGGGAGTGTGATACCTCCAGCTTTGTTCTTTTTTCTCAGGATTCCTTTAGCTATTTGGAGTCTTTTGTTGTTCCGTATAAATTTTAGGATTCTTTGTTCTATTTCTGTGAAAATTGTTGTTGGAACTTTGATAGGGATTGTGTTGAATCTATAGATTGCTTTAGGATGTATGGACATCTTAACTGTGTTAATTCTTCCAATCCAAGAGCATGGAGTATCTTTCCATTTCTTTGTGTCGTCTTCAATTTCTTTCAGAAATGTTTTATAGTTTTCGGTGTACAAATCTTTCACCTCTTTGGTTAAGTTTATTCCTAGGTATTTTATTCTTTTTGTTGCAATTGTAAATGGGATGGTATTCTTAATTTCTCTTTCTGCTACTTCGTTGTTAGTGTACAGAAATGCAACTGATTTTTGTATGTTGATTTTGTATCCTGCAACTTTACCATATTCGTGTATTACTTCTAAAAGTTTTCTGGTGGATTCTTTAGGGTTTTCTGTATATAAAATCATGTCATCTGCAAATAGTGACAGTTTCACTTCTTCCTTTCCAATTTGGATCCCTTTTATTTCTTTCTCTTGCCTGATTGCTCTGGCTAGGACTTCCAGTACTATGTTAAATAGGAGTGATGACAGTGGGCACTCTTGTCTGGTTCCTGTTCTTAGAGGGATGGCTTTCAGTTTTTCACCATTGAGGATGATATTAGCTGTGGGTTTCTCATATATGGTCTTTATTATGTTGAGATACTTTCCTTCTATACCCATTTTATTCGGAGTTTTTACCATAAATGGATGCTGTATCTTGTCAAATGCTTTCTCTGCATCTATTGAGATGATCATGTGATTTTTATTCTTCATTTTATTAATGTGGTGTATTACGTTGATTGATTTGCGAATGTTAAACCATCCCTGCATCCCTGGAATAAATCCCACTTGATCATGGTGTATAATCTTTTTAACGTATTGTTGTATGCGATTTGCTAGTATTTTGTTGAGGATTTTTGCATCGATGTTCATCAGTGATATTGGCCTGTAATTTTCTTTTTTTGTGTTGTCCTTGTCTGGTTTTGGTATCAGGGTAATGTCAGCTTCGTAGAATGAGTTAGGGAGCTTCCTCCCTCCTCAATTTTTTGGAAGAGTTTGAGAAGGATAGGTATTAAGTCTTCTTTGAATGTTTGGTAGAATTTACCAGGGAAGCCGTCTGGCCCTGGACTTTTATTTTGGGGGAGGTTTGTGATTACTGTTTCGATCTCCTTACTGGTGATTGGTCTATTCAAATTCTCTACTTCTTCTTGATCCAGTTTTGGAAGGTTGTATGATTCTAAGAATTTATCCATTTCTTCCAGATTGTCGAATTGGTTGGCATATAGCTTTTCATAGTATTCTCTTATAATCTTTTGTATTTCTAAGGTGTCTGTTGTAACCTCTCCTCTTTCATTTCTGATTTTACTTATTTGTGCCTTCTCTCTTTGTTTCTTGGTGAGTCTAGCTAAAGGTTTGTCAATTTTGTTGATCTTTTCAAAGAACTAGCTCTTGGTTTTATTAATTTTTTCTATTGTTTTTTTAGTCTCTATTTCATTTATTTCTGCTCTGATTTTTATTATTTCCCTTCTTCGACTCATTTTGGGCTTTGTTTGTTCTTCTTTTTCCAGTTCCTTTAGGTGCATTGTTAGATTGTTTATTTGAGATTTTTCTTGTTTGTTGAGATTTGCCTGTATTGCTATAAACTTCCCTCTTAGAACTGCTTTTGCTGTATCCCATAAATTCTGGCATGTCGTATTTTCATTTTCATTTGTCTCCAGGTATTTTTTGATTTCTCCTTTGATTTCTTCGTTGACCCAATTGTTGTTCAGTAGCATTTTGTTTAACATCCACGTATTTGTGGCTTTTCTGATTTTCTTACTATAGTTGATTTCTAGTTTCATACCGTTGTGTTCAGAAAAGGTGCTTGGTATTATTTCAATCTTCTTAAATTTATGGAGACTTGTTTTGTGGCCTAATATGTGATCAATCCTGGAGAATGTTCCATGTGCATTTGAAAAGAATGTGTATTCTTTGGTTTTTGGATGGAATGCTCTGTGTATATCTACTAGGTCCATCTGTTCTAGTGTGTCATTTAAGGCCAATGTTTCCTTATTGATATTCTGTTTGGATGATCTATCCATTGGTGTAAGTGGAGTGTTAAAGTCCCCCACTATTATTGTGTTACTGTCTATTTCTTTTTTTATGTCTGTTAATAATTTCTTTATATGTTTAGGTGCACCTACATTGGGTGCGTAAATATTTACAAGTGTTATATCCTCTTGTTGGATTGTTCCCTTGATCATTATCTAATGCCCTTGTCTCTTTCTACAGTTTTTGTTTTAAAGTCTATTTTGTCTGATATGAGTATTGCTACCCCAGCTTTCTTTTCATTGCCTTTTGCGTGGAGTATCTTTTTCCATCCCTTCACTTTCAGTTTGTGAGTGTCTTTAGGTCTGAAGTGTGTCTCTTGTATGCAGCATATATATGAGTCTTGTTGTTTTATCCAATCAGCCACCCTATGCCTTTTAATTGGAGCATTTAGTCCATTGACGTTTAAAGTAGCTATTGATAAGTATGTACTTACTGCCATTTTTTAACTTTTTTTTTTCTCAGTGTTTTAGTAGTCCTTCTCTGTTCCTTTCTCCTTCTATACAGAATTGATGGTCTCTTTAGTTTGACTTCTGTCTGAAAGCTCTACTCTTTAGTTCCCCTCCTCTCTCCTTTTATGTTTTTGATATCATATCTAACCTCTCTTTTGTGCATTTGTATCCATTACCCTCTTATCATGGAAATAGATAATTTTTCCTATTTGCAGTCGTCTTTTTTCCCCTTAAATCAGTCCCTTTAATATTTCTTGTAGCAGTGGTTTCTTGGTGACAAACTCCTTTAATTTTTGCTTGTCTGGGAAATGTTTGATCTCTCCTTCCGTTATGAATGATAACCTTGCTGGGTAGAGTATTCTTGGCTGTAAGTTTTTTCCTTTTAGCACTTTAAATATATCTTGCCACTCTCTTCTAGCCTGTAAGGTTTCTGCTGAGAAGTCAGCTGATAGCCTTATGAGGTTTCCTTTGTATGTAATTTGTCTTTCTCTTGCAGCTTTTAGGATTCTCTCTTTATCTTTAATTCTGGACATTTTGATTATGAGGTGTCTTGGTGTGGGCCTCTTTGGGTTTATCTTGTTTGGGGCTTTCTGTGCTTCCTGTACCTGGATGTCTGTTTCCTTCCTTAGGTTAGGGAAGTTGTCATCTATTATTTCTTGAAATAGATTCTCTGCTCCTTTGTCTCGCTCTTCTCCTTCCGGGACACCTATAACACGGATGTTAGTGCGCTTGATGTTGTCCAAGAGGTCCCTTAGACTGTCCTTACTCTTTTTAATTCTTTTCTCTTTTACCTGTTCAGCTTGGGTAATTTCTTCTAGTCTTTCGTCCAGCTCGCAGATCCACTCTTCTGTATCCTCTACTCTGCTTTTAAGTCCCTCTAGTGAATTTTTCATTTCCAGTATTGTATTCTTCATTTCTGATTGGTTCTTTTTTATATCTTCCATTTCTTTGTTGAAATCCTCACTGAGTCCATCTATTCTTCTCCCAAGATCAGTGAGCATCCTTAATACTCTTTGTTTGAACTCTCTGTTGGGTAGTTTGCTCATTTCTCTTTCACTTAGTTGCTTTTCTGGGTTTTTTTCCTGTTCCCTTACTTGGAATGTATTCTTTTGCTTCCTCACTTTGCCTCTTTCCCTGGGCTTGTGTCTACATATTAGGTAAGTCAGCTATGTCTCCTGCCCTTGGATAGGTGACCTTATATAAGTGATGCCTTAGGAGGCCTGCAGTATGCTTCCCTCAGTACTCAATGTTCCAGGGGTGACCCCTATGTGGGCTATGTGTGCCCTTCTGTTGTGGCCTGTTTGCCCTCCCTGTAGGCGCCCAGGGAGGCCAAGTTATGCTCCTGGCCAGCTGTTCTAATGCTCAGCTGCTTGTAGTTGTTGTGGGCCCTTCAGTCTCTTTATCAGGTGTGGGGAGCCCCAGCACAGTTGGCTGCAAGTTCTAATACCACGTTTATGTTGCAGTATTTGTTTTAAGTGAGTAGGCCCCCAGCATGGCTGGTTATTAGGCTCAGGGGCTTGCAATTGCTATAAACCTCCAGCCTTTAGGTCTCTTGTCAGCTGTCTGAGGATTGCAGCTGGGTGGGGCTGGCCTCAGGCATGGGAGCACCCAATTGTTTCAGGTTTTGGAAGGTGGGGAAAACCCCCTATGTGGGTCTTTGAGAAACACAAGTCTTCTGCAACTGACAAGCTCTGCCAGCCACAGGTCCATCCACACAGTCAACACAGTCCTGCTCCGTGTGTGCGCCCCGACCTACTGAACTGGACCCAGTCTCTCCATGGCGGGAGCCCC
The DNA here is from genome assembly GCF_020826845.1 of Diceros bicornis minor. Lineage (NCBI taxonomy): Eukaryota > Metazoa > Chordata > Mammalia > Perissodactyla > Rhinocerotidae > Diceros > Diceros bicornis. The sequence goes on along the minus strand of NC_080755.1, from coordinate 8,856,887 downwards.
ACACACTCCACCACCACCCCACACTCTCCACCCGCTCCTTGTGCACGCCCTGCCTCCTGAAGTGGGCTCAGTTGCCAGGCTGCAGAGAATCCAGTCACCAATCTGTGCAGGTCCACAAGTTGCCTGAGGGCTTGTTGGGTGGGGCCAGTCTCTAGGGTGGGCTGCCTGCCCTGGCTGAGCTGGATTAAATCAGTGCTCTAGTGGGTGAGGCAGACCCTGGGCTAGCAGGCCCCAGGGAGAACTCCAATGGCGTCAGTGTCAGCACGCCCACCCCAGGCCACAACAATGGCCGCCACCAATGTCCCAGTCCCTGGAGAGGTCTCACCTCTCACCAAGATGCACTTAGAGCCTATCAGGTGAGTGTCTTTTCACCAAAGCACTGTACACCTTTCTTTCTGGTGATTTTTGGTTGCTTTCTGAAACGGGTGAGTTTGCGCATGGGCCCTTTAAGAGCCGGTTTTAATTTCTTTGTGAACCAGCTTTTCTGGGGTTACTCCCCAATGTTTTAGTAGCAGGCAAAGTCAGATATTATGCCACTCATCTCGATTGTGCTGGGTCCACAAAGTGCCTACAGTGGGGGCGCTCCCCGGCTCAGAGCCCCGCTCAAATCCAGCGAGGGCCGCGTACCTTTGGGCTGCTCCCAGGTGGCTGTGAAGCTGGCGGCTTGTGAAGGCAGTGGTTTTTCTCTCCAGAAGGGAGTTTCTGCTTCTTCCACCTCAATTAAGATTGTCCTTTGTTGCAGGAGTTCCTCTTATCCAGCTTTCAGTTCTGTCTCAGGGGTAGTTTTTCCACAAGTAGTTGTAAATTGGCTGTGTCCGTGGGAGGAGGTGAGTTCAGAGTTTGCTTATGCCGCCGTCTTGACTTCTCTACCCCAAAACAATTTTTTGATAAAATGTTTTTGGGGTTAGAGCCAGCGTACTGATGAAACTAAACTGAAAGTTATCAGCAGAACAATACTCTAAAGAAATATTGTCTGTATTTCATTTAATTCTAAATTTTATTCAACTTAGAAGGTTGGTCAAGGTCCCTGTTGACATTTCACAATGTACTTAAACTGCTGTGGGCTTGATTTCTGGCCTTCCTTCTCCTGCCTCCTGCAGGTTTATGACAACACCTGAGTGAATGCTCCATCAGACACACCTGCCCTGCTGACAGGGACAACTGGCTTTCTGACAGATAGCCTCCTCTTAGGTTCTCAGAAGGTCCACATCTGTTGGACACAGGTCATTCCTGCCCCTACCCTCCAGACTTCTTTGTTAGCAAGTCTCAGGCAGTGTTACCACCAGGGCATCATTGTTTTGCCAACAAGCCACTGAGTAATCATTGGTGGTGTTTATTCACTCTCTGGTGAGTCTTGGAATGCTTTTATTGGTGAAGCAGCATAACTTCATCTTCCCACACTGGCTGTCTGACACTTGGCTACACAAGGGACAGTGGGGGCTGTGTGTACAAAGCACACAAAGTCAGTCCCCCGGCTAGGAGCCATGCATGTGTGAGATGATGACCCGGTATGACTGAATTGTGAAGGCTGCAAATCCTTCTGAGATTGGAGGGGATGATGGATGGCTGGGGCTGACACCCAGGGTCTGTCCTCTGCGAAATGCACATGTCTTAGCATGTCACTTTGGCAGGGGCGGGTTTTTTCTTGATTGACCTGAATGAAAACACATGTTGTAACTCTCAGGGGAGATGGTTACAGGGTGCTCCATATTGCCTTCCCTCAAAACACTGCCGAAGGACAGCATCTTTCCGAGAACATTTGGCTTCCAACGAGTAGTGTGAAATAGGTGTAATGGATAGAAGATGCTAGCCAACCAGGAGCTCAGAGAAAATGGCCATCTAGATAGAGACAGTTGAGACATGTTTGTAATGAGTGAAGACACACTCCTGTTGCTCAGTTCCAGGTATAGTTTTTGATGTAGCTGGATTTTGCACTAAGTGGTAATAAAGATACTGAGAGAACAGACGTTACTCTGTCAGAGAATTAGATGAAGAAGTAGATTAGTTTCTTATAGCATTTTTAATGCAATTTTCCAAATTATATAGTATTTACATTTCTATAAGTTGTATTAAAGCAACAATAATTTGTAATGCTTTCGCACATCAAGAAGACCCATACATTTGACAAAGTAAAAAAATGATGAACAAATTTAGTCTAAACACAAAAAGACCACAGATGTGGGGAGATAATATGGTAAAATAAACAATGACTAATATCATGATTTCCTCCAGTTCCAACTATTCAGTTAAAACCCCCTGACCTTTAGAAACAATGAGAGTAGCTGTCTGTCTGGAACACAGGATGGATTCTATAATGCTGTTTTTGCTCTGAAATCATGTCTTTGTCCATTCATGACCCCAGGGCCAAGCTGCCCAGCTTATTCCTCCTTCCATCTGCACAGACCTTTCATGGCTTCTGAGCGTGGTATTTAGTTGTTCTTTCTCTTTTCTCCTAGAGTTCTGTGATTAAGTTTGGGGAACTTGTGAGTCATGTCATACCATCTGCTTAGTGGCTGGGAGCAGCTTCTCTGAACCCCAAGTCTGCATATTTTTGCCTGCACATCACTCTTCAGGGTGCCCCTGGCCAGTTACTCCAGAGAGTGGGGGCCCGTGTCTCCAGAGCAGTTTAATTGAAGGCAAATCATTTAATGATTCAGGTTTTAGAATTTTTTGGTTTTCCCACTTGCCACAGACTCTCAAAACACCAACAGCACCCTCTTCCTACTTGCTCTGACATCGTCAGAAGACATCCCCACAGTCTGGGCTGTGGAACACGTCCCTTCCAGAGCAAGGGTCCTGTTTCCACCAGAGGGAGCCACTCTGTCCAAAACAGTTCACCAGCTATGGTACTTCAAGGCCTTCCAGACAATTCCTACTAACCCTGTTTAATTGGCCTCATTCATACTTCTTTCTAGAAAAATAATTTTAAGTAATCCTTTTCTGTGAGTATTATTTGAGTTTAAATTGTGAAAAAAACAAGAATATGTTTGGAAAGGGGACTAATGGAATCCAGCTTCATGAAAATCAAACTTACTGGGAAGAAAAATAGCACTAATGCAAGAACTGACTTAATGATAAACCAAAATACACTTTTTCCCCCCAAATTGAGGTTAATTATGGGGGTGAGTATGAAAGGATGGGAGAAAAGATTTCAGAAAGGGAAGTACACTACTACAAGTATAGAGTTAGAAAGTAACCCTTATATGTAGGTACATAGATAATATTAGATGGTGTATTTTCAATGTGAAAGATATAATCCTGAACATTACATAGCATTCCAATCCAAATCCTTTTATGCTATCATTCAAGTATAGCAGCAAAACATCCACTTATGTAACTAATGTAATTATATCACAGACATATGATTATTTTATCTATAGTGAAGATGACAGTTATGTTCTCACTATGTTCTCATCAATATACCCATTACCTCTGGAATCTTTATTGGAGATTTTCCAAGTTAGGACTTAGGATACAAAGAAATACAAATAAACCAATGTCTCTAAACTCAAGGAGTTTACAATCTAATTCTGAGCTTATACTTGGAAATAATGGCAAATAAATAAGTGTAACTATGTCAGTAATAGGAATAATAGCACAGATAACTAAAGTTTACTGTTACGTAACTAAAGAGGGTGGACTTATTCTGGATGGTGAGAAGCATCTACTGGAAGTTCTGATTTTAGGTTGGCATAATTAATATTTAGCCCCTCTTTCAGATAGTGTTTGGCCGACAACTCTATGTTTTTTGAGGTTTCTCCTGAAAAATGAAAGCAGGTCCCCGTCATCTGTGTGGAGACGTATGTGTGACTTTCTGGGCTACAGTTTACCTAAAGGTGGTTCCGACTTGTACTGCTCTCAGTTAACAGTGCGGGTCTGTTTGTGCGTCCATAGAGGGAGGGAGGATTTGGGAGTTTAATGCAGTTGTCTTTCCTATTCGTAATAAAGCATCAGGAAGAGAAATCCTTGGGGGATCTTAACATATCCAGTGTTTCAGCTCACTTTTAATCCTGAAGGTGGTGCTGGAAAGAGGAAGAAAGTGTGTGTGTGTGTATGTGTATAAGTGTGGGAGTGTGTACATGTTTATTTAAAATAGATCCAACTTAAGAAGTGGGTTATTTAGGACAAGAGGATGAAAAGAAGGGGGAGAATGAGCAAGTTAGGAGAATTCGGAACATTTGCCTGACTATTTGAAAGGAGGGAAGTACTGTTCTGTAACAAAAGCCAGAAAGTGAAGCATAACAAAAGCTTTCTCCAAAGCAGACTGGTTTTAGAAGGAATCTGTTAAAATAATGTCTCTACCATATTCTGGAACTTGGCACAACTTTTTTTTCCTTCCTGCCTATAGAACGTTCCATTTGTCTGAAAAAAGTAAAGCCAGTGCTTGGGTGTTACCTTCTGCAGAGTGTGCTACTGTCACCTAATTATTGGTTGCGGGTAGCACTGCTCGTGGGCTCTCTGCCTGCAGACCATACTAATGAATTTCCAGTTATTACTCTAGGTTCTAGGAGTGTACTTGCTTCCTTCCCTTCCTTTCCTTTCCCTTCCCTCCTCCTTTCTTTTCATTTTCAGCTTGGAATCTTATGGACAGCGTGAGGTTTGTTAAAACTAATTCTGTAAATTAGACGTGCTGTAAACAGTGTCCCTTGGTCAGTTATGATGTTTAACTACACGTCCAGCACCCATCCACCTACTTCCAGTCAATACTGCAGTGGTTTCAAAGTCATAATTCTTCCTGTCTTCTCTGTCTGTCTGTTATCTTGAAGAAATGGAAAAATTAAGCATAACTTTTTATAATTTTTAAAAGTTTCATATGTTATTTAATTTGTCCCTCACTACTATACTTATAAGTTGTGTGGAGCTAATTTCATTTCATTTCAGTTCTTTTCTTTTGCATTTTACCAATGAAGAGATGGAAATGTAGAGAAGTTAAATAATTTGTCTAAAGCCACAAAGCAAGCAAGTGGTAGAACCAATATAGGAACTCACATTTTTGACTTCTAATTCAGTGCTCTTTCCTAACTACCGTGCTGCTGCATAACTGCAGTGTGGTGCCTCTATCCCAGGTCTTCATGTAGGAAGTTTGCATAAGGAGCACTGTATCCCAGGTTTCCATGGGCGTTGAAAAACGATGGGTGAGGAGGAGACATTGAATTGGACCTAAAACTTTTGGAATGGATAGAGATTCTTAAATAAGAGCTTGAACTTACACTTGGCATAGGAATGGTTACTTTTTAATTTCCTGTCATTGAGTAAGTTTGGGTTAAAAATTAGGGAAAGAAAACATAACTTAGAAATAATATTGCTCAGCTAAGTAGTTTTAAGGCTTGTGGCTTTTCCTTGCAAGTAATCTACATTATCCAAATATAACATCATGAATTCTGTGTGCATAGGTAGTATGATTTTTATGGCTATGTTATTTTATAGTGATTCTGGTGACTGGGATCTAGAGAAGAAGAGAAAAGTTATACAGACTCTAATATTATTACTAAAGTACCCTTAAGGTGTGCTGAGTATCTTACAGTGTTTGAGCCAATGAAAAACAAATGTGATATTGTCCATCTTATCTTACATCTCACCCAGTTTTGTTTGATTTAGAAGTCCAGGTGTGTGTGAGTGTATGCATGTGTGTGGTAAAGGGACATTCAGATTCTTATTCAGAGTCTTATTTGGACCAGAAGTGTTTTTGTTTGGAGAAAGTCAAATTGGGAAAGAAAATTAGTTTGCAAAAGTTATTTAAATGTTTAACAAACCTATTTGCATGGAAAAGTCAGAAAACTTTGCACGTTATATGGCATTCGAGAAGGTGCCAATTACCCAGTTATTCCTAAAGCCTCTGGTGTTTCAACACAGAATTATAATCCTGGAAGAAATCCATAACAAGTTATCAGGCTTTATTTACTTCTTCGTCTTTCTTCAGATAGGACACCACATTGAACAGACTGGCCAGTTGTTTCGCCTGCATTTGTGAGCCATGAAGTCTTCTGGAGGGGAGGGCTGGACATGGAGGGTCCTTTCAGAAACAGCAGAAAAGATATCTTCCGTGTGTGTGTGAAATTCTCTCTTTTTCCAATCCACAATAAACTCTCTTTCCTGAACCCCTGTAGGACATAAAGTCTGAACCTCACAGTTTAGAACTTCTAATTTATCTCTAATTGTTTGGAATATTTTGATAAATGTCAATTGTGTCTCCAGCTAGATCGTCTTTTCCTTTGATGGTAACCTCTTTCATAGGACGGAGTGAGAGCGTGGTAATTGTTTTCAGTTCAGCTTGTTTGCAAATGGATAAATTATCAATACGAGTTTTCATTTCTGCTTCCTCTTCTCCCTTATTTGTCATATGTTTTCTAGGATACATTCTTTCAAGCTGGAATAACGAATTGTTGTAGTAAATATGTGACTTATCTCTGCTAAGTGTTACAAAAAGATTCTGTATTAGACTTTCCTGTTTTATAAGTTAGATAGAGGCCAAGGATGTTTTTAAAAGTTTCAGCTGCAAACATGAAGTGCCTGGACTGGAGTAAAGTTGTATCTATTGCAGGATGATGCAGTATTTTGATTCATCATTCTCGATAGTAGGACATAACAGTGATTACTGGAGTAACCTGGTCTGGTATGCAGATGCTTACCCATTATTAGAATAATTCAGCATCAAGAAGATACCAATGTAATTAATTTTATTATGACCTTAATGATACTTTCTCCCAATTTATCCCATAGGACAAACTTAATAGGACCATATTGGTTATATTGGTAAAACCAGCCTTCAATAATTCAATGCCTTCAAGGCTGTCAAAAGTTTTATATAAAACATGTATTTTTTTATCAAATGTAAATATTTGATTTTTTCTTTATATCTCACTTTATTCCAAATGGGATGTAACAGGGCTTACAAAAATATGTATAGCATAATACATAGTACAGGAAAAAGATAAATTCAAGGATAAAATTAATACCCAAAGTTCTGCAGACTTTAGCAGAGGTGGGTTCACAGGAAACTCCAAGCCTTTTAGGAGGCACCCAAAGGAGGAAGTAGTTATGTAAAGAACCTAGAGTCCCTGAGATGAAAACCGTCACGTTTCTTAGAAATATAGCAGTTCTTATGGGTCCAGCTGGGAGTTAGTTCCACTTCTTCATCCTCAGGAGGGGACACCGTGAGAAGCTGTGAGCCCCTTCTTACAATCTCTTCAGGAAATAAAATAACCACAGTGATTCTCTTGCTTATATTATGCATAAGATAAAACTTGTAATGTGCAAGGGAACGGAGGATTACATCTACCTCATGCTGAGGGTCTCCATGCTGCAGCCACCTTAGACGCACCTGGGAAGCCTGGGCCTGGGCCTCCTCTTAGACCCAGTGTCTGGATGAGGGAGCCTGTGCCTGGGCTTCTGGTTAGACCTGGTGTCTGGATGAGGGAGGCTGTGCTTGGACCTGTGGTTGGACCCAGTGTCTGGATGAGGCCACACCTGCTGGATCTGACAGCCAGGTGTCCAGAGCTTGGCTGGGCCTGGCCTTTGCCTGCAGGCTGTCCCCCAGACACGGGCTCTTAGAGGCACAAGGAGGAAGGTGAGTTTCTGCCCTTTGTCAGGTATCTCGAGTACTGATACTATTGCTGCTCCTAGCAGAGAACCCCCTGGGCTTTCAGAGTCAGGGTATCATGTTTTTTAAGGAGTTAGCTTATTTACAAGTATGTGCTGTACGTGTTCAGTACATCCTCCCGCAGGTAATTGGCTTTGTGGACAATTGATTTCCTCACATTGTCTTACTTTCTAACCCTCTGTGGACATTTTTCAGGGGTAAAAGTGACTTCCTACCCATTTTGGAGGTCTTTGGTATTTTTTCTGCTTCCTGATGATGAGCCTGTGCCTACCCTCTCTGCACTGCGGGGTATGCTCTCTGTGACCACTTCTAGTAAGAGGGGTCAGCAGCAGCCCTTGGCTTCAGCCCCATCCAGACACTGTAGGAAACGGTTTGTTCTCTCAGGTGAATTGGCTTGCCATGCACTTGAGAGCGGGGGTTGCTTCTGCTTTTGCTCCACGGGATAAGGAAGGTCTTGAGTTACCTCCTGCGTCCTCAACTCTCATCTCTAGTGTTGGCGAGAAAAGGATCCACCTGGCAAGTCAGGAAGTTGCAATTTGGTGAACACATAATACACAATTTCATGATTATGCCTGCCAGATACTTGACACTGGAAAAGTTTTTTTAAGCACACAAAAGCCTGTGTGCTTGTTTTAGTTTCACTAATGGATGGTGGTAAGAGGATCAGTAGGACAGAGTGGAGACAATCCTAAAAAGATGGCACATTTGTTTAATAAACAGACTTTATTCCTCCCCACTCTTTATTTTTTTTTGTGTGTGAGAAAGATTGGCCCTGAGCTAACATCTGCCAATCCTCCTCTTTTTTTTTTTTTTTTTTTTGCTGAGGAAGACTGGCCCTGGGCTAGCTTGCATGCCCATCTTCTTCTACTTTGTATGGGACACTGCCACAGCATGGCTTGACAAGTGGTGCATACGTCTGTGCCCGGGATCCAAGCCTGCGAACCCTGGGCCACCGAAGTGGAGCGCATGAACTTAACCACTGGGCCAGCCCCCTCCCCACTCTTTTTTTTTCATTGATGTCTTAATAGTTTATAACATTGTGAAATTTTGGTTGTACATTATTGTTTGTCAATCACCACAGACAAGTCTCCCTTCACCCCTTGTGCCCACCCCCAGACCCCCTTGCCCCTGGTAACCACAATACAGTTTTCTCTGTCCATGTGTTGGTTTATATTCCACATATGAGTGAGATCATGCAGTGTTTGTCTTTCTCTCTCTGGCTTATTTCACTTAACATAATACCCTCCAGGTCCATCCATGTTGTTGCAAATGGGACAAATTGTCTTTTTTTATGGCTGAGTAGTATTCCATTATATATATATATATACTACATCTTCTTGATCCAGTGATGAGTGGAGGGACACTTGGGTTGCTTCCACTTCTTGGCTATAGTGACTAATGCTACAATGAACATAGGAGTGCATAAGCCTCTTCGGATTGTTGATTTCGGGTTCATTGGATAGATTCCCAGTAGTCCCCACTCCTTTTTTAATAGAGAAAATAACATTGCTCCTGTTTGAGTCAGAAGACACTAAAGTGACACTTTTGACTCAGATATTTCAGGGTGAGGAGCAGGACAGAAGGACCTCATGCAGAACTGACAAGCGTCAGCTCCAGGTGCCCTCGGAAGTTTGCAGGCACAGCGCCGGGTGAAAAGAGGCCACTGGGGAAGCCCAAAGTTTTGGGACTTTTAAAAAGTGTCAAAATTAAAAATGTGAGTTTTTTTTCTCCCTTCAATTTCAATTCGACACAATGTTAGGTTGTTTTTCAAGTGTTGAGTTCTAACCCAACCCAGTAAAATCTGCAGATAATATTTTTGGTAGGATGTTGGGAAAAAATGTTACTTTGTTGGCTTTGCACATTCTTAGCAGACAGTGATGATGTGCCTAATTATGTTGAGCATCGCAAGCCTGGTGAGTTGCGTGCCAATTTTAAATCAAATTTTGACTTCCTCTGAGAGCTTGTGAGAGCGATGCTTGTGCTCTTGGTACGGCTGGTTCACGTGACAGAAAGTGTTTCATTTCTGGCATGCACTGTACGCGTCTGACTCTTGTTATGTTGTTTATGTTTTGAGGCCGACTTTTTTCAGTGAAATGCAGTTATTTTGACATTAGCCATCAGAGACAGCTTCCAGGAGTCAAACATTTGTCATGGAATGTGCTCCTCCAGCGTCTTGTAGGTAGTGCTGTCAAAAACCATGGCAAAATATGCCTTTCTCTAAGTCAACATTATGCTAACTTTGACATTAATCACGCTCTAAATACAACGGCATGTCAGATAGAGTGCTTGCACAGATCCAGTGCTGTGTCTGCGTTAGATGGGCAGGAAGGCGCGGGGGCCCTCCACCATGAGCCAGAGTCGGCCCTAAAATCGCTGGTGGTCTTGGTCTAGACTCAGGAGTTACATAGACTTAGAATTGAATCCTGCCTCCTCCACTGACTAGCCTTAGGGCTTTTGGTAAGTCACTTCGCGCCTCTAAACCTTAGTTTCCTCATTTTAGAGCGAAGGTAAGAACAGTGCTGACTCAGGGTGGTAGAGAGCATTCAGTGACATAAAATGTCGGGCTCAGAGTGGATGCTCAAAAGGTGTTGGCTGTTACCATTTCCCCACCTGTCCGTGCCTGACGGTTGGAAGAGCGGCGGCTGGCTGCCACTGGTCACTTGTACCCTCATTCCTCATGTTCCTTGACTGTGAGTTGAGCACTATCCTGGGCTGGAGGGGTCTCAGACGTTCTCGTTTCTCTCTCCTGAATCACACGAATAGTCTGAATAATCTGTTCCTCAGGCCTATTATGTGCTTGGGGTGGGTTCCTTAAAGAGGCAAAGTCCAAAAGAATTCTTAGATATCTGACTTCAAAAGCGTTTAGACTAAGTAGTGTGGAAGAACGTTCTTTCTCCAGGTAACTCTAGGTCTGTGTGTGTGCATACGCGTTCATACTCACACACACAATTGTATAGAGTGTGCTTCTGTGTACAGGAACATTTTAAAATGGAAAGGCATTTGCCTTGTTGCTTAGATCATACTACCTTTTTGAATGAACATAAATCTATCCTGTGTCTTTCAAAATCATTACAGCAGCATTTGTGTTTGCCCCTGGTGCTCCTAAGACCACGGTAGCTGGAATTCCCAGAGTGGCTAAAGTATTTATGCTTGGACTAGGGCAGTCCAAGAATAGCTCTCTATACTAAGACGCATGGGCTGAAACTCAGCAAGTCTTTATTCCCAGGTGAAGTAAGGATGTAGTGGGCAGATGCTCTTACCTTCTGTCTGCAGACACGGAAATGAATGGCAAGTGGCAGTGTGAATTTCATTTATTCCTTTGCAGAAATCTCTGTGGCTTAGTGAAGAGACCCCTGAGCTTCGTTTGTTTCGAATGCAGTCTTCTGTCCTTTAGACCATACTGGAGACTTGAAAATCGATATTGGGACAGAAGGTTCTGCCGCTGTATTCACTTGGGCTTTAAATTCCTGCCATTCACAAAAGCTTTTCACTTCATAGGTTTGTTGCTTAAGTTACATAACGTAATTAACGTCAAGTATGTCTGGCACATGACAGGTCCTCAAAAATGTTAGTTCTCATTATTATTGTCATCATCTTTAGAATCAGCTGTAAATATCTGTATGTAAGAGAGAGAGAGTGAGTTTTGTCTTATGCCTTACATATGTGATGATAGTATCAGCCCAATAAAGGGTTGGGCTGATATTCAGCTGGCATACGCCTATGCAGCCAAATGGATGATAGAATACTGAAATATGCCCAATAGGTTAATCAATAGCCGCTGCCCTGAGCTTGCCAGCCCCCATCCCCTACTGCCCTCATGTCCCAGCCCCCGTCTCTTCCCTGAGAACTACGAGATCACCTTATGACACAGCACCTAGAGGGTTACATCTGACTCACCTAGAGGCCTCCAGAGCCTGTGCTAGTGGTCTGCTAGTATTAGTTCTGAGTAGCTGGTGTCTAGACAGACTGGTCCCCAACATCTTGAATATTATTCCTGGAAAAATTATAAAAATATATAAAGAGTACAATATCACCTCTGGGAAGATTATTAAAATATCAAAATAATATAAATTCCAAAGTTGTAAATTTCAGCTATTTTTCTAAGAAATCACTGGGACAAGTAAAAAAAATTCTATTGGTATTTGCCAGTTGTTTTTTTCTGATGTGAAATCTAACTATTAAGAGTGGAGTATAATTTTCAAAGTCATCATGTGTGAAATGTGTCTTCTTGGAGACAAAAAGTAAGCTTGCTAAAGATCCTGATGGGCCAATTTAAAAATTACAAAAGCGAGATTTCATCACAGTGAAGTGGTATGTTTGAGATTGCTTCTCAAATCCCACTAAAAGTATAAATACATTTTGCAGAGTAACTAGGGCTAAACCCAAGTTAATAAAAAATGTGATTATTTGGTGAAATATCTTTTTTCTAGATGCCTGTCTTTATGGGCATACTTTATCATTCAGATCAATGAGTCATCTTGAATGTGCCCAGCCCTGGACTAGGTCTCACCAGTAATCCACTAGTGGGCAGTGCCTGCTCTGCCTGGACAACCTGGGTCCCCGCCATGGACCCCGAGGAGACCAGGGTTTCTGGCTCTTCAGTGGGTGAGAGCCAAGTTGGCATTGTGTTTGACTTTTAGAAACCAGGACAGAAGTGAAACTTTACAGAGATACCAGGTGAATAAATGCTAGAGCTTTCTAACTGATATCAGGTCCTCCCAATAGCCATAAAAGTCTGACCTTGGGCAAGCCATTTATTTGGGCCTCTGTTTTCTCACATATTTTCCCATAAATATGGCCTCAAAACTAAAGGAAGTTTTATAGAGAATAATAAAAACCAGTACTGTATTTTCCTGATTCCTGGATACTTTTTCCCTCATTTTGGAACTTTTGAAATTATAAAACATGTTATAATTGAGAAGTAAATTGCCTTGTAGTTCTCGTGTCCATCACCTGTGTAGTTGGCCGTGGGTAGTCAGTATCTCTTCAGATACTGGACACTTTAGTGGAATTTATTTACATTAATAACACTGCCAGGGGTTGGTTTCTTGACTGAAACTTGGGTAGTAATTTGTCATTTAACATTCTTTAGAAATATCCTGCTATGAGAAGCATTGAAATTAAAAAATGTGTATGCAGAACATTGCCTTCTTATATTACTTAAAGGGAATAAAAATCGCCAAATTTTTCAGAAGAGATAAAATATTTTCAAACTGGTTAAGGTTGTTTAGATCAATTCACAGAGCTTGCAGCTTAAGGAAGGAGACAGAAGATAGACAAGGATGTGATTACAAGTTGGGTTAAGTGCTGTGAAGAAAGTGAAGAAGGTGCTGTAACAGAAGAGACAGGTGATAGGGGGATCTGGCTCCACTAGGGGGTCAGGTCAGGGCTCTCTGATGAAGGAAGGCAAGCTAGCTGTGTGAAGAACGGGGCAGAGGCAGAAGAGAGGGAATCCTCAAGGCAGAGAGAGTTATAAATGCCTTTTGGCCTGTTGAAGAACTGAAGGAGGAGAGAATGGCTGGAGCAGGCGGAAGGAATGAGGGATGCTGCAAGTTGAGGTCTGAGAGGAAAGCAGTGTCTTGTAGGTCATGGCAAAAAGTTTCACTTTTATTCCAAGTGCAACGGAGAACCATAAAGAGTTTTAAGCAAGAGAATGGCATGGTCTTCTTATTTGTTGTTTAAAAGCTCCGTCTGAGGCCAGCGTGGGAGGGGAGATGAGTTGGGAGCCTGCTGAAATGAGGTGGGGCTGGGGCCAGCATAGTGGCAGCAGCGATAGAGAAAGAGCGTGCATTCAAATCTATTTCGCAGGAAAGATCAACAAGACTTGCAGATGGATTTGATATGGAAGGTGGGAAGGAGGGAGGAGGAGGAATTAAGGAAAAGTTCTTGGTTTCAACTTGTTTTTTAGCAACTGGCTGGGTGGTGGTGCACATTTACTGAAATGGTGGGTAGAATAGAGCTGATGGAGGAAAAACCAGAGTTGCCTTTTGGATGGGATATGTTTGAGTTGGCAAGGAATCTGCCAAATTGTGCTGTCATGTGAGCCAAATTCAGGTATATTTTCAAATTGAATATGAAGAAGGCCTAGATTAAATTTTAACCATGATTGCGAAAATTTAATGTAATATCCTGGTAACCTTACACTGTTGTAAGTTAGTAAACTGTTACAGTTCACGTGATGTTCCCCCAGTTATTACTGAGTCATTGATGGTGCAACTGGCAATTGATGGTGCTTTCGATGCAAGCTAAGATGTTCCACTCCAACACAACTACCATCTCTTTTAAGTTTTTTAAAAAGTTTTTTCCTGTAATGCTGAACATGGTCTTTGGCATGGGGGTGCTTGATGAATATTTGCTGAAGAAATGAACCAGTAGGTATTCTGGTAATGTACTAAGCACGAAAAAGACCAACACTGATGGTCTTCTCAGCCCCATGGCCAACTCTGGGTGGCCACATATTATTCAGAACAGATTAGTCTGTCAGTTCTATTCTTTCCAGAATCTGTGAGGATCCATCCAAGGAAACACATAGACTTTTAGTGTGTCTTCTCCACTTTATCACACACTGTCATGGGAAACATGAAGATGAACCTCAAGGGCAGTGTCAGTGACCGTGCCATCGCACATGCATGATGCTCCTTCCCTTCATACGCTGCTCAAATGCAGCAAGGCCTAATTTCTTCACTGGAATTTGGTTCTAGAAGCAGAATACCAACTAGAGTTTCTCAGACTTACAGCTCATGGTGCCCCCACACGTAAATATGAATGTGAGCATCAGATCTGTGAACATAAGTAACGCCTGCTTGTGGTTCCATGATAGCACGTGTGAAAGCACAGGGACCAGCAGGTCACCTTGAACTAATCATGACTGTCAGGTCTCCCTGTTCTGTGGTGTCCTTCTCAGGTACAATTTTTGAAGAATTTATCAAAAAAGACCTTACTTTAGTAAAACTCTTTCAGTCTATTTAACAATTATATTTAAGTCTATTCTGCTCTTAAAAAAAGAAAACTTTTCAAACATAAAAACCACTTACTAAGTCATAAGGTGAAATTTCACTATTGAACTGAAATTCTAAATGATATGTCAAGATCATGGTCAGTCCTGGAGTCATAGTGAATGGCTATATTCAGTTAATGTTAATAATTTTTACATTTATTTATACAGCATAATTGTGAAAGAATACCCCAGATGGAACTTAAACGCCACTGAACTCCCATTCTTCCATCAACCAATTACCTGAGACAGATGTTTAAATTAAATTTTCTCCAGTGGAAAAAAAAAGATAAAAACAATGGTTTCTGAAAAAAAAATACAAATAAAATGTGAAGTTGCAGATTATTTTATATGACTTTTAAGTGTAGCTCTCATGCAAAGCCTATATTATCTTGAAAATTAAATTTTAAATGATATTTCCTGTTTCACTGTCAATTTGATTCCTTTTTTTTTTAACCTCTTGAGCCTTATTACCAGAGCTCCTGCATGAGCGTGTGCTCTGGCCCGGCAGTCCCCACACCATCTGACTGGTTGATTGATTGGCACACTCCTTCCTGTATTCCTGCATACAATCTGCAGAGCTCAGGGGTCACAGTTTGTTCCTTCTTGTCCTCCATCTCAAATGCTGTTTGCTTCTATCTCTCCAAGTTCTGCCCATACTCTGAAGCCTGTTCAGATTCCATCCACATCCCCCATGAATTCTGGCACCTTCTTCAGTTTGTCTGAATCTCTCTCTATCATTAAAATGCGGTGGAACTCACACTCCTCACACAGTTGAGCAGTTGGCTGCTCTGTGATGTTTCATGTGTGTTGGTCTTGTGTCACCAAACGGTTTGTGAAATGCTCTCTGTCAGACTCAAGTTTAATAACCATGAATCCTGTACAGAACTTGGAAGGGGCTCGTATCAGCTTAAGTGCTGCCATAGACACTTGTGGTTTGTTGTTTCCAGGGCAGAAGTCTTTCCTTTTTCCCTTCTGTCCTTGGGTATGGTTCAGTTCCACACACATTTAGTAAATGACTTTTTTCCCCTCATCCTGTCTGAGAGCTGAAAATACAGAGCTGAATGTGATGTGGTCTATGTTCTAAGCCACTTATGGGTTAGATGGGGAGATAGCTACGTTAACACATAATTTAATACATAAGTAAAGCAATAGAATTTTGAAGAGAGTGTTGGGGAAACAGAAGTTGGGCAGTTGAGCCTTTGGGAGTTCAGGAGAAGGATAAGCAGGGTTGAGCAGGTGAGGGGCAGTGGAAGGGCGTTCCAGGCATAAGGAGTAGCCCCACGAAGCCGAGCAGTAGTTTGGCATATGGAGTTCAGTCTACATGGAGTGCAGGCCAGTAAAACTGAGAACAAAATGCGTATGCATCAGTGCCTGGCCCTTCATTCACTTTATTGTTTGCTCGTAGATGCAAGACAAGGAGTCCTGAAAGATGGAGATGTGGGGAGAGCAGGTCATTCTCTCAGAAACACCTAGACCGCATGGACCACAAGCTGTGCGATGCCTTTGTTGAAGGGAAAAGAAAGTGTTTTCTCCAGAGTAAAGGAGACTAGGAAGCAAGAACTGAGAACATCACACTGCCATTTGCTCTATGAAAAGCCCGCTTGAGTTCTTTGAAGGAGGAGGGTTAGCCATCTCTTTGACACCTGGGCCAGCACCTGTGAGTTAGGCCTTGACCTTTGAGCTGGTGGAGATATTGTGGTTCAGGGACAGGCGGAGATGATTAGAATTTCCTTTGTCATGAACTGGAAGATAATTATAGACCTCTCAGAGGGGTTTTGTTTATCTACCTAGCCCAGACACGCTCTTTCCTATGGTGGAGAGACACGGTGCTTCTCTGCTAAGCAAGTATGTCCACTTCAGGTAATGAAATAGTTTTTAATCCCCATCTGCTTTCTTACAGATTCACCTCCTGTACTTCTTTGATTTTATTTAGCATTTGTGTTTGTTTCTTTTGTTTTTCAGTTTGAAAGATAACAAGAAATCACTTGAAGTATGAGATAGAAGAATACAGTAGCAGGATTGCATTTTTTTTAAATAAAACAATGAATTTCAAGTATTCTTGAAGCTTTCTGCTAGGCCTCAGTCTTCAAGAAAGGGTTATATTAGTGAGAGCAGTTAATTGTTTAAGAAGAAAGAGCTCACTTTGTGAAATATAAAGTATCATTTGCCTGTCCTTCTTACTAATTTCTGCTTAGTGGTTAGCAAACTGCTGGAGAGCTGTGATTCTAACATTTTGAAAACACTACTCTGCAATTGCTGGGCATTTTGGACAACAGTTGTGTGCCACAAGCTTGTCCACAATCCCAAGAGTTGTGAGAATTTGTTTTTCTAGAAAAATACAGTAATTCCTCAGTGCCAGGCATAGACAGGAAAACAACTGGTCTGTAAACGTGCAAATCAGAAATACCTAATTTTGCATTTCGACTTGAACTAATGGTGGGAAATAATTGTACCCCAAGTGCCAATTCAGTTTAAGCCAAGCAGAAATGTTATTGCAGGAAGTCGTTTGGTGAAGACTGTCGGATCATCAAGAGCCCTGGAGCCTTTGAGCTCTGATGGTGATTCTGAGATGTTAATGGAACCCGTCAGACAGAGAAGGACTGAGGTCAAGTATTACAAACTATGGAGTTGCATAAAACATAATTAAAAGTCACATCTGAGGGGCCGGACCGGTGGCGCAAGAGGTTAGGTGCGCGCGCTCCGCTGCGGCGGCCCGGGGTTCGCTGGTTCAGATCCCGGGCGCGCACCGACGCACTGCTTGGTAAGCCATGCTGTGGCGGCGTCGCATATAAAGTGGAGGAAGATGGGCACGGATGTTAGCCCAGGGCCGTCTTCCTCAGCAAAAAAAGAGGAGGATTGGCGGATGTTAGCTCAGGGCTGATCTCCTCACAAAAAAAAAAAAAAAAAAAAAAGTCAGATCTGATCTTTTAAAAAGTGATCCCTTCTGTGTTGTCTTTTCTTGCAGAATTGTGTTTTTGTTTTTTATTTTAAACCAGTCTCCAAATCCCAAACTTTGAAGAGTAGGAGATTGCAGTTGAAATTTCTAATTTGCTTCATAGAAAGCATTTTTTAAAAAGAGAGTACATATTGGGTCAGATGAAGAATAGGAAAAATCAGCCCCCAAAGGAATTTGTGCTTCCGTCTCACAAGCCCTTCTTGTGCTCATTCCAGGCACAGTGTTAGGTCCTGGAGATACAGTACCGAGATGCTTCCTGTCTTCATGGAATTACTCTCTAGTGAGAGCTAATAAACAAGGAAAGAATCAAGTAAATAATTCCGTTACAGATTGTAATTAGTGCTATGAAAAAATAAACAAGAAAGTGAGATAGAAAGTATATCAGTCACCTTTTGCTGCATGACAAACAATCATAGTATCTCAGTGACATACAGAAATCAGCATTTCTGGCTCACTCGTGTGTCTGGGGGTGCGGACCTCAGTACACTCTGCCCAGCATGAGGCATGGCAAGGATATTGATATCAGACACTGCTGCAAGGGAGCCAAGAATGGGACAGTTCAAGGCTATGAGGGAAACTAGAAAAGGGTTTTACATGGTGTCATCTTGGAAGGCCTCTCCGAGGAGGAGACATTTAAACTGACACTCGAGGGAGGAAAAACAGCCAGTCATGCTGAGAATCGGGGGATTAGTTTACCACACAGGCAGTGCAAAAGCTCTTGTGCAGTGAAAATGTTTACGTGTTCCAAGAGTGTGAGAGGCAGCCCGAGGGGGTGACAGGACATCAACTTGGGAAGGTTGGCACTGGGGGCCTCGGGGCCTTGGGCGCCTTGGCAAGGAGTTTTAACTTCATTCTCAGTGCTACGGGAAGCCTTAAAGGGTTCTAAGTAGGGGATTGTATGAGAAGATTTATGTCTTTAAAAGATCTCTATGGAAAATGCCCGGTAAGGGAGCAGACGAGGTAACAGGGAGATCCATAGAAGGCCGCTGCCTTCCGTGGTCCCGGACAGAGGTCTGGGGACCTTGGGGACCCGTCTCCACCTTGGGAAAGGGATGGATTCATGTACATTTTGGAGGTGAATCAGCAGGTTGTGCTGATAGATTGGATGTGGACTATGGAGGGTGCAGAAAAATCAAGGATGTCTCCTGAGTTTTTGCCTTGATCAACTGGATGGATGGAGGTGATATTTACTAAAATGGAGAAAAATAGGTGAGGGAGTGTTTGGGATAGAAATAAGAGACTCATTTTAGATATGTTATGTTTAAGATACCTGTTACAGGTTGAATTGTGTCCCTCAAAGAGAGACATTGAAATCCTAGCCCCTGGTACCTCAGAATGTGACCCTATTTGGAAGTCGTCATTGCATATATAATTAGTTAAGATGAGGTCAGACTGGAGTAGGGTGGGCCCTGATTCAATGTGACTGGTGTCCTTATAAAAAGAGAGAAGCAACATGGAGACCAGACACACAGATACAGGGAGAACACCGTGCAGTGACTGAGGCAGAGACTGTGGTGATGTGGCTGCAAGCCAAGGAACGCCGATTGCCGGCCATCACCAGGAGCTGGAAGAGGCGAGGAATGATTCTACCCTAGAGCCTTCAGAGAGAGCACGGCCCTGCTGACAACTTGACTGCAGACTTCTGGCCTCCAGAACTGTGAGGCAATACATTTCTGTTGTTTTAAGCCACCCAGTTTGTAATACTTTGTTATGGCAGCCATGAGAAACTAATACAATGTAATACAATGTCTGTCTGAGCTCAGAGAAAGAGATCTAAATGTGAAGATGAAAAGAATCCGACAGTGCAAAGACCCTAAGGGAGAATGTTGCAGGCAGAGTGAAGGGAATTTCTGTTTGTAGCATGATACTATCTCATTTATACTTCAGAATCATTCTGCAATGCAATTTCCAGAAACACTGAGAAAATAAATAGGCATGAAATCTTACAGCATGCTTTCCGTCCCTGGAATGATTGAAACACATATTACATGATTGTATTATGCTATATTATATTATATTATACACACCCAGTGAATGTAAATAAAAAGCATTAATACTTTAATAATGATCATGTTTGCTTGTAATGAAATGTATTATAGTGAGAGTCATCTACACTTGTTCAGAGTATTAGAAATACCATACATTTTCAGAATTGTAAGGGACATCCCAGGTTATTGCTAGAAGACCTCTCTTAATGCTTAAGTTTCTGACATTACCAAGAACAGATCATTCAGTTCCCACTTAGACACTTCCAGGAAGATAAGGAACTCACTGACTTCCAAGGCAGCCCATCCACTTGACATTTAGAAATTTTGACCTTAGCCAGCAGAAACCCATCTCTTGGTGACTTGAACGATTTCCCCGAGTAATGTCCACTGAGAAATTTCAAAGTTAAATTCCATGCCTCATCACCTGGAACGTCATGCAGCTGTGTGGATGCTGTCAGCTGCTTTGTGGTGAGAAGTTTCTCTGGACTTTCATCTGAGCTTGTTTGCAGCTCCCATCAACTTCATGGTCTCCTCTGGCCCTCCCTTCTGCTTGCCCGCATCTCTCCCAACCCCGTGTTGAAACATCAGCCGATCCGAGTGTCCATGTTAACAATCAGTAGTGAGGGGAGAAGGAAATAGCAAAAGGCTCCGAGCATGAAAAGACGAACTTCTCCCAACCACCACATTGAGAAGAAAAAGCGAAACGAATATATACAATCTGCATGCATGTGGACAAAACCTGGACGGGAATATGGCTCCAGTGAAAACACATGACATCCTTTGATGTCTTTTTGAGAGTTAAAAGTGAGTTCTTCAGTCCCATGTGTCTATTTTTAGAGAAGCACAGCTTCTATGTCCCTTTCTTCTTCACTGGATCACTTGTTGACATAGATACCTTGTGACCCGTGTTGGATGACTGACTACGTTCCTCTGGCTCTCCTCTCTGTGAAGAACTTCAGCCCACAAATTCTTGCAGAGGCTCCCCAGCATTCACTTTCTCTCCTGGCCTTAAATTATCTGGGCTTTGGTTGGTTTGTTCCTTTAACACCCTCAGTCTACTTTGTGCATGTGGATCTCATCCTTTGTCCTCATGACAGCTTCCATTTTCCCTTTCTTCTGTCTGTGCCTCTTTCTTTGCTCTTGCTTCCTGCACCATCAGTGTCCACGGCTGTCCTGTTACGATGGTGCTGTCCACTGCCATTCTGTCTGACGTCTTGGCCACTCTCCCTCTGTTTCTTTCCCATGAGAGTACAGCTCCCTAAAGAGTCATCCAAGGCTCATTCCCTTCCTCCTGCCACGGCACTGATTACATTTGCCACATTGAGGCGTAAACGTAGGGTAATAAAAAGTTCTGTTGTCCTTGTTGGTTTTGGTTTGCAAGAGTGATGGGGAAAGAGGGAAAGTAACTGAAAGAGGCAAGGAGGAAAGGAAGAGAGAGGCAGGGAGCAAAGGAAGAGCAAGGCAAGAGGAAGAGGAAGACTCGCCAGAATCGCCCCGTGCACAGCTATTTCTCACTAATGCGGAGTCAGCTTTCAGTTACTGAAGTTGTGTCACAAGATAGTTGGAAAGGTTTTCATTTTCAAAAAATATTTAAAACATGAAGTTGAACATATGTGCTCCTGTGATCAGTTCTGATTTAAATTGTTCGTCTTCAAGGGTTTTTGGGTGTGTGTGTCTGGGTTTTATATTCCGTAAGAAATTCAAGTCTGCCATAGAGGGCCATGCAAATAAACAGAAATGAGGTATACATACCAGGGCTGTAAGCTTTTTCTTTTCTGTAGCTTATGGCACATAGGAATTGTGCCCTCTTACCCTCAGGGTCACACAACCAAGTGAATAAGGTGGGAAGCTGGGAAATCTTTATTGCCAGAGAATATTCTTTTTTGGTTCCTAATGAAATCATGGAGGTTTGGTGATGCCTGGCCTCTGAGATATGCAGAGGGGCTCAGACTTCTGTCACTTGGATTTACGGCAGCACCTGTAGCAGGTAATGGTGCCTCTGAGCTGCTCATGCCAGCAGATGCTGTGGGTTTCATTAGGGACTGTCAGTACACGGTCTCTGTATTCATGACTCAGTAAACCATCATTTGCCTTTTTGTTCCTCTGGGTTTCTTAGCCCACTTGCAACATTCTTAAAGTCACATTAGCTCTCTTGTATCACTTCTGTAAAAATTTGAGAACATTGGAATCTTGTGTTTTTGAATGACCTCTATTTTAGGAGGAATAACGCATTTGGGGATTGAAACAGTACAGTCTTGGGCACCATTCAGCTGTTCGAAGCCTCTTTGACATGTTCCATCTTAGTGTGGGATTTCCCATACCACCACTTTAAAAGGATCATTTATTTTCTGATTTGGTCCCACATCAGACCACCCACATGGACTGTAATGTTCCTAACGGATCAGAATGTAACATCTCATTGTTTACCATTAGGTGATTAGTTCTGGAAAATAGGTAGGGGTAGCAGCTGGCCCATCTGCTCTGTTCACAACCTCCCAAATTGCTTAAAAATGCAGATTTTTCTGGTATGTGGATGACCTTGAATTAGTGACTAAAGTGCAATAGAATGGTAAAATCAATATCAAATGTTGATGAATCTTTATGTATTAGTTTCCTATTGCTGCTGTAACAAATTACCACAAATTTGTGCCTTAACACAACACAAATGTGTTAACATATGGTTCTGGAGGTCAGAAGTCTGAAAAGGGCTAAAATCAAAGGCTGTAGTCATTACTAGAGGCTTGGAGGAGAATCCGTTTTCTTGTCATTTCTAGCTTCTGGAGGCTTCAGGAACATTTTCCTTGGCTCCTTGTCCCCTTCCAACTTCAAAGCCGGCAATGGCCAGTCCAGTCTTCTTGCAATGCCATTTCTTTCCTGCCTCCATCTTTCCCTTGTAAGGACCCTTGGGATTACATTGGGCCCACTGGCGTAATCCAAGATCATCTCCCCATCTCAAGATCCTTAATTAAGTCACATCTGCAAAGTTTTTTTGCCACATAAGGAAACATATTCTCAGATTATGGGGATTAGGGTGTGGACATCTTTGGGGGCTATTATTCTGCTAAATAACTTTTCAAGTGGATAATGAGGAAATAAAATAGTTAATTAGAAAATTTTATAATATATGAATAACTTAATGTTTTGAAAGAATGCATTGATAACTAGTTCCAGTGTAAGGTAAAATCAAGTATTACACTGGTTTGTAGACTAATGGATAGAAAAGGATGGCTGCCTGTATTCTGGATTAAAGATGTGTTTATTTGAATAGCTGAGGAATGGAGAACATCAACCTAAATCACTACCTGAGTGGGCATCCTAGAGTGCACAGTGAAAATCAGAAATTTACATTTAAATTGCAAGTATTTACGTGTTTAATTATTAAATAGAAATTCAGCTTAATTAAACTTGTAAGAATCTAGAGTGGTGTAATAGGCTTCCCACACCGTCTCTGGAGATTAGACGCACGATCAACAAAGACTGAATGGCCGTCAGTGTCCTGTGTGCTGGGACCAGAGACGATTCCGGGACCTTTAGTCTGTGGACGTGCTGCACTTGAGAACAACCTGCTCATTTGACAGTATGGGGAAGTGCTCCAGCTGGCGTGGAGATGGTGCAATGGAGCTCTTAAGGAAGTTAAAGAGGATGCTGAAAACAGTCTTCCAAAGCTAAAGTAACAATCATTCAGTTTATGTACCCTTGAAAATATTCTACCTTCAAGAATAGAGCACAACCTGATAACTTCTTCCCTATAGCTTCTTTTTTTCTTTTGCAAAGGGACAGGAAGAATAAACCCCATTGATGATATACCTGTATTCAATTATATATATGTTTATATTTAATTTTTTTGGTGAACCTAGGTATATCAAGGATTGTGGATTTAATTTTCCTTGGGAATTAAGTCAAAGAGCAGCTAACTGCTTTTTTTGTGGCTGTTTCTCCTGAGGCAATGGCATGAGCTGTCCAGGCTGTGAATCTTTCTTATGAAGTTATAGCAGTTGAGTTACAGAACGCAGGTGTGATAGAAAAGAAATATGAATACCCATTGCAAAGTTTTATATTCTGTTTAAAATAGAATTCTAATTCTATTATATAAGAGTATTGAAGTAACATTACCTAGCATATTTAAAATTTAAACGTTGTCCTAATATATGCAGTAATAAGGTCTGTCTTAGGTATGAGAAGGAAATACTTAAATGTTTTTATGTTTAAATATACTACAAAAGGAAAAGAATTAGCATGCATTCATGCTCCGATTTACATGACAGAAAAAAGTGAAACTCCGGTGTTGTAGATTCCAGTTGCCCTGAGAGACTGGGGTGATACTGATATTTGTAACCTTAATCCCATTATATTTTTCAATTGTTGGTAATATAATTGAATTAAGACATTTTTTTCAAGTACAGTTATAGGAAAAAAGATCAAGTGTAAACAAATCCTGTCAAATAGATGAATGAATAAAGAAATAAAAGATTTAATTTGAAAATTAAAATGTCAGAGACAAAAACGCGTTTTAAAAGTTCCTGCGTCCTGCGTCCTTGCAGCCTACAGGAGGCTCCGTGCACGCTGCGCCTGAAGAACTGAATGTAACAGCTTGTGGTCAGAGGCCTTGCCTTCTCTGTTGGTTCACACTACGTAGCAGAGTATCTTGTCTTTTATAAATGTACCGTGAATAGATGTTGAATGACCAAAGAAATTCAGTACATTTAAAAACTAATCTAACATTTCAGCTCTTCATTGATTCAATAAGAAGCTGTTCATAAATACTTATTCTTTTAAAAAATATTGACCGGGCTTCCTCTTTGGGCCAAGTACTTCTTTGGACCACGTATGTAGATACACAGACAATAGACATGAGCCCCATCCTCACGGCAGTTACCTTGAAGGCAAATTAATGGTCAACATACACAGATTCTTGTATTATTTAATGACTCACAGATGTCCATTTATAGTTTTATTTTTCCCCATTTTCTCAGAGCCACCCATTCCAAGTTTGTGAGTTATTCAGAGAAAACAGAGCTAGAGAATAAATGAGGGTTAGTGAATAAAGACCCTTTGACTCAGTGACCTGATTCATGTGCCCTTTGCGTGAAGATGCATTTCACTGGTACATTTCTATTCCCAGAGGTATTGTAGACATATGTAAAGTGTGTGGAGTCAGATTCTGGCTTCCAGAGGATTGTGTGATTAGGTGTCTGTCATTCCTGGGTTTTGTACAGCAATTTATCCTTCTCAGAGCATTTTATGAGCATTAAATTACAATTAAATTAAGTCAATTAATTAAATTAAGCACGATTGCAAGGACCACGGGGAGCAGACAGGCAGCATTTTGAATGGCTCAATTTTACAACTTTGGAAACCAGAGAGAAGAGTAATGATCTCTTTAAGGGCCTTTATTTCCCTCTGGTTTATGTGTCACTCAGAGAAGGTGCTGTCCATAGCATTGGCACAATGCTGGCACCGAGGAGGTATCTGGTACACATTTATTGAACTAAAGCTATGCAGCACTTTGAAATGCGTCCTTTGGTTAGAAGTCTATTGATTAAGAAAATCTTGAAGTCCCTTCATAATCTTTCTTTTCTTTTCACACAATGCCCACATGTATTCGTTTGCTAGGGCTGCCATAACAAAGTACCACAGAGTAGGGGGCTTAAACAACAGGAGTTTGTTTCCTGCAGTTCTAGAGGCTGGACATCCAAGATCAAGGTGTCAGCAGGGTTGGTTTCTCCTGAGGCCTCTCTCCTTGGCTTACAGATGGCCATTTCTCCCTGTGTCTTCACATGGTCTTTCCTCTGTGTGTGTCTGTGTCCTGGTCTTCTCTTCTTATAAGGACACCAGTCGTATTGGATTAGGGCCCACCCTAATGAGCTCATTTTAACCTGCAGGAAGCATTACCACTTTAAAGACCCTATCTCCAAATACAGTCACAATCTGAGGGACTGGGAGTTAGGGCCTCAACGTAAGAATTTGAGGGGGACACAATTCAGCCCATAACACAACATTTATTTTTTCAGTGCCCCACTTATTTATTACTTATTTATTACTTACTTACTTATTTATTACTTTATGTGAATACAAAAGAAGTTTAAAAATCTTAAAAAATTGAGAACTGTTAAGACCTATGCAGCACTTCCACAATCTGCCTCCAACATCTGCTTGCTGAGCCAGGCCTAACCTTCCCTCCACTAGAACTTTCTGCACAGTGTTTCTCAGCCCTGGCTCACTGTGGAATTACCCAGGAAACTTGGACCACAAACCCACGATCTGACCCACCTCAGAGCAATGTAATCAGAATCTCTGAGGGTGGAGCCTGGACATTCTGTTTGCAAAGGCCCCCAAGTGTGCAGCAACCTCTGTGAAGGTTTAGTGCACACACCATTTAGTGTGATTTTCCTTCCCTGAAGAACTTCTCTGAGCATTCCTTATAGTGCAGGCCTGTTGGTTGTGAATCCTCTTGGTTTTTGTCCAAAAATGTCTTTATGTTTGCTTTCTTTTTTGATATAGAACTTTTGGTTGAAAAGCTTTTCCCTCTCTGTTTCAGCACTTTGAATACTTCGTTCCAATATTTTCTGGCTTCCATCATTTTGATGATGTCAGTCATCAATCTTGTCATTGTTGACCTTTACTTACTGTGTTATTTTTCTCTCGCTCCTTAAAATGTTTTCTCTTTATCTTAGACTTAGTTTGACTATGATGTATCACAGAGTGATTCTCTTTGAGCTTATTATGCTTGGGGTTTGTTGAGATTCTTAAATCTCTAGAAGGGGTGAGAATTGACTGGAAAGGGGCATGAAGAACATTCTGGGTGATATAAATGTTCTAGACCTTGTCGTGGTGGTTTCACAGATGCAAACATTTGCCAAAACTCTTTGAATTTTACACTTATAATATCTATTCATTTCACTTTATTCAGCCTAGACAAGCGACTTAAAGATTTATGTAAAAAAAAAAATGTAACCTATGGAACCTAGATGTATTAATTTTCCCTAGTAAATAAGTCTATTATGACTAAGTTTGGGAATTCAATTTACCATTTTGTTTCTGAGGACACTTTTTAAATCTCTGCACATATTTGTATCATCTAAATGATATAATTCCTGGTTAAAAATGAAAAAAAAAACCCATAGGTAATATAATAAAAAAGAAAGATACTTTAAGATCATTTTTAGACCATTACAGAAGGATCTTCATACTAAGAATATACTCAAGAGTCAATAACAGATAAAACTGAAAGGGTAGCATCTTAAGATTTGTGTCTGTGTGTGTGTGAGAGACAGAGACAGAGACAAAGAGAAAGAGAGGATGAGAAAGAAGAAGGAAGGGAGGGAGGGACGGAAGCAGGAAGGAAGGAAAGGTGGAAGGAAGGGAGAAAGGGAGGGAGGAAGGAAGGGAAGAAGGAATGAACTTGAAGATGATGGGAAGGCAAGATTTGTGAATTTGGCTGCTCTGTTTCATAGCAGATGTAGGTGTGTGAAGGCAAGGCTAACAGGCTAATACTAGGTGAATTTTTGAGCTCAGTGAACTTAACTCTGAGGAGACAAATACTGTGTGTTCCCTTCCCTGCCGTGCACTATTGCCCTGCTTCCCTCACTCTTCTACCTTGGTGAAGGTTAAAGATTTTACATCATGTCCCCTAAGATCCTAATCCACATGGCTGTGTTAACAGGTGTAAATTAACATATGACTTCTTAGTTCATCTGTTACGTTTCATTCATTTGTTCATTCATTCACCTAATATTTATTGTGTGCTAACTAGCTGCTAAGCACATTTCTGTGCATCGGGAATACAGTGGTAGCCAAGCAGGACAAATGGGAACCTTGTACTTGTGAAGCTTACATTTGAGAGAGAGACAGGTGGTAAAAAAAAAAAAAAAAAAAAAAAAATGAAATACATCAAATAAGGTAATTGCGAGCAGTGAGGTGTGTAAAGCAAGGTGATGTGGTAGGGGGCACCTGGTGATCCGTTTTAGCTTGTGTCCATTTGGGACAGTGTCTTTTGTAGCTTGGAGGACCAGGGAAGGTCTGAGAGGTTAACATCTGATCTGTGAGACCTGAGCAGAAGGAAAGAGATAGGTATGTATAATCTAAAAAGAGAAATTGCATTGTCTTCCTGCCAGTTTCATAGATAAATAAAATATACCTTTGTAGCAATGAAGAAAAGCTAATTAAAAGGTTGGTTTTCGACAATGTGCTAGACTTTTGCTGAGGAGAGAAGTTGAGGATAATATATGCCTTTTCCTGCAGACCCCCTTTGCAGATGAGTCACTCCTCTGTTGCTTGTGAGCACAAACAGCAAACAGAAGGCGGTGCTGGCTGACAGCCGCCGGCCTAGCTCACACAGCATGGGAGAGGGAAGCTCTGGGTTAGAATAAACACAGCAGGTCACGAGGAAGTTAGTCAGAGAACCTGGTACGTGTTCCCTGTGGGAAAAACAAGAAGATAACAGCACAAAAAGTCTCTCCTGATGAGCTAGCCAGGACAGAAAGACTCTCCTGGCCAGCTGAGCTGGACATCTCATGCCAAGGAAAAAGCAGATGTGAAAAAAGCTTGATGAGGGCGTGTGAACAGTCACTAATCTACACCTTTGTGCCTCTGATACCTTTGATAAGCACCACTCTCAGCTGTGTAGTGATCTCCCCAGCACCCCTGAGGTTCTGAATCTCCATCAATACGAAGCTGAAGGCAGTTACTCGTCCTTTATGCAGCTATTCATGCCTGACACTCAGTAAACGTGGAACTAAACTAGAGTTCTTGAAAAGAGAAGCTAAAGAAAAAGAAGACAAATGCAAAGTTATATGGGACATAAGAGAATGAAGTGTAGCAGGGCAGACTTTTTTCAGAGTCAAATTCATTGTTTTCCAAAGGAATTGCAAGATAATTCCATACAGGAGACATGGAAAGCTGATTGCTGGAAGAATGCTCCACAGGGAATAAGCCTGCCATGGAGGGGATAGACTCAATAACCTGCATGTTTTTCCCCATTCATTACCATTTGTAGGTCCCTTGGTGCAGAATTTGGCAAACTGGCCTAATAAAATAACAAAAAGTGTGAGGACCTCTTGTTGGCTTGATGTGAAATGTGCTTGCCAAGGTATATGGAGATCAGTCCACAAGGCCCACCTTTTCTCGTTTATGTGATTTTCATTTATTATGTCCTTTCAGTAACCATTCAATGGGGTCTCTTATGTGCAGAGTGCTGTGCTAGACACCCAGGAGTGTCTAGAGAGGTGTAGTGTTTGGCTCCTACCTTCAAGAAGCTGACAGTCTGGTCACTGTTAGGAAATGCAGGAGTCAGTGACCTGGAGCAGCGTGTGGGAATGGACTCCTCCTTGGAGAGAACTGCGTCGTGTTGAATGCAGTGAGAGTTCGTGGAAACGCCCATGTTAGAAGGGCAGTTTTCTTCCTTTGAGTGAGGAATTATTAAGATAACTGAAGTTCTCAGAAATGAGACCCGTTAACCTCCAAATTTCTTCAAAAAAGATTCTCCCTTCTGATTTTCACAGCTTGATCAGTAGAGCAGATTTCCTTTGTGTGTTTATTTTGTATTTTCTCCTTTCCATATCCTCTCTAACTCAACTCCCTAAGGCAGCTAGGCTGAAAATAAATGCATGGACATCAAACTATACTTCTCATATTTTGAATCGTCTGAAAAATGACCAAGGCTTTTTATTCCCAAATGGCTACTCCCTGATATAGATGACTTGCTGTGCAGTCTCTTTGAGAATAAATGTGGGGGAACAGCTCAGTCTGGGAAATCTATGTAATCCCAGAATCAGAGATAGAGTGGGGCAGGGTCTCCAATCGGGACATTTCAAAGCCATATCTGGTAAATATCTAAGTTATTTCCTCTCTTTTTGCTTCCCTCTGAAGTTTGCAGGATTTCCATCCAGAGGGAACCAGGGAGCAGTATGGCTGCCCGCACACCCCCCTACCCAGTGCTCAGAGGTGTGACTACTGACAACTCCTCCATGTGCTGTGTGCACCTCCCTGGGAACTCACAGGGGCCTGGGCAGGACGTCTGCAGTTAGGGAGTTTCTGAGTGGGCAGGCCCCCGCTCCCACCCTGTTCATCTCAGGCCTTGGCAGAAAAACATGGAAACCGTCAGTTGATCAGGGTCAAAGTTTCAGAAGTCATAACATGGTTTAAAAAAAAAGTAAAAGCAACAAAAAATAGTGACTAACTCTCTTCCCTTAGTTCTATAGTTTGTTTACTGAGTTGGCAAAGAGCCCCAATTCAGAGGTTTCCTTTTACATGAAAACTTTCCTCAGTGCTCTGTTAAATACCATACACAGTCTCGAAGCTCACTGCGTCCTTCAGCCTCCAAGTGCCCACCTGCCCTCCAGAAGGAAGACCTGGAAGGAGAGGGACAAGGCTCATCACTGGGGTGGCTCTGCAGAGGGCTGAGCAACTTCCTGACTCCTGTGCTTAATTAAGTCTCTGCTTCAGCCTGCCCTTGACCTCATGCAAAGGCATTGGCCAGTCAACAAGGAAGCCCCTGTGCTCACTGCACTTGGAAATGCCTTCCTCTGTCTGAGTGGGACTGGTTAATCAATTGACCCTACTAAAGAAATTCTTCGTCTCCACATTGGATGTTTGTATTGGCCTGTTCTCTGCCAAACCCGCCCACAAACGGCCATGAGAATGTGCAAGGAAAACCATTTTATTTGGGTGCTTGAAATTGAGTTATTCAGTTTGGACTCCTTTCCATAGTTCAGCTTTTCAGACTTTAGCAGGAAATTTTAAGTGTGCTTATGCAAGGTTCTGTGTGTATTAATACATTTGTACCCGAGTATCTTTTTTCCCCCACAATAAAATATCACAAGAAAACACTTACCTCATAATATTAGGAATTAGGCATATCTTTACAACTTGAGTTCTGATTTGTGGCCTGCTTTCCTTTTGGAAATGGTGAAATTAGAGAAAGTGAAAGTGTGTGGTGGTTCTTCTCCAGGGACCTGAGCCATGTGAATGCAAACAGTGAGTGCCAGGTTTAGTACCTGGTGCAAAGGAGTCAACACCGTGCTTTGTTTACTCCCCATAGATGGGGATTGACCCGCAGACACCATGTTATCGGGGGAATGCCTACTAGGAGACTTCTTAAATCTCAAAGCACAGTCCTTTTTGTTTCTCTGTACTTATGAACATTTTGCTCTCAAGTGTGCTTTCTTCTGCTAGGGCAGGGGTCAGCCAACTGCAGCCTACAGGCCAAATCTGCCTCTCCCCACCACTGGTTTTTATGGCCCGTGAACTCACTTAAATGGCTGAAAAAAAATTATTTTATGACATATGAAAATTAGCTGAAATTCAAATTTCAGTGTCCATAAATAAAGTTTTACTGGAACACAGCCATTACTAATTTGTTCATGTATTGTCTGTGACTGCTTTTCACTACAATGGCAGAATTGTGTTGTTGCCTAAAATATTTACTCTCTGATTCTCGGAGCTAGAGGATCTAGAATTTCCAATTCCGCTGAAAGCTTTGGCTCCTTACAAACTATACATGCTCATGTGCGTGTATGTTTTTACATATATTGTTTCTACTTAATTTAAACAAAAATTTCACTTCAAATTGCTTTCTAATTTTTATTACCTTTCTGATGCATCTAGCATTTTCTCTGCTTCTCAATAGCATGCATGACCTCAAGAGTACAATATGTTCTTGTTCTATGCTAGAGACTATGAAGTCTTTAACAAGATGTCTCTCACATAGTAGTTATGAAACAGTTGTTTGTTTCATGAATAAATTAACAAATAAATGAATAGAAGACAATTCATCAAGTATTTCTTCCACTGTTTCCGCTGCTCTTCTGGAATTCCTAATGATATGTGTTGAATTCTTTCAATCTGTCCTCCATGTCTCCCAGCTGCTGTTTTATATCTTCTTTGTTACTTTGTGCTGAGTTCTGAGTGAACTCAGTCACTGGTTCACTAAATATATCTTGTGTCTATCCAATCTAGGGTTTAGCTTATCTGTTGATCTACTTAACTAATTAAATGAATATATTTTTAATTTCTAAGACATATAGTTGCTTTTTTTTTTCGTGTTATCTGTTTTGTTTCATTTCTGTCTATTTTTAAAAAATAATTTCTTGTTCACTTTTCAGGATTTAATTTATTTACCATTTTGAGGATCTCAGGCAACTTAGTTTAAAGTCATTTTTAGTATGTTTCATAATTTTTCATTTTACCTTCAGTGAGTTCGTGTCCCAATTGTCTTTCCTAGCTTTATGTTTCTTCATGTGTTTTTGGATTATGGTTCGTTTACTCATATTGAATGGAAAATTCTCCTTTGTCTCAGTTTCTCTCTCTCTCTCTTGCTCTTGTTCTGGCTTTCTGTCTCCATGCCCCTGTGCCCATCTCTCCTCCTAAGGCATTGTCAGTTGTTCCCACCTGACCCATGGGACCCGTGGAGAATTAGAGATACGTCCTCTGATGACGTTGTGGATTTGGGCTTGCTAGGTCTGTCATATCTATGTTCTCCCTCCTCCCTCAGCACACAGCTCCTTGTAAACCAAGAATCATAATGTGGTCAGGAGCAGATTCTTTTCCAGCATCCTTTTAAAATCTGTAACCCAAACCCTTGTTCTAATCAGCGTTCTTAGCGATGGCCTCCTTATTTACACCGAGCATGTGATTAAGTGCTCACCAGGAAACCAACTTCCGTTTTTATTGCCTGCTTCCAGGCTAGCATGCGCACAGCTTTGCATCTCACTTGCATTTCTGGCTCTTAGAGATGTCTATCTTATGCTGGTAACTGTTTATGTCTTTCTGGTGATCTGCTTCATATTTTACCTATTATTTCCATGTGTTTAGAGCAAAACAGGTACCTCAAACCAAGAAGGACACTATCACCTGGAAGTCCCAGGCCCCCAGTATTTCCCAGACGTGGAAGGCCCTGTGGCTTCACGCCCTCAGACCTGCTTCTTGCCCCACAGATATTTGGCCGTGAGGTGCCTACTAAGCTTAAGACCCTACGCTAGAGTCGGCTCCTGCCTTCAGGATGTTTACGCTCTATCTGAGGACAATACGTGTCTGGAACAAGATGACCTAGTGGCTCTGTGAGGTGCCACCCCGATCTCCCTCCATGCCTGTGGCACTTAGTCCCCCAGGTTCCTGAAGTGTTGACTCAGGACCGCTCACAGCAATAATGGTTGTGAGCTGTAGGAAGCTGCCTTGCCTAAGTAACACTCATCTCTGGGGACAGCCCATCTAATTTCTGGTCAGTGGTAGAGGTTGGTGGGGTACAAAGCTTCAGCCCCGTTGCCTCAGTGCTAGACAACTCTGAAGGGCCGTTCCAGCTTTAAAGCTCCCCGAGGATCTACTGAGGGTCCCTTGCAACCTCGTCGCAGTCCAGCTTCTCCCTGGACGCAGTCCTACCTCCCTCACTCCCCAGTCCGTGTTGTTGCCAAGAGCCCTCCCCCCACCAACTTCCTGCTCACCAATCTCAATCTCAGAGTCTGTTTGCTGGTAACCCAACCTAGGACAGCAACTAACGTTATAAGATAAATATTTCCCAGGTGTCAGATGCTGATATTATGCAGCAAAGGAGTCAGAAAGAGGTCCCTTTGGGTCAGAGTGGTAAGGAAAGATGTTGTGAACGAAATGAGACTTGGTCATGAATGATAAATTGAGAACGAAGGATGGAATGGACACGTGATGCTGGCGGCCTCACATCATCTTCCCTTGTTCCTCAGCCATCATCCCCCTGTATGCCCAGAGCACCATTTTTCTCTCTGATTATATCAACTTCATGTGGGGAACCTTTTAGAAGAAATTACAACACTTTAAAAGTTATTAAATAATAGCACATAAAGCCAAGGCAATAAATGATAGATCCAAATGGGACGAGAGAGGGAAAAAAAAAACTAACCTTTTTTTTGGCTCCAATAATATATGGCAATAAAAAATTGGAAATAGAAAGTTGAGCTTTTGCAGGAAGATTAAGGAGTGGGGCATGGTGGAGAATTCCATGTCCCATTTGGAGACACGCACTGGAAGCTTTTAGTCCAATTTGGAAAGACGGGAAGAACTCTGGGGAAATGATCTGTCAATCATTCTTCCACTAGCTTTTGTAGTGTTCCCAGAAAGCCTCTCTGTGATTTACTCTTTTTCACAAAAAAGGGTTTTGAGGAGTGCTGGAATGATAACCTCAATGAGATTTCAATAGAATATGTAGTAGTTGTGTATTTCTTCTCTCCATTTGTGTTAGTTTGATACTAATGAAATGGCCCTTCCTGTAAGTCAAATGATTGTTATTAGCAACTTCATGTACTCATCCTAAAAGCTTGACTACTTAGTTGATTTTTAAGTCCCCGTGCACTCTTTCCAACTGTAATAGGGGTCTTATTTACCTCATTTTGAATTGAAAAGAAAACCCTCAGTTTTATATCATGTTGCTTTTCATTTGTTCTATCTGGAGATTAAAATTGTGGGAAATATTTTAAATATAAATACTTGGTTTCCAAGGTATTTTTTTCTAAATGCCATATACATTGGCTACATGGTGCTTCTACTAGATCTTTCTAATTAAGTTTTAAATAAATAATAAAAATATCTTGGAGGTAGGCTGAAAAACATTTTGAAATATATATAAAACTGTTCAAACTCTGTCTTTATGCAGAATTTGCATTTTTTGCATTAACTTATCTATAAACATGTATCAATGAAACTTTTTGTGGTTTCATTTTCACCAAAAAGATTAGCACAAGGGTCAGAGCTTTCCTTTAAGAATTGGTAAGATTTTGGAATGGATTGTTTCTTAAGTGGAAAATTTCAAAATTAGCTTACAAATATTGGTACAATCATGAGAACCATGGATCTTCCACATTTGCATATCACATTTAAAATCACTTGAAAGCTAGAGAATTGGAAATGTTGGCTAAAGCAGTAGCCTCTGAATTACTTACAAAAATCTAATAAATGAGGAGTTAGATTTATACCTATGTTTAAATCCCAGTTCCTGGATTTAAATCTATGAAGCAATGATAGTCTTCTTTTTTTAAGCTCTGTTTAAGGAAATACATTACAAATAAAATTGATCAATAAAATCCAAGTTAAAATTTATTTAAAAAATTCTACTTCCTCTTTTTGTTATTTATTCCATCTGTTAATACTGAATTTCTTCTGCTCTGGCATTCTAATAATCAGAGAAAAATGGTATATTAATATACAGTTTGCTACTATGTCCTTCTGGCCATAAATTACCTATTTTGTGAATCTGCTATCTGGGTTACTTTTGGAAATCCTCTTGAAGTTATCATATATATTTTTGATCATTTTAAATATATGCCCCATTTTCTTATGTTTCTAATTATGAGTGATTATTTGTTAGGTGACATATCTTTGGATAATTCATATTTCTTGTATAAATAAGAAGGACTACTCAAAAGACATGGGCAACATAATACCCTCAATTATTTCTGTACACACAGAATATTTCCAAAACCAGGAAAACACAGATCATTTCTAGAAATGCCATGAATTAATTGGAGCATGGCTGTAATTAGGGTATGTGTGTGTGTGTGTGTGTGTGTGTGTGTGTGTGTGTGTGAGTGTGTGTGTGTGAAAACAGATATCTTTTTATCCATTTCTGTTGCTCTCCTTTACGACTAAAGTTTCAGGTTTTCCTTTGGTACCATTTGCCTTGAGCCTGAAGAACCTACTTTAGCATTTCTTTTAGGGCTGATCTGCTGGTGACAAATACTCTTAGTTTTCCATCATCTGAGAATGTCTTCTTTCTGCCTTCATTCCTGAAGGATATTTTCACAGGATATAGAATTCTGGGTTCATAGTTCTTTTCTTTTATAACTTTAAAGATGTTGTTCCACCGTAATCTGGTCTTCGTGATTTGTGATGAAAAATATGTGGGCATTCATATCGTTGTCCCTCTGTATGTAATGTGACATTTTTCTCTTGCTGTTTTCAGCAGTATTTCTCTACCTTAGGTTTCCAGCAGGTTGGTTATGGTGTGTCTGGGAGTGGTTTCTTTGAGTTCATCCTATTTAGGGTTTGCTAAGCTTATTGAATGCGTAAATTATGTCTTCAGCAAATTTGGGGAATTTTTAGCTATTTCCCAATTTTTTTCTACACTAGTCTCTTTCTCCTCTTCTTCAATAACTCTAATGACAGGAATAACACAAATGATAGAGCTTTTGAACCTCAGGTCACTGAGGGCCTATTAATTTTTTCAATCTTTTGTTCTCTGTTACTCATATTGGATAATCTCTGTTAATCTCTTCAAGTTTACTGACTCATTCCTTTGTCATCTCTATTCTGGTATTGAGCCAATCAAGTGAATTTTAACTTTTAGATATTTTTTCAGTTCTAAAATTTTTGGTTTTGTTTCTGTCAGCTGACAACTTTGATCTTTTCATTCATGATTGTTTCACTTTACCTCATGGAGTGTGGTTGTAATGGATGTGTGTAAGAATCATTTTCTCGTAATTCTAACATCTGGGAAATTTCAAGGTTGTCTTTTCTCTTGAGAATTTGTCAAATTTTCCTGGTGCTTTATATGTCAAGTAATTTGGGATTGTATCCTTGTCATTTTGAGTATTATGCTGTGAGACATTGGATCATGTTAAAATCCTCTAGAGAATGTTGATTTTTTTTTCTTTGTTTCTTTGTTTTAGCAAGCAATCAGTCTGGTTGGTTTCACGTCACAAGCTTTGTCTCACTTTCCGTGAGTCGGGGTTCCAATGTCAGCTCAGTTCTCGAAACACCTGCTTTTTTATTTGATCTGCCCTGCACATGCACCACTCAGGGATCAGTCTGGGACTTGACTGTTTCTTTATATCATGGTTCAGTTCTCAAAGTTCTTTCGGTCTGTTCCACACATGTGTAGTTGGAGGGTGAGACCACGACTCGTATTGGTTTATAACAGAATTAGAGGATCCCCCCTTCTGGCACTCTTCTCACTAGGATTTCTCCTTTAATCTTTAGCTCTTGGGACCCCTTTCCCCAGTTCCTCTGATCAAAGAGATAGAATTGGAGGGGGGCAGGGACTTTAGATGCCTTAAGGGCAGCAGCAGCAGTGCAGCTTTGCAACTGGGACAGTCTTTGGAGCAGAAGAAAAAAAAGGTTTTGAAAGAGTATATATTTATGATGTTACATGCCAATAATTAATCCAGTCTTATTATTTTTTTAAATAATTTTATTTATTTATTTATTTTCCCCCAAAGCCCCAGTAGATAGTTGTATGTCATAGTTGCACATCCTTCTAGTTGCTGTATGTGGGACGCGGCTTCAGCATGGTCGGAGAAGCAGTGCGTCGGTGCGCACCCGAGATCCAAACCTGGGCCGCCAGCAGCGGAGCCGCGCACTTAACTGCTAAGCCGGTTAATTGGGGCCGGCCCAATCCAGTCTTATTATTAGTTAGCAGGAAGTTATGGGAATGGAGTAAGACATTACTAACGGCCTTTGGTGTTATTACGTAAGTTGGATTTAGTTTTTGTGTTGCATTTTATTTAGTTAAATGCATAATCATTTCCTATTCAGTTAATTTGAAAGAATATATATACACACAGTATATATACACTGTATATGTACGCACAATAAATGAAAACCAGAAGTTGGAATAAAAAATGTTTTGAGGGGCCTGCCTGGTGGCGTAGCAGTTAAGTTTGTGTGCTCTGCTTCAGTGGCCTGGGAAAGGCAGGTTCGGATCCCAGGTGTGGACCCATGCACTGCTCATCAAGCCATGCTGTGGCAGCATCCCATATAAAATAGAGGAAGATGGGCACGGATGTTAGCCGAGGGCCCATCTTCCTCAGCAAAAAGAGGAGAATTGGCAACAGATGTTAGCTCAGGGCTAATCTTCCTCACACACACACACACACAAAATTGTTTTGAATCCAAATGAGAACATCAGTGAAAATGGCAGAGTATGTAGCTTCAAGGGCTTTCCCTCCACAGAAACATAAAAATCAAGCAAAAACAGAATAAACTTTTTCAGAACCCTAGAAAACAGTCACAGATTTACAGCAACCAAAGAAATACTGAATCAAGAAAAAGGCAACTTAATGACAGGATAGCGTTTTGGCATTTTTACTTGCCTTTGCTCCATGCCCATCCTCAGCATGTTGGCAGTCTTGAAGACAGCAGCCAACATTTGCAGTGTGGAACCCTAGTCCCTGCTTCCAGAGGGAAGAGAGCAGACCTTATATTCAAAGAATTGTGTTCTACCATGTCTGCAGACTGCCTGAAAAGTTGATACAAGGCATTTGACTTGTTTCACCTAAATCGGAATTCACTCAGGGTAGATAAGGGCAGACATTCCTTAGAAACCTTATAAGACAAGTTAACAACTCATAGCTGTCTGTTGCAAAAGATTACAATTGAGGTAAACAATAGAGTGCTGAAAGCCTGAGAGGAAAAGCTAAGGAGAGAGTTTCTTTGGGAAATTATGGCATCCCAAAGTGCCCGTGTATACTGGGGAATTTAGAAAGTCATATGCATGCCCAGGGCAGGGTGCATACTCTGAAAAGATCTGAGAGGACTCTAAGCTTTCACCTCTATATGATCTCTGGGCTCAGTGCAAATAGGAAGTGCAGGCTAAGGCAGAGTTGTAAACAGTCTGCTCTCTCTTGGCCCCTGGCATTCAAAGAAGTCTATGTAAACACCAGTGGAAGACAACATAAAGGAATGCACTTGAGAGACCATGTGTGAAAAAAGATATAGATTTCATAAAAGTAGTTTAGAAAAGTCACTAAACAAACAGACAGCTACAACCTACATTAATCAATGAAAACAAATTCTGAGGGGGAAGAATCTAATTTCCAGAGTTACCACATGATAATATGCAAAATGTCTAGTTTTCTGCATAAAATTATGAAACATGCAAAGTAACAAGAAAATATGGCCTATTCATAGAAGAAATTAACAGAAATTCTCCTTGAGGAAACACAAGCATTGAACTTACTAGACAAAGACTTTAAATTGCCCGTCTTGAATATGTTCAAATAGCTAAAGGAAGCCATGGGAAAAGAGCTAAAGGAAATGAGAACAACTTCTCAACAAATACAGAAAATCAATAAAGAGATGGAAATTATAAAAGATAACTAAACAGAAATTCTGGAACTGAAGAGTACAATAACTGAAATGAAAAACTCACTAAAGGGTTTCAGTGGCAGATTTGAGCAGGCAGAAGAAGGAATGAATGAATCTGAAGATGAGTCAATTGAAATTATCCAATCTCAGAGAGAATAGAAAAAAATAAAGAAAAATTAACAGAACCTAAGAGAATTCTGGGATGCTGTCAAGCATATCAAGACACATATAATGGGAGTCCCAGAAAGAGAGGAGAGAATGAAAGGGCCAGAAAGAATATTTGAAGAAACAGTGACCAAAAATCAACAAGTTTGAAAAAAGACATGAATCTACACATTTGAGAAGCTCAGTGACTTCCAAGAGGATAAAACAAAGAGATCCACACTGAGACTCATTGTAATCAAATTGTCAAAAGACAAAGACAAAGAGAAAATCTTAAAAATAGCAAGAAAGAAGTGACTCACCACAATCAAGGGATCTTCAATAAGATTAGGACCAGAGCTCATGAGAAACTATGGAAACTAGAAGGGAGTGAGATGATACTTCTGAAATGCCGAAAGAAAAATTAAAAAAAAAAAAAAAAAAACTGTTAACCAAGAATCTTATATCAGCAAATTTATCCTTCAAAAACAAAGGATAATTTAAGAAAATCCCAGATAAACAAAAGATAATTTTTCACTAGCCCTAGAAGAAATGCTAAAGAGAATACTTCAGGCTGAAATAAACAGATGTTAGACAATAACTCAAAGACATGTGAAGAAATAAAGAACTCCAATAAAGTTAACTGCAGGGTAAATATAAAATGCAGTATTACTGTATCTTTGGCTCATTACTTCTCTTTTTATATCCTATATGATTTAAAAGGCAAATGCATAAAGTAATACTTACAAATCTGTGCTATTGGCACACAATGTAAAAAGATGTAAATTGTGGCAATAACTACATATAGAAGGAGGATGAAGCTGTGCAGAAGCAGAGTTTCTGTATGATATTGAAGCTAAGTTGGTATCAGTTCAAACTAGATTGTTATAAATTTAGTATATTAATCATAATCCCTATGGTAACTGCTAAAAAATATCTAAAAAGTACATACAAAAGAAAATGAGCAGGGAATCAAAATTTACCCTACCAAAAAATCAGGTAAACACAAAAGAAGGAAGTAGTGGAGGAAAAGAGGAACAAAAAAGGTATAAGACATACAGGAAAAAATAGCAAAATGACAGAAGTGTATCCTTATCAGTAATTATTTTGATATAAATGGATTAAACTCTCCAATGAAAGGCAAAGATCGTAGAATGGATAATAAAACATAATCCAATTATATGTTGTCCACAGGAGACTCACTTAAAATCCAAAGACAAAGTTGGTGCAAAGTAAAAGGATGGAAAAAGATATTCTATGCAAATAATAACAAAAAAGTGCTGAGGTGGCTGCATTAATATTAGACAAAGTCCCTTTAAGTCCAAAACTGTTACAAAGAAGGACATTATATATTGATAAAAGGTCAATTTGTCAAGAAGATATAACAATTATAAACATGTACTCATCAAACAACAGGGCCCCAAAATATATGAATCAAACATTGGCAGACCTGAAGAGACAAATAGACAGGTCTACAATAATAATTGGATACTTCAATAGCCCACTTTCAATACTGGAAAGAACATCTAGAATGTAGATTAATAAGGAAAAAGATGACTTGAACCAAAACTATAAGCCCACTAAACCTAACAGGTATATATGGATCACTCCACTCAGCAATACAAGAATGCATATTCTTTTCAAGTTTACATGGAATATGCTCCAGGATAGACCATATGTTAGGCCATAAAAAAATTCTTAAGAAATTTGAAAAGATTTAAATCATAAAGTGTGTCTTCTCAAACTACAATGAAATGAAGCTAAAAATTAATAACAGAAAGAAAAGTGGAAAATTTGCAGATACATGGAAATTAAACAATGCATTCTTAAACACCAGTGGGTCAAAGAGATAATTACAAGAGAAATTAGAGAATACATAGAGACAAATGGAAACAAAAACACAACATACCAAAACTTATTGGATGCAGTTAAAGCAGTTCTCAGAGGGAAATTTATGGCTGTAACAACTACACTAAAAATAAGAAGGATTTCAAATCAATAACCTAGATTTACACCTTTACGGAACTAGAAAAAGAAAGGCAAACTAAACCCAAACCTAGCAGAAGGAAGGAAGTAATAAATATTAGAGCAGAGCTAAATGAAACAGAGAATAGAAAGATAATAGAGAGAATCAACAAAACCAAAAGTTGGTTTTTTGAATAGATCAACAGAATTGACAAACCCTTAGTTAAACTCACAAATCAGAAAAGAGACAATGCAGATGGTAAAATCAGAAATGAAAGTGGGGACAGTACTGCCAACCTTACAGAATTAAAATAATTATATTTGAATAGTAGGAACAAGAGTAGGCCAACAAATTAGATAACCTAAATGAAATGGAGAAATTTTTAGACACACACAAATTAACAAAATTGAAACAAAAGGAAATAGAAATATGAACACACCTATAGAAGTAAAGAATTGAATCAGTAATCAAAAACCTTTCAACAAAGAAAAGTCCTGTACCAGATGACTTCAGTGATATATTATATCAAATAATTAAAGTTAACACCAATAGTTCTCACACTTCTTAAAAACAAAAAGAATAGGAAGGAACACTTCCTTACTCATTCTATGAGACCAGTATTACCCTGAAAACCAAGCCAAAGACAACACAAGAAAAAATAAAACCAACTACAGACCAGTATCCCTTATGAATATAGATGCAAAGATTCTCAATGAAATACCAGCAAACCGAATCCAACAACATATTAAAAAGATTCTACACCGTGACTAAGTGGGATTTATCCTAGCAGGCAAGGGTGGTTCAACATAAGAAAATTAATCAGTGTAAACACACCACGTGAATAAAATTCACCTTGCTTTCATGATGAAAGCACTCAGAAATCTAGGAATAGAAGGGAGCTTTCTCAACGTGATAAAAGCCGCAGATGGAAAACCCAGAGCTAGCATCTTTCTCAATGGTAAGAAACTGAGAGCTTTCTCCTAAGATCAGGAACAAGACTAAGATGTTCACTGTTATGGGCTGAATTGCGTTCCCCCGAAATGCATGTGTTGAAGACTTAACCCCCAGTACCTCAGAATGCATTTGGAGATAGGACCTTTAAAGAAGTAATTAAGTTAAAATGAGGCCATTTGGGTGGGTATTAATCCATTCTGTCTGGTGATATAAAAAGAGGACATTTGGACACACAAAGAGACACCAGGGATGCACTCACACAGAGAAAGGACCATGTGAGGACACAGCCAGAAGGCAGCCATTCGTAAGCCAAGGAGAGAAGCCTCAGAAGAAACCAAACCTGCTGACATCTTAATCTTGGATGTCTTGCATCTGCAACTGTGAGAGAATAAATTTCTGTTGTTTCAACCAGTCAGCTGTGGTACTTGGTTATGGCAGCCCTAGCAAACTGATACATCTGCTTTCACCACTGCTACTCAGTATTGTATAGCAAGTTCTGGCCTGAGAAATTAGGCAAGAAAACAAATAAAAGACCACCAAATTGGAAAAGAAAAACTATCCCTAATTGCAGATGGCATGTTTGTATATATAGAAAATCCCAAAGAATCCACAGTACTACTACTAGAGCTAGTAAACACATTCAGCAAAGTCACAGGGTACCAGATTAACACACAAAAATCAGTTGTTTTTCTGTACACAGGCAAGGAACAATCTATAGAAGAAATTAGGAAAACAATTCCATTTATAGTAGCACCCCAAATAATAAAATTCGTAGAAATAAATTTAACCAAGGAGGTGAAAGACTTGTATACTGAAAATATTAAACATGCTGACAAAAATCAAAGAAGATCTTAAAAAATAGCAAGACATCCTGTGCTTATGGATTGGAAGATTTAATATTGTTAAGATGTCATTACTACTAAAAATGATTTATAGATGCAATGCAATCCCTATTAAAATTCTAATGGCATTTTTTGCAGAAATAAAAAAGCTAATCTTCAAGTTTATATGAAATTGCAAGGGATCCCAAACAGCCAAAACAGTACTGAAAAAGAAGAACAAAGTTGCAGCACTCACGCTTCCTGATTTTAATATTTTCTACAAAGCTACAGTAATGAAAATAATGTGATAGTTCCATGAGGACAGATATATAGACCAATAAAATAGAGTTGAGTGTCACCTCCAAAGATGATATGCAGATGGCCAACAAACATTTGAAAAGATGCTCAACATCATTAGTCATTGGGGAAATTCAAATCAAAACCACAAGATACCATTTGACACTCACTAGGATGACTATGGTAATAATAAATAATAATTTAAAAAAACAGGAAATAACAAATGTTGGCAGAGATGTGGAGAAATTGGAACCCTTGTACATAGACAATAGAAATGTAAAATGGTATACCTGCTATGGAAAATAGTTCGGCTGCTCCTCAAAAAGCTAAACATATAATTATCATATGATCCAGCAATTCCACTCCTAGATATGTACATAAAATAATTGAAAAAAGGTACTCCAACAAATACATGTGCACACATGTTCATACCAGTACTATTCACAGTAGCCAAAAGGTGCACACAACCTAAATCTCCATGAGCAGGTGAATAGATGAATAAATGTTCATACATGCAATGGAATGAGTCAGCCATATAAAGAACGAAGTACTGACACAGGCTACAATGTGGATGAACCTTGAGAACATTATGCTAAGTGAAAAGAAGCCAGACACAAAAGGCCACATATTGCATGATAACATTTAAATGAAATATCCATAGAGACAGAAAGCTGACTTGTGGTTGCCAGGGGTAAGGAGGAGGGGGAATGGAGAATAACTGCTTAATGGGTGCTTTTAGTGATGGATGTTTTGAAAGTAGATAGAGGCAAAGGTTGTGCAACATTGTAAATATACTAAATGCCACTGAATTTTTCACTTTAAAACAGTTAATTTTATGTTATGTGAATTTTACCTTGATTAAATATATCTATGTAAATATATATTAGAATATCTCCAATATGTATCCATCCCTTTGCACTCAGGAAATGTTACTATAGGGAGTACTTGACAAGCAAAACTTAATTATTTATATAACATAATTATACATTATTTGACTGATCTTGAGAAAATTCTATCTGTGTGTTAGGATTAGTTGTCCCCAATGAAAGCAATAAAAACTGCAGTAGGATTGAGAACAAATCAAAAGACTAATTCCCTTGCTTTCTGCTTCCATTTATTTTAAACTTTTCGTTTTCTTAAAAGGCTAATAAAATTCAGTTTCATTAAGCTACGTTTTTATTTAAGTGACTGACCACGTGCCAAACTAATATTATGTCAAGTTAGGAAAATATAAAGAAAATGCATTATAGAATGAAATACACATTTTAATTATATTTTTCTTTATGTTTATGACACGTTAGACTTCTAGGCTTCATTTCTTATGGCAATGACATGTTTTTCCTGAGGGCATTTTATGGGCTCCTCTGCTCTCAGTCCATGTGAGCTGCGCGCACACTGAGGCTTTCGAGTCACCATTAGAAACGCAAAGATAAATACCCTGAGCTCAGAGCCTGGGGAGAGTTACCACGGCGATGGACTGGGGTGGTTAACACAGTGTTGAAAAGGGTCAGAAATGAGATGTGTGGTTTCTCATGATACGGCTTGGCTTCACAGCTAAATATTGCACAGATTTTAATGGTAATTTCCCTTGGGCTACTGAGAAATCACTCTCTCCAGTATGGGTTTGTTGAACGTAGACCCGAGAGACATTCAATTTATGGTATCTCAATATTTTAGGTGAACTTTTCAGTTTTCTTTCCTGACACCAGGTTAGTAATCAAGTCATTTAGAGTATGTAAAGCAGTTTTCTTACCACTAAAGTAGGATTTTATGTCAAAATGAGATAATGTAACTTCTAGTTAGATCTTAAAAATCAGAGTGTGTTTACACATGTATATTTGAATATAAAATTATACATATATACATATATTGCTTATATTTATCATTATGTAAATACCAATATAAAATATATTTATAAATACATAAATTCGTAAGTATATCATATGTTTATCATGTATATATTTGTCATATAAGTAAATTTTATTTATATATAAAATTTTAGAATTTCAAAGGCCTGGGAACTTGTCTAATCAGTTCCCCAAAGTTGCACGGCTAGTGGCAGACCAAGGACCAGAGTGTTGGTCATCTAGTCC
The DNA here is from genome assembly GCF_020826845.1 of Diceros bicornis minor. NCBI lineage: Eukaryota > Metazoa > Chordata > Mammalia > Perissodactyla > Rhinocerotidae > Diceros > Diceros bicornis. Next base: position 8,812,030 of record NC_080755.1, on the reverse strand, counting down.
AATATTTATCTAGTGCCCCCCATCTCTGGGTGAAGAGAGTTGAAACAATTTACTCTTCAATTCACCGAATAGTTTTATTATAGGATTAGCCAAAGAGCTTCTCTTGTTTTATTGATTTACTCTTGTTCATACTCAATTCTTATTCCCATTTTCTACTTCCTCATATGAAACCACTCAAGTGTGTTTGATACATATGTTAAATACACATAAACATATTTGTTAAACATATATGTCATTTTATCCACATCTGTGTTCTTAATTTATCTGCATTATTCTGTGCCATGTGTCTCATGTTGTTTCTTGCTATTTTTAACCAGTGTTTTTAAGACCCAGCTATGTTGTTCCATATTCTTCTACCTTAACGCACCTAATGGTGCAAATATTTCAAGACTCACATTCACCACATTGTAACATAGCCATCCCTTCAGTGGTGGAAAATTAGAATATCTCCAATTCTCTGCTACTACAGACAATGATGTGATGAATGTCAGTACTCAAGTCCCCATGTAGGCCTGTTGCAAACATTTCTCTGGAGGTTATAACTCAGAGTGTGATTACTAAGTCAGAGAATTTCGGCCTCCTTAAGTACTGACCACCAGAAAGGCTCTACCAATTTCACACTACTACGAAAACATTGTTTCCCTTCACAAAAACTCAATATTTTGAATTTTTATAACTTTTGCTAGTATGATGGGTCTAAAATGTTAGCTCATTTCTGTTATAATTTCTCTACTGATGGCTTTAGCTTCTCTGTATAAACGTGTTGCCCACTCAGGTTTTCCCTTGTAAGATGCTTGTTTAGACATTTTGTCCACTTCTTGGTTGACCTGCTTTCTTCTTGTTGATATGTAGCCATTCTTTATCTATTCTAAATGTTAATCTCATGTACATCTTAGATGTCTCAACTAATCATCTGTCTGTGAATTTTATTTATAGTGGCATTTGTTGAATCTTCAATTTTAATGCAGTCAAATTCATCTTTTTTTGTCTTATAGTTTATGTTTTGGGGCCTTGTTTTAGAAAGCAATCCCCACAGCAAAGGCATAAAGTTATTATCCCATATTTTCACCTATTAACTTTAGAATTTTATCTTCCACATTTAGGTCTTTATTCAGCTAGAGGTCACCTTTGTGGCAGGGATCCAACGTTATTTTTGTCTGTATTTATTGAGTCGGTTTTTATCTGCTAGATAGCCTATCCTTTTCCTCCTGACCTGTGGGGTTAAGTTTGACATTTATCAAGTTTATATAAATAAGTTGATTTCTTCTGAGCTCTGTATGGTATTCCATTTAACTTTTTTTTCTCTCCATAAGGAATCTTAAGTTTCTGTTTGTTTTATTTTAACTCATGGGTTTATAGGATATCTTAATGTCTGCTAGGACATGCAAACCTCACCCACTCTTGATCTTTTTCAAAATTTCAAAATTGACCTGGCAATTCATAGACTTCTTTCTTCCAAACATATTTCTAAAATAAGTTTGTTGAATTCCTCAAAAAATCTTTTTATATATATTTTGAAATATGTTTGTTGAAGATCTGAAAGTTCCTACTGGTATTTTATTCAAGTTGCATTGAATTTGTAGACTAAATTTTGGAAAAATTGTCATTTTATCATATTAAGTCGTCTCATTCATGAATGTGGCATATCTCTTCATTTATTCAGGTCTTGTTATTTGTTTTTCTGTTGAGTTTTATAATTTTGTCCATAAAGATCTTGTGCATTTTTTGTTTAGGTTAGTTCTTAGATACAGTAATCAGTCAAGGTTCAACGTGTAGGAGATTATATATATATCCATTATATATATCTCTGTATATGATTTATTACAAGGAATTGGCTTGCACCATTGATTATGCAAGCCAGCTGAGAAAGTCCAAGATCCATGGGGTAGGCTGTGAGGAAGGGCAGGTCCTGGTCACGGGCAAGCTGGAGCTCATGGGCACCGGCTGAAGCTGCTGTCCACAGGGGCAGATTTCCTTGCTTTTTCTCTCTCCTCCTTCCCTCTCAGCCTGGTTTTCAGGCCTTCCAGCTGATTGAATAAGGCCTGCCCGGATTATCAAGGATGATATCCTTACTTGAAGTCAGTTGGCAGTGGACTTCAATCACTTCTGTAAACTCACAAAAACATCCAAATTAGTGTTTGATTAAATAACCGAGGACTGTAGCCTAGCCAAACTGAAACACTGGCAAAACCATTACAATATGGTTTTGGTTGCTAATTTAAGTGGTATCTTATTTTCCATTTGATTGTTGCTAATGTAGAGGAGGTATATTGACTTTTGTAAGATGATACTGTACCTGAATCTTTTTCTTGTATTTATTCTAATAGTTGGTCTATGGATTCAGTTTCACTTTCTACATTGATGATAATATCATCTGTAAATAATTCCATTTGATCATATTATCTGCAAATAATTCTAGGTATTACAACTCTTCATTCTTTTTCTTATCTTATGACATTGGCCAGGACTCCCAGTGATATGTTAAGTGGCAAAGGTATCAAGTGTCCTTGATCATTCTCTGACATTAACGGGGCTGTGTCTAAAAGTCCACCACAAACAGGATGTTTGCTTTAGTTATGGTATAAATCCTTTATCATAGTAAGAATATTTCCTTCTATTCCTAGTTTTCTGAGTGTTGTTTTCTTTAATCATAAACGGATTTTGAACTTTATGAGATGCTTCTCCTGTATCCATTGAGAAAATCATGATATCAGCCCACTACTGTGTGACTTACACTTATAGATTTATTAATAGTAAACCAAACGTGTTTTTTTGCAATAAACCCTAGTTTATTATGGTGTGTTATATTTTTACTATGCTATTTCAGTTGGTTAGCAATTATCTTTTTTAATAATTTGTGTCTATGTCCGTAAGTAAAACAGGCTTATAATTTCCTTTTCTTTTCCAGCCTTATTTAATTTTGAAATTAAAATTACTCTAACTCCATAAAATGTTTTAGGCAACTTTCCTTCTTTTTCTACTCTTTGGAACTACTCTTATAAGATAGGGATTATCTGTGCCTTCAAATTTGGCAGAACTCCCTTATAAAATTTTCTGGGCCAGGCGCTTTCTGTGGTTCCATTTTGTGGTAACATATTGTATGATGAATAGGGAAGCATCTTTCTTTTACAATGAATTTTTTATCAATGTTAATTGTATAATTTTACAAAGGTCATAAAATAGCTTTTAGCTTTAGACTAGTAAATAAGAGAGTAATTGTTATGTCATATACTTTGGAATCAGTCTACACAGTAAATTATGTAGAAACATGTTCCATGTGGAACTCTAGGAAGGTCAGAATGAGTGTGTCATCTGAAGTTCTCTCACAGTCTCTGCTCTTTGATCCCCTAGGACATACGGGACGGTTATTAAAGTCTCTGTGCTTCACCAGTCTTTCCTTCCTGTTGCTGCACATCATTTTTCATATCACGTTGGCTAGCCTTGAAGCTCAACACCGTATTGCACCTGGTTACAACTGTGAGTATTGTGATTTTTTTTTCATATTAGGTATGTGCATAATAAAGCTATGTGTCATAACACTCATAGATATCTATGTAGTAATTAACGTTATAAAATTCATGGCAATTTTTGGTCATTTGGCAGTCCAGTATACTATAAATACATACAAAGAAACTCTGCCATGGAGAATTGGGGAATGCAAGCAACTTAATTAATGAATCGTCAATATATATTAGGTCTTAGGCCCCTATCTGTATGGAAGACATTATCATTGGGCTTAATCTAAAAAAATCAAGATTTACATATAGTCTTTGGAGCTTACACTACCGCTAGTGAGACAAGACATGCACAATTTCCCGCGTGACAAACTAGGGTACAGAAGTTGAATAACGTTATATGAGAGTGACCTCAATCCTATTCTGAAGCATAAAGTAAGATTTCATATGTCTTTATGGGAAAAATGTAATGATACACACAGTTTTTTTGTTTTTCAAATTGGGAGTTCTTTATAGCTATTTATAGGGAAATATTATGTCTTATACACATTATATTTTGAAGTTATAATCTGAAAAAGTCAACATGTGTGTGCTTTAGTATCATCTTTCTGAAAGTAACAGCCATCAGATAAATTCTAATTCAGTTTTTGTAGGATGTGTGATTGTCATTTGATAAAACAGAAGCATTTCAAATAGATAGAATACAGTGCACATGTTTTAGATTAAGCCTAAAGAAACCCTGAGATGAAACATGAAAATGTTTCATGTTTGTTGAAACATGTTGAAAATGTTGAAATGAAACATAATAACAGTTTTAAATTGTCAGTTTTTCTTTGAGGAACCCATTTGTGGTTTTCAAATTTCCTGATCTTTCATAAGTACAAGCACAAATAATATGAAGTAAACCTACCCCTCCCTGTAAAATAAAAAGGGGATCAAAATTCTTCATGGATCAAAGAGTATTAACATAAATATAGTGAGAGATTCTTTAGTAAAATCCATATTCATAAATTATTCAGTATCCCTCACTGCATAACTTTTAGAGAGCTAAACTTTACAAAGCTAAAGTTAGTAATCATTTTGGCCACTTCATTGAGTTCAGAGTTCCTTGGCTAACAATGCCTATCAAAATGATTTTTGATTTAAAATCTATGATTTAAGATATGGTTATTGTTTTTTAAATTGAGATATAATTCATATACTATAAAATTCACCCATTTAAGGAAGATAATTCAGTGGTTTTTAGGTTGTGCAATCATCACCACTATCTAATTCTAGAACATTTTCATCACTCCAAAAAGAAACCCAGTACCCATGAAGAGTTACTCCCCATTTCCTCTCCACCCATCCCAAGCCAACCACTGATTTACTTTCTGCCTGTTCTGGAGATTTCATCTAAACAGAATCATATAATATGTGACCTTTTGTATTTGGCTTCTTTCACTTAACATAATGTTTTTGAGGTTCACCCATGTTGTAGCATGTATCAGTACTGCATTCCTTTTCACAGCTGAATAATATTCCATTGTTAAGATAAGGTTTTAATGTTTTGTAAAAGTCACTTCATTATTAAAAACTTGATAAAATACTTTAGTTATGTTACAGAGATAAAGAGCATTTATTACATTTGGCCAGGTTCAAATCTTTTTGGACTTAGAAATGTTAGCAACAATATTTTATAGTGCTTCATAATCAAAAATCCTTTGGACATTTCTTCATAAGTCATTTCCAGGACCATAGGAAGTATTTTTGAGCCATAAGTGTTGTCTGAATGAAAAGCTATTTCATGAATAATGAGTTCTCCATCACTGGAAATATTTAATCACACGATATATTACAATTCATCAGATTTTTTAAATTTGAGTTTATAAATATATATCATGCCTGTTGTTACAAATAATTTTAGGTGCTGAGTGATATTGTAGAAAGGACTGCACTTGAGGGTGTCTAGATTAGCAAGTGAAATTCATCATTTCTTCTGACCCAGAGAGTCTCAGCATTTCTATTTTTCTTCAAAATGATGATTTTCCATAGTTCTACAAAAGTCAAAATAAAAATGTAATATGAAATGTTAAAACAATGAATAAATAAATAAAACAATAAAATAATATGAAATGTTAAAACAATATTCCCTTTTCCACATTTATAAATGTATTTACTCTATGTATGGTCTCCCCTATAAGGTATAGACAGAGACAGACAGACAGACAGAAAGACATACCAACTTAACACACACACACACACACACAAGTGTGTTCTTGCTTTGTCTCCTCCTTCCCAGGCAAGGATCCAAATTACCTAGATCCTTTGGATGGGTCCTACATTAATACTGTGAAGAAGTCTGTATTTCTCAGTGGTGAAGGGTGGAGGCTGTCTCGGGTACAGACAGAAATGGCCTCTTGACATGCCTCTTCTTCCTAAGCATTCCTTGCAGCCCAGTCTTGGGAGTTAGACCTGCCTCTCCTAACCTCACAGCCTAAATAGTTGGGTGTCTAGATACCAAGATATTTCCGTGTCTGTGTCAGAGATATTTTTATTCATGCACAATTGCCCTCTGCTCTTATTCTTCACTGCAGCATAACTGGAGCATGTCCAAATCTAATGTATTGTCCTTGCTTCCTTCCTTTTTTTTTCCTTTGGTGAGGAAGATTGGCTCTGAGCTAACATCTGTTGCCAGTCTCCCTCTTTTTGCTTGAGGAAGATTGTCACTGAGCCAACATCTGTGCCAATCTTTCTCTATTTTGTGTGTGGGATGCTGCCACAACGTGGCTTGATGAGCAGTGTGTAAGTCCGTGCCCAGGATCTGAACCCGTGAACCTTAGGGTGCAGAAGTGGAGCGTGGGAACCCAACTACCACGCCACCTGGCTGGCCCTCTTCCTTTCTTTTTTAACGTCCCCATGTAAAAGCTCTCTTCTGTTCCACAAAGAGCCAATCTAATCAAGTCATATTAGTAAACGTTATTTCTACTTAGTTAAATTCTAATTTGAAGTTTATTTCTACAGAAGTTAACATCCCAATTTGAAGTTCCAGTACTTTTGATGAAGTAACCAACAGAGAAGGGATATGCTAAAGATTGAGTTAGAAAAGAAAATTAAGCTCTTTCCTTCCAGCCATAGGTGCCTTGAAAGTGAGTTTACAGAAATCATAAATTTCCTGTGAAAAATGAGTGATGCATGCAACAGCATTGGCTCATCAGGTGTTATAGGTTTCTTTGGTTCAATTTCATGTGTAGCATTTAAAGTAATGCATTCTTGAAAAGGGATAAAAGAGGAGGGCAAACAAACTTCAGAGCTTTGCAAACTGGTTTAGTCCAAGATTGACACAGACCAGGTTTTCAGCCTAGAGCATTTTTTAATGATCAAGTTATATAAACTCTAGAAAACACTGTTAGAGTGGGTAATGGAAACACTGACTTTTAATTTAGAGTTGGCTTCACCTCACTAATGTTATTGTTTCTCGAGCATTTGGAGTTTCGATTACACCATCAGCGTTGTAAACAAACTCAGCTCTTTTGATATCTCTCTTTGGAAGTTTAACCTTTTTTGGCATCTGCAGATGCAAAGTAACAAAATTTCAAATAAAAAGACAAAAACTGTCTTGGCTAGCAGCGTTGTGCATTTTGAACGTTTTCTCCACATTGAAGATATTGGTAAAATAAAATGGAATAACCGAGACAGGTCAGGCCCAGCCTCTTCAAGTGGTAGCAAATCCAAGACCTCTAGGCGCTCACTTCTGCGTGTTTAGCTTTGTTTTCCTACCTCCTCCTCTCCCCATCTGAAACTCGTGTGCCGGCACCCTCATCGTGGCAGAAGCGCCCAGGGCCCTCAGGAACCTGAGACACGAGTCTGGCGCAACAGTAGCATCTATAAATACGGAGTCATGGAAGGCTCTGGCTCCCCCCGAGCCCTGTGCACGTTAACTGGCAGTAGTAAAGACTTTTCAAACCATGCTGTTTGGTTTTTGATGAGCTGGCAGCTTTGTTAAAGGTGCCATTGTGCAGAACTGAAACTCAGCACCCCTCCCTCTTTCTCCCTCTCCTTTTTCATTTCCAAACGGCTTTCTTACAGGTAAGTGAGTAAGTCGGTGGGGCAGGGGGGAACCTCTGTAAATTTTCTTCAAACCTGTGTTGTGCCGCTTACTAAAATATTTTCATTTCATCAAAACTATACTAGTGAAACAAATGTGAACCCGGTTTCAATTATGTCATTACCAATTCCACAGAAGTAGTTTGTTTGACTTGGTGGTGGATGTGTGGCAGTGTCAGTGAAATTGCAAGGCTGATCTGGATTCTTGTGCTGTGCTAAAGTATGCTATTGATTGAAAGAAACCTTTGAGTTCAAAACTCTGAAGGAAGAATTTGTGGTGATAATAGCTACTGTTTATACAGCGCCTACTAACTGTCGGACACCAGGGATCATCATATCCCTTTTCCAATTAATGACTCCTTTTTTCTTGTTACACATCGGCTCCAAGAGTCTTTAAGTAGGGCACTCCATCCATACGATCCCATTCCCTTCTCTAAACATGTCTTTAGGGTGGGTGGGGCTGTGCAGATGGACAGCTGGGCACAGCCTGCAGGCACAGCCTGAGGAGGTGAATGGGAGCTGCGCTCTGGCCGAGGCTCCGATTGCCAGGCTAGGTGCCCTCTTCCAGACTGGATCCAGCTGGAGACGGGAATCATCTTATTCTTACAAAGAGGCTGATCTGCTGGCCAACCCTTGCTCCTCTAGTGCTGTGCCTTTTCGTGATCTCTCTTCTCCAAGGAGGTGCCTTTCTTTAGTATAAATGCAGTGCCCAGTCTGCACATCATGTTGAGGTAGGGATGGAAGGTTATGATGGATGAGGTAGGGATGAGGGTTATGATGGATGAGGTAGGGATGAGGGTTATGATGGGTGAGTAGGGATGAGGGTTATGATGGATAAGTAGGGGTGAGGGTTATGATGGATGAGTAGGGATGAGGGTTATGATGGATGAGTAGGGATGAGAGTTATGATGGATGAGTAAGGATGAGGGTTATGATGGATGAGTAGGGATGAGGGTTATGATGGATGAGTAGGGATGAGGGTTATGATGGATAAGGTAGGGATGAGGGCAGCATTGAGGGTGATGATGGAGAAACAGGCTCTGGGAGAGTAAGCGAGTTGCCCGAAGTCACCATGCGTCTGAGCTGGAATCCAAGCACTGATCTGGCTGACTTTCCCCTCTTTGTGGAAGTCCTTATTTATCATCTGTTTAGGATTGTTTCCTCTATTACACTTCTTAGGACTTCGGATGAGTCTAGTTTCAAAGGACTGAAATAAGAGTTTCTGGTATTTGGTCAATGGTTTTCTCTTGTTTGGATATTCATCCCTGTACCGTATTGAGTATCTCCTTTGCTTCATTAAGTTGCGGCATCACAGATTCGTTTTCCCCTGAGGCTCAGACCCCTCCGTCTGCTGCTTTCTGCCTGTTTGTGGGGAGGGGCATCTAGAATTCCAACTTCTCTCATTCTAAGAGCTCAGGACACTCATAAAAATAATTACATAGCCTAAGGACATTCTTTATTTTTACTTTTTATATTTGACACAGTATTGTGGAAGAAAGAGTTAATATTTATGAAATGAGAAACAAAATATGTAAAAGGAAGCTAGCCCCATGCTTGCTTTAGGAATCGTTTTTCGGAATCAGTTTCTGCTGCCTGCTTTCTTATGAAGGGTGGACTGGAGGCTCCGTGAGGTGGTGTCTGGAAGAGTCTTGATAGTTCTCATCCTTCTTTTCTTCTCCTCTCCTCTCCCAGCTTCCTGAAAGCAAGTACTGCCCCTCAACACAACAATTAAAAACAAGCAAACAAACAAACCTGGACCACGTTGTAATTCTTCTGGCCCTCTGTGCCAGGATGAGGACACCCGTATAATTTCCTCTGAAGTAAAATAGTCTAAAAGTATCTGGATTGAATATACACCTTCTGATCACCTTTATAATAAGAGAAATTAGCCGTACGTGTTATTCCCCTCAGCCCTGTAACTGAGGCAGACTGCTTTCTCCACCACTGACACACGTAGGCACGTCCCAGCCTGCGGTGGAGCCAACGCTCGGCAGGGTGAGCAAGGCAGCTCCCATCTAGGACTAATGTGTGACCAGAGACTCTGGATGGAAACCTGATGTTTCATGGAGCGGACTGTCTGGCAATAATGAATACATTCGGTTTTTACTGCCAAAAGCTGGACACAGCCAAGAGGGAGAATTGAGGAGGTGGCGCTGTGTGGAAGAGAACCCCATCAGGGTGAAAATCTCTTAGGCCAGTGCCTTCTGATATCTCGATTTTGCTTAGAGTGATAGTCCTATAGTGATGCTCAGTTGACATAGCATTTTGCAAATAGAATATCTCATTTTATTGTGAGAAATATTTTTCATGAGAATTGTTCATATTGTCCACTATATGAGTAAATTTAACATCTTATATGGCCGTTGGCAAGTTATTCATCTCTGTGCTGCAGTTTCCTTGACTGTAAAATGAAGATAATAATAGTCCGCCATCTCACAGGGTTGTTGTGGGGGTTGAGTTAATACAGGCCATGCACTTAGAACAGTGCGTGATCCCTAGTAAGCACTCAGTAAGTATAAGCTATTATTATTGTTGTTGTTATTGTTATCATTATTATTATGAGAGAAGTCATATTTCTTGCCCAAGGTCACACAAAACTACAAGATAGCAGAAGCAACTCAGAACCAAATCCCATCTCCAAATTAGACACAGTCATCTGGGCGAAACTTGGAAGTTATGAGACCTATGACACTTAATGGTACCGATAATTCTCTATTACAGCCTTTATCTCAGTTTCTTACTAACTCTGTTGTATTTGGGTTTATACCTACTCTATGCTGTGAGGTTGAAATCCCAGGTAAACGGGTGAAATGGTGCTGGTTGGAAGGTGGCATCAATGACGTGGATCTTGAGGGACCCTCCACTCTCCTTCCAGTCCTTTTTTCTCTTCTTTAGCAACTTCCCCCCAGGGAACTCATCCACCTGCTCCGTGGCTGCAGTGTTGGGTCTGGCCTGGTCTTGTGAAGACATTGTGGTCCTCTCCTCTTTCCCTCATCTACCCTAAAGCTTGTTATCCATCCCGTGCCCTCCAGCACAGAGGAATATATAATACATGTATTATTCAGTATTTATTACCCTTTCTATGTTATAGGATTTTAGAAGAAAGAGACAAAGGATGAAAATGTTAGGAAGAGGAGGAGCTAAATATTTTTTGTAAAGTAAACTAACAGTTTGCTCATCTTATCTCACTTTAATCCTTACTATGTCTCTTAAAAAAGAGTGGCTGTCACTACCATATTATTCACAGGGAAGTGAGGACCAGAGGCAGAAAGTTTCTTGCCTTAGGTCATTCAATTAGTGGCAGTCAGAATTCAAACTAAGGTCTCCTGGACTCCACCACCCATATTCTTTCCAGTGCATCATGCAGCCTCATAAGTTTGCTGGGGAAAATTTTATGGAGAAATTGGGCTTTGGTTAATTAGATATTGAGGAATAGGTAAGATTAGGATATGCAAATTTTGGAGGATGTGCTGGGTGAGAGGATTATTTATCTGATATACTAACTTTAGGTAAAGTATTTAAGGTTAGTAGTGACTTAGTATGCTTTACTTGGTAAATATTGACCTTTAAGAATATCTTCACCCCAAAGTGGTTCAAGATGGTGGCCTAGGAAGAACCTGAATTCACCTCCTCTCACAGGCACAACAAAACTACAGCTCATTTGGAACAATTCTCCCTGAAAAGAACCTGAGAACTAGCTGAACAGCTACTCCACAACAAAGGGTAAAAGGGCCACAGCGGGAAGGGTAGCAGAGGCAGATACATGGTCTCACAAAAAACCCCACCCCTGGTGTGGCAACCCATGATTGTGAGGGATCTCAAAAAAAGAAATGGAGCTTCCTCCCTGAGGAGCAAGAGGTTTATGCCTCACATCAGGCACCCCAGCCCTTGGGACCTGCATCAGAGGGATGAGCCTACAAAACATCTGGCTTTAAAAACCAACGAGGCTTACATCCAGGAGAACCATAGGTGTGTAGAGAATGGAGACTCTGCTCTTAAAGGGCTCAGATGCAGGCTCACTCGCCCCAGAACCCAGCTCAAAAGCAGCAGTTTGAAAGAGCTTAGACCATAGGTGAAGGAGATTCATTTTCTAATGTTAAAGCATCTGCCAGAGGGGCAGAAGTCTGTTGGGACTCCCTCTGGGGGTGGAGGCACTGGCAGGTGCCATTTTTATGTTCTCTTTCTACCTTGCTAGTGCTGCACTGGTGGGCACCATGTTTTCATTCTCACCCTAACCTGTTAGCTGAGGTGGGCAAGCAGCCCTGACCCCCCAGTACCTCTACCTCTGTGAGCAGCCCCAACAGAGGTGGCAGGCAAGCATCTCTGCCCCCTCATACTGCTCCCATGAGCAGCCCTGGCAGGCAGCATGTGAACAGCCCTGACAGAGGTGACAGACAAGCAGCGCCTCCTCCCACTGCTCCTGTGACCCCACCAAAGCCAGCAGGTGCACGAAGCCCACACAGGGGATGCCCCTGGAGTGCTAGGCTCTGGTGGCCAGAGGGGATTGCATTTCTAGGCCCCACAGGTCTGAAACAATCAGAGAGACAGTTCTAGAGTCAATCAAGAACTAGGGCAAGGTTAAACAATAAGGTTCATCTCCTACACAAGGCCACTCCATCAAGACTGAGAAAGATAGCTGTTTCGTTTAATAGATAGAAACAAACACAGAGTCAAGCAAAATGAAGAAACAAGGGAATATGTTTCTTGACATGAAAGAACAAGCTAAAACTCCAGGAACAAAAAAAAAAAACCTTAATGAAATGGAGATAAGTATTTACCAGATAAAGAGTTCAAAGTAATGCTCATACAGATGCTCACTGAACTTGGGAGAAGAATAGATGAACACAGCGAGAATGTCAACAAAGAAATGGAAAATATAAGTACCAAACAGAAGTCACAGAGCTGAAGAATACAACAACTGAACTGAAAAATACACTAGAGGGGTTCAACAGCAGACTAGATGAAGGAGAAGAAATAATCAGTGAGCTGGAAGACAGGGCAGTGGAACTCATCCAATCAGAACAGCAAAAAGAAAAAAGAATTTAAAAAAGTAAAGGTAGCCTAAGAGACCTTTTGGACAACATCAGGCAGAATAACATTCACATTTTAGGGGTTCCAGAAGGAGAAGAGAGGGAGAAAGGGGCAGAAAACAAATTTGAAGAAATATTGGCTGGAAACTTCCCTAACCTGGGGAAGGAAACAGACATCCAGATCCAGGAAGCCCAGAGAGTTTCAAAAAAGATGAACCCAAAGAGACCCACATCAAGACACATTATAATTAAAATGTCTAAAGTTAGAGATAAAGAGAGAATCTTAAAAACAGCAAGAGAAAAACAACTTGTTACATACAAGGGAACTCCCATAAGACTATCAGCAGATGTCTCAGCAGAAATCTTGTAGAGTAGAAAGGAGTGGCAAGATATGTTCAAAGTGATGAAAGGAAAAATCTTCTATCCAAGAATCCTCTACCTAGTAAAGTTATCATTCAGAATCAAAGGAGAGATAAAGAGTTTTCCAGACTAGCAAAAGCTAAAGGAGTTCATCACCACTAAACCAGACTTACAAGAAAAGTTAAAGGGACTTCTTCAAGTTGAAAGGGCACTAATTAGTAACAAGAAAACATATGAAAGTAAAAATCTCACTGGTAAAGGTAAATATATAGTACAGGAAGTGGATTAATCACCCATAAAGCTAGTGTGAAGGTTAAAAGAAAAAAGTAGTAAGAATAACTATAAGTACAATAATTAGTTAAGGAAGGCACAAAATAAAAAAATATAAAATGTAACATCAAAAACATAAAAGGGGGGGGTGGCCTGGTGGTGTAGTGGTTAAGCTCACATGCTCTGCTTCAGCAGTGGTTTGTGGGTTCAGATCCTGGGCATGGACCTACGCATCACTTACCAAGCCATGGTGTGGGAGGCGTCCCACCTATAAAGTAGAGGAAGATGGGCATGGATGTTAGCCCAGGGCCAATCTTCCTCAGAAAAGAAAAAAAAAAACATAAAATGGGGGGAAGTAAACATGCAGAGTTTTAGGATACATTCAAACATAACATACTATCAACTTAAAATAGACTGATATATATATATAGGCTGTTATACATGAGTGTCATGGTAACCACAAAGAAATACCTATAATAGATACACAAAAAATAATGAGAAAGGAATCTAAGCATAACATTACAGAAAGCCATCAAATCACAAGGGAAGAAACCAAGAGAAGAAGAAAGGAACAGAGAGGAACTACAAAACATCCAGAAAATGATGAACAAAATGGCAATAAATACATACCTGTCAGTAATTACTTTAAATGTAAATGGACTAAATTCTGTAGTCAAAAGATAAAGAGTGGCTGAATGGATAAAAAGACAAGACCCATCTATATGCTGCCTGCAAGAGACTCACCTCAGGTGTAAAGACACACACAGACTGAAAATGAGTGATGGAAAAAGATGTTTCATGCAAATAGAAACCAAAAGAAAGCTGGAGTAGCTAAACTTAGACAAAATAAGCTTTAAAGCAAAGACTGTGATAATAGACAAAGATGGGCATTTCATAATGATAAAGGGATATAATATTTGTAAATACTTATGCACTCAACATAGGAGCACCTAAATATATAAAGCAAATATTAACAGAACTAAAGGGAGAAATTGACAGCAACACAATAATCATAGGGCGCTTTAATACCCCACATACATCAATGGATAGATCATACAGACAGAAAATCAGTAAGGAAACATTGGCTTTAAAAGACACATGAGATCAGATGGACTTAATAGATATATACAGAACATTCCATCCAAAAGAAGCAGAATACACATTTTTCTCAAGTGCACATGAAACATTCTCCAAGATAGATCATATGCTAGGCCACAAAACAAGTGGATAAATTTAAGAAGATTGAAATCATACCAAGTATATTTTCTGACCACAATGGCATGAAAGTAGAAATCAACTACAAGAAGAAAGCTGATGAAATCACAAATACATGGAGATTAAATAAGATGCTACCGACCAACCAATGAGTCAATGAATAAATCAAAGGAGAAATTAAAAAATACCTTGAGACAAATGAAAATGGAAATACGACAGACCAAAATCTATGGGCTGCAGCAAAAGCAGTTCTAAGAAGGAAGTTTATAGCAATACAGGCCTATCTCAAGAAAAAAAGAAAAACTTCAAATAAACAATCTAACTTTATATCTAAACAAATTAGAAAAAGAAGAGCAAAAGAAGCCCAAAGTTAGTAGAAGGAAGAAAATAATAAAGATCAGGGCATAAATAAATGAAATAGAGACTAAAAAGACAATAGAAAATATCAATGAAACTAAGAGCTGGTTCTTTCAAAAGATACATAAAATTGGCAAACCTTTACCTAGACTCACTAAGAAAAAAAAGGGGGAGGGCTCAAATAAATAAAATCAGAAATGAAAGAGAGAAACTACAACTGATACCAAAGAAAATAAAGGATCATAAGAGACTACTAAACAATTATACATCAACACGCTGGACAACCTCAAAGAAATGGATAAATTCCTAGAAATGTACAATCTTCCAAGACTAAATAATGAAGAAATAGAAAATCTGAACAAACCAGTTCCTAGTAAGGAGATTGAATCAATAACCAAACTCCCAACAAACAAAAGTCCAGGACCAGATGGCTGCACTGGTGTATTCTACCAAACATTCAAAAAGATTTAATATCTGTCTTGCTCAAACTCTTCCAAAAAATGGAAGAGGAGGGAATGCTCTGAAACTCATTGTACAAGGCCAGCATTACCCTGATACCAAAACCAAAGACACCACAAAAAAAAGAAAATGACAGGCCAATATCCCTGATGGACACAGATGCAAACATCCTCAACAAAATATTAGCAAACCAAAATAAACACACAGTACATTAAAAAGATCATACGCCATGATCAAATGGGATTAATATAGGGATGCAAGGATGGTTGAACATCTGCAAATCAATCAACATGGTACATCACATTAACAAAATGAAGAATAAAAATCATATGATCATCTCAATAGATGCAGAAAAAGCATTTGACAAAATTCAACATTCATTTATGATAAAAATTCTCAACAAAGTGGGTGTAGACAGAGTGTATCTCAACATAATACAGGCCTACATGACAAGTCCATAGCTAACATCATACTCAATGGTGAAAAACTGAAACCTTTTCTCCTAAGATCAGGAACAAGAGAAGGATGCCCATTCTTGCCACTTTTATTGAACATTGTTTGGAAGTCCTAGTCAGAGCAATTAGGCAGAAAAAAGAAATAAAAGGCATCCCAATTGGAAAGAAAAAAAGTAAAACTGTCACTATTTGCAGATGACGTTGTTTTATATATAGAAATCCCTAAAGACTCCACCAAAAAACCGTTAGAACTAGTAAACAAATTGAGTAAAGTTGCAGGATACAAAACCAATATACCAAAATCTGTTACATTTTTATACAACTAACAGCAAACTATCAGGAAGAGAAATTAAGAAAACAATCCCATTTACAACTGTGTCAAAAAGAATAAAATACCTAGGAATAAATTTAACCAAGGAGCTGAAAGACCTGTACACTGAAAACTATATGACTTTGATGAAAGAAATTGAAGAAGACACAAATAAATGGAAAGATATTCCCGTGCCCATGGATTGGAAGAATTAATGTTATTAAAATGTCCATATTACCCAAAGCAATCTACAGATTCAGTGCAATCCCCATCATGACTCCAATGGCATTTTTCACAATTAATTCTAAAATTTGTATGGAACACAAAAGATCTAGAATAGTCAAATCAATCTCGAGAAAGAAGAACAAAGCTGGAGGTATCATGCTTTCTGATTTCAAGCTATACTACAAATCTACAGGAATAAAAACAGTATGATATTGGCGTAAAAAGATACACACATCAATAGAACAGAATAGAGACCACAGAACTAATCCCACACATATATGGACAATTAATTTATGACAAAGGAGCCAAGAATATACAAATGAGGAAAGGACAGTCTCTTCAGTAAATGATATTGGTAAAACTGGACAGCCACGTGCAAAACAATGAAACTAAACCACTGTCTTACACCATACACAAAAATTAACTCAAAATGGATTAAAGATCTGAATGTAAGACCTGAAGCCATAAAATTTCTAGAAGAAAACATCGGCACTAAGCTTCTTGACATTGATCTTAGCTATGTTTTTTTGGATCTGACTCCAAAGGCAAGGGAAACAAAAGCAAAAATGAACAAATGGTACTACATCAAACTAAAAAAGTTTGGCACAGTGAAGGAAACCATCAACAAAATGAAAAGACAACCTACTAAATGGGAGAAGATATTTGCAAATCATATATGCAGTAAGAGGTTAAATCTAAAATATATAAGGAACTCATACAACTTAACAACAAAAAGATAAACAACCCAATTAAAAAATGGGCAGAGGATATGAATAGATATTTTTCCAAAGAAGACATACTGATAGCCAACAGGCACATGAAACGATTTTCAACATCACTAATTATTAGGGAAATGCAACTCAAAACCACAATGAGATATCACCTCACACTCGGCAAAATGGCTGTTATTAAAAAGACAAGAAATAAATGCTGGCAAAGATGTGAAGAAAAGGGAACCCTCGTGCACTGTTGGTGGGAACATAATCAGTGCAGCCACTATGAAAAACAGTATGGAAGTTCTTCAAAAAATGAAAAATAGTTCTATCACATGATCCAGCTATTCTACTACTGAGTATTTACTCAAAGAAAACAAATACACTAATCTGAAAATATATATGCACCCCTATGTTCATTGCAGCATTATTTACAATAGCCAAGATATGGAAACAACCTAAGTGCCCATCAATGGATGAATGGATAAAGAAGATGTGGTATATATATAACAGTGGCATATGATTCAGCCATAAAAAGAGTTAAATCCTGCCATTTGTGACAACTTGGATGGATCTTGAGGACATTACAGTAAGTGAAATAGGTCAGATGGAGAAAGACAAATACCATATGATCTCACTTATATGTGAAATCTAAAAAACAAAACAAATGAACAAACAAAACAAGAGAAACTCATAGATATAGAGAACAGATTGGTGGTTACCAGACGGGAAGGAGTTTGGGGGTGGGTGAATTGGGTGAAGGGGGTCAATTGTGTGGTGATGGCTGGTAACTAAACTCATGGTGGTGATTGCTTTGTAGTGTATACAAATATTGAATTACAATATTGTACACCTGAAACTCATATAAAGTTATGTACCAGCTTTACCTTAATAATAATAATAAAAGAATATCTTCACCCCTAAGAGTGAGCAATGTGGACACTACAGGAGCTGCACGGCTGTGTGCATGGATTCATGTTTGTTGTTGGGGATGTGTATTTCCTAGTCCTGCCTGATCCACACCCCCGCCTCCCTGCCTTCAGGAGGGTCCTGCCGTAGGCCCTGTGTCAACTTGCTAACAACCAAGGCCTTCTGGTCTGTGAGTGATTGTAATCTGTATTTTAAAACCTGAGAAAATTGGAGACTTTTTTCTGAAGATGTAAATCAGTCAATAAATCAACAAGAATATATGGGATGTCTTTTGGTGTGCAGAAATCTACTTCCCTGAAATGTGAACCCCTGAGATCCTGGATTCTGAGGCTGTTTTCAAAACTACACATATAGCATTTAATCCTTTCTCTACACAACAGTCTTTCCAATACTTGAAGACAGCTGTGATGTGACGTCTAAGTATTTTTTCAGATACATCCTGAGTCCCTGTCCTCTGCTCTCTGCTCAGCTCATCAATGTCTTATGTGGATAATCGGGTGAGAGAGTGTCAGTGTCTTATCCAGTGGGGTAGCTGTGGCCCCATTAATGCCACAGCTTTATGCCAAACATCACAGGGCTGCAACTTTCCTTTTCTGGTAGCTGTCTTTCTTCCTATCAGCTAAAATTGTAGGTCTGTCACATATTGTATGTTTGTCTTGTGGATATTTTCTTACCTAAAATATCAGATCTGTTTCTTGTGAAATCCTGCTTCTGGTCCTCTTAAGGTAGATGTGCCCCCGGCCTTGTTTTGGGATTTTGATTCTACCTGTGCATGGAACCTCTTTCCTTACCATGTGTCATCTGAATCTCAGCCCTGAATGCAGTGAACATTTTACAGTTCCTGGCACAGATCCAGCACTCCAGTACGTCGTAGTTTCCTTTACTCTTCCTCCTGCCTCACCAGATCTCACACCCGGCTTCTTCTTGTTTGTTTGTTTTTTTATATATATATAACACCTTTTTGGTTCTAAGATTTTCTCTAAATCAATAATGATAATAGTTTCGATATGTAATTACCCATTACACATTGGCACAGGCCAGGCATCGTTTATTTATAATATCTCAAGTTCATAGTTCTGCAAGGTACTTGATACTTTACTCATTTGCAGATAAAGAAACTGAGCAACACCAGCGTTATGTTCTGATTAGATAAAAAGTGGGAACAGTGTCAGTAGCATACAGGATCCCCAGGCGGGGTGCTGGGGCCTTGCTGGCCCGTGTGCCTACAGGTCAGTGAGCCCATTCAGATGGAGAAGGGAGAGAAGAAGGAAGACGACATCCCAGCTTAATTTCTCCCCCTCCGTGGTTGTCGTTTCTGCCTCCCCCTCCCAACCCCTGCAAGCTTCCTATTCCCAGTCCATACATTTGCCCTTGTTATTCCCCTGGGAGAATGTTCTTACCTACACCCCTGTCTCTCGCTCCTTCACCAGACCCATCCTTCAGTGCTGACCACCTCCTCCGGGAGCCCCGGGCAGGCTGGGTCAGCTGACTTTGGGCTCCTCAAATACTCTAAGCATCCGTCATTGAACTTCTCATACTGAGTTATGATCACTGATTTTATATATTCTCCCGTTAGAATATGATCAAGTTGAGGGTAGGACTATCATGTCTTATTTATTTTTATTACTGAACACCTACCACAGTGGCCCATGTAGAGTATACTGCCCAATAACTGTTTGAAGAAAGAATAAATGAATTAATAGCAGTAAAAAAGGAAATGAAAGCGTGATGAAGATGAAATTGGGTATCTCTCTTGTTTTGTGACCAGTTTTCAGTGGATCCTCACCCTCTGGTCCATGGCTAAGCCCTCAATGTGATCCCCACTCTGCCCTCAGGTGCAAACTGAAACCTTACTCTGACACTTGTCACCATTCCCCTCTTCTCAATTCATGAGGAAATATGAGAATGACATGGTCACTGGAGGGCTTCTATTTCTCTTTAAAAAGTATATATCAAATAAAGTGACCTGGTATTGATTTCCTTTGCAAAAGTAAACTTGGATTTCCATTTCGATTTGGGGAAATTAGGAGTGAACAAAGCTGGAAGTCGCAAGGAGGGAAGAGGAGAGAGGGAGTTGGAGGGTGGGTGTGCTGCATTAATAATCAGCGAGGGAAGAGAAGCCTCCAGACATGCTGTTCTCCTGTTCTCCTCCAGCTCATCTGCTCCCACCCCATGCCCACAGTCCTTGCTGTAAGAGAAATCACAGTGCAGGAAATGTAAAATGATTCGGGATCGATTGTTTGCTTAAATAACAGTTTCCCTAACCTCAGTTTCACAATGCAGCATTTCTAGTGTAAATTATTTACCATAAAAGCACTAAGGTAAGTCCGTGTGGCATGGGAGTAAACTTAACCTCAAAATTATAGACGGACAACACAAAGCTGGAACTGTAGGGTCAAATTCATGGCGTAATGGAAGGGTATTTCAAGGGCATAATGGAAGCAGCAAAATTGGGCCAAGAATAGTTATGACATTCCAGACAATACTAATGGTATGACACAAGTTGAGTTATTCTTCAGACTCATGAAACTGGTGTATGTTTTAGGACTTAGGTACCGGGTTCATAAATGAAAACCATTTCTTCCTCTAAACAGAAGTTTGGAGTTAGAAAATTCCTTGTGATTTCACGTATTAAAAATATATTTCAGGGATATAGAAAATTGGCAAAAACGTTGCTAATATAATTTATCTCTTACATTCATCTTTGGAAACATTTAAACATTCCTGAGATTCCCATTGCAAGATGTGTGTGTATATAGGATATTAATATTAAAGATATCACTATAAAATATTATGATACATTTATAGACAAATACTTTGCATATTGCCTTATCATTTATTTTCTTTTTTTAGTTTTCTTTCCATTTTATTTTATTTTATTTTTAATTCCTAAAAAGGAAATAATGTTGCTTTTTATTTTTTATTTTTATTTTTTTTATTGCAGTAACATTGGTTTATGACATTATATAAATTTCAGGTGTACATCGTTATACTTCTATTTCTGCATAGATTACATCATGTTCATCACCCAAAGACTAATTACAATCCATCACCACACACATGTAGGCATCCCTTTCACCCTCTTCCCTCCCCATTTCCCCTCTGGTAACCGCCAATCCAATCTCTGTCTCTACCTGTTTGTTTGTTGTTGTTTTTATCTTCTACTTATGAGTGAGATCATATGGTATTGGGCCTTCTCCCTCTGACTTATTTCGCTTAGCATAATACCCTCAGTGTCCATCCATTTTGTCACAAATGGCTGGATTTCATCATTTCTTATGGCTAAGTAGAATGCCATTGTGTATTTGCTTTGCAGACATATGTGTCATGTTGATAATTATGGTTTCAAATACTCTTCTTTTATTACCTTGCATTGTTATTTAGTTTATAATCTCTAATTTTTAAATGGGTGATCATTCTTGAAGAGCCCAAAGCCATTGTTAAGAAGCAGTGCAGTGGAATATGATTTGATGGCTGATTTCCAAAAATTCTCGTGTGGTGGTTGCACCTCTGCCACTGCCAATAGATAATAATAAGAACCAAAGCATCCATGACATATAAACTGCATTAAACTAATCAGAATAGAGCACACACAGAGATTTCCTTTTTTTTTTTTGCTGAGGAAGATTCACCCTGAGCTACCTGAGCTAACATCTGTTGCCAGTCTTCCTCTTTTTGTTGAGGAAGATTAGCCCTGAGCTAACATCTGTGCCAATCTTCCTCTATTTTGTATGTGGGATGCTGCCACAGCATGGCTTGATGTGTGTGTGTAGGTCCACGCCTAGGATTTGAACCTGCGAACCCTGGGTGACCGCTGAAGTGGAGCGTGCAAACTTAACCACTATGCCACTGGGCCAGCCCCAGAGCGTGCAGAACTTTAACCACTTGGCCATGGGGCTGGGCCCCCTTTTTTTCCATTTTGCAGAATCACAGGGATGATATTTTCACGCAATCTCATGTTTATTTTTATAGGTACTCCTCAAAAAATATTATTCTGTATTTCCTTAATTGAAAAATTTGAAAGAATGTTATATTTAAGTTATAACAATGATAATTATATCTTGCATTGTTAATTTTAAAAATGTTTTTTCCATAAAGTAGATAAACAACAACCATAAAGTAAATTAGTTTTAAATAATTCAGGTTATTTATAATCCCGCAGTCCTGTCACATATTAATTTATTTGATAACTATTTATTAAATGCCTGCTGTGTGCATTCACTCTGTTAGGTGCTTACCGTACAGTGGCCAACAGACATCATAGGCCCTGACCACAGGCTCTGCAGTCTACTGGTGGAAGACGGATGCAGACAAATGAACAATAATAGAGTCTGATACAGCTCCATTATTGAGGATGTACAGAGAACAAGGGAATATACATCATGGGTACCTACTCTGGTCTAGAGTGGAAGACTCCCTGGAGGAAGTGATGTTGAAGCAGAAACTCGAAGGATGAATATATGCAATCTTGGCAAAGAGAATGAGAAGACCATTCCCCACTGAAGGCAAAGCAAGTAGAAAGACACAGACGCAAGAGAGATCACAGCACAGTTGAAGAATTGGGAGACGAAGTGCAGTATGGCTGGGGCAGGGAATGTGAGGTTGGAAGTGACTAAAGATGCTACAGAGAGTTAAGGAGGAGCCAGGGCACAAAGGGCCATATATATAAACCCATGGGCTCCAACCTGGTTGCATAGTAGAATCACCTGTCAGGTTGCTTTTTAAATACCCATGCCTGGGCTTCACCCCAAATCAGTTGAAACTGAGTCTCTGGGATGGGGCCTGGGCACTTTTAAAACCTCCCCTGGTGATTTACTCTGCAGTCTATATTGAGGACTTCTAATGCAAATTATATTAAGAACTACGAGTTTTTCTTATGGGCAATGAGATGCTTTGACAACTTTTAAGCAGGGGAGAGAATTGTTAGAGTTTGTGCTTTAGTAAAATGCACACTGGCCATATGTGTGGAGAATGGGTTAAAAGTGGCAGACTGGAGGCAGGAAGCCGTGTGTAGGCTGTAGCAGCAATCCATGCAGAAGACAGTGGCGGCTTCAGCTAGGGAGTTGAGATGATGGAGCAGAGAAGTGAAGATGGTGGCGGGATAGCAAGGAGGAGAAATCAACGATTTGGTGAATGAATGGCTTAATAGTGGGGTGTTAGGGAATGAGGAAGTGATCCCCAGGCTTCTGGCTTGAGGTGCTGGAGAACAGTGCCTTTCCCTGAAACAGGGGATAATGAAGTCCTGTGGGAAGGACAGGGTTTTCAGTTGAATTCAGATGTTGATGAGAGACCTGGTTGGATATTTTCATGTGCCATATACATTTTGATTTACATCCTGTATTTGTTAGTTCTTTCCTTCATATACACTCGGCAAAAAATCTATCTAGGAGATTGATAGCATCTGTTCATATGTGCAGTCATCTTCATTTCAGAGTAAGATGCTGAAATGCTCCTATCTTAAGAGCTGTCCAGTATCTCACAGTAAACTGATTCTAAGAATATTTCTATTTAATCTTGATTGCAGGAATGTTTCTGAGTATGTTTGTAGCCCCAGAGCAAATTCTAATCTTTAGAATTCATAAGATGATCGAGGTGTTTGCAGTTCATGATAGAATGGAGCTTTCATGGTCGTTACAACCAATATCTCTCAGTTTATAGCTTAGTGGGCAAAGTAATCCCTCATATTGCTGTAGTGTGCTCGTAGAATGTGACTGCTAGAAGGGCCCTTCCATTTAAAGAGGTTCAATGACTGACATATCTTGGGAATGGAATTACTAGTCCAAGAATGGAGATGATACTGCATCTCAGGTGACTACTGGAAGTGTGCCTATGGAGAAAAGTAAGTAGAAGAAGGAGGGGAAATGTAGCACAGCTGTATAAAGCAGAAAAGCCTGGTTCCAGAACAACATAAAGTAAGGTCACCTGAGCTGATGGAAAGATTGACAGAGAAACCATCATAACAGCAGAAACTGGATGAAAATTAACCATGAATCCCAAACCGAGGAGCAAGGGGTGAATCCTGTGTACAGCTCCTGGACTCCCAGTCTTTACATTTCTCCACTCACAGGGTGCTATGGGAAAATTGAGAATGCATGGGAAGAAAATGCTTGTCATCAGTATGAGGCTGTAGGGAGAAGGAGGGCAGTGAGTCTCAAGGAAAAGCTGTGGGCAAGCAGAGGAGAGATGCCAAATAGATGGGCAGAAGGGCGATTATTGCCCACTATACCTACTGCAGACAGCCTGAGATGCCGTTCTTTCGCACCTCTTTTGAGACTGTTTCGTTGAACAGAGCATCTGGAATGAATTCTGATTCAGTTGCAATTTGGGGGATCAGTGCAAGCCCATAATATAAAGAGTTTGTTGTGCTGCTAATGTATTTGATTATAGTCTGTGGCTATAGGTTCTTGGACAAAGTGTGGCTGTTGTGAGAACTAAGAGTGTGTTTCTGAAAGGCTTTGCACATGGCCCACAGAGTGCAGCAATTCACCTGGATTTATGCACGTCCTCCAGGGAAAGCTAGCATGCTCCCATGCAGATGTTTGGTTGTGAGATGTTTTCATTAACAGATCTCTAGGGAAAGTCCTTGTGTCTGTTTCTTTGCTATTTGTTTATATTTATTTCCTCTCAGACATAACAGCCATCTAACCATATTGACTTTTACATTTAAGGTTGGATAAGAGTGGCTTTATATCACTCGTGAGAAAATTCTTTTCTACTGAACTCAAATTTCCTCTGAGCAGTTGGATCCCCAGCAGTGTAAGTAGAGTGCAAAACTGCTGTATTCATTGTCAGCTTAAGAGGATACCTGGAAGGAGCATTCTAAACAGGAATCTCCTGGGAGTTATATTATATATGCTGATATATATGCATATATATATATATATATATATATATATATATATATATATATGCTGACTCATTTTTAAATGTCTGTATCCACCGAATAAAGGGCCCTTCTACCAAATGGAACGTTAGCACTTATCCAGTCCAGCCTTTTCATTTAAGGGATAAGGAAGTGGAGACTCAGTACTTATGTGACTTTCCCCAGGTCATTGAGAGAGCTGATTGCAAAGATCGCACCGGGACACCCAGCCCAATGCTCATCTAATAATATTTTTGATAAAATCTAGAATATAATTTTAAAATTAGGGTTAGGGGACTTTTTCTAGTCTGAGTCATCAACTCAGGAAAAAAAAATAACACACAGTTGATCCATAAAAATCAATCAAGTAAATAGATGCTCACCATGGAGTCAGAAAACTCATTTTTTATGGCCACAGCAGTGTAATTGCTATGATTCTATTGCTCCTTGATGTCGCCGAAGGTGTTACCATATCCTGTGTTTATGAATGAATTTTTTAGGGCTGAAAATGCTACCCTTTATGTTTTTAATTACTTTTTAGAGTTTGAATAAAGATAAGCAATAGTATAAAAACAATAGCTCTTAGACTAGAGAATTCTTACTTCTGTTGTAGAGTCTGGCTTTAGTGTTTCTTGAAAAACATCTTAAAAATTGAACATAGAAGTTTTGCTTCTTGCTATCGTACAGCTAACTCTTTTAAATCTATATTTAACATATTTTAAATGAGTTCTAGAGCGTTTGGTTGAATAAAACAATGTTGATATTTAAAGTACATACTCTATTGTTTGGGCGTTTTTAAGGTTTTCTAACTTCAATAAAAAGATGAAAAGCAGTAACCACATTTCTATAAGATCAAGCTCAGAGTCTTATGATCTCAAATATTCCAAAGCTGACAGAAAGCTTGATTTACTTGAATTTGATAATTTTTGGACTTGTACAAATATTAAAAAGTATTTATTTATAAAATAAATGTAAGATTCTCTGAAACTAGAAATATTGTAGCTTTAACCATTATCATTTGTGACATGAGAGTCATCTCTTTATTTCTTTATTATATCTACCTAGGATATAATAAAGACTTATTAATATAAAGTACCTTGTGATAAGATTAAAGTTTATGTTATTTACTTGACTTTATTGAAGGTATACCGAATGAATATTTTACTTAAAAAAATGTAGATGCTTGTTATATTAGAGCTATAATTTAAATCAGATGCTCTTGTCTAAGTCTGAAAATCTTCTGACTCTCTGCCCTTGGATAAGTCACTGTTCCCTAGTGGACTTTGTGACTTCATGAAATAAAAAGGTGGTGGTGGAAGCACATGAACTGATTGGATGTCTCAAAGGAGGTGTTGGTATGCACAGGTGGTATTGAGAAGTTGACAAAGTGAGATGCAGAGTCTTAGCAACAAATTTTAAGAATGAATTCTTTATATCTATGTGGGTGTGTCACAAGACATCTCCTGTCAACCGCACCTGCAGTGGGTTATCTGCATGTGATCTTCTGACATATTGGTGATGAACTTGGTGTGTGACATTTCCCTCAATCCAAACAATTAATTAATCCAAAACTTAAATTATTATTTAAGAATCTGCCTTTAGATAATTATAAGCTTAAAATAAAGATAGCATGTGAAGTTTCTGATGAAATCTCTATAAAATGACTTACCTTTTCCATTACTTCAGATGCAGGTGAGCATACTATTCTACTATGAAGACTTTTTGAAAATAAAACAAAACAAAATACATGCTCCATTTAAAACAGCTCTTTAACACATTACTTCGTACTTTCAAACTTGAATCAATAGGCTAGTGAAATGCAACAACAGGCATCTCACTAATAAGATTGAATAATGAACATATATCTTCTGTTGACAGAATATATTCAGTGTCTTCTCTCTGTGCTTCAGTTATAGACAGACATTATTGTCCACAGTAACTGGCATTTATTTTACTCTTGGAATTGTTTATTCTTGGGTTTGAGTCTTACCAGTAAACATTCTCAATAATGATGTAATTTTAAAATGTATTATGTTTTAGTAACTATACTAGTAAACTTTATACTCAATAATACACAATTCTCATAAGAGTTGGTATTTTTATTTATATTTTAAAGTCAGAGTGACCAAATTTATGCCCTAGAATATGTCTACATTTTTATGGCCTTAACACTTATTTTAAATGATAGGCTGTCTGAAGTCCATGAATGCACTCTGGGAAAAGTAGGCATTTTGTTTCTATTATGGTGAAACCAAGGGGTATTAGCATAAGGATGTTGGAGTTGGTTGAGAATCATGCAACTGGATCATGATAAGACTGATCAGTCAAAAACACATTCCCAGGTAGCCCAGTGACTCAAGGCCCCATATATTAATTCCATGAGATAATGATGGACACTTAATTTAAATAAACAGAGAGAGGATGCACCCACCCCCCTGCCCCCCAAGGATGTCAAAGAATCATGGAAGCACAGCTCAAGTCCCTTCATTCATCCAACACGTATTTACTAGCCATCCACCATGTGTCAGGCACTGTTCTATATGCTGGAGATATGGCAGATTAAAAACAACAAAGAAAACTTAAATCCTTGCTCTTGAGGAGTTGATGCTCTGGAATGTGAAGACATATAAATAAGTAAGCTTTATAATGTTCTAATGGTAATAATAGCTAAGAAAAAAATTAATCCAGGAAGGTAGAAATGAAATATTGAAGTCAGCCGTGCTTGAAATTTTAGGTAGGGATGCCGTGGAAAAACAGAAAGTGGAAATGCGAAAAAATATGGCATCACGTGTCTATTTTAGTTTGCTTCCAAAGCATGCACTCTACGTAGTTGTTTATAGAGCTGAAATATTAAGTAGATTGAAGAAAAACACTAAAATACAAGCACTTCTATTCTAGTGGTTGGATTAGTGATTATCCTTCTCACCTCAGGATCCCCAGATAACAGGTAACCAAGAGAGGAAAACTCAGACGGAATTAAACAACTTGCACCAAGCATCCCAGGCAGAGGCCGCCGGGCCCTTTCGCTCCCTCCTCTCCTGCCACAGCCCACCTGGCTCTTCCCCTCCCCCAGGCCCTTTTGTCCATGAGGATTCAGGCTAATCTTGCTCTCAATGTAATTTGGACTTGATTTCTAGAAAATCTTTTGTGTTTAAACCTGCATATTTCAATTCTACCAGGAAATACAACGTCAGGAAACGTGTTGCAGAGCTTTTAAGGTACAGCAAGCTCAGGTCCCTGTCAGCTCCCTTCGCCGCCTCTTTCCTCTTCTTGTGCTTCCTCCTACTCTCCTTCTCTTTCTTTCTGTTCTTTCCTCATCCCTTCTCTCCTCTCTTTCTATCCTTCTTCTCTTCTGTTGAATAGTCACAAGGTTTGAATCTAATGCACTCAGAGAATTTTAATGAACCTAGCAAATATCCTTCATCATGTGAAGTTTCCACTCTCACGGAGATAAAGGAAAACATCACCGACAGGGAATCATAAGGAGAGACAAAGGCAACAGCGCCCCGAGAGTCTCTGTTCCCTTTTGTGTCAGATGCTCCTTATGTGTTGCTTCAGGTTGTCTTAGCCTGCCCTATCTCTGGGTCAGCCATAGCTATCACCATGGCAACCAGTTCTGAGTGGGCTGCAGCCAACTCTGTGAGGGTGCAGCCTCTCGGGCTGGGACCTTGCTCTTCTGCCAGAAGGTTCTCTGTTGATGGTGAAGCACGAAATGCTAGGAAGCATTTCCTATGTGTCACCCATAAAGGGTGTGGGAATGGATACCTCATGGGATGAACCTTCCATCAGAGGGAGTCAGGAGCTGGAGGATAGGTTTGTCTCCCTTTCTCCCAAGATGGATGGTCCTGAGAAGCTGTGACTTGTATGACCCTTTGGAAGACAGTCCTGTGAGATGGAGCAGTTGGAGGCACCAGGAGGTGGCCAGTTGCTAGTGCATCCCATTCCTGCTTCAGTCCCCTCCTCTTCACTCTTGCTGCTCAAGACTGCACTCCCGAATAAAGGCCCTCAGGGTCTGCTTTCTGGGGAACTCAGGCTGAGACAGCCATGCTGTAGCTTGCTCTTCCTAGTCCTGGAGCTTCTGGTCGTGACCTCTTTCCTGTATGTCCCCAGGTTCAGGCGCTTACAGCCAAACATTTTCCTCAGCAATCAAGCTTATATACCCATTTATGGATATTAGACATCTCTAGAAATTCTGAAGACAGCATTCATGTTTGGTTACTTAAGTAAACCAAACAAAAATGTGTTTCTACCAGCCTACCTGTGCAGGGGATGGAGTGGGAGGGTGAAGCATAACTTTCTGGACTATTTCATATTGCCCTGATCTGCTTTGCCAAATAATCCACAGAGTAGGGGCTCTATTAGATGGTTTAGTAGCTCTCATGACTCACCAACCTGTGTATGCGTCAGCTTTAGAGAAAAGATAGTGTCATGACTACTTGAAAGTTTTTGAAGATTTGGAAAACAGCCATAAATTGTTTTTATTTCTTGAAAATAAATGAATAAATAGAGAGCAAGATCAAGGCTCCAGTCTCCGCCTGCTGTCATGCCTCAGTGGTCACTATTCCCAAGCTCTGAATACACCACAGATGTGTATGGATGGGGCCAGCAGGCCCACCAAGTTCCCATTCTCTCTCCTGCTAATTGGAAGTCAAAACAAAACCTGTCTTCAAGTAGCACTTCAGGAACCTGCTGAAAACTCATTTAAGTCACTGCATCCCTTTTTTCCCACTGTTTTCGTTTCGTGATTAAGCAGCATCGTTGCCATGCAGTACATGGATAAATGCTCCTCACACCCATGTAAACATGTACACAGTCAGGGGCCCCATCTGTAGAGAAAATTCCAAAAAATCAAGGTTGCAGGATACAAGGTCAACATACAAAAATCAGTTGTATTTCTATATACTAGCAATCAACAATTGGAAAAAGATGTTTTCAAAAAAAGTATTATCTACAGTCGCACCAAAAAACAGGAAATACTTTAATGTAAATCTAGCAAAATATGTGCAAGATCTTTATCTTGCTGAAATAAAATCTAAACAAATGGAGAGGTATATTGCATTCATAGATTGGAAAACTCACTATTATTAAGATGTCATTTGTCTCCAAATTGATCTATAGACTCAACACAATTCCAGTTAGAATCCCAGCACGGCATTTTTGTAAAAATCCAGCTGATTCTAATATATATGTGCAGAACAATGGAACTAGAATAGCCAAAATAATTTTGGAAAAAGAAAAATGAAAGTTTGAATGTTTACACTATATGATTTTAAGACTTACTTCAGTAGCATGTGCTGCCTTGACATCTCTGAGGCTCACAGGCCTCCAGGGCCAAACTGTGGGCTCCGCTGCTCTCACCAGACACTCGCCACAGCTGGAAGGGCTCCCACCTGGCTGGTTCTCCTCTCAGCTGGACCAGCCGCGTTCCACCTGTCTTCAACCTAACGGGCTTCGTTCCCTGCTAGCCCCAAATCATTCAACCAAGCCAGTTGTATTCTCCCGCAGTAACCAGGGGTTACCCTATCATCTTACGTTACAAAGCTTGCCTCCCACAGCGCTGCTTCCTCACTCTGTTCCCGAGTGCCACACCATGTCGCCCTGCGTGGCGTGCAGTGTCCTCCTTCCTCAGGTGGTGAGTGACTAAGAGACTGCTGTGGATCTGCTCCATCTGTTGTTGTGTGCTGTGTGTTCAGCCACGTCGTCTTTTAGGGCAGGGGATCCCACCCTCACTGACAGAGTGAATAGGAGGTGATCAGAACACTATACAGCTGCTGTAATCAAGCCAGTTTGCTAATGGTGAAAAGACAGACATACATAAATGGAACAGGGTAAGAGAGTCCAGAAATAGACCCACATATGCACGGTCAATTGATTTTCAACAGAGATGCAAAAGCAGTTTTGTGGAGAAAGAAAAGAGTTTTCAATAAATGGTGCTGGAACAATTGGGTATCCATATTTAAAAAACAAAAAAAAGAAGGACTTCAGTCCTTACCTTGTAACATATACAAAAATTAACTCAAAATGGACCATAGACCTAATGTAAAAGTTAAAACCATAAAACTCTTACAAAAATGTAGGATCTTTGTGATCTTAGGTTAGACAAAGAAAAAGATTTCTTAAATATGACACCAAAAGTATGATTCATAAGAAAAAAATTGATAAATTGGACTTCATCAAAATTAAGAACTTCTGAAAATCCACTAAGACAATAAAAAGGCAAACCACAAACTGGAAGACAATATTTGCAAATCACATATCTGATAAAGGACTTGTATCCAGAATATATGAAGAACTCTCAAAACTCAATATTAAGAAAACATACATCTTAATAAAAAAAAGAAAATGGGCAAAAAATTTGAGCAGACCCTTCACTAAAGAAGATATACAGATTGCAAATAAACACATGAAAATATACTTAACATCATTAGTCATTAGGGAAATGCAAATTAAAAATACAAATTACCATTATACACCTCTTAGAATGGCCAAAAAAAAAAAAAAAGAAGAAGAAACAGATAGCTCTAAGTTCTAATGAAGGCATGGAGACGTGGAACAACTGGAATTCAAATACATTGATGTGGGGAATACAAAATCATACAGCCACTTTGAAAAACAGCTTGGCAATATATTATACAGTTAACCGTATACTTCCTAGTCTACTCAGCGGTCCCACTGTTGGATATTTGCTCAAGTGAAATGAAAATTTATGTTCACACAAAAATCTCTATGCAAATATTTACAGCACCTTTATTTGTAATTGCCTCAAACTGGAAAAAAATCAAATGTCTTTCAACTGGTGAATGGATAACTACACTATGGTCCCTGGATGGAATATTAGTCAGCAATAAAAAGTAACAAACTACTGATATGATGCAATAACATCACTGAATCTCAAATGCATTATGCTAAGTAAAAGAAGCCAGTCTCAGAATGCTAATTACTATATGATTACATATGTGATATTCTGGAAAAGGTCAAAGTCTAAGGACTGAAAATAAATCAGTGGTGACCAGTGGCTGGAGGATCAGTACAGTGGTTGACTATAAAGGCCACGGGGAATTTAGGGGCTGATGGAACTGCTCTGTATCTTGACAGAAGTGGTTGCATTACCGTAAGCATTTGTCAGAACTTGAAAAATTATACACAAAATAACAGTGAATTTTAATTTATGTAAATTATACCTTAATAAGAAAAATGTTTTTGAAAAAATCAGTGACCCATAGTTGGAATAAATTGGAATTTTTCCTCATTATTTGTTTTGGGACTTGAATGAAGAGTGGAGGGAGCAGAGCAGTGGATTCTGGTTCTAACTACAGGTCCTCAAGATCATGATTACTTGTCTCAAGAGCTATTGTGAAGACTGAATTAGATAATGTTTTTGAAACAGTTTCATATCTTATATTTTCTTCATTCATTTATTCAACAAATATTTATTGAACATATGGGCATCCTGTGTCCCAAGAAGTCTGCTAGCCTCAGGGAATCACAGATAAGTAGCTACAGTCCCCTTCCCTGGGGAGTTCCACGTCTAAGGTAAGAGGTAGGCACATAAATAAATCCCTGCAAGAACATAGGAGGAAGCTGTCCTAGAGATAATTATGAGGTACAGTGGTCCCCAAAAGAGTGATTGAAGAAATCCCCCAGTGTGGGGCCATGGAAAGTAATCCAGGGACATCATTTATAAGAGTTTAGAATTTAACCTATAGGTGGCGGGAGCCACTGAGGGTTTTAAGCAATGGTAGAAACATGAGTAAATCATATTTTAGACCATTCTGGCCACAGTGTGAATTTTTGAGCGGGTATGTGTATGTATGTGATGACAGGTTGGGGCAACGGAGGCAGAAAGGTCAGTCACAGGCCTGTTGGGTGAAGTGATAAGGACCTGAACTAAGGAGATTGCAGAGGAATTTTAGAAGAAGAGATGCTTCAAGAATATGATTTATTGTCTAATTCAGTTTGGAGGAAAGAGAAAGAGAGGCTGACTCAGTGGAGAGAGGCACCATTTAAACAGTATGAGGACCACTCGAGGAAGCTCAGGTTTGACTTAGAGAGGCAAGATCTGTGTCAGTTTAGTGTTTGAAACCCTGAGATCAATGTGCCTGTGGGATGGTAAGTGGAAATGTCCAATAGGTCATTGTGTAAATGGATCTATGGTTCAGAAAACACATCTTCTTGGAGACGCAGAGGTGGATGTTCTCAGGGTACTGGTAATAGATAGAGCCGCATTTACAGTAACTTACATTTCCTGCTCCCTAGTTGGAAAAAATAGCTGAAGACATAAGCAAGATTCAGTTGGTGATCAGAAATCTCAGCTGAAATGATGAAATATCATGAGTTAGTTTTCCCATGTATATTTCATTCAGTCCTTGTTTTGTTCTGTTGTTCAAACGTGTGTTTTATGTGTCTTTATGTCTGCCTCTTCTGTTAGGTTGTGAACTCCTTCAGAGAAGCTTACTTCTCTCTCACCTTCAGCTTTAAGCAAGGTGTCTGGCACCCAGTAGACAAATTTTTTAAGTGACAAAATGATTGGTATACTATCTATTAACCTTTTTTCAGTCTCATTATATAGAGCACACTAATTTGCAGCAGAAAAGAAAATAGGTTTATCTGTGCTAACCCCCCGGCTGGAGTTAAACTGTAACTGGTCATTTATTTTCAGTATTAACCCTCATTAAAATATGTAGGGTGAAGCCAACATTTTCAGAAACTCTTAACAACATAAATTGAGTTCACTCCCTTGTTCCTGAATTTAAAAAAATAATATTTGTTTTCCTAAGCTTTAATAAAAACCATTACTCCTGCTTCAGTCTTATTCATCCAATATGTTTTTCGTGAAATCTCTGAAAATTCACCTCTGTCTTTCAAGAACACTATTGGAAAGCATTTGGGTCCAGAGAAAGCTCCCTCCTCTGTTTCTTGGCTCCCTTACGGTTCATTCATTTTGGAGGATGTAAGCTGAAGGTGGAAGAGCAGCACCTGACCACATCGGTCCCTTGATCACCTGAATGATTTTCCCTTTCTGTGTTGAAGTGTGTGACAGTGCCTTCTTGGAGTCCCTGGGGAGAGGAGCCCCTCTGCATACCTCTCAGGTGCTCTGCGTGAGCTGGCCTTGTTAGCCGAGGCGAGGCAGTAATTCCCCTGCCAACTGTGGCTGTTGTCAGGGCCAATGTCAACACTTTTCTGAAATCTTTCTTCCAGATGGAATAGAAAAACTTTGTGCAGGGCTGCTGCATGGGCCCTGGAGGCTGGGATGGCCTGAAGTTCTCCCTGAAGCCCCTCTGACCTCCTGGACGCAGGGGGTGGGAAGAGGGGTTCTTGGAGCTCTGTTCTCACCCCTGGGCTGGAGAAGACAGCCCTCGGATGAGCTCTAGGAAGAGTATTTGAGAAATGGGACATGTTAGCCCCATAAAGTTCTTGTTCACCCTCCTTTCTTTAAACATTATTTGAGCATGTTCAGGTTGGTATTGATGTAATTTGTTTGATTTTTCTTATTCTTGGAGGGCTTGTTGCATTGCTTAAGTGAAGGGCAAATGTACGTAGACTCTTCACTCATATCCTGCATTAGTATTGATTTAGGCTGCTACAGAGTGGCAGGAAATGAGAAAAAAATGCTTCCTATTTCTCAGTCATGAGCCAATTAAAAAATTCAAAGCTTAGGTTATTGTCTCCTGGGAAATTTTATCTTAAAATTGATATAACTATGATTTCTGCTAACCAATAAATGATTATCTCTGTGTTAGTACTCAGCGTTCTGTTATCCAGCCTTCTTTTAAGGACTTTTGGCCTTGCATGGAGACGACACATTCCATCTATTTTCTGGAGCAGATAGTAGTAGGTGCTTCCATAACATCAACATGGTTACAAGAGGCCGACTTTTACAACAGGCTGTAACACCCTCACTTATGTCGTCATGGGAGTGAGTGCATGCATCCATATACATCTATACAGAACACACCACTTAACTTATTTGTATACTTTGTGTTTCTGTAACACACACACATGCACGCATGTGCAAACACATACATGTTATAAAATAAAGTCTAAGGTCAGATTCTCTGTAAGTTAAAGTTGGCAAAGAGGATCACATCTTTGTGATTTACTATTGTGAAATGAGATAACAGTTTGGAAAAAGAATCGACTGGGCTTTTGAAGCTGCTTCAGATATTTTCCCTCTTTGGGAGTGTCAGTCTTCACACAATCCCCCCGACTCTGCGTATTTCTGGTCTGTACCACATTGAATCTTGTCATTTCTCACCCTCTCAGCACCCATTCCAATCAAGAAACAAATGTATCAATCTTAAAACATCATCAATGCAACAATTTGAGAACCAGCTCAGATCTTATTAGGATTGTTTAACATTTGCTGGCATTCAGAGATTGCATTAATCAAAAATAATGCATCATAGAATTTTTTAAGAATACTT
Organism: Diceros bicornis minor; assembly: GCF_020826845.1. Lineage (NCBI taxonomy): Eukaryota > Metazoa > Chordata > Mammalia > Perissodactyla > Rhinocerotidae > Diceros > Diceros bicornis. The sequence continues at coordinate 8,776,879 of NC_080755.1, read as the reverse complement.
CTCTTACAGAAAAGTCTTCTGGTTTAACAAAATTAATTCTATCTCATAAAGAATACGAAAATAGTTCAATTGTATATTCATGAATATTGTTACAGTAATTTTTAGTATGAGTTTCTATGAACATTGGTATGTATATTTTAATTTTAATATATATTGAAATCATGTTTAAGATATAAAGATTAACAATACAACTAAAACATTACCTGTGTCTTAGAAGTCTGAAGTGTGCCCCTCCACAATCTTGATACTATTTACATTTGATGTGATAATTGGTATATTTAAGCTTATATCTGTTATCCACTATTTTTTTCTATTTGTATTATCTCTTCTTTTCCTCCCTTTTTGTTTTCTACCTTCTTTTGGATTGAGTATTTTTTAAATTAAATTTTATTCCATTTTTGACGACTTAGCTAAAACTCGGTGTTTGATTCTTTTAATGGTTTTCTTTTTTTTCCAGTTTTATTGAGATATAATTGGCGTATAACATTGTATTAGTTTTAGGTGTAGAACATAATGATTTGATGTATGTATACATTGCAAAATGATCATCCTGATAACATCTGTCACCACAGTTAAAAATTTTTTTTCTTGTGAACTTTGAAGATCTACTCTCTTAGCAACTCTCAAATGTACAATACAGTATTGTTAACTATAGTCACCATGCTGTAAATTACCTGTACTTGCTTTTCTTTGGGTTTATAATATTCACCTTTAGCTTGTCACAGTCTACCTTCATGTGATATTATACCACTTCACTTATTATGAACCTTGCTATAGTGTGCTAGAATTTATTTCCTCCTAGCATTTATGCTGTTCTTGTCATACATTTTACTGATGTAGGTTATAAAGCCCACAATACCTTGTTGTTCTTTTTGTTCACAGTCACTTTCAGTGAGATTTATATGATACATATAACGTCTTATATATATATTTACTCATGTAGTCATCATTTCCAGTGCTCTTCCTCCACATGATAATCCACATTTTCACCTGTTATCGTTTCCTTCTACCTGAAGGACTTCCTTTCATATTCATTGTACTGAAAGTCTGCTAGTGAATTTTAGCTTTTGTGTGTCTGAAGAAGTCTATTTCACCTTCATTTCTGATTGATGTTTGCATGGCATATCTTTGTCCATCCTTTTATTTTCAATCTCCTTATGTTGTATTTGAAGTGAGATGCTGTAGACAGCATGTTGTTGGATCATGTTTTCTCTTTTATTTTTTTATTTATTCACTCTTCCAATCTCTTTTAATTGGTGTATTGAAACCATTTATATTTAAGGTAATTACTGATATACTAGGGGTTAAGTCTGCCACCTTGTAATTTGTTTTCTGTTTGGTTTTCTTTAAATTTCCTGTGGGTTATTTAAGCATGTTGATTTATTTATAGTGTTTTGAGTATATCACTTCATATAGTTTTCTTAGTGGTTGCTCTAGGTGTCACAATATACATATATAACATATCATAACCTACTGGTATTGATGTTTTAACAGTTAAAATGAAGTGTAGAAAGATTACTTCCATTTAGTTCTCTTTAATTTCATCATCTAAAAATATAATTGTCTTAATTACTTCCTTTACATATATTGAGCACCATATCAAATGGTGTTATTACTTTTGCTTCAATCATCAAATATGATTTAAGAAACTCATTAGAAGGGACAGTTTATTCTCTTTTAGCCCTATTTTTGCCCATTCCATGTCCTTTTCTTTCTGAAGTTCCAAGCCTACCTTGGTTATCATTTCATTTAATGAAAAAAATTTCTTTTTATTCTTTTTTGTTTGTTTGTTTTGTGAGGAAGATCAGCCCTGAGCTAACATCCATGCCAATCCTCCTCTTTTTGCTGAGGAAGACTGGCCCTGAGCTCACATCTATTGCCAATCCTCCTCCTTTTTTTTCCCCTTTTTCTCCCCAAAGCCCTAGTAGATGGTTGTATGTCATAGTTGCACATCCTTCTCGTTGCTGTATGTGGGACGCCGCCTCAGCATGGCCGGACAAGTGGTGCATCGGTGCGCGCCCGGGATCCGAACCCGGGCCGCCAGTAGCGGAGAGCACGCACCCAACCGCTAAGCTACGGGGCCGGCCCCTCTTTTCATTCTTAAAAGGTAGATTTACTAGAAATAAATTCTCTTAGTTTTCCTTCATCTGAGAATGCCTTTATTTCCCCTTTATTCCTGGAACAAATTTTTGCCAGGCATAGAATTCACAATTGACAGTTTTTTTCTTTTAATACCTGAAAAATTTTGTGGCACTTCCTTCTGTCCTAATTTGAATTGATCTTCCCCCACAGCTCATGCATCATTTTTCTCTGGCTGTTTTCAGAGTTTTTTCTTTATCTTTAGTTTTGAGAAGCTTAATTATGGTGTGTTTTGGCATGAATTTCTTTGGAGTGAACCTACTTGAGATTTGCTCGGCTTCTTGAATCCATAGCGTTGTCTTTTGCCAACTTCAGAAAGTTTTCATTATTTCATTATTTCCTTGAAAACTTTTTCAGTCTCACTCTCTCTCCTTTTCATCTGAGACTCCATGATATGAATGTTAGCTCTTTTGTTCTTCACTCAAAAGTCCCTGAGGTCTAATTACACTTTTTTAAAATTCTATTTTCACTGTTTTTCAGATTAGGTAAACTCTATGGATTCTTTTCCTCAAATTCATCATATTGGTTCTATACTCCATCATCGCCCCTCTACTACTGAGCCCATCTGGCGAGTTTTTAAATTTTGGATTTGTATTATTTGCTTCTATAATTTCCATTGAGTTCTTCATTATAACTTCTATTTCTTTGTTGAGATTTTCCATTTTTCATTTTTTCAAGATAATTCATAATTGTTTATTAAAGCATATTTATGATTGCTGATTTAAAATTCTTGCCAAATGATTCCAAACTCTGATTCATCTTGGTGTAGGTCTGTGTTAATATTTTTTTCTCATGCAAATTGTAGTTTTTCTCGTTCTGACTAGAATGATTGATTTTCAGTTGTGTCTTGGACATGTTAGATATTATAGATGAGATTCTGGATCCTACTTAATCTTTTTTTTTTTTTTTTTGATGAGGAACATCAGCCTGAGCTAACATCTGTTGCCAATCTTCCTCTTTTTGCTGAGGAAGATTACCCTTGAGCTAACATCAGTGCCCATCCTCCTCTATTTTTTTTTTACATATGGGACACCACCACAGCATGGCTTGATGTGTGGTGTGCAGGTCCACGCCTGGGATCCAAACCCACAAACCCCTGGCTACCAAAGCAGAGAGCGCGAACTTAACCACTACGGCACTAGGCCAGCCCCTTAATCTTTTTTTTTCCTTAACAAGCAGTCCCCCTGTTGAGGTGCCAGGTGAGTGTATGTGTTCATCTTCCCACTGATCCCTGCCAAAACTGACCCGGAAAGGTGGAATGCTGCCTCACACTGCCCTGTAAGTGATGCGTGAAGATAGAGATGATGATGTTAGAGAGGTTCAGCTCCCCACTGACCCCACTGACCCCTTCCTAGTGAAAATGGAGGATGGCCTCATACCACCTTATTGCCTCCGGGTGTAAACTCAGATCCTTGCTGAACCCGCTAGTACCAGGGATGGAGAAGCAGAGGCCTGACACACACTGCTTTGTTGCTGCTGGGTGGGAGTGAAATCACACTTCCTCACTAGGCATCCCCATCATTCTTGAAAGGTATTTTGCAGGACATAAAGTTATAAGTTGGTAGGGTTTTTTCCTCTAGTACTTTAAATATGCTGTGCTACTGTCTTCTCACTTAATTGCCTATGACAAGACGTCTCCTGTCCCTCTTATCTGTTTCTCTCTATGTAGCATGTCTTTTGTCTCTGGCTGCTGTTAAGACTTTCCTTTTTCGTTGATTTTGAGCATTTAAATTACGATATGCCATAGGGTGATTTTCTTCATCTCTGTTGTTCCTGGAGTTCATTGAGTTTCTTGGATCTATAAGTTTATGATGTGCATCAAGTTTGGAAAATATTTGGCCATTATTTCAGGGCACAGTTCTATGTATACTATACCACTTGAGGTTGCCCATAGCTCAATGATGCTCTTTTCATTTTTGTTGATTGTTTTTCCTCTCTGTGTTTCATTTTGGTTAGTTTCTGATGCTGTATCCTCATGCTCACTAACTCTTTCTTTTGCAAGGTCTAATCTGCTGTTCATCACATTCAGTATAATTTTCATCTCAGACATTATATTTTTCATCTCAAGAAGTACAATTTTTGTCTTTTTATATCAGCTGTGTATCTACTTAACTTTTTGAACATATAGAATGCAATTATAATAACTTTTAATTTTCTTATCGGCTAATTTGAACATCTGTGGCAGTTCTGGGAGGATTTTGATTGAATTTTCTACTCGTTATAGGTCATATTTTTCTGCTTCTTTACACACCTGATAATTTTTGTTTGGATGCTTACCTTGTGAATTTTATCTTTTTGGGTGCTGGATATTTTTGTATTCCTATAAATATTCTTCAGCTCTGTTCCAGCATGAAGTTATTTGGAAACATTTTGATACTGTTGGGTCTCGTTTTTAATATTTGTTAGGCAGGACCAGAACAATATTCAGTCTATGGCCAGTTTTTCCCCACTACTAAGGCAAGATCCTTCTGATTATTGTAGGCAGTGCTGGCTGGTAGGAGCAAGCAGTGTTGCTGGCCTTGCGAGAAAGGCAGGTATTCGCCCCCTAACCCTTTCAGGTGGTTTCCTCCTCAGGTTCATGCAGTTTCCTCACGTACGTGTGCTGACCACTGCCTGGCTGAATACTCCAGTAGAACACTCTGTGGATGTCTCGGGTCCTTCTTCTGTGCTGCTCTCTGAGACCCTTCCCTGGGAACTGTGGCGTCCTTGGACCGCCTGGACTCTTACCTCGGTCTCCTCCACCCAGGGAGGCCCCTGGACTCTGCCTGGCTCCCCCTTCCCTCCCTGTGCTGCATGTGGACATGCTCTGTTGGCAGTAATCTGGGAGCCATTGTTGGGTTTGCTTAGTTTATTTTCTTTTCCTCAAGCTTCACTGTCTGTTGTTGCCTGAGATTCAGTGTCTTAAAAATTGTTGTTTTGAGGCTGGCCCAGTGGGACAGTGGTTAAGCGCGCATGCTCCACTTTGGTGGCCCAGGGTTCACAGGTTCGGATCCTGGGCATGCACTGATGCACCGCTTGTCAAGCCATGCTGTGGTGGTGTCCCATATAAATTAGAGGAAGATGGGCACGGATGTTAGCCCAGGGCCAATCTTCCTTGGCAAAAAGGGAAGGATTGGCAACGGATGTTAGCTCAGGGCTGATCTTCCTCACAAAAAAAAAAAAAATCTTTTCATAAATTTGTCTTTGGTATATTTTTGTTTTGTTTTTTTTTTGCTTTTGGTTGTCTCAGATGGGAGAATAAATCTGATTCCCGTAACTCCATCTTGGCTGGAAGCAGAAACTCTCTTATCAATTTGAAGGTATTATTTCACCCACTCTTGCCTCTAATTGTGTCTCCTTTGTGGATAATCTGCCTTTGCTTTCAGGCTGATTTTAAGATATTGTCTTTGTCTTTGGTGAGCTGTACTTTGATTAAGATGTTTATCTGTGTAACTTTATTTTAATTCATTCTTGTTTGTGTTTCATTGGATTGTCATAATATAATTCAAGAACTGATATCTTCAGTCAAATCTGGAAAATTTGTACACATTATCTCTTTGGATATTATTTCTTTCTTGTTCTTTTTATTCTTTCCTTTTAGAACTCTGATTAGGTGGAACTTTGTCCTTTGTGTTGTATTTTGGATCATTTTTTTTTAATCTTTCATTCTCTGATCCCCTCTTCACTTGTGCCCAAACTGATGATTACTTCATCCACTGAGTATTTGTTTTCAATATTTATGTTTCCATGTCTTTTCTAGTTTTTGGTTCTTTTTAAAATCCTCTTGTTTTCGTTTTAGTCTTTTCCTCCCTACTTACATTTTCAATCTTTATTTTTGTTTATTTAAATATGTTAAACCAATTTATTTTATATTCTGTGTCTTGTCTTATAATTCTGATATTTCAACTCTCAGTAGTTACTTTTGGTTTTCAATCATGATGCTTTGGATTCTTGACTCTTCTATTATTTTTATTTTCATCTCTTATTCCTGGGAAATTTGTCTTAGAGGAATACCTAGAGGCATAGGTTGAAAGTGTCTTCTTTTCTAAGAGAATTTGTTTGCTTCTTCCAGGTACCTAGGGGCCCTACCGACCTGGCATCACCTTAAACATCAATTCTTAGGTAGTAGCTTTACAGACCACATAGGTCATGTGAATTCAGGCAGGAAACCTGTGTGTAGACCAGTGTGTAGGTGTGAATTCTCAGGAAAAATGTTTTTCTCTGTCTGCTTAATAGATAGGCAAGTTACCTTGCCATTTCCTTCTGTGTTGGGTTATTTCCAGTTAAAATTCACACCAAGGGTGTAACCATTTAGGGTCCAACTTTATTCACATGTCTCCATTTGGACTTCCCAGTGTGGGGTGGGACCTGGGATTGATAACCTTTTCACAGTGCTCTGTGTGATTGTCCAGGTTACAAGGGTAAGGCAGACACTTCTAGAGTGCCAGCCTACTTTTCACTTATTTTTTGGCTTTCAAGGACTTTCTTTTCAGGTCAGTGATGCATTTAAATATCCTTTAAAATCTTTAACTCAATATTTTTTGTTTTGTTTATTTTTCAGTTGGGAGAATTGTTTAGGGTACCAAGTTGGCTTTACTGCCAAAGATGAAAGTCTGTTGTGTTTAGATATTTCAATTTTGAGACAATTCGTATTTTCAAATCAATGTGTCAGTGTTGTGAATGGACCCAAGTAAATTTGGTCCTGTTCAACTATTAAGTTATTTTTAGTAAACAGCAATAGTCCCTGATATTTAGAGAAAATTTAGGACCATATGTCTTCTTCCTATAACCTTGCTACTAGGTTACAAGTTCCCAGACTGAATCTTACAGTATCTCAGACTGAATTCTTTGAGAGATGTAAACATTCATTGTTAGCAGGCACAAAAGCAGTAGTATATCCTGTCCTGTCCTATTCTTCACAAAGTCCCAGTTCCTAGTCCTAGAAGGACCTTGAGCACACCTTGCTTGAAATGTTCACTAGGGGAGAACACGACAGTATTCTCCAGGTAGGATTCAGTTATAGTTGTTGTGGCGTTGGTGCGGCACTAATCCTGTGAAATCAATAGGTAGACCCAGCACTATTGCAAAATCAATTCTCCCAACTGAAACTGTGCTAGGCCATGAGGGAAAGGAGCTCGCTAGGTTCATATTACCTCTTCCTGCCAGGGCTGTTCTGTGTGCTGGCCAGTCCACGTAGCCTAAACGCCACTGATTTCACTAATGAACACTCATTCACATTTATTTTAAGAAATAACAAGTCCTTGTGTTGATCAGAGATAAAGATGTCCAAAGCACTAGCAGCCTCCTCTGGAGAGTGGCTTTTTGTAGGAAATGCTGGCTAACAACCCCCAGAGTTTGTGTCTCTGACAAGGGTAACTGACTGTCCCCAGGGTGTAGATGAAAATCAGCTAGCACACACGGACCTCACCCGGCCGATGCCAAAGCATTTGTAGAGTAAACTACAGAGCCCATACCAACCACACACTTTCTGTTACACAGTTATCACTTTGTGGTGTATGATGAATGTTCTTTCCGGATCCTCACTGTCAGTCTCAGCTCTTCTGCTGGCATAGATGCACGTGCGTCCTTGACCTGAAAAGTGGCTGGGAATGAAATTTTCGGTACAACCTAAAATATAATATTCACTAAGCCTCCGACTTTTAAAGAGTCTCCTCTTGAAATTATGTTAGGAATGTAAACCCACTTTTGAAATGTGAATAATCATTACCTAGTTATCTCTTTTGTGTGTTAAGAATTTGCTTTTTGGAAAATCATCTTCATTTATAAAATGCATTCATTTATAAATTCATTTATACAATGCATTAAGCGTTCTCTTTTCTTCTGTCATGAAGAATCTTTCAGTATGTTTTTTGTCATCTATTAGAACAATATGTTTTATTCATGGCATATGAAGCCTAAATAATTAATTTTTAGTATTTTATGGAGTTGTTCAATGCTAATTAAAGTGAAAGCTAAAAATGTTGAAATCTTTGCTGACTTCCTAAGGAGGCTTCTTAAGGAGACTGTTTGATTTATGGGCCTTTCCTTCCTCCATCTGGCCCTGGATTTTTGGCACAAGTCAGAGCTTAAAATAGGTGTTTGCCTGTGGTCAGACTTTGCTGCTATTAATACCTATTAGATGCCCAGTATATTAACTTTTATTCAAGATTTTACATTTCTGTAGCACTGAGCTCTTTGCAAAATACTCTTCACACTGTTATTTAAATTTAATGCTAAGAACCACATGAAACAATATTATTAACCCCATCTTACAGATTAGAAAGCAGAGGCCAATAGCCACGTAGTTAGTCCATGGGTTGGATTAAGATTTGACCACAGGTCTTCTGAGCCCACGTTTGCTCTTTGTGTTACTCCGTAGATGCCTTACTTCCCATTTTTGTGAATTATAAAGTGGAATTAAATCTAAAGTGAGAACTTTACATGCCCTTTCAGATTGGCTAATTTATTTGCATATTAAAAGCAAAACATGCCTTACATACACAAGACTTACGTGACCTTTACCTACGTAATTCTTATTGGAGTCATTTCTCTCATCTCTGCTCTCTGAAATCCAGTTTGTGTCACTTCTAATTGAATTAAAGCAGCTTTTTAACAGAACACTCTAATGTGACTTAATTTACCATCTTCTTAGATAACCACAGCCAAGGCAGAGCCTTTGAGAACATGGAGCATAATTCAGGAAATTGTCAGGGAGGGAGATGAGGAGATGGACATTCTGAAGATCATAAATTGCACTGGAAGGTTAGGTCGTAAATCTCACTTAGAAGGAAATTCCCAAAATTTGGGAGGTAGAACACTGGTAAAATGACAGGAATAAAGAAAAAAAAAAACAATTTTATGGAAATCCAAGTTTGACTCGAGTACAGGGCTATTTTTGAACTGCTTTCATCTATCACACGGAGCATAAAGGCAACGTTATAATGCACTAGCTCTGTGCATAGGGAAGATAACCTATAGACAGTTAGGGAAATCTGCCAAAATTCTCCAAATCTGCCCAGTCCTGGGCACAGGGTGGGTAAGGATTGACCTTTTCCTCCCTATATGAAACTCACCTCCAGTCTTACAGGCTCCAAACATGTGGAGACGCTGTCACAGGCACAAGCTGGTCCCAAGAGCATACCTCCAAAAGATCTAGGATCCCTCAGTTAAGATGCCAAACTCAAAATCAGAAGGGAATTAATTAGGCCTTCTTGTGTGTGTTACAAAAGAATGCTGAAATCCATAAAGTACCAAACAAACGGGCGGCTGCCTTTCATTCATCCACATAGTAGCTCCTGGCATTATTGGCTCCATTCAGCTCTTTCGAGGAGCTGTCTTTAATTTTGTGCCATCTCCTGGCCATTATATGTAATTTTCTTGCAAATAGTTTACTCTTCATAAACTAAATATTCATTTCTCTTGATGACAGTAAGCTGGATTGTCTGTTTTAGGAGTTGTCATTGTGGAGAAACCAGAAAAGGCTAAAATGAACATTCTAAACAAGTTTAAACAACTGCCCAGGTCTCCAGGGGCGTAAAGGAGAAGACCTGGGGGCATTTGCAAGAAGGGAGCTCAGAGTAGCCTGTGGCTCTCGCGCTGTCATGCAAAGCTGGAGAGGAGACCATGTTGTTACAGGATTCATGCCAGAGCATCTGCATCACGGACAGGGTGCTGTTGGCTATGTCCACACAGTCCTCAGACAGAACCTAGTGTAACCCAGCTTGCGACGTTTTGTTTTTCTTATCTCTAGCAAAGATATATTCCATTGGGTTAAGTCTTTGATTGCCTGGCCTGTGGCGATAACATCTGACTATTTCCTTCCTACCTTCAGGGACTGACATTCTAGCCCCAGGTATTTTAGTCTTGGCAAAATTTTACGCTTTAGCTGTCAAGCCTTGAACTTCCTCTGGCCAGAAAGTTGGCCACCCAGCACATCAGCAGAAATGAAGGGATGGCAGTGGGCGAGATATGTCTATCAGTGGTGCTGCTGAGGGCTTGCTACAGCCTGGTTGCTAATGAAGCCTCCCTTCTATGATGCTAAGACTTTCTTCTTCTTGCTTGCTTTTTTGAGGAGTGTGTTGAAAAGCAATCTCAGTGAGTACTGACCCAAGAGACATTCCAAAGCAAGCTCCGCCTTTATAAATCCAATGAAGGTTTATGAGCTGTAAAGTTTGCATTACATAAAAAAAAAAGAAGGAATTGAGACATTGCAATTTCAAGACTGTGATCTTAAAACTCTCCCAACAGAAACTAAGGCAAGGCCTTAAGGAGAAGCATTCATGCTCCAAGAAAGAAAGCATCATTTTTAGCCCAAGAAAATTTCTGGGAAGGCAAATGCCAGCTTACAGCACTAAAAGTCACCTCAGGAGAGCCTCACCTCTCTTGCTCTGAAAAGTAATTGGAATTTGGTTCCTATACAAAGACTGCCCAGGATGTCTCCTAAGATACCAGCTAGGGATGATGTGTAGAAAAGAAGGTTTTTAAGGGTACCATTTAAATGAATCACTTCCCATTAGGACACACCACCAACTCTTTCCTCAAAAGTCGTAGGAAAAGGAGAGTCCTGAGAGTTGGTGTCTCCTTCCAAGTATACAGGGAGTGAAAAACTTCACGTTCCGCAGATGAGTGTCACTCCATACTGCTGTCGCTGGGGAGTGACAGCTGTCAGGGTGATGGACAGTGGCTGCGGGTGTGCTGGAGATGAGAGAAGTCTCAGTAAACAGTGGGGGCTGCTTTACCAGAAATAGAATTGAGTCCTGGCTCTTGAATAATCAACCCCAGTTGCTCCTTTTGAACAAAGTTTGCCTTAGTTAAAGCCAAGATTTGTTCGTAGTTCTAATTCAGCAGGTTTCTTTTACGTGCACTAAATCTCCTTTTCATAAAACCTTACGTTCTGAAGACTTGGAGTACTGCACATCATTCCCTCTACCCTTACAATGGATTTTACCTATGTCACCATTAACAGAGTCTTGTCTCAAATAATCGAGAATTGTTGTCCTATTAGAGGGAGCCCAGTCAACCTCTGTTGTCGTTTTCATCCACGACTTCTAATTCTGCCCTCTGAGTCGCACTAACCAGCCTAACCTCTCTTCTGAATAAGAGCATTGGAGTATTTGAAAGCGGTTATCAAGAATTCCTTCCTTTGGATCCACTGCACGCTAAACAATCCAGGTTTCCTCCAGCCAAGCAAACATTCTTAGTCATAAGCATGAATGGCATCATGGTGAACATTTTCTGAGAGCCCCACAGTGAACTGTCTCCAAGAAAAAAAACAGGAATTCTACCATGATATCCTCCTCAGTTATAAAAAATTGACATACTTTTTCTTCATGGTAACAGCTATGTATAGCTGATTGGAATTGGGTAAGGACCAAAACATAAACTGCTCCATAAGGGAGGCAGCACCACTGCACAGTGGTTAGAGCACAGACCTTACAGCCAGATGGCCCGCTGTGGAATCCTGGCTCTTCCTCTTAAGGGCTGTGTGACCCAGAGCAAGGTAGTTACCCTCTCTGCGGCCTCAGTTCCCACGTCTGTAAAATGGGTGTAATAATAGTCCCTATCTCACAGAGTAGATGTGAGGATTAAATAAAATGAGTTAATAGTTGTAAAGACTTAACAATAATGCCTGGTACATGGTAAGTGCTATATAATTACTTATTCAATAAAAAGAAAGAAAGAAGGAAAGGAAGGAAGTCATTTAAGAAGAAAGAGTTTTGTTTCTTCAGAAGTTGATAGGTAACAGTTAAAGGATGGGCTCATAGGAAAGACACAGGGTGAAATTGTCCTATTGGATCGGGTCTCAAGAGGAGCAAAGAGGTGGGCATTAATAGGCCCTGTGTTCTGGTGTTTGGGTTTAGGCACTTTTTGCTATGCCCAATGGACCTAACACATATTTAAAAGAAACACACATATTCATCAGTGAAGGCATTGTATGTTTGCCAAAAGTAATATATAGTCTGTAAATATGTACAATATATATTTATATAGATCAACAATTCCTAATGCTCCTCATTTCTAATTCTTTTCATAAGACCGAAGTGACCCACTGACATCCGTCAGAGTTCCTTAGCATATAGCAAATGCTTTCTGTAATTGAACAGTGGGAATTAAAATGGATTTTCTGCCTTATTTGGGGTGGAAGTGGGATCACAGAAGCCCCTTTTCATACTTTCTCACTAAAATACATTCACCATGAGTGCTGTGTGGAGTTTGAGAGCAAATGAGAGCCACAATGCTTGACTAATTTTGACCTGAGTCTACTCCCTGGGGGATGCTCCAGTGAGGGCCTGAATCTCTCCCCCTGATGTGGAGGTGTCACAATGCCAGCTGTTCTTCACTCAGGTACTGGGAAATTACAGTAGTTAATCCTGCTGGAAGACTTTGAACATGACAAGTTTTCAATGAGCACCCAATAATTTTCTTTATGAAAACACTTTAATGGAACCTTGATGGCAGCATATAACAGCTAATGAAGTCATGAATGACCTTAATAGGCTGACTTTTTTCAGACTTTGAAAAATACTTACATCATAGCATCAGTTCACCTTAATGAGAACTCAGGAAAGGATCCTTTACATGACATGTCTGCATGACAAATGGTGGTCAGATGCGGGGTTCTCAGATTCCTCCAAGAAGTGTGTTAGGTGGATATAGAGAAGCTACATTTCCATCATCTCAAGTAAATGACAAATGACATGTCTGGCATGGTTTGTTCCCATGACAGCAGGGATCCCTGTGGCATAAGGTACACACGAATTAACCACATGTTGAAAGGCAAATAAGAAGAGGAGAAAGAAATTGCAAAATAAATGAAAAATTGTTAATATTCTTAATATATAACCTTAGAAATGAACAAGAAAATGATTACTCCAACAGAAAAGCAGAGAAAAAACCAAAATAGGCAACTAAAAAGAATTTTTTTTTTATAATTTTATTTATTTATTTTTCCCCCAAAGCCCCAGTAGATAGTTGTATGTCATAGCTGCACATCCTTCTAGTTGCTGTATGTGGGACGTGGCCTCAGCATGGCCGGAGAAGCGGTGCGTCTGTGCGCGCCCGGGGATCCGAACCCCGGGCCGCCAGCAGCGGAGCGCACGCACCTAGCTGCTAAGCCACGGGGCCGGCCCTAGAAAGAATTTTAAATGGCCAATGTAATGTAAAAAAGATTCAGTATCATTAGGATTAAAAAAATGTAAGTTAAAGGAAAAATTAGATACCATTTTTTTACCCATAAAATCAGTAAAGATGTAAAAAGTGAATCGCCCCTCTCTACTCTCCGACCTTGTAGCCTGCAGCCTTGTCCCCTGATTACAACTTCCGCCCGTGTTCAGTGGGTTCTCATATGTGCTAACAAGCAACTTTGTCTCCAGGTCTTCTCCTGCTCTTTCCTCTGCCTGGAAAGTCTTTCCCCCACTCTTTGTCCTTTTTGCTTAAATGCCCCTTGCCCTCCCAATTTAAAGTGGTCTCCCTCTTTCTTTTACTTATTAAAGCTTGCTGCAATTTTTAATCATATAATTGTCTTTATTGCTTATCTTCTCTAGACTAAACTGCAAAGTGGCTGGTGTGGTCACAGATTTATGCAGGGCCTAACAGTATAATGCTTAGCATGCAGTTGCTGCTCCATTCATGTTTTCCAAATGGACGAATCAATTAATGAAGTGGGGTTATTAAGACTCCTAAAATAAATGTTATGCTTATGGTATGTTGAGTCGTATGAAATCATTTTTATATGCAAAATGGTCAACTATCACCAATTTCAGAAGGTTCAACTTATAAATTAATGTGATTTTCTGAGGACATTTTTAGTTATGTGTTCAAAGACATAAACACGTCCATACTCTTGCTACTTCTTTATCTAAGGATATGTGTCTACCTAAGGATATGCAAAGGGGCAGCCACACACACATGCTTATTCATAATTTAGTAATAATAAGAAAAGCTAGAAACAGCCTAAAGGCCCAATCCTGAATAACTGGCTAGTTAAATTAGGGTACATCCATGCACTGGAATGCTTTGTCACCATTAAAAATTGTGCTGTTTAAGAGTATGCGTTGACAGACACATTTTACTGCATGAAGTTGAGAGAAGTCCATTACATAACAGTGTATATGATTTCCCTCTCCCTCTCTCTCCCTCACTCCCTCTCTCTCACACACACACACACACACACACACACAGAGCAAAAAGAAATCAGAAGGATATAGACCAATGTATTAGCAGTGGTTAATTTCTGGATGGTGAAATTATACTCATTATTTAAATGAATATACATTATTTGTGTAATAAGGAAAAATTCTTTGAAAATATTAAGATCTAGAGCCTGTTAAAATTGCAGATGGATATATGTTTAGATAGATGACAGATGATAAATAGGGAAGAGAGAGAGTAGAATGATGATTCCATTGAGATCTACCCCTCAGACCAAATCACAAGCAACTTGTGTTTAATACAGTTACATAACAGAGTCCCTAATTTTATAATTGAAGTCTAGGTAGTAAATGTGAAGTTCTACAGTTTAAAATAAGGTATTCGTCAATTATTTTAAACTATAAGGGCTAAGAAGAATCCAGTGAAATGCCCTGACCCCACCCCACGTTGGTTTTGGGCACACGGCAGGAGAGGACCTGCAGGGATATCCAGGATCTCTTTCTCTGCACTGAAGGCACGTTTGCTCTTTATAACAGAGTTATCAAAATCTTTCTTTAATAGCTCCCTGGATATTTGTTTTTGAAAAAAATATTTTAGAGTGACAAAAAAAGTATAGAGAGAACCTCAAAAAGCAACTGTGATCAGACAGCGTGGGTCCCCACATGGCAACAGAACGGGGGCTCCATAAGCGTTAGTGCCCTCCCTTACCCAGCTAAGAAACACCAGGACCTTTGTAAACTGAAGATCTCCTGGGACAAGTGTGTACACTCTAACATTTCATCCATTTACCAAATTGTGTCAAACTCCATTAAACACTATACAAGAATTTTAAAAAATTAGGGGCGAGAACAGCAGCCTCTATTCGAAGCGCTGGTGGTGAATCCTCTCACAACCTCAACAGTAAGGTTTTTGGTCCAGCCCCTCAAAGGGGAGAGGCGAGTGTGTGGGTCCAGTTCCCTACTTGCCTCATTTGAAACTGCCCCCAAATATGAAACTTCTGAAATACAAAATTGTTGTTTTAAGTAAGCAATTAGTAAGAGCTTTTTCTTCTTTTGTTCAACATTCTCATCTTACTTGAAAATACAAGAAAAGGTGCAGAAATCCAATTAAAATAATTCAGAATTTCTTTGCACCTGTGGCGATTCTGCACCATTCTGAATTACTTCAGTAAAGACAGCATAATGTAGGACGTCCCCAAGCCCCTATTCACACAGCACCAGCGGGTCTTGGTATCATCTGTGAGCGTGTGCAGTTCGCATCACACCTTTCTCTGGTTTTTTTTACGGAGCTCCACATTTCAGCAGGGCAGTCAGTTGAGATGCTCCAGCTCATCGCGTAAACAAGCGTTCTTTCTGTGGCTCTAATTTACGTTGCAGCTGTGGTTAATGCTGCGCGTGTTTACATAAAGCCTGATACATGGATACCTTTTCAACACAGCTGGGAGGCTACAGTCAGCCAAAACCTCGCAAAGTACTGTAAATCTTTTTGAGTCAGCACTAAGACAAACGAAGAATCTTTTTTTCTCTTCCCGTTAATGCATCCGAATTAAACCATTAAGCAGGGATGAAGGTGAAGTGCTGTAAAAGCTTCACACAAATGGGAAAGGGTAGTGTTTAGCTTTGAGACATTCTGATCAAACTTGTGTTACTCTGCACCTTTCATGCCGAAGGCTTCATAGGCTGTTTCCAAATGTTCCTCCACTTTGAATTACAGCCTTAGAAGAGATGTTCCGGCCAGTAAAATGGGGGTGAAATGGATGCTCCAAGAAAGGTGGCCACAAGTCTCCTTAGGTCACTAATAAATAAGGGGAGCTTTCAGCTATTGTAATGCTGGCTCCAGAAAAACCTCCTGGTTTTCATATGTACTTGTGGACTAGATGTGATGGCTTTGAGGCCAGGGACTTGACTTGCTAAATCACTTGTTCCATGTTGATCACGTTTATCCATTTACAATACCCCTTTTTCTTTTATTTATAGCATGCATGCGCCAGGCACTGTTTAAGAACTGAGGATTAAAAAATAGAATAAAACTCTGCCTCCTTCCCCTCAAAAGGGCAGTCAGCAGCACTTGCGGAGCAGAGAAATCACAATACAGGAAATCAAGCCTGCGTGATGACGTCATTCCACGGAGACCGTCACTGGCAAATGCGTGCAGTGACGGGACTCTCCGCGCGGCCCGTCTCTGGTTGGAAGCGCTGTGCGCCTGTTCCTCCTTCCTTAAGGCTGCTGTCTGTTGGGCATGCTTATGAAAAGCTTTCTTATGTTATACTGCACCCAGAATCAGAACTCACACATCTTTGCTTTGAAGATTTTTGGTTTGACTTCACAGGCCCCCTTTCTCTCTCTGTAAAATGGAAACATTGATACTGGTTTTAAAGCCAAAGGCCTGGGAGGTTTTTGTCCTCTTTCCTACTAGTCTGTGTGAGCCTGCCCTTATTACTTCCACGTGAGATCACACCAGAAAGGCTGCTTTAGGAACCGTGGGTCCCCATGCGAGGGTATGGTTTTGTCATTATGTTTATGCTTATGAAATTTTGAACCCTTCCCAGACTAAAAATGTTAATCCACGTCTAAGTTCTTCAGGGTTTGGTCTCCTGCCCTTGTCATAAACATTTTATTTCCCTAAAAATGCAGTTTTTATATCTCCAATTTGACCTGAGCATGGAGAGTGTACAATAAAATAAAGAAGGCCTGCTACAGTTATCAGCTCCAGAAAAGCTCGTGTCTGCAGCAGGGTTAGTGTGGATTGATTTGAGCTGGACTACTGGAAAACCACAAAGAGAGAGGAAAATTCTGTAGGTTGTCCAAGAAAGCTTTACCCTTCATTTTAGGTACTACTAAATACCTCGGATTTGAAAATACTATATATATATAAACTTTGAAAAAGTCTGATATTTGCTGCGTTCTTTAAATGTGTATTGATTGCTTTCCAACTGCTTCAGATTTAAAACTCAGGGATTCTGGTCTTTGCCAAGAGATTAGTCAGACATTCTTATATGTGAATGTAATGTTTGCAATATTTATCAGTAAAAAGCATGATTCTGAAGAAAAAGCTTGGCTGTCCAGAGCAGTGTTACCTCAGCCTCTCTCCAAGTCCCAGGGGAGCCCAAGGAGCCCTCCCCTATTTGTGGCCTGGAAGCTCCCTATTATCTCCCTGTCTAACCAATTTCAAATTTCTGTGTGGAAAGCAGAATTGCCCATGAATGCTTTTTTGGGCCAAGAACTTGAGCTCCAAAAGAGATCTCTGTCAAAAAATGTAAAGAAAAGAAAAGAAAATCCTGACGTCTGAGGGAGTTGCAAGGCGAAGCAGATAACAGTGCTTGGAAAAGTAGCCGAGGTCTATGGAGAGAACAGAGATGCAAAGGAAGGCATTCAGGAAGTGTGCAGCTTGCCTCCTTCTACGGGGTGTGACCCTGATGACAGATGCACACACGGCTGCCCCTTGTTCCTTGTGGCCACTGAGTGACATTAGCAATGAGCACAGCATTTTCAGTCTGATTCACAGAAGCAGGTACATGAGGGCTGTGTGGCGTGCAGTGTGTCTGTAGCTCTCGGACCGCATAGTTACTTAGTCATTTCCAATAAAGCCTCAGGAAAAATAAGGACTAGTTCAGTAGGGTGTTCAGTTTGCATTTTATAGTCAACAGATAGTTAGCTTTGTAGATCCCTGCTGTTGCAAATCTTTGTATGATGCCGTCTCCTTCTTGCTCCAACAAGAGCATCTCAGAGTCTTGATGGCTATTAATCTTTGCAGGCTGGTCCTGGAGAGAGGATGGGGGTATTTACTGAAGGTGCAAAAAATCGCCTGGACTCGATCTTTTTCATTAAATATTTCTTTCAGTTTGTTTCATTTTCAATTATTCCTTTTTTCCTAAAAGCAGAGTACTAGAGGGGAAAAAATGCCTAACTTAGCATCAAATGGAAGTCTGATTATTGAAGCTTCTACCTAGTTAAGTTCACTGTAACCTGCTTTTCTCTCTAGTTGATTTATTGGGCCTGGATTTTCAAAGCCTCCAATTTTAGCCTGTTTCATCTGTGTGATGGAGTTGAGCCTTTCCACCTGCTAAGACAGTCACCAGAAAATATATCCCACCCTATGGTGCACTGGGAAGTTTCAAATAACCAGATAGTCAAGGGAAGACCACCTGGTTTGTAGTATTTACCAGTTTCCACGGCTTAAATGCACCGGCCAGGGGTGATTCCAAGCTGTGGATCTGATGTTACTGACCGTGGAGTTGAGGTTTTGAGCAGGTGCCTCCGTCACACCACTGCTCCCCAGGCTGTGGTAAGCCAGAAATTCCCCTGAGGGTCACACCCTGACCTCTGCATCCTCACTCAGGCTGACATTGGACGACACTCATCTTCTGCACCTTTCTCAGTACAGGTCTCTACCCTGGAATACAAACTGAACCAGCAGGGAAGCCTGGGGAGACACCTCCTAATGTCTGAAGTAAAAAATTAGTATTTCTTAAGCCAGCCCTGATGGCCTAGCACTTAAGTTCAGCACACTCCGCTTTGGCGGCCTGGGTTCGGTTCCCGGGTATGGAACAACACCATACATCTGTCAGTAGCCATGCTTTGGTGGCGGCTCACATAGAGGAACCAGAAGAACATACAACTATACACAACTATGTACTGGGCTTGAGGGGGAAAAAGGAAGAAAAAAAGAGAAAGATTGGCAACAGATGTTAGCTTAGGGTGACTCTTCCCCTGCAAAACCAAAGCAAAACAAAACAAAAAACATGCATTAAAAAATTAGTATTTCTCTAAGTGACAGCAGCCAGTTGAAGAGGGTGTGCTAACTTAGAATGAGTGAAGGACACCATAAAAGCCAAACCTCAGATTGCAGTTCATCACCCACCGTGAATGTGGCTCAAAAAAAGCGCAAACTTAAAAACATATAAATGTTTCACTTCATTTTAACAATCTCCCTCACCCCACTCTCTTCATTTTCTCCATAGTATGTATGCGTGTGTATGTGTATATAGCCTGATTGTTTTTACTCCTTCTCCCCTGGTAAACTGTAAGATCCATATTCACTGCTATATTCCCACTGCTTAGCATATATTAGGGCTTAATGAATATTTATTGAATAAATTGAATGAATATCTTACTTTTACCTGTTTTCATGGATGTTGTTAAATTACGAGTCCATTTTATTTTCACAAAATTGACCCAAAGATAATATCTGACATTTAAGAGCAAAGATAATTAAAATAATTATAGAATTAATTATTTAGACATATGTGGTGTTCTCAAGAATAAAGTAATGTTGAAATCAAAATTTTAAAATGTGTGACAGATGGTGAGATGAGATTTTTCTACATAAATTTGATATTTTATGATATGTCACATTTATGATATGTCACAGTATATGTTTTTATCAGTTATATTAAAAATGAAGAATGACAAACCACCTGGCCCCCTAGGTAGTACGTAAGTATTGCAGCCTTTTGTCTGAACTTTATATTTGACCCACGTTCGGGGAAAACAAGAACTAAGCTGCTATTGCAAGTTTAAACTAAATATGCTTCATGAGTTTTTTCTTTTTCATAAAATTTCCATCTATCAGAATGTCCACCAGTGTTTCTTTATTTAATTTTTACAAATGAACATCACTTTGGCACACACTTCTGGCAATGGGGAGTTCGTAGTTAGTGTAAAGAAAGCCACAAACCATATGAAGGGACTGTAATGCCATAAAAGATGCCTAGCAGAGCACAGAAGGGAAAATCCTCATCCTAGGAAGCTAAGCATCCTCCATTCAAATACTCACCAACGTTCTATAAATACTGGCAAATAAGAAAACTGAAATAGGGGCCAGCCCCAGGGTGCGGTGGTTAAGTTCGGCGTGTTCTCTTTCGGCAGCCCAGGTTCATAGGTTCAGATCCCGGGCGCGGACCTACACCGCTCATCAGGCCATGCTGTGGCAAGCATCCCACATACAAAATAGAGGAAGATGGGCACAGATGTTCGCTCAGGGCCAATGTTCCTCAGCAAAAAAAGAAAAGAAAAGAAAACCGAAATAACGATTTTCTTCTTCCTTATCTCAGATTGTAAGTGCATTATTATTGGCGAAAATACAGTTGTTTTTTAAGACACCTTGCTGGTCACCTTTGCATTTCATCATTTCAGCTCCTTTTGTGTGGCACACACCTGGGACCGGCAGCATGGGAACCCTACTCTTTTGGCTTCTGCAGACATGACAGGATCCCCAATATGCAATTCATGTCCTCATGTGTATTTTTAGGGGGACAGCCTCATAAACACCAATCTGAATACTTTTATGAGCTTGGTAAGCTCTTTAGGAAGGACTTAGGTTTAAATGAGTGAAGTTATTTATAGGTTTAACCTAGATACACATTCTATGACTTTCCCCTAACATAATTTTAGGAAAGTTTTGGCAAACACACTAAAAGAAAAAGTGTATATACAACATAGATTAACTGAAACAAACCACAAAACATAACTATGTGCCAAATTAAAAAGAGAAACAATGCCAAAGTTTATTTGCTGTACGTTTTAACTCGCACCTTTGTTGAAGTGTGTGTGAGAGTGTGTGTGTGTGTGTGTGTGTGTGTGTGTGTGTGTGTGTGTGTGTTGGGATGGGGGATGGACAGGGAAATTGGGCTTTGGTTTTTCTGCATAGTTAATGTTCTCGGGCCCCCAGGTACACCCTACATGGCAGCATTGTTCATTTAAAATGCTAGTTGAGAGCCTTATGTTAGTAGCAGCTACCAGTTACCTACCACCTACTTCGTGCCAGATACTGCACAGGTGCCTTGAATACATGTCCTTATTGTATTTGTGCAAAGGCGCTGTTGATCCTCATTTCAGAAATGCCTTGACTACTTCATAGACTGAGTGTCCACCGTCATAGCTCACGACGACGTGTAGTGGAGTTAGACTGAGTGTCCACCATCATAGCTCACCACAACAAGGAGTAGAGTAGGGATTCAGGCCAAAGTTATTTTGGTACAAGAGCTGAGTTATTGCCATCTGCCCTGCTGAAATTTCAGGTACTTCATTTTTGGTTTTGAGAGAAAACTGACACCCTGAAATAAAGGGAAATTAGTATCGTTGGTGTCATCTACTCAAAGTATATGAAACGACAAGCTAGTTTAAGAAAGGATAACAGCTATATACCATAGACACTGAAATGTAAAATTTTATATTGAGGCCTAGAAAATAAGTAGACATGAATTGAATATGACCTTGTAAAGATGTTATGACATGTAAGGATCAAGATTGCCAGGCTCCTGATGCCTCATTAAGGGAATTCTGTAGCTTGGTATCCTGCCAAAGATCAGGCCTTTCTTCTGATGGGCTGTTCATGAATCATCAGAACGTCGTGTCCCCCTGTATTCCCAAAAGCTGACCACCACCAGAGGTGGATTGCAAACTGTGAATTTTAACAATTAGCACTTTCAGGTGACTTTCCACTTGTTAGGTCTCATTAAATTTTTATCTCAAGCCATATCATGAAGTTCATATAAGAATGAGCAGGATGGAATCTTATGCAAGCATCTTAGAATTTCAGGTAAACAAGAGCACGGCTGCATTATAGAAGTATAGTATTTTAAAAGTCTCAAGTTGAGTTTAAGCAGTTTTCTGGGCAAATGTAATATTTAAGAGACTACAGGAAACTCCTGTTCATCTGGCTTCGAAACAGCTGAAATTACAGTTCCTGGAAACATCTTCTGCAGTCAACTTCTGTGAGAAGGAGACAGAAAACAAGTAAACAAACGGATATCAGAGGTTTATTTTTTAAGGAGATTTCAGAGCATATCATGGGGTCAATTCAGAGGCAGCTCAGCATTCCAAACTTCTACAGTAAAGATTTAGTCTTCATAATGAAGAACATGGCCATTATTCTTAAGTATCTTCTAAATAGTCTAAAACAGATGGCTTTATTTTCTATAATTTTGGTGTCCTATATATTATAAGTCCTCGAAAGGAGTAATCTACATCTGGATTGTATAGTAAGTGCATTTATCCAATGAGGCAGTCAACCAGGACAGTTTTTTGGGTACCCACCCATTGCTTGTACTCCTCACTTTCCAGCCCTCTTTAAAGAGCACTGCGTGAACTGCCTGACCCCCTGCTGCAAATGTGGTCCCAGGTCCTCCTCCCTGGTCTGTTCCCGCTGGTCTCAGAGTCCTCTGCCTGCTCAGTTTTCTCCTCTCTGAGCTACTAAGGAACCTTGGAACATCCTTCCTCTTGTGTCTTCCGGCTCAGGAAGATGCCATGTGTCTTAGCCTGAAGGCGCCACACTTCCCTGTGGCTGGCCTCCTCTTCCAGCTCTCCTCTCAACTCCCACCTCCCTCCTCAGCCCTCCCTGTCTCAGTATGGCCTGGCTTTTAAAAAGAGAAGTCTGCTCTCACTGTCTCCACTTCCTGACCTTCCATTTGGTTCTCAGCTCACTCCGCTTTCACACTGTCTTTTCTATAATTCCACTGAAACTTTTCTGACACACATTACCAGTCTTCTCCTCTCTTATAGAAGTTGGCCTTTGCTACTGTCTTTGGCTCACTCATTGTTAAAACTCCTCCTTTCACATTCTTATGCCTTCTTTTTTTTCTTAACTGGATTGTCTTTCTTAATCTGCTCTTTAAATATTGCTAGTTTTCCCCAGATTCTATTCTTGACCTTCTTATGTCTCTAAACACTCTTGCTGAAAGAGCAGCAAAAATAATCTGGAGTCATGGAAACCTGGATTTTAATGAGTGTGACACCATGTCAACTATAACTTCAATAAAGTTACATAAAGGTTCCAAGTCCCTCAGTTATCTTATTACTTTTTATCAAAAATCTAATTTTAATGTTACATACTATCCCATTGTATATAAATAGTGTATATAAACATTTCATAATTATTGCATATTTAGGCTGTTTCCCATGCTCAGGATGGACAACTGCCAGGGATTTTGAGACCCTAACTATTCCTATAACTTTTTACTAACGAGGACTGTGTGTCCCAAAAACACTGGGCTAGGGGGGTTGGTTCCCTTACCTCTTGCCCATCACTCTACACACACACACACACACACACACAAATGTGCATACACAAAAACACACACAAACACAAATATACACACATGCATAGGCAAACATAAATACATACAAACATGCATACACAGACACAAATGCACACACACATAAACACAAATACACACACAAGCATAGGCAAACATAAATACAGACACAAACAAACCTTATTGCCAATGGTTTCTGAGAGTTGGACTGGATGTGGAAAGATACTGAAGGCAGGGAGGGCAGGGGAGGAGAGAGGAGGGTGGTGATAGTGATGATGGGAACAAAAGTCTGGCTTCCTTAGAAAGAGGCATCCTATGCAAAGAAGGCACAATTGCCCACTTTCTGTTTAGTATGGACTTTGTGTTTCTGAACTAGGAGGAACACAGTGGGAAAAGAATGAAACATGCTTTTATCTTCTTTAAGGCTGACTGTTTGGTTTCCATGGGAGACATATGCACAGAACAATACAAGTTGAGTTTCACAATTCAGTTCAATTGACCTACTAGTGAAAGTTCCTTCAAGATTTTTGAAGATAGATTTACTCTGTGTGTGCGTGTTTCTCTTTCCCAGTGTGTCCATAGCTATTTTAGTGGGAATTTGGTAGAAGAAGTATCACAGACTGCCCAAGAGATCCAATCTTAAACCAGAAATTTTATAGTCAAGGATTATCTTTAAAAATCCATTGTTTGATGAAGAAATTAATTGTTTGGGATTTACATTTCATTTTAGAGTAATTCTACAGTAATTTCTCAAAAGAAGATCTTTTAAGATGGTGTAGCATCCCCCATTCATAGACCAAGGTTGCGTGTTTGTGAATAGACTTGAATATTTGTGAATAAGCCTGTCCTAGTCTCTACAAAGGGTGAATAGTGGTGGTGGGTGTTTTCAGATCGACTAGGCAACTCAGAATGAGAGCATAAAACATGGATTCTGCTCATTCAGGACCTGCTGGAATTGAGATGTTTGGATATTAAAGGATTCATGATTATCAAAGAAACAAATAGTAATATTTGTTCCCATCTGCTGGGGCAACAAACATGTAAACTGAAAAACTGACTATGATAGAAATTAATTAATACTGTAAACATTCATCAGTTCTATTCAGGAAAATAAAATAATTAGATATTGAAATTTTGACCCTAAAGGACAAATGTATTTGTTGAGGACATGCCATATTTGGGATTAGTGATCCTGATATATAAAGCATTCTTACAAATCAAAAGGATAAACACAAACTTCTAATAAATAAACAGACAATGAACATGAATAGGCAAGTCACAAAAGAAAATGTTAAAATTGCTTATAAACCTAAGAAACTTGTTCAATTTCATTACCATTTATGAAAATATAAGTTAAAATAAAATGTATTATAAAAGATAAAAAGGATTCAGAAAACAGAATTCAACCAAATACATGTATTTGAATAAAATTTTGACATTAAGTTTTGATAATATTAGTCAAATTTTTATATATGCATGTATAATGATGCAGTAAATCTACTTTTAGGAATTTATCCTAAAGTAATAATTGAACAAACGTTCAAAGATATATGTAAAATGTATTCAACACATTGTAATGTATAACAGCAAAATGTTGATATAATTTATATATTAATGAATAAGGATTTGCATTTTGTTAAATTATAGAATACTATATGGGCATTAAAATGATTACATGCCTATATTTATTGACATGGAAAGAGCTACATTATATGTTATTAAGTGATTAAAGCAGGTTTCAAAATAGGATGACCCCTATTTTATATGTGCAAGTATGGATGTGAAGGTCTTAGTATGTGGAAGTATTTATGCAAAAATAAAAAAATTGTAAGTATTCTCATGTTTTGTAATGATCTATGTTATTTTACAGATAAGGAAAAACATAAAGTTGCTCGTTTTGAAAAGTACGCTGTGGAACATATGTTCTATATATTCCGCCATGTTGTTGATGAGACTGATGAGTCTCAGCTTTTATGAAGGGATCACCCTTACCTGATGGAAAATTAAGACATATTGTGAAAAGAACTGACAAAAGAATAAGTGGGATGAAATCCAAAGTATGCAACTTTATGCCAGTTATCATGTACATAAAGGGTTGTCATCTAGATGTTAATGATCAGAACAGGAGATAATTGACATTACAAAACCAGAGTATTAGGTAGAGGTGAAATGATGTTTTTAAAAATATAGGGGTCATTTAATATGAAAATTATTAATTAAGCAATGGTAAAGAATGTTTTTTCTCTTATCTCTATCTTTTACAGTTACTTTTAACCATTAATGACAAATCTCATCTGGGAATTAGGACTCAACTTGAAAAATTTTGTAGATCTCACCGTTTAACCCAAAATGCTGAAATTGCTCATTGGCTGGGAAAATTACATTACTTGGGTATATCTCATCCATTAGAACAGGCATTTCTGGGGTTAAATGAATTTCAGCTACAATTCAACACAGGAGCATCGTAATATTTGCAAAGTAAAATGTCACTACTGGTTAACTGAAAAGAATCTATTTTTGCAAAATGTCACTACTGGTTAACTGAAAAGAATCTATTTTTCTCTTAAAATTTCACATTATGTTCAATATTCAATGCGTGGTAAAATCTTGACTCTTTGATTGGATACGAAAACCTGATCCTTTCAAGAGTTAAAAATAATGTGACGGAACATCCACCAGAAAACTTATATAGGGTATAATTTCCTGATATTTGAGTGTTTCATCACCAATTCCTGTGCCAGGTCACATGTTCAGCCACTTAGCAGCTCCTACATATGAAAATACTTCCATTTTTACAGGAATATGCTGGCAAAAATCCACCCCTTCTATGAATTATTAGTCCTTTTCTGCTAATTATTTGAAAAAAGCAGAGGCGCAGGTCCGAGTTCAAGAGGCTGAGACGTCTGAGACGTACTTGGTGTAAAACTGTTCACTTAGAAGAAAACCTATGCCTCATTTGACCACCAGGTTTACCACTCATTATGAAACCTTTAGGAAAAATCAAGTTACTTTTTTTATGTTAGAAATTGAGCAACGCGAGTTGATTGAAAGAATGATTGATAAAAGTAATCAATGAAGAAACATGATAATAGAGCGAGTAACCAATTTACAACATAAAGGCAGAGATTCTTGTGTTTCCAATAACATTTCTGAAAAAATAGAATGACAAACTGAAAGGAAGCTGTTGAAAACCTTTTAATGTGATATTAAGAGAGAGACCCACGAGCAACTTGTCTAAGGAAATATGATGACTAGAGGCAGAGCCTTGGAACTCAGATGTCTGGTTTCAAGGAACAGGCAAGGCTGTGGTTTTAAACCACTGCTACAGAAAGATGAGAAGAAATAAGAAGTGATCAGCCCTGTTCCATCATCCATAGTTGGCGGATGGCTTTCCGTCTACGTATATTTGTACAGACCAAACTTCTGACGAGAGTACAGTGTTGAACAGAACTGATGCAGGAAAACTCGTAGGTCCTGGATGAAAGGCGATGTCAGAGGCGTTTGGTGACAGATAACTTCTACTGTAGGCTTGCCCATGCGTCTAAAGTTAATAATCAGACACACAAAACTTTGGGGAATTAAAAAGAATTTTGAATTCCACATTATAGCCAGATGGGGGCGAGAGACAAATGATAGGAAGGAGAAGAAGGAAAGGAAAGGCAGAAGGAAAGATGACAAGAATACAGCCCCCTGTGACAACGCAGTGAGTAAGGAAGTTAAGACTGTGGGCTCTGGAGTCCCAAATCTCTCAGTTTTCTCACCTGAAAGGAGGATATGATAATAGTGCTGACTTGAGGCAGTATTTGAGAGGATTAAATTAGCTAATATACAGGAAGTTAGCACTTGGTAAAGGTGTAAGTGTAAGCTGTTTTTATTGCTATGTTAATTTTGGGGAGAACATCCACTCTCTTGATTTAAAATATGGCTAAAAGTGGCTAGAATTTATTTAACATGTTTTTTTTCCCACCTAAAATTTGGATGCTTAAAGCATTGTTAAAATCTTATTATTTTCTTTTAAAGAATCCCTCCTGGCTTTTTTATTTTTTGTTTTTTGAGGAAGATTGGCCCTGAGCTAACATCTGTTGCTAGTCTTCCTCCTTTTCTCCTTTTTTCTCTCCATAGCCCCAGTAGATAGTTGTATGTCGGAGTTGTACGTCCTTCTAGTTGCTCTATGTGGGACGCTGCCTCAGCATGGCTTGATGAGCGGTGTGTAGGTCCGCATCCAGGATCCGAACCGGGGAACCCTGGGCCGCCATAGCGGAGTGCGCCAAGTTAACCACTATGCCACCGGGCCGGCTGTGTTAAAAATCTTATTTTCATTGTTCATATTCAGTGCTCTTTGAGATGCAAATGTCAGATGTAAAACTAGATGTAAGACTAGAGTAAACAACTAGATTATGTTTCCTCTCTTGTAACTGGAGTGGCAGGGCACGCCAGGGCATCAGAAAGAACTGGGAACAGAGACAGGGGTGCCATCAGGAGCCCCCTCTCTCTCTCCTGGCTTACCTCTGCTCATGGATCCCTCTTTCCTCTCACACAGGCTTTCTCCTTGTGGCTGGAAAATGGCCACACTATGAATGTCATCAGGGCTGGGTTCTCATCATCCTGGTTCTCTGACAGGCGAGCAAGTGGAGCCAGCCCAGGAAAGGTTCCGTGTTGGCCTGACCTAGCTGGTCACATGCCTATCCTGATCACCTGTGGCCAGGGAGACAGGGTGCTGTGAGGACTGGCCAGATCTCTTCGCCTCACCGGCCAGGGAGGGAGAGGCAATGTGACTGGGGCCCCAGCAGAAGCAACTCACCAGCCTGGGGAAAGCAGTTCCCAAAGAAAGGAAGGTTCCATAACTTCTTTCTGTTAAGGAAAGAAGAGGGAACATGGAACCAGCAGAGGCTGATAGGTAGATGGATTGCCAGAGGGAGGGAGAGTGAGAATGGATAGATAGAGCTTTGTTTGTTTGTAAAGGAGCAATCGTTGATTGATTTATTCCTGGAGGAAGTCATACGCTTCCATATGGTAGTTCCCCCTTGGAGTCATGGGAGTCTCAGCGCTGAAGGATAGTAAAGGGTAGTTTGTCACCTGGACACACAGGGGCTTATATACTGAAACTTACTCTGCAGACCAAATGACATTCAGAGGGTTTGTTTCCAGTCTCCGGTATTTGGGATCCTCCACTCTAGATTTCTGTTCTGTTGTTGGGATGTCAGTGCTATAAAGGGCAACATTTTTTTTTTTTGAGGAAGAGTGGGCCTGAGCCAACATCTGTTGCCAATCTTCCTCTTTTTCTTTTTTCTCCCCAAAGCCCCAGTACATAGTTGTATGTCTTAATTGTAGGTCCTTCTAGTTCTTCTGTGTAGGATACAGCCTCAGCATGGCTTGATGAACGGTGAGTAGGTCCACGCCCAGGATCCGAACAGGTGAACCCTAGGACCCCGAAGTGAAGTGCACAAACTTCACCGCTATGCCACGGGGCCAGCCCCTAAAGGGCAATTTTTTAAAGTGAAGAATCACAATTCACTATTTCTAAGTACTTCATCTAACAATGGAAAGGAAAAATCTCTCTTATGAATTGCATCCATTTCTCTATGCTACATATTTTTCTTTTTGTTGTTGCTGTTTGCTTTTTCCTGAAGAATTTAACATGTTATACTTCTCCATATTATAAATCTCATTTAAAAAGTGTAAAATCAAGGAAGTCTGCCAGCTACTTTTGTTTTCTCTGCTTTTCTCTCCATGTTGGACTGCTCTGGCAAAGGAGAGTAATATTACCTTACCATGTAAAACATGGCTAATGGCTTTAAAAGAATTCCCCCGCAACTGAATAATGGGCTGCTGAAAATGTTCTTGGTGCCAGAGGATCTGAATATGTCTGTTCCTTTATCGTGTGTTTCTCATTTCATCATGGCTAAGTGCTCACAAAAGACATAAAAACGCAAACCTCTAGGGTACGTAGTGTTTGAGGGCAGAGACCATATTTTAATATCTTCAGTCCTCTACCTAACATTTCAGATGGTCAGTAGAGGATCAATGGCAAACAGTGATGGATGCCCATGGTATGGAAGACCCTCGAATTATTAATTAAACTGACTTCTCATGTCTAGAAGAAAGTCGTTGTTCCACCAGCTCTATTGTGCTTGGTTGAGTGGTTTAGTAATGTTTATTCTAAAGAGTACTGGAAGTCCCGCACCAGAAACTTTTAACTTGTTCTGCCTGTTGGAATAAGTTTACTTTTCTCAGAAATAAGAAGATGGAACCTATTTCTTCTTTATTTCCTAACTAAAGCTCCATCTTCTAAAAGCCTTTTAGTGCAGTTTAGCAAAGTCATTTATTTTCATTTTACCTTGATAATAAGTTGAGTCTATTAAAAAAGGAGTTATCTTAAAAATTTATTTAAAAAGTCAATTTAGGAATATACTAAGAAGATCAGAGAAAAAAATGCAAAGGTAGAAAAATTTAAAAGATGCTTCATTTCTCACTGGAAGGAAGAGAAGTCAAAAAAAGTAGCATCTACACCCCCTCAGCAGCCACCCCCACTCCCCTAGACCCTGCCCACTTGGTCTGCCCCAGACTGTCTGTCTGGTTCTCCCTTGGCAGGAGACTCAATCTCTCTGCTTCTCAGTTTGGGCTGGCGGTTGCCAGTTGCCCTGGAATACCATGTGGTCTCTGACTCAGGTTGTGTAGTCTTCGCCAGTGTCTTAATTGCTAGGATCTCAGGGGAAGGATGATTGTGTTCAAAGAATTCCTGAAATAGGGATTCTTAATTGTTTTGCGTGTGACTCACAGCACAGATGGAATTCATATGGGGCCCACTCCCCTGGGCCGGGGGCCATAAGAAATTCCTGGGCTGGTTGACTGAAATTCCACGTCTTTCACTCCTACTCAGCAAAGCATATTGGAATCCAGTTGGATCAGAGTGACTTCATCACAGAGATAAGCCTGAATCTGCTTTAAATTTGTGTGTGCCTATGTGTGTTTAATTCATATATGAAATTTAGTCCTTCATTATTTATAAAAATTATTTAAAATGCTCGATCATAGCCAAGTAGTATGTACCCAAACCCTGTGGTCAGGCACCATGTTTGTGCTCTCTTGGGACTACTTCAGTCCTCAGAGAGGGCCCAGGAAACTAGTCCTGTATAATCTTCTGCCTTTCCAGAAAGTCTGTCTGATTTCGAGGAGACACTGAGTGGCCACCTGAAGATTATACATGTGAGGCAGAGTTCTTAAGGAAGAAACATAGGCACCATCCTGATTTATTGTGACTTTAGGAAAAGAAGCAAGGTAGCTTTATAGCTGCCTCTGGAGACCATTGCTGAATCCTCTGCTTCCTGTTTGCAGAACTAAATTGAACAGAAAGGCAGTTATTATCTGCTGTGATTATCAAGCAACTGGTGCACAGCACAAGTTATGAATTTAGGACTAGGTGGGTGTTTACTTGAAATAGTTACTGAAATCAAAATATTTTTGCCACTGACTGAGCATCAGGAAAATGTAAAACTATGGGTTAAGCACAAACTCTTAACTTTTGTAAATGCAGAATTTTTATTAGAATGGTCTTTGATAAAAATTAGCACTTCTCTTTATATCAAGTACTGGGAAAGTTATTATGTCTATAGTGTAGGGAAGAATTATTGCAAGGAAAAATAGTAGAAAATCTTTTTTATACCCAGCTGTTCTTTTGTGGATTTGGATATACTATTCCTCAAATCATGTCACTTGAAACAGCATTTTTGCATTCAAGAGACTTCTGATTTAAATGTTTGGCTAAATAAAAGGGGGGGGCGGGGGCCAGCCCAGTGGCGCAAGTGGTTAAGTGTGCGCGCTCTGCTGCGGTGGCCCAGGGTTTGCCGGTTCGGATCCTGGGCGCGCACTGACACACTGCTTGGCACGCCATGCTGTGGTGGTGTCCCATATAAAGTGGAGGAAGATGGGCACGGATGTTAGCCCAGGGCCAGTGTTCCTCAGCAGAGAAAGAGGAGGATTGGCAGATGTTAGCACAGGGCTGATCTCCTCACCAAAAAAAAAAAAAAAAGAGGGGGGAAGATGTTAACCCTGTGCTTCCACGTTGGTGAGATAAAGCCATGGTGTATAATGAGCTGTAACTTCAGTGTGCTATTTAGCTTTCCCTGTGCTACACAAAATTAAAAGTTAAATTTTAGAGAGTACAGGTTACAGTATGCTGTTTCATTATTTTGAAGAGGAGAGTTGCTCATATTATTCTGAACCAAACACATTTGGACTTTTAGAGAATGACTTAGTGGCCTACTGCTTTCCCAGGGGAAAGGGTAGAGCTTTGTCACATTGCAGGGAATATGCGCTTAAATCCTTATGTGGAGTGTTCTTTAAAAAGCCAGTTGGGGACCGGAGGTGAGGAGTGAGCCATTTGAGGAAGAAGAAAGTCTTCCACTTACATGTAAAACCGAATAACTGCCAGGGTGTGTGAAGACAAGACAAAGCTTTCCGGATACTTGATGTGCACTGATGGTGGTTCTTCCTTCTGTTACAGGCTCCACGTGGGAAAAGACATTTCGGCAGATTGGCTTTGAAAGGTAAGCAGGGTTTAGCATGTCTCCACTGTTAGCTACTAAGATCTTCTTTTATTCTAAGTAATTTATTGATGATAAATCAGTGGTCTTGCTACCACTACTTCAGTGACACGTGCTCTTGAATAAGTCATCATTTTGCCCCCTGAGACTCAATTTCCTGGTAAAGTAGAGCTTTGCTTTCCTTATAAAATCCTTGCTTGCACACGGAGTGGACATGAAGATTAAATGGAGCAATTTATTTGAAAATGCTTCTTAAACTGTGAAACAGTATAAAAGGTAAGTTGTATAATGAGAGAATTACATGAATTAGAGTTCATGATTACAGGAATTAGAGTTTACTCTCTCCCAGCTCACTCACCTCATGTGTCGTATTCAGTTCTACAGTTTTAGTACAGAGAAATTTATATTTATATTGATATCTTCTCAATTATTAAAATTATTAGGTCTTATTAGCTCTAAGTAAAAGGCTGAGATCACGTCACTCTTAGCTAAAAGCATTTCTACACCAACATCTCCTCTAAAGGAAAAAAATTGACTCATTATAACATCAGAAAATGTAGACGAAGGGTCAGTAAAGTTACTAACCCACCTGCCCTTGGAACTGAATGGCAGCCTGTCGGATCAATCTCTCCCAGCGGCATTTAGCATCTTATATTGAACTTGCAATGTAGATACCGCTATTGAGAGAGAGAAAAGTAATTTTAATTTTTTTTACTCTAAAAGTAGATTTTGACTAGTTCTTTTCATCATATTGGAAACGTGTTTTTATGTTCATTGATCAAGCTGACAGTGCTTAAAGCATGTAAAAAAAAATAACAAAATACTTTAAAATCCATTATTTCTCCAGTAGCAAGTGAGAATAGCTCATCACCAGGTGGCCTGTGATGGCATTTCTTGTACTATTTTTTAACTGGTTCAAAGATTCATTTATTTCTCTGCGTACACTTCTACTCAGTCAGCACCATCACTGTTGGGTCCCACAGTAAGTCCTCATACTTAGTTCTGAAGGTTACTGGAGGAGGCTAGCTGGGAAGGGCAGATGCCACAGGCCAACTTAAAACAGAGAATGGAAGATCCAGCGCAGCTTCATGTCCTGTGAAATCTTTCCCCAGAGCATCTTTCTCTTGATTCTTCTTTCATATTATGAAAAAACGTCAAAATACACAAATGGAGAGAGACCAGCAAATTGAACGTCACAGATCCATTTCCCACCTTCAGTAAGACTTTGCCATTCTTGCTTTAGCTACATTTTTGGGGGGCGGCTGAACCATTTTAAAGAAAATCTCAGATATTGTGTCATTTTGTCCCTACATAGGTCTGTATACATCTCTGAAAAAAAATGGGTGTTTTCTTCTAGAATCTTAATGCCACTACCATACCAAACACAAACAAGTCCTTAGCATCCTTTTTTTTTTTTTTTTGTGAGGAAGATCGGCCCTGAGCTAACATCTGCCAATCCTCCTCTCTTTGCTGAGGAAGACTGGCTTTGGGCTAACATCCATGCCCATCTTCCTCCAGTTTATATGGGATGCTGCCAGAGCATGGCTTGACAAGTGGTGCATTGATGTGCGCCCGGAATCCGAACCGGCGAACCCCGGGCCGCCGCAGCAGAGCACGCGCACTTACCGGCTTGCGCCACAGGGCCGGGCTCTTTAGCATCCTTTAATACCCAGTCAATGTTTAAATTTCCTGATCATCTCAGAAATGTCATTTTACAAATACTGGTTTGCATCAGCATGCTACTAAAGCCCACATGTTCCATTTTGATCTGTTAAGCCTCTTGATTCCCTCAATTACCTCCCAACTTCATTTTTTTTTTTTCTTTACATCATTAACCTCTGCAGAAATCAGGTCACTTGTCTTGTAGAAAGTCTCACATTCTGGATTTGTCTGTGGTATTGTTTAACTTGTTATTCTCTCCTATATTTTATGTAAATTCAAATTGCTCCCTTTCAGTCATTGGGAGCATGTTGACTCCTTGTCATGTCTTGTCCATTGGATGCAGGCACTGGTCTTTTATGATTTCCATGTTTCTAGCACAACTAGACATACCACGTCCATCCAGGATTTGGACCTGGAATCAGCCATTCCTCCAGGGAGCCCTTCCTCCTTTGTGGAGAACGGTATTTGGAAACCACAATCTATAAATCTATAAATACTAGGGATGCTCATCAATTCTGGAGTGGCATTGTTTCTGGGCCTTTTCAATAGATGGAGCTAGGAAATACCTTTTTTAAGAAAAATCAATCCTAAAGTCTTACAATATTTCCAATTCAAATGTAACATTACAGAATTTTTAACTTCTCTGATATTACATTTGTATCTCTTTTCTTTTTCACTGAAAATCTTAGTTCTTAACAGAACTTGGTTCATTTTAATGTATACATAGTATTTTTAAAACTAATACTAATGTTACCACTAATAATAAGACTACTGAATGAAGTTTTAAAAGTTTGCACTGTCTTAATTGTATATTCCATTAAGGATGTAATTTTATATTCCATTAAGGATGTACAGCCAAAAGACTGAAAACTAAAGTTGCTTGAAATTTTTTTTCTCTATGTGGTCGTATCCTGTTTTATATATAATTTGGCTCATTTGTTTTGGAATCTTTTTAATTTCAACAGATGTTTTCCTTTTGATTTCATTTCATTTTTGAATATATAACATTTATATGTCTCCAAGTACAAATCACATGACAAAGTTTTTTCAGAGAAATGTCACCTTCATCCCTTTCCCTTGTGCTCAGTTCTTTCTTTCTTCTAAACAATTACCAGGGTTATTAGCTTTTGGTTTAACCTTCAGATGTGTATTTCTGCATATGTAATCTAATACTTATGTATATCTGTGGCCTTGCCCTGTTATTGCATGAAGAGTTGCATATGATATACATTATTCTGCACTTTAATTTTTCACTGAGAGTGTATCCTGGAGATGATTCCACATCAGTTTATATAAGTGTTTGTCACTTCACTAACCTGCTGATGGTGTCCTTTGTGTGGATGAGCTAACACAAAGAATGAGATTGGTCAAATCCAGGGTCTTGTCCAGTATGGAGCTTTACTAATAATGTCAAGGATCCAAGTGACCAAGGGACACTGGTAATGCAGGGAGAAATCCAGGATATCCCATGTGGCTCCCCAGGTCCTTCTTTTTACTCCAAACCCATGCTCTAGACCATGAAGTTTCTAATGAGGTTTACAGGTTCCTCACATAGCAGGGAGCATTTAATTTTGCCACATCTCCAGTTAAGACCTAAGAAATTTGAATAGCTCCTGTTGCACTATCCAGGCAGTCATGCCTTATAAATCTATGGGTTGAAGATTTATTTCCCATAACATCTTAAACCAGGGATTTCCTGCTCGAAGCACTCCGCTCACTCGTCAGAACTCTCTCCCAAGCAAACAAATTCATTAAGCTATTTGCTCAGTTATCTAGTTCACATGTTTACAAGGAGCCTAAATCAGGTCACCTACCTTCTTGCCCCCATCCCACTGTCTCCTTGGTAAATGGGGAGGGTTCACAGGCTGCTTGCTTTGACTCCTCCTTCCCCAGTACCCTACGGGTGGACATTGAGTTTTTTCCAAGTCTTTTGCTCTTATAGAAAAATGTTATAATGAATAACCTTGCACACACTTGTATATTTGCCAGCTATCTTATGGATAGATTCCCAAGTACAATCAAAGAGTAAATTCATACAGAACTTGGCTAAATATTGCTAAGTTTCTCTCCCCAGAGTTTCAACAATTTGCACTCCCACTAACAACGCGAGAGAGTGACTATTTCCCCAGAGCCTCACCAACAGAATATGCTGTCAAACTTGAGGTTTTGCCAATCTGGTAGGTGAGAAATGGTATCTCAGTGTCCTTTTAATTTGCAATTATCCTGGGTCATTTTTCCATAGAGTAAAGCGCAGGTCGAGATTCTTCACTATCTCCTAAGTGAAGCACTTTGAGGAAGAGCTTCTTCTAAGATGATTAAAATTTCATCTATCAACAGGATTTGGTGATTGAAACATTTTCTTCCTGGCTTACATGACCTTAACCTTTGCTTACTTGAATAATGATTTAATGCAAACAGCTACCATGTGCCAAACACCACGTTAATAATTTCTAGTCCGTATGACAACCCTGTAGACCAGGGATTGGCAAACTTTTACTGTAAAGGACAGATAGTAAACATTTTCAGGTTTTATAGGCCATACAATTTCTGCTGCACCTTCTCAGTTTTGCCATTATAACAGAAAGCAGACATAGACGATGAGGATGGCTGCATTCCAATCAGACTTGATTTACAAAAACAGGCAGCCGGCAGGACTTGGCTGCTGGCTATCTTTTGTCCCCACTGTAGACTGGTCACCATCTCACAAGTAAAGAAATTCAGATCAAGTAGTCTACCCGTTTGTATTGACCTGCATTCAGTTCCAGGTTTGCCTGGTTCCAAAGACTAAGATTTTTGCACCAAACCACACTAAAATCTTGAATTATAGACCTTGTTTGTTTTGTGTTGTTTTATTTTTCCTATCCCTGTGGCTCTGGGACATAATCTCAAGTCACACGTCTTTTTGACATTCTCGTTTCATGAATACTTTAATAAAGCCAGATACTACAAACTCCATATTACAAGGCCTCCCTATTTGTTATGCTTCCAAATAGGCATACAAATAAAAATATTATTAAGGAATATATAAAATGATATGTTTTATTTTTTAACAATAGTCTCAGTTTGGTGATCATCCTGATTTTTAGATATCATCTTAAAACATTATCCTGTGTTTTCCCATAACATCCCATGTTTTCTCATTTAAGGGCAGAGAGTATTCTCTGTATTGCATCAAGTGTCTTAAAATATAGAACAGTTATTGATCTTTGGGTTTATTGTGCATTTACAGTTGCAAAGACTGTGTCAAGCAGTGGTGTTAAATATGGCTTTGCTTTTTTCTTCTCAAGTTGAACCTCTTCTTTCTCTTAAAGGGAATTCCAATTATATCTTAAATGAAACCATCTGGTTCTTTAGAGCAATTGTAAGAGGTATTGATCCTTTCAACACTATGTCCTTTTAAGTTTTCCCGTCAGTCTGTTTTCTAGTAGATTATTTTTAAGTGGTCACATCTAAAGGAAAAGAAGTGACTGAGTCAGCTAAAGCTTCAAAGCTTTCTCCAAGAATAAGGAAGCAACGATGTGCTCTGTTGTACATTTTGTAACTGGGAAACCTAGGGATCTGCTCTGTGTGCCCTCCTTGCAGGAACACTTGCCATGAGATGATGTTCAGCCATTTCCTTTTTGGAAACTGTAATTGTATACATTGTCTCAGAATAAATACACATTGTCACAGTTTATATGGCTGAGCGCATGATAATATGTTATGTTCACCTTGCAAAGGGTTCCACTGCCCTCTGCGGAGGAGATCAGGGGTTCGTTTTAGGACTTCACTTCCTATGTGTTGTCACATAGGAAGGATCTACGTTCACATATCTTCTCTGCCCCCTCCAACACCCCCTTCCCCCTCCTGGTTCTACAGTATTGATATCTACAGAACAAAAGAAGACTCAGTTGTGTTGTTTTGTTTTGATTATAGAGAAAAAATATCTGTGCCTAACGTATTTTCATTTCAGTCAGAAAGTTCAACTTTCTGTGCAGATTTTTAAGCTTATGATTGTAACTATTTCCAAATCACAGTCATTCATTAACCTCTGTTAAGGTGATGCAGGTGGGTGTGGCTGTGGAAATTCATCCATCATCTGCATACTTTAAATGAGTGTATCAGCTAGGAACGGCCCAAATTCTCAGGGGCTTATACAATAAATGTTTCTTTCTCACTGGTGCAAAATCTGATGAGGAGGCAAAATCTACAGGGCAGCTTGCCTCTACATGGTGTCTCATTGTTTGGCTTCAATCTGTGACACTTCTGTCTCAACACTACGTTTCCGAGTTTGCTTAAACGTGGAAGGAGATCTTGGAGAATTGCACACTGGATTTAAATGTTTCCACTTGGAAGCAGCATTTGTCACTGCAGCTCACAATTTATGGCCCAAAGGGAGTCATTTTGTTAATTTAGGGGGAAGGATAGGTGTCACTCTGCGCTGTATGCAGGAAGGGGACAAAAAAGTGGAAATATCAGAAAGCTCTAGTAATATCTGCCACAGTAACCTCTGAGCTAGCTCTGAACATGGTTTTCTCTTTCCAAAGCTACACTTTTCATCTGAGAAAAAATATTTCAGCAAGTAAATAGGCTCGTGCATAGTAACCTGCCAACAGAAATAAAAGTTTCTGCTTTCTGGGAAATCCTTCTGCTGCCTATTTAAAAACAACAATCTTTTACTGATCTCTCACCCCTTTTTACTTAAAAAGCAAAGAAGTTATTTTTAATAAATCTATATGATCAGCACAGTACCTCAGATTACATTATTATTAACAAAATTGTATGTGATTTTATTTCATGCTCTACTTGGATTGTGGAATGAAATATCTTGCCCTTTCGAAGAATATTTTAAAATATAAATCACCCTGAAAACAGCCTGCTGTGGTGAAACACAAATATTCCTAGGATTTTTTCCCAGTGTAGACATAATTCAGCAGGCACGGCTGTGTCTTCTGGGGGCTCTGCTGCCTCCTGCAGCCTGTCTGTTGTCAGGCTCCTCCCGGTGCATCTGTTCCGTGGGGCGTTTCCACACATCCTTCAAGTTTGGGACATTATTGCTTTCGTGAAACCCTTCTGAGTGGCTGACTCCCGGGACTCTCACTTCTTCTTGTAACACTTCTTACATTCTTCTATTACGGTTCTGGACATACTGTATTGAAACTTTTTTCCTGTGTTTCTCCTCCTTCGGGATGTGAAGCGTGCGGTACCCAGGGCGCTGCCTGACACTAATCAGATGTTTGGTGAATACGTGACCGAGTCCTGGATGGGGAAGTGCACAGGGATGTGGTTGGACGATGCTTGTTAAAGAGTGGGCTCCTGAGAAAGGCAAGAGACCAGGGCCCCGACATCTTTCTGTCACTACATTGCGGCAGCTTGTGGGAGGATAGGGCATCTGCAGCTAGAGCTGGCTCACGCGAGAGCATGGGGAGGAAGACGAGGCTTTCTTCTGTGTGTTGGTACGAACAATTGCTTAACTCACTGACCTTCAAATCAACAATGGAATATTTCCAAATCTCGAGACTCAAGCTACTGAGTCTGGTGTTCCGCGTTGGGCACCCGCTGCTCCCCACGGCAAGATCACTGTAAGGAGAAGAGAGCTCCACCCGGGCGGGGGCTGTGTCTGTCTTGTCAACAGAGGCACTGCACACCCACCCCACGCAGGGAGCAAAGTGGGATGACTGGAAAGGAAGACATGAGTGAGGCTGAGCAACTGTCTTCTTACCGTGTTTCACGGCTGCCCCATTCCTGCCTACGGTTCCTTTCAGCCCAAGTCCGTTGTTCCAACCCCACTGCCTCCCAGAACCACTGCCCCTCGGGGTCCCTCTCCTGCCTTCCCATCACCTCTTGTCTTCTTTTAGAATAAAGCCACCAGATGTGGTCATATTCCTGTATGTACCTGTTAGTGTCTGCACTAGACCTGTGCTTCTGAGAACAGAACATATGTCTTGCCATCTTACAACCTCTACTGCTGGCCCCGGTATTGGCAAATAATAGGCAATTAATAAGTGTTTGATAATAAATGGGCTTTTAAATAAATATTAGTGTATCATTTCTCTGTGGGCCCAGCCCCTACTTTCATGAAATCTGCCTTTCTTGATAAATTTTAGTTTCCATTGGACTTTTCTTCTGGAAAATGAACAGATTCCATGGGAAATTTGGGGCCAATTTTTAAATTCTTTTTTATCCCCCAGCTTTATGTGTAACTCACTGGCTGTGTAATTGAAATTTGTGCTGCTTCTTTGGATAGTGTTTTGTAAAATCTGACAAATAATGAAAAGGTAGACTTCAACAATGGTTTTATGATATGCTTTTCTATAAGAAAACTTACCTCCAAGAAATGAGATAGTTATGTGAAATCAATTGTGATAGAAACAAAGACATTAATTTCTATAGTTATTGCTGTATTTTTATGAAGTTCAAGGCCAAACTGCTGTAGGATAAAATGGATAATTTGAATACCTATTCATTTAGATTCAGACAAGTATTTCTTTTTTTTTTTTTTTTAAGACAAGTATTTCTTTGTATTGCCTCTCTGAGAAGCATACAGAAAGGAAAAAACATTACATTCAAGTCACACCATTACTATAGTCTTGTGTTCTGTGGAGTTAAACAAAGGAACTCTTAGTTGGGATTTAGTAATGTGTTGTCAAACTTGTAGATGTAAGCCATAAGCCAACAGCACTTTTGCATACAGAGGCACACAGTATGTTTCTTAATTAAATGATTTAACCTGTTGTTGTGCTGGCTTCCTGAAAAATGAGCTTCTAAATTGTTTAATTCTTTCAGACTGTATATAAATATTCCTGGAAACTTTTAGCAGGCTATTTTGAAATAATGATATAAAATTCTTGTCAAAGTAATTTATATTCAGGAAATGACTAGAGGAAAAGGACATTTCTGTATTTTGGTGTTTAAAATTAAGCCTGACTTATTTGTTTATTTGAACGTTTTCAGACCTCCACTTTGTGCCCACTCCTGGGCTAGATTTGAGTTTTCATGTGAATATGATGGGGGAAAGGAACTTAGATTTGTTAAAAACCTACCGTGTGCTGACCTCTCTGTTGAGCACTTTGCTCATGCAATTTATGGAATTCTCACAACATTCTAGAGTTGGATTCTGCTGGCTTATACTGGGCTAACTAAGAACCTCACATCTCAGTGACTTACAAGACCAGAGGTCTATCTCCTGCTCATATTAAATGTGAGTTGCAGAGGCTGTGGATCGACTGTGGCTCTTCTCCAAGTGCCTTCTTCATTTTGGGATCCCGGCTGAAACAGAGCCTTCATTTGGTATATGCCTTCCTTGTAGCTGGGAAAATGTTGCTGTGGCTAAGGCAAGCAATGGCTCTTAAAGCATTTGCTCGGATGGGACATATGTCCCATCTGCTTACTTGCAGTTGCCTGAGCAGGTCACATGGCCGACTCAACTCTCTGGGCAGAGAAGCACGCTCTTCCTATTGGGGTGCACTGTAAGTCCCACGGGAAGGGGTAGGGATGTATACTATTGTTGTAGGGAAGGAGAATGTATAGTTGGAAGAAATAATATAATCTACTGCAGTATACCATCCCCATTTTACAAATGAGCAAAGTAAAATCAGAGTGGTTAAGTATTTTACTCAAGATCACACAGCTAGTGAATGTCAGAGACAAGATGTGAACTCAGTGTTATGTGACTCTGCCTTCCATTCATTCACAATCCACCATGCCAGCATTTATGATGCTCCATGTTGACAAGCATTTGTTGAGCACACATTATTATAACTATGCTGGGGGCTGGGGGTGGAGTGATGGTCTTAAAGAAGATACCAATATGTAAACATAAAATATAATACAGTGAGTTACATGCTACCATTGAAGGCAATCATTTGAAAATGTTTTTTGAGTAGCTACCATATACGAGGTACCACTAGAAAGATCTGTGTAGTACAGAAGTGGAAGAGAGAAAGGATGGGTCAATGTATGTGTGTGTTGGGGGGGGATTGAGATGAGGCCTGGCTGCCTAGCTGCAGGGAGAAGGGAGTTGTTTGTGAAAGCTTGACTTCAGGAGATGCCTGGGCAGGGTTTTGAAGGATGATTACATTGGAGTCCATCCATCTGATGTCAGGGATGGAGCATGAGGGTTCAAATGAGAATGGAAATGAAACAGAGAACAAGGTGAAAAACACGTCAGCATGTACCTTACAGACAACGCCAAGAAATTTGGATTACTGATACTGCTGGGGAGTCATTGAAGGTATAAAACCAGAGGAGGATATTGTTAGATGTGCTTCTAGAAATGCCACCAGGGCAGCAATATAGACCAGAGGATGGCTTGGATGGGCAAGGAGACCGGCTGGAAAGCTATTCCAGAAGTGACAGCTGAGGAGAACGACCTGAGGCAGTGACAGTTGAATATGGTAGAGAGGATGTATACCAAATGTGTTTTAGGAAGTAAAATTTGTGGTTACACCTTGATGAATAGTTGGATGTGGGTGTGTGGAGAAGGATTCTGGAACGCGCCACAACCAGTTGGTTGATTCCACCCTGTAGCTGCTATCTCCCCGTCTAGTGCCTGCAGCTCTCTGCTTCTCTGCTTGAGGGCTTTCTCCAGCGCTTTGGAAACTTGCTCAGCATGCAGGCAGGGCATCCTGAGAGGGCCTGAGATGAAAGCCCCAGAAGCATCGGCGAACAACAGAAGTAGTAGATAGCTGCTCCAGCTTCCCTATTCAGTCCCTTGGGCAATCCAAGGCACATTCCATACAGGATTCTGCAAAAGCTTCCTAGGAACCCCTTACAGCAGTGACGCACTAACAATACATCTTAGTGGGCTTCTCTCGCTGCTCCATCCCTCACTGTCACATTTCCTCCTTGTACTTTCCAGAAAGGCTCCCCAAATAAATGGCCTGCACCCAAAGCCTCTGCTCAGGGTCTACACTTTGGAGGACCTGAACTAAGATACCAGTACTAAACTATCTTAACTAGTACAAAACCAAAAAGTTTGGATTGCAATTTTATTTTCGGCATGGATTTATTTTATGAAAGTACAAAATGACATTATTACTACTTATAATATTATTATTTTAATCAAAATTGTGAACTTTTAGAAATCCTTGGTTCATAACTTTTTTGGGGGGAGGGGGTGGGTGTCTTGTCACAGATCCTTAGAGAATCTGATGAAAAGTAATAAACTCACTTTCCAGAAAAATGCACATATGCA
This sequence comes from Diceros bicornis minor, assembly GCF_020826845.1. NCBI lineage: Eukaryota > Metazoa > Chordata > Mammalia > Perissodactyla > Rhinocerotidae > Diceros > Diceros bicornis. Next base: position 8,734,197 of record NC_080755.1, on the reverse strand, counting down.
CATAAACAAAGCATTTTACATGCAGTTTCAGAGGATTCAAAGAGCTTCAGAAACACAGCACTGTCCATGAACCTCAGTTCAAAAGTCCTATTTCAGATGAACATAGTATTGTATTTCTTTCTAAAATTATAAAATCTACAAATATTCGTCTCCTTCCCTCAATTACCTGGAAGCAGATGCGCAATAGGAGTTAAACCTGTTTAAGGATCATGCGATTGGAGAGCTGCAGAGACCCTGGAGAGAACCTCTCCCTTCTTTTGCATGTGGTTATGCCGAGGCACAGAGAAATAAAGCAGAAGAGCTGGAAATGGGAACTGTTTTATTGTAATTGGTCAAAACCCAGATCTGAATTTGCATTGAATAAATTCAATGAGGTGGAATTTTTTTACTAATGAATTTGTTTTGCCACCATTTAATAAGAAAGATTATATCAATGATAACAATAATAATATTCAACTGAGCACTATAGACAAGATTGTGTATGCATCATCTCTCTTAAACTTCCCAACCCTCTGAAGTGGCTGTAGCCCCATCCCAGTTTATGGATGTAGAAAACAAGGCTCAGAGCACCTTCACCCAGTGATCACATGGTTTATAAGTCGTAGAAGTGGATTTAAACTCTGAACACCACCATTCAACCTGCTTTTTTGCCTTTGATCAGAGTGACAGTTGTCAGAAATAACTCTATTTTCCTTTACTCTTAATGCCCCCTGCTGTGTCTGTGTGTGTGTGCGCCTGTATGTGTGTGTTTGTGAGCATGCGTGTATTAACAAAAGTAGGGATTTACATTTCCTGCTTCACACCCTCTGCAGCTCATACACAGTATGCTTATCAGACCATTAGAAAGACTAAACAGAACCCGGGAGGGTCAAAGAGTGTCCTTACTGGTGGAAACATTTGCAGCAATTCTATTGCTGTATTCCTCTTATAAAATAGAAGAAACACCAAGACTCCTTTGACTTTGATACAATAAGGCAAGCTTGAAGCAGAGAAGCAGATGAGCTTGATTCTTCCTGCATTCCACCATCATTCTTTGGCATTCACTGAGTTTTTATTAAAGTCACAGAATTCATTCTCTCAGACAAGGATAGTGTGCATATATCAATATTCTTTGGCACTAGCAGACTGTTTTTTTTAACATAAATCTTTTCTTCCTCTCCTTTTATTCTTTCCTTTCAAAAATTTATTGTTAAATAAAGAGCCAAGCACAGTAATAAGTAATAATATTGTTTTCCACAAGCATGTATCCAGGGAACTCAGATTCATTGCTAGTGGCTGACTGGAGCACTCAATTAAAAAGATTTTGGGCAAAAATGAGTGCTGTGGCCAGGCAGGAGAGATCCTCATATCCCAGCCTAGCATAGTGGGCTGTCAGGGTTTGGGATCAAAGTGTGTATATCACAGATTTACGAGGACATGGTGACTAGCAGTCCCCTCAGGCACCATTAGAGAAAACTACATGTCATGACTAAGACCAACTGAGTGGTTTTATCTTTAGTCCGAACAAAGTACTGGCTGCCAAAGCACACCTGTCAGATGCCCAGAATTCTTCAGATTTTATTTAAACCCGTTGTCATGAGAGTGCCACATTTTGTCATGAGAGGGTAGATAGAGGTCTCATTCATTCTTGCTATAAGTACATATTAAGTGCTGTCTTAGTCGTTCAGGCTTCTGTAACAGAGTACCACAGACTGGGTGGCTTAAACAGCAAACATTTCTCACAGTTCTGGAGGCTGGGAAGTCCAAGATCAAGGCACTGGCAGATTCAGTGTCTGGTGAGGAATTGTTTTCTGGTTCATGGATGGCCATCTTTTCACTGTGTCCTCACATAGTAGAAAGAAAGCAGGAGAGCTCTCTTAGGTCACTATTATATCGGCACTTATCTGGGGACTCCACCCTCATGACCTAATCACCTCCCAAAGACCCCACCCCCTAATGCCAATACAATAGGCGTTAGGATTTCCATATATGAATTTTGAGGGGACACAAGTATTCCATCCTAACAAGTGCCTGTAACTCCCACACAGTCAGAAGAAAAGCTAGATCTTACATCTGAGGTTTTTACATCTATGTGGGATCATTTAATCAGTTTCATTAAACTTTTCTCATGCAATTGATTGAATTTGCTGTTTTCTTTGATCTGCCAAATATCTTATGTATATTAAAACACAGGCTAATATATATACATGTGTGTGTATAACAGAAGGAGGTGATTTACATTCCTTAGGCTGTTGAGAGCTTTACCTAAGCCTTCAGCTTCCAACTTCGAAAGTACTTAGCTTAACCTTTTTCATTCAAGCATAGTGACATCATTTAATAAGTATTTGGCGAACAGGCCTATTTTTCTTCTAGGAAAAAAAGGATGTAATCCTTAATTAAAACTCACTTTCCTTGAAAACATAGCTGGAAGAAAAAAATCTTCTGATTTATAATTTCCATCTTTGCTAAATTGGGTCATTATGACTAATATAAATGGTGCTTGAGTTAATGAGTGATAAAGACGTGGTCCTACAGAGAATGTGCATTCTGGAACTAAAAACTGAATCCCCTGGTAGTTACCTTGGCACATTGTTCTATACACAGTTAGAGGTACCAGCAGGAACATTTAGATTTCATTAGTGACATGAACAAATGAACTGTATAATATATCACTTAAAGTTTTCAAGTCTTGGTATAGACAGCATGATGAATAATAGACAGGAAATTCATGCTGTTTGATATGGAGACAAAATTTGAATGTTGAGTCTATAAAATGGAATGTTTTGGAGAATTGTGCTAACAGTCAGATACAAGCATAGATTCAGATTTCTTATTTGTTTTTCATCTTACTTACAAGTCTGAAATTAGGTCTTTCATAGTCTAACTGCTATAAAATGTCTTTCCTGTAGCTCAGCCAGTTAAACACTTTAGCTCGGGACTAAGACATTATTGCTTGGACAAAGTGACAGTTTGTATTAGGTTTATCTCATAGGGACTGTTTGAGTTTCCCATCAGGATCCTTGGAAATGCATTATCCAAGATGAACAAAGTGGAAGCAATTCCTCTGGCTCTTCTTTTTCCTGATCTATCTCCACGCATGCACACAGGCACACAAACCTTTCTAAACTTACACAAAATATTTGAAGTAGCGCACAATTACAGTATTGCACCATTCCCATAGGTAACATGTAAATGAAGATTCAAAGAGATTAAGTAACTGCTTTGCACACAAGCAAGTGAGAGTTAGGTCTTTCTGTTTGCTGAGCCCATGCTCCTTCCCTTTGCTAACCTCTGTGGAGGTCGTGAAGGTCTTATTAGACGTCAGGGGCCATCCTGTTGCCTGAGTGGTGATCCTGCGTAAATGTCACTGGTTGTGTTCTCTCCTCCCCCTTTCAAGGCCTCAGTTTATTGCATCCCTCATTGTTAAGGGGATCCAGGGAAGCTTCCATCAGGCAGGACTCTCAAGCTACCTATGCCTGTGTACTCCCTTCCTTCTGGCCCTCCTCTTGGCTAGCACCTGTGCTGCGCTGATTTACACATATGGGAGGAACTCTTTGCTGCCTCTGAAAGGCTCTGGTGTCCGCTCCCTCCTTGCTACACACTTCCTATGATCTTTACTTAGGTTTACTTTAAACCTTACTTTAAACATTAAACTTTACTCTTCCTTGGGAATATGAAATGGCCTTCCTCCTTATCTTACTGCCCTATTCCAATTTTTCCACGTTCCCTTCCTACTAGACAGGAAAACTAAATTGTTTTTACTAAAACAGGGATATAATAAATCATTCACTTCCCTACTGAATTAATTTCTAAGTCCTCAGCCTAATATTCAAAACTTTCCCAAATTTGCACCCCCCCACCTGCCACATTTCCAGTCAAATTGTCTCTCACTAATTCCTTCTACACACATCTTAAGATTCCTAATTATTGGAGTCTGAATTCTTCCCACACTTTCTAGCTTCTATTTCTGTCTGGAACACCCTTCGCTTCTTGCCTTATTGTCAGAATCTTGCCATCTTATAGACATCCCCTTATACCTCTTCACCCCTTTCTGATACCTCTCTGTACTGATTTTACATATTATATATAGTTTCTCTTAGGTAAAGCTTTTACCTTCCAGATAGCATCAGTGCCAAAACAGAGGACTATATTCATGACTGAGTGCCTAGCGCAGCGCATAAGCAGAGCAGATGTAAAGTAACGTTGGTTGCACTGAATTTCATAGATAGTTTGTAAGCTAGAACTTTATCTGCATAACTAGGAAGGACCTGAGTAGCATTCTATAGCAGAGAAGGCTTTAAAGACAGAATATTTTATGAAGACTGAGTAATCTTTTCCTGTGGAAATACATACGAGAGTTGTGGCCCTTATTTCAGAAGGATCATCTAAAATCATTACAATTTGTTAGTAAAAGATGATATTTTTCTTTGACTGTAAGAGAACAGTTTTAGAAGTCATCTATGTACGTTGAAACATGTGTTTAAAGTCATTGGAAATGAAGAAAAATCATGAGTATTGTGCTAGTAGCAAAGACATATCAGTAGTCATAGCTATAGGAGAAAGCAGTGATATTTAGTATTTTTTAGTTTTTCACAAGAGAATCTTAGGGCTTGGGAATCAATACTGCATCTTTCCATTGCTGCAATGAATTAGGAGTGGCTCATCCTATCCTGAGAGGCTGAGAGATTTTTTTCTCCAGAAATTTTGTTGAAGGCCATACTGAAGAAGCAAATAATTCTGGACCCTATCCCCCTACAAGTTTTGGTGGCACAGTAGGTGGTAAGCAGAACAAACCACAGGAACCAGCTCTTCAAACAAGTGGAGACAGGTAGTGACAACACCCCCAGCAGAGCAGTGAACTAGCATCACATAGTTCTGCCCTCATCTCCTAACATGTGAGCAATAAAAATCCTGAGAGCATGTCATTTACAGAGCAAATGGAAAACACTGATCAATTAACAAGTCAATAGCACAGAGGAGTATAAACATTAAAAGACAGAAGTCAAAGAAGCCTCAGAAGTAGCTTCAAATGGCTTGTACCGGATGCTGTTCATTGACCTGCTTGCCATAAACAGAGAGAAAATTGTTTCCACTTGGTCATCATGAGAAATGTTTGGGTTTGAAATCTTCTCTGCACTGTGCTCTGACCGGCAATATATTTACTTAGAAATCTACACAGATAATCGAATTCCATACCGGAATGAATGTAATATCAGTGAATTTGCTCGTGTTTTGTATTAGAACACTAATGGATGTAGACCGCATTGTGCAGAGGATAAGGAGGCCCTTGTCCTTAGAAATCTGAAATCGAATTCTCAGGCTTTGCCGCCACTTGTTGGGTGGTCATCAGCACTTTCCAGAAAACAGGTATTTAACTTCTTGAAGGAAAATGGTGGGAAGATATGAATGTTGTTCTGTTTGACTCATTCATTATTACTAGGATGCATCAGCTGAGTGGCTGGTGTTTGTCTCCATCCCCATCCCACCAAGAATGCTGGTATGCGTTTGTTTTGGGGGTTTTGTTTTGGTGAGGAAGATTAGCCCTGAGCTAACATCTGTTGCCGATCTTCCTCTTTTTGCTTGAGGAGGATTGGCGCTGAGCTAACATCTATGCCAATCTTCCTCTGTTTTATATGTGGGATGCCACCACAGCATGGCTTGATGAGTGGTGTGTAGGTCCACGGCCGGGATCCAAACCCGCAAACCCCAGGCCACTGAAGCAGAGTGCACGAACTTAACTACTACATCACTGGGCCAGCCCCGTGGTAGGTTTTACCAGTCTTCCACACGTTGCCCTGAGTTACTTTTAGCAAAGAACTCCCCCACAAAACAAACAAACAAGCAGAAAACCAAAAGCCCACTCCATCTGCTGCTGGGAGGCATTGGGTAGAGATAAAACCTCGGGGTCAAAGGAGTGGACCCATTCCAGTGGCTAACACTAAGGTTGTTTCTTAATCTGCCTACACTAGTCGTCCGAGTTAGGCACCCCACAATTGCCAGTCTACTCAGGCCCTGCCCCTGCACATGTATTTGACCAACAGCACCCTCCCCCCAGCACCCTGTTCTGTCAGTGGCTCTGCTGTGGGAGCCGAGCAGCCTCACGAGGGCATTGGCATTCTCTACCAAACAAGCCGGGAGTAGCCTGGAGCTGGTGGCTTGCAAGTGCCTGGAGGACACACAACATTCTCTCTGGGCAAACAGTGGCCAACTGAGGCTTCAGGGGGAGGAGAAACCAGGTGGAAGCATGGGCCACATTCTTTTCTCTGTTAGAGAATTTTCCTCTCAGTAAGGAGGGGGAGGGATTGTGGAATCTACAGACATGTGACATTAAAACACCCATCTACCAGGAGGATGCCCTAGGGCCATGACAGTGCCTGGCACTTCCTGGGCACTCAAAGAGTATTTAATTCAAGTGCTTGTTAAATTGCATGGTAAAATGAGAACTTCATGGCCAGCCCCGTGGCTTATCGGTTGGGTGCACACGCTCCGCTACTGGCGGCCCGGGTTCGGATCCCGGGCGCGCACCAATGCACCGCTTCTCCGGCCATGCTGAGGCCGCGTCCCACATACAGCAGCTAGAAGGATGTGCAACTGTAACATATGGCTATCTACTGGGGCTTTGGGGGAAAAAAAAGGAGGAGTATTGGCAATAGATGTTAGCTCAGAGCCAGTCTTCCTCAGCAAAAAGAGGAGGATTGGCATGGATGTTAGCTCAGGGCTGATCTTCCTCACAAAAAAAAAAAAAAAGAAGTGAGAACTTCATGACAGCATGAACAGTTAGCGGTTATGGAACATGCAGCCCCACCAATTTATCAACTATAAAAAATGATGATTTCTTGTACAGTCCAATAAAGAGATATTTATTAAATAAATACTTTCTATCTAGCTTTGAGGTAGACATGAAGAGGCTGGGAAAGAAGCATAAGAAATGGTGTCCTGAATTGCTCACCCATTCTCAAATAGACACCCGAAAAGCTCAATGTCGCCATGGACAGCGTTTGCATTAGTGACCAAGCAACCCAAATGGAGAGACCATGTTCTGAATTGCAGGCCAAGACCTAATGTGGGCAGCTGCTTCCATCCTGGTGAATCAAAGGGGGTAGTATTTGCACAGGGAGAGGGGAGAGTTTGTGAGGCACAGTGACAGAAGTAAGGATACGAGTGAGCGTGACCTGCGTGAGCATCGTTGAGAAATTGGCCTAGCTAGAGCAGAAGGCTCGTATCCTGAAAATAGGAGAGAAACACGCCCTGTTCAAATTTGTAGGCATTCAAATCTCAGTGGCCACAGCACACTCTAGGAGTGTTTATTTTATTTGTTTATTTATAAAAATAATGAATCTTTGTTTAGGAGAAAGTCTCTCAATAACCTAGCCACAATCCCATAAATCAGTGATTTTGTAATAGGTCTTGAACTGTTAAAACACAATTTCCCAGAATTTCAAGCAGAGGGATTCGCAGCAGAAACTGTGTCCTCTGCATCCAGCAATGTTAATTTTATCCTGGCCATAAATTTTTCTCTTAGGGAAATCCCCTGGGGAGAGAAGCCGATGAGGCAGCTTCTGTGGAAATACCACAGTCAAATGCTCAAGGACCTGTGGGACCATCTTTCTTTCTGAATGTTGAGAGTCACACAATTTCTACTGTTGAGTACACTTTCTGTGTTATTTTCAACAGTTACATATTTACAGATGCAGCTTGTTTAAAGCATGACATCCGTATCAAGTGCCGGTTAGGTTTGTTTGCTGTTGTTCCTTCATTTATGTTGTCTCAGATCCGGTTTTCCCTCTAGTCCTGCGCCATCACTCTAGACTGCCTTTGCCACTTCATGCTAGATTCCTCCAGAGAGGATGGTCTCACTCTCTCTCTCTCTCTCATTGGGTTTATTGAGGTGTAATTTACATTCAGTAAAATTCTACCCTTTTTAGGGGTGTAGTTCTATGAGTTTGACAAACGTATACAGTCATGTAACCATGACCACAATCAAGATATATAATATTTCCTTCATCCCAGAAAGTCTCCTTCTGCCCCTTTGTCGTCAATCCCCTCCCTCCCCCAGCCCCAGCCAGCCACTGCTCTAATTTTTGTTTCTGTGGTTTTATCTTTTCCAGATTGTCATGTGAATGGACTCATAGAGCATGTGGCCTTTTGCATCTGGCTTCATACACTTAGCATAATGCTTTTTAGGTTCATCCTTAGAGTAGAAAGTATCTGTACTTCATGTCCTTTTATTGCTACTAAGATTCCATCGTACAGATCACCACAGTTAGCTATTCCCCAGTTGGTTGGGTTGTGGATGTTTCAGGTTTTGGTGATGGTGAATAAAGCTGCTGTAAGCATTTGCATGCAGTTCTTTGTGTGGACATATACTTTTGGTTCTCTTACTCCAGGAGTCTCTTATTGTCTGTTCTGCCTTCAGTCTGCCTGCCAGTCAGTCAATCCTGCATTACTCAAAATGCTTACTGAGAAAACTTTTGAAAACTAAATCACATTTTAACTGCGTGGGGAAGTAGATTTAGAGATATTCTTTGGCAATTCTATTTGTAGTGTAGATCATCACGTTATAGTTTTTGCTTTACAGATTTCTATCTTCATTTCTTGGATTTACTTAATGTAGAATATATCTTTTGGTAGTTAAAAATTCAGAGATGTTTTCCACTCATGTGATTAATATTTTACTCCTGGGACAATTTTGATTTGTTTTACAGCTTAGTACTTCTAGTTTGTTATAATATTCTTGCATACAGATCCACACCTTTCACTTGCAATCTCAAAATCAAAAATGTCTGAAAACTTAACATTTAGCCTAATTTTTGGGGGGGGTAGGTGGTGGAAAAGATTGGCCCTGAGCTAACATCTGTGCCAACCTTCCTCTATTTTGTATATGGGATGCCATCACAGCATGGTTTGGTGAGCAGTGTGTAGGTCCGTGCCCGGGATCCAAACCCATGAACCCTGGGCCACTGAAGTGAAGTGTGCAAACTTAACCACTACGCCACCAGGCCAGCCCCTAGCCTAATTTTTTGATGGCAAAACCTAACCTGACCTGAATTCACCTGGTAGCTGAGGGGAGAACATTGCAGTTCATGTGAATTGCCTGCTGCAAGTATTACATCATATAGTAGAGGTGCCTTTCTGAAATCTGGAAAAATATGCATTTTGAAATGCATTTGCTCTGAGAGACTTGGAGAAAGGGTTTGTGTCATCTTCATCTGTGCGCTACACAGCTACCCTACCTGTTTGATAGAACAGAGTTGTGATAGAGGATGTTTTTCAGACTCTTTTTACTGTGACCACGCTAAGAAATACATTTTATGTCGTGATCCAGTACAACGCAAATATATCAAATTTCAAAAAACAATAGCTACTCTTACCGCAAGCAATGCACAACTATATTTTTCATTCCGTTTTGTTCTACTGCTTCACGCAAAAGAAAACGCTGGTTGATGGCCACTAAACTTATTTTATAATAAACTAATTAGTCATGACCTGCGGTGAGAAAACACCGGGCTGGAGAGTAATGTCCAGTGTGATTTACAGTAAGTTCGGAAGCAGATGAGAAGTTTCTTTCTATTTCGGCTGTTTATTGTGAGCCATTCCCTGCAACGATGGCAAATGCTTATGTTTCATGACATTTGCAGACTGTCCCATTGACAAATGAGAACTGCTCTGCCTCAGACGTGTGTGTGGGGGGGTTAAATTCATAATCTTCACATTTCAGATCGAGCACATGGAGACCCCAGGACTGTGTATCCTCCATTAACCTGGCACAAATTGCTCACCTCCAGAGTGTGGATTGTAGTTTAGACAGAGTAGATTTTTCTTGCTTCCCATTTTGGAATAATTTACAAGAGTTTTGCGAGCCAATTAAAGAATTACAATTGGAGTGTGTCGGTCAGGGTTCTGTGGGGGAGCAGAGCCACCCTGTTATGAGATAAAGAGTTTATTCTAGGAACTAGATTGTACACAGTTGTAGGCAGTGCTGGGGAAGTGATGGTCCAAAAGGGAAGATGGAGGTGCACCAGTCCAGCTAAGAAGTCAGGCGCGTCCCGGAGTTGAAGTGGGGCCCTGCTGGGCACTCATGGACTCTGGAGGGTGCTCAGGAAGCTCTGTCCTCTGTGCAGCTCTTGCTTCTGTGGGTCTACAGGCAAGCATCTGGTGCTGGGCCGGCAGCCCGCTCTTGAGAAGAAGGGCTGGGCAGCGAGTGGAGGAGAACCAGGACATGTGGAACTTACCCAGTGCCTCTTTGTCAGTCCCTCACTGCTTCCTACTATGAAAAGAAAGTACTTCAGAAAGACTGGTCCTGCTTCACCTGCACCTTCCAGATCATGCACAGGTGTCTCTTGGGACATTTCTAAATCAGAACAATGCAGCGTCAGGATTCTGGAAACAGCCCTCACCTTAACCTAGCTGATACAGCACAACCAAGCACTGAGGAGGTTACTGTAAACTGCAGATTATTATTCTATATACCCTTAACCATTGCCTTCAAAAAACATATTGTAAATGCAATGAGTATGAGAAAGAGACCCTGTACCAGGGGTGGCAGAAGTGGCAGGTAGATGAGGTAGCTGGAGTGATTTGGAAATTAGTTACATTAAACAAAAAATTGATTGGGCATATAACTAAATATATTAAAAACACTAGCAGCCAGATTTCTCACTGTCTGAGCAAAGATTTATAAGTATGGAAAGCGGAGACTGGTAAGAATTGTGAAGTGTTAAATTGAAATGGGAAGATCAGAATGAACTCATGGCTTTTTAAAATATATGTGCACAGAAAGGCACAGAAATAGTTGTAAATGTACATTTGTGTGTATTAAAATAGACATAAATGTCTGTTTCCTACCTCTGTCAAGTGCGAGGGCCCACATGCAATGATATCCCAGGAGCAGTGAGCACGCCAAGCTCCCCGACCTCTGAGTGCCCAGTGCTGAATACCGTCTCCTCCACAACTAAACAGTGCTCTTAGAGGCGAGAAGGGCTGGGAGCAGAGGAAATAGAGGATGGACCTGAAAACCTTACTGTATTAGAAAGTAGGAGAATGCTTAATGAACGATAGGGGCATGTCACAGGGGCCAGTTTCCAGGGGCTCTCCCAACTCAGGAACAATCTAGGCATCAAAATAAATAATGATAGTTTCAAACTACAACCCATCCAGTAAAACAGGACTTCATGGATCCATACTGATACTAGTTAACTAAATAATTAATTAATTGAAGATAAGGGGAAGTGCTCGCTCGCAGTAGAACACCAATTAATAATGACGGACATAGCTAATCACCTTTGGCAGCCACCCCGATGGTAGTTGATCCAGGCAGGAGTTGTTGATGACAGCTAAGAGTTGTGGATGAAGTTTGATAAGGAATAGGATATTGGTGTAGTTTTGCAATATTTGCCCACAAAATATAAATCAAATACCAGGGGCGAAATGGTGACTGCAGTGGAGAAAGCTGGCACACACAGCTTGACCACGTGGCCCCCGACTGGTGCACCGAGAAGAGCACAGCATCGTTTCTGCGGTACTTTGGCCAAGAAGCAAGGTTGAGAGTCATCTTACGGAGTGAAAGACTGCACTCATTCAGACTGTCAAGGGCATGGAAGACTAAGAAGGAAAGACTGAGTTGTTGTCCCAGATGGAAGGAGATGTGACAGCCACATGCACTGCCTCCTCCTGGGGAGGGTCCTGGCCCTGAAGGAGGATGAGGCATTGTCGGCACATTGGGTGAAATAGGGGTGGGTCTGTCATCAGATGGCAGCATTGTGTCAACGCTGGTTTCCTGATTGGGGAGAACGCACAGCGCTAGTGCAGGAGAGGATCCTTCTTTGGGGGAAGTACACACTTGTGTAGAGAGAAGTGGTGACAAGAAATGGAGATATCTTATCGAGACTCATTGTACAGAAATGCACAAAACACACCAGCACACACCTCCTGCACCTGAATTGAGCACCTGCTCACTTGATTTAGCCCATTTGCAGTGTGTGTACATGTGTGTGCACGTGCGTGAGTGCACACGTGTGCACTGTGATCATTTTGTCGGTCTCTGGGCTGCTCTGTTTACCCGTCCCTCTTGGTTAGAGCTCTCTTCAGATCCTGGATTGATTCTCCACTAGATTCCTTGGACCTGACGTTGTGTATTCTCCTTGTTTCTAAACTCACGAACTTACATAGGAGCAAGCACTGGTTCTTTTTTCATCTCAGCCCACCCCCCTGTCCACTCCCAGGTCAAGCTTCTGCCACTCACCCAAAATTTGCCTAGAGGTGGCGGGGAGGGGTAGGGGCACAATAAACATTTTGGTTTATTGCCACACCCTTATGGGGGAAGTAATATTTTCTTCTTTTTATGACTTAGGAAGCTGAGAAGTTAAATAACTTTCCGTATGTTCACATAAAAGCAAGTGGCTCATAAATATTGACCAATACCTCTCTGAATGCCTTGGCATTGACATTTGAATGTCCAAATGACATTCAAGGTCCTCCCTGGCCTGGACCCTGGTACCTTTCAAACCTACCTCCTACCATTTGTTCTCATCTTTTATATCACAACAAAATCAATTTTCTTATAATTCCCTGGACACCATGCTGTTTCAGACATCCTTCAAACTTCTCCAACTGAGAGAATTGTCCCTATCGCCTCCTTGACAAACAGAGTGAATTATTCCCTCTTTTGTGCTGAGCCTTTAACACACATGTAATGTACCTTTATCTGCCTGCAGGAATTTATTTGCCTTCTATAAGCCTCTCCTGCTATACAAAGACCTCGTTACAAACGGTCAGAGTGTCTCTTTCGGCACTGCCTGCCTAGGACCTGGCAAAATGCCTGCGGTCTGACAGATATTCATACATATTTGTTGAATTAAATTAGCAGAAATGGGGTTCAATTTGAGGTCTTTAAGTCCAAAGTTCATGCTATGTTCTTTATTCCGTGCTATCTCCCAGTAGTGACACAATGCCTCGCTTTTTTCTGGTCCAGTGTTTATGAAGAGGGTGAATGTGCTACTCCGTTGCAGCTACCCATTGCATGTCTTATTTTCTTTGTAACAAAATTAATTTTTATTCATTTTTCCCAAGCTATTCAATGCAGTAATTCAAGCAGGAGGGAACATCTGATATGACACATTGTGTTTGTTGCCAGTGTGTCTTAAGGATGGGGATTTCTGGTTGTTTTTAATGTTGTCCTTGTAACCCCACTTTCCACAGAAGCTGGTAGCTCCCCAGCTGGACAGCGTGACCAATGCTTTGGCTTTGACTTGGAAGGCAGACCACTTCAGGATGCGCGCCGGGTGGGGCAGCTGTTTTATAAATGTTATGATGGAGTTTTCTCTTTTGTTATGAATAAATGACTTGGGGACTCTAAATAATGATCTATAGGAATTAGTTTTGTTGAGGGAAGACAGAATATCCTTTGCAAACTCAGAGAAAATAAGTAAGAAAAAGCCAAATGCAAGAGGCAGGGCACGTGCCTTGCCCAGCATGGAGCAGAGGACAACTAGAAAAAGTCCTTGGGTCACCACACTGGCATTTTTATCATTTTTTGACAAGCAATAAGAAAGTTTTTCTGAGGGAGTTTCACCAGAGCCTTTCCTTGGTGATAGCCTTGTTGTGGTCACAAAATCAATAAAAATGAAGCAAATGTGGAGCTTTCATATGCCGAGAGAAGTCGACAAGAGGTGAGACTAGTGGAGAGAATGTATGACATTTTTCACCAATGCTACTACTGACAAGTTCAAAAAAGCACACGTGTTATTTTTGATTGAGACAGTGTAGAAGAGAAGGGAGAAAATTCAAAGTGATAGAAACTGCATCTGTAAAGATCCAGAAGTTGGAATGAATATGTCAGCGTCATAGGATGGCAAGGAGTCTAGAAGAAGGAGTATAAGTTTAAAAGGAACAGTAACTGAGGTTGAGGATGGGGAGCCTTGATCTCCAGGTGCAGTACTATGGATTTGCTGCTATCAGTTTTAGGGTATTTTTTAGAATCTCACCCAAGAGAGTCATATGGCAAAGGGAGTGAGTTTTATTGTTACTGTTGTGGGGTTTTGTTTTATTTTGTTTTTTGTTTGTTTTGGTATTTTGATAACAGCTGTGATGTGCTGGTACATGTTGAACAATCAGGTCTCTGGGGAAAGGTACCTGATTTGCAGCTTTTGCCAACTTCCATGACATAACTACTCCTGCTATGGTCGATTTCAAGCTAGTAATATATTGTCCCGCCAGCTCCGGCACACTCCTCAACAGCCGAGTGCACAAGGACGAAGACCAGACAGTCCCCTTAGCCCTTTCCTCCCTTCTCTTCTTTTCCCTCTGGGAATGCCTTCCTTCAAAGCCAGGATCTTTGGACTCTCTGGACTGACCCTCTGCCTCATAAATTACAGAAGTGAAAAAGCCAGCAATACGCTGATATGGGAATGAAGTGTGTGTATTCCAAATGGAAAGTAGCAACTTATCACAATGAGATAAGTGGATTAAAATATTCAAGCAGTGTTTGACCTTTAAAGTACTCAACACAAATCCAGCCACTAATATAAAAAAAGAAATTATCAAGAAAATCCAGCACTAACTCATACGTTTAGATAATTAGAAATTGGCATTTAATTGCTATTTTAGTGATAGAAAAGATTTCTGAATTTACAGAAATGAGCTAACTGTTTGGATTCTCTAATGCATCATCAACTGTGGAATCCCTTCATTTGAATGTTGACAGTAATTCTCAATAAATGTTACATTTCTTTCCAGAGTTTCTAATCTAAAGCTTTCTCCATTTACATCAAACATGTTAGTCTTGCTATATGTAACTTGCTATATGAGGTCAGATATTAAATAAAAAGATAGCCTTGGTACATATTCTAAAGACATATGTGGGAAGCAGTTGAAATCAGAGTCCTATGTCTTTCATTGTTTTTACTATTAGATATACATTCACTTTATTTGTCTGCTCTTAAAGTTGTTTATTAAATCTGAGTGACTAATGGACCTGGATCAGATAGAGTCATACGTAAGAAACTTAAGAAAAACAAAAGTAGACTGACTCTTCGTGCATAAACTTCAGAGGCCACCAGAGAACTAGGTACAACCATTTTAATAGTTTGTATTCATTTAAATAATGCTCATTTGATATTTTGATCATTTTATTGGAATTCAATTGAAATTTACCTTCCTACCAACTCTGAACCAAAGGACTTGCTCCCCAAAAAGAGTAGCCTAGAGGGCTGGCCCGCTGGCATCAAGGTTAATTTCGTGCGCTACACTTTGGCGGCCCGGGGTTCATGGGTTCGGATCCTGAGTGTGGACCTGCGCACCGCTTATCAAGCCATACTGTGGCGGGCAGCCCACGTGTAAAGTGGAGGAAGATGGGTGTGGATGTTAGCCCAGGGCCAATATTCCTCAGCAAGAAGAGGAGGATTGGCAACAGAGGTTAGCTCAGGGCTAATCTTCCTCACAAAAAAAAAAAAAAAAAGAGAGAGTAGCCTAAATGGAATTGTTCTTTTTGAACTTCTGAAGATGTCTGTGGTTGTGTTCATACCTGGATGGTCCTTCTTGGCAATACCTGAAACTCCTTTTTCTTCTTTCCTGGTCTCATGTCAATTTCATCGCCTTCTTATTTTGGATTTTCCTAGTCGAAATAAAATTTTAGAGTTGGAAAGACCCTTAGAAGTCATTTCATCAGTGAGAAACTGAAACTTAGAAAAATAAAGTAGTTTTGCCATGAATTTACATGCCTGTCTCACTTCTTCTCTGGACTTTGACAGGAAAATGGTAATTGAATTTGATCAATGAGTCAATCAGACCAAATATAATCATGGCCATTATGGCATCAATTGGTCATTATCTTTCCCAGGCAAGGTAATTGACTTAATGTTTTTAAGATATGTTCTACACAAGGAATTCTAAGCAGTATGACTGTTCCAACTTTTAAAAATAATGCGAAACATTAAAGATATACTTTTGTACCTACTAACCAGCTTAAGAACTTGAACATTACCAACACAGGTGATTATATTCCTCCCCCCTGCCCAGAAATAGATATTTGTCATTTTCAGGTAGTTCCTTATGCACAAATCCCTAACCGATCTATATTCTGCATGTTTTCTACTTTTTCTTTTTTGCTCAGCATTATGTTTATGAGATACATCCATAATTATAGATGTAGATCTAGGTCACACATGTATTTGCACTAATTTTTTGATTTATATTATTTATTTTATTTTATGGATATGTGCTAATTTAATCTATTCATTTTCCTCTTGATGGATGTGTGGGTTATTTTCAATTTCCAGCTTCCTCGACTCCCTTTCAAGAGGTATAATCACTCTGAACAAATAAGATCAATGTGACTGTAACAAGATTGGAAGGGAAATGTTTGCCTGTTTAAGAGAACATGATGTTTTAAGCAGCTTAGCATATGCTTTTATATATGAGAAATGTAATTGTCACATGTCTGGAAAGCAGCACTATCTAGGATATCATTTTCTGGGAAAATGTGTACATCAATCTCATTAATTTATTAAAACAGGACTTCTACACAAAACCTGGTTAGTTTGATTCCAAATGCAGAATTTACTCAAAATAAAATTTAATTTATTGTTATATATCCTGTAATGTATACTTATAATTAGTTTAGAGAGCCTCCCACATATATTTACTCTGTGCCATGCACTGTGCCTGGACAATGACTTTAGCCAACATATGTGAGAAGAAAACTCTCAAATCTACCCCTTCAGCTGTGACGCCACTCTCAGGTACAAATCCCATGTGGCTTCCAGCATGAACTATCACCTGTGCACCTGAATGTCCTAACTGCACTCACACTTAGCATGAAAGCACCACCTCCACACCTCACTTCACAAAACCAAATTGCCATCTCTCCTACCGTCCCAGTTTCCTTGATGATTATGTTCCTCTTTTGCTCCAAATTCTTCAGTAGTTCTGGTTATGTGAATTCTTTGCCAAAAATTCAGGCCCAGTAGAACCTGACCATAACCCATATTTCTGACTTTATATCCCTTACACACCTTTGTAACCAACAGTCAGTGCCCAGAGACAGTGCCTGGCACATAGTAGATGCTTAATAAATATTTTTTAATGAATGAATAAAAAATTCTGCCAAATCGAGCCATTTAATGTTCAATAGATACACTTCATATCCCTTGATCTTGAAATGCTTTTTTAACCAATGTATGTATTTAAACTGAATATATATATTTTTAATGATTTATAATTTCCAACTTTGACAATTATATCTTTGTGTCCAGATAACTGAGATGTTACTCATGAACTCCCCCAATCTCCAGCCATTCCCTAGACAACAGTAATGTGTCCTCCCATTTGTGTTTGTATTTGATCTTCCTTGAACTAAATTACAGGGCCCTTTGTGGCAGACATCTTGTCTAATTCTTCGACAGTACTTTACACAAACTACTGTCATAAGAAGCAAAGAGTAAATATTTGGAGATAGCATTCATTCCACCAGCCTTTACTCAGAGTGCACTCTGTGCTACAGATATATAGATACACACACACACAAACACACAAATGTAGTATACATATATACATACATACATAGACCTCATGGATACAGAGAGAAAATAGACAGGAGGCTCTGTCAGGCAGATTCGTAAATAAGTGAGTGACATAAAGTGTTCAACATTTTTTGATTGAATATGTGCAAGGTATGGCAGACATCTAAAGGAGGAAATGGTCAATTCTATTACAAGAAGGATGGCAGAAGAGCTTCAGAGTGGAGATGTGGGAGGTGAGTCTTGAGAGATGAGGAGAATATAAAAGTGTTGTGGGAGAAGGGCATCATTGGCCAAGGGAGAAGACTAGCTCAGAGGGAAAAACACTTGCGTATTCTGGGTATATGCATTTAGGGTAGCTGGAATTTGAGGTATGTTGAAATCACAGCCAGAAATAAGGCAAACAGGTCCTGGAACACAGAGGGCCTCCTATGCTATGCTCAGGAACATGGACCTTGCCTGGAGGCCGTGCACTTAACATGCTCAAGCTTATGCTTCTAAAAATTAAACTCTGGCAATAATGTGGAGGCCTAATTGGCAGAAGGGACAACCTGAGTCAAATAATAAAGATGCTATATCAGTAATCCAGGATCCAGAACTGAGCCCTGGAGATAAAGAGGAGCACAGGTAAGAGAAATGTTGTGGAGACAAAATCTCCATAGTTGTTCAGTTAAAGAATGGCAGAGTCAAGATTCTGTCTCGATTGCTAGATTGATGACAACATCATTTTTCAAGGTTAGGAATATAGGATGAAGAGCAGATTTTGGAATAAAGGCAACATTTAGTTTTGAAAAGCTATGAAATACTGAAGTGAAGATATCTAGTAGGGAAATCCAGTAGCAGACACATATCTACTACTGTGTCTCGGGGCACACACTTGCACTGGATATGTAGATTTGTAAGTCATCAGATAGGTGCTGATTGGAGTCTTGGAGATGGATATATCATTCAGGTTTACCATGTAGAGTTAGAAGAAAAATAAGTGAAGAGCAGAACCTTGCAGACTCATCATGGAGGAGGTGGAGAAGAGTCTGGTAGGTACAATCCAGCCCAGTATTTCTTAGGGGGATTTCCCAGCAATGTGAATTTTCAGGGATACTCTTAGGTAGGAAAAGAACTGGAAGAGAGAGGTAAGAAAACCAAGGAGGGTAGATTTGAGAGCAGAAGGGGTTGATCTTGTTTGTTACATGCAGCACAAAGGTGGAGTATGATGAGAATTAGAATGAGTCCCTACTTTTAGGAGATAACTGGTGACCCCTAACAGGGCATTTTCTGAGCAGTGTGGGCAAGGAAACCTGTTGCAGTAGGTAGAAGATGGGTGAGGTGGGGACAGGTGCAGTGAGTGTTGGCTGCACTCAGAAGACAGCTCTGAGCAGAAGGTGCTCTGTCCCTAACTGTGCAGTTGAGCCATCCCTTTAGCTTTTCCCCTGGTTGGTTTGTAAGATGAGGAGGTAGATTAGATTATTTCTAGTTCTGTTCCATCTCCATAATTGCAATGACTTACTGAGTGAACGAGTGGATAGGTGGGTGATTGGATGAGGGAATAGAATGAGATGTCACTGACTTCTAAAATTATTAGAGGCCTATTGAAAACCAAATTTATAGGAATTAGCCACACTTTAGTATAGTTTCAGAATTATCCATTTATTTCCACCAAAAATCTAGACCGGGGGCCAGCCTGGTGGCATAGCAGTTAAGTTCGTGCGTTCTGCTTCGGCGGGCCGGGGTTTGCCAGTTCGGATCCTGGGAGTGGACCTACTCACTGCTCATCAAGCCATGCTGAGGTGGCATCCCACATAGAAGAGCTACAACTCTACAACTATGATACACAACTATGTACTGGGGCTTTGGGGAGAAAAAAGAAGAAGAGGAAGATTGGCAACAGATGTTAGCTCATGGCCAATCTTCCTCAAAAAAAAAAAAAACAATCTAGACCAATGAGCAGCCACACAGCATTTCCTAAAACTGTACCATGAGCTCTGGCTCAGCAGAATGTATTAGATGTTAAATAAAATGTTTAAGAATGGCTTGTGGTCAAATAAATTTGGGAAACAGAATTTTAAATAAACTCAAATTTATTGTTTTACTGTAGAACTTCTCAAGTCGTTTACAACAGTAATATGCATTGTGATTTTCTAACACTTGTTTGACCAGAGACTTTTTTTCTTTTGTTTTGTCTTGTTTTGTTTTAATTCACGGCATTTCTGAAGACTAGCATTCTGGTTAATGTCCTTTAGTAGACACTGGTCTAAACAATGAAGAAGGAAGCTTCATCAATAAGATGGTCACTAAGTGACATATCAATTAGACTATGATGTGTTCATCAAACATACTCTTCATTATAGTCTTCAAAAGTCTCATTGTTTCTGCAAGGGCAGCATTATGAATGCATTGCTTTGTTAACTCAGCAAGCCAAGAGTAGTAGTTATAGGTTAGCACCTCTGTGGCTGAAGGATTCCATTCTAAATCGGATCGCAGCCCAAGGCTGGATCCAGTAGCTGAATTCTATTGGGTGGAGTGACTGCTTTTGCAAACTGCATTCATTTACTCCGTTAATATAGGTATGCTATGAAATGTCTCTTTTGGAACCAGGAAGCACGAAGCTGAGACTGTTGCGTCAAAGTGACTCTTTGCAAATTGAGAACTTAATGCAGTCCACAGGTGGGAAAGGCTCTGCTCTGGTTTCCTGAGTCTCTGTTGTGGTGCAAGAAGCAGCTGAGGCCACAGCTGGAGCTCTGGTTACCTTTCCTTTAAGAACTCTTTTCCCCTCAACTCCGCTTGGTTGGTGTTTTTCATAAAATGCCACAGTCAGATTCTGTTTTCCATGAAGGAGCTATAATAATCCTTTCCCCAAAATCCACCCGAGGAGGACTGGCTGGCTCTCCTGACCTCAGCCCCACACAGGAAGCACCCACCAAGCCTGGCTGTTGTTTTCTGGTCTCCCTCCTTGATCCCCCTTTCCTTCTCATTCTAACAATGTTAATTCTCGTTTGCTCTGTTTGATCACATTAGCCATACTTAAAAAGTATACAACAAATCTCTACATTCTTCCTATGGTAAAATCAATCATCAGATTTCATTATTATAAATTTAGTTTGTATGAAGTTTTCTTGATTGAATGCTCTTACTCTCACTCCAAATGAAAGAAATTTGCCATTTTTTAAAACCTCTCACACAACCATGGTTGTTTTATTTATGGAGGTAAGGGGATCTCTCATCACTTTCATGCTTCTCTGTTCAGAAAATTTTAGAGCCATATGTAAAAGTGAAGCTTATGCAGGGCATGGCCTCTTCCAGACCATTGTTTTAAAAAGCCAATTAGACTGGTCTGAGGAATTTTTCCTATAAGATCCTAGATTAGAAGACTCTTTACTTAATTAAGATTTAACTTTTATGTATATTATAGTAACAAATAAATGGAAATATTCTAAGTGTACAGTAGTAGTGGACAGTCTGACCATGAGCATCGTAATGTTTAAAAATCATCAATGGGTTGTAGAAATGTTAGTGATATATTAAATGATCAAATCAGTTTCAAAACAATAGTTAAAGAATGAGCTTAGTTTTATTAACTCTAAATATGCAATTTATGCAGAAAAGGAAGATCGAAGGGAAGGCCATGTGGATACACCCGTGAGAACACAGTGGTTGAGAGCATAAAATTTGGACTTAACAGGAGCTTGAGTATAATTCTGTTCTCGCTCTATCTCTGTGACTCTAGGAAAGTAAGTTTATCTTTTGAGGCCGTAGTTTTTCATATGTAAAAGGAGGATAAATAATAATGCCTAACTCTATATGGGATTGGTTGGATTAAATAATATGTGCCCAGCTCTTAGCAGAAAGCAATTGCTCAGTAAGTGGTAGATATTATTAATAATTTTTTAAAATTTACCAAAATGTTAACAATGATTATTTCTAGGTGATGGGGGTCTTGCTATTTATGATGTTTTTACCAAAATATATAATATATACAATATAAATGATTACAGTATGTATTTAATCACATAAAGTATATATGAAAAAAATGTATCTTTACATGATATATATTCCTGTCTTTTGCTTCCTATCCCTAAACAAGTTTTATCTCTGGTAAACATTGACTCACTTTCATTTGACTCAAATGAGATAAAGAAGGCAAATAGTCTTATCTCTTTGGCACAGAGGAAGATCACGTAACTCTGAGAATTCCTCCAGTGGAATGCAGTGAGGCAGTCATACTTGCCCTTGAACCCAAATCTACTTCTAAGTTCACTGTTAATTCTCCAAGATTAGAGGAAGAGACATACTAGATATACCTTTCTTGAACAGTAGGGAAAACAAAATCAACCAAGTACTCAAAATAATGAAGAGGCCCTGGGTTTAAGGATTACTTTAACATTGTCTCTATTTTTCCCTTCCAGCTTTGATTTACATCTGGTAAAATATCTCCTAGCTGCTAGTACATGTCTAGTTTTTAACTGCTTCAGCTAGTTTGCAGATGCCTGTATCTGTGGGACATGTGATTTACTTAATAACAATATAGTTCATTAGCATGTTTTAGGAGTGAGAATTGGTTTAGGATTCTTCATAATATTTCAGAAACTCCAGTGAAACCCTGGAACCTTCCTTATTCTTAGTAGATTCCATAAGACTCTGAGGTCAATGCAAAGCTTTCTAGCACCCATCCAGGCAGAAACTGAGCATCCCTTATTTTAAATGATTAAGAAGATTCAAACATACTTTAAGACAGTTTAACCACAAAAATATAAAAACAACTAAATTTCCTCCCCCTCTCTTTTCCCTTATAGCTTAAAGGGAGCCGACGCTGGCAATGGGATCAGAGTGTTTGTACCTGATATTGGGATGTTCATTGCTAGTCTGACCATCTGGCTCGTCTGTAGGAACATTGTTCAGAAACCAGTGACAGAAGAAGCAGCACAGTGTAACCCGGAGTTTGAAAATGAAGAATTGGTAAATCAAACTTCATGCATCTTCCTTCTTTGATTTCTGAGGGCCTGGACGCTTAATAGCTTGTGGAAGTGTAATAGTAATAATTAAGTATGCATAGCGCTTTATGCCTTACCATGCTTGGCTTAAATGTTAACAGTGACTTTGCACAGCCCCCTTGTATAGTCCTGATGGGCAGGCATTCTCAGCCACACCTTGGCCGTGAGAACACACGTTCAGGGAACGTGAGTGCTGCCCTCCGTGAGACATTCAGCCCCCAGGGACCAGGACTTGACCCAGTGTTCTTTTCACTGTCCCAAACTGTTATCTAATATCATCTCAGATGGTTAACTTTTTCAATTCATGGTATTATGGTCCATTGGTCTAGATACCTTAGTTATTGCAAAATATTTAGAGAACAAGTAACACCAGGTAGTTTTAGGAGAAAAAAACTAATTCTATCTTGAAGGGAAGCTTTCTGGTCTGTGCACTTCAGAGTGGAGTTGTGTTAACTCAGCGTGCTTTGATCAAGTTATTTTAAAACACTTCAGAGAAAAAAAATATATACATTTGGAAAAGTGTAAGAATTGAAAAAAGGTAAAAATAATGAGTAAAATGTATGTTAATTTTTAGCTGTGTTTTCTGTTGGAAAGGGTTTCAGGAGTAGCTGTTGGATCAGGGACCATGTCAGACTTCACTCCTTGGTGTATGGGGAGAGCGAGTAGCATTGTATGGGAGCCTGTCCCCCGACCTGATTCAGAACACTGCTATGTTCTAATAACTTTACTTTCTTATGTGAGTTTAGGTGACATCGATTTAAAAAGTAATTGATTTGGTAATTGAAAGATGACATTTACAAAGAAAAAAGTTACTAAAAAGACTTAATTTGGACATGTGACACAAGACACAACTACCAAATGTTTTTATTCGTAAGCTTTGGCAAGAAATTATACTTTTAAAACTGAAGTTGATTGAAATTACTTATATTAAGAATGGTAACCACAAAGGCATCAAAGGAAGAAAATTCTCGGTTATGGCACATGAGTTGTATGCTTCACAAATAAGCAGCAAATTGCCATGTATACTTATTAAAAACAAAACAACAAAGAAAGAGAGGATATAATTTAATACTTCTGTACAAACTAGAAATGATATTATTGCCTAAAATCCTTATGGGTAAAAGTTGCGGTCACATTGCATATCAATTTTCTGCAATTTTTAAGGCAAACATTAAAAAGGCACTTGGTGTTAAAAATAATTCTATCAGGTTAGTCACTAACCACATCATGCATCCAAGTCTACACACTGTACCACACTTCTTAGTGCCCCAAAGCAGATAAAACTATGAAAGTGCTTTTTGCTTCTTGTTGACTTTACAATTTTAAGACAGAAAATTAAAAATTTTAATATGCATTTTTATTTAATTATTTATTTATTTATTTTTTTCCCCCAAAGCCCCAGTAGTAGATAGTTGTATGTCATAGCTGCACGTCCTTCTAGTTGCTGTATATGGGACTCGGCCTCAGCATGGCCAGAGAAGCAGTGCGTCGGTGCGCGCCCGGGATCCGAACCCAGGCCGCCAGCAGCGGAGCGCACTCACTCAACCACCAAGCCACGGGGCCGGCCCTAATATGCATTTTTAACATTTGAATTTTATTTTATAATATTTACATCCTTGAAAATAATCTGGCTTAAATAATCCTTACCATAAGTTGTCCAAGTTCAGTGAAAGTAGACCTATTAACTCAAGCTCTCCAGACTTAGGATTTTTCATTATTATTTTTTATAGAGGCAAGATTGTTTTACAATTATCTTCATATTACAGATGGAGGGTAAAGGATATTTCTTGCAAATTAGGTGGACTCTGAAGTCAGAGTTGGGAGCCACCTAATAGTGGCTGTGTGACGGTGAGAAAAGTGTTTATTCTCTTTCTTCTTCTGCAAAGTGGAGATAATAAGAACCCCACATCACAGAGTTGTGAGAACTAAATGAAATGCCAAATAAAAACCCCAGGCACAGTGCCTGCTCAATTGGGTTGCTTAGGAAAATGCTACTTGCTCTTCTCATGTTGTCTTCTCCAATTTGAGAGGCAATAGAGCAATTTCAAATTGCGGGTCCTCTTAGAATGACAGAACGACAGTATGTTAGAGGTGGACTCACTCAGTAAGAGAATCCCTTCTGTGCCATTCGTAACAGACAACCACGAATGAATTACAAAGCTTCTTATAAAAAGAACTTCTATCTCCAAGGACTAGGAAGCCTACTTTGACTGACAGAAGGTAATGGATGTTAGGTTATGGTTAGGGTCACACATCTGGTGAAGAAGAGACACAAAGCTGTCACATGGATTACTTCTGAAATCGTGTTTCTTCCTGACTTCACTCAACTCTCAAAGACCGATTTATGGTACCTCTCTCCCACTTGAAATTCATTTAAATATCTGTGCCCCATATATTATTAATCTCATTATTTAATGATAACAATATGAGGGGTAGATACTCTAAACATTATTTATTTGGGGCTTTGAAAATACTAAACATCATATTATGAGTTTGATTTTCCTCTCAGTTAAATTTGTTTTGGCCTAATTTAGATATTCATATCCATTCTCTTAGCACATTCCCGCCCACCAGGCAGCCCACGAGGAGCAGGCTGGGGTGTGAATCTTCTGAGATGCATCCGCAAGGAAATATTTCTCACATGCGAACAATCTGGCTTGAGTCTGAAAAGAATAGTAGTACATGGCCAAGAGAAACAGGGGAATTTATTTTATTTTTGAAGGACCCAGCGTACTTCCTGCTGCTTATAAATCTTGGCGTTTGCTCTCTAGATTGTTTGGTTTCTGAGGATCCTTTGAAAGAAGAGTGTGTGCTGGCATTGTTTCGTTGTTCCTTTATCTCAGTGCAGAAACGGCGGGATTAATTCGCTGGTGCCTGGGAGAATTCCTTTTCCAGTCCAGCCTGGTTTTAAAGTAGCAACTAATCCCTGGGGAAGACTCAGAGTCTTCCCTAATCTTCATCGACTCAATAATGAGGCTCAAGTTTGCTGTTTTAAAGAGCATCACAAATCCAAGGACTCCCCTCAAACTCCCTGGGCGTGGAGACCAGCAGGCAGCAGGAGTGTCTGCTGCACTCTTGCGTTTCCTGGAGAGTGACCAACTCCTCAAGGACTGTAAAAGGTTCTTTTTCAACGGACACATCTGTGGTCTTGTTTTTTTGTTAATTTTAATTCAGAAGCAGATCTACAAATCATAAGTGGGAGAAAGATTCCTATTCTTAAATCTTAAAAAAATACATTATTAATATGTATATTAAACCAAATTTATGATAAATTAAATGTTTATTCAAGTAAGAATTTTAGTCATGACTTGGTCTACTTAAAGAGGCATCTTCTAAAGAGTCTGACAAATCAAATATGAAGGGTAAAAAGAATATTCCAGTATAAGTCATCACCCGTCTGTTAAAAATTCAGTGATGCAACATTTAGGTCCTGCTAATGTTATCTGAACTTCAAAACCTGCACCCTCCTTTCTAATCTCTACCGTCCGTTAGGTTGCTGTGGCATCTGCATGCTGGTCCATAAAGTGACCAACTGGGCTGTGCTTCAGGTTTCAGCTTTGAGGGTCAAGTTACTATTTTTTTAAAAGAGGAAGAAACAAAGAATGGAAGAAATCCTTCTTTTGACTGTCGCCTGCTAATTAGGCATCCACCATTTGCTCAGTTCTCACCCAAGATTTAGTCCACAGTTACCTGCTTTACATTTTCTAGATCTTGTTTTTTCAGGCACACAGACATGACCCGCTGAAACACGGAGCCGTTTAGAGCGGGAAGAAGCTGCACGGCGGCCCTGTAAACCTTGCCCTTCATAACTTTTGCTGCCTCTCAAGGTCACTCTCAGAAACTGGGCAAGAACTTACTGTCACATGTCCCTCAAAATGCAGCTTACTTGGTCTGCCTTCTCTGGGTTAAACACATTCACAATTTGAGCACAGCTTTTAATTCAAGTGATTTTGGATGCCGTTAGTTTAAATAAAGCAAATTTTTCATTGGAGGAAATCATTAGCCTGTTGTCTTCAAGGAAGCTTCACGTAGGCTTCAGTATTGCAGTGTGAGCTTCCACATGAGTATTTATCACAGAGACTAGTTAATTTTGGATCCGTGACTGACTTTATGCCCCCAGTGTCTTTCTGCTACATCTCACTGGGCATGAGGCAAGAGCATGGACTCCCACTCATCCTTTCCTCTGGTAAAAACACATGTGGGGAGCAGCTGTGACAGTCACTCAGAGGTGTCATCATCACATAGAAAGGCAGGGACTTTGTTATTGGCAGTGTGTTAACTAACTGAACTTTGCCTAGACTGGATTTGAATATGTGACTGATAGTAAAAATAACTTAAAGAATGAGCAGTTAGGAAGTCAGCTCAAATATCTTTAAACTATTAAAAATGAAACTATTACAAATTACATCTTCATTTCTATCTCACCTACTTCTTAATTCACTTAACAACACTTCACAGTGTGTACCACTTCTCTGCTTTTTTAAAAGAATCAAAGCTCCAAAGTAGACTTTTACTTTTAACAATATTTCTGGATCATGTTTTTAGAAATTCTCAGAACGTTTTGTTCTGTCCTTGGAATACTTGATAGGCAATTTCCGGCATTTGAACTGCAAATAACAACAAAACGCCCACATGGGAAGCTTGTTGGGGGGAATGGCAGAGCCCCATGTCCCCTCAGTGGGGGGTAGAATAGTCAGGTACGTGCTGAAGTGAGAAGCACAGAGTGCCACCACTGCCACCTGCTCCAACTCCTGAGGGTCTGCATCACCCACAGGAGTGCACGTCACTCCTCTGAGGGCGGTCGTGCCTTCCATCCTTCTTTCAACTAAATACCCCTGACATGGAGTTGTCACCAACTTAATGTTAAGTAGTTTGCCATGTGCCTTTCAAAATATTGGCTGTGTGTTTGGGGACAGGAGACACAGCTCCCACCTCTACCTCCCCAGCCTTGGTCTTGACTTCCCGTCCAAGTTAAGAGGCACACTCTCCACCCGTGGCTGGAGCCAAGAACCCGGTATAACCCTTGGTCTCTGGACCACTTCTCCATTACCATCAGCAAGTCCTGTGGGTGCTACCTTCACATTTTGTCTGAAATCAGTCTACTTTTCTCCATCTCCACTGCCACAATCCTCATCCCAGAAACCACCGCCTCTCAGCTAGACCCTGAAATAAGTCTCCCCCTTCCACCTTCAGTTCTTACCCTAACCCACTGATACCGTACACTGAGTCTGGATTATTCTTGTAAAATTATCAATCAAATTATGCCCCTTCCCTAGATAAAACACTTCATTGGATTCCCATTAAACAAGAATAAATTCAGGCTCCTAACCCTGACAGCCATGGCTCTGCAGAGTCTGGCCACTTCCTGCCTTTCCATCCTCACCTTTACTCCTTCTCACTCCCTCTGTGCCCGGAACTGACAGGCTGTTCCTTCTGCCCTGCCGTTCACTCCCCACTTACTGCATGGCTGATTCATCCTCCATCATCAGGTCACGTCCTTCCCACAAGGCCTTCACTACCACCTTCCCAAATTGAGCCTCCCAGAGTCTCTCTCTCACGGTGCCTGCTCTGTATGTTCACAACGTTTAGCACAACCTGTAATTATTCTGTTCTATAATTAGGCTTCGTTTCCATATTTACTGTCTGTCTCCCTCAGTAGACTAGAAGATCCATGAGGGAAAGGATCACACCTGTCTTCTCTGTTGCAGCAAATCTTAAGTTAGCAAAGTAACTTAAGATTGTACACATAGTAATACTCAGGTACTTATTGAGTTAACTGAATGAGCATGATTAATATGGAGGCTTGCACAGAGCAATCCAAGGTATGAAACTAGAGTAAGAAGGCATGAGGGTCAGCCCTGGGCCAGGCTTGTCAGCAGACCTGCTTCTCCCCAAGCTGTCAGAGGACTTAGCCAGGCCAGGGCAACCCACCCGTCTGCCTTGACTAATCTTGCTGTGACTGCAGAGGAGGATGCGTGCTGATCTAGAGGCATGCTTATTTATTCAACACCTACTATGTGCCAGGATGGTCAAAACTACTATCTAACAAAGATCATGTTTTATTTTCTGGCTTTGCTTTCCATGACCTTTGTCCTTTTTTCCAGCTCATTTGCTTTGGGAATAACTGGAATAGGGCATTCCAAATCCCTGTAGTCAGATGCAACCTCTTTTTCCTCTCAATGTTCTTCAGCTCTTATATTCTCATTTTATAGACAGCTATATATACCTGGGTTATTTCCTCTGAGTGACTGCAGACCTCTGGGGTCCCATGGCAGATCCACGTTTGTATCCCACCCTGGACCTGGCCCAGTGCACAGAGCAGAGCTCAGGCTCCGTAACCAAAGACAAACTGAGTAGATATAGAGGTGTGTGTGTGTGTGTGTGTGTGTGTTAATGCTCATTTTGTTTTATGGTGTTCTATTAAGTGATTTTTAAAAATAAATCTTAAAGAAAAAAACCTTTAAAATGAGTGGGCAATCCAATTTGGCTAATCTCCATTGTTGTTCATTTCTCTTTCAAATGATGTTCAGATAATTCTCAAAGGCTGTTGTAATCTCTAAATTGGTGATTTGACCTGGGAAGTTTTTAAAGGTTCTATTGCAAGGCCCATCCCAGACTTATTAAATCAGAATCTCTGGCAGGCAGGGGAATGTGTGTGGTGGTCCTGGGACTGTTTTTTCTAAAGCTCCACAGACCCTGCTGTCCTGGCTAAAAACCGCTAACCAACTAGTCGCTGTCTGCCAGTTCAGTTTGTCTTTCTTTACCTGTCCTTTATTAAACTTTCATTACTCTGTAGAAGGTGGTCGAAAACATACATCTATCTATAGCCTCCCTTTTCCAAATGAAACAGGGGACTATTTAAACTGCTCTTACAATTTTGGAAAAATAATCTTCCTAAAACAAGTGTAGCAACAGAATACAGCATTTGCTGTGTCTGTACAATGCTATAACGTTAGGTTTGCATAACATACATGACTCAATACAAACAAGTCCCTCCCCCGCTGCCTGCCTGCCTCCCGGGGCAGCACTGTGGACTGCGTTTGTCCTCAGCTGTGACTCACAACACTGGCCTCTTCCTTCCTTGGGCTCTTCTGTTGAGATGAACCCATTCTGTTAAGATAAATTGTTAACTTTTAATAATAAACAATGAATAAACAACTCGTGACACTTGAGAAAAATGCTCCCTCTGCCTCCCACATCTTTTGGCTCATTATTTGTGACTCTGATACACTCCCATCAAAATGTTTTTCATAGCTTGGTTTTAACCACAAAGAAGAAGAAAATGGATTCAGTGCATGAAAAGCTCTGTCTAAAGTTTGACTGAAACCTGAAGGAGGGTCTACAGATGAATTACTTCAATATATTTTCCAATTAAGGGAATCTGCCTAGGATATGATTCAAACAAAATATTTCAAATTTTGCCTAGTCAGCTGAACGTAGAATTAGTTGTCAGTGGTTACGGATGTCAGCCGGTGCATGGGTTCTGCGCTGGCTGCTTCAAAGTAACCCAGGGTGGCTCTTTAATCATACACATTCCCAGGATTCACTCCTACAATTTCTGATGTAGGAGGTTTGAGGTGGAGCTTGGTAATCTGTCCTCTTAAAGATTCCTAGGTGATCCTTAGGATTTCTTCCAAGCCAGATTGAATCTTTTAGTGCTTCGGGTAAAGAAAAATGGATGTTTGTGTTGTACCAAAAGTAATTTATTGTGTCTTCCCTGTCCAGAATTGAGTGCAAACTGCTAATAGTGTGACTAACAGGGATGGATCCGAAGGGGGATAGGCAGATGTGGGAAGAGATGCGGAGTCTGCTTTGCCTTTCGGCCTGATGCAGGTTCACAGAAGAGTAGGACCTGGCACACAGATGATTCTGGAGCACTTGGAGCTCCTCACGTGAGATGAGAGATGCTACCAGAGTACCTGTTGGTGCATTTGAAGTCAGGAACGTGTAAAGAAGGCGAGTTAAAGGACTTAGGTTTTTTCAAATAAGTGTTAGATTTTGACATGGACAGTAATAACGTGTAATATTTTGTTTGTTTTTTTTAAACTGTGAGGGTTCTCTTTGTCTTTAATTTCTGAGATAGCTCAGAAACCAGGGGAATTCAGTCTTTATTTACAACTCCTCCTCCTTAGCTTCCAGGCCAGCTTTGAGTTGTGTTCCAGTGCACAACTCCAGCAACAAGGCTGCTTGTCAGTAAATATGTTAGAGTGCATCGAGGCTCTCCCAGAGCGTCGGTGTTTATGCTTCACCAGACGAGTCATTGAGGGAGAGAGAGCCTGCCTGTTCATAAGCCAGCCTGACGTGACTCATGGCGGTTCTGGCCCCAGCCTGGACAGAGGGGCTCACAGAGGCGAACCCCATCTCACATTCAGCTCTCTCTCAGCTTGTCAGGTTTAGAAAGCATTTCCAACTGAGGGCCCCAGGGATTCTGGTACAAAAATGCTGAAAACCTCAAGTACAGTGGAATGTTTATAAAAATCACCAGGGCCCCAGTCCCGCCTAAGAGAGGTCAGAGAAATGCATTTGTCTAATCTCACAGAGGTTCTTGACCAGAGATTTCTGTTTGATTTAATCTACATCCATAGCAAATCTTAATTGAATAATGAGTCATTTATTATGAAAGTTACGCTTGTGTTTCTTGACTGTGACCCAGGCAGCTTTTGCTGTGTTCTCTCTATGTCCTTTTTCGAGTACTGCGATTGAAGGTTTTGGCCAGACTTCCTTCCTCAAGGATTATTAATGTGCTCACCTGTTGTGAGGGAGTATTCAGCAACAGATGCCCCACGAGCCAATCATTCGTGTGTGGATGGTGTGTGAGTGCCAAAACAGCAGCTTCGCTGGGGCAGCCGCCGCAGTAACTCTGCTGGGGGAGGTGGAGCCGCAGCTGGGGCAGGGATCCCGTGGGGTGGGAACAGCACGTTCCAAGGCAAAGAGAGCCTGTGGACTCTGGTTCTCCACGTAGTTTCCTGCCTGTGATGCTTCTAGGCAAAGAGATGAGGCTAAGGTTGGGGAGCTGGACTGCTCCCAGGGTGTGGTAGCACCTGAGAGGTGGCAACCTCTGTATTTTCTCCAGGTAATCTCATTAGACCCCCAACTTTTAAAACCATCCATATGCCCGTGATCCTCAAATAGACCTCTCTAGTTCCCACCTCTCTCCAGCACTCCAGATTCCTATACTAGCTGTCCCCATGACACTTCCACCAAGAACGCCTGAAAGCATTCAGAAATGAATTTCCCAATCTGCTCCACTCCTGATTGTCCCCACCTCATCAATAAAAACAAAAATACAGGAACTGTCTTTGGTTCTCCTCTATCCCTCCTCCCTCCACATCAAATTTACCAACTAGTCCTGCTGACTTGACCTCTAAGACATACTACAAAGACACCAACCTCCTTCAGCTTCAGCAGCTCCCCCTCCTCAACCACAGCAATAACTACTAGCTCTGGTCTCCCTGGGAATCACTTTGTGAAACAGATCACGTTGTACCCGTCTCTGGGTGGAGTGGTTGGCAATCAAAGTCCTATTAGAGCGGGTTCAAGAGAAATTAAGTGTAGGGGAAGTGGCGCCATGCATCTAGCCAAGTTTTGGAGAGTTTCTCTTTGAGAGGCAAATGTGGGTTGGAAGGGGTGTGTTTTTCTAAGGTGAGATGGTGCGGCATGTTTGTTTCTTGATGGAGTGATCCAGGAGAAAGGGAGCATGCGATGATGCAGGGGAGAAGGAAGGATGGCTGGGGCCATCCTTTTTCCTGGTGTCCCAGCACGTGCAGCTCATCCACAGTCACAGGAGGGGGACCCAAGTGTCTGTTCCACGGGTGGGCTTTAGGTAGGTGGGGCTGATGCACTGACCAGAGCTTGCCCCTCTTCTCTCAGTGTAGTAGGAAGAGGGTTATCAGCTGACGAGGAGGAAGATCACTGGTGGAAGAAGTGGGTCTGGAGACACATGCCTTCTTTCTGAACACACCATGGAGCCTTTAACCAGCTCTTCCCTCTGCCTGGCATGCTCTTGCCTAGGATTTTCACATGGCTGGTGACTTCGTGAGATTCAAGTCTTAGTTTAAACGTCACCTCCACAGAGAGGTTCTCCCTCACCTCAGAATCTAAAATAGCCACCCTGTCGCTACAACCACATCACTCTATTTTAATTCTTTGAATAGCATTTATTACTCTGAGATATTTAGCTTGTTAATTTTTTACTTGTTTACATGTTTATTGCTGTATCTCTTGCTAGAGATACTAGCACACACTGGGCCCTGAACAGATAGAAAAATCTTAATGAATAAACATGAGACATTCCTTTTCCTTCAAGAAAAAAGACAAATGTGTTGTGATGGAATATAATAGAACCCAATTTGGGTATATAAACTTGAATAGGCCTGGGATTAAATCCCCGAGAGAGAGAGAGAGAGAGAGAGAGAGAGAGAGAGAGTGTGTGTGTGTGTGTGTGTGTGTGTAGAGGGGTGCGTGTATATCCTGTACCCTTGGCTTCATCCTTAGCCAACTTAAGTCACCCTCCTGGGCCAACAGAAGATCTCCGTGTTCTCAAGGCCTTACTTGAACTTTTGTACCAGCCTTCCTCTGCCTGCCTTCCTCCAGTGACCTCGGCATAGTTAGAAGTTCAGATACTAGCAGTGGATATTAGATAAATATCTGAGCTGTGTATCAAGAAAGAACCTTCAAAATGGAAAAATGAAGAGTCCAGGCTCTTGTCTTTAAGCCTTAAATAAACGTCTGAACAGGGCGTAAAGACCCTTCTGGCTCTGGAGCCAGCTGCAGGCTTTTCAATCAGGCTGAAGATTGAAGCCTGGTGGCCTAGGGACAAATGCAAAGAAAGTTTCATGCATCTCAAACAGCCTCCTTTTGTCTTTAGGTGATGGTTTATAATTATAATTCCCTTAAAAAAATCCTAACCCTACTAGGGAAAGATTCTAATTAGTCCAAAAAGATTCCTATGCATTCTTTAAAAACAAAACAACCCAGTTTAAAATAATCCATGGACATATGTGTATGTTCTGTACATGTGTTTCTTCCCTAAATCTCTAAGGATAGTACTGAAGTGCTGAATTGTCCGGATTGAACCGGTATATCATTCTCTAAAAGGAGAAGGCAGGAAGCACCTGTATACTTAGCCATTAGCCCAAGACCACTCATCCTCCCACGGTCAGGAAATACTAAGATAGTGAGCAAAGATAGACTTCAGAAAGAAAAGGGATATCCTAAGCACTGACTTGACCCACCCTTTCAGTTAAAGCTATGGGTACTTGAATCAAAACTCCCATCAGCTTGGTGGCAAACTCTGTAAATTTGGGGAACCAAATCCACACTGACGAAAGCTAAGATTGTTAATAGATGTTTCAGACAGTTTCTTCTTCTGCCTATAAAAAGTGAGCTCTCGCAGGTAGGATAGCATGCAGTTAGGAACCCTATGATTAGTGATGTTTCCTGTTTACTCCTTCAGGAAAGATCAAAGTTCCCTAGGCTCCTATAGGGACTGTCAGAGACCTGAAGGGACTTTGGTGATTGTCTGCATTTTTTTCCTGATTTGTGAAATCCACCTCATTGACTGACCCATAAATTATAAACCATGTAATCTGCTGGGTGGATAGGCAGAGTTCTGGACTGCAGTGTTTTCTGTTTTTCATTTATTTAGGCTGGAGGAGAAAAAATAGATTCAGAAGAGGCACTGATCTATGAAGAGGATTTAGGCGAAGGAGATGATGTTGAAGGCGAGTTGGAAGACAGCACAAAGTTAAAAATGTTCCGCAGGCTTGCCTCTGTGGCTTCCAAGCTTAAGGAGTTTATTGGCAACATGATAACCACCGCTGGAAAAGTTGTTGTGACGATTTTACTGGGGTCATCAGGTGAGAGTTTCTGCGCAGAGCACAAGTAGCACTTTGGTGAATGACATTGAAATAATGACTGTAGCTTTTGTAAAACTGGCCGTGTACAAACCACACACACAAAAATAGTTTTTTGTTTAGTTCTAATTTTTATGTTTTTAGATGCTTTCTGTTAACCTCTGTAAAACAACATTTCTCCATATCTGTTAAGTGATGTCATTTTCTATGTGTAAATTAGAAAAACAGCTATCCTTCTCCCTTAGAGCCTACGGATGGTGATAGGCTACCATGAACAATTCGAGTGTACCCATCCCAAGCTGCACATGTGCCTTCTGAAAGCATGTCTGTTTACACTGAGCAATCTTAATTTAACTCTCCAGGATATACTATTTTTCTTCCTAAGTTAGATGGTAATCTTCCAGCGCAGACACTCACTTCCTTTAAATGTTGGCTACAGACTGCTTAGTCCATAATAATGTTATCCTGGTCTTCTCCCTTCTTCCATTCCACTCCTGAGCTACTGTGAAGTTTATTCCAATGCTGCTTAGTTGAAATGTCATGAGATGAAACTACTTAACTGCTTTTTAATAGGAAAATAAAAAAGTGGAAAAGAGAATAGAATTTCTCAAGGAATATAACCCAGTATTTTAATGAAGAGTCATTTCAAAATGCCCCCCAAAATATTTCTAATTGCCTATAAAGAATAACCTCATTTTACATTTCCCTTTTTGGTGATAGTGCAAATCAGATTTCGTCAGGTGGGACAAAGTTTCAGTGGACTTTAACTGCCACAGGATGTAATATTAGTATGAACCCTAGTTAACCAAAACAAATCATTTTTAATGATTTTATAGTGTCATATAATGTTATTTTATAATGATTTTTGTAAGTCATTGTAAAATATGGTATCAGGGAAAGTTGGAATGGACATACAACTGTTCCTGAAAAATTTGGGCAAATAAATATGCTAAGTCTTATTGGTGTGAAAAGTAGATGTTTACTCGACTCAAACACCACAGGTAGAATTTCTTAATCATCTGGTATTTCCCCATCTTTACGAATATCACTTTGTGTGTGACTTTTTTTCACAATAAAAATAGTATTAATTCTGATTTTATAAATAAAACATAATTAATATTTTAAAAACCTGATCAATACCTAAAGCATATGAAGGAAATTTGTATAATCTCCAATAGTTACATTTTCTGAGTGGTAAATAATTTTCCAGTCCTGTGCAGGTTTTCATGACCGAATGTCTTCTTCCTTAGGGATGATGCTACCATCTTTGACCTCATCTGTGTACTTTTTTGTATTTTTGGGTCTGTGCACCTGGTGGTCTTGGTGCCGGACGTTCGACCCCTTGCTGTTCGGCTGTCTCTGCGTTCTTCTGGCTATTTTCACTGCGGGCCACTTGATCGGACTTTATTTGTACCAGTTCCAGTTCTTTCAGGAAGCGGTCCCACCCGATGACTACTATGCACGGTAAGAGAAATCGTTCGGGCATTCCGGGGAGTGCCCCTTTTGTGATCTTGTTGGAATGTTCACGGGTTCCTCTTGATGCCAATCGATAGGTTAAGCAAAGATTTGGTGGGGGCGGGGGGAGCAGTCTAGTGCTTTAAATGTATTGAATGACACAGTCTGGAAGGAGCTAGATGGTCTCTTCAGATGGAGCTGCTGCTGGGACACAGAAAGAGGAGAAGCTGCTGTTTGCTAAAGTAGAACAGACACGTGGTCTCAGCTGTGGAAGGAGACCCAGAAGAACATTTTACATCAAAGAATAGTAGCGATGTGTTAAAGCATCCAGCTAGAAGGAACTCTCCTAGGCCAAATAGAGGACAAACTGAGCAACAAAAATAATAACTGATTGTAAAAATTTAAAAATAAAAATACATGAGTCCATGATGTGAAAGACAGAGAGGAAAAGAAATATCTAATTTGCTTCAATTGGAGACAACCATCACACCAACTCTTTACTGTGAAATGGGAATTAAAGGCAAAGAATCCAGCATTTACTTTGATTTTTTAGTAGGAACTCTAGGCCATTCTCAGTTAATGAGGGAATACTCCTCTTTACAGGATAATGACAACTAATGAAAGGGAAAGAAATACTAGAATTAGAAAAATTACCATTTATCAATTCTTAATGAAATGCTTGATTCTAGTCACAAACTGAAACCATTACTTAAAAAGGTTGTTGATGAAGGATGTTTGCAACAATGACAAAGTATAACCTCACTGATAATCTGCTAATTGCAAAGGAAAAAAATCAAACCTTTACAGTTGTGGTCAACACCTTAAGCAATTGATCAAAACTAGCATTACCAAAAATGGGCTAGCTCAACATGGCACAGTGGTAGATGTGATGCAATATGAGGTCTACAGCATCATACTGTGAAGCCTTTGGACCTAACCTCCAATTTACAGGAACTATAAAGGATAGAAAAATAATTTAAATGTACAGGATCAGAAAAATCCAGAATATAGATTCTACAAGGCAAATGATCTGGTCTCTTCAAAAATCAGCATCATGAAAAAGAAGTGTATGTGGAGGAAATAGGGGAGGAACTGTTCCAGTTTAAGGGAGAACTAAGGAAACCTTGCAAACAAATGTGAGGCGTGACTCTAGATTACATCCTGCTTCAATGGCAAATCTCTAAAAGACATTTTGAGATTAAATGGGGAAATTTCAATATTCATTGGTTGTTAGCTGACAGTATAGAATTATCGTTAATTCCTAGGAGCATGAATGTATTGTGGATATACAGGA
Organism: Diceros bicornis minor; assembly: GCF_020826845.1. Classification (NCBI taxonomy): domain Eukaryota; kingdom Metazoa; phylum Chordata; class Mammalia; order Perissodactyla; family Rhinocerotidae; genus Diceros; species Diceros bicornis. Next base: position 8,697,116 of record NC_080755.1, on the reverse strand, counting down.
AAATGTCACTATTTTAGGAGATACATGGTGAATTTTTTAGGGATGAAGTGTCACGATTTCTGCAACTTTCTGCTGGTTTAGCCACAACCGTGAGAGAGAGACACACACACAGAGAAGAGAGAAAATTATTTAAGCTAAGTGGTTAGCATTGAGTTGTCTATTGTCCTATTTTAACTTCTCTTTTTCTGTGGAAAAGTTCATAATTGAAAGTTACAGGAGAAAGGGGACAGAAATGGAAGGAGAGAATGTGAGGGCAGGGTGAAAATGCCAGAACTCTGCTCTGTAAAGTGTCTCTGGGAAGTGGTGTCCGTGCTTCTTGTCTTCTGGTTGAAAAATGATGATCTGTATTTGAGAAGAACATGATTAACGTTGTCATGCTGACAATATAGGTCTGCATCCTTCTTTCAAGAGGTCTCAATGTGGTTTGTATGTGATAGTAAATATGAAGAAGCAACGTGTGTGCAGATCCACTCATCTAACTTTTATTGATTCACGTGTAAATTTGGCCATAATAAAAGCTAGTTTGTGACGGTGTCTATACAATGCTTAAAAAAAGTGAATCAAGTCCTAAAACCACGTGTAGTCAGTTAAAATAAGTTAGTATCCAACACCCACAGACAACCTTCCTAATTCTAAGTCCAGTTGGCTTAACCTGGAAGCTTAACAAGTGTAATTCTGTCTACGAAGAGAGGAATGTTACATAGACACATTAAAACTGAGAAGCCGGGCCTGGGTCCGTGGTGCAGGCGGTTAAGTGCGCGCGCTCCGCTACTGGTGGCCCGGGTTCAGATCCCAGGCACGCACCGACGCACCGCTTCTCCAGCCATGCTGAGGCTGCATCCCACATGCAGCAACTAGAATGATGTGCAACTATAACATACAACTATCTACTGGGGCTTTGGGGAAAAAAAAAAAAGGAGGAGGATTGGCAATAGATGTTAGCTCAGAGCTGGTCTTCCTCAGCAAAAAGAGGAGGATTAGCATGGATGTTAGCTCAGGGCTGATCTTCCTCACCAAAAAAAGAAAAAAAAAACTGAGAAGCCAAGACACAGAAACAACAGAAGCGTCCACTGATGGAGGAATGGATAAAGAAAACGTGGTATATGTACACAGTGGAATATTATTCAGCCATAAAAAAGAAGGAAATTCTGCCATTTGTGACAACACATGTGGACCTGGAGGGCATTATGCTAAGTGACATAAGTCAGACAGAGAAAGACAAATACTGTATGATCTCACTTATATGTGGAATGTAAACAAAAAAGTCAAACTTATAGCACCAAAGATTAGAATGGTGGTTGCCAGGGGCTGGGAGGTGGAGGAAATAGGGAGAGGCTGGTAAAAGGGTACAAACTCAGTTATAAGATGAGTAAATTCTGGGGATCTAATGTACAGCAGGGTCACTATAGCTGATAATGCTGTATTGTTATTTGAAAGTTGCTAAGAGAGTAAGTCTTAAGAGTTCTCACCAAAAAAAAAAAAAAAATTTAATTGTGTGAGCTGATTGATATGTTAATTAACTTGATTGAGGTAATCATTTCACAGTGTATACTTATGTCATCACATTGTACACTTTGAATATATTACAATTTCATGTGTCAATTGTACCTCAGTAAAGCTGGGGGAGAAACTGAGAAGAAGCCCCTTTAATGGTACAGACTTATGTAATATTTATTTTAGGCAGGAGTGAATAAATGCTAAATTTCAGTACAGATGTTAGTTCTAGACTAAATGAATCCTTTGGTGTTTTTTAGATATTTGATTTTTGGTTATTGATCACATATAGAAAAAAGGTGTTGTACTGTTAGAAGGGCTGACTTTCAGGGGATGACTTGATTGGAAATGTAAATAGCTTCCTCTATAGGGCAGTGGGTTCTCCACCCCCCCCCCCCCCGGCCTGCGTCCCTCCCCCCCCCCCCCCGTTTAAGGATCTTTTCTGCCATCTAGAGACTGATGATAGGAAATACAAAGAATATTCAGAACCACCTTGAAAACACTTTTTTTGTAAAAGATCAGTTAGTAAATATTTTACACTTTGCAGGCCTGTTCTGTCGCAATTCTTTCAAGAAGCTGTCACAGAGCAAAAGCAGCCATGGACAAGGTTTAAAAGAATGAATGTGGCTGTGTTCCAGTAAAACTCTGTTTGTGGACACTGAAATTTGCATTTCATATTATTTTCACATTTCATGAAATATTATTTTTCTTTTGATTTTTTCCAACCAATTAAAAATGTAAAAACCACATTATGAGCTCACAAGCTGTACCCAAACAGGTGGTGAACCAGGCTTGCCAATCTATGGTGTAGATGATAACGGTCCTAATCATATAATAATGTATATTTATTTTTCATTTGAATTGTTCCAAACTTAAAATTATAATTGTAATTCATTATAGACATTTTGTAGATAATCCTTTTTAAGCAGTTTAAAAAGTCTATTACTGTAATCTCATAGAGACAGTTTGAGCCAAACAATGCAATATATCCACATAAACTGCCTTGTTGTAGATTCCTCCCGCAGTAACTTGGTGACAGTAGGACATTGCATTTTAGTGCCAGAAAGCTTGGAAATTTACATATTTAAAACAATAGCTTTCTCTTAAGGCATTTCAATGCATTGTTATTAACTCCAAATTCTGAGTTGGAGGAAAGCAAACCGGAAACTAGCAAACAAAAAAAATCGTCTCCCGTGGGCATTTGTCACAAATTTCATAACTGCAGAGACTCCAGCCCATATTTCCAGCTTCGGACATGGCTGTCCTCTGAAAACAACCCAAGCCGTTTTTATCTTCTTGTAAGCTTTCAGATAGGCTCTCTGGTGAAAATTATCTTTATTTTTAGAAAAATTAACTTCATTTGCTTATCATTAGTATAACATGTTTGTTGGTGATTATTTGGGAAAATATAATAAAGAATAAGGAAAAACACTTTTTAAAAATGTAATCCTAACTCCTAGAAATAAATACTATTTATTTTTTGATCTCTATTCTTTCAGTATTTTTTCTATGCATGACTGTACTTTTTTATAACAAACTTTGAATCATAATGCACATACTGCTTTATAAGTTGCTTTACTCAAGTTCGGCATTTTCCTTCCCACATTATGCAACATTCTTCTAAAATGTGATTTTCATAGGCTGCAAAGTGTCTGATTGTGTAGATATATTATAATTTAGTCAATCCCTGACTTTTGACGATGTAAATTTAGCTTGTTCTTCATTTTTGCTCTCTTGAGCAATGCTGTGATAAGCACCCTCATTACTTCTAAATTTAAGCAAAACTCAGGACGAGCAAGATGAAGCTTCATGTTCCCTCAGTTGTGAAAGCGCCTCTGCAGGGCAGTTTGGTGCTTGCTTCTGCTGGGGTCTGGAGGTTTCAATGGTTCTGGGCCAACGTTATGAAAATTTACCGGATAGTAATTCCCTCACCAGGCAAGTGCTGTAAATTAAAATCCCATACGTAGGTCTGACACAGATCAGGGGTTTTATTTTTCTCAAGGGTGATCCATTCTCTCAACCAGTGGCCCCAAGAGATCATAAGCTTCCTTCCAGCTCCATCCAGACCTGTCGTGGAGTTTTTCCATTACGTTTAGCCAGGGAAGTGTGTGGAGAAGGCAAACAGGAACCAGCAAGTCCATGGGATGGACAGGAGACCAAGGTTAAGCGGGAGGTGAAGCAAGGGAGTGACATTGCCTAGGGGAGGAGAGTTAGTGATTTCCTTCCATTTTTGCATGTGGCTGTCACATGACCATATTTTCCAAAACAAAAGTCAGGGCTCATTATTTGATAGTTATGAGTGTACTTATGGGAAGGTTAAAACACGGGGTCTGAAAGTAGGGTTATACTTCCCAAATGTGAAATGCTGTAGTATATTATGACCAAAAAAAAAAATTAGTGATCACTCTTCTGAAGTTGATCCAGCAAAATAAAGCTTCAAAAGGAATCCACATAAGTAAACGTAAGACGGATAATATACCATTTGCCATCATTTGTTTAATAGAGCAACCTGTTACAGCTGTTATTCTGGCAGGTCTCCCTAAGGAAAACAGTGAACTACACAAAATTTGGCTTAGTTAATCCAAAGTGTAGTCTCTTCCAAAAGTTTTGTATTTTCATAGGGAATTTCTGTAGACAGTAAACACCTTAAATTTTGAAAGACATGAAGCAAGAATTAAAGGTGGTGGGCCAGTGTTCAGGTTCCTCCAGTTACACCTGCACGCACCTCGTCTCTTTCCTCCTGGTAAGGCTGGACATGTTCGTGAAGCTTCGAGTCTTAGACAACTTGTGTCCTGTGGGCCTTCTGCATTAAAAGTACAGAAGGTGCGTTGGGCAAAGGAGGGGGACGGAGACAGTGGACCTGATTTGTTCTTCATTATCATGAATGGGAGATGCCTTGAAGGCTTTCAAATGCATTAGAATGCTAGAAAATTCTACCTGTTGGTGACATGAACTAAAAGCCAATTTTAATAGTTTGACAGCACATCACTGCCTGTGCTTCGTTGTGAAGATGATACCAAAAGTAATTCTGAGGTGAACTCATCTGAAAGCAATCTTGACAAAAAGCGGGTTCTTTGTGTTTAGTCTTGAGTTATCCAGGTAATACAGGTAGCAGTTCTGAGGCAGGCAGGGTGGAGGGCATGGCAGGATGTGGAAATACCTGTTGTTTTCTTAACCACGTTGCAGACGCAAGGAACCATAAATTTATTTCTCAGCCCTATTGATGAACACTTCGTGTACCTTAAGCATTGAGATGAGTATGTGACTGAATAACTCTTTAAGTTGTCTCTTCTAATCTTCGACTGGCTTTCATTCCAACTCCTGAACTTTCTCTAGAACATTCGAGGAGTTACTGCAGGGATTGGATTCGTTTGCTCAAATTCAATTTGTTGTTTTGCTGCTTTTTTCACCTTAAATTGTGAAGGTTGAAAATGAAAGGGTGGGAAGGAATGAGAGAGATTCTCAGGCCATTCTCTATGAAAGTAGCATTCTCTATTAAATAATAGACAATAACAGACAATGACTCCTCTGTTACCCTTTTTATGTCCTATTTCAATGAATGGTGATGATAAGAAAATGCATTATATTTAGTGAAGGAAAAGCTAATGTTTATTTCAGTGTTAGAACAATGTAAAAAAAGAAAAGGCAAAGCCTAGAACTGCAGCATCACGAGTTAACTAATCCATGACAAATGAGAAAAAACATTAAAAAGACAAACATTAAAAGCACAATATCACTTATTGTGTTTATCCTATTTTTATACGAGTCATAACAATGTCTGTAAAATGTGAGGGATAATAAAGGTCTCAATGCTGCCTTTTTCTTCCAGTTCAGAGAAGCCAGGGGGTCCTTTAGAAAATGAAACAGTGCCATCAGCTTTTCCGTTAGGTCTGCGCAATTTGCCTTACAGTCGGTTATATAATCCAGGTTATTTAAACGAATGCACTTTTGTAGCCTGGCCTGGGGTTGCTATCTCTGCATCTCTTGCGATAGGGTAGTCTGAGGTTTAGTAACAGAAACAGCGCAGAAAGACTAAATTGTGTTTAATGGAGACCAGTTGGCAAGAACTTCATTTGAAAGCATTCCACTGTGTGGGGAAGAATAAGTGTAACGCAGGTCATTTTAATGCTAAGGAATGTAAGTTAACCCAACCACATTAACACTCCCTTTCCCATTTTGCTAAAAGATGGCACTGGCCATTGTTAACCTATAGAGTTGTCTAATTTGTAGAGTTGGTAGATGATATAATGATGACCAAACTTTCGGTTTCAATTTGAGAAGATTCTTAATAATTAAGTGACTTGTAGGTCTCAGACAGAGATCATTTGTGCTCATCTGAAACGTGGAAAATAGGAGCCAAGAGAGAAATTAATTGACTTTCCACAGATAAACAGAAAATCAATAGAATGTGAATACTTGAACCCCTGAGTCTATCTGGGCAATTTGCTACTTGGGGCCGTAAGGGGGTGTGTTGTGGACCAGGATCCCTGGGAAGTCCTACCCTGCCGTGACACCTGGCATTGTGTGCAAAAGCAGCTGCTGCTTCCGACCAGGTCAGTGCGCCTTTGCACAGGATGTCCGTCTAACCCAGAGACCTAAAACTTAACAACCCCGCCTTCCAGAATTTCGGCCTTGATTTAATGTTGTGGACCAGTTTTCTCACTTTTTGCCTGTTGATGGCATCTCCCAGGAGGGATCTCCCTTTCAGTTTTCATGGAGAATCTGCCCTATCCTCTGTGGGGACCTGGAGTGCTCCTGGTTGACCTGACAGTGCAGACTCATTCTAGAGGATTTGTAGCTCCAAGAGCAGCTCACCTGCACACACGTCACAACAGATCAGGTCCTTTCTGCCAGGTGCTATCCCAGCTGTCAAGGATAAAGTGGGGGCCACTCTCTTAGGATGTGATACTGAGGGAATTATACTAATGCCTACAAGCTCCTTCTCTGGAGTCTGACGGCTAGGGGCTCAATCTCGGCCCCTCCACTTTCTAGACAGAGCACCTGGGCGCAACCTTACTGAACACTGTGCTTGCATTTCCTGATCTGCAAAATAGGGGTGAAAATGGTGCCTGTCTCAGAGCAGAGTGTGGTATTCAGTAGGAGAGTGCATGTCGCGTGCCTGGCCATGGGGGTGCTTATTGAAAAGGAACTGATCTTACTGTTGTAGTCATCATATTAACACACATGAAATACTTTCCTTATTCAGACGAACTTCCCCATGTCTAACAATTGTAGCCTCACCTGGCATCGCAGGTGTAGCTCCCTGACTCATTCAGCTACTCCACCCTTATGCTGTTTCCTTCCCTGGAAATGTCCTTCCTCTGCTTCCTCATGTCACTTGCTCCTACTCTTCCCTCAAAACCTAGCACAAGCACCTCCTTCTGGAACCTTCCACGTTTCCTTCTGTGAGGAACAAGAATTATCTTCTGGGCAATTATCCTATGCAGACTCACTTCCTAGCACTTGCTGCACTGGACCGTAATGATCTGTTTGTGTGTATGTGTCTCTTTAGGCTCTGGTTTGGGGGCCTCGGCTCTCTCAGGATCTAAAACTGCTGTGCACACAGCGGGCTTTCAGGAAATCCCTGTCCGAGCTGGTTTTTTCTCTCTGTCTCCTAAAACCCTTGCATTTTATCTCCTAGTGTATGGCAGTAATGTAAAACTTGTTTAGGTTTTCCTAAACTCCCAGCCCCAGATATGGCCACTGGCTATAAGATGTATGGGAGCGTTATTTCCCAGAAAGGTCATCGTCAATTTTAATGCACCCACTGCAGTCCACTCGCCATGCTCTGTGGTACACGTCCTCCAGTCACTGAATATCAAGTTCAGCAAGAAACTAAACAGGCCCTAGTATACGTGGTTCCTTAAGTGTGGTGTTGGCAAATATTTAGTTTTTGCTTGAGAAAAATGGTGGTTTTAAATTTATTTGTATAGAAAACTCAAGAATAGCTTTATCCCTGGTGGTTAAAATAAACATGGTTAAAGGAGTAAGCAGCTTTCACTTTGGAAGAAATTAGAGATTTCAGTTCGTATTCAGTGTTTCTCGGGGACCGGTTTCCCTCTTCTTGTTGAGAGACCTGGGGTAACGTTTTTTCACTTCTTTGGGCCTCGTCTTAAAGATGAGGCCACTGTCCCTGCTCCAGAGGGCCGTGGCGACTGGTGATGAGGCTGTGGCGACTGGTGATGAGGCCGTGGCGACTGGTGATGAGGCCGTGGCGACTGGTGATGAGGTGGTGCACACAGAGTCTGCCCGTGCCTGTAATCAGAAGGCAATTAAGCAATGTCAGTTCTGCTTTCCTTCTGTAGTTTTATTTGTGTAGAAAGCATACACAGTGTGATTTTTTTTCATTAAATAAACTGTTTTATGTGGGGGTTAGTAAGTAATAATGTTTTTCTGTATCTGCTGATTTCCAATTTATATGGCATCTAGTAGTTTAGTAAAATACATTCCAATAAAATACCTCCTCTTTCATCTTTCCTTAAAAGTCTCACCACATCATTGTATTACTGATAAAAAATCAGTCCTGGATCTGGGAAAATTCAGTACTATTTAATTCTCCCTATAAAACAAAGCATATTCCTTAAGCAAATCTAAGTTGAAATTTTATATATTTATGTGTGGGATATATATATATATATATATATATATGGGGATAATTATAATGGTACCTTCCCCATAGGTTTATGGGGATATATATATAAATAGGAATAATTATAATATTACCTTCCCCATGGGTTTGTCATGTATATTAAATGAGTTAATATTTGTAAAAAAACAGTTCCTAGCACATAGTAAGAACTGTATAGAGATGTTTATTAAATAAATTTGTTAAATAAGTGTCCTAATAGTTAATTAGGTATTCAAGCCTTTGATTAGAACTTTAGTAACAGTATGTAAGTATAGTCTTTCATATGTTTTATTTGTAAAGTTTGAGTTCAAACAAGAATTTTGGTTTTAGGCAATATAATTGGAGGTCCTTGTTATGTGACTTAGAAATAGCTGTCATTTTGGTCAGTTGCTTTGTAGAAACACTTTGCTTAGGGCTTTGTATTTCTTGTGTTACTTAATTCTCATGATAACGCTAGGACGTAGGTCCTGTTATTTTTATCCCATTTTTAAATTTTATTTATTTTTTTTTTTCCCCCAAAGCCCCAGTAGATAGTTGTATGTCATAGCTGCACATCCTTCTAGTTGCTGTATGTGGGACGCGGCCTCAGCATGGCCGGAGAAGTGGTGCATCGGTGTGCACCGGGGATCCGAACCTGGGCCGCCAGCAGCGGAGTGCGCGCACTTAACTGCTAAGCCACGGGGCTGGCCCTTATCCCATTTTTAAATAAACAAAACTGAGACTCACAGAGGTTGAGTACACTTTGAGGCCACATGTTTATTAAATGACAGAACGGATTTGAGCCTAATTTGGTCTGACTCCAAACCTTGTGCCCCCTTAGCCGTACAGAGCATAAGCACCTTCACAAAAAAGTGAGCCCAAAGGCATGTTCCCATCGCCTTCCTAGAATATTTACCCTTCATACTACCAGCTTCCAAGTGACCCAGTCTTAGCACTTTCTTTCTCTCTTAGAGGTCCAGGGGCTTTGTAATTGGAGCCCATCTAGGGGACATCTGTAGCCATAGCAAAGAGAGGCAGCCCTCTGGTCCGGACCTACTGGAGGTGCACTGAGCTAGGCCTTTTGGATACACAGCATTTGGATCTGGTGAGGAGCAGTGTTAGAGGATTGACTAGCAACTCAAAGGCAGGAAGCACATCGAATTTATCTTTGTGTTCCCTCGGTATCTGGAGCCCTGCCCAGCATGCCGCAGGCTCCACTGAACACAATCCAGTGAAAGAAATGACTCATTTTACATTTAATCTTTCAAAATATGAAGAGGAATAAAGATTAGGCATAGGTCACAGTTTCATTTTTTCTAAATTTGCTCCAAATGACTGGTATTAATGAACATATTACAAACTATGCCTAGGTGGTACACTTAGGCTCTTTCAACTTTAAAAATTAATAGCAAATTAATGATGGTAGAATTTCTTGTGGTAGAAAGATGGACTGTTCTTTCAAGTTAAGATAATAGCTTATGAAAAATTAAATCTAAAGCGATCTTTTGAGAAAGGGCATTTTGGAACAAAACAATTATTTAGCCATCAAACATTTTATTGGAAAGTGTGACCATCTTGTTTATTAGAGTTAAGATTTTCATCCATGGTCTCATCTGGATTTTAATTGATTGCAGCAATGTCTCATTAATTTTTTAGTTTGTGGATAATCTGACTTGGCTGACTGGTGAAGTATTTTGAGAATAAATATACTGAACGATATTGCCTCATAACGGCTTGGCTTAGTAAAGTTCAGAATGTGGCCTATGCAGTAACTTCTGCTGTTGTTTCTCCTTTATAGTTCTGAGCAGCTCTGACTCAAGGATAAGAGATTAGCTCTGAAAATGAGAACCAAGATGCTTTAATTTTCTCTTCGGAATTTCTCCAAAGAAGCTTTTTGCTGAGAAAATTTGACAAAGGTTTTTATAAACTTGCTACTTACTCATTATTGGTGTAAGTAGTGTAACTGTTTTTCTTAACAGCTTCCCTGATGTACAAATGATATTCAATAAACTGAGTCTATTTAAAGGGTACAATTTGATAAGTTTGTTTTTGTTTTTGTTTGGTGAGGAAGATTAGCCCTAAGCTAACATCCGTTGCCAATCCTGCTCTTTTTGCTGAGGAAGATTGGTCCTGGGCTAGCATCCATGCCCATCTTCCTCTACTTTATATGTGACGCGGCCACAGCATGGCTTGACAAGCGGTGCATATTTCCACGCCCAGGATCTGAACCTGCGAACCCCAGGCCGCGGAAGTGGAGCGTGCGCACTTAACCACTACGCCACCGGCCAGCCCCATTTGATAAGTTTTGACATAAACATATTCATGAAACCATCACCACAGTAAGATAATGAACATACTCATCAAACCCAAAAGTTTCCTCACACCCTTATCATCTCTCGCTCCTGCCCTTCATCCTCCTCCCATCCCATCCCCAAGTAACCACAGATGTGCTATCTGTAACTAGATTAGTTTATATTTTCTAGGATTTTATATAAATGAAATCACACAGTATGTACTCTTTATTATTATTATTATTACTATTGTTAGCCTAGGGGATGGGGCACAGGGGGCAGATCTGGCTTCTTTTACTACCCTCGTTATTTTGAGATTTAGCCATGTGGTAGTGTGACTCAGTTCTTCTACATTCTCACTAACGCTTCAGGTGATCCATCTTTTTTAGTCTTAGGCATTCTAATCGGTGTATGCCGGCAATTCATCGCGGTTTTAATTTGCATTTCCCTAATGACTGTTGAGGCTGAGAATCTTTTCATGAGCTGATGTTACATTCGTATGTCTTTTTGATGAAGTATCTGTTAAAATATTTTACCCATTTTTAAAAAATATCAAAACTTTTTGTTTTCTTGGTATCGAGTTCTAAGAGTTGTTTAGAAAATTAAGTCATTTATCAGGTACGTTTTTGCAAATATTTCCCTAGTCTGTGAATTATCATTCTCTTAACAGTCTTTGCAAGAGCAGAGTTTTTAATTTTGATGAAGTCCACTTAATAGTTGTTCTTTTATGATATGCTTTTGGTGTGGTGGTGAAGAAATATTTGCCAAACCCAAACTCATAAAGCTTTATTCTATATTTTCTTCTAGAAGTTTTATAGTTTTTTTGCCTAGAATGTCAAATAGTTCCAGAATTATTTATTGAAATGATTATCCTTTCTTCACTGAATTGCCTTTGCACCTTTGTGAAAAATCAAGTGTCTGTGTATATGTGGTTAGGTTTAAATATGGACTCTATTCTGTACCATTTATCTATTCATCTTTATGCCACTGTCTTGATTACTGTAGCTTGATAATAAATCTTGAATTTAGGTAGTGTTAGTCCTTCATTTTTTTTTTTTTGTTTATTGAAGTTGTTAGGCTATTCTAAGTCCTTTACATTTCTATATGAATTTTAAATCAGTTTATCAGTTTCTACAACAAAGCCTGCTGGGATTGTGGTTAGGATTGCATGGACTCTCTATAATGATTTGGGTATCATTAAGTCTTCTGATGTGTGAATATGGTACATCTCTCCATTTCTTTAGGTCTTTTCAAATTTTCCTCTGCAGTGCTTTTTAGTTTTTAGTGCACAGGTCATGCACAGGTCAGAGTCATCCCTTAAGTATTTCATAATTTTAATGCCATCATAAATGGTAATTTTTATTTCTATTTCTGATTATTCATTGCTAGTACCTAAAAATACAATAAATTTTTATATATTGATCTTGTATTCTGCCACCTTACTAAACACATGTATTGGTTCTACAAGATTTTTTATACATTCCATCAGGTTTTCTACGTAGATGACTGTGTCATTTATGAATAAACATATTTTACCTTCATCTTTTTTAATCTGGATACCTTTTCTTTCTTTTTTTTGTCTTATCACATTTGCTAAAACTCCAGTCCAATATTGAATTGAAGTGGTGAGAACAGACATCCTTCTTTTACTCCCTCTTTGGGGGAAAGCATTCAGTCTTTCGTCATTAAGTATGATGTTGATTGTAGGTTTTTTCTAGATGTTCTTTATCAGGTTGACAAAAATCTCCATCTATTCTTAGTTTGATGAGAATTTTTATCCACAATGGATATTAGATTTAGGCAAATGCTTTTTCTGCATCATTTTTAATTTTTTTCTAGTCTGCTAATATGGTGAATTGATTTTTGAATATTAAACCACCCTGGTATTCCTAAGATAAATCTCACTTGGTCAAGTGGTATTATCCTTTTTATATATTGTTGAATTTGAGTTGATAAAATTTTGTTTAGAATTTTCACATCTATGTTCATAATAGATAATGGCCAGTAGTTTTCTTTTGTTGAGTTGTCTTTGGTTTGGGTGCGGGGTAATGATAGCTCATACAATGACTTTGGAAGTATTTCCTGTTTTTCAGTGATCTGAAAGGGCTAGTTTAGAATTTACATTATTTCTTCTTTAAGTGTTTGGTAGAATTCACCCATGAAACCATATGGGCTTGAAGTTTTTTTTAATGTGAAGGTTTCTAACCACAAATTAAATTTCTTATATAGATATAAGACTACTCAGGTTCTTTCTTTTTCAATGAGTTTTGGTAGTTTATGTCTTTCAAGGAATTTGCATGTAAAATGTCAAATTTATTGGCATAATGTAGTTAATAAATATTTACTTTGAATATCTGTATTCATCTTTGAATATCTGTGCAATCTGTAATGATGTTATTTAATTTATTCCAGAGATTAGTAATTTGTGCTTTCTTTCTTTTTTTCCTGTTCCATCCAGCTAGAGGTTATCAAGTTATCATCTTCACAAAGAGCTAGCCCTTGTTTTTTCTATTCATCCATTTCAACTCAGATGTTTAATTTCTTTTCTTCTACTTCCTTTGTTTTTAATTGACTTAATTAAATTAAACTTTGGGTTTAACTTTTTCTTCTTTTTTTTCTCTTCTCTGTTGCTATTCTAAAGGTGGAAATTGAAGTCATTGATGTGAGATCTTTCTTCTTTTCTAATATAAATGTTTAGAAACACTTTAATTAAATTTAAATCTAAATTTCCACCTAAATACTCCATTAGTGACAGCCTACAAATTTTGATATGGAATGTTTTATTTTTCATTCAGTTCAAAATGCTTTTTAATTTCCATGTGAATTTCCTCTTTGATCCATCAGCTATTTATATATGTATTTGGTTTCCAAATATTTGGGGATTTTTCCAGAGATATTTCTCTTTTGATTTTAATTTAATTCCATTGTTGTCACAGGATATAATTTGTTTTGTAGTCCGGAATACGGTCTATTTTGGTAAATGTTCCACGTGGATTTGAAAGAATAATTTTTTTAATGAATTTGTCTTTTAAATCATGTAGAACATTTAAAAAGCGGAGTTACAAACCAAAATTACAATACTACTAGCTTTTTTAATTGCTATGTATTTACCTTTAATGGAGAGCTTTATTTCTTCACATGGCTGCTGGTTACTGGAGCCATTTCACCCTGCAGGCCCCCTTTAGCACTGTTTGCGGGGTGGGTCTAGTGGTGATGAACATCTTCAGCTTTTGTTTATCTGGGAGTGTCTTCATTTCTCTCTCATTTTTTTTGTTTTTTTTTTTTTGTTGTTGTTGTTTTTTTGTTTGTTTGTTTGTTTGTTTGTTTTTTTGTGAGGAGATCAGCCCTGTGCTAACATCCGCCAATCCTCCTCTTTTTTTGCTGAGGAAGACGGCCCTGGGCTAACATCCGTGCCCATCTTCCTCCACTTTATATGGGACACCGCCACAGCATGGCTTGACAAGCAGTGCGTCGGTGCGCGCCCGGGATCCGAACCAGCGAACCCCGGGCCGCCGCAGCGGAGCGCGCGCACTTAACCGCTTGCGCCACCGGGCCGGCCCCTCTCTCTCATTTTTGAAAGATGGTTTTGCCAGATATAGAATTCTTGGTTAACAGTTGTTTTTCTTTTGAATATATCAATTCACTGCCTTCTGGTCTCCAAGATTTCTGATGAGAAATTAACTGATAATCTTACAGAGGATTGCAGGTATCTGACAAGTCACTTCTCTCTTGCTGTTGTCAGGATTCTTTCTTCAGCTTTCTACAGTTTGATTATAATTTGTCTCAGAGTGTGTCTTTTTGAGTTTATAAGCTTCTTGAATATTCATGTCTTTCATCACATTTGGGAAGTTTTCAGCCATTATTTCTTTAAATATTCCCTCTTCCCCTTTCCCTTTCTCTTCTCCTTCTGGGACTCCTGCAGTGCATTTCTTGGTCCACTTGATGGTATCCCACAGGTCCCTTAGGCTCTGTTTACTTTACTTCATTCTTTTTTCTTTTTGTTCCTCAGACTCCATAATTTCAATTGTCCTATTTTTAAGTTCCCTGATTCTTTCTTCTGCCTCCTCAAATCTGCTTTTGTATCCCTCTAGTGTGTTTTTCATTTCAGTTACTAAACTTTTCAGCTCCAGAATTTCTTTTTATAATTTTTCTTTATTGATATTCTCATGTTGTTCATACATAATATTTTTGCCTTTGTCCATGTCTTTGTTTAGTTCTTTGATCAACTTTAAGATAGTTTTTTAAAAGTCTTTATCTAGTAATTACAGTGTCTGTGCATCTTCAGGTATGGTTTCTGTCAATTTGTTTTGTTCATTTGGATAGGCATACTTTCCTGTTTCTTTGTATGCCTTGTGATGTTTGGTTGAAATCAGGACATTTGAATCTTATGATGGGTTAACTCTGGAAATCACATCCAGAATTTGCTTAGGTTTTTTTAAATTGCTGTAGAGAGTACTGGCTGGGGATCAGCTGGAGGTGAAAGCTTACAGTCTTCCCTGGTCTTTTCTGAGCCTGGCTCTTTCCCTGAGCTGGCATGCTAGCTTTCTAAATTTTTCTGTACATGTGGTTGTTCTTGAATGTCCAAAACAAAACAAAACAAAAAAACAGGTTGTGGCTCCTTTAAATCCCCTGGAAGCTGTTTGTTTTAGTCAGTGGAGGTTGAAACAACGGTGGCCAGCCTCTGTACCTGCACTTCAGTGACCCTTAAGTGACAATCTGCAATTCAAATACAAACTCTGATATTTGGAAGACAAGGTCCTTGTTGCCACCCTGGTTCCAGCAAGCCACACCAGGAATGCAGCTTGCCTTTTCCACTGCTCCCTGCCATGGTGCTGGAGCATGAGGGATGGGTAGCTACTACCACACTTAACACTGAATTTGACCAGTATTAATGTAATTTCCAGCCAAGTTTTCCTCTGGAAACTTCAAGCCATCAGGTAAACTCCAGAGTTCCAAAATAGTTGCTTCAGACAGTTTCTGCCGATACAATTGTCTAGATGAGGAGACAGATTCCTAGTGCTTTCTCCTCCATCATTCTCCCTGACATCCAATCTCTGCCTTTTAACTGGAGGTATTTAGACCCTTTACATTTAATTTCACTATTAATATTTTTAAATTGGTATCTATCACCTTTCCATTTTTTCTCTATTTTCTCATTTATTATTTCTTCCTCTCTTCCTCTTTTTCTGTATAAATTAAAATTTCTTATGATTCCATTTTATTTCCTTTGTTAACTTATTAGCCAGCAGCTCTTTGTTTTGGTAAATTGGTAGTTGCTTTAGGGCATCATGCATTCAAATTTAAGTGATATTATACCACTTGTGTAGTATAAGAACTGTTCAATGATAAACTACAATTTCTCCCTTCCCAACATTTGTGCCATTGTTGTCATACATTTTACTTTCGTATATAATATAAATCCCATACTATGTTTAAATGGGTCAATTATATTTTAAGGATTTTTAATTGATAAAAACACATATTTACTCATATATTATCATTTCTCATGTTCTTCATTCCTTTATATATGTCCACATTCTCATCTCTTACTATTTTTCTTCTATATGAAAGGATTTCTTTCACATTTTTTGTAGTGCGAGTCTGCTGGTAGTACTTATTTTTACTGGATATAGAATTCTAGAGTCGTGGTTTTTACTTCGCTACTTTAAAGATGTTGCCCCACTGTCTTCTCACTTGCATCATATCTGACAAGAAATCTGCAGTTCCTAGTATTGTTCCTCTGTATGTAACTGTCTTTTTCCTCTGGCTGCTTTTAAGATTTTCTCACTATCACTGGTTTTGACTGTAGTTTAGTTTTTCTTTATTTTTCTTGCTCTTGGGTTCATTGAGTTTCTTGAAACTGTTTGAATTTAGTTTTCATCAAATCTGGAAATGTTTTTGCCATTATTTATTCAAATATTCATCCACTTTTGAGAACTCCAATAACACGTATATTAGGCCAGTTGAAATTGCCCCTCAGCTCACTGATATCCTATTCAATTTTTTGTTATTCTCTTTTCTATTTGTGTTGCATTTTGTATACTTTCTACTCCTGTGTCTTTAAGTTTACTAATATTTTTCCTGCAATTTCTAATCTGTTCTTAATCTCATCCACCGTATTTTTCTTCTCACACATTATAATTTTTATCAATAGAAGTTTAGCTTGGGTCTCTTTTCTTTATATGTTCTATGTCTCTACTTAACTTTTTGTGTATATGGAATATATCTATCTGACTTTGGTTACTGATTTAGCATCTCTATCAAATCTGGGTCAGTTTCAATATTAATTTTTCTCTCCTTTATTATGTCATGATTGCTTGCATTCTTGTATGCCTGGTAATTTTTGTTTGGATTCCGGACATTGTTACTTTTACCTTGTTGGGTGCTGAATATTTTTCTTCCTAAGGTTATTCATGATGGGTGTTATTTTTAAGATTTATTAGGAGGGACAAAAGCAGTGTTCAGTGTAGGATGAATTATTCCGCATTACTGAGGCAAGGTCCTTCTGTGTATTCTACCCAGTGTTCCATGATCCTATGGGTTTTTATTCTGGCTGGTGGGACAGGCACTCTTACCTGCCCTGTATGAACACTGGGTACTGTTACCTCTAGCCATTTAGGTGGTTCTTTTGCCATTCAAGGTAGTTTCCTCACATACATGCACTGAACTCTACTCTGCAGAGTGTTCAAGGATGACCCTCTTTTGGTCTCAGGAGTTCTCTCTACGTACAGTTCCTTTCTCTCAGGGACTCTGTCCTCTGAAATTTAGCTACTGTGTCCTCCCTAAACACTTCTCAATTACAAGCTACATCTCTTCAACTTACAGAACTTGCCACACTGTGCCTGGGTTTCCCCTGCCAGCACCAGAGGAGGGAATTTCAATTCTGGAAACTGTCACAGTGAAGTAAGCTTGGGCAGTTTTAGAGATTATCCTGTTTCCTCTCATTCCTCAGAGATTACTATCCTTCATTCCCTGATGTGCATTGTCTACCAAACCATTGTTTCATATATTTTTGGTTGTTCTAGTCAAGAAGGTAAATCCAATCCCTGTCAGTCACCTTGACAAGAAACACATTTCTGTGTAATTATTGGTGCTAATGACAGAAGTTCAGAATGCTGTTTATCCGTTCCCCTGCCATCGTTCCAGACCTTGATGCGGGCAAACACACTAAGAAAGGAGCCTTTCTCTATCAGCCACACGCAGGCTTTCCTCACATCCAAAATTTAACTAGTGTATATGTGTCATCACTGATGGGAAGGAGTTGGATAATAATCTGAACATTCAGTGAAAATTCACTGGGCAAGAGAAATGTATGTTTCTCACATTTTCCTGGCTGTTCTGGAGGATCTGTCCTCCGGCCCCCAAATGTAGCTGTCAGGAAGAATCTGGCAACTGTGACAGTTATGAGCCTGGTTCAGATAGCAGATCTAAACCATTTATGTAGGGGGACTTTTAAAGTGGCTTAATGGATTCAATTCCAGTATTTTCCCATCATACCTTTTATTGAAATGGGCCTTTTATTGTCAAAATCAGATATTTTGGGTGCTTGTTTACAAACTATACATAGTTTACTTTTGTTGAGCTTGATTTTTCCCATCTGTTATTGAAAGGACTGGTTTGACTTAAAATTGTGGAAGAAATCATACTTGAAGTTAATGTTGATGAGAACTTGTTGTAGTCAGTCATCTTCCTGATCTCTGCTACCCTGAATGACAAAGAAACAGCTCTGATATCCACTCCCATGATTCCTTGGGTTTAGAACTGGTAATGTGACCACTGAGCCAATATCTTACTCTTCCTAACCTTTTAATCCCATCTGACACTAACATACATGACATGAAAGAGTGAATTGCGTATTAATTTTATTTCTATGACAGCAAACATAAATAAAAAATTATTTTAGGACAAATCAATAATTTACTTATTAGACATTCATTGATGGAAGAGGATTTTTTCAAAAATATAAACTTTGTCTCTCTTTAAAATTACTTTGAACTTGGGCCGGCTCCATGGCTTCACAGTTAGGTGCGCGCACTCTGCTACTGGTGGCCCGGGTTCGGATCCCGGGCGCACACCGATGCACCGCTTCTCCGGCCATGCTGAGGCCGCGTCCCACATACAGCAACTAGAAGGATGTGCAACTATGACATACAACTATCTACTAGAGCTTAGGGGAGAAAAAGGGGAAAAGAAAGAGGAGGAGGATTGGCAATAGATGTTAGCTCAGAGCTGGTCTTCCTCAGCAAAAAGAGCAGGATTAGCATGGATGTTAGCTCAGGGCTGATCTTCCTCACAAAAAAAATAATAACAACAATAATAATAATAAAATTACTTTGAACTACATTTCAATGATACATGTTGTACATTAAAATATGTTTATAGATTCCTAAAAAAGAAAATATCCAAGAACGACCCATTCAGTATGTACTTCTCGTTGGATCACGTTACAAGGATATTTCGTTGAAAGTAATGGTCATTTATTATGTCAAGTTTCCTTAGAAACTTAGGATTTTATCCCAGAAAACAGAACCGTTTTACCTGGACTTTCAGCAAGAAGATCAGGTTTTAGTTAGACATTGGCCAATTGTTTCCTTTTCTAGATAAGTTTATTTCTTCCTCGAGTAGTTTTCGTTTAGCTACAACTTTTCTTACAGATTTATTGCTTTCCCCTGCTGGAGCATGCCTCTATAAATGGATTATTCAGTCCTTTTCCTGATATTTCTCTGACTTTTCTGGCACTAAATGAAACTCATTGGTCATTAATCAGCAGGTTTCTTCTTAGTGCTCTTCCTATAAGTCAAAACGCAGGAGCAGACAAGCAGCTACTCTCCTGGGAAGTAAGATCCCCTCCTGTGAAGTCAGTAAAGAGGCCTTGTGCCCTTCAGAGCCAACTCTTGTTGCGCTGCTGCTCAGAAAGAGGTGGGGTGAGTCATTGTCTACCCCTGCCACCACCCAGGTAAAGCAGTTCTATGGGAGGAGAAGCTTGACAACCATCTTGCTGTGGGGTGAGCAGGTCAGAGCCAGTTTCCTAAAAGCATTCCACGATATTTGAGTAATATGCCCTCCAGATGGTGGTACTTTTTGATGACAGGAATAGTATCTTATTTAACTGGGTATCCCCAGCACTGGCACCCAACAGAGTTGAGACTTGGTATATAAAAGAATGGGTTAATAAATGAGTCCTCTAAAGAAACTTCCCTGTGACTATCACCCTTCCCTTAGGGTCTCCTGATACTCTCAGTTTTCTTATGTCACCACTTATTGCATCTGAGAAGTAGGGCGCTGTGATTTAAAGCTGGCAGACCTGGATTCCTAAGCCTCACTACTCACTGCCTCACTCATTTCCACCTCAGATCTCCATGGATAATGGACACAATAGCAGATACCCTGCAGAGCTGGTGTAAGACACTTCACACAGCACCTGATTCATCGGAGGAGCCGCTTACTTGGTGTGGGTCTCCTTCTCTCCCACTTTGTAACTTTATTGGCTATTAACTATGTAGGATAAGACTCTAACAAGAAGTATTTAAATCCACGTTTATATTATAGCTACTTAGGGAAAGTTATGTGTGTGTAATAGAAGTGCCTGCATTTACTGCTTCTTATCTTGTGCTCCTCAGTATGGAAGACCGCACAGTTTATGTGTCGAGCTTGGTCTTTTTGTCATAAGAAGCAGTACAGGAAGGAGCCTGGACGAACAACTGGTCCTGGGAGTCCTGGTCCTGACTCATTTCTCACAGAGGTGAAAATGTGTTCAGGCAAAGGAAATAGACCATAAATTTAAAACACTCATAGAATATAAACGTTCTCTTATGAACCCTAGATGTGATGTCAGAGAAGGATAGAGTACCTTTAATAGTTAAACGGAAAAGCATTTCCAAATAGCCTCAACTTGTCCGTCAACAGTCTCAGTTTCTGAAGACAGCACACCTTCTACCTGGTGCAAAATTGTCCTTTGAACAGAACGCTTTTCTTACAAGGCAGTGTTCTGCACATGGAGCCGAGAGCCCCATTAGAGCAAATTGGCAAACAGTTAAGACACATATGTGCCAAAAACAGACTTCAAAGCCATGATGCAGAGCCCGGGGACTCAATGCAAAGTTTTTCCAAGCTTAAAAAAACAATGTAGTGTGAATGTCAGATTTCAGTTTTCCCACACGCACAAAAGTGTCTATGGGTTTGGCATGGAAATGTGTTTAAAGCCTAAGTAAGAAACTAATGAAAAAAGATGGTTAAACATTGGCTGTGTTTTTCATATGATGCAATGCAGAGGGGAAGGGGCATTGGAAGCCAAAGGAGCAAAACTTTGTGTGTGAAAAGCAGTATTATACTCACAGGGATGGATGCCATCAGAAAGAGGGAGTCTCGCTGGAAAGATCACTGCAAGATTGATGCAGGCTCATTCCAGCAACGATGTTTGTCTGACACTGAGGATGGTTCGTAAAACGGTTGGAGATGCAAGCCTCCCTTTCTGTGGACATCCGCTCGCCCTTGCCTTTTTGAAGGTGTGTCCTTGCTTTTGTTCGCACATAAAAGGGAATTCCGGTTTCCCCCCCGCCAGCAGTTAGATTTTAGGCCTTTACTTGTGCTAATTGCACCACAGAATTTTGGATTGGGAAGAGATTCTGACACCATCTACCGGTGGTTCTCAAGCTTCCTTGCCGGCCCCAACATTCTCAAGGATAGTCCTCCCTCGATGCCCATTCCGCCACCCATCCCAGTACTTCAGGGGTGCAGGAGCATTACTGCAGGTAAATGTGTTCCAGTGATGGGGGTGGAGGGTGGGAGCAGGCAAGGTGGGTGAGGTTGAAAAGGTGACCCCAGGAGATGTTGTTTTGTCCCCTTAGAGGGGACTTCTTTTCTCCTCGAGGATAACTGAATCCACAGACTTTCTCCATTCTAGGCTTGGAAAATCATATAAAGAAAGTTAGGGAAGACTTGAAATCAAGCCCATGAGAAGCCTTGATTCCTGTGTCCTGTTATTGTCCAAAACAAGACTACACATCACTCTCACCTCACATTCTTTTTGGCTGGGAAGGTAGTTGTGGGCCATTTCTGTGCAAAGAGTATTTTTCTGTTTAATACAAGAAACTAACATACAGTCTATGAATGTGTAAGATGCACATATGCAAAACAACCGAAGAATATGTGTTTTGCAAAAACCACTCTACAGTTGGAGTATCTTCAGTGGCCCTCTTCTCCTTCCTTTGATCCCATTACCAAGATGAAAAAAAGAGATTTTTCTTGGTGGATAACCTAATATTAATAACACAATGTCGTAAATTCTGCACACCCTCTTTACCACCTCACTCACACTCTCCCAACCTGTGCCAAGAGCACCACCCTTGAAGAGATCCTGTCCCCTGAGGGCGACGGTGGTTCCACTCTACCTTAAAGAAGACATTATTTCTTCTTCTTTGCTGGAAACAACAATATGGTATTATAAAAAAAGCTGTGACCCTGGCATAAATCTAGTTCATGTTACACTTGATAGTAAGACCAATAATAGTAGTAGTAGCCAGAATTTCTTAAGCAGCTATTATGTGCCACATTCTGTGATATTGCTTTATATGCATTGTATCATATACCTCGTTACTTCAATACCTCAACTAGTGGATTGACAACAGTTTTCAAGAGTTCTCCTTTCCGGTTCTAGCTCTTTTCTAGAATGTAGTAAGTGACCTTGAGCAAGTTATATCTGGGCCAGGAAAAAGTGGGGAGGGTATTGGGTGGAGATAGGAATGGAGGAGCCAGTCCTGGTGGTCTAGTGGTTAAGATTCGGCCCTCTCACCACCATGTTTCCAGTCAGGGAACCACACCACCCTTCTATTGGTTGTCATACAGAGGTGACTGTGTGTCATATGATGCTGAAAGCTATGCCCCTGGTATTTCAAATACCAGCAGGGTCACCCATGGTGGGCAGGTTCCAGCGGAGCTTCCAGACTAAGACAGACTAGGAAGAAGGACCTGGCCACCCACTTCTGGAAAAATTGGCCATGAAAAGCCTATGAGTAGCAGTGGAGCCCTGTCTGATACAGCGCCGGAAAGGGGAGGATGGGGCAAAAAGATCGGGCAGGGTTCTGCTATGCTGTCCGCAGGGTCACTAGGAGTCAGAATCGACTCAATGGCACTGAAAACAGCAAGGGAGGGTAAGGGTAGAGGTCAGTGATTGCTAAGATCTTTTTCAGCTCAACAGTATTTATGGTTTGAAACAGATCTCCAAGCCCTAAAATAAGTGAGTCAACGGGCTTCGGATTGTTCACTGATGGGGAGCAGCTCTATTACCCGCTGAGATTTAGCGTTATAAATTCCAGTAATAATCAGTCAGGGGAAAAAAGATTAGTACAAGTCAGGACTATTAAACGTGGAGATGAGGGGAATGATTCCAGAGTGTGATTAATTCTGGCTGAGAGTTATTTTGTTCCGTTTTGTGGGAATTTGTTGATGTAATCCAGTAACCAGGAAAATTTCACAAAGTGTTTACACAACCAGAAGTTTTCTTTTACATCCTAATAGGAGGAAAATTGAAGCGTAAGTGACCTTGGTTTATTTTGACTCATTTATATCAGTTTCTGACAATGACATTAATTACACTATCGGAGTAAGCAAATGTTTTTTCATGAAGGAAATCGATATAAAAACTTCCGCTGGATCTTTGTAATGGAGTGCTTGCTGAGACAATGCGAGTCAGAATTGGGATTTTGTGAGAATTCCTAGGAATGTGAGTGATCAAAGGACAGGCTTGGTCAGGAGTTTTACTGTGTGGTTCAGTTTTGTCATAGGCATATTATACATATGTATGTATGCATACATACATTATTTACATTTTTAAATGAAATTATGGTGTAAAGAATACTGGAAAAATATAAAACAGATATCTGGAAAGTTTCTCTGTCTTTATAGAAAGATCTGTTTTATATTTGACAATAAACACTCCTCAGTGGCCTCTTGCTCAATATTCTAAATTTGGAACATCTATTTCTCATCCTGTGTCTTCCATGGGTGCCCCAAATAGACTAAGGTCATTTGTGCGGCCTTCAGCCCAGGAGAGCCTATGATAATGTGCTTGTAAAAGTGACAGAGATGGAGGCGGGTGTGAGAAAAGGTAACGGGGGGGGGGCTTCCTGCTCAAGGGAGAGGAAGAGTCTCTCTCATGGGGCTGTTCCAGGGACTCAGCCTTTCGTCGGCAGTTTGGCCATGTGAGAGGGAAGGACTCAGAAGGCACACAGGCCTGGGCTCCCATTTGACCTGGCTGACTCATGGTGAGACTCTCAGGCATTTAACCTCGTGGAGTTTTGGCTTCTTCTTGCTGTAATTGGTTGAACAATGCGCACCCCATGGCCTCAGTGAAGTGTTCGAACAGGTCGTGGACGTAGGGTGCCTGGCATCTGATAGGACTCAGTCGCTCTCTGTTGCCTTTTCCCAAGAAGGCTCCGTGACTCTGTGAAGAAGTATGAAAGGAAAACCAGGCCTCCTCTTTATATGATGGGCTGGCTCATAATTAGAGTGGTTAATGTTTATTGAACACTTACTACTGTCAGGTTCTAATTAATTCATTGAATCCTCCCAACAACTCTATAAGGTAGGTTCTATTATCCCCATTTTTTTTTTATTTACTTATTTATTTTTGGTGAGGAAGATCAGCCCTGAGCTAACATCCATGCCAATCCTCCTCCATTTTGCTGAGGAAGACCAGCCCTGGGCTAACATCCTCCTCTAGTTTATACGGGACGCCGCCACAGCATGGCTTGACAAGCAGTGCGCCGGTGCGCGCCTGGGATCCGACCCTGTGAACCCCGGGCCGCAGAAGCGGAGTGCACGCACCTAACCACTGCGCCACTGGGCCAGCCCTGTATTATCCCCATTTAAAGATAAGGAAACTGAGGAGTAGATAAGTGATTTCCCCAAGTCACATGATAGGAATGGCAAAGCCAGAGTTTGAACCCAAATCTTACTCTGAAGCCCATCCTCTGAATCCCTCCCCTACACCACTTTCCTACTGCACAGAAAGGCAGTGAGCTCTGTAGAAAAGCAGTAAAAACAAGGATGAGAGAGAAATGTCAGCCAGGGCTGAGGCCGTGTTTACGAGGGAAGCTTTGGTTTAGGGGAGGAGAAATTTAAGGAGTTCTCCAAACACAGGACTTGCAGATACGTTTTTGTAAGCAGAGTCTTGAGGTTCCAGACAGAGGAGAGAAAGCATAGTTGACCTGAAGCTGAAAGGAAGGAAGGAGGGGTCTCTCCAGGGCCCTGCGCAGCTTGAGGAGCCTGGTCTAAGCCTGAGGCTGGAAACAGACTGAAACAGTAAGCCTGGATCTCCGAGCCTCTGTCAGGTGATGTCTTCACAACTGGCTTCGTTTGTGCACAACTTGTGCTGGAGACTCGCTCACCTTTGGAGTAAACACAATCATGGATGGGTTAGTCTCAACTCTGATTGCAAATAAGGACTCAGAGGGGAGCTTTGTGGATACTCTGCCGCCTGCAGCTCTACCCGAAGAGACTCCAGGTGGCCTGAGGTAGGGCCAGGTACAGGTCTAGGCTGGAGAGGGGAGAAGCTACAGGTGCCACGGTGGGTTCTGAGTACCAAAGGGGAAGAAAGCGCAGGAAAGAGTGACTCCCAGAGCCTCGGGACCCTGTTTCACCCCCGGACCACCCCTCAAGCCCCAGGTGCTTCCTGCCCTGGACCAGTGTTCAAGCCCTCAGCCTCCACCCAGTGCTGCTTTCACAATTCCTGCCGCCTCCTCAGGCCACTGCACCCTCGGGGTTGCCACATCCCCGCCAAGCAGAGCCACGGTTGCCCATTCTGGGCTGAAATTTCTCTAGGAGGCAAGTCTGCCAACAGGTGCCAGCAAGAGAGTTCTAAAGTAAATGCCTCCCCCAGCCCTCCGCCTCTCTAGGATTCTGAATTGGGCTCATTAGGCAGGCAGCATGCTGAGTGTACATGCACACCTGGAAGGCGGGGGTGGGGCAGCTCCCTGAAGGAGACGTCAGGTCCTCCAGCTTGGGGCGCCGCCTGTCAGTGGCTTTCACACTTCGGTGTACGTAGGGATTACCTGACATGCTGAGCCACAAACTATGCTTATCCCTGGGCCCCACCTGACTTGAGAATCCAGAATTTTCAGAGCGGGGGCCTGGGGATTGGCATTTTAGCATGTTCTGCAGGTGTATGAGAAACACAGAGAGAAGCATTTTGCATCATATTACCATGGGCAGGTGAGCCCACCATGTATCCCATGTTGAGGGAATTGATGGAAATAGCTTTAAGTTCCTCAGGTCCGTCCTTCCTGCTTTTGTTCAGTCATTCAACAAATATTATTATTAAGCATCTACCATCTCTGTTCTTACTGAAGAAAACAAAATACCTCTCCCCTCTTCATAGGCCAATTTGGTCTGCATTCAAATGTTGCTCAGCCGGTTCCAAGGATCTCCGTGCATTGGGTACTTTATCCTCTCTATGTGTGATCATCCTTGTCTCTAAAATTAGTGCAACAATGGTACCCTTCTCGTAGATCGCAGACAGCAGCTCTGTGAAAGCCTCAATAAAATAAAATAAAACATCCACGTTGCTTCTCCTAGCACCTTGTCTGCACGTAGGAGTCCTTTCCTCCACATGTGTTCTCCCTTTCTTTCAATGCTAATGAGAAATTAGAAGTTAGAAATGTCCTAGGTCTAATGAGAATGTTTCCAGCTCCATTTAATTTGTATCTATTCAGCCTTGTTTTAGATGAGCATTGAGCTGATCCATGCTTTTCAAACTTTGGTGGCAGAAGAATTACTAGGGTCGGGGACTGGAGGACAAGTGCTTACCCCTGGGCTCCCCTCAGACGTAGGAACACAGAATACCTAGAGCGGGATGTGGAACCTGGCATTTTAACAGCTTCTCCAGGCAATCAAAAAACATCCCACTTGGGGAAACACGGAGTGCAATGCTCTGGGTGATGAAAGAAGCATAAATTTTAAACCCTGTTCTTAGGAGAAGTTCAGGGATCACTGAGAAGCTGAGTTCCATACACAGGCAAGTGTGAAGTTAATACCCATCAGATAAGATAAGGCCTGTGAAGTAACTTAGGGTGCAAATCATAAATGACCATAAAAATAAGGGAGCGCTCAACACTTGAGGCAAGTAAGGGGTACATATTTGAGAGAAGAGAGAGACCAATGTGGACGCCACATGCTGTGGGAAAGCTTCATGGAGGAGGCAAGCCGCCTGAACCGGGAGTGAGGTTTGTTAGGGAGAAGAGGAGGAAATTCCAGGAAGAGGGAAAGGTCTGAGCACAGCTGGGAGAGGGCTCTGAGCTAGAGCTGTTGGGGGAGGTTGACAGTGCTTCCTGACCAGGACACAGGTTCTCTTTGGGAAGCAGGGAGGATGGAGGGACTGAACCGTGAACCACAGAAGGCCGGATGTAAAAGGAGCTCTCCTTAGGCTCATGAAAAACAAGTTCACCTGTGTGCCCCTGCCTGCCTCTCTGAGTTTATTTCAGCCTACACTGAACTCACAAAAGTGTCAAGGAGCATCCACCAGAACACTGAAGGGACAGCGCTTTGGCACTGACAGGGATGACATGGAACTTCCAGCCTCAGCTATTAAGGGAGAGAATGAATTGTGAGGCTGTGATATGTCTGTGGATGCTCAGATTGCAGATGATGGAATTTCTCTGAATGCAGGACCCAATATTGTCACCCACATGGTGATGACACATAAGTATAAGTTGTTGATAGTGAGAAGAACCAGAGTTTGCAGTTCACCACGTGAGATCCAGGCTCCTGCCTGGCATCTGCATCTCTCACACTTGGCAATAATTCTGTGATCCACCTAGAACTCGCTCTGTGTATATTTTAGCTTCAGTTCACAGTTCTTCCAGCATCACTGAGGAAACAATGGAAGGTAAACTTGACTCCTTTAGTTGATAAAAGCAGTCACAATGCCGCCAACCATTTTATTAAAATGGGTATTCCTACAGGGCACTACCTCAATTTCTCATTTTGATGAATTTTATTGTGCAATAGCCAGTTTAGTTAGTGGGTATCCAAACTCGAACAACTTTAAATTGTAAAGGCTTGGGGAATTTTTCCATTATTAGCAAGCTTTTAAGAAGGTGGGAAAAGTCTATATCAAGTAGTACTTCAACATCCTGTCTCAGACTATTAAAGTTTGAAGGTCAGTGGCATAGGGACTATCTACAAGACTGGCTTTACTTTAATTAAAAGCCCTCATGCTATTTAGAGTTTTCCCAGGTTTATTCACTGCCAAGCTTGCCTTGGGGTAGCAATACTTTATGCCTTTATTCTCTCTTTTGCTTATAAAATAATAACTTGTCCATGAGATTTAATTGTTTTTTTATTTTTTGCATAGGAGAGATTTTTTTTATGAGAAACTAATTTTTCTTTAGACATTGTCAAACAAACAAACAAAAAAGTTAAGATACTCAAATAGAGATGAAAGCCTTTATTCAATTCATGTGCATAAAGAAGCCCCTCAAAATTTCAGCTCCTTAGCTGATGTAGGTTTAGAGTTTTTATGGGGCAGAGAGAAGAGAGGGGCACATGACTATGGTCTTGTCCAAGGTTGCAGTGGTGTTTATTTGTAACTGCTGCAAAACTTGTAGTTGAAATTGTTGGAAGATGATGCCAGTTTCCCATGTCCTTTTCTCAAAATGGTTGATGCAATCACATTTTGGGAGTTCTCAGAGTAGTTCTTTTGAAAACTATCTTTATAAGCCTTGTGTGTTGCTGTTAACTGTCTAATGACAGTTAAGGTTCAGGGCAGGTGGTGATACAGAAGGAAAAAAAAGAGAAAAGACCAGAGAGAGAGAAAAAGGAAAGGAGGCAAATGTTGGTCTAAGTAAGGAAAACTGAGGTCAGTTTTAATTTTGTTAAACATCAAAACATAGGCAAAGGGCATGATGAAAGAATTTCTAGGTCTGTTCTGTATATATTGTAAAAGTTTTTAATCAAAACTCTTTGCATCAATTATAGAAATGGAAATCTAAGAAATATACAAAGACATGAGCAAAGAAGGAAAACAAAGGTGGCAGGAAATGGAATATTTTTAAATAATCTTTAAATTATAATGGCAATGCATGCTCATTGGAGAGAATAAAATTGAAGCTTCCTCCCTCTAACTTGTTCCTAGACCTAATTCAATTCTTTTCACCAGAGAGAGCTGAGGCCAATAGTAAGGATCCTTCCAAACATTTTTCCTATATATTTGCACACAAAAGAACATAAGTATAGGTCAAAGTAAGCTTGAGAGGATGAACCTTAAATGCATATTGTTCAGTGAAAAAGCCAGTCTGAAAAGGCTACATACTATGTGATTCCATTTATATGACATTTTGGAAAAGGCAAAACTGTAGAGATGGCAAATATATCAGTGGTTTCCAGAAGTTTGGGGGGCGGGGTGGTTAGAAGGTTGAACAGATGAAGCACTGGAAATATTTTAAGGTGGTAAAATTATTCTGTATGAGACTATAGAGGGGGATACATGGCACTATACATTTGTCAAAACCCATTAAACTTTATAGCATAAAGAGTGAACCTTAAGGTATGCAAATTAAAAAATAATCAATTAGGAGATTGGAAGATCCCAGGATGGAATGCAGACTGTGACAAAAGAATCTAACTGTTTTACAAATGTATGATATAACCTCACTGAAGGGGATAGGGAGAAAGGTGCTGACTTAAGGAACTTTGGAAATGAGTGGAGATTGTAAGACTAAAGACAAAAGGAACTGTACATAAGCACTATACTCTAGTAGATAAAAGTTGTTTCCCATGGAAATATAGGTTAATTCTGAGACTGTTGAACCTGTATACTGGGATTAAACAAATCAGTAAATGGATGGCAGCTGGGGAGCCAGGTTTCTCACTGACTGAGTGGAAGGTTACAGATAAACAAGGGTGGAAGGCTAGAATCATTTGATAACAGATTAGAGTTGGAGACATAAGTATGAACTCTTGTGTACCTTAATATAGGTACAGATGGTTACATAGAGAAATATGTATATGATATGTGTATATGCATGGATAAGGATGCACACATGTATTGCCTTGCTCTGTCAGCTGAGAGAGCATAGAAGCAGTGAGATCCCAGTAGCAGTGAGCACACTGAGTGCCCAGATCTTGGTTTCTAGTACCATTTTCCAGGAAAAAGGAACCAGTGCTCTTTGGAGAGATGGTTGATTCTAAGCTTTGGTTAGAGAACAAAATAAGCCTGGGACATCTTTTAGTGCCAGAAAATAACAAAATGATGATATTTGAGAATGGAACACAAGAGAAAACTGAAAGAGCTTCCAATGGTCAAAACTGTAACAATTTGAGCAACAAAATAAATAAAGCAGTGTTGGATTAAAACCCAAGGTATAAAATACACATCCATGAGTCCATATAGATATAAGTAAATGATTTAATAAATAAATGGAGGAGAAGAGACTATTCTCCCATACGGAAGAAATCCAAATAATTCATGTTGATACTGACTGCTCAAGGAGGGGGGGCATAACTTCCCACCCATTGAGTGTGGGCTCTGCATAGTAACTTCCTTGCAAACTGTAAGGAATAGAAGGGAGGAAAAGAGTAACTTTATAGTGGAGAAACCTAACAAACAATCTGCCAAGTGATCAAAGCCAACATCATCAGTAGTGTGTCATGGTGATAGCATGTACCCTTGATATGATGTGGTGAGAATGGCACTTTACTCTGTGATCTTCCTGCCAAAAACCTATAACTTCTGTTAACCATGAGTAAACAAATAAGCAACCAAACCAAAATTAAGGGACATTCTACAGAATACCTGATAAGCACTCAAAATTGTCAAGGTCATCAAAAACAAGAAAAGTCTGAGAAGATGTCACAGTATAGAGGAGCTTAAGGAGACATGGTGATTCATTGTGATGCTATACTCTGGATGGGATTCTAGAGCAGAAAAAGGACATTAGGTAAAAACTAAGGGAATCTGAACAAATGATGGACTTTGGTTAAAAACAATGTATCAGTATTGGTTTATTAGTGGTGACAAATGTACTATATTAATGTAAGATGGTAATAGAGGAAACAGTGTGGGAAATTCTCTGTACAGTCTTTGCAATTTTTCTATAAATCTGAAATTCTCCTAAAATTTAAAACTTATTTTAAAATATGTCTTGGAACATTTTCTATGTCAAATATGTATAGATATTCTTTATTATTGTTAATGGATGCATAGTATTCCCTAATATACATGGATATGCCGTAACTTATTTAGACATCCCCATCATGATCATTTAGAATTTTAGCAGCTTTGTACTATTACTGTCCCTGCCCAATTAACATCCTTAAATATACATGTGTGCACATATACAAGAATTTGTCTGTATCTAAAACATAAAACCGAAAGAAGTTTTGAAAAGCTCCAGTAGAGGAAGCTACATGTAGGAAGCAAAGGCTCTGAAATATCAAGGCCTTGAAGGCCTTTATGTCACCTTTATGTTGTCTTTATTTTTAGTACATTTTTCCCCACAAATTAATGATACTTGTATCTTTCTATTCATGCAAATTATTCCCTGTTTCTGGATTTCTAGAGTAGTTGGTTTATTTATGCAATAAAATACTACCCAGAAATTAAAATGAACTCTATTATGTATACGCATAAGAATGTATACAAATATGACTATTTATATAAAGTCAAATTCATATAACAGTATGCATTATTTCTGGATGCATACATGAGTAGCAAAAGTGAGTAAATGTTCAGGGAAGTGATACACACTATCCTCAGGATAGTGTTTGGTGAGGAAGGGGGAGGAGTGAGTCTTTAGCTATACCGCTAATGTTTTATTTCTTTTTCTTAAGTGTGAGAGCAGAAGCAAATGTGGCAGAACGCTATTATCTTTTTAATCTGAGCAATGGGTATTGTAAGTTCTATCTTTACATCCAATTTTTAAAATTTAAAATCATTTTGCTAATATGTGGTTCAGTTCAGTCCCTTGCATTGTTGACAAATTAGTATGGGATTCTTTATCCCACTGATACCTCAAAGATAATCTTTATCTTGCCAGGATCTGCACCATTGATTGCACCTAGATTTATTCCCCTCTCCCTTTCTTTTGTTCTTTTGTGTTCTTTTCCATTTAAGCACAGCCATATCAGAGAATGAAAACTAACTCAAGGAAAAAGTTTTATTCTCTCAAGCATTCAGCAAATGAGCCCCCAGGTCTGGGTCTTTCATTTCCCACATGTCCTGGATGATAAACTCTGCTTTAGCGCCATTGACGGTGTGTGTGAAGAAACAATTCAGGGCTGTATGTAGTGTTTCTCTTAAATACTTTTATTGTCAAGTAGACAATTTAAAAAGGTATCATAGTTACGAAAGGGATAAAAAAGAAGCTGCAGATAGTTTTTGTTAGAAGGAATCTCCAAAATATGCAATAATAATTCAAAGTCACATATGCAACAGAAAAATTTCTACTTATTCAAAATTAAATAATCTGAAAGCTCAAATTAATTATTTTTAATAAAAAAGACAAAAATGCTAGGACATAAATTAACAGGAACTTTTCTGTCTAAATAGAGAACTTCTCAGATATTTCAGAGGGCCAGTGCAAATTCTTATGACCTCTGTACCTCTATCAGTGCAGTACCATATAATGGAATTGATGTTCCTAACATTGGCTGCAAGGTCATGAAATATCCTAAATTACTTCTGAATCGTGAAAAAAAGTTATATTCAAAAAATCCTAATATTAAGATGTACTCTATTTAAAAATAGTGACCTATATAACATATAAGAAGTCCACAGATTTCAATCTAGCTGAGTTCTAAAAGTTTGCTAAGCCTCTGATTTATGTCGGTTAGATATAATTGTTAGCTTCTGAGTTTAATAGAAGTCCACAGATTTCAATCTAGCTGAGCTCCAAAAGTTTGCTAAGCCTCTGATTTATTTCGGTTAGATATAATTGTTAGCTTCCAAGTTTAATCTATGAAAGCTAGTTTAATCCAAAGTATTGGGCTTCTATTTTTTGGCTGCCTTTTGGTTTATAGTCCCTTCTAGAAACTGGGGGAATTAGACATTAATGAGCAGCTTAGTGCTTTCCTACCTATATACAAGGAATACAAAATTGCAAAGAGAAATGCTGGTAACATCCCCAGGAAGTGTGGAAAGTGGCTTCAGTTAGTGTGCTCTTCAGTCACCAGTCCACTCCTTCTCCTTTACCCATGAGAGTTGATTCCATAGGTTGACTAGAGGCCAGCAGATCCTGGCTTGGTTCCTTCCATACTTTCCAGGGTCTGGGACTTAGCAGGAAGTGCTTTTCTGTGCCAGCCAGCATTCCTTTTGAAGTGCCAGATCAGGGAGCTTCTCTTCCAACTAGCTGTCAGGGACCCTTAAGGCATGGAGCACAATAGGAAATATGTATTGTTGTTTCCTCAAAGATATTTTTAACCCTGTCCCCCTACACATAACACACACAAGGGAATTTTAATCACCATCACTGATTATACTGTTAATTTTAAGAACATCAATTATATTGGGAAGAAAAGTTTTAAGTGTTTATTTTAAATGATGCAGCCGGAGAAAAAGGTTAATTAGAGATGGTCAAACCATTAGCAAGAGACTATTGACAGCATTCTGATCTGACAGGGACTTCTGGATACTCCAAGTCACTGCTATTCAAAGTAGAAGATCAGTGCTGGTCCATGAATTGTTTGAAACAGGTTTTCAACAAGTTAAATACAGAAATTGAGAGAAAGCATTTAAAACCTATATAGCAGTTTGACATTGCTGTGACATTCAGGCATGTGATCATTTCTCTACTAATTACCTTTTATTCTATTTTACAAATGTATCAGTACTCAATGGATAGGTATTTTTTAAATGGTCCTCAGAGATAGCTTGGGAAACACATTTTAGAAAGTGATGAGATTTGTTATTCAATCTGTTTTCATTACAAAACATTTAACTTTTGATTTTCCCTGATACTCACTCATCACCAGCACTACTGCATGTGTAATTTATAACTTAAATCACTTTTGGATTTACAAGTAACATAAAGAGAGAGTAAAGAGAAAAGAAGAAATGTTCCTGAGATTCTTTGGTGAGAGTTGAGGAAAGATGAGAATGTGGAAGGAGATGGGAGAGCATGTGTGTTTACATGGAGTGTGTGTTGTAAATGGTGGGAGACAGAAAAGAGGAAGGAATGTGCTGTGGGTAAATATCTGATGAAGAGGATGGTGGTGGTGATATATGATTAATATTTCCTGGTGATAAAACCTGGAATACTTTTGGGTTGTTTCTGAAATGAGGTAAGAAGAGAAAAAATGAGGCAAGATACAATCATCCACTTTTATCTATGGGCTGTTTGCAAATCAGATACTTATTATTCAGGTTGTGTGTATATATGGTAAGTCTATGATAAAAATTTTCTGTTAACTAGAACACCCAACTTCTAGGTAGGTGAGTAGATACCATTTTGCAAGTATATATGCATATTAGTAAGGCAGATGTTAAAAAGATATATAAAGTGTACTGGACTAGCTTTCCTCCCATAATCAAGGAGAAGAATAGACAACATATGTTAAACAACTGTTTCTAGACATTGGAATATTGGAAGTGTAGGATTGTGATACTTGAGAGAAGGGAAACAAGCAAGCTAAGCTCTGTGGTTACTCCAGCTTTCTACCTGGTAGCATTTACTGCGTGTTGTAGAGGAAAAGGAACCCAAGCAGAGCGTGGAGGTCTTGCTGGGCTGTGGAAACAGAGATCAGAGTTTGGAGAGGCTGAGTGGACTGAAATTTGTGGCACAGACTAATGGAGAGGAGGAAAAACTAGGCAGAGAAAGAGCTCCAGAAATCTGCATGGGGTCACCCAGATACATTAGCTGAATTCTAAGCTGTGCATGCAGAGGGTGAGACTCCATGAAGTCAGGGGAAGCAAAACTCCAGGGCAAAGAACAAATATTGAGGAACTGTAAACTCAATAACTCTTGAAACTCACATAGGGTTGGGAAAACATTTTAGTTCTGGCCAATTATAGTGGCCAGAGTAGACTACTCTACTCAGGCTAAACTATAATACAGTAAAGGCTCCTCTAGACCCACCATAATAAAACTTACAAACAAGCCTGTGAGGAGAAAACTGATCTGCAAGTAACTTAACTGCCTGTCAAAACAAAACTCAACACTCTTTAAAGGAGGACATCAAAATCCAGACACTCAATAATGTAAAAATTACAATGTCCAACATCTAGTTGAAAATTATTAGATACATGCAGAATCAAGAAAAAAATCAGTCAATGAAAATTGACCTAGGAATAACAAACTCTTTGAAACAGCCCTTTTAATTATTTTTAAGAGTAAGGAATATGAACATAATGAAGACAGAAATAGAATCTATAAAAAAGAACTGATGGACAAAAGAACAAATGGAAATGGGAGAGGTAAAAAGAAATACCATAGCTGAAATAAAAAATTCACTGAATGGGCTTAAGAGCAAATTAGACACCACAGAATAAAAGATCAAGGAACTTAGAGAGGGTATTAGAAGCTATCCAAATAGAAGCACAGAGAGAAAGAAGATTGAATAATAATAATAATAAACAGACCACAGTGACCTGTAGAATAATTTTAAGAGGTTTAA
The DNA here is from genome assembly GCF_020826845.1 of Diceros bicornis minor. Lineage (NCBI taxonomy): Eukaryota > Metazoa > Chordata > Mammalia > Perissodactyla > Rhinocerotidae > Diceros > Diceros bicornis. Next base: position 8,662,118 of record NC_080755.1, on the reverse strand, counting down.
CATAAGTGTAATTGGAGTCTTAGAAAGGTGTGTGTACAGAAAAAAAATATTTTAAGAAATAATGGCCAAATGTTTCCCAAATTTGATGAAAATATAAATCCATAGGTCCAAAAAGTTCAACAAACTTCAATCTAAACAAATACAAAGAAAATCCCACCAAGGCGCAATATAATTAAATGTTTGAATACCAATGATAGGGGAAAATATTAAAAGCAGCCCAATAAAAAAAAGCATTATATGCAAGGGACTAATTATAAGAATTATTACAGACTTCTCACCAGAAATGATGCAAGTCAGAAGGCAATAGGACAACATCTTTAAAGTTCTGCTGAAAGAAAGAAAAAAAAAAAAAAAAAAAAACCTCTCAAGGTATAACATTATATCCAAGGATGTAGGTGGAAAAAATAAAGGTCAAGGGCCAGCCCCGTGGCTTGGTGGTTAAGTGCGCGCGCTCCAATGCTGGTGGCCCGGGTTCGGACCCCGGGCGCACACCGAGGCACCACTTCTCCGTCCATGCTGAGGCCGAGTCCCACATACAGCAACTAGAAGGATGTGCAGCTATGACATACAACTATCTACTGGGGCTTTGGGGGGAAAAAATAAATAAATAAAATTTAAAAAAAAAAAAATAAAGGTCAAATAAAGATGTTCTCAGACAAACAAAAACTGAGAGTATTTGGCACCAGCCTACCTGCACTTCACAAAATATTAAAGGATGTTCTTCAGACTAAAAGAAGTGATTCTAGGTAGAAACTTGGAGCTACAAATAAAGAGCTCTTGAAATAAAATTTACCTTTTCTCAACTCTCAGTGAAGTTTTCTGAAGATGCTATGTCTGAAGTTGCAGCACTTATCCTGTGACCATCAGAGAAAACGTGATGGTGAATATTGACAATGCATTGGGAACAACAGAAGGGAAAGGAGAAAGCACTGGACCCTTGTCATTAGGCTTTCTGTTAAGTGAGGCATAAACATTGATGGAGCAGTCAAGGTCAAAGTATAATCAAACAAACAGGCAGTTTCAAGACCTTCATACCTGAATCCTTGGAATAAATTTGCAATCTTATGTCTGCAGCATTATTTTTGCATTGATTATATGAATGAAATCTAAAATCTTTAATTCTTGATTGGTATTTCCAATGAATCTTGAAAAATTATTAACAAAGCCACTCCTACAGCCACTGTTGTAATAATTCTGAGTATAGGCCGTGTTTAGAAAACTATTGTAAGTGCTATAGAAGCTACTTAGAAATATATGGTTTCGGGGGCCGGCCCTGTGGCTTAGCGGTTGGGTGCGCGCACTCCGCTGCTGGTGTCCCAGGTTCAGATCCCGGGCGCGCACCGACACACCGCTTCTCCAGCCATGCTGAGGCAGCATCTCGCATACAGCAACTGGAAGGATGTGCAGCTATGACATACAACTATCTACTGGGGCTTTGAGGGAAAAATAAATAAATAAATAAATAAAATTATCAAAAATATATGGTTTTGGCTCTTAAGGAATTTGCCTATTTCAGGACACAGACATAAGAGAAGACTAGTAATATAAGACATTGTGATCTGTGATTAAATGAGGACGATAGACATTACACCAAAATGTCAACCACACATAACAGTTGAGGTGGTCCTGGGGAATGAATGGGATTCATATTGGCAGAGATCCAGGGGTCATGAGAGACAATGGACAGGAAAGTCCCTCCCAGCGAGAAGAACCAAGAGCTGCCAGCAAGAGACACTGGTCTGCCAGGCAGGAAGTCTTCCCAGTTCCTGCCTAGCAGGATTTGATGATAACTACAGCCTGGTGGTGTGGTGTGTTTCCCATCCTCCCTTTTTCCAAATGGGAGTTTTTGCTGCAATTATTATGTTACTGCTCCACTGAAGCATATTGGTTGCAATTTTGTGGAACTCTACGGAGTACTGAAGAAAGGACCAAGCATCACCTAGGGATCCAGCTGGTGAACTGGATAACTGTGTAGCATTTTGGAGTGGTTTTTCTTAGAAGGGAAAGAGTATGTTCTATGTATGAGAAGAAAGTATATGTGACTATTTAGGTTGTAACTTGAGTGTACCATCAAGAGACTATTCTCCTTTATTCTTCATTAACAACAATTAATCCAAATGTTAGCTATGTACACTGCTGTCCAAACAATAGCTATATCATTCCAGCTTGAATTATCTACATCAATACTGTTATATGACAGAGACATTAATATCCATCTATTTTGAAAAGAAATTTCATGACCATCTAGCTTGCAATCCTAAACTGTTTTACACAGGACATTTCCAAAGCCCATTTCAACAGTTCTAAGTTGAACTGGGATGAGAAGGATTTCCAAACTTTTATGCCTATTATTTCTAATCTTCACAGTATCTCTTCAAGATACGTATTTACTAGTCTCATTTTCCAAGTGAGGAACTTGAGGCTCAGAAAAGTTAAATGCCATACACAAGGTCACATAGCTAATAATACAGGCAGGATCTGAATCCATATATGGATGCCTATTCTTTCCATTGAGCCCTACAGTCTATGATTTTTTTCAAGTTTATTATGAGTTCACGCTAAGGCGATTTGATTCAAGGGACGTGTGTGTGTGTGTGTGTGTGTGTGTGTGTGTGTGTGTGTGTGAGAGGAAGATTAGCCCTGAGCTAACACATGTTACCAATCCTCTTTTTGCTGAGGAAGATGGGCCCTGGGCTAACATCTGTGCCCATCTTCCTCTACTTTATATGTGGGACACCTGCCACAGCATGGCCTGATAAGTGGTGAGTAGGTCCACTCCCAGGATCCAAACCTGCAAACCTTGGGCCACCAGAAGCAGAGCGCACGAACTTAACCACCATGCCACCGGTCCAGCGCCAAGGGACACATTTTAAAATCAAAATATTAAAAGTAGAATATGTGTCACCTGAATCTCTATTATTTTTTAGCCTTTAAAAATAAAACTCATATTTTGTTACCCTTAGACTTATGGTCCTCAAGGTAGGGAAAGAATGGGCAAGGATAGAAGAAAAAGAAAAGGCAGTTCTGTTGAGGTGGTTGGTGATTTCCCCCACAGTTACTTCCACAGGCTTCTTTAGGGTATTGATGTTTGCTCAGCGTTAGATCCCAGGACTTCTGTGGGCACGTGCTGTTCTTGCTGGCTTACACTGTCAAACAGTCCATCCAAAGGCTCTCTGCTTCCCTTGGAACCACGACTTGCTTACCGAGATGAGGCCTCACTGCTCTTCTTTGAAGGCCACTTGCTACTTGTTACTGGGTACTCACCTGACTCAAACGGATGCATGTAACTGGTTGATGGTAATGACCACTGATTGATTTGGTTCCTTTTGTTTCATGAATCTCCTGAATGCTCAGCATACGAATTCTCCATAGGGAGCCTTGGGCCCCATGGGGTCTGCCACCCCACCCTTTTGCAGGGAAAATGGTTTGAGAATAGAAATGACTAAGCACCCCAGAGGTCTGACAACTCGAGAATTTCGCTCTTGACCCAGCTATGGAGCATCAGCAAGCCTCCTGCCTCTGGGCCTGGTCCCTGACCTGGAGCCTGCGCTTGGCACGCAGACTCCCTGAGGAACCTCTGCCTCTCCTGTGCTTCTTCCCTCTCCACTTCTTCCCTCCATTCCGTTCCTCATTGATTTAATTAAAGGATCTAAGATTAAAATGAGATTATTAAACGATGTTTTCCCTAGAGGCTTTGTCTCAAAATAATCATTTTACCCTAGTTGGAAAGAATATATTTCCTGGCTTCACAAGAGGATTTAAAACCTGACTAGACTTTTATCAACCTAGCTGCATACTCATCCATTCTAGTTACTGAGTTGAAGAAAGTACCTCTCTGTATCATGATGAGAGGCCTGGATCTTAAAGAGCTCTGAGCTCTTGAGAATAAAAGGCTAAATTGAAAGTGTGGTGTCCAACTTGACACCCATTAGGATGGCTACTATCAAAAAAACAGAAAATAACAAGTTTTGGTGATGATGTGGAGAAATTGGAATGCTTGTGCACTGTTGGTGGAAATATAAAATGGTGCAGCCACTCTGGAAAACAGTATGGTGGTTCCTCAAAAAATTAAAAATAGAATTACCATGTGATCCAACAATTCTTCTTCTGGGTATATGGCCAAAAGAATTGAAAGCCGGGTCTTGAAGAGATATTTGTACACTTGTGTTCATAGCAGCATTATTCACAGTTGTCAAAAGGTAAAAGTTTCCATCTGTGGAGAAATGGATAAACAAAATGTGGTATATATATACAATGGAATATTATTCAGCCTTAAAACAGAAGGAAATTCTGACACATGCTACAGCATGGATGAACCTTGAGGACATTATGCTAAGTGAAATAAGCCAGTCACAAAAGGAAGAATACTATATGTTTCCACTTTTATAAGGTCCCTAGAGTAGTCAAATCCATAGAGATAGGAAGTAGAATGGGGGGCACCACTAGCTGATCAGGGAGAGGAATGGGGGGTTATTGTTTACCACGTAGAGTTTCAGTTTTGCAAGATGAAAAAGTTCTGGAGATTGGTTGCACAACAATGTAAATGTAGCTAATACCACTGCACTGTACACTTAAAAATTTAAGATGATAAATTTTATGTTATGTGTATTCTACCACGATTAAAATTTTTTAAAGTGTGGTGTTATTTTCAGTATTACGTATTTCTCGCAAATGGCTGGGTTTCTGTATTACTAGAGACTGAGCAGATGTGGTCTGGAGCGAACCTGAAAACAGATGGAGGTTTTATAAATCTGCCAACATGTGCAAGTAGAAACAAATAGCCTGCCAATTCATAATCACCATATGTTGTCAGATGTTATGGTGCTTTGGAGAGAGAGAGAAAATGCAAGGCAAGTGCTCCATGGGAGGCAGGGAGACGTGTATGCTGAGCCTATGGAGCGCCAGCAGAGCTGAGAGTGTCAGCTGTATGCCTGGGCCTGCGGAGGAGGAGTAACCAAAGTGGTGTGATGGAGGAGATACTTCCTGTAGCTGTGATGTCCTCTTCTATCAAAAAGCGTGGAATGCATTTTTATACGTAAGAATCAGAGTAAAGTAAAGTGCGGTTGTAGGATCTTGAAGAAGTCATTCAGGCTGCTCCATATTGTGTTCCTCTTGGATATTTGCATCTCTTATTATTTCTTCATTATAAACTTATATTCTTAGGTTTAAAAAAGAATTGTTATTTCTTAACTATATACATTTATTTATTGAACCACCCAGAAGGTAAAGTTCAAGATTCTCATTGGCAGCCTATAGAGAACAGAACAATTATCTGCTGTCTGTGACCTAAATTGTCTGTGGATAAGTTAAAGTGTTCTCCTGGTGTCTCTGTTATGTTCTTGCTCTGCATTCTTATTTCTCAGACCAAGAGCACAACGTGGATGTCAAGGATCAGGCCACAGCGATGTTTCTCTAAAAATTCTCGAAGGCTCTTGTGTGTCTACAGTTCCTTTCCATCCTTCTTTCTTTGTTTCCTTTTTTTAAAAGCAAGACCTTGGCCATCCATCCCTTAGTCTCTACTCCTGTTGTGACCAGGATCACCTACTGTAACTGAATGGAATATCTTAGTCTCAGTGTTTTTAATTCAATTAAATAAGCTTACATTTATAGTCCACTATAGACTAGGCACTGCCAAGTGCCAAAGGCACTTGCCAAAGTGCCAAAGGCAAGATCACAAGACACATATCCTTTTTTAAAGGAATTGGAATCAAACTGGGCAAAGAAACAAGCACATAAACTAACAATAATAGAATTACAAACTATGACTATAAATGTAATTGTTGTGGATGCATAGGGCAGGACAGATTGATCCCTATTAGGAGAAATCAGAGGAGGTTTCCCACAAATGGTGGCATGGGAGCTAGGCCTTGATGATGTCAAGAATGTCCAACTACAACAACGGAAAGGAATAGGAAGAAGAAGCCTGAATGAAGAGTGTCAGAAATTGGTATTAAGAGTATCAGTTGACGTCAGCTATAAAGAGTATTTGGACTGAAAGAAAGAATGAAGAAGAACTGATGCTTATGGCAAACACCAGTTGTCATAAATTAGCACGAGTGTTTGACAATAGGCCATGATAGTAACATAATTGTGTGTTCCTGGACCACTGGTGTCCTGGGTGACCCCTGCAGTAATTTGGGATGGGTGAGCATTCCTAAGAGGAATACGTGATATATTCCTCCTATATATATATATCCTCCATAATATATTATGGGATGCAGTTGGGGGTGGGGCTGGAGTTGTCCTGTGAGATATCAGAGAGTCTGCGAAGCCCTGCCTAGCCTGCTGCCTTGGATTTGAACTGCTAGGGAGTGGGCAAAGCTTACCTGGTGCATGCACCCCTAATCCGTGATTTGGCAACCCCAGAAAAGACACAACTGCTTGGAAATAACCCTGGTAAACAAGGAGTAGCAAGACCAAAGGGACTGAGATTTTATGGTGAACCCCAGAGAGTCCAGTGTAGCTGAAGTTCACGTTGTCTGGGAGAAAGGAGACCAGCTTGCTAAAGGCTTGGGGGATGCTTTGCCAGGACTTGGGGTGATTCTTCAGGCAGTGGAAGAATAGGAAACAAGAAAGAGGAAGGTGACATGCTGAACCTGAGTTTTCTGAAGGTGACTCTGGCAATGGTCACAATCTAGTAGCAAGAGAAACTAGAGACTGCCCTTTACAGTGTAATTGTCCAGGAAGAGGAGTAGAGGACCTGTTCTATGGACAGGGATGTTGGCCATGAAATAGAGAGTAGAGCAAGACAGGCCAGGTATCAAAGCAGGAGCGTGTGCCCCAAGGGTCTCTACTGGGAACTGTCCGTCATGTGGGGACCTATCTTCAGCCGTCCTCTAAGAAATAGAAGAGTTTGTGAGATCTTAAGCGTTTATCATAAGATCTTCTGAAAAATGTCCTTTCTTTGTCCACATGCTTATGCCCCCCACCCACTCCCAATTCTATTAGATTTCATAAGGAATTGGACATTTAGAGACAGTGAGCCAGCTACCAAATGTACCCATGTCCATTATCAATAGAACTGGGGCTGGGGTCCAAGCTAAACAAAGGATATTCCAAATACATAGAAGAGAAAAACTTTGTCTGCTTCTAAATAAGCAATAAATGGGAATGCACCTCTCCATAGTTGTGTCACCTATACTTCTCAGGCAAACAGATGTTTCTATGGAAAGATGTAAGATAGTCATTTTTAAGTGTCTTTAATGACTCAAAATTTAGCCATATAGAGGGTTGGTCCAGTGGCGTAGTTGTTAAGTTCAAGCGCTCCACTTTGGTGGCCCTGGGTTCACAGGTTTGGATCCTAGGCACAGACCTACACATTGCTTATCAAGCCATGCTGTGGTGGCATCCCACATACAAAATGGAGGAAGATTGGCACAGATGTTAGCTCAGCGACAATCTTCCTCAAGCAAAAAGAGGAAGATTGGCAACAGATGTTAGCTCAGGGCCAATCTTCCTCATCAAAAAAAAATTTTTTAACAATATAGATATTTTTATTCAATGAATTTGAAAGCTAGACTAGGACCACTGTAAAGACAGTAGTAGTTATGTGGGAACCATTAAAATAAAATGAAGTTTGCAAATATCTGATGATGCGTGAATAACGAAATAGAGTTTTTGCTCTCCTTGTACCCAATTTGTGACTCTCTCTTCCCAGTCCAACCTGACAACCTGGCAACATCTCACTAGTCCTTCAGGATTTCTCTTTTCTCTCATTTACTTATCTACCCTTTTTGGACCGTCCCAACGTCCAGCATTCTTCTTCCTGACTACACTGCCCAGCATCCCAAACACCCACGGACAGAAGGGTTTTCCGTTAACACCTTGCTCTCACCAAACTGGCATATCACGTCATTACAGCTGGATGGAGAGTGAGTTCCTGGAGGGCAGGTGCTATGATATCACTTTTCTGTGTGTTGTCAATATTGAGAAACAATCCTGGATTATGAGAGATCCACAATAAAAAGTTAAGTTAAATAATAGTTGGGTATTACATAGTACCCAAGAATTGTAGTGCCAGAAAGGATGAGAAACTTCAAGGAGAAACTTTGCATCTTATATAGAAATTTTTTCTATAGTTTCTAGCCTCTTAAAAAAACGAGAGGGCCAGCCCCGGTGGCCTAGTGGTTAAATTTGGCACACTCTGCTTCAGTGGCCTTGGTGTGTTCGGTTCCTGCGTGTGGACCTACACCACTCGTCTGTCAGTGACCGTGCTGTGGTGGCAACTCACATACAAAAAAAAAAAAAAAAAAGAGGAAGATTGTCAGTGGTTGTTAGCTCAGTGTGAATCTTCCTCAGCAAAAGAAAACAAGAGAGAGAGAAATCTCAGGTCTTACAATGTTTGCGTGGCCCTGTTAGAAAAGGTTCCTTCTCCCATTCTGCAGCTTCTACCCATGCTTGTTAGTCCATGTACCGTTCAGTACGGAACATAAGACTGAGTCCTCTGCGTTCTTGTGGAAATGTGCAAAATCAGTCTGGAAGAAGCTATGACATCAAGGGTAAGGTGTGGAGTGTCGATGTAACGCCAAGTCTTTTGTAAACTGCACATAGTTCAGTTTACAAACAGCTGCAGAAATGACCACTAACCTTCTGATGGGGCAAAACAGGTATTTTTAAACTGACAAGTGATGAGGTTATTTCTGGCAAATGTGCCACGCTTAGGGCACAAGAGGGAGGACTTGGTAGCAGAAACCTTCTGTTCAGATCACTCCAGACTACCCAGCTCGTCTGATTCTAAATCTAAAAGATTTCAGTTCCATGTACTTTATACAAGAAATTTACATTTTAGTCTAGGACTGCAAAACAATGCTCAGAATGTCCCACCCTTCTAGGTGGGATGTAACTCGTTCTCAGGAAAGTTTTCTTCCTAATGTTAACTACAACAAATCTGCGTGGACCTAGAAGGAAAGACCTACACACAATAAGAGCAAGTTCTAGTATAATATTTTTTTCTGATACAAATTGAAGGAAGTTTAATTTCTAGTTAGCTTACTTTAACTTCTGTGTTCAGCAAGTTGCTAGTAGCGTATTCGCCTTCTGATAGAAAACAGTACTTTAACCCTGAGAGGTTTACGAGTGAAGGCCTTGTCATCCCGGAAGATCTTATATCTGAATGAAGAGTGAAACATACAAATTAAAGGAAGTTCACATATAAAAGAGACGAACAATAGAAAGCTATGTGACTCCTTAACATAACATGAAAAAGTTTTAGTCACTTAGTGGATTCCTTTCTTAGAAAAAAATTCATATAAAATGAATTTTTAATGAATCATATTTTACACACTTTCCCATTATGTAATCAGATACATTCTTGTTATATAATAGAAATCGACATTAAAAAACATTTCAGAATTTAACAAGCCTCAAAATTATATTTCAAAGTAAATAATCAATTATAAAGCTTTGAAAAAATTAAATTGTCCATAAATAAAATTCAACAGCAATATATCTTACAGAAACTCTAGTATAAAATATCTGGCTTTTATGGCTAAATTGTAGAACTGTGTCCAATTTCAATATTTGCCCAATAATATCAACACTAACTGAGTATCTAATGCTAAATCCTGGCAAAAACAATTATGTGCTCATTTAGCTGGACTTAGTAACATGTTACTACATACCTGACATTTCAATAATGCAGGGTTTTAATAGGGCTGATTGATAGTTAAAACATAAATTTCTAACAGGTGTGCAAAGATTTCGTATTAGCTAGATTTTTGAGCCAATGTAAAGATCATCTGGCTAATGTTGGCATCAATTTTATGCACACACACATATATATAATTTAGGGATATATACTATATGTATATTATATATATACATACATATATTGTTTAAAGATGTGGTTATATATACAGAAGAGTAATGAAATACCTAAAATAGGATGGATTAACCTAGGAGTAGCTCATGAATGTATTAAAAACAAGATGTTTTTATTCCGTTAGAGACACAGATCTTTGTTGCATCTTTTTAATAGTTTTCTTTGTTTTTAAACAGGTTGTTTGGTATAAAATCAGTAATTCAAACAGACTGTTCCAGCACGTGGAAGATCATTGCAAACCCAGATCTGTCCTGGTATCACCATGCCAACCCCATCCTACTGCTGGTGATGTACTACACGCTGGCGACTCTGATCCGCATCTGGCTGCAGGAACCCCTTGTAAGGATAAAAAGATTTTCATGATCTTGTCTGCCAAGTAACCTGGAAATTCCAGGTGAAACTGTTCTCTCCTATTAACCACTGAGTAATCAATACTATATTGCAGACTAAGTGAGGCAGGGGGATGAGGGTGTCTCCTTGGGCACAAGTGAGGACTGGTTTCTTTCCCGTGAGAATATTAACAAGGCTGTGGCACTTTTGAGGGCAGGACCAGAGAGTGTGTGACTTCTCTATTTTCCCTTTCAGTGACAGAAAACCTTAGTCCGCTTTTGTTTCCTCCCCTAGATGACTGTAAGAAGCTCAGTTGTAAGGTAGGTTATTGGCACACGAGGGAGGCAGGGAGTGTAGACAAGGATTGTCACACCATCCATCATCCACCGGGGGAGGAGCCCACGCTAGAAGCCCACTCTGATGAGCATGCTGGGCTGACGTCTCTGCGATCCAGTCACACCTCCTCCTGGCTCACTTCTAGCTTGGGCCCTGCTGCAGTTGTCTACTTATCCCTTTTCTGTTTGCACACCCACTCACTATATCCACACATTGAGTCACTCAGTTAGTCAGTCAACAAACGTTTATTGAAGGCCAAATGTCTCAGACACTAACCTGGGGGCCAGGGATAGAGCAGCGACACGGTAGGCAAGGCCCCCACCTGGAGGAGCTGTATCTTCTCCAAAGCATCCAAAAGACGTAAGGGGGATCCGAATCCGAGTCAGATAGTACAGTGAAACTGGGTGAGATGCATATCTCTGTCCATCCCCGGCGGAGGTGCCAGCTGCAGAAAGGGGCTCTGTCTGTCCTCCCACCTGTGTGAAGCCTCCTCCCCATGGCGCAGACAGGCCCAGTTATGAGGGCCACAGAGGCCCTCCATGTCCCCAGGGCTCTCACATATCGCCTGTCTTCTGGGCACACTGACGGCGGTTGCATAAAACAGAAATGCCCCACGAGGTTATAAAGAATCCGAATCATCTTGTCTTACATTTTGTCCAATTCTCTTCCAAAGTTTGTGTGCCAGTAAAATCCTTTCCAGTGTTTATTGTGTTCTCTTCCTCCATAAACACACATACGGATATGTATATAGATACAAATAAAAATGTGTGCAAAAGAAATTAAAATATATTATGAGAACTATTTCTGAACAACGCCTCACCAGTGAGGGAAATTACTTTAAGGCGTTGGTGTTAGTAAGAGTTCCAGGTGCCCTTAGCTTTCTCCATGATGTCTCGGGTCTCGCAGACCGGCAGGAGCTTGTGTACGGATGCTCTCATGCTCTCATGAAAGGTGAAGTCTGTTACAGCCCCTCAGGCTCATGAGACATGTGGGTTCCTTAGCCACAGGCCCTCTGGGGATAAAGGAAGGTAGAGAGCTAGGGAGACATCTAAGTTACAGGCCGCACAGTTAGTAGCAGTATTACAGATCACGGCTTCTGGAGGTGTGTGTAGAGAACAGGGCTTAATTCATCGACATTTCAGGTGGTCCGTATTTTAAATAGGCTGGGACACAGGACTTTCTCATTGAGGCAATGATGGAAGACAGCTGGCTGATTATATCATAGTTCCAGATGATCTGGCACATTTCACGAAAAATGCCAGCCAGCAAATGTGAGTTCTGAGGTAAAAGTCTGTGATACATGTTTGAGAAAGAGAGCAAGAGAGAGAAACAGGTGTCACGAGTTAAGCATTATAGATGGGCTCCCACCTGGTGAATATGAGTTCCCACCCAGGGCATCAGTATGCCTCTATGGATACTCTATGCTGGCACACTAGAACCCAGGAATTGGGCATTAAGATAAGTCTCCTCCCTCTGCTCCAATATCGACAGTGCATTAATGCCCTTTTTATTGGGCCCTCTTTGCTGGGAAACCATAGATCACCTAGGTGCCTTCTGTTCCTTATCATGTCTCCCAGACCAGTTGTCTAATTGAGGCCAATGTCTCATTAGGCAAGGCAAGAGTTTTGTGCATTAGATACGTTCTTGCTTAATATCATGTGTAAGCTCTAGAGGATTCTGCCTCTAATAAATTTCTTCTTAATTAAAGATTGCCCGTGACTGGCTTACGCAGTTAACTGTGCACTTTTCGGAAAGCTCTTCCTCTGAGAGCCATTTGCACAGCTGCTTTCCGGGGCAGTTTAGAACACACGTTGAGAAGCTGCGGATACTCACCATTAGAGCACATTCCTGTAATTTGTGGGGCTTAGTAGAAGTCAGGAAACATTTAATATTGATGCGCTGAGCATTTACAGGCAGCATTTTTGTCATTTTGTAAAGTGTCTTGATAAAAGCACATGTATTTTGTACATTAACTTTGAACAATAATCACATTGAGGCCAGGAAGAAAGCTTCCTCTGGGGGCACCCAGGTGCCCGAGGGCACTGCTCTGGGAAGCAGAGCTAGTCCTGTGGGTTACTCTGTGTCTCAGGTGCAGGATGAGAGGACCAAGGAGGAGGACAGAGCCCTGGCTTGTAGCCCCCTGCAGATAACCGCTGAGAGGAGGCGGAGCCTGTGGTACGCGACCCATTACCCAACCGATGAGAGAAAAGTAAGCCACCGAGAAAGAAATTTTCCTCTCCTAATTTATTTTGCTATTTTCATATTATATTGCTGAATATGAGTCATATAATATCATATGCAAACTCAGATTGCTCACAGTTTGTAGAAATAGTTTGATTTTAAGTCTTAGTACCAGAGACCTCTATTCAGGGAAGGGAACCTGGTGCTCCGAAAGGAAATGCCATGGTTCCATCATACCCTACCATTTTATATTTCAGTGCTTTCTACTGAATCTTAATCCTAAAAAGAATGTTCTTAATTTTTAAAGGTAATTTTGTATTTAAAACAAACAAAAAATACTGAAGCAACCTGTTAGCACTGGGCAGTGAAGTCCCAAGTGTTGAAATACATCGGAGAAAATCATTTCACTCTGTTGGGGAACCAGCCACACCCTTAACTCAAGGAACCCCTTAGAGAGGTCGAAACAGTTTATATGAATATGATTAAGGATCTCGTACTACTTTGAGCAACAGTATCGATTGACAAGGACAAGGGAGTCACAATTGGGTAATTCATATAGCCTTTTGGTCATTTACTGATCATTCTGAACTCAACTCAGTCAGGCTATATTGAGCTCTTTAAAGGGCCTATTTGCAATGTTGTAAAGACAAATGCTCTTATGATTCTTGGATGGGGTCAGCATCTTGCTTCCCAGCATGTTAGAGAGCTGAGGAGTAGACTGATTTATTTGGTGGCAGGTGAGTTTCTCTGGGACACACACATCTTATTCTGGGTGTGACTGTCCTATGTGGAGAGAGGGTGACACAGTAAATGAGCTGCCTCAGGGATGACCACATGTGGGGCGCGTATGATGCCCTAACATGTCCAAGGATTCCCCCGGGCCCTTCTCTCTCTCTCTCACCACATTTCAGATTATCCTGCCCATTTCACTACGTGATGGAGATCGACAGAGGTTAGCACAGCAGTTTTCAAAGTGAGGCCTTGGACCTCTGGGGATTTCTGAGACCCTTACACAGATCCACAAGCTCAAAACGATTTTTGTAATAACACTTAAAATATTTGCCTTTTTCTCTGTGCTGACATTTGCTGTGCTGGTACAAAAGCACAAACCCCCACACGTATGGCCATGCCTTGATGGCCACACACTCACAGAAGACAAAGCAGACAGGCCGGTTCCACAGAAGAATATCCTTGATAAGCCAGAAATAGTTATTAATTTTCTTAAATCTCAACCTTGGACCACATGCCTTTTTAATATTTTGTGTGACAAAATAGGAAGTGCGCGTCAAGTGTCACTTACTCTAAAGTATGACGACCATCTCGACGAAAAGCCCTTGAGCGATGGTTGGAAGTGTGAGCTGAACTGGCTGTTTCCCACCACACACCAGATTTACTTGAAAACTTGAAAGGACACTGATGGACAAATTATGGTTATTCCAGTGTGGGAATTTGGCAGACAATTACTGGAAAATAAATGAAATGAACTCGTCACTTCGGGACAAACAACTGACAGCATTTGTTGCCAATGATAAAATTGGAACTTCTGAGTGAAAATTAGAATATTGGAAACTTTTTTCCACCACTGAGAGCTTGACAACTTCCCAATACTTAAGGACTTTCCTGATGTGATCAGTGATGATATTAGCAAATATACTTTTTAAATATCATGCAATGAAATGTGTCAGTATTTGGTAGAGCTATATAACTCACTGAAGCAAATCACCGACACATAATACTACAACGCTTGGGTGAAGGTTCCAGTCAAGGTGCCAGATACATCAGTGGATCTTACTGTAACAGAGTGTGAAAAGTTCACTGATATGCTTTCAGAGTCCACGTTGCAACTAACCTTCAAGTTACTATACTTGCTGAGTTTGGTGTAGTATCAAAGAAGAGTACCCACAATTACCTGGATAAATTATTGAAATACCCTTTCCTTTTCCAACTGCGTAGCTTGGTGAAGCCAGATTTTCTTCACATGCTTCAACCAAAACAACATACCACAACAGATGGAATGTAGAAACAGATATGAAAACCAGCTGTCTTCTTTTAAGCCAGAAACTAAAAAGATGTGCAAAAGGATAAAACAATGCCACTTTTTTCACTATGTGGGGTTTTTTTTAGAAAATATAGCTATTTGAATAAAATTATTTATGTTAACATGTAATGTTTTTTAATTTTTAATGAATTAATAAATAAACAATTTTAAATGCTTCAATTTTTATTTCTAGTATGGTAAATATTGATAGATAGGACCCACATAAATAAAAACTCTTTGGGACTCTCATGATTTTTAAAAATGTAAATGAGTCCTGACCCCAAAGTTGTGGAACAGTTGGCATAGCAAATGTTTATTATTTGAGGGGAGCCCAAACCACCTGGCACCAACATAGTTAAAAAGCATAGTCAGATAATAATTATTTTCTTGTAGACAATATGCAAATCTTAAAATAATCTCAGCCCACACTACAAATCAATTTTTCTTTATTATGAAACTTCTATTTCCTGAAAAGTAAATACTTTCAGAATTCTGCAGATGTCTTGAAGGGTTCTAGGAGAGTAAAACCAAGCAGATTATTCTATTAGAATAAAACACACTTGAAATACATAATCAACTTTTGTAGTCATGTAGTTTATGGCTGTTTTTTTGCTGTTATAATTAAAAGTTAACATGAGAAGCTGGGAAACTGTTATAATAAACAGCAACGTCCAGTTCAATTATCTGTCCCTCTATATTTTGCATGGCAGTTTTAACATACTAGCATCCAGCTAGTTTAGGAGAATGGGTATGTGTATAGTGAAAATTTATGGATAAACGTTATAGTGCTTTCCGCTTACATATTAACATGCTGTCCTGCATTGCTTTTGCAGCTTTTATCCATGACCCAAGATGACTACAAACCATCTGATGTTAGTATATCCTTAGAATTATCATTTATGCTCATGTAAGTGATGTAAAAGTGACAGAAATGGAATTAGCTCCTTTAAGCGTATTTTAATGATCTATAAAATTGCCGTAAGTTTTTGAATAATTTTTTTGCAGAAATTGTATCTGGTTAATTGCTGTTAAAGCACTGACTCCTATAATATAAGCTCGAGTATAATCATATAAAATGTGTTTAAACTTTTAAAAAGCCACGTTAGAGGAGTTTTTGAAAGTGCTTTGCTCTGCAGATACGCCTATTACATAATTTGAATAGGAAGTCTTGCGTATCTGTGGACAGACACGCACACATATATATGCATGTGTGTATGTTTATATGTATACGTACATCTCAAAAATTGTAAAGCCAAAGAGACAGAGGGAGAAAACGAGAAATGTCACTTAGCGTATGAAGTGCTGCAATAAGGGAATTGCAAGCTGGCTGCGTCTGGCGGAGATCCTTAGAGGAGGTGCTGGCTAACCTAAGACTTTGCGTTAGTTCTGGGCGGAGCTGCACTGGGTGTGGGACGGAACAGGACGGGAGGGGCCAGGGCAGCGGTGCTCCTGGCCAGGGTCCCAGGGTCCAGGAAAAGTCTGGATTTCTGCAGAGCTGGAGGGATGGCTGGAGGAGGACAGCCCTGAGGCTGGGGCTAAAGAGGAGATCGCACCAGATCTGAAGCGTCAGTCAGCCGTTTACGGGGTTTACACGTTACACTGAGAACAGAGGGTGCGTCGCGTGGTCTTTAGCAGAGGTGGGACAAGGTCAGGTTTATGTTTACTGTGGTCACTCTGGGGAGAATACATTTGGAGAGGGAGTGTACATGAGTCAGCTCGCTCAAGTGGGTAGTTGACTGAGTTGTTCACTCAGTTCTTCACTGCTGAGTTAGGCTTACCTAGCGTAAGGGAAGGAGGCGGGATGTGCATGTTGAAACCTGAGGCTGCTGTCACAGGTGTGCCTTGCCCCGCACTCCCCCGGCAGGGTCTACTGGTGACTGTGAACGGCAATCCTGTGGACTACCACACCATCCACCCCGGTCTTCCCATAGAGAACGGCCCCGCCAAAGCTGACCTGTACTCCACCCCGCAGTACCGGTGGGAGCCCTCCGATGACTCCTTGGGTAAGGAGCCAGCTCTGGGGGGTGCGAGTCACACCCAGGGATTTATTTCCTCTCATTAGCTGGGCATCTTTCTGTCTTTTGTTTATTGTTTATTGGATTTGGTCCTTTCTTTTTTCTAACCAAGATCTTGTCTTCCATGGTCAGTATAATTAAGCTCATTTCCTGAAGTTCTGCCTATATTTTGCCCCAGCGTATTACTCTGTGTGTTCTATCTTTGCATACAAAATAAAGTGGCATAATTGGGGTGAACTTTGAAAAATAAAAGGTAAAATATTATTTTAAACATGTCAATTTATGTATGTTTAGTATTAAACCTATGTGTATATATGTGCTTTAGTTTTTCTTTAAGTTGATATTATAATCATGGTCAATAGTTTTGCTAGTTAATGGATGAATGTTTTCAGAAAGATGAATGTTTTCTTTTTGTCTATTAAAAAAGAAGAGAGGGTCAAAGCTCAGGGCCGTTCTTCCTCAGCAAAAAGAGGAGTATTGGCATGGATGTTAGCTCAGGGCTGATCTTCCTCCAAAAAAAAAAAAAGAAGAGAGGGTCAAAACTTGTACTGGGCCTGTTTCCCTTTTCTCTCAGTTTCTTGTGTTGACGGAAAGCAGACTGTTACTAGAAATGACAAATTGGTGGCTTGGGGTGGAGATCTGAGCCTCAGACTTGTTTTTTGGGCCGATACAGCATTTTCTTTAAAAAATTAAATAGTAACCAACGTTTAAAAAGCTGCAGCTCTGACCTAGAAATGGAAATTTCTGGAATCCCTTGAAGAATGTGAATATCTGGTGACACTAATCCCTTATTTCTGCAAGACAGCCATTGGCTCAGCCTCTGTTGTCATTGTCCTGTCGGAGACCACACCAATCACCACTCCATGAAGACAGAATTCGCTAAGTTTACTATTGAGAGGAAAAATAGCAGAATACATGCAGGTAGCAAGAAGTGGCTACAAAACTCTAGTGGATTTTTCTCTCTATTTATATGGAATTAAAGCTCCTGTTGTTATACATTATCCTACCTTTAGGAAACAGCCAGCAGCTATTCAACCTGCGTTATTGGTACATTAAGCTTACTCTAATGCCCTTTTTCCATAATTCTTCACCAGGCTTATCCTAATGTGCTGGTCTTCCTAGTTCTTTATCAGTGTGTCCTGCAGCTGCCCCTGACAGTGCGTCTGCTTAACAGTGTACATCTTAACCGCATTATCCAGCATTCCTCAGGGAGGTCAGATCAAGTTCAGCCCCCCTCCCCCATCCTCCCCACACCCGCAGCCCCAGATGACACCTGTGACCCCACAGAGCACCAGACTTTATGGGGTAGTTACCTGTTTCTGCTTCCTACACGCACGTGTTGTAGTTTGCAACTTGGACTTAAATGAAGGTTTTCTCTTACTGAATAACTCAGGGAAATACAGTACTTTCTAAAGTGTGGTTTCCAGAGCTTCAGCATTGGAATCACAAAGGGCAGCCCTGAGAACCAGCGTTGTGACTTCCAACGCTTGAGACCTTCAGGTCCCAGCCAGATATCCTCTGTTTACACACCGCGTACATGGGAAGAAATGAATAGAATTGTGACTGCTGACTAAGGGAACCCTAAAGTAAGACAAAAGCTGGAAAATTACTTGTTATTTGAATCTATATATGCAAAAGGTGTCATGACCAGAGAGTAGCATGCCGGTAACTGTAAACTCCATCAGATTCGGTGTGTTCATCACTGTCTCTGATCCACGGGCTTCCCCATATGAACCCCAGGCTTATCATACGACCCTCAAACTGGAGGAGTGAAGGCTGTGGGCTTCTGCATGAGGAATGACCATTAGAAGGCTCCCTTCGGAGCCTGCGTAGGGGGCACGCATGGTCACTGATTTTTTGGTGGTTTATACTTCCTCTTCATGGTGCTAAACAACTCCCTAAATGGGATGTAATCCATTTACATGTAGCCCATTTAATTTAAACAAGAAAGGCAGAAAGGGCGTTTTACTTAAGTGTCACTCGTTACTTCATCTGTGAAATCAAAGTAGCTCCCCTGCCCACTGTAGGAGGGTCTTGAGGAGGAACGCTTCCTGCACGCCCACGCCAGCACTTTCCTGTTGCTGGTCTCCTCAGCCCTCCGTACTTTCGCTTTCTTGCTTTTACCTGATCTTTCCATCCTCAGTATGACTTTCCTGCCTCAGCATGACCTAAAGGGAAACTGTGGGACACCGACCTCACTCTGGCAGAGTGGTTGGTTGGTTGGTTGGTTTTCTGCACCTTTACTCTATCCATATTCTGTATACTCTTTGTATTTGTTATCTATTACTGAGTAACAAACTTAGTGGTTTACCCTCAAAGTTAGCTTAAAACAACGTTTAGGGTCACACAGGTTCTGTGGGTCAGGAATCAAGTGTGACTAGGCTGAGTTCCTCTGGCCCAAGGTCTCCCATGAGGTTGCAGTCAAGCTCACGGGGAGGGGAGCCCCATGGCTGGGGCTTCGGTCTCATCTGAGGGCTTGCCAGGGGAGAATCTGCTTCCACACCCACTCACGTGGCTATTCACTGGCCTTGAGCTCTTGCTGACTGTTGGCCAGAGACATCAGTGCTTGCCACCTGGGCCCCTCCAGAGGGCAGTTTACAACATGGCAGCTGGCTTCTCTTAAAACAAGTGAGCAAAAGAATGAGAGAAAGCAAAAGCCACAGTCTTTTTTAACTTAATCTTGGAAGTGATATTCTTTCCCTTCTCAAGTATTCTATTTGTTAGAAGTCCATCAAAGGTCCCACCCACACTCAAGGAGAGAGGGTTCCACAAAGGCATGAATACCAGACAGTGGGGATCATTAGGGACCATCTTAGAAGCTTTCTTCCACACTCTCTCAAATTGAAATTTTCTTCCTGAGATTTCTGAGTGCTAGGTTCCATTACACTTACCAGGCAGAACTTACTGGTGTTGTTTGAATTCTAAGGGCTTTGTAAATTGGAAATAATCTCTGAAGTCTTAAATAAAAGGCTATGCTAAAACTATTCATGCAGCTGCACTGCTTGGGACATTTATACGAAGTTCACATATTTGCATAAATAGTTACATAAAGTATTTGTCCATCTAGAAAAGAAAGAGGAAGAAGAGGATGAGAAAGAAGAATTTGAAGAGGAAAGGAGCCATGAGGAGAAAAGAAGTGTTAAAGTTCACGCCATGGTCTCTGTGTTCCAGTTTATTATGAAACAAAGTTACATCTGTGCCCTTATTGCTATGATGGTATGTATGGGAGGCGACAGCATGTGCTGGAGAAATGGTGCATGTACCCCCTCGGGCTCCCAGCTCCGCCATCCGTTCATGGCCAGCACAAATATCAATCTTCCCAGCGTCTTGGCAGAGAATGGTTGGTTGTGTTAATTTTTCATGGGATCTTTATGATATAGATTTCAAAATCCTGTCTTCTTCTCTTCTTAATCTCCTTTTAAATATTAATACATTTCTCTCAAATCGGCCTATCAAGTCAGACTGTCCCTTATTTTGCCAATTTAAAAGGACACTTTGGGTAGTTTTCCTATGTGTATTGCAGATGTTCATGATTAACATAGACTGCTTTTATTTCTTTCAGATAGTGAGAGTTATATTCCCCTTATCTTAGATTCGAGTGAAACTTTATTCCATCTTAGCTGGAATAAATTGTTACCGATACAAACATCAAGCAACCAGAGTCCCCAAGAGCTTTTCTGATTGTAGCGCTCAGTTTATGTAGGTTTCTACTCACCTCTAGGTGCATCCTCCATCTCTAACACATCATAGCTTCAAAAATAGTCCTTGGGCCTATGGATAGAAGATAAAAGAAGTTTTAGTTTCTACCCTTCCTAAAAACAAATATTCTTGGGAAATCTGATTTATTTTTGAGAAACCTAACATTTATTTAACACAAAACTCTTCCAATTTTGTGGCCAATAGTGAGATCCCGTGGACGCCTTTGATGATACAAAATGAAAATATTCTCTAACTCTAGAGGAAACAATACCTAAACACGGTTTCCTCGGGCACTCAGTCCAAATGTCTCCCAGGTGAACCTGTGTGTGACTCAGCTTCAGTTTCTAATAAGGACCACTGCCACATCTGAGAGAGGGTTCCGGAAAAGCAAGCTCCTCAAAATTCAGGATGGCTGATTTAGGATTGCAAACTCTGGTCTGTAAACAGTATTAATTCTGTGCTCTTTGCGTGCCTATGGACATTTTCCACGTATCGACCTCTAATTTAAACTACAGCAAAACTCTGATTTTAAAATATCAAACATATTATAAATGCAACTAGTTTTGATTCTGAACTTGAGTATACACTTTTTTTCTCTCTAAAAACAAGCCAGATAAGGTTGGTTTTTTTGGTAAAGAAATAGAGCATTAAGAAAAACTTTGAATACATGTTTTGTTACTTAGAAAAAAATCTGTTGTGAAAACAATATAAGCAAGCAGATCCTTCATTAAAGACGTGCCCTCGTCTGGTGCCACTGCTGTTGTTGTAATGGAGCCACAATATTAATGTTTTAAAAGCGCCTGCCTTCCGTGGAAGCGCCCTCATTGCAGCAGACTTCTAATCCCAGACAGAAAGAGAGGTCCTGAGGAGCCAAGTCCGGGGGAATGATATGTGTGTTTATTCGAAAGGACAAAGTGCTCAACTGTCAGACAGTCCGGAAACGGAACATCAGAAGCGACATAATGCAGAGTCTGCCACCCAGCCCTGCAACTGAAGGCGTGTGTGACGTACACACTCAAAAAGAAAGGTTTTATAAAATCCTCATAACTGGTTTTTCTCCCTCCTCCACCCTCACCCTCACAAACAAGAATAGTGTGCAGGGAAAAAAATCTACTGGAATTACAATATCTGGGAGGATTATTTTCCTGGGTCACACACACAAAATGGCAATCTTATCTGCATTTGATACTGGGATAAATGCATTAAATACATTGTTTAATGCAAATACATTAATGTTACCTCATCTTTGATAAACACTATTTCCAAGAAATAATATTTTCATGAAAATAATTCAGTTTGATAATAGTTGTAGGTCACTAACTTAATTTTTTATTTTTTGAGGAAGATTAGCCCTGAGCTAACATCTGATGCCAATCCTCCTCTTTTTGCTGAGGAAGATTGGCCCTGGGCTAACGTCTGTGCCCATCCTCCTCTAGTTTATGTGAGACACCTGCCGCAGCATGGCTTGATAAGTGGTGCACGGGTCGGCTCCCGGGATCCGAACCTGCAAACCCCAGGCCACTGAAGCGGAGGGCATGAACTTAACCGCTGCGCCACTGTGCCAGCCCCACTAACTTAATTTTAATAGAAGCAGTTTTAATTTCCACTTTATACTTACCATGTTTTAACCAACATTTTAAATAATTTGCCACTGAAAAAGCTGGGTGTGCTGTGGACAAATTTGCAAATTGCTGAGAGTAAATGTGTGTTCCCTGTTGATTTCAGTTATCTACTTTCCAGAAGCAAAGCAGAGTTGCAAACATTTCCAACTTCACAGCTACTTCTTGACAATTTATGGTATTCAGGCACACACTTGATTTCGGTTAGCCCCAAACATGTCTAAAAATGTTTTTAAAGGTCTTTTCTCAAAAATTTGGTATCAGAGATTATGGTAAGAGTAGATTTCCTGAAGTTAATAATATTCGTGAACCTGATTTACAGATTGTTCTGGTAGCTGCCCTTTGAGGTACATTTCTGATTATTGGGGAGTTTAGTGTGAATGGAAGAAGATGTATTGTTTGTCCAAAGGGTCTGATGGCTCTTAATCCTACCCCTTGCAGGACAGAAGCTGTAGCTGGCCTTTAAATTAGGTTGGCTTTGTTGTTTGGGTGTGCAGAAGCCTAACACACAACTTCCTCGTGTAAATTTTCTAATGTCTATCGTGTGTATCTTCTGGGGTAGTCTACTGAGAGTGATCTGAAGCCCAGCTTGTCTGCCTACCCTAGTGCCTCCCACACCCTCCATTTCTGAGCCCAGCTATGGCCCACTCACTCCGCACTACACTACTGACTCCAGGATAGTTTGGAAAAAAAAGGGAGAAAGCATTTATGGTTGCTTTTGGTACTTCAAAGTGGAGTAAAGATGAAGATCTTTGGGGCTAAGGGAAAAGGACTTGGAATGAAGACCCCCTTGCCTTAGGCTCTGTTCCCCATAGGAGGTTCAAAAGCAACGTTATTCTCAGCAGACAGTATTTTTCTTCTCTTCCCTCCTTGTGCCTCAGGCTGGGATCTCTCTCCCTGATTTCACCACAACTCTCTCCTCTCCCAAGTTTGAACATTATTGACTTTTTCTTTTTAGATATCTTAACTTTTTACATAACCAGAGTGGAGACATAGATTGTATTGACCTCAATTGTTTTTCTCTCCCTCAAGGCTTGGAGCATCACCTACCACAGCTGGTTGACTTTCGTGCTGTTGATCTGGTCGTGCACTCTTTGGATGATTCGCAACAGGAGGAAATATGCCATGATCAGCTCTCCTTTCATGGTGGTTTATGGAAATCTGCTGCTGATATTACAGTATATATGGAGTTTTGAACTTCCTGAAATTAAAAAGGTCCCAGGATTTTTAGAAAAGAAAGAGCCAGGAGAACTTGCCTCAAAGGTAAGTGAACAGGAAAACGAGAAAACAAAACATTGAAACAAAACCACAATAATCATAATAATCATATCTAAGCAAAAACTTACACAAATAGCTTCCAAATATTCACTGCTATACAAAAAGGAACAGAAATGAAACTATAAGAAATAATTTATATTGCTTAGAGGTCTCTAATTTAAACACGAACAAATATTATACCATGCTTTTAGATTTTATTTAAAAATGACAATCGGAGCCGGCCCCGTAGCTTAGTGGTTAAGTGCGCGCGCTCTGCTACTGGCGGCCCGGGTTCGGATCCCGGGCGCGCACCGACCCACCGCTTGTCCAGCCATGCTGAGGCCGCGTCCCACATACAGCAACTAGAAGGATGTGCAACTATAACATACAACTATCTACTGGGGCTTTGGGGAGAAAAAGGAGGAATATTGGCAATAGATGTTAGCTCAGAGCCGGTTTTCCTCAGCGAAAAGTGGAGGATTGGCATGGATGTTAGCTCAGGGCTGATCTTCCTCACAAAAATAAATAAATAAATAATAAAAAAATAAAAATGACAATGCTTTCCACTCCAAGAAAAAAATATAGTCTAAGGTTTTTTTTGGCATAAATTACAGTATAGCAGAAATTAGATGGGGAAATAGGAAAATACAATGTCAAATACGTCAAGGGGTGAGAGGATTTTCTTTGATAGATACCAGTTTGCAAAACAGGCAACACATTGCTGCTGCAGATAATCAGTGATTATTAGTGAAAACACTTTTTTCTGCAGTTATGTCCTAAAAAATTTTAGCAGCAAAAATTTAGTATGACCCTTGCTTTTGTTTCTTCTACTGATTGTATAATATGCTTTCATCTGAATTAGAAACTTCCTAATCTTTCACCACTCATTTATTTTCATGGTCCATTTTAATAGTTTTTACTTCAGAAGATGAGGTGCCCCAGCTTTTCTATGTTTTGTGAACAGAATGGCAGATTCTGAATACATGTTCCCTTTGTGTTGATGACTTTGTGTTAAGACAGTAAAAGCAATATCACATGTAAATACTGAAGGAGGCTTGAAAATCTTTCTCCTCTGGGCAGAGAGGAAAATTAGTGTCTCTGAAAGAGACATTCATTTACATCACATGAAATCCACCTTTCCTGGGAGCAACCCCCTTTTTTATAGGTTACCAGACACCCCATATCCAAGGGAATCAGGTGTAAATGGTGGTACTGAATAGACTTGACCAAGGGTTGGTTGCCATAACAGATTTTTTGGTGAAGGCTACTGGGGTAAAGGAAAAAATCCTAACAGGTGAGTGCTAATGACAGAAATTAGATCATAATTCCCTCTGTTCATAGATCAGGGCAACTTCATTCGCTGATTTATTCATTCATTCATACAAAACTCCCGTGCCTACCCTACTCCCAAACCTTACTCCGTGCTGAGTCTCATATAATACTCTCACTCACAAGTCACCTTTATCTGACACTCTTCCCTTTCATTCTCTCCCTCCTTGTCTTTCCCCTTAAACATACACACAAAACTGGTAAGTTAGTCTTGCTTATGAAAGAAATAAAAATCTTATCCTTTTGAGTGTGTAAATCTATTATCCGTGAGACGTCTAAAAATGCATGCCAGCTAACTAATTGTTACCTTTCCTGTCTCATTTAAAATTAATAGCTCTTGGGGGGGGCGTGAATTTTGGGGGAAATAAATTTATTAATTGTAAAAAGAAAACAATGTTATTCTGGGGAAACTACGGTCTGCACTTATGTTTTAATGTTATCCAAGAGCTCAAAAAAATAAAAATGCAAGGCTTTGTCATAGATAATAGCAACACAACTCTGAGATCATAAAATCTCTATCACAGTGACATTCATCAAAGTACATTGCTAAACACACACTGTTTGCAGAGTACTGGATGGGTCACTGTGATAGAAAAGGAGAGAAAGAAAGAATATGGCCTGGATCCTCAAAGGTGGGAACCCTCTGGTGGAGCCAGACTCAACTACTTTGCAGCATTCTTCAGCTCCCCGGCTCCGTCAGACCATATCAACTGCCACCTTCAAAACCTGGCTTTTAACTCACCTTCCCTAGGAAGGATGTCCCCTCTGCCCCTAAGTGTTCCTAGGTTCTCTGTATATGCATTAGAGAAACATTTCTTTCCAAAGTGCAGCTATAGTTCAATTTGCTGTGACTTCCAGAAGTTTAATGCCAGGTTTTCAGAAGTGTAGGCATTCTGGTTCTTGATTTCGTTAGGTCCTGAACATATTTACCAGGACTTATTGGCACTGGTTTATGTTGAAGGTAGATGATAAGTGAATATTTATGGATAGTTAAATGGGCAGTTATCCAAAGTGAAAATGACCCATTCATTGCCTATTTATTCAATGCTTATTTATTTTTTCATTTCTTTGGCAAATATTCATTAAAAGCCTATTATGAACCACAATAAAATACCACTTTGCACCCACTAGGATGGCTAGAATCAAAAAAACAGACAATAACAAGAGTTAACGAGAAAGTGGAGAAATTGGAACCATCATATACTGCTGGTGGGAATGTAAAATGGTGCAGCCACTTTCAAAAACAGTCAGTTCCTTAAAATGTTAAACATAGAATTACCATAAGACCCAGCAATTCCGCTCCTAGGTATATATACCCCAGAGAACTGAACACCTGTGTCCACACAAAAACTTGTACATGAATCCTCATAGCAGTGTTCTTCGTAATAGTCACACAAAAAAATAGTAACAACCTAAGTGCCCATCAACTGATGAATGGATACGTAAAATGTTGTCTATCTATACAATGGAGTATTATTTGGTAATAAAAAGGAATGAAGTACCAGTACATGCTACAACATGGGTAAACCTTGAAAATATGATGCTAAGTAAAATAAGCCACTTACAAAAGAATGCACATTATGTAATTCCATTTATATAAAATGTCCAGATTAGGGGCTGGCTAGTGTTTAAGTTCATGCACTCCGCTTTGGCAGCCTGGGGTTCGCATATTTGAATCCCAGGTGTGGACCTACGCACTGCTCATCAAGCCATGCTGTGGCGGCATCCCACATGCAAAATAGAGGAAGATGGGCACAGATGTTAGCTCCGGGCCAATCTTCCTCAGCAAAAAGAGGAAGACTGGAAATGGAAGTTAGCTCATGGCCAATCTCCCTCACCAAAAAAAATAAAATAAAATGTCCAGATTAGGCACTCTATAGGGACAGAAAGTAAATCAATGGTTGGCTAGAGCTGAGGTGGGGAGTAAGGGGGTTGACTGCTATGGGGCTTCTTTTTGGGATGATGAAAATATTCTAAAATCAGTTGCAGTGGTGGTTACATAACTCTGTAAATATACTAAAATCCATTGAATTGTACACTTCAAATAGGTGGATTGTATGGCATGTGAATTATATCTCAGTAAAACTGGTACAAAAAACTACTGTGTGCCAGGTCCTATATTCCGTGAAGAATGGAGCTCCCGGAAATCATAACTTTTTTTCCTAGCCCTCAAGAAAACATTAATATACAGGTGTGGGCACTTAGAACAATACTTCCTTCAGCTTTGGGAGATGAATGGGAATATTAAGGGGTCCTATTTTCTGGGATAAAATGTTCTTTTTCCCATCTGGGGAATTCTTCAAAATAAGGAACATTGCAGAGTCAACAAGTTGTGTAGAAGAAGTGTGTCTTCCTGTCACAGTTGTGCTGATGTCACCATCAGGGCAGGAAATGAAGGACTAGCGCCTTGAGGAAGACCAATTTTTCCGGCCAGATGGAAGCAGTTTGGCCTGTCCCATGTGTCATCTCCAAGGGCCTCTCGCGGTGTGGACTGTGCTCCCGGCACGCGAGGTGCATGCTGGCGTCCTCAGGAAAGGGGATTTACAAGCCAGTGACTTTCAGTTGAAATCAAGTGGGTGCCTGATTCTATCTCAAATAGAAAGGTTTATTTATTGTGCTCCCACTGAAATGTGGAGAAAATATCGTATTTGTTGAAATGTATTTACACTTCAAATGGTGGCTTAATTCTTGCTTTGCAAATTCTCTACTTTCAGATACTTTTCACCATTACTTTTTGGCTACTGCTGAGGCAGCACCTCACAGAGCAAAAAGCTCTTCGGGAAAAGGAAGCTCTTTTATCAGAGGTCAAAATTGGAAGTCAGGAAAATGAAGAAAAAGGTAAATTAGTGTCTGCAGTGTCTGACTGGAGGTTTTTGTGCTCAGCACAATTATGGAGACAAAGTCCCCAAAATACGTTGGAAAGTCTCTATGCTTCAGACTAGATGGAAGCCAAACGTTAACTTGGAGTGATAAATAACCGTATTATAGTTCACAAGATTTAGAGTACACGTGGGGCTTCACAAGGGGCTTTTGAAAATGTTGTGTCATTTGATCCTCACAAAAGTGATTCCCACTTAAAAGAAGAAGAAACTGAGGCTCGGAGAAGTTAAATGATTTCTCCGAGGTCACACTTTTAGAGCCATGAAACAACCAGAATTTGAAACTGATATGGTAGTATTGATTTGTGTTATTGCTACCTGTTTATTTTTCTAGATCCTGCAGTACTTAAAGCTATCATTGGATGTTGGAAATGAAACAGGTGTTATAAAAAGATTAGTATAAAATATTACCAAATTTATTTCTTTTACACTATATTTCAGGAAGGTTATGAAAGTTGACTGTGATTAGTTATAAATGCCGCCTTGTTTACTAGAAGAGTCTAAAATCATTTCACTCATATAGTAACACATAAAATGCATGCTGTGTGGCCCACATACGACACCTGGTCAAAGTGGGGCTCTGGTCAGGGAATCAGCTCAGTATAACAGCACGGACTTCTGTTTTGAAGATGATGAGCAAGATATACAGGTGGAAGGAGAGGCCGAAGAGAAGGAGGAAGAAGAGGAAGCAAAGGAAAAAAAGCAGGAGAGAAAGAAGGAAGAGGAAGAGGAAGTGGAGGAAGACGATGACCAAGACATCATGAAGGTGCTGGGCAATCTGGTGGTGGCCATGTTCATCAAGTACTGGATCTACGTCTGTGGAGGAATGTTCTTCTTCGTCAGCTTCGAGGGTAAAATTGTGATGTACAAAATCATCTACATGGTGCTGTTTCTGTTCTGTGTGGCCTTGTATCAGGTAGGTAAACAGTTGTCCTCTATTTTTTTATCCTCACACCTGTCCCAGGAATCCATGTGGGCTTCCTGTGATGAGAGGCTAAGATACTATAACCTCCCGAACATACTGGATAGTGATTGATGCAATTCAAGCATTACATACTAAGAGTCCTAAAATGGGAAATGACTGTCTTCAGTTTGTTCATCACTTTAAAATTTTAGTAAAAAGTCAAAAAAAGTTCATGAGTTTTTCAAAAATTCTTGATTAAAAAAAAAGAAGCCTGTAAAATTAGATTAATTTCTCAATAGTGATTTAAGAAGAGTGGCTGGATAATCTAAAATATTGGGTGACACCCAGTTCCCTTGTATTTCAGACTGTGGAATCAGAAAACTGTGTGTGTGTGTGTGTGTGTGTGTGTGTGTGCGTGTGTGTGTGTGTACATATATATGTATAATGCATCAACCGCTTTAGTATTTCATTAATTAGAATTTATAAGAGATTATATTAAAGTGAGTTAGCCTCTCCACAGATTCAGTTTTAACTGATGATAGACGTTTTAACCCACAGTAGAAACAAGTGCGACAGTGAAATATTTGTGAAGCAACCAACAGAACAAATGAAGCAACGCCAGTGAACAAGAGCATGGAGAGAGAAAAATGTCTCAACTGAAATCAATACAGTTCTGAAATACTTTTAAAAATTCAGGGTAGATGTTCTCTAGTGAATATCCACAGGCTCATGGTCGAGAGCAGCGTCTCCTCTGTGGTGGTTTCACGTTTTCATTCACCTAGCACCACTTCGAATTTCAAACCTGAGCCAGTTTCTCCCAGCAATAACCACAATGATGGCAGCATCTACCATACCATTCCTTGAATGCCTCCTATAGATCAGATACTGTGCCGAGAGCCTTATAAACTTATTATTTCATCCTCTTGACAACTCTTGAAGTAGGTACTTATTGGACTACCTCAGTGTGGTCCAGCGACTTGCCCAAAGACACAGTTAGCAACTTCTGGTAAGACTGGATTCCAATCCAGATCCATCCAACTCTGAGGAACAGAACCTTGAAAACTAAAAATGAAATAGACTTTATTTTCAAGTATTTGCAAATATCATCACCTGTCTTAGTTAAATAAACCAGATATATTTGAGAGTTTTTCTATAACCAATTTTTCTCGTTTGTTTTTCAACGTCTGATTTGCAGGTGCACTATGAATGGTGGAGGCGAATGCTCAAATATTTTTGGATGTCAGTGGTTATCTATACTATGCTGGTGCTCATCTTTATATACACGTATCAGTTTGAAAATTTCCCAGGCCTGTGGCAAAACATGACTGGATTAAAAAAAGAAAAGTAAGCAATGTTGGTGTATGATGGGATGTGAAAGTGACAACCAGGATGGAGATTTGAATACATGTTGTTCAAAATATTTTTATGAAAGATTTTAGTAAAACACAATGTCATCAATGTCTGTAATTCCTTTGAGAACAGGATTCATGTCTTAGTCATGTTGTGTTCTCTCTGTGTAACTCTGAGGTTGGCACAGAGTAGGTACTCAATGTATATTGACTGAAAAGTGAATTTTCAGCCCCATTTTAATGAAATGAGCTTTTTTAATGTCAGTTTCCTGTGAAACACACCTGCTTAGTATTTTAGCATTCACCCTTTCTGCTCTCCAAACTGGAGCTCAGTTCTTCAGTTCATCAGTGAGTTCATGGACTCACAATACAGCAGCAGCCTCTCCTCATTCATGTCGCTGGTACTAAGATTCTAAGGAGTAGTTGGTGTCATAGAAAAAGAAATTTCTGCCCGTGTTAATAGAGTAGTGATGATGAATCAACTTTTCCTGTGCATGTAGTAGATAGTACTCTATCCTTTTCCAATTTGCTTCTGTAAACACTGGAAATTAGTTTAGAAATCCAACCAGAACTGGGCATAGAGCTGAATACACTGAGGTAGCTAAGAGAAAAGCTTAAAAAGAAAGGATCGCCATGTAGCTGGACTAACACATCTTTAATGTTTATTCAACAAATATTTATCAAATGCCTTCCATGTGCCAGACATGGACTGTGCCTGGGGAAATAACAGGAAGCAAGTCAGACAGAGCCTAAGCCTGTGGAGTTTATATTCTAGTGGAGGAGACAAACAAAACTCCTACTTAATGTGCAGATAAATTAATTACAAATTGTGACAAGGCTGTGGTAGTGAACAATGAGGGATACTAACTATGCATGGAGTGGTCAGGGTAGGCTTCATTGAGGAGGTGTCATTTAAACTCCACCTGAAGGATAAGAAGGAATTTGTCTCTAGAAAAGTGTGTGCGTTGGGAGCTGGGATGCAGAAGAGCATCCCAGGCAAAGAGAACAGCAAATGCAAAGGCCCTGAGGCAGGGCAGAGTTTGGCACATATGAAGGACTGAAGGAAGGCTGGCCTGCTGAGATCAAGGGGCAGAGTGGAAAGACAAGTGGGAGTGTTCAGCCAGGCACCCGGGACGTGCATGGCATGTAGGTAGCATTGGTTGATATTTTATTCTTGTTGAAATTTTTAGAAGTCTTTAAAGAACCCTGGGCTGGCTGAGAAGAAGTGATATGTCAGAAGGCAAGAGTAGAAACAACAAGACCATTAGCAAGCAATAGCAGTGGTCTTGTGAGAAATGATGGTGGCTTCACCTAGAATAGGTGGCCATAGAGATGGATAACAGCAGTGGACAGAGTCAAGAGATGTCTAGGAGGTTGAAGGCACTGTGGATGAATGAGATGTGAAGGCAAAGAAAAAATCAAGAAAGACTTCCTGGCTTTGGAATTTTGCAAAGGATCAGCGGGTGTACCAGGAAAGACTAGAGTGGGGAAAGGGAGATGGAGAACAGCTTGGCTAAGGAAAATTGGGAAATCCAGAATACTGTTTTGAGAGGCCGGCCCTGTGGTGTAGTGGTTGAGTTCTGTGCACTCCCCTTCAGTGGCCCAGATTTGCGGGTTCGGATCCTGGGTGTGGACCCACACGGCTCGTCAGCCATGCTGTGGTGGCAACACACATACAAAATAGAAGACTGGCACAGACGTTAGCTCAGGGCTAATCTTCTCAAGGAAAAAAAGAGGAAGATTGGCAACGGATATTAGCTCAAGGCGAATCTTACTCACCAAAAAAAAAAAAAAAAAGGATACTGTTTTGAAAACACTAAATATGAAATAACTGTGAAACAACCAATTTTCAGTAGACCTTGGGGTATGAGAGTCCCCAGGAGAAAGGTGAGCTGTAAACGCACATTTGAGTCGTTGACATAAAGATGGTATATGAATGCGCGGGCCGAGGTGGGGTGACCTGAGGGGAGAGTAAGCTGGAGAAGAGACCCAGCACGGAGTTCTGGGGGTCTTTCAGCACCTGGAGTCCAATAAACAAGGAGGAGGTAGTGACAGAAGAGGAAAACCAGGACAATGTGGCGGCCTCCAGACCAGGGTTGTTTCAGGAAGGGCTAGAGAAAGAATTGAACAAAGACAGAGAAGCAGCCCCTGAATTTGGCAATATCGAGGTCGTTATTGACCACTGTCAGAGCGGGTCAGTTGGACTGGTGGAAACAAAAGCCAAACTGGAATGTATGGGAGAGAGGGGTGCCGTAAACGGTGTGACTGCCGAGAGGGAAAGACTGTGGTGTAATTTATAGTGATGAGTGTGTCTTCATTGCCTAAGAAAGGTTCTTGCTTTTCGTTTTGTTTTGTTTTACAGGCTTGAGGATCTTGGCTTAAAACAGTTTACCGTGGCTGAACTATTCACTCGAATATTCATCCCAACCTCCTTTCTGCTGGTGTGCATTTTACACCTTCACTATTTCCATGATCGATTCCTGGAACTCACAGACCTAAAGTCCATTCCCAGCAAGGAAGACAGCACCATTTACAGGTGAGCGAGCGCCGGAAGCACATGGCTCGCTGTCAGAAGGCAGCCTTGATTCTCCACCTTCCCATGGTCACCTTGTGGTCACCTTCCAATCTAACTTAGAATTTCAACCTTGAACTTTCCATGAGTATCAACCTGTGAGTGAAAAAAAAGTGAGCAATAATTGTGGGATATTTGATGACACTTTCTGAAACAGCTGGTGGTGCCTTATGACTGGTTAATGTAAAGTGCTCTTGATGGTCATTTGAGCAGTAGACCCGGAGCAGCGGTGCAGATACGACACTTTAGAGCTGGCAACGTGTGGTTTATGTCCAGGCTGGTTATGTGTTTTTAGGACATTTACAGAATCTGGCTAATTCAGAGGAAGAATTTTCTATTGCCCTAACAACCAGCCAAGAGGTCACTGTGAGTGAGAGCATACCAAAAAATGATGGGCAGAATTTTCCCTTCCATTTTGAAAATGAAGAATCTTAGCTAAGAGGACAGAGTGCGATCTGCTAGTACCTAGAATGACATTTAAGAAGAGAAAGTGAAGACAGCCTGAGCTCTCTGTTGTTGTCTTCTCTTCAATAAATATAACTTGTTTACAGGTAACAGATGGGATCTTGCTCTCCCCACCCATGTGTGTTGAAACCACAATGGATTATCACACATCCCTCAATGTGTTCCATCTCAGGGAAATTACAAGCGTTCTTCCAATGAATGTTAATACTGATATTCCTCTCTGCTTCATAGTTAGCCTATGATTCAGTTCTTGGAAAAACACTTGTTAAGCAGCTAAGGGAGCAAAGTGCTGTGTTAAAAGAAGCACAGATGCCACAGCTGAAAATTTCTCCTAGCTTTTTTGACTTCCCCTTAACTCTTTTTCAAGGGAATAAAATGAGTACATCAAAAGAAGATGAAGATTTCATCATGCACAGTTTGTGAAATACCAAACTTTCAATTTTCTGCTGTAGTAGGGGCTGGGATTATGTATAATTCTAAAACACTTTTATTTGATGATGAAAAACATTTTATAATCTTTATCTATTTATTTATGACCAGCAGATTTATTTTCCTTATTATGTTTTGTTGCACCTAAGATTACATTTACTTTTCATTCTAAGCATATCCCAGATGACTGTGAGTCTATTCCAGATGACTGTCAGTGTGTCAGTGGCTCCCAACCAATAGAGCCAAGAGGTGTCAGCCAGTCGTTATTTCGTTTTTTTAATTTTTAATTTTTTTGTGAGGAAGATCAGCCCTGAGCTAACATCCATGCTAATCCTCCTCTTTTTGCTGAGGAAGACCAGCTCTGAGCTAACATCTATTGCCAATCCTCCTCCATTTTTTTCCCCAAAGCCCCAGTAGATAGTTGTATGCTATAGTTGCACATCCTTCTAGTTGCTGTATGTGGGACGCAGCCTCAGCATGGCCAGAGAAGCGGTGTGTCGGTGCGCGCCCGCGATCCGAACCTGGGCCGCCATTAGCGGAGCGCGCACTTAACCGCTAAGCCATGGGGCCGGCCCCCAGTCGTTATTTCTTGTCCTGTCTTGCCACCGTAAATAATCAGGCTCAGCTAAAACCTATGTCCTCCCAAAACCCCAGCAGGGAGAAGGGCACGGATGGGGTCAGCAGCTGCCTTCAGTGATAATCAAACATTAGGAAAAATAGTTATTAGAAGTTTGGGAACCCCCTAGGAGAGATGATTCATAGGCAAACTTGTTGGCAAGAGAAATAACCCTAAGATTAAAAGTTGCAGAAACAATGCCTGCATAGAAAAGTGATAGTTGTCAATAGTTAGAAAAATTATTGTTTGTTGATTCTTTTGACATTGCTTGTGATACCTGTGGATAAAACTAGTATTTGATATTTAACTCTGACAATGTAACATGCTTTATTTAATGGCAAACCCTCATCAGTTTTTCAAAAAGTCGTATTCAATAATCAAAAAAAAAAAAAAAACATTTTAGTTGGCGGAGTGGATTTATATGTTTGTGAAAGAAATGTAATTATTACTAATTGCTAATGATGTCTTTAAAAATTCTTTTCTTCTAAATGCCTTTCTTCCCTTGCATCTTCATTTTCTTCTCGTTAAAAGTTCGCCAAGGGGCTGGCCCAGTGGCGCAAGTGGTTAAGTGCGTGCGCTACGCTTCGGCAGCCTGGGGTTGGCAGGTTCGGATCTGCGGTGCTCACCCACGCACCGCTTGGCAGGCCATGCTGTGGCAGCATCCCGTATAAAGTAGAGGAAGATGGGCACGGATGTTAGCCCAGGGCCAATCTTCCTCAAGAAAAAGGGGGAGGATTGGCATCGGATGTTAGCTCAGGGCTGGTCCTCCTCACACACAAAAAAAATAATAATAAAAAAATAAATAAATAAAAGCTCCCCTAGTATATAGGAGCTTTTTCTTGCCATTATTCTTATCATTTGTCTGAGTCATCTGTCACACAATCACATAGAGATGTCACAATTTTTCCAGAAAAACAGAGATTTTTCAGGACCATAGTTTTATAGAAGATAATACAGCTCAGCAATGATTTTACCAGCCTAAAGAATCACAGTTTTTGAGACAGAGGGTATGTGAAAACTGAATTTGTTCCACAGAGTTCCTTCTAAGTATATAGAAGACTGTGTGATTATGTAGGTTCTGGGGAAGGACTGCAGCCTCCCGTCAAGCAGTGTTCTCCCCATGTCCTCAGCCCTCACCCTCCCACCAGGGCGAGGGAAGAAACATCTAAAGGTGCTATGGCAGTGTGAGGGCGTTGCTTGCCTGTCTCACACCGTGGCTTCATCCTCAGCACTCCATGAACAGTTAATTTTCCCATAAAATTTAAAGGATGAGGAGAGAATGTAAGAGTATAAAACTCTCCAGCCATCTGAAGAGTTTAGTTAGGTACATGGGATTTCATTTTCAGTTCTGTGAAAAAAAAAGTCTTCTAGAACCTTAAGAAATTTGAAAGACTCACTCCAGTTTGGTATTTTGGGATTTCATGCAAGAGTTTAAAGTCCCAACATTTTAACTTTGAACATATGATATATATCCCATCTTTTTAGCAGCTCTTCCCCATTGTCGTATTTTCCTTACTAATACTATCCACCTCACGGTATATTTTTGTCTCTAGAGTCCTAATCAATGACTGCATTAAACTCAAAATGATGAAGAAAAAGAAATATTTTATGAGTTGGGATTGACTGCCGTGCTTTGCTTTCTCTGCTCCCACCTCCTTAGATACTTGACAAAAAACGGCCCATAAATTGGGAATAATACAAGCATTGTATTCCTTCCATTTATTCTAGCTGTTGCTTCTCTAAATATCCAACTGTTCTTCTCCTGTTTTGTCC
The DNA here is from genome assembly GCF_020826845.1 of Diceros bicornis minor. Taxonomy (NCBI): domain Eukaryota; kingdom Metazoa; phylum Chordata; class Mammalia; order Perissodactyla; family Rhinocerotidae; genus Diceros; species Diceros bicornis. The sequence goes on along the minus strand of NC_080755.1, from coordinate 8,626,507 downwards.
ATTGTTTGTGTGAGTGTCCATATACGAAGTATAGGGAAATGTCCATTGTGTTGGAGGAGAATTGATTGTGTTTAGCCTTACAGAATTTATAAAGTTAACATTATGAAAAAGTTTTATGATAGAAGAAACTATTATTATTTCTAAATAGAAGTTCTCAGGAGTATCATTTCACTTTTATATTGATAAAATATATATTATAATTATAATATAACTATTATATAATATATACTTGATAATAATGTGCTAAATATCCATTACTTATTTACATATCCATCACGGCAATTTGTCCATAATTTGTTTTAGAAAGTACTGTGATGCATATAGAAATAAAATGACTTTTTTTTTACCTCAGTTTTAGGACAGCTTAGAGAAAATATGTAGAATATGGTTATTTAGTAGGATTCTACTTTTTTAACTCTGGGAAAGGAGCGAGAATTCATCTTTTAAATTGTATTTTATTTGATAAATTTACTCTGAAAATTTAAGCTTCACAAATTTTTAATAAAGTGTGTGAGATGGGAGGGATGAGAAGAATGGAGAAACCTGTTATCTTCAGGCATTTTTCCTGAATATGTCTGATTTCATGTTGCTGCTGAATCTTGCTGCCTAGACTCTTCTTCAGTGCATGTAATGTGTCAACGATGACCCACCTGATGATGTAAAGCTTGCGAGACACGTCTACTTCATTCGTCTCTGTCTAACAACCTCTTCTTTCTCTCTCCAACCTGTCTCCCCGTTGCCACCGCATGCAACCTTGTGCTTCCATCTCTCACCTCATAGCCATGCCAAAGTCAATGGGCGCGTGTATCTAATAATAAATAGGTGGGTACTTCAATGTTTTCTCTCTTGTTTTTGTTAAAAACAATCTCTTGGTGTGTTAAACACTTTACTGTTTTGTAAATGAAAAATTATGACATCAGATAGCGGACGATGGTCTTCAGGTATGCTCATGGATGTATCTTGCAAAGCAAATCATTTGGTGTTTATACTGAATGGCGCCGCCAAGTGGATTCGGAGGTTGCTGAGGGTCTTCAGCTGGTGCTCAGCCTTTGGTCTTGGTTCAAACATATGCCCCATTAGTTTCATTCTTTGGTAGAATTAGTTCAAGGCTTGCCCAAGAGCTCATCTCCCTCTTGAACATCTGAGAGCTCAGCTCAAGAACCACCTCCTCCACAAGCCTGCCCATAAATGCTGACTTCCCCGCTAACAGAAATCGGCCCTTCCTCTGAACTCCTGTAGCCCTTTATCATTGCCGCCTCCTGACACTTGCCGTCCAGCCCTCGTTGATCTGCCTGCTTGTCTTATCTCCCTCGCCAGAGGTATCAGCTCCTCAGGCCTGGAGTCCCTGTATAATTCACCAAGGTGTCCCCACATCACCTACCTCATGGCCTTACTCATTAGTGGACCCTCAGTAGATACTTCCTGAATGAAGTGACAATAGTCACAACAATATATGGTTAAAAGAAAATTAAAACATCAATTTCTTCAACTATACTTCTACTTGAAAAATCAACATATTGAAGAACGGTGTTTTAGATCACCAGATTTCACTATATATTTGCTTACCACAAAAGCAGCAAAGATAGGCACCGAGACCTGGCCACACCTTAGATGCATGTCACCTAGCTGGGAGATAAAACATGCAAATGACCATACATAATGAAGAGTAAGCTTTGATAGTGTTGTGTGTAGAGTTATTCTCAAGTGCCCTAAGAGTACAGAGAAAAGATCCTTTGGGATCTGATTTAATAAGACTATTCTTACTTTATTAAGTAGGTGAATTAAAATACCCACTCCTATAACTTCATGTCATTAGTAATAAAGCCAATAATTTAGGTAATAGAAACATGTATTTTGCAATAAATCCAACTAACAAAATAACTCTGAAAGATTTGTTGGTTTTCTATTCCATTAGCTTTTCTCTCTAAAATCCTAAGGCTGACAATCATAGCAAACCCTAGGAGGCAGAACTTCTAGAAGGAAGTGTGAAAAATTAGTGCATCACTGTGCAGATTGCTGAAGAAGGAACTTCTCTCTCCCTCTCTCTCTCTGAGCTTCTCATAAAGTATTTACTATTTGCCTTATGAGGAGATGGCCAGGACACCAGAGGGCTGGAGCTGGTTTGATGGGCTCCGATGGTAGAGGCTGATACAAATTTTGGTCCTGATTGTCCCAGACTTCTCTCGAGAGAAATCCTATGCCCATTAACCCAAGTCACCAGGCCAGTGAATTCATTCAGGATTTCTTGGGATGATCAAGATCTAAAGTCATCTAAAAAATTAAAAACTCGAACCATACTCGAAGCATTCCACCGTTAGCACTATCTTCTTTCCAGTGGAATCTCTCATTTTTGTCTGAATGTTCACATGTTAAGAAAGGCCAGAGCTAGGCCCCAAGGAAAACGTTATCCAACAAATTCATCCCTCACTTGACAACATGTGCTTCTGAAAGGCTGTATGTAAAGTGTGTCCAATTTAGAATAGAGCCTACTCTTGATTAGAATGATAGGCTGAATCCTTTCATTAAGTAACTAAGCTTTCTTTCTCCCATAATTTATTTCTTTATGCTCAATGTTGTTTTATAAGGAGAATAATGTGTTTGTAAATGTGAGTTCTGGATGACAGAGAGGACATACCTACATTCAACTTCTGGGTTGGTTAAAATTTAGACATGACCTTACAAGGTGTGAGATCAAGGAGGTCTGTTGAGGATAGTGGGTGACTGATAAAATTTTGATGATGTGAATAATTGTGGGGAAGTTCCAACTGAATTGGTAAACAGAATGAATTAGAATATTTTAACAAGAGTAATGGTTGTTTCTTCTCACATATACAGAAACTAGAGCCATCACACCTGCCTAGTAGATTTTTTTGGAGGAATTACTACCACACACATTTAAGATGTGGTATTCAATTTGCTAATCAATTGCTCATCTGAGAATGCAGTCTTCTAAAAGTGCTTATCACTTCTAGAAAATAATCTTACACAGTATAAATAGTCTACTTTAAATATTATGAACACTGCAAATTTACAAAACTTCTTTTTTTCTAATAGTCTAATGAATGTGTGAGTGCAGTTTATATTACCACATATTCCAAATTAGAATAGTTATGAATAAGTGGAATTTAGACTAAGGAGATTTTACAATGGTAGAATTTCCATTTTCTTTAATGGAAACTAGGTTAATATGTGGCTTTTCAAAGTCAATTCCTAGTAGGGAATTAAACCTCTTCAACTAGCCATGTAACATAATTTGTTTCATCTGTTTCAAATAAGAATGCCTCTCCAGTGCATAGAATTCATTCAGCAAACATTCAGTGAATCCTAGGGTATGCCAAGCACAATGCTACATTTTGCAAGGGAAGTGAGTAGAGTAAGACTAGATTTCTTCCCTCAAGGGGAAAGTCCCCAGAGCAATCATTAGAATAAAATTATGCAGTTACAAATAGAGAAATTCACATATTGAAGACTGTACAAAGCTGTGGAAGCATGAAGGAAGGAGTGGGTGAATAAACAGAAAAATGTTGTCTGCTTTGTTAGAATGCAAAAGGAGAGGACCGTTTTGTTTAAGAAATAGTGACAGGATTAAAGCCCAGAGCCTGGGCTATAATAAAGGAAGTTGCAGGGATGGTTAGGGAAAATGCAAAGAGAAGAAAATGAACTCCCCGAGGGAAAGGCTCCCCAAAAGGTGGGATTTAAAGGAGTGGGGGAGGCGTGCTCTGATAATCTAGTTTGTCACCCCGTCTGTTTGGAGTCCCAAAGTAAACTCTTTCATGTGATGATTAGATAATTTGCACATGATGATCAGTCAAGTTTTTAAGTTGCGTAGCCTGAAGTTTCAGGGGGCTTTTTTGCTAGAGTGTGGTTTTTCATTTAGTTTTTGCAAAATCGGGATCCCTTTTCTAAATTTGCTAGGGAGCAAACGGCTAAATTAAGGTAGGGTCTCCTGGAGAACTGATTGGGTTGTTTGTTATAGCAACCTGGAGGCTAGTCCTGCTGATGAAGTGTGCATGGCAGCCAGACCCGCCCTGCAGCAGCCACTGCTCAGAGAAGGCAGTGGCGGGAGGTGATCTGCAGGCGGCAGAATGCTCAGAACACTGAGTGTTGCAGACAGATTCCCAGGGAAGAAACGTTTGCTCTTTTTCTTCTGAATGGCCATTTTAATACTCAAGTTCTGTTAAAAAGTGTGCTGATGACAGAATTATGCTCCACGTTTAGCGCCTTAGCATTGCATGGTTCCTTGCAAAGGCATGTTTCTAATTCCTGCTCTTCATTAGCATGAATTTATGATACATTGATCCACACAGTATGTGGAAATCTATCATTAGCAGATGGCTTCTTACTCTAAGACTATTCCTGTGTACTCAGCACCGTGTGAAGCGCTGAACAGAAATCACCTGATTTTTCACAACATCCTGTGAAATAGGCATTGTTGTTCCATTTTACAGATCAGCAAACTGAGACTTAAAAGACAGAGTAGGAGTTTTGCCAAGTGACCCAGGTAGTGAGGTGTCTAATTGAGCCTTAAATCTAAGTCTTTCTGATTCCAAAGAGCATGCTTTTAACATTCTTTATTGCCTCCAAAAAAAATGCTATGATAAAAAGGAAAAAATGAAAGAAAAATGAAAGGATTCGCACCTGTCTTTTTAAAATAGTAAACTCCAATCATGCATTGAAAATATTCTCATCTCTACACATTTTATGCACACAGATTTTCTCAGTGAAATTTCTCAGAAAGTTAACAAACTCCTAGACTAGTAAATGATAGCCTGATACATGTTTTCCCTTTTTCCTGTTTTGTTATCCATTACAAGCCCGTGAGGTTAGACTGCTCCGGAGGGCATGCACCCGGATGTTACGTGCCCTGCTCCCTTGTAAGGATCATGTCAGAGGGAAGTGAGTGGTATTAGACACAGAAACTCGCTTCTCTTCTCTGCCAGCATCATTTAGTCCCAGATCTCTTGTAGACTATTACAAGCTTCCAGAAGTGAATCTTCTGCATGCACTTCCATAAGGTTTCCTCTGGTGTTTTTCTTTGCTTTCTTGTTCTGTGCCCTCCCCTCAGTATGTCCTGGCTGTCTCCCCTGGCACTCTGGGGCCTCCTTGCTTGAGGACTTTTTGTTATGTAGCCATAGTGGCAGCTGCAGAAACAGCCACTTCTCTGTGAGTTTCACTCCATAAATAACACTAATTATTGGAAAGTTGTTTTCTTGTCAATATGAAGTCGTGGCTGTGTCCATGAAGATGTTAGAAATGTGCTCTGAGATGGTCATTCTTCCACACTCAAAACTACCAAATTCCTCTCATAATGAAAAGTGTCTTCTCACTTATAACATGCAATCCCCTGCTGGTGCTGAAGAGAACGTATAAATGCTGACAACCGTATAACACCTGTCTGCTTTTACGTTCAATACCATTCAATGTGTCACACATTCCCTGACGAAGTGGAAACAGCAGGTATGGGTCCTGACACATGACGTGCAGTGCTGGTATGTGAGACAGGGGATTGCAGTTTCAAGAGTGGGGCACTTTCCCAGAGACAGAAGAGTGAGTTGAAAATAAGAAAGTAGTGTCAGCATAATTCCTTCCACCAATGTTGAACCATCCTCAGAACACTCTTTCTTCATTCAATCAACAATTCGTTTCTGGCATTCTATAATTTACCTGCTTGCCACCCTGTTAAAAGGAATTACTTTTGAATGATAATGTCTCTAAAAGTCTAAGGACAATGCAAATTCCTTAAACAGTCATCCTACCTCATAGGTGTGTTTGAAATATAAAGCCAATGACTTACAAGGAAGCTTAGGTTTTTATCTAGCCAAACTTCTTCGTTTTATAGAAAATAACGTAAATTCAGAAAAGTAAAATAATTTACTCAGAGCCCATAATTATATAGTTAGAATAACATTATTAATTGTCCATCCTGTTACAAGCTGGCTGAAATGTATAGATTAAATGTTGCAAATGGAGAAGGCTACATGTATTTCCAGTAGAGCTTTTCCTAATATCTACTTTATTGCCCACATATGTTCCCCTTCAAACATTCGTTTGACTATGAATAAAGGATATACTTTTTAAAAATTCAGGAGAAAGATCGTACTTGTTCTTGTCAGCCGTGGAATAAGCTGTAAGGCTCCCGTTGCTGTCCACTCTCTTGGGCTCGCCCACACCATCCTCTCCTGATGGCTAGCCCATCGGTTCACGTCGGTGCCCATGGGCAGGGACCAGGGGCGGGATGCAGACTTCTTACTCTATTCTGAAAGCATCCAGATTCCCCTGCATATGCTTTAGATGACCGCAGAGTGGGATGAGTCTATGCAAAGGTTGACTGAAAGCACACAGTTAAGAATTAAAAAAAAAAAAACCTATTTAAAATTTGAATGACTTGAGGCCAGCCTGGTGGCATAGTGGTTAAGTTTGCATGCTCCACTTGGGTGGCCCAGGTTCGGGGTTTAGATCCCAGGCGCCGCCAACCTACACCACTCATCAAGCCATGCTGTGGCGGTGTACATACAAAATAGAGGAAGATGGGCACAGATATTAGCTCAGGGAGAATATTCCTCACCAAAAAAAAAAAAAATGAATGACTTGATTTTTGTGGGATAGTTTGCTGCGTTACTAAAAAAGCATGACATAATTTGCCTCAGTAGTCTCTATATCCTCTCCTTTACAACCTGCAATCCTGTCCACTCTCAACTCAGCTGCCCAGCATAGGTGCCCAGCAGAAGCACGCTGTTGACGCCCTCCTGGAATGTGTTTGACGTTAGGACTTACTGCAGCCGGCATACAGGAATGCACTAGTGGATGATGTAGCATGATGTGTGATCTCTGACATTCCTTATAATTCTTCTGTTCTCATCTCCTTTTTTTCCTTTCTATTTCAATTACTTTGAGCAGCATCAAGAAAAAATTACCAATCCACCAAAATGAGTAAGTCCCCCTGTGAAGCCATGAAATGCTTGCTCTACATGGTGCCATTTCATGCTTCTGCATCCTAAACTCTGGCCATTTTCTCCTCCGGGAAAAATGTCAAGTTTAGGTGTCGATAGCTCTCATTACTGACTAATCACTAGAACTTGAATTGGAAAAGCTAACCAAACCTGAGTTTACAGTTTGTTTATAGAAAGAGCTTAAAAAAAAAAAGTGACAAGATGCTAACAATCTAACAACCCCACATTGCAAGGCCCGTGTACATGCACTGATTTTCATTTTTGTTTACCCTCCTTTCACTTGCCCCTCACTCAAGTCTCTCCTGGCACCCTTTCCTCTTCTGACTCTGCTGCCCTCTGCCAACAGACTGGCCCACCCTGAAGGAAGCCTTCCGGACCTTGCCATGATGAATCTGACCGCCAGCCTAGAGAAGCCAGAGATGAAGAAGGTGGCTGAGGCTGGTGAGGAGAAACTGGAGGTATGCCTTGAAAAAGCCGAGAAGGGTGAGCTTGGGAAAGACAGCGAGGAGGAAGAGGAGGAGGAAGAGGAAGAGGAGGAGGAAGAGACCTCAGGTAATCTGCTCACTACCAGAAAATACTGACTGACTGACTGAGTGAATGAAACACTGACTTGCTCCAAATGGATATATATTTGATCCAGTTTGTGAAATAAAAATTGGGGTGTGTTTTATTTACTTCGGTTGCTAGAGTTATAACATTCCGATTCCAATAATTTCCTTTTACTTCTGACTTAGAAGAAGAGAGCAGATAGTTGGTTATCAACTATGGATCCGCCAGTGGTGATCCTGGCGAGATACCAGAGGGGTGTGGCTCTTACCCTCTGCTCAGTCAGAAACCGGGAGGAGGGCGTGTCCTACCAGAGCAGGAACAAGCAGCTGTGTAGAATTTCTGAAAGTGCTAGGCATGGCCTTTTCCAAGACATCCTCGAAGAAATCATTCTGAGGCTTTTCCAGGAAACTGATCATTAAGAATACATTTCTAATTCTGTTCTAATGTTTTAGGACATGGGAACCAGAGGAGAAAATGAGCAATTGGAGAATGATCGTTTCTAACCAACTCCTAGAGATTTTTTGTTGTCATTGTTATTTTAGGTTTTTTCCTCTTTATTCTTTAGGCTCTTCTTTCCTATTTTTATTCACAGACTTGAAATAATGTCTTAATAGAGCCTGATGAGAATTGGATGGCCTGGGTGATCAGGACCCATTATCTGACAGAGTATAAAGGGTGGAGAGCTTGGTCTGTTCAGCAGTTCCCAGAAGGTGGGGGAGGAACCAGAGAGCATGGCCTCTGGGGGTGATGCTCTGGGGCTGTGATAGTGAGATGCTGAGCTCGTCTTTGCTGCTGCTCTGTGCTTTACAAAGTGGGCAACAAAAGGGCAGCATGAGGTGGAAGATCCCTCCCAAAGGCAAGCTCCCCAAAACCTGGTCCCCTTTGCCATCATCTCAGAAGACCTCAGGAGAGGCCCAGAAAAGCACTCGCCATATCTGAGCAACCCGGCTCCTCAGCGAGACGGGAGAACCAAGCTCTGGGGGACCGTGGACTCAGGATGAGGATTTTGTTATACTCCTTGAAGACAGGCTTTGAGCTTTACTGATAGGATCTCATGGAAAACTGGACTGCACCTTGTTCTCACACTCCCTCTGGCACCAGTCATGACCTAAATCTTGGTATCGACTATTATCTGAGTCATTTTGTAAATAAGCAGTTTTCACAGTAACTAAACCTTACTTAGACTTTCAGAACCAAGTACAGTGACTGTTCCAGCCACCCTGCCTTGTAAAGAAGCTGCTGAGGGACACTTGGGTCTTATCTGCCTGGCCTATGGGCTTCTGTCTCCAGATGTGTGATGTGCTCATTCCACGAAACAGTCCTGTTGTGACTGTCATTCAGATTACCTGGGACGGTCCTTCTAGACAGAAGCATGACCCTAGTCTGCAAAATGTGACTCCCTACACAAGGGAGAAAGAAAAAATGACTAATTTGATTAAAAGTTATGATTAGAATGAGTCTGATCACAGTTCATGAATTGAGACCGGTCGTTGGGGCCCTCAGTGTTCACTTTCAGCTGTGACGAGGAGCCGGCTCTTCCTGCCTGGCTCGCGCTTCCAGGGCGAGTGCCAAGCTTGATCCGTCCCCTAGTTAAGCCTCAGGAAGGAGACTGACACTTTTGCAAGCACTGTTTTAGCAAGAAAGATGCCATTTGGAGGGAGCTCAGTTACTTAATATTCTCAGGAAATTAGGTCAGTATAGCTCAGCCTTAAGAGAATTTAATGAAAAGGTGGATAAAAGTAACCTTGTTCCCCAGTCTCAGTGTATGATTTCTAAGTCATCGTCATGACATGGGATGCTTCGACCACCCTTCCTCCAGATGATGGTATCCTTAGAATTCATCCACTACTATTATTTTGCAGCATCTCATTCCAATCTGAATGTTACAAGATATGCTTTAAATAATAATGAAAAAAAACATTTTTATGCTTTTTGGGGAATTTCCTATTTTGCAGATTTAAGGAACAAATGGCATCTGGTGATTGACCGCCTTACTGTGCTCTTCTTAAAATTCCTGGAATATTTTCACAAGCTGCAGGTGTTCATGTGGTGGATTTTGGAGTTGCATATCATCAAAATTGTTTCATCGTACATTATCTGGGTTTCTGTGAAAGAGGCAAGTGCACATTTGTTGTATTGTTAGGCCAAACAGAGCCATAGTAAGGTCATCATTTTCCTTTTCCCACTGTCCATGGTTTTTTTTGAATGCAATTCCTATTACGTTAGAACGCCAAGGCTCTAGGATAGCACATACATTTGTAATACAGGAAACCAAAGGGCAGTTGTCCTGAGAGGAGGGAAGGGTAGTGGAGAAGGAGGTCCTGCTCAGTCTCTGACTGGCTTGGTCATGTTGCAAAGGTTACTTCTTTTCATCTAGCCGTTAGTTGAAGTGTGTGAGAACAGGCCATCTTTCTGACTGCACGTAGGAATCTGTCTCCGTAAATTCTCTTGAGGAAAACAGTAACAGTCCAGTTTATGTTCCCAAGGAAACTCAGGTTCCAAAATTTAATAAACTCTTTAGTAGAGCTCACCTTGTTTATTACTGAATTTTTTAAGACAAGACACACAGTCTTTCACCATTGTAATTGCACTTCTGTTTTTTCATCTGGAAAGAGGAGAGTCATCATTCAGCCAATAATTATTTGATGTTTACTGTGGAGAGATTAGCTTTCTTTCAATTTATTCAACAAATAATTTTCACTTACTTCTAACGTCCCTGGACTGTTTTTGAGTTGGTGACAATTCAGTCTTTGCCCTCTAAAAATTAAGTCAGGGAACTACTGCCCATAATTTTTAAAGAGTTAAATAATAATATAATATTACAACTATAATACTGTAAACCTAAAATGTTTCACAAGTAGGTAGCTAAGGGATGAACCTTAATTTGAATTCTCCAGTCTAAACTAGAACTTTCTCCCATTTCATACAAACCATCTGAAATGGATGGATGATTATTGCCTGGTGGGAACAAAGCAGAAACCACTCTCCCTGTGAGATTTGTGGCAGAAAATGACGTTTGCTCCATTGTTAAGGAACCAATTAATTGCATTAATTAGAACTGCAATCTAGCCTAATATGTATATTAGTTGAGAACAAAAGAGCTTACACATTTTAACTGTATAGGTAAATTGACCACTTCAGACAGAATCTGAGGGTCAGAATATTAAGAGCAATGAAAAAGAACAAGAGAAGGCATTTGGGTAATAATGAGCAAAGGCCATTTGTGAATTAACCAAGTCTGATGTCCAGATGACTTCTGATGGCGTGAGGGTTGTGTTGCAGAGTTGTGAAGGCATATGAAGACAGTTTAATGATGGGAGTGGGCGTTAAATGAAGAGAAATGAGTGCTAGTAGGGCACGGAAAGTCCACTTTCGGCAGTCCATCCCAGAGTTCAGAAAGACAGAGAGAGAGAGGGTTAAGTGACACCACTCTCTACAAATCCTAAGCAAAAGGCAGACATGTATTTTTTTTAAATCATGCTTAATGAGCCTCAAGAATGTCTTGTTAATAGACTATCAAGTCAGTGAAGGATCGTGATCTGTTCATCCCATTACACCATTAGAAAAATGGCCTTCAATGGCATATGAGCAATTCCCTCTCTGTGATTCACACATTGTGCAAACTTTCAGAATTTTCATTCCTAATTCCAACTCTCTCCCCTATAACTTTAAAATGCATGTCAGAGACTCATGAATCAGAGAAATTCTGCTCCTGCTGCTACTAGCATCTGCCAGAATCCCATTGTTGTAAGATGGTTTCACCCCCAAGTGTATCCCCTAAAGTTTCATATGATGTCTTCCCACCCACAGGAGAAGTTTCCTCACCCAAGGGTGAGTTACTGCAGGATCCTCAGATCCCATCACCACCAAGGTCTCTCCCCTCTCTGCACTGACTTTGGACTCTGGGCCCCAGTCAACATGTTCACAGCTGATTCTTATTAATGTCCCTGGAGCACTGAGTGATCAGAACATGTGGGGCATAATTATAAAAATAACTTTATTTCAGGCCTCTACTGTCCTTTTAAAATGTATTCTATAGGGAAACTTTTCTCCATGCTCCTGAATGCAAAACACTTTCTGATTATTCCTAGAAAATGGAAAGTTCTCTGCTTACCTTAAATAGCAAGCAAAATCTTACTTTGTTAATTAAAATTGTCCGGCCACAGAAAAGAATCAAAACTCTGCTCTCTTACCCACGTGGAAGCATCTCCTCTTCTGGCTGCTTCTTTCTTTCTCCCACTTACATCCCTTCCCTGCCTCCCCTGCTCCAGTGAACTAACTTCTGTTACAGGCCTCTGGGCAGATGGGCAAGGTGGGGATGGGGGTATTCTGATTTGACTTGTGCTATCATAGGCTGGCCTCACCTTCTGGGTTGGCAGCCAATTAAACCTACCCTTTCTCTCATGGAGGCTCCTTTTTGGGGTCCCCCAACAACAGCTCTGGGGCTGTGACCCATTGCCCAGCCCCTGGTTTCCCAGCATCCACTCCTTCTGGACCCTTTCTGTAGGAGGCCCATCACCCTGGCAGGCAATCCCCTTGAGCGGCACTCAGAGCAGCGCCCAAAGCTCTCTCTTTCCCACAGCAGGTCCAAAGGCAGCATTCACACAGTCTCTGCCCTGCTCGAGCTCCTGGATACCAATGAAGCCACGCCCTGTGCTCTGCTGCCACAGCGGCCTCTCTGTCCTTGCCAGCTGGGTTTTCTGGGTAGAAGTTGTACATCAGCGCACAAACTCTGTGCCCACACTCCAAGGTACACACACTAAGATCTCTGAGTGGTCCTGCTTGAAGCTCCTCACTCGGGACTTTGGGTAGAGAATGTCACATCCCTTCCTCCCCACCCCATCGTCTTGAGGTGGGGACAGACAGAAATCTCTTCACACTCCCTCCTGTCATCCTCACTATCTTGACCCATTTATATCCTCCTGGAAGGCTTTAAATATCCCAAAATGTTTTCAGATTAACTGTTTTGAAATTTCTACCTGGTTGGCTAGCACCTCATTGTGGAATGTTACGTCTCCATCTCTTCTAACCAAGTGCTTCACGACACTTCTCTTGTCATGAACACCTTTCTCCGCTGAGTACAAGAGGGGAGGAGAAACAAGCACTGGCTCTTGTATATGTTCCTGTCAGGAGCCACATGCCAATCCAGAGTGTAATGTGAATTTGATCTGATTGTAGTAAAGGAGAGTGTGCAGCCATTTGCATCAGGGCGGCTGTGTTGCGCAGTTCCAGGGGCATTGTTCACCTGTGACCAGAGCCCCCAGGTTGTTCCCCTCTGAGGTCTAATTTATACCTGCAGGGCCTCTTCTGCTTTGAAGGCTTGACTCATCCCCGACTGGAGAAGCCCATCAGCAATGGCAGTTGCTACATGTATTTACCATTCATAGCTTTTTAATTTTGATTAATGCAAGAAATATCCTTTCTCAAAAATTGTGGATCAGTAAATGACAAAATGAGAACAAAGCAACATCCCCAGTTAAATCTTCAAGAGGTGTGGCCACAAGCTTTAGATTCAGACCATCCCTATCCAAGGCCCTCAGCAAAGGTGCTTGTTTTCACAAACTTTCAGGGTCATTTCTCCCACAAATAATAAACCTTTCCAAGGTTATCATCATGGGCATCTGAGGAAGAAGAGGCCACTGGGAAAGAATTTGTTACAGAAACCTTTCTCTTACATCGGCATGTCTTACTCAGAGCGACACCACTTTGGAATGACCTAGATTTAAAAGTATGTATGGGGCCGGCCCAGTGGCGTAGCGATTAGGTGTGTGTACTCCACTTCGGCGGCCTGGGGTTCGCATGTTCAGACCCCAGGCGCAGACCAACACACTGCTTGTCAAGCCATGCTGTGGCGCCATCCCGTATAAAGTAGAGGAAGATGGGCACGGATGTTAGCCCAGGGCCAATCTTCCTCAGCAAAAAGAGGAGGATTGGCAACAGATGTTAGCTCAGGGCTGATCTTCCTCACAAAAAATAAATAAATAACTAAAATTTTAAAAATTAAAAATATATATAACGTTCGCTTCTTCTTCTTTTATACGCAACTACATTTCTAATTTCAGAAGGTTCCTAGATAGCTCTGTGAGATCAGGTTATTCCTTGAGGTAGGCGGCCATGCGTTATTTCGTTTAGTAGCCTCAGAAACTCCCAGAGGGCTGGCCAATTGTAGAAGCTCAATAAATGTTAACTGACTGAAGGAAGGAAGTAAATAAAAGAACTTTGCAAGCCTGAGATTTCTCCTAGAAATTAGTTGCTGTTTCATTAATATTTCTGCTTTCACTCTCACTAAGCATTCATTTAGACTTTATCATGTACTTGCAATAAATTACAATTGACTAAATGCTTATACTGTGCCAGATGCTGGTGGGAAAGCATGAAAGAGAGACTTCCTGTCTCAGTTCGCAGTCTGATGGTCATGGCTGGTAAAGAAAACCAAAAGGCGCCTGAAGTGCTGGGCTCGAGGTGTCCCCGGGAGGCTCTGGGTGCACAGGGAGGGGCTCTCCTGCAGGTGGCTGCACCATACGGGTGATCATTGAGGCTGTGGGTGCTCTGAGGGAGGGAGGGAGGCCAGGGAGCCACAGTTCTCAGACAAAACGGTAGCTTCAAGTCTCCAAGTTTATGTCAGATAAAATGACAATTTATGTACAAGTGTTTTGTCAGGAAGGCTAAAAATTACTTCCCGAAATTCCTTGATAATAAGAATCACCTGGACACTTGTTCTATACGCGGATGACCAGTTATTTCCCTAGATATTCCGATGCATCAGGTATTGGTTGGGGCCCAGGTATTTGTCTCTTTTTTTAATGTACATTCCATGAGATTTCTATCATCAGCGAAATGACCTCATTAACCACGTTTGCACTGAACGAAGTATCACACTTCTCTGAGCCCCAGTCTTCCTATTTGCAGAATGATAAAAGGAAAAACACCCACCGCATGGAGGCTTTTCAGTCCTTATCTTACTTGATTCTCTCCGACATTGGATATCGGCCATCTGAGCGTTTGTGCCCAGATCAGCACACACTCCTGGTCCTTCTTTCCTTCTCATTCCTGTGCTGCTTCTCCTCCCGCCCCCTCCTCCTCAGGGCTCTTCAATTCTATCCATAGCCCTCTTCTGATTCTTGCCCTCCATGGGTGATCTCATCCTCCCTTGCGGTTTAGTTGCCATCCACATGCCATGGGTCAGAAGTCTGTGTCTTCCGTCCAGTCCTCGCTTTGGGCTCCAGATCTGACAACTGAACATGACCTCACTTCTTGTATGTCCCCAAAGCACCTTTACCTAAATATCTCTAAAACAGAGCTCCCTCCTCTACTTCATTTCCTTTTAGATCACTCTATAACAGATTCCCAGCTCTGCTGGAATGAGAAAATCCTTTCTCCTTCCAATATGTATTCCATCATGCAGCCAGAATCATCTTTCCAGAGTGTAAATATGATCATCGTAATCCTCTACTCGAAAACTTTCAACAGCTCTCTCTCATCCTCACAATCACGTGATATAAGACCCTCATCATCTGGCCTTGGACCACTTCGCCATTTCCATTTCCAGATGCCCTCACCACCTGGTGGATTTTGGAGTCCTCCAGATGGACTCAGATCACAGTGCTCTCATGTTGAACCTCAGCTGGCCAAGGATGTCCACCCCGTGCTCTCCCTTGCCTGTAAGGCCTTAGACCTGCAATTCCTTTGCCTGGCTCACTCCTGTTGGCACTTCAGGTCCTCTGGGCAATCTTCCCTAGCCCTGGATTAGATGATCAGCTGCGTGCTCCCCGCAACTTGGCTCACCCCAGGTAGGCTGGGCTCCATCATATTGTCACGGCTCTTTATGCAGTTCTCACTGGCCCTACCCTGAGTGTTTCTTAAGGGCAGGGATCTACTTGGGATGTTACCTTGAACCTAGTTTGGACTTAATAAAAGCTATTATCTTTTCTTCTCTTTCTCTATCACTCAAAAAATTGAAAGTTCTGTGTAAGTTTATTGTACTGTTTTTATACTCAATGCCTTAAATACATAATAAAAGAAATAACAAAGGGACTTAATTTCAGAATATCTTTAATAGGATTTGCTTTTTAACATCCCAATTAGCGTGACACTTGCCAATGACTGAGGAGGAGGAGTCACCCAGCTAATCAAAATATTTTGTTACAACATAACATTTATATGTTTGTGAGTGCCTTATAGTTTACAGGGCACTTCCACATACAATATTTCTTTTATCCTTAATTAATTCCATAAGACAGCTCTTACTACCCTAATATTTCAGCACTTAATTCTCACAGAGGTTCCTTGTCTTGGACAGCAGCAAGCAATTAAGCAGAAGCGTAGATAGGTAACAAATTGCAGAATTAAATCTTGTCCTGGAGTCTCCATATTTTGTGTTTTATAGTTTTGTAGGCCAAACAGGTAACCATATCTCTTACAGCCCACGGTGCGTAGCACGTGGTACATGTTCAATTTTATCAGTTGGGTGCGTGCTCTTATTTTCACCTGATAATATTAAATATTCCTAGGATATTATTTTAACAATATTCAGATATTTAAAAATATTTAGAATAAATGAGCATTTTCTATGGCAGAATAAGATGGTAGTGCTTCTATACCGTTCAGTGAACTATTAGCTACGGAGAACTGTTAGACATGAGCGGATGTCTCATTGGATTGATAAACACACACAGTCTAAACCTAGTTGAAGTCATTGCCTTCCCTCTTTGCACCTGCCCCGACTCCAGATCCTATCTCAGTAGTGGCACTGTCATCCTCTCAAGGCTCTGGCTCCCAAGCCGGAAACCTGGGAGGCACGCCCACTGTCTCCCTTATCAACCCCTACCTCCAAGCCAGTCACCAAATCCTGCTAATTTTACTTCCCATCTCCAACCCACGGCTCCCCCCATCTCTGCCCCACTGCCCTAGCTTGGGGCCCTGCAATAGCGCCTGGGCTATTGCAGCGCCTGGGAGCTGGTCCCCTGACCTCTGGTCTAACCCGCATTGTTGCACCTCCATTCTTCAGTGACACTTATCTAAATAAAATACCAATCTTTCCTTAAGACTTCCCAGTGTAAAGCCCTTCAGTGGCTCTCGATTTTCTGCAGAAGGGGTTCATGGCCCATGGCGTGGTTTAAAAAGAGTGCATCACAATATGGTGCATCTCCAGCCTCACATAGTGCCACAGTTCACTGCTACCAACTCCAGAATTTCGGGTTGTTGGGGATCACCTGTTCCCACCATGCTACCTCCTGCTTTTGCTCATACATCCTTTACCTGGAATGTACTTCTCACCTTTCTTGGCCTGGCTGACGTTATGCATCCTTCAAGGCTCAGCTCAGGCAACATTTCTTCCAGGAACTGCTTCCTGAAGCTCCAGATTGGGCCAAGGACCCTTCTGGCTATTCTCCCAGGAGCATGTTCACATCTCTAGTTTAGCCAATGCTACGTTATATTGACATCATCTGGTTATCTATCTGTCTGCCACAAAAGACCTATCTTAGTACGCCGCACTAGGGCAATGCCTCGCACATGCTAGGACCTCAACCAACCTTTGCTGAACTGAGCTGAATTGAATAAATCAAGTTGCCACATTTTGTGGATGTTATGCTGTGTTATGCATTTTTGTCCCCATTTCTGATTTTATGTTTTCAGGTGTCTCTGTTCAACTATGTATTTTTGATTTCTTGGGCTTTTGCTCTGCCATACGCCAAGCTACGCCGTCTGGCTTCAAGTGTCTGCACTGTCTGGACGTGTGTGATCATCGTCTGCAAAATGTTGTACCAGCTGCAAACCATTAAGCCTGAGAACTTTTCTGTTAACTGTTCCTTGGTGAGCCTCAGACGGGGGAATCTTCTTGACTGGCCTTTAGTGAAGTGAGGCAGATACTGGGGATCCTACCTCCCCAAGCACATTCTGTCTGGCCTTTAAGTCACCTGAGTCTCTTCTTGAGCTGAGAGTCCCCCTCCCTATCCCCCCGTGCCCCTTTGCTCAAAGCTGAAGGAGAATAATCTGAACTCTCCTAACCCATGGACCCATTTTTTACTCCCTTTTCTCTTCTTTTCAGCCAAATGAAAACCAAACGAATGTCCCCCTCCAGCAGTTGAACAAGTCGCTGCTCTACAACGCTCCTATTGACCCGACAGAGTGGGTCGGCCTGAGGAAGTCCTCCCCTTTGCTGGTGTACCTGAGGGTAAAGGCTTTGTCGAGCTTAGTTTGTGCCTCTGCGCGGTTCCTGTCTGCAGTCCTTTCCTTTGAGACCCCTGATATCACACTGGATAGGAACCTCACCTTCTTATGTAGCATTTGAAATCACCTTTGAAACAAATGACTAAATATTAAGATCAGTATCGCATTGTGCTGAAAAGAAATTGATCGAGTAGTTTGAGATTAATTGAATAAAGTACGACAAATATATTCACTGGCACATTATAGAACCATTAAAAGATTGAGGTAGATTGATAATGTCAGGCATTGAAAGATGCCCTAAATATATGGTTTAAAAAAAAAAACAGCAAATTTCAAAATACCATGCGTTGTAGGATCGTTTTTAGACACAGAGAAAAAATATTAAGTAAAATATTCCAAATGATCAGTAGTGATTATTTCTGAGAAGTAGGTGTAGCATTACAAGACATTTTTGCTATCTAAATTTTGTTTCTCTACAAATTTTAATAAAGGGCATATATTATGCTTAGAGGTAATCAAGTAAAGAGCATATCTTTGGAAAAAGAACTCTGCAAATAGTTGTAACAAACGTAATAAAAGCAATATACTTCAGATTTTCCACATTTTACTTTGATGGATAATCTGAGCAGTCTTAATAATATTATGCTGACACTACAATTAAAAATAAAACATTTATACTCAACATCAGGAATTTTAAAATGTACTAAGCATCTCATCTTTCTCTGTGTAACTTTCTAGTTTTTTCTCATACGGCAGATATCACTTGTAATGTACAAATAGTTTCTACCATAAAGAGCTGTTATGAGGATGAAACAAACTTATATTTGAAAAGGATGATTAGAATAATGTCTGGCACATATGGTTCCATAAATGTTAACTATTTTATTATTATTATCCTCACTATTATTGTTATTATTTTATCGTCATCAGTATGCTTCTCAATCTACTGCTCTCTAGCCAGATTTTGGAGGTGTACAAAAATTTCCCCACTAACTCAGATCCCACTCCTCCAGCTTAGTCTGTTTCCCTGGGGGCCATGTAGAAGTGTTTCGTGGTTCTAGTTGCAAATAAGGCTGACCCACCCTCCCAAGGTAACGGGACACTGCTGCCTGGTACAGGAATAGTAAGGTGCGTCACCAGTCTTTTGCCTAGAGATTCCAGATCCTATTATCATGGAAACGATCCTGACTTGCATAATGGAGATAACTCCACCCTTGTTACCTGAAAACAGAGAAAGTGAACATTGAATTCAAGGCTATATTTTATAGAGGTGGGATTTTATAAAGCTTTGTCCTTTTAGACATCAAGAATGGAATAAAATGATTTATTATGAGGATTGCTTAAAATTACCAGATCATAAAGCATTTGGCTTCACACAACTGTGTTTTCTTGCTTTGTAGAATAATCTCCTGATGCTGGCCATTCTGGCCTTTGAGGTTACAATTTACCGCCATCAGGAATACTACCGAGGTCGAAACAATCTCACGGCCCCTGTGTCTAAAACCATCTTTCATGACATCACAAGACTCCATCTAGATGATGGACTTATTAATTGTGCCAAATATTTCATAAATTACTTCTTCTACAAGTTTGGTCTAGAGGTAAGTTTCCTTGCTGATGTGTTTTCTTTCTCTCTTCTGTGAAAATTCCAGTAGCAGCCTTGGGCAGACGGCCACTGGAGCTTCATTGCACATCTCCATGCCACGATTTCTGTCTCCTCAGGATCAGCGGGAGGAGATCCCTGAGGGGTTAACCTGGCCTGGCTGAAAATTTTCCAAGACAAATGCCATTGCCCCTGCTGTGCAGTAGTGGACTTGGTCCCTCTGCATCTCTGTGCTCTTACAGATGAATGGATATTACTTGTCATTTTAGCTGGTTTCTTATTAAGAATAAAATGTTATTAATCTTCTTTCTGTTTTATGCATTCTGAAAGTGTAACCTTAGCCAAAATGGTCTGTTTGGACATGAAATGGTGTGGTGGAGCCTGTCCCTTAACAGAATGTATTTGGAACAGTGATGTTTCATGAGGAGATCATAGCTGTAGCTCTCGTCACCATTTGGAGTGGTTCTTAGTAACAGTGAATAGTCATTTGTACAGTATTTCTGTCTTCGCAGTGAAAGACACCCAAAAGAGGCAAGCCTTGGTGAACATGTCCAGAGACCTACCCTCAGGGCTGACAGCTGACCCCACTCCCCTTCCCTGACACCCAATTTTTGTGCCTCTTTTCCTCCTTACACAGACCTGTTTCCTAATGTCAGTTAACGTCATTGGGCAGCGAATGGACTTCTATGCCATGATTCACGCCTGCTGGTTGATCGCTGTCTTGTATCGACGCAGAAGGAAAGCCATTGCAGAGATCTGGCCCAAGTACTGCTGCTTCCTGGCCTGCATCCTCACGTTCCAGTACCTCATCTGCATCGGCATCCCTCCGGCTCCTTGCAGAGGTGAGCGGGCCTTGCCAGGAGCCAGCTGCACTTACCACCAGCCCCTCCGGAGTGGGTGGGTGAGCGAAGGGCAGTGGAGAGGTATTGATCTTCGTCTCCACCACTTCCCTCCCTGCAGATTACCCGTGGAGATTCAAGGGTGCCAGCTTCAACGACAACATCATTAAGTGGCTGTACTTCCCAGACTTCATTGTGCGGCCCAACCCAGTGTTCCTCATCTGTGAGTGCTGCAGCCCCAGGGCCACGGAGCGCTGCTGTTTGGTGTTGCATTTGCTAATTCGTCTTGTGTGTTATGCATTAGTGCCTTTGCTTCTTCACCGCACTTGCTAACCATGTGAAGGCTTATCTCAATGCATTAGTATCACAAGTCGTTAATGGCTTCTTCTTGCTCTATTATGTTTGCAAAATTAATAAATAAACATTGAAATACCATATTCACTTTCATAATTTCACCTCCCAACACACACGCCCACCCGCCACCCCCCCCACCCCCCACAGTCTTCTAGAAAGTAGGCTGGACAGGCAGGCCTTGTATTTTGTGAAGCAGTTGTTTCTGGTTGCCACTACAGACGACCAAATCTACGGAGAAGACTGTGTTGGCGAGGAAAATGCTGCCCGAATTACAGATGCTCTAGAGCTGGGCTGCAGCCCCCAGCCCTTCCGAGGGCAGGCTGATGATCCAAAGGTTGGAGCAGCCCTCCTAAGACGACAGGGAGTGCCAGGTGCTCTGAAAACCAAGGAGTGATTGTGCTGAACATTCAGGTTTAATTTAAAGAACAACGAAGCCACTTGGTGCTAGAGGCTGCCAGCCCAGCTGGTGGAGGGCCTGTTCTGGGCAGTCGGCCACGAGAACAGCTGCGCCAGACTTCTCCTCCACTCCCACAAATCGGCCCACCATCTTCGTCTGCCCTCAGCAAGCCTTCACTGTGGTTTCTGCTCTGGGAAGAGGCTTTGGTGGGGAAAGTGCTCAAATGGCCTCCTCAGAAATTTGGTGGGAGATAAATGCAGATAAACGTGATCATATAAGCAAATCCTGGAGACTAGTAATTACACCTGATACTTTCACTCACCACTGTGCAGATAGAATCCAGGGGCTCTCCTGCTGGGAGCACCCGATGTCCGTGGTCCCTCCTGCGTCACCCATGGTGGGGAAGGTGGACTTGGCCCCAACATTGGAATCCAGGAAGAATTACACTATGAACTTAGGGAACACGACTCACCTAGGAGTTGGGGAGCAGCTGAGACCATGTTGGGACTCTTTCTCATATTATGTAAACCCAGAAGATGAAGGTGGTTTAATTCTCTTATTTCTGTCTTGCCAGATGACTTCATGCTGCTTCTGTGTGCCTCCTTACAAAGGCAAATTTTTGAGGATGAAAATAAGGCTGCAGTGCGAATCATGGCAGGAGACAATGTTGAGATTTGCATGAACCTTGACGCGGCCTCCTTCAGCCAACATAACCCTGTTCCAGACTTCATTCACTGCAGGTAACAACAGCCGCATGGGTTTCAAAGCCATTTTGGTGTGTGCATTTCACTTACAATATAGACCTCTACTTCCACTTTCTCTCTGCTATTCTTGGGAAATTGATCAGCTACTTGTATACATGAAGCTAATAAATGTAGACAGGTAAATCAGTACTCTAAGAGCTGAGACTCTGAATTATAGTTCTGCTTCTGTTTGTTTTAGCATTAACCAATTTTTTTTTTTTAGCCTCAGTTTTCCTCCTCTTCTTCATACACAAACTGACTTCTGCACATAATACTGCTTCCTGGCACTCCAGCAGAGATCCCTCACCTTTGCCCTCTGTCTCTCATCTTTATCTTCTGTCCCTCCTCCTCATCCCCTGTCCCTCCTCCTCATCCCCTGTCCCTCTCCTTATCCCCTATCCCTCCTCCTCATCCCCTATCCCTCCTCCTCATCCCCTGTCCCTCCTCCTCATCCCCTGTCCCTCCTCCTCATCCCCTGTCCCTCCTCCTCATCCCCTGTCCCTCTCCTCATCCCCTATCCCTCCTCCTCATCCCCTGTCCCTCCTCCTCATCCCCTGTCCCTCCTCCTCATCCCCTGTCCCTCTCCTCATCCCCTGTCCCTGCCCTCATCCCCTGTCCCTCCCCTCATCCCCTATCCCTCCTCCTCATCCCCGTCCCTCCTCCTCATCCCCTGTCCCTCCTCCTCATCCCCTGTCCCTCTCCTCATCCCCTGTCCCTCTCCTCATCCCCTATCCCTCCTCCTCATCCCCTGTCCCTCCTCCTCATCCCCTGTCCCTCCTCCTCATCACCTGTCCCTCTCCTCATCCCCTGTCCCTGCCCTCATCCCCTGTCCCTCCCCTCATCCCCATCCCTCCTCCTCATCCCCTGTCCCTCCTCCTCATCCCCTGTCCCTCCTCCTCATCCCCTGTCCCTCTCCTCATCCCCTCTCCCTCCTCCTCATCCCCTCTCCCTCCTCCTCATCCCCTCTCCCTCCTCCTCATCCCCTGTCCCCTTCCTCATCCCCTGTCCCTCCCCTCATCCTCTGTCCCTCTTCCTCTTCCCCTGTCCCTCCCCTCATCGTCTGTTCCTCATCCTCTGTCACTCCTCCTCATCCCCTGTCCCTCCTCCTCATCCCCTGTCCCTCCCCTCATCCTCTGTTCCTCATCCCCTGTCCCTCCTCCTCATCCCCTGTCCCTCCCCTCATCCCCTGTCCCTCTCCTCATCCCCGTCCCTCTCCTCATCCCCTGTCCCTCCCCTCATCCCCTGTCCCTCCTCCTCACCCCCGTCCCTCCTTCTTGTCCCCATATTCAGTGGACACCGAGGAGGACCAGTCACCACAGCCCGCCCTGTGTTGGCACACTCTCCAGCAGTGTCCGCTCTGTGGCCATGTGTGGGCTCCCTTTGTCGCACCTTTTCTGCCCTCCACTGCCCTCTGCAGTCTAGTGACAGCTGATCTTGGCAGCCTGGTTATCTCCTCCTCAGAGTTCATGTTTAAACCAAACTACATTTCTCGCTGTGCATTCTTTCTGAGTTCTCTGGGTTCCCAAGTCCTTGTAGGTTTTTCGCCGGAGGCCCACTTCGTGGAGGGCAGTCCCGTCTGCCTCTCTAGTCAGCTCTTCAGTCCTGTAGTGCCTTTAAGACTCAAGTCAACCACCGCAGTAGGAGTCTGACAAATGGGTGTGATTTATTATGCCTCCTTTACTAACTGTATGTCTTCGGACTAATTATGAAACCTCTCTGATCCTCACTAGTTAGCATCCATCCTCCAGTACTGCTGTGGGGATCCAGTGAGCAGCTGCACATTTGTGCACAGTGTGGACATGGCTGTTTCATACAAGCCAGTGCGACTCTCCACACCTGAAATTCGCTCTGCATCTCTGACCTCCTGGAGTATGGTGTTGCACGGTGTTGGTATTTTAAGAACCTGTCTTATCCCCCACTCTAAGGTACACGCCACCTAGGGCAGAGTCTACTTCTCACTTATGTTTGCACTTGTCCCCATTCCCCACACGTATACATCGTTTTGGCCTCCAGCGCACATCAGAGTGTTAGTAGCCGGCAGTCGTAGGGGCTCACTCTATGCAGGCTGGGTTTTGGCCACTTTACGTGGATGCAGCATTTCACCCCAGTGACCGCCCTCTGAGTGGGGATGTTATCCTCCCACCTTCGTGTATGAGGAAACTGAGCACGGGTTTGAACCCAGTCGCTCCAGCTCCAAAGACTGCACGTGTAAGCACAACGTGCCTCTTGGCAGCGTGAGAAACTCCGTTTGTGCTGAGTAAATCAGTCAGTGAATTTGCTTTAAAATGCTGAGCTGTGTAACTTGAAGATTCTCTTGATGACTAAAGGACCACACTAAACACTAATATGCAACAAGACTTCCCTTTTTGCCTCTTCTCTGTGGTGCGAAGAGAAAAATCAGTCCAGCTCACTCTTTTCCCTAAAGTAAAGGGAAAAAAAATACGTACTCAACCCTGACTGTACGAATGGGAAACCTAAATATCCACTGTAAAGCTTTTTTGCCTCACTGATTTCTAAAGCTGTATCTTTTTTTTAATTGAATTATTTCAGATTTGTTTCTCAATTAGGACTGCCAGAGAAGTGGCCCCCTCAGAGAGTAACCTGTGAACTACCACAGTCGTGAGCAGGAAGCTAGTGGCCACTGTGCTGTCCCACACTCCCTCTCTGCGCTGCGCACTCCTGGGCAGCTCAGGGAAGCAGCCGGAGCACCAGCAGTTCAGGGGCCTCTGGACCTGAGGACACGCCCCCAGTGCTCACTCATCTGCTCAGGGGCCTTAGGCTCCTCTTCAGAGCAGGTTACTAGTTTTCCATGTTATTCTCACAAGTAAAGCTTTATGATTTCTGAACCTGACGCAGGTTAAGTGCTAAGGAGTCAGGGCCAGGGCTCCAGAGCAGGTATTAACAACTGCAGGCAAGGAAGGGAAATTTGTAGAAAGTGCACAGTGCACTTTCTATATGGGCTCGCACGCACACATACACACATACTCAAAAATGCCAGCAGCCCGATTTCACTGACTTCAAACCACACACACGTCCCGATATGACAACTGGACTGAATCACTAGCTCTGCTGTCATGATCCTGGGATGCTGAGCAGTACTGACATTTTGTTCACTCTCCTTTGTGTGTGAAGTCAGGGAAGGGTGTGATATATTTTAGAAAAGAATTTTGTAAAAACGTTTAAAAGTGTTGAGTATTTTACTCTAAAAAGAGTCAAGTTCAAAGGTTCGCTTGTCTGACAGTGTACCTTTAAGGCACAACTCCCTTCCCAATGATACTGGATAGTGTAGTGCATGTTTTATCAAGAGGTTACAAAATAGCTCATTAGTCAAATAACACCCAGAATTGGTGGTTCTCCTATACTTCTCCCCAACCCTGGGAGGAGGAACAATCAAAGCAAAATCTCCAAAACAAAGAAGCTCTAATTAAGTAAATACAGATGAGACTTGGCCTGTGGGCTATGGGTACAACTCCCACCAGGGGGCAGTGACCAGGGGAAACTCCCTGCAGACTGAATGCTGCCTCACCTTCCGCCTTCTCAGCAAGGTCATAGGGGAGGAATGGCTCCCAAAAAAAAAGAATCTTGACTCCACCCAGGGACCAGGGACGTGCAAAGACGGGGTGTTAGAGCTTAAAAGCACCCCCGACACACACACTGTGACTGCATCTGCTTTGTCAGAGTTACTTCT
Source organism: Diceros bicornis minor (assembly GCF_020826845.1). Taxonomy (NCBI): domain Eukaryota; kingdom Metazoa; phylum Chordata; class Mammalia; order Perissodactyla; family Rhinocerotidae; genus Diceros; species Diceros bicornis. Next base: position 8,601,214 of record NC_080755.1, on the reverse strand, counting down.
CATCTCCAGGGAGAGATTTCATCTCTAGTAACCTTTGTGTGTAACAGGGATTTGTTTTAATCTATTCATTTCTAGTTCATCGAGAGGAATCCATTCTTCACATTCTCTTGCTCCAGGAGGCATCTGTATCTTAGAATTCCCTTCGCCATACAATTATTCATGCCTTCTGTAGAAAAACAGAGGATTTTCCAGTGCTCAAGTAGTAGGCAGAAAATGTTGCTGTTTGTGGGAAATTTGGGCCAAGTACGCTGATAACAAATGTGCACACGGTCTTTTCACAAACTTACCTACTCGGCCATGACTGGCTAGGTAAGGATTTCCTATAGACCAGGCAGTGTTGAATGAGAGATGGACACAGAGCTCACAGTACAACTTGTGTCATGCTTTCATAGAGAATCAAATGTGTAGTTTGAATTGTTTCCCTATTAAAGGAGGATCTCCTGACTCAGTATTTTTGTTTGTATGTGCTGTTGTCCTCTGATGGTTCAGTTTTGTCTTCCAGATCATACTTAGACATGTCCAAAGTAATCATCTTCAGCTACCTCTTCTGGTTCGTGCTCACGATCATCTTCATCACCGGGACCACCAGGATCAGCATCTTTTGCATGGGTTACTTGGTGGCCTGCTTCTATTTCCTGCTCTTTGGGGGCGATTTGCTATTGAAACCCATCAGGAGCATCCTGCGCTATTGGGACTGGCTGATTGCATACAACGTTTTTGTGATTACAATGAAAAACATACTATCAGTAAGTGGCTCCCACCGTACAACGCATTTGTGGTTTCAGCGCGAGAGTAAACAGTCCATTCAGTGGTTATTAAAAGCCCATTGCCCATCACACTGCTCTCTTAAAAGCCCTAAATAAGATGCTGCAAACTCAGAATTCAAATGGCCATTCATTACTCTTTGTCTTGCCGTTTTCAGCAGAATCCTGTTTGCTCATTTCTACCATCTCAAGGTCACATGACAAGAGGATGTGTATTTGTAGAAATAAATTCTAAAGTGTAGTTATTTATTGAAATCCTATCCCTTCTGAGGAATAATTTGTCATCACTCATTCTTTGTGCTACAAAATGGCCCTTTTACAAGTTGATTCAGTCATTGAATCTCTTCAAAGTCATACCATGTTGGCTGAAAGCAACTCTCTTACCTAGAAAGAGCTGTGGAAGTATAAGATAAAATGAGCATGTTCTCTGTAACACTGTGTGGTCTGGGGATTGATGTGGAATACACTGTTGAATGCACGGATGTTTTATGTACCTGTGAGATATGGCAGACACAGAGGAAACAGCTTCCCGGTTGCCTCTGAGCACAGGCACCCTGATCAGGGCAGAGCTGAGGCAACAGAGGGTTGAGGCAAAGCACAACCCCCTCCGCTACTCTGGCTGCTCTGCTCTTAGATTCCCATGTTCCAGGACACAGCTTTTTCTCTGACCTGGGAGGTAGCTCAAACTGCCTACTATCATCCCAGAGTCACATAAAATCTTTTGGGCCACAAGGACACCATTTAAGTTATTTATTGTTTCAGGATATTAAACCACTTTTCATGAGCTGAAGGAGTTAATCCAATTGTAGCTGGCCCTAACTTAGTTAGTCCTTGTGCCCGCTACTCACAGGCTATAAGTGGTAGTGCATTAGGAGCACAGAGATGTAATGATTTCCTGCCTCTCCCCTTCCGAGCTACTTAGAGATAAGCTCACCAGGCAATTCAACTGTGAAAGCATTTGATTTTTTTTCCTTGGCACATCCATTGATGCATTTAGAGGCCTTGGAAAATCAAGTCTATGTAACCATGAATATGTATTTGAATAATTTATTTTGTCTACAGTCAATTGAAATGTTAATTTTCTAGTTGATAGTAAAAGTGACTTTTATTCATCATTTTACCCCACCAATATTTATTTACATTCAGGATAGTATTGAAAGTTGTTGGAGAGAGTGTGAGATAGCACAACAGAATACCATTTCCTTCTAAAGTCAGCCTGATGGTGAAGAATCCATTGCCAGAAGCTGATCCCTACAGCCATTCCTGGAAAATGTGTGGCTACAAAGTCCGTTCATTCATTTTGTAAACCTATATTGCAGAACTGTTCTTTGCCAGGCAGTTTTATATCTTAAAGATCTAGAGATAAATAGAACCCAGATTTTACTCTCAAGGAACTCTTCATTCTAAAAGGGAAGATAGACCTACTTATAAATAATTATAATGTGATCTGTGAATGCTAATTATCACAACATTTTAGGAAAACAAAACAAAACAAAACAAAAGAGTACCTAATATCATGCCTGATGAGTTGGGAACAGGCTTCTTGGAGGCAATGCCATTTGAACCCATCAGAGACTAGAAAGATAGACTCAGGAGTGTCCAGGGAGACAAAGTGGGAGTATATCCCCAACCTAGAGAACCTGAACCAAAGCCTGGCCATGTAGGACTGAGATATTAGTTCAGAAATCATGTTCTGATGTGTGGAGGTACTCATGCTGGCTGACTACTGATTTGGGAGCAAATCCTAATTATATTCTCCTAGTTCACATGTTCCCAGGAAATAAACACAAGCCAGCCATCACCTTTCTGTGTTGGCTTGCAATGATCAATGTTTGTTTAAACTTTTCCCCTCTCAGGTTGTGAACTTAGCATAACTATGACAAGAAATCATTGTTATGAGACAACCACGTGCAAATCATAAAGAAGATTTCTTTACCCAGAGAATTGGCCAAAAAAAAAGCCTCAAAACACATACTCTGTTCTTATTCCAAGTGTATCATGCAGCTTATGTTTGTGGTGATCTCCTGGCAGTAGCATAGGTTTACTATGTTTGACTTGTGAGAAAGTGACTAAGCAATCAAATTCCTGGGGCTCAAGGTCATGTGTTCGCTATCACAGAGTTCAGCTTGTTCCTACAATAGTCCAGGATTTCCTCTTTGAAAAGAGGGGTAGTCCCAGTGCAGAAAACATCACGCTAAAGCTCCTCCTTTGCTCACTGGGTTTGATTTCCCCCAGGAAACGATGATTCTCCTGAAGCATCAATTGCACTGCCTCATGGTAACTGAAATTTTAGGTGCTGTTGGCATCTTCCGCAGTCATTGGCACTGAGACTTGGTGAATTCTTGCACATGGTGGGATCACAAGACATCAGCCTCTTTCTCTGAGTGCAGAGTTTCAGGATTTGCCTTTCCCATTTGTTTTTCAGATAGGAGCATGTGGATACATTGAAAAATTGGTTCAAAATAGTTGCTGGTTGATCCAAGCTTTCAGCCTGGCCTGCACAGTCAAAGGCTATAAAATGCGTAAGTATGGAAAGCAAATTTGGGAGTGGGCGGACAGAGAAGGAAGGACAGTCATATTGCTCCAGTTTAAAAATTGGGCCAAAGCACATAAAGAAAAGAGAAGAAAGTGGCGTTCAATTCTCTCTCTGCACAGAGGCTGTGAGATTGTATTGCACTGTGAAACTGCTGCCCGTAACATGAAGTGTCTCTACTCGAGGCATCTTTGATCATCCTCTAGAAACTTCCCAAACCCTGGCAGGCCTGGGGATTGGGTGTGGCCTCTAGTAACTCCCTGAACTTTTTTGAGCTACGGTTGGAAAGGGTTAGAGAAACCCAGTCAAGCCTGTGGTTGTTGCAGTTAGAATCTTGGGTCATCAAAGTAATTCTGACTTCCAGGCCGTTGTCTCCTCAGGAAGCTCAGAGAACTTCAAACTCAGGACAATAATGGGGAGGAGCACCAGGGTCTTTGTAGTTAGACTCTCCCCGGAACAGAGGCAGAAGTCCCATTCCCATCCCTCTGCCTCAGAACCCAGGGCAACACCACACATGGTTCTCCACGGTGCCCAGAATGGGGGCAACTTGAACATGACACTTTCCTCACTGTGGCTTCCAATCCAGACTACGCTTTGCCCAGGAAGAAGAGTCACTGGGAATTTGTCTTGACTTAGGATCAGATGTGCTTCTTGTAATAGACCATACTGCGTTACCGGCTCTGCTGGTTACTGCTGGGGAGAGCCCGTTCCCAGAAGGGGTGATTTTTTTTTGTACCAGCGCATTTGTTCTGGCACTGGGATGTACTGACATTATTTCTCCACAGCCCTTGTTGAGGGGAAAGGGCTCCTTCCTCCCTAAGAGAAAGAAATACTCAGGAGCCCTCCCTGACAAAGAGGCCCCGCTGTACCTTGCATTATCAAGAGTTCACTTTGTGGTCAGCCTTATGAATCAGTGTTGATATTGGATTTGAAGTGTGTGGCCTCGATTGTAAATAAATCCACTCAGGAGTGAGTCGATGCATAAGAATGTTGCTCTGATGCCTGTGTGACCTCCCAAATCTGATCATTCTACAGATTTTATAAAATAACAGTGAAAATGGATGTTAATTTTTTTCTACTTTTTTGCCCCAGCTGATGACGACTCCTCCTGTAAACTGCCCAGTGGTGAAGCAGGAATTATCTGGGACAGCATATGTTTTGCCTTCCTCCTGCTGCAAAGAAGAGTTTTCATGAGTTACTATTTTCTACATGTCGTGGCAGATATAAAAGCTTCACAGATCCTGGCATCAAGGTGGGTCAGGCCAGGGAATCACGTGGTTTCTCTGAAGAAACCTGTCTGGAAGTAATGCTGTACTGTGCTTTCTGAGCTCGCTTGTAGAACCCACAAGAAATTAAGAAATTCCTTCCAAGAAAATCAATCCAAGACGGCTTTAGCCTACAGCCTTTAAAATCAAAAATAGAAAAGTACAAGAAAGTCCGTGGAGCCGAGTCACAGTTTACAGGAATTGGGACACTCTGGAAGGTCAGAATGCCTGGTGGTCTAGAGCCCTCAGTGTGGACCCCTCATGAGGAGGTGCTGGTTCTGACCTCAGTCAGAACAGCAACATAGGCCATGTTGGGCTGCCGTCTGGTCCCTCTGCCCCTCCCTGCCTCTATTTTAAGAAGAAACTCTTGAAAATAGATAAAACATAACTACCTATTATTCCTTGGGTCTCAGATGAGGAGTGTGTTACTGCAGCCTCGTTCTAAACCCTTCTTACTTGTCTTTCCTTCCCCTTCCCCTCCTCTCACTCTATTTTTCCCCAACGACCTGATTTTCTCTTCTCGGGGACACTGGCACTACTGGATTACTACCTTTCTCCAGTTTTTGCCCCTGATCCTGTAGGTTCAAAGGAAAAGACCAGGAAGACTATGAGGAGGACTAAGTGTTAAAGGGAATGCCATTGAGAGAGGGGTGGTCAGTGGCCAGGTGCGTGATCCCCTAGACTGCAGGGCGCCTCTGAGAGACACTGACCTTGCCTAGATCCCAGCCTAGATCCCATCGGATCCATGGTGCTAACGAACCTGATAAACATTAGGTTGTATCATATGAAATTGCCAATATCTATCATTTTGAATTGTAGTTTAAACAAATACATCTGTGTTTATACCACCAGTGTTCCTGGAGCCTATTCTCTTTCCCTGTCAGGATGCACAAAATACTTATTTTAAAAGTCCATTTATATGGGGGCAATTCCCAGCCTTTGTAAATTAGCTTTGAGCCAGATAGAAAGAGGACCTAGCAGGGGACCTACGTTTAATGCGAGGAGACTTGTGGCACCCTTGGCCCTCACTATGTAGATGAACAGTGACTTCATTTTATGTACACCATTGGCCCTGGAATTTACCATTATAATTGTTTTACCAATATCTGGGACATCATTTTCAGAGCAGAGCGCAATGTCTCGTCCTGTGCCAATAGTAACCTTATTTGCTTGTACATATCAGCTGGTATTTCACTGGTAAATGCATCTTTTTTGCTTCCCCTAAACGTTTGGTGCTTAGGGATCCAGGCCATAATCAGAAGCCAGTATCTTGTTCTCAAAGTTGTCACAATTATTTAGAAAGCATATTCTTCCTATTATAGAAAGTGATGGCTTTGGTTCAGAGTACAGCTCATGCCTGTCAAAGAAAAGCCCTGTCTAATAAGCACTGAACTCACAATGGACTTTCTGAAGAATAGACATTCATTCATTCATCCCTTTACTCACTGCCTACTGTGCTACAAGGACGTGGATGCTTGCCCTGCCCTCACAGAGCTTACAGACTGGTAGGGAGATAAACACCCCAATAAGCAGTCGTAATCCAGTGCAGCTAGTGTGATGGGAGGAGACGTTCGGGAAGCTGTGGGGTTATATCAAGGGCAGACAGCCAACAGCGGGGGCAGGAACCAAGGCAGCCTTCAATTCTGGGCTGCCATCTGAGGGGTGACTAAGAGGTAGAGGAGGGAGGTAGGGGAAGCAGCCTGAGTGAAGTTACTGAGGGAAGTTTTCACTGAGGAATCGTGAGAAGCTCAGAGTGGCCGAAACACGGAAGTCTGAAGATGAAGATTGTGAGTAGTGAGAAATAAGCTGAAGAGGTAAGGAGAGGCCAGATTATCAGGGGCCTCATAAGCCATGTTTATGACTTTAGAAGTAATCCCATAGACAATAGGAAGGCATTGATGTGTTCAAACAAGGGAGTGAGGTGGCTGTATTTGCATTTCAGAAGCTCACTCTGCTTGTGGTGTAGAGCATATGTTAGGTATATAAGGAGGACTGTAGGCAGAGGGACCAGTTAGGTGGCTGCTCTGATGATCCAGGATACAGATAATAGCTAGGACCAAGATGGGATAAATTAGAAAGATATTAAGAGGTAAAATTGGCACAACTGGAAAGTTGATTGGAAGGAAGGGAGATGGTGATGGAAAGGGAAGAGTAGAGGATGATGTGCCCAGGATTCTGGCTTAAGCAAGTGGTGGTGCCAATCCTAAATGTAGAGAACCTATGGAGCTGCAGACCGGGAGGGAAGACCAACTGCTGTGGGGCAGTTGTAGGTCTCGTGGGTGTGTGAAGTTCACCCCACTGGGAAGTGTGGGGGAAGTGCAGCGGGCAGCTGAGTGGACAGATGGAGATGTGAATAGGCTTGAGTGTCGTCATTACACACACGGTATTGGAGCAGGTGAGTGGTTGGAGCTGCCTGGGAAGAATGTGGAGAATGAGAAGAGGACCCTGGGGAGTGTTCACATTGAAGAGATGGGCAGAGAAGACCAGGGACTCTGAGCCAGAAATGAAGAAGGGAAACTGAAAGAGCAGGTGCCGTCGCAGCCTGAGGAAGGCTGTTTGAAAGCAGAAGCTCAGCAGACGGGACATCTGAAGACAAGACTGGAGGTTGAAGAGTGCAGTCAGCGACCTCAGCAGCTGGGGGTCAGAGCCATACACCGATGAGCTGAGGTTGAAGTGAAAGACTTGGAGATGCGATAGCAAGATATTTGCTGTGCAGGGGCAGGGATGTAAGGCTGTACATAGAAAACTGCGGGCTGTGCATGGGTTCTTTTTCTAAGATTAGTAAGACCTGAGCATGTTTGCCTCTTGTAAGCGGGATTCAGTAGCAGTGCAAAGGTTGAAATGCAGGAAGAGAGGAATAAATGGAAGGATGGAGTCCGTCAGGCTGTGGGTGGGGAGGGACCTGAGCATGGGCAGACATCAGCAGAAGGATGTCACCTCTTCACTGTCACTGCAGGAAATGGTGTCCAGGGGTTAGGTGGCAGGAAGTTGGGCAAATTATTGCCTCATGACTTAGGTTTTCTGGGAAGTAGGAAGCTGGGTCATTTACCAGGAGTGAAAAGCCCTTGACAGATTTCGAGATTTGAGAAAAGTGTAGGGAGATTGAAATAGTACTGTAGAGAAGCAGAAGAATTTCCCCTGAGTGTGGGGAGCAGTTAATAATCTGCCCAGTCCTGCGTTCTCTGCACCGCTCACATAGCCCATCTGAGCACGCGACTGGCGCACCATTGGGTTCCTACAGGCTTGGGATTTGCCAAGCAGATGGGACCAGATGACAATGCGACAGAGTTGAAGATATTAAGAGAGGTTGATGAGATCTTTGGGGACCCTTATGTTGGCCTGAAAAGTGAGGAAGAACAGAAGGGAGCGAAGGATAGGAAGAAGAGAATCCCACAGCTGGGCTCGAACTCCAACTTTGCATATTCCCTTAAGGAAGCCCCAGCTCACTCCATACCCTTTTCTGCATACTGAGTAGAAAACCAATCTGAACTCACTCCTTGCAAATGTCGCCTCAGGGGACAACTATAAAAAGGTCGGGTGAGTGACACTTTGCTGAAGTATAACATTCTACCAGATGGGTTTGCAGAGATGCAAGGCCTTGAATGTCATAGAAAACACAGACCATTTTCTCTTTACTGACCTCCCAGGGGGAGGCTGCACCTTGTTCCTCTTCTGGAAGAGGCTTTGAGACAGGGCCTTGCAACGCCCACTCCAGCCGGGAGACTCCATGTTTCCCATCCCTCCGTATTCATGCTCAGGGGAAGGTGAGTGACAATGACAGAAATACTGATTTGTTCTGTGTTTCCAATTTTCCTTCAGAGGGGCTGAACTTTTCCAGGCCACAATTGTGAAAGCTGTAAAGGCCAGAATTGAGGAAGAGAAAAAGTCAATGGACCAGCTGAAGAGGCAGTAAGGATGCTTTGTGTTGCTCTGTTTCTCCTCTCCTTTTGTTTTTGGTTTGTGCGCTACCATTCAGCCGGCTCTCAGCTCCTGGGGAGCCTCAACTCCCTGAAAAACCTATTTGAGTTAACTTTCCCAACTGCCCAGGTATTTGCTCTTGTGTCAGGGCAGTGGCTTATGCCTGCTGGGTTGAAAATGGAAGTCATTGAAAGAAATATAGCTGCAATGTGGTGGAAAGGGAGCCAATGTGAGTAAGACCAGGTCAAGTCTTAGTTCAGCTACTTACTTTGGAACCTTGAGCAAGTCGTTCAAATTCTCTGAAATTCGATTTTGTGTTTTAAACCAGAGTTCACAATCCCATCTGGGTTTTTGTAGTGATTAAATGAGTTGATGAATGAGATGGGGTCTTGCCCAGTGCCAGGCATTTGGGGTGAATGTGCATTACATCTGTGGGTTAAGGGAATAAATGCAGAACCCTCTCTTTGGAAAGATCTTTAGAGATAATATAATCCAGTCTCTTCAGGAAGAAACTGATGACCCATGATATTCGATGACTTAAAATCCACAACTAATTAGAGGTGACACTAGAAATACAACCCGTATTCCCCTATAATCAGTTTAAAGCCTTTCCCAGCACACCATTTTGGAGAAGTCAAGTAATGAACTGACTCCACCCAGATTTGGGAATTCCTTTTTTTTTTCTTTTTTTTTTTTAGTTAGCCCATTGAAAAGAATTTTCTTGCAGTAAAATTTCCAGCAGTGAACAGAAATTCTGAGGATTGGTAACACTGCATATGTATGGGGCCAGGTTTAACAGCTGATGGCCGTAGAACTCAGAACCTAGCGACTTTCCCCAAGAAAACGCAGACACACTATCAGCTCATCGGGAAAATTCTCTGAGTTTGCAAAGAGAGTTTCATTCCTCTCTGACCTCCTTTCCTAGCATTTTTCCCCATGCAAAAATATTTGCTAGTATCAGTTTCACTATCCCATGGCATGGTCATTTTCACAAAGATATGCATTATATAAAAATATATATATAATGTAAGTACAATGTGGTATAACTGTTGCTCTTATTGTTTCTAGCTAAATCAGGTCTAGAGAAACAACAAATTTAGACCCATTTATAATATGTTCCTGGTTTCCCAGAAGTGAGGCCTGTTACTATAATTTTCACTGAATTTTTCCATTTGTTTAAGAATGCAAAACCTGGGTAAATGAAGGACTTATATTTCAGAATGGCTGTGGTACAAGGTATAAATGAACATAATGTATTATATATCAAACCGTAGCATAATTATTATTGATCATATTACTAAGAGTAGCGTCTATGTAGGGCGGAATAACATGGGTATGTAAAACAAAAGCAAGGAGATACTTGTTGCCAGTAAGCAACCATTCACAATTCTCAAGTATTGAACACTTTGTCCATGATTTCAGCTTTATGCATAAAAGTGTAAACCCAGCGTGCTGACCATATGATAACTGGGGATGTGTTCTTGGCATTGCTGCTGCTCTTCTGTTTGACAGGATGGATCGCATCAAGGCCAGACAACAGAAATACAAAAAGGGTAAGGAGAGGATGCTGAGCTTGACCCAGGAGTCAGGGGAAGGCCAAGACATCCAAAAGCTCTCTGAAGAGGATGACGAAAGTATGTCGAGACACTTCCCTCCTGTTCAAGTACCTTGACATTGAATAATAGCATGATATTGGGTAGGGCTATAAAATAACATTAGTTTTCATTCTGCCAATATTATCAAAGTATTTTTTTAACTTAGAAAGTTTTACCTTCCCATTGTGAATGGGATAAGTTTATTTGTTCCCTAAAGTACATATGTAATGAATCCATGACTTTATAAGTATCAAGACAACTTAATCAGCACATAACCTCACTTCTGTTTCACAGACGTGTTTCTGAAGAAAATGGGCATGAATTTGCTTAATTTGTTCCTTTAGGGAAGATATTTCAGATATGCAGTCTACTGTTGTCTTTGATTTCTAAAATTTTATACAAAAATGAAATATGTATGCATATTTTATGTGGCATCTAAATATAGTAGTTAAAATATTCAATTATTATCTGTTCCAATGAAACTTAAGATGAAATATATATTTATTATATCTAATTATAGATTTATTATATCCAATTAAGTTTAAAAGTCTTCTTACAGATGTTTACATGCTTGCTATTTGAAAGGAATGGAAAAATAGTGCATTATATTTTTCTAGTACATAGTATCTATTAATCACCAGTAAATTTATATTTTTCCAAGCATACATTAAAAGAATCACAAGAAAAATTTCTGGTTATTGGAATGTATACATTTTAACAAATTATTTGCCACTAAATTGTTCTATAAAATTTGGATGATGTTTCTTTTCTGTTAACTCAATGGAAAATTCAATGTGAGATTTTTGACAGATAATCCCTTCTTTTTTATATTTCTTTATATACCTCAGTTACTAAAAAGAAAGTGAAAGTGTGGCATAATGTTACTAGACACTTAGTATTTACCTTGTAAAACCGCCTGCTAATACATGTGAACTTTTCAGTCAGTGTAATTCCTTTGCCTGACCCCTAATGTACTTTTGCAACTTAGCTAGATTTTGACAATTGAGTTGTTAAAGCTTGGTTTTCAGAATTTGTTTTCTCACTTTATAAGAATTAATATTTGGACATATTTTATTTTAGGAGAAGCAGACAAACAGAAAGCCAAGGGCAAAAAAAAGCAGTGGTGGCGGCCTTGGGTCGATCATGCTTCCAGTAGGTTTCCTCGATCCTCTTACAGTTTCATTGATTCTAACCCTTATATCCTTGACCAGAATTCAGGCGTCCCTGTGACCTGTGTGTTCTATGCATGGTTTGATCCTTGTGACTTGATAGGTGGTCAGAGTGTAGGGAAATTGTGATGAAAAGGGTCTCTGAGCCCTGTGGATCAAATCTGCCAGAGAAACCAGCTGATTACCCTGCTGGCTGAAGAAAGCCAGGTACTAGCTTGTGTCCTCCTGAGTACCATCTATGGGCTCAGAAAGGGAAGGAGAACTGACTACCGTGTTATCCAATTCTGAGGTTTAGGGCTCTGCTGATATGTTTTCATTTTGTGGCTACAAACCCTTATTAAAAATGAGTTTTGGCTCCTCCTGGGACTCTGATTTCAGGGTAAGTATATGTTCCAAGTGTCTGTGACTCTCTTTGTCAGGCGCTTGGCGTGGATGCCAGTGAGCCTCCCCTCCCCTCATTCCCAGAGCCTGGATTTTATTTACATGTAAGATTTTTTGGCAATTTATTAAATATAAAGATGAGAATAATTTAAAATGCATTTACTTTCTCACTCTACCTCCTCCCCAGTTTCAAAAAGGCTCAAAAACGACACTTCAAATCCAACTCGCAGCACGTGGTACAGCCTCAGATCTACCTGCAACTCAGCCATGATCAATGAAGAGCAAAGTCAGGAAACAGTTTTTGAAAAGCAGAGCTTGATAGCCACATAGAATTAGTGTGTTTCTCTCCTGATCATAAAAAAAAATGAGGAATTATGGAACTCCGTGGCTAAATTTGTTCCATTTAGCAAAGGAAATATCACTCACTATTGGCCAATAGTATCATAATGGGAATGATCCATTTCAATCTAGCCCCTTAAATTTGTGAGAATATTGAATAATCATTAATTATTTTGCAAATTAATTGTAGTGTCTTCAGTCTTTTATGTCTTATACTGTGTCTCAATAACTGTAGCTAATGTAATAGACAAGGGTTATCAACAAGGCCCCCAATGTCACGTGATGATGGGAAGGCCTCTACTAATAGGATATTCAGAATCACTAGAAAGTCAAATTGATCAGAATCTTTTCTCATGTCTAATTCTTAATGTCACCTAGATTTGGTATTGGCCTCTGTCACCCAAGAAATAATTTTCTAAAATCAGCAAGCCAACTGAATAAAGCAATATTCCAAATTTGCTCAGTATACCTGGATGTAGTTAAATTTAATCCCAAATATTGAATTTTAGCATTATGGCAGAAAAAAAATCCATGAATTATGAAGAGTTTCATTCGTTTGATGCCCAAGTCAAAAGACAAGGATTCAAGTGGAAATTTTATGTGACTCTAATTTATTATCCATTGGCATGTTCATCATGCTGATGATTTAATACTGCAGTGCCCTGTATGCCTATTTCTATCAAGTCACAAGTAAACTATGCTATCTTTCTGTTTGAAAGGGCCCTTTGCTAGTGTAGAGAGACCTATCCATTTCAAAATTATGTCGTACTGAATGTTTTATGCTTTCACTTGGGGTAAATTCCCATTGCAATCATTGTGGTTGTCTTTTGTTTTCTCACCTGAACATTGCATTTTGGAAGGAATTGGATATGGTCTTTGATAATCATCTTACAAGTTGGTAATAATTTAGAGAACTTCCTATAAAGGTTATTGACTTTACATTTTCTGATTCATTTCACCCTCATTATATCAAGTTCTTGAAGATTGGTATCAAACTAAATGTGCCTTGTTACAATACCTTACTGTGCAATAATGCAGGAATGTGTGTAATTCATAGTTTGGAATCAGATTCTAACCGTGATGTTAAAATTTTTCTACAAAATGTATTTCCTTTTACAAGCTTGTGAGGAAAGGAAAAGAATGAATATGTGGTTTATTTTTTAGACCATAACAAATTCCAAAATTTATCTTTAGATCTGGAAGCATTTTATTAAAAGCCCTTCTTCTGATCTCTTGAGTCACTGGGCTTTTAAAGAGATATTTCTTAGAGGTGCTGAGTGTAAGAATAAGTGTAGTTGGAATACCCTTGTGTAAATCTATTGACGATATAATGATGTTGCTATGTTGTTCATATTATTGGTAAGCATTCAAGATCTTATCATCGTCTATAGTTGACAGATCTCCCACTTCCATCCCTATGTGCACACATGTGATTGCATTATTGCTGTTCAATGATACCTTCCACTCCTGTGTCATATGTCTCCGGGTCAATTCAGTACTACCTAAATCAACGCCAAGGCTCACTTTAATGTTAAATATCTGAAATAAAGGGCCAAGTTTCTGTGCATACAGGTGGTGAGACTTTAAAAGTTATTTTCATGCTTGGTTGTGCAGCAATAGCATCAACGTCCATGATGTATGTATGGACACAGGCTGGAGGTAGGATGTCTGTCTGAACTAACAAACGTGTATATATAAGAGCTTCTGTACTTAGTATTAGCAGACAGCACTACAGAAAATATTGTCTGTTATTTTCCTAGTTTTATTTCAATCACATTTTATAAAGGAATTGGAAACTTTTTTTTTATCATTTCCTTCTTTTTCTAGTGTGTTAACTCTACTTCCCACATACAAATTGGTAAAGTTTTTTAAATGATAAAATCAGTGTTATACTATTTGAGATGAAAACTGTTTGGGCTCACAGTGTCCACATGAATAAAATTTACAGAAGGTATGATTGAATACATTTAAGCTGTTGTTGATTTTCGAGCCTATAATGAGGGTAAAATGCTCAATCTGTAATACTCTGTTTTTACCAAATGACCATGTGACGTAGAGTCCATGTGACTTTCCTGCAAATCTCTGAGCTTACAGGAAGGCGTTACTTTCATGGGCTTCCTCACTGTCAAACGTAACGCTGTGACTTTGGTTTGTTCTCGCTTATTCTTACCTTATGTTGTATTGCATTTATTTCCTCAGGCCTGGGCCCAGTACTCTGAGCCTGTTTCTTTCTTCAAAATAAAAATGACAGATTACAGTGCTTCTGTTCAAGGATATAAGGCCCAATTCACTCACTCTGCATCTTCGTGGATGGAGGCTTCAGATACGTCTGAAATCATGGGCAAAATTACTGACCTTTTGATCATGTTTAGTGATATTGAAGCAACTAATTTAGAGCAAGCCAAGGTTTTCCATTACTTTACAATGTATAAGTCCAAACTGATAACTAAAGACATCCTGTTACGTCATCCAAAAGACACCTCAGCATTTGAAAACTTGAACATAACTTGAAAATATTAGTGTGTTTTGTGGTGGTACACACAAATGGTGGTACAGTTCTTGTAGCATCAGAAATGTATATGCTGGGTCTCTTTTCTCTGACAAACTCAAAATAATGATCAAACTGGTAAAGATTTGATTCTCAAACTTCTTTAAATCTCTGGACATTTCAGCTTTCTCTACTCCCAACTCTTAACACAGCAGTATGTTCTGAAGGGAAAATGTCAGGCAAGACAAGGTGGTCCACACTGTTTGTGCTCTGTGTCTTATGGTCAGGACAGTTCTCTTCACACTTCAGAAGCCACTGGGGAGCTCCTGGTTGACCAGAAGCCCAACAGTGCTAAACAGTATGGACCCTGTCTGCCATGCCTCAGTCTGTCCCATGCTATGCATAGAAATAGACAGAGTGGTGGTGGTGTTTTTGTGGTTGTATTTTTTTATTGTTACCTGCCCATTTCCTCCTCATGGAAATGTGTGATTTTTTTTTTTAAATTCTCTTAGATGTCTTGCCATATATATTATGTTCCTTGTTTCACATGTGGAGAAGCCAGGTCTGCAGCGTATGAAGTGAAGTAGGAGGTTGGTGACACTGATCCTTGGTCCTGGATCATCCAGATTGGCTTTTCTACAACAATTTGGACCCCTTCAGAGGACACCAAATTCTCCTCTTCACTTTGGCCTTGTCTAAAGGACCAAAATTTATGAATTGTGGAGCAATAATTTTCAATTGTTTTGGCCATCTTAGTAACAAAACTGGTTGCTTCAGAGTTGATCTGATGCATCTGTGTAGAATTTCCAATGAAGAAGGAGGAAAATATCAGATGAGCCCGGTAGTAGCCAGTTCTCTTACGTGGCATAGACAAGGCCTTGTGCTATGTAGACCCAGTCATGCCAACACGACATAGCATTAGCCAGAATGCGTTCTGTTCATCTCTGGTTTTTTTCTCCCTACCAACATCTCTTGCTCTAGTCCTTTTATGGACAATTTGTGTATCTTTGGTGTGTGGAGGGGGGGAGCATTTCATTAATAAGCCCCCAATTACCTCATATCTCTTTCAAGAAATAAGAAAATATTTTGTTTTGCTTAGTGGTCAGGAGTGGAGATTATTATTTGTTTGAAACGGATAGTGAAGAGGAGGAAGAGGAAGAATTTAGAAAGGAAGATGAAGAACCTCCAAGAAGGTCAGCTTTCCAGGTAATTCTAGGGTTGGGGAAACCATGTCCTTTGCTTGTTGGGAGAGTTTTTCTTTTTGACACACCTTAATTGCAGGCCTAGAATTCTTCTGCCATGGTCATATGTGTTATAGCTCCCAGAAGCTTCTGATTTACATCCAAAATTGTTTATTTCTCATTAAAGTATAATGCTGCTTGCTCTCAGCATTGTCAGAATTAGTGCCGTGCAAGAACAGTGTTCCAGTCAGGTCTTCGTTCACTGGCATCAAAACATTTTCTGATGCTATAAACAAAAAATAAAGCTTCCTTGGGTGAACTTTATTTTTTTGTTGCAAGTAGGAATGAAGAAGACTTCTCTGGCATTGCTTTGGATTGCTTGAGTGGACGTACATTTTGATATGTGAAATTGTGGATCATGAAAAAAAATACTTGCTTCATTTTGAAAGAAATGATCATTTAAATATTGCTCCAAATTTTGAAAATCAGTTTCATTTGTATTTCTAAAGATTTGAGAATTTATGAAAATATCTAGCACAGTTCTGGTCTTTTCAGCTTAACTGCTTTTCTTTTTCAGAATCTGCCGTATCATTTTCAACTATATAGATCACCAGTCTAATATATTGTAGCCAGTGAATATATAATTCATGCTTGTTAAAGATGAGGCTTTGTCAGTAGAGTTACATATGGGATGAAAGCTTGGTATATATTTCTCTGATGAAGGAGCCACATCCTAGGACTGGTGTTTCCCGTTTGTTGTACTATAAAGCACATAGAACAATATCTGTCGGCTACGTGATGTGTCCAAGATAAGCCACTGTCAGTTTGCTGGCCAGGTCCTCTCAAGCTGGCAGATTATATCCACCCCGTCTTCCCAGTGAAATGGAAGAACTAAATTATTCACAGAGACACCTCGCTCTGGTGCTTTCTCACTGGCCCCATCGCTATCTGTGTGTGTTTTTTGATGACTGTGTCTGTGTGCATGCGTGTGGCTGGCTTGTCAACTACTAATGACTTAACTTGTTTATTTTTGTTCTTATGAGGTTTTTTCTCACCATCACTCATCATGCAGCAAAGGAGAGAACATGATCATCTTCACCATATGGATTACATGCAATGATTGACTTTTCTTTATTCTTAACTTACAAGCAGTGCACATTTTATTCTAGCTTCCATGATGGGCACATTTTAACCTGGTTGATGTAATTGTAGAGACAAACTCATACTGACGTCATATATTAAATTCTTAGTTTTTGGTTTTTTCCTACTAATTGCTCTTGCTTTGTCCTTCTTTGTAGAGAGCTATTGGGAAGTTTGCGTCAGCCATTTTAGCCTTGCCAAAGTCTGTCCTTAAACTTCCCAAAACTATTCTTCAGTATTTAATCAGAGCTGCAAAGGTACTTGGTGTTTTACTGGTGTGTGGCGTGTGACCCTCCGCTCCGTAGAACTGTAGACAAGCAGACCCCTGTTGCCCTTCATCTGCATTTTCCCTGTTCTAGAGATCGCACAGTGAAGGAGTTATGACAACTCAACATAGTAGGCAAACTTTTCCAAAAAGAGTTCTGAGAAGCCAAATTTCTTACTATTCGATTCTTGTTTTTCAGTCAACACCAGAGCCTATCAAAACATAGAAAGAGAAAATGCAGACGCACACTACTTTCTGTCCGTCTCTTAGTTTTGCCTAAGTCACATCTCAGTTTCAAAGGGTCACCTCTGGTTGCATGCATCAGTTATGATGTGTAAAAAGTGTGATAAAGTTTCTCAGAAAGCTGGTAAAATTACGAATAAGCTAATAAAAGACTCATTTTGCTTCATCTCCTTTTTGGCTTCCGTTTGCTATTCTGAGGTCCGCCCAGCACCTCACTAGGCTGTGCTGCCATGTACAGTCTGTGTAGCTCCTCACCTCACGTCCTCAGTGATGGTGCTGAAAAAACTGTTAAAAAGTTATTTGTTAATGAACCTAATGCCCAACAGAAGTTATCTAGATACCTATGCTATAGTCTATAGTCTATAGTCACTTCGTTACTGAAAATCATAGATAATGAATTACTATTCTTGTACTTTATGGAAAGCTGTTTCTCCTGACTTAATCTAGGGCAGACACTGAAACTTGGAGGTCTTCATGCTCCTCAAGTGTTAAGCGAATGGTTTGGACAGTGAGGAAGACCAGTGCTTCTCACATTTTGCCTAGAATCTTATTTGAATGCAAGTTATTTAAATTCAGCAGCCCCGGTGGCTGTCTCTCTCTAGCCCCCAGGTGAGGCACAGCTGCTGCTCCACCTTGAGCAGCAGGGTGCAGACCTCTAGGTTCCTTCCATTCTTAAAATGCCACGATTCTGGTTTTCAGTGTAATAGTCACTGTTGCCACCACCCCAGGATTCTCTCTTTTCCCTTTTATGACTACCATATGAGTCTCTCCATTTATCTTTGATAATTCATGTGAAAGATTGCAATAGAATTATCCCCCATCTTACTTAAAAAAAAAAATCTTCTTACAACATAAAGAAAGTCCTGGATTACATTTGAATCAAAGGACAGTTTATGAAACTTAACCATTTTTAGTTAAGGATCTCCACTTCGATAAAATTGTCCCATTTTAAAAATTAAATGCTTTTTGCATGATAGGTTTTCAGTAAAATGAATCCCGTTTTTCCCTAATATTTATGATAGCATTTAAGATAAAGTTGGGAATACACAATAGTGGCAGTTTGGAGAAGCCAAAGATGATTTATGTACATTTTCATGCACTTTTCTACCTATGGTTAGTGGTGCACGTGTTTAATTCCCCAGGGAAACCCATGAAATTGGATGATAGTTACAGTTGCAATGTAAGAATTGAGAAGTTTCAGTAAGAAACTTACATTTTTTGACCCAGTAAGAATTGAATGTCTCCTCTTATTCCTTCATTATCAACTTTTTCCTGAGACAGTCGGACTGACCCTGGAACTATAAAATGTTTGTATTTCCAAACATCAAGATAGTTTGCCTACAAATAAGGACCTATCATAAGACTCTCTCTCTCTCCTTCATTTCCTCTTACTTGCACTATCTAAATTCTCATCTCAACAAGAAGGCACTGATAGGCTTAATCATTTAGGGATTATATGGAGAACCAGGAGCTTCCTTTTAATAAGAGAAAAAGTTTCTGGCACTCACCCTTTCTATAACACCTCTTCACTTCTATCCTAAACATCCTCTTCTCTCTCTCCTTCTCAGCCTCCCTCCCAGTGATTTCATTTTTTTCAGAGCAAAAGAATTTCTCCAACTTGCACTCCTCTTATATTCACAAATCCTGAATTACTTTTTTATTTTCTATTTTTGGCATTCTTACATTATCTAAAAGCAATAGTGTAATAACACTTTTTTTGAAGGATATGTCATCATATGTTGCTCTTAAGCCTGAAAATTTCTTACCTTTAGCAGTTCAGTTTTTTTAAAGAAATAATATTTTCCTGAAGTAAGTTTGCTTATTAATGTACTAAACCTCAGAGATATTCTTGATAGAATTCCCGACAACATGCTCAATAGACATCTACCATGAATTCCTTGAGTTCGTGCTTCTTCAAATTCCAGTTCATCTTCTCATTTTTCAAAATATGTTTTTGGCATAAAATAGGATAATTTTTTTGCCTCCTGGGTTTGTTATTCAGAAATAATACAGATGTTACATGGTTAATTGCCCATAAGATTCAGATTTCTACCAGTGAGAAAAAAGAAATGTTCTGTTTTAGTAACCTATGACCTTTACATTTCCATATATGGAAAAGTTGAATCCCTCTTTATTTTTAATGACATCACAATGCCAGTGGTTTGCTTATACTGTGTTTTTCAAAGATTTCAGAAATCTGAAAATAATATAGAATCTGGGTTTACAAGCACCCCCATGAAACATTCCTTTAACTCTATCATCACAGTAGAAACGCAGCTTCCCTGAGGCGCAGGTGTGTTTGCGGGTGCATGAGGAGCATGCCTGCTTGGGCTTCATGACCGTAGATGGCTGACTTTGCATATCAAGGTTTTCTTTGTGTTCATTCTGCATGACTTGGGAGACTATTGGTGGGGGGCTGTTCAAAATTGCTCTGTTGTGGTTATTGGTTATAATATACTAATGCGACTATATTTCAGCTCTTGAACGAAAATGACAAAAGGCAACCAAAAGCACCATAGTTTTCCTTCCATACCATCCTGGAATAACTCCTTAACCTCGATACCACATTATTTTTCCTCTCCAAATCTAATCAGTCTACAAAGCCCTTTCTCAAGTTGCTGATAATAGCTGTTATTTACAAGAGTATCAAATATACAAAACTATTTTCCCAAAGTAAATGAGTAAAAGATGTTGTTTTGTTTTTGACTGAAAGGTTATTTGCAATGAGAGAAAACTACTCTATTTATACTTAGCAAGGCTTCCTATTCCTTTATTCCTATTGTGTGTAATGAAAAAGAATTGGTAACTAAGTCCCACAAATGGTGATGTGTGTGGGGACTTGGGAGAAATGGTGGTTGGTATATTCCCAGAGTATCTCATGATTGCCTGTGACAGCTCATGAAACATATTCCTACAGCATCTGTTTGCATATTTTATTTCATGATAATGGAAATAGCACAGGTCAGCTGAGAATACTGAGGGGTGCGGGAGAGGGATATTTATTTTGCATTGGGAGAAAAAATATTTCTGAAAGTCAGGAAGCTTGGTGTTGGTTCCTTTTCTTTGAATTCAAATTATTAAAAAGCCAGAAAATAATTGAACTTTCCCCCTTCAGTTTGTTTATCAAGCCTGGATTACTGACCCTAAAACAGCACTCCGTCAGAGGCGCAAAGAGAAAAAAAGGTCTGCGAGAGAAGGTCAGAAACGCAGGAGAAAGGGATCTGGGGAGGGTGAGTGTCAGGGGGTGCAGCAGCCTCGCCAGCACCCCCATTTCGTTTCTGTGGCCCTTGACTACAAAAGAGGAACTGCAAAGACAGAAGCTTTGGAGGAATGAAATTCTTGAATTCTGAAGAGTGCAAAGGGTTTTTACCTGTACTTACTTGCTCGTGTCTGATGCTGGAATAAATTAACACCTGAATTTAAGTTAAGAAGCATTTCATAAAATGGGAAAAGAGGGGGGCAAAATAAACCCAAAGAAATTAGAAGGAAAAAATTAATCTTTAGGTGGTTATTAAGTCATAGAAAAGAAATGCAAGACGAGACCAGATCATTAAGTGAAAAGCTGTTCTTGGGAAAAACTAGTAAGAAAGATGAACCTTTGACAATTTGATCAAGAAGAAAAGGGGTGCAGGAGAGGGATATTACACGCTTAGTGATCAGGAATCAGAAATGGAACATAACTACCAATGCCACATGCAACATGATACCGAAACACTGGAAAACATACGATAGGGACACATTTCTCAGGGGGTGATAATTCCAAACTACAACAAAACACACCAAAAGCAAAGTCGAAGTGCAAGTGGGGCACTCAAGAAAAATATTTTCATTATATGTATCCTACTAAAGGTTAGTATTCTGGATATACTAAGAACTCCTAAAAATCAGGAAAAGAAAAATTCCACTCAATAGATGAATGGATATGAAAACCAGTTCTCAGATCAGAAAATATAAATGGCCATAAGATACTCAGCTTCACCAGTAATACGAGAAACACAAACTAAATATTTTGACATATTGGTTTTTTTACCTATCAGATTGGCAAGAACCTGAACATTTGATAATATCACTGTTTGGAGCTGGTGGGAAGATAAGTGTTTGCACGCACTGTGAGCGAGCGGTGTTGTAGAGTAGTACATCCACTTTGAAGAGCAGTGAGCCAATATCTATGAACATTTAAAATGTACTTGTCCTGCTAAAGATCAGGCCCACTTCTAGGTGCGTGGCTTAACCTGAAGCAATATTTGTACATGTGCACAAGGACACATGTCTAAGAACATTCACCATTGTTTGCTACTAACAAAAATTTGGAAAAATCCTAAATGCTCACATAAAGAAGAGTCAAGTAAATTATGTTACCAATATATTATAGAATACTACTCAGTAGTTTAAGAAATGAGATGGATTACTTTGAACTGACTTGGAAAATAATTCCTGACCTATTATTAAATGAAAAGCATTGTGTTGCAAAATAGCATGCACGTTATAAAACCATTTATGAAACAAAGGAAACCAAAGCACCTCAAGACAATATTTTGCATTTTTAATGGGTGCATATAATAGTGTATAAATGCAAGAGAAAGATCAGGAAGAATACTTAGCAAATTAATAACAGTGGTTACCTCTTGGGGGAGGGGTAGAGAGACTGAGGTTAAGTGGTATTCTTAAAGGGAATTTTAGGCTTATCTGTTATATTTTGAATCTTTACAAGGAAAACATATTATCGATGCCTTGTGAAATTAAAAATGCATTAAAAAATAAAAGAGAAGGAAAACATAATTTCTAATGGAGCTCTAATTGCAAAACCTCTCTCCTTTTTGACCATTCTGCTCCCTGCTACCTCCTGGTAACTTTAATTTTATTTTGATTTATTGGTTTAAAAAGACAAAATTAAGACACGGCTGATGTAACAAGTCAAGCAGTAAAGAAGTAGATGCAGAATCTGCCTTGGAAACCCATCCCCTCGGGTGTCAAATCCTCACAATATGTTGTGTTCACTCCATTCCTTACTCAGGTGCACATGTACATTTGTGCAGGCATGGTTTCCTTTGTTTGTCTTTCAAAAATGAGCTCAGGCTATACAAAGTACTCTTGTAGGTTCATCAGCAGTGTATTGTGAACATTTCTCCAATTAAGTATTTATAAAACGATATCATTTTTTTTGTTTGTTCGTTTGTTTGTTTTTATTTATTGCAGTAACATTGGTTTATAACATTGTATAAAATTCAGGTGTACATCATTATACTTCTATTTCTGCATGGATTACGTCGTGTTCTCATGTTCACCACCCAAATACTAATTACAATCCACCATTCTTTTTTAATAGCTGCAAAATATTCTATAATATGGATATGCATTATTCATTCAATTATTCCATCACAATGGACATAAAGTTTGCTTGCAGATTTTTGCCACAATGAACAACGCTAGCATAGATATCCTTGCACAAAAATTTGTATATAGTTGTACATGTATGTGTGTGTATTTAAATGCATAGCAAAAGGTCGGGAAGAACATGTGCTTTCCACAGAATAGATTATCAAAAGTGGGGTTCCTGGGTTAAAGGATCTGCCTTTTTTTACTTTAATAGACAGTTTCATACAAGGTTTTAGTAATTTACACTCACATGTGTAAGGTACAGGAGTGTCCATTTCCCTATAGCTTTATCCAGAAGGGTATTATTACTCTTGTTATTGTTTGTCTTTCTCAGGGATGATAAATGGCTTTTATTTTCATTTGAATTTTTCTAAGTAATGAGACTGAACATTTTTTATTTTCTTGGTAATTTGTACTTCCTAATCTAAGATTTAAACATTTTTATCATTTTCCATAATATCATTCTGTTGGGTTGTTTGTCCTTCTTAATCTAGAAAATGTTTACATGTTAGGGATATTATCCTTTTTTCATTTATTACAAATACTTTTTCCAACCCAAAGCTTATCTTTTGATTTTGTTTATGGAGTATGTTAGCTAAACAATCCTTAATTTTTTCTGATGTCTACATTTGTTTTTGCAGTTTCAAGGTTTCCATCTTGCTTAAGAAAGTCTCCCTTCAAATATTATGTTAATGTTTTCCTATATTTCCTCCTAATTTTATTTACATTTTGAAGTTTTTATATTCATGAAGTAGAGATCTAATTTGTTCACTTTTAGATGGATAGGCAATTATGCTATCCTTGTTTATTAAATGAGTCTTCCTTTTTCTATTGCATTTAAATGCTACTTTTGTCAGTATTAGGCTCCCATTTATTCTTAGATGTGTTTCTGGACTCTGTATTCTGATCCACTGTCCTATTATTGCTCTGGGCCAATGTCCTCTGTTTTTGAGTCCAGTAGCTATAGAGTTAGTTTTAATATTTAGTTCCAAACTCCCCTCACAACTCCCGTTTGTTTTTTTTTTTCAAAATTGTGTTTGCTATTCTCAGACATTTGTTCTTCCAAAATTGTTTGACCAGTTTTAAAAATGTGTCCTCTAGTCATCTTGTAAATATTCCTCTGTATCATGAAGGTGATTTTATGTGCAGGTGCACCACTGTTTACCTACAAATCAAAGACAGCAATGATTCAAAGATATCGGGGCTGAAATAAATGTTTATTTAGTCCTTTAATAAATATTTATTCAGCATCTTCTTGGTACAAGGCGTCGTCTCTGGTAGGTTTCTTTCGGACAGATGAAGCACACAGATTCTGTCCCTCCAGTGGGCCAGGTGCTGATGTCCGTGCTTTCTCTACAGTAACTCATTTGACCCTCACAATGGCCCAGGGGCATTTTATTCTCCCTGCTCTACAGGGATGAGGAAAGGAGGTCCCCAAGAGGGAAGGAAGTGCCTCAGGTCACACAGCCATTCAGTGAGTGGTGGGTCTGGAATTCACACCAGGCATCCTGGCTCTAGACCCTTTTCTCTTAAACACAAGTGTAAAAAAATCCCCAATGACATAGAAACCACGAAGTTCCATTTAAAAAATAAGATGAAATAGCATGGGACCAGAGGGAGAAAAGATTACTTGTAGCCAAGAGTGTAAGAGAATGCAATGAAAAAAAAGATAGCGTTTGAATAAAGCCTGACGTTCTGGGAGAAGAAAGCAAGACCATGTATGAAAAACAAAGAGTAGGTCAGCTTAGCTGGTAGAGATGAGATGTGAGACAGAGTAGTAGAAAATAGCAACAGCAGAAAATAAGTTTGGGAAGATTAACTGGAGTCAGATCATGAATGGTCTTAGATAGGGTTACCAGATAAAATTCAAGAAGCCCAGTTAAATTTGACTTTTTTAGATCAAAAACAAATAATTTTTTAGCTTAAGTGTAATGTGGGCATATTGCACAGAACTTATACTAAAAAATTATTTGTTATGTATCTTAAGCTCAAATTTAATTGGGTGTCCCGTATTTTTATTTGCTAGATATGACAACTTTAGCCTCAAATAAGAGGCTAAAAATTAAAATGAAACCCTATGATGTCATTTTAGGGAGTGACAAACTAAAATCTGTAACATTATCCCAAGGTATTCAAAATTAAAATTTCATAGTATGTATCAAGAATCGGCACATTTTTTCTGTAAAGGGCCTGATAGTAAATATTTTAAGTTTTGCACACCGTAAATCTTTGTTGCAACTCAACTCTGCCATTGTTGGGCTAAAGCAGCCACAGACTATACATAAACAAACGGTGTGGCTTTGCTCCATTAAAATTTGAATTTTGTATAATTTTCACAAGTACAGAACATTATTCTTTTTTAGATTTTTTTTACTATTAAAAATATAAAAAACATTCTGAACTCACAGTCCGTTTAACAACAGAAAGGTGACAAGATTTGACCAGCGGATTATAGCTTACCACCCCTGTATACATGATTCTTATTCTGGAATGGAGTAAAGAGAATCTGAAAGCTATGCATTCTTACACCTTTTCCCCAGGAACTCCTAAATAGGCAGAATGCCCTGGATTAATTTTAAAATCCCTTTTAATCCAGAAGAAAAGTGTTGGCATGCAATTTACCCTCAAAAGATCTAACTCATGTTTGTTGAACACACTTGGCAGGTCCCGTAGAGTGGGAAGATCGAGAGGATGAACCAGTCAAAAAGAAGTCTGATGGACCAGGTAACAAATGAAGACACATACGAGCGGGGCTATTTGACAATGACACTTGCCCAGATGGTATGTAGTGGAAGGCTGCCTGAGAATAATCAAATCCTGCTCCAGACTACCACTAAATAATCAGTGTCCCTTGAAATCTCATCTCTAGTGAAGCTACAAATGACTCTCAAAGTAGGTCTGATCTTTGCTGTTGGATTAGAGCTGGTTTGTAAATTCCTTTATCCAAGTACCTATGAAAGGGGGGTTTAGGGAGAAAATCAGAAATGCCCCATGGAAGCCATCAGAATAGAGGCACAAAAAATATTGACAATTAATTTTAAAGAACCTGGAAAGAAGGAGTTAAATGAGAAGTAAGTATAGTTGGGGAAATGATAGGTACTTTAGAAGCTTGGGCCAGCCTCCTCATTTTATGAGGGGAAACCAAATCCCAGTGAGTTTGCTCAGCATTCCACAGCTACTAAGTGACGGAGCCAGGGACAGAATCCATGTCCTCTAACATCCCCCCAGTCACAGTGCCTTTGGAGCTTCACGTAGTATGTGATTGGGAGGAAGATTTCTCCATGCAGGAAAAAAAAAGGCAAAACAAAAACTTCCCAATGAAATGAACTTAAATGCCTCCCTAGTTCTATAGACATGCTGGTTCCTCTGTCTCATGGGGTTGGAATGCCTGTGTTCATCATTATCAGCAGGCAAGATTTTCAGGCTCTTTTACTCTGGACACAATACTTCCAAGGATGCCATCTGCTGGCACAAAATGAGACTTCTCGAAGGCTGTCTAACACCATCTGTGGCACAATCGTTAAACCTGGCCTCCATTTCCGGATAATTTGACTCACATGTATATGGAGCCAGATAGTCTATTATTGCTGCGAAGTTCTATACAATGATAGTGGCTAACACTTTAGAGTGCACATCTTCTTTGCCAGGTACTTTTCCAAGAGGTTTGGGCTCATTAAGTTGTTTAACACCCTCAAAAACCCTTTTTAACCGATAAAAACTGAGGCCGAAGAAGATTAGCCGACTTTTTCTAGTCTACACCACCACTAAGGGGTAGAGTTGGGATTTGAACCCAAAGAATCTGAATCCACAGTCTGTGCTCTTAACCACTATACTCTACTGCCTCTATGGTTAAAAAATAAATAAAAATAGAAATTCTAATTTCACATGTGAGTTTGTGATCCTCCAAATTATTAAAGTGAATGTTATGTGTGTCTCCAACACAGCAATTTTAGTTTTGCCATCAAACCACCATAAGCAAAACTGTGAAATAAGTGTTTATCTTTACCACCGCTAAGAAAATAATTGTGAATATGAGAAAAAAAAATAAGTTGTCAAAAATACAAGATGCTGCTAAAGTTTATTAGTAGGTGTAACCCCAAGTCCTCCAGCATCCGGGGTCCAAACTTTCCTTTTATGTCTGCACAAAACAGCTAGAGGTTCCATCCAAACTCCTGTGGGAAATGCATACCTTACTCAAGAGTAAAACAAGAATAGGGGTGTGGGGTCAAAAGAGAAATTCAAGTGTTCCTCCCTTGCTCAGAATTGCTCTTCTGTGGAATCTGTAGCTCCTCACTCCTTCCAGCTTCATCTAGCAGCTGTTCCCTTCCTGGACTTCTTTGCTCAACAAAGGATACTCTCTCATGTCCCTGCTCCCTGAAGTACACCTCAGGTGTGACTGTTAGGTGCGACACAGTTTTACAGAGGTGTTGGGGACAGTGGGGTAGTGACAGCACAGGCAGGAAACAACTTCAAAGAGAAAGTCAGCCATTACTCTTCCCACCTGAGCAGATCTCTCACCAGCTGGTTCCTTGGGGCCTGGCTTCACTAGATCATCCCCCCATCTCCTTTTGCAGATTCCCAGTTTTCTTCTCCAGGTACCAGCTGACAACTCCAAGATTCCTGTTACTTCAGTAGGTAGAACTGTTCAACTCGTCTTTGTCTCCACCTTACCCATCTGGACTCTGTCTGGAGGCCATACCATTCATAGCTAAACTTCCTGTTGATGGTTTTCCTTTTGAAAAGGGCAAACCTTTAACCTGAGAGACATTCTGCCTTCCTTCTAGGCCACCCAATTCATAAAGAACTTTTTTTTCAATTACAAAGTCAAACTCTGATTCACACTGTGGTCTTTAAAGTAGAGAGAGAGGATTAGTGGAGAGCAGGGTAAGTCATTCAGTGGTTGCATCTGATTACACTGGATTAGAGGTCAGGAAACTATATGACCCCTGGGCCAAATCCCACCTGCCACCTGTTTTTTATGCGGCTTGTTATCTAAGGATGACTTTTATAATTTTTAATGGCTGAAAAAAATCAAAAGAGGAAGAGTATTTCATGACATATGAAAATTATGAAATTCAAGTTTCAGTGTCCATAAATAAAGTTCTATTAGAAACCCAGCCATGCCCATTCATAGACAATTCATTCTTTGTCTGGGGCTGCTTTCAAACACAACAACAGACATGAGTAGTTGCAACAAAGACAGTATGGCCTGCAAAGCTGAAAATATTTACTATCCGGCCCTGCCCAGGATCATAAACGCTTATCTCAGTGAATTTTGCCCTTTTCTCCATGCTATATGAATGATTTTAAACTACAATTCCAAATGATAATCATTAATCATAAATTCCTTAAGATTTTACTATAACACTTGAATCTGGTTTTCTTTTTCTTTTTGATGAGGGGAAAGGTGAAAGATACAAGCTGTCTTTCTTGGTGTTGGTGGTGGTAGTGGTGATTTGTTGTTTTGTTTTTTTTTTAATAAACAGTAAGGCAATTCTTAATTCACTGCCATGTTCACTAAGTATTCCCTTTATCACAGTCAGTGTTTGAAATAGTTAATAAGACTGAAATTTTTAAGTGCCAAATAAAAAAATTGCACACTGATTGAAATTTGGTGAAACATGTTGAAGGATTCCTTGCATCCCAGTTGAGAAACCATTGGTTACACGAATGAATGACTAGGACAGAAAGTTAATATGGGATCTTCCCTCTTTTATTTTGATTCTGACTTAAAATAAGTGAGGTCACAGTTATGGAACCTCCTCAAATCTTGTCAGCGATCGAAGAGCTGGTGTTACGTTCTCTGAGGGCACTGGAGAGGCGTGTGCTGGATGGAGACAATGTTATGGACACGACGGCAGTTTGAGCTGAGCAGGTTTCCCGGGCTCCCCAAGGCACAGCCACAGATAAGGCAGAGAACCTCAGTACATCAGGAACCTCATGGCTTCCGTTGGAGAGGATTGATCCCATGTGCAGAATTTTGTTGTTAGCGAAGCTAAGTACAATCAAATAAGAATGATGAAGATAATACAGTGGTTTAGATACACTCTTCATATGTGTGCTCTACAAAATAGCTTTAAGGTGACTTAACTGAAATGCGTCTGCAGTGGGAAGCATCCAAGCCTTCCTGAATCAGCAGAGTTTTTTTCAACAATTATTCAGGAAACTTATAGAAAAAGCATTAAAGGACGCAGTTACCTGGATAGATGCCGACTATTTCTATCCCTGTGTCAATAACAGAAATCTCCATGAATGCAATCTCTACTTTTAATCAAACCTATTGTGTGTATATGGACCTGTTCTGACTGATGTTTTGACC
The DNA here is from genome assembly GCF_020826845.1 of Diceros bicornis minor. Classification (NCBI taxonomy): domain Eukaryota; kingdom Metazoa; phylum Chordata; class Mammalia; order Perissodactyla; family Rhinocerotidae; genus Diceros; species Diceros bicornis. Next base: position 8,572,238 of record NC_080755.1, on the reverse strand, counting down.
AAAGGGTAAAAATTCTACCCTAGGTTGGTTTTGATGCTGCCAGTGCATGTGTGGAGAGACCCACCCATAGCCTCCTGTCCTGCAGTCCTCCCTTGTGGCCCTGTCTTGCTGAGTGTCACATGCCCCACCTGTATGAGGTGCACAGGGCCACAGCCAGGTCTGCCTTTGGTAAAACATCACTGCGCCACACAGCAGCAAAATGGTTGATGGTTCTTTGTTCCTTTGAAATCTGGTTGCTTTTTTTCCTCCTAGACAATATCATCAAGAGGATATTTAATATTTTGAAATTTACCTGGGTCCTGTTTCTGGCAACAGTGGATAGTTTCACAACTTGGCTTAACTCCATTTCAAGGGAGCATATTGATATATCCACAGTTCTGAGAATTGAAAGATGCATGCTGACCAGAGAAATTAAAAAGGTAACACTGTTGGTATAATTCTTTTTGCTTCTTTCCACATTGTAAAGATTTGTTTTTGTGTGAGGAAGACCAGCCCTGAGCTAACATCCATGCCAATCCTCCTCTTTTTGCTGAGGAAGATTGTCCCTGGGCTAAGATCCATGCCCATCTTCCTCTACTTTATGTGGGACGCCGCCAGAGCATGGCCTGACATGCGGTGCATCGGTGCATGCCCGGGATCCGAACCTGCAAACCCCAGGCCGCCACAGCGGAGCGCGTGCACTTAACTGCTCCGCCACCGGGCCGGCCCCAACATTGTAAAGATTTTAAAAGTCAGTATCCAGAACTCCAAGTTGGATAAGACAAGATCCTTTCTTTCCAGAGTCTTTGCATAACCCCCTTGCTCTTCTGTATAGTTAAATCTGTTCCATGCTCAGAATTAAAATAATCAGGCCCTGCACACACACACATACAGAGTTCTGGGATAATGGCCAGTTTATTCATTCTATCCCTCCTCCTCACCAGAGTTTGCAGATGCACGGACTGTCATGTCCATAAAGAATGATGTTGTTTAGTCTGGGAAGTTTGATTTGAAACTTCTCATAGGAAAAATTAAGATATATGAAGAGCTACAAAATATAGTCATATGTGGTTTATAGATTGTATTTCAGAATAATAGTTCATTTCTGGAAAAGTTGCTATGACTTAGCGAAATTATCTACATATAAGAGGGGATTTCTTGTTTAGTATAACCCAGTAATATTGGGTACCATTAATTCAATGAGCTGACATCCCACGCCAACTTTACTAGCTTTGTTTTAATCCTTATTCAAGGAGTGTGTGATGGCTGAGAGCTGTCGGTATTGAGAAATGCCAGGTGGCTGCACAGGCAAGTAAGAACTGTGGCACTGTCTCCCTCTCTGCAGGGCAACGTTCCCACTCGGGAGAGCATCCACATGTACTATCAGAACCACATCATGAACCTGTCCCGAGAGTCTGGACTGGACACCATTGACGACCGTCCTGGTGCTGCTTCAGGTGCACAGACAGCCCACAGGATGGATAGCTTAGATTCACATGACAGTATCTCCAGGTATTTCACGTTCTAAACAATGGGTTTGCTTTTGATGAAGGTAAAAGTGGTGGACTTCATCAATGCGAGCAATGAATGGATGAGGTGCAAGTTAATCAAAAACTTACATGGACCCCACCCTCCTCAGGCTATCTCCATGTTTACAACAAAGCAAAAGGAATATTGTCCTCTCCTAGATCCTAAATCAGGAATTGATAATAAACTATTAGAAATACCCACGTGATTCACAGGCACAGGACAGAGATTTCTAAGCTGGCGGCACGTAAGAATGAGCCTTCCCTATCACAGAATTACTATTCGTATCAGAGCAGCACCTTTAATGCCTTTTTAAAATGCTGCTTCAAAGTGTCTTCTATACGAGAATCATCTGCCGTCTGTTGCTATCCTTGATCTTTTCCTTTCAGAGCTGTTACTGTACAGTTCATAGTAAACATTCGAGACGTGATCTTGTCAGCTTCCACCTTCCCTGAGTCGTGTGACCACCTGCATTGTCTCACAACAGGGACCATGGGCCAGCACTCAGCACTGTACAGGGGGTACCTCTCTTTATCTTTATAAGACCCTACAGGAGGCATGCTATTATCATCCCCATTTTACAGAAGACAAAGTTCAGTTACAGAGAGGTTAAGTAATTCTCCCAAAGTCACACAGTAAAGAAGTATATAAAAGCAGACCCAGGATTCAAAACCACATACTTCAGCTCAGAGTCCAAGCTCTCAACCACCGTGGTATGCTGCCTCTCAATGCCTCTTCCTGCACTCCAGGCCAACTTTGAGAACTGACCTGTCTTTCTTACTGCCTATCCCAGAAAAGCCTCCAGATTCTTTGCTCACAGTGTTCTAGAAAGCTGCTGTCGATTGCACAGAGCTATCTTCTGAGTAAAGCAGAAGGCCTTTCTTAGGGTGATTAGCTAAACTGAATGAATTACACCTTGTTTCCATCTTTATAGGAAAAGAATTTTACCAGAGAGGACATTCTTGTATTTATGGTTCTCATTAGACATATTACAAAGCACCTATTCCATGCCAGGCCCTGGGCTCAATTCTGGGATAGAGACATAAAGATAAGAGTCATCTCTAAAAGGTTTGACCTTGGGAAGAGCCTCTGGGCTAGGATTCCTGCTGGAAAAAGACAGCAGAGATGGGCTGCGTCTTGACTGCTGGTCTAGAAGCTCCTGAATTCCTCTGTCACACTGCATACACTGAGCAAGCACAGGGGCCTGGTGGGATATTCGCCCTTCACAAATGCTGAATATGTTACAGGACGAAATAGGGGAGGGAACTGAGACTACTCGATCAATACGAAACCCAAAATAGATCACTAGAAGTTGAAATTGCAACCTGAACAGGGAGAGGTGGGTAAAAAAATGTTTCACCTTGAAGTGCTGTTTTTAGCTATTGGCTGAATTGCTATATTTGAGCTTCTCCAATTGTGCCTTTCTTTTGCTACTCAATAATTATTTATTGAGGCAGATCTATGTTTATTGTAGGAAAGATATTCATCGTATATATATATTTTTTTTATTTTTTAGAAAAATTCAATTTTAAATAGAATGTATGCTACAACCTCATTTTAATTTTTAAAAAGTATGTGTATTCATACATACATTGATTTAAATGTGATTTTTGTACAGATAAAATTCTTCATGGTTATATCCCTTCCAGCCCCCCAAAATAGGTATTGATTCTTTTAAAGTCTTTTGAGGCATAATAAAAGATATTATATTCTTCCTTAAATTTGGGGATAATCTTTGCTTATTTATAAGTTCTAAAGAAATAGATATATTATAGCTATTATGTATTTTTGTGGGCAGAAGAAACACTCAGGACAGAAACTCTGAAGGATTTCAAGGTCAAAACATTTATTTGCTAATTGAGATCCTGTTCAAGAAGCTTTTAATTCCTAGAATAAAATAATTATTAGAACAATGGGCATGGTAATAACACATTCTTTCTCATTCTCTTTCTGCCCAACATATGCACATTTCTCAATTATTAATTTCTGAAACCATCAGTAATATCAGTTACAAAGTGAAAATTTAGTTTTGATTGGCAAGTGCCAACCTCGCCCCCTTGTGTGCCCTCCTGAAAAGTCTCACAATCGGCAATTCTGAAAGGGGAGCTTCCCTCTCCTTTGACAGACTCTGTTGAGACAAAAAGTCACTATTGTTTGGATTTTATTTTTATTTTTTGCAAACCATAATAACTGTCCTATTTGGAAGCGGCCTACCTTCTTAAGTTTGTTCTTGTTGCAACCATTCCCTCTATATCTATTGATAGATGTATTTAAACTGAATTAATTTCTCTTTAATTCATATTCATGCTAAAATTGAAAATCCACTTGTACCCCCATTCTACCCAGGCTCATACATATTCCATATTTCATGGTAGCTCTTCCCTTACTAATAAATGGAGACCACGCGGGCATGTGTGCAGAAGTGCACAGGTGTGTCGGCGGGGGCGTGCGGAGGAGGCAAGATTCATCTGAACGTAGGGAGTATTCAAGGTGCTGACTATCACTGCTTCCTAGTTACAGGGTGAATGAAAGGGAACTGGGGAATCTAAAAGTTTCCAGTCCACCCACTTTATAACCTATTCATGACCAAACAACCGTTTTTCAAAAAAGAGGAGAATGGTAGGATGAGAAAAATGCTGAGATACTCTAGATGTACATTTTCCAAAATATATTTATTTATTGTAATAAATAAATATATATTTTTATTGTAATAAATAAATATATATTTTTTATAAATAATACCTTTATAAATCTCTTCTATGGATGCATTTATTTTTGTACAACATGTACAAACATCTCTCAGCTTTGGACCGCGCTGCTCTGCATTTATTGAATATGGACGGGGTCTGAGGCAAACTCTGAAAGAGTTTGAAAGAGGAATCTTTCTGAATTCCAAAATGAAAGGCTTCAGACAGTTCTGCTTAACTTAACTGCAAGTCATATTCATATTCAATTGGAATTATTTCCCCCCACATAGTGAAGAATGCAATTATATACATGCATAGTATATAATTTGATTATCACATGTATGCATCTGTTCTCCAAAAAAAATGCTGCCCCATGTCATTTATATTTTTTCAAATGAATTTATTTTTCCTCCCTTCTTGCCTTGTTTCATAATACAGAGATTTTTTTATTAGCTGGATCCCTCAGCGTGGCAAGTAAAAAGGAGAAGGATGGAATAGCCTTTCTTCGTTAATTTGCAATGACACTAACAGTGGTTGGTAACTTTTTTCATGAACCTCTTTTGAGATTTCATGAAGCTATATACTATCTCCCAAAGGGGAAAAGTGCACAAAAATACATATTTTTCCCATAAATTTTCAAGGGTTTCACAGGCCTCCTGGCTGTTATCCATGAGCCTGGCTTGAGAATAGCTGCTGCAGATCCAAACTCTGAGTCAGATGAATCCAAGAGAATATGAGAAAGTGAATTGAAAATAGATTTTCCATAAAATAAACTTACATAATTCCTATATTAGTAACTTTTAACTGCATAACAATTGAAAATATGTCCAATTAAGAAATTAACTAAATATTATAAATCACAGTTTAGGAGGAAAAAAAATAATAAGAAAGACAGGTTATAGTAAAATCAAGTGACTGCCTTTAAATCTGACCCAAGATGGCAAATATAAAACTGTATCCATGAACAAGAATCGTGAGGTAGGAGGTATTTAAATCCATTGATTGCTTTTTAACAAAGACTGTCAAAATTTAAAAATGGTCAATCAGTGAACTTACTAGTAGAACACCAGTACCTTTAAAATTAGTTTTTAAGGTATTTTTACTTTTTGTTTTCAACCTAAAGAAAGTGGGAACACAATATGGTCCATTACATTGTTAGTAAATGAGTTCACGTTTGCCCTTTTCTTAATGGCTGAGCCACGTTCCTTTTTTCTTTGCTTTAGGAAACTTTCAAATCTCCAATTATTTGTCTACACTGCAGTCTAAGGAAGCCATGCTGATGGCTAGAAAGGCGGTCATCTTCCTAGAAGGGATTCCGAGTGTCGAAGCTCTTTCTCAGACACCTGTGTCATTGGGCAGGGTCTAGTATCATCCCCCAGTGGGTACTGGCATGCTTAGTGTGGCCCCACCCCCTTTGCAGAGGACCGACCTTTGGTGGAGCCATCCCACCTGCCACAGCTCCTGCTCTGGCATCCATGTCACCTATTTTTGCTTTTGGGCATACAGTAGACAAGGTTGAGGTGGGAACCTACCAAGTGAATTTGTCTTCCCTTTAAATTACTGGAATAGTCACAATTTCCTTCAAATCCAGATGTAAAATAGCAACTTATTTTTTTAACGATTGTTTTATGAAATCAGATATCATCTACGTTCTCAGAAAATAAATTAGTTTAAATTGCTGTAAGAAACATTAGCGACATTCTAAGGAGCATTCCTACATAAGAAGAGAGTGATTGTCATTTGAGAAATGTCACCTAGAGGTTGCTCCAAGTGCAGGCCTGATCAGGGAGGTGACGACCACTGTCCATCCCTTTAGGCTTGTCACCTGGGCCTGTTCTTGTAAAGCTCCTCCCTGTCCCTTTCGCATTTAAAACTGTCCTGGCTTGGATGACAAATGGGTCACACTACAAATAACCCAATTGTGTGAGACTGTATGGGGTCTGAAGGCGGGCTGATGTGACAGGAGAATTCAACCCAAGAATTAACAAGATCAATAGGACTTTGGAATTAGAACCAGGCTTCCCTTGAGAGAAACTGAGCAGTGAGGCAGAAGAGGGTACAAGGTATCTTTCTGCCTGAAAACCCCTAAAAGGCCATGGGATCACACCTCTAAAAATATGAAATTAATACAGAAACTCAATGATCCAGTTCCCTCATGTCATAGATGATGAAACTGGGACCCCACCTTGGGTCCCATCCAAAAGAGTTAAGGCCTTCTTACGAAATCAGTCTTCATGTGCTTATTAGCAACCATCTGCTTGCTTACGTGCTCACCTCCCTCACTGCCCTGCCCCTGTCTGACATGCACAGCAGGATGGCCCCACTAGCACACTGCTGGGGTTGAGCTTAAGCACTTGGAACGTGAAGAGCCCTTTAACTGGTTCCATGAGCCAGTGACTCGTAGTCCCTACTCCCCACCCCCAGAGGCTGGTACAGCCTGAATGGTTTCCATTCCTGCCTCACAATTACTGACTGAGGGCATCTGGCAGTGCAGGATGGGCACACAGTAGGTCTCCTAGTGCGGTCACTTGATGATAATGTTCAGCCAACAGCATCACCGGGCAATCCATTCTGTATCACAAGAGCCTGTTCCCCTGGGTCCGCCAGGTCATTAGCACTCAAGTTGGAAGACTGTATTCCAGTACCTGCCCTCATTGGCCTTTGGGGTTAAACTAGATGTCTGAACTGAAATCATGCCCATGCCATAACTCTCTTTGCTTCTTCTTGTTAGTAGCCTCACCCAGTAGCATCTCAGTCCTGAATTGGCCATCACTCCCTTCCCAATTGTTGCTCCATTGGGTAACAGGAGCTGAGGATTTTAGCCAGTGGGTTCTCGCCCAAATGACATCTGCCAAGACTTAAAACATGATCCAGAAGAAAAAATTCATTAAGCAAAATGAAGAGTTAACAGACAAAATGACCCTGCCATTGCTAAACTTCCTTTGTTGTTTTCTTTGTACCATTTTATTTCATTTTTTTGATGTTGGTTTATATCCAGTTGCATCTCAAACCAGCATCTCTTCTCCATGCAAGGCATCGAGTTTGGCTTCACTGAATATTACTCAGAAAATGGGGTGGAAAATTCAGTTTGCTGTGGTCATTCCTGAGCTTCCCTCTCTCATTTTGGAGACTGTGTTAAAAAAAAAAAAAAAAAAAAAAAACAAGATCGAAATCTTTTATATAAATTTTACATGAGCAGATAGCTCTGCTTAAGCAATTTGGTTACAAAATGCTCTCAATGGACTCAAGATTGGAAGCTCCAAATAAAACATATTTTCTTTAATTACAAACATCCTCAGTTGCAAAGCTATAAAGATATGAATTCTTCTCTGTGAGAGAAATGTTGGGACTTGCAGTTATTCTATTTCCTTGTCCCTCCCAGAGAGTGACATTTCATAATTTATCACTAGCCAATATATTTTTAAAAATCCAGTACTGTTGTGTTTCATTGTCCTGCCAAACAGGTCCTTTCCTGTCCTTGAACCCCGCTGTGGCGGTCATAGTTGTCAGTGGCGTTGGTGTCGCGTGTGGTTTGCTGCATGGCAGTGTGTTGGTCAGTTGATCCATGTGTGAACTGATGTACCACTGGCATTTAACACTGTGTCTCTGTAACTGTTTGCGCTGCTAGCTGCTACACTGAAGCAACCATGCTGTTCTCAAGGCAGTCTACCCTTGATGATTTAGATGGACCAGAAACTGTTCCTAAAACAAGTGAGCGTGCTCGACCTAGGCTCCGTAAAATGTTCAGCATGGATATGTCCTCCTCATCAGCTGACAGTGGCAGTTTAGCATCCAGGTGCTTAACTCGTGCATGCTTTGTTCTGTAATTTTATCACATTTCCCCCTTCCTGTCATTGCAAATATAAGTTCTTGTGATGTGTTTTTTTTTTTTTTTTTAAGAATTTGCATGACTAACAAAAGCATAACCACCGCCCTTTCTAGGACATAACTGGTCGTTCCCAGGATGGCATTCCATTAAACTAATCGCTCTCTAGTCTTTGTCTGTTAAGAGTTTCTTAAAACTCCTTCCTACAAACATTGTCTTCCATTTTGTAAGTATTTCACATATTCCGTTTTCAGCAGGAGAAGCATGATTCCTCCTTGACTGGGAGCTCACGTGGGCAGTCCTCACGGGGGAAAGGTGACAGGGAAGGTAGAAACCTTCTTCTCAAGATTTCATCAGAAGATAAACGCAGTGGGAAAAATCTGAAAATCTGCCATATGTACTCATTTTTAGTTGATACAGAATAAATCTGTCCACATATTATGTGCATAACTGACATAAAATCAGAATATATTTTACCATTGGTTTTTTAAAAGAATATTATTATGCAGTAGAAATTATCACCTTTGGATACCATAACTTGTTTGGAGACCATAACTTGTTTTGTTTGGAAAAGATTACTTTGGGCTTAAGTTTTCTCATTAAATCCTACCATAAAACAATAATCATTTAGAAATGAAATTATTTGCATAGTATCCAAAAGCTCTTTTGTGAATTGCTTTTGAATGGTCAGCAGAGGCACAGAGCATTAGCTACATTGTGCTTATCTTGACCCCAAAATAACCCAATCCAAAACTGATTTCAATTTTGGCAAATTAGAGAGGTGCTAACTTCTTTTTGCTGGCAGCTATATATCCTAACACAGCGCTGCAGTACACTGGAGCCTAGCATTAATGGGAATGCCTTGGCCATTTGAGATGTCCTCTGGCAGGCACATATGTCATTCCACTTTGTTGATTCCTGAAGGTACCAGGATTTGCTGAATCCCCTCAGGGCCAGACCAAATCCAAAGCCATAGAGAGCATGCCTGTCATTGGTTATAGTCCAACTGGAAGTAAGACCAGGTGTGGGGTTTGCTCCAGGTCTGAAAATTCCCTGGGGTGATCAGTCAATTTCGTGGCCTTCCTAGGAGGCTGTGTCTAATCGAGGTAAGTGTTGGCAAAGAGCCAGCTTGGCTTGGCGTTCCAAGAGACTTCTCTGTGATGTGCTCACTTAAGGCCAAAGCCCTGGGAATGTTACATACTGGAACGGGACCACGGGCTCCTGCAAATCTGGTTCTTCAGTCTCAAGGCTCAGGCAAGGCCCTTTCATTCATTCATGCATTCATTGACATGTCTGCACCGGTGTCCATGACAAGAAAAATAAGTACAATTTGCATTTGAGAAGCTCAGTGTTTATGGACCCTAGATGCTCACTATATGCCATTCAGATAACAGTACAAATTTCAGAGTCTAACAAATTATGGCCCTACATCCACCAGATTCCACATCTTCAGATAATCTTTGCCCCTCTCCTGCTCGGGCCGGGATGTGTCTGGGGTGGACAGTAATAACAGGCATGCCACGAATTTCACTGGTGTGGCTGCTGTGTTTTCATTTTCTACTTTTCCTGCACAGACCTGGCAGGGGAAGTTAGAAGATAAAGGACTAAAAGAAGGAGAGGAGGGATGCAGGAGAAAAGAACAGGACGCCCAAAATAGAGAGTGAAAAGTAGAGAAGCTGATGGAAAATCAACACTAGCAGGGGAACAATGAGGAGAAAGTAAGTTGAAGGCGATGGGAGGAGAGAGTGCAGGTATGCAACCCGAGGGTGGAGCAAGCAACTGCAGGAGAGGCACAGGGGAGGAGAAAATGGCAGGTGTTTCCATGTGTAGGGCAAGGAACTCAATGGGAGATGGTTGGGGGCTGGAGAGATGGTGAAAATTCAGTCACATGTCATATCAGCAGTAAGAAAAAGGCAGAGGATGGAAGCACTGGGAGGAGGAACAGATAATAAAGAAGGATGCCATTTCTTCATACAGCATGCAGCTGTTCAGCTTGGCCAATATTCTGTCATTCTTGTCCTCCCCTTATCCGTCTGGGCGGGTCCACTGCATAGAGAGTAGAATACATCTTGGCCAACACCCAGAGACCCAAACTGGCAAGGCTTCTCATTTCCATATGCGCTCTTCTTTACGATGTATACAATGGTAGGTATGCTGTGCTAACTCTGTCTTTATTTGGAAATAAACCCTGGAACCCACGGCTGCGAATCTTGGTACAATGTTCAAAATCTCTCTGCATAGGTGGGTTTAGCAACTTGTGAGCTGTGACTTGCTCTGGTTTTCAACCGGGTATGTGCACAGTCAGCTTTTGCATTTGAGAGGCTGCTGTTTGCGGTCTCTGCAGACCACACGTGAACATCCTGAAGGAGCAAAGCAGACGGAATGCAGGGGAGAAATGGGGTATTTCATTTTCTCACACGCCTTCATGTTTTTATTTGGGAGTGCTGAGAAGGAGTCTTGGGAATCTGGGAGGACTGGAGGAGCTGGATGCTAAGACGAGGGTCTGTGGCCGCCCCTTTCTCCTGACAGCGAGCCCACCCAGTGCACCATACTGTCCTCGCGCCAGGGGACCACGGAAACCATCGAGGAGGTGGAGGCCGAGCAGGACGAGGAAGCCGAGAGGGACGAGGAGGCCGAGGAGGCGGGGGTCGGGGACGCAGACCAGGCGGGTGAGGAGGCCCCCGAGGATGGTGAGGAGGGCGACGAGGAAGCCCCGCCGTCCTACAGCAAGGCCGTCAGCCTGGAGCGCCTGTCCTTGGACTCGCGGGATGGCTCTGCAGGCCGGAACCACATGGCGGTCAGCCCCGACGACAGCCGCTCCGACAGGCTGGAGTCCAGCATCTTACCGCCCCTGACTCACGAGCTGACGGCCAGCGAGCTGCTGCTGAACAAGTAAGCGCCGCGGGCGGGCGGGCCGGCCGGCGCGGGGAAGGCCGCCCGGAGCCAGCGCCTGGTGCGCGCCGTGCTGCTGCGCACGGGAAACGCACAGGCCGCGAATCCGCCTCCACGTCTGCAGCACACAGACACGATTTCCGGTATTCTCTGCTGCCAAGACAAAACCGACTTCAGTGCTTCTATCACTGAATGCTAGAACTAGCAAAAACTGGCAGTAAACGCTTCTGCTCACAGTTCTTTCTATATGCATGTGATATTAGGTTGTCTCCACAAGAAATCTGGGGATGTAGGAATGGGGGTGGGACAGGAAAGATCGTGCAAAATGGATATCAGTCATTTGGAGAAATTAAGCACAAAGTTATTGTCGTGTTGTGTACTCTAACAGGATGTTCCATGACGATGAGCTCGAGGAGTCGGAGAAATTCTACGTTGGCCAGCCCCGGTTCTTGCTGCTGTTCTATGCCATGTACAACACGCTGGTGGCCCGCTCAGAAATGGTGTGCTATTTCGTGATCATCCTCAACCACATGGTCTCTGCCTCCATGATCACCCTGGTGCTTCCCATTCTGATCTTCCTCTGGGCCATGCTGTCTGTCCCTAGGCCCAGCAAACGGTTCTGGATGATGGCCATTGTCTACACAGAGGTAGGCCTGCGTGGAACCTTCCTGCAAATCGCCTCGGGCAGTTGCTCTAGGTGGGCCTGCCAAACTCCCAGGCAGTTCACACAGAACAGTCAGCTGGATGGATACTCTCAGACAGACCAATGAGTATAACTAACTGTTATCTCGTGCTAGTATTTGTATACGTCTTTTCACATTACACACCTCACACAAGAGAGGTGCTAATATCATTCTGTTTAACAGATAAAGAAACAGCTTTAGTAAGATTAAATAATTGGCCCAAAGTTACCCAACTGGCAAGTGACAGAGTAGGTTTTTGAAGCCCTATGACATTGACCACTAAGATAATAAGTGTTACACAGAAACAAGCTAGTGCCTGGCACCAGTGGGTGTTCAGTGAATGGACACTGAATTAACAGTACAGTAAGCACTTAGAATATTGTTTGATGCAACACATGTATTTCCCATTTTTAAACCTAGGAGCCAGTTTCCACATGTCAAAACCCAAAGTCAGGGGGTGGGAGTTGGGCACAAGGGGTGAAGGGAGTCATATATATATGGTGATGGACAAACAAAAATGTACAACCCAAAATTTCACAATGTTAGAAACCATTAAAACATCAATAAAAAAAAAAAAACCCAAAGTCATATAAGCACCCACTTAACAACCTGAATGACAGAAAGGGGGAATTGCCACCCGTTTTCATCACACATGAGGGGATGAGAGACACTCTGCCCAGTTGTTTGGACGTGCTTTTCTCTCCGGCCCTGTTAAATATATACAAGATCACAAATTCCCATGGCAACCATAAACTGGGAAAAGGGAAGCTCTGAGACTTTGTGCCTTGGGTCATCATGGTTCTTGTGTTCTCAGGTTTGTGAAGAAGGTGAATTTTCTTACCTGGCTCATAAGGAAAAATATTCATTTACAGTAGTACTGTAATTGCTTCTTAAAGGATAGTACTCGTGATGGATGTGCACAGTCTAGAAATTTTGTAAATAATAAATCTTTATAAATAATTCAACAGTAAAATTAAAATAAAGTTATATATTAAATCATCTTAAAAGTACTCAGAGTACTCATATCATGTATCTTATTTGCATAATAAAAATAAAAGATGTAAAGCCAAATACATATCTATTACTTTAATTAGCCTGTCTATCACAATCTTGTCAAAATACTTAATCTTAAATATTGCTTCCATTACATCACTTCATGACCCAAGACATGACTCCTATTTAGGGACTGGGTACATTCTGTACCACCTCCGTATGAGGGAGTTTCTTCCTAGGAGTGGACGAAGGGGAAAAGAGATGCTTATAGAGCTTTCATCTTAAAAATAAAATCTTCCTGGTTAAGTTAAAGTGGGGCTTTCCATTTTCTCTGTCACACTGAGGAGTGAAGAAGTAGGAAATTAAGTTTATGTCAATTAACTCTACAACTTGCATGAAGTGCCAAAACCTGAGAACTATGCTAGGCATGAGAATCCAAAAATAAGTGGGAAAAAAAACCAAAAAAGATATTTATGTTTCACAATGTCTCACAGACTAATGTGGCAAACAGATATGATGTAAACAAAGAATTGCCCTACAATACAATACAAAGGGAGAAGGGGAGAGGCATTAGAGACTTTGCAAGAGTTACACGGATGTCGTGCCCTATGCAGCTGGCTGGGGTGGAGAGGTTATCACGGCGACTCCTCAGTGGAAGCACTTAGAACTGAGTCTTGAGAGATGAGTGTAAGTTCACCAAAGGATGAAGAGCAGTGACCTCTGGTCATTGCAAAGAAACAAAGTAAGACATAAGACAACCTGGCACGTGCCAAGAATGGCAGGTGGCTTATGATGGTTGAAAGGCAGGCTGTGCGTGGAGAGCACAGCAGAAGGGGCTTGGGACTGTCCACAGGGTTTATGTCAGGACTTTATCCCCTGGTATTGAAAGATTTGAACAAGGGTGTGACTCCATCAGGTTTGTGTTTTAGCAAGTTTTTATACAGAATGAAAGTGGAGGCATGGAGACCAGCCAGGAAACTATTTTAACTGTCTGAGTGAGAAATAATAAGGTCTGAACTTGAAGGCAATGAGGTTGAAGAGGGGTGGGTAGATGAGAAGAGTTTTAGTGATTGACTGAAGCTGGCTGGGGTGTGAGGGAGAAGGGGAGAGGCAAGGATGATCTCCAGGTTTTTGCTGTGGCTTCGGTATGTGGGGATGCGCTTCACCAAGATGAGAAACACAGGACTGTTCTTTGTAGAAGCTTGATTGTGTAAAAGAGAAGAGAGAGAAGAAAAGCTAAAGGGAGACTCTAGCTCAAGAGAAGACTTTATTTAAAGTGTTTTTATTGATGAATTGTGTATATTGCAATTAATTCCAGATGATCTAGACATCAGAGGTCTGCTTCCATGAAACTCACAGATTTTCCCGTTTGTCCTTCTGTCTCAGCTTACCACTTCTCTACAACATTTATACCCTGGACCAGTTACTAGCACAACTGGCCAGTTTGTTTCGTTTATGTTTATTTCTTCTTGAGGAGAGCTTCTAGTGAGCAATAAAGTGGTGAGAAGAAAGAGACTGGAGGAAAGTGAAAACTGTGTACATCAAAACTGTGTGATATGCTTATAAAGATGACAAATTAAAGCAATATGGAAAATGTAAACATCTTTCTCTACCAGTTTGTCCTAATTATCATTTTTTCATAGCTGAATAATTTTATAAATACCTGATTAAATCAGTATAAATTAGCCAACTCTTCAAAAATAGAGGAAATCATTTGAGCAGTGTCCTGAACAGCCTGCTGGCGCTCATACACTGAAGGCTCTCGCGGTGGAATACATTGCAGTGGGAGGCCCCTGCGCGAGTAAGATGTGGTGCTTGTTCTGAAATCAGTAAACTGTGAGAGTGGTAATGTTATTACTCCACATAACCGTGTGCATTCTTGTCATCAAACCTGTGAAATGATCTTTTTCTTAAATTTTCATATCACTGTTTCTCATATATAACTCTTCTTGAAAGGAGTAATTTTCTTTTTAATTTCTGTCCTCTGTTTGTAGGTGGCCATTGTGGTCAAGTATTTCTTCCAATTTGGGTTCTTTCCCTGGAACAAGAATGTGGAATTGCACAAAGATAAACCTTACCACCCACCTAATATCATAGGAGTGGAAAAGAAAGAAGGTTATGTCCTTTATGATCTCATTCAGCTCCTGGCTCTGTTCTTCCATCGATCAATTTTGAAGGTACTGCACGTTAGCACTGAGCAGCACATGCTGACCACGGCAGCCCCGGCCTGTCCGTGGAGAGCCTGAACACTGGGATTGGTGGTGGGCTGTGGGGCCAGTGCGTGGCATCTACTTGTGTGCTCTTTCTTTTTTTAACAGACAGTTATGTGGACATTTTCTCCCACGTTGTGTGCTCAATAATAAAACTTGTAACAAATCTGAGAGGAAATTTCCCCGTATCTCTACCCTGGATTGAACACATCACAAATAATCCATGTATGTGGGAATTGCCTGGATGGTGTGCAGTATCTTAATGTCTGACACACTAAATTCTACTCCGGGTTTAAGCCAGAGCATCAGAGAGCTACAGTCTGGGGTGGATTATATTGCCTTTCATCTCCATTCTACTTTCTGCCCACCTTCTTTTGGTAGAATTGCTTTGATTGGGTATTTCTTGTCATGAAACATTAGCTTTAGTAAAGGCCACACATTAAGTGGTCCAGTGAAGCCAGGTGGTTCTCCCTGTGAGCTTACTGTTGAGAAAGCCAGTCATTACATGCTCTGCCTGCAGGATGACCCGTCTCAAGCTCAGTAACCCTTGTCATCCTCCTGAGCAATGTGTGGGTTTTTTTCTTCTCATACAATGTGAATTATAAGCTAAGCTTGTAAATATGCCACTAAACTCTAAAAATGAGAAATCATTGCACAGCATCCATTGTATGTACCAACGTGCCTATTGTCACAATCTTACCTTCCTTCTCTTATTTTAACCTTGTCTCCTTTTATAAAATATTTTTAATTCATTTTATCAAATAATATCTTTATTAGTTCCTTTTTAGATCAAGCTTGGCCTAAGTTAATGCATATACACATACCCACAAACATGCACGCCTACCTATGTAACCGTGTGTTCAACTTCATTCCTGCTCAAGGGCTATTTCAAACTGGGTTTCATCTGCATACACCTTGGTCAAGATCTTCACTCTGTCTCTTCTATCACCTTGCGAAGTGCCCAAGCCCCTAACCCTCCATTGTGGGGGAGCATTACCAGGGTCACTGGGGTGTTTTGCAAAGGTATGTTATCCAAGGAAACCAGCTGGCCAAAATGGAATTTGCCTACATTTTCCAGTTCTTCTGATAAATTACCTGAATTTGTCCAATTTGCTATTCTTGTTATGAGTATATTAATAAATGTATTAACCTTATTTTTTTATTTCTAGAAATTAAAGTTTTAAATTTAAGCATTTAAGACGTGATGGTATAATGTTATAGGTTAATTATACCTCAATAAAAAAAGAAAAAGGCATGAGGGTATAATTTGGCCACTTCAGAATTCTCTTGCAACTTTTGTATCCTTTCTCATGTCATTTGAAAAATTTGTTTAAACCTTTACGCATTTTGCTATTTTTTCATTAATATTTAAATGGTTTAACAGGTACAATTTTATATTTAAAGCATACAATAAACAAAATTTTGGTGTTTCATATTGATATACTTACTCTGATTTCTTCTTTGAAAATTTCATATATGTGGTGAATCTATTTGAGGTGCTATTATGCTGAAATTTTGGCTAATGATGTGAAAAATAGTTTTTGGAATGCCAAATATTTTTGTAAGAAGACAAAACCACCTACAGCTTTTGAAAAAATAAACCTATTAAACGATGCTGCTATGAAAACCAAACCATTAAAACAATGGGGAAATTTCAAAGGTGGTTAAAACTTTCCTATTTAGTATGAATTGCTGTAAATTTTATAAATAATTGGAAGAGTTCACAAACAAATAAATATGCTACTAAGAAAGTAGTAAAAGAATCTAAGTATGTTAAAATGTTGGCAAAAGAGAAAACTTTTGAAAGTCGATATAAATTGAAAAATCCCACTATGAAAATCTAAAATGTTTATGTTTATAAGAATATGTTCATGGATGTTTAAAAAATAATATATCTATAAGTAAATGTTTAAGAATAATCCGTAAATTAGGTGATTTTGTCTTTTGATGAATTGATTATTCTACGAGTTGGTTTTTAAGCAACCGATTTTTGGCAAATTGGGCTGGAGCTCTCATCCTCTGAAGTATGCATCAGAGGGGGGATTGGGCGAGGTCCTGGGGAAGAAATGCATAGCCTGGCAGTCTGAGCAGTCAGGAGGCAGTGAGCTCATTGGAGAGCTTCGTCCAACAACAGCAAGGTCATCGTAAAGGTGACTTGTGGTCCAGGTAGCATCTCACCCCAGCAAGGTCCCTGGTTCTCAGCCTCCTCTTCTGCCTCACTCCTCCCCTCTTTATCAGCCTCTTTTATCCCATTCCTTGAAGCAAACACCAGGCTCTGCAGAATGCATCATAATCTCTATCTCACATGTGGGCCAACTTTTTTTGAGTCAAGTATTTGCAGCTCTGTTTCTAAGTCAGCCATGGATGATTCAAGGATCCACATCTTGCTTTACAGGCTAGGGGAGGGACAGCATCATTACTCAAGTAGATATTTGGTGAACATAGGCAGTGGGGCTAAATTCACCTGCTGATACTTCAAATGCTGGTAGTAAGCACGGAGAGATGTGTTCTGGAAGGTGCTTTGACTCAAGGAACAAGTCAAGTGACTATAATTTCACCTTTGTTCCATCTGCAAAACATTATCTGTCTCCATCTCAATTAATTAGCCAAACTCTTTATCATCTACACCCACCCATCTCCACTCTGCTGGGACTATCATAAAATTATGGGAAATAAGGTTTCTTAGAATCCCTTACCCTGCCCTGGTTTCTAATATTTTTTTTTAAATTTCAGCTTTATTGAGGTATAATTGACAAATAAAATTGTAAGATATTTACAGCATACATCATGGTGATTTGATAAATGTATACATTGTGAAAGGATGCCCCCCACCTAGTTAATTAACACATTCATCACCTCACCTATGTATCTTTTTTTTTTTTTTGTGGCCAAAACATTTAAGTTCTGCTCTCTTAGCTAATTTCAGTCATACAATACAGTGTTATCAACTACAGTCACCCTGTTTTACTTTTGGTTTCCTAACCTTGGGGGACAGTTCGTTGGATGAGATATTGGAGGGCAGAATACCAGCTCCCACACCTGGAACGGCAGTCTGAGCTGTCCCTTCCCACTTTCAGTGCCACGGCTTGTGGGATGAAGATGACGTCTCTGACAGTGGCATGGACAAGGAAGAGTCAGATGATGAGCTCTCCTTCAGTCACTGCCGAAGAGCCTCCTCCGATTCTCTGAAATCCATCAACCTGGCTGCGTCCGCGGAGTCGGTGCACGTGACCTTCCCAGAGCAGCTGGCGGCTGTCCGGAGGAAGCGCTCCGGCAGCAGCTCCCAGACGTCGCATAGGTCCAGCTTTTCTTCAAACAGATCCAAAAGAGGTATCCGTCATGTGGTCACTGGGCTGGAATAACCCCCTAGCTGTCTCGTTTTTCTGGTGCCATCGGGTCTGGGGCAGAGGGAGTTGGTTGGGTGCTACCAAAGAGATAGATAGTGTGATGTGAAAAAGAAGTGCTTCGAAGTGAGAGAGACCCAAGTTCAAATCCTGGCTCAGCTGTGCAAGTGACCTGGGGCAGTCACATCATTGCTCAAAATGTCTGATTCCTCCCCAGGACAAGGATATCAGATAATTGTGAAAAGCAGCCAGCACACTGCCTAGTACCTAGTGAGTCCTGGGATTGCGGTAGATTTAAAATCATACCCAGAGATTCTGCGGGTGTGTCCAGACTGCTGTAAATCAGTCTGTTTCAAAAGACTATTTAGATTTAATTGATGGGAACTTTTAGCAAAACTATCTAGTCAATTCCTCAACTAGTTATTAATTTCTTACTAAACAGCGAGTACAGTCAGAAAGCAAACATGCCTTACAGTTTCCACTCAGAGTAATTGGGCTTTTGTATGTATAGTACTCCTGTCTGAAGCTTTCCAAACACTTGAGTATTCATCTTCAGAGTACACTTTCCGGGCAGACGTTGGCAGGTCATCTCATATTCGTTTTACACTTAGAGAAATTAGGACATGAAAAAAGGCCTGGGTCATAGACCCAATCTTGAAAACCTGCAACCTAGGACCCCGTTTAGCACTATAAAAACTGTTCTTGCGATGTGTTTCTTCCTGGGACAAAAATTACGTGACAACCCAGGAAAGACCCAGCACTACATGTACAAACGAGTTTACTACGGCAGTAGAGTGGAGACAGCAGATTCTAAATTCTCAGTCCCCATCTTACAGCGTCTATGCCCACTCACCCTCTAAAACAGTTTCAAGCCGTCCTCCTGCGTTGTGGGCTCTGGGGGCTTCTGCGATATTCTTGTCAACAAACCCGTAACTCACAGTCCATCTTCGTTTCTTTTTAATTCTAGGCAGCACAAGCACCCGAAACAGCAGTCAAAAAGGAAGTAGTGTTTTGAGCGTTAAGCAAAAAAGCAAAAGAGAGCTTTATATGGAAAAGCTTCAAGAACATTTAATCAAAGCAAAAGCATTTACTATAAAGAAGTGAGTGCATGAGTTTGGGTCCTGTATTTTATTTTTGGGCTGGGGAACTGGTGTAATTATTTCTTGTAAACCAGAGGCGAAGAGCAGAGAAGTGACTCCTTGTATCACAGACTTCATCTGCTTAAGGCAGAATAAAATGACCCATTATTATATTGTTTTTAAAAATCATTTTCTAATAAGTATGATTCATTTTTATATCCATTGCATTTAGAAACACACTTTTTCTCTTTGAACAAGATAAATAATTTCATGGGCTCACAGTATGTAATTCTAGGCATTATCACAGTAAAGTCCAACAGTACAAAAAGGAATTCAATGTCCAAGTTAGAAGGGCCTTAGAAATAAACTCTCATCCTAGGGAAGGGAAATCAAGGCCCTTGGCAGAAAAATGGTTTGTCCAACATCGCACAGCCAGTCTCCAGAAAAATGCACAGGTTCCCCCAGGTGTCAGGGACGCAGACAGGCAGCAGACTAGAAGTGGAGATGGAGGAGGTGCAGCCTTATCCAGGCTGGCCCTGAATGTGGGCTCCGAGACCTGGAGGGCTGTCCACACCTGAACATGGCCTTGAATTGAAGGCAGAACCCAGAGCACAGTGAAGATAGGGCAGAGGCTGGACAGACAGGCCAGAGCCAGGAGCTCACGTAATTGAGGAGAGAGCAAGCCCAGGGCAATGCCTGGGCACAGGAGAGGCACAGGGCCTGAAAAAGGGAGGAGCTGGGGCTCCCTAATGTTTACCTGGGGCTCGGGTCAGGACTTCTGGCTAAGCACCTTAGTACATTCCCACTTAATTCTCACCTCAGCCCCTTGCCTCGGGTCTTATTACTACCTGTGGTTTACAGAAGAAGCAACGAAAATGCAGAGAGGTGCTCAAGGTCTCACAGGTAGAGGGTAATTGAATCAGGAGACAAACCCAGCACCTCATTTCCAGGGCGTTATACCACTCTATTATGCTTCAAGCAAGAGAAGAGGTCCATGATCCCATTGGCAAAAAGGGCCCTTGGGCCTATCTTGGCAAAGAACTTACATGCACTCTCTGTTAGAGCAGGAGCCACCCCCAGTGGGACTGTCCTGAGGCCCATGGAGGGAGGGGTGACATGGTTGGAAAGAGCGATGCAGAGGAACAGAAAGGTTGCAGTATCTGGTCCTTCCTCCCCTCCTGCCCCTCCTGAAGCAAGTGAGTGGGGGGTTTCTGTTTTGCAGGACTCTGCAAATATACGTGCCCATCAGACAGTTCTTCTACGACCTCATCCACCCAGACTACAGCGCTGTGACTGATGTGTACGTGCTCATGTTCCTGGCTGACACTGTCGACTTCGTCATCATCGTCTTTGGCTTTTGGGCCTTTGGGGTAGGTTGGGGGTGAAGGCCACCGGACATCCAAGAGTGATGGTGTCCTGTGAAATGCCCCTCAGGCCTGAACCTGTTGTCTCCTTCCCAGAAACACTCAGCAGCAGCAGACATCACCTCCTCGCTGTCCGAGGACCAGGTCCCTGGGCCGTTTTTGGTGATGGTCCTCATTCAGTTTGGAACCATGGTGGTGGACCGAGCACTGTACCTCAGGAAGACTGTATTGGGAAAGGTCATTTTCCAGGTCATTCTTGTGTTTGGAATTCACTTCTGGATGTTCTTCATCTTGCCCGGTGTGACTGAGAGGTAAGGTCTTCAGAAGCTGGAGGCATGGGCCCCCTTTAATGCAAATATATCTCAGAGAGTAGTCACCCCATGTGCTTTGGTACAGGCAGAAGTGTGGCAGAGCAGCACCACAGATAGGAAAAATCAGAGATTTTAATCAATATTAAATTCAATGTGAATCCAAAATGTGAACTAATTCCTCAAAAATATTTTCACCGCATTCCGATATGCATTCGTAGAAGTAGAGTTTTCAGAATAAGGGAGGTGACAGCCTTGACGATCAGAGCAAACCTAGGTCCTCATGTTGTGACTGTCTCCACCCTTTGTAGATACAGAGATGAATTGGAGCACCATCTTAGGAACATTATTAAGAGGATGAGAGGATGTGAAACTATGTCATATGAGAAGTGGATGAAAAAAATAGAGACTGTTTAACCAGTAGAAGAAAATATAGGGATGGGGGGCGTCACCACAGATGGTGGCTGTGAGGGTTACGTTTAACGGTGTTTGGAAAGCTCCTGGCCCCGTCAGGGTCTCAGCACACGGAGAGGGAAGCATGCAGACCTGTGACTCCAAGACTCTGCTCCGTTAACACACCTCTTGCTGCCAGTTAAAATGGGTTGGGGGATTAAAGGAGTGGGTATTTAAGTAGAGCAGCCTGAAGTTCGGAAGGGAAAGGGCTAGTGAGATCCTAGGAGGTGGCTGCTGTCTTTCTCTCCGTGACCTTGACCCTCTTCAGTTCCCCAAGGGCGCCGTGACCTCCAGAGGCACCTCAAAGCCCATCTGCTCCCTCCGCGCCTCCCCGCTCCAAACCACAGTGCTTCTTCCTCCTCACTATTTAGATCTCAGCCCAGATGGCATTTCTTCCCACCCCACACCTCCACCCAGAACAGTCCTTGAGACCAAGTTGGTGTTAATGCAGGAGCCAATGAATGGGACAGCGGATAACAGAAAGACAAGGGAGATTGCTAGAAACAGGAGAGGGCTGTTAGGTGTGAGTGTGAGGTCTGCAGAAGGGGAGGTGGGAGTATCCGTATGAGGTCAGAGGAATGGTTTTTTTAATAAACATATCGTTAACAAGGTCTTCGTGTTTAACATTAATTTGACCCTTTTATCATAACTCAAGAGTCATTCACAGATAAGCTTTATGACTAACATGTCAATCAGTCTGGCTAACACCGTTTTTTGGAAGTGTGAATAGAAAGTAGGGAAAATGGATTTTACTTATGTGGCACATAAACTGACTCAAATGTAATTCCTGATGAGGAAATCCACATCTCTCCTAACAACGGCTGGAGCTAATGTCTGTTCTCACCTGAATGTTTAGGCTCCGACTTTCTGATTTCAGTATAAGAATTATTGCTTTGGAATAATAAATGGTGGCAATGCAAAATATTTTAAAAGGAAAAATTGAATTAGGATAATTTTTCCTGAGTCTAAAGTAGAACAACTAAATAAAGAATTAGTAGAACTAACTAAATAAAGAAGACACCCAAGAGCCTGGTAAGTCTCCCATTCCACACTGTATGTTGGGAGAGTAAACATATCTCTGATGATAAAAAAATAATTCAGATTAAGACAAGCTGCTCATAAAAATATTCTAATTTGTTCATGATAGTGTTGTGAATCTTATTTGTTGTCTTTAAAATAGAATAAATATAATTTTCTTTATAAATATGTAATTATAGCTATCTCTCAACTCAGAGAAATAAACCAAATTCAACACCCATGGTAGCTGGATGATGAATGTTGACTATTTCTTTAATATTTAAAAGCATGAAATAGGCATTCTCCACCAGCCCTCATAGAGACTCTTAATTTCAGAGAAGAGACCTTAAAAAGCTTTCTAGACCTACTGTGTAATTTTACAGATTGAGATAGGTGAAACTCATAAAGAAGAGTGATCTTTCCAAAGTCATTGGGCTAATTATTGGTGAGGCCAGATCCCAATCCCAGGCCTCTTGGCCCTATGGTATACTACACCTACTGTACACCACACCTACTATGTGATACACACCCACCAATGGGAAGTATCTCGCATTTGGTTCCAAGCAGATATTTTTCTTTTTTTTTTTGTGAGGAAGAGCAGCCCTGAGCTAACATCCGATGCCAATCCTCCTCTTTTTTGCTGAGGAAGACTGGCCCTGGGCTAACATCCGTGCCCATCTTCCTCTACTTTATATGGGATGCCGCCACAGCATGGCTTGACAAGCAGGGCATCAGTGCACGCCCGGGATCCGAACCAGCGAACCCCAGGCCACCACAGCGGAACGCGCGCACTTAACCACTGCGCCACCAGGCCGGCCCCCCAAGCAGGTTTTTTTAAAGTGACAGAATCTACTATTTCATTGTGCAGTGTGAAAAGGATTTGATGGTTCCAATCCCAGAAGAGAGCTCAGAGCCCCAGAGCAGGGATCTTTGCCATGTCCTAACAGGGGAGCCCCACGGAGATCAGTGCTTCCAGAAATATGGCAATGGCGGAGCCACAGAGAGTCGCTTTAGCAAGATCAAATCACCAAATAGCTTTGCTTTTCCTGTTTGTGTCAGTTTCCTATTGCTGCTGTAACAAATTACCACAAACCTAGGGCTTAAAACAATGCAAATTTATCGTCTTACAATTTGGTGGGTCAGGAGTCTGACACAGGTCTCACTAGACTACAATCAAGGTGTTGAGAGGGCTGTTCCTTTCTGGAGGCTCTAGGGGAGAATCCACTTCCTTGACTTTTCCAGCTTCAAGAGGTGCCCGCATTCCTTGGCTGGTGGCCTCTTCCTCCTTCTGCAAAACCAGCAGCAGAGTTGTTGAGTCCTTTTCTCATTGCGTCTCTCTGACCCTTCTTCTCTTGTCACGTCTGCCTCTGACCACAGCTGAGAAAGAGTCTCTCTCTTTGAGGACTTGCTGATTAGATTGGGCTCACCTGGATAACCCAGGCGATCTCCCCATCTCAAGGTCCTTATCCTTAATCACATCTGTAGAGTCCTCTTTGCCCTGTAAGGATGACATGTTCACAGGTTCTGGGGATTAGGACATGCACATCTTTGGGCAGAAGGGGGGGTGCATTTTTCTATCTACCACACTGTTCTACCAGGCTTTTGAAGAGATTAACAGCATAACAAAACACCTTCCAAACGAAAGAGAGCTGAAATATTTGTTATAGTGACTGAGTGAATGAAGGCTTCTCCTGTGGTGACTTGCAGTCATGCATATTCAGTTCAATTTCACATTTATTGAGCACCTACTGTGTCCAGGGCAGTAGACCAGACAAGAAGCGGCATGACACCAATGTGAATAAAGCATGGACCCGACCCCATGTGGGAAGGCCCACACAGTGGCACTCAGAGCTCAAGACACTGTGACAATTGCTAAAGCCGTGGCCACAGAGACCATTTCCAGCTCACTGGATCTCACCATTGAGCCTCACCTAATGGCCGTTCCTAGTGCAACAGATTATCCTATCTTTATTTTTGGATCTTTAATACAAGATATATTAGGACTGGCAAACCTTCTGTCTTCGTTGCCAGCATGTCAGGGGCAACATAATTTACTGACATTTCAAACCATGCTGCCATTACTTAACATCCAAAATTCATTTTTCCTCCTTTGAATATTGTTATGGATAATTTAATTCATTATTGTTCATATTAATGGTCATATTGTTTAGATTCTTTTCAAAACAAGAAAAGAAAAAAGAAGAAATAAATTAGCAGTCTTTTAAGCTATACAGAAGAAAATTATGGCTACCAGTCAGAATACTGAGCATCAGGAAGCTCTGATATCTTGAATAATTAATCCAATAAATGAGTTTTCCTGTGTTCATGCACATCATTTAGTCCACGAACATTCAGTAGTTGCCTACAGTCTACAAACCACTGTGTAAGTAGGTGCTGTGAGATGAGTAAGGCATGTCTGTAGGCTGCAGCAATAAAACAGGTAGAGGCCACCAAAGAAAAAAGTCTTCCAGGATTGGACATCCTAATGTCCCTAATTACATTTAACACGATTACTTGAGGCACTACAGATTAACTATTACTTATTCCAAGCTGACACATTTTAAGACTGTAGGAAGGAAAATGTTTATTTTTTTTTAATGAGTAAAACATGGGTTGGTCCTTTTATAAAGAATAGAAGGCAACACAGCTTATCTGTCTTTGACTGTAATTTTAATATATGTAGAAGAATTCTTTCCCATGCAGTTTTCATATCAAGTCTCTGTAAAATCAAAGGGCATTTTTCTGGAGGGCTAAAATAATGTTCTTCCTAATGCTCTGCAAATATAGACAGTGCCTAGAAAGAGTGGGGGAAGGGATAATTGACGTGGGCTCTCTGTAAAATATCTGATATTTTTGTTGATAACTTGTCAAGTGCTAGATCATGGTCAAATATAGTTAAATTAATTCATTAGGTCCTCAAGTACCCAGGCTGTGTTTCTCTACAGAGGAGACATTCACAAGCAATATTTTTGAGGTCTAGTTGTTGAGATCTACGTAAAGGACCCTAGGTTCCCCAGACACATAGGCCCACACGTTCCTGGCTTGTCCTTAGATCTTATCAGCTAAAGAATAGCTATTTTCAATTTAAAAATAATACATGTTTTCTTCTAATAACAAAATTAAAAGTTAATAAGACAAATCCAAAATACAACATAAAGAATGATACACTGCTTGTATAAAAAATTTCCAATATTGTTCTTAATTTTAAACACAGGGGAGATTCTGCTAGGTCTTGCCGAGTCAAAAGTCTTACTTTTTATTTCCTTTTTAAAATGTGTACCGACCATGTTAAAGACGCAGAATGCTGCATTTATCCAAACTAACAAATGGCCCTATAGCTCATCATTCTTTAAAAATGTGTTCCAAATATTTTTCTAGTGTGAAATTTAGTTCTGCTAAGTTTTTGCTCCAACTTACGGTAGCATTCATGAACTGCACAACACTGTAGGTCTCTTCACTAGAACAGGTCTCCTATTCACTAGGAGAAGGGACTACCATCTCTATGTTTAAGGACATCGTTTAAAAAAGGAAGGTTAGATCATAGAGTCATAGATTTTCAGAGTTAGGGAAGATTTTCAAATAAAGACGTTGCTGTCTTGAGAAATGATGGCTTAAGGAACAAACCCCGTAGCTTATAAACAGAACTGGAACCAAAATCCAGTTGTCGAAACTTTGTTAATACATTATCCATCTTTATAGATGTGTAGCAAAACAAAATTGGGAGTTCTTTTCTCAGAATTCTTTCTCCTACATCTTCCAAATTATGGGTCCTTTTAAGTAAGAAATGCATTTTGTTTTTTCTTTGTCAAGCTTTACTTTGGGCCATGGTACCAGCAGCATTGACATTGGAAGAAAACATTTATTAGTAAATTCACCTAGTAATTTATTGTAATTATGGCCTAAACAACAGAATAATACACTTCTTAGTTGTAAATGTACTTACTAGTTGGGGCCACCATCCGTAGGAATTTTTTTTAATTATTAGATTTTCTTACCCTACCTTTTGCCTTTGAAGTGATCCACTTTATATAGAGAATTCCCTAGAATTGACTGAATTGACTTTAAGTGCCAGAGGGGCAATTAGGTTTTGTTTTTTTTTTAATCCTAAACTGGTGTCCTTTTGTAGCGGAAGAGTATTCCATTCCTTCACTTTTCTGATTTTTTACATTTTAGGAAATTCAGCCAGAATCTGGTGGCTCAGCTTTGGTACTTTGTGAAGTGTGTTTACTTCGGGTTGTCTGCCTACCAAATCCGTTGTGGTTACCCAACGCGCGTCCTTGGAAACTTCCTCACAAAGAGTTACAATTATGTCAACCTCTTCTTGTTTCAGGGGTAAGGACACTCTGCATTGTCACGTCACTCACAGAGGAGAGGCTGGCAACTGAAAGGCATTCTCTTTCCTCTCTGGGGACGGATGGGAGAGGGAGAGTGCTGACAGGCAGCAGTGTCGATCCTCGTGGCCTCTTACAGTGCCTGCCGAAAGAACAGATACACCTCTTTAAACACCTTTCCAACCTTAGTTGTCACACACCTGGCCAGGATATTTGTTCTAGGTCATCCACGTGGGTTAATTTTCTATTTCTGTATCCTACATAATCACTGTGATAAAATTGCAGGAGGTAAATAGGTATACATGGTCCTTAAGTATTAATATACTTCTGGGCACAACAGAACAGAATATTTGGAATCTGGACTATTCCAAAATACCTTTGGAATTTTAGATATACAGTAAGTTCATCCATTGAAGAGGAGCATTTGTTCCACCTAATACCAACCTGAATGCCACACAGCTTGCTTGTTCCTGGTAGTAAGTTAGCTACTCAAACGAAGCATATTGGCTCTTCCATATGAGGATTTCAGTGGTAGCATCTCTTCTCTGTTCCCTCGGAAATTATACCATGATGTAGAGGGTCAGCCTGCTCATGGCACTGCTGACTCCTTGGTAGCACAAGACCTGGGGACCGGTGACTTAGTCACAAAAGGGTGTTGAAGGTGCTCAGATGTGAACTGTCATGCGTGGAACGGTGTTTCACTTAGTGCCATCCCGTGTGGGGGCCTGATATTTCTTCCAGGGGTTGAGTTAGTGTTCACTCAACAAAGCTGAGTAGCACAGGGCGGATTTCTGAGTGGTAACTCAGCTGCTGTGAGGGCCCAGGGATGAACGCAGGTTCTCCAGCTTGGGAGAAGCTCTGTGTCAGTCAGGAAACAAGGAAGAGTCCCCAGACCCGAGAGGAGCCCAGGTCAACCCATTCCCAACTGAAGTACAAGAGGCTAAGCCAGAGTCCCGTCGGCCTTAATCTAGTAAGGCCACCGGCTGTGGCCCTCCTGCTGCCGCTCCTGAAGACATGTCAGCTCCATCTCGCTTCTCTCATTTGCCCTCATCTTCCACTTACCAAGTGAATAGTCTTTCCTAGCTCATTCAGCAGCAAAGCCCCAATAATTCAATCATCCTATGACCAACAAATTCTCATAACATAAACAAATAAATGTTTAAAAAAGTAAAATTCTGGTTATTTGTAGATGATATGATCTTATATAGAGAAAATTCTAAAGACTCACCCAAAAAACTGTTGGAACTAATCAACAAATTCTGTAAAGTTGTAGGATATAAAATGAACATACATAAATCAGTTATGTTTCTATATGCTAACAACGAGATCTGAAAAAGAAATAAAGAAAACTCTCCCATTCACAATAGCACCAAAAACAATAAAGTACTTTGAAATACATTTAACCAAATAAGTGAAAGATTTATACGGTGAAAACTACAAGACTGATGAAAAATTGCAGAAGACACCTTCAAACTTCTTTAAAAAGGGAATCCCAATTTGTTAAAGCCATCAGCCAAAAAAAAAAAAAGGAATGGAAAATACCAAAACCTATGTTGGATTTATAATGAAAGTCAGTTGTATTCCAAGTTGGATTTCACCATAAAGGTCACCTTGAGAATTTTCTTAAGTCACAAGGGCTAAAACAATAAGGAACTCCACGAGCCCCCAGGGTTGGCTGGGTGAGGGGGGCCATCCCACAACTGTCTCTCTAACAAGGCATGGTTTCTGCCAGGTTCCGCCTCGTTCCGTTTTTGACTGAGCTGAGGGCCGTGATGGACTGGGTGTGGACAGACACGACCTTGAGCCTCTCCAGCTGGATCTGTGTGGAGGACATCTATGCTCACATATTCATCCTGAAGTGTTGGCGGGAGTCAGAAAAAGTAAGCCAATAAAAATGCCTTATCCCTGCTTGTTTCTCTTGGATACAGGCTGGTTATAAGATTAATGTGAACTTCTGCGAGTATTGTGGCCAAATAAGTGGAGACAGGGGGCAAAAACTACCAAGACCTATAAAAGTCCCGTTGATTTCCACCCTGCTGGGGTTGGGAATTTTGGACTTACTGCTGCCTTAGTCAGCAATAGCATCCAGATGTGTTCTTCTTTTGGCAACTGTACGTTGTAGTTATTTTAAAAAGAAGAATGATATATAGCTGTATGACCCAATAATTCTTAAATGGCTCTTTTGGGAGCAGGAGAGAATGTGGTATGGTAGAGAGCAGTGGGGTCAGGTGGCCTGGACTCAGGCTCATCCTCTGATTCACTCTTTGATGAGGGACAATCTAACCTCTGTGCAAAGGAAATTGAAGTGCAAATATTTTCTTATTCTGCTACATTGAATGTTAAGGTTTAAATATGCATAGAATTACTATTATTTATTGGATTTTTCAGAACTTCAAGTTTTGAAACAGGAGACTGTTGCATAATAGCAATAGAAATACCCAACAAACATGAGCCAAGGTGGTATGAAATGTGCTTTTTCCTCATCTCGAGAATACCTTCTTTGGAAAAGTCTTCTCCACTCCGTATAATTTCTGGTGTGTTCTGTAGCTTCTTCTGGGAATTTCAGCTTTAAAGTCATGGGGCCCATTGTACTGTGGCCTCTGTGTTTGTGGGGTTTGTGGGAGTGAAGAAGATGGGGACTGGCAGCATACTTAAAATCATACTAGCTTGTCCTGATTTTTAAGGAGAGCAAGAGTTGAGATATGACAGAATATGAGAGCCAGTCTACCAAAGGGACATTGAGGGTAACAATCAAGGTAACAATGGGTCTGGAAATCATGACATATAAGGACAAGTAGGAAGAACCAAGACTTATTCAGTCTGAAGTAGAAAACAGTGGGGGGAGGCAAAACTAATAGCTGTTTTTCACTATTGGAAATATTGGAAAATAGACAAAAAATTCAAATTAGTTTGTGAAACTTAAGAAAACAGAATTAAGACAAGTAGACAAAAGCTCCAATAAGTTTCAATGGAACATAAAGAACTTTCTAATACTCAAATCTACCTCATCACGAGTGGGTCACCTCCAGAGGTGGGAGATCTCCCTCCAGTTCCTGGAACCATTCGTTCAATAGGTATTGTATCAGTTGTCCATTGTTGCTAACAAATACCTCAAAACTTAGTGGTTTGAAGATAACCATTTTACCTGCTCACAGTTCTGGGGGACAGCCTTGCCTGGGGTCACTCCTGTAGCTGCCATTTTGGAGGGACCAAGCATAGGCAAGGGAAAGGCAAGAGAGAGAATCAGTTCAAGAGAGGCAAGTCAAGAGGATGATTTCAGAACGAGAGGGTCTGAACCTCTCTGAGATTGTAAGCAAAAGACCAGGAGAAAAATGAAAAGTAAAAATTCTTATATCAGAGCCAAAGGAGGAAGGTCCAGATGGGGATCTGGAAAGCATAGAATCAGAGGCGTGGAAAAACGAGTCAGCAGTAGCAAAGAGGAACGGCCATCCTACAGAAAGTTGGAGAGAGAGATGGGCAGTGAACAAACTCATGCCCGATAGCCTGTCTTCTCCATGAGTAGATGAGCTCATCTGTTGAGAGCAGGAGTGAGAGATGGCATTCTAAGATCCAGAGCCTGCCCAAAGGGTGGCAGAAATGGGGAGACATTGCTTCCCCTGAATGAACAGGATGGGGGCCCTTTACGGAGGGTTTCTGAGTCAGAACTCAAGTAACTCTGTCACGCAGATGCGGGCCCATTTTTCATGTGAGCAGCTGTGGCTGCCCAGTTCCTCAGCTCATACTCGATTTTCACTGCCTTTAAGCCAACAGGTGACAATGTTCTTAATACTGTAGTGAGGCAGTCATACCCATTGCCCATTCTCCTTATGAAGGACAGGGTCAATCTGGCCTAGAGCGTTAGGCGCTCCCACCCAACAAAAAACTTGCAATTATCCTTTTTATTTTATCTTTAAGAAATAAAAAGCCTCACTTTAATGCATCACCTCTACTTAAATATATACTTCCATCGTAGGCTAAGTTGATGGCTGTTTCAGAGTATCTGCCTTTGAAGTCAGGCATGGTAAAACTTCCTGAGGTATGTAGGCATGTGGGAGGTTGTAGTAAGGGAGTCTAAATGAATCTGGCACTAGTTTCTACTCCATCCTATCAGAGACGAAACGTTACCAGTGACAATCACTTGTCGAGTACAAAGCAGAAGAATCAGCTTCTTTTAAAAGTTACTTTTCTTGGGGATTTTTTCCATGTTGAATGTAATATGCTCCTGGGGCTTTATGAATATACTTTGTGAAGTGAGAACAATTTCCTGAAAGACAAACTTAGCATGAGCACACACAGTACAGGCCACTCACTCCTAGTCATATTTTACAAAGATCCCCACGCAGCCACTTCCCCAAACACTGTAGGAAGCTGGCTGGAAGTGTAGGCAACAGGAACACAGGACAGAGCTGGCTTCCCCAGGAAGGGGCGGATGGAGCAGCGCGGGACGAGAAGGTGCAGTCCCTTTGGAACACGAGGGGGAAAGTGGCCTCACAGTTAGAGACAGGTCCGAAGGTCTTGGCCCTGTTCTCTCCAGGGAGATGCGTGGAGAGGTGAGCAGGAGGACGGAGGAGATGGGTGGGGGTTCTGGGGACTTTGAGATGAGTCTTCAGGAAAGGAACTGGTGTGGTCCCACTTCAGGCAGAAGAAACCGAGGCTGTTCTTGGAAGAGATAAGATAAATCTCCCTTAATTCACACGGCTCTTCCTTATGGAATGCTAGGGTGCTGTTGGAGTGGGAGGGGTGGCCTGTTGTCTAAACGTGCCTCATTGAGAAAATCATGAAAAAGCAAACCTGTATGTGTGTGTATGCGTATAGGTATGTGCATGTGTGCATGTATGTGTATGGGTATATATTTAAAATTTTTAAATAGTAGACTCCAGTTTTTCTTTCAAAATAGAAAATTGTAACCAACAGTATCAAATTCCAGTGTAAAAATATCAAAATACACTGCTGTGATCTGAACTTCGCACCGCTTTCACAGAGCAGAGTCATCTAGAAGCGTTATCTTCTGTGCCCTGGGTGAATTCTGCTCCCCATCCTGGCTCCGCTCTGCACCCCACACCAACCACATCCTCCGGTTTCTATGCCCGTCTCTGGCGATCACTGAGTGTCAAGGCTTGTAGAGCCTTTGTAGCAGTGTCCTTTACAGTCCTGGGGGACATCCGTGCTGACTCCCAGCCCTCTCCGAGTTTGTAACCTAGAGCTCAGTGTCTACAGGTAGAATGTAGATTATCTTTCCCTACCTTAATCTACTGAAGTGAGTGGATCCCCGCTGAGGGAGTGTGAGCCCCAGGGTAACTCAGGCCGGGTTGGGGACATCTGATACGTGATGTATGTAGCCTAACCTCCAGGGTAACCCTGGAAGAAAGCAGGTCACTGAGAAGCCACACAAAAGTAGGAAAGCACATACAGATCTGGTAAAGCAACTTTAATACCAGGCAGCAGAGCTGGCCCCTTCCACCTGTGCACAACCTCCGAGCTCAGTGCTTATCTTTTATAAAGATAAAGCGAATGGACATGACTCCACCCTACCAGAGCAGTGCTCTTGTGCAAGTCCCTTGTGTGACACACACACCTACCCCCCTCAACACACACCTACCCTCCCTCCAACACCACCCCCAGCACAGCACCCAGCGAGGACCTGTGCAGAATCACAGTGGCCCGGAGAGGGCTCTCTTGACCCTACAGGTCTTAGTGTAGGGTGTGAAAAACACCTTCTGACAACCTGTGTCATGAATCAAATTAAACATGTTTTTCCACCCACCAAGGGTAGGAAGGGGTCAGTTGAAAGGAAATTTAAAGTCAGAAGTTTAAAACCAAATGTCTTTCTCCCCCATGATCCCTTAAAAGCAGAAAGAAGCTCTGTTCAGCAGAGTATTTGATCTGTGGGTCACTGAAAACCATATAGCCGTTTTAAGGAGAAAGGCACTCAGGCCATGGTGGCCCTTCATGGTACCTCCTGGGGGACCTGCAGTGAGCTTGTTACAGCCTCACGTCACCACCTAACTTCCTACCAGGTGGGGACAACGCTGCTCTGCCCGCTAAGCAGAATCAGGACTTCATCCAGCCGCCTCCCCATGGGGAGAGTGTGCGCCTTCCTCCCCCTGCTCCTGGGGCAGTGCTGAGCCTCTGTACACTCTTCTGTTGCAGAGATACCCACAGCCGCGGGGGCAGAAGAAGAAGAAAGTGGTGAAGTATGGCATGGGGGGCATGATCATCGTGCTGCTCATCTGCATTGTCTGGTTTCCTCTTCTCTTCATGTCTCTGATCAAATCTGTCGCTGGGGTGATCAACCAGCCCCTGGACGTCTCGGTCACAATCACCCTGGGAGGGTACCAGGTAACGGCTGTGCACTTCTCTGGTCCCACCACCTGCTGGCCCCTTCCCTGACACAGGGCTCTTTCCTGATGACCACCTATGGGACGTGTGGTTAGGTGTTGCAGGTCCATATTTCCCACATCAATTTTGACTGGTCACCCAATGTGTGATGTTTGCAACAAGGTGCACAAGACAGTGAAAGAATAGTTCTGTCCCGGTTTTGAGAGATCTCTGCGGCTAGTTGCCTTTGGGTACTCAGTGGGTGATATACATGTAAATGGTTTTCTTTAATCCAGGATGCAGAGAACAGCTTCAGAATATTGACGACACTGTATATCTTTGTTTTTCAGCCTATTTTCACGATGAGTGCCCAGCAAAGCCAGTTGAAAGTTATGGACCAGCCAAAGTTTAATAAATTTGTGAAATCTTTTTCTAGGGACACTGTAAGTAAATGCATATAACAGATCTCTATGAAGATCTTTCATCTAGGCCAGCTTCCTGGTTGTCATATGAGTCACAATCTGCCATGCCTGTGATGGGGGGAAGGACCTTTCAGGGATTATCAATTATGCCCAGCAGCTTCCTGGCCACCTGGCACTTTGATAGTCTAAGACGTTATGTCTATATGGACGCAGTGTTAACAAACATAATCTTAATTCAGAACATTTTATTCTAAGCACAACAGATGTTGATTCTTTTAAAAATTTTTTAAATTTTTTAAACTGTGGTAGATATTGATCCCTTTGACTGGTGGGTCTACCCTGGGAATCTATTCAAAGGAAGGAATTCAAAATATAGGAAAGCTCTGTGCAGGTACCTGCTCGTGAGAGTATCTTCTATGGTAGTGAAAACCGGAAGCCACTTGAGGGTCCAACACGTGGGAACTGGTTGAATAAATCACAGCAGGTATATCGAATGGATTTGATTGGCACTGGCTTCCAGGGCAGTCAGCGGAGGAAAAGGGGCTACCACTTTTTATTTTATTTACATGCCATGTTGTCTGAATATTTTCCAAGCAACTTCTTTTGTAATGAAAAATAATCATTACAAAAACTATACATGGCATGAAAATTTTTCAAGATAAAACAAACGAAAAAGGAGACACACTGTTATTTTTAAAATGATAAAAAATCAGATATACATTCCCTACTGCATAAAACAGTGATAATATTCTGGTGGTGGAGTTGTGGCTGATGTTATTCTTTTCTCTACACTCCACACTTTTAATAATATGATAACATGAGTTTTCATAATTAAAATTTGCTTTACCAGTAATGCTTTTATTTATTTATTTATTTGGTGAGGAAGATTGTCCCTGAGCTGACATCTGTGCCCATCTTATTCTATTTTGTATGTGGGATGCCACCACAGCATGGTTTGATGAGTGGTGTGTAAGTCCACACCCGGGATCCAAACCCGCGAACCCCGGGGCCCCCGAAGCCGAGTGCACGAACTTAACCACTATGCAACCGAGCCAGCCCCAATAATGCTTTTTATTTAAAGAAAGTGATTAGGCAAACTTTTCTCTTTTGTAAAATTGTCAGCCTATAACGCACAGTGTCAAAACTAATCTTGAGGAATGAGCAGCTATGGGGACAGGTCCAAGATGTCCTGGGTGGGTTAAATTTGACTCTCTCATGAGAGGGCCGTTCCCCAATAGTTGATAGATCTCCTTCTTGGTGGGGAGAAAAAGCAACAATCATCTGATTTTTCTTTACTGTTTAACTGGAATGACTCCATAACTGCATTTCTGTGGAAACACCACCACTGGGTCTGGCTATGTGACTGCACATGCCTGTGGGAACATAGTTAGTACAATGGAGCACCAAGGCAGTCCATTACAGAGATCTTCCTTTCATAGGAAGAAGTCCTCTCTGTGCAATCAGTTACAAGGCAGAGTGATCACTCTCTTCATACATCATCATGTATGTGATCTATTTATGCATGTATATTTGTGTGCATACAGGGTGCCATGCAATTTCTGGAAAATTATGAAAAAGAAGACATAACAGTAGCAGAACTGGAAGGAAACTCAAATTCTTTGTGGACCATCAGCCCTCCCAGTAAGCAGAAAATGATACAGGAACTCATGGACCCCAATAGTAGCTTCTCTGTTGTTTTTTCCTGGAGTATTCAGAGGTAGTTACTGTGCTTCCATGCATAATTTCTCCCTTTCCCCCATCTAAACTTGGGGCAGGGGTGGGGGTAGAAGGATAGAAAAATTTGATTAATGTGGATCTTGGTTGACATTACATCTTGGGAGCATCCATTCTAAAGTTAACTTTTTTTTGTGTGTGAGGAAGATTAGCCCTGAGCTAACGTCTAATGCCAATCCTCCTCTTTTTGCTGAGGAAGACTGGCCCTGGGCTAACATCCGTGCCCATCTTCCTCTATTTTATACCGGACGCCGCCACAGCATGGCTTGACAAGCGGTGCATCGGTGCACGCCCAGGATACGAACCTGGAAACCCCCGGCCACCGAAGCGGAGAGCGCACAATTAACCGCTACGCCACCGGGCCAGCCCCTAAAGCTAACATTTTTATTTATTAAATAATCATTTGCCTGAGAATCACTGGCAAAACTAAGAACTTCTTAGTTTTCCTTTTTTTGTATTAACTTCAGTTTTGAAAGAGAGGCTGGCAATGAGTTCTGCGAACATGAGAGAGAGACAGAAAGAAAAGAAAGATGGTAATGGTTATAAAATGAAGCAAAGTCTGGGTGAATTGTAAGATTTCCCTGAAAAGTTGAAGTTTGGTCTTAATAATAAAGAATTTGCAGCCTCTGGAACCTCGGATTCTGACTCCATGCCTCCTCCATGGGGGAAGCCCTCGCAGATCTTTTCTCCAGGTGTGGGGTGTGAGAGCAGCTTGGCAGTCCCGGGATGGGGAGAGCTGGGGAGATTCCTTTCCACCTAACCTAAGCCGATGGCAGCATGCAGCCACTGCTTCTTGTGTAGACAGAGCACATCTTAGGAAAAGTTCTTGCATCCAACACATCCAGCTGGATGTGTCAGTAGAGCCGCTTGGGGGCCTCGATGCATACAGGAGCTAATGAGAGTAGTTTCTCTCATCACAGTCCTGTGACCCGGACTCTGGGCAAGCTTATTTGGACAGGCAAGTGATAGGTTCATTTGGGTCCACAATGCCAGTTTCTAGGTTGGAGTTAATAAAGAATCATGATAGATGGAGAAGAAGCCTT
The DNA here is from genome assembly GCF_020826845.1 of Diceros bicornis minor. Lineage (NCBI taxonomy): Eukaryota > Metazoa > Chordata > Mammalia > Perissodactyla > Rhinocerotidae > Diceros > Diceros bicornis. Next base: position 8,536,028 of record NC_080755.1, on the reverse strand, counting down.
CTGCAATCTACAGTGAATTCACAAGGAAACAGTAAAGAATATTTCAGAGGGAGCTGTTCAGAATTTGAAGAACTCCTTTTTTAATCTCATTTTCTCCTTTTAAATGTTCCAAATTTCTCACATGGAATTCCGTACTGCCAAAAATTTACTTCTTGGCCTTTTTCTGAAGAGCTACCAAAAAAAGAACAACAATAGTGAAAATTAAAAATCAACTTCTGATTGAACATTCTTTTTAAAATGTGGATTTTATTAGTCACCATGGGGACTAGCTTCATTGGGTTACTATAAGGAGTTACGGGAAACTCATGTGAGAGCATCGAGACGGTTTCCTGCGAGTCAGGAGGCTCTGTTCCTCGCGCACCTCTGTTCTGAAGGTGTATGTGGCCTTCCAGGGTTGTACTAACTTGGTGTCTAAGTGGCTGGACGTAGATTTGAGGTGGACACACAGGGTTGGGTTGACACTTGTGGATCCAATGAAAACTTGGTGAGAATAATAAAATGAAGAGTCATCTGAGTTTTTAAATCTCTCTTCCTGACTTCTGAATAATCACTGACATTGAGCTCTTTTTTTTTTCCCCCCGCAGAAACATGAGTCTGGGTGCAAAAGCAGAAATAGCAACAGATAAGCTTTCTTTTCCTCTTAAAAACACTACACGAGAGAATATAGCTAAAATGATAGCTGGCAACGACACAGAAAGTTCCAAAACACCGGTGTAAGTTGATTGTTGCTGTTAATACAGCTTTAATAGATGTATGTATTTGGTACCAAATCTCCATCTACAGATGCATGTGTGCAAGAACTTCAGTAACTGAGTGAATATCTGTTTGGAGGGCTCGCTGTGCTGGATTAAAGCAACTCCATTTCTTCCCTCCTACTCTCTGTCCACTCGCATGGGGAGAGTTGATCTCATCTCTGGGTAGCAGACCTTGCTGTATCTGACCCTACTCACCAGAAGCCAGGGAAAGACCCTCTGCGACCCTCTACCACTGTTATTCTTGCCCCCGGGGTCACTGAATGCCTGGCCAATGAATGGGGGGTGGGAGAAGACAAGGGGTAAAAGGAAATTTTGGGGGCAAAACTACATCTTAACATATTATCCTGCCATACAAATACTCCACTTCAAACAAATCCTGCCTACAACTTTTGATTCTTTTAATTATCAAACAAATCCAAACTGTGATGTGTAGATTCTGATAGGAGAACTAGCAAGAGAAAAAAATGCTTTTGGCGTAAAACTACTAAACGCAGTATTCCCAGCTTCCCCCGGCCCTTGCCCAGGCTGTCCTCCAGTCTGCCCGGGCCCTGTTATAATGCGGTGACAATAGGAACCACCGTGATGCAGTCCTCAGATGTGTCCCTAAGACGGCCTTTGTTAATCCCTAAAGTGGAAGGGCCCTTGAAAACAGTCAAATCCCCCTATCATTCCCCAGGCGAGAACACAGGTCTGGAAAGACGGAATGGCCTCAGGTCACTCAGCTCGTCCACAGCAGAGGCAGGATAAGGTCGAGGTCGCCAGGTCTCCTCTCGACCCTCACTCTGCGTGAGATCAACTCATGCAGTCCACTTGATTACGAATAGTTTTAAAATCCTAAAAATTAAAATGAGAACAGTGCTCAATGTGATTGATAAGAGTTATAGGATCCTGGCAAGAAAGACAGCCCTTGCTTCAGACACAGTCACAGACACGGGAAAATGTTTGTAGCAGGTTTTAAGCCATTAACTAGCTGGTATACAGAGTTTACATGAGTATCTGGATAGAACCTGGTGAATTTGCTCAGCCTCAGAGAATTCTGATTATAATGGAGACCCATAAATTATGATGACTACATGTTGTGTAAATGTGTGAAGACTCTCACCATTATTTGTTTGATATGAGGTCAAAAATAGCAACAAAAAAAATCAACTTTATGTGAGTAAACCAACTAAAACTTAATTACCTCTTTTTTTGTCCTAATGCACAGGACTATAGAAAAGATCTACCCATATTACGTGAAAGCGCCCAGTGATTCTAACTCAAAACCCATAAAGCAACTTCTGTCTGGTAAGAACAGGAGGAATTGTTTCAGAACTTTTTTTAGTCCTTATTTTATTCAGCTTCTACCATTGCATTTTCAGCCTTCATCGAGCTCCTTTCCAGTTTCTTTCCCTGTGTGACATGGCTTGCAAGAAGCCTAAGACTGCTGGCTGCATTCACCAGCCAGAAGGAGTCATTTACTCATCCAGGAGCCATATTCTTCATTTTCTTTCTTTCACTGTTATAGAATGCAATTGACTTAAATTCATGTTTAGTGACTTATGTTACTGATTAATCAGTCTCTTTACTTGTTTCTGTTAGCAACCATATTTTTGGCTGAAAACTGTCTCATACAGTGTTAAATATGAAGGCCCCCCCAATAAGAACAATAAAAAGATAGTAGGAAATATACTTGATTCAGCCTAAGGGTGATTAACTATCAATAGTACTACTCGAGAGACAGTGTCTTCTCAATTTAACAGTGATGGTAGTGAATTGGTAATTTTAGATTCTTTTAATTATAAAGCATTGTGTGACTTAATCAGTTACCTGGAGCAGAGTAGATGTATACATCTGGTAAAGGTAGAAGGACAGTGCAGTTATCCAGCTCATGTTCATTCATTGCCAACGTGGATCACTTAACTGTCGCCAGGCCGTGTGCCAGACCTGGAGACCAGGCTCTGCATGGCTCACGTTTAGCTGGAAAGATAGAGATATAAATAAATAGTTAGAATCCCCCATGGAGATTGCCAGAAATACAGGCAGAAAAGAAGGCTGGAGGATAGCACTGGCTGGAGCCCACATCTGTATGCTCTTCTTCCTCAACAGTAAAAACATATGTCTTACAAGGTAATTGCAAGATGCATTAAGAACTTGGTACAGTCATCCCTCGGTATCCATGGGCGTTTGGTTCCAGGACCCCCGAGAACACTAAGGTCCACAGATGCTCAAGTCTCTTATACAAAATGGTGTAGTATTTGTGTATAACCTACCCACATCCTCCTGTTTACTTTAAATCATCTCTAGATTACTTACAGAACCCAATACAAGGTAAATGCTGTGTAAATAGTTGTTATACTGTATTGTTTAGGGAATAATGACAAGGAAAAAAGTCTGTACATGTTCAGGACAGACGCAACAGTCGCAGGCCTTTCTATCTGCTGTCGGTTAACTCCGCAGATGCAGAACCTGGGGATACAGAGGGCCCACTGTTTTCCCTTTCAATCTGGAATAGTTCTAGAAATGTTTAATTTGACAGTACAGATTGCTCCACAATCAGTCATTCCTCCTGAAACAATTCTGTCCTTCAACAGGCTTTTCCCTGCTGCTTTATCTCAGCAGAATATCTCCCATTGCCTTCCCAGCAGACCCCAGCCTGCTAGGAGCCACACTTTCAACCTCCTTCCTCTTCTTGGCAAAACATCTTGTATTTTCACAGGCACCTTCTTTCTTCCCTTCAGCCTCAAAGAAAGATGTATCCTCTCTCCCCTGCCAGCTCAGCCTCTCCCTGTGCCCTGGGTCCCATCCCTTCCCTGCCTTCATCCCAGCAGCATCCTTTATCTGCCTCCTCTTTGACCAGTTCTGTCCCTCTCCCCACACTAGCTTGTCTGCCTGTGAGTGATCTGAATTCCAACCTCCATAGTCCCTGTTCCCCAGACCACATGGCCTTGGTGCTCTCAGATCCTGCCTACAGCTTTTCTGATGAGCTTCACTGAGCTATTTCTGATCTTCACCACAGGGTATATTTAGCATAGGTTGCTGGTTATCACCAGTTTATGAGTGAGGAAACTGAGGCTCAGGGTGTGAATTACTCAAGTGAGGTTATACAACCAGTATGTGAAAGAACCAGATCGAAACCTGGCCTATCTGGGCCCCAGGCCAGATTTCCCCGCAGAACTGTCTCTAGACGTCAGAACCAAAGTTTTCCTGTTCTTGAATGTTCTGAGTGGTTCACATTCTTCCTGGGCAAGGACTTTATCTTTCCCAGTCTCCTGCCTTTCCTCACTCTCCTTCACCCATCCATCCATCCATCCATGCATCCATCCATCCATCCATCCATCTATCCATCCATCCATCCAACAAACAGATGTTTCTTGCCAGGCACTGTCATAGATTCCTCTGATCTAGGAATTTAGCATGAGATAATGCAGACATGGTTCCTGCCCTCACAGAGTTTACAACCCACTGCCATGTTTCTCAGTGGAGGCCCTATTATCGTTGGCAAGGGTGGCTCTTCTTAGAAAGACCTGTAAAAGACCTGCAATGTAGTCCTAAGCTTTTTGTTGGCCTTATCTTTTACTATTCTTTCATAATCACCCTATGCTTCAACAAAAGCAATCACTGACCATACATAACGGGGGTTTTCAGAACTTTGCAGAGCTTCATGGCATCAACCCTTGCTGAAAGGGTCTCCTCTGCCCACCCTATCTCCACCTATTGAAGTTCTCACTCAGCAAAACTCAGCTCAGAAGTCATCTCCTCTGAGAAGCCCTCATGGATCATACCAACCAGAAGCAATCTTTCTAAGCTAACAGACCTTGTCAGTGCAGGTCTTTGAGTGGTTGCCACATGCCCTTAAATTGTGCTCCTGTCCATGGTCTTTCCCATTGAGATAAGGAACCATACTGTATGCAACTTTCTAACCCCTAGCACCTAACAGAGTACCTTCCTCCTAGAAGATAATCAGTAAATCCTGGTAATGTGAATGAATCAGTCAATTCAATCAAGAGTCGGCGATTTGGATTTTTAAATGTCTAGTTAGTTGTTTAGAACTATCAGCAAAGATGGTCAGGTGATGGGTCTTCCACTCTCCAGCTGTGATTTGGCTGCCATGCACATGTAGTGACCATGACTGACCTCTTTAGTGACAAACAGACACCCCATACACCTCTAAGGCCCACTCTTCCTTTTCCACTTGCATTGTTAGCATGTCCAAATGTCCTTCTCATCCTGGAACCATATGCTATGAATGGTAACCAGGTTTTGTCATCCGAGAACTGTTGATGTACATTAAATTCTAAAATTCTCAAGCTAACTTGATTTTATTTTTCTCCTCTTCCAGAAAATAATTTCATGAATATCACCATCATTTTGTCCAGAGACACTTCAACTAAATCTAACAGTGAGTGGTGGGTTCTCAACCTGACTGGAAACAGAATATACAACCAGCATGCTCAGGCCTTGGAGCTGGTGGTCTTCAATGACAAAGTCAGCCCCCCTAGCCTGGGGTTCCTGGCTGGCTATGGGTAAGGACTCATTTAATGGTTAACAGTTACAGGAGTCTACTTCTGTGTCATATCAAGTTGAGGATGGGAAGCCTTTTGTCTTCTTAGAGTTCTCGAATTTTATAGTTGAAATATTAAAATTCACATATCCTTGGCCCTTCATTTAAAAAAATAAGGAACCAGTGTCCTGAAGAAGTCAAAATGCCTTGTGTGAGTCACAACATTAATAACAGTACTGGAAGCCATATTTTCAGCTTCTTAACTCTACACTTTCCTATTATGGCATAGTTTGATGCAATTCAGTGTTTAAACTTAGAAATTGGCATAGGGTCTCTTTTCTGCTTACATTTACTTCTGACCTTAGCAGATACAGGATCACTTAGAAATCACAGTTTTTGATATGTCCAATGTTACCATTTTACTACATTCTGAGGCTTAAATCTTAGGACGCACACATCTCCTACGAGACACAAATAGAAAGTTTTCTGTTTCCCAGAAAAAGCCTCTTAAGAAATCATTGTCTATCTAGAATTTTATTATAAAAATGAATCTCCATACAGTGACAGATGGCAATTAGACTTGGGGTGGTGAACACGATGTAGTCATTGAAATTGAAATATAATGATGTCCACCTGAAATTTATATAATGTTGTAATTATATTACCTCAATAAAATTATGTTACCTCAATAAAAAGTTGAATCTCTGAGAAAGACAGTATTGTTAAAGTGAAAAGTGCTAGGTATGAAAAGTATATATGGTGCAGTTGCATTTCTACCAAATACAATATGTGGTCTATGCATAGAATATATGCAGAAATCCACCTGAGGTTCATACATGAAACCATTAGCGTTATTTCCAGAATGTGAGATTTCACAGGACTTTGATTTTTCATGTCTTACAGCTTTGTAATGTGTAAATTTTTTTTCAAAGAACGTAAATTATCTTTTTAATCAGAAAAAAGTGAATGTTTTCACCAAAGGGAAAAAATTTAAGCTTTGATAAGTTTATCGTATCTTCTATGAAGTTTGAGGGAAAATGTTATTATTTTTTCTTTTAGATACGTTCTATTAACCATATTTAACTGTTAAGTACAATTTCTACTTAATTTTTTTTCAGTATCATGGGACTGTATGCTTCAGTTGTCCTCGTGATTGGGAAGTTTGTCCGTGAATTCTTCAGTGGAATTTCTCACTCCATCATGTTTGAAGAGCTTCCAAATGTCGATCGAATTTTGAAGTTGTGCACAGATATTTTTTTGGTTCGAGAGACAGGGGAACTGGAACTAGAGGAAGATCTCTATGCCAAATTAATATTCCTGTACCGTTCACCAGAAACCATGATCAAATGGACCAGGGAAAAAACAAATTGATACCTTAGGACACAGACTGCAAATCAAGTTAACATTTGAATTTTCAAAAAAAAAAAAAAAGCACAATATTCTCATAAGAGCTAAACATTTCTAGTTCGATGGAAATGGTTTCTCTTCTGGCAGGTGGCCAAAAGGAGTCAACTTCCTTTTGCAATCAAGCTACCTTGCAAGTTAAGGCGCTATTGAAAAAGTTATTTGTAATTCCATTTCTCTGCAGTCAGGGCTACTTGCTTTATGTTTAGTCAACGGTGTCTTGCATTCTGATTGGCTACGTGAAGGAATCATTGATGGGTCTCTTCCCTCAGAGAAACAGAAGAGAGGGAGAACGAAGAGGAGAGACTCCCGTGTTCTCCCGTGCAGGGCCCGTGCCCCTCCTGCAGAGATGCTGTGATGCAGTATACAGTGCTCTGTCGCCAAAGGGGAGGCTGCTGTGAGGAGAACAGATGGGCCTCAGCACACCCCGAAAGGCAGCAGCAATAGCAGGCTGAAAATTCCTGAACAATTCTGAGGGGAGAGAGACAGGGAGCCGATGGCTGTGAAGATGCCAGTGGAAGGATAAGCCTCATTCTAAGCAAAAAGTGATATTAGCGACACTCTTACTGCCTTATCTGAACTGAAGACTCATAAGAAATCTTTCCATTAAACACCAGTGACGTCTCAGGAAAAAAAAGCAGCAAAACAAATATGTGGACCTCGGCTTTCTGAGGCCCAGCTGGTGACGCCTGTCAGTGGTGGTGGCTGTTCTGCCTCAGAGAGTGACTGCTCCTCTGAAACAGACACAGGCAGAAAGATAAACGTGCCCCCGCTGGGTGTGGAACGCTCAGACTTTGTAGCTTTACTCACTGAGGTCATGAGCTCTCTTCTGCCTTTCCCCAGCCCTCAACACGCTTTTTCCCATGTCAATGATTTAAGGCAATGGTTTTTCCAGTATGTGACATTTTCCTCCCTGTTTTTCAGGTATATCAAAGAGTTTACATATTCCCATTCACATTTTTACATCCGAGACGGGTTTTTTAAGTTCATAATTATGAAAGAAATATGTATATTGAGCTTGGGGAAATAAAAAATAGCCTTTTCTTAAATTATTATTATTGATAATACAACCTCTTCATTAAATAACAATGTAGCATGAAAATTTATGATTGAAACGTAGTTTTCATTCCATATTAAAATACAGTTTCTGAGAAGAATCATTGAATGGACTAGAATGTGTCAAAAAATGATCCTATGTAGTTTGGGTTCAGGACTGACTTAAAATAAAGCACATCTTGCAAAGTCATTTTAAGAATACCCCTCCTTCTGCCTCTTTTGCATGAAATAGGAAAAGTGATCATTTTCAATACTGTGTACAAGGAGTTAAAAAAATTAACTGAAATAAGAATCCACTTCTTATTGTTTTTATTTATTTTTTCACATGTGCGTTCTCTGTATGAATAATATGAACGGGAGACAACTGGTAACAAATTAATTTCCAAAGAGGAAACTATTACAGTGAATATGGATCTTTAAAAAAAATAGCAGAGTTCAAATGACGCCCAGTGTCTTACTAGAGAATTAGTGCGTATTTGTTCTCCACCGTGAAAGCCAGCACACTTCCACCCTCCGAAATAAACACTTCAGTCATTTTAACGACAAACTCAAACCACTTAGGGGAACTCTCTGGACCACGTTCTGATTTCCAGACAACAGGAAGAATCACTGCATATTTCTGGTTGTGAATTCTTTCTTTTAAAGACGTCAACAGGGAACTTCCAGAGAGAGTATTACAGCATGTTTAGCAAAGAGGCAAGTAGGAAGATGCTCCTGAGAAGCAGTGTGAAGGTCAAAGGGCAGCAGAACGGTAATATTCCTCAAGAAAACCGTTTCCCGAGTTCAAGAAAAAAGCTTCCTGGTGTGTAAGAGGGAGAAGATAGAAGACAGAAATACAGATATGTAGAAGGAAAGCACTGCGTCCAGGGAGGCGTGTGCTGGAGTGGAAATCACAGAGGATGAGGCGGCGGCGGCTTCTAGGCCTGCTTGGCCACCATCCCATTGGGAGCTGCGGGCCAGCAGGTAGCTTCCCCTCTCAGCCTCATTTATCTGACAAGGAGAAGGGATTGTCAAGCTGTAACCAGCCACATTCTAAGCCTCAAGTGAGTGCCTGCCCTGGCCCCGTAGATGCCCCTTATCAGAGTGGCCTGCCACCTTAGATAGGGTTCTCTGGAGAGAGCCTCCGAGGACGGTCACCAGAGGACATTTGGGCCAGTGGTCCTGGGAGTTACAGCAGTCAGGGAGGAAGGCAGGATGAGGCAGCGAGACAGGCTGCCTCACCATGCAGCCGAAGCTCAGCTTCACCCAACCCGATGGGGTGCTCGGGAGCTGGGGTGGCCCTTCCTTGTCCCGAGTGAAGGCACTGTCTGGATGCAGGTCATTGCCACAGCCACCCGCCGGGCAGGGCTTCCCCTTTGACAAGGCCGTTCCCTGCGGCTGGAGCTTACTGCCTTTGAGGGTCACGGTCGTGACCCATGGGCACCGATGTGTGGGTGTGCAGAGGGCGTCCGAGGAGATCGCAGTGTCTATCACCATCTACCCTCGGGCCTCTCGGACCCACTGGCTTCTTATAATAAGAGAGTAAGGTCTTATTGCCCTCACCTGAGCAGAGTCAGATGCAGGAGCTGCCGTCTCCGTGTGGCCGCTGTTTCAAGTCCATGTGTGAGCCTCGCTGTCATCCCCTCCACACCATTCTGGATCCTCCTCACCCATATTTAGCCCCTCTGCCATCGCACAGCGAGCCTGGTGGGGTGAGCCGGACCCTCAGCTCTAGGAGTCTGGTTACCAGCCCTCCGCAGGCCACAGCACTGACCTCTTCATCGTTCAGTCTGGCCATGGAGCACCACCTGGTCCCCCAGGGACCCGCTGAGCACCAGCAGATTCTTCCTACCCAGCTGAATGACCGCAGCCCTCTTTCCGATGGCCCTGGTCAGTCACTCCTGCCCATAAGGTGACCCTGTCCCTTGCCGGAACTGTCTTATTGTCCTAGTTTAGTCATCCTTTCTGAAATAATTACTTTCCTTTTTACACTAGTTTTCAAATTCTGATTTCTATTGTTCTTTAACGTCCTCTGCTATTTTCTTAATTTATTGTAGTTCATTTTGAAATATTGGATTATAGTTTTTGCCCATTTTGTGGGCATATCTTGCTGGTAAACTTTTTCCATGTCTAAGGACCTGATCCTGCCCCTTATTGTTTTTCTACTGATAAGAATTCGGTATTGGATTGAAGCACAGTCATTTTCTGTGGCTCCTGTGTGTGACAGTTTTCCTAACTTGGACGTGCGGGGACAGCTCCTCTGGCTCTGTGGCTTTGAGCCCACTCCTGTGGTTCTGAAGTGTTCACAGATGCACCCTTCACTTCTCAGGCCCCGCTCTGTTCTCCTCGCCTACTTTATATGGGCCCTGTCTTCCCAAGAGTAGCTGTTCTGCTCCATCTCTATTCCCAGCAGCTTCTCCTCGACGTGGATTCTGCACCTGGGAGGCGGTGTCAGCCGGTTAGTTGTAAGAGCTCAGCCCCTGCCCCTGACACTGCCCTCCCTGAGTGGGGTGTGCAAAATCCCCTCTGAGCATGTCCAGGGGTCAGCGTGGCCTGTATGGGCTCCTGATCCCAGCTCTGCCAGACCACCCATTGCCTCTCTCTTCTTCCCCCTGCATAGGGGGCGCCCCCACCCGCCCTGGTGCTATCACAGACTCTGGGGTTTCTCCCTGCTGGCCTACTTCTCGCCTGGGGTTTTGGGAGGCAGGGAGGGGATAGAGAGTGATTGAGCGAGCTGCTGCTGCCTTGACCTGCCCTCATTCCTCTAAATACCATATTCAACAGGGAAGAACACATTTAATTTCACAGAGATAACAGTCTTAAATTTCATTGGCTGCTTAAATTAGTTAATTATTTGGCATGACAGTGCTTTGGTGTACTCAGTGTGCACAAATGATTGGTTCTCAGAGCCTACATCATTTGGACTAAAAGGTATTTCTTAAAAATAAAATATTTTTAATTAAAGCATCATTTTAAGTCGTAAGTATCTGTAGTCATGTTCCCACAACTTTGTATTGATCAGATGTGCCTATTCTTCGTCTCTCTTACCAGTATTTTCAAGGAGTGGTTGGTAATCTTCCCTATTGTTTATCTGCTCTCTAGTTATAAATTTCTGCTCCTGTCTTTCTTGTTTCTTCTTTTGCTTACTCGTGTTATTCTTTATTCTTTTCCTGACTTCCTGGGTTGGGTCCAGAGCTCCTTATTTTTCTTTTCTAATATGAACATTTGAGGCTATATTCACAGTGTTCCAAATCAGAAGTGTAAATTCTACAGACTTACAGAAATCATCATTTAAAGGTTTAATTATTTAAATATTGTGCACTTATTCAGCTTGTGAACTCTGAATATTACATTTTGGGTTTTATTCCACATGTGCAACCGTGTCAGGCTGGCCTGTCCCAGACCAGTGGCTTCATCAAGGAGGCCTCCTAGCTCCCTCCTGCCCCCACCAGACCCGTGGCTGCAGCGTCAGAGCAGACTGTCCCATACATTTTTGTTCTTGAATGACCTGCAAATGCAATCCTTTCAGTTGCTGCGGCTCAGTTTTTGCAATTTGAAAATTGACTAGAACCTCTAGCGCTACACAGTGGTTATTTTGAATGCAATGAGAAAGATATTAGTATCTTAAAATATTAAATGGTTATCCTTTATAGTATTGCCTTTTCTAAGCTGTAGTGTTCATACTTCTAAAACTGTCCAAGTTTAGATCTACAGTGAGACTGCGGGACCCTTTGTTTCTTCTGTGGAGGACTGAGCTCTGTCCTAGGGACTTTCACAGGTGGGGTCTCACAGCATTCCAGAAGAAAGGCACGTGTTGATAGCAGAAGTGGGACCAGAGATGGTGAGGAAAGAAGGGGGAGACACCGAGGGTGCCCGTGGGAAGCTGTGGAAAGATGGACTTCCGAGATCATCCTGGGACTCTGGACCGGCTGTTGGCTTTGTTTACAATGTTCGGGAAAAGCCCAAGGAAACAGTTCCTGGCCTCTCTACCCACCCTTCACTGCATCCAAGTGAGCCTGAAGAAGATTGCTGGAAACGAGTGTGGGAGCTGCTAGAATAGCAATGGTAATAGGTAACGCTCGATTAGAACTGGCTCTTCTTGTGATGCGCCAAACCCTGTGCTAAAAGCATGAGGACTCAGAGGCGTAAAGAAGCCTTAGGATGAGCCGGGAATTGACTCGTTTCCCCCAGGAACCCGCCTGCCCTGCAGGAACCCCAGCCTCCTGCTGGCATAGCCTCCCCACTGAAGTCTGCTTCTCTCCAGCCTCTGTCTCTGCCCAGCCTAGGCCTGGTCAGCCCTCCACTACGTCAGTAACGTGAGCACTCCCCCTTCTCAGACCTCACTGGACCCCTAGATTCCCAAACACCTTTTTGGCGTATTTAGTGTCAGGTTAGGTAGTACTGAGCAATTTTTCGTCAAGCCCACCTTTTTGTCTCCTACAATATTTTTTTCCCAGGCAACCAAGTTTCTGGCAGGGAAACGTACAATGAGACACACCCTTTTCCACATGGAGGTGTCGCTGAATTTCTCAAGTAATGGGAGAAAGAGGGCAATAGAGGCAACCCTCCCTCTACACCTCACCCGGCTTTCTCTCAAGCCACTTGCTCTGAGGTCGGAAGGCCAGGTGGCTGCAGAACCTTGGACTCTTCTAATAAGCACAGAGCATAAGAGAACATCCCTGGTCTGAAGTGCCACCCAGGTCAAATGTGGGTAATTGAACAACCTTCCAAGGAGTTATAGGATCTCTCAGGTTTCATTTTTAACCTAAGAATCTGATTTTTGTGCTTGATGGACTGGTCTTTCCATATTCCTTGACAATCTCATAAGTTAGCTCAGATAAACAAAATAATGCTACAGATATGGGCAATATAGAAGAATATTACTGTTATAGGATCGGTGACTTAATTTACTACATCCTGATGTTCTGACTTCTGTTAGGATCAATGACTTAATGGACTACATTCTGGTGTGAGGACTTTTCTATCACAATCAAAATGAGCCTGGGGGAACATGTCTGATGTTGACAGTTGGCTAAATCTTATACTGCCCTTAACCAGTCACCCCATTTCACTGACACTAACAGTGAGCATGCACACCTCAAAGCCAGTACTGTGGAAGGGAAGACAACCTCCACCCGGCTCCTGTCCCGGGGGAAACTCTCGTCCTCTGCTCACCTGGCTAAGCCAAGCCCAGAGTCCCTCCACGGTTAGGTCACTTGCTCTCAGCCACATGTAGGAGAAGTGCTTTCCTAAGCCACTGAGATCATTGGCCACCCCTTGGCAACGTCTTCTCCTTGGATAAGCCAAAAGGCAAGAAGAAAAGGGGCTCGATTACTTTCCAGACTGGAGGTTGTGTCTCTGTTCCTGACTGTGGTGGACTTGCCAGAAGAACATTTTTGTGTGAAAGTGAGGGTGGAGTGCTCTCTGACAAGTGGCTCTCTGGTTCTTCCCTCCTTTACTGTGTCTTCTAGAGAAACAACCGCCATGTGTTGACATTTTCATGGGGACAGCCTCTTCACATGGGCTTCACATGGATTATCTCTTTTAGTGTAGCAAACCAAGGGGGAGGGACTGTTTTTCTCATTTTACAGATGAGGAAACTGAGGCACAAAGAGTTTAAATACTTTTCCCCGTGTGACATAGCCAGTGCTCGTAAGCACCCATGCTTCCCGCCATACTTGGAACCACCTTACTTGGAACCAAATCCCCCATATCAATTTCCTAGTTACAAAGAAAATCATCATGATAATAGAGAAGGGGAGATATCTGAAAACCTGGAAGAAGATCATTTTCAAGTAACTTTTTTGCATGTGGAATAAAGTACTGTCCTTAATCTCATGATAAATTATAAAATGCTCGTCTCATTCTTAATCTGTTCTTGTATGCCAGATCTATTTTTCCTTTTGTGTTTGCATGTTTTTAACAAAAGGATTAGTTGATCAAGATGGAAAAATTAACGTACTTGAGAAATGTGGGTATCTCAAGGTGTCATGGTTTCTACAGGTGTCTATTGAATAAAAGCCACTAGGTGAAATAAACAAATGTTGCTCATCTGAATCAAAGCCCTTCCATCCAGGTATGGGAGAAAGTAACAGGGTGGCGGATCTGAGCCTCCTACTGTCAGACGGCCTCATTTCAGAGATGCTGGACTGCTGCCTGGAGAATGGGGTCAGTCCACTGTCATGATGGATTAGACATGGTGGCCACGGTCACTACTTCACATTCTTGCTGAACGTGCTCCCTTTCAGCCCACCAGACCTCTACCACTTCTATCGTGCTTTAATATCTAGGCCTTTCTCCTTACTACTCCCGCAAAAAGCCTTAAATCTTTTACAACTACATCCTAGTAATGGACTACTAGTCTCCAGTCTGGCAACGAGAACCCCATGAGATCCTACAGGTTGTGTGTTCTGCAATTGGTCCTATCAAAGGGTAAAACCACTAGAATTTGTAGGTGAGGATTTTTAGTATCTTTCAAATGATTAGGCTTTTAGTTTGTCTTTTTTCGAAAATCAGAAAGTTTGAGATTCATAATGGATGTGGTAATTGAATAAATAAAACAGGCGTTGTTTTCCTAATAAAGCAGAGATATGGACTGTGATCAGGCTTTTTAACTCTAACATCATGCCTCAGCAACTCCTGCAATTATCCCATAGTGCAGCAGGCTGATTCTCAACCTTAGCAGCACGCCAGATACTCAAATGGAGTTTACAAAAAATGCAAATGCCCAGGTTTGCATTTATCTCAGGGCTTGTCAACCCAAATCTAAGGATGTGGGGCCTGAGCACGTGGAGTCTTAAAAGCCCAAAGGGTGACTCTAATTTTTCAATAAGGTTGAAATTACTGGTTCTGGAGAACTCTGCTCTCATCAAGGTGACATTGTAACGAAAAAAAGAAAAACAAAACAGCAAAAACAAGTACCACATGTTGAGTATTTAGGAATGCCCAATAAAGAGCTCCTATTTTGCCTTCTTGGGCTATGAAACAAACTCTGAACCAAGAGGAAAGGGAGGGAAAGATGAGAGACTGAAATGTCACCTGTCCCCTTCACAAAAATGAACTCAACATGGACCTAAATATAAAACAAAACTACAAAACTCCTAGAAGACAACACAGGAGAAAACCTAAATGACCTCGAGAGTGGTGATGACTTTTTCAATACAGCACCAAATGCACAATCCATGAAAGGAATAATTGATAAGCGGGACTTAATTAAAATTAAAAACTGCTCTGTGAAAGACACTGTCAAGAGAATGAAAAGACAAGCCGCAGACTGGGAGAAAGTGTTTGCAAAAGACGCATCTGATAAAGGGCTATTTCTAAAATATACGTAGAACTCTTAAAACTCAACAATAAGAAAATAAACAACTTGATTAAAAAATGTGCCAAAGACATTAACAGACACCACACCAAAGAAGATAATACAGATGGCAAGTAAGCATATGGAAAGATGCTCCACATCATGTGTCATCAGGGAAATGTAAAAAAAACAGTGTTGAGATGCCATCACACGCCTATTAGAATGGCCAATATCTGAACACTGACAACACAAATGCTGATGGGAATGTGCAGCAACAGCAACTCTCATTCATTGCTGATGGGAATGCAAAATTGTACAGCCACTTTGGAAGACAGTTTGGTGGTTTCTTACAAAACTAAACATACTCTTATCATATGACCCATCAATCGAACTCCTTGATATTTACCCAAAAGAGTTGAAAACTTATGTTCACACAAAAATCTGCACATGGATGTTTGTAGCAGCTTTATTCATAATCGCCCAAACCAGGAAGCAACCAAGATGTCCTTCAGTAGATGAATGGATAAATAAACTGTGATATATCCAGTAAATACAATACTATTCAGTGCTAAAAAGAAATGAGCTATCAAGCCATGAAAAAAACAAGGAAAAACCTAAATGCATATTGCTGAGTGAAAGAAACCAGCCTGGAAAGGCTACATATTGTATGATTCCAACTATATGACATTCTGGAAAAAGCAAAACTATAGAGACAGTAAAAAAATCAGTGGTTGCCAATGGTTAGAGGGGAGGGAGGGGTAAATAAGCAGAACACAGAGGATTTTTAGGGCAGTGAAAATGCTCTGTATGATACTATAATAGTGGATACATGTCATTATACATTTGTCCACACCCGCAGAATATACAACACCAAGGGTGAACCCTAATGTAAACTATGGACTCTGGCTGATTATGATGTGTCTGTCAATGTAGGTCATCAGTTGTAACAAATGGACCACCCTGGTGGAGGATGTTGATTGATAGGGGAGGCTATGCATGTGTGGGGCAGGGAGTATATGGGAAATCTCTGTACTTTCTGCTCAATTTTGCTGTAAATCTAAAACTGCTCTAAAAGAATAAAGTCTTGATTTGAAAAATGTCACCTGTAATATTGATAAAATCTCAGCTGGGAGAATGAATTTGAGAGTGAAGAGAGACCAGGAATGCTATGGTGATGATAATCCTCCCCATGGAAAAACCATACAGAGTAGGGGGAAAAAAGTCCTCCCAGTTTTTTGTTCTTTAAACCCCTTAGGCCTAGTCATTACCCTCTGGTGAGCCTAGCGTGTGGCCATCCCACTAGAGGGAGGAAGCCAGCCTAGTAGCCCCATCAACCCTCCTGCACCCACATTGGTGGGTCCATCCTTCAAGGCCAACCACACCGATCCTTGGGATGTCCTCATGGGGCCTCACGGTCAGTCTCGATTTTGTCCCCAGAAGGTTGTGAAATAGCTCAGAACACTCTATTAATTAGTAATTTCTATACCTAAGACCAAAATTTCAGTCTCTATTCAAACATCACAAACTGCACCCAGGCACTTTGTCCAACGTCACCTACATGAGGCTCTGCCGTGAAATGAAATGACAGTGTTAATATACTTCAGAAACAAAATGCTAATGTGGAAATGTTCCAAATTTAAATACAGACCTCTTCTCATTATTTTTCAGGGAAAATTGAAAGTTAAAATATTAAACCAAGAACCAAAGAACATTAATTAAATTCTCTTACCTTCACGAGTGAAAAATCAAAGAGATTAACGTTGTGCCCCGCCTCCACCACCCCCAGTTTATGACTCTGGTCAGTCTCCACCTGAGGCGTTCTCAGCACCTTAGAGGCCTTGCGGTCACCTCAGGAAAGCAGCTTGTGTTGGCTGCACAGCTTCAGTCCTTCAGATGTTAATTCAATTCAACACCACATTTCTGATTGTGCTTCGTTTTTTAAAGAATCCAAAAATCAGTAGGACCCACAGAACTTGCCTAGACTAACTGAATTTTAAAACATGACAAGTCCCTGCCTCCCCTGTTATCCCAGGCAAAACTATGTGCTCAGACCCGTGAAGAGTGTTGCCAAAACCTGGAGCAGAGGCTCACTGGTGCTTGAGTGGAGAGAAACAAGAAAATCCTGTCGGTCCAAGATTCTCTAGGAAGCCAGTCCATGCGGGGCAAGCGGAATCCATGACTGTGACCTTAACTCAGTGGAGAGACATGTCCCAGCGGGTGGTTAACTTTGGCTCGGTGCATTTGCCATATTGGGGAGAAATCCACGTTTGCATCCTGCCCCCGCTCTAAGAGAGACGAGGCTGCCAGGGAGCCAGGGCTGCCTTCCTGCGGAGCGTAGAGGTTTGCAATGATGGCAACTCCAGCCCCAAGATCTGATTGGGGATTTTCTTCTTTCCCCACCAATATCTTAGTAACTTCTCAATTTCCATTCCCACTTTGTGCCTCATATTTCTGCATGCTAAAATGCCGTTGGGTGTACTTTCTATTTAAGCACAAAACAGCAGTGTTAGTCCTGAGCCACAGTAACTGCTTTCGTTGTCCCTTATCATAGAGTTATTTGACCTCTGAAATTGGCCTCCTAGGGAAGGATTCTTCCTCATGTGCAATTAATTATCCAGACTATGGGGAGGGGATTGGCTCTTGAGTTTGGGGACCAGCTGCATGAAAACAAGGTGAGCCTCGCCACAGCCTCTTCCTTGGGTGCAAATGCAGACAGCTGATATAGTGCCACCACTGTATGGCTGTGTGTCCCTAGCACTCAGTGGTGCCCACAGAACACAGCTGACTCGCAGTTCTAAAGCAGCGCATATGCTCCCAGGTGTCTCAAGACCATAAAGACTCTGCCTCTGCAGTGCTCGTTGGCTGAGAGCGTGTGGCCCACGGAGTCTACTGAGGCCCTGGGCAACCCCCACATGGGCTAAGGCCAGCACCACCAGCCTGCTCCGAAGCTGCTCCCCTGGCCAAGGCCACCTACACGGCCTACCCCGTGCTGAGGCCTGCATGCACATCTGCGGGCAGGCTCAGGTCGGCCCCTGGAAGATGAACCTCCAAGCTGAACTTGTAACCCCAGACCGAGCAGCAGCAGCTGCATCCTGAGGCCACGTGTGCCCATGAACAGGCTCGCCTTGCTGAGGCTAAGGAGGCCGGCCTCTGCAGAGCCCTGCGCACCTGCATTTAGCCAAGCCCTCCTGGGGCTGAGGCCTTTCTGAGGCCTTCACCCCATCCCAGCCCTCTAACTTCTAAGGCGGGCACATGGAGCCCTGCTTCCTCAGAAGGACAGAGCAACCAGAGCTGGAGGTTCCCACCCAAGTTAACATATTTGCACGTGCCATTCATGGATTAAGGCTCCAGGCCTCTTTGCACAACCGTCTGAATCTATCTGGGAGGGCCACCATGATCAGAGACAAGCTGATGGCGCTGGTGAAGAAGCTGACCTTTCCTGAGAGGCTGAGCCTGCATTTTGTCATCCTGCTCGTTCCTGCAGTTCAGACAGGACAACAGGAGGGAAAGAGATGGGCATGGCCCAGAGGCCACACACTAGGGAGCCCAGTCTGACTTGGCTGGGCCCCTTGGTTTCATCGCCCTGATTGGTCTCACCAGGCCCCCTGGAGGACTGACCCCTGGGCTTCTGCTTTCCTGGGTGAGGGCGTGGGGTTTTATTTTGTTTGTTTGTTTTTCAGAAATTTTATTGCTCAGAACCTTCCCTCCTTAGGCAACGGCAAGAGCTTTGGAAACCAGCCCTCAGGGACAGAGCCAGAAGCACTGGGCGGGAAGGGCAGAGCGTGGCATGTTGGTCCATTGTCATGTGTGCAATATGGCGGGGGCGGGTTGCAGAGTCTTCTAAGGACCCAGATGTGGCCCCCTAGTGCAAGGATCACAGGCCAAAGCAGAACAGATGAGGTCAGCCTTACCTGGGGTGAGGGCTCAGTGCCCCTTGGCCTTGCCCTGGGATCCCTGGACCTCCAGGGAGCTGAGCGCCATCAGACCCACACTGATGGCACAGGTGGTGAAGCAAACGACGCAGAAATCATAGAGCATGAAGAACAGACCCGGAACAAGCCCCTGCAGGATGCCCGGACAGCCCGAAGAGGAAGCAGGGCCCACTCTGGAGGGACCCTGCTCATCCACGGGCCATGGGCCAGGGGCACTCGGCAAGCAAAGTGCAGGCGGCCCAGGCCACACTCAGAGACTGGACTGCATTCCAGAGGGACTGAGGACCACCAGGCTTAACACTCATGCCCTCCCAAAGGCATCACTGGTCGAATCTTCTCAGAGGGAGGGAATGAGGATTTGTTTGACTATAGACACAAAAGTCTGGACTCTAGTTATCCAAGACACAAAAGCATGGCCCTTCTGGGCTCCTCTTCCGAATGCTTCTTTCTTTTTCCAAATGTTCCTTAAGTTCCTTTTGAGAATAGCAGTCTGAAGTCAGACAGAATTTGCTCACTGGGAAGCGGAAGCCCAGTGGTTGGTCCTCCCCAAGAGGCTGGTGAGGCCAGTGGAGGTGATGATACCAAGAGAGAAGGCCAGGGCAGTTCAGACTGTGCCCCAGTGCATGACTGCTGGGCCATGGTGGCAGTTCCTTTGCTCAGAACTGTCCTCAGGATTTCAACAAATGCTCATTTAATGAGCATTATGAGTGAGATGACATGTGCAGGAAGGTGAACCACCCATGGCTATATTGGTTGAAATATCTAAGTTGGTGTGTGTGGTGGGGGGAAATTCCGTGCTTATTTTAATGATCCATTACAACTTCACAACTACATCTTAGATTATTAATTGATGTGTTCATAAGATTTTTAGTAAGTATTTAAATATTTGAAGACAACAGCAAGAGAGAAATACAAGTTAAAATATCAGTGAGATCGTTTGCTTTCTAACATATTGGCAAGGAATACAGAGACTTCTAATTCCCGGCGTTGCGGAGATGTGCAGAGAAATGGGTGCTCCCTCACCCTGGCTGTGGAGTAAATTGGCACATCCTTTCTGGAGGGCCATTTAGCACTGCGTATCAGCTCTCACAACCCTGCCTCCTCCTAGATTCAACAACTCCACTTCTGAGAATTTCTCCAAAGGAAACAGATGAACTTACACACAGACATCTCCAAAGATGTTCACCTCTGTATTGTTTACAATATTCAAACACTGGGGAAAAAACATTCCAAAAGAGAGGATTAGAACACAACACATCCACAAAAATTATGATACACACCTATGCTTATTGATGTGGAAAGATGTTCTTGAATATATTGTTAAATACAAAAAGTAGGTTACAAAGCAGTATTAACAGTGTGATCTTTTTTTGTCAATACATGTAAATAATAATAATACTATATTTATTAAGAACCTGCTATGTGCCATCCACTACAGAGCTTTGCAGAATATTTATTTATTTAAACCTCCCCAAAATTCTATCCTAGATGAAGAAACTGAGGCACCATGGAGTCAAGTAATTTGCCCAGTGTTGACCCCGCTGGCAAGTGACACAGCCTGGCAGGTTCATTTCAGTGAGCTCAGTAGGCCTGGTGGCTTGGAACCCAGCCTTGTGTCAGCAAACACCCAGATTCTGGAGGAGCATTTAGTCAATTTATTACATCAAGTGATGTAATGCATAGAGAGAGAGGCCCAGAGAGGTAGAGATTTGAAAGAGGCCACCTATTCTATTCCACGTATCCACGGGCTCCGTGCGTGAGTGTGGTCTCAGACACCTGAACCCACGAGGTGGCCTGGCCCATTCACAGTGAGCACCCAGGATCATCCCCTCCACAGGCTCCATGCCCTCCCCACAGCCTCTCAGCCCCATCAGTATCTTTACTCCTCACCAGGTCCTGTCTCACGTTCTTCCTTGCCGTCAGTGTGCGTGGCCATCATCCTCTGCTAGATCCAGTTTCAGCTGCTATTTGGGAGAGAGAGGGGTGGGATTAGAAAAAAGCTGAGGAAATGGGCTTCAGTTTTCCAGAATGGAAGGGGAGAGGGAAAAGAGGCCCTCCGTGTGATCTGAGCTCCAGGCAGAAACCCTAAGCGATCACAGGACCTTCCCCACTGTGGAGATTCTTGTCTTACTGGAATATCTCCTGTGTTGCCTTATCTAAAAGAGTTTCGGTCTCCTTCCCTGTTGAGTTATATTTTTAAAAGACATCTTTCCATTACTCAGGGTTCTCAGGCTCTAGGCTTATTAATGTTGCCTTGGGCGTGAAGAGGATACCACCCAGTCTCCACACCTGAGAGGCGAGCCTGTAAGCTCAGAACAGTGCAGGAGCTTCAGGGTCACGGAAGGAATGTAAGGGCCTGACTGTCAGTGGAGGATCAACCATGTGAGCTCTTCCTCATCAGTAACCCAAGTCCCAGGGTGCAAACAAGACAAGTCATCGTCCAACAGAGCAGCACTGCTCCCGGGGACTCCCATGCACCTGAGATAACAAGACAACCTTTGAAAAGTACTTAAAATACCACCAGAAGCTTCCCTAAGAATGCATCTTTCTTCTGATGTTTCTGTCTCTCTTGCCAAGCTCACTTTGTGGATGATGAATGTCACCATCAGTGACAAATGTCATTCATGCCCATGGATTTAACACCCCCCCAGGCAGGCAGCTCTAGATCTCTAATCTGACTTCTTTCCTTACTGTCACTCCTGCTCCTTTCAACTGCTCAGAGGGATTCCAGATTAATGATCCATTGGCACTTCAAATTCAATATGCCCAAAACCAAAATCATGATTTTCACCTCCAGAGCCCTCTTCATTTTCCTGCCTTCAGTTTGTTAACAATACTCACTGCTTCAGGCTAAAGACCTCAGAGGGTCTGAGACTCACTCAGGCCACGAAGTCAAGCAGCTCCCTGTCTGGTCAAGTCTCTGGAACTTCTGCCCCTCTCGTCCTGTGGCCCTGCCCCTCCCTAGTCAGGCCATTCCTGTTGTTTATGCAGCAGCTCCCACGTGGGCTTTCAGCCTTCTGCTCTCCACTCACTCTATTCCAGGAGTTTTTGTACCTGCCCGATCATCAGAATCAACAGAAGAGCTTTGAAAAACTATTGATTCAGAACCCTACAAGACTCATTTATTGGATCATATAGATTTAGGGCCCAGAAATATCTCTTTTCATCAGTGTCCCAGCTGATTCTGAAGTACTGGTCATTGATCTGTGTTTTGGAATGCTATGCCTAATCCACTGCCTAGTCATCAAAATCACCTCTGGCTCTTGTTAAAAAATATAAACTTCTGGGGGCCTGCCTGGTGGCGTAGTGGCTAAGTTCGTGCATTCTGCTTTGGTGGCCTAGGGTTCGGTGGTTCGGATCCTGGGTGCAGACCTACACACCACTCATCAAGCCATGCTGAGGTGGCATCCCACATAGAGGAACTAGAAGGACCTACAACTAGAATATACAATTATGTACTGGGGCTTTAGGAAGAAAAAAAGGAAAAAAGGAGGTAGATTAGCAACTGATGTTAGCTCAGGGCCAATCTTCCTCAAAAAAAAAAAAAACCTTATCATATTAGGTAGCTTTCTCAAAAAAAAAAAAAAATACACACTTCTGGACTTCATGCTGCCCCCAAGACTCTGACTTAGGGGGCCAGCATCCAAGAATCTACATGTATTTAAATCCTGCCAGATGATTCTGACACCAGCCAGGTTTGAGGATACTCCCTTCCCATCCTGTTTCTAAGGGAGCCTTGCGAGATACCTCTAGATCTAAAGCATCATGACACTGGATGGAACGTGTTCAGTCGATGTTGGTTCTGCCTTCCTTCTATCCAAGCTGGCTGTCTACCCTGCCTGGCTCCACAGTTGTGTCTTCACCACCCTCAAGAAAGGAATGTCTAAAGCAATTAAGAAACTAAAGTTCCAGAGATGGAAGGTACAATCCATTTCCCTCGCATTCACTTCCTTATCATTTCCACTTTCTCCGGTGTTGGTCAAATGTCTAATGGGAAAATTAGGTCAATTTTACTGAAAAAGGTGAAAATTTTCTGCAGCCTTATAAAAATGATGGCTGACAAGGGAAGTCTCTAGGCTCAGAACCCAGTAGCCAATCATTGCAAATGTCCGGTCGGCCTCATTAATAAATGATAATAAACGACAATAAATGATGCACAACCAGCGGTCCCAAGCCTGGTCTCTAAGCTAACCAGAGAAGGCAGTGAGTCGCCCACTTGGTATGGGTTCACAAACACTAAGAAGGCTCTCATACCTCATGTGAAATCATTCTCCTCCCACTAGATTATACTAGAAATGATTTTGTAAAGAAAAAATAAATTTGCTGTCTGTAGCTAGAGAGAATACCTAAATGTAAGCACACTGGGAAGGGTAGCACATTGCCTTGAAGTTAGGCTAAGGGGTGGATCTCTGAGAGTTCGTTCTGATGTATGGAGGGCAGGTGGGTAGTAAATATGAGAGAGTGAGGGTAGGGGAGACTGGAGTCACCCAGGGAAGGACACCCCAGGGACGATGCCTAGAGAGCTTGGACCAGCACAGAGGCCTGCATTCAGACTAGTCTACAGGATGCAGTATTCAACAAAGTACACAAAAGTTGGAGACTACGACGGCTTTTTACCAAGCCTAAACCAAAGCCAAATCCGAACTGCATACACTTCCAAGTGTGGAAACAGACACATTTAAAATCTCGCTAAATAAAATTGGTTTTCATCTACTAGCTTTTTCATAATTCATTCATCTGTTGATATTTTTGGTACAATCTCAGTGTCAGCAAGGTTTGTTCTGGGAAAATTTTACGTCCATGAATGTTGTTCCATCTCCATGTAGGAAGGCTTCATGAAAAACAGAGGCCAATTAAGCCATGGAAAGTTCTAGGGTAACCTCTCTTGACTCCGAGTGCCTCTGGCTCTCAACTGGGCTGCTCCGTGCAGCCTGCTCTCCCCTCCCCAGCCCGGAGGGGCTGCCCAGAGCCTGACCTCTGAGGCTGCCAGCACATGTGCAGAGCGCTCCACGGGCCAGGCCTTCCTCCAACACTAACGATGCATTAGGGAACAGCACGCCAGCAGTATTAAATTATGAATTATGCTTCTTCGTGGCACCCAGACTGATGCAAGCAGTGAGATATTGATGAGCCTTGCAGATGGCTGTGCCTACGTTGTTCAGCAGTGCCCTGAGCCCTCAGCAGTCAATAACAAGCAGCCTTTGTCCTGCATCACACTTGGGACCAGAAACCCAGAAAATATTAAAAAAAAAAAAAAACAGAAAAAAACCCCAGACAATATAATAAAGCCAGAAAATAGAGGGAAAGAAGCCTCTGGTTTCAGTTAATATACTGAAAATAAAGCCTTTTTGCAGAATGGCAGAGAGGGGGTCCTTGCAGACAGCAGTCACTTTGGGAGCCCACCTACGCCACCAGGCCACCAGGTCACCTCTCCAAGCTGGGGTCTGCCAGAGAGAGAATCCCAGAGTTCGGCTGGCTCCACAGAAACCAAAGGGGAACTGGGCCAAAAGGATCACGTGGAGGAGGTATGAGCATGAGTCACCAGACGCAGGACAGCATCCTGGGACCCTTCATGAGAGTGACCCAGGAAATGAGCTACAGAAAAGGGGATGCATGTTTCAGGGAAGGAATTAGAAGGAGGAAGGTTTACTCAAGAAGTGATAGTCCATTCTCCTTCTTTGTCCTGGTGCTGTGCTAGGTGCTAATGGTGTACAGGGAAATGAAAGACACGTCACCGGCACTCCAGGTAGGTGCCCTTCAACGTGGAAAAGCGACAAGACTTGGAGATTGAACAGTGAATTTCTAGTACAAGTATTTGCACCGCAGAGATCCACCAAAACAGCTTCGGGGGAGAACGGGTCTTTCAAAGTTGTTTTGGCCTTAAATGTTGGCTTGTCTTTTCTGAGAGCAGCATGGGCTGAGGAAAGAGTGGGCTTTGAGGTTCTGCTCTGGGACCCATGTGTTCAGGAGTAAATCAGGAATAACAATACTGCAATGGCCTTACTATGATGCTGTAAGGTTAAATAAAATCATGTACATCTGCTATGAATAACTACCAGTGCTAAGTCCTGTCAATTAGTGAAGATGGTAGGTATAGGAAAATTATGTACCTTCTTGGCCAATAATTTTCATTACTTTTGGTAGAGATAGAAATACAGAGCAAAAGTAGCTAGTAATAAATGGGACCTAACCATATCACCTTCAAAATATATGAACATCAGGGCTGGCGCTGTGGCATAGTTGTTAAGTTTGTGCACTCTGCTTTGGTGGCCCAGGTTTTGCAGACTCAGATCCCATGCACAGACCTACACACTGCTCATCAAGCCATGCTGTGGCAGCGTCCCACATCATACAAAATAGTGGAAGATGGGCACAGATGTCAGCTCAGGGCTAATCCTCCTCAATAAAAAAAATAAATAATAAACAAACATCATTGCAAGGAGAAAATGACAAAACCAAAATCACAGCAATAGTGGGAAATTATAACATAACTCTTGTAGAATCTCATAGATCAAGTGAGTAAAAATAAGATCTGGACAAATAAGCTAGAAGATTGATGTATTAGTTATTTCTAGAACACAAGCCTCTACAAATAGAGAATATATGCACTCTCCAAGGATACATGGAACATTCACAAAAGTTGACCAGGTAGGAGGGTCTGGCCTGGTGGCATAGTGGTTAAGTTCATGCACTCTGCTTAGGCAGCCCAGGGTTCATGGGTTCAGATCCTGAGTGTGGACCTACACACCGCTCATCACGTCAAGCTGTGACAACATCCCACGCACAAAATAGAGGAAGATTGGCATGGATATTAGCTCAGGGACCATCTTCCTCAAGCAAAAAGAGGAGGATTGGCAACAGATGTTAGCTCAGGGCCAATCTTCCTCACACACACACAAAAAAAAAGTTGACCAGGTAGGAAAAAGGTATCAACAAATTGCTAACACTTGTCATCATACTATGCTGTTCACCCAACACAGTTCTCTATTGCATTTCCTACCACTGCCTCACTTGTGAATGGGTGTGAGTGTGTGACGAGTTCTGGCCAAAGAGTCGTGAGCAGAAGAGAAATGTGTGACTTGTGTCCTGGAGCATTCAGTTGCCCAGGGGAATCCCTTCAGAGCTTTCTCTCTTTCTCTCCCTGAACCTCTGACACAGCAACTGGCAACATTTGAAATAGTGGCTGCTCCATTAACCTGGGTGTCTAAGTACTACAATGAGCAGATCCTACCTGCCAAACTTTGATGGTCATATAACCTAGGTAAGACGTAAATTTTATTTTAAGCCACAGGGATTTGGGGATTATTTATTATGGCAGCATGATCAAGCATACCCTGATTAACATTAAATTAAATTACAAATGACTAACCAAATATAATTCTTAAATTATGGTAGGAAAATATGAATTCCTACATAACTCATGAGTTTAAAAAAATTAAATGCAAAAAATTTAAACTTGTCAAAATAAAACTGCTACATATCAAACCTTGTAGAATGTAAGTAAGGTGCACTAATCAATGAGACTGAAAATAAATGAATTAAGCGTCTTATGAATTAAATGATAATTTATTGAATTAAATGAAATTAAGCATTCAATTCAAGAAGGAATATAGATAGAAAGGAAACAGAATAACTGAAGGAAGTAAAAGGTAAAAAATAATATGTCAGAGAGTAAATACATGAAAAGAAAAGCAAAAATGCAAGCAAGTAAACTAAAGTCAAGTTTTTTCTGAAGAATAAAATCATAAACAAAGCTTTACCAAAGCTGATAAGGAGCAAAAGGAAAAAGAGAAAGGCAAAGAATAAATAAAAATAAGTAATCATAAGGAAATACTATAAGCAATTATGTACTAATATTCTTGAAAACTTAGATCAAATAGAAAATTTTCTTCAAATCAATATATAAATTATAAAATTTAATGCAATAAGAAATAGAAATAGACTAAAGCAATAAGCATTGACTTAATAGTCAAAATCAACTTCCACCCTACAAAAATAAGAAACATGCCAATCTTGTGAAACTGTACACATAAGTTTTGCCAAACTTTCAAAGAACAGATAATTACTGTTTTACACAAAATATTTCAATGTCAAGAAAAGAAGGCAAACTTTGTAAATAATATCATAAGGCTAATCTAATCTTGATTTCAAAAAAAACTGCAGAGACAGTTTAAGAAAAGAAAATCATGAAATGTCATTTATAATAAATATGTAAAAATAATAAAGAGAATCAGTTTTAGTACTATATATGTTTGAAAAAGAGATAGTATAACACGACTAAGTATACTGTGACTAATTAGGGTAAATACCATGAATTCAAGGATGATTCAATATCAGGTAAAATGAGAAAAGCAGTAAAATCATCACAATATATACAGAAAATAAGCATTTGATAAAATTCAATACTGATTCATCATTAATAAACATCTCTTAGTGAACTAGGAACAAAAAGAGAATTCCCTTAAAAGGATAAAGGTTATCTAACAAATGTAATAGTAAAACTTTAGGGAATTCACATTAATGTTATGAACAAGACAAGAATACTCATTATTAGTGATTCCAAGAAATATTGTATTTGATGCCCTAGAGAGAGCAAAGAAAATAAAAGAAATGAGAAATAAAAAATGTTCAGAGATATAAAAAAAACTGTCCTTATTGGTATGATTGTCTATTTAGGAAATCCAAGAGAATCCACCCAAAAACCAATAAAACTAATAAGAGTATCTGGCAAGGCTGCTGAAAAACAGATTCACGCACAAAAATCAATAGTATTTCCGTGAAACAGAAATAACCAATCATGAAATGTAACAGAAAAAAAGGATAACACTCAAATCATGCAAAACGGGATAAACCTTGAAACTACCGAGCAATACATCTGAGAGATGGGGTGTAAAACTGCTGTGAGTACAATTTACAATGTACTTGAAGGAAATGAAAGCAAACTAATAGAGAAGTACATCATGTTTGTAGATAATACCTCAGATCAACAACAGAATGAGAATGTAGAATTTTAAAATGAGTGAATTTGAAGATAAACAAGTAGAAATTATCCCATCCAAAAAAAAAAAAAAGAGAGAGAGAGAAAGATTTGAGAAACATGGAGAAAACATAGAAATCTGTGAACAAAAATCAAGCAGCCCGTATACATGTAATAGGAGTTCCAGAAGAATAAAACAGAGAGGAGGGGGTAGGAAAAAATATTTGAAGAAATAGCAGCTGAAAGCTTACCAAATTTGATTTAAGAAAAATAAACCATAACTTATAGATCCAAGATCAAACTCTCTGACATACGGGAAACACAAAGAAAACTACACCTAGGCGCGTTTGAGGAAACTTCTGGAGCCAAATATAAAGAGAAAGTCGTGAGGAGCCGTGAGAAAAGACAATGTGTCCAGGGGAAGAACGACACGGCTAACAGCTGGCCTCACAGCAGAAACAAGGGAGGCCAGGAAAAGTTGAAATGGCAAGTCCAAAAGTGCTGAAGAAAAACCTGTCAAACAAGAATTTTACACTAAGTAAAATCATACGTCCAAAATGAAAAGACATGTTCACATAAATAAAAACAGAGAATTTGTTGCTACCAAAAATATTTTTTAAAAATTCCTTCAGGCTGAATTGAAATGACACCAGAAAGTAACCGGGATATACAAAAGGAATCAAGGGCATCAGAAACAGAAAATGTTTAGGATAACCTTAACAGACTGCATGTTTTCCTTTATTTCCTAAATGTTTAAAGTAAAATTTATAATACTGTATTGTTGTTTTTTTGTATTTTTAATTTATATAGGTATAATATGCAATACCATTGCAAGATTCCTATATTTTAACAGAAGTAATTCAGTGTTAACTTTTAAAATATTTGGATAAGTTAAAGAAGCTAATTTAATCCCTAGAGAAACCTCCAAAAATGATACAATAAAACAAAGCTAAAAAGCCAATAAAATAATTTGCTTAACACAAAAAACATGACAGTAAAGGAAAAGGAGATGCCAGAAAATAGATGAGACAAATAGAAAACAAATAAGAAAATGACAGACCTAAATTTATACATATCATGTGATTAACTGTACAATTAAATTAACTTAATATAAAATTACATAAACACATAATCAAATATAAATGAACTATAAATTCTAGTTAAAATCCAGAAACTTTTGGACTGGATTAAAAAGCAAGATCCAACTATATGCTCTCTAGAAGAGAGGAGCTTTAAAAATAGAGACACAAGGGATTGGCCCGGTGGCTTAGCCATTAAGTGCACTCGCTCTGCTTTGGCGGCCCAGGGTTCAAAGGTTTGGATCCTAGGTGCACACCGATGCACTGCTTGTCAAGCCGTGCTGTGGCAGCATCCCATATAAAGTAGAGGAAGGTGGCCATGCATGTTAGCCCAGGGCCAGTCCTTCTCAGCAAAAAGAGGAGATTGGCTTCAGATATTAGCTCAGGGCTGATCTTCCTCAGCAAAAAAACAAAACAAAACAAAAAATAGAGACACAAAGTGGTTAAAAGTAAAAACATAAAAATATATACCATATCTGTAGTTAACATAAGAAAGCTGGGAAGGTTATATTGATGTCAGACACAATAGACAATAAGAAAACATGAATTACCAGAAATGCAGAGAGACATTACACAGAGATAAAAAGGTTAATATGGCAGTACAATATTATGATTATAAACGTGTGTATATATATATCTAATAACACAGTTCCAAGACACAGGAAACAAATGTTGACAAACTGAAAGGAGAAACAAACAGTCAACAAGTTATAAACAAATTTTCATTGGATATTTCAATACGTCTCTCTCAGTAATTGACAGAATAAGTAGAAAAAAATCAGTAAGGATATAGAAGATCTGAACAACACTCCCAACCAACTGAACCTAACTGACCTGTGGAGAACTCCACCCAACAACAACAAAATACGCCTACTTTCAAGTAGAACATTCACCAAGATAGACATGTGAAGCCATAAAACAAGACTGAATAAATTTACAAGGAATGAAAGCATGTAGAGTATGTTTTATGATCACAACACAATTAAATAAGAAATCAGAAATTGAAATATATCTGAAAATCCCCCCAAAATTAATAGATCAAGGAGGGAATCACAAGATAAATTAGTAAAGAACTAGAACTGAACATAAATGAAAACACAACATGTCAAAATTTGTGGGATGCAGTTAAGCCAGTACTTAGGGGACAAATTTAACTGTCTCTATTAGAAAATTTAAAAAGTGTAAAATTTAAAGTCTAAGCTTCTATCTTTAAAAAATGGAAAAAGAAGAGCAAATTCAACCAAAATAAAATGTAAGGAAAGAAATAATAATGTTAGGACCAGAAAGCAATGAAATAGAAAACAAATAATTAAAAAATAAATAAACAAGACCAAAAGCCAATTTTTTAAAAAGACCAAAAAACTGATAGTAATAGTACAAAAAGAAAAGATACAGTAACAATATCAGGAAGGAAAGAGGAACATCACTCCAGATTCTACAGACTATTAAAAAGACAATAAGGTTACAAATATTATGAACAATAAATTTTATAACTTAAATAAAATGGAAAATTTCCATGAAAGACATATATTTCAGAAGTTAACTCGAATGTTTCAAAAAATGGAATAGCCCTATGCCAATTAAGGAAATTGAATTCATAATAGAAAAATATCCCACAACGAAACCCTAGGCCAGATAGATTCACTGAAGAATACAGGCAAAAATTTAAAAATAAATGCCAATTCTTACACATACTCTTTTAAAAAATAGAGGAGATAGGAACAATTTCCCACTCACTTGACAAAGCTGGTATTACTCTGATTCCCAAATCATCAAGGACATCGAAAGGAAAGAAAGACACCCCTCATGAGCATAGACACAGAAATCCTTAACAAAATATTAACAAGCAGAATTCAGCAGTATACTAAAAAACAAACAAACAAACAAACAAACAAACAATTCCATCATGATCAAGTGGGTTCTATCCCAAAATGCAAGGTTGGTTTAACATCAGAAAATATCATTATAATTCACCATGTTAAGAGAGTAAGTGATGAAAATCTTATGATCATCTC
Source organism: Diceros bicornis minor (assembly GCF_020826845.1). Taxonomy (NCBI): domain Eukaryota; kingdom Metazoa; phylum Chordata; class Mammalia; order Perissodactyla; family Rhinocerotidae; genus Diceros; species Diceros bicornis. Next base: position 8,505,048 of record NC_080755.1, on the reverse strand, counting down.
AAAAGATGCAGAAAAAAAATTGAATGTATTCAACATCTTTTCATGATAAAGATTCTCAGCACACTAGGAAGATAAGAGAATTTCCTCAACTCATGAAGAATACCTACAAAAACAAAACAAACAAAATCCTCCAGCTGACATCCTTAGTGGTAAAAGACTGTATATTTTGCCCCTGAGATCAGGAACAAAGCAAGGATGCCTACTCTAACCACTTCTACTCAACACTGCACTTGAGTTTCTAGTTATTGTAATGAGGCAAAGGGAAAAGATACAGATTAGGAAGAAAGAAGTAAACTGTCTTTATTTGCAGGCAAAGTCATTTTGGCACAGAAAAATCCTAAGGACTTTGAAGTGAATATTCATAGCATCATTATTCATGATAGTCCCAAACTGGAAACAAGCTAACGTCCATCAACTGGTAAATGGATAAACAAATTGTGGTATATCCATGCAATGGAATACTAGTTAACAATGAAAAGGAACACTATTATTTGCATTTGGACCTTCAACATGGACTTCCCTGCATCACTACTTAATGATTCAGGTGTATGTGCTATTCCCTCCACTAGATTGGAAATCTCTAGAACAGGGATGGGCAAATTTTTTCTGTTAAGCGGCATATAGTAAATATTTTTGGCTTTATGGGCCATACTATCTCTGCTGCAACTATTTAACTCTGCCATTGAGGCTCAAAAACAGCTGGAGACATCGCATACGTGAATAATCATAGCTGTGTTCCAATAAAATTTTATTTTCAAGCACAAGTGTTAGCCTCACACTCATTAGCATGGCTGCTATCAAATTTAAAAAAAAACAGTAGAAAATAAGTGTTGGCCAGGATGAGGAGAAATTGGAATGCTTGTGCACTGATGGTGGGAGCATAAAATGGTGCAGACCCTATGGAAAATAGTATGGAGGTTCCTCAAAAAATTAAAAATAGAACTACCATATGATCCAGCAATCCCACTTCTGGGTATATACCCAAAAGAATTGAAAGCAGGGACTAAAACAGATATTTGCACACCCCTGTTCATATTCATAGCAGCATTATTCACAACAGCCAAAGGTGGAAGCAACTCCAGTGTCCATCAACATGACACTGGGATAAACAAAATGGTGTATATACGTACAATGGAATATTATTTAGCTTAAAAAGGAAGGAAATTCTGACACATCCTACAATAAGATGAATTTTGAGGACATTATGTTAAATGAAATAAGCCAATCACAAAAGGACAATTACTATGTGATTCCACTTATATGAGGTACCTGGAGTAATCCAGTTCATAGAAACAGAAAGTAGAATGGTGGTTGCCAGCAGCTGACGGGAAGGGGATATGGGGAATTGTTGTTTAATGGGTACAGAGTTTTGGTTTTACAAGATGAGAAGGTTCTGGAGATTGGTTGCATAACAGTGTGTGTTACTGAGCAATGGGCTCTCTCTGCTCGCCGCGTCTGAGCCAATTAAGCCCAACAAGCTAGGGATCAAGAAAGAAAGTTTTAATTGAATTAGTCAGCATAACCGGGAAGATAGTAGACTAATGTCTCAAAAAACCATCTTCAAGGATTACAGAATCTCGAAGCACTTATATAGGGAAAATGGGCAATAAGGAGGGGGTCCAGGGAAGTTGGTCTCCAGGTATGATGGGCTCCAGGCATCACATTTTTCCATTCTTTATCTAGAAGATCAGAATATTAATGCTTTAGAAAAGAAAAGAAAAAGATAGCTAATATGAGTAAGCTTTATGAAGAAATTACTACTTTTATACACTGTTGGTGTAAAGATTAAAATGGCATGCATTAATTTCTATAAAAACAGAATAATTCAAAACATGGAATTTCATATGTACAATGATGTTCAATGTACTATTAGTTATAATAAAACATTGGAAATAAATGAAATAAATGTCCAATAATAGTAAAATGGTTAACTGTAGTACACATGGCCCCGCTGTAGTTCAGGGACCCCCGCTCTGGAAGACAGGGACGGTGTCGTCTTTGGTCCCCGAGGGGCCATAGTGTTGGACACACTGATGGAGCTCATGAAGACCTGCCAGGATGCTGGGACAAAGGCCAGAAACACTAGAAGTGAAATGGCTTGATACACACCCCGTGACCCCAGCAGATGTGTGCGGAGCTAACAGGAGAACTACAGGATCTTCCCGACTTTTCCGTGCTTTCCTCCAGGGAAGACAAAGCCTGACTGAAGCCAGCTGACAGTCTGTCAGGGAGGCTGACGGCAGGCTTTTTGCTTTGTTTGTTTTTCATAGTAACTTGCACGCCTCAGCTACTTACATCCATCTAGGTGCCTAATACGTCAACCCCGCTGTTCCTGCCGCCACAGAGGTGCATTATTGATGAAGTGGGGGTCCCTGGATGAACACCCAGCGGCTGTGAAACCCCCAGCGTGTGGGCAGTGAGAGCCGGAAAGCAGGCAAGAGCAATAACCACTGGAACTTTCCCTCTGCAGGAGGAAGGAGAAAAATAACTGCTTAGGGATGGGAAAGCTTGGCAGTCAGAGACGAGAGGGAAAGGATTTCGTTTTCAATATTTCCATGGTGGTAAGTCCAGAGAGCATTACTTCCAAAACGAAGTTCACCAGAAGTTTGACTGCTCTGCAGCCATCACAGAGGGCTGTGTGAGAGATTTATCATAACGTTGTTGACAAACTAAGTTTGACTTTTACAGAGAACACAGCACAAACAAGGGTTGGTTCCTTGGTTCCTGACAACGCTCTTCTCACAGTTTGAAAGGCATGGGCTGTGAGATAAAGGAACTGTCTGTGGGCCAGATGCCCCCATGCGGATGAGTCAGGGCTCCGGGCAGGAACCGAGGAAAGGTCGAGGTGACTTGGTGAGGATTTCTGCAGATCCCATGCCTGCAGCTTGCTCAGTGGCTCCCCTCCAAGGGTGGAGCTGAACTTGGACTTGTCTTACTTCTCAGTGGCCAAGTTTCTATTGATAAAGCAGATGCATCTCTCCAGGATTCTTCGGTCTGTCCAGGGCAATAGGTATCAGTTCCTCCTGTCTCCCCCACCCCACGACGGATCACACAGCCTGGTTTATGAGGGAACATCTCCCTAAGTGCCCACTGCTTCTCCAGGCCATGAGCCCCTTCCTGGGCCACGCTGGATCACAGCCTGCATTATCCTGGCTGCCCCCTACACCACAGGAACTGCAGCCCCTCGGCGGTCCTCTCTGCAGCAGCTTCTACAGTAGGCGGTTGAGGGATGGGGGTGGCAGCAGCACTGCGAGAGCCTCAAACATAGAACTGGCCTCAGCTCTTGCGATGGCCTTTTGGATGTGTCCGCTTGGCTAGGCTGCAAGCCCCAGTTATTCATTCAAACCCTCATGCAGGATGTCACTGTGGAGGTACTTTGTAGATGCGACTAAAGTCCATAATGAATGAACTTCAAGTAAGGGGAATTAGCCTTAGTCAATCAGCTGGAAGACCTTCAAAGAGAGCCAAGCTTCCCTGAAAAAGAGGAAATTCCAAGTGTGGACAGCGGCGGTGCCCAGATTCCAGCTGCCCTTCCTCACAGTCAGCCCGAGAAGTCCACACTTGCTGGCCAGCCCCGCAGTCATGTAAGCCGATGCCTTATAGTAAACCTCCTCACAATGTCTCCTACTGGTTCTGTTTCTCCACTTGAACCCTGCCTGACACACCAGCACTTCCTCCCTTCTCCCCTTGTACCACACACAAGAGTCCTTACTGACGGGCTGGTGAAAACCTCAGAAAATTAGAGCATAATTGTGAAAGGAGAAGTGGGAATCCTTACCTTTATGTGGTCCAAGGGAAAGCAACACAGAACTCAACCTTTCTTTCATGTCCCCAGGTTCTTCCCTTCTCCTCAATAGGACCTTTTTCTTCAAAAATCCACCATTTGTACCTCTACCTACTTTTGAAAAAAATTAAACCCACACACACATTCCTAAAGACAAACATTAATTCTCTGAGACGGTACAGCCTAAACTCAAAAAAAGAGTAACAGTATCCTAATTGCCTCACAATTCACAGGGTCATCTCAGCCCGCAGGGTAATAGGTATTAATACGCGTTTTGGGGTTCTTTCTTTCCTTCATCCCCACCGCTCACAGTGGTCTTTCAGACTGTGTCCCCTTTCACCTGTATGGCATCAAGTGAGGCAAAGGCCTCTCATGGGCTATTTCCCTAGCTGCCACAGGACTGGCTGATGTTTCAATCACCAGGACAAAGGCCTCATGAAGTGTGTAGATGGTAGACGTGGGCCAGGCTTTCTCAGAGCCCACTTTTGCTGGGAGTCTGGGAAGAGGAAGAGTCCATCCCTTTCTTTGACACAGTGCTGTACTGGAGACTTTGTTCGTAATCATGACACGTAATTTCAATTTCTTTACTCCCCCATTAAAAAAAAATGGGTCACCTTAAGAGCAATGAGCAGTCTCTCCTTCCTCTTGCTGTTCCAGTGTGAACCCCTTGCTCCACCACAAAGTCACGTCCAGGCACCTCTAGACTCCCAGGAAGGTGGCTTCTTGCACTTGTGAATTAGTCCTTTATGTGGCCCCTTGGCATCCACCAGTGTCCTCTCCTCCGTAAAGGAAGTCTGTGGGGCTCCAGAGTATGCTGCATCCCTTGGAGGCCTTGACGCCCACAAGGCCCATGGTTTCTGGGTGGATATGGGCCTGGGGAGGCTTCCTTTTCACGTGGGAAACCACTGCAGTGCTGCGAGAGATGCAGTGTCAACACAAAAGCCACAGAGCAGACTCCTGTATCTGTATTGTTTGCCAGTTTGTTTGGGTTTATCTCCCTAGGACTCAGCTGTAAACCCAGGACAGGCAAGGCCACGAACACACGTGTGAGAACTACTCTGTTCCACCAGAACTGCCCTCCTGTCTTTTGATACGGCCGGGTACCTCCTGCCAGGAAAGCCCTCCGGCAGGTGATAGCTATAAACCACTGGCCAGAATACGAGAAGGAGGAGGAGGAGGAGGGGAGAGAGAAAGCCAACGTGAAGGAGGGACTAGCAACGAAACAAGCGGGCCGGCACCCGGGAGATGCGGAGGCACTGGGCGTGCTCCAGGGTTCATGACCTCCAGCCTGAGGCCAGAGCGCAGGGAGAGCTGCACGGAGCAGTGACCACGGGGGTGCCACGCCTCTGTCCTCTGGCCTGAGGAAACAGAGGCCATGGTTCAGGGCAGTGAGAAGAGTGAGGAAGGGGATCCTGGAAATAAGAGAGCCGAGGAGGTGAGTCTCGAATCTTCTGGCCACTTGGAACAGAGCATGGGCAGAGAGGCAGCAAGCAACCAGTTAGAGAGGAAAGAATTGAGCTGAGATTGGAGCTGCGGCTGCTCAAGAGACAAGCTTTGAAGTCTGAGAGCAACCGAATTAATTTTGATAAAACAAAACAATCACACTCATTGGAAGAATGTGCCAGAATCTAAAGTCTCCACAGCAGAACATTCACAATGATCAGGACACAAACTAAGATTATCTGAAATATAAAGAAACTAGAAAATGGGACACATTCTCAAGAGAAAAGACAACAATGGAGACCACCCTGCTATGACCCAGATGTTAAAATTAGCAGTCAAGGATTTTAAAACAACTATGAGAACTATGCTCAGTGAACAGCAAGCTCCTAATGAATAAAAAGATAGGAATCCCCAGCAGAGGAATAGAAAATATTAAAAACTCCAAGTGGTAATTCTGAGACTCAAATTTAAAAAATGGAAATATTTGTCTGCTTGATAGAAATAACAGAAGAAACAGTCACTGAACTTGAAGAAAGATTAGTAGAAAGTACCCAACCCGCAGAAGAGAGAAATTGAATACAGAAAGACACTGACAACTCAGATAAAGTGAACAAATTCCTTGAAAAATAAAACCTGGCAAAACTGGCACAAGATGAAATAGGAAATTTGAATAGCCATATGTGTATTAAAGAAATTGAATTTATTATCAACATTTTTCCACAAAGGAAGATCCAGGCATAGATGATGTGACTGGATAATTCTATCAAACATTTAAGGAAGAAATAACACTAATCTTACACAAATTCTTTCAGAAAGTAGAGAAGAAAAAAAAATTCCTAAACTTGTTTTATGAGGCTAGCATAATCCTAGTATCAAAATATGACAAAACATCACAAGAAAAGAAAAACACAGATCAATATCCCCCAGGAAAATAGACACAAAATTCCTAAGAAAATACTAACGAGTTGAATCCAGTAATATTTTTGAAAGATTATACATTACAACTAAATAAGATTTATCCCAGGATTGCAGGGCTGAAATCACATTCAAAAATCAATTATTGTAATCCAACAATTTAACAAAATAAAGGAGAAAACCAATATTATCATTTTGATACATGCAGTAAACTTATTTGACAAAATTCAACATGACACCAACTCTCAGTAAAGCAGAAATAAAGGGGAATCCCCTTGACATAATAAAGGGCATCTATGAAAACCCTATAGTACAGAATTGTGAACAACCGAACGCTTTCCACCTAAGCCAGGAAAAAGGTAAGGATGTCTATTCTCTGCACACCTATTGAACACCACACCAGAGGTCTAACCAATGCATTAAGAGAAGAAAAAGAAATAAAAGTCATCAAAAGGAAGAAGAAAATTCTCTCCAACAGCCCAGGTGATCATCAGTTAAGAGGTCAGGTGGATAAGAGGTGGTCTAACCCCACAACGGATACTGCTCAGCGATAAAGAGTGGTGAACTGCTTGTATACACAGCAGTGCAGCTGAACCTCGGAAACACTGTGCTGTGTGAGAAAAACCTTACAAAGAACAGCACGTACCGTCTGCTCCCATTTACACGAAAGTCTAAAACAGGCAGCACTGATCTGTGGAGCCTCTGGGTGGGTGGGAAATGGAACTCAAGTAAAAGGACCCAGAAGAATTTTCTTGGGTGATGGCAATAATGTTCTACCTCTTGATAGATTTGTGAATTTAGATTTTACATTCAAAAAAACAAAAACAAAACTCTAAACAAATATTGAGCTTTAGTTACTAATGTCTGCAATTTACTTTGGAATGCAGCCCAAAAAGTAAGATGGATTGATAGATGAAGAGATATGGGACAAAGCATGGATAGTAAATGTTAATGATAGAATCTAGATGGTGTGTATATGGTGTTCAGTGTAAATTTCTTTCCCCTTTGCTATCTGTTCGAAATTTTTCATACTTAAATATTGGAAAATATAAGAATTGTTCCTCCCTTCCAACAGCCTAAGTGTTGTTATTGAGACAAGCTTCCTCCTCCTCTCAGTCTTCATCGATATTCATTCACTCAAATGATACTCAGCACCGGCGGTGCGTCAGGTACTGTGACAGAGGCTGTGGATATGAGATTGAGCAGTACAGCCAGGATCCCTGCCCTCTAAAGGTTACACTCTAGTTGGGACAGCAGGCATCTCTGTACAGGCATTAAATTTTATGTTTTCTAAGTATTTTTACTGACACGGTAAAATGTTCGCACATGTAAGATTTTAAAGTTGATTACAAAGTAAAATGTTGGCAGATTCCCATTTATACAAATGAGAAATGTATTACAAATATACAAAATATGTAAATTCCCAACCAACCATGGAAATCATCACCTTAAGTATTGTGTGATTAAACCGTGACTGACAAGGTTGGGTCGTGTCCCAACCACCACCCCCTCACCACCACCCCCCTCCACCCCCCCCACCCCCCGCCCACGGCCCCTTGAATAGCTTATTCAAGGAAAGACCAAAGCCTGATTTAAGCAGAAGGCCACAGACAAGGGCAAAGCTAGCTGAAGAGACTACAACACGAAATAGAAGTGGAAAGGACTTGGGTCTCCAATAAGAGAGGAAAGCAAAGGCCCGGGACGAGGAGCTCATCTGAGCCCTTTGGAGCGGGTTGGAATGCAGCGCGATGTCCTGCCTGCCTTTCCTGGCAGAGACAGGAAGCACAGCACTGTGTGTGAGTTGGCTTTCAAGACTCAGGCTGGAGCAGACACAAGGGAACTTTCCCTGATTGCTAAGCCAAAATTCCCTCGCCCTCTTCTGGGCTTCCCACCAAGTACCCTGGCTCCCTAGCGGCATGTGTAATCTTCTCCCGCCTGCTCGATACTTCCCTCCTGTGTTTTCTCTTCCTCTGGTCCAGCAGTGTGTGGGGGGGGTGCGGGGAGTCGTCGGGGTCGTGTGGGGGGCGTCGGGGGTAGGGGCAGCGTCGAGGGGAGGGGAGGGGCCACCTTGGAGCGGCAGGGTGCCCCAGGTGGCGCCTCCCACCGAGAACGTGGGCGGGACCCTGGGCTACAGGGACTGCGCCTTCCCCCAGGCCCCACGCCCCCCCCCACTAACGAATGGGGTGAAATGTTAACGTTTGAGGAACCGGGTTGGAGGCAATACCGGGATTCTATACTATTCTTGAAGCCCTAAGTCTGAAATTTTGTCAAAATAAAAAGTTAAAGAAAAAAGAAAAAATATATGGCTACTAAAATGTGTCCCTCTGATTTCTCCAGCCTTTTGTGAGGATTCAGTAAGGTGATATGGGTGTCAATTCTCTGTATGGTGTGGTGTCCCAGTAAACTCTAGGTATCATATTCCATATCAGGACAAGGGTCCAGCAGGAATACACTATGATCCCCGCCACCTCCCCAGTGGAAGGATGCTTACCCACAGGTATGTTAAGTACTGCATGTGCAGAGAAGGGAAATATTTTATCTGTTTAGGAGAAAATATCCTAGGGAATCTGAGCCCTTTGTGGGGACCTTTTCCTCTGTACAGCCCCTAAGACCTAGTTTTATATCTCCCACCCACAGAAAGCCCTCAGTAAAGGATTGTTGCCATATGCACTCTTTCCTGGATTCACCTGGCAACTGCTGCCTGCCCCCTTGCATTCATTCATTTTGCAAACATATATGGAATGCCAACTGTATGCCAAGCACAGGGGTTAGCTTAACTCACAGGAAATACGGAGGCGGGGAGCAGACAAAGAAACAGATGTGTTACAACGTGGGGTTCTGTGTGCACAGAAGCCTGCTAGGGAACAACACTGGTCATGGCTCAGGCGCTTTCTCCCACTGGAATCCCCACCTCCCCCTGCCTCACTATGCCAGAAACCTTTTCTCTTCCCGTCCTCTTCATTCTTAAGGCTTAGTCCAAATGATTCTTAAGGCATGAGGCCTTCTTAATCCTGCTGTTTTATTTTCTTTTGAACTCTCAACTTTTTTTTCCTAACTAATGGTGCTCAAAATATTTGTAAGATAGATGAGACATGGGTGAATGGAAACCAATCATCCCTCCACTCAGTGCAAGTTTCAAAATAAAAAACAGAGCCTTCTAGATAAACCACATTAAACTCTCCCTGTAACTCTTCTTTATACTTCTTTATAATCCACCTAATTCTGTAGGTTGTGCTGGTAACCCTGTAGGCTGTGATGGTAACACTGTAGGTTGTGATGGTAATGCTGTAGGCTGTGCTGGTAACTCTGTAGGCTGTGCTGGTAACTCTGTAGGTTGTGCTGGTAACTCTGTAGGTCGTGCTGGTAACTCTGTAAGGTTGTGCTGGTAAGTCTGTAGGTTGTGCTGGTAACTCTGTAGGTTGTGATGGTAATGCTGTAGGCTGTGATGGTAACTGTAGGTTGTGCTGGTAACTCTGTAGGTTGTGATGGTAACTCTGCAGGTTGTGATGGTAACTCTGCAGGTTGTGATGGTAATGCTGTAGGTTGTGCTGGTAACTCTGTAGGTTGTGATGGTAACTCTGTACGTTGTGACGGTAATGGTGTAGGTTATAGTGGTAAAGCACATGAAGGAGAGGGAGACGATGGTGACCAAACCTCTCAGTTCATGACTCCACACTTTCTCTTCGGCAGACATGCAAAAATCCCACACTTCTGGGTTCCCACAGTGCCTTGTTCACCCTTGCTCCAAAGAAATGAGCCAATGAAGACTTGTCCACAGCCTCCTGGCTGCCAAACCACACAATGACTATCTCTTCACTTCCACAAGGAATGCCAGTGAGTTAGCAGATTGACTTAAGGTTATCAAATACTCTTTATTCTAAGAGACAGAACTGCATTCCCAGCATTTTGGAACCACATGCCCCTCTCTGACAAAATACAAACGTAGTTAATGCTTTTCCCTTTAGTTTGAGACTCTACGGGTATATATTTTTCTGTCTCAGTTGATTTGTTTTTGTTAGTTTGACAGTTTTCCTCCCATAAACCAGAGTGTTAGTTGCCAAAACAAAGGGAGAGAGAGAGAGAAAGAGAGAAGGAGAGAGAGGGAGAGAGAGATACACGGAGAGAAGGGGGCAGAAGTGAGAAGAAAGGAAAGAAAGGAAGGAAAGAAGGGAAGACAGGAAAGAAGGAGGGAATAAGGGATGAAAAAGAAGACAGGGAGGGAGGGAGGGGAAGAGAAGGGAAGGAAAGAAAACAAAAGGAGCAAGGAAGCATAGAAAGAAAGAAGCAGGAAGGAGAGAGAGACAGAGAAAAAACAGCAAGCTGGATTGATTTTCATGGTCCCAGGCCTCCTATCCGCAGCCTGGTCCGATTTTCCTCTCATCTCCGCCATGCAGCTCAGACATCTGTAGCCTACGATGAGTTTGATTCCCCACTGGGGAGAAGAAAGCTCTGGGGCATAATCTGCAATTTGTTAAGGGTATTGCCTTCTCCTTGTCACCTTCATGTGACGTCCCCATGTGTGAGTCTCTGGATTCGTACATAATTCACAACCATCTCCCAGCTATTCATCATGCTTTTTAAGCCAAACTCAGGATTTGCCATCAAAAAACTTTTTCGACATGAAAGAAAAATCCATTAACTTGTTCTGGTGTTAGGTAAAACTGCATTTGCCAGACAGCACAACTTGAGTTATTTTGAGTTTGGAAAAAAAAAAAGAACTTATGTTTTCCCAAATAAACCAAAGGAAATTATCCGTGGTTAAGTGATAGGCTAGTGACCTACATCCTGGTCATGGGGTTCGTTTTCCCGAGATGTTCGGGTAAGTCCCAAAGTGATGGCAGGGGATGAAAGAGAACTTCCGTAGGAGGGTTCATTGATTTCCAGCATTTATCCAGAGTAAACTACATTAGTTTTCAGTGTTTACATGGCTGATGACATGGGTGGCAGGGGAGTGTTCCAGTCAGAGAGAAAAGTCAAAGGAATCTTTTCATCATTTGCTTTCCTAGTGAGGAGACTCAACATAAAACTGCAGCCGTGAATGTGGTAGACCACACAGAGCCATCCTGTGATGGTGAGGCACAGAACGGCCACCTCTGGGTCCCTCCTGGGCGCACCTCTGCCCTACCTTCTCTACATCTGCGTTCCCCACAAGCCCACATCCAGGCTGTTGACCTCCTTTGCCTCAGGGCTGGCAACCCAGCCCTGAAGTGAGACCAAAAACACTTACCCCACTGGCCGGCCATCAGGCCAAGCTTTCTACTAAGACCCTGTGGAGGAGGGAGGGGAGACAGGAACTCTCCTGGCTTCTTAGCACGGCACTATCACTTCTCAGCTGAGTGGTCTTAAGCATTACTTAGCCTCAGTTTCAGTCAAAATAGAAACAGTAGTTCTTATTTTGAAAATTGCATTAGATGAGGCAATGCACATAAAGCAATGATCACTCTTCCTTTTCCTCTTCCTCCTCTTTGCATCTTCTTAAAAAGTCCCCTGAAGAGTACTGACGTGACTACGTAGGATGGCATATGGGAGTATGCCTGGCACCCACTAGATGTTCGCTGTGACCTTTCCTCCCTCTTAGGCTGACCCAGGAATCAAGGAACAAGAGCTGGACACTGAGCTCCTGCTTGGCTCCTCAGCCATCCCTGGGAATGCACCTTGCAGTGCTCCCCTGCATGCCTGCTGACCACACACCCAGCTTCCCTACTCCTTCCCGCCAGTGGGGCTCCAGTGTGCCAGCCTCTAAGCCCTGAGCACACTCAAGTTCCTGAAGCTGGTTTCCACCTTGGTCCCCACTCCAGAGTCCTGTTCCAGGAGGAGATTAGCAAGCAACCATGTGCTTGCCGGTCCCTATTCACAGAGACATCCTGCTCCTGGGGAAGAGGAGGACAGCAGGTCTTAGTTAATGAATGTGACACCATGCTCTGCCCACCCATAAAGGAAGAAGAAATAATTCCTCTTTGGGTTGAGAGACATAGCCAGTGTGAAACTTCTATATCTAGATGTCTTGGGCCAAGCTTCCAAAACAAGTTTGGGAAGTTAAGCCTGGAGATGTTTGCCATTTGCACCATTTGTGAGGAGGGGCATTCCCTTAGCCGGTTCTGCATTCTCACACTGGCAGATTTCCTTACAGAAAAGGCTCCCATCAAGCTCCGCACTGCCATCAACTCCCCTGGGTCAGTGCTCTCTAATGGGCAATGAAACCAGAGAAACAGCAAAAGAACAGGGCATGTGAAGGGGTCCATGGCAAATCCATGGATTCCTATGTGGTCCAAACATGGGTGGCTTCTCTCCTCTGGGGCCTGGGGATGCGATGAGAGTCAGAACAGTGCATCCGGAGCCAGGGCAGAGAGCAGAGCCCATGCTCCCAGCTTGGTCCTGGAAGAGTCACCCATCATGGTTCTTCTCTGTGTTCGCGGGTTGGGATATTCAAGGAAGCATACATTGATCTTGGAGGTCTGAGGGATAATGATCATGCCCCAGGCTACCCACCTCATTCATGTCTGGCCCAATTCATTTCTGCGGTGCAGGTGCCAGGAAGAAGGCTGTAAGGAGTGGTCTGGCTGTCCTCTCCCTACTAGAGGGGGAGGTAGGAGGTGGTCCTGACCTTAGCTTTTCTTGCTGTCTTCTCACCTCACCCTGTGGCAGTCACATGCTCTTCTGCAAGCTGACCTTGCCATTCCTCCATCTAGAAGTGAAATCTAATTCCCCTCTCCTTCAATCTGGGCCAGCCTCCATAATTTGCTTGACCAATAGATTGAGGAGGAAATGACATTTTGAGACTTCTGAACTTAGGTCATAACAAGTTTTACAGCTCCCACCTGGGTCCCCTGGAATGTTTGTTCTTGGACACTCCACCTCGGAATACAGCTGTCATGATGTAGAAAGTCCAACCACACAGGGAGGCCATGTGTAGGTGTTCCAGTTGACAACTGTAGCTCAGCCCCAAGCCAACATCTAGCATCAACTACCAGCCGTGGAGTGAGGGTGCCATCTTTGTTATTCAGCCAGCTAAGCCTTTATCTGAATCCAACCTTGGCTTCCTTCTAGCTGCAATCCAGGAAACCCAAGTGAGACTCTCTCGGTGAATCTAGTCAATCCACAGAACCAGGAAAGATGATAAAGTACTGGATTAAGCCTCTAAATCTTGGGGTGGCTTGTTATGCAGAAGTAGATAGTCAAAACATACGTTCACCTCCTACGCTGTGGACTCATTGAGGCTGGCTGGCTCAGAGGGAGCTCATTCTGACCCACAGAGGTGCTCTTCCTGCCACAATACCCCCTTTCTGTTGGCCTACAGGTAGGAGAGTCTGACATCTCCGCCAATTCTGTTCTGCAGAATAGAACCATAACAGGAGCAAATTCCCTCGGGGTCATCTAGATGCCTAAAGCAGCCTCCTGAAGAGTTCATGTACTTGCTCTCTGCTGTAAGCCTCTCTCTGATTTCTTTTTCTTTGGAAAAGGCCCCACCTGCAGAAGGAAGGGGTGAGGGCTCCAGGCTCAGGGCTGCTGCAGGTCGGCCAGTCTACTTCAATCACACTGCCTCCTCGTACTGACATCTGCACATATAGTACTTTGTAGGATTTTCTCACCAGAATTCAAGGATGATGAGTCAAATCCCTGAGACAGCTCTGGAAATACTGACAGTCAAGTAATACTGAGCCAATGGAATAAATCACCCACAGGGTTCAAGGATGCAGCTGGCAGAACTAAGAGAGCAGAAGCTGGGTATTTGCACACCTCAGAGACATAAGAAGCACTAGCTTCTCTCCTTCGCACACACAGAAGCCGTGTTCACAGGCAAACAACAGGTCTTGAAGGGCAATACTGCCCTCACCATGTAAGTCTTGAGTAATACTTAAAGATGAGTAATAATTAGGAAGGATCCCACATTGGGCCTAACTATTTTTTAAGTAGGATGTGTGTACCACAGGAGATACTGCATACGAAAGAGAGGCAGAATTTAGACAAATAGGTCTCCATAGTCTTAAAGAAATTACTAATACAAATGCTATGACATGGAAAAAAAAGATATTAAGGTTCAAAGTAATCTTCTCAAGGAAGAAATAGAAGATAAAAACAGATTTTTTTTTTGGTGAGGAAGATCAGCCCAAGCTAACATCTGTTACCAATCTTCCTCTTTTTTTCCTTGAGAAAAATTGTCCCTGAACTAACATCTGTGCCAATCTTTCCTCTATTTTGTTTGTTGGTTGCCACCACAGCATGGCTGACGTGTAGTGTAGGTCCGTGCCCAGGATCTCTACCCTTGAACCCAGGCCACCGAAGTGGAGCATGCCACACTTAACGGCTACACCACGGGGTCGGCCCCAAAAACAGATTTTTAAAAGACAAAAATGGCATTGGAAGTAACAGACACACAAGCTGTGGAGATGAGGTAGGCAGGACCAAGAGCCTGAGAGGACACTTATCAGATTGCCATATAGAGGGTGTTATGGATGGCCTGAAAGGAAAGCCAACATGCTCACGTTGGAAGAAGTGTAAAATATAACGTTGGAATCCAACATGTTCCTGAAGAAGAAAGCAAAGCAAATGGCGTAGAAAAGATGTGAGATTATAAAAAAGCTAATGATCGGTCATGGCACATGCAGTGCATGCTTATAGCCATGCTCCCTTGCAGAACTGTACTAAAAGGAGAGTGAGAGAATAAAGCAAGTTAAAACCCCCAACAAAGGAGAATGTTAAAGTGTTGAGTGAGAAACGTTAACAAATTCTGCAGGTTGTAAATTAAGTAGAAGAGAAGCACAGAGAGCACTAAACCTTAAGTGGCTGTGGAAAGTGATGGCAGCAAGAAGGGAGCCGGTCCACCCCCGCGGGCCCCGGAAAGTCTAGCTATGCCAGGATCAGAGAGGCGAGGTAAGAGGTGGAAAACAGGGAAGCAGGCCCCAATTCCAGCTAAAGAGCAGTTTGACCTGCATATTCTCTGGCCGGGTGTGCTCCACTGAGTGAAAGTCTCTCCCCTCCACAGGGGCTCAGGATGGGTAGAGGCAGGCGTGAAGGGCTGTCTTGGAGGCCAAGTGGAAGTCCACGGGCTGTGGCGAGTCTCAGCCCCTTCTTCTGCCTGCTCACAGAATGCTGGAGGTGTCTCCTCTGGAAGGACCCAGAGACCCAGAGAAAAGACCTTCAGTTCCTGAACATCTAGGGATCCCCCCTAAGAAACTTCTGGGTGTCTGTCCAAATCAGCCTACAGCACAGCCAGTTCATCGGTAAGCCCAGCCCACAAACAGCTTTTCTCATTAGCTTTTGGTGCCTCTCTCTTAAATTTAAGGAGTCACCAAGTCTCACCAGACATTTGGGGAGTGCCTTCAACATGAAAGACGGAGGCCAAACATGCACAAAGATGGAACTGAGGGGCAGAGTTTGAAAAGCACAATAATTAACATCTTCCAAAAGATAGTATATAATATTGCATGCAAGAAATAAAAAAAGTTCATGTTGGAGGGAAAAAAGAAACAATTAGGGGGCCGGCCTGGTGGTGTAGTGGTTAGGTTCACGCGTTCCACTTCGGCAGCCTGGGGTTTGCCAGTTCGGATCCTGGGCGCAGACCTGCAAACTGCTCATCAGGCCATGTTGAGGTGGCATCCCACATAGAGCAACTAGAAGGATGTACAGCTATGACATACAACTATCTACTGGGGCTTTGGGGAGAAAAAAGGAAAAAAGAGGAAGATTGGCAACAGATGTTAGCTCAGGGCCAATCTTCCTCAAAAAAAAAAAAAATCAATTAAAGAAAACAAATAAAAAACCAAAGAAAAGAAACAATTAGGAAACTAGGTAAGAAGAAAGGGCTCAGTGAAAACTAAAAGTATGAAACCTTAAATGAAAAATGCCTGAAAGATTGGAAAAATAAAACTGAGAAAATCCTCAATTATGTAAAACAATGAAAAATAGGAGAGAACAGGTAATAAAATTAGAGGATTAAATCAGGATATGCAACACCCCACTAACAGGAAATCTAAGAAGAAAAAACAGAGTGGAAATTATTTTTAAAAATAAATGAAGAGCTTGATTTTCTCAGCATAATCAATGAAAAGAACAATGCCAAGGCACATCATTGTGAAAGTGCAGAATACCAGAGTTGACAAGAACATCCTAAATAATTTCAGAGAGAGACAGGGAAAAGCGTCAGAATGGCTATGGCCTTCTCAACAGCAACATGGGAACTGAACGATAATGGAGCAATGCCTTCAGATTTCCGAGGGAAGAGGATTTCCAACCTAGAATGTTTGTCCCAGCCGAATCACAAATATTAGAGTGAAAGTTCAGACAGGCAATAGCTCAAACAGTACCTCTCCCCCTATTTTTCAGGAAATTATGGGCAGATATGCTCCACTAAAATGAGGGTATAAACCAAGAAGAAGAAGACTGGGCACCAGGAAGCAGGGCCCAGTCGGGGAGGGGCACAGAGATCTTACATGAGGAGGGGGTCCCCCCACAGCAGTTCACAGTCCTGGACACCAACATCAGGGAGGCTGTGGGGCGGGACAGAGACCACCAGATGCGTCATTACAACATGGAGTGACAGTATTCAGGGGGGCTTACAATGACTTTGGAAATTTTGGGAAGGACCGATTGTAATTACATAGACGTCTAAGCAAGTAAAAAGGTGAGGCAATGATTAATTCCAGGCAATTATCAATTTGAGGAAAAACAGAAAGAAGCACAAGAAAGAATCTATAATCACAGCAGTCTATTTTCTCAGCATTTGCTCACTTAGCTTTAGATTTAATGAGTAACCATTTCAAGGCACGCCTGATTCTAGGCTGTGGGAATGAAGCAGGAAAAAAACAGATCAAGTCCCTGGATGGCATTCTTGAGGGGAGGAAAGGCAGGATAAAAAACAATGGGAGTCAGGAAGCTAGGGAAAGCCTTCAGGTGCTCAGGGAAAACCTCTGAGTTAGTTATGGCAATATGGGACAGGTAGTAAACATTATTTATGTACTTAAAATAAGGAAAACACAAAGCACTAATCAATCAAAATTGTTAGCCGAGTGGGGGTGCTCAGAGAGGAGAGATCTCAACTTTCACCAAAGGATATTATTCAATAATTTCTAAAATCTAAAAATCAAGAAAGAGCATTATAAGTATGTTATTTAGAACTAAGGAAGGACGTATATAAAGAAACAGAAAATTTGAATTAGGTAGTCTCCAGAAAACAGGGTTGGGGCTTGGGGAAGTGTGGGGCAGAGTGTATTTGACTCTTAAGTAAGTGCATATATTACTTTGATGGAAATAATAAATTCATTTAGTAGAATTAAATATTCCTGAAATAATGACATACTTGATTCTACAGCTTAAAAGAATACAACCTGCACTATAAATATATATATATATATGTATTTATATAGATAGATTGATGTAGAATTATCAACACCAAACTTAGTCCAGAGTGGTTACTGAACTCCAAGGGTACAAAAAGATTCATGTGTTCAGCCAGGCAGAAAATCCACATTACGTACGTGGGAAAGACTAGTTTGGGCTCAGATTTCGTCCATGCAATATCCAACGCCAGAAGTCAGGGAAGTAATATTTACAAGGTTCTGAGTGGGGAAAGTGTCGCCCAGGAGTTTCCCTCTTAGCCAAGTTATACATAAAGTACAAAGACAAAAAGCAGATGCTGTCAAGTAGTCAATAATTCAAAAAGTCCATGAGCTTTTCTTGGGAAAAGAAAGACAATGAAATTTAGCCAATCAAGGGATGAATCAAAATCATTTTTTAAAAAAGGAAAATTGATGGTTACAAAGTGGTGGTCAGTTCTAAACTCATTTAAATACAAAACAGGCTAAAAAACTGAGGAAATTGTGGTTGAAGAACAGAATGCAAATGTTATAAACCTTGAAAATGGAAAATTAATAACATAACTTTAAAAAATAGGACATATTATGAAAAAAGATGCAAGGATCTGAGGTTGTGCTACTCTCTCCATATTTCAGAGCAAGGAATCAACAGAAAATGTCTGAGGTTGAAGTAGGGGTAAGAGCAGCTTACAGTCAGTCTATTTTAAATTTGAGAGGAATCTTATGGAAATGCATCTCTGTTGTGAAGAACCATTTATCTGAATTTCAACAATTCCTTTAGTTTTTCTTCTCTTTCGCTAAATTCCATGAGGATTAAGTGTTACCATTTTATTTTAAAATAGTAAATAGGATGCCACGCTGTCAAATCTTCGTTGTGTCTATTGGTCCTTTGACCAGTTTGCACAGAGCTTGGACTCAGTGATGGTCGCGGAGGAAGGGTTCATTTCTGAATGAGGAGATTTGAGAGAATTTTTTTTCTTTGCACTTTTTGGGTTGCTTGCTGTACTTTGTTTTTTAAATAAAAAAAAATTTGCATAATTTCCATAAAACAAAAACCAAAAAGAAATGTTAATGACTAATTATTTTTGTGTGCTCTGGCCAGCTATGCTTGAGCTCCAGGGCACACACAGAAGTCAACTGTGCGCGGAGTCCTCCTGCGCAGTCCTGGAGGACAGACAGAATTGGTGGTAGTGATGGTGATGGAATTGCTATATAGAGATAAATACATGATAAATAAGATGGGTTCACGATGCACAGAAAGATAAATAGTCAGCCAAATAGATGTAGAGTACATAACAGCACAGTAATTCACGACCAGAACACCGTGCAGTTGCATCTGAGTTTACCATCAATTTGTTCACTAAGGAAATAAAAGCAGAAAGATTTTCTGGATATTGTGATATTGTCTAACTCAGTTAGGGAGAGATGAAATATCCCTACACGGGTGCTGTTATTTATTAAGATACTTTCTAATTCCTTTATTCATAATAGCATGTCCTATTTGAATAAAATGTCATGCTAATTTTCAAATTGGATATACTGGATAGTTTTGATCAAGACTTTTGAAAGATTGTAATATCTACCAATCAAAGGGGAAACGGCCGTTGTACTTTTTAGTTTAGTTACACAGGCATAAAGGAAGCATAGTTTTTCAGACCAAGAGGCCATCACAACCAGTCGCCACCATTCACCTGTGACGGGAAGAGGGAGCCCGGGAGAAAGGCCGATGTGGCAGGCGCGGAGGAGGCCGCCCTCAGCCTCACAGCTCTCGCACGGTCCCTCTGCTGGGACACGCTCAGGAGCCGAAGAAATAAAACTGGCATTTGTTTGATTTACCCCTCACCTCGTCTGTGTTCGTCTTTCTCCCTGTTCAGAAGGAAGGGTCTTCCGTCGTACGTGGGAGAAAACACTCTGAAGGGTGCAGGCACGTGCCTACTGGTCCTGTCCCCAGCGGAGAGCTTGAGGCAATAAAGAACTGAAAACTGCCTTCGTGTCTGCACCACATGTTTGCTGCTCTAATCAGAGAAGTGAAAGGCCACATAATGCTGCAGAAGAGCTTTCCTGGGCAGTGCGTCGTGAAAGCCTCCTGCATACTGGCCATGTTTCATCACTTTATGAATTCAAGAGAGGATATGAATCTAGTCACAGAACAGGAAACGTCACCAACCTCAATGGAAAACAAAGTGGGTGAATTACTGAAATGCCAGCACGCAGATGGCTCTTTCAGGAATGCTGTTTTGAAAGCACATTGATCTTTTCTTTCTGAAGGTGATAACCCCCCTCAACAATTTTATGTGGAGTTTTAGAAACGACAAAGTGCTTTCCCAGGAAGTAGCACAACCATTTGTCCCTCCAGGGAGTTCTCACTAGTTTTTAACGGTTCGGGTAAGAGTCCTCCTCCCCGTAAGAAGAAGTCCCTTCCTCTTGTCCAATCATAGGATCATGGTACTTTCTGACTACTTCATAAATATTCGTGCATCAGGACATCCCAGATGAGCCCAGGCTGGAACTCAGACCAGGGTCTCTGTAAGGTGGAAGCAGCCAGTCCTCGGCAGGTCTACTTGCACCAGTTTTTATTTTGGGCCTAGGGAAGAAGAAAAGGCAGAATTGTCAGAAAGACGAGGCAATACAAGTTGCCTTGGTGCCTTAAACACATAGGTTTGTTTGTCTTGTCCATCTAACAGGAAGTCTGGGCAGAGCTGGGATAGATTGATGCAGTAGCTTAAAAACATCACAAAGGGTTCCGGCCTCCTCTACTTTCTGCTCTCACATTCTTAGAGTGTTGACATGTTGCCCCATGAGTGCCAGACATATGCAAGGTGTGCAGACGGTGCTCCCACATTCAAGGCTGGAAGAAGGCTGAAAGGGGTGGGAGCAAAGAGCTTTCTCCTAGAAGACTTTGTTTTTTTCATTTGGTAGGGGCAGCCTCTCGGGCACACCTCCATGACATGGCATTGCCTGTAACTAGGTGACAATCCTGCCTTAGATGAAAAGAGATGAGATGACCAGGTCTGGCTTAGACCAACCATGACTCATGCCCTCGGGTTGAGGCAGGGCCTGCCTTCCTTGAGATCAAGTGACAGTTACTGCTAACTGGACAGGTGCCCATAGTCTGGGCAGTGGACAGGATAATGACCTGGCTTCTGACCCCCTCGGATTTTGCGTTAACGTAGACAGTGGGAGTAGAGCAAGAGGCAGAAGGAACTGTTTTTATTAGGTAGTCTGTGGGAAGCTGAGTCCCAAGTGGTACTGCTTTGAGGTCCCAAATGAGACACAATTGGTGGTAGGGGATTCACTACACAGAATGTGTAGTAGCTATCTAGTGCTGTATAACAAATCACCCTGAAACCTAGAGGCTTACAACAAAATATTTATTTCTCACAGTTTCTGTGGGTCAGGAATTTGGGAAAAGCCTGACTGAGTGGTTTTACCTGAGTCTGCAGGTAAAATATGGGCTGGGGCTGCAAATCTGAAGGTCTGACTGAGGCTGAAGGATCCACTTCCAAGGTGGCCCACTCACATAACGAGAAAGCTGGTGCTGGTCGTTGGTGGGAGGCCTCAGTTCCTCTCCATGTGAACCTCTCCACAAAGCTGCTGGAGTGTCCTCACAATGTGGCAGCTGGTTGCCCTAGAATGAGCGATCCCGCAGACCAGGGGGAAGCTGCAGTGCCTTTTATGACCTTGCCTCAGAAGGCAGACACCACGCTTCCGCTGTCTTCGATTGGTCCCCTGGTTGAGCCCAGATTCATTGTGGGAGAGGACTGTGCAAGGGCGGGAATGCCGAAAGGCAAGGGTCCTTGTGAGATATCTTGGAGGCTGGCTCCCCCAGCATGAACACCAATTCACTCTGGTAGCTTTGAGAGGGGTGGGAAGCTGTACTCTGGGGACCCCCAGAAATAATGGCGGGGGTGGGGTACTAGTTGGAGAAAGGCCTAAGAGTTTGCAGTTGTGCAGGTGCCATCTAAGAAGTCATGGTGGACGTTAGTGTTAACGTGGTGTCATTGCGCCCCAAAGCAGAAAGGGCTGGGGCCCATCTGTTTGCATCATCTACAAGGCGGCCTCCTATGAAAGGGCATGACTTCCTCACGGCAAAGGCCTGTGCCATTCAACTTTGTTTTCCCCTCACAGAGCACTTTGCCAAAACATGCAGAGTGTTTCCCACGTGTTTGTTAAGTGAAGGACTGACTGAGTTGATGGGATCATCTGTAGACCACATTTTACAATGACTCTTGACCAGGGAACACTAAGGAAGACGGGACTGGTGCTGGGCAGAAGAGGAAGGAGCACGGCCCCAAATCTCCCACCCTCGGGAGCAGCACTGGCGGGAGCAGGAACGGGCAGAACCTCGAGGGGCCGCCTTGCCTCGCCCCTGCACTGCCAGCCACCAGAGCAACCGCTACTTCACCACCACTTCTGGGGGGCCCTTGCACTCGCCCCTGAACTTGCCATCCCGGAAAGTGAAGAGACAGGGAAGGAGATAGTGCCCGAGTAAACTCCATAAGCAACGGCGCCTGCGCCCAGTGATGTGGACGTGTGAGGTCTGACGGTCTCCCCTGCTTCAGCTGTATCGTCATGCAACCCACCTGCAGCAAGCAGCAGCCACGTGGAGATCACCTGCTGACCGAGAGGGCCTGTCGGGGTGCCTGGTACACGCCACAGCGAGAAGGGAGATGGCCGTCAAAGCAAACCTGTGTACCTCTGACTGAGGGTGAGAAAGCTTCAGATTATTTTTTAAAGTTACCTAATAGCGGAGTAAAGCATACGTTAGCTGAGTCTGAGGTGAGCAAAGGGTATTTAGAAGAGCTAAGTCATTGAGCTCTATTGCCTGCATGCTGTCCATTTTCCAGCCTTCTGAGCATCTGGAGCAGCACTGTTGGCTTGAAATGTGCAGCCAGCAACACATCCCTTCCACTCCAGCTGAAGGACCCTCAGCATCTGTGACTGCAACCAAGCCCCCATCCACCCCAACCCCGCTACAGACAGGCTCAGACAGAAAACGGGTGCTGCCCGTTTGTGGATCCCATCGATTTACAGTAGTGACTAGTCCTGAGGCAGGCACGGGCTGTGTTAAAAAATTTATTCAATAAACAATTCCTCTCACATCCCAGGTCTGCTGGGTGTTTCCGTGGGACAGATTCCTCCCTCCTTTGTGCCACAGCTTTGGTTTTAGTATGAGGCAGCTTAGAGCCAGGAAGGGGGAAACTGCTTCTGCCCAGAGTGTCTGAGGGTCTGCAGACGCAGTGAGATGCCCTGGGTTGTTATCACCCCTACTGCTGATGGAGAGTCTACCAGAGGTGAGTCACATGGCTTGGGCGAGGGCAGGGCCAGCGGGGACAGAAGAAAGAATTGTGATGCCACCCTGAACCTGCATAAATTTTCCCTCTATTCTCCGAGTCTAGCTTCCCAGGAAGTCTGTACAGAGGGCTGTGTGCTCCGAGGCAGGGCATGGCAGGCTCTCTTGTCCCTGGTAGGACTCACGTTCTCTGAGATGTGAAGATGTCCACCAGCCTTCTGTGTCCCCATGGCCAGTTTCAACAAAAAACTTACAACAAAAAGCTACTTTGTGCTCCAAGAAAATTGATTTTGACCCAATGAAACTGAATTCCTAAGCACAAAGGTGAAACTGGCCCAGATCTTCCTGGTTGTCGTGGGAGCCGGCATGTGCTGGGAACGCAGGTACCTGCCTACATGGCGTATTCTGGCCTCCCCCCAGTTTGGCAGTCACGTGGCTGGCTTTTCCTTCCCTGGCGAAAGGTGAAAGATGACACGAGTGGAGCCATATTAAAATAGAGCCAGAGCAACCATTTCAGAGGAATTGCCTTGCAGTCTTGTTTTTTTTTAATCTTCCAAGCTGGACCAAACCACCAACATTCCAAGAAGTCAGTGAGGACAAGGATATCCGCTCTGTAAGGACTGATGTAACTGGACTTTGCTGATGACCAAATCGCTAACAAATCAATGAAGGACAAGTCTAGCCTTCTGCCTGATGATCGAATCTCAGGCCAATCTGTGAAGTACAAACCTGGCCTTACCTCATCTAGCACCAGTGAACTCTTCTTTATATACAACTCACCTCATCCTCCCTTTTTTCTATAAAAACCCTGAGCCCCTCTCCTCTAATCAGAATACATTTGGGGTTTCTACCTGTATCTGTATCTCCCGAATTGCAATTCTAATCGCCCAAAGAAATATCTGCTCTTTAAATTGTAGTGATTTTTCCTTGCTTGACAAAGGGTAGGAACAAATCGGACCCTAAATGGGCCAACAGTCCAGTCCCATCGCGGAGCTGTGAGTGCGTGCACAGGCACAGCTGCCTTCCTGCGCGACCCGTGGGGCCTCATCTCCTCTGCAGAGCGATCCCGCTACCTTCAGAGAAGCAGCTTCTTGACCCCACTTCTTTGGCCTGGAATTCCCCATTTGTGGTTATTTAAAATTTACTATAAATAGATGATGGATATGACTGAATTTCTCAAGGAAAGTCTCTTTAGAAAGGCCTTCCCCTCCCCTGCTCCCCAGCCTTGCACGTGCGACCCCAATGCAGCCAAGCCCAGAGATCCAAGCAGTGTCTCACACTCCAGGGGGCTGGGCAGAGTTCTGGAGGGGACAGCCCTTTAGGTGACCTCGGGCCATTCCACCTACAGCTCTGCTCTGGGCCACACTCCCCGGACCTGTGCTCAAGTGCCACCTCAGCAACGTGGGCTTCTGTGGTCTGGGGTCCAGGGATCCTGAGTTCCCTCGTTTATACCCGTTGGTCTTCTGGCTCTCCATCCCTGTGGACAGCTGCATGGCCCTGGGTGAACCTGAAGCTTGTACTATTTGGAAGAGCCTTCTTTAAGAAAAATACGAATACAACATTAGGTTTAAGTGCATATTTATTTTGAAGGAGAAAGAAATCACAGCACTCTAAAATTTTAAAAAGCTGATAAACATCACAAAATCCATAAAATAATATTTTTAATTAACTTACTCTCCTTTTAATAATTTTTTAGTACTTTTCTTATAATTTTATAATACTTAATTTCCCTAATACTCTTGGGTTTCATACTCTTTGATCTTCTCCTTATATGACAATGGCTTTATATCATTTTTCCGTAAAGAGAATAGTTCAGTCTTTTCTGTAACATGATCGATCAAAATTTGTTTTCTATTATAGATAATTTAGGAAAGTTTCTTTAGTGCTAACAGCTCATTATTGGTAATGCTGTATATCAAATTTTTGTCAAATTTGGGGGGCCTCCATTGTGTTTCTTTTATATGTTAATTGAAAGATTTGAGGACATTTCAAGTTTTCATAAATACACTTTCAATTAACAACACTCATTAACCAGTTTGTAACTGATGTTCTCACTGCAATGGTGTACTGCAAATTTTACCGAGAATGTCAGTGTTTGATAAGTCAGCAAGAAATCCACGTCTTTTCCCAGCGTGTTAATACACTTCCCTTCTCTTCATTCACGCCACTTCTTAGTCAACTTCTCCCCTGCTTCCCTCATTCCTGTAACGGTGTTGTTCCTGACAGCCTACTCCATACACCTCCTACACACAAATCTCCATCTCAGGGTTGGTTTCTGGAGAACCAACCTGTGCTGTGTTGAATAGTGTCCCCTCAAAATTCGTGTCCACCTGGAACATCAGAATGGGACCTTGTTTGGAAATGGGGTCTTTGCAGATGTGATTAGTTAAGATGAGGTCATAATGGAGTAGAGTGGGCCCTAATCTAACAGCTGGTGTCCCTATAAAAGAGGGGAGGAAGCACAGAGACACAGAGACCAAGCTATGTAAAGATGAGGCAGAGACTGCAGTGATGCAGCCACAAGCCGAGGAGCACCATGGATCGCCAGGAGCCACTAGGAGCTGGGAAGGAGCAAGGAAGGTTTCTTCCCTGGAGACTTCAGAGAGAGTGCAGCCCTGCTGACACCTTGATCTCGGATGTCTAGTCTTCAGAACTGTGAGAAAATAAATTTCTGTTGCTTGGAGCCACCCAGTTTGTGGCACTTTGTCATAGTAGCCCTAGGAAATTAGGAAACAGTCCCCTTAGCTGGAGCCTATAATTGTCCTGGCCAGCCACTTCACAGAATGCGTTTGTGATGGGGAAGAGAGGTCGGAATGGAAAGAGACTGTCTTACCCAATTGTCTTTAAAATATCTCACATTTGAATGTTTTACAAAAACTTCTACGATCACCTTGTTGAGGACTCTCCCCTAGTCCTGGAAGGCCCTAAAACATAAGCTGCCTTGGGAACCAAGCACCCTTCTCTAACGACGTCTATGTAAGGTTCAGATCACAGGTCAGGCAGTGGGGTTGTCAGGACTCACATGACCATTCTTCAGATGTAATCCTCCACAGACACAGACACTAAGAGTGAATGAGTGAATGAATGAATGAATGAATGAAAAGATAGTTTGGATGTAAAACGTAATCCCTATTCCTAAGTAGCTGACAGTCCAGAAGAGTCTGACTGTACCATGCAGCAGAATTAGGTAAAGCTAGTGCACATAAGCAAATGCTCTAGGAGCTCAGGGGAGGAAGGGGCAGCTGTGGGAAGCAGATGCTGGAGGCTTCGTGGAAGAGGTGGCAGAAGACCAAGACCTTAAAAGATCAGAAAGTTTTAATCAAAGGCATTGAGACTTTTCCTCTAGCCTAACCCAGAGCAGAGTGTTTCCAACACCCTAGCAGGCCGAGTCACCGCTCGGGAGACCTGTCACTCTGCAGAAGGAGCCTGGAGCCCCTTTTTGAGCAACGGACTTTATATAGCAGGATGTTGAGAAGCTTGGCATGATGCCTAATACCAATCTTAATTTCCCTGAGCAGGGTTTACAGGTGCAGTAAGCGTATACACAACCTAAGAAATGGAATTTTATACTTGTGAAAGGGGAGGAAAAATAAACTAAAGCCAACCGGAGGAAAGAGGGCATTAGGTAACTTTTCCATAAATCCCAAGTCTTCGACATTGAGGACCTTGACGCGCACCTGGTCCCAGCCCCTGTTTTCACAGAAGAGAAGGAAACCCAGGGTCCAGCGGCCTGCCCACAGTCACAGCTGTGGTCCAGGCACGCTGCTCCGCGGCCGGGCCACCGTGGTTTTCCTGCCACACCAGGCTAATCCTGCAGCACTAAGTGATTGCTTTCACTGCTATAGATGAACCAGAGGAGAAATAATACATTTTGAGCTTAATTTACTCCTGCATGAAATAGCTTTAAAGGTGATGTGGGAAGCTAGATCTCCACAGTTAAGCAACGTGGCAGCTGAATCCACACCAGAACCTTTTTTAAAAAATAAGGTAGAAAACCAATCAGTTTTACTTCAAGCCAGTGTATTTGAAGTAGTCTCATTTAGAACAATTATTTTGGCACCCTAAAAACACAGTTCAAATGCTCTATTAATTTCACTGATTGAGCTGAAATCTAAATATTTTCACTAAATTATGCAGTCATTTGACTAAACTAAACTTTGTTTTTTTGACATCAGGACTGCTCCACTTCGCTGCTGGGCTGGGACAAGGGGGAGCTGGGGTGGGGATGGGGTAACATCTACAACTGCACCAGCAGAATGCCGAAACAACTGAGATGGAGAAAATGAGAGAAAGACAGGCTCCATGGCAGTGGGTCTTTATCTACTAAGATCGGCTGCTCTCGCCTTATGTGCCCATCACTGGCATATATTTGCCTTTTTCTTAAGCAAGTGACACATGGGGAAGAGAGAGATTGACGGAGAGGAAATATGGAGCTACGGTGAGAAGGGGGCAGCATCAGAGGTAATGCTTACTCTGGATTTTAGTGGCTCATTTTTCGCGGCCCCTTTTGAGCAATTAAAAAAAGCTCTATTTCTAGAAAAACAGCTAATTAAACTGTGTTCATATAGGTTTCAGACATGTGATCAGATCTAAAGTGGAAAAATTTACTCTTAAGACTTACCTGAAAGATGAGAATTGCAGAGTTTCTTCATGAGATAGCCCAATTACAAAGCTTTACGCCAGGAGAATTAAAAGACATTTTCCCAGGTTGGTTCTACCCATCTATTTGGTGAGATCCACCTTCTCATGAAGAGGCCAGGACAAGTGAACAGAAAAGGAAAAAAAGTCAGATATCAAAGGGCAATCATGTCGAGAGGCTCAAAAATACTTAGGAGATCACAAACGTGTGTTGCGTCTAAAATACAGAGCAGCTGCACTAACACAAGAGGGAGCCGCAAAGACCAGGAAAGCCCATTTCTAAGGCAGGAAGTCCATTTCTAACACAGCACCCTTCTTCTGTCAATGGCGGGGTCCCAAGTGCGGGCTCGAGGGGCACATTTTCTAGATTACAAGCCCTACTGATGCTGAATTCTAACTCGCTTGCATCCGTCAGAAGCCTGACGCCAAAGTAGGGAGACCAGTTACCCCACTTGCCCAAGACTGTCAGGGTGCCAGAACAGTCCCAGGTCTTGGGTAACCTCTCAGACCCTGGCAAATCCACATGGTTGGCCACCCTAATGTTTCAGATAATTTCAACAGTATTTATTGTTGCTCTCTACCTTTATTTTCCTTTGTCAAGTTGATTGTTAAACTCTTCTCCAATGATATACAAAATTAAATGTGTAAATCCAATAAGAACAGTCTTAAATTACTCCAGCTGCTGAATCAAAGTGCGATTTGCTTTATACTGAAGATTATGGTGTTAATGGAACTCTGCCGCAGGCCTTACTGTGTCTTCACCCAAGAAAATCAGTGAGGCGTCTTGACACCAAATCCTGAGGGAGCCTTCTCATGTCTGGAGATGTGGATCAAAGTGAGTCAAAGTTTTTTTCTAAAACAATAACCAAGCAATAAGTAATGAGTTGAGTAACAGAAAGGGTCCTTGTGCCTTAGTCTCCCAATCTCCAGCAGTAATGGTATCTACTTCATAAAATTGTTCTGAGGGTTAAAGGAGGAAGTAACTGTAAAACACTTAAAACAGTGCCCTGCACAGAGGAAGGGCTAAGTTAGTGTCTGTAGCATAAATAAATCAACTACAACTGCACTGTTAACCTCTGTTCCTGTCGTCTTCAGACATAGGCGATGAGCAGAGGTCTACACATATGTACATACACATACATGCACACACACACATACATGCACACAGGCTCGTGTGCGGAAAATGTCTACAGGAATGAACATAAGGAGATTTGAGGAAATGTTTATGTAAGGCCAAGATTTAAATCAAAGACAAATGAGGTTCATTCTTCTCTTTATCAAAGATTTCTTTAAAAGATGCAGGTTCCTCCATTAATGGAGCTTTGGGTTTGTAAACATTTGGTGTTCACTCGACTTTCAGGACGAAGTGTAGGTATCGTGTAAAGAGAGGTGCACCGAGAGCATTTCTTCTGAGCTCTGCCCTCCGCCGCTCCACTGCCCTAAGAACGTTGAGGAACCTGCACACTTTCCTTTGTTCATCCATGATTGGGTGTTCACACTCTTTTATTTAGAAGAGTTTTCTAGACCATGTGGGGGTTCACGATTTAGGAGGGGAGATGATAGGAGCACCTAAAGATGCTAAAGCACAGGAGAGACAGAAGTCACTGACAAGTGGGTCCCACTCCCCGTGTCCCTGGGTCCTCCCTCCACGCCTGGCCCACAGTACATGGAGTGATGGACGAGGGCCCAGGGAGGGCGCCTGGGGAACATGGGAGGAGGAGGAGCGGGAGGGCACCTGGAGGGAGGAGCATTTGACCCAGATCTTCCGGGTCAGGAGGGCTTGAATGTATGGAGATGGAGGGGAGAGGAAGGGAGTGGCCTGAAGGCACAGCAGAGGGCAAAAGGAGAGGGGAACCAGCAGCCGGATCAGCACAAGTGGTGTAGTGTAAAGAAACACGGTGGAAACCAGAGCAGGAGATTAACTTGGGGCCCGTTGTGGACAGCCACGTCCCCATGGACAGCCATGTGCCCCCAGCCAGAAGGCCAGATTTTAACACCTTGTCTGGTTCCTAAAACCTTCTCAATACACATTGGCTATTCTGATAGTGACCTGATGAACATGATGATTTTCATAACAGCAGTGTGATAATGATCAAGATTTGATAAATGGGGGGCCACCCCATGGCGTAGTGGTTAAGTTCGAGTGCTCGGCTCAGGTGGCCTGGGGTTCGCAGGTTTGGATCCCAGGTGCGGACCTATGCACTGTTTATCAAGCCATGCTGTGGCTGCATACTACATATAAAGTAGAGGAAGATGGGCACGGATGTTAGCCCAGGGCTAATTTCCTCAAAAAAAAAAAGATTTGATAAATGGGACAAGGAAAGATTGGAACAACCACACTCGGATGGAGGAAATAAGCAGGTCTGAGAAGAGATAGGAGGAAGTGAGATTGGTCCTCAGGAGAGTCTCGTCAGTGGGATAACAGACGACTGAGGATGAAGTTTTGGAGAAAAGTCATAGCTGAAGATGAAGATTTTAAAAGTCACCAACCTGGAGGTGAACATTAAAGCCAGGAAACTGAGGTTACAGAAGATAGAGAGAAACAGAGCCTGAAGCTAGGAACTCATGGGAGGGAAGTCAGGTCAGGGCCCCTGGAACTGTGTCCAGATCCCTGATGACAATCACTTCAATTCCTGTCCCTCCAGTGCAGGTACAGGGGCACCTGGGTAATGAATCTCACACCTCTCTGACCCCATTTCCCATCCCCCAACCAGCGTGTACCCGCGGGGGCCGGGTGACGGACAGCAGAGGCCTCCCTAGGGGTTGCCCTGCCAGCACCTCTGGGCAGAGAGGGGCTGGAAGCAGGGCTGCCATTGGTGAAAATACATGAAAGAAGCTGCCACCCAGTGCCCAGCCCAGTCCTCTCCAGGACCACCCCTGAGAGAGGATCAACCCCCTACGTGGAAAAGGGGACGGTGGGAAAGCAGGAGAGCCTGGCACGGGGCTGCAGGTGTCTTACCCATCCCACTCCAGCTGGATGAGATGGAGGGTACAAGAGTCCAGTGGACCCTGGGCCTGGTCTTGTGTGCTTGTCCTGACCCCTGGCCTTGGGAGCTTTGCCACAAAGGCAAGATCATTATGAGAAGTTTAGGGGCAGAGCAAGTGCCTAAGGGCAGCCTCCAGTCTCCTGGGGGTGTCAGAAAGGGGCCCCAGGCAGGGAAGCTGGTTATCCTGAAGCAGGGCCAGAGGTGAGGGCTGGGAACCACATGGAGTGACCCGGGACCCTGACTTCAGGGGCCGGGGGGGGAGGGGGATCCTGGAGGGCTCGGTGGAGGCTGCAGGGCAAAGGGCAGGTAGATACCTGAAGCCACGCCAGGCGAATCAGCCCCTCGGGAGTTCGGCAGTGAGCCGAGGACATGCCCTAGGACAGCGGGAAAAAGTTATATCTGGAGCAGCATACATTGGGCTAAAGAAAACATTTTATTAAAATTGATTCACCTGTTTTTTTTTACTTTTTAATACGACTACTAGAACACTGAAAATTACGTATGTGATGCACATTGCATTTTTTATCAGTGCTGGTCTAGACTGTTTTCTTCATCAGACTGAATGGGGTAGCAAAGTTAGAGTTACTGCACATTCTATAAACTACAGAGCCTCAGCGCTGCGCCCTGAAAGTGAGGTCTGTGGAGTTCACAATCACCACGTGCGTTATTCAACTTGCCCGGCAAAGCCTGTCCACACCCAAGCCCAGGCTGACTTGGTTCCTGAAAGCAATTGGCACGAATGAGCCTGGAGACGTGGACTACCCTGGTAAACCATATGAAGAAGTCGAGTTTTTTCCAAGTGCAAGGAGGGGCTATCAAAAGGCTTTAAGGAAGAGCAGGGCGTGATTTCACTTGTATTTCCAGAAACCTGTTCTTGCTGCTGAGTAGAAAAATGGATTGGCATGGGAACCGGGAGGCCATTGCGTTTGTAGAGGTAAAAGATGGTAGCAGTCCCGGTGCTGTGCTGGTAAAATGTTTAACATCAGCTCTTTGGAGAAAAGAAAAAAGAAAAAAACCCTGATTGGTAGACTTTGTCAGTTTCCACGGTGGAAATACTCCCCCAGCGCTGATTTCAAGCTCTCAAGGTGGAGTTAGGAAGAGGTACTCATCATCAGCTCTCCGGAGCGAGAACGAGCTGTCTCCAGCACACCACAGCCTGGGCTAGGCAGGAGCCATGAAAGTGGAAGGGATGGACAGATGGATTTTGAAGACAGAGTTGACAGGACTTGCTAATGGACTGGACATGGGAAAGGAAGGGATCAAGGAGAATCCCTCCAGTTGTGACACCAGTGACTGGACACAGCTATTTGCTAAATGGGACAGTGGAGGTGGGGACTCCAGGTTTGTCTTAGAACATGATGGGTTTGAGGCATCGAAATGAGAGGGATCAAGCAGATGTAAAAGACTAGAACTCAGAAGAAAGGTCGGGCCTGAGACCTAGATTCAGGAATCCTCAGAAATACAAGGTCTTTTAATCCACAGGAAAAGATGTGCTCACAGTGAAAGAAAAGAAAGAGAAGGGAGGAGGTGGCCTTCCACAGAGAGAAGGGGCGAGGAGAGGGTGAGGGGTCTGGCGTCCTCCTCTGCACCTGCGCCCTCTGGAAGGGACAGCGGACGCCACCTCCCCGTGAGACGCGACCCTGATCGGGCCCATCCAGCTCCCTCGGGGAGGCTCAGTTCCTTCTTTCTCGCTATGGAAATGCAGTTACTCTCTGGGCCCAAGGCCAGCGTACGCTGGCGGGCCCTCAGTGTGTACAGATGCTTGGCCCAAGTGTGGAAAGAGGGCAACATTTCAGCCCAGGGAATGCCAAGCTGGGAACAGCAGAAAAAAATAAGATTCCTGGGCAGAGGACGGACCTGCAGAGTCAGCCCAGAGTCAGATCTCAGATCTGCACTCCTGCCACGCTCATCTGGGGTCAACACCAGATGTTTCTTTGTCATCTGTTCCTTTGAGGGCTAGATGTTTTCCTTTGGAAATTAGGAATTTGAAATGTAAAACTAAAAGCGCAGTCTTAGACTCTCCATAAACTTTCTGGATCCTGCTTCCCTGTACCTGCCAAACCACCACCCAAGCGCCACCACACCAATTGATCTGGAGCTGTCGAGGTTTGACTCGTGGTCCATGCCCTCCCCAAACTGCCCTCTCATCCCACTACTTCAGCTCCCTGAAATATGCCAGGCATCGTGCTAAATGTTTTGCATATATTACCTCCCTCAGCCCTGCCAACCACTCTTGAATGTGGGGACTCATAAGAGCTCCATTTACAGATGAGGAAACTGAGGCCCAGAGAGGTTGAGTTACATGCCCAATGGAGCTGGGATCTGACCCCCAGTAGAGTGGTCCAGGGTCTCTCTAGTAACCACCGTGCTATACTGCCTGTTGAGGGTGTATCTGTCTCATTCCCTTCTGGGCTTCTAAGCTCCTTGAAGTGTGGACTCTGTCATCCCCTCTTTAATTTTAGCACATCCTTACCACAACCATCCAAAGTAGGAAGTATTACCAGTGAGGAAGTTGAGGCTCGGAAGGGTTTAGTAACTATTCCAAGATCATACAGCTCTACGTGACAAATTTTTAATTTAAATACTCATATCTTTAATTTTGAAGCCTGTGCTTTTAACCACAGCAACAGAAATAGACTTTTACCTTATGAATCTAGAGGGCAGAGCTAGGACGTATGAGTTGAAGAAACAGCAGAGCAAATGCCATTTCTGCATAACAGTTTGGCAGAGAGAAGAGTGTCAAGGACCCAGAAGCACAAGAATTGGGTTTGAACTTCTGCTTCAGTAGGTTGATGATCTAGGGCAAATCGCTTAACTTTTTTGAACCCCCTTTGCCCTAACTATAAAATGTCCTCCTACCCCTCAGGATTGTTAGACATTAAAACACAAATGCAGACTTTCGTGACTGTAAGGTGCTGTATTCTTGCTGTTGTGTTTGTCAGTGATAAGGAGAAGCCTTTCCTCCCCAGGGCTGTGAGATTATGAAATGGCTGTTTCACTCTGGTGAAGCTTGTTGCTGGGGGCTTCTCTAGATGGGCTCCAGCTCAGTGTTGTTCTCCAGACGGGAAGCCCAAGCTCAGAAATACATCGGGGTGGCCTTCCCGGGCTGCGGCTGGGTAGGAGGACCTGGGGATAATCTTGCACACCACAGCTGTGTCTTTGAGGGCCCTGGTCTGCAGGACGTGGATGGGGTTCTACGAGAGAAGGCCATTAGGGTCAAATGCGTCAGGGAAATGCTGAGTTCCACAATATGCAACTATTTTCTTGTCTGGAACTCCTCAGAATGTTTAATAGGCTATAGTGCACTGTGAAGTTCCAGAAAATGTTACGTCGAGTTTCTTAAACATTTTGAGCTGTTTTCTTGGAACTGTTTATTAAAGAAGCATCTCATGAGAGAAATGGCCTGTGACACACCCTGGGAAATGCTACATGCTGGAAAGGTTTAAGAAACAAGTAGTCAAGATGGAAAAAGTATTGGGTGGGCCCTCGATTCCACAGCAGGCTCCCATTCCCACCAGCATACTGCGTAGAGCTTCAAGGTCCCTCCTGGAGATATTTATCTCACTTGAAGCAGGCCTCTCTCTCTCTCTGCTAATAGGTAAGGTACCAGTGTTACTTGTTGAAGCCACTTAGAGAACCCCCTGCACAGGAAGTGTGTGGGTGGTGGGTATTCTGAAGCCACTCCCACAGTATCTCACTGAGGAGTGTCTGCACTTCCCGGCTCCCCAACCACCCCGCCAGATGCTTTCCGTGTGCCTGAGTCCCTGTGTTCTCTGTTGGGGAAGAGGGCATTTCTATCAGAAACCTTTACACGTCTCTGGGTTGCTAAACTAGGAAACCTTCTTCTAATCCAATAATTCAGTCTGAAAGGAAACAGAGAAAGAGCCAAGGACTTTGTATTTAGGAAACTTTGTGAATTCGCAGGAGAGAATATATCCAGTGAGGTAAGACAGACAAAGCACCAGGCATATGTCAGACTCAGGGTCAGAGAGAAGGGCCAGATGAAGGGCTTCAGGAAGAGCTGGCT
Source organism: Diceros bicornis minor (assembly GCF_020826845.1). Classification (NCBI taxonomy): domain Eukaryota; kingdom Metazoa; phylum Chordata; class Mammalia; order Perissodactyla; family Rhinocerotidae; genus Diceros; species Diceros bicornis. The sequence continues at coordinate 8,470,649 of NC_080755.1, read as the reverse complement.
CCAGAGCGTCAGAAATGACACTCTGAATCTGCTCTCTCTGTAGCTGTCCCTGCACAGCGAGCCACGCTGTCACCCCACAGATCACCAGGGCTGGTCAGCAGACGCCCCACCTGCACTGGATCCACTAAGGTGGGGTTCTGTGGCATGGGGCCAAAGCAGCTCAGCTGCGCTTCAAAAGGACGACCCGGACCAGCACTGTCTGAGAGAACTTTCTGCAGTGATGGAAAGCTCTACGTGTGCACTGCCCAGCACGGTAGCCACGAGACACATGGGGCTATAGTGCATTTGAGATGTGATGTGTGACCAAAGAAATTAAGTTTTATTTTATTTTAATTAATTTAAATTTAAAAGCTACATGTGGCTATCGTGTAGGAGAGCATGGCCCAGAGCCGTGCGCTGTTGTTCTGACATCACACAGCGTTTAGATGGCAGGGCAGGGGCACACTGTGTTCTCAAAGCTGTCTTGGTTTCCAACAAGGACAACACCCCAACCCTGGGTGGGGCACCTGCGTGCGTGTGAGGACACTGTAGGTTTGTCACAATGCTTGGGGACATACTAGCATTTACTGGGCAGGAGCCGTGGAGGCTAAATGACCAGCCACAGGACTAGCAGGCTTACATGAAGAATTCCCCAAAGCGCTGCCAGCAGCCCGGGACGGAGCCTCAGCAAAGGCCCAGGCCGGTCCTTGTCCACTACATAATCTTAAGTTACGGTTGTGGCCCGGAGAGTAACAACAGGTAAACACAACCAAGAGTTTGCACAGAGTGCATGTGTGTGTGTGCATGCACGCCTACGTGCATGATTCCGAGAGACAGACAGACACCATGGCTGCAGGTTTTCATCCAATTGGTGAGTTTCAACCCTGCTCACCCATCCTACAGCTTGTCCGCAGTCTCCATCAACGTTAACTTGGGAGCTGGTCTGTGTAAAGCCGCGCCTGCCCAGGCAGCAGACCCAGGATCCCCAGCAGCTGTCTCCCACCAGGCAACCTCTAGGCTTGCTCTGCAGCACCACCTGGCGGCTGTAAAAATTCTGACACTGGGGCCCTGAAGAAGCTGCCTCGCCTTGATATACCTGAAGCATTATGCCAAAAAAGGAGAAGAGGAACAAACAGCAAATAAAGGTGGTTCCATTCCAAAAATGTTTTCTGGTGGAAAACGGCCTCAGGTGGTCTTCGGAACTCTATTCCAAGCTGAGACCTGGGGCAGGTAACCCGCATGGCGCTCCCAGCCTCCAGTCGCCCCGGGAAAGCCGGACAAGGCCCACTGGTTCCCCAGCTTCCTGTCTCCACGTGGGCTGGTGGCTTCCTCGCCTTGCTCCGTGGCCTTCCTCACTCTCTGCCTTTCCATCCACCCTCTGAGTTCCCAATCTCACGTGGCTCCTTCCAGATGGGCTTGCCGCGCTCCCTGTCTGCCTGGCTCCCTTCATCTCATCTCTGAGTCGCGGCTACGGCTCCTGGGCGGGTTATCAGACGGTTTGAGTGCACCTAGGTGGCGGGTGGGGGGACATTTCCGGAGGGCACCCCAGGGAGCCCGAGGCGCCATCACCAAGCCAACGTGCTCTGCCTTGAGAAAGCGAGGGAGAAAGGCAACACAGAGGACAAGGAAGGCCGTGGACACAACTCACAGCTCAATTCACAGCTGCTGAGAGAAGGGCTCGGGCCCGCTGTAAACAGAGCAGCTCACTTTCAGCAGCCTTCCCGGTGCATTTCTGTTGGGCCCACGGCTGTGCGACTGCAGACGGCGAGGCCGGGTGTAGTCTCCCCTCCGCCCCCTCCCCCAGGGGCGCCTCTTGGCTGAATGATTCAAGGAAGCTGGATTATGAGAAGGGATCAATATTAGCATGAGAAACGCCGTTTGCGTTTATTTACTCGCGCAGCGAAGAGCCTGAAAGGCCGCGGCCCACTCCTGCTAATGACCGTGAGGGCGTCAGGACCCTAAGGATCCATCTTCCCCTCCTTTTTTGCACAGGCCAGAACCAAGATGCCCAGGGCCCCTGGGGAACTCCTCCAGGGAGAATAGCAGCCAGGGTGGGGTACCAGGGACTCCCAGGTGCACATCCCCACGTGAAAGCTGCGTGCCGGCAGGGGAACCACACCTGATCGGAGCCCCCCACCCCCACCCCACCCCGGGTCTGGCTCAGATGACTTGGCCGGGCCACACTCAAAGGCGCGTGCGCCTGCGGTCGTCCTGAATTTCTCAATCATTTTATCTTTGGATTTGTGTTCTGTAAGCAAAGTCTGATGGGACAGTGGAGGATGTGCCAGGGGCTCGGAGCCTCGGCTCTTACAGGGCCCACCCCGCATCTCCCCAGGACGGGGTCTTGGCAGCCGGCTCCCACACCTACCCACCGACCTGCAGCTGCCCTCTGCCCCATGGTGACCTGAGCGTGGGAAGGGCTGTGTCAGGCATGCGCCCCTGTGCCAAGTTGCAAGGCAGGGCCCAAGCCCCCAGGAGAGTTTGCTCCTGAAGGACGGACATTGAATAGCAAATGCAAACACCATGACAGGCAGAGAGAGATGCGCAGAGGAGAGGAACAAGCCTTTTTTTTTCCAATTTTTGAACAAAGGGCCCTGCATTTTCATTTTGTACTGGGCCCTGAAAATCATGCAGCCAGCCCTGGCTGGGGAGCACCTTCAAACTCTGGACTCACTGCTGGCCAGAGCTGGGGATGAGTCATGAGGACCAGGATGGGATCTCTGGCAGCTGCGTGGGAACGCTTGGCAGTCCTGAAATTCTAGGTCATTTGGGGAAGGGCGTCTGTGTCTATCCTGGACCAGGATGCTCTGCAGCTTAGAGATGACGTACAACTTCCTCCAGGTGCCCAGGTCAGTCTGACTTCCACTAGGTCATCCTGTCCCTATCCTGTTCCTATCCTGATTTGAATTTGCAGTGACCATCAGAGCAGTCTGTGCCCATGCATTTTCCATCTCTTCTGCGGCTGTCTGCAGGCACACAGCTGATGCAAGAGGACACAGGAAACGGGGGGCAGGGCTAGAGTCTGCCGGACAATGGTGAGCTCCTGCCAGGGCTTGAGCTCGCTGTTCCTCGTAGCCACACAACAATGTCTTAATCCGTGTTCCCGGACAGACAAGGAGTGATGGTGTAAGGAGTCTCTGTGTCTCAGGGGCAGTCAGGTCTTAATAAATCATATCCCATTCATCTGCTCTTCTTGTGCCTTCTACTCTCTTCTCTGATAAAACAGATATATGAACTCACTGTTTTTGCCAAGAGAATCAGTAGGATTATGGCATTAGTTTACTTAAGCCAATGTTCAGCTCTGAAAATAAGGTCTGGATACCCTCTTAAACGTATCTGCAAGATGACAGGATCATCTGGCTTCCTGTGGGGTGTTCGTCTGTCTACATGCACACATACACCATGGATATGGACCTCAAGCAAAGCAGCTGATGTAGAAGTGGGGCTGGGCGGTCAAGGATAGGAAGGGGAAAACATTCTGAGACTGAGGAAGCCGGTGAAGATGTGGGAAATGCAACTCAGCTACAAAACCACTTTCAAAATCTAGGAATGTATCAAAACGTGTGCTGCTAATTCTGCAATGTTCTAAACATTGCAGTTTAATTGTGAGTTCACTCTGTATGCTTGACTTTAGCCTTGAAGTTAAAGATACTTCTCAGCATGGTTCTGTGAGGGCATCACTCTGCTCAGTGACATTTCTAAAGCATCCTTAATTAAAATCATATGCAATCAAATCCCAAGTAACATGTGCTAAAACCACAGTTAAAAGAAGGAGCTATTGGCAGCAGGATTGAACCTAACCACACTAAACAGGTGAAATACTAATTTTGAACAGAAATCTTCCAGAAAAGGAATTCTATAAGCTATTGATGCAATGAGTTACTGCCATGTTGATTGTTCTACTGGTCTTCAGCGTAGAGAATGTAAGCTGTAGAACATTCCACTTCTTGACCTGGAAAGCCCAAATTCTAGGAAGGGCTTAAGAAGTGCTTTCAGTGAAGAGGAAAGGCGAGCCTTCTGTGTACAAGTTCTAATATTTGAACAGGGTCATTCAAACCAATTTTGTTTCAGATTCCTTTTTCTCTCCCCATCACCACCCCTCCAATGTATCACCTCTGTGAAATCACAGCCAAATCGCATCTTAGCTTCAAGCAATAAACAACTTTATGGTTTGGCTCTGAAATTTAGAAAACTTGGAACCCAAGAATTACCCAAGATACCCTCGCTGGGCCCTGGGAGGCAGGTGGCTGAATGTATTTCCATGAGCTCATGTATTTCTCAGAGCATGTCATTAAGTCCCAACTGTGCCTTGGGCTAATATCTAGCAGGGTGTGTTCAGTCCCTCTAAATTAGGTATGGAGGGTGGGGGAAAACAAAGAATCCCCAAAAGTTAAAGAACATTTTCATGCACTTAGGAATGTTAGATCTATTTGATTTGAAAAGTGTTGGATTTCTATTGGTCAATAGAAATTAAGAATGACAAAGAGGGGCCACCCCGGTGGTGCAGCGGTTAAGTTCTCGCGCTCCACTTCAGCGGCCCAGGGTTTGCAGGTTCAGATCCCAGGTGCGCACCAACGAACTGCTTGTCAAGCCATGCCGCTGTGGCGTCCCATATGAAGTAGAGGAAGATGGGCACGGATGTTAGCCCAGGGCCAGTCTTCCTCAGCAAAAAAGAGGAGGATTGGCATCAAGAGGAGGATGTTAGCTCAGGGCTGGTCTTCCTCACACACACAAAAAAAAGAATGACAAAGAGCATGACTAGAGACCAGCCAATTCCAGTAAAAACGAACAAAATAACATTTGTTGAGTGCTTTTGTTCCTGTGTTTATTAATATTTATTCCATACCTACTATGTGCCAAGCACTGTTCCAGAAGATTCATTGGTGAGGAAGAGAATCAAGGTCCTTCTCTCCTGGAGGCCACAGTTTAATTTAATGAAGTTCACATTTCAGACAATACACACATAAATACATAGCATAATTCCAAGTACTGAGCAGTACTAGGAAGTAAAATAAGACAGGATAAAGAGAGCAAGCCATCTGGATAGTGAGAGCAAATCCACACTCTCTGGGAGGGAACCCTGATTTGCTTAGCTTGAGTCAGAAGCCTATTTTGGGATCAAACAACTGTGGCCAGGATGGTGGGGACACACTGTTTAAACATGACTGCTGGGGCCCAGCGGAGTTGAAAGGTAGTGCAGCTTCCCAAAGCAGGAGGGAGATGTTGGGCCATCAATACCCCACAGGGTCAGGGCCTCAGTCCTGGTCTGTAGGCAGGCAGATGGCCTCCAAGAGATCACCAAGCAGAGAAGGATCTAGACAAAAATCTGGAATGGGACGATGGGCAGTGATCCGGATGCAAATCCTGAAGGCTAAGGCCCATCAGTTACAGGCGTCTAAGTGTGAGGTGCCACATGCACAGAGATAGGACATTCCTCAGTGGTGACCAGGCCCTGATGAAGATAACATGAGGTCCTAGAGGAAATGACTTACACTCTAGTCTGAAATGCCTAAGTTCCCAAGAAAGTTTGGCTATCAAATTGGAACTCTTACCTGACCTTTTCTTTCACAAAGTTCATGATCTCATTCATCATCCTTACTAGTGTTTATTGAGTATCTACTATTCGCCAATAACTCTTTTAAGTGCTTTGCATCTGTGAACTCATTTAATCCTCAACACTGCTCTTCAGTGGGTGCTGTCATGCTCATGTTCTTAAACGAGGAAATGAGCTTGCCCAAGATGCTTGGCGAGGCAGAAGGAATCACGCAGGCAGAAGCCTGGCCCCCAACACTACACAACACTGCTGCAACCGGCTTCAATGAACTCTAATAGCAAAGTCATGCATGCTTTTTAAAAGACCAATTAAAATAGTTTACAACCAAATGTGCCTTACTCCAGGTTTATAGTCTTAAACGTGGAGAAAGTGAAAAATTTCTTGAATAGTTAGTAATAGTCAACTGATGTCCCAATCCTGGGACATTCTTTACATACTAAGATGCACCAGAGACCTTTTTCATTTTATGATGCCCCTTCTGGAAAGCTACTTCCCAGTCAGCCAAGCACTGCATTCCGATGCTTCAGATGGCATGTCTGTTTTAGAGGTACACCTCAGGGATAGTGCCGGTTCAGTTCCAGACCACCGCAATAAATACGCAGTGAATCAGGTCACACGAATTTTCTGTTCTGAGTACGTATAAAAGTTATGTTTACACTATGCTGTAGTCTATTACGTGTGCAATAGTATTATGTCTTAAAAAACGATGTCCATACCTTAATTAAAAATACTTTATTGCTAGGGGGCCAGCCTGGTGGTGTAGTGGTTAAGTGTGCGTGCTCTGCTTCAGTGGCCCAGGGTTCACAGGTTCGGATCCCGGGCGTCGACCTATACACCGCTCATCAAGCCACGCTGTGGTGGCGTCCCATATAAAGTAGAGGAAGATGGGCATGGATGTTAGCCCACAGCCAATCTTCCTCAGCAAAAAAAGAGGAGGATTGGCAATAGATGTTAGCTCAGGGCCAATCTTCCTCAAAAAAAAATTTTAAAAATAAATAAATAAAAATACGTTATTGCTAAAAAATGCTAACCATCCTCTGAGCCTTCAGTGAGTCGTAATGTTTTTGCTGGTGGAGGGTCTTGCCTGGTGGACAGGTCAGCAGCTGTCACCACACTTCATCTCCAAATCCTATGTCTTGCAATTTCCTCGGGCCCCACACCTGACCACTCTGAGCATGGGACATCCCCATCCTGGGCGTGCCTGCATCCCCACTGGCCTTGCTGATGCCGATGGTTCTGGAGCCCCCACAGGGTCCTGGCTGGCTCTTGCTCACACCACCCCCACCTGAGTCATCCACATTTTACAGATGAAGGAACTGGGGCATCCATAGGGGTGAGCAGCTCCAGATCACTTCCCCAAACTCGAGGCGCCTCCAGCCTCCAGGAGGCTGCTGTGTTCAAGTACCCAGGTAGCAGGTGAGCTGGGTCTGAGCAGCTGAGCAGAGGAAGTTCCCAGTGTTGGGACCACACAAGTGCACCCTGTGCCCTCTGACCTCTGCCCCTCAGTCCCCACCCAGTGCAGGAGACCTGGGGTCCCCAGCAGAAAAGAACCAAGTGTGACATGTTCCCTCTGCCTGTGGGAGGGCTGGCCCAGAGGTCCAGGTCCCACACAGTGTCCACCCCATGGCAGACCTTCACCAAATGTCCCTCCTCAAACCGCACCTCCTCCCAGTGTCTGACATGACATTTATCACATTAACACCAGCTCTGAGCCACTTCCCCTCAGCTCTGTTACCTGGACTCCACCACCCTCCCCACAGGCCCCTGAAACCAGCAGCCCTGGAAACAGCTCCGACACCGTCCCCCAGACCCAGCCTTCTGGATGCCTCTCCTCCCTTCAGGCCCGGCTGCTAGGAGCGCGTGTGCCTCCAGCACCGCCCTGGGCCACGGCTCCAGGCTCTCCACCTCCACCTCACCTGAGCCTCAGGCGGCCGCTCACTGGGGTCCGCACCTCACCTGAGCTCCAGCCACAGTCCCTGAGCTGAGGGTCATCACCCGGTAGGGGCGAGCCCGGAACCTCGGCCTCCTCCTCCCTCCCCGCCCCCAGCATCCAATTCATCCCCGATTCTCAGCTCTGCCTCTCGGAGGGGCCCCCTCCCTCCGCGTCCACGGACACCCTCCCGTCTCCCGCTCCGCCCCGCGCCCCCCTCCACCCCGCCCGGGAGCAGCAGAGCGCACCCCCGTCTCCCCCCATCCTGCGGGGCCTCCGCGGCTCCGAGCACGCAGCCCGCACCCCGGCGCCCCTCCAGTCTCTCCCCTGCGGCCCCCCCCCCCCAGGGACAGGGCCTGCGGCCCACCCCCGGCCTCTCTCCCCCCGCTCCCCGCACGTCTGCTCATCAAAGGCCCGCAGCAGACAGGAGCCCGCGGGGGAGAAGCGCCTGCTCCGCGCCGGAGTTCGGAGCCACAACGCCGGGGTCCAAGCCCACGTCCGCCACCAGCTGGCTGGGAGGTCCCGGGCGGAAGTGGTCTCGGCAGAAACCCGGGCGCGGACACCGCTCTGCTTCCCTTCCCGTCAGGACGGCGCCCCCTCAGCCGGCTTGAGTTTCGGAGGAGTCACCAGGGTGAGAAGTTGACGGGGCGGGCGGGCTGTGCTCAGTGTCCCCTCCCTGTGGTTCCCGACACCTTCTCAGAGCGGGGGGACCCCTGCCCCCTCAGGCTCTGCTCTCAGGGTCGGATTAGACGCCGGCCCTGTCGGGACGACCAGCTGGAGACCGTGAGGACTCGCGTGGCGGGGCGGTGACGTGACCCCGGGCTGCACATCACAGCCACCCGGGACGCTTCCGCCTTTCCACACAGTTATTCAGCCTCACGGCCATCGTGAGCTCGCCCACCTCTCGGGGAGGGACCCACATCCCACCCCAGCTCCATGTCCTCCTGGGGTGGGCGCGTGCGCGCACGTCACCCCGCGGCGTGAAAGCGTTGCCTGGAAGGCAAAAGCTTCAGGAGTCCCCGCATGTCTGGTGGAAGCTCTCCAGCTCCCGACCAGGCCTGCCGCTGGCTCCACCGCGCGGCCTGTGCTCCTGACGCCTCCCCCGCCCCCAGTCCGAGGCCCTGTCGTTAGCCTGGAGGAGCTGAGCCGGGACTGCCCTCGCTCAGGGCCTGGGTCTCCCCCAGAACTTGCTCATAATCTTGGTCATAATCTCCATTTTCCTTCAACCCCCCTCTGCCTCCCACCCACCCAAGGGGAAAGCATCATACTCTCCATTGTCCACCAAACCTCCATGCAGTGGCACTGTCATTTTCCATCAACCATTTCACCCTCCAACCCCCCACAGGGAAGAGTGTGTCAGGTTCTCCATCCTCCATCACCCACTTTACCCTTCCACCAACCATGAAGAAGGCACTGTCAAATAGTACTTGGATGGGAATTCCGACAAATGTTGAGATTTGACAGAAAAAACTGGAATATGAAACATAAAGCAAGCAAAGGGAGGAAGAAATCGTAAAGACAACCGAGACCCTGCCTTAGATCTCCCCGATGCTCAGGCGTCAGCTAGTGCAGAGCATCTCAGATCTCAGAGATCACCCTGGGGAAAAGTCACACACATCTAAGCTAGAATACCAGGCAGTCTGAGCCAGGTCATAATGTTTTTAACAACCGATTATTCACATTCCTATTTAAAAATTAAATTAAAAGCGCAAACTCCAAGCTGGCCTGCTGATGTTGTTTTCCTTTTCAAATGAATGATAGAAAACCAAGAAATCAGATCAAGTAACATCTCCATTAGATATCTTAACACCAAAAACACTCGGAGTAAATTAATTCCTCTGGGTTTGTTACTCACCTGAAAACGGGGGTAACAGAGAATGACTGTCAGGGATAAACATGACTATGTCCGTGAAATCACTCTGTACGTGTAGCAAGATAACAGTGACTGCCTTCGGGTGGGACTTGGTGTTTTCTATTAAAATCCTATGGAAATTTAACAAAAATTAATTTACAATGGACTGCAAATGCTTTAAAGCATAGTGATTCGGTAGCCCCCAGCATGGCGTATTCTCCTCTCCTTATAGGCCCACAAGAGACTGAAGGTTCAGGCCCCTTTCTGCTTAGGTGGGTGGAAGTCAAGTGCGTCACTTCTGGGATGGACCACTTATTGCTGTGGGACCCTCTCTTGAGTTCCCTTTCCCCTGCTTGTGATCCGTAATGCTCCCTTGTCCTGCCGTAAGAGTGGAAGACATGAAGCAGGGCCCCCAGCTGACCTGTGACACACGTGGAGCATGAATGAAAATGAGCCCTTGTTTCTGTTTTCTCTGGAGATTCTGAAGTTGTTACTACAGCATAACTTGGCCCTTCCTGACTGATCCCCTCTGATCCAGACCACATTATCTGGGGTGGTAGTTGTTTATCAAAATAATGCCTACTGAATTATGAGTTTATCAATATAAAGACCACTGAATCATGGCCTAAAGTCCATGAAATATGAAAAGACGCAGAAACCAACTAGACAATAAAGATAACACTAGAATCCAAATCAAGTAGGGAAAGAAATGATCTTCAAACTAGTTATAGGTGCAGAATTCTATCCAAATCACACTATAAAACATTGTGAGGTTATTAAAAAAAAGAAACCTGCATAGGATGAAGTTTTAGAAATGCCCAGAGGGTGTGTGGTCCACTGCATTGTGAAACTAAACCCTGAGCTAAAAGGCACAGGCTTGGTGTCCTCTATTGACATAGCGCAAGAACCAAAGAAAAGGCCAGGTTTGCTCATCTGTGGTATGTGCAGAATCATCCTGCAAGTATTTAGCACCCAACACCCACATCCTAGTCTCTGACCTCCAAGTGTATTGTGGTCCTAACAGCATGTTGGCCCACTCAAGATGGCAAATTTGTTCCCCTTAATTGGGTAAATTACTTACCCTGGGTAGGTGTAGAAATAAGTATTTCATACTGATAAAGTCAGTCAACCCCATGGTGGTAATACTTTCTTGTTAGGTTAGGAATAAGTTTTATAATCATTGTGATAACCCGTGTATTTTTTTTTTTTTTTGGTGAGGAAGATCAGCCCTGAGCTAACATCCATGCCAATCCTCCTCCTTTTTTTTTGGTGCCCCCCCCCGCCCAGGCCCCAGTAGATAGTTGTATGTCACAGTTGCACATCCTTCTAGTTGCGGTTTTATGTGGGACGCTGCCTCAGCATGGCCGGACAAGCAGTTCATCGGTGCGTGCCTGGGATCCGAACCCAGGCCGCCAGTATCGGAGCGCTGGCACTTAACCACTAAGCCATGGGGCTGGCCCCTCATGTATGTTTATATTTAAGGTTTTGAAACATTTAACAGGATCTGACATATTACCTTTTTGATTTTCATTTTAAAAGTTTGTGATTGAGCATTTAAGTTCACAAACAGTAATATGAAAATTTGGAAACAAGTTACTATATGTGGAAGTTGGATTTATTAGCTTTATAAGTTAATTGAGTGCTTACAAAAATTCTGCAAGTTTTAAGACTGCCCTAATTAGGCCCTTAAAAGCTTTGGGAGAATCAGATATAAAAAAATTTATCAATATAATTTAAAATATTTAAGCCTTAAACTCTAAGGGGATTTAATTAACCTAGTTTGTTATTGGGGCTAATTATTTAGGGGAATTTTATTCAGTGCCCTTGGAAGTTAATTAAAAGCCACGTTAAGTTCTTTCTACTCACGAAAGTCTCTTGGCTATTTAAAAAACCACTTAAATGAAAGAGGTTTGCTCTCCTTTTTCAAATTGATGTTTGACTCAGTCCTTTCTTCTTCCAAGATTTTTTCTGTGTGTGAGGAAGATCAGCCCTGAGCTAACATCCATACCAATCCTCCTCTTTTTGCTGAGGAGGACTGGCCCTGAGCTCACATCCGTGCCCATCCTCCTCTACTTTATATGGGATGCCGCCACAGCATGGCCTGACAAGTGGTACATTGGTGCGCGCCCGGGGTCCGAACCCAGGCCGCCAGCAGCAGAGCACGCACACTTAACCACTACACCACGGGGCCGGCCCCCTCAAGATATTTTTAATACCCTTAAATTTAACATCAAATTAAGGTCAACATTCAGCCTTTTATTGGTACTGGCCTAATGAAAACAATGGGGGAGGGGTAGAGGGAGATAGATTTTGTTCATCTTTCCTCCCTGTCTCACCTTAATGCTACAAATACCAGGGTGACCACAAAGCACACTCAGAACACTCCAAGGTGTCCAGAAAGAAATGCAAAATCGCATTACATCCAAGAGCCACTCTTCTCTCTCCATTATTTCTGTCTCGCACTCCAACTTCTACTAAGTCCTGGTATCAAATCATATTATCAATTCCCATTCTATGAAAGACAGGGACAATATCACATAGTGGGAACTCAATAAATGTCTGATTAATTGTAAGTAAATCCACTGGTGACTAAGGTGCTACCAATGTATAAATGCAAAACAATGCCATTTCACATTTGTTTTCTTAGCCTCCTAATCGTGTATTTTTACCTCTCTTACCTCAGTGAAAGAATTATTCTCCTGGAAGATATATTAGTCTTCCATCTCACTGAGTAGCAGGTGGTACAGTATTAAAGTAACTGGATGATCACTATCTTAAAAAGTTTAAATAGTTTACAGTAACTCCCAAAGGTATTTAACTGACTCCCAAAAAGCAGAATATACAACTTAAGAGAACAAAATATTGTTCTTGTGTAATATAGCTGGAATCATATAAATAAAGGAGAATGTCTCCTTGGAAAAGAGGAAATAAGCAAGCAAAGCAAAATGAATAATAAGAATAATCATCATACAGAGTTTCAGATTTTATTTTCATAATTATCTTCCTAGAGAAGCAACAGTCTACATTTCCATAACAACACATTTAATATTCTACTCATCAAAGAGCTGGAAAAAATAAGAATAAAGCCCAGATTCCATACACAAATACCATACTCTGCATATGTACAAATAAATTCAATATATTAAATATATTTTGTAGACTGACTTCACTTATGATATAAGAGAATATTGACTATTAGATTCTGAGCATATTCATGCAGACTTCCATTTTGGTAAAAGTGATCACATGAGTTCTGGAAAATAATTTTTCCTGTTGTAAACACCAAGTTTTCCACTTCTGACTATACCCTCAGGATAGACTTACTAAGCGGAAAAATAAAATGCATAAAGGTGGAACAAATGCTCTTTATCAGACACCACATAGAATAACCCTGACACCCCAAGTATCCCCAAGTTCTGCACGTCAGTTCTCACATGTGGGCAGGGAGGGTGGAGAGAGGCTGCACTTGTACAAAGCCTTTATTTAAGACAAGTTGCATTGCTGCTACAGAGTGCACTGATTCATTCCTCATGTTTGTTTAATATGTATGAAAAGAGTAAAAGATTTTTTCCAAGGCTGTCATGGATAATATGGACCATAATGGATGGTCTATAATATGGTCTAAACAAAGGGTCTAAAATATCTTTTAAGTGCTGCCAAATCTATTTAAACAGACTGTTAATTAACTCAAATGAGCATTAACATAAGAGTGCTGAAGTTTCTGACTGGCTCTACAGGGCAGAGCAGCAATGATGGGATCTTTAAATATTAACATGTCATTAAATACAAATGCCTAAATACAGCTTTATTGAGACTGTTCAAAATTGATCTGCATAGTTATTGAAAATGAGCTGCCACCTGCAGAACCATGCACGTAACTTAAGGAATCAAAACATTACATTGATTAGTGTTTTGAATCAAACCTTCAATAAAGATTCCTATCCTAACATCCACCCCCCAAGCCCACCTGCCAAACAAGGATAGTATTCCGTCTAAGCTCTCCCACAGAGCCAGCTGGGACTAAACCCACTGTGCTCGCCTACCTTAGTGTTTTCAGGAAGCCTAGCAGAACTAAGCACACTGTACTCCCACGAAGCAGGACTCTGAAGAGACGGAGGGCAGACAAACAGAAAACCACTCTGGGCAGCACCTGCCCACAGAATGCTCACTGCTAGGCTCTGAAGCCTCCTTTCAGTGAACAGATTGGGAGATGAGTCTAAGCCACACAGCATGAAAAAGGAATGCTTCAAAAATACCCTTTTAGGAAATACCTATAAAGGATTAACACATTGGCAGTACAGTACTTTAAATATAAGTACTTCAAAAACCATCTTCCCTGACAGCATTTCCCATGTCAAGCTACTGTCCTGTTACAACTCTAAATGAATCAGAAATTGCTTTGGAGGGAAGAAATGCATACATATACTAGATTGATGGAAACATTACGTCTGTTAGAATGCATAAAAAAGGTGCTCACTAGTGCCCATTTAGTCAAGAACCAAGTAGGTGTAGAGACAGTCACTGTGTGTTTTTTACGTGGAAAAAATATCCATATTTCAGAGAGAACTGAAGACATTTATAGAATGACTTTAATATGCTACCTTCAAAATTTTCAAACCTTACTGGGCTAAATAATATTGTAAGACTCAAAATAGCTTCCTGCTCCAATCTCTTCTCTGAATAGATTTACCAATTTAAAGGTATCTAATATCATGGGGGATAAATTTCCTTTGCAAAACAAAAAAATATTTAAAAGTAATACTATTTTGTTTAACCAGTAAACTTCACTTTTAGCAGCAATTATTAAATAAAATGCAAAGAAAATTCTTGCACGATAAATTACAAGAACCCAAGAGAAAAGAATATCTATGCCTATTGTCCCTTTTGTTTAGAACGTAATTTGTCTAGAATTTGGCTTGCAAATTTTAAAATCAACTGTATTAAAATGTCACAGTACATTTTTCTGTTAATTCTTGCTGGTGTCTTACAAAAGCTCTTATCATGGAAAGAAAAAAAAATGCTTCACAGATAGTGGGTACAATGGATGATTTGGGGAAATGGTAACTAAAAATTAGTCTTTGTTGGCATTCAAAACCAGGCCTGCAATGAAGTCTGGATACCCTTAGACACGTTCCAAGTCCGCAAATGGTGTCTCAGGACTGTTCTCTTCCTTTCTGCTAAGCAAGCTCCTAGCACAGCCCTCCTGCATATTCGTCCTCCTCTTCTTCGGCAGGGGAAGCAGCGGTGCCTTCAGGCTTGGCCTGTGGTATTGCTGTAGATTTCTTCTTGATTCCCCCTCCTGGAACCACCAAACTCAGGCCCAGTTTAGCATACTGTCAATGACAAAGCATGTTCTCAAAAGCTGAGTAATGAGAATCTTGACATGTGGTGTCTCAACAATAGTTATCTATAAAAGACAGATCCTAGCTCTCTGCCTTCTGAAAACCAATACTGCCAGTAGACGGAAAAACAACCACAACAAAACTCAACATTGCTCTGCCGTCAGATGGCTCATGACCATGACGTGACAGGTACACAACTGGTAAAAATATCAATTATACTCCGCACTTAGGAATTTGCGATCATAGGGACATACTAAGTTAAGTAACATTTGTAGTACCTGTGAGATAAAGATCTGTGGAGTAAATGAAGAGTGTAAGCTAGAAGTGGGATTCCAGTCTACTGAGTTACAAAGGCCATTACATGATGGGCCTCTTTCAGACAGTGAACCTGAAAGAAACTTCATAAACTAAGCAATCTATAGAGGCTGACAGATGGAAGGAGAAGCTGAGAAACGGGGCTGAATTAAAAAATACACGTGCTCAACAGTTAGATGGATAAACAAATGGCTGTAAACCCACATGGTTGACATCCAAACAATCTTAAAGTGAAATTCAGTGCAAATTCCAAGTTTCTTTTTGAAAAGTAGCTTGAGGTGAGAAATTGAGGAATAAAAGCTCACAAGTCCATGGGAGAAAGATAATCTCACTAGAAGTCTCTTCCTTTCAAGAGGAAAAAAGAAAGCTAAACAAAGGCCACTTACGTCATTGTCCATGTACTTGAAAAGCGGTGAGTTGCAGACCTCTGACACTTGATCTTGGTCTTGCTGATCATATCCTTCGAGAAGCTGTTCCAGCGCAGCACAATCTTCACTCCCATTGAACCCTGGAATGCTACAGCAAACACAAGTCACATGTCTCCTCCTGTTCCTTAACAGAATACAGTGCAACCAGAGATGACTCTGCGCCCAGCAAATGTCTGGCACCAACTGGAGACGTCTAATTGTCACCAGTGGGCAGAAGCCAGGGACGTGGCCAACATCCGACAACGCACAGGACAGGCCCAACCACAGAACTATGCAGCCCGAACGTCAACAGGCCCCGACAGGCACTGCCATTTTAAACTCTGTAACAAAAAAATCCCTTATTCTGATCTTCTGTAACATACAATCCGAGAACTTTCCTGTACTTTTCTTTTTTTCTTAGAAGGCAAATACAAGAAACCATTCAAGTCATTCACTCCCATGGAAGCGCCCAGGAGAAAAACACAGGAAAGAACACAACTTGTAAAAATCCTGCTGTAAAAGCTGAAATGGTAGTCAAGAACTCCTATCACTAAGAAATTTACTTTTCAAAAAAAAAGTTTCATGGCCAAGAATATCTGTCTAAGTAGTAATCTTAGACTAAGAAACAGAAATGTTAAAACTGCGCGTCAAGTCAGTGTCCTACCTGTAGCTCTCCCTGACACATCGTTCTGCAGCCACGTAGTCATTTCTGTGGAGATGAACTAAGACTTGAGCAATTGTTTTCTAAAACAAAAAAGGTGATTATAGTCCAAATTTGTATCTATTTAATAAAGTTAATTTCCTGACATCTGGAATTGGAATTTCAGAGTCTTGGTTTACATAGAGAGAGATTTATAAATTCTGTAGTAACTTCCACAGGATATCTGAGGGAGAATATCCCAGAACAGTAACGTGCACAAGAACCACCCAGGGCTCCTGTTAAGAGGAAAACTGATTTAGAAGGCCCGAGGCAAGCCTGCGAGTCTGCTGTTTCCAACAAGCGCCCAGGTGGTCCCACCACTGCAGTCTGCAGACCAGGCACTGCGGGACAAAGCAGCCACACATTTTACAGAAAATCTCTTCTAAATATCTATATAGGTTTAATCTTAAAAAGGCAAAAAGAAGCAGGGGGACTGGTGGCTCTACAACTATACTTTGGAATTTTTAAAGAGATACGAGGAAAAAGATGAATGGATGAAAACTGTAGATAACAGAAACAATGATAGTACATATAGACCAACAAGAGCATTAATAAGATTCAAGATATGACTGGTAAGATCGTATTGGTAAAATAGCTCTTCATAAGGCATTTTTCAATCTTTTTTATCTCTGTTTTTCAGATAACCTTTATTGATCTACCTTCAAGTTCACTGAATCTTTCATTTTCTCCATCATCAGATTAAAAGCCCATCCGGTACTTTATCTCACACATTGCTTTTTCAGTTTTAAAATTCTCATTTAGGGGCCGGCCTGGTGACACAGCGGTTAAGTTCATGCGTTCTGCTTTGGCCGCCCGGGGTTCGCCGGTTCGGATCCTGGGCTCGGACCTACTCACCGCTCATCAAGCCATGCTGACGTGGCATCCCACATAGAAGAACCAGAAGGACCTACAACTAGGATATACAACTATGTACTGCGGTTTTGGGGAGAAAAAAGAAAAAGAGGAAGATTGGCAACAGATGTTAGCTCAGGGCCAATCTTCCTCAAAAAACTAAAGAAAGAGGGGCCGGCCCAGTGGCGCAGGCGGTTAAGTGCGCGCGCTCCGCCGCGGCGGCCCGGGGTTCGCTGGTTCGGGTCCCGGGCGCGCACCGACGCACTGCTTGGTAAGCCATGCTGTGGCGGCGTCCCATATAAAGTGGAGGAAGATGGGCACCGATGTTAGCCCAGGGCCGTCTTCCTCAGCGAAAAAAGAGGAGGATTGGCGGATGTTAGCTCAGGGCTGATCTCCTCACAAAAAAAAAAAAAAAAAAAAAAAAAAAAACTAAAGAAAGAAAAGAAAATTCTCATTTAGTTCATTTTAATACATTCTATTAAAAAAAAATCAGTCCTAGGGGCCAGCCCAGTAGCAGTTACGCTCACGCATTCCACTTCAGTGGCCCGGGGTTCGCAGGTTTGGATCCCAGGTGTGGACCTACACACCACTCATCAAGCCATGCTGTGGCAGCGTCCCACATAAAGTAGAGAAATGTTAGCCCGGGGCCAATCTTCCTCAAGCAAAGAGAAGAAAAGTGGCAACAAATGTTAGCTCAGGGCCAATCTTCTGCACCAAAAAAAATTAAAAAATAAATAAAAAATCAATCCTTTTGTTCACTCGTGTTTACCTTTACCTCAGGGAGCAGTTCTAACAGCTGCTCCAAAGTCCTGATCTGGTAACGCCAACATCTGGGTCATTTCTGGGTTGGCAAAGTTGTCCTTTCTCTTCAAGACTGGTCCTATTTTCCTTGTTCTTTCTATGTTGAGTAATTTGGATTGTATCCTAGACATTGGGAGGGTTATGCTAGAGGCCCTCCTCTAATTCTCAGGAGAGTGTGGATCACCCAGTTGGGCTCAGACTGCATGTTCTGTCTGCTCTATGGTGGACAGTGGCTCTAGTCTTAGTTCAGCCCCTCTGCTCGGCCCCACACATGTGCCCAGGACAGTGATTTCATCTTATTTCAGTTCTCAAAGCCTATGCTCTGCTGCTCTGGGTCTGTCCCGCACGTGCAAAGCTGGAGAGAAAACCCGCGACTTGTGCGCCCCTCCCAAAACACACACTCAGGGGAGTCCCTTTCCCAGCTCTCCTTTCTGGGGTTTCCTCCTTGCTCTCTCAGCTCATCTTTCCAGTACCTCTGACCAAAGAGATTGGGTTTCTTTTGGTGTTTTATCTGCCTGTGCCACCATCACAGCTGTAGCTCCACGACTAGGGCTCACCCTCACAGCAAAGGCAAGCAGAAAAAAAGAGAGGAAAACTAGGGGCCTGCTTCCCCAGTGCCTCTGGTTAGAAAGAGGGGTAGATGGGTTCTTCGGGAGTTGTAGCTACTGGAGCCTCTGCTGCCCAACTCCATGACTAGGGCCTTGCTCAAGGCAGTGCCTCAAAAAGAAAAGAGGGAAAAACCCTGGACACCCAATCCCATGCTGGCAGCTTCTCCATGTATCACCCCCTCCCCAGTCCTGCTTTCACTGACTTTTCAGAGTCACCGGGCAACGGCTTTGTATTTTGTCCAGAAGTTTTAGTTGTAATCAGCAGGAGAGAGAGGCTATCGTGGGCTTACTCCACCTTGGCCAAAAACAGAGGCCCATAAAGTATTATTTAAAAAATATACAAATATCCATGGAATCCAGTCTTCGGTACACAGTTGTACCAATATGAAAAATTATCTACTGTAAAACTCAAAATAAGCACTTTAAAAGCATACCTTATAACAAGTTGGATAATTCTCAATTTCCTTATAAATATTTTTTTCTTTCTGAATAGAGAGTGCCGCCTCATCAAACCTAAAGACAAAACAAAGAAATGTGAAATAAGGCAGGCCTAGGGGATCTAGAGCAGAGGTCACTCTTGTCTGTGTTTGACAGGAAATGTTAGAGAAATAGTCAGGTATTTCAGCAACTGCTCTGTAACCCATGTTTCCATGAGCTCTGCTCCTCTGGCCTGTCCTTTAAATGCACAACTTGCCCTTTTAGGCATCAAGCAGACAGACAAAGCAAAAGAACGTAAGGACTGGTCACTCCAATGGACAGCTTTAAGTCTTCCAAGGTTCATCCATTAATGAGTATCTACCAAATTCAACAAACTGCTCTGTGAACATCTGTGAAAAGAATTAGACAATCCTGATTTAATCATCCACCGAAAGGCCATCCAGACACCCCGAGAGCCTGCCTCCCTGCTGAGGAATTTCTCCTGCTCTGTCCTCGCTCTGTCCTGCGCATGCCCCAGTGCTGCCCCGGTGAGCCCTAACAGCTCCCGGTGCTGACAAGGGCCGCAGTAGAGGGCAGGTAGAGGGCTAGAAAAAGTCCTTCCTGCCATCTTTGATCCTCAACTTTCATCTTTTTTCATCTACTCTCACACATTTTCCTTTTCCTCCATCCCCCTCAGATGGCAGAATGAAGAGGAAAGGGATCACCAAAACTGTGCCCAAATCCTCAAGGCCCTAGCCCTTCCTACCTTCCCAGCCCTGACCCCATCAGACCCAGGTCCCCATCTCCCTGTAAAGCTGCCGTAGACTTCTGATTCCAGGACTCTCTTCCTGGCGCTAACTTGTACCTGGATGAACTGTGCAGTCTTCACCCATGTCTCCCCTCCCAACAGCCAGAAAGGGCGAACAGTCTACACTGTGAGGATACAGAGGGAGAGAGGTGTTTCTGTGACCCAAATCAAAAATATAAAAATGTTATACTGTATTTTTCTGTATGTTAACAATTATCTTTAAAAAAACATGTGCATATATGTACACACACACTCAGTGGCTTGATTTAGCTCACATACGAATTAAACCGCATTTCTGGGGTGGCACCCTGGCAACTTCACCTCATAAAATAAGGCTCACTGGAGAAATACTTTCTGAACTTCCAAAGATCAACTTGAGAACAAAGTCAGTTTACGAGTTGGACGTGGCAGCAGAATTCTAAGATTCTCCCCCAAGATTCTTACTCCTCGAATACACTCCCTGCATAATCTCCCCTTGAATGCGGGCATGACCTCTGAGTATGATAGGATTCACTCCTGTGAGTAGGATACTCATCAACTGACTTCGAGTGAATCAAAAAGAGATTGTCTGGGTGGGCCTGACCCAATCAGGTGAGCCCTTGAAAGGTTAGAGATTAGAAGTCAAGTTGAGAGAGACATGCTCTTGCCAACCTTGAAGAAGCAGCAAATACCATGTGTAAACCACCCAGAGGGCACATGCCAAGGCACGGCATGCACTTCCAGAACTGAGAGCAACCGCTGGCCAACAGCCAACAAAGAAACACAAAAGTGTGTCCCACAGCTGCAAGGAATCCTGCCAACAACCCGTGAGCCTGGAGTGAGATCGCAGCCCCACGGGACACCATTATTCCAGCCTGGTAAGACCCTGAACAGAGCACCCAGCCACACTGTGCCGGACTTCTGACCCACAGAAATGTGAGACGGTAAGTGAGGGTTGTTTTAAGCTGCTCCGTTGATGGTTATTTGTTATGCAGAAACAGAAAACTAATAAAGGAAGATTACACATATCTGTATCATTTGTACTTGTGACCACGAGCTTATCACAGATCCTGTTTTACAAATAAATTACATCAGAACATTCTGTGAACATACCGTCCAGATGATATCATTCTAGTAGGAATCTCAGTATTTTAAGCTTTTCATATATTTGATTAAGGCTACATTCTTCATGCATGAATTATTTAATTCCTTGGTATAAAAACAGCATTTCTATGTGCTAACAGCTACCTAGCAAGACAGCCATCCAAAAGAAATACTGTACATTTATATGGGTTTGTAATCAAAACAATGAATCGACGTTGCTAAAAGTTCATGAAATTGACATATAAAGCATCTATTTTCAAATCTATCCAGGAAATTATTCATTACTTATTCTAATGAAACGCAAAGATAATCCTCAATACTCCTAACAAAACAGGTTTTGCTGAAAAGAGAATTGTTATCTTCCTGTAATTCAAAAATAAAACAAAATGTAAGCCCCACAAAAATTATGCGTGTATGACAGGAAACTGTCATAAGACTTCACTCACCCCAGCTTTCAATGGGCACCTCCTCACAATGACTCAAAACTCCTCCTCGGGCCCCAACTACCTCCTGAGCTCCAGAATATATTTTAACCACCTACGGAACTTTTCAGCGGATTTGTCACATTACCACCTTAGCTTATCACCATCCCTGATAAACCTGGCACCACAATGGACAGGACACAGTCACGCAAGAAGAAACCCAGTGACTACCCTCAACTAGAATCTCCGCACACACGCTCGCCTAGCCCTCCCTGCATTCACAATCTAGCAACTGTCTCGGCCAATGGTGAGCAGGAGTGCTTCGCTTTGCGAAGTCTTACAAGCAGGAGTGGGGCAGGGCAGGGTGGTTAACCGACATGGAAGCCCATTGTCCCCGCTGGGAGCTGCAGCAGAGCTCCAGGAAGGCACTCCAGATTTGGTTCACTGAGAGCCAACCACACAGCCTGCCAATCTCCTGAGCTGCAAGAACTTCTCTGGAAGGCACAGGAATGGAAGTCTCACTGGTGAGGCAGATGAACTTGCTGGAAAGGCCTTTTCAATGCAGGGACAAGGGCGCTGGATTAGGACTGATTTCAGGTCTCCCAGAGGCTACCTAAATAAAAGCTGACTCACTGCTGAATTAGGGCTCTCCAGAAACGAGGGAAAAGCAGGAGACTAGTACAATATGTATTAAATAAGTTATTTAATTTTGCTATACTAAGATACAGACTAAACTAGGATTAAATGTTACAGTCTCACGTTAATGTAAAAATATAAGGATACTAACTAGATATAACAAGCATAAAATTAAAATTTCCCACCACATTCTATTGGTAGATGTTATTTGTATGAACTATAAAATTACCACCAGTTTTAGTTCTTTTAGGCAATTGATAGCCTCAAATCAGATTATAATCAAAGTATATAATCAAGATACTCAAATATCACATATATTATCCCAGTTATCTTTCCATTAGTATAGATGCTCCATGCTTTTCTTACCCTCCACTATTTAAATTCCTGATAGAAGTACTGTGCCAGCTGACTTTTAATTCTTTCATACCACACATACCCAGTGATACTTTTCAAAATATCAAATTCCTTAATATTCCTTAATAAATTTAAATCAATTCTTACATTGTTATACAATTTTTTAAAATATTTCCATAAAATTAATTATTGTTGAAACATTGCATAAAATACTATCATTTTTAAATGCATTTTTACTAAAAAGAAAAAAAACCAATAGAACAAATTCACAAAGTAAATAAAAGACTTATTGGTTGCCCCGGATTTATAAATATCCCCTTTCAAATATACCCACACAACATGCCCGATCCTGCTACTCATTCAGTTCACACTTTTCCCCCTCCACTGACACCTGAAGGACACTTAGTACTTGCTTTAGAATAATGATTCTCATTACACATCACAACCAATCAGTAACTTTTTCGGAATGATGGTGGCTACCATCCCTAATGGAGTCCTCGAGAGAAACATGTACATATAGCTGGAAAACGTTCCTCAGCTGACCCCCTAAGGGAGATCCTGGCCCTTCCCTTCCCCTTTGCTGCTCCCCTAAAACACAGTTCTAGATAATCTACAGTTTGGGAAGCAAAAGGGAAAAGGATGTGAAAAGCTGCAATCCTCTAGGGAAGCTGGAGCGGAGCAGACTCCCACACAGAGCTGTCCTTACCTTCTGCCCCACTCCAACCTCACCTCTTAGGCCTTCAGCAGGGCCCTCAGTGAGGGGCCTAGGCCTCTGGGAAGGCACTGGGAACATCACAGGAGGATCACTAGGGGTGGGAATGGATGAGAAAAGGAGGTAAAGCAAACCAGAAGGTGCCTACTGTGAGCCCTGTAACAGCAGAGTGCAGGACACCGCTCCAGTTTCCAGAGTGCGGGGCCTGCTCACCAAGGTCAGAAGCTAGGTAGCACTTTACAGTTCAGCTCTTCTGCAACAGCTGGGACCACCCCACCAACAGCTCTGCTTCTGTGGGAAACCACTTCAGAGACTAAACGGAACTTATTAGACCACCATTTATAAATTGGGAACTCCAGAGTTAGCATTCAGTCGTTCTGATTTCTAGGAAGCCACAATTATTAAGATGAATAAAGGTAATGACCCAAAGCTCATTTATAAATTAAATTTTGCCTCACGGTTTAATACAAAAGCCCTAATTTGAAAACAAAATAAAAATGCTATTCCAGGGGGCCAGCCCAGCAGCACAGCAGTTAAGTTCACATGTTCCACTTCAGCGGCCCGGGGTTTGCCGGCTCAGATCCTGGGCGCAGATCTACTCACCACTCATCAAACCATGCTGAGGCGGCATCTCACATAGAAGAGCTACAACTCTACAATTATGATACACAACTATGTACTGGGGCTTTGGGGAGAAAAAAGAAAAAGAGGAAGATTGGCAACAGATGTTAGCGCAGGGCCAATGAAAAAAAAATGCTATTCCATTTAAACCAACAAAAAAACTAATCAATGAAAGAAAGTCCTATAAAGTAGTATATCTAAATGAGAATGTTTAATAGTTATTAATTCTATATTAATTTATTTTGATGCTACTCTAAACTCGATTGAATTGTATTTTAGAATCTGCCACCTTCATGAAGAAAAAACTTAATCCAGTCTCAGAAAGGGTCAATAGATTCTTCAGTCATTTGTTTTTCAATTCCTTGACAAAACATATCTTGGGTCTTTTCTGTCACTGGAGAGTTAGGGGCAAATTTCAATTAAGATATCTATCTTCAGACTTACAGTCTCCTAAGGGTGTTGACCTTAAATGTTACTAAACAAGGTCCTGGCAAACAGAATTTTATTAATGATAGAAATTGTTTACTAAGCTTAAATTAAGGTAAAGTAAAAAACGAGGGCTGGTCTCGTGGCTTAGCAGTTAAGTGAGCGCGCTCCACTATTGGCAGCCCAGGTTCAATGCTGGGCGCGCACCAATGCACCGCTTCTCCAGCCATGCTGAGGCCGCGTCCCACACACAGCAACTAGAAGGATGTGCAACTATGACATACAACTATCTACTGGGGCTTTGGGGGGAAAAAAAAGGAGGAGGATTGGCAATAGATGTTAGCTCAGAGCTGGTCTTCCCCAGCAAAAAGAGGAGAATTAGCATGGATGTTAGCTCAGGGCTGATCTTCCTCACAGGAAAAAAAAACAAAAAAAAAAAACAGAGGGAAATCCAACAGGATTCTAGGTTTCTGGGGTCCAGCTATTTGTGCCTTAGGTCATACTTTTAAAGGATAAAACAGTAAATACTCTATTTAATGACACTGTATGCTGTCAAGAACCTGTCAGTTTTCACGGGTGAGCATTTAGGGCATCCGATTATTTATGCCTATATAGACATTTCTCCTCAAGAGAGAGACATTATAATCTAACCAAATAACAGATCAAGAAAACTGCTTTCTCATGCTGACCCAGGTCTTAACCAATGAAAGCACAATGCATGATACATTTTGGCAAATATATTACTCTTTAGAAAAACAGCAGATCTTTTCATATTTAATTCAATGTGCCGTCTTGTAGACATCAATTTTTCTACTGGGTAACCTGCTGTGCCTATGGCTTACACCAAAAGATTAACAAGCCATTCCCAAAATTACTTAATTTGCAAATGTGGACTGAAGGTGTACATGGACACACAGGAACACAGTCCTGTAAAACTCACCGGCGTCCTCGGACTAGCAGTCTGGAGGCTTTTCCTAGCAATTCAACTGCCTGTCGTAAACGCTCTTCATTCTGAGGGAATCAAAGAAAAGAGAGTGTTGGCTGCTTCAATGTAAGAATCTTCTTTAGCCCACAACAATTATTTGATAAAAAAGTAACAGCACTCGATGGGGGCAGAGGGGCGCAACACACCAAAGCTGCTGATCCATTTCATTACTCTCCAACAGAAAAAACAGAGTTCAGTTGTGAGCAGTGAAAAGTTTTAAAAAGTAGCCACTGCATTTCTGTTTTCCTGTATACTGTGAACCTAAACATTCTAAGTATACTTAAAGAAAAAAATAAAATTCAAACTTACTTCAAACACATTAGCTGTCTGTTGATATAACTGTACAGCCTTTTCTGGATCTACATTTTCTATAAGCCTAAATTAGACAAGAAAATTTGGCTTATATGAGAAATAGCAAACTTGTTTTTCAAAGGACTTTATTAAAACAAAAAGCCATGACTTCTTGGCAGAGACTTGTGCTCTGCACACTCACTTTCCAGCTCGCTCCAGTGCCATGGCTGCTGTGTCAGGGGTACCGTTCTCTAGGTACATCATGCTGGCTTTCTCAATCAGCTGAACAGCCTCTGGTAGTTTCTGCATCTCCTTCAGGCAAAGGATACAGCATGGATCAGTAACTGCATCCACTTAAGAAATACAGAGTTAACAACCTAAAATTCAATTATTTTATCCCTAATTCAAAACCTTATACAACAATAAATACATTCAAAATAAAATGCTTTCACATGGTTACTCTCCTCATCAAGCTTCACTTAGCCAAACCAAAAATGTATCAGTTAACTTCCACACACAGTTCATCATGACTTCACAGAGTTTTAGGGAAACTATACAAATAGGAGAAACCAAAACACTTATTCTTTACTGTTTTCTAACCATTTACAATTCTTTGAACATTTACTGAGTCCCTACTATATCAAAGGCCTATGCCAAAGGTTGCAAACTGGTAGCCAGAGGCTGTATCTCATTTCCAAGTGCGTCATGCTTAATACCATTCAGTATTTTTAAATCAGATACTTTCACAAAAGTTGTTTTATGGCTTCCTATTTTAAAAAAACGTCAAAAGCTATGACATCAGCAGGCGTGCATTCCCACGTAGCAATAGTGGGCTGGGCAGAGCAGTAGCTGTCCCCGTCAGACGAGGCCTGCCGCCGCATGGATGTGGTTGCATTTCTCCCCACTCCCTACTGCCCTACACCCAGACTGCCTCTAATTCCCCTACGCCCTGAGTCGATCTGAGCTTTCGACCCTCTTCCACGCTGAGTGCCATCCACAGAGTAACTCTCTCTCTTACCATTAAAGCACAAGTCTCAGCATCCTGTGGTCCTTATATCTAATATCTCCAAATCAAAACGTTTTTTAAAAAACTGAAAAAAAAATCATTTAGAAGCTAGATATAAAGTTTATCGGCCTTATCTATTTGGGGTTGACATGGTGTATCTTAAAGTAGGCTCCATGCTGACATCTCTTGGGTTGTTTTCAAATCTGCCTGTTCAGTCTTTAAGTTGAAAAATTCTTTAGGATACAAAACTGATGGTCTCATTCTTACCAACTTCAAAATATAACTTTTTTATTATTTAGCTATGCAGCTAAATAACAATAAAACAGACTGAAAAAAACTATAAAAGATAAAGTTGCTATCATACTCAAGTAGAATGATATCAGTTAACATATCTTCAAATCTCAGTGAAAAACTTTTTTTGTTGTAGAAACCAAAGGTCAATGAAAGAATCAAGCGTCTAGGGTATATGTTGAAGGATATATGAAGGGGAGGGAAGTCTAACAAAATCCATTTCACCCACTTTAGTCCTGAGGGTCACTTGGGCTTTACAGAGTATTTCTTCTCCCAATTGACTTATCCGTTAACTGATCAAATACATACTGAGCATCTACAACATGCAAAACATTTGGGGGATAAAAAGAAGTCTAACACGGGTACTATCCTTCCTGAATTTGACCCTCATAAATAAGACACAGAGCAATAAGTACAGGAGAGGGCAGTATGAAATAAGTACCATCTAAGTCACACATTCAAAAACTAGTAAGTATATCTCCCTGCTTTTGCATCAAATCGAGTGTGACTGTGACTAGCAGAGGCCCAACCACAATACTGACACCTCCATAAGAAATGATGGGCTACCTACTTAAAAGTCACACTATTTTATACTCTTCACCGTGTTCTTCTAGTACAGCAAAATCATGAAGAAGATAAAAATATGCCTATTCGCAGTGGCTTGTGTGCCTTAGTCACTTCGTTTCTGTGGAGTAAACAGGATATGAAATCATAACAGCTGTAAAATGAAGAACCAGAGGCTGATCCAACAAGTCCCTGTGTCTTCTCCCATGCCCCATCCACAAATCGTCACTTCCTGAGCCTCGTTGAGGGATAAATATGAAGGTCTGTATGACAAGCTGGTGGAAATTTTAGCACACAGAGTTAACTGTGGACCATGCAGTTCAGGACTCCTAATGCTGCCAAGGACTGTCCAAAGGCATTTAATTTAAACACAAGAGCCTGCCAGAAGCATTTTCTTTTGTCTTTTTCCCTTTTTTCCCTATCCATTAGGTTTATTTTCCCTTCATTCAATGCAGTGCCTTTCAAATCCTCAAATTAAACAGATACTAGAGCAATGGTAATATGTTGGAATAATAACTTTTGATGAAGATCCAAGTCTTAGCACAGCTGTTAGAACAGAAACTGAGACTGTGAGGAATATATATTATACTATAGCGTTCTGGCATTTCTGTACTAAGACAGTGTAACCTAATAATCCTAACAAAGTACACCAAGACTACAAGAGCCAGCTGGGAGCGTCCTAGTTCTCAGGGGACACGGAGACAGGAGAAGGTCAGGGCAGACACTGCCTTCTTCAGCTATAAAAGAAATTCTAGTTGCTGAGGAATTGCTGCCAATAACCTGACTTGCATCACCAAATATCAATTTGGTTGCATGTTTCAGCCAGAAAAGCTTTATTACAAATGGCTATATAACAATTTATCATAAAGCCTCATAATGTCATATTTTCCTATTATTAAAAATTTAGATAGCTGCAATTTTTTCTTTACAATATGGCAATAAAAATCCTTATGCATAAATCTTTGCGCTCTCTCTATTTCTTTATGATAAAGTCACAGAATTGGAACTCCTGGGTCAAACCTATGAAAATTCTTAAAGCGCTGGTCTATATTATGACAGCATTTTTTAAATGACATTAGAAAATCTGCATGAAAGGGTTAAATGTAAACAGTAAGATACAAAGTGTGTAGAGCATTATCTCAGTGATGTGTGTGTATATATATATCTACATGAAAACGTATGTGTATAGAAAAATAACTAGAAGGAAAAAAACCAAATATGTTAACAGTTATTACTAACATTCTTTAATCTTTCCAGTGTTTCAAAATGTTCTACAATCAGCATGTATTCACTTAAAAAAATCAGTAAGTTAAGATTATAAAAGTAGTAGAAATCAAAAACAAAAGCTTTATTAAAGTATAAGTTCTTAAAACAAAGCTTTATAATAAATAATTCAAAATAGCTTTTACCATATCAGAGAACATAAAAATGGAAAGGAAGATGTTCTATTTCAATGCCACTTGGCATACTTTGAGAGTCAGTGTCATAAAATAACATGTTCTGCCTTACCACAACAGGATATTAACTCTCAACGTGCTTTTAAGAAGCAGAAATATGAAAAGCAGCTTAAGTACATTAGCCAAAATATTCCATTCAAAGAGAATCAGAGTTAAATAACAATAGCTTAAGTCTAAGGTTCTCTTCAATGTCAACTGATATTTATAAAACAAGCAAAAATCTCTTCTATAATCTATGGGTAGTAAAAAATATACAATTGTAAATTCTTACTACGTTAAGATGTCCTAAGTTCTCAAAATTAGGGAACTTCCCACACAGCTCTTTGTTTAGCAGTCCACTCTCTTGTGGTTACAAAGCTTACAACCTTGGTGTTCCCAGTTCCCTCCAACAGTGTCTCTTAAACTGCACTTTTAAAACTCTCTGTCTTAAGACACGCAGAAGGTACCCTATAGGTCCAATTAGCATTACTTTGGTCAAGAAATCTTAGTATCTCTTGCCTTACAGCAAGGAGACTTTTCAACTTCAACACAAATTTACTTAACACCTTATAGTTAATTCATTTTGCCTACGGAACAGTTGTGACACAACATTACTGACCTTCAACATCATGCCAGCTTGCTCATAAGCTCTGCAAAGAGAACATAATTTCCTGGATGAGATCTTAATGAAATAAGGGGGAGGAGAAACTTCCTACCACAGATATGAGAAATTATGTCAATTAAAACTGGCCCACACACTATGTAATACTTAAGGCTTTCATTACCACATGACATCATTTTTCCTTCTTTTTATTTTCGTGGGCAATAATGCCTTGTAAACAACAGACATCTAAGTTAAAGGGATTTTATTTTGCAGATGCAAACTTAAGTAAAGCTCAGAGAGGTGAGATGATTTTCTATTTGACAAACTTAAAGCCAAGTTTTGAAACAAATAAATAAGACCCACAAAAGCAGGAGAAAGCTTCCTGTTTCTTTCCACAGGCACTATTGACTATAAAGAGGGAAAAAAGAGATTCTAGCTTACTTGTTTTCTCATAGGTTATTGAACAAAATGGTCCTAAAAATATTATGGTGAATTTAACTTAAACACTATATATCTTAGTTAGGAGTGATAATTTTTAAGGTTCAAGTGAAGACTGAAACAAATGGAAATGCCTATTTTATTTAAATCAATACAAAATAATTCACTATTTATGAATTTGTAACTTAGGAAAAATTTACTTACCTATGGAAAAATAGCAACATTTAAAACATAATAATCTGCAAGCACACGAAAACATGGAGAATATTTACTTACTTGGCAGCATGAAAAAGACTGAATGGATGTAACAAAGTCAAAATTAAGGAAAAAAAGCAAATCAACAGTTTCTAAAGATCTACTATTTAAAAAACAATGTTAACTAAATCACTGCCCCAGTTGGTTCCAAAAGACAAATCCTACAAACAGGTGAAAAAGAAATAATTTAATGCCTGTTGAAGTCTCTTAAAACTACATAATTCACAAAAACACTGACAAAACATCACATAGGTTTTCAAGTTACTTCCATTATGCATTATCTAAAGACTTTTACTAAAAATGCAAGGTTATTATAACCATAATTTGCAAGTGAGATAAACATTTTTTTAGTCTATCAGTTTTAAAATACCTCAGGAAAATTTATTGTTTTATATTACTTAAAAATATTATTTGAAATACCTACAGAAGACTCTATTTTAAAAATACTTATATAGCAGTTTATACATTTCTAATACCTGTGCTACTTCTTCATCCTTTCCTCACTCCATCCCAAGTAAACCATCATCAAGAACATCCAGAAATAGTAGAAATAAACTCTCAAATGTAGCCCTGCAAAACAGTGTGGACCTCATGACTAAAAGTCCGTATAAATGCTCCTTCAGAGTTTAAAAATGCAGAATTTTTCTAATCATTTTCTAACTGAATAGCACTATACTCCACATGTAGCAAATTTATAAGAAAAAATCATGAGTTTCTGTCAAAATCATCAAATTGCTGAATTCCTTTGTTAAGGCTGAAAAAGATACGCCCTGTTATTCTCATGGGCAACAGCTTCTCTCAGGCAGGCATCTTTTGCTTGCTCAAACTGTTTGGCATTTTTAAAAGCAACAGCTGAAATAGAACAAAAAAAAAAAAACAGACTTTCTATTTCCATCACTAAAAATCTTCAAATGAATCCATACCAAAATCTGCATCATGTCTGAAGTATTAGACAATATACTTATTTTAATCAAATACTTAGGAAGTTTCATAAAACTATAAAATACTTTTATCTAAGTGATTTTCTCAAAACTTTTTTGATTATCAATGACAGAAATATTTTCAAATTTTTTTTTTAATTGATTTTTTTATTGATGTTTTAATGGTTTCTAACATTGTGAAATTTTGGGTTGTACATTTTTGTTTGTCCATCACCATATATATGACTCCCTTCATCCCTTGTACCCACCCCCACCCCCACTGGCCCTGGTAACCACAGTCCAGTTTTCTCTGTCCATGTGTTGGTTTATATGCCACATATGAGTGAGATCATACAGTGTGTGTCTTTCTCTTTCTGGCTTATTTCACTTAACATAATACGCTCCAGGCCCATCCATGTTGTTGCAAATGGGACGATTTTATCTTTTTTTATGGCTGGGTAGTATTCCATTGTATATATATACCACATTTTCTTAATCCAATCGTCAGTCGAGGGACACTTAGGTTGCTTCCACTTCTTGGCTATGGTGAATAATGCTGCAATGAACATAGGGGTGCATAAGCCTCTTTGGATTGTTGATTTCAGGTGCGTTGGATAGATTCCCAGTAGTGGGACGGCTGGATCATAGGGCATCTCTATTTTTAATTCTTTGAGGAATCTCCATACCGTTTTCCATAGAGGCTGCACTAATTTGCATTCCCACCAGCTGTGTATGAGGGTTCCTGTTTCTCCACATCCTCTCCAACATTTGTTGTTTTTTGTCTTGGTGATTATAGCCAGTCTAACGGGCGTGAGGTGGTATCTTAGTGTTGTTTTGATTTGCTCAAATGTTTTTTTTTTGTGAGGAGGACTAGCCCTGAGCTAACCTCCAATGCCAATCCTCCTCTTTTTTCTTGAGGAAAAGTGGCCCTGAGCTAACATCAGTGCCCATCTTCCTCTACTTTATATGGGACACCGCCACAGCATGGCTTACCAAGTGGTGCATCAGTGCGCGCCCGGGAATCCGAACCTGCAAAACCTCGGCTGCCGAAGCGGTGGGCACGCACTTAACCACTTGTGCCACCGGGCGGGCCCCAAAACTTTTTTTTTTTTAAATTGTAGACTATTAGCAATTAATCAGTGCTACTTCCACTCAAAACCAAGTCTTGCTAACACTAACATCTAAGCTTTGAGAAACTAAGATTGCGTCAGTCAAACCAATACTCCCAAAGAGTATCTGTCACAAAAGACAGTATCTTATGTCACCAGTTTTACATTTAACAATAAGGACAGTGCTTTAGTTACAGCTTATTCCATCTTTTAAATTATTTAGAAATTGAAGGCCAATAAATATATTATTTTTATAATAAACTCTCCTTTTTGGCACAATCTTTAAATAAATGTCGAAAAAAATTAACAATGCATTTTTTTAAAATAAAGCTTTCATGCTGTTTAGGGCTCTGTGAAAAAGAGCTCTCAGAGTCCAAAGAGCTAAAATATACTGTAAAAATGTCATCATGAGAGCAAAACAATTAGGAGTGGCCCTAAATTACAATCTTAGAGATTTTGGAAAACTTACCACAGTTGCTTACAAATAAGCAAAAAAGGATACCGTTTTAAGAAACGTTATTTGTTAAACGCATGCTCTTAAAATTCTCTTTAATCAAATGTTGAAAATAAACTACTGAAACTCATTTCATCACTGGATTTCCACATTTTGTAAAAAATTTATTCTACTGATTAAACGTATTTTGCATAACCGCTTAAAGAAAATAAACGAAGAATGCTTTAATGTGAAAATCTGACCAAAATATTTATTTTTGAAAGCAGCTCATGGTCTCAGATGCATATAAAACAAATCTGTGTTCAATTTCCCTCATGGAGGAGACTTGCAAAATGTTGTACCCTCAGTTACAAAAGTGTTCTTGTACCATTTTGAACTTTTAATAATTTTCCTTTTAAATATGAGATATAAATTGCATAATGCAATGGAAAGAATTTACTCAGAATTCAAATAAAAGTGCTAAAGACTCATTTGTTGTCATCTCATTATCCAGAAAATAAATCTTATATTATACTGATTAGTTTCAATTTACCCGATTTCTTTTTTATTTGGTGACATACTAAAACTAAAGTTTGCCGAAAGCACATTACCTAGGTAATCTCTATACTAGGCCAACAAATGTGATCAGGGCTATGGCTGAAACACAACTCAAAATTATGTTAGGCTTTATATCTAAAATAATCATAGATATGCTGAAAGCTATCATTCCATAATTTAAAATGTTAAATATTTAGTAAATTCCCTTTCTGTTGCATATTTCAGATCATTTTTATCTTATATGCAGATAAATGTATTAAAATATGTACATAGCTTAATGCTCAATGAATGTTTATCAGAGTATTTCAAAGTGAGGCTTATAAAAAAACACATGCCAAACAAACACATGATTTGCAGATCTGCTTAGAATAAGGTTAAGTTTTAAAAAAACGTTAAAGAAAAATCTTTATTCAATAATAGGAAGTTTAATAGAAAAATATGACAAAACTCCTGGAAGCAGTATGCAACTGACTGAAGTTCAAGAATATATGAACAATGCTAAAAACCTGCACTGCGCACCACCAACTCCACCCATCTCTGCTGTCACAGGAGAGGAAGCAGCAGCTGGATCTGCAACTCAGCACATAACACATGTCAAAATAAGTGGGAAAAATGCAAGGGTCTGGGTAGGTTTTTTTATTTTAAACAATTAAAATCTTATAGGAAGCATTAAGAGTAAGCATTATGCTGAGATGAAGTTATCACCTACTTTAAGATGACACATTGGAGTGAAAGGGCTATGGTCACACGTACCTGCTTTTCCATATTCAGAGGCAGCACTGTCATAATCTGGCTTCCATTTTAAAAAACCAGTTTTCAAGCTAAAATGAAAGGAAGACATATTTAACAGAAGTTACCAACCACATTTACAAGTCAGAAACCCTGCTTGTAGTGACCTTGTAGCACACTACATCAGGTACAAAGTCCCCATCTCACCCACCTCCACCCAAACTTACTTATAATTAAATACAACCTCATTACTTTCCCTCCCACTGTCATAGACGTGGTTTTTCTCCTTTTGAAATGCCTGTGTAACATCCAATTAGAGCACAGGTTCTCAATGTGTGGTCCAAAGACTAGCAGAATCAGCATGACCTGGAAGCGTGCTAGAAATGTAAATTGTTGACCCCCACCCCAGAGCTACAGAACAAGAAACTCGGGGCGGGGGGGGGGGGGGGGGGGGCTCGTGGGGGCAGCAGCAATCCAGGGTGTAACAAGCCCTGAGGGCACATTCATGTTTGAGACCCAATGACGCACAGCATCAATGAGACTGAAGCTCAGGAGAGGATAGAGATATTAACTGAGGAGTCATCAGCATTATGCCACGCCAAGAGCCCAGTTAAGATCCCCTAGGGAAACTGTAAAGAGAGGCCAGAAAGACTACAGAATACAACCATTCAGAAGAACAACAGAGGGAGTCACAAAAAGGCTGCAAATTAGCCACCAGTGAACAGGAAGGATAACCAGAAAGACAAGGACATTATGAAAACAAGAGAAGCTGCTTTCCAGGATCGCTATTAGCTTCCCAGAGGCCAAACCAAAGGACAATCAATTTTGAGTCCTTATCTTACTTGCCCTTTCTGTGTTCTTTTTTTCATTTTAAAATAATTTCTGACTTCTAGTTTAAACTAACTCAGTGACTGTCAAACTTGGGTGTGCATAAGAATTGCTAAACACCATATTAAACTCTAAATCTGAAATCAGTTAGAGAAAGCCTGCTCACATATAACACTGTAAGCTTCAAAGGACTCAGGGGAGCACTTTAACTGAGAGATAGGGAATCCCCAAGAGCCCTCTGAAGTACACCCTTCATTTGTGAGGGCTGTATGCACTGCCCAAACGCCCTAACTTTTAAGGAACATTTTTTTGTCAATTAAATTTATTTAACAATTATGTTTGTGTACACACTGCTATTAGATTCAAATTTATAAGCAATTTTTCAAGCTTACCAAGAATATTATTGCTCAGAAAAATAAAATCGTTAAATTGCAGCCTGTCTACTCTAATGCACAAAACCGAGGAAGCAGGCAATAAAGCAAAATTCTAATCCTCCACCTGTACCCCAAAGTACTCATTATACTCTGTATATTAACATAATTTTTAAAATCCCACCAAAACCAAGATACAATCATTCAATTGTCTAATGTGCTACACATGGAAAGAGCTAGAGATTTTAAAATATAGCAAATCATCCCGAGTCAACTCAGCACCTCAAATCAGGAAGAGAGAAGACAGTCTGGTTAATTTAGCTTTAAAGGCTCTACCTGTGAGCGCTTTTGACTCTGTCAAAAGAGTCAATAAGGAAATTCTGTTGGGGCCAACAGCTTGATCAATTTCCATAGGACCAAAAACTGCAAAACCACCATCTGTTTGAGGGGATCAATTATAATTGCAAAACTACTCAGCATTATTGAGCTACATTAGCATTAGAAAACAGAAAAATCACATCTCTCCTAAGCTCCTGGCCCACTTGTCCTGCCACCTACTGACAACTCCATCTAGAGGCACTTCAAACAACACACGCAAGCTAACACCTCCCTACCCTTAGGCCTACCCACCCACCCTGTTTACTTGTCTATACCCCTTGTCTCAACAGAAGGTCTCTCCTCCACTCCATCCCGAGTTAGAATCCTGGGAGTCAGGATTTCCCTCCACATCCAGTCTAGCCATGAAAGCTTGTCAATTCTATTTGACAAATGTTGCCCAATCCTGCCCCTTGTATTGTCACTTTAATTCGGGCCCTCATCCTGACAGCCTACTAACCTGTCACAGGAAAGTCACCTTTCCTGCTCTGCCCTCCTTTTCCATCCCTCCATCCTGGGGATACTGACTTTTCCTTACTTTGTATCTCCACCGAAACCACTGTATACTTCTGTTCTAGCGTTTAGTATCTCATTTTCATTCATCTGTTTACTTGTGTGCCCTCCTGTGAATTCTAAGCTCTTGAGGAAGGGATCACTTTTGGTCACTCAGTCACCCCAGTGGCTGATACAGACACGTGGTGACAATGTCATAAATGTTTGCTTACTGAATATGCCCAAGTCCTCACTCTCCTCTCCCCCCTAGTCCGTTCTCCACGTTGCCACATTTCTTCAGCCAAAAATCAGTCTCACCAGGTTGCAGTGGTTATTTGATCCTTAGCACAGCTGAGACTCCCTGCCATGCGAGGGGCAGCCCCTTCACATCCTGGTCCCAACTCCTCTGCTCTAGCTCATCCCGTGGCACTGCAGCTCCCCTGCGTTCACTGTCCCCCAACACACTCTGAGGCCTGTGCATATACCACATCCTGTGGCTAGATTCTCTCTCACAGGATTTCCCTCCAGCTAAAAAATGTATTATTTTCCAGGTCTTTCTCAGAAATCCCCTCTGTCAAATCTTCCTAAACTTCACCAGGTAGGATAAACTCCTTCCTCTGTGTTACCAAGGCACTGTTAACACAGCTTTACTACAGTCTTTGCTACACACACTATTCTAAGAATACTTTTGTATAACCGTTTGTTCCCAATAGAAAGTAAGATTGCTGTGGGCGCCTCCTGCACCAAAAGAGCCCCCGCCCCTTACACACTGCCTAGGAAATAATGTGGCACGACAGAAAGAGCTTGAGTTTTTCCGCTGTTCGAAAACTAGCTCTGCCATCTTTCAACTGCGCAGCCTTGGGCAAGTCATTATGAGGCTTCCCCAAGCCTCATTCGTCTCCTGTATAATGAGAATCTCTACGGGGAAGTTGCGAAGACCTCAGATTAGGTATGTGAAGCACCTAATACACAGCACAACGTAGACTTTTCACTATCTATAACTGACAGATGAAAATTCGTTGGAGTAATGAAACTGACGAGGAGGCGAGTGTCCCAAGGATGGATGAGGCAGCATCAGTCAGTTCCGCAAATATTCGTTGGCGGCCTACTACGTACCGTACCATACGCTGGCAGAATAAACGCATAGAACGGCTAAGGGGGCGCAGTTCTGCCCCCAGGAACTCTACAACACAACACGACAAGGGGTCGCCGAGGAGCGTTCAGGGTAAATCTCTAGCCCCCTCCCCAACACAAGGAAGTCTTTCATAGCAGAGGTTCTCGACAGGGCGCTGTGAGCCGCCGGGGACAGTTCTGGCTGTCACACAGGGCGGAGAGGTGCTACCGGCATCCAGGGGGCAGTGGCCGGGGACGCTCTAACCAGGCCACACCGCCCAGGACGGCCCCGCCGCAGCGAACCGTGCAGCCCCGAGGGCCAAGGCTGCGACAGTTTTAGCCCGAAAGCCCCGGACGCGCAAGGGAGACGACCCCGGGTAGGCGGGGACAGCCCGGCTCCGGAGGCGCAGCGCCCGCCCTCCGGCCCCGGCCGCCCCAGGGCGCGGCCGGCCCCGCGCCATACGGAGGCCCGCGCGAGGGTCTCACTCACTACTTCTCGGCTTTGGCGAGGTGCTCCAGCCCTTCATTGATCTTCTGAGCCGCCATCCCAGGTCCGGCCCCAGCGGACGACAGAACCCGCCGAGGGAGGCGGGAGACACCGCGAGGGACGCCGGGGCCGCGCTACAGCCCGGCGGCTACAGAGGCCTGCAGGGCTCAAACCTAACGCGGCAATGCAGGCTCGAGAGCCCGGCAGCGCGCGGCGCAGGAGACGCCACGCAGGCGCAGAGCGCCCGGGCTCGCCAGACCCGCGGGCTTCCAGCGCAGGCGCAGTGGGGTAGCGAAGGTCGGTCGGTCGTTCACGCAACAAGTATTGATTGTATCAGACACTGAGTAAGCAGCAGAAAATCAGCAGGGAGTACAACAGACAGAAACATCGCCCTTGTGGAGCCTTGCTCTCTCGTTCATGTGAAAACGCGTTGGCGCCGTAATTTATTGCATTTGTTTATAGCTGGAATAGCATTCATTCATTCATTCTGCCTTTTGAGCGCCAGCTGTATTTCAGCCAGTAAGCAAACAGACTGTCAGTCCTGATTGCTGTCAGATAATCACTCGATCAACACAAACTGTTGTGAGTGCTCTGAAGGAAAAGTTTAGGCGTTAGGATCAATAGCCAGCAATACAGCAGACTCAATCCATAATCCACGTTTTTTCAGTGTCCACATCACATTCCTGCAATGCCCATGCAGCCTCCCAGTTTCTAACCCAACCACGCAGCCACTCATCCCAGGATCACACCCTCGGCCTTGCCAGTCAATCACTAGTAACAGGGCCCTCCAGGGTGTCAGTTTCAAGCAGCCCACTTTACCTCTTCCTATCATCCCAGCTCACCCTTCCTAGTGCCATTCTTCACCTTCAACAAACTCCAGCCTTTTTCCTCTCCCCCTGCTCTTACTCACACTTCTCTCCCTACCCAGCATAGATTCCGTGTCCCATCATTTTAGCTACTCTTTTGCATACCCTCAACTTCTTTGGCCCCCTCTCCCTCCTTTCTCCTTGTCTAGGAAAACCCCAACTCTCCACCTACTCTGGAACTGCTCCTGAGCAAGTGAATGTAGCTGGAGAAAAATAAACCGGCATGGAACATTACTCATTTTAATGATCATGCACATGACCTTTGGTGAGACCTTTGGTGCTACATTTCCCTGGTCAAATCACTCACCTCCTCACTTGGATGGCTGGTCACACCCTCCTTCTCCTCAAAACTGCAACACCATCTCCCTGCCTGCCTGCCAACTCTTACTTCTTGCTTAATAAAAAACAGCAATTAGTTGGGCCCAGCCCGTGGCCGAGTGGTTCAAGTTCAGTGCTCTCCGCGTCAGCGGCTGGGTTCACGGGTTCGGATCCTGGGCGCAGACATACTCCACTCACCAGCCATGCTGTGGAAGTGTCCCACATATAAAGTAGAGGAGGACTGGCACAGATGTTAGCTCAGGGCTAATCTTCCTCAGCAAAAAAAAAAAAAAAAAAAGCAATTAGAAGAGATCTTTCAATTCGCCCCACCACCCCATCTACCAGTCCACCTGCATCTGTTCCCAAATATCTTGCCTTTTCTCTGGTGTCAATGGGTGAACTGGCCTTGCCCCCCCCCCCCCCCCCCCCCGTCTACCCTCATTCCTTATTTAGTCTCTTGGGTTTAAGTACCATGCAGGCAGGAGGCCTCCCATCATCCCGTTGCCTAGCCTGAGCTTCCTTATAGAAACGCTGCAGCCTCCAAGAGGGTAAAAGTAGAAGCTATTGGCCTCATAAGGCCTAGGCTCTCAGGACCAACTCAGCATCACTTCTGCCACACTCTATCGGTCGAGGCAAGTCCAGATTCAAGAGGTGGGGAAATAAGGAGTTGTAAAATATTATGGCCATGAGTTCCAGTTCACCACAACTCTGGGGTGACTGATTAAGTCTGAGGACTGTTACTGGTGCCCTTATCAGGAAACAGGAAAGCCTTACATTTTTAAGTGAAATTAGACTTGATATCCACCCAGTGCCATCAACCTCTAAAACCACTGAAAGTGCCCAGAAGTTTTTCTAAGGGATCTACACAAAAAGTCTATAGCCTCCTCCTCATTCTCCCTTGTCCACACACTCATTTATTAGGTACTTCCTGAGCACCTACTCTGCACAATGCACTGTGCCGACACACCCAGGACACAACTGTGAGCTTGGGAATGTAAGGGAGAAAAAGTCTCTTCCTCCCTCATCTGAGGTTCTCCAGTGGGCCCCTGTAACTGAGACCAGCAAAGACAGAGCAGCAGGAGGGAAGCACGTATTTATTTAATGTAAGTTTTACTTGACATGAGAGCATTCCTAAGGAAATGAAGCCCCGCAAAAGTGGTTAAACCTGAGTGTTTTTATGCTTGGTTTGATGAAGGGTGGGAAAACGTGATAGAACAACAAGTATGAGCCAAGCATAGTAAGTGGGGGACAACTTAGCAAGGACTTCGTTCAGATTCCCCTCGGTGTCCCTCCGTCTTTGGAGATCAGGATGCCCCCTTCCTCCCAGTATAGGGAGGACGCCTCTCACATGAGGGTTGATGGGGTTCAGGACATGCTACCCCAAATATGGCACCTTGGCACGTTGACTATTTTAAGCTGTAGAAGTGTGAGAAAATGGGAGGAAGAAGGAGGTCACTCTGACCTTCTCTTGCCCTCATCCTTCTCCCCTGAAACAGGTCATAAAATCCTCATGTGACAGGTGCCCTCTGTACACCAGAGGAAAGGCGCTTCCTTACCTCTGAAGACCGAGCGAGGAGGGGAGGACTCGGAACAAACAGGCCTTGCTCAGTCTCCCCCACTGCATTACACTTGCCTCATCCTCCTTAACCTCTCCTGTTCCTCCACGACTGTCCATCTTCACCAAACCCAGCAGGAAAGGACACAGGTCTGTTTCTTTGGGGTCTTCATTTCCTTTTGAAGGCTCCTGTGTCACCTAAAACTTACATTAAATAAATCTGTATGCTTTTCCCCTGTTAATCTGTCTTTGTCAGTTTAATTTTCAGACCCAACCAGGGACCCTAAGAGGGTTGAGGAAAACTTTCTCCCCTGCCACAGGGTCTTACGACCTGCTTCAGCGGAGAAGGGTGAAGTCAGAGAGCCCTCCCTGCATGCACTCGTTCTCAAATTCCTTCAACTTAAAATATTCAATGTACCATGGTGCCATATTTTGGGGTAGTGTGTTCTGAACCTCGTCAGGATAACGGCTGCCCTCATGGAATCTGTGACCTATGAGGGGACACAGATATTAAACCTAATTTTATTTAAGTACTAATACAGAAAGAATGAGAAGGAGAAAGACAGCTGTGACAGCCCTGTGGCACTGGGTTCGATATTCCCAAAGACCTATGACCAGGGACCTGTATAAGCGCATGCTAACCACACTCACAGGAAAGGGGGAAGAGGAGGGAGAATGGAGATAACAAAGGGGTGATACAATACCCCACTTTATCCCTTCCCTTCCTACCACAAGGTTGAGGTAGGGTTTGAGTGAGGGGAATTTACATGGGGAAGCCAGCTTGGATGAGCCGAGAATGGAAAGCTTGGACCAAGTGAGGAAAGACTGAAACGTGTCGTTTTTCAGACTAGACCTGAGAGCATAACCCCAGCACTGGCGACCCATGAAAATGATTCTTGATATCACAGCAGCTGCCACCAGAACCTAAGCAAAGCCTGTCTTTGTGCCTTCAACCCCCCTCCTGCTTCCTCTCCTCCTTCCAGGCTGGCTCTCTACTCCTCTCCTGGGCCCCTTCAAACACTTAATGCCCCCCTACCCCTAGGCTGGCTGCTGGCCCAAGTGACCCCTTCTGAGCCCATCCTTTCCTCTTATTCTAACAATTCCTTTTCTTTATCCTGCCCCAATAAAAATGTGTATTCCCAAGTGCCCTACCAGTTTTGGATCTGACTAAAGCGATTCCATCAAAGTATGAAAGAGGCTTAACACAGAGCTTGCTACCCCAAATCGCTCTAATGGTGGGGCTGCAGTCTGTGGGAGTTCTTTGCGCATCAGTCCCCAGGGTCTTTGCATACAAACATGCCCCCTCCCCTCGTCTGCTCTGTTGCAGGAAGCAAGATTCTTGGATCTCCCTTCCTCAGCCGAACGTCCAGGAAAATGAGGGATCTTTGTCATTGTGGGGGGAGAAGGTTTGGTTGATGAATTCTGACTATTTCTACCCACAAATCATAAATGGGAAAGCACCAAGCTCCTAGATCTTTAAGCATTGTGTGTTTGTTTAATTGGTAGTACCTTGGCAGTGTTGCTTTCGTTTGTTTCTCTGTTCGTTTGTTTGTTTGTTGCAAATACACTGCGACTTGTACAGATTAGATACGCTTCCAAGACTTGGCCCAAGAGTTTAACCAAGAGTCATAAAATCATCTCTCTGGGAAAATATATAACGACGTACCAAAACAACAAACCTACAAATAAACTTTTAGAACAAATCCTATTATAATTTGATGGGTTGCTCTACTTGGAATAGGATTTTAGAAAATTATTCTTGGCTTTTGCTGGGATAAGACTGATAGATGCCATTACGATCTGTATTTTTTTAAGCATTAATGAATCCGTTGATTAAAAATTCACCACAATTATCTATGAGACGAATATGTAGAATTGTTTCTCCAGATTCGTGTGTCCAATGCCTGCTCAACAGCTCCACTCAGAAATCTAAAGTCGCAAACATAACCTGTCCGAATCGGAACTCCTGATGCTCCCCAAACCTGCCCTTCCTTCATCTCACCCACGCTGGTTGGTGGCAACTTCATCCTGCTTGTTGTCCAAATACGTGGGGTCATCCTGACCTCTCCTCTCTCGCTCACACACCACATGCAATCTGTCAGGAAATTCTGCTGACTCTACCACCAAAAGGTATCCAGAACCCAACCACTTCTCCCTCTCCACAGCCACCCCATGGTCAAAGTCACCATCCTCTGTTACTGCAGTGACCTTTGGACCCATGTCCCTGCCTTGACTGCACAGGTTGTTCTCAACACGTATCAGATCAAACATGTCAGATCACATCACTCCTGGCTCCAAACCTTCCAACGACTCCCATTTTCTCAGAAGAAAAGTCAAAGGCTGACAACGGCCTGCAAGACTTGCCAGGACCTGAGCGCCTCGCACAGGCCCTGCCATTGTCTTAGACCTTTCCTCTTCCACTCTAGCCACCCCGGCCCCACAATTCTCACACACAGGCACACTTGCCTCAGGGCCTTTATTCCAGTGTTCCCTCCCCCACAGCCCTCTGCCCAGAGAGCTTCAGAGTGGATTCCTCACCTTCTTCAAGTCTGCTCAAACCTCACCTGTGCTCCAGGCCTGCCCACTGATCCTGCGGCCTGCTCCCTCTCCTCTCCACACTTGCAATCCCCCAACACTGCCCCACTTTCCCCCACAGTACCAGTCATCTTCTAACATGATAGCATTTTCTTGTTTTATTGTTTTGTTTATCGTTCATCTCTCCTCCTGGAATTTAAGATCCATGAGGCCAGGTATCTTTGTATATTTTTTTGCTGGTGTTTAGAACAATGCCTCACACTTAACAGCCACATAGTGCACACACCTGGGGTTCATAGGTGACCTTCTCCCAGTGCCTGCACATGGGGTCATGGGTGACCTGCTGCTAGTGCCTGCACGTGGGGTCATGGGTGACCTGCTGCCAGTGCCTGCACGTGGGGTCATGGGTGACCTGCTCCCAGTGCCTGCACGTGGGGTTCATGGGTGACCTACTCCCAGTGCCTGCACGTGGGGTTCATGGGTGACCTGCTCCCAGCGCATAGTGCTGGGTTCATGGATGAGCTGCTTCCCTTGTATCTGCGGCTGCCTGCCTTTTTACACGGCTCTGACGGTGTCTAACGGTTTGACGAGTCTGCCCCCAGTAGCTCGAGAGCTTGGATGACAGGACTCTGAGTTCTCAGCCAGGTGGGTGGGGCACAGAGCCGAGCTCAGGCCTCGCCGCGCTGAAATGTCGCGTTACTCCGGAAGAAGACATGGAAGGACAGGGACGTTAGGCGGCCGGTTCCCCGGGAGCCTGGGCTGGCTCTTCCTCGCGGTGACTTCTTTGCCTTGTCGTCTGCTTTTATTGGCTGGG
The DNA here is from genome assembly GCF_020826845.1 of Diceros bicornis minor. Lineage (NCBI taxonomy): Eukaryota > Metazoa > Chordata > Mammalia > Perissodactyla > Rhinocerotidae > Diceros > Diceros bicornis. Next base: position 8,427,457 of record NC_080755.1, on the reverse strand, counting down.
CTTTCTCCACGGTTCCCGCGTCCTCGCCCCTTGTAACCGTTCACACAATCGTCATGTTTAATTTCTTCATATTTTTAAAACAATTTCAGACTCGGAGCAGGAGAGCCGTGCGCGCAGCGGCGGCAGGCGGCGGTGCGCGGTGCGCGGCGCGCAGGAGCGGGCCTTCCCCTACGGGCTCGCGGCGGCGCGCGGGGCCTGCGGGGCGGGCGGGGCGCGCTGCCGGGCCGAGGCACGCCGAGGTCGCGCCGTCACTAAGGGGTCTCCAGACTCTCGAGCCACCATCGTGGGCTGGAAAGTGGTCTCGGGTTGGTAGTAGTTTACTAACGACTCTCACAGCACGCCCCGAGTTGTATGGCTCAATGATAGGTTTTCAAATGTTTTTAAAGAAGAAAAATCACAGCGCGCTTGACTACATATCTGTTACTATTTTGAAATTTCACTAACAATTGAAAAATCAGAGTTGGGAATTTATTAGGTATGACTGAAGCAAGTTGCCCAACGGCTAAGAAACGTCCCTTACGGACGTGAAGAGCTCCACCCGCGTGCCTTCGTCTCCGCCTGTGGCCTTGCGGTCCCCAAGCAAACACACGGTGGCACCAGCTGCACGCGCACAGCGCGCTTCCAAACGGAAGCGCCGGCCGCCGCGGGGGAGTCAGAGGCTGGGCGTTTTGCACGCATAACTGAACCTTCCACACGCAAGTGACAGCTCTCACTGTGTTGTACTCAGAGGGAAGCCGTGTTGCCCCAGCGTTCAGCTCACAGGAAAGCTAGAAAGATGTGCAGCATTAGTATGTGTGATAACAGATCTCTGGCATCCACTGTAACCAACACAATCGTTCTGATGACGGTTTCTTTTAAGAATAAAGGGAGAAGGTGTAGAACTTACTCTGCTAGTTATCTTTGAATAAAAGTTGAAACAGTTTACTGAACTGGCTCAGTGGAGTCTCACCGTGTATGTTATCGGACTCCTTGCAGATAACCTACTTCCATCCTGCACATGTTCTCTTTTTAGAATTATAAGCCATGGATTTGCCAGTGAAGAGGGCTTTAGCCTGAAATTGTAAGAATTTAATTTTTTTAAAAGGAGAATATATTCATGTGGTTACATTTTGTGCAAATATAAATTATGCAAATTTGAAATAATAAAACATAAAATATTAATAATGTCTGACTTTTTCAATGAAATCTTTTAAATAACACGCTTCTTCCAAATTAAAAATTTCTCAAGAATTGCACAGTTTGAAGCTGTGGGGGATACACAGCTGTGAACTGGGTTTATACTATTCACTCTTTAGGCAGTCATTCAACAAATATTTAGGGAGTGGGTTCTCCATGCCAGGCACTGTTCCATGCTCTGGGGATAGAGCCGCGAACACAACACACAGAAGTCCTGCCTGGTGCACGTGGAGCTTACATGCTAGCAGAGAGAAGGGTCAGTGGGGGAGTGGGAGACAAGCAGGAAATAAGTCAGCTGAGATGGGATGCTGAGTGGGATCCGCGCTAGCGGGAAAATAAAGCAGGAAGAGGGGCTGGGACAATGCACGTGTGAGGGTGGGGGCCGTCACCCACTGGGCAGGTGACGACTGAATGAAGACCTGCAGGAGTGCCGGCCTGAGGGGAGGGCTATCTGCACTAGGAGCACCGCTGATAAAGCACCGCAGCACGGTGGGTGAGGGGGGGTGTGCCTGGCCTGTTCCAGGGAGTGCAGGGGGAGCGGGAGGCGGCAGCAGACTGACGGACTCCAGCAGCCACCTGGTGCATGAGCACATATGTGCCATCGTTTGTCAAGATCCATTTAAAACCAGGCAAAGTTTGAATTATGTTTGAAAATCTTCCGGAACACATATCTTGCTTAAATACAACTTCCTTCTGCTTGTGTGATTAGAACTTAATACTTGTTAATAAAGAAGCTAAGGAAGTACTCACAGTCTATGATATAAAGCCTACTCAAACATGACAATTGGAAGCCCAGAATTGCACTTGGATTGCAAAAGCAGCTACAGGACACTTTTCCTCAAGATTCTCGTATAGCTGGGGAGATAGAATAAAAACGCTAGGGTAGGACACGTGCTAGAAAAGACAGGGAAGATCCAGAGAGGACCCGTGAGCCCAGTAATCCCGTAGGGCCCTGAAATAACTCCCAGATGAACACTGCAGCAGCACCAGGCTCCCCTCTGTCTGCTGTCCCCGTCCCCTCGCTGCGCGGAGCTCTCGGCCCACAGCTCGCAAAGGAGGGCGGCCTCAGAAATGCAGCCTTAGTACGTCTCACATTTGAACAGAGACCTTCCAGATTTGGAAAAAGGGAAAAAAAAAAAACCTCTTCCCTCAGCCCCTAACAAAATCAGAGATGAAAGAAGACGATTTTAGCTTGGCAAAAAAGAAAATAAACAAGTGCTTGAAATGGATAAGTTTTTCCTTTTAAATTTGTTTTTGCAAAGGGTTTTTCTTCCCTGAAAAACAAAACTCTAAAATAGCAAGTTATGTTTTCATTTATAAATCCTTCTCAAGAGGAAATCTAATAATAACAAGGGATTCCCATTGGATTCCAGCTTATTTCATAATGTAAATATATTTCTATCCTCTGGGGAAAGAAACCTACCCTGAGCCAGGTAGTTCTCATTTAAATTGGTGATTTTATTCATTCGTATTTTTTCCTCCTCTTTTACCCTGAACAACCTCCCAAACTGAAGAGAAGTTTTAGATTCTACAGCTGTATATTGCACTGGGCCTCTAAAGTTAGTGATGCAAAGTATAGAAAGATTGTGGCGAAGTGATTTGCTGTGCTTTATTCTAAATGCTGTCAGAAAAGCAGTTAGCCCCTCAACCAAGTTTATCTTATGCACATGTTCTCGTGTTGAGAGAACGGGGCTGTGGACTGGAAAGAGAACAGGCGTAGAGTTGCTCTTGCTGTCCAGCCTCAGCTGTGTGTCTCATAAGATAGAGAGCATTGGCTTCTTTGAGTCTCAGTTTACTCTTCTATAAAATAGGGATAATGATAATGTGGTGGGTTAAAAATGGCAGTCAAGGGGCCAGCCTGGTGGTATAGTGGTTAAGTTCCCACACTTCGCTTCAGCAGCCCAGGGTTCTCAGGTTTGTATCCCAGGTGCAGACCTACACACTGCTCATCAAGCCATGCTGTGGCGGCATCCCACGTACAACATAAGGGAAGGTTGGCACAGGTATTAGCTTCCTCAAGCAAAAAGAGGAAGATTGGCGACAGATGTTAGCTCAGAGCCAATCTTCCTCATCAAAAAAAAAAAAAAGCCAGTCAAATCTCAGACACTCCTCCCATTGAGGTGGAGTCTATGTTCCTCCCTTGAACCTAAGTGGGTTCTGTGACTGCTTTGACCAATAGAACGTGGAGCAAGTGATGTTCCAGGCCCAGCCTTAGGGCAAGGCAGCTCCCACTTCCTGTCACTCTTGGAGCCCTGAACAGTCTGACTCCCCTGAGGCCACTATGAAGGGAGGCAGCCTAAGCTTACCAGGAGAGGGTCTGTGTGTGGAGGGAGAGACGCCCAGACAGCCCCCAGCCATGAGAGCCATCCCAGCCGAGGTCCCACACATCGTGAAGCAGAGATGAGCTCCCCTCACAGTGCCGCGTCCAAATTCCTGTCCACACTATCATGAGATACAAGAATAACAAATTGTTGCTTTAAGCCACTGAGCTCTGGGATTTTGTTAAGCAGCAATAGATAAGGACACTAAGTGCCTGTCTTGTGGAGCTGTCATCAATTTTAGCCCAGAACTGACACAGAGAGAGCACTCAGTAAATAGCAGCCAGCATCATTATTGTCATATGTATTTTCTCTCTATAGGACAGATTTTTAGAAATGTGGGCAGAGAATCCTCTCTGAGCTCACAGAGGACAGGAAATCCCTTGCAGCTAAATCTCATAGGAGTCCACGGGCTTTGGGATTGCAAATCCTCCCGGGCCTAAGCCAGTCAGGTGCAAGGGGAGCCACTAAGTCCAGCCATTGCTGGCACTTCCCTTAAGCACGTGCTCTCTCAGCAAGCAAGACGTGCTGGCCCTGCATTCCAGGGACATCACAGTGCCTACAGCGCAGCTCCATGCTTGTCTTTTATATTTCTCCTCTAAATCTCCCTGACTACCTAAACTCAGCTGGCAACTAAACACAACTGGGTATACAGAAGGCACCGCGGCCTAAGAGATCTGCAAATGCAGCTGTCGAAGCCCCAGCTCCACAGAGGAGTTGAGAGCTCGCCAGCCAGGCTGAGCGCCTCTCAAGATCTCACAGTGTCCTTACGTCCCATGTCCCCCAAGTGTCCTTATCTTTTGGTCACAGGTATTTAGGGGACACTTCCAATGATGATGCTAGACCTCCTGTGACCATTGAGTCACTGGTAATATTAGGAACTAAAATACTCTTAGTGTAGTTAACTTGTGGAACTCGGAATCCCAGATAACAGTGTGTGCTGATTCCTCAGCCTCTCCCCTAGGCCGGTTACTCACCACCCCTATAGCCATTGGCACCTTCTCTTGTCTGAACTACTGGTCGACCTGTTCTAACTCACTAGTCATCTGGCCACACTCTGCCCTCTGTAGAATCCATCATCCACTTTGCATCACAGCCTTTTTAAAGCACAAACATCACCATTGATCACACTGCTCCCTGTGTCAACAGCTTCAGTAGTTCCCACTGACAGAAGAAAATGTAGCAACTCCAGAGGGTTGGGTACCCAACCTTGCTGGCCCAGGCCCTGTGTCTGCCCCACCTGCTCTGACAGATGGCTCGGGGTGATGCTTTGCCCATCTCCAGAGAGCAGAGGAAGTTGGGAGGAGTGGGGGATGAAGGAGAGGATGACGCAGCCCAAAGGTGATGGAAGCACATGAACAGCTTGGAGGTGAGGTGAGGAACTTTTGCTGATGGCCTTCTTCCTATTTCTCACAATCCGCCTGTGGATCCTAACCTGAGACTCTTAAGATCAATTACAGCCACCAGAACTGGGACAAATAACTTTGGATGATATGCTTTCCCCATTGGTTTCTCTGCTTGGAGAAAAGGAGGAATAGCTAAAAGCAAAAAGTAAAAAAGCAAAAACTGGGAGGGGAGACTTCCAGCCCAGACTCTCGTGTTCGGCAGCAAAGCTGGGACCTGGCACTTCAGCTCTTGTGCCGATGCATCCAACCGCCACTGTTCCCCAGGAGCTCAGCTCTGTCCCGGGCTCGCGTGTAGCCGCCGACCTCCTGGATCCCCACTGAGAAACCAGGCTTCTATTTCCCTGCTCTGCTCCATGTCATTCTCTTGTTTTCCATGGTTCAGCTTTCCCCTGTCACTTGAGCTCCTGTTTTCAGTTCCTCCTTCAACTCACAGCACACATCTCCAGTATTCCCATGGGCCTGACCACGGCTTCTTCTGTTGAGCCAGCACACAGGCCCCAGCGCACTTCTGTCCTCCCTGCTGGCCTCATTACTTTCGAAGGACACTTCCTGTGCAGCTTCTTGTTGCCCCTGGTTGGCTTGCTGCCACCCACCAAGTATTGTTCTGGGGACAGAAAGACAAGAGACCTGGCAGTTCCCATCCAGTAGGCTATACATGTAACCCTGAGAGCCTACACAGGCAGGTGGGACGACTGTGAGGATGGAGTGTGCTTGTGGACGGTTCTAGGGGGAGTTTCTATGTTAGCAAGAATTCACTCTAACTCTCACCACTTCCAGGGATTAGTGCTGATCCTACAGAAGAACAGAGAGAGGTCCCACTCTCACGGCGCAGTGTAAAGATACAGCAGCACTCCACCTGAACAAATGCTCTCCTCGAAGCACACCTAAAGCTTCACTCTTTAGAGCTGTGGCATTTACCATTGTAGAACTTTAATTTTATGATTTTTGACTTTTAAGTCCAGTTGTTCCAGACTGCACCTACAATTTAGGTGAACATTGACCAGTGGGGGACTTCTAGTTTAAACTACAGGGTATGTCTTTGATATTCAAAATAGACTTTCAAATCAACCCTCTTACTGAGTTATAATCTTCTACATCTTATACTCATTAAAAATACAAATTTATAAAAATGAAAAAACTTAGCAACTTTCACCTTTCCTTTACCAATTTATCAAGACTGTTCAGTTGTGTTAGAAGCTCTGACTGTAAGTGTGGCCTCCACCATAGACGACTCCATGTCAGGTTTGGCTGAGTTGATGCTCTCAGCTCCCAGAGACCAGCTTGGGCTGCCCTGCTCTTCAGGGATTGAACAGAGAAGACATAGATCTTCGCAATTGTTGTGGGGACCATCTGTGTGTAATTTTCCCAGACAAGATTCTTTTCTCTGCCTCCTGAGTAAAGGATTCCGAATCTTTCTGTTTCTTTGGCAAGCATTGGATGTTTTTGCATAGAGGAGCACTTACAATTTGCTCCCGACAATAGTTTTAGATAGAGAATTAGATTAACATTCATCTTAGGAAACAAGTCTGTATGTTTCATACAGAACTAAATATTCTGAAGTGAATCAAAAGATAGTTTTTTGACGCTAGAGTTCTGCTGACTTTATTGCCAGAGCTATGATGAAATCTGTTTGCTCTAGGTTCCAATTTTGTAATGTTCTGTAACTCTGAGTTCGGTCTGGGGCAGTTTTTAATGAAGCCACGCTTAACGATTGGTGGGCAAACCAGACAGCACATTCAGTGTTTACTTACCCAGAACATGTTTGCACAGTTCTGAGGTCCACGATGTGGACACAGCACGGGCAAGTCAGGCACTGTCCCTTCCCCCGAGTAGCTCACTCTGTAGCAACAGTGACAGATATTAAATAACATTCTTTAAAATTACAAATATGGAGATTGCTGTCACGAGGATGAAAGCTGCCAGGGGATAGGGTGTGGGGTGGCTTAGGGAGGGAGGGGCATGGCTGTAATCTCAAACAGCTCAGGAAAAAGTTCAGGGGATGAGATTCTAAGGAAGAGGACACACCGGTTGATAAGTGAGCTCCTGAGACTGGGACCCTGGTGCCCATGGGCTCCACCTACACTGTGGGTGTGGATGTGGACTGATGAGCCACCAGGCCCTCAATGCTTACCCACTGAATAAATGAGGCTTCAATGGCATGTTACAGATTACATCTCAAATCCTGAAAAGTTGGCAGAAAAGGTGGAATAATAATAATAAAAAAATTAGGGATAAAGAAATATTCAGGTAGCTCTGGTATTTTTCACATTTGAAGGTTGTTCTTTAGAATGATTGGCTTTTGAATGACCAGTGATTTGTATGTGGCTATTGTAATTATACAAAGATGAACTGAGGGAACAATTTCATTGAGAGAGGAGGATGAAGGAAGGGAGATGACTGGAAATAGAAAAACAGTCTAATTTGTGTTGACTCTTGGATTGTAAGCAATTCCAGGGAAGGGTTGAATGCTTCTTAACACTACAGTAAAAAAAAAAATAGCGATCATCTTGTAGTGGCATACTTTTGTCTAGTGAAGAAATCTGCTCCAGCTCCTGCTGGATTCCTGCTGGAGCAGAAGGTGAAGAGGATGTGTAGGACTCTCTTTTGAACTCAATTAGGGGTCACTGCCTTCTCCTCCTGTTTGGAAGCCAAGACAATCCTGTGACCCAGCCGAGAAGGAACCTCCCATTAAAGCCCAGGACACTAGTTTGTAAGACAAAGGAAAAGCTTTGTGATGCAAAACACAGACACACACACAGACACAAGACACACACACACACACACACACACACACACACACACACACACACACCTCTCTTAGAGAAAGCAGGGATTTGCCAAAGAAGTTGGCCTGGATTGAGGACTTAAAAAAAACCCTCTGCAAGAAAATAAGGGAGAATTGAAGAAAAAGAGAAAAGTTAAGAGAGAGCATGCGTCTGAGGAACTCAGCTCTGGAAGGCCTGTCACTAACAGGGGAGTACAAGGGAATGATTTGTGACTGAGTGAAATAAAAATTCTATCATTAGTGTTTCTGATATTATGCCACAGCTCTGAGATTCAGTTTCCTCTTCATAAGGAAATACCATCGAGGTCTGACATGATTGATCAGGGGTAGACTGTCTAGGTGGGAGGGATCTTGGGAAAAAAAAATGATTCTTCACTGCCAACCATTTTGTGAGAGAGCTGGGCTGAAGGAGGGTGATGCTGACATGGATTAACTTCAATGGGAAGAGAAGGAGGTCCACGAGGCTGGCCACATCAAGACCCTCCAGTGGTGGGGACAGTGAGATGAACACTCTGATTGCCACCCCACTCCCACTCTCCTCCACAATAGTTTATCCAAGAACATCCTTGGATATATAAAAAAAGCAGGGACCCTTCCACATAGAGGTTATACAGTAAATGGTTTTGTTATAAAGCAGCAGAGCAATCAAGGATTTTAAGTTTGGATAGGTTTAACAAAAACCATCATGTCAAATATTTTGCAGAATGTACTCTGCATGCAGACTGCATGTTTGGGCATTTATTGACACCTGATAATAGGATACTATAATTATGGGAACACTCAGGGGACAGATAATTAAGACCCTTTGATGAGAATGCAACCTCTCTGTTTATGCCTCCTCATAAGGAAATACCATGTAACTAGGAGGACAATCTGCCTTTCATTAGCACATAATAACATCTCACTTTTATGGGAAGTTCCTTCAGTTGATTTTCTTAATTAGATTTAACTGAAGGATGAAAGTCAAATTTTGCTACACAAAGCCCTGGAAAGGAAGACCACTGTGTTTTACATGGTAATTGAACACGAAGGCCACATACATCAAAGGCACACACGAATAAGAGAATTATGTTTTCTAAACAAACATAATTATGTTTCTAAACATAAAATTATGTTTTCCCTGGACCAGTGAAGGCTAATTTCAGATGGACCCAGGGTTTTAAATTTAAGTGAAAACTTCAATACTGGGACTAAATGTGGGGCAGACCTGGGCGTTTTTCCTGCTTCTTCTAAAAGATACACAAAACAGCATCCAGCCTAGTAGGTAGTGCGCAAAGATGATGTAGCTTCCACAATCCTGAATGGAAATGAGTGTGTTAGACTGAGAAATAAATAGGTGGATTCTTCTTCACTGAATAAGTTTCGCAAAGGAAAATCTCTCTGCTTTCAGAAATAGTTCTTCTTTTTCCTGAGCGATTAATTTGTTCAAGTCACATGAAATTTTAAGTCATGTTACTACTTTGGCTTCTAGAAAGCCTAACATTAAACATGTCTCCCCCTAGCGAGGAGCTAAGCCTTGCTGGCATCTCCTGAGAATCCCCAGGTCAGGTCTGGATTGTTCTTATTTTTGTAGCAGCTCTACATTCTGTTTGTTCAGATGCACTCAGCTATTTTTATATTCTGTTTGGTCTTGTTGAATTGTAGGTATTTCTGTTAGCTGCCTTGAATCATTTTTGGAATCAAGTGGGATAAAAATAAGTAAATAAAGAAACATTGAGTACAAATTAAAGAACTCAAACAATTTAACCATACCAAATTAATGCAGTAAGATTTAAACTAATGCAGGAAGATTGAAGCCAAGATCACAGATCAACCATTCAAAAGCACAAACAATAAAGCACTAAGATAAGCAAAATACCAATTTACAGCCATTCCTCTGCTCTAAGTACAACCACCTGCTATCAGACCAAGGTGATGGTCCCTATTTTATCTTCCCCTAAAAAGACATCAAAAGACATCTTAAAGTTTTTTGGTCCTCAAGGAAATGAAGCCCAGTGGCCCCGCCCAGTGATTCTCAAACACGCCCTAATGTCTTGCCCTGCAGACTGATCTGCTTCTCCCATTGCAATCAAGTATCCTCGGCGAGCTTTGATAAGCACTGAACCCGTCAAAGGTAAACGATTTTAATAAGTGTCCTCATGCAGTATCTGTTATTTTCTGGGTTCTATATGATGCATGCCTTAGATGCCAGACGTGAGGGAGGCAAAGTTAATGCTGCATTGGATAGCTTCTAGATAGACACAACAAATACATACGTAAATTATTTCTTTATGAAAAACTTTTAATCTTCTCAAGTTCTTACAGCAATGGTTCGTTGAGTTGTTACGTGTCTATACCAGGAAACATAAAGGAGACAACGTTAGCTTGTAAAACTTTAAGGATAAGAATGCCAAAAATGAATGTAACTCTTATTTCTAAAACTAGACCAGAATTGGTCTAGAATAAGGGAAGTAGTGGTACTAATATTATCTTCATTGGTCCATCTATATCTATGCTATTTTATTCAGCATTTTAAGAGAAATGTTAATTTGTCAAACGGAAGCTGACTGAAAGAGAAGGACTGGAGCAGTGATTTGAAGCAGTGTTTCCAAGTCACGTTAGGAAAGTGTGAAGAGATTACCAAAGAACAGAACTGGGAAGAGTAGTTATTAGGAAGCCTATCAAGTAAAGGAAGAGTCTAATTTTTTCTGACAGAACTAGGGACATGGTGGAAGCAGATCCATTTCAGCCCAATATTAGAAAGAATTGCAAGTGCGCAGAAATAGAATGACATGCCTTGGAGATTTGAGCAATGTCTCTGGAAGTGTTCGGGCTGACACTGGACGTCCCCGTCAGTTACAGCATTGAGGGGATCACTGCATTGGGAATGGGGTAGGACTAGATAGATTCAAAAGTTCGTTGAGTGTAAAATCATCTACTTGTTGCAACATATTTGCTATTCCTAAATGGTGGAAGGGCAGAGCCTAATAATCGGTTTACTTAATGTTGGTCATACAAAAATAGTGAATAATTATCAAAATAAAATTTGAACTTTAGAATAATCGATTTAAGTCACACCATCTAGGATTAGCTAACCTGCATGCACCACTGCGTCGGAGCATGACTATGTAATTAATATGAAGGAAGATGCTGGGACTACACAGACCTTACAAGAACAGATTGAATAACTGTTTTTATACTTAATTGATGTTTGTATGTGTGGCAGAATTTTGCATGAGAGCTACGTTCATTTTACCACAGCGCCTAGTAATAAGATTGTAGAATCACAGGTTGTGGGCAAGATTGTGGAGTAACAGGCCACTCAGATGTGCCAGAAATAATCTGGCAGCTATAAAGAGCCAAGTCCCCATTCCTCACAGTTATTCTTGAGTCTTTTCTGAGAAATAGAACTGTGACAAAACATTATTAGTCCCCAGCTTGTTGTTTGTAAACAACATCATTTTAAAGAACCAGATCCTAAAATTTACTAGAAGCAAGGAAGGCTTGAGTTTTTAAGGCATGGTTAATAAATGGATTGATTTCATTTTAAGGCAATCAAGGATTTTTAAAAAAATATATGGAGTGGACCCTACTTCAGCGCCTGTAAAGAAAATTTGATTCAGAAGTTTAGCAAGGTCTTGGGCCTTCAGCACAGTGATCTTTTCTGGGATCAGCATAAAGTGTGCTATTAAATACAAAACATGAATAAACAGTTCTAGAGAAGTTTAGGTTAAAACATTATTATATGACTGGAGATGGTAGAGAACTCCAAAACTACCTCCCTCCACTAAAGCATTGAGTAAGCTAGCAAAACCTGTCAGAATTAATGTTTTTGGATCTCTGGAATCTAATTTAAAAACCTATAGCAAGAATAAAGAAGCTGCTGAAATTCAGTAAGAGATGATGGTGGCATTTGACCTACCTACCCGTGATCCCCCCACTCCTCAGCACAGCAGCAGCCCTGACTGTGGGGACCAGTGTCCAGGGTGCGGCTTGCTGGAGCCAGCAGGAGCAGTGTGGACCCTGTTCTGGGAGAACTGTGTTTGTGGGCATTGACCTGTCTGATGGCTCCCTGAGGGATTGGCCCAGAGGGCTAATCTTTGTTTTCTCACCTTGGAGCTTTCTCAGGGCTGGATGGCCTTCTGGGCAGCATTTGTCAATTGTATTTAAAGGCAAATATACTAGCAGCAGCCACCAAGAGGCAAGCAGCAAACAGAACAAAAAGCCTGGGAAGCAAAAGGCTGGGGAAGGAGATACATGGGGGAACGAGGGCTTTACAAAGCTCCCGTGTGGGCCGGCCCCGTGGCTTAGCGGTTAAGTGTGCGCACTCTGCTACTGGCGGCCCGGGTTCGGACCCCAGGCGCGCACCAATGCACCGCTTCTCCGGCCATGCTGAGGCCGTATCCCACATACAGCAACTAGAAGGATGTGCAACTGTGACGTACAACTATCTACTGGGGGTCTTTGGGGAAAAAAAAAAAAAAGGAGTAGGATTGGCAATGGATGTGAGCTCAGAGCTGGTCTTCCTCAGCAAAAAGAGGAGGATTAGCATGGATGTTAGCTCAGGGCTGATCTTCCTCACACACACACAAAAAAAAAGCTCCCGTGTATACCAGGGAATCTAAAAGGCCATGCTCATGTCCAGGGCTAGATATATGTTCAGAAGAGACCTGAGAAGACCAAGCTTTCACCTCTAGCTGACCTTTAGGCTCTGCACAGTCAGGAAGTGAAGGTTAAGACAGAATCGTACAGAGTCTGGTTAAACACAGAAAGAGTGTATCAACAAAAGCCAATTTGCAAACCCAGGAAAGAATTCTTTTCTTCAGCTCTAGGCATGTAAGGAAATCTTTGTCTAATGACAAAGCTAATGGAACAGAGACATTGGTGAGCATGTGTGACAAAGAATACAGTCTTTACAAAAATTAATTAGAAAAGTCACTAAGCAAGCAACTCCAACCTACAACTAGTAGTGGCAAAAAACCCTGGCAGGGGAATGAATCTGTTTTCCAGAGTTGTCACATTATAGAATTCAAAATACCCAATTTTGCACCAAAAATTATGAGGCTTGTAAATAAACAAGAAAATAGGGTCCATTCATAAGAAAAAAAAGAAATTAATAGAAAGTGTCCCTCAGAAAACCCAGACATTGGACTTACTAGACAAAGACTTTGAATCAACTGTCTTAAATATGCTCAAAGAACTAAAGGAAACAATGGACAAAGAACTGAAGGGGATCAGGAGAATTATGTCCCACCAAACAGAGACTATAAATAAAGAAGTAGAAATTATAGAAAGGAACAAAAAAAATCTTCTGGAGCTTAAAAATATAATAACTAAAATGAAAAATTCACTAGAGAGTTCAACAGCAGATGTGAAGAGGCAGAAGAAAGAATTAGCAAATTTGAATATGTCAGTTGAAATTATCCAGTCTAAGGAGGAGAAAGAAAAAGGAATGAATAAAAATGAACAGAGCTGAAGAGACATGTGAGACACCATAGGGCACACCAACATATGCACAATGGGAATCCTAGAAGGAGAGAAGAAAGACAAAGAGGCAGAAAGAATATTTGAAAAATAATGGCCCCCAATTCCCCAACTAGGATGAAAGACATCAATCTATACATCCAACAAGTTCAATGAACTCCAAGTAGAATAAACTCAGAGATCCAATACTGAGACACATTATAATCAAACTGTTGAAAGCCAGAGACAAAGAAACAATCTTGAAAGCAGCGAGAAAAGAGACTCATCACGTTCAAGGGATCCTCACTAAAATTAACAGCATATTTCTCGGAAACCACGAAGGCCAAAACGCAGTTGGATGACATATTTAAAGTGCTGACAGAAAAAAATTAGGGTTTTCCTGATAGGTAGTGTGAGCCAGAGTCCTTACAGATGAGTCTGGGGTGACGGGTGTCTGGCACCTGGGGTATCCAGGTGTTTCTCATTCAGGACTCTCTGCCGGCCCCATACAACTCCCAAGATCCCGAGAGTTGAGGCTTCCTCTGGGAAGAATGGTCGCAACTGCAGCTCCTTGGACCTGATTCGATCACTCTCTGAGCCGCCCCTGATGCTCAGTGAATCCCAGCCCATCCTCTCCCTGCCCCTCCATTAGGACCCACACTTAATCCCCTCACACACCCACAGTCACATAGCCCACACTCCAACTAGGCTCTGCTTGCCTTCCTGGAAAACAGCACACTCTACCCACCCACACCCCCCAAAATTTTTAATTTGGCAAAATACTAAGATTTATTAATTCTGGATGTTATAGAACTGAGCTTTTTTTTTATACTTTTCTACATTTCAAATATTTCTACATATTTGAAATATTTCATGATTTAAAAAAGGTTAATAATTTAAAAAGAATAAGTGAGTAGACATATAGATGGTAGATAGATGGAAATGACAGACAGACAGACAGATAAATGGATAGTGACATGGGTATAGACTAAATCCTAGTTCTTCATTCAGCCTTTTACTAGTCCTAAGCACTAGGCACTCCTATAAATCTCATATAATAATAGTAATAACAATTCACAAGTGTACAAATGTTATAATTCATAAAGTGCTTTCTAAATCTAAATGTTATTAGACCTAGACAGCCATCCCCTAAGGTATGAAGAACAATGATTATCATGACTTACACGTTTTTTGGATGAGGAAAGTGTGGTTCAGTGAGTTTCAATGATTTGCAGAGGGTTCCACAGATAATATGTTGTGAAACCAGGGTTCAAATCTAACTGATCCCCTTGCCACACCACTCTACAAGAAGGAGGACATGGGCCGGCTCCGCGGCTTAGTGGTTAAGTGCGCGAGCTCCGTTCCACTACTGGCGGCCCGGGTTCGGATCCCGGGCGCACACCAACGCACCACTTCTCCAGCCATGCTGAGGCCGCGTCCCACACACAGCAACTAGAAGGATGTGCAGCTATGACATGCAACTATCTACTGGGGCTTTGGGGGGGAAGAAAAGGAGAAGGATTGGCAATAGATGTTAGCTCAGAGCTGGTCTTCCTCAGCAAAAAGAGGAGGATTAGCATGGATGTTAGCTCAGGGCTGATCTTCCTCACAAAAAAAAAAAAAGAAGGAGGACAAGCGGTGCGGAAGACGTGACTGCCCGTCTTGCTGCCACCCAACAGATTAGGGAAGACCGGCGAGAAGAGAAGTGGGTGCACACACTTAATCTCAGAGGTATGGCTGCTTCACGCAACCACAAATTCTATGTCTGGTAAAACTATCCTTCAAAATGAAGGAGAAATCAAGACATTCCCAGATAAACAAAGCTGAGGGAGTTCATCACCAGTATACTTCCCTACAAGAAATGCTAACACAAGTCCTTTGGGCTGAAACGAAAGGAAACTGACAGTAACTGGAAGCCATATGAAGCAATAACGATGTTATAAACTAACCAGAACTAACAGAAATCTATAGAACACTCCCCCCAACAACAGCAGAATACACATTCTTCTCAAGTGCACATGGAATATTCTCCAGGATAGACCATATATTAGGCCACAAACAACTGTCAATAAATTTTAAAATATTGAAATCATACAAAATATCTTTTCTGATCACAAAGGAATAATACTAGGAATCAATAACAGAAGGAAAACTGTAAAATGCACAAATATATAAAAATTAAATAAAACACTCAAACAACCAATGGATCAAAGAAGAAACTGCAAGAGAAAATAAGAAAATACTTTGAAATGAATGAAAAAAAACATGGCATACCAACACTTATGGGATGCAGTAAAAGCAGTGCTCAGAGGGAAACTTACGACTGTGAATAGCTACATTAAAAAAGAAAGATCTCAAATTAATAACTTAACTGTACATCTTTAGGAACTAGAAAAAGAAGAGCAAACTAAATCAAAGGTTATCAGAAGGAAGGAAATAATAAAGATTAGTACAGAGATCAATAAAATAGAGAATAGAAAAACAGAGTGAAAGAGTTCTTTGAAAAGATCAACAAAATTGACAAACTGACAAAGAACAAAAGAGAGAAGACTCAAATTACTAAAATCAGAAATGAAAGTACCAACCTTACAGAAATAAAAAGGATTATAAGACAACATTATGAAAATTGTACATCACAAATTAGATAACCTGGATGAAATGAACAAATTCCTAGAAACAGCATACTACCAAAACTGTCTGAAGAAGAAACAGAAAATCTCAATGACCTGTAATAGGTAAAGAGACTGAAACAGTGATCAAATACCTGTGAACAAAGAAAAGCCCAGGACCAGATGCTTCCCTGGTGAATTCTACCACATATTTAAAGAAGAATTAAAACAAAGCCTTCTCCAACTCCTCAAAAAATGGAAGAGGAAGGAACACTTCTTGATTCATTCTATGAGGCCAGCATTATCTTGATACCAAAGCCAAAGCCATTACAAGAAAAGAAAACTACAGACCAACTTCCTTTATGAACATAGAAGCAAAAATCCTCAACGTAATACTAGCAAACTGAACCCAGCAATGTATTAAACACATATCCACCATGACCAAGTGGAATTTATCCCAGAAATGCAAGGGTGGTTTAACATAAGAAAATCAACCAATGCAATATACTATGTTAATAGAACAAAGAAGGAAAAAAACCCCCATATGATCATCTCAAGTGGTGGAGAAAAAGCATTTGACAAAATCCAATACTCTTTCATCATAAAAACACTCAGCAAACTAGGAATAGAAGGGAACTTTCTCAAAATGATAAAGCCATTTATGAAAATCCATACTCAATGGTGAAAGACTGAAAGCTTTCCCCCTAATATCAGGAACATAACAAGGATGCCTACTTTTGCCACTTATACTCAAAATTTTACTGGGTGTTCTATCCAGAATAATTAAGCAAGAAAAATAAATTAAAAACATCTAAATTATAAAGAAAAAATGAAACTACCTTTATTTAAAGATGACATGATATTATATATGGAAAATCCTAAAGAATCCTCATAAAAACTATTAGAGTAACAAATGAATTCAGCAAATTGCAGGACGCAAGATCAACACACAAAAATTGATTGTATTTCTATACACTAGCAATGAAAAATCTGAAAAAAAGAAATTAATAAAACAATTCCATTTACAACAGCATCAAAAAGAATAAAATAGTTCAGAACAAACTTAACCAAGAGGGTATATGACTTGTAAACTGAAAACTAAAAAACATTGTTGAAAGAAGTTAAGGAAGATCTAAATAAATGGAAAGACATCCTGTGTTCATGGATTGGAACACTTAATATTGTTAAGTTGGCAATACTCTCCCAAACAATTTACAGATTCAATACAATTCCTATCAAAATTCCCATAGTCTTATTTGCAGAAATGGAAAAGCCAATCCTGAAGTTCATATGGAGTTGCAGGGGACCCTAAATAACCAAAACAATATTAAAAAAGGGCAAAGTTGCAGGACTTATATTTCCCAACTTCAAAACTTACTACAAAGCTACAGTAATCAAAGTAATGTGGTATTGGCATAAGGATATACCTTAACTAAAAGTATACATGAAATCATATACATACAGATCATGGAATATAATTGAGACTTCATAAATAAACTTATACATCTATTGTCACTTGATTTCAACAAGGGAGCCAAGACCATTCAATGGAGAAAGAATAGTCTCTTCAATAAATCCTACTGGGACAACTGGATATCCACACATAAAAGAAGGAAACTGGACCTTTATCGCATATCACATACGAAAATTAACTGAAAATGGTTCACGGACCTAAAAGTAAGAGCTAAAGCTGTAAAACTCTTAGAAGAAAAGAGAGGAGTAAATTTTCATGACCTTGGATTTGGCCATGGTTTCTTACATATAATATGAAAAGTGCAAGCAAGAAAAGAAAAAACAGATAAACTGGACTTCATCAATTTATCAAAATTAAAACTTTTGTGCATCGAAGGACACAATCAGGAAAAGAAAAAGAAAACCCACAGAATCAGAGAAAACATTTGCAAATCATATATCTGATAAGGGTCTAGGATCTAGAATATATAAAGAACTCTTATAACTCAACAAGTAAGGGAAAACAACCCAATTCAGAATGGGCAAAGGACTTGAATAGACATTTCTTCAAAGAAGACATGCAAATAGCTACTACGCGCATGAAAAGACACTCAACATTAATAGTCATTAGTGAAAAGCAAATCAAAACTACAATGAGATACCAATTCACAACCACTAGGATGGCTATAATAAAAAAAAATGGAAAATAAGTGTTGGCAAGGACGTAGAGAAACTGAAACCCTCATACACTGCTGGTGGGAATGTAAAATGGTGCAGTTGTTTCTCAATAAGTTAAACATAGAATTACCCTATGACCTAGCAACTCCACTAGTAGGTATATACCCAAAAGAATCGAAAACAGGTGTTCAAACAAAAACTTGTACGTGAATGTTCATAGCAGCACTACTTGCAATACACAAAAGATGGAAACAACCCAAATATCCATCAACTGATGAATGAATAAACTGATGAATGAATAAACTGACGAATACTATTCAGCCATAAAAAGTAATGAAGTACTGATACATGCTACAACATGGGAGACCCTAGAAAACATGCTAAGTGAAGAAGCCAAACAGAAAAAACAACACATTATATGATTCAATTCTAATGAGATATCCAGTATAGGTAAATCAATAGAGATGACAAGCAGATTAGTGAGTGCCTGGGGCCGGGGGAAGGGGCAATGGAAATGACTGCTTAAAGGGTACCAGTCTGCTTTTGGGGTGATGCAAATGTTCTGGAACTAGAAGGTGCTGATGGTTGCATAACATTGTGAATGTACTAAATGCCACTGAACTATACAATTTAAAGTGGTTAAAATGGTGAATTTTATGTTATGTAACTTTAAACAAAATAAAAATCATTACTATTCAAATGGTTATTTATAGACATTGTCTTCACCCACACCTCACTGTGTGTCAAATTTTTCTGGAAGTGAATAGCTATCAAAATGCACAAATAACATTTTGCCTTAAATGATCATTATTTCTGTTACCTTATCAATATTCAATTGTAAACCCTTGGAAGCTGGAGCCAATGTATTAATCTCTGTGTATTTCTCCCACTGCCACTTTCAATGTCCTACATGTAACAGTTCTTAAGTAAAATGCCTTATGGGGAGGAGAGAGGAGTCGAAGCCCCAGGATTCGCAGTGACATGCAGCATGACTACCTCTAATAACTTTCATTTCTTGAGCACCTACCCTGAGTCAGGCATACTTGTCATTTCTAATCTTCACAACAATTCTGCAACGTCGGTACACCAGCATGCTGAGGGAACGATAGCTGGTCAGCTAACACCGAGAGAGAGTTCAAGTGAGAATATCATAAACGATGATCCAAATGTACCTTGAATATTTCGTTTTAATCAAAAGTATATAAACATCCATTTACTCATCAATCTTTTCATAAGGAACTGGGGACTTTCTTTGCCCATTGGTCCACCGATTTCTTGCATACATCTCTTATAACGCATGGCCCACAGTTTCCAGTTTTGGTTTCCTTAACAAGAAGGGAAAACTTAGAAACACTGAAATTACTAGAGCTCAGACTTCTTCTGTATTCTTATGTCACCACCCAACCAGTAACTTACGGTTGTCTTACTTATACCTTACTCAGCAGCAACATTTTCGTCACTGTTCATATTGTCATTCTAACACGTTCAACCTGGATTTCAGGGAAACAATTCTCTTTTTAAGTTTTTTAATAGTTATTTTAATAATTTTTCTCTTTTCTTTTTAAAAATCAGCTTTGAAGCTATTTATATAATTACAACAAAAAGAACAGCAAGCATAAATAAGTTTGGAATTAAAACAACTATTACTGGGCATACAACTGAGCTGGTGGCAGCAGAAATGCTGGGTGTACTAGAGAGTAAACTAAAGCCACGCCTCTCAAACTTTAATGAGTACCTGAGGCACCCAGAGAGAGGTCTTAGTGAAATGAAGATTCTGATTCAGCAGGTCTGGAATGGGGCCTGGGATTGTGCATTTCTAACAAACTCCCAAGTGATGCAATGCTGCTGGTCCATGGTTCACATCTGAGGAGCCAGGCACTAAAGCAGGCCATGGGCCTCAGCCAGGATATTCTCTTGAGGGAATGGGACAATCCGTTAGTTCGGGACATGGAAATGCAGGTCTATTATGAAAGCTTCTATTCTACCGGGTCATGATTGTCATTATGTAAGTGAGGACACTGAGCACAGAGAAGCTAAATGACTTACCTAAAGGGGGCAGGTGGGCAGTGGGTGAGCAGGAATTCATACGCACGTCTGTTTGGATCCAAAGCCCATACTGTTTCCACTGCATGTCTAGGAAAGCTAGAGCAGAGAGCATAGAAAGGCGCCTGTGCCAGGGCTGTATAAAGTGATGGCAATTCTGCCCCACCTGCTCAGAGGAAGCAGCAAAAGGAAAAAGCAGTTTCCAGGGCAAGATCTGTGACTTTCAAGCCTTCTTACAAATTAGAAGGGTCAGCTAAAGGTAAATTCCCTAAATTTATGTATTGTCATAAGAACTTTGGGCTTCCAGAGTTCCTATTAGTTTTTAATTGTTTTTATCACCACCATTTTCTCTAACATCCTGGTGCTCTTCAAGTAAATTGAAACTGAAGTTATTGGCTCTCTGTTGTCTGGAAAAATGATCAGAAACAAGGCACGAGTGAACAACTGGGCACAGGGCAGTGATGTTAATGTCCACATCGTTCTCTGGGAGAAAGGCTGCTTCAGAAATAGAAAGCATTGTTGTTTTTCAATCAGGCTGCTCATTTGAATTCATATTCACTGCTTCATTATGCTGAAAATTGCACATGACCTCTTTGGATCTTTGGTTCAATAATCACTTTAATGTTTTATTTATTGATGCAAAAAAGAACTTGCCTTTCAAGTTTGTTATCTCTCATTTCAATAGAATTTTTCAAAGTATTAAGAAACTAGCTCCACGATACTGTCTACCCAGTTTGAACTTGGCACAAGATTCTGAAGTGTTCTTGGTGCTCCTGGGTGTTTCCTGCCATTCAGTTTCAAGCTAATAAGGAAATGCAGAGGTTGACTAGAGTTAGCTATGAATACTGTAGATAGACATTTGTGCTGGAACACACTCAAAGAAGGTTCTTTAGAGAATGCATTTTATCCTACCAGGGACTTTATTTTCTCGGCTATTGAAATGATTTGTGTTTGGAAACCAGAGCTATTTCTCATCTTTGACCAAGTCTCTTGTGAAGCCTGAACTCCCATGTTTATGTAATCCATCTGTGACATCATTCAGTTGTTTCCATGGCAAAAAAGTAATAATCAAGGAAGAGACAATATAAAGTGTAATTTCTTTTTTTTTTTGAGAAGTGTCTATTCAAGTTCTTTGCCCATTTTTAAAGTCAAGTCATTTGCTTTTTTTTGCTATTGAGTTGTAGGAGTTTCTCATATATTTTGGATATTAACCCTTTACCAGATATATGGTTTGCAATATTTTCTCCCATTCCATATGTTGCTTTTTCACTCTGTTGATGATTCCCTTTGCTGTGCAGAAGCTTTTTAGTTTGATGCAGTCCCACTTGTTTATTTTTGCTTTTGTTGCCTACGCTTTTAGAATCATATCCAAGAAACCACCGCCAGGACCAATGTCATGAAGTTTTCCCCTATGTTTTCTTCTTAGGAGTTTACAGTTTCACGTCTTATGTTTAAGCCTTTAATTCATTTTGACTTGACTTTTGCGTATGGTGTAAGGGTCCAGTTTCATTCTTTTGTATGTGGATATTCAGTTTTCCCAGCACCATTTGTTGATACCATCATTGTGTATTCCTGGCACCCTTATCAAAGATCAGTTGAATGTATAAGTGAGGGTTTATTTCTGGGCTATCTATTCTGTTCTATTGGTCTATGTGTCTGTCTTTATGCCAGTATCATACTGTTTTGATTACTGCAGCTTTGCAATATATTTTGAAATCAGGAAATGTGATGGCCCAACTTTGATCTTCTTTCTCAAGATTGCTTTGGCTATTCAGGGTCTTTTGTGGTTCCATATAAATTTTAGGATTGCTTTTTCTATTTCTGCAAGAAATGCCATTGAGATTTTGATAGGAATTGCATTGAATCGGTAGATCTCTCTGAGTAGTATGGACATTTTAACAATATTAATTCTTCCAATCCATGAACACAGGATGTCTTTCCATTTATTTGTGTCTTCCTTAATTTCTTTCATCAATGTTTTGTAGTTTTCAGTGTACGAGTCTTTCACCTGCTTAGTTAAGTTTATTCCTAGTATGAAAGACAACCTATGGAATTGGAGAAAATATTAGCAAAGCATATAACTGATAAGGGGTTAATATTCAAAACATATAAGGAACTCCTACAACCCAACAGCAAAAAACCCACAGACAACCCAATTAAAAAAATGGGCAAAGATAAAAAGAATTACATATCACAATTAAGTGAGATTTATTCCAGGTATGCAAGTTTGGTTCAGCATTCAAAAATCAATTAATGTAATCCATCACATCAATAAGCTAAAAAAGAAAAATTATATGGTTATATTAATAGATGCCGAAAAAACATTTGACAAAATCCAACATCCATTCATTATAAAATATCTCAGTAAACTAGGAATAGAGGACTTGATAAAGTCCTCAACTTGATAAAGACTATCTACAAAAAACCTACAGCTAACACTATACTTAAAGGTGAGAAACTTGAAGCTTTCCTCTAAAATCAAGCATAGGGCAAGGATATCCCCTCTCACCATTCCTTTTAAGCATCATACTGGAAGTTCTAGCTAGTGCAACAAGGCAAAAAAGGAAATAAAAGATATATGGATTGGGAAGGAAGAAATAAAACTAGCTTTGTTCACAGATAACATGATCATCAATGTAGAAAATCTGAAAGAATCAACAAAAAAACACCTGGAACTAATATGCAATTATAGCAAAGTTGCAGAATACAAGGTTAAGATACAAAAGTCAGTCGCTTTCCTATATACCAGCAATGAACAAGTGGAATTTGAAATTAAAAACACAATACCATTTACATTAGCACCCTAAAAAATTAAATACTTAGCTATAAATCTAACAAAATGTGTACAAGATCTATATGAGGAAAACTACAAATCTCTGATGAATGAAATAAAAAAATAACTAAATAAATGGAAAGACATTCCATATTCATGGATAGGAAGACTCAATATTGTCAAAATGTCAGTTCTTCCTAATTTTATCTATAGATTCAGTGCAATCCCAATCAAAACCCAAGCAGGTTATTTTGTAGATATTGACAAACTGATTCTAAAATTTATATGGAGAGGCAAAAGACCCAGAATAGCCAACATAATATCGAAGAACAAAGTTGGAGGACTGACACTACCCAACTTCAAGATATACTTCAAAGCTACAGTAATGAAAACAGTTTGGTATTGGTGAAAGAATAGACAAATAGATCAATGGAACAGAATAGAGAGCCCAGAAGTAAACTCACATAAATATATTCAACTGATCTTTGACAAAAGACCAAAGGCAATACAATGGAGCAACAAATGGTGCTGGAACAACTGGACATCCACATGCAAAAAAAATGAATCTAGACAGACCTTTCATCCTTCACAAAAATTAACTCAAAATGGGTCCTATAACTAAATGTAAAATGAAAAACTACAAAACTCCTTAAAGATAGCATAGGAAAAAACCTAGATGACCTTGGGTACGGTGATGACTTTTTAGACACAATACCAAATGCACAAAAGAAATAATTGATGCATGAAAGAAATAATTGATAAGCCGTACTTCTAAAATAAAAACTTCTGCTCTGTGAAAGAACATCAAGAGAAGACAAACCACAGACTGGGAGAAAATATTTGTAAGAGACAACTCTGATAAAGGACTGTTATCCAAAATATACAACGAACTCTTAAAACTCAACAATAATAAACAACCTGATTTAAAAAAATGCGCCAAAGTCCTTACCTGACACCTCACCAAACAAGATATACAGATGGCAAACAAGCATATGAAAAGAGCTCCACATCATATGTCATCAGGGAAGTGCAAATTAAAACAGCAGTGAGATATGACGACACACTCATTAGAATGGCCAATATCTGGAACAAGGACAACACCAAATGCTGATGAGGATGTGGAGCAAAAGGAACTCTCATTGCTGATGAGAATGCATGATGGTACAGCCACTTTGCAAGACAGTTTGGCGGTTTCTCATAAAACTGAACATACTCTTACCATATGATCCAGCACTCAGTCCTTGGTATATATGCAAAGGAGTTGAAAACTTATGTCTACACAAAAACTTGCACATGGATGTTTATAACAGTTTTATTCATAATCGCCAAAACTTGGAAGCAACCAAGATGTCTTTCAGTAGGTAAGTGGATAAATAAACCATGGTACATCCAGACAATGGAATATTATTAATCACTAAAAAGAAGTGCTCTATCAAGCCATGAAAAGATATGGATGACTCTTAAATGCATATTAGTAAGTGAAAGAAGCCAATCTCAAAAGGCTACAACTGTATAATTCCAACTATATGACATTCTGGAAAAGGCAAAGCTATGGAGACAGTAAAAAGATCAGTGGTTGCCGGGGGTGGCGCAGGTGGGGAGAATGAATAGGAGGAGCACAGAGGATTTCTAGGGCAGTGAAAATACTCTGTATGAAGTCATAATGATGGATATATATCATTATATATTTGTTCAAACCCACAGAATGTACAAGACCAAGAGGGAACTGTAATGTAAATAAGGACTTTGGATGATAATGATGTGTCAATGTAGGTTCATTGATTGTAACAAATGTACCACTCTGGTGGAGGATGTTGGTAATGGGGGAGGCAGTGCATGTATGGGTGCAGGAGGCATATGGGAAATCTCTGTATGGGAAATCCCTCAATTTTGCTGTGAACTGTAAACTACTCTAAAAAAATAAAGTCTTAATATAAAAGATAGGCAAAGGACTTAGACATTTCTCCAAAGAAGACATACAAATAGCCAACAGGTATACCAAAATCCTTAGAGAAATGCAAATCAAGACCACAATGAGATATCATCTTACACCTGCTAGGATGGCCATTATCAACAAAACAAATGATAACAAGTGTTGGAGTGGATGTGGAGAAATTGGAACCCTTGTACACTGTTGGTGAGAATGTAAAATGGTGCAGCCAATATGGAAAATAATATGGTGGTTCCTCAAAAAATTAAAAGTAGAACTACCATCTGATCCAGCAATACCACTTCTGGGTATTTATCCACAGGAAAATAAAATCACTATCTCGAAAAGATATCTGCATCCCCATGTTCATTGCAGCATTGTTCACAATAGCCAATATGTAGAAACAACATACATGTCCACTGACAGATGAATGGATAAACAAAATGTGGTATATCTATATAATGGAATACTATTCAACATTAAAAAAGAAGGAAATCCTATAAAATATGACAACATGGATAAATTAGGACAGTATCCTAAGTGAAATAAGCCAGTCACAGAAGGACAAATGCTGTATGATTTCACTTATACGAGGTATCTAAAATAGCCAAACACATAGAAGCAGAGAGCAGAATGGTGGTTGCCAGGGGCTGTGGGGGGAGGAAAATGGGGATTGCTATTCAATATGTGTATCGTTTTGGTTATGCAAGATGAATAAGTTCTAGAGAGCTTCTGTACAACATCCTGCTTATAGTTAACAATACTGTATTGTACACTTAATAATTTGTTAAAAGGGTAGATCTCATCTTAAATGTTACTACAATAAAAAAATGTTATACATGCTTATGTATAAATATAATTCCATTGTATGTATACACCACATTTTGCTTTTCCATTCATCTATTGATGAACATTTGGGTGGCTTCAATGTTTTGGCTACTGTGAAAGATGCTGCTATGAACATGGATGTGCAAATATCTCTTCGAGACCCTGCTTTCAATTCTTTTGAGTACATACGTGGAAAAAAATGTAATACGTATATTTTAACACACTGCATGTCTTGGCATTGAACTTTTCATGTTGAAAATAAGAGTATCAATCAGTTCAAAGTCACAGTGACTACACAAGCCATCTATAGGAAGATTAACAGAGAATAGAGACAAATAGAAAATAGTTTGAAGTAAAAATGTAAAATCCGATTTGGGTTAAACGATCAGGTATATCTCTCCCCTGAACGGAAAGCGAAGTTTGTGTAATACAGAGAACATTTTTCATTTAACACATCCTCATGGAATCTGAGCAGTTCAGCTTCTGGTTCACGCCTCTCCTCTTCTCTTTTGTCTATTCCTCCTGTCCAGCAACTAACCTGCCTCCTTGGCAATGGAGTCTGTCATGTGTGAGGGGCGACCACGTGTGTGGGCATGTGCCAAAAGATCGGGTCCACTAAAGAAGGACTTTACTGCTTACAAAAGGAAGCACCGCCCCAGAAAGGCTGCCACCAAATTTGATCAGATGTCCTAGAAGCACTAAGGCATCATCTGAAAAAATGATTCAAACTCATACTTATGTGTTCCCTCTACTAAGATCAGATGTGCTACAAAGAGAGAAAAACAAACTCAAAAGCTGATCATCAAAAGGGGAAAAAGAAGATTATTTACAAAAGTATGTATCAAAAATTTGGGAAAAGCAAGAAGGGCTAGTGCAGTACTGCAGGGCTAAGAACAGTGGGGAGTCATTATACATACCCCTAGGCCCGAAGGGGCATGGGAGGTAGTGGTCACTGTACCCCAGAGAGGGCAGCTGTTTGGAGAGGGTGTCTGGTAGGCGCTGTGGCTCTGGCAGCCAACCTACAGTGACTCAGCAGGTAGAGAGCCAGGGGAATAAAGACCCCTACCCCTCTCCTCCCGCTTCGGCCAGGATCGCCCGCCTGTACTCCCGTTAGGTGAATTCAGTCAGAGGGCAGAAGGCAGGGGAGCCCGTTGCTGCAGTCTGTTGGGGAAGCAGGCGAGGACAGTGAGTGGGCCTGGAGAGACCAATGGGAGGCATCCCGCACACTTACCATGGAGCGCTTCTCCTGCATTTTCCTCTTAGCCTCTTCTGCTGAGTGTAGCCTCATCTTCTGAGCACTTCATCCTGAAGATGTAGACAAGCCTGTAGATCCGAAATGACCAAGCTGTCGCCTAGCTGATACCACCACCCTACAGATGGGTGCAATGATGAACATTTGACTTGGGTGCAAAAACTGGGAGAAATTATGGAGAGTTGAAGTTAGTGATTAACTGGGCAGTGGGTTATTTAATACACAGGCAGGTGTGATAAGCCAGGGCCAAGACAAAAGTGGCATACTAGAATGACAATTCACTGAAGTACACTGGTAGCCCGAAGAGCACAGACACCAATGCACACACTTTCACCCAGAGGAGTCCTCACACTGCACAACATTCTTCTAAGGAGTTTCACTGAGTGCAGCAAATCTCTCTCCAGTTTGACCCGACATGCTCACATATCTGCCACTTGAACTGGAATATCGAGTGTGTGCTCGCATGTGTGCAGGAGCCCAGGATGAAGGCACCTTCACTCGTTGGTCTGGAGACCTTGGACCAGGAAAGACCTGGAAGGAATCAATCTTAGGCTGGCTGAGGGACTGAGGGTCACTCAAGCCCAAAGATGTCTGGAAGTTGAAATTGCCCACTCACTGCAAAGAAGGCACCTATAATTCTGCCCAGATGATTCCCGAAGCCTTCTGGGAGGAAAGAAGCTCCCTCAGCGCTCCTAAGCCTGATGGAGCAGGGGTGGGGGAGTCCCATTCTCAAAGTTAAAAGCAGAGACTGATGCCTCACTAGTTTCTACTTTATCTTTCCTTAAGTCAGGGACTAGACATATGCTTTGTAAGCTTGGCTGTGTCTCCACATATTCTGGAAGGGTGAATGATAAAGGCCTTAAAGAAAAAGACGTTTGTTTGTAGAGATCTAGGACATGCACATGGCAAACTATAACTAGGTTTTTCAGTAAGAATTCAAAACTGTAAAGTACCATGCTAGCTTGTTATGAAAATTAAACAAGATAATGTATATAAACAACCAATTACGATGCTACATATTTAGTGTGCCTTCAAGAAGTGGCTGCCATGGCTGCCGTGGTTGAGAAAGTCAGGTAGAAATTCTGGGGCATAAAAAGGAGAACAGAGCAATAAAAGCTCTTTGGTTCCCTAATCCTTAACCTCAGGGAGCATCACTCTTATCATCCGTAACATGGTATTAATAATACCTCTTGGTTTTCACTACAGTTGGTTGACGTTTCCAGAGAATTTAATGCTGTATTCACTAGCCTTATTTTAATAAACATTTAACAACTGGTCAAATTTCTTGGGCAATGTAATCTGGAAAATGTGGCGGGGAAGAAGTGATTTGTACATTGACAAAATATACATGTAACTGAAAAACAAAAAGATCTTCACCTTGATAAAGTGCTGAAAAAGCATTGAAAATTGATAAGGGTCTACACTGGAATTAGATACTGATTGTTTCTCCTTCCATGTCAATGGCAGAGAATTCTATAAAGAGTGTTACTCCTTTTTAATAGACCGCAAGGACTTGTATTGCTGTGCCCTCCATTTGACATGAGGAAGAGAATTCAGTTAGATAAAGCTTAATATGTGCAAAAGACTTGGAAGGCAAAGCACCTCTGAGTGCTGCTCAGATGCCTTTTCTTTCCAGGTAGAGCAAGGCAGCAGTAGTGGAGGAGAGTCCCCTCTCGTCACACTTCTCTTGCACAGAACTGTTGCCTGCCTCAGTTGACCCTCCGAGCTGCCTGCTTCTGATATAGTGCAATATAACCTCTTCTGCTTTGAGACCCACTGGAGACTGTAGGCTCTTTTCAGGGACTTTTCTTCAGTGCTCCGCTTGGGAGCTATGCGTTAAGGATGCTATGAAGCTAATTAACTATTTTCTTTCACATAAGCGGTGTTGGCACCTAGATGTAATACAGCTTCACTTCTCAAATAAGTTGGAGGATAAAACCACAACATGCACCAGATATCAATTTTTAAATCTATCTAATCAAACTGATCCCAGGGCAGGTGTATTACCCTTGGCCCAGCCTGTGAGAACCTGGACTACCTTATGTAGGGGACAGGAAGACATTCTGTAAATGGGCCCTCTTAATAACCGGTGGCCCTCGCTTGTTTACTGTAACCTTGATTTCCTGAAGGGCACAGCCTCTCAATTGTTTTATGTTATGTTGCCTCATCAGCTGCAAAAAGGACTGGGCCTCAAATACCTAAACTTTTTGAAAAATACAATTCCCAACCTTCTTTGAGGATCCTCCGCAGACTTTAATATCAATTGAGAGGAAGTGACTTCATGAGAAATAAAAAGTGCTAGTTGCTCCTCCAGATCAGGAGGACGAAGATGGAGCCAGTGTGGTAGTCGGCGGAGCTCGGGAGCCCGAGGCTGCAAAGTGCAGCTCTCTGCTCTCACAAACTCTCACACCTCTGAATTCTAATGTAATGGCTATATGAGACTGATTAAATGAAGGGGGGATGGAATTGCTCGGATGGTGTCCCAGAGGGCATAGGGGCCTCGGAGGTGGTTGTACAACAGATGTCAGAAACTAAGAGACCAAAATGAATCCATGGAAACCACAGCCTTGTTCTTAGAACGGGAGGCCACCGGTCAGATCCTGAGACCTGCTTTCCAGTGCGACGGTGCATTTGAGTAAAGGAGATGTGTGTTTGCCAGTCTCACCCCCTTGGTGGCATACGTCGTGGTGTCAGTTAGGTTTTCCCTGCCAACTTCATACCATCTTGCCCGATGGAGAAGTTGGAAGGCATAACTTCCCCAATATTTTTTCTCATGATACTGTTACTTCTGCCTCTTGAAACACCCGGGACACACGGTGTTGTGATAAATAGGGACTCCACGTACTTTCAGAAGTTGTTTACCCTGCCAGCCAGAAACCCTCTTGGGTCATCACAGGGACTTGAAAAATTCAATTAGTATTTCAGGACACATGATTCTCTTACTGGTAAGAAAAGAATGCTTACGCATTTTCTCATGAATCCAGAAATCTACGGGAAACCTTTATCCGAGCTACCTTTGTTTGTTCTTGATGCAGATGCATCCTTGAGAAAGATGCTGGACTCATGAAAGCTCAGAGGTCTCAAAAAGGCCAGAGAAGTCTATGTGGGTTAGAGAAGTTCTCTGCATCCAGATGGGCCCACTCTCCCTCTATCCCTACCCACCACCCTTTCTCCTAAATAACCCACCTCAGGATGGTCAGCATTTTCCTTTGAGGACAGTGTCCTGAAATGCTTACTTAGATGCCATCTGTTGTTTCTATGTTCCACTGCCAGGTACCTAGTATGTCTTATAGGGATGGGGTGTACCATTTTAGAATAAAACATTGCAATGTTTGTGTGGACTATGAACATCACCTTTGTTTCCAAGATATATTTAAAGAGTTGATGGAATAGAGAATAGCTCTTCAATACATTATTGTTAAAGCTTTCCTTTCAAACAGGAATTACAAGTCCTACATTCTCGTTGTTTCCATAAGGTATATGAGGCCCTATCAAGGACGTCCTGGACTGCCAGCCTCTCTAACGGGGTCTTTCCTGTAGGGCACTGCTGAGAATGACCCTAGTGGGCTGCCACAACACTGAACACCGCGATGGGCTGTTTAGGATGGACATGACCCAGAAGTCACAGATGCTCCATGAGACAGGACCAGATTGTCATGTCTGAACAAAGTCCCTTTGCTCTGCACCAGGTAGACTTGGGACTCCAGGAAGCTCCTTTTTGAGTCCAGGGTCAACTTGGATTTTATAAAGTTTGAAGCCGAGATCACACTCAAATTTTATCATTGCCCCAAAGAACAACTTTCTGACCCTGCCCATTATCAGCCTGCTACCCAGGAAGAGAAGTCTAGATCCAGCAGGCCAATGAAGTCTGGAAGAGCCATACTTTCTTTACTCGCCACTTTCCCCAAACCTAGTATTTACAAGTGGAACTACCTGCTACTAGCTTAGGGGTAGACTTGCCAGCACCCACTTAAAGATATTCTAGACTCTCTTATTTCTGACTCTCAAAATCATTCAGATTCAATTTTCTTCTTAAAGATAGGTCACTATGTTTCTTCAAGAGGATGGGAAATCACTTAGAATGAAGATCTTCAGGAGACACACGGAGGGGCTTAGAGACCCTTATTTGTGTTAACATGACATAAGCAAGATAAAATGTGATATAAGTGGGTGATATAGCAAGAAACAGGCATAAATACAGTTGTCAATAATTTGTGAATAAATTATAATGATCATTCTCTGTAATGATTTATAGAGTATCAGAAAGTAATACGACCACATGCATTTCAGGTCATCCCTAAGAAATATACACATATAATACATTGTATACATGCTAATACCTATATATTTGGGTATATGTATATGTGTGTACATATATACTTATGTAGTGTACTTTTTAAAAGCATGAATAGCTAAGTCTAGGTGAGTCGTTATGAATTAAGTGGCTATAAATCTACCACTTTTATAGTAAATCACAAAGTATTCTTAGCAGTGAACATAGTTTTTCACATAATTTTATTATACCCTTTAAAGATAGAATTAGTATTAATTAAATAGATCCACAGGTAAAATGTATTTTGTGGGAATATTTTTGACATCTTTGTTTATTAAACTCGGCAGACATCAAGTTAGTATTTTCATGTGAATAACCCCCTCAGTATGCACCACAACTTAAAATATAGTCTCAAGATAACACACTTGGGTACTTCAGGCCATCCTCACCACTCACCACCACATCAAGAGCCACGGCATTTCATGAAGTTAATTCTTAAACACAGGATGACTCTCAACCTTGATCATGGTTTCTGTACTCATTATTAGTCACACCCGAGCTTCCAGTTACTCACCATCTCCCTCCAGCAGTCTCTACTGGCAATAACACTGGGTGTTCAGATAGCATCATGCAGAATAACCCAAAGTAATGGGAAGCCATGACTCATGTACCCACCCGATGTCTGTATGAAAGAAGCCCAAAGACTCTGTAAGGTGACCCTGAGGCTCTCTGCAGTGACAGAGCCAAGGCAACAGCAGGACAGAGATGGAGTGAAGGCGGCGTGTCCAATGATAAGGGGACTTCACACATGTGTTTGGGTCTAATGGGGCCCCCAGCTTGCATGTCCCCCTTGCTCTCTCTTTGAATAGCTAGGCCCTTAAACATCAAGCATGGCCTCTGAATATCCATCTTTGAAGGAGCAGAGATGCCAGAGTGAAGTTCTGCCTGCTCAGCCCTAACCTGATACAGCGTGAGTCCCATGAAGAGGACACTGGAATGAACCGGCACCTTGTCATTCATGTGGCATTTAAGGCCCTGTCACCATCCTGGGCACCGCTGCTCCTGTCTGTCTGCTAACAGGACTGCCTTTGGTATTTGCTCGGCCGCCCTTGTCTACCGAGCAGGTAAGAAAGCAGCATGCATTCCGCAGCCACCCAGGAACCAGCATATAACCAACATCTCTTTCCCAACAAGTTAGAACAACGGTAGTTTAAATTACTTTGAAACTTTAATTACAGATACTTTTCTACTCAGTATTTGAAAGTTTGGAGTCTCTCCTTTTTTGCATAAAGGCTGTCAAGGTGGTTAAGCTAGAGCTTGTGTCTTTTCCTATGTACATATCTACAAGCAAGTCTCTTCTTTATTAATAAAAGGTGTCTTGATCGCAGTCCCAAAGCAACGCTGCACTGGACTCCGGGTTGTAAAACTTGTAGAGTAAAGCAGTTTCACAGGAGGACAGGAAGCAACCCCAGGAAAGCGGCAGGAAAAGCTGGAGCTTGGTATTTCTTTCTTCTAATATTTCTTTCTTCTAAGTTCAACTCTGAAATATAATAATAAAGAGGAAGAAAAGAAAAGGACCTAGCTGTCAGCCTGCTCCCTCCACCAAGCACACTAGCCCGAAAATTTCTGCCATCTTAAAGCGCAGTTACTACTGTGAAGACACTCAGGCCAGGGATCCGACGCGATGGAGTTCAAAGCAGAAACTTCAAACAGCCCTGCTCAGGACTCGGGCTGGGAGGCCTGGGTGAGGCAGAGGAGAAAAGGAAGACAGCTCTCAGGCACTCAGGTGCATCAGAAGAAGTGTCCTTTCTTTTGGTAAAGATAATCTGTAAATTGTAAAGAATCCTGGTTTGGAAAAATATAACTTTTTAAAAATTTCTATCTGAGGACATTCCAGTGCGGCAGAGTCAAAAGGCAGGCGAGGGCAGCAAGGAGCAGGGGACAAGTGCTCCTCCCTGGCGCCTGGCTCCCATAGGGGTGAACCCTGTGGTCTTCAGAGAAGTCCTCGGGCCTGGGCGCAGAGGAGGCACACTGGACTAAGGGCATCTGGTAGGATGTGGCTCTCTTCTCAGGCCTGTCGGGACTGGACCCGTCACTGGGCCTCTGGCCGTTGAAGAGCAGGTAGCGGCCGTGGGCGTCCTGCTCCATTTTGAAGATCTCGTATTCCGTGTGAGGTAGTTTGATCCCCAGCGCCACGCAGCCATTGGTGTGCGTCACATCCTGCTGCACGCCCACCTGCCAGGAGCCCTCAGCCCCACACTCATTCCCGTTGAAGACGTTGAGGAGCGAGGCCGTGGCCGCATCCATGGGAGTGACCTTCATGTGATTCACTGCGGAGAGAGAGGACAGTTCTGTGACCCCCGGGGAGTGAGCGTGCAGAGCAGAAAGCCTGGGAGCAAGTGTGGCAGCACGCCACCCCACAGGCTTCCTTCTGTTCTGCAGCCCACCACGCAGATCTGCCCGTCTGACAGCAGCACACAACAGCATTCACAGGTGGAAGAGGGCAACATGTTGATCTGAAAGGCGGTCACGCCAAATGTCCTGCAGGTGTGACCAGAAACAACTGCCTTTGGCCTATAAAAGTTGAACACAGATGGCAGCTGATCGTCCTGTTACAGTGAGATCAAACTGTCACACCAAGTATCTCAGGGAGTTGTCTTTGGTGACACTGACTCTTTGGGATTGACAAAATAGTCAACAAAAACTGGAATTTTGTTTTTGAAAAGGTTTTGAGGTTTTTTAATAGTTTTGGTGTCAAACACCTCTACTAGTTAGCATTGTTGCAAATTAACACTGGCCCATAAATCAGGCATCTAAAATAAATTAGGCTGCAAGTAAGAAAAACGTGACTAAATATATTAAATACAAACCCAGCACTTACAGAGTTCCGCTTTTAAAGGCCCTCCCAGGGCACTACATTCTGGGTATACCACAAGAGTTCTGGCGTGGAATCAGACAAAGACAGTTGTTCTCTCGGACCTTCTATCTGAGGTCCATGCTTCCTGGAGCAAATCTTCCTTTCTAAAAGGAGGGCTAAGGTGTCCTAGGACTCATCTGGGTAAGCAGAGATATTTTATATTAAATAGACTGAACCATGGAATCCTGTCCTGGAAGGGGTCACACCAGTACCTAGGCATCCCTCTTGGCCATGACAGCTGACATCATCTTACAAAGATGTCCAAGCTTAAAAAAAAATCTAGAAATAGAGACCACAGGACCACCCTTGCTGAAAACAGCCTGGTGAGTCTCACCCCTTACCTTCCTCACTCAGGGGACCATTATACAGCCCAAACCTCCCACCTTCGAGCACATGCTAACGTCTCAAGCGCACGACCAACTTAGGGTCAGAAAGGACAGCTCTGCGCACCCGAGGTGTAAGTGACCCCTGCTCCTTACTGCCCACTCAAGAAAGCACCCTGCATGCAGCAGGTAAGTGTGCTGTTATCACAGGCCTGCCCAGCACCTGCCCTGAGCTGCGCATAAAAAACGAAACAGGGGGACTTGAGATTTCATTCCTAGTGTCGTACTCCTTGGCCACCCCTGACGCGTTGACAGCAGTGTGGGCTCCTGGCACCACTCCGTCCACCCTGGCTGGCTCCATTCTGAGCTCAGTGGCTGTTGTGAATGACGACTTAAGTACCCCCTTATCTCCTTCCCAACGTCTCTAGCAGAAAAGAAGCCCTTTTCCCTCAGGTTCTGCTTCAAGAAAAACGTCACAAAACTGCTCACTGTCCCTCATCTGTTGGGCGGTTACATTGGGATTGGAGGCAGGAAGCCTACCTTTGAACACGAACTCTGTGCCTCCCATGACCCTGGAGGAGTGCACGCCTCGGCTGTAGCGGCCCTTGGCGTAGATGGTGAAGGTGGGGTGCTTGCAGACGGGGTCGGAGTAGTGGTAGTAATGCCCTTCCCAGGTGTTGTTGTTGTCGTGGAAGATGAAGTGGCGCGTGAGGAAGAGGACCTCGGGCCGCACCTCGCAGCGCTGGCTCACCCACTCGCCATGCAGGCCAACAGTCAGGTCTGCCTTGGGGGGCAGGAGGGGCGGGCGGTGCTCATCCGACCGGTGGATGATGCGACAGGCTATGCAGGCGAGGTCGTGGTTCTGAAGCCAAGAAACAAACACAAGGAGAGACCTTTATCTTCATGAGAGAGCAGCGTACATGTGCTTCCTTCAAACAGGGCTCGCCACAGCGGACTGGGCAAGGCACCCAGGGCACGGTCTCCTGTCACCTGGGTCCCCGAGAAGCACCTGGAGCCCTGCTCTCGTGCACAGACGGGGGGTGTGCATGTGTCTGTGTGCTCACACATACACACGTGTTCAGCTGACGTTAGAGACTTGCCTAGATGTTTCAGCTGTGATATGGACTCTCTTTAGAATTCTATTACGTTTTCAGACCACATGTGCTGGACACTTGATTTCAAAAAGAAAGGCTGGCATCACTTCACACCCATTAGGATGGCTACTATCAAAACAACAGACAGTAACAGTGTTGGGGAGGATGTGGAGAAATGGGAACTCTTGTGCACTGTTGGCGGGAATGTAAAATGGTGCAGCTGCTGTGGAAAAGAATTACCATATGATCCAGCAATTCCATTTCTGGTTTATACCCCAAAGAATTGTAAACAGGGTCTTGAATAGATATTTGTTTACTCACATCCACAGCAGCATTATTCACCATAGCCAAAAGGTGGAAACAAACAACCCGACGTCCATCGATAGATGAATGGATAAAGAAAATGTGGTCTATCTATACAATGGAATACTACTCAGCCTTAAAAAGGAAGGAAATTCTGATACGTGCTACAACATGGATGAAGCTTGAAGACATTATACTAAGTGAAATAAGCCAGACACAAAAGGACAAATACTGTATGATCCCACTTACATGAGGTACCTGGAATAGTCAAACTCATAGAGACATTTGTGGTTGTGGAATTGTGGTTGTCAGGGGCTGGGGGAGGGGAATGGGGAGTTAGTGTTTAATTGGTACAGATCTCAGTTTGGGAAGATGAAAAAGTTGTGGAGATGGATAGAGGTGATGGTTGCACAACAAAGTGAATGCATTCAATGCCACTGAATCTGTACACCTAAAAATGGTTAAGATGGTAAATTTTATGCTATGTATATTTTACCACAGTTAGATTTTTTTCATTAAAAAAATTATGAGACACACAAAAGAAAAAAAGGACAGCATCCACTTGCTGTGGATGACAAAGGGAGCTGTCCAGTGAAGGCAGGGGTCCTTTCAAAGCAGAGAACGAAGGAGGAGGCCCGACAGAAGGCAAGAGCCAGAGGCCTCTGAGAAGTCGGTACACACACCCTGTCATCCATTTCTTCCAGGTCTGGAAGGTTTATGGGCTCTTAATTTGCTTCCTGCTCTATAGCTTTAAGCCATTTAATTAGCCTAAGATAGCCGCAGCTCTGTCTTTCAGGAGCCTCTCTTGCTGAGTCTGTTTTATAACACTCACACGGACCCGGGACAAGGGCTGTCTAGGTTTGTGGCTTAGAGAAGGGGTGGCCAGAAACTGTCAGCCACATAAATGCTGTTTGCCCAGAGGGCAGAGGGCTCACAAAAAAAGCCGAAGTCTGGAGGGCAGGAGAGCTGGGTTCTGGACCCTACATGCCATTGCTTGGCTGTCTGATCTAAGTCACAGGACACCTGTGAGCCATGGGCTACCTCTCCCTGGAGGTGGGGACCATCTCTCTGCTGATCTCCCTCCCGAACAGGGTGCTGTAAAGCCACCTGGCTAACAGACACTGGCCACGCCAGAAGCACGACACAAATCTGACCAGCGCTATGGCAGGAGGGCGACTTGTAGCTCAGTGTTCAGGAGGACAGCTCGCAGACACCCAGCCCCGTGCGCGCCCCACCTAGAGGGTCCGTGGGGTGCAGCGGCTCACTGGTGTGGCCTCAGGCCTGCGGACAGGGACCAAGACGCAGCCACTCGGGGCAGGCCTGCACTTTCTAAAGCTGGAAATTCAAATCTCCAAGGCCCTTTCGTTTCCAGCGCTCACTCAATGTGGTGTTGCTGTGGTAGTTGTCTGGTTAGGTGCTCAGCTGTCTCAGAGGGCGTGGGAGAGCAGTGGCAGAAGAGGGCTTCCCAGCTGCCATTCCCCTGCCTTCTCCTCCAAGGAGAACTCAACACTAACTTGTTGCTGCACTCCGTAGAGGAGCCCGGAGCTGTAACTTACAGGAGAGAAGGCTTCCTCTGCAAACGTCATCTGGCTTGTAGACAATGAGACCAAATGGGCAGCTGCAGAGTGAGAGGAAGACAGGGTGCCCGCTGTTCCGGGGTCCCAGTGCATTGTTGGCCTGTGGCTTCCTAGAAAGGGCTCTGAGGGCACACAGGAGAAACTGCCCTGCAGCCTGTGGTCGGCAGCGAGCTGCTGTCGGCAAGCCTCGGCAAGGAAATGGGGAGGGGAGAACCCCTGCACACAGCCCATTAGGGCCGTGCCTAGCTGCACAGAAGGAGATGGTGCTGGCCAGGTCCAGGGCCAGCCCCACGCTTTTAGCAGCGACTGCCGCTTAGCAGCTGGTGACCCTGGGCAAGTTATTAATCGCTCTCTGTTTCAATGTCCTCGTGTATGAAACAGGATCATTCTACTTACTTGCATAACTGCTGCAAGAAATGAGCAGTAGGGTAACGTGGTTCCCACCCAGCGCACCTAGCACCGCTGCGGGGGAAGTTCCTCAGAGTGACGGAGCAAGGGCCAGGAACGCACCTGTGCACCACACTGGGGGGAAGATGAAATAAACAGCATGACTCCCCTATGCAGTCTTCCCAGTGCATGTTAGGGTGAATAAGATACAAATTTAGTTAAGAAAGCATCACTGAATTCAGTAATTTTGCCGTTATGTGTTTCCTTAACAAACTACTAGGAGGTGAAGCTTCCACATTTTTTACCCTAAAATGGAGTTCTGATACTCAGTCTGGGATGGAAAGTTAATATGATGCTGTACCGTGCCCAGCCCAAGGCTCCTGCATGTAGGAAGCACCCATGACGGCCAGTGAGCACCGTCATGATCAGCACCTTTATCAAACACTACCGTTGTCCCTGCCCCGGCCCCACACTCTGAGCAAAACCAGCCCAGCACTTGCATTCAGATCTCTGAGACTTCTCAGACAAGACAGTGGTGTTCCGGTGCCAGTGTCTCTGAGCAGGGACACTGAACTGTGCAGGAGACGCCCTGGAAAGAGAGAGGACCCTCTGGAGCACACGTCAGCTCAACGTAAAGAGCGTGGAGCCAGAAGGCTGCCATGTTACCACGGGGAGCTCCGTGCCACTCTTGTTGCTCAGCGGCTGGCAGAGAGGCCTGCTAATGACTCCACCTGCTCGCGGAGCAGGTCCCAAATGGTGCACGTGGGCTACCATTTACTCATGCGCCTACCCAGCCTCCACTTCCCTTTCCTCTCATTCCCCACAATTTCATTTGCTATCCGCAACTTGGGAATTTAAAAACATCAATTGTGACCACTTCATTCTGGCCATTCTAAGAAGGCTTCTCAATCCTTGAAAAGATTTGTCTCCTCAAATGCTAATATCAATTCAGGAACTGCCCAGAAAGTGTCTTAGATGGTGGTGGTGGCGGGGGTGGGAATAAGAGGTCTTAGTTCTTACAAGAGCTGCTGCTGGAATAGTATCAGGGATCGACTACTCTCTGGTCAGACCAGGAACAGGCTCGCGGAGGGCAGGCGGGCACACTGTCAGGCCCAGGCTGTTTCAGAAAAGCACCACACCCAGTGTGGTAGCATCTGGTGCTCACCCAGTGCTTTCCTCTAAGAACAATGGGACAGGGGTCCTGAGCTCCAATATGAGGACCTGGCTGAACTATGGTTGCTTTAGGCGAATGGTGGTCTTGGGCTGAAATGTTTCTGTTTGGCAGCAGAGAAAAGCAGGCCAGGTAGTTCCCGGGAAACTTGATGTCCATCAGCTGGGTCTGTGAGAATTTAGGGAGGGAGTAGGAGGAACCTGGCCCTTAGGTATAGGTCTTGCCAAATTCCTCAACTAGTTACGTTTTTTCTCTTGTGGCAAAATATATATAACATAAAACTTACCATCTAAACCATTTTAAGCATACAGTACAGTGGCATTAAGTACATTCACACTGTTGTGCAACCACCACTACCACCCATCCCAGAATTCTTTCATCTCCCCTGTACCCATTAAACACTAATCCCCCATTCCAGCCCCTGACAACCACTCTTCTACTTTCTGTCTCTCTGAATTTGACTACTCTAGGTCCCTCATAGAAGTGGAATTATATAGTATTTGTTCTTTTGTGACTGGCTTATTTCACTTAGCATAATGTCCTTCAGATTCATTCATGTAGTGGCATGTGTCAAAATTTCCTTCCTTTTTAATGCTGAGTAATATTCCACTGTGTGCACAGACCATATTTGGTTTATCCATTTATCCCTCAGTGGGTGCTGGGCTTGCTTCCACCTTTCAGCTATGGTGAATACTGCTGCTATGAACATGGATGCACAGTCTATTTGAGACCCTGCTTTCAGTTCTTTTGGGTATATATCCAGAAGTGGAATTGTTGGGTCATATGGTAATTATATGTCTTACTTTTTGGGGAACTGCCATACTGTTTTCCATAGTAATTGTACCATTTCACATGCCCGCCAATAGTGCATAAGGGTTCCAATTTCTCTACATCCTCGCCAACAACTGTTATTTTCTCTTTTTTGATAGTAGCCGTCCTAACAGGTGTGATGTGGTATCCCACTGCAGTTTTGATGTGCATTTCCCTGATGATAGTGATGTTGGGCGTCTTTTCATGTGCTTATAAGCCATCTGTGCGTCTTCTTGACTTGAAATGTCTATTTAAGTCCTTTGCCCATTTTTTAATTTGGTTGTTTTGTTCTTCTAGTTGAGTTGACTAACTATGTTTTAAAACAACTCTTTAGCTGGCATCAAGAAACAAAGATGTCACAAACAAGGGTGGGATTGTTTCGTCTCTCTGTGCATACTGTCAACAAGGGGACAGTTTTAGCCACAGTTGAATAAGAGGAATACCTCTCTGTTTTGTGGACAGATTTTTAAAAAATATAATTTGTGCTCTTAATTCCCACCATCCTAGGTTTAATAAAAACCAAAAGACCTATAGGAACAACTATGGTGAGGCAGAAATTAAGGTCTATATATTGTATTAGCTCTAAAGTTTCTCTTTTCCAAGATGTTTTTCTTCAACAGTAGCTTTTCAAAGTTAATAAATGGGAGGTGTTTCCAACATGAAGAGTGATGTGTACTGAAATATCATTTGCTTTATGAAGCTTCTCTTTTTATGGTCCACGCTCTGACATGATTCTCATTGAGGAGGCGTCCTTTCCCAGGCTCTCTGACTGGGCTCCTACACCGCTCCCCAACCCTGCACCTCAGAAAGGGCTGTTTTAAAATCAGGGTTTCTGCATACAAAAGATCTGAAGGTTAAAGCAGAGGGACCACAACACGTTTCTGTGTTGCTAATCTATGAAAAGCTTCAATTCCAAAGGGGGAGGGGAGAAAAAAATCCCTATATAATTAACCTCTTGAAAAAAATCAAGCTTATTCCAAAAATGAAAAATCAACCTTTAACTTTATAAGTGAGCAATGTTCTAGGCAAGAGTGGGGTTCTGCCCACTCTGCTTTTCGGTTCCCACCCAGCGCCCTGGTCACAAGTTAAATAACCACAGCTCACACAACACAGAGCATTTGATTCTGAGGAAGCTCAAGCACTCAACTCCTTAAGCTTTATGACCTCCCAGAGAGCACGGGAACACTTTACCAAAGCAGAGAGAGAGAGAATAACATGGCTCAGATGACTTCACAAGCCAAAAGTAGAATCTGGAACATAATTTGGTCCTGGGACTTGCTGAGTGCTACCTCCTGGCACTAGGCTGCCTCTTAGGCTGATGTCCTACAAAGAATATGCGTCCCTATCAAGGACTCTCTGGTCGCTGAAAAAGGTCTTCTCTGGCCAATGACTGATAGGGGTTCTCCAGGCTTTCTCCCGCTCCCCGCCAGTATTTATTTCTGGAGAGTTGGATGGCCAAAGATATTTGCTGACAGTGTCTTCCTAGAATGGGAGAAATTTACTTGATATGATCTTGTTGTGAACGGATCAACTAGAGGAGCAGGCTGAATAAAACATTTCTTGCACTTAAAGTTTTATTCAAGGAGAAGGTGAAATGGGAACAGATGATGGAAACTTCCTTTCACAGAGTTTTGTTCCGTGGGGTAAGAAACACATTGAGCTTCTCAGAAAGAAACCTGCCACGGCCAACGGCCGATGGTGAAAGCTTTCCCGCACATGCAATTCACCACGTGCTTGATGACATTTCTACTGCAGGTATCCCTCCACGTCCACCCTTCTCGGGTCTCCTCCACGTCACTGTAAGTTCTCTGAGGCCAAAACCAGTGCTCTCCCTTTTTCTTATTTCCCACCATACCTAGGAGAGTGCAGTGGGTACAAGAAAGGTTCATGACTGACAGACTGATGGACTGACAGAAAGCTGTCACTGGATATTTTACAATATCAATAGAGTAGGCCAGCATCCACTACAAATGACTAGAGCTGCCCCGCCTTGTGGGAGGGGCCTCTTGGAGGGCTTTTCAGTTCTGGGATCCTCGGAGTTTATAAACTCGGGGCTCATTCTGACCAATTACAGGGATCATGATGATTCCACTTTCAGAAGGAAGTAGGGTGAATAAGCTGTGTCCATATATGTTAAGTCTCTGTAACCGTAGCTTTGGGGCCACCATCAGGAGCGGGCAGTCTGTCTGCCCTGCAGTCCAGCATCTGCTCCCACAGGCAGGGGCAACCAATGCCACACCCACGACAGTGCCCTGACCCCGCTCAGCCTGGACACTGCCTGCCAGGAGGTGGGCATGCACCCTGAGGGCAGAAGATCTAGCCTCAGAGAGACACCGCCCAGCAACCCATAGCCTAATACGATGATCCACAAAGGGGCCTGAGCCAGAAGGACGATTGGAGAAGGCAAGAAAGGTGGACTGCTGATTCCTCGGGTTTTGCATTCAACTGCCAAATGCTTAGGGGGATCAAAAGTCAACAGAATACTCTTCTGCATCCTGGAGTCAAGAAGTGGGACTTGGTGGGTCCTCAGGAGCAACACTACTTCGAGAAATGGGTTGTCTGAAAGTTTAGAAACTAACAAGTTAGCTCACAAAGGCCTTTCCTGTTTTACAAAATACCAGTAAATCACACAAAAGATAATTCTGCCTCCAGCTTGCCTATATATACACACTAGGTACAGACCCCACAGCTAGATAAAAAGAATCATAATAAGCTGGCTCTTTAATAGAAACGACTAGGATGGTTTCAGGAGAAAATTTTTATTTTTACTTTGATGGTTTCTTCTACTGTTACTTTAAATTCCTTTAAATAGTTAAAGTAGACCCACCCTAATAAATAAATTTGCTCTAAGTGCAGGGGACGCCGTGGGCTGGCCCCTTTCTCCTCCTGTCTCCCCGCAGTGCTGAGCCTGTCCCACACAGTAGGGACTTGCACAGCCCTTCTGGGGGGTTGATTTCCTGCACGCCCAGGCTTCCACTCCGTCTTCTCAGCTTCCTTGCCTTTTAAGGGATGAAATGTTTACCACTTGCATTGTCTCTGACAACAAGTATTTCCTGGTCTGCTAACTCCTTAAATAAAGCAGCCTCGCATGGCTGTTTATCTGCTGGAATACTCTGGAATCAAGAAACAGAATGGACTGTTTCTGCAATAAAAGCGTATGCCAGCAGCTGTGTAGTGTGGCAAGTGTGACACTTCACACACTGGCCCAGATGAAGTGTCCACACAAGCAAGCCTTTCAGAGTCAAGCCCCCATCATCTCACCCCTGTTGCCAGCTCCATTTTTTCATATAACATGCAGCCTCTGCTGCCTCATGGTAAGCCCCTAGCCCCAGTGAGTAGGGTCACAATTTTCTTCAGGAGTCATTCTTAATGTAAGATGGGCTTCTGAAACCGTTTTAAGTCCTGACTCCTTGAAACTCCTGGAGGACCATCTACCACCTCTTCCATCTCCCATCACCTCTGCAAACCCCTCTCCTTTCCCTCCACTGGCAGAAAGAGAAGGGATGCGAATTCTTCCACAAGCACTTGGTTCCTTCTACTGTAACTCCTGTGACACCCGCTCAGCCAGGAACCACGCCACGCACCTGCCTAAGGAGAGACTGACCCCTCTTCTGCAGAGCCGTCTCCTGGGGCTGGGCTGAAAAGTCCGCTGCCCGTGGCCACCTGGTCCAAAGTCCCTCTGATGTCACAGATATCAGAATGCCTCACAGTTAATAAGTATTTTCACATACTCTGAAAAGGCTTGGAAAGGCAAGTTCCCTCAAAAACAAATGCTTGTTCACAGCCTAGAAGTTTCCACAGAATTCAGGAGAGAAAGCACATGAGGATTGCCTTCTTCATTCGTAGTGTTCAGGCCCACCTTTGGTGCTTTGCTTCCTCTGATGTGCAGCCTGCTGCTATGAGTGTGCTGGGCAGAATATTTAAGATGCACGGCTTGGGGGAAGTTTCTGCTGTTCAGACAACCCCTCTGATTTACGACCCTGTGGCTAAATCAGTTCAGGATTTTGGAGAAAGACCAATTCCATTTGCTTACAAGTCTGGTCCTGAGGCTCTGGAGTTTCCAGCGACCCCACAATCATTTATTTGCTTTTAATTACTATTTGATTCTACCACTGAAAGAATGCACCTCGCTAACCCTTCCACTGCACAAGAATCTAGGCAGAGAGTAACGGCTGCCCTGATATTAGACTCGAGGCAGGCAAAGCATCCTCTTTCAGGGTTACTGTAGGCGGTATTGGTGATTTTTAATGAAGGATAGCCAATTCCATCCTGAAAGAATCCTCCCAGCACACCTGATTCTCTTCAAACATACTTATTTGCCAAAGGACTCAGAACCTCACAGCAAAGCTGTATAAAGCTTAGCAAAACAAGTTGATTTAAAGTTTC
The DNA here is from genome assembly GCF_020826845.1 of Diceros bicornis minor. Lineage (NCBI taxonomy): Eukaryota > Metazoa > Chordata > Mammalia > Perissodactyla > Rhinocerotidae > Diceros > Diceros bicornis. Next base: position 8,383,524 of record NC_080755.1, on the reverse strand, counting down.
TATTTTTACATGGTGTCCCGTTTCCAAAGAGGCTGAGACTAGCGGTTTCAAACTCAATTTAGCATTTAAACTAATTTTCAGCCAGGTCTCTATAGACCGGCAATTAGGGAAGGTGAAGAGTTCAAAGAGGGAGGGGCGGGGCGTGCAGTCTCTCCGGATGCTCCCGGGCCTCCCTCCTGCCTTCCCGCCAGGCCGCTGGGGCAGGGAGCACCTGCTTTGATTTGCTGTGTCTGGAAAGGCACCAACGGCCAAGTCCATTTCTTCCTTCTCCTAGCCCTCCCAGGGAAGGATCTCAACACTTCCTGACGACCGTGCTGCACACTGCAGGCCAGGACGCGCGAGGCCAGGGACAACATGCGAAGAAGCGGCCCTCTCAGCTCCCGGAGCCGCGCGGACCTTGGGGCCCTGCCTTGGAAGGACCCCCCAGCCAGGCCGGCTGGCAGTCCAGGCGGTGGAGAGCACATGCCGGGCCCTGGACACCCGCCTGCGTCCTCCTCCCGGCTCTGCCGCCATCTTCATGTGTGGCCACAACAGTCCTCTGAGCCTCCGAGTCCTAGCATTTTAAAATTTAACATGGTGTGGTGACTGTGTTTAGGTCATACAAGATCATGATACAAGCTGCAAAAGGTACAAAAAGTTATACAGCGACAAGTCCCTGTCCCACTGGCCCCAGCTACACAGTCCCCTTCCTCAGAGGCAACCTCCGTTATGCTTCCTATGCACCCTTCCAGAAATACTGATTCCTCGGTGAACTTCTCTTATCCCTCTTTTATTCTTTACACAATAGTATCATTTCCATTTCCATGGCATTCTGTACCGTTTTTTTTCTTTTTCACTTAACAGTGTGTCCTGAATAATATCTAAGATCCAAGGCTCTTTCCACTCTTAATATTCTTGAACGAGGGAATCAGGCCTAGGGTTTAAAGAGTTTACTTCTTAAGAATCTGGGTGAAGGTTCCCACAACCGCCTTAGCAGAGGAGGGTGAACACGGGAGGACATGTTTTACAGCGAGGCCTCGAAACAGCTGGATGCCCCTGGCCCACTGCCATCCTTGCTCCTCCGGGAGCCATCTGCCCAGAAGGGCTGCTCACTCCAGCCAGGGGACAAGGAGCTGTGGCGAGGGGCCGTTTTCGATGCTGACAGCATTCTGTACATGAACCCAGTCAATTCGTATACTTTTATATTTTACAGAAAAGAAAAACTAAAGCTCCAAAAGGTCACACAACATGATCAAAGCCCCACAGCTGAGGAACCCAGAACTGAGTTCCAGGATTGGCTACTAACTCTGAAGTCCATTTTCTCCCCCATTTATCCAGACTGTGTTAAAAACAAAAAAGAACAAAAAACTCAACTTTTTTGTTTATAAAAATTCTAAGAAAGTCATCCTCACAGCTGTCATTCCTAATCCCCACGCCAACATTTAATAACTCACTTTCAAGGCATTCTTCCTCCAGGAGCCACAGGTGTGTGCCTTTGCTCTCCCAACAGACAGGCTCTGTCTTGTGAGGGACGCTGACCAGAATGGGGACTCCCTCCTCTGGGACTAGGGGTGTGGGTGAGGCGTCTGGAGCTGTGACTCTAGGAATACTGACTTTACCCTTTAGACTGCCTTCTGAGGAGCCACGCCACTACAAGTACACAGTGAGTTGAGGGGGCAGAGGCAGAGGTAAGAAAAGAAAGGTGGTTATGCATGATCCTTTTTTTCCAGTCCTAAGAAGAGCTCAAGAGATCAAAGAGCCCACATAGGCGTCCGCAGGTAAAGAAATGGAATCTGAACCTGAGTCTGTGCAAACGACCAGCCCAAGGTCAGGTACAGAGCAGGAGAGCCAGGTCCTGACTCCAGCCTGGGCCAGCTCCGGGGCACCCCCTGCCTCCTCCTGGAGCGATCCAGCCCCCTTCCTACTTCCTCAGTCCCTTGCCTCACTGGTCCTGCGCTGTGGCTGTTTTGCTGCTCCTTAGCATCCCCGCTGGAGGGTGAACAGGGATGAAAGGACTCTGCTGAGCAGACCTTCACAAAGGTTCAGGGAGGACAGGGGTTGGTGCTGTTGCCTCACATGAGGTTTCTGGATTATCTGTGGACCATTTGTATTCATGACATTTGTACCTCCCATTACCAGAGATAATTTAAAAGTTGGCTAGACTGCACACAGAGGAAGCCAAATGTGCCTGTGAATCTCCCCTTCCCTCTGCTGCTATCTCACAACAGAGTTTAGGAGACGTTGAGCTGCTATTGGGCTGCAGCACTCAACGGTGACTTCAGATGAAGTTACCAACGTCATGGATGGAACTGGAAGCCGGTTATTCCCAGCAGTTTTCCCAGGAGATCCACTAAAGCCGGCCGAGAAACGACACTCACACCCAGGTGCCACCCTGTGGCAGATTCTCCTCCTGATGCCTTTGCATCGAGGTGAGGAATGGCAGAGCTTGGCTCCCCGGTCACTCATCCTGAGAGAACGTCTAAGATGCCTGGCAGCTGCCGTGATGAAGGCTGCCCTCTCCCTTGCCGCCCTAACTCACCTTTTCCTCCTCAGCGGGTTGGAACTTACAGAACACAGTGGACCTGGCTCCTGTTCTGCGCTGCGCTCCCCGGTGGCATTCTGAGTGGTGCTGGCAGGCCGCCTGAGCACGGGGAGCCCAGGGGGTGCTGGGTCTGGGGCCCTCAGTCGGTCTCACCTCACACAGGGATGTCCCTGATGGGGCGCATCCCGAGGAGCAGCCTGCGCCAAGCAGGTTTCCTCAGCAGACTTCCCAGTTATAACAGTGGCTTTCATTGCATGAGTTCACAATTAACACAGATAAGAAGAAGATAACACTGCGTGGTCTCGGGCAGGGAAAGTGCTCTGTGATATCTCTACCAGTCATGAGTGACCTTAAAGGACTGGGAAGAGAAAGGTTTTTAAAAACGAATAAACTGCCAAACAAAAGTCAAACGGGGCCCTGCAATTAGAGAGAGGATTCCAGAGAAGCCAACCTGATGGTGGGGAGACACTCTAGAGAAAACTGCCTGCCCCCGTGACCAGAGCCCTGCCCACGCAGAGCCGCACCTCCATGCAGCCTCCAGCTCCCCCAACTTATGCGGTGGAAACAACCGAGTTCCATGGAGACACAGATTCTGAGCCCGTGGGAAGGAAACGCCTTGTGAACTCCAAATGTAATTACTGGACCATCGTTCAAGAAAAGAACACTACACGGTTTTAATTGTTTCCCGCCCCCTCCGTCCTCCCTTCTGATCACAGTCACTTGACATTTCACTGAGTCAAACCGAAAGAGCATGGGGTCTGCAGAAAGAGGTTTGGGTTCAAGTTCCTCCACTGAAACTCACTAATTGGTGACCTTGGGCAGGAGAGCCACCTCTCTGCTGCCTCTTCCGCCCAAGAGGGCAGGAATAGCTGCCTCACAGGGTGGTTGTGAGGACTGAGAGCAGTAACGTGGTGGGAGGGCACTACAGGGCCTACAGCCCTGTGCCAACGGCACTGTTGCTTTCCCTTCCAGGCCTCCCCACCTCCTCCAGGCTGGGGTCACCGCTGCTGCTGTGTCTTCCCCAAGTGTGGGTAGAACATCCCCCTATTTCCTCCACGCTTTCCTCTGAGAATCACACAGGTGGTTCCTGGAGTGTCAGAGCTGAAAGGAGCCTCAGGAACTTTCTAGGACCACTGCCTGAGCCCCTTCCACACCACCAACCCCACTCCCACCACCAGCGTCCAACAGGAAAACCCAGGCCCCCATCGCTGGGCAAGCTGGTGCAACCCAGGTCTCCTTACTCTGCTATGTGCACCCCCTCCCCACGCTCTGTCCCTTCCACCTCCCAGCAGCCCCTCCCAGAGGCAGGGCTCCCCCTCACTGGCCCCTTGACCCCACGGACATGCCTTCATGCACAGTCACTCATCTTGCTTAATACAGAGGAGACCGCAGTCCTGTGGGAGGTACCTTGGCATTCTGCAGCGGGGGCTGGTAGCTGGACGGCCGGTAGAACACCCTCTGGGAGGCGTCAGTGTGGATGTCACCAAGGAAGAGCTCCTCCACCAGGTGGTCCAGGTTGTGCTGCAGGTGCTGCTTCTCCACCCGGATGAGCTGCAGCTCATGCATGGCGAAGTTCACGGCCCGCGTGCACTCGCAGCCATTCTCCTCCCGCCACAGGTCGTAAGGCACATCCCGCACCCAGGAGCCCCCCGTGGGGACAAAGCCGGGGCACGTGTGGTTCACCAGCTGGCTGAGCCGCTCGGCCTCTGCCTCCGTGTGGCAGATGACCTGGACGTGGTGCAGCTGGTAGTCGGCCTCAGTGCCCCCGCGTATGATCCAGGAGGCCTGGCGCAGGCGGATCTTGCCCCGGATGACGAGCGTGTAGGTGGGGCTTGTGCAGCGGTTGCCGCCGTAATAGAACTGGTAGGCCTTGAAGGTGTTGTTGTGGTAGAATCGGTACGACCTTGTGATGAACTCCGGGCCCGACCTCACTTCACAGCTGAAGGAGAAAAGGCAAAGAAAAGGCTATTTTAAGCCCAAAGCCATGAGGAAGCGATTCATTACAGTGGTAAGAAATTACAGTAATAATAACAAAATGTTTACTCTGGGCCAGACACTGTTCTAAGCCCTTTATAGATACCAATTCATTGAATCCTCACAACAACCCAAGAGTTAAGTAGGTATTATTATTGGCCATATTTAACAGATGGGGAAACTGAGGCATAAGAGATTAGGGAACATGCCCAAGGTCACGTAACCAGCCAGCATCAGAACCAGACCATGAACCCCCACAGTCTGGCTCCAGTGCCTGGGCTCCTAATCACTCCACACCAGAAAGTCTTGGATTCACTTGATGAACAAGCCAGCAGAGCAGACACCTGCCGTCCTCAGTTCCACCTGCGGGCTTAACCTATAGAGATTTCTTTCCTGGTAGGAAAAAGGAAGAAGAGTATAGTGCTGGCCTATAAAAGAAGTTCCCTTATGCTAGTTCAAAACCGGTTGATTTCCTGAACACTTCCGTTTTATGGACCTTTTCTAGAGCAGGCAGGTGCCCGATGCCCCTTGTCCTGAAATGGAATCTAGTCCTGGGAAGCGTCACCTATTGGCAATTGGAAATTCACCCTCCCGGCCAAAGGGAAATTAATATTCCCTCTAGCAGAAAAATAAAGAGGCAATTAGTGAACACACAGCTAACATAACAACAGAAGTAAGGGTTCCCTTGGTTTGTGCTGTTGACAGTGACAAAGTGTTCCTGCTATGGCAGTAGACAATGGACTCCAGGCCAGAAATACGTGGACAGGTCCACAGGGCACAAACAGCTCGCAGGTGTCAGCTCAGGCCCAATCCTCACACCACTCTAACCGGAATCAATCCACACACGTGTAGCACAACCCACACCACGGAGACGGGGACAGGGGGATGGTTTCTTCAACGCACTGGCCAAAGAACTTAGGCGTCCATAACCTTTAGCTAGATCCTAGTCTCAGGTACATCATGACTTTCCCCTCATCAATTCTGGCCTTATTTCTGGCAGAAACCCCAAAGGCCAGTGGTTCTCAAAATTGCTAATATTTCCATTTTTTAGTTAACAAACTAGTGAAAGATAAATATTATTTAGAAGTGGGCACCTTTCGCTAGGTAAAGATTGTCAATTGATGTCAAATAACCCTGCATGGACATAGAGCTCTCAGCAGAACTTCGAGCATCCATCATCTGTGAAAAAGGAGTGAGAGGAGACCCTAGATTTCCCCCCCAGGGAGAGAGAAGTTCAGGGTGAGCAGAGATTACTGTCTGTTGAGGTTTAGATAAGAAGACCACTTAATTTTAGTATGTTATCTAAGCACTGACAATCTGTTGATTTGGCCTCCGGAGCTCAGTATATCTCAAGGCCATTCACTTCTCCATCGGCCCCACCCTTGCCCTTACCTGAGCTTCTGTCATGTCTAGCTGGAACTGTTGCAACAGCTTAATTTGTTGTCCCTAAATCACTTTTTCTACCATCCATTTGCCACACAGCAGCCAAAGTGCCTTTTACAGACGTTGAATCATGTCTTAAGCATGGGCCCTGCTGAAATCTCTTCGATGACTTTCCCGTTCTCTTAGATTAAAAGCCAAACTCGGAGAGGAGACCTGGCCTACAGGTGCCCGGGTGCAGGCCCCGCCCGCTCGCAGCCTCACTGGGGCTGCTCTCCCTGGTTTACCAACCCTCGGCCACGAGAGCACTGGGTCAGTAGTTTCTCCAGCCCAGACTCTGCTAGTTCTTCCAGATGGACAGCTCTTCCCTAGGTCTTTGCACAGCCGGGGACCTCTCAGCTCCAATGTCCCCTTCTTTGGTAGCCTTTCCTGACCCCACCCCTGTCCTAAAATAGGGCCCTTGGTATTCTCCTTCAGCACCTGTTGTTTCTTCCCTCTTCATAGTACTTCTTTGTGGGTTTATTTGTAAAATTCCTGAAGACAGGGACCATGTCTATTCTGTTCACTGCTATATACACAAAATCTAGACTAGTGCTTGGCATACAGTAAATATTTGTGCATACAATAAATATTTGTTGAAGAAAATGATAAATTATTTAAAAGTACATCACATTAAGATTGTGCAAACAATTATCATGCAGTTATTTTGAGAAACGCTATTTTTAGGGAAAAGAAAAATCTGGGTCTTCATCATCTTATAAAATTCTTTTTCTCTCTTCTTTATATTCATCTGATCCCTCCCCAAAGTACTGGAGGCTGCGGGAGAAGCTATCAGATCCCAGAGTTAGCCTTGTTAATTCTCAGAAACTTAATGGGTAGGGGAAAAATTGCAGGTCTGCCTCTAGGCTATTTTTAAAAGCTCTAATAGAAGATAAACCCGAGCTCAAACTGGGATAAATCTCAGCTCCGAAGCCTGGAAAAGAATCCAAGAACTACGCCCTGGCTAGTGGAGGTAGTCTGATTACCTTTTAACTTACTTTTAGAACCCTGAAGCCATATATTAAATTACCAGAATATGGCTAGAATATTCAGACCATCAGAAGCTTGCAAGTCATGTTTCAGGGTTGGTGAAACACAGACTCCTAATTTCACTTGCTAATGATTTCTTTTCATACACAACTGGTCCCACAGAGTTCAGTAAACAAGGACCAATTCACTCACAGCGGGTGGTTAACAGTGGTACCATATCACCTCTGCTTTACCTAAGATTTCTAAGGTACTTAGCTCTGTTTCTCTACCAACCAGAGTTTCAAAGAGTTGCTTGGCTCTTAGTTAGAATTTAGCACTTAAAATCACTGTAGATTATCTAAAGTCTCTATGCACCTGAGAAACCTCAAGAAGAGCCTTCCATAGAAGTGCTCTCCAGTCCCTCCCTGCCCTGGCCGTCTTACCCGGTGGACACCCAGTGGCCCTCGATGGCAGGCGGCATCTGCACGGTGATCCTTGCGCCATTGTGGAGATGTTTGAGCATGTGATGGCACTGTGACTCCTTGAATGCCCTCCAGGCACTTTTCTCTAAGGACCTAGGATAGGATCTGCTGTCTGGATGAAGGAGGGCAGAACCCTCTCCCAGCCCTGTAACAGAAGAGTGGAAGTTAGCGGGAAGGAGAGCCAGCAGCAGACACACATCAGGCTGAAGAACCACCTCTGTGGCAGGGAAATCGCACTCCTGCTCCACCAGGTTTTATCGCTCTCTCTGCTCTCATAAGATGCACGTCCCAAAGTAGGGAGTGCCCTGGACATCATTCCCCAGGGGAGAAAACCGAGGTCCACAGGGATAACGGACACGACTTGCATGAGGTCACTTGGCTAGTTCCTGGCAAAGCCTGAGCTCAAGGCCAAGCATTTATGAAACAGCAAATAAGGTTGTGTATCTAAACAAGCAGTTGCGCTGTGCAGACAAATGTAACAGGGGTTGCAGAAGAGAAATGGACATGCTCTAGAGTCACCAAAGAGTCAGAGGTGGGACTGAAGGGAGAGGTAAGAAGGGTCATCAGGAGGAGCGGACAAGTGCAGTTACACATTTGGGTGAGGAAGGGAAAGAGCGGGGAGACCAGCCTCACTGTAAAGGGCCAAGATGGAAGGAGGAAGGCCCAGGGAACAGCTGGGAGTCTCCCAACTGTGGTCTGCTCTCTGGCCAGGCTCCCCTCTGCTCACACCAAGTCACACCTCTTCTGCTTCTCAGCCTCCAAATAGATACCCTCTAAGGGCTGCCCATGAGTGGGGTGCAAATCACACATCCTCCCTACAAACAGGGGAGGCTGTGACATTTTCCCCAGTTATCTTCCAAGTCCAGCCCTTCGCCATCACAAAGTTGGTGACAAACTCAACATACATTATAGAGTTTAAAATTAAGAGTAATTACAAGAAGACTGCACATTTTTATTTTCTATAGGTGAAGGAATCCGAGGACCAAGTTTATCTTCAGTATAAATAGTTCAGGGTGGCCAAAATTTACGTTTGCAGAACAGCTACTGGCCTCGTGTTCAGAGTAAAGCAATGAAAACAAAAGGGGTTGTAATCTGAAAGCCCACTGGTTCCTCTGAGGTTCACTCCTGAGCTGTTAACAAATCCATAGGTCTTTACTGTGGACCTTCTATACGTACTCAGCACTGCGTTAGGAAAAAAGACACTAGTTAGACAAACACACAACAATAAAATATGGATGTTAACTAAACCTGTCGTAATCATTTCACAAAATATGTAAGTCAAGTCATCACATTGCACACCTTACACTTACACAGTGTTGTATGTCAATTATATCTCAACAAAACAAAAAATTTCTTTTGAAAAATAATAAAATTATTAACTATCTGGGAAAAATATATAAATATACACAAAAGAAATAAAATGCACCTGTTAGAATGCTACCTATGAGGAGGCAATTATATATTTTTTAATCAATACCTTATAACTTCATAGAGAAACCATGGTTTATTTGAGATCATTTGAAAATGATAAGTTAAACCCAGATATAGCGACTTACAGCAACATGAGGACAATCTACTGGAGAAACTCAGACCTGCAGGTTGATAACATTCAGATATCTGTAAAATATTCAGATTTTTGCCATGATTCAGAGGGCTGGACTAATCTTTTATTGAAAGTCTTTGGCATTGAGAGGACAGAGTCTCCATGTGGGGATATGCCTCCACATGAGCCAAGGACGCCTATGGGGATGATTCAACTAGATGAAAAATGGGACAAGAGACTCTAAAACAAGATGAACGTGGCATGCGGGGCTCAAACTAAACTCATCTCCACCATCAACTGCGTTCAGCCAAGTCAGCTGATTCAGATCCGAGCTAGAATGAGGGAAACACTAAAACTCAGAAATCTACGTCTGCTGATGCCTATGTTGTTGCTCGTGGCCATGAAGCGAGGAGCTCCTTCCCTGTGGCCTCACGCTTCCATGGAGGGCAGCACTCCCACTAGAGTGGCACTCGGCTGTTCTCTCCCACCCCTCGCCCAACCCCCTTGGAGTGAAGGGCGTGCACGACAGAGAAGGAACCAAGCCTGCTTGACTCACCATTTTTCTCTTTCCCTTTGCAAAACCAGCCTGTTTTCAATATGTGCATTTTGACCAGCTCCCCCTACCCTGCCCCATGTAGTGAGGACCCTGCCCTTTCAGTTGTTTGCTGTGGCACTGCGCAGGGGGGGAAGGTCTGACAAAACCAGGGATGGACTATCAGCAGTCCTACCATGGACATCCATCTACACAGTGTCTCCTGATTGAATCTTGATCACGATTCTCATGTTTTAATCCCCATTTGTCTGACACCTGTGCTGATATCTCAGTTCGCTTTGAACTAGAGGAGGGAAAAGAGTACTATTCACCATACCTCTGCCAACCCCAATAGTTGTAATCATCTGGATAATAGGAAGCATTTCCTCTATTCCCTGTTAGGCAGTCAGGGAATAAAACGGTACAACTTGCTGTCTGCTGAGTCAATTGTGTGATTATAGTGTGGCCAACTTAAAACAGATTTTAATTCATGTCACGAGGCATTGTGTTGGGGAAGATTCTGCTTTAAATATGACACTAATCACTCAGTAAGGATGCCGTCATCTCACTATCAACCAAGATATCTCCTAAAAACTGACTTGTAAACCCCTTTACACCATGCAAATGTTTTCCTGTAAAGAGAACAAAGCCGGGAGGGTAGTGGATGTGGGTGAAATCTTCTCTGGAGCTAGGCTGCTTGAGTTTGAAACTGGATCTGCCCCTTAAAGAATTTCATCAAATCCAAGACTTCAATGATTGCTAAGATGCATCATTATTTTATTACCAGTGACAAAAACACTTGCATTTACACGATGACACAATGCTTTGGCAAGAGTCCTCGGAGACCCAGGAAGCATGCACAGCAGCCTCCACTGCTCTGACATTTCTCTTCTCTCTTTAGAGATCTGCCAGTGTTTCCTGCCTTCAGTGGCACTGCTTCACACAAGACAGGTAATCCCGTCTCTTTGCTAGTATCTCAATCACAAAACACAAGCACACCCTCGTCTTTCTGCGGGTATCCTCCTTTCCCGGTAACTGACTGTTGCTGTGTGAGAACATACACAACTGCAGTTACTCCTCCAGGGATAAGTATTTGCCTCACTACTGTCAAATCAGCACCCCACTGGTCTGTTACCAGACCTGTCTGATTTTCAGTGATTTCTCTTTTTAGTCAGAGTGTAATTTATAAGTGAGTTATGGAGAAAAAAACCAAGCACGTTTGGCTCAAATGTTTACTCTGTTTTCAAAACCAGCCTATTTGCAGTTGTGTACAGGTTCACACAGGCAAAGACAGTGTCCCTCCTCATGACTGCTGCCTGCAGGCTAACAGGGACTACTAGAACCCCCATCGACCAGAAGATGCACATCCATTGCAAAGATCTCAAAATATGAGAAAAATGTGTATCTTAACACTTGATGAAACACACTAACAGCATTGTGACCTTAACCTCTCCAAACTTCAATCTACTCATCTGTAGAGAGGGGATAACATTACCCACCTCTTAGGGTTGGTCTCGGGATTAAACGAGACTGTTCTTTAACACAGTGCCTGGCACATGGTTCTCATTACATGTTAGCTGTTATTATTTTAAATAACGATTAGGCTCTTAGACTGCCCTCAAAAAGTCCTTCCTAACTAAAAGAACAGAGCCAGGCTCACTCAGCTCTGAGAAGGAGAGTGCTCCGAATCAAGAGGTGGGCTAGCAGGCAAGGCTGACGGTGGCCCTGATGTAGAAGAGTGCGGGTGCCAAAGCGCAGGGCCCTGTGGTTGTGGACAAGTTCCATCCAGTTTAACAAATACCTATTCACTAATACTTTGTATATTTTAGGGGCTGGAAACATAAAGAAGAATAAAGATAAGGTTTTCTGACCTTGAGGCTCTTAAGGTCTCACTGGCCTGGATGTCAGAGAACAAGGGTAGAGGTGATGAAGGAGGGCTCTGGGAAGGAAGCTGGCGAGTTCAAAGGCAGAGGGAGAGGGGGTGGTGACCAGGAGTTGCATGGGTCTTGCATAAGGATAGAGTCACACCAGGAGGGAGCCTACAGTTATGCTTTTCAACCAGAAGTGGAAGAAATAAAATCCAACAGCCACCAATATGCAAATCATTAGGAAGCAGGAAAAGACTAAACTACTCAGAGTTTCTAGAGTCAAATCTCCTTTTCACTATTGCTCTTACTGGACAAGGAGCCAAGCTCAGGAACCCGGCGAGGCTGGGGGTGCAGAAGAGCGTCAGAGTACGCAGCCAGATGAAGAACTCCACAGCTGGCAACGTTCCCTCAGGACATGGTGACTTAGGGTTCACACTCTAGAGTGATATTGTATTTTTAGGGTGGAAAAAAATGAGGTTGGGGGCCCGGCCTGGCGGCGCAGGCGGCTAAGTGTGTGCGCTGCGCTGCGGCGGCCCGGGGTTCGCCGGTTCGGATCCCGGGTGTGCACCGACGCACCACTTGTTAAGCCATGCTGTGGAGGCATCCCATATAAAGTAGAGGAAGATGGGCATGGATGTTAGCCCAGGGCCAGTCTTCCTCAGCAAAAAGGAGGAGGATTGGCAGTGGATGTTAGCTCAGGGCTGGTATTCCTCACAAAAAAAAAAAAATGAGGTTGGTATTTATTCTCTTTTTTATCTTTTCCCTTCTAAGTACCCACCACCTTGATTACTGTTAGGGAGCAAAATGATATGGATCAAGTGAAAGCAGGAGTTGCTAAGAATCAGCCTCTTAGGTCTGCAGTCAACTACTGACAGTGGTCTCCAATATTTACTTGGCTCATCTGGTGTGGAAATTGTGGCCAGCCTTCTTGTGAGTGCTACTTCTATTAAGTGGCTGGGAATTAAAAGGTCATTTGAAGCACCAAGTTCAGCTGCAGGATAGGCCAAGCGTAAAGCCAAGACTTCCTTCCCATGGTGTGCCCTCGGAGGAGACCAGCTTCAGACCTCTGTTCAACCCAGGGACCCTGTGTTCACTGCATTGCCCTGAGTATGTCAACTCCAAATTTGGGACTCAATCTAGCAACTCATTTACTCCAACAATCAGAAAGGCTCCGAAGAGCAGGCAATGTTTAGGCACAGAAGCTACAATCATTGTGCCCCGAGGGAGTCTCAGTTGGGTGAGAAACCCAGCCCCAAATGGGTTTGCGGAGGGACTCCTGAGGGCAGAGGGAGAAGGGTCTGGATTCACGTAGGGGCAGCTATGCCCTGAAGACTGAAGGGAAGTGGTCCAGGTAGAGTACACAGCACATTCAAACATAATGAGGCAGCCAGAGAGATTCGTGTAGGAGGATTCAGAGATGGCTCAGGGAGGGGAGATCACAGGGCGGCCCAGGACAGAGGAGCAGCAAAAGAGAGGCAGGGTCCTGATCAGAAGGCTGCATGTGTCACACTGAGTGTGGATCTGACTGGAAAGGTGGAGAGGAACCACCAAAAAAATTTAAGCAATGTGATGGCATAGTCAGAAGTCCATTTTGCAAAGATTGCTTTTCCCTTATTTGGAGGGATGGAAAGCAGATTGGAAGCAGGGAGATCAATTATGAAGCTTCTGCAATGGTTCAGTGTATCATTTTTGCCTGAATAAATGATAAGATGAGAAAGATAAGAGAAGGGAGCTCTTTCAACAAATGGCAGTAGACCTTTCTTGTCCTCTTGGAGAGGTACTGACCATCTTTTGTATGTTGAGGGGGAGGTATTACCAATAAGTTATACTAAAAGAAAGGAAAGAAGGGAGAGAGGAAGGTAGGAATCTATACTAATTTAGCACTACATCTGAAAAGAAACTTTTGCAAAATATTTATGTCCTACTTTCATATATCTTAAATTATATAAATCAATCATCCTGGTACTTGGCAATGCAGTACTCAAGGATGGCAACTATGATAATAGTTCCTGTCTGAGTACATCTATTATTTATAATAATAAATGTGCTTATTACATATAATAACTTTTAAAAACCTCCACTTAATTGGATTATTTGTGTAATTGGAAGTGTTGGCTAATCACAATATTTGGCTGTTGAAAATTCTGCCATTATATGTTGAATGCAGCTGACACTATAGCTTTCTCTGATGATTCAGGTTCTTAAAGTGGCTCAAGGTCATTGTTAGGTCATTGGTCCTGTAGGGTGGTACTTTGGATATGGAGGTACTGGAGTGAACAGGTAACAACCCTGTTCAGGCCATGAAAGGGTTTTTCCCCTTATTTTTCTTACAAGACAAGAGTAAGAAACTACATGTATGTGAGCGCACACAACTGACAACAACATTTTGGTTAATTGAGGATTCTAGATGTTTTAGTTAATTGAGAAGACTGGTTAATTGGGTTCCAGTCATTAAGATTTTGCTGTAAATGAATCTAAAGAAAATAGTATCTGAAAGGATTAAACAACAACAGTACAGGAAGAAAGTGGCTACGAGTTTTCATAATTCAAAGTGGCTTTGGGTAAGTCACCTAATATGTGCCTTTTTATCCCTGTATAAAGTAAAAATTATAGTAATGGTGATAATAACTAAAGTTTGTATAATTGACACCTGACAACTGACTTTGTGCATATATTATTTCCTTTATCAAATGCTAGTTACTGTACAGGTAGAGAAAGCTTAAGTGTAAAATCACTCTTTAATGTGAAGTGCTCTGTAAACAGCCAGTCTACCATACAACTAACCTGGCCAACAACTAACAGCACTGTCCCCATCCAGCAGAACTCTGAATATGGAGGTTATCAAAATGACTTCGCTATAAAATGGTCTCCAACATCAGGTCCCATGGCCTGGGCCCAGATAAAATTATTATGACAAAGGCATCATTTCTTTCAAGTGAGCGTGGAAGAAAAAGGTAGACTCTGGAAGGAAATTTTTCACTTGTTGAAAACAAATGAATTCCTGAGGGCTTTAGGGTACCATTTTATAGATTAGAACTTCCAGAGAACTAAATGAGGTCCTGGAGCTCTGGAGGGCTATTCACGTGTGTGTGTGTGTGTGTGTGTGTGTGTGTGTGTGTGTGTGTGTGAGTGATTTACTCCCATGGGATAAATCACCCACAACAGTCATCCTAAATGATTGTAGAATGACCTATACTATCATAACTGCAACAGTCTACTCTTCAGAGAGTGAAAACGCCCAATGATATCAAATAAAAGAACATATTTCCCCAAATGAAAGGAAGCATAGGGTTGAACACTTACACACAGATTTACACCCTAAATACAAGGCCCATGTGACCAGGTACTGCTCACAAGACTGAATTCACCAGATCATGCACACAGAAAGCAGTCCTTAGCATAGTGTTCAAGGGGACAAATAAAGGACTTCTGCTACAATCATCCACAGCAGAGCTTACTCCAGACCCCGGGGCCCTCAGAAAGCCAGCCAGTCCATCGACAGGGACCAACAGAACCTTTGAAGGGAGTGGGAGAGGGAGAGGGAGGGGTACGGTGACTGCTGCCTTTGAAAGTCAATATTCGTTCGTTCAACAAATAGTTGAGTGCCTACTCCGTGTGAGGTCACCTCTTAGGCATGGACCATGTTGACATAAGAAAAGAAAAGTGAAATAGAAGGATGGCACACTCCATGTCCAAATCCCCAATCTTTCAATAACACTTAAAAATGTGAATTATCTAGATATATTCTGCAGTTTTCCACCTGCCATCTAGATTGAGA
The DNA here is from genome assembly GCF_020826845.1 of Diceros bicornis minor. Lineage (NCBI taxonomy): Eukaryota > Metazoa > Chordata > Mammalia > Perissodactyla > Rhinocerotidae > Diceros > Diceros bicornis. Next base: position 8,368,438 of record NC_080755.1, on the reverse strand, counting down.
ACCAAAAGTTCCAAATCATTTTACAATTCATAAAATGTAAAATTAGTGGGGAAGGAAACAATTTTCAAGCACACTTGGGACTGAACTAATCTTTGATCAGGTTAGTCTCTATATATGTACTTTAATGCAAAAAAAAAAACAATAAAAAAAGGCGAAAGAAGTATAATGTCAAAATATTAACACAAGTTGTCTCTGAGTAGCGGGTTTTGAATGATTCTTTTCTTGTTCATTTTCCGTGTTTCTGTACTTTGTATAATGTGACATGTATTACTTTGATAATCAGAGTGAGGAAGTATTCTCAAGTTAGAACTGATGTGATGCCTAAAAACTCCAAGCAGATAAAATATGACTGATTAGATTAAATGCAGGTATTATTTGGTCACGAAATTGCCATGCTCAACTAAATAAGCAGTTATTACTGTAAATGTGAGCTTTGAAGTGGATACTGCTAGATAAACTCTAGTACAGCTTTCCATTTTTTGGAATAAAAGCATGTATATATCACAGACATACTGAATTTTACTGCCATACAGGTACCTTTGCTTACCAAGCTCTTGTTTTTATTTCCAATGTTTTTTGAGATAAAAGCAAAGAGAGTTGCTTTTGCTAATCTTTAAACCTTCATGTATAAAAGTATTTTCCCTTCATGAGAAATTATTATAATAAAGTCAAGATTTCAAATTCCTGCCTCCATTTAACTTTAGTTGAACACGAGGTAATTTTCTGTCCTTTTCTTCTAATGCCATGGTCCCCAGGCTTACATTAAGTTGAACCACAGATTGCTAAATTTGCATGTTGGGTCTGTAGCTGACTGTTGTTGCCACACCCATGCTCTTCAGCACAGTTGTGTGTGTGGTGTGTTTGTGTGTCTGTGTGCATGACTGTGTGCATGGAGTGTGTGTTTCTGTATGTGTGTGGTGTACGTGGTGTGTGTGCAGTGTGTGTGTTTGGGAATGTGTGTGTGGTGTACGTGGTGTGTGTGTCCATGCATCTGTGGTTTATGTGGTGTGTGTGCACAGTGTGTGTGTGTTTGGGCATGTGTGTATAGTGTATGTGGTGTGTGTGTGTGCATGTGGTATGTGTGTGCATGGCAGGTGTATTTGGGCATGTGTCTGTAGTGTATGTGGTTTGTGTGCATGTGTGTGTGGTGTGTGTGTGCATGGTGTATGTATGCATGGTGTGTGTGCTTGGTGTGTGTGTTTGGGCATGTGTCTGTAGTGTGTGTGGTTTGTGTGTGGTGTGTGTGGTGTGTGTGTGCATGGTATATGTGGGCATGTGGTGTATGTGCGTGGTGTGTGTGCACGGTGTGTGTGTTTGGGCATGTGTCTGTAGTGTATGTGGTGTGTGTGTGCACAGTGTGTATGCGTGTGGTGTGTGTGCACAGTGTGTGTGTGTGCATGTGGTATGTGTGCACGGTGTGTGTGTGCATGTGGTGTGTGCATTTTGGCATGTGTGTATAGTGTATGTAGTGTGTGTGTGGTGTGTGTGCATGGTGTGTTTGTGTGTGTGTGTGGTGTGCTGGGATTCCCAGCAGGGAGAATACCGCAGTCGACCACAGCGTGCCATCCTCCCAGCTCTGGGGCTCCACAATAAGCGTTTCTTCCTCACCTCTAGATATTCTTCAGGAAAGGGGGACTGCTCCTGCTCACAACCCGTCCCTAGCAAGCAGTGGCACGTGGCATGTGGCAGGCCTTCAAAAACGAACTTGTTGAATGAATGGTGAGCTGAAGGAATAAAACTGGAAAACCTTTATTGAACGGAATACCCTTAATAATCTGGGGGTGACACCATATCCTTTCTCTAACCTAGATACCTATCATGTGACTTTCCAGCATAATTTTATTCCCAAATTGGAGAGAACAAAACAACCTGTACACATAGAATCCTGACACAGTGAGAAGTCATGCATGAACGATGCTGGCAGGTTTTTAATGGAAGTTTTCTCTGTAATCACTTTGACTCTGTATACCGAGTGGGTTGAAGACACGTCCTGCTGTGTAAGCTTTCAGCAGATGAATACAATCACCAACATGTCCTTTTATATTCTAGGCTTAAAGGTTTTATGCTTCACTTTGATTATATCAAGTTGTCATCAGTTTGTCCCTAAACAGCATGTAATTACACAGTTATATCATCCACTTATGGGTAGTTCTTTTCTCACTTAGGGAGAGAAAAGGATGAACATGGCTGTTATAGATCTGCTTAGCCACGTGTTTGAAGCAAGTCAATTTATTTCACAAGAGAATATTTAACATCTGTCTAAGACCATTGCTCCCTGTTATGTACAGATGAGTCATATTTCTTTTCAAGATTTCATTTTATAACAAAGGGGGAAAAGGTGCAGGAAAAACAATGTTTTCTTGGTTACAAAACTGTCTTTAGTAAAATGGTATTTCAAAGATTCCTATTTTACCTTATTTAAACCCTTCCTCACATTTGGTTGGTTAAGCTATCATTCGGTGATCTACACAGTTTTTTAAAGTTTGGATAGAATATGCTTGAATGAAAGGGAATAGCTCCAAAGTGTCTTCCCCTTTCAGAAAAGTCAATGAATTCTACAAGAGTACACAGTATTGGGGAACAGAACATCTTTCCCAACGTCAGCTCCAGAACTGAAAATCAAACATTTCCATTATCAGAGGGAATTAGCTGTGCATTAAAGCACCACTTATTCTGGAATACCTCATGCTAATCGGGGTTTCTGGAGCTGAATGATTTGTGTGGTTTTTCATCTAAGTAAAGAAAACAGTGATAATGGACATCTTCCAGCTGCATATCCTCATGACATTCAATAGGTTTTATTTGGATTAAGAAATGCAATTGTTTTCAGAAGTTGAAGGAGAAGAAAGGAAAACTGACACGTATACTTTTTTACCATCAAATTTTGAACTTGAGTCTTGCACTACATTTAAAGTTTTAAAAAACAGCAAAAATAAACAACAGGCTCAAGTCCTGCCAGAGCCTAATTTACTCACCCACAGGGCCCAGAGGTGATTTATGACTTCAATGAGTTGAAACAGAAATCACCAAAAAACTGAACAAAGACTGATGCCAGACATATTAGTCTCAGTTGCCCCCTCACAGAATCTTCATGAAGGCCGGTGCACTTCTTAATCTTATAAATGGGACTTCTTAGTGTAACAATCTATAAATGATGTCTGTAACTAAATTTATTGAAGTTTGTCACAAGTACATTCATAATCACAGGAAATATGTTTTTACCTGCTAATTGCTACCCTAGATAGACAAATGGTGTCCTACGGTCATCAAATTAAAATGCCTATTTATCAGGAAAAAATCATTAAGCTGTTCTGAGAAGATTTCAGGTAATTTCCTTCAGACTTAGAACTTCTATTAAAACACATGATCAAGCTCCACCTGTTACTTCAGAATTTTAAATGCTTGCAAAAACTCCGCTCTATCGAGCAGGACACACTCAGCAAGCCCTTCTCCTGGGTTAGGTTGGTTAGTACCCATTTTCTGTTAAAAACAACTTCAATCAAGTAAAAGTCAGGCAGAAAGAGGAGAAAGGGCGAATACCTGTTTCTCTCCTGGTGTTCTACATGATCCTAACCAATTACGACAGCTGCTCTTAGATCCTGAGATTTCTACATTCAACCACTCTGCCCTCTGTTTATCTTCTTCGCTGGAGTCCAACACTCCCTGTTGGATCTGAGTAGATCTTTAGGGGGCTTCAGTGTTAATAACTTTGCCATTGCAGACTCACTTTGAAATTGGATAACTTTTTGTAGGGTTATCCATGTCATCCAATTAATCTTGGCAAACCTCCTTTTGTGTCTTTTATCCTCTTTGCCATACACACATGCACATAGTGCACACACCCACCGTCCTCCCATTTACAATGCAGACTGCCCCCTCCTTACTCCCTCCCTCCAGACTGTTCCCCTCCTGGCACCACTAGATCTGGGTAAATCCCAGATCCCAAGGAGTTCAGCCCAACACAAACTCGAATTTGGAGATCTGGGGCTATCCTTGAACCTCACAAGGTTACCTGCCAGCTATTACTATCCCAGCTTGGACTGGTGGGTAGGAAGTATACTTACCACCCCACCTCTCAAAGGAGGGAGAAGAATCTCAGTGTGAGCTGGCCTGGGCTGCATCTCTGAGGGTCCCTTCTGTAGTCAAGAAGCAATGGTTTTAGGCAAAAAATTCCGTTTTTGCAACATTTTCCTTTTTAAAGTCTCTTGACCACACTATCTTCGTTCTTCCCAGATATTACAACAGATTTTTTTAAGGGGACAATTTTCTCTGTTTCATCTCTCTCGCCCTCTTTTTTCTGGTGTGTGTGGCAGCTGCTGTTTGATCTGTTCATTGGCTCTGATTTGTTTCATGTTTCAGCCAAAGATTAAAACTGCTCTGTAATTCTAAGCAGATGGGCCTAGGAGTGCAACCCTATAATTATACCTTCTCTCTTTGGCCTTCCAACTGCGAGCCTTCCATCCTGACTTTTAAAGTGTGGATCACTGGGGCTCAGAGCACACCTTTGCAATCAAGCCCAGCTGGGACAGGGTCGTACAGCCCGAGTTGCGGAGCTGCCCAGCTGCCTGCCCGGAAGAAAGACCACAAGAAAACAGCTGCCTATAGCTTGCGGGTTAGCCTTCCCCGATCTTTTGGGAGGTGACAGCCTGATCTTCATCGCTGGCTACAATGCATTCTGAAGCTCATTCCAGCTGCACGTCCTGCTCAGAAACTTAGAGCCTCCTCCTTGAGGGTGCTGATCTGATCTGCAGAGGTTTTGGGTGGCCGTGCAAGGTGTTGAGGAAGGAGAGCTGTGCTCCTGGTGGAGACGCTCCACTGAAATGTCAAGTGCCCATCAGGGAAAGCTCCCTCAGGACATCTGATTCAGCACAATGAGTTCTGCCACTGCCTGTCCTGATGATCAACAACAACCCACCACAGAATCTCCCTTGGCGACCCCGCACAATTCTTATTTTTCTCAGTGCAATTCCTGGAACTCCTTTAAAGCACTGATGTTCTCTGGCTATGGGTTTACTAGAGCTCCTGAGAAAACGTGGCACATGAATCACAGAAACAAGACGTTCACGCTAGAGCATGAGGGAAATAAGGCGTCAAGACCCGAGAGCTTGGGAGACGAGTTTTAATGACCACACCTCGGCTATTAGAAGTCCCCTGCTCCTTGAAAGTGCGTCCAGTGTACTTAGGAGAAACCCCATCACCACCCTTTCAACAAACACTAGTCCTCGGAAGGGCACACAGAAACACCCGCGAGCTGTTTTTCCCCTTAAATGATCACAGTTTCTCTTTACAGTCCCATAAAAGCTTGGACCCCATCAGGAGCCCCTCCAGCACTCTGACACTTTGGAAACAGGATCGCAAAGCCTGCGATTTCATGACAGGCTACAGTTTGCAAATCGAACAGAGTGGATCAAAGTTTTCCCTAGGACGATGCAATCTACTGAAGACATTAAAGGTGTCTGTGTATGAGCGCTCTGCACCCCTCCAGAAAGACAACTCCAGCCGCCAGACAGCTGTGGGCGCCGCTGGGGGAAGGGGCGCCTAGAAAGCGCCGAGCAGGAGGAGGCAGGAGGAAGCAGGGCTCTGCTCGGGCGTGCGCTGGGACCGGGAGTCTGCTGCGATGGGGACCTGGCTCCGCGGGGGTTTCTGCGGCTCCCAGGGCTCCCACCCTCCGGCCCCGGCGGCGGCCGTCACCCGCTCTCCCGGAACTCACCGTGAAGCAGGAGGGCCGGGAACAGGTATGTGAGCAGGAAGTGGCATAGGCAGGACATCTCCACTCCTCCGGGATCACCCGCGCGCACAGAACCGCCCGAGCCGCTCGCCGTCCTAGGGCCCTGCTCCCGGGGGACCGCCGTCAGCCCGGGAGGACGCGACGAGGCGAGCGCTCGGGCGCGGGCACAGCGGGGCGGCCCCGCTCCTCGGCCACAGCCCGCGTGCGGCCGGGCCAGGCCCGCGCTTCAGGCGGCCGCCGAGCGCCCCATGCCCGGGGGGCGCGGCGCGGGGGCTGCGGGGCGCGCGCTCCCTCGGCGCCGTCGGGCCCCGCGCGCCCGGCCCGGCCCGGCCCTCCCCGCGCGCCCGGCCCCTCGGCGCCCGGCCGTCCGCGTCCCGCCCCGGCCGCCGCCGCCGCCGCCGCCGCGCACGCCGCTCCCACTGCCGTGGCCGCCACCGCCGCCGCAGCTGCAGCGTCTCTTCATAGTTCCAGGGCGCCGCGGCGGGGCTGCCGGGCCGCGGGCCGGGGGCGGGGCCGGGGGCGGAGCGCGGGAGGGCCCGGCGTCGCCGCCTCCCGGGCCGCCGCCGGGGTGGGGCGCCGGGACTTGAAAGGGCCTGTGGGCGCCGCCTCTGCCTCCTCTCTCCCCCTCCCCCTTCCCTCTTCTCTCCTCTCTCCTCTCCTCCCCTCTCGCCTCTTCTCCCCCTGTCGCCTCCCACTCCTTTCCGTCCACTGCTCCGCTCCCTCCGCCCCTGCCCCTCCTCATCCCTAACCTCCCCTCCTCGCCCCGGGTCCGCGCGCCCCTCTCTCTCCCCCGCCTGGGCTGCCCTCTCCAAGAGAGCGGCCTTCTGCGAGGGGCTTACAGCCCTTGGCACCGCGCCACGCCGGCAAGGAAAGAAAATGTGCCTTTCGCCCGCCCTGCCTCCACCCCGGGCGGCTCTGGACCCTTCCTCTTCCCTCGACAGTGGTGTATCCACCCCTTGTGAAAGGTGTTCTAAAAGGACGAGCGAGGGGCGCTGCGAGCCTGGGGGTCTCAAGTGGGATCTGAGAAACACCGACTTGCAAAGATTGTGGTGGCGGGGGGGGCGGGGTGCTGCGGGTGCGCGCGTTCGACAGGCGCATCGGAGACAGAAAGGAGAGAAGAGAGAAGAGATGAGAGACAAGGGAAGAGTTGAGTTCTGGAAAATCGCTCAGGGTGGGGATGCAGCAGTGCCGGGTTCCCTCAGGAGACATGCAGGACGTGTCTTAACCGAAAATCCCTACCACAGGTGAGGGCCGGGCTCTCTGGTGGGCCCAGCAGCCCTGTCACAGGCCTCAACCTGTGAAAGGAAGGTGTAGGCAGCCGGAGCCGTTTCTCTTTCTCCTCCCTGCTCCAGGAGGCAAATGACTTGTTGAAACACGGGAGAAATCTCAGAGAAACACTCTGGGTCAGTCCCCAAGAAAGTGCGCTGAGGCCCCTTCTCTGATTCCTCCTCTCTCCCAGCCCACATCTTGATAGTGTTAATGTTCCGCGGGTCTTTTGGGGAGTATGTTGAATTTTACATTGGCCTTTAAGACCCAACGGCAGGAACAGCTCCGCTCTCTTAATCCCCAGGGCGCTGGTACAGGCTGCCCTCCGTGTATGGCTGCTCCCCTGCTGGGCTGGTGTGCCCAGGGCTCTCCGGTCTCTCTAGAAGTTTCTCCTCTGCAAAGGTCCTCCATGGGTCTTTCACGGGCTCCCAGGAGGAGGTTAAAACGGTGTCCTAGGCTCAGTGTCACAGGCTCAGTGTCACTTCCTCCTCACACAGGGATAAGGAGCAACCACGGGACCAGATTGAATCCAGAGAACATTTCTTGACTCTGTGGGTGTTTTTCATAAATAAAACACTTAAAAAAGAATGCCTGACTTCCCTAGAGAGTTTTCTGCCCCTCTGAACAATGTAGTAATTCAACTCCTTATGCTTTAGACTTTCACAACTAGTCGGACCTTTGCAGTGATGTAAAACTTAGTAAAATAGATGAGAATACATTTGACAGTTTCCACTTTTCCATTTTTTTCCTCTGAGAAAGCCATGGGTCTTTTGATGTGATGGTGCTGATACTGTTTGATGTGCTTTAAATTTTATCACCATCATTATCATCTTCCCATCTTTAATATGAGGGATCATAACATGTACCACCTGCCTAGCTAACAAGGATGTTATGAGGATTACCTGCCAATGTTTGCAAATCTCAAAGATGAAAGACTCCCTGTGTGTGAAAGAAGGGCAGATTGCTGTCACAATGCCTGTGAGCAGGAGATTTATTCTGAGTTGGGCTAGCTCTGCAGCATCTTTCTGGGCTGACTTTGTTCTCACTGGATCGCTTGTCCCTGTTACTAGGTTTGGGTGGCAGATTATGACTTTCGGGATTTGGATGTTGCCCAAGGGTCAGTGGGGTTTAAAGTAGGAACTTGATTTCCTCATGAACATTGGGCCGTTCGAAATGATGTAAACAGCATACTTGGCTGCTTAAGCAGGACATGAGCCTTGTCACCAAGAACACACACTAGGGTTGTTTAGCTTTTCTATGCCTTTTAGTCATTTGATGCCTTTTTAGTCTATCGGGGAATATTTGAAACAAGCAGACAACATAACAGAGTGTTAGGGGTGGTGTGTTTAGTATAAGCAACTGGACTGATATTAATTGAAAAATGTTAAGATCATTCATCACAAGTTAGCAGAACAATTAGGTAATACATTTATTTAAATAATTATTTGATTCGGTTATTTTTTTTTTTTAAAAAAAGAAGAAACCAACAAACCAGCTATAATTTGGTTTCGTCTTGACAGTAAAGTTGATTCGATTTTTGTTTTTCCAACTGGTTTTACTGGTGTGATATAAACATAGCCAGAATGATGTCATCAGTTTGAAATTTGTTTTGCCAGTTTATTTTCCACATGTAGTGTCATAGATTTAAATCCTCGACCCTCTACATGACATCCGGCCAGGGTCGCTACTCCCGGCAATTCCCTCATGGCCTTCTGCCTGTCGGGAAGGACTAGGCTTGTCCTAGCCATAGGGCTCACTTTCTGCATGAAGTTTTACTTTTTCTGTTAGTGTGCTCACTTCTGGAAAAGAATAAAGAAAAAAAAAAACGGTATGAATTTGTCTTAGAGTGATCGTATGTGGATATATGCTTAGAGTGATGGAATTGGGAGGAGGGCAATTCCAGGGAGGCAATAAGGTGGTTGTGCACTCCAACTCAGAATCTGCCCCCTGAGACAAGGAGTTTCCCCAGACTGCTTAAGGACCAAGCATTGAGCAGGAGCTGTGTAGCCAGGTCCTGGTGACAATGGGAGAGTCCCTGGCTGGGGCAGCTGGCCAAGATGCCCTTAGCAGTGTCAATAAGTATGTTAGAATATTCATATTCTAACATATTCATAGCTTAGAATATTCATAGCATAGTTATTCAGAGCTACTCATAACTAACCTTTGTCATGTTGATGGGGAAGAAGAAGCTCAAAGGGGCTGAGTTCTCAGCCACACAGCAAATCAGAGGCACACTTGGGACTCCCATGATTGTTCAGTCACCAGCTCATGAGGCCTCTCACATGTCTACCAAGGGGTCTTTTCCCACGAACGCTGCTGATCCTGACGCAGAGCCTCTATAATTGGCTCAGTCTTTGAGTCAGAACCAGCCCTTTGCTCTTCCCCAGTAACTGAATCATGAGCAAACTTTCTCAGATGTACTATGCTGGGCACAGAGCTTGAGAGATCATGGTGGCTTGGTTTTCTTAGGCGGGTATCTCGATTTTTGGTGAGCAGAGAGTAGTAGAGAGCTCAACTGCATCATTATCCTGGGAGGCACAAGGACCTGTGTCCTTTACAACCTATGCTACAGTTTGGTTTCCTAATGCAGTCCTTGTGAAAATTGATCCAAAGGTGTGCAATGCTGCAAGTCACTTGGAAGTTAGAGATTCTAGGTCTTTCAGTTCTTGAAGGAAATGATCGTTTTAAGAAGCATCAGAGGAATTAAAACATTAATTCGGAAATGTGTTCAACTATGAATATGGTTGAAAGCATTTTCCTACCTCTGCGTCCTCAGAGGAGGAGAAATGTCATTGGGAACAGACTTTTCCTGAAACTTGCTGGCTGTCAGTGCCAAGCCTGTGCCAGCGTGGTAATTCCTCCAGACTGTAAGAGCCTGGAGGACAGCGATGCTGCTGAGTCATCTCACTGCCCCTTTCAGCACTTAAGCCAGTGTTTTCAGTATTTTACCCACAGCAAGACTTCCATAAATAATAAAGACATTCAATTTTAAAAACCCTATATGGCGGGGCCGGCCCGGTGGCGCAGGCGGTTGGGTGCGCGCGTTCCGCTGCGGCGGCCCGGGGTTCGCTGGTTCGGATCCCGGGCGCGCACCGACGCACTGCTTGGCAAGCCATGCTGTGGCGGCGTCCCATGTAGAGTGGAGGAGGATGGGCACGGATGTTGGCCCAGGGCCGTCTTCCTCTGCAAAAGGGGAGGAGGATTGGCGGATGTTAGCACAGGGCTGATCTCCTCACAAAAAAAAAAAAACAAAAAAAACCCTATATGGCTTCCTCAGAGGCAGAGCTAATAAAATTATCCCAAGAAGTCCTTAGAAAGGGACATACTTATGAATTAGATTTTTAAAACATGTTAATTAGAACAAACTCTATTTTTAAAATAAAATGTAGTTTAGATGTATCTCTGAGCAGCATGGTCTTCTGAGCTTAAGAAATTAAAGGTTACATTCCATTTTATACTCATGGCGCTTATCAGAGAAAACCACTAAAATGTTTGTGAACTTAGCGTTCATTCATTCAGTCATTTGTCCATCCAATACGTACTGACCAACTGCTGAGTATCAGATGTATATGTACAACAATGAAATTAGGGATAGAGATGTATGAGGATGATTCAGCTAACCATCCATTCTCTCTCTGTCACAGGTTTATTTGGGGGCTGATGAGAAGACTGAGGACCCTCACCGCTAAAGAAGAAGATGAGCTCACCCAGGGGCAGGGGCAATAAAGGACCTCAGTAGCATTTTTGTCTGTACTTTCCTGTGCCTCTTATAATATTCTTTGTTGTAGTGCTAGCTGCCTTGTATGTCTAACTGCTTTATCTGTTTAACTAGCTTATTTGGCTCTTTGAGAGCAGGAAGAAAATTGGGTATTATGTTGGCTTCTCCTCCCCCAGCCCCTTTGAAAGCCCTTCCATAATGGGCATTTGTTGGGCTGGTAGATGAGGCAGGATAAGATCAGACCATCAAGAAAGAGTCTTTATGAAGCCAACACCACCCTAAGCCATGGCAACTCACAACTACAGAAACAGGAAGACACAGAAACACTGGCGTTCCATCCCAGCACACCCTGGGTTGTCAGGGCACACTTAGCAATGCACGGACCTGTTTGACAAATGAGAGATGGTGTGGCATGCTTGTTAAGGAGCCAGATTCACTAGGCTCAACTCTCCCAGCTGTAGGACCTTGGGCAATGGCCCTAAAATGAGGATAATAGTAGCATATGCTTGCACATAGTCAGGCACTATATAAGTGTACCCTAAAAATAACTCACTGACAATGACTTTAGATTCATCCTCAACGACGGCAAAATTGCCCCCAAGTGAGTGAAAACTGATTCTTGGGGGGGGGGGGAGTTTTTGCAGAAATACGTAGTTATTACAATGGTTTCTGGCCCTCCAAAGGGACACAGTGCTTAAACAGGTGTAATGTATATCCATGTTAACTACAATGTAATGGGGGGGCAGTTAGGAATAAAATGTCTAAAAAGGCTCCTCGGGGGGCAATAGGAAAAACACGTTGAGGAACACTGTACTAGAGCAATAAAGTATAGGAGTAGCCCTATTGTAATTAATCATATATCAAACATTTATTGTAACTTCATTTCTTTAATTCACTGGATATGTTTTGATTATATGAAACCAAGTATGTTTTCCTTCAACTGACCATCTGGCGTGGCATTCTACCATCTGATTACATCATCATAACAGCACATTCAATATTGTTTTTCTTGGTTTAGATACTTCGGCCATTACTAGTCTGTCTTTACAGATGGGAAAACGAAGGCCAAAGAGATGGAGGGGTTTGTCTAAAAATCATACAACTTTGTAAGGGTATAAGTAGATTTTCTGACTCCCAGTAAGGTGCTATTTTTCAGCTCTAAGACTATACAATAAAAAATGCTCTTTACCTCTCAGAAGTAGAAATCTGACTTTTATGTGTTTTGAGACAGTCAAGCTAAAAAATGCTATTTGGCTGTTTGGATATTTATTGCAGTTGATATCGAGATGCTTGGTGTTATGTTTCACTGTTTTATGTGCAAAATATCCAAACAGTTTAGTTTTTAGACTAGATTATTGCAGTCTGTACAGTAGGTGGGTAGACCAGAGAGTCACTAAAATGCTGCCGGCTGCCGTGTGTCTGGACTCTGTGAGTATTAGGACTCGACCAGCCTCTCAGAAGGTACACGTCTGTGGTATCATGTTTGGGTCGTGCACATTCACAGCAATGAGTGGTGGAGGTATGGCCATATGCAATCACATTGCATCTACCTGAAGCTTAGAACTCTAAAGCAGAGCTGAGCTTAAACAAGAGTCCTCTGGGCCACCAAATTCAATGTCACAAAGTCCATAGCTATGCTTCATCTCCATGTTTTTGTAACACTTTGTAATTCTCAAAAGACTTGCAAATACATGGTCTCTTTTGCTCTTCATGCAATTTTGTGAAGGCCAGGGGACAGCCAGGGCTGTTCTGATGTAGAGATGCAAACTTGAACTTTGAAGAGGTTTACTGTGTCTCCACTAAGATCTCCTCAAGACACACAGCACTTCACCATTCTGCATCTCCAGGCACTGACTGTATGTACTTTATTCACATGGGAGCATATGAGGTCCTTACTTAGAATCTGTTTTATTTTCTTATACAGAATTTGGTGTCCTTGCTGCCTCTATCCTTCGTCAGACAGCAGGGGGGAAACTTTTATAATCAGACACAGCACTCAAGAAGCACCAAGTTCAGTGGAAAATGAATTAACCCTATAAATCTAGGAAAATTTTACACGTGTATATGGCTCATTTTCTCACATTTTGTCTCTAGATTTTTCATATGCTTTATCCCAGTGCCTAAATTAGTAGCTATTCACCGACTCTCAGTCAATTAAATGAAACTGAATGTTTTACTGCAATGGACCCATTGAGCCAAATGAAAAGCAGTAAATAGGCTGACAAATTGTGCTGGAAAATAGACAAGGAGGTAAGAAACTGGGTCAAGTACACCGACCAAGCTCGTAGAACAAGAGGTCAACATGACAGTAAGCTCATCCAGAACAAAAGGGCCAGCTTGTCTAGGAAGGATTCTCTGGGCATAAGAGTCTAACTCTGATCAGGTGGCTGACCCAGAGTCAGTGGGGATGGCCACGCGGCTGGAGGCAGAACAGCACCTGTGAGCACGGCTGCACAGTTGCCATTATACATGGGGTCTGCAGATGCTCCAGAGATGGAGCAGGCGGTCGAGCGGAACTGTCTGGCTTTTGGCGTTTAGGCCAGAGCTCGCTTCTTTCATCTTGGAACTCAAGAAGGGCTGAGCAACTCCACAACAGTCAGAAGTGAAACAACTCACCATGAAGTTGGTAGGAGACAGGCCAACAGACACTCCTAAATTCCGGGAGGCGGGCACCACCTGTGACGGGGGGCAAAGAGCTTGGGGTCACAGCCAGAGGGTTCAGAGCGAAGAGGAGACTGAGGCCCCTCGAAGTTAGACTTTCCCAAAGTCACACAACTGGGGACGGGGACTGAAGCTGGGATCAGACACCAGGTTCCCCATCTCATCTCAGAGCTTCCCCCCCACCACAGATCCATATTTTCTCTCATAATGATTAAAAACTTGGAAAGCAGGACCTTATGAGGCATTATGTTTATTAAATTAATTGTATTTTGGATTTCCTCATGTATATATCTGCATAACTAATTCTTTCCTTCATCACATCAATTCTGCCTTAGCTGCTTCTGGAGATATGTTAGGTTCTTCTGTCCTAGTATCCAAGTATTGCCACTTCACAACAAGCTCCTAGTTTATAATCACTAGGTAGGTTTTTCACATTGTGACCTCAATGAGTCAACCTCGTCTATGGTACCCTTAGTTTTTTGTCTCCATCATAGGAGCTGTTTCCTTCATGCCCCTCTGTGCAGGGTGGCCATTGTGATTCCATGACAGTGGGCCATGGGGAGAAGTACTTCTGAAGAATTCATTCCTGCTGCAGAGGAGGCCTGGGGAGAGATGACAAAGGACAAAAATTAGAGGCTGCATTCTGATATATATTCCGCCATACTTCCCAGATCTTCTGACCCATCTTTCCAGTATTTTAATGCAGAATGCAATATGGAGACATTTTCTCTGCCATTGCATAGCTGGATAGTCTGTGTATGCCAAGACTTAGTGGCTCCCCAAGAACATGGCAGATAGGGAGAGGGGCAGTGGTTGGTTCCATGCTCCATGGAAGGGAGACTAAGGCATTTCCAGCTTACACTGAGTTTAACATGGTGCTGCATTGTCTCCGATTCCATGCGTCAGACCTCTTGAGACCTGACACTTGTAGAGGTGGGACAGCTGGCTAGAAGGCCATTTGAAGAGGGCTGACCCCGCATAGTATACTGAATTCAGTAACTCAGGTTTAAAATCTTGACCCAACCTCCTGCACAAAACTTTGCATAGATGTTCCTCCCCTCTCCCCTCCCACACACCACCTACTGCTCCGCCATAGAGAAGCATCCTTGCCGTGGAGCCCAAGCGTTTGTGCAGAGCTGCGCCTGAGTGTGGATAGTGGGTGCCGGGGGAGAAGAGCCGTAAAGCTCTGTACAGTCAGAAGTAGCTATTACAATGACCACCAAGGACAAGTCCAAATGTGCATTTGTCCAGCTCCAACACTTGTAAAATCCTCACTTAGGATAATAAGTGATGTTGAGGTAGATGCTCGGTTGCTGGCCAGGTTAACTCAGAGAGAAGTTGAGCATGTCTATGACCAGAGACTTCTGCACCAGCAATCACCGAAATCATATTCTACCAAAATAATTTGAAAACAAATAGTAGCTCTTTCCAATAAGCCAAAGAACAGGAAAAATCCAAGAATAAGGAAAAGAAACGTTACAGAGGAATCTTAGAATAAAGCTGACACATAGAGAGAGCCAAACAGCAAAGAAAGAAGAACATATAAAACCTTTCTTCCTTATTCAACTAAGATTTACTGAGAACCAAGTCTTATTTTTTCTCTTACACATCCCTCAGATCTTAGTTTAGATGTCACTTCCTCCTGGAAGCCTTCCTGGATCTCAGGCCACACATCCCTCCATTGCCCCCACGGCAACCCCAATGGCATTTCACTTGACTGGATGACTGCGAGAAGGCAGGGCCTCAAGCTAGCCTCCAGGACAGGGCATGGCACAATTATGCACTAAATAAATGTTTGCTGAATGACTGAAAGAATGAATACTATGTTCCAGGCATCTAGCTAGGTGCTAGAAATATAAATGTAAATCAAATTGAATCCCTGCCCCTGGTAGCTCACAGCCAGCGTGAAGAGTGTGTTGAGAGTCACACCTTCTGGACACATTCAGTTGGTAACCTAAGACGGGGCACAATGCGACCACAGGGAAAGCTGGGAGACAGTGAGGAGGCTGGTGGGCATTTTTATTTTCGCCTCTACTCCTAATAGGTAATGGCCTCAGTTTCCCCATTTGTGAGATGAGGGGTTCCTTGGGCCCCTCCTGGCACTGAGTCTGCCCTGAAGGAGGAGCAGGAGAATTTCTATGTCGACTTGGCTGTGCGGGGAGGAGAAAATGGAGCCAGGAGTAATTCTAAAATCATCTGCTGATTTGCCGGCACCGTGCTACGTACTCTTTGGAATCCATTGAAGGTGTAACTCTTGATCTTAAGAAATATGTTCTCCAAAGGACATTACTTTAGCCTTGAGGGAATGACATTTTTATTCAATCTCTGTAAGTTCAGATACATGGCTACAGCATGTATGTGGGATATGGAAAATATATAACCCGATGTGACAGTGGCTGGTTGTCTGTTGATACTGTCCTAGCCTTTTGATTCGGTATTAACTTCCTTTTATTTGGGTGGAAATGTGACTGGCTGAAATACCGCCTTTCCCAGTGTCCCCGGCAGAGAGGAGTGGCAGTGAGACTTAAGTATTCATCAGGGTAAGGTCTGGAAAACCCCTTTGCTGCTTGTCCTTTGAGTTCCTCTGATACTGAGCTCCAGCTACACCTGAGTGAACTCATCCAATTCATATACCTGGTGAGTGAGGAGCTGTTATTGTCCTCATCTTACCCACAAAGAGACTCGGTACCACAGGTGTTAATTGCCCAGTGTTCAAAGGGTAGAAAAAAGGGCTGAACCAGGATTCAGATCCAAGCATTTCTGATTCCAGATCCTGTGCTCCTAACTACAGCACTGTCCTGGGCTCAGCTGGGCGAGGGGTCAAAGCTGATGCAGAGAATAAGGGGTCCAGGTGGTCGGGGAGAGCCTCCTCAAAGAAGTGTGAGTGGAGCTGGGCCCTGGAGGAAGAGGTGCGTTTGAACAGGCGTGTGCTTTTCCCTGGGAGACAGGGTAAGTACACTTCTGTCTGCAGGGCAGTGAGGAGCAGCAGCGTACACACGAGAAGTGTGCCTAGAAATGAGTGGCTGCTGAGGAACAGGACAGAGAGGAGCCAAAGATTGCCCTAGGAAGACATCCATGCACAATCCTGATCCCTTCCTAGTGCCTGTGATTCCCTGATGTGCCCATGAAGGTTTATTGTAAAAGAGGGAACGTCAGAGATGAGGCACACAGTCCCCAAAGGCACAAAGACCTTTGCTCTCTCCACAGCATCCACATGCTGTCTGGAGTCAGCCCGGGGACTCTTACCTTTGCTGAGCGCTGGCGCTGCCCGCAAGCCTCTGTGATTGTATTTAAGAGGCTGCTCTCTCCCCGTGGGGTGTGAGGGAGGGGCGGGGCGGGGGGGACATGGCTTCGCTGTGTTTATTTTGAACTGTAGGGAAGCCAGATTTCTCTTTCATTTACTTTATGGCTCTGGTTGTTTTATTTATTATTTTTAACTGGGGGTGGAGAATTTGGTAATACCGCTGGAGTGTTGTCTTTTGGTTCTGTTCTAACTTGTAAATGTTATCTAGTTCTGTTTTCCACCTTATGCAATATAATTTCAGTATCTAAATTACCTGAACTATTAATCGGGTTGCAAAACTCTTCCCTTTCCCACATGAAAACAAAGGGAAGACTGCGACATGGCTGCAGACAGTCACCACATATCTTTAGTTAGATTTGCAGGATCGTTTACTTCTCATATGTGATCCCCGCCCCTCCCCTTCTTCTCCCTTCTCTGCTCTTCTCTCCTCTCCTCTTCAACTGTCCCTTGGTTGGTCACTATATCTTCTGTAAGGTATTTCTGGAGAAAAGACGTGGCATACAGGGCAGTAACCAAAAGCTCAACCTACTGTTCATTCCATGCTTTGCCCTGAAAGTTGTATCTTCCACTTCCTGGTGGCCATCTCTCTGTCATCAGAAAGTTGGGGATCCGAGCGAGATTCCTGTTCCCTGTTCTCTGTTGGCCAGTGGCCTCACCAATAGATGGGAAGTTGCGCGTTTTGAGAGCTGTACCATGATCCCAGAACTGAATACACTGACGGTCCTCTGTGGTGTCCAAGAGCACTTTATGAAACAGGGAAATGCTGACGACACCTGAAGTAGCGCACTGCATCATGAGGAAACGTGCAGGCTCTAGAGGGACCTCAAAGACTCTGAAGGTGGGCATGGTGGCCTGGGGCTGGGGTACGGCTGCTCCAAGACCCAAGAAAATGACTCTGATGTTTCAATATTACCTAATGAAAAGATAAGTAGTCTATTTTTTATGTCTGAGACTTTGGTAGGATAAATGTCAGCTATAACAAACTTATTTCTAGCCCATTATGAAAATGAGTGTACCTGGCTTCAATAAATAAATAGGACAGACTCCAACAGAGCCTTACCATTGCTGCTGTTACTGTAGAAAGAGGTTTGTCGTTATTGCAGGTGAAAGCAGAGGTATTTTCTTACCAGAGTTCCAAAGTAATTTTTCACCATTTCTACTCCTTTTGGATACAAAACTCTTTGAAATTAAAGTAAATAGAAATAAAAAGACAGAAAACAAACAGTAAAACTAGAAACATTTCCCTGGATTGCAGTAAGCCTTGTGACTCTTCCAGAGATGGGAAATGCAAGAAGAGTTTCTCTTAGTCACACTGGGAAGTGGGCCGTTCATGTTTGTTTAAAATTCCCCCTCTGTTTATTTCCTTCTTTTGAAGTAGAACAGCTTCTTCTAGTGATATGAAGATGTGGCATCTTCAACTTACTAAGCTAATTTCATGTCAAGTGGAGACAGAAGTGTTACAAAGGAGAAATGGAATAATTTAGTTTTACTCATTTGCTTTTTGAAGTGCAGTGCTCCTGACAGTCCATAAAATACACGGAATGGCTAAAAACCAACCTGAAATTACACAATTACAAAGAAAAATAATAATAGCACTAAACGACATCGAAGCCGTCTTCAGGTAGTTGCTAAACAATCAAGCTTTGTGTTTGTGTGTGTGTGTGTGCGTGTGTGTGTGTGTGGTGCCTGCTTCATATGTTCGCAGAATATATCTGCTAATATGAACACACTGGAGAAAAACAAAACAAAACCAGACAGAGTTAATAATGCCAGCCAGTTGACAATCTCCCGTAAGCATTTTTTTTTCTTTTTTCTTTGTGAGGATGACAGGCCCTGAGCTAACATCCGATGCCAGTCTTCCTCTTTTTGCTGAGGAAGATTGGCGCTGGGCTAACATCCGTGCCCATCTTCCTCTACTTTATATGGGATGCCGCCACAGAATGGCTTGACAAGCAGCGCGTTGGTGCGCCCCCAGAATCCGAACCTGCACTCCCTGGGCCACCAAAGCCGAATGCGCACACCTAACCGCTGCACCGCCGGCCCGGCCCCTCCCGTGAGCATTTTAACACTAACATTCATACAAAGAGGGAAAATATTATAGCCATATCGTACAGAACCAACTCCTTTTGTGACGTGTATGAAGCGTAGATAGCGTCACTAGATTCTCTACAGCACGGCTTTGTGAAACTCAACCAAACCATCTGCTCAGCAAGACCAGGGGGCAGGGAGACATGATGGGGCTGGTATCTGCATTGAATGAGCATTTAGTGCACTGGTTTTCTATTGTCCTAACTCCTAGTGATGGCCTTGCCCAGCCTTCAGACAGATGACAAAAGAGACGTTTAATTATGTAGCACCGATGTGGTTAGGACTGGCTGGGACAAGGCAATTGATCAGACACTTAGGAAGAATTCTGGTAGTGTCTCCTGTCAGTGTTCGTAAGATGAGATGACTAGACTGCCTTATTAACTGATGGGGTGTTTTGGCCTCGGCGGCGGTGCGCTCCAGTGCTTCCCAGGAGAGCATACCACAGAATGCTGAATGGTGGGAAACAGATTTCTCTTCCGTTACTTAAGGCTTTGGAGTCAACAATGGTTTAGGCAATTTTTTTTTCGATTACACCAAAGGTCAAAACCGCACCTGATGGAGATCTGAACTGGCCATTTTGACAGCTGTTTCTTACATGTGCATTTTGGCAGCAGAGGTCCGGATGTCTAGGCTGAAAACTGCTCTCCATTTTAAAATTAGTTCATACTGGATCAAATTGTGAGGTCTAGTCAGGGTCAGAAATGTGTTGCTGATGTGCATGGAAATAAATGTGTGGGACTGGAGGATCGCAGCAGGTGAGAGGGTGGACTCTGCTGTGGGATGGGCCTGGTTTCAGATCTCTGCTATAGCTATGTGACTTTGGTGCATTATTCCATCTCTCGTTTTCTCACTTGTAAATAGTGGCAACAGCAGTGCGGATTCCACAGGGCTGTTGTGAAGATTAGATGAGATGACACGTAAAGCTCTGCACACAGTGCCTGGCGTGTAGTGAATGACAGTGAATGAGGGTTTACTGGTAATAGCTGAGCAGCCTTTGAGATAAGCTGACCAGATGCGTTCTTCATGGTGCTAGCTCATGCTGGCTGCGGCTCTGAGTTGATCGAAGCTCTTCATGTCTGCCTTGAAGTCACTGATTGTATGAGCTAGGATTGTCGCTGTAAAGCAGCAGATACCAACTTTAGCTAATTTAAACAGAGAGCAGAGAGCTGGTCTGGTAAAGTCATGGCCACTGCTGCCCTGTGGACACTGTTGACACTGGACCCTGGGAACAGCCACTGGAACTGCTGTCCCTGTCCGGTTAACTCACACCCACTCACACCAGAATGGATTCCTAGGGGACCCTTCTTGTCACCATGAGCTCCAGCTACAAAACTGGGGCTGGGGGGTGGGAGTTGGTTTTGCATGCTTGGGACCACTGGAATTACTCTTTGGGGAAGAGTGGGCTCTTCTCATTCACGCTGTCTGCACTACTGCCCTCTGGGGGCTGCCTGATTCTGCCCTCAGGGATCAGAGTTGATTCCAGCACCTGGGTGCTGTGGCTCCAAAAGAAGGAATGTTTGAGGACTGGACGGTGGCCGGGTTCTGGATATACCACATGTTTTATTTTAGCCCACCTACCTGTACCAGGCCTCAGTCTTCCCTGAAACTCAAAAGGAGGAAACTGGTGGGCCTCCTTGGAGAAGGCGTCCAGGGGATTAAATGAGGGAAAACAAACTGGGAATAGAAAGCAGTGTGCACGGTGTGAGTATGAAAGGCAGGTCACTCAGTGTTGAGAAGAGAGGTCGCCAAGAGAACTATGCAAAACCACCAGCACTGGGGGCCATGTTCCTGAGCAGGGGTGGGCGCCTGGGTGCTGGGAGGGCAGCTCAGAGCATCGTGCTCCTTCTTAGTGGCTCCCGCATGGACTCTCTGAGTCCCAGCCAGGTATGCGGAGGAGGATTGAGGAAGCTCCTGTGCCCTCACTGGCTGCTCCCGGAAATTGTCTCCTCCTTAAGCTGAGCCAGGAAAGCCCTGAAGTATCACCATGCTCTCCAGACCCCCAGGTCCACTCCGGGCAGAGAAAGAGTCACCAGCGTCAGTCCTCCGGGTGTGAGTGGCGCGCGTTAATCTGACATCTTGCAACGTGGTTCTCCTTGCCTGTTCCCAGACCAAGACTGGAGACTGGAGGGGGACACACAAACGCTGCCGGGAAAGCCGTTTCCAGAGTGGTGCGCGCGCACCTCCTGCCTCATGGGGGACAGCGTTTCTACTTACTTTTATTCTTACATTAAAAAGAAGAGAAAAATTAACCTTTCCTAATTCTTCATACAGAGGCTGACTGTCACCCTCATTTGGTCTTCGAGTCAGGACGTCTCAAGTCTCGTGTCAAACACACAGCCTGGGACCCCCGCCTGGCTCCTGGCCTCTCTTTCAGCCCACGGCAGCACAGCAGTTTGCATGCTAAGATGCCTTCGATGCGCTGTTTTCGCAAACTAAGAACTTTAGATGGGAAATATTTACAAACTTTTGTAAGGAGATTTTGAGTTAACATGAAAATCTTTTGTACCACTCTGAGGTTTAGTGTTATCTTCTGGGAAATTTCTTAGGAGAGTTGTCTAATATAAAATAAGTAGTATATTTTTTCTTATTCATAAAGGGCAACGTGCTTCAGAAATTCTGACCTTTTCTGTAATAACAAGTCCATGTCAGTGGAAAGGTACCTAGCAGAGGTTTTTTGGGGGGATGGGCTGGGCAGAAAGCAATCTCTTGGACAAGCAAAGCTCAAAAATAAGTAATAGCAGTTTATTATATTTCTCTCAAAGCAAAGGTGATGTTAAAAAGAAAAATGAGGAAGAAACTGGTTTTCAAAACACTCTTGCTACCCCTAAAAATCCAAAATAGATGTTTGCAATTCTTTCGATCATTATATGATTTTGTTGCTAAAATAATATCAAAGCCCTCATATTTCTACGTAAAACACTTGGAAAGAAAACTGTCTAAATTGTCGAAGTTAACATTCAAATATTAAAGTGCAAAACTTTCTGATTAGCTTGTAAAGAAAGAGAAAAGTACAAAGTCTTGATTGACATAAAGGAAATGGAAATTTTTTAGCCAATTTCAATGAAACTTTGATGAAATTGGTGGATAGGATTGAAAAATGAGTGTCATGATTTAGAACATGCAACCAATATAAGGTCTCTTCCATTTGAAGCTATGTGATTTTGAGGAGTGCCTTCTTCAGCCATCATAGCTATTAGAGCCAAGCATGAAGATAAACATTTAAATGTCTTTATCACAAAGTATTAAAGCAAGATTTTCAAAGAAGAGTGGTTAATCGTAAAGCAAAAAGACACTGTTTAATTCCATTATTAATGTTTAAGATACTGTTTAGTTTATCCTTTTAAAAATCACAGTCTGTATGTATGTTTTATTAAAGACATAGTAGAGGGATGCTTTTTTTCCAACCCATAGGGGTATATGATCAGAAATGTTAAGAGACCTCAGCTCTAGACGTTTCATAAAATTGGAAGAAATCGGATCCTTTCCTACAGGAGAGGCAAATGGAAGATGATCTTCCCTCCATTGGGTGGAACTGCTTTCATGCGCCATGTGAGGCGAAATTAAAAACCTCAAGGGGATTACTGAATTTCGCTAATTTTGTTTCTCAAATAAAAAGTTAAGGACAAAATTTAGAGTATTAACTTGAGAAAGTGTGTGGAGTTTTATTTGTTGAGCTAGTTATAAGTATATTGACTATTAAAATTTTTTAAACATTACCTGAATGAGCGAGGGTCAAAAGTAGCTGATAGCAGTAGATTAAAAATTATAATACAGAAATTGTTGACCAACTGAATATAGTAAAAGGAATTCTAGCCTGTTTAATTTAATTTCCATTTATCTTTGAAGGCTTGTTTTCATCTTCTAATATTGATACATTTTTAAATAATGCTTTACTAAATAAGTATCAGAGTTTTTTTTTTTTTTTTTGGTGAGGAAGATCAGCCCTGAGCTATCATCTGTGCCCATCTTCCTCTATTTTATATATGGGATGCCACCACAGCATGGCTTGATGAGTGGGTGTAAGTCCACACCTGGGATCTGAACCTGCGAACCCTGGGCCGCCCAAGTGGAGTGCACGAACTTAACCACTATGCCACTGCGCCGGCCCCTAGTTTTTTTTTTTTCTTTTTTAAAAAGGAGCTGTTATAAATGATATGCTCTAAAGTGGAATTTTGGGAAATGTTTATGACACATTAGCTTTGTCACAAAGATTTATATATTCTACATGTTCAGTGAAATCTAGTTATTTTAATTTAGCTCTTTCTGATTCACATTTGACTTGATTTAATTATAGAATCTCATGGTTTTCACTCTATTGACCTGATTACTTTTGATCCATCAATATTTTGTCACTTCCAATTAGTTTCTCAGTAACTACTATCTGCATCTATATGCTGTTTTTATGTCATGTCTGTGCATACAGCCGAACTGGGTAACCTGGAAATATTTGGCCTGTTCAGCTCCTAGGCTCAAAGTTAAGTAAAAAAAAGCAATATAATGCAAGGTAATATCTGTTAGGAATTTACAATAGTTACTGAGCAATTACTAAAATATCCAATCTATTGAGCATATGTAATGAACCAACCACTGTTTCAGTAATGAGCAAATAAATAAACGAATAAGTGAAAATGCTCAATTGATCCATCATAAATATAGAACATTTTCTGTATGAACTATATTGTAGGTAATTTCATGATTGCGTATGTGTTTATCTTGTGTCTATTCAGCAAAATGGGACAGCTAAGCTGTTTCAACAAATAGGATCAATGAAGATGGTCAAACTGAACAAATTCCAAACAAAATCCCAAACTTTGTTATTAATGGCCTTAAGATAATTTTTAAATGAATTTTCCAAGGGGTTGCCTTATAAACTTTCTACGTAATTTTTGACCCTAAATTTTCTGAGCCCTTCAGAAATCCAAGGCCCTGGCATAGAATTTGCTGGCTATCAAGTGTTGGGGGAGTCTTGCTCCAATTGCTTCCAGATGTCTTTTCCTGACCATTCCGGCAACTCTAGAACATGTGCACTTGTTTGGGGAGTGTATAATCCTTTTGAATCAGAATCTGGTTTTTAAATGTTCAGTGTATGAAACTGGACTATTAAAACTTGAACATTTGATGTGGTCCAAATCACATCTCTTCTTCTTATGTATTTGATGAACATTAATTAGTCATTTTAGGTTTTGTCCTTATGATCTATTTTAAGAAATCTTCCCAAATGTATACTCTTTTAAGACAATACCATATAAAACATACATCTGAAATGTGGTTTGCTGAAAACAATTATGTTTCTTCATTGAAAGACTTTTTTCTTTTTTTTTCATAGTTTCACTGACTCTTAAAATGTCAAGTAAAAATGCTAGGAAAAAAACCAGTTAAATTATATTCACATGCACATTAACCAGTTGCCTCAGAAGGCAGAACTGTTTGTTTGACCACAACATATAAATATCAACATCAATGCAAACACACACACACACACAGATGTGTATGTGTAGATCTATATCTTCAGACACCAAATGGCAATTGTATTCTTTGAAGATTAAGTCTATTTTAAAAAACAAAAAGAAAAAAAAACTATAAAGGAGAAGAAAGCTTTGAAACATGTCTGTAAACCATGTGAAATGCATTTAGGTTTTTCAAAGAGAATTGAAGGCTTTCAGTTTCAACAGAAGTAAATTGCTGTCATTATTAATAGCAGACATGTGGCACTGCTTTTAATTGAGACCAAAAGTATGGGTTCTTTCTAGTACAAAGACGGTGCAAACTCTGAGGCTATGAAATATTCAAAATCAATTTTTAGTCTCCCGGAGGTTTTTTTTTAATGCCTAAAAATGCAGTGTGCAGCCTTAGAACTCAAGAGATAAGATATTTTGAAAAGTAGTGATAATCTTTTGAGCAAGAAAAGAATGTCTATCGTTATGATTAAATGAGGGTAGCCAAGACTTGTGGCTTTTAATGAGAATTAGGGCAAAATTCACTCATACAGATGTTTCAAGGCAGCGTGTGAACACCTGCTCCTTTGTCATCCTCTGACGTTCTTTCTCCTAGGATTACCCGCTTCTCTGCAACATGGTTTGACTTAGGAAACTAAATATAATTTAATAAGTCTGTTCCCTTAATAAAAGAGTTAATAAAACTGCCAAGGATTTATAAATGTAGACTGATATTACCTAGAAAGCAACAAAAAGTGGCTATGCTGCCTTCAAAGAACTTGTCCTCGGATTGGGATGTAGACGTGTCAGCAAATAATCGCAATTTAGTGTGAGGAGTATGAAAATCAACATATGAACTGGGCCTCACAGTAATGTACAGCAGGGAACTGGCAAGGCTGCTTTGGGGTGGGGGACTTGCTCGGGGAAGGTTTCCTGGAGCAGTGGTTCTCACACTTCAGGGAGCATCCAAATCCCCTGGAGAACTTGTTAAGACGCAGTTGCTGGACCCCACTCCAGAGTTTCTGATTCAGTAGGTCTGGAGTGGGGCCCAAGGATTTGCATTTCTGACAAGTTCACAGCGGATGCTGAACCTGCTGGTTGGGAGCCCACCCTGTGAGAGCCACTGTTGCAGAGGATAAGATGCTTGGCTGGGTTTCGTAGGAGGAGAAAGAGAAAAGGCCATTCTAGACTTACAAAATACTGAGGGTGAAGGCCCAGCTAGGGAGCCTTTAGGGAGCTATAAATAGCCCATAGGCCTGTAGAGACGGGCCCAGGAAAGGGGACCAATCGTCCTGGTTTGCCAGACGCTGGGGGGTTTCCCAAGACGCAGGGCTAAACCAGGATGGTCCTGGGCGAAACCTGATGGTTGATCACCTGGGAACAGCAGGAGACGAGGCCAGACAGTTGGGAGTAACCCATGCTCTGATCGCCCCTGGGCTAAGTCAAAGGGCTTTAACTCTAAGTGGGAAGCCAAGGGCAGCCATAAAATGGCCCTCAGCAGCGGAGAATCATAATAAGGTTTATGCTTTAGGAAAGTCATTTTGAAAGTCCCGTGGATGATAGTTAGAAGAGGGTGTGTGTCAGGCGGGGAGGAGCTGCTTGCTGAGAGATGCATGACCCCAGGCGAGGTGTTGGCAGTGTGATGGGAGAGGAGGAAAAGAGGCAAAATATGCTAAAACGACAGAATCCCCTAGACTCGCAGACCCTCTGAGGAATCTGGGCATTGAAGACTAGGATGACTCCCAGGTTTGAAGTTTGGGACTGAGTGGACAGTGATGATAACCAGAGCTTCATTTCACAGATGAGGAAACTGAGACGGAAAGTTCCAGTGACTGGCCAAGGCTGGAACATCAGCCAGTGGAAGAGCCGTGGCTAAATGTCTCGTGACAGCACTCGTCTTCTGCCGTACTACTCTTGTATTCATGCTACTCTTGTGTTTACTAATAGTATTGATATTGACACTCTCGTAGCTGTTAGGGAGGGATAGTGTTTGTCTGGTGGTCTTTGCAGGGACCGTGAGGACAGAAGTGGAAAGGAGAAGCTGTTTTCAGCGGCTGTGCTCAGAACAGCTCTTCAGTCCTGGGCTTCCTTTCAGCGAGGCATCTTGCCTCTTTTCAGAGGGCGGACACTGTTTGTTACATGTCAGTTGTGGCTTTTTACTCCTCATCTGCCCCTGTACACGCCTGTTTTTTCTAGTCATTGTTCCAAGTTTCACATCGGTGGGCAGTGTGCATACCTGGCCTTTGTCAGTCTTTGGGTGTTCACTGAAGTGACTAACATTGGTTTTTAAATGAATTTCTATTTCTCGAAGTTAATCCCCTCTCCATCTTTGGCCCACTGTGTAATAGTGCTTCCAAACACAATCTTTGTGAGCCATGTTGACACAGTGGGAGTGTTTCAAGGCTGTACAAGGAACACCTTCTACTTAACATCACTGCTAATTGGAAATTAATCCCGAGTTTCAGCGTGAGTCAGTCAGCTTAATGGGAGCTCGGTGCCATTTCTATACTACTGCCACGCCAACGGGGCCAAGCAGGCTTTTTGCCTCTGGCTAGGGTTAACCAGTTTAAAATTCAGAAACAGGTGAGAGTCTTGGAAATGGCTGTGTGTGCAGAGTCACCAGCACAGAGAGATCCCCTTCCCCTGATCAAAAGGAGAGCAGCTGCCGGCTACCTAAACAGAACTTTCCTAGTGGCTCTAAGGCATCTTTGCCTTGGCTTATTATAGGGGTGTGGCTGCAGTTTCAACAGCACAAGACTAGCTGGAGGAAGGGCAAGTGTGGAGACTGTGAGGTTCATCTGTGGGTTTACTCGTTGCCCTCTCCACACACAACCCTCCTTTCAAGACTGCACTGGGCCCCACTCCCAGTGGAGACTCAGATGTCTCCTGCTGCTCCCAGGCTATTTATGGGACCCACCCAAGTGAGCCCATCTCAGACCAGGCCCAATATTACAGCCTTACCATACACTTCTCACGGGCTCACATCAGCAAGTTGAGCCTGTAGTGTGAGCCAGGAGCCTCCCCAAGAAGGATCCAGCAAATAACTCTTGCCCAAAGGAAATTACTCTTAGTGTCCCCATCTCAAACTTATTCCTCCATCCTGTCTGTCCCTTAGTTCTCCATTGGCTGGTTCTCAGACCGACCGACCTCCTTTCGTGCAATATTCAGTCTGTGGGGTCTCCAGTTTGCAAGTACCTGTTCTTGGCCAGTTTTGCTTCTGCCCACCACCTCTGCTTTCCCCCATCCTTCTTCTCCAGGGTTCCAGGCCCCCAGGCACCTGCTGACCTGGAATATTGCTTTTCCTAGCTCAGTCCAGGCTGCCAGCATACGTCTGTCATTCCTTCGCATTGGTGTCTTTCAGCCACCAGCGGTTGAAAGGGAATCTGATAAATGAATTCATGTGGATGTAACCATAGCTGGTAATTCAAAGGGATGATAATTTTGAGTGGGCTGGTGTCTTTTTGTGTCTTCAAATCACACAATGTAGGCAAGTGTCTTCTCTGCTTGTCTTTAAGGTTAGTTTTGTGCCTGTGGGAGCTTCTTTTCAACTGACTGTTTGTGTACATAGCCCTCTCCCTCCCGATCTACCAATTTTTCACCCCCTGAGACTAATTTATTTTCCTTTAAGAATAACTACTTTATACTTTTTGTAAAAACGATTCATAATTGTTATAAAAATTCAAGCAAAGCAGAAAAATACAAAGAAAGGAAAAAAATCACCCCAAATCTCATCACAAAGAATTAAGTATCATTAGCATTATATGAACAAATTTCTAGCCATCTTTCTATGAAAATATGCAAATAAAGACATTGACAGACTTACAACATCATCTTATAAACATGGGATCATGCTGTGCATTCTGTTTTTTTAAATAATTAAATTTAAGTTTTCTTAAATTAAGCAGAAGCATATGTAAAATTAAGGGATTTTGGGAATTCAGATTAATGTTTTTTTCTCCCTGAAAGATTGTTTCCTTAAAAGATTCTTCTATGATTAATGAAAAAGATGAGAAAAACTAAGTGGTAGGAGTGGTTAGTTGTTTTAAAGCACATTTCATTTTTAGACACGGTAAATTCATCTTGTTGTGAAGATGGGACAGTTGAGGACACTCACTCTTCTTCCTGCCTCCCCTCTCCTGTTCTACTGTGATCTTAAGTTGTATAGCATTTATATTTCTCTTTGTAACCATAGGTTGTTTAGCCTTAGTCCTCTTTGTAAATGACTCCTTACTCACCATTAGTTCTTTAATTGTGGCTGTTCTATTCTGTTTCTTCATTTTGATTTATCACTTGGTTGGCTGGATTTCATTCTGAAATGCCTGAAAGGAAAACGTGACTGAATGTCATATTCCTGGATGGCTTTCCCTTAGAGTCTTGTAGACGTTGCTTCACTATCTTCAGGCATTAAATATTAGTCCTCAGTTTCTCCATTTATCCCTTGGCTACAGCAATACATAGTCCTTCAAGAAGGACTCCAGGGTGCTGCATTTCTTGAGTTCTTTCACGTTTGGGACTTTTGGGCTTGGATGACATCACGGTTGGTAACGTTCTTGGGTCATGCTTTCTTTCCCATATAACATTGCTCCAGGTATTTTGGCTATGAATATTGTTGTGGACAAGTCTGAGGCCAGCCAGACATTTGCTAGAAGCTTCTTTATTTGGATGACTGAAGAAGGTTTTTGCCTGGAAGGTTAATTACAAACAGGACAAGTCTCAATAGTCATAATTTTTGTATCAATTTTCTAGAAAATGCACCTCTGTAATCCAGAAGTTCCCTTCTCCCTGAATTTTAGGAAAATTCTTTTCTTGATGTATCTTTGAATACTTTTAGTATTATATTTGCTGACTTTCTTTCTTTAGGAATACTAACTTTATGTCTATTATATTCTCTTTGTTTTAAGTGATTTGTCTTTTTCCTTTACATTTACTCTGATTATTTGAAACCATTCTTTTCTGTTGGTAATTGATTTCTGACCTTAACTATTTGGTTTCTTGCTGTTTCTAATCTATTTATTGGTTTTGTAATGGCATTATTTCCATGCTCAATTTATTTCTTCAGCTCTACAACTCTATACTCTTTAATCTGTGTTTTTTTCAAATCCTGTTTTGTCTATTGGTTTTTTTTGTTGTTGTTTTTTGGTGACGAAGATTTGCTCTGAGCTAACGTCTGTTGGCAATATTCCTCTTTTTTTGCTTGAGGAAGATTCTCCTTGAGCTAACATCTGTGCCCATCTTCCTCTATTTTGTATGTGGGTCACTGCCACAGCATGGCTCACGAGTGGTGTAGGTCTGTGCCCGAGATGCAAACCTGTGAACCCGGGCCACCAAACCTGAGCATGCCAGACAACCACTACACCACGGGGCTGGCCCCTTGCCTATTGTTTTATGGAATTCTTTTTAATGTTAGAACAGTGATTTTATGTGCAGAAAGGATTATTTATGAGTTATTTGGCTTAAAATGAATATTTTATTGATTAAAATTGCAAATATTAAAATCTAATTTCAAAACTTCAAGTTTAACCCACAAATCTTATTGTTCTATTTATACATATAAATTTAAGACAAATAAATAATCTTATAAGTTTGAATTACTTTGTATTTATTTTTAAAAGCCCCATGTATTGATATATTTTCATATTCAACAAAGAGGAGTAGTTTTGCCTCCTCCAGTGTCTGGGGTTTCCCAGATCAAGTATTATAGGCATCAGTGCAGTTGCTTACCAAGCAGGGATCTGAGCCCCGGATGCAGGAACTGGGGGATCCACACTTGCAGGATGAGTCTATCCAAGTGAAGAAGTCAGGTACAGTTGCGCAGGTTGTGCCCTACACCAGGGTATCTGCAAGGGAGCATTATGGGAGCTGAGGTCCAGCCTGCACCCTGCTAAGCCATAGCCCCTGCAAGGGTGTGCATCAGCCTGGAGGAAGGGCACTTGTACCAATTGTTGTGCCAAGAGAGCCTGGCTTTTTCTAACTGGTACAGCCAGAGGGCATCTTTTTATTCATCAGCTTCTTCTCCTAGAGCTGGTGCCTTTTTCTAATTTGTACAAAGGCACTTCACATGACCAAGTGCTAGTGGTGGCCCCAAGCCACAGGTGAATACACTCAACCTTTCTGATGGCCAGGGTTAGGTCAGCAAAGAACTCAAACCCTCAGTTTTAGGTGGGATTTAGTTTTACCACCAGCAGCCCATCCTGTGCTCACTGTTCGTGCTTTCAGTTCTGGTCTTTTCTAGTGTTAATCCCGGACTTGGATAGATGGAATTCAGCACTGTGCTCATGTTACTGCCAATTTATTTTGTGACATGATAGGTTCAATTAACCTCTCTACTGCCATGTTGGATTAGGCATTTTTCTTGGCTAGATCACAGCCACATTCATTCTCTAGTCATTTATTAACATGTGTTTTCAAAATTCTATAGTGTAAAGAACTTGGGGAATTTCTTCTTATCCTCAAAGTGTATTTGAATGTCTTCCATTTCTTAAATTATATGTTCTTCTAATTGGGTCCTGTCTTGTAATTCTTTCTTTCCTTCCTTCCTTCCTTCCTTCCTTCCTTCCTTCCTTCCTTCCTTCCTTCCTTCCTCCCTCCCTCCCTCCCTCCCTCCCTCCCTCCCTCCTTCCCTCCCTCCCTTCCTTCCTCTCTCTCTCTTTTCTTGTTATTTTGTTGCAGCAGATTTGTACACTGGCTAAGAGAAGGCATTTTTTTGCTTAATTAAAAGACCTTTTTTGGCAGTTTTAAGTTTACAGAAAAAATTGAGGGAAAAGTACAGAGAGTTCCCACAAACCCCCTCACTCCTTGCCCCAATTTCCCCTGTTATTAACATCCTGCATTGGTGTGGGAGATTTGTTATAATTGATGAGCCAATATAGAGACATTATTACTAACTAAAGTCCATAGTTCACGTTAGGGTTTACTCTTTGTGTCGTATGTTCTGTGGGTTTGGACAAATGTATAATGACATGTATCCACCATGACAGAATAATACAGGATAGTTTCACAGCCCTAAAAATGCCCTGTGTTCCACCTACTCCTCAGAGGAGGCTTTTCTCATCTGAGCTACTTTTGGTGGCCCGATTCATTGTACTGGATGTTCACTGAGGTTCTATCTATGCTACAAATTGTAAAGAAGTCCTGACTCCTGAGGATTAATAATAGTCTCCAGACAGCAACCATTCTGCACTATGTTGGAGATAAGAGGGCGACCAACTGATATAGATGGAGGGGTTGCCCTGGGTTGAAAACTGTGGGTTCCATTACCATGGTCGCCACTTAAATGTAAATGACCCACTTAAGTCCTGGTAAAACCAAGTTGACAAAAATGAAGTTGGTCTGCAATACATTTCTTGAGTAGAATTTTCAGCAAAATATATTTTAAAATATTTAACTGAAAAGAAATGGTTCATGCATAAGTACAGTTTACCTGCCCTTATTTATTGACGTGATGGGAAGTTTGTTAAAATCTATTAGAAATGTCTTAAAGGTCTGAAGAGGAGGGAAATCCACCTTTGGAGACTTTTTTTTTCATGATTCTAAAACACTATTCATAAAACATAAGAACTTAAGATAGGATTTTGACATCACTACTGGTAATATTACTGGCAATATCCTTCAAAAACATATGGTAAGTGCCAAAAATTTGGAGATGTGAAAATGGCCTGAACTTTCAAAAGAGGGAAAAAGCTTGACGGCAAAACTCTACAGCAAATTATTGAAGAGTTAGGTTGTGAGTATTTCTTAAACAAGGGAAGTATCGGTTCCATGGCATGTCACATATGTAGAATGGCAGGCCGTCTTGAGTATCCCCTTTTGGAAGGTGTCTTGGCGTTCTGAAGCATCTGCGGGAAGGAGGTATATCCTTGCCCTCCAACCCTTTAAAGACTCCTCGTGTTATCAAGAGAAAGTTGACACTTTGTCGTATGACATACGAGGTCACAGAGGAAGGACAGCTGATGTTACCTGTTTAGTTCTGACCTCAGGCAGAGTGGTTTTGAATCCTGGCTGTGCCAGTTATTGGTTGTGTGACCAAGAGCAAGTTAACCAGCACGTCCAACCCTAAGTTTCCTTATCTATAAAATGGGGATATTAGTAGTTCCACTCTAGTAAGGTTGTGCTCTGACGATTAACTGAGAGTGCACTGAACACACTCTGACACCTAGAGTGCCCTCAAAAAATGGAAGCGACTAATTTTTAGAGGCTCTTTATGGTCATGCCCTGGTTACCTCTTCAGCTGGAAAGTCCCCCTCCTTGCAAAGGTTTTAGCACATCCTGCCAGGGATATTTTAGAGGGAATTCCTGGGCTGACTAAATGTTGGGCTAAATGACCTAAAAATCTCTTCCAGCTCTAAGATTCCATGATTCTTTAGCTTTTACAAAACCACAATTTCCAGACAGAGCTGAAATGGTATTGGGCCACAAAATGGCTCTCTTTTTCACTCATTTGAGATACCTGTGTTGCTGTGACTGCCTCTGGTCTAGTTATTATTGGGACTCTTCTATACCAGTGGGGAATAGATTCTCTGGGCAAAAATAATTCTCCAGTACCCCTGACTTTAAAGGGCATCCTGCTGCCTCTGTGGAAAGGAAAGGAGAGAACTGTGCAGCCTGTATCCCGATGGCATCACCTGGAGAAGGAAGGACAGAGTCAGAGGGATGAACTCTTTCCTCCCAGGAATTTCTGAAGGTTAAGGCTGCTGTGGTTTGCTCTTCCTTATGCACATGGCTTCCTCACCCACTCCCACCTCTGTTCCCCCTGAGTGCGCCTAGCGTGTCATGCAACAGTAGATGTTCCTGGAGTCTGTCCCCGAGACGGCAGAGAGCTGCCCGTTACAGCCTACATTCATGTATTAATTCCTCCAGCAACGATGTATGTGCAGCTCACCGGCTCACCTCCTTGATCACCACAGAGGAAAATCCTCCGAGATGCAGGACCTTAGACGACAATCGTCGTGGCAAGCAAAGACACCCAGAATGGTGTCTGCCCAAGGGGTCAGGCCTGTGGATATCTGTGGCCTCGATGAGCAGGCCTCAGTGGTGGTTGTGGGTACTGGGGCTGGCAAATGCTGGGAAGGCCTTCTGTCGCCATTCTCCAATCTGGAAAATGCAATAGTCTGCATTCCCTGCGTTGGGAAGAAATTGTGTCTAATAAAAGATATTTAATCCTTTAATTCTGAGAAGCTAAGTGTTTCCCAGGGTTTGAGACAAGCGGAGATGAGGTCATCAGAAATGCAGTCAGGCTGCAAGGGGGGATGTGACAGTGGCTCTAGTCATGTGTCTTGTTATCACATGTGTTTATAAGTGTCGATTTTTAGACAGAACAACCATTTCAGCAATTTAAGCTGGTGCTGGTTAGGTCTCTGCTTATAAAGAAAACTTTGCCCTCAAACCTCATTAGCAACCCAAATTGCAAAAACAAAAGAGATCAGAGAAATTTCAAATGTAATCATTTGGTTAAGTGCCTCGGTTTGGCGTTGCAGCCTGTTCGAGAACATCGTAACGCAGTGTCAGGAGTTCTGCTAGAGGTCACCACTGAGGAAGGAAAAATCCAAAAGCAGCAGCCTGGAGTGCTCTGAACATGGAAAGCCTGCCAAGGTATATCCTTCCAGTGCCATAAAACTGAAACAGATCAGCAAATTTGCTTAGTAATGAAATGCATGCTGCTTTTGAAGTGTGCTGTCTTTTCTGGAATGTTTATGAATTCTTCACTGGTGTGTTCATTTGTGGGTTTACCATTCTACCATTCTTAGCCGACGTGGCTGTCTTTGGTTCCCTGCGTGTTTCCTAATCTGCAGTGGAATCGGCCATCCAGTGGAGAGGAAAGAGGAGGCTCCAGTGTCCCACTGCCCACTGTCCTGCCCCCACGCCCTCCGCCTCACCGTGTCGTCTCCGAGCAGCTCTGGGCTGAGAACCTCACTTTCACCTAAAATTGAACTGCAGTTTGAAGTCTGGCGAGAATCTGACCTTCACGTTCACCTCCTTCTAGAGGCAAAACAGGTAAATTCAACACCTTCATTTCACTGCTTAGAATAATTCCTTTATCACATGTTGCTTTTGAGATAAAAAGTAAAACATCAGGGGCATCACCAGTGTCACCAACTCTCTTCCAGACCATATTTTTTGAGGACTGTCTGTATGTTGGGCACTGTTCTGTCACTAGGGACACAGTTTGAAGGAGACCACCAAGGAGGAAGAGTAAAAACAAGATTAAGGCCAAGATTAGGCGACTATTCTCCTCACCAGGGCGGGCTTCGGGGTTTTCAGGGCTCTGGGAAGATATTTTTTCCAGTCTATACAACTTGATTTAAATACGGGTTACAAAATTCATGGGTCCATGGGAAGCATAGTGATTTTGCAATAAAGATTGAGAATAATGGAGAGAAAAGACATATTTACCCACTGGTTTGTAGTCCTGTCAGTAAATGTGCTTCACAGCGTCCAGGCATCATGTTTCATGTTCTTTATTATCAAGTCACCAGTCCTGGCTAATATCTTAGCTCTCATTTAAGAAAGAGCAGCCACATGGGGGTGAGGAGAGGAGGCGATGCAGGCACAGGCCAGGGGGCATGGGATGGCTGGGGACTGAGCACATTTTCTTCAGGCCAGGGCACCTAGAAAAGTACCCTTTGAGGCCTAGGACATGATGTAGCTAAAAGTACCGAGCAAAGGACCCTGACCTCTGGGGCTGTGTGGACTGCTGTGTTGGGGAAACGTGGACCACTTCTTGGGGACAAGCTGTTAGCTGGAACCCATTCAAGGGAAGTGCATACATAAGGCACTTTTCATGCACACAGCAGCAGATGACCAAAGCCCTACTTGCTTAACCAAGACCACAGTGGGAGTTACATTTTACATCATAACCCAGTATTCATAAATACACATACTGAAATGCATGTTTCATAAGACAATCCAAACACTTACTACATATAATATATTCCTACCTACCCCACCCTACCTACTCTATCCTACCCTATCTTACCCTATCCTACCCTACCTACCCTATCCTACCCTATCCTACCCTATCTTACCCTATCCTACCTACTCTATCCTATCCTACCCTATCTTACCCTACCCTATCCTACCTACCCTACCCTATTTTACCCTACCCTACCCTACCCTATCCTACCCTACTCTATCTACCCTACCCTATCTTACCCTACCCTACCTACCCTATCCTATG
This sequence comes from Diceros bicornis minor, assembly GCF_020826845.1. Lineage (NCBI taxonomy): Eukaryota > Metazoa > Chordata > Mammalia > Perissodactyla > Rhinocerotidae > Diceros > Diceros bicornis. The sequence goes on along the minus strand of NC_080755.1, from coordinate 8,333,065 downwards.
CTATCTTACCCTACCGTATCCTACCCTACCTTATCCACCCTACCCTATTTTACCCTACCCTACCTACCCTATCCTATCCTACCCTATCTTACTCTACCCTACCTTAGCTACCCTACCCTACCCTACCCTATCCTACCCTACCCTACCCTATCCTACTCTACCCTGTCCTACCCTACTCTACCCTACCCTGTCCTATCCTATCCTACCCTCTCTTATCTTACCTTCTTCCATCATACCCTACACTACCCTATTCTACCCTACCCTATCCTGCTCTACCCTACTCTATCCTATCCTATCCTTCAAAAGGCTGGCCTTTGATGTATTCTTGCGTATTCTTATGGCTCAAGGAATTCCTCCAAATTTTCCTGCTCAACACTCTTGTGTCCTATTGCCCCAAATCTGGATTCCCCTTGTGCCTGGCTTCTTTGTCTGACTCCACTTGGAAGGGCTGCCTCCCTCCTTGTTTTGGTTTCTACATGAGGTGTTTTCTCTTTGCTGGTTCCCTTGTCTTTAAGCCTCAGAGCCCAGGGGCAAGGCCTACCCAGCTGCCAAACCCAGTCCTGGCATGCAGACCCCACCCACCTCCACTCAGGTGCAGCACCCCAGGTTCTGCTGTGTGGGAGGAAGGCTCTGACAGTGAGTGACATAGCTCATGGGCTGAACAACTGGGAGTCAGGGCCAGCAGGCTTCGGGACCCAGAGCATGAAGGCTCATCATCTGGGGCCCTAGGGGAGCACGTAGCCAAGGATAAAGATGCAAAGGCACCTCTGAATGACCCCAGTGAGCTGACCACCATCCTCGTCTGAGCCATATTCATTCCATTTATTGGCTGGGATTTTCCTGCTGCCTGTCTGTCCTGGTTGACTTTTCCTTTGGGTGTGTTTCAATTCCCAGCTGTTGTACTTTATTTACTATTCATATACTTGTGTGCAAAGTTGCTACGGATATAGGTATATCTCTTACTCACAAGGCTCAATACAAACTACTAATAAATCAGGGCAAGGTCGTCTATCCCCTGAGGGCCTGCGTGCTCTTTCCCAAATCACCCACTAAGAGTGTCCAGGTAAAGCCTGCTATTTCTTGTTCTTTCCCTTAAACCTATCAAAATGTCATATGTAATTGGTCCAGATTCCTTCTCTGAAAGTCTAAAACATTCTCTTTTGAGTTCTAGAGCTTACTTTGTATTAAGAATTAATGAGTATATTAATTCTGATGTGTATCTAGCCATTTAACTTTGTTCTTGTAATTCTTTTTGGGGATTATTGTCTCATGAAAGCCTTTCCTCTGTGTCTAAGATCTTAGATCTGCAGGTCATTGTCTTTGAGAAAACACACCGTTTTGCAACATAATTAGCCCTTGGGACACAATGCTCTCTGCATGTATATGCACTCTACCAGCTGAGGGTCTGCCTTTCAGGAGTGTTCTCAGCTCTGGGTGGGCTTCTGGGTCAGCAGACAGACTGACCACATTGGAGAGGGAACAGCATCATATGTGTGGTGTCAGCAGCTAGACGTTGTCTCTGAACTGCTAACTGCCGAGCGCTGTTTCAATTTCAAAGGCTGCAAAAGACAACGCTTGAATCAATGGACTTTGTTCTCCAGTGATCAGAGAGCCACACAAGAGAGGCCAAGCAATCGTTCAGACAGGAACTGCAAACTGGAGGCCGGGCGCTCTCCCAGTTCTGCACTCGCTGTTGGACCCTGGGTAATTCTCAACCTTCTGGGCTCTGCTTTCTTATTTGCAGGAAAAAGGGGTAGGACTAGAATCAGTGTTTTCAAAGTGTAGGTTGTAAACCATTGGTGGGTTGTGAAATCAATTTTGTAAGCTGAGGCCAGCCTTTGGAAGAATAGAATAGAATAGAACAGAACAGGATAGGATAGAATAGAATAGAACAGAACAGAAATTATAGGAGAATATTATATGTAGTAAGGGTATGGATTGTTCTGTGAATCCTTCTTTTCAGTTATGTATGTGTATGAATACCAGGTTATGATACAAAATGCAATTCTTATTGTGGGTAAGGAGAGAGGATTGGTTAAGGAAAAAGGGTTTTAAAAAACTCTGAGCTGAATAGAGAATCCTGTTTCCTTCCAGTTCTGATTATATGTTCAATAATAATTTAAGACCTGAAAATTACTTTTTCCTTAGTTATCAGTATATATAAGAACAAAATGCCTTTTGGGTCCCCAAAGAGGACTGACATAAAGAATGGGATATATTTTTGTCATGGAGGCATGTTTTGTTGTTTAAATGTCAAAGGAGCTGGGTATCCAGTGGGAGACGTTAAGGAATAGAAGGCAGTGCCAAGGCTGGAAGGCAAAACACTGTCCCTGTGGTTGTGTCCTCGGAACATACTTTTTCCATTTCTGGGCTCAAATGGTCATTTATATCATGCAATTAATTTGAAATGTAATTCCCATGTGTGGCCAGGACGGCATCATATCCCTGCAAGTTTGTGAATAAATAATTGTGCCTGTGTTGAGATGTGCACTGAAGTTTTGGGGGAAATACTCATAGTGTTCTATATATTCATTCATTCTTCAAAAAAGAATGATTGAGCATCTGCCCCCAGGACCATCCTGGACACTGAGGACCAACTGGCCTGCTTTCATGGAGCCTACATTCCAGTGGGAGAGAGAGACAATCAGAACAAAGAAAGAAAGCAGCGTGCGGTAGTGAGTGCGAGGTGGAGAGCATAAGCAGGGCTTGTGACCTGCTGGTCACGGGGGCTGGTTTAGGGTGGGCGGTCAGGAAGGCCTCTCCGATGGGCTAACACGCACGCTAAGATCTGAAATGCAGGACGGGCAATGACATGAAGACCAGGGAAGACAAGTTAACGTTTGTAAATTGTTGTCACAAATCCTTGCTCTACCGGTGTTGATTACATAGATCAAAAACAAATAAAATCAGGAGGAAGAGCATTGCAGGCCAAGGGAACGGCGAGGGAAAACTCCAGGTGGGATGTGCAAGTTCAAAGGAAAGAAAGAAGGCTTGTGTGCAGGACCTGACGGGCAAGCAGAGGAGCCCAGGATGGGGGAGACACGCAGGGTCCCACCCTGCAGGACTCTGTAAATCAGGGCGGAGAGTTTGACTGGTGTTCTGAAAGGGGCGTGAAGCCTGTGCAGGGCAAAGCAAGGGAGGGGCGTGAGGAAACACTGCTAGTGGTGAGAACGTAACTCTGGCTGCTGGTTGGAGAGAGGATTGTGGAGCTTGAGGCAGGGAGACCAGCTAGACCCCATGTCACCACTCAAGCAACAGTGGATGAAGTGCTGGCAGCAGCAGGGAAGGCAATTGCTCTCGACTCTAGGCAGTCAGAAGCCAAACACTCTTTTCTTGGCAGAGTGGTGGAAGTCATGCTTGTCTCCTGCAGTCCTCACTTGAATTCCTCTCCTCAGCTTCGTAGTGGTCCCTTTTGGAAGGCAAAGCCAAAGCCTGCTGCCTTAGGAGAATTCAAAGTGTCTGGTTATATTGGAAGAACAACAGCTTTGAGGGAAACTTGAGATGTTGAGTATAGCAGCTGCTTAACAAAGGGACAGACACCATTTCCACACCAGGAGACCTTGGGTTGGAGCACATGGCGGCCGCAGCCCCTGGAAGCCCACAGCAGGCCTGTAGCAATTATTCCTCCGTGCACGGCTGCCAGCAGTCTGCACAGCTGCCAGCTGAGCCTGCACAGGTAACTCCAGAGATCAAAACAGCCATTTGCACTTAAAATAATTGCTTTGGTGCCATTTCCAAGATGCTTCTGAATGCTTCTGAATGCTGTTAACTTCAAAGAACCAACTTCTCCTATTTGAAAAATGGATATTTTAATGTCTGCCAAACCACAATTTCATGAGGCATCGTAGAGTACAGAATATTCTGGAGATTTCTGGATGAAAGATCTCTAAGGACCAGACCTTATCAAAGTCATATAGGCCATCTCTAAAAGAAGCAAGGCTCAGAGATAAATACTAGCATCAAAAGAGAAGTCCTTTGGCATGATCTGCCCCATATCATCAGCTTTGCTCCAGCCAGAGTCGTTGTTAGTAACCGAGGAGGAGCAGAGCACCGTAAACATATGGGCGTGATTCCCCCACAACGGTGGCAATCAGAGGATGGATAGGAAGTTTTGAGCTCAGGAGCACCATGAGCTTCACGGGCTGTCCAGGCCACCTTGCCCTTTCAACTTTTGTGGAAGATTTGGGTGAGGATCCTGTCACCAGCAAAATCCAACAATGCCATCTGAGATAACAGCAGAGGAAATATTTCTCAGCCTTTTTTATAAATCAGAAAGACAAATGCGATGTGGGATTTCCTGGGGTTGGGACTTGACTGAGAGATTTTCCATCTCATACTTCTGTTTACTTAGTTTCAACTGCCACCTTTTACGTTAGCCCAGGGGCAGAGGGTCACCCACATGAACAGGAGATCTTGGATTGAGCCAGGATCGTTAGGCAAGGGTGCCCTTCCCACACAGTGATGCCCTGAAGGCACAGGGATGGGAAATTATGTGAGGAATGTGATATCACTAGGGCTGAACCTAGAACGGGTGGGACATTGGCACAGGCCTGCTCAGTCTTGACTTCAGCCCACAGAGGGGCTGGAGGAGGTTGGCCGACTTTCTGCCTTGGAGACGGGATTGCCAGGCTGCCAGTAGCTTTTCTTCTTTCTGCCCACATAACCCTGTCTTTGCGGAGGACATATGTACACAGCTTGCGATTTTGGATTCACCATGTGAATGGGCAAGATAAAAAAGAGTCGGGCTGCCCACTGCTGCAGCATAGATGGAGTGAGAGCAGCCACGGGAGGGACAGCAGTGACCCCCTTGAGCAAACAACTACAGCCTCCATTTGGCTGCTCTTCTACTCCTAGGCACCCCTGACATGAGATCATGATGCATCGGGCTTTTAGAAGGACAAAGTGAAATGCATCCAGGGGAGAAAGGGAAAAGCTGCTTTGTATGAGGACCTGGATGTGTATGAGAGTGGAGAGTAACTGTGGGCAAATGCTGAGGACTGTTAAGGAGAAACGGGGTGAGACTCATTTGTTATCACTCTAACTAGTAACTGGGATGACAAGAGGAAACACCAGAGAAAAGGTGCAATTCAGTATACATGAGTGTTTTCTGATGATTAGCACAGTGAAAGGAAAGAGTACGGGGTTCGGGGTCAGGACACCCCGAGTTCAAATCCCAGGTCTGTGATTAACCAGCTCTGCAACCTTGGGCAAGTTAGACAACTACTCTGAGTTTCATTCTCATCTGTAAAATAGCTACTAGTTCAACGGTTTCTTATTAAGCAACAATTATATGCCATATTCTAGGGATGGGAAACCCAAGAGTGGGGAAAAAGAAGGAAGAAACCCCTGCAGTTTGCATGCTAGTGGGGAAGAAAGAATAAGGAACTAAGTAGAATATACACTGTACTACGTCGTGAGAAGTGTAAGAGAACCGTGAAGCAGAGAACGGACAGAAGGAGTGCGCGTGTGTGTGTGTGTGTGTTCATAGTAAAAATCTCTACCTCCTAAGGCTTTAAGATTGAACGAACAAACACGCATCTAAAGCCCTCCACGCACAGTGAACAATAAATAATAGTCCCCCTCCTGCCCTACCCAGCAACGAGAAGGCTACAGAGAGAGCCAGGGACGCCCTTCCCATCCACAGCCCAAGGCTCTGCCACTTACTGTGTGGCCATGGGCAGGTCACTTCTCTCATCTTTAAAACATTATACTGAGGTGTAAATGAGCCAACATTAATTAAAGAAACAAAATTAACGTAGTACGTAGCCAGATTGTGATAAGTAAAAATAGATGGCTGGGCACTGATAAAATTAAGAGTGAAATGGAATTGGTGGGAAGAGAGTTCAATGATTATTTGCTCTTAGTTGCTATTAAAATTTACATATGTTTGTCTTAAACAAGTGTTTAGAAAACCTCATCATATAGACATGGGTTACAAAATGGTTCCATTATTAGTGATTAAACTTCACGGGCTTTTCTTGTTTTCTCTTTTTCTCATATGCCATGGGAATAAGAAATAGAAATTGATGTGTCATTCACAAAATCTCCCTATTGTTGGGGAACTCAAATCATCCAGAATATCCATGGCTTCGTGCTGGTAAATTGTCCTTCCGGGAGAGAAAATAGTTAGGTGTCCCTCTCGTCATGGAATGTCTTTAGTCACTAGGGCTGTCTACTTCCACCCTGTAAGGAAAAACATCAGTACCCCTTGAGGGAACACAAAGGTCATCTCTGTTTAGGATGCTGAGGCTTCTTTTCCCCTTGTATGCATTAGCTACTGCTGCATAACAAATCACCACAAGCTTAGTGGCTTAAGACCACACGCACTGATTATCTCACATTTCCAAAGATCAGCAGTCAGACCCTCTGCTCAGGGTCTCTCAAGGCTGCATTCAGGGTGTCAGCCACACCACCTTCTCATTTGTTGTCTTCCAAGCTCATTCAGATGGATGGCGGATCCAGTTCCTTGTAGTTGTAGAGCTGAAGTCTCTGTTTCGTGGCTGGCTGTTGGCTGGAGATAGCTCCCAGCTCCTAGAGCTGCCCACAGCTCCTGGCCAGCTAGGGGAGAACTGGAAAAGGTCCAGCTTGCGTACTGTAATATTGCTTCTTTATTACATAAACATTTTTAAATATGCACATAATATAAGCTCGGACATTTTTTAGGAGCTTCACAAATATTAACTCATTGAACCCTCACAAGACATCAGGAGGTAGGCACTATTATTGTCGCCATTTTACAGATGAGAAATACTGAGGCACAAAGAAGGGAGGTTGTTGCCCACAATCACACAGCCGGCAAGTGCAGCTCAAGTTCAGAGCCCGGCGTGCTGGCTCCTGGGTCCTGCTCTGAGCCTCTGCCCATGCTGCCTATGCTGTCCAGCGGGTGAGTCCTTCCCAGCTCTGGCGCTGCAGAGTCAGGCGCTATTTCCCACAGTTTGAGGGCCTGGGGTGGGTAGGCACAGCTCCTTTTGCAAAGAGACAACTCCCCTAATTCAGTTCATTGTTTCATCTGGACACAGCATTGTATAGCTGTGTCCTCATGCTTGAACCTCCAGCCTCTCGTTATTTTAAAAGCTCTAAGACATTTCCTTCATGAAAGTAGGTTGGAAGGTACTTAAGTTGGTTTTAATTTTCCTCTATTTTTGTACAAGTCATTTAATTATTTCTTAGGTTCTTTCTGGGGCAGTGGGGTGGCAGTTATTTGGATGATGAAGGCTAAGTCTGAGCAGTGAACTGACTCTGACTATACATAGCACCAGAAATGTGAGTCAATTCACATTGCCACAGAAAACTGAATGGTTTACTCACAATCTTACTGATACTAGGTTTTATCATTCTTAGCTTATTTTCGTTAGGTTTATAATGACTATAATGATACCTCAGAGTTGCTTAAATTTGCATATCCTTTATTGTTAGTGATATTGCTAGTGTGTACTTGTCGAGGTGATAGTTTGACTTTTTGAATTCATTTCTTTGTGTATGTACTTATTTAAGTAGTAGTATCAATCTTTAAACTATAAAGATCAACCTGTATGGTAGAATGCACATTTTCTCCAAATAGATTATGTTATCCCATTCCATAAAACAGAGTTTGGACCTTGGGTTTCAAGAAAGCTAACTCTCGAGAGGTAATACTGGTGTTTTTTGTGATCACTTATATATACATGTTAATAGACTGACTTAACGAAAGTGTTTTCTTGCATCAGTCCAGTGCATAACAATTCCTTCTCGCACATGTTGAAAACAGCACATCACACCACACTCATGCCTGCGGAAGCAGCAAAGGGGACTCAGGGCAGGTGGGAATGTTGAAATGGGAGCATTGGAGAATTGCTGGAGTTCAAAGGTGCTGGAGAACTCCTCCTTTCCTCCGAATGTTTAAACTTGGATTCCGAGTTTACTTTACAAACAATGGATCCCAGGCTCGTAAGCATCCCGGCTGAAATTGCTGAGGAGTCAGAAGAAAGCACCCAGCTGGGGTATTTCCAAGTAAAATCCTTGATGTCAGGGCTGAGTGAGGAGTTCCTCCCTCCTTGGGGGGATGTTTCCGGCACTGGAGGAGGTGGAACTTCCAGGACAGGGCTGGGGGGCTGCGCAGAGCTGGGAGATTCAGCTGGCTTGCTCCTGGGGAGTGGGGAGCAGACATGCTGGTAAAACAGGCTCAGGTTGATGGGGAACTTCTGCTTGAACAAGGTCGAGGTGATTACGGGGTCACTCTTGCTGCGACAGACATTTACACAGGTGCTAGATGGCCAGCACCTCTCGGCTCCTTTGTCGAGCTCCCAACCAGTGTTTCCTGGCCACATCAACAGATAGTTCTCTGAAGCTGGCTGAAGAAGAAAGACCTCTTGATAAGGAGCTCAGCTCTCTCTCTTGCTCTCAGGGAATTTGCATTCCTTAGCATGAGAGGTGGAAGCGCTCTTATCTTGCCCTCCCGACCAGCCGAAGACAGGAACGTGCTGGTTCCCTCTCTCCACCCCAGTTCCCACACGTGATCGTGTGCACACCTGTCTGTTAACACGTAGAGGGTCTGAAATCTTGGTGCCAGCACATTCCAACGGATGCACCTTCTATTTCTACAGGATGATGTTGGAGCAGGGGTGGTCCTCTCAGCACAGAAACCTGTCTCACTGCCCAGCGTAGGACTACACACTCTAAACACCGATTTCTAAAGCTCTGGTTTTCAGAAAGCGGGGAAAGTTGGTACCCATGCCACGTGGTGGGTAGATCTGAGGTCAGGTCCTCTCTGTGAACGACAGGGTCTCGGCCCTAAGACTGATGGTTTATAAGGGGGTTGGGTGCTGTGGGCAGTGTCTGTGGGAACGATTCTTCTTGAGATCCCATACTTGTTTGGGGGTTCCATTCTCAGATAGGTTGTTCTCATTGAAGTTTTCCCTTTGTAGATAACAATTTGCCAAATACCCAGCTTTGTGGCTATGACACAAACCTTCTGAGTGCCGTTTAAGATATACATCAACTTAGACCTTGGCCTTACTTCTTCTCACATACAATGGAGCCAAGTTCCTTATCCTCCACTGATTTAAGAAGTATGGCAAAAGCCATCGTGTTTTACGGAATGCACAGCACTTGTGTCCTTGTCCTCATCACCAAGAGAACTCAGCTCTCATTTCAGATCCTGTTCTTCATCATTATTGCCTCTGTTTTGATTTCAAACATTCTTCACCCTCAGTGGATAACTGATAATGAATCTGATGGAACATAACAGATCAACGTAAAGAATGAAGCTATTTCATGTCTTCCAGGTGCAGGCAGCTGTCAGGAGCATGAGGCTGGGGGCCCTGGAACCCCATTACTCACCTGACCAGGGCCTGGGTCCATGCTCTGATTTCCGGAATCCACACTCAAACCACAAGATGAGGTTGAAATAAGGCAAATGATCAGGATGTTTGTGAAATTCCACCACCATGTTGTCAAGTTTTATTCAAACCTCCCAGTTAAAAAATAATACCAGGCACTATTTCTATTGCACTGCTGAAAGTTTCCTTTTGATCAAAATTATAGTCACAGAATTGATGGATGCATGTAAGCGTTTTCAGATGAGAATAGAATGAAATAGCACATTTAATGCTATCTACATGGCTATTAATATCAGTGCAAATTCGGGCATCTTTAGCTTCCAAATTCATTTTTCTTTAATAAACGATAAATCATCTTATAATCAAAATTCATTTCTGAGCTAGAGGATGACGTAGAATGATCACAAATTCCAGGAATAAGCAGTCTAACTGATTTTTATTTTGCAATATTATGTAGTTTAACTTTATTTCAAGTCATAAAAATGCCAATTTGAAAATTGATGGTACCTACAAATAAAATTGTTTTTTACGGTACTTTTGAATCCTAACACCTTCTTAAACCATTTTCCCTGGTTATCACATCTGTGAGCTAAAGGAGAAGGAGACTCCGGTAACCGTGCACAATTTTAGAACTAGAGTTAAAACTTAGCACGTTTATTTTCCTAATTTGCCAGTAGAATTGGAGATGAGATAGAGTAACAAAAACGCCCAGCCTGCAAAGTACGGGCACGCCTGGGCCACTTTCCTCGCTTCAACTCCGGCCGCTGGTTTTCCGCCTCTCGCCTCACTGGGTAGTTAATCCTCTTCGGGGTCCCATTCTCTCGGTTGCCCTGAACCTCCGCGAGCTGAGGAAGGAATTGGCTCCGACCAAACCAACTGACGGCAGGACGAGCCTGGGCTTCTCATCCTGTCGGGACTCCTGCGCTCAGCGAAAAGGCCGGGGGAGAGGGTGGTGCACTGCAGCGCACCAAGCTGGGGCAGAGAGATTTGGGGCTGGGCCTTCGCACTCCCCGCATGGAGGAGCCAGGCTAGCCCCGCCAGTGGAGGAGTTCAGAGCCAAAGCATTTGCCTGGAAGCTGCTCTGAAGGCTAGAATAAGATGATACTCTTGAAGGCTTTATTTAAACCTTTGGTTTGAGGCAATGCGCTTTAGGGATAAGGATTTCTCTGAGTGTCTCTTTTACCTTACTTTATTTCTAATAAGTCAAACTGCTCTTGAGTTCCTTCGGCGAACGGCACTCTGACCTTTTCAAAGATGTGTAGCGCCCTTAGCATCTGGAGGGGTATAGAGTGCAGCCGGGTCCTTCAAAGCCGCGGGAGGGGACACCAGGCGTAAATCGGCACCAGACGCAAAGTGCCCCCCCCGGGTCACGTGTTTCAGCTGTTCTTTTCTCTGCCCCCATGTAATCCCTGAAAAAAATAGAAGCCTTTTTCTGTGCCGGGGATGGGGTGGGGGTGGGGCCTGGCTGTGCAAATCCCCCTGCACAGATGCAAAGCTGGACCCGAGTTGCCAGGGAGTTTTCTCAGCCTTTGCGGAAATTAAGGCGCTCATGGAAGGAGCTTATTCTCCATTTATGGTGAGTTCAAGTGGGACAATGGGTCTGTGGGGCAAAGGATTACCCAGCCAGTCACAAAAGCTTCAGGACCTTTTAATCTGAAAATCAAAATTGTGCCCCCAATGACCCCACCACTGGAGGGGGTGTAATGCTAGAATGAAGGAACTTTTTTTTTTTCTCACGCTGGTAAAACTTTCTCAGTATGGAAATATCACTGTTAAGCTCCCAACACTTCACGGGCCTTTTCAGAATTCAGACTACATTATGACATTCCCTCGGGACCCTGCACAGGGTTAGATCTCACTGAGAGGAGTGGGGTGCTGCCTTCCGAGGTCCCCAAGGCCTGTGATGCCAGAGGAGGGGGTTGAGTTCATCTTAGAGGGAGAAAGGAGGCGGGGTGCTCCAGGTGGGGCCCAGGACCATCCATTCTCTCCAGATACAGCAGTTCCCTTGAAGAATGTGAGGGATTCATTTTATTCACCAATTCACTTCCGCCCACTTTTATTTTTTCAACTCAAGGCACTTAACTGCTGGGGAGGCCAACATATGAAAGTACAACTAGGAAGAATACAGTATACATAATATATCTATGAGATGTATTTCCTAAGCCAAGTGTAAATTCCTGCCAACTCATTGGCTAGGATGTAGTCATTCCTACTCCCTTTTGCTTGTATAGATAAGAGTGCAGTTTTGTGTGTCCGGAAGACGTTAAATCTTACTGATGGCACTGACTCCAGAGAGGTTCAGCGAGCCTTGAACTTCATCTGAGATGACCCTGGCTTTAATGTCTGTGTCCTTTAGTGATCAGGATGCGAGAGTGCCCTGCCCTATGTGCCTCGTCACCCTTGCAGTCTCAAGACCATCTCCGTGGTATTCAAGAACTGGCGCCAAGTCTGCAGGAAACTTGCCTGCCTGTTGGTGGGTGTTGAGATGTTTAGTTTTAAAGCCTGTGGAGTGGCTCCTCCTGCTTCATGGGTAGGTTTCTGCTGAAAAGACCAACGCCACCCCTGAAACCCGGAGAAACATGGCACATGAGTCTTTGTGTGCGAAGTCGACAAGAATGCCTTTGGGGAACAGAGTGTTCTTCTGAGATGATGGACTCTGAGCTCCGGGCCCTGGGAATGACTGTAGACGTGTTCTGAAAGTCATCAGCCTATTGTTCTGCGGTCATCTGGAAGACCGGCTGAAAGTTGATAGCAGGAAGAGCCGGAAGCCAAGAACAGCACCCTCTGTTGGGACCGTGTCTGCCTGTGCACTGCCGGGCTCTGAGTGCCACACCTGAGAGGTCCTGAGGGAGGTGAGGAAGGCACAGGACACGAAGACACGGGACTGCTGGTTTGTGAGGTGACACAGGGATCACAACATTCTCCCAGCCGGCTGTCACATGCTGCTCTGCAGTGACATCTAACATCCCGGGAGGAAGAGAAAGAGAGATATAGCTGGCTTGTTTTTCATAAAAGGAACTAAAAACTCAGATGGTTTAAGTGACTTCCAACATGACAGAGGCTCCCCAGGGTTGCGCTGGAGTTCGAATCCAGCATTCTTCCTTCAGTTCTACTGGTCTTGTCATTAAAATTATGAGTTAAATGGATTGGTGGGTATTTGTTTCTCAAATCACAGAATGCTATGATTAAGTAATACCATTGTGCCCTAAGAAATGGGTCATTTTTGTTCAAATAAAAGGAAAAATGTATGGTAATAAATTTATCTAACTTATTATTACAAGAGCGATTTCAGCCTAAAAGAAGCCTTTATCACAAAAGCAAATGCTTTGTCTCCTCCCCATCCCTCACCTCTCCTCCCTCCCCCTACCCCCCTCCCCCTCCTCCCCCATCAGTGGGACCCCAGATCTGCTGTGATGACTTTTCCTGGTGAGCTCACATGAAGGCTCAGATTCTCAGGACAGCACCTCAGGCGGCTATTTCCAGTATTTGGAGTTAGCCCCAAAAATGGCAAATCCACTTTAATATTTGAAAATTTGTTTGCTTAATTTTTGATTAGATAATACACTAACATGTTTTACAAATCAAAAAATATAAAAAATGATGGCCAAACTCTTCTTCCCAGTGCAGTCCCCATCCACCCAGTTTTCTCCCTTACCAAATTAGACCAAAGCAACAAGGAGTCGTAATAACCGGCTTCTTGTATAGCCTGTCAGAGATGTTCTTCACACCTGCATAAGCAAATACAAATATATTTTCCACCCCTTTTAAAATGTTACCTGTACTGTCTGCACCTAATGTAACACTATATCTTATAGATTTTTCCCTATTGATACACATAGAGCTTCCTTATTCTTTTTGCAGTTGTATCATAGTGCAGTGTATGTGCCCACTGTAATATATTTAATATATTTAATGTAATTGGTGAATGCTCCAACCCCCTACTAATGGATATTTGGGTTGTTTGCACTCTTCTGTGGTTACAGTGATGTATTAAATAACTTTGTACATATGTTATTTCCCATGTGTACCAATATATATGAAGGATACACTCCTGGAAGTGGAATTTCTGGGTCAAAGAATGGGTGCGTTTATAATTTATTAGATATTCCCAAATAGCCATCCCCAGTCGTATTACATGTTTACCAATCTGCCAATTCTATATGAAAATACCCTTTCCCCTACAGCCTTAACATTGTTGCTTTATCAAACTTTTAAAAAAATTTTTGTCAAACTGCTAGGTTAGAAATTGTATCTCAGTGGGGTTTTATTTGTCATTTGTCTGTGAGTGAGATTGAGCATTTCTTTTTATGTTCAAGATGCATTTTTATTTCCTTGTTTTCATCATTTCCACCTGGTAACTCATTAATGGATGATGGATAAAGTACTGCTAAGGGGAACTACGGTGTTTTGGAGTCACACCCTAATTGTCTCTGAGCTTGACATTAGGAGCACACGCCTGCCTTGTGTCGTTACCAAGACTGGAGTACTTAGTAGAGTGGGTCATGAGTGAGCATGAGACCTACTGGCAGTGGGAGAGAATGGCGTTCTCAGCTGAAGGAATGGCCAAGCAAAGACACAGGGCTTTGCTGGTCCATGGCTTGTTTGGAAATAGATCATGTCTGTATGACAGGACCACAGGTCCCAGGAGGTGGTAGAAGGGACTAGACAGCTAGGGTTGTAGAGGACAGTTAGACTATGCAGAGCCTTGAATGCCAGGGCAAGGACTTTGGACCTTGTTCTGCTGGTTGTGGGCAACAACGGTAAGCTGCTGAACGGAAAATCAGTATCTCAATTGCCTCACTGCTACTGCCGTGTGCAACGCTGTGTCCCAGACATAAAATATACGTTTACATTAACAAGCAGAACAAAATAAAAGTCAGGCACTGAAAATAGCATTAGTTGAAGAGAATCCTGGAGAGTCCCAGACTGTGTGATCTACAGTTGTCCGCAGTATTGTGGTCCAATTTCCGATGTCTCAGCCGTCCTCCCAGGCGCCAGCTCCACTCCCCAACCCGCTCTGAAAGATAGTGCTTCCTGAGTGGAGACTGGAGAGAGGGGAGAAGGAAACTGCTGTCACCTCCAACCTGGCAGCAGGCAGAGGGCAGAGAGGTTGACTCCGAGGCACATTTCTTCCTAAAACTGATTCACTAGATTAGTAGAAGAAGGAAAGAAGAGAAAGAGAAATTAAGCCAGCTGAAGCCCAGAAAACTTAGAGGTTTCCAGATCTCAAGATTTTCGTTTCCTGCTCATTCTTATGTAGATGAAGTCCAAAATTCAACGGTATTTCCTATTTTCATAGATATGCAGAACATGCCACTAAGAAATGGAATGGGTGTCCTTTAATATATTCCAAACCTAAATACAAATTGTTTTTGGATTGGCTGTGGCTTTGGGTGATTCCTGCGTCACGTGCTCCTTGTTAGCAGGAGTAGCCCAAGTGGAGAAACAGGCATTGACTTCTCACTGTGACCAGGCCCTGGGGCAGGAGGAGGCCCTCTCCTGTCTTCTGACACCACGTGTTTACTCACTGTGCCTTGGACGGAGGGGGAAGAAACTCTGGTCCTTGTTTCAGAGGATTACAGGAAAATATTTCTGAAAATATTTTATGAGCTTGACTTTCTCATGTAAAATAACAAGCTTTGTGACATTTAAATCAGTTAGTGAAAAGAACAGGTTTCATTTATTAAGAGCCTAGGATCATAGAAGTTGATTTTATTTAACCAAATTATGAGAACAAATGTGCAAGCAGAGACACACAAGACAATTTGAATAATTCTGCTGTACACTCAAACATTCTGATGTGTGTGTCTGTGTGTGTGAGTGTGTGTGTCTGTGTGTCTGAAGAAGCACAGAGCAGAAGCTGGCCTTTCAATTGCCCTCCCATCCCAGGGCTGCATCTTCACTTGGCAGTCCTCATTATCCTGTCTTGCCTGAGGAGACAGATGTCCACGTTCGTGCTTTGCCAGAGACAATTACGTCGACTCTCAGTGCTTCTCAGAGCTCCAACTGCTCCCGGCTTTCACAACGGGTGGTGAGGACGCCCCGGGTGGATGAGTCTGTGACAAGTTGGCCTTCAATATCAAAATAATGAATAGGCTTTAATGTGATTCTAAAAAATCATTCAACCAGGAAAAGTTGGCTCAGATACGAGAAGCAGTTTTCAGTGAGTTGTTATTTACATATAATTTTCTAACTCCATTTTCTAGGAACACAGAAATACTGGTGGCTTGCCCAATAATTGAATTAAAAACTATTCCCTTGTTAATGTTAGTACTCTGTATCAACCAAACAAATACCAGTTTTTCTGTGCTTTATAACTTTCTTCAAGGCCGTAACCTCAAATTATCAGATGAAAATGAAGTCAGAGACTTGACTGTTTCTTCACTGTGTGTTCTTGACTCTCAGTCATCATGGTCAAAGGAACCTACACGTAAATCAGTTCATGGGATGTGGAAGGCTCTGCAAATATGTCACCTGGTCCTCATGTAACCTTACAAACCATCTGTAATACTGTTTTTCAGATGACTGAACAGCCTCGGAAAGGTTCTTGAGTTTCCCAAGGTCCCGTGGTGGCAAGTACCTCTCCTCTGAATCTCACTCCTCTACTGCAGTGTGCTATGTCTTGGGATGAAATTTTCAACTAGACAAGATCTTGACTCCATGTTTTTCTTGCATACATCTTATTCCTCGTGAGCACAATATTCTTTTTTTCTTTTTGTGAGGAGATCAGCCCTGTGCTAACATCCGCCAATCCTCCTCTTTTTGCTGAGGAAGACGGCCCTGGGCTAACATCTGTGCCCATCTTCCTCCACTTTATATGGGACGCCGCCACAGCATGGCTTGCCAAGCAGTGCGTCGGTGCGCGCCCGGGATCCGAACCAGCGAACCCTGGGCCGCCGCAGCGGAGCGCGCACACTTAACCGCTTGCGCCACCGGGCTGGCCCCGAGCACAATATTCTTTTGTACCCTGTACACAGTTTTATTAATGTCCAGAGCAATAGAAGGGCAAATTGCTGTCCATTTTTGGGTGAGAATGTAAAAGACCGTCCTGCCAACACTCACTCACTGTTACTGGGATCGCCTTCCCACTGACCTCGCACCCCCAGTCCGGCTGCTTTTATTCTAAAGGTCTTCTTCCTTCCTTGTTTAGTTTTTAAAGCAGAAACATATGCAAGCACCCAAAAATATATAAAATATGTTTATATATAAAATAATAAAATATGAAAGATATGAAAAGTATGAAAGACAAAAAAGTTAACATTTAATCATTTTTTGTTCTGGATTTCATCAAAATGAAACATGTAGAAGATGATAGTTGCATCCAGCTTTGACACCCAAGTACAAACTCACTCTCCTCCTCTTGAGAGGACCACTGTCACAAATTTGGTGAGTTTCCCTCTAGTTTATATTTTTCATGTTTTAATCACACATATATTCATCAACAATATATAGTACTGTTCTCTGTGTTTAGAATTATATATAAATGGTATCATCCTAGAAAACAACTTGATCATTTAAACTCACCATCATATTTTCAAAATCTGTTTATTTCCACTCACATAAATCAGCATGTAGCTGAAGTTTAAAATTCACACTCTATCTTTTAACATGTGAGTTAAATTAGTTTATAGTTAATGTGATTAATGTATATATTTGTACTTATTTCTGCAATTGTGTGTATGTTTTCCATTTACTGTGATTTTTGAGACACAGTCTAACTTTTATTCATTACATTTGTTTAAAGCTGTAAGTTCATTAAAAGTGCATCCCTGTGCATATTTTCACTTCATCCTTGAAGCAAGTATTCTAGACATATTTTTATCATCATTATCCTGAGACCCTAACTCATGTGTGATCTTGGACAAGTTTCTCCCTCCCTACCTTATTTTCCTCATCCAGTTGTTCTAGCTACATGTCTAGCAGGTTTTTCCACATGCTGGTCATCTTTAATAACAGCATTAACCATACTGACATTAATGTAATGTAATGACAGCTGTCATTGTTGAGAGACTGCTATATTTTAGACAGCATTCCTGAAAAATAATAGGCTCTTGGTAAACACCAGGTTCTGAACCAATTTGCAAAATAGACCCAAAAGTCAGAGATGATTACTCTCTCAGCTGGACTAAAAATATGTTGTGACCACCATCTCAAATGAGACTTCTCATACCTTCCTTCTACGTTTAGCTGGGAAATAAAAGCAAATACACAATCACACAAGAATCTCTGGCGTATGAGACTGTGAATATCCTTGAAATTGTCCCTACTCAGGCAGAGGATAGAGACATTATGATAAAGATGTCTCACTCTTAATTCATGCTCATCCTGTTACTGTGATGAGTTAGATCGTCTTGAGTTAATCACTTTCACATTGTTATCACTGGTAAGGTTCAGGAGTGGACATGACACTCTGAGCTAATAACTCATTAAATGTCTAAGCAAATAATCAAGTAGAAACCAAATCATAGTCAATCTTTCCATCTTTGTTTGCCTATGATCCAGAACATTCTGGTAAAACCAACCCATTGCCTGTTCAGCTATGATAAACCCTAGGAGAAAAAACTTCCTAAGAAATGATTGAGCAGGATCATTTGATAGAATAATATCTCTTGGATATGTGGGGCTTAAAAGAATGAGAAATGCACAAGCTCGAAATACCAACTTGTGCTCATTTTCAGAAAATTTTTCAAGAGAGTTGGTGAATTGCTGTTTTCTAATGTAAACATTAAGTACTAAAAATTGTCCTCTTGGCACTGCTTAAGCTGTGTCTCATGCATTTTGGTACGTTGTATTTTCATTTTCATTCAGTTCAATTTTCATTTTCATTCGGTTCAATGTATTTTTTAAAAATATTTCCTTGAAGAACAGATTGGTGGTTACCAGAGGGGAAGAGGGAGGAGGGAGGATGAAAGGGGTAAAGGGGCACATGTGTATGGTGATGGATGGAAACCAGGCTTTTGGTGGTGAACACAATGCAGTCTATTCAGAAGGTGAAATATAATAATGTACACCTGAAATTTAAAAAAAAAAAGGAAGGAAAAAAATTTCCTTGAGACTTCCTCTTTGACCTATGGATTATTTAGAAGTGTGTTGTTTCATTTCCAAGTGTTTGAAGATTTTCCTGTTATTTTTCTATTATTGATTTCTAACTTGATCTCATTGTGGTCAGAGAACACACTCTGTATGATTTTAGTTCTTTAGTATTTATTAAGGTTTGTTTTATGGCCCAGGATTTGGTCTAGCTTGGTAAGTGTTTTGTGAGCACTTGAAAAGAATATGTTTTCTGCTGTTGTTGGGTGAAGTGTTCTATAAATGTTCCTTATAACCTGTTGATTAATGATATTCCTGAGTTGTTCTATATCTTTTCTGATTTTCTGTCCAGTTGTTCTAACAGTTGTTGAAAGAGAGCTGTTGAAACTTCCAGATATAATTATGGATTTGACCATTTCTCCTTTCAGTTCTATCAGTTTTTGCTTTATATATTTTGTGGCTGTGTTATTTGGTGCATGAGCATTTAGGATTGCTGTCTTCTTGGTAGATTGACCTTTTCATCGTCTTCTCTGTACCTTGTAATTTTCTTTTCTCTGAAGTATATTATATCTGATTTATAAGAAGAACTCCTGCTTTATTTTGATTAAACTTTACATGGCATATTTCTTTCCTTACTTTTATTTTCAACCTGCCTATATTGCTATATTTAGAGAGAGCATATAGTTGGGACATGTTTCTTGTTTTTTTTTAATCCACTCTGCCAATCTCTGTCTTTTAATTGTTATATTTAAACCATTTACACTTAATGAAATTATTGATATGTTAAGGTTTATGTCTGCCATTTTATTTTTTGTTTTCTCGTTCTTTCCTCTGTTTTTTGATTCTCTTTTTTCTTTTTCTTGTCTACCTGTGTATTACTTGAACTTTTTTAGAATGCCATTTTGATTTCTCTATAGTTTTTTGGTATATCTCTTGGTATAGATTTTTAGTGGTTCCTCTAAGTATTATATTATACATGTATAACTTACCACAGTCTATTGATGTTGACATTTTAGCAATGTGAGTGACGTTTAGAAACAGTACTCCCTTTAAGTTCTTTTCCTCTCCCCCATTTGTAATAGAGTTGACTTAAATATTTCCTCTACATAAATTGAGAACCAGGTCAGAAAATGTTAAAATTTCTGCTTCAAAATCAAACATAATTTAGAATCCTTAAGAGGAGAATGAAAGGCTATTTACCCATAATTTTGCTTTTCTATGTTCTTTATCCTTCGTAATGTGCCCAACGTTCTTTCTTTTATCATTTCTTTTTAGTTTCAAGAACTTCCATTAGCCATTATTTTAGGCTAGGTCTGCTAGTGACAAATTCTCTCAGTTTTCTTTCATCTGAGAATGTGTTGGTTTCCTCTTCATTCCTGAAGGACATTTTTGCTGGATGTAGGATTCTGGGTTGACAATTCTTTTCTTTTAGCACTTGAAAAATCTAATGAAACTTCTTTCTGGCTTCCATGGTTTCTAATGAGAAATCCATTGTCATTCAAATCGTTTCCCTTTATGGGTAAGGTGTTATTTCTCTCTTGCTGCTTTCAAGATATTTTCTTTGTTTTTAGTTTTCAGAAGTTTGATTATGTTGCATCTTCACATGAATTTCTTTGGGGTTTTATTGCTTGGAGTTCATTCAGCTTCTTGAATCTTTAGGTTTATGTCTTTTGCTAAATTTGGGAAATTTTAGTCGTTACATCTTTGAATGCTTTTTCAGCCCCATTCTTTCTTCTCTTCTGGGACTTCATGACACAAGTATTAGTTTTTTTGTTGCAGTACCACAAATCCCTGAGGCTCTGTTCCTTTTGTTTTTTCAAAACAAAAGTTTTCTCTCCATTGTTAGAACTATCTTCAAGTTGACTGATTTCTTTTCTTTTTGTCCCCTCTATTCTTCTGCTGAACCCATCCATAGAGTTTTTAATTTCAGGTCAGTTATATATTTAAGTTCTAAAATTTCCATTTGTTTATTATTTCTTTGTTTTTATTCTATTTCTTTGCTGAAACCTTGTAGTTTTTGTTTGTTTCAAACATATTCATAATTGTCTGTTGAAGCATTTTTATGATGGCTGCTGTAAAATCCTTGTTAGATAATCTCAACATCTGTGTCACCTCAATGTCGGCCTCTGTTAATTGTCTTTTCTCATTCAAGTTGAGATTTTCCTGGTTCATGGTATGACGAATGATTTTCAATTATATCCTGGACATTTTGGGTATTATGTTATAAGATTCTGGATCTTACTTAAGTCTTCTGTTATTGCAAACATATGTGTGCATATGTGTCTGTGTGTGTGTGTGTGTGTGTGTGTGTAACACTATTGCTGTCATTCAGTTTATTTCTACATATGTTATAAGTCTCACATTGTTAATATTTTTCCTTTAGATATTCAATTATCTTTTAAAGATATTGAAAGTAATAAATATGTCTATTATATTTAACATCATTTTTATTATTTTCATCACCCTTCTTTTCTTTTTATACATCCAAATTTCCATCTGCTATCCTACTCTTTCTTCCTGGAAAACTTTCTTCAATATTTGTTGGCAATGAACTCTTTCAGCTTTTGTTTGTCTAAAAAGTCTTTGTTCTGCCTTCATTTCTGTAATGTATTTTCACTGTATATAGAATGCTGGGTTGATTGACTATTCTTTCAATATTTTAAAGATGTCTCTCAAATTTCTTTAGGCTTGATTAGTTTCTGATGAGAAGTTGGCTGTAATCTTTATCTTTTTTCCTTTGTGTAAGTTTTCTTTATTCTCTGGCTGCCTTCCAAATTTTCTCTTTTATCTTTGGTTTTCTTCAGTTTTATTATCATGTACCTAGGAACGTTTTTCTTTTTATTTATCCTGCTTCAGTTTCCCTGAGCTTATTGAATCTGTAGTTTATTGATTCTCATCAATTAAAAAAAATTCTCAGCCATCGTCTCTTCAAATATTTCTTCTACTCAATCTCTCTCTCTCTATCTACTCCAATTATTTGTATTTGATATTGTCCTACAACTCTCATATGTTTTGCTCTATTGTTTTTTTCTCTCTATTCTTTGTGTTTCACTTTATTTAATTTCTATTTACCTACCTATTTTCACTGATTTTTTTTTATTCTTGTGTGTCCCGTTTGCTGATAAGCCTGTTGAAAGAGTTCTTCATCTCTGATATCATGTTTTTATTACTAGCATTTCCATTTGACTCTTTTTATAGTTTATATCTCTCTGCCAAAATTCCCCATCTGTTCACACATGTAGTCCACCTGTTGTACTAGATTCTTTAACACATTTAAAATCTTTATTTAATTATTTATGTAATTAAATATTTCTTTATTTAAATATTAACATATTTAACATCTCTCTGATTTTTCTAATGTCTGGGTCAAGTTCAGTTGACTGCTTATTATAATTGCTACAGCTTAACCTGGTACTATAGGTGCTGGCCATGATTATCAAGAAAGAAAGAAAGAAAAAGAATGAAAGAGAAAAAGAACGAAAAAGAAAGAAAGAGAGAGAGAAAGAAGGAAAGAAGAAGGAAGAAAGGAGAGAAAGGAGGGAGAGAGAGAGGAAGGAATGAGGAAGGAAGGAAGGAAGGAAGGAAAGAGAGAGAAAGAAAGAAAAAAGCAGTATGATGATTGAAAGGGGAGAGATAAACCTATCATAGTTTTCAGATACTATGATCATAAAAAATTTAGTAAAACCCAACAGAAATAATAAGAGAGTTCAGCAAGGTCACATTTCAAAAATGGATAACATTTTTCAAGCTAATTAACAATCAACTAGAAACATATTTTTTGAAAAATGAGATGCCATTCACAATTCTCACAATATTTGTAAAGCATTAGGAATTAACAAATCATGATTAAAAGTTGCTCAGAGAAATGTTAAAATTTAATTAAACTTTGTACAGTAGAATCTGAATAAATGGAAAGTTAATCATCCTCTTAGAATGACCAATTTTTTGAGAATATTAATTTTTCAAACATATTTCTATAATTTCAAATCAGACATATATTTTTAAGACACTTGATAAACTTATTCTAAAATGTACATGGCATAATATTCTCATATTTAATGGTCTATGAAGAGTTAAGTCAACTTTGAAATAGAGGAGCACAGGGTGGGATCTTGCCCTACAAGCTATTAAGATATGCTTCAAAGACACAGTAGTAAAAACAGTATAGCACTGGTTGAGAACAGAAAAACAGGCCAATGAAATGTCATAGAGGGCTCAGAGACAGATCCCTACATATTTGGGAACTTAATCTATGTTAAGGTAGCATTACAGATCAACGGAGAAAGGATGATTAAGTAGATCACTGCAGTGGTGTACTGGTAAACCAATTCTCTCTCAGCAGAAAGGGATTTGCTGATTTCCATGGTATAAATACTTCCACCACAGCCTATTTCAAACTACCAATAATTTAACAACCAGCTTGCAAAATTCCTCAATATTTAACAATCTTCTCTTGCCGCCTGGCACATACCGGCTCCAGCACGTCGCTGGATGGCTTACTTTATGGAGAAAATAAAACTGGATTATTACCTGGCATCATTCACAAAGGTGTACTACAGATGGGTAAAAGACCTGAAAAATGTAGGTCTAAACTATAAAATAATCAAAGACTGTAGAAGAATACCTTATTGATCTTTGCATGGGGAAGGGCTTATGAAACATAACCTTAAAAGCAAAAAGTTATAAGGCACAAGCAGAGCTGATTGTGATTATATTAACATTACAGATTTATGTTCAGTGAAGGACACCGTGGACAAGGTAGCAGGTGTGACAGGACATTTGCAGTGAGTAAACAACAGAGGCTAATATCTACAATCACTAGCAACCTATCAAAAATAAGTAAAAGATTGGACCCAACAGAAAAATAGGCAAATAGGGGCCGGCCCCATGGTGGAGTGGTTAAGTGCGCACGCTCCGCTGCTGGCGGCCCGGGTTCGGATCCCGGGTGTGCACCGATGCACCGCTTGTCAAGCCATGCTGAGGCGGCGTCCCACATAAAGTGGAGGAAGATGGGCACGGGTGTTAGCCCAGGGCCAATCTTCCTCAGCAAAAAGAGGAGAATTGGCATGGATGTTAGCTCAGGGCTGATCTTCCTCACAAAAAAAAAAAAAGAAAGAAAAATAGGCAAATATGTAAACAAGTAATTCATGGAAAAATAGATCAAAAGGCTGACAAACACGTGAAGAGATATTCAAAATCATTAGTGATTAGGAAAACATGAATTAAAATGATAATGAGACATCACTTTGCTCTTAGATGAGAAACCTAAGTAAAAAAGTGGGAAAATGCCAAATATTCTTGGAGATGTGGGAGTATAGAAATCTCATGTTAAAATATCTCCCAGGGTGCTTGACAGAAGGTAGGTGCTCAACAAATGATCGCTAAATCTTACTCTAAATATTTTTTTAAATATGAGGGAGACAGAGTAGATAATGTGTATATGACCTTGTTCTGTGTGTGGTGGAAGAAAAAAATAAGTGTGCAGAGGCCTGGAGACCGACCATCAGGCTCAGATTTGGAGGGAGCCTCAGCCGGACCTTATAGGAGATTGCCTGGGGAGAACTGTAGACACAAAGGCCTTGGACATCACATGGAGGTTGTTCTTGCCATGGTTCATCTGTTAGGGATTAAAAAGTGTGTCTGAATGTTGGAACATTTATCAAGGAGCTAATTATGATTTGTTCTGGAAGAGTTTGTTGGTTGAAACCTACTGGCTGGAATTTCTAGTTATGCCATTAAAAAGGACAACGATTCTTACCCCTGATGAATAGCTCAGGAGTAAAATGGTTGCTAGGGATGCGAGGATTGCAAAATTGGTTTCAAATTATTGTACTCAGACAACATAGATAAATGGAGGTGAATTGTTTGGATACTTCAAGAAAGTGGTGATTATGGAGGGAGGATTCCCTGGAGAGAACAGAGGGGAGAAATCTAAAGCAATGTAATTACTGGAAAAGTGCGTCCAAGAACACGAGATGGGCATCAGGGAAGGTGGGCGGCATGTGTCATCATCAGCCTTGTCTTCCGAAGCGAGTGGTTCTGGGGAAAATGGTGACACCTCCCAGGGGCGTTGGGTGTCCTGACTTTCTGTGTAGTGGTGGCTTTCTCCAGAGCTCTCTCATTCTTCGGTTGTCAAGTCATCCTGGGTTCTGGTTGGCTTCTGTCCTTTCTTCCCTCTCTGACTCCTCTCCTGCCCCAACTCATCCACACACATTTTAAAAACTGTTTGAATGTGTTCCTGTTCCCAAGTGATTTTGCATATATTTGGCCTCTTCTAACATGTTAGATTGTATTTGTCAGACCCTCAGAGCTTGGGAAGCTTTTCAGAATAAAAGTGTTCTCTCTTTTATGTATCTTTGCTCTTTTGAGAGCAAAGGGGGGAGATCTTTGCTCTCTAATTATAAGCAATTCACATTCTGGGGATTTCAGGCCCCTGAAAGCATTGGGGGAATACAGACCCCTGCCAGTGCCTGAAAGACTGAAGGCGACCTGCTCCTTGTTCTCTCCAGTGCCTAGCAGAACCCCTTATTCAGGATATGCTTATTTAGACCTGGCTCTACGGAAAGGCGTATTTTGCAGAATTTGGTATCTGTTATGGACTGCGTGTTTGTGTCCCTCAGAATTTCTGTCTTCAAACCCTAACCCCCATTGGGATGATATAAGGAGCTGGGGCCTTTGGGAGGTAATTAGGTCATAAGTGGGGAGCCCTCATGATGGGATTGGTGTCCTTATAAGAAGAGACATGAGAGAGCTCGCCTCTCTCTCTCTGTCTCGCTCTTGCTCTCTCTAGCTCTGCCATGTGAGCACACAACAAGAAGACGGCCATCTGAAAACCAGGAAGAGAGCTCACACCAGACACCAGATCTGCTGGCACCTTGCTCTTGGACTTCCAGCCTCCAGAACTGTGAGAAATAAATGTCTGAGGTTTAAGCCACCCGGTCTACGGTAACTTGTAGCAACTCAAACGGACTAAGACAGTATCTGTAAGAGAAATGAGGGCTATGCTAATGTGCTGTTGGTTTCCTCAATTAGTCAGAGCAGAGAACAAACTTTCAACAAGACAAGGAAAGTTTACTCGAAGAACTTGGATTACCGTTCACATTTATAAAAATGTGCAGGAATGCTTTATAGGGCTGTGATTAACAATCTGTTCATGTTCCTTTAACAATCTGTTAAATGTTCTGTGCATTTAAAGTAAAATAAATAAATAAGAGAAAAAGGCATGATTACCCTCATAGCTATTAAAATTAGCAATATTAAATTACCTGTACTAAAATTGGCTATAGAAAGTGAGCAGTATTAACATATTCATTTAAATTAAGGATGCTTCATTTAATTTATATTTACATGTATATTTGCAGAAGGTAAGAGATAGCTTGAAGAGGGGATCCAGCTAGCTGGGACAATTTCCATGAGGGCTGGACGACTAAGGCAGGAATACAGAAGATACTTATGAAACAACTTGGGCAAAAATGCCCAGCCTAGTGGCCTTTGCTTCATTTGGCCATGATTTTGCCCAGTGCCCAAGACCGCAGGTTTGGGGCCAGGAGGTGGCTTTGGGTGAGGTGAGGTATGTGGGTCCAGGCAGCCTGGGTTGCTGAGAGCCTGAATCCCTCATGACGAGAGGCTGAGGCCTGGTCATGACCTGGGCAGAGGGCCTCGGTGGACTGTATCATGTCTGTAAGGCCAGGGGCTCACTGACGCCAGCAGAGACGAGATCGCCAGCCTGGGCCAGGCTACGCAGGGTGGAGGGCTATGGCTGACAGCCGCTGAGTCCCCCACCCATAGCCTCCCCCAGTAATGACCACAGCCTGTGAGAGTGGTGTTGGCCATATTTGTGACAAATATTCCTTAAAGTATGATGAATTGAGATTAGTTACTTCCTCCCTCCCCTTCTGTAACTATATTTTATATTTCCCCTCCCTCAAAGATTCTGGAAGATCCTAAAGTGGTTGCCATGAAAAAAAAAGAGTTGGTCTGGAGGCAGATTCAGATAAAGGCTACCTCGGGTCCTTGTCACTCTCTGGGTGGTAAAAGCCATCCCATAGAGCCTGCCGACAGCGGCCCCCTGGTGTAGGTGAAACTAATTAGTAATAGTTACCATTTACTGGGTGCGGTTCCATGCCAGATACTGTTAAAATTGTCTATGAGCAGTAACTCAACAATCCTTTGGGGTGAGCATTTTTATTGTCCTCATTTGAGGAAGCTGAGGTAGAAGGGGTAACTCATCTGAGGTCATGCTTCTCATAATAAAAGGTGAGCTGTGATTTGAACCCAGAGAGACTGAGCTGGGAGCTGTACTGCTAACACTGCCCAACACCACCTTTCGTGCATGTATGTTAGGGTAATCATGCTCCGTGCTTTCTTGTGACCTGAGCGAGTCCCTCACTCCCCTTGTATCTTCACTTCCTCATCCTTAAAAGAAGTGGATGTGGCAGAGGAGAGAGTAGCATGCTGTGGAAAGGGCATGGGCTGTTATTCAGAAGAATTGCCTTCAACAGCTGGGTGGCCTAGAAAATGTACTTCGCCTCTCTGAGCCATATCTCAACGAATCTACACAGACTCTGGGCAACATGCCATTGGCATCTCTATTTTTTTAACAAAAATAGTAAGTCTCAGAGATGGGAGGGAAGTCAAGCCAGATGAGGAACCCACAGTTGTCTGAATAATTCCAGACCTGGCTCTAAGACACTAAACCACTTGGCCTCTCCTAATATTCTTCTGTGATCCTGATGTCTGTTGAATCTACTTTACAGAGTTGGTAGAAGGATCAAATGAGGCAATACCATCGAAAGAGCTTTGTAAATAAAACCCCCATGTGAAGAGGAGGTGCATCTGGGATAGAGAAGATGCATCCTAGCTCTCCAGCATGGCATGAATTTGCACATGTCCTGGGGGCTGGAAGTACTTGGCTCTGGGTAGGAGAAGTAAAAGAAAACAGATAATCTGTTCAGATTCCACTTCAAATTTGGGGGACCTTCTAAAGGAGAAGATTATAAATTTATGAATACCAACTTGCTAGGGCTCTTCCTCAGGCCTTGGAAGGGGCTTACTCTGGGTCTGCAATTTACAAGCTGTGTGACCTAGGGTAATCACTTAACCTCCCTGAGACTCAAATCTCTAGCTGGACGATGAAGATAATTATCTACCCTTAGGAATGAGTTTCTTTAAAGCTAAATGTTTGACTTCACTTGGAATCATGGTGAGATGGTCAATGTCATTTGAAATGGAAATGATAAGAAATTAACAGTGAGAAATAGATGAAAAAAATAATAAATGATGTTGTAAGGGGGCAAAAGCGTATGGACACCAATTCTGAAATTAAAGGTGGCTGAGAACAGATGTCCTGAAGGGGAACGCGGACAGCGTACGACTGGTATGTAAGCTAAAGCTACCGAGTGATGGACTGTGTTACGGAAAGTGCTACAGCCCCCCTCAAAACATCCATATGACTCACAGAAAAAGCTTCATATCAGGGTTTGAAAGGACTTGTGCCAAGAGCCACAATGGAAGAGGAGACACAATGCTCAGTGACAGAGGAGGAGTCACTGAGAGCATCGGGCAGAGAAAATAGGAGTCCCCAATGCTGAGGAATGTCATGTGTGATTTTAAGAGAACCAATCAGATTTTTGGAACCAAAATCACCTCCAGAAGACTTATGCTTATTCCAGGCATGCTTCCATTGTTCAAAACTTCCTTTGTGGAGAAACCTTTAGACCCTAAAGTGGATTCTGTCAAATGCCTAAAATGATGGTAAGTCTTTCTTAATGGCGTCTAGATTTGGGGTATAAAATAAAAGCATTCTGAGCTGAGTCTAGGGATAAAGGTAGGTGAGCAACCTGGTAATAACATTTTGGGCAAAAAAATGAGAAATAAGTATAAATTAATAAGACAGATTTTCTTTTGTGGTTAGTGTCCTAGCTCCGATGATATTTCTCAAAAAAAAAGAGAGGTATGCTGTTAGAAGATGCCAATGAACTCCTCAACTAGCTGTCCTCAATTGAATGAAGAATTTCTTGTGTGTTTCCTTAAAAGGGGAAATAAGAGTGTGACATCTAGTGACTTACAAAACTAATATTCGATGTCCTCCTACATGATGTGGGGTTAATAATATTACCTGCTCATAAGGTTGCCATGAAGATTAGAGGACAGGGTGTATGTAAAGCTCTCAGCCCAGAGCTGGAATGTGTTAAGTGCTTCATGAATGTTAGCTAATGTGTTGTTGGTTTTCAGCACTTTCTTTTTCAAGTCACCTTGCTGGGAGCATCTAAAAATTATCATATTTAATGCTCATAACCACCCAAAGAGTTAGGGATTATAATCTTTGTTTTTCAAACTGACAAACCTAAGTCTCACTGAGAAGTATCAGGAATGAGTAAGCGGCGAGCGGCAGGATTGCAGCCCAGATCATTGTGGTTCCATGCCCAGTGCTCTCCCTGTGCACCACAGAGTCTCATGTGTGCTTTCAAGTTGCACACAGTATGGATTCGCGCAACTCTGCAGCTGCAGACAGGCTAGATGCTGCTCTCTCACTTAACAGATGAGAAATTTGACTAGGTTCCCCTGGACCAGTAAATTGGGGAACCTAACCTTGAACCCACATTTACTGCCTTCCGGCCAAGAGTTCTTTCTAAATTGGTGTGCACACACCCTCTCACACCAAGTCAACAAACCAGGTCAATCTGTAGATTTCCACTCTGAAAATCATAACTTGCAATCCTCACTTATTTCCTGAAATGTGATCCCAAAACATGCCATAAAAGAAGATGCGTGGAAATATTATTTACTGGAAAATCTTTGTGATGAGCAAGGAAGGATTTGGCAAGATCATTTATCATCAGGATTTGTTGCAAAATGTGTGTGGAAAGGGATGGAACTTCTTGTTAGAAAAGCTCTGCCAGTACCATCTCCTTGCTTGTACTACAACCTCCTACTTCAGATTTCTATTTTCCTGTATGAATCTGGAGTCTCTTTAGCTCAGTAAGAGATGATCACTGTTGAATGAAATGCATGAAATTCTCACCACATGAAGCAATCTTTGACAGGGTCACTGTGGGTCTGTTGTGATGCCCCTCACCGAGTCTCCATTACTGTACTGAGATGGAGATACCAGGGCGTCATCCACCGGTCGTTTGCAACCTACAGATGATGCCATCACCACGGGCCACACAATGCGACATGCTATTCTTCCATTATTATGGGGGTGCAAGTTTTAAACTCGCTGCTCCTTTTTAAATCCCCGTAGAATGGTTCTAGTGTGTGGATACTTCTGGTGCTTAGACTACTGGGCAAATGGTCTTTCACGCTATTTTCTTTTGGAGACTGAGACATCATTTGGCAAAAATGACCCTTGTAACCAACCACTCTTGGCTCCCTGGTGACTGGTGTGCCTGTTGGATTAACAGTGATCTTGCCCTTTGTGCATTCTGGTGCTTCTTGGAGGGAGGAGTGGTAAGTCGTCCATGTTTACCCTGTGGGATTGTGCCACGTGGGAGTTTTCCATTAAATACCTCTCCATGTGTACCGTGTGCTCGTGAGACACCATTACGTTTCTGACCACATCTACAACCCCGCTTAACTGGAAGGTGCTATGGCTTTGGATTTGTTAGTAATTTCTGTAGGTAAGAATTAAGACAAATGTGGACTCTATCTTTTTTTAATTGGTTAATGTTTAAAACAACTAGACTTAGATACTTGGGTTGAAAAAAGTGGTCTGTTTGGTTAGTCAGTGCTTGGGATGAGTGCATTCATCAGTAAGCACATATTTACATTAGTTTCAGTAAAAACACATTTGTTTGTACAAATATGGAACAGAGTAGGAAAATGTTTACAGCATCCCCACTTGCCAACTCAGAGAGAACTCATCCTGCAGACAAACTGATGAATCAACCTCCCCCTCCCCCGAGGATCAGCACAGCACGCAAAGCAGCCCGCAGCTGTGGCTCTCCGTGGCTAACTTCTAAACATGGAATTCCCTCTTACAAGGAGCCTGGGTGGTCATCTGGTTCACTGGTGCCAAATTGGAGGTGTCCCCTCCAGCATCTGTGACAGGTGCTTCTCCAGCTCTTAGTGAACATGTTCAAAGACAGGATCCCTCCCTCCTTAGAGAATGGTGATTGCTTTTCTAAACAACTCTGTTGGAATATTCTTTTCACATTGATGCAAAGTCTGGATCCTTGTAACTTCTTCCTATCTGTTCTAATTCTATCCTCTGGAGCCAAACAAAACAAAGCTTTTTCCTCCTTGAAACAATAGTGCTTCAAATATTGGACGGAAACTCTGTCATCTACCCTGTTTTTTTGCCTCCAGGAAACATCTAGTTCTTGAAGCATTCATGTTAAGACACAGTTTCTAGTTCTTTCGCCATCCTGGGTGCCCCGCCTTGCCTTTGAGTTTGGCCTGTTACTGAGACAAAGACCACCCCTCGCCTTTCGATCTTTTCCATGCTCCCACCCTGTTTTTGAATCTCCTCGGATAGATTGTAAGTACCCAGCCATCAATTAAAGTCAGAAAGTAACTGTTTTTGAACATCATATTTTTACTGTAAGTTTACGAAAATGCATCTGATCCTCTGCTCATGATCGATCAGTCGGTAGTTGGGGTAGAGACGTGTGTTCTGAAGTTTTACATACTTTAGTCACTGTAATGTCTTCTTCTCCTGCAAAGGTAGTGTAGATGGCCTCGGCTGGAGTGTCCTTAGGGCAGAGGGTCTTAGTGAAGGGAGGGAGCAGTCCAGAAAGCCTGTCTCTTCACAGGGGGGGAGGAGAGGATAAGTTCACAAAAGGCCTGCAGGTGA
This sequence comes from Diceros bicornis minor, assembly GCF_020826845.1. Taxonomy (NCBI): domain Eukaryota; kingdom Metazoa; phylum Chordata; class Mammalia; order Perissodactyla; family Rhinocerotidae; genus Diceros; species Diceros bicornis. The sequence goes on along the minus strand of NC_080755.1, from coordinate 8,301,922 downwards.
CTTTGATAGGCACACGCCCCTTTCCAGGATTGAGAACCCCTGCCCCAGGGACTGCCCTGCCCTTGAGGAAAGACACCTGATTTGTCCCTCCTGGGTTCCACAGAGGAATTCCTGCTCCCCGGCCAGAGTGAACCCACTTATACCCCCTGCTCCACTTTCTCAGAATCTTCAGGGAAAAACAAGTCTTCTCTGGGTTTTGAAGCTGATTCTGGACTCTGATGTCCATACACAGACTCTCTGTTGGGAATGTTGCATCCCCGGGGACGCCAAACGCCCCACTGCCCATGCTCCCCCCAGCACAGCCGGTATATGCTCCCTCCCAGGACCCCTGCCAACCTCTCCCTTGATGTTTTTGGGGGGCCCAAATGATGTCCAGACCCAAGAGCAGAAGGGATCACATGCACATTATTTTGAAGTTTAATGTCTTGGAACATTTTTCTTTCGAATTTGTTATTTTAAGCACACTTTGTGATTTAATGACTCTTTTTGGGAGTTCAGTTTGTGGTTGAGGTCTGAGCACCGAGGAATGCATGTTTAATTTTTTTCATCCTATAACCAGCATTTCATCTTAGACTAAATAGATGCACATTTTGGAAATCCCACAGAATCACTGAGAGAAACACTGATGTTTATATAAATGCTTGCATGTTTGAGTGAATTTAGCTAAAGGAAACAATCAGAGCTGGTTCCAAAGGCTTTGTGGAACTGCTCTAAGTCCTTAAGTCTCCATCAGCATCAATTTTCCCTCATCTCTGTCCTTACCGGGCTTGATGCACACGCAGAGCACTGCAACTCATTGGTGGACACTGGGTCTCCCCCACCGGTTCTGGTCTTTGCAGCAATGACGACGGTGGCTTACACTCCTGGCCCCAGCACCTAGCATGGGGAGTGTTCACTCGTGGGGCTGAGGCTGAACTCTGGCTGAGTTTGGAGGCATGGGTGGAAGTTTCATTCTCTCTGAAGAAGCAGTGAAGGGAACTGGATGAAGAAGCAGAGAGAGAGTGCTTTACGGTGGGACCTGTGGCAACAAAAGGCTCCACCTTCCCCAGGAAGAGAGGAGAAGGACTAGACCACCTTCTCCGTCCCCTCACAGTCTTCACGAAGTCAAGGCTGTGCTTTCACTTGGACAAATGTCTCTGGACACCAGAAAGGCGGAGAACTACTGGCCACATAGGAGAGAATTATCTGAAAGCTTCTCTTTTGTTGGCTGTGCTCAGTGGACTGCGTTTCTAGAGAACAAACCCACACTTTATTCACCTCTGGATCAACAGCACAGAACACGCCAACCGTGCTGGTTGCACAATAAAAGTGCACTGAACTTTAATGAACAAAAAAGCAAATGACTGAATAGTCAGGGTGGGACAGAAAATACACAAGAATAGTTCCAGGGGACCTCTCAGCCACATGAGTAAAAAAAACTATTTAGCAATATGCGCATGATTTGCCAGTCATATGCACAGAATTCCTCAAACCAATGATTGCTGTTTCCACTACTGGACATGAATATGCAAAAAGTTGCAATATTACCTAAATAGATGCAGAACATATACAGAAAATGAGACATTCCAGAAACAAATTTTAGCTTGAACACTGGTTCCCAAAGCAGAACATAGCCACACAAAGAGATCGTTTTTAAAAGAATCGGTGAATTGAATGTCTGGAGTGTTTTCTAAGGTTGGTGAATTCTATGACAATTGGAGGACAAATGTATTTTTTGGCAGAATTCTGAAAGTGGGAGTAGGTGGGGAAAGAGGGTCACTCCCAGGCCCACCAGCTGGCAAGGGAGCTCAAGCCGTTTCAGTGGCAGTGAGTCGAGTGCGGTCAGGGTCTCCAAGGGATTTTAATAGTCGTGCGGTCAGAGCTCCCTGAGTAAATAGCTTCCATTCCCACTCCTGCGGCCAGCTGGCCAAGTGGGGGACCACCTAAGTTGTATGCCCCAAAAGAAATGGGAACGCAGGTTCTCCTCTCCCATAATTCTCCTACCAACTACTGCCTCTCACTGCCTGAAATGCCACCATTAGAATGACGTGATTTTAACTCAAAATTTGTTCCCAGTTAAAATTTAAATATTACCAACAGAGATAATCTTTTAAACTTTTGTTACTCCTTTCAAACCCATTTCTACTTATAAGTCAGCTTTAGAACCTGTTTTGAAAGTAGGTATTTGCTGGGGGGAAGGGAAGAGAGCAGAAAAGCTCTGGTCAAGGAGCCTCCATGAGTGGTGGGTCCATAGAATGGGTTTTCATGTTCTTCATCCCTCCCTCTATTCCCGCCATCTCCCATGTGACTTGAAGCTTCCTCCATCAAGAGGTACAATACATTTGCCATCCTTGGGATTCTGAGCTTGCCCTTGTGTCTTGTCCTGGCCAATGGGACAGATGAAATGCTTGAAAGGCACTTGGGTAACTGGGCTTGATTGCTCTTGCATTTTTGCAATTGTCATGAGAACGTGCCTGCGCTAGCCTGGTAGAGGTTGAAAGACACATGGATCAAAGCCACGTAGCACCAGCTGGCCCAGGTGAGGCCACACTAGGGCAGCCAAAAGCCAGCCAAGTCTCAGAAGTATGAGGGAACCATCCAGATCGGTTGAATGGCTCAGGCTCATGAGCTAAATAAACATATGTTGTTATGTGCCACTCACACGTAGGGGTTGTTTGTTGTGTGGTGTTATTATGGTGATCAGTAGCTGATACATTGGAGAAAAAAGGCCTAGGAAGGAGGACTTGAAAGACCAGGTTTGCACCTCTCACAGTTATGAACACATGAGCCTCCACAATCGGGCTGCCAGAAAGCAGCAGATCACATAAACATGATGTCATGCCGCAGTCAGCCTGGTCTTTGCAGCCAGGAGAGACTGATACGTCCTCCCCCAAATACGGGTATGTGAGATCTGTGCCTTGTTTGGAGGGTGAGAGAGAGCAAGAAGGGAGGGACCAAAGTTCACTGTGTGGCTACTACGTGCCAGTGACTCTGTGACAGGTCACATTTATCCTCTCATCCAGTCCTCACTGTGGTCTTGTGAGCTGGGAATTGTTTTCTCTACTCTACAGGTGAGAAAACTGAGACCTAGGAGATCGGGTAACTTAGCCATGTACATCGGGGCTGGCAAACTTGTTCTGTTTAGGAGCAGATAGTCAATATTTCAGGCTTTGCAGGCCTGTGGCAGTCTCTGTCACCACTCAGCTCTGCTGTGTGGCGGGAAAGGAGCTGTAGACAATACGTAAATGCACGAGTGTGCACCAATAGACAGGTATTGTGAACATGAAATTTTATAATATAAATTTCATATCATTGTGTGTGTGTCACAAAATAATTTTCTTTTGATTTTTTCCCCAACTATTAAAAACGTGAAAACCATTGTCAGCTCACAGCCTGTACCAAAATAGGGAGCAGCCCGAACGCGCCAACCCCTGAGGCCAACCCCTAAGGTCGGCGGCAGGGCTTTGATTCAAACCTGTAAAATTTTCCAATTGACTGGAAGGCCACAAAATCCTTGTAGAATTTGGATGTTTCTTAGGTCCTGTTACTCTCCTTACTGCCACTTAATACTCTCCTATATAAAACAGATAAACATCAAGAAAATGTCCTACTCACTCTCGAAATGGTAGTATTGGACACAGCACATGAAACTACTGACACTGTATTTGCAGTTTTCTTGGAATCAACTAAATTGACTCAGAGTGTGCATGCACGTATGTGTGTGAGCGCTTGTGTGAATGTGCGCATGTGCACGTGTACGTGTGTGCCTACATGTGTGCATTCATGTGAGTGCTGCGTGTTGCACGTTCACGAGCTCGCGTGTGCATGCTTGTGGGAATATGTTCTAAAGATAGACTTCAGTGACATAATGACACATCATGAAAAACAATATATGTGAGGTAGGTACACCATCATTGTGTCCACTTTGCAGGTAAGAAAACTGAGGCTTAGAGATTAAGCAACTTGTCCAAACTGACTTCCTCCATAGGAGTAAACCAAATTAAAATGCCAGTTTGCCTGGCTCCAGAACCAATACCTTAAACACCCACTTGTACTGCTCACTGTCCTGGTAAAAGACAATCCCTCGGGCCCTGGCTGTCCAGTGAAGCCCCTGCCTGCCACCAGCTCCCTCTGAGTCACATTCAGCCTTAGGCTTTCCTGCCAGAACAAAACAGGAAAATAAATAATCATGACAAGATAAAAACGACCAGCATGGACTGTTTAAAATCATGAGTGGAAAGCATACTATAAGAAAACAGTTTCTCTCGAGGGTCTCTGTGCCGTGCTCATGAGGTTCTGATGCATGGTGGGGTCTAATGTCATTCCCAGATAATTTGATTATTGTAAGAGAAGCTGATCCCGTGCAATTTTTTCACATACTGTCATGCCCTGTAGCTGGAGTTTCACCGACAAGACAAGCCACGTGCCCTTTATGACCCTGGGTGACATGTCCCCAGCCTTCTCCTCAGAACAAAAGCACGAGCTTATCCTACCTGGCTTGTCCAAAGCATTCTCCACCCAGAAAGAGTCTGTGTCTTCTCCAGGCATTTCTGCCCTACCTGTCCCTGTGCCACTAGGGCCAGAACCAGCCGACTCAGGGGTGTTCCTCTCCCCTTGGCTCTTGACTTCTCATCACCAAAGCATAAAACACACATGGAATTGTTCATTTTGTACGTTCTTCTCTCCCATGTGTTGTGTTAAATTGAACAGCTGCGTGTGTTATAAAGTAGGATCAGAAACCTGAGCCTCTTGGGGGCCGGCCCCGTGGCGTAGCGGTTAAGTGTGCGCTCCGCTGCTGGTGGCTGGAGTTCGGATCCCGGGCGCGCACCAACGCAGTGCTTGTCAGGCCATGCTGTGGCGGTGTCCCATATAAAGTGGAAGAAGATGGGTATGGATGTTAGCCCAGGGCCAGTCTTCCTCAGCAAAAAGAGGAAGATTGGCATGGATGTTAGCTCAACGCTGATCTTCCTCACCAAAAAAAAAAAAAAAAAAGAGACCTGAGTCTGTCTCCCTGTGCATCCATGCATTAGCCTGGCGAATGTGGACAAAACATTTCAATTTCCAAGACTTGATTTCCTTCTCTGTAGAAAGAGTGGTTGTAATCGTATTTGTGGAAGCATTTTAAAAACTCTAAGGGCCCCTATGTCGGTAAGCAAAAAGTACATTAAACCCACAAAGGGTCAGTAGCTCAAATTGCAACAGCACTCACCAGTCAGGGAGGCAATTACCAGACTGAACCTGCTTGGGGTAAAGTCACAAGACCCCGGGGCCAGCTCTCCAGTTCAGGAATGGCCGTCCTACCAGCCCAGCGGCAGCCCCGCTACATCCCACCACCGCTGCTGCAGGCACTCTGCTGCCTGCATCGCTTCCATTCTCCAAATGCTTCCAGTGCCGACACGACGCTTTCTCCAAAACTGCAGCCTCTACCTCTTTCCAGTCAGATTCTACAGCGTTACTGATTCTCCCCAGCCTACTGAAGACAAGATGTTGAGGGGGTTATAAAGTATAATATGCAATCAACACATGAGGTTTAAGAGGTCATGCATTGTCGCTCTTTGTCTTTTAAGAATGTTTGGTTCCTCATCAAGAAGATATGATTTTATCTCAACAAATGAAGTGATGATGAAGTGTGTATTTATCTTTTCTTTTGGGTCCTCTTTTCTCCTCAGATTCTGGCAGCCACACTGTTGACTTGTGTGCTCCACCCCTGCTGCACCCCCTCTGCAGGTCAGCACTAGCCCACTAGCCGCACAAAACAGAAACAGCTTTGGTCCATGGAGTGCCCCTGATGGGAGAGTCTCAACATGTGGTCCAGGTGTCTGGATTGGGCAGGTGGGATGGGGCCAGATAATGAGCCATCTGACCTTCAGAAATGATCTTAAAAGTCATGGAGGGTTACTGAAAAGCTTAATGCACTGGGTTAGTGTGGGCTTGTTTCCTTCTTAGAAAGATTACTCAGGCAGTGGAGGAGCTGATGGTTTGAGGGGAATGACAAAGTCAGGAAGCTCAGTTAGAAAGCTACTTAAGTAATCCAGTGGAAGAAAGAAGAGTTTAAACCAAGATAATGGGGCTGGAGGAGGGGGAGTAGATTTGATGGCTACTGAGGGAAAAATAGCTGATGGGACTTGCCAATCACTTGGATGAAGAGGGCAAAGAAGAGAGAAAACCCCCAGGTTTCTGGACTAGGTAAGTGGGGGATGCAGTGATGTTACCCACAAGAGGGAAAACAAACAGCAAACAGGTTTGTGGAGGAAGAGGAAATGTTCAGTTCTTAACATGTTTGGTTGGAAGCGCTTTGGGGACATCCAAGAAGAGGCATCCAGCAAGTACTGGGTGAGGTGTGTCAAGGCCAGAAAAGAGGAGCCAGCTCTCAGGTGGCAGCAGAAGCCATGGAGTTGAATGAAATCACCCAGCAAGATAGGACAGTGTGAGAAAATCAGGCTGTGGATGGAGCCAGAAGGAAATCCAATCTCCATGGCGTGGACACAGGAAGGGAAGACCATGACGTGGGCGGGGGAGCTGTGAGCAGGAACAGGATTCAGGAGAGGGCCTGCCGTGGGAGTCAGGGGACGCCAGAATGCCCCATTAGGGGTGTCCCAGACTGTCAAATATGTTAGAAGATGTTAAAAAGTAAAGATCAAAAACTGCCTTGGAATTTGCCATCCGGAAGGTAACTAAAACTTGGTGACAGTAGTTTCACCTGAGAATAAATCACCTCTAAGTTCTCATTCACGCTAAGATTCTGTGAGTCTGTGATGGATGGTGGCGGAGCCATAAGGCCCATCTTTGAAAGAAGTTTAAGATCTGAGTTCTATATATTTCTGTTTCATAGAAATATATATATTTTAAAATTCCTAATAATCATCTTCCTTTTCTAGCCAAGTTATGGTCCAGTTTAATATTATTGAAGGTTAATTTCTTTTTTATTTTCTGACAAATCGATGGTGGTTAAAATTGGTATAGCGTCTGTGAAACTAGGGTCAATCATGTCTAGGAACTAGACTCAGCTCTAAATGACTGCTCACATTTGTTGAAATCTTGATGTCAATTCTGATTTTCCACTCAGAGAAATGGCAGTGAGCTTGATTTCCTCTTTAACTATGTGGTCCAGTGCCCCTCCCCTCAAGCAATCCAACAGTTCTCCCGCTGCTGGATCAAATGGCCAGCGTCCTGGTATTTGTGGAGGAGGCAGGAAATAATAAGCAGCGATTTCATTTGTTTCTACAAGTTACAGAAAATGTGCTGCGTCCTTGAGGGGGGTCTTGTGTCAAGAGGCCCCAGTTGGGGCCTGTGGAGTAGCTCCCCTTCAACTGCCATTGGCGATCAGTGTAACACGTAGAATGAACAATATCCCCAAACTGTTTACATGCCCTGCTGAGGAGTCTTAACTGGTCAAAAATTAAAATCTATACTTGTTCCTTCTTTAAAGCACAGCTCAAAATGGCCTCTAAAGAATGAGTGGGAATTAGCTAAATTGTTGAACTCAACATGCACGGCCAGCAGAGACAGGACACTTCATTAACGTTTCAAGTGCTGAGGAGACTTGAGCTGGATGAGCTAGAATAAGTAATGTGTTATGATGGCATCCTATTGCAAATCCCTCACTGGCTACTAGAATCTTTCCTGCTGCCTAAATTTTTTCTCAAATAACTTCACTTTATATTGTTTCAAAAAGAAAGAAAAGTTATCTTGTCAAAGATCATTTAAAGTGCATTTATTTATTTCCAACGTGAACTGAGGAGAGGGGCCTGTGTTTTTATCTCATGTGCATTTGCAGACACACTTGCACAGGCTGCAATGATCTTAAATCCATGAATGGGATCTTAAGGCATAAATGTTTGAAGACAAATTTGTAACTTGAATTAAAAGTCTCATGACTTTCCTTAAAATTTTTTTAAGCTCCAGAAAAGTTGGTTTCAAAAACCAGTTGTGTAACTTTTATTCTTAGAATTTGAGATCCCAGAATTAAAAAAAAAGGAAAAAGGTTGCCCGGAGCTCAGTGCCCTGAGCCTGGAGCCTTCCTAACGGGCGGATGTGCAGACCAGCTCAGCTGGCTTCAGCCCCCACCTGTACCAGAGAACTCCCAAGTTTAACTGACCGTCTGGTTTATTTTATCCACAGTCGATTTTCATTTGTTAGGAGAGGAACAATTCCTTTCTGTCTCTGTCTTTTCTTGACTAATTCAATGAGACCAGCCCTCAAATACACCATGGGATTAGCACCGGTTCATAGATTTTATTCTTGAATGGCATAGGTCTAACTTTCTAATTTCTAAGATACCTTATCTTTTTTGATTAAAGCTTGTCTTTTGTCTTTCTGATAACTTAAAGGACAATTTCAAATGTGATAAGTCATAGTAATTCACACAGAACTTAAAGGGCTCATTCAGAAAGGAAACCTTTGCTGTAAATAATCTGAGGCAGGCCTGAGCAAAGCCTTGGCACAATCACGCTCAGAAAAGAGAGACCAACCTTTGGGATTTTAAAGTTGAAGAAAAATGCAGAAGTGGGTTTTATCTTTTCCTCCACGTGAGCGTTTCTCTGAGGTGGTTGTGTTCTGAAGCCGGAGTTGTGAAGATTTTGAGGGATCTCAGGCAGGACATGCTGCGGCCCTGGCTGAAGCGCGGCTGGAGCCTCCCTGCCCGCCAGGACAGCCTCCACCCCAGCCTCCCAGGCCCCAAGAGGACATCACCGTCAGGATCACTCTTTCTTTTTCCGGGGCCGTGTGGGGCATGGGTGCTAACAGAAATGTGTGTAGGTGAGGAGCAGAGGGCTGTAGGATGGGCAAGCTTTATTCCCAGAGCTCAGCCAGACGCACAGGGCCTCAGACCTGGACTCGGGGCTGCGCTGCCGTCCTGCTCTGTGGGGCCTGAGGGAGCTAACTGCAGCCGAGGGCCTGCAGAATGGCGTTAGGTCCAAAACCATCAGGAGCTCGCTTCAGGAAACAGCACACTGCATGGAGCTGGAGGGGCACAGGCCGGGGACACGAAGGCAAGAGGTGACAAAAATAGGCTGGGATCCCACATCACAAAGGATTCGGAGAGGTCTCTGGAATAGTTTATGCCTTGCTTCCCATCAAATTTGGATTAGCCATAGCAAAGGAGGAAAGAGAACAAATAAAGGAAATCCACTGATAATCCCCAAACCTCCATTTGAGCTAATAATTTAAATTCCTTCTATGCCAAGTCAAGCCTCTTTTTGTTTGTTTAACAGAGTTGATAATGAGAGACAAAATAAACCAATCTTACTTTAACCTCCTTCCCGTGCATGCCGACAGAGAAAGGAAAGGGCTGCGATAATCCGTGATTTGGGAAAATCTGTGTGAGCCCACCTTGGAGAGTGGAAAGAGGACTGACGCCCACCGAGGGGGCACTGGCTGCAGGGTCGGGAGCTGCGGAGAAGCTGCTGGCAGCCGGCAGTGCGGGGTGGATGTGGATGTGCCACAGCCAGGCAGTGGGGACAGCCCCGGGGCGGGGGTGGCGTGGCAGAGGGAAAAGTGTGGGATGGGACCTGGCCACAAAACCCAGCCCGATCAGGAGCCCCTAGACGTGGCCTGAGCGAGAGGCAAGGAAGAAGGGGGGATGAGCTGAGAAAGCGAGAGATCAGGGAGCTATATCACGCTGAGGCAGGGATCTCTCTTGCTCTTTCTTCCTTGGACACCCACTAGAATAAAACCACAGGACTGGGCATGTCAAAACCAGCCCCTGACTGAAAGTCCACTCGGCGGGTCGCTGTGGTCCCAGTGGTCTGCAGCCACGAGCCCCAACACCAATGCACAGTAGCACATGGCTTTCTTCCAGACGTGGAGCCTCTCAAGACCCTTCCTTGGGGAGCCCCCTGGTGAGATGACCTGCTTTTTCTGACCCTCTCGGGTCATTTTGCCTGGGGACGCTTCCCAATAGAGTAGAAGCAGCTCCAGTTCTGCAGGTCTGGGCTGTGTCACTATGGAACTTGGTCACCTCAGGTAAGTCACTCTCTGCTCTGTGTCTTCACCTCATCTATAAAATGGGACTAAAACGAGCCCAGCTCACCCCAGCTCGCAGGCTGGTGCACGCTGGGGCGCTTCATCCTTTCTCATCAACAAACTCCGAGAACCCATCCTAGGGACTTCCCTTCCTCTTTCCTTCTCTCTATACATTTTTCCTTTTCTTTTTCTTTTGTTCTTTGCAGAATTACCTCTGGCCAGATGAACACTGAGCCTTCCAGCATTCTCCCTATTGATATTCTGATGCTTTTCAACTCTTTTCCATTTGGTAATAATTTTATAAATGTGTTCTGGAAAAACATTTAAAAGATGAAATGATATAAACACAAAGAAACAGTGGACAAGAAAGTCTTTCAGACACTAAGAATAGTCTACCAGTATAAGTTGGTAAGTTATTATTAAAGAACTGGAAACTTCTGGGGGCATAGGAGATACAAAGGTCAGATTCGGCCTCAAATTCCAAGTAGTTTCAATAGAACTAATTTCCATACAAATTCCTTCTAGAAAGTGGAAGTCCTGAACAGCCTTGAAAATACATTTTTTTTCCTTTTGATATATGAAATGCTTTATCCTAAAAAGGAGCCCCAGTGGGCCTCTTGCCAGCTGTCAGTAATTTCAGGCTCTTAAGTCAGTATTGCCTCTTTCGTCTGAAAAGAGAAAAATCCAGCCTACTAGTTAACTAGTAAGCTCTTAAAGAGTCGTAGTTCGAAGAGTCAACTCATCCTACTCTGTTATCCTCACTCTGAGGACAGAAAAGTGGCCGAGCCCTTCCTCAGTCTTCCAGATGATCCTCCCCCTCCTCCCCCCGCCCCCCCCCCGCCCCCTCACCCGTCAGTCCAAGAACCTGGAGAGGAGGCAGGAGGAAGAGGGAGACAGCACACGGCCTACTCCCCCGGGCTGCTGAGGCAGAGAACTAGCTCATCACTGGAGACAGAAAGGGGCTTCTTTCCGGGTCCTAGGCCCACCGTGGTGTCCTAGGAGCATGTCCCCTGTATGTCACAGGCCCCGAGAGTGTGAGGGCACCCCCTCTTCTCGGTCTCTACCACTTCCCAGTAACCCTCTCAGAGCCCTGCTCCAGGGAGCCAGTGCACATGGCCTGAGGCCTGGAATCCCCCTGCTCGGCTTCTCCTAAGGGACAGGCAAATGCTCCCTGGACACGGACATCAGGGCCTCCTGAGTGAGCACACTGTCACTGAGAGTCGACTGGATGAGCACGTCAACCACCATCTGCACAGAAAATGGTCGTTGGCAGCAGCACGCCCACCAAGAGTGTTCAGGCAGCTCTTCAGGTTTGGTTTTGTTTGTTTCGTTCTCTTCTCTCCCCTCCCTTCCCTCCCTCCTCCCCTCCACATCTTCTCTCCTCTTGTTTGAGCTAGGGCATTAGGTGCAGCATATCCACCGAGTTAAAAAGAAACTGTTACTAGGATGATTACTGAGTTGTTTTGGTGAAATACAGTGACGAGCCCCAGCCAGAGCACCTCGCTGGCGTGTTATGGTTCTTCCATGTCACCAGGAGGCTCGTGCGAGCCATCACAGAAACAGCGATTCACAAGGGTGGGACCACCCTTGTCACAGAGAGAGGGTCTCCTGGTTTTAAAATAGATCTTTGTGATCTTCGAGGTATCTGCCTGGCCTTGGCAGTTTGGTGTCCCTTGAAGGACTTTTTGTAAAACACAAGACTCCATCCACATTAGGCATTTGAAATCCAACCATTTTTTCAGTTGTAAAAGAGGTATTCTTTTGCAGACTATCTGTTATTTAGTAATGTGCAAATTACCAATAAATAATTCCAGATTCTTTTTTGCAAGCCCAGCTATAAACAAACGCTCCACGTGCTGAAACGGAAGTCATTTTCCCTTTGAAAACTCATTTAAGTTCTGCACGATTGGAAGAGATTGGGGCAGAAGCTTCCCAGTAGATGCTAGAGAGCGTTATTACCGCACACAAATCGTCACGTGAAGCCAGACGTGGACGAGTTTTCGGGGATCTTCAGCTTGCTGCTTATGGACACTCTCCTGCTGCTGCACATGGTTCCACCACCTCCCCACACGGCACGTGTGTGCCTGCAAACCCCTTAGGGCCGAGTTCTGTGGATGGGGCTTATTTGTTCTTTGAGCCAGTTAAAAAATTGGCGAACTCTGATTCCTTTCCTCTGAAACAATAGAATAACACAAATAAAAATTACATTTGACTTGTTTATTCCTAAGAAGTTGTTGGGAAACCAAATTTTCTAAGTGCCTCTCTCAAGAGGCTGCTGCCATTTCATAGGACACTCTGATTTGTCCCTACTGAACTGGTTCTCAAGGGAGGGTTTATGGGAAGTAGGAGAAATGCAGTAAGGAGGGAATCTTAGCTGAGAAGATTGCAACTCTCACCAAAGTTAACTGTTTACTCTCCTGCAGCAAAGGCAGCCTCCCAGGGTCAGCATTCAGGCAGAGCAGGACGTGGGTCAAGTTCTCCCGTACTGTTCCTCTGCTCCTTTCTGAGGGGGCCTGTTGGCCCTCCAATTTTCTGTTACTCTCAAGGTCAGTAAGAATAACAACAAGTACTTAGTTTTACCTTCTTCTCAGTAAGGACTTTTTTTTAATTGAAAAACAGGTTCATTCTAGATAGGTAGATAAATATGAACTTGTTGAAAGTTAGAGAATTTTGTCTTCTAGTATTGACTACAAGTTTGGCCAAATGAACACTCTTACAGATAACATTTACAGAATCTGCACAAAATGCTCGGAGAAAAAAGTCACAATTAGAAGTCGCTGGAGAGCTACCAAAAGCAGGCAAAATGGAAGGAAAGTTGACCCTTGAATGATGAGAGCTGATCTGGGTAAATGTGTTAGCTTTCTATTGCTGCATAATAAATCATCACAAATTTAGAGGCTTAAAACAGTACGAATTTACTATCTCATAGTTTCTATAGGTGAGGCATTTGGAGACATGTTAGCTAGGTCCTCTGTTCAGGGGCTCACCAGGCTGCAATCAAGGTGACAGCCAGGGCTGCAATCTTGTCTAAGGCCTGGGGTCCTGTTCCAACTCCCAGGTTGTTAGCAGATGTCAGTTGCTTGCAGCTGTACAACTGAAGTGCTCAGGTCCTAGAGGCTGCCCACTGTGCTCTGCCACATGGGCCTCCACACAACATGGAGGTTGCTTCTTCAAGGCCAATAGGAGAGCATGTGCTGCTTCTTATGTCTCTGACTTCTTTTAAGGGATCACCTGATTAGGTAAGGCCCACCTAGGATAATCTGCCCTTTGATTAGTTCAATGTCAACTGATTAGAAATCTTAATTACATCTGAAAAATCTCATATTTCCCACATAGTTAACTTAATCATGACAGTGAAATCCCATCATATTCACAGGTCTCCCTCACACTTGAGCGGAGATTATCCAGGGCATGTGCACTGGGGGTGAGAATCTTGGGGACCATCTTAGAACTCTGCCTACCACAGTCAGATTTAAATGTTCAGGTCTTTTTCCTGATGGCACTCCCCAGTTTGCACTGCAAGGACAAAAAGTCTTAAATAAGTTCAAGGAGGAGATGTCAGAGTTCAGGTCTGACAAGATAACTAAAATTAGGAGGGAAGTTCTGCAGAGAGTGAGCCCATGAATCTGCATATAAACTCTTCCTAAATAATAAACTCTTCTAACTATTGAACCATGTTTGTGCAACGGACACTTCAAGGGGCCTGGCAAACAAAGCATCAGGAAGCTAAAAGAACTGAGAGATTTTGGCTGCTGGACACCACAGGAGAGACAGCTTGGAAACCTTCTAGAACAACACTTAACACTTCTCAGAGGAACATAACTAAATCCAGAATCTCTGCACATATCATTCACAATAATCAGTATAAAATAAAAATTTACTACACATACAAAGAAACAAAACATGTAACCCATAGCCAAGAAAAAAGTCAATAAATGTTGACTCCAGGATGGACCTACATGTGAAATTAGCAAACAGGGACTTTAAAACAGTTCTTACAATGTTAGTCATGTACTTAAAGGAATAGTGCCACTCCTGCTCTCTTTTTCTTTGTATTTGCATATCTCCTTGCTTATCCCTTTATTTTAAATTATTCTTAGTTACTCTGGTTTAAGTGATTTCTAATTTTCAGCATCTAGCTGGGTTTTGCTGTTTTAATACAATTTGGAAATATCTGGTTTGTAATAGGAAAATTTAGTCTTTTTATGTGTATTGTAATAATATCTATTCCTTACATATTAATTTATAAATATTATTTCTCCCATCTGATTACTTCCTTTTCTCTTATTTTTGTTCATATGATCAGGTTTCACTTATTGCCCCCTTTTCCTCCTGTTGATGGTTATTTTCTCCTCCCTGGTGTTCATGAGCTTGACAAACCTTCACTGCCCCTCTCTTCTCTCTCCTCAACTCCTCACTCATCCTCAGAGGAGACATTTGGTCTACCTTTCTTACTTCCCTCTTTATTCTCCCCAACATCTAGGTTTTGCTGAGACAGATATTCCAGTCAATTTATCAAGCTGTGCCCCTTTGCAGTTGTCCTCTATTTTAAGTATTTTATGTTGAATTTATATTGCATATTCTTAGAAAGTTTATCTGTAACTATTAGATTATCTATCTATCTAGTCATTTACTTCAAGTTTCATTGCTCATTATTTTTCTTCTCCTTTTCACCTCTCCCTTCACTTTTTGATTCATTTGTTCTTTGATTAGAGCTCTTTAAAAAGTATTTTCCTAATAGGTAGACACAGGTCATATATTCTCCAAGTCCTTGAATACTTGTAAGTATTTTTCTTTTAACCTGACCAATGAATGAGATATTTGGAATATAGAATTCTTTAATTGCAGTGCTTAACTCTTTCTAGTCTGTAGATATTATTCTACATTTTCCAGCATCCCAGTGTTATATTAGAAAACCTGTATTGCAATTATGATTCTTTTTACTTTATAAATAAATAATTCTTTCTTTCTGGAAATTTGTTACATTTTCTATTTTTCCTCAGAGTAAGATATGCCTAGGTGTATGCCTTTTCTCACTCAATCTGCTTGGAACTCAGTCAGTATGTGTGGTTTGAACAGTTAAATTATAATACTTTATTTGTGATTATTGCATCTAGGTTCATAGGTGAAGTTAGCCCACAATTTTCTTTTATTTCATGGTCCTTATTGGATTGTGGCATCAAGATACTAACTTTGTGAAATTAGTTTTCTATCTTCTGCAGCAACATGTTTCAGGTTTACTTGGGCACTATCAATTCCTTGAATGTTTGATAGACTTTATTTGTAAAACCAAGATCAGGTACTTGTTGAATTTTATCTATTTAAGGTCAAACAGGTGTTTTGTTTTGTTTTTTTACAATTTCAGTTGATTTAATGGTTACTAACCTACTTGAGGTTTCTATTTCTTCTCTTGCATTTTTTCAGAAATATGTTAACTTTATCTAGGTTTTCAATTTCATTGGAATATATTTGTTTATAATATTCTTTCATAATTTTTAAAATCTTTGTTATATCTAAGGTTATTTCCCCACAATCATTTTGAATTTGGTTTATCTGCATCTTCTCTCTTTTCTTCTTGATCAGTTTTGCCAGGAGTCTAACTTATTAGCTTTTCAAAGAAGCAGCTATAATTTTTTTGTTCTTGATTTTACAGATTTCTGCTTTTATATTTCTTTATTAAGGTTTCTTTAGGTGTATTCTGTTATTCTTTTCTAGTTTCTTGAGTTGAATTCTTAACTCATTTATTTACAATTTTTCTTGATTTTGGACATATGTGTTCATAACGATTAATTCTCTAACCTTATCGCACAGATTTGGAATATTTTATAACTTACAATTTCCTCTTTAACCTGGATTATCTAGTAATTTTTTAAATCTAGGTTTTAGTCATACAGGATTATGTTAGCCTTCTTATTATCGCTGATTTCTGTTTTCATTACATTATTTTCAGAAAACATAATTTAGATAATGTAGAATATTCTGGCTTATATTATAAGTTATTTTGGTCAACATTCCATGTGTTCTCAAAAATAATGTGTATTTTGTTGATTGGGATCAAGTTTTATATACATCTATTAGGTTGAGATGCTGTAATTGTATTATTCAGATCTTCTATACCTTTTATTGTACTTAACCTACAAGATCTAACAGATCTACATGGACGTATCAACAACTCCAACAGGAACTGCTGAGTGATGTGTTTCTCACTTTGGTCCTGTTAGTTGTCACCCTATAGACTTTGAAGCCATGTAGTTAAATAGTGTTTTCAGGATCAGTACAACCCACAGAACTTTCAAGAACTCCTGTACCCTAGATCCCCATACTTTTGAGGCCCCTGCATGTCATAAATGCACAAAAGTGGAATTATTAATCCCAACATTCATTCTCATGACTAACACTGTTCAGGCCTCAGGAAAATACTTGTCCATATCTCTTGCCCTCTGCCCTTGACATAAAAGGCCACTATTTCAAAATGCCATGAAATTTTCCAGGTTGTGCTGACCTTGGAGAAGGTCATTGGTTTGGAGTATTGGGGAGGACTTTAAGAATGAAGAACTCAGGTAAGAAAAAATAAAAATGAATTATTTTGTCAAATCCTTCCTCTCAGAGACCACAAAGGCAATAAATTTTTATATAATGAAGTGTTGTTACCCAGTAGTACTGAGCGTCATTTTTTTTTGTTTGATTCTCTTAGCTTTCTAATTTGTATTTCCAGAAGTCATCACAAATTAGTATGTATTTGTAAAAATTGGGCATAAAATTCAGGGAACATTTTACAAATAAAAAAATATTTATATTACTCTTAAATTTGTAAATATGTTGATCTAAACATAACGCTAGCAAATAGATAACATTAAATGCTAGAATTATAAAAATATTTTAGGGGCCAGCTCAGTGGCATGGTGGTTAATTTCACACGCTCCGCTTCCACTGCCCGGCCAGGGGTCCGTGGGTTCAGATCCCGGGCACAGACCGAAGCACTGCTTGTCAAGCCATGTTGTGGCAGTGTCCCATATAAAATAGAGGAAGATGGGCACGGATGTGAGCCCAGGCCAGTCTTCCTCAGCAAAAAGAGGAGGATTGGCTACGGATGTTAGCTCGCAGCTAATCTTCTCCACACACACACAAAAAATCTCATTGTAGTCTTTAGATAAAATGAATTTAATTTTAAATTGTGCTATTTGGGGGTGCTGGCCCTGTGGCCTAGCTGTTAAGTGCTCGCGCTCCGCTACTGGTGGCCCAGGTTCAGATCCCAGGCGCGCACCGACGCACTGCTTGCCGGGCCATGCTGAGGCTGCATCCCACATACAGCAACTAGAAGGATGTGCAACTGTGACGTACAACTATCTACTGGGGCTTTGGGGAAAAAAAGGGAAAAAAAATAAAAAAGGAGGAGAACTGGCAACAGATGTTAGCTCAGGGCCGATCTTCCTCAGCAAAAAGAGGAGGATTGGCGTGGATGTTAGCTCAGGGCTGATCTTCCTCACAAAAAAAAAAAAAATTGTGCTATTCACAGTTATAATTAGCACAAACTGTTGCTTACTATTAATATAATATTGTCTTAACAGATTTAGCTTTATCTATTTCACTTGCAAATGTATTAAAACTGTAACTTTTTAGAGAAAATGTGTCCTTAAAATCAAAGGAAATTTCATGTGATGAATTATTTAGGGGAATTGTTTTGATATGTGTAATTTACTTTATAATGCATCAAAAGAAGATGAATTGATGGATGTATAAGGGTATGAATCGATGGGTAGATGTGTGATAAAGCAATGATAGTAAAATGTTAAAGGTAGAGGTTAGGTGGGGGGTATATAGGTGTCTACTGAAAAGTCTTTCAACTTTGCTCTCTCTGAAGGTGTTCATGAGAAAAAGTTGGGAAAAGAAGAATGCACTCGAAATTTGCAACAAGATTGGCATTCCATAAACTATAAGAGAATTTTTTAAATGAAAATGTTCACATGACTTGAAAGGAAAAGATTCACATTTAAAGAATCCCAAAAACAATTTCTATAGAGACTGCATTCTGGCCATTAAAGATCAAGCTACAATATAATCTTTTTTTTTTTTTTTTTGTGAGGAAGATCAGCCCTGAGCTAACATCCATGCTAATCCTCCTCTTTTTGCTGAGGAAGACCGGCTCTGAGCTAACATCTATTGCCAATCCTCGTCCCCCCCGCCCCCCCCCCCCCGACCAAAGCCCCAGTAGATAGTTGTACGTCATAGTTGCATGTCCTTCTAGTTGATGTATGTGGGACGTGGCCTCAGCATGGCCAGAGAAGCAGTGCCTCGGTGCACGCCCGGGATCCCAACCCAGGCCGCCAGCAGTGGAGCGCGCGCACTTAACCGCTAAGCCACGGGGCCGGCCCCAATATAATCTTAATTAAAGAGATTTATTAAATTGAGAAATATAACAGCTATTTTCAAATTTCTTCATAATAATCCAAAATTTAAAAATTTGGAAGAAGAAAAACTAAAATACTCTGTGGATATAGATGGTGAAAATCATAATATAAATGATAGCCATTTATGTATTAAAATATTTCATAAGATTTTCTGTGATAAAGATAATTTATTACATATAATCCATTATGGTGTATGCATCACAATAAGTTAAATTTATGGTTCATTTCTGAATCTAAGAATTTCTGTAACATTCTTAGTGGCATTCCAGTTGCTATTCTCTTAGCAGAATAGTTTCTCCAAACTGAAATTAATTAAAGTCAATGTAATAAGTACGACTCAAGGAGGTTTGCTTCATTTGGTTTTAGCGACAACAGAGCACAAATTATGTAAAAATCTCAATTATAAAAGCACAACTAGTGACTCCATTGAAAGGAAGCCCAGAAAATAAATTCCACACATTAAATATATAATAATTTATTAACTGTATGTTTTATTCTCCCACACATCATGAGCCCATCAACAGATCACTCAGACATGTGCAATATAATTAAATTCAGTTATCTTTGATATTTTGCCAACCTTCACTCTACACATATTTTTCAATTTAGATAAAATTATTTGAAAAATACAACTTGCCAGAAGCAGATTCTAGAAGAAGTAGAAAACCAGAATAGTACTATTTTTAGTAAAGAACTTGAATTTGTAATTAAACACATTCCTCAAATCTCCAGTCCCAGAAGGATTTACTGGCAGATTCTTCTTACCAATCTTACATAAACTTTTCCAGAAAATAGAAAAGAAGGGCCTACTTCCTAGCTTATTTTATGTCATGAATAACTAATAACAAAAGTTGACAAGGACACTAGAAAGAAAGAAAATTTCAGACCAGTCACCCTCATAAGCAAAATGTAAAAGCTGTAAACAAAGTGTTAGTGAATACTTTAAATCATTTATGCTTTATGGTATATAGAACACTTTGAAGCATGTAGTGAATATCAGCAATATATAAAAATGATAATCCTTCAGAAATAAGGTGGATTTATTCTAGGAAACAGAATTGGTTTAACATTTGAAAATGAATCAGTGTAATTCACTACCTCAACAGAATAAAGGAGAAAAAACATGATCATACCAACAGATGTATCAAACACATTTAATAAAATTCATTACCAGTTCATGATAAAAAAAAAAATAACTTTTAGCAAATGAGAAATGGAAAAGTAATGCCCATATCCCAACTGTGACTCTCTCTCTCTCTCTCTCAGGCTTTTTTCTACCCTGGGAGGAGGTCAAATCAGAAAGGAGGGTTGATGTTTAAGAAGCAGCCTTCAGCCCAAGGTGGATGGGGAGACAGAGGATAAACTCTCTGGATTCCTCACCCTCTGGCCAGGGTAGCTCTGAGCTGTGCTCTACACTGCCTCCCACATTTCCCCTGGACACTGAGCTCCCTTGCACACAGTGCTCACTGGCTGGTCCTGCCCCTGGATAGGTCTCTGCAGCTCTCTCTTCTCCAAGATTCCACTCCATCAACTCCAGCCAGCCGGTGCTCCCCAGACCCTCACTCTGTCTTCTCCACTCTGGAGCCTTCCGTGCTGTGGCCTGGAAACTCTCTGTGGGCAGCAAGCTGGGGTGGTCATGGGGCTCACCTCATCATTCTCCTTTGTGGAAATAAATGAAGACCACCCAAATGAGAACAAGCAATGCCCTGCTTGGAGACCGTTGACATGGGGATGCTGAAGTCAGGCTAACTGGAGTTGGGGCTCCTGTCTGATTGGTTAGGGGTACATAATTTGGCTTTCTCTGATTGGTCTTAAGTTGGAGGTGGGGGTAAAAATTAGGGCAGCTGTCAGTTATTAATCAAGTCCTGAACATTTGGGGCCAATTGTTACTGGGGTTATTGTTTCGTCTCCTGGACTGGTTCCTAGGGGTAGTGGTCTTCCTTTCTGGACTGGTTACTGTGGAGAGTAGGTTGGCCTCCTAGGCTGGCTACAGTAGATAGTAGGTTGGCTCCTGGGCTTGTTAATGCAGACAGTAGGTTGGCCTCCTGGGCTGGTTGCTACAGGTTTGGGGTCAGAGTTGGATTTTCACATGGGATCTGGCCATGGTCTGTTTGTATATTCAATCTCTTACCTCTCAGTGCTGTCTCCTGGGTAATGTCTGAAAACTGTTGTTTCAAATGTTTTGCTCAGTGTTTCAGGCTTTGTGTGTGGGAGCGTAAATTCCAGCCCTGCTACTCTGTCTTGGCTGGAAGCAGAAGTCTCAACCTCCCAGAGTGAGTTTTGGGTTAATCATCACTGTGTGATCTACTTGTTTGCTTTGCCTCCATCCTCTTCTCCCACTTAGGAGCAGGGACGTCACCTTTTACCTCGGCCCCCTGACTTAGACCTTTGTAGG
This sequence comes from Diceros bicornis minor, assembly GCF_020826845.1. Classification (NCBI taxonomy): domain Eukaryota; kingdom Metazoa; phylum Chordata; class Mammalia; order Perissodactyla; family Rhinocerotidae; genus Diceros; species Diceros bicornis. The sequence continues at coordinate 8,281,177 of NC_080755.1, read as the reverse complement.
CCCCTTTGCTCTTCTCTGTCACTGGCCCATGGCAGACAGACCCTCCTCTTTACCCTGCCATCTCTGGTTGGGATCCTGTCATAGATAGGAAGCGCTCCTGCAAGCACCACTGCAGCACCCATTTCACCAGCCACCCTGGGAACTTTTCACCACTCTGTTCTGGCCTTCCCCTGAACCCAGGGCTCTGATCCTTCCTCGAACCACGGCAGGACGCCCGGTGTTTTGCTTAGGCTCACCTGGTCGTCTGTCCAGGCCAGCTTCTGTGCCAGATAAGACGTCCCCACCCTTCATCTTGGTGACCAGAGCTCTGCCCACGTTGGACACCCTCTCCCGATTCTGTATTCCTGACAGTTGAGAAGGCCTTGCCTTCAGACACACTCCTTTTAAAACCATTCAATTGACTAGGATATCTGAAACACCCCAGAACCTCACGTAGGAAATCCTTGCCTTTATGTTTGTCCACATTCACTGATACAGTAGATGGTTGTTTCAGTTGCACATGAAGCTCTTCATCGTGTGCATTTTCTGTATACATGTATACACACACACAACACATACACGTATATATACACAGAGAGAGCTAAGTGTACGATTCACTGAATTTTCACTAATTGAACACATTGTGTAGCCAACATCCAGATCAAGAAACAGAACACTGAAAGTGCATTTTATTTATACTTTCCTTGGCTATCTCTGCTATTAAGCTGAGGGTAAGCTCCATGAGGAAAGGACTGCATCTCTGTTGCTCACTTTGTGTCTTCAGGGTTATATCAGAGTGCCTGACCCACATGAGGGACCTCACTTGTTGAATAAGTCTGTTGACTGATATTGAGGAGATGGAGCTATGCTCTGATTGGAAGTAAACTGAACGGCATCTATAAAAAATGAAATTCCTTTCTCCTTGGCTGTTACTAATGTATTTCTCCCATGTATGTTAATACACAGAGCTCGGTAAAATTACTGTTATTGAAAGTAAATTCAAATAACAATACAAAAACCAAACAAACTCTTTTTCTCTGTTGTACCTGTTGAACACAGCTGTCAAGGCCCCTCCCAGACTGGCAAATGTTGGCAATTCAAATGGCTTACAGTCAGGGTGGTGTGAAAAGCTGTGTGTGTTTATAAGGGCAAATGTGTTTAGAGAAGTAAATGCACTGAGGTTGGCAAAACCCATTATTGTCTGGCTAGGTAAGTGACGATGAGCATCTTATTCCACTCCTCTTAGATGAGAAGGTGAGTCTTGCCGGTCACAGAAGGAGCAGGGGACAGTTTGAGCCCAAGTTCCACAGGCTGAGTCCAAAGCTATAGCACGGTGAAAATGGCTCATCCTCTCCAAGCCAGGTGTTCCTTATCCTGTGCTTATCCTTGAGCAACATAAAGGTGGAGAAATCTGTGGTCACAGTTTGCTCATCTGCAAACTTGGGAAGACGTGTTGGGTGACTACATTATCCCCAGTGCTGGACACTCACCAGGAAAATCAGGGATGGGAGCAGAGGAGTGTCCTCCTTCCCTCAGGGAAGAAGGATGGGAACTGGCCCCCTGGCAGCCCCTAAACACCTGTGGAGGAGAAGGGACACCTGGGAGTAACCCCGCGTTCCCACTACTGTCTTGTCACTGGGGCAGCCGCAGCGTTTTGTCCTTCCATGAAGGCTGTCTTTGTTCATGCTCTCTAGAGGAAGAACCAAGTGAGACCTTTTCATCTTGTGAAGGAAATGCAGAAAGCCTGGTATAGGTGAGAAAAAGGCATATGGCGGAGAAGTCACGGGCCACCCCACTAGACCTGGTGGTGGGGAGTGGGGCTGAGTGGGTGGGAGAAAACACACTGTGGGGTGAGCAGGAGTCGTGCTACGTGTGAATTGTTCCAAACCCTTCAAGCTTCCTGCCAGAGCATTGAAACCCTTTGGCTCATTGTGGAATTTGGATCTGGGACAATTTACTCTAAAGAGGGTTTGGCATACATAAGTCATTATTATTAATAAACACTTGGTGAATGCCAACCATATGCCTAATGCTGAAATAAAGCTTTTTTTTCTTTTTCTCTTAGGTTAAGTTACCAAGTAAGGAGAATGATACTCAGCTCCTTGTTATCCCAGAAAGGCAATTTCATAGGACTCCGGGCCCTAAACATATGTCTTGGAACACTTGGGTGCATTTTCAAGGGCCTTTCTCTTTTAAGAGAACATTCCAGAATATCATAAGTGGTGACTTTAAACTCTTTACCCCTTTCATTATCGAAAGAATGGATTTGAGAGAGGAATGTAAGCGTCTTCTGACACAGCCCCCAGTCTAACCTGTTCTTATAGGATGACTCACTTCATAGTGGCTGGGTTTTAACACTACGTGGCATTGAGGGGGCTGCTTCTAAATGACAGATCTTGAATTACGGATGGATCTTTAAAAATATGTTGTAGAACAGGCCATGTTTATTTTTAGTGGGTTTCTCCCCGTAACGTTATCTGCATGTTTCCCTGTCTGTACGATTGGTCACAGATGGGAAGCAAGGAAAAGTGTGATGTCTAAGGAGGACATGCAAAAGAATGTTTGGAAATTTTCCCCCCTTTATTTTCCGGCAGTGACTTGTGTTTAGGAGAATTAGCAGTAAAACAAGAGAGTTCAACTCTGTTTATATTTTAAGCCATCGATGGTTCTTCTGAATGACCATGATCCCCATTAAGGGAGCTGGGTAAGGGGTGGAGAGAGAATCAAGGAGCAGGTCAAAGAGGAGGAGAAGCAACGGCTTCCAGCATTTTCACCATGATTTTCATCTCAGAATCTGTGAGCACCATATAAACATGTGTTCAAAGGAGGCCTAACTGACAATTTACAAACTAGAGAGACCAAAGGAAGGCAGAAATGTACTAAAAAGCTCACACACTTTTTGGTAGAGTTTTGGGGACTCTTGCCACAAGATATCCCATTTCTCTTACTGCCTCTGACCCACCAGGTCTTTCTCTAACCAGAGGCTGCATAAATTGTACCTTATTGATATAATTTGGGAAGTCGTGCTCACAGACGAGCCCCCCGCCCCCGCAAATTCCTTCCTGGCAAGCCCACTAAGGTACTTGAAAGTTTACCACTAAAGAATCATTTATTTATTCATTCATTTGTTCAACAAATTCTTACTCTGTGCCAGTTATGTGCTAGAGCAGAAGACACAGCCTTGACACAAATTGCCGGTACTTCCCATGTCCCAAGATCATGGCCAACATCACTAATAGATCATTCTGCTGTTTCTTCAAGAACCAAGATGCAAACAGCCATCCCGGATACTATCAATTTGTTTATGTCACTTCTCTACTTAGAATTCCTCAAGGGCTTCCCTCTTTGTATGATGAAGATGGAAGTCTTTACTATGGGCCCCAAAGCCCCATGTGACTTGGCCCTGCCTCCTCTCCAGTGTCCCCTTAGACCAGCCTCATCTTTGCTCTCTGTCCTCTAGCTACATTATTTTTCTTATACCCCCACTCCATGTCCATATTCCTTCCAGCTTTAGGATCGTCAAACTTGCTGTCCCTCTGACTAGAATAGTCCCTGCTTGTCCCAGCACACCCTCTTAACCTAGTTCACTCCTGTTTATTCTTAAGATCCCAGCTCAGATGTCACTTCCTCAGGAACCTCCCCTTGATCAGCCCTGTGCCTAGTCGAGGTCAGATCTCCCTCTTTCGCACCTGCATGGTATGTGGTCTTGCTCTTCCCAGCACCGATTACAGTTTACAGTTACAGATTCATCTGTGCTGCTAACATCCATCTCCCCCGACAGACCTAAATATCATGTTGCCTCATCACATTATCCCAGAGTCAAGCTCGCTAACTGATGTTTATTAGGTGCTCAATTAAAATGTATTGAATCAATGAGTATGAGCAGATACGTGAAATGAAATCTCTTCTTCATTGTTTTCCAGGCTGAGCATTAGGGACAAAAAGTAAAATATAGTATAAAGAGCATGAACTTTGGAGTCAGACAGGGAAAGGGACAATGCCATTTCTTCACCAAATACCTGTGTGACCCTAGCAAGGTGCTTAGCAGCTGTCATTTATAGAGCAAGTGCTATGTGCCAGGAACTAGGCAGGTATTTTATATGTATGCTTTCATTTAATCTTCACAACAACATTACAGTCTGATATTGTTGTTTCTGTTTTGCAATAAGCAAATTGAGAGATTGAGGTCACATAGCTAACTAAATAAGTGGCAGAGATAGGAGCCAAATTCATGTCTGTCTGGTGCCAGTGCCCATGCTCTTGAACACCGTCTATATTATTTAACATCTGCAAGGTTCAGTTTGCTCATTTTGAAGTGAGACAGTATTGTAAGTAAATCTACCATGAGAGCTTGTGTCTTATAATCTTCTCTTCACCCATTTGCCACTATCAGATAAATTCCTGTGTTCTGTAGACTGCTAGAGGCAAATACAACCTAGGGTTTGGTAGAGAGGGACTGTAAATTTGTTGAATTCACAGTTTTCCCATTCGTTTCAGTTAGCCTTTGTTGCACCACAAACCACCCCAAAACGTTGTCACTTAAAACAACAATTATTCACTATTTCTCACACTTCTGTGGGTTGGCTGGGTGGCTTCTCAGCCTGTGTCACTTGGATTCACTCATGCGGCTCCATTCACTGGAAGGTTAGGGGAACTGGAAGGCCCCAGGTGCCTGGCGGTCAGTGGTGGCTGTAGGCTGGGCACCTGGGCTCTCATCCTCAGGAGGCTCGGCAGGCTTCCTGGCACAGCCCTCTCAGGGCATGCGGGTGGTGCAGGGGCGGGGGCGGGGTGGGGGGGAGCAGAAGCTGCAGGGCTTCTGGAGGCCCAGCCCCGGAAGTCTCACAGCATCACCTCCACCACATTCTGTTGGGCAGGGCAGCCCAGATTTGAGGGGTGGCGAAATAGATGTCCCCTCTAGAAGCGTGGAGAGCCAAAGAATCATTGCAAAGGAGCATGGGAGAAATTACTAAGACATCTTGAAAAGAAAAGACCACACACAACATACGCTGGAATATGACGCAGTCACCAAAAATAATATTCACAAAACTTTTGCCATCAGTATAAGAAAAGCCTTGTGAAAATGGGAGAACAACAATATGCATTATTATCAGAGCAGAGCCTGGAAGCAAACAAACCATGCATAGATGCAAGTGCAAAAGGAAGGAATAAAAACACAAAAATGAGAGAGGAAGAGGCGGGGGTGTGACCTTTGAGGGGCTTCCAGGATTCACAGCACCAGGCTTGACAGAGTGGGGCTTTGACACCTGCTCTTGGAGGCTGCCTGGGGGGATCACACACATAGAGATGTGGGGGCCCTTTCCTCCTCTTCCCAGGGGTGCCTGTCCTGGGGCTGGAGGGCTGGGCCTGCTCTCTTGCCTTTCCTTAATTCTTTGCTTCCTTCCAGATCCTCTCTCCTCTTCCCAGTTTTCTCCATCATCCTCCCTAAGACAACGGTCAGCTCTGAGGTTTGGGGTTGCTGTGGTTGCACTGTTTACTCTCCTCTCTGATGAAATGCCCCATGTGCACACTTCAGCAACCCGTGGCAGGTTGTCCACTCCGTGGGGCTTGAGCTGGGAGGCCAAGCGCCCAGGCCGGAAGACTCCCCAGTGCAGGAAGGCCACGGAGCCCCCAGGCCTCCCTGGAGCACTCTGAACTCCTGACAGCTCTGCGGAGCAGTCTGCCCGAGGCTGTGAGGAGGCTCAGCTGGAAGCGGAGACCCCAGGAATCCAAGTACCAGCACCAGAGGGAAGCGAGCCTGGGAGCAAGAGGAGCCGCTGCCCTCAGCTGGGAGGGATGTCTCCCTTGGATGGAAATCCACACCTCAATTTACTAAAAGGACACGAATGTCTTTAATGGTTCCCTGGGGACGATTGTCCTTTAAAGAAACGAAGACTTCTTTAGGGCCTCTGTACCCTCTCTTTGTAGAACCTTCAGGCTTTAGAGCTGAAAAGAAGCTAGGCATCACTGTGCTCTCCCAGCAGCCCCCCAAGGGCCCTGTGCCCCAGGAGCCTCTGCATTTAACCAGATGTTTTTGCTGAATGTAGGACATTTTTTTGAAAGCTCATATTTTAGCTTTAATACTTTTGTAAATTTGATATTCTACTCTTTTAAAAATCTGATTGCTTTAATGAAATAATAATGTTTCAGTGTCTACAAAATAATGACTTTCCAGGAAGAACATTCCACGTGTTCCTTTGTGTCTTCACATGCCCCCCAGCTTGAGTATGAGGACTGAGATGTTACGGCAGAGGGACTGAGGCTCCAAGGTTGGGTGATCGTCCTCAGTCACGGAGTGAGCCGCAAGTCCGGGCGGCCAGCTCCCCGTGCTGACCCCTGCCTGGACGGCCTCCCTTCACAGACGTCGGCTCTGGGGTCCTGCTCAGCCTCGGATGGGGTTTGGTTGGAGAGAAAGGAGACGGCTGGTAATATCTTCCAGATGTCAAAAAGATGACGTTACTTCTGCAATTTAATTGCTTGTAATAATGAAGGGGTTGAGAGAAGCAGGGAGTAATTAAAGATTCTGAGTAAAGCAGAAGTTCAGGTTTAGCGAGTTAATGACATTGGCAGGCGCGGAGGACAGGGAGCTCCAAAGCCACAACCACCTACCCCTTTTTGAGAAGAATGTGGCTATGGTGACTATATTTTATAAACCAAAAATATAGCCTGACAAAGGAATCGAAAACATGCTTTAAAAAAAAACAACTTCACTTTTGACTTAGGAATTTATTTTTTATAAGCCTCAACAAAGGAGCACAAATAAATCTATATATTTATACATTTTAAATAGCCTGTGGAAAAGAATGAAAGTATATAATTAGGACTCCCCCAGAAAGTCTGCCTCAAGAGAGAAAAAGGATATTTTTTTGCTGTGTTGTGTACATGAGTTTGTGGGTTTTAGAAGTTTTCCTTTTGCTACATACTCACTCCCTCGATCAAGTCACTGACCTCCCGTGAGTCAATTGCTGCATCTGTAAAATGATAGAATTATAAAATTGGGGGCCCATAGGGACCTTTAAAGTTTTTGAAATTCTGTGAACCTGTGCCTGCCTCAAGCAATTCCTTTCAAACGTGCTTTCATATTTTATTTAACAAATGACTTCATTGGTTGGTAGAGGAAGAAGCTCGAGCGACCAGCACCTGAACCACCACTTGTTCTGGCCCTGAGAGAACGCTCTCGTGAAGGCAGGCCCAAGCCTCCGAGCCTCACTGGGGGATGCTCAGTGGCTAGACAGGGATGGCGAACGGCCGACTCAATGGTTATCCAATGAAGGAAGGGTGGAAGGAATGTGACCATATCTATGGTTACTATGTATGTTAATTCAGGAAATGCCTTTTTTTTCCTGGAAGGACACATATCATTTTCTTAAAATATTTCGTCAAGTTTTCAAACTGGAGCAAAGTGATCGCCCTTATAAGCTCACAATTTATATAACAAATTAGCATAAACTGATATTCATTTTAATAGAAGATGATAGAAAAAAATTGCAAAGAAAATATGGAATTTATTTTGTGAAAACTTGGTATGTAGCAAACTGAAATGTTTTAATAGCTTTACTGATACATAATTCACACAAAGTTCACCCAATTAAAGTGTACAATTTGATGGTTTTTAATAAATTCACAGAGTTGCTCAAGAAACTGTTTACCCATTAGCAGTCACTTCCCATCGCTTCTCACCACTTCTCCTCACTCCCCAGTCCCAGGTAACCACTCATCTACTTTCTTCCTCTATAAATTTGCCTATTCTGGACAATTCATATAAAGCCGAACTGAAAAAAAAATTTATTGTAGCGTAATCCCAATTATGATATGTCCAATCCATCCTTGTGGATATGCACATGCATATTCATGTGAATTCATATATCCAAATCGAAGGAGGCACACTTTGATATTAAAGTGGATTGTCTTCCATCATTTATACTTATCTTTATTTTCCAACTTTCTGCGTTGATCATGTGTTAGTTCTCTATCAAGTGTTGTTGTTTTGAATGTTAACGGTTTTTAGAACACTTAGGCCATATTGATGATGCTATGAGTGATTGGACAGGGTGTATAGGATCTTCATTTTTATGAAGTAATGAAGGATTAGACTAATGTTGAAATATTTCTACTTCATGATGAACATCTCTTTTCAAGTTTAGCAGCTTTACCTTTTAGCCCGTATTTTCCCAATCCTTTATTATAAATTTTATTTCTACTTATATATGGTATAGTTTGTAAGTGCTTTTAAATCCTTTCTGGAATGGGGCCCAGTATAAACAAACATACAGGTAAATCATATAAAAGACTGATCAATTTAATACAGATGTGAGCTAGAAATGGATGAGAGAGGAAAATCATTAGAAATTGAAACCTGTACGTAAATACCTCAGCCCACCTTTCCAGATTTGCTGACCAGGAGAAACGTGACTGATTTGGATTCTCTACTTTCTGTTCTTGTTCCCGTGAGGCGTTCCTTATGTGTAAGGAAACGTGTCAAATTTGGGAACTAGACAAACTATATCAGAATTACGCGTTGTCTTTATTAAAAATGTGACACTGAATCAAGAGCTCTAGAAGCAACGTCTGGGAACTTGCCTTCAATGACACCCTGGGTGCTTCCAGTGTACACACAAGTTCAGAACCCCAGAATGGAAGCAGAGGCGAGAGACTCGCGTCATACACTGACAGACACGTGGCCCCGCCGACCACCTCCCACAGGACCCTCCTCTGCTGAGGAAGACACAGCTTGACTAAACGATTGCAATTTGGCAATCTTGAGTTTCTAGACTGCTGCCGGAAAGGCCGCCCTGTCCCTGAGCCAGGGCCACATCCCTGTAATCCCGCCTTCCCCCGACCCCCACCATGAGCTCAAATCCCAAAGATTTTGGGGGCCCAGGAAGTGGGATTTTATCAACACGGATAAACAGTGTTTGTGTGTAAAAACCCAGCCGCCTCCCCAGGAGGCTACAGACCTACTTTCTGGTGCTTCTCCTAAGCGTGGCTGGCTGTTCTGAGGCCAGATCCATCTGAGGTTTACTCTTCTAGGGCGGCCTTCCTCAGTTCCAGCCTGGTCTATCCCGGGCCACTCTGGGGCCTTTCTGCACACAGATGAGGTCAAACTAGGAACGCAGTTCCAAGGGCTTCATTTGCCTCAGGCTTGGTCTTGGAGACAAATATTTGATTCCTAGGTGCAAAAGCAGAAAACACATAAACACAAGTTTTTTGCTGGAGTGAAAAATGTGAGCATGGACATTCCTTAAAGTATGGTTTATGTTTCAGTGTAAGTTGTCTTGTAATATTAGGGTTAAAGAGGAAAATAACTTGAACTGGACTTGCTAATTTGGTAACTTCCATTCTGCTTTTAGGTTTGTGCATCCAGAAAAAAACAATTGCTTCTTTATCAAGAGAAAGAAATCTGAAGGCAGTCTCAGATTGCAAATTCATGAGTGACTTGTGTGTATGTGTTTGTGTGTGGGGTGTGTGTGTGTAAAGTGTGTAATTCCAAAGATTCTTTCTAGCTCTCATACTTGCCACAACCCATCAACAACTTAGACTATCAACAGAGTTTTCCTTCTTTTTTCATAGAAAATGTTTTCTGCAAAGCAGATATAATTCATTCTCCTTGAGTTATGGAAACAAAGAGGCTTCAGGACCGTTCTTTCCTATGCCTATACCCTCCCATCTTCAGACGTCAGAAACACCTTTCTCCTCTTCAAACAGACCATTTTGTTCTGGTGTTAGTGAGAGTGGGAGTTGTGTGTGTCTGTGTATGGTTTGTGTGGGGCGTGTGTAAGTATATGTGTGAGAGTTTGGGTGAATATGTGTGCATATATGAGAGTGTGTTGTGTGTGTGTGTGTATGTTTTGTAAACATCCTAAAGTTAATAAGGTCTAGAGAACACAAAGGGTTCTGGAGTCTTCTACCTTCCGGTGGCTGACTCAAATGGTGCCCAAATTTAGTCAGTCATCCTAAGGTGCTATTCAGTGTCGGCAGCTAAGCGGGTTGGAAGAAATGGACTAGTGTCCAGCCGCAAGCCCAGGGCCTGGAGACAGAGTCCCCCTGCCCAGCCCACCACAGCTGGTGCTAATAGACCCCTTGATGGGCAGAGCCCACTGGAGCCTGAAGCCCTGCCTCACCTCTGAAGGTCTCGACTTCACTGCCATCTCCCGGCCGTCTTGCAGCCTGTGGCCCAAGACTGAACAACACATGTCACCCTGCAGCCCAGGCTATTCATTCCCGAAAGTTCTGCGTGTTCCCCTACAATTGTGCTTTCCCACAGTGGTTGACAAAACTTAATAGAGGGAGAAGTTCTCACTTTCTCAGTAGAATTTATTGAAGGAAATGTTCTTAATTTAAGTGTTTTATACATTTTCAAAACTTTTATGACTGCCACTACTATTACATGTAACATAAGGTGGCATCTAACTGAGCCAAAATGATACAGCATATTTCTTTCATTCTTAAATACACTTGCCCCCCAACATTTTGACATCCTTGAATTCAGGATGCACTTCCTATCAGTGGCAGATTACAGTTTAACTGGCGGCATATTTTCATTCTTTTTGAAACATTAAATATTGGTCTGGCTTTCATACCTATGAAAAATGATAGTATTTTAGCTTTGATAAAATAATGCCACATTACTTTTTTTAAAGCTTTATATCTCAGAATTCCAGATTAGTGCTCCCAAGGGAGTTCTCGCTCTTTGGGAAGTGAGATTCTCTGCTCCTGGTCAGAAGGACTCATGACCCTGCAAAGGTCAGGCTGGCAGGGGTGGAATGAGAAACCCCTCCGCTGGCCGCGAGAGGGGTGCTGCCACAGCCCTGCTCTTCTGTCCATGTTCTCAGATTCCTGGGGGGCAGGGCTTCAGCCTGCAGCCCGGGGTCCACCCCGAGGGCTGGGGTCCGCTGGCCAGTCTCACAGGCAGCCACGCAGGCCTTGGCGTTAGTGAGCCGCCCCACCTCCCCAGGGCTTCCCTAGTGCTGGCCGGGCTCAGAGCTCTGCGGGCATCATTCTTTTGAGTCTCAAAGAAGCCATTTGAGAAAGGCCCTGGTCGAAAAGCGGAGGCTCCGGGAGCTCCCACGACCCCCTGTTATCATCATTCTGCGAGGGACAGAGAGGGCCGTTCCGTGTCTGGAGGAACCACGGACAGCAGGCCCGCGGCCCGGGGCCTCAGCGCAGCCCGCGCGCACCTGGGGAGCTCGCCTCCCACCTCCGAGACTTCTGCTACGGCCCGCGCCCCGCGCCGCCCCGCCCGGAAGGTTCCCTTTCCCTCTCAATGCTGACCAATTCCCGGGGCCTCGGGGGGCGGCCTGAGAAAAGACTCTGATTAAATGAATTCACAGGAACCTATGGGGGCAGATGGGCTTCGGGGAGCTTTCCCCTGAGTGTTTGGCAGTTACGAGCATTTGAAGAGTTATGAGGGTGCATCAAGGAGCAGAGAGTGAGCGGGGGGCAAAAGGATGGGCTTGCTGTCAACGGGACTGGGCAGGGCTGCTGGGTGGGCTGATCTCAGGGGCCAGGCGCCCGGCTGGGTCCCCGTCATCTCTGTCCTCTGGCCCGGGCTGCTTCCCAACACGTGCATCGTGGCGGGCCGCGGGCGCACAGCCAGCCCGAGCCCGCGCATCGGGACGAGCGGGCGCTCCTGGTCTCCCCCGAGGCCGTCTGCGGGCGGTTTTTCCCAAAGGCAGAGGCGAGGCAGCCCAGGCCCCGAGCCGAGCTCCTCCCGGCTCAGACGCCTCCACCAGGACGGTCTCCCTCCGGGCCCTCACCGCTCCAGCCACTTCCTCCTCCCGCTGGAAATAATCCCCTCCCCCCTTCGGATTCTTCTCGCCGCAGCGGGGCTAGCGGCCAACTCCCTCTCTAAGGCGCCTTGTCCGGCCCCTGCGGACGCACAGAGACGGCGATTGAGCGGCTGCCCGCCTGTGGGAAGAGCGGGCCGGGCCCCCCGAAATGCCTAGTGATGTGGCCGCGGGGCGGGGACGCCGCCGCAGCGGTAATGAGGGTGAGAGGAGGGGAAGCGCGGCTCCCCAGGGGTCATCCCGAGAGCTGCTGTCCCCCTGTCTTTTCCTCACCGCTCCCTCCCCCATCCCAAAGCTTTCCTTTCTCCGAGAACCAGGTCGAATGGGTTCATTCTTGCATCCGTTTCCCCTGACGCACTGCACCACCTCGGTGTTGACAGCTTGCTGCTCCGGAAGCCGCACGGGCGCACAGGCCCTCCAGGTCTCCTGGGTGCGCCTCGCCTGGAACGTGCCCCCCTCGGTCTTTACTCAGACGTCGCCCCCTGAGGCCACCTCAGCTAAAACCGCCATCTCAGATCCCTCTTCTGGGCTTTGTTTTCCCCATAGCACTTGTTATTTGACACAGTTTACACTTCATTTTGCCACTAAAATGTGAGTTCCGCCCGGGCCAGGATTCCTGTTTTGTTTCTCGCTGCACAAGCAGCGCCTGGAAGAGCGCCTGGCAGAATCTAAGGCTCGAAAATGCTCCTGATGAAGAAGAAACTATACAACTCCTAATTGTAAAATCACTGTGGTGTGTTAGCTCTAACACTCATTTTTATGTCTTGCACCTACTTCTCCAAAAATCACCCCTTTACCCCTTCATCTGCTCTCACATCAACAAACATGTACTGAGCACAGGCCACATGCCTGCTGGGTTAGAGAGAAGGGCGCCACCCTGGCTTCAGACAAGTCCCTGCTCTCCGGCGAGACAGCAGATCCTCACAGCCCCAGGTTTTCGGGGTCTAGTTCAAAAGGGGGCACACGAGGCCAGCATGGGATTTGGAGACCTTAAGTTAGGTCTCCCAAAGTGACGAAGGGGAATGTATCCTGTGCTCGGAGGAGAGAAGGAAGGCCACTGCGGCAGAGGCAAAGGCCTGTGTCCTCACAAGCATGCCACTGGAATAATTCAGGCAGGAGAAGGTGAGAGAACTACGCAGAGGGGGCCACCTACACGTGAGAGGCACGGAGAGTGAGACCGTGGGGCTCAGCCACTCAGTCCGTGTGAGGGCGGAGGCAGGGAAGGAAAAGCAGGAGAAAACATGACCCGCAGACTCTCGTTGGGACAACTGAGTGTGTGATAGTGGCGTCTGCTCAGACAGAAGACACAGGAGAAGAGGCGGTTTGGGCGGAGAGAAGGTCAGTTCCTGCTGGGACAGCTGCCCTGATGATGCTGTGAGCCTCCGAGTGGGGATGGCAGAGGGCCCTTCGGAGTGGAGAGCTCCTTCAAGAGAAGGGTTTGGTCTGGGAGAGTTTAGGACTTTGAACTTAGAAATGGCTACTGAAGCTGGGGGATTAGTGGGAGCCACAGTGGGGACTGCGGAGGCCCTGCTTTCAAGGGTACGTGTGTGGTGGGAGAGCAGCAGAGGACAAGCATGGTGTGCAGAGGGGAGGGCAAGGGACTGATAAAGCAGGGATCAGAGAGGGAGGAGGGGCAGCCTGGAGGCGGCAGCTGGTGGGGGCCGGGCTGTAGCCCTGGGAATGCAGAGAAAGGAGAGAAGATTTAGCGACAACAGGTGGGACGAGAGGGAATGGTGCCAAAGCACCTTTGTGGCTGTGACCCGCACTCAGGCACCCTCTGCAGCCCCGTCCAAGTCCTTCTGGTTTGGGGCAACTCCTGTACATTCCATCTGTGGGGCTATCCCGATTGCTGTTCGGCATTCCCCCTGGCTCCCACATCAGTGAGGATGTGTTGGGGATCACTGAGCGCGTGTGTGTCATCTCAGAGCTGGTGTGGCCCTTTGTCAGCGCGTGGAGCCCCTAGAGCCTCTGGCAGGTGTGGAGAGTGTCCTCGGCAGTGGTGGGGACCTGTGCCCAGAGCTCCCTGGTCTCCGTGTAACCAAGACCCAGACACAGGTGATCCTGAAAAGTCCCGGGGCAGGAGGGAGACAGCTTCTCAGTGGCTGCGGGCCCCTGCCCTGCCTCTCTGGGGCCTTCGGGAGCCTCCTTGACGGGTCTTTCTCAATACCTGGCACTGTCTGTCATGGCCTGTGGGGCTGAGCAAAGGCCCCAGGCTTCCTGGCTGATGGGGCTGATTTTCTTGGCATTTTCTTTATTGTTTCTTCCTCCTCGTTCCCATCTGAAGGCTGGGAATTGGGCTGGGCTTCCTCATAAGCGCGGGCTGGGTCGTGTCCTCCAGCGCCGGCTCACCCTAGTTGCTGCCTCCTCCACAACTGAAGAAAGGGAAGGAGGGGCATAGCTCCTGGGCCCTGAACAGATGGCCGCTTCCCCAAGATGCGGGGCTAGAAGGAAGACCTCCTTTTCGAAAACAAAGACTTTCTCCCCTTGTACCTCCGTCCCATTATCTATAAAATGAGGGTGTGGCGAGGCCATATCTAAAGGCTCCTCCAGCAGTGGGAGGGCTGGTTCTGACACATGACAATGTCCTGAGACTTAAGCAGGATGTTGCTTAGAGAAGGATTCCTCTGGTATGTACTCCCACAGCTGTGAATACAGTTGTGTGCTGCATGCCGACATTTTGGTCAATGATGGACCACGTATGTGACGGTGGTCCCATAAGATGGGTACCATACAGCCTGGGTGTGTAGTAGGCTGTACCATCCGGATTTGTGTAAGTGCACTCTATGATGTTCACATGACGACAAAATCATCTAACGACTGATGTCTCAGAGCATATCCCTGTCGTTAAGCGATGCATGACTGTTATTTCTAAAAAGGTCATCGGGATATGGCCGCCCAGGCTGCGTAGTTTAGCCCTTAAGTCTTCTCTCAAGGGCCTCGTGGGGAGACACCGGAAGGGAGAGAGCAACTAGAAACTCAGAGAAGAGCAAGACACTCAAAATAAGGAAAGGAGATGAAACTGCCTCTGGTGCGGAGAGACAGGCTGATGTCGGGCGGTGAGCAGCAGAATTTCAGATTCCCCATCCTCCACCTCCTGGGGTGACCTTGGCGCTTTACTGAACTCTTGAGTAGCCACATCTGAGAAAACCTTTCAGGGGTGTCGTGAGGGCCAGTGACCATGTATGCAGTGCTTGACCCTTCCTACGTGCTGAGGACACCTTGCTTTCTTGGACGTGTATCATCACAGTCAGAGTCCAAACACGGCCCCTAACACGTGGGTGTGGGACCATCCAAGTGGGATGGCAGACGTCTGGACTATCACGGGCCCTTTGCACGTGCCCTTGTCATTCTCACTCACCTACACACCTTATCTCCCGGCCTGTTCCTCACTGCCTGGCCCTTCCTCATAGGCCCCACCCTGTTGTGCCCATTTATTCCAGTGTCAACTAATTTGGAGGCCTGGCTCTGGGCTCCAGCTGGTCCCATCAGTCCTCTTCCTACGTCAGTCCTGGCACAGGAGATGTGACCACCTAGAGTGTGGAATGGCAAGGATATGGAACAGGAGTTCCTTCTAAACATCCTTTTAATGGCCTGAACATTGCTAATTATCAAAGAGAAAAAAATTAATTCTGGGAGTTGAAAATGGCGTTCATCAGGAGCCTGCTGCGTGCCAGGAATATGTGGCTCTTCCTCACAGCCTCGTGAGATAAGTCCTGTTAGCTCCACTCTACAAATGTGGAAACGGAAGGCATGAGAGAGTTAGTATTTTGCCTGAGAGGTGAAGTCCAGATTTGGACCCCGCTCAGTTTCAGAGTTGGTGATTACTTGTACCCCACATGGCTTGTGAGGAATAAGTACACACACCCAGGAGGAAGCCTGTCCCTGGACGTTATCAGTACAGAGTCCTGCATTCCATCACCTCGCCATTTCCCGCTGCTGCCATTCGTCACACAGTCACCTGCTGGGGAAAGACTGAGTGGAGGAATGGGAGAAAGAAGCAGGAATTTTCTATGGGAATGGGAGCAACAGAGGACTAGAACTCTGTGATTTTGGTGGCTCTGTCTTGTGCAAGCTTAGGACCAGGTATGAAGAGTGGGAAGGCCTAGGAAAAATGAGCTTACAATTCATCTGTTGATGATTTCAGAAAAACATGCATTTCCGTGGACCACGCACTTCAGAGGGAAGCCGTGGAGTGGAAGGTCAAAGCTACCAGTCTCGCTGAGTCCACTTCTGCAAGTGCGCATCAGTTGCCTTCTTCACACTCTCGCTGCTCCTGACCGACTCCAGGCTTCAGGGGGGTCTTACCTGGTTCAGGTGAAATCCCCACCCAGCCACCCAACACGAGGCCTCCACCTGCTACTGTCCCTACACTCTGCGCCAGACTCCACACGCCATGGGGCCCCACAAGCCTGTGTGCAGGAGGCGGAGCAGCTGCTCTCTCTCTGTGGACGGTGGCCTGCTCTCCAGAGGCTCCCTGTTGGCTTTGTGACCCTAAGGGGGAGAACCAAACTGAAATATCTGATTTGGGGGCACTGGCAGTCAAGGAAATATTTTCCAGTGGGGAAATCCTTTCTGACACCTCTCAGATCCTGTTGATTATAATTATAAACTCCACCAATATATAAGGCCAATTCTTGCCCTAAAAGAAGGAAATCTTTGCCCTCAAACTACTGTCCTCGAAAAGGCTATTTTGAGCCGTCTCCCATTACAACACCCTATTCATCCACCACACTTTGCACTTACCTATGTATTTGTTTGTTTGCTGTCTTGCTCATCTCCTCCTTAAACTGTCTGCTTCATTCTGTTCCATTCCACACTCTAGAGTCAGCCTAGTACTTACAGACAGAATGTCTTCAGTTGGGGGGTCTAGTTTGACAGTAACAAGGGGCTTCTATAGGGCTTTGTGGTGATTAATAGAGATGGCAAAAAAGAACACAAAAGAAATGAATGTGGGTAAGGAAAGAATTGGGTTTCATTTTTCAAAATTTTGTCTCCAAATTCATGTTTTCTTTTTTTTTTTGCTGAGGAAAATTCGCCCTGGGCTAACATCTGTGCCAATCTTCCTCTACTTTACATGTGGGTTGCTGCCACAGTGTGGCTGACGAGTGGTGTAGGTCTGTGCCTGGGATCCAAACCCGCAAATCTTGGCTATCGAAGCAGAGTGCACCAAATTCAACCGCTAGGCCACAGGGCTGGCCCCAATTCATACTTTTTTTTGTTGGTCTACATAGTAACAAAACAAAATGAACCCCCTCACCCAGGAAGGATGGAGATTCATGAGCCTCATGGCAGCTGTGCCTCTCCTGAGGTTCCCCGAGTCAGAGCCCTGCAGGCCCGGGAGGGGTCCTCTAGAAGCGGGTCGTGTGCCTCTTCCCCGTGGGCACTGCCAGGCCTGGCAGAGGGCGGGTGTTCAGCCCTGCTTGTTCCCTCTCTCAAGATTCTTCAAACCCGGGTTCTCTCAGGTGGTTCCAAGGGAAACTCCTCCTGTTCTCTCCTCTTGGAAGGCTCTGTCCCTCATTTGTCCTATGCAGACTTCAGATTTTAAAAAATATTTTTAAATTTTTTTTAGAAAAAAGTAATTTTTCTAGATTAACACTGAAATAAAAATATACTTTTAAAAAATTCTCACAGGAACAAAAATATTCTGCCTGAGAATATTTCCACAGCTTGAGAAACCTAGAGAATTTAGGTAAATGAGTTATTTCCACCATGGATGTTTTCCTTCTCTCTCTGGATGAAATTGCTTTAATTTCCTTCAAAGCAGCATTTCCTAACAAATGATACTCCTACCCCTCTCACTGGTCCCTGAAATGATTTTAAATTTTGAATGTTGTATATGTATTTAAATGCATTGTAGCAGGTACATTTTTCAAAATCACATAAACTCGTGTACAAAAATGCGACCTTATATCTCCAAAGCTGTGCTTACCTTTTATCTTGAGCCCCCACTACTCTGCCTAATGCCAGCAGCCTTAATCTTGTCACCCCCAGGGTTTAGCGTTGATTAAGACTGTAAGGACTCTATCCATAATCTAATGTTTGTAGATGTTTAAGTGACTCTATAACAAAATAGGTTTAACTCAACTCGAGAGCTGCAAAGGAATGTTTTTCCTCCAAAGGGGGTCCATACATTGTTCACACGTAAGCACTGGGCTAGTATGCGTTAGCAAGCCTGGAGAGCACCAGGAACAAAAATTCTTTGCTTATAAACTCTCAGGCCTATTTTTGTTGAATATTTTGAGGACACTTAACGACTCTCCCCTTGGATTTGGGGCTGGGGAGACTTGCGAAGTCTCTAGACCCTCTCCGCACACCCACATTCTTACCTTCCAGGCATGTGACATGTGCACGTGCATGTTGGTGTGCTGTGTGCCAACAAGAAAGCACTGGGCGGGTCCCTTGGGTGCACAGCACAGAAGCCAGCACCCAGGGCGTGGCAGAGGACCTTTTGTTGGGTCACAGGAGAGGACACTCAAGGTCAGAGTCCTCTCTCTACTTGATTCTGCACCACATCTGGCGTTTCTTTGTGCCAGATTAGAAGGACTGATTCACTCAAACTAATGTGTTCTGGGATTTAGGAGAGGTTTCCAGCTGTTCATATCCCTTGAGAAAACCTCTTAACACTTGTGTGTCCATCTCTGTCCACTGTGACATGTTTGCATGTTGCTGTCATGTTTGTACACATTTTATTTGTGTTTACATCATCTTTCTCTTTTTGAGAGAGTAAGTTCCTTAAAGACCAGTCCTGCTTTTTTTTTTATTTCTAGTAAACTGCATACCATGAGAGTTAAACGATGGCTCGATATACTATTAGATGAACACAAGCAAGTCATTTCCTAGGGGGACTAATCATTAAAACCTTCAAAGTATTAGAAACTTGGACATTCAAAAACTCCCCAGAAATGACAATTTGATCAAACAAATGGTTCAAGGGGTAGAATGGGTCTGTTCCCATAAGAAAATCAGATACTCGGATGACGGCCCACCCCTCAGAGTTGGGCATCCCCACCATTCTGCTCACCACCCCTATCAACCCAGGACCAGGGCTTGGATCAGTTTTCCAGGGGAAATAGCAGAACCTTCAGAACTGGGTCCTACCCGGGAATATCAAGTATTTCTCATGAATTCCATAGGATGTAAATACAGCTTTTCTTTTTATTCAGATTTAGGTTCTCCTGGGTTGACATCTCACCAAACAAATTAGAACTGGCTTTATTGTTTCACAAGGTGACACCAAGACTAGATAAATCCAGGGAAGCTGCATTCATGAGGCAGCATCATTCTTTAAAAAAATATGTATTGATACGTCAATTATATCTCATATCATATCTTATAAAACTGGGAAAAAATGAATAGCATCTATCTCCATCCCTTAGAACATATAGTATAATTTTCAAACTACAGATGGTGTACATTTGTTTCTGCTTTTCTTTCTCTGATTCAGACACATTGTTATTGGGTGTTTAAAATAGGTCCTTGCAGCTGCTCAACACTTTACTCACTTGAGAAAGCCCGTTACATCTTTAAGGAACTATCAAGAAAATAAAGAAGTGGTATATTATCTTCACTCCATGAACAAATAATACCCTTGATGCTTTTCTTTTTTTTTTTTTTAAATATTTTATTTATTTATTTTTCTCCCAAAGCCCCAGTAGATAGCTGTCTGCCATAGCTGCACATCCTTCTAGTTGCTGTACGTGGCACGCGGCCTCAGCATGGCCGGAGAAGCAGTGCGTCGGTGCGCGCCTGGGATCCGAACCCGGGCCGCCAGCAGCAGAGCGCGCGCACTTAACCGCTAAGCCACGGGGCCGGCCCCCTTGATGCTTTTCCTTCCTAACCAGTTCTGATCAGGAAAAGGGAGACATACGTAAAATGTTTTCACCTGTATCAAAAAGCATCTCACTGCTGGGACATTTTGTAAACTTTAGAAGCAAGAGAAATATTGCATCTAATGATATCACCCCCTACGTTTTAGGTAGTTATGCCTGAATCCTTTGTTGCCTTTTTTGACTACAGGCCATATAATTCCAGACAGACCAAACATGCATGTGTGTGTATATATATATATATATATATATATATATATACACACACACACACACACACACACACACATATATATACATATATATATTTACATATATTTGCATATATATTGTATGTATTGAGCTCTCACTGTGTGCCTGTATTTATGTATAGGGCATTTCTAAGATGGAATATAACATGGACCTTATGAAGGAGCTGATAATCTAAGGGAGCTAGAAGTATATATTTAAAAATACTTACAAAGCAACAAAGAACAAAACAAGTTCTACAAAAGAAGTCACATGAGAATGTTTTAGAAACATAAAAAAGGAGGAAAGACACCTAAGGGAGACCTGTGGGTGTCACACTGGTGACAACTACAGCCACGTTCAGAGCACAGGTGGACCTAGGCACCCTCTGGGAAAGTTATTACTCAAGGATTTCCCCAGGTGAGGTCCACACTTCAGATCGGCAGGATCATCTGGAAGTTCCTCTGAAAACGTTAAAAAACAGCAACTCACCTACATCTTTATATCATGAATTTTTGAGCTCCTGGTTTATGAAGGGCGCTGTGCTGCATACTTTATGGGAAATACAAAGACGCTAAACCAAGTCTCGACTCCCCAGGTGCCTTAAGTCTAAGAAGCACCCCCAGACAGGGGATGGCATCACCCGGAGGTCTCTCATGGCATCGCCATGGTGAAGTGCAACCATCTGGGTTCTGGTCCTCAGTCTGGCAGGCAGAGAAACTAGCAGCTACCAGCACCCCCGAACGAAGATCAGACTCTCCACAGTGGACTCACACTGACCCACCTCGAGCGAGACTGCTGTGCAGCCCAGACTAGCAAGGCACTAACTTACTGTGAGGAAGAACTCTCTACGGGTTGGGCTGCCATCCAGGGGGCACCTTCAAGGGGCCTGGGAGAGAGAATGGGTGGTCAGAAGGTTGCTTGGTGATGGTCGGTTTAAAGAAAGGAGAAGTCGATTGTCTTGAAGCGTATTGCAACCAAGCAACGGCGGAGCTGGATGAAACACTGCTGCTGCTGGTCAGAGCTTGTGTCCTCCAGAGGCTGCATCCCCCTTCCTGGAGAGCGGGGCCACTCGTCCAACCTGCTCTCCATCTTTCCCATTTTCTCCACCCCACTGGCTGTCTGGTAAGAGAGTCTTTAGATTGGTTCGTATATTGTTTAATTAAACTAGAATCCAGCTGCTAATTACATTGGCCTTGGAGCTATTCTTCCCTCGATTATGTATTGGTATGATCATTTTCAGGTTCTTGGCAAGGCCGGGGGCGGGGGACACCTCACTAACATCCTAATAATTCACATACTTCTACAGCCTGGTTGAGTAAACAAGGCCTAGGCAAACATCACGTCTCCTTTCGTCTGAGAGAGCAGGCCTCTCCTACACATGCGTTATCACACGAGTCCTCGAGGAAACTTTGTAGACAGTGGAAGCTAACATCTGTGTGTCCCTCCTGTGTGTCACTCTCTTCCACTGCTTTTCATGTTTCATCTGATCTAGTCCTTGCTCAATTCTGCAATGTCCATGTGACCTGCCTAGTTTACAGTGGAGAAAACCGAAGGCCTGGGGGTGGCATGGCTGAGCTAAGCAGACGGGCGGTGGGTGCCTGAGTCGCAGTCAGCTGGGACACCCAACACTCCCAACTCCGAGTTCAGAGGTTTCCAGCTACTCTCTTAAAAACAGAATTGATAAATCTGGACAACACGCAAACAGGCCAGCGTGGGTAATCTCTAACAGGAGAGAGTGCGGAGAGCACAGCCAGGAGGACCGGGGCCGTGCACAAGGGACTAGAACCGTAACACAAAGTTCAGCAAAAAGACTTTGTTGGTTAAAATTATAAATGCAACGACTGGTATGTGAATGATCCTATGACCTCCCTTTTCCAAACAAGCACGTGCGAGGAGCAGAAATGGAAATGCTCACTTTGGATCCATGTGGACTTGCCTGCTGGCTCCCTTTAACTCGTGACACTGTCTTAACTACTATTTTTTTTCCTCAAACCCAAAATTCATCTTCATTTAAGTTAGACAAAAATAAAATTTGTTTAGCATGAATCGGACCTTCTGTGTTTCTTTGAGCCCAATTTCACTTTGTCATTGGCCTGTGGTCGCAGGTTTCGGAGGTCAGAATGCAGCCTTTCTGTCCCAGGGGAGAGTGGCTGGCTTCGTGGCGGCAGAGCCGAGCACAGGCCTGTCACCGGCGTGGCAGGCGCCGCCGGCGGGGCCTCCCCAGTATGCCCCTGCAGGTGTTGCCTGGTCGGCCTGGAATCTACCGAGGATCGGGGAGACTGGGGAGCTTTTCAACGCTATCCAGGGTTTGCAAGGACTGCTGATAGGATGTGAGGTGACCCTGCGGACAGTTAAAGAGATGAAAGGAAGCCTTTTGGATTAAATAAGATTTAGGAAATAAAAGGATTAGCAGGACACAAAAGCTAGATTTACGGGTTTATTTAGCCAGTGCAGTGTGGCATGCTGGGACCTGGGATATCCAGAAAGAGATAAAAGAAACGAATTCAGGAGGTCGCAGGGCAGCAAAGATGAGCAGGGTCCCCCCGAAAGCCTGCTAAATCTTATGATAATTGAAAACGGGCCAGAAAGGGATACTTCCCCGTGACTAATTCTGACTCCTTCGCCAAATAATAAGAAGACGTACAATGATGAGCCATCTCATGGATTGGTGGTCAGGGCTCAAACAAGCTTAGGAAGTAGAAAGCTCATTTTATGACAAAATCTTATTCATAAATTGTTACTATCTTGAGCAACAAAGCAAAGTTTAAAATTAGGAGGTGGGGGATTTAATATCATTTGTGGGTAACAAAAATCCCAAAGATATTCTCTTATGTTTGGTTATCTTTGCTGGGTATTTCTCTTCTCCCAAATTGTCAAACCAGCAATCCCGAAGCTAGAAGGGGCAAAAGCATGTCTGTTCTAATCGGCTCTGTGAGTGAGGTGTCCTCTCCAGTGCCCTGACAGATGGCCCTCTGACATGGGCAAGGCCCCTTCTGGTCATGGGCAGAACCATGTGCTTTAAAGGGAAGTTATTACACTGTAAGACACAGGAGTTTTTCAATAGATCTTCCTTACATTATAGCCACATCTTCATCACCACTGGTCCTTGTTCTGCAAGACGAAGGAAGCTAGAACAAATCTACCCTCTTGCTTACATGATTGCCATTCAAACATTTGAAAACAGCTAGGACAATGCCCTTAAATGTTCCCTTTCCCTGGCTGAACTTCTCATCCTCCTGGGTAATTCCTGTAATTTGATTTCTGGTTCCTTTGCTGGGACACTGAAAAGGAAGAGGATGTTGCTTTGCGCCTCCCTCCAGGCCACTCTCGGTGCGGTGCCTAGCATCACTAACGAGATCCCCTCCCTAGTCAGGTGTCTTCTCATCCCTGACCGCTGCGCTCGACAAACACGTCCCAGGAAGCTGCCCTTGTCAGAGTCTTCTTCTCTTGGTGTGACACTACAGACACTGACACTAGAAACTGCCTTAAGAGCCATAATTAATATACGTTACCACATCTCTTCATTTGGTATGCCCCAGACATTTATGGAGCAACTGGTAACCATCTGGCGTCCAGTCAGTGCAAGGAATAGGTGATTAAGATACCGTCCTGGCCCTGGAGGAGCTCACAGTCCAGGAGAGGAAGTAGATGCTCCAGATAGTTAAATGTGATAGAAGCTGTAAAGGAGGTAGGTTCTGGAGGGCAGAGTATGGACTATCTGATCGTCCGACAGGTCAACAATGAGGAAAGAACTTTCTCAGGAAGAGGGAACGTGCATAGAGTTAGAAGGCAGGTGGGAAATTGGGATATTCAGGAAACCACTGGCAAAGCTGAGAGGTTTTCCGTCTAGAGTGAGTTGGTGTGGTGAGAGAAGGAAAGGGAGAGGAAGAGAAGTAAGAGTGCCCTTCAGCCCTGGTCAGGGAGATCTGAGGGAGAGCACATGTTCACCCAAAACTAGAGCTTTGGCACTGGATGAAGAACAGTCTAGAACAGGTGCAGGAGGGAGGAGAATATCCTTGTATGTACCTGTTGTTGTTCACAGTGACAAAAGCCACCCCCGGTTTCACTACTTCATTACTCCTATTTATCTCGGTGTTGAACTCATTTCCCTCTGATCATAGTTTAGAAGTTATAAAAAGTACATATAAGCTTTCAAAACAGGAGTGGATGGAGTCAGAGTACATCCCAGCCAAAGAGCCCGCAGCAATTGTTCAGCGCAGTGATTTTCAACAAGCTTGAGCAGAGGCTCCTTTCTTCCTATGAGGAAGCTCCACACTCACAGCAGGCGTGGGGAGCAGCTCCGCCGGGGGGCCGGTGAGGGTCCCATCCATGGGCACTCCTGTCCTTCCCCTTGTCCCTCCTCCTGGCCCCACTCATCCTCAGGAACACAGCCAGCACTTCCTTCCACAGATAAGGAAACTGAACTGAAGGGCAGAAGCCAAGTGAATAGAAGAGCCGGAAAGGGCAATCCACGACAGAGACAGGGCCAGAAACACCAGCTTGTCTTTGAAGAACTTTGCCCAGATACAGGTGAAGGCACCCTTGCCGTCTTTCCTGTAAGAGTGCAATCAGTGGACGGCCTGTAAGGCGTTTGCCTAGTGAAAAAGCAATTGATGAGGGAATAGGCAACAGGTTACTCTGTGTCTTTAGAATCGAGCAATCAATCTAAACTCCACAGACTTAAGGTGAATGTCATGCGTGGAGTCCTGGGCCTCCTTTGTGACTCTGTGAGCAAAACTGGAGGACAAGTACAGAAATAGAGGGGTCCTAATGAGGAAACGTAGAAATGATAGCTTTCACTTTGGGCGGTAAGCCATGAAATATGAAAGACATTGTTTTTAAAATTAAAACCTGGATTTTTTTGGTTTTGGCTGAGGAAGATTTGCCCTGAGCTAACATCTGACGGTCTTCCTCTATTTTATATGTGGTTTGCTGCCACAGCATGGCTGAGGATTGGTGTAGGTCCGTGCCGGGGATCCAAACCTGTGAACCCGGGCCGCCCAAGCGCACTGCATCAAACTTAACCGCTAGGCCACAGGGCTGGCTCCCTAAAACCCAGGTTTTTAACAAGCATTTATCATATACTTCTATTGTAGCACTGTGCAAGTACCGAGCATGCACCGGAGAGTCAAACAGACATGGTGCCCAGGCTCAAGGCACATAATTCAGCGGGAAGACAGAACATAAATAAACTAACAACTTACACTTTCTATGGTTCATTTAACCCTCACAACATCTTGGCGAAGTCGTTCCACTTACGATGGGAGAGCTGGGGTCACATAAATGTTGCGGTCAGCTCCAGGATGCTTGAGCACCACACGGATGGGCCCACAACTGTGACAAGTGCTACGAAGGCCACAGACGGGAGCAGAGGTGATCGCCCTCCATCTCACCACCTCAACTACAAATATTTTTATTTTTCCTTGTTTGTTTTAATTGTCCCCACACAGGCCCTTCTGAGGTTGACTTAGCAGCAAAAATAGTATACACAATGCCTGCACTATTCACATGTCTATCAACCAAACCCTTGTGAGATACCTGTGACAGGCCCTACTGATCCCCACAAACTCACCCTACAATATCCAGGCCGGCTTCCAAAAGTCCTCATCGGCTCCATGATTCATGCCAGCCACAGACTCAGCCTCTCAGTATCGTAAGATAACAGTATTCTCTCCTGAACTTGAGGTCTGATTTCTGAAGACCCCTGTGATAGAAGAACTGGAGGCTTATGGGGGGAAATCGAGGTAGGAGGATCAGATTTGGGAGTAAATACATGAAATAGATTATGTAGTAAAATTAAGCAATACAGACAGCACGCTGCAAGTCTCAAGTGGTAACAAGTAACGGCCTTTTAAATCTGTTCACCAACCCTTCGTGGTCACTTCGTCTACAGAGCTGTTCCAAGCCATCACCCCTGGTGAGACACAGCACGCCTGCCTCTACGTTCCCACGTGTGTGCCCTGTGCGTGCTTCTGTCACAGAATCCAGGCACTCCTATCCGGGGTGTTTGCCTCTTCCAGCTGGAAGCCCCTTAAGGTCAGGAAATGGTCCCTTGTACACTGTGGGCAGGAGGCAACACCCTAAGTCTTCAAGAATGTTCCAAAGTGAATGTCTGATTTTCCTCTTCAAGGTTTCAATAAATCTTCCGCTGTGAAAGACATACCCTTTAGATGCGACTTGGGGTTTTAATTTTTATTCTATTCTTTATTTCTGGCCCCCTTGTAGAGCAGCTGGTTTTCCCCTTAGGCATACACTGTAGCTTAATTTGCCATTTTTCTTCACTAAATGTTAAAATATTTTTGACAGTCAATTGTTTCTTTAAGACTATGTGATTTCCATTAGAGTTTATTTCTAAAATTATCAATATGGCTGACAAAACCTTGCTTCCAGCTAAAAGATGGGGTTCTTAAGGTGAAAATAATGTCACCCCCACTCCTAGTACACACTAAAAATTCTTGAAAAAAAAATTGAGAATAATTTAAACCAAAACGAATAAAGCTAACACTGATTAAAGCCAGAAAATCTGAATTCCAAGTGCTCACGCTCTACTGTGGCGGCCCGGGGTTCACCGGTTCAGATCCCGGGCGTGCACCGATGCCCCACGTGGCAAGCCATGCTGTGGCGGCGTCCCATATAAAGTAGAGGAAGATGGGCACGCATGTTAGCCCAGGGCCAGTCTTCTTTAGCAAAAAAAAAAAAAAAAAGGAGGATTGGCATTGGACGTTAGCTCAGGGCTGGTCCGCCTCACAAAAACAAAACAAAACAAAACAAAAGCAATGAAAACAACTCTTCCAGCTCTGACCCACTGTACATAAAATGCAGGCAACAGATGCATGTTGAAAGTAGGGGTGGTGTTGTCCCTATGGCAAAACACAAATCGATTCCTATGATCCTTTGAATTTAATAGCTTTTCATAAAAACCATAGAACTTTACTCTCCCATTTTAAAGATGAAAAGGCTGAGGCCCACAAAGTTGAAGACACTTGCCCGAACCACAGAGCTAGTTTGCAGCAGAGCCAACAAGTTTTGTTGGGCCAATACTAATTAACTGTACTGCATGACTGTCTTTTTGCACCAGAGAACTTGCAAAAACCATCTGGGCCTAGATGGTCCACAAGTTAATAGATCATTAGGATATAAAAATTAGTTGAAACTAGGTGAGCAGAAATTTTCATCAAATTAGCTCTTTTTTTCGTTAAAATACTTTTAAAGTTGAGAAGAAATAAATGTTTTCAAGATTTTAAGAAAAATACAATACAACAAATGTTAATTAAAATAACTATTAATTATTTGATGCTTTAAATTTTTCTGAAAGCAGACCAGATTTTTAAGGCCTAAATTTCTAGTTCAAACACAAATTAATATGTAGTTGGACTAAACACTTGACCTCTCAGGTCTCACCTTGACCATCGGTAAAATGGGGTGTTGAATTAGATCAGCAGTTCTCTGTGACCACATCACACTGGTCTATGAAACTTGATTGTTGACCATTGTTATGGGCTGAATTTTGCTTCCCGTCCCCCCACCCCCACAAAATTCATACGTTGAAGTCCTAACCCTCAGTACCTCAGAATGTGACTGTAGTTGGAAATAGAGGTTTTCAGGAGGTAATTAAGGTAAAATAAAGTCATATAGGTGGACTCTAATCTAACATGACTAGTGTCCTTAAAGAAGAGGAGATTAGAACACAAAAGATGCACAGAGGCAAGACCATGTGAAGATACAGCAAGAAGTCAGCCATCTACAAGCCAAGGAGAGAGGCCTCAGAAGAAACCAACCCTGCTGGCTCCTCGATCTCAGACTTCCAGCCTCCAGAACGGCAAGAAAGTTAATTTCTGTTGTTTAAGCCACCCCATCTGTGGAACTTTGTTATAGCAGCCCGAGGAAAGGATACAACCATGAACTAAAAACGACTACCATTTATTATACATTATGATAAGCACTCTACACGTGATTTCATTTAACCCTCTCAACATCTTTCTGAAGCAGGCACCATCATCGCCCTCACTTTACATGTGAGGAAACGGAGGCTTATCCATCAGAATTCAAAACCAAGGCCTTTTGCCACTTATTCACCACTATTTCATATTGATTCAAAAATAGTAAAATATATAAATGGTTTGTCTTTTAGATGATAAGCTAACTGATATCTTAAGCATAACCTTTAAATTCTATTGCTGCTTTATTGACTTTTATAATATGAAAGTGGAATTAATGTGAGGCTTTTAAATCACTTCTCTTTCTATTATAAAAATATCTGGATTAGAAAATATATTAGACTGTTTCAGAGTGGGCCAGTAAACGTGCCTGGTAGATAATCTGGTGTAAGAAATAAAATTAAAGAAACTGACAAAGGCAGACTGACATACTAACATTAGTTTTGCATTACCAGCACTTTTCAGCATCCGCCCCCCAACACCTGCAAGTATTTTCATGCTTAATTGAAGTTCCTGTGTAATCTGTGCAAATTGTATATTTTATTAAGGGCAATGCATGACATCACAAATGTAACATTGATTTTTGAAAAAAGAGAATGAGGATGCATTTATTATTTAATGTCAAATAAAGTTGGTTAACTTGGATGAAAAAATTTCCGGAAGATTATTAAATTATAGCCTTAAATTGAGAATTCTTCAAAATAAAAGTTTGGCTAAATATTCTTAGAAGAATGGGTTGCAAAACTTACGTAGTTGTGTCTTTTAGTTATAAATGAGCTGAGTCTTCAAATGCAAGAAGGGTAAAATGTTTGTGAAATAGACATAAAAGATTAACTCTGCAATAGCCCTTTCATTTTTGAAATTGCCAATCTCATGTGCTTGAATAAAGATACAACACAAGAATTTTTTTGTGAATTCTTCGAAGCAATTTTTTAATAACTGTCTCATAAGAAGGCCTCTGTTTTGGAAATCTGAAAATTACTAATCCATTTCTGGGTCATAAAACAATAACTGTGTAATCAGTGAAGGAAAACACTTCAAGAATTATCGGCAGATGTAGTAATACACCAATTTTTAATTTATTTAAAGTAATACAATTTTCCTTGAAAACTAAATCCAAAAACATAATGCTACCTAATTGGGCAGTGCATGCTACAGTCACACACTTAGCAAGAAAAATTTATGAGCCAGAATGAATATTAATCATATTAATCTTATTTTAACAATGCTCAATATTACACATATTTTGTATAACATTTATGTAACTTTAAATATACACTGTTAATGTACATTTACTTTTATTTTGAGGATAAAATTAATTAAAACTTTTCAGTTTTCTTCTACTTCTGAAAATTTTGTTTATATATAGCATAATTTATATATATAATATTTTATTTTCTTCCTTTTTGATGTTTATTCTAACAATAAAATATGTAAAAGTGTATGGCGGAGAATTTAAATGTTTCACTAATTGAATTTGTGCTTATACACACCATACTAAATATTAAGGCTTATTTCATCACCAATATTTTACAATAGGTAGAAAAGTCAAATACAATTAAACATAAATTTTGTGCATTTGAGTTAGGCTGAGACACAGGTGAAACTAAACAGCAAAGCAATTTTTATAATATAAAAGAAATTAATTTTCATATCATAATAGTAGAAACCCTCAACATAATTACCAAAAAAATTGAGTAAATGTTTTAAAAAGCACATTTTTGGATATTGCTCAAATCAATTTTGTATGCCTTACAAATTTACTTCTAGTAAAACAACTATATTATCACACATCCGTTCAAGAAGAGATTAGACAGAATGAATAGCAAAATGATACTACACAGTTCCCTGAGATTGAAGGGGTGGGAAAGAAATTGGCTTCTGGAACACAACAGGTAAAGATGGTAACACTCCTGTTTTGGAGGGACAAACACTATTCTAGCTTATATGAAAGGGATTGACTTTCCTTCATGTCCTCACCAACAGAATGTCATGCTGACTACATGTGAAGGTTGTATGGATTGGTTGTGGGACAAACACTGGAAAACATCGCTGACTTTGACTCTATTTGAGTGTGGTTGTGCTGCTGTGTGTGTTTCTGCAATGGCCAATACATCTCTTTGCTGTCCATCCTTTATTACTTGACCCAAATGAGTATGCAATGCTACAGGTAACGAACCTGTAATGAATTAAAGATTTGCCTTTTGCAAGTGTGTGAAATTCAGGAATTTAGGATTAAAACATTAATTTCAAATTAGAACAAGAAAGTAGATACTTCTTAAGCACCTCCTAAATTCAGAACTGTTCAATAAAATCTATTGTGTGTGACCAAGTAAGGGCCTGCAGCACCTGTTCACAGGCCCCATTTCATTTTATTCTTCAAGAACCCTCCGAGGCAGGTGGTGTTAGCCTGTGTAGAAAAGCAGAAGAGCTTATTAATGTTTCAGTCACACGGTCAATAACCACAAACCTGAGGCTTCCGCTTGGGTCCCGTGATTGGAGTCTTGTCCTTTCCACCACACTGAGAGCAGATATGGTGCCTCTGCCCTTACAGAACCACAGGTCTCCCCACAGTGGTGGAACGGACGTCACTGACAGACGGCAGGCTTCATGAGCACGCTGTGGGGTAGCAACCATCGGCTCTCCAAGCTTTTTGTTCAACTCTTCTTCTTCATAAATAATTCAAAATTATTTGTTGCTATTATTATAATTATTGTTATTGTCATACTAGTTTACTTTAGAAGGAAAATAATTTGGGATTGAGGTAAATTGTGAGAATTTATAGCGTAGTTGTGGGATTCAAATGATGAAGGCACCGGTACCCATAAAAAATTAAGAACTTGGTTGATTTGTTACAGCATACAATGACATAAAAACACCCAGAAACTCAGAGTCAGCCAGTACACATTAATTATGGAGAGTAGTGGCCTGTGGACTGTGGAACCTGATAGACCTGGTTTGGTCCCTGACCACGTCATGTACAGCTACTGCCCTTTGGCAAACTGCTTAACCTCTAGGTCTTCATTTCCCTTATCTGTAGAATGGGGATAATAATAAGACCTACCTGACAGGGTGGTTGTGATGATTGAATTAATGCCCAAAAGAACTTAGCACAGTACTGGGAGGTAGCAAGTGCTCAGTAAATGTCAGCTACTGTCAAACCTTCTAGGACCAGAAAAGAAGGGTTATACCTAACACAGCTTAAACTCATGGAGTTTTGTAGGAGAAGGATTATTCTCATCCTGTGCCAGGAGTTTCCACCTGTGGTCTTATTGTATCCTCGCATTATGCTGTGCAGTCTATCGTCACGGAACAGATGAGACCTCGAGACTCTGAGAGGTAGACGCTCCACATGGGGCGCAATCCACACCCCAGTCGGCTGGCTCCAAGTCTGCACTACTTCCACTGCACCATGTAGACCACATAAATCAGCAATGAGAAAGGCAAGGCAGAATAAGAAGATGGGCCAATGGCAATGGCGAATGCAACGAGATTCAGAGAAAGGGGAGAACACTATGAGCTGGTGAGGTCAGGAAAGGGGGCTAGGCCCTAAGCTTGGCAGAAAAGCGTGAAAAGATTTGTTTAGACTAAGGAGAAGGGTGGGCACTCTGAAAAGGTCAGTTCCAAGCCCTAAATCTTAATCAGAAAAGCACCTTGTGTTCACTTGGAAGCCAAGTCATTTTTGTTGGTTGATCTGCCAGCCGTTCCCTGCTATGGGCTGGCTGCAGCTGCGTCAGTACTGACTGAGAAGCAGGGCTGAGTCAGGACAGAGAACTACTGCCTTTCCCCGGGCGCCATACACCACTGTTGCCTGTCCAGGCTGGGGAAGCCCAGGCCAACCTTGCAGCCAGGCTGTGACAGAGCGTTCTTCAGAGGCCTGGGGGTCGGCCTGGCCCACAGCCCTGACACCCCTGCTGGGAAGGGCAGGTACTGGCAGTGGGGAAGGAGGGAACAAGTTGACTTCTGGAGGGTCTGCTGGCTTAGAAATGGTGTTGGGTTGATGAGGTGGGTTGAGTACTTCCTTCAAAGAAATAACTAAGATGTGACGGTAAAAGAGCTGATCAGCTACCGGGCAGGATACAAACATTCATGAAATATTAGAACTAGAAGAGACTCAGTGAGCACCTCACTCATTTTTCTTCTTTTATCACAGAAGAAAGATAGGCTCAAGGAGACAAGAATGACATGCCCAAGGTCATGTAGCGAATAGTGAGGCTCCTTTGAGACTAGAACTTCGGTTTTCTGGTTCTTAATCCAGCTCAGTAGCTAGCTCAGATCTAGTGTGTATCAAAATGATCTAGAGAGCTTGCTCAAAATGCAGATGTTTCCAGCCTCACCCCAAATATTTTAATTTAGTGTCATTGGGGTGGGATTCCAGAATCTTCATTCACTTTGATAAAAACAACCCGAGCTCATGCTGCCAAGCTCAAACTTTGGAAAACACTCTTCTCCTCCTCATGAAAAAAATATGGTGCCTTTCTAAGTCCCAAGAAAACAACACGCAGGATGCAAGGAGGGATTAGGCAGACATTTTAACATAACATTAAAGAAGAGCATTCTGCTTCTTGTGTATACTGACTCTGCTCCCAAAGTCCATCGTCGCCACTGCATGTGGATACGCACGTGTCTCAGAGGTGAAGTAAGGTACATAGGCCAGCTTCAACTGTTGCCCTCTCCTTTCAAGGTGGTCAGAAAACACGTTGACATTTGTCAAGAACTCTTTGGAGTAACCGATGTCCATGGTTACACAATGAAACGTTCTTCCCCAATAGCAGCCCCCAGAAGGGCCTCCAATACTTTGTGCCCCACACTAAAATATGAAACAGTGGTAGATGGTAAGAGGATATGCAAAGAAAAAGTTTGGAAGTGACCCCTTTTTCTTTTGCAAGTGAGAAAGGAAACAGAGCTTTTAGATCCTTTGTGATTCAGAAGCCACTTGGGTGGCATGTGCACTTTGAGAGAGAATGAAGAGAGACATCTGGCACAGATTTTTCTTGGTTACTATGTTCTATCTAAATCTCTTGCTTTCCATTCTATTTCTAATGCTCTCCGTAAGGAGCAGGGTCACCAGGAGTGATCGGAGCATGTACTCTGGCGTCAGACGAGTGTGTGCTCTAATCCTGGACCCATCATATCTTGATCTTGGATATGTTATTCCATCCCTCTGGATTTGCATTTCTCCAGGTATATTTTCAACAGTGCCTCTACCGACACATGGATGTGACAATTGCGGGGAAAGTGCTCAATAGTGGTGACTCAGTCCTAACTTAGCGTCACTGTGGACTCTCACACTCCGCATCTGATCCATCAGCAACGCCTGCAAGCTCCACTTGCTTTCTGGTGCTCACACTCAAGGCTACCCCCACTCCCGCCAACCCCCGTCAAAGACCCTCATTTCTCATCTGGGCTGCTGCTATGGCTTCCTAACTGGTCTCCCTGCTTCCGCCCAGGCCTTGCTCTGCTCAGACCCCTCTGAGTACACATCACTGCTGAGACACATCACTGCTCCGCTCAAACTCTCCTCTGACCACCCCCGCACTCGAGCTCAGTAAAGTCAGTCTTACCCACAACACCTGCTATGTCCTACACAGTTTGCTCCATCCTGCACCCCCATGACTGCCCTTGTCTCCTACTGCTGTCCCTCTGGCTTGCTCCTTGGGCCAACTTGCCATTCCTCGAACACACCAGACAGACTTCTGCCTCAGGCCATTTGCGCTTCCAGTTCCTTCTGCCTGCATCACTTTCCCTTTGAATATCAGCATAGCTCACTCTTTCACCTTCTCAGTGAGGAATTCCCTGCAATCCTATTTAAAATTACATCCCCACCCAACACTCTCTACCCATTCCTCACATTTTGCTTTTTAACAGAGCAGTTATCACCACTTTTCATACCATAGATTTTACATGGTTGTCTTGTTGACTGACTGTTTTCTATCACATGATGGTAAACCTGACACATAGATATTTGTTGAAAGAATAAATAACCCGCAATTGTTAATTTAATTTAAACATGTTAGATAAGTTAGCAAAAGGCAATGTGGAATCCTTTAAGTGAGAAGGATTTTGGAGAAGTGCTTATCGTTTGTAAGTTGTTTTATGGTGTGTTAGGACTCTCACTACTTTCTGATTCTTTATCGACTAGCAGGAGTAGAGGGCTGTGACTGTACAAAGTGAGTTGACAATGACTTTCTTGTTTTTCTCCTCTGTTGCCATTAGGCCTTCTGTGTTATTCTGGAGATACGTGGTATACCGCAATAACAAATGAACCACGAGCGTGCACTGACATCACACTGTAGGTTTATTTCTCACTCATGCTATGTCCAACTTGGCATGAGGGGTACTCTGCTCCACATGGGCACCCACGGATCAAGGATGGCAGAGACTCGACCGTCTGTGACATCTCTGACTCTGAAGGAGAGGAAAGAGCCTGTAGACTTGTGCTGGGGCTTTCTGTCTGTCTCAGCCCAGAAGGGCTGACCCAGGACTCGAATGCTCCCACTTAATTAGTCAAATCAAGACACGTGGCTCCATCTAACTGCAAGGATGCTGTGACACGTGTGCTCCTGTGTCTCCAGAGAAGAAAGGAAAACCAGCATGGGGAGCCCTAGGACCACCCAGCACTCTTTTAATGGCAAAATTGCTTAGATGTTGCACCCAGGATAGAGATGCAATAACACTTTTTGAACTGTTTGCTAGCACCAAAGTAAAATATTATTGGAAGAGACTCTTATAAAGAAATTTAGCAAAAAATAAAAATGATCATAGGTATACAAAACTCCAACATCCTTACTTCGTCTAAAAGTGTATTTTCCAAGTATCCCCTTAAGAGAATCATTAGTCAAACTTAGAATATTTTAAGTTGTTTTTCTTCTTCATCATCCATTTAGCTTTACTAAATGTTCTGCTTTTGTGAAATACCAACTATAAAGAATGGTCCCCACTGTGTAGTGCATGGGCAAGAGCAGGAGGGCCTGGGTTAGCACTGAGAATATTCCAGGCCCTGCTCGAGGAACACTCACAGGCTACGTCCAACTTAACCCTCATCATGACTCTGGGAAGATGATGTTATTTTCCTCAGTAACTTGCTTAATGGCCACTGAATGAGAAGTAACAACAGGGCTAGAAATCAAGTCTCTTGAATCCAAGAGCTGTGTCCTCTCTGGAACCATACACTAGTATAGAATACTTACTCTCATAAATCAGATGAGGCTCAGCCATATCAGAAAATGACAGCTTTAATACCAGTGTTTGAGCTGGAAGGGACCTGAAAAGAACCATCTTAGTCAAATTCCTTTTTTACGTAGATAATAAACAGAGCTTTATAATTAATAATATCATTAAATGCCAGAGAGGAGCTGGACATTTTTATATGTAGTAGGTCTATTTCTTCAAAAAAATCAACAAGGACTCTTGCTTTATAACTAGTCTGCTCTGCAAGTTATCTCAAACCTACTAATCATTGCCACTGAGAACAATATAAGCAAGTGGTGCATCTCCTAATTTTGCATAGAAGAGAAACGAGTAGAAAGGGGCAGACGATGTATGTTGAATCTTGGAACTGTCTCTTTTCATTCATTCAACAGAATTATATTGAGCTCTTAGCTCAGAGCCCACTCCCTCCACCTCATCCACTCCAGTAGCCCAGAGAGGTGGTACATTGCAATGGAAAGGAGGAAGAGAGATTTTGTAGACTCTGGAAAGCTCTCTGGCTTTCTGGTCCCATTCTTGGATTCACCAAAGAATCAGATATTTCTTTACATTCAGCACTGGGTAGGGCCTCAAGATATTCCTCCAAGTTCCAGGAATTCATATCAAAGTGTTGGATGTGAGTTAAATCACAAAGTTTGGCCTTTTCTGCTGTGTGGAGGGTATGTCATAAGGTCGTTCCTTTGAGACCGTCTATTCCCTGAACCTAGGCACGTGGGAATTCAGCTGTGTCTGATCATCTCCACCGGCAGCCTTGCCTGGCCATCTGAGCCACACCACAGAGCTCTGGTGGGAA
This sequence comes from Diceros bicornis minor, assembly GCF_020826845.1. Taxonomy (NCBI): domain Eukaryota; kingdom Metazoa; phylum Chordata; class Mammalia; order Perissodactyla; family Rhinocerotidae; genus Diceros; species Diceros bicornis. The sequence goes on along the minus strand of NC_080755.1, from coordinate 8,245,419 downwards.
TCGACTCCTTGGTGCAAGAGCAAGCTCCGGGCATGTGGTGGGGAGAAGGCATAACCACATTTTACATGGACCAGAAGAATCTGAGAGTCTGCTGGAGTCTGCTGTTATCCCCTGCTCCATAACATGGGGTGTCATGTGGGGAGGAGGTGTCAGCAGGGAGGAAAGAAACAATGTTCACAAAATAAGCCCCAAGGTCTATTGATACACACAGCTCCATTGTGTGTCAGGCCATGTTGGAAGGAGGTCTTGGGAGGAAGGGTGAGAACTCTGTTAGCAGAGTCGGACACGGAGTTTTCAGTAACCCCTTCATTTAATAACGCAGAAATCTGGAAATACTAAAGCCTGCAAGACAAACCTAAAACTCCCAGAGTGGGCTGGAATCATTAGTGCATGCACCAGAGAAGACGGAGAAATCTTATATGTGGAACTCTTGAGGATAATTCACTTCTATTTTGACAGATATTGTAACTTAGAACTTCCATCATCCCTCTTCCTTTCAGTCCAAGTCCCAGCCCCACACTACCTAATACGGTGTACACAGTTTATATGACTCTTGACAAAAAGAGCAGGTGGAGAGATCCTGAAATTGACACCTCTATTTTCTTAAAAGGACCATCTTTGCCAAGAAGACAGAAATGTGGAGGCAGTTTTTGAGATGCATGCAGGCATTGATGCCTATGTACACCTCTGCAGGCAGAGAGAGGCAGGAGGGTAGGCAGCTGGCTGTCCCTTTGCCAGATACCAGTAAGGAAGACAGGAGAGCAGGGAGGGGGCTCCGGCTTAGAGTCCCACTGGGGTCACAGCAGGATAGGAGACTGGGGAGTCCTTTGAGGAGTCCTGCGGGCCCCCAACAGTGGAACCACGAGCGTGGGTTTGCCTGCCCCCTGCCCCTAGAGGTCTGCCGCCTGAGGAGCTGCCTGGGTCTGGAGAGAGGGCTGTGAACACGGGCCCTGGTGTCACTCCCAGGACCTATGCACCGTGTTTCTGTTTCTGCCATGTTGTTCTCTGTGTGATGTGTTTTTGTTTTGTTAAAGTGTGTTTGGTTGTTGCTTGGGACTGTACAAGTGTTGGGAGCACCAGGGAGCAGTTTGTGAGCAGAACTGGGAGTCTGAGGCAACACTTGGCTCGTGGGATCCGAGACGCCAGCAGCCTTAGATGCACCTCCACAAAAACCCGAAACCAAAGAACCATAGTATGAACTCATTTTAGACTTACAGAAAACGTGCAAAAACAGGTCAAAGAGTGTGCTTATAATTCCTCGCCCCCTTCCCTAATGTTCAGATCTCACCTACCCATAGCAGAGTCATCAAGAACTGCACTTAACTGTGGCCCAGCACGTTAACCGAACCACAGGCCTCGCGGACACGTAGCCACTTCCACTCGCGTCCTCCATCTGTCCTTTGCGTGGACTTTGGATGGCCCCTCAGCCCCTCCACAGTCCTCTCTCAGATAAGAGATAACTCGTCTCTCAGAAACCTGACTCTTGGAAAGAAGACATTCTCTCCCGATTCACCAGATGGAGTTCTTCGTTATCATTTCAGTTACCTTTTGCTTCTTGACATGGCCTTATTTCTCATTGGACGGATACTAGTTTCAGCTGCTTCTCGGTTTCCATGCTTCCTGTGTACAAAATAACCTTTTGTTTCAATGCCCAGTCCCGTTGCTGCGTGGTTTGCACACAAACAGATGCATCATTCCTGGATACGCACGACTTTTAAGTCAGCCTGTCCGGTGATTTCTTCTGCAAAATGGCGATTTTCTTTTTCACTCTGGAGTGATATCGTATTCCACTTGAGCTGTTTGCTCTCCCCCCGCCAGCATTTTCCCTCCGGTGTCCCTGTCTTTAGTGAGAAATCGGTCATCAGCGCCACCACTGCTCCTCTGGGAGCCCCCAGTTCTTCTCGATGAGCTTCTCAGACTTTGCCTTTGGCCTTCAGCAGATGTTTCTGGTGGTCTCGGTTATGGTTTCCTTTGTCGTGAGCCTGTGTTTTTGTGAAGCACAGCAGGGCCCGTGTGCTAAGTGCACTTCATGAGCTGCAATGTCATTGAGAAGAGACACCTCTCCTTTCCAAGACTTGGAACGCAGACACCTTACTGGGGATTTCACACTGGTGTAAAAAAGACCACTATCCAATCCCCCTCAGAGAAGGGATTTTAAGGGGGAAGAAAAGAGATGGTCAGAGGAGTTAGCAGTTACTGGAGCTGCTTCATCCAGCAGGCTGAGAATCAAAGGCAGTGGGTGGGAGCCAGCAGCTGGGGCACCTGACCCTGGGGAGACGGGGTGCTCTGACACCAGCCCTGCCGCGGCTCCTTGCTCCCCTGCAGCAGGTTGCGCCTGAAACAGCAGTGGGCTGAGTGTCAGCGGGGACTTGCCCACCTTCATGTATGCGCTGAACTCCAGGGCCTCTTCCCCAGACAACTGAAGGGCCAGGAGTGGGGACTGAATCGTAGATCTGGGGCTCTCCCTCAGTAAGCAGGGGGTGTGGACGGCACAGCTAAAACAAATCGTGAGTGCAGGCTGGACTGGCAGTGGGGAGAGAATGCGTTTTCCTATCATTCCTGGGAACCAAGGGGAGAAGAAAGCAAGGACAGAGTGAGGGGAGATGGCAGGATGGGCGGGCAGCTGCGTGTCTCTGGGGCGCAGAGGCTCTGACCCCCAGGCCACACTGAGGATGCCCAGTGCTCAGAGAGGCAGCTCTCTGCTGAGGTGCTGGTGGGTCAGTTGGGGAAGGCCACCTGTAGGGCCCCTAAAGCAGGGACACCAAAAAAAGGGAAAACATTGTTTTTGAAAGACTTTACTGTTTATCATCAAAGCACACTGAAAGAGTTTTCCTGGGAAAAATCAGAATTTTGCTGTTTCCTTACAGTTTGTGGTTTTTACTTTGATATAGGGGTAATGGAGGAAAGTACCATAATCTTTTCAGAACCTCAGGCCTCATGAAGCCTCTCTCCAGTCCTGGGTTGAGCTGGCTGCCACAGTAGCAACAGCTGCTTTTAGTTCGTGTTTCCAAAGCCCCTGTCCCACCGCTCTCTCCGGTTGGCAGGAACACATACACCCGTCACTTGTTCCTCAACAGGATTGGCCATGTCCCGCTGGTGGAAGCTGGACCAGAGACTGGGGGCCACAGGAGGGGCAGGGAGGGGTGTGGCCCTCAGTACAAAACAGATCCACTCACAGGCTAAGGATGCATGAGAGGTGGTGTCTAATAAAACCCCTCCTATCCATCTAATTACAACTGACACTTTGTTAATTGAGTCAGTTAAAGGAGAGAAATCATAAAAAATGATACATATATACCCTAAATATTTGTTTAACCTAAAACACATGATTGTGTGCTCACAGCCAATGTTCTGATGTAGGGCCTAGGCCTCCTTTTTGGCTGTGGGCCCACTGTCTGGAGCCCCGTGCCCATTTCTGCATAAACTCTCTCATTCTTCATTTATGATTTCCTATTTTGATTTCCGTAAAGTGAAGTGAGAGAATAAAGTCATTGAAGAGTCATCTGCGCACTGGCACTTGTGAGATTGAAGGGTATTTTCCTCGGTCCTCTATAGTGGTCTCCCTCCACCTAACCCACAGCACTGTGTTAGTGGTTAGCCTATAGCACGTCTTTTCAAAGCATTTGACTTAGTTTTATTAGAAACAACAGATATCTTTCTTTTTGTACTTGTATTTCATTGGTTTCATGCTATTTAGTTAAATTATGTAACTGTAGTGACATGCACAACTGGAATAAACAGGTTGGGAAAAACCGTGCCTGATTAGCAAGAACACGGGCGTGCCAGAGAGCAGCTGTGAGCGTTGGTTGCTGTGCTCCATGCAAGGAATACAGCAGACAGGTGAGCACAGCAAGGGGTCTGTGTTGAGAGGTCAGCTCTCACTAGGTTACACTGTGCTAACCAGTCTCGCTGGCTTACAAGGTCAAAGATGCGAGGCTCCCTCATGTTATGTGTCCTTCCGTGTGGGCTGGAGTTCCACTTCTGCGCTGCTTGTTTTGGATCCAGGTGAGAGTGTCCGTCTCTGTCTGAGACATGCCAGTCTCATGGTAGAGGAAAAAGAGAGATGTGCTCATGTAAGATGCAAGGGCCCTCAAAGCTTCCATGTGAGGTTGGTGCGTGTCACTTACACTTAAATTTCAGGGGCCAGAATGAGTCACATCATCAAGCCTTTCATCAGGACATGGAAATATAACCTCACAGGGAGAGCACTGCAACTTCTGCACAAGCTGGACCCCAGCAGGAGAGGCTGTACCACCCTCTTCCCGGGGAGGAGTGAATATCTGGAACAAGAGCCTCTCTACCGCAGAGGCTTAGGAAAGGCCGGTTAACAGAGGGTCTATTGTATATGATATGACCGGATACAGATCAATGAACAAAATAGTGTATTACAGGATAGCTGTTGTTTAAAAGAACCTTCCCCCTTTGAAACTCCTATTGCTCAGTATCTCTCTGAAGCCATTAATGCTAGAAATCTGAAATCTGAAACTTCATCTATCACAGACACTGCAAAGGCTACGCCTAGGTGTAGTACACAGCATGTGTTCAATAAAAGCTTGTTAAACGAGTGAGTGAATTTGCCCTTCTTCATCTGAGAGATGGGCCTAGCAGTGAATGAAAACAGAAAAGATCTTGCTGAAATGAGAGAGAGAGACCTTTAAGGAAAAGTCAGTAAAATGCTGTGGATCAGATCACATCTTTGGAATAACAAAGTCTTGGGTCTGATTTCCAGATGCACAACTTGACTCGACTAGATAAGAGGAGAGGAGATTGGCAGCCTGTGCTAGGGCCCAATCCTAGAAGAGTCCAGAACTTGGGAGAAACTGGAGAGAAAGGGATGGAGGGACAGGTCAAGGGGAGATCTCTGATGGACAATTGATGGTCAGGGCGATTCCCAGGGTCTAGGACCAAGGCTCTGTGTGCATGAACAGCGCATGAGGAGAAAGGGGGCAGACTGAGACAGCTGCTTGAGAATCTCCATCATTCTATGTAATATGTGTGAATTATATCTCATTATTTGAACTAGAAATAAAGAACTGATGGAATATTTTGGGGGATTCTTTCTGTGTTCTTGACATTTTGAACCAAAGGGCACAGTCAGGGTCCAGAGTGAAACTCCAACTGCTTCTGCTCAAAGAAAGCTTTGTTTTGATTAAAGAATTTTTAAAATAACAGGATTGCTTTTAAGAAAAGAAGACAAAAGAAGTAACAGCAGAATGGAGTGATAGTCACTCTTTCATGGCTGATTCAACTTGACAGTCCCTCCTTCCCCACGGGGAACAGAATCAGGGATTCGGCCCTTGCAACGCCCCCAATGGGTTCGTTAGGCTGCAATCACTTGTCTTCCTAATGGAGAAAAAGGCCCTACACTCAGAAGTGTAGGAAATCCTCTGTAGTTGGTAATATTCTCCTTTCCAAGTGGTGACATGAGGATTCCGGGGGACTTTTAATAAGCATCCAAAGGCCAGTCAAGGTGAGGATTTGGCGTTGACTTGGGGGAGTGCATTGATGGTGGAGCTGATCTGGAAGCTGCCCGGTCCTGCTGCCCTCAGACTCTGTGCCCGGCCTCCCCTTGCATCACGCGGCGCGTGGGACATTCCTCAGTCGCGAAACGAAGCTGTAGCTCTCTGGGCATCAGCTACACATTAGGCACAAATTTTACCATTTTCACTACATAGAAACAATTTATTCCAATCCATTTAACTGTTCAGAATTCATCATGGACTGCCTCCTCTCACCTTCCCAAACTCTCTCGACATCCTTCTGCTCAGTGCAAAAGAGAAAAGATAAAAATTCCAAGGGAGAAAAAAATCAAAAGACTAAAAAGAATAGAGGCAGCGTTTATAGTAAAAATTAATTCATAAATTTAGTTTGAGAATCTATTCCAGGCAGAAAAGACCATAATAATGTATTTCTGTTCAAAATATTTTACATTTCAGATAGATTTTCAGTTATTCACTCAGAATATGGCACCTCTAGGCTTCACTTATTTTTACCCATAGTGGATGGTTTTGGAAAGTGGACCCATATCTACAGAAGTGCTGAGAAATGCAGTTACCAGAGAACTTCTTTGCAAATGTAGGAAATTTGCCTTACCCTTGGAACCAAGGGGAGGCTTGCTTATGTGATTTTCCTCTCTTCCCCAGCAGCCCAGGGTCTCTCCCCTTCAACATGATGCCAGGACAGGACATGCCTCAGATCTGGAGGGGCAGAGGTAATGGACATTAAATCTAGGTCTGCCAACTAACTGTGTGATCTTGACTAAGGACCTTAACCACTCAAGTTCCTCAGTTTAAAATGAAGGTATTAGGCCAGTCAGAAGATTAAGTTCCTATGAAGGTAAAGTGACACGAGGAATAAAAACCTGATGCACAGAGAGCACTTGGCAGTGTGCGCTGCCTCCCTTCCAGCTTCAGCACTGACTGCCATCCTATCTCAGTCCAGGTTGCCTAGAAAACAGCCGGATGAAAAAGCTTAAGGACTAATGCCTTAGCAGAGGAGGCAAGCCCCGGGGAGCAAGAGTGAGAGGGGAAAGGAGGAGACAAAAAAGGAGGCAGCTCAAAGGGAAAGGCGTGCATTACCAAGCTGGCCACAGCTTGCAACAAAAGGGCCGATTGATCCATCCCGTGGCACATCTCCAGAGGTTCAGAAGAAACCACTGCATCCAAGAACGTCCTGTGGGGAAGGCAAAGTGACAGGCAACCTGCAGAATTCTTCCTGGCTCCTGTCTCTCATTGGTGAGCTCTCCCTCGTGTGTTATTTGGACCCTGGCAATCTCCAGGAAAGCCAGAGCCTCCCCAGATTCGCCTGACAGTGACGTCTCTAAGGACACTGGGGTCAGCTATACAGGCAGTGGCAACAGGGGCTGGGCTTCGTGACCATGGGAGTAGGGTAAACCATTACTAGGGCTACTTGGACCAGGAGGCAAGGCAAGTGGTTGAGGCAGTTGGGGATGGTGGAGAGCAGATCTGGGTTGGAGCGTAAACTGAGTTGGTGTATATCCATTACAAAATCCCTGTTTTGGGGGTCCTATTACAGGGTAGTGGATGATAGCTAGATCAGAGAGCTGTTAAGAGGATTGAGTGAAGTCATGAATGTGACATTCTCAGCAAAGACCCAGGCCGATAGTGAGTGTTTAGTGCATTTCAGCACATGCCAGCTGCACTGGGTCAGAGGCATAAGAAGCGATCGTCACCATGCGTGGGTGTGTGCATACTCATGCCTATGTGTGTGTTGCGTGTGTGTGTGTGTTTGTGTAAAGGATGGCCAAGACAAGAAAAGAATTAGGCAATGTCTCTAAATGATGCAACAATGACTATATTGTTATTCAAAGTTTGTGTCAAACTGGGCTGTCACAATCCACTAAACTGAACATTCACTGAATTTTCAATATTTTTCACGGTCTAATGAAAGTTGTCTAATGGGTCATCTTTGCAGTTTCAAAATGATAATGTTGTGTTCTCTCACACGTACAGAACACCCCCACACTAATTCTCTTATTCTAGTGTGTAAGGCTGTAGGCTGCAGGAACCCTTCCGATTAAGTTCATGTAGACTGCCTGAGGGATGGGGACCTTCGCGAGGAAACCCAGTTTTCAAGAGGAGACCACTGAAGTGGGACATAGACAAGTAGGATTTGATATTCCTGTGAAGAAATTCATAATGCTGCTTTTCATGAGATGGCCTTGCCGTAAACACCAGGATGCGGTTTGGCTAAAAGCCCTCTGGCAAGAGTGTGAGGTTCCTCCTCAGATGCCATAGAGCACGTGGTGAGGCCTGGTGCAATGCCAAGCGTGTGCGGGACTGACCCCTCTGCAGCTGCTCTTGAAGGACAGCCACTTCCACGGGTGGAGAAGTGGGCTTTCACGCCCACTCGTGAAACGAGAGTCCCCGGTGACCCAGGTTACCAGGGAGGAAAACAATGGAACGGACTTGGGTCCTCAGTAGTCTTCTCAGAGAGCTCCTTTCTGTCTGAAACCTTCAAAATGCACATTTCATTCATCCTCACAACTCTGTCATCTAAATATTTCTATGACGTTAAGAATGAAAAGAGTTCTTTAGAAACACAGTATTGCACGTATACAACATTCCGTTCCTAGAATTCAGTGTGGAAAATCTCCATTCCAGCCACACATGTGATGTGGTTGTCAATAAACACCACATTTCAAATTAAATTATGAAAAGAGCCCCAGATAACAAGAGGAGATGGCCAAACCACGTGAGTAAATATCTTTGTTCCCTGGAGCGCTCTCAGATAGGAATGAGCCTTGGTGTGGCACTCTCTAAAAGATCATCCTGCCCCAGGTTTCTTCTCCATTGATTAGGATCTTGCCTTGAAGAGTCATTAGGATTGACCCAATTCAGTTCAAGGCAGAACAGTCTGTGAGAAGGCCAAGAGAAAAGCATGCATGGTCGAGCACATGGACTCTGAGCCTGGGCCCAGATCCTGATCCCTTTAGTAACTTCCGGACCTCAGTGACCTCTCTGGGCCTCAGTCTCATCAGCTATTAAAAAATCAAGATAAGCGGGGCCGGCCCGGTGGCGCAAGCGGTTGGGTGCGTGCGCTCCGCTGTGGCAGCCCGGGGTTCGCTGGTTCGGGTCCCGGGCGCGCACCGACGCGCTGCTTGGCAAGCCATGCTGTGGCGGCGTCCCATGTAGGGTGGAGGAAGATGGGCACAGATGTTAGCCCAGGGCCGTCTTCCTCGGCAAAAAAAGAGGAGGATTGGCGGATGTTAGCACAGGGCTGATCTCCTCACAAAAAAAAAAAAAAAAAAAATCAAGATAAGCATAACAATAGCACCTGCCTCCCAGGGTTGTTACAGGGATTAAATGAGTTAAAATTTGTGTTTGTTATGAATAAGGGTCATATAACTCAGGACTGTCTGAACACAATTTATTGAGACTGACTATATCCATCTTCTACAAGGAGAAATATATACCATTTCTATATCTACTTACATGCAACAAAGTATGAAGGCTACAGAGTGGGTTCACATATTCATCTCCACCTCCTTCTCATTGAGAGACTGTTGATAACCCCTACCAATCATGGCCAAGAGAATAATTTCTTGTCCAACTTTTCTTCCAGGTCCAGAGGACTTTTTCTTATGTGTCTGTATCTCAATGGAGCAATCAATTCTTGCTCCATACAAAATGTTAAGCTTCCTGCTCCAGGGTCCCTACTATTAACCATAGAAAGGTAATAGCCAGGTATGAACTTACAAAGAGCACCATCTTTAGGAACTGAATGCTTATTAACGAATTTTCACAAAAGAAATTATTTCCCTCCAGTTGTCTCTGTGTCTTGTTTACCGTGGTGTCTCCACCGGAGCATGAACAAATAAAGTAAACAAATGGATAAGTGAATGAAAATAGTGGTCCCCTGATTTCTGGTTATGGGAACAGTTGCATGCTGCTGCAGCTTCCTAACTTTTTAACCAGAGTGGTCTGTGTCCATTCTCTTGGCCTAATACTCATCCTACCACAATTAGCATACTCTATGTGTCATTAAGATGCAAAGGTCACTTGAAGTTCTAGAATCCAGGAACACCCTCCTCCCACCTCAAATTGCACCATGTGAGATCCGTTCTTTGGAATGTTATGAAATATATCTCCCTTAATGGTAAATGTACCTAAGAGAATTTCTACTGTGTCTACTCATGCTCAATATCCACTTCCAAGCTATCCCTTCATCAACGACTACATGGAAATATTTGCGTTTTTTACAAAGCTTATATATTGCTTTTATAATTTAAGAAAAAAAAAACATTAAATCAGAACTACAATGAGATATCAGCTTAACCTGTCAGAATGGCTATAATTAACAAGGCAAAAAATAACAAATGTTGGAGAGGATGTGGAGAAAAGGGAACTCATACATTGCTGGTGGGAATGCAAACTGGTGCAGCCACTATGGAAGACAGTATGGAGAGCTCTCAAAAATTAAAAATAGAAATACCATATAATCCAGTTATGCCACTAGTGGGTATTTATCCAAAGAACTTGAAATCAACAATTCAAAGAGACTTAGGCACCACTATATTCACTGCAGCATCATTCACAATAGCCAAGGTGTGGAAGCAGCCCAAGTGGCCATCAACTGATGACTGGATAAAGAGGATATGGTATATATATATATACAATGGAGTACTACTCAGACATATAAAAAGACAAAATCGTCCCATTTGCAACAACATGAATGGACCATGAGGGTATGATGTTGAGTGAAATAAGCTAGACAGAGAAAGACAAACACTGCACGATTTCACTCATATGTGGAAGATAAACCAACACATGGATAAAGAGAACAGATTAGTGGTTACCAGAGATGAAGGGGGTGAGGGGGTGGGCGAAAGGGGTAAAGGGGCACATACGTATGGTGACAGATAAAAATTAGACTATTGGTGGTGAGCACGAAGCAGTCTATACAGAAACTGATAAATAATAATGTACACCTGAAATTACACAATGTTATAAACCAATATGACCTCAATAAAATAACTGAAAAACAAACAAACAAAAATGTTATAAACGTTGGAATCTTAAAAATAAAAAGCATTAAAGGGAAAAAAGTGGAGAGGGACATGCTCTTGGAGCCATGTCATTATTGTTATTAAGTCATCTTAGTCATCCAGCCACCAAAATCAACAACAGAGCCCAAGTCTATGTCTTTGGTGTCAATGACATGGGCCTCAATGCCATGGCATAATATTAATTGATTTTGAAGGTGGCAGCCTGGTTATCTAACTATGTTCAAACTCCTCCAGGTCAATAATCCTCAGAAATAGATCTAAATTCTTCAATAATTTTGACATTAGTGTGATTTATGCCTGATGTTTGATTTTTTTATAGACAAAAAATACAGTGCCTATTAAATTATGAGTCTGGTGGGCTCAGTGTTTAGAATTTAACTGCACTCTTGGAGAATATTTTTAAGATGTTATTGCATCAAAGTATTATCTTACCTTTTATCCCATTTTTACAAGAGATATTCAGCCAAACATACCCATACATATCCCCCATACCCATAGATACAACTGCTTCCTCAAAAGATTATGATTGTGATTTTTAATAGTATTATATTTCAACCCAAATTTAGAGGAGGCAATTTCTTATATCCCCAAAGAATTATCAAACAAGGATTAAAACAGAAAATGTACGCACATATCTATTAAAATGCCTTAGTGTAGGAGGTGAACTCAAGGGCTCTGACATCAGAACACCTGGGTTAAATCTTGGCTGCGTTGCTGTTATCAATTAGGATAGAGTTTAACTGCCTATAATAGAAAAGCTCAAGAAGACAAAGACATGAACAGGACAGGAGTTTATTTTTCCTTCAGACAGAAATCCAAAGGAAGGTAGTCCAGGGCTCCACAAAGTCATTACCAGCCCCAGCCCCTTGCCAATCTCCACGTCACCCTCTGTAGGACCTGACCTTCATCCTAAAAGCATAACATGGCTGCTAGAGCTCCAGCTGCAGTATTCATATTCCAGGCAACACAATGGAAGAAACAGCAAAAGAGATTAACACCTCCTTTAAAAAGACTTCCTGGAAGTCCTGCACAATACTTCCTTCTACAGGTCATTGTCCAAATCTCAGTTATATGGCTACATCTAGCTGTGAGGGAGGCTGGGACATGCGTGAGTTTAGCAGAGAACAATATAATTTATTACCTTGGGCAGAAAAATCCCCTATCTACTAGTTACGGTATATATCTTCAGGAAAATGTCTGATTCCTTAGACTCAACACTTCAATTACAGATTGATTTGGAAGAGATGATACTGGCCACACAGAAGTCCTGGGATCAGTGTGTGTCTATGAGTGAACTTCCTGCAGAGCATGTTTTCTGGAGAGCAGCCAGTTTTTTCTGTCCCCTCTCTCACTCGACGCTCCAGCCATACTGGGCTATTCTGCTGTCTTCTCAATGCACAGTATAATCTCGTTCCTCTTCCTTTCTTCATTTACTTCCTCTGTTGAAGATGGACTTCTCCACTCCTAACCTCAGCTCCACTTGTTTAAATTCAACGCATTCTTTAAGAAGCGGTTCAAATGCCTCTACTTTCATGAAGGCTTTTTTTGCCACATCAATATAAATAAATCTTTCACTCTTGCCCTCAGGTTGCATTGTGTCTATAGTTTTATCCCTAATATCACAGTTTTATGTACATGTCTTTTCCTTTTATTAGATGCTATATCCCTCGAGGGCAAATACTATCTTACTTATCTTTGTGTCCTCCTCAGACCTGGTATGAAGCATCAGTGCACAGAAGGTGCTCATTAAAAATGCATTGAATGGGGGCCGGCCCGGTGGCATAGTGGTTAAGTTCACGTGGTCTGCTTCGGCGGCCCGGGGTTCGCAGTTTCGGATCCCAGGCACGGACCTATGCACCACTCATCAAGCCATGCTGTGGCAGCATCCCGTATACAAAATAGAGGAAGATGGGCACAGATGTTAGTTCAGGGCTAATCTTCCTCAGCAAAAAAAAAAAAAAAAAAAGGCATTGAACGAACCAGTAGTGAAGAGAGTGCATTTATTCACACAGCTAGCACAATTTTTAAATTCCGTAAGATGAACTCTCACAAGCTGTATGTTAATGTAATTATCTGACATTTAATTGCTGCATTTCTACATGTTGAATTTTGGTGCCGTTAGGTATTACTTTCATGCACACAGTTACAGTTTTGGCAAATGGATTATCATGCAAACAACTATGTCACCAACAAGGCTGCAGCAAAGTAGCATCTGAGCTTCATAACCACGTTTACAGCTTGCCATATTGTCCACTAAGTTAAGTGCCAGCCTTCTAAATGACAGGCTGATGCAGTAAGTGTAGCTTTGGCATTTCAGGTACCTGTGACAGTAGCAGTTACTCTCTCACTAATATTGACTGTGGGACCAGGACAGACTCAGAAAATGCCCTGTTCAAATACAGGTATTAAAGTTTTGAAGCCACATACTTAAACAAAGACAGAAAACAGTGCCTGGGTTTAACTGGTGACACTGTAAAGGAAAACCTGAGAACCTGACGAAGATACTTAAGAAGCCAGGCTAAAATAGTTAAGAATAAGCATAACAAAAGAAGTGCAAGATTTGTACACCAAAAAGTGCAAAACAACCTCGATAGAAATTAAAGAAGACCTAAATAAGCGGAACAACATCCCGTGTTCATGGATTGGAACTATTAATATCGTTAAGATGGTAGTGCTCACCAAAGTGAGCTACATATTCAACACAATCTCTAAGAAAATTCAACTGCATTTTGTGCGAGTGTGGAAATTGGCAAACTAATCCTAAAGTTGATATGAAAATGCAGAGGACCCGGAATAGCCGGGACAATCTGGGAAAAATAAAAAAGAACAAAGTTGGAGGACTTGCACTTCCTAATTTCAAAACTTATTCCAAAGCCACGGTGATTAAGACTTGTGATATTGGTACAAGGATAGACATATAGATCAATGGAATTGAATTGAGTGTCTAGAAATATACCCTTACATTTACGGTCAATTGATTTTTTTCTTTTTTTGGAGGAAGATTAGCCCTGAGCTAATATCCGTGCCCATCTTCCTCTACTTTACATGGGACGCCGCCACAGAATGGCTTGATAAGCAGTGCACATGTCCGCACCCGGGATCCAAACCTGCGAACCCTGGGCCACCCAAGTGGAGTGCGTGAACTTAAAAGCTACACCACCAGGCCAGCCCCTGTGGTCAATTGATGTTTGACAAGGGTGTCAAGACAATTCAATGGGAAAAGAGTCATCTTTATAACAATTGGTGCTGGAACAACTGGATATCCACATGCAGAAGAATGAAATTGGACACTTACTTCACATCATACACAAAAATTAACTCAAAATGGATCATAGACCTGAACTTAAGATCTAAAATATAAAACTCCTAGAAGAAAACATAGGAGTAAATTTGTGTGTCCTTCAATTAGGCAATGGTTTCTTAGATGTGACACCAAAAGGACAAGCAACAAAAGAAAAATTAAATTGAATTTCATCAAAATTAAAAACATTCATACTTCAAAGGACCAAATAAAGAAAGTGAAAAGACAATCTAAAGAATGGAAGAAAATATTTGCAAATCATATATCTCATCTGGGTCTACCTTCCATAATATATAAAGAACTCTTACAACTTAAAAATTAAAAGAAAAATAACCCATTAAAAATGGGCAATCTGAATAGACATTTCTTTATATACTATGTAGAAGATGTATAAATGGCCAATAAGCCCATGAAAAGATGTTTAGAATCATTAGTCCTTAAGGAAATGCAAGTTAAAAACCACAATGAGATACCCCTTCACACCACTAGGATGGCTAAAATAAAAAAGAGAGATAATAACAAGCCTTGGTGAATAGGTAGAAAAGTTGGAACGCTTATACACTGCTGGTTGGATTGTAAAAGGATGCAGCCACTTTTGAAAACAGTTTGGCAGATCCTCAAAATGTTAGACATAAAATTATGATATGATCCATTAGTTCCACTCCTAGGTCTGCACCCAAGAGAACTGAAAGCATATGTCCACACAAAAACTTGTACATGAGTGTTCAAAACAGCATTATTCATAATATCCAAAATGTGGAAACAATCCAAATGTCCACCAACCGATGGCTGATAAACCAAATATGGTATATCCATACAACGAAATATTATCTAGCCATAAAAAGGAGTGAAGTACCGACACACCCTACAACATGGATGAACCCTGAGACCATCACACTAAGTGAAAGAAGCCAGGCACAAAATGCCACATGTTGTGTGATTCCATTTATGTGAAATGTCCAGAATAGGCAAATCTATAGAGACAGAAAATAGATTAGTACGTGCCAGGGAATGGGAGAGGCAGGAATGTGAAGTGACTGCTAATGAATACAGGGTTTCTTCTTGGGGTGATAAAAATGTTCTAAAATTAGATAGTGCTGATGGTTGCAGAACTCTGTAAATATACTAAAAACCACTGAATTGTACACTTTAAAAGGGTGAATTTTATGGTATGAGAATTATATCTCATTACAGCTGTTAGAAAAAGAAAGAAAGGAAGGAAAGGAAGAAGGGAGGGAGAGAGAAAGTAAGGATGGAAGGAAGGAAGGGAGAGAGCGAGGGTAGAAGAAAGGAAAGAAAGGAAGGAGAGAGGAAGGGAGGAAGAAAGGAAGGGAGGGAGGGATCGATGAAGAGAGGGAGGGAGAAAGGAAGGAAGGGAGGGAGAAAGGAAGGAAGAATGGAAGGAAGGAAGAGAGGGAGGGAGGGAGGGGAGAAGGAAGGGAGGGAGGAAGGAGGAAGGAAAGAAGGGAGGGAGGGAGGGGAGGAAGTTACTAAACCGTAGGTGAACTACAGTTGGCCTGTTGACCTCCTGAGCTGAGGTCGGCTCTCTCTATTAAAGGGCGCCTGAAAGTGTTAAAGTTATTGTAGAGATGTCCTAGTACGTCCTAGTGCGTCCTAGTGTAAAAGGGAATTGAAAAGGCAACACTCTGAGGAGAGTGTGTTAGTGATGAAAGGGGGTTCTGGAAATTTCTGTCTTAGTCTAGTGTCAGTTACATGGGTGTTTTCATGTGTGAAAATTCCTCAGGTTGTACATATGTGATTTGTTCACTTTTCCTTGTTATTCCTCAAAATTTACTTTAAAAAACCAAAGAAGGCAGGCTATTACCTTGGATTTTTCAAGGACATTGCTTTCTAGCAAGTGAGTGGAAGTGCAATGC
Source organism: Diceros bicornis minor (assembly GCF_020826845.1). Lineage (NCBI taxonomy): Eukaryota > Metazoa > Chordata > Mammalia > Perissodactyla > Rhinocerotidae > Diceros > Diceros bicornis. The sequence goes on along the minus strand of NC_080755.1, from coordinate 8,229,713 downwards.
ACACAAGCTCAAGAGAAACACCAGTGCAGCAGTCACTTGGAAAAATCCAGACTCAAGAGGCTGCAGGGCCTGCGACTCTCAGGGGAGGAGGCCGGAGGCAGGCCAAGAGCTCAGCACCACCTCCAAGGACTGAGACCTCTGACAGGCAAGCCTGGGGTTGCATGTGTTCAGAACACAAGCCAGAATCAGGCTTTTCATAGTCTCCCTGCAAAGTGACAAGTGCCAAGAAGGCAGGGCCCATATGTGCCTTGTTCACCACTGTGTCCGCAGTGCCCACTCACTTTTAAAAATGAACAGATAAATGCTTGTTCAACGTCCTCCTAGCTGACAAAGCAGGTGCTTCCCCCTTTCTAGTACATCCTCATGGGAGGGGGAGTGTGTCGTTCCTGACACGTTCGTTGTGTGCCCAATTAGCCCTCTCAGTGCACAGCAGGATGGGGCCCCAGGAGGACCCAGGGCCGCCTTGCCTCCTGTGTGTCAGAGTGAGTGTGCATGCCCAGCCAGGTGTGGTTCACGCCACACGCTCACATGAAGTGAAGTAGCAAACCATACGAAAGACTGTGGACACAGAGGGTGTCGAAGGCTGCAAATTTAGCCCCTTTTATGTGCTTTGCCAAATTTGTTGTGGACCATTTGTCATGGAAATGAATCATGAGCAGCAGTTCTCATGAGCAAAGGCCCTCAGCCCTCTCCGCACTGGTGTCTGAGGTTCCACACACAAGGATTTCAAAGGCAGGGGCCTGGGCCCAGGGAGACTTGTGGCTCCTTCCTGCTGGCTTTCCCTGGAACGTGCCCTGGCATGCAGAGCTGCCTGGAGACAGACGGCACGCTGTGCCTCAGTCAGGTTCCCACTTAGGAATGTTACACAAGGTCACGGACACTGCATGTGTGGGCCTTTCCTGTGGATTTGAAGACCCTGAGAGATTACGGCGTGGGGACTTGGACTTCCTTCCATGGCTTTGGTCTCTTTGCAGAGGCTAGTCTTCATTTCCCCTCTGAAGCTGTCTGCACTCCTAACTGAGCCATGAGACTCCTGAAAACTGGACTTTCTCTTTTCTATTCACTTCCCCAAGGGTCAGGCGAGCGCTCTGAGCAGAGCAGAGGGCGGGGAGTCTCCAGTTTTGATCACGACTGCTCGCCTGGTTCTCACGTGACCTGTACTGAGTCTCTTCCCTTTCAATTTTAGCCATATATGACCTTGAACTGCCCTACAACCTGCTGGAATCCAAGTTATCAGACTCTAACCCTGAAGGATTCGAAGACATGAGCTGTGCTCAAATACGTGTAACAAAACGAGGAGTTATGTATTCCTCTGGGGGAAGAGCCAGAACAATTTGGTAGAAGTTACTCAGGGAAAGATTTGGCCAAATAACAAAAATCTTTCTCTAGAAAGTGGTGTGGAAATTGGCCAGCTTGACCTAGGAAGTCGTGCACACTCGTTAGAGCAGGCCTATGAGGAGAGAGATGCAGCCCTGGGTTTCAGAGAAGAGTGTGAGTCTGGCAGAAGACCCACCTGGGTTTGAATCTTGAGTCTGCCCCTTACACAAGCATGTGACCTTGAGCAAATTGTTCAACCTCTCTGAGACCCCAGTCTCTAGCACATAAAGGAGAAATGATGATGATATTTGTCCAGGATTTCTAGAAAGGGTTACGTGAGGTAAGGCACACAGACTGCTTGGTACAGCAGAGGAAACAGAGTGAAGCTCCGTCAATGCCACTTGCCCATGCTGCCATTACCATGAACTAGAAGGGGAGTTGACATGGTTGACCTGCTCCCCAAGATCCCTTCTGCAGCTAAGAGATCATGGAGCTCTGCCAGCGTGCTTGGAAGGCAAAGAACGGCCTGGAGTGGGTGTGAGATGATGCTGCAGAGTTAGGCTGGTGTCTGCAAGCATGTTAAGGACTTGGGCTTTTCCTGAAAGTAGCCCCAGAAAACTAAGCCAGCAAGGGACATGATCAGATTTGTCATTTGAAAGCTTACTCTGACTGCTTTGTGGAGAAAAAATTAGCAGAAGCAAGATAGGTGCAGAGAGAGGAGACTTAGTGCTCACTTCAGTGGTTTAGGTAGGAAACAATAATGGGGGGCAGTGGAGATGGTCAGAATTGGGCAGATCTAAAAGATATTTAGAATGAAAAACTGGAAAATTTCAAGCTTGTGCAACTGGACTGTGATGTGAATTCAACAGCAAACATTGGAAGAGGTCCAGGTTGGCCGTTGGGGAGAGGGGAGAGAACCATGAATTCCCTTTTGGTTGTATTTGGGGTTGTTGAGGTGACCTTGAGGCGTCCAAGTGGAGATGTCAGATTGGATATATGTGTCTAGAACTCAAGTAAGAGGCCTGGGGTGGAGATATAAGTCTGAGGGTAGTGAAGCAGGATGTGGACCGAGTTGCCTGAGGGACATAATATAGACCAAGAAGAGAAGGCTGCCCAGGACTGCTTCAAGAGGACACTGATGTTTGAGAAGAAGGTTCCAGTCAGCAAAGGAGAAGGGCAGGCAGAGAGATGAGAAGATCCAAGAGAGTGGACTCCAGAAGCCTAGAGAAGAGAATGATCAGGAACTTTAGTCAATAACTGGGTCAATTACTGCCGAGAGGGCAAATAAAACAACGGGTGAAAAATGTCCGTGGAATTTTGCACTCGTAACCTCAGCCAGAGCACGTTCAGCGGGATGACAGGGGTGGGAGCGAGACTGGAGTGGGCTGAGGGGAAGTGGGAGGGGAGTAGAGGGAGGCAGAGGGAATGGGAACTCTTCTGAGAAGCTGGCTCTGGGGCAGGAGAAACACCTTCAGCTTGGAGGGGAAAGTCTCATCAGTGAAGCATGTTTGTTTTAAGAAGGGGAGGCTTAAAGACGTGTTTACTGTGATGGGGAGGATTTCGTCGGAAGGGAGCTGTTCTGAGGAGAAGGTGCCACATGATTGAATACTGTGTGGAAGGCAGGGGCAGGGTGGGGGGGTCTGCACGGGCAGACAGTCTGGGGCAAGGCACCCCTGTCTGCCCAGCTCTGCATTTCACTCTCTGCTTTTCAGCCTAACACCTGCTTCCCCGGCCACTGCCATCCCATCACGTCTTCTCTCTCCCTCTGCCTCCACCTGAGAGGGGACTGCGCAACTGACCGAGCGCTGGGGCTTCTGAGGATCTCTCGTGTGTTTATAAAACAAAAGCCATATTATTTTTCCATGAAGTGTCATGTTTGTGCCACACAATACACTCATCTCAAAGTCACAAAGAGGAATAAAGCCATCAGCTCTCGGAGCCTCAGTTCATCCTCTCCAAGCGCCATGGGGGATCTCTGTCCTCACCACCCTGAGTGAGGACCAGTTAAGACGGTGCCTTCACCTCAGAAGGCACTGCACAAGTGACAGTTATCCTTACCTTTTCAAATGTCCTACAAGATCTGACTTTGTCCCCAAGAAGCCTGTAGTCCTGTTAGGAAGGTGAGACATACATACATTAAAAAATTAACAAACAAATAAGGCAATGCATGACAAGTCCAAAATGAGTAGAGACTTTTGGGGCCACAGAAACTCCAGAAATGGTGAAGGGAGACCACCATGGTCTGGAGAGGGTAGAGAAAAATTCCAGGAGAGTCACACCAAAGTATCAAGCAGGATGAGGAGAAAAAAGGACAGAGAAGGAACTCAGAGAAAGGAGAAAGCTGATGGCAAGACCATCAATATGGAAAAGGGTAATATTTCTAGTACCCAAAATTGGCAGTCATATTCCAATGCTTGGCCCATTTCTAACCTATGAACAGTCCTTGAAGCAATCTCAGCCATTTATAACCATCAACATGGGCTCTTTATCTCACCTGAATGAACCCAGGAGTGGTTGTCTCATAGTGGCCACCTGGTTCCCACCCATGACAATCTGGGGAACCACAAGAACCTACGATGATGACAGTGTTTCCAGTGTTTTATCTTAGACAGGGATGTTGTCCTGTTTCAAAGACACATATTAGGTTTTAGAATCATAAGACTTGAGAAGGGACTTAGGAGTAAGAACTTCTTAATTCCAGTCAAGAATCTGCCACATAGCAGCGTGTAAACTGGGTAGTCACCACCGTCTCTGAGCCTCCCTCTCTTCCGTTGTGAAATGGAGATAACAACACTGGCCGAGCCGCCTACCACTCGGGGTCCCTGTGAACATGAGGTGACATGGCACAAGAGCCGAACGCTATGCAAATGTAATTACGAGCTAGTTCACGGATCCTCAAACTCTCCTGAACCCCTGGGCCCACACGGGCCATGTCGGGCGTAAAGAGAGGCAACAGGTTGAGCCCTGGGTACAGACCACGATCCCAGCAGCCTTGTTTTGGTTTGTTATATACATAAAGGCTTCATATTTATGCTTCTACTTTAAGGAAGAATTCCATTGATTAGGGAAAAAAAGTTTTAAAAGGGTACTGATAAAGTTTAATCTTTAATCTCCACATTTTACAGAAGGGAAAACTTGAGGCCCAGAGAGGTTGATCAATCCGCCCAGGGACACACTGTGGCCAAGGTAAGACCAGAGGCGGTTTCTAACGCTCTTGCTTCAGTGCTTTGTCCTCTACCTTGTTGTGGCGAAACAGATGCTAGAGTGCTCTATGAACAAACAAGAGAGGACAGCTTCAGAGACCCTGCCCCCTGGCGCAGCTACATCCCCACAGAGGAACAGCAGTGTGGTGTATAAACCACAGCTCACCCCCAGGATAGTGGCGAGACCCTGGGAAGCATGGAGGCGGCTGCAGAGCTCACTGGGGGCCTGTGGGGAGCTCTGAAACGTGGCGAGGACTCGCTCCCCAGCATGTCCATCTCCTCGGCGCGCACAGCAGCTGCCTCGCAAACACACGGCACAAAAAACCCCTCCCCACCCCATCGCCTGTATACTTCAGGTCATTCAAGCGGATGTGTTCCTCTCTTAAGAATAAAAGCGGCGTTAATTCTCACCAGCACTCTCCCTCCCCACCCCCGTCCCCAAAGAACTCAAATTCCTCCTTCCATTAAGCTCAGCTCCATTGGGTTCAAGACTAAAGTTCAAACTCCAGGTTATCATTTGGTAGAACATGTGGAAAATCGCCTCACTCAGAAACAATTAAGGTTTTATGAGATAGTATATGTCGTTGAAAACATCCCACTATTTTTAAGTAAAAAATACCAGAAATTTTATTTTTCCTCACTCTTATCTGATATTTCTTGTTTTCTACAGGAAGTAAAGGTCTTCTCCTTGAAATATTTAAGAGGAAATATGCATAACAAATATGTTGAGTCATGGCTTGAATAGCTACCAATGTCCTAGAAATGGTCCTTGATCTCAAGTCGCTTCCAAGTTTATTGGAGAGATGTGATACAATACAAAAGTGTCTATTTCTATAAGTCTTTCGTGCATACACATTATATGTGTGTGTGTGTCTGTGTGTATATGTGTGTGTAACGTCTGTCTCTGCGTGTGTGCGTGTGTGAGTGTGTGTGCCATTGGTTCTGATTGCTGTAGAGGATCTGAGGCCATCACTGGCTGGAGCAGAAAGAACAGCATAAGCATTAGAGGCAGCAGGGCCCACACATGGGGCTGGGGTTAGGTTGGGAGGACAGACAAGGGTGTTCTGAGCCAAGGAAATAAATGAACCGAGGCGCAAAGACTGGATCCACAGGAGGCAGTGTCTAGGGGAGACTTGGTATGTGAATTAATCTTCTAGATCCGATTCCAGGATCAGACCCAGACCTGGGGCTTTGGCTAACATCACCCATAAGCAGAAAATCAGAAACTAATTTAGGATCAAGCCAGCAGGAAGCCTGCTGTTGTTACGGGTGAGTCTTGGTTCACTGCCTAGTGAAATGCATACAATTCACCCCCAGGGTTGGAGATGCAGGCGGATCCAAGGCCTCCAAAGTCCAGTGAGAGAGCCTCGCCTGGTCATGAGAAGGTGGATGTGCCCATACCCGGGGTTTCACCAGCTGTGTAGGCACAGGCTTATCTCATTTTATCTTCAGTCAAAGAAACCCAGGAGGCAGTATGACTACTATCCCCATTCTGCAGGGGATGAAAGTGAGGCAGAGAGGTGAAATAACTCGGGCCTGAGGTCACACAGCTCTGAAAGGGAGAGTTCAATGTCAAAGCAAGCATCTGCCTGCAAGGCCCACACTGCCCATTCTCACCGCCACCCCACCCACGCTGGTGGCATGTGCTCTGTGTGCTCACCTGCCCTGGGTAAGTGAGTCGGCACCTACCAAGCACTTAGGGCAGCTGGGCACACAGGTGTCACTGTTGTCAATGTCTCATGGCCCAGTGAGTCACCAGCGGTGCGCTGTGAGTGGAGCATTTTCATGGATGCTATCAATATCCTCTCAATTGGTTCAATATGTGGATGTGTTTGAAGAGTCTTAATTTGATAACTGCATTTTGCGTTCTTTGGAAAACTGTTTGGGCATTTCTTCACGGTGTAATATTTCAGAGCTTGAGAGAATGGACGTGGGCCAGGCCTCTGCGTCTCTGCACTGCACACCATAAAGCAAGTCAGAGAACAACTGATTCTGTTTCTTTCTCCTTTAGTGGGTGGTTGTGCTGATGGGCTGAAGATACCAATGGCGGAAGTAGACTGGAGGATACCTGAGGGCATGAAGAATCCCCTGATGAGGGAAAGAATACAGGCCCAGCATAGATACCCTAATTGTTCACTTCAGAGTGTCCTCCGGCCAGAGCACGATGGTGGTTGCTGCAGTGAGTCATGAGGAGGGAGCCCACACATCTTTCTTAGGAAAGAGCAGACCACGGAGCCATAAGTTTTCTCATAGGAACTAGTCCCGGACTGGACAGCCCTTCGCTTTGTAGGGCCTTGCTCTCTGACAAGTATATTGCTATAAATAAACGTTTGTTAGAAATTATGGTGAAATTTAACCAAGCATAAGGGGCTACCTTCCCCCTCAAGAGTCTGTGCAATCACAGAAATTAAAAGTCTGGAGCTTAGCCACTGCCGAAGGTGATTAGATGGGACCGGGATCAGCTCCTGGATCAGCTTCCGGAGAAGGATAACGAGGCAGGAGGGATGGGGCATCCCAGCCGACTGCCAGGCCTTTCCCCTTCCTCCCTTTCTTATCCTCTTGAAAGAGGTTTTTCATTTTCTGCCCTCACTCCCGCAAACATGGAATGAGTGCCTGAAGCCATTTAAATAAAAAAAAAAAAAGACACGGGGAGATGGGATGGGGAGGTGCTAGGCCCCTGCCAGGTCATCTCAGTAGCCTCTTTATTCAGGAAGGAGCTGCCCAGTGGTTATAATGATGCCAAGTCCCTTAAGCCCTGGGATGAGCTGGGGGCAGATGCCCTCACACACCATGGAGATGGCTTTCCATAGCCACCTTCCTTTGATCACAGGTGTGGTGCTCTGACTGCCATGCCACGGCAGTGACCGCACAGATCACCTCCAGGAATGGGATTCGCTCAGGAGCTGTGACAAAGGAACAAGCATCAAAGCCAGCTCTATGGCATGACACTGAAGGGATCCTTTTTCCTATTGGTCATCCACTCTTGTGTGTACCTTGGACATTGTCAGAGCCCCAAACTGCTCGGCTTCCAATCCTGACAGCACAGCCTCTGGAGATATCCCATTTGCTCATTAAAGCAGCTCATCCAGTTCACTAGGTTTAGACTCCTGGTTCAGTCCTTCGAGGTTTGCTTCCTTCTTCACCCAGACTGAAACCCAGAGTGTATCTTTTCAGCCCTTGCTTGCCAACAGCCCCAACATCCTTCTGCCTCTGTTCTTCCACCCAACCACCCTGCAAACACACTTCTGAATCCATCTGGTCATTCTCCTTCTATACTTCTAAAGAAAAATCACACAAACCACAAATTGTACAAATTGGTTCTGAAGCTGAGCTCCAAGATTACCAACAATCCTACTTTGAGTCTCCACAGATCCCCTCTCAAATTTTGTGCAAACTTTTGAGTTCCTCGGCCCACAAGCTTTCTTCTGTTAATAACTGACTTGCCTCCAACTTGCGAGAGAACATTGAAGCAATCAGGTGGGAAGTCCCTGCTTCACAGACATAAAGCTATCTACATCTAGACCCACCCCCACCATCTCCCAAAGTCCCCCCGAGAAGTCCTGTCCTTCCTTCAGTCAAGGTAATCCCTCCTCCCATGTCCCTGACAACACTCCCTTGGAGCTTCCTCAGAAATTTGCTTTATCTGTTGACTCTTCTCCTCCCTGCATTTTTCATTCGTTTGTGAAGTTTCAACCTGTCCATCTACGGGGGCTCCTTTCACATGACTTACAAACGCAGTCACATCTCTCTCAGCTTATAAACCATCTTGACATCCTCTCCCCAAAGCACTCTCTCTCCACTCACTCTTTCCTTTCATAGTCAAGTTTCTTGAAAGACTCTCTCTGCTTATTAATCTCATGTTCTCACAGTCCATTAACTCACTGTAACCTAGCTCTTCCTCACCCCACTTCTGAAACTGGCGCTGCCATAGCTGGCTGTCTCTCTTCCATCATTTCCTTCCTTGGCATTATGTAGCTGGCTCTGGGCAGCACTCCTTGATTCTAGAAGCCCTTTCATCCCTTGGCTTGGATGACCCCTCTCTCCTGGCTCTCTCCCAGCCCTGCCAGGTCCTCCTCAGTCTGCCCCGTGCTCCTTAATATCTGCACACCCCCCAGATGGACCTTCCTGTTGGCTCATGCTGGGCAACTTTTCTCACTTCACATGATCCCCTGTGAAATCCCAGCCAGTCACATGCTTTTAATACCAAGAACAATCCCCATCAGGGACCATTTCCCTGAGCTCCACACTCAAGTATCCAAATACATCCTGCATAGTTCTGCCTGGAATTTCAACAGTCACCTGAAAATGAACTTACGAGGGGGAGCTCGTATCCCCCTCTCCCCACTCCCTAAATCTGCTCTTCCTCCAGGATCCCCATCGCTGTCAGGGGCAGCAACCATTTATATGGTCATCCTGGTCAGCAACATTGGATTCACCCCCAAACACCTCCTCTGCCCCCACTGTCACCGATTAATTGCCCCCAGGAACTCAAGGGAGGTTTCAGAAGCATTTAACTGTTTCTCCAAATTGTTTTTTCTTTTTTTTCTTTTATGTTATGTTAAGAGATGCAATCACCAACCACCCTGAACCAGACTGAGCCCCACCCCAAGGGCAGCACCCTTGCAGGTGAGTCAAGAGATGACCTAAGTCGCCCTTTACTTAACATGCCACGTATGTGGAAGCATGTTTTCCAACTGAGCCTGCGAAAGTGAATGCCCACCTCTCCCTTTTGAATACTCATTGCTCATCTGAAATAAAAGGCCCCTGCTGTGCCTGTGTTTGGGGACAGCCATGACTTTGCAAATGATTCTTCGAGGTCTCCTATTAGCTGCAAATAAACTCTACTTTGTGTGACAACTACTTTTGGAGGAGAGTCTGATTTAACTCCAGGAAGTGAACCCACTTTAGTTGGGTAACACCACCTCTGACATATTTAACTGTAGATCCCCCAAATTCTTCTTCCTTCCTTTCTCCCATATCTTCTCTTCCTTTCCATCCCTATATCAGTGCCTAAATTAAGCCTCAGCATTTCTCACCTGGCCTCCGTCTCCAACATCCTCCCTTTTGATCCAGCCCCATGCTGCCATCGAGGCAATCTCCAAGAAGAGAAAATCTAATCACGCTCTCTCTGTGTAAAATTCTTCAATATTTCTCTCAACTTTATAGCACAAGGCACCTGGACTGCAGTGAGCAGGCCCTTGCCCCTCCATCTCCCTCCCCTCCCCCACTTTCCTCTTAGAATTCTTTGTTTGCATGATACTGATCTCCTGCAATTTCCTGAAAGTGCCACGCCCTTTGTGTCTCTGTGACTTTAATCATGAAGGTCCCTCTGCTGGGATGACCTTCTCCCACCCCACTTTGTCTGAATTGTGAACTCTAAGTTTGTTCAAGTTCCACCGCTTCTCTAAAGAATTCCCATTTTCTCAGAACGCTGCCTTTCCCGACAACAATGATAAGCGCAGAGCCCTCTTGGGAATTCATAGCTTCTAGCAAATCCTCGCGGGACTTTTCTCTTTTGCTGGTCTGAGCACTGGCTTCCTGAGCAGCTCCAGGAGGAGGGTGAGAGGAGTTCTGTCCCCTGGTGGGAAGGGGAAAGTTTGGGGTCTTCTGCTCCATATTGTGGTTTGTTTCCTCCTGGAGTATCTAGAATCAAATACATCTTTTATCTCAAAAATTAATTTCTTCCTGGAATCCCGCATCTAGTCTAATCTAGGCATTCCTATTCCTCCTATCAAACTAGCTTGACTTTACTTCTTGTGATCTAGTAATCTTGCCTTATCCTGCTCCCTGCATGGATTTCATTACAAAGCTCTCTTACAACAACTAACAATGACACTTTTCCTAGTCACTCCTCCCTAATCTCTAGGATTCTTCCCCGGCTGTTGGAAGGGATGGTGGCAGTATCAATTTCCTCCATCACAGAAGGAAAGAAGAAAAGAAGGAAGGAAGGGAATAGAGGAGTGAAGGAGGAGAAGAAGGGAGGAAAATTCCATCATCTTTATGTTCACACTTGCTTCTCAGGTCTGTACTTCTGGTGTTCTCATTCATATAAAAATTCACCATGCCCATTCCTTCTCAATTCTGTGGGTGAACAGACAGCTTGGAATCTCAGGTTAGTCTCCATGGATGATTATTGCACTTTAAACTTTTCCTTCCAGATAAAATTTGCATTTTAGTAAAGGCCTGCAGTGACTCAACTCAAAGAAATAACTAATATGAACATTTCTGGAATTACAGCAGGACATTGCAGAGGAGGTGGGTATATCTTGTGGCAGAAGGCATCCATCTCAAATCACAGGAACCGAGACAGCACATGAAAAGCACAAACCATAATGCCTGGCACATGGATGTTCTCAAGAAAGCATAGTTTTCTCGGCTGTGTGGTGTCTTCCTTATGAATAAAGCCTTTCCTGGCAAGAAAACCCGCAGACATTGTCTGCTTCATGGAATTGGAAATAGGTCTTGGCGATTACTGAGAGGTTGGGAGAGTCAAAGGAAGGACCGCTCCTGCTGTGAGGTGCTCGTGGCCCATCTGTTGGTCGGTCTAGAGCCTCGTCCTCAAGGGGCCGCTGCCCGTGTGATGGCAATGGGATCCTTGCAGGTCTTCAGCAGGAGTTTCACCCCGGGGAGTTCCCCCAGGCATCTGAAGAGCATCGACTCCAGGGCTGGTGTGAGTCCACTCAAAGGCCCCCATAGGCCAGTTCCCTCAAGATAAAATAATAATAGTTGAAACTGAGGGCTCTCGTACTACTTGCAGGTGCTAGACTAGGAGATTAGTTTAGATAGGTCATTTGGGCAGGCACTTTGTTATCCCTATTTGCAGGCGAGGAAATTGAAACTTAGGGAAATGGAATACCTTTCCCAAAGTCACTAGGCCTATACGTAGTAGGTGACTGACTGGGGCTTCCCCACTACACCTCCCCACAGGAAAGGCATGGGGGACCGAGGTGAGGAGGCCTTCAGAGAAGCTCCTAGAAGGCCCACACCTGACCACAGACGAGAACAGTGGGAAACAACCTAGTGACAAACACACTAGGCAATGGTTTGAGGGCTATAGGGCGTATTTGTATTCAGTCTGTTCCTCTGAGAGAATTCCTATGAGAAATCGCACAAGAGAAGCATCTGGCTTGGGGACCTTTAGATGTGCAGGCTACATCTAAAGGAAGCAAGCTGTGTCCTCCTGCTGGCTCGTCTGCTCTCCTCAGCAGGGTGGAATTCAGAAGCAGGCTCTAGGGCTCCCTGAGCCGCTCCCTGAGCATTGTGGAGCACGACACACATTCAGCCAGGCTCTCTCTTGCCGAATGTTTAAACACACATTTTCGTTTCCAGGAACAGTTCAGTTGGGTCTGTGCTGATTCACTTGTGCACGAAGTCAGCAGGGCATTGTTCTGCAAAACCAGTGAAGGACTTGATGTATCTTTCAAAGCTGGCCCTCTCCCATGAGCCAGGAAGCGGCCCTTTCCTCACAGCAGACAGAATCCAAGGTCAGCCTTACCTAGCAGAATGTGGCCGGGTGGGTAGGCCCGGACTGGGGCTGTGTCTGGTCCCGTTAGGGGACCTTTTTGGGGAGAACTGAGCCTAATGCCACCAGGAGATGGAGGGTCCACTGCAATGTCACTAATGCCATAAGCCCCAACTTCTCTACAGACTTTAGCTTAAGGCAAACAGGAATCTCAAAATCCTGAAATTACACAGGAAACAGGGAATTTATGAAAAAAATATAAATCTTTTCCAACATCTCTAAATATTGTCCAAAGTTGCTTCCACCTGGGATCATGATATCTACAGAATGACTGACCACAGGAATGTTGCCAGTCCCTCCTTCAGATCAGTTCTTGCTACATGAACTGTGCTTTCCCAGGACATCTTCAGACTGACGTGAAGACTAGGGAGATTCAGGCCCCAATTTTCAGACTTCCCACTGGAGTGGAGTGTGTGGCTTGCCGGCCCAGGGAAGCCAGTTTGGGGTGCGTTCATCCCAGAGGACCGGCTAGAGCACAGTGTGTTGGTTCAGTCAGCTGGCCACCTGCCCCAGAGGCTCACAGCCGAGAGGAGCCGGGTTCCACTTCTCTCTTCCACATGCTAAGGCTGTCCCATTGAGTTCTGGGAGCTCCACAGGGTGATACGACGGAATTTAGCACTTTGTTTCAGGAATGACCAGTTAATCTCTTTTAAATCCTACTCTAGAGGAGGCCAGTGACATGGTCTTGGAAATGTGAAGTCATTGGTTGGTGAGGTTAACGTATGAGAAACAGCCAGGTTAACTCATTGCATCACATCCACCAACTAAGATGTCCCTTCACAGCTAAGAGACGTGGGTGATGGCTGCGTGTGGGCCTGGCCCGGAGCTGTCCCCTGGGAAGTCCTGCACCAGAGTGGTCCCGGCCGTAGGCTTTTCCATTCCGGTCAGGGGGCCTGAGCTGCTGAGAGCCAGCAGGCGAGGGCGAGGAAGTAGGGCTGCCCACTGATGTCGGAGGAGGGCTGTGACTCCCATATATGGGACTGTTAGAGAATTCGGGGAAGAAAGAGGCTTGCTGTTTGCCAGAGGTATGGCTTCACTCCCTCCAGCAGCCTTCCCCAGGCACATCCTCCTTCCCTTGTACTTTCACGTTCTGTGTGTTCATTCTTAGAAGAATTTGCCTTGTGCAAATGTTAGGGAGCTCACACAGAATGATCGCCCACTGACCAGTTTCAGTTTCCTTGAGGAGAGAATAATTTGGATTCTCTTGCTTAACTAAATGATTAATTATCTAACAAATATTTACGAACAGCCTGCTCTGTGCCAGGCACCAGGTGCCGGGGCTGCCAAGCACTCTGCTTGTGGGTTAGGGATGCTGCAGTGAAGGTGGCAGGGGGAAGAGGTTCTGAAAACACCTCGGGGTCGTGTGAGACACAGAGCTGGTGAGTGGAAGCACTGCCAGCCCTGGTCTCTGTCTTTCTGGGGCCAAGGGTCCCTTAACACCCCACCTGGGCTAGTGGAACGAGGTCCCGGCCCAGGAGGGAGCCTGGGGAGAGCAGAGTGACCTGTCCCCCGCCTGTCCCTGGATGTGCAGCCTATCCAGCAGGGCAGGACAGGCCGGGCAAACAGATGAGCCCCATGAACTCATAAACCAAATGTACCAAGCAAATGGGATTCCAGGAGCCAGGAACCTCTGTACCCTCTTTGGAAGCATGTGCATGTCTCTTCCTTTGTCACTTCAGTTCATTAAAAGTTGTAGGACTTGGTTTCCACAGTGAGTCAGGCTCTGAACTACACTCTGGGCATGTCAAAAATAGATAAGACATGTTTCTTGCCTGCAAGGTGTTTACAGAGGAAACAGACATAAATACATTTAATTTCCTAGCAAGTAAAAAAATTGTTTGTATTTTTAGATGTGCAAGAAACATTATTTCTTACTTTTTTCTATAACTCAATTTAATTTGTCTTTTAAGTCCCTATTTTTCCAGAGTGGTGGAAAATCAATCCTGGTAAATTAGTTGTGCCCCCATTTTCTCCTGGGGTTGGGGAAAAGTGCTGGGGGCTATGCATAGTGCCAAGAAATTGGGCATGGAGCCATCTGTGCCTCATCTGTGTTCACAGACATCTTCTGAGGCAACCATTACCCTGTTTGGTCTTTGGCATTGGCCCAGCTGGGTCACCACTACATGTCCCCAGTCCCTCATGAGGTCCCTTCTAGGCTATCAGATGGCTTCATTCCTTCTTTGCCTCTCCTGGACACCCGGGTGTCACTGGGCTTCTCCCATCCCCATCTGAGGCATGGGAAATTCCAAGAAGTCTAAGGCTTTGTCCACTTGTACTTTTTTACTGGAGCTGTTGGCGTCTTTCCACCAATCACAACACTACCCTATTGTGGCAACTGGCACATCCATATGAAATGTCAGAAAACATCTTGAAACTTCCCAGAGGGAAAAACAAAACACATCTCAGATAAGAGCTCAGAGAACACAACGTTATCCAGCTTCTCACTTGCTACATCATGAAGGAACACCTTCAACCCTGAGGCAGGATGCCTTCCAACCTAGAATTCTACAGCTAGCTAACCTCTCAGTGAAGTGGGGGAGTAGAGGACACGTACCTTCAGGCAGGAAAGGTCTCAGGAATTTTTCTTTCCAGGCACTCTTCCTCAGGAAGCTTTTAGAAGGCGTGCGGTCAAAAGCGGTCATGAGCCAGGAAGTGGCAGACATGAGACTGGAGAGCACAGCGCCTCAGGACAGGTGAAAGACAAAGGGAGTTCACAGGACAGGAGCGGAGGGAAGCCCCAAACGAGTGCTGAGCGGCAGGGCTCGAGAACAGCCTGGACCCGACTGGAGCAGACAGCAGAAGGCTCCAGCAGAGAGGTCGCCAGAATATCAGTAATGATAATGATAATAACACATTATATAAAATTGATACAACACACAATGAGCCTGGAAGTATTCAAAGGAAATTTTAATTTCTGTTGAAGATTTGGGGAATGAATGAGTGCTAGGTATTTAGAAAGTTAAACAAAAATAAGATGAGACAATCATTAATTCAAATAAGAAAAACTGGCACAAAAGGAAAAGTGATCATACTATATTCTATGACTCAACTATGAATAAAAATAACACAGTCCAAATAATGTAGAAAAGGAATATTGATTTAACCCCCAGTGGAGACACAACAGCCTTGAGAGAACAGAGGCAGGATGGCACACAGGAGAGGAAGGGGAGGGTATGGGAAGTGGTAAGAAAGCAAACTCCATCAACGATTCCATCTGACATGGAAAATCAGGATGTGGGCACAGAGGCTTGTAGACGTTTGGACACAGAGTGAAACGCCAAAGAAGCAGGCAACACAGATGACAGAGGTTGCGCAGGAGAGCAGGAGACGGTGTGGAAGGGGCAGCTTGAGGAATGAGTGTTTTTCATTAAAAGCCTCATTGCACTATTGGCCTCTTATAGTCTGTATATCAAACCTTTGACTTTTTTTTTTTTTTTTTTGTGAGGAGATCAGCCCTGTGCTAAGATCTGCCAATCCGCCTCTTTTTTTTTTGCTGAGGAAGACTGGCCCTGGGCTAACATCAGTGCCCATCTTCCTCCACTTTATATGGGACGCCGCCACAGCATGGCTTGCCAAGCAGTGCATCGGTGGACGCCCGGGATCTGAACTGGCGAACCCCGGGCCGCCCCAGCGGAGCACGCACACTTAACCACTGCACCACCGGGCGGGCCCCAAAACTTTGATTTTTAAAAAAAGAATAACCATATTGTGCCAGAGGAAGAGACAAGGCCTGGTGGGAATATTTTGTTGCAAAGGGGTTTCTCACAGAGGTTGGGGAGCTCATTAACACTGACAGGAGAGCTCACATAGCCCTTCACTCACACTGGGATTGGTGTCTCCTAGAGCCCGGCCCAGAGGGCGGCATTTCCGTGATTTCTCCCTGCTCAAGCAGGTTCCATGCACGAACACACCTACAGTCAGGACAGTCAGAGCCAGGGGCTGGGGCCTTTAAACACCCACATGGTGTCATGTGAGAGACCCTGGGACAGCTCTTCTGAGCCTTGGCAGGTCCCTCCTGCCCCACATGATGCCTCCAATCTCACCATTAAAGATCTGTGCCTCTCAAAATACAGGGTGACATCCTGCAAACAAACAGCCAAACGCTGCGGGCATTAATCCAAGTCAGCCCCCAGACTTGGACTCTGGGCCCTAGACACACATGCACAAGCACAAATGTGCACACACACCGTTGTGCTTCCCAACTGTGACGCCGATGGGGCAATTTTTGGTGTCAACTTGCCTCATCCTACAACTACAAATCCAGACTTGGTCCCCAGCCCTGCCTGCTCCAGGGGAGGAGGAGCTGCTGCTCCCTGATCATGCTGTGTAAAGGCCCCACAGCCCAAGGGCCTGAGCTCTCACCCTGCTAGACCTCTGTGCACTGCCTCAGGATGAATGGGCAGCAGGGACACGCACACCTTCTGCAGTGCTGCCCGGTTCTCCGCATTCCCGGCTGCTCCCAGAGGCCCAGCACACGGGCCATCTGCCGTCAGACTTTGTTTACATGTCAGACCTTAAAGCTCATGTGTTCTTTGCACTACCCCAAGCTCTCCTACTAAACAAATTTACCGATAATTTGAGAATGGCCCCCACCTTAACCCAATGTTCTGTGAAACCCTGCCCCAGTTTAGTGTGATATGGAGGGAAGAAGCTCTCTTAATTCCCAGGAGGCTATTGGCCAGGCAAAACCATCTGGGGTGTTGCCTGCAGTGGCAGTGGCTGCAGTGGAGGCCCCTGTCAAGAGAAGAACAAGTCTCACCTCAGAGTGGGGTCTACGTACCTATTGGGAACCCCATCACTGTGATGGTGAGTGACAACTAGACTACTCTATGGACATGTGTATGACATCTCCTGAGTGGCTTCTGAAATATTTGGAAAAGGAAGAATTTTGCAGTATTGGATTCCTTGAGAGCAAGTAGGGGTCCAATTTGAGTGAGGGTTGGGTGTTAACGCTAATAACAAGACCACGTGGATCCTCACTGGCTGGAGAAATTCTGGGACAGTTGATTCTAGAATTTGAGATTGAGGCCCATAGTGAGGGCTCAGAAAAACAAAAATTGTTTGGAACTACTTTTGCAAAAGAGTGTAGAGTAGAGCATTAGTGGTGGTGCTTAGTTTGCTGCATGGCAGGGACTTGTTCTGAAAATTCAGGCCAAACCAGTGATAAAGCTGAAAGCAGAGCTTCTGAGAAATGCCGAATCTCAGCCCCCACCCAAGACCTGCTGAGTGAGAATTTTCATTTTTACAAGATCTCTAGGTGCCCTACACATGTGCAAGTTTGAGAAGCATTGACTAGATCACCCCCTTTCCAAGGCACTCGTTTAAATAGTGAAAAGCAAAGGGCAGCACTGCCACTGGCCAGCTGGGGGCCCTTGCAAAGCCACTTCAATGCTCTGAGCCTCAGTCTCCTCCTCTGTAAAACACTGATGATGACTCCTGCCCCTTCAGACTCTTATGAAGAGTACACGCGATAACGCAGGAGAAACCACTTCACAAGAAACAAAGGGGCCCAGAACGGTATTGATTTACTTTTAAACGGACATTGTGCTCTTGGCCCTCTGGGCGGGCATTGGCCCTGGTGTGGTCTGGGCTCTTCAGCCGCCTGGTAAGGTCATCACTATGACAGAGGGGCGCGCCTGAGCCTCAGGGCTCCAACCTCTCTGAGTCCTTTAAGCTCCGGTACTGTCTGCTCGGTCTGTGCTGAACCAGGTGGTTCTTGTTCTCATGAGTCCAGTCATGGAGGCCTGGCTGGCTTAGTTGTTGCGGTTTTTGTTGTGCTGGTTGTTGAATTTGTCCAACAACAGCTTCCATGTTCATAGTTTCCAATTCCTGATGCCGTCTTCCTCCTTGTGCCTTCTGGGTAACAACCACAGCATCCAATCCCCCACAGATGTGATGAAGAAAAACATGGCACCTGGGTTAAAGTAATCCCAATGCAAACTTTACATTTGGGGGAACATTGTTAACGAATTTATGACTGGAGAGCGTTTATAGTAAACTGTAAGTTCCAAATCAGAACTGGTCTATGCTACAAACCCAAATCTGCAGGCATTTTAGAATGTTAACGCAGTGATGTTCAATGAAAATAGCACATTGTCATAAATTCTTCAAACAGGTCAACCCAAAGCTAGGAGAACAATACATGCAACCCTAAATTTTATTTTTAGAAAGTGATATAGCTGATTTTTACGAGAATATAAAAGAAAGAATCTAAATCTTGGGAACTGATAGGGCTAAGTTATTTACCATTTTTACTGTTCAATTTCCGCTGATAGAAACAGGAAGGAAGCCGTAAAGGGCCTGTCCATTGAAAAGAGACCAAAGTAAGAATGCAAATAAATACGGGAACCCAGTGGTTATAGTAACTGACAAGCTGAGAGATTTTTCACATCCTCTCTGGGGAAAAGAATATTTTATGCTGATTTTTGAATGGTGATTAATGGCATTTAACCCAGTATGAAGATCCCAACGAAAAAATAAAAATTTCCACCATGAAAATATTTTTCTGCTTGATGCCAGTTCTAAGGCCTCAGAAGCTTAAAAAGGCAGAAGTGTTTTTGTTCCAGTCAAACTTGATTGAGTCTTAAATCAGTATAATTAAATTTTCAGCAATAATGGTATGTCCTCTGCTTCTATCTTCCTTGTATCTGAGGCTTCCAAGCAAGACTGGTTGTGTGGAGAACACAGCCACGGTGTTCCCTCAGGGGCAGGCACTGAGATGCCCTGGGGTCTTGGGGCTTGTCTTTCCCATGCTTGGTTAATCAGGGGTTGAGTGTCCATGGGACACCCGCAGAAGCCCCCGTGCACAGGAAAGGGCATTCTCCCGCCACAGGGACAGTACGTGGACGGGTCTGTCACGTCAGGCCAGCATATGCGGCACCAATCACGACAGCTGTTCCTGTTTGGCTTCCAACTTCAAGCCTCCTGCTTTCCTGACCACGAATTCCGAGTTTTATTTTCCAGTGCCTCAAACCATGCAGTTCCCCATGAGCTGAAGGTCAAGCTTTCATCCCAGGCCGAGAGGAATATGCACTTGGATCCTTTCCTTTTTTGTTTTCCTCTGGGGAAGTCATAAAAACAGCTTTGATAATTAGTAAACAGCCAGCATTTTCCTAACACTCGTAAAACAAAAGGCGATGTGAAAACCCAGCTTTGCTTTCAAGTCTCTTGGAGGCTCATGTTCCAGGGGCCCATACTCTTCTCCTGAGTGGGAGCGAACTGTTCAAGCTGCTGGTTCACTCTGGAAGGAGTGAGACCAGGGTCAAGGTGCTGTCCTGGCACGGCAGGTAAATTCACTAAAGATAAAGGAGAACCAGCCTGATTTGTGACAGATAAGAGACTAGAGTCAGATCCTGGAGACTGAGAAAGTTATTTAACTTTTCATCAGATACAGAAGCTCTGTATTTTTTGTACATTTCTCTGTCTTCCTTATAAACCCAGTAAAATCATTGAAAGCACATAGAAGCATTTTTAATCTGTTTTGAATTACTTTGAAATTCTCAACCCAGCCTCTTCGCTAACTCAAGAAAATGAAAATGTTAGCGGCCAAATTTGAACCCATCGTATGTGGTTGCCTGATGCCACATCACAAGAATTGGCAAACTGATCACTTGCCCACCACCTGCCCTGACGGCTCTGCAAAGAACAGGCAAGATGCAAACGTGCTACGGCCACCCCTGAGGGACACGCCCATCTCAGGAGGAGGCCTCAGCTGTGCAGAAGGGACCATGAATGAGAGGCAGCGTGCCTCCAGCGTCCTCCAGCACACAAGTTGAGCTCTGGGGACCATAAATGTAGTTGATCTCAAAACACAATTTCTGGTCATATTTGATTGCAAATAGAAGATTATACACCAATGAAGGAAAAAAATGTTGGCTCCATAGTTTGCAAAAGAAGCAGCATCTTCAATTCACAGGAAGTGTGATTGAAAAAGATGAAAAAGAGAAAAGCTATATAATTAAATAAATTAATTAAATTAGACAATGCCTAGTCACACATGTTCACCGTAAGTACAGAAGCCCATTGGCTAATATGAGCAGCAAATGCATTTATTGAAACCCATAATCACACCCCAGGCTAGGCTGGTGAGGACACACAGCCCTGAAGGCAGGCACTGGCAGCTGGGGCCTGCCCCCACCAGTCACCTGGCACTGGACCCTGAGTTCACGTTCAGCAGTGTTTGGGCAGTTCTGGAATTGTCAGGCTGATTCTAACTATCAGAAGGAGGGTTGGAGAGCAGGGCTCTTACCCCTCTCAGGGTGCTGGCAGCTCATGTGGAGTAGAATCCTATATCACCCACCACCCCAAAGAGGCTTCAAAAAGTACAGAATTATGATGATACTAATTAACACGCCCATAACCTGAAATACATCCCTAAGTGACAGAGAGTGGATGCTACAGCTGCCGAGACTTCAGCAGCAGCATGGAACCCTGTAAGAAAACAAAGAAATAGGATTCTCTGGACAAAAATGACTGTCTAGCAACTTCTCTGAGGTAAGCAAAGAGGGAGGGGAATGTAAGTGAGGAAAAGCTGGGTGCTCACAGCAGCAGGAGTTACATTTGACTAGGTTCACACGTTACCATCAGAAAGAGATCCAACCAGTTATTTCAACAATATTTCTGGGTCTCAAATAATACTTGACTACCCTGGAGTTTTGACGGTAAGATCCAGGGAACACAAATAGATCTCGTCTGGTGTAAGATTTGATCTTTTGGAAATCAAGAGCACTCCAAAATGCCAACTGCTCATAGGTGCAAACTCACCACCGGGGGGGCTCTGATCATATGTCAATAGCATGTGAAATGGCAGAATCACGTCTTCAAATCTGATGATTTAATATTTATTTGGTGATGACAGATAAGCAGAGCTGTTAGTTTTGCTGGGCAGGGCTCAAGGACCCAAGCTGAACCCTCTGGAAGCTGCTCCTGCAAACTTTGGCTAAAAGGACTCTCCCACACGTCCAGTGGTCCAGATTATTTTCATCTCACTGGAAACAGATCCATCTCCAGAATTTTTATCTCAGCATTTTGTGGGGGGAGGAAAAAAAGTCCAAGTTTCATTATCACTAGCCCCTTGAGGATTCTAAAACCCGTACCGAAAGACGGGGATAGCAGGCAAATGGGCCTGCCCTGGAAGAAGTGGGAGCTAGGGAAGCTCAGAGCACAGAGCGCCCCGCGTTTCCCAGGTGGGTCAGCACTCGGTGCACCAGATGAACCAGCTCCCTCTTGGCTTCCTGAGGGGACCTGGCTTCAGCAGGTCTGCAGCCCCCGCGGGATGACAGCCTCACACACGCTCTTTCTAACGTGTGCTTTATAAATTGAGACGCTCTCCACATGTTTTGAACATTCTTTCTCTCACATAGTGTTTGGAGCAATGAACTCAATTAACTCAAGATCCAACACAGAATGTGAGAAAATCTTTTTTTTTTTTTTTTTGTAAGCCTTTTAAAACTCTTCACAAGTTCCATCTGTGTTTATCAGAGTCAGTACCACCCAACTGTCCTTCTGAGACTGGTGTTGAGACCTAGAGCTTAGGCCTCTGACCAAGCAGAGCTTATGAGCCATGTGGATTCTTATGGAAGTCCGCTGGGAAACTGAGACAGAGTGGTCCAGAAGTGTGAAAATTACGCTGGGCTCACCCCACAATTTGCTTTAGACCCTCTTGATGAGGGCAGGACTCATTGGTACCGGCTGACATGAGATGTTAATAAACATTACTTCTCTCTTCCTTAAGGGAGATGGCTGAGTTTTCACAGGCCTCTGTGCCTTTGCTCAAACTGGCCCTGCCACCTCTGACTCACAGGTTTCCCGCCTCCATCCGCACAGCAGGTGTAGCTGGAATTGAGAAGAGCTGCACTAGAGAGGAGCAGAGAGGGGAGGGGCGGACCCTCTGGGCTGCCAGGCTCTGTTAACCTGCTGCAGATGGAGCTGAGAGCCTCATGTTGCTGGAGGATGTCTAACACCCGAAAATGCTAGATATGGAAATCACTACAGATGCTCCAATGCAATGGTTTATCACTTTCTTTTTTTTTTAATTAAAATCAAACAAACAAAACAAAAACCTTTTTTCAAGTGAAATTATGGAAAGATCCAAACAGAGGTTTCTTCAAGCAGTTTAAATCTTCAGTGTTTGGAACACCTTGAACCACTTATCCAAGCCCTAGGTTTTATCAGAGGTGGCTGAGAACCCACTGACACAGTCCAACCTCCACATCAGCCAGAGGAGGCAACTGAGGTTCCTAGAGGAGCTAAGAGGCTTCCTCAAGGTCACAAAGCAAGTCAAGGGCAGAGCCTCGTGGAAAAGCGGAATCTTCCAGCCCTTCCTCTGCACCACACAGCCTCCCTTCCTCCCTCCAGTGGCAGACTGCCTCCCTAAGTTTGGCTGGACACTTGGGTTATTTCCATGTCTTGGCTATTGTAAATAATGCTGCAGTGAACATGGGGATACAGATAGATTTTCAAGATAGTGATTTTATTTCCTTCAGATAAATATCCAGAAGTGGAATTGCTAGATCATACTGTAGTTCTATTTTTAATTTTCTGAGGAACCTCTATACTGTTTTCCACAGTAACTGCACAATTCATATGAAAAACACAAAATTTTATTTTAAAATGAGGTGGTAGGCCCTGAATCAGAGGACTAAGTTTACTTGCAAAATGTAGAAAATGGACAACACCTAAAGCCATTAACATTTTCCAAGGGAAGCAAAGAGTATTTTAATAATCAATATTTTAATATCAAATAATCCATGTAACATTAGTTAGTGCTCACCCATACCTATGTGCTCACATACATTTCCTGTCTCCTTTGCAGTTAGGTTGGCCCCTTGACTAAATACGGCCTAGAGAATGTGAACAGCAGTAAGGTTTCACTTCCAGCCTGGGGTGATGAAGTATCTCGAATGATTCCCTATGGTTTCCTTCCCCATCCGCATGGCTGGGAGTGAAGGGGTACAAGAATGCAGAGCACAGATGGAATGATCTCTGCATTGCTTAGTGGGGGAGAGCTGCCCCGAAGAGCTGCTGGGCGCCGTCAGACTCTGTGTGAGTGAGAACTAAACTCTGACTGTGTTAAGCCACTGAGAGCTCTAGGGTTGTTACAGCAGCTAGCATTCATTACCCTCCTACGTCGTGACATGCTCTATAGGATGTATCTGTAGAGTCTTCCCACTTACTCTGTTTGATTAAAGCTCTGTTTTCATAAAGGATTGACCTCTATGTCCCTTTGGAAGACATCAGTCATATTTCCCAATCTCAATTATTGTGTCTACAGTGGAAAGAGAAACCATAAGATTCTCCAAAATGTAGAAAACAAAACATGGCCTAATACACTTGTGCTGCCAACTTGATGTTGCCTACGACAACCCGAAAAGCTCTAACTGAATTCCAAATGGTTTCTTCTTTTGGATTTTTGTTTTCCCCTCATGTTATTCCCTTTGCCCGAAAAGCCTTTTACCCTCTTCTCTGCCTGGCACAATCCCACCATGCTTCATGATCCAATTCAAATGTCAGCTCTTTGAAGCCTTTCTCTAGCCTGCCCCAGGCAGAATTAATCATTCTTTTTCTCTGTCCTTCTGAGGGTCATTGATGACTTCCTAACTCGCAGATCCAAATGGCTTCTTTTCAGTCTATACTCCATTTGACCTCTTCAGCATTTGTTAGGTATGGAAAAATCCCCTCTTTATTAAAAAAGAAATCTCTCTTCCTCTCTTAGTTTTTGAGAATCTACTCCCTATGGATTCTCTGCCTACCTTTTTTACCATTCTTCTCAACTCCTTTCCTGGTTCCATCGATGCCTTCTCCTTAGATGTTAATGTCTCCAGGTTACACCCTTGGCTCTCTTCACACTTTACCAACTCACTGAAGACTCTTCATCGTCTCCCTCGGTGTCTGTAATCAGCAATAAAGCAATGACTTCAAAGGTTCTGTCACTAACTGAACTCTCTTCTGGGCTCCAGCCTCTGATTTCCAACTATCCACTAGAAATCTCTACCTGGATGACTTCCCGTCACTGCACAAAATAGACTCATTTCCTTCCTCCCCAAGCATTCTCTGCCTCCTGTATCCCTTCTCTCAATTACTAGCATACCCAATAGATAGCTACCCAAGCTAGTAACCTAGAGTCCTTCTCTACTCTTCCCTCTTCCTCATCTTCCACATGCAAGTTATCACTGATTCCTATTAAAAGGTCCTTTACGTAAAGAAAAGAACATGGATGGGCTTTGGTGTTAGAGACATAAGTTCAAATTTCGAGCTTAGTAAACTCAACCACTTACTAGTTATATGGTGTGGATCAAATTACTTAATCTCCCTGAGCTTCTAATTTCCTATCTGTAAAATAGAGATGATAATTAAATTTGGAACTCTCAAGAGTGTTGCAAACAGCAAATGAGAAAACACACGGAGAATGTCTAGTGTGGGCAGATCAGATACTCACAAATTTTAATCTCTTTTTTTCCTAAAAACTCACATTCCCACTACCTTAGTTCAGCACATCATCATCTCTCACCTGGGTTATTGTGAGGGCCATATAAAGAGTCTTTCTGCCTCTCTTCTCTTCCCTGCCCCCAACCCCAAGCAGTTGTTTTTTTCAAAGCACTGCATGCTATGACTTTCTGACACACAGATCAGTCCCATCACTCCCCAGCTTAAAACTTTTGCTAAACTCCAGAGATAAAGCTGCTTGTCATCTTCCCTCTGTCATCTCATCTTTCTCTGACCACATCATGCCTGTTCTAGTTAGAGCTCTTTTGATGGCAAGATACAGATACTCAAACTAGCTTAAGAGAAGGGCAAGTTTAGTGCAGGAATGCCAAGAGCTCTTGGAAAAGCCATGACATTGGACCACGTCCAGACCTAAGCAGACTTCCAAGCCCACTGCTCCCCCTCTGGCCCCTAAATATGGACTATAGTAAAATGTAATAAAATAATTTTTTTGTCTCTATACATGTTTAAAACTAACAGAGAAATCCCTAGGTGCCAGAAATAAGGAACTCAGATTCAGAGCACTTCGTAGGAGAGGAAACCCAGGGGGAGTTCAGCCCAGACAGGCCTGATGGCTCTGCTACCTGAAGGATGGGTGTGGGACGGGGAGGAGCAGGCCAGCACGAGGGAAGCTAGATCCTCTCTACCTGCGTAAAGCTCCGGGCTTAAGGTCATAAACGGCCGAGAAAAGAAAGACAAAAATTCTGGATAAGCACCAGAGAAGCTTGCCATTCACCAAGTTTGTGGTTGGAAAAGGGATTACCTGGTAGCTATCAGAGCCCAGGATTATGCTATGCGTGTGCACGGAGCCCAAACTTTGACTGTCCACGTGATGCGAGGAGCCCAAGAAGAGAAGCTAAGTAGCAAAACTGCTGAGCCAGGCAGAAGCAAACACAACGCCTTCCTGTGGGGTCGCTTTTGAACCCTGATCATCTGTGTGTCTCACAGAAAGCAGCACCTGCCAGAGAAGCATTCTCAGGAATGATGATGACACAGGGAATGAGCCTCAGAGGCCACAAATGAGACTCCTGTCACCCCTAGAACTAGGGAAAAAAACAATAATCCAAAGGCACTTTAAATGAGTATTATCATTAAAACTTTTTTTTGATGTATATGTAACTTTATTGATCACCTCAAATTTCTCTTTTTGCTTATGGTCTGTGCCACCCACCAGAATGTGAGCGCTCCAAGGGCAGTTCACTGCTGTCTTGCAGCAAGTGGTAGGCTCTGAATTATTGTTTGCTTGAGGAATGAAAGGGGCCCTAAATACATCTGCTCTTTACACACTAGAGAATATCCCCATACCAGGCAAATGGCATCATCAGTAAACTTTGAAAAATAATGTTCTTATTTGCTCATAACCATGGATTCATCATTAAAACTTTTTGATGGGGGGCCGGCCTGGTGGCGCAAGCGGTTAAGTGCGCGCGCTCCGCTGCGGCGGCCCGGGGTTCGCTGGTTCGGATCCCGGGCGCGCACCGAAGTACTGCTTGGTAAGCCATGCTGTGGCGGCGTCCCATATAAAGTGGAGGAAGATGGGCACCGATGTTAGCCCAGGGCCGTCTTCCTCAGCAAAAAAAGAGGAGGATTGGCGGATGTTAGCTCAGGGCTGATCTCCTCACAAAAAAAAAAAAAAACAAAAAAACTTTTTGATGGAAAATTTCAAACATATGCAATAGAGCGAATAAAGAAGTTCCATGTGCCCATCACCCAGTCCCAACAATTATAAATTCATCGTCAATCTTACTTCATAAAAGGAATTGTTTTTCAAGTTCAAAGAGATAGAGGAAGGAAAGATCTCATAAGGCAGGAATGAAACTCTGTGGAAAAAGAGAAATCAAATGAAAAGACAATCATAGCAAAAGTATAGAAATATAAACTATAATTACTAAGATTTTAAAAACCTCAACTTGATGGATAATTGAACAGAAAATTAGACACAACTCAACAGATAAACTAGAAACTATCTCTGAAGAAATCACCCAGAATGTAGTACAAGGGGCAAAAAGACGAAAAACACAGAAGAGAAATGAGAGAGGCCCGGAGGCTAGAACACCATGTTTCAGAGCAAGCAGGTAGTGGCAGCAGAGAAGGTAGTGGGTTTTCCAAAATTGGAGACAGAAGGTCTGACAAGTGAAAGAACACTCTGGACCTTTAGCAGAAGCCATACAAATACATGTACTCACAGGCTTGTAACCCTAAAGATAAAGAGAAAATTGTAAACTGTGCCAGAGCCAAAACTACAAATTGATAAACACCTGTTATCACGGGCAGATCCAGCTCACTGACATCCAGTATACATTTTCTCTTTCCATCTCAACAAAATCGTTTTTTGCTCCCAGCAATATGTCAGAAGAAACTACCAAACAAACAAACAGCAACAAAAACATACTTCTTTTCAGCCCCCCTCATATCTTGGAGTGGCCACGTGACAAGATTCTAGTCAGTGGGACATATATAGAAGCTGGGACTTCTGGAAACTCCTTTTCTTTCCTGACACAGGCATTGCCCCTTCATCTAATACTCATGGGTTCATGCTAAGTTTCTAATTGGTTGCTCCTGTGAAGAGAATGAAAGACCATGGAAGGGAAAAAGGAAGATTCAACTTTAAACTTTAGTTGTAATTTCTGTATCTTTCGTAATGTAAGAATCTAGAGCAAACATGTCAAATTTCTAACATACGCTAATGCTGAGTGATAGCTACATGAGTGTTTGCTAAAATTTTATCTATACAATTGTGATTTTTTTTTTACCTTTATTAGATTAAAACCAAAGGAAAGAAAAGAATCCCGATAAAATAACAGGGCCCCTGAGAAAAGGAATGGGGAAGCTATTGGGACAGGAAGTGGGTCCCCTCTTGGGGTCTCATGGGGTGAGGGGTGAGGAAGATACATGCTCTCTGCTTCCCTTCCTCGTCTCTCTTCCTCCACTCCCCCAGGACTCATTCTCCCTCATGACTTTGCACACCCAGGTTCAACCCTGACACTGCCGCAGCCCCTTCTTGGTACAAACTCACCCTCAGGCCCCCCAGATAACCAGCACAGCCTCTGTTTACCAATGGTAAAGTCCTGAGCAATGACTCTGACTTGGCTAGCTCATCTTCTCAACCCGCAAGTTACAGAGTCATGGCCTTCTCTAGGCCACAAGTCACAGAACCCTGAACAGACCATAAACTGGCTGCTTTGAAATCACCTATTTGGCCCTGGTCCACTCCTCTGTGACCGGGGCTGGGCTACCCTGGCGCAGATACCTGCAGGGAGTGGTACCTGCAGGTGGGTCGGAACATAATAGTCATTCTCCAAGTATACGTGCTCATGCTGTTCTGTCTTCCTGGAATACACTTCCTGCTGCTTCCCTTGGCCCCTTCTTTGTGGGGCAATGTGTTCTTCTTCAAGAGGGAGATCAAATGCCTTTAGAGAGCCACCCAGCTCCTCCAAGCAGCAGTAGCACCCCCTTTCACGCTTTGACAAGCACTTCCTACTCACCTCTGAATAGTATGCCACTTACACATTGAATGTAATTATCTGTTTACTCATGTGTCTCTTTTACCAGACTGTGAGCTGCTCAAGGATACACACTTTATCTTAGCTGTCTTTGTGTTCCCGTGCCTAGCACCATCCCTACAACGTGGGAGTGACTCAATACATGGCCATCCCTTGATCTGTGAGCCAAGCCCTCTGCATAATCTCTGTCACCGTCTAGCAAGCACTCTACACAATTCCCATAATAGGCGCAGTTCACAGAGCGGTGGACCTTGAGTCCAGCTTCCTCAATTTACAGATAAGGAAACTGAGACCCTGGCAGGCGAGGGAACTTGAACGGGTCGTGTGCCTGGTAAGTGGGGGCACCATGGTGGGAAGAAGGTCTCCCTCCTCATTAGTGAGGTAGGAGTCCATTCCCAACACTGCCGCCTCCAGAGAGCAGCGCTGGAGATGATGCGCACCGACCCCCTCAGGTTCCAGTGAACTGTAAGGACGAGGCGTCCCTCCATATTTCATCACGCTCAAGGCAGCTTCGGGGGTGTAAACGTCTCTAAGATTCCCACTGCTCCCCGGTGTCAGTCCTCTTGTTCTTTAGGGAGCCGCCCTCGATGCACACCAGGTCCTCCCTACAAAGGTCCAGTCACCCTGGGCTTTGAAGTTTGTATCTGAGGCCCTCTCTGGCCCTCAGTGACATGGTCAGAGAAAGGACAGATGTGTCTCCACGGCCCTGGCACGATGACTCCAGTTTAGGACTCTGGCCTGGCCCGCAGCCTGCTGCTCTGGGTTGGAGCCGGGCCACGCCTGCACAGGAAGTTCTGTGTATCACTCTGCGCCGTGGGCAGGAACCCTGCAAAGCCCTTCCTCTGACTGATAAACAGTGTTTGGTTTGGATCAAGAGGAAAAATAAGGCGCTCAGGATAATAGAGGCGGATGGGGAAAACACACGGGACTCCAAAACGAGCGCAGAAGAAGATTATTGCTTTGAACCACTGCCGTGGTAACCTCTCCAGGAACAATGAGCGCTGGAGCGGAAACGGCGACACTGGGAGAGCGAGCTTCCTTCCACCCAGCTGCGGTCAAGGCGGAGGGCCACCGGGCGCGCCTGGCAGGCGCTGTGTTATGGCTGCCGGGGCACAAACAGCGCAGGCCAAGACAGTCAGGCCCCGCCAGAGGACAGGATCTTAGGGCTCAGATGACTTCAGCCAGGGTTGCCCACCGGCAAAGGAGTTCCCTCATGTCTGCTGGTGACATGAGACCGTCTGAGAGAGGACAGGCAGACTATTAGGCTGCGGCTCACAACCCTTACATTCCCCTTGAACCAGACTCTTTGTCTTTGCTAAACTGCTTTGGGGGGGCGAGGGTGGGGGTGAGCCCCTTGCCAGGGACATGTGTGAGGAGACGTCCAGGTTGGACTAATTGGGAGATTTTGTTTTGTTTTGCTGAGTGAGGGATTCAGGTGGAGGGAGGAAGCAAAGTTGTTCAGGCTGCTCGAAGGGATTTTTAGAGGCAGGTGGAGGGATGAATAAGAGAAGACACCACTGGTGAGAGAGCAAGTCAGGGGGGAACAGAAAAAACGTTTGGTGGGAAATCTAATCTGCTCCGAGGTATGAGCTGTGATTTTTCTTCTCTGTCTCTCCAAGAAACTTCACTGAAGTTTTAGGTAAAACCTGCCTTTCTTCCTGAGGCGCTGTGGGTGGGGTTTGTTTTCTAGGATGCTGATTTTGGACTCAGGTGGGTGTGGGGTGAGAGCTGAGTTCACTGTGGCCTGCCCCAGCTGGGTTACAGTTTTAAATAAATTGTTTCTGTGGAACTTCCCATGCCAGGATCTCAGACTTGCACAAAAGTGCCAACTTGGCATGAACAAAGGAAAATAATTTCTTCCCTTATCTCCACTCCCAGAGCTCTGCGATTGTAGTTACAGTTAGATGATTTATTAATAATTAATGAAGAGTAGTACTTATTGAGAAACGCTGTTTCTCAACTCTGGCAGACTCATTAGGGAAGAACCGAGCAGAAGAAAGAGAGGCAGGGCCCAGCGCAAAAAAACCAAAATAGACTTTGTGTCCGCCAAGGTCTAGGCCCACTGAGGATAATTAACTAACCCAGGTGTCCCAGAGTAGATGTGGGTAAAGTCTGGGTAGTTCAAGGGCTGAAGAGAGGAGGGGCTGACTAATGAAGGAGTAGGAAAGGAACTGGGCAGAGTGCAGATGTGGGCTTCTGAGAGCAGGGATCAGAGCTGGCTTGATGGCCAGGCTGGAGCCGACGTGAATGGGATGGAGTGTGGGGCCTCGGGAGCTGTTGTAGTCAGGATAGGTCAGGTTATGCTGCATTAACAAATACACCCTGAAACTCCAAGGCCTCACGCACCATATAAAGTGAGTCAGGCTGCTGTAGGTCAGCAGCTTCCTTGGGCAGTTAGCCCCCATATGGTGACCGGAGGATCCAGGCTGCTTCTATCTTGTAGCTATGACTTTTAGAACACATGAATTCCAAGGTCACTGCAGAAGCAGAAAGATAGGATAGATCTGGACTGCTGGCTATGGTAGCCACTAGCTACATGTGGCTATTTAGGTTTAAATTAATTAAAATTAAATAAAATTTAAAATTCAGGTCTGCAGTCCCACGGGGCTAGGGGCTATCACAGTGGATGGTGCACATATGGGATGTTTCCACCGTAGCAGAAAGTTCTGTTGGACTGAGTTGGTGTAGAGGATCCATGAGGGCTTTGTGATCACTCTGGGAGGTGATCCACGTCACTTCTGCCACATCCCATTGGCTGGAACCAGTGCTTTAACCCCAACTTCACTGCTACACAAGCTGCGATGTACTTATGCCAGGAGGAGAAAGTGGGATTGGTGAGTATCTAGTTTCTCCTAAGAGGCCAGCTGAGACTGCACACCCCACGTGGATTAATGAGCTCGGGCAAAGTGCCATAGCAGAGCAGGGGCAGAAGGATGAATCGTCTCCGGTTTCTCGTACAATCTAAAGGTGGAGCAGGAGCAGGGGAGTGAGAGACGGAGGGGGAGAAAGCCCTGAAAATGACTGAGAGTGAATTTTTCTCTAAGCTTGCTGAGTAGGAAATTAAGTCAGATTTTATTTGATTTAGAAAAGTAAAGAAATCGAGCGTTTTTTCCACTTCAACTTCTCTTGGGCAACTTTTACCTGTCACGTGGTCTCACTTGTGAAGGAGAACGCAGAACAGCAAGCACGGCCCTAAGGGTTAGTGCTGGAGGCCCAGTCCCGGCCACACACCATGTGTGCCTCCGCCGCTGAAACGCCCTGTCATTTCTCCCTTGCAGGTGATGTGGACTGGGGGGCAAGGCACAGACGTTAAAATCCACTATGTCTGAGCTCCATTCCTGGAGCTAAAGTCAGGGTCCCAGGAGCAGAGCTGGGACGAATGGGGCCTGGGAAGCCGCACGTGGATCCCACACTGTGACGGGGAAGGAGCGCAGAGGGTGCACTCTGAGGGCGCAGAACCATGCCTCGGGTCACAGGGGCAGCAAGACCATAAGAGGGAAGGCAATTCAGGATGTCAGAAGCAGGAAGATGAGGGAAAATCCAGGAAGCACGGTGTGAGGCAGGTCAGGGCGAAGGGTTCATGCTGAATTCTGTGCACCTCGGCTCAGCGTGGGCCGGCTCCCATGCTGCCGGCCAAAAGGCACTGAGCAGATCAGCCTGGGCAGACTCAACCTCTCCCAGTCTTCACCTGCGGAGAT
Source organism: Diceros bicornis minor (assembly GCF_020826845.1). Taxonomy (NCBI): domain Eukaryota; kingdom Metazoa; phylum Chordata; class Mammalia; order Perissodactyla; family Rhinocerotidae; genus Diceros; species Diceros bicornis. The sequence continues at coordinate 8,197,987 of NC_080755.1, read as the reverse complement.
GATCATTCCCGCCTCTGATGGTTGCAATGAAGATTAGATGACGCCTCTCCGATTTTCTTTCTTTAATCTTCCTTACTGTTGGTCTATATTCTGCCATACCTTTTAAGACCTAGTTAAAACCCTGCCTCCTCGTGAAGCTCATGCCATCTTCTTCTCAGAAGTTTTTCAAATTATTTTGAATTTCATAAAATTACAGGCCAGTTTTCTAATTCTCACACAATTATGGCACTGTGTGGACATTTATTATTGTTTTGCACACTACTTTTTTCTCGAGTATGTGTGTGTGTGCATACATACAGTTTCTCTAACTAGAATATGGGAATAAGTAGGCAGCTCTTGTACAGTAGATTTACAATAGGTCCTCAATGAGTTATTTTGCTAATTTGGATAGATTAGGGGCCCTCACTGGTGAGGTGTGAGGTCTGTTTTTGTCTGTGTATAATTCGCATGAGTTTTTATTGATAACCCAGCCATTACCCTGGGTTATTATGTTAAAGAAACCCAGTTCAAAAGCACAGGAAGTTATTCTTCTGAAAGAGTGAATCTCAATAAAACTATGGTTTGTCCCTAGAATGTTGTGGATAATTCTACCTACAAACATCCAGAAGAACATTTAACAAAAAGTCCAGAGAGAGACAAGTAAGTAAATGATCTCATGGTCCCTGGGAGGAAGTGGCTTCCACCACCGGGATGGATTCCTCTGCCTGGAAAGCAAAGGCCGTGAGACAACAGGATGAAGATGACGGGAAGAGCCTGGCTCAGTCACAAAATCTCGGAACACTAAGCTGAAGGGCAGAGCCCCTTAGAATTTGAGAGAGATCATCTTGGTGACAGATAGAAGGAACTATTGTTTACTACACTAGGTTATGAACATATGGAGCAAATTATTCTGAGGATGTCAGAGGAAGATGTAAATAGATTCAAAATGGATTCAGATAAATTCATGTATAATAGACCTTACTAATAAGGTCTCAAGGGAAAGTTGGGAATAATCTGTAGGCATCGCTAGTCCTTTGAAACCAATGTCATATAGGAAAACTATGACAGTCCCCCATCACACATCTTCCAGCACCGTGTCAGAGACAAATGCAGATATGGGCATCACTAGCCTAACATTCTATGGCATTCATTGGATTCTTATCTTTTTCTATCTTGGAGTCAAGAGCCTTGGGGCTTGTCTACACTGAATGAGACTAAGTGAGCTTAGAGGCAACAGGAGAGTTGGTTGAAAAAATGATTTACGTTTCTGGGAAAAAAGATACTTCATCAATACTAAATAATTTGTAAACACAGACAACCTTCCCCATTCTAAATCACCCAGTTAAATTGATCCTGGCCTTTATTCAACCCCAAAGCAGTACATATGGCCTTGATGTGTGCCAATTAGACATGTATTACTACCAGCCCTCAGAAACTGATATTGCCCCACAGATGGGCATCAGCCTGTGTTTTAAACCACATTCAAGTAGAAAATGTGAGAGAGAAAGGAAGCAGATGGGTCCTGCTGTCCTAAACATAAAAAGAAGAATTAACCTGACTCGAGACAGGAAGTGTTGCCAATGAAAGGGGCTTTAGATGGTCCAGAGTAGACACACGCCCTCAGTTTGTGGCTTAGGACGGAAGTCCGAGGAGGGGAGATGACTGGCAGAGGACACACAGGGAGGGGTATGGAGATGGGGGCGATGGGCCTGTCTCTTGCCTCCCATCCAGGGCTCCCTGGGACTAAACTATTTTCATGCTGTGATGATTAGCTTGTTTGAGTCCTGGGTGAAAGATTGTGTATATTGATGTCTGGAATTGAGGCTGAAATGACTCCAGGATTTTGTTGGAAATACCTACATTGAATAAAAAGGTGTAGGTTTAAAAACAATTTGAAGGAAATTTGGTCATTCCAGCATTTGGAGCAATGTGTTCAAGGAGATCTTGGAAAGCAGGTGATCGATCAAGATGATGGATAAGAGTACTTACCTTAAGAGAACAAAAGATTCTTTCTGCTCCCCTACCCACAAAGGAAGGCTTTTCTCCATAGGGAGAGCTCTGGGCACAAGCACATGTCCTCCGCTCTGAGTTGTTAACCTTTTCTATTCTCATGGACAGCAGAGTTCTGACTGTCATAATCTTTCTCCCTGTTATGGAGGAACGTTGTACAAGATTAGCAGACCATTTGTCTGATATTTTTAAAATCTGGCCCTCATGATTGATATGTGATTAGGACCATTCCAACCACCTCCACTAGGGAACCCATTGCCAATACGGTGCCATTTCAGTCTTGTTTGACCTTGACCTACAGAAGGACTACATTTTCTGTCATGACCCAGGACACACCCATACACACAATTAAAATACAGATTTTATAAAATAGTTCTTAGCATCTCCACATGACAGCCACTCAGATATTTTCTATTCTAATTATTCATTTCTATAAAGGCTAGTCACCACACTCTCAATGTTTTTATTACCTGCCAATGGTTCATGATCTGTAGTGTGAAAACCCTTAGTAGGAGAAGAATGCCCACCATTCAGCTCACTCTTCACAGACTTCGTATTCTCTATTCTCGTGGGCTACTCAGAGCCTCCAGGCTCACCCAGACCTGAGTAGCCAGTGGGACCTGATAGATAATGGTGGCCCACTTTTGTCCACTGCAGCTGCCAGTGGGGCTTCCCACTGGGCTCCTTCTCCTTATAGGAACCCCGGAAAAGGGCACTTTCACACCCCATATGTGCTCCTGGTTGGAATGATGAAATAGATCAAGGAACCCTCCCGTGACCGTGACCACTTCCAGATCTGAGGTCAGGAGCAGAAAGCTCAGTATGACTCAGCAGATGCTGATGTAGAGAACAAGGAAGCATTCACTCTGTTTCTCTACGGGTTTTAAATCTTTCCGTTTTGTAAATGATGTACAAATCGAGTTTGCAAATGTCATGAAATAACTTACAGACACATGGACATAATCAAATTGTAACCAAAGCATAGCCTCATACTAGTTGATAGATTTAGATGCACGATAGATGCATAAAAATATTAGACAGACAGATAGGCAGACAATGAGACGGTTATATATGACAAAACCTCAATTACCTTACACACAACTAATAAAAACTCTTAAATAATTATGTTTTTATTCATGCACTTGCTTTTTTAGAAAAATAAATAAATGAGAACAAAAACTGGCAACAGAATTTTAAATGTCTGCAGTACCTTCAGTTCATATCTACCCCAATTTCCAATATCTCCTACACTCACAGTACTGTACAATAAGAATGAATATTCGTAATAGAGGAATGAAAGATGTTGAATCCTCAAGTGAATTAGTGAAAACCAGAAGCAATAAACAGATACTTTTCAGAAAGATTTTTCAACAAGGACTGAATCAAAGGAGATTTGATCTAGTTAAGCAGAAAACTGAACTTAAAAGTGTTCCATTCGTTGAAAGAAGAGGCAGAAGGGAAGTAGCATTTATTAAGAAACTACTAAGTGATAGTTTCACAGTTAACACACACAGCTGCCTAGTGAGTTGTGTGTGGTTTTCCTGTCCTAGGGACAGCAAACGAAGACTCGGAGCTCAGTCCTCACCATCAGTCGGGGCAGGAATAATGCCCACTGATTCCTGGGCTCAAAGCCCACACTTCAAAAAAAAATTTAACTACACCACAGGACCTCCCTAAGAACAGTTTATTTAGGTTTTGCTTTTTTTTTTTAGTCTCCAAGTGTTGATGAATTTTACTCCATAAGTTAAAACGTCTGCTCCTTTCAAGGTGATGATATAAAATAAACCCAAATTCTGGATCCCCAACCAAAATGTCATCAAGGGCCCTCATGTCCTCACCCTCTGTTGATAGCAAACTGTACATCCCATGTGGTGAGGCACCTCCTGGTGCTGGCCTCTCTGCCCTGCTTTTCCTGGGTCCATGGGCCACACCAGCCTCCAGTGGCCCTGGAAGCCCCCCCCCCTTCTGTGCAGGCTTGAGTCTTCAGAGCTTCCCAGTAGCCTGCACCTGGGCCAGGTACACTGGGTGATCAGTTACCTCCTGCAGTTCCCATATCTGAAATCAGCCTCTCTTTCCCACTAATGGATCCCTCAGGGAAGGAGGTTTCTAATGACTAAAAGTAAATGAGGGTAGGTGCACATTTACGATGAAAATAACAAGGATCATGATAATTCTGGACCAAATGACACCTGTTTGGCCACTGTTCAATTCTCTCGAACCCACTGTGCTGCACCAAAAGCTGGCCTTAACCTCTGCACAATGTTGAGCTAGGATTCTGCTGGGCTGGGTGCAGGGCTGGCTTCTCCCTGGAAAAGCTCAGGACACATCTCCCACATGCATGATCAACTCTCTAGAAAGACATTTTATTTAAAAATCTATTGGTGTGCTGGTCCTGTGAAATTCCACTTAATATAATGCTGGACAAACTTGTTTGGCATGACACAGCTGAGCCTTCAGCCCATGTTTGAAACACAATGCTCCCTGTGCTCTCCTTGGAGAAAGCCTGAGAGCCTAGGAGAACTTGAAAAGTGTTGGCATTGGCCAGCTTCCTGAAGAGGCTTCTAACCCTCTGCCTTCCCTTTTAGGACTGCTGAAAAAGACAAGGATCTCCAGAAGGGCACAGAAAGTTGTGTAGGCAGGGGCTCCCAGAGAACCAGGGGAAAGGTCTGCGTATAATGGGCCCCTGGGGCCCAGTTCTCACACCCGAGGGAGGTGACGGGCTGGTGCAGTTTGGGATTCTGTTCCTTTAATTATTCCAGTTGACTGAGGCTTTCCTATCTTTTCATTTTCATCCTGAAATGATTAGTTTTGAATGCTAAGGTTTCATGTTGAAAATATAATGAGAACCTTCCTGAGTTTGGAGTGAAATGCAGAAAATCGTGTTGGTGGGATTTCTCCCCGGGAACTAGGGAGGGAAAGCCTGCAGGCAGGAAGTGCATCTGGCACCTTCTGAGACCTTCGGGTCACCGTGCAGCACACTGCTTTGGATTCTAATTTTCCAGCTCTTTTCTGAGAAATGCCGCTTGCCTTTTTGTCTCATAATCACAGAGAAAGGGAGACACACTGTGGGAAAGGGTAGTGTCTGGGAATCCTAGGTAATTACTCGGAATGAAAGGTTTGTCGGCAGATAAGTAGCACCGGGGGAAGAGGGAGGTCAAGAGGAGGCCAAAAAGGGAAAAACTTCAACTTCTCTAGAGGCTACCAAAAGAAAACCAGACAAGTGTTTTGTTTGGGCATCGTGGGTCGCAAGCAACCAGGTAAAGCATTTAAATTCCAGCTAAAATAACTACTTTGAATTTGTGATGCTCAACAACTAGCCTGTCTGGTGTTTTTCCCCGCAGAAACCTCACAATAAATGAAAGTCTATCTCTGTGCCATAGAGGTACACTGGAGATTTCTTTGACAACATCTTTTTGGAGACTTTCATGGTGGAAAGTAAATTGTGCCCCATTGATTCAAAAATGCTGATTTCAAAAATTCCCCTTTTTTTGGTATGACTCCCAGAAACAACTTCCCATATTCCCTGTTCTTTTTCGTGTGTGTGTGAGGGAGATCAGCCCTGAGCTAACACCGTGCTAATCCTCCTCTTTTTTTGCTGAGGAAGACCAGCTCTGAGCTAACATCTATTGCCAATCCTCCTCCTTTTTTTCCCCCCCAAAGCCCCAGTAGATAGTCGTATGTCGTAGTTGCACATCCTTCTAGTTGCTGTATGTGGGACACGGCCTCAGCATGGCTGGAGAAGCGGTGCGGCGGTGCGCCCCCTGGGATCCGAACCCAGGCCGCCAGTATCAGAGCGCGCACTTAACCGCTAAGCCACGGGGCTGGCCCCCCCATATTCCCTGTTCTTAAGGAAACTTCTGAATTCACAGTACAGCCAACTGAAATTTGTGGTCTTCATTCGGGGGTGTTTTTGACCTAAAGGAAACTAGCGCTGTGGAGAAGTCCCATGTCAGGCTCCACTGTGGGGAAGGCGGTTCCCAGGGGCCTCCACAGCTGTGTTGTCTGACTACAGGGCAGCAAATGGCCCTGCTCGCTGGCTTTCTAAGTCTCTCCACACACTTATTTGACTTGCCTCATGTCATTCCTGAAAGAGAGGACAATTCCTTCTTGGTGAGAGCAAGAGGAGAAGGAGGGAACCTCTCCTCTTCATGGGAATGAAGCTGTCACTATTCTTACAGGAGTCAAGTCTGTGACCTTGAAGACAAGTAAAGTGATTAAGAGTTTTTGTCATTTTCAAGCTCTTAACGCCACCCTTACAAGTGGTAGGTGGTCAGAAACAAAACGTTGGTGCCATTAATACATTAGAAAAAGAAAGGAAAAGCATCAGTTATTTGCAAATATAGTTCTCATTTACTTTCCCCAAGGTCATTTGATAGATGCCATGATTCCTGGTTCCTTTGACTGAGACACACTTCAGAGGGCATTACCAAGTAAGCAGATTATTGCTGGTCCTTGCCCTCAAAGAACACTCTTTATGTGAGTGGCTGTATCAGGTCAGTGCAGTTATGAAGCACTCTCTGTAAACTCTGGAGCAGGAAAGGGCTGTTGCTGTCAAGGTCACCAGGCTTCCACCTCCAGGCAATTCTGCAGCTGACTTAGGGAACCGGTGCAAGCCCCTGGGCAGCCCCAAACTGCAGAAGGGAGATACCTCTGACCCTCAGGACAGCTCCTTTCTACCCTGAAATACACAGCCCTCCCACTTAGTCTCCCACTCCCCCACAAGAAGCTCCCTTGGCGAGGCCAACTCGCTTCCCCTGCTTGGAGGAGAAAGAAGTGAATGACTTTTTCTGTAGGCCGTGAGGGAGAAGGGCAGAAACATTTTGCCACTTACATCCTATGCCATTTGGATCAAATCTTGAAGTTTGCTTGGCATTCAAAGAATAGAGTCTTAGCTCCTCCAACCAGAATAGTTTTTGAAAGATGTATCAGAGATGAGCCAAGGCTCCATCACTTTGCTAAATTCCTAAGCTACAGTTCTCAGTTATAGGAGACTGTTTCAAAATTGGTGCAAGAGAGAGTTTCACAATTTTATTTCTTTGACATATATAAATATCTGTTTATTTATATCAAGCTATACGTGCTCTCAATATAGATTATTTGCATTTGCAATACACTCTAACCTCTGAAAATCCAGAGCAGTTCTACACTAGCAAAGCTGGAAACATTCTAGGGGGGCAAAAGCATAACGGTGAAGGTGAGCCAGCCTGAGAATCCTGTTGCTCTAGGGGCCAGAGAACCTGCAGGCTCTGGGCAGGAAAGGATAAATGGCCGATGCTCTAAGGCGGGTGTTTCGTGATGCTATATGGGCTTGTTGTGACATGCCACACAATGGAGACTCTGTTTGCAGCTTCGTGCCCATGCAGGAAGCAGTGCTTGCTAAGAAAAAGACTGAATGTCCCTCTATGGCTAAGGAAAAGGAGAAGACAGAGCTGGTCACAGATGCCACAAAGAGGATACAGCTGAAAAAAGACAGACAGATCCACGAGCCAGAGAACCTCAAGGTGAGGGCCAATGAGCTGAAGCTGCACCCCCAGGGGATCTGCTGTCATTGGTCCTGGTGGGACCCAGGCCCCCGCATTTGTTAAAAGCTCCCCAGGTGACTCGAACATGCAGCTGAGTTGAGAACCTCTGGTTTAGAGCATAAGTAGTAAATCAAATACAGTTCCCACCATGGTGTGACGCAGTCATTCTTAACAAATCCTTCTGCTGCCTTCAAAGGGCCCTGAGTTCCTCATCCTTAATAAGAGAAAATAAAATGCAAACTATCCTCAGTTACCATTCCTCACTTATCAGATTGGTGAAAGTCCAAAGGTTTGACAACCCATCCTGTGGGGGAGTTGTGGAAATCTGGGGCTCTCGCACTCTGAGGGTGGAAACATCAGAATGATACAAGCCCACGGAGGCGATTGGCAATATCAAGTAAAACTCCAAGTGCAATTACTCCCTGACCTGGCAATTCTACTTCTGGGAATTTATCCCACAGGAGGAATTGCATACGTACAAACTGACATATTTACAAAGTGACTCATTGCAGCATTGTTTGTAATAACAAAAGATTGGAAACAACCCAGGTATCCATCTACAGGAGCCAAGTTGAATAAATTATGATACCGATACACAGTGGAATACCATGCAGCTATGAAAAAACAATGAGGACACAGTTTAAAGAGAGATGTGGAAAGATGTCAGAGACTTAAATGAAAAAGGGAAGGTGAAGGAGGGTGGGAGGTGGGTGAAATGGGTGAAGGGAGTCAAAAGGTACAAACTTCCAGTTATAAAATAAATAAGTCTTAGGGATGTACTGTACAGCAGGGTGACTATAGCTAACAATACTATATTGTATAATTAAAAGTTGCTAAGAGAGAAGATCTTAAAAATTCTCATTACAAGAAAAAAATTTATAACTATTTGTGGCGACGGACGTTAACTAGACTTCTGGCAATCATTTCACAATATACACAAATATCAAATCATTATGTTGTACCCCTAAAGCTAGTATAATGTTGTATATCAATTATATCTCAGTAAAAAAAAGTAAAAATAAATTTAGAAAGGGAAAGGCGCAGACAATATAACAAGAATTGAGGGAGGGCAAGAACATATCTGCTTATATTTACATAAAGAAACATTGGAATAATATACAAGCAGCAAATAGAAGAGGTTACTTACAGGGAGGAAGTAATGAGGTGGTGGAGAGCAGGGCAGACAGGAAGCGAAGTGGAGTCAGACTTCTCAGTCTACACCTTTTATACTTGACTTTTGAATCATGTGACTATATTGCCCCTTCCAAAAGTTGAATTAAAAAAAAGGTCCTGAGTTACACACGCACACAGACACACGCACGCATGCACACATGCGTACACACACACGCACTGGGTGCCCGGATACAGATATCTAAACTGGACAAGTCTTACTTGATGATTAGAGTCATGATTCTGGCTTCCAGAAAGTGCAAAACCAAGTGATGAATGCCCCTTTAGAACTTTAACAAAGATTTTTTTTCTTTTTTGGGTTGGTGAGCTCTAAGTCAAGATTTTTAAAAAATGAAATAGAATTATTAGGATTCATAAGAAGCTTAAGAGTTGAAGAAATTTAGAAATAAATTATCCAGCTCATTTCTCTTTTAGAGAAGGACACTGGAGTTCAGAAAGACCCAGCCACTTGCCCAAGGACCTACAATGAGAGGTAGACACAGCTCTAGAATCCATGCTCCTGCCCTAGGTCACCATCCTGTGTTCAATCCTAGGTCCCCTGGCAAAATGGAAGACAGACTCTAAGACTGTCCTCAAAATGCTGTTAGCTCTAGACTAGAGACCCTATAGGAAGAGACGAGGCAAGGAACTGAAATAGTTTTAGCCTGGAGAGGGAAAAAAAAGGAGAAATTTAACAAAAGTGACTCTTATATCATGTCTAATAAGTTGGAAAGGGAGCAGCAGTTCTCAATCTTTAGTGAAGAGGGAATTTATGCCACTACATGAGGCATGAGATAAAAAGAAGAAATTCCTAATCTGCTTATAGACAAAGATATCATCAAAGAAGGCTGCGATGTTGCCTTGACTGAAGGTCTTCAAGGAAAGATTTTTCTTTCTCTTCGGTAGTTCTTCCTAAATTACGTCTCACTTAACATATCTCTACAATTTGAGAAGAAGCTCCCCTGAGGCACCAGCACCCCTCTCGTTGACCAAATACTGATTGTAGAGACTTTAGCTCTTTGGTGGAGAGAGGTAGTGTGCTGTGTTCAGAGCAGCTCGCCGCTGAGCTTTTCATGTAGCGGCATGTGGTTGGAGTGCAGAGTGTGGTGGACTGTGTGGTGGTGAAGAGTGTGCACTCTCAGTTCTGCCACATCTTAGCTGTCACCCTGACAAGCCACTAAATCTCTCTGTAGAGCATGGATACCATTTTTGCTCCACTTGGCACAGTGTAAGCTTTCAAGAAATGTATTTTGTGGCAGAGCCTGCTGTATTCCTCTTCCTTGTTGGCACACAGCTAGACTGTCCCAGCACCTCTTGTGGTTTGGCAGGTCAAGTTGACTGAGTTCAGACCAGTGAGAAGTGGGAGGAAGTGATGTGTGATGGTAGGCCTGGCCCTTTAAGACTTCCTGCACATCTTGCTTCGTGCTCTTCTCTCTTCCATCTTGATGCAGAAGAGCATGGAGAATTTGAAAGCCAGGTGGTGAAAATGATGGTGCCATAATAGGAAAAGTGCTGGAGTTTGAATCATTGCTTGGAGAAGAGCTATTCACTAACCAGGAAAACCTGTTCAGGACTTTTACATGAGAAACAAGTAAACTTCATTCTGTTGAGCCACTGGCATCTCAGCGACTAGCATCATCATAACTTATCTAGAGAACCATTAAGGACTGTGGACTTGGGGGTAGCTTCTTTGGTCTAGCAGGAATTGGTGTTTCTTTCCATGCTCCAGCTGGACACTGATACCATTGGTCATTTTCCACATGACATCAGCCTTGATGAAGTGGCACGAGGTACTCTATGCAGCACAGAAAAAAATTCCCCTGCCTATGAGTAGATACTTGCTGAGTGAATGAATGACCTTCACACCAACTCTTATAGACATGAAAGGCTATGATTCATTACCTTATGAATTATATACCTTGTTTGCTACATACTTTACTTGTATTAAATACTAACTTGAATCATATAACATTTCTTTCCCTGTGTGCCATTTCTTATAAAATCTTTTGGCACTAGATGTTATTTAATTAACATGAAAGAATATATATTAGCATTGATAAAGAAGTTGGTATATTAAGCTGAAAATTTCCCCTTTCCCTAGCCACCAAATTCCCGATCATTTGATTGTCCTCCGCCTCTGAAGCAATGGCTGAAGATAAGAGCATAACCTCCATTTGATTCCTCTGCCACAGGCCGTCTTCATGATCTTATGGCAGTCCCATGGGAAACCATGGGTGGTTACTCTCTTTGGTGCTCTTCTGGGATGCTCAAGCAGCATACACATCATGAGCCTTTTTCAGCTTCATGCCAGCTTTTGTCTAATGTTCAGCATGTGAATCAGACGCTAAGCAGTCCTGCTGTGTTGGAGAATCTTTGTCCTAATCCCTTGAAGTCCATCTCTTTCCTGAACGTGTCATGCTCTATTTCCTGTCAGTAAAAGAATCACTTCTAACTCCCTGTGGAACACATTTTTCTAAGACAAACTCAAAGACATCCCTCAACACCCTCTCTTGATGAACACGTAAATAATTGGATGTTGAGATGAATGGATGCTGGTCTTTAGTAGCCTCTACACCTACTCATAAGAACTGTAGAAACCTCAGAATTTGTGAGAGCCTCTGGAGACAATGCTGCAGGAGTTTAGAATTTAGACCAGGCGGCCTTCCAAATGGTCAGCTCTGCTCCCCAACCAACATTGCAAGGAGCCATATTGAGAAATTTATACTATGCAAGCAAAAGCTAAACCATTACAGACCATTTTCTCATAAATATGGAATTATTAGAAAAAAATCAAATAACAGAAGATGTATGCAACACTTGCCTTTTCCATTTAGAAAAGCTGAAAAGCCTAATTTGAAACTTAGTTCAGTTAGGTTTTATCAACATCTCGAATTTGGGAAAATATTTTCGTGGAAAGTACAATTTTTCTTTATTTTTTCTTCCCTCTGACATGATCAGGGACATTTTGCCTGACTTTGCCGGCCTATAAACATTGCCTGCTTCACACCATTTATGATGGGTCTATGATTGGTTTAGAGAGTATGTGCATGGGCTTTCTTAAAAGCAGCAGCATTTGAGGTCAGATGACAGCATCTGTTCATTCAAGCAGCTAGCCCGGCCAATTGGCAATGACCCCATGACAATAAATTATTAATACGAAGAAACAGTCTTTTTGTCATCTAAGGTACTTATAGCAGATTCACTGAGGAACTTTCTTCACTCCTTTATTCATTCATACTGTGTGGAATACATTGGATTCCATCTGCATATATCCCTGTGGGGAGAAATCGTGGTGGCTTCTATCCAGCGAGTCTTGGCAGGCTCCAGCTATACATTATTATTTGATTAAGGATTTGGCATATGAGCTAAGGTAGGCCTCTTTATGGCGTTATCCAGAACGGGCTTCCTAGTAAATGACGTAGTCCTCAAACAATGTTTTCAAAGAGGCTGTCATACAGCTTTTCTGTGGGGAGAAGTTTTACATGTAGCCTGCTTACTTTATTTTGTAGACCTGGTAGGAAACCACTAACCACTCCAGCATTTCTTAATCTGGGACTCGGACCTCCTGGATGTCAGGGTGGGAAAGTCCGCAGAGGTTTTCTAAGAGCCGGGGAGCTATTGGTGGTAGTTGGTGCCGGTAGCAATAGATTTAGAAGAATGAATAGCAAGAAGCAGAAATTCTATATCTTCTGGGCCCTCCTCTTTCTTCTCCATTGTGCCTAGATTTTAGAATTGGCTATAATGGTGAGAGGAAGACCAGAGGAAAAATGAACCAAACAGCTGTTGGCCATGGCAAGGCTGCCAGAAAAGCTAAAAGAGCCTTTTGGGAAGTGGAGGGCTGTGGAGTGATGAGAGCTGTGCGAGGTCATAGGGATCTGCCTAAAGGGCACAGGGGGTTGTAAAGACTCTGCCTGTTCCAGAGGCCATCAAGTCATTCCAGGAGACTGAGTCAGCCCCACACTGTCAGGCTGTCTCCCACTGGAGACCTCCCTTCTGGGAGGAAACCAGGGAAGCTTTCCTGAGCAAGTCACTGGAAGAGGCGGAGCCAGAAGATGGACAGCAATCTTGGCCTGAAACTCAAATTGACTGGCTCCATTTCCTTTCCAAATCTACTTTCACTACACATTGCCCAAAATATTTCCTCCAGTTCAGTGAGACAAGAGCTCCCAGAAGTTAGGCACTGGAGATATTGCACACTATCTTTGGGGCCAGTGATTAATTTCCCTTCTGCAAATGAAAACTTAGTGGGACTGCCTGGGAAGAGCTTCACCTGGGACAGCAAAGTGCTCACAAGCATTTCAGACCACGGAGGTCAGAGTAGAGGAGCCGCCCTCCCCAGACTATAAGAACTTTCCAGGCGAAGTTTTGCAAAGTCCCATATCCTGTTCCAGCTCCCTGGTCAGCGTGGTCAGAAACACCCTCATCTACCAAGGGAAGGAGATGCCCCTCCCCTGGGTTCTGGAGCCCCCAAACCTCCCTACAGTCCGGGCTGCAGGCAGAGCCCCACCAAGAGGGCCTCTGACCCGCTGGGAGGGTGGTTGCTGGCCTTGCTTCTCACTCCATAGGAGCTGAAGATATAAAATGGACGCTGCACTTGAAATGCTCTAGTAACATTTTTTTTTAGTTTTTGAAATTATTTTTGTCTTTTAGCTCCATCTCCTACTTACCCTACACACTGGGAAAGGAGAAGTGAGAGAGGGAAAGTTCATTTTCTGAAATTGTGTTTATGAATTTCTATCCTTGAACAATGACGTTTTCAAAGTTTAGGCAGATGGTTCAAGCTTCCAAAATCTCTACGCTCATGTTGACTCTATTTTTAGAGCCACGTTGGAGTATCTGGTGGTGAGAAAGAATATTTGAAGTCAAGGATATCTCAGAAACCAGGTTGTGTGGTCTAACAAGTCTCTGCTTCTCACAGCGTGAGTGCCGGCATCGGTCAGCCCTGGTGTGTGAGACAGGGACTTTGTCTGCGCCTGTGTGAAGGGCTCCTACACGCTTCCCTGGGACTATCAGTGCGTCTGTCTCCAGCTTCCTGCCTTCACCTTCCCTGCACTCTGTTCCCTGGAGTGCTTGAAAGCATGGGCTTGGGGGTCGTGCGGGCTCCACCACTGACCAGCCAGTGACTTGGTGCACTTTATCTAAATTCTCTAACCTTTGCTTTTCTGGTTCATAGTAAATGATCCGTAAATCTTTCTGCAGATTCTGAACTAAATGAGAAGTAGGCATGGGAATCAGATACAGATCCAAACATCAGATGGTAAGCAAAGCTGAGATGGAGATCAAGGCAAAGTCTCCAACTCCTTTTTCTTAAGCTGAGACTTGGGGGTGCACTCAAGGGGAGAGTCAGGGCTGCAGAGCGATCACTGCCCAAGAGCCACGTGGATACCTCTGGCCCGCCACACACCTCGTGGAGGAGAGAGTGCTCACGAGCCCGAGAGAGAGGGCAGTGGGTCAGGCGCCCCTGGGTTTGTTCACCACCTGAAAGCGGAGGTGATGGGGGAAAGCTTGTAGCCAGAAGGCAGGTTCAAGGTGAGAGACAGAGACAGAGAGAGCGAGGCTATGCGTGATAGAGCTTGCATTTCGTGGTCGAGCAGGAACACAGGGAGGAGAGGATGTTCCTTCTTCTGTGGGTGCCTGTGTGTTTATTACTGTTCTCTCCTTTGGCTGAAGGCAACTACACAATGACCCTTCTTAGCAAAGAGAGACTTTAGCTGCCTTCAAGAAACTACACGAAGCCCCAGGGACGAGTGCTCAGGAAGGGAGTGGACAGTGGAAGCTGACATTAGGACGGCGTCCTCTCGTACACACATGGCCTCCTTCCTCCCCACCCTTTCCATCTTTCTCCACATCTCCCTTTCCAAAGGGCTCTTTTTTCTCATTTGGCATCTCTGAGCCCCTAAATTTCACTCTGAAAAACTTGCTCTTTTTTCCTTGGTTGATTTTTCCCTTTCAAAACAAAAGGTCCTTCAAATGACTGCACTCCTACCAGGAGAAATATTCCCAAGTGCTCTCAGCTCTGAAAAACAGAAAATGCTCTAAAATAAAACCCATTGTGAGGCTGCGGAGAGCTTCTGCCTGGGGTGGGAATTGGGAAAGTGAGGGCAGCAAGGGCAGCGGGACTCCTTCCAAGGCCTCTCCATCTGGACAGGGCAGTGCGTGGGGTGTTTGGAAAACCCTGGGCACAGGAAATGTGAATTCTTAAAAAACAAACAAACAAACAACAAAAGAAAACTGCATTGTTATCCAAAAGTGATCTGAATGGAACCACATGTGTCTTCTGGGGGAACAGAGCCCTGGGCCTGTTCTTTGTGCACCGGCCGAACCTCCCCACCCTGAACTCAAAGCAGGCAGCTCTGGGCAGACTCCCACTGCAGACCTCCCCTGCAGCCCCCTGGGCCCACTCCCAGCTTTGTCCTTCTTGCCAGGGCTCCCTCCCTCCCTGCGAAACCCTCTCACAACATGATCTGTTCAATGAGCTCCTTCAGCTCCCTGCAGATGAGTGACGGGCTTCTTGGGCGAGGCTACGCTCTCACCCAGGAAAGCTTTCAGGCAGAAGTAGGATTTGGGCCAAGAGAAGAAGGAGCCAAATTATGGGACTCGACCACCAGGCTGTATTCAGGGAGCCCTGAAGTGTGCTCTGCAAAGCCGGTCTCCTTACAAGTGTGATATGAGCCAAAGGGGCTTTTGTCTGACGACATGCTTTCTACAGTGTTCTCCATTTCCCCATCCAAGCTGCTCTGTGACAACGTGTATTTGGTGGAAAAAAAAAAGTAAAAAGTTAGCTTTTAACTTTGGTGCCTGGGCCTGAGGGTCCTGGCTTATTGCTGCCTTTTATCACTGGAATGTTGGAATTATAGATCCTTAGAGCTAGAAGGGACCGTGGAACTCACGCAGGCCAGCCTTTCCATCTCTCAGACAAGGAAGCAGAGTCTGACTCTCAGGGACAAGTGGTCCTGGCACCCTGCCTCTCCCGAGCCTCTCTCTCCCTGGGCCATGCCTCTCATCGCAGCTGTCCTCGGTTGTGTTCCATTCGCTTCTGTTGGCAATGTTAGTAGCATCATAATGGTGCCTGTGCGTCTCTCCTGGCAAAGTGTGCGGTCACCCACGTCCTCTGCACACAGTGTGTGCTTAATAAATGCATCTTGACTAACAGGCACTACAACCTGTAGAAAACTCACCCGATGTCCCCACCAGGCCAGACATGCCCTTCTTGGATAACCTTCTCTCTAGACCCTTAAAAGCATCCCGCGATGCTCTCCAGATGTTCCATGGAAGGAGCCAGGAGAACTGAGCCCCAGAGGGGGAGCAGAAGCTAGAAGGCACCAGCCTTGCAAGCCTGAGGCCTCAGAGCTATCTTTGCACAGAGTTGCCTCGAGCCAAATGAGAGTTTCTGGAATTTGGACACATGACACAGACTCAACATTGTTGATTGGAGGGGATGTCAGCATAGTTCATAGAAAAAATATTTCAAGGAAAAGAGCATTTGCCAATTTCCTTGAGCGGTAAACAAGCCAACACAAATTAAACAGGGGACCCCAGGGGCACTTGCCAGTAAACTGGAGTCGGGTCAGCCTTTTTCCCTCCCCAGTACGTTCTCTTACTCTGTGCCATAAGGATGCATTCATCCAGGGGGAGGGAGGACCACATGAGGACCGCAGGAAAAGGTCCCAAAGAGAGAGTGGCATGGAGTTTAACCTTGTTTAACCTTTTAAAAAAACCTAGGCTACTAACAGCTCATAAGGAATTGAGAGATATAAAGAAGCACGGACTGCAGTGCTTTAGCAGAGGCCTGGCCCAGCTGGGCGATTGCTTCTGATGGGAAAGCTTCCAATCGGCCCGTTCTCAGACCTGGCTGGAGAAGGCCCATTCTAAGAAGTCAAAAGCCTAGGTCTGGTCAAAAGTCATCCACCTCTCTGTCACTTGAGGGTGACTCACTTGTGGGTGCCATGTTTTCTCATCTGTCAAATAAAATCTGCCCTGCCTGTCTCATGGGGCTACCGTGAAGATTGAATGAGATGGCTCATATGAACATGTTCAAAAAAGATGAAATGTAATAAAAATGTCAGGCAATATGGTTATATATAACTAGGCCTCTGACTGAAAAAATGATGAAAGTAATGCTCTCCTTACATGAAAAAGTACTAAAGTCTCTTTACAGGTCGGGCTCGGTGAGACATGCACACAGACCCCTGTGTGTATGTACACATACACAGAAGCCACTCCAGGTATTTTAAGCAAGAACCTAATGTGTGAAATTGCGTGCTTACAAAACTGTTGAAAGGGCTGAGTGTTCTGAGCTAGGCATCCAGAAGAGACTCCCAGAACACTGCTGAAACGACACAGGAGAGAAGAACTTCTATATCTGAGGGCCCCCGTGGAGCTTTGCTGCCCCCACCACAGCAGGCTCTGGACACCCAGGACACCGGAGTGGAAACGTAGCAAGCGCTGCTCAACAGACAAGCACACGAAATCTACACACATCGCTTGCTTTTACACAGCTCAAATGGGGCAGGAAATGGCTTCTGTCTCACTTCTGCCCTCCAGATCTCCTACCAATGTGATAATTGGGTAGGGTGTAATTCACATCCGACACCTCAGCTGCAGGATGTAGTGAGAGTTGTGGTCTGCGACCTTCCGAGCTCTCCAGCTGGGAAGAGGATGAATGGCGGTGGAGCAAGCCTGTCTCCAGGATCCACTCTTCGGCTTCTCAGTACTCACCCAGACCTTATTCTAGTTGGAGAAGATTGAAAGCTAAAAACAGCATTTCCCAGACTTCCTTAAGCAAAGATTAACTTCTGAATTATCAGGGCATAGGCTAAGAAACTCCCTCCAAACAGTAGTTTTTTACTCTCTCTTTGATTAGTCCTCAAAGTAGGTAGACCATGAAGACCCCACAGCCCAGACCCCTCTTCCTAGTTCTCCCCTGACCCCCAGGCAGGGGATGTTGTGTGTAAGCGTGTGCATGCTTGTGAGCACACCATGGAGCCCTTGAGCAGTCTGATAAAGGCCATGGAGCCCTTTTCAGAGCAATGTTTTTTAAGTGCGTAAAATTAAACTCATAAGATTACAAAGGAAACCAATTATATTGATAACTGTATTTCAGTGGAATTTCAGATAGGGATTAGAGAAAGTCAAGATGTATTTCTGCCATTCAAGTTCATGAATCCGCAACGGGATGTGAACCCAGGTTAGGAGCCCCTGACTTGTGTGTCATCCCCTCAGCACAGACAAGGCCGGCCGACCACACCATTCGTGCTCCAGCCCTCCAGAAGGGAGGGAAGGCAGCAGGGATCATAGGTTCCTTTTAGGGGATGACTGTGTGTCATGGGTATCACTTCCACTGCCATCCCATTACACAGAACTTAGAATCGTGGCCAAACCCAGCTCCATGAGATGCCAGGAAATGTAGTCTCTATCTAGGCAGCCATATGCCCAAAACAAAACTCAAGGCGTTCTATTACTCAGAAAACAAAGGGGACAATAAACATTGGGGGCCAATTGGCAGTTTCTGCCGTAATCTCTCATGTCACAAAGGTACAAATTATGAAAAGCTCAATTAAACTCCTTTGCATGGACTTAAGGAAATTTGCTTCCTTTGTTTGGAAAATACTTGCTGCTAGTATTGCTCAAGCATTCTTCAAACTTACTAATTATAGAAATAGATCTCTGTGACTCTAGAAACCAAAGAATAAAGCTCTATTGTGGATTCATGAGAATCTAGCAGTGGTCTAATTCGGTTTTCCAGTCCACTGAACTGCCTCTCTGAGGGAGCTGATGTAATGCTGCTCACTGTTGCTTTGTCACCAGAATCCTAATCATTTTTACACTGTAGCTGGTGGCAGAGTCCTCAAACTCTTTTTTTCAATTCCTCCAGGGGTGGAATGACCTTTATATGGACTGGTGAAGCTCCCAGAACAAAGTCATGAAGCTCTTGAGGAAATTACCCCTCTCCCTCTACCCTTTTCCATGTATTGTTCAGGCATAGACACTTGTGGATTGCTATATGTGTTGAACAACTCCATATATTTGGGGCTGCTCTGTCTTGACATGATTGCCCTTCAGAGACTCTAAGTTAAGGCTGCCCACCCCCTTGACTGGGTGGAAGATCTTCCTGAAGGGAGGGTATTGCTCTTTCCAGAGCCAGTTAAGTGTTATTTTCTACATTTTGATTCTCTTCTGTGATCCCTCAACTTTTAATGAAATCTTATTCAATATTACCATCACACAATTGGGAATTAAGGAGAATGTCTGTGTCCACATTCCTGAGGAAGAGATCAAGGAGAGGGTAACATCCCTAAGGCCATGACGCACAAGTCAAAGCAACGAGGAGAGAGATGCCCAAAAGCAGAGGAATCTTAAAGACAGGACCTCTGAGCTACAGCTGCCTCTCCATTCACAGTCATCTTGGAGGATCTGGGACAAGCTCCATTAAGATAACTTGAAGTTTTTCATGATTTTAGCATCTTCTCAAAAACCAATGGGTTTAGAAGGAATATGTATTCATTTCTACTGTCTCTTGTCACTCTGGAGATTGGAATGACTCAATCGTATCTCTTGGTGATGTGTATCCTCCCTC
Source organism: Diceros bicornis minor (assembly GCF_020826845.1). Taxonomy (NCBI): domain Eukaryota; kingdom Metazoa; phylum Chordata; class Mammalia; order Perissodactyla; family Rhinocerotidae; genus Diceros; species Diceros bicornis. The sequence continues at coordinate 8,178,730 of NC_080755.1, read as the reverse complement.
ATAAGCTGTAAAACTCTAGGAACAATACTGGGTCACACTAAATTTTTCAAGAGATTTCATTAAGCAGAATTCTTCTAATTTAATTAGAATGCCAAGCAACCATCCAGCTCAGTTTCTGGTCTAGCCCTTCGTTTCTTCTCTTTCCCACATCTCTACTGTGAATTGCCTTAAAGGAAATTCTCCCCATGCTTTGCAAAGGATTCCTGACAAAGACCCAAGTTTTAATTTTGTGAGGTCCAACTCTATCTCCACAGTTTGGCGTCTGAGTTTACTGGTAACGTTTGGTTAGAAGTGCCCTCAACTAAATGTCCTTTGTGCTTTATCTGGAAGTTGCTACTGAAATGCTAAGTTGTGGCTTTCCAACACCAAGCTCCCCAGGTGTACTGTGCCAATGAGCCCCCTTAAAGTAGGCCAAGCACATTTTCAAGATACTGAATGTCAAAATTAAGATCTATGATTGAGGCTTAGAGAAGGCAAGAATTTGGATGACTAATTGGATTCATTTTTAATTTTTTAAGGACCGTATTGGGAAAAGCTATTCATTCACAGCTCAAACCACCTAATAATGTTTCCTGGGGAAATAATAGTAACAACATAACATTGCCACTGTTTATTAAGTATTCACTATTGGCCAAGGCTTGTGCTAAACATTTCACGTGCTTTGTAGCTACCCTATAAGTGCTATTATGTCTATTTTGTAGATGAAAAAACTAAGACTTACCAAGCATAAGTGATTTACCTCAGGTTTCACAGGTAATAAATGGGAGAGCCAGGGCTCCAGCTCAGTTCTAGCTCACTCCATGGCCCTGCTCTAATTACTTTGCTATACTGCTTATGCACCTGCTCCAACCCATCTGTAGGTTGACAGTTTGCAAATACAGAGGATGGCCCAGATCAGCCCTGGCTAAACATTTCTTTTCTGCCTAGTTGAAAGAGATGTCTAAGAAGCTGTCTCTGGAGGTCAGAGACAAACAAGACAAATATGCTTTGCCTACGCCAGTAAGCAGCTTAAATAAGCACCCAACAGAACAGATTTTATTTATTTTTTTATTATTCATATTATTGTTTCATCCCCCACCGCATCCCCAATCCCAACCAGTACCATTTGCAAGGAAGGCTGGCCCATAGCAAACAACACATGTCTAGCTATACTCTTCATGGACCTTTGTAAATTGTGTCTCATAGTTTCTCTATAGCCAAGACTCCAAGATTCCTGGGTGTGAGGTTGAATTGAAATGGGTTGTTAAGAGATTTCCATAATCCAGAGTCACAGAAGAATGGAGCAATGGGCAGTTTTGCACAAAATGCCTTTTGCATTCCTGCACCCTGCTTCCTGCCCAGGTGCTGTCCGTCAGGCTGGGCTCTCTGAGGAGGCCATGTCTTGGCTGGGTTGGCTGTGGGTTCACCAATGCTGGGCTGGAGGCTGCGTGGAGAGCTCTTACAGGGCCATTGAAAATGGTCCCTCTGGGGGTAAGCCTATTGAGTTAAAGCTTAAGTCAAACTCCAAAACTACTTTTTATAGGAAATAGAAACTGCAGGAAAGGAAAAATACAGAGGATGTCTTTTAACGTAGCAGCTAGGTCATTCAGCGTGGAAGTATAAGATTAGTGGTGAAGATCAGAGTTGAATATGTATACCCTCAACTCCCTTCTCTCTATCTTTCCTCCGTCTTTCCTCCTCTCTGTGGAAGGGAGAAAATGGTAGAGCTACCCAGACTTTGTGAAACGCGGTATGCACACAGCCGTGTCATCAAGGATCCTGCAAGAGCGAAATGGCTGAGAAGCAATTCAAACGCTATTAACTTAAACAGGAACCAACTGTGTCATTTTTATGAACAAATCTAAATCATACCAGAGAGTTCAGGGCTGGTTTTGAAAAGAAGCCCTGAGACCTTTTTTCCTTACAGAGCCGTGTGCTGCTCCATGCGCAAGCTCGGCCTGCAGCAGGCGAGTTCCTGCCTACAGCTGCCGTGGTCTCTCCCGGAGAACCCAGCCAGGCGAAGGGCTCACGTTAAATGGTTCCCCACGTGCTCACCTGCCACGTTGTCTTCTCTCGTTCCTCTAGGAAAAGTATGCAGGTCTTAATTTCTGCATTTACCTCAACTGGTTTGGTAGGTCCACACTGCAGAGACTGAGCCAGGTCAGTCCTTGTTTGTAAGATGCGCTCCCCGCCCCCCCCCCCATACAAAACCCAGGTGGGGCAGCGTGGCTGTGCTCTCAGATCCCGGGATCAGGGGCTCCATGAGCCCTGGCACGGTCTGGGCCTAACAGCAGCACACAGAAGATAGTTGACACCTGGGCCGTGGCAGTGGCGCGGCTTTCTGGAATGATCGCATCCGGGGAAGAAGGAGCAAAGGGAATGCAGGGGAGGGGTCTACTCAGAAAAACTAAGGTTGCAGACCCAGGAAAGTGTCTTATTTCCTCTGAGAACCTTAAGAAAACCTGGAGATAATCTGATTTCAAAGTCCAACACCAGAGCGGAGGCCTGGTTTTCAATTCACACAGGAATGAGCGTGGGGTTGAAACAATCCTGATGAAGTCCTAGCAGGGAGGACATAACTCTTCTCACCTGGCTGTGCTGGGAGATCAAATGACCAGAAATGCTCCCCTCATGCCTGGGGGATCTGTCTGGTGGCCAGGCCCATAGACTTCTTCACAGACTCATCATTCTTTCCAGAGTGGACCCAGCTCTGCGTGCTGTGTGGAAACCGCTTGCTTACAAAACAATCTGACCATTGCCAGATGGGGGCCCCTGGCCAGCTTTTCCCTAATTCAGGCTTTTCTTTGCTCAAGATGGTACAATTTAAAGCAGCCTTAGAAGCTGTGTTTTAATCTCCCTTCCTCCTCCTCCCACCTCCTTTCATACTTTTCTTCGTCTTAGCAGCAAACCCAGTCACCCAGGCACGTGGTGGCACTTTATTGCGTGCGCTGTACCCCAATACATAGGTCTGGAAGAAGCATACCACGCATTTCCCTTACACTTGCCCGAAAGTAAAATAGAAACAACTCTGAGGATCTGCTGCCTGCCTCCTGTTGCCCAGGTCTTGTTTTCCACACGTCTCTCCCCTGAGCTGTCAGCTCTGGAATACCCAGTTGGGAAGCTCCGCACTCAGGAATGTGAGCAGGGAGGATGCAGAGACCTGCGGCATGGTGGAAGCAGATCAATTTTATTCCTGTCATCAGAAGTAATCTTCTATAATTTAAAGTTACTCTTCTCATGTAAGAAGATCAAAGCACTGCGCAGAGCCCTGTTAAATGAGCGCGGACAAATTTATATCTTAAATTCAGGGCAGAGTTGGGACTTTCCCAAGCAGAGCCACAAGTTCTGAGAATTTTAATTCCCATTTAGTTTCTTCATTCTAGTGAGTCGGTCACATTGCTTTTCACAAGGGCTCAAACTGTGCTTGCTTTTGTCATCTGGGTCTCATCTGAAAAACTGTAGGGCAATGGAAGCCATGAACTGGCTCCGAGACAGTCACATGTGCTCCAGCACATATGTTGAGGAATCTTTGGGGATGAAAGAGTCAATCTCTCCCCTCTCTCTCTGTCTTTCTCTGTCTCTCTCTCTCTCTCACACACACACACACACACACACACACACACACTCATACACACACACTACAGTTGGCTCAGCCTCTCCCAGTTAGAATAGAATGTCAAAAACCCAACTGATGTTTCAACTTTCCCTCCTTGGTGACTTCCTCCAACTGGAAGCAGCCAGCAGAATCTGCACCCACGCGTGGGAACAGAGTGTGCAGAGTTCCCTGGTGTCATGTTGTGTTGGGAAAGAGAGGCTTCACAATGTGAATACAAAGCTGGCATTTACCTAGCCATCTCCAGGCACCTCACATCAGCCGCGAGTTTTTCTTTGAGTTATTTTACTACTGATAAATAATTGGGCTGATAAGTAACCATGATGGGTTCCCTCAGTTTAGCCAAGATTAAAACCAGCTCTTTACCTTCTTTCAAAACCCACAAACGTATCAGGGAGTGAAAAATGTTCAAGAAGATTGTCTTCTGGTCTGCATTTTGGAGTGCGTGTATCTGAACGTCTGTTTCTCTAACAGGCCTAGAAGCAGGACAGACAGGGCTTCTCTCCAGGGTTTCTGGACTGACCAGCAGCAGAAAGGCTGAGAACCATCCTCAAGATGTGTGTACAGCTTGATTTTGCACACCACTTTCCAACCAAGCACAGTGGGATGTGTCTAAATCCAGTATAATTCTATCACTGATGTCAATCGAGCCCAGAAAACAAAAGAAAAGAGGGAAAAATGATCTTGTCCAGCAGCCCGTCTGCAGATCGACCTTGACTAGGGCCTTGAATGCCCACACTGAAAAGTCAAACTGGCTGTTCCATGATAAGAAAAACATTTTCTTGGTCAAATTGAAACTGTTTACAGATTCAGACTGACCTAATATAGGGCCTGTGTCCTTGAGTAGACGCTAAGATAAGCCATTTCACAAGCTATGTCATTTATCCCTAGGAGGAGTGGGTGTGGTTATTTCCCATCCATAGTTGGATGCAAGAACGTTAGGCTAGAGGCTGCCTCTAAAACCTAGCAGCCTCCTGTAGCAGGCAAGTGTGCTCATCACCTTCACGTGCCGAACCCCAGGGAATTAGGGGCCTGCTTTCTAACTCCACCTCTTGTCTCTCCAAAATCATTTTTCAGGGAAGTATTAGGGAAATTCCAAATGACTGCAAATGTGGTGACTATTTCTCCAGGATTTCTCCTCACATCTACCAAAGAAAGAGTTCAGCCTTGATTCCTCAGATGGGGCCTGATTTCATCCTGGGTTAACCTGAGGAGGAAGGCTGAAATGCTGCCGCCTTGGAAGAAAACTTGGAGTCCCTTTTCCAACAGAAGCAGGTTTTGATGAAGAAACTGAAGCCCCTGTGAAAACTTCTTGGGAGAAGCAGCGTGGTGTGGGGGAAAGACTTGAGGCCTGGATCACCACTTGTTGGATCACCACTTGCCATCTGAGCTCCAGTTCCCTGTCTACACCACGGAGCGACATCAGCCCTAGAAAGTGACTGGGCTGTAGGCTTAACAATAATGGACGTGAAGTTCCTGGCCCATAGTGAGCAATCAGTAAATGGTGCCTGTTATCATCTTTTTTTTTTTTAATATTGGAGGCAGCTGTATGTTATATTTACTTGAATTTGGGGGGTTAAGTTTGTTTTAACCAGAAAACTCTCGTTGTTTCCATCCTCCATGTGGAAGATGTTTCTAAATTGTATGCATGCACTTATTTTCCTGCCACTGAGCTGAACACAATTGAAGTTTTCTGTGATGATTAAGGATCTCGCTGTGCCCTAGGCAATCGTGCTGGGAGCGCAGGCTTCTCCTTCTTCAGTACTTCCATGCAGATGTGGAAAGTCATGCAGCCCGAGGATAGGCATCAGCCCTACAAGTTACCCGTCGTTTGTTTTAAATAAATATCTGGTCTCAGTGCACTTTCCTAGGGTTTGCCTTTTACTTAATCAAAGCAGATTGGGAACTATGTGCAGGGGTTGGCTGTGTTCCCAGGGGAAGGTTGGCTTCTAGTTAATCCAAGTTTCGTTTATTCTTCTTTTATGATGCACATTAGTCTTCCCCAAGTAGAGGGAAAGTCGCATCAACGGCAGGAGCCCAATTTCAGCTGAACCCAAGACCAGCCTGGACCTTTGTAATCAGACTGAAGTCAGAACTCCTTAAAGTCATCCGTCTCCCCATATTTATTTGTAACACTGAGCACTTTCTAAAGAAACGGGAAGTGGAGAGGTGGGAGGTGGGAATCAGCCCATGTTTTTCATATTAAGTCCTTATGAGGATTTAGATGAGATCAGGCACAAATTCTAGGAAAAGAGAGATGCATTTAGTTTGGCCCAACACGATTAGGTTCTGAGTTTAAACACTGAGGGGAAGAGTCTTGGTGTGACTCAGGATGAGAGGACCACTGTGTGTCCCATTCCCCATAAAGCTCTGTGACAGCTTCCTCAGGAGCCTGGAACACCGATAGCCTTTACCAGACAGCAGTCTGGTGAGTTAAGTGTCAATGAGTCAGAAACATACGGATTGCATTTGCCTGAGAAAATGGATCACTTTGAAAATGAAGGGGCAAAGTGCTTGGGAAAATGCATCGTGGATATTGTCAAGGCCAAAAAGGATGTCAGTGACTTAAGATATCCTCTAAATGCCAAATGTGAGCAGGCATACGGGGGTGTGTAGATGATGGAGTAAACCTCTCAGCTTGGGAACATCACCAAGATGGTGGAGATCTGTGCATCATGTAAGGCCTGGAAAGTGATTTTTGCAAGCAGTCCAAAGAATATAAACAGACAAGACAATAATGCTGACGATTATCGAACAGGGGAAACTGGAATTTAACTCTGTCTTCTGTGAGAGGGCCATTCCTACCCCACCCCTTTTTCTTTTTACATTCCCACATTTGCTAAATAATTTTGTCTGGCAAACAAACAAGCAAACAAAAATGCTAAAATTGTACGTCTATAAATGGATTCTGCTTTCATCAGGCCAAATTTTAGCAATCTTTCTAAAGATTATTGTCAAAATGGAGAAAAGAGAACCCCAAAGAGGTGATCTTCTCAGCCAGGTTGCTGAGTGATGGAGTGATGGTCAAAGCCCAGGAGGCCCGCTGCTCCCCTTCCCCGGGCCGATCGCCTCCTCCCCGTCCAGAGCTCCAAGAAGCAAGGAGAGGCTTACTCCTAAGCTGCACGGCAATCTGGGACAGGCCCTTCATTACCTTCAGAACAATGAATTACCCACAACATCACACGTCAAGTTGGTGAAGAGAGCGCTGCAGTGTGAAGCACCTTGGAGGACAAACCAAGTGTGCAAGCCAACTAGCGACACCGTCAGCCTGCCTGGCAGCCACCCTCGTTCCTCCCAGCCCAGCCAAGATAGGTTTATTTGTAGTTCTTGCCTTGATGCCTCAGAAAGCCTTCTCTCTCCCTGTGCTTCTCATCGACTCCCTGTTTCTCTCCCTCTCCCTGTCTCAGTTGTCTCTTTGGGTGTTTTCTTTTCCTGAGTATTTCCTCCTCTTTCCCCGTGACTCTGCTCTCCCAAATTCTTCTTATCTCTGTCTTTATCTGCTTTTGTGTCTCACCTTCTCTCTCTCAGCTACGCCACGTCCTTGAGAAAACAAAGCCTGTGCCCACCCCTGCATGAAGGCGGAGCTGGCTGCTGCTTCTCCAAGTCTCAGCTGGGGAGAAGGGTTGCTTCTTGTTTCTTCCTGATGTTTTCTTCCATTCAGAGGGATCTCCATTAGCATAACAGACTTGCCTCTCCCAACTTCCACACCTGCTCCTCCCCATGGGACAAGAATGGCCTAACACGGTAAAGGCGCGTAGCAAGCCCTTCTTCCTTTCTCTTGCTTTCGGAGAGCATGCTCTGACACTTCTCCACACAATGTTGCCGGAGGCAGGTGGGTGAGGCTACCTCCTGCTCGGGCTCAGTACAAGGACACCCTGTATATCGCAGTCCTCAGAATCAGCTTTGTCAGAAACGAGAGAGATCTTTCAGTTCTCCATCAGCAGATGCTCATGTCTCACTTCTCAACTGGATCAGAAATTGGGTGGGAACAGGGTGACATTCATTAGGGCCCCTCAACCCACCCCCCCAAGTCCTCATACCTGAAAGTCTCGACACTACACCCCAAAATGCTCCTGAGCATGCCTCCTCTCAGGTCTGCAGCCTATCCTCACTTCCCAAGTCCTCCTCCTCTTTCTGTTCTGTGGCAGCCATTACTTTTGTTCACCAACACCCGGTTCTCTCGCTTCCCCCACACAGGAAGAGTGTACTTCCCCTCACAGTTGAAATTAGGCCTTGGTCTTGTGTTGTCTGATAATATGTGACATGGGGATGACAGCACTAGAGGTCACCCAGATGACAGGAAATAAACCTTTATGTTTTGAGGGCCCTGAGATCAGGGGGCTGTTTGTTATCACAGCATAACCTATCCTGTCCTGACTGATACATATTCTTGTCTCATCTCACTCAATCCCAAACTTCTGTGTCTCAACCCTGGTGTCACCTTTTTCCTCATATATCTCCATTTACTATCCTTTTCTTCCTCTGCCCCTCTAGCTTACCTGGGTTCCTTTTATATTTTTTCCTTTATTATAGACATGGATTTGTATTTATAGCAACATAAATAGATTGGCTTTTATTTTCAGCAAAGATGAGAGAGAATAATTTGAAGAAGGGAAGATTCAACACAGATATAAAAGAAATACTTTAAGCCCAAGGGTCCGAAATGCTTTAAATCTAGCATAAAATACAGAGAAAGAACGTGTATTTGTTCATCTCAGGAATCAGAAGGGAAGGGGTGTTTCCAAAGCTTTAATAAATCTGAAATATAAGTCCATGTATGAGAAGAATGGACAGACATCTTGGACAAATTGGAAAGAAACTAACAAAGTACCTGTAGTGTTGAATTCTTCACTCCCTCAGTGTGTAAGGAAAGAAAGAGGAGGAGAGCAGAATGGCAGCTCAGAAGGTATTTTGAAAGTCAGTTCTTCCTACTGAAAACTGTACAACTCAGAGGCAAGTGAGAAATTTCAGGGGAAAAAAAAGCAGCCCCCCTCCTTCTCAATGCAATAACCTTCAATTCCCAGCGGGACACAAACCACACGTTGGTGTTGTGGATAAATTCTGAAAAGCATTTGAGGGTAAGTGTTTAATTATACTTGGCGTGGCTACACCTTTTTACTCTCAAGACAGGAAATCCTCCAACTATTAATTGCACTCGACCTCGACAGACCAGATGAGCACCATCCTGGCTGCCCTCTCCAGGACTGGGGAGCTGACTTCATTTCATTCATTTCAAGGACAACAGTAGCACCTGAATCCAAAGGCCTTATTATGTGGTTCCCTGCAGTTAAAGGCCAGTCGGACACCCTGCTGACTTCCTCAAAGGTGTTAAATAAAAGAATTAAACCTGCTGTAGGCCAAGTCCCCCAGCCTCTGCCTGGGAGAGTTTAAGGCAGCTTGGTAAACAACATGGACTCTTTCAAGTTTTTTCCCGGATGTTCTGAAGTTGTTATCTGGGATAACACTGTGGTCTCTGAGTGAAAGGTAGGGGCTGGCAATTATGGGGTCAGCCCCAAGCAGAGTTGAAGTAGCTAAAACACCTTGTCTCAACTTCTTTTTAACACACACTTCCTATGGCTGGCTCAATATCTCATACACTCCTTTAAGGTTTATGAAATGTCAAAACAAATTTTGTGACTAAAAACCCATATGAATTGTTAGATACTATCTGACTACCCCTCCTTGAGAATTGCTGAGCTAGAATTTCTAGCTCTTTTTTTATTAATGATTTTCACTTCATTTATCTGCCTGTTTTCAACATCTATCCATCTATACCAGATCCATTTATGCATCCAGCAAATATTTATCAACTATCTATTGCCTGCTAAGCTGGGTACTAGATGTTAGATAAAGTAGAATAAATCATGATCCTTGCTCTAGAGGAAGATAAACAGAGACCATTTTTATAGATTGTAGCAAATTCTATAGTGAAGGTGCATGCTGAGTAAGAGCCAGGGTCCACACTTGTCCCAAATGTGGTGGTGGGGGCAAGGGTCAGGGAAAATTCTCCCAAAAGAATGAAAGCCTATCCTTCTCTCCACCTCCTATCCAAACCTACTTATCAACCATTCAGATGAAAATAAAAATCATACAATTTCACAAAATCATTGAATCTTAAGCATCTTAATTGTTTCGTCCAGTTTTATCCAAATTTACAATGCAAAAAAATGAGGTTTGTAAAGATCAGCCACTAGTCCATGGTCACACTGCTGCTTAGTGGCAGAACACGGACAAGAGAGAGCTTATACTGAACAACTACCAACTTCAAGTGCTCCCCCTTCCAGGTACCCATTTCTGCGTAACAAACCACCACAAAACAACAACAATCATTTATTTGGCTCACGAATCTGCCCTCTGGCTGGGCCTGGCAGGGACAGCTCACTCTAATCTATGAGGCATCAGCTAGGGTGACTTGCTGGACCTGGAAGGCCCCATTGTAAAATGGCTGGCTCCCATAACCCAGCCTCGGTTCCTCTCCATGTGGGCTCTCCACAGGGCTTCTTGGGCTTCCTCATGGCATGGCAGCTGAGTTCCAAAAGCAAGTCTTCCAAGAGACAGGAAGTAGAATCTGCCAATGTCTTAAGGCCTGGCCTAGACACTGGCACAGTATCACTTCTGCTGTGTTCTATTCTTCCAAAATTCGAGGCAGAGAGGACAGAGACCTCACCTCTCAGTAGAAGGCATGGCAAAGAATTTGGAGCCATCTCTGATTCACTACATCTGCCTAAGTGATTGTGCATTTTGGTGGACTTCAAAGACTCAGTTAAGAAAAATAAAGACCAAGTTCAAGAGTCACAGAGCAGCTTGTCGGCGGCCTTTGGCACTTGCACTGCAGGCTGCTGTAAGCTCCTTTGAGGGGCTCTCAGGCATCAGCCAGCTGAGGAAGGCAAAAGGGAGAGGGGCAGAAAAAGATGGGTTCTTCCAGTTGGTGAAATTACCCTCAGAGCCATGGTGTCCACACTTCGCTGCTTTTGAGAATAACCTGAGACCCTTCACAAAAATATAGATTCCCCGTCCCACCTCAGATAGATTAAGTCACAGTTCCCAGAGGTGGCCAGGGAGCTATTTTGAAGCAAGTCCCCAGGTGACAATGAGGCAGCTCTGCAGCCAGCCCTGTTGCACACTCAGACTCGGGACCTACCCTTGGGATGGCTGGCACTCGGCTGCATTAAAGCCCTGCGCACCCTTGCCCTTCCTCCAGTTATGAATTCCACTTTGGCTGTGAAATACAGGCTTAAGATAAAGAAAACGTATGGCTGTTTCTGGTCCAAGAGCTCAGTGCTGGGAAATAGGGAAACAACTGAGGCTGAAATGAGAGCCCAGATGACTGGGTTGGAGAGACCTGGCTCACTTTGGGGCTCCAGAGTAATTATTTTGAAATCCATTCATGCTATTGCATCAATAATTCATTCTTTTCTATTGCTGAGTGGTTTTCCATAGTATGAATAGATAACAATTTGCTTATCCACTCACCTGTAGGTGGTGTTGGGGAAATAAAGCAATGGGGCCAAGAAAAAGACCCCTCCACAGCAAGAGAAGACTGGAAAACACACTTCATCACTGAGGAAGCATTCATAAATTTACGTGCATGTAAGGCACCCGCAAAATGACTACAAAGTTAGGGAAAAATCTGAGACATTTTATGCAGTAAAGGAGAAGAAAGAATAATGATTTCTCTTATCATCCGGAGACTAAATGACCACTCCTTGCCACATTTCCTGTGAGACAGCCTGGAGGTAATTCCTGAGGTCTGTCTAGTCTGTGGGGCCAGAGAAATATCTTTACGTTGTGATGCTAGAGACTGGGCCCACTCCCCAGAGACATGCACCTCTATCCCAAACACAGCCAGGACTCAGATTCGCTGTGACCCAAGAGAACACTCTAAGATAAAGAGAAAGGGAAGGGCCGACCCCGTGGCTTAGTGGTTAAGTGCACGCGCTCTGCTGCTGGCGGCCCGAGTTCGGATCCCGGGCGCGCACCGACGCACCGCTTCTCCGGCCATGCTGAGGCCGTGTCCCACATACAGCAACTGGAAGGATGTGCAGCTATGACATACAACTGTCTACTGGGGCTTTGGGGGAAAAAAAACAAATAAATAAAATTTAAAAAAAAAAGAGAGAAAGGGAAAATGCTCTGTCTGCCCTCTATTAATGGAGAAAATAATTTTCACTTACCCTTGCAATGAACATTTGAGTTGTTTCCTATTTGGGGCCCTTTCAAACAAAGCTGCTATGAACATTCACATACTAAACATATGTTCCTGTTTCTCTTGAGTAAAGACTTAGGAGTGGAAAGGCTGGGCTGGGTCATAGAGTAGGTGTATGTTTAACTTTTAAAGAAACTGCCAAAATGTTTTCCAAATCTGCTGTACCATTTTACGTTCCCACCAGCGGTGTGTGAAAGGTCCAGTTGCTCCACATCCTTGCTAACACTTGGCACGCTCAGGTTTTCTAATTGTAGCCAATCTACTGACTGCACAGTGGTATTTTATTGTACATTTCATTTGTCTTTCCCTGATACAAATCATGTTGAGCATCACTTTGTGTGCTTACCAGACATTTGTGTATCTTCTTTTGTAAGTGTCCAAATCTTTTGCCCATTTTTTTGCTGGGTTGTTTGTAATTGAGTTGTGAGAGTTCTTAATAGATTCTCTATGCAAACTCTTTGCCTGATATTTTCTCCCAGTCTGAGCTTTGCTTTTTCATGTTCTTAATGGTATCTTCAGAGGTGAAACAAAATTTTAATTTTGATGAAGTCTAATTAATAGGAAGTAAAACTGATCTCAGACTTAGTGTCTCCAGAACTGTGAGAGAATAAATTTCTTTTGTTTTAAGGCACCAAGTTTGTGGCAATTTTTACAGCCCCAGGAAACTCGTATACTCATGATGCTTGTTTGGGCTGATTCTTTGCGTGGATAGTTCAGGGTTAGGCTGAAACTTGTGTGGATTTATACGTAGAATTAGGAGATCCTCTTTCTTGGTTTTCCCCTCTGAGATTATCTGCACCCTTTTTCATCTGCAGAGGCCCCTTTCCTAGTTCCTCTGGCAAGAAAGATGGAGTTTCTATTAACGTCTTAGGCATTCCATGGCTGGGACCCGCTGTTGTGGGGGGCATTCCTCCAAGTCTGACTCCTCCACAATCTGTCTGCTTTGCTTACCTTTCAGAATCCTCCAATAGTTGTTTTTGTGAGTTGCCCAGAGTTTTCAGTTGTGGGCTTCTCTGCACAGTGGAACAGGAAACCCCGTCCTACCACGGCCAGCCAAGGCTGAGCGTCTGGCTGGGGGGCATATGAGAGACGCTGCCCAGGATAAACCTTGCATAGGGTGCTCAGCTTCGTGGCCTGACTTGAAATTCTTGGGAGACGTACAAAGCAACAGGGCAAAATGTCAGATTCAACTCATATATCTCAGGGGTAATTATAAGCCCTTTGCTGTTTGCATCAATACTCAGCATACAAAATTAATTCTGCTTGCAAGTAACTAATCAAGAAAATAGCAGGCCATTCTGGAGTGAAGAGGGATGACTAACTTAAAAGGACAACTCATCCCACTCACCCTCCTTGTCCCAGGCAGAGGGCTTGGTGCTGACGACTGAAACAAAGATATGCCTAGTCTCCACCCAAGAGGGGCTTACGGTGGAGAACAAACAAGTTCACAGGGAGTTCTCGTGATAAGAAGATGTATGCAGGAAAGGGCATGGAACACAGAGGAGGGAGAAAGGGACTCTTATGGTGTTTGGGGGAAAATCTGTAGTGAGGTGACATTGGAGCTGATGTGCAGATTTCAACAAATGGAGGCTCAGCCTGGGCGTTCCAGCTGGAGAGAACGTGAGCGGGGCTCAGATTTGAGGGTCCAGGCCCAGGGCCAGAGGGATGGCAGTCTGGTGTGAGGGACCCCAGGTGAGCCAGGAGGCCCACACAGACCCACAATATGCCTGGCTGCAAGAAGGCCAGCACACAGCAGTTCAACCACCCTGTGACCTGATGGGGCCGCAGATTTTCAGCAAGCTTCCACTGGAGATGTGGTTCCTCCCTCGACAGCTACTCTTCTCTCCCTTTAGCGCTGGGATCGGAAATGGCAGGAGCACGCCTGGTGTTATGAGGACAGAAGTAAAGGGAGATCCATGCAGGCAGAGCTCTGCGTCCATTCCAGGCCTCCCTTCCCCCTCTCTCATTCCTATTTCCCAAGTCTTTCAGCCAGATAAGCCGTGGCAGCGGTCCTGACACACGGCCATTCCTCCCCGGGGGAACATGTTTTTCTGTGACAAAGAGAAAACGGCATATGAGGTGCCCAAGTGCCGGCTGATGTTTCAAAATAACAGTAAAAACTGTTTGCTGGCAACCACCCAGGGCCAAGGCCAGTTTGGAGCCCAGGCTAATGCACCACATGGGCTCCTCGGCCCTGGCTCTCAGGCAGCTGTCTCAGCGACAGGATGGGGTCGCCAGCGCATCTTTCAACATAATAATAGCTCACAACATGCTGCCATATGTTCTGAAAAAGAGGGGACAAGAGATTTAAATTGTTCTAGAACTTTAACATTTTGGTTTCTCCCACCAAAACAAAAGAAAATAAGTCATTGTTTTGAGTATAATCCTAACTTTGTTGGTTTCCAACAGGAATGAGCACTTCAAGACAGCAGGGACTATAGGCTTAAAGCCATTCCAATCTGATGTGCAAGAAAACTAAAGAGTGAAGGGTTATTGTCAAGCTGTTTCTAGCAGATTGTGGGTATATATCTTGCTGGTAACTCACTTTAGTAAACCATAACAAAACAAGAGAGCCTTCGGGGATACAGATGTACAATTAAAGTTGAAATTAGGCACTTTGAAGAGACCAAGATCGATGTTCCTGTAGAAGTCTACTTCTAAGGTAAAAATCTGGTGGGAAATGCTCAGTGGATTATCATCTAAGGGCATGGCTGGCTAGAGTGAAGTTCCATCTTAAAGAGCAAACGTTAGTGCCGTCATGCCTGGACTCCTCTTAGGGACAGAAAGTTTGTGTCCCCCCAAAATTCATATACCAAAACCCTACCACTCAGTGTGATGGATTTAAGATGCAGGGCCTTTGGGAGGTGATTAGCCTTAGATGAGATCATGAGGGTAGAGCTCTCCTGATGGGAATAGTGCCCTTAGAAGAGTCACAAGTCTACTGTAGTCTACTGTACAGTCTACTGTAGTCTGTTACAGCAACCCGAGCTGACTAGGAAAGGCCTTCAGGGCATCTCTTTTACCTTTAGGGCCCTCAGAGGTCTCAAGACATATTCCACAAGAATGGCCTTTGCAAGTCCTTCTTTCTCTTCTTTTCTACCCACAAATGACCCCACCCATAGGGCTATCTTTCTATCAGGTCCTAAGGATAGCTGGAGCAGCCTGGCTTTCATCATACCTATTCTACCTTCACATTTTCCTTCCTGCTCCCTTCCCACCCAGCCCCCCAGCCAGACCCCGCCTCCACCACACACATACCTGGTGCATGAAGGAAGCCGGCAGCCCACAGTCCACTCTCTCAATCCAGGCTTGACTGCCAGGACCTGACTTACTTTCTTTCCCTTCTATCAACTTTCTCGAGCTCTGGCCTGTGCAGAAGATGCACAGAAGGATAAGATCGTGGCCCCGTCCTTAGAGATCTCATGGTCAGAGGAGGAGAAAGCCACCTATCTCTCCACCTGTGATACAGCTCAACAACTTCTGTGAACAAAGTATGGCACAACAAATCCCTTCACGCTGACCAGTGGGAGCAGGGAGACAGTGGAATGTGGGCTGTTAGCTGCATTGTGTACAATGAGTAGTATTTTACTAGGTAAGAAGAAGGAAAAGGACATTCTAGACCCCCTGGGAGAGGTAGCAGGCACAGGCAATGCTCAGAGAGTCTACGTTCAGAAAGTAGTGAACAACCCAATCTGACAGAGATGGTGTCCATAAAGGCTCAGTGACGGGGATGGCTGGAACGGTCTGCTGAGCCAGGGTCCTGCCATGTTAAGGTGCTTGATCTTTACCCTGTGGGCAACAGGGAGCCACAGAAGGCTTTGCAAACAGGGAGATGATAAGCTCCACTAGTGACAGTGTGGAGAATGGACTGGAGAGGGGAAGGATTTGGAGGAGGAGAGCAGCCCGAGCCTCTTTCCTCTCCCCGCTTCCCCGTGTCTGATCTGTACCCAGACAAACAGCTCTCTCCATCTCCTCCCCACCATCCCTGAAGCTACTGCCCTGCACTTCTGCAGCTGCCTCCTAGCAGGTCTCGCTCCCCAAGTCTCGCCCTGCTCAAAGTCACCCTCCTCATACACCTCAGTTAACTCCCTGAAACACAAATACTGTAGTCCCTTCTTACCCACAGTTTCACTTTCCACATTTCAGTTATGGCGCTTCAAAAATATTAAATGGAAAATTCCAGAAATAAACAATTCATCAGTTTTAAATTGCGTGCCATTCTAAGTAGCATGATGAAATCTCAAGCCATCGTGCTCTGTCCCACCAGGATGTGACTCATCCTTTTGTCCAGCGCATCCCCGCTGTACATACCACCCACCTGTTAGTCACTCAGTTAGTCTTCTTGGTTATCAGATGACTGTCGCAGTATCACAGTGCTTGTGTGCAAGTACCCCTTAGTTTACTTAATAGTGGCCCCAAAGCCCAAGAGTAGTGATGCTGGCAATTCGGATATACCAAAGAGAAGTTACTGTTGTTAAATTCATACTGTGCCTAATTTATAAATTAAATTTTATCATGGGTATATATGTATAGGAAAAAACAGTATGTATAGGATTTGGTACTATACGTGGTTTCAGGCATCCACTGGGGGTTTTGGAAGGCATTCCCCAAGGAAAAGGGGGTCTACTTGTATGATTACGTCCATCCCCTGTCTGGAAACCTCCAGAACAGAAGTCAATATCACCTCACCCCTGTTTCTGCATCTGTAAAACCAAGTGATGACTGGCATGGCCATAGTAGCCCAGAGGGGGACGGGGCCTGTGGTGCATCCAGGAAACGGAGATGAATTTACAGGAGATCTGAAGTCCTGTAGCCCAGGTCACAGGATCTGCCTACACGGCAAAGCTGAGAGGCTCCTTTGTACTCGGAAATTGTTCTTAGGCTGTGCATTGGTTACTTACCATAGGTCAAGCACTCTGATACGGGTTCTTCCTGAGATGTATCATTCAATCATCACAGCCTGAAGGTTGTAGTGCTATTGTACCCATTAGAGACCAGGCGGTGGAAGCAGACTGCAGAAGTCCTCTTGGGGCACAGCCCTATAAGAGAAGGGTCTGGGACTTGGCTGTCCCAAAGCCAAGATCTTCATCCCGACAGGTATCCACTTCTCAGCACCACACAAGCACTTGTCTTAGTCTTCTTGCAGGGCCACATCAACCCTGGGCAATTCTGGCCTTTGGAATTGCATGACCTCCCTGTCTTGTATAGATTCAGCCACAGAGTCATGGGGTAATAAAATTTTGCAGCAACAAGGAATCTAGTCCTCTCACTTATAGAAGGTTAAGTGACTTGCCAGGATCACATGCTAGTATAAGTCACAAGTGCAACAAAATCCAAGGAACCCATCTCGCTCCTAACTCAAGATTTTCTGAGGCTCATCTCCCTTAGGCTGTGCCATTGTGTTTCTTTTTCCTCCTTTTATAAATTGATCTCCAGAGTTTCTTCTGGTGTTTTGAAAATAAACTCTAAAAGTCAACACCACTTCCATGTCTCTTCTTAAAAATTATTTTTTGCTGGCCAGTTTCTGAGACTTCACACGATTTCCATTGATCATCTCTTCTAACTATCAAGGTTACACCTTAAACTTTGAACAGTTCCAAAACTTTTCATGGCAGCTCATAATACACCAACTTTTAATTGATTTAGAATTTAGCTGTAACATTTGTTTGATGAGAATGATTGTAAAAGGCATTCTATGTCAAAAATGAAGCCTCTCAGCTATTATAAACACAAAAATCAGGAAAATATCTTAGACCTTTAAAAAATGCCTACTGACATTCATGCAGGAAAATCATAAAGCAGGAGAACTACACAAAATTAATATAAAAACCATTTAGATATTTACGTAGAGCCATTAAAAAATTGTTTCATTGTATCTTGGATTTTGAAAGATTCCATTTCAGTGGAAGATAGCTGATTCTATTGAATATATGATGACTCAATTTAATTAATGGGTGCTGATAACCACTGATCTATTTATCTTGGAAAAGAGATAAGAAAGATATCTATAGGTTCAGTGTATGTGTAAGAGTACACACAATTTTCTAGATTCAGCCTTAGCTCTAGGTTTCTGAGATTATTTTAATTATTAAGTTTCTACAGCTCTTTTTTGAGAAGAAGAGACGAAATTTTGCAAGACAGTTCTTATCTCCATCCCTGAGACAACGGCACTTTTCTGTTGCTTCCCATGTGTTGAGGGCAAACTCCAGCTGAAGGAACTCCACGGGGCAACCACACAGTTTTGTTTTTCTCCAAGATCCCTTTCATAGACTGTGATTCTCTTGCTGTATTATAATGATTGCTCTGCCAGAAATCACCTGCCACATTCTCAATCAATAGGAGTTAGAAATAGGAAGTAAAAAGTAAGACTTTGAACCCTCCAGTGGAAAGATGGAAGAACCAAACAGATCCACCTCTCTAAACGTCAGGATTATTTCACGATTGTTTTATGTTTTGTAAGTGGCTTTAGAGTTGATGTGTGTTTTCTCATGGGTGATATGTGGAGTTGACTGATATATCTGAGAATTCAATGAATACTTTTACTTTAGAGCAAACACACACACACAAAATAATTAACTCAGCTCAGTGCCTTTCTTGGTTTTATTAGTCATCCTTTGATAAATGCCACACCATCTAGTTCTGAATGACTACTGAGCATATAGAAACTGAGAAAGCTGAATTATTCATTGTAATGAACAAAAAATATCCATTATTGTAGCATTCCTGGGGGACACAAGAAAATAACCCATAGAAACCTTTGATGAATTAGTATCCACCGCAATAAGATTTTACCTGCATTAATACTTTACAGCATTATAAAACATAACTGGCCAATGTCTTCAAAACTCTTCACTGAAAGATAAAAATAGAAACCTCATTTAAAAAGTTCAATTCTGAAGAGTTGGATCAAAAAATTACTATAAGGGAGTTGCATTTTGCTTCTGTAAGTATGAACAGTGGTCACTAGTCTAGTATATTTTGTTTAATCAAGATCTTCACAAATAATTTGAACATACCTGGAGGTCACTAAACTCCAACTTAGAAAATGTTTTTAAAAAGTCATAAGAAAAATCTGAAAGTAATGGTTTTCTACTTTCCAAAAGAAGAGATATATACACACATGTATTTATATATACACGCGTATATAACATACATATACACATACATGTAGAGAATGTATAAATTAGTGTTTCCTCTAACCAGGAAATGTTCTTATTAGTCATCGCAAAAGGCATTTTCAATTCTGAATTAGAAGTATATATTTCTTAGAAAACTTTTAGAGGATTTGACATGAGTCTGCTGCTGGTGGTGCATTTTGTTGTTGGTTAGCTTCAATCACGAGTTCATGAACTCATTCATTCATTCACTTTGACTATTCATGAATAACAAAGTCTTGGCTTTCTTAATTATGTCTTAGTTTAATAAAGCCCATCAAGGTGGTTTTACCATAGACACCTGGATAAAGAAGACCTTATTTGACCTTATCAGATCCCAGGATTTCAGAGTTGGCATATCCGATAGGAAGGCACTACACCCTCACTGCTTTGCCTGAAGAGGGTTGTTTTGCTCTCTGGGCTGCTACTTGTTGGGGACAGAGCTGAAAGCACAGACTTCAGGAAACTCTGAAACAGGGTCTAGAAAAAATTATCATGAGAGAGGAGGAAGGAGACACCACTTCAACAAGACAGAAGAAAATGTGCAGAGGGATTCAAAACCACTTCAACAAGACAGAAGAAAACGTGCAGAGGGTTCTATAGGAGAGAAGGGCTCATTGGGCAAGAGCCAGCGTGTAGCGTGGCCTGGGGCGGTGCTGGGAGTGAGGGCTCCCGATGAAGAGGGCTGGGCGTGGTTCTGCGGTCCCCGAGACTGAGAAAGCACGTGTCCCTGTGCCAGCAGCCACACGTGGAGGGCAGACTGGATGGAGGACGAGACAAAGGCAGGAACAGGACAGGCAGACGGACAGCACATACAAATATGGTGGAAAGAGCCCTCTTCAGGCTGCCTCTTCCCAGTCGTAAAGTTGATTTCAGTGTTTCAGGTTTTCTCTTTTTATTTTCTGTCTGTCTTTCTTTTTTTAATGTAGTGGGATGGGGCAAAGAGGTTGAAGTTGAGGGCCTGGCACAAGATGAAAATCATATTTTCATCTGTGAGTCTGGGAATGTTAGACACACACAGAATATCCCAACTCCTTCCTCTCCTTGCATCCGTTGTTTAATTGTGTCTAGAAGTCTGGAAAGTGCTAGATTCCAGTTTAACTCTGTTAAGAAAGAAGCACAGAGTATAAAAGATGATGATATCCGGACTTCGGAATAAACTGCGGATATGAAGACATTTGGAAACTCTTTATTGGTTCCATACACAGAGTTGTGGTGGCTACAGCAGATGAATAATTAGAGAAGACAGATGTACTATGCAGAGAGCAGTGCAGTACAATGTGGTCTGAGTCTCGAACATCACCTTTCTCCCTCTTTGATATTTTCTTCCATGTGACTGAATTAATCAATCTAAAAGAGTATGTGTTTTGTTTCTCTGCTAAATCAAATGAAATGATTGCTGACGTGATTATAGTTCCCAAAGGATGTCTCAGACTGCATCTTTCTAAACGAACATGTATGAAGGGAAATCTGGTTTGGTTTTTTGTTTTTAAAATTTTTTATTGAAGTATAATTAACAGACAATATTATATTAGTTTCAGGTGTACAACATGGTGATTCAATATTTATATACATTACAAAATTATCAACACAAAAAGTCTAGTTACCTTCTGTCACCATACAAAGTTATTACAATATTATTGACTATATTCCTTATGCTGTACATTACATCCCTGTGACATATTTATTTTATAACTGAAAGTTTGTACCTCTTAATCCCCTTCACCTATTTTGCCTAAACCCCCACCACCTTCTCCATTTGGTAACCACCAGTTTGTTCTCTGTATCTATGAGTCTGTTCCTGTTTTGTTTTGTTTTTTAGATTCCACATGTAAGTGAAATTATACAGTGTTTGTCTTTCTCTATCTTAGTTCATTTAGTGTAATATTCTCTAGGTCCATTCATGTTGTTGTAAATGGCAAGCTTTCGTTCTTTTTATTGCTGAGTAGTATTCCATTGTATGTATATATACCACATCTTCTTTACCTATTCATCTATCGATGGACACTTAAGTTGCTTCCGTATCTTGGCTATTGTGAATAATGCTGCAGTGAACATAGGGGTGCATAAGTCTTTTTGAATTAGTGTTCTCATTTTCTTTAAATAAATACCCAGGAGTGGAATTGCTGATCATATGGTAGTTCTATTTGTATTTTTAATTTTTTAAAAATTTGAGCCAAAAAATTGGCTCTACCAATTTACATTCCCACCAACAGTGCACGAGGATTCCCTTTTCTCCACATCCTCGCCAACACTTGTTATTTCACGTCTTTTTGATAGTAGCCATTCTAACAGGTGTGAGATGATATCTCATTGTGGTTTTGATTTGCATTTCCCTGCTAATTAGTAATGTTGAGCATCTTTTCATGTGCCTGTTGGCCATTTGTATGTCTTCTTTGGAAAAATGTCTATTCAGGTCCTCTGCTCATTTTTTAATCAGATTGTTTTTTTGATATTGAATTGTATGAGTTCTTTATATATTTTCGGTATTAACTCCTTATTGGGTATATCATTTGCAAATATCTTCTCTCATTCAATATTTTTCCTTTTCATTTTGGTGATGGTTTTCTTCACTACGCAAACCCTTTTTAGTTTGTAGTCCCATTTGTTATTTTTGCTTTTATTACCCTTCCCTAAGGAGACAGATCCAAAAAAATATCACTTAAGACTAATGTCGAAGAGCATACTGCCTATGTTTTCTGCTAGCAGTTTTATGGTTTCAGGTCTTACATTTAAGTCTTTAATCCATTTTGGGTTTATTTTTGTATATAGTGTAAGACAGTGGTCCAGTCTCATTCTTTTGCATGCGGCTGTCCAGCTTTCCCAACACCATTTATTGACAAGACAGTCTTTTCCCCATTGTATATTCTTGCCTCCTTTGCTAGAGATTAGATGACCATGTATGCATAGGTTTGTGTCTGGGCTCTCTATTCTGTTCCATTCATCTATGTGTCTGTTTTTGTGCTAGTACCTACTGTTTTGGTTACTATGGCTGTATAGTATAGTGTGAAATCAAGGAGTGTGATACTTCCAGCTTTACTCTTCTTTCTCAAGATTGCTTTGGCTATTCAGGATCGTTTGTTGTTCCATACAAATTTTAGGATTCTTTGTCCTAGTTCTGTGAAAAATGCCATTGGTATTTTGATAGCGATTGCATTGAATCTG
Source organism: Diceros bicornis minor (assembly GCF_020826845.1). Taxonomy (NCBI): domain Eukaryota; kingdom Metazoa; phylum Chordata; class Mammalia; order Perissodactyla; family Rhinocerotidae; genus Diceros; species Diceros bicornis. The sequence continues at coordinate 8,156,613 of NC_080755.1, read as the reverse complement.
TAAATTGCTTTTAGTAGTATGGACATTTTAACAGTATTCATTCTTCCTATCCACGAGCACAGTATATCTTTCCATTTATTTGTGTCGTCTTCAATTTCTTTCATCAATTTCTTGTAGGTTTCAGAGTACAAGTCTTTCACCTCTTTGGTTAAATTTATTCCTAGGTATTTTATTCTTCTGGTGCAATTGTAAATGAAATTGTTTTCTTAATATCTCTTCCTGAGGGGCTGGCCCGGTGGCATAGTGGTTAATTTCATGTGCTCACCTTCAGTGGCCCAGGGTTCATGGGTTTGGATCCCGGGCATGGACCTATGCACCACTTATCAGACCATGCTGTGGCAGGCGTCCCACATATAAAGTAGATGAAGATGGGCATGGATGTTAGCCCAGGGCCAATCGTCGTCAGCAAAAAGAGGAGGATTGGCAACAGATGTTGGCCCAGGGCCAATTGTCCTCAGCCAAAAAAAAAAATTTCTTCTTGATACCTTGTCATTAATATATAGAAATGTGACAGATTTCTGTATATTAATTTTGAATCCTGCAAGTTTAATGAATTCATTTATTAGTTCTAGTAATTTTTGCTGGAGTCTTTAGGGTTTTCTATATATCATGCCATCTACTGTTAATGACAGTTTTACTTCTTCCATTCCAATTTGGATGCCTTTTTTTTTTGTTTTCCTTGCCTAATTGCTGTGGCTAGGACTTCCAATACTATGTTGAATAAAAGTGACAAGAATGGGCATCCTTATCTTGTTTGTGATCTTACAGGAAAAGCTATCAGCTTTTCACTGTTGAGTATGATGTTGGCTGTGAGTTTGTTATACAGGGCCTTCATTATGTTGAGGTACATTCCCTCTATACCCACTTTGGTGAGAATTCTTATCATAAATGGATATCGAATATTGTCAAATGCTTTTTCTGCATCTATTGAGGTGATCATATAATTTTTATCCTTTGTTTTGTAAATGTGGTGTATCAGTTGATTGATTTGCAGCTATTAAACCTTCCTTGCATCTCTGGAATAAATTCCACTTATCATAATATATGATCCTTTTAATGTATTGTTGAATTCAGTTTGCTAACTTTTTTTTGAGGATTTTTGCATTTATGTTCATCAGGGATATTGGCTTGTAATTTTCTTTTTTTGTAGTGCCTTTGGTTTTGGTATCAGGGTAATGTTCGCCTTGTAAAATGAGTTTGGAAGTATTCCTTCCTCTTCAATATTTTGAAATAATTTGAGGAGGATAGGTATTAACTCTTCTTTAAATGTTTGGTAGAACTTACCTGTGAAGCCATCTGGTCCTGGACTTTTGTTTGTTAGGAGTTTTTTTGATTACCGATTGAATTTCATTAATAGTAATCAGTCTATTCACATTTTCTATTTCTTCACAATTCAGTCTTAGTAGATTGTATGTTTCTAGGACTGTATCCATTTCTTCTAGGTTGTCCTATTTGTTGGCATATAATTGTCCATACTGGTCTCTTATCCTATGTATTTCTGTGGTATCAGTTGTAACTTTTCCTCCTTCATTTCTGATTTTATTTATTTGGGCCCTCTCTCTTTTTTTTCTTGATGAGTCTGGCCAAAGGTTTATCAACTTGTTTATCTCTTAAAGAACCAGCTCTTAGTTTCACTGATCTTTTCTATTATTTTTTTTTAGTTTCTATTTCATTTATTTCTACTTCAATCTTTATTATTTCCTTCCTTCTACTAACTTTGGGGTTTTTTTGTTCTTCTTTTTCTAGTTCCTTTAGGTGTAAGGTTAGATTGTTTATTTGAGGTTTTTTTTGTTTCCTGAGGTAGGCTTCTATCACTATGAACTTCCCTCTTAGAATTGCTTTTGCTGCATCCCACAGATTTTGGAATGTTGTGTTTCCATTTTCATTTGTCTCAAGGTATTTTTTTTATTTCCGCTTTGATTTCTGCATCAACCCATTGGTTGTTTAGTAGCATGTTGTTTAGTTTCCATGTGTTTGTGTTTTTTCCAGTTTTCTTCTTGTAATTGAGCTCTAGTTTTGTACTGTTGTGGTCAGAAAAGATGCTTTCAATCTTTTTAAATTTATTGATACTTGTTTTGTGGTATAACATGTGATCTATCCTAGAGAATGTTCCATGTGCACTTGAAAAGAATGTGTACTCTGTTGTTTTGTTTTTAAATTTTTTATGTGCCCTTACTGAATGCTGCTTACTTTATTACAGTTTGTTTGTTTATTTGTTTCCAAAAAATACTTAGAGCCCTGAGTAGAAAAAAAACGAAAGAATCAGAGCAGAAAACCAACAGTATGGCCTCTTGGGCTCACAACATGGTGATTACTTCTTAATGAAGCCTGCTCACAGACTGAGAGTTGGTCAGTTGGGTTGAAGTCTTCTTAATGGGCCTGTCAATGGCTTGTGACAGTTTGAAATAATAGGAAGACCTCTTGCAATTCTAATTCACTGGTAAACCAATTAGTCCCCGCCATTTTGTTTGCCACTGTTGGAATCCGTCTTACCCTTCTCCCACCTAGGCTACATCTCCCCAGCAAAGACACAGGACTGACAACTAATAGCATCAAACATGCTGACTCCTAAGACTTCCAAATGTCTGCCTTGCCCTTCATTTAGCAAAGAGAAAATGTGGACGGGGGCAGAAGGTGAGAGAAAGAATTCCTATTCCAGGGGACTCCTGTTTTCTAGAATGGCTCCACACTGGCATTCAGTTGTGCAAACAGCACATGTGTAAGAAACACCTACTATGTGCCTTGTACCTAGGTGCTGGGAAGGCAATGATGAATGAAGCACAAGTCCATATTTTAGGCAGTAGCTGTGTAGACAGACCCAAAGGAATCCAGCCATCGTGGAGACATGAAATAAGTGTAGGGGTTGCCTAGGGGAAGCAGTGGCTAGTTCTGCCAGGAGAGTATTGAACCATAACAAATCAGGCAATGGGGTTTTGTTTTTAATCCTCTAAATTCAAGACTATATGAACACCCAGCTGGAAAACTCAGGCTAAACCTTCTGGTACCCACCCAGGCAGAATTAATCCAAGGGTCTTCTCTCTAAGCACTTTGTTCTTTTCATTAAGTAGAACCCTATCACACTGTATAATAGGAAACAGGTTATCTGCCTGTCTACCCCTATTCCTGCCTCACAAGACCAAACTCCTGATTGGTCTTTAATGCCTATTGGTACAAAATGAATGAGCAAGTGAAAGAAGCTGCTGCTACCTGTTTCCTCTGTGTTTCTCTCCATACTTTAGTATAGGAGGAACTTGAAACTGTTTTCATGTATTTAAATCCATCTCTCTCCTCCATCCCCACCCTCACTCCCAATCTAGAAGCTCAGAGACTATATCTGAGTCTTGTGTTTCTTCTTTATTTCCTAATAAGAATTTATTACAATAGAGCAAGGCACCATGATGTTATTTAATAAATTTGGCAATTTTATTAAAGGATGCTCCTCTGTTAACCAGTGGAATACAAACAGAAAATGTATATCAAATAGAAACTTGAAATAAGTGTTTGAGATATACAAATATAGATTTGTATTCTATATAAATGTATACTAGGATATATACTATAAAACTGTTTATTGTATGCAAGATGAGCTAAATGGAGCCCTTTGAGGAATTAGTTTTTTGAGTTTTTTCCAAACATTTCTATATTCCCTTTTCTTTTCATCAAGGCATTAGTTTCCCACCTTTGGTACAAGATTAAAAGGCCCTGGTGGTTCCGCTTCTTTCTATATGTACAGAACAAACAGTGACTCATTATGTGGCTAACATGTCCAGACAAAATTTGAAGAGAGATCAGGTGTGTGCGTGTGTGTGTGCGCGCACTCTGTAAACATTTGTGGGCCAATTCAGACAATTAACATTCTTTCTCCTGCTGCAGAAAACGAGTATTACTTATATCTTTAAACATTTGCTTCCCAGAAAGGCTAAAGAAAAAGAAAATAAACTCTTTGCTGAAGACACTGTTCATGGGGTGGTGTTGAGGAATGCAAATTACCTTTCTTCACTTCATCTTTTGGAGAATATAATTAATAAAAATTGAGATTATTGTAATAAAGGATTTATCCTTATGATTTCTCCTGCTATTTGAACTACAGAAAATAATGCATAGTTTGGGGCTTTGTGGTTTTTTTCATTGCATTTGTATTTATTTCTTAATAAGAATATTATTTTGCTAATATTTTGACATATTTGTCTTAGAGACACTGGTTTGTCTTCACTTACTGGTTTGTATGATCTATTTAAATGACACTGATGACAACACAGGTAATGTTGATGACAGTAATAGCCAGGCAAGGTACTAAGGGCCTTTTACATGGTATCATACTCGTATATGACTGTTCTATGACACAGGATTTATTATTCTCCATTTTACAAAGGGGAAACTAAAGCTCAAAGAAGTTAAATGACTTGATCAAAGTCACCTAGAAAGCTGGGTTCCATCCTGGGCTACCACTTCTCTCATGCTATCTAGTGTGCCTGAGAAAATTCATCCACACCCTATGATTTCAACTTCTACAAAAATAGACTGATGATGTCAGCCTTGGTATCTCTGCAAACTTCAGACTATATCCAACTGCCAACTGGATATGTCCCCACGCACACTGCAAAGATCACAAGTCCACATCTGGTTCATCATCAGCACAACCTCCAAGTTTTCCCTGCTCCTCTATTCTCTATTTAGTTGATGTGTCCACCTGAAGCCCAGGGACTAAGATTGTTAGATTTAGGGGAAAAAAAAAAACTTTATTTTTTTATAAGTTTGTTTCAAACATTGCATGGGGTAAACATATATTAAAAAAAAAATTCATTGTTTATCTAAAACTCAGACTTCACTGAGTGTCTTCTCTGTGATCTGGCAATCCTACCCGAGAGCCCGGCAGTCAGCATGGGAACAGTCTTCAAACCCTGCCTCCTCCTCACCGTTACCACATCCATCAGCTCCTGCTGATTTCACCTCCTGAATGCTTCCCCAAGATGCCTCCTCCTGTCTGTCTTCATTCCCACAGCTGCTGCCCAGTTCAGGCCCTCATCATCTCTAGTGGGGACGGCTGTTTCCGAAATGTTTTACCTGTTACTCATGTTGCTGGTTCCTCCAGACTGCTATCAGAAAGACCCTTCTCCTTGACACAGCTGGCTTCGCTGTGCCTTTATTGAAGTCCTTTCGGTGGCTCTGACCCCTACAGCAGCAGTTCTCAACCCAGAGTGCACAGCAGTCACCCGCTTAACAAACAAACCACAACAACACACCCAGGACCCAGTCCAACTAAAGCAGGACCTTTTGTAGTGGGGCCTAAACATTAATACTTTTGTAAAGCTCCCTAAGGTGATTCTAAAATGCAGCCAGAGTGGAGCATAGAGTCCACGCTGCACAGATTCTTCTGTCACCTGGCCCTGAATATGTCCCCAACCTCACTGATTGCTCTTCCCTGCTCACATCTTATGGTCCAGGAACACAGACTTGTTTCTAGTTCCCCCTGCACACGGGGCTGTGTCCCACTCTCCTCTGACCTCCTAACTTTCATTCAGGTTTAAAACTCAGATCAGAGATCATTTCCTCAAAGAAGACCTCCCTTATCATTGACTCCAACACCTGCCCTCACAGCGCCTCGAGAAAAGCCCCTGCTCTGTACCTTTCTCCATATTGCTCTGCTTCTGTACTTGTCACATCTTTAAGAGCAACTGCTATGTCTTTGCTCATTTTTGTATGTCCAGGATCAAGCACATGCCTGACTATGTATTTGAATGAATGAATGAATGGTGCAGCAAAGCCAGATTCTAACCCAGTCTTTTTAAATCCAAAGCCTGTGTATCCTAATACCATATAGTAAAATTTGTTTTATCTTGTAATAAATTGGAATTCTACACTCTACATGTACATTAGACGGCAATGGTCATTTATATTCAGAATGATGGTCTGGAAGCCATTCTCACGTCAAGCCCCTTCTTCTTCCACATTTTTGTGTATGTTGCTCTCTCAGCCCGAAATGCCCTTCTCCCTTCACTCTGCCTACTTGATGTTTTAGTCATCCTTCAGCGTTCAGCTAAAATATTGCAATCTTGGGGAAGACTTGGAGGTCTTCCCCACTGCCCTAAACAGAGTCATCCATCCCTTCCTCTCTGTTTCTAAAGTATTTTGTGCACACTTCAACTGTAGTCTTAATTTTGGGGGGCTGTGATTGTTCAAATGTCTGTCTCCACACTGGACTAGGAGCTTTCTGGGGTCTTGTGCAACTTTATGCAAAGCACAATGTGGGTGCTCACTAGATTTTTGTTTCTGAATTGTTATTTTCCAGAGAATTTTGTTAAGTATATTTTATGCTATTCTAATTCTCTGAAAAATTGGTCAGATTATCCTATTCATGATGCTTCTAAATAACGAAGAATTTATAGTACTTTGATCTCTGCTTTTTTATTTTAAGCAGTTTTAACTGCTCAGACTCCTTCACTTCCCAGTGAAAGTCATAAGAACTTACTCTGAAGAAGTCTCTGAAGCTTATGTTCCCATCCACTACCTGCCCACCTATCACCAGTGGTAATGGGATAGGACAAAGCTGGGAAAACAACTTTTGTCCTCCACAACAGGATTCTCCCGGTCCTTTTGCCCTGGTTAATTTCATACAGCCCAAAAAGCATACCATTGAGGCCAGATCCAGGAAGAAGCAGTGCACACTTCCCTGCTTGCCTTTGATGTGCAGTCTTGGCTCCGCTCCACTCCTACCCCGGGCGGGAGCCACAGCTGGCCGCCATGTGCAGGGGCAAGTGTGGGGGAGGGAGCCAGTCTAACCTGAGCCAAATGTGGATTCCACAGCTGAAGTGGAAAGTCCACATCCTTAGTCTCCGAAGCGCACAGTGTGGGCATCACAGCAGTGGTCATTCCTGAGTAAACTCTGAAACTTCTAGGTTGGAATCCTTGCTCTGTCACCATTGCAGTGATCCTAAGCCTGTTTCCTGAGTTCTCTCAACTAGGATCTGCACAATGGGGTCAACTCTCTCTACCTTCAGTGTTGCTATGAGGACATTTGACTGAACTACATGGGAAATCCCTATCAGATGGAAATCACAGTAGGCACTTGATGAAAGTTAGCACCCTTTCCTTTTCTTGCCCTTCCAGTAGGGATGATGAAAACAATATACAATTGACAAAGGCCTCTTCTTCATCAGGATGTCCAGCAAGCAGCTTCCATCTTGGTGGATAACATCTGTCCCCTTGGCATCTGAGAGCAATAATGTGCCCAATCCCTGAGCAGAGAAGAGTTCCCTACCTTCCTCTTCAGGGTTTTGTCAGGACAGAGAGACCTTGAGGAAGTCTAGGAGGTCTCCCTCTCAGAGCACCCTAGCTTCCGCCTTCCCCTCCTCTGTATCCTGCTTATCAAGACTGGAGTGATCAACCGCAGCCTGTGCGTCACAGGGTCTTGTACAACTCCACAAGTTGTTATGACCCCTAATGTCAAACACATTCCTCCAACCTTTTTACTAAGTAACTTTAGGACCCCTGGAAATTTCCTAAAGAAGAACCTTCTGACACCTCAATACCAACAGTGAGTAGGTCCTTCTTCAGTATTTTGACTTGCCCAGTCATTTGCTAGGAAATGTACCAACCCCAAGGTGGGGGTCGGGATTTGATCCAGTTGTACGGTGTGGTGTCGAGTTTCTTCCCACTTGCTCATCCGGGGCATGAGGATGGGTCAGGGCTGGGAGAAAGCAAAGTCGGTGGACAAACCAGAGTGAAAGGATGGTGTCTTAACTCCTCCTCCCTGACTCTCAACAACGGGGTCGGCTGCTTGGCAGCTGCTGTGAAAGTATTGGAAATACTGGTCCTTCGCAAATCCTCAAGGTCTCAGGAGAGAGTGAAATCCAGGCCTTTCAACACAGGATACTCAAGTTAATCTCTAGGCCTAATCCACTTAGGGCATTGCTTTTAAGTCCCATTTGAAGTGACACAGAGGCCAGGACTAAGGCAGATAAGCCCTTCCCACTTGGCGAGGCTCAGACGCCTAGTACCCCAGGGCCACCCTTTCCAAGGCTTGCCCGGTGCATTATTGTCATGTTGGGATTTCTATTTTAGCACTGGGAGCACAGCCCGAGGAACTGGTCCTTGGCTCTCTTTCCGTCACCAGGAACTAGGTGGCACTAAATTCCTGCCAGCCGCCATGGCTCTGTCAGACACAGCTCAGAGGCCCCACGAGTAACAGAAGAAAACACTATTGGGGGCGCTCTGGATCATTTTCTGCTGATGAGGGGGCTGAAGTCTCTCAGGCTGACAGGGCTGCGTTGTCAGAAAAATAATGATCACACTGTAAAAAGAAATAGATGACTCCAGGCTGCGAGTTTCTGGCAGATGTTCATTCAGATGCAGAAAGCAAACAACACTCTGGCTGTAGCCCTTCCGGCCAGGCCCAGGCCCGAGTCCCTGCTGTGAACGCAGGCTGCAGGCGGCCAGACAGGGCAGCCAAAAAATAAATTGATAAATAAATAAAATGAAAATAAACCTCCAGAGTTATTATTTCCAAAGACATAATAGAACACGGACAACGGAGACATTAACTCATAGGGAGGAGAAATAGATATTTAAGTCATTTCCTGTTCTGTCCCACGTGACTTTTAAACTGATCTCCACTTTATTTTAAGAACTTGAATAATTTTAGGAAAACAGAATTAATATTTCAGATACTTTAAGTCAACGTAGTACTTGCCCTCCCTCCTAAGGATATGAGAGTTGGAGTTAACACTTCTTTTCCCAATTTCCCTTTCGTATGTGCCTGTGTGTGTGTGTGTGTGTGTGTGTGTGTGTGTGTACCTTTTCTCCTACCATGAAGTTTGTAAACTGCTGACTGTACTTTGGCCCTTAAAATGATGCCGAGAGTCCAACGTGTAATCACAATGCACGATGGGTCTACAGGCAAACATATCTGGCTTTAAACACAGCCTGGACATGACTACAGCTGCTGTGTGACGTTGAGTAAGCCTTTATCCTATCTGGGACCCAGTTTCCTCATCCATAAAACAAGCTCATTGCAGGAGACAGTCTTGAAATCTACTCTCTTATTAAGTTCTGTGAGGCTGGAAAACTCTGATTTCCCAAAGAGCTATGGTAAGGGCTCATTTCTTCTCCAGAGGATTCGCAGTCAGAGTGCCTCATGCAGGAAGACCTTGAGCCAATCCTATTTCAGGAGGCAGGTCCACATCCCAGCACTCAGATTGATTGATGATTCAATCTGCCAAAACTCCATTCACACTTATATTTTTAGTAACATGCGGATTGCGGTAGTCTTATAAGGAACTTACTAAGAATCATTTAGACTCACCAGAGGAAGAAAGTTAGATATTAAAAATTAAAAACTGATGGCGGGGGGGGGGGGGGGCCGGCCCGGTGGCGCAGGCGGTTAAGTGCGCGCGCTCCGCTGCGGCGGCCCGGGGTTCGCTGGTTCGGATCCCGGGCGCGCACCGACGCACTGCTTGGTAAGCCATGCTGTGGCGGCGTCCCATATAAAGTGGAGGAAGATGGGCACCGATGTTAGCCCAGGGCCATCTTCCTCAGCAAAAAAAAGGAGGAGGATTGGCGGATGTTAGCTCAGGGCTGATCTCCTCACAAAAAAAAAAAAACTGATGGGGGTCCGGCCCAGTGGCATAGTGGTTAAGCTCATGTGCTCTGCTTCAGTGGCCCGGGATTCACTGGTTCGGATCCTGGGCATGGACCTACACACTGCTCATCAAGCCATGTGTGCCACATACAAAATAGAGGAAGATTGGCACAGATGTTTGCTCAGGGACAATCTTCCTCACCAAAAACAATAACTAAAAGTTGAGGTTTGCGTATGAGATCCTGGCTCTTCACAGTCCCAGACCACTCCTGCTCATCTTGGCTTCCCCGAGCGCAGCACCTGGATCTGAGAGGTGTTCAGGAGTTGCTTATGATTGAATTTAGGCCACTGCCAAGTCACAGGTGAGAAACAGACCTACGCAAACATCATCTCACCCAACTCTAGAATGGCTGGTGCCTTTTCATGAGAGTTCATTGCTCTTTGGGGGGATTAAAGCATTTCATACAAATCCTGTTTATGTTTTCCCAAGAGTGTGTTTAAAGTATTCAGACACAAGTGACTATGCTGGCCTCCTAATCTTACCACAGAAGATAAAGGAAACTTCTCCTTTTGAAGCGAGTAGGTGGCAGCTCCGCTGATTCTTCCAAGTTTCCCTGGAAAGGGCCAACCGAGTTGAGGGTGTTGGAGTGCGGAAGAAGAAACTAGAGAAGGCGAAACTGTTCACCCACCTCCCCCGAGCGCTTCTTTGCTTTAACTGCTGCAGGGTCTGCCACCCTCTTTGGGTGGGTTTATGCCTTGCTGTTCTCAGCTGGCAAGACTGCAGACACCCTGTCCACTTCCCCACAGGTCCAGAGCCACCTTGGAAACATGAATCCAACAGGATGAGTCCAGGGGTCCACAGCCAGCCTGAGTCAAGACTGGATCCCCTTCTGTGGAAGGGTGAGTTTTATGGGGGTCTTGGCCAGGCGAGGACCTGTGAAGGTGAACCCAGGCTCCTCAGAGAGGTGGGACTCACCCTGAAAACCTGCCCAGACAAGCAAGCCTCTCCTTGGTCTCTGAGACTTCCAATGCCCTGAAACACTGTCCCTCTCCAGCACCGCCCCCCACACAAGCACCCGAAGCCCGGTGCTGGGAACCCACTAATTTATATTTGCAACAGGTGTAAATTATGGCTGAGGGCTGTTTCAAGAATCATTTTAAATTTTTTTTTTTTTTAATTTTTCCCCTAAAGCCCCAGGCGATAGTTGTATGTCATAGTTGCACATTCTTCTAGTTGCTGTATGTGGGACGCGGCCTCAGCATGGCCGGAGAAGCAGTGCGTCTGTGCGCGCCCGGGATCCGAACCCGGGCAGCCTGCATCAGAGCGCATGCACTTAACCGCTAAGCCACGGGGCCGGCCCTCAAGAATCATTTTAACAGGAGGACTAGAGAAGAGGTGATGATATCAACTCCCAAAGTGGAGAAAGCAGCATTGTGGAGGGACAGACTCAATGTGACAATGACAGATGCCACTAACCTTCCAATTTTCCTCCCTCTGGAATGGTTATCCCGGGACACCCTGTAGCCCAGGGCCCCCTGGACCATGTTGTTTCAGCTCACTGGAGCCCAGCGCTGAGGATCAAGAAAGGCTACAATTTGGGGCCAGCCTGGTGGCATAGCGGTTAAGTTTGTGCACTCTGCGTCGGTGGCCCAGGGTTCACAGCCTCAAATCCCAGGGGCAGACCGACACACTGCTCATCAAGCCATGCTGTGGTGGCATCCCACATAACAAAAAATAGAGGAAGATGGGCACAGATGTTAGCTCAGAGCCAGTCCTCCTCAGCAAAAAGAGGAAGATTGGCAACAGATGTTAGCTGAGAGTCAGTCTTCCTCACCAAAAAAAAAAAAAAAAGGCCACAAGTCTCCAACCTCATGACAATGAGGGGGACTTTCCCCCGAAGTGTGAGGATGTGGCCCTGCCTCCCCTTGAAACATCCCAGTCCTGCAAGCTCCCTCGCTCAGCGTCCAGGCTGGCAAGGGATCCAGGACACTTGAAGTTAGAGCAGAATTTGTTCAATGCACATCGCTTGAATAGAGCAAAACAGTTCCTTGTTTGTTTCCCTGACTGAGCTAAAACAAAACAGTTTATTCATATTTGCTGCTTTTTTCCCCCTAAAGGAGTATCCATCAGCCGGGGCCCTTTTAGACAGTATTGTTGGTTCCCAGAGCTTATTTGAAACACAATCACCTGGTTGATTTTTCAAGAGTTAACGACAAATTCTCAATACCCATGAGCTTTAGCTTACTTGCCCTGCTCATGGTCTAAGGAAATATAACCGGATTTGCATAAGCCATCTTCATTTGAGCTCTTTACCTAGCCAGGGGTACAATTCCCATTTGTGTTCTCTAGAAAGAATATTTTTCCATGGGAATCTTGAGTTCTCTGCGTAAATATAATACTGGAATAGAGGAAATAAGCTTTTCCCCATTATTAAAAACAACTGATTGGGCCGGCCCCGCAGCATAGCGGTTAAGTGTGCGCGCTCCGCTGCTGGCGGCCTGGGTTCGGATCCCGGGTGCGCACCGATGCACCGCTTGTCAGGCCATGCTGTGGCGGCATCCCACATAAAGTGGAGGAAGATAGGCACAATGTTCATCCCACATAAAGTGGAGGAAGATAGGCACAATGTTAGCACAGGGCTGGTGTTCCTCAGCAAAAAGAGGAGGATTAGCATGGATGTTAGCTTAGGGCTGGTCTTCCTCACAAAAAAAAAAAAACTGATTAAAACATCACACCCATCCTGGTCACCTGGGCAGGTCACACTTTCACCAACAAGCAGGGAAGTGGGCTCTCTACTCGGCTCCTCCAGGTTCGGGAGGAGTCACCATCACCTCCTCTCGCTGGCTTCAGAGCTCACTCCGCCTTCCTTTGTTATCCGTGGTTCCAAGTCATTTTTTTGAAGCTTCATAAAGACTCTGAATATTTATGAACATGATCTCTCAGATTCTTTCTTCAGGGCCTCAATTCCGTCACTTTTTAGAATAAATTGCCTAATAAGCTCCAAATCATTTTGATGTTATTAATATTTATTAACAGAAAAAGTATCTTTCTGGAGATATTTAGAGACCATGTACACTTAATACATGTAAAATTAGAATGTCCTGGAATATACATGGGACATATTTTGCTTCTTCAAAAACCAAAACAGCAAACCGTGCCTGGGAACATGACGTGAATGAGGGTTTGCAGCAGGAGGCTGTTCCATTAGAAATTATGAGAAATAAAAACGTATCTGGACGTATAGCTGCAGTTTACTACTTCATGCCCTGCTTTATGGAAAAAGAGACGATGGTTGCTCCTGAGGGAAATTTGGGAATATAGCATTCCCACTGACTTGCTGAAGGCAATATCTCAGCCCCCCTTCCCCCATATTACAGGTGCCTAAGACACTTGTTTCACTCTACATATCTTGCTCCTCCATGTCCTTTTGGAAAAATATGAGGTGACTAATGTGGTGTGTTATAGTTTTTCTTCTTGCTAATATATTGCTTCACAGACTTGGGAACTCAATGAGGAAGTCCATGTCTCATCAAGCACCCGCAAGGAATATTGTCCGTGAGATACCCAAGAACAAGTTAGGAAATGATGTTCAGGAAGTTTCCTTCATCCTATTGTAGAAACAAAAGTAAACTTAGAATGAAAATGGCCTCAGAGCCTGAATGTGTCATGCTGTGAAGGCCACGTGTAAGGATCCATTTTCGATCTATAAGAATACTCAAGAGCAGCCCAGGAAAACTGGCTCATGTCTGAAATTAGCTGCCTACTTGCGTGAGGGTCTTCCATCCGCAAAGTGGCCTTGATGGAGTGTATATTAACTCTGTCCACACCTCCCACCCACATTCCAACTGACTCCAAGGCCAAGGGAGGGGAAGGAAATGGATCTAATTCTGCACAGGGCGTGGGCCCCTGGAAACACACTTCCACTTCTCCCAGGAGGCCCAGGATGGCAGCCCAGAAGGGGCTGGGAAGACAGCCCATGGCTGTTTTATTTTGGATCCGTTCTTCAAGTGTCTGTCAGATGGAAGGAAGGCTTGGTCAAGAGCCTTAACAGAGAGTCCAGGGAATATTTGCCCACCAAATATAGCCACCTTGTGGGCTGCCAGGAGAATCTGTTCCTGTGCAAGTGCAGCCAGGGAAATGGCTACTACTGGTTTGTCCCACCAACATATTGGAACTAAAGGCCTGGACAGAAGACTGTTCAGTGAGACAACAAAGACTTGCTCGTTTGAATGGTGTGAGAGTTAAATGAGATAAAGCAGGAGTTTCCAATCTTTCCAAGCTCGAAGCTCCCACTCGAACAACAAACACGTTTGTGCATTCCATGTGGTGGTAGTTGTATCTCCAAGATACACTGATTGGAAAAATATATGATGACAGTCATGACAAAAAGCTGTCATGAATTCAATAATTTTTAAATGGATTTGTATTTATCAATTACAACAGTATTGATATCCATTTGAGATACAGTATAAGAAATATCATTTGTCAAGTCTCCAAATGAAAGAAGTATATACAAGGATCCATCCCCCTGCACCCACTGCTCACACATAGGGAGACATATTTAGGTCGTTTTGGACTCTACAGAGTTCTGGTTGTTTCACAGAACTGAATGTGGTAGTCAAATTCTCTTTAAACTATATATATATGCACATATGTATATACACACATATATACATACATACACACATATATACATATATATACACACATACATATATACACACACAGATACATATACACATATACATATATACACACATACATAGATACACACAGATACATATACACATACACATATATATACACATACATATATACACACACATACAGATACATACACACATATACATATATATACACACCCACATTTACATACATATAAACACACACAAATATACATATATATATTAGACAAGAGCTGACCTACCCTGATTAAAGGGAATGCAGGGAGGCAGAGGGCCAAAAGCACCTTGTCCCCCATCTTCTCCTCAGGGCTCCTTTGAACACCTCCTACAGCCCCCCAGCCACACTGGAACAGGACTTCTTCTTTGCAGAAGAAGAAAGGTCACTTCTTCCAGGTCCACCAGCTCTACTGCTTTCACCATTCAAGGGATAACTGCTCTCATCCAGTCACATTTGCCACATTTGGGGTGTTTGTATCAAAAGAACTGCCCTCCATGTGACAGGTGGACAGATGAGCCTCTAAGACAGAAATGCCTTAGAAGCCTGTTATATTTTAGAGACTATTTTGAGTGCTTTACTCCTTCAGAGATGAATTCTTATCCCTTTAGAGATTAACGTAAGAAAGCCAACATTTGCTTTTTCAAATACAAAAGGAGACTCCCAATATATTTCCAATAAGTATTGGTCACTAACCAGGTTAGGTGATCACTGGGTTACCGTGATCCTCTTGCAAGGATGAACATTAGTCAATGGGGAAGACCACAAGACCATAATGGCACCAAATCCAAGCTGGCATATACACAGAAAATGGTGGCAGATTTAGCCAAACACAGACAAATACCATTCCATAATGGTGGAAAATCAAGTTCACTCAGGATGACTGAGTCAGGAACAGCGCCAATGGAACACCAGTAATGTAACCAGTAATGTAATCAACGATTGCAGCCAGGAGCCAGGCCCAGGAAGACCCTCCAGTTATGGTGGTCTTGACCAGGGAAGATGATGGCTGCATCCAAATTCAGGTATTTCTTGCCTATAATTTTCATCACAACCAGAGAAATCTTAAAATCTGTTGCAATAGGTGGAGGACACCTCTCTTGATACAAGCACCGGAATGTGACAGGGTGAGAGCAGATTTTCCTTGTAAGGTGAAAGCAGTAGAGCTGGTAGACCCAGACGTGACCTTTCTCTAAATACAGACCTGTCCAAGCATGGCTGGGGGCTGTGGGAGGTACCAGGAGTCCCAAGTTAAGAACCAATGGCTGACACTCTGAAGCTTGCTCAAGCCCCCAGTCTAAGTACACTTAGCTGCTGGGGTCAAGGTGAGTCATTGCCCTCCCCAACCTGGTGCAGGGTAGGAAGGGGTCTCTCCTGATATGAAGACAAGAGTTGGAGCTGAGGTGAGAGTTCACTCAGTGCCCCAGGATCCCACCAACCCCCTTTGAAGTGGTGTAGCGTCCTAAAGCAGAGGCATGTGAAAGAGCCAGTTGGCACAAAGCTTTGGCACCAGGACTTACACAGCACTGAGGTTGGGAGGCGGCATGCTTGCTCGCCTAAGAGCAGAAGGGAACAATGAGGACAGGCGAGAAGGACAACCCTCCCAACCACGGTGGGGCAAAGACCACTGAAGTGGAAAAGAGGAGCAGCTGACGCGTTCCCTGTGGAGACAAGGGAGGGGCAGATTCTAGTCCTCAGAGACAACTGGGGGGCATGTGACTAATCTGGAAGCCGCAGAGGTGCAAAGCTGAGGAGACAATGCAGAGAAAGTTGCATGCTCTTAGCAGCTGCGGAGAGGATCCAGTGTTAGAAGGCGCCAGTCTTAATCAAGATGCTCTGGACCGGCCTAGAGTAATGACTACTTCAGAAGAAGCAGACCACTGCACATTAGAGAAGGAAAGGAACTGGAAGGAGATGAAGGCAAGCAAGATGGCTAATGCACCAAACTCCAAGAAAATCTATATTAAATATCTACTTGACTTCTAAAGATCTTGAATTAGATTTCCGGCAATAGTGGTGGCTAACATTTAGTGTACATTTACTGTAGTCAGACCCAGTACTAAATGCTTTGTACATTTATCCTAGGAACAGCTTAAAGGGTAACACTTCACTTATGATTATCTCTGTTTTACAAACGAGGAAACTGAGGCTTGGAAAAATCACATAACTTGCTCAAGGTCAGGCAGCTCATGAGAGGCAGACTAGACCTCGACTACAGGATCTTCAGTCACCAGATCCTTCATCACTAGAATATACCAAAACAGCAGTCCCCCCTTATCCACGGAGGATACCGTCCAGGACCCCCAGTGGATGCCTGAAGTCAAGGATAGTACCCAATCTTATATATACCATTTTTTCCTGTACATACATACCTATGATAAAGTTTAATTTATAAATTAGGCACAGTAAGAGATTAATAACAATACCTAATAATAAAATGGTACAATTATAGCAATATACCGCAATAAAAGTTACCAGAGATCTTAGCAACGTCAGCATACGATTTTTTTCCTTTCCTTATTAAGTCGAGAACTTTCACTTTTTCACATAAAAGAAGCACTTCATGTCTTTCACAGATCTGAATTGCCAGCATCACTACTCTCACACTTTGAGGCCGTTATTCAGTAAAATAAGTGTTACTTGAACACAAGCACTGTGATACCACGACAGTGGATCTGATAACAAAGACGACTACTAAGTGACTAACGGGAGGGTAGCATCTACAGTGTGGATCCACTGGACAAATGGATGTGTCACATCCCAGGCAGGACAGAGTCCGACAGCTCAAAATTTCATCACGGTACTCAGCATGGCACGCAATTTAAAACTTATGAGTTGTTTATTTCTGGAATTTTCCATTTAATATTTTTGGACTGAGGTTGACCATGGATAAATGAAACCGTGGGAAGCAAAACCATGGATAAGGAGGGGACTTCTATAATTATATAATTCCTATTCAGATTTGGACATAGCACCAGGCTGTGAACTTCAGCTAAGATCACCTAAAATTCTAAATCTAGCTCCACGCCTTCGCGAAGTGAAGAAGCAATTAGCAAGTCAAAAGGAGTTTTGAGGCATACATGAAAACAATCACAAAGCTATGACAAGGCAACATCAGAGAGATACAAATTAGAAATTTTTGGAATATCATATTGGGAGGCTCTAACCATCATGGCAGAATGGAAAGGGATTGTCAGCGAATGACACACAAGAAAATTCATGGGAATAGGAAAAGTTCCCTAATCAGGAAAGCCTGTAGGTTCGTGGACACTTTTCCAAAGGCAGGTCATGGAAAGCTCATTAGCTGAGTCATTTAGAATGGAACCAGATAAAATGTCCACAAACGTCCAGGAGTGATATCCCTCACGTTGGACAAAATGACCGAATTGATATTTTCATCTCCCATTGTAAAGAATCTCTTCATTTTTCCACACAGAACATCCCAATCAGTTTGTCATCCTTTCCTCTCTTTTGGGTCCTTAGAAAATACGAAGCTAGAAAATTATGACACCCTAGAAAATTCAAACAATCGCTATACTGAATTATCCTAAAATCTTTCTATTTTCTGGCAATACAGTGAGAAACAATTTTAAAAAATTCAAGCACATGTAAAAACAATCTCATGGAAACATCCTTAATGGTATATAGCAAACTGAAAAATAAATACTCTATGCCAATTTTGAAGATACCTATTCAGCACTGTGGAATAAAACATGGTACGCACAATGAAAGCGTTAAAAGCCAAAATTCCATTACGTCAGAAATACAGTTTCTCTTTAGCTTCTCGGTTCCATTAAGCTGATTATTCAATTTTCAGGGAGTGACAGCTCTGTGTAGAAACACCCCACTTACAATTACAAGGGGCTCTTCTGCATTGACTGTCAACTACAGCACACTGGGCCGGGAGCCTGGGGATGCTCATGGACCCGCGGATGCAAACCTCACACCTGCTGGCTCCCCTTTTTTTTTCCACTTCTTCTTCCCCTCCTCCTTTCTCTCTCCCTCTCGCCCTCCTCCTCCTTCTCCTCTTTCTCTCCTTCCTTCTCCTTAACGGCAAGAATATTCGCAATTGCTCTCCAGAGACCGCTGTTGTCTGTGACATCACTGGTCACCTCGCCCAGGCGCAATGTCCAACCTAAACCTCTCTGGAGGTTTCAGGGCTAGGGGCCAAGTGGCATGCAGACACCGCTCCCTCACTCCTGTTGAGTGCTCGCTTCTTTGTCAGTTTCTGTCTCCCCTCCCCTGTCTGGAATGGGCTCTTCAGACATCACAGGACTTGGATCAGCAGCCAGGCCTACACGTTGAGACCCAGTCCGTGGCCAGAGTGGATGGCGTTTTTTAAGTCCGCTAACGAATGAACTAGGCGCCTGGCAGACCTGGCCCATGGGATTTTTGCCTCCAGGGAGTTTGAATGTGGAGAAGGGGGAGGTGCTGAGCTTGGGAGTTCTTCTGCCCACACCTCCAGGCTGTTCAAACGGGGGTCATGTGAGGTGCCCAGGGTCCTCAGACCCCTCTGCACTCACCTTTGTCAGGGCTAGCAGGTCAGTTTCTGTTGCTCCCTAACACAGCCTGGAGGCCCCATTTCACTGATCCTCCTCCGTTTCCTCTCAGCCCTTATATCTTCCTTCTTTTTTTTTTTTTTGTGAGGAAGATTAGCCCTGATCTAATATCTGATGTCAATCTTCCTCTTTTTGCTGAGGAAGATTGGCCCTGAGCTAACATCCGTGCCCATCTTCCTCTACTTGATACGGGACGCGGCCACAGCATGGCCTGACAAGCAGTACATTGGTGCGTGCCCGGAATCCAAACCTGCAAACCCAGGGTGGCCACAGCGGAGTGGGCGCATTTAACCACTACGACACTGGGCCAGCCCCTTTATCTTCCCTCTTCACCTTCAGTGTAACTCGGGCTCAGGCCTGACCCTCCTCAGTTGTTTGGGATTTTTTTTTTAATCAAGAGAAATATGAAAAATTTAAAAAAAACATTTTTAATGGGCCATATTTTCTCTACCTGGAGGATCTCTGTTGGTAGATATTCTTAATATAAAAGCAACATATGCACATGATCAGGAAAGTCAAGCAGTATAGAAAGACATTAAATAAACATTGAAAACTCTCTTCCCCAGATAATCATTGCTAATAGTTTCTCATGCTTCTTTCCAGAAAAGAAATTATTTATATGTCAGCATATATATTATTTTATTTAAAAAAACTGTTTATAGTAGCCTTTTCTATGGACAGCATCTGTGAGTATATTTTTTAACTTTTTATTTTGAAATAATTCAGACTTATAGAAAAGTTGCAAAAGTAGTTCAAAGTTTCCTGCATACCCTTTGCCCAGATTTCCCAAATGCCACGTTAATGTTTGACCATAGTTGCTCTGTCATCTTCTCTCTGTTTCCCTGACTATTATTATTTCCCTAAACTGGTGGAGACTAGATGACAGACATAGTGTCTCTTCACTCCTGAATACTCCAGTAGGGATTTTCTAAAATCAAGCGCATTCTCTCACGTACACACAGCACAATTAGACAGTCAGGAGCCCACACTGATGGTAGCGCTCATGTGTAAACAGCACTGACAGAAAAGTTTGAAAGGTTGAGCTGGAAAGGGACAGTCTGATCCAACTGAACTGCCAGTGGTAGCCAGACACATGACAGGAGACCTTCCCGTGAGCAGGTGAGGCCTGTGGTACACTGGACCTGAATGAAGGGGAGAGGATGGAAAAGTTCTAGAAATGGACAGTGATGATGGTTGCACAACAGTGTGAATATACTTAATGCTACTAAATTGTACACTTAAAAATAATTAAAATGATAAATTTTAGATTATATCTTACCACAATAAAAAATTAAAATTAAAAAATAATAAATCCTGTGCAGACCAAATAAACCTGACTCCAGGCCAGACTGGACCACCTATTTTGACTGCTGTCCAATTAAAGCCTTATTATTACACAGGTGAGGACCTTGGCCCAGAGAGGCACTGACTTATCTGAGACCACAGGAATCTTTCACAGCAATGCTGGACGCAGCACCCAGAGCTCCGGACACCTGGTAGGGCGTGCTCCCCTCATCCACTTTGCTCCTTGCAATATCAAAGTCGTCTCAGGATCCCTGCATCTCAGGCCCGACCTCGCAGACCTCTACCCTGACGCTACTGAGTAAGCGAATGAGCAAGCGTGACCTCCCCAAGGAGGGCAGGCTGTGGGCTCTTACCCATCGCAGCAGACTGAGAAGATGCCCCAAGGACCATGGCCACACCTACCCACAGACGTAGGATGCTGGCACCTGCCAGCCCACTGCAGGCCTTCAGAACCACGTGGCTCTGCTCTGGGACAAGCCAGTTGCTACTGGGCTGGGCCAGCTGGCATACAATGCTCCAGTCTTCAGAGCCCCTTCACCTAGACAGCTACTCTTCCCAAGCGACCTCAGCATCTCGAGGTCTAGCAAGCTGCTGGTTTTGAGCCATGGGTGATGCAGCCTTTGCCTACCCCTTAAGAACTCACCACCCAGCGGGTAACCCACCACTCACTGGCCAAGTAACCCATCGGTACCCACTGGTTACCATGAGCTACCATGGGCAGCTCCTGCCCATTGCACAGAATTTTAGTCAGTGTAAGAGCTAAAATATAGAGTTGGAGGGGCATAAATAAATAAAAACTAACAATGTCATAGTGTTTGGGAATTTACGAGGCTTCCATATACATTAGCTCAATTGATCCTAACAAGAATGCTGTAGGATAAGGTCTTACTAGCATGCCCTATCCATCTGGTGAGAAAACTGAGGCTCTATATGGGGTGTTGGCAAATTACAACCTGCAGGCCAAAGCTGGCCCACTGCCAGGTTTTGTAAATAAAGTTTCATTGGCACACATCCACACCCATTTGTTTACGTGTCATCTCTGGCTGCTTTTGCACTACAACAGCAGGGTTGAGTAGTCAGGACAGAGACTTCGTGGCCTGCAAAGCAGGAAATATTTACTTTCTGGCCCTTTACAAAGAAAGTTTGCCAACCCCTGACAATCAACCTCTATAATTAAAAAGCTGGGGTTCAAATAAAAACCTTCAGACCCCAAACCCTGTGCTCTTCCCCTCACAGCATGCTGCCTTTCTCCCAGGCAGGTTGAGTTGTGCCGAGATTCTATTTAGTTGATCACATAACAGCTCCTAGTTATCCAACATTCTCTGTTCCGACATGAAGAGTGTTTACTTACTCATTTACACTCTGCCACTCTTCCCAAGAGATTTGATGCAGCTTATAGCAAGGCATATAATACATATGGAAAAGAACTGAAGAGGTCAGAGTAAAAGAGAAATAATAGAAGTGTGTCAGACAAGTTGAGTTGTATTTCAGCAATGTGATGAAAGCCCATCTTTCTGTTAGGGAATTGTCTTCTCTCACTTATCTGGAGAACTTTCTTGAACGCTTATAGATTCAACGTATTTGGGGAGTGCCACCTACCTGCACTTCTGCCCTGCCCAGTGCGCACCCAACGGTGAGGTTTCGGCCCTGCCTGGATCTCAGCCCCGGCACCTCAGGAAAACCTCCCGCCAGCCTCGGTCTGCTCCTGCTGCCCGCCAGCTCCCCAATGCTGAGGCCCCATCAGGCCTCCAAGCCCCCAGATGCTGCACAGACAACACTCACCATTCAGGGCTCTGCACCAACGTCACATCCTCGGAGAGGGACGCGTGACCAGCCCAGCTAGTGTGCTCCCCCCACTTGATCCCTTGCCCCTCTGCTCACCCCCAAAGTCACTCTCAACAATAGGACTTCTTAGAGCACTAATTGCTGTTTGAAATTACTTGATTTAGGTTTTTCCTTTGCTCTGCAAGGAGGGGCTCATCTGTCCTGTTCAGGTCTAGAACCCCAGGGTGACAGCAAGCACTACCCCTCAGACACCAGCACAGCCTCGGCCCAGATCATGGTCCCATTTGGTGGAAAAGCTCACTGTCAGCTGGTCGGGAGCCTGCCTGACTGTGAGAACCACTACTGGCTCTGGAACAAGAATGGGCCTGAGAAGGATGGACGGGAGTGGATCTGCGTGGTGCAGTGACTCAGGTCCCCAGACCCACAGAGAGGCCTGTGTATTCGAGTCTGAGGCCTCCGGATTGTCTTCTCACAGCAGGGGCTGTGTAAGGAAGACCCTGCAGAGGACCGGGCTGCCATCGGAGCCTCTTCTTGCACTGGAATTCTCCCTCTCTCATCCTCCTTCTTCTCTTCCTTCCAGTCGCCTCCCACTTTCTCCCTTTGCATAATGAAACTTCTCCATCCATATTGGTTTAATTAGCCAAATCACAGAACCACACATTTGCCAAATAACCAGAATCTCTTTCCCACTGAGGTGTCTCTGGACGGAATGTGCTGGGCTCAAGGCTGATGGAGGGGGACACTAACTGGTGCTCCCCTCAGAGGGTCAGGCGTAGGAGGATGGGAGAGAGAGAGGGTGAGAGGGAGGCTGCGTGTCTGGGTGACGGCTCAGGGGGTCGAAAGTCCTATTTTCTCCCAACGACTGTGGCTCGTTCCCTCAGTGGATTTAATTGTTTGGAATGGGTTCCCTCACAGCTGGGGTTCAGAGAGAATATCAGAGTCCAGGATTTTATTGCACACCTCCCCTTTATCCCTCCTCCTGTTCCACCCATCTGCCCCTCTCCCATGTAAAAGGAAAAAAAAAAAAGCCTTATCTAAGCATGTTGAAGGTCCTAGGCTGCCCACCCACAGCTGGACAGTGTGATCCACAAAGGGATGGGGGCAGTCTGCTCACAGCAGCCTGGAACACACCTCATGCCCCACGCCCCACCTTAGCCAAACTGTCACGAGAAGTCATCCTGTACATGACCAAACCTAGCTCAAAACCTAAAAGTGATTAGGGCTCCTGCTTCCTCCCCTCAAAACGTTTGGCAAAATCAAACATGATGAGATTTGCTAAGTTACCTAGGAAACAGCACCCACTGCTGCAGCCTAAAGACACTGTTTCTTCCTGGCTGGGGGAAGCCAAGTAGGGCTGAAAACCTTCGTGGAGAGGGTTCATGAAACTTGTAGCAGCCATCCTGGAAGCTGGGGTGGGGAAACACCTGAGGCACCCTGGACCTAAGATAATGCAGGTCTGTGTGACTGCTGGGGACAGGTCCCTGACCCCTAACTGCTGTTCCCGTCTTCCAGGTACCACTCCTCAGCTCTGCTACAGTGCCCGAAACACTGAATGGGAGAGGAAGAAAGTTCCCAAAGTTAGAGGAACCGCTCATTAGTGACCCAAACACAAAACAGAAAACCCTCAGAAACCAACTTGTAGCCAATTCCTTTTTGCTCCTGAGCATTACTGAAAATGCTGAATTGTCAGATGTCCCCCCAGCCTAAATCTCTGCTGGGAGCGAGGTCAGGAGCTTGGGAACATGTCGCCACTGTGCACCATTGTCCCCTAGGAGGCTGAAGCTGTTAACAGCTTCCCCAAGCCCCCAGATTTCTGTAGGAGGGCTAAGCGGGCCACGAGGCTCACTCCACGGTCTGGCACGGTGGCCTGGCGGAGAATCGCAGGCGCCTGTAGGTTAGGGTTCCCATACAACATGCGATTCTGTCTACACCCCTTACCTACAGTTTCCCTCCCCTAGCTCTGGCACTATACTTTGTAACTCCATTTCCTCCACCCCTTTCCTCCACAACTCCCTCATCCTCTTTACTGATTATCCCACCCCCATTCTTTCTCCAGGCTCCCCAAAACCTGTCTTCTGTCTTCAATGGTCTGAGGAAACAATAATCACTCACAGGAAGAAAAAAAAAAAATCCCTGGCCCCTCGACCTCTGCAGTTACACGGATTTTATCTAAGCTCAAAGCTACAGCGGCTCAGGGTCCGGGAGCCACGCTGGCACTGCCTGCCGGTAAACCATGGCCCATGGCTTGTGCCAGCTGAGAGGGGGGCTGAACCGCCTTCTCCACCCCCTCAGGTCCCGCCTCGGGCCTCAGGGTTGTGGAAGTCACACAGTGGGAGGCATGGCTGTCCTCCAGGCCAGGTGGGTGCCAACCGTGTGCCCATGGGCCCAGGCACCCGGGGCGCAGAGAGGATGAGCCCGGCAGCAGAGGGGCAGCGCCCTGGGGGGAGCTCGAGGACTTGTCCCCCAGCTCTCCTTCAGACTCTCAGCTCCTCGGAGTCCCTTCCCTCAGTGGCCTCCGCAGCCCTTCCCCCAGGGCTGGTCTGAATAAATTCCATCAGCCCCAAAGGCTCCCCACAGCCCGGGATGATGGGCCTGAGTCCAGGAGACAGCGC
The DNA here is from genome assembly GCF_020826845.1 of Diceros bicornis minor. Classification (NCBI taxonomy): domain Eukaryota; kingdom Metazoa; phylum Chordata; class Mammalia; order Perissodactyla; family Rhinocerotidae; genus Diceros; species Diceros bicornis. The sequence continues at coordinate 8,132,094 of NC_080755.1, read as the reverse complement.
CCCTCAGCGCTCCCCGGCCTGGACCGGAGCCAGCCTACGGCACTGTGGCAGCTGAGAGGACAGCCTTGGCTCCTCCCTTTCAGAGCTCTTCTGTGGCAGGCTTCTCTCATGTCTCTTTGACAGACCTGAGGGGGCCCAAGGGGAATTCAGAAATGATCAGTTCCTGGGAAAATGATACACATTTTTAAAGTTTTACCTGTAAACACATTTCCAGAAACACATCTCTTGCATGAAGAGAAGCACGCCGTCTCATTTACCCACAAGAATATTGGCAGGAACTTCTGATTATAAAGTCTTCGATCATCTAAGCGCCTTGGGAAAATATTTCTTGAGGGTACCATGATAACTATAAGGAGCGTGAGGAAGAAGACAGAGGGAGGGTCATTACAGAGGTGACTATGCTGTGGCTTGGCATCCTGTTCCCGTGCTAGTTGGACAGCAGATTCTACGAAAAGATGGATGGAGAACCTCTCACCACTCTGGGTTAAGGACTCCATTTTAAGCTACCACAGGTGTTTGGAGAAATGGTGCATCCAAGGCAGCACCAATGACAGAAGGGCATTCTCCCAAGACCATCAAGAGCATCTTCATATAAATCACCCTGTGACCTCACCACTCTCACGGGACTATCCAGGACAGAAGGAAAATTCTAGAAGGACATGAGGCGTGTGCCCCAATAGGACTCTGGAGAGGAAAGACTATGCCTGATGCCTCTAACCAAAGGCCCTCTGGAGACCCTGTTAAAGGTGGACCTAGCAGAGAGAGCCGTTGGGAGAGGCTGGTCACCAAGACCTGGCATCACCCCACACTGCACACTGGGAATAAAACCATAAGCAAGCCAGATTGTCCCCTCACGAAGCTCACACTCTAGAGGGGAGTAGAGCAGCAACCAGTGGGATAAGCCCTGCAACAGGGGCAGCTGGAGGTGCTTCATTTGTCACAGGAGATGTCCCTACTCAGCCTTAGACGGTCAGAGACAGCTTATTCCTACAGAGGACACCCACGTTTTGCAACACGCTTCCTCACCTATAAATGCAGTAGCTTTTATTAGTGTCCTGTGGGATTATATTTATAGGTAAAAAGGAAGTTTGTGGGTTTTTCATCTTTAGTATGGCATGCGTCTGACATTTAGGGCTTTAATGACTTAAAGACCTGACGGCTAGTGGTGTAGAGTGTCAGAGCCCATGGACTTGTGGTTTAGCAGAAAGAAAATGCGATACAAGTCAAGAGACTTGGCTTTGAGTATTTGTCGCCTCTCCATCTTAGGGCAGTCGCTTAACGGCAGTGTCCTCATCTGCGAAATGAGAGCCATGTCACCTGCACTATGGACCTGGCTGGGTGGTAGCAAAGACCCAGTCGGTTAATGCAGATTAGAGCCCGTTCACCAACTGCCAGATGCCGCGCCCATAAAGGGAGAGAGCTCTCAGCAGCAGCAGGGGGACTGGCTGGACGCGAGGCCACTGGTCTTGTGCAAGGAGGTCTAGTGCGGGCCTGGTTTTAAAACTGAGGGTCTCGCATTCTGGAAAGCCCCTCAGTCCCAGGCAAACAGGGCTTGTTGGTGACCCTACAATAGTGATGGCAAATCAGACCTGAAGTTTTGATCCTTCATTTGCCCCCAACTGACCCTTCAAACCAGGGTTAGTCCATCAACTCTTTAACACATCAAACCTGTACTTTACTTTGTGGAACAAGGAGACAGGAGACTTAAGAATGGGTTTTCCACCTTGGTGGTATATTAGAACTACCTGGAAAGTGTTCATAGTTTTTCATTTGAGGGACCCACCCCAAAACAATTGATTATTAAATCACAATCTAATTATTAACTCACAATTATTTATTATCAATTATTAAATGACAATCTCTGAAGGGCGGCAACCAGTCATCAGTGTTTTGTTTGATGTTTTGTTGTTTTTGCTATTGTCTGTCTCCTGGGTGATTCCCTTACGCAGCTAGCACCCCGAGTTAGAACTCTGTGCCCCCGCCTCCCCGGAGGCCCCTGGTGGGCCATGACACCATATCATTCAGAACACGGGAATCTGCAGATGCGTGTGCTCTGGCTGCCTGAACTCTCTTCTTGCACGTAGTTGTCAGCGAGAGGTTAAGTGCGCCCGCCCATGTACTATGTTTGTTATTAGTATGAGAGGAATGAATGCTAATGGCTTTTATCAGCAGCTCATGTATTTGCATTACTAGCTCTGTTGCTAATGAGAAGCAGTATATGCATTTTTTGAAATGCCAAGTACCCAAATAAGATGAAAGAGCTGGAGACCAAATGGTACTGTTGCCAAAACTCACCATCCACTGGGTTTGACTAGCAGCCCCCTTCCCCCCACCCCCCCACCTTCTAGGTGTGTGTGCTGCACAGGCACAGGCCCTGGGTCTCTCGCATGCACCCTCACGGGCCACATGAGAGCCCTGGCGGCCTGGCTGGACGTGTGTGGACATAAAAGCAAGCTGTTCTTTAGAACTTGCTGATAGAATGAGATATGAAAATACACGTAGAGATAATGTGGGAATAAGGTGAGTCCAAACAAAAAGACTGACTTTAATTCATATTTTCATATTTCAAAATGATGTATCCCCTGATAACTAAAATTGGTGTTCAGAGCGTGGACCCGGTGACTGAAGAAAAGTTGGTTCTAGGCATTCATAAAACTCAGCAGACGCGGTGGCGTCAACCTCCAAGGGAGGGCGGGTCTGGCGTTGGCAGGACAAGGCTTTCCCAGGACTGTCACTGGCAGCACCATTTGTGGCCTCGTCGTGTCTTGCCGGTGAGTGACTTCACCCTCTGCCCAAGTCCTCTGAATGCAGATGGGAAGGTTCCAACCCTCCTGTGAATTAATCAAACGTTGAATGGCCAAGTGAGGCTCTGAGATGCTGGCTCTGAAGAGCAACCTGTCTCTTACACAGCAGGCACCTTCCAGCAGGGCCCGGCTGTGCCAAATGTTTATACTTCCCAGAGTAACCCTGGTTACCCCAGACAATGCACCTTCTGGTGCTCCGGCCTGGTCCCAGCACATGGCTCTTGCCAATGAGCGCTGCCCTGCCTCCGCCCTCTGCTCCTCCAGGCCCCCTGCCCAGAACGTCCTCTGGCCCTGCCCCCGTTATCTGGGGCCCCAGCGGATGTCCTTTCACCTCCCTGTGGCCGCCCTGCCTCAGCCATCGCAGCTCACTGTGGTGATAACAGAACACGCACATAGCACTTTTCCACTGGCCTGAAATTCACAAAGCGCGGAAACACAAAATATCTTCAGACTTCATTTGGCAGCAGAACCTGACCTGAATGGCCATGAGGCTATTATATAGTCTTTATGTGTCCTGCTTCATATGAGTATCCATGCATTTCTCTGCAGAAATATTAACATGCTTGATTTTGGAGTGCAGCCCCAGACTCTGTTGTAGGTTTTACATAATATATGCCATATGTACCATATTCTGTTTCTAAAATCTGAAAAACTCTGAATTCTGAAACACACTTGGACCCAGAGGTTTCAAATAAGGGATTGTGGACCTGTGCTAACCAACAGTTATATGGCTGTTACTCGGGCCAGGCAACGTTCTACATGCTCTACATGCGTTGGACCTGCAGTATTCTGCAGCAAAATGTTTGGCACCAAATTAATTACAACAAAACTTTACAAAGAGGAAAAGTTACATTGAAATCAGATTGTTGAAGGCCTGTTTGATGCATGAGACTTGGGCTTTATTTGGTTGACTAGAAGAAGACGCTGACGATTTCTGAGCTGGAGAAACGCGGGATCATAATGTCTAAGTTTGCTCCGTTCTAAAACACCTCCTTGACATAAGTCTACGATCTGAGGTGTATTTTAGGAAGAGTCATTGGTCAGTGAGGTGTTACCATTGACAGATGGGGAGAAGAAATCTGGGAGGTGGAACGCCCTGTCAGGGTCAATTGTCTTGGAAAAAGGGCCTAGGGGAACAGGGGAAAACAGAGTGGGATGTTAGTCCAAGGACACAGAGCTCAGGCGGGTTCCCAGGGCCAACGCTTGGGCCCAGGAAGCCAGAGAAAGCTCCAGCGACCAGTGCTGGGAGTGGTGTGGGAGAGAGCTAGGGGAGAAGGCGGAACTCTGTCCTCAGAGCCAGGGCCCCAGGGCAAAGCAAGACTGCAGCAGGAGGGGCTTGGACATGAGGAGATGTGGGCGGCATCAGTCTCCCCGATGGCCTCGGGGCTCACTCAGTGACACGGGGTGCGCTCCCCCATGCTCCTGTGGCTCCCTGTGCTGCGCTGAAGCAGACAACTTCCCAGGAGGGAAGACACGATCCGTGAGTTGAGGGCTGATGAGGAGTGTGCTTTGCGAAGACCCGAGAGGCTGGCCTGGTGCTCAGGCTCAGCATGCAGCAGCAGAGCTCCTGGAGTCAGGACTACCCCTGGGCTGGCACTCTGCTCACACGCAAGGGGCTCCAGGGTCTCAGGGGGGAGCTGCAGAGAACGGGGACCCACAGGCCTGGCACTAGCACTCCGGATGGCTGCGAGTGATGTTCCAGATGCACACAAACAGTGAACGTGTGTCGGTGTGGATGAGCACGAACGAGTATGGGAGGCAGCTCTCCCTGGAAGGAAGAAGGAACAGAGAGGTTTTAAGGAACAGATGAAGGTAAAAGAGGTTTTGGAAAACATGAAAAGAGGAATTTTAGCTGTTCTAGCATTTTGTACAGCGGATTTGCACTTCCTTTTAGCAATTTTCTAAATTTTGCTCATTTCTTTTGCTGCCGAGATTCTGGTAGGCCTGGAGTTCAGAACCAGGGCCTGACTCCCACAGGCTCTGAAGCCACATGGTCCTGTGGTCATTTGGACCCTTTCCTGGATATACTGCCTTGAGCTCCAAAAATGGGTTCCCACTCTAGGTATAATTTTTTTTTTCAGTTTTATTGAGATATAATTGACATACAGCTCTATATAAGATTAAGGCATACAGCATAATGACTTGCCTATATAGTGAAATGATTGCCATGATGTTTATTTAGCATCCATTATGTCATATAGATACCAAAAACAATGTTTTTCTCCTCATGATGAGGACTCTTAGGATTTACTCTCTTAACAATTTTCCTATATATAAAATACAGCAAAGTTAGCTATAGTCACCCTGCTGTGCGTTACATTCCCAGTACTTATTTACCTTATAACTGGAAGTTTGTGCCTTTTGACTACCTTCACCCATTTCACCCACCCCCCGCCTCTGCGAACCACAAATCTGATCTCTTTTTCTACGAGTTTGGATTTTGTTTTTGTTTTTTTTTCAGGTTCCACATATAAATGAGATCATACAGTATTTGCCTTTGTCTGTCTGACTCAGCCACTGAGGGCATAATGCCCTCAAGGTCCAACCATGTTGCAAATGTCAGGATTTCCTTCTTTGTTATGGCTGAATAATATTCCATTACACACACACATACACGCACACACCAGGTTTAACTTTTACTTACTTTTTCTAGGCAGAAGCACCAGGGCTTGTCATACAAACCCCAGGTCCCTGGAGCAAATCAACACGAGCGAATGGGCGTCTCCAGGCAGTGGGCTGGGCAAGGAGGGAGAATCCGCAGAGCTGTTGTGGGCAGAGGGTGACGGGCACAGGGGGTTAAACGGCCCGGCGGTCAGCACGAGGCCTGAGGTCCCAGAGGCAGGAGGAAAGGCCTGTGAGGGAGGCAGTGTAGGTGCTGTGTTCCAGGATGAGGCAATGCTGCTCTCAGACAGGAGCTGCCCTTGTGTTTGAGGTAACATGCAGCTGGATTATTCTAAAGAATAAAAAAGGAAAGAAAGAAGCTAGGAGTTTTCCAGCAAATAGGCAGAAGGTAAGAGATGTGAGGCACTCTGGGGCAGAATGGGGGTCCGAGCACGTGGTAGCAGACCAGACCCTGCACAGGGAGTCAGTGAGTGCACAACCCCTCTGAGGCAGGCAAGAGACATGGGACCCGAGGCCAGCGCACCTGATGCTCAGCTGCTTGCTCACTGCACCCCGACGTCACCCAGCCTTCAGCATGGTCGGCCACTCAGCTGCCTGGGGTGCCGTGCCTGAGGACTTGAAGGAAAAAGGGCTTTGTCCCAACTTGAAGTCGACACTGAGAAAAAAACAGAGAATCACCACAGAAGGCAAATTGTGAAAGCCATCAGGAATTCAGGGGACAAGAAATCAGAGTGAGAGGTGACGACGAGATCAAAAGCTCCTCAAAATGTCTCAGAAACATGGAGGAGACAAGCCTCACTTTGTTTATAAGGATCCAGCAGTCGCCGGAGAAAGGCAGGGTAGGGGCTGCTTTGAAGACATTTCCAATTTAGCTCTTGCTAAACCCCTTCAAATTGAATATTCTACTTGGAAAAGCCAGGGAAGGTTATTCAGCTCAGGGGTTTTGCACAAGTATTTTTTTCTTTCTCAGAGTGATTATTCAAACTGTGTCGTACACCAAAGCCTGCGAGTAAAACAGGCACAAGTGGCAGCACCATGGTTGGAAGGAGCAAGAAGGGGCGCCCTGGGTGCACACAGCTCCTTCCCCCAAGCCCTGAGGCTGGTCCACGCAGCCTGGGGCAAGACTACCATGGAGGCCTGTCCTCATCTCTCGGTCCCACCTCCCTCCAGCCTGTCCCTCTCAGGGCAGTGTGCACAAGCCATGGACACACCTAGCCTGCCCAGCCAAGCCCCACCCCCACATCCCCCCACCACAGCACCGGCCTATCGGTCACCTGTTAGGCCATGCAGGTGGCACCGTGGAGAAAAAGCTTGGAGGCTTGTGAGCAGGGGCTTCCAGGCCTGGGGACCAGGAGCAAGTCTAGAGGAGGGGGCATACCTCCCTGGTGTTGGGACCCCTCACTCTATGGGAAGGGCCCAGCCAGAGGACCGCCAGAGTGGGGCCTTCTAAACTGTGGGGCTGGGGCTGGAGTACCAATTGTTAGGCCTAAGTGCATCATCGCTCCAAGGAGCACGTTTTGCCCAGCTTCCATGTCAGCCAGGGCTGGAGAAATGTGGGCGCCAGCCACCCACATGTCCCAAGCATTGCCAGGTGACCCTGACTGCACCAGACTGTCCTGCCCTCTAACTCCATCTGCATGCTGCAGCCCTAAATGATCCTTCTTGCCTGTAAATCTGACCGCCTCCGACCCCCTTCCCATGGCCCACAAGGCCTGGCCAGGTCCCTGAACACGGTTCCACGCCGACCCCAGCCCACCCCTGACGCCCCTGTGTGCGCTGTAGGTGACGTGCACACGGTTCCCTCTGCACGTCCTCTGCGGCCCTGCCTCCGCGCCTTTGCTCATGCAGTTCCGCCGCTAGAAGGCCAGGCCCGCCGTCTTTATTGCTTGGCTTCCCTACTCGGCTGGGGGATCCTCCCCACTTGTGCCCGGGCTCCACTCCTTGCTGTGCATTCTCGGCGGAAACCGCCTCCTTAACGGCCTCCGCTCCCACCCTGCGCTCGGCCCTCATCCCCCGGCCACCGGCCCTGCGGCACATTCTTCCTTCCGAGGGCCTCGCTTGCGCAGATAGGTGCTCGGTGATGTGTGCCGGGCAGAATTAAACCGATCTGGCTGTATCACCCGGGGTACGGAGACCAGCCCTCAGAGAGACATTTCTTAAGAGAAGAAAAGAGACCGCCGAACAGGGGACAGGCTGCTCCACGTGGAAACAATCTTCAGGTGCACGCTGCGCGCGTCGCAGGGCACCTCCGCAGATCTGAGCCTGGGCCTGCGGGCCCCGTGCGTGCCGGGCCCTCGGGCCTCTCCCTGCGCTCAGCCCACCTCCGGCTGACTTCCAAGGGCAGGTCCCTGCTTCTCTGTGCCCAGGGGCTTCCTTCTGGGGCTGAGAGGACGCGCAGGTCGGGCCCCAGGTGCACAATTAACACCCAGGAGCCTCTCGCCACAGGCCGCTCTCAGTCCAAAGTCTCTCCCCTCTCCCCCATATTGAAAACCACAAGACATTAATGAAAGAAATTGAAGAAAACGCAAATAAATGGTAAGATTTCTTACCGTTGCCCAGATTTTCTGTTTTCCTGGGACTGGGCTCCAGTTATCCTCTGTGGTAACCGCCTTACTAGCGCATCCTCTGTTGGCTGCCGCTCTTCCTTGCAATCACGACTCCGCTTCCTCCCGCATTCCCTAGCCGCCCAAATAAACCATTGGGACATAAACCCTCCTCTTAGGGTCTGCTCTTAGGAGAACCCAAACCAAACCAGCATGATACCAAAATCGAGGACACTCAGGAAGTATCTGCTTTGACTCTTTTTTTTTTTTTTTGGCCTGAGGTCAATATATCTCATAAAAAATAACGTTTATGTTTTTGTTTTCAAGAAAAATAAAACTATTATTTCGTTTGAAAATACTCCGTCTGCAGCACGATTAGTTGCATCCTTGTTTCCATCAGAACAACTTCTCTGAGATGCTTGCTGAGCAAAGGTAGATGAGCAGAGAGAGGTTCCATGTGTGTATAATGGAAGTAATGAAGCCTGGGCCATTCCCGATGGGGTGGTGGATAGGCATTACAGAGCTCCTGAGGGGCTTCCTTCCTCAGCCCCTGCTCTAGCGAAACAGCAGCCAGTGCCAAATCAGATCCTCTCCAGTGGACTTGCTTATGAAAGTCTCCAGGGGATGGGCTTACGAAATGGATCTCATAAGCTCCTAGGAAACTGATCCACACTTCAACAGGCAAAGCACCAAAATAGGAGCACTAGCTGGAAGGATTAGCAAGGAAAACCAAACTTCATGTTTTCTGGCTCCACCAACAGCAATTGTGAGCAGCAGCCGAGCCCTGGGCGGACAAGGAGCCTGCACACATGTGCAGGCTGCTCTGTGTGGCTGCGCTGATCCTGGGAGGGCATGGAGTCCCTGGCTGGTTAAAGTTTGATTTGTTTCAGAAACCTATTGGAGCCTATGCATTTATAGTGAGATGCGCATTTTGAGAGAGAGAGTGAAGTCGTTCAGTGACAGCGCCTGCCGCAAACTCTGCTGCCTGTAATGTCTGGAGAAGCATCTCTCCAGCCCAGCATGGCCTGAAGCAAATGTGCTCCTTCCCCCAGCATCTACCACTGTATATGTCTGCTGAATGCTGTGAATAAATGGGGTTGACTTTTTCATTCAGGCACTGAAACAGCTCTGAAATTAACATGTAATGTTTGAAAAATAAAATCATTTGTGACCATGACACTATATATGTAAAGTATAAAGTATGATGCATCAAAAAGATATGGCAATCATGAACCAACATAGTTGCTCTCCCCAAAAGCATGGTTCAGAATTACGAAGAGAAATTGACATCTGTAACCATAGTGGGAGATTTGACATGCCTCTCTAAGAAGTTAATAGATAAATCAACAAAAGTTAAGTAGGCTATAAATGCTTTAAGCAGTGAAATTTAAGAACTTGATCTAATATAAATATAAATATCACTTACCCAAGGAAAAAAAATACATTCTTTTCAAGTACACATCAAAGATTTGCAAAAAAAAAAAATGACCACACGCATTAAGTAAAAAGAAATGTTAATAAATGTCAGAATTTTCTCTGACAAAGTTGTAGTTATATTAGAAATCCACAGTAAAATGTTGATTAAATAAATATATTTGAAAACACTAAAATTGAACTCCTATGTAACTCCAGATTAAGAGAAACATAATAGAAATTACAAACTATTTAGAATGGAAATGAAAGTACTTCAATACCTATTAAAAGTGGTACATAAAGGAAAATTTATTGCCTTCAAGTATGTACTAAAAAAAAAAAGAATGAATCCATGTCAATGTACTAATTGCTCAATTCAAAAGCTTTAAAAAAGGACAATAAAGTAAACCTAAAGAAGGTATAGGATGTAAATAATAAAGGTAAGAACAGGTATTGATGAAAAGGAAAACAAATATATAATAGAGATGGACAAAAACAAAGTTGATCTTTTGGGAAAAAACTAATCAGGACAAACGTCTAGCCAGACTCATCTAGACACAGAAAAAACAACACAATAGCTAATATTAGTAACGTGAAAGTGGATACCATGAATATTTAGAAAATCACAAGAAGATACTATGAATAATTTCCTGCCAACAAATTTGAAAACTTGGAGGAGATGGACAATTTTCTAGAAAAGTATAAATAAGGTTACACATAAATTTAAATTAAATATAAGTATTAATATAAATTTTATTCAAGAAGAAATAGAAAACCCAAATAAACACACAAGCATTACAAAAATTGATCTAGAAGTCAAAAGTCTCACACCCAAAACGTACCAGACTCCAACGGCTTTTCGGGGGAGTAAAGTACAAAAAAATTACAGCCCAATCGCATTTTTGAAAATATGCAAACTTCTCAAAAAAAATATTGGCAAATTAAGTTCACAGTATGGAAAAACAGACTAAATTATAAAGTATGTTACACTTGATGCAAGAATGCAAGGATGGCTTGAAAGTCATCTTAAAAGACAGTAAAAGTTGTTGCCTACCTATCCTTGGCCAGAGAGAGCAGTGAGAGATCCAGGTTCCTTTCATTTTTTTCAGATATGGGAGAGTCTATGTTGAACATATTCTAATTAATTAAAATGGCTTAGAATATAATTAAATCTTGAAATGTAATCAAAATGCCTTGTTGGTTTTGAAATGCATGGTTTGTGACTGCTGCTGTTGCTTCTGTTACCTAAATGATTCTTGGAACATAAAGGGTTCCACCTGAGCCTGGGAAAAGCCCATAAGGCGGAGCTAACAGCCTCACTGCTGCGTTTGGCCTCCTTTGATGCACTGGCCAGTCCAGACCTTGGAAGGAAGCTTCTGCTCATTTTGCCAGGGCACTCCACCCTCCCTGAGGGCCCCAGAGCCCCCCAGCTCCCAGTCACAGTGTGCAGGCCGGCCAGCAGCCAGGGGCCACTCTTGTCCACAGCTGCTCATTAGCACCTTCACCGGGGGAGGCGGCTCCTAGATGCTTCCGTCCCCACAGGACGTCATTGGCAGGCTTTTCCAGGAGGCCTGAGGCAACAGAGGAGAAAAGGTGCCTGTTTGTTGTTGCTCTTTTTTTTTTTTTCCCCCGAAAAGCTTGTAAAACAAATGAAGGAAAGAGAAACAGACAGACAGACAAGAAATCTACACAGTGATTGTCAGTTGTCTTTCAATACCTCAAATGTTGATAGTTTTAAATACCTTTGTGTTGCTGCAATAAACTATGAAAATAGTTACTATTCCACTGGTCATTGTGGTATTTCATGCCGGAATTGTCCAACACTTGACAAAGTTTTCCCATCATTGTATTCTTGTTTATGTTAAAAATAGTGAGGAAAATGGAAAAATTAATAAACACTATAAACGCTTTCCGGGTTAGCTCGTATTATTCCACTGGTACAAGCTGAGCTCATTCACAGCAATATCCTCCCCTGGGGTAGGATTCCAAAGCAGGCCTGGGACGTGTCTGAGGCTGCTGGGCCCCTCAGGTGGAGCTGCGAGGAGTGGAGGGAAAGGAAGAAGGGAGAGACCACCACCGTGCCCTTCCTCCTCTTCAAGGAAGAGCACAGAGTGCAGATGGGCCCGTCTGTGTGAACAAGCTAACAGCGCCTCCCATCCCTTTCATTCCCAGTCCTGAAACACAAATCAGGTCAGATCATTTCCCTGAGGAGCAGATAGCATTGTTCTCTCTCGAGTGCACGTTCATTTTCTGGTCTTTTTGTGAAGAGACTAAGTCTACTACCTCACCAATAGCTAAAATAAGTGAAAGTGAGCTTTTATTGTTGGAAGGCAGTGAGATTTGTTAGCACAGCCTTGCCTCATGGACACTGACTAATATAAGATTTTAGCTCAAATCAGCACACTAAGGATCTTGTCAAGAGAAAAACTGAGGAAAAGGAAGGTGGGAATAATCAGCTGTGATGGGGGACAGTGGTCAGGTGCAGCCCGGAGTCTCAGAGCAGGTTGTGTGGATAAGTCGGTATACGGGGCCCCGGTGGGGAGGTGAGCTCAGAGGATATTAACGTTTAGTCATCTATTAGCTGTTTATTGAAGTTTCCTACTCTAACAGAACATTGGAAACAAACTAAATGCCCACCATGGGCAAGTAAATTGTGGTAAATATGCTTTATTACTATTACTTAGCCATCAAAAAAAATTATAATTATAAAGGTTGTGTAAAATTGGGGAATCTTTATGATAAATGTCAAGAAAGAATACAAATTTTTGATGCAATCATCTAATAATAAGTTTACATATGAACAAATACTAGAAAGGAACATGAAAGCATTCTTAAAATCTTAAATAATTTTTGCTGTTTTAAATATTTAAAATATTATTTTTACAACAATCAAAAAGGAAAAAACAAAAAAGAATAACTTCACTAAATCATATTGTTCCAACACCAAACTAAAATATATGGAGTTAAAAATTATTGGCAAATTATTTGCAATTATTTTTAGACATTCTATAATTTTCTTGCTAGCATGTGAATTACCGTGAGGGACTCGACTGTTTTCATGGTTCCTTTTTAACAAGTGCAACGGTTACCCTTGTGGCAATGGCTGTGAAGCCACCATGACTTCCTATTGACTGGCCACGCTGATGTACCCAACAAGATCAGAAGTGAAGATTCCTCAGACAGGGAACTATACTTTCTCAAAAAGGACCCTGTCAACAAACTTTGTGTTTGCTCTATGCTTTCCTTAGTCTTCCCTCAATTAGGAACATCTTTCTCAACTTCTTGCTTGTTAAAAACAACAAAAGTTTTTACAGTTTCATTTGACCACTACATCAATCACATTTCTAGTCTCATCATGGATGTGTGTTTACAAATGATTGAGCTCTGGTTTATGTCTTACCCAAGTTCTGCACAATCATCATCAGTGTCGAGACTTAACAGCATTCGTTTCATATCCAGAATATGGATTCATATCCAGAATAGGCAGACTTCTTCACTCCACTCAGAAGCAATGAGAGCCGTACCCCAACCCCTGCCACTGTTCTTTGATGAGCACCCAATGGCCCCATTCTCCTTTGGAAGGAGATGTGTTAAGGCAGCGGAGTAGGGAAGATTTCCATATTAAAACTCAAGCCCTTATCCTCAAATTATACAAAAAATTCCAAGTAGAACTTCTTTTTTTTATTTTCCAGTTTTATTGAGAAATAACTCACATACAGCATTGTGTAAGTTTAAAGTGTAAGCATTATGATTTGGCTTGCATATATCGTGTAATTATTACCACAGTAAGTTTAGTTAACATCCATCATCTCATATAGATACAAAAAAAAAGAAAAAGAAAAAAACATAACAATATTTTTCTCCTTGTGATGAGAACTCTTAAGATCTACTCTCTTAACTTTCATATATATTGTACAGCAATGTTAACTATCGTCATCATGCTGTACATTACATGCTGTACTTATTTATCTTATAATTGGAAGTTTGTACTTTTCACTACGAAGTAAAATTTGTGAATGGGAGGGAAGAGACAAAACAAAATCCATGAGGAGGATTATAACAGATTTGGCCTACTTCAAAACTGACCTCAAATGATTCCAGAAATTGATACCTTCACGGAAAGCCAGTTATATCTCTCAGTCCAGAGGTGCCAACACTATTTCCAAAGAGAGACACTTCCAGACATTCTGATTTTCTTAGCATTTTTCATACTACCTATAAACTTCTTACCTGGGGGTCACATGTTAGACTATATCCGACTCAGTTCTGTGATTTCTGTAGCCTATTAATGTCCAAGAATAAGACGAGATGGACTTGAATTAAATTCTTTTATTTTTATTAGACAACAATACTTCTCACTTTTTTTCTAACCTTTGTCATAGATTTCTAATTCCCAGCCAAGCAATTTCCCCTAACATATTACACAAATCTACTTTTTTAAACCTGCTTTTTCAAAATTCTCTTTGTGTCTACATGCAGAGAGTAAAACAAAAAATATCAAGGTGGTCATTTAAATTTGCTAATCAGAAAACACATTTATTAATCAGGAGAGGTTGGGTTATGCTGTTGCAACAACCAACGAAATCAACAAAACAAATAAAATCTCAATGGCTTAACACACCAATGGTTTATTTTCGTTCATGTGAATTCTATTCCAGATCCAGGTGACTCTCCAGAGCATCCACCCTCCACGCAGTGACTCAGGACTCCAGGCTGAGAGGCTGCCCCTCTGCAGTTGACTCAGCAGAGGATGCAAGGGTGGTTTAAGATCTCACAATTAATTAACTGCTACTGCATAAAATTGTAGTCTTACCACGTGCCTGGAATAAGAAAAGAAACAGATATGTAAAGGCACTAGAAATCTCTGCCACACATAGATAATAAAAGTGTGTATAGATGAGATAATGACACTCAACAAGTGTCTTAAAACTAGCTTAGATTTCTAGTCATCTAGAACAGCGCTATCCGGTAGATATATAATGCAAGCCATTAATGTGAGTCATGTACATAATTCTAAACTTTTTAAACAGCCACACAAAAAATGTAAAAAGCAACTAGGAAAATTAATTGTAATATAATATTATATATTAATAATACAACATACTGTATCTACCCCAATATATACAAAATAGTATTCTTTTATCATTCAATCAATATTTTAAAATTAAATATTTTGCATTCTTTTTTTTGCACAAAGTCTTCAAAATCCAGCGGGTATTCTACCCTGATAGTACATTTTAACTCAGACTAGCCACGTTTCAAATGCTCAGTAGCCACGTGTGGGTGGTGGACAGCACAGAGCCAGCAGCTACTTGAATCGTGGAGGAACTATGGTCACTGACCACTGGTTTGCCATACATTTGCATATATTAGCATATTTAATCCTCACAATGCTGCTTTGAGGTAAATAATATTGTTTCCATTTTTAAAACCAAGGCACGAAGTTCTGGAGTAGTCAAATAAAATACCCACGGCCACCTGCCTCTTAAGTGATTGAGCCGATAAGCGAAACTACATCTAACTCCAAAGCCCATGCTTTCTCCACTTCTTCCCACACAGAACATTAGAGTTAAAAGAACAAATCAGGTGGCCAGCCTGGTGGTGTAGCAGTTAAGTGCACGTGCTGCGCTTCGGTGGCCCGGACTTCACAGGTTCGATCCCTGGCTCGGACCATCGCACCGCTTGTCAAGCCATGCTGCGGCAGGCATCCCATATAAAGTAGAGGATGATGGGCACAGATGTCAGCCCAGGCCCATCTTCCTCAACAAAAAGAGGAGGATTGGCAACGGATATTAACTCAGGGCTAATCTTCCTCACCAAAAAAAAAAAAAAAAATCAGAAATTGAAACACTATTTAGTGAGAAATGGTATCCTGCCCTATAGCCTTATTGTAATTTCCTCTGGAACATGTTTAATTTCATCTCCTCTATAATTAGGACTCGATAGAACCAATATTTCATTCAGTATTTTAAAAAGCAAATCAAGCTAGCCCTGATAGCCTAGAGGTTAAAGTCTGGCGCGCTCTGCTTCTGCAGCCTGGGTTCCATTCCCAGGCGCAGAACCACACAACTTGTCTGTCAATAGACATGCTGTGGCGGTGGCTCGCATAGAAGAACTAGTAGGATTTACAACTAGAATATGCAACTATGTAGTGGGGCTTTGGGGAGGAAAAAAAATAGAGAAAGGAAGATTGGCAGCAGATGTTAGCTCAGGGTGAAGATTTCCCAGAAAAAAAACCACAACACCACCATGAGAAAAAAAAATTCAAAAATGAAAAGCAAAGCATTTCTCTAGCTTCTAAATATGCTCCTTCTCAGGGCTAGATGTGGCAAGAGAGGAACAGGAGGAAAGAGAAACAGAATGGGTGAGACAGAAGGTAAGACCAGCTCACGGGGGTAGGCGAGGCACTGAGGTCACTTCTCTAAAACTTAAAGTTTTAAATGGCTTAAAACAACCATTTCATTGTATTTCATAATTCTGTGGGTCAAGAATTCAAACAGCGCTTGGCTGATCTTTTCTGTTCCTCATGGCATCAACAGAAGTCACTCAGGGGTGGGTGAGCTGGTCTGGATGGTCCAAGAAGGCTTTGGGCAGATGAATGGAAGGCTGGCTCAGCTGTGACTGTCCACCAGAGCTCCCTTGTGGCCCCCTGGCATAGCAGTCTCAGGGTGGTCAGAATTCCTTCATGACAGCCCAAGGATCCAAGAGAAAGTTCCAAGATGCTGGGTAGAAGCTGCAAGGCTTCTTAAGGCCTACCCTCAGAAGCCACAGAACATCACTTCCACACATTCTATTGGTCAAACAAGTCATTTAGGCAGATTCAGGGGGAGGGGAAATTAGACTCCACTTCTCAATGGGAGGAGCAGCAAAGCATTTGGAGCCATCTTTAATCTACCACAAACAGAGAGTAAACACAGCAGCCTGAGCAAGACAGATATTTATTTCTCTCTCATAAAAGTCTAGCTGGAAGCAATCCATGGTGGATGTGGGACTTCAAGGTGTCAGGGACCTGAACTCCTTCTGTCTTGTCGTTCTGCCTTACCTGGAGTATTTGTCTAGGGTAGAGATTGACAAACCACAAGCCCATGAGCCAAATCTGGCCCACAGCTAGTTCTTGTAAGTAAAGTTTTATTGGCACACAACCATGCTCATTCCTTTAGGTATTATCTATGACTGCTTTCCCACTACAGTGGCAGAGATGAGTAGCTGCAACAGAGACTGTATGGCCTGCAAATCTTAAAATATTTACAATCTAGCCCCTTACAATAAATGTTTGCCAGTCCATGGTCTGAAGGGACTGCTTCTATTACTTCTGCACACGTGGGAGCTGCAAAGGAGGCTGGGAAATATCTTTTTTCTGGGCAGCCATGCGCCATCAAAAACTTGGACTTTTCTATAACTATAGAAAATGAGGAATGTATAAAACAGAGCCAACCCACAGACGCTGCCATCTAAGCCCAACTGCAGGAGCTGAGAGGTTGGAAGCCAGGCAAGCATCTAGAGGACCCAGCCACAGGCAACAGGGGCTAATCCAGGTGTTCATTCTTGTCCTGACGCTGTCCTGTCAGGTGACCGGAGCAGGGCAGGCAGAAATCCAGGCCCGCTGGGGTGACGTCAGCATGGGAGTCTGTCAGCAGGCAGCTGGGCCTCGCTCTGGACTCACGGGATGGAGGCTGGGGTGAACTCATTACTGCAGTAAAACGGATAGGATCTCAGTGTTAGAGAAGCTGGAATAAATGTTAGGTTTCAAGAGCAACTGGAAGACAGAGGGAAAGATGGAGACCCATGTGATCCAACGGTGCTGAAAAGTGGAAGCTGGTTCCGGCCTCAGGGGAGACACCTGGGCTATGAGGAGTGGAGCACAAACTTGGAGTCAGATGTGCACACACCCAAAGTTCATGGCCAACATTTCTTAAAATCTTCACAAAGTCTGTGTGGATCCTTGAAAAGCAGGAAAGGCTGAGCTAGCAAAGGTCTCGCGTCCCCCATCTCGAGGGAAGGAGATGGCAGGGTCCACGAGTAAAGCAGGGCCCCACAGTTTGTCTTCATCATTCCATTTTCACTTCATTTACACTTTTCTCTTCAACCACTTCAGGGGAAAAAAAAATGTCCAGCAAAAAGATGGTGTCAAGTTTAGGACCAGGAAGTTATTAGCATGAGAGAAATCGACATTGATCACAGACCCATCCTTTTGGGTTTCTTTTATATCTTCAAAAGCCTAATCTTCCTGTCCCATCTAGGATATTAGAAAAATACATCCAAAAAATATTCTTTCAAGTGTATTGCCACCGCAGCTAGATGATTATTATCCTGACTATTAATTACTACTATGGTTACTATTGGCACAGTTTCTACGTTTTTCTGTGTGCCTGTCCAATCCCACATCCAGCACTGCAGCCGGCGCTGTGTTGTGCCTGGGAAACAGATGTCCACACGCTGATCTGAGCAGGCACAGACGCCAAAGGCAGCAGCCATGCAGATCTAAGCAGAGCTGAGTGTGCTGGAGACAGGTGACTGGATCAAAGGCCGTGAGCAGGTTTACAACCAGGAGGATTAGAAGGCACTGCTAGGAGCTGCTGAGGAAGCATAGTTTCGTGGAAGCATTTACCCTACTGATGCCTAAGAAGGCTCAGCCTGGGAGTGAAGAGAAACGTGAAGAGTACATTGAAGAGCAAGGCCAGACCATACCAAAGAAAGAGACCAGGCCATCCCCATGATCCAAGAGAGCCATAAGACAGTCCTCAAAAGGAATCTAGCCAAAAGTCAGAAAGCGCACCTAGATCCTATCAGGCATGCCAAACACTAATTGTGCTTTTTCCTATGGCATTTGGTTTCTATTTTTGTGCCGAGTTTTTTACGATGCACATTACGTTAGGGTCTCTGGTGCACACGTCTCTTTCCCTCCTACTAGTTAGTGAGCTCCTCAAAGACAGGGCCTGGGTCTTTTTCATCTGGTTTCTCCCACACTGAGCATAACACAGCGAGGTTTAGTAAAAGAATAATTTAACTCAGTTAAGGGCCAAAAGGAAACGTTTTTAAAGAGTTGTATTGAATCTGGGGTGTAATAAAAGTGGCAGTTCACAGCAGACTGAGGAGGAGAGAGCCCGGGACGGAGAGTGGCTGTGAAGGCCCTCAGCAGCCCTCTGTGCACACTCAGAGCACACCTTCACACAGGTGCAACACTCAGAGAGGCCTGCACACAGCCACAAACACACTCAGAGCACACCTTCACACAGACACAAACACACTCAGAGATGTTTCCACACTGACACAAACATACTCGGAGATGCCTCCACATGGACACAAACACACTCAGAGAATACCTCCACACGGACACAAACACTCAGAGATGTTTTCACACGGACACAAACACATCAGAGATGTCTCCACATGGACACCAACACACCTAGAGCACAGGTCCATGTAAGTGCAAACACATTCAGAGATGCCTCCACACGGTACCACCCCTTCCACACAGAGAGATTCAGCCCTTCCAGAGAAGTCTCCTCCCTGCATCTTAGAGCTCTAATGTACCCTGAGAGGCGTAACAGTTGACCTCTGAGGGTTGTCGCGCATATCGGAACCTTCATGGAATGTAGGTGTTACAGGAAGTGGATATAACTGTGACAGTGCTGGGGCTGCCTGCACAGAGAAGGGGCTGGAACTTGGGGAGTTCAGCTCAGGCACACGGCAGCCTGATGTCAAGGCCCCTAGGAGGCCGGCAGATGGTGGGACACCCTGGAACTCCAGACACTCCAACTGGAGAGGCATGCAGGCAGCCTGGAGCCACAGCCAACGTTCAGAACAAGGGAGGCAAAGTCTGAATTAGGGGCATAGTATTGGAATCTACGTGTGTGTTGCCAACGCAAATGGTATAAAACTAAAAAAAAATGAAGAAGATGTGGGGGAGGGAGAGATCTCACCTACGGGCACTGAAGGAATGGGTCAACACTGATGTGGACCCTGAGCTGCCACGGAGACGAGCTCACAGAGGACAGAGCTCCCTCGGTGTCTGGGAACCCCCAGGAAGCTAGTCCAGGGCCTGCAGGTGAGAAAAGGCAATTGGCGGCTTCAGGTGACTTCGGGGAGTGACAGGGCATGAATCAGGGTAGACTAGTTATTATAACAAACAGCCACCAGACCTTAGGTGCTTGGCCCAGCACAAGTTTATATTTTGCCCATGTGGATTAGCAGAGGAGGAAGGGACGGTTTGGGGTGGTTTGCCTCAGAGTCATCCAGGAACCTGGGACCCTCCCTCCGCCATCTTTTGTCTCCATCTTCACCTCTTAGAGTCTTCCCCTGGGTTCTCTGCATCCGGTCAGCAAAAGAGAGAAGGAGAGAGCATAGATCACATTTGGGAAGTTTTTTAGCCAGACCTCACTTTTGCCTACATTGGCCAGACTTGGTGACATGACCAAGGAGGACATCCCAGAGGAAAAGGCAGTCGGGGGTGGTGAACACCCAGCAGGAGACAGGTCAGAGCAGCAGCTCCCGGAGAGCAGATGTGACCAGAACACGAGAGAACTGAGGCCCTGGAACGGGAAGGGGCCCCCACAGAGCAGCAAAAGCTCAACAGCCACCTAAGCAGTCAGGGAGAGGCGTCACCACCCTGGCCTGGTCATCAGGGAGAGGCTGGGCGCTGTTACACGTGATGTGCCAGGTGACCCGCTCAGGCATCCCTGTGTGCATTCTTGCCTCCATGTGACTGTACATGGACAGGTATAGCAAACCCGGCTGGAGAAGGGAATGGTGACAGGGACCTTGGGCTCCTCAGGAATGAGGGTCTGCATTACACCACCAGGTGAGATGCCAAGACTGCAGAGGTTGTGGCTGAGGGTGAGGGGACCCCACAGTGAGAGTGGAGGAGGTAGACCACTAGCCCCCACACAGCAGCGGGCACTGTAATGTCTCCCACAAAACCCCCTACTCTAAAGCTTCCCCTGAGGAAGAAAGGCACCAGACCACGGAGGAGCTGCTCCCCGAGAGTATGCAGAAGTCTGTCAAGTGGCACAAGAGGCAGACAGTGGGAAGCAGGGCCCAATCGCCCTTCAGGAAGGACTTACTGCCCCTTCGCAGGGAGCACCATCAGCACACAACTGAAGGTCAGCCTGGGCTTCAGAGAGTGGCCTCACTCGAGGTCACAGCAGTCCAGGACTGAGAAGGCCGGAGTGGAGGGTGACTCTGGCTCCAGTGTGCCCTGCCGGGTGGGCTGAGGCTTCATCAGGCCTACATTGCAGTCCAGCTTTCCCTTCTGCCCAGGCCTGCTTCTTCACCTTTCCTCTGCAGGAGCTGCTGTTGCACCCCAAACTCAACCTCAGCACCCACCCCTGGATCACCCACGCGCAGCACAAGGCCCTAGATCTCGTGTGGGAAATCGTTCCTCCACCAGCCACCTATCCAGAAGGGTGGAAAGTGGGGAGGTGAAATCTGTCTGTGATGCCCCCTATTGACCCCAAAATTATTATTCAAGGGTAACTGATCATCAAGGATGGAATGGAAGAGGTGCTGCAAAAGGTCAGCCTGCAGGCTGAGAGACATTTGTGGAAGGGCTAAGCAGAGCTTCTAGGCAGACGTCCTGAGACATTGACGGGGGTTGGCAAAGTTTTCTTGTAAAGGGCCAGATAGTATTTTTGGCTTTGCATGGACTCTATTGCAACAATTCAACTCAGCAGTTGTAGCAAAAAAGCAGCCACAGACCTAGGTAAAAGGCTTGGGTATGTTCCAATAAACTTTACACACCAAAATAGGCAGCAGGTAGATTCCATCCATGGACCGTAGTTGCTGACCCCTTCATCTCTTTCAGTGATCATCTGGATGGAGAAGATGTAGACCCATTGCAGGAGTATGAGCTCTCGTCTTTTTAACTACTTGCTGGTGTGAGTCCTTCTTCCCGCTCTGCCTCACGCCTCCTCCAGGTAACTTCACCATCTAGAAGAGGATCAGGGCTCCTAACCCTGCAGACGTGGTTTTCAACTGTTTTTTGACCACAACGCACAGTGAGAAATACATTTTACTTTGCAACCCAGTACATACATACACTGCCCAAGACCTGTAATTTTCAAATGGTGGCTTCAAAACATTAATGGACAGTGAAATATATTTGAAATCAATTTTTTAACTGAGATATAACTGACATATAACATTATATTAGTTTCAGGTGTACAACATAATGATGTGATATTTGTATGTATTGGGAACTGATCACCACAATAAGTCTAGTTAATATCCATCAGCACACATAGTTACAAATTTTTTTCTTGTGATGAGAACTATTAAGATCTACTCTCTTGATACAAAATCAATTTGGTAAAATATTGAATAGCAGTATTTTAATGAATTAATGAAAAGATTGAACAGAAATAGAAGAGAAGAGAAAATATCACAGTGCATAATGTGTAGGAAGGGCAAGTATTGTTTCATGAAATTCTTATTGAACATGTATGTGTTTAAAACAGAGAGAGAGAGTTACCAGGATACGATATAAAAGTACTTCTTAGGGTAAGTCATAGTCAAAAAAGTTTGAGAACCACTAGCCTATAGCCATCACTCCCAACTTGCTCTCCCCAGGGATCAGAGTAACCACCGGCAGATTTGCTTACAACCTGCATTTAAATGATACATACAGCCAACTAGATTATACGTCATCCAGCAATCCTTGTCAATGCTCCTTTTCAAAACACTCCTGCTCTTCAAAACATTTTCCTATTCCTTTTAGGTTTTTAACACTCTCTTTTGGCCCCTCTTCACTGTACTTTTTATGATTTCAGTTTCCAGTGGAGAGCTCAGGTATCAATTGTGAGACCTGCTGTGATTTCATTCAAGTTTGATGAATTCAAGCTGTCTGTTTTTTCAAGGGTCAGCATGTTGGCAGTGAATCCCTGGAGCTCAGGGCCCGGGGCTGGAGAGAGCCTTTTGGATCAGACTTCAAATGGAAGAGTCTCTCTTTGACTTGAAAGCCTTCTTGCTAAAGTGTCCTTTCCCCACCCCAGCCGCTGTGAGGCCAGGCCTGTGTCTGAGCAGATGACCAATAGCTACAACAGTGGCCAGCACAGCAGCACTCAGGAGCTGCTTCTGTATGACCACTGGCTATGCATACTTGGGGTGCTCCCCACTCCTGTTCAAGGCTGACATGTATTACACTGGATCAGGTGGCTGCACGTGTCCCGGGTGCCCGGACCCATCACCCTGAGCATCACTCTAGCAGGGCTCAGGGCTTACACCTCCTGGGAACGCTGGCCTCCCACTACTTCTTCTCAGTCCCTCACTCGATTTCTAAGCAGTGCCTTGCAAATAAGTGCCCAATGCATCTGTGCATGTGGCTGGGACAATGTGCCCATCAGGGTATCAGAAGTTAATTAGGAAAATGTACGTGAGCTAAAAGAACTTCCGATCCCCACCCAAGTTCCAGAGAAGGGTTTTTCCTAATCAAATGGAGCTTATATATTGCCTTCCAAAAGATTAGCTAATAGAATGGGTCAGAAACTTTGGGGACTATCTGTGGCCTGGGGTGTATCTGATCACACTTTACTGGCTTCTGGTTGGTGTCATGTATGGCAGTGGCTGCTTGCGATGTGAACAAGCATGAAAGTATCTAAAATCCTGACCTAACCAATTTGAGGACATTTCAATTCCTACCAAGGTACAGAAAATCAGACATTTTGTCTTTCTTCCTTCCCTTCCCATTCGCCTCCCTTATTTTGATAAGACCTCATTTCAAAGTGCCCTGAACTTTTAATCTCATCTTTCATTTCAAGAAGTGGGATTCAAGGAGAGACTACCTGTGCATTAACCAGCAAAGCAGGTGGTCCTGTAACATGAAAGTTACTAATAGAAGTCTCCAACATTTCCCCAATTACTTTTAGCTTCCCTCGAATTCATTGCTTAAGCCTGAGCTTTTAATCAAAATACCAACTCATCATTAAAAGTTGGCACAAAATAAAGTAAACAATTATTTTTCAAGCAGGATGAATTTTAAGATGCACAGGCACAACTTCTTCATCTTCTCTGTCTGAAACTAGATAAAAACAACCTGTCTGGCAAAGGACAGCAGTGATGGAAACCTCTCTTGGCCTCACAAAGATGTCAATATGCAGAACAACGCCCCTTCTTGAGTTAAGGGCACAGATGCTTTTCCCATGAAAATGCAGGCTGTCCAAATGGAAGCTCAGACCAGCCTCTGTGCTCAGATCTAGAACACAAGGAGAGAGACAGCTCGAAACTGATACCTCAGACTCCACTCTGGACTCGACGTTGGCAATCAACAGTCCAGCAAATGTGCTCTGTTTGGGCAAGTTGCCATTTTGGATTTGTACACTTTTAGGTTCTATAGTGAATATTAGGGCTTGTTCTTAAAAGCCAATAAATGTTTGGCATCTGAAGGTTTTTCCTCTTCGTTTTACAGAACTGAATGATGACGTTAACATCATGAACCTTAGGAAAGCTAACAGCCCTCCCCTCCTGCCCTACTAAAAATACTGTGAGGGCTCGCCGTGGAGGGATATCAGAGCAGAAGGACACTAGTTGACTGTGGGGATCCTGGGCTCCATGAGGCCCATCCAGGGGGCTGTGCAGCCAGCCGTCCCCGAGACGCTGCAGGGAGCCCTGGCTCTCAGGATGGAGCTGAACGGTATGGACAGAAAGAGAAGCAGGAGGCCACCTCTGGATTGTGATATTGGGACCGCACAGCTCCAAGGGCCAAAGGACGGCTGGCTCCAGTAATCACCTTGTGTAAACATTTGTCTGTAGTTTATCTCCTCAAAGCACTGTCAATCCCTCGCTAGTAGATTCCCACCGCAGTGCTGTGGGGGCTGCTCAGGGCTTCAATCGCGTCAGCTGTAGATGGAGAGGACGATAATACCGACCTCCTCACGTGCTGGGAGAGGAAGAAACATGAGCCTGGCACCTATGAAATATGCAATAGATGTGAGGTCCTCCCAAGAAGGAGACAGCACTGTCATTAGTATTTCAATGTGAATTTGCTCATCAGATGACTTTCCTCTTTCACAGGATGGTGTGTGCAGAGTGAGAACTCTGGCTCAGGCCTTGGAAGAGAGGCTGGAGGGGACAGGAAGGTGACAGGAACATATAAAGAGAGATGGAAGGATGTGGAAGACGAACTTAGCTTACTCTAAGTGTTTGTCCTTGTGCAGGCAGGGTGGGGAAGCGGAGGGAGCAGGCTCCAGAAGGAGGGGCAACGGGAATGTAGTGTGGGGTGACTGGGCCTCCGCCAGGAACTTGGACTCAAGAGAGGGCACCAAGCTGTGTGACAGGGCAGAGACCAAGGAGGGACAGCCAAGCAAAGCACAGGCCTAAAGGCTGGGCCAGCACAGGGTGAGGCCAGGGGAACAGGAAGCAGGCCCGTGAGTCAGACATGTTTGAGAAACGGAACTGGGGAAAGAGCTGGGCAGCACCTTAAATTCCCATTGCTCAATTTTCATGTCACACTTCACAGAAACTGAAGCCAGGCAGCTAAATGACTGGTCCTATGTCACAGGGAAAAGCTAGAACTCAAATTCAGTTGTTTCCATTTAAATCTAGTGACCCAGAGCTTGTTCACAAATAATACATAAATAAAATATAAACGATACAAAAAAATTTCAAGTCACGATTTATTTTCAAATTTCTCAGTAATGCAGTCAAGAGCAAAGTGAGTTTGAATTTGAACACAAGGTTCCAATATTGGGCATTGACATCATAACGGCCGCCACAACTTCAGTGTCTGTCAGAGAAAGGCTCAAAGAAGCAGGGAGACTTGGCTATTTGCACCCATTGCATTATCCGAAAAAGATCAGCGTGTAACCCACATAGGGCTCTGAGGGTTTATTTCCCCGCAAGTTGACGAGGCTTGTGAACAGTTTGAAAGTGGGAAATCTCTGGGCTTCCTAAACATGATGACTGCTGGTAAGTTAAATTTACCTATCAGGCCGTAGCGACAAAAGTGACACATCAAAACTAAAGAAAGTAAACAATAGAGAAGAGAAACAATCTTGTCATAAAATCAGTTTGTGTCCTTTAAGCAGTTTATTGAGAAAAAAGTGGAATTTTTCACATGCTCAATACACAGACTTGAAAATGTTCATATCTCTTGCCACATCATGAAGTGGGAGAGTTGGAGCACGAGAATGTTGGTGGTCTCCCCAGGGACTGAGTAGAACAAAACCCCAAGGAGAGCCAAGTCTGGGGAGACTCATCGAACATGTGAAGGATTCCTTTGTGTGACTTTCTTTGATAAGCCCAACTCTGTGAAATTGAAGTGACTTACTGGTTTCCCAGGAGCATGGTGGGCCCCCACGCTAAGAGCAGCTATAGTGATGCTGTGTCCCCCAGTAAGACTTCCTTCTGCAATAGGGCTTCTGTGGCCCTACAGGAAGCGAGATCTCTCCCTTGACTCAAACATCAGCCAAACACCCTGAGCTCTCCCACAGAGCAAGTGCTCTGGATGTGAGTAGCAGCACCAGCTAGATTAATCGAGTCAGGAAGAGAGTTTGGCCATGTCAAAAATTAACTCCTCTGCACCCGACAGACCAGAGTGAGTCTCCCAACGTCTTCTCCTGTTTGGTCACTTTAGTCTATGGGACTCAGACCAGTCAACCCATCTACACATATGAAAACAATTCCCATTTAGGAAACCTCCATTTCTCTTTTATAATCTTCCGAAAGTCAATATAGACTTTCCAGGCTAGATACGACTCAGCTTGAGCATTCATTACACTACTCATCAGATGTGAAAGGGGTCCAGATCAATATCTAGTTAATGTTTACCCTGCTGAATCTGCCCCACAACTGATCTTTTCATGTGCTTTTTTTTTGAGAGCTGAAAACTAAACAGAAACTATTTGCAAAACGAAGGGGCCTAAGTGGACAGCTCTCTCGGCTGGGTGGGCGTGGGGGGTGGGGGGAGGCCCGCCAAGCTGGAATGGTGTTTGCCAACTTGGCCAATCCAGATGTCTCTGACTTCCACTGTCAGCCATTCTCCAGCTTTACTGAAAATTCTATATTCAACTGGCAGAATCAGTCAAAGGCAAAGGATCTCCCAGTCTCAAGTCACTTAAGGAAGTTCTGCATTAAGACTTGTCTCTGACCTGTCTTTGCTGTTATTTCTCTATAAAAATGAAAAAATAGACATATGTATATTTTTTGACAGTGTCAGGATTTATAAAGTGACCTCGGAGTAAGTCCTCGGAGTTACTCTGATTTGTTCAGAGCTAAGGCATACTGTAAACACAGCATTTTATGATGGATTTTAGACAAATCCCAACCCTATGTCTTGGGGGCTGATTTCTCACCTGAGACTAAGATCAGTTGCCTCCTGAGCACCTACATTTCAATTCAACAAGACCAAAGCCAAATTAATCATCTTCCTTTCCATCTTCCTTTCCTAGTACTCCTCTCGCTCCTTCCCTTGGCTCCCTATTTCATAAATGGAACTGCCATTGGCCCAATGACTCAAGCTAGAGATCTGGCAGTCATCCTACCTCCTCCTCCATTCAGTCACCAAATCTCACCAACTTGGGCTCCCTAACGCTTCTCACACCTGTCCACTTTTTCTCTCCCTCCACTGCTACTGGCTTAGATAGGGCTGGCATCTCGTTCTATCTGCATTAGCATAATAATCCCCTAATAGGTTTCCCTGCTTCTAGTCTTGACCCCTCCAATCCTTTATCCACAGTGTGATCAAAAGTGAGCTTTCTAAAGCAAAAACTCTTACAAAATCATCCCCTCTTTTACAACACTGGTGGTTCCTCAGTGCCCTCAAGATAAAACCCAAACTCTTAATACAGCTCTGGGACATTGACTCAGCAAGTATTTATTGGGCATGTTCTCTATGCCAGGTCCTGAGAATAAATGTAAGCAGAGCACACATGGTCTCTGCTGTCAGGAAACTAGACTAATGGGGCAGCCAGCACCACACACATAACCACACCGATCAATATCTGTACAATCTGTGACTGGCCCTGTGAGAGGAAATATGATATAGGGTGAGAGCGTGTAAGGGGGTATGTGGTGTGGGTTGAAAGGCTTCCCCAAGGAAGTGATGAGGTGGTAGGGGAAGCTTTCTAGGAAGAGGAAACACCATTTGTAAAGTCTATGTGATAAGAGGGAGCCTGTGTTTGAGAAACTGAAAAGAAGGTCAACATAGCTGGAGTGGAGAGGGCAAGACAAAGCATGGTGTGAGATGAGACTGCAGAGATGAAGAGGGACAAGGTCACACCGGGCCTGTATGACCCAGGCATTATCGAAGGTGCTCTGTATACGTTATCTCATTCATTCTTTTGCCACTATAGAGTCAGAATAAGCTAGGTTATGCTGGAAACAGACAACCCCCAAATCTCAATGGCTCAACACAACAGAAGCTATTTCTCACTCACGCAAAGATCTCTGCAGATCTGAGTGCTTCTCCATGGCAGCTGTCCTCCATGTGTTGGCTCGTTGATCCAATCTTAGGGCACCTCCATGTCTTCTCGGCTCCCATCACTCCCACGGCAGGGGAAGAGAAAGGTGCAGACATGAGCACCAACAATAAAATACTTTTTTGTTAGCCTAAGGAAGTCATATGGCCATGCATATTTCAAGGGGGTAGGAAAATGGCTCCCCCAAGAACTAGGAACTCAGGTGCTAAAAAGTAGTTCTCCAGTCCAGGATGATCAAATGTTAATGCCTGCTTTAATCATCCTGTTCTTCTCTGCCTCTGAATTATTCCTAACACCACCAAAAAATAAAATAAAATAAAAATTTAAGAACTCACTAATACCTACAATTTCACAAACCTGAAATTTATCCTTGATTCCTCTCTCTCTCTCTCTCTCCTTCACTACCCTCCTCGTATTCACTAAAACAGTACCTATAAATATCTCTTGAATTTGCCCCATTCCCCTAATGCAGCTGGCTTGGTCAGGTCAAACGGCCTTCTCTCCTGGACTCATTGCTCTCTGCTTCCAGCCTCATCTCCTTCTCCATTCTCCACATTGACTCCAAATCAGAACCTTGAGCATGTTGTGTCTCCTCTTAATGCCCTCCGTGACTTCCCATTGCCTTAATACGAAGTCCAAACTCCGCATGGCATAAAGATCCTCCATGAGCTGGCTCTTTCCTTTCTCCATCCTCATCATCACCTGCCCCACCCACTCTATAACAAACAATTGTTGTTCCCAATCCACTGGGAAACACCCACCATTGTTTTCGATACTTTTCCCTCAGTCCTACCTGCCTGGTTAACACTCACTCATTATATAAGCACCAGCTCTACCCTCTCTTTCCATCTCCTGTGTTATTTGAAGGCCTGAGTCCTATTCACCTCTGTATCCCCTGGTCTAACAGAGTATCTGACACAGTAAGATTTTTTTTTTTTTTTTTTTTTTTTGCTGAGGAAGATTCACCCTGAGCTAATATCTGTGCCAACCTTCCTCTATTTTGTATATGGGTCACCACCACAGCATGGCAGCTGACAAGTGGTGTAGGTCCACACTTGGGAACTGAACCTGGGCCACCAAAGTAGAGAGCACCAAACTTAACCACTAGGCCACAAGGCCGACCTGTAAGCATTTTTAAATGTTAAATTTTTAAATAATTAATAAATGAATACTAACTCTTCCACTTCGCATGCAGAGGCCATGTCCCCAAGAACCTGGGTCCCTATTCACAGTTGATAAAAATAATAGTAGAGACAGCTAACATTCGTATGATGCTTACAATATATCAGGTACTATTCTAAGTGTTTTACATGTACTAACTCACTTAATCCTCCAACAGCCCTGGGAGGGAAGCACTATTTCTTATTCCTATTTTCCTGGTGAGGAACCTGGAGCACTGACTGGTAAAGTGAATTGCCCCAGGTTACACAGCTAGTAAGTGGCAGAGCTGAAACACAGACTCATGCTCTTCATCTTACTGGCTCCAGGGAGAGCTAAGGGCTGTGTCCTGATCCACAAGAAGACCCTCTGGTGGAGGCACCCCCCCATTCCATATTGGCCCAGCGTGCAGTGCACCTGTCTCCTGAAAGGAGGGGAGGGTGATCGCCTCTCCAGTTCATATCATTCCCTCCAAATCCAGATGGGACAATCGTGATGTGTTTGGCTGATTACGGTAGAAGACTGCTTTTACCCTATCGACACTCAGGATGACCAAAGGGCATGCCAAGGAGATAGGTAAAGTTCACAAGGAAAGGATTCAGCCTCCTTCTGGTAACAATAACTAACACGTAAGTGATAACTATGCAGCAGAGAGCCTTCTAAGGTCATGCATGTACTAATTCATTTAAACCTCACAACAAACAAATGGAGTGGATGCCATCACTAGCCCCATTTTATCAGAAAGGGAGATAACTCATTCTGATCATGAATGACCTTGCCCAAGGTCACCTGACACCTAAGCAGCAGGGCAAGGATCCCCATCCAGACATTTGGCTGCAGAGGGTGCAGGCAGAACCTAGCCTCTCCAGGACACTGGGCTGGGTCATTGCAGGCCACCCACGAAGTCACTTCTGATCCACGAAGGCCGCTTGCTTAGCTCACCTCCTGAGCCTAATGTTTTCATCCTCTTTCCCCTTGGAAGCTCAGAGCTGCGCTGCCTTATACCTTCTCCCATCAGCCCTGCCCCGGCTTCTCTCCATATACACCTCCACCTGCAATCTCTTCTCTTTGTTATGGAAGAAGCCATATGTGGTTTTCCTCCCACTTACATTGGCTCATTAAGATGGCCTTTCCAGGGATTTCCTGTCCAAGTGGCTGATTGTCTTCCTAAGGTCATCAGGAAGGAAGGCAGAAGATGGAGAGTTGCCCCAGCATCATGTCCAAGGAGCTTTCCGCCACTTGTAGTCCATCTATGCCAAACTGACGTGATTTGAAAGGATCTGTCAAAAAGCACACGTGCATTTTCATTAACTTGCTCCCTAGAATGGAAGAGTGAGTCCAAGAAGTCCTTCGCTGGGTACATACTCTGCAGGTTGGAACCTCCAGCTTTCCTTTAGCTGGAAGAGGGGCGTCTGGAAGTAGTCCACCGCCCTGTTTAATTAGAACACTCAAATCACCTCATGAAAGACCCTGGAGAGACATAGAAAGCAGAGGATGGTTATCAGGCCCATCGACCTTGATCCTGGGACATCTGTATCCATCTTAATTTGTCGTCCTGGCCCTTCACATAGCTGATGACTAAACAGACTTCAAATGAGTTTTAACACTCTTTCCTACAATTTATGGAGGATACGAATCTTAATCTTATTTTCCCATTGTTATCTCTGAGTGACTGGACAGATAAGAAACCAAATTCATGTCAAATTGTCAAATAGTCCCAAAGCTTTCATGATGCTTTGGGAAACATGCACCACAGCAGTTAAGACGGGTTTTGCTGTGTGCTTTTCTCTCACATGGCAAGAGATGATCAGGAGATGCAGAGATGTCCTCAAGCCCCATCCTCAAGTCATGATGTAAAAATCCTCGTCTCAGAGGTTTAGCGACAGAGCCTCCCCTGGGGAGTCCCGTCTCCTTGACCTTGTTCATGTGTCATGCCTTCCTGCTGAATCACAGAGGGTGGTGTGTAAGAGAATATTGGCAGGCTTTGGGTAAACATATTATTTATGTTAAACTCACAACAGGCATGGTTAGTTAACCCACGTCTGGATTCAGAGTCACACAAAAGTTCATCATGCAAAGCACATCAGACACATCTTTCATCATTTTTTGTTTTGAAGGCACTTTTGATTTCATTCTAACAATTATAGGAAGAAGCTCTGGAACCACTGATAGACTGTAGATGCTGTAGTACAATTTCCATTTCTCTAGCTTATGATCTGTCAACTTCATGCACATTTTGAAAAAGACATGTTTATTTCCTATTGAGCTTTTGAATTTGGGCTTACTATATACTCTTTTCTTCATTCCTATAAGTAGTTGTTATTCTCTGATTTTTGTTGTTTAAGGTCTGAAGCTACTTACTGATTCTTGAACTTGGCAAAATAAATTACTCATAGGATATAGCCAACTTATAAACAGTATTGTCATCATCTGGGGAGGCGGGGCAGAGATTCCTGGCATTATGAGCTTAATTCATTGGAAATAATAGAAGGTGTCTTCTAATATTTGGACAAATGTGGCCTTGGCTACTCCCCTATTCTGTATCATTCCAGAAAGAATTCAGCAAAGAGAAACTCAACCTTCTGACATTTTATTGCATCCAAGAGACACTTTTATTTCCTATGAAGGCTATTTTCTCCATCTTAGGGAACAGTATAGGATAGAAGAGAAAGGAACAGGCACAGACCTAGGGTCAAATCTTGGCATCACTACTTACTGTGTGTGTGACCTTGTTAAAATGGCCTCTCTAAGCCTTAGTTTGGTCATTGGTAGAATGGCAATAATATTACCTGCCCCATAAACTTATTGTTAGGATTACATGGGCTAAAATATGGAAAGAATTTACTCAGCACAGAGCCTGAAACACGTAAGTGTTAAGAAACACTAGTAGTGGGAGTATCCATTTTAATGTTCTGAAATAGATTATTTAGCTTTGGTCTATAAGACACTGAGTGTCATGACACCTCACACACACACACACACACACACACACACACACACACACCCTTCCCAGTGCTACTGCTGCCATCTGCCATTGGTTTCTCTTCCTCACAGTGCATTCTAGAGTTCCTTGACCTGGTGCTGTGGCTTCTCTTTTAGGCTTCCAGGCAAGGGTATACCAGAGTTTGTGGTTTCTAAAAAGGTTCTTCCTTCAAGTGACAAGGTCTGCATTAGAACATGCTGACACCTTGAAGATCCTTCTTGGTGAACTGTCTCCCACTGAAATTCAGACACCACTTTTCAGAAGAAGCCTGGAAAGAGCAAGTGAGAGCAGACTCCTTCTTCAAGAAGAGCTAGGCAGCAAGTGGTGGTGAGCAGCACCGGTGTCGAGAGGGAGGCGAGAGGGGGAGACCCGGCTGATCTTCAGCAAGCCTGCATTTTCAGCCCCAGATCAACAGCTCAACATCTGTTTGCTTCGTGTTAGATTGTACCCTTTAATGCAGCACGCGGTCACTAGAAAGTGTCTCTTTTCTCCACCCATTTCCTCATCTAGGCATGAATTCTCCCTTTACGCAGACCAGCTCTACTGTCATGACTGGGTCCACCCTGAGTCAAAACAAACAGGTCTTTTGTCTGAGAAAAAATCCATCCCAACCTATGAAAATTGTATAGATCTCAAATTGCTTTTTTAATTGACCTTTGTACTTTTTGACCAGTTTTTTTATACTTTTGCATCTTTCCTGAATGGTTTGGAGGGTTTTTTAATATATATATTTAAAACAATGATGCCAAAATTGATTTTTTAAAATAAGGATGAAGGAAAATAAGAAAAACTACTAAAAGCGAAGCCTGTCTTGGAATTAGTCCACCAGAAACTCCTGCAGAATTGCTTAAGTTTTGAGATCAAAACTTGGGTCTGCTCAGCCTATGGCCAATGCAAAGGTCATACCAAACAGTAGAAACAGAGTCCTTCAGACAGTCAGTTTGCAGCGTTCTTTTATATTCACGTAAAAACTGGCCAGCGCTGCCTGGTGAATGCGTTCCTCTCAGGCAATCAGCCCTATATAGGGACCTCTAAATACCCTTTAGTAATGTTCCTGCCCCAAAGGGAACGAAAGTGCCAGAGGGTGGGGTGGCCCCTGCCAAGCAGCGGGAGAGTCTGGTCGTGCTCACAGCAAAAGGTGAGACCCTGCCTGGAGCCAGCAGCCAGCAGGTTACCTCACCCAGCGTGGCTCTGGCCTTTCAACTTGTTCATTACAAGAGGCCATTTTTCACCAAGATATCCAGTAGGCCCATTCTTTCAGGGTGGGCGGGGCCGGAGGGGCCAGTGGGCGGGGCCGGCAGGCGGGTGGGCGGGGCCGGCGCCCCCACCTGCGGGCCGGTCGCCGCCGCGCAGGGCAGGTGTGCGGGCTGGGCCCTTGTGCGCTTGTGCAGAGTCAGGGCCCTTGGAATGCTTTGGACAGGCAGCTGTTACTGGGGGCAGCGTGGGGGGCGCTAGGGCGGCAGGTGCACCCCAGACAGCGCTTCACGCCGCAGTAAATTCCATAATTACAGGTCACCGAGTGGGCGCCCCTTTGAAGTGAGGGACTTTCTTGTTGTTCCTGCAGCGGATACAGTTTGGCTGAGATATCAAATGTAGATAGTAAAAATTTAATCAACAAATCAAAGCCTTTATCTGGAGTTTTTAGAACTGTGGCCAACAGTTTTCTTCGTTCTTAAGAGCTCCAGTCAGAGCCGAAGAGAAGAAAGCAGTGCCTTTGCAGTGCATAAAACGTACAACTTTTCCTGCTGATTGCTCTCAGAGATAAGGCTCCTCTTAAGCTCCTGCTCTGGGAAGAGGTTTTGAGGCCCCTCTGCAAAGGGGCTGCATTTTTGAAAGCGCTCTGACACTTTGCTCTGGTTAACCCTTTCTCTTCAGAGCCCAGGGTGATTCTCCCAGCTAGCCAGGCTGTGAGACATGCTGAGTCTCTCATGTGGGGTTATATGGACAGGCAACTCACCCAGGACCAGAAATGTGACCAACCCAGACCTTCTTATTAGGAGCCTATTGTGGACTCAGTCTTAGGAGACACGTAGAGATAAAGCAATATTACTTACTCACAAGTAACAATTTACTTCCCTATAAGCCTTTCAACACATTAGCGAGGGAAACCGCCGAGGCTGCCATCCAGCGCAGCTGCAGATGAGGAACCTGGGACTCAGAAAGGAAAAGAATGTGTTCTGCCTCCTAGTCCAGACAGAACTCTTATGAATAAAAAGCAAGAGGAAATGATGCACAGCAACGTGTAATTAACATGTAATTAAAATGTCAGAATCCAGATTTGTGTGTATATATACATACCTACATTTATTTAAAATTATCGAGGTGTAATCTCTGAGTGTGATTAAAGGTGATTTTTATTTCCATTTTTTGTGTTTTGCTCTAGCTTTTAGGTTTTCTAAAATTAACATGTGTTAAATTGATCATAACAGCACTTAATTGAGCTTTTGAAGGCAGAAACTGAGTGGTCCCAGCGGCTGGCTCCCAGTGCTGACTGCATGTAGTTTTGGATTGACTGGACTAGATGGGGTTGAACTGGGTGGAATGGGGGAGGACTAGAGATGCTCCAGATTGCACACACAGGATATGAAGTTGGTCTGCAAGAGGAAAGCGGAGAAGGAGCAGGCACCCATCCGTAGGAAGCATCTACAAAGACACAAAGGCAGGGACACCACTTGACCAGAGGAAATTTGGAAACTTCCCCCTCATATCCCTCCCTTTTCCAGTGTCCAGGGCATGAGCAGAACCTGGAGGACTCTAGCTACTCTCCTCTAGTCCACCAGCTGTTACATCGCTCACGTCGGCCCTGTGATTTGGAGAAGAGTGAAAATGGTGAGGAAGCCTGAAGAGGGAGAGAGGAACCGCCTGAGACCTGAAGCGTAGGAGCAGGGCAAATCTACTCACCTGATTTGACGGCAAGTGTATCTCACAGGCTATGTCCAAATGAGGCTAAAGCTGGGGTTGGTTTAGTCAGTTTGGGTGCACTAATATATATGGGGGAGGAGATACAGGCAGGCTGTAGAGGAAGGAATGGATTAGTCAAAGTCAAAACGGCCAATTCAGAAGCAGCACAGCTTAGTGACCTTTATTACTGCATGGGAGCAGGTGGCTCCCCTCACCGCTGTGTTTCAAGTCTGGGAACGTGTCAGCACTGCCAAGCCATCGTGGGCAGCTTGTCCCTAGAAGTGAAGCACCTGACTACTGAGACCATCGTGCCCGAGGCTGCCAGAGGAACCTCACTTGGAAAAGGTCAGAAGCTGTGGGCCAAAGAAATCCTCCCTACTCTGTGCTGCCACTCCAACCCACATCCACCAACCGTTCCCCCCAGGAGGTTTCTGTTCCAACAGCTAGAATGTCCCATTTCTAAGCATAAATATGATCCAGGATGCATTTGACAATTGGAGATGTCTAATCCTGTCATGATTTCTCTTTAGGTGACCACCCTGTTGGAAAAACAAAAGAAAATGCCTGTGACATGCTCAGGATGGGGACAAGTCATCATAAAAACTATAAGAAGATGCCATCATGTTTAAAGCATCACATAGTTTCTTGTGTGGTTTTTTCAATTTTTAAACATTTTTATCTGTGCTTCACAATTTAAACTCAAGACACATTAACTTCACAGGAAAAGCAACACATAATTTTCAAACATATTTCCTTACCGTATGGCTAAAAGAGAAAAAAACCTTTTTGGGACCTTCAAAAAACAAAAGCATTGCAGGCCTTATTTTTACAATTCACTGGGTCTGCAATGTATTAAAGATGAGAGGCTCCTCTTGACTGGTCTGTTTTTCATAAGTGTGCCTTGCTAATTCATTTGCATTTGCTTCATGACTGGGAGAGCTGCAGAGCAAGACCAGGTCTATGGACTTCTGCTCAAACAGCATGCAGCTCAACACACGCTCACTTAGGCCTTTGAGGGACAGGAACTGGCATTTAGGCTACCAATCCTGAAGGCAGATGTCCAAAATCTCAGGTGTCCTAATTAATTTGTTGATGCAATTAATCTATCAACACATTAACTATAGTTACTATTTATTAGGCATTACTATGTGCCCAGAACTATAAGCTATTGTTTAATCCTCACAGCATCCCTGAGAAGTAGGAACCATTATCCCCACTTTTCCAAGACACAATAATTAACAGAGAGAAGATTTGACTCCAGGTCCATTTTACTACAAAAGCCCCTGTTCTGAACCAGTCCCAACCTGCCACCATTCTACAGGCAAATCTGTTGGGGATATAAAACCATATATCCGTGGTCCCCACCTGCCTGCTATGAGTTTATGGTATCTTTGTGCAATAAGCTATCCACATAAACTGTCAGCTCCCTCTGATAGGATAGAAAGTAAGGCTGTAGTACTCAAGGGGGAGTGTGATCCTGTCTCCTGTAAGTACCAAGGAAGTTTCCAAGGAGAAGGAGTTTGAACTGGCTCTTCAGTGATGCTATTGGGAAAAGCAACCGGAAGGTGACTCAGGTTAATGTTTTCATATGTTCTGAGTAGGTTAGAAGGTGAGAGGAACCAGTCTTAAAACACCTTTACATGTTCTTGCAAAACTTAAGGAGAAAAGATTCACTTTCATGGCTACAATAGTATCTGAGTTTAAATCTATGGTAACAAGCCCAGGATAAAGCTAACAACACCACACCACCATCAGCAGCTGCCATTTATTGAGTGTTTACTCTGTGCCAGACACTGTAGTAAGTCTTTTGCAATTATTATCTCATTAGATCGTCCAGTAACCCTAAATTCCTATCATATCCCCATTTAACAGATGAGGGAAGCTGAGGCCTACTGAGGTAGTTAAGTCGCTTATGCTCACACAGCCACTAAATGGCAGACCTAGAGTAGAACTGGGTCTCTCTGATACGAGAATGTGCACTTCAGCACTTGGCCATCCTGCCTCTCGGTGCAGTAATGTATGAAAGACAAAGGGAAGGACTCAAACTGACTCCCAAAGGAGGTTCTTGGAAGATGTACTGTGGAAGCAAAGAAGCTTGTGCTAGGGATCAGAAGTGACTCTCTGAGAATCAAAGGAAACCCACAGGGTTGGAGAGAAAGTGAAATGAAAGATGGCAACACTCAGAGGTGAAGAGTCATCATTTCCCTTTTTTCCTCCAAGAGAAGTCCATCTGGCAAATAATCCAAGCCCAAGGACCTGGCTAAGGGTACGTATGTGTGGCAGCAGGTGATGCACACAACAGGGGCATGAGTATTTGTCCCCCAAGGAGGCCCAGACCCTCAGCCTGAGAAAAATGAACATCCACAGAATGGGATTTGGCAGGCCTGGGAAATTTGGGATTCCAAGTGAAAATACTGTCTTGATGTTTGTTACATGTTATTTCCCCTCTGGGAGGTATATTTATAGTACTAGATGGCCTGTCCCATAGTTAGATATTCCCGCAGTCAATACATTCATTAGGAGAAAGCTGATCTAAGAATGTCTTGTTGGTCTACAAATGGCTTTTCGTTTGACCAACACTGAAAGACTGAGCCAACTGCGGAAGGCTGTAGCACCTGCTGGCCAGGCAGCCTGGGGTTGTGACTCCAGGAAAGGATAAGGTCACACAGCACAGAGCTACCAAGAGTCCTCCCCTTCTCCAGTTCCTTCTCTTGCTGCCTCCATATCTAGTTCCTGTGGGAGATCAAAATTGGCCACCCTGAAATATATCTCTTTACCTTGATTATTTCCTCTGACGGACATTTGACCTCCCCCAAACTGCCTAAAGGAATTATAACTCTGGGTATAGATAGACTGGCAGCATCCTTGCTAAGCCTATTCTTAACAAAGTTCTGTTTACCAAATATTTACATTTGTAAAGATATCTCCCTCTGTGTAGTGGGAAGAGGGGGTGATGACCTTACCTGTGAAAACTCTTATCAGGATGGAAGAAGCAGACTTCAATCTACATACTCTTGATTACTGTAATTCCTGTCTCTCCGGCCACATTCTCTATAGGTGGCCCTGCAAAGCATCCTCTGACAAACATTTACATTTCCCCCTTCATGTAAATTGTCTTCTTCCCCTCTGAAATCTCAAAACACCACCCACCCCCAACATCCTCCTTTGTCTTTAGCTGAAGATAGTATTTAAGACGAGAATCTCTGCTATTGTGTTGAGAAACTCAGTTTCCCTGGTTTCTCCCATGTATACATGTTATTAAACTTGGTATTGTTTTCTCCTGCTAACCTGTCCTTTAATTATTTGGCCAGCCAGAAGAACCTTGAGGGAAAGGGCAGAGGGGGATTCTCCCACTTCCCTGACATCCCCCACCCCATTGAGGGTGTGTCCCCTCCTCCCTCCAACCCTCTGAAGAAAGTATCAGAAGTGATGTAAAAATCATGGCCTCAGGGAAGAGCTTGGGACTGAGAGTCAGGGGCCCCAGAGTTCAGCCTGGGCTCAGCCCGGAACCAGCTATGTGATCTTGGGAAAAATCACGTGTACATAAAAAACCTGCTTGAAGGACACTGTGAGCTACCAGAACAATGAGAATTTGCACGCCCAGAAGAGGAGGGAAGCCACCCGGGAGGAGCTTGGGAGGTTTGGGGGCCACTCTTCCTCATGGAGCAGATGCCAATCCCAAAAGCAAAGTCAGTGGCTGAGAGGCTGAGCAGAGCTTCTTGCAAACTCATGCTGCTGGGGGGGCAAAACTTATGCCTCAGCAAAGAGAAGAGGCACTGGGAAGCAACCCAGGTTCTCCATCCGAATCCTGAGAGGCTACACCCTAGGAGCAAGAGGGAACCGGAAATGGACCGGCTATCACAAGGACTAAAGCCCAGCTTGGCCCCGACTGGATCAAGATGCTCAGCAGCCACTCAGAAGCAAAAGCAAACAGTTCCTTCAGGCAGAAAGAATCAGTCCCAGGTAGGAACCCAGAGATGGGGAGACACAAAGAGCAGGGAGGATGTGAGTAAACAGGAATGAATACTAACTGCAGAGTACAGTAACTCTGCCCTGAAGGGTTTCAAATACATGTAAAATTAAAACACACACAACAATAGCACAAAAGGAGGGAGGTGGGTAAATGGATATAGTGTAAGTGCCTGACATCAAGCTTTTGATTGCCAAGGCATCCATTTCAAAGATATCCATCTCGAACAAACATATTGCCAGCTGTATAGTGCGCTACTAAACAAGGAACCGAGCCACCCCCACCCATGAAGTTCTCCCTTCAGAAAGCCCTGGGTAACCCCACTTTCCCCTTCCCACACTCGAATTCCCACTCTTATGCTTTAAATTCGACAATAAAGAGTAAACCTATGAAACCCTAAGCACCCTACCTTGGACTCTAATAAAGGCAGAGCCCCAGGGCCACATTCCCTCCCTCTTTCTCTACCTGTGACCTTACCGTGTGGCCCTGGCATGCCTCCAGGACTTGTGAGTAACAAATCCCTTTTTTTCAAAGTTCCCCCATGGTTGTTGCTGAGGTGCATCTTGCAATCTTAATAAGTACCACAAGGCCCAGTCCAGCCACAACATCAGCTCCGGTAGGGGAAATGTCTGTGGAGGCCACCTCAAGCAGTCTGGGCCCAGGTGAGGCCCCAGGCATTCCTAGCCAACAGCACCACTATCGATAGACTGAGACCCACACAACAATGGAGTTAAAGTGTTCTAAGTTCCCTTCATTCAGAAAGTAATACGAGAATTAATTTATATTAGACTTTAGTGAGTCAAGGAAAGATATAATTTCTATGATAACCACTAAAAGAACAATAAAACAATACATAACTAACAAACTAATAGGAGAGAGAGATGAATAAAAAATGATTAACTTAATAAAGGGCAATAAAAGAAAGTGAAAAGAACATAGAGAAGGGGACAATTAGAAAACAAATAGTAAAAGGGTAAACTTAACCCAAATATGTCAGTAATTACACTAAATGTAAATGCACATTTCAATTAAAAGACAAAGATCATCAGACTGGAATGGGGGAAAAAAAAACTGATGCTTACAAGACCACACTTTAAATATAAGAGTAAAGAAAGATTGAAAGGATGGGAAAAGACATAGCATGCAAACAATAACTAAAGGAAAGCTGCCGTAGCTGTTCTAATATTACAAACTTGAAGGCAAGAAGCATTCCTAGAGATAGAGAAGAATTTCATAATGATTTGCCTCATAGAAAATAATAATTTTACCAATGTTTCAGTAAGGAGGGAGTCAAGCCATAGAGTAGGAGAAATTGTTTTTCATGCATCCGTCTGACAAAGACTGTCAAATTCAAAACATAGTCATGCGCAGCATAATCGTGTTCCGGTCAGTGACAGACTGCATACACAACAGTGGTCCCAGCAGGTCAGCACCACACAGCCTGGGTGTGTAGGCTGGACTACCTAGGTTTGTGTAAGTACACTCTGGGATGTTCACACCACAAAATCACCAGACGCATTTCTCAGAACATACCCCATCATTAAGCAATGTGTGACTGTATAGGAAAAACTCCTACAAGTAAGATAGTACAATTTTTTTTTTTAATGGGCAAAATCTTAAACAGGCACTTCACAAAAAAAGGATATCCAATTGGCCAATAGACCTATGAAAAGATGCTCAATTTTATTAGTCGTCAGGGAAATGCAAAGTAAACCACAGTGGGATACCAGTACGTACACCCACTTAATGGCTAAAATTAAAAAGACAGACAATACTAAGTGTTGACAAGGATGTGGAGCAAATGGAGCTCTCATACCCTGCAGAGTGAGTGTTTGTATTGGTACAAACCCTTGGAAAGCTGTGTGACAATATGCACCAAAGTTGAACATACACATGCCCTATGACCAAGCAATTGCACCCCTAGGTATACAGCCAACAGAAATATGCACATGCATCCACCACAGACATGTTACTCCAAAACAGGAAGAAATCAAAATGCCCATTAATTATAGAATGGATAAATATGGCGTCTATAGTATATCCACACAACGGAATTCTGTTTAGAAATGAAATGAAATGAGAGCGAGTGAACTTCCACACATGCAGCCACCTGGATGAACCTCCACAGCGTGGAGGAATCACACAAGCGTGGTGCTGAGTGAAGGAAGCCAGACACAAAAGAAAACACACTGTATGGTTCCATTTATATAAAGTTTAAAACCAGAGAAAAGGAATCTATGGTGGTAGAAGCCAGGAGAGCCGGTCACCTGCGGGGGGGGAAAGGCAGTCGTGACTGAAAGCAGCCACTAGGAGGTTTCTGGGATGTTCTGCTTCTTGACTGGGAAGCAGGTTACACAGGTAAGTCCAGTTTGTAAACCTCATTGGGCTGTACACACAATAGGCATGCTCTTTTCTGTATGGATGTCATTATTCAATTTAAACAAAAAGTTTATTTCAGTAAGTCTAACGTATCCTGCAAGAGGAAGAATCTCTGAAAGTTTGCATCTTTCTCAGACTCTGTGTGAGCAGCAGGATGGCTGGGATGGGCTTTTCATCCCAGGGCAATAGACGTTCAGAAATGTCACGGTCTCAGGTACCTCCCAGACCACATTTTCAGTTTGGGTTCAAAATGCGCCAGTTTCTCTGTCGCTAACACCCAGACCAGGGCAGGTCCTGGGGCAGCTAATCAGAGCCGGGCTGAGATGAGTGTGAGTTAACCAAAGGCAGTGGCAAGAGGCCGGAGACTTTTTGGGGTAACCCTACTCTGTTTGTGTTGCAAAATCACATTCTCTAGTAAATGAAGCATTAATTTGATTGAATTGCAACAGGAGTGGGTTAGAAAAAGATAACAATTATATTTCTATCTGCTGGCATGGCACACCTCGGTATTGGTCTCTTTACGTCACTTCCTGGCATTTGTTTCCTAAATTAACAGCCGAATTAACGACCTCAGTTCACCAAGATGTGAACTTTGCTGTGACTTTGTCTTGGATCTTCGGCTGGCCAGGCCTGGTGTGGAGCAGATGATGGGTGTAGAGCCTGGTTCCCTGGAACGGAACTGGCTTTCATCCAGGCTGCAGACTGAGGGTCCGGGCCCTAAGTGTCCTGCATGCCTCCTCAGCAGCCCGCTGAGCCCCCTCGGGGACTTGGTGTGGAAGCTGTCTTGGA
Organism: Diceros bicornis minor; assembly: GCF_020826845.1. NCBI lineage: Eukaryota > Metazoa > Chordata > Mammalia > Perissodactyla > Rhinocerotidae > Diceros > Diceros bicornis. The sequence continues at coordinate 8,090,122 of NC_080755.1, read as the reverse complement.
CACTTGGTGAAAAGTGTGCTCCAGGAAGCCAACTTGATGGGAAGCGGAAGGCCAGCAGACCCCAGGCAGCTGGAGGAGCTGAGAGAATGCAGGTCTTCAGTTATGCAGATCTAGGCTCTAGTTTTAGCAGTAGGGGCTAGTGAGAGCAGATGACTCTCCATAACAAGGGGAGGGAAGACTGGGGTGGGGAGTTGATGAGGAGGCAGCAAAAGGTAAGAGAGAGAGCTGAGCCAGGCACGAGAGGCTAGCCCTCGGGTGGCGAGAGCAGCAGCAGCAGGAGGTTTTAAGAGCTGGGGAGTCTCCTGTCTAGTTAGGTTACGCGCTGGGCCAGGCTGCGGCGTGGCTGCCTGCTGCATTGTCTGCAGATCGGTGATAAAAGTCTGCTACACACAGCACCCTGGGTCAGCGCTCCCTGGGAAGAGGGAGCTCCAGGTCCAGTCTGGGGTGAGCCGGGGAGAAGATCAAGACACAGCCTCACAGTGCAGGGCGGAGAAAGAGAACCCAGTCAGAGCAGGACAGCGGAGGGGAGCTGTGACACCTGCCCCGGGGAGGCAGGCCTCTGAGGCTTTCTGAGCCTGCCAGGCTGTACTCACACAGCAAAGGAAAGAAGCGGCGACTGCACGGGTCGTGGCGGGGGTTCGATGAGAAAATACAGAAAGTGTGCTGGCACGGCGGCTGAGACCTAGTCAAGAGAAGAGAGGGGTTACTGTCTCGCTTGAAATATCCTTCTCTTGTTTCTCCCTCTTTATGAAGTCCCAGCTGGCTAAGGAACCATCTTCTTTTACCCTAACCCTAACCCACTGACAGGGCTTCCCTCCTCTGATCCGTGTCTCGTCCTCACTTCCCCAGGAGAGTCCTGCTTTAATCTCTAGGTTCTGCATTCAGATCCAGCGGATTCCCACCCTCCGTCTAAGGCCTCTATAACCCCAGGAGAGTTTGTGACGTTTTGGTATGGGACTAAAAAGGTTCCAGGACATTGAAGTCAGAAGAAGAGCTTCATCACACACCGTGATACCGAATTAAGACCAGTAATCAGGCACCCCCGGGAAAGGTGTTTTCCTGCTCAGTAAAGCATCCTCACATCTTGGAGAGTTTCATCTCTTTTACTGTGTCACCGCTTTCTATTTTAACATCACTCAACAAAGCCTCAGTCACATTCCAAATGTCCTAAGACAGGCAAATGCCCCTTCGCCCTGGTCAACCTGGTTTTATACTTTTCGAGATGTGACTTTGAAACGAGTTCTGTTCCCTAGATCAATACTTTATTAGGTGGAAATCTACACATGAAAAAGGTTGGCTAGGTTGTGCTGTTGCCTGCCAGGAAATCTGCGAAAGCTATTTTCATCTTTGCTAAGAGGTGAAATATTTATGTCTTTAATAAGCACAGTGACTGAGACATAAGTGTGCTTATAAATAGCTACACCAAAAATGTGCATACACTAACTACTTAAGTCAAAGGAATGTGAGGCCTCCAAGTACCACTTCGACTCCCCCCACCCTACCCCACGCCCCCACCCCACCCACCCCTGCCGTGGCCCGCAGGGTGAAAGGGAGCTGCCACCGTGAACTCGAAAACAACTGCCTCTTCCACAGCCCCCAGGCCTCATGAGGGGAGCTCCTTAACTCTCCTATTTGTCATGGACACCCTTCTTCCAAGCTCACCCTTCTTCTCCAATCTCCCTATGACAGCTACGGCTGTTTCAGACAAGATAGAGGCAGCGGCTCACAGAGGCACGGCTGTCAGTTTCCTGCTGCCGGTAAACTGAACCCTCAGGCTCAGGCTGGTGGGGCAGCGGTGAGCCACTGGCCCGGGCATCACATGGTGCTGACAGCACGGCAGGCAGAGATTCTGGCTCACATTGCCTATCCATGAGCAGGCATCTTCCAGGACTTTTGTGAGCCCCCTACCAATTACAGTGCTGTGTAAACAAACACACCACCACCCCCAAACACTATTGTCCAGCTGACAGGTTAGGATAAAGCAGTCATCTGACCATAACCACTGAACCTCTCAGTTTAGGGAGCTCAGGTTACAGGGACTATGAAACCTGAGTAAAACTTGAAGGATGTGACACACTTTCAGCAGCCAATCTCCCTTCTTTACTGCAGAGTTAATAGCAGTGTGAAAGAAAACGTGTGTTGGCACCAGAAACAGTTCCGTGACTCGGGTACTATGGGCTCAGCTTTGCAGACCGCACCCGGGATGACAGGACAGAGGGTGCTGAGGCCATTAAGATTATTGAGAGAGAGATTTCACTGCCATGGAACAGTAAATAAACACAGTTCGCTAAAGAATACCTAGATGTCTGGAATTCTTTGGGTGATGGCAAAGTCCCCAAGCACTTCTGGAAGTATTTTTGGCATTCAGTGTCTGCTCCACATGTGTGAACACATCATCTCTCCGGAAGAGATTTGGGGAAACCTAATAAAGTCCTCCAGGTCCCTGATTTATAGGTGGAGTGGCCTTTGGGCTGGCCTTCATCTACACCCAGAAACTAATGCTGTGATTTTTCATATGCAATTGAGTGGACTGAGCAGGTGATATAAAATAAACCGCAAGCCAAACGCACACACACTCACTTATTGAAAGTATACTGACACAGACTCTTCCCTAAACAGACCTTCACTCAACATGTCTGAGCATCAGTGTTTATGTTTAGACATAGACCCAGAAAATTTCATGTGCACGTTTTTGATTGAAAATGTTCAGTGAAAATTTTCGCCATATAAAGCATTATTAAAATATTCTCGAATAATATAAAGTCCTAAACCAAATGTTGGTTATTAAGAGTTTAATCATCTTGCATTTTAAATATTATAAGATATGATTATATGTTATTCCTACAGATTTCTAGAGACGTTGTAGGATCATTCCAATGTACCCATGAGGTCACCAGGGGAGCGATTCTGACTCTGCCCATATAAGAGATGAGATGGGCCACCTCTGACAGACGGGACTGAGGGGAGCAGGGGCGTGCTTTCCTCCAACCTCTCAGACAGGAAAAGCATGCATACTAATTGTCAGGAATGGGATAGAATTATCAAAAGCACAGAGGATAGTTACCAAAATCCTAAAATGTTGAGTCTCAGTTCTATTGTTCTGCGACGATGAAAAGCTGAGTCTCCATCAGCATGGCACACGGAAGCTGGAAGCACTCCAGGGCAAGACGGCAGCCAGTACTGCCTCGGGCCACCTGGCGGAGCCTGCCTGCTACGCAGGCATGCACGTGCAGGGCAACCCTTGCACGGCTTTGTTTCACTCCATAGACAAACATTTCACTTCTTTTAGTAGTGGGATACTTCCCTCCTGGTCAACAGCAGTTTCTGTCTGGATAAATTGATATTATGTGAAACATTGTCCATATTTCTTCATAGCAATGGCTTCTGTACAGCACCTGCGGCCCGCCCTCTCTGGCTCTCACTCTCCCCCTTCACAGCTTCTTCTTTCTCCTCTCCTACTGCCTCCCCCAGACCCAGGTCTGGATTTCTGAGAAAGGCTGGACACAAGGCACCCGTGAATCACGGTTATGAAAAACAACAGTGCTGCAAAATACAAAAGTGGTTCAGAACCACAGATGACAAGACTCAAGCCGGGGTGGCAAGCGATATCCACGTGAGTGTTCAATTTGCCTATAGGCAAGTTAAATACACGGGCATATGTGATAGATAGATAGATGAAAGAAAGGAAGAAAGGAAGGAAGGAAGGAAGGAAGGAAGGAAGGAAGGAAGGAAGGAAGGAAGGAAGGAAGGAAGGAAGAAGATAGATATAGATGTAGATATAGATATGAAATATAAAGGCAAATTAAATATATATATGTAAATTTTCTAACTTACATTATTCTCGCATCAATGTTTGAGTGTCCAGCAACTAAAAACGATGGATATTTGTCTTCTGTTTGCTGAGATGACTGAATCTAAACTTTATTATTTGTAATTTTAGTTAAAACTTACAGTCTGTTCTTTCCTTAACAGAGGAACATCATTAGAATTTTTCTTACAGTTAACCACAAATTTCAGTCAAAAGGAAATTTCCCTACAATAGGTAACTGTGAAAGAATTGGAGGGGATCAAAGAAAAGGAAGATTTTTGTATGCATATTAGAAAAAATATTTCTGAACATAAAAAGCATTGATCTGTGAGAGATGAAAGTTGGGAAAAAGTAGGCAGCCTGATAAGTGTATAATATTTACAAAGAGAAGAAAAAAAAATGGTGGTTAAGGGGCCGGCCTGGTGGCACAAGCGGTTAAGCGTGCACGCTCCGCTGCAGCGGCCCGGGGTTTGCCGGTTAGGATCCCGGGCTCACACCGATGCACCGCTTGGCAAACCATGCTGTGGCAGCGTCCCATATGAAGTGCAGGAAGATGAGCATGGATGTTAGCCCAGGGCCAGTCTTCTTCAGCAAAAAGAGGAGGATTGGCAGATGTTGGCTCAGGGCCGCTCTTCCTCACAAAAAAAAAAAAAGTGGTGGTCAAGACCTTGTTCGAAGAGTTCCTCACATAAGGCACTGGGTGGTTCGTCTGCCCAGGAGAACTTGGGCAAAAAGAACAACAATGATAATAGTAAGTAGTGTTTATTGAGCACTTACCCTTTGCCAGGCACCCTAGGGAGAACTTTTCCCATGGTAACTCACGTAGAGAAAAATGGTGGAAGATTCTGAAATGGGCAGGAGAGATTACTGGACATCTTTTCGAGGGAATGCTGAACATTCCCCAGCAGATGTCTTTGGCTAGACTACTTCACAACTCTGTAGAGATAAAGGTTAGCTTGTAGAAAACTGAGAGTAATGCAACATATTCCTATCCACAGAAATGCAAATTGTATCCAGTGGAATGCAACAGATTATTGCTTGTGGATGTTGACCAGTTTTGCCAGCTTTGCATCCATTTGTAAATTCATTTCATCACTCCTAACCTGACTCTAGATGCATAGTAACCCCACCAGTTGTAACATCTACTGAATTCCTCATTAATTAATGAGTTAAAGAAAATCTTTGACACATTCATTTTGAAATTGTATGAGTCATGATTTTATTCTCTTTTAAAATTTAGCCTTTAACGCTCATCTTCATAGTAATACCATGAATAATGGGAGTAGGTTTGATAGGGGCCTTCTAGCAAATGTAGAAAGGAAGGTAGTGGACAATGGATCCATATCTAGAGTCAAAGAAAGGGGCTTACCATTATTTATCCAAACTCTCTCTTAATATATGGATATCTTCTCCCACACCCCTACAAACATAAGTATCTAGCATTTGGATGCTCACCAGTTAGGAGGCAGTCCACTCCAGAGTTGGAAAACTATATTCTTAGGTATTTCTTATCTTAAAAGGAATTTTCTTTCTCTGAAATTTTAGCCATTCTCCCATGAAAAAAGCCTACTCTGTTCTCTACGAAAGAGTCTGTTAACTGTTTGAAGGCAAATATCTCATATCTCCTCAGTCTTTTCCAGAATAAAATATGTTAACCTACGCTCATTTTAGATGCTTTCTAGACCCCTCTACCTTCTTGTCCCTTCTCGTTACTCTTGAGTTCATAACGTCCCTCTAGAAACATAATACCTAGAATTGGAAATGATATTCTGACCCACCCAGATCATTGTTCCTGTGGTCTGAGCACTAGAAATGTGTAGGATATTAATAAGTCCCGTGTTCATAATTTGGGGTGTGCTGCGATTTACTAAAATTCCTTATATCAATGAAGCCGACACTAGTTCTTTTTGCCTTTTATGTGTATTCACTATGTAGAATGGGAGATTCTTTTTAATATGTATAGTTAACTTATTCCCAGTTAGGTGCATTAAAATCTTTATTTCTAAAGCTATCAGTAATCCTTTTCATTCCATTTTAATGGAAAAAAATCCTGCTGTCTTCTGTTTATGTTAACAAATTATTTTTATATTAATGAATTAACTCTAATGATTAAAAATCTGTTAAACTACTTGATTTAATACCCTGTAGTCAAATACACAGGACCTATTCACATCCCACACATTTCAAGCATGTGATAAAGAATTCATTCTGACACTAAACTAACAATCAATCAATATTTATGGCCACTCTTCAGACTTGTTTAGGAATTCCCGCTGATGGATTCCACATTTCTGACAATTCTTCATAAAGAAAGCTAGCCAGGTGTGGGAACCCAGCATGGTGATGACAAGAATCCACACATCTTCCCCAAGATTCAAACAAAGCTACAGAAAATTATCCCAAAGAAAGAAACACCCCAAAGACCCCCAGGCTGTAATTAAAGTGATCAACTACCCCCCTCCTGTGACTCTCCATCTTCCAGACCCTGGCTTGCCAGGGCAGCCAGTGGAAGCCTAACCTGTAATCAGAATGGGGGAAAGAATAACAAAGCAGAGGACAGGAAACTGTGGCTATCTTCTCTACCAGATGTCCCTCTGCTCACTGAAGTTTCAAAAACACGGGAGCTTTAAATCTGACTTCTTTCCTTCAGAGCTCAGCGCACCCTCCCTGCTGAGCTCATCCATGGGCAAACAGACAGAGCCTCCCTGAAGGTTACTGTACAGTGTTATCCTTGCTTTTCAGACCATTGTTAATTATGCACATAGAGCGCTCAAGCTCTATCATATATTGCCAAAATAACTGTTGGGTAAAGGAAAAATACAGTCAGCCCACTAGTTCATTGATCTTCATGATATCCAAACACTGTTTTTTTTTTTTTTTTAACCACATTGATTAAAATAAAGGACATTTTGACATCCTGTATAGACAGTCTGAATTCTTCAGTGTTCTTCAATACCAATATATTTCTTATCACATAAATTCTTCATGACACGTAAAGGCCCCTTTGATATTGTATAACCATCATAACCATGGGGAAACAGATATTGAAAGAGTAGGCAATAGGCCAAAGGTCACGAGCAAGGTCAAGGATGGAATCAGATTTAAGAGTGAAAGTTTCCACTTCGTTAGTCATTATTCCCCAGTGAGACTCCAGAACATCCTGTTAGATCTTGTTATGTCTACATTCAAAGTGAATTTCTATCATTAGCAAGTAAGAAATCATTTGAGTAACATCACAAAATTCAATTATCCAATTTGATTATTTGGGTATAGAAATGTGGGTAACTTTTTCAATGTTAAGTAACACCTTCAATGTCTCCCTTTAGTTAAATCTGGCTAACCTCTTAAACCTAAAATGAGTTCCTCGTTCACTGTTAATTTCATTCCCTTAAGAGAGCCTGAGGTAGGAAATATTGACAGAATTCCTTGACCATCTGTTCTGCACACCAAAGCCTTCGCTTTCTGAGTGAGCAGCATTTATATTAATCAGTGTACCACCTTAGCTGATGTCCAGAAAACCCCTTCATGCATACAAGGGAGCCTTGGATATGCAATGAAGATTTCATTTGAACAGAGAACCAAACTTGCACCACTTAGTGCACTGATTTAGCAATAAGGTTAGAGCAATCGTTTGGCTATTCCAATTTGTTAGAAAGGGAAACATGAGGAAGCTGTTCACATGACTTCCGTGGGGGAGATAAACCCATGGCCCACTGACAGTGCTCAAGAATGTGGGGAGAGCTCCATGGCGACAAAGCTGTCTTCAGAGCAGGGCTGGTCTGGGAGCTCATAAGAGCCAGAGACCAGGCTATCCAACACCTACTCTAGCCAATAGAACAAATAAACTGTGTTGCCTTGAGATACTTGCGAAAGGATTTCCAGGGCACCAATGTGCAGAGAGCAAGCTGCTCAGAGCCAGTTGTGTCTAGGCCTCTCAGATCAAAGATCAGTTTGGGGAAAAAGGAAGTTTTGAATTTGACAGGATTTTCCTGGACACATTCAAAACAGGAATAACGTGACAGGCCAGGAGCAAGGAACTCAACTGCATGCAACTCTTAAGGGCAACAAGGTTGGATGCCTGCGGGCAGATTCCTCAGGGTCCAAGGTGGTGCTGGTTTAAAGAAACCTCACAAGGAAGAAAACTAGCCCTCAACGCAGCAATCCACAAAGCATATGGGAGAGGTAGAAGTAAAAGGAGGGAGGAGGGGAGACAGATTAAAGTCAGCAGAGGAATTCCTTGACACATGCCCAATGAATTTTGACACTTTGATAGGAAGAATCTGTTACAGTGCTTAAAAGTTCCATGCCTCACTCCACAGGGTACGGAGGAAAGGAGCAAAGAGTTCAAAGTGAATAATTACCTGCTATTGATGTATTATATTTAAAGGCCCTGGCTAAGGATTAAAGACACTTTCAAGGCCGTTAACAGCCTACAGTAAACAAGCCATGTTTCAGAGGGGAGGAGGAAAAAAGAATTTCAGAAGGATTTCCTCCATCATTCTGGAACCCTCTTTAGGTAAGGCGAAGTGTACGTATGTGCATTGCCCAGAAGGGCATATTCAAGATCAGAAAAAAAATCATCATACACTGCTAGCCCCTGGGGTGTCCTCCTGTGAGCTTTACTCTCTTTCAAGGACTTTGTCTTATTAACTATTATATCCCTGGCACCACAGAAGGATGGGCAGCCAGTAGGTGCACAATGAACTTGAATGATTGATTGGTTGGTTGGCTAGTTGAACCCAATTTCTTTCTTCTTTACACTTTTAATAAAAAAACAAAGATTTTATCACTGAAGTAACTAGTAGCCCACCAGACCCAGTGCCATTTCCCTGGGGACAAGCCTAGAGCAGGGACAGTTTCTCCCCAGCAAAGTTCCCCCAAAGCAATCACTGGGTATCCCCTGGAGGATTCATTTGACGATGCCCTGTTTCTGCTTCTGTTTCTCCTTCTGTGAAATCTGATTCTCTGATCTCTCAGCCGAGAACTATTATTCTAATGAAAAACACTTCCAGGAAATCAGTCCAAGACAGATTTAATTTGATGTGGAAAAGAATTTCAAAAGCACATTGTGTCCATCGGAAATTATGATCAGCTTTAGCTTTCAAGTACAGATCTGAAGATGCTACAGTGTTTTGAAGGCAATAGAGAGGAGCACTTTTTTGTTTTTGTCTTTTTTATTTCTTTTAGGAAAAAGTGAAGAAGAAAAAGAAGACTCATCCTTCCCCGGGGGAAAAGACAGTTCTGATCAACATAATTACAACCTGTGGATGGGCAGCGACTGGTCACACACTGAAGACACAAGGCCATGTGTGCCTCCTGGAGGCTGCCTGGAAAAGTCCAGCCTGCACAGGAAGAGCACATCCTGTGCGCTGGTCCCTGGGAGGCCATTTCCCTCAATCCACACTCTCCTATGGCACCGCCCTACTCAGGGCACGTCAGTCTCTCTGACTCAAAGCACATTCTCAGAGCTGAGAATCAAGGTCTCCTCAACCCACTTCACTTGCTTGTCCAAGTCCAGCTCCCACACGTGCCCTCAACAAACCGTGCCCTGCATCCACACTGGTCCAAAGCTTGTCACCAGAAAAGTCTTCACCCAGCCCATGGCCAACATTTCTCTCTGCCCCTTCCACACCAGAAAGTGATAAAATCTCACATTTATAGAGCAAAAAGAGACTAAAAAACTCTGCACCTGAATTCTAGAATAATAAAATAAAAAGATCTCTCTTACGTAATAAGAGGCCATTGCCTCTCATCTCTCAGCTTTTCAAGACCCAGCTCCACACGCTCCTATTCGTCCTTCCTCTGTGGACTTCTGGGATACACAGCTAAATCAGGCTTGGCTCCTGCCCTAGAAACTACACTCACATAGATCTACAAATACACTAAGAACCATCATGGGAAATGTTCCTTCATTTATGTATATATTTTTATTGTAGTGAAATATATATAACATAAAATTTGCCATTTTAACCACTTTTAAGTGTACAATTCAGTGGTATTAATTACGTTCACAATGTTGTGCAACCATCACCACTATGTGTTTCCAAAATTTTTCATCATCCCAAACAGAAACTCTGTCCCCATTAAGCAATAACTCCCCTCTCCCCTCCCTCACCCCCTGGTAACCTCTAATCTACTTTCTGTCTCTGTGATTCTGCCTATTCTAGAGGTTTCATATAAGTGAAATCACAATATTTGTCCTTTTGTGCCTGGCTTGTTTCACTTAGCATGAGGTTTTCAAGCTTTATCCATGTTGTACATGTATCAGATTTTCATTCTTTTTTTAAGGCTGAATTATATTCCATTGCATATATCTCCTATATTTTGTTTATCCACTCATTCGTGGATGGGCACTTGGGTTGCTTCCATCTTCTGGCTAGTTGTGTGAATAATGCTGCTACAAACATTGGTGTATAAATATCTGTTGAGTCTCTGCTTTCAACTCTTTCAGGTATATACCTAGGATTGAAATTGCTGGGTCATCCCTTCACCTATATTTGATGGATGAATGAAAGAATAAATGAGCATTTCCAGCAGAGACATAAATTTGCGCAAAGGCACCAAGGCAGAGTACGGCCTGTGTAACTCCATGCTACTGGAAGCTGTTTGGAATAGCTGCATTGGGGAACCTAGAGATGAGGCCACGGGGGCAGGAACTCTCCTGAAGCCCCACCCTGTCCATCTTCTGAATGCACTCAATTTGAACCTGATGAACTCCCAGGAATAGGCCAAAATGAGACTGGTTCCCAAACTTTCTTCTTGTTTGACGCCCAGGACAGAGGTCACTCAAAGAAGCAAAATGCCTCGTGGCCTGCCAACATCCTTAAAAAGTGGCTTTAACCTCATCCTTTTTTCTGTCACTCTAGAAAGATCTCAAGCTAAAGAGATTTATGTTTTTCAGGAAAAGTCATTCTAATGTATAAGACTAACCTTCAATGTTTTATTTTGAACACCTCTGTTAACCACCTCCCAATCAATAGCGACATAAGTTACTGGAGGTGGAAAAGTTTTCTGCAGCATCTGTCTCGTGGATGAACCCTGTGAAGGATCAGCTGACTTTGGTGACAAACACCATTAGCCAGGACAGAAAATATGGGAAGAGAGAGAGTTTGGGGAAGATGATGACTTCATTTTCAGATAGATACTGAGAAGCAGCCCCCAAAGGTAGGGTCAGATCTCCAGGAAGATCTCTCTCTTGAGAGTAAGATGTGGGAGTGATCAGTATGTAGGACGAGATTGTTCAGCTAAAGCTAGAGCTTCAGAAGAAAAGAGGATCAAGACCAGAATTGTGAAGAATTCCGACGTTTAAGAGATAAGTCATCAAAGAATTAGAAGAACAACAAAATGTCATAGTGGTCAAGGGAAGTAGTTCAAGGAGAGGGTGATCAATGATCCAACACCACCAAGTCATGGTGCAAGTTAAGGATTCCATTGGGTCTGACAACTGGTTGGACCAAGAGGTCTTAGAGCAGGCTCAGGGAAGCCGTGGTCAAGATATCCATGTTTGAACAGTGAAGGGAAGTAATGAAGTGGATAAGGAATGATTGCCACATTTGGTAACAGATGTAATACATAGTGGACACTCAAATGCTTATTGCTTGAGTAAATGCAAAAGTAAATATTTGGAAAGCAGCAATCAGAACTATCTGTCAGTGGTGACTATATGACCATCTATATGAAGACTGGGAGATGGACATATTTACAATTGGTAACCAGTTACAGAAAAGCCTTGAGCTGTTTTAAATTGGATGAAACTAATGATATAACTGGAAGGTTGCCCCCGTTTGTAATGAATGCAATAAATCACATCATTAAATGCACTGGAAGGTGATTACAAGATACTCAGGCTTTGAAAATCTGATGATCTGGAAAACTAGAACTTGTTTTGACTTGGGCAGAGATTTATTTTTCTCACCTAGCTAAACGCAGAGCCAGTAGTCAAAATACTTTTGGATTATCTTAAATGTTTAAGAATATGGATAATAACAAACAGAAAAGATAATGACAATAAAGAGACAACTAGGAAACCACCTGAATTATGGGCTGGTTTACTATAGAATATTACACTCAGAACCCTCCTTCAACTATCTCAGTTTCCGGGAGCTGAGGATTGTGAGGAACTCAACTCTGTGCACTTGAGGTCTGGAGAAATGAAATAAAATGAAAAGAAATCCCCCATGTAAGAAGATAGAAATCCTCACATCCTCACATCCTGCTTTAGTTCAAAGGGTGGTCTCACTGATAAAACCTGGGTGTATGACTGGAAACACTGGAGTTAAGGCAAATGGAACCATCACTCTACTGTGGGCTCCTGCATGTCTTCGTTATTTCAAAAGGGAGTAGGTAACAGACCCTCCAAACTGACCCTTCTCTCTCCAACTTCAGTGTCTTGTTTCCATAATTCTGTCAATTTTCTCTTTCTAAAATACGATTTTTATCCTGTTACTCCATAGCTCGAAACTCTGCAATGAGTTTTTATTTCCATTTGAAAAAAATTTCACACTCCTTGGGCTGGCATTCAAGATTCCTTAGCTTCTGGCCTTGTCTTCCATACATGAATTCTCCAACCCAGCTGACCTGCCTCTCCTCCCCCAGAAACTCTATGCATGGTCCTGCCTCCATGCCTTGTCTCACAAGGCCCCCTCCCTGAAGGGTCTTCCCTAGTGGGGGAAGGGTTTTCACTAGTGGCTTTATCCCTCACCTTCCTGCTCACAGGAAGATACATATCTATCTAATTTGAATTTCTTGAGGATGCAGGCTGAGAATTTAATTCCTTGTATTTCCCACAGTGAGTGGTATAATGCTAATCACATAGGGCTTCAGAAAAAAAAATTGAATGAATGAATAAAATAAAACCCAAAGTTGCAATGATTTTTGGAAAAATAGATGTATTCGTTGGGATACTTTTAACCTGGACTCAAACTGCCTTACACAATAAAGAAATTTGTTGGGGCCGGCCCGGTGGCGCAAGCGGTTAAGTGCGCGCGCTCCGCTGCGGCGGCCCGGGGTTCGCTGGTTCGGATCCCGGGCGCGCACCGACGCACTGCTTGGTAGGCCATGCTGTGGCGGCGTCCCATATAAAGTGGAGGAAGATAGGCACCGACGTTAGCCCAGGGCCGTCTTCCTCAGCGAAAAAAGAGGAGGATTGGCGGATGTTAGCTCAGGGCTGATCTCCTCACAAAAAAAAAAAAAAAAAAAAAGAAATTTGTTATTTCTTATTATCACGTGTAACTCGAAGCCCAGCAGGAGGATGAGCGTCAGGGCTGGTTAAGTGACTTCACACTGCCATCAGACATGCAACCGTTTTCTGTCTCTTTGATCCACTTCCACCTTGCTGACTTTGTCCCAAGCAGGTCACCCTGCAGCTGTGAGATGGCTGCCAGAAGCTACTGGGGCCATATGTGTTCTTGTTCACATCTAGTGGGAGATAGCACATCTCCCTATGTGCAACCCAGTTCAGATCACCCAGGGGAGGCCATGTGCCAACTGGCTTGAACTAAAGTTAGGAATGGAATCAGCACCATTTATAGCATGTGGACTGCACTGGATGGTTTTCCAATAAGACTCGATAATCTTCCTAACAACTTTTTTTTTTCATGAGGAAGATTAGCCCTGAGCTAACATCTGTCGCCAATCCTCCTCTTTTTGCTGAGGAAGACTGGCCCTGCGCTAACATCCTTGCCCATCTGCCTCTACTATATAAAGTAGAGTAGTACCATATAAGGGACACTGCCACAAAACGGCTTGACAAGTGGTGCATCGGTGCGTGCCTGGGATCCGAACCCCGGGCCACTGCATTGGAGCGCACGCACTTAACTGCTATGCCACCAGGCCAGCCCCCCTAACAACTTTTGTTAGCAAGAAGAAAGGTGGTGGGAATTGGCACTCAGTAGGAAATCAACAATGTCCACTATAGTAGGTCTAGAAGCTAAGTCACAATGCTATTACATGCATTATCTCCTTGAATCACAATGCTGTAAGATAGTCATGATCATTCCTATTTCACTGAAGAGGAAACTGAGGCACAGCAATGTCTAGTAACTTGCTCTAGCTCACACAGGTTTTAAGCAACAGAGCCAAGGTTCAAAACTTGGGTACCTAATAACTTCATAGCTAACAAAATGACCTAACTGGAAGGCTGCAGGAAAATGCCACCCCAAATACAGCTCTTCTGTTTATCAACCACAAAAGCCAAGAACTCCTGCCATTAACCCTTCCTTAAAGGGGAAATTCGCATGACCACCCATCTCCCCTTCCCCCCAACAAGTAAAAATATAGAGACATTATTTAGGAAGTGTTGACATATTATCACTTGACATTCCTGAAATTAGGTAATCAGATTAGTAAGTTATAAAAAGTGAATAAATGGGGATTCCAATGAAAGCTAAATAGGTCCCAGGCACTATCGCAAGCACATTCCATGTATTTTATCATTAAATATTCACAAAAACCCAAAGGGGTACTATTATCCCCAACTTACAGATCGAGAAAGTGAAGCCTAAGGAGGTTAAGTAACTTGCCTAAGGTTACCCAGCCAACAGTCGGCAGAGCTAAGATTTAACCCTTACTCTTAAAACCTATCCCATATCACCTCCATGCATTAATAATTCTTGAATCTGTTTTCTTTATCAGAAACTGGGGAACTCACTTTTAACTTGCTTGGAATCCCTGGGAACAATGGGGCCAAATCCTCTGTTCTCCCCACCCCTCCAAAGGCCCCACTCTCCCATCTCTTCCAGTGAAAGAAAGAGGAGAGGACAAGTACAGCCCCTCTGAACCAGGCAAACTCATTGGAAACTTTACTTGGATCAAAAACATGCATTCTCTCTGAGGAGAGATCACCCCCAAGGGGACAAAAATTGATTCTTGGGGGCCAAAAATCTCAGATATTTTAACAGTTCATGGTCCTCTAAAGCTCAATGCTATTCAACAAAATCTTATTTCTCAGTGTTTCATTCCTCTTATCAGGGAGAATTTAAATTTAATCTAATTTTTCTCTTTAGGGAGGTGATAATGAGAAAAAGAGGTTGAGAAACGCTGCAAGTGAGAATCTGCCCGGAATGGGAACGTGGCCGAGAGTGCCGTGGGTCCGCCCCTCTACACACATACCTTCCCTGGGTCCGGTCAGCGTTGACTGCTAACCTGCTGTAGGATCTTTCTCGACACTGCTGATTACCGCCAGAGTTTCCCAAATATGTTCTTCACATATACATAAGTCTATACATAAGTGTTCAAAAAAAGGAAACATTGGAGGGTCAATAAGTTTGGGAATTCTTAGTTAAATGCAGTTAAGTCGTTGTCTTTGCTGCGGGACTCCCCAGTCTTCAGCCCACCAGTGGGCGCAGTGACTCTCCAAGAAGTGACCCTAGGCACAGCCCAGAGCTTTGTTGTCTTGGAACATCTTCTGGGATGAGGGCACACTTTGGAAGGCGCTGCTTCAGACAACAGCACCCGCCACCAGGCCCGGCCCAGCCCTCAGGATGTGGTGGGAGCAGGAGAAATCCTTGTTGATTGCATTCGCTTGATTTCTTTCTGAATTCAGAATGTTCTGATTCTCAACTCTGCTCCAGGCTGAACCTCAGAAAAAAGCTACACGATAGAGGGTAGGAATAGAAGAACGCTGTCTACGTGGATTTTGGTCCTGTCACGACCTACATACGAAGCAGCATTTCCATCCACCTGCTCCTCAAAACACACACCCTGCCTTCGATTATTACACTGTGAAGGGATGTGGGAAAGTGTTAATGAGCATAAGCAAACTGGTTTTTTCAGCAGGAACAGTGGCTACAGACAAGAATGAAGGAAGAGGGGAGAGAACAGAGCTCTGTTAAGAATTGCTCTTGCAAAGGGAATCTGCTGAAGAAGGAGATGAGGAGAAATAGAGACACAGGAGATGGAGGGAACCACCAAGACCACACGGGAAATTAGCAGTAAGGCCAAGAACACAGCCCAAGAGCTGAGCCAGGGCACTTTCTGCTGACCCGCACTACCTCTTCCAGCCAGGGGTTATTTTAGTGAAAGAAAATACTCCAGAACGTGAAACTGCCTGATGGCCAGCAGCCTGTTTAAGAGTTTCTGTGCAGCACATTTTCATTTCCTCCACACGGCAGGACCAGCTTCTTCGTTCAAGTTTCTTCCACACGATCTTAACCAGTGCTGCTGAGCTTGGTCCTGCCTTCCAAGACTCGCTTGTCGAAGCCAAGGAACTGGGACACTTGCCAGTGACACCGTGTTTCCGACCTAGAATTTTGGGGGAGGCGCAGCTATCTTTGACCGCCCCTCCCTGTCCCCTTCTAAGCCCAGTGGCTATTTTCTGAATTGCAAGCATTTGGTTTGGCCCTTGACTGATGGACCAGATATGTCTCCTACAGGATTTTTTTGCCTTGTGACCTTAAGATACCTGTACTGGACTCTTTATGGCCACGGATCTTAATCTCTCTTGTTTCAGAAATTGCACCCAAGGCTCTAAGAAATCCTAACTGCACAGTATCTTGCTTTATGTGGCATTTTCCACTGACGTCTGTAAAACTCAAATCCTAAATTTAGTTTCCGTCTTTGGGACCATTGAGCATTTCCATCAGAGATTTTTTTTTTTACTTAATGCTTAAAAAAATTTTTTTTAATGTGTGCTTGTGTGCAAGGGCAAGGGGTTTGAATGATATTTCTTGTGATTATCTCACTTAATTAACAACCCCAAATGTCACCCCAGAGCGTCTTATGCATTGATAAACCATGTGTTTGCAATCAGCAGTTGCTCTTTGAGCCCTGCCAGCATATGTTTTTGGCTTTTGAATTCAATTTCAGCAACCTTGAGAAGGCACAGCATAGCTGGGCAGGAATTTGGATGGTATTAGCTCAGTGTGGATTCTGTAGAAGCCAGATAACTGTCCACCCATCTGTCTGCTCCAGGATGTCCATCTGCATGTGCACACGCATCGCTCACTTATTCTGGGCCCCTGAGGTGGGTGCATATAAAGTGGATGGAATGAAAAGGTCCACCGTCTGTTTGTCTGAAGGCCTGTCGTGCAGGGTGTGTCTGCGTGAAAAAGCCTGATCATTTACGCATGATGAGTATAATGAATCCAGCGAGGGCTCTGCTGAGCTCTGGCTTTTAATTGGTCAGTGAAGTTTGACAAATTGCTCACCCCTTGGACTGTATCTTCATATCCTCGAACATCTGGAGGGAAACTGGAAGGGAAATGTTCCGCTGGCCCCAAAGAGCCAGATGTGTGCCATCACGCGGAAGGAATGTCCAGATGCCGGACGTCTCCCCTGCATTCCTCCACGTGAGGCTTTCCTGCAGTCTTTTTGAAAATCTAATGAAGAACTTCTAACTGAGGCTGACTCAGCGTGGTGCAGCGCACTTTCTGCCATTTCCAATCCTTTAGATGATGTTGGGGTACAAATAAATAAATAAAGGAATTTTATTGTGAGACTAAGGAATTCTTTCTTTTTCAAATTATAATTCTATTTTTAAGTAGACTTCATTACATAGATGTGAGTGTGTGAGTGTTTACCTGAGCATGTGAGTGTGTGTGTGTTTAAGTGTATGTGTGTGTTGGCTAGAGCAGGGGTTTCAAAACAAGGCTACCAGTCATCGTCACCCAAAAATCTTTCTTGAAATACAGGTCTCTGTTCCCAAACTGGACCTACTGAACCAAAATCTCCAGTTTTAGAACCCAAGAATCAGTATTTCTAAGATGCACACAGTTGTTTCTGCCATCAAAACACAGAGTGGCATTTGGGAACCAAGGAGTAGGGAATACATAATACTAATACTAATACTAATACTGATACTGATACTAATACTATTACTAATACTGATACCAATGATTACTTTTTTTGAACTCCTACCACGTGCCAGGCCCCTCATTTAACCTTTACAAGCACCGTATCATGTGGGCACTACAGTATTTCCATTTTAAAATTGAGGAATCTGAAGCTCAATCACAAAGCTGGTAAGTGGTGAGGCTGGACCTCCACGATCCTCGTCTGGAGAGTTGGTTCTGGTTAAATGACAAGCTCCCGTTGGGCTGTGGCGACATCGTTCCCAGCACTCTTCTTCCCAGCCCTAAAAGTCTCTGGTTGATTAGAGCTGACTCGGGACATTAATCTTTCCTCCGATCTAGCCCAACCTGTTTGTTTTACAGATGAAGAAATTTTGACCTAAAGAGAATAAGTGACTCTTCTGGGAACACCCGGATGAGAACTTAGATTTCCTGATTTCGTCAGAGTTCTTATAAAAAGCACAGCATCTGGTTTAGCAACTAAGCTTTCTCCGTGACTTAAACATTAAAAATCCCCTTGCCCTGCAAAGATAGCCAAACTTAATGATGCTCAATTAATTTTCTAAAAGTTCCAGGTTTAAAGATCTCTGGAGCTAAGACTTGCTAGAATCCTGTAGTGCACCCTAATAGGGTTCGTTTGTTTGTTTTTGGTCCAGATAAGAAATATTTCCAAATTCATCATACAGGTCTGCTTTTACGATCCCAGCTCCATGAACATATATTTAGGGGGTAAAAAGTAAAAAAAAGGTCACCTCCTGGCATTTAGAAATGCCAGATACATGTTTCAACAGTTTTCCCTGAGGTTCCCAACTCACATGTTGCTTATTGCTAAGTTTTCTGTTAATATGGGCTGCTTGAGGTTTAGACCTCAACAACTCGCCCACTGACATACTTTGGAAGCTCTGTCTCTCCATCCCACACACAAGATTTTACTGTTGATGTGATTACATAACTAACAATCTTAGATTGCCAAGACTGGCGTGTAGGGCCCCTCCTGAATGCTGAAGTGTAGCCTCCTCTCTCATAATGGCCTAAAAGTGCATGTGAAAAGTTCGGGTCACTGCGATGACGACTTCACCTGTAAGACTTCTACTGAGGTGCGGGCCAGTGCATGCCCATTGGGTGCAGAGGCGGAAAAGGCCGACAGTCAGCCACCTTGTTCCTGCTGTGCTCCCAGGAGAATGGCCAGATTTGCTGTCCTTTCTTCAAGGATTTGGTGACTCTCCTTCCCTCCCAAGCTCAGGGTATCGACAATTCGTATTTATTATAGAAATAAAACCTCATAGAATTGTGGGAAAGGCTAGGAAATAAGAATCTGAAAGAGGGAGTCACTAACCAGACCTCCTGAAGCCCTGCACAAGTGGACAAGTCAGTGTCTGCCCGAGGTGCTGGGGAACCAGGCACGTCCGTCTACCAAGGTGGGGTGGCAGAGAAGAGCCAGTGGAGGAGCCTATGGAAGGTAGGCCTGGGTCGCTGCTGGCCAGCAGGGCCAGCAGTTGGGAAGATGAGCTGGACGTGGAATGTGGCAGAGCAAGGACAAGGCGGACCTCACCAGCACCTCTCTGACCGACTCTCCTTGAGGAACAGGGAGAACAGCCTGGAAACCACTTGTATCTCTGCACCTGTCTCTCACCACATGTAACCACAACCACCTGCAGAAAGTGACGGCTGCTGCTTTCTTTCCACCTTTCAAACATCATGCAACTTTGTCCTTGTATGAGTCTAACTCAGACCCATACAAGGATTCTGGAAAACATAGTTCCAGCTTAGCCAAGCCCTCACAGTACAAAACCACCACAGTCCACCCCTTTCCAACTAGATATTCATATACACCTTTTTAACCATTTTTTTCTTTTCTTTTCTTTTCTTTTCTTTTCTTTTTTTTGTGAGGAAGATTAGCCCTGAGCTAACATCTGTCACCAATCCTCCTCTATTTTTGCTGAGGAAGACTGGCCCTGGGCTAACATCCGTGCCCATCTTCCTCCACTTTATATGGGATGCCACCACAGCATGGCTTGACAAGCAGTGCATTGGTGCATGCCTGGGATCCGAACCCTGGGCAGCCGCAACAGAGTGGACGCACTTAACTGCTAGGCCACCAGGCCGGCCCCTTTTTAACCATTTTTAATTCCCAAATAAAGACAATAGTAAAATTATGTCTTCACCTAACATGATGCAACTCTCTCTCATACAATCAAAGACATACCAAGTCTCTCCCCGAAGTAGCATACAAAGTCCCATTGTGTCACTTCACCCATCTTTGGGTGACCATGTCATGCAAAACCATTTGTAAACTAAGGCTGAAGTTTTCCCTCTCAGTAAACTGGTCATAGGAAATCCCCAATGACACCATAAATGGAGGCTGAGAGAGAGGAAGCAATATAGCAGAACTAGGAGCCATGAGAACCTGAGCCACTGCTTGTATAACTTACATGTGCCTTCGGGACCTGCTCAAGCCCAGTGGTGTCTATTTTACTTCCACCTGATGAAGGAATGCTGTCCCTGCCCAACTTTATGGCTTTGGTTGGTCAGAATATGCCCAGTTCATGATGGGCAGTATGGATTGCAAGGTGGCCCATGGTCAAGTGTTCAGTCTCTACTCTATGTGGGCTTAGAGAGTCCATCTCTGTGGCCCTGTAACAAGCCAGAAGCTATTTCCCAAAAGAATGGTTATCTACAGAATGGCATTGATATGCTCCAAAACCCTAAACGTCTGCTCTCTGATTCATCTATAGGGGTCTGCCAAAGGTCTCAGTATAGCATCTTACGTGTCAGAGACACATCAAGCATCACGGTACTTTACAAGGCCAAAGTGGCAGCACATCTTGCACAGCCATCTACTGCAGAGTCTTCTTTTGCTATGAGACCCACTCAAAGCTGGCAGCCTTTTGGGTTGCTCCACAAATGGGTCAGAGTAATGTGACCAAATGAAGTATATGTTGCCTTCAAAATCTAAAAAGGTCCATTAGGCTTCGTGTTTCCTTCTTAGTGGAGGAAGTGCTGGATGCAGAAACATCTCTCAACACGTTTTGGAGCACTAGAAATTTTTACTCAGATAAACGGCTCCTGAATTTTTGTGGGATCTGTTTCTGCCCTCTGTTACACATATGTCTTACAGAAGTGTCTAGGTTGGTTTCTCTCCAACTCGCTTCCTGCTTACTATGTCCAACAGCATGATATCATCAACCATCATCAACATAGCAGACCAGCGTGATGTCCTGTGGAATGGAGAGACGAGGGTTAGATTGTGATGGAGGACTAGAGAGCTGTTATAACCCTGAGTTAGTTCAGCGAAGGCATAGCGCTAGCCCTGCCAGCTGAAGGCAAACTGCTTCAGGTGACCTTTACTAATAGGCTGAGGGGAAAAAGCATCTGCCAGTTTGCTAGCTGCATACCAGATGCTCAAGGATGTGAGAAGAACACACATCTAGACTGGTAACTACAACTGGGGTTACCACCTGATTGAGTTTACAAGAATCCACTGTTGTTCCTATGGGAGATCAGAATTGGCCGCATCAAAATATGTCTCTTTAACTTGATTATTTTCTCTGAAAGAAGCTTTGACACACGCCCACACATCCCCTCGGCCAACTAACTGCTCAAAAGAATTTAACTCCGGGTATGGATAAACTGGGAGGGTCCTTGCTAAGCCCATTCCAAATAAAAGCAGAAGTTATCCTTTGTAAGAGACATTTACATTTGTAAGAGAAATCTCCATTTGTAAAGATATCTCCCTCTCTACACCTGGAAGAAGGGAAGATGACCTCATCTCTAGAAACTCTTATCAGTGCGGAAGGCGAGGACTTAAATCTGCATACTCTTGTTCATTGTGAATTTCTGGTAATCTCCCATATCTGACTCCCCCCGCCCCTAACATCCTCCTTTGTCTTTAGCTGAAGGTAGTATATAAGGTGAGAACCTCTACCATCTTGTTGAGAAACTCGGTTTCCCTGGTTTCTTCCATGTATACGTGTTATAAAGCTTTGATTTTCTCCTGCTATTCGGTCTCATGTCAATTTAATTTGTAGCCCAGTCAGAAAGGACCCAGAGTGGGTAGAGGATAGTCTTTCTCTCCTTCATTCCCAAAATCCATCAGTCTTCTGCACAGGCCAAACAGGCAAGTTAAATAGAAATATGGTAGAGTTCACTACCTCTGACTTCCAAGTCTTTGATAATCTCTACTCTGTGTAGGCTTACAGAATAAGTCTCTAATCTCTGCAGTCCCTCCAAGAACACCATTATGCTTTTGAGGCAGTTCTAGAATCTTCTACTTGGCCTTTCCCACCATAATAGCCCTTGGGTCGTTCCGTGTGTCAGAGAAACAATGTGGGGATTCTGCCAGTTGCTGAACTTGTCTATTTCAATTATGTATGCCATAACTGGGGATATCAGCATAGGATGGGTTCACAGACACACTTGGCCCACTGTGAAATGGACCTGAGTCAAAACCCCATTAATTGCCTGACCCCAACAATCCCCTACTCTGGCTGATGGGCCATAGTAACATTTTGAGTCCCTGGGAAATAGTGTCATTTCACAGTCAGCATCTAATAATCCCCTAAAGTCATTATTTCCCCTTCCCCAATGCACAGTCACCTAAAAAATGGCTGCAAATCCCTTTGGAAAAGGCTGAGAGAGAGATTTACAGTGTATACTTGTGGCCGTGCTTTAGGGTCAGCCTCACTGCAGATGAACTGTTACAGCTGTGCTTGCATTTGCTCTGAGAGACCAAAGGGGAGTCACACTCCTCACACAGCTGTCCACCAAGGGCATCTTCCAGGAGGCACACGCAGGCTTACAAACCCTGAGTGTCCCTTATTTGGGGACTCTAAGTCTCTGCAGCTACCCAGAGAAGAAAAGGCTGCCTAAGACTCTGCCCCTCTTGTGACAACATAAGCCCTCGATGAGATTCTTGGATATAAATCTGTTTGCACCTTAGAAAAAAATCCATATAAGTCAGGTATTATAAATCCCCTCTGTATTCATTGCCTAGGGCTGCTGGAACAAATTACCACAAACTGGGTGGCTTAAAACAACAGAAATTTATTCTCTCACATTTCTGGAAGCTAGAAATTAGAAATCAAAGTGCCAGCAGGACCATGCTCCCTCAGAAGTTTCTAGAAGAGAATCTTTCCTTGCCTCTTCCAGCCTACAGTGACCCCAGGCGTTCCTTGGTGTGTGGCAGCATCACTCCAGTGTCTCCCTCCATCTTCACATGGCCTTCTTCTCTGCATGTCCTCTCCTCTTCTTATAAGGACACCAGCCATTGGACTTAGGGCCCACTCTACTCCAGTATGAACTCAACTAATTACATCTGCAAAGATCCTGATTCCAAATAAGGTCACATCCTCCAGTTACGGGTGAACATGAATTTTGGGAGGACGCTCTTCAATCCCCCGAGCCCTCTAACAGTATTTCTCAATTCCAACTGCCTTGTAAGCACTTGGTGACTCCCTTTAGACCCATGTTGCCTGGGTCCCACTCCTACCCTCTGAGATTCTGCTTTAGTCTTGCTGGGATGGAATTCAGGCATCAGTGCTTTTTAAAGCTCCCCGGGTAATTTTTACTGACTGTAGCCCAGTGGTCTACATGGTATATGATACTTTCCACCCAGCCTAGATCCAAGGAGAACCGAGCTCTCTGGCCTCCTAAGCTCTGGCTCCCAATCATTGCTGACATTCACCTGTCCAGCCCACAGAGATTTTGCAAGATCTACAGTCACTGCCCAAAATTTTGCCTTAAAAAAACACAGGACATTGCATCCACGTGGTCAGAGTTAGGTCCTACACACAGTTAGTACTGCTCAGCCTGGATCTACTCCATTCTGGCACCATTTTTACTTTGGCCATCTATTCTATATGGTCCCTAAAATGATCCAGGCAGGGTCCTTCTGGGAGGTGACTGCACCTCTCAGGCGGATGACTTCTCTCAGCCTCTGTCATCTCACTTCCTTACCCGTCTAATGTACACAGTAACCTCAGAAAACACAGCCCCTTGAGGATCTTGAGGGCATTATGCAGAGGGAAATAAGTCATACAGAGAAAGACAAATACTATATGCTCTCATTTACATGTGGAATCTAAAAAAAAAAAAATCAAAAAACCAAGCTCATAGATACAGAGACCAGATAGGTAGTTGCCAGAGGTCGGGAGTAGGGGGTGGGCGAAATGGGTGAAGGGGGTCAAAAGGTACAAACTTCCAGTTATAAGATAAATAAGTCCTGGGGATGTAATGTAATAGGTGACTATATTTTTGTGTGTGTGTGTGTGAGGAAGATCAGCCCTGAGCTAACATCCATGCCAATCCTCCTCTTTTTGCTGAGGAAGACCAGCCCTGAGCTAACATCTATTGCCAATCCTCCTCCCTTTTTTTCCCTTTTTCTCCCCAAGGCCCCAGTAAATAGTCATATGCCATAGTTGCACATCCTTCTAGTTGCTGTATGTGGGACGCAGCCTCAGCATGGCCAGTGCGTTGGTGGGCGCCTGGGATCTGAACCTGGGCTGCCAGCAGCGGAGCGTGCGCACTTAACCGCTAAGCCACGGGGCCGGCCCCAGGGTGACTATACTTAAAAATACTGTACTGTATATTTGCAAGTTGCCGGAAGGGTAGATCTTAAAAATTCTCATCACAAGAAACAAAATTTTTAACTATGTGAGGTGATTGATGTTAATTAGACTTATTGTGTGATCGTTTCACAATATATACAAATATTGAATCACCACTTTGTACACCTGAAACTAAGATGTTATATGTCAATTCTATCTCAATTAAAAAAAAGAGAGCCCAGCTCCTTTTCCTCCTACTGCTCCCTGGGCAGAGTATTTCTTGTAAGTTTGGGTGCCCCTTGGAGGGTGGGACAGGCCACACTGCATTCTTTCCCGTCCCCACCCCAGCCCCAGACCTGCCTTCCTCTCTCCCAACAGGCACACATGTGCCTGAGTTTCCTTGGGCTTAGCCCTACGCAGTGGTGCTGCCTCTCCCAACGTTTACACATCCCCCCCTAGCCCAGCTTCCTGGACGTAAACACTAACGCACACAAAAACAGACCTCGTGTCTACCGCTGCAGGTCTGAGAGGCTTCCTTCAGGATAAACTCTCCTGCTGCCTTACAAGTTTTCATCTAGGATAAAATCAAAGACTGGCTTCCCCAAACTGACACATTGGTAGTTTTATTTATTAGCTTTAAAAAAAGTAAGTCTCCTTTGCTCCATGTTAGTTAAATTTTCCAGTTGTGGAGGAAAGGCTATGTTTTTCTCTTTGTAATTAAGCTTCCCAGATGAAAGAAGTCCACATTTATTTCAACCCCAAATACTCACAGAATCAGGGACTTTCCATTGTGGAGTTGCCCCCAAAGTGTCTTCCTAAAATAGCCCCGTGCTCTCCTGAGGACTATTCAGAGTGTGGAAGGCCTTAACATTGAGGCTTATTCTCGTATCTTCTCTCCCCGCCCCTGCTGTGAATAGCAGCAGGGAGGTAGGGCCAACCTCCCCCAGGGATTGGCAGATAACAGCTAATTGTTCCCAACACTCCTCCTAGAATTACCAGCTAATTCTGATACGTTTAATACCAGATAATGATATATACTATCATAGATTATAAATATTATAATACTAATGAGCTATGTTTCGTATCATCCAGGGGACCCTAGAGAATGCCTGTGTTATCACAGTGCGCTGTGCTGATGAAGTGGGTCGTTGGGGCTGCACAGCAAAGCGCCCTGGCTCATCTCCTCTCCCACTTCCCTTCACGACAGTGAACTTCCCTCTCTCCACCCACCTCCCTCCCCACCAGATGCTCCACCCTGGTGTTTTCTTTCCAGCTCTTTGCTGGGGTATTAATATCTTCTTGGTGAGGGGCACATTTGCCTATTCCAGGAAAACTACATACAAAGCAAAGGAAGCTAATCAAATGCCCTGAAAAGGACACAAAATGCCTTTGCCCAAGTGTGTGTCCCCAAGGCTGTTACAGAAAGCTTTCCTGCTGCTTCCACCCCTCCCCAGTGCCACATGGCAGGGAGGCCTGGCAGGGGGAGAAGACGGTTCTCTCCTCTCCAATGAAAACAGTGCCTGCGGACAGGGCCACTCACTTCTTTTAGGTTTGCTTCCAGGCAATGGCTAAAACTCAAAGCAAGCACAAACCCTCAGGCGTACGGAAGCCCTGGGGCATCGCTGACGTGGTTGCACCGTTAGAACTGAATCCCAGAGGAGGCCTGGGTGGGGGCAGGGTAGTCACTGGGCGGCTCTGCTGGCTGGCTGTATTTTGGGGATGTTGTTCCCCTCCCTGGTGCCTCGGTCACTCCATATTTAACAGGAAAGGATTTAGATTTAGTGATCGCTCAGTATCTATCAAGGTCGAAGGATCTTAAGTGCTGAGGCGATGCAAGCTGCCAACGAAGATTAGCAATACTGTGCCTCTGTTCTAGCCATTTAACTCAAATTTGTGACAAGTGCTTGCTTAGCAAAAAAGGTCTCAATGATTTGCATACACATCTCAATGCCGCACACGGGGAGTCTGTGCCCATCCACAGAAGTCTCACTCACTGCCCTCCCCGCAGGCCTCACCACTGCTAGGAGCTGTCTAGTTCCACTCCTTACTCCGTAACCTGTCTCAGCTTCCAGTGACCTCTGGGGTCAGTTCCTGGTGACCTCTTACCTTATTAGAAACAAGGGTGCCCTCTGAGAGCTAAACTGTGATATCAACATGTAATAGGCCCATAGCAGAGACATGCTACCTCACACACAAGAATACAGAAACAGCTCCATGCGTTCCCTTTGCCGGGAACATAGGAAGACACCTTTCTCAGCCTCCCTTGAGGTTGGGTTAGAACCACATGCCTGAGTTCTCCTCACGGCACGTGAGCAGAGGTAGCACCGTGCCAGCGGGGACCGAGGCAGGTAAGAGCAGGTGTGCGTTCTCCAGGCTCGCTCCCATCTCGCAGCTGGAAGTAGAGAACTCTCAGGTGACAGAGCTGACATTGGAAGCATTGTGGGCTCTGAGTCTCAGTTGGAGAAGGGCCACTAAAAGAGACACCTGATCACCTCGGACTGTGGTGTGAGCAAGAAGTGAGCTTGCGTTGAATCACTGAGACGTCAGGGTTGGTTACTGCAGCAGAGCCTGCCCTAAGCTGATGCTTCGACAGGCCAGTCATGGAGGCCCAGGGAGCGAGTGTTCCAAAGACGGAGGCAGCCGCTGCCCCGCCCTGCCCCACCCTGTCCTGGGACAAAGGGCCCTAGCCCTGGGAGTTTTTCTGGCTCCACTCGTGAAGTCGTCCATGAGGCAGAAATTGAGAAGGTTATTTGGCCGACTTGTTTAATTACCTGAAACCACTAAGTTATCAGTCCACCTGGTTCCCCTAGTTCTCATTCAGTGTTCACCAAAAACCTCTGATTATCATGTGACAGCCAGTGTAGCTTTGTTGACGGGAGAGGATATCAGAACAGAAGAATTCTGAGTTAAAACATTCCTGTGACCGTTTCATTAGACACAGTAAACTGTGGCTTCTGGCACCTTACACACCCTCACAGGGGACATGTTCCTCCAGAAGGCCAGGATGAGGTGTGGACTTGATGCCATGTTCCGAAACTTGGGTTCCCAAACCAGGTCTGGCTGATGCCTCCTTCATTCACTCATCCCTCATTCAACGAGTATGCACTGAGCATCTGTGTGCCTGGTATGGGCACTGGGGATGCAGCAGTGAGAAAAGTGAGCTCCCTATTTCTCATGAATATTCTATTCTGGCGGGTGGAAAGCAGCTGATAAATCAGAAAATAGATAAGTAGATTACATACCAGATGGAGATAAATAGCAGAAAAATAAAGCAGGGTAGGGATAAGGAGTGTGAGATGGGGCGGGGGCATTGTTATTTTCTTTGTCTTACAGGAAAGGTTTCTCTGGGGAGAGGACATTTGAGCAGGTAACTGAAGAAGTTAGGGACACGGCTGTGTAGATATTCCCCTGAACAAGGGAAGCATGGCCCGGGGAGAGGAGCCATGGTCACAAAGACCTTGAGGTGGAACCAGCTTGTTTGGTCAAGAAACTGCAGGAAGTGAGGAGGGCCCAGTGGAGTGAATGGAGGAGATGATAACAGGAATGAAGATCAGTGGGGAGCAGGGTCCCCAAACACACAGGCTCTTGTAGGCCATGGTGGGGACTCTGGTTTTACCCAGACTAGAATGGGAAGTCATTTAAAGGTTTGGAGCAGAGGAGTGGCATGACCTGACTTAGATTTTAAAAGGATAAATCTGGCTGCTCTATTGAGAATAGACAGTAAGAGGAATGTGCAGAAGCAAGGAGAGCTAACAGGAAATTATTGCCATAATTCAGATGAGAGACCGTGGTGGCTCCTGTGATCTACAGCATAGTTAACCAGATTCCCTTAGGGATCTGAACAGGTAATACCAGGAGAATGAGGCAGGGAGCTTCAGGGGTGGCTGCTGAGAATTCACGAAGCAAGCAGCCTCAGGGCCACAGGGCACAGACAGCCTCATCCTGGGCCCCTGACACTTGACCTCAGACTGCTAGCCTGACTTCCTGGTGCCAATAGCCTGACCTATGGGGTACTACTGATCCTTGTCTCCCTAAATATACAACACCTGCCTCAACCAACTGTGTTAGTCAGCTATTGCTGCACAGCAAACCATCCCAGAATGCAGCAGCAAACAATACTATGCACTCATTCTCAGGCTTGAAGATCTGCAGGTCAGCTAGGGGAGGTCTGCTTGGGCTATAGGTCTACAGGTCAGCTTGGGGGGCTCTGCTCCATGTGGTCATCCAGGGCCCAGGCTGAAGAGGCAGCAGCTACCTGGTGGCATTGCTTTTTTTCATGCAGAAGTTAGAAGCTCCCAGAGGGGCAAGCAGAAACATGCAATGCCTCTTAAGGCCTAGGCTCAAAACTGGCACAGTCACCTCCTCCCACATTCCATTGCCAAAGACTGTCACTGGCCAATCCAACATCTTCAGGGGAGGAGAACGTACTTCTGGTCTAGTGGGGAGAACCGCAGAGTCCCATGACAAGGGGTATGGATACAGAGAGGGTGAAAAATTCGGAAGGGCAATGCAACCTACCACATCAACCCATCGGGAAGTGAGTCAGTGACCTCCACGGGGGCTTCTCAAACGTGAGCAAGCATGTGAGTCGCTAGTCAAATACAAGTTGCTGGGCCCACCCTCAGAGATTCCGACTCAGTCGGTCTGAGGTAGAACCTGAGCATTTCCCTTCTAACAAGCTCCTAGGTGACACCGACACTGCTGGTCTACGGGCCACACTTAAGTGGCAATGACCCACAGCGCACTCCTAGGGACTGTGTATCAGATCCAGAGGGCAGGAGGTAGAAACATTTTAATTCTCAAGACAATATCTAATATCTCAGAATGCAATGGCAGGACATTTCCTTAGCTGTGGGGGGAGCCTATTTAGACACATCTGAGGAGGGAGTTTGGGGGAACCTACGCCACATCACTCCAAGAGTTCGGGGAACTGAGCGCCCACAATCTGGTCCCAACCCCTCAACTTTTCTCACTGTCAAATAAGGACAATAACTTCTGAAAAGCATTCTATAGCCCTGCCCCCAAGATGTGTATGTTGAGTTAGCCCCTCCTTCCACTGAGCTGATACATAGTCTTTATTAAATTAAGCTCTGCTTCCCCTGAGAGCCTATGAGAGCTCTGTGAGAGCCACCTCTGTGTCTCCTCCATGAGTCTCCCTAATGCCCGACTCTTATTAGGGTCTCATCTTATGTTTGCTGAGTGAATAAATGAGCCAGGGAGCAAGATTTCCATCTACTAGAGAAAAAGACTCATGTGAAACAATTCGAGAACACTGCAGATCAAAGGGATCGGATGGCCCACTCCTGCTCCAGGCCCCCGGCCCTTCTCTGGCCCTGCCTTTCCCAATTTCACATGGTCAGAGCAGTGGTTTTCTTCATGGCTGTACATGAGAAGCACCAAGAGAGATTTTTAAAATCCTGATGCCCAGCTCACCATCCAAACCATTTAAATTAAAAGTCTTTGGGGTGGGACCAGCCGTCGGTAATTTTTTAAGCTCCCGGTGATTCCAACACGTGTCCAGGACTGAGGACAGCTGAGCGTCGCAGGCAGGCCAGCTCTGCAGGCCACAGCGACACCTGCAAGACAGACGCAAGGGTTCTGATGAGTCGTGGTGGAGGTTAACGCCCACTCCTGTGGGCACTGCAGCTATTTAAAATCAACGAACAATCTCGAGAACAAAAAACAGAGTCTCCCAACAGTACCATGAAAACAAGGGATTATTTGTGTCAAAATTGACCATAGGGAGCCATTTTAAAATAGAGTCAGAGCTGCCTTTCCAGAGAAATTGCCTTGCTGTCTTGAACCTTGAACTAGGCCAAAACAACAATTGTTCACAAGCAATTGTTTGAGAAGTTAGCAGGAGAACAGATATCCTGATCACAAAGACTGAGGATTGTGGACTTTCAGAAGATGGAATCAATAGCCAATCAATATTTAGCCAAGACTAGCTCTCTGCCTCCAACTCCAATGAAAATTCTTTGTAACACAACCTCCCTTCTTTGCCTTTAAAAGCCCCTGACTTTTACTCCCTAGCGGGACACTATTTGTATTTCTACTTGAATCTGTGCTCCACGAATTGCAATTCGTTGATCCCAAATAAACACTTTACCTCTTAAAGTGGTTTCTAGTTTTGCAGGTCAACAGTTGTTGCATAAAAGCTGGGTGCCTCACTAACCCTCACAGAACCTGTTTCTTCATGAGTTACAAAGAAGCAACTGGTCCTTGGAAGGACCTCTCGGCTAATGAATGACCTATCCACAGCTGGAGGAGGGCAGTTAGCAGTGAGGCTGGTCTGGTGGCCCCTTGAGAACAGGGGCCATGTAGGACAGGCCCCGTCCATCACAGGGGGTGGCATATCACAAGCTGTGCAGGGAGGAAGGAAGAACACACAGAAATCATGTGCCAAGGAGGTAGGAGAAAGCACAGAACAGGAGGAGGGAAAGAGAGACAGAGGTGAGCAGGAAGAGAGAGGGAATGGGCAGGGGGGAGGGGGCAGAAGGGGAGGCTGGCCCCTCCAAGATCAATTTACTTCTTATTTGGCCGCAAATCTTCTTGCCCCCTAGGCCCCTCTCCAGCAGCCACTTGGTGAGATAAGATGGCAGGCAGAGAACACAGTGCCCTCTCTTTTCTCACTGTCCCCGAGTGCGCTACGCACCTCTTCACCAGAGTTCCTCAGTCCCCCAGGGACCAGAGATCACGTCCCCAAGCAGAGAACACATGGAACCTCGACTGTGGTCCAAAGGCCCGTGTCATAAGCAGCCAGTGGTTTAGGTGGAGGGGAGAACAATGCTGGTGGCTCTGGGCTGCTCCTACCAAGATGATCTTGTTGGTTTCTTATCGCTCAAAGGGATAGCATTGACTTTGTAAAATAATAAAAACCCTGCACCAAATCAGCATCAGTTAGGCAGCAGAGCATCTTGACTTTATGAGAGGCCTCTGTAGCTGAACACAGCGGAGCTTCCCACGGTCCAGCAACCACGAGCGCAGGGACCCACGTAACCAGCGGGAGGTCAGTTTCAGAACCCCGGCCTTTGGAGACCCCTGGTCTGGCTAATCAGTTCCACGTGCAGAGTCTCAGAGGTGGTGATGGATGGTGGATGGACACAGACTTCTCGCCTGTGTCATACCATCAAGAAAACACTGCAAGACCCTTCCCAGCTGTTTCTTTCATGTTGAGTACAGCCGGCTGTCACAGCTGATCACATCACATAGTGGGACTAAAGAAAACACCCGCCTTCCCTGCCAGCCCAGAAGAAGGGAATAAGGAGGTTGAAGATCTGGGGATTTCTGTTCTGGCCAGAGCAGAGGGGCGTGCTGATTCATCCTTTGATGATATTTTACCCTCCCAGGAATCTGCTGGCACAGCCAGGTCAAAGTGAGCCACCACCTCTGCAACTGCTGCCCCACCATCGGCTGCGTGAGGAAGGAGGTGGGATTTTCCTCAGGGCTTCACTCAGCATGCACCTCGACAGTGCTTGCGGCCCTGTAGTAGCTGTTCTCCTTGCTGTGACATGGTCTTGTCACAGCACCCCACATACCTCAAACGCCACAGGCTTCAGACAGGTTAAAGCCTCTCAGCCCAGCCCCCGTGCAGGCAGCGCCCACTCGGCGACTGGCAGGGTCCAAAGCAGGCTGCATATGGGGCTCGGCTCCATCTGGACTCAACATGCAGCAGCAGGCACTGCAAGAGAAGGGGGACAGGAACCCCTGCTCTGTGGGGTTACCATGAGAATCCAATGAGAGATAATACGAGAAGCACTTGTGACCCTGCCAGGTACATGCCCAGTAACCATGAGCGAATCCGTACCTGCTCCCTCTGTTCCTCAACAGCCAGTCTGTGGTCTAGTCACCTGTCCCAGTGGTCACCAGTCACAGAACCCAATTCTGTTTTAAAAAGCAGCCTGAGAAGGAAGCCGGTTCCGGACAGAATGTCCAACTCCAATGCAAAGAGGCAGGATCAGAACATCTCTCCCCTCTCCCACTGCCCTGTGGGCACTGGGAGAGCCCTAGGTGCCCAGAAAAGGGGCCGACAGCCTCCGCAGCCCTCAGTCCCTCTCCTATCCCGCCTTCCCCAGCCACAGGCAACTCCGTTCTGTATTTGGGAGTGCGTATAAGAAGTGTGGCTAAAGGGCTGTCATGCTTTTGTCTGCGGTGTGTTCATATTGATTGTTTTTGGAGAAAGAGAGGAGAGTTTCATGGTGCACTAAACCTATTTTCAGAGATGAAAACATTGAGGAACACGCTCTGTGCCCTCCCATGCTCGCCCATATTTGCCCCCTTCCTCCACCCATTTTCCTACCACTCTGTGTGCTCTTGCTTCTTCTCTTCTTCCTTATTTGCCTCTTTCCCTGTCCTTCCTCCATTTTCCCCTCCTCCCCCAGGACAGGTTGCAGACAGGACAGAGTGGTGTGACTCTGGGTAGAGGGCAGAGGGGTGACGGTCAGCAGCGGGGATCGGGTGGAAAGAGAGAAACACTCCAGCTCCTTTTCCTCCAGCTCAGATCTGCGTTCACATACATCTGCGACGGGCCGCACAATTTCATTTCATTATAGTGTGCCATTCCTGGACGAGAGCCCCTCAAACTGAACTTTTGACCATATTTTTAAAATTATAAAGTGAAATGTGTCTTGTGTGACTGAAAAACACTAAGGAAAGCGGTGACCATCTGCATTTCTGTTAAAAGAAGTAACAAAGCAGATCAGTAAATATTTACTAAGACCCTATTACAAACAAAGTATAGGGGTCTTCACAGTTTCTCCTCAGGCTGGCCTAGATTTAGATGTCCATGAAGAACTCCTCAGCAGGCTAGTGCTAGACAGAAATGAAAAATGCTGCGTCCTCCTGGTCCCTGTTCCCCCCTACCCCCACCCCCGTACCCAGGGCATCAGTCCACCCGCCTGGCCCTCCACAACCCCAGGCCCACACCAGTCAGAACTCCTCCCCGCACAGGAGGGGCAGCTGTGCCGCATCTGGGCCCTAGTGTGGGCCCACAGGCCCTGGGGTTCTGGCGGGGGTGGGAGGGTGCCAGCCTGCACCCATGGGAGATGTCCCAGCCAGCAGCCTCCCTCACCTTTTGACCTCCTCCTCCAGGGAGCGTCCCACAGGGCCCCGGCCCCTCACCCCTCCCCCAGAACCTTTGGAGCCACTGTTCTCACCCAGTGCAGCCTCTTTCCCTATCACCCACTAGGTGCCTCGAGAAACTCAAAGGTAGGTTTGGAAGCAATTAACCGTTTTTCCAAGTTCTTTGCCCTTTGTATGTTAAGGAGGTGTAACCACCAACCATCCTGAAACTGACCAAGCCCACCACTATGCCCATTACCTTTGCTTTATTTTTACTTTTTTTGTGTATGAGGAAGATCAGCCCTGAGCTAACGTCCAATGCCAATCCTCCTCTTTTTGCTGAGGAAGATTGGCCCTGGGCTAACATTCATGCCCGTCTTCTTCTACTTTATATGGGACACCGCCACAGCATGGTTTGACAAGTGGTGCGTTGGTGAGCACCCGGGATCGGAACCTGCGAACCCCGGGCCACCGCAGCGGAGCACGCACACTTAACCACTGTGTCCAGGAGGAGCTTAGGCCTCATTACGTGGAAGCATGTTCTCCAGCTGAGCCTGTGCAAGCGAATACCCGCCTCTCCCTTTTGAATATTCACTCCCCAACCAAATAAAAGTTCCTGCTTCCCTTTGTTCGGGGACGCCATGCCTTTGGAATTGTTTCCTCACAGCCTCCTATTTGCTGCAAATACACTTTACTTTGTGTGACAACTTCCACTGGTGTAGAGTCTTATTTAACTCACCAGGAGGCGAGCCCACTTGGTTCGGTAACACCCCTGTCCCTCTCCCCTGATCTCAGCATTTTGCAAACCAGCTCATCCTCTGATTGTCAGGCCAGCTGGGCCATCATCGTGCCTGGCCTCAAAGGGGGAAGTGTTCTCACCCCAGACAGAGGGGTCTCTAAGCATATGAGTGATTTTTACTGGACCTTGTCTGCAAATGCAGTCACCAGAAAAATCCCATGCTTTGGGTCGCTGACCTCAAGTCTTCCAGTCACAGCTCTCCCTGTTAAATGCCAAACTTCTCCCAGAACACCTCTGAGATGAAGCAAGTTCACACTGCACAGTAGATGTTTGTGAATTCAGCTATTTTGAAATGAGAATGAGTCTTTGAGAAATACATCATGGTAGAAATTTCCATGCAGGATCCTAGTTGAGTTTGGTTTTTAAATCTCGTAAGCAATTTTAAAATAACAAATCCCTTCATTTCTGCCATGGGAGTGGGACAGGCTGTGAGAAAGTAGTTTCTTTGACTTTGAGGGGGAGAAGCTCTCTCCAGCCTACATGAGGATCTAGTTCTGTTCATCCCTGCCTACTGATTTCCGCAGGTTCCTGTTGGTACACAGTCTAGCTGATACCAGGGTGGCCTGGCTGGGAAGGGGACAGAGGCATACCTGCAATCCCTGTCACAGTGGCATGGATGCCTAATCGCTAGGTGACAGTATTGCTTTTATGAGATGTTTTGAGAGTAGTTTGACTTTCAACTCATTGATCCCTTTCCTTCCACAGCATTGTTGGAGATAAAGTGTAAATCCAATGTTTTACTATTTTAAGGTACTCATCAATAAAAATAACATTTGTGTAACCCGTTGTGGATTGCATGGCATTTAAACAAAAATCATGAGCTTATACATCCAAACAGCCAATGACATAGAAATGACCGTTTCCCCGGTATTTCCCTCCCTCACTGCACGTAGAGAGATTAAGCAAGTTGTCAAAGGTGACACAGCTTACAGTGGCAGTTGGGCCCTGGGCTTCACCTGGGTCTTCTGCCTTGTTCATCACTGTTCCTTTACCACAGCGATCTCCCATCAGGAGCTGCTGAGAAGTTGTTTTCATTCCTCTGCCTCACAGCAACGCCACACTTGCAGAAAAAGGAGAACCTGCCTGTTTCCAAAATTCTCCAAAGCCTTCCAGTTACTGCAGGCCAAGGTCCAACGCCCATCCCGGCCGTTTCCTACTGTACCTCCATCCCAGAGCCGCACTCCTGCCTCCCGTTCAGTCGTCTCTGGGACAGAGAAGAGTGGGCTGCCTTCTTCTTGGGAGTCTGTCTCTTCTCAGAAACAACTAACATATGTTTCAGCCGGGGTGCGACCGGAGCAGCAGACCGTGCGGAGTGATATGTATTGTGGGGTTTATTACAGAGAACGGCCCTGCCTCCATCGTGAGACCTAGATGGTGCGGCTGTGCCAGTCAGCTACCTCTGGGCTTGGTGCTCAGCTGGAAGTCAGCAGGACCAGACCCCAGCAAGAGAAAAGGGACGTCGAGTGGGGGAGACCAGTGACAGAGGTCTCTCACTGTCCCCTCCCGCCATGATGATGTGGGTGAACTGAAGACGAAGGAGGAGATGCACGGGGAGCCAGAGCCGCTGCAGGTCTGACTCCTGCCCACCCAACAAGGTCAGCCAGCAGGTCCAGCATGTGGGCTTGATCTGCAACAGGCCTGCCCGACTCCAACCCGCAGAGCATAAGAACCGCCACGACTTCACTCTGTCCCTCCAAGTTCCACACACACTTCTCCTGCGGTGAAATATATGTATATTCACCCCATCTCCGCATGAGTGGCTGGACTTGACTGTGGACACTTGCTAGTCTCTCCGTGTTCACAGCACACAGACAGAGCCTAAAGGAAACATGCTTGGAGCAGGACTGACGCCAGGCTCCGGTTAAGCTCTAAGTCTGTACACCAAAGCCTATTTTGAAAGACTTATTTAACATTTTCTACTCTGTCCTATTTCACACCTACTTCTACAAAATTTTTTAGACACATGCATATATGAATACAATAATCCTTATTTCCTGCCCAGTCAGCAAATCTTACGCCAAAACACACAATATTGACAAATTGAAGTTCACATCTTGTGACTGAACCAGCAAACTGTGCACAGGCATTCAAAGCAAATGGCCTCTCACTAAAATGTGGCTTTAAATTATTAAACCAAAGTAGCTACTGACCCGTCCAGTCTCAGTGAGGTCATCCATGGACTCTGAACAGGGGCCCATCCCACTCAGCACTGACGCAGGGCTGTCTCTTGCCAGATCAAAGGCGGTGCACACCAGGGCTTCTCCTGAAAAGAAAACAGGACAGCTCTCCTGCTCCTTAAAGACTTTGGCTGATGAAACCTGGCAGGTCTTTCTTCTGTGCACATGTGACACACACACAGATGAATAAAATCTGTCCGGATGGGTGAAAACTTTCTGATCTCCGTCATCAATAGCAAAGGGACCCAGAAATCCATAGCTCTCCTGAGAGGGTGCTGGGTACCATTGCCGTCAGCTGATCGAAGCGTCCAAGCACGTCACTGATGGAGCAGAAGCTTAGCTGTGAGATGAGGGGAATGTGCCACCTTATCCCAGGAAATGCCTGCAGAATTCCATGTCTACTTAACTGGGCTTTCCTATAAGTTCAATATTCACCAGAACAATTTCACTGTCACTGGTGAAAATTTCAATAAAATATATCAGCCCATTTTCCTGCTTTACTCTATAGCATGGGACTAGTACATGCTAAGTAAAAAATAGTAATGAATCAACTAATGAATTAAGTCTTTCATTGTTGATTCAAGATCTTAAGGGCTTCAAATTCTATGTGCACTAATTCCTTGTCAATACCATAAAAACAGAAGGTAGCTATAAATTATTGGCTGGATCTCTACAACCTTAGAATATGCTTTACAACATTATCTTAAGTAAATCCCTACTATGAATTTGTCTTCTTACCACTTGTTTTCTTGACAGAGAATTTCCTGCCAGAGGATGTTCTGATAAATTGAAGAAATCCACTGATTTATTAATTCAATAAATTTTAATACCTCCTGTATTGTAGACTCTGTGCTAAGCCTTGAAAAAAACAAATATAAAATCCAGCCTCTACCCTAAAAACAGTATGGTCTAATAGATGATGTAGAGAAGTAACCAAAAATTACAAGACAGTGAGTAAATTGCTATGACAAATGTTTTGAGTAGGGGAAGGGCTACACAGGAGACGGCCACCCTGGCGGGAAGGAGTGTTCTATTTCTGCCATTGTTTAGAGTTACCAGTGCAGGGTGATGATAAAAAGCAGACTGACCTCTGGTGGGTTTTATCATTGTTTTAAAATTTGCTGCAGACCATGAACCCCTTATTGCCCAAATCACTCTCAGGCCACCCCCCTCCTAGATGGCCCCTGACTGGCAGGGGGCCAGGTGAGCCACCTCACAGAGCAGGGAGAAGATCCTGGGTGAACCTGAGCCCAGCTCATCAGAGACCACCC
Organism: Diceros bicornis minor; assembly: GCF_020826845.1. NCBI lineage: Eukaryota > Metazoa > Chordata > Mammalia > Perissodactyla > Rhinocerotidae > Diceros > Diceros bicornis. Next base: position 8,052,675 of record NC_080755.1, on the reverse strand, counting down.
CTTGGAGAACTAATGAGGACTCGGGGGCAACTGAGTTTCTGCATCAGAGCCATTGCACTCTGGCCACAATTTGGGCGTTAATCTTAATGTGAGGTCGTTTGTGGCCAGGCTGGTAAGTCATGGTGATAGTCAGGTTACACGGGTAACATGACAGAATTCTCCACATGGTTCAGAGGGGCTCAGAGAGAGAATTCTCTACCCCACGGGGGGTGACCATCAGTAGAGAGCCGGGTCTGTGTCACCAGGTAGATGGGTGGGGGGAGGGGCTCTCTGGGCGGAGGACGCCGGTCAGGCACAGCATGGAACAGCCGGCTGGCACAGAGGGAGCTTGGAGTGAGGGCGAGAGGGTCTGGCATATATGAATGGAGAAGTAGACCAAGGGCTTTTGTACTGTCCTGAGGAATTGGGACGAAAATTTGGAGTACCTTGTGCTTCTCTGTCCTCCTGTCTCCCTCTTCAGATTTCATGCTAGGTACCTAACACATCAGAAAGCATTTTGGGTGAAGATGGTCAAAAGGTATAAACTTCCAGTTATAAAATAAATAAGTCCTGGGAATCTAATGTACAGGATGGTGACTATGGCTAATAATACCGTATCGTATATTTGAAAGTTGCTAAGAGAGTAAATCTTACAAGTTCTCATCACAAGAAAAAGAAAATTTGTAGATACACATGGTGATGGATATTAACTAGACTTGTGATCATTTCCCGATATATACATATATTGAATCATTATGTTGTACACCTGAAAGCAGTATAATGTTATATGTCAATTACACCTCAACAAAAAAAATGAATTGGCAGGGTCCAAAATAAAGCATTTAACAATTTTTTTAATAAATCTGCACCAGGGGAGGGTGTTAAGCTGGGAAGTGCTGTCAGGTTGCATTTTAGACGCCTCATTCTGGCTAGACCTGGGGACTGGACGACAGGTGGAGGGCGTGGGGACAGGGAGGCTGCAGCTCAGCCAGGCCTGGCGCAGGGGAGAAGGAGCCAGGTAGAGGCTCATTTAGTAAAGAGAAGCTGTGGGACTCAGTGTCTGATACCCTGGGCATGAGGGAGAGGGAAGACCGGAGCCTGGCCCTGGTTTCTAGCACGAGTGATAATGCACAACTCAAGGGAGAGGAAAGCCAGGACAAGGATCAGGGTTCAGAGGCAGGAGGATGGACAAACTGGGGGCAGGTTGAGGGTGAGATGTTAGAGGACATTCTGCTGGGATTACCCCACAGCAGGGCTCAGGCAGGACAAGTGGCTGCATGTGCGACCGCAACCAGCTCGGGGGAGAGACATCAGAGAGAACAGGGAGAGGGTGGGGCTCAGAAGCCAAGGGAGGAGAGAATTTCCAGGAGCAAATGGCCACAGCAGAGCCGTCCCATCAAAATAAATACAAGCCACAAACCTACTAAGTAGCCACATTAAAAAGGAAATCAAAACAGGTGAAATCAATTTTAGTAATACATTTTATATAGCCCCATATAACCAAAATATTATGACTTCAAAATGTAATCAATATAAAAAATATTGAGAGATTTTACAGGTATTTTTCCGAACCAGATCTCAGAAACGTGGTGTGTATTTCACATTTACAGCACATCTCAATTCAGACACTAAGTTTTCATCAGAAATGCTTGATCTGTATTTAGATTTCATAAAATTTACAGTTGAAAAACTAGATTCACAGACCCAAGTTGTTCCAATCATACTTAGATGTTTTTCAGTAACCGAATCAAATATCTACTTTTAAATTTAAATTTAAAGTAATTGGAGTTAAATGAACAACTCAGATGTTTGGTGCACTGCCACATTTCAAGAGCTCAATAACCCTCTCCACAGTTGGGCACCCTTCTGGACAGCTCAGTGGGCAGCTCAGAGCCACAGAATCAAACGACACAGAGCAGCCAAGGGAGACAAAGTGCTTAGGCCATGGACACGGCAGCGGGAGGATCCATGCTTTCAGTGGCTATTGGTGGCATAGCCAACAGTGGAGGATCAAAGCTGGAAGGAAAAGTCAGCAAAGTAAATTTCTTGGATATTGACTTTGCAAGGAAGGAGAGAGATAGTATAGTAGCCACAGTGGATGCAGAACACAGAGTTTAGAATTTTTGTGTAAGACAGGTGAGCGTGAGGAATATTGACAGGCTCAGGGAAAGAAAGAGCACTGAGAGAGAGATGCAGTGCAGGGGAATATGTGACGCAGTCTTAGACGCTTTATTTCTCTGAAGTCCCTGTTTAAAGAAACGTGATAATGGTAGTCACAACAATAAAGTTGATTGAGTGCTTACTATGTGTCAGTTATACTTACTTCATGTATGATCACATTTAATCAACATGTAATTATGGAATCACAGATTTTGCTTTGAGAGGAAAAGCAAACACTGGAAGGATCGTTGTTAAATCACAATTGGAACTGACTCATAATCACGATCAGACCATACCCCTGAGGATACGCTGACATTTGGGTCTTGGAGCTGACAGGAAAGGAGTTCCAGTTACTTTTGCACGCTCTTTTGCTTTCTTGTCTGTATAACTGATACGCTGCAGCTTCTGACACAGAAGCGATGTGGAAACAAACAGGAAGAAGGGCAGTCCCAGCGCCATGACATCCCTGGGGTCAAATGCTTCACAAAAGTGCTGCCTGCCAGCAGCACTTGAAGACCGCTATTCTCAGCGGGCGAGGACCCACCTGTGAAATCCCCTTATTTGTCCACTGTGACCAAATCCTGTGCAAAGTCCCATGGGAGACCCCTCTATCAATGACTGGAAATCATAAGGAAAGACGGTTGATCTGAACCAGCCCTGCAGAGAGGCAAACAGCTGCTCACACATGCAGAAAACATGTCTAGCCCACTTCAAAGACACTGTGCATCTTCACCACCAAAGGAAAGAATTCCGAAAAGAAGCCATAAATAAGTCTTCGGGGGGAAGACGTGTTCAATATTTTTGACGGCTCTGTTGAAAGGCAGAGCTCTTTTTCCCCCTTTTTTCTTTCGCTGATCTTGAGCCAATAAAGCTATTGACATAATTTTTTTAAATGAGTACTAGAAATGTATATAAAAAGTTTATACATCTGGAATAGCAATCCTGGTGCATGAGAAAGAAGGCCCCGACCTCACCTGGTGTGGAGAATTCCACTGCCACCGGTTCCCACAGTTCTGAGAGAGAGAAGCTGGAGGAGGCTGGCCACGCAGCAGGCACCCAAGGGAGGGCCTCAGTGAGAAGGTTAATCCCAGGGTTCACCCCCCCATGGGTCGTGCTGGTCTGTTCCAATGGAGAGGATGGGCTCAGGGGATCTGCAATGTCTGGTCCTTACAAAGACCATGTTAGCACACAGCAATACCAGCTGATGCTTAGATAATACGCTTGCCTGGGGCCAACTTTACATATGTACATATTTAAGTTCCTTTCATCTTCATAGCAGCCCTTACAGATGAGGAAACTGAGGCACAGAAAGGTTAAATAACTTGCCCAAAGTCACACAGCTGTCAGGTACAGAGCCAGAATTTGACTGGGCTGCTTGGCCCAGAGTCTTTAAAGTGCCTGCTCATCCCATGTGTTTCACTTCAACTCAACTGTTCTCTGGACTGTTCAAGCATTTAAATCCCAGTGGGCCCAGTGAGACGTGAACTGACACAATTAAAGAAAAGTGCCTCAGATGTTCCAAGCTAAAATTCCAACCTATTACCTAACAGATATATAGATGCCATTTAAGGGTCAGACTTTACTGAATAAGGGCTAGATATTTCCCCAACTTACATTTAAATAAAGTGCTTCTTGCTACCATTTCCAAAGATGGGTCTATCCAGAGGGACAGCTGGTGGTGTGTGTTGGTCATTGGTCACATCTGTCCCAGAGTATGAAGGAATAATGTGGGTTTCTTTGTTAGTCAGGTCCTGATGAAGGTTCCAGCTGCTTCCAGAAGGAGCCAGGGAACCAGCACATCACAAACATCAGTGAGCTGAGCTGAGAGGGCCAAGAGTGGTGGAAACAAGAGGCCTGTGAGGAACTCTTCTGTTTTCCAGCCAAGCTCGGGCTCCTGTCACCCTTGAAGAAGTGACTGACCTAATAGGGCCTCAGCACCAGCTCCCAGGGTGGAGTGGGGTGTCACCAAGACAGATAAGAGAAACTGAACCCCAGCTTCAGAAAATCGAAGAGCCCCCTAAAAAAATGCCTCTCCCTGGAGCAGTCAGCTTTCTGAATTCGAGATTGCAAATCCCGGGAAATATACACACCAGGGATCCTGGGAAGTTCTAGAACTACACCGAATGTCAGAAGAAGTGATCCCAACCTCCTAAGTGAAGCCAACAGTGGCCATGGAACTGAGCCAACTGAACTCCTCATACCCAAAAAGAAAGAGACGGACTGCTGGCCCCAGCTGGACAACAGTGCCCTGCACTGTGGGCTGCCCTCACTGGTGGGCAGGCTGGCAGGGGCTCCCTGCTGGACCTAAAAGGGAAGAGCAAACATGGCTGCTTCTGGCAGCTCTGTGGGCTGGTCAGGTTCCTCATAACCATGATGAGTCCTGCTTATTTTCTTGTCCCTGAGTTCTGGCCCACGTCTCAGCTGCAAGGAGAAACCTCGAAAGTGGCTGAGATGCCTCCTTGCATTTCTGTGGCCAACCCTACTTGCAATGGCAGGACGTTAAAATGAGGCACGGAAGGGCAGTGATGTCTATCAAGCAGGCACGGAGAGGCAGGTTTGTCCACACGTTATCCCGTTGAATCCTTAAAACCTTGTAAAACCAGTGCTGTTTACAGAAAAGGAACTAAAACTCAGAAAGGTGGCACAGCTTCAGGTGGCCAAGCAGCTCTCTAAACCAGTTGTCTCCAAAGCCTTATTTCAAAAAATGTCAGTATTTTTATCAACTCAGTGAAATGTCGATAGTGAATCCTAGGACTTGAGAGCTGGGAGAAGCTCCGAGATCATCCACTCCAACCCCTTCAATCTGCCACCAAGGCAACAGGGCCCAAGAGGTGAGGGCAGTGTCCAAAGTCACCACGACCTTTGCGCCATCTGTATTAGCATGCAAATTAACACGTTACTAACAAATTACCACAAACCCGACGTCCTAAGTTGATGTCCATTTATTGTTCAGTTTCCCCACGTCAGAAGTCAGAGCAGGCTGTGGCTCAGCTGGTTGTCACTCACAGTCTCCCAAGGCCAAACTCAAGGTGTCAGCAGCTGCAGCCCTTTCTGGAGGCTCTAGGAAGATTGCACTTCCAAGCTCATTTAGGTTGTTGGCAGAATTCAGGTCCTTGTGGTTATAGGGCCAAAGTCCCCATCACCTCGCTGGTTGTCATCCAGGGGCCACTCAGCTCCTTAGGGCCCGCCTGCATTCCTGTCTCTCTGACTCCAGCTGGAGGAGGTTCTCTGCTTTTGAGGGCTCATGTGATTGGACCAGGCCCACCCAGGCAATTCAGGATAATCTCCCTATTGTAAGGTCTGTAACCTTAATTACATCTGCAAAGGGTTTTTGCCATGTAACATGACAGGATCACAGGTTCCAGGAATCAGGGCGTGAACATCTTTGGGGGGCCGTGCTGCCTACCACACTATAGTTCTGACCAAAGCCAGAGGAGACAAAAACCCAGAATAAGTGTTTAACCACCCAAATCAAGCACGGTGCACATCAGGAGCCTCACAGCTCTATGGCTTCAGGCTGGAGGTGACACCCCCGTTCAATGTCACCCAGCAGAAAGCAAGGGAACCATGGCATGCTCTGGCTTTCTCAGTCCCCGGGCCTGTTTTGGCAGTGTGCCTTCACTATTTTGTGAGGGCTGCTGCAAATCCCCAGAACATTCAACAGACAGATGTGCAAATATAAATACCAAAATCTATTGCAAAATGTTCATTTGTATGTTAATATATTCAGTCATTCAATAAACATTTATGGAGAGCTTGCTGCAAGCAGCCAATGTGAAAAAGATTTGTGGATTTATAGCAACTTTGAATTATTTATAAGGCAGCTCCCTTGATTAATATGAATAACTGAATTGACCACATTCAGGCCTTTCCACAGGTGGGCATTCACATGGCCTGTGTACACTGAAAAGCCCTGGGGGGCTGGGGCTGGTGGTGAAGTGACCAGCCCCGCTCCACAGGTGGATGGAGGTTGGAACCGAAGACGAGTGACCTCTACACGTGGGTGAGGCCCTGTGATTGCTGTCACTGTTTGTTCAGACCCCAGCACCACATCTTTCCACCTGGGCCCCCAGCATGGAGGGGCGGGCGGGAGACAATTGTCCAGTGGGACACGTGCAAGGCTCTTCGACGAGGCCAGCGAGGATGTCCCTCTTGGAGGCAAATGTAGTGGACCTCCATTCATATTCTGCCAGAACCCTGTGCTTCTGTAGTTCAAAGCTGTGCTCCTCGAGCATCAGCTCGTCTCCTGGACTGACATATGAAAATCTGAAATCATCAAGACAAGAATTTATGGAGTAACTACACACTTTTCAAAAAACTCAGCATTCGTTAGGAAACATCTTTAAAATAGCAAGCTTTTTTTAAATGTGGTTTGATTTAGTCACAGATTCCGATTTGTAAAGCTGGAAGGGGCCTTGAAATACAAACTTTTTATTTTAAAACAAGAAAAATGGGGCCGAGAGAAGCAGAGTGACTTGCCCAGGTGCAGGCAGAACTAGAACTCAGAACCTCTGGACATTCGCCCTCTCTCCATCCAACCACTCTGCCTCCTACAGCAATGCTTACAAATTGATATTTATAAATGGATGAATGGTGTGCATGGATATATTAGACACCGAGTTAGATTCGAGGTGCACATCCCTTCACATAGAAGCACAGAGAAGTGGAGGGAGTGCTGGCTGAGAACTGGGAGAGCTGGGGGCTCGTCCCAGTCCTACAAGTAACAAACTGTTGTGACCGCGGGCAAGTTGGTCAACCTCTTGGGACCTCATTTCTCTTGTATGTAAGCTAAGTTGAAAGCCTTCACATCTCCAACAGCCCGTGACTAACTGCAAAGAGCCTTGCAGGGTTAGCCACATGTCCCGCGCAAAACCCAACTATGGAAGGGTGTGGGCTGAAAACTGCTGATTGAGTTTGTTCTGTGCAAGGAGGGCAGCTGAGGCGGAGGTCCACAGAGCTGGAGTAAAGGAACAAGAGTCAAGGATAGAGCCCTGTCCCAACCCCAGGAGGCACGGCATGAGGCGGCCGCTGGGCAGGACGAAAGAAGTCGCCGGTTCAAAGCACGCGTTGGAGGAAGTGAGGGTGCCCCCACCGCAGAGACCACATCCCTGTGGCTGCTGCAAACAGGACCCTGCGAGGCGTCTCGAACCACCACCATCGGCTGTCAGCACACTTTCCAGTGCCCTCCCCTCCGGGTCAAGGGCGGAGTGGGGCGGCGGCCGTGCTCCGCAGGACTACTGCACTTTTTACCCGAGCCTTCATGCTGAGACAGGAGGCAAGGAGGGCGGCGGGGCACCCCAGGTCAGCCAGCTCCAGCTCTGCGCTCTAGTGAACACCACCCTGGCTGCTTGAGAGAGCTCCCAATGCGCCGGGGGGCTCTCCGCTTGACCTTCACCTTAACCCCAGGAGACAAACAGATAGCGGTTCCCATCCTATAAATGAGGGAACGGAGGCTCTGCCAAGTGACGCGAGGACCTGCTGGCATCCACAGCCTGTCCGCAGGGCAGCGTCGGAGCCGGCCGCGATTCCCCGCCAGGACGCAGCGGTAGGTGCGAAGAGGTCTTCCACCAACGGCAGAAGACTCAGACAAGAGGGATCGTAAGAAGGCATCGGCGCCCAACGTTTATCGCTGTGCTTAATGCGAGAGGCCAAAAATGCACAGAAGCTGACGATCTAGTGAGAAAAACACGTCCAAGATACTCAAAACCAACCGAGGAGGTAACCAGGGCCTAGTCCGCCCATGTTGTGCGGCCTGAGGGTCACGGGAAGTTCAGAGCAGCGAGAAGGGAGGAGGGACTCTGCCGCCTGACCCGTGATCTCCTCGCAGGAGTCGCATCATTTGCGTGGCAAAAATAGGCACATTGAATCCTGACAGTAATAAATGCTCTCCAAAGACAGAAAAAAGGAGCCAAACCCCAGATGTTTTTATTACTCGGGGTGATATTACAGTTTCCACTGTAACATTTGCCCTCTGTTTATAAAAACACAGCAGAAAAATGGGGAACTTTTCACCATGATTTTCCAGCTACTACTGTGGCTTTTACTATCAGTGGTGGACTGGAAATTCCACCAGCACAGGCGGTTACTCTGATCTTTCCCAGCAAAAGAGTTAAGCGAATAAAAAGGAAACCACCTTATTAAACACAGAAAAACTCTCAAAAGTTGAGAACCAAAATATTTAGAAAGGCAACCCCTTAAAAAAAGATTTAAGCGTATTCAACAACGGAAACTCCCCGTGAAAAGAACAAAGGTGCTCAACCCAGGTGGGTCCAAATTTAAGATCAGTAGGGATGGGAAGGGAGCTTGTGCTATGAATGAACCTCTCACAGCACACTCCCGTGCCCTCCGGTAAATCACACCCATGGGGTTGCGGGGGGCACGTGGCCTCCTTGCACTTTTGTCTGGTTATAACTGTGCAGCTATAAGCATTTAAGTCCGAGCTTGCCCTTGCAGATCACATTTTGGAGGAAACAAAGGAAGGAGCCTTCTCATCGGGAGGCCTGGGTAAGGGTGCAATGCACAGAACTGCAGAAACCTTGCAAGTTCTCTGGCCTGTCCCACCATTTACAGGGAAGGAGCCTGAAGCCTGAGGGAGGGAGGTGATTAGCTGGAGCTCACCCTGGGGCTTGGTGACAGAGCTGAGACCAGGACTCAGATCTTTAGACTTCTGGTCCACAGAGGTCGTGGTGTCTTCATCCGTCAACAGAAAAGCCGGTGCAGGCAAACGCACTGCCCAGTCCTACCCCAGCCCTTGTAGGCTTTCCTCCACATCCCCATCATTCCTCTGCTGGAGCATCCTGTCTCCCTCTCTTCTCACTTCTCTGCCCACTCTCCCTCATGCACACGGCCTGAGGACCTCTGCTTCTGTCACTAGGCTGCCCCAGAGGATGCCAAGCAGTACCTCCCTCTCACTGGAAAGGCCAACACGAGAGAGGGGGCATGTGATGGGGACAGGACGAGGGGTGCAGGAGGAGGAGGGGAGCAAGAGGAGGGGTGCAGGAGGACACGTAGAGGAGGAGGGGGTACAGGAGGAGGGTTAGAGGGAGGCACATAGGAGGTATTTAGGGAGCTTTAAAGGAAAAGCAGGATTGTGACATTTTGGGTCTGGTTGACTTCAAAGGAATGGTAAGTCGGGACAGGAGCTTATGGTCTTGTTCCTCACATAAAGCTCGGGGTGAGGGGGTGGCCCACTCCAAGGCCAAAAACACCCTGTGTCCCTCCCAGGTCATCCGCTGAAAGGGGCTGCAGTGTCTGTGCTGCAGTGTCCTCATCCCTGTCTTGGCACTCCAGCGGGGAGGTCTGTACCTGGGGCAGGACCTTGGGCTGAGGGCAGGGGAAGATTTACAGGCTGCTGCCCCTGAGCTGCGGGCTACATCACTCTCCCTCGAGTGAGATGGACTTTCTAACTCGGTAGCTCAAGAAGGCAGGACTCTATGTTTTTAATACCTACTCGACTCTAAGAAAAATAAGGTGGATGACAGTTTCATCAGCACACACGGGGAATGTCCGATTGTCAGCTTTACAAGCCTACCTCTATTTACGAGGTGAGTTTAACCTCCATGGAATTTGCAGGGTGCATGGATTTGTATTTCTTCATGCTCAGGAAATATGAACTTGTGTGTGATTTTGGACTAAATGGACAGATGCTGATCAGGCTTTCTGATCATCTGGAAGTCCATTCAGACCGACCTGAGGGAGGAGGGAGTGAGTCACCAACTTCCAGTTCCGTTTTCTTTTTTTTAATCCAACCTAACTACGACTTTTTAAGGGACGTTATATAAAATCACCTCAAATAATTTCAAAGAGAAATTAACTTCCAATCTAATTTTAGAATACATACCAGTTATAGAACATTTTGATTGGTGGCAATGAGAAAAAATACAAACATTTTAACATATTAAGTGTCTTTATGTCTAACCGCATGTCCTCACCTTGAGTCAGCTCCACTGAACTCTGTGATCACGTTTACTTGTGACAGAAAACCACTCGGAGGTGTGGAAGGGGAGAGTGAGCCGCCAGACTGAGTGAGCGTCAAGCGCCTGCTGTGTGTGCTGGGGCCTCTCTAAGGCCACACAAGGACGCTTCCAACTGCACAGCACTTCTGCTGCCTTTCGGGGCAATAGGGATCTTTCTGTAGCAGCCTGGCTCTGAGGACAGAGTTCCATGGACTGTTAATACGTTTTATATTAAGAAGAAAAGAAAAAACAGTTCTATGGACTAATAAATTTAGAGACTATTGGGTCAAAGAGAACTTGCCATATGACACCTGGCCACCTTCTGTCCCTCACCCGTCAGTGACAAGATCCTCAGGTAAATTGAGTGGGAGCTCATTTAGCTACAGGACAGGCTGAGAGCAGAGCCCCAGCTTATCCAAAGCGACTGGCCCCGGGCCGAGGGCGAGACTGGCTCTGGGATGCCACCTGAGATGCTCGCGTGGACTGAACCCTCCACAGCACGGCCATCCTACCACCTCTGTCTTCGTGCCCCAGTCACTAATCCAACAGCTTAGCCTCTCTCAGCCACCAAACATCTCACTAACCAGTATTTTGTGGCATCTGCAGACAAACCAAAACATAGATGCTCTGCACACAGAGGAGAGTCATCTTTCCTCCCTTCCAAATGGAACATGAGGGATTGATTTAAACTTGGTTGTAGAGGTTAGGAAATCAAAAGAAAGCTAATTTGTTCACATCTACTTTTAGTCAAGAATTGTTGCTCTGTTTCGTGTGTGTGCATGTGTGTTTTATGTACACAAACTGCATCAAGAGGACCCCAAGCATTCTAATAAAAACTGACAAGGTCAACCAACTAGCTAGGTGTCTCCATCTGCTTATTTCCTTCTGCTTGGCGTTCTTTCAAGCCCCTGCGTCCATCGGAGGCTGAATTATCCAGCCCTCATTGGATTAAGTCCACAAGGATGTTGTGTGGACCACATGCCCAGCACGGAGCCAGGCTCTGCAGCAGTGCCCACAGGTGTAGAAGACACTGCTCCTGCCCTCAGCGTGTTTGCCCTCCAGCTGGTGTTACCCGCCCTGTCCACAGACAGCCGCTCAGGGGAGGAATCTGAGGTAGAAGGGGAAGGTGGCCATGTTTTGCTCTTCGATCTGAAATCAGTCTGTTGCTGGGCTTCTCTCCGGCACACAGGGTTGAAAGTCTGAGGTATCAGATACTCCTTTGGATACAGTGGACAGGATGTTTCCATTTGCCCGTGCACTGTCATTTCTGCTTGCAGTCATTTCAGCGCCTGCAGATGCCAGGTAGGACGGGCTGTTCCTAAGGAGTTTTCTCTCTGTCTCTGGTTAGCCTCACTGGCTCCACCCCCATCCCCTTTGCCTAGTAGCCGGCGCCATAGTAAGACCAAGCAGGGCTGACGTGAGAACTATTTAGCACCTTAATGCCAGGACTTTAAGAATTACTTCATGCTTTGGAAAATAGCTGCAGGGTGTGAAGACCAAAGAGTGATGGATGACGGCTTGGGATTTGGCCTTGCTGGAGCCCACACAGCTGTAGGGCAGGGGTGCTTGCTTTAGCTGAGGCCTTATATTCTGAGGACGTGGACCCGAGCGAGAGCTGCCACGAGAAACGCCTTGCATTCTCCTCAGGTCACCATTCTCTCACTCATTTATTCATTTAGGCAACAGAAAACATACTGTGGATATTTCCATGCAGCAGAGCACACAGTGAAAGAGGCAGGTGGGTGAGGCAGGGGTGAAGCTGGAGAAATACTAAATGTTCTAGAACGGGGAAAGAAATGAACGCAGCTCCACTCCCACAAAGAAATGATGAAGCACCATAGGAACCACACTACAGAGAGATACACCAACAAGAATATCGCTACAACCAGAAAAATCTCAGTCTCCACCAACAGTGGCTTAGTTGAATGAGACATAAATGTGTACAAACAGAGCATTAGAAAGAACAGGATCTCAGCACAGATGTGCGAAGATCACTAAAAGAGCATTGCAAAGAAAAAAGACAAGATGGGGCCTAAAATCAGCTCTTTTTTTTTTTTGCTGAGGAAGAGTAGCCCTCAGCTAACATCTGTGCCAATCTTCCTATGTGGGTCACCATCACAGTATTGCTGACAAGTGGTCTAGGTCTGCACCCAGAATCCAAACCCATATACCTGGGCCATTGAAGCGGAACCCCCTAAATTTAACCACTACACTACAGGCTCATTTTTGTTTAACAAAAAAGTATGTAGATTCAAATCTATGCTTTCAAATGCAGTGAAAATTGCTGGAAGGACACACAAGAAACTGTTCACAATGGTTCTCTTTGGGGACTGAGACTTCCATTCGCTTTGCATTTTTAACAGTAAGAATGTATTATTTTTGTTTTTAAAAAAATTTAAATTTTTTAAATTAAAAAATTATACCACAAAGGAAACTAGTTCAAATACCACACCCACGCTAGCCATGGGCCTCCTAGGCACGGCAGGCATAGTAGAATTCCTCTAAAATTTGGGGGGTCTGATTTCTAATTCTAATAAGGCCATATTGCTTTGCCCTTTGGCTTTATCCCACACTCTCTCTATGAATCAGTTACAGCTTCAACAAAGTAAGGATTCTCAAGACTCTCTGTCAGAATAAAGGATGGAGAAACACAGTAATAAATAAGAGGAATAATTAATTAAGAGAACTAGGAGTCTATACCTGAAGCTTACCGAGTTGTCCTTAAAAGTGGTTCTCTACAGCAAGAGCTGGCACAGGACCAAGCTAGACCTCGCTACATGCTCCTCTCACAATGCTCCATGCTTGTCATAATTCTAAGGCACAACCGAGCCCCTGACTATCAGCTCTTTGACCTCAGCTCTGACCACTCACCCACCCACCCACTTCCCTAGTTCCAGCCACATTGGCCTCCTCTCTGTTCCTAAAATAGACTAAGCGCATTCCTCCTCAGGATCTTTAAAACTGCTCTTCTCTGCCTGAAAGCTTCTCCCCCTGGCCAGTGACCTCGCTTAATTCATGTGTCTGATTTCCACCTCCATAGAGACACTACCCTTTGTCGCCCTATCTAAAATTGCAATATCCGCTCGCCCCATCATCACTGTATCCCCCTTATCATTCTTTATAGTACATTATATTTAACATCTGTTTGCCCTCTCCCCCCCAGAATGTAAGATCCCATAATAGCATGTAGCACATAATAAGGAACCAAGCAAGTTTGTTGAATGAATGAATATATGAAAATTCCATTGCATTTCTAAATTATAAGCTCCATGTGAGCAGAGGTTAATTCGATCTTAGTGACTTCTGTATTCCAGTGGCTAAAAGAATGCTTATCCTGCCACAATGGAGTAACAAGGACCAGATTTACCTTCTCATCTTAAAAAACTAAAACACTGGACAACATACAGAAAACAATGGTTTCTAGACTTTGGACAACAGACAACAGAGGATACAATCCCTGCGAGGAAGGAAAGAAACAAAACGAGCCCTATGATTGACCCAGCTTTCTGCCTAGAGAGATTTTCCAGGCTGCAAGGCAGGAGAGGATACCCACATCAAGCCCTGTGGTCTCACTGAGTTGAGGAGACAGAGGTGAGAATTTAGGGAGGCCAAGGTGGCTGGAGTTCACAGAGCAGAGTAGCAGAGAGCAGCCTGGGACGACTCCACATACCCATCAGCCAGGGTGGGCAATGTCACAATACACAGACCATCAGGTGTCGTATCTCAGGAGCAAGGACAGCAGCTACTCTGGTCCCACCTAACAAGGTTCAAAAACAATCCTCAGATGGATCAAATGGCTTCCAAACAATTTAACTGCGTCCCAGAACAAAGCCCAAAATTACTTAAAGGAATACCGAAAACCTAGTGCCCTACAATGTCTAGCATTCAATCAAAAATTACCAGCCATGCAAATAAGCAGGAAAATACAACCCATAATGAAAAAAAAACTTGTTCCATATATACAGACTTAGAAATGACCCAAAAGACAGAATTAATAGACAAGGACATTAAAACAATTGTTGTAACTATATTCCATATGTTCAAAAAGGTAGAGGAAGGCACAAGCATGATAAGGAGAGACATGGAAGATGTAACAAAGACCCAAATCAAACTCTTGGAGATGAAAAATATAATGTCTGAAGTGAAAAATACATTGAATGAAATTAACAGCAGAACTGCAGAAAAATTAACCCAGCAATCAAATCTAATATGAAACACTGAATGAAAAAAAGACTAAAAAATAATAATCCATAGAACATCACTGAGTTGTGAAACTGAGAAGTTTAACATATATGTAATTGGAATCCCCAATGGTGGGGGCAGAAAAAATATTGAAGAAATAATGGCCACATTTTTCCAAATTTGGTGAAAACTCTAAATCCACAGATCCAAGAAATTCAAAAAACTCTAAACACAAGAAATACGAAGAAAACTACACCAAGGCGCATAAGAACCAAACTGTTTAAAACCAGTGGTGAAGAGAAAAATCTTAAAAGCAGTCAGAAAAAATTGACGTATTACCTACAGAGTAAAAAAATATAAAAATGACAGCAATTTTCTCTTCAGAAACAACGCAAGTCAGAAAACAGAGGTTCAACAGCTTCAAAGTACTGAAAAAAAAAACTGTTGACCAGGAATTCTATATCCAGAAAAAAAAAACTTTCAAAAACAAAGACAAAATAGACTTTTTCAGACATATAAAAGCTGGATGAACTCATCCCTAGCAGATCTGCACCACAAGAAATGTTAAAGGAAATTCTTCAGGCAGAAGAAAAATGATACCAGATGGAAATCTAGATCTACACAAAGGAATGAAGAGCACACAAAATTGAGAGATAGTCGTGACAACATTGTGTAAAAATTTTCCCAGCAGAAGCTGACATTTTGCTCTCCTTTTCTCTTCCCATAAGTAAGACGGTTGCACACAGAACTTTAAGAAATGTCATGAAAATACTAATCAATTAATGTTATTGAATATCTAAAAAAAGCATTTGGTGAGCCATCACTGATATCTCATAGGAGATACTTATTAAATGTTAAAGGAAGGAAGGAAGTGAGGGAGGAAGGAAGGAAGGATGGAAGGAAGGAAGAGAGAGAGGGTGGGAGGGAGGGAGGAAGGAAGGAAGAGAGGGAAGGAGCAAGGAAGAAAGGGAGGGAGGGAGGAAGGAAGATAGGAAGGAAGAATATGAGGGAGAGAGGGAGGAAGGAAGGAAGAGAGAGGGAGAAAGGAAGGGAGGAAGAGAGGGAAGAAGAGAAGGGGGGAGGGTCGGAGGGAGCCTCACAGCACTGGAGCCAGTTGTCATGTATCACGTGAGCTGCTGTAATATTTCCCCTTCACTTGCGAGAACGATCGTGTCCCTCCAGGGTCAGCAGAAACCCTGGCCTCCCTTCTGAAGCGTGCTCATTCACCAGCCCCTCATCTCCTGGATTCAATAGGAGAAAATAAGAATGAACCTTAGCACTCTCACTTTCAGAGGTGGTGCCTCCATTTAAGGACTTACAGGATATTGGACCAACACCCACCAAGGGAGCCCTTCTCTGAATAACTGCCAGACCAACAGAATGTTTGTAATGCCCTCAGAAACGTTTAACACTCTGTGCTAAACTGACATCCATTCCAGGACAAGCTGAGTACATTCCTTGATGGCTGCATTTACGTTAAATCACGCATAGCATATTTATATTTTGTGCCCCAAATGTTACTCCAGGCCAAGGAAACCTGATCTGGCTTGAACATAATGAGCTATCCTTAACGCCCTGTCCTCAGTGGGAGCTGGGGGCCCACGGATCGACCACAGCCCTCCAAGCAGTGCCTCTCCGGGCTGTGCCGCACGCGTCAGGACAGCCTTGCAATTTCATGACAAATTAGTCCAACAGTTATCTAGCAGACTCTAAACAACAGACATTTTTCTGGCTTTGCTTTTACTTTACTAGTGAATATGCTCTGTGGATCTTCCATTTTATCTCCATAATGTAAAGAGCACCCAGTCAAGACTACAGGCAGCTCAGTCAATTGGTCAAACAATTGCCGATTTTTGTACAGACTACAAGTAATAATTGTCTGAATTTTTCACATTTGAAGTCTCTGTAGCGAATAGATACGGACAAGGAGAGTGTCTCAAGTGTTCTAAAGAACCATCCTCAGTCCCAGCCAGAGTGAGTCTTATCCGCACTGGTGAACGTGGGTCCCACCCTCACATTTCCAGGAGCAGGTTATTCGGAGCCCAGTGGTTGTGGGCCTTGTGTGAGCCTGGGGGGGACTGGAGGGCGTGGAGAGGGGACCCTCAGCAGGACAGAAAAGGGGCCGGCTGAGCTGACCTTCCTTCAGCCAAAATAAACAGGCTCTTTGTGGTCATTATTTTAACTAGATAATTGAATCAGCCTTGACATGCTTTCTGTACGCAGACAAGAGCACGCCCCAACTGCCATAGGGTTGGTGATCTTGGAAAGGTCTGAATTTTCCACTCATTCTTGGATATAAAAATAAGGAAAAGCTAGGAAGAGTTTTAACTCTTTTTCTCCTTTACACAGGTCCACTGAATTTTTTCCAGAAATCTAGAGAAGAAAACAATCCTTAGAAATAATTTTTTTAAAGGAAGTTACTCATTTTCTTAACCTTCATGAAACAGGGTGATTGCAGAAGAGCCCCTGAGATGGTGGCTGGTTAAAGCAGCTGAGCTCCTGGGTGAGCCTTCTGGAGGGAGGGGCAGGGGGAGAGGGGAGAGGGTGGGGAGAGCGGAGGGGAAACACAAGCAATGATGCTTTCGTTTTTAGAAAAGCACGATTAATAGGAAAAACAATATGTATTTTAACAAGTTTCTTCTTTCTTTTCAGAAGCAACATAGTACTCTTATAGGCAAAGAGATCAATGAAATACAGAGTCCCAAGTCCACATTATTTTCCAGGAACACCTACTGTTCCCGCCCATCCAAAACTTCCTTCTTACTGGAAGGGTGGTGTCCACCTTTGGCCTCCCTCAGAGGCTGTTTCAGGACATCTTCAGTGGCCTGCCCACCCTCCGAGGCCACTCCCAGCTGCTATTCAGAAGAAGACATGCAGTTACCACTTTCACACTTCCCGTTAGTCTGGAAACTTGAACCACTCTTCATTTTCCTTTACGCAGCAACCATGGCCCTGAACTTCCATTTGCTTTCCTGCTGCTGTAGACTCTGAAGTCCTCTTAGGAGCTAAAGCCACCCCTGCAGGTCCGTGTCAGTGATCTCTCCTCATTCTTCCCTCTCAAGGAGCTCCCACCAGATGGATGGCTGTTCCATGGACACAACAGATTGTCCTTGTAAAAAAGCTCAGACCCGATAGTTGTTACGTATTCTGGAACTAATCATTCATGACTTCAGTGGATTACAATCATTTTCTTCCAGTTTGTGACTCGATTTTCACTATTTTTTTTTTAGATTTTTCACTTTTGAGGAACAAAATTTCTAATTTGAGTAGGAGTCAAATTTATCGCTATTTTTTATTCATTGCTTATGCTTTTTTGTGTCTTAATAAAAAAACTCTTCTCCCCCAAAAGGGCATAATGATATGTTGTTATAATCTTTTCTAGTGTTTTAATGTTTATTAATTTCATATTTAAATTTTTAACACAATTGGAATTAGTTTTTGTTATGGTATGAGGTAGGCCATCATTTTTATTTGTTTTCATATGGATAACCATTTGTCCCAGCCCCTTTTATTGACTAGCCCATTCTTTTCTCACTTGGGTGCAATGAAATCTATGTCATTTATCAAGTTTCTATACATGTGTATCTGTCTACATGCATATACATTAAAGACACGAGTTCATTCTGAGACCTCCGATTCTAGTCCAACACCATAGGATTTATTCTAGCCTGCCCCCTTAGCTGATCTGGAACTCCTTTCTCCTGCAGTGAGCAGCACGGTTCCCATTATCTACAATATATTTACTTTTTTGCTCTATCCTAGAATAAACACAAGGTAGTTTCAATTGTTAAAAAAAAAAAAAAGTCAGACAAAAGCAAAACAGAGGAAGTTGTGTATAACCCCAAAGAAATAGGTCTGGAAGAGAAAGAAGCAAGTGCCTGTCTCCTTGTCCTGGGTTAAGATCAGAGATCCGGACTCACAGCGAGCCCAGCTGTGAACACAGCAGCCCCACAACACTTAAACAGAGTGACAACACCCGGCCCGTGGAGTGGAGTCTGATGCAGGGATCAGGACAAAGAATGTAAAGCTGAGCACCGGGTCTGATGCGGGCAGTACGGGAGAGTCGTCCTCGCCGTCGGGATTGTGGGTTCCACAGTCACTCACTCTTCTCAGCTAAGAGAGATGCACGGAATCCTCCCCCTCTCTCATTTTCCTGCCAAAAGAGAACCCATACAGAACCAGAACAAAGAAGATCTTGTTTCTCTGCTTAGCGCTCTCTAGGATTTGGTTTGGAGATATAAATTCAATGTATTAACAACCTCGCCATTTTCTAATCTATTCTAAAGACCACATTGGGAGACTCTGAGGTGCCGCCAGCCCACTGTGACGCGAGGAAATCCGACAGAGTGGCTTCTGCCCTGGCGGGTGGCTGTAGCAGACAATGAGGGTCCTGGATGAAAACTGTACAGCTTTGCTTCCCCCTGAACCCTGATGCTTTCCCAAGAAGTTGAAACATCTAGAGGGAAACATCTGGGGGCGAGTCTGGGGGAGGTGAGGACAGCGGGAAGAGCGGAGCGGCGTCACTTCAAAGCCAGCTTTCCAGCCTGCAATGAAGGAAGTTCCATTCTTTCCCACGTGTCTCTGCCTGGCTAAATATAAATCCATCTTGGTTTATATTATGCTGCCTCTAATTGAATCACATTCTTCATTTGTTTAACTCAGAAACAATAAGCCATCCTGAGCAATCCCCGGGAACCCGGCCACGGCTGCAGCGGGCTGGGCCCTCGGCACGTCGGGCAGGGCCTGCCACCAGCGTCATGCCGCAGGAGCACTTTGGGGGTTCACATGTAAAGATACGAGGGTGGATCAATTTTAGGAAACCCATTAACATAATTCGCCACATCAAGGAGTCCAAGAGAAAACCTAATAATACCCACCAGATGCCAAAGAGGCGTTTCAGAGCATTAACCTTTCATTCTTGACTTTAACAAAAAAGTCCTAAGTAAAATCGGCACAGATGGCACTTCCTTGATGTGACAAAATATCTACCTCAAAGCAGAAGCCGACATTAGCTCGGCTCCAGTGGTGGAGCACTCGGGACACCTCGTGAAAGGGCAGGAGCAGGACAAGTGTGTCACTGTCACCCCATTCTCTAGATTTATGCTGGAAAATATCAAAAGGGAAAGAAGGGGGAGACAAAGCAAAACAGTCATTATTTGTGGATGATATGATTATATACCAGAAAACCCAAGAGAATCCATTAAAACCTAATAGAATTTAGAAAAAACCTGGTCATAAATCACTATCTAAAAAGTCACTAACTCTCAGGTCTTGGTTTACGGTTCAGCGTAAGCAGTTTTCTTTCATTCATTTGGCAACTACTAAGCATCTACTGTGTGCAGGTGGGGCCCAGGTACACTGAGCACCTACTGTGTGCCAGTGGGGTCCAGGTGCACTGAGCACTTACTGTGTGCCAGTGGGGTCCAGGTGCTCGAGATTTAGCAGATAACAGAGCAGAGTCCCTCCTCTCTCGTGCAGCTTACCTCTTGGGGGTACAGACAGTAAACAAGGGGATCAATAGATACGTAAAGGCCAGGTGGTGAGACATCTGTGGTGAAAAATGAGACCAAGTGAGGAGTCCAGTCACAGGGTAAGGGGCTGCTGTTTTTGCAGGAAAAACAGAGAAGTCCTCTCTGTAGAGCTGACCCTGGATGAAGTCCTGCAAGAAACAGGGGCACCAACAGATACTGGAGCAGATATGTCTCACAGAGAGGACATCAGGGCCTTTCGGTGGGTCTCACGGACAGTGTGGGGGATGTGGAGACATCAGAGGATGAGGCCACAGGTCCCTGGGGGATCCAGCAGGCCTGCGAGGCCATGAGGAGGACTGTGGCTTTTACTGTCCCGAGGGCTTTCAGCAGAGAAGCAGCATGATCTGACTTTCTTTCTGTCAAAAGAGGGTAGGATGGGGCCCGCCCCGTGGCTTAGCGGTTAAGTGCGCGTGCTCTGCTACTGGCGACCCGGGTTCGGATCCCGGGCACGCACTGACGCACCGCTTCTCCAGCCATGCTGAGGCCACGTCCCACATACAGCAACTAGAAGGATGTGCAACTAGGACATACAACTATCTACTGGGGCTTTGGGGAAAAAAAAAAAGGAGGAGGATTGGCAATAGATGTTAGCTCAGAGCCAGTCGTCCTCAGCAAAAAGGGGAGGATTAGCACAGATGTTAGCTCAGGGCTGATCTTCTTCACAAAAAAAAAAAAAAGAGAGGGTAGGATGCAGGAGATACCATCTCACACCCATTAGGATGGCTACTATCAAAAAAAACCAGAAAATAACAAGTGTTGGTGAGGATGAGGAGAAATTGGAACACCTGCTCACTGTTGGTGGGAATATAAAATGGTGCAGCCACTATAGGAAAATAGCATGGCAGTGCCTCAAAAAGTGAAAAGTAGAACTACCATACGATCCAGCAATACCGTCTCTGGGTACATATCCAAAAGGATTGGAAGCAGGAACTCAAAGAGATATTTGTACATCCATATTCATAGCAGCATTATTCACAATTAGCCAAAGGGTAAAGGTAACCCAAGTGCCTATTGACAGATGAATGGATACACAACATGTGGTCCATAAATACAATGGGGTATTATTCAGCCTTAAAAAGGAAGCAAATTCTGACACATGCTACAACGTGGATGAACCTGGAGGACATTATGCTAAGTGAAATAAGCCAGTTACAAAACGACAAATACATTATGATTCCACTTATATGAGGGACCTTGGGTAACCAGATTCATAGAGACAGAAAGCAGAATGGTGGTTACCAAGGGGCTTGGAGAGGGGGATTGAGGAGTCATTGTTTAATGAGTACAAAGTTTCAGTCTTGCAAGATGAGAAGAGTTCCGGAGATGGGTGGTGGCAATGGTTGCACAACAATGTGAATGTAATTAATACCACCAAGCTGTACACTTAAAAATGGTTAAGAGAGGGGGCTGGCCCGGTGGCATTAGTGGTTAAGTGCAAGAGGTCCACTTCAGCAGCCGGGGGTCTGCAGGTTCGGATCCCAGGCGCGGACCGCTGCACCACCTGTCAAGCCATGCTGTGGCAGCATCCCATATAAAGTAGAGGAAGACGGGCACAGATGTTAGCCCAGGGACAATCTTCCTTAGCAAAGAAGAGGAGGATTGGCATCAGATGTTAGCTCAGGGCTAATCTTCCTCACACAAAAAAAGTGGTTAAGAGGCTAAATTGTATGTTTTGTGTGTTTTACCACAATTAAAAGAGAGAGAGAGAAGATGACGCAGGCCTGGGTTAAACACTCTTTATTAAAATATTGTCTGACGTATTGTATGGCCCAAGTGGCCTCAACTGACAATCATTTGTTAATGCCCAAGCGTCTACAGCGGGCAACCCAGGAAAGCAGCCCTTGCAGAATGCCACGATGAGGCACGATGCCTTATGGAAATGCCGCAAGCGCACAGGCCACTGCTGGAAGGCAAACTGCACAGGGGCACCTGCGTGCCCTCCTGGAGCCAGACACAGCTGGTGTCCCATTCAGAGGAAACGCAGGGCTAACAACCAAAAGTACTTGAAAGTCAATTTAAATCTTTATGGCAATCTCTGGGAACAGGGCAAAGGGAGGTCTCATTCATGACTCACACCAAAACTTCTTCCGATTCTCTGGCCCATCTCTCTCTCAGTGTCCCCCACCACGAGGAGGCAGCCACCCTCGTCCCTTCCCCCGCTTCAGATGCAGAAGAAAACTCTCTCCCTCCAGCCTGCTCTGGCTGTGCCTCCCTCCTTCCTCTCTCAGCGATCTGGATCTTACATACTCCCCTCTCTACCCCGGATAGTCTGGCCTAGTTCAATTTCCTTCAACCCAACAAAGCAGAACAGAGCAGGCAAAGCAGCTTTCTCCTTCCCACTCAGTGGTCGAGGGGCTGGGAATGTTCAGACATCCTGCCCTGCATAAAGCACTATTGGCTGTGTTGTTTTATTTTCCTCATGGTGATCAGAGTTTGGAAGGCTGCAAGCAAAATATTTCAGAGATCATACAAGCTGAGCGACAAGCAAGTCTGTTGATGATCATCCCCTTGGATGGTCAAGGACCAGCCCCCAGGACCACTCTGTTTATATTAGGACATCATCAACCTTTAAAGTCACCCCACAGGTCTCTGTTACTGAGCATTGCACTGGACAGAGCCCCCTTGATATCCTCTGTCTCGGGGTCCCTCATCTTGACCTTTCAGACTCCAGAAAGCCCGCTTCCTTCCCAAAGACCCCTTGTGGTGAGGCAAGCAGTCGGCAGACTGGATTTTACCATCAGACTGTAGAAATGGCCTGTCCCTCCAGAACCTTGTGTCCTGATAAATTATGCCACAAGATCGGATAAGAGGAAGCTCTCTCTTAAAATCCCTCTGGTACCATTGAAGGGTTCTAAGCTGCCTTTAGGTGCTATGAGTCACTCCGGTCTGTAAGTTTTTGGTCCCATGTTTGTACTACTCTACCTTCCAAAGGGGTACGTGCGAAAACCTTCTAAGTTCAGGGGATTTGTGGAGCTGGGCTGAGCCCTTTGCTATCAGGACATCTACCCTCTGGGCTAAAAGTGGAAGCTCAGGTGAGACCAGATCCCTTCCAGGTACCTCCTGGTAGGTCACTGCTGGTACAACATCTTCCAATGCAAGGCCAAGCCCAGAGTTTCTGTGATTCTGGGTTTTCCATTTGATGTGGTTTTTGAAAATACAACTAATCCTTAAAGAGCATCTCTCACTTCAAACCACAGCTCCAGGCTATTTTCCAGGAAGGAGGGTCAACTCTGCTCTGCACTTCCTCCTCCCACCTTCATCTGAACGACCAGCGACCTTAATTTACCACCCAGCGGAGCCTTGGTGGCAGAGCAGAGGAGGCAGAAGGCACTCAGGGAAAGAACTGCACATGCAGAACTATCCTTGTCACCCACTTCCTCTCCCCAAGGCCAAGTCAGACCCCACCACGTGCAGGGCTCCTGGAGCCACAAGCTGTGAGTGTCACACAGGTGCCTCTCAGGCCAGCTCAGGCCTCACTGCACCAGCCATGGGTATTCTTTCCCGATCTAGCTCTGGGCTTCCACGTTCCCTAAAGGGGGAACTCAAAGGAGGGAATGAAAAGCAATATTGGCTGATGGCTGAGCAACAGCTGAAAGTTATCACTTCGAATCGTCACATTTCTCTGTTTTTGGATATTTGTTCTAAAAAGACAGGTTTTCCCTGTAAAGTGGTTTCATGCCATTTCTCACAGCAAACGTGATGATTAAACAGACAACCATTCTCAATTTAAAGTTTGTGTTTTCACACAGTCACAGGAAGTGACTTTTTCAAATGTCATATTTGTCTGCAGTGTAGCTTA
Organism: Diceros bicornis minor; assembly: GCF_020826845.1. Taxonomy (NCBI): domain Eukaryota; kingdom Metazoa; phylum Chordata; class Mammalia; order Perissodactyla; family Rhinocerotidae; genus Diceros; species Diceros bicornis. The sequence goes on along the minus strand of NC_080755.1, from coordinate 8,029,069 downwards.
CAAATGCCAAGCACCACCCAAAGTTCTTGCTGACCTGGTTGAAGCAATATCCAGCCCTCCTGCCCCAGGGGACCGTGAGCTCTGCGGCCTCTTTATCAAGGTGCAGGGACACTAGCAGAGCCAGCAAGGTGGCAGGAGGTGTGATGCTTGGGTGCCGCTCAGAACGCAGGAACCTCCACTCCCACCCCCAGGATGCTGTATCGGAAGTGAGTGCTGTATGAGCAGACAGCTGCTGTGGATCCAGCAGTCCCCGGGCATACTGCATGGCTTTAGGCCCTTGATGTCAGCTCATTTCATCCTCACCACAATTCTGTGATATAGACCCTTCTGTTTCTCAGGTAATCTCTGAATTCTACTTGCAGATTGAGGTTTATGACACTCTAAGGTGGCAGGCATCCCACCGGGACGCCTGAATTGTGTTATTCCTGAGATCTGGGCATCTTTGCTCCCATAGTAATGATGGGCTGATGGCGTGGGCCCCTCAGGACCAAAATTGCAGGGGAAACCAGGAGAAAAACTCATCCTAAGGGATGAATGAGCTGAGGTCAGCATCTATGACTAAGGAGGAAGGGGTCAGACTCACAGGGAAGGGTGACTGAGTATACCACCAAGTGCCGGCCACACACGCTGTCCCCGGCTCAGGCCGTGTGGACACACTCCTAAGGGGAGGGGACCAATGACTGAAGAGCTATTCTAAGATGGCCATGGGCCACAAACACCGGAGCAGCAGTGCCCGTGGGATTGGCTCTGGGGACGGCAGGAGCAGCCCTGAGGGGCCTGCACGGGGATGGTTTGCTGACAGCCCGACTGGCCACGAAGAAACGCCAGCACGTCCCTGGCCCTTAGCATCAGGCACTGTCAGACATGGATGGTGTGTCCCAGACGCTAGCGCCAGCCAGGGAAGCACTCCAGAAAAATACTGAAGAGAGGAGGCTCAGAATTCACGCAAAAGCTTTGGAGCAAAAGTGTGCTGTCTATTTTAGTTGCCCAAATGCTTTTCTGCACGTCTCCCTGTACTCACCAGGCTCCATTGAGGCAAGTCTGGGGCAGCATGCTGCAAACATGCTGGACACAGATCTCAGGGGGCCCGGCGTCAACACGCCTCCCAGAGGCCTCGCCACTGGAGGTGGCTCCTGCTCACTCAGGCCGGTCCCGCCACGGCCCTTCCGGAGCTCCTCAAGAAGTTTCTTCGTTTTCTATTTTGCATTTTACTTCCACTCCCAACTAATCTCAGTTAGGCTGAGCTGTCCGGCTGTCTGCACACTCAGCCGCTCCAGACCCCAGGCTTCTCCAGGCTCAGTGCTGGCAGCTTCACTTGTCTTCTGGGCTCAGTCTTCTAGGTGAGCTTTCAACATGACCAGAATCACTCACACATCTTTTTAGATAAGGCTTTCCAAATTCTCCCCAAAATGTTGCTGTGTTTTTCATCTGATTATAAAGATAACATGCATTCAAACAAGACAAAAAAGAAGAAGAGAGAAAGTAAAGATGGCCTGAAATCCCATTTGCTCATGGTGAAATGAACAAATTTTGCAATCCAAAGCCAGTATTTCTAGTCTTTTCCATGTCCAAGGGCCAAATGGAACTGGCCCGGCTCTGTTAGCACATCTCTGCAGAGCAGACACACCTGGGCAGCCCCACAGGACACAGACTGGGCCACCGTGGGCATCTATGCCATGCCTGCCACCGGCGGCCATGCTGCTCGCATCCGCTTGGCCTGTGAGGATCGAGGCTTGTGCCTGCAAAGCTTCTGTGAGCACATCGGATAAACAGGTTGTCAGCGTCAGGTGTGGTTGTTGTGTGGTCTCACTGACATAAGCTGTGGAGCCTGCGTCCTCCTTGGGGTCATTCGCCATTCTCCCCTGGCTACCTCTCCCCTGGTGTAATTACATTTTGACACAGATAATTCAGCTCTTGACAAACTTTCGCTAAGACAGAATCTTCCCAGTCGCTCCTAAACCTGAGAGATTTTGCAAAAACAGGGTGTGAACTGTAAGCAGTCAATCCCAGCTGGGGAAGTTCAGTGTCCTGAAATCGCACAGCGAGTAGACCAGTGGGAAACCACCTCCCACAACGATGAACCGACCGCAGGCCAAGACCGGCATCATCACAGTGACGGCGCCATGGCCAGGTGCCCCTTAGCAGTGAAGTTCAGCCAGGCTTTTGTCGGACCTTGAACTGTGGGTGCTTTCCGTGCAAGTGTGCTTTTGCTGGCATGACTTCAGCAAAGTCCCCCCCGTGGCTGGTGTCCAGAGGAATGGAAGGAGGGGGTCGCTGGGCTGGTGGATGGTGGCGGGGGTCATCTTGAAGCTTGGAAAGAGGAAGAGTCCCATGCACTGGTAAGATGGGAGTGCTCCAAACCTCTCCTTCCTCCCATGTGTTGCGACCCTCCCAGAATGAGTGAGGAGATCACGGAGCTCTCGATTCAAATCCACGTATTCCTGGAGAACTGCACACATGCTCTCAGCCATCAGGGTTTAGAATGAATCACTTCTCAGGAGATTGACGGTTCGGAGCAGCAGGGGATTGAGGCCAGGCGAGGGCAGCTGGCTAGGGAAAGGACAAGTCCGAAGCCGCTGGGCTTGGGAGGAGGGAAGCTTGGGCCAGGCAGCCCACAAGGAGCAGGGAAGGATTCCTGGGAATTCTTGACTCCTTGTCTTACCTTCTACATCTAATCAATCACCAAATCTTGTCAATTCCACCTTCTCACAGAATTTGAATCCACCTCGAGGGCCATTGCCTCTGCTCGGGCCACCATCACCCTGCTCTGGGTCAGAGCTGCAGCCTCTCCTGGCCTAGGACCTCCAGTCTTGCCTTCCAATCCATTCTCCACGTTGCAGCCAAAAAGCCCTTTGACTGTTTTGAGATATATGTATCTATGTGATGCCATCTACCTGCTCAAAGCCACCAAAGTGGCTCCCCCTCGCTCTTCAGATGAGGTGCAAACCCACTCGGGCTTGCTTCCCAAGAGCCATCACAGCCCGCCTCCCTGGTGCCTTCAGCCTCAAGTCTCACTTCTTCCCGACTTCCATGCAACGCTCCTGCCACACTCACCAGGAGCCAGCAGGAGTCGTCCTGCTCCTCCAAAAGGCTTCTGCATCCCACCTCTCAGCCCCTTGCCCACTGTTCTGTACCTTTGCCTGGACCATCTTCCTCTCTTTTCAGCTTGCTCACTCTTCAAGTCACTTACAAGTCACTGACTTGTACATTCCTTCCTCATCCCACCAGATTGGGTGATCTTCACCAAGGGGAGAGGTTCTTAACTCTGGCTACACGTGAAAACCTCCTGGAGAGTTTAAAAAAAAACTGTACCCGTGCCCAGGCTCCGCCCTCCCCTAGAACAGTTAAATCAGCCTCTCTGGGGTGCACCTGGGCCAGGGAAGTCTGCTAGAGAGCCAGGTTTGAATGCTACTGGCCTAGTCTATGCTCCCCAAGTACCAGGTACTTTTGCTGTCACAGCACTTATAAAATGCGAGTTACATCACAGCCTCATCACCATCCTTCCTAACACGCTAATCCTTGACATGCTATTCTAATTGCCATACTTCTCTCTGATTTTCACATTTCAAATTTGAAGGCAAGGCCCATCTTCATCATCAGGCTGCCTTCCCCAGGGTGCTTGACATACGAAGGACAGCACCTGTTTGCTGCTTGGCCACATGAGACAGCAGGCGCTGCATCTCCATTCACTTCTGCTGTTTTGAATCAGGAAACAAAGCCAACAAGTGAGGCCATGTATTGGAATGGAGTTTGCTGGAGGTTCTCGGGCTCTGGTTGCAGGTGCCAAAGCCTATCTGCCCCGAAAGGCTCTCAGTCGTGGTTTGGACAAAGAGCTGTTCTCGTCCCTGTTTATGATGAAGAGCCGCAGATTCCTGCTGCTTACTCAGTGGTGCCCGCGACTCGGGCCTCTGTGAACGGCTGAGGATAGTATGTCACTGTTTTTAGAGCATGGCTCATAACGTCGGCCAGAATCACTCAGGGCCAGTTAATCAGAAGGAAGAGGCGATAACAGCATCTTTATGATATACAGTTATGTGATAAAATGCAGACGTAATGAGAACTCTTTTCTTCTGGAAAAGATTAAAGACATAAAATCCTGGCTTAGGAAGAAAAGACTCTTTGTCCTGCTGAAACAAAGTGACCGGATGTCTTGATTTAGGCAGAACGTGGCCTGATGCTTTAGGAATGGACCCCCATCTGTGGGGTTTCTGGGGTTATTTCCCTCTGTTTCCTGGGTTTATGAGGCACCACTTAGAAGAATCTGGACTCTTCTGGGGCTGGCCTTCCTGCCCTGGGAAGCAGCAGCCCCACCCAGCAGCAGGGGCCTGGGTCTTCCCAAGCACAGAGAGAGGCCGAGGTGTGTGCTCTAACACCCATTTTTGGGGGGGTGCAGCATCAGCAGCTCGCAGGACCAGCACCTGCAATCCAGAACTAGCTCCCTGCTGGTCCCTCTCCACGGAAGCTGCTCTGATTTTCCTCCCACAAGAATCCATCAAGTGGACACCATCAACCACATCAGAGGAATAGGAAGAAAACTCCGGAGGTTTGGAATCGCTACCAGGAAGAGGGTGTATTTTCTTCCACTCGGAAGCAGAGTAAAGGGTTGTGTTGGGCAACTTTTCTTCTACGTTGTTAGTTGGGAGTTAGAAGACTGAGAACCTGCCAGTAACTAAGCAGCTGCCAGTAACTAAGCAGCCGTGTGGCCTGGGGCAAAGTAATTTCCCTTCCCTCAACCGATTTCTTCAGCTGTGAATTTAGAGGCTTAGATGAAAGACTTCCCCGCATCCCTGAAGGCAAGGACTGTATCCACTGGTCGACACTGGATCTCCCACACCCTGCATGGGACTGGTGCATGGCAGCACCTCGGTAAAAACTGCTGAATGAAATAATGGATGCCTGCAGGAATGAAACCACCTCTAAAGGTCCCCTTTGGCTCTCAATTCTGTGATTCTTGCCAGATTTTTTTAAAATCAGTCAGTCTGCAAAATTTGTACTGAGCCCACCCCCAGTAACTCTGTTCACCACACAGTGAGTCCACAAGATCTGCCTAAATGCTTACACCTCTATGGGGGTTCTCGAGAAAACGGAGCGAAACTCTGCCGAAGGGAGAGATGCGGCACATTCCATAACCTCTGGTTCCGAGGCCCCACGTGACTGCAGCGTGCTCTAGATTTGGAGGCAGAAAATATGTTCTGAAACTCACTTTTGCCAAACTCAGTTTTTTGCCTTTGGATGAGTTGTTTGATCGCTCTGAGACCCAGTTTACCTATCTGCAAAGTTGGACAATGATATAATCATCACACAGACCACACAATTTACTCACACACTCACACAGGGCTGTTTCGATGATTAATGAGAAAATATTTGTGATCATATTTTATAGCAAAAAATGCACTTGCAGTCTTGCTATCACATAGGCCAGTGGTTTTCTTCAAGACCAGCCTAAGTGGACGGGACGTAGACAGCAAATTACTGATGAGGCTTTGAAATCTGGCTGGACAGCACGTCTCAGGAGCATGCCGGGCACTTTCCCAGTGCTGCCATGTGAGGACTTTTGAACATCAAACAATCTTCTGGAACGACATTTTGATGTTTTTAGTATACACAAATGAGGCACATGTGGATTCAATTTCACTACATACATACACTAGAACTGCAGAGGAACATCCTGCGGAAGGAATGCGAGATTCAGGAGAACCAAAAGTTTTAAGAAAAATACAATGATTCAAAAAAAGGAAAACTAGTATTTAATGAGCACATGGTATTGGCCAGATGCTTTATCTACATCATCTCCCCTAATTCTCACAGCACCCATAGAACATGGACTGCTGTCCCTTGTTAATAGATAAGGCAATGGGAGTTCAGAGAGTGTAAGTTATTTACAGGAAGTCACAGAGTGTGCCTACGCTGAGACTCGAACCTGAGTCTGACTGAGGCTAATGCCTCACATTCTCCTCTACTCCACCTTGCTTTGCAAAAATGCTCAGGACAGAATGGAGTCCCTACGGCCTTTCTGCACATAAAATGTCACCTTCCCTCAGAAAATGCGGACTGTCCCCCATGGGCTCTGTGGACCCTAAAAGATCTGGATGCTGACATGTTTCCTTAGGACCTACTGGGAATAATCCATAAAATGGCCTCACTCTGAGAATTAATACCAATGACCATTACACTAATTCTGAGGCAGAAACACATTTCCAAGTGCATTTGCTTATTTAGTAAATATTTATACGTCTCAGGCACTCGGCCACATTCCAGCCAGGCTCGTGAAAATACCATATTTGGGAGCTTTACATTGGAGCAGAGAAACTTTGATAAACAGTGTGGAAATGACTGTGAAATTAACTAGGACTTGTTGGCTTTACTGGAAGCAGTAGCTAATTCTCCCACTCCATTTCCCGAAGGGCCCCGGCTTGCTGCCTTGCCATGGGAGCGAGAAAGACTGATCCCTTCTCCAGCCTTGTCAGAGTCTTTCCAGCAAAACAGGGGGACACACCTGTCAAGGCAGTGGCCTGGCAGAGCCTTCCATCACACAAGGGAATGGCCTGCTGCCGTCTATTCCCGGGCCGCCAGGGTGCTCAGATCCACAACCAGAGCTGGACACAATCCATGCACCGGTGAGAGGGAGGAGGAAAGGGAGAGGACACTCCACGTGACGTGTGCATGCCGTACCGATGGCCTGTTTACACGTCCTCTACAGAAGACAAGGAGCGGGGCTTGCTTAATGTCAAGGCCAGTGGACACAGTTTCGGCTGCCATGAGCGCCAGGGCTGAGGTGCACCCATGCTCGGCCGCCCTGAGGCTTTTCTATCCTCTGTTAGGAAATGCTGTCTCACACACGCAAGCCTCAGAGACGCTTGGTTACAAGAACTCACTATTAAACAGACCAGAGAGGAGTTTTCCTTCTCAGGGGGATAAAAACCTCCCTGGGGAAAGGCTTCTCAATGTTGCCTTCTGCATAACAGCTTAAGAAAATGACTTCTATTTGCACAGCATTTTACAGTCCATCAAGTGCTTTCATTTTCATTAGTGTCATATAACCACTATCACAGCTCTTGAGGTAAAAATTGTATTGTTACTGTTATTATTCTCCTTTTAAAGATGTGAAAACTGGTCCCAGGAGAAGTGAAGGTATTTGCCGGTGCCCCTGACTTGAGTGCTAACGCTGGAATTCAGACACAAATCTTCTGGCCAAAACCCCTCTGACTCTCCTACACCTCTCTCTTGGCGTTTCTCTCATCACTTGGCCAACAGCCTCTTGAAGAAAGAAATCATGTCTCTGTGTCTTTGTTACAGAGTCAGTATCAATACAACATGTAAACCGTGTGATGATTTAACAGGATTTGACAGCACCGTCTTCGTGGTGGGCGGAAGAGTAATATAAAATTAATATTATAATAAATTATCATTTACAATTTATATTAGTATAAATTTTATATTATTTAATGCTTATATTATATTTTAAATAATATAATGTGGAAGCTCAGGAAATCAGATTCTCCCCACTCCCCGGAATTTTTGTTGTTGCTGTTCATTGCTATTGTTTTTGTCTGTTTAGTGACTTTTACGAACTAATTCTGTATTTTTTATTGTGTGTGGCCAGGGAAGTCTCCGCTTGGTTAGCGTTGTAGTCAGCTAATGATTAGACAGGGATTTCTTTAAGTGCTTGGAACCAATGTCTCCCAAGTCTTTGCCCAGGGACTCTGTGTACCTCAGTCAGGCAAGTTACAACTCTGCCTTGTCCTTCACTTCCCACTTGTGCAGAGCCTCAAAGTTAGTCCTAGATGGGAGCTAATGGTCTTAACAAGCCTTTCCTGAGAATGTGCACAGCCCTGGGCATGCTCGCAGCCCTATGCATGCACATGGCCTTCTAGAGTCCCAGGAACATGTTGGAGCTTTCCAAACACCTCTGTGGATGTCTCATTCTTCAGATTTACCTTTTAAGCTGTTGGTTAGCCTTTCATTTGCTCCAACTGTTGTCCAGTGCCTCCAGTAGCCGAGATGTTCAACAATTGCCTCTCATTGTTTTTGACCAACACCCTGGGAAAAGGCTGTTCACACTTGGCAAGCTCCAAGTCAGGTCAGATAAAGACAGCGTTGAGAATGGGGTCTTCCAGGGAACCAGCAGACGGGTCAAATAATGACAATTCTCTGAAAATGGGCTTTGAAGGAGCTCCAAACCTATTCTACCCCCTTCTGTAGCTGCCAGGCTCTTGGTTTTCACCATAATCATAGGCTGTTTGTTTTCAAGACTATTAGGGAGCCTGGGGGGAGGGAGACTTGTAGGAATAGGGCAAGTTAAAACACTGTAAATCTCACTGTTCTTATGGAAAGTCAGCTTTTTTCTTGAACTAACATTCCCTCGGTTGTTTCAAGGCTTTGGTTCGATTCTAGAGTTCTGAAAAAGTTGATTCTGACCGTTTCTGCCAGTGTTCCCATTGATCCTGTGGAGGAGAGAATTTTCAGAGGTCCTTACTCCACAATTCTCACTGATGTCCATCTATTTTATTTAAATTTAACTAATTCAAATTTAAATAGCCACATAGGACCAGTAGCTACTGTATTGGATATCACAAGTCTATAAAATACAATGTGAAGTCAATTAGTCAATTGGAAATCAACTCAATTTTTATAGATATATACAAATATAGTAAACAAAATCACAAAAACAAAATGAATAAGTTGTTTTAAATGAAACGCAAAATTTTATAACTTTTATAAAACCTTTCCAAATTTTTCAGAAATGAAGAATATAGATATCTTTCCCTCTATATGTATGAAGTGAAAAGCAGTTTCCAAAGGAAGGCAGCCCTAAGGGCTCCCATGTCCTAAAATAGCACTGCTGCCCATTGATCTATAGAGATTATTTTAAAAGTAGAGGCTAGACCATTTTACATATTTAGTTATTTAGCCAACTTGCAGCTTTCTAAGCCAAATGTAGTATAAACATAACAACAATAACAAGAATGGCAGCTATTGAGGAACTACTTGCACTGTGTTTTGCAAGCTTTGTCCTTTGATCTTCCCAAGGGCCCAGGGAAGTCAAGGGTCATTATGTCCATTTTGCAGGAGGAGATTGAAGGAATGAGGCAGCTCACCCAAGGCTCCATGCCCAAGGCCACACACTGAAGGCGTGCCTAGACCCTTCCTCTTAACTTGTAAAGAGATGCCATATTGTGCGTCATTTGTGCTTCTCCAGGGGTGTTTCACTTGGATTCATTTTAAAGTCACTTGGTTCATTTGGGGCATATCTCCATTTTGCCCTCTGAGACCGCACTGAAGGGGCAGGGAGCTGGTGGCCCAGAGAGCAGCAACTGGGTCTCTCTAAATGCATTGACATTTCTTTCATGAAAACTTGGACAAGATCAGGACTGCTCACACCCTTATGTTTTCCCACCTTGGAAAAGTTTCTCTAGCCCGATAACTCTGTAAGTAGTTGATGCGGACTTGCCCAGTTTGCACACCAAGTCCCACACCCCAGGAAATCTCTAAGTCCCAGGCAGGCATGACAGTCACCCTGCCTGTAAGTGATGTAAGGAAATAGGAGACAACCCCCTGGGTCAGGTCGGGGTAGAGAAGCAGCAGTCCCTACTAGGTTGTCAGTTGCAGATTGCTCATTTTGACCCCCTTTTCTGCTGAGAAAAAGTCTTCTTTCGTTGAAAAAAAGACACGTCCCTTTTATCTGATAGGGTTTGGAACAAGAACTTCATGGTCTTATCCCAGGAGCCAGTACAATGTCTGTGACCAGCCCCTGGAAAGGAGGGTCTTTCCGTGTCTCTACAAGTGAACAGCACATGCACGAGCTTTCCATGTGGACGGCATCAGCATTCCTCCTGCATGACTCGGAGTCCCACCCCGGATGTAGACAGACATTCATTTCACTCTGGGAGTGTCACGACCCAGGGTGGCAATCTGGTCAGCTGAAATCTGCCTCGCACTCGGATGTCTATATGTTAATCGCTGGGGTGGCTCCCTCGGTTGTGTATACAGAAAGCTAAATGTCAGCATTAAAAAGAAAAAAAATCAGATAAAAACTCAGTCGCCAAACAGCTAAATGGTTGGCGTTGTGTTGAGAAAACCTCCAGACATTTTTACTGAGATCCCCAATGCTGTCCTCTCCCTCGTCCTTCATCTGTTAACTCCTGTATCTCCTTTAGATCCCAGAGTAAGCGTCACTTCGTCTGAGAAGACTCCCCAGACCTGACCTCGATGACCCCACACACTCACGCAGCTCCAGGCGCTCTCCTTTCACAGCCTCTTCACACTGTCTTGCAGTTAGATACTTGCTCACTTGTCCTGATAGCTTCGGGGGGGGGGGGGGGGACGAGGATGGTGTCTGCCTTGTTCACAGCTCTGCCCCCAGCACCTGGCATACACAGTCCTCGCACATCATGGGTACACGTTAAATAGTTCTGAAATGAACCGTCAGTGGCCTGTATTCAATTACTGGGCGTTCTTGACCTGAAACTTACAAGTATCTGTTAACTTTTCAAGAAACTAGATATCATCTTTATTCTTAGTGGGATGTTTGTCTCTGTGCTTCTGGAAAAAAAACAATGAGAAAGCAAATAATTAACATGATCCCAGGTGACTATCACAAGAGCTCTGTGAAGTATGCAGGCCATGCGTTATTATTTCCATCTTATAGATGAGGAAAGTGAAATGAGAGCTAAAATGTGAGGAAAGGGGAGGCGAGGATAACCTCCACCTGCAGTCAGGAGGCCAGGGCACAAGTGCTCACAGACCATAGTTAATCTCCACCGCTGGCACCACCAGAAATGCAGGGGCACATGACACATGGGATCTCTACTAGACTGAGCAGGAGAAGGTGGGCTGGGTCTCAACACCAGCATTGTAGGAGTGTGCTGTTTTGCCTCTCGTCCTCTTAGTATTTACCCTCTGGGCTGCCAGGAAGCCAAACAAAATGGAGAGCAGCTGAATTCAAAATATTTTGATGCCTTTACCTAGCTCAATAAATTAAAAATACATAGGTTTGGTTTCAAACTGATACGCTAGGGTTTAGGATTAGAGATTTTTAGTGACATTACTTCCATTCATGGTTGAGCAAACAATTAATGTTTGATTCCAGCTAAGTGTCCAGTAAATTAGCACAGCTCACTCCATGTGTCAGTCACAGCTCACTGCATTTCTAGTGCCTGAGAGAAACTGGCTTACCTGCGCACCCCGCACATCACGTCTGCCCCAGGCTGGGCTCCTTGGAGTGCTAACACACAGGGAAGCACCTGCCCACTGGCCGGAAGGGCAACATGGAGACATTTGCATGGATCCAGCTCGGGCTGCAAGGAACTCCCAACTTCCCAGATGCTGGCTGGTGGTGAATCACACCAAGTGGCACTTGTTTGAGGAAGATAAATTGAAGCGGGGTGAGTGGAAGGTAGGAAGCTTGTCCCAAGGTATCTACCACATTAGACAACCCAGAAGAATATTGGCCTCCTATTGCAGGTTTCAACCTGACCATTGGCGTTCAGCTCTGGCACAAGACCGCCAAACCTCCCTTATCATCTTTTTTTTTTTTTTCCTCTTATCATCTTTTAAGAAACTCAACACAAAAGGAATAAGTGACGATATGCTGATACAGAGAAACACCATCCTAGTAACCCCCTAGGTCCTTCCTCCCCAGGGAGCCTTCCCTGACCACCAAGGCACAGCTCAGTGTCCCTCGTCTATGCTTCCAAGTCTTTGCGCATAAAGAGCAGACACCTCACTCTCCATTTTGTAAATTGCATGTTACCATGTTGGTCTCCCCACCTGGGCTGTGAGTTTCTTGGGAGAAGAAGATTTGTCTTAGTTCTCTTTCTACCTAAGTACCAGCTCCTAGCATGGGACCTTATGCACACCTTGGGTTCAGTGACCTGTGTTTACATGCTGCCTACATACAAATGTCCTGTGTTATTGAACTCAACCCAGGATGGCCATGCACAGCACAGAAGAAGTGGTTTTTCGGGTACCCTAACAACCAAACAATTTGAAAACAAATCTTCGTCCTTGACTTAATCATTGAGTTTCTATTCACACGTTTTTGGTTTTTTCAAGTCTTTCTTTTTCCTTTTACTACTGACCACATCATTGCCCTGCACCATCCTAGGCACAGGTCATGTGTGTTTGATGGGCATGTGTTGATTCACACAGCTACACTCAGAACTGACTTACCCTTTCTGACGTCACCGGTAAGGAGAAGACAAATGGCAGGGCCTCGACCATCAACAGCCTGCATGGGACTGCCCTACTTTATTTCCTTCTCCCAAAGAAAGAGTTGTAATCATAATGAAAGTGCATGAACTCAACTTGCACTGCGTGCTCTGTCAGGCATGGGTATGGTTATCCAGGGAGGCACCGTCAGCCTGGGGCAGGCTGGGGGTGCACATCCTTCACCTGGGCATAGCTGTCCCTGCTCACAGCACTTTCAAGCAAAACCACCAGCCAAGATAAAGCTCACATCATTGGTGAACTTCATTTTTATGTAATCTTTACCTATCATTTATTTATGTATTTCACAGATGTTATTGAGCCCTAGCTTTGTACCAGGCACTATGCCATTAGAGTACAAAGGTGCCATAAAATGTGGGTCCTCCCCGAGGTACCTACAGAATGAACATGCATAAATGAAATTGTCAAAATCACAGGACTGACCTGAGGAAAAAAAATTTTTAATAATAAGGGCAAGGACAGGTCCTTGAGAAAGACCTGTGTGCAAAGGGTGGGAGGAGGAAGAAGAATCTGAGAAAGAACCACAGGAGAGATGGAGGAGGAGGTCACCGTGAAGAGCCCACCGAGGCCTGCCTTCGTTCATTCCACAACACCACAGGCCTCGGGAGGCTCAGCAACACAAGGGAGACAGAGCAGGGCCGGCCTGGATTCCAAGAGCCAGTGCCCAGCAAGGAGCCTGACGATCAGTGTGAGAAAGAGGTCCAGGCCAGCTAGGAAGCGGCTGCCCAGGACCAGCTCTGCGTGTGGGCTAACAAAGGCTGATGTCCGCAGAGGAGAGCAAAATCTGCCCAGCATCAGGTGGCTTGTAGGCTCCCTTCAAGATTGCTTGTAGAAATGATGACGAGCTTAGTTACTCAGTAAAACGGTTTACCCTCCATTGGCTGAGGCCCAGGTTGTGTTTGACAGGTGTCTAATTTAGATATTTGTTACCCATGACTCTAATGTATGGATCAAAGCAGACAAAATTCTCAGCACCCCAAACATATTTCCCACGCTGTCCCTCTATTCCTCTCCAAGACCGCGTCTCCAAAAACAAGTCCAGCTCCTCCATGCGAATAAAGAGCATATGTCTACACTCACCACCTGCCTCACACGGGGTGACTTGTCTCTCATTACCCAGACCAGGGCAGCGGCACTGACGGCCACTCCTGTCCCAGGAGCTGGCGGCATGATAGCCCGCCCCCACGGCCTCTCACATCCCACGCTGGCAGTGCCGCTCCCATCCTGCCCACCGCGGCGTTCCCTGCCTGGGGGCTGCAGTTCAGTTACCAGTGACAGAGCGAGTAAGACCAGCGAGGTCCAACTGAGGACAAGCAAAAGCATTTGAGGGAAGGAAGGTACAAGGAACAACTCTCGTAAAACTTCACCAGAATGGTTTTGATCCTTTCATTTAGCAAGCGCAGATGCTTCCTACCAAGTTTTTGCTTATTTCTAAACCATGGTCAGAGTTTTAAATAGGACCTGCTAGCCCGTTTAACTCCCTTCCATGGAAATAATTGAAAGTGCGGCCTTGTTTCTTCCTCCTGGGTTTCAAGTGTCTAAAACACACCACGTGTGTTCATGCTCACAAAGGAATTCTTAGTAGAGTTTTCTTCACTTTACACCATGTTGAAATTTAAACATTAAGGGAAAGAAAAATTCACGTAAGACAAGACAATGCTAGCAATGCTGAGGGATCAGGAGGAGACTGAGGGGTTGGCCTCAAGGTCCGCCTCATGATCTAAGGAGGAGTCACATCGCACGTGCACTGGTCGCTCCTCGGCAGGTCACTGGGTCCTGGGAGGCTCGTGCCAAGAAAGCTGTGAATTGTTATAAAGCCCTTCAGTTTCTGGGGCTCTCACTGAGCTGGATCCTGAAGGCAAGCAAACAAAGAGCTGTTCTTTCTCATGTTTTTGTTGGATGCCCAAGTGTCTCCGAAAAAGGATGAGTATCTGCTAGTAGATTAACATCAAGAAAAAGTCAGGATTAGGGAGAGGATAAAAATCAGAGAGGCTGTGTAACCGAGTTCTGCAGCAGATCAAAACCTCAGCCTAACAAACTCTTGGCCACCAGGTGACTCATGCTCCCCCCTGACGCTAGTGGTCGCCAAGCCCACGGAGGGAGCGGAAGGGGAGACAGCGGTGCACCAGGACAGCCCCGAAGCTGCAGAAGCAGCCCAGGCCTGTGAACGCACTCCCCCTCTGGGCCCCAGAGACCGGACCCACCCCCACCTGCCATTCCAGCAGCGTTCACCCAGTCAAGCCTGTTCAACAATTTCTTTTCTGAAACAGTCTCTTTGATGCAGCCTCATTTTGTGTTCAGCGACATGAAAGAGATACTGATGCTGATTATCAAAGGCATGTGCTCCAAACCCCAGGCAGCTCATGCCTAGGGGATGTAACTTTATCTCTTCCTCTGACTTCTACATCCTCCCACTGTGCAGGGCTCAGTGGTTAAGTAGCACATCTTTTTTCCCCTACTAATTCTACATCGGATATTAATCTGCATGGGGGAACATGAATTAATACCTTAAGCTTGTAGGTCACACTCAGGCAAGCATGCTCCATGGAGCTAAACACCATGGACACTGAGAGAAAGCTGACACTCGGGGCTCCCAAGGGAGCAAGTGGCTACAGAATCCTCTGGGCAGCAGCGCTTCGGCCTTGAGGCCTCTTTCTCCACAGGCTCCGTCACGTGGAGAATGCCCCTTATGCAGTCCCACGGAAATCTGGGTGAGTACTTTCCTCAGAATAAAAGATCTGACACCTTTATACTCTGGGCTACTTATTTTCTGTTCTAGACATTCAAGAAATTAAATGTCTGACAATAAGAGTGTTAAGTAAATCCACACATTTACAGTGGAATAGCATACAACCATTAAAAATTACATTTAGAGGAATATTTCATGACAGGCAAAAATGCTCATCATATATCACTAAAGGAGAAAAATGGAGTACCAAACAATATGTGCAGAATGATTTCAGTTTTGTAAAAATAAAATAAACTGAGCAGAGGGTGTGTGTTTGTGTATGCACAGAGGAACACCTGGAAGGAGTTCTATCAAACCAGCAACAGCGGTCGCGGCAGAGTAATGGGACTGTATTGCACATGGCTTCCCTTTTAGTCTTTCTTTGCTTATATATATTTTCTAATTTGTCCACAAAGTGCATTATTTCCTTCAGTTATAAAAGTTTATGATTTGACTGACTGACGCATAGTAAAGAAAAGAAAATCATCCTGTTAAAGAAACTGTCCATGTGTGGATAGAACACAGCTATACCCAAAGGGATAATTTTTAATTACTTTTTACATATTTTTTTTTAAAAAGAGCCAATACACAACAAACTTGTTTACACCTGCTAATTGGACCTGCTGATTCACCTACCTCTTGGCACCAGCAGCCAGGATAGACATCTCAAATCAGTCGTGAAAATGAGGTGGCCCACATTGTCCTCTCTGTCTACTCAGAGTCATTTTCTATCTGCTCCTCATGGAGGAATGTGTTAGGACCATACGCCTTTGTTGCTCTGGTTCTGGGAGTCAATGAGGGATTGGAGGGAAACTGTAAAACTGTAAAAAAAAAAAAAACTCACCATACAAATACGGGTTCTTGGTTCTGTTCTCAGCTGTGTGGTATCTGAGAGCAGTCCTCACACCCCCCTCACAGCCTAACCCTCTGTCTACCATTAGCCTTTTAGGTTTGAGGGGGCATGAGTTTTGAACCTGCAGTAGAAGGAATGAGGGGTAAGACACCCCCTCCCCGTGAGGTCTGACTGAGGATGGTTGGGCCTTGGAAGAGTCTGAGAATCCAGCCTAATAGCAGAAGGACACTGGCAGGGAGAGACCCAGGGAAGACTAAGAGCAAAGAGAATTAGTGAACAGAGGAGGCTCTTCAGTATCTGACCATTGAAGTCATCATTATAGACGACAGGAGGAAGAAGAATGTATGTGTTGGATAGTAGGAGAGTCAAAATTCTACTGGAATTTCTTGCCATCTAGAAACACATACGCTATGTATATCCCCTCAAGTGTACACATTCCTGGTCCTGCACACTGTTATCCTCATTCAACAACCACTTGGAAAGGCTGTGTCAATGTTAGTCGTGAGCCTCTCGGGGCTTCCCAGCACTCAGTGTATCAGCAGGCCCATAAACAGGCCCAAACACTGAAGGCTCGTCTGGCAGCTGGCTCTGGGGGTCTGACTCCCACAGTCGTGCACTAACAGATTTACTGTGGTGGGAATGAACAGTGCAAAGAGCACTTTTCTCACCCCAGCTAAACTAAGGTTTGGTCTCAGGCCCTTGGAAGAAAACACAGCCTCGGCATCCATAGAGCAGCCTGTGCATAACGGGAGAGTCAAGTGGAGAATAGGAGCTGAACACAGAAGGAAGGAGACTACGTTCTTTTTTTCTTGAGCTTTAAAAATAACTCTTTGCCTTCCTAACCCCTCCCAAACATGACCCGAGCCTCTCCTCCCCTCACAAACACCCGCATCCTTCACACAGGCCGGGCCGAGGGCCACTCAGGTTCCCCCACATAGGCCCACCAGGCTGGCCACTGCTGCTCTGAACATCAACTCAGGACGTTCAGTGTCCTGAGACACCAGGCTAGCATCGTCCACGGCTCCTTTGCTCTGGAGAACCCCATCGTGGACCCAGGGCTCTGCGTCCTTGCACTAAACTCTAGTAACTGACTCACTGGGCCGCCAAGGCCCAGCACAGCGCTCAGGCCAGGCCCTCCCGACCACAGGGCCTACCTGCTCCCTGAAGCCGTCCTGGGGCCTGCAGGCCCCCACCTCCCTTCACCTAGAGGCCCCAGGTGGGTGTCTGCTGCCCCCAAGTGGCCGACAGCAGAGGCCCTGGAGGGGCTGGGAAGGGCTTCCTAGTGGGGGTGCTGTTCTGCTCCCGGACCTGTCCCTCAGCAACGTGGTAAACCCGATTCGGACTGTTTGCACTCCCTTCAGGAGGTCAGTAATCCCGGAATAGATGCGAGGCTGAGTCACACAACTGCGTGCCATTCAGCCAAGGGCTCAGCTTCTGTGATCGTTTTTCCTTGTGAAGTCCAGCGTAATGAAGAGCAGAAAACACAAAACTACAAAGCAAGGGAACCAAGTGCTAATGGCCCGGGCCTGGCAGCTTTGCTCCCCCGAATGTTTCTTTGTGAGTAAAACAGAGATGTTAACACTTTCTCTACCTATTCAGAGGGGTGATTTGAGAAATGTGCCCTGGAGAGTGGGGAGGGCCTTGACAAAAATAAAGCTCTCCCCGAACAGAGTTACCGGATAAAATACAAGATGCCCACATAAATGGTAATTCATAAACAATGAATAATTTTTTAGTATAAGTACATCTCAAATGTTTCATGGAACATACTAAAAACTTTTTCATCATTTATCTGAAATTCAGACGTAACTGGGCATTTGGTTTTGGGGAGTGGTGTTTGTTTTTTGTTTCCTTTTGTTTGGGGGGTTGTTTCTAAATCTGGCAACCCAATCACCAAATCTCAGGCATCCCTACCTTAGCAGGACCAGCACTTCTTAAACACCTTCCCCACAGTCTGCTTCCCAGCAACACCATCATGGGGGCTGACACATGGCTGGCATTTTCTTGCTGGAAGGAATAGAAGTGAGCTCAAAACTTCCAGCTGGAGGAAGCCTGCACATGGGAGGTCTGCGGGCCCCCACACTCCTCCTGCAGATGCTGGGCATCTTAGGACAAAGGCACCAGCTGGCTTTGGGAGTTGCCTCTTATCTGATCCCAGCTAATATTTTTTTCAAAGTCAGAGATGGAAAACACTTTTAAGGCCCCAACATCTCCCAGACATCTGTTACTCGTTTTTTTTTTGGTCTTGATTTCATCTTACCTTGTGTAAGGGCTCAGGCATGCCTTTGACTATCAGATCTGAGTTCTAAGCCAATGGCGTTCTGAAGTTGGTATTTCTCTCCAGATAGGAGAGAGAACGCCTACATTTGTTTCCAAAGCCGTTTGACACCCATTGCCTCATTTCCTCTTCATACTGAGAGACAGCAAGGTACAGAGCAATAGACAACCCTGGCCGCACACTGGAATTACCTGGGGAGTTTTTAGAAACCCTGATGCCCGCACAAAACTCCAGACCAATTACAACAGAATATCCAAGGTGGGGAGACCCTGGCATCAGTGTTTCCCAAGGTCTCCTGGTGACTCCCACAAGATACAAGACTGAGAACACTGGTCCAGAGCAGTGGATCTCAAAGTGTGGTCCCCAGACCAGCAGCACAAGCACCCGTGGGAACGTGTTAGAGATGCACGTTCTTGAGCCCCACTGCGACCTACCGAATTGGAAGCTCTGGGGTGGGCTCTCCAGGTGACTCTGACATGTGCTGACGGTCGAGGCTGGTGCAGAAGAAAATATAAGCATTTGTTTGGAAATTAAAACAATCTGGCCCCAGTTCTAACCCCACAGCTACCACCAATTACCTCGCAAAACTCAGCTTTCATACCTGCAAAATGGAGGTGACCCTCTCTGACGTGGAGCTGGGGGAGAGACGGAATGAAATGAGGTGCATGGTTCCCTAGTAAAAAACCTGAAAAAAGCTCAGTGAATGCAGTGAGCAGCCACCCAGTTTGCTCAGGACAGAGAGAGCCCCTGGGACACAGGGTTTCAGTGCTAAAACCAGAGAAGCCAGCCCATGGACATGAGACGGTCTTCCTCTCCGCACACGCCTTGTTAGCTCACAACAGCTCTGCGAGGGATGTGAGGCAAGCATCATAGTCTCCATGTCACAAGTGGAGACACTAAACGCTTGAAGAGGCTTGCTGGAGACCCCACAAATCTGGGCTGACCGGACCCAGTAAAGGGCTCTTTCTTTTAAGCTGTGTGTCATACCCCTGAGTAATACTCATACCCACTCTAAACGCTCTGTGAGTAATAGCGCACTGAATCTGTACCACAGCCTAGGAGGGCATTATTATCAGTATTCCCACCTACATGAAGAAAGGAAGACCAGGCCCAGCTTCACGGGTGTGCAACCTGTGCAGCCGCCTAGGCCCCAGGCTCGGTCAGATGCTCTCCTAATAGTTTTAGGAAAGGGGCTCACATTTTCTTTTGCACTGAGCCCTGCAAATTGTACAGCTGATCTGGTTAAAGGCAGAGAGAGACTTAGTAAATTGCGCAAGGCCACCCTGGGAGGTGGCAGAGCCTGGACTGAAACCCAGGGCATTGGCTGCAAGCCTGGGCTCCTGCTGAGGACCCTCTGGTTCCAAGAGGGAACACTTCTTTCACACACTAACCCTAAGAAAAGGCATTTCACATGTTGTTGGGCCGATTGGAGGGACATCCTTCTTAAAAGGTAACGTTTCTTAAAACGTTACCTTTAAAGTGCCAAAGGTGCAGCTCCTTTCCACTTATCAGTACCGTAAAAGCAAACCCAGTCATCTTTCTCCTCCCACTTCAACTCAGTGAAAGCTACTTAGAACATTCCCCAGACTTGAGGACTGTAAATCAGAGCACCTGTCTCAGTCGGTCTGGGCTGCTATAACAAAGTACCATGGACTGAGTAGCTTAAACAACAGAAATATATTTCTCACGGTCCTGGAGGCTGAGGGTCTGAGATCAGGGCTCCAGCATGGTCGGGTTCTAGTGAGGGCCGTCTTCCAGGTTGCAGACTCCTTATTGTATCCTCACATGGCAGAAAAAGGGTGAGAAAGCTCTTTGGGGTCCCTTTCATGAGGGTACCTATCCCATTCACGAGGCCCCACCCTCATGACCTATTCACCTCCCAGACTCCACCTCCTAGCATCACACTGGGGGTTAGGGTTTCATCATATAAATTTGGGGGGACACAAACATTCAGACCATTGCAGCACCTATGCTAGGAATTGTCATGACCTTGCCTCTTTCCTAATGTAGGCAACCTCCCCCAGAATTTCATGGTATGGCTGGTGTCCCTATGCCTATGTCCACGTGTGCCCTAATTGTACAGAACTGTGAGACAGAGGCAGAATCAGCAACATCCTGGGCCTCCTCACCCCGTATCTTCTTTTCCCCTCCATGACCCAACCCTAAGTTGCTCTCTTCTTCCCTTCTGGCCCTATCACACCCTATAGGATTGCACAGGTGTGTTCACACCTTAGCATGGCTATAGTCAGTTTGTACTTCTCCCCAGTGTTTACAACCAGTGGAATGAAAATCTTTATCCTCATTAAAACAATTTCAGGTATGTGTCAGAAGCCCCCTGGGGGTCTGGAGGAGCAGAGCAAGGCAGGCATACCTCAGAGATATTGCAGGTTCAGTTCCAGACCACGGCAATAGAGCAAATATCACAATAACATGAATCACACGAAGTTTCTGGTTTCCCAGTGCATATTAAAGTTATGTTTACATCATACTGTAGTCTACTAAGTGTGCAATAGCATTATGTCTAAAAAAAACAATGTCCATACCTTAGTTAAAAAATACTTTATCACTAAAAAATGCCAACCATCATCTGAGCCTTCAGCAAGTCGTAATCTTTTTGCTGGTGGAGCGTCTTGTAAAAAACGCAATCTGCAAAGTGCAATAAAGTGAAGCTCAATAAAATGAGGTGTGCCTGTATCCTACACAGGTGCCATCAACCTTGTGTGAGTGAGAACCACGCATAAATCTGTGAGGGAAATGCATGGGCATAAAGGAGCCATCTTCCTTCTTTAATTCTCTTCCCGCTCCTCCTCTCTCGGTCCACTTGCCCTTCCTCTCACAGCTGATGCAGGCTCATGGTCGTGAAGGCTCAGTTAGGTCTCAGTGGCAAGCACGTCAAACAGGAAGGAAGAGGGAGTGGCTAGGGAAACAACTAGTTATGAGGTCAGAAGTGTCCCACATGTGTGTCCAAAAGGATTTGGGACTCAAAGTTCAAGTCAACTGTATGCCAGTGGGAGGTGCTGGGTATCTAGCATCTCACGTTCTAGTCACAGCTTTTCCTGGCTGAGTTCTATCTAAACCATTTGAAGTTTAGAGAACTACCTTTGAAGAAGACCATAAAAGAGAGATTGCAGTTGGAGGCAGGAAACGATTTTCTAATCACTAATGGATAAGAACTTCAAAAAAAGAAGGAAAGAGATTAAGATAAATTTCAGCCAAGTGTTTGCACTGGTAGCGAATAGACTCCAAGACCACTGTTTGGTGAGAAGAAAAGGGCCCAGGGTGGATGGAGAAAAGTCCCAGAATCTCCAGTGAGGAAGGTACTATCTGAGTCAACTGTAAGGTTGATGACATTCAAGTCAGTATCAAATGGACTATCTGTGAAGGAAATGCATCTGTTCACATTTCAGTATCCAGAGTGAATGGACAGCTAATAACTCCCAGAGAAAAAGAAAGGAAGGGAGCAGATAACGCAGGATGCCATCAACTCAAAACCTGGACGATAACTAAGGACTGTTGTCATACATCACACGGTGCCCTTGCAGATTGTCATTTAACACTTGTTTTTATAAGAATCATATATTCCTAAGTATAGATCTGAAAAGATAGACATCACTGCAAACGATGCCCTCTGAGAGTCGTTAGGAAAAGGAACTCCAAGGACATGGTTAGTGAGACTAAAAGTAGAAGATAATGAGAAAAGAAAAGTTTAAAAGAGTAATTTTGAAAGTCTAGGAAGAAGCAGAAACATTTTAGCGAGGATTTGCTTCAATCAAGTATTCAAGCTTCGTTGCTAGTCTCATGATCAGGCCACTACTGTTTTCATCCGGGCTTAAGTGTCGGGCGCTTGCTAAGTGCTAAATGGAGTAAGGAGAGACGTTCTGCTCTAGTAGGGGAGGTGTCAGAATATTACCCTTCTGGGAGGGTTCAAGACCCCCTGAGGACAATTACGTAGCTTCCCTTACGCCTAAGGTGGGAGGACAGTTCTCTTATCCATTCACATTTAGGAGTTGAAAGAGAAAACATTTCACACCCACAGGAAAGACGGGGTGTCAGGGGAGAATTTTTTGGAGTTCTAGATTCTGACGGTGGCAGATGCCTAAGGCCTTCCCAACTGCACGACCCAGAATCAGTTTTCATCCTAGGGAGAGAGAGTGTATGTCAACAAGGGGAGGAGTGTTGTCAGCAGGAAGTCTGTCAATACCCCAGGCAGAACAGACTAGAAAACCCCACCAGGAGCTCATTCCAGCATACATCCGGACATCTCTCTGAGCCCCGAGGCTCTCTGCACTCCTCTCACGGCCTAGAAGGAGACCCCCTCTCTGCATCCACGAGTCTGTGAATGCAGCATGGGGCTCAAGATCTCCCTATCCTGGGGACCCACGCTTGAGACCCCTGTTGAGTGAGGCTGGGAGTAATGGAGTGCAGTGCCCTGTGACATAGGGCATAGACGGGATGAGGCCTGGGCTGTCGAATCCCTCTCCCTGGGGTCAATCTCAGGTCTACCCCTTTCTCAGCTGGTAACTTGGAGCAAATTACTTCTTTAAGTTTCTGTCTCCTCCTCTGTCGTATGGGCTGATGACAATCACTATAGACCATTTCCTCTTTGGAGTGTGCTGACGTGCTCTTTCAGCAGGAGGAAGGAAAGACCTGCGTCACCGTGCGGCTTCCAAACATCCAAGAGATGCTGAGTAATGCACGAGGACAGGACAAAAGTCAAAAACCGAGGGGAATCGAAACAACCCGATGTAGAGACAGACAGAGCTCCTAACACTTGGAAATGTTCCTGCTTTAGGTTAGCTATTCGTTTAGAGTTAACAAAGCGGTTGAGGTGAACACTCCAGGCAGAGGACCAAGGCTGCAATGCCTTGACATTGTGCTTTGTTTCCATAATGCCCCACTCCGCCTCTGCTCTGGATTAATGAATCCATTATTCATTTCCTTTTAACTTGGATTAATTTCGTCATTTCCTTCCTTTAATTCAATTAAATACCTATGGGTTAATGCTGATCAGGGAAACATGGTTTTTCTTGAAATATGGACTAAATTATGTTTCCGATCATCGTGGCTTTGCCAGGAGTCTTAACTGCCCAAACTGCTCTTTTCTAGGCAGGAATCTTGTGTACAAAACAACACAGGGTCCTGCGTTGTGGGAGAAAGTAAGTGTCCTCATTGAACAACCTTCCCATCACACAGTCATCTGTCAACACGGGCTGCTAGTGTGGGTGACAGTTACTTAGACAGGAGCAGGCCGACGGCCGGTTGCCATGTTCACCCTGGCAAGCCTCAGAGGACAGTTCCGAACGACATCTTGGGTCAATATGGCCATGGTCTCGCTTAAGAATCACCAATTTTTACAAATGAAACGGCTGGAGAAATTACCACACTGAGAGATAATTCTGGCTGAATCAAAGCCTTTCTTTAATGACAAAAAGATGAACTATCTTTGATATTAGAAAATCTTCCTCACACATGTGTGCAGTGGAAAACTGCAAATGCTTCAGAATGTGAAAACAATACTAAACGGGGCAGGAGGCAGCTCCTTATCTCCACCACCTTCCAGCTCCTCTGACAAGAGGACTCGGTGTCAGAAGGAAGAGCAAGAGTGAGACAAGTGAGACAAGACTCACACATTTCAGTCGTGTTAGACCCTGTCAGTCTGGGATTGGAGGGTTGGGAGACTGAGTTACGCGGACTGCTCAGTCCCGTGAGCCCAGTTCCATGTGGGCCAGGGCTGCCTGAAATGAAGGACCCAAATGGCAAAGTTGATGAGTTTCTTCCTTAACTAGTATCTTTTTTTAACAGCATTTTTTATTATTCTTTTTAATTGTGGTAAAACAAACAGAACATAAAATTTATAATCTTCACCATTTTTAAGTGTGCAGTTCGGTGGCGTTAATTACATTCACGTTGTTGGGCAACCATCACCACAATCCATCTCCAGAACTCTTTTCATCTTCCCAAACTGAAACTCTGTCCCTGTTAAACACCCACTTCCTGATCACTCCCACCCATCCACCCCTGCAAGTCCCTAGCAACCACCATTCTTCTTTCTGTCTCTATGAATCTGACTACTATAGGGACCTCATATAAGTGATTTCATACAATATGTGTCCTTTTGTGACTGCCTTATTTCACTTAGTGTGATGTCCTCAAGGTTCTTCCATGTTGTAGCGTGTGTCAGAATTTCCTTCCTTTTTAAGGCTGAATAATATTCCATTATATGTATAGACCACATTTTGTCTATCCATGGACATTTAGGTTGTTGTCACCTTTTGGTCTTTGTGAATAACACTGCAATGAACATGAATGAACAAATTTTGTCACTCAGAGAAGTCCCTAAAACATTTTCCATGTCTAGTGCTTTGTTTTTAAGCTGTGCCTGATTAAAGGAACCAAGGCAGAACGTTGCCAGATGGCCAAACCACAGAACCCGTCCAAACCAGAAAAGTCCAAGATGGCGACTGGGTGCCGTGCATAAAAGGAAACGTGTGCAAGAAGGGAAATCTGCACGTGCCCCAAATGTCCCTGCCCCAAGTGATGGCACAGAGACCCCTCCCCCTTCACATCCCATTAGAAGCCTGCTCACTTTCCCTTCGGGGAGAAGGTGTTTTGGAGCATGAGCTCTCCTTCCCCATATTCCTGGATCAACGAATAAAGTTTCTGCTCTGCTATTCCGTATGCGGTCTCGTTCTATTGGCGCAAGCAGCTCCAGGCAAAAGGGCCCACTTGCGGGTCGCCAATCCCTTAGGGCTCAGTAACAATATCTCTTCAGTACCCTTTTTCCATTTCTTTTGGATATATACCCAGAAGTGTCTTTCCTAATTAGTGATCTTTTAGAATGGCTGAAAAATTAATAAGCATTGATATGATTTCCTTTTGCACAAGAAAACATGCAATGACCTTTTGTGAAATGTAAAGAAGTGTATTTAAATTCTGTACGTGTGTGTGCTGATATGTTATATACGTACCTCCATAGATAGAACAGACGTTCAACTAACTGCTACTTATCAATAGCCTGGGGAGTTCTCTTCAGTGAAAAAGAAGTCTTTTCCTTTCCCATCTTTGCTTCTTCCCACAGGATGAACATTTCAATCTAAACCAACCAGGGAAGTTACAACTATAAGTCAACACTCTGTTAACTTTCTATATGGAGGTCCTCTGCAATTTTTTTGAATTGTGGTAAAAAACACATAACATAAAGTAGCGTTAAGTATATTCACATTGTTGTGCAATAGATCTCCAGAACTTTCCCATCTTGCAAAACTGAAACTCTGTACACATTAAACTCACCATTCCCACTACCCCCAGCCCCTGGCAACCACCATTCTACTTTCTGTCTCTACAATTTTGACTACTTTAGATACCTCATATAAGTGGTACAACTTTTTTAAATTAAACATTAAATAGACTCTCTAGGCAACAGAGAAAATTAACTGTGTACATACACAGAGTGCTGTGGCAAATTTTGTACGAACCTCTCATTTGCTAGTGATTGAAGAAAGCTAACTCCCACTGAAAGAAAACTACTCAATTTTAGTCAATATTTGATGAGCAATTAAAGGTTTTATGACAAAGGCCTATCTACTTCAATCAATAAAGGGAAAGTTATTTTGAGAAACACCTGCTATTGTTTCAGATTTCTATACTGGTTGATATGTCTCGGCCAGAGTTGGCCCCACTTTTTGTGGACCGTATGTGTGAGGAGGCTTGTCTGGGTGAAAAAGCCTGGAACTCTCACTCGTGGTTAGATCTCTCCTCACTGTCTAAGATTTCTTTAGGATTCTTGCAAGGAGCTGGTCAGCGAGGTGCAAATCTCCTGGGTAAGGTCATGACGCTGTCCTGGCCTTGTTCCCTCTTCTGCCCTGGCCCACACAGCACGACATTTCCCAGGGTTAGCTCTTCTTCCAGCAGCCTCCTCTCTCACAAGCTCCCTCCCCACCCCCATTTCTCCGATCCTCAAGGATGCAGTGGCCTTAGCAGAACAACTTCCCACCCTTTTCCTTTTTGTCATGACGTGGCAGGTACATAAAACGGCAAAGAAACAGTAAATGTCTTTGCAAAATGGTCCTCCTTTTCCCTTTCTATTCTCTCTCTTCCTCCTTGCTCCCTCACTATCACTCCCACTGGCTGGACTGCACTAGCCTCACTGGCTTCAAGGGAGTTCAGCTTACCAACAAACCAGTCAACTACACATTGCAGATATCTGCTGAAGGCCTGCAAACAGCAGCCCAGACCTAGACAATCAAACAAAGGGAACTTGGAACAGATCCAGTTATGTCACCAGATGAGCTTTGTGACCATCCCTCTTTCCCTTTGGGTCGAGTTATCTACACAAGGTGCAGTGGTGGGAGGCGCCCCGGCCAGGACTCAGGAAGCTGGGCATCAGGTGTAAGATGTGACTTTACCCCACTTACAAGCCAACAAGTTGGCCTGATTCTATTTCGTGGATCCTGGCAGGAGCCGTGAGGCTCCTGAATCAGAAATAAGGATGGTGTTACGACACAGCAAGCAGCATGAGCATCAGCGTATTTGTATCAGTTCCTCTTGCCCGTGAGTTCCACAGAAGTGACCCAGTGGGCCCAGATCGACACTACGTGTGAAGTGGGTTTGTGTCACAGTCCAGAAACACTGAGCTTGGGGGATCCACTGCTTTTACAGCATATAATAAGCAAGTCTGCTCTTTAGAGGTTGGGGGGTGGGGAGATGTTACCTCATTTCTCAAGGGCGTCAGCTGCAAGAAGAATTCTAAAGATGGCCTGGGGAAAAGAGTGGCCAGTCTTGGCACACACCGTAGTAGCACAGCAGGCCTGAAGAGACTCTCTATCCTGACATTGGCTCCCAGGTCCAGCCCTGCCGTTAACTAGTTGTGTGACTTTCAACAAGTCACGTAACTTTTCTGGCTCCTCATTTTCCTTATCAATAAAATGGTAATGATAATATGTACCCCATTTGTCTCACAAAGCCAAAGAACCCATGTGGCAGGTGGGAGGTTAGTGGAATTTTGAGAAAGCAATGAAGGGACTGGCTTCCTGCTTGGGAATTCCACATGGAATCCATAAGTCACTCCCAAGTCTCCTCCAAGCCGTGCAAAGAAAGTAATATTTTGCAAATAAGTTTGAGGCCCAAGTTCCAAAGGGTGGGGTTCAGCCTATGCCTATGCTGGAAGCTCAATTTCTCACCAGCTTTCCCCACTCTTTATGGAGAAAGCTTGCCTTGGGCCTGATACTGAATACTAAGTGCTCCAGAAACTTCCTTCTTCCACCCTCTCTTCCTACCCACTCTCCACTAAAGCATTTATCCTACCCCCTCTTACCTCAGACCTCAGTTCCCTGCCACGTGGCCATATGTCCTGAAGCATCAAAAGGAGCCTGAATCTGCTGATGTGGATCAGTGAACTGTAGACTATGAGGTACAATCACAGAAGATAAACTCATTGTAAAACTTTTACCTGTAACGTTATATTTCAAAAAGGCATTCTAACTTTCAAACTGAATCTAAGCTAGTAGTAGTCTGAACTTAATAAAAACTAATTCATTTTCTTCAGAAGTTGTAAGAAAAATGTGAAAAGGGTAAACTGAAATAGAAATCTGACTTCACTGGGTCAATAACCCATGAAATACACAAGTTTCCTGCAAGATCCTGAAAAAAGGATCTAAAGGTGGAAATGTTAGGAATACTGGAGGGAAACACTTAGGAGAAGACCTTCAAGTCCTTCTAAATACACTCTGAGGATGCCAATTGATCTGCCCAGGCTGCTGGCCAAAGACTTTCTCCTAATAAACACTTTATCTCCAACCTTATAGATAGTAACACCCCAAAATATGTGTGTCCTAACTCTGACTCTACGAGATAGGTGAAGTAGACACAATTGTTCCTATTTTAAAGATGACCAAACTGAAACACCCAGAGGCTAAATGACTCGTCCAGGATTAGAAAGTTAGCACGAGGCAAAGCTGGAATCAGACCTAGGTCTCAAGTTTCGTCACACATCTGTCTCTGAATCCTCCAGATTATTTGTAGGAAATGCCTGAACAATCTGGTCAAAGGACAAGAAAAACCACTCAGTTACTTTTAAAAAGCCCAGGTTGATGGAGATATGTATCCTATACATAGCTAGGAAGATAGGTAGGTAGGTAAGTAGGTATATGGGTAGGTAGATATGTAGGTAGGTAGGAAGATGGATAGGTAGGTAGATAGGTACATGGGTAGGTAGGGAAGTAGGGAGGTAGGCAGATGGGTAGGTAGGTAGGTAGATTGGTAGATAAATAAGAAAAAAACACATGCACACATATCCATAAACATTTGAGGCAACTTGGAAAATTAACCACAATATACAATAGAAAAATAAATAAAAACAGAATCAATAGCAGTTGAAAGGATGAAATAAATGGACGCCACCAGGCACCAGAATGTGACAGATGATGCCATTGGGGGCAAAATGTAGTCCTGAGTCCCCTATGACAGTGTGGGAAATACTTGTCACTGTTAGGTCAATAGAAAGTTCATTTGGAGAAACAAGATTTTTCCCGCCCTATAAGTTCTAATAAAAAGGACATCGGATAACACGATAGATAAGGTCTTTCGCTGTACTTCTGTAAGATACCCAGGTCTGTTCTCCAAAAGTAATTCTGTGTCAGCGGCCTTTTATAAAAGCTGAAGACATAACATTAAATCTTAATTTGTTGGATGTTTTTCTGCAGGGAGCTAAGATAATGAGCTTCAGGTACATAGCTTTCGAATGATCTAAGTCAGAGCTAAGGGGTGTGTGGTGTTGGGCCCTGTTTTCTCTCTCTTAACATCTAATTCCCAGAGACAGGAAGAGCTCTTGCTGTGTAGGCATCTGACACCCCATAAACATCCAGCTGAGAAGGTACAGATGTACCAGAGTCAGATACTCGGGAGTTAGGAGGCCAGGCAAGAAAGAAAAGGTGGGAAAAAATGGAGAAAATAACAAGGGCTGTAAATGGAAGATAAGATCACGTTTTTATAGTTCTTGTGAATTAATACAAACATACTCCAAGTGCCAATTACATCAGCTTCCTGAAGGCTTTGATTCTTAAACGCATTTGGAAGTCTCTGCATTAACAGCACATTAAACTTCTGTACATTTGTTTAGTTGGTTTATCTCCTAAAACCTCTGACAGTCATTGTCTTTTTGACGTTATTCTCTAGAGCCCATTTCCACGCTTCAGCTGCCACCTGCCTGCTCACTCTGACACGTCTTCATTCAGTGGAAATAAATTTCCTTTCCAATTCCAGCTGCAATCCAGACCAGGTGTAGTCTCCGAAAGACTAAATGAGGAAAGGAATTGTGAATTGACTTGTGCTTGAACAAATCTATATTTGGTCCAAAAAATATCTGTCGAGCTCTGCGTATGCCAGGAACTGTGCTGGGAGTCAAACTTTCAAAGATGAATAAAGTGTGTCCTACCCCCTCGGTGAGCTCACAATTTAACAGAGAAGAGTGTGTTGTTGGTATCCAGTCCTTAACAGGAACTCAAGCTCTTGAGCACATTATCACCCTGTCGCCTGTGAGTGCTCTGACAGAGGAATGAATGGGTGCTGTGACTGGAGAGACCTATTCTGATTCAGAGGATGGGTAAGTTTTCAGAGGGACAGTGATTGCCAACTCAACATCTATTCCACCACTCCAGTTCCTTGCTAACAGAATGCTCATTTTTTCAGGTATCCGTCCATAAGAGAAAGACCCCATGGGAGTGAATCCTGACTAGTCTAAGCCAATCGTGGTAATTCCATCCCTCTTGCCAGGATTGATTTAGGTACTGTGGGAGATCAAGATTTGGCCACCCTGAAATATATCTTTTTACCTTGATTGTTTTCTCTGACGGACGTTTGACCTCCCCCACTAACTGCCTAAAGAATTTGACATAGTAACTCCTTCCTGGAACAGATCTTCTATCTGATGGCTGTAATATAATGTAAAATAGATGTTACAATAGAAAAGGCACCAACAAGCCCATCTTATGTCTCTCTCTGGCCACATTCTCTGGACGGCCCTGTGAGGAGTTGCCAGAAAAACATTTACATTTATAAGGGAAATCTCCATTTGTAAAGGTATCTCCCTCTCTGTATTGGGAAGAGGAGGGATGACCTCATTTCTAGAAACTTATCAATGTAGAAAGTGAGGCCTTAAATCTACATAATAACCTTACTTTTGTTTACTGTGCTTTAGTGGTAATCTCCTGTAACTGACTCCCCCCACCCCCAACATCCTCCTTTGTCATTGGCTGAACATGGTATTTAAGACGAGAATTTCTGCTATTGTGTTGAGAAACGCAGTATCCCTGGTTTCTCCCATGTATACATGTTATTAAACTTGGTATGATTTTCTCCTGCTAACCTGTCTTGTTAATCATTTGGCCAGCCATAAGAAGCTTAAGGGAAGGGGCAGAGGGAGATTCTCCCTCTTCCCTCACAGTACGGACATGTGCTAAAATTCTGGCCAAGGAGGTAAGAGAGGAAGTAGGCTGGGGGGACTTCCAGGAAAGATTTCTTTGTTCTTAAAAAGAAATGCCCATTTTCTTCGGGATCTGATGACTGGAACTGTCAGCTATCTTGTGATAGTGAGGTATACTTGCCTAAGGGCATTAGGCAGTTGGTTACCAGGTATTTAAAGGTGTGGATGTGTAAATGTGCATGTGTGGGTATGAGCTCTTATCTACAAAGCTGTGAACTCTTGAGAACATGGACTGGGTCTCACACATCATTTTTCCATCCCACAGGATCTAGCACAGTGCCTGATTCATAGAAGACACCACCTAAATGTCTTTGAATAAATCAATACATAGAAAGTCTACTTACAACATTTATTATAATCATATGTTACTGTATAATATATAATTTTACTAAAATTTTACCAAAATATATTTCCAGTATGTGCAATGTCTTCCATTTTTGTAATTTTTCAAAATACAGCACAAGACTAATCTAGACGTGTGCTGTTTGATGTGGTAGCCCATGGGCACATGTGGCTATTCAAATTGAAATTAATTAAAATTCATTAAAAAGTCAGTTCCTCAGTCACACTAGCCATATGAGGCTAATAATTCCCATCTTAGGTAGCACAGATAATAGAACATTTCATCATCATAGAACATTCTACTGGAAGGAAGCACTGCCCACCTTGGAATCTAGCCCAGTGCATGGCACATAGGACACTCAGTAAATATTTGTTGAATTAATTAATTAATGCATTCTATTGATCATTCCAGATATTAGTAGAACAGCCAAGATAAAATATGGCAAGTCATATCCTATCAACAAAAGCAATAGAACTAAATATTTAGCATGTGGCAAAGCCAATGCCCCACTGGTCTATAAGGATGCTGAGATATCAGGAAAGCCCCAGAGGTCTCCTAGCTTATAGACTCCCCTAAGGACAAGTGTTCCCCAGCCACAAAGTCAAGAGCAAGCTGAGCTGATGAGCCCAGACTTCGCATCCATCACATCAGGGCCTTCGATGGACAAGTTTTGGTTCATAATACTATGTTCTTTAACTTGTCTACATGGACCAACTTTCCTGAAGGAAGCCGAGACAATGTACTTTTCAGAGCTTATGCCCAATCTCCATTCTCTCAAATTTCATCAAGAAACTTCACTATGAATTAGAGAGTTGAGATTATCCTCCAAGCTTTTCTGGTCCTGGGGCAGCAGATAACCAGCAAGCGTGAAAGACAGGTGGGCCTGGGCTCGAAAGCCAGTTCAGCCCTTCTTAGCTTTGCAACCACAGCAAGTTGCTCAACTTCTCCTGGCCCATGTTTTTTCATCGGTACAATGGGGATAAAAAAGCTCCACCTGACAAGACTCTTTCAGAATTTGATGGGTCAGTGTGTGTGAGCACACTTGGTTTCTCCCTGCAGTGTGCCTTGGACAAACAGCCCAGATCAACCTGAGCCAGCACACAGCTCCCTGGCACAGAGTCTGCCTGAAGTCCTTCAATATCCCTACCCCTGTTTTGGGGGGTTGTTATTTTTTTTAATGATAAGTGATAAGCTTGAATCCACCAATCAGAAGAATTTTTAAAGCCCTGAGTCTAGTGCTGCATACAAGAGATGTACTTCAGACCTAAAGACACTCACAAACTGAAAGTGAAGGGATGGAAAAAGATACTCCATGCAAATGGCAATAAAAAGAAAGTTGGGGGAGTAATACTTATATCAGACAAAATACACTTTAAAACAAAAACAGTAACAAGAGACAAAGAAGGGCACTACAAAATGATCAAGGAAAAATCCAACAAGAGGATATAACACTTATAAATATCTATGCACTCAACACAAGAGCACCTAAATATATAAAGCAATTATTAACAGATATAAAAGGAGAAATAGACAGAAACACAATAATAGTAGGGGACTTTAACACTCCACTTACACCAATGGATAGATCATCCAAACAGAAGATCAATAAGGAAACATTGGCCTTAAATGACACACCAGACCAGATGGACTTAATAGAGATATACAGAACATTCCATCCAGAAACCAAATAATACACAATTATTTTCAAATGCATATGGAACATTCTTCAGGATTGATCATGTATTAGGCCACAAAACAAGTCTCAATAAATTTAAGAAGATTGAAATAATACCAAGCATCTTTTCTGACCACAATGGTATGAAACTAGAAATCAACTACAGGAAGAAAGTCAGAAAAGCCACAAATATGTGGAGATTAAACAAAATGCTACTGAACAACAATTGGGTCAATGAAGAAATCAAAAGAGAAATCAAAAAATACCTAGAGACAAATGAAAATGAAAATACAATATGCCAGAATTTATGGGATACAGCAAAAGCAGTTCTTAGAGGGAAGTTTATAGCAATACAGGCCTACCTCAACAAACAAGAAAAATCTCAAATAAACAATCTAACAGTGCACCTAAAGGAATTGGAAAAAGAAGAACAATACAAGCCCCAAGTCAGTAGAAGGAGGGAAATAATAAAAATCAGAGGAGAAATAAATGAAATAGAGACCAAAATAACAATAGAAAAAAATCAATGAAACCAAGAGCTGGTTCTTTGAAAAGATAAACAAAACTGACAAAACTTTAGCTAGACTCACCAAGGGAAAAAAAAAAAAAGCTCAAATAAATAAAATCAGAAATGAAAGAGGAGAAATTACAACAAACACCTCAGAAATACAAAAAGTTATAAGAGAATACTATGAAAAGCTATATGCCAACAAATTGGATAATCTAGAAGAAACGGATAAATTCTTAGAATCATATAACCTTCCAAAACTGAATCAAGAAGAAATACAGAATTTGAATGGACCAATCACCAGTAAGGAGATCGAAAGAGTAATCAAAAACCTCCCCCAAAAAAAAAGTCCAGGACCAGAGGGCTTCCCTGGTGAATTCTACCAAACATTCAAAGAGACTTAATAGCTATCTTTCTCAAACTCTTCCAGAAAATTGAAGAGGAGGGGAAGCTTCCTAACTCATTCTACAAAGCCAACATTACCCTGATCCCAAAACCAGACAAGAACAACACAAAAAAGAAAATTATGGGCCAATATTACTGATGAACATCGATGCAAAAATCCTCAACAAAATACTAGCAAATCAAATACAACAATACATTAAAAAGATCATACACCATGATTAAATGGGATTTATTCCAGGGATGGAAGGATGATTCAACATCTGCAAATCAATCAACATGATACACCACATTAACAAAATGAAGAATAAAAATCACATGATCATCTCAATAGATGCAAAGAAATCATTTGACAAGATACAGCTTCCCTTTATGATAAAAACTCTGAATAAAATGAGTATAGAAGGAAAGTACCTCAACATAATAAAGGCCATACATGACAAACCCATAGCTAATATCATTAGCAATGGTGAAAAATTGAAAGCTATCCCTCTAAGAACAGGAACTAGACAAGGATACCCACTTTCACCACTCCTATGTAACATAGTATTGGAAGTCCTAGCCAGAGCAATTAGGCAAGAAAAAGAAATAAAAGGGATCTAAATTGGAAAGGAAGAAGTGAAACCATCACTATTTGCAGATGACATGATTTTATATATAGAAAACCCTAAAGAATCCACCAAAAAACTTTTAGAAATAATAAATGAATATGGTAAAGTTGTAGGATACAAAATCAACATACAAAAATCAATTGCGTTTCTATACACAAACAACGAAGCAGCAGAAAGAGAAATTAAGAATACAATCCCATTTACAATCGCAACAAAAAGAATAAAATACCTAGGAATAAACTAACCAAAGAGGTGAAAGATATGTACACTGAAAACTAGAAAACATTGTTGAAAGAAATTGAAGAAGACACAAAGAAATGGAAAGATATTCTGTGCTCTTGGATCAGAAGAATTAACATAGTTAAAATGTCCATACTTCCTAAAGCAATCTATAGATCCAACACAATCCCTATCAAGTCTCAACAACATTTTTCACAGAAATAGAACAAAGAATCCTAAAGTTTATATGGAACAACAAAAGACCCCGCATAGCCAAAGGAATCCTAAGAAAAAGAACAAAGTTGGAGGTATCATGCTCCCTGATTTCAAAATATACTACAAAGCTATAGTAACCACAACAGAATGGTACTGGCACAAAAACAGACACACAGATCAATGGAAGAAAATCAAGAGCCCAGAAATAAACCCACACATCTATGGACAGCTAATTTTCGATAAGGGAGCCAAGAACATACAATGGAGAAAGGAAAGTCTCTTCAATAAATGGTGTTGGGAAAACTGGACAGTCACATGCAAAAGAATGAAGGCAGACCATTATCTCACACCATACACAAAATTAACTCAAAATAGATTAAAGACTTGAATGAAGGACCTGAAACCATGAAAATTCTAGAAGAAAACATAGGCAGTATGCTCTTCGACATCAGTCTTAGCAACATGTTTTCAAGTACCATATCTGACTGGGCAAGGGAAACAATAGAAAAAATAAACAAATGGGACTACATCAAACTAAAAAGCTTCTGCACAGCAAAGAAACCATCAACAAAACAAAAAGAGAACCTAACAATTGGGAGAAGATATTTGCAAACTATATGTCTGATAAGGGGTTAATATCCAAAATATATAAAGAACTCATACATCCAACAAGAAAACTAACAACCCAATGAAAAAATGGGCAAAAGATCTGGTCAGACATTTCTCCAAAGAAGATATACAGATGACCAACAGGCACATGAAAAGATGTTCAACATCATTAACTATCAGGGAAATGCAAATAAAAGCTGCAATGAGATATCACCTCACTCCCATCATAATGGCTATAATTAACAACAGGAAACAACAAATGTTGAGGAGGATGCAGAGAGAGGGGAACTCTCATACACTGGTGGTGGGAATGCAAACTGGTGCAGCCACTATGGAAAACAGTATGGAGATTCCTCAAAAAATTAATAGAACTACCATACCCATCTATTCCACTGCTGGGTATTTATCCAAAGAACATGAAAACATGCATGCGTGAAGATACATGCACCCCTATGTTCATTGCAACATTATTCACAATGGCCAAGACTTGGAAGCAATCTAGGTGCCCAGCAAGGGACGAACGGGTGAAGAACATATGGTATATATACACAATGGAATACTACTCAGCCATAAGAAACGATGAAATCCAGACATTTATGACAACATGGATGGACCCTGACGGTATTATCCTAAGTGAAATAAGTCAGAGGGAGAAAGTCATACACCATATGATGTCACTCATAAGTAGAAGATAAAAGCAACAACAAACAATCACATAGAGACAGAGATTGGGTTGGTGGTTACCAGAGAGAAAGGGAGGAGGGAGGGGAGCGAAAGGGATGCTTAGGCGCATGTGTTTGGGAATGGATTATAATTAGTCTTTGGGGGGTGTACATGATGTAATCTATACAGAAATCGAAATATAATGATGTAGGCCTGAAATTTATATAATGTTATAAACCAATGTTACCACAATTAAAAAAAAAAAAAAAACCTCAGTCTAAAGAGAAATGGGTCCCTGAAAATCAACAGTCTACCCCCAGAACAGGCACCTTACCCTCAGTGACAAGTGGTTGTCGGCTGTGGTTGACAGCTCATCCTCACATCTCCACCCTCATGAAAGACTGGCCCCCCTGGGGGTGTAGTCCTGAATCCAGTCAAGAGAAAGCAAAGCTGCTCCCAGCCTGCAGTCTAGGGGCCTCTGCACCCAGGCTCCTGGGGTCTCATCCTGTCCTTTGAGACTGGCCTCCTCTAGCTCAGCAGTCCTCTCTCACTCTCCGGACACCACTCTCTGCTGGCCGGCTTTGTCTCCTTCCATCGCTCCCCCGCTGACCTGTCTCATTTCCATTCTCTTCTGGCATGCCTCTTTCTTCCCTCCAGCATCAGCCTCAACCCCACAGGATTCCTGAAAATTCTCGCTCAAACAGCAATGTCTTCTCATAAGTATATGTACATCTAATAGGGATGAATTCAAAAGGGCAAATGATATCAGAACATGAGTCCCTACTTAATTCCATGCTCCTCATCTTCAAGAGAGCTTCAGACTTAAAATGAGAGTCCATACTTATAACAGTAGCCAATAATAACGAGTTTTTTATCTCTAATAATACATTTCAATACATATCCCTCTTTCTGGGGTGATACAGCAACCTGAGTGAATTGCATTCACTCATAAGAAATGCCACACAGCTGTAGAACTAGAGGTTCATCCAGCACAATATTCTGTCACTTGTCACAAAATTCAGTCATGTCACCCAGACATAACTTAGCATCCGCATTTAGCCTTCTTGTATGTGCTTTGAGTCATTGATTCTATAAAACACTATTTTACTCCCTACATTTAAATATTTTTATTAGCTCTGAAACTACCTCTGGCCTCCAGATTGAGTTGATAATGTCTCCTTTTTCCACTTTTGTCATCCACGCTGAAAAAGTCTGAATGGTTTTATTTGCTCATCCTTGGGTCTTTGCCTGTCAAATAGTCCAAAATACATCATAAGTCTTTTAAGACATCTTAAATAATTTAGGTCTTCTTAAATATTTTTTTAATTGTGTGTGTGTGTGTGTGTGTGTGTGTGTGTGTGTGAGGATTTGCTCTGAGCTAACACCTGTTGCCAATCCTCCTCTTTTTTGCTGAGGAAGATTGGCGCTGGGCTAACATCCGTGCCCACCTTCCTCTACTTTATGTGGGACGCTGCCACAGCATGGCTTGACAAGTGGTGCATAGGTCTGCCCCCAGGATCCAAACCTGTGAACCCCAGGTCGCCGAAGCAGAGCGTGCGTACTTAACCACTACGGTACCGGGCCGGCCCCTTAAATATTTTTAAGATGAATCAGCCTTTCGATACACTTTTTTTTAAGGGATTTGTATCACCGTTGACCACGTCCTCTCCCCAAGTTAGTGTAGCAAACCTTTAACTATGGTGCATTTGCCTCATGAGGGGTAAGCTTTAAAGAAACAGAAATACCTAATCATTCATGTAAAGTTCTTAGTTCTTCCTTCACATACTTATCTATCTATGCTTAACTTAACCAAGCCCAGCGTTTTCCAGCTGAAGGAGGTCTTGCTTTGAGTCATCTCCTGGAACACGCAGGTTTCAAGTGCCCCTGGGATGCTGCAGAGGTGAGGACAACAGTGCATTAAATCAGCCGCAGGCAAACTTGGTAAGATAGTGGGGGCAGAGGACTGCTACATTTTGGAGTAGAGCATCAGCTTTCTGTAGCTCTTCCCTGAGGTCAGAAACAAAAAAGCACCATGCTTTGCCTTTTATCACTATC
Organism: Diceros bicornis minor; assembly: GCF_020826845.1. Taxonomy (NCBI): domain Eukaryota; kingdom Metazoa; phylum Chordata; class Mammalia; order Perissodactyla; family Rhinocerotidae; genus Diceros; species Diceros bicornis. The sequence goes on along the minus strand of NC_080755.1, from coordinate 7,991,203 downwards.
ACCTCTGTAGGAGGTCTCTGTTTCTTCCCTGCAGACGTGCCTGTCCCAGCAGGGTGACAAGTTCCAGCGCTGAGCCTGAGCACCGGCATCCTCACATTTCAGTAACAGTGACTGTTTTCCTGACAATCAGGAAAGAGTTCCCCTAACCTACTACTGCATCCATCGACGAGCGTTTACGCAGTACTTCCTGGGTACCAAACACTGTGCTGGATCCTAGTGTATGTATTTCATTAAAGCCAGCTCTAGACTAAGACATAGAAACAAAGGGTGGCAGGACCAAAGGAGGGGTCAGGTGCCGTGGGGACACAGGAGAGCGCAACAACTCCGTCCTCACCACTTGGTGAGGGCAGCAGAGTGATAACTTTTGAGAGGGACTTGAAAGCTCAATAGTAATTCCCCATCCAGAAGAGAAAGAGTGTGGGGATTCCAGACAGAAAATAGCCTCCACTAACTTAGAAAACAGAGACACAGAAACACAATTCAGATCCGTTTTGAACATGATTAAGTATGAGATGTTTGCAGGGCGTGAAGGTGGAAATTCTAGCAAGAAGTTTGGAATTAGGGTCTAGAGCTCAGGAAAGATGGCAGAAGAGTCTTAGATTCACCACTGTTGGTTGAAGCCACAGCTGGTCTCAGCTCGGGAGTACTTACGATAAAAGGGAAAAAGACTGTGGAGCAGACCTTGGAGAAAGGGAGGCAACTCAAGGCAGCAATTACAGAGGCAGGAGTATTTCTTTCTTTTACGAAAAAATTCTATAGGCAAATGCAGAGAGATGTTCGAGAAGTCTCGTCACCACCAGAGCCAAGGGCAGAAGCTCCTCCACCTGCTAATGCGGAGGAGGTCTGCTGCCTGGGACTGCTCCGTTGTGAAGGGAGACACTTACCCTGTCCTGGTTTCTATATCCTGAATTTTATCCTTTATTTTATGTTCACTCTAACTCCCTCGGCTATTTTCTCTTTTGCATTGTAAGATCTTTGTAAATGGACTCAAAATAATTTGTGGAATAAGAAAGTTTGTAAATAAAAATAAAGATCCAAAATGTTACTCAATGCAGCATCTAGGCTATTTTATTCACCAGAGAAGACACCATCTATTTTTAAATGAATTTGTTTTTTAAGATTTTTGGATTTTAGGCATTTGTTTCACCACTAACTGCATCCTCCCGAACATAAGTGGCCCAGGGATCCCATACTACCTGAAAACACAGCTGCCGGTCCCAGGGCACAAAGCTCTTCTCTCTGAAGCTATTGTCTTCTTCATCTAAATTTCTGAAATGCTGCTAACAGAGAAGATTGTCCAGGAGATGGGCCAACACAGAATTTTCTGGAATTCTGGGACTTTTACCCAGAGTGAGGGGAGAGTGGCGGACAGTCGAGTTTCCCTTTGTGTCCCCCCTCCACACACAACCCTTGTGTTCATTGTGACCTGTCATCAAAAAGGAAAAGCAAGGCTGGGAGTCCCAGGGAGGTGGATGAGGTGGAGGATTAAGGAGTGATGCTGGACCCTCAGAGCAAGGAGAACGGCACAGAGCCCAAGGGACATCAGAACTAAGTCAGGGGGCAGTCTACAGGGCATGTATCCCTTTGGTTCTGTGCTACCTGGATGTGCCTTAACGCCCAAATAATGATAGTTCAGCCACCATCCCACCAAACTGCCAGAAATCCCATCTTTCACCAAGTTTCCTCCCAAAGGCTGACACAGTCCAGGAGTCCAGGCTGGCCGTCATTGGCCAGCTGTCTTGTCACTAGGGAGACTCACGGATCACCTGCTGCCAGATCACAGTGCACTCCCCAACCCGTACCTCTCCCCAGCATGAACACAAGCCCTTCCCTCAGTTTCCCCAACACTAAGATCAGGCTGTAACTTCCACAAAAATGAATTGAGAAATTGTGGATACGAGGGGAGAATTACACAGCAGAGAAGAAAAATCTTAAAAGTGAATGACAGATACAAGTGCATACAGTGTCCGTAGGCCCAGGCCCTCCAGAGCTCTCAGCTTGCCTAGGAAGGACAGCCCAGTCATCACCGATGTGTCCTGGACTAATCCTTACTAGCTCCCCCTTTGCTCTCTGAGTGTCCCAAAGAGATAAGAGGAACTATGGTTTTCCCACTCGCCACTCCATTCAGTAGTGCTTTATCATGATGCCTCTTTCCAGAGGCCTGGGCCTCTACCTCCCCAAAGATCCGCAAGAGGGAAGAGATACACCATGTCCCAGACCAGCTTTACAGTCCATACCATAGAGTGCAGAATGCAATTCTCTCAGTCTAGCCTATCAGCCTAGTAAGTTCAAAAGGTTCTTTTAAGAACTGCGTCACAAATGCACAATTTTTTCTTCCCTTAATAAGGCTTAACATTATCTGATTATCAACGAACCAGAATAGCCACTCACCACCCCCTGGGCAGAGTCCCAAGCAGTTCACCTGACGTCCCAAGCCAGAAGCCAAGAGAGCAACTCCGCTGGATCTGCTCCCCAACACTGGGCAAGAAAGAAAGAAGAGAGTCAGCCAGGACCTCTCCCCAGAGTCCAGGCCATTGAGGTGCCAGCTGACAGTTACCATACAACTCCATGGGTCTTGTTACCACACTTGAGGGCCACCCCATGGGAGCCGGGACCCTTTACCTGGGGCATGTGGGAGCCAAAGGTGTTTGGGGGTGGGGCAGTAAATGTCCCCTGGTTCTGCCCAAATCTGACATGGCTCAGCTTGGTCACAGACAGGAGCCGACTAGAACACCAGGAAAGGGCTCTTTGCCTCTACGTGGCTGTGGGACACTCCCTGATAAACTCCAGGACAGACATACAAGTCCTTCCCCCTTTGTACCTTTGAAGTCTTTTTCCCCCAAACAAAGATGTAATTGCAAAGAATAATCCAAACTTCCATCTAGAAAAACAGAAAAGCTGCTGGCAGTTTAAACACAGCAGTCCCCTGTGTCCCCCAGAGACCAGCCATCAAGGCTTCCACAGCACTGAGGTTCCATTCGGAGCCCCCACACACTCCACTGCCCCTCAGAGCTCTGTCTGTTGGTTGCAGGTCAGTGCTGCTCTCTCGTTTGCCTTCCAGGAGAGGGACATGCTCACTGAGGGGCCACGCTGACCATGCTCTCATCTGGAACACAGCACCATGTCCCTGGAATGAAGTGGTTCAGACTGAATCCAGTGCCTTTGGAATCAGGACAAGTGGACCTGGTTCTCTGGGCTCTTGACTGATTTATCACAAGACTTCAGGCCTCTGTCTGCTCCTCCTACTCCAGAACCTTAAAATTAAACCTGAAAGTTGCTGGACATTGAGCTGTGTGGTTTTCATGTCTGTTGCTCCATCCAACAAGAGCCTGTCAACAGAGGCGTACCCTAACGCTCCCACTGCACAGTTGCCCATCCATTCACCTCAGCAAAAGCTAAGCACTGACTTCAAAACATCGCTTCAGAAGTTAAGCGCTTCTCCCAGTGATTTCTGTCGAACAGCATCAAAAGGAATTTTAGATCTTGAGCCAAAGACTGCCTTTGTCCTTGCAAATTTCCACTGGTGTAACTTACAAGGGATCCACTGACCCCAAACAAAACTGCCTTCTCCTGTCAGTGGTTTGCTGCTTGCACCATAGAAACCAAAGTCAGCAGAATTCACTAGCCTGAGGAGCCTTGCAGATGAGTGGGAAGGGGGCAGGGACACTGGGATTGAAGCTGTGTGACAAAGAAAATATGCTGAGGACAAATCAAGGAGGAAACAGGTTAACAGTTATACTGATGGAATGAGGGGTGATTATTCTCAAAGTGGTCTTTGCTGTTCTCATATTATTTCCACAATAAAATCAGAGGTGGGGGGAAAAAAGTCCATTGGACTTCAATCAGATGTCTCAAATTATAACCTTGGCTTCACTTCTGTGGTTCTCTGGATAAATCACTGAATTTCTTGGTGCCTTGAGTTCCTCATCTGTGAAATGGGGACCGTGGTACACACTGTTGTTTTTGACCCACCAAACTCCATAACCTTTCTCTGCTGTGAGCATCTCAAATTCATTTTGGGGAATAACCTTCCTCTGCTTCTGCCCCCACTGCACCCTCCCTGGTTCATCATCTTTGCAGGACTCTGTCAGTAAAGGCCCTGCCCACACAGGGGCAGGGTGCTGACCCAACCTGGGCCTGTCAGACTCTCTCCTGGATCCTCGACTCGTAACCATAGGGTCCCAAGGATGGACACTATGAGCAGATTCATCCCAGCCCAGTTCTTTAGCTGTCCCTTCAATTATGTGAGCCCTTCCTATCCTCCCAATAAACTCCCTTTTAGCCAAAATTGGTTTTGTTGCTTGCAATCAGAGAACTCTGATTACGCTGCATTTGATAGCTGGCCTGGCCACCTCACGGACTGTTCAGAGAATCAAATAGACCACAGGTGTGAAAGCATTTTACTAACCACAAGGCTCTGTCCGGCACTTTTACTAGGTGGAATCAGACTCCCAGTGCATACACGCTGGGCGACACAAGCCCTGGATGCTGTGAAGTTTCCATCACACTGGTCTAGTTGATTCAGGACATGTTGTGCCAAGGAATTTCCCCGGAGGATGAGAGTGGTGTGCACGATGCACAGCCCTCACCCAGTCTGCACGATGTTTCCACCTGGACCCAAGCACCTGGCCAGGCAGGGCCGGCAGGGTGCCCACTCCAAGCAGGCATGGCTGCAGGTCTCCTGAGCTGGATTTACAGCACATGGATTAGTTGGGATAAATTCTCCCTGCCCTCAGAGACCGACTACAGAAACAAGGGGAGACGGTAATGTCAGAGTGAGCTTTACAGCCTGAAGGCCTAGGGATGGGCAGAATGACACAGGAGTTGTAGTTACCTTCATTGAGATGCTTTCTAAAATGCTCAGCAGTTCTGATGCTGATCATTGAGCCTGCTGTTTTCTTTCTTTTCCTTTGCGGCTATTTCCAGCCATGACATATGTGCCCAGAATGCTAGGTTTGTCCTTTTAAAAGAAAGGGCTTACGGTGAGAGTTCGGGGTGTGCTCAGAGTTTGCTTACCCAGCTGAAGGACTTCTAAATATCATTTCAAAAGGTAAGAGCTTGTCCCAGTGGTTTCTGCTGTGCAGCATCAAAAGGAATTTTAAATCTTAAGTGATGGGCTGCCTTGAAGTAGACAGAAATGATTATATAAATGAGCCGTCCTTGCCTCTTTGTTTTAAGTTATCCTTGTATAGAAGAGTTTTACAGACAAGGCATTGCATGCCTCGATTTTGTGCCTAGTATGTGCAAGGTACTATGCATGACACAAAATTCCTCCATCACAGTTCCTGCTGACCAGGAGAACGCAGGCTGGAGGGAGAGATGAGCGCTGTGCAGAAACAGCTTTAATCAAAGGGAGAAAAGTGAGAAGTGCTGTAAGAGAAGCCAAGACAAAGTTTTCTGGACATTCCAAAGAGAATACTGGGACAACGGGAGTATGCGGAGTCACCTCTTTGAGCAATGCCCTATGGTACCGGATGGCAGGAGTCGGATACTTGGAGGGGGTGGAGGATGGGAGACAAGTTCCGACTGAGAGGAAGGTCAAGTACCAGGGTGTGGCAGCTAAAACACAGGAGACCAGAGTGTAAGTGGGGTAACTTGGGCAAAGCCACTGTTACGCGGTATCGCAAAGTCTACAAAAGACTGGGACACCTCAGGGATGGCCAGTGACATCACAAGCCCCAGGATCTAGCCAAGGATGCAGGGGTCTATGGTGTGTACAAAGCAGGCTCCCCAGGCCCACACCCTCTGCTCTATGTGCACCATCAAGATCTTCAGCAGCCCCATCCCCCGGAGTACTCCTGAGGCTTCCCAAAGGAAACGTCCCATGCTCGGAAGCCAGACTTTCAGCTGCATTTACCATTTCCTTCCTCTTCTCTCAGGCCCCTCATGTTGGTGCCCATGACTCATGAAGACTGGGGAGGGTACCCACCTTGGCACTGCTTACTTTGCATGCGTGAGCACACAGATGTCCTCATCTGGGCGCTGTCTCCTGAAACCCAAAGCCACCAGCCCTTAGGGTGCCAGAGGAGTGTAGGAATCTGACAGAAATGGAAGAGCCATTGTCACAAGAGCCCTGTGCCCCACATCTCACAAAATCTTCTGTGAAAAGAGCTCCTTTAGCTTCTGGCCTCAAAGGCATCCTCCCTCAGAAAGCCAGCCCAGTCCAGAGGGCAGATGGAAACAGACGCCATGCCCTCCTTTACTCTCTTCTCTCATCCTCACTCCCGGCCCCAGCATCAAAACCAAAACAAACAACATCATACCTCCTTCAGCCAAACACAAAAGCACATTCTCATAGTAATAAGTGCCCAGAGAGGCCACTGCAGCATTAACCTGCAAATAGCCAAGTTTAGAATTCCAGGTCAAGCAATCATGCTACATATATGCATATAAAGTTGTACATAAGAGGAGATTATGTACATAAAAGGATAACTAAATATATAAGGCAGACTATACCCAATGTCAAAAGAATAATGCCCTTTGGTGAAAAATCAATCTTAGTAGAATGCCTTTCAGGGAAAGTGGAATTTAAGCAAGGATTTAAAGACAGAGAAGCAAAAGGCTCATTTATGCATGCTTCCCTAATTCCCAAAACTCCCCCTATCACAGCACTTCTCACACAAAATTGTACTTGTCTATTTATTTCTCTATTATCTTCCAATAAACTTTAAGATCCTTGAGGGAAGATCCTGTGTAGGTTTTGTTTAACATTGTAACCCAGAGGCCTTTCAGAGTGCCTGAGCCATAGCAGGTATGCAATCAATATTGGATGGATGGATGGATGGATGGATGGATGGATGGATGGATGGATGGATGGGTGGATGGTGGATGGATGGATGGATGGATGGATGGAAGGTGGATGGATGGATGGTGGATGGATGGATGGTGGATGGATGGATGGTGATGGATGTATGCATGCTTCCTTGGGTGGATGCATGAGTGGATGGGAGAATGGACATGAGAACTGCATGGACAAAAGATGTTCTTTGTATGAATCAAGATGAAGCCTTGCTCACTTTCCTTGATGCTTTTCCAAAACTGCTTATCTAATGTTTGTCCAAGAGCACAGGTGTAACGAAATACAGAAAATTGTAATCATCAAAATTCCTTTTCAGTGAAGCACCATGTAATGGAGAAATATGAATGAGGTAAGAGAGGCAGACAGTGTAAGGAGCAAGAACTGGGGAGTCTACATTCAGAGTGATTACTTGAGCAAGAATGATGGAAAATGCCCAATGGGCCATCCTCATTTTGAAGTTACAGACAGATTCAGTGTAGAATTTCTTGGGCGACAATGTGGCATAGGGTGAAAGCCCAGGATTTAGAGTCAAAACCTCTGGGTTCAAGTCTGCCACTTACTTGCTCTAATATAATGGGCAACTCACTCAATCTCTCTGGTGTTTTAGTTACTGCACCTGTAAAAGGGCAATGATAATAACATCTAGTTAGTCTTCCTGGTGGGTAAGAGGATCACAAGAGATCATGAAAGGGAAAGCTTTCTACCAACTAGCAGGCACCGTACAAATGCTGGCATTCATAGTCAAATCTTCGACCAACCCATGGACATAGAAATGTCACAAAGAGCATCCTCCTTACCCATTTCTAAGTGAAACTGGGGCACAGAGCATCCAACTAAGTTATCTCATGTTTTGATGCCAGAAAAAGCCATGAAGTACTCGTCACCTCCTGGCCTGACCATCAGACTCTGTCCCCACACCTGCTGGGGCTCCACACAACAGGAGGTGGCGAGCCAGGACCTTCAAAGAACACCAGGACATCCAGCTCTAGGAGACACGTGCAGCCTTATGATGGTGCTTTATAAAGTGGAAATTTCAGATAAAAACACAACTACCTTTCATTGTGTTCTTGGTATTCCTTGCCTGTCAGCAGAAGATGGGAGACTGTGTGTCACCTACTCCAGTGTTGACACTTTCAGCCTTTGAAGGTGTTCACTGGATCTCAGGATTCTCTAAAATAGTCTGGATTTTGTCCTGAAAGGGACCTTGAGGGTCACCTAGTTCAACTTTGTCATTATAGAAATGAGAAAACTGGTGCTAAAGAAGTGGTATGATTTACTGAACATTCACAATCTGTTGGCCCTGGGGATTTCAAAGTAGACATTGCATTTGGCAATAAAGAAATACGAATGAGCACGAAATCATAATTTATGAATTCTTTTGAGGACACAGATGGGAGGAAAACGCGAGTGCTGTTTATCAAGTGCTGCTGCCCACCGGCTAATGAGGACTTTGGGGGAAGTTATCCGTTTCATCTAACACCAGGTCATGTTCTGCCCTGAGTCTTCAGGGACAATTCTCTTTTGATTTTGCCACAAGGCTAGATGGCAGGATGTGGCTGTAGAAAGATTAAAATACATTTCTTACTCAAGGACAAAGAAACTGTGAGCATCTCAAAGCCCTCTCATCAGGCCCTTTTCTCTACCCCACCCCCATCATAAGTTACCACAGAGACTATGCCAGCATGTTTAATACGCACTGCCCAAAGTGCCAACAAACCGTGGGACAACCATCTCGGGCATAACTTCTGACCTTGAGCTGCTGAGGTGGAATACAAAGGCCACCGTAGATTGAAATACAATATTGGGAGAGTGACTCTCCCCTCCCCCCCAAGAGGCTTCTAAAAATCAAAGTGGGGGGTGGGACAGCACAAAGACCCTGCTGAGGAAGTGGAGGGGGTCTGGGGCACCGCGTGGCCTCCGAGTTAGGCAGAGTCCATGACCAGCGAGGTTCAGCGTGGCAGTGCCAGCCACATGTGAAACCAACCCTCCCTTGGAGCATTTCAGGAGATAGTGAGGAAACAGAACATCAAAAAGGTTCCATGTGCAAAAATGGAGGGCTCAAAACGTGACATTTGGAGGCCTGATCCTCTCCAATCTTTGCTTTTTCCTCTGTGTTATGAGCAATATTGTCATCTACATCTTTGAAATTATCATTTTGTACCTCATTATCAGCATTAGATTTACTTCTGCCCCACAAAAGAACACAATGTATTTCCTTATGCCCACAAAAATAACAAGGTGAAAGATTTGAGAAGGTAAAGAGAAATGAAATTGAATTAAAACCAAGGCACAATTAACCTCCCCCTGCGATGTGTCATGCACTGTGCTGGGTGTTGGGTATACAAAGGTGATACGAAAGCTGTATAGTCTTGTGCAAGATCCTTGCCATCTCAGTAACTCAGTGGTCTTGTGTGTAAAGTGTAGTCAATAGAAATTAATACTTACCTCGCATAGTTTAAAAGAATAATAGAGGGTGAATATGAAGAACTTGGTTCTGAACAACTGGAAGCTGCTAAGGTGCAGCCTTGCCCTTGAGAACGTCACAGACGAAGCCACTACTCTCGGGTCTTTGTGCAGCCTCCTTCCCGTGTACACCTTGGGGAAAGGGCATGGTGCACAGGGTGTCCCAAGACAGCAAGGGCAGGTCTCCTGAAGGACAGTCAGCATTTGCACAGGACCCAGATGGAGGAACTGACCAGGTCTGCTCTGCACCCGACATTCTGATGCTGTGGGAGAGGTGAAAATCCCCAGGAGGTACCCAGCCATCCAAGCAGTGGTACTCCAGGATACAGGTAGGTGTTGCCTGAGCTGAGCTGCTGCGTGGCACAAAATGGACCCCCTGTGGCTCACAGACCTGCCATCCTCATCGGGATTAGTGGGCCTGTTCTCATTATGTAGCTGAACCTTGTTTTAATCTGTCCAGCATTATAGCTTCTAGTTAATTAATCAGATGCAATTAGAATATCACACAGGCAAGATTTCAGAGCCTCTTCCCTCATTAGTCTGGACAAGGAAATGTTACACCCTAACGAATGGTCACTGATGTATAAACTCAAGTGAATTTCGCATCAACCTGAGCCTGACCCAGACAAGGCACTGGGCTACATCTTGCACAGGCCAAGAAGTCACATCTGCGCTCAAGGAAAGCTACAAATGCACAAGATAGCTTCAATACCAGGTAAGTGTCACAAGAAAAGTACAAAACAATACAGGAAAAGGCTTTGTGCAAGCAAGGACTTTTACATGGACTCAGAGGACCAGAGCAAGTCCAGATGTACCAGGATTTGATTTTTCATTCATTAAATGAGCCACAATTTCCGAGCACATGGGAAGTCCCCACTAGCATGTTAGAGCCATGGATATTGTTGTAGATGGGATCAGCAAGAGAGAACTCGGGTCTGTGCTGGTCATGTGGACACCCTGTTTCTGGAAAAGGATCACTTTCTATTGATGCTCCAATCCTGGACTCATCCTCAGATTCAAAATTCTCTTTTTCCTTTTTAGCCCAGAGTTCAAGGCCATGTGGCCACCATAAAACATTTTTTTAAATTCTGCTCTTTAAAATTCCATCTGGGAAGGACTAGAAGTGAGTGCCTAAGCCATTCCAGCTCCCTGCAGTGCTGGGCCCCAGTCTTAGGAGTCCCTCGCGCAGACGAAATCATCAGTTGTGGTTTCAAACCACATTTGTACAAACCATCATTTTCCCCTCTAGGATTTCTAGGTTCTGTTCTCACACACAGGCCAGGCTTATGAAGTTGTGCAAAGCTCAGGAAGTAAATTCCTCTGTAAGAAAGTGATTTATAACATTACAGTTGTAGGCCCGCATGCTGTCAGAATAAATCTAGTTCAATTTTTCTCCAAGTTCTTCATCATTTATCTCTCCTTTATTCTCTCTCCCTGCCATATCCAACCCACCCCAATGCACACGCACACGCAACACACCCATGTGAGGCCTACAGCCCCTTTGCTTCAGTCTCGTGTCAGAGGGCTGTGGTGGGATCCCCCTCCGGGGCCTGCACTCCCATTTCTGCAGTCCCACTCACTGGCTGGCCAAACCCAAGGCCTGTGACCCAGCTGTAAAGCCTGACCTGAAAGGTCAGCCTCGAGAGGACTCCATAGCAAGAGTCCTCAAATGGATGTGGTTCACACTCTGGCAGCTTAGCCACGCTGACTAAAGTCAGCAGAGCCTTTCTAGAAGTCTCTGACTGTCCAAACAGTATTGTGAATAATCAAGAAATACAGCTAATAAGCAAGTATGGTGTCTTGCTTTCATACAGCAGAAGTAGGACCAGGTATCTCATGGGCATCCCAACCACCACCAAGAGCCACAGCAGCTCACAGTGAAGAGAAATGACCGTCTGTCCTAGGAGGGGTGTCTGTGCCTCAACATGAGAAGCCAGGGGTCCGTGTCAGGAACGGTGATCTGATTGGGTCTTAGCTTTCCTCCCACCATGCAATTCTGCCTGCCTGTTTTAAACTGGGGAAAGGTAAGTGGTTATTCCCAAGATAATTTTCCTCCTGTCCCTTCTTTTTCTTGTAGCCTTAAGAAAGCATTTACACTGCCTCCAGAGATGTCCCTAAACTGGTTGCCCTGGTCCTCGCAAAGGCAATCAGCACCAACCCTTGGTTTCTCTTGCAAAAAGCAAAAGCAGGAGCATTTGCCTCCAGAGTTTAAACAGCCTGCACTGTGGCCCCAGATCAGAAACTTGGAATGACTAGGTTTTCAAGTCCATTCTGAATGTTAGATTTCTTGAAGACTGCTTGGATTTCTCTCCATGGTGTCAGCCAGGAAAGAAGCACTGGCACTCTGTTCTCCCAAAACATTCGTCAGCTCAGACGATTTCCTGTCTCTGGCCTTAGATGATAAAGTCAAAGGAGAGAAATGTATTGAATTCTGTGTTACATGCTCCCTACCAATTTTTTGATGTCCAACAAATGTTATGAATAATTAATCATCTGCTCCCAGCAAGTAAACCTCTCCTCAGGATTAAACTGGACATGCTGAAGGAGGCCCTACTAAGGGGCAGGTTCCCTGGCAGGCAGGCCTTATGCTCATCAACAGATGGCACCGGTACATCAAGAGTCAAATAGAGGAGTAGTCCCTGAGGCTGGAAGAGTGGAAATCCCACCACGGCTGGTCCAAGTAGCTCTTTCAAATTACCCAGGAGCTTGATTCTTCCCAACCCATTGATCAAATTTCACTTAAACCTATTAAAAATATAGATTTGTCCATTTGAAAATCATAAAACCTCATGTTTGGACAAGAATTTAAAGTTCCCCATTTCAACCTTCTTTCTGATGCTTACAAATAGGGCAGTTATGCAGGATTCCCCTAATGGGGTCTTCACCACTACCCACACTCAGCCGCCTTGAAGGGCTCTGTTGGAAGGTTGTCTCACACTTAGGCGCACCCCTCGGTGTCCTGGCCCAGCCGCGTGGGAACAGGACCCAAACAGTCCAGAGTCCTTGGATCCAGCAGCCCTTCAATTCCCTTAGCTAAGACAGTGTCCCCCACTCTCCTCCCCCATTTCGCGTGCAGTGTGGTTGGAGTTCCCATGTGCTCCCATTCAATTACGTGCCCTTAAAAGAGAGGTGCCTCTCATGGAACCCAGCCGCGCTCCACGGGTGGTCCAACTACACCAGAACAAGACCATCACTCCTCTCCTTCTAAAAACAACAGTTTTTATTAACACAGCCGTGGCTCATATTCTCAGCAGGCACAACATCCCAGTGCTGAATAGTAACTTTATTCTCAACCAGCCTGTAGCCTGTTTTACTCCTCTCCCCACTAAATCCCATTGCTCCACCCTGGACTTCTGCAATTCGTTTCCTGGACCCAAGAGATGGGCCGTTTGTTCGCCTGGTATTTTAATTTGGAAGTAGACAGCTAAACCACAAAACAAGCTTGTGCACAGTTATCCATGTCCTTTAAAAGGTGCCTCAGAACATACAACAAAAATTCAACAGGAGAACAAGAACTGTCAAGTTGAAATGAAGCCCAGACATTTCATTCAGATAATTGCTGCCCTATTAATTTTAGTCAGTTATTAATTGAAGTCCCTTGGTATCCAGGCAGCCTGAAAGAACGAAAGCATCTATGAAAACAACTGCCTGGGTGACAACGATGGGGCTGCTCTCCTGCTCCGGCTCCGTGGAGCACAGCTGGGCTGGGGTAAGCAGAGGGACCACGGCTGACAGGCCTCCATCTCGGTGTGGTTGGCAGAGAGCCAGCACCTCAGTGACCTGCCACACCTCCCACCTCACCCACAGGCTCACAGGTGTGAGTGGGCTCATCACCACAAAGTACTCACACTACCACTGGCTTTTCCCGCCACGAGTCTTAAGACGTGCAAGCTTCCTTCTCTGTCCCCTTGATTCTCAGTCTCTACATCGAATGGTAGGAAGAGGAGTGAGGGGAAGACGAGGAAGGAAAAGAAGAGGGAGAGGTTAGTTGCAAATATGAGTCCTGCCCCTCTTTTAAAACATGGGCAGAACTCTGCATGCTCTGGCGTTTTGTAGGAAAGCAAACTTGGAAGAGGGATGATGTCCACTGACTTCCCAACTGGGGAGAGAGAATAAATTCTCCCCTTCCAGCAGGCACTGGCAGAAGTGCGCTGCCCCTAGGACATCCAAGCCACCAGTCTGGGGCGTCCGATGCCCTGGACACAGCAAGTCAAATAGGAGGGTTATCAAGACTGAGTGACCCTGAGCTCAACCCTTCCTGCAGCAATGCTGGTCCTCATTCACTGCGGGGTGAACCAGAGTTCTCGCCTGCTGACTGGGCTTATAAATTGATCACCAAAGATTGTTAATCCTGACGATCCTCTTTGCTCCCCGTCAGTCCATAAATCACTTTTAATTACCAACCCACAAGTCGTCCTTTGGACTCACTTCTTTGACATGGCTTTTGGTTAAAAGGAAAATCAAGGGCAGTTTGAGCTTTTCCCTGAACATTTCCATTACTTTGTTGTTGTTATTGCTCTGATGTGGGGGCTGTGTTGGCCAGAGGCCCCAACTCCACTTACACACAGCTGGCAAATGAAAACACTATCAGAACATCTCCATTACGCAGCAGGCTTTTATACCGCAATGTGTCATATTTTACTGCAGTTTCCTTTGGAAATGCTCAAAGCAATGACATCTGTTTCCTTTCATTGGGATTTTTATGTTCTTCCATCCAAAAGGGGAGAGGATAGAGTTCATTAATTCAGCATAGTAATAATTACAATGTCCGTATAAATTTTGTTGGGTTTGGTGCTTTAAAATATTGAAGCATCCACCACCCTCTTCCCCTCCCACTGTCTTAGTTCAGAAGTGAAGACGAGAAAACAGGTAAACCCCAGGAGGAGACTCCAGAGGTCTTGCCGCCCATAGAGAATTTGCCACGGGCTTTCCAAGAGGAAGGTGGCATTCCTAGCCTGCCATTGGGAGCTGTCAAATCCCTCAGGACTGTACAATGAGATGGTCACTCTACATGCCATTGGCAAATTGCCAAGGACAGAAGGAGATTTAGACTGCCCCACATTTTATTTCTTGAAGAAGATAAAAATCCATCACAGATAAGCAGGGGCAGGAGGTTGGGAGTAGAAGGAGGCTGGGCCAAGACATGAAAATCCACCTCAGGTAAGAGGTTTGAACTTCTTCCTGAAAGCATGGAATCCACCGACAGTCTTAATCAGAGGAGTGACTTGATAACATGTGCATTTTTAAAAGATCGCCCTAGCTGCAGTTTGGAGAATGGATTGAGAAATAGTAATACTTGAGACAGAGTGACCTAGGAGGCAGGTGCAGTGACCTGGGTGAGAGCTGATGGTGGCCTGGATGTGGAGCCACATTGGGCTAGGAGAGACATGCACAGATTCAAAAAGCACTTAGGACAAAGAATTCACAGGATGTGGTGATTGATTGGATGGTGGGGAGGCAAGAAAGATATAGAAGTCAAGGGTGACTCCCAGGATTCTGGATCGGGCAACTGGGTGGAGAGTGGTCCCATTCACTTGAGACTGGAGATAGGCAAGGAGGAGTGGATTACAGTTGAAGGATAAAGGGCTCAGTTTGGGGCATGATGAGTTTGAGGTATCCATAAACACCCAAGTAGAGATCAACATTCATGATGGACTGTGCATACCTGGAGCTCAGGAGAAACAATTAGGCTGGATATTTAGATTTGAGTTGTCAGAGGACACAGGTAACAGTTCAAGCCATTGCATCAAGAGATGCAATCAATCAGCAGAGCACGTAGGATGAGAACAAGGAGAAACCAAGCCATAACCCCAAAGAAGCTCAACATAAAGGGGAGAGCTGAAGATACCTTCAGCAGGTATTTGAAGATACCTGCAAAGAAGACTGACAGGATCATCTGGAGAGGAATAAGGAGAAACCACAAGAGAGTCGACAGTGTCATAAAAGCTGAGAAAATGTTTCAACGATGAGGAGATGACCTGCAGTGTCAAATACTGCCAAGATTCATTGGCTTTGTAGCCACAAGATAGTCATTGGTGGCCATTGGTGGTCAAGATGGTCATTGAGAGCTGTGTTGGTGGCAACAGAATCTGGGAATGAATGAGAAGTGGGGAAGAGAAGACAAACACTAATGAACACGCCAGTAGCAGCCCGAGGGAGATGTGGGAATGAAGGTCAGGAGGAATTTTCTTTAACTTATGAATGAGACCAGAGTATGTTTGAATGCTGATGGGAAGGAGCCCATAGAAGGATCCAGAGGACACAGGTGGGGAAGGAATAATCTCAAAGAGAAGTCCCTGTGGAGGCGAGAGGGTAGAGGACCTGAGCACAGGGAGGAGAATTGGGCTCTGATGGAGAAGCCGCCTCACTTTCTCCACAGCAACAGGCTCTGAGGAGAGCAAGCAAGGAAGGAAGGTTGTAGATTTGGGCAGAAAGTTCACAGAACCGTCTTCTAGCAGTTTCTGTTTTCTCTGTGAGAGTGAGAAGGAAAGAAGGAGGGTCAGAGATTTGGAAAAAATGTAGAAATTTTAACATAACTTGAAGGAATTCCTACAGCCAAAGGAGCTCCCCTCCCGACCTGAGTAGACTAGGAAAGTGAGGAAGGAAAGAAGTTAGTGCCCAGGGGGCCATTTGGGCTTCCTGTCTGCAGTCCACCATGGGCTGGATGCCAGTGACGTTCCCCTACAGACCTGATATATTTTGTTCACTCCATCATTTATTCTTTATACATATTTACGGAACTCCTACTAAGAACCAGGCCTATTCTGAGCTGCCTTGGGCAAACAATATGACTGAATAAGGCAGCATCCCCTCCCCCCAACACCACCCCAAATTCTCTTCAGTCATCGGCTCAGATTTCCCTTTAACATCTTCAAGATCATCCTTCAGTAAGAAACTAAAGACTTTTTTTTTAACGTGCTTATTTGGGCTTTAAATATATATTTCTCCAAATACATTAGCTAGGTGGTTGTTCCAGATTTTGAAGCAGCTGAATGACAATGGGTTGATTGATTTTTTTGCTTCCTAAGATCTCAGGATATTTGAGGAATTCGAGGCCTGTAAATTTAGCAGACATAAAATGAGGCCGATCTTATGGTGACCTCCTGGCTCACCTTCCCTGGAGCTGAATGAACACTTTAGAATGAATGACTTTCTGTTTGAATGGGTCAAGTCACCTCGCAGGGCAGCCCCCTCCGTGCAGTCCCCTGGAATGGATTCCGTTTTGAAGGAAAAGACACGACTTTGGGGTGAAATGAAGCAGCTAACCGAAATGAGTTCTGAAATGTAAGATATGCAAGCTACTCCAGCAAACCCAGACAGGCTGAGGCTGCTATGTAAACTTAAGGAGGCCAGACGTGGCTGACTTAGTGGGAACCTAGCTTAGAATGTCCCCACAAAGAGATCTATAACCGCCAATGGTCTCGTCCCACACTGGTATCATTAAGCAAGTTACACAACCTCCCTGTGCCTCAGTGTCCTCATTTGTATAATCGGGATTAAAAACAGAATACCTACCACGTGTGGTTGTCACGCAGATTAAATGAGTTACTATTTCCATGAAGTGTTTAGAATAGTGCCTGGCACTCAGTAAATACCAATTAAGTAGTATTCTTATTTTTTTAATCCTCACCAAAAAGAAAGTTGGTCAAAGAGACAGAAGATTGTTACATGAAAGAGCTGCTCTCTCCTCTCTCCTCAGAGGGCGACATGCGGGGAAAGGAGGAGGGACAGTGAGATTGAGGCCTCTTCTCAGCCCCACACAAAACTGTCTCGTTCACTCGCGTCAGGAATCCGCGTCAGGGCCCACTGCGTCCCCGCCTCCCCCAGGCTGTCCTCTACACTGTGCAGACAACTCAGGGAGCCTCCAGCACTGCAGTGTGAGCTTTTCTGACAGAAAAGCTGAGGTAACAGGAATGCCCTGGACACTGGGAAGAGAGTACTGAAATCAAGGGGAAGTTGTAGAAAGGCAACTTTCCAAACCACAGTGAGGGAATGGGGTCTAAATACAGGAAGCCTGAAATCGAGGCCACCCCCCGCCCCCGCGAGCCACACCTGGAGTTCGGGGTCCACTCTGCCTTACTCTTCCAGAGGAGAGGCCAAAGTCTCCCACACTCCCGACCATCACCCCATAACTCCTTAGCCTCAAAAGGCCTGTAAATTAACTCAGGGTTACAAAATCACAAACTCCCATTTAAAAGTCACATTTAAGAAATACAGAGCCACCTCACAATGCACGCTCAGACCTGGGAAGACTCCAGATGGATTTCCAGGGACAATTTCAACTTTTCGCCCTCAGCACCTCCATCCCTGACTGCAATTTGTCTCTCAAACTGCCCAGGGGCGGGGAGTTGGTGGCGGGGGCGGGGGGGGGGGGCATGTTTCCTTGACTGGCCTACCCAGGGTCATCAGCTGCAATATTTTGAACCTTAAAGGAGAAATGGACACTCTGTGGAGTCCACATTCTCTGATCACATGGTTTAGAAGTCCGTTCTGCATTTCTACCCCATCAGACCCTGAATATTGGGTTTAGGTGCAATTGCTAGAGACCCGCAAAAGAATCCCTTTTATATTCTTACACATATGTGGGGTTGGGGCAAAAGTAAGCAAATAAGACTTTCCTTGGATTGAATAAGCAGTAGGATTGGGGCAGGAATGAAGAAAGCACTGACAGAGGACCAAGAACTTCTGCACAATGTGAAAGCTGGCCTCCAATGAGGGTCCGTGCACATTCTTATCTCCTAGTACTGCTCCCTCAGGCTCAAAACTGCGCCACATGAACTGACTCCTGCCTATTAAAAGCACGAGAAAGGGGCCAGCCCAGAGGCGCAGCCATTAAGCTTGCACATTCCACTTCGGTGGCGGTGGGGGCTCGCAGGTTCGGATCTTGGGCGCGGACCTACGCACCACTCATCAAACCATGCTGAGGTGGCGCCCCACGTGGAGCAACTAGAAGGATGTACAACTATGACACAAACTATCTACTGGGGCTTTGAAGAGAAAAAAAGGGAAAAAGGAGCAAGATTGGCAACAGATGTTAGCTCGGGGCCAGTCTTCCTCAAAAAAGAAAAAATTAAAAAGACAAGAAAGTTCATAGGAACGAATTTCTTCCAAGTTGTGATGATCATTGCCCTTGACTATTCTCAATAATTTTCATGTAGAAAAAAACACACCCGCATGCTTACTTACCTTGGCTGAGTGGGCTCAGAGACACATCCACCCAGAGGACCCTGTCCCTAAGGAATGGAGCCCACTGACAGCTCCCCTGGGTGGCCAAGGGGGATGTGAAGAATGGAAAGCACATTGGCCGTGGGAGGAGGCCAAGCCACACCTGGCAGAAGGCGGTGAGGGAAGGAGCCACATGCCTCTCTTGCCCGGAGTCAACATGTCAACTGTCTGAGGACGGGAGGAGCCATCCCTCCGGTGAAACAGCACTGGGTTGGAACAGTCGAAGGGAACAAAAGGCCTGTGTTTGCGCTCCAAGGCATTGTTTGCTCGGAGAAAAAGCCCGAGTGGACCCTAATGATGTGTCTGCCTGCGCTCCTGTGGCTCTAAACGGCCTGCACCTTCAGAGAAGGCGTTTGTAGAGACAGAGTTTGTAGAGAGAGGGAATTAAGGATGAAATTGGGTTTCTTTTTCCTCCCTGTGTTTAATAAGCTGTGTGGTATACAAAAAGTGGCCGAAATAACACTTATGACAAAAGTAAGCTTGACTGTAATTAACTAGGTCAAGGAAATGATGGCATCACTGGTCTGGATAATTCTAGATGGAACAAAGGCAACATTCTTTTTATACCAAATATAGTTGGCAAAGACAGCAGGTGGTGCCAGCTCCGTGCAGTGGAGGGTACTCGCCTGGTCTCCTAGGTGTGCTGCACTGTCCTCGAAGCCGCTCCAGCGGGCTCCTCGCAGGCACCTCAGCCTGGAGCCCAGCCTGGTGTGACTCTGCGCGGTTCACAGGTCACTCCTGGCCAGCCTCGGCCCAGTACCGGTGGAGGTCTGGATTCTCTAAGAACAAGCACATGGGACAACTCTTATCAAAGAAAGGAGGCCAGGAGGCTGTGGTCAGGGCGGGGGGGATAAAGAAGAGGTCTGTTTAGGCCCTGCTGGGCCTGCAAGCTGCGCAGTGTCCAGGCGCGGCGGCAGGACTGGAGGTGAGAGGACCAGGCAGCCTCGCGCTGCTCTTGGCTAAGCGGGGGTTAAGGATAGCAGCTTCACTCCTGTGGCCTCAGCCAGCTCATCCCTGAAACAGAGCCTCCAGCTGAGGCCAGCGCAAATGAGGGCAGCGCACAGGCGCCCCACTCTGGAGCACACTGCATGGGGGCCCGCCTTCCTCTTCTCTACCTCATCCGTTTGCGCCTCCAAGCAGAGGCTGCTCAGAAAAGGGAGCTAGAGACAAGCCAGGGGTTTGGGGCCATTAAAAATGTATTTGATAATTTTTATAAATAATTATGAATACAAATATAGTTTTATAAATATAAATTGCATTATAAATTATATAGTTTTTATAGTATATATCATACTATTATACATACGATTATATAGTACTTATGTGTAAATATATTATAATTATAAATTATTACATACTATAATAATCATGTTATATATTATAATAGATTATATTATATAAATATATTTCATATATTTGTAAATATATATATTTAATATATATTATTAAATATAATACACTGAACAAACACTTGTGTCAGGCAATGTACTGAGTACCTATACTCCCGACAACCTGTCATTATCCCCATTGTATAGATGAGGAAACTGAGAGAGGAGGTTCAGGAACTTGCCCCAAATCATCCAGACTCTTTGCCCAACCCCCTCATTATGAGAACTGCAGAGAGAAGCCTTGGTGTCAGCTCTGCTCCTCCCAGCTCTGAGCTACCCCACTGACAACAAAACCCAGTTCGAGGAGTGATGGGCCGCCCACACCCCTGGGCTCTTGTCCTATGTGGAGGTCCTGTGACACTTCCACAGCTCACCACCACCTCCTCCCTCCTCACAGCAGGTGGCAGGGTCATTGCCTTGTGTGGACAGTGCAAACAGGAGCTAGTCTTCCACAGTCACCAAAGCATGCTCTCTGGTGGACCTGGAATCCCCAGCTTATACCAAACTGAATCCCACCTCCTGCCCTTTCCCACGCTGTGGACCCCCCAGTGCCCTCCCGCCTTCCCTCCACCTATGCAAATCCTACCACTCCTTTCAGGCCAGGCTCCATCTCACCTCCTCCATAAAAACCTCCGAAGCTACTCCAGCCCACAAACTTCTTCCTTTTCAGACCCTGCTGTCCTTAGTTCAGCCCTGCACAGCTTGATTTCTCCCACAGCTCTGCCCTGAATATTCACTTCGTTGCTCCCAAACAGACTGTCAGTTCCTGGAAGGTAATGAATGACTGTGTCATATATACTTTCTGTTGTCTAAAGACATTAACCTGGTGTGCAGCACACAGTCAAAGCTCAACAGATTCTGATGAAGTGATTGATGGGTTTTAATTAAGCAGTAGTACCAAAGAAAAAACAAAAACTTGTGGCGTTTGATAATGGCCCCGGGAGGCTGGTTATTTGGGACCTCAAAAGTTTCATAAACTTTCAACCCATGCTTCTTTTGCACTGAACAAGCTAATTAGTTTTCTCTTGAAAGCATCTGGGTATACATTCTGGCACTTATCAGGGGAGCAGTCACAGACTTCATAAAGGTTGAGTCCATTTACCATCATTATTAGCCAGTGACAGCAGCGGCCTGAGCCTCCAGAGCAGGAGGCGGGCATGCTGCCCCCAGTCCTACTACCCAGCACTCCTGCAGTCACAGTGGACTGGAGGAGCATGCCTTCTTATTTGTGTTCCAGCCATTTACAACGTTGAGCTCCTACACATATGCAACCTGTCACGACCAAACAAGCAATGCGGCAGAGGGCAGCGTGAACCCTCCATTTCTCTGCTCTCTCTGTTAACTAACTAAAAAGATTCCTCTGTGCTCATTTAAAATACTAGAACAATAAAAGCAAAAAATAAACAAGTGGGACTACATCAAACTAAAAATCTTCTGCACTGCAAAGGAAACCATTGACAAAATGAAAAGGCAACTTATGGAATGAGAGAAAATATTTGCAAATCATATATTTGATAAGGGGTTAATATCCAAAATATACAAAGAACTCATACAACTCAAGAGGAAAAAAACAAATAACTCAATTAAAAAACAGTCAAAAGTCCTAAATAGATTTTTTCCAAAGAAGACATACAGATGGCCAACAGGCACATGAAAAGATGCTCAACACTACTCATCATCAGGGAAATGCAAACCAGAACCACAATGAGATAGTACATCACAGCTGTTAGAATGGCTATTAGCAAAAAGACAAGAAAACAAGTGTTGGCGAGGACGTGGGAAAACGGGAACCCTTGTTCACTATTGACGGGAATGTAAATTGGTACAGCCACCATGGAAAACAGTATGGAGGTTCTTCACACAAATTAAAAATATAACTACCATATGATCCAGCAATCCCACTTCTGGGTATATATCCAAAGGAAATGAAATCAGTATCTCAAAGAGATATCTATACTCCCATGTTCGTTGCAGCTTTATTCACAATAGCCAAGATATGGAAAGAACTTAAGTGTCCATCAATGGATGAATGGATAAAGAAGACGTGGAAGATATATACAATGGAATATTATTCAGCCATGAGAAAGAAGGACACCCTGCCACTTATGACAAAATGGATGAAACTTGATGGCATTATGCTCAGTGAAGTAAGTATGACAGAGAAAGACAAATACTGTATGATATGACTTACATATGGAATCTAAAAAAGCCAAACTTATAGAAACAGAGAGTAGAGTGGTGGTAACCAGGGGCTGCGGGGTAGGAGAAATGGGAAGATGCTGGTCAAAGAATACAAACTTCCAGTTATAAGATGAGTAAATTCTGGGGATCTAATGGACAGCATGGTGATTATAGTTAATAATACTGTATTATTATACTTGAAAGTTGCAGGGAGAGTAGATCTTAAATGTCCTCATCATGAAAAGAAATGATAATTATTTGACACAATGCAGGTGTTAGCTAACACTACAGTGGTCATCATTTTGCAATATATGTGTATATGTTGTACACCTTAAACTTATACAGTGTTATGTCTATTATATCTCAATAAAGCTGGAAAAATAATTAAAAATAAAATGCTAGAACCCAAGAATTGACCTTTGTCACTTCTCCCACTCTTTGATGTATGTGAATATCCCTACACGTTCTACTCTCTCAAGTGGTTTTACTCTGAAACAATGATGTTTCCCTTTTATTCAGCAGCTACTACCATCATAATACCCGAATGAGGCACAAGGCTCCAGTAACACCAGCCGTGTTTAGTAATGGGGCTCCAAAGCTCAGAATCCCTATGTGGTAGACCAATTCCAAAGTGATCCCAACTCTCCACACCCCCTGTATTCACACCCTTTGCAATGTGGCTACACGGTTTCTCCCATCAAGAAATGGAGTCTGTCTTCCACCTCTTGAATCTGGGCTGGCTGCTTGAGCTGCTTTAACCAATAACATGCAGCAGAAGTGAAATCGGCCAGTTCAGGACCAAGGGCTCAAGAGACCTTGACCAGCCTTTAGCCAGCCAACCCCCATACAGAGAATCCAATCAGACCTACCTGACCCACAGCTGACTCTGGATGCAGGTGCGAACCCAGCCAAGACCAGAACAACACCTGGCTGACCCAGAAACCCCTCAGCAAGAATAAGTGTGTATTGTTTTAAGCCTCTAAGTTTCGGAGTGATTTGTAATGTGGCGATAGGAAAGTGCACACCGCTTCAGTGATTGGCAGGCAAGAGATGGCCATTGTTGTCCAGTTCCTCCATAACAAACTTTTTCTCTTTGTTGGCTGGGGAAGAAGGCGTTACAGGCAGAGATGCAGAGTGGTGTATGTATACATAACTCCTAAAGAGGAAAACAACGTGAGAATACCACAGAGCAGGCAGCCCTAGCAGAAAATCCAGCTCTTTCAATTATTTGCTGTAAGCCCACTGAATCTTAGTCTTCTCACATATAAAACTGGAATGATGACACCCATCTCACAGGGTTGTTGTAAAGATCAATGAGATGATATGTGCATATGTACGTGTATGGTAGGTGCTTGTGGGACGCTGTTGGCTGACCCAACATCCAATCTCCAGCCGCCTCTTCCTTCCTTTTACTATGACATCTATACGAGCAGAGTATTTGTTTCCCAGCCTCCGTTGCAGATAGGAGCCGGGAGTGGCTGTGACACAGATCTGGCCAATAAAACCTAGAAGTCTGCTGCCTTGCCCCTATCTCCTCCCCTGCTTGCTGCCTTTACCACACACTTGGATGGAGCTGCAGCACCGTCTTACCCCCATGAGGGAAAGGCCAAGAGAGCTCCAGGAATGTCGCCTCTGACATCATTGAGTTGCTAAGCAATATCAGCACTTGCCTACCTTGAGACTTCTTGTTATAGGAAAAAATCATAAACTCCTATTTTTTTAAGCAACTGTTATTTCATTTTTGTCACTTACAGCCAAAAGCACTCCTAAGTGATATAGTGCTCCTAAACATTATCATTAAGCTATTCAAATAATATGAAAAGAGGCTTAACTGCTAGTACTCGGTAGTACTCACTTATTCTTCCCCACGTCATGAGTTAAGTTGTACAGTTATTGTGCCAGTTCAGAAAGTACAGTCTGACTGTCTGACTCAATAGGAAACTATTTTTTGTCATATGCTCTAAGAAAAGCAGTCTTCGAGCCCTGTGGAATAATGGCAGAATCCCACATTCTGCTCAGGGTATAGCACAGATCAAAGGGCACTCAAGAGCCAGAGTTTAGAAGATACATCGGTTCAGGACCTAATCAACTGACTTCTGACTCTGCTGACCTCCAAGTCTGTGACTGGGACATTTAGCATGGTCCCAGGAAGTGGGTCACAAACTATATAACGTGATTTTGACCATTCAAGGAAAATCACCTCTGAAAGCAGCTGGTGCAGACGGACATTCTATAGAAACCAGCAAATGTGGAGCCTAAACGTTCGCACAGCACCTGCCCAGGTCATCAGTGACCCATGGGAGGAGAAGCCTGTTTCCATGGGATTCTGTAGTGCACAACAGGGTGCCTGTCCACCAGCCCAAGGGGGCAGGAAGTGTGAGTGGTGATGGCCATCAAGACTGTTAATTTATCAAGGATTTGTTAAGGACCTATCAAGGAAATCGATCACATTTTACAGATCAGCTGTACACGTCCAGACAGAGCTGCGCACGAAGAAGTCAGGGTGGTCTTCATGCTTATGGTAGAGCAGTTATGAAAATCCCGGACCACATCAGGACAAGGCCCTGGGTGCCCTGGGAGGGTTTACTCACTCTTCAAGAGCTGGCATTCAGGGCCGGCCCCGTGGCTTAGTGGTTAAGTGCGCGCGCTCTGCTACTGGCGGCCCGGGTTCGGATCCCGGCGCGCACCGACGCACCGCTTCTCCGGCCATGGTGAGGCCCCGTCCCTCATACAGCAACTAGAAGGATGTGCAACTACGACATACAACTATCTGCTGGGGCTTTGGGGAAAAAAAGGAGGAGGATTGGCAGTGGATGTTAGCTCAGAGCTGATCTTCCTCAAAAAAAAAAAAAAAAAAGCTGGCACTCAGCCCCGGTCTTCACTCCCACCTGGGTACTAAAGACCAATCGATTACACTCCAAAAGCCTGCCACACCCACAGCCCCACTCTGAGGTAGGTGCCATGTCCCCATCCTCCTTCCACGGTGGGTGCCATGAGCTGGACCTTGGCATCCCACCACCATGACCCTAGCTGGTTAGACCACGGAGGTTAGGGGACCTCACCTACAAACAGCTGACCTACTAACTAGCAGAGGCTCAGGAGCTCTGGCTAAGAGAGACACCTCTACTGGATGAAGACTAACTGAACCAATCAAGTCTTCTCTTTGGGGACGCTGGCCCTTAAGACACAGGGAGAGAGGCCATTGTGGACAGCAGAGCAGCCATGGCAGGGACAGAGTGAGTGAGCAAAAGGCAAAGTTCTGAAGTCCGGTGTAAGGGCCTAATACACCCAGTCCCAGGGCTGCCCCGGTCCCAGGGCTGCCGTGCACCCTGGCTCCACTGTGACCAAGAACCTGACTGGGAACTAGATGACCTTGGTGCAAGGCCTGGTGCTGCCGCCAATGGGCTGTGTGGCTTTGGGCAACGTACTTTACTGTGCCTCAGTTTTTCCCATCTGTAAAATGGACAAATAATAGTACCCAGCTCATAAGGTTGTTATGAAAATTAAATGAGTTAATATTTATGAAGTGCTCAGAGTAGTTACTGGCACATAATAAGCACTATTTAGGTGTTTGTTGGATAGATAAAATATAATAGCCATGCAATTCCTAAGCTGTGTTGCAGTCTCCAGGAGGCCCCCCTGTATGGCTTACCTGTTTGTCCATGAGACCTGGCTTTGTAATCAAAATTCCCATCATCCTTCCTTCCTTGGTTGTGCTCACTGTGAATCCCCGTAGCTTTAAGATTCTGTGTGCATCCCAGCACATTGCAGCCTGAACCCCAATCCTAGCTCTACTCTTACTAGTTGTTTGACTTGGGCAAGTCATTTAACCCCTCTGAGCCTTCAAATCATCTGACTACTAGGAAATAATAGTGTCTAACTCATAGTGAAAATCCATGTAAAGGCTTTAGATAAACTCCAGATAGATTCAAGACCCAAATGTGAGAAAAAAACTTTAGAAAAAATATAGAACAATATTTTTATGACCTCGGAATAATGAGAGGATTTCTTAAACAAAACTCACAAGGGAAAAAATGATAACTTTGACTTCATCAAATTTAAAATATCTGTGAAAAGACAACGTCCAGCTTGAGAAAAGAAATTGGCAATACTTATTAAGAGACAAAGCATTTGTATGTATTCAAAACTTATAAAGACCCAATCAATAAGGAAAATATCAACTCAGTAGAAAAATTCCACAAGCATATGCAAAAGTTCTCAACCTCACTAATAATCAGGATTATGCAAATGGAAACAATGAGATACTGTTTTCTACCCTCAGGCGGACAAACGCCTTAAGTCTGCCCAGTGCCACAGCTCTTAGGGCCCTTCAGAGAAGGTCTAACTCTGGCCCTCCTCCAGCCACACCAGGAGAA
This sequence comes from Diceros bicornis minor, assembly GCF_020826845.1. Taxonomy (NCBI): domain Eukaryota; kingdom Metazoa; phylum Chordata; class Mammalia; order Perissodactyla; family Rhinocerotidae; genus Diceros; species Diceros bicornis. The sequence goes on along the minus strand of NC_080755.1, from coordinate 7,964,771 downwards.
AAGTCTTCGGGGCCAACGGATGTGCTCACTGGATGCTACATCCCCCACCTCGAGATACCCAGAGTCCTGTACCACGCTACCCAAAGGAGAAGTCTGCTTCTAGGACCTGCACAGACCTCTTCCCTGGGGTTGTCCTCCTGAGGGCAGACCACAGGTCCCCCAGGCCTAGTGTACCCTAGGGGTGTGGATGGACCTGGGACCTGCACATGTGCATGCAAGGCTTCTAGCAGTGCAGGGTGAAGCTGGGGTGGGAGGAGAGGACAGGAAGAGATCAAAGACATGGCCCACTCTCCATGCTGTCACGTGGTGACATGGGAATCCAAGGAATCTGAGAATTCTAAGTTCAAACCGAGATTTCCACGTCAACATGAAGGCATGTCCGTCAGAGGAAGAGTAGATGTTCATATTTTACTTAGATGCTTATTATCTTGATTCATAACTTTTAAATACATAGATATTCAGTATCTGGGGATTTGTACTCTTGCCCTGGGTAGGCCTGATCCAACAGTACCAAGCATTGGCAAGGATGTAGAGAAATGGGAACCGGTAGGTGTGTGTATTGACATAAGATATTGGAAAAAAATTCAGCAATTCCTAGCTCATACTCTAATAACACCTAAAAATAACTTATATTCCCTGGAAAATCTCTTGCAAAGATGATGCATTGGAAGTCACCTAGAATTACCGAGTGTGTAAACAAAGCATCAGGCTCCGAACTAAGTGCTTTACAAACAGCATGTCTGATCCTTCTAGCTACCCAGTGAAGTAGTTACCAACGGAGCCTCATTTTACAGATGAGAAAACTGAGGTTTATGGAGGCTGGGAATATTGCTCAGGGTCATGTAGAAAGTGCTAGATTTGAGCCCAAGCCCACTGCCCCCAACACCTTGCCCTTTCTCATTGTGCTATACGCCAGAATGGAAGAATTGCTGTGGAAAGGCACAGAAATGAGAATAAGCATAAACATCTGAGCATGGGTAACAACAAAGTCTGACTAACACAGAAAATTCCACTGAGGAATAAAATTGTGCAGATAGTAGGTTGCTTGGTTATGGAGAGCAGTTAGAAAGCAGAGAGAAAAAGTTGGATTTAATGTCATAGGAAGAATGAGTGAAAGTTTTTCATAAAGGGAGTGACATAATGGAAGTGGAAATTTTAAAACATTAACTTTTCAATACATGCTTACTGAATTTAATTCTATATCAACAGCAGGATTCAACAAACTTTATCCATGAGAAAAAAATTTTTGGACAAATTTAAATCTCTAACATTTTAACATTTTGCATTTTAAAAATTTGAACTTCCAGTGAAAAAGAAATGGGATGAGTCAAAGAGTTACTCTCTTCTAGTTTTGGAGAATTGGCTGCAACTTCATCACCACCCGCCACCCACACCGCCAGTCCTCACACACACGCCTCCTCCCTGGCACGGTGCCCCTGGCATTGGCGATACTGTCCCACAAGAGAAAGGTCAGCGACTTTCCCTCTGAAAGACTTACCAAGGTTAGGTCTTGAGCTGCCCCACTCTTACAAAGAATTAGCAATTCTGTGGTCCTGGTGAACTTGAATACCAGTCTCCTGCACTAACCACTTTCCTAGTCACCCTAGATTAGGGCACCTTCTTCCACTGCTCCGTACAAGTCCTCACCTTGTTTCACAACTAAAGTCACCTAATCCAGAAAGGCAGACACAGCTCAACTGACTGACGAGCGGGGCTTGCACGAGCAGGGCTTTGTAGGACAGTGCAGAGGGTCCCTAGTGATCCCTGCCATCAGTATGTAAAGGGAGATTAAAGCACTATTGAAATAAATGTGGCATCTTTATGGCTTCACTTCTTCTTTTGTTGTTATTTTTTGTTTATATTTTTAAAACCTTTATATTTTTTATGATTAGATGGATAATAACATCATCAACACATTACTAACACCTAAAAATACAAGGAAAATAGAAAAATTCACTTGAAAGCCCACTATCCTGAGATACACACCTACAATTTGGCAATTATTCTTTCATACAAACCTTTATGCAGATACACATGCACATCTATACCCACACACACGCGACGTGATCTAACTGGATCATATCACATATAACGGTAAAGGCAGGAAAACGTCTTTCTCTGTCTCTGGGTTTGGTTTGTTTGTTGGGTTTTCTTTCTTTTTTTTTGTTTGTTTTTTCTCCCTTCCCCCTCCTTCCTACACCCAACACCATAATTTCTTATTTTTTTGATTTTATAATGCATTCTAATATTTGGTTAGTCAAGTCATACATACTCCCATTTTATTTTTCAAGTTTTTCTTGGCTATTCTCATTTTGTTTTCTAAATATAATTTTGGAAAAATTGATATTCTTATGATATTGAATCTATCATGGGATGTCTTTCCATTTGTTCAGATTCTGTTATTCTACATATAGATGCTATATCTTCTTTGTTAAATTAGCTCCTAATCATTTCGTTGTGTAATTTTTACTGCTAGTGTGACTATATCCCATTTTATTATCATGTAGGGTTTTGCTACTGGGGGGAGATATATATATATATATGATAAAGTAATTGACTTTTGTATATCTATTTTATTCAGTCATCTTACCAAATTGTCCTATAAATCCCAATCATTTTTACTACTGTTTGTTGGATTTTCCGAGTATATAATTATGTTATCAGCAAAAAAAATTTATTTTCCAATATCTATACCAATTATTTCAATTTTATATCATATTGCATTAACTATACCCTCTAAAATAGTGTTATTAAGTGGCAATAGTGGACAACTCTACTTGTTTCTGTTTGTAATTGAAATGGTTTAGGATTTTATTATTTAGAATTTTTTATTTGTAATAAGATATGAGTAGGCAAAAGCATTAATCAAGAACAGAGCTCAGCAAACTATGGTCCATGGGCCAAATCTGCCACCATTTTTTGTAAATAAAGTTTTACTGGAACACAGCCATGCTTGTTCATTTACAGATTATCTGTGGTTGCTTTCTGCTCAATGGAAGCGTCGAGTAGTTGTGACAGAGACCATATGACCCGTACCATCTGAAATATTTACTATCTGGCCGTTTGCAGGAAAAGTTTTCCAACAACCTCTGGTCAAGAGAGGTTATGCTGTGGTAACAAACAACTCCAAAATCTCAGTGGTTTAACACATCTATTTCTTACTCCCACAAAGCCAGCTGTGGGTCTGGACAACCGCCAGGCGTGTTGTTCTCCGTGAAGTGACACAAAGTAGGCTGTTTCAACCCTGTGGCTCTGCCATGACAACACAAAGCCTCCTGGGTCAGCATGGTGGAAGAAGAGAGCACACAGTGTCCTCACACCCACTCTCCCATGCTGTAGCCCAGCCCATCAGCCAAAACCACTCTCACAACTCCAGCAAGTGAGCTGCGAGCGGACCGGAAAGTATAACCATCTGTATGCCTGGAAGGAGAGAGAAACCAGATATCAGTAAGCATTATTAATATCCACCAAACAGACTTCATTACAGCCTCATAATTTCTTTATGGAAAAACTATTAAAAGTTTTTATTTGGTTGTTAAAATTTCAACATCTATTGACATGTTCCTATGAGTTTTTTCCATAGGAAATGTAATGTAATAAATTATGCTCATAAATTTTCTGTGAGAGAATCATTCATGTATTGCTGCAATAAAGTCTATTTAGTCAAAGTTCATTACTTTTTATAACAATTGAATTCTATATATTAATATTTTTGCAGCTATATTCATAAGTGAGATTAGGTAATTAAGCTGTTATTTTCCCCTTTTGTACTATCTTAATTATATTTTATATTGGGGCAAGTCTCAATCCTGGTACTTATTAGACTCACTTGGGAACCTTTTGCAAAATACTGATGTCCAGGCCCAACTCTAGACCAATTGAGTCATAATCTTTGAGTATGGAGTCTAAGCAGCAGTGATTTTTAAAACTGTCTGGTAATTCTAATTGTGTAGAAGGTACTAAGGTTATATTGATTTGTATCTTCTCTGTAAGATGACAAAGTCATTCTAGGGCTCAAATTATTTAATCTTTTTCATATACAATATCTGGCATTAAAATTAAAACAACCAACCATACAAGAAAACCAACAAAATGGAAACTCACCCTTTGGATTCCAGATAATTGAGGTATAAGGCACAGGATTTAAAACAGCTACCCTTAATATGTATGAAGAGATAAAAGATAAAATTTTTAATTTTATCAGATAACTAGGAACTATTTTTAAAAAGAAATTCTAGAACCGAAAAATGCAGCAATCAGAATTAAGAACTCAGTATGTAGGTTTAACCACAGATTAGACATAGCTGAAGAGAGAAATGGTAAAGTGAAAGGCAGATCAGAAGAAAATATCCAGGAATAAAGTACAGAAAGACAAAGAAAGTAAAACACAAAAGAGAGGATAAGATACACAGGGGCTAGAATAAGAAGCTTAACACATAAATAATTGCAAACTCCTTAGGGGAGAAGAAAGAATTTAGGTAGAAGCTATGTTAGAAGAGATAATGGTGAAAAATTTTCCAAAACTGATGAATAATATCAAGTCCCAAAGTCAAGAAGTCTTTCAAGCCCCAAACAGAATAAACAAACAACAACAAAACCCACACCTCATTACATCATCATAAAACTGCTAAAAACCGAAGACAACAAGAATACCTTAAAGAAGCCTGAATAGACAAATTCCTTTAAAGGAGCAATAAATAAACTGATGGCTGACTTCTTACACAAACAGCAGAAGCCAAAGACAATGGAATGATATTTTTAAAGGACTGAAGAAAATTACTGCAAACCTAGAATTGTATACTTGGCAAAAAAATCCTCCAAGAACATAGGTGAAATAATGACATTTTCAGATAAATTTTTTAAAAGAAAAGGCTGTAGCAAAGGCAGATTAGGAAGCATCAGACGGTTCAGGAACACTTTTCAACAACAACAACCACATCATACGGTGAGCAGTAGACTCTGCTGGTGGCAATCAGGTTTTCCACTTCTCCCTCTGCCTGGTTTTAGAAGCAGGATGGATACCTTTGGTCAATTGTGAGGGGTGGGAGAGAGACAGAAAGAAGACCTGAAGAGGAAGAGACTGGACTTCCTGCAAATATGGACAGGTGGCAGCTGAAGTGTCAGCTGAGGTGTTTTAATAAGAAAAATAAAAGAAGTGTAATTATATTTATATTGGTAAAATGTGTAAATTAGAAAGGTAGAAAATTTGACCATAAGTCATTTAAATTAGGGTTGTTATTTTTCTTCTCGAGCCACATGGAATCCAGGAGTAGGTCAATTGGCACTAGGTCAGCAGCTCAAATATGTCAAGGCTGAGAGTTCTGTGACTCTCTTAGTCTTGACTTCACAGTCTCAAGAAGCCTACTAGAGGTAAAGCCAACCAAATTCATCTTTTGATCTGCAAAAAAAAGGAAAGTAACATGAGGAAAAGGTAGTGGAAGCCAAGATAAGAAAGTAAAACAGCCCCAAAACTTCTGGCAGTCTTCCACTCACTTCTGATTGTTCAGGACAGTATCACATGACCCTCCAATGTCATTTTTTTGGTGGGGCATATGCCACTCCAAACAAAGCAGGGTTCAGTCAGTAAAGAAGGGGGAATGGATGTTGCGTGGGCAAGTTGTCATGCTCCAGCCGTTCCAATCACAAATGAAATCCATCATCCTAACTTGGTAAAATTCACTGTAAAGCCTGCTTGGATTTCCAAAGTACCTTTATTCTCAGAGGTAAACGTCTTTCTAAAAGTGACGTTGTATTCTCTAAAGTCTGTGTGGTGTTTTTTGGTTTGTTGGTTTGCTTTTTACAGATGCTTCCAGGCTGAATTTGTAGAACATGGTTTGGACACCACAAAGATTGTTTTATTCTTTATGGTCAATAAAAAATGTTCTCTTAGAAGTCAAAGAACACAATTAGAAATGGTATGATAGGGAGTAAACATAAAACTATTCCCCAAAAAGTTAAAATCAGATTTTTTTAACTGAAAATGTCCTGAGGCTTTATTCCTTTCCATTGAGGTAGGTCAAGGAAATGTATTTATTCATTCTTAGGATAAACTATCTAATAATGCTAATGAACTCCACCCAGCCCCTCTCTCCCCCACACAACCTAACGAGAAGCAGACATCCCCAGTGGCACCCCCGCCCCCACCTTTGCTCGCCCTTCTAAGGTAGACAGCTTTCAGCAGAATGAGCCACTTCTGGAGAACGCTGGTAATTCCATTCCTCCTGGTAAACCACGCCCCTCCTTTAATTACAGGAGGGAGACACTGTCCTTCTCCTCCAAATGCTGGTCACGGAACCAGACTTCCTCACCCAGAGACTTTCCAGCCTCTGTCCACCTGTCCAGGTGTTATAGGGTGTGAGGAGCCTGCTCCTTAAGGGCAGAGACCCAGGCTCCAATCCCAGCTCAGCCTCTGTGTAGGGTGAATGCCTAACGATTAGCTTTTGATTACCAAGGCATCCACTTCAAAGACATCCATCTCAAATAAACACATTACCAGCCACACAACTAGATAAACAGCCAGGCCGCCTCACCCACGAAGTCCCCCTTTCAGAAAGCCCTGGGTGACCTAGATAACTGACCACTTGAGTGACCCACTTTTCCTTTCCAGCACTTTAATTCCTGCTCTTGTGTTTTAAATTCACCAAAAAAGAATGAACCCAAGAAACCCAAGGCACCCCACCCTCAACCCCAATAAAGGCAGAACCCCAGGTCCGCAATCTCTCTCTCTCTCTCTCTCTCTACCCCCGACCTCACTCTGTGGCCCAGGCGTGCTGTGTACCCTCCAGGACCTGTGGGTAATAAACCTTGTTTTCTCAAAGTTCCCTGGTGGTTGCTGCTGAGGTGCATCTTGCAATCATAATAAGAACCACAAGGGCTGGTCCAGCCACAACATCAGCTCTGGCAGCGGAAATGTCTGTGGGGACGCCTCAAAAAGTCTGGGCCCAGGTGAGGCCCTGGGCATTCCTAGCCAACAGCATCACTATCAATAGCCTGAGACGACACTAAACACTTCACTACAGAGACATTTATAGCAAATCCCAAAGCATGCATCTGAACAGCCCCTTTAAAGCACGTTCCTCTGCAGTCTCTGGATTGATTGCCCTGGGGCAAGAGAAGGCGAGCACTTGGCCGTTCAGTGGGACTAGAGGCCTGAAGAGCAGGCTTACGTCTTAAAGCGTATTACAACTTTCCGTAGTTTTTACAGGACCAAAGTTGGAGATCTCAAACCAGCTTCACCCCCTTCGCATCACTCTGACTAGACCAGGAGTTGGGGGGCAGGGGACCATGGAGGGTCAGCGGGCCCTGGGAACCTCCGAAAGGCCACCTGATGGGCCCAGGCCAACTTGGGACAGCCCTCAATCAGACGGCAGGGCCCTCCCAGCTTACATGTGCTGTGGACCCACTGGGGCAGCATCTGTGGAGGGTAGGCTGACCCTGGAGGAGAAGAGACCGCATAGCTGGGAAGAGACCAGGCGTGCAGGTTCTCCCTGTAGGCACAGACTGGGCCTGCCTGCACATGGCTGAGGTAGGGCAGAGCAGAGCAGCAGGCCCATCGCCGCCCCACTGCTACCAAGTCACCTCACACACATGCCATCAGAATAGAGCAGGTGACCAAGGAGAAAAGACAAAGTGAACAACCACAAAAAACAAAAACAGCATTGTCTGAAGGGATTTTTTAAATTATTGGATTAAGACTAGATTTCAAACGGAACAGAACTAAAAGCTAATTTCCCTTTGTCATCCACCTAGCAGGTGAAGGATGGCGAGAACTATCACTTTATCCATAAAACAAAGAACTTATGTTTCCTCGGTCCTCTGAGCCACAACATAGCTGGAATCCCCCACACTGCCCGCCTCGCCTGCACTATACAAATACACCAGGGTATTCCTTTCCTGTTGCTGCTGTAACGAGTTACCACAAATTTAGTAGCTTAAAACAACACAGATTTATTATCCTATAAGTCTGGAGGTCCAAAGTCCCAAACAGGTCTCCTGGGCTAACCCAAGGTGTCAGCAGGTAGCATCCCCTCTGGAGGCTCTAGAGGAGAATCTGTTTCTTTGCCTTTTCCAGATTCCAGCTGCTGCCACATTCCTCAGATTGTAGCCCCTTCCTCCTTCTTCAAAGTCAGGAGCCTCGGCTGAGACCCTCTCATGCTGCTATCTCACTGGCTCTCCCTCTTTCAATTGTAAGGACCCTTGTGAGGACCTTGGGCCCACCCAGATAATCCGGATAATCTCCCCATCTCAAGGTCAGCTGGTTAGCAACCTTAATTCTATCTGCTACCTTAACCTCCCTTGCCATGTACCATAACATATCCACAGTTGCCATGGATTAGGACGTGGACATCTTTGGGGGCCATTATTCTGCCTACCGCATCTGGTAAGCCTGTTTTCCCCACGGTAAAAAGGGGAGGATATGGAAGGATTGCATGAGCTAATGTAAGAGAGCTGACAGTCACAGAATAGACGCTCCTTCCGTAGTTGGGGGACTCCCACCCTTGACCCACTCACATTATTGCTAACCTGTGCACTCACTCCTTCCTCTACCCCCATGGCTATCACCTGGCCCAGATTGGGCAGCCTTTTTACCAGGTGCAATTCAGACCCTCAAGAATGAGGATTCTCGTCAAAGCTAGCCATCTTCTCAGTCCTTGGCGTTTTGCTAGGGTAGTATGTTGACGCACAGGCACGGTGGGTATTAAGATCCATTCCAAACAGGTGTGCACAAAACCAGGCGCATATACAATGCCTGCCCGAGAGCAGAGAGAAGCTAGAGCTAAACCAAGTTTCAAAAGTGATGAAGTTAATGAGATGACTCTCAGAGTTCCAAAACAGTAAACTCAAAGACAATTATGTATTAATGTTTTTAACAATAAAAAAACTTAGAGGTTTTTGCTTTGTAAATTACTGTTGTTTTTAAGCCCTATTCAAGCTTTGCTCTCCTGTTGGCCAGAGGTTTCAGTTGACAATTGGTGGATAGGACAGGCCAATTACATGTTAACCTGGGGTGGAGGGTATGTATGGAACCCAGAATTTAACCATTTCAATCACTAAATCAAAAAGTTATTCAACATTTGAGTGAAGGGCCACACACAAACACACAACACCTTATGCAGTTATAAGGAAGTATAAGAAATTAATGCTTGCAACAAAACAAATCACACAGATGAAGGTTAGTAATAAAATTAAAGGTATTATTCTATAGTATCTTTTCATCAAAGATACTACAAGGGTTTACCCACATTATCGCTTTAATTATCCCAATTTTATAATGGAAAAACAAACTTTATATCAACTATCTGATGTATTCTAAGAGGGGGGAAAAGTTTTATATTTATCCTTAGAATCAAAACAAACACTTCCTTCAGGTGATAATTACAGTGTGAATAAAATATATAATAGTTTGATTTTGCTTGAGATGTGGATTTTTAAAAGGAATTCACATATCGGTACAGATGGCATAAGCCGACTTGGGGTTTTCCGTGGCCCAGAAAAGACACCAGACATACGACATAAGACGACATTGCCACCTGGTGGCAGAATTAAGTTTTGTAACAATTCATTTTGAAAGCTCACTACCCTTAGATTTGCATTTCAAAAGCGAAAAGGGGCCGGTCTGGTGACGCAGTGGTTAGGATCTCGCGCTTCGCTTCCGTGGCCTGTGGTTCCTGGCTTGGGGGCCCGGCGCGGACCGCACACGGCTTGTGGACCCATGCTGCAGCGGCGTCCCACATATAAAGTAGAGGAAGATGGGCACGGATGTTAGCCCAGGGCCAGTCTTCCTCAGCAAAAAAAATAAATAAAAGCGAAAAGTATGTGTTTTAGGTGGTTATTGTAACTTTAAGAAGAACGAAATGGTCGGAGGGACAGGGTGTTGGAGGCGCCAAGTTAAAACAAAATGTTCTTTGAGCACCAACTCTTAGAAAAGCCCTCAGCCCAATTCCTTCTGCGGACGGAAGCTCCACCCCCACGACGACCTAGACCCCCTGTGAGCTCCCTTCCCGGCCCTGATGCGGAAAGACACATGGCCACTGCCAGGAAGCCTGCTTTCTTTCCCTTAAAATCCCGCAGGGCCATTTTGCCAAAATATAAAATAAAACAAAAGGTTTTGGAGGTTAGGAAACCACGTACAGTTAATTTACCTAGTTTTAGAAAGCCTAAGAGAAGCTCCAAGCACAGGTGTTACTTGAACTAACAAATGGTTGTGATTCCCTTCTCAGGTACATCACCGCAGTTAAATATTGGGGTGGAGATCTTAAAGAAAGTTTCCTAAGAACAAGCGATTTAGCCCAATAGCCAACACTTCAAGGACGAAGAGAGACGCACGCGGAGCTGCCTCTTCAGCGTGACGGTGGAGAAGACGTGCGGTTCTCCGACGTCTCGGGCCAGGCCGGCCGTGAGCGGCGCAGGGCACGTGGGGGTGGTTTTGCCCGCGGGCACCCGATCTCCTGTTTCGCCTGTTGCCCCTCCCGGGAGAGCCAGACACGCACGAGTCCCTCAGGCTCTTCCTCGCTCGCTGGTCTCGGTGCCCCAGCTCTGCTCCACTGCCCCTCCCAAGCAGAGGCTGAGATCACCCGGCGACTCCTCACAGGATGAAGTCTGAGGGTTTCCCTCAGGAAAACGGCCAGCTCTTCACCATCTGCTCTTCACGTTCGCACACTGGCAACATTTTCCCTCAGGGCTTGCCCATGAACTCGGGTGGCTGAGCTCAGAGGTTCTCACTTGAGCCACAGGCCCCTAGGGCAGGGAAGGGGCCCTGCTCTCCTCACCTTCCTCTCATTGCTGGAGAGTGGGGCCAGAGCACAGACACACCCCCTTAGGCAGCAAGGACCCTCCAGGGGTCTGCCACCACCATTCCCCTTCCCACCCCCCGCCCCGGGGAACAAACCGTGTTCCCCAAGAGCACAGGCAAATCCCCCACCACCCAAGCTGCCCGGCCCCCCTGTTCTTGCATCTGGGCCCAGAGAGCAGAAGTCCCTCCTTCCCCAAGGCCCAGGCTTGCCTCATTTCCAAATAACCACTACCCAGAATGACTGATAACTGGCACACCAATACCTTACCAGAAAAGTCTCCACCCAGTCCTTGAGGGCCCAACAATCAAGAAGACGCCAACACAGGTTCACGTCCTAAAGTCGGGGTTGTCTGGTCTTATACCCACATGATCATCTTGAATGCAATACTGAAAGGGCCCTAAACTAAAATGAAGGGGAATGCTCGAGCCACCTAAAGCCCTCTGTGTTTTCTAGACCTTCCCTGGGGCTAGAACATTTCCTGTGAACCCAGAGGCTGGTGTTTGCTAGATGGAGGTGGTGAGTGGAAGCAATACAGTTAAGAGTATTGTCTAAGCAGGGATTATAATCATGGACAGTGGAACCAAATAAGAATGAGGAAACCAAAAAAAAGCTATTCTTAGTGAGAAAGTGGTCAACTTTGTGGTTGGAAGAGTTAGAGTCAAAAATTATGGCAATAGAGGATATTTATTTCTGCAACCAAAATGAGAAGATAGCCGTGCTTGCAAAGTGGTACATGTGCAGTCAAGATTCCTTGACATTTCTGACCTGGTGGTGACAACCTTCAGGAAGAGAATGGGAGAGTGGGGGGCAGAGGTGGTTAAGAGGACAATGCCACTGGAGAGGGGAGGCCAGGAGCTAGACACTGCCCAGTGAGGTCACTGGGAGTGACAAGAGCAGGGTGGAGAGGAGGGCTGGGAACCAGGGGCGGCCGTGGTACATGAATGGAAAGCAACAATGTCATGCCTAGAGTACAGCAGTGCAGCAAGGAGGCAGGTTAACCACAGACAGAGTGCACTGGAAATGAGTAGAAGCTTCTGCAAGAGGAAGAGGAAATGCTAATTCAGAACAAGCATGAAAATGAGGAAGGAAACCAGCCCCTCCTCCTGGCTCTGATGTTTCTTCTCCATTTGACATCTAGGCATCTGTCAAAGCATGGTGGCCAAAGGCTGTCCCCAGAAGGTGAAGATAGAGGAAGTCTGTTGACCACACATTGTCAATTCCAGAGCTCTGTGTGGAGATTAGGACAAGGAGAAGGGCGAGGGGTAGGGTCAAATCAAGGCAGGGTTGTCAGAGTTTTCTTTTAACTAAAACCCATAGTAAGAATACATTTTACATTGTTGACCCGTGTGCCTGCATGACTGCGCCCACCGTCTTCCCCTCCCTCTGCCGCTCTCAACAAAGATTTATTGAGCACCTACTATATGCCCAGCAGTTCCAGGCTCTGGGGATACAGTAGTGACCAAAACCTATAAAATCCCTGCTCTTATGGAATTTCCATTCTGGGGGAGGAGCAGGCAATGAACACATAAATGAAGTAGGTAGCATATTCGATGGAAGTGAGGGATGTAAGGGAGCAGAGCACGGACGGAGGCGAGAGTGGGGAGAGGAGGTGTGCTGTTTCAGTTGGAGAGTCCCAAGAGCGAAGGCCTGAGAGAGGGGAGGGGTGAGCCAGGGGGACACAGAAGGAAGAGCACTTAGGCAGAAGTAATGCCAAGTGCAGTCTCCAAGACTGGAATGTGCCGGAGCATTCCACAAATATCCAAAGGCCAGCAAGATGGAGTGAAGGAAGGAGCAGGAACTGAGTCGAGAGGTAAGTGGGGGTAGGGGAGATTGTGGAGTCTTGTAGGACATTGTATGGTCTCATCTTTTACTCAGAATGAAATAGGAAGGCTCTGGAGTCTTGAGATAGGAAAGAGGTGATCTGACTTACCGGGTGCACTCCAATTCCTTTTCTAAGAACAGGCTGAAGGGGCATGGGGTGAAGTCAGGGAGACCTGTTAAAAGTCTACTGAGAACAGATGGATGTGAAGGGGACTCAGATCAGAGTGGCAGCCGGGGAGGTGGGCGGGGGGCACGAAGTTACTGGATTCTGGGTGTATTCTGAAAGTAAGGCCAGCAGAAGTTTCTGGCAAGATTGGCTGTGGCATGTGAAAGAAAGGAAAGAATCAAGGACAACTCAAGGTTTGTGGCCTCATCAACCAGAAGGATGTCAACACGGAAGACTTGGATGGAGCAAGCGAGGGAGTGAGGGCATATCTAATTTGAGGTGTCGAATGGACGTCTGAGGTAGTTGAGTATATAAGCCTGGAATTCAGTGGAGATGATATCTGGGCTGGGGAGAGCAGGGGGAAAAAAGGGGAGGAGCAAAAGGATGACAGTTTTCAGGCAGATGAGGACAGACAGAGGTCTGCTTCCTGTTGGAGACTTGGAGGCCTCCTCACAATGTGCCCCTTCCCAACAGGTGGCAGCCCCAGGAGAAGAGAAGAGAAAGGGTAGTGTGGCGTGACGAAGAAAGAGAACCAGAGAGGATGAAGCGTCCCCCTCCACCAGTCTGTTCTATGGAAGGATCCACAAGTTCCCGCTGGGGACTCAGAAACTAGCCCTGACTTGAGAGCCAGCAGCCCTGCCTCGGTGGGGGACACAAACGGGGAGGGTAAGGAGATACCAGAGCAGACACACAATGCAGAATGCTGCTGCGGCCCAGGGACCAGCAGCACTGTGGAATCCAAGTATTTAAGATGAGAATAGTGTTGATAACGACTTGAATCTTGAGTTGAATATGAGAAAGACAGAACTAATCTGAAAGGGCTGATTAAACGAGAAGAAACTGAGATCCATTTAAGGGGTAAAGTTTTATTTTCTTTCCTCCACTCTGACTAGGTCACATTCCTCTCTGAACCAGTGGGATGTACCAATTGGCTTGGATCTAGATCTTCTACTTTCCCCTCTGCTGGAGGTGGAGTCCAGCCTGAACTCGGACTGCGAGTGGGGAAATGATGGTGCCTGCGGTCAGCAGATTAATGGCCCCCCAAAGAGGTCCACATCCTAATCCTGGAACTTGTACGTTACCTCACATGAAAGATATGACTGAGTGAAGGGTCTTGAGATGGGGAGATGATCCTGGATTATCCAGGGGGGCCCAATGTCATCACAGGGTCATTATAAGAGGAAGGCAGGAGGGTCATAGTGAGAGGAGATGTGATACCGGAAGCAGAGGTCAGAGATGTGATCACTGGCTGGGGGCCACCAGCCCAGGAAAGCAGGCTGCCTCTGGATGCTGGAAAAGCCAAGAAACAGATCCTTCCATGGAGGATCCAGAAGGAATGCAGCCCTGCTCATACCTTGAGCCTATACTTTTGAGTCATACAGTGACTGATTTTGGGTTTCTAACCTCCTCCAGAACTATAGTAAATTTGTGTTGTTTTTAGCCAGGAAATTGTGGTCACCTGTTACAGCAGCAATAGGACCCTAATTCAGTTCCCCAAAGGAAATCGGAGTTGAACTACAAAAAGAGGAGGGAATGAAGTCTGGCTGCAAAAACAAATGACCTATGTCCATCTTTCCTTGTTCAGTTCTTCCACTTGATAAGCACAGCTTGTTGCTCTCCTTTTCCTTCTCTCCACCCTCCCTGTCCTAACTCACTAATGACTTGAGACAGAAGAGTCAAGGCAGGGAGGAAATATGGTGGTGTTCTCGTAGTCTGGCCAGGAAAACATTCACGAGCAGGGAGCCCCCCTAAGTCCACATATTACACCGTGCGGACTGTCAGCTGTAGGAGGCTTGGCTCTGCTTGTACGTCTACTTCACCTTCTGGAATGGAGTTTCTGGATTGCTGGGGTTTCCCCCTACAAAGTCAATGGAATCAAATCCTTTCCCAAAATAAGAAGATTGGTGTTGCTAGAGATCTAGATCAGTCTTAAGTTTAAGTGAACATCTAAGCAAACGAGGGAAGAGAAGAACCAGATTGCTTCTGATGCTTCTTCTGCCTGGTCCAATACACTGAGAGGAAGCCCAGTCCAAAAATGAAGAAAGAGAAGAGATGGCGCAGGTCCCACATTACCGCAGTTCTATGCAAACACACTTTTAAAGTCACATAAAGAGAAACTTCCAATTTTATCACAATGCCTGAGGGTTGATTTGGAAATTAACACCATTTTTACACTAAAAACCTCCAAATATTTTCCACAAATGTTCAAAGATATATCAAAATAGAATGAATCTGTTTTATCTGGTGATGCCCCTTCAGCAGTGATCACTAGATTCCAAACGAACAAGCTCCGCTCCATCTCTCCCAGGCAGGGCCACAGCAACAGCAGAGACTTCTCGAGGCAGACCGAGGAGGGGAACCACGCTGACCTTCTCTCCTAGAGGCTCTGCCACTACCTGACACAAGAATATACTCTCCCCATGTCTTTTAAATCTATGCAGTAGAAATTAGGTGCTTGCAATAGATCTTGTAAAAACCAAATAGAGATGTCACGAATAAGGAGAACTCAGAGTTAGCTTCATGAGCCTTAAAATCCCACCTGCGTGAGCTGAAACAATGCACATAGCATTTCAGCCCTTCTGAGACTTTATTTTCTTACTTTTCAAAATAGTGATAATAATTCTATCATTAGGAGAATCAGTATCGATAATGATGGCTAGTACCCCTAAGGTGTGAATTATGACAGCCACTGTTCTCAGCTCTCTGCATGTATTAACTCATTTAATTCCAAGAACAACCTTACGAGGTGGGTATCAGTGCACATTTTTTTTAAATCCTCTTTTTACAAATGCGAAACTGAGACACAACAACGTTGGAAGCTTGCCCAAGGTTCATGGTAAAGCCAGCATTCAAACCCAGGCAGTCTGAATCCAGAGCCTTAAACACCAAGTGTGGGAGGCCCCATCTCCCCCAGAACTCAGTTGTGTCTTTATTCACGAAGTAGGGAGAACCTCATGTCCCTCTGGACATGATATCCTGAGGACATAATACCACTTCCGTAGTAATCCAGCTAAGAATCCATTATTTGAATCTAATGAGGAAACGGCAAAGAAAGCCCAGTGAGAAGTATTCTATTTTGAAAGGTGGAGGCAAGAGACGACTGGATTCTTCAACAACATCAATCTAGTAAAAGAAAGAAAGGCTGAGGAACTATTTCAGATTAAAGGAGACTAAAGAGACATGACAACCAATGGAAATGTGACCCACCCTGGATCTTGTACTGGAGGAAAGGCTAGAAGTGACATTAGTCAGTGTGGATGTGGACAATGGATTTGGAAAAAACATATCTATGTCCAATTTACTGAAGTTGATGACTGTGCTGTGACTACGTAAGAGCCTTATTCTTAGGAAATACACACTGAAGTGGTTAGGGATAATATATACATGCTACATACTATATGCAACTTAGTCCTGAATGGTTTAAAGAGAAAATAAAACGTGGGTATATATGTGCATAGGTATATATCATGTGTGTGAATGTGTACATGTGCTATGCATTAGGAACACGTGCGTGTGCATATATGTTAGCATGCATATAAAATACGTATGCATCTACGTGTGGAGACAGAGAGTGCAAATGATAAGGCAAATGGGGCGAAATGTTAACAACTGAATCTGCCTAAAGGGGGCATGGGCATGGGTGTTTTTTGTACTTTTCTTACAATTTCAAAAGTTGTTTCCAGATAAAAAATGAATTATTTTAATAATTTTGTTAATTGGTCTACAAAAACATACATGTTGATTTTGATACTATTAATATATATTTACACTAAGTATATTTATAATATATATATTTATATATGATACCTAGGCATTAAAAAAGCTGTAAGTTGTCTCTGGGGAGTGGGATTTTGGAATTTTTTTCTACTATATACTTTTCTATAATTTCCAAGCCTCTATAATCAATTAGGGTTACCTTCATATTCAGAAAAAAGAAATCAAAAAACAAAAGTGCATCACACTTAACACTCACAGGCTGCTTACCTGCAAGAACAGCCTCCTCCTTTACACTGTAAAGTTTTTTAAATTTCTAACTCAAGATCATCCATTATCATTAAGCAACTATTAAAACTTTTTTAAATTCTTGGGGCCAGCCTGGTGGCATAGCGGTTAAGTTCACAAGCTCCGCTTCGGCGGCCCAGGGTTCACAGGTTCGGATCCTGGGTGCCGACCTGTGCACCGCTTATCAAGCCACGCTGTGGCGGCATCCCATATAAAGTGGAGGAAGATGGGCACGGATGTTAGCCCAGGGCCAATCTTCCGCAGCAAAAAAGAGGAGGACTGACAACGGATGTTAGCTCATGGCCGATCTTCCTCAGAAAGAAAAAAAAACTTTTAAATTCTTGCCCTATCTTTTTGATATATGATTAAAGGACAGAGTTAAAATGCCATTTTAATGTGTTTATTATGTATCAGAAACTATGCTACCTTCTTTAAAATACAGTCCTCACCACAACCCACAAGGTTACAAAAGAGGAGTGTGGAAATCAGATGGCGTCACTGACACAGAAGCTGTGCCTTGGAGAGGTTCCATCACTTGTTCAAGGGCACGTATCTAGTCCAAGGCAGAGCTGAGATCCGAATCCAAATGTGTCTATGCTCCAAAACCCGCTGCTTCTCCTATGGCCTCTACAGGTGCTCTAAGGTTGCTGCATATGGCCAGGTAATGCCTTCAGCTGCAGAACTGGTTAGTAACTCCAAAAATAAATTTCAAGCCAAATACCCAGTCTGGACACTTCGTTTTAATTTTTAACCCAAATAATCAGACATCTGCCCAATTTCCCACTGGTTGTAGGTAAACAGTAATTGCTAACATTTGCTGAGCATCTGCTGTGTGCCAAGCTCTACTCCAGGAGCTGTACCTCTTCAGTCCCGTTCATACCCAGTGAAGTCGGTATGGTAGTATCCTGTCTTACAGAAGAGAAAGCTAGGGCACAGAGAAATGAAATGCCCAACATCGTACCTAGTAAAGTGACCAAGCCAAAATTATAACCTGCACAGTGTCATTCCAGATCCCAGGCTCATAACCACTTTGATATGCTTCCTTCCCAAGCTACTCATGCTTAATATTTGAAACTATAATGCTAAATACCACTTATATAGCTACTATATCTAGGTTAACCAGTGGAAAGGCCAGTTACAAAAGCCTGAATTTCTAAATACCTTGAATTCTGAAACCATATTGCAGCCATACCCCAACTTCCAGCCACTAGTGCAGTGTGTGATAAGCTTTAGGTATATTATTAATGCCAAGATTTTCAAAAGCAGAAACACTTTTGTCTTTTATACTCCCAGTAGAGCGACTGAAACCAAAATGAGCTCTTGTTTTCATTGAACTGAACCATTAAGTCAACTTCACAGTACCATTACTTTTCTTCCAAAGGCAGCACGGCCCAGTGAAGGGCCCAAGCCTGGGACCAAGGCTTGGCTCTACCACAGTAAGTGTGGACAAGTTCATTTCTCCAAGTTCTTCTCCTGTTAAAAAGTTTGCAAGGTTGTTCTGAAAAGGAGGTAGTGTGTAACAAGTACCTGACATACAATTTTACTCCATAAAAGTGGCTTTTATTGCTCCTCAACCTTTATGCCTGTGTTTCCATTCACCAAGTTTTGGACATTCTGGGCGCAATCATCTGTTGACTAGGTATGAGTATCTTTAAGTAATTTTTGCCTCTTGACAATAAGATACCCGTAGATTCCATTCTCCAGAACTAAATTCCAACCTGGTATAATCTTATCCCACCTTCCACCCCACCCCCACTCCCACCCATGTCCAGCACAGGGGAAGTACTCAGTATTAGTAATACGTGATGACTATCTAAACCAGGGGCCACAAATCCAGATGAATACAGGGATTGTGCAGGTAACTAATAAGTAAAACAGAGTAAAAACAAGAAGTGATGGGAACTGTAGGTAAACCTGTCACTCAGTTCCAGCAAATACTTGCATGTGGGAATGCAAGTCCTGTGCTCCAAATCTTGAATTTTTCAAAAGTAGGAATTCCAGACTTTTGTGACATTTCTCCATTTTCAAAATATGCAAGAAAAACCACCTCCATACCAATACACACGCATACATACACTCAGTCTGCAGCACATGCATAAACACACAAACAGCAACAATGCACCGTGACATGAAGATCTCACACGTGTACTTGCACACCTCCTCTCTTCCCTTAGCCTTGTTTTACTTAGGTCTAAAATTACATGTTCGTAGGTACACAGACACATTCACAGTCACATACAGCAGGTGGCTTTTAGGGCAATATTCCTCTGACCAATTGTCCTCCGGCCAGCCTGCGTATCTCAGTCCTAAAACCACTACAAGATTCGGCTTCAGCAGCAGTGGCACGGCCTGCAGTAGGTACTGGTGTCATTTCAACCCTAGCGTTGGCAGCAACAGAACACATCATTACAAGGGGTCCAAGCTGGTAGAGCAGAGGAGAAAATGGTGTACTAGTTCCTGGAATACGAGTACACATATATACAAGAGCTACACTTCAAAGCATGGGGGCTTCCAAGTTACAACTTTAGGTAAGGGTAGAGCTAGAGAAATAATATTCTGAGTAAAGCACATTTATGTCACATTTTAAAACATGCAAAACACACTACCTACTGATTATTATATACATGTGTAGTAAAGTCTTGAGGCACGGACAAGAACAATACATATCAACATCAGGTTAGTGGTTGGACACTGGGAAATGTGATCAGGGAAGGGTATAAAGGGTATAAACCGAAGGGTGTAAAGTTCAGTTATCACCTTCCATGATTTGCTCCTTCAAAGAAACCAAAAGATCAAAAGCAAATACGGAAAAATAAAATCTGGGGAAAACTTCATCATGAAAAAAATGAAGTCAAAACAAAGGGGAAAGGAAACAGCATTCTCCGGCCACAACAGCCCATCTCACCCCCCATGCAGAGGGCGGGGACACAGGACTCAAAGGTAAAACCTCATTTTCTATTGGCATCTGTGGTGTGCTTTTTTGAAGTTAAGAGATCCAAGCATTGGATGGAAACAATTGTTTACATATTTGCATAGTTTAAACACAATTTATTGGGAATATTTACTTATACCATTTACTACCAAATGCACAGATGTTACAAGACTTGTTAAATACTAACAGTAGCTGACCCCTCATATTACATGGCTATGCAAATATTCTAAGGATGAACACACATTTTTAGCACCTTAAAGTTCACGTTGAGAAATTTTCAGTGTATATACTCTAAAATACTCATCTCCCTGAAATTCCCACTCCACCCACCACTCATCTTACAAAGAAACCACTTTACCCAATTAAAAACTAAGATTCTTATTAAGGCATTAACTCACTGCAGTATGTAAAATCTTGCTAAGAAACCATGATTTCTTATAACATATAAGGAAATTCCCTGGTTGACAAATTCCATGAGGGGGTCTCATATTGCAAGAGCATTTTTCCACCAGAGAGATGAAAATTCGCTTATTTGGTAAATTAAATATGATCATTAACTTTTAAGAGAAAATCTGAATTTTATTTCAATAATTTCATAAAACTTGCTTGACGGCAAAGTACACAAAAGCATCCAAAGAAATACTCTGTAACAAAACTTTCCTTTGATTCTCTTAAGTTAGATTTTTCAAGTGAAATATTTCCCCAAATTTAATTCAGAGTAGTTTGATACACACTCTCCCATATTTATGTATATATTCTACATTTAAGGATACACACTTTGGATTAAAATAGCACGCAAAGAAAAAGCAAGTTTGCCCCCAAGACTATATTAAAACTCTTTACATAACTCCTAACAAATCTCTACTTCTTTAAACAAGGAATGTACTGAGAAATTCTTATTGCTCAGGAACGTAAAATAGATTTCAATTACTTATAATTTCAACTCTCCACATTTTTTTAGAACTAGGGATCAATAACTTCTCTCCCCGCCCCAAATAACCTGTTTTTTTCCTCAAGGTTCTTAAGTATCTGTATTACTTGACATCCTTTGTTCTTTGTAGAACCATAAACAGAATCAAGAATTTAGACCACGAATTATCAAAATTCAGACACTTGGTTTAAATAATCATTAAATCTTAAAGGACCATACAGAAAAGAGTGAAGTCACACACAGTTCTCCAGTCCTGAAAGTTACATAAGCTATTTCTATAAATTCTGTAACCTCCTTCTTTAATACAGTGATAAATTGTTTAGAACATTCATGTTGGTTTCGTTTAGGAGCTGAGATCGCTAATAGGCAGTAGTTTATTTCTTCTCTTCTTTGGGAGATAAAGACGAGAAAAAAAATTCTGAGGGGCCAGCCCCATGGCCTAGTGGTTAAGTTCAGTGTGCTATGCTTTAGTGGCCCAGGTTTGGTGCCTGGGCACCGACCTACACCACTCGTCAGCAGCCAAGCTGTGGTGGCGACTCACATACAAAGTACAGGCAGATTGGCACAGATGTTAGCCCAGGGCGAATCTTCCTCAAGCAAAAAAAAAAAAAGTCTGAAAATTTAAGACCAAAAGTTTTCAGAGATTAGTATCAGTAAGTACTGCCTTTCAAGTGGAATCACAAGCATCACAAAATTACCACACTAATCTTCTGTGAAGACACTATCTGCCTTGGACAGGGTGTGAGTCATTCCTCACTCACACACATCACAGCGGTGCGCAGGGCTCAGGACCAGAACTTGGGGAGCCAACCCCTGCCCTGTTCCGGATAGCTCTGCAAACCTGAGCATGTCTAACCTCTACACCTGTCCACTCCTCCCAGAAAACGGAGAAAAGAACAAGACCTATTTCAATGGATCTGGGTGAGGATTAAATGAGTTGACATAAAACTAATACCAGGAACATTGTGATAAGTATCTTGAAGACCATCTCACACTTTGAGAAATATATGATGGGACAAATAAATTTCTTAGATGGGTAAAAACAATCACTTTGGGTGTCAATAAAGTGGCAATTAAAACTAAGCCCCATAAAATTTCTCAAAGCATTTCTTTTTGCACAGACAGCTCACATTTATTACAAAAGCCTTTACTGGTGTTCTAACAATCCTAACTTTACAGAGATAACTCTTGCATTAAGCAACAGTTCCCAGTGACTCCTGCAACTTATGTTTTTAAGATTAATATATAAAGAATTCTGAAAATGCAGTTTCCCTGTACTGTAGGACTTCAGTCCTACTTAAACCTACTTTGTATCTGGCTTTGGCATTTAAAAGCCTATAAAGCAATTGTCTGGCTGCAGATTAAAATGACTGGAGCTTAAAAACAAACGACCATGCCAGATCTCCACTCCAGACCAATTAATTCACTATCTGTGGGGGTACGGCGTATCGGTATCTTTATTTTTTTAAGCTCATCACGAGTTAACGTACTGCTGTAGTTGAATACCACTTACGAAAAACAAACAAAATGAATAGTTATCTTAATAGTTCCCTGCACCTTCTTTGAAGGTGGGTGATATATAGGAACGACTGGAAAACAAGAAACTGAGTTTTAAAACAAAAGAAATGTGGTAATAGGAGGGTATGCCTAACTTGAAAGGGCATTACCTGGCCAATCATCGGACCTAAAATGTTCATAACTTTACAGTCAAGAAAGTGATCGTATAAAGCAAAGTATTTTGCAGTCCCTTATAGTTTTCAATAAACTACAGAGAAATGATTAATTGAAAAAAATAGGATACAACATTGTATGTAATTTGTGATTATGCTTAAAGGGCATTAATATTATAGGGAAATAAATCAAATGTTCATAGAAGTTGATGCTGCTGGATGGCAGGGTTTAGCATTTCTTATTTTCCAAATTCCCTAAAATGCACACATTATTTCTACAACCAGAAATGCAGGAAGATAAAATTTTCTTTCTAAGGATGGATGTTCAAATTTCTTTGCACCAATCCCCATCAGGCTGGGCCACTGTTCCTGCATAGAACGCTCCAGAAGAATGGTTTCTAACAACAGTGAGCTATCAAATGTGGAACTGAAAAACCAGCTGTTCCTATTTCCTAGTAAAAAGTACTTTACCTCTAGGTCACTAAGCAAAAGACTATCTGTCATCAAAACCCAAGTCTCAATCAATGACTGGCTGTTAATACTTGATAAACCATCATAATCTATTGAAATCAAATTCCTTTTTTTGTTTTTTGGAAAGGAAATTGACACTTCACATTTTTAAACAGTTTATTTATTCACGCAACAGTTTAATTTCCTTTGAAAGCTAGAAAATAAAGATCATTTACCTTCTTATTTAGTCGTTTTTCCGTAACCGTAAACATTGATGTTTCCCCAACTCTCATAAAGGTCAAGTTTTTAAAATCTATGCACACACCAAAATCACAGAGTAGGAATGTGCAAAGCTCTAGGAAAACTATTACTTGAATGTTTTTAAAGTGGCAGAAGATCACAATTTGGGGATATACCCTAAAAGAACTGTCTTTTTTATCTTATTGATAAAACTTGTTTTCAAGTGGTATATTTTGAATGATTACAATCCAAAATAATTCCCAGATAATACCAATTTTAGAAAAACTTCTGAGCTAAGATACTTGAAGGAGAAATTAAGGATATTATTTTTCTTTGACCAGAATTTTTGAATTTGATACACATTTATTTCCAAGTTATTTCCAAGTGTCATTTTTTTTTTAAGATAACATACCACAAACTCAGAACACAATTCTTAAATTTGTTTTTTGTAAATATAAGACTGGGCAAAGTTAACGACCATTAGCTGTAGAAAGAATGAAGGAAGGTCGTGCATTTAACGTCACATACCAACGAACGTGAGGCCTTAGTTACTTGACTGGGATTTCAGTATTAGCAAGTGTATCTCCTTCATGCTTACATACACAAGTAAGCAGGCAGACAAAGCAAAAATTTCTAAACATATAAGGAATGAAGACAAACAATTTAATCTATATATTCTCAATTAATACAGTTGGACTCTTTTAAAAGTAACCATTGGTAGTAAAATAATCTAATCACATTTCACAGAGCACTTAAAAAGAATAGAAATTAAAAGTCCCCTCTCCAATCAGAGCATCTCTCGACACATAAAGCAGTTAAGCTCATGTATACTTGATTTTGCAGATGCTACCCAGACTACAATCTATCTCAAAACCAACCATCTCGTAACGCATTTTTTTAAATGCCTATCTAAAAATACATTGCATTTTATAATATTTATTAACAATGTGGGGGGTAGGGGAGATTTCTAGCCTAAACACTAAAACCAAACATATACATGAGACTATTCAACGGTAGCCTGTAATACAATCTTATGATAGAGTTCACGTAACACTTACTAAATAGCATCTTATGTGCATTATTCAGTCATGTCAAATTAAGACAAATATTTTTTCTACAAAGTTACCAGAAAAGACACTGAGCTCAAGTCAGGAGAGCCGATTTCTAGTTCCAGCTCTGCCTCTACCTACCTGTGAAACACAGGGAAAGTTCTCTTAACTCTTGTAAAGGCCTCAGATTCCTCAACTATAAAACAAAGGAGTTGAAATAAATAAATTCTAAAGAGCATTCCCATAAAATGGGATTTTGCTAAATTTTTTTGAGAACTGTAATTTTTTAAAAAATGATAGCTATGAAATATCAAGCTTGATACTCATGGCCAATAATGTTGATTATTACACAGAGCTTTAAGCCAAGGAATTACTGATTCTGCATTTATGGGACAAAAATGCGAAGACAAATTTTTTAGCATGCTTTTCCAGTTATCAGAAAGGGAGGAAAATTTTACAATGGCTGTAAAGCATACAATGGAAACATTACTTGCAGTAGCATGCTAGTAACAGATAGGCATTACTTGTGCTTGTTTTTAGTAACTTTTGCACATAAGCAAGAGGTTTTATAAAAGATACCCTAGAGCACAATGATATAATACATGTGATCTGACAAACTCGAAACACACTTGAAATGAAAAGGCAACCAAAGGACTTCAGAACGTTTCACTCATTTAGAAAATGTGTACACTCACCTGGGCCTAACATACTTCAGCTGCACCACATCGAGCCCCAAAGTTCAATTCCCTTTCATAGAGAAGTGCGTCGTCTTTGACAAAACCAACACCTATTTTCAGGAATCAAAACTCACTTGTATTAGATTGTACTCAGCAGGAAAACAATAAATTTTCTCTGGTTCCAAAATTTTCTATGCTAGTACGAGTGAAATAAATGAAGATATAGGACTAAGTACAGGAAAGAATCAGACCCAATTATGCATATTTATACTGAAAATCTGTTTCACAAAGTTAACAGATAGATTTACAAAGGATTAAGTCATTTTTCACAAAGAAAATTCCCAAGGCTTGCTCAGTAATTCCGAATTCCCATAATGGAAATTTACTCTGAATGTCAAATTGGGCAGGAAAAAACACCTTCTACTTTTAACTATTATTATGAAATGTTATAAATTATTAAGCTGGTTAAAAATCACTTGACTAGAACCAAGGAGAATTAGTCTTCTTTGAGAAGATACTAAAAGAACCTTCTAATGGGGTAAATTAAATGCAGCAGAGTCACAAGGTATACATATAAACTGACTAAAGTTACAGCACTTTTATTCTCATGGTATTTGCTCATTTTATATTATCTTGAAGACACACTGATTATGATCTTCTAAAATCCCAACAGTAGCTTAAAATTTTATCAATTCCTTTCCTTAATAGAATGATGAATTTTA
This sequence comes from Diceros bicornis minor, assembly GCF_020826845.1. Taxonomy (NCBI): domain Eukaryota; kingdom Metazoa; phylum Chordata; class Mammalia; order Perissodactyla; family Rhinocerotidae; genus Diceros; species Diceros bicornis. The sequence goes on along the minus strand of NC_080755.1, from coordinate 7,939,318 downwards.
ACTACAAATATTATAATATCCAAAAAGGGTTTCAATGTGAGATAAAATGAGGCATTATAAATTTCAAATCACCACACCGTGGACTCCCTGGTATACCCGTCTAATGACACAACAGACACAAACAAGCTATGGAGCAACAATCTGTTAACAGTTTTATTTTTTTTATGTTAAATACCATGGGACAGGATTGTAAGGATGAAAAACTCAGTCAACAACTGCCTCACAAGGGATAAGAAAAATTCTGCCATGATATTAGCAAAGGTAAAGGAGAAAATTTACACTGTAAGAGGCACCATTTCCCCACAGAACACCTCTTGGCATTTCCTGAATGAGTGGGATTAGCAATCTAAATAAATCATATTTCAAGAGGTAACAGCAACAGATAAAATTTAAAGGGATTATTAAAATAACATTTACAAGACTCTGAACAACTCTCGAACTCTTATTAAAACCACAAAGAAAGAACAAATCTTTATTTATGAATTTCATAAAGGACTGAATGTGCAACTAACATCTGCTAGTGATGATCTGGTAATATACAATTTGTCCAGCAGCCGAACAGTTTCTTTTTATTGTGTTTTCTAACCATAAGAGATCATTAAAGGCAAAGCCTATATGACGCTGTACACACAAAAAAAATGGTCACCGTGGGCCATACTACCAATGAAATGGTAGGTAAACAGATCTTTTTCTGGTCAAGAGAAAACAAAAAAGAAATAGCACTCTGCATGCTTCACTCTACAAGATGAATTTCCCTAGAAAGAATCCAATGAAAATGGCTGCAATTACAACAAGAAGTGAAGGAAGAGGACTGGTGACGTTATCTCTGAAGGATGCAGCTGAGGTGGATCCAGGTTTATCCGAATGTGCTACCTTTCTGAGCCTTAAGCCTTCATCCTAGAAAAAACATACACACAAAAAGAGGTTTTAAAAAGAGATATGTATATATAGTAAGACTACTGAGCTAAAAATCTACAGACAGAAAGCAGATCAGTACGCATATGGCTGGGGACAGGAAGAGGGATTAACTGCTAACCAGCATAAGAGAACTTTCTAGGGTGATGGAAACATGCTAAAACTGGATCTTAGTGATGGCTGCAAAATTCTATAAATTTACTAAAATCACTGAACTGTACACTCACAATGAGTGTCTTTATGAAATATAAATTATACTTCAATAATGCTGACTTTAAAAACCGGAGCTGAAAAATATACTCCAAAAAAACTGAAAAATAGATATGGCTATATTTACATAGTAGGGAAAACCCACTAAAATTAATGTAATTAAAGACAAGTTCTGTGCATGTACTTACTTCCAAGGAGGCCCACCGTGTTTTTTCATGGGATACACCTGCCCTAGTGATATGCTCAACGTAAAGCAGGAGGGCTGTGTGTAAAAGGGTCAACACCGGGTCGGGACTGCTAAGTAGACACAGAATCTTGTTTCTTCGGAAACTGCACATTACAACAGCTGTGGAATGTTGTACAGAAACCCCCATCTGAAGCACTGCAGCTGGACTGGAAAGGGAGGCTGCTTTCCCATGCCAAAGTGACTTAGATACTCCCAACAAGAGCAGGCTGCTTCATTCTTACTCATATGGTTTCACACAGCAAAGTTTCTGACAGTCTATGATTTTAGGGGACAAGGTTTCTCAGTAAGAAAGCAGTTGTCCCTCAAAGTAGGAGCTTGTTATGATAGTTTACCAGCCGCAGTGCAACCTTGGGAAAAAAAACTGATACCTGTTTCCTAGGCAGCTGGTTTATCTGTGTCCATCATCCCACCAGATGAATGGCAGGGTAGATTTTTACTTCCTCAGTGCAAGCTAATTTTTATTTTCTCACACTGATTCCTCTAGTTGCTTACTAATACAACTCAAAGAGCCCCCCTGATGTCATACTGTTTTACTTGCATTACTAGATCTTCTGAGGGTTTGTGGGCTTTTTTGGTCTTGTGCTAATTAAGTCCTATGTGGAGACAGCAATGCTTCTCAATCTTAGCAAGAACTTTAAAAAAATACTCCTGGTGATTCTGCTTCACTAAGTCTGGGCAGGGCCTAGACGTGTATTTTTAAGACGCTGACTAGGAGATTCAAATGCACAGTATGGATTAAGAACCACAGGTCTAGAGGAATAAAAAAGGGTAGTGATCAGACATGCTTGAGATGGGAATTATGATGGGCCTTATGTATGAAATGTTAAGGGCCTGAAATTGATTCTATAAGCCAGTAGTCTTCAAGGTTCTTTTGTTTTGTCTTATCTTTTAAACAGCAGAATGCTTTTTCAAAAAAGATCTCCTACAGAACAGCCTATCAAGAACAGAGACCAGGAAACAAGTCGCACTCACCATCTCCCTGTTCATTCTTCCTATTTTCCAGCCCTACCTATGCCATCCCTACTGTTTCCACTTCTGCCCTCCCTGCCAAGAGATGAACAAATCTGAGCATGCTAAGGAGTGTATCTTTCATCAAAGAACAGAACTGTGGAAGTCATGGTAGATAAAGTACAAGTAACAAAGAACAACATCCTTAAAAATCCACAGGGTGTCGGTGTGAACTGGACATAATCTTTCCACTATCCAGACAGGTGCTGGTGCAGGGGTCCCCTAAGGGGGTACTATAGAATATGAAGAGAAAGCCAGACACAGATCAATTCAAGATATAGTACTTTTGATTCAGAGTGTAGTTCCTATATTTACTTAACAGATAGAAAAATCAAACGTAGATTAAGTCCCATAATTTAGCTTATTATACATTTTTATATCGTCTACTCTGATATGAAGAGCTTCAAACAAAGCCTAAAAAAGCAATTTAAAGGTATTCAGGTCTTGAAATAAGTAATTACTTGTCAAAGGCAAACTATTAATAAACTCCACACATATTCAAATTAGTCCTCATTCACCAGTCCATCCACTTACCCATTCAAATATATGAATGACTACTATATGCATGCGCTATGAATACAAAGAAGAACACAGTCCTAGCCCCAAAGAAACTACTGCCCACTAGAGGGAGAAAGACCTCCAACAAATAGAAGCACTAAGATGAAGAGGTATCGTGGAAATAAAGGAGACAGCGTTCCAAAACAATTTTTCTTTTCTTTTGGGGAGAGAGAGTCCTAGAAAAGGTTATACTGAAAAGATGACAAGAACCGAGTACCAAGAGACCAATGTGCATTTATGTACGTGCTGTCTGAGGGTAGGGACAGGATTTCAGGCCTTTCCAGTCAGAGGGAAGAGCTTAAGCTAAAGCAAAAGTGGAGTGATAAAACTGACAGGCTTCTTCAGGATATTCTAGCCCAACACTGCCCAATACAAACACAGTGGGAGCTCAAATGTGAGCCATGTATGTAATTCTAAATTTTCTAATAGCACAATAAAAAGGTGAAAAGAGGGCCCGGCCCAGTGGCATAGCAGTTAAGTGCATGCACTCTGCTTCAGCAGCCCAGGGGGGTCGCAGGTTTGGATCCCGGGCGCACACAGACACACCGCTTGTCAAGCCATGCTATGGCGGTGTGCCATATAAAGCAGAGGAAGATGGGCACAGATGTCAGCCCAGGGCCAGTCTTCCTCACCAAAAAAAAAAAAAAAAAGTGAAAAGACACAAAATTTTAATACTATATTTCATTCAATCCAATATAGCCAAAATATTATTTCAATATGTAACAAAACAAAAAAAGAGATATTCTACTTTTTTTGTACTAAAGTCTATGACATCAGTGTGTATTTTACACTCACAGCACATCTCAATTCAAACTAACCACATTCCAGTGCTCAATGGCCCCAAAGGGCTAGTGGCTACTAAATGGGACAGCACCATTCCAGGCCATTCATATGACTTCGACACAGAATGTGAAGCATGGCACCAACAAGAGGAAGCCAGCAATGCTACAGGCTAGATCACAAATAACCAGGACCTCTACTAGGAAAGGAACTTGCAGGCAATGAGAAGCCATGGTAAAACTGTGAAAAGAGGCTGGAAGTGGGGAGCAAAGGCCAGGACGTAATCAAATTGGGGGAAAGGAGAAAGAATTAACCAAGGATCAATTTTAAAACTTGATAGATAAAACGGCCTAATAAGGGCCGGCCCAGTGGCGTAGCGGTTAAGTGCACGTGCTCCGCTTCGGCGGCCCGGGTTCGGATCCCGGACGCACACAGACACACCACTTGTCAAGCCGTGCTGTGGCGGCGTCCCATATAAAGTGGAGGAAGATGGACACAGATATGAGCCCAGGGCCAGTCTGCGCAAAAACAGGAGGACTGGCGACAGATGTTAGCTCAGGGCTGATCTTACACACACACACACGCGCGCGCGCACACACACACACGCCAAATAATATTCACATATCCTATGCCTTCATTTAAATCAACTTATTTTCAAGCTCACTCTCAGGTGTCGATTTTCTTCTGACAGCTTCATCACTTCTCCCTGAAGCCTTTTGCACTCTTCCATGAGTTTCCTCGTCTCAGTATCGTTGAGGGAAACACTATGCGGTTTTGGCACGGGTCCATCTTGTTTAGAAGCGTTCACTGGAACAGCTTTGCTAGGTTCCATATCATTCTGTATTAACAAGATAGCAGGAATTTTTTAACTACCAAATCTCCTTACAGGTTTTAAGTAAATAAAAATTTAAACTCCACTTCTTCTTTTCAAGAAAATTATTTAAATGAAAAGTTTTGACAATTTTCAATTTCATTAAGAATTTTTTTAAATACCAAATACTAAATCAATAAATGTCAGCAGTTAGATATAAGCAGCCAACTCCCTCCTCTATTCCCCTAACCCTTCGCACTTACCTCCACCACAGCCCTTATCATATATCATAATAATGTATGTTTGATGTTCTTTCCTACAACATTTCAAAGGCTAGGAAAGCATTTCTCTTTGTTTTTACCCCTAAACCCAGCACTTTGGCCACCAGTAGTTATTCAATGAAAGTACGTATGCTGAATGACTGATGCCAACCAAAATCCAAATATGAAGGTCATTTTCAGTGCTCTGATTCTGCAATTCAAATGAGGTTCTGGGGAGGTGGGGGGATATTATCATAATAATTCCAATAAAATTAGGAGACTACCTAAGAAAAACATTTAAAAGAAAATCTAACTTCTACTACGAGAAAAAATAATTGAAGGATATAAACATTGAAAGATAATGAACACAAACATATGGCAAAAATAAGAGGAGAGAAGGGAGTTAATTTCATGATCTTAAACTCAAACATAAATGATTCTTTCAAAATTATTAGTAACACTCTTTGCCTTAATTCATGAAATTCAATATGGAATCACAGCAGTACTTACACTTTTAAAACTACAAGTCCCCAAATTTTAATTCTTACCAACACTTACCCATTTGAAACTAGCGACAAAGGCAAGGAAATCAAAACCAAGGACAATGCCTAAGTATTCCTGAGCCTGTGGTCTAAACTGCTTCAGAATCTCTCAATCTAACATCATTTACACCATCACACACACCATAACAGTATTAGCGCAACAATGTCATCTTTCTAATTAAAGTTTTATTGGCTAAAAATTTAACTTTTTAGATAAAAAGATAAAAACTGCTTTATTCTGATATAAACTTCTAACAAAAACATTTCCAAAATCAACTCCATGGCATTCCACAGTACTCATTAATAAGATGTAATTATAGATTGCACACACACCACACCATCTGGGCTCCCAAATTTATACTAAGTGTAAATAAATTGTTGGTTCAAGGGGCAGAATTAGTATTTCTTACGAAGGGGGTGTGATTTGATCACCATGGCTAAATCCACATAAAAACTAATAAAGTTATAATGAGGTTCTAATGAACACTAGATATTAGACCTGTCAACATTCAGACCTTGCCATTTTTCTTCAGAAGCTTCCCAGTTGTGAAGGGTTTCTAAGAAGCCTACTTCAGTTTCCTTCTCTGAGTTTTTTGCTTGCTTGCTTTCTGGGTCTTCACCTTATGCCCCCCTGTCCCCAACCAATCCCAACTCTATTATTAAAATTCGGTTTCAGGGGCCGGCCCGGTGGCGTAGTGGTTAAGTGCGTGCGCTCTGCTGTGGCAGCCAGGGTTCACGGGTTCAGATCCCGGGCGCGCACCAACGCACCACTTGTCAAGCCATGCTGTGGCACCATCCCATATAAAGTAGAGGAAGATGGGCATGGATGTTAGCCCAGGGCCAATCTTCCTCACCAAAAGAGGACTGGCATCGGATGTTAGCTCAGGGCTGATCTTCCTCACCAAAAAATAAATAAATAAAAATTCAGTTTCAGATATATTTTGCTCTCCGCCAATATTCTTTCCTATTCTTTTCCTTAATAATAATTAGAATTCATTCCAAAATGACTTTTCAACTGTGCTCCAACTCCAACCTAGAACAAGCCTAAATTCTGAAAATGAGGACAGCACACTGCCTTCCTCTGTCAAGACGAAGGCAACAGTCAACAATATGGTAACTGAGGAATCTTTAGGTTTTTGTTCGCAATTGGGAAAAAATATCATACTCATACCAGAAAGTTGACTAAGAAATTAAGAGAAGATACATGAGGCCAACAAATGAAGAAAAAAAATTAAAATGAGGAATCATCAAACTCTTCACAATTGGCTTATTTTTTTTTTTTTTTTATAATTTTATTTATTTATTTTTCCCCCCAAAGCGCCAGTAGATAGTTGTATGTCATAGCTGCACATCCTTCTAGTTGCTGTATGTGGGACGCAGCCTCAGCATGGCCGGAGAAGCAGTGCGTCGGTGCGCGCCCGGGATCCGAACCTGGGCTGCCAGCAGTGGAGCGCGCGCACTTAACCGCTAAGCCACAGGGCCGGCCCTGCAATTGGCTTATTTTTAAATAAATTCTCAAAATTCCAGAAAATTAAGAATTATGAAAGGGAGGGAAATTATCCGTTATCTCATCAACGCAGCACAACTATTATTTACATATTATCTTCTAATATTTTTTCATATGCACATTTTATAAAAGCAGCATACATGTAACATTTTTATCTTTGTTTACATGTACATCTTTTATTATCATTTTAAATGACATAATATGTCATTAAATATTCTATTCTGTGCCTTACCAAAATTACTTAAACATTTCACTCTTTAAGTAAGACATTTGATGGGTAGCTTCCCACTCTTCAGGATTTTAAATAACATGTCAATGAATACCTTTCTTATGGTGACAGAATTAGATTTTTCTTTTTTATTAAAATTTTTCTTACTGTTGTTATACTGTTTTTACAACAAAAAGAAGAAATGTCATAATCAATTTGTGCAGCATAAACATAAGATTAGAATGCAAAAGATATAGTGAAGCTTAAACATGTTTCAAAAGTGAGCCAAATAAGTGTGAAACAAGTTACTTGGAGTACACTTATACCACGAACTATTTAGGCGCCCTACAAACCAGTCAACATACACAGCAGATGCAAAGAAATCTAATTTATTTATGTATATTTAAAGTATAAGCATACATAACCTAACTTAGTTGGGGGGGTGGGGGGAGCTGAGTCATTCGTGTAGTAACAATCTGAAGAGCCTGATGGGAACACTAAGGCTGCTGTGACTTTAGTCTATGCTTGCATTCAGGAGCTCCATTAGTGAGGTTTGGCTCCAGGAAAACAGCTTGTTCCTTGAGAGTTGCTTCAGACTGGTCCAGAAAGAGGAGACTGGTTGTTCTGAGAACCATGAAACAAGCAAACTCGAGTGTGACTGTAGGAAACTGATGAAGAGTAACATTATATTAACACTGTATTTCACGCTGCAACTCAGAATAAACTGAAAGGTCAAGGCCATGACATCAATTCAGACAAGAAACTACGCCATATCCTGTACATTTTCCACTGTTTTATACCATTCAGCCTATCGGCAGTAATCTGTCTCCGTCTATGAACTGAATTTACTTCTGTATTCCTTTTTAACAACTTTCAGAATGTCAATTCCAATATTCTAAGTTATTCCTATTGGGGATAATTAGAAAAAGAGAGAGCTAGGGACTGGAAATAGAAATATAAGGCAGAGCAGGTTTTGGCAAGAAAGCCTTGGGAAGGACAAAGAAGGTAAAATGGAGCTACGTTCTTGCGACTATCATGAGTAAGGGAAGTAAATGCATAAAAAGTGAGTTAAAAGGCTAAAGCTAAAAGCCATGGCATGAAATTGTCAGAGGTATGATTAAAGGCTTAATCTAGGAAGAGGGTATATCTGAATAACAAGTCTACCCAAGATTTATTTTTTCTCTGAACAACCAATTTACTCTGTTTCTCTAGGATCATGACTGCCAGAAGTAATTAACTAAAATCACAAAATCAAAAAAGTATCAGATATTTAGATAAGGATCAGATTTTTAAGCCTTAGTATACATATTCTCCCCAAAACCAAATCAAACTACAGCAACCTGTTAGAACTGTGGGGTTCCTGAAGTTTCCAGTAAGCAAGAAACGGTAAAGGGAATCACACAGCAATCATTACACCACCAGAAAGTCACCAGTGCCTTACTGATGCGCTGTCATTTTACTTGAGTGAATGTTAAGTCTACACACACACACTAATAAATTCAACTATGACCTAAGCTCTTTAGAGCTTTAACCACAAATTCTCTACACTGGGGCACTGTAAGTAACTACCAATGATAGTTAAAGAGGGTTTCTATTATTTATATTTGATAAAACATAAAATAGCAATTTCATTTACCTTTTTTTAAATACAAATACTTGCCTGGGGAGCAATGTCTGCCAGCTCCTACCTTTACTGCTATGCCCGCAGGTCTATTTAAATAAGCTCCTAACTCCCTTTTTAGAGTATGCTCCCAAAATCTCGGTGACAGGAAATATTATACCAATTTCATAATAATGTTCACACTTATATCTGTCCTGCTCACTATTGAGATTTTAAGTGTAGAATTTGTTTTTTAGAACAGAGAATAGTTTGTGTGCTTGATTTTTAAGTGATTTGTGGTTCCACTGTAATTGTAAACATAGTTGAAAATTTCAACGCTATCTATTTCACATAACATGCTCACAGTACCACGTACATGCTAGGTAACTACATTAACATAACCAATAACACTAGTAGACTCCTATGGCTGTTAAGCTCCCTAAAACAAACCTTCTGTTTCTCCTGTTTGAACACAGTGAGTCCCCTGGGGTCATTCTTCCTGTTATAACTGGCAGGTGTTGCAACTGTGTTGTTGATGCTGCTCACTGAAGTGACAGCTGGAGCAGTCCCTGGAGGAGTTACACCCTGAGGTGGCAGGGGAAACAGTCTCAGATTCGCACCAAACTCTGATCTCTCCTGCACGGTACTGGGAAATGACTAACACAGAAAGCATTAGGCTCTAAACATTCACATTTTATTCTATAAAAATGTGTCATGCATAAGATATATACTAATAAATAATAGCTATATTAAAGCAAAAAGTACAGGTTTCTGAATTAACTTTCTATATTATTTCCCAAACAAAATCAGCTATGATCAATTTGCATTATGTTCACTAATTTAATGTATAACCTTATTAAATTTATGCTAGCTTCATGTTGCCCTAAAATGAATACCTTCCAACTATGTGGCTCTTAATTTTTGTTACTAATCAATACTTGTCAATATCTAAAAACAAGCACTTCATATTTTCTTACCTTTGATAACACTCAATCTGAACAATTTTTAAGTTAAATGAATTTTTTTCCCCTTGAAATTCAAAAAACGCCATGATTCATAAACCTCTCCTGTACTTAACACCCCACCCCCAAACAGACACAAACACACACATCTCCCAGGGGCAATAAACACTTAAAAAAAACATTCTAGTATACCATTATTTCCATACTTCTCTTCCTATCTTCTCAAATTCCTTTAATACAGATAAAAATAATATTATACAAAAGGTTAGAACAGACTCTGAAATAATACTTATTGATATCCAAGTCACTATATATAACTAAGAAAACTCCAACCCAACGTGTGTTTTGTCTCAACAGAAAATAATGTACTCTTAATCACAAAAAATCTTTACAATAAGACCCCTGAAATCCCCTGTTCTTGACAGCCCACCAGTCTTTATTTAGACAAATCAGTATTTTTTCCTAGAAAATATGTCATTAACAGATGTTAGATGGAGGGCATAAATGAAATGCAATACATTTAAGAAATCTGGAAAACGTCAAGTAGAGAGTTAGAGGCCTCAAAATAAACCCCCAAAATTTTTAATTGAACACAAAGAATTGAATGGGTGATAAAACATAAATAACAAGTTAACTAAAACCACATTCAATCCTGAAAAAACACTACCACTAATTGGACATTAGATTTCTTAATAACAGTGTTGACAATAACTAAAAAGAGCTAACAATTCATTTTTATATTGGTAGTAAGTATAAAACAGTCAACGCTTTAGTATCGTCTGCCTCCAGCTATCAACAACTCAGGGAACAGGCTGAATGGCTCTCAGTATTAGCACTGAATACAGCTCAAGTGAAGGCTCCACTGGCCATTAACTTACTGAAATATATCCAGTCAAAGACCTGCTGTCCCCTAGGACAATGGTGACCACACACTTTAGTGTGCTTACAGGACACTATCAGTTAATGCCTGTTGTCCAGGAAGCATTATTAATAATACTTCATTTATTCTAAAATGAGAGAGTTCCTGGATTCCTAGGTCACTCTATCTATGATCCAAATTAGAGAGCTATTTCCCAAAAAGAAGCCCACACTTTAATCATGGTTCAAATAAACTAGAATTGTTTTGTCACAAATAATGACTTCTTTAAACTATAAAAATAAAAAAAAACATGGACTCAACCACTATACATCTAAAGCTGGCACCTTTCCTACCCTACAAGATGACCACAAAACTTAAATCATTTTCTTATTTATATATTCAGTATCAAGGTCCTAAAAAACCTAGAGAAATCAACAAAATAATAACATATCCTTTTCCACTGTTTTTAGAACATGTACATGCCAGAACTAATAGCATACCTAAAAAGATCCAGATCCTCAAACAGCAGTGGGGTACACTTACATAACATACTTAAATTAAATGCCTTTCAACTTTTTTGGGGGGTACAGAAGGTTGGTGAGGAGCTGGGAGCAGGAGTGAGACAGCAGGATGTGGTGGTTAATATAAGAAACACTGAATCAACATCGCCAAGTCCAAGACCTGCTACCTACTCCAACTTCGAGAAGAAAGTATCAACAACTACGATGGCTACTGTGGTATCTATCTGCTTTGGATACTAACCAAATTCTTCTCAAGTTGACTACTAAAGAGCACAAATTCTGATGATCAACTCTTTAAAGTGAATGTATAAGGGACCATTAACTACATGTGGACTTCTCCATTGTTCTCAACACTAAATAAAAAGAAGGCTGAATACAAAGTACATGTGCCATCCTGAGAGAGCAATGTAAAGCAATGTAAAGTTGTCACCAGCAACTTAGTTAAAAACTAAACTGAATTTTGCTTAAATTAACATCTTTTTTACAAAATATTAATTAACAAACTAAAAAATGAATAAAGGGTCAAATGATACCAAAGAATTCACTATACAGCAATCATAACTATAAACTATAAGAAACATATTTTGTACTCTGAACTTCTAAAAATATACATTACCAACATAGTTTTCATAACATTTTTGTTAATCTTGCACATTTAGAAATGTATTTTCCTTGAATAAGGGAGTGTCATCTTTAATCAATGTGTTTTAAGTCAGGATTCAGCTTCACACAGCATTTTATCAATGTATCTGTAGTTAACTAACAAACCTGACCTAGGCATTAACAGTATTCAATAATCCCCCAATCTTCTAACAGACAAGTTTCATGCTAAATTGAAGATAAACATACAGAAAAAGGATGTTAAGTAATTTCGTAATTTCATCTACGGATGCTAGACAGAAACCAATACGTCAAAGATACTATGGTTTTTAAGCAGTTTTATCAACTTCATCTGTAGAGAATACTGAACTGGAGATGGCAAGATATAATTATCAACAGGGTCTTATTTACCACTTGAATGAAGTATTATAAAAGAAGTGCTTTACTTGTATTTATATATATATATAAAGAGTTTCATCCTTAACTGTTATAATAAATAAAAACTTTATTAAATGTTTTGTACTATTATAAGATCCCAGATTTTGTTACTTTGAGGTTTTATATTTTCTATAAAGGATGAGATGCAACACTAAAATAATGACTTAATGAAGTCACATGATCAACAACTCAGATGGAACTGGGTCTGTGCCAGGTTACATTCGATTTAAATACATTTCTCAGTAACTAAGATTTTCTTGTAGAATCTGCAAGTTAGTAGTACCACAAGAATGAATTTAAGCAGTAACAGTCAGTGTTTCCAGAAGCGTATTTTACAGAACACCATATATTCCATGAGAAGTTATTTACGTTTAAATAAAATAGAAAAAAGAAGTGCTGGGTTAAACATATTTCCTTTATTCAGGGCCTTCAGTATGCAAAGTCTATTGGTAGATACACTATTTGTAGCATTTTTCCAAACTCATTTGACCACAGAACCCTTCCAACTCAATACACTTTGGGAAATACTGCCTTAACAAAAACACAGCTGTGTTTCAGCCCATCTTTTTAACATGCACATTCATCAATTAAGGCCCCATCTAGGTTGTGTATAGTACAGATACAATTTTTTTTACACGTTTGAATTATATAAATTTGAAATACTGATATGTTGAAATATTAAAAGTTTCACTGTATATGCAAAACTTGAAATATGAATTCCAAACACTTAAAAATATCCATCAAGAATCGTAATGGCTAAGCTAGCAAGCCATGTGAGTTGCTATATCAAAACAGCACTTCAGCTGCTCAGAGCACCTGCCCATTCTTCTCAAGGTCACTGTTGGATTTCACACATTTTGAATTACTCAAGATCTTCAAGAACATATCCCAACCATAAAATGCAATCACTCTCATATGAAATAAAAGGATGCACATCACCCTACGTGCTGTTGGACACAATTTTACCATTAAAACTTTACCATTTGAAGAAGTGCTTTCAATTGACAGTCAGGTCTCCATTCCAACCTTGGCCAAAAGAATGGTTTGACAGAAATTCTGACAAAACTAAAAATCACTGTCTTACTCCCAGCGTCCAGGTTGTGGCTTAAAATACCGTCTCTCACTGAAAGGACCCAGAGTTTCTTGAAGAAATGGCTAATTCCAGGACTGGGCCTGGAAATATCTTGCCATATTAGACATCAAGAAAATGACCAAAGACTACTATGATAAAAGGACTCAGGAACCACCTTGAAGAGGCTCCTACCTGCCAATCTGAGCACCAAGAATGATAATAACTGCAAGGAGTTGAAACACAAATGTTTCAGTCCATGAGTTTATAACATGCAGAAGACAGGGAGGGAAAGAGGGTGGAGAGGAAGGAGGAAGGGAAGTTGACTGATTGTACATCCTATCAGAGGGACATGTGTGACCAATTCGTTTTTTGAAAGCCTATAATTAAAGAGAAAGACAGGCATTTATCCTGCCTTTATAAACTCTACCATTGAATGAATAACCAAATATTAGATGAGCCCAAGTTTCTCTCTACACAGGTGTTCTAACTAATATAACAAAGTGGCAATGACATAATATCACCGTAATGCAACCTTAAATGAATTAATGGACCTAAACTATATTTTGTCAATTTCAACTTCATTTAACATTTTGGGCCAGATAACTCTGTTGTAAAGGCTGTTCTATGCACCGTAGGAAGTTGAGCAGCATCCCTGGCCTCTACTCAGTAGACGCCTGCAGCACCCCTCCCCCTCTAGTTGTGACAACCAAAAATGTCTCCAGACATTGACAAATGTCCCCTGGGAAGCATAATCACCCTTGGTTGAAAACCACTCATAAACACATTGCACACCAACGGTGGCTAACTTCATCAAAGAAACAACCAGACATTACGTGCCTCCTTGAGAGAATATGTCACCACCTACAAAAGCAATCTTGCCTCTCCCCCACCAGCAAAAATAAAAATTTAATCAAGCCCCTAGATACAATTATAGGATATATCAAAGATAGTAGTTAAATGACACCACACAAACCCAGTTTCTTTAATAAATAATTTGCAAGGAAAAAAATAGAGAAGAAATCTATAAATTAAACAATTTAAGAAACGTACCATCCAATAGCAGTATGTGGACTTTATTTTGATCTGAATTCAAACAAACGGCAAAATTTTTTTTTTTTTTTTTTTTTTGGTGAGGAAGATTCACCCTGAGCTAACATCTGTGCCCATCTTCCTCTATTCTCTACGTGGGTTGCCACCACAGCATGGCTAACTAGTGGTGTAGGTCCGTGCCCAGATCTGAACCCATGAACCCAGGCCGCCAAAGCGGAGAACACCAAACTTAACCACTACGCTGTGGGGCCTGCCCCCTAAAAAATTTTTAAATGACATTTGTGAGAAAAATTTGAATGCTGCCTGGATAGTTTGACATATTAAGCTTTTAAAGGCTTAATGACAGTATTGTCATTAAACTCTCTTTTCCCTTTTTTTAAAGTCTTTATCTCTGGATGATATATACTAAAACAGTTACAGATGAAACTGTATCATGTCTGGGATTTGCCTTAAAATAATACGTGAGATGGCAAGTGGTGGGGTTTAGATGAAATAAGATTAACCATAAACTGGTCATTGGTAAAGCTGGCCATGGGTTCACAGGGATTCACTGTACTGTCTACTTTTCTAAGTGTTTAAAGTTTTGCAAAATAAAATGTTAAAAAAAAATCATTATCGAGGAGTGACGTCAGCATCATGGCGGAGTGAGCTTTCCCGTGAATTCTTCCCCCACAAAATACAACAAAAGTAACAGCCACAGACCAACAACGGAATCCCAGACAGTCAAAAGCTGGAGCGGAGGGATCCACACTGCCGCACATCTGAGAGCGGAACGTGCTGGGCCCCCGGAGGAAGTGGGGAGAGGTAAGGAGAACTCCGCTCCCTCCCCATCAGATCAGCGATCCGGTCCGCGCGGCTCCCAGAGAGGGGGGAGGGGCGGCCCTCAGCGGGAAACTGTAGCTCTTCGGGCGCTCTCAGCCAGTGGGAAACTCCCGCACAGAGGGCTCAGAGGAGCCACAGGGCTACCATCAACATCTGAGCAACCCAGAGAGCGGATAAAGAGGGGCAAACGAGAAGCCTCCCACGTCAGGGACCCAGAGGGCAAAAGAGAGAGCTCCCCCCTCCCCACAACCCGGAGTCTGCAGCTCGACCAGATCTAGCGGTCCGAGGCAGACCTGAATAAACTGGACTGGACCCGTGGATGGCAGTGGGGAAAAGAAACAAAACAAAACAAAACAAAACTGCGGATCGCAGCAGAAAAACTGGGGCAGAGCGCAGGGGGCTTAGACTACACAGCCCTTTACCACCACACAGTGGCGGCAGGTGGAAATTGCAACCAGAGACTTCCAGGATGAGGAAAATCAAAACCAACACAGGAACCACAATGCAAAAATATATGAAATCACCAGACCAGAAACAAAATGACAAGCACCCAGAAATCAACCCCGAAGACACAGAAATCCATAAACTAAATGACAGAGATTTCAAAATAGCTATCATAAAAACACTCAACGAAATACGAGACAACACAGACAAACAATTAAATGAGATTAGGAGTTTCTTCACAAAAGAGATTGAAATCATAAAGAAAAACCTATCAGGGCTGATGGAGATGAAGAACACAATGGAGGAGATAAAGGAGAATCTGGAATCTCTAAAGAACAGAGCTGACAATATGGAGGAAAGAATTAGTACTTTAGAGGATAGGAATACAGATATACTCCAGATGGAAGAAGAGAGAGAACTAAGACTAAAAAGAAATGAAGAAAGACTCCGAGAAATATCGGACTCTATTAGAAAATGTAACATAAGAATTATAGGTATTCCTGAGGGAGAGGAGAGGGAAAGAGGAACAGAGAGCCTATTCAAGGAAATAATAGCTGAAAATTTCCCAAATCTGGGGAAGGAGCAGGAAATACCAGTAAGCGAAGCCAACAGGACTCCTATATATATTAACAGACAAAGGCCTTCACCACGACACCTAGTGGTAAGGCTAGCCAGGGTCAACGACAAAGAAACAACATTAAGGGCAGCTAGACAAAAACAAAAAATAACGTACAAAGGAACTCCCATCAGGCTCTCAGCGGATTTCTCAACAGAAACTTTTCAGGCTAGAAGAGACTGGAATGATATATTCAAAATACTAAAAGACAAAAACTTTCAGCCAAGAATACTCTATCCAGCAAAAATATCCTTCAAATATGATGGAGAAATAGTAACTCTCCCAGATAAACAAAAGCTAAGGGAGTTCATGGCCACGAGACCGCCACTACAAGAAATACTCAAGAAAGCCCTCAGGCCTGAAAACAAGAAGAGAAAGGGAACACAAAGCTTGGAGTAAGGAGAAAAGTAGGTAGACAAAATCAGAGAAATAGTAGATCTTTACCGGAATAGGTTAGCAACCACTTAAATACTAAACTCAAAGATCAAAGGAAGAAATTCACCAAAAATAAATTTAACCTCATCACTGTAAACACACAGCCACAACACAAGATAGAATAAGGTATAACAAGAGCAACTTAGAAGGGGAAGAGGAAAGTGACTGAATTGACTTAGTATAAGGAAATAGGAGGCTATCAGATAATGGACTATCTCATACAGAAGATTTTTCGCCCAAACCTCAAGGTAACCACTAAACAAATAATCAAAACAAAACCACATATGATAAACAAAGAGAAAACTAGAAGAATCATAAGACAGAACAACCAAACTGAATTGGCAGTCCAAAACAAATGGGACAAGAAACAAAGGAAATGCAAAAGAACCAGAAAATAAGTGACAAAACAGCAACATTCAACCCTCATATTTCAATAATTACCCTAAATGTAAATGGATTGAACTCTCCAATCAAAAGATACAGAGTGGCAGGATGGATTAAAAAGCAAGACCCAACAATATGCTGCCTTCAGGAAACACATCTTAGCACTAAAGACAAGCACAGGCTCAGAGTGAAAGGATGGAAGACAATACTCCAAGCTAATGGCAAACAAAAGAAAGCAGGTGTTGCCATACTCATATCAGACAAAGTAGACTTCAAGATAAAACAGGTTAAGAAAGACAAAGAAGGGAAATATATAATGATAAAAGGGACACTCCATCAAGAAGACATATCACTTATAAATATATATGCACCCAACATAGGAGCACCAATGTACATAAAACAACTATTAACAAACCTAAAAGGAGAAATCAACAACAACACAATAATAGTAGGGGATCTTAACACCCCACTTACAGCAATGGATAGATCATCCACACAAAAAGTTAATAAAGAAATATTAGACTTAAATGAAAAACTGGACGAGATGGACCTAGTAGACATATACAGAGCACTCCACCCAAAAACAGCTGACTACACATTCTTCTCAAGCGCGCATGGAACATTCTCTAGGATAGACCATATGTTGGGAAACAAAGCAAGCCTCAATAAATTTAAGAAGATTGAAATCATAACAAGCATCTTTTCAGACCATAAGGCTATGAAACTGGAAATGAACCAGGAAAAAAAAACTGGGAAAGTGACAAAAATGTGGAGATTAAACAACATGCTACTGAACAACCAATGGATCATTGATGAAATTAAAGGAGAAATCAAAAACTATCTGGAAACAAACGAAAATGATAACATGCCATATCAAACCATATGGGACGCAGCAAAAGCGGTCCTGAGAGGGAAACTCATAGCGATACAAGCCCACCTTAACAAACAAGAAAAAGCCCTAATAGGCAACCTTAAATTACACCTAACAGAACTAGAAAAAGAAGAACAAACAAAGCCCAAAGCCAGCAGAAGGAGAGAAATAATAAAAATCAGAGCAGAAATAAATGATATTGAGACCAAAAAAACAGTAGAAAGGATTAATGAAAAAAAAATCATTATCTTGAACAAATATTCCCTACAACTTAATTGGTCAATAATAACTACACTGCAAGTCCCAGTAGTTCAATTAGTGGAAATACACTCTGCACCTAGGTCGTCTAAGCTCAGAATCAGATATTCTCTGGAGTACTTTGAAATTCCTGTACACACTAGGGGTTACTAATAATACCTGTTCTGAAAAGGTTCCAGGCCCAAACTACCTCTGCTCGTGCTCCATGGCATGGGACTCTGGGAACTCCACTCAGCATCTGTTCAAGCCCGTTAGCAGATCCAAAACCGCTTTCTTGGATTACTATGGGCTATACCGATACACAGGACCTGCCAGTCTCCTCTATGAGGTGCTTAAATGGTTAGGCTCAACTGTCATAGTTGTATGATTTCCATCAACTTCTGATTTGGTTTCCAAAGCAGTGAGAGCTACTCTTAATCAGCAATATCAAATTCTTGGGTTCAGCACTTTTCAGACTAGAATTTCATGTCTATGTGTGCTATCCAGAGCATAAGAGAAACCCAAATCAAAGACAGTCAGCTCTATGTTTATTAAATAATGGTAAAAAATGACAAAACTCTAAGTGAGAAAATATCCAAATGTGTTTTTAAAATAAGTCAACCCTTATTCTACTCAATTCTACTGCTGGGAATATATCCAAACGAAACAAAAACACTATGTCGAAAACACATGCACCCCATGTTCACTGCAGCATTATTTACAATAGCCAAGACATGGAAACAACCTACATGTCCATCGACGGATAAATGGATAAAGAAGTTGTGGTAGATACATACGTTGGACTATTATTCAGCCATTAAAAAAAGAAGGAAATCCTACCATTTGTGACAACACAGATGGACCTTAAGAGAATTATGCTAAATTAAATAAGGCAGACAGAGAAAGACAAATACCATATGATCGCAATTATATGTGGAATCTAAAAGAAACAAAACTAATAGAAAAAGAGATCTGATTTGTGGTAACCAGAGGTGGAGGGTGGGTGAAATGGATGAAGGTGGTCAAAGGGAACAAACTTTCAGTTATAAGATAAATAAGGACTGGGGGCATAATGTACAGAATGATGACTATCATGTTAACACTGCTGTATGGTATATCTGAACGTTGTTAAGACAGTAAATCCTAAGACTTCTCATCACAAGGAAAAAAATATTGGTTTTCCTGTTTTTTATCTATATGACATAATAGATGTTAACTAAACTTACTGTGGTAATCATTTCACTATACATGTAAGTCAAGTCATTATGCTGTACACCATAAACTTACATAGTGCTGTACGTGAATAATATCTCAACAAAACTGGAAAAAAATAACATAAAATTAGTCAACATAGACAACGTGCTGCTGTGTTTTCTTGGTTCCAATAATAAGAGCTATCTATGCAAGCTATTAGCTTCCTGGCAGCCTAGGCAAAAAAGAAAACTCCAAAGGGGGAGCATAAACATGCCATCGAACCCTCACTTTCCAGTAAGAACATAGGTATTCACATTTTTTGTCTTTGGCAAATATCTCGAAATCTCTTAAAAAATGCATTAAAAAATACAATAAATAATTTGGCCAACACCCAATTACCATTCAGGGACTTTTTCATTTCAGCTTATCCTGAAAGAGTAACACAGTAATTGAGCCCATGTATTTAATCTGCAAGTTTACTTTTCAAAAGGGCAAATGGCCTCCAGATCAAGGCAACAGTCATGACCTAATTGTGTCAAACAATTCTATTTTACCCATATTATTAAGTCAACCAAAAAAAAACCTACCTACCTTTCAAAGTTTCTCCTACAAACCATAGAAAAAGATTCAATTTGCATTTCAGAAGAGAAATGGGGAAAGTAACCACAACCCCTTCTACACATCATATACTACTTTTTAAACTACACACATATATCCCTCAGTCCCCTAAATTGTATTTGCCGCACACTAATCAAAAAGCAACATAAAAATTATTAAGGAATAAAATCAGATGGATTTTGACCAAAATCAATAGTGAGCAAAATACCTGGGAACAGCCAAACTTGGAAGAAACTGCTTGCCCACGTAAATTAAATCTTTTATCCCCAGACTGCTGGTATATAGTTGCCAAAAAGCGGTTTTTATGTCTGTTAGTAAATTATATTCATGTATACACATGTCTCATTCTAAAAAAAACTTTAAGTGTTTTAAGTGGCAAAAATTTGGTAGAACTAAATGATTCTTCTCCATCAGGCAGCTTGTATCCAAAAGCATTTTTCTTCTTGAACGAACAAAATGTTGTAAAAAGAAAAGAGAGCTCAATTTTTTTTAAAACATCAATAAGCACTGAGTCTAATCAAGTGGAATAGCCATGTCACATATCCCACAAAGGCCAAAAACAGAAGCAAAATTAATCTCAAAGTAACTGAGAGCTCAACAGCTACCAGTTTTCTTACATTTTCCTACTTACCAATTTATCATTTTCATTGGGCATTTCAAATACACATCTCAATTTAGAATCCATTAATTCGTCGGGTTTTGCCTCTTTCCACTAAAAACAAACAAAACCAAACATAAGACACAGGAGACATGATCTTGACAAATCGTTTCACCTCAAGGGACAACTAAGGATTGGTGTGGCTGCTTGGAGCAGGAATGCGGTCTTTGGCTCAGCCAGGACGTACAGGTGTACTCCGCGTACTGATCGCCCTGCATCATTATCTGACAATGAACAGAACTTTTTATACAATCCTAAAAGCTACTATCACCACCTGTTAAAATCTCATTAACATCTCTAGAGATTACAGAACTTTCTTCTTAGTACAGTTGTGCGCCTCATACCCGCATTTGGGCCAACAATGGACTGCATATACAACGGTGGTCCAATAAGATTAGAACCATATAGCCTAGGTGTGTAGTAGGCTATACCCTCTAGGTTTGTGTAAGTACACTCCGCGATGTTCACACAAGGATGAAATCACCTAATGAAATATTTCTCAGAACATGTCGTCACTAAGTGACACATAACTGTAGTAGCATTTCTAAACTGTTTCTAAAAAATACTATTTCAAAATTCTTTCACTCTTGAAATTGTCAGGATTATCTGTAACGAACAGATTTACAGATTTTTTTAAATTTTAAAAAGTAGGTTTCTCAATTGAGAACTACACAAAACCCACAGTTTAAACAACATTCCCCAAAATAATTCTGTTCAACTTCTATACTTACCACAGCTTCCATATCTGAAGTGTTTGGTGGAGCAAAAATCGTCTGTACCATAAACTTGTGTTTACTCTTTTCATTGGGGTCATAGTCAAAAGGCTGTAGCATTACTAAAGAAGAAGAAAGGACACATTACTTGGCCTTCTGCATTTGTTTGCTTATCATTCCTATTATCTCATTCATTAATATGCAAATTTAAAGAAAACCAGGAAACCTAACATTGGATCATTTACACTAAGGATCCAAAATTGACTTTATGGTTTCCAATTATTTTTAAATTGTCTACTTTTCTGATTTGCTAAGTCTTTAACAAGCCACAAAATAAACAAATGGCTATTTAAAAAATAACAATCTATAACTGTCCCCTTTAAATTTAAGTTCGGGAAAATTTTCAAAATTTTGTTAACATTATTATACTGCCTGTAAGCTCGAATTAAATCTAGTCAATTGTCTATTAAAACTAGTTATAATATAAATATAGGCTTCATTTTAGTATTTAGTGATGGTATCTCTTAAAATTAGAAAACAGAGATATTTAGGGGCCAGCTGGGTGGCACAGCAGTTAAGTGCAGGCCCTCCGCTTCAGCAGCCCAGGGTTTGCAGGTTTGGATCCTGGGCGCGGACCAACGCACCACTTGTCAAGCCATGCTGTGGCGGCATCCCATATAAAGTGCAGAAAGATGGGCACGGGTGTCAGCCCAGGGCCAATGTTCCTCAGCAAAGAGAGGGGGATTGGCAATGGATATTACCTCAGGGCTAATCCTACACACACACACACACACACACACTCTCTCTGAGATATTTAAAGGAGAAATTCTAAGTAACTTAAAAATTCACTACCATATATTAGTGTTCTAAATATAACTAATTTTTCAAAAACAGATTGTAAATAAATAGCTATTCAAGACGAGTTTATAAATTTGTTAAAATCTGATTTTAAGAAAAAGTATGAAAGGAAACCTTATAGCCTCACGATTTCTAGAATTTTTCTGGCATCCTAATAATTACATTCAAATTTTTTTCTAAGCATTCATAAATTTCAGTAGCCTGTAAGAGGGTTTTTAGAGGCTCCATGTGATATAAGTCATGCTAAATTATATAATACAAATCTAATAAGAGATTACAAAGAATGAATCAGCAACATACAAAATACGTACATCGTATTGTGGAAATTATTTCCCTGCTAATATTTAGATTATTTCTAAGATATGTGTGTGTGTGTGTGTGTGTGTGTGTGTGTGTGTGTGTATGCACCAACACTTTCAAAAAGACAAATGCAATTAAGCAAATGTGAAAAATATCAATTATATAAGAAAATCTTATTTCTAAGGTATGTCTGAGAAGTCCATCAACTCCATCATGATTAAAAACAATATTTTTAAGGGCCAAATACACAGTAGCAGAAAATGCACAGGATAAATGCCTGCGAGTCCACATAAAGCAGAATACATTTCCATTAACATCCTTCACTGAGCAATCACTGTAGGCTAATCACTAAGAACTGGATAAAAAAAAAACTTAAAACTTGGTTGTGATTTTATGACAGTTATACCCTAAGGTTGCAGACCATATAACAAGAGAAAGACAATCTTAAAATATATATATAAATATGTACAAATTAAAATAGCAAATTCACAAAACTAAGTACTAAAGGGAGACAGGAAAAAAAGGAGTGAGTACGTAGTACAGTCAATCAGGGAAAGGTGCTGGAGGAGGGCAGTCTGTGTGACTCCTTATACGGAAGGAAGGTGCCATACTAAAAACTCAAGAGCTATGTTCTAATTGGAGGAGAGGAATCTGAGGGCATGATAATCAAATAGTAACTAGTGTGTCTGAAGCTTTTAATAACTCAGGTGCTCAATACAAAGAGCTTATGTGAGAGAAAGTGCTTTGAAAAGTATACATGTTCTTAAGAAATACTAATACAATAAAACTTCAGCAATCCAGAACCCTCAAGGAAAAAGTTATTCTGAATAATTTTATGGATTCCTAGGGATATAACTGTTTGCATCAAAAACTATTTTTAATCATGTGGTTAGAAATAATTCTATCTTCTTCCAA
Organism: Diceros bicornis minor; assembly: GCF_020826845.1. Classification (NCBI taxonomy): domain Eukaryota; kingdom Metazoa; phylum Chordata; class Mammalia; order Perissodactyla; family Rhinocerotidae; genus Diceros; species Diceros bicornis. Next base: position 7,916,105 of record NC_080755.1, on the reverse strand, counting down.
TCTAGCTAAAGACTTAAAGATTTAGAGAGCAACTTTCAGAATGCATGTACTCATTGCCTAATCTTATTTCCCATCCATCATTCCCATGCACTGACAATTTGGACAAACAAACACGAAAGCATTCCTCCCAGGCCACCATACCACAAGACTCCCTAAAAACACCTTTTCTAGGGCCTTCTAGCTCTGAGTTTTTGGATAAACCTACTAAGGGAGGATTTAGTGTCACCAAGAACTCTGATGATGGTCTGTCCTTTACTGCCTTTGCAGTCAGGTTCCACTTCTAAATACCTTCCATGAGCCTACTCTAGGCTCTCACTCTTTGTATAATTTGCTATTTTTAATCTGCTGTGGACTTGAAAACCAGAAAACTCATACAGAATTATTATTATAATATCTTAGGAATACTTACCAGGATGACTCAGGCATATTTTGTTTTCTGTCTTTAAGTATACATGTCTAGGTCATGCTCCTCGAGACTGATCTAGGAGAGGTCCATGTGTGTTCCTGCTCCCCGTGTTGTTATGACACACGGTGGGAGGTGAGAACTACTGCTAGACAGCAAGAGTAAATGGTCTCTGTGTGACCCTGAGAAGTTCTCCCATAAGTAAGATACATTCTCATACTTGCTTCTTATTTCTCAGTTCTGTTAGATGACATTGTAAGGAGTACTGTCTTGGGAAGTGTGAGGGAAGAAAGGAACAGTTTACAGAAGGCATTAACTATGGCACCAGCACAGACTCCAGAGCAGGAGTAAGCAATCCATATATGGAAGGAACCAAGCATACTCCTTGGACTATAAGTAAACATAAAAGGGCATAATGAAACTAAGGTTTTCAAGTGCAGGACGTTGTTGGCATTTACAATAAAAGCCAGAAAGACTCATCTAGTTTGATACAATAGGCAAAAAAGAGGCACTGTACATTTTTAAGCAAAAGATTTAGATTAATACTTCTATAGCTGCATGCACCACGTAACAACAGCTAGAGATCTGAATGAGAAGGATCAATCACAAAAATGATGTAGTATTTCAAAGCTAAAATAATAAGGGCAGAGAATGTGGTAGTAAACTGTAGTAAAAAAGAACAGATATAAAATTTTAAATTGACGATAACTCCTTATAAAATGACCACATACACCTCCACCATGAGATAAATGTTAGACATTTTCTCCAACAGTTTGCATGTAGTAAGATAACAGAAGGACATCATTAAAGGCATAGCCAGAATAGGGCATCATTAAAGGCATAGCCAGAATAACTTAAAAACTATTTCTCTCCCTCCAGATGAAACTCTAAAAACCAAATTAAACATAATCATAAAAAGTCAAAATTCAAAACTGTAAAAATTCAGGACATGATGTGTTACCTGAAACAGTCACAGTCAACCCTGGGTCAATAATTCCACTGTTGGGCCTCACACAGTACCGACGAGGTGCTGTAGTCTTCACTTTGAAACATACTTTTCTATCCGATGGATTTCGCAACTTAAGATTTGTAGTGACTACATCTGTGAAGGGGCCTGTAAGGTTTAAAAACAAAAAACAGGAAAAAAAAAATTTAATTGGATTCACACATACATTAAAAAAAAGTGGAATTCAAAACTGAACATATATAACCTCAATTGTATTTGAAGTATGTATTGAAGTCTGTATACATAACTATACCAGATGACTGACAGTACTTTTCTCTAGGTAGTCGACTTACAATGAGTTTTATTTTCTGTTGGCCTCCTGACCACATTTTACAAAATTTCTACAGGAACATGTATTATTCCTACCAAATAAAAAGTAATTTCAAAGTTTCAATTCATGAAGTAAGTCCAGAGTTATAGTCTTATAGTATGCTCTTACCACATTACATTATTTTCCAGTGGTCTACAAACTGGTGCCAATCTTCAAATTCATTTTACTAAGCCAACTGTAAAAATTTCTACATCTGAAGAAACTACATCCAATGAAAACAGTGCTCTTGCTTCACCTCAATTAGGTTTGATTCATTCACTCCTTCATTCGTTCACTCACATATTTGTTAGGTGTTTATTACGAGCACTGTGTCAAATGCTCTAGATACAAAGTTCTCAAGCTTTGGTTCCTCACCCAAACAACATTAAAACTGCAAAACAAAGAACCCAGAAAGTTGATCCACTCCTGCCTGAATTAAGTAAGTCCTAAACCAGTATAACCTCATTTTTTTAAAAAGGGAAGAAAGGAAAGATTATAGCCATTTTTGCTCTTGACTGAAGAAAAGCCCATAAGACATTATGCAGATTCATTTAGACAATAAAATGAATACTTGTTAATTTGGAGACAGAAGATAAACTTAAAAACATGTCCCGGGCCCAGCCCGGTGGCGCAGGTGGTTAAGTGCGCGCAGGCGGTTAAGTGCACGCACTCGGCTGCGGCGGCCTGGGGTTCACCAGTTCGGATCCCGGGTGCGCACCGACGCACCACTTGTCAGGCCATGCTGTGGTGGCGTCCCATATAAAGTGGAGGAAGATGGGCATGGATGTTAGCCCAGGGCCAGTCTTCCTCAGCAAAAAGAGGAGGATTGGCAGATGTTAGCTCAGGGCCGATCCTCCTCACAAAAAAAAACCAAAAACAAAAAAAAGTCCCAATGGAAAGCAGTAACTGCACTCTTCTAACTAACCCAAAAGCAATTTTAAATGGTTTTTAAAACAATCAGTTTTAAGTTATACTAAAAAAAAAAAGGGGGGGGAGGCTGAAATCAAAGACAACTATCATAAAGGCTATCTTTATTTAAATAAACAAGAACAAGCATGTCTCTTAAAAATTTATAGTATGGAGCCCAGATTGAGAAAATTCTCCAACTCTGTCAGATAAAGTTTCCTGTTTTGTTGAATATTGGAAAATTATCTAACACAAAAGCTTGAAGGGGAACAGCAAACATCAGCAAAGGAAAAGAGGCACTAGGAAGATGGCACAAGATGAAAACAAACAGATCTGCCTATTAGCAGCCAGAGGGAAAGAAACAGCCTTAAGGCCTGAGAAGTGAAATGATTTTATCCTATGCTTAAAGTCTGTGAGCTGTGAAATATTTTCTAACAAATAAAGATTTGGAACTGGGAAGAGAAGGAGGAGACAGAAAGGAGAGAACATTAGAAGAAAACATACAAAGGCAGAGAACCAGTTACAGAAAAGAAAAAAATTTATATAAAACGGCCATTAAAATCAACAAGTATGCGTGAATTTTGGGGGGAAAAAAGTGTACAGTATGATGTTTTGAACAGCTTGCTTTAATTGTGTGGTCAAGTTAATCATTCAATTTGTATATTATTTTACATTCTGCTTCTACCATTTTTGACAAGCAGCTGATTAACTACTCCACCATACACTGGCATATGCGAGTAAAGGAGAAAACGCCAATCTATCCATTTTGCTGCATGAATCCACAAAATGGTTGGCTAGAAATGCATTTTAAACTACTGGAAAAACTAGGAGTCTTACAAGACATAGATTCCATTTCTTAACGTCCTTAAAGTCCATAAATTACTACAGATAATTGAGAATGTGTAAATTTTTATAGGACTATTTCAACTGGGACTTCAACACTAGCAGCAAGCATGTATTTTTTAAAAACTTTCGTAGTAACATGACAGAAACATTTCATACACTTTAATTTTAAACAATCCTATATTTTCATAACATAATTATGTAACATTTTTAATTTTTAAATTCAATTTTTTAAATTCTCCCCAATTTTAGACGAAAATATCAATTATCCAAAATAGCTTAAAAAGCTAATTTTTAAAACTGATTTAGAAAATGTCTACGTGTCAATTTTCATCAACATACAAATACTGAAATAGTCCTTAAATTTTATATTGCCCAGCAGGGCTTATAAATCTTCAATAATAGATTGTGGTCTTTCAGACACAAAAATGCAAACTATTGAAAGATGAAGATAGTATGTCAAAAGGAAAAAACCCACCAATTTAAAATAAAATTCTTAACTGGTATGTTAACCTTATCAGTAAAATGTAAAATTACCTATAATAAACCCACCTAACAAATGAACATGAGATTTTCTGCTCCATTATGTCCCTCTAACCACAACTCTCAATAAGGGTTGCTCCCAGAAGACAGTTCAGAGTCTGAGCCCAGTTTCATGGTTAAAATGGAAAATCAGCAAGTACTGATGACCAACCATTAGATTAGAATAACCAGATTTAACAGTTATAATAGGTCTTGGGAAGAAACACCTGGTCCATTTTTGTGGGTCACAGAACCCTTTGAGAATCTGATGCAAGTTATATACTACTCCAGAAAAACATACATGGCAAATATTCACAAAAATTTTACACTGAATTTTTTTAGGGGTAAGAGTAAGATAGAAAGATTGGGGGGGAGGTGTATCATGGATCCCTGAAGGCTTCAGGTTAAAAACACCTGAAGAAATCGACCTTTACAGACTCTCAAAAATAGAAAAAAAGGAAAGTTATGTAACTTACTGAAAGCACCACAACACAATCCTAAATCCCAGGGTGATTCTGCCCCTAGCAGGTATTTCTGTATGACATCAATTGGGTGGTGCTGTTGCTGGGGGGAAAAGAGGAACAAGAATGTTCCTCATTCTGCAATGCCAGGGCAGACCCATACAATGAAGTATTACGCCCCTATGCCACCAAATTTTCAAATACCCCTCCAAAAATTCATAGTGGTGAAAAAAATCTCTTTTCCAGAAATATATCTAGTGGGTAAAACAGGAAAAATTTGTTCTTTTTCCTCCAAAACTTGAAAAGGTGATTTTACCATTACAGAAAACTATTCTACCAAGAGCAATGCCACTCATGACACCTGAATCACCACAACACATCTGTATCAGTCAGCAGACATTTGTAGGTGACACATTCACAGGCCTCTACCTATATGCATAAATATTCTTATTCTGCCCTTATTTCAAAAGGGTAAAAAAACCGGTCAGCCTTATTCAGATAAGTTGTCTTCTCTGAAATCCAAACTTATTTGTTATAAGGAGTTTACAAACACCTGGCTACTATATTACCTCTTCTAGTATAGTCATGCCCAAACATTCACACATTGAAATGCATATTTCATTATCAATTTACTTTCTCTTTATTTCTCCTTTATGTTATAATTAGGGTATTATATTAAACACTTTATTATATGTGTTGGTAGGTAATTTTATATATGAATTTCATTTCAGGATGGTAAAGGAGGCATTACAAAACATAAAATTTAAAAATGGGGTATTGTGTTGCATAGGGTTAAAAACCAATGCATTGTATCAATAGTCTCCCGCTTTACTAACTGAAAACATGCTTTGCAATGCTTAAGTGGCTAAACCATTAAGAAAAAGAAGTAGTTATCTTAAGAGTCAGGATAGGGGTTAACTTTGCAAGGAGGGGGCCGGCCCCATGGCGTAGTGGTTAAGTGCTCGCGCTCCACTGCTGGCGGCCCGGGCTTGGATCCTGGCGTGCACCAACACACTGACTGTCAGGCCATGCTGTGGCAGCGTCCCACATAAAGTGAAGGAAGATGCGCACGGATGTTAGCCCAGGGCCAGTCTTCTTCAGCAAAAAGAGGAGGATTAGCATGGATGTTAGTTCAGGGCTTATCTTCCTCACAAAAAAAAAATAAAATAAGAAAAATGAAAAAAAGAAAAAACTTTGCAAGGAAAAGGAGGTAGGAACTGGGAGAGGGTACAAGGAGAGCTTCTGGAATGCTGGCCAGGTTCTATTCCTTGGTCTGAGCAACGATTACATGAATATTTACTTTGTGATAATTCTTTGAACTGTACATATTTTTCCTTCATGCAAAACAATGTTTTTTTTTTTTAAGAAAAGCTCATCCTTAAGGTAACCTAAAAAAAATCTGAAAAACAAGTGCAAAGCAGTTTTGATATGAAAGTGAACATTTGAAGCAATTTATGTAGAAAACAAATACCCATGTTTTTAGGATTTCTAAAACAATCCCTCTAATTGAGGAAAATCCTGTCATCTGTCCAATATAAATGTACAGTTTAACATTTAGAAGCAATTACTAAAATAGTCTACTTTAAGATTACCTGATAGTAAAGTATAATAGTCACCAATCACAGATACCATCTGATTCATACTTCCTATGTTAGAGACGAAATTACACTGTTTATACGTAACAATGTTTCACGTAAAACAAGAAAATTCCACACAATACAGGTTACATTTCCTTGCACTCTTTTACTAGGGGGAAAAAAAAACTACAATCAAAATAACTCTACCTTTTAATTACATAGGTTGTCCTCCTTTAGTCTCCCTTTTAAACAGCCATAACATTTCCTGTCACCAAGTATTCTGACCTAATGCCACTACAACTGTCATTGCCAGTAAGCAAAAATCCTATTTCCAGCCCCAAATTCTAATAATCAGAAACGTAACATACACAAACACAGCCTCTGCGTAAAAAAGTCTGGACATAAGTTTGAAAAACCCTGGAACCTGAAATTTCAAAAATGTAGGAAAAATTTAGGGCAGCTCACCTAGAAGGATACCCCAAGTGGGACTGGCCTGCCTTCTTTGCCTAAAAATATTTTTCCAGCATGAAGCCCTTTATATTCAGGGTGTATACGTAAAACTTTAGCATTCAGGGTAATAATTTCCTTTTAAATACTGGGACCTTTATTCTCCAAACCCCCTAATCTTAACAGGAACCCCATTAAGCTAAAAACATCTAAAAGAACCATTCTGACTAAACCATTTTTAAAAATGGTTATCATCCATCCATATTTTGAAGTGAATTGCCATTGAAGTGTTCTTGAAATGCCAAGCCGAGTTTAGTTGCAAAGACAATTGACTTGGGGGAGAGAAGGGGAGAGAGTAGTTGGCTTTTTCCCTAAGGTTTTATTTTGAAAAATTTCATATAGAGAAATTAATATAATTATATAGTGAACAATCATATACCCATTACCTAAATTCTACAATTAACATTTTCTATATTTACTTTGAGACATATCTATTTATCCATCTCTCTGTTCATCCATCCATTTTTGATGCACTCCAAAGTAACTTGAAGACATCAGTATACTCACTCCTAAGCCCATCAGCATGCATATCAACTTGAGTTCAATATTTGCTTACTGTAAAGAGAACCAAATTTTAATTCAGGATAAGGAGTAGCAGATAGCACGGAGCATTTCAGAAATAGAAAAGGCCTCTGAGACATAGCTTAAGAATGAACAGGCAATGCATATGAACATTAATTCATGAAATCTGTGACATCCATTCAGGCTAGCCACTCAGAGGCCTGCTGGGAGACAATTCTCCAGGGGTCTCTAGCATTTCTGCATGTTTTGCAAGTGGAGGCATGGGGGCTTTCATCTAGACTATCTTTTCAAAGATGGATTAGATAGTGAACAGTCTTGGAAAATGATTGACGTCTCCCTCCTGAGGAGACAGCAGGTTTGTTTACTGTCTAGTATAATAAAGATAAGGTCTTCCTCTAGAAATAAGGTCAGGCAGGTTTCCATGAAGCCCATTACGAAAGATTCAAGTTCCCTAACTCTCAAGGTTTCTCAGCTATGAGGAAAACCCACTACGTGGGTAGCATCCACCTGAACTGAACCCCTTTGTGTTGCCCCCATGGAACTTGAGGGGGCAAAGGAAATCAAGACAAATATGAAGTTCATGCTGCTTGCAATGCCATGAATAATAAAGTCCTTCGATTCTAAACCCAGGAGTCTCATGTCTTCTACCATAAAAGCATAGTAGGCTCAGTTTTCAGATCCTTCAGTTCTTGGCAAGACCTTTCTGAATTCTTGACTATGAGGTACAGACTGAGTTAGTAACCTCTGGATGGCTAATATCAGAAACTGCAATGAACCAAAGCATGAATCTTGGATGAAAAACACGGCTGACCATACGATTTGCACGGCACATAATCGATACCTCTTCACTTACTGCCCTAATTAAAGAACACCTTCTACTCTATGGTAAGATGACAGATAACTCAATCCTGATGTTCTGTATAACGCTACCGTAAACATTTTAGGAGTGCTTTGTCAGACTTTCTGATGCACAGGCTGCTCACTCTGCCCTAAACAATCCCAGTGACACAGTCTTGAAAACAAGGGGGACAAAATAACCAATAAATTGCACACAGAAATGAGGCATTAAATTACGTCCTTCCACTATGTAACCTTCTAAAGAAAAATAAGATGTACACATACATAAAAAATTATTTGAAATAGAACAATGTGTTCAAGATTAAACATTAAATGTACATGCTACTTAATTTAACATCTTTATTAAAATAGAAGTATGTGCTCTGCATCTGAAGAGTTTACTTTTTAAAACGTAGATAGGTAGGAGGAGAGGAAATAAAAGAAAAATGGATATTTTAGGAGAACTTGAAATAAACATTTTTAGCACATTTATAGATCTAAAGCTCATCAGATTAGAAGCAAAATATTTATAACATGAGAAAATCACAATAATATTAACTAAAAAAATATAGAATACAAATGTGCAGAGTTATACACAGAAAACAAAAAAGAAATATATCAAATGTTAACAGTGGTTACTTCTAGGTGGTAGGACTGAGTGACTTTTATTGCTTTATACAGATGTTCTATACTTTTTCAACTTTCTACATTAAGCACTGATTTTATAATCAGAAGGGTCTTTTAAATGTGTATATATATTAGCTTAATTTGTTCATAAAACCTTTTTTTGTAAGGTCCTGGGAGAAAAAACTGAAAAGATTCAGAGAAAAACATATTTTCTGAGAATTCTGTTGTTATTGAAGTTTTTGGCAGTGTGAACAGTACTCAGAAAACAAGACTAAGCAATCTGTCTTCCCTCTAATTTATAAGAGTAAGTAAAATTTTTTCATAGAGAAAACAAATGATACAGGAAACACTCTATGATGTAAAAGTACTCTATACCTTTAAAGGTATGGCAGTCACTCCAGTTCATGTCAGATTATCCAAGCACTAAAATAAAAGTAAATACACACACACAATCATGCACTGCATATTCACGTTTCGGTCAACAACAGACCACATATACCACAGTGGCCCATAAGATTAGTACCGCAGAGCCTAAGTGTGTAGCAGGCTACTCAGTATCTAGTAGGTACACTCTACCATGTTCAGAGGACGGTGAAACTGCCTAACAATGCATTTCTCAGAATGTGTCCCTGTTGTTCAATGACGCAAGACTATATCTGAAAGTATACAGCCACAAAATAAAAGGCTGTCAAAACGTAGGCCCATAAGACACCTGTCAAATTATATTGCAAACTAGTATGAAGCCCTCTCCTGTTAACAATTCTTTTTAAATTAATATCTCTATTTTTAAAAATGGTAACTAAATCTAATCATATCCCTGAAAAGGTAAAATACACATAACTAAACTTCTCATTCATTTAAGTCTGAATTTTGAAAACAGTACAAACATTCAAAATTATTCTAGATATAGAGAACATCCCAAATGCCAGAGAAAGACAGTTAAGCAAACTATGGTATATTAACGATACATAAGTCATCAAAAATGTGGATGTTTCTTCTATAAAAATTTAAAACACTGGTCTAGATTATTTTTATTAAGTGAAATACGCGTCACAATCACTAAGTTGAACATATTTGCACAAATTATGAAGTCCAATCTTGTTTAGCCAAGGAATTGTTTTATTATGAACAAAATCATACTTGCAAGTTAATTATAAAGATATAAGCAATCTCAATGACACAAGAAAGGAAGTACGGCTGGCCTAACAAGAAGAGGCTGCAGTCAAGAGAAACTGATTCCTGGGACCACAAGATCTCTTGCCTGCTTTTCCCTCCCTCTTCTCTCTCAACTAGTTGCTTCTACTTGCACATGGCCCAAATCAGCCACTGTCTCCAAGTCTATGTGACCTTAAAGGTCTAAAGCCTGTCATCATCTAACTATAGCTGTGTTTATGGGGAGGCAACAAAATTTTGACAGGTTGGTTATCAGCATATATATTGGCTGGCCTGGGGTTAGGTGCCCACCACTGAATCAATCACCACCGTCTAGGGGAAGAGGAATCCCACAAACTTATCTGCTGCTTAGACCTACCTGCCTCTTTAACACAGTCAATAGCAGGGGCCATCTCAGAGAAATAAATACCGCCAAACAAATCTACCGTACTTCTCACAAGAGACCATCAACTGATGCCAACAATAAGAGCTCAATGAAACTTAACACATCTATGTACAGTTACGACTTGTGAACTGTTTCAGGACAGCTATCAACTTGATTTATTTTGGGGTATCCATGGTTTTCTCCTTGTCTTCATACGCCTTGATTTGTGAACTGTTACTGGGCGGTTACAAATATTAGACCTGTTTTCTATTTACCTTTATATAATTTGTCTTATTATTAAAAAAAAACAGACTTCAGACTGCATAAAATGCTTAAGTTACTAATAAACAATAAAACAAAGTAATTCACAGGGCTGGCCCCGCGGCTTAGCAGTTAAGTGCGCACGCGCTCCGCTACTGACGGCCCCGGGGTTCGGATCCTGGGCGCGCACCAACGCACCGCTTCTCCCGCCATGCTGAGGCCGCGTCCCACATACAGCAACTAGAAGGATGTGCAACTATGACATACAACTATCTACTGGGGCTTTGGGGGAAAAAAAGGAGGACTGGCAAGAGATGTTAGCTCAGAGCCAGTCTTCCTCAGCAAAAAGAGAAGGATTAGCATGGATGTTAGCTCAGGGCTGATTTTCCTCACAAAAAAAAAAAGTAATTCAGGAAAAACAAATGAAACCTTTGATTAATTTCCCAAAGGTATCAAGTCTAACAGCAAAATAATTTTAAGTTTTTCTCTCTTATTATAAAAGGCACTACATGTTCATTGTAGAAATCTTGGAAAACAAAGTAACAATATAAAAACAAAAGACACCCTAATCCTAAACTACAGCTAACGATCACTAACATTTTCTTTCTAATCTTGTTTCTCTCACATCTTAGCATAAATAGGCTCATATTTATGCAGTTCTTCAACGGAGGGATAAGGCTGTCACCGCAAATCAACTTAACATCACTACAAGTGGGACAATCAGACATTATCTACACTTGATGTGACACAATTCCATCTATGAAGAATTTTTACCAAAAAATACTGAAACTTGAATCTAATCAAGCCCTTAAATCTAACTCCAAATTTACAGAAAATACATATCAAGTATATCTAGAATATGAAACAATTTACCGAACAACAACATGGTCTTTTCAACAATAGCATGATAAAAAAAGAAGTGGGGGGAGGCACTGTTTAAGATGAAAAAGACTTGGATACATGACAACCAAATGCAATGCATACATTGAACAAACCAACCAAAAACCAGGAGTACAACTGGGGAAATTTCAATTAAGATTAAATATTACATGATATTAAAGAATTATTTTTGGTTTCATTAAGTAATAATGGTATCATGATTATGCAAAGAAAATGTCCTTTTTGTTTACAGAAATGCAAGCTCAAGTACTTAGGTTTGAAATGTTATCATATCTAGAATCTGTTTTAAAATACTACAGCAAACAAAAGAAGCAAATGTAGTAACATGCTAATAATCATTAAATAACAAGTATATGAAGTTATTCAATTTAAGTGTATAAAGGTTCATTATAATCAAATATTTCATGAATGTTTGAAACTTTTCATAAGAAATTTTAAACTTTTTATCAAGCAATTGAGTCACATTTCAATTATAATAAACCCAGTAAACAACCATTTGCAAGTAATAGCCCCCCTCCTACATTTAATTTTCTTTTAAAACAACTTTTAATAGTTGAAAGAAAGCAAGATCCATCCGACATTAACTACTCTCTCCTGTGAAAGGCACATTAAGACTTCACTGAATGGTCAGTCAAGATAAAATACAAAAGCAACAAGAACAAGGCCAGAGAGCACCTCTGAGAAATTAGAGGGTGCTCACTCACAGACCCTCTTCACAGACCACCTCTGCATGGTTAGGGAAAGTCTTACTTAAAGGAAATTTAAAAGGTAACTCATACAGTAAACCAACAACAAAATTACCACACTAACAATCACAAAATACCAAACTTGGAACAACTTAAACCAATCAACTTTTCCCGATTCTTTATATGTACTTTTTCACTTCATAGAAAAATTGTGTTTCCTTTTTGTACTCAACTGTAATATATACAAACCTTTAGGGCCAGAATAACACCCAAGAAATCACCTAGTCCTGCCTCTCACTTCACAAATGAAAAAGGTGAGGCACAGAGAATGAACAATTCATATATGGTTAGTCAGCTCTTAATAAAATACCCTATTATCCTTTTCTGGAACTACGAAATTTTAAAAACACAACCACCTGCAACGGCTTATGAAAAACCCTACTGAAAACAGATTCAAGACTAAAAACATGGGAATTACAGGAGAAATCATCTGAGTCTTACTAATGCAATCAACATTTACTAGGCAATCATCCCACGCTAGACCTTGTTACTAAGGATATAAAAAGAAAAGAAACAGGTATATACTCAAGTAGTTCACAGTATAGCTTGGGAAAGAAAAATATGTGAGTATAAATACTATGTAATGTGGTAAGCGCTGTTATTACAGGTAAGTACAAGCTTCGATAGTGACAGTGACAAAGAAGGCAGTGACCAACCTGGACTGGGAGAATCAAAGACTTCACAAGAGAAAGTGATTCTTCAACTGGAGACTGCCTGACAGATATGAGGGAGAACAATATTCTGAACAGAGCACGTGCCAAGTCTTGCAACAGCTTAAAGTGTTTTGGAAAATGGTTTCATATAACCAAAGCTACAGGTAGAAAAGAAATGGAGAGGCAGGCAGTGATTTTCGGACTTTTTCAAGTACATAGTGGAAAAATATTGTGGGTCCTTTAACCAAGGGAGCAACAGTATCAGGTTTGCATTTTTAAAAGGGTGGTTCTAGCAGCAGTGTTGAAGACAGGCTGAGGAGAGGACACTAGAGAAAAGGAGACGAGACTGCTGACTAGTAGAGAAAAGATAAAAGACAATCACCTGAAGTAAAGAAATGATTCAAAGCCCAGACCTCTCCCTGAGTAACACATCCATATAACCAAATGCCTACTAGCCACCTCCTCATTAATATCTTGAAAGGACCTAAACAAATCAAATGTATCTAATGTGATCATGATCTTCCTCCTACCACTCTCCCACACCACCCCAAATAAAATGCATAATTTGGTCCTCATCCAAACATCCAGTGTTCCTTAGCTCAGTGCATAACACTACCATTCCTCCAGTTACGCAAGCCAGAAATCACAGAGACATCCAACATACATCTATTCTTGCAGTGTATGTATCTAGTAGATCACCAAGTCTCATGGGTTTGACCCTCTAACTTAGCACCATCTCCAACACCATTCCCTCAGTCCAAGTTGTCACCCCTTGCCTGGACTGCGGCAACTGCCTAAATCATCTCTATCTTCCCTCTAATATTACTTCACATTGCTACCAGAATTATATTTTTTTAAATACAAATGTGATGTCACTCCATTCCCTCTACCTCTACCATTCCTCTCACTTAAAAATCCCTCAGTGGGTGAGGATAAAACAAAACTCCTGACTTGACCTACTAAACCATCACCACACTCATCTTGACTGTTTCCACTACCATCACACTGACCCTTTCAGCCTGCAAATAACATGAGATGTTACTTAACATGTTAATTAACATGTTCCCTCCTGCCACAGGATCTTTGGGCACGCTGCTCCTACTGCATTTTCCTTTCTTCTTCTTCTAGATAACTTCTACTCATTCTTGGAACATCTTAGTGCAATTGTGACAGTCTTTCCTGACCAGATCAAAGTCCCCTATCTTACATTCTCACAGCACTACATACCTCTTTCACAGCTACATTTCCTTCTTCTGATTACCTGATTAGTGTCTCTCTCTCCCAATAGAACTGCCTCATGAAAACAAAAGATCGTTTTACTCAAAACAATAGTTCCAACATTTCTTCACCATGTACTACATACAGCAGAAACTCAAATCTTTATTGTATAACTGAATGAATTAAAACAAATGAATCTAAAAGTAAAGATGCATTAAAGGGGACAGATTCAAGAGTTATCTCTGGGATACAGAAATACAGATTTAAATTATTAGATGTACAGAGTATTTCTGGTACGAGTAATCATGATGCCACTAAAAAATAAAAACACGGGAAGAAGAGTAGGCTCGGGTAGTAAAAAACCAGTCTGGGATATGCTGAGCTTGAGACATCTGAGTAACATTAAAATCCACATAGTAAGTAATTAGTACGTACTACTCTAAAACTAACTGTAAAGTCTGAATTAAAATACAGATAAGTGTGTACCAACGTCTGCAAAGAGAGCAAGGAAGAGAAAGAGAAGCCCTCAAAACAAAGAGACTAAACAAAAGGAAAGTTCAGAGCGAGAGAAAACTGAAACAAAATCAGAATCTCAGAAACATTAGCACTTAAGAAAAAGGCCACAAATGAAACAATAAAGGTAGCAAAGAAGAAAATCAGAAGACAATTGTATCACAGAAGTCAAAAGAATTGAGCTTTTAAAAAGAGGAACTGTCAATAATGTCAAGTGCCAAAGAGAGATCAAGTGAGATAAAAAAATGATCAATCAGTTGGCAATCAATAAGTCGTGAGGACAGAGATGGTACTACAGCGGACAAGAGGGGAGGAAGTGGAAAGAGAGTGAACATGGTCTATTTTTCCAAGAAGTCTGACTGCAAAGGTAACGAAGGACACGGAGGGACATTTACCAGGAGCTGGGGGTCAACAAAGTATTTTGTTTGCTTATTTGTTTTTAAAATGAAAGACTTGAGTGTATTTATCTGTTTAAAGGAAGAAGCCAGAGGCTGAAAACATGAGAGGGAAAGTATCTGATGGAACATGGTCTGAGTATGAGTCATGAGGGATTTTACCTTAACCAACCAAAGACGCAGAACAAACCAGCTCTGATAGGAGAAAGGATTTTTCTTTCTCAGGGAAGAAAGTATGCATGTGTGCACATGAACAGGTGTTATAAGAGGAGACAGCACATCATGGAAGAGGTTGTATTCTGCACTAAAAAAATTAGATTTTTATCCAGTGGGCAATCAAGAGCTAGTTGAAAGCTTTTAAGGAACAGAGTAATAAGATGACATCTATGTCCTGGGAGCTGAGGGGGGTGAGGGAGGGGGGATCACCCTAGGGGTTTGATGTAGCCACTGTGAAATAGAAGCTGATCTGAAACACCTAAAAATGTGCCAAATATGCACCAAGACTAGGAGTAGTCTATATCCTCCCTTGTGCTTCTTCTCAGTGATGTGCTGCTATTCGAAGATGCTCTGGCTGACGCGCCACAGGTCCCTTGGTCCCTCAGAGAGCTTAATTTTCTTTATTGATTTGATATTGTTATGGGCCACCTTCAACACAATGGTTTTGATCCATTTTCCTCTTTCTCTGATCATTAGGAGGAAGAATACATTCACATTTTAGCATTTTCTAAACTTTCTTCTTCAAACTTTCCTCCAAAACTAATAGGTAAAAAACAAAATGTATAATACAAAGAAATTTTACAATAGTAAAAATTTTAAGGACAAAAATTAGTCTCTCACATTTCACACCAAATTTAAATCTGAATTCTGGGTCAAATTACTGCCAGAGTTTAAACAACAGAATATAAAAATATCTACCTCTTTTTCTTTACTAATGCAACAAAAGAGCTACTTTGGAATTCATTACATCATTTAGGTGAAAGTGTAAGCACTTCCACACATTAACAATTGTAGAAAATAGTAAATTTTTTGAATAAAATATTGAGGTATATAGAAAACATATTAAACTGGTATCTGCTTCTCCACAATTGGGCACAATGCTGATAATTCATATCAAGATGATTATGTTAAGCATTTAACAGAAAAATTCACCGTTCTCACAATGATAAAATGAGTCACTCTTGGAGAAACCATCTTAGCCAAATGTAGACTCAAAATAATTCAAATAAACCTATTAGAAGATGACAAAGAATTTTGCAAAACTATCCTTTAACAGGCTTTTACTTAAACTAAAAATTACAGGTGATTTAGGGGAAGTCAGAATTAAATGACTTTTTACACCACCATCAAACTAAGCATAAGGAGATTGTTGATTCTATATGAGTCTCCTCATTTTAGTGTTGAACTGTGCACTGGAATACAGAAAGGTTTCCATCAAAGCAAACTATCTTGAACTAAAAGAATAACATTAAGGAGGAAGGAAGCAAATGACTCCAAATGTCACCTCCTAACTCATCCTACCCCTCCTCTTTTCCAGTCCTCCCCATTACCCCACCTTTAAATAGAAGTACACAGCAACCCACTGGGTATTTAAGGAGAAACCATACATTCTCTCACATCAGTGGTTACTAAGTACACAACCACTCCCTGGCCAAACCCTCTCCCCTCCCCAACTGAAAAGGAGCCTCTTCCCAGAAAGCTTCCTAAAGTAAAGGGGAGGGGGTTGGCAGGAGGAATGAGGAGGAAAAGGACTCTTTCCTTATACTCGGTTTGCCTCTGTTATAGCATCTAGATGCCTTTTCTGTCTCCCTCACTAGTCTCGGAGTTCTTCAAGGGCAAAGATAAAACCTAACACATTTTACTCCTGTTTAATTGTATGCTTTCCCCATTAAATCACAAATTGTGAATCTTTTCTCCACCTTGTTTACCACTGAATCCCAATATAAGCTGATACCTGTTGAATGAATTATTCATTGCTGAATACTCTTCATCAAATATAGGGATGGCACAAAGCTAAAGTATTCGCTAAATAAATGGCCCAAGTGAATGTGTCCCCCTAGGAACTTTTCAACGAAACACTTTTTTAAAGTCAATTTAAAAAGGTGGTCATTGATGTCCAAACTTTTAAAAATGTGCCTTGTGAATTACTTTCACCCATAATACAAGAACCTATTCTATAATCATAGTTAATTTTTCAATACCTAAAATAGGTGAAATATATGGATATGTCATTGGGTAGGGTTTTGGGTTGTTTTTTTAACCTGCTTCTCCGCTATTATTAGTCTTTTACTACAGCAACATTACAACTTCTCTAGGGAGAAAGCTTCAAACTCTGTGGACATTTCCTGGCCTAAAACTGGTTTTAAAGGCTTCTAAGTCCCAGATAATGGTTATCCAGTAGTGGAAATTTCCTCTGTAAAACAGCCTGTCAAAAAGTAAAAGCAAAGTACTTAAATTCTCAAAAGAACACATATACCATAAAGGTTTACATTAAATTCCTCAAACCTAAGATAATAGCTAAGTTAGGTAATTTCATGATTCCCCAAAGGTGTATTTTTTTCTTTCAGCTAAAATTATGTAAAATCATGCCACACACATAAACTTGCCACACTAAAATGCTCTTAATGCCTCTCAAACTATTTCTTAGGGTTGTCTTAAAACTAAATCCTTACCTAACAAACAGCTCATTTACAATGCCACTCAAAGAAATCTGCAAATGCAGTAAAAAGCTTTCAAAATAAAGGAGCTATAAAATACACTCATAATACCAGAAAATACTATTTTAAAATTTCTAAAACTATTACCTTTTCCTATGGAAAACAATCTAAGTGTTTTTCTTTTGGATTCAGTCTTGTACAACAATAAAGGATTTATTTTGTTTTAAGCACTGGAATGGCTACACAGTTCACAAAGTGTTCTCATCATAGCTACCCAAATTGAAATACAAGATACTGAATCTTCCAAACGGCGACTCACTTTATGCTTAACTGAAGACACGGAGAAATCTGCTTTCTATTTAGGATCTTCACGCACTTTAAGTATTCGTAAACAGAAACCTGCTCAGTTTAACTCTCTTGCCTAAACTACCCTACATACCGAAAACAAATGGGCCAAACAGCCCCTTAGATTCCTCAAGGCTCACCAAGTCAGACTATTAATTTACCACGGGCATTGCTACAAAGTAAATCGACGGCGTCCCAGAGCTGAGTGACAACTATCAGCCTTCTCCGGGGCTTATTGGGAAACCTCAAACGTAAAGGCAGAAATCACCAACAGTGAAGATTCCGCAGCAAAAAAGCAAAGCGACAAGGGGCGAAACAAGGGTCGACGAATAGCAGCTCTGGCCTAGGCGGAAAGTGAGCTGAACTGTGCCATCAGAGGCCCAGGAAGCCGTCTACTAGTGACCTACCACAAACCCTCGGCTGCCGCGAGCTGCCCCGCCGCACGCGGGTCTCTGCCCGCACGCCCGGCTAGGCCAGAACCGGAGGACCTCCCGGCTCCCCGCCTCCCGCGCTCACGGACCCGACAGCCAAGTTAGCAACTGGAGAAAAGGTGGGAGCAGCGCTCTGCGCGGGCGGGGGCCGGAGGGCCCTCTCTCGGAACCGAGTCCGGGACGGCGAACCACGGCACTCGCGCCCCCCCGAGCCCCTCCCCGCCGAGCAGAGCGCCAGGCCTCGGTCACCGCCCACCACGCCCGCCGGGACGCCGCCCGCCGCCCGGGCCAAGGACAAGCGCCGGCGCGGGCAGCGCGGCAGCACCGGGAGGCGCCCGCGGGCCCGCAAGATGGCGGCGGCGGGCTGGGCCCCCGGCTCCCCGGGCACCGAGGCGGCACCGGGCGGCACCGAGGGAGGGAGGGGGGAAGCGGGCCGGGCCCGGGGACGCCGCCGCGAGCCGAGGTGCGGGCGTGGGGGAGGGGCCGCGGCCCGGCGCCGAGCTCCCGCACGCTCCCCCGGGGCTGCCCTCTGCCTGCCTACCTTTGAATTTGAGGTCTGTGGGCGGGTCGAGGACCAGGATCTGCTCGTGCTTCGCCATGGCCCCGGAGGCGGACGCCATTGGAGACAGCGCAGAGCGGGGGCGCGCCCGCGGCGGCGGTTTGGGCTGGGGGTGGGGGACAGCGGCGCCGGCTCGGCCGAGGTCTGCGAGGGGCCAGCTCACGGCTCCCGAACCCTGACGCCCGCCGCTCTCTCGCGGGGCGCCGGGCCGCCCGCTGGGTCCGCAGCTCCGGGTCTCACAACTGACTCAACCCCACACCAGCCGCCGCGGCCACGCGCACTGCGATCCTCGGCGCCCCACGTGACGGCCTCTGCGTGCCTACGTGCGCGCCCCGGCGCCGGGGCCGCTTGCGCTCGGCCCGCCCAGCGTGGCGCGGGCTGGTGCGCCTGCGCGCTTTCGGCCTGGCCGCCGCTCGGAGCGCGGCGCAGCTGTCAAGGGATCGGGTGGGGACAGGGGAGGGACTGAGCTCCGTGGGGCCCACGCGGTGCGCGCTTCGTGGCAGGAGGGCGCAATCCTCGGTCACGTTTAGATTGGATTAGGAAACTGGAGAACCCGCTATGGGCAGTGCATTACGATCTTCCGAGCGGGAATGCCTGATAGAAGGAAGGCGTGGCTGGGCTCCTTCACTACAACTCCCAGCATGCTCCGTGCGCGCCCGGCCCGTGTGCGGCCCTGCGCGATGGCTGCCGGGAGCGGTGTTAGTGGCTGTCGGCGGGCGGGAAGGCGGACGGGTCCGTGGGAGCGAATGGGATCTGCGCCAGGCGAATGGGGTGGGCGCGCCGACACTCCCTTGGGCGCTCAGAGCGTCTCTTCTGCGCTAAAAAAGAAAAACAAAAAGTTTCGGAGACTGACCCGAGGTCCCTGGTTAGAAATATAAAATATACCCTGTGGAAAACATGCCAGGATTTGTCAGTTTGCTCTCCAATTCTATCCATCCCTCTGATGGTGGAGCTAAATTCTCCGTCGTATTCCAGTCCAACCTCGCCTGCTTCCTGAATCTCTCCAGTGATGCAAAAGCACATGAGGAAACACCTTGTTTAAGAAGCAGATGCGTCGTTGGGGAAATCTGACAAGACACGTATCAAGCTAGAAATAAAAATCAAAATCTACAGCCTTCAGTTGCTAGGGTCTATTCTTCAGTTTTGATTAAGAATAGACCCAAACCAAAACAGTTGTCACATTCACATGTTGAAAATGGGTTCCATCTGCATCATTTACGGTAGCCTGTAGTAAACTGAACCAAATGAGAAAAATCCCATGAGCAAAGTTGCTGACAAATCTGTAACCGATTGCCAGGGTAATCAGGGACAGAAAGATCAAATAACACGAGTGAATGTGCTGTAAATAAACCTTTATAGCACTCCTTGAATTTATATCCCTAGGAAGCACCACAAAACAAAGGACATATTGATGCTGCTGCGACGAATAAGCAGCCCAGTTTGTCGAGAAAATAAATGAAACAAATGGAACAATAGTCTAGGTTTAGGCACAAAGTCCAAGTTTTCATGTGCAATGCAGGTTCAGAGCCCATCTGGGTATAGCTCTTCGGAATAGCTAACGTAGCATTCACAGAAGATTGTGCTAGGCAAGAGCAGTGTATCTTCAGCCATGAAAACCTTGGAGGATGGGAGTGCTTAAACAGTCTGAAAAGCGTGTTCTAAATTTACCATTCCTTTGATTTCTTTTTATTCACAAAATTTATTTTGAAAATTCAATGATCAATAAAAGGAGAATGCAAAAATTGCATGTTTGTCAAGAGGGGGCTTAAGGTTAAAAAAAATTTTTTCTTGCAGGGGCAGCCCAGTGGCATGGTTAAACTCACAATGCTCGGCTTCTGTGGCTCAGGTTCCAGACGTTGGGATCCCAGGAGCAGACCTACACCACTGGCCAGCCATGCTGTGGAGATGTCCCACATACAAAATAGAGAAAGATGGGCACAGATGCTAGCCCGGGGCCAATCTTCCTCAGCAAAAAAAAAAAAAAAAAAAAATTTGAGGTTGACAATCACTCCACAGGATGGTGTCCCACATATGTTTAGTTGTGAACTGACAACCCTAGAGCGGTCACAAACTCCAGGTTTTTTTGCTTGCCTAAGAGCTCTTATCCACGGGCAAGTTTGCCTTGGCTGAACTGTCTCCTCCACAGCTAGATGGACACTTCTCTTACCAGAAAGCATTTGGCAGTCCCCAGTGTGCAAACAGCCAGTTAGTGGTATAGCATGCTGAGGAAGTTCCCAGTCACTCCCCTATGGGACAATGGCTGCCCATTCACCATGAGTTCAATGGGAAGCCTGAACTGGATGTAGAATTCCAGTTTCCCAGTCTGTATCATTGAGAAACCTCTGCCCATTTGAGTCATCACCTTTGGAATCAAATTTTTGTCTTCTCAATATTGCTTTGAAAATTATATAGATATAGGCTTAAAATCTGTAAGATTTTAAATATCTGGTAGTCTAAGAATACACAAAACATCTTTCGAATAATGCCCCTATTACAATTTTAAAGTGTTGCCTTAATAATGACTCAGAGTCCTCCTGACTCCTCTACTCCCCATTGAATAGTGGACTATTTAAGTGGTTTGTGCTTTGGTACTTATTAATACCTTTCTTCTAGCAGTTCAAAGAACTTTACAAACATCATCACATGCTACTCAGAACAACCTTATAACAGTTAGCAAGTGTTACTTTTGTTGTTAAATATGGAAATGAAAACACAGGTGAAAGCATGTCATGTCAGTAATAGAGCTAAATGTGGTGGAGAGGAGTTGCCCAATTTTCCGTTCTTTGCATTTTTGCTCTTCCCAAAACTACAATAAAATGATAACTGAAAGTGATTAAGGCAGCTATTTAAAATGTAATTGACTTATCTATGCTTAACATTTAAGCTAGGAATGGAGAAACGTGGGACCTAATGTTCACTGTTTACTCTTTTCACATTGATTAATGCAGCACATAAAGGTCTCTTAAGCTATTAGCAAAAAATATATA
This sequence comes from Diceros bicornis minor, assembly GCF_020826845.1. Lineage (NCBI taxonomy): Eukaryota > Metazoa > Chordata > Mammalia > Perissodactyla > Rhinocerotidae > Diceros > Diceros bicornis. The sequence goes on along the minus strand of NC_080755.1, from coordinate 7,894,385 downwards.
CTTAACCATATTTCTCCAGCTACCAAGTTTTCATGAGTCTAAGAGGTATGAAGGCCTTGAATATTACTTTAACCTACTTGAATAACTAACAGTATTCATCTTTGGACAGGTTATCTCTAATGGGTTTGGCAAGGATCAAAAAAAAATTTGCCAGTACAAATGGCAACAAAGTATAACCATCTCCTCCATAGTTAAACATATTAACTACAGAGGTGCTCTGTATGTAATTATGAATTTGTTTATGATCAATTCTCTGCATAATTCAATTCAGTAAACATTTAAATGAGCATACTTTTATTAAATATTGAGGCAGTAAAGCATATTGAGTAAGAGTATAGGCTTTGGATCTGAACCATTGGATTCATGTCCCATTTTCCACTGTGTGGTCTTAGCATCTTACTTTACCTCTCCGTGTCTATCTGTAAATTGGGGAGAATAATTGTATGTACCTCTAAAGTTTGTTCTGAGAATTAAATGAGAATACACACAAAGAGTTTAGAATGGTGACTGGTTCTAGTACTATTACCTTATTAACGTTAAATGTTAAATTATCGCTGTGCACCCGGCACTGTGGTAGGTGATGTAGTGGTGAGACAATAGACGTGGTCTCTGCCTTTAGAGACTTACATTCAAGTAGGAAAAACAAACGTGAAATAGCTCCTTTGCAGCTATGATTCTGCTCTTGAAATAAGTTTGACCAGTGAGTTACACTCATGTGATATTGGAAAGTTAGAAGTGAGTTGGAAGGCAGCTTTCTGCCCCTTCTGGCTGTTTTTCTGCTGAGGCAAGAGCACAGAGACGTGAGGCTTTCTGCAGCAGCGTTCCAGCGCCCATTGACTAGCTTCCTGGATATCAAGAGGCAGGGAATTGTTGCAGGGTCAGCAGAAGCAGTGGCTTTTTCTTGAGTCCAGCTTCCTGATCCCTAGGGTTAGAAGTAAAGTGCGGCCTCGGAGGCAGCAGCTGCTGGGTGGAGCAGTTCAGTCTTGCCCTGGGAGTCCCTTCCTGGAGAGCCAAGTCTCGAGTCTGCTCCTCTACCTCTCCTCAAAATTTTATAAACACCTAATCCCCTTTATTATGTTGCTTCCTGCTCGTGATATTAGAATGCTGCAGAGAGTGAGGTGTCAGGAAAGCTAAGAGTGGATCAAGAAGGTCAATGGTGTAGACATCTATAAGGCAAGGACTGGAAACCATTCACCTGACAGAGTAACAGGGTGCTAGGGGTAAAACGTGGATGAAACAGGGTCACTGCACACAAAGAGCTCTTCCTAACACAGATAGCTATGAGAGAGAGGGATAATCAAGTGAAATATGTATTGGGTCAGGAAGTATCACAGGGATGCAATGCTTGGTAAATGTGGATGTGTTGCTGGTGCTTACTGTAGAGCATTTGTCAGACTATGTAAGAAATATAGATTCCAGGAGAAGGCAGAGGGAAGCTTCACCAGATAAAGTCAAGGCTGGAAGAAGAAGAGTTAGAAAAAAGACTTATCCTGGGGATTTTTGTCCGTATGACCGTTTAAAGCAGTTAAAACTATAAATAATCTTTGTGGGCCGGTCCCGCGGCTTAGCGGTTAAGTGCGCGCGCTCTGCTACTGGCAGCCCGGCTTCGGATCCTGGGCGCGCACCGACGCACTGCTTCTCCGGCCATGCTGAGGCCTCGTCCCACATGCAGCAACTAGAAGGATGTGCAACTACGACATACAACTACCTACTGGGGCTTTGGGGGAAAAGATAAATAAATAAATAAAATTATAAAAAATAATAATAATCTTTGTTTATGAAAAATAATTTGAAGTGTTTTCTCTTCTATTAAGCTTTTATATCGTAAAATTAATATGTGCTTATTGTAACCAGTGACACAATCCAAAGGCCTGTGAATAAAAAGTTTCCTCCTATGCCTCACAATTTCCACTCCACTTAGAGTAACCAGTGTTAACTGGCTATGTTGTGTATCACTCCCCAACTTTATCCATACTTGTAAGAACATAGGTAGTTGTTTTTTGGGTTTTTTTTTTACAATAATTCTAACATATTGCATACTATGCAATTACTTTATTCATCTAACAATATATTATGGATATCTGACCGAGTCAATTGGCCTAGATCTAACTTCATCTTTTAACAGCTGATTCTGTAGCCTAGATTACCCTACTATGGTACCGTTTGTTCCCTTGTTGATGAACATGTAAATTGATGTAGGCTTTTATCACAACAAATAAGCACCCCGATACACATATCCTTAACATAGGGTGCGCTTATTTCCACAAGGAGATTTCCAGTTGTGGGACCACGGGATCAAAGATATTTCAATACATATTGCATACTGTTCTAGTTCACGCTTCTATCAGGACATGTAAGAGTGTCCATCTCCCCCATCTACACCAAGTGCTAGATCCCACTCCACACCAGCAGCTGAAGAAGGGGCATATATAACTATCTTTGGATTGTTTGGGTCAATAGTTTTGGCCTCCAAAATTGCACATTTTCATTGAAGACATCCTTGTACAATGAATCCATCTTCTCCTCTTGCTCGTTCCCTTTTCCTTCTCTAGATTGCAAAGACTGGAGCACCTGTAAGCAACGAAAGATTCTCCACAGCTAATAATGTGTTTTCTCCCACAAATACAGTTATTCTTCAGGGAAACCAAACAGGAAGAAATCAAAAGATGCCTATGAACATTAAATCCACACTTGACAGCTCGCCTGACTTCTCACAGTCTCTGAACACGCAGGCTTCTTTGCACAGCCCTAACAAAACCCAGAGCACGTGTGGGTGAAGAGCACAGGTTTGCACAGCAGACACACTGGCATCCAGGCTCCAGGGCTTGTTGCCGGGTTGTTGTGCAGTAAAACTCCATGGCTTTTCTATAAAACGGCAACAATACAACCTATAGTTCATATTGCTTATGAGTACTAAATGACATGATGTGTATAAAGTGCTTAGCATGGTGCTTGGCAAGTAGTAAGCTTTTAATAAATGATTGTGATACGATAGCTCACAAAATTTTATATCTCCTTTGAAATATAAGCTATATATATGTAAGTTGTTAGATATTTAAATCCACAACCAAATGTTATCTTCTTAATAAGATACTTCATACACAGAAGATAATTTTCCAGAGTTTTCTGAAAAGAATGAGGATTGGTTTTTTTGTGTTCATTTAGGCCAGTTGTTGGTTGATGACCTGTTTTGGGCCAAGCCCTGTGGTACAGACTAGGGCAGACACAAAGAAGTCTAATACCTAATTTCAGTCCTGAAGATGGTCTAAACAGACTTAAGCATAATCCCATATGTGATGTGCTTTAAGGGTAGGAACTGAAGAGAATTATGGAAGAATGGGAACAGGAGTGATTAACTTTGGGAGAGTTGGGAAATGCTTTGCAGATAGCTGACCATTTCGAGATGATGGCCTTTTTATGTCCAGGTACATATAAATACACACAAACACACTCACGTTTCCAAGATTTTCTACTAGAATGTCTAATTTATTCTCCTGGAGGGTTTTTTTTTGTTTTGTTTGGTTAATGACAAAAATATTTGATGTTCATAGCAACATTATTCACAATAGCCAAAAGCTGGAAGCAGCCCAGCTGTCCATCCACAGATGCATAGATAAGCAAAATATGGTCAATACATACAATAGGATATTATTCAGCCTTACAAAGGAAGGAAATTCTGACACATGCTATAATACAAATGAACCTTGAAGACATTATGCTAAGTGAAATAAGACAAACACAAAAGAACAAATACTGTATGATTCCACTTATACGAGGTACTTAGATCAGTAAAACTCACAGAAATGGAAAGTAGAATGGTGGTTGCCAGGGGCAGGGAAAAGGGTAACGAGGGATTAGTGTCTAATGGGTGCAGAGTTTCAGTTTAGGAAGATGAACAAAAGTTCTGTGGATGGATGATGGCGATGGTTGCACAACATTGTGAGTGTACTTAATGCAACTGAACTTACACTTAGAAATAGTTAAAATGGTAAGTTTTATGTTAGGTATTATTTTACCACAGTAAAATAAAGGAATAAAAACATTTGTTTTGTTTAGCACAAATGGGTAGTTATTTCATTATGCAACAGTGCCTCGCTCCCTCCCTCCATCTCGATGGCTCTTCTTCCTCTCTTATCCCAGCCATTTTAAGCAATAGCTTGGGGATCAGAGCTTAGGCTCTCGCAAATCTGGTTCAATTCCAGGCTCTATCACTTCTATGAAGATAATAAGACTGTTTACCTCACAGAGTTGTTATGAAAATTAAATGAGATAATACTTGTAAATATCTGAGCACAATACATGGTACTTGTAAGCACTCAATAAGTGTTACCACTATCGTCACTTACTTCATAATTGCTCATTCATAGGCAGGCATGAATGTCCATTTTTTGGCTCTCTTTTTAGAGGTTATATAGCTTGGGATAACTAGGATCGCAAATTTATCTGAAGAAAATAGAGCTCCAAAAATTGAATTGTTACCACTGAAGACTCAATGGCACAATCTGACAAATAGTTATTTCCAAGAGAATATTCTTTAGACATCCTGTTGAACTCAATGCTAGTACTGTCTCATAAGTCTGGACTATAATTTCATCAGCATATTAAGTAAGTTCTTAATCATTACATTAAAAAACAGGAACATGAATCCATTTTGGGATCACTATTTTATTGCAGAGATAAGTAATTACCTGTAGTCCTAACCAGTGGTTTAAGTGTAGGGCCCAAATGAAGTTTGGGTGACCCCATGGTTAGATAGATACCCTACCTAGTGAGGCATAACCAGTTGCCAGTTAAGAACCTGAAAAGTTTGGTCTAAACATGGATATGACAAGTTCACTCACCACAACTGGAGGACCTGTGAGGTGGAGTGGGAGTAGTGAGCTGAGAAGCAACAGTTCATTCAAGTCAGCCCGGAGGCATGCCTGGGCTCCACTGATTCGTTCATTTGGAGAGTCTGTGCCATGAAATATGTAAGTCAAGTTGATAGCACAATGTGATGGAGTGAGTGTTCAATATTGTTATGTTCCTACTACTCTACTTAGTACAATGGCTTTTGCCATTGTCAGTTTCTAATATGTTTGAATGAAGTTGAAGCCAAGTATGTAGATTTAATTTTATTTCAATGCAATTACATGGCCAGGTTATGGAAACTTGTTGAAGAAATTTATCATGCTGCTTCCTCAGATTGAAGACTTTCTTTGGAATTAAAAGAATCTGGAAAATTTAATTTATCATGGCCTCAGTGGTTCACAAAATTTCACTTTCTACAGATGTGATAAAAATACTCAAACCCTCAAAAAAACACACATACTGCCTACTTTTTTCACATTCTATTTATCTCCTCTCAGCTCCCTTTAAATGACTGATCCGCCAATGCAAGAGCATGCTGCCAAAGAGTAAAAGTCTCACCAACTCCAGAATTATAGCATCGAGCCCCTCCTCTGGCTGGATTTCACCTTCCAGGGTTACTTGAACATGCCCACAACTGCACGTTCTGTGGTCAGGGGCAAGAGTCAACATTGGGACTGACCTGCCAGGCTGCCCCTTGCCCAGTTTCCTCACCAAGGGAGGGTGATTTGACACAGCTCGGATAAATGTATTGAGTACATGGCAACTGGGATACAATTATTCCTATTTTTAATCTGGTCAAAGATCAATAGAATTACGGATTTTGAAGAATTGTAAAGCTAAAGAATGGAAATAAAATCACAATTCAGATGTGAGCCATGGGTTTTAATGTGTATGAACCATTCTTTAAGTTTCTGTGGTTACATATAAAGTGCAATCCAGATAATGTGTGGTTTATCATGCATCAATCTTACCAGCATCGTTCAATTTCAGAAGAAATACATTAAGCTGAAATTAGACTATGCTCACCAAGATGACTTAGTAACAATGCAATTTTGGAACTGAGTATATAAATCCCAAAACTGTTTGTTAATGTCGTAAAGGATGCTTGGTCCCTGATTGTACATTCCTTTTTATGAAACCATTGAAATGGAAGCTGAGTATCACTATAAATTTTGTAAATCTTGAGTCAAAATAATTCCCTCTCTAAAGAATTGCATTCTTATTGTCTTTATTTAAAATGGTCAATGATTAGTATGAGGCCTATAACTTAACGTAAACCCCCTGAAAGCAGGGACCTCATGCTGTTCACTGCTGTATCTCCAACCTCTAGAACAGGGCCTGGGATACAGAAGGTACTCAATATATAATTACTGTTTTTAAATTTTTATTTTGAAATAATTTTAGACTTACAGAAAAGTTGCAAAAAGAGTTCAGAGAGTTCCCCTAAACCCTCCCCCCAGCTTCTCCTAAAGTTAGTATCTTACATAACCATAGAACAATGATTGAAAACAGGACAATAATATTGATTCAATATTATTAACTAACCCATAGACCTTCTTAAAATTTCTCCAGTTTTCCCACTAATGCCCTTTGACTTGTCCGGGATGCTGTTCAGGACCCCACCTTGCCTTTAGTTGTCGTGTCTCCTTGGTTTCCTCCAATCTGTGACAGCTCTTCAGTCGTTTTTGTCTTCCATGACCTTGATGTTTTTGAAGAGTATTGGCCAGTTATTTTGTACAATGCCCCACATTTGGGATTTGTCTGATGTTTTCTCCTGACTGGATTGAGATTACGCATTTTTAGCAAAGATATCGCAGTAGTGATGTCCAGCCCTCCTGGATGCATCCTATGATATGTGCATGATGCCAACTTTGCTCATGTGGTTAAGGTGGTGTCTGCCTGTAAAGTTACTATAAAAAAAAGTTACTATAAAAGTCACTATTTTTCCCTTTGTAATAAGTATCTTGTGACGAGCTACTTCAAGACTTCAAATACTATGTTTCTTTTTTTTTTTTAAGATTTTATTTATTTATTTTCCCCCCACAAAGCCCCAGTAGATAGTTGTATGTCATAGCTGCACATCCTCCTAGTTGCTGTATGTGGGACACGGCCTCAGCATGGCCGGAGAAGCGGTGTGTCGGTGCGCGCCCGGGATCCGAACCCCAGGCCGCCAGCAGCGGAGTGCACGCACTTAACTGCTAAGCTACGGGACCGACCCCAAATGCTATGTTTCTAATCAGACTTTCACTTACCAATTTTAGCATCCATCAATGATTCTTGCCTATAATAATTATTACTGAGGTGTTTGCTTAATAGTGATTGTCTATATCCATCATTCTTTCTACATTTGTTCATTGGGATCTACTGTAAGGAACAGCTATCCCTTCTCCCCTATTTATTTATTTATTCATCTTTCTTTTTGTATAAGTATGGACTAATGGAAATTTATTTTATTATAATCCACTACTATCATTATATGTGTTGTTGCTTACCTTCTCCCACATTTGACCTTTCGGAGCTCCTTCCGGTTGGCTCCTGTGTTCTTTCAATGTGCCTCCATCATTGTTTGAGCACTTCCTCACTTTACAGTACCATAAGATGTTTCAGCATCTGTTACAAGAGGTTCGGGGATTCGATCGGAGACGTAAAAGACACTTTCCACTCCAAACAAATGGACTGAAGGTATATTTTATTATATAGAGGATAGTATAGGTGACAGTCTGCAAACAGATCCAAATAGGTCAAATATTAAGAGGGAAAAAACATCAGCCCGACTGGAAAGGGAAAACACCCACATCGGCTGAAGAGAAATGACACAAATCAACCAGAAAGAGAAACACCAGGTTGACCGAAAAGAGAACACATCAAATCAATTACTTCATATCAAATCAATTACTTCACATCAAATCAGTTACTCACAACATCCACGCCCCACTGCCGGGAGAGCCCTGTCAATCGACGCGGCTGGGCAAGGATCACACGTCCTGGGCAAGGTGTCCCTTCCACAGGTGGAACTCTCACCAGGTCTCAGTTTCCAGCAGTTTGTATACCATCAGTAATTTTCAGAGTAAGCAATTACAGAGTTTGCAGAGCAAGCATTTAGTGTTCCCATGCACAAAATGGTTATCAGTGGCGTACGTGCACTGAGCCCCCTGGCTAACGTCCCAGCCCAGTAGTTGTGTACGTGCATTGTTCTCTTTGGTTATCGTCCCAGCCCGGCACAGATGGCCAGTCCATCCCGTGCTACGACGCTCCAAGAGCCTTGAAATGTTACAACTTGCAACTCCCTCCGTGAGAGAAGGGCCGGTTCCCACCACGCAGAAAGCAGCTTTGTATTTCTTTTTGTGCTGGTGGCTGTAGGTCAATGGAGCGGCCAAACATGGCCGTACTCATGTCAAGACATATTCGGCCGTGGCCGTCTCCATTAACCATAAGACACCATATGCACAGACAATGAACTTTGTACACAAGTACATAAGGCACATCTAAGAATCTAAAATCCAATGACTACAATAATTATAAAACTATCTCGCAATAAAGGACCCAAACCCCAAGGTAACCAATCAAATAACCCCTTAGAATATGAAATGTTATTAACTTGATCTTGCAAATTATGTACAGCATCAAAGATAACATTAGATAAGGTAACTTAGGCCTAACAAACTAGCTTGTAGAAGTCCAGATCAGCCCCCATTACAGAGGGTAGCAGAAGGCAGGGTAATAGAGAAATTATCTGATATTGTGAAGTTGTTTGCTGTTTTTGAGACCAAATTTTTCGGCCATTCATAGTCCAGGTTATAGGTCCCACTGGTGTAGAGCAGTTGGTCCAGCAGTGCAGGGTCAAAGGTTGTCCTACAGAGACATTAGTTGGCATGTAGGTCTGCAGCAGACATGGAAGTGCAGCACAGCATAGCAAACACAGCAGGAATATCTATTTACGCAAAGAAACAGAATTTTTAGGAACATGATATAATTGTTTATTTCTTGGATACATTACTATGAGTGTTGCAGTGGGCCCTTGGGCCATTACTTCTGTGGCACGGGGAGCCGCATTGGGTGGATGTGTCATCCACACTTTTGCTCCAGGTTTCCATCTATCTGTAGATCCAAATCTTTGTATTTTTTTTTTAGTTAATTCACATGGAGGTTGTCCTTGTGACACATTTGGAGTCGAGAGGGGAAGCACCAATAATTGTCTCACTCGTTCCCCAGACTCTACAGTTAGTACTGTGTCACTACCATTATATAATATAAATTTTATTTCTCTCTGGTAATCTGGATCAATAACTCTTCCCAGTACATCAATACCTTTTGCTGACAGTCCAGAGCGTCCTTTTAACAAACCAAAGGTATTTTTGGGAAATTGTACCCCTATCCCAGTAGGGACTATAGACTGCTTCCTAGGGGGCAATTGAATAGAATGAACAGTAGATAAATCTAATCCAGCCGCTTTGGCCGTGGCACGGAAAGGCGGTTTAGCAGACTGAGTCAGGGGCCAATAGGTTAAGGTCATAAACTCATGGGTGGCGGCTGCCACTTTTGTAATCTTTGTTGGTAACAACCTTGACAGAGGAGTCTCATTAGGGCCTAGTGGCCTGTTATTTAACATATTTAGAGCAGTACTTAGATGGTTGTGCCACCCCTTTAATGAGCCATGACCAAGTTTCTTCAATTGTTGTTTAAGCAATCTATTCATTCATTCTATGAGGCCTGCAGCTTGGGGGTAATAAGGTATATGATAAATCTATTCTATATAATTTTCCTTGGTATAGGTTTGAATCAACTTACCTGTAAAGTGGGAACCGTTGTCACTCTGAATTTGCCTTGGTGTTTTATAATATAACTTGATTATATCTAATAATTTTATGGCACTCTGTTGGGTGGCCGCTTTAGCTGGTATAGCCAATAAATAACCAGAATATGTATCAACAGCAGTGCAGGCATAAGTATATCCACAAGAATTTGGCAATGGTCCAATAAAATCTATTTGCCAGGTATGGGCGGGAAATAATCTCTTTTGGATATGACCTTGGTAGGGGTGTGGGACTCCCCGTTTATTTAACTGTTGACATAACTGACATTGTTGTATTGCAGTGGCAATATCATCGTGAGTGACAAGGATTCCCCTTTGTTGTGCCCACCTGTATGACGTTTGTTCTCCCAAGTGTCCACTCTTTTCGTGGACCCATTGTGCTAAGCCTGGGTTGTGCATTGCATGAATCTGCACCAGCTGATTAGCATGAGAATTATGTTTTCGTTCTGCAGAAATTAAAGAACTGTGAGCATCAACATGAAATACAGTAACAATTGTATTTTGGCATCATAATCATATGTCTTTTTGTAATTTCTTTTTTAAGTTAAAAAAACTTTAATTTTGGCAGAAGTTTATCAAAAATATCAAAAGATTTTAAAACACTTGGTCAAATAGGAAATAATGCCTAGTTATTTATTTAATCAAGTGGATGACAAAAATAGTGAAAGGCAAACAGAGAGTTAAAACAGTCAAAAAACAAAAAGAAAAACCTTAATAGAGAGACTTCAGTCTTTTTGAACATAGGAAATTACTTTAACAAAACATAGGTGTTTTGTCTTTTATATAGACTTACTCAAAAGAACACCTTTTAATCTCTATGTAAAGAGCAGACCAAAAGTTTAAGAAAATTACCTTTATAAGAGAGAAAGCCAAATTTTAATTTTTTATCAGCTTACTTTAGCCAACTTGATTATGTGCAAAACTCCTCAGGGCTTTACTTTTACAAACCTTCTGTCATTTATTTTTTACGTTTAGAATTTGTCCTACGCCTTTTTTCTTTTCTTAGTACTTTAGGACAAATTTATCTTTTTTAATAAAACAAACAAAAATATCTCTATTCTCTATATCTTTTTTACGGACAACATACATTTTGCTTTTTGTATATAGACTTTCCAGAAATGTGTATTTTCTCATAGAAAATTTTTCAACATGCACATAACATGTTTATCAATAAATGTAAGCATCTTTCAGTTTTTTTTTTTTTTTTGAGATAAGAAACCATAGGCAGGCAAATTTATGCTTAGTAACCAATTTTTAATGTTTTATCTTATGTGGAAATGACCCAGAGACTCAATAAATTTTTATCAACTTAATTTAGCAAAACTCTAAAGCTTCAAGTTACCAAAAAGATTTTGGAAGCTGTTTTTGAAATAACTTTGTCTTTTAGAAGTCTCTGTGTATTAATTAAAGATTGCATTTCATCGTGAGAGGTTTTGAATCCTCTCTTTTAAGGGTGACCCTTAAGGTGAACTCATCTGAAACAGATTCTCCAGAATAGCCATCCCAATTTCAAATTACTTCAAAAGTTTACTTATTTTTACTTGTTTAATTTCAGATCAGGAATTCCGGGGGAGTTGAAGTGGGGAAGCTCAGCAAGAGAGGGGAGGGGAGCAGCAGATTCAGCTTAGGCTGCTGGCATGTTTAATTATTTAATTATTTTCTCTTAAAGAGGCAATATAGTATTCCTGATTTTATTTAAAAACCTCAAAAGATTAAAATAGGCTTCCCACTAGTGGTTTAACATTTTAGCTGGCTTTTTCTAATTGCATAAGCAAATATATCAGTTTTGGTAAATTGAAATTGCCCCATTTTGGTCACTTTTTCTCTCTGGAGTCTATGGAATATTGTGGCAATGTGGTGTTACAATAAAAAACTTATCTTCTTGGATATGGGCTCCTAGCTGAATATAGCCCATTTAGCCAAGAGGTGGCCCAGAGGGCTCTCCTTGGGGACAGATGGAACTTTTTCCCTTCAAAATTACAAACATACAGAACAGACAGTTAAATGGGATCCCAAACAGAACAGATAGATGCATCTAACAGATTTCGGGTAAAAGTCTTACAATTATTCCCACTCCAGTAGGGATAGCCCTGCCTCTTAAAGAGACAGGACTCCAGATGGAGGGGAAGGGAGTTGTTGGTGTAAGCAAAAACAAACAAATAGGCAAACAAACAAATAATTCTAGAGGCTGTTTCCCCGTCATAAGAAAAATGTGCCCAGGGTCAGCGGTGCCAGGTCAGATGGAAAGCACTGGGAGCAGTCCCCAGGGCAAATCACCTAGGCAGCTGCTGGACTGTTTCCCAGGACATCCCACCCGGCCCAGGCCCACCGAGCCATGGACAAAGAGCCTCCCGGCTGGCTCACCAAATTATTATTGGATACACATTTAGGCTCACTATTTGTCACTTAAGAGGGGCCAAATAAAACTAGAATGCCAGGCTCACGGCAAGGAAAGAGTTTTTATTTTGGGTGACATCAGCCGGGACTGTAAATTTGAAACTTCTTTTTTCAAGAGTACATTCTCCCTTGTATTTTATCCTTATCTTTTATAGCCCGACGATAAGCAGTCAATAAACATTAACCTCGCCGTGCCAGAAAAGAAACATTATCTCTTTTTTCTTACTGTCTGCAAAGTTTTGGTCACATCCAATGATTCATATCTTGCAGATGAACATCCCAAGATTCACGTAATCCTGACTTATGAGCCCACTCCCCAGCCAGAGTGCAAGAGGGAGGGTCCTCTCATCTTGGAATTTCTTCCACCTTGGCTTTAGTTACCTTTCGTTTGAATAGGAAAGGCATCTCTTTAATCGAATCCTGCTCACAGCGCCAATTATGTTATGAGAGGTTAAATATTAAGAGGGAAAAAACATCAGCCCGACTGGAAAGGGAAAACACCCACATCGGCTGAAGAGAAATGACACAAATCAACCAGAAAGAGAAACACCAGGTTGACCGAAAAGAGAACACATCAAATCAATTACTTCATATCAAATCAATTACTTCACATCAAATCAGTTACTCACAACATCCACGCCCCACTGCCGGGAGAGCCCTGTCAATCGACGCGGCTGGGCAAGGATCACACGTCCTGGGCAAAATGTCCCTTCCACAGGTGGAACTCTCACCGGGTCTCAGTTTCCAGCAGTTTGTATACCATCAGTAATTTTCAGAGTAAGCAATTACAGAGTTTGCAGAGCAAGCATTTAGTGTTCCCATGCACAAAATGGTTATCAGTGGCGTACGTGCACTGAGTCCCCTGGCTAACGTCCCAGCCCAGTAGTTGTGTACGTGCATTGTTCTCTTTGGTTATCGTCCCAGCCCGGCACAGATGGCCAGTCCATCCCGTGCTACGACGCTCCAAGAGCCTTGAAATGTTACAACTTGCAACTCCCTCCGTGAGAGAAGGGCCGGTTCCCACCACGCAGAAAGCAGCTTTGTATTTCTTTTTGTGCTGGTGGCTGTAGGTCAATGGAGCGGCCAAACATGGCCGTACTCATGTCAAGACAGCATCCTCCTGTATTTTCCCTGCGAGATCCCTGAGGGCCCTGTTCCTTTTATTGGATAATGATATTTAGAAACCAAGATTGGCCACTAGATATGCTCAAGCTACTGGAGTGTCATTGCCTCTAGGCCCCTTCAGTGGACAAAGCTAAGAAATACATATGCTAAAATATACCGACATGTATATTTAGTTCTATAACCATCTATATATATGTTTAAAACCATGGGTTCATACTGATACCTTCCATTCCAATCCAGCATCATAGACTTTATGCTAGCTTCCTCTCCCCTTTCCTTATTTGTAGCTCCTTTCTCCAATAGTAAGAGACCTAACTCTCATTACCCACAATAAATGTACTTATTTGCTCAATCCTAGAATGCATATAGTATAATCTCAGACTTACTAACCCACACCCCTGTGAAAGCAGATTTACTGACTAGAGTATGATATTCGTATACAGTCATTTTGTCTTTTACTATACAGTGCAGTCAAAATACTGTTTTCCAGAGTTACTCGGGCAAGTGCTTTTCTTTCCCACCCCCTTCCCTATGGTTATGTTATTCACTTGTAAATCAATTAAATTCATTTTTACCATTTGTATTCATTTTGCCCCTCCCTTTTGCTTTAATTATTTATTTTGGGGGTATGTGAAGCATTAACATGGTTCTTAGAGTCAAAAACGTACTTTTTTTTTCCTTTGGTACAAATGAGCAGATACATGTATATTTTCTGATATAACCCTCATTTTCACTTGAAGAGTAGAATATTATATTCTTTTTTGCATTTGGTTTTTATCACTTAATATATCCTGGAAATCATTCCATATCAGTTCCTAGAGGGCTTTCTTTTTCACAGCTGCATAGTACTCCATTGTGTGGATGTTATTCATCTACTTTCCTATGTATGAGCATTTAGGCATTTCCAATATTTTACAATAAGCAACTAAGGCTTCAATGAATAACAGTATATATATGTCTTTTCATTTCATTGGAGGTCTATGTGCAGGGTACATTCCTAGAATGGGATTTTTTAGATCAAAAGGTAAGTATATATGTAGTTTTAGGTATCAACAAATTCCCTTCCTTTTTGCTTGTTTTTTTTTTTTTCCTCCTCCAAAAGTTATGTGTTTCAAAGACTACTCCTTCAAAACTAGCATATTTTTAATTCTCTTGTTGGTAGTCCATGCTCTGAACTCCCAGACCCTATTTTACTAGGTTCAGACTTAGGGTGGACCTAGTCTTTCTGGCAGTGGATTTAGATCAACCTCAGACCCCATGCTAGCTGCCTTCGTCTCCGTTCCCTGCAGTTTTCTCACCTGTCTTTGCTTACCATGAAGCTTCGTCGTGGGGTGGTTATAGGACAGGAACATGAGACGCACACCCTGGGATTTTCACCTCCGCTGTTTTTTATTATCCACCCCTAAATGTGGCTATAATGCAACACCTGTCCATTTCCGCCTTGCACCCAGATGCTGAACTGACCAATCTATAAACCAAGTGTGAGCTCCTTTCTTCTCTTTCAGCTGGTTGTACAGCACCTCCATGTGGCCATGGCTGTGAACTGGAGGAGGGGTGCTGGGGCACCCCCATGGGTGACGTAGGGTTTGGGCTACCTGCTCGTGCAATTTAATTGTGCTCTCTTTTCTGTTTGCACTCAGTCCCAAATGTATCATGTCCATCTCACAATGGACTGCTGCAAGGCCTGTCCGACTTTACCACTTGGTAGATCTGATGGAAGTCCTTCCAACAGCCCATCAGGAGCAGTCCCAGACGCATAGTCACTCGGTGCCCCAGTAACACACCAGGATCTGTTTTTCAAAAGGTGTCACATTCTCTGCTACAGACAACATGATCATGCTCCAGAACACCAGGGCTTGCCATCAATTGTGCTACTGCATCTTTTCCCACCACCACCACCTCCCACATCATAGACTCTGCTGGATCTTTTGGGCCACGTGGAGAGGCTCAGGGCCCCACTCAAACCTGGCAGCCTGCCTTCTGTGTCATCTGACCCAGAACAATATTCCCAATGTGGAATGTGTTGCATCCAGAAACCCAAGAGACCCACCAGGCACTGTGCTTCCTTCTCGTGGTAGCAGATGCAAGAACAAGAATTTATTGTTTAATTTGGAGAAGGTATCTCAGCACACCTCTGATCACTGGACTCCTAAAAACTATCCCAATGTGGCGGGTCCCTGAATCTCCACCATCCTACCAAGGGTCCCGTACACTAGCCCCTCTTGCTCTCCTGCTCCATCAGCACGATGTCATCAATGTCATGGATCACTGTGACGTTACACGGGATGTCCAGACAGTCCTGATTTCTTCATACTACATTATAACAGAGAATGGAAAAGTTCACAATGCCCTGGAGCAAAACAGTATTGTTGTCTGTTCCACATGAATACACATTGTTTCTCTTCAGAATAGAAAAGAACCCATTTGCCAAATCATTGGCCACATCACATGTACCTGAGGTCTTATTAATGTTAGCAACAAAACTGCTCTGCTCAGCAGCTGCAGTGGAACTACAGTTTGGTTTAGTTTGTGGTATTCTACCATCTGTTTTCTGCAGGCACCAGACTGGCTAATCGAACAGAGGCGTGATAGGAGGGACCAGCAGCCTGCGTCCTTGCAGGCTTTCATAGCAGCACCAATCCCTGTGATGCAGCATTGCATTGGTTCACCTTTCCCACCTGAGGTGTGGGGGTAGTTTAGGGCTCCCATCTAGCCTTCCCCACTGTGATTGCTCTCTCCCCACAGGCCAAGGACCCAGAGCTGCCAGTTATACAATTGGGACCCAAGAAAATGACCACATGGTGGATGTGTGGCCATAACGGGGCCAACTGTAAGCCAGACGTTAGGCAGGACTCTAAGGTTGGGTCAGGGGAAGGGACATGCACAGGTGACATTTCAGATCTCCAGGCATCCATGTTAACTAAGACTCTGAGTCCAACAATTCTTGAAAAGTCTGGGTATTTCATTTTCCCCAGTGTATAGTGATCCAAGCGAGTGGCCAGAGGTCCTTTTGGGGCAGTGCTGAGGGAATCACCACAGTATTTATTTGCTATGGAATTGCTGCACCTGTCCTCCTGGGGACTTAGCTATCTCTTCAGTTAGTGGGTTCTGAATGCGAAAATCAGCTCGGTCCAGGACTGGGCAGGGGAATGTGCCTTTTTCTGGGGCACCTCCCCTTGGCTCACTGCTCCTCTCTTCCCACATTCCTGCACGTATTCTTTCACGCAGCCTGAGAGAAATTCCAGATTATATTTCACTTTAATCCTCAAAAATGCCTTCTGCTCAAACACCATCTTGCAATCTCTTGTTTTCCTTAAGCTTCTATTTCCCTTCCAACAAATTTGTTAATCAATATTCACAGGCCACTGAAAGATTTATGTCATATTGACCAGCCTCTCTGTTCAGAACACTGATTTAGGAGCTAAAGAAAGAGAAATAAACAAAACATACAATTGTTTTTTGCATGCAGTGGGTTATAGATTATGAAAGAATAAATAACCAAGATTTCCATACTACCTGATCCTATGATGAATGAAAATAATTAAAATATTTGTGTGAATAATATTCCCATAATTGGACAGAATACAAACTTCTCAGGCCATTAAAGAAAACATCATACTAGAAATGCTTATATCATGTGCAAGAACTCATTACTCATAAGTATATCCTAACACTGACCTATCAATGCTATTTTGTTTATGCACCTTTTGCAAAAATATTTTATTCATTAGTATATTAGTTTCTTGTGGCTACTGTAACAAATTACCACTAACTGCTGCTTAAATAAACAGATATTTATTCTCCCCGAGCTCTGGAGGCCAGAAGTCCAAAATTAAGGTATGGGCAGGGCTGCGCTCCCTGTGCAGGCTCTACAGGAGAATCTGCTCCTCGCTTCTCTCAACTTCTGGTGGCTGCCAGCGGTCTTTGACTCGAGGCCACATCACTCTAACTTCTGCCTCCACCTTCGCACGGTCTTCTCCTCTGTGTGCATGTGTTGAGTCTCCTTCTACCTCTCTTGGATAATGACACTTGTGATGGCATTTAGAGTTAACCCAGATAATCCTCATTTCAAGATCCTTAGCTTAATCACATCTGCAAAGACCCTTTTTCCAAATAAGGTAACATTTACAGGTTCCTGGGGTTAGGACCTAATACCTTTGGGGCCACAATTCAGTCCACTATAGTTGGTACTAATAAATTTCACATCAGTTTAAGAATTTAGTTAAAATTATCTCTGCCAAATAATCTGCCATAGAGAAATGTAGTAATATAAAGAGGTGCCCATATGATATGGCCTACTACTAGTTGAAAATATAAAAAACATTCAATCAACAGACTGTTTTTTATAAAGTGAAAATTATTTCCCTTTTCTAATTCTCTTATAAAAATGACTGAAGCATTGTGAAAAATAATATTCTACCTAAATTGTGTGTTAATTTACCAGTGATTATTATACACACCTAAGTGTCTCATTTTTTTAATAATAAGATTGAAAATTATCAAAAGTTGAAGTGCAAAGGATGCCAGAGGCAAATTCAGATCCACATGCTCAATTTTTTTTCTCACACATAGTAAACCTGATTGCGTCTTTTATCAAGGGACAGCAAACCCCATTATGGGATTAAATATCCTGTATTTCAGATGGACTTTTTGGCCACCCATCATATTACCTAATTTACAGTGATATTGGTAAGTAGTATCTAGTTAAGGCTATCCAGTTTCTAAAAACTGCATAAGCAATATGATTTTAGATTTCTGGTATAGCCCAATGATCTGCTTAGAAAAGAAACGACAAGTGTGTTACTAGGGTGGCACCCAAATGCTAAGATCTTGTTTGTTCTGACCACAGCCCTTAAAGTCAGGATGACCCAACTCTGTACCATACCTCTGCCCCATCCATCAGGAGTTGTCCCAGTGACGACCTCCTCCACTTCCCACACGGTCCCCACGTCATCTCACCTGAGCCCATGTTGTCTTCACGCCCAGTAACCAGATTCTGACTTTTTTCTCCACTGATCACCCCTATAGTTTAGGCAACTTCTGCAGCCCCCTCCTGGTTTCTCGGGTCACATCCTCACTGCTTCATTTTCAGCTTTGTCGGCTTCCTCTGCTGCCTGAGATGAGAAAGACCTCTGCTTTCAGCCCTCGACCTTCAGAAACTCCCCATTCCCTTACTGGTCAGCTCAACTCCTATTCGTCCTGGAGAGGGGACATTTGGAAATGTTTCACTTGAATTGTTGAAAAGGCAACTAATTTCCATCCAAGAGGATAAACTAAGGTTATCAAGATCTCACATTTAAGCAAGTCAATAAAGTATAGAAGAATCCTAAGAATTAGAAGTGAATTTATTAATTTTAATTAAAAACAGAAGAATTTTCAGTTTCACATGCACCTCTAAACAGTTTTCCCAAAGGTCAGCCTATGGGCTCTGAATATTCACTGCATTCAAAACAGTTTATGGCTTGTGAGTAGAGTTCATTCCTGAGATACGCACCTGTCTTTCTGCCTTCACCTTGAACATGAATAATAAACACGTGTAGTATCTGAATCCCACATAATAAATCTTGGACTTTTTTTTTAAGCATATAAGGAAAAGATCAGTACCATAGACGGGGCCCGAAGAGGATGAATAATGGCAGCTAGTATCCAACCTACACGACTGCCGACTTGACTTTAGCGTTTTTGTATCAATATGCATATATGAAAGTAGCAATCCAAAATGAAGTAAGATTATAATTTGAATTTATAAATAGTTTTTAAAAATCTCAGATACCAGAGCAGAGATTATTTGAAAGTAAGCATCTTTATCATATGAGTAATTTTGAGCTCAAAGGAAGAGATCAAATTTGTTGGGAAGATGAACACAGGGAGCAAATCAGCAAAATCCACTGATGTTGAATTGTTACACTAGGATGCTGCTCCGAGTCCAGCTATTTGGCTGTTTCTGGTAGCATGCCAGCACACTATAGTCTAGACATTGTTAACTGGCATGATTTAAAGGAAATCTTCTCTAAAGCCTTCTCCGGGAGGCAGCTAGCCTCATCTGACGTTTCTAAACCAAGAATCATTAGCTAGCTGGTGACTTCCTCCCGCATCTTCCTAGTGTCAGTGACAGAGATCGATCTATGAGTCATTAGACTTGCATTTAGCTTTGCCTTTCAACACCAAGGCTTTGCGGGCTTCCCAGGGCCCAGAGGGAAGCTGTCTTTCTTTCCACCTTCCTCAAGCTCTACCAATTAGGTGGCTCTCCAGAGGCCAGAGACCCTCCAGGGGCAGTGAGTGAAAACAGCAATACAGGCCCGCAGAGAGCAACCCTGCTCTTCTCCGTTCTTCCCCGTGCCAGATCTCACTCGTACTTGGAATCACCATCTTAACCTAAGAGAAGATGACTCTCAGCTTGCGTGCGTAAAAGTCATACATTTCTAATCCATGTGGAATAGAGCCATCACATTTTCTTTCAGTTTTCACAATTCACCTTTCTTCATTTCAATCAGGACCTCTCTTTACCAACCTTAACTTCCTCATTTTTATCATTTTCTATTATCAGCTTTTCATATTCAAATAAAACATCTTTTTTCCATTTTGGAATTTGAAAATCCTGATTTTCCTACACCTTGAAGCTACAGCCTTGGGCTTTCTCTGGCTCCGTGCTATCTCGATCCCAATATCTGTCATAGTTGCACTGGGCAACTGTCTTCACTGTGGGTATTAAAGGGTCTCCTGCTTAAAGTGCCACTATTATTTCAAAATTTGAAACCTAACTTGTCTTTATACCTTTTGGTTTATTTTGTTTTTCAGTTAACTTTTATCTCCATAGAATGTATCATTCCACAGTTCCCTTACAAAAACTGGGAAACAAAAATCTGCCGAAAATCACAACGGAATTCTCTAGGCAACAATATACCATAACTTTTAAATATTTGCTGAATATAATTTATTTGAAATAAACATTTCTGCCTCAAAAAGGCAAGAGTGTTGAGCACCCAAGAAGTATTCTGTGTAGACCTCCACTATTAAATTAAATTGCTTGTACTTAGAAAAAAATAAATTTCAAATGTCTCCCTTAGAAAAGTAGACTCCAAGATTGTCTTACTCTGTTCATACCCTTGGCGTCTTTCTGAGCATCCACTTCGTGAGTGTTTCGTCTCCTCTTTTGATTCAGGTTCCATATGCCATCTTTAGTGAAACTTACTGACTTTGCTACAGGGGCGCAAAGTGACCCAGGCCTGACCAATAAGAGTACCCCATCTCCCCTAAAGACACAGAATGGCTCAGAGATTGGCAAGTGATCCTGTCAATCAGAGTCTGTCCAGGACTTTTGTTGTAGTTACTAGGAAACAGGTTCACTTTTAATCTATGTTCACGAGCCGTGGAAGCAATCGATGATAAAATTAAGACAGGCAGCAGAGCTGAGAGGTGTCCTGATGATGTTTGAATGCCCGCATCCATCTGAAGCAGTTTGTCCCCTCAGAAGTTCCAGTTTCAAGGTCCAATGCACTCTCCATTTTTGCTGGAGCAGGTTTGAGTTGGGTTTCTGTCACTTGCCACCAAAAAACGAATCTATCACCCACCCCACGTCATCCACAACCACTTAGGCAGTTTGTCTCCACCAGAAGAGCGCGTACTGAGTTTGTCTCTAAGACTATTTGTAATGGACGCTGGGAAGGTGCAGAGTGCACAACTAGAACACAGACCTCAGCTGAAGTTCAGCATTCAAAGCCGCCAGAACATCCTTGACGTTGGCCATTATGCCCACTCCTCCTGCTTGAGTCCTCCTGGGCTTTGTATTTCCTAGAAGTTTCTAAGTTAGTTGGGGTCTCCAAAGTATCCCATTAATTGTTTTTTCTTTTCATTATATACATAAGAAAAAAATACAAAAATGGAATGAAAGAAAAAATACCCATACATAGAAGTAGCCAGTGATAGCAGTTTATGCCTTTTATTCAATTTTTAAATAAAATAGGGATCATTCTGTTTTTACTATCTTGACCTTTTTATTCTCTTTTTTTCTTTATCAGTGAATCTGGAAGAGCAAACCACTCCTCTCCCCCACTCCCATCCCTTGTCTAAGTAGTGACCAGGAGGAGGAAGGCCCTCCATCTAATAAATGAAGTCCAGAAATATGGCTAGACCATCAAGAGGCATAACTGAGACCCCCACATCTGTGCCCCAGGAGAATTCAGTGGGCTGTAGCCCTTGTTAAATTAATTAAACTAGGAGGCCATTAGCCTGAGGGGGCTCTAATGCCGTGGAGCCTACATAAGCAAACCAAAACCTAACCTGTAAATGCCTCAAGATTAAGAAATCGAAACCTAAGGACAAGCAACCACAAATAGCCAATGAGGCTTTTAAGCTATAGCCAATCAACCATTTTCTTTCTGTGCCTTTGCACCTTCCCTGTGTAAGGCTTTCCCCCGGCTCCTGTCAGCTGAGCACTCTTAACTATTTCCAGTTTGGCGCTGCCCAATTTAAATCAATTTTACTCAAATACACTCTTAAAATTTTTTATATGTCTCAGTTATCTTTTAACAGTCTGTAAATATTACTCAGCAATGAACCCATTTTCTTATTTCTGGTACACCTGTGGATCAATTTAAGAGAGAAAGGACGAAGTAAGGATGCTCCATATAATAATGTGAAGTCCTAGCTCCACTGGAAAAGAAGCAGCCTTGCAAATTACAGGGACAGTTAGGAAGAGGCTCCTGCAGGAAGATCCTTACGGGGTTAGGTAATTCAGTCTCTGGGGAGCGATTCTGTTGTGGGAGTATGTGTTCGTTCCAACAGTTTTACTCTGGATTATCAGAAAAATAAGGGGCATACTAGTGGGAATTCATACCAGCAGGAGATCTCAAGGAGACTGGACCCAACCAAGCTCCTTATGGAACTTGGACCGCAAGGACCTCCAGAGACCATGTAGCCTTACCTCTGGCAGTGGTATTCCAAACTGAGTAACTGAGACTTAGGAAGGAAATGCTGCTGGGAAGGTGACCAATTCTAGGATAAGACAACTCTTGTGGGCTAGGGTTGTGGGTTTCTGGAAAGGTGGGTGGAGATGAGGTAAAGGTGACACTGTGCTGGAGAGTAATTGTCCTGAGAGCAAGGAAGCACGTTTAGGAACTGCAGTCTGCACAGGATAGGCGCTTAGGGGGGCCAGAACTTGTTGGATGATTTTCCTTTAGACTGCAGTGAGAGATTCCTAGGCCCTAGCCCCAAATACTGAATCCGATTTTTCAAGTAGAGAGGCTTAGGAATCTGAATGTTTAACAGCACCTCCTGTGGTTTTGTGACCACTAGTGTGGGAAACCCTGGTTTAATATAATCCTGAGCCTTTGCTCTCTCCTGCACGGGAGAGCAGAAGAGAATTTGGTACTGCATTCCTGACCAACCGTCCAGCCAGCTTGCTTGAGGAGTAGGAAGTCAGTGGAATGCCGTTTGCCCTGAGGTACAAGAGCTGCAAGATGGCCCCCACCCCCCGAGACTTCTCTCAAGGCAGAAGAATCATTTGGAGAAACGTGCCATTGGCTTCACTGCTGTCTGAGGCCTCAGCGCTGTGATTTCTTGATCTATGCTTCAAGGCCTGTCTTCAAGAGACTGCAGACCCTTCTGGCACAGTCTTCTTCCTGGCCTTTGGAGAAGCCCCCGTTTTCACTTTTAGGGCTGACTCCACAGAACCTCGAGGCAGAGTTTCTTAGGATACCCTGCTTCTCTGAGGTCCAACATCAAGATGTGCTACTGGGGCTCCTGAGCCTGCCTCAGAAATGCTTTCTCTGGGATGCACCCGCAAAGGAGTTTTCAGGCCCAGCCCTAAGCCTTATCTTAAGCTGTTATGGGCTAAATTGTGTTCCCCCTCCACCAAATTCATGTGTTGAAACTCCACCCGCAGTACCTCAGAATGTGACTGTATTTGGAGATAGGGTCTTTAAAGAGATGATTAAGGTAAAATAAGAGGAAGTCTGGACACACAGACACCAGGGATGTGCACACAGAAGGGCGACTGAACACAAAACAGTGGGAAGGCACGATCTGCAAGCTAAAGAGAGAGGCAGCAAGAGAAACCAGCCCTGCTGATACCTTGATCTCCCACTTGCAGCCTCCAGAACAGTGCGAGATGCATTTCTGTTGTTTAAGGCCCCTGGGTCCGTGGGCCTTTCTTAGGGCAGCCAGAGCTGACTAGTGCACAAGCTACAGCTCACCACGTGGTCTGCGTCTTTGTTATGGTGCTGTGTTCTGGAAGGGTTTGTAGCAATCTTCTCTCCTCAGTAGCATGGTTGCCCCACATCCTTGCTGGCCGTACTATCAAAGTCTTGCTGACTTTTGTTTCACTCTGTCAGTGAAAATTTTCCGTGTTTACTACCCATGTGTTCTTACTCTAATATGAACTGACTGTGACTTTTACCTGTTTTCCTGTTGGGGTATTCTATTTTTCTTACTAATTTATAGGAGTACTTTTTATAGTAAATATATTGAATCTCATGTCATATATTTGGCAAATATTTTTTCAGTTTTTTGTTTCTTGTTATATTTTGGCATGGGAAAGATTAAATATTTTGTATGTTCAAATATATTTCTTTAATTGCATTTGTATTTAGAAAATCACCTTTCCATCCATGACTCAGGTAAATGTTTAACTAAATCTTCTTCAATTTTTTTAATGATTCCATATTTTATTTTTTATTCTTTAACCCAACTTTTATTTATTTTGCTGTCTGGCATGGGAATGGGATGTTAACTAATTTTTCCCCCAAATATCCAAATTTTGCCATACAACTTTTTGAAAATAATCCACTCACATTCCATCAAATTGAAATGTTTCCTTTTCCACATGTTACTACTTAAGTACCCAAGTCTAATTCTTGGTTACTATTGTGTTTCATTGCTCTCTTTTGTTCCCTCATCCATCCCACTATTGGTGTCACTACACTTATTGTACAATTACTATGCTAATCACAAATTTTACTCTCTGATAGGGCAAATTTCTCTTCATTATTTCTCATTTAAGACTTTTTCCTACCCATTCTTGGCTATGATTCTCAGTGAATTTTTAAGTATTTTGTCAAGTTCTCCCAATGATCTCATTGAGCTGTTGGTTGTGATTATATGAAGTCTACCGGTTTAGTGGAAAGGATCTTTCTTTCAATCTCTCTCTAATGGGGAAAATGGACTGTGTCTCACTTTATTCAGACCTACTTGTTGTATACCTCTCAAAACTTTTAGCTTTAGTCTTAACAATCTTTACTGTTCTTGTTAGGACTGTTGCTAGATATTTTATTTTTTGTCACTATTGTGAATGAGACCTTTTCCCATAATGATTCCCAATTACTTGTCATTGAATCAAAAGGAAACCATTAATTTTTGGATATTACTTGGAAAATTGCCACTTTTTTGAGTTCTCTTATTAATTCAAACAGCTTTTCCATTGATTCTTATTAAGGCTCTAGTTAGATTATCATCATTCAAAGCCAATATGATCACCTGGAATCTTCCTTCTCATTAGAAGTACTTTTTATTTCTCCTTCATGTTAAATATTAGAGGTGGTAACAATTGCTTGGCTCATTTTTTTAAGAAAATTCATGATTCTTTCTCAATTAGCAAAATAGAATGTCCATACTCAAGCTTTCTACCAGAGAACATAACTTTGACCTGGCTACTGTTTGATCAATATCCAAACAGTCAAGAGAAATAGTGCTTACAGTGGGTGGTTTGAAGGACAGGAATGGATGCTCTGATCGTTTAGATTTTATTCCTGGGTCAAACTAGATCATCAGAGAGCCACACGTTTGCTCCGCACTGTATTGGCCCTGCAGAATTTTCTTCATAGACTTGTGCTATCCTTCCTGCCTTGACTTACATTAGGCAGTATAAAATCACCTGAAAAATCTATCACAATTATTTTTAAAGATTTTTTTTTGTGGTCAGTGTCCATGTCATCACTTAGTAACCTAAGCATAAAGAAAGACGTATGAGAGAAATGTCTTCAATACTACAGTCCCAGAAGAAGCAGTTGGTGTAACTCACTAATGGTAGATTTTAGGATCCCTGGTCCTCCAAATTACACAGTCTAAAGTGTTGGGCTCACTAAGTTGTCCAAACATGGCATTGGTAGCAGAGCGGTTGGGTTAATTGACTGAAGTCTGGGCCTAGATGTCTACACAGAGAGAGTCATATTAAAACCAGGCTTGTTCAATACGGAAAACAATATGGGAACAAATCTGAGTGGAAAAAGTCAGAGGAAGGTCTCTCTACCAGAAGAAAAGAACCGATAGGATATATGAATCAGTAGTAAAAGCCCATTTATCTGGAAATACAAAAGCTGTATATTTGTACACCTTGAACCTAGAATCTTCTCATTGAAGAGTGCTTTATGATTACAGCTTTGGTTTCTACAAAAAATTATTACCAGAGAATAGCCATATGAAAATTTGCTGAATTTATTATAAAAAAATATTGTCAAGAACATCATCCATCGTTCAATGTCTCAAACTTAAGGACCCAGATGAAAAATTTCATTCAGGAATTTAGTAATGGGAAGGCTTTGACTCCTTTTTCAGATTCTGATGCTTGCTCCTTTCGGGTAATGACATCTGAAGATTATTGAATTTCCCTTTTCTCCCCCCGCCTCATCCTTGCTAAGAAGCTTAGAGCAAAATTTGCCACTCAATCAGAGCAGCGATATGAGCCCTCCGAGTTGAGATATTATTTATTTTCATGTTCCTAATTTCCTCTTACTAGTTTATTAGCCTTATAATTAATACTTTTTGTAGGTCATTCCAATTCTTTTTGGAAAAAAGGCCAAGTATGTATGGTATTGTTTTTGCTGTTGTTAGATGGTTGTTTTTAATGGCTCAAATGAGGTCTATGATTGAGATATTAAGGAGAGTCAGGGTAGGCACATGATGTAAGTTGCTGGAGCATTCCCACTCCTGCAGTTAACTTAAGACAGGGATTCCAACCCAACTAGATAAATGAAGAAGCCAGCCAGGTTCCTCAGCAGAGGACTGGAGAATGCATGCCCCATCTATCAGACGTAGCTGCCGCTCGCCCCTAAGATTAGATTGGTTTCTTGAGGTAATGCAAGCCCAGATTGCCATATTGTACAATTTTTCAAGAAAAGCTGGAATTCAAGATCTTAAAGGGAATCCTGGTTTTTGAAATGTTGACAACTAGTTCAAATTCTTTAAAACACTCTGGACCAACAGAAGATGGGGTGGTGGCTGACAGGGAATCGGGGGAGAAATGGGGAGTTGTAGTTCAGTGGGTGTAACATGACAGCTATGCAAGATGAAAGTTCTAGAGATCTGCTGTACAACACAGTGCCTATAGTTAACAATACGGTGTTGTGCCCTTAAAAATTTGGTAGGAGTGTAGATCTCGTGTTAAGCTCTCTTACCATAAAAAAAAAGGAAAGAAACACACAAGGAAACTTCCAGGTGTTATGGGTATGTTTATTACCTTGATGTGGTAATGGCATCATGGGTGTATGCATATGTCCAAACCCATCAAATTCCATACAGTAAATACATGCAGTTATTTGTATATATGTGTATATATATATATTTGTTTTTTTAAACCACCAAAACTCTAGACTAAGCCTCCATCGGTAGCCCAGACCTGGGTCTTTGAGCTGAGACATCTGGGAGCAGGTATCAGAAACCCAGTTACCAGGGGGACAAAGCAGAAATTTTGCCACCAGGGAGTTGATGTCATAATGGCACCAAGGATCACACTGACTTAAACCTGAATAACAAAGCTCTTGGACTGAGAAACCAGAAGTTTTGAGCTCTGTCTCAGATTCTGTGAGTATGGATTAGTAGAAAGAGGCCTGGACTTGAAATCTGGAAACATGGCCTTGGTCTCAGCTCTGCCACCAACAAAACCCATAGAGGGTTGGCGAGCCCATGGAATTCCCCGAGTCCGCCACAGCACTCCCCACACAAGGAGGTGGTTACATATGACATGTGAATCTTTCAATTCTTTATTTCCAAAAGTATCTTATCAGAAACCCAAAATGTGTGAACATGAGAAAAGAAGTTTCCATTCATCTTTAAATCATGTAATTCTACGGAAGAATTGTCTAAGTTTCCAATGTTGCTGCTAAAACTAGATGAGCTGAATTTTCAAGGGTGAGTGAAAAAAAATCAAGATTGAAAAATAGAGGACAACTGGACTTCCAATCTCCACCAAAGGAAATTCTAACATCACACTTCCCTATCAACAAAAACACAATGGCAATATGATTTAGTGCTTTGACTACATTTTGAAAAGAATAAGTTAATATTTATAATTTACAAGCAGGTGCCATTTGGACATACGTTTTCGTTATACCTCATCTTTTTTTGTAAATAAAAAATCACAAGCTATAATAAACAGCTGACTGTTCACAATGCTTTCAGAATACATGATTACTTTAATTCTGCAATGATTGTTTCAAGTTTTTCCTTAAGGGCGCCGCAAAATTCGCCCACCTTTTCTTCTTTTTTGTAAAACTGAAAGGTTGGGATGCAAATGATCTCAAGGTCTTTCACCAGCTCCTCGCAATCATCAGCGTCCACTTCCAGGAAGACCACATCATCATGCTTCACAGACAGGAAACGGAAAAGGGGCCTGATGGTTCTACAAGGCCCACACCATCTGGCGGAGAAATCCACGGCCACCAGCCTCTCCCCGGCCTCCTTGAGTGCCATCCAGAAGTCCTCCTTGCTCAGGATCACTTTCACCATGTCAATCTCCAGGAGCTCTGCTGTTTCTTCTGCTGGCTTCGGGATGTCGCCTTCTACTGGCTGGATGGTTCCTTCCAAGGACTTGGGGGTATCGCCCGCCTTGGGCTGGGCGGTTCCTTCCGAAGACTTGGGAATGTCACCCTCCTTGGGCTGGGCGGTTCCTTCCGAGGACTTGGGGGTGTCACCCTCCCTGGGCTGGGTGGTTCTGTCCGAGGACTTGGGGGTATCACCCTCCCTGGGCTGGGTGGTTCCTTCCGAAGACTTGGGGATGTCACCCTCCCTGGGCTGGGTGGTTCCTTCCAAGGACTTGGGGGTGTCACCCTCCCTTGGCTGGATGGTTCCTTCCGAGGACTTGGGGGTATCACCCTCCCTGGGTTGGATGGTTTCTTTTGCAGACTTGTGGGTGTCACCATCCTTGGCCTGGATGGTTCCTTCTGAGGACTTGGGAGTGTCACCCTGCTTAGGCAGAATGGTTTTTGCTGAGAGCTTGAGAGTGTTGCTCTGCTTTTGCAGAATAGATTTTGCTGGGGAGTTGGGGGTGTCACCTGGCTTGGTTTTTGCTAGGGAATTGGGGGTGTCAGCCTGCTTGAGTGGGATGGTTTTTGCTGATGAATTGGGGGTGTCAGCCTCCTTGAGCAGGATGGTATTTGTTTGAGAATTGTGGGTGTCACCCTGCTTGGGTGGAATGCTTTTTGCTGAGGAACTAAGGGTGTCGCCTTCCTTGGGCTGCATGGTTTTTGCTGAAGAATTGGAGATGTCACCGCCCCGCTCAAGTGGGAACGTGTCTGGGGGCTGTGGGACTTCGGACTCCTCTGCAGGTGTGTGTTGTATGTTGCTGACCTCATGGACAAAGGCCTTCTCCTGAGTGTGCGCTGAGTCCAAGAACTCTGGGATGAGGAGAGTCACGTGGCTGGACAGAACCTCTAATAACGGACTTTCTGAACAAAAAAGTAAATAAATAAAATTGCAAAAGAAAAAACAAAAAAAATTCTGATCATACACTCCAAGGAAGACAGGTGTCATTCTTAGAGCTCAAGAATATAGTCTTATGAATGATGTGCTAATCTGAATAATCACATTCAGATATCAGAAGACTGAGCAGTGTGTGATTATGTGTATCCTTTATGGAGGTTTTTTTTTTAACTACAACTTTCTCTGCTTAGTTCAACACTGCTGCTTGCTCCCTAAGCACATGGGTCCCTAAGGTGACCCTCTCCGCTCCCCCTTACCATTAGCATCACCTTCATTTGTTCCTTCTTGTTTGTCTGGCCTCACTTCCGGTTCTTCTGGGGCTCCAGCTTTATCTCTTTCCATTTCTTGTATATATCCACTGCTACTTCACAGACGCCTCATGGTGAAGACAAGGCCGTATCCTCCAACTTTTTCCAAGCTATCCAACCTAACATTGTAAAATGAGTAACAACTTATATTCAGGTAGTACTTACAGCTGGCTTTCCCTCTCTACTCACAACAGTAACATTTGAAAGTTTCATGACAACCTCGGTCACAGTGGCCCCACTGTGTGTGAGGCTGTGCCCAGTGCCTGATATGCCTTCACAGGCATTATTTCCTACAACTCAACAAACCACTGAGGTAAGTACCATTATGATCCCCGCTTTGCAAATGAGAAAATTGAGCCTTAGAGAAGTTATGTAACTCGCTCAAGGTCACAAAGCTAGTATGTGGGACAGATTCCAAGTCCACGCTCTGAAAAGTACACTGTGCTGTACTGTTTTGCCAAATGCCCTGTCCAGGATGGGTAACTTGAAACCAACTTTCCTACAGTCTCCCTCTAGGATTCTCCAGCTCCTGTTTTCTCTTTATGACTCACCCACCATAACCATCCACTCGGTGTCTCCTCCTCCTCTGCAAAGTCCTGCCCAACTGTCAGATATCCTGCTTGAGCTTTCTAGACAGGAGTAGATTGTGACACAGAGGAATTCCCTAACTGAGAGGAAGAAGTGAAACTATCACCCCTTCCATTCTGGTAGATGGGAAACCAAGAGAACAGACACTTGCGTCCTGGTCTCCCCTCTCTAGGTTGAGACCTTAACATGGATACAGGTTAGCCGTGTTCAGAAGAAAGCTGAAAGCAGAGGAGCGTTTGACTCATGCTCCATCTTGAAGGCCAGGAAGCACCCACATACACATGGCCTCCACATCAGCATAGCCGAATGGGCCGCTGGCAGAGGATGTGACCGGATTCTTGGGCCTGCAGCGGGCTCCCGGCCCAACAGCCTGCCATGTGCACATCAGGGATCCAGAAGTCCTGCACACCCCGGGGTGGGGCTGTGAGTGTTTTGAGAAGACCAGTGAACCAGTAGAGCTCTCAAGGAAGAACAAAGAAGCCACAGTGTAGGGGAATTTGTGACCAGAGGCACGGGCTCGCAGTGGGTACAGTACAGTGTCCCAGCTCCTAGGTGGGATCAGCAGTCTGCAGTAGTCCTCAGTCTAGGGACAGCCACACTAGCCACTTCATATGGGAAACCAGCAAGAGGCAGAGGCTCAGCCACAAGGAGTCCACATAGCCCCGTGCACCCATCCCTTGTGGAGAAACGGGAGGAATCAGAAAGACTGAGCTGCTACCAGAATGAAAGGCTGTTCTTTAGGCTGAAATTCCACCAAGAGGCAGATTTAATTTCATGTCCCTGATCCTCACCAAATCTCTCTGAGATCAGGCTCTTGGGGAAGAGTAGATCCACTGGAGGACAATTTTAAAGCCACATCACAGCTGCACATCTTAGTGAATGCGAGGAGACCTGTGACCCTGTTCCCTTTATACCTGGAGACCGGAGTTATGTTTTAGGCTTGGCAGAGTTGTTCCAATTATTTTTGCTCTTCATCCTGCAATTCAGATGGATTCCAAGCACCTTGAAATATTGATACCTCTCAATAATTTTCATTCAACTTGTCATAAAATGTGTTTTTTCCTTCAGCACAAGCTTGTCCCCAAATTGCTCCTGAACCCTTTATGTCAGTCGTGGTTCTGTCAGGGAAACAATCAGCTATTTTAGGCGTAGGAAAATTTAAGCATAAAATAGCTGGACAGGCTGCCTTTGGGCTGGGTGTCCAGGAGTGATTCCTAGAAAAATGAACAAGGCTGCCGACCTGACCTGCCAGGGGGGCTGCCACCTCCGTGATCTGAGGAAGGTAGGGAATCAGAAAGTCGCTGCTAGAACTATTGGCTTCAAGAACTTTCTGCTATGGCTGCAGTCCAGGGGGAGTCAGCCACTGCCACAACTCCCTTTTAGGTCAGAGCTAGAGCTGATTGCTGGAGTCTGCTCCAGGGTCCCCACCACTCGGCCCCACAGAAAGGGGCGAAGATGCGAGATGATGGTCTCTTGCTCATGCAGGTTCACCTGCTGGTAGAATCTAATTGGCGTCGAGAACCTCAGCTGCAAAGGAAAGGAAATGTGGTTTTGAGTTTTCCAGGCTCAGCAGTGCAGGGAGCCAAGCTAGCAGAATAAATGCTGAGTGGAAATTCATTTCTGCCACACACAATGACAACATGACCGTCTAGTTTTTGATACATTATGCTGGCATAATTTTTTGGTTTTATAATTGCAGAAATAATACGTATTCGCAATAGAAAAATTAGGAAACATAGATAAGTAAAAAGAAAATAAAAATTACCCATAGTGCCAATCTTCGGGTATCACAACTATTAATATTGTGATGTATATTCTTTGTGTTTTTTTCTATTCATATGTAGATAGTCTCAAATGAGATAATTTTCCAAAAGACACTGTATTGTAATCCTTTTCACTTAAGAACATATTCTGAAGATTTTCCATGTCAAAACATGTTCACCTGTAGCAGGGGTCAGCTTTTGTTTTCCTTTTTCTGTAAACGCTAGAGTGTGACTATCTCAGACTTTGCAGACCACATGGTCTTGTCACAACCACTCAACTCTGCTGTTGAAGTGTGCAAGCAGCTGTTGTGGGTTGTACTGTGTCCTTCCAAAATTCATATGCTGCAGTCTTAACCCCAGGACCTCAGAATGTGACATTTTTTTTTTGGAAATAGGGTCATTGCAGATGTAATTAGATAAGATGAGGTCATATTGGAGCAGGGTGGGCCCCTGATCCAACGTGACTGGCATCTTTATAAAAAAGGGACTTGTGGACACAGATACATGTAGAGGGAAGATGATGTGAAGACACGGGGAGAAGACAGCCATCTACAAGCCAAGGAGAGAGGCCTGGAACAGATCCTTCCCTCACAATCCTCAGAAGGAACCAACCCTGCCCACACCTTGATTTTGGACTTTTAACCTCCAGAACTGTGAGACAATACATTTCTGTTGCTTAAGCCACCCAGTCTGTGGTACTTTGTTATGAAGCCCTAGCAAACTAATATAGCAGCCATACAAATGGGCGTGGTGGCTGTGTCCTAATAAAACTTTATGTACAAAAGGAGGCAGCCAGCCAGTGGGCCATAGTTGGCCAATCTCTGACTTATAAAATCATTTTTAATGACTGATTAATGTTCTTTTGAATGTTCGAACTACAATTTATTTAAATAATTTTCTATTGATGGACATAAAGGTTGTTTTGATTATTTGCTATTATAAACAATGTAGTAGTAAACATTTATGGATAAATCGTTTCACATATTCTTTATTCTCTTAGAATAAGAGTCTAGAAATGGAATCCCTAGATCAACTGGTAGACATTTTAAAGATTTTTTTTGTTCCAATTTGTAACTATCAGCAAGGTATGAAAGTGCAATTTGATGGACAAAAAAAGTTATGTCATTAGTATTTTAATTTGCATTTCCTTATTAAGTTGACTTTTTTGGCATATTGGTCATCAATTTATATTTCTTTCTTTGCAAATTGTCATATCATGGCCTTTGCTTGATTATTCTTGAGGGGGAGGCATCTCCATATATATTCATTTCTTTAACTTTTTTTTTTTGGTGAGGAAGATTAGCCCTGAGCTAACATCCCTGCCCATCTTCCTCTACCATATATGTAGGACGCCTGCCACAGCATAGTTTGATAAGCGATGCGTAGGTCCGTGCCCGGGATCCAAACCTGCAAACCCCGGGCCACCGAAGCAGAACACAGGAACTTAACTGCTATGCCACTGGGCCGGCCCCAATTTCTTTAACTTTTTGCCCATTATTGTCATAGTTTTTTCTCAGTTTGTCTTTTAATTTTGTTTATTGTATTTTTCCAGCAATATGCAGATGCTTCCATTTTTGTGTAGTTAAATCTATCAATTTTGTCTTTTATGATCTTCACTCCTTGTGACATACCGGCATATAAACTTCTGAATTTCTGATTCTGAGACTGGCTCCTCCACAGTCCCAAATCAATAATAATAATCACAACAATAAAAATAATAGGGCTAAAACTTTCCAGGACTTAACTCAGTGGTTCTAATACATGTATCAAAGAGCCCAACAATTGACTAAGGAATAATAAAAACATTTTCCCTATAAAGATTCATACTCTTTTAGTTATTCAGCATAATGGATAGGTGATGGGAAGAGGGAAAATTTAGTACGAATCACCACTAAAACACAAATAAGATACAACATGGGTACCTTTTGTGGAATTTTGTAAGAGCCCTGCTAGAAATTGTATTTTCACTTTAAGATTTCGAAGCAGAAGGATCTTAACCCCAAGTTCTCTGTCCTAATTACAGTAAAGACTGAAGCAGGACCGGGTTCTCTGCCCTTTACCTCTTACATTCCTCCCAATCTGTACTCCAGAAGAGAAGGTCTTTCAGCATAATAATGTATTTTTATGTAAATTTTTAATTTTAGAATAGGTTTATATTTATAGAAAAGTTGTGAAGGTGGTACAGAGAGTTCCCATGTTCCCCACATCCAGTTTCCTCTGTTGTTAACATCTTACACAACTACAGTACCTTTGTCACAACTGAGGAACCAGTGCTGATATATTATTAAAGGCCACACTTGATTCAGATTTCATTACTTTTTGCCTAGTGTCCTTTTTTCTGTTCCAGGACCCCCATTACATTTAGTTGCCGTGTCTCCTTTGGCTCCTCTGGGCTGTGACACTTTCTCAGATTTTCCTTTTTTTCATGGCCTTGACAGTTTTGAGGAGTACTGGTCAGGTATTTTGGAGAATGTCCCTCAATTGGAGGTTTGTCTGGTGCGTTTCTCATAGTTAGACCAGGGTTATGTGTTTTTGGGAGGAAGACCCCGGAAGTAAAGTACCATTTTAATCACTTTATTATTAATTAAACATATCAAGAGTTCATGTTATCATGACTTACCACTGATGATGTTGACCATGGTTGCCTGGCTGAGGTAGTGACTGTCAGGTTTCTGCTCTGTAAAGTTACTCTCTCCCCGCTCCTTACTGTGCTCTGTGGAAAGAAGTCACTGTGCACAGCCCACAGTCAAGGGGTGCGGATTATGCTCCACCTCCTTCGGCAGGGGAGGAGTAGCGACGTAGATTGTTTGGAATTTTTCTGTTTGCGAGATTTGTTTCTTCCCTCCCCCACTTATTTATTTATTCAATCATTATTTGCATCCGTGTGGACTCATACATTTACTTTATATTTTGGGTTATAATCCAATGTTATGTAATTTATTTATTGTTCAAATTGTTCCAACTTTGGCCCTCGAGAACCCTTTCAGATGGCTCCTGTCTCCTTTTGATGTATATAGACTTGTAGTTTTGGTTTTTGAGTACTTCCTTACTTTCTAGCACTACAAGATGCTCTAGGCTCATACTGTAGATTCACTGCCTCAGCCCTAGAATCATCCATTTCTTTAAGGAGATCTGCTTTCTTTTATTGGAGAATGGTATTTAGAAACCAAGATCTAGGCTAGGTGTGCTCGTTGATACCCAGTGTCCTTGCATCTGGACTCTTGGTGAATATAACTAGGATGTATATATATGTATACCAACCCATGCACACCCACAAGTTTATAATTATTTCTTTATCAGTATCTGTATTAAGCTAAATATGAGTTCATATTGATGTCCTCGACTCTAATTCAGTACTACATGGTTCATTGTAGCCTTTCCCTCATGCTTGTCTTGTAATCCTCTACGCCAAAAGTGACTTGGTTCCCATGATCTGCCACCCATTTACTTATTTGTTCATTCCAGTATACATGTAGAGTGGTTTCGGAATAATCAGTCTGTACCTCCATGGTTAACAACTTTATCAACTAGAGCACAGTGCTTATGTATAGCTCTTTTGTCTTTAGTCTTATAGTTTCTGGTCATTTCCAAAGTTACTTAGCCTCTCTTTTCTCCCACTCCTTCAGTGATGTTATATCATACATTTGTCATGGATATATTCTTTTGTCACATTCTGCATTTCATTCTGGGATCTCCTGCTGTCCTGGTTGATTTTTTTCAAATTTGCATACAATAAGTTTCACTCTTCGCGCTGCGGAGTCCCACAGGTTTTAACAAATGGGTAGTATTATTACTCACCACTACAGTACTGTGTGGAAAATTTCACGGCCCTAACAAATCTCCTGTGCTTCACCTAGTCAACTTTCCTCTTTGCAAACCCATGGTAGCCACTGGTTTTTTCACTGTCTCTATAGTTTTGCCTTTTCCAGAATGCCACATAAATGGGGTCATATGGTATGCAGCCTTCTCAGATTGACTTCTTTCACTTAGCAATATGCATTTACGTTTCCTCATGTTGTATTGTGTTTCAATAGTTTGTTTCTTTTGACCGCTGAATAAATAGTAATGCATTTTAACTAAACTATGAGAAGCAGATCCTAAGATAAGAATAAGAGTGCAAGTAGTTTATTTGGGAAGTGATCCCAGGAGACATCGCTGCGGCAGTGGAGAAGGCATCAAGCCAGCTGCCTCTGTGAGCACTGGAGCTCGTACCCACCGGGGAAGTGGGAGGAAAGTACAGAGCATACCTCAGAGTGATCCTTCCTTCCTTCTTTTGAGCACTCTTTCCAGGGGCGTTAAGTCTGGCACTTCTGCTTGCCCCGTAGGTGTGCTCTACCTGTCCCCGCAGCTACCCGAGAGAATCACAGGTATGTGCAGTAAGCAATCATCTGAGAATAGAGATGAGTGCTGACAGGCTCTGCACGGAGGAGAGGGCTGGCAGTGTCTGTTACAAGAGGTGATCAGTATGGGCAGAAGAAAGTTTTGTTTATAGAGTTTGAAAACCTAACTGAGGATCCCTGGGCATCCTGCCAGGATGGAGCTAAGAGCAGTGGTCTACTCTGACCACATGGCTTTCCTGCACTCTCGAGGAGGGCAGCAGGAGGAGAGACATCTCCTGGGCACCCTGTACAGCTGGAAGGTGACCCCGCACAAAGCTGCTGTGACTTAGAAGTTGACAGAAGGGAGAAGGGAGACAAAGTTTCCCTCTTCAGTGGGGTACATGGTATCTTTTCTGAGCATCCAGAGCTCCAGAGAATGGGCCCAAATTGGCAGAGTTAGGGGGTGGTGCCCAGGAAGAATCAGCTAGACAGTGTTGCCATAGTGCCTTTGTTGGCAGTGGTGGTATGA
Organism: Diceros bicornis minor; assembly: GCF_020826845.1. Lineage (NCBI taxonomy): Eukaryota > Metazoa > Chordata > Mammalia > Perissodactyla > Rhinocerotidae > Diceros > Diceros bicornis. The sequence continues at coordinate 7,858,002 of NC_080755.1, read as the reverse complement.
GGCAGTTTGGCAACTGCTTCCTGGAACCACTGCCACATTGGCAGAGCCCCATGGGTCTCAGGGGCCTGGGCTCAGATGACCAGAGCAGGACAAGGGAGAGAGAGGGTGGACAGGCCTGTGATGGGGGAGCACACTGAAGAGTGCAGAAGTGCCATATAGAAGAAGGAGCTCCGTGGCCAGAAAAATGCTATTTGGAGTGTTCTTGGTATCGAAGGGTGTGTGTGTGCATGCATACTCACCATGGTGAAAACACTAATTAACACCACTTCATGATATTTTATAATACACTGGCAGACGTTGTTCAGTTCAACATTTGTTGAGCATTTACATAGGACACAGATGAGGTTACGCACCAGGGATAAAGAGGTGAGCAGACCCTGTGTCTACCTCCTTAGGGCTTTTATTCCTCGTAAGGAAAACAGACACCATAAAATGGGGTTTCTATTTATTTATGTCCAAAAATATAAGCAATACCATTGATTCATATATACGTATATATGAATATATATACGTATGTATTTATAAATGTAAAATATAAAATGAAGGAAAAACTTGGCTTGGAAGGCTATACACAACACTCAGTATACTAATTGCTCTGAGCAGATGAAGGCAGAGGGAAATGGGCCTGAGGAGAAGATCAAAAGGGACTTCAACTTTATTATATTCAATTTCCTTTTGCTTCGTTAAATATGTGTGTGCAGGTATAACACACATATCTACAACAAAATGTTAGTGTTTGTTAATTTTGGATGGTGGTTACACATGCACAAGTTCATTGCACTAATCTTTGAAATGTCCTGTATTTGTAGGACATTACATGAAAGAGGAGGGACATCAGCTGGGGGTTATTGCACACTCCAACACGGGGCGATAGGGCCACAGTGGGCGGTGGGGTGACGTCCTTCGCACAGGTGAATCATGTTGCAGTGACACGTCATCTCCTTGAGAACAGGCACTTCTGGAGGAATTTAACTAGAAGGTTCAGCTACTGAGTTTCTATGTGGTTCAAATCATATATTTGTTAACTGACAGAGACTATTACTTGAATAGAGAAGCATTTATTATACAGAATCATTCTTTTTTTTTTTTTTTGTGAGGGAGATCAGGCCTGAGCTAACATCCGTGCTAATCCTCCTCTTTTTGCTGAGGAAGACTGGCTCTGACCTAGCATCCATTGCTAATCCTCCTCCTTTTTTCCTTCCCCGAAGCCCCAGTAGATAGTTGTATGTCATAGTTGCACATCCTTCTAGTTGCTGCATGTGGGACGTGGCCTCAGCATGGCCGGACAAGCAGTGCGTCGGTGCGCGCCCGGGGTCCGAACCCAGGCTGCCAGTAGCGGAGCGCGCACACTTAACTGCTAAGCCACCGGGCCGGCCCAAAATCATTCATTCTTAATGAGGAATTTTCTGTAATCAGATCAACATAGCATGGTTGCCATGTGCTTGCCACTGGAATCTAAGAATACTTATCTTCAATAAAAGCCATCACCTCAGTACCGATTGCTCTAAGTGTAAAGTTATCTACACTGCATATTCCCATCCTAGTTTTTCTCATCAATATGACTGCTGTTTAAGTATTTTTTGCTCAAGTGATGAGACAGTAGTGAGTCATGTAAGTCATTGCACAGGACTGGATTCAGTTTCTCTTGGATTACTTGGTTCCCCCACTGTACCCTATTTTCCTTTAGAACATCCCCCAAATCTGAAAGATGTCATGGGATCACATAATATAAGTAAAGCTGTAGATCCATTTGAACGTCTACTAGAGGACTATTTTTTACCTGCTTTCTCAGTGTTATAGTAACAAACACTGGAAAAACTCCTAAAACATTCTAGGTGCTTTGAATGTCAAGGTAGTAAATTGCTTACTATTTCTTCTACTTTTCTGGACTTTCCAAATTTTCAAGAATAGACATTTATAATGAGAAAGAACATTATTTTAAAACATGCTAAATGAATGCTTTTCTGTTCAACCTCCAAATGGCTTATTATGCAGAGGATTTCTCATGAACCATCAGCATTTTACATGAGGCGCAGACCTTGTGCCCATGTACCTGGCTTTCTGAGTTCATTGCTCTGATCATTCCTCATCAGTTCTGGACACAATGAAGTCAATGTTTTGCTCAAGGGAGGATGGGTTATTGACTATATTCATTCCTTTTGTTCTAATATTTAACCTCCAACATTTTCGTGGTTGGAAAGACTTCTGATATAATATTTAAAGCTCTCCTGTGTGAGTACTTACTGGAAAATTCTGTTTGGAGCTGCTTTGGTAAGTTTCAGGTTAGTTGTAAGTTTGTCGATGTTTTAATAGCAATAGGCTCTACAAAGACTTTAAAAATGCACAGGACCCTACGTCATCACTCCTAGTGCAGGGACATTGCTCTCTGCACATGGTTCTTCGAATCTCCCAATTCTCATCTTCTAAAGGAAGCCAAGCAAGCAAGTTAGCAGACTACAGAGTATACCTGCCTCCAGAACAAAGGGTAACCACAGTAGAGTAGAGCAAAGCAACAAGTCCCAACAAACATCTCTCGGCGCATTGATTGTAGCTTTGATGTTCAGAGTCACGACGTTGAACTTCCTGGGAAGGGCCCAAGCTCATTCTCCCCATAAGTGAGTGTGGCATTCGGTGGGCACTTAATGAATGGATGGACAAAGGCATGAATGGATTACAATATGTATAATGGAAAACAGCTGAAGAAGGTTTACAGTAAAACACTTAATTTAAAGTATATTTTTGCTAAAATTATCTTTATTAGCATCTAGCAGACCATCATCCTCACCTTGGCCTCTGAATAAAGAAATAGGAGAGAGGTAAAAGAACCTATGCCCAAAAGACTTTTCCAAACCATCCATGCCAAGTACAAAATCTGAATACTGGAAACCAAATATTTAAAGCAAAAAAGAGTGAAATGTCACACACCCATACTGAATCCTAGCCACCCAGCCCCTCCTGTGAGCACCACACATTTAGTGAGGTGATGTCACATGGCATAAATCTTTCCTTCTCAGTCCAAGTATAAGCTTCTTAAGGATAAGGGATGTTGCTTGGCATCTCCAGGCTTTTCCCAGCATGCACTACACCAGACACTCAAGGAAAACTTGCAACGTAGAATTTAGGTGCCACATGACTTTCTCTCCTTTCCTGACCCTCCGGTAATTACTCCAAGGTAATACTTAATTAACTTCCTGGTCCTCTGCTACAACAATCAGTGTAGAGAATAAAAATGACAGTTTAATACCAGACTCATTGCGTTTAGTACAAAAAATGTATTCTCTCTAATAAACATATTTGATTTTAACTCAAAATCAGGCCAGGTAGCAGGCCAACCTGCTACTCCAAACTCTAAAATGATTAGAAGAGGGGGTGTGATTCCCCTGGGGGGATCTGGGAAAGTCCTAGAAGTGCCTCCCAGCCTCAGGAAGCCTGTGGTACACTGCCAGGCAGGGAGGAGCAGACAGGGATGGCCTTCCTAGTGTGCACAAGAGCAACCACTTGGAGCAGGTGGTCAGGAGCGGGGGACCCCAGCCAACGACCGGCCGAGACAGAGCCTGGGCCCAGATGGGAGGGATATTTCACCACAGGCTACAGAGTTGGAATTTTATTTAATTTGCAGTGGCGTGTCACAGAAAGTTCTAAGGAAATGACATGATCAGATCTGTACTTTAGCAGGTTCACTGTTCGCATGGTCAACGATAGACTGGAGGGCCAAAGACAGAATTCAAAGGGACCTGTTAAGACACTATCGCAATAGTTGAGCCAAAACATATGGAAAGCCTAAACTAGGACAGTGGAAAGAGGGTAAGAGGTTTAAGAAATCACAGAAATTGAATTTACATCATTTGACAAATGCTTGGAAGGAGCTGAAACTGACTTTCAAATTTGAAGCCTGAGTCACTGAGGGAAAGCAGTAAATGACGTCCACACGTGACAAGGTCGGGTAGTCTGTGTGCCCGGAAGGAGCATCGGGACCTGAAGCAGGACGCCCATGGTGCACACCCACCAGGCAGCTGGGAATCAAGATCTGATCCCTGGAAAGAAGTCAGGCCAGGCCACAATGTGGAAGCCTGAGGCAATAGTCGAAATCATAAAATTGGATGAGATCATAAAGGAGGGGGTAGAAAGTGAGCGGGATCAGGAGCATGAATTTGCGGGGAGTACCTGCATTTCAGCAGACAGGAAGTCTAAAGGCGCATGAGAGAAGCTAGGGGAACCGGGGAGCCCAGGCCCACAAGCCAGAGGAGGAGCGTCAGGAGGGAGAGGTCAACGGCCTCGAAGGCCCGCGGGAAATGGAGAGAGTGAGAAGAGAGAGGTCAGCAGTGGGGGAATCAGGTAAGTGGTGGTAATCTGTGAAAGTGCAGAATGAAGGATAGAGGTCAGATGCAGGAGATGCTAATAGATGAAGATTCTCTTTCAAGAATTTCATTAATGTGAAGGAAAGAGAGGGTAGCTTGATAGGGAAGGGGAGATGGATGGCAGCTGATCAGAGCTAGAGAAGATTGATGTATATATATATAAGTTGACGAGATTGGGGAAACAGTGCAGTGGAATTTTAAGATGGAAGCAAAAAAAAAAAAAGCTTGAGATGTGCTTTAGAAGTGAGTTGGGATCCTTTTCCAAAGGAGCCGCAAAGGAGACAAGAGGTACAAATCCAAAGAAGCCACCAGTGGAGGAGAGCAGAGAAAGCTGGCCTCTCTAGGGTCATCCAGGCCCACATGGGGACACCAGTTTGGGCACTGCATTCTCAGAAGCGGATTCAGGGCCTCAGTCCCTGCAACATCAAAATTGCTGGACCCCAACGCAGAAGTCATTTCAAAAAGCCAGTTCAGAACTCGCGTCAGGGCTAAGCAGTGGTGTCCACATCGAGGTCAGGGATACGGAAAAGATCAATCAAGCTGCCTGAGCGGCGGGATCAAGGAGAGCCACCCCAGCAGTTGGGGATCAGATGATAGCTCAGTGAAACCAACAAATCTTGTCAATGGAGTGATTCAGCTCCTCTGGCCTGAGCTGGTTCAGCCTCAGCTCCCCAGCCAACACTTCCTCCCGAGATGCAACAATGATAACACGGGCCTCACAGGAAGGCGGACTGCCCCCTGACTAACTGCCTAAAATTGAGGAAGTTAAGCTCTCCATGCTCCTTCTACACAAAGGAGAGCGATTGTGCATACTTCTCAGATTTGTTTTGTGGATAAAGTGAGATACAATTTGAAAGTATTTAGCTCACGGGAAGTATTCAATGACCGTGAATGTCCTTTCCTTCATTCCTTTATATTTACAGTACTTATAATGAGAGTAAAGAAAGGAGAAAAGAGAAGGGGGTCAAAAAGTACAAACTTCCAGTTATAAGACAAATAAGTCCTGGGGATGTAATGTACAAGATGGTGACTACAGTTAATAATACTGTATTGCATATTTGAAAGTTGCTAAAAGAGTAGATCTTAAAAGTTCCTATCACAAGAAAGAAAATTGTAACTATGTGAGGCGCCCGATGTTAACTAGACTTATTGTGGTGATCATTTTACAATATATACAAATATTGAATCGTATGTTGCACACCTGAAACTAATATACGTCAACTGTAGCACAATGAAAAAAAAATTTTTAATTAAAAAAAGAAAGGAGACAATTATAGTCGCTAATATTTGACTTCTGTCTCTCTTACTAGTCTACGGTCTTGGCAAATTTGCCTAACCTCCTATGCCTCAGTTTCCTCATCTGTAGAATGGAGACAATAACAATATCTACCTCATAAAGGGGGTTGTGAAAATAACAAGAGGTAATATGATGTAAAACACCTAGGACAGTACTGGCACATAGCAAGTCGCTGTATTTGTTAGCTATTACTGTTTTTGAGTATTTGCTCGGTGCCAGAACCATAAGAAGCGCTGTCTGTGAGTGAAACCCGCACAGCCCCACTCGGGAGGCACGGAGTGCTGACATCATGTAAACAGAGCCCCCCGTGGCTGCCTGGAGCTCCCCACGGGAAAGCCTCTTCACACACATGTTCTCATTTAATCCTCACGACACACCTGCAAGGTAGATATAACGGGCCCACAATACCTTATATGACACCTGGAGGGCAGATGTTTTCAGAATTTAGAATTTTGTGCATCTGTTACAGAACACCCAGCAGAGTTGGGGATAGGATCTTATAAGCAAAACCAGCAGTATTTCTGCAACTAAGTGTACAGATATTCACCCATGGTTGGATAAATAACAACTATAAATAGCATCACATAAGTTCCAGTCTGGTTTTACTTCCAAATGAGTCCATGCCAAACTCAAGAAAAATCCCTCCACTTACAACGCTTTTTGGATTCCAGAATTATGGATAAGTATGCATATGAATTATTCTCGGCATTTTAGATATGAGGAAACAGGCTTAGAGAGATTAATCTGCCAAACATTCACTGCCGGCAAAGTATAGAGATGGGAGTCGGAATCAGGTGGTCTGATGCTAGATTTCTTGATCTTAGGCTCTATACTACATAGCCTCCCAAGGAAAGGAACAAAAATAAGAAAGTGGCAACTAGGAGGACAGGAAAAAAGACCTCTTCCCACGTCTAGGGCAAAGGCTGAAGCCTACGGCATAATCACAGCCACTAGGCTCTGTGCTAAGTGCCTCACACGACGATTTCACTTAATCTTGATGTCAACTCTGTGATGTGCACACTATCCAGGACTATTTCAGGAGGAAACTGAGACTCAGAGAAACCAAGCCACTTGTTCAGGATCTTACGATGAGTAAGGCGAGGGCTGATTCCCAAGCCCCCCACTCCTACCGCTGTGGTCACAGGGCCCCGCTCAGTCAAGCCGCCTTTTCTGCCCTTCTCACTCCTGCCATTCTTGGTTCTCTTGTTTTCCCTTATCTTTGTTTCCTCTTTTGTAAGCTTGGAAGTTGCACATATCTGATGGGGCATGGAGGGCTAGTTCAGCACCGACTCACAAAGTGCAAAAAATACTTGCTGGATGGATGGATGGATGGTTGACTTTACGAAGACAGCTGTAACAAAGTACTCACCCAGGAACTCCTGAGTTTTCTGCCCCACTGCCCCAACACCACCTCCCACTTACTAGACGTGTAAGTGGCTAGACCAGAATGACCACGTGTCCCAGCTTGCCTGGGACTATCTGATTTACTCCTGTTGTCGCAGCTTGATGTTAGCAGCATCCCCTTCACTCTGAAAAGTGCCCCAGTTTGGGCAACAAAGTCTGCATGTAAGCAGAGGGTTTTGAACACAAAAAGGCAAGCCCTAACAAAGCTGGTTTAAAGTTATGGCCTGCCTCTCCCTGCTCCTGCAAACCCCAGGCTGTGGGAGGGGAGCCCTGGAGAAGTTGAGACAGCTTACGTGAAGACACAATCTGAGTAGGGCAGGCCCAGCACCGGCTTCCCACCACCCTCCTGCAAAGCGGGCCAAGCACTGGGCCTCACTCCAAACAGTCATCACAGGACCCCACCAATAGGGTAGGGATGCTGGCAGAGCCAACTGGACACAACCCCCCACCCAACCCCAGGCTGCTGCCCCATCAGTCTCTGAGGGCCCCAGAGAGGTTCATGCTCCCATCCAAAATCTTCCCAGGAGCCTTCAGTGGGGTGTCGAAGCAGACTTGAGAAAGCCAGGTGCACAAGACAAGGGAGACAGAGAGAGACCATTGTGTGGGCCTGGTGACCAGACAATTAGACCCAGGAATGCTACAGAAGCCCTCCAGAAGCTCACATGCATCTTTCCCACCCCTTCACCTACCCCTAGGAGAAAACATGGAGGGTTAAATCTTGGTAATAAGCTTAAGCCTAAAATGATAGAAGCTACTGAGTTGACTTGGTAAAATTAGATATGACTAAATTCAGCTTTCTGCATTAGATAGAATGGGCACTCAAGGCAGAAATTAAGTTGTTACAGAAAAAAGGGGTACATTTTGTACCTCTCAATTTTATAGCCAGTAACACTTATTTCTATACTGTAATTTTTAATGATTACAGTATTCTATTTTATGGATGTATTGTAATTTATTTAACTAATTTCCTATCATAGGACATTTGGATTATTCCAACTTTTCATTATTGATACTGGGACAAACACCTTAGTATGTGGATATCACTAATTAAACCTGTGCTAGCCAGCTACCATGTCATGAGGTCCCTTGAGCAGCCTATGGAGATGTCCACGTGGCGAGGAAATGAGGCCTCCTGCCAACAGCTGTGTGAGGGAGTCAGTCAAGGCTTCTGATGGTACAGCCCCAGCTCTCATCTCAACTCAGCCTATTGGAGCCCCCAGCCAGAACCACCCAGCTGAGCTGCTCCCAAATTCCTGCCCACAGAAACTGTAAGATAATAGATGTTTATTGTTTTAAGCCACTAAGTTTTGGATCAATGTGTTATGCAATAATATATGGATGTGTATACATGTTATATATAATACATACATATATGTATACATATACATATAATATACATCCATATATATATACACACACACAAGCACATACACTTAAATTAATTCCTAGAAAGACAGAATTAGTGGGTCACAGGATATGATCTTTTCAAATGTTTTAGATACACCTTGTCAAACCACTTTCTAGAAAGACTGCACCAATTTACTCTTACCAGCATGTATGAGAGTGCCCATTTTCAGTATACCTGCCAATGCTTGGTATTATCTGTTTGTTTTTTTAATAAACACTGGAACAGAGGGGAGAAGGTACCTTCACAAGAAGCCAGTTGAACTACACGTTGCTGCAGTGTGTCTTGGAACTTTAGGGAAGACATTCCTGGAGATGGATGCTCAAGAAATTAGGTTGAGGTCTCCCTTCTCTTCTAACCAGCAGGCTTTGCCCTTGGGACAATCCTCGCCTGAACAGGAAATGTTAAGAACTATTTAGAGCAGCCACGGGCAATGCTCAAGGTCGAGCTGAGGATAGCCCTGGACTCCTTGGCCTTGTTCTCCAGGGCCCTTAAATCAACCAAAGCTATTTTGTAAAAACATGCAAGGTGCCTCAGTGCACAACTCGTCAGACCCTGGGTGGTATTAAGTAAATCCCCAAGGTGGGACAAAGCAGGACTGAGGAATGGAGGAGAGGCGGGAATCCCCATGTAGAATACTATTGACAAAGAGGGCTGGGCTGCACACAATGTGCTGGCTAAATCCAACCATGGGATTCTTTCTAAAAACATTTCCAAAATTGCCATAAACAGGTAACCACTTTTTGTAAATGCAAAAGAAAGACTTGTTTTCTTACAAAATCAGAACACTGGGTGTCTTGGTGATGGTGGATTATGTTGTGTTGTTTTTTTCTTATGTACTGAAAGCAGCTTCCAAGCAGGTGCCTTGGGTAGTGAGTCAAACGCTGAGAACGTAAGGCACTGTCTTCCTCCCCGCTCACATCCTGCTTTCCCATGGTCGTCTATGCATCAAATGAGGCTCTGCGTGGAAGGCATAAGATCCACAGCGTGCATGAGAAGGTCTGTGTGTGCTGGCGGGCAGGCAGGGGGAGCCGGGATGGTGAAGGGATGGGAGTAAGTAGACCTGGAAAACCTACTGAAGTTTTGCCAACATTAATGCCAACATTAGGTTGGCAATTACACTTCTGAAATCTTTCCAGTGTATTTAAAAAGTCGGCCTGATTCTTCATTGTTTCTTGTCCACATAACCTGTCTCTTTGAAAAAAATTAATACAGCCAAATATAGAGTCCAATAAAACACACATCCTGAAATTACCAAATGCAACCGTTTTGTCATGTTGGCTTCAGATTTTTATATCAGGAAATACATAAAAATGACTGAGCGGTAAATGCTCTGTGTTCTCCTCCCTGAGGTTGTCTACTTCCCTCCCTCTCAGAGATAAGAACTCTCACGAAGTTGATGTTTTTCCATCTAATTCTTCTTTTATGTTAACACACACACACACATTCATAAACAACACATCTTATTGTTTTGTGAAAGTTTATACACGTTTGTACTTCTTCAGCTTGCTTTACTCACTCAGCCAGGGCCACAGCTCTGTTGTTCAGGCTGTGCACTGCACAGCTCCTGAGGGCTTCATTCCCACAGACCACTGTGAGAGTGGCTCCTTGGGGATGTGCAGTATGGTGGCCCTGCATTCCACATTCTGTTCTGAGATACATGCTGATGCCTGACAGATCTTGCATTCATTTTAATTACCCTATGGTTTTCATCACATGGCTGTGCCACATTTTATTGATTGATTTCCTTAGGGGAAGTCAGTGTTCTGCTGTTACAAACAGTGCCAGTGGATATGCTTATACTGGTCTTCATATGTACAGGTGCACAAGTTTCTGTGTGGAATCGCTATTCTTATTCTGAGGTCACTGCGATTTTAAAAAAATTATTCAACAGAACATACAATAAGAAAAAGACAAACTTGGTAAAGCTTAAAAGATTTATTAGAATGAATCAGTGTGTGTTAAACCAAAAATAACAGATACAATTGGGCGCTGTTGAGAGCAATGCTTTACTATGGAATATAAGGTGGAAAGGTCCTAATTGCAGCAGCGTCTTCTATATGCGAGAACTGGGTCCAGCCCAGACAGAAGCCCTTTATAAAAACACGAGAAAAAGGAGTTTACACAACAGAGCACTGACATTGGATCACTGGGTCTGGTTTCAACAATGATGGTTAAAAGAGTACACTAGATACCTAACAGGTCTGAGTACAGCTTAGGGCTCTTTCATTTATAAGCCAACTCATTATTCTACTTGCTATGAGCGTTGCTGAGCAATGAGAAGTGGAGTCCCCCAAAAGGAGCTCAATGTCAGCCACCACATGCCATCTTCCTTATCTTAGAGGAGGAAATATTCCCTCAGAAAATAAATTCAGTTCTCATTGGGGCACAGCCCTTTTGTTGGCTAAAGGTTGGTTTTAGGTCTTCAACTTTCTATAGTCTGAAAGGTAACGTCGTATTCAGCCCCCTAATGTACCATTTTCAACTTATAAAATGGCAAGTCAATTATGTAACTACATAAAATGTTTGTGTGACTCCTCTGCCCTCTTAGGGCTTTCCATTGGGAAATTATCCCTATGAGAGCCCCTGCCTACATTCAATAACACACAGTTGTGAGCCAAACGCAGCCAGTGAAATGGAGTACACGTTGGTGTAACAAATATGAAATCATATTTACACATATTCACACACATACCACACATGAAAGGAAAGAAAACAGAGGAAAAGGAGCAAATTTTGGAAAATTATGTGAAGGATGCTACATCACATGAAACTACTTGACAATTTGGAACAATAGTAATTTCCAGGCCTTTACATAATATTACGTGGTTACAGTTCAATTATTAGAACAGCCAGAAAGGAACCTCAAGGCAAAATAAAGGAAGACCAGAGAGCCTTGCTTCGGACAAGGCTGGCGCGTCTATCTTCAGAGAAGACTCTGTGTTTATGCAAACACTCGTGTGCTCAAGGGCCATCTACTCTTTTCACCAGTTGCTCCAAGTAGTGATTACATATATATATTGTCATCTGGCTTGAACAGTTAAGGCCGTACAGAAAGGTAAGAGTGGTTGACACCCTTATGTGCTTCAGAAATAAAACCACGAGCTCATTCATGGGTAGCTCGCTACGTGTGGTTAAGACCAGCTATTTTATGCAAGATGCAACCACTAGAGAGCCAGCCCAGAACTGCAAACGCCACTGGGAAGCGTACTACCTTAGCTAGGCAACCTAGTGGCTGTCTAGAGATAAACCCAGGTTCTCAGGGACAGTGGGATGAGGAAAGGTTCCAAATAAGCCTGCATGTCACCGGAAAGAGGTCATTTCAATTTGCCACGCAAATTTTTTAACCTTGGGAAGAGGCATGGTAATCACTAGACCTGCACGCAGAATCATGTTTAGCCAGTAACATTGACAACGTGGAGAAAACCCTAAAAACCTGGCCAAGGCCTTGCCAAGACATCCAAATGCCACTTGCTAACAGTTTTTGAGGTACTGTCTGGGAGAGCTAAGAGGCACTCTTGAACCAAAAATACACATTTCCAGCCTTCACAGCCTAAGATTGTCAACTACTCTTGCACGCTGGGTTAAGCAGTAAGAACATCAAATCGACAGCAGATTCTTGAGTTAAAAAAGCCTAAATCTGTGATTTCCACTTGTTTTCTTGATTGCAGTCCACATAAAGAAGTGTAAGCTTGGCCCTGGTCTCTCAAGGACTCTTGCTTTTTGTTGATGGCGGACTCAGTGTCTCTACTTGCCATGAGCATGGTGGGCACAGCCGGAGAGGACTCTAGGCACCAGCTCACACTGAGTTACTCAGAGTTCAAGGTCTTTACTCAGCTCGCCATCTCTTTCCTGACTTTTACACTGTAGGTGTTCAATTAATGTTTGCCTGGCCTTGAATGTTCCTGGCAAAGAAGGTACGTTGGGCCTGCTACCACGCTGCATGAGGAACCATTTCTGAGGCTGTTCTTTTGCAGTTTCCTAGCCCCAACAAGAGGCACCGATCCAAACATCCTTTAAGAATCACCTCCCATATGAGCCCTAATAGGAAACCAACTGCTTGTTGATCCCAGGTTTTTACGAAAAGTTGGAATGGTAATAGGATTTGAATTTTCCATGGAAATAGCTTTTCCCCCTTTTCATACCTTCTTTCTCTTTACTTCCATTGGATTCACATATCTTTCATTAATTGAGCAGACAGAGAATCTGAAAAGGAAGGTTTTCTTGAAGCCTATTCTCAGCCAATTTGCACTCCAGGGTTGGACCTCTGGTTAACCCTAAAACTCACCTCCCCAAGCTTGGCATCTTCTAAAATGCTGTCTCCTATTTTATAGTTTTAGGACTCTTAATCTAGAATCTAGAATCTTAAGGTTCCGGTACTTGCTCTGGCTGGCTTTCCTGTAACCTATTATTAATTGGTATTATTAGAAGTTTGCCCTACAATTTAGATTCAAACATCCTCTAGTTAATTTTTCCCCCTAGATATGACACTATGACATATTCTCTTAGTAAAATAATACTCTGTGCATTAAGCTTCTCTAAGAAAGTAGGAATTTGTTACTGTGGAGATGATGCATACCAGGTGGTGTCTGGAATAATGTTTATATCCTACATCTGCCACTGCTTACACAGTAACTATTGAAATGACTCTTCCAAACTAGGCCTCCCAATCCCAAAATTACATGCAATATTTTAGTCAGATTTGATGTGTTTGTTTATATATGACCCAAATTTTAAAAAAATGTTCATCAAGTAAAAGTCAGAGACGTAGGCAACAGTTTCTAACACATCTTTCTCCACTTTTATAATAGCTCAAGTCTACAGCTTGAGTGATAGTCCAATTACACTCCACTGAAAGGTAAATTAAATTAAATTAAATGAGCCTTTCTGTGCAGGCTGGTTAGGTAGCAAAGCAAAGGCACTGAAGAAGTTCCTGAAGTCTGGCGAGGGACACAGGAAATCTGAGTGGACTCCACTTTAGAATCTCATACACACAATGAACCAGTAAGACTTCTGTACAAATTTAAGAGTATTTTAAGACTTTTAACAAAAAACTCAACTATACTTATTACCTAACATCTGTTCCCTCCCGTGTGCATTTCATGCACTAAGGCCACTTTGTGGCGGTATGGTGGATTTTTCCAGAGTTTTCTAAAATCCTTTTCCAGGGACATTTTCTGCCCCATTCCCTGCAGGTCTTCTAGGATGCCAAGCCAGCGTGCTCACTCTCTCTAAATGAGGTGCCAAGCCACTGAGAAGGGGAGGTCCTTCAGCAGTGCACAGCGGGGTGGACCCTGGCCCACGGGTCAGCAGCACGGCCGGGTGCCTGGCATGGATGAATTCAGAACTTTGATTCCTCCATTGTTTCCATTTTCATGGGGGTCCAAAGGTGGGATCTGGCGACCTGGAACAAAAAGGAGGCCAAGGTTGAGTTCCTTTTTCCCAGTCGACACCACATACAGATTGTACCCTGCTTCAACACCTCGGCTAATGTTCTGGTTACACGGAAAGCAGAGGAGCTACAGAAGTCGCTCCTTTTCCCTCCTCCCCTCCTTTGCTCTCTCCTCTCTTCCTCTCTCCCTTCCTTCTTTCCTCACTCTGCTGCATGAAGTCAAATCACGTTTAGAAAGTTACAGGAAAGCAAAAGCAGCTTCCTGATAATATGAATTTCCCTGGACTTGGGACCCCTGGCTCCTGAGTACGGGAAAAGTCCCCATCCACCTCCTCAGCACACACGTCAGCCCCTAGTTCCTCCCCAGCCTTTTCACGGATCTGGCCCACTGGAATGAGCTACCTACAGCCCCGGGCGGGGCTTCAACAGTCATCGTGAGTGCTCGTCTTTTCTGCTTCTTAAAATAGAACTGGATTGGGAATTGCAATCTTCTTAGTAATATCATTTATTAACACTTAGCTCCCCACCCTTCATGCTGCCAATGCATTTAGAGCACTATCTGGAAAGCCCTGGGAGGCATTCTTCACAGGAAACAGTATTTCAATGTCATCCACAAGTAATCTTACTTGTATAATTTAATTTAAAAAATTATCCTACAGTCTCTGTAAATACACAAAGTAAAAATTAAAAAGGCAATGGAGGGGGAAAGGGATGTGGTAGCTAAAGGGTATGTGGTTCCTTTATAAGATGATAAAGATATTCTAAAACTGACCTTGCTGATGGTTGCACATATCTGTGAATATACTAAAAACTACTGAATTGTACACTTTAAATTGGTGAAATGCATAGTATGTGAGTTTTATCTCAATAAAGCTGTCTTTAAAAAAGGTAATGGAATCTGGAAATAACCAATATTTGTTTAGAACCTCACAGTTTTCAAAGATTTTCACAGGTACCATCTTCCCTTAATCCTGTGAAGTTGGTGTAATGGCCATTATTATTATCATTTCATTCAGAGGACCTGGGCTCTATGCTGAAGGTCACATCACAGGTGGTTCTTTGATGATAACCTGCATCTTGATTTTCCGATGGATCCCAAAGCCCGTGTTCCTCCCACTCTGCCACATTAGCTCTCTCTGCCACTTTTCTAGCCCCCATGAAAAAGGCATGAAACACCAGCTCTAAAAGAAGGATTTTTTTAAATCAGTGAATTAGTACAATATCAGTTTACTAAGTAACCAGTAATTAGAAATGGAAGGGAAATTAGTTCCACAGACAAAATCCTTCAATGCAAGTGGATGTGACCTAAGGATCATAAAGAGAGTCAAAACACCTTGGTAGAGGTTCATTTTCACAAAGGGCAGAAATAGTTAATTTCAAAGGTATTAATGATCGTGTAGATTGGGTGGTATGGCCATTCATCAAAGCTCAAGCATAAAGACCAAGGTCATTGGCAATTATCCAAAATTCAAAATCAATGGTAGAGCTCTTCATCTGATTATGGAACAGATGGCAAGGTTGTAACAATGCTGCAGCTGTTGCTGCTACCATTTTGCATAGCCCATAAAGCTATCCAAAGCTTTTTCTGGCCATTCTCAAAACAATTCAGTCTAATCCAGAAGCGGATGCAAACATAAGTATGTGTTTTCCTCTTCTGGACATGCTGTGTTTTTTTATTAGTTGTAATTAAAAGGAAGTAAACAAAAAGCCTCTTCTACTTTGTGAATCTTAAGTGATAGAGGAGAAAGTTCCAATGACCACCAGTTCTCTGATTTATTCAGATCAGATGATGCCAATCACTTACTCCTCGAGAGAAAGGGATGTATTTTGGAGGCATGATAGTGTCAAGTTATATCATTATTTAAATTATTTAAAATAATAATATTTCAGGTGCCTCCTGAGCACGTGAGGTGCTACAATAGGAGATTTTGCTTTTCCATCTGAAATATTTTTGGACAAAATTATAATTCTGATTGGTGCAAGCTGCTGCCCTGGTTAACTAAGACAGTCTTGTTTACTGATCAGTATTTCTGACAATGTCAAAATCAATATCCTACACTAACATCAACTTCATGCTATTCTGATGCTGTTAACTCTAAAGTTAGCAAGACAGCAGCACGCTTTCAGCCCTCCTATACATGACTTATGCTACACGCCTCGTGTCATAAGTTTTCACAAGTCTTTTCCCCATAAAAAGTACCCCAAATATAGAAAAAGCTTATATACAAGATATTCATTGAAGTCACAAAAGTAGAGTGAAAATCTAGCGACAAAGAGCATATAGAAAGCAAAATAGCAATGCTAGGGCAGCCCCAGCACCCTGCCTTGCTCTCCCCTCTTCCTCCCTCTTTTCTGCTCCTCACCCCTCTCCCCAGTAGACAAAAAGGAGACAATATCTGGGGTGCAAGATTAAGTGAGACCCAAGTCACACCTCAGGGAGACTCCTTCTTATTTGTTTTAAACTGTTAGCAACGATTTTTAATCAGTTGTTGAGCTTGGCTTCTTAGAGGCAGCAGGTTCTGTTTCTCTTCAGAATGTTCAAAACCTCACTTATTTAAAGACAGAATTATTGCAGTTCCCTCAGACTTTGTTTTTCTCATCTGGTAGAAAAAGTTTGGGATCTGAGAGTCAGTGTCCCAGTTAAGCAAACTTGGATAAGTTATTTAATATCTCCAAGATTTTCTTTCTTCACCTATAAAAAGAATATGAGAAAGTAACTTGATAACTACTACACAATATAGATATACGGCTATCACTAACATGCAAGAAACTCATGACAAGGCACGAAGTCCCCAGTAGTCTCAGGGTTCTGGGCACAGCTCAAGCGGAGTTTGCACGGGGAGAAACCTCTGCCTAGTGGCTCACCACGGTGGATGCTCAGGGTTCAGCTACTAAGATCAGGACCCATCCTGCTCTTCACAAAACACTCAACCTGGGAGGCATCCCACACATTCCAACTTCAAACAGTGAGAAGATAGGAAGTGCTTACACTTTAAGGCAGAGAGAGAGGAAAGCCAGGTCATAACAGTGAGGCAAGCACCTTAAGAAGAGAAGGAAGCCAGCAGTGCTGTGAAAATACAACAAGGACCTGAGTTATTTGGGACTTACCAAAAGGTTAAATGTACTTAGACAAAAGAATAGTTCTGGACAATGGCCATAGCGTTTTGTGCGAAGGTGATCACCGTAGAACACTGTTGAATCAGTATTAATTACATAGGCATAGAATA
Source organism: Diceros bicornis minor (assembly GCF_020826845.1). NCBI lineage: Eukaryota > Metazoa > Chordata > Mammalia > Perissodactyla > Rhinocerotidae > Diceros > Diceros bicornis. The sequence goes on along the minus strand of NC_080755.1, from coordinate 7,840,919 downwards.
GGACAAATATATATATATACACAAACATCTGAAAGGCTCTGAGTATCATCTGCATGTTTGTGCTCTTACAAAATGCCCTCTGAGGAGGCAATCTCCACAAGTCATCCTGGAGTATAAATCCTGGGCCAGGGTGTTTATTTTAATAAGCTTTGGATTGTGTAAGATTCTGCTTGGGAAAAGTTAAGACTCTTTTTTGAAGTTCAGTTTTCCTAAAAGTTGACAGCCTAGAGAAAAAGCATGTTTTACAAATGATTCCTCAGGAATTCTGTGAAAAAACAAATTCCAAGCCTATAAATTTTATCATGGCTCTGGACGGAGGTTGTAATGCTTTTACACACAACAAAAATAAACAGCATGCTTAGCTGCAGCTGTCGTCTTTCTTTGTGTCGTGGACTGGCCATTTCCTGCGTGAGCTCAGAGTCCTCACTGACAATTTTGCTGTTTATATTCTTCTCTCCTTTTATTCCAGTTCCAGTATTTACTTTGCTCCGCCATCTTTTGTTGGGTGTTAGAGGTGCTGGTAGTTGCTGGGTAACTTCCATTTCTTGATCTTGATTTTCTGAATCATCCAGATTAGTAAACCGATCAAGTTTACTAGGACTTGGCACTATTTACTCTTAATAATGACCTTCAAGCCTCTCCATTTAGAAAGGTGTCTCTATGGAATACTGCAGTGGCTCACAATCATGGAACTTTGCCCTAAGAATACAGAATGGGACCAGGGGAGACACACATGACATTTGAAGCCGTTCTCTGAACTTTTGCTGCCAAAGAGAAGACAATATTGGAATTACTAGATGATCTTGGATATTAAAGAGTCGAGACTTGAGGAATAAGCTAACATTCTACATTGGACCCAAATGGCTTAGGAGACAGGAAGTAAATTTAGTCAGGTGGCTTGCAGAAAGTCCAAGTCAGGGAAAACGAGAGCCTTAACTTGGGTGCAGTGGAGAGAAGTAGCAAACAAAGATGGACAGAGAACTACAGGAAGACACCTGGCAGGACGTGACAACTGATTGGAAGCAGGGGTGTGTGTGTGTGTGTATGTGTGTGTGTGTGTGTGTGTCTGTGAAGAGAGGGATAAAGAAAACTGAAGTTCAAAGTCTAGGGAGCTGAAGGAATGGTGATGCTCCAACAGCAACAGAAATAAGGGGAAGGTCACCATTGTCTATTAGTCCAAGATGCCAGATGTCTTCAACATAGAGGGGCTTAAGCTACCCTAAAATCATTATGCTTCTTTACGATTCAAAAGCATTTTTTCTTTTTATTTATTTATTTTTAATTAATAGACTTATTTGGGGGGGCAGTTTTAGGTTTACAGAAAAAATTGAGCATAAATTACAGAGAATTCCCATATACTTCTCCCCTTCATCCTCAATTTCCCCTATTTTAACAACTTGTGTGAGTGTGGAACATTTATTACAATTGATGAGCCATTATTGACCATTATTAACTAAAGTCCATAGTTCACATTAGGGTTCATTCTTAATGTGGTACATGCTATGAGTTTTGATAATGAACAGTAACATATATTCACCATTACAGTATCGTACAGAATAGTTTCACTGCCCTAAAAATTCCCTGTGCTTCATCTATTCATCCCTCCTTCCTGCCCTGAGCGCCTGGCAACCACTGATCTTTTTACTGTCTCCGCAGTTTTGCCTTTTGCAGAATGTGATATAGTTGCAATCATACAGTATGTAGCCTTTTCAGACTGGCTTCTTTTACTTAGCAATATGCCTTTAAGGTTCTTCCATGTCTTTTCACGGCCTGCTAGCTCATTTTTTTATCACTGGATAATATTCCATGGTATGGATATAGCCCTTTAATTTTTTATTTTAACATTTGAAAATTATAAGACACAAAAAACACAAGCCACAAAGGAAAAAAATCTAATAAACTAGACTTCATCAAAATTAGAACTTCTGCTCTTCCAAAGACATTGTCAAGAAAATGAAAAGACAAGCCACGGCCTGGGAGAAAATATTTGAAAAACAAATATATGATGAAGAATATGTATCCAAAATATATAAATAATCTTTAGAACTCCATAAGAAGACAAACAACTCAAGACAAAATGGGCAGAATTTGAACAGACACTTCACCAAAGAAGACACTAGGATTGCAAATAAGCACAGGAAAAGGCACTCAATGTTACTAGTCATGTGGAAGATGGACATTCAAACCACAAGGAGATACCACCACACACCCATTAGAATGATCGAAATTTCATTAACTGACCATGACGAGTGTTGGCGAGGATGTGGAGCAACTGGAGGGCTCCTACATGGGTAGTGGGAAGGGAAAATGCTAAAACCGCTTTGGAAAACAGTTTGGCAGTCTCTTAAAAAGTTAAACATTACCTATCAGGTAAGCCAACCATTCCATTCCTAGGTATTTACCCACACAAAGACTTGTACATGAATGCTCACAGCAACCTCACTTGTAACTGCCCAAAACTGAAAATGACCCAAATGTTAGGTGAATGGATTAATAAATTTTTACTCATGCAATGGAATACCACTCAGCAATAAAAGGAAGTCAGCAAAATCCATACTGTGTTCAACTCTGTAAGACAACGTATCTAATTTCTTGAATAAAGGAATTGCATGAGGGAAAAAAAGAGAGAAAGATGGAAAGGGAATCTACTGCTTCAGAAAGGCTTAAAAGACATATCAACTAACTACCGTGTGTGGAATTTATTTGCATTCTGATTCAAACAAACTGTAAAATGAAACAAAAAAACCATTTATGACAATTATGAGCTATTTGGAAATTTGGACACTGAATATTTGATGATATTAATATGATAATAGCATTACGATTATTAATGTGATAATGTAATTGTTGTTATGTAAAAAAAGGTTAAATACTGAAAATATTTACAGATAAAATGATGTCTGAGATTCCCTTCAAAATAATAGAGGCAGGGGATGGGCGGGGGGGAGTTGGGGTAGAGAGGCAACCAGCTTGGTCTGGAGTACATGTCTTTTCACTATGTTACTCATTTTACTGGTGTACATGTTTAAAATTTTTCATAATAAAGTCTTTTTTTTTTTGTTCCCTGGAATCTCACCACCCTGACACAACCACTGTTAACATTTTAATGTGTATGTATCCTTCCGATCTTTACCCAGAAGACTATATTATTTACTATTATAAATTACATGGTTTATATTTTATGAAATCAAATTACACAAACTACACTATAACATTTGTTTCACACTCAACAATTTATCTCTTTATGTCAGTAAATACATATTTATATCATCATTTTAATCACTAGTTTATACTGATGTACCATGATTTTTTAAAAATTATTTCCCAACTTTTGGACAGTTAAGTCATTTCCTGTTTTTCACCATCATGAATAATGTTACCATAAACCGCCGTACGCACTGAGAAGTGACACGGACTAGAATTTGAGAGCAAGGGCTCTGGAGCCCCACTGCCTACCCCCTAACCCTGGCCCTCTCACTTACTAGCCATGTGACCTAAAGCGAGTCACAATCCTCTCCATGCCTCGGTTTCCTCATATGTAAAATAGGGAGGATCACAGTGCCTATTTCAAGGATAAATTTCAAGGATAAACTAATGAGTTAAGACATAGTTAAGCAATTGCAACAACAGCACAGGAGAACTTGTTATATGTTAAACATATTACTACATTTTGCACACCTGATCGATTTCTTCTCTAGAATCCTTGGGATAAAAGATATGCATGTTTAGGGCTTCTGACATCCAAATTAGCCCATATTCCGAAACCACATTACTTCACAGATGTCTCCTATTATTGCATTTGCGAAATTAACTTTTTTGGTGGAAGGAAAGTGGACAGGCTTGTTTCTGTCCTTTCCTTGTCCCATAATAGCTAAACTTACCTTCATCTGGCAGCTTGCTGTACTATTATAAAATTTGCAGATGTTTCATTTTGTTTTCAAATTTCTTTAACCGGCTCCAACCAAAAGTAACTAACTACCCAGGGAATTTCAAAAATCCAGTGGACTTAAAATAGCTAACACTCTGTGCAACAAATGATGACAGAACAAGACATGATTACTGCTCACAAGTCTTAACTTCCCGTCTTTCATATTAACACCCTATTCTAATTTTTCCAAACCAACATTCTTGTAACTCTAATTATATTCACTTTAGAAAAACAAATACTTCTCACCTTGTTCTAACAACAACTAACAAACAACCTAGTTTAATAATGTCTTCAGTGTCTCCAGATGTGACTTTCAGGGGGAAGCCTCATGTTCTCTTCTCTACAGTCAGTATTCAAATCAACTGAAGAAGAAGCAACAGCTGTCTGGCCGGAGGTCCGTCCCAACCAGACACATCTCTAGTGGGCCTGCAGCCCCACCTCTTTTTGCCCTCAGGGAGAGTTAAGAAAAAGAAAGATATTTGAGTTGAATAATTAAAATCCACAAACCAAAACTTGTGTTCCTCACACTCCAGAATCCAGTCTGCTAGGCTCAAGACAAATCCAGCCCCAGAGAACTTGTTCCTGTGCAAATCTTCCTCATTCCAGGAAAGGGACCCCTGGGCGTGCCTCTCGGTTCTGCTCTCCTCAGCCTCATTTCCAGCTCCTTACCCAGTGCCACTGCGTTCTACTTCCAGACAATTTCTGAAGTTCACGTCCACTTGTTTCCACCCTACTCCAAGTGACATTTCCTCCAGATTACAGTAGTCCCCGGATATCCATGGGAGATCCAGTCCAAGACCCCCGTGGATGCCTGAAACAACGGACAGTGCCCAACCTTATATACACTATGTTTTTTCCTATATGATAAACTATAAAGTTCAATTTATAAGTTAGTCACAGTAAGAGATTAACAATAATAACTGATAATAAAATAGAACAATTATAACAATATACTGTAATAAAAGTTACCGTAGATCTTAGCAATCTCAGCATACGATTTTTTTCTTTTCCTTATTAAATCAAGAACTTGCACTTTTTCACCCAAAGGAAGCACTTGATAGCTTCTCTTTGGCATATCTGAATTGCCAGCTTCACTACTCTTGCACTTTGGGGCCACTATTGAGTAAAATAAGGGGTGCTTGAACACAAGCACTGTGATACTGCACAGTTGATCTGATAACCGAGATGACTACTAAGCAACTAACAGGGAGGGGCCGGGGTGGCGCGTCCAGCGTGGATATGCTGTGCTAAGAGATGAGTTACATCCTGGGTAGGACAGTGAGGGACAGGGCAAGATTTCATCACACTACTCAGAATGGCACGTGATTTAAAACTTATGAATTATCTCTGGAATTTTCCATTTAATATTTTCGGATTGCAGTTGACCGAGGGTAACTAAAACAGCAGAAAGTGAAACCACAGATAAGGGAGGACTACTGGACTACAACAGCATCCTAACTGAGTGAGCCATTTCCAATCTTTCCTCCTCCTGATACATTGATCTTTTTGTCAACGTAAACTGGATATGCCACACCCCTGCTTAAACCACTTGAGGGGCTTCCAGCTGCATTCAGCATATCACCCCCCTCCTTTCCATTACAAGGCCATGCAAGGACCTGGCTCAGTCTCTAAGCCCGTCTCTCAGCGCTGTCCCTGATCTCCCCACCTTGCAGTCCACTGGCTTCCTTCCTCTCCCTTAAAGGCACCACATCACCTCCCACCTCAGGAACTCAGCTCTGGTGTTTACAGCCTGATAGCTCTTCTTGAGCTCTCTGCCCAACTGGCCTCTTCTCATTTTTCAAGTCCAGCTTAAAATCAATTTCTTGGGGACACCTCCTCTACCCAATCTAGAGTCCCCACCTGTTACTGTCCCCACAGTCCTTGTAATGTACAGCATTACAACGTGTAATTATACACCTGTTTGACTCTGCCCACAGCCCATCCACTCAAGTGTCAATTTGTTTTGATCGCCATGATGTCCCCGGTGTCTAGCATGGCGCCTGACTCACAAAAGAGTGTAGGATACATCTGTCGAATAAACGAGTGAAGAGAAACCAGGCCTCTCTAATTAGCTAGTATTATCCAACCTTAAGTCCCTGTAGAAAAGTGACTACATTTCACGTGATCTGTGAACCCACTGACACATTGTCTCCTGGAACATCAAGAGATGAGGCTGAAGATCCAAATTCAAAAACCTGAATTTGGCACTATCCTATTTATTAGTCTCAGCTAGTATGACAGAATATGACAGAATAAGATCTGCTCCAGAGATTGTGCAGTCTCGCCACAAGAGTAAGAGATGAATATCTGAAACACTTGGAGAATCATTTAAAGAGGGAATGTGTTCCAATGTCAAAATGATGGCGTGGACTGTTAAGAAACCTCAAATTAAAGGCAGGAACCATTGTGAGAGTCAGGGCAGATGAAGACTTCATGAAGGGAGGAGATCTGAACTGTGCCTTGAAGGAATCAAGGTTTGCAGGGATGAGCATCACACATCGGTGCGGAGTGAGCAAACTCAGGGAGGAAGGAATGAAGACCAAGCCTGCCGAGGAGCAGACGCCGGCCTCGGAGCTCCATCCCCTGCCTTTCAAGTTACGATGACAGAGACAGGCTGAGAGGGTAGTTGCATAAGGAAGACCATGAAGATTTTGGGTTTTGATTTTCATACTGTAATAAATAAACAGCAGCAGAATATTCTTTGTGTTTTCCTACACCAATTTAAAAACTCAAATGTACAATAATTTTCTTGGCCAAGAACTTTTCTTCCTATATTTTAACGCAAAGAGCAAACCTTTAATGTTCAAATTAAAGGTATAAGAACCCAAGAAAGTACAATGGACAAGCCTGGGTGGAACTGCATGGAAGAGAATTAGCCACACGCAGCAGAGTAAAGAAGCTCCAAACATGGGATTTAGAAAAGGGACCTGGGGGGCCGCCAGGCAGAGGACAGCACCTTCTGGGAGGACAGACTGTGCACAGACAACTCCAAACAGGGAAGCCCCTAAATCCTCTACAAGGTAGCTTCCGTCTTCGAAAACAGGTGATATTTTGTCAAACAATTTCCAGTTAGAAAATACATTAACTCCTGTTCAGAAAGCACAGTTGTCTCATTTCTGGTTTACAAACACTCAGGGAATGTAAAAGAGCAACATGTGTCTCTCCCTCTAAGTCAATGTGAATTAATTGTGTTTAAGCACCCCTTTTGAAAGGGTTTTTATTCTCACTACTCTTGTTGATTTTTCATTGCATCTTTTCTCCCAGGTACGTTTGTCACTGGAACATTGCTTTGGGGAGCACAGGTGTCAGCAATGTCTCATTCTATTTTGAGCTCAGGGAGGAGCACGTGGAATACAAGTAAGATTGGGGAAAAGGAAAATAAACGAAACGTCGGCTGCACTACGTTATGGGTACCCAATGCTGCCTTTGAGATGAACCTGTATTCAGCCTGCCACGCCCCGGTCCCAAGAAATTCGCCTGAAGGAAAAAGAGGCTGTTAGGCACCAGCGCTTACAGTACACATGTGGAGAGAGACCTTGCCGCGGCCTGGCCTGCGTATCAACAGGCTCTTTGCTAAGGCAATTTAACCAAAATGTAAGGAAACAGAAACAAACAATTGTTTATTTGACGTGGAAGATGAGGTGATACAAGTATTCTACAGCTTCCATAGGAATTAATTATTTTAAGCCATAATTACCTGGTGCTTTAAGCAATACACTTGTTTTTTCTTTACCAGGATCTCAGGAATTCCTTATTCAAAGTCCCCATCACTCTGAGCCAGAAATATTGCAGATGCATGAAGGGACTTATACTGGCTGGATCACACAGAGAAACACCTTTTAAATTAAGATATTGATACTTGCTGCTTAGGTTTGTTTTCTTCTTTGAGGTCCTTATTTCATTTTTTATTTTAATAATGACTTGCGTAAGCCTCAGGAGGTCTCCTAGCTCAGGCAGAGACCTCAAGCTGAACTTCAAGTAAATGGAGCGCTGCGCTTCCTTCGCTGAGCTCTGCCCACTGCACCGTCTTCCCCCCAGGGCCAGCGCTGCGGAGAGGGCTGGAGAAACATGAGGAACTGCTCAGAGGAGGGGCGTGGATGTCACTGTCATCAGGAGCTCTCTGGCTTCAGGAGTTAAAACCACTAATAAAGCGAAACATTCAATAGCTGTACAACTAGCCTAACATACCAGAAAAGCTCAACATCCCCGGAAAAGAATGAGTTTGGTCAGGAAATAAGAGGGCAATGGAATGAGTTCAAGCCCAACTCTCTTAGACGTCACCCAAAGTTCTGCAGCCACAGAGGGCAGCCGAGCAGTTTCCTCACGGCAGAGCACTGCACCACGGCCCATTTCCAGGAAGGAGCAGGAGTCTGGGGAGATGGGGTTTCCAATTTTAAGTTACAACCCTGTCTCTCTAGCGTTCACCCACTCAGGTCAATGAGCTTGGAGAACACCATTCTGTAGAGAGTGCGAAATAGCAGGAAAACGAATGCTTCTGGAGGAGGAAGGCAGGGAAGGTGGTGTGGACACCCGTGAACAGGGCCGGGGGCTGTGGAGGGCTGAGCTGCATTCTTTGGTGCATTTCTGTACCGTGCCAGAGTTCCCCATCCCCAGTGAATTCCCTGTCAAGCCAAGAGAAACAAACAAAATATTCCCTGCTGTGGGTTCTCAGAGTCTACAGTAATGAACCAAACCCAGTTAAAAGGAAATCAATCTGTTCTGGGAAGCGGCCCCCTCTGACTTCGAGAGCACCGCCAACAATGACCTCAGGCAGAAGAGAGATCAAACTATCAGTTTCCTTTTTGGAATTGTCTGGAGCCAAAATATTTGAGAACAACTGCCAACTGTTCAGGGGTTCAACTTTTCCTAAGGTGGGTACCCCAGGACTTTGTGCCCCAGCACCTCACTAAACACTTACACTTCTTGCAAAGTGCCCAATTACACTCTGAGAGCATCTCAGGACACAGTTTCCCAAGAGCAGGTGGCCTCTGAGGGGCCCCAGAAGAGAACGTCATTACCAGAGAAGCTGCAAAGGTAAAGTCTGGCCATCAGCTGGGAAACAGATCTTAGATGAAGGTTATTCATGGGGACCCAGCATAAAGAAAGGGAAGCATAACATGGTGCAGAACTGGAGACGAAGGGAGCCGTCTCCTTCCATCAATTAGCTGATCAGACTGAAGAAAATCTTTAAACATCGACTCTCCACCCAATTCCCAACTTCAGGTCATGGCAGATGGAAAGACTGTTTTTTGTTGATGATCACCAATAAAAGAAATTACTAAGTTTCTCTTACTTTGTTTGCCTAGAGTCATTCAGTTTGATGGGTGACTTCGGTTTTCTATACCTGATCACTGTCTACTTTATTTCTCCTCTCCTCGACACACTAACATAAAATGCTATCGAAGAGATAATTTTTTAATTAAAATAAATTTTATTTTGCAACACGGTTACTTCATTTCGATTCACAAAACATAGAATCAGCAGGTCAAAGCACAGAATTATGGAAAGTTAGAATTGGGAGGCACAATATAGGTCAGAATTAACAAGTGTATGCTTGTAGGTTTTACATCCACAGCATCAAACAAAGTTCACACAGAGGAAAAGCTCTATTTCAGAGTTCTACGATTTCATCCTTTACGGTCAGAGCATAAAATGTAAGCCAACAACCTCAGGTACTTACTGATTCCTTGAAAGAGCTCTTCAATATTAATAGCATTCTTTGCACTTGTTTCAACCACGATGGCACCTATGGACTCAGCATATTCCTTAGCATCCTTCAAGGGAACCTCCCTGGAAAAGAAGCCAAACCCAGATAGAAATGAATGCTCATTTGTAAAATATAAATAACCCCAACAGATCAAACAAAAGGCTCACATGGGAAAAGCTCCTTTATTTTCCTGTAGAATAACAACTCAATTGCTCAGAAAGTATTGAAAACCTGGTATGGGTGAGACTTTTTAGAGTTTAAAACCTGGTCTCCAGCATCCATGGAGGCAAGATATGCGCATATAAAATATTGTCCCCAGTCCCACAGAGGGAAAAATTCCAGAACAGTAGGAAAAATCATTATGAGTATGGCAGTATACATTCTGGCTTTCAGAGTTAGTGTTGATTTCAAATTTTTTTCCCCATAATAATGACTCAATATTTTTAAAAAATTGTATGTGTGTGCACAAGCACATGCTCATATGCCCTTGTAAGACTTTCCAAATACTGTCTTTCACAAATCAGAGAAAATATTGACATGATTTGAAAGTTTGGAAATGAACATGGTTAGCTACAATGGCTACGATACAGGACGGCCTATTTGGACTTTCACCTTTAAAAGGCTGCTCCTGCAAAGGTTTTATGATATGAACTCTATTTAAATGAATAACCTAAAAAGACATTTATTGATCTACTTTTAATGTGAAGATACTGTGGTGGATCCAAAGATAAAAAAGACACAGTTTCTATGCTCCAGAAATGTATTCATTTATTCAACAAATATTTATTGAGCAGCTATCTTGTAGGTGCCAGAGAAAACACTAGTCCCTGCCTTCTGGAATATACTTGAGAGCAAAGGCCAAAACATCCAATGGTCACTCTAATCCACAGCATGGTAACATCTGTGATATCTGGATAATAACGGCACCAATAAAGTGCTTCAGGAGTAGAGGGGTACAAAGTGATGCACTTTGATCCATGGAACCCAGAAAGGTACCCTGGAGGAGGTCACCTGAAGTGAGGCCATGAAGGGCAGAGAGAACACAGATGAGAATTTGTGAGGCAACAGCCTGACAAAGACCCGCAGTGGGGAGTACCCCAGATACGAGTAAAAGTCGATTCCGCACACAACGCTGCCTTGGGTGTAAAGGATTTATCAGTGAATGATTTGGTGTCTGAATGGAGAGAAGGTCGGAAGGCCAGGAGCTGAAAGAGAGGGTCTGGCAGGAACTGTGGGGGATGGGCAGGAACACACCCCATGGCCACCGAAGAACAGTGACAAGGCCAGCTCCACATTCTAGGAAAGCAGTGCACAAAATGGGCTAGAGTGGAGGAGTGCGAGAAGACGCTGGATGCTCCTCTAATGCTGTCGGCGAGAGAGAATACAATGCTGGACTAGAAGGATGGCTGTAGGAAATGAAAAAAGGGAGGATAGAAAACAGAAACTGGGAGGGGGTGAGGCGACTTTCTCCGTCTCCCCATCTCCCTCCCTTTCCTCCACCCCCTCCAAATTCCTCAGAAATAGTTTTAACTGGTTTGTAAAGTTACTGGGAAAATTCTACCTGGGCATTTAAATTCTTTATGTACCCCAAATCATACAAGAGGACTGTCCAGGTCCTAGCTGGAAAAGGGCCTAACTGGAGGCCACCGTACTAAAGACAGCTGTCCAGACTCCACGCCAGAGAAAAGAAGCTCTTGAGCCGTGTCAGCTGGAATCTGTACTTCCGTAGTCTTTCTTGCCAAAGACATACTGGGAAAAATTATGCTCTATGGGTCTACTCTCTGGATTGTTCTAACAGACAAGCCCTGGCCTCTCACAGGTATTAACAAAAACCAAGTTTTTGGTGGTGATGAATTTTACATTAGAAACACTCCAGAAAAGAGCTTTTCTATGTTCATTTTGGCATGTGATCCTCTTTTTTATTTCTTCCTGGAAGTCTTTATGGAAAGGTGGGGCTCATCTCTGCCCCAGTGTTGGACAGATAAGACAGGTTGTGGCCTGCTAATCTCTGCCTGGGGTGGAGGCGCATCTGGCAGTCAAGGAAGCTTCAGAGACCCGCAAGTGAGAGAAGGTTACGTACACATTAAAGGCCTCCTTAGCTCCCCTCTCATCAGTCTCATTGTGGGACAAAGAAGAGTAGACTAGGTTTTGCCAGGATTAAGGCAAGAACAAACTTGCAACACAATCCAAAATATCCACCCTCAGTATAACAGTAAACCAAGATGGGCTAACTACCTCACAGCTTACAACGCCGGACCTTAAACTGGAGAGATGAGAAAAGTGTGTCCTCATACTTCTCCCACGTTTAGAAACGGGTCTCGTTAAGTAAACGATTTGCCAAAGATGATAGAGTGAATTCGGGGTGGAGACAGGGTCTCACCCACAGTCTAACCCAAGGCCTCTGGTTCTGCCCACCTTGCTCCTGTCAGGCCTTGACAACACAACCATCCAACTGGCACCCATACTCCAGAGGCCCTTCTTTCTATCTTTATAGACAAAGAACATGTAGGTTTCAAAATGTCCCCAAACTACACTGGAGTCAGCAGTGGAGGCTTGGGAGGGGCATGTGCCATCCTCCTAAAGAACAGGTTCTTACTCTAAGAATCTGGAAGGCCAGTGCTAACCCCTCTAATATGAACTGAAATTAGAAGGACCAACCACTCTTGGGTCTGCCAAAATACATTTCCACTACTGTGGTATAATAAGAAATATGTATTTGGTCTTTGTCCTTGGTTCTTGGCACGGAGCTCCTAAAACCCACCAAGTTTCCTGAGAGAGAGGTCTGTCTTTCATTATTCATAAAGAGCCCCACTAGACTATACCTGAGTTGCTGATAGGGAAGGGGTCCTGGAAAGCTTCAGGATGGGGACTGGTCACCTGGGGAACCAACCACAAGATTGGAGGGTTGGAACTTTCAGCCCCACTCCCCAACCTTTAGGGAGGGAATAGGGGCTGGAGTTTTCATCGATTATGACTAAGTAATGAAGCCTGAATAAAAACTCTTGAACACAAGGCTTGGAGAGCTTCGGGTTGGTGAACACATGGATGTGCTGGGAGGGTGGCATGCCCAGAGAGGGCATGGAAGCTCCGCCCCTTCCCTCAAGCCTTGCCCTCTGCATCTCTTCCATCCGGCTGGTCCTGAGCTGTATCCATTATAGGAAAACTGTAATCATAAGTCTAGTGCTTTCCTGAGTTCTGTGAGTCCATTCTATCCAATTATCAAATCTGAGGCAGGGGGTGGTCATGGGAACCTCCAAATATGTAGTCTGTTGGGCAGAAGTGAGGGTAACTTCGGGATACCCAAGACATGCAGCTGGCATCTGAAGTGGGGGGGGCAGGTTTGTGGGACTGAGTCCTTAATTTGTGGGGGTCAGTGCTAACTCCAGGTATTTAGCGTCAGAATTTAACTGAATTGCCTACCCAGTTGGTACGGAAAATTGTTGTTGGAACAAATGATGCAACTACAGTCTGAAAGAAGAGCCTTAGAAATGTGAGAACGTACTTCCTCGGAGCCTCTTGGGATCACCAGGAACTCCCCCAGCTGCACTTCAGCAGAGGCCCACTGCACAGACCCACTAGGCTGAAAGGCTGCCATCCCTGGCCTTCTGTTAATTATGATTACAAGAGACTATGGCATCTAATGACTTTCACTTTTGTCAACAAATATTTATCAAGTGTCTGCCATATGTTGGACATTGTGCTGGGCATCGAAACAGGTAAATTGAAACTTGTTCGCCTAAGCCAAGATATAAACACACAGTCAATTTTGATGGGAAAGACTATTTTTAGACTTTCTAGACCAAGCTATGTCCAGATGGTCAGGACTCCCAGACACCACCCAGAAGCATTACCGCAAACCCACTGGGAATTTTCCCCACCTGTGCCTCCTCCCAAGCCTCCTTCACCCTCTTTCAGGAGCTGATTATGTTGTATCTGACCCTTCAAGGTCAGCACTACCCAGGGTTTCCGTCTTGACTATCTGAAGTCCTACCTCCACCTCAAAGCAGTGGGCACTGGCCAGCCATAGGCAGGCCGAGTAGTCAGGATGGAGGTTGGACTCAGAGCTGGCGCTGGATTCCCTCTGGAGCCAACGGGAGACATGAAGAGCAGAAGAAGTGGGAAAGCTGGAGCCCACGGGAGAGGCGACAGTCCCCTTACCAGGGAAACCCTGACTTCCAGGGACCATAAGAAAAGACCAGAGTCAGGGTTGGGGTCGAGAGCTGAGCAAAGAAGAGTGAAAGCAATCCTGCTCAGGATCCGGGATGGGAGATTGCCTCCAGCGAGACACTGTGCAGTGGAGTATTTGATGGACTCGTCTGCGCATGGCACGTGATTACAGGCTCAGAGGGCTGGAGACGCTACCCTTTCTCTTCTATATCTGGACACATCTCCCTCTAGAGCCAGCTGATCGCTGGTCATCACTACTTGAACAGCAAATGAGCTTCACAAACATAGCTTGTCAAAGCCCAGCTAACTGCCTTTCCCCCACAAATCTGCCGCTCTTCCCATAAACTTGCTACTTCCCAAGCCACAAACCCTGGGGGCGTCCTAAGTGGCTCCCCATCTCCTACCCCTCAACGCTAGTAACCGAAGCCTGCTTAACCTGCCTGGTAGTCTCCCCTCCAGGGCCCTGCCTTTGCCTAGATCAGGATTCCTGCAGCTGTCTCTGACTGCTCCTCTAGCCTCCTGCAGCCCACTGCCCGCACGCCCACCGTGGAGATCTTTCAAAACTGCAAATCTATCCAGTATTTCCGTGAATAGAATTCTTCGATGTCTTTCAATTGCCTCAGGATAAATCCCACCACCTGAGCAGGACGAGGCTTCCTGTCTTCTTCCTCCCCAGCCCGCCTGGAGCTGCGGCCGTTCCAGGCCTGTTGCCATTCTGGGAACTTGGTGTGCCCCATGTCTGTTTCTGGGTCTTGCACCTGCTCTCCCCTATGTCTGCCCCTCCCCGTTCACTTGGAGATATTCCACCCGTGGCCTCCTGAAGAGCTCAGCCCTGCACCCCCTCCTCCAGGGTAGATGCCCTTCGCCCTCTGCCCTAACACCTGTGCTTATTCTGGCATGATACTATCACCCTTGTGAAACCGTCTGGCTCCCAAAACAGGCCGTGGATTTCTTAATATCAGGACCGTGGTTTTGTTTTAGTGTGCCGGCATCCTAACAGCGCCTGGCACCTAGGATGCAATCAGTGACTATATGTTGAATGACTGAAGGGCAAAATCACCCATGTCGCCTTCAGCATAAAGGACGACTCGGGTGGAGGAGGGGCTGTGGGGAATTGCCGGGAAGTGTGGGGAGTGTTGAGAAGTCAATTGGAAAAGGCCTGGGGGGCGGAAGCTCCCCCACCTTCCAGATGAGTGGGGAGGGAGGCTTCGGGGTGAAAGCACAGGAAAGGGGGCGTCTTCTCCCAGCCCCAGGCTCTGATGTTAATCAGCTTATATGTCATCGCAGTCCACACAGCAGCCGATGGATCGTGTGCGTCAGACACAGGCAGAGCTGGTCACAGCTCTCAGAGGCTCTCTGCGGGGGAGGGAGGTCAGGAAACAACATTCCTGTGGGCTCTAGACTCTTCAACAGGCTGTGCTGCCCAATAAGGGTCCTTGTTTTGTTGTTCTTGGTGTAACCCAGCAACACAGCAGCTGGCTCATTCTAATTTCAGGGCTGTTGAATTCTCCGTGATCCTCCTCCACTGACGGCGGGGAGAGGGGAGGACACACAGTTACACCAAGGAGTTCCTGAAGCCCTACCTGCAAGGGTGGGGGATCAGTGGCGGGCTAAGGTAGAATAATGCTTTATCCCCCAGGGCTTCACTGGCAAGGTTCAGTACTGTGGCCTCCTTCTGAAAGTCAACAGATAGATGACTTCACTGAGCCCACCTGGGCTGCAGGGTAGTGCTCTGGCCATGGGTTTTAGTTCAGGATCTTGCACAGGCGGCCTAGTAAGTATCTGTGAGAACGACAATTCAAGAGTGCTGCTCACAAAAGTAAAATTATTTTCTCCTTCAGTAAACAGCCCCTTAATGTCTACTTCCCTCGGGTCTTATGCCCTTCATTCTACCACAGAGGGTGAATGCTTTACAACAATTGTAAATGCTAAGTAAGCTGATATTATAAAGTGTTCAGAACAATACGTAGCCATAGTAAGTGCTACATCAGAGTTGACTTAATAAATGTTTACAAAGATGTATCAGCAAGGATGATGGCGTGGCACCATTTTCTTACAGAATGCCAAAAAGATTGAGGAAATGATGCAAATGGAGGAAACAAGTAAATAGGAGACTCAAACTACTTCAGAGCTTGAAGGCCTTCATAGGTTTATCTGACTCAATCCCTTCATTTTATGGCCCAGGAAGGCTCCCACTCCAGAAATCACTATTCTATAGAGGAACAGGGGAACACAGGCTTCCTCAGCCAACTCATTAAATATGTTAATTTCCATAAATCACCCCAAGAGTAAAATCGCATGGTGTTTTAAAGTCCTCTCTCCCTGAGAAAAACCTGAGTAACTTTTATTCAAAGATGGTGTGCAATTTTTCATAGGCCGTGAATGTTTCTTGTGACATTCTTGTGCACGTTCTCTGCGCACTTTGGTTTGGGTTGTTTGGATTTTTTCTTATTTATTCGTAAGTGCTCTTTGCATATTAAAGAACATAGCCTTTTGCAATATTTTCCACATTTTTTTTCAGTTTACCATTTGTATTCAGAAGTAGTTTGTAACATTTTTGCCACACAGAAGTTTTTATATAGTCAGACTGCTTGATCTTTTTTTTTTTTTTTTGGTGAGGAAGATTGGCCCTGAGCTAATATCTGTTGCCAATCCTCCTCTTTTTGCTTGAGGAAGACTGTCATTAAGTTAACATCTGTGCCAACCTTCCTCTACTTAAATATGGGATGGTGGACAGCCCCCTTGGTCATTTTTCTTTATGGCTTCTGAGTTTTGTATCATAATTAAACAGTTCATTCCAATTCCAAGATTATTTTTAAAATTCAACTGCTTCCTCTAACTTTTATGGTTTTTTTACTTTACATTTAAATCTCTGTTCCATTTTGAACTTATTTTCTCTTATATTTTCCCTATGACTAGCTAATTATCCCAAAACCATTTATTGAACTATTCCTTTTTTTCATTTAAATATTATTTTTATCATATACTAAATCTCCCTATGTATTTCACCCTATTTCTTGATTCCATCCTGTGTTCATTGATTTTCTGTCTAGTTCTGTGACAATGCTATATTATTTTATTACTGAATCATTAAAATATATTTCAATATCTGCTGGGATTAGTCCCTCCAATACTAACTATTTCTGCCTGTTTATTTTTCTACATAAACTTTAGGATTATTTTGTAAAACCCCTTTTAAAGTGTTATTTTGGTAATTTGCCTGGAATCTCAGTGAATTCACAGTTTAATTTAGAGCAAACTGACATTTTTACAGAACTGAGTTTTTCTATCCAAGAAAAAAGTACAGATTTTCATTTAAGTCTTCTTTTATGTCCTATCATATAGCTGTAATATTTTATCTATATAGGTCTTGCTCATTTCTTGCTTAATTTAGTCCTAGGATTTAAAATACTCCAAATTTTAAAAATCACACATACACATCAAAAAAGCTTATTACTAGGTATTTCAAATTTGTATTGCTATTATAAAGAGGGTTTTAACTTCTACTTGATTTTCTAATTGGTTATTATTATTTGTACATAGGTGAAGAATAGTTATTCAGTAGATAATCTTGTTTTCCTAATCCTGCTAGCAATTAAAGAAATTCACATGAAAATGAGGATCACATTATTCACAGGTCTGATTGGCTAAGATGGAAAAGCTCAATATCTGCAGGGCTGCAGTTTGGGGAGAGAATAATGCTCACATATTGTCGGCAGGATAACATGTATTCCAAAGAGTTCATGGAAGGTTAACTGCAGAAAAATCACATCTTCTAAGACGTTTTCAGGTATCTTAGAGCAAGTGCAGAAAAATCTTCATTTTCCCAGAAAATTAAACACATAAGTTAAAAAACAAAAACAAAAACAAAACAACTTGAAGCTAAAAAACAAAGAGACGAAATGAGGACAAATACCCAAGATTCCGACACTCCTCTGTCACACGACAATCACAACCAAGTCTCCTCTGGACATCTTCAGAGGACCCTGGGCATCTTTAGGGCATCATTCCCAGGTGTGTTCCACAGACCAGCTACCCAGTGACGACTGGGGCTTGTTAGAAATGAAGATCCCTGTGCCCCAGACCTACTGAACCAGAATGTCTATTGGGCAAGCAACTTCCCAACAGCTTCTCATGCATTCTAAAGCTCGAGAATAACTTTTTTAGGGGTGGACTGTAAAATAGTGAGTTTGATATTTTTGCAGTCTATCCAATTCATAACCGGACGTTATGAGGTCGAGAGTTTGGAAATTTGTATTAACATGACTATGCCTACAGCACCATTTCACAATGACAGAACAAGAGTAGCAGCCTCACGAGCTCTTCCCGAAAGAAATCTTCTGGTGGTTCAGGGTGTTCTAACATGTATACTATATTTCTAAAATACCAAAACAGCAATAACCAAGCATTTTATATTTTGCCAAACTCCTGGAATACAACAGTTAAGACTTCATTTAAAAATGTTTGCCCTATATTTTTACTCTCTCCTCTAGCAACAGCCCCCTTCTAAGGTCAAGGTAATGTAGGCCAATTAAGCTGGCCATGAGGAAGTAGACAGGCAACAGTGAGCAGCAGCCAGCTGTGAAATGTCTGGTGGAACTATTTTTTTGTCAAAACCATCCCACGTGTTGAAGGTATTCTAGCCAAGAGCAACGGAAATCATTCACAACATTCCATCAAGATCCAGCGGAGGAAGGCTGCAAGCTGTCTGCAAAGGCGTGTGTGCCACGAAGCAGTCTGAGTCTCCCCCACTCCCTCAAGCAGCCCCGGAAATGAATAATCAGGGCTTGTTGTGCTCCCGTTAGCTCATATTTTCTCTAAATATCCAGATATTTGTGTAACACACAGATGAGGCAACCATTTTAGCAATAATTAAAGCAGCAAAATTTCTGTTTAAAATGTTAGTTCTTCTAGACATTTGAATTGGTTTACCTTTGAGGAACTACAACTAAAATAAACTTTTTTTAAAAAAAACAAAGACTAAGTTCCACTTTCGCAGTAAATATCTGATTGGACAATAACACTTTACAATAGTCTAAGCACTTACAGTTAAAGCACTCAACATGTGCACCCTGGGAAGAATTTCTGTTTCTCTGGGGCCTCGCTTGCTTATTAATGTGTGTCCATGACTGCTGTTCACCTGAGGTCAAGTTCCTGGTGTCAGGTTCCAACAAGCAGTGTCAGGTTCTCCCACAGACTTAAAGAGATTGTTTCTTAAGGAAAATGCCACAATTTGAATCGAATGAGGACTGAGCAGAAAACACAGGATCTCTAGGGAAACCTGGCTGTTCCTTTGCCTCTTAATACCCTTCTCCAGACAGAATAGGCTGGTCCCAAGACGCCAGACAACCATTGGGAAGAGTCATTGGCTCCAAATCCCAGGAACAGAATCATATCAGCTGCCATTGGAAATTATTCTCCCTGGCCCTGTTTGCACTTCTTATAAGATGCAACATAGCAAGATGCTCAAGAACATCAGCTCTGGCACGACTACCCGGGTTTAAAGCGAGGCCCTATACCCTCTTAGCTACAGGACCCGGGACAAGCTGCTTATTGATAAAATGGGAGAATGATAGTAACTCTTTCACAGGATCATGAGGATTAACCTAAACTACTTCTAATCGTGTGTGGCACATAATAGGCATCCAATTTGGGTTGACAGTGATGATAATGATGATGATGATGAATTTGTTTTCAGTCCACTGCCTAAGTGAACAGAATATAAATATAAGTAAATATTATGCCATTTGAAAATAATCACTGAGATTGCTATAATTCTTAATGTAAGTTACATTTTGAACTCTGAAACTTCTGGGCAATATATAAAGTGAAAGGGAAAAGATTATTGTATCTTCTAACAAAATCTCCAGGAACAAAAGATTTCCACTCCACTTAATCGTACATCAGTTGATGACTTTTTAAAACATCCCTCCCCACCCCCTAAAGAACATAAGAATGAGCCATGTGGTTCTAGATTAGAGTCAGACACATCAATATGAATTTATGTTTATCTTAATATAGATACAGATGGCTAGATATAGAATAATTATAGATATGTGTGTATACTCAAGTTAGTATACATATGTGTATTTCCTAGCTCTGTTCACTGAGAGGGCCTAGACCCAATGACACCCCAGCAGCAACGAGCATACCCAGCCCAGATCTTGGTTTCTGAATACCATTCTCCAATAAAAGGAACTAGGGCTGCTTGAATAAATGGCTGATTCTAGGGCTATAGCCTAAAATACACAAGATGAGCTTGGAACATTTTGTTGTGCCAAAAAGTAAGGAAGTACTCAAAAACCAAAATGATAGGCATATGTTAAGGAGACACAGGAGGCAACAGAAAGAGCTCCCAGTGGCCAAAGCTGAAACAATTTGAGCAACAAATTAAATAACACAGAATTGCATTATAACCCAAAGTATAAAATAAATATCCATGATTCCATACTGATATAAATAAGTGATTGAAAAAATAAATTAAGGGAGGAGAGACAAATTTCACCTGCAGAAAAATTCCAAACAATCTATGTAGCTACTCCCCACCCCCCAAGGAAGTGGAGCATAATCTGCACCCCTTGACTGTGGGCTGTGCACAGTGACTTCCTCCCACAGAGCACAGTAAGGAGGGGGGAGAAAGTAACTTTACAGAGTAGAAACCTGACAGTCACTACCTCGGCCAGGCGACCATGGTCAACATCATCAGTGGTAAGTCATGATAACAAACCCTTGATATGTTTAATTAATAATAAAGTGATTAAAATGGTACTTTACTTCTGGGGTCTTCCTCCCAAAAACACATAACCCTGGTCTAACTATGAGAAACGCACCAGACAAACCCCAATTGAGGGACATTCTCCAAAATACCTGACTAGCACTCCTTAAAATTGTCAAAGTCATCAAACACAAAGGAAGTCTAAGAAACTGTCACAGCCCAGAGAAGCCTAAAGAAACATGACAACTAAATGTCATATGATATTCTGGATGGGATCATAGAACAAAAGAAGGATATCAGGGAAAAACTAATGAAATCTGGGTGAAGTATGGATTTTGGTTAATAATAAAGTATTGATATTGGTCCCTTAGTTGTGACAAATGTACCACAGTCGTGTAAGGTGTTAACAACAGGGGAAACTGGGTGTGGGGTAAATGGGAACTCTGTACTACCTTTGCACTTTTCTGTATATATAAATCTATTCTAAAATAAGTTTATTTAAATACTTTTTAAATCAGCCATAAAAATAACCATCCTCGAACACACACATCTTCACCTCATGCAGATAATGGGTCCCAACACTCTCCTAATCTCCACCAGACCACGACATACACATCCACATCCGTACAATACACTCTCATGAAGTCTTCTCTGGGGCCAACAAACATAGGTTAAAGAGATTCCAGACCATATCATGAGTCCAGACCATTTATCAAGGCTAATGATAAAGCTTTAATAATTAAGTCAGTGCAGTATTGGTATAAGGATGAGTAAGTAGGGCAACGGAGGAGAACAGAGAGCCTTAGAGACAGACATGTGCACAAGGGACACATGATATATGACGGAGGGGGGTTGCACGTCAATGGAGAAAGAACGGACTTTACAACCAACAATGCTGACTTTACAACCAACAATGCTGAGATGACTGGATATCTGTATAGGAAAAATTAGGCAGCATATATAAAAATCAATTCCAAGTGATTTAAAGACAGATACGAAAACAAAACTGTAAAGTTTTTACAAGATAATCAATATAGGGAAATATCTTCATGGTCTTGGAGTATGGAAAAATTTATTAAATAAGACTCACCCTTCCTCCCTCTCCCCACCAAAAAAAAAAAAGGTAAAAGAAAAAACTGATAAATTCCATTACATAGGAATTAAGGACTTCTGATGCTGAAAAGACAATATAAAGAGAGAGAAAAGATAAGGCATAAATTTGAAGAAGATTTCAACACATACATATGACGAAGGAATGGCATCAAATAGATATTATTAAAAATCCTATGAATAAATAAGATTAAGGTAAACAACCCCTTAGAAAAAGCGGCAAAGACTTGAACAGGCTCTTCACATAAGAGGAAACTTGAATGGCGAATAAATACATAAAAAGATGCCAACTTCATTGGTAACTGAGGAAATGCAAACTGAAGTACTACCAGATACCACTCCACACCCTAACGTCTGACAGTACTAAGACCTGGTGAGCACGCAGAGCAACAGGAAGTCTCACGCTCCACTGGTATACACTTTGGGAAACTTCCGCTTTACCTAGGAAAACTGAGCATGTGCACACCCTGTGACTCAGAAATTAAACTCTTATACACCTCAATCTAGAGAAACACCTACACATGGCACTAGGAGATGTACACGAATGTTCAAGAAGCAATGTTCAGAACACCAAACCAGAAAGAACTCAAATATCCATCAACAGTAGGATGGATAGATAAACTGTTACACTCATAAAATAGAACAGTACACAGCAAGAAGATGTACAAACTACAGCAAACATTCATCGGGATGAATCTCCCAGGCGTGTTAAGTGCAAGGGACAAGTCATGATATAATATATAATGTACAGGGTTATTCCATTTATGTAAAGTTCAAAAACAGGCAAACTTGAATCTATTGTTTAGAAATGCAAACAGGGGTAGTAAAGTATAAAGAAAACAAAGAAATGATTATCACAAAAGTCAGAGTGGTGGTTACTTCTGGGTGGAGAGAAGGGGATCCTATTGGGGAGGGAGACTCACTGATAGTTACATATAGTTTATTTTATTCTTTAGAATTCACATTATTATTTAAAATATACATAAATGTTTTACAGATTCTTCATTAAGAATATTTTATAATTGAAAAAGAGAAAGATTCCAGATGCCCTTGCTTGGCTGTCTGGGGGACTCAGTCCTCACTTCCTTCGCTCCTGCTGCGATAATGGCGTGTGAATGCAGGCTAGCCACCTGCACAGCGTCAGAAGATGGCAGAACACACGGGAAGGGCATCTCAGAGCACAGAACACACGTTTGAAAAGCACAGACTCTACTCTGATTCCTCATCTCATGTAAAGAAAAGGCTGTGTGCATTTTAATACTTGCCATGATATTTCCAGACCTTTTGATGGCTTTTGATGTTCATTGGTTTTTGTGCTTTTAGTATTTGGAATAAATTGGATTTTTATTATCCAGCATCTCAAGTTCTGTTATGTGGTTTATATAATTTTAAAGAAACTCTTATACCCATTTTTGGCCCACTATCAATACTGGAATGAGTTTTGGAGTCACATGTAAGAAATGAGAGCAATTTATGTACTCTTAGTGAAAAATATTTATTTCCAAATACACTTTTAATCTGCGGAAGACCTCAACTTTATCCCCAAATTTGAAACTGATGCCTGGTGATTTCTGACTTGGTTGGTGTGTATTCCGGGAAGCTACAGAAGAGGCACTTGGGCTGCAGAGTCCAGTTTCTAGCTCTAGACTACACAGGAAATTGCATGAATCCTTACTTGCTCAAGAATCTAGCATGGCTCCCACAGCCTACCTTGAGGTTGGCAAATAGGTTTCATCTCTTTAACTGGTGGTGACTACCTGAAGCATTGTGTTAAGAAGGAGCCTGAGGCCACAACAGGCTCAGTGCCATTACTGATGGGCAACGTTGCCAATGGTGTGAGAGATGGGGAGTAAGACAGCAGGCCTTGGTGCTTGCCATCCTGGCCCCGCACATCAAGCCTGAACCACTCTGCCTACTTGTAAGCCATTCATAAACTCTGCCCTTGCTATCCATCTATCTTCCCCCAAACCCCAGGGCAAATCATCAGGTAGATATTCTTGATGTCCCCTCCCCCATAACACACGTCAAACTCCCTCCCACCTCCACACCTTTGTCCATCACCTTCCTTTCCTGGAATTTCCTCCTACCCAACTCATCCTAAATAGCCCAGCTTGTGACACATTTCATCCATGAGCCTTTCTCTTTGCTGAATTCCTCTGTCCTTTCTGCACCATAACATTGGGAACTTTATTAACTATAGTCTTGGATCACTCACTAGATATTTCCTCCCACGTGTACTACCCTTGGCTCCCCAAATAGAAGTAAATAGCTCTGAGGAAAATACTTTCTTCTCTTTTCTTATATTTCCCATAATGCTTTCCTGCAACAAAAGAATGACCAAAATTTATTTGCTAATCGAATGACTGAAAACTGACAGGAAGAATTTCCTTCCTCCTGCCCCACCCTAGTTTCACTTCCAAAGAGCACTCCCAGATGCCCTTTTCTTGGAAGACAACCTCTACTCCAGGAAAAAAATTTTTGACTCACCAGCAGCAGCCCCACCAATCTCTCTCAGTGTTGCTCTTAGAGATACCAGAAGTGTTGATGCAAGATCTTGGAGACTGGGGCTGGCCCGTGGCTTAGCGGTTAAGTGCGCGTGCTCCGCTGCTGGCAGCCCAGGTTGGGATCCCGGGCGTGCACCGATGCACCGCTTCTCCGGCCATGCTGAGGCCGCGTCCCACATACAGTAACTAGAAGGATGTGCAACTACGACATACAAACATACAACTATCTACTGGGGCTTTGGGAAGAAAAAGGGAAAAAAAAAGGAGGAGGATTGGCATGGATGTTAGCTCAGGGCTGATCTCCCTCACACGCACAAAAAAAAGATCTTAGAGACTATGATTCCATTCCTCAAGAAGCGAGAGGACACACATAGTCCCTCTGGGACTGTATTCATGGGGGATGGGAGGAACCTTGGGCAGAGAGGGACAGTGGTAGAAGAGCCGCCCTCAGGTCATTACCCACCACCTCTGAGCAGAAGGCTGCCCCACTCTCAGACCGCTAGTTTCCACCAGCACTTTTGCTGGGTAACTTCCCACTGCTATTATTTGCAAGATAAGATAAATTAGGCCTGAGGGGCTTTCTCCTATCAGCACTTCTACATGATCCCTCCCTCATCCTTTCTGATTCCTTCACAGCCCTAAAGATGCCAGTGAGGGGTGGAACTCCAAGAAAAGCCAACAGGAGACCCCTGAGCTTGAAGAACAGGTCAAGTTAGAATCCACTAGAGAAAGGCCAATGTCCAAATGATCAAGAAAGGCAGGCAGAGTTCCTAATTTGGAGAGGTCAAAGGGGATTTGTGTACAGAGTCAAGAGTTCAAAATCAGGAAAAGATCAAGCAAAAGAAATGTAGAACTGAAACCTGCTACGAGGGGTGGGGGTGGGGGTGGGGAGTCATTTCTCCAAGAAGTTACTTTATATGATGGCTACAGGTCAAGGCTTGCTTGAAGGCTGCCAGGGAAATGTTAAGGGGGTAATTCTGGCTAAAGGGTCAGGGGTGGGATAGGATGTCCTCTTCCTCCTCTAACCTTGACACCTAGAGGATCCTGCCCCCATTGCCAATTAAAGCAGACGGTTCCTGAAAAACTTGCAGCCCCTCTCATGAAAGTGCCACAGCCAGGTGACCCTAATCCCTTGCCCAAGCCAAAGGCAACCAAATACAAGCTGGATATGAGGGAGTCCAGCCATCCAGAATGTGGCTGAGTGCAAGATGCTGGCCCAAGGGGGAGCCTGATATTAATTAGATGGAGACAAACCAATCCAATCACATCTTTTCTGCTGATGACTATCGATGTGAGATGCAAAAGAGAGGGAGAGAATGAGCTGCTTCTGAAGAGATGCCAAGATGATGGGTCAATGGTGCTACTTCTGGTTCCTGAAAGATAATGAGCCGCTCTTTCCCTTCTCCAGGAGGTCTGAAGGGCGAGACAGAGAGCCGTCAGAGACCTGGACAGATGCCCAGCTAGGTTCCAGAACTTCCTCATTCTTCCCTGCCATCAACTTCCATCACCTAAGGCAATGCTTTTCCAAGTATGGCCCTTGGACCACTTGTAAAAAAAATCACTTTAAAAAATGTATATATCCCCAGCCTGACCCTGCCTATTGAATCAAAATCTCAGGGGCTGGATCCTGGAATCTGAATTTTTAACCACTGATTAAACTACATGATTCTTATGTTCATGGAACTTTTAAAACCAATGAAGCAAGGTGACCTATTTCTTTCTTTCTTTTCAAGACTCATTTGCCCTAATTCTTTGGCAGGGCCCAGGACTCAGCCATGTGGTCTCTTGTGGGCTCCCTAGACTTTTGGAGGTTTCTCTTCTATCTATGCCCCTGACCAAATCTGCCCTCCTTTGAGCCAGCTGGAACTAGCCCCATGCCTCACGTTACTTGTTCAGAACCTGGGTGACCTGCCCCTCCCAGCACTCATGTCAGCTTCTCCTGTCTCCTGGGGTAGGCAAACTGCATGGGGCACTCTCTTTGCTCTGAGCTGTCCATGCTCTCCAAGTCAGCTGTTACCTCAGGGCAGGCACCACCTTTGCAATTGAGGTTCTCTCATTTTCTTTCAACCCTGTATGTCCCTAAAATGTCCCCGACTTTGCAATCCCTACCCCAGCATCAGCAGATGGTAGGGAGAAGGGGAGAGCCCGATCTCCCAGGCCTCACCAGGAACCACACACGTCTTTACTGGGGAGGGAGACGAGAGGCAGGAAAGAAAGGAAGTGACACCCACCGAGCACCTACTGTGTGCGAGTCCAGGACCGTCTTACCGCAGTACCGCCCATTCTAGTTGGCTTCCACGCCTCAGATTCAGAGACTACACATTACTCCAATTTCACGATAATTTGAGCACAAAGAGATTTTGTTTAGAGTTCTTCAAGATATTCAGGAAAATCTCTCACAAAGATCAGGAGCCTAAAAAGAATCCAAACTAGAAGTCCTGACTTTACCTGACCAGATGCCTCTGAATGCCTGTCACTCTGGGTGGTGTGGTCAGACCTCCATACCGCCTCCTGGAACATGCAGGGGTATGAAACACACTGGCCCAATGATTGGGGATCTTCTCTGCGAAGCACTTCTGCACACAAATGCCTCCAGTGGGCTGAGTCAGGTTCAGGGAGCTGATCCCATTTAAATTCCAGGGCACTATCAAAATACGCCAGGCATAGCTCCTTTTAAGAATTTACAAGCTTACACAACCAAAGTCTGTTAGATGAGACTGGTTCCACCTACACACATGCACAAACACACACAGACAGACAAGCACACGTGCCAAATGTATTTATCGTTCCTCTCCAACCCCCAATGAAAAATAAAATATAGTCTTCTGGCAATTACAGAAAAGCAAAGTGTTTCAGGACTAGAATAAAAGAAGGTCAAGCTCTAAATGAGGTCTGGTGTGAGGGATCTGGCCAACTCCCCAGAAAAACCATACAGCAGGCAGAATCTAGAGCAGCCAGATTGACTGACCAAGAACCTGATTCCACCGCCATGGAAGGGTGTCAACAGCAGACGCCCATTAGGTTTGCAGGCCCCATCATGTACCAGACTATTCCTGTCTAGCGGGAGACAGTTTATACTCTGGGCAAGGACCAACACCCCGCTTTCATAAATGGGAGCTTTTAATATGGTTACCCTGTTTTTCTTTTGTACGTCAGGTGTGCGGGGAATGGTTAAATTCATCATTTGGCCCAGTGTGTTTACGAAACTTTAGTTAATCATATACAACACATATAACATGCATATATATGTGCGGATATATATATACCCACACATATACCACTGTTCTAATATTTACTTATTATTTTTATCTAATTCAACTTTTTGTTAATTGAAATTTTTGTTGAGGTAATTGTAGATTCACATGCAGTTAGAAGAAATAACACCAAGGGATTCCTTATATACTTTACCCAGTTTCCCCAAATGGCAACATTTTGCAAACTATAGTATAATATCCCAGACAGGACACTGACATGGGAGACACTCTATCTTACTCAGATATCCCCGGTTTTACTGGTATTCGTGTGTGTGTGTGTGTGTGTGTGCACGAAGTTCCACACACTTGTATCAGCTGTGTAGGTTTGAGCATCCACCCCTACGGAGAAGACACTGAACAGTTCTGACATCGCTGGGATCCTCGTGTTGCCCTTTTATGTCCATGCCCACTTCCCGCCCCTCCCCTGCCCACATCACCACTGACCATAAGCCCTGGCCACCGCTAGTCTGTCCTCTACTTCTAAAACGGTTTCATTTCAAACATGTTATGTAAATGGAGTCATATACTGTGAAACTCCTGGGACTGGCTTCATTCACCCAGCATCATTCCCCAGAGGCTCGTCCAGGCCGCATGCATCAGTGGTCTGTGTCTCTTTATTGCTGAGTAATGTTCCATGTACGGAGGCACCAGTTTGTTTAGTCGTTCACCTGCTGAAGGACATCTGGGCTGATTCCAGTTCTGGGCTATTACAAATAGAACTTCTCTGAATATTCATGTGCAGATTTTATGTGAACGTAAGTTCTCATTTCTCTGGAATAAATGCCCAAGAGTGTGATTACTGGGCATATGGTAATTGCAGATTTAGTTTTAAAAGAAACTGCAAAGTCTTTTCCAGAGGGACTGCATCATTTTACGTTTACACCAGCGATGTACGAGTGATCCAGTTTTTCTGCACCCTTGCCAGCATTAGGTGTTATCACTCTTTTTTATTTTAGCCATTCTGATAGGTCGGATAATGACAGTGAACATCTTTTCATGCCTTTGCTCACCTTATCAATATTCTCTTGGGTGAAATGTCTTTTGCCCATTTCCAAATCAGATTTTTTTTAACTGTTAAGTTTTGAGAGTTGTTTATATAGCCTTTATATACATACCCACACATCCACATGCCAGTCCTTTGTCAGATACGTGCTTTGCAAATATTTTCTCCCAGTCTGTAGCTTGACTTTCATCCACTTCACACAGGCTTTCACAGAGCAAATGTTTCAGTTTTGAAGAGGTCCAATTTATCAATTTTCCTCACATGCATTGTGTTTCTGCTGTCAAGTCTAAGAACTCTTTGTCCAGCTCCAGATCCTCAAGGTTTTCTCTTAAGAGTTTTTCCAAAAGTTTTATAGTTTTACATTTTACACTAAAGTCTACGGTTCATTTTAGAGTAACTTTTACAGAAGGTGTGAGTTTAGGTGGATGTTCTTTTTTCCCTATGGATGTCTGATGGCTCCAGCACCACTTGTTGAAAGGGCTATCCCTCCTCCATTGAACTACTTTTGCATCTCTGTCACAATTCAGTGCAGCCTATTTGTGTGGATTTATTTCTGGGTTCTCTATTCTGTTTCATGGAGGCTTAGCTCCACTCAAAGTGGCACCTTTACTGCAATTCAATGGTGTCAAATGATAGCGCCTTCTCTCAACAAAGGCGGTTTCTATCCACCCCCACCCCACCCTCTTCCAATGACAAAAATTAAAGCACCTCTGCTGGGAATTCTAGATGAGCAAGCTGTTTTAGGATTACAGTAAAGAGAAAGAGATCTGAACTAAGTCTGGGGAGATTCAAGATTTGTCCCGCCCCCAGAAAAACAAACGATTAAGTGGTGTTTATGGCTGTTATTATAAACCAACCTGATGCAATGTGATATAAACCTTTCAAAAATCCCAAAGAAACAGCAATTGTCAAAGGCCATGTTAAGAGCTTTTGCAAGATCTATTTTCACTGTTCATTAAACTCTGGTTTAATTGTATTTGGATTAGCAAAACCTGAAGCGTGATGTCATTGTCTCTGTGAAAATCAACTACTGCTATCGCTGAGAATTAAATTAACCAGGGGAAGGGAGACAATGCAAATTCACTATTTCATTTTTCATAACATTTTTATTTAGTAAAAACAGCTAGCTTATCAGACTAGATAAAGCTATCATCAAATTTCTAGTCTATGTGGACTGGGTCTCTACAATCTTCTCCCCAGGTAAAGGAAGTTCAACAATTCGGTGTCTCTGGAAGAAGCCAAAGTGTTCACATAGGATGCGTCATATTCAGATCTTAGAATGAAATAGTGAGATTATATAGACTTGACTACATCCTTAAGTTAAAGTCTAGAACTAAAACAAGCAGGGATGCTATGGAAAATGTTAAGAATTCTAATTCTCCTTACCATATGAAAGTGTTACTAAAATGGTGATGGTAATAATGACAAAAATAACAGAAAAAGTAATAATAAAAATCATAAAACCATTTGGTCCACATCTAGAGTCAGAGATGTAACTGCCCTGTACAGGAGATTTGATTTTAATATTCATTACTGGGTGGCCATCAAATTTGCATTTCTCTATTATCTTCCCTTAATTCTACTCTGGTTGAATAAATACCACCTTGACCACCACAAGTAAACGACCATCGATTAAATTATTATACTGAGAACAAACTTAACACAGGCCTGACAGCTTTTTACACATAGACAGTCAGGGGTGGAGGATATTAACCACAGAAAAGAATTTTTTAAATGCATCTTACCTAATATCTGAGAGATCACACTTGTTTCCAGCAATAGCCATTACAATGTTTTCTGGACCATGTTCTTTCAGTTCTTTTACCCATTTCTTCAAGGTATAAAACGAATCCTAAACCAAAAGTGTAAATCAATCTTGGGAAAGACCCATCAACGTAATAGTTCAACCAAGTAGAGATATAAACCCAACATAATTTAATGAAGAAAAATATTTTCAGGAGACTCATGTAGATTAACATACTACCTACCCCTGTCTTGGCACAAAATTTAATATTAGCTAAGTTATACTTAAATAGCCTGTAAAAGGTTCCTTTTCTAAAAATTGAAACTTGATGAAGTTAAGATAATCATATTAGTAATTTTCTTCTATAAATAACATTAATTTCAAATTATAGCCTTGACTCAACATGAATAAGGGCTAAGCCATAGGACTAAAATAATGTTCATGCTTACTTCAGGAAAGAAAAAGAAACAAATATATATACACACATACACATGCACACACACTTTAGAGTCCTGTTTTCCTATCTGCCCTTCACTCACAACCATAGTCCAGGAAATGAGCCAAGGTAGACACCACATTTAGGCAGAAGTGGTCAGGAACCCATGGATGGTCACAGCAATGGATCATTAAATTAATGGTCCTGAGCATTGAGTCAGCATTCCAGGAGTGGGAAAAAACGTCAGCAAACCACCTCAGTTATTTGTTGATGGATATCCTAGACCCTCAATGTGATAACAAAAAATATATTTATATTATATGCACACAAACACACTCTATATGCACAAACATTATTCTTGGCATTTTAAGTAATATGATTGAAACACTAATAGAAAATAAGTATTCCATAATTATAAAACATGCAGAACTTAAAAATAATTTTCCTTTTCCTAAAAAGCTGACATTCTGGA
The DNA here is from genome assembly GCF_020826845.1 of Diceros bicornis minor. Lineage (NCBI taxonomy): Eukaryota > Metazoa > Chordata > Mammalia > Perissodactyla > Rhinocerotidae > Diceros > Diceros bicornis. Next base: position 7,809,879 of record NC_080755.1, on the reverse strand, counting down.
GAACAGCACTAGCAGGTATGACCTTGCCTCTACAAACAGACAGTCAATTTTAAAAATGAATGATCACTGCTTTAATTTAGCAGATAAATTTGAAATGCCGCTACATACAGGTGAGATAAACTAACTGTGGTGTTCATTATCCCTGACCACCAGAGTGAGAAATCTCATTCCAGGCACTGGCAAGACTCAAGCAGGGAAGTCTCTACTTTGGTCTTTCTGAAAGAATCACCATAAATGGCATCCAAGTTCTAAAGGGGACATCCTTACCTGTTTGGTGATATCGTACACTATGACGGCTGCAGCGGATCCACGATAGTACATGGGAGCCAGTGAATGAAACTGTTAAGGAACAATGAATAGTTTTAGGCCAAAGTGAACACATTATATGCATCCCAGATTAAATATAAAATTACTACCCTACATCATTGCTATAGGATCCCTGAATTCCCCCTAGAATTTTCCCAGGGTTCATATTAGATAATAAATATTCCTCCTTGACTGCACATGCGCTAGTGGTTTATAGACTGTGAAATTCACTGTTGGGCAAAGGCCAAAAATAAATTTTATTTTAAATGTTGCTATCCTATGAATTTTCTTTTCTCTGCTGCTCATCACTTATTTAATATGATTGACCCAGGGCAATCTCATTAGAATTACACAGCCGTAAGAAAAAGATGTTTGCCAAGAGGAGGAAAAGGGGAGACTGACACAGATCACAAGCCCCTCTCTGGGCCATTCATGAGGAACACAGCGGGGAGGGCCCCGGGCAGCCCGCCCTTGGGTCTGGATGGCCGAGTTGGTGGAACACAAAACAAACGGTAAAAAAGGTGACCTTCATTCCAAAATGTGAACAAAGCAAGTCTCACTGGTCACTAGAATTATTTACCCCTAAACAGGATAGATAATTATTTTGAGGATACATAATTATTCTGAGGATACATGCAGACTTTATGTATATTTTGAAGGATATGTCTTTGAATATATTTAAATATCTTTGAATATATTTGAAGAATATATTGTAGAGGGATTTTGAAAGTCAGTAAGAAAAAGACAGCTCAGTAGAAAAATGGACAAAGGATATAACATTGATAAATCACAGAGGAAGAGATACAAATTGCCAATAAATTCAAAACATGTTAAATTATAGTAAAAAAAAAACTGAAAATAAAAGCAATGATGAGGCAGGTATTAATTTATTAAATATTAAAAAGACATCACATCCACTGTTGGTGCATATTTGGAAAGGATGGCACTCTCATACACTACATGGGAATGTATTTTAAGACCTTCTTATAAAAAGATGTTCAACATTACCAATCATCAGGGAAATGCAAATGAAAACTACCACGACATATCACCTCACACCTGTTAGGATGGCTGTTATCAAAAAAATAAAACATAAGTGTTGGTGATGATGTGGAGAAAAGGAAACCTTTGTGCACTGTTGGTGGGAATGTAAATTAGTACAGCCACTATGGAAGACAGTATGGAGGTTCCTCAAAAAACTAAAAATAGAACTACAATATGATCCAGTAATTCCCCTTTTGGGCATATACCCAAAGGAAATGAAATCAGTACCTCCAAGAGATGTCTGCACTCCCATGTTCACTGCAGCATTATTTACGATGGACAAGATATGGAAACAACCTAAGTGTCCATTGACAAATATATGGATAAAGAAAATATGATGTATATATAAACACAATAGAATATTATCCAGCTTTTTAAAAAAAAAAAGGAGATTCTGCTATTTGCAACAACATGGATGAACCTAAAGGACATTATGCTAAGTGAAATAAGCCAGACACAGAAAGAAAAAAACTGCATGATCTCACTGATACGTGGAATCTAAAAATGTGGAACACACAGAAGCAGAGAGAAGCACAGGGGTTACCAGGAGCGGGGAGGTGGGGGAAGCAGGGAGATGTTGGTCAAAGGGGACAAAGCTGCAGTTATGCAGGATGAATAAGTTCTAGACGTCTAATGTACAGCATGATGACCATGGTTAATAACACTGTATTGAATCTGGAAATTTGCCAAGAAGGTAGATTTCAGGTGCTCTCCTCATAAAAAAATAAAAAAAGGTAACTGTGAGAAGATATATTAATTAGCCTGACTACAGTAATCATTTCAAAAATGTATATATACAGCAAATCATGTTATACACCTTAAATGCAGTATATATAATTTTTATTTAATAAAAGAGAGACCTTCTTTCAAAGCCACTGTTGGTCATATCTATCAAAAGTTGAAATGTGTATATTGTTTCACCCAGCAATTCCACTCATAGGAACATATACTGGAGTGATCATCACACACACAAAGATACTCATCCCTATGTTGTATATGGGAGCAAATATTTGAAAACAACCTAAAGGTTCATCATAGAGAATTCATTAATGGTATATGTATATAATGCAATATTCTGCAACCATTAAAATAACAGTGAGGACTTTATAGGAAAAGGCATCCTTGACATGCTGTTAAAATTAATCTCAAAGCAGCATATGTATCATAATATAATTTAAGGTAAAATGTATGTGGGTGTGTGTCTGTGTGTGTAGTTATAACATATTTCTCAAAATGTTAATGGTGGGATTCCTAGGGATTTGTACATTTTCATTATAAGAGTTTGTACAGTATAAATTTTTCCAATGATTTTTTAAATAAAATGGTTTTTAAGTTTAAAAAAAGCAGCCATTTTTATTGGGGAGTGGGAGAAGGAGCAGGGAGGGAAGGAAGGATGGATTCTGAAGCTTTTCTAGCAAACAACAAAACCATCGCTCATTCATTTTTATTTCCCACACAATAGGTATCATTGAATAAACACTTGCCAAACTGAATTGATCCTATTTGGAAATTTGGAGCTCGTCAGTTCCCTAGGTTTCCTTTATTGCACTGAAGAATGCTAGCACAGCACTCACAAGAGTGTGGAGGGAAGCAGGCTATCTTCCCCAACTTCACGCCCTGGTGCACTTTCCAGCTTGAAGAGAAATCACCCTAGCACCTCGCTGGTTTTCAGTAAAGGCAACAGGTTGGATGGAGCTCAGGTGAACCCGGGAGTTCCCAGCTGAAGGGCCTTGGCCACTCGCCAGGACTCACTGCAGGACAGCGGGCCATTTGCCATGTGTCCTTTTCCATGTTCACCAACTGCCCAACACTGTGTGTTTGTTGTAGTTGTTAGGCATCAATGAATCTATTTTTAATCCATCCTTTGGCAATCCACTCCACATGGAGAAAACAACATCAGAATTCCTGCCCAAAGGGAGGAAAAAGCAATGTATTTTTTAAACATTCCTGCTTTGCTAAGGGTAAGGAATGAATATAAAGTGTCCTTTTACCTCAATTATATAAAATGCCCGTTTTTTTCAAAATAGCCTCCATATAAGAAAGGTCCACTTAAATACACCAAGTATGTGCAAAATTGATATCTCAAAAAATCAAGATACTTGTGGACTCAAGCACAGAGTGGAGCAAGTTGTGGACATCTTCTGAGACAGAGTTCATTTTCCACTATAACACCATGAACTGAATCTAAAACGGTCCCTGATGTGCAGGTCTCATGCATTATTGAATAGATCTTTGTATATAATGCATTACTTGTTCTTTCCTTCCTCCAAATGGAATCATTTTGAAACAAATCTGCTGGTGAAGCCACTTAAACGACTTTATTGCCAAGGACTTCGGGGTTTTAACGAGTTAAAAGTTCACATCTCAGTTCCAAAGCCCAATAATGCATTGACCAAAGGATAATATTTGTGAAGGACAAAAAGGTAAATCACTTCTAGCCTGCCATGTGTACACTTCTCCCACACACAAAGATAAAACAAAGCACCACAATTTGGCGTCCATACTCAATATGACATAATTCAATTTCCGTAGGGTCAGAATTAAAACTGATAAAACACTCACATAAAAGATTCTTCAGGGAACAAAGATCACAATTACAGGAGGTTGATACAACTTTCTTTTAATCTCATTTTGAAAGTGAGATTAAAAAGGTTATTTGAAAGGTTATTTGAAAATTAGCACAAGAGAGGCCCATTGAAAAATCCCTTCTTCCCTAACTATCCAACAAAATACCTAAAATACCCAATTAAAGTGTTCAGATAACTCTCAGATGACATTTCATTATTTAAAAGAAGCATAGGGAATTGTGAAAAGCTAATCTGTCCACTCAAAAGAAATGGCTATTTATGTCCTTAGCATGTGTCTGTTTGTTTTTTAATTGCTGGATGTCTACAGGATAAGAGGGAAGTGAATGATCTTCAAGCTTCTTAGATTTCTCAGCTTTCACAGATGGATGCCAACCCTGCCCCCACTTCCGTCAACTGACAGAAGGACAAGTGGGCATAACCTTTCTGGAAAGCAACTGAACAATATATTTCAAGAGTCTGGAAAATGTTCATATGCTTTGACTCAACAATTCCACCTCTGAAGAGAATAATCAGAGATGGTCACAAAGTAATCAGAATTCATTCTAGAATTATTAGTTTGTTGTTAGTGCTGTCAAGTTGATTCCAGCTCCTAGTGACCCTGTGTACAGCAGAGTGGAACCCTGCCCGGTCTTTTTACCCCATCCTCTCACCTTCCAGTGCTATATCAGACAATGCTCTGCTGTTATTCATAGGGTTTTCATGGCCAATTTTTTCGGAAGTGGGTGGCCAGGTCTTTCTTCCTAGTCTGTCCTAGTCTGGAAGCTCCTCTGAAACCTGCCCACCATGGGTGACCCTGCTGGTATTTGAAATACCAGTGGCATAGCTTTCAGCATCACAGTAATACTCAGCCACCACAGTATGACAGGTGGTGTGGTTCCCTGACCAGGAGACAAATCTGGGTCGCAGAGGTGAGAACGTTGAATCTTAACCACTAGACTCCCAGGGCTGGCAGACATAGCAGTAATGCTGAAAAACTGGAACCAACATCAATGTCTAACCATTGGGTACTGGAAACATAAATTTGGCTTAGCAATGTAACGGACTACTGAGCAGCAATTAAACTCCTTTCTGAAAACTATGAAATGGCCCATGAGGCAAGATGGCATAGTGTGGTATTTCCCAAGGTCTTCTGCAGAACCCTGAGCCCTTGAGGGGATTTTGGAAAAAAGGTTTCTTGGCCAAATAAGTTTGAGAAACACTACATATAATAATACTCCCCTGGAGGTTTACAATGTATTATTAGTACATTAAAGGTTCTGAAAATTAGTAAAGAAGCCTATTTATTTTCATTTTAATTAAGAATTCCCAATTTATTTTTTGCCTTTTTTCAAGTAGTATTTATTAACATCTAGGAACCTAGTGTGCTCAGAACCCACCTCAGGGGCATAGTATGAAGAGGGAGTCTGGAGACCTGTGCCTGGCTCGACATTGGTTTTCAAATTTTGTAAAACGGGGTTGGGGGGGAGTGGGGTCGGTGGTTCTTCCAGCTCTGCAAGGACACGCATGGCCAAGGTAAGGCGGGTTCTGGTTGGAACCTCTTTCTCTTGCCCTGCTGTTGATTCTTCCTAGTGCCTTACCTGCAACACAAACCTCCCTTCTTCCCATTCCACGCCATCCTGTGTGTGCGTGCACACACAAACACACACACACCACTCAGCACACAGTGGAAAACATTATTCCAGGAAATCGCCTAATGCTTCAGACCACCCAGTCTGCTTCAGGCAAAATCCCTTAGATGCAGGTTTGTGGCATCATAAATTCCACAGCAGCAAAATCCTGCATGTCAAGAATGAGCAGTGGTGAAAAACACACGAAGTTTCCAAACAAGGACAGGCTCCAGCTGGGCTCTGCCAGGCCAGATGAGAGACACTCCAGCCAGAATGTTCTGGCATCGGGTTCCGGAACTTACAGGGATCGGTCATGTATTATGATTTTCAGAGAACGCTCTGTCCCTGGTGGGTCGCTTCAACGCAGCCTGAGAGCCCACGCTGGCCTGTGCCCAGAGCTCAGGTCTCTCTCAGGTGCCAGCCACAATCCGAATTCTCACCCTCCCTATAGAACGCCTCGGCCACGGACAGTCAAAAGCAGAAGCCAAAACTATCCAGCGGTCTACTAGGATTCAAACAAAGAGGGAAGTGGTAGAGGAAAATTCCTGACATTCTCAACATTCTCAGCTGGCAAAAGTTGAATGGAAAAACCATTACTGAATGTTCTTTGTGCCATTCAGAAGGTTTCTGATTTTTACATAGACCTGCTCCACAGAAAAGCAGAGGGCCTATTTAATATGCCTACTCAGATATCCTAAAACCCAACAGTATGCAAAGTTGAGTAGAAAAAGGGCTAGAAGACTATATACCAAATTATGAACAATGGCTATTTCTGAATAATGCTATTGTAGGTAGACCACCACTTGTTTTAATATTTCTGAATTATTTTTTTTTTAATTTTAACAAGATATATTACTTTTGCAACGAGAGGGAATCTTTTTCCCTTTCTCTTTTTTCTTTTAATGTGCTAGTTAACATCAAGGAGCTTCCTCAGCATTTTGGGATCCAAGGGTTGAAGCAAAAGTGAAAGTGGGCTTTCAGCGGTCACCCCATCTGCCTCCAACTCCCTTCTGACAAGGCGAGGTGCCAACTTTCTCCAGTAGAGAATGACACCACACAAGTCCAAACATCTTTCCACAAGACAAGTGTTGGGGGGAGGGCATGGATTAATGTGTTTTAAAAGACAGGGTAATCAGTGCGCATGTTCTGATCCATGGAATATTATATAACACAGAAGTCAAGGCTTTGAAACGCTGTAGAAATATATTTTTTCCCACCTATGAAATACCCAACCACAGGGAACCTCAGCTTTAATTCCCATGTGTTGGCAAGCCAGTAGAATTTCCTAAAAGTCCGAATTATGTCGCACCTCGTTCCTACATTATCGCCGTTTCCCATCACACACAGCCACCGTCTGTGCACATGGAGGAAATGCCATGAAGGCCGGTCACTCCTCTCCCGCTCTCTGCTCTGCTCACGTTGGTTCGCTCTTTCCCGCCCTTAGCCCTCCCGTTCACAGGAAAGTCCCATCTTGGAGGCAGGGCCCGCTGCAGCAGGGGGCGGAAGGCAGACCTCCCCGGAGGCCTCCCGCGGCTGGGACAGCGCCCCGCTGGGAAGGATTCGGATCAGGCCAACGCGGGTGGTGTCATTCACCCCAAGGCGCCGGCCCGGCTCCTGCGCTGTTCCCGAGCGCACGGGCGCGCGTGCGGACCGGCTCTCCTCCCTTCTTTCCCGAGCTGACGTCGCCCTTCCCTGACTGACTGTCCCGAAGGTTCCATTACAGCATTCGATATTGCAGTGGCCTCCACGCTGGCCACACTGAGGCCAGAGGGATCCTGTTTTCGGTTTTTTGTGTTTTTCTGTTTTTGTCCATCCTTTATTAAAAATTCCCAGCCTACTTTTTCCTGTTTATTCAACAAATCCTCCATCCTTCTTGTTTGCGCAACCCAGTCATTTGGAGTTTCTTTGTCTCTCGTGATACATATTTCCCTGAAGACATTCCAAAGGTGTTTACATAAGTACATCTTTTAATAATTAACAAATAACATTGAAGGAATGCCATATTTAAAACACTTTTAATTCCAGTTAAGTGCGAATATTACTGCAGGGCACAAGTACTTGAAGTTATGAGGAATACCCGATGGGTGAGTGTTGTATCGAATTATACTATGCTTATAGGTCCATACCTGCATGTGTCTATGATTATTTCAGGATTAATTCTCATAAGTGAAATTGCTGGGCCAAACGGGGGAAACATTCATAAGGGGCTGGAGCAAACTTGGCCCCAAGAAAAGATGAATTAATTTATAACTCTCCCAATAGTATGTGAGAGCTTGTTTCTTTACACCTTTGCTAACCTTACATATTACAAATAAACACAATCTTTGACAAATTTGTTAGGTAATAGATGTTATCCTTATTTTTTTAAATGTACAAATCACATATTTTTATAGGTTTCTTATACTTTTTGCCATTTTTTTAAATTGAAGTTTTTGTCTTATTGATTTCTAAGAACTTTTTATATATTAAGACTATTAAGCATTTACCTGTCATTTATGTTTAAAATATTTTCTCCAGTTTTTAACATGGCTTTGTTAGAAGAAATATATTTTTAAAATATATATGTGATAACTATATCAATATTTTCCTTAATATTTTTTCCCTAGATGTATTGATGTCATACCTAGAAAGTCCTTATCTATGCTAAATTTGTATAAATGTTCCCCTATAATTTCTTTTTTTTTTAATTATAATTTTGTTTATTTTTCCCCCAAAGCCCCAGTAGATAGTTGTATGTCATAGTTGCACATCCTTCTAGTTGCTGTATGTGGGACTCGGCCTCAGCATGGCCGGAGAAGCGGTGCGTCGGTGCGCACCCAGGGTTCCGAACCCGGGCCGCCAGCAGTGGAGCGAGCGCACTTAACCGCTAAGCCACGGGGCTGGCTCTCCCCTATAATTTCTTATAAAACATTTTGTTTCATTATTTCATTATAAATCTTTTATCAATCTGCAGTATGTTCTGGGGTATGTCTTGGGGGTAGTGACCCAATTTTTTTTCCCCAAATGGTAAGTTGACTCTCCCTTCTCCATTTATTAGATAAACTGCCCTCCCTCCCCTGATTTAAAGCACCACCTTACCCCACACTGAATGCTTATGTATGCTGGTACCTGGCCTCTCTGAGGACACTTTCTTGTTCCCACTGTTGGGTTTGATTCTGTGTGTCTACCCTGTTTTGATGATTGCAGATTTTTACACATTTTATACATTATATTCAGTTTTTTAATTGAGGTATAATTAACATAACATTATATTAATTTCAGGTGTACACACACAGTGGCCAGAGGGATCTTGTTTTTAACTGCAAGACTATGATATTTACTTACATATACCATTGAATCTATTTTTAACTTTTTATGGTGGAAATTTTCAAACTTATACACATATGCACAAGAAGAGAGCATAGCATAATGAATGTTCATGTTCTCATCCCCTAGCCTCAAGACCACCCCTAACACACGGCCCCCAGCTTGTTTCTACCCACTGCTCGCTTCCCACCCCACGCCACCACTGGAATCTTCTGAAGCAAACACCTGACATCACGTCATGACAAGTACTGTTCTAAGCAATGGAGTTGGTAGGTAGAATGATGGCCCTCAAAGATGTCCACCTCCCAATTCCTGGAACCTGTGGATATGCTATGGTACACGGCAAGGGGGAATTAAGGTTGCAGATGGAGTTAAGGTTGCTAACCAGCTGCTCCTGAGATGGGGAGACTATCGTGGATTGTCCAGGTGGGCCTAATGTCATCACAAGGGTCCTTACAAGTGGAAGAGGGAGGCTAGAGAGATTTGAAGATGCTCTGATGTTGGCTTTGAAGATGGAGAAGGGGCCACAAAGCAAGGAATGCAGGTGGTCTCTGAAAGGCAGGATACGGATTCTTCCCTACAGCCTCCAGAAAGGAACGCAGCCCTGCCTATACTTTGGTATTGGCCCGGTGAGACCTGTTCAGACTTCTGACCTTCAGAATGAGAAAGAGTGAATTTCTGCTGTTTTTAAGCTACTAAATGTGTGGTAATCTGTTACAGCAGCCGTAGGAAACACATAGAGAAGGGGAAGAAGACAAACAAGACCCCTGCGCTCAAAAAGCATACAGTAGACCCCCTATCCAGAGGGGGTCCAATCCAAGACCCCCAGTGGGTGCCTGAAACCACCGATAGTATCCAACCCTATGTAGACTATGTTTTTTCCTATACATACATACTTATGATAAAATTTAATTTATAAATTAGGCACAGTAAGAGATTAACAACAATAACTAATAATAAAATAGAACAATTATAACAATACACTGTAATAAAAGTTACTATAGATCTTAGCAACCTCAGCATACGATTTTTTTTCTTTCCTTATTAAGTCGAGAATTTTCACCTTTTCACTTAAACAAAGCACTTTATAGCTTCTCTTTGGCATATCCGAACTGCCAGCATCACTACTCTTGCCCTTTGGGGCCATTATCAAGGAAAACAAGGGGTACTTGAACACAAGCACTGTGGTACCGCACAGTAGATCTGATAACCGAGAGGACTACCAAGTGACTATTGAGGGTGGTGTGGATCACACGGACAGCGTGGATCCGCTGGGCTAAGGGATGAGTCACATCCTGGGCAGGATGGAGCGGGACAGCAAGAGATTTCGTCACACTACTCAGAATGGTGCACAATTTAAAACTTATGAATTATTTCTGGAATTTTCCATTTAATATTTTCAGACCATGGCTGACTATGGGTAACTGAAACGGTGGAAAGTGAAACCACGGTTAAGGGGGGACTAAGGTACATTTTTCTTGGCATGAAGGGTGGAGTCGGGCTGCCTTCAGAGGGGCTGCTTTGGATAGAAATGTCTCCAAACAGCAAGGTCTGTGTTCTAAGGACACTCCAGCTGTTCCTGTTTAGACGTGTCCTTCAGCGCCTCAGAAGCATGCTTTTTTGTTATTAACCAAAGTCCATGTGCCTAATTTCCTTGTCAAGAATGACATTCATAGGCCGTTTCTCTTGTATTTTAACCAGACTTAGGAAATTAGCTGCATAAAAGAAAGAGGGAGGGGAGCAGAGGGGGGAGGAGAAAATATAACCAGGTGAAGTGCCTCTTAGATTCTTACTACATGCAACCCCAGATCGCCCCGAAACGCCTGTGTCCTGCAAGGCTGCCTGTAATCTTTGCCACATGTCCTCTGAGAGGCGGCAGGCAGAACGGAAACTGGCCTCAACCCAAGAGGCACAGACAATGCCTCATAATTAGAAGCTACCTAGGGCGTCCCAGACTAAAATACACACCAGTAAAATGTCATTGCCCAACATAAGAAAAACCTCCATGTGGCAGAGTCGGCATCCCTCCCAGAACACGCCTGTCCTGAGGCGGGTGCAGCGCAGGCCGCTCTGGAGGCCCATGGAGGAGGGGGAGATGCCCGCTGGGGAACCAAGGGAAACTGGGGTCTGTTGTGACAGAATGCAGAAGGGGCAAGGGGCCAGGTCCCCTTTCAGGCAGGAGAAGCTCATCCTTGCTTCTGAAGATCGGCTCATGGCTGAGATGTTTCCCCCGACCTCACTGTTCCTGTCTCCCACTGCCGGGTCCCTTCCCCTCACTTCCAGCTTTCCCATCTCACTGGCTGAGGGCAGAAATGTTAAAGGGTTTCCCTAAAGACTTACTAAATTTATTTAAATATATGGACAAGTCCTTCCTCTTTCTCTCCTGTCAGTGGCATTCTGACACCCAGGAGGGCAATTCTGCACCTAAACTCCTCATTTCCTACACGACACCAATACCCAAACAGCACAACAACCCTGGGACCCGTGAGCGAGCAGAGGTGGCTCTTGCTCTGTCCACACTCCTGCCATCAGACGCCCTCCTTGAATACCACTGTCATGCTCTCCTTCTGTAGTTTCTGTCACCAATTTTTAACTATCACTGAACCTCTTTAGCTGCAACACTTTTAACTAAAGTTGATTCCTGAGGCTTCTTCTGAAAGTAGATGATTTGGCATAGCCCTATGGATAGCTGTTTATCTCATTTTTAATAGCATATGCCATATCTGCAAGCTTCTGATCTGTCTCCTTGGGGGGGCAGTAGGGATACGAAGAGAGGGAATATTTCTCTTATCAGGACCTCAATTTGCACTAATTAAAAGCACTGTTCTCTTGTGAAGGCCGGGGGAGGGAAGCAAAATCGTGTATTTACCCTCTCCCACTAAGAGAGATTCCTACAAAAACAGTTCTCTGGTGGGTTTGTGGGAAGGTGCAACAGGGTGAAGTGTTCCCCTCCAACAGCGAGCCAGGAGCAGATTCCTAGTGTGTGCTGTTTGCTGGTGGTGCTTGGAGCTGGGCCTGTATTTCCCGTGGCTGCAGGGCAAGCAGAAGACAAAACAAAGAGCAGCTCATTCCGAGCTTGTAAGAGGCCACATTCTTCAAGAACTTCTGAAGGTCAAAATTTCCTCTGACTTTAGCAACAGCCTATGAATAGTGAACCACTTTCTTCACCATAGACTCCAGGGCTCTGGAGAAAGGAGAGAGAGCAAAAAAGTTTCTTTTGATGTTTGTCAAGCCCAAACTTGACCTCAGATATTTGCCGATCAAAGGAAAAGAACTGAGTGTCCAGAATTAAACCCTCACATTTGTGGCCAACTGATTTTCAGCAAAGGTGCCAAGACAACTAACTGCGCAAGAATAGTCTTTTCAACAAATTGTGTTGGGACAACTGATTTTGTATGATATGGGCATACAAAGAACGAAGTTGAATCCCTTCCTTACAAGATACACAAAAATTAACAAAACGATCATAGAGCTAAAGGTAACAGCTAAAACTATTATAACTCCTAGGAAAACACACAGGAGTAAATCTTTGTGACCTTGGGTTAGGCAAACACAAGTCCTGGTGAGAATGTGGAGAAACTGGAACCTCATAAATTGCTAGTGGGAATATGAAGTGGTGCAGCCACTTTGGAAAACAGTTAGGCAGGTCCTTAAAATGCTAAACACAGTTACCATATGACCCATCAATTTCAGTCCTAGCTATATAACCAAGAGATTGAAAAAAAAAAAAAAACTATGTTTCTGCACAAAAACTTGCACATGAATGTTCACAGCACCATTATTCACAATAGCCAAAAAGTGGAAACAGCCCAACTGTCCATCAACTGATGAATGGATAAACAAAATGTAGTACATCCACAGAATGGAATATTAGTCAGCCATTAAAAGGAAGGAAGCACTGATCCATGTTACAGCATGGATGAACCTCGATAACATTATGCTAAGTGAAAGAAGGCAGTCAAAAAAACAAATTGTATGATTCCATTTATAGGAAACGTCCAGATTAGGCAAATCTAGAGGCAGAAAGTAGCCTAGGGCTGAGGGACTTGGAGAGAAATGGAGAATGACTGCTAATGGATTCAGGGTTTCTTTGGGGGATGATGAAAATGTTTTAAAATTGATTGTGGTGATGGTTGCACAATTTTTAATATACTACAGTCCACTGAACTGTACACTTAAAATGGGTGAGTTGTATGGTATGTGAATTATATCTCAGTAAAGCTGTTTAAAAAAAATAAAAAGAGGTCAGTAATCCTCCACATGCTGATAATCAACACAGAAACAAATGTGGACAAAAGCATTTATCAGTTGATTTGACTCCCAACCACTAAACCTGCAGGATGGATTATCCAGAAAAGGTGAAAGCATGGCGCAGCTGCTTCCGAGGTGAACCAGGGAATGAAAACAAGAAGCTCATGAGATGGAAGCTTTGAGTAAGTCTAGAACGGGTGAGGAGGTGGGCAGGAGATGAGTTCCCCTGCCAAGGAGAAAGTTAACAGAGAATTCCACACCACAGCTACCTTCATTGGGCTCTTTTTATAAACCATTTTCCAACACAGGAAGGGATCCATCTCAGGCACGAGGAAGTCATGAATATATTTTTAAAAGTCATGGAAGGTCAAACATTATCTCTACAGTTTCAGGTTTCTTAACAGGATATTTCTTTTAGATGGAACATCGTGGAGTGTGTTAACAGTAAAGCTCAATGGGAAAAGATTGAGGGAGATGTCTGAGAAAAGAGGTTGGAAGAAGTTGTGCCTCCAAGGTATACAGAGCAAGAAAACCCAATAGAGGCCTACGGAAGACACAATTATGCCCACCAATTCTTCACTTCTCCATGGATCTATGCCCTGTTTATCCCAATGTAACTTTTCAGTTCCTCTCACTAAAGGCCGTGTGTCTCTCTATCTTTTAACTTTGGGCTCAGCCATGTGACTTGCCCTGGCCAATGGAATGTAGGCCACGTGACATGTGCTAGTTCTAACCCTAGCATTAAGAGGCCTCGTGCCTGTCCCTTGCCCCTCATGCTTTTGCTTTGCCTGAGAAGAGCTTCCTCAGGCAGCTGCTGCCTCTCCAACCCAAGAATGAACAAGCAAGCAGAGCCCCCCAGCCAACACACAGACCCACAACCTGAAGCAGAGTCACCTCAGCTAGCGAGCTCTGTAATATTTTTGCAACTTTTCTGTAAATATAAGAGTATTTTTAAATAAAAAGATCAAAAAGAATTAACCCACACACTGTCATGTGTCGATTTTCAGGATTAATAATAGCATTCTGTATTCCAAATAAAGTCTTATTTACTTAAGCTCGTACTTAGAATTCTACAATAGCTCAATCTTATATTGGATAATATCAGTGTACTCAGACCCGTATAGTATTATTTAATTTGGTCTTACTTAGCATTTCTTTTATTTGCAATGTTTTATCAAATTTTTTAAAATACCAAAAAAAGAACAGTAATAATAAATTATATAATTTGCTATACAAGTCCTTGCATAATGTCGTTTTTAACATTATTACCTTCAATGCTTCAATAATTACTGCTAAATATTAGGAAGGGGAGGACATTTTTTAGTCTGTATATGTGTTCTCCAATTTCACGTTTAAAAAGCATAAAATAAAGAGCTTAATTTCAGAAGTCAATCTATTCAATTTCAGATGTGTTAGAGTAGCAGAGAGTTTTTATTCTAGTAACAGAACCATCGATTCTCCTCTGTGGAATTTGTGACTGTGGTTCATTTGAAACCCAACTTTTATAAATAAAACTATTACAACTGATGCATTAGGAAAGAGAGACAGCTGTAACACTGACTTCAACCAAAGTGAAACAAAAGAATAAAATGATATCTTTTTCCATGTTAGATTCTTAGAATAATGTTGCTCTGATGGATCAGACCAAGAGAATGAAGCCTGAAATTCTTCCAAGTTACTGACATTTTAATGGAGTTATCCTATGGATTGTGATTTTTTTTTTTTTAAAGCAGAAACAGAATGATTTGGAAGCACACATCTAGAAAATGAAGGTTGCATTTCCTGTTGATGAGACATTTTTAATAGCAATGAGGATATTCTAGCCCCCAGTGTAAGTAGACAAACAAAGAAGGGAGTCAGTAGGAGACTCACTGGGAAAGAATGACATGTTGACACATTAGGACAGAAGTCTCAGGTCCCATCACAAATCCTGACCCACGGGAGGTGGAGGACAGAGCTCCACCATAAATTCTTCTCTCTCCCCTGGGGACCACTCCGAGCTGCTATTTACATCCTTCCAGAGGCATCTGCTGACTGACTGCTGCGCTCTCCTCACAGCTCAGCATGAAGCAGAAACCAGCAGAATAACTCATCCGAAGAGGACAGGCTGAAAACCCCCAAAAGCCCATACTGATGCCACCACATAGGCACTCCAATGGCACTCTCCCCCTCAGCACCCATCTCAGTAGCAACAACTGAATGCAGAAATCTTGAAAATGTTAAGCTTCTAACTAATTGCATCCAACAAACAATTGGAAAAGACTTAAATTTTTTAAAACCTCTTTTTTACGGAGGCACTCCAAGGATTACCATTTGCCATTGAAAGAATCATAAGACGTCCCTCATATATGGTTGAATGAAAAGCAAAATTAAGACAGCATATCAAGAATGAACACCCTCTTATACAAAGAGAGGGAGGAAAAGGGGGATCCTTTCACATTTCTAGTGCTCAGAGGGAAAATTAATTTTCCAAGAGTATGGATTTGTGCCACAAACATAATATAGAATTAATATGGGGCAGTAATAGGGCATTAACGGGGACGCCAGGTATGCTAAGCAGAACTTGGTTCAATCGTTCCACAAATAAACAAATATTGAGTAATTAACACATGCAAAGCACTTCGTTGAGCATTAGCCCCCTTTGAGGACACAGAAATCTGTCTTTATATTGTCAAATCATAAATCCAAATAGATTTTGTTTATTTAAAATTATGAAAACTAAGAGGAACAGTAGCAGATTTCTACAAAGACAAAAAGGGATAACAAAATGTACAGGACTCTAACAATTAATGAGACAGAACGAATAGCAATACACTCGAGCGACGCAGGGAGTTTATTTTCAGCTCAAACATTAGGCAAGGTCATCACACGCGTGGTTACGTCCAGCAGCAAAGCTGCCCAAGCGACTGGAACCTGCCGTCACTGGAGAGGCGTGAGACTGCACGGAGACACCAGACAGCCCGAGGGCAACCAAACCAGGCATCCGAGGCGGACAGGGGTCAGAGGGCCACAACGGCCACGTAGATATTGCTCACACACTCTCCACAGATCTACATTCTAAAAAGCACTCACCTGAAATTATCACCCAAAACTCAATCCCTCTTCCCTGAAACACTACTAAGGAGTCGTGCCTTGCACACATAACACTAATAACTACAATAACATATAACACTCATAAAACATATACAGAAGGCCCCCCTTATCCGAGGTTTTGCTTTCCATGGTTTCAGTTACGCATGGTGAACCAAGGTCCAAAAATATTAAATGGAAAATTCGAGAAATAAACAATTCATGTGTTTTAAATTGCCCACCGTTCTGAGTATCATGATGAAATCTCGTGCCATCCTGCTCCATCCCGCCCGGGACATGACTCATCCCTTTGTCCAGCAGATCCACGCTGTACACACCACATGCCCTTAGTCACTTAGTAGTTAGTCTTCTTGGTTATCAGATCAACTGTGTGGTATCACAGTGCTTGCGTTCAAGTACCCCTAATTTTACTTGATAATGTCCCCAAAGCGCAACAGTAGTAATGCTGGCAATTCGGATATGCCAAAGAGAAGTTATTGTTGTTAATCTTTTATCGTGCCTAATTTATAAATTAAACTTGACCATAGGAAAAAACAGTATATGTATAGGGCTCAGTACTATCTGCAGTTTCAGGCATCCACTAGGGGTCTTGGAACGTATCCCCCACGGATAAGGGGGGACTACTGTAATACGAATATAATACATATACATAACGATACATGTAATACTAATATAATCATATGCTTTTAAACATACAGATATAGCAATATAGTCACAGATGTTTATAACCTCTAACAGTCAAATTTTAGGAAAATCAATTCAAATAATTGGAAATACGGTCATATGAAAAATTTTCTATTGCTATTTTGTTTTGAGCTAGTAAGGGGGCCAAACTACAAACTACAATAGTGACTTTAGAGTACCAAATCTCATCAAAAGCAGTCAACCCCTGAAGACTATATTAGGATACGTAAATAAGTGTCAAATACTCTGTTTAGACCATACAGAAATCTCTCCTTAGGAACACTATTATCAAGTGAAAACAGCAGGTTATAAAGAGTCACGATCCCATAGATATGAGATTATCGACACACATAGTGAGATATCTGAAGAATGGTCATCTAATGTCAACCGTGGAAATATCTGGGTAGTGGGATTTTGGATAATTTTACTTTCAGCTGTATGGTTTCTGTGTGATTTTTCTATCAGAACAAAACGATAAAGCTCAGGACGCAGACTGCTGGATTCAAATTTCAACTCTAAGCCTTATTGGCTGTGTGATCTTGAGCAAGTGACTTAAGCTCTCTGTGCCTCTCAGTGAACTCAGTGGGGATAAAAATGGTCCTACCTCAGAGTGCTGAGAGGACTAAATGCGTTAGCAGGCAGAAGGCACTCAGGACAGTGCAGGGAACACAGCAAGCCCTTAGTGCACATCAGCCAGTAGCAGAAGCAGCTAATACTAAGCCAGCTCCTTGTAAAATTGACTTAGTGCGCTCATTAAAAGCAGCTGCAAAAGCAACTATTTCGTGGCCAAGAAGTAAAAACGGAGCAAGAGAACCTCTCTGCTTACATCTAAATAACAACCAAAAACCCAAAAATAAAAACCTGGCAGACCAGCTACAAAGAACACGCAAGAACGTAAAGAAGAGATCCCTGCTTGGCCACCGTCACCCTCATCTCAGGAGTCAGAACGCACAGCTGACAGACAGAGCTCAAGAGGCCATTCAGGCAGCAGCTCGTGCGTGCGTCTGCGCTCTCAATTTAGCAGCAAAATGGAAGACATTCTAATGAGGTTAGCATTTGTAGGCCAGAAGATTCGTCCTAATTTAAAAAAAAGAAATCTTTACATCACCTTAATCTACAAACGCTGGAACATTAGTTTTAAAAGGAGATTTCTATAAGATGAAAATTATATAAACACACACTTGAATTGTTAGGAGCTGATAACAAAAACGATGGATTATCCTGAACCCTGGATTCTCTTCCTTTGAGAGAAAGAGACAATAAACAGAATCAATAAGTGAATTAAATAGAATATAAGAAGGTGGTAAGAGCTACGGAGAAAAATGAAGTGAGCGCAGCAGGGAGGGAAGGAAGGAAGTGCTGACATTTTAAATGGGGTAGTGGCGCAGGTGACATCTGAGCTTGGCTCGGACAAGGGACAGTTTAACCCTCCTTGCTCCATAATTATTAGCTCTGATGAAAATTTTGATTGGGCTGAAAGCTCACAGTTAAGACAAGACATTGGTTAACCCCACGCTTCATTGTTCCTGGCAACCCCTTTCAACTTTAATGTTATGACACAACTTCCCCCTTAACAGACAGTCTGTTGGCATTCCTTATTTCACTTTCTAAATTCTAAAGACATGATGGCCCCGTGGCTTAGCAGTTAAGTGCGCGCGCTCCGCTGTTGGCGGCCAGGGTTCGGATCCCGGGTGTGCACCGACGCACCGCTTCTCCGGCCATGCTGAGGCCACGTCCCACATACAGCAACTAGAAGGATGTGCAGCTATGACATACAACTATCTACTGGGGCTTTGGGGGAAAAATAAATAAATAAAATTATAAAAAAAATAAATAAATAAAATCTAAAGATATGACTTCTTGAATAAATAATCTTCTCCATAAATATTTTCAGCAAACAAAAAGAATTCAGAATAAGAGAGAAGTCATCTGCTGTTTCTGGTAACCCAGAGTGCATTCCCCCATTTTCCAGTAAGAGAACCCAGACTTTCCTTGAGGCACCAAGCCTCCCCGCCTTCTAGCCACAGTGCTTCAGGTGGAGCCCCTACCTCTAGGGTAGGTGTATTACCTGGCCCTACCTGTGGGAGTGCCAAATCCCCCTGAACACCACATAGCATCAAGTTCAGGGGTGAGCACATGATCCAAACCAGGCAGTGAGAACCCACAGGCTCAGAGAGGTGGGGTGCAACTCGTGGGAAAGAGGTGCTCTCCTTCCTGGAGTTGGTAAGGTGCTAGAATGTAGGCCTTGCAATTGCTTATGGGGCCATCCTTGCCACCCTTGGGAAAGGGAAGGAGGTGGGTCTGCCTAAAAATAAAGCCAATCTAGAGGTGAGCAAGCAAAAAAAAAAAGGTATGGAGTTGGGTGCCTCTGACAAGACATTTGCAGGACTTGAACTCTGCCCTGCCTTAAGATAGGCACCCCTTTACATTTTTCTCATAGCTGAGGAATACGTCTCCTTTTTTTCTTAAATCTTTTCAAGTGGGTTTCTGTCACTTGGCACCGATAGAATCTTGCCAAATACAAAGAAGCCTCCAGACACTGATCGCAGTGTTGTCCCTAGAAAGCCAACAACAGCATTTCCTTACCCGTTCCTGACCAGCAGTGTCCCAGATGAGGAATTTATGAAGTTCATTTCCACAAGCCACAGTTTTGGTCATAAAAGACGCCCTGAAAAAGAGAATCAACATCTCCACATTACCAATTACCCCTACAATCTTCACAAAGACTCCCGTTTCAAACAAGTTAAGGTTATGCCTCAGCAGGACTCCAAAAGCTCCAGTCCTGGGGGGTCCACTAAGAAGAAGGAAGGGCAAGCGTCCTGTCACCAAAAAGAAAAGATTCTGCATTTTCTGGGGTCCAACTGGAGGTTTAGCAGGGGGGAAAGGCAAATAATGCATTCAAAACACTGTTTCCAAAAACATTTATCTTCAATTGTTCTAAGATAATATGCCTGAAATCAGGAAAGAAAATAAAACCTTAGATTTTAAACACATACTGTTCTAACAGTTAAGAGTGAAAAGGGCAGCTGGCACTTGGGTGTGTTGCTGTTTGGGCCTTGCAACGGCACAGATAGAAAACTGCCTTACATATCTACCCACGCTATGAATCCAACACTAGTAGCAATGCAGAGAATACAAGATCTAATTCCCATCCTGCCAGCATAAATGCAGGGGTAAAGATCGGTAGCTTAACAAATATTTATCTTCTCTCCACGAAAAAGGAAAGATTTGAAATTCTCAGTAAATAATGTTATATATCATGATACTTTCTTTTTTGCATACTTCCTCTTAACAAGCTTTTCTTTGTGCTCATGAAAGATGTAAAAATCTAATACAAGGAATGTTTAATACCCTTGACTCTTTTTCTGTGAGATAAAGCTTCCCATTTATTAAAAAGGAGCAAGCATCCCCAACAGTGGGACAACAAGACATGATAAGCCCCCTGACGTGATGGAATAAGAAGTACATATATCACCTATGCAGCATTCTGGCCAAAAATGTTTAATCTGAATTTAATCATGAGGAAAGAATCAGGCAAATCTAGAATGTGGAACATTCTACAAGACAACTGGCCTGGATGCCTCAAGTAAGTCAATGTCATGAAAAGCAAACAAAAGACAGGGAAACTGTTCTAGAATCTAGATTAAGAGAGAAGAAAGAGATAAAACAACCAAATGTACTGTATGGACCTTGACTGGATCCTGGATTAGAAGGAAAACAGCTTGAAAAGACATTTTGAGAACAATTGGAGAAATTAAATTTAGACTGTCAGGAATCACTGAATCAAAATTAAATGTCTAGGTCTGATAATGGTGTCTGCATTATACTCCTTTTCTTAGGAGATGCACACTGGAGCTTTTAGGGGTGAAGGGCCAGGATGTCTCCTCTCACTTTCTCATGGCCCAGCTGGCCCACCCGGTCCAGTGTGGAGTCCAGCCCTGCACCCCTCAGCACCCTTCCTGGAAATATTTCCTCAACGTCTCCTACTTTTCCCCAAGACTAAGAGACAAACCACAGAAGTCCCAAGGAGAAAAGCATATGTCCTTGCAACTCCCGCACTATCCCTATAACATACATACACACACCAAAGGTTAACAGTTAGAGAGTTCTAATTATCCACGTACAATTGCACTAAATGGAAATTCTCAGTATTTTTCTAAGTGATAGGACCCAATATTATCAAAACCCACATCTGTCCCATGACATTTCATTTCTTTAAAAGTGCTTAAAATATACATCCCAGACTACTGATAAGAGCAAATGTATTCCAAAAATGGAAATATCTTTATTACTTTTCCCATTATAAAAGCAATATATGTACAAAAAAGAAATTCAAAAAATGAAAATGAAGGAAATAAAATTCAATTGTAATATCACCACTTAGCCACAATCACTGCTAATAAGTTGCTATATGTCCTTCCAAATTGTTTTCATACAACTTTTAGCTCCCAAATTGATCATACTTTACATAACTTTTGTTTCTCCTCCACTTTATATATCATGGACATCTTTCTATTTCTATGAATATAGATCACCATCATTATCTAAAATGACTGAGTATTACACACCATGTTACAGATTTACTCAACTACCCCATTGATGGGCATTTTGGTCACCTATTTTTCTCTATTATGACAATGATTAAATGAATATCCTTGTACCTAAATCTTTGTGTCCTTGTACAACTATTTCCTTGGACTTAATTCTTAGAAGTAGACACGCTCTACTTTGCTACGTTTGCCAAACTGTGGGTTGTTTCAACCTACATGCCCATAGTAGGGTGTGAGACGACCTTTTCCCCAACCAATACTAATCTTTCACATCTTTTCCAGTACGACAGGTAGAAAGTGATATCTCATTCTTGTGTTTATTATGCTTATCAGAAGTCTGGCCATCATTTTCTGGCCATCAAGTGTTGATTGTTCACTTGTATTTTTCTTTTGTAAATCTTTAGTTCATGACCTTTGCCCACTTTTCAGTTGGAGTGTTATCCTTTTCTCATGCACTTTTTGAGTATTTTATACTAACCTTTTGTAACAGTATATTTTCAAAAATATTTTTCCAGTTTAATCTTTGCCCTTTAACATTGTTTATGGAACTTTTTCCATAAACGCCTTTTAAAATTTTATGTAGACAGCTATATCAATATTTTGTTTTTGTGTTTATTTTTGTTTTTGTTTTTACTTTGATGTAAGCCAGATTTTCATTCATTCCTCACTATATTCTAGGCAAAGGGATAAATAATACATCAACCCCACCCTTAAAAAGTTCTCAGGCTTAGAAAACTAAGTTCATGCCTTTAAAATCTTAGAACCATAGACTTTTAGAGCTGGAAAAAACATAAATTATCCAAGTCAACCCCTTCACTTTACAGATAAGGTGGGGGAGGCTGGAATCTGAGACCCAAAAGACTGTCTTGTCCCTGGTCAGAGAAGAGCGTCACGGCACAGTTGGGAAAGATGTAGAGGCCCTCACAGCCAGCCCGAGTGGGGTGAGCACTCAGAAAGCCCCTGAGTTTCCTCCTCTGGGAAACAGGACCCATATCTACTCTGCATGATCTGGAGGGCCGTGGTAGGGTCAAACAGGAAATGACCCCTGTGAAATTCACGACATTTCAAAAAATAACACCTAAAGCTGTGAAATTCTCCCTTGCTACATGGTAAGCCCTGAGGAACAGTTTTAGTAACAGAAGTAATACATATCATATATGTATATTGTGTGTATATATATTGTATATGCACATATATAATGCACACACACATATATACACACACGAGCATGCATGCACACACTCCTCTCTATTCCTGATTTCTTGCAACTAGGCGAAGAACTATCAATATTTGAAATGAAGATTGACAGTCATTGCTCTGGTTTTTTCCAGCCTCTTTGCTAGCTGCAATCTTAAGAACTTCAGGCATCCTTTCTTCTCTATAGATTACCTTCCAGAGGAGTGGAGGGGGAGATTCCGCAATGCTGAACTGACTTTGTTATCTGTGGGAACCAAAATCTGGCCGAGAAGTAACACAATTTCCTTTTAAAAGTCGAAATAGAAAGGGAGATACACACGCACATGTATATGTTCAAGATGTTGACTCAATCTGCTTGAACAGCAAGCCAAGATTTTTCACTGTGAGTCACAGAAGATGATAAGAATGAACTCTTTCGATGCTGAACTGCTGCCATTTCACAGCCTGTGGCCTTTCCCGATGGTAGGTGATTACAGTGGGAGAACAAGGGTGGACTTGGAGACTGGCTCACTTGGTGTGAGTCACAAGTTTGTCACTCACGGGCTGTGTGCACTCAAACAAGTCACCTGGCTGCACTGACCTTGGGGCCAGCAGGACTACTGGAAAAACGGCTACGTGCCAGGGACACAAACTGAAATGGCTATGGGACCAGGGAGGACATGTAAACGAGCGAAGTGGGCTACATGTAAAAGCAATACTGATAAAAATAACAGTAACAAGAAGCAGTGGGAGTGACATGGAGTGGAGAGAGCCTGCCCACCCAGAGGGAGCACTGTAGCTCAGGTCCACTGGCTTCTGCCACACGAGCTTGTGCACCCAGTGCTCCAAGTCTCCTGATTTTAAAAGAGAAGCCAGAAATGCAAGTTTATTATGTAAGAATCTCCTGAGTCTTCATTATTGGCTTAAAATTTTTAAAGCACAGTAAACAAAACACCAGATTCCCAGCCTACCAAATCCACCTGTTGAGGGATAAGCACTCGATCTTTTTAAAGTATTCCATTTATGCCATCTTCCAAGAAGTCCACACGTTCCTACTAGCTTTGTTTTTCTAAAACTGGGGTTTGAAAACATTTTCTCAAAATCCCAGAAGAGAGGAGAAAGTTTGAGTGATTTTAAAATTGGGAAATTAAACTATATCAGGAAAAGATAACACACAAGAATGGAGGAACCAACCTTAATCTTGACTCCAGAGCGAGGCATGAGGTAGACAGAAAGCAGAGTAGCACAGAATTTAATGCTACAATCACTTAAAATTGTGTTTATGAAGAAATTTTAAGGTATGAGAAAACGCTTAAGTTTGAAGTTTACAGGAAAAGAACAGAATTCAAAATCACATATACAAAATTTTAAAAAATAACACCTAAAACCAGTGTGTATATGGAAGAATAAGGACAAGCTTTCTGAAAAACAATTTGGCAATATCCATCAAGAATTTCAAATATGTTCTTCTTCTTCGACTAAATTACTCCATTGCTATGAATTTAACCTAATGAAATAATCAGAGGAACACGCAAGTATTTATGCCCAAGGATATACAACACTACACTATTTATAAAAGTAAAAATATTTTAAACAACCTAAATGCCTTAAATTGAAAATATAGCCATTTAATGGCATGGAATTCACAATATAATGCTGAATAAAAAAAGATTTTATATATACATAGGAAAAAGACTGGAAGAAAATATACCAAATGTTTACAGTAGTTACTCTGGGGGGTAGATTATGGGTAATTTTTATATTTCTCCTCATTTTCAATTTTTTGTGATGAGTATATAACACTTTTATAATCAGAAAAATATTATTTTCATCATATTTTTGAAGATTATGTGATATTATAAGAAAATGTTCAAAAAAGAATAAGAAAGGATAAAAAACTGCATATATACTATAATTCTCATCTTTTATAAATTCTATATTTATTAGCTTTTTTAGAGTGAACATGAATTTTTATAATCAGAAAAATTAGACTTTAATCTTCACTCTGTCAAGGAAATGCACAGACAGCACTTCAAGCGTCCTGTTTATGCCATCTTCCCGGAGATCTGTACTCACGAAAAGAATGAGGAAGACCTACGTGGATGGAGAATGACCTGCACGGAGGGAGAACACATGCTGCAGCAGGTTACGTAGGGTGTGACACTGTTTTTGTTTTTAGAAATTATGTATTTATATACCTGCATATACATAGAAAATACTTATAAGAAATATGTTAAACATGCACTTTGGACTCTAAATATTGGTGATAAGAAGGAGACAGCAAAAGTCCCTCTTCCACCATCCAGAACCACACTTCAGAGTTTATCGCTCTTATGGGTTTTGCTTTTATTATCAAGAAACACAAACTGGCTAATTAAAGAGGAACAAAGCACAGCACAGATGAGAGTGAGAAGAATCTCCCCAGCCTACAGAAGTCCCTGTGTTGGGAGACAATGCCCCACGGCCTCTCGCATCCTGCACATCTTGCGAGCAGAAGGCATGTCTTTTTCCCAGACGTGTTTTCAAGGATGTTTGTATGGCACATAGCGTTGGAAGGGAGACAGCAAAGCACAGACATGCTTACTACCCATTAGAAAAGACTTGGGTTCCTCTCCTGTGACGCAACCCACTGCATGTGGGATGTCATCTGACCCTCTTCACGTCCCCCTCCAGGAAACTGAGGCTTGGGGAACCAATGCCAAGTGATAATACTCTGGTTACTGCTGTTTCCTGTCTCTGACCCAGGAGCCACGCATCGTCTGCCAGCACCCATGAATCGGGGGTCACTAACTTGTTCGCCTGTGGACCCTTCACAGTTCTTGATGCTTATTTTTGTGAACACATTTCTTTAAGCCATTTTTTAACTACAAAATGTGTTGGTTTTTCTCACGTCCACCACTCAAACCACTGGCCTATCAACCAGCTGCTCCTGAGCACCTACTTATGCCGTGCCCCGAAGTTTCTCCACTTACTACTGAGAGAGACAATTGCCCCTGTCCTCATCAGCACCCCCAAATATACACACCTGTTGTTTCCCTTGTGAGGAAAACAAAACCTTGCTCTCTGCAAAGAGCATGGTGTCTTCAGGGAGAAAATAAGTGAGGCCGGTTCTAAGAGAGTGAACCATCGAGCATCTGCAAAATGCCACGGCGAAAGCTTCTCTGGCGAAAGCCTCCACAGGAGAGGGAACAGGAATGGGACAATGCTCTGGCACTCCCAGATCATGGGGACTTGGAAGTGCTCCCGCCGCCCCTCCCCAAGCATAGGAACGGAAATGCTGACGTCCATTCGGTTAATCCAGAAAAGGAAAGTCAACCTGCGCCACAGGCTGCAGACGGCACAGCTGTAAATGGACAGCCTTTCCAGGTTTACTGGCAGGCAGGCAAATCCCTGGGGATTTGTCCTGTGTCTCATCTTCCATCTGGAAATAAAGCTGGCATGATTTACAGAATACTGCTCCTAGAGATCAAGGAAATGGCCTTAGGCTACAGTGTGAGGATGGTTGGCTAGGAAAAAAAAATTATTGACAGGGACAGCGTGGGGGATCAGAATTGGACACCTCAAAATATGTCTCTTTACCTTGATTATTTTCTCTAAAAGAAACTTTGACCTCCCCCACCCCTCCCCCCACTAAGGGCCTAAAAGAATTTAACTCTGGTTATGGATAGACTGGGAGGGTCATTGCTAAGCCCATTCCAAGTAAAACTAGAAGTTATCCTTTGTAAGAGACACTTAGATTTATAAGGGAAATCTCCGTTTGTAAAGGTATCTCCCTCTCTGTACCTGGAAGAAGGGAAGATGACCTCATCTCTAGAAACTTGTCAATGCAGAAGGCGAGGCCTTAAATCTGCATAATCTTGTTCACTGTGCATTTCTGGTAATCTCCCATAGCTGACCCCCCCCAACATCCTCCTTTGTCTTTACCTGACTGAATATGTTATTTAAGAAGAGAATCGCTGCCATTTGTAGAGATACTCAGTTTCCCTGGGTCTCTCCATGTATACATATTATAAAGCTTTGATTTTCTCCTGCTATTCAGTCTCATGTCGATTTAATTTGTAGCCCAGCCAGAAAGGACCCAGAGTGGGTAAAGGATAGTCTTCCTCCCCTTCAATAGTAAGCCTGGACATACTGCTTCAAGGTCCCTGACTTTCTGTCCGTTTTTACAGTCTTTTCTCATGGGCAGGGATGAAAACCATTTGAAGGGTCAGGCATAAAGTGACCTCTCTGAGTGCTGTGAAAGGAAGAAATGTGAAAGAGAAGAACATACGGGAACTTACCCAATGGTTGGGCTGATGTTGTGGTCAAAGTGGTCCTGGACAAACCGACACACAATGCTTGATTTCCCAACCCCAGTGTCCTGGAAAAGAAGAGGACACAGCCATGAAGGTCAAGGGTGCCAATTCCAACCCAGTGTAAACACAGAACCAGAGGGCAGGAGAGGTTATTTCTGATGGATAGGAGTGGGGGAGGAGGAGCGGGGATATTTTCTTCTATTTCTTACCAGTATTTTCTGAAATGAAATTGTATTGCTTTCACAGAAAGAAAAGAAATATGGTAAAAACAAGTTTTGGAAACACGCCCCATATATACAGTAATTAACTTAGAATTGGCAATGTTCACAA
Source organism: Diceros bicornis minor (assembly GCF_020826845.1). Classification (NCBI taxonomy): domain Eukaryota; kingdom Metazoa; phylum Chordata; class Mammalia; order Perissodactyla; family Rhinocerotidae; genus Diceros; species Diceros bicornis. Next base: position 7,782,652 of record NC_080755.1, on the reverse strand, counting down.
TACATGTATTTCCAGAAATCTGGAAATTTTTAGAGGGGTCTAAAGGAGCTGTATGGCAACCCACGGCATTGTTTTGGTAGAGACAAAATTGACTTTGTTCAAAACCTTAGCACTCAAAAACTATGTAATCTGTTTTTCTAGGTATCACCCTGTAAGACCTATGAATTCTAACTTCTGCATTTCTAACATTTTCTCTTTAGAATCTGATGGCTGCATAATAACTTCCAGTTTTGCTTAATCGTATAAAGGTCTCATCTCAGCTCTTTCTCTGTTAAATAATTCTCTAAAGCTGATTAGGATAGAGGTCCACTTATACACTGGAAATTTATATACATGCATTTCTATCCACTCCCTTCCAAAACCCTTGCAAAATAGTTTAAGGAATAAAATATACAAATTCACAAGGTCAAAGAGATAGAAGACAAAACAATACCAGACAAGTGATATCAACGAAAAGCACCTGGCTGAGTGGTCACTGAGAGAGAAGCTGGAGCCTTAAGTACCTGCAGGAAGGAAAGCCAATGAGAAGCAACTCAATTCATGCCACAGAACCCCTGAACACATCAAGAACTGTAGGACAAGGCTGAACACAGGATCAGCTGAAAGGCTCACACAAACATACCCTTGGCACCCCAGGCCACATAACCAGAGGACACCCTCCTGCATTCCAGGAGGACATGGGAGGTTGACTCTCCAGGAAACCTGTATCAGACAGGGACTGGGCTGAGGGACTTGAGCTCAGGGAGCGCCCAGTGCTATTCCCTGCCCTGTGCAAGCCCAGACAGAAGAAGTCAGACTCCACGCTGGGTAAGAGAGAAAACTCTGCAGATCCTAAGACTTGGAGTCTCCCAACTCAAGGCCATGTGCACAGTCAGCAAGCCCCAGTGCACACAGAGCTTTCAGAATGCATTTTAATCTCTTAAAAGTAAACACTCGGCTAAAAACTACCAGACATTTATACCCACAAAAAAAGAGCAGGCTGCTATTTTAAAAGATCATTCAGAGAGTAAGACCGACCTCTTAGAAATTAAAACTATGATGGTAGAAGTGGAAACTTCAAAGGAAGAGTAACTAGATAAAGGCGAGAGACTGCCCAGAAAGCAGAACAAAGCAGTTGCTCTTCTGAGGGGGTGACAAGGCAAGAAGATGCACGGCTCACAGACTGTCACCACAGAGAAGTCCTGTCAGTACGTGCTTATCTGAAAGGATCATGGAGACATTGAGATCTATAAGTGAAAGGGAAACAAGACATATTTAGCCCAGGAAGGAGAAAATAGTGATACGGTTCTCTCACATTACAGGTGTAACTTTAAAAGTCTGAAGATCAAGGAGAAAACTTTGAAACTCAGAGAAATGTGTTTTTCTTTAGACACTGAAATTTGAAATACCAACTGGGAATCTGAATTATTTTGACTCTTTCTCGCTCCCATGTTGAGGGGACAGTTCCAGTGAACCTGGGGCAAGAGCAGCATTCTCCAGAATCATTCTCCAGGAGGTCTCACATCCCGGGGAGAGCAGCCCTCACTGGTTCTGAGCCATAATAAAACCGCAGTCTGCAAATCGATGTGCAGAGTTCAAAGAGGTGACAACAAAATGAAAACATTAGCTCCGAAGATTCCCAATCAATGCCACTGCTATTTCTGTGCCGCACCTTCAGTGTGCCTTCCGGCTGACGTCCCCACAGTCCCCCAAACCACAATTGAGTTCTCTTCATCTCAGCTGCTATAAAACCCCCTGTGGACAAGCAGATCCTTGCCATTCTTTAGTCCACACAACCCCAGAGAAGCTGAACACTGAGGCACTGTGCTGCCCTACCCTACCCTGGAAGATAAGGAGAATGTACTCTTTCATAAGGTGAACTGTTTTCTGCAAACTGCCCAGTAGGCAGGGTGGGAACTTCTCCCCAACACTGACCACACCAATTTTTATTTTTATGTCACCAAGCTCGTGGGGTGCAACCCCACCCCTTCCTGTAGAGAGCTTTCAAATTTACCGTTCTATGAGAAATGCTAAATGATTAATCTCCGCCCTCTCTGCACCCATTGAAGTCATTCCCATAACGGGAAGGCAGGTTAACAAAAGAGCCTGTCTCCTCCCTCTCTGGGCCTCTCCATTCAGTTTAGAGTTCTCTTTCTCAGGGTTCTTTATTTGTCCCTTCTTCACTGGTCCAGCAAGCAGTCATCAAACCCTACTGTGCCGGCACAGAAGAGCCTGACTGATGGGAGATAACACGGCCCCTCCGCAGCCTCCTGGAGTTCCACAACCGTGACAGGGGCCTGACAGAGCTAAGTGCCAGCACTCAGGCGGGCAGGGCTGCTCTGCCTCTGGCTGACCCACCGCTCAGAGGTCAGGAGACAAATCCTTACCGTCCAAGTTTTGTTCCTTTTTGGCCTTCCTTGGTGTCCTTTCGGCTTACATCCAGGCTGGCCCTACTTCCAAGCTGAGAAAATGCCCCTCGGAGGGGCCCTGCCCCCATAAGCAACATGGCGCTCACTCCCTGTGAGTGGTCCTTGGGGCACAGGCCTCTGGCTAGACTGTGTGTCCTCACAGTCAGGGCTCTGCTCTGGGAAACACGTCTGGAGTCTATCCATTCACTCTACCCAAGGGTTCTGCTCGAAACAACTGGCTCCACATCCCCAAAACAGCCCAAGAGATCCTGTAAGGCTGACCCTCAAAATGTCCTTGAAGATAAAAAAATTCAAAAGCCATCTTGAAATTATCTATCTCTACCAATCGTCTTCCACAGATAACTCAAGCTAAACACCAGCTTTTCGGAAGAGTTAAAGCAGAAGCCTGCTCAAATGGCGATTTCAGAGTCAATTCTTCAGCCAAATACATTCAGTATTTCTTTTCTTTTCACAATTTAAGTCTCAACATTTCTCTCTCTCTTACACATCTGATACGAAAGAACAAAAGGATAGGCAAAGTTTTCCTTTGTCTCAGAAAAGAAAATATTCTTACAAAAAACTTCCTCAAATAATCTCCTCTGGCCAGTCTTCCAAACGGCTCAAGAAATGACCTCCGGGCCCTCCTTCTCTCCCAGGATGACTGCAGTTCCCCAGCTGGCCAGCAGGGGAAGGCCCTGCTCCAGGAGTGCCCAGGAGAGCCTGAGGCCAGGATACCGGCCGTGCTCATGAATCACTGGGCTTTGTGGTTCTCTTTTCCTGCAGGAGCCTCATCCAGACAGTGACACACACACACAAGAGGAAAACGCCAGTGAGTCAGGACAATCGCACAGGAAAACACAAAGGCTGAAAGCAGACAGAGAAGAAAGCCGACTGGGTGGATAACAGAGTCTGTGAAGGAAGAGAAAGGAGGAGGGAGGAGGATCGTGGCTGCCTGCCATTCTTTAGAGGCCACGTTATTTTTGGTGGACTTACACCCACGGAAGGAGACTCGTCTATGCATATATTTTTCCACTTCATAAGATTATGACAATATCATAGCCCATCTTGTCCAATCTCCTAGTTTTGCAAAAGAGGAAGCTGCATGACTTCCTCAAGGTCCACAGCTGGCTACAGAGTCAGAACCAAATTTTCTGAGTCCCAGTGAAATCCTCTCAAGGCTTCACCAGGTTAAATCAACCTCCTTGCCACACGCCGACTTCTTCCCCAAAAAAGTCCATTTTCTAGAACTCACAAGGAGTCTTTTTATTACTGCTTTCCAGTTTTACCTTCCACAGTAGCATGGTGTCCTCAAGACAGATCTACTGGATTTTTGCTGGTAATGAAAGGGGGACATACTACCAACTACTGGGAGGCATTAGAATAAAACCAACTGGGATTCCACCAACCAGGAATAAAGTTTAGGAAAATCCTCCCTGGGAGATAACCAACATCACATTGTATTCTCATCTGAATGGTTGATACCAGATATGTGCTGAGGCCTTGAAACTGGTTCCATCTACTTACTGGGAAATGGGCCCCTCATATGATATTCCTCTCATGTATGTTATTATTTGGGGGTAATAATACAGTTCTCTAAGAACAACCACTTACTCTGCTGTTTGAACTGTCTGTCACATCTATTAATCACCTATAAATCTATAATTATGAAATCATCAATCACAAACTTTCAGCTGCTGCCACGTAAAACTCTAGGCGTCACTTGATTCACTCCTGGACTGTTGCAATGGACTGCAAGTAGGGGTTCCTACCTTTCAATTAAAGAATGGTAAATCCTAGGCAAATATATCACCACTACCTAAACCTGCTGTAATGGAAGACATCACTAATCCATTTGGGACGTGTTATTTTATTGAACCTGAAAAGGGCCTCAAAATCTTTTCAACACAGCTCTGCAGAGAATCACTGTGACTTGATTGAGGTGGGTTCCCAGAACAAAGGGCTGTCCTCTCCCATTGCCCCACACTTCCCAATAGTCAACACACTCCTACCAACTCCTCCACTCCAAACGCACTAACAGCTGCTCTGCAGGCCTTTGAGACATCTTTACCGGTGGGAAGGTCTTTGGGGGAAACTAATAAACAATACACACTGTTGATAACATTATAAATCAACATGCTTCTTATGGAAAGGAAGTTACAAACTATAACAAGACCCACAGACTCAAGAATTCCATTCCTAAGAATGTAGTTAAAAGAAGAAAAAAATGAGCACAGAAAAGTTCATTGACGTATTATTTATAAAAATTAGAAATGGCCTAAAAAATAACTATAAATTAAATAAATTATGGCACAGACAGTAATCTTTTAAACTTTCATTTCATGCCCATCAAAATGTCAAAGAGGCAGAATGCGACTTGCTCATATCAACTACGGGCATGATCATTCAAGCATCCATCTCTGGTCTGGGAATCAGAGAGAACCCATACAGCAAGGATTTTTGCATTAATTTCTTTCTTTATTTCATTCAGTCATCTATTTATTTAACTGTTTAGACTTTAAGCTGTACATACTTCTAAAAACTCCTAAGTGTCTTAAATTCATTGATAAATAGTTAAGTTAGGAATTTAGGAGGACTAATAGAGGACAGCCAGATCTTTTGGGAGGACAGAAACAAAACAAGGAGAGAAAAAGGCAGAACTGTGGGATGGCTAATGGTTTGATCTTCTGACCCCAAAGGTGAGAGAAGCCAAGAGCACCATCAAATCCAACCCAGTGGCATAAAGGTCTCATCAAGGACATGGGACACATCTACCCCCACCTTGCACATGAGGGCCTTGTGTAGAGATAAACCACAGCACACGAAGAGAGCAATGACTAGTAGTTTGGGGCAGTGCGTGTATGCCTGGTGAGGGAAAGAGTTTCCGTTTCCTATAGCTGTAGGGTACCCAGGCCAGGGCTCCTCGCTGGTAGCACCTGCCCTTTCCACGGCCCGAAACCTGGGTCCACCCAGAATAGAAAACAGGAGTCAACACAAAGGATTATGCCTCTGTCAGGCTCAAGAATCCCAAGCTGGGAAGCTCTGCAGTCTGCACTTAGAGATTTGAAAGAAATCTCACAGTAATGTGGCACAAATTCTATATTAATCCACCAAGCATATTTTAAAGCTTTGGCTAGGGGGGAGAGGATACACACCCCGTTCCACTCCTCTGCACTGGGTTTATAACAAAGCAACCCACAGAAAACCCCAATCACACATGCCCTTTATGAGAGTCAAAGGCCACTGCTTCTGAGGAACCTAAACTGGCGGGACCAAGGACTCGAGGTCAAAACACTGCACATCACCCCAAGAGCTTCCACTGAGCTCCTTGGAGATCTCCGACACGTCACCTTATTCTGTACCTACAACCCCCTTCTCATAGAAGGACTGAAGTACTTTGCTCCTGGATGCTGTTCAACGGCTTATTGGAATTATAGACCTAATGGATCTGTTTGCCCCAAGATAAATAATATCTTGCTGGTATAAAATAATTCCAATGTATCCCAAGCACTTTTTACCAGATTCTTCAGCACTGAAAAGAAAAGAGTTCAATATTTATAAATCACAGTAACCATTACCAAAAAAAAAAAAAAAGCCATAAAAGCAAAAAACATCATGAAACTCAAGTCCATAATATGCTTGTTTTATGACCATACATTCTACAAGGTCTCCTTTGGTGGTGGTGAGACTTCTGTCCAAGCCAAGTATATCTCAGCCTTTACACTATGTTCTAGGAAAAACTGAACTAACAATGCAAGAAAAATCCAACTCTAGGCATCTTAGTATATTTAGAAAACCATACCACAAAATTATTTGCAGAAAACACAATATAAATAAAAAGTTCCCGAGCATTCCCAGAAACAACTCTGCAATTCCTTCTGTTATGGTTATTTTGAAACATGCCAATAGTGTGTATTACAACAAAGAGGAACTAACTACATATATGACAAAAATGGAACCGAATTGTCTCATAGTGAAAAAGGTGGGTTCTGACCCGAGTCTGAGAGTCACTAGACTTCGTTTTTTCTATCTACCTCATGGGGGAAAATTGCTTACAGACCTAATTTTAAGCATATAAATAGCATAAATGAATTTAAGCATTTAGATTAATGTCCCATGCACATTAATGAACATAGCTTGGAAATGTTCACAATCCTCTAAACGTAAACTAAAGTAATCTAAAGTCTACATACAGAGAATAAAGTGCCATGTTAGAGGTGCATAAAATGACCTGGAGAAATGTTAAACAAATCCTACTAGAGGGGCCGGCCCAGTGGCAAAGCGGTTAAGTTCATGCGATCTGCTTCAGTGGCCCGGGGTTCACAGGTTCGGATCCCGAGCGTGGACAGATGCACCGCTTGTGAAGCCATGCTGTGGCGGTGTCTCACATAAAGTAGAGGAAGATGGCCATGGATGTTAGCCAAGGGCCAATCTTCCTCAGCAAAAAGAGGAGGATTGGCAACAGATGTTAGCCCAGGGCTGATCTTCCTCACCAAAAAAAAAAAAAAAAAAAAAAATCCTACTAGAGAATATGAAGAAATAAGCAGAAATAAGGAGCATGAAAGCCACAAGAAAGATATGATTAAATGGTTCAAAAGGTAACAGAGGCACACATCTTCACTTACTTTATCTCACTTGGTCCTCACCACAGCCCTTCGTAAGGAGGAAGACATGACGGCATTGTCCACATTTCCCACGTAAGGAAACTATGGTCTAAAATTTACGAGAACTACCTACGATCCTATAACTAGTAAAAGTAGCGTTCAGATTCAGACTTGATTTTCCCCATATCTAGTGCTCGTTCACCGGCCAGACCATCCCTCTCCAGAAGGCATGCAAGCATCGACACGTTCATCCATTCACTCAGTGCCTGTGCAGTCCGCAATACGCTCAGACAGGAAACAGGAAGATTAAGTCCAGATTCCTGCAGTTGGGACACTTACACATCAGGCTTAGATTTTACAAAGGAATCAAAGACAGGAGGTTAGAGTGACTGTGACCAAGGTCATTGCACAGGCAATCCCCCAAATTCCCAATACATCAACTGGATGGCTGATGGCAGTATTCCAAAAGTGCATTTGTTGGCTAATCATCTGAAATTCAGATTTGCATTTTTCCGTTGATATAAAGCTGTAAATAAATAATGATTATTTCCCAAACTTGCACTGAACTACAGCACTCTCCAAGGAAGAACCCAGTATCTATGTGCAATGTTGTTTCCACAGAAAACTTACTCTAATTTCACACTGGGGATTTCAGCCAGTGCCAACCAGACTCCCAGGCCTTTAGAACAAACAGAATGCCCCAGGAGAGTAAGGAGATCTGTGTGGAACAGTCTTGGAGATTTGGACTCCAGTAATATTGCCAATAGTACAAATGTTTCATAGGAGCAGGGGTGGGCAAATAGTAAGATGGGCAGTGACAAAAGCTGGCATTTACTGAGCACAGGAAAAGTTCCAGGCCCCCAGCCAGGCTTTGATGTGCAGCAGCATCAGCCATTGTCTCTTCAGGCAGCGCTGCTGCTCCATCAGATCGCTTCTGTCTTTCTGGGACTTGAATTATGCCTGGACTAAACGTTTCACCTTATCATATATATCTCTTATTTTCTGTTCTTTATTTTCCATCTTTTTGTCTGTTTCATTTTGGAGATTTTCTTCTGATCTATCTTCTAGTTCCTTCTGCAGATGTACCTCACATGATGGTAATCCCATTTATTGATTTTCTGATATTAGTTATTGTATTTTTTCTGTTGTAACATTTTCATTGTATAGTTTTTGATTGGCTGCCAAATTTTGAAATCATGACTTTTATTTCCTTGAACATATTAAACATATCTGTTTTGAAGTCCACGTCTGATGGTTCCATTGTCTAGACCCTCTGTGGGTCTGTTTCTATTGTCTGTGGAGAGGTTTTCAGTCAAATTGCCTTGTCTTCTCGTATCTCTGGTCGTGTTTGATTAAGTCTTAGAATCATCATTTTAGAGCAGAGAATTACAGGAGCTTGTCCAGGACATGGGTGTCAAAGCTAAGACACCACCCCAGGTCTTTTGTGGCTCTTAAAGGAGGATCTAAAAAGAACAGATGGTCCTGCCTCTGGGACATCATCTACCCCAAAGAGACTGCTCCTAGTGAGAAAATATTCACGATATTAAAAAGTACTGTCTCTTTCTACTATTGTTAAGTTGATTTGCCTCTCATTATTCCAGAGTTGGCAGATCTGGTGGATTCTGAAGTTCAGCAATCTTGCAGGAGGGAGCTCTGGCCCCCATGGTGGAGTGGCCTCTCGACCTGCTGATGGCACAGGAATGTCCTAGGAGATCCAAGGAAGCCGAAGTCACTGACATATGGGGAGTAAGGAAAGACGAGTCCTCGCCCAGCTCCAAAGAGGTCCTCACGGTCACCATCTCTCCTCCTGCCTTACCTTAGGGACAACTTAAAGAAGGAAGACGCTTTTTAAATGGGGAAGAAGAGCAGGCTCCATGACTCCTCCACTTCCGCTCCTCTTAGAATAGCCCCGCCGCCTCTCAGCGTGTCCAGAGAGAAGCTTGTCCCGATGTACAAACTCTGTGCAGCTAAGCAGAAATTTCAGTTTATCTAATGAGTCTTAGAAGGTGTGACCTTAACTGTTTTTTAAAAAAATTTAACACGGTTTTTTACTTAAATCACACTTCCTGCAAAAGGAACCAACTGCTCTTTTGTCACCCTTCTTGCCTCACATGCAACACGTGTGTGGGCTCTTGGTGGGGTAACATGGGTCACTAGACAAATGACAAAGACACAGGCTCCCCTCTTCCTAGAGGGACAACCCACTGAGTCCGTGAAATGCCCGGCCTACACAGGCACAAGCAGTAGACACTGGGTTTTATGGTTATATTCTGTAATTTTTTTACAAAGCACTAGATATTCACTGTTTCTGAGTTGCAGATCTAGCAAATAAGGGTAAACAACGATCACAATTGCAGCAGGCAGCTTCTAAAATGATTCTCAGTGATCCCTGCCTTGTGCTCTTTTTTCCCCTATGTGTAGCCTAGACCTAACGACTTGCTCCCAAAAAATAGAAAACGGCAAAAGTGATGTTTACAACCTAACCTCACTCCCGAGGTTAGGTTGTAAAATACTGTGACTGCCCTCTTCCTCTCACGCCCACTTGCCCCCTCTTGCTTGCTTGCTCTCATGAGGCAAGCTGCCATGCACAGGGGGCCACGAGGCAAGGAACTGAGAGAGGCTCCAGCCAATAGACACTGAGGCCTCAGTGTACCTCTACAATAGGACTCCAGCAACTGCATCCTGCCAGCAACCACTGAGGGGCTGGGAAGCAGACCCTGCCCCAGTTCCCCCAGTTGACACCATCAGTCCTTGTAAGAGACCCATGGAGCCTCACCCAGATTCCTGACCCACAAAACCATGAGATGATAAGTGTATGTTGTTTTAAGCCATTAAATTTGGGGGCAACTTGTTACAGAGCAGTGGATAACTATTACAGATGTAGTGGATAACATTTATTAAGCACTGATTCTGAGCCAATTTTATTTAATCCATGCAGCAACCCTAAAGAAGTAGGGTTATCCCATTTTGCAGTAGGAAATTAAGGTTGAGGGTGGGTCAGCAGTGTGAGAGGTTGGCCCTCGATGGACGACGAGGGCAAAGTTGTACAGGACGAGGCTCTGCCCTGAGAGCAGTGATGCTGGATATTCCTACAGGAATCCACTCTCTGGGCCGTGAGAAAAGAAAGATATTACATTGCTTTAACTGACAAAACATGTTTAGAGTGACTTAAGCACTGAGGATAAACCTAAAGTCAGCAAATGACGTTACCGTGGGTAAAGAGCTACAATGTAAAGCAATAATTCAATCTTAAGGGTAAAGCTCTAGGGAAGATATCGCAGCATCTGAGATCAGAAATCAGAGAAGTAGAGATTTCAGAGTTTGCTTTTAAGATCTCATTACAGACATTTCAGAATTGCTTTGAGTGACTATTCACACAGTTCCCTGTTTTATTAAGTGCCTTTTAATCTCCTTAGAACCATTCTCCTTCACTTGGCATCATTTCCACACACTGTGAGTCAAGGGGGAATCCAGCACCAGGGGGTGGGGCTGTTTTGGTTCCTCCTATCTCACCTCCTCCCTCTACACACCCTTAGTCTGGGCCAGCGGATGGGCCAGGGCCCGGATGGTTGGTGCCTGGACCTGGGTGGACAGAGGGAGAAAGGAAGCAAGGAGGACACATTCCTGGAGCTCATTTCCTCATTTCTTGGCTTTAGGTAATCCTATTAACTCACCTTAGAAGACTGTTCTAAAGAACAGCTCATTAAACTGATCCTAAATCTCTGTGGAGAAAATGTGTAATAGCCAAGTCTTAGACAAAAGGGAAGGCAAACAACAATCCAGCAATTTACCTGCCTAACACCCCCTGCGAATGTGCTTATTGGGGACCCCCTCGGCTGATGCTCCCACCTTCTCACCATGCTCCCCGCTCTCTGACCAGGGGGCTTCTGAAGCAGACACAGTCTTAATAACTGACAGATCAGAGTCACGGAACCCAAAGAGCATCGGGGACACTCTGCCCCTTATTAGAATCTGATGGCATTACCGTTATTTCTACCACCACCAACAGGCAAAAGTAAACTTTCCATCTGAGTGAGAGGCGCGGCTCCCTCCAACCTCCCCTCTGTCTCTGCTAGCTAGCCTTTCGTTTGACCTCAGGCAAGCACACTACCTCTTTAGTCCTGCCGCCACATCTGTAGGATGAGGGTCAGAAATAGATCACAGGGTTCAGGCATCTAATATCCCCCAAAATCAAACGTAAACCTTTGCAGGAAGGTAAGTTTTTCTGGTGAGAAGGTCCCTCTCCAGATTCTCAATGTCACCTATGACCTCAATATTTGTAAGATCAACTGAAAACACAGACACCTTCTGAATTCCTTCCATTCTAAATTGCTGAGCGTCGAAGGCTCAGGCTACCTCACCGATCTCTGAATGTCTACCTTCAAGGAAACACTGGGTCCGACCCCTGGAAAAGACAAAGCTCCTACCGCTCATCCATCTCAAACTCACACACTGCCTGATTCAAAGATCATAAATTCTGCTTAGTCTTCTACCGCCCTACTCCCTGTTCCATCCACCAGAGCCATCGGGCAAATTCTGAAGATGTTATGAGAAACGCTGTCTGGGGGTCCCGCCCTCCGTACAGCACTTTCAGAGCAGAGGTCCCAGCAGGGGTGGTCATCTGGTCATCCTCACAGGGAGAGACAGGGGGATGGATGAGCCCTCAACACACACACGCATGCACCCTTAGAACTTGGAATCAGAAAGGCTCGACCACTTATCACTTGTATGACATCGTGAAGGGAAGAAAATGGCTACTGCTGGTAAGCCCCGGCAAGATCCTATGTCCCTACCCCTGTAGAACTCCTGGTCCAGTGAAGAACGGACAAGTAAACTGGAGAGTACCGCATACGGTGAGAAGTGCTATGATGGAGAGACAGGGGGATAGTAACCCACACTTGAAAGATCAGGGAAGGCTTTGTAGACCTGGGGCATTAGACCTGAAACCAAAAGACACATTAGTCAGGTGAGGTGGGGAGCAGGATTGGAGAAGGGAGGAAGAGAGGAGGTGGAGTGAGTTCCAGCAACATGAGCAGAGGCCAGAGGAGAAAGAAAGTCTGTCCAAGAGTTCAGTTTAGTGGAGGTCTGAGGCTTTTCTCTCCAGGAGGCAAAGATGCCAGCAGCAACCCATTAACACGGGGATTGAGGGGCCGGGGGCTGGGAGATGCCCCTTCTGCCCCTTCCTCTGCCCCCTCCTGCTGATCCCGCTCTGACTGGAGGGAACTGGCCTTAAAGAGGCTCACTAACCCAGGGGCTCTATCTCCCCACTTCTGATGTTCCCGCAGGGCATCTGAAGCACATGTGTGCACATGCACACGCACCACACACACACATGCACACACATACACGCACATGTACAAATGCACACACATACATGTATGCACACAGGCACACACACCCCACACAGACACCACTACACTGGCCCGCTGTGCGCTGTCTTGGATTATCCTATTGTCAATTTAGCTAAAGCAGGGACGACATTTCCCAGGATCCCGTTCTCTGTAGGGTTCTGGGTTAGAGTTGACCAAAAGAGAAATTTGCAGGAAGTCAAGAACAGCTGTTACTCTGAAGGTCTTCAGCAGGCTCCTGGCAGAGCCTCTTCTCCCGACAGTGGCCCCAGGCCTCCCTCCAGCTGTAGGTGAGAGGCAGCAGCTGCCCACAGACATCTACCCCAGCCCTTCCTGGGCCACACACTGCTGGCCGTGTCAGCTTCTCAGATCTTCCGTGAAAGCCCCCACCGCCCCACCACCACGCCAGAGCTTCTCTGTTCGAGGCCTTTCCTCTGATCTTCGAGCTCCTTGTTCCAGGCCTTCCCTTCCCCAGCCGCCCACAATGGTATTAAGTGCAATTCCTGGAATAAATCCTTTTCCCATCACACAGCACTTCTGCTTCCCTGCCTGAACCCTAACTGATGCTGAAACACCCACCAGGGAAAAGCAACCTGGAAACAAAAAAGGAGGAGAGTGCAAACGGACGTGCCATGGGCTAGAGAGAGAGGTAAGCCCTGGCGGCAGCCATGTCAGAATGGTGAACCACTGGCACAGAAGGGCATCAGTTACTCAGAACAGACCCCAGGACACCCAAGGCCAAGGGTGACATCAGTCATTCTGTTAGGGAGTCAGCATTTTGTCCAGAGGGCAGTGGGAACCAATGAAATCCAACCAGTCATGGAACTTGAAAAGGCCTAGAGGGAAACCAAAACAGGAAACAGGGGCCGTTTGGGAAGCTGTTCTTTTATTTGCTGCATTTTTATTGAGCACCTACTGTGTGCCACGCATTTTTCACAGATGATGGTGGCCAGAGTCCATCACGTCAGTGCTCAGACTCTGCAATGAGCTCAGCTTACTCTGTGCTCAACTCTGTACGGCAGACAAAAGGAACAGTTCATACATCCTGACTATAATAAACCTGAAAAGTTAGTATCCTCAGACCACTCACTAATACGAATTAGCACTGAAGGCTTCACAGAGCGCCAAGTCTCGATCCTGTGTGATATAGTTAATGGTTGTATTCCCTTAATCAAGACACCAGCGAATGTGACTTAATCCAATGAGACATACCCACACTGGCAGACTGTATAGAGAAGAGCAAGCAGCCAGTACAGTTTCGAATTAGTTATAAGCCAGGGATATTACAGTCTGCTCATAACTTATCTACCTTCCTACTCCATCACTGTTCCAGTTAAATAATAACAGTTTTTGACCCGTGATACATTAGGAATCACCCCACACTTATGAAGGTCAACTATATCAAGGCCTAGACTTGATTATCACATGAGCACCAGGAAAGGGACCTGCAAAAAAGGGAGGAAGCGTGTCAGAGGAAGGAGGTGGGCCTGTGGAGCGTGAGAAACACCCTCCCCCGTTAATATCACGCCAGCCTGACTTTCTTATGGTTTAGAGTTCCTACCGTCATCCGACACTTCTGCAAGAGTTTAAGAGACTTTACAAAATACAAATAAAAGTCATCAATGAATTTCCAACTCGAGGAAACTTACTACCACCCTCACTCTCAATCTATGCTCTTTGGAAATAAATGCCAAAATATTACACTTAGTTTAAGGAATTTGACCAGGAAACACAAGGCCGCCTACATCACAGCTACCTGAAAAAACCACCCCACACTGAGGCCTCTGAGCAGAAGTCAGCAGAAGCTGTCACCTATTCCTCATCGCTCGAGCCCCTGGGTCAAAGATGAGGCACCCTTGTTCTTTCATCATCCAAAGGAGAGAGAGTGGGTGTGGCTGCTGGGACCTCGGATGAAGACAGACAGACTCACTGGACAAATGCCCCGGGACAACCTGAATCAGTGTACTGCTGATGACAAGCAGGAAAGCCATGGAAACAGGCTCTCTGATTCCTACCCAGTGTCCTCCACTGCTCCCCAGCCAAAGGCCAGCTGAAGGTCAGAGGACAGCAAGCGACTGCAGACGTGCACCTCACTGCTGCACTAGATATTAAACTGCGAGCCAACCTCATGTCGTTCATGCCAAGGTACGGCCCTGGTCTAAAAAAACACCTGCGACCCCTCCAGCATGGCAAACTCATCTGAAACCTTGCCAGAGAGTAAGAAGTTCCCACTGACAGAGGTTATGATCAAGGGTGCTGAACTGATCTTGGCCTAAAAGTGAGTGCAAGTGGCCAGCCGGGTTGAAAATGCAACAAAAATGGAGACTAAGGGAAAATTAAAGAGAAGGCAGTGAAAGGCATCAAGGCAAAATGGAGCTTTTGAGCTTCCAAATTCCGAATCACGGTTACCAATGAGCTATTAATAATGCTAATCATGTCATTCATAATGATGATGATGATAGTTAACATTTTGCTAAGCTAGACTCTGTATTAACTTGCATCATCTCATTTAATCTTCAACCCAATTCTATGAGAGATGTACTATTATTGCCCCTCACAGTTGGGAAAAGAGGCTCAGGGAGGTTCAGCAATTGAACCTGGTCTGGGCCCCAGAAGGCCAAGTTCTTGTCTTCCATCCTATACCCTACTGCCTTTTGACGAACACAGGCTGGGCTCCCCATCCCGTGACAAGTCCCAGAGATACAAATGGGTATGATGCTGCCTTTATCTTCCACTCACTAAACACATCCTGCAAGTCTAGGCCACACCAGGCCATACCGCTGTGTCAGGCACTGCAGATTCAATAGGATATCTCTTATCCTGTAAGTGTATAAGATACACTCCCAGGAACAAAATATGGAGCCAGACCTCAAGGTCTTAACAGCCCAGAGAGGTAGAGTGTCATCTTCAATTCACCTTCACGACACAGAGAGGAGCCACATGCACCACACCCAGCAGCAATCTCCCTGTCACTCCAGGGTGCAACTGCTCAGGCCCTGTGTGTTTTCCTTGGCACCTCACAATTCCCCTTACGCATGACATCCTAGAACATGCCCTTCATCAAAAAAGTTCATGAGAAACTAAACAAGGGCCTCTCTTTTTTTTTTTCCTAATGATATTTCTTTTTTTTTTCTTGCTAGGAAAGATTCACCCTGAGCTAACATCTGTTGCCAATCTTCCTTTTTTTTTTCTCTCCCCAAAGCCCCAGTACACAGTTTATACTCTAGTTGTAAGTCTTTCTAGTTCTTCTATGTGAGCCGCTGTCACAGCATGGCTACTGACAGACAAGTGGTGTGGTTCCACACCCGGGAACTGAACCTGGGCCGCCAAAGCAAAGAGTGCCAAACTTTAACCACTAGGCCATCAGGGCTGCCTCAACTATGGCCTTTCTTTATCTTAACTCTCATTCTAAAGGCTTTATGGCTTAGAGAGCACGCTCACGTTCATTACTACATCTGATCTTCACAGTGACTTTGAAGTATTATTATTCGCATCTTATAGATGAAGAACCTGAGGCCCAGTGCAATTCATAGTCACACTGCTCGAAGAAATGGGCAGGGCCAATTCCAGGCCTCTGTCTCCTAGTACTTTCTTTCCTCAACACTAAATAATCTTCAGTCCACATCTTGAGTCCTAAGAAGTCAACAAAACCTTATAGAATCTCAGCATGTGGGACCAGAAGGGGCCTTCACATACTAGGGAGGAAAAGTCCAGAGCTAAGAAATCTCAAAGAGAAGGAACAGGCAGCTTGTTTCTTGTAAATGAACAATTTTGGTTAATTTCAATATTAAATAATAATTTTATGCAACTAAGCATAGATAACGTGATAACAATCGTTGGCCACCTTCCTCCTCACTGTGATGAGAGGGTATTGGTACTTCGTGTTCCAACACCGTGAAATTCCACTTGTGGATACTTCTAGATCTGGGAATATAAATCTGTTTAAGAAGTTTATTTTAGGGTCAGGAAAGAAAATGTGTAGTTTATGCTTCTCAAGGTAGGAACTATCCCTTGTATGAATCACTGACTATTCCCACAGATATTGTGGCTAAACATCCTTTATGTAGTATAAACATTCCATAAAGTCAGGGTCTCCAAACTGCTTGGATTGCACATC
This sequence comes from Diceros bicornis minor, assembly GCF_020826845.1. Taxonomy (NCBI): domain Eukaryota; kingdom Metazoa; phylum Chordata; class Mammalia; order Perissodactyla; family Rhinocerotidae; genus Diceros; species Diceros bicornis. The sequence continues at coordinate 7,766,199 of NC_080755.1, read as the reverse complement.
CCTGGCCACAAAAAAAGTTGGCGTGCATCCTCTAGTACGTGTATATTTATTTACAAAGTGTATGCCTATACTACTGTACTAGGATGTCATACAAATATAGAACACATGCAGAAATAGACATTTTAAAAGAATGGTATGTCAATCAGGATCTTGTCAATACTGTGCCATCAAAGTACAGAAATCCACTGGATGCTGAAGCTGGTGTAAGCAGCAACTGCCCTCCACACCTCCAGATTTCACATTTCTGTTCATCAAAAAAACCTCGCGGGTGCCACAGACAGATTTATAATAAATACATGAAAGCACTGAGGGAAAGACTCGCAGGGTGCCCTTCCATACAGGCCGAGAAACACGAAGCTCCCTGAAGCTAGAACGGTAACATGTGAAGCGGAGGCTGGAGGTAGCCATCTTTTAACTCCCTGCAAGGGGAAAAAGGAAACAGAGAAATGAAGTCAGCAGCCCTAAGACAGCACACCCAGGACTGCCAGTGATCCCAGCACGTTTCCTATCTTCCTGAAGCCCAGCTGCATTCCTGCCTTTGGGTTCCATGGGACACCCTGTATCTTCTTTTTTTGAATTGGGCCTTGGGGCCTGTGGGAACCTCCTGATGTCCACCAGCAGCACAGCAGCATGCTGCCCCATCTGAAGCTTGACCCCCAGGAGGAACCATCCACAAGGACGTTATAGATGAGCCCTGGTCACGTTACACCATCGCCACACCCCTTTCCCTTCGGCCCCTTCACTTCACTGTCACACTATCACACTCACTATTTTCTTACAGGCACTAGTTCAAGTTGGTTTCTGCAACAAGCATTATTTATTATGTCCAAATCATAACTTAATAATGTGCTGCTCTATCACTGTGGTTGGAGAGTGATACATCAAAATAATGATTTCTCCTAACTAGAAAAAATCAACGTGCAGAGCCTAGAAAAGATCTCCGTGGCCTGATGACCAGGCCTTGCCAACAGCAAAGTCCATCTGCCTCTGGCGGAAGCCTCAGGAGCACTCCCTCGGCCCCAGTCTACCTCGAGCGTGTTTCATCTGCATCAGGGGCCGCGGTCATGCAGTGCTACACACACACTCAGAACCTCAGGTACAGAACACTATGTGCATCCTCTAATTTGTCAGAGAATGTTCACTTCTATATTCTAGCTTTACAAAAATACAACTGATTGACTTTAGAAAAAAAAAAAAGGAACACGAAAGAAAAATAAACGTGCAAGGAAAGATGATTACTTGCTTCAGGAGTGAAATAATCATCCTGGTTTCAGTTTGGACCCTCTGTCCGTTCATGCTTTCACTCTGGGGAGCCATGAGACGCTACCCCTGCCTCTCCCACTAAATCCTCTCTCAAGCAGGCAGGAAGATTGCAGTTAGATTGAGGCAACCAAGCTAAAAGCTTACAGATGATAATTTGGTCAGATGAACCAAAGGAAGCGTGTTTCTTCACTTAGCGGTTTGGACAACTTCAGAGGTCAAGACAGACATTGCAGACCTTCTCTGAACTCAGAGCGCAAACTTCTGCCCCACCATGATCTGAGCAAACGATCTTAGCAGCTAATTTCAGTCTCTGGTTTCCTACCCATATATTTGGTGTCTTACCCAAACTGGCAGAAAACAGACTTTCCCAAGTGTTTGACGTGTATGAAAACATGCTGGTCAATCTGCCTACCAAATCCCCTATTTTGTGTGTCTGCCCCTCTCCCCAAAAAGGATTCATATATTTACAAATGAGTTCCCTGCGTCCCAGCACATGCCAAGTCTGCATTTTTACCGCCAGACGGGATCTTTTTCCGTTAAATGGGTCTACATGGCAAACTGTATCTGCAGCAGCCGGGAACACAGGGTCAGCCAGAACACACAGACGGCAGCGGCATCCTGCCATCCTGCTGACCAAAGGAAAAACTCGGGAGCTTGAGTTTTCTATTACATTTAGTCTTGATTCTAGATCCAAACCAGCTAGCCATTTATGCTCCCTTAAAATGGAAGCAACAAGGCTGGCTGGCATCACTGTGCTATTCCTTTCACTCCTTCTCCACAAAAGCCAGAACACAAGTCCTCTCGTTCTCACGCATCTCCAAAATGTCCCCGCAACTGATAACATACCACAAATTCACAAAGCACCCCAACCCCACACCCTCTGACCTGTCCCAGTCACGCACGTTTGTTAGCTGGGCTACCAGCTACATTTCAGTCTGGAGCGCAGTTTGAGGAGACACAACGACCAGTGTGAAGAAAAGGAAGAAAGGAACAGCTACAGGCCCATTGGCCCCAGAATCAGGAGTTCTTCGCCCTGCCAGAAGGCCCCAGTCACAGCGTGGCAGGGCAGGCAGAGGAGACCATCAAGTCTCAGTGCATTTCCATGTGGCATCCCAGTGGAAGAACTAGGACTTGCCTCCCCTACAGGAGAGAATAATAGTCTCTAAAGATTTATTTTGTATGCACACCAAGCTATAAAAATTATAGACACTCTTTTCTGGGCTGATAGATCAAGATCTGGTAGCCATTCTTGGGAATAATTTTGCAAATCTTGATCATAATTATTTTATTCTTCCTAGCTATTCCCTATCTCTTTTAATTGGAAAAACGCAACATAAAGAGAACTCCAATAACACAGAGACCCCAAGAGGTCAAGGCCTGGAGTGGGAGATACACAGCACACACATCTCAGGGAACACTCTGACAAAAAACAACAGTTAAGGAATAGGATGCATGGTAACTGTAAATAATGAAAAAGCCCAGCCCTCCCACAAACTAACTGTGTAGGGGAGAATTTTGTGGTGGTCAGAGCATGGGTCTGGGATCAGACATACAGAATTTAAATTTCCTGCTGGGTCTCTCTGTGCTTCAGTTCCCTCATCTGTACAACAGGAGTCAATAGTAGATCTCATCTGTTAGGACTGCTGTGAAGATTAGATGAGATAATGTGTCTGCAGCACTTAGAACAGTGCTGGTACACTGCAAATGTTCAATGAATGCTAATTATCATCGTGATGATTATGCAGCCATTTAAAAGAACAAAGCACATCTGTAGGTGCTGATAGGAAAGAGCGCCAAGATACATGTATTGATTGAAAAAAGCCAGAGCAGACTGGTGGTTGCCGGAGACAGTGGGGGAGGTGGGAGAGGACTGGGGAGAGAGATGGGTGAAGGGGGTCAAAAGGTACAAACTTCCAGTTATAAGATAAATAAGTCCTGGGGATGTAATATACAGCATGGTGACTATAGTTAACAATTCTGTATTGTATATTTGAAAGTTGCTGAGAGAGTATATCTGAAAAGATCCCATCACAAGGGAAAAATTCTAACTATGTGTGGTGATGGACATTAACTAGACTTATTGTGGTGATCACTTCTGGATATACACAAATATCAAATCATTACATTGTATACCTAAAACTAAAACAATGTTATTTGTCAATTATATCTCAATTAAAAAAAAACAAAAAAAGCCACATGCAGATCTGTAATGACTCCTTTATTAAAAAAAAATCTGCATATGTGAGCACAAACACACAAGCACGAAACATTTCCTTAAAAAAAAAATCACAGGAACATATTAGCGGTGATTGTCTAAGGTGAGAAGCCTTCACTCTTGGTTCTGCACCTTTCTGTATCATTTGAATTTTGTAATCCTATACAAAATATTCCTTGTATTTATTTATTTATTTATTTATTTATTGGTGAGGAAGATCAGCCCTCTGCTAACATCTGTCAATCCTTTTTTTTTTTTTTTGGCTGAGGAAGACTGGCCCTGGACTAACATCTGTGCCCATCTTCTTCCACTTTATATGGGACACTGCCATAGCATGGCTTGACAAGCAGTGCGTCAGTGTGCGCCCGGGATCCAAACCAGCGAACCCCGGGCCGCCACAGCGGAGCACGCGCACTTAACTACTTGCGCCACTGGGCCGGCCCTCCTTGTATTTATTTTTAAATGTGAACAGATGTGATCTAGATGGAGAGATTGGGATACAAATTCTCTATTCTTCTTTAAAGCTTCTCTATATAAATGAAACTTTTTACACTAACATTTTCTCCCCACACTCCTGTCCCCTCACTTCATATGATCAAAATTTAAAAGGCCCATCACCTAAATCATTGCCTCTGTGAGGTATGCCACAAGTAATTTGTATTGGTCAGAGTTAATAAGCTGATAAGGCAGAATTACAGGAAACTCGCTGGAAATGGTACATAATCCTGAGAACTCCTGGGAGTGTGCTTCCTGTGTCGATGCCATTGGCTGTAGGTGTTACGTGTGTCATGTGCTTTTGGTGGGAAAATATTAGTACTGCTGATCTAAACCCTCTTCCTCCTGGGAACTAATTACTTACATTTAAACTATACCAAACATGCAAGTTGTCTACACTTATTTTTTTGTTGTTGAGGTACAATTTGCATAACACAAAATTAACCATTTTAAAGTGAACCACACAGTGGCAGTTACTACATTCACAATGCTGTGCAACCACCACCTCTATCTAGGTGGAAAACGTTTTCTTCATCCCAAAATAACTCCATACTCATTAAGCAATTACTCCCTATTCTCCCCTCCCCACAGCTCCTGGCAATCACAAATCTACTTTGTCTCTATGGATTGACCTTTCTGGATATTTCACATAAATGGAATCATACAATATGTGACCTTTTGTGACTGGCTTCTTTCACTTAGCATAATGTTTTCAAGGTTCATCCACATCGTAGCAAGTATCAGTACTTCATTCCTTTTTAAGGCTGAACAATGTTTCATTGTACGTATATACCACAATTTGTTTATCCACTCATCGATAGATAGACCTTTGGGTTGTTTCCGCCTTTTGGCTATTGTGAATAGTGCTGCTATGAACATTCATGTACAAGTATTTGTTTGAGTATCTGTTTTTAATTGTTTGCAGTATATACCTAGGAGTGAAATTGCTGGGTTGTATAGTCTAACTTTTTTCAGGAACAGTCAAACTTCAATTTTCCACAGCAGCTGCACCATTTTCTATTTCGACCAGCCATAAATGAGGGTTCCAAAATTTCTTCACATCTTCACCAACACTTATTATTTTCCATTTTTTTCCTATTATTACAGGCATCCTAGTGGATGTGAAGTGGTATTTCGTTGTGGTTTTAATTTGCATTTCCCAATGACTAACAATGTTGAGCATCCTTTCATGTACTTTTTGGCCATTTGTATATCTTCTCTTGAAAAATGTCTATTCAAATTCTTTGCCCACTTTATATTGGGTTATTTGTCTTTCTGTTGTTGAGTTGTAAGTCTACATATCTGGATACTAGACCTGTACCAGACATTTGATTTGCTAATATTTCCTCCCATTCTGTAAGCTGCCTTTTTACTTTCTTAATATTGTCATTTGATGCACATAAGTTTTAAATTTTGATGAAGTCCAATTTATGCATTTTTCTTTTGTCATTCATGCTTTTGTTGTCACACCTAAGAATCCATTGCCAATTTCAAGGTTATAAAGATTTAACCCTATGTTCTCTATTAGGAGTTTAATAGATTTAGCTCTTATATTTAGGTCATCGATCCATTTTGAGTTAATTTTTGTATATGGGATGAAATAAGGGTCCAATTTAAACATGTGGATAGAATCCAGTTGTCCCTGCACCATTTGTTGAAGAGACTATTTCTCCCCTATTGAATGATATTGGCATTCTTGTCAAAAAGCAATTGACCATAGATGTATGGGTTCATTTCTGGAATCTCAATTCTATTCCATTGGTCTATATGTGTATTCTTAGGCCAGTGCTACACTGTTTTGATTCCTATACCTTTGTAATAAATTTTGAAATCAGAAAGTGTGGGTCTTCCAACTTTGTTCTTCTTTATCAAGACTATTTTGGCTATTCAGAACCCCCTTGCAATTCCGTATGTATTTGAAGATTGGCTTCCCCATTTCTGCAAAAAGTCACTGGACTTTTGATAGGAATTGCATTGAATCTGTTGATCACTTTGGGTATTATTGCCATCTTAATAGTAAGTCTTCCAGTCCATAAACATGGTATATATTTCCATTTATTTACGTCTAGTTTAATTTCAGCAATGTTTTTAGTTTTCAGTGTACACGTCTTTCACCTCCTTGGTTAAATTTATTCCTATGTATTTTATTCTTTTGGATGCTATTGTAAATGGAATTGTTTTGTTAATTCCCTTTTCAGATTGTTCATTGCCAGTATACAGAAACACAACTGATTTCTGTGTGTTTATCTTGAATCCTGTAACTTTGCTGAATTCAGTTTTTAGCTCAAGTGTGTGTATTCCTTGAGATTTGCAGATCATGTCGTCTGCAAACGGAGATAGGTTTACATTTTCCTTTCCAATTTGAATGCCTTTTTCTTGCCTAATTGCTCTGACTAGAACTTCCAGTACAATGTCAAATAGCAGCGGCGAGAGTGGATATCCTTGCCTTGTTCCTAATCTTAGGAGGAAAGCTTTCAGTCTTTCACCATTGAGTATAATGTTAGCTGTGGGTTTTTCATAAATGTCTTTTATCATGCGGAGGCCATTGCCTTCTATTTCTAGTTTTTTTGAGTGTTTTTATCATGAAAGGGTGTTAGAATTTGCCAAATGCTTTTTCTGCATTGATTGAGATGATCATGTGGCTTTTTGCCTTCATTCTATTAACATGGTATGTTACATTGATTGATCTTATGTTGAATCACTCTGGCACTCCTGGGATAAATCTCACTTGGTTATGGTCCTTTTAATATGCTGCTGCATTCAGTTGGCTAGTACATTGTTGAGAATTTTTGCATCAATATTATAAGGAATCTTGGTCTGTAGTTTTCTTCTCCCGTAGTGTCTTTGTCTGACTTTGGTATCAGGACAATGTTAGCCTCATAAAATGAGTAAGGAAGTGTTCCTTCCTCTTCTATTTTTTGGAAGAGTTTGAGTGACACTGACGTTACTCTTCTTTAAATGTTTGGTAGAATTTCCCAGTAAAGCCATCTGGTCCTGAACTTTTCTTTGTTGGGAGTTTTTAAATAACTGAGTCTATCTGTTTACTTGTTACAGGTCTGTTCAGATTTTCTATTTCTTCTTGGGACAGTTTTGGTAGTTTGTGAGTTTCCAGGAATCTGTCCATTTAATCTAAGTTATCTCATTTCTTGGCATACAATTGCTCATGGTTATAATCTTTTCATTTCTGTAAGGTTGGTAGTACCATCCTCACTTTCATTTTTCATTTGTTATTTCTTAGCTTCTTCTGTCTTTTCTCTTAGCAATCCAGCTTTTTAGTCAATTTTGTCAAATTTTCTCAATTTTGTTGATCTTCAAAAAACCAACTTTGGTTTCACGATTTCCCTATTGTTTTTCTATTCTCTATTTCATTAAAGTTAGGTTATTGATTTGAAATCTTCTTTTTTAATGTAGGCATTTACAGCTATAAATTTCCCCCTGAGCACTACTTTTGCAGCATCCCATAAATTTTGATATGTTGTGTTTTCATTTTCATTCATCTCAAATTGTTTTCTAATTGTCATTGTAATTTCTTCTTTGGCTCATTGGTTGTTTATGAGTCTATACTCATTTTTACAGTATTAAGAGAAAAACTCCCAATGTCTTGAACCCCTTAGGAATAATTAGTTCTTCCCCTTTTTGCATCCAAGATCCTCTTACTATGTTACAGTCACTGATTAACCAGGAAGCACAGCACCTTTGTTATTTTTAATAGGGACCATAAAATGTTATGTTTAAGAATAATTATCAAAGGTAAAATCATGACTCCCATACAGATACAAAATGAACATGTGTTAAAGATTTTATTGACTTCATTATTAATGAGGGAATCAGTAAGATGCTACAACCAGCCCAAAGGAAAAGTCAGAGAAGCACAAATTCATATGGATTAAAGGAATGACCCAATTAAAGGTTGAAATGAATTTACAAAGAAACAAGAAAGTGGCTTCTTTTCTTAATGGAGGGGGAGTCATTTTAACCACACTGATAGATTTTTTTTCATGCCTATAGACAGTAATTATTTTGCATTGCTACCAGTTGTCTACAACTTACAGAAGTATAAAACAGATCAAAGGCAAGAAAAGACTAGAATCAGATACCTTGGAAGGCTATTCTCTACACAATGCATAGTTTTCCATTGGAGACACCCAGTAATCTTTTCTGCTGATTCCAAATTTCCTCACATGACATAGAAAATAAAAAGAGAAAAACTAAAGGTGTGAATGAGACAAGGAATTATCAGAGGCAACTCCATTACTAAATAAAAATGAGAACTAAAATGGGAAAAGACTAATGGGCCTATGTGCATCATGAGGCCCCACACCTACAGTGTGGTCAGGGAGGTGACATGGGCGGCGGACAGCCCTAGCACCAACAGTGAAGTGGGTCTGCTGCCCCACAGGCATGGGCCACATCACACCACAGGAGCCCACAGTGGTGGAATCTGAGGGCTAACGTCGAGATCTCTCTGCAAACTGAGACCCAGGCCTAAAAGAGAAGGACCCTAAAGGCACCAAACACAGGACAAATAAACCGATCTGGGCTGGAAGATGGCAAAACCTGGCGCTGTGTAGAGCTGCCACTGAGGTCTCCTGCACTGCTTCCTAGAGCAGGTTGTGGGGCTCAGCGTGTGTCAGGGATGACAACAGAACCAGTTGTGCATGTGGGCTGAGAAGGGAGATTTCCTGGAGCCAGGAGCAGGGAACACATGGCAGTCGAAACCCAAGCGTTTTCCCAAGCCCACCCAGGGTCCAACTCAGCAACCATCCAGGAGTTTGGACGAGGATGGGATCGGGGGCTGCCTTCCTCACCAATCAGCCCTTGTGTGAACCAGCCCTTCTAGCAATCAAGAAAATAACAGTAATTTTCAGATAAGCATTATATAAACATTAGGTTTTATAATTTGAGTTAAGGCAATACTTCATTTTCAAGTGTTTGAGATATATATAATTCAGATATTACATCTAACCTGTTTATTTTCAGTAACAAACATATTGTTTTATAGCTTTCAAGCATTTGAAAATTATTAGTACATCTGTTAATCATTCTTCCTCATATGCCAGTAATGCCTATACAGGGGAAGTCACCACACAGAACTGAAAAAAAATCATAAAGTTCAAAGAAAATAAATTATTTCAAGCAAAACTATTTCATTCAAAAGTAGGTCTAGAGGCTGAATTATTAAAGTATAGTCACTGGTCTTCATTCCACTTGGTAAGTATTTCAGAGCCTGTTTACGTTGCTTTTTATTTATTTTTTTTTCAATTTTTTGTTTATTGCAGTAACATTGGTTTATAACATTGTATAAATTTCAGGTGTACATCATTACACTTCCATTTCTGCATAGATTACATCATGTTCACCACCCAAATACTAATTACAACCCATCACCACACACATGTGCCAAATTATCCCTTTCGCCCTCCTCCCTCCCCCCTTCCCCTCTGGTAACCACCAATCCAATCTCTGTCCCTATGTGTTTGTTTATTGTTGTTTACGTTGCTTTTTAAATGGGCATTTTTCCCACCTACATTTATGAATAAAAACATATCTTTTATTAAGACAAAAAACTGCAAAGAAAACAGAGACTGTCCTTAGCATGTAAACTTGCAAAGAAAGGGTTGGCCCCTCACCCCCTTCTCCCTACTTGAACAGGGCTTGGCTGTTCCTCTGTTGCATTAGCATTTCTTTACTCTTCCTGCCCAGACAAAGGGGATGATTGTTCACTACAGGAACTTCCCAGAAGGCCCATCAACTCTTCAGTGGGAAGCATCAACAGACAGTTTACGCCCTAGGATTCTTCGAAACCCTCAAAGATTTCGCCTTGCTGTTTCCACCAATCTCATACTGTGATGTCATGATTCTTACCCAGTCCCAACCAAGCACCTGCCTTAAATCAAACTGGCCATTCTCAATCGTCAGACCTTGCCTCCCCACTCCAAGAAGCTGCCAACGCTTTGGCTTTGCCAGGTGGTCAGGAGTGAACTCAACTTTGTTTTATCAACAGGTCCGAGGATGGCTTTGGAGAGGACAGAGGGCAGTGAACTAGAGCCCCCACGACGCCACAGGCCTGGAAACCACTTTGAGAGGCACTGACTCACTTTCCCTGCCTGCCCCAGGGATCCCTGTAGCATCACGAAATCTGTGGGCATTGAATGAGGGATTGTTCACTTCATAGAAGACAAAGCCACGGAGAAAAATGAGGCAAGCATTTCCAAATGCAATTCTCCCCAACTGGCAATCTCAGGGTTCATGTGAAAATTAACCACACCTGAGGGAGCTATCAGGCCCTGTCACTTTCCAAGGCTGGAGCAGCAGGGGGTGCTGCTAACGTGCAGTGAGGCAGATGGTGGAACCACATGCTGCGGCTGCAGGAAACCCAGGCCAGGGGCAGTGGCCTCCAATCCCTCTAACAGCCCCTTGAAAGCCAGCAAAGCACTTGGAAAGCTACCTTGTGTGCACGTGTGTGTAAGCCCAGGCAGGGAAGGGATGCTGGCACATATGCATGACAGTAGTGATAGGAAGGCATGTGGCTTTCCCCATGGCCTGCCCGAGGGGGCGTGAATCCCTACTGGGCTGCTTCCAGGGCAGAGAAAGGAAGACCCTCTGGACAAACAGCGCACGGTCCCAGGAAAGCCTCGTCAGTTCTGACTCCACCACTCCAGACCTCATGATACGCCTTTGTCACTTCGAGCTGGCACCAGATTCAGAAGTGCAGCTGCCTCCCTACGGACCTCATTGGCCATGTCCCAGGGGTGCCATTAACCACCTCCCCCACTTCACAGCACACAATGTCCCAGCAGGACTGCACCTGCCTCAAAGCAGCACCTGCCAGGGGCTTGCCCAAGTCCAGCATCTTGCATGACACAGCCTCGCAGGCTACGGGCCAGGAGGAGCACGTCTACACCGCGGTGAGTGCTGCCGCTCAGGACCACCTCGAAGCCTCCTTCAGGCCACGTGCTGCCACTGCAGACCCCCGTGAGGCGGCGTGCACATGTTATTTCCCAAGGAAATCTGCTCTTTTGTTTACCCTCTTTATTCTAGCGTTGGTATGACAGGGTCAGAAGATGTGTCAGGACAGTATCAGTTGCCTCTGGGTGAACATTAGCCCATCAATAGAACTGTAATATTTGCATTTGGGGAAGTAAAAAAAAAATACCCTTACCGTAAAGTGGTGTAATTGTGGTGCAATCATGCAAATTAAACCAAGTTTCTGAGCAAATCAACTTGTTTTTCTAGAAGCGTTAGGGAAGTAGATGATTTCTACCATTCTTCCTAGAGAGGAAGAACAAACTAACTTTTATGGAGAGCTTATCAGATGATAGGCACGATCCTGGATGTTCTCATATTACTTGTGCTATATAACTATTACAACTTTGTGAGATAGATACTGTTATCAACATTTTACAAATGAGGGGTCTGAGTCTCAGAGATGTTCAACAACCCAACTTAAGACCACACGGATAGCAAGCGATAGTCAGGATCCAGTCAGCTTAGTCTGACTGGAATCATCATGCTCTTCCTCGATCCCATCCTGCTTCTCTCTCCTTAGTCCGGAGTCCAAGAGAAGAATCAATTCAAAACTCCGGTCAATGCACAAATTCATATTCTTGAAACTCGTATTCTGGCAGTGACTTTGTTGGAACATAAAAGGTGTTTAGGGGAGAAACTATTGGGGGCCCATGATACCAACTCTCCTTTCAGCCATTAGAAAAAGAGCCTTTGGGCCGGCCCTGTGGCTTGGTGGTTGGGTGCGCGCACTCCGCTGCTGGTGGCCCGGGGTTTGGATCCCGGGTGCGCACCGACGTGCCGCTTCTCCGGCCATGCTGAGGCCGCGTCCCACGTGCAGCAGCTGGAAGGATGTGCAACTGTGACATGCAACTATCTACTGGGGCTTTGGGGGAAAAATAAATAAATAAAATTTAAAAAAAGAAAAAGAGCCTTGAGTTTTAGTTGGGCACCAGATCACCCTGGCTGGTGGAGTTGGCCATGGGACTCAGTTCTGGCAAACAGGACAGAAACAGAGGCAATGTGTTGACCCCATAAGCCACCAAAGCAGCCCTGACCCAGCTACCGGACTGATAAAGAAGAAAGAAACGATTTCTATCCTGCTTAGTCACTATACTTTGGAATATCTTCTTTCAGCAGTTTAGCCTGTATCCTAATCAATACAGCACATCTAAGAAACTTAAAAACCTGTATATTGCTCTAAATAGGCTAAGAATTATCCTTATAGCTTGTTGAACCTATTTATTTTCTTAGCACACCACTTCATCAGAGGGGTACAAGGAAAATTGATCCTAGGCTCTGTGCCTGAATTCTCACAAATTCTAGATCCTAATTTATGAGATTTACGTGCATAGTATGACACTATACCAGGTATCACAATCCATTTCTTTAAACCCATATTCTTACCAATACCCTTATTTGGAAAACGCCACTCACCTGTATTTAGCTATTGGACAGCAGTGGCCCAGACTGGCGTTATGTCATTTGAACCCAGGCTACGCCCTGCCAGGTTGCACTTGTCCTTCTTCAGCAGCTGCATCTCCTTTCACACATGTAAGGCCCAGTGGTGTTGCCATGGCAGCGAGCATCATTTAAATGCTAGCAGGCTGGCTGCCTGCCAGGACCAAGTGGCTGGTAATCCTGTCTTATTGATTAGCGTTAGGGCAGACAAAACTCTTTTTGAGACCATTCAGTAATGAGAGCTTTTAAAAGAAGCAGAAGGAGGTGGGGGATCTGATGGAACCCTCTGACCTATTTAGAAATGCCGGCTTGGATGCCTTATGCATTGTAGTATTTCACTCCCTCCTCGAATAACCAACCATCATTCCGTGAGATTATGCAATAGGTATAGATTAATCTGTTCTAGCCTGCCATTTTCTGCCTTTATGACAACCTATTATCTATCCAAGATTGATTTGCTGTGACACCTGCTGCTATCCCATGACTAGAATAATAAACACAAGCAATTCACTTTGGCCGCTACATTTCTGGTGAAGAGCTGCAGTAGAGGATGACACACGTGTGGTCATTAGTAGTAATACAAAATTAACAGCATTATTTACCAGGCAGTATACAGAAAACAAATTGTTTCACAAAGAGAAATCGGCATCATCCTCTGTATAGTGATTTACAGAGCCTGTACTCTACCACCAACTCAGCCTCCACTACAACCTAAATAAATACACTTTTATATTTGTATTACATATAATATACACTTACATTATATGTGATATATATTTATATTATGTTACATACTATATAAGGAAGCTCTGTGGGTGTGTGATCGCCCACTACAGAAGCACAACTGGCACTAATCTTAAATTGAAACAGGTGGACTCGCCAGCTATGCCGACAAATGATCACTACAGAATGAAATCGGCATATGGAACGGTGCTTTCTAGCGCATTTGATTGGAATTTTATGTGCTTGACCTTGTCGCAGTAGAGAATCCATCATCTATGGCAAGTCATAAAACTGAGAGTGTCACCTTGGCACACTATTCAAAACTAGTTAACCGATCCTCTGCTAGACACATAAATCCATTGACCCATTCTAAAAATTGGTATATGAAACATTTACAAATGCAAATAGGTAATAAATTTTAATAGATATTTGAAAGAGTAAACTAGAGATATCACAGATTTAAAAACAAGAATAATGAGCCCTTCTCCTCTCATCCAACAATATCTCAAAACATTGCCACAAAAATCTTTTTAGTAATAGGGAAAGACTTGGAAATTCACATAAAAAGTACCGTACTGGGCCAGCCCGGTGGCATAGTGGTTAAGTTCGAGTGCTTGGCTTTGGCGGCCCAGGGTTCGCAGGTTTGGATCCTGGACGCGGACCTACGCACCGCTTGTCAAGCCATGCTGTGGCGGCATCCCATGTATAAAGTGGAGAAAGATAGGCACGAATGTTAGCCCAGGGCCAATCTTCCTCAGCAAAAAGAGGAGGATTGGCAATGGATATTAGCTCAGGGCTAATCTTCCTCACCAAAAAAAAAAAAAAAACTACTGTGCTTTCAAAATAAATTAGTGAACTCTAACAAATTATACACAATTTTCAAAGCAAATTTATTACCACCATAGTCTGAAGGCTTTTTAGAAACTGAAAGCATAACCCACTTAACACTTCTCTTGCCTTTGGCAAATCTAATTGTTAACAAACATTTACTGAATTGCTTTTGGATGCGTGAATTCACACACACTGCGAAATTTCAGCTCTACCAATCAACAAATGAACAAGAGCGAACCAGGAGGGTAGGAAGAGAGAAGGCTCCTCCACCATAGCCTCCAGCATCACTGAGTGTCATCTGGGAGAAGGCCCTGGGCCAGCTCTGGTCCTATATGGTCCCAACAGGGAGTCAAAGATAGGTAACAACAGTGTAGTGTGCTTCTAGAGCTTCAGTTCTAGGTACTAGAATCAAAATGAAATGTTTTAATAACAGCAAAGAAGATACTATTTACTTTCTACATCAAGATAGTAAAGAGTGAGGAAAAAAACACCCTTTTTTAAAAGAAGAAATAGATTTTGAGAGAAAAGTATCACAACCAACACATCTGGTCCACGATGCTGAGAAAGAGACAGGCTTTGGATCACTTGGCAAGTCCTTCCCTGCACGTGGCTCATGGATACGGTGATTTGGTCCTAGAGCCAAGAAGCACCGAGTGGCTGCCACCCCAGGAAGCTTTTGGTCACCAAAGCCAAAGAATGCCTCCTGGCTCTCCTTCTGACTTAAGAACTCTGTCATCCCAGGGCTGTGTCTACCAGCTCTTCTGCATCAGTCCCTCAAGCCAGGTCTGTGGAGGGGTCTATACCTTCAGGCCCTGGGCCCTGCACCTCTTCGCCTTGTTGGCCCCTTTCCCTCCATGGGCTGGCTGGACTCGCAGAGTGACTTGGAGCCACAGCTAGGTCGAGGTGCCATGCTGTCAGGTCTTTCGCAAATGCATCCTCCATGGGGAGGATTCTCTAGGCCTCCTTCATACATCTCGTCGGTGGTCCTTTCCCCCAACTCCCACCTCTCCTTTCCACTACTCATAACTTTCACTTAATATGACTTCTTCCTCCACACTTGCAGACTGCCTACCCAGGCTGCACTTCTTCAAGCTCACTGCCGCATTTCCCACCTGGCCCAACAACCTCACCACACCCTCTAGTCAGGGTTGGAGGTCAACGTGGTGCATTTAAGCAGAAAGGAATTTACTGAAAACATACTGGCACAGAAACAAAAAGACACACAATAAACACAACAGAATGGTCGGAGCTGGGTAGACAGCTGAGAATGGAGTAAAGAGATGAGTGAATTAACCAGAGCTAAAAATAAGAGAGAGGATATATATGGACCTTGGATAATAATGTGGCATGAGCTGAGCAGTACGATTCATTTAACCCTCCGCACCTGAAGAACACCAGTGTGGGGTGAAGTGAGTCATATTACCTAACTCACAGGGTTTTCAGGAAATTGGAGAGCTGAGCTGGGAAAACAGACAGTGACCACAGCCAAAATGACACCACAGTGCCAGGCTGGCAAGGTAAGTCTGCCAGACACAGCTCACCAGGGTCTGCCTGCCATGGTCACTGACCATCCCAGACAATGCATCCTCCTCCATCCCAGCTCCTTAGGGCCTGGCTCCTGGGCAAAGTCTAGGGCATGTGCCTCCAACTGGTCAAACTAGGTCATGTGCTCATAACCAAGCCGCCAAAGAGGTTTGGCCTTTTTACCTTCTATATATAAAATCATGTCATCTGCAAATAGTGAGAGTTTCACTTCTTCGTTGCCTATTTGGATTCCTTTTATTCCTTTTTCTTGCCTAATTGCTCTAGCCAAAACGTCCAGAACTATGTTGAATAAGAGTGGTGAGAGTGGGCAGCCTTGTCTCGTTCCTGTTCTCAGAGAAACGGCTTTCAGACTTTCCCCATTGAGTACGATGTTGGCTGTGGGTTTGTCATAAATAGCCTTTATTACGTTGAGGAACTTTCCTTCTATACCCATTTTGTTGAGAGTTTTAATCATAAATCGATGTTGGATCTTGTCAAATACCTTCTCTGCATCTATTGAGATGACCATGTGGTTTTTATTCCTCGTTTTGTTGATATGGTGTATCACGTTGATTGATTTGCGGATGTTGAACCATCCCTGCGTCCCTGGTGTAAGTCCCACTTGATCATGGTGTATGATCTTTTTAATGTATTGCTGTATTCAGTTTGCCAATATTTTGTTGAGGATTTTTGCATTTATGTTAACCAGCAATATTGGTCTGTAATTTTCCTTTTTTGTATTGTCTTTGTCTGGCTTTGGAATCAGGGCGATGTTGGCCTCGTAGAATGAGTTAGGAAGTGTTCCATCTTCCTCTATTTTTTGGAATAGTTTGAGAAGGATGGGTGTTAGATCTTCTTTGAATGTTTGGTAAAATTCACTGGAGAAGCCATCTGGTCCTGGACTTTTATTTTTTGGGAGGTTTTTGATTACTATTTCAATCTCTTTACTTGTGATTGGTATATTCAGATTCTCTATTTCTTCTTGGTTCAGTTTTGGGAGGGTGTATGAGTCTAAGAATTTATCTATTTCTTCTAGATTGTCCAATTTGTTGGCACACAGTTTCTCATAGTATTCTCTTATAATCCTTTGTATTTCTGTGGTATCCATTGTAATTTCTCCTCTTTCATTTCTAATTTTATTTATTTGAGCATTTTCTCTTTTTTTCTTAGTAAGTCTGGCTAAGGGTCTGTCAATTTTGTTTATCTTCTCAAAGAACCAACTCATTATTTCATTAATCCTTTCTACTGTTTTGTTTTTTTTTTTTTTTGTCTCAATTTCATTTATTTCTGCTCTAATTTTTATTATTTCTCTCCTGCTGACTTTAGGCTTTGTTTGTTCTGCTTTTTCTAGTTTTGTTAGGTGTAATTTAAGGTTGCTTATTTGCGCTTTTTCTTGTTTGTTGAGGTGGGCCTGTATTGCTATGAATTTCCCTCTCAGGACTGCTTTTGCTGCATCCCATATGAGTTGGTATGGCATATTTTCATTTCCGTTTCTG
The DNA here is from genome assembly GCF_020826845.1 of Diceros bicornis minor. Taxonomy (NCBI): domain Eukaryota; kingdom Metazoa; phylum Chordata; class Mammalia; order Perissodactyla; family Rhinocerotidae; genus Diceros; species Diceros bicornis. The sequence continues at coordinate 7,749,186 of NC_080755.1, read as the reverse complement.
TCCAGATATTTTTTGATTTCTCCTTTAATTTCATCAATGATCCATTGGTTGTTCAGTAGCATGTTGTTGAGTCTCCACATCTCTGTCACTTTCCCAGTTTTTTTCTTGTGGTTGATTTCCAGTTTCATAGCATTATGGTCTGAAAAACTGCTTGTTATGATTTCAGTCGTCTTAAATTTATTGAGGCTGCCTTGTTTCCCAACATATGGTCTATCCTTGAGAATGTTCCATGCATGCTTGAGAAGAATGCGTAGTCAGCTGTTTTTGGATGGAATGCTCTGTGTGTCTACTAGGTTCATCTCATCCAGTTTTTCATTTAAGTCCACTGTTTCTTTATTGATTTTTTGTCGGGATGATCTATCCATTGATGTAAGTGGGGTATTAAGATCCCCTACTATCATTGTGTTGTTGTTAATATCTCCTTTTAGGTTTGTTAGTAGTTGCTTTATGTACTTTGGTGCTCCTATGTTGGGTGCATATATATTTATAATTGATATGTCTTCTTGGTGGAGTGTCCCTATTATCATTATATATTGCCCCTCTTGGTCTCTCTTAACCTGTTTTATCTTGAAGTCTGCTTTGTCTGATATGAGTATGGCAACACCTGCTTTCTTTTGTTTGCCATTAGCTTGGAGTATTGTCTTCCATCCTTTCACTCTGAGCCTGTGTTTGTCTTTAGAGCTGAGATGTTTCCTGGAGGCAGCATATTGTTGGGTCTTGCTTTTTAATCCATCCTGCCACTCTCTGTCTTTTGATTGGAGAGTTCAATCCATTTACATTTAGAGTAGTTATTGATATATGAGGGCTTAATGTTGCTGTTTTGTCACTTCTTTTCTGGTTCTTTTGCATTTCCTTTGTTTCTTGTCCCATGTATTTCAGCCTGCCAGTTCAGTTTGGTTGTTCTGTCTCATGACTCTTTTAGTTTTCTCTTTATTTATCCTATGTGATTTTGTTCTGATTATTGGTTACCTTGAGGTTTGTATAAAAAATCTTGTGTATGAGATAGTCCATTATCTGATGGCCTCTTATTCCCTTTTACTAAGTCAATTCAATCTCTTTCCTCTTCCCCTTCTAAGTTATTCTCATCACAACTTATTCTATCTTGTGTTGTGGGTGTGTGTTTAAAGTGATGAGGTTATATTTATTTTTGGTGATTTCCTTCCTTTGATCTCTGATTTTGGTATTTAACTGGTTGCTAGCCTATTCCGGTGAAGATCTACTATGTTTCTGATTTTGTCTACCTATTTTTCTCCTTGCTCCAAGCTTCGTATTCCCTTTCTCTTCTTTTTTTCAGGCCTGAGGGTCTTCTTGAGTATTTCTTGTAGTGGGGGTCTCATGGCCATGAACTCCCTTAGCTTTTGTTTATCTAGGAAAGTTATTATTTCTCCATCATATTTGAAGGATATTTTCGCTGGATAGAGTATTCTTGGCTGAAAGTTTCTGTCTTTCAGTATTTTGAATATATCATTTCAGTCTCTCCTAGCCTGTAAAGTTTCTGTTGAGAAATCCGCTGAGAGCCTGATGGTAGTTCCTTTGTACGTTATTCTTTGTTTTTGTCTAGCTGCCCTTAACATTGTTTCTTTGTCATTGACCTTTGCCAGTCTTACTACTATATGCCTTGGAGTGGGCCTTTGCCTATTGACATTATTTAGGCAACCTACTGGCTTCACTTACTGGTATTTCCTGCTCCTTCCCCAGATTTGGGAAGTTCTCAGCTATTATTTCCTTGAATAGGCTCTCTGTTCCTCTTTCCCTCTCTCGTCCCTCAGGAATACCTATAATTCTTATGTTACATCTCCTAGTTGAGTCAGATATTTCTCAGAGACTTTCTTCATTTCTTTTTAGTCTTAGTTCTCTCTCCTCCTCCATCTGGAGCATATCTGTATTCCTATCCTCTACTATGCTAATTCTTTCCTCCACGTTGTCAGCTCTGTTCTTTAAAGATTCCAGATGCTAATTTATCTCCTCCATTCTGTTCTTCATTTAAATCAATACTGATTGGTTTTTCTTTAGGATTTCAATCTCTTTTGTGAAAAAACTCCTTATCTCGTTGAATTGTTTATCTGTGTTTTCTTGTATTTCGTTGAGCTTTTTTATGATAGCTATTTTGAATTCTCTGTCATTTAGGTTACGGATTTCTATGCCTTCAGGGTTGATTTCTGGGTGCTCATCATTTTCCTTCTGGTCTGGCGATTTAATGTACTTTTGCATCATGGTTGCTGTATTAGCTTTGTTTTTCCTCATCCTGGAAATATCTGGTTGCATTTTCCACCTGCTGTCACCGTGTGGGGGTCAAGGGCTGTGTAATCTGAGCCCCCTGTGCTCCAAGGTGGGTGCTCCGCTGCCATGGGCTGACTGCGCTCCGCTCCGCCTCGGCTGTTCCGCCCCCGCGGCCACCCGCGTTCCACCCTGGCTGTTCCGCTGCTGCAGGCTGCCCACACTCCGCCAGGGATGCTCAGGCTGGTCGGTTGAGCTGCAGTGTCGGGCATGCAGGGGGCGAGGGGCACTCTCCTTTGCACGCTGGGTCTCTGGGTGGGGGGGGACTTCTCACTCACCCCTCATTATCCACTCTCCTGGAGTGCTCAGATGTTGATGGCACCCCTGCAGCAGTTCTGAGTCCTCTGTGTGGAGTTTCTCACTGGCTGAGAGAGCCTGAAGAGATACGGTTTCCCTGCAGAGGGCCGCCCCTCCCCTCTCTCTGGGAGCTGTGCAACCCAAGTTGCCAATTTGATGGGAAGGGGGAGGATTTCTCCTTACCTCTCCCCACTTCCTCTGGGGGCCCCAGCAGGTCCATTCTCAGATGTGCAGCAGTGTGGGTCTTTCCGATGTCTCTCTGTGCAGTGTGAGTGTCTCTTGTTGGTCTACGCTTGACCCTTTTGTTGTATCTTACCGGGGGAAGAGTTTACTGGAAAGCTCACCCCACCATGATGCTGATGTCACTCCCTGGCCTTTTTAGCTTCTATTCAGAAGGCAGGATCTGCTTCCCTCTGAAATTAACGCTATAAGGAATTTCCTAAAATAAAAGACCACATTCCTTTCACCTAATTTCATGGTTTCTACAACTCAGACCTGGTACTGCACCCAACCTGAGCTCCACCCACAGTCGCTGGAACTGAGGGGCCCATCACCCAGGAAGGGTGAGCCTGGAACCTTGGCATCCCTGTCCCTCCCTGCACCCAGCATACAATTCATCTCTGATTCTCAGCTCTGCCTCTTGGACGTGAGATAGTTAGCTAGGTAGATATGAGCAGGGGATCACAGCTGGAGACCTCACTACATCAAAGAAGCGCCTTGCTGGCATCCCACAAGATACAGATAAAGGGGAACTAAGACCCACCTGGCACCGCCACTGGAGTCTGAGACCTTCAACCACGACCATAAAGATAACACGAAACAACACACAAAGCCTCTAGAGGACATTGACCTTTCTTTAATTTACATAAAAATGCCATTTGCATTAGCCCCCCTTCCAGGGAGGACAACTGCCATGACAGTTCTGGAGAGTCCCCTAAAAGGTCAAGAAGTCCCCCTCTCAATGTGTGGGTGGAGAAAAAAACATTATTTGCAGATAACCAGATAATGCTAATTCTCTTCTAAACAACTCAAATAAAAATAAAACTAACGCAAGACACGGGGCAGATGCGTTCCCTGGCACTGCCCGCTCCTCACTTGGAGCATACCTGACCTTTCCTCTAAGAAATCTTTGCCTGCTTGCTGTTGCCACTGTGTCCGTGTCTGAATTCCTCTCTTACACTGACCAAGAACCTGGGTGATCAGACTCTTCAGTCCGGTTACAGAGGGGCCCCCTCCCTCCGCGTCCACGGACACCCTCCCGTCTCCCGCCGCACCTGCGCCCACCCGTCTCCTGCTCCGCCCCGTGCCCCCCTCCACCCCGCCGGGAGCAGCAGAGCGCACCCCCGTCTCCCCCCATCCTGCGGGGCCTCCGGCGGCTCCGAGCACGCAGCCCGCACCCCGGCGCCCCTCCAGTCTCTCCCCTGCGGCCCTCCCCGCCCCCCCCCAGGGACAGGGCCTGCGGCCCACCCCCGGCCTCTCTCCCCCCGCTCCCCGCACGTCTGCTCATCAAAGGCCCGCAGCAGACAGGAGCCCGCGGGGGAGAAGCGCCTGCTCCGCGCCGGAGTTCGGAGCCACAACGCCGGGGTCCAAGCCCACGTCCGCCACCAGCTGGCTGGGAGGTCCCGGGCGGAAGTGGTCTCGGCAGAAACCCGGGCGCGGACACCGCTCTGCTTCCCTTCCCGTCAGGACGGCGCCCCCTCAGCCGGCTTGAGTTTCGGAGGAGTCACCAGGGTGAGTTGACGGGGCGGGCGGGCTGTCCTCAGTGTCCCCTCCCTGTGGTTCCCGACACCTTCTCAGAGCGGGGGGACCCCTGCCCCCTCAGGCTCTGCTCTCAGGGTCGGATTAGACGCCGGCCCTGTCGGGACGACCAGCTGGAGACCGTGAGGACTCGCGTGGCGGGGCGGTGACGTGACCCCGGGCTGCACATCACAGCCACCCGGGACGCTTCCGCCTTTCCACAGTTATTCAGCCTCACGGTCATCGTGAGCTCGCCCACCTCTCGGGGAGGGACCCACATCCCACCCCAGCTCCATGTCCTCCTGGGGTGGGCGCGTGCGCGCACGTCACCCCGCGGCGTGAAAGCGTTGCCTGGAAGGCAAAAGCTTCAGGAGTCCCCGCATGTCTGGTGGAAGCTCTCCAGCTCCCGACCAGGCCTGCCGCTGGCTCCACCGCGCGGCCTGTGCTCCTGACGCCTCCCCCGCCCCCAGTCCGAGGCCCTGTCGTTAGCCTGGAGGAGCTCAGTCGGGACTCCTCTCCCTCAGGGCCTGGGTCTCCCCCAGAACTCGCTGCAAGTCCCCTTCCTCATCTCGTGCCGTGTCCAGGGAGGCCTGGTCCTCCGGCAAGTTTTTTAAATCATGTCCTTCCTGTGACACCAAGTTCACAAGCAAATGGTTCAGGTTTTGATTTTCTTCATACAGTTTTAGGAAATGCTTTAGCTCAGACACTCCCTTAGATAGATTTTTATTAATTTCTCTGCTGGTGTTAAGAGCTGTTTTGGTCAATTTCAGCTTTCCCTGAGAGTCTGTTGAAACTTTCTCTATAAGCTGGATTTCTCGGACAGATCTTCCAAGTTCCGGTCGTTCTCCTGTTCTAAGGCACGGCAGCCTTTGCTCCCTCTGAACAAGAGAACTCCCCAGAAGAAGGCTCCCCGAGTGATATGCCACCCGGACAGCAGGCCGAGTCAGTCTCAGGCCGAAGGTCTTCAGGCCATGAGCCCACCAGCACCCTGGCACAGTGACCCGTGGGGGGACAGGGCTCCGAATGGCTCCAAGCACCTGGCCGGGAACCACTGACGTTTCCGAGCCCGCCTCCGACAGAGGCAGCAACCTCTGCCTTCACTGACAGCCCCTGACCCGCCCCTCCACTGGAAGAGGGGTTTCCACCTGGACTGGGGGCCTCGGATGTCCCATGTCTGGGTCATCATGCCCCACTTTTTTGTGTTCGGTTGTTCCCCCGCCCCATTTCCTGGCCTTCTGTCTGTTTTACAGGTTGATTGAATCGTGGTAGGCGGGAGGGGCGGCTGGGACTGGTTCTTCCCTTTCTGATGGTTGGGGCCGCCCCTGGGGGCCAGGGACACGGCCAGGGCCAAGGCTGCCAGGAGGCGATGGGAAGTTTCCGAGGCCGCTGTCCTCACTGAAATTTCTGGGCTCGGATTCTCCGAGGGCAGCGTGGGGGGGGGGGCACATGACGACTACTATGAAGTGTGTTTCTCCTACCAGGGAGCAGCCTCTTCCAGCCAGCTCACCTGGGCCTGGCAGAGGTGCTGACGGCCACAGGCAGATGAGGACTCGGGGAACGGACAGGGAAGACTTGAGGCTGGACACCCGGCGTGTAGCTGGTGCCGGGGGGAGGCGGCCGGCGCAGGACGGGAGCGGGGTCCTCGGCTGCCCTGTGCTGCCCTGGGTCAAGGGGCTCGCAGTTGGCCTGGTGTCTGAGGGACTCCTTCGCCTTCTGCTGAGCCGAATCATAGGGTTCTTGTTTGACCGGCTGTTGGGGGACTCGCTAGACCTGTGCTGCGCCCGGTCAGGGGGCTCGGAGTTGGCAGCGTGTCCGGGGCCCTGAGGCGCAGGATGCGGGAGCGACGCCTCGCGGGACCCCAGAGGGGCGCAAAGGTGAACGGCAACGTGAAGGTGGAGCAGACGGTGTGGAGGAGAAGCCAGGCACAGTGCGAGCGGGCGGGGGCGCACTGCCTTCTGGGGTGGAGAACAGAACAGAGAATACTGCGAGGAACAGGGGGAGCTAAAACAGAAGCACTGTCTATCCCCTCAGTGAGGTCTCAGGCAGCCTGGCTTTTACAACCGCCCTGCCTTTGTGACTGCTCATGACACAGCCACGCCCCTGGCCGACCAATCGCCAGGCAGCTCTCAGCCCGCTCTTGCTCGTGCAGCCAATCACCAGGCAGCTGGGCCAGCCAATCGCCAGGCGGCTCTCAGCCCGGTCTTGCTCATGCAGCCAATCACCAAGCAGCTGGGCCAGCCAATCGCCAGGTGGCTCTCACTGCGGCCTCCATGATGTCAGCGCCCGGCTGCCATCCCACATCCCCATCCTGACTCCTCTAAGAGGTTGGCGGGAATGACTGTTGTAGTTAAAACTGAAAGGGCAGCGTGAGGGCCAGGGCTGCTTCTTCCTCGAAGCTACTAGAAGGTGCCTGGCAGACATCTCTCAGCCCAGAACCGTGGTCTTCCTTCTCCCTCCACCCTGACCAGAAATGTGCCCGTGCAAAACGCTATCTTGTGCTCCGAAAATACCCAGTGAGCGTGTCTGTGTCCCCACAGCCCGGTGACCAACACCTCTTTGTGACAGAGAACTCCACGGTCGTCCTCCAAATTCCTTAAGCCATTCTTCAAATGTCACCCCCGCAGTCGCCCTCGTCCCGTCGGCTCCATCCGGCACAACCTCGCAGCCCCAGGGGTGGGCACAATCCTCAGGGAAAACCAGGGCTCAGGCTACGGGCTCCCTCTTCCTCACTCAGGACGAGCAATCCCACAACCCAGCCAAGAGCGGGTCAGCCTCCTCACAGCCTTGCACCGAGCCCTGACCACACGGCCTGGTTCCACTCACTCCACCCGCCTCCTTGATGACAATAGGAGTTGCCCTCACTGGGTTGGGCAAGATAATGCAGGGGGCAGTCTGCCCAGTGCCCAGCATGGACAGAGCTTGAGGGATGTTATTGTCTACTTTCTACCTTTGGGTGCTTCACCTTATCTTACCCCTCCTTCCTTCCCCCGCTTCAGTCCCACAGGTCCCTCCCTACACAGCAATCCTCTCCCAGAAGATAGAACACGCTGCTTCCCCTCCGAAACTTTAGACACCCCTCTCTTTTCAGTGAAGGAGAATTAGACCCATGCCAGCAAAATTCACCTATTTTTGTCAGAAGTATAAGAAACAGAAATTTATTTTTAAATAATTTCTATTTTTTTAAATAATAATTTCACTTTACCAACCACTCCTTCCCCCCAAAAAAATATGCTTCGGTAGTTTCTTCTAATAGCTACCACCTCAAACTTCAGGGGTCTAATTTATCTAGAGGAACACTAGAAGACTACGGTATGAGGCTCTCTCAGGCTATGAGGGAAGGTGGGCCAGGGTCTAAAGACTAATGGGGTGGCCAGCTGCAGAAGTGCTGGGAGACAGTGCCTGAGGGCACAAGGATCTGCCCAACACAGCAGTGAACAGAGGGAGAGAGCAGGGAGGCAGGCAGCAGCCCATGGTCCCAGGAGTTCTGTCCACACCCACCTTGGGCCGACTCCTGGAGGTAATGAGGGCCCAGGAAAATGGGATGAGGCTTGGGGTTCAGGTTAGGACTCCAGGCAGAGAGTAGGAATCAGAATTGTAAGCTGAGCAATTAATCAGAATGAAGCAGGAGAGCCCATGCCTCTGGAATCGCTATCAATACAAAGAATGGGACGGCTCTATGTGTAGGAAGTGCCATCTTCCTAGATGCGGCCTGTCCCCAGTCTGACTGGCAACAAGCAATGCTGGACCCCAGCACTGTAGTATGGGACCATCGTCGTTTCATTCCTCGGAGCATATGCCCTGTAGTCCGTACACTAAGTGCATCAGAAAGCTTTCACCTGGTGCAAAGACTGACTCCAGCGCTGTGCATTATTTGGGGAGCTGAAGAACCAAGGCTCTAGGATCATTTTAAATGGACTGTGTTACATGTTAAGCTCAACTTATCCCTAAGTTTTAGACTCACAATTCCCACTGACATAGCAATTTCTGGACTGACTCCAATGGAAGTGATCCCACTCACACTGAAGCGGGAAAAAATAAAGATTTACAGCATGGAAAATACCTAAGTGCTGTAGAGGGTGGAAACTGTAACTCATCACTCCGCTTGCTTATTTTTCTACATGGATCCAAACACATAAGCCATCACACTTCAGAGCCAGGTACCACCTGGAGCTAAGGCTTAGTTCACAACACTTCTCTTTCCTTTTAGCTACCCTCAAATTTTTCACTCATTAAAGTGCCTTCTGGTAACCAACAAATGAATTCAATATATGCAATGTTCCGGATTATTATTCTCCATAAGATGAGCATTGTCATAGATGATCAAAACCCACAATACACTCAGTATCTAGCAAAACTCTTTCATGTTAATAGTGGCTCAAAAAAATATTTATTGAATGAGCAAACCAATTAACTAGCTCAGACTTGCAGCTCTGGGTGTTCAAGGCATCCTACGCTGTTCAGCTCCCATATCTTTTATGTGATTTCTAAATTTGATTGAATCAAATTGATTCAGAAATCAATTGATTTTTTAATAGAATAATATAGAGTCCAGAAAGAGATCCACATACACATAGGGATTTCATTTATGACCAAAAAAGTACATTGGATCAGTAAATAATGATGAATTAATCAATAAATGGTATCAAAACAACTACCTAGACATTTGATGTGAAAAAAAAAGACTGAACTCCCTACCTGTCTCTTTGTACCAAAATTAATTCCACATGATCAAAAAATTTTTTAAAAAGACACCATGAGGGGCCCACCCCCTGGCATAGTGGTTAAGTTTGGCATGTTGTGCCTTGGTGGCCTGGGTTCATGGGTTCGGATCCCTGGCATGGACCTATACCACTCATCAGCCATGCTGTGACGACGACCCACATACAAAATAGAGGAAGATTGGCACAGATGTTAGCTCAGGGCCAGTCTTCCTCAAGCAAAAAGAGGAAGATTGGCAACGGATGTTAGCTCAGGGCGAATCTTCCTCAAAAAAAAAGACACTATGAAAGTACTAGAGCAAAATAAAATATAGGTAGAAATTGTTAAAACATTAGAGTGTGGAAGGACTTTCTAAGCAAGACATAAAACACCAAAACCACAAAGGAAAACTCCAATATATTTAACTAAATAGATTTTAAATATTGATATGAATTTTAAAACACAGTAAACAAAGTAAAATAGAGAACAACAAACTGAGGGATATGTGCAATACAAATAAGAAAGGGTTTGGTTTCTTAATATACAAAGAGTGCTCACATATCACTAAGAAAAACAATGCAATAAAAAATAGGTAAATGATGTGAATGGGTAGGTAAAAAAATATAGTTAATCAATAAACATATGAAAAGATGCTCACAGTCATTCATAATTAAAGAAATCAAATTAGAACAGGTTATTTTTAATCTATAATATTAGCAAAGATAAAAAATTTTGATGATATTCAATGTCGGTAAAAGTATGGAAAATCATATCCTAAACACTTAAAGGGAATATAAATCGGTACAATATTTTCGAGGCTAATTTTGCATTATCTTTTTATATTATATATTATAATTTTGCATTATATATGATATAAATTTCATATATCTCTGACCCAACATTCTATTTCTAGAAATTATCCTACAGCTATACTTTACACATATACATTAAGATTCAGGTATAAGGATTTTTATTGCAGAATTGTTTGTAATAGCCAAAAATAGAAACTATCTAAAGATTTATCATTAGGGCACCAATTTTAAGTAAATCATGATATACTGCTGTGATAGAATACTAGTGACTTTTAAAATAAATGAAGTAGATCAATACATACTGACAAGGAAAGATCCCTAAGGTTTACCTTTAGATGAAAAAGGCAAGAAAATAACACTTGCATATGCATAGACCATATCTAGAAAAATATAAAAGAAGCATAAGAGATTAGGGAAGGAAGGTGGTCTTTTACTTTTCATTTTGTACCTTTATGTACCATTTTTATTATTTACAAGTCTAGTCATTAAAAAGAACTTTAAGAAAGACTGATCGTAGTGAAGGTTTTCTTCATTTAAAATGGAAACAATATTTTGAATATTTGGGAGAATTGTTTTCAAACACCCTGGAACACTTGAAAAAGGCTTATTTATCTACAACTAATATGCTTCTCATTTTAATTAATTGATTAAAATAGGTCTCCTAAGGCAATGCTTTCCAACCTTTTTCACATGCTAGCAAACACAGAAAATGATGTTATTTGTATAGCACTGGGCAAACGGGCACGGGGTGGCTGGCAGCCTGCCCAGCCCCACCTGCCAAGGTCAGCATCCGAGTCCCTGCACCCCTGCGAGCTGTCGGCAGCCCCCTCGCCCACTAGTTGGGAAGCTCCTGTTCTAGGAATTTCTATTAAGCAACACCACTTTAGTATAATTACTTCAAAATAATGAAGATCCTACAGTTAAGTATATGTTACAATTTAAAGACAAGCAAAAATAATTTTATGGTGTTAGAAATCAGGAAAGTGGGTTACTTTTTTTCTTTCTTTTTCTTTTTTTTGAAGGAGAATGCCTGGAAGGAGGAACACAATGGGCTTCTGAGGAGCTAGTATTATTCTGTTTCTGGATCTGGGTGTTTACATAGGTCTGTTCAATATGTGAAAATCCATTGTGCACTATATTTGAGATTTGTGCACTTTTTTCTATGTATATTATACTTCAATATAAAAATTAAAAGAGTATGTTACATACATATATAATTTCAATTTTTGGAAACTTTAGCTGTGCTGTCAACTTTGGAAAAAGTATCCCAGTTGTACCGTGTTGGGTTGGCATTGTACAGAAATTAACAGCCATATTGGTCTAGAAACATTAAACATAATTTTTTCCATTTGTACAGGGGTAACACACTGTATTAAATATGTTAGGTCTTATCTACATGGGTTTGATTACAGAAACTAATAAAGTATTCTCTAAATAATGCAAAAAAAAGAGTATGTTACAAATTTGGTCAAATTAGTGAAAATTATGAAGGTCTACGTATCTTATGGTAAATCAAAAGCTATTCTTAGCACCTATGCCAGCCCAGATCCCGTAGCAAAGCAGATTAAAAAAAATTAAACTGGAGATCCTCTTGTGGAAAGAATCTAAACTCCCTAAGCCTTGAGGTTATTAGGATGTAAAATGGTTTTCAGGGGAAGAGGTAAGCAAATTTTTCGAATATAATATGCCAGGCAGTGTGACCTGTCAGAGGGATTATATATGCAAACTGTCAGCATTTTACTGGAAGGAAACTGAGCCCAGAAGTTACAGGATTTGCCACGGTAATTGAGATAGTGAGCAGCCAAGCCAGAGTAAGTACCCACGTCTCTGCCCCAAGGCGCATCCACTCTCCAGCACGCTGCACCACAGGGAGCTGCACAGTTGCGTCAGTTGTAGGGCAGCCATAGAAACTTCTGAGGTCTAACAGGCCCCTACAATCCAGCAGGTTGGCCTCCCTGGCTGACTGATCACAACTCACAAACTGACATTTCCCAAGCCCTATTACAGTGCTTAACGGGGAGTGAGGGAAGAAAAGGACTGAAGTAAAGCAGCTGCTTCCTGGACAGGTGAGCTGGGAAATGTGCACCAACCGAAGGGCCTGGGCTCCAGGCCGCCCCACGCACAGGCTCGGTGACCCTGAGCAAGGCCGTCAACATCACTAAGCCTCAGTCTCTCACACCCGCAGTCAGGGACAAAATGTCCACCAAAATGAAACAACACATGGACAGCACGCTGTGAACCGTAAAGTGCTAAACAGATACGGGGCCATTGTTTTGTTGTCGTTGTCACCGTGCATTAGTGTTGTTACGATGTGTTAGGGTCATCTCACTGTCTTCAAGATCCGACCACCCCTGATACTGCACACTGCCTCTTCACATCTAATAATTCCCAGAAGCAAGAAACAGTCTTCTTACCTCCCAAAAATCCTGGCCAGGATCCTTACATTGTGGGAATCTGCCTCTTTTTCTCCCATGGAAGTACTTCAAACCTGGTTCCAATTATTAAATTATGATTCTTTTAATACAAGACCTTTTATTTTTTTAAATCCCATTCTAGTGAACCACTGGTGCGCTCCCTAAAACATGCTGATTGTAAACAAGTAATCTGTGACTAATATCAGAGTTTGCAGCACAGCAAAGAGGTTACGTGCATTGGGTTTTAGAATCACACAAAGCTAGTTCTAACCCATGAAGCATCATTTACTAGCAATGAGTCTTTGTGCATGTCATTTAACCCCGAGCTTCAGTTCCCTCATCAGTAAGATGGGGATAATAATAGAACTCGCCCTTACAAGTCCTTTAATGCCGTCATGTATGTAAAACACTTATTCAGCAGGGAGATTAAAGATGCCACAAATTCTTGCTATTCCTCCTGTTAAGACGCGAGTCTAATTCTCCTCCCTTGCTTCTAAGTTGGCCTTAATGACTTGCTTGATCAATAAAATGTGGCAGAAATGACAATCTAGGATCTGTGAGGCTAGGTCACAAGAAGCCTTTTAGCTTCCACCCAAAGCTCTTGTAACACTCACTCTGGAAACAGCCAGCCACCCTAACAAGTCTGACTACCCCGAGACTGCATGCTACGAGGAAGCCCAAGCTAACTGCATGGAGAGGCCCATGGGGAGAGACGCCTTGTTGGCCCCACTTGATCCAGCCATCCTAGCCCAGGCACCAGCCATGAGAGTGACGAGGCCTTCAGATGGCTCCAGCTCCAGCCACCATCTGACTGAAACTGCACAGGAGCCCAGTCAACCTCCAGAACTGTGAGAAAGAATAAGAAATTGTTCTTTTAAGCCACTAAGTTCAGGATGGTTTGTTACACAGCAATGGATAACTGAAACAGCATGGTGTCTGGCACATGAGTAATACTCAGTACATGTCAGCTGTTATGATTATGGTGACCTCATAAACTAGAGTGCTTTCAAGCTCCTCTGCACAGCAACATCCTCCTTAATCAAAGGCATTCTGAAGTGCTTTCTTGATGGGAAAGAACAGAGTACGTTTTGGCTTCGATTCCAGGACTGTGCACCAATCCTTCTCAACTATTACTGATGCTGCTGTGATTAAGGAAGAGGCAATTACAGATTATTATAGTGCTTGTGAATTTATAATTACTGTTTTTCTTTTACCCGTGGATATTTTTAATAAGGAAGAAGTCAAAGACATATGACCAAGACACAAGTGTCTGTAACTACCTTGCTCATAAGCAAGAATAAGGATGTGCACATTTGGTTAGTCATGACACAATAGTTATGATTAACAAATCAGAAGCCCAGGGCTGATGCAAGTAAAAGTACAATAATGCAATTCACATTACAGCAGGAACATATTCAAGTCAGTAAATTATATCAATTAAAAATTTAACAATAATATTTTTAAAATATTTCTATTTTATTGTACAATATTATATACTCAGTTATTTTACTAAGATTAACCTATGAGGTGGAGGTCTAGAAATAATACAACACATCTTTTTAAATTCTTTTAAAAATTGATATACCATATTTATGAATAGTTCCTTTTAAATTGAATTATTTTGTAAGATCTTTAAATGACTGAGTTCATGAATCACATGCTTATATAAATAATGCCTTTATGAGAAGGGCATTTTTAAAAAGGCTAATGCATCCTTCACTTAATTTTGCCACATACACTTTAAGGTTTCAACTATGTATGCACATGGGAGGATCTAGGATTTTCAAGGTTGTCCATTAGTTGTGTCACACCAGAAAAAGTAGTAAGACTGTCGAGTTGTGGCCTGCTACTCTGGGCATAGCACCGCAGGCCGACATGCGGCATACATCAGAACATTCCTCCACCTTCCCCCAGTGGTGCCCAGGGAGCCATGATCCTGGAACGGAGCCCCCCTTTCCCAGAGTCCTGCCAACACTCTGACACTTCATTAGGGAACAATGCCTCCATTAGCGCAGGGCCCACCTTAGTGGTTAGAGCAGTGTTTCTCAGGCCCTTTTAAGACTCTACAGGCTTTTTTTAAGGGGAAAAGCAATCCCATGGACCCCAATGTAGACATTAATTATTGTGTAAATACATACAAATGATAAAAGTACACACAAACTTTTTGCTATTCTAAAACTACAAAATAAAGATAAATGTATTAATTAAATACAAATTAAACTATAAAAGCAATAACATTCAAATGAATATTAGTCTATATGATGGACGATGTTACTCTGCTGAACTGAAACAGCTCAGGGCTGTGGTTGGATTCTGAGGTCAGCATGCTCTGTCACCATGTGCCATGCGATGGTTTAACTCCCTTGCACTCCACACACAATGTGTCAGCAAAGTTTTCAGTTCCACTTTCAAAACAGCTGGAATGGGACCCCGCTCACCACCCAGGCTGCTGCAGTCTGGAGGAAGTCCCCATGACGTCCCACCAGGCAGATGGCAGCAGCCTCCCACCGGCTCCCTTGCATGCATCCTCCCATGGACGACCCTCCACACCGCCACCAAGGCGATCCTCATAAAAGGTAAGTCAGATCGTGCCACTGCTCTGCACAAAAACCTCCACTGGCTCCCAGAAAATACCACAGTTCCCACACTGACCTGCAAGAACCCACACGGTCAGGCCCCAAATCTCCTTGTGTTCTGTCCACTGTCATTCTGCTCTGGCCACAGTGGCCTGCCTGCTGGTCCCCAAACTCACCAGGCATGACCCCCACCCCAGCTTTGGGGTCCCCTCTGTGGGGAGGGCCCAGACAATTCATGAATATTGTCTCTTATCTTAACTCAAAGGTCATCTCAGCGAGGCCTTTCTTAAGTGCCTACTTAAAGCACCACTCCCAACCAGCACTCCCAGGCCCCCTCCTTGCTTCTGTCTCTCCACTGCACTTATCACTATTTGTCATACTAGGAATTTATGTGCAGTTGGTCACCCCTGCTAGAATGTCAGCTCCATGAGGTCAGGGTCCCTGGGTTCATTTTGTTACCTGCTGTATGCCCACCCCTACAGCATCGCACAGAGCAGGCACTCAGTAAACACCTGTGGCCTGTGCTATGGAATCACTGGGTCATCACGTGGCGCCAGCGCATTATTTCTGTACTAACTCTGCCTCAGTTCTTTTCTCATTAGCCAGTTTTAATGGGCATTAAAGTTGTGACACAGAGTTTTGGTATAGGATGACCACCTGGAAGATCCAGGATGTAATTTTATTTATTTTTTAAAGGATAGCATCAAAATGAACAGGCACAGAAAACCTGAAGACCCCACAGAACAGATCAGCAGACTGTACCTGCCACAGAAGAGGTCCCTCACTCCCCCCTAAAGGCGGTGGCTGCCTCCCTCAGTGGAAGAGGGAGCCCGAGTAATGACCTGCATAAATAAAAGCATAAATACTGTATGATTTCACTCATATGTGAAACATAAACAAACACATGGATAAGGAAAACAGATTAGTGGTTACCAGAGGGGAAGTGGGTGAGAGGTGGGCAAAAGGGGTAAAGGGGCACATATGTATGGTGACAGATAAAAATTAGACTATTGGTGGTGAGCACGATGCAGTCTATACAGAAACTGATATATAATAATGTACATCTGTACACAATGTTATAAACCAATATGACTTCAATAAAATAATTTTTTATAAAATAGGGGCCAGCCCGGTAGCATGAGTTAAGTGCTCGCGTTCTGCTTCAGCAGCCCGGGGTTCGCTGGTTCGGATCCTGGGCGCGGACCTACTCACCACTCATGAAGCCATGCTGAGGCGGCATCCCACACAGAAGAACTAAAAGGACCTACAACTAGGATATACAACTAGGTACTGGCGCTTTGGGGAGAGAAAAAAAAGAAAAAGAGGAAGATTGGCAACAGATGTTAGCTCAGGGCCACTCTTTCTAAAAAAACAAAATAAAAGCACAGCCCTACTTGATAAGCCAATCAGTCTGTGTCCCCCTCGATGACACTCCTGTCATTTCACCACTCTAAGGCATAAACTTTCACATTTCAAGGCCCTTTTACAGTCTGACCTAAATTTACTTTCCAATTTTATCATCAGTTATTTCCAGTAACAAACAAATAGATCTCTACCTGTCAAACATCTCCTTGGGCCCCGCAGTAAATTTTTCGTGCTCGCTAAATAAGCCAACACAAAAGCAAAAGAGAAAGAAGAAGTTATTTATAAGTGCAAATCAGCACCCCTCTCGGATAACCACCTTGAACTTGAGTCTTTTCAGACTCTCTTCCTGTATATGCACATATAGTGTAAACAGAGCCACCCCATTCCCTCCCGAACAGCTCCCTCCCTGCACCCAGCCTCACCACATCAGCAGGCACCGACATGCCCTCCCTGGCACTCCCAAATCCCCGGCCCTTCCCTTGCAAACATCATGTGACATCCCACGGGGTTGTCTGGTGTTGCGACTTAACCTATCAGACCAAGTAAACTGCTGGACTGTAAACCTCAGGGACAGAGTCCCCTCTCCATGGGAAATTGTCATATGTGCCTACCCCAGAGCTCCAGGAAATCTCTATTCATCACCCACAGCACACGACCCATTAGTTAAATCCTCATTTACTTTATACACCTTCCTTTTTGTTGCTTTTAGAACTAAAACAAGACTCAAACAATACCTGCATTACTCTCCAAATGGTAAGCCTGGCCTGGTTTTGGGGTCTGCTCTGGCAGCAGGGGGAGAGGTGGCTGCACTCAGCACACGCCCCCTCCACAGGGGGGGAGGTGGGGGCGAGTGGAAAGCAGAGCCAGAAGCATCCTCCTCTGAGTGCTAAGCCCTGGAAGCCTCTCTAAAGGAGGACAGGCTAATGATTCATCAATGAGAAGTGGCAAAAATAAAAAAACAAATTAAAATGATGGAAGAAAATGCTCCTGCTGGGGCAGAAAAGAACAGAGACATAACCGAAGAAATATGGAGAATGGTGAGCTTGATGTTGATGAAAAAATAAAAAAGCAGTTGCCTGAAGATAAAAGAAAAGACAGGGAAATAAGAGCCAAGAGGTGAGCCAGGAGGTAGAGGGCAGGCAGGATATTTCTTCACACCTGCAGGATTTTGAACCAACTAGAGGAAAACAAGACATCAGCAAGTTAGTACAATTATGTGTTATTATAAAGAAATGAGGTTAAAGGTATCATCCGTATCCCCAATCTTTGTGATCTCAAACCAAAATCAATATTTATCATTTCACTACTTGATCATTTCCCCTACCTCATAATTAGATGCAAAATTCAATTAAAACAAGCATGGATTACTTAATAATGAGAAAAAATAGCTTTTTAGAAGTTTGTTATGAAAAAGTTTTAAAAATATTTTAGCTTGTAAAATGAAAGATGTCTATGAAGTATGTAGTATTGATGCTATGAGATGTTCTTTAAAAAAAAAAAGACTTTCTTAATTAAGCTTGTCATAAATGCAAATACGCCGGCAATAGCAAAAAAAAAAAACAGGAACAGTTTGCTCTTTCCCCTGGACAAATTTTATGTGACTATGTGTGTGTGCACAGGCATGTGCCTGCCATTCCCTCTCTCTCCCACACATACACACTTTTTTCCCCTTCTCTTGTTTTCTCCTCTCTTTCTCCCTTTGCCCCCCACTTCCTCTCTCTTCTTCCCTTCCAGGGAAGTCTTGGATAAACGCACTTTTTAGGACTATACATTTTATTTGCACACCTAGTTAGAATGGTGAATCCATGAGGGCAAAAAGGAAGGAATTCTGGAGAATTCAAATATCTTTTTCTTCTAGAAAAAACTACTGTTGATACAAAGGGATCCAGCCCTCTGGTATCTTGTTCAAAGAAGAGAAAAAGGGCGGGAGATGATTTCCGCTAGGTTCTGCTTGCCCTCCTGCAGGGCCCATTCCATTCCCCGACAACCCAAGTCTTCTAGGCGGCTCTAGGGGAACTGAAAGTAGCCTAGGCTACCTTCTGGGTTAAATTCTGAGCAAGCAGAAGCCACGTTCATGACCTCCAGAGAAATCAGAGCAGGTCTGAGGCATCAGAAGCAAGGAAATATATTAGAAAAAGACTCATCGAAACAGAAGATTCCACGATGAGTAACTCGGATGTTAAATCCTGCTTTTCTTCTTATTTCTGCTAGCAAAGTTAGGCAGTAAGCAAGTCAACTCCAGCTCCTCAGGACAGAAGCTACTCTCAGCAGCACAGTGACGATGCTTGGGACTGAAGGCGCAGAAGCAAAGTCAACCACTGGGTAAGTGAGAGGCAGATGCTCGCACCTGGTCTCTGACAGAGACAAACTCTCCAACCCCCAGCCCCCCACCGACCTGCTCCCCACCTCCGGGAGATCGCGCACTCCTCGCTCAGCTCTGTCGGCTCTGTGTCGTGTCTTTTTTTCCGTGTAGCACTTACCACCTTTTAACAGGCCATATAATTTATTTTTCCCACCTTTCTGCTCCAATGTAAGCTCCACAGGGTCAAAGCCCTGTGTGTGTTTCGTTGAGACACACCACTGCCCGGCTTGTAGAAGCTAGGAGGTATTTTTTGAATGAGTGTCATTGAAGTAAATGGGAAAGAATATTTTAATATTATACATGAGCACATAAAAAATAAGACCTCTCAATATCACCTATGTTGTCTTCTCACCCAAACGCTTAACTCGGAAGAAGCAATAAGGAAGCACTCAGACAAATCGAGATCTTGGGACTTTCTACAAGACACCTGGCCTGGATTCCTCACAAATGCCAATGCCGTGGCGGAAAAAAGGAGGGGAACTCTTTTCGATGAGACATATGACAAGCAAATGTAATACACGATCTTTGAGTGGATGCTGGATTTTTTAAACAGCTGTAAAGGACATTTGGGGACAACTGGAAAATCTGAATATGAACTATATGCTTGATACTACTGTCATATCTGTGTTCAATTTTGGGGGTGAGATAATGGTATTACAATTGTGCAGGAGAAGGTCTTCTTTCCTAAAAGATACATACTGAAGTATTTAGGAGTGAAGTGTCATAATATCTGCAATTTACTTTCAGATGGTTCAGGAAAAAAATTAGCATTATTTACATACATTAGAGAGAGAAAGACAAAGCAAGAGTAGCAAAATGTTACCCCTACTGAATCTGGTGAAGGGTCTAGACATTCACTGTACTCTTTCAACTGTTTTGTAAGTTTGAAATTCTTCAAAATAGAACATGGGGAAAAGGGAGTTAAAAGTTAAAGCCCCCAAGCTAGAGAGCCTAGGAGTCAGCAGGAGAGCGGGGCTGTGCTCCTCGCCTTCCCTGCCCCCCGCCCCCTCCAGGAAATACCTGAGATCCGGCCTGCTTTCCTTGGTGCCTGGGGTCCACGCCCACCTTTCCTCTCCTGTCGAAGCCCTACTCCAAGTGGGAGGCTGTTCAAATCCTTCCCAGTCCAAGAGACCTTCCCAGATTGCCCGCTTCCCCGCCCTCACTGTGGAATTTAACCTCCACAGTCCGCCCGGGGCCGCGCGGCACCTGCAGCACCCCACTTATCACCGTTGCGGCAGACGCTAGCTCCCGTGCACGCGCCTGTCTTTCCTGCCCAACTGCAGCCTCTCCGGCTCAAGCGGGGACCAGAACCCCCTAGCCATTTCCATCTCCAGCAGAGCTAGCACAGCACCTTATCCACAGCAGGCACTGAAAACAGACCTCGTGCAAAAAATTTCTGTCCCTCACGTACCCTCATGTCTAATAAGATGGAAGACAGTCGCTATTTATCATCGCCACACACTGTTACTTCTGTGGTGCATGGCTCGCTGGTAAGTGCAGTCAAGCAAGCTGCAGGAACACAAGCAATGTGGGTGAGTTCACGGTGGTGTGTCCACATCCCAGGAAAGACAGGGCACTCTTTGAAAACAGGGATCACGCTGTCCTGCCTACCTGCAGCCACCCATAGCTCCCAGTACAAGAGAAGCGCTCGATAAATGGTGAAGGGTTGAGCGAATGAATGGCTATTCCATTTTCAAGCACGTATTATAAATTATAAAAACTAAGACAAATGAAAGTGTAATATTTGCATAGACACGCAAGCATCAAAATTAGTTTAACCTGTTGGACACGATTAAATTTGAAGACCTTTTCTAATGCATGAGCTCAAAATCTTTTTATATCCTAGCAGCTTTAAATGTAAAGTTTTCTATTTTCCAATGGCTATGGCCTTGAAGCTGACCTGAGGGATACAACACAGTCACTACAACAGGGACAGTGGGCCAGGGCAGAGGTGGGCACAGCCTGAGAGCTACAGACGAGGGTGGGGAGGGACCACGGGAGGTGGAAATGCACCACAAATGATTCTGACACACACACCAGAGGCGCACTGAGCTCTGACGGCTGAGAGAGATGCAGCTGTGCTGACCCTGAATAGAACAGGAACAAAGGGACCCTGAGGGCTTCCACCAACTGGCCTGGGCACTGCTGGAGGACATCCCACTAGGTCATTTATACTCATTCTCTACCCAGCGTCACCAACACTGAACCACACTTTCCACAAGGGGTTCCATTTACTAGAGGAATCAGGTTTGGTAAGAAATAAATTAAGTTGCTAGCCTCCCTCCACGCCCCCAAGAGATACGCTAGTTTCTGGAAAGAGGAAAAAATGAGTGTGTCAACAAAATCTCAGACGCTAGTTTCTGGAAAGAAGAAAAAATGACTGTGTCAACAAAATCTCAGACTTGGGAAGCAATTTTGATGGTTACCTCACCCACTCCTCCCCATCCTATGCATTCGTCCTTCCACAATAACCCTAACAGATTCATATCACTTGGTTGAATACTTCCAGTAATGGAGCGCTCACTGTCGCTCACCATGTGAGGTTCCACAGCTCTGACTGACGTGCCTCACTATGAACAGAAATCTGTCCCACTCTTGGGTCCTAGGGCCGTCAGGGATCACACAGCCCCTTCACGTAAAGGCCCATATACTGGTCCCCACTGCCCAGATGTCACACCACATCCCAGGCATTTGACTGCTCTGTGATGAACCACCATACAGATTCTATCAAAGGCCAAAAGGAGAGGCTTTGCCAAGCTCCTTACCAGAAGCAGGGATGCCCTCAGCTATTTTTTAGTCATGTCACTCAGCTGTTGAGGAAGTGGCAGAAATCTCCAAACTGTTGTCAAGACAACCCAAGTCCAAATATAAATCTCTTTGGGATTCCATCCGGAAGCAGTTGTTAAGTGTACGAACACACACACCCAGGGGAGATAATAAAAGAAAAGATCCTCTCCTCCCTTCCTCCTCCCCTCTCCCCGGCTCCTCTCCCTTCTCCCTCTCTCCTCTTGCTTTTTGCCACGTGGTGATGTGAGTTAAAACGCATACTGGGAAGCTTTCCACCTTTGGGGTTGGAACAGCTGCTGCCTCAATATTGTTTTTGTTAGTTTTTTTTTTAACATACTTTGCTGTTTTTAAGGGTGTTGTTTTTAAGCTACATGTTTCATAATACTAGTTAAGATTACAAAAGAGGCCTATGGGCACTTTATTGGCAAAAACAAGACTCATGGGGTTCTAGATGTCCAACAAGGACCCCTGTCAAACACACCCTCCTGCGTGGCTAGTTTCCACGAATGGCCCGGCTTATCCCAGTTAAGGACATTCACAAAGGCTTGGGATAAACATGAGAAAGTCCACCCATGAAAACAATGAGTGCCAAGAATTTATAACAGGTAGCCTAAATAAACCCAGTGCTCTTGAGTCTTTGGTTTCTTCCAAGAGCACAAAGCATTCAGAGAATGTTCCACAGACTGTTGTCCAATCCCATCTGGGAGCACTCACCAAAAGCAATAAGATCAGACACGCCTAACATCAGGGTTCTGAAAGGCACAGGTACAGGGAGAAAAGACACGCCACCTGGCCCACTCTCTCTTCCACCTAATGCAAATGACCCCCATCAGGAGACTACCGCTAAGGAGGAGAGAAGTCTGCATTGCCCGGGCCTGAAACAACCTTGTGCCTGAAATGGGAAGCACGTCCCCAAGTCATCACTGAGCAGTCAGGGCAATCAACCAGACACAGAGACTGGCCCCTCAGCCTCTCCAGTGAGACAGCAAGACTTCAGCTAGGAGGTCCCCATTCTCTACCACCTTCTCAAGGGGGCCCGACAGAAAGTGATGCCAACAGTGGGTGTGGCTGCTAGGGTCTTGGTCATACTGAGACTTCAGGGAGGTGTGGCAGTGGTTGAAAAACAGGAAGCTGAGTGCTAGCCACATGCAAGACTTCATCCAGAAAAGACAGACATCCAGACACAAAGAACAAAGGAGCTTGGGGTTCCTGTTAAAATTCTGAGAGGACTTTTGGACTTGGTGTTGACTGCCTCTTCCAGCCACTGACCCACAGCCTTCTCTCTCAGATCAGGAGAGGAAACCCAAGGCAGTTAAACCGGCTTTGGCCTTACCCAAATGCCACCTCACCCAGAGAATCGCCCTATTTGGATAAGCAGCTGAGAATACAGCCTGTCACACACATCTTGCCCAGGAAAGGACTAGCCAAATGGGGGTAATTACTCAGTGTGGATAATGAGGTCACTGGCCCTTCCAAATAAGATATTCTCTGACCTCAATAAGACTAAAACCTAGAGCCACTCAAAAACAGATAGCCACGAATGTGGTGTGATATGATTGATGCTTCAAAGCCTCCATCTGCCCAGAAATACCTTCTTGCTCTGCTTTGGCACTGTTCTTCCTTTCCAGTCTCCTACCAACAGAGCCACTGCAAAGAACTAACCAACGAGGTGAGGCACCATGTCCAGGAAGCCACTAACAGAGTATGTTTCACTCTTAGAGATAAGAGAAAAAGAAGAGATTTCCTCCAGCTTTCTCATCTCCCAGGCTTGCTAACTGTCACCTTGGGATCATAGGTTAGCAGGAAATGGCACCATGTATCTCAGGAGATCATCTGGTATACTCCTCTGCCTTAAAAAATAACATGTTATTATGTCCATTTTATAGATGAGGCAACTAAGGTACTTGTCCAAAACTGCACAGCTAATGAGCGGGAAAGAATGAGAACCCAGGTTTGCTGCCTTCTCACTCGGGGCTCTTTCCACCTGATCTGTTTCATTGTAGAAGGATGGAGAGACTCATCCCTAAGCAGTGAAATCGAAAATAATTCATGCGATGGGGCAGGGCTGGTGCCACCTAAGTAGACGACAAGAGAGAGAGCATGGAGGAAAAAAAGGCAAAACATTTCATACTTCATTTATTCCCAACACCAATCTTCGGGACATGGCATTCCTTCTACGTCTCTGAAGGCCTTCCCTGAGGCTGAAATGACCCCTCACAAGGAAAAGATGGGAATCCTGGAATTTACATCTGGACTGTGTTGGAGAGCCAGGCAGACAATGAAACCCGCTCCTGCAACACTGATAAAGGTCAACAGAGTAAGACTAGAGCAGCATCCTATCCAGATCCTAGCTGTGGCTGAGCAAGCCATAGGGGTGGGAACACCACCACCCCCACCCCTCAAGCGTAGTTTGTGCTGAGGTAACATGGAAGCCAGGACCTTTGTCAGATCCCCTGGAATTCTAGACGAAACAGACAATCTAATGTAAATGGAGTTCTGGCAAAGGACAGGGATGGGAGACAGTCAAGAACACCGTCCTGCAAAGGTTCCAGAAGAGCCTAGACGGGGTGCCCTTGGTCTGGTACAATTCAATCCTAACCTAGAACCATTTCCTCTTTATGCGCTGTCTTGTACGTCCATCTTGACGGGACAGTTAGCATTTCTTTCAGACAAACAAGAACGGGTCTAGCTTTTCCTGCTCTTTGTTTAGGAGGCGGTTTTCTTGGGAGACCAGATTTGCCAAGGGCAGTACACTAGGCATCGATGCCAAAGGCTGCTAAAAACTCGGCTTAAAACCAGCTCTTTCAAAAGAAGTAATTTTGGAATTTGACGTGGGCACCCAAAAGGAAATGACTCTTCACGTTGCTGAACTCCCTGGGGCGTCATCTGACAGGTCTGCCAGTCCCCCGGCTAGGGGGTTTGTTTCTGTTTCTGGCTTCTTTCACGTTTCTTCAGGCTCAGAAAGACCCACTTTGGGAGGGAAGTGGCGGGAGGAGAGGACTTTCTCATCCCGCCTTTCTCCGGAGCACGCAAGTTTTCTGGGCGCAATCCTCTATAGTCTAGTTTCTTCACCTTCCAGTCGGGTCCTCCCCTCGCGTTTTCTCACCCTTGGTTGGGCTTTCTTTAAAGAAAAAGTGAATAAATCAATTGCCCCCGGGAGGCAAAAAGGATTCGGCGCCTTGGCTGAGTAACTTAAAGTTTCCGCCGGAAGGAAATTATCAAAGGCGAAGGAGAAAGCCCTCCGAGGCCGGAGGGGCCGCGGCCGTGGCCAGGACCGGCCGCCGCTCTTCTGGCCTCACGGAGGGTCCCGGCGCCCTGCCTGGCACTGCCCCGGGCGCGGCGAGCCCCGAGCGGACCCCGGGAAACCGGCCGGCCAGCGAGGGTAGAACGAATCGAGAAAGCTCCGGGGCAGGCTCGGACTCGGGCCGCAGCACGGCTGGGACGGGGGGACGGGCCGCAGGGGCGCACGGACTAGGGAGGGCGCGGGAGACCAGGGGGCGCACGGGCCAGGAGGGCGCACAGACCAAGGGGGTGCACGGGCCAGGGGGCTGTGGGGGACGAGGGGGCGACGAGGGGGAGCGGGGACAAGGAGGGGCGCGGGGGACGTGGGAGGCGCATGGACTAGGGGGGCGCAGGGGATGAGGGGGCGCGGGGACGAGGAGGGGGCGCAGGGGACGAGGCCGTCCCCGGGACGGCGGCGCAGGACTCACCCCGAGAAGACACACTTTAAGCTCCCGTATCGCCATCATGTGCTCGGGGCCGGGCCGGGCAGGGGCTCAGCATCCTCCGGGGCCGCGCCCGTGCCGAGCCGGCGGCCACCAGTCTCCGCCTCTCCCTCGCTCCAGCCCGCGGGCGGAACCGCCGCCGCTGCTATTTCTGGGCCCCGCCGCGGTCGATCACGTGGCCGCCCGCCGGCTCCTCCCGGGCCTCGGGTCTAACCTCGCCGGCCCCCAGCTGCCAGGAACGCCCCGGACGGCGTCAGCCACCCCGGGACCTGCGGCGCCCTGGCAGAGTGCCTCCTCCCTCAGACCAGCTCAGCAGCTGGATCCGGCGCGACAGAGCCCGCTCTGGCATCTGCCCTTCCAGTCGCCCCCGGCTGAAACGCCCCGGGGGGTGGACGGAGGACAGGACCGGCCCTAGGCAGACCTGGCCCCACGACTGGCTCGTCACTGCGGATTCCATTCATCCTCAGCCGAGGTCATTTATATGGGAGCACTTCGAATTCTGTGTAGTCCCCTCACTAAATGACGCTCTGGGCTCCTGGCAGAAATGAAGCCACTCAGAAGGTAGCTGTGTGAGGATGAGAAGGAGGGGTTAACTTTACAGCCCGCCTTCTCCTGCAGTTCCTGATATCGGGGCTTCAATTCACCCCCGTGTAGCTCTGCACTCCAGCCCTGAGTTCATTTTTCTATATGTAGTTGACAAAGGTTGTAGAAGCGATGGTCTGTTCCTCCCTCCAAAACAGGCGTGTCCGTGTCTGAGAAAGGAAACACCATTCTAGAGAGCAAGCAGCCATGCTCGCATAGAAAATGCTACCACTTGCCTGGGCGGACACCCAGCCTTCAGAACTATAGCTAGAAATACGTAGCTCCCGGCAGACCTTCTGCATCCTTCCTTAACCAGGAAATAAGGAGAGGCTCTGGCTTGAGACAGTCAAAGGAGGCTTGTGGGAACTGCCCTCCCGTCTTCTCCATACTTGGCCTGGGATACCTCATCAGCTCAGACGACTTCATTTATTGCTGCTACAGAAATGTCAGCTTTTTGGTCATATCGACCTGAATAGAACAGGCCCCAAAACAGACAAGTGGCAATTAAATTCCCCAGAGCAGCAGGGGCTTCCCCCAGCCAGGTGGAGGCTTGTGGGGGCTACTCCCTCACACAAATCTGGACTAAATTGTTCCAAAAGTAGCTATGGACAAGATACAAGTCCTATTCAACACGGAGATTATTGTATCAAGATCTGTCCTTGGTTTAGCATCCGAAGGACAGTCTTCCATGTGGGCAGGGTGAAAAGAGGCCTGCTCAGAATTACTGGGCCCTGGTCACAATACCTCACTGTCCTCAGGTTTGCTGAGCGGAGAACAATTGCTACACAGTTGCAGAGACCCAGGTGGTAAAGCATCCCCCGTGCAAGGCCTTCAGAGCCTTCCCTAGCTCCTAAGCTGGCCCTGGCGTATGACTTGAATCTCCACGTAGTGGCGCTTCCCTTTGGCATTTCTCCTCACTTATCAAAAGCCAGTCAAACCAGAGTGGGAGCCGTTTCCGCTTCCTACACCCTTTGGAATGAGTGGGAATTCATAAAATTGCAATAGGTCACTGAGAGCAGGACTAACCCTTCAGTGTGGTAGTCCTACTACCTACTCAAAAATGAGCCGACTAAGTTTCTCTTCTGTTGCCTTACTCTTCTTCATGATTCTTCTTGTTCCACCCTCTTCTCTATTAGCCTAGGTGTCTGGGATGCCGGTGTGGTTTCTAGGCTCTCCCGAAATAGTCCTTTATTCAGGCCTTCCCCCACTTCGAATGACCCGGTCTGGTTATCCTTCTCCCCACCCCCAGCCCCATTAAAAATCGCCTCA
The DNA here is from genome assembly GCF_020826845.1 of Diceros bicornis minor. Taxonomy (NCBI): domain Eukaryota; kingdom Metazoa; phylum Chordata; class Mammalia; order Perissodactyla; family Rhinocerotidae; genus Diceros; species Diceros bicornis. The sequence goes on along the minus strand of NC_080755.1, from coordinate 7,722,285 downwards.
TCTCTGTCTCATTCTGATCAGGCAAGTTTTTCTCATGAGACCTTTGTAAAGTAAAAGGTCATTGTACTAACTCAGACTTCTGCTCTTCTGCTGCTTTCAAGCCTTCAACAGCACCATACAAGATGAAATCCAAACTCTTCGGCATATCTTGCAAGACCCTGCCCGAACCAGCCTCTTCTCTGCCCATGTGGTGAAACCCATCATCCTTCAAAGACCTGCTCAAATCTCACCTCCTTAGTAAAATCTCCCCCCCAGCTTGCACGTACTCTGCTCACACTTCTCTTAGCATTTACTCAACATGAATAACGTAGTTAGAAACTAAATCCCTTTTACAACAAGACAGGGTCTAAGCAGATCCACAAATGTAATTATCTGTCTATATGAGAGGTACCATAGATTAAGCAAGAATTGTTGCTGTATCACCAGGGTTTAAAAATGACCAGAAATTTTTTAAAAAGAAAAGTGACTAGTAATGAATCTTTTTAACTCAGTCTACCTAGGGCTTTTTTCCAACAGGATCTTTGGCCTTTTATGCTATTCAAACAAGACTACTGTTCTGTGAGTCTCTAGGACTGGGAGACCACAGAGTCATCTTTATGATATGGCCCCAGAACCCAGGAGCTATCCACACGATAGGATGGCTGTGCCTGGAATGAGGACATCCTTGGACTTCGTCTTGGAAGGTTCTGTAAGGGGATTTCTTTTAAAAGAAAAGAGTAATTCACCAAAAAGTATTTAGTGCAAATCGACCAAGTGACCAGAAAGTGACTGGAAAAATCACCCCATTCTTTTTTTTAAATCTAGCAAAAGCCAATAACAGCCATAAAACTGATCATGTTTTTTGATCCAGCAAATCATTTTTCGGACAATAATATAGAAACAAACACAGAAAAATGAACGTATAAAGCCTCCTGTTTGTGCATAAACATGCACCCAAAAAAACAAAGAAATACATTAGAAAAACAAAAACTCATCTCTACTGAGATAAAGGGAGTACAGCTGCATTAATCATGGCATTAAAGGGAGAAACCACTGAAATCTCTTAACATTTGGAGATGACTAAGCAAACTCTGGTGTTTATTTTGTTTTTGTTTTTGTTTGCTGAGGAAGATTAGCCCTGAGCTAACATCTGTTGCCAATCTTCCTCTTTTTGCTTCAGGAAGATTCGCCCTGGGCTAATATCTATGCCAGTCTTCCTCTGTTTTGTAGGTGGGTCGCTGCCACAGCATGGTTGACACGTGGTGTAGGTCTGCACTCAGGATCTGAACCCGAGAACCAAGGCCACCAAAGCAGAGCATGCCGAACTTAACCACTACCCCACGGGGCCGGCCCCTGTGGTATCTTTATTGGGGTATATTTAACGGTGAATGGTAGTACATGTCACTTAGGTATTAATGAAGTGCGTAGATTTATAGACAAGTTTATAGCAAAGAAGTTCCTGTGAGAATAATGCGACACTAAGCTGCATGTTAAACAGTATAAGTCATACGAATTTGTTATAGCTCCCCAGGCTGCAGGCTGATCTCAGCGGACCAGTGGTGAGTCACCTGGTCTGCTCAAGGGCCAATTAAGGAAAAACCAAAATGTTTATGACCTCTGTTTTTAATAATTATATCTTTTTAATGGAACTTTAGTGTTTGCAATATGAGTGAAAAAGCCTTTTTAATATTCATCATTTTCTGAACAACTCTTTCCGTTCTCTCTTCCTTACCTCCTTCCTTCCTCTCTTCCTTAAGTTTCAGACACCTTCTAACTAGCATGTGCTGCCTTCTCCTATTTGTAACTTAGACCCTTTAAACAAATTTTGAGGAGCTGAATCCTGGACACACAAGGGTAAGAGAGGAAATTGAGGGGTTTAGGAAAGCAGAGGTGAACGGACCCCGCAATTCACCCACAGAATGGGAGAAGGAGAAAGCAGCCTATAAGGGATTCCAAGTTGCTGGGGACACCTGAGAACAGAAGGAGCCTCCATTTGTGGGGAGGAGAATGGTCCCCAGTCACCAGGAACTGGGCAGCGTGGTGGAGGGCGTGGTAGGGAACTGGACACACATCCCTTTGTGAATGACTGTCCTGCCTTGGCCACTCCAGTTGTCTTCATCTTTGTGTGGAAAGGACGGTGACATCTCTTAGAAGCTCAGGAGCAACAACCGGAGAAGTCAATGAGCTGTCAGCACTGGACAGATGGATGAGAGCAGAAGAGGGTGAGGAGCCACCTTCTTCATTTTCTCCATTACCACCTGAATGGGAGTACTCAGAAATGTTCAAGAACAAGCAAATCAACCGCACTTAAAATAAGGGAGTCCTCTCTCGGGCTCTCACAAAGGATTGGTGTCAGGCGGTAATTTTTAGATTTTCCAGATACACCTTCCTGAGTCTCAACACTGGGCACTGTGCCAGCCTCCTCATCTAACTGGCCTCTTCGAGGACACTCCTGCCATCAGCCTCTACTGTCTTTCCAATCTCTGGTTGAGCCGAAAGGGTTGAGTAAAAAGAAGATACAAGATATGTATTAACACCTCCCACAAAATGTCAATGAATGGATTCAGCTGGGAGACCACCTCCCAAAAGCCATAAACAACATGTAACCCAGTCAGTCTTATTCATTTTCGTTGCTTACTTGTAAAACTCAGAAATGAAATTACAATGATGCAGACCAAAGTCAACACTACCAGGTTTCATTTCTTAGGCCATCAATAGGTTATTCTTTCTGGCTAGACATGTAATTTTCACTACAATTGCTTAGAGTAGTACTGTGGAGCTTAGGATATATTTCTCTCTTAAAAGAGTTTGTGTTTAACGTTATTTGTTATCAAACTAGAAAACTGACTTTAGATGTTGGGAACAATTCTGATATCTTATGGAATTTGTTTTTAATTGTTCACACGCAATCATTCAGCAAATAGTAGATGCTGACTATGCTAGACACTGGGAGGGCGACCAAATGAGATAGAGAACACTCACTGGTGTGGAGCCTACCCTGGAAACAAGCAAACAAATAAACAGCCAACTATAATATGCTGTTAAATGTTTGAGGCTCAGTATATTTGCTTCATTTTTCTAATCTTTTGATTAAGAAAATGAGTATAACTTCCAGAGTCAGCAAACCTTGACTTCAATCAAACCCAGCCCCCAAGTAAGGGGAAAGATGATCAAGATGGCTAGAGTTTGAACCTAGTCAACCACAAGGTGAGAGAGAGAGAAAGAGAGTATGTGTGTGTGAGAGAGAAAAGGAGAGCGAGACACACACATATACACATAGACCACACAGACAGACAGACACAGAGCTAGACTTTGCTCTGTCTGAATTCCCAACACTGCCCTAGACTAGGAAGAGCCGAATGCTAACTATCCCCTAATTCCAAGTGCCTCTCAGAAGACCTAGGTACCTAATTTAATGGTTAACTGAGTTGCCTTAAGGCTCCAATTACATTGGAACTCTTGCAAATTTTACTTCTATTGTTGTGGTTATTATCATTGAACTATTACTCTCGCTGTTATTCATTGACTTGCTTGGTTTACCAGTGTGACAGAGCCTGCTATGAATCATCTATAATCCAGTCCTTAGCATGGCACACATTCAGTACCCTGAAAACGTTTGAGTGAGTAGATGAGAGAGTGAGCATATCAGCACAACAGATAATCTCAAGTGTGGTATGGTAGAAAGAGCGCTTTAACATCAGACAGAAAGAAGTTTAAATCTAGGCTCCTTCATCCCCAGTTTGTGTGAATTTAAGGAAGTTCCTGAATCTCTTAGACCTACACTTTCATGCTCTGTGGAAAAGTGGATATAAAAAGGTTGTTGCATTATTTGGGGGGAGCATTAAATTGGATTCATGTGTGTGTGTGTGATATGACTAACCATCCTAGTTTTCATGGAATTGTCCAAGTTTTAACACTGGAAGTCCCAAGTCCTGGGAGACTCCTCAGTCCCAGGCAAACAGCGCCGATTGGTCACCCTATTCCCTTCCCTAAGCCTGTAAAACTGTTTCTAGGTTGCTACTATCCCTTAAAAAGGAAGTGTTAACTCCCAAACATCCTCACTTCCTACCTCAGTTTCTCAGCTCTGAATGTAGAAAAGACTCTAGACTTAGAAAACAGCACCAACACTTTACACAGAGTGATAAACATCTAAATTACCTATAATCTCTCACCATCTTACACATAGTTCACAGGAAAGCCTTAAATATGCAAATTATAACTTCAGCTAAATAACAACTGTTTCACTGAAGGACATACCAGGTTTTAAAAAAGAAACAGGAAATGAGAAAAGATTGCTTAGTTTTCCAGCCCCCTGGTGAGGCCTCTTTCCCCCTTTTGGTGGTTCACAATTTCCTCTAACTCTCCTCTCTCCCTCTCTCTCTTTCTCGCTCTCCCTCTCATTCCTGATTCCCACTTGACCCCTTCCCCCCTCCCCCCTCCCCCCACCCCACAGGTCTCAAACGTTATATTCTTCTATCAAACTGAAACTTTCCTTCAGAACCAATCCATCACAGCTCTGGTAAAGGGGATTTTAAAGCAGAATCCTTTCTTGGGCAAATATTCTGGGAAGTTGACCTTCCTCCAAACAGTTATTCCGTTAGCCTGCATGTGGATCCCTCAGTTTCAGGCTATAGAATCTTTCCTGGTTCTGCCGTCAGTGATTATTCAAAAGTGGTGAGCCAGGATTATCCGGTGGTAGGCTGTGGAGAGGCTGAGGATGGAGGGGACCTAACTCTGTCTCTCCTAAATGGAGAAAGGAAAATGCAGATTTACTTTCATAAATCACAAGGAGAAAGACTGATAAATTTGAACACATAAAAGTTAACACCTCCTTTGTAGAGGAAATATTATAAACACAATTTTTTTAAACTGCAATCTAGAAGAATATTTGGCATAAATATGACAGCTAAAGATCTTACTATATTATTATTAAGAAAGAATTAATATATTAAAAAAGAAAGAAAGAAACTAAGGTCCATTAGAAAAAATGAGCAGGTACTCCCACTAAGATCAGGTACAAAGCAAGGATGTCCCCCCTCATCACTACTTTTCAATATCAAATTGGAAGTCCTTGCTAATGCAATAAAACAAGAAAAGGAAGTAAAAAGGTATACAGATTGGGAAGGAAGACATAAAACTGTCTTGTTGGCAGATGACATGATTGTCTATGTAGAAAATCTGAAAGAATCAACAACAACAAAAAAAACCCTGAAACTAGTAAGAGATTATAGCAAGGTTGCAGGATACAAGGTTAATATACTAAAGTCAATCACTTACATATATACCAGGAATGAACAAGTGGAATTTGAAGTGAAAAACACAATACCATTTACATTAGCACCCCAAAAAATGAAATACTTAGGTATAAATCTAGCAAAATAAGTATAAGATCTATATGAGGAAAACTGCAAAACTCTGATGAATGAAATCAAAGAACTAAATAAATGGAGAGATATTTCGTGTTCATGGATAGGAAGACTCAACATTCAACACGATCCCAATTCAAATTCCAGCAAGTAATTTTGTGGATATTGACAAACTTATATGGAAAGGCAAAAGACCCAGAACAACCAATACAATATTGAAGAAGAACAAAGTTGGAGGGCTCACACTACCCGACTTCAAGACTTATTACTGTAAAGCTACAGTAATCAAGACAGTGTGGTATTGGTGAAACAACAGACAGAGAGATCAATGGAACAGAATAGGGAGCCTGGAAATAACCCCCCCAAAATATAGTCAACTGATGTTTGACAAAGTAGCAAAGGCAATATAATGGAGCAAAGATATTCTCTTCAACAAATGGTGTTGGAACAACTGGACATCCACACACAGAAAAAAGGAATCTAGACACAGACCTTACATCCTTCACAAAAATTAGGATCACAGACCTAAATGTAAAATGCAAAAACTCCTAGAAGATAACAAGAGCAAACCTATGTGACTTTGGATATGACAATGACTTTTTAGATATAATACCAAAGGCAAAATCCATGAAAAAAAATTGATAAGCTGGACTTAATTAAAATTAAAAACTTCTGCTCTGCAAAAGACAATGTCAAGTGAATTAAAAGACAAGCGACAGACTGTGAGAAAATATTTGCAAAAGACACATCTGATAAAGGACTGTAATCCAAAATATACAAAGAACACTTAAAACTCAATAATAAGAAAACAAACAACCCAATTAAAAAATGGGCCAAAGACCTTAACAGACAGCTCACCAAAGAAGATATGCAGATGGCAAATAAGCCATAAATTCATAAATAGGAAAAGATGCTCAACATCATATGTCAATAGGGAATAGCAAATTAAAACAACGAGACAGCTCATGTTAGCTCTTTTTTTGGTAGTGTTGAACAATATTCCACGGCCTGGGTGTACCACAGTTTATTTTTCCATTTGCCTACTGAAGGATATCTTGCTGGGTTATAAAATTTGCTGGGTTGTATGGTACTAGCACTACACACTTATTAGAATGGCCTAAATCCAGAACACTGAAAACACCAAATGAGGCTATAGAGAAACAGGAACTCTCATTAGTTGTTGGTGGGAATGCAAAATGGTTCAGCCACTTTGGAAGACAGTTTGGCAGTTTCTTACAAAACTAAACATCCTCTTACCATATGATCCAAAATCATGCTCTTCATATTTACCCAAAGGAGTTGAAAACTTATGTCCACACAAAAACTTACACACAAATGTTTATAGTGGCTTTATTCATGATTGCCAAAACTTGGAAGCAACCAAGGTTTCCTTTGGTAGGTCGATGGATAAATAAACTGTGGTGGATGCAGACAATGGAATATTATCCAGAGCTAAGAAGAAATGAGCTATCAAGTTATGAAAGACATGGAGGAATCTTAAATGCATACTACGAAATGAAAAAGCCAATCTGAAAAACTACACACTGTATAATTCCAATTATATCATATTCTGAAAAAGGTAAAACTATGGAAACAGTAAAAGGATCAGTGGTTACCAGAGGTTAGGAGTCAGGAGGAAGGGATGAATAGGTGGAGCACAGAGGATTTTTAGGGCAGTGAAAATACTCTGTATGCAACTATAATGATGGATACACATGTCATTATACATTTGTCCAAACCCACAGAATGTACAAAAAGCGAATCCTAATGTAAACTATGGACTTTGGGTGATTATGATGTGTCGATGTAGGTTATCATCATAACCAATGTATCCACTGGTGAGGGATTTTTATAATGGGAGAGGCTATGCATGTGTAGGGGCAGGAAGTATATGGGAAATCTCTGTACCTTCCTCTGGAGGTGAACCTAAAACTGTTCTAAAAAAAAATGAGCAGACACAATCAGGCAATTCACAAGTAGAAAATGAATGTATGAAGAAAGTATTCAATTTCCAAAGTAAGTAAAAATACAGATTGAAGCATCAAGAAACAATTTTTTCCACTTATCAAATTTGCAAAGCCCTAGACCCTGGAGCTCCATGCCGCTATGAGTGGAATAGGAGGGGGAGTGCTCATGCAAGCTGGCCAGACTGTGGCGTGGGTTGTCTTTTTAGAGTCACACGTTCTTTCTTCATATATGTGTATACATATATATCCTCACAGCCGTTCTGTCATGTGGGTGCCTTGACTCGTCTTTTCTCTGAAAAAATATTTGTTTATTTTCTGTTTTACTCTCCATGAGCAAATTTATACTCTCATGAAGCTTATCTTTAGGTTCTGGTGGGAGCGGGGATAAAGAATCTGAAAGCTTTCTGCTCTTTGCCAAATATACAATATTCGCATCTAGAGGATAATGAGGGGAAGAAAAGGGACCTAGAAGGTTTAGGTCAGGATAACTGGTTGGATTTCTCCCCTTTTAATATGAAAGTCCGGAAGGGAGAATGACTCTTAAGGAGAGCAAACTCTAATGGAGTATTAATTGCTAGCTGGGTACCAGGTACCACCTTGCCAAGTATCTTATCCCAATATTGTCACTGTCCTCCTGCCTGGAAGAAGGTGCTACTGTTCTTGAAGTTGAGGCAAAAAGGTCTCTGTAAAGGTCTGTCTTTATGGGTCACAGCCAGGATTCAAGCCCAGACACTGTAAGTAGTCAATGAGCACTTTAACTACCACATGGTGTGTTTAAGTTTACTTTGTTGTAGTTTGAGGTGGTGGCAGGGATTTACAGCAATGATGAGCAGAGAATCAGGAGTTAGCTGCAAAGAGGAGAGAGCCAGTGCTGGCTTGCACAATCACACATCCCCTGCTGTCTGTGCAGATCCTACTTCTCCCTGACCACTGGAAGTTCCTAGTGGTCCAGGACAGTATCCTGAACACATTGGCATTCTCTGCAGGGCTGAGGAGTCTCTCTCAAAGAGTAAAAGTAATAAATATTTAGTGAATACATGAGATCACATCTTTGAAACACATTTTTCACTCAACTATATTATTCTTAATGCCCTAGAATTCTTAACTAAAGAGCAAACAATAAACCTGACAATAATACTTTTGATGGTTAATTTTATGTGTCAGCTTGGTTAGGCCATGTATGCAGATATTTGGTCAAACATTATTCCAGATGTTTCTGTGAAGGTATTTTTAGATGAGATTAGCATTTCAATCAGTAGATTTTGAGTAAAGCAGATTACCCTTCATAATGTAGGTGGGCCTCATCCAATCAGTTGAAGGCCTTAATAGAAAAAGACTGACCTCCCTGGAAGAAGAAGGAATTCTTCGAGCAACTGCCTTCACCCTTGAACTGTAACTCTTCCCTGAGTCTCCTGCCTGCCAGCCTAACCTACAGATTTTGGACTTGACAGCCCCTACAATCACATAAGCCAATTCCTTAAAATAAATCTCTCTATATGTACATATATACACACCCCAGTGGTGCTGCTTCTCTGGAGAACTGTGACTAATAGAATACTCAGCTAACTTTTTCCTTATCCTGAATCCACCACCTACTGTGCATACATATTGGTCCTGACTCTGTTTCCCCAAATATTAATCGGGCACCCACTGTGTGCCAGGTACAAGGCCAGGGGCTAGAGATGCAAAGTGTCAACAAGGAGCCCTGGCATCAGGAAGCCTGCAGTCTGATCTTACCTGTGACTGTGACTCTCAGAAGAAATAGACTTTTTGTTTCCCAAACCTCTGAGGCTGTGGCCACTAGGTGAGAATTCATGAACATAAATGTAGGCTTGGGCCACATCAATATTGTGAGGAGAGGGCAATGATAATTAAAAAATAAAAATAAAAATTGGAAATAATAGATCCAGGTCCAAAGTGGAAAGGATGTGGTCTGTAAAGTTTAAGCCAGTGACCCAGGAATGGCGGAACTAGAGAGAACGAGCTAGTGGAGAAGCAGAGACGGGTCAGAGCGCAAGATGGTGGTTCAGAATAAAACAGCGCGCTGCTGCGTGGAGGTGTGGACCCCAGGAGGAGAAGGCCCTACTTGGGGAAGATTGCTCTGACCACACCACCAGGATGTCGGGAACCTTGTCTGGACTGCAATATCTAGCCTGACTCAAGGGCACAATCCAGAGAAGTGAAACAAAAAGGCATCACTTCCTCACCATCCAAGGGAATTGAGAGAGGGCTGCAGCTCAGACCTGAAATAGAGAAGAGTCATGTTCAGAAAATGAAAGAGAGAAACAATACAAAAGTCTGGTGTGTTCACCAGCCCCAGCTGGCCAGAAAAACAAGACTGTGTGCTTGCACCTGAGCTGCACGGTACAGTTGCTGTGCCGGGGCCCCTGGTAGATCCTCCATAAAGACTTGTTGAGAAAATAAGGGATGACGAGTGAAATCCCTGGGACACGCTGACAGCTGAATGAAGGAAGAAAACCAAAGTGAAGTCAAAGGGGAAAGGCTGAGTACCACAGAGGAGGTCTCCACAGGAAAGTACGGCATCCTCTGGGGTGGGGAATGGCCAGTTACCACTTCTCCTTGGAGGCGCCTTGTTTCCTGACATTGGTGCCCTCCCGAGTCTCCCATATCAGTCCCGATCTCTGAGACACAGATCTGTCCCAAAGCTCATGCTCCATCCTGCCTGTGATATTGTGATTTATAAGAAATACATATATTTGGTCATTCAGACGACCAAAATATATTTCTCAGATCTATTTGGTCTTCATCCACACTTCCTGGCTCACAGCTCCCAAAATGCTTGGAGTTTCCTGAGCAGTAAGACAATGGGAGCTTCTTTTGTTATAATATTTGGTCTCTTGTCCTCAGTTCCTGAAAACGCTTCAAGGCCGTAAGAGTGAAATGGGTATCTTCCTTACGTTAATGAGGTGACTATTGGACCCCACCCAAGGGTGAGGGCTGATTGCCAGGAGAACCAGCCATGGGATCAGAGGATTGGAACTTTCAGTTTCACCCGCTGATTTCCAGAGAGGGGAGGAGGGAGCTTGAGGTTGAATCGACTGCCAATGGCCAATGACTTAGTCAATCGTGACTGTGTAAAAAGGCCTCCATAAAACCCAAAGGACAGCTCGTGGGCCCTCTTTTTTCCAGAGAGCTTCCACATTACAGAACCAGAGCCAGAGTTTCCAGGTGCCACTGTGCCAGGCCCCAAGCTCCACCAAGAGAGAAGCTCCTTTGTTGGGGACCTTGCCCCATGTATCTCTTCATTTGGCTGTTGATTCCTTTATATCCTTTAATATCCCTTGTAATAAATTGGTGATCTAGTGAGCAAATGGGTTTTCTTAAGTTCTGTGAGCCATCCTAGGAAATTAATCGAAGCTGAGGAGGGGTGGTGGGAACCTCCAGTCCTAGCCTGTCAGTCGGAAGCGCAGGTAACAACCTGGGCTTGCCACTGGGTCTGAAGTGGAGCTCTTGTGGGACTGAGCCCTTTGCCTGTGGAATACGATGCTGTCTCCAGCTAGATAGTGTCAGAATAGAGTTGAATTCTCAGGCACCTGCTGGCATCCGAGAACTGCTTGTAGGTGTGGCAAAGCTTCCACACACACATGTTGGAATTGGGTCCAGGGACCCTCTGCACCACCTTTCAGCATAACGCTCAGTTATTTTTGGAGAAGCTGTATTAGAGCTGGTGCTGGGCCGACCCCGTGGCTTAGCGGTTAAGTGCGCACGCTCCGCTGCTGGCGACCAGGGTTCGGATCCCGGGCGTGCACCGACGCCCCGCTTGTTGGGCCATGCTGATGCCGCGTCCCACATACAGCAACTAGAAGGATGTGCAGCTATGACATACAACTATCTACGGGGGCTTTGGGGGAAAAATAAATTAAAAAAAAAAATTTAAATAAAAGAGCTGGTGCTCTCCTTTGCCTCCTCTTTTAAACATTTAAAAAAATTATATAAGTAATATCTCATTATTTATTGAAAATTAAGAAAAACTCTAACAGTGAGGAAATCACGTTATTTTCACTATCCAAAACACACACACATACACACAGCTAATAGTAAGTTATTTCTGATCTTTTTTCTATATATAAAGTTGCATCCTGAAATCGTTATAACCATTCTATACATACAGTTTTGCATCTTTTATCTGTTACATTATATCCAAAATATTTTCTTGTCATATAACCTAATTTTGTGAGAAATAGGATACTGGGGTTTTTATTATAGTAAAATACATACCACATAACATAAAATTTGCCATTAGTGATATTTAGTACATTCACAATGTTGTGCAGCTATCACCATATCTAATTACAGAACATTTTCATCACCTCAAAAGGAAACCTCGGGCGGCCCAGTGGCATACTGTTCGGGTTCACACACTCCACTTCAGCGGCCCGGGGTTTGCGGATTCAGATCCTGGCTGCGGACTTACACACCACTCATCAAGCCATGCTGTGGCGGCGTCCCATATACAAAATAGAGGAAGATGGGCACAGATGTTAGCTCAGGGCCAATCTTCCTCAAGCAAAAAGAAGAAGATTGACAATGGATGTTAGCTCAGGGCCAATCTTCCTCACGAAAAAAAAAAAAGGGAAACCTCATACGCATTAAACAATCGTTCCCCACTCCCTTCTTCCCGGCCCCTGGCACCCACTAATCTGCTTTCTGTCTCTATGGATTTGCCAACTCCAGATATTTCACATCAATGAAGTCACATAATATGTGGTCTTTTGTGACTGGCTTATTTCACTTAGCATAATGTTTTCAAGGTCCATCCATGTTGTAGCATGTATCAGCACTGCATTCCTTTTTATGTGATACTGTTTTAAATTCTACTCTTTGGTTCAAAAATTTCGTATGGCTCCCTGTTGCCTATCCACATAAAGCCTAAGCTCTCTCACATGGCATTCACTGTTCTACAAAATCCTACCTGCCCTTCTTCCTTGCACCGACCTGTTCTACTTCTTGCCTCTGCACCTTTGCCTGAGCCCCAATCTCTGCATCTCTCAATCCGTGGTTCTCGAAGAACAGTCCCCCGACCAGCAGCCACAGCGTCATCTGTGAAGCTGTCACAGATGCGAGTTCTGGGCCCTGCCCACGCTGCTGAATCCGAGAGCAGATCCTGTGTTTTCACAAGCCCTCCGGTGGTTCTGACGTATACTGACATTTGAGAACCACTGGTCTAAATCACAGCACTCCTCAGAGTCCAGTTCCTACGCATCGGCCCAAGCCTTCTCTCTTCTCTTCTCTTCTCTTCTCTTCCCTCCTGTTGGACATTATGATACCTCCTTGAGAGGACTGCTCACTTTTTACACTGTTGTAGTCCTGTCTGCATTGTTAGACCTTGCTGTGTCATTTATTTCATCTAAACACTGAGAAGGTCGGACAAGATGACTTTGAAGGATGTCTGCAGCTGAGAGTCCAGGCATGAGCTCCCAACGGCAGGTCTGGCACTTTTTTGTATCCTTCATTGCACAAAAAGCTGAAAGTGTGGCTCCTGAGTGACGTGTTACAGACTTCCACCAGTCTGCAGCCAAATGAAAAAGGAAAAAAGATAATGTAATAAAGCTTCCTTTACGTTAAACATATCCAACTGTGTTATCCTGAGATTATGACTTGCCTACTTTGTGGGTATTGTAATGTCTCTTCTTTTATGAATGGTAGCGGTAATAGAGGGAATGTTTGGATTTGGGATTATATTTGTCTTTTCTTGTTGCATACAAGTCTATTATCAGATATAGGATATGCTCATTTTACTGCTCTGTCTGGGAACCACTGGCCTATAAAGATAATAGTCTCGGGAGGAGCTGCAGCCAGAGGGGCGTTTGGTAGCATCAATGTGGAACTTACCCAGGAGTTCTTGGCTTCTGCACAGTTCGGGAGCCATAGTTGGGCCATGTTCAACTTCAAAGCTACTCTCCACTCCCAGATGTCAGTGTCTGCTGCAATGTCTCAGAGCCAGAGCTCAGATCAGAGCACTCAGCTAAGAAAGAATGCAAGACACACAGACAGGGAGCCCCCAGTGCTGGGGTGAGGAGGGTCTGCCACATCCACAGGGGAAGGTATTTTGAAGGAAAGCAAACCTCATACATTCCAGCCTTGCAATGTTATTAACATGAGCACATGCAGACACACACACACACACACACACACACCATCCAGGCTATAGAAACAACTGTTGAGTACTCTTAAAGTTTGAACTTGAGAAATTACAGATGGAATGTCTGTGAAATCCCTGAGACTGGCTTAAAAAACAATCCTACTCTGTGGGCCCATCCTAGCAGAGATCAGCACATTAAGCCCCAAGAGAGACTGAGTGAGCAGAAGCAAAGCTGAGGAGGAGGAGCCGGGCAGACATCAATCACTCCCCTAGCCAGGACTGGCGAGAGACCTGTAGACAGTTTACAGTGTTTAAGTTTGAGGTAACTGATGATACACTCAATACAACTCCCTCCAAAATGAGTTCAGTTTTTCTCATTTATTCCTATTGTTATATTTACAAAGTCATAAATAAGTTAAAGAGTCCTATAGCAGATGCTTTTTTAGAAACTCTGCCCAGCTCAGAAAGACTCTTTCCTCTAAGGAATGCTCCTTCTACCAAAAAAACAAAAAAAAAAAAAGAGGAAGGCCAGGCAGCCATTCTTTTACTACCCACCCAACTCCCTGGTCACAGATTAGACCACAGGTGGAACAGGTGGCTATCTGATCGGACACAGGCCCATCAAATTCTCTCACAGGAATTCGGAGTTGAGGTCCTGAGATTCTATTTGGTTTCTATGTGCAACTGGAACGAAGGCAATATAAACTGAGGCGCTGTGGCATATGCCATATGCATAACGTAGAAAAGGATGTGAAGCCAATTTGTAGAGAGACAAGCAGGTTTTGACATATCTCCCGGGGGATAGACTGTCTAGGTAATGGCTGTCTCTGTTTCGGTCAGCTCTCCAGGTCCTGGGTCCAGCTTCCCCTGAGAGCAGCCATGTTCCCTGACTTGGATCTTTGAACTACCCATGAAACCTAATATATTCCCCTTCCTCACTCAAGTGAGTGGGAAGCGAGGTTTAGTTTCTTACAGCCCAAAGAAACTCAACCAAGGCAGACCCTTTCAGGCATACCCAACTCCAAATGACAATCCCGGTCAAGATTTTGGTGTCCGAAGAGGGCAAACCAGGCGTCTGTTACTAGAATAGAAGGGACCCTCATGGGGACCCACAGACACATGGGCACGACACTAGTCCTAGCAACCGGTGGAAGCTCAAGAAATAGTGAACAAATCAAGTTACCAACCAACAGCTTGAGAAGGATATGTGAAAGATGAGTGTGTTATATCCAGAGATAATTAAGAAAAACATGACAGCAACCTTCAAATATCACAAACATATTTATTAAAATGAGGGAAAGATTGGTTCCCAGTTTATTTGTTTTTGGATTCATACCTTACCTCATTTGAGAGGGAAAAAATGAGGTGGCTAAATTCTTCGGTGCTCTAGATGGCAAAGTAACAATCAAAGAGTGGAAGCGTCAGAGGGCCCGTGTCAGCTCACCTAAAGGAGAAACTTACTCTTGACCGAGGTATCCAGCATGGACTAGGTTCTGGAGGACGGAGGTAGCTGTCCTCTTCTCTCCCATGAAGGCTAGAAGAAGAGGCTGCCTACAGGAACGTTAGTGATGCAATTCCCCATCACGAGGTGGCTGGACCCCAGAGTGGTCCGAAGTGTCTGTCCAGTGACTCACGACAGCCTGCCACCATCTTCACTTGTCCACCAAGAACAAGAGCAATGTGTACATTCACACAGTTCAATGTGGCCAATTAAAAGAAAAAATTTCACTCTGAGCTAATGGATTGCCTTTTTCTTCGAGGTAAAATGATGTTTTTAATGACATAAGTATGATAACAGATGGAATAATAGATGAGTTTTTGATTTTTTTTTCACTCTCCCTCTATTTTAGATGTGGGACACCGCCATGGCATGGCTTGATGAGCAGTGCATGGGTCCATGCCTGGGATCCGAACCCATGAACCCCAGGACACCAAAGCAGAGCATGGGAACTTAACCACTACACCACTGGGCAGGCCCTGAGTTTTTGAATTTTTTTATATCAGCCTTTACTAGACAAAATACAGAGTTAGCAACTTTATGTCAGTTTTTTTTGTTTTGTTTTGTTCTGTATGTATGCATATATTTTTATTTTTTAATTTATATTCATCCATGAAATTGAAGGGTCTCAAAGTATTGAACTATATGACTTTAAGCCCCCTTCCAACTATGGATTCTAGACTCTAGGACTGAACTTTATTTCCAGTAAACTTTACAATCTGTATTAACACCTTATGTGGACAAGCAGAGGAAAGCAACGTGGTCTCTCTCTAGCACCTCTCTTGACTTGTGCTAATGTTCTAGCCACGCTGCTGCCAGAAGGGGAATTTATAGTGTTACACTGAAAGTGTCCATGGAGTTTTGCCTCAAACTTTTTATTTTGAAATTTTTCAAACCTACAGAAAAGTTGAAAGAGTGGAACAAATCATTCAGATACCCTTCACCTAGATTCGCCAATTGAAAACATTTGCCACATTTGCACTGTCTCACTGCATATATATAAAACACTTACTTATATACATTTTTTTGGCTGAACCATTTGAGAGTAAATTAGAGTAATCAACACATTTCACCCCCAAGTACTTCAGCTTGTATGTCCTAAGAGCAAAAACATTCTCACATAAAACTACAATAACATTATGATCCCCAAGATATTTAACATTGATAAGCAATTAACATTAATTACATTAATAATTATTATAATAATTAATTTTTTGTTGTATTAATTAATATCTAATATACAATCCGCCATTTCATGCCTTGTTCTGTCTTTCACGATTTTTGACATTTTTCAGCACTTGTTGCCTTGTAGAATGTCTTCCACAATCTGGACTTGTCTGATTGTTTCCTCCTAATTAGATTCAGGTTAAACATTTTGGCAAGAGTACTACAAAGGTGATGTTGTATCCTTCCCATTGCACCATACCAAAGGGCACAGATATAAATTTATCTCATTATTGGTGATGCTAACTCAGTTAAGGTGGTGTCCACCAGATTTCTCCATTGTAAAAGTATCTTCTCCCTTTGTATTTAATAAGTAATCTGACACAATAAGGGTTTCAGATTCACCTTTTACTTTACCAGCTCCAGACCTGTAGTCAGCTTGTTTCTCTAAGGAGCCCTGATTCCTTTTAATAGGGGATGGTATGTAGACACCAAGATTTTGGTGCTGAGTGTTCAAGTAATATCGGAAAGGGCATATAGGCCCTTTCACCGGATTAGATTAAACAAACGTGAGTTCATACTAATACACCTACAGCTCTTCTTTCTCACCTTCCCCTGTGGCTTATTTGTATTTCTCTCTCCCCTCAATGAGAACCCTGGTTCCCGACAACACATATCTATTCTGCAATATACAGAAAATAGTTCCAATATCACTAAATTAATACCACGTCCAACAACAAAACTAGTAAGGAAATTCACAATTTCTCTGCAGTTATTTTTGTCCTTATATCTACTGAAGGTATACAATCAGAGTACTTGGTTCAAAAGTTAATTGAATTAATTGTTTTTTCTGTGTGGTTATGTAATAATCTGATATACAGTTAGGTTTATTAGTTTCCATTTATATTCAATTTCTGGTTAATTTTGTTTTGTTTTGTGCTATGGACTGAATTGTGTTCCCCCTCCAATTCATATGTTGAAGCCCTAACCCCAACATAAGTATATTTGGAGATAGGACCTATAAGGAGGTAATTAAGGTTAAATGAAGTCATAAGGATGGGGCCCTGATCTGATAGGATTAGTGTGCTTATAAGAAAAGACACCAGAGAACTTACTCACTCACTCTCTCTCTCTCTGAGGAAAGTGTGTAAGGATGCAGAAAGCAGGTGGCCATCTGCAAGCCAGGAAGACAGCCCTCACTGGACACTGAATCATCCAAACCCTGCTCTGACTTCCAGCCTCCAGAACTGTGAGAAAATAAATTTCTGTTGTTTAAGCCCCCAGTCTATGATATTTTGTTATGACAGTCCAAGCTGACTAATACATTTTGCTTTGTTCTTTTACATATTGTTGATTTCTTATAGGATTTTGGGGCATCCTCTTCTCTGGAAGAGTAGGGTCCTGGCCAGAATGAACATACAAATAAATAATAAAAATAATAGGCAAGCACATGTGCATCAGATGTCTCTGCATAAATTATAGTTATTAATACCTCATAAGACTGTTGGAGCAAATCAGTCAGTATATGAGATAATTCGGTAGGGAAACCAAGCCTAAATGAGAGGTTAACCTGGAATATCAGCTGGTCAGTGATGAAACCAGGATTGAAAGTCACATTTTTCCTAGACCCAAAGCTTGTGCTTTTAAATAACATGATATACTTCAAGGAACAATAAGAGTTAATAAAGATTAATAAGAATTTCAGGAATTTTAACGAGCCCATAGAAAAACTCTTCACTATGCATTTATAAATAATAGATAAATATATACAGTATATATTTTTTCTCATATGCATAAGGGAAAATGAACAGGTTGACTTGAATTTATCTGCATAAGGGAGAGAGCATGACTGAATGCATTGGGATTGATGGCCAATCTCCAATACCAAGACCCTCCAAAGGTATCCCTTGTCTTAGTCTCTCAGCAAAGCATTTTTTGGGAAAGAACTCACCCTTAGGAGACAAAGAATTGATATATCCAAGTCCACCCAAGAAATCTCAAGGTTGCTTTAATTTCTCCCATCTGAGAGAGGTCAGAAAAAGCTGTGATGGCCATGCCAACACCCATAGTGGAAGAAAAGAAAGACGGCACAGGGTCACAAACTTACCTTTGAGAAGCCTGGTCAAGTGGCCCCGAAAACTCTCGAAGGAGATAGTGTTTATTATTAAGATTTTGAACCTGGAGAACCTAGGTTAGGCCCCTTTCTTGGTATTTGTTTTAGAAGAACAGAAATGCCAACATTGATCCAATAGATAGAGGGACTTAAAGTGTCTAAGTCCAAGGTTGCAGCTCTCCCCAAGACCGGAACACCTCTGCCCTTTCCTAAATTTGGCAGCAAGAGCCAATAAATTCCCCTTATGGCTTAGGCTACGTGCAGTTGAGTTTTATTTGCAAACAAAGACCTCTAGCTAGTACATACATCACTCTTAACCCTCACAATAGCCTGTGGAGAAACTAGTAACATTTTGCTGTTTTGTGATGAGAAAACTAAATTTCAGATACCTTAAGTAATTTATTTTTAAATAATAAAAAGGTCAAATATTTAGCAAATGGTAGGCAGGATTTGAACCATGATCCTTGTGTTCTCGTAGAGTTGTCTAGCTGAAGTACTTTTCATTAGATGACACCACTGAATATATATTATTCAACAACTCTGTTAACAAAAACTTTATGTTTACTGAAAAATATGTTATAATGCAAGTTTTTTTCTCACTTCTCTGTTATCTTGACAGGAACAAGGAGAATGTTTTATGAACACCTACCACATGCTAAATGCTTTCAAGTGTGTGAGGTCATTATCCCTCCTAGCAAGGCAGTGAATCGTCCTCATGTTATAGACAAGAGCACTGAGGTGCAGTAATTACCCGGAGCCACACAGTAAGCGGCAGGACTAGGATACAAACAATTTCTTCTGACTACAATTCTGGTATTCTTTTAACTCTACTAAATTAGTTCTTCCTAGTGTAGAGTTTGATTGTTTTATCCCAATTCCTCAATTCAAGGCACTAACAGTCACCTCATGGCCTCTGTCCAGGGAGTGTGAGAGAGCACATGAGAAACTGACCAGCTCTAAGGACAGCTTTCCGTGTTCAACTCTGTTTCAGTGGTGGAAACTCTCACAGCATTTCCAAGCAATTACCTAAAGCTCAGCTGAGAGCTACTCATGACTTTAATATTCATCAACAACAACAGATTTACAAAAACTAGAGTAAGTGTCCAGGCAAATAAATCATTTCGTTTATACGTTATAATTGTCTTGGCTAACAATGTTTACATTTTTTAATGTAAAAAAGTTATGTAAGAACTAATGGTTTGGAGGCCCAAGTATTTTCTCTCATGACCCATTAAATATCCTAGACTATTTCCAAAATATTTTTTATCATTCCATGACCATCAATTAAGTTTCTTTTTGACAACAGTATTAGGTTCCAAGTTAAAGCATCCACATTTGAAATTATAAACAGGGTCCTTTGCTTTTACTATGGCCCATAGACTCATACAATTTAAGGCACTGAAGGGATGGAAAAAGAGCTTTACTACTTTCTTTGGAGGACTCCAAACTGATTTTTTTTCTTTTTAAATAAATTTTTAATTAAGGTATAAACATGCATGCAGAAAAGCCCACAAATCATAAAGTGAACATCTTGATGAATCATCACAAACTGAACACACTCATGTGTAATCAACACCCAGATCAGCAAATACCAGAACCTTAGAATCATCCCCAGCTTGGTCTTCCTCCAAGTCACTACCTCTCTCCAAAGGTGATGACTATCCTGGTTTTTAATGCAATAGATTCATTTTGCCTGCTTTTGAATTTTATATAAATAGAACCATAAAGTTCTATGTTTCGGTCTATTGGATATATACCTAATAGCAGCATTGCTTGGTCATAAAACGTGAATACATTCAGCTTTAGTTGATGCCACCAAACAGTTTTCCAAGTTGGTTGTATGAATTTACAGTTCCCCTAGTAGACAAGAGCATTCCACTTTCTCCACATCCTTACCAGCACTTGGTATTTCCATCCTAACAAGAATTTTAACCATTCTGGTGGATTTGTAGTAGTATTTCATTGTGGTTTTAATCTGCATTTCTCTAATGACTAATGAGGTTGAGCCTCCCTCCTTATGTTCTGGGGCCATTTGGATAGTCTCTTCTATCCAGCCATTAAATAAGGGAAATCCTCAAAATCTTGGTCTTAGAGAGTCTCTTCTTATCTCACTCTTGTGCTCTCTATTCCAATAACTAATCTTTATCCACAGCTTGAATTATCTGCCCTTTCACTTTCACTTCTTCATTCACTTAGTATACATTTACTCAACTCCTACTAAGTATAATCCTAGGCACTGAGTACACAGTGGTGAAAAAAAACAGACTTGGAGTCTGCAAAGAACCCTTAACACTCAACAATAAGAAAAGGAACAACCCAATTAAGAATGAGTAAAAGACCTGAACAGACAGCTCACCAAAGAAGATATACAGATGGCAAATAGGCATACGAAAAGATTCTCAACATCATACATTATCAGGAAATTGCAAATTAAAACAATGAGATGCCACTACACACCTATTAGAATAGCTAAAATTCAAAACACTGTCAACACCAAATGCTGGTGAGGATGTGGAGCAACAGGAACTCTCATTGCTGGTGGGGACGCAAAATGGTACCGCCACTTTGGAAGACAGTTTGGTGGTTTCTTACAAAACTAAACATACTCTTACCATATGATCCAGTAGTCGTGCTCCTTGGTATTTACCCAAGGGAGCCGAAAACTTATATTCACACAAAAATCTGCATATGGGAGTTTATAGAAGCTTTATTCATAATTGCCAAAACTTGGAAGCAACCAAGATGTTTTTCAGTAGCTGAATGGACAGATAAACCGTGTTATATCTAGACAATGGAATATTATTCAAGACTAAAAAGAAATGAGCTATCAAGCCATAAAGAGACATGGAGGAAACTTAAATGCATATTACCAAGTGAAAGATGCCAATCTGAAGAGCTACATACTATAAAATTCCAACTATATGACATTCAGCTAAAGGCAAAACTATAGAGACATTAAAAAGATCAGTTGTCAGGGGTTGAGGAGAGGGAGGGAAGAATAGGTGGAGCACATGGGATTTTTAGGGCAGTGAAACTGTTCTGTGTGATACTATAATGATGGATACATTTGTCCAAACCTAAAAAGTGTACAAACCTAGAGTGAACCCTAATACAAACTGTGTACCTTGGGTTGTAATGGTGTGTCAGTGTTGATTCATCCATTGTGACAAAGGTATGACTCAGGTGTGGGATATGGTGGTAGGGAAGGTTGTGCGTGTAGTGGGGGGAAGGGGCATATGGGAACTCTCTGTACTGGATGCTCAATTTTTCTGTAAACCTAAACTACTCTGAAAAATAAAGTCTATCTAATTAAAAAAGAGAAAAGACTTGGTCCTGTTCTTACATTCTAGTGACAGAGACAGTTGTTAATCAAATAAGGATGCGAAACAAGGTAAACTGCAATCGGTAATTGCTCCAAGTGCCACAAAGGTGAGGTATATAGTGCTGACAGAGTGTATGATAGGCACAGGTGTCAGGGAGGGTAGCCCTGAGGAAGTGACAATTGGTTTGGAATGTAAAGGAAAGGTAAGGGATCACTAGGCAAAGGGGAGAGGGAGAAGGATTTGGGGCAGAGGAGCAACATATGCAAAGGCACTCAAGCATGATATGTCTGAGGAACTAAAAGGCCAGGGTGGCTGGAGAATGGAGTGTACACAGATGATTTCACAGTTATCTTCAGTTTCGACCTTGCCTCTGAGCTCCAGACTCTTATATCTAACTACCTACCGACATGTCCACTTTGCACATCTGTTGGGCCCTGAAGCTCGACATGGGTTTCCTCTCCAAGTCTGGCCTTCTTTATCCTTGTCCTAGTGCAATGATTGGAACCATCTCCCACACCCCTCGCCAAAGATCTGTCTCTTTTACCTTTCTGACATTTCTCCAAGTCGTCCGCTTCTCTCCATCTCTACTGCCACCATCTCTACTGTGAAGGGGGCCACCATGGTCTCCTGTTGAGATGACTGCACTAACATCCTGACTGGTCTCCCCCTAGGCACTTCTTGCCCTCCTCAGGCACTTTCCACACTTTCCAAACTGAAACCTGATTATATCCTCTCCCTTGCTTAAAACCCAGCAATGGTTTCCTGGTGCTCTTGGGATAAAGACCAACATTTGTGACCTGGTCTAATACACGGCATGCTCCTGCCTGTGCCCACCTCTTCTACCCCATGCTGCCCCCCTCCCTCTAATTCTGCACTTCAGTCCCACAGCTCTTCTTTCAGGTTCCTGAATGTGCCAGGCTTCCTGCTGTCTTTGCACAGGCTCTTTCTTCTCTGGGATGCTTTCCCCTCCTTTTTGCCTGTAATCACTTACACATCTTTCAAATCTCCCCTCAAACATCCTCTCCCCAAAGAAGCTTTCCTAAACTCTAGACTAGATCAAGTCCCAGCACCTGCTCTCATCATTCTCATTGCCTTTCCTCCGTAACACTTGGCACATTTATTGTGTGATTCTTATAAATATTTCTCTCCCTCAAGAGAGAGTAATGCCCATGAATGTGGGAAAATGTTTCTATTTTTATAACTGCAGCTCTTAGCATAATTCTAGATAATAGACATACAATTGATATTTCTTGAACCAATAATGAGTACCCTCATTGCTAACCTCAGTTATCCTCTTAGTTTTGGACAAGTCTCCTCTCGTTAGAGAGCCCACCTTATGAAGGAGTAAAGGTGCCTTCCTTTGCTGTATGGTATCATATGAAGGTTACCGTAGGGCCCCACTTCCCCTGAAATAACGTCTATCAATTTGCTATGGCATTTTAGATTCCCACTATTAAAGTCATTCCTGTTAGTTAAAGCCACCAGAACTGTCCTGTCCAGCAGCCACTAACCATGTATGGCTGTTGAGCGTGTAAAATGTGGCTAGTCCAAATTGAGATGTGCTCTAAGTGTGAAATACACAAGATTCGAAGACTTAGTGTGAAAAAAAGTTCGAAATATTTCATTAATTTTTTTATTGATTACATGTTGAAATGATAATATCTTGGATATAGTGGGTTAAATAAAATATATTAAAATAAATTTAACCTGTTTCTTTTTCCTTTTTCAAATATAGCTACCAGATAATTTAAAATTACATATATAGTTCACATTATGTCTCTATTGGACAGCAGTTCTCTAACACATAACTTTCAAAATATAAAAATTACTGTATCATTAACATTCCCTAAGCAATTAGCATGAATTTATTTTTTAATAGTGCAAGATCATACTGAAGTGAAACAGATCTGGGAGCAGTTTTGTGTTATGTAATAGAAACCAAATTGGGAGCTGGCCTAGGCCAGAAAAAACTGGTAGTTGGGGGGAGATATTGATTGAACAGCTTCAGGGATCTCTCATAAGGTCATGAAGGGACACTCATGAGGGACCTAGGAGGGGACTGGACTTGGAAGAGCAAAGTCCAGTCATCTGGGCCTTCCTTTTTGCTTCCGTCAGCACATCTGCTTTGTGCTTCTTTCTGTCTGCAGGCGGGGCTTCTCTGCCTGTCCCATCCACGTGGCAGGACCTGACCGGCACACCCCTGAAATTTTCCTATTACAGTGATAGCCACACACAAGCTGAGAGGCTGGCTCTCAACTTCCCCTGCACTGAAAGTTGGCCCTGCTGAAAGAAGGCATCCTCTAGGATGCGGCATTTACAGCAGAGGTCACCGAGAACTGGGAACAATGAGAGAGGAGTCCCAAAATACAACATGAAGGCAACAGTTTGCCTGCTTAACAGCCTCTGTCTCAGCTTGAATCAGGTTATAATGGAAAGAACCTAGGGAGACCCCTTCTCTGGGCATAGCTGGGAAGGGGTAAGGAACCAGAGAAAGGCCTCCAGAAAATCTAGGGCAGACCAGTGAGAACCCAGACGCACGATCAGAAAGAGGCAGGAGAAGAACCGACGTGCCTGGCGCTTGGCCTTCACCGCCTCTGAAGAAGAGAAACAGACCAAGAACAAATGAACAAAGAAGACAAAATAGTTAAATGTGCCTCTCAAGCCTTTCTTTTCCAGGAACTGACATAAATTCTGTCTGTCTGCCTACACAGAGTTGTGGCTGGGAACACATTTTTGAGGGATTGGTTTGGTTTCAATGTTTTCCAGTGTCTCGTAAAAACAGAACTATAAAAATTGAGTATTCAAAGACTTTTGTTTGGGTTTTGAAATAGGCACATTTTGAAATACTGAATATGTTATTCTTTCATATTATTATTTTACTTAAAGGGGTACTCTTTAAGTAAAACCAAGTTTTCAGCTACTAACATAAACGCTTTAACTAAAGTCTTCCTTTTTGCTCTCAAGCCAGTTCCAGAAATTGCAATTTTAGAGAGAAGGAAGGAGAAAGAAGGGAAGGAGAGAGAAAGAGAGAGAGAGAGAACACACCACAAATGAAGCGAAATTTGAGACAGTTATGCATGTTCTTCCTGAATATTCTAGGTGATCACTAGATCCCTTTTCTTCCTTGGGCTGTGGAGATTTTTCCTCAGAGTACAACCTACTGGGAGAGGTTAGAATTGATCTGGAGCAGCTAGTTGCATTTTATTTTTAATGTCTTTAAATAATACGTATGTCCAGATGCTTTTCTTATTTATACATAAAAGAACATTACTATGTATGCTTTCTTATTTTCTTATTAGAATGTAGATCTAACATAGTTTCGTTTACTGGATTCAGAGAGAAATATAGAAATTAAAAAGGGGGTTCTAGACTTCTGCTTCTGGCCAAGATAGAGTAACAGGGACCAGATTTATGTTGCTGTCTGAAACAACCACTCCCCCTAAAAAAAAACTGGATTAAAAAAAAAGGTTTCAAGACACTGGATTTAGGCAACAAAGAACAGTGATACATAAGAGATGAGAAACAAATGAGACGAGCCCTATGATTGCCCTATCTTCTCGCCTTGAGACAGTTTCCAGACTATGGTGCAGAGCAAGAAAGACAGGCAAAGGCTGGTGGATTCCCTGAGGTGTGGAGACAGAGATGAGATCTAGCGAGACCAAAGCAGCTGGAGTTCATAGGACTGAGTATAAGACACGAGAGAGCTTCATAAAGAGAGAACTCCAGAGAACTACAGAGGATCTCCCTCGAATACTCAGCAGAGTATCTACTGACCAGCACATTCACGTGAACAAATAATCAGAGACTGGAGAAAGAACCACTCAGAAGAATTAGAGGGAATAGTGTTTGTTGTCACTCAGGAATAGTGCCTGTTCCCACCAGCCAGACTGCAAACCTCATCATCGATGGGACATTGGGTAGGGTACTCAGCAAAGGGGAATAGCTAAAGTAAGCACTACTCTGGTCCTGGCAAATTAATCCAAAAAGCAAGACCTGAAAGGATTAAATTGTTTCCAAGTAACTTAACAGTGTTCCAGAAAAAAAGCTCAAAACTATTTATGGGGATACAAAAATATACAGCACCCAATAAGGTAAAATTCATAAAGTCTGACATCCAGTCGAAAACTACCAGTTAAACAAGGAATAAGCAACCTATAATGAGGAGAAAAATCAGTAATTAAAACTGACGCAGATATTAGAATTAGAAGACAAAGACATTAAAATAGTTATTACAACTGTACTATATATGTTCTAAAATTTAAGTAGAGACAAGGAAGATATCAAAAAGACCCAAATAAAGCTTCTACAGATGAAAACTGCAATGTCTGAAACAAAAAATTCACTGAAAAGGATTATAGGCAGATTAGACATCACATAATAAAATACTACCGAACTTGAAGACATAGCAATAGAAACTATCAAAAATGAAACCCAGAGACAAATAATTTTAAAAAATGAACATAGTGGGATGACTCCCAGAATGGTGACATGAGGAGCTCCATGGATCCACTCCCTACTGAAACAACCATAACTAGGGAAAATTATTGTTTTCGATGACCATTTAAAGTCTCTGAAAATTGTCTTAAGGACATACAGCAAATTAAGAAACACTTAGTCAAGCAGAGAAAGCATTTGACAAGATCCAACATCCATTTATGATAAAAACTCTCAATAAAATGGGTATAGAAGGAAAGTACCTCAACATAATAAAGGCCATATGTGACAAACCCACAGCCAACATCATACTCAATGGTGAAAAACTGAAAGCCATTCCTCTGAGAACAGGAACAAGAGAAGGATGCTTACTCTAGCCACTCTTATTCAACATAGTACTGGAAGTTTTAGCCAGAGCAATCAGGCAAGAAAAAGAAATAAAAGGGATCCGAACTGGAAAGGAAGAAATAAAACTGTCACTATTTGTGGATGACATGATTCTCTATATATATAACCCTAAAGAATCTACCAAAAAACCATTAGAAATAATTAATGAATACAGTAAACTTGCAAGGTACAAAATCAATATACAAAAATCAGTTGCATTTCTATATACTACTAACGAACTAGCAGAAAGAGAAATCAAGAATACAGTCCCATTTACATTGCAACAAAAAGAAGAAAATACTTAGTAATAAATTTAACCAAGGAGGTGAAAGACCTATACACTGAAAACTATAAGACACTATTGAAAAAAATCAAAGAAGACGTAAAGAAATGGAAAGATATTCTGTGCTCATGGATTGGAAGAACAAACATAGATAAAAGTCCATATTACCTAAAGCAGTCTACAGATTCAATGCAGTCCCAGTGACATTCTTCACGGAAATAGAACAAAGAATCCTAAAATTTATATGGGGCAACAAAAGACCCCGAATAGCCAAAGCAATCCTGAGAAAAAAGAACAAAGCTGGAGGCATTATAATCCCGGACTTCAAAATAAACTATAAACTATAGTAATCAAAAAAGCATGGTACTGGCAGAAAAACAGACACACAGATCAATGGAACAAACTGAAAGCCCAGAAATAAAACCACATGTCTGTGGACAGCTAATCTTCAACAAAGAAGCCTAGAACATACAATGGAGAAAGGAAAGTCTCTTCAATAAATCGTATTGGGAAAACTGGACAGCCACATACAAAAGAATGAAAGTAGACCCTTATCTTACACCATACACAAAAATTAACTCAAAATGGATTAAAGACTTGAATGTAAGACCTGAAGCCATAAAACTCCTAGAAGAAAATATAGGCCGTACGCTCTTTGACATCAGTCTTAGCAGTATCTTTTTGAATACCGTATCTCCTCAGACAAGGGAAACAAAAGAAAAAATAAACAAAGGGGACTATATCAAACTAAAAAGTTTCCACAAGACAAAGGGAACCATGAACAAAATGAAAAGACAACTCACCAACTGGGAGAAAATATTTCCAAATCATATATCTGACAAGGGGTTAGTTTCCAAAATATATGAAGAACTCATACAACTCAACAACAACAAAAGCAACAACCCAATCAAAAAATGGGCAGAGGATATGAACTGACATTTTTACAAAGAAGATATACAGATAGCCAGCAGGCACATCAAAAGATGTTCAACATCACTAATTATTAGGGAAATTCAAATCAAAACTATAATGAGATATCACCTCACACCTCATCAGAATGACTATAATTAACAAGACAAAAAATAACAAATGTTGGAGAGGATGTGGAGAAAAGGGAACCCTCATACACTGCTGGTGGGAATGCAAACTGGTGCAGCCACTACGGAAAACAGTATGGAAGTTTCTCAAAAAATTGAAACTAGAAATAACATACAATCTAGCTATCCCATTACTGGGTATTTCTCCAAAGAACATGAAATCAATAATTCATAAAGGTATATGAACACCTATGTTCATCCTAGCATTATTCACAATGGCTAAGACATGGAAGCAACCCAAGTGCCCATCAACGGATGAATGGATAAAGAAGATGTGGTATATATATACAATGAAATACAGCCATAAAAAAAGACAAAATTGTGCCCTCGGCGACAACATGGGTGGACCTTGAGGGTATTATGCTAAGCAAAATAAGTCAGACAGAGAAAGACAAATGCCATATGATTTTATGCGTATGTTGAAGATGAACAAACAAACAAACACATAGATAAGGAGAACAGATTGGTGGTTACCAGAGGGGAAGGTGGTATAGGGAGGGCGAAAGGGGTAAAGGAGCCCATACATATGGTGACAGATAAAAACTAGACTATTGGTGGTGAATACGATGCAGTTTACACAGAAACTGAAATATAATAATGTACACCTGAAATTTACACAATGTTTTAAGGCAATATGACCTCACTTAAAAAAGAAAAAAAGAAAACACTTAGTCAAGAAAATCCAGGGGCAGCCCCATGGCATAGTGGTTAAGTTTGGCATGCTCTGCTTCGGCAGCCCAGGTTTGCGAGTTCAGATCCTGGACACAGGCCTATACCACTTGTCAGCCATGCTGTGGCAGTAACCCATATACAAAACAGAAGAAGATTGGCACAGATGTTAGCTCAGGGGGAATCTTCCTCAGAAAAAAAAGAAAAATCCATGAAATCTCAGTAAGAACAATAAGAGTCTGTGGCACTTGAGCCACAACCTGTTCCCTCCCTTCCCCTCAGCTCAGCATGATGGAAGCTCCACTCTGAGCAGGTATGCCCAGGAAGCTCCCAGTGAAGGGCTATGGCATTTCTCTGGGAAGGAAAGGTTACCAGCATTTCTCATCTCCTCCCCCGCAGTGCCATGTTACAGAGACAAAATCCCAGGTGAGTGCAGTCAAGAGGTCAGGGACTCCCTTCCTCCACCCAATCCCCGGTTATAGGATGGAGACTCTACCCTAGGCATGGCAGGCTGAGAACACCAGGGTCCCTGTTGTTCCTGCTCTTGTTTGCTCTTGGGCAGAGGTTTGATGCCAACAGGCGAGCTAAGAAGACCAGAGGCTACGAACCCTGTTCAACAACCTGCTCATAAAGCAGAGGTGTTACTCCAAGGAAAGTGACAACTATTCCTGCCCCCAGCTCTGGAGCAGGGTCTCAGAGATTCTGCTCAGGGGGATAATCAGGCCATAAGGATGGAAAACCTGGAAACTCTTCCCAAAGGAACTAACTTTATTTGGAACACAATGCGGGGAAGTTCAAGCCTAAGAACACTCTTGAGAACAATGGAGATTTTGGTAGTAAGCAACTAAGAGAAGGCTGGTAGCTTTGTGACAGCCACAAGCTAAACTACAGGCCAGCTAGTTTACCAGAGAGGACTAAAAAAAGAGACAACTAAGAACCTTTCTGGGGTCAGAACAAACCTCACAGACTGGCCTCAAAAACTACCTCTGCAAAGGGGCCTGAACTTAATTTGATCAAACAGTGGAGCAATTAATCCACAAGGTACTATTGAAAAGAATAGAACAATCAACTGGCAATCAGTAGAGCCTAAGAGCTTGTTTGATTCCAACAGAAGCAGACAGGTTAACAGAAAGATGAAGGAAACAGGCAGTCAACAGAGCTCTGCTAAAACCACTGTCATCCCAAAGAATGACATCAGAAACTTCACACTGTGGGGGAAATAAACTTCACTAAAATAGTACAACCAAGCCACTAAACAAATAAATAAGCAAACAGTAATAAGCCTGGGGATGGAGAGGTGAAGAGAGGACTCAGTATCCAGAGTTGTTATAATATCTAAAAAGTCCATTTTTTCAACAAAAATTATAATATGCATAAAGAAACAGTGAAGTATGAATCATGCACAGGAAAATAAAGCAGATAACAGAAACTACCTCTGAGAAGGCCCAGATGTCAGACTTAACAGAAAAAACTTCATAGTAGCCATTACAAATATATTTAAAGAACTAAGATATCATGCTTAAAGAAGTAAAGTATGATGATGTGTCTCACCAAGTAGAGAATATAAATAAAGATAAATTATTTTTAAAAGTTGATCTACAATTCAGTGCAATCTCTATCAAAATCCCAGCTGTCTTCTTTGCAGAAATTAACATGGTGATTCTAAAATTCATATGGAAATTCAAAAGACCACAGAATAGCCAAAATAATCTTGGGGAAAAAAAAGGAACAATTTTGGAGCAATCTTATTTCCCAGCTTTAAAACTTACTACAATGCTATAGAAATTAAGACAGTGTGCACTAGCATAAAGATAGACATGTACATCAGTGGAATAGAATTCAGAATCAAGAAATAAAAACTCTCATATTTATGGTCAATTGATTTTCAACAAGGGTACTAAGATAACTCAATAGGCAAAGAATAGTCTTTTCTACAAATGGTCTTGACACAACTGGATATCCATATGCAAAAGAATGAAATTGGATCCCTTCCTCATACCATACACAAAAAAATGTACTCAAAATGTATCATACACTTAAATGTAAGAGCTAAAATTATAAAATTCTTAGAAGAAACTATAGGAATAAATCTTTGTGGCCTTGGGTTCAGCAATGGTTTCTATACCAATGCATATCATAATCAAGTTGATCGAACCAGAAATAAAGAGGAAAAGGTAAAAACAGCTGGGAAAAAAAAAGACATATTCCTTACAGAGCAACAAAGAACAGAAGAGCAGCAGATTACTTGTGTGGTAAATAATGTGAACAAGAAGAAAGTTGTGTAATGTCTAATATACTGAAAGAAAAAGTTATCACCCTAGAATTCTATACTCAGTGATAACATCTTTTTAAAATGAAGGTGAAATAAAGACATCTTCAGACATACAAAAGCTGAAAGACTTCATCACTAGCATATTTGCAGCACAATAAATGTTTAAATGTAATGTGTCCTTCAAGCAGAAGGAAAATTATACCAGCTAGGCAAGAAGTTTGTTAAAATGCAGATTCTGGGCCCCAACCCAAAGGTTTTGTCTCCATAGTTCTGTAGTATGACTTGAACATGTGTATTTTATTTTCATAATTTTATTTATTTGTTTTAATATATAACACATGCACATGCTAGAAAATGTAAATGGTACAAAAATGTTGATAATCATTGAAGCTGGGTAACAGATACATGGGGGTTCGCTATTCTGTTCTCTCTCTTTTGTATACTCTGAAATTTTCTATAATGAAAAGTTTTTTAAGGTTTAAAAAAACAACAAACTGATACCAGGTAGAAATTTGTATGTACACAAAGGAATAAGGAGCACCAGACATGGTTTATTACATGAGTAAATACATAATGTTTTCTTACTATTTAAATGTATTTTAAAGATAATTGACTATTTAAACAAAAATAAGAACAATGTAGTGCAGAGAATATAACATATATAAAAGCAAAAAGTATGACAACAATGACACAAAGGTTGAGAAGGGAGAAATAGAATTATACTGTTGTAATACTACACATGTAGTGGTATAGTATCACTTGAAGGTAGATTATGATAAGTTAAAGATGTATATTATAAACCCTAAAGCAATTACTTAAATAATACAACTAGAGTTATAGGCACTAAGCCAACAAATGGGATAAAATGGAATAATAAAAAATACTCAATCAGAAAAAAGGCAGAAAAAACAGGAAAAAGAAGAAAGAAAAATGAGTCAAATAGGAAACAAATAGCGAGATGATAAATTTAACCAAACCTTTTCAATAATCACATTAAATGTAAATGGCCTAAACACCCTAATTCAAAGGCAGAGCAAGATTCAACTATATGCTGCCTATGATAAACACACTTTAAATGTAAAAACGCAAAGAACTGGGGCCTGCCTGGTGACAGAGTGGTTAAGTTTGTGACCTCCGTTTCAGCACCCCTGGGTTCTCAGGTTTGGATCCCGGGCATGGACCTACTCATCGCTTATCAAGCTATGCTGTGGCTGGTGTCCCGCATATAAATTAGAGGAAGATGGGCATGGATGTTAGCGTAGGGCCAATCTTCCTCAGCAAAAAGAGGAGGACTGGCAACAGATGTTAGCTCAGGGCTAATCTTCCTCACCAAAACAAAAAAAAAACTCCACAAAGAGTTAAAAGTAAAATAATGGAAAAAGATATGCTATGCTAGTCAAAAGAAAGATGGAGTGACTATATTAATATTAGACAAAGTTCATTTCAGAGCAAAGAATATTACCAAGGATAAAGAAAGTCATTTAATAACGATATAGGGGTCAATTTATAAAGAGGACAGAATAGTCTTAAATGTTTAGACACATAAAAATACAGCTGAAAGATACACGAAATAAAAACTAATAGAGTTGTAAGGCAAAATAGACAAATTCACAATTATAATCAGAGATTCCAACAATCTTCTCTCAATAATTGGTAGAATAAGTAAACAGAAAATCAGTAACGATATGGAAGACTTGAAAAACACAATCAGCCAACTCGACATAGTTAACCCATCACAGTCCACCTTCAAGTAATGGTGTATCACATCCATTCCTGATAAAAAATCCTGTTAAACTAGGAATAGAAGGAAATGTCCTCAACCTAATACAGGGCATCTACAAAAACCTATAGCTAACATGATACTTAATGGTGAAAGACTGAAGTTTTTCCCCTAAGATTAGGGACAAAACAAGGATTTATGCTTTTACAAATTCTATTCAACTAGTATATTCAAGCTAGTTGATAAAGGAAAAATATAAAATAAAAATAAACATAGCCAGATTGGGAAAGAACAAGTAAAACTCTTTCTTTACAGATGATTTGATTGTCTAGGTAGAAAATTAGAAGGAATCTACTAGAACTAATGAGTAAGTTCAGTAAGGTTGCAAGATACAAGATCAATATTTAAAAAATCAATTGTATTTCTATGTACTAGCACAATCAGAAATTGAAATTTTAAAATACTATTTACAATAACATCAAAAATTATAAAATTCTTGAAGATAAATCTGACAAAAGATGTATAAGACCTGTACACTGAAAACTATAAAACATTGCTAAGAGAAATTAAATAAGACCTAAATAAATGGAGAGATATATTTTGTTCATTGGCTAGAAGACTCAATATCATTAAAATGTTAATCCTCCTCAAATTAATTTATAGATTCAAGATAATCCCAATCAAAATCCCAGCAGACTTCTTTGTAGGAACTGACAAGCTGATTCCAAAATTCACATGGAAATACAAAGAACTTATGTAGCCAAAACAACTTTAAACAAGAAAAAGAAAGTGGTAGGTCTAACACTACTTGATTTGAAGTCTTCTTTCATAGCTACAGCAATCAAAACAGCATAGTATTGGCATAAAGATAGAAAAGTAGTTCATTAGAACAAAATAGAGAGTCCAGAAATAGACCCACACATATATGGACAACAGATTTTTAACAAAGATACAAAGATAATTAAGAGAAGAAAATAATCTTTTCAACAAATAGTACTGCAACAATTGGATATCCACATGAAAAAAAAAACCTTCATTTTTTGGGATATACAAAATTTTGGGATATACAAAATTTACTCAAAATGGGTCATATACCTAAATGTAAAACCTAAAGTAATTCAACTTCTGGGAACAAATAGAAGAAAACTTTTGTGACCTTTGGTTAATTAAAGATTTTTTGATACAACACCAAAATCATGACCTACTAAGGTATCAAAAAATTGATACATTAGATTTTTTCAGAATTAAAAACTTCTGCTCTTCAAAAGACACTGTTAAACAAATGAAAGACAAGCCACAGACTGGGAGAAAATATTTGCAAATCATGATTCTGATGAATGACTTATATGTAGCATACGTAAAATACTCTCACAACTCAACGACAGAAAAGAAACAATTTTAGAAAGGGCAAAAGATCTGAATAAACATTCATCGAAGAAGATATGAATAGCAAATAAGCACATGAAAAGATACTCAACATCATTACCTGTTAGGGAAATGTAAATTAAAACCCCAATAAGATACCCACCTATTAGAATGACTAAAATTAAGACTGATCATTCCAAGTGTTCGTAAAGATGAGGAGCAACTGGAACCTTCATATACTGCTGGTGGAAATGCAAAATTATAAGTGAGCATAAGTGAGGCCATCTTGTTATGCTAAACGGCCCCAGGCCTTCTTCTGTGTGACTACTCACTGCTCTGCATGTACTCTAAAAGAATTCACATGCTCTCCTAATTTATGGCCTCCACTTACATATGTACTCTTCGATAGCTTGATAAATTAAAACTTTGTTCTATGAGTTTCTCTCCAGGAACAGGCTGACCACAGGCGGAAAACACACCTGCAAGGTATCTATCACAGCTGACAGAAGAATGGAACAATAAAAGACCCTGGAGTCCATCATGCCTGAAGGAAACCCCCTCCTCACTGCCCATTTTCCCTATATAACTACCTCAAAATTCTGTAATTTTTGTAGATGGTTTTCTTGAGATGTTAGTCTGCCATCTTCTCAATTATGCCCGCTAACTGAGTTAAAACTTCCTTTCTTGGGCCACTCCTGTGGCATAGTGGTTAAGTGTGCACGTTCCACTGCTGGCGGCCCGGGTTCGGATCACGGGCGTGCACCCATGCACCGCTTCTCAGGCCACGCTGTGGCAGTGGCCCATATAAAGTAGAGGAAGATGGGCACGGATGTTAGCCCAGGGCCAGTCTTCCTCAGCAAAAAGAGGAGGATTGGCATGGATGTTAGCTCAGAGCTGATCTTCCTCACACACACACACAAAAAACCTTCCTTTCTCGATCCCTAACTTGTGATTAATTGGCTCAGATCGTGGCGAGCAGAGCAAGCCCATTGCTCAGTATCAAAATGTTACAACCCTTTTGGAAAAAAGTTTTGCTGTTTCTTAAAAACTTAAACATTCACCTGTTTTATGATACAGATATTCCACTCTTAGGTGTCTACCAAGAGGAATGAAAATATATGTTTATAGCACTTTATTTGTAATTGTCCCAAACTAGAAACAATTCAAAGTCCATCTACAAGTGAATGGATAAGCAAATTGTGGTTGTGATATTGTAATTTATAGTAAGAAATACTATATTTGTCCCTGTTCCTGGCACAGAGCTCCTAAAATCCTTCAAATTTCATAAGTGACAAGAGCCATAAAGGTGAGAGTCTTCTGTTATTCATAACAAGCCCCTTTCAAACACACCTGAGTTTATGTTAGCCAGGTGACTTTTGGAAAGCCTAGATAACCAACCACAGGATGGGGCTGGTTGCCAGGGGAACCAATCATGTGATTAGAGGGTTGGAACTTTCAGCCCCAACCCCCTGGTTTCTGGGGAGGGGAGTGGGGCTGGAGGGTGACTTAATCATCAATGGCCAAAGATTTAATCAACCATGCCTATGTAACGAAATCTCCATAAAAACCCAGAAGGATGGGGTTCCTCAGAGGGTCTGGGTTGGTGAACACATGGAGGTGCTGGGAGGGTGGTGTGCCTGGAAAGGGCATGGAAGCTCTGTGCCCCTTCCCCCATATGTTGCTCTATGCATTTCTTCCATCTGGATGTTCATTTGTAGCCTTTGAAATATACTTTGTAATAAATCGGCGATAGTAAGTAAAGAGTTTCCCTGAGTCTTGTGAGCCACTCTGGCAAATGATCAAACCCGAGTGTGGGTCATGAGAACCTCTGATTTATAGTTGGTAGGTCAGAAGCATGGGTGACAATCTGGACTTGTGATTGGCATCTGAAGTGGAGGCAGTCTTGTGGGACTGAGCCCTTCAACAATGAGATCTGATGCTATGTCCAGGTAGATAGTGTCAGAATTGAGTAGGACACCCAGTTGGTGTCAGAGAATTACTTGATGTGGGAAGAACACCCACATTGATAACCAGGAGTATCAGAAGTGAAGTAGTATGGAGAGAACAGAAGTATTCTGTGAGTAAAATTGCTCTCAAAATTGAGGAGACACAAGAGAAATTTTCCTATTCAGTGGTATATCTGCCAAATCTACTGCGCCTCCCCCCCATACACCCAAAATATAAGCAACCAAGATTGATCATTCATCCGATGTAAACATGGAGGCACAGCAATGCCCATTCATGCCATAAATCAGTTGCAAATTCTTTTGGAGTTTAATCATTTACGTGGAAAAAGAGGATATTTAAACAGCATCAGGGTGAGCCGTACTGCATAACCAGTTTAAGGAGCAGAAGTTGGTGCTCAAAAGCTAAGAAGTACCTTCCTAAGAAGTCTTCCCCTTCTCATCATTTCGGGATAGGACTTATATCCCTTTCTAGCATCTAACATTCCTCTTTTCATCTGGAATTCACTTTTCCCAACATACTGTCAATAGACCTTGGCTTTATCTATTATTTTTGAAGAGGAAAACTCCCTGGAGCCAAAAAATTCCACTGATCCTTGATCCAATCTGGGCTTTCAAGTGTTCTCTGTCAAATGAATATTGAAAAGTCACCAGTGGATACCCCAGGGTAAAAACCCTAACCCCTTGATGTTGAAATTCTCTTGCTGATCTGATGTTGGAGGTGGGGAGGAGTATAAAGAATAAAAACTATGGACCTGTGCTTAATTTATTTAAAGCTTTGGTTAAAAATAAGTTTGCTGCTTTGAATTTGATAAGAAATTTTCACATACTGAGGTGTACGGGGTAGCTATTCTGGCTTAAATCTGATTCGACCTAAACTAAAGAAACCTGACTTATGGCATGTCAAATACTCATTGGACATCTGCTTTAACCATTAAAGATTGCATTAAACATTATCTCAAGGTAAAAGAATGCACTCTTTGAAGATAAGAATGCATATTTCCTTTCCTACCATGCCAGTATCAGTAATGCCAGTTATCAGTACTCCTGAAGATATGTTTCCTTTCCTTGACATTAGGGTCATGTTGACCTGCTAATTTGCAACAAAATATCTCTTTGAAAGTTTGATGAATATGTATCTTGGGCATGTTTAATGTATGTTCTTTGTTCTAAAAAGGTATAAAACTCTACTGAAAACCATGTTTCTCCAGAGCGCTTTCATCCTTTGTGAAGGCTGCTCTCCCCAGTTATAATCCTCAGCTTGGCTCGAGTAAAATTCACCTTATCTCTCTTATCTATAGAATGGTTATTGGTTATTTGCATCAAAGAATTGTTTTAAGAGAAATCACAAAGTTCATGTTCAGTAGTGGAAGTAAAGAGTTGCGTGGAGAGGGCTGTAAGTACCCTATAACCATGAGAGTATCTCCCCAGCAGTTAACTCACAAAATATTTTTTGTATAGAAAATTGACCTTTTTCTTCATATTGTATAAATTGAGTAAAATCTATGCTGTCTTAAATGATGTGCAAGTAGGTAAGATATCTAAGTAAAAACTGTGGTTTTACTGTGAAATATTGCTCTGATTTCAGCTAGATTGCTACCTCTGAACATTTCTTAGGTAGAAATGCTGTGCTCAGCCCATTGGTTTCATGAGATAAATTGAAAATACCTAAAATTCTGAAATCCAAGACTGTTCTATTTTCCTTACCATCTAATTCTAGGATCCCAGGGACACCATGACCATTGGAGTGTTGAAGATTCCAAGTGTCCAGGTATCCATTAAAAGTTTTAAAAATTTAAGCCTACACTTACTTACTAAAAGTGATATACCAATTACTGCACTAAGCACTTGAAATATGTTATCTCTTTTAGTACTCACAATAATAGTATCTAGCAAAGGTATAAGTGCCCCGGTTTTACAGATGAGGAAATGAGACATTATGGGAAGAGTAGAGGCTGAGAGATCTGGGACTCAACCACCTCTTCCCAGAACTCGCTGTGTCCTTGGGCAGTTCAGTAGCTCTTCATTTTCAGACAGGTTGGGCCAGCCTCTGGGTGATTTCCAACTTCTAACATTAGATGGCAGTGACTCTAAGCTAACAATGCCCTTGAAGGTCCACTGCACTCGTATTAAGCAGTGAAAAGGAAGCACCCGTGTTATAGAAACTGAGAGACAAAAGAAACATCTTTTACTGCCTTATTAAACTGCTCCAGTAGGAAGTTTTATTTCTGGTTGACATCCATTTACTACACATGAGAGAAATGGTTACATTGCTTGAGGAATTATACACTAAAATAGCCTGATACTTGCATACAGGCGAGAGAGTGTCATTTGAGTGAGATGGTTCTATTAGTATCTAATTACCTTTCCTTAGTAGCTCAGAACCACATGACTTGTTGACTGTAAGGTCTCTTAGCTCACAAGGGTGCGGTTTTAGAGGTGGTGCAGGTCTGAAGACACCGCTGTGACAGAGCTATGACTAAGCCATCTTAGGACGATGCATGTAAATTATTAACTCCAAATCTCAGAACTCGGTTATTCCATTAAAGACAGAGAGGCCATAACTAGGGAAACCATCCAGGTGATGATGATTGGAGCCAGAGAAAAGGCAAGGCCTGCCAGTTCAGGTTTAGAATTTCCAGAAAAGCATTCCTGTGAATTTGGTAGTATTTATATGCTGGAATATTTCTATACTCCTACAAAAAATATTTTTTATTTTCCTCTTGTCTAGTATCTAACTCAGAACATAGCAGACATTAAAAATTATTCAGTAAATGAATGAAAAAAATACTTTTCCTTTAAATTGAAAACAGATATTTCTCATATGCAGTCACTTTTTCTTCTAATTTCTTTTTCTCTAAGGAGAACAAAGGAAGGAAATTATAAAGACAAAAGTAAAAATGAATAAATTAGAAAACATAAAACAATATATTTGATAGACAAATCCAAGAACTCTGAAAGAAACAATTTGCGTACAGATGTAAGCAAGAAAAGAAGAGGTAATTCAACACCATTTCACTAGGAAAGAGTAAGGGAATATACCCACAGTTAATATGTGAGATTTGTGTGAAAAAAAAATTGTAATGTGTATGGAATAATTTTCTAAGAAAACATAAATGATCAAAACTAATATAACCAATAAAAATATTAACAGGATTATTTAAAAGTAAACTAGTCGTTTCTAAATTTCATTGGAAAGATAGACAAACAGTAAAAGCCAGGAAAAATCTGGGAAAAATATGTATATAGAAAAGAGGAAAGTGGTCCTATCAGATATCAAAATATATTAAAAAGTCACAGCAACTAAAATTATGTGTTACTGACACTTGAATAGAGAGATCAATGGACTGGAACATCATAAAGTCCAGACCAGACTCAAAAAATTATGAAAATTGTGTATAAGAAACAAGTGGCATTTCAAATCATGGAGGAAAGATGTTTTATCCAATACATAATATTGGGAACAAAAAGAATCACAAAGAAATCTTAAACTAAATTGATAGCGATAGCAATAATGTTAGTATTGTTGTTTTGAAATTATTTCATATACATAGTAGGATATATATACACACGTGGATATGTACATATATGGGTATATGCATACATACACATATGCATGTATGTATACATATATACGTATGCTGTATGTACATATGTACCAGTCAGGAATCAATCAAAGAAGCAGAACCACTAGAAATGATATAGAATAAAAGATTCATATATAGGGATTTGACCTTACGCAATTATGGGAGCTGGTTAAACAGTCTCCATTCAGCTCTTTATTCTGTACCTGGTATTAAGCCTAAAGTCACAGGGCCATGGTAGGGAAAGAAAAATGCATGTGAAATGAGGGAGAACAGGGACTTCCTCCCTACCCTCTTCTCCTCACACCTGGCCCAGGATTTGGAGAAGCTGAAGGAAGAGATCCCACAGAAACTGGAGGACGCTGTCCACATCAACAGGTGAGCTGGCAGATCTGCAAAAACATGCTCCAGCTGCAACAGGGTCTAGCCTACACTGACCTGCAGAAAGTAAGCATGGCCACTTCAAAATCACAATTTTGAAATTTTGTGATTTGAAATCACAAATTTCTCTTGTGTCCAATCCTAAGCAGAGATCTACTGGGAAGGGAATTCTGGAAAATGTAGTTCTGTTTAGCCAAGTTGACATATTAGCCACCACTACACCCACACTCACACTTACACATACACACACACACTATATACATGTGTATATATAGTATATATGTATATACCTATATATATATAAAGTAATTATATTAATCTTATTAGGAACCAAGCTATTCAACATAAGAGGAAAAAGATACAAACATAAAATCAAGAAGTTAAGTCTGTGAGATATTTAATTTCAATGGAAAAATAAATATGAACTCATAATGTATTTTTCTTTTTCAGACAAAAAAAATTAATATGCTTTACCTAGCTCTGAGCTGAAAAGCCCTTGAAGCAATGATAACACAGTAGCAATGAATATACCTGGCACCCATTCTGTGGTCTCTAAAGACCATTTCTCACTAAAAGGAACCAGGGCTTCTTGGAGAAATGGATGCTTACAGGTCCAGAGCAGGAAAAATACAAGATGAGCTTCTAATATCTTATATCAGAAAGCAAGGAAGCTATCAGAGACTTTGAGGTTTGTGTCGAAGGACACAAGAACCACCTTGAAGGGAAGATTGAAACACATTGACTATATAAAAACTCCTTAGTTCAACATGATGCTAAAAGACAAAGAGGAAAAAAAAAGCCACTCAACAACTCATTGGAAACCACTGGAAAAATATGAACAAGTTGTTAAAGAACTTTCTCCAAAAAAGGTACTTTTAAGCCCGAGCTTCTGAAAAGATGGAAAAAGTCACAATTCATTTTATGAAGGTATTCTAACCCTAATATGAAAATCTGACAAAACAGCACAGAAAAGGAAACTACCATCAAATATCACGTACACTAGGAGCAAAATATTAACAAATGGAACACAGTCCCATTAGAAGACTAACAGAAAGTCAAGCATTTTTAGAAAACCCTGCTGCATTTTGAGATTACCAAAACAATTCTCCGATGGTTTCTTCCAGTGCTTTTTTGGTTTCAGTTTTTACAATTAAGCCTTATTTATCCCATTGTAGGATGTGAGATATGTTACCCAGTTTTCCCAACATCATTTTTATTGTGAAAATATTCAAACACGCACAAAAGTTGATTTTACGTGCAGAGTAGAATGACTTCCTATGACCCAGCATCAACAATTACAAAGATTTGACCAATCTTGTTTTATCTATATCCCTCCCACCCATCTCCCCCAACTCAACTATTTTATAGCCACTCCAGAAAACATAACATTTCATCAGAAATACTTTGGGATGGACTCTAAGAGATGAAAATTCTTCTTTTTTTAAAAAACATAACCATAATATTATATTATCTTCTCTTTTAAAAAAGGTGCCTTAATATTATCAAATACAGAGCCAGTTTAAATTTCCTTGATTGTCTTACAAATGCATTTTTACAATTAGTTTGGTCAAATCAGGATTCAAACTAGGTCCGGATAACGCATGTGATTCATAAGCCTCGACTCATTTAATCTTTAACAATTTACCTCTCCTCTCCTTTTTATTCCTGCCATTTATTTGTTGAAGCCAGTTTGACAATTTTCCTGTAGAATTTCTCACAATCTGATTCTGGTTGATTGAATTCTCATTGGTAGTTTAATATGCCCCATATTTCCTGTAAACTGATGGTTAGATCCAGAAGTTTGTTGACATTCCAGTTCAATTTTTTCGGAAGTAAAAATACTTCAAAGGTGGAGCTATACATTTCCCATTGCATCTCATGAGGAAGCATCCTCGGGTCTGATTGTCTGACCAGTTGCGTCAAGATTGATCAGTTGTCGGGCCGGCCCCGTGGCTTGGTGGTTAAGTGCGCGCTCTCCGATGATGGTGGCCCGGGTTCGGATCCCGGGCGCGCACCAAGGCACCACTTCTCCGTCCATCCTGAGGCCGAGTCTCACATACAGCAACTAGAAGGATGTGCAGCTATGACATACAACTATCTACTGGGGCTTTGGGGGGAAAAAATAAATAAAATAAAATAAAAAATAAAAATAAAAAAAAAGATTGATCAGTTGTTCAGTTTGGTCAGCCTGACCACCAGTAGAACGTTCCCCACCAACTGTTCACCTACTGGCTTTAGAGGCCATTCTTCAATGCCTGCATCTATTATTCCATTAGAGGAGGCACATGGTGATTTTCTATCTCCCCCCACAACCCCCACAGTCATTAATTTTGATCATTCTGTGAAGAAGAACATCTCCCATCAACTATTGTTTACTCTGAAACATGACCCATCAGGGAGGCAGGATAAATGCTTGACCCTTTTCCATTATGTTTCAATTATAAAAATAACAAATTGACTCTATATCAAACTTAGGGCTATCTCACTTCTTGTTCTCTCTTTCCCATCTCCTCTTCACCTAAGTCGATTTTTATTTAGAGGCGTTCTTCAGGGAAGTCTGTTTGTCAAATCCCCCACCATGTGCTTTCGTAGCACCCACTACTTCTTCTATAGCAGTTAAGAATTCTTTTGGTTGCAAATAGCAGAACCCAATTTGGGAAAGCTTAAGAAAAAATATACAATTTTTTGGAAGGATACTAGTTATTGCAGAATCAAAGAACTAAAGCAAAAAGAGAAGGAGTCAGGCCAGCTCTGAACACCTCAGCAGCAGGCATTGATGGACTTTCTCCTTGGAGTCACCACTCATGTGACTCGGCAACATTAAATCCCAGAGCCTGAGTGCAGGAGTTTAGCCTGCGGTCCACTCAGAGAACCGTTCCCACAAGAGACCGCCATTCCTTCTGACACCAACTGCAAGTTTGGGCGGTTCCCAGGACCACCCTCAGTTTTTATAATATTGATGGTTATGGTTTATTACAGAGAAAAGAAACAGATTAAAATCAGCCAAGAGCAGAGACACATAGGGGCAGAGTCAGGAGGGTCCAAACATGGAGCTTCTGTCTGGCCAACCTCTCCACGTTTGTTGTGGACCGTGTTAACTCCTCCCAGCCATGACATGACAATATGCATGGAGTACTGCCAACCAGGGAAGCTGACCAGAGCCTTTGGTGTCCAGCGTTTTCATCAAGGCTTAATCACATACCGCCCACATGACCAGCCTTTAGTTGCTAGCCCCTCCTGGAGGGCGGGCTGATACCTTTCATCTCTAGTCCCTTCCA
Organism: Diceros bicornis minor; assembly: GCF_020826845.1. Classification (NCBI taxonomy): domain Eukaryota; kingdom Metazoa; phylum Chordata; class Mammalia; order Perissodactyla; family Rhinocerotidae; genus Diceros; species Diceros bicornis. The sequence continues at coordinate 7,679,338 of NC_080755.1, read as the reverse complement.
GAGGCAGAACTGATAGCATGTAGCCCAAAGTCCCCATCACCAATCACATTGTTAGACTGTCCAATGACCAAAGCTCCCAGGGGAACAAAGACACTTCCATCAGGCAGGACACTCCAGGGCCAGGACATTACCTCCCAACAGCCGAGGGCAAAGGCAAGACCTCTCTTTGGATGAGGTTAATTCTTCACCACACACTGGATCTCTCCATTCCAAGTTTAAAATTACACAAGAAACAGAAATGGATTAGTCCAGGTATACAAAATCACTTAGTTCAGACATGGCCACTAGAAAAAGACTTTGAGAAGGAGCCCTCTGTATTTCATATACACACCCCTTCCCTGATCCATTTAGAGATGCCCGTGTCTGACACAACTGAGCTAACCTCCTGTGCACCCCTGTTTCCCCAAGAGAACATAATCCCAAATTAAACTCAGCAGCTGCCTGTGGACATCATTTCACGGAGCCATGTTCTACAAGGCCAGGATCACAGGCCAGGCCCACATCTCTAGTTCTGCTGAGTTCCTGCTTCAATGTTCTGCACTTTAGAGACTGATACATTCAGGCAACAATACCACATCCGATATCAAGTAGCAGAAAGAAAAGAAAAAAGGACAAATTATGATAACTTCTTTTAAAAAGGGAAAATGGTGATAATTGGTTCACTCTGGTGATAAGCAATGTAATGTAGATGGAAGCACTTCATTTATTTTTCCACAACTGGTTATGAGGTTGGGCTGGTGTCATGGAATGAATTGTGTCCCCTCAAAAAGATGTATTGAAGTCCTAACCCCCAGTACCTCATTTGGAAATAGGGTCTTTACAAAGGTAATCGAGTTAAAACGAGGTCATTAGGATGGGCCCTAATCCAATATGACTGGTGTCCTTATAAAAAGAGGAAATTTGGACACGGAGACAAACTTGCACAGAGAGAAGATGACGTGAAGAGGCACAGGGAAAAGAAGGCCATCTACAAGTCAAGAAGAGAGATCTGGAACAGATCCTTCCCTAGCGCCTTCAGAGAGAGCACAGCCTTGTTGACACCTTGATTTCAGCCTTCTGGCCTCCAGAACTGTGAGGCAATCAATTTCTTCTGCTCTAAGCTGCCCAGCTTGTGGTACTGTGTGACGGCAGCCCTAGCACACTAATGGAGCTGGTGTTTATGATTTTCCTCTTTCACGGTATAGTCTCTCTTTCCCTTGGTTGTGGCCCACCCTTAGCTCATTGGGTTACTTTTCTGGGTAGGAGGCCCAAACCTTACTTAGGATCTAGGTCTTCAGCCGAAACTATGATGCCCTTGAGCATGAAAAGCCCAAAAAAGCCCTGTGGTCGTTTCATCTTCTAATTCAAAGGAGCAATCATCGTGGCCTGCTGCAAACTTCACTTTAACTATTTAAACGTGTGATGAATAAGGACCTACTGCCTAATTCCGGAACTAACCTAATTCCAGGTTTGTTTTCTTTGAAATGAGGAGCGTCACTCACAGCATAGACTTCAGAGCGTAGGTTCAGCACAACCAGTCTTTGATGTTCCTGTTCTCCTGCGACCCAGAGGTGAAGAAAGGGAAAGAAAGCCCGAGAGTGGAGTTTAGAGGAATGATATCTCACCCTTCAGGCAGGTGCAGGATAAACTGACAGGGCAGGAGGGAACCTCAGTCATTCCAATAGCTGGAGGGTCCCCAGTCCTTGCTGCAAGTCTGCTAATGGCCGCCAGCAGGTGCAATGGGAGCAGCCCCACGTGAGTCATTCTCCTACCGCCGCAGGCTCTCCCAAAGAGATGGCCATCACGGGGCCCTCCCTTTTATAGGTTGCCTGGATCTAGTTCTGACTCTTATCAAGAGCAGGCAAGCATTCAGGAGCCTGGATTGAGCAGGACAAGTACCCCACAAATTTTTTTTAATACATTTCAAACATAGTATCAAAGCCTAACTTGTCCTCTAATCAGGTTGCACCGGCCAGCTTTGAATCCAAGGCCATCAGGATTCCAGTCTGTAGAGGACAACCTAGTGACCGAAGGAGGAAAGACAAGGTAAGCATCTACGTGTGCTTCTGCAAACACACAATCCTTCCAGAAGGACACGGCTGAGTGCTAAACAAGAGTTACTGTGGTGAAGGTGGAGGATAAAGAGGACTAGGGACTTTTACTTTTCATTTTATGCTTTTCTCAATTGTTTGGACTTCTAAACATAAATATGTATTAGATTTACAATTTAACAAAAGAGTTTCTCCACTGACAGATGAAAGGATAAACAAAATATGGTATATCTATACAATGGAATATTATTCAGCCTTAAAAAGGAAAAAAATTCTGACACATGCTACAACATGGATGAACCTTGAGGATATCATGCTAAGTGAAATAAGCCAGTCACAAAAAAGAAATACCGTATGATTCTACTTATATGAGGAACCTAGAGTAGTCAAGTTCATAGAGACAGAAAGTAGAATGGTGGTTGCCAGAGGCTGGAAGAGGAGGGATGGGGAGTTGTTTAATGGGTACAGAGTTTCAGTTCAGGGAGATGAAAAAGTTCTGGATATGGATGGTGGTGATGGTTGTACATATGAATGTACTTGATGTCATTGAAATGTATACTTAGAAATGGTTAAAATGGTAAATTTTGTGTTACGTAGTTTATGTATATGCATTTATCACAATTTTTTCTAAAAAAGCAACTTTCTTTTTGTGTTCTCTCCATTGTATTGTTGTTGTTGTTGTTGTTTATTGTGGTAACATTGGTTTATAACATTGTATATATTTCAGGTGTACATCATTATACTTCTATTTCTGCATGGATTACATCATGTTCTCATGTTCATCACCCAAAGACTAATTACAATCCATCACCACACACATGTGCCTAATTATCCCTTTTGCCCTCCTCCGCCCCCCGCCCCACTTCCCCTCTGGTAACCACAAATCCAATCTCTATGTGTTTGTTTGTTGTTGTTATTATCTACTACTTAATCAGTGAGATCATATGGTATTTGACATTCTCCCTCTGACTTATTTCACTTTGCATAATACCCTCAATGTCCATCCATGTTGTCACGAATGGCTGGATTTCATTGTTTCTTATGGCTGAGTAGTATTCCATTGTATATATATACCACATCTTCTTTATCCATTCGTCCCTTGATGGGCACTTAGGTTGCTTCCACGTCTTGGCTATTGTGAATAACGCTGCAATGAACACAAGGGTGCATGTATCTTTACACATTGGTGTTTTCATGTTCTTTGGGTAAATACCCAGCAGTGGAATAGCTGGATCATATGGTAGTTCTATTCTTAATTTTTTGAGGCATCTCCATACTGTTTTCCATAGTGGCTGCACCAGTTTGCACTCCTACCAGCAGTGTATGAGAATTCCCTTCTCTCCACATGCTCTCCAACACTTGTTTCCTGTCTTGTTAATTATAGCCATTCTGACGGGTGTGAAGTGATATCTCATTGTAGTTTTGATTTGCATTTCACTGATAATTAATGATGTTGAACATCTTTTCATGTACCTGTTGGCCATCTGTATATCTTCTTTGGGGAAATGTCTGTTCATGTCTTTGGCCCGTTTTTTAATTGGGTTGTTAGTTTTTTTGTTGTTGAGATGTATGAGTTCTTTATATATTTTGGAGATTAACCCCTTATCAGATGTATGCTTTGCAAATATCTTCTCCCAATTGTTAGGCTGTCTTTTCGTTTTGTTGATGGTTTCCTTTGCTGTGCAGAAGCTTTTTAGTTTGATGTAGTCCCATTTGTTTATTTTTTCTATTGTTTTTCTTGCCTGGTCAGACATGGTGCTTGAAAATATGTTGCTAAGACCAATGTCAAAGAGTGTACTGCCTATGTGTTCTTCTAGAAGTTTCATGGTTTCAGGTCTTACATTCAAGTCTTTAATCCATTTTGAGTTAATTTTTGTGTATGGTGTAAGGCAATGGTCTACTTTCATTCTTTTGCATGTGGCTGTCCAGTTTTCCCAACGCCATTTGTTTAAGAGACTTTCCTTTCTCCATTGTATGTTCTTGGCTCCTTTGTTGAAGATTAGCTGTCCATAGATGTGTGGGTTTATTTCTGGGCTTTTGATTCTATTCCATTGATCTGTGTGTCTGCTTTTGTGCCAGTACCATGCAGTTTTGGTTACTATAGCTTTGTAGTATATTTTGACATCAGGGAATGTGACACCTCCAGCTTTGTTCTTTTTTCTCAGGATTCCTTTAGCTATTTGGGGTCTTTTGTTGTTCCATATAAATTTTAGGATTCTTTGTTCTATTTCTGTGAAAAATGTTGTTGGAAATTTGATAGGGATTGCATTGAATCTATAGATTGCTTTAGGAAGTATGAACATCTTAACTATGTTAATTCTTCCAATCCAAGAGCATGGAATATCTTTCCATTTCTTTGTGTCTTCTTCAATTCCTTTCAACAATGTTTTATAGTTTTCAGTGTACATATCTTTCACCTCTTTGCTTAAATTTATTCCTAGGTATTTTATTCTTTTTGTTGCAATTGTAAATGGGATTGTATTCTTAATTTCTCTTTCTGCTACTTCATTGTAAGTGCATAGAAATGCAACTGATTTTTGCATGTTGATTTTGTATCCTGCAACTTTACCGTATTCGTTTATTACTTGTAAAAGTTTTTTGGTGGATTCCTGAGGGTTTTCTATATATAAAATCATGTCACCTGCAAACAGTGACAGTTTCACTTCTTCCTTTCCAATTTGGATCTCTTTTATTTCTTTTTCTTGCCTGATTGCTCTGGCTAGGACTTCCGATGCTGTGTTACATAAGAGTAGTGAGAGTGGGCATCCTTGTCTGGTTCCTGTTCTTAGAGGGATGGCTTTCAGTTTTTCACCATTGAGGATGATATTAGCTGTGGGTTTGTCATATATGGCCTTTATTATGTTGAGGTACCTTCCTTCTATACCCATTTTATTCAGAGTTTTTATCATAAATGGATGCTGTATCTTGTCAAATGCTTTCTCTGCATCTATTGAGATGATCATGTGATTTTTATTCTTCATTTTATTAATGTGGTGTATCACATTGACTGATTTGTGAATGTTGAACCATCCCTGCATCCCTGGAATAAATCCCACCGGATCATGGTGTATAATCTTTTTAATGTATTGTTGCATGCAATTTGCTAGCATTTTGTTGAGGATTTATCCAGGGCCGGCCCCGTGGCTTAGCGGTTAAGTGTGCTCGCTCCGCTACTGGCAGCCCAGGTTCGGATCCCGGGTACACACCGACGCACAGCTTCTCCAGCCATGCTGAGGCGGCGTCCCACATACAGCAGCTAGAAGGATGTGCAACTATGACATACAACTGTCTACTGGGGCTTTGGGGGAAAAAAATAAAAATAAGAAAAAAAGAATTTACCTATTTCTTCCAGATTCTCCAATTTGTTGGCATATAGCTTTTTGTAGTATTCTCTTATAATCTTTTGTATTTCTGAGGTGTCCATTATAATTTCTCGTCTTTCCTTTCTGATTTTACTTATTTGAACCTTCTCTCTTTTTTTCTTGGTGAGTCTAGCTAAAGCTTTGTCAATCTTGTTTATCTTTTCAAAGAACCAGCTGTTTGTTTTATTAATTTTTTCTATTTTTTTTTAGTCTCTCTTTCATTTATTTCTGCTTTGATTTTTATTATTTCCCATCTTCTACTGATTTTGGGCTTTGTTTGTTCTTCTTTTTCCAGTTCCTTTAGGTGCATTGTTAAATTGTTTATTTGAGATTTTTCTTGTTTGTTGAGACAGGCCTGTATTGCTATAAACTTCCCTCTCAGAACCGCTTTTGCTGTATCCCATACATTCTGGCATGTCGTATTTTCATTTTCATTTGTCCCTAGGTATTTTTTGATTTCTCCTTTGATTTCTTCATTGACTCAATTGTTGTTCAGTAGCATTTTGTTTAACCTCCACATATTTGTGGCTTTTCTTATTTTCTTCCTGTAGTTGATTTCTAGTTTCATACTGTTGTGGTCAGAAAAGATGCTTGGTACTATTTCAATCTTCTTAAATTTATGGACACTTGTTTTGTGGCCTAATATGTGATCAATCCTGGAGAATGTTCCATGTACATTTGAAAAGAATTTGTATTCTTCAGTTTTTGGATGGAATGTTCTGTATATATCTACTAGGTCCATCTGTTCTAGTGTGTCATTTAAGGCCAATGTTTCCTTATTGATCTTCTGCTTGGATGATCTATCCATTGGTGTAAGTGGAGTGTTAAAGTCTCCTACTATTATTGTGTTACTGTCTATTTATCTTTTTCTGTCTGTTAATAATTGCTTTATATATTTAGGTGCTCCTATGTTGGGTGCATAGATATTTACAAGTGTTATATCCTCTTGTTGGATTGTTCCCTTGATCATTATGTAGTGCTCTTCTTTGTCTCTTGTTACAGTTTTTGTTTTAAAGTCTATTTTGTCTGATATGAGTATTGCTACCCCAGCTTTTTTTTCATTGCCAGTTGCGTGGAGTGTCTTTTTCCATCCCTTCACTTTCAGTTTGTGAGTGTCTTTAGATCTGAAGTGTGTCTCTTGTATGCAGCATATATATGGGTCTTGTATTTTTATCCAATCAGCCACCCTATGCCTTTTAACTGGAGTATTTAGTCCGTTGACGTTTAAAGTAGCTATTGATAAGTATGAACTTATTGCCATTTTTTAACTTTTTTTCCTCAGTGTTTTAGTAGTTCTTCTCTGTTCCTTTCTTCTCTTGCTCTCTTCCCTTGTTGTTTGTTGGCTTTCTTTAGTATTATGTTTGGGTTCCTTTCTCGTATTTTTTTGTGTATTTATTATGGTTTTCTGGTTTGTGATTACCATGGGGTTCATATACAGTAACTTATGTATATAGCAATCTATATTAAGTTGATGGTCTCTTTAGTTTGACCTCTGTCTGAATGCTCTACTCTTTAACTCCCCTCCTTCCACATTTTATGTTTTTGATATCGTATCTAACCTCGTTTTTTTGCATTTGTATCCATTACCTTCTCATCATGGAAATAGATAATTTTTCCTATTTGTGGTCTTCTCTTTTCTCCTTAAATAAGTCCCTTTATCATTTCTTGTAGTACTGGTTTCTTGGTGACAAACTCCTTTAGTTTTTCCTTGTCTGGGAAACTTTTTATCTCTGCTTCCGTTTTGAACGATAACCTTGCCAGATAGAGTATTCTTGGCTGTAGGTTTTTTCCCTTTAGCACTTTAAATATGTCATGTGTGGGGCCGGCCCCGCGGCTTAGTGGTTAAGTGCGTGCACTCGGCTGCTGGCGGCCTGGGTTCGGATCCTGGGCGTGCACCTACGCACCGCTTGTCAGGCCATGCTGAGGCCGATCCCACATACAGCAACTAGAAGGATGTGCAACTATGACATACAACTATCTACTGGGGCTTTGGGGGGGGAAATAAATAATTAAAGTTTAAAAAAATAAAAAATAAAAATAAATAAATATGTCATGTCACTCTCTCTTCACCTGTAAGGTTTCTGCTGAGAAGTCAGCTGATAGCCTTATGGGGTTTCCTTTGTATGTAACTTGTCTTTGTCTTGCAGCTTTTAGGATTCTCTCTTTAAGTCTGGACATTTTAATTATGATGCGTCTTGGTGTGGGCCTCTTTGGGTTTATCTTGTTTGGTGCTCTCTGTGCTTTCTGTACCTGGATGTCTGTTTCCTTCCTTAGGTTAGGGAAGTTTTCAGCTATTATTTCTTCAAATAGATTCTCTGCCCCTTTGTCTCTCTTTTCTCCTTCTGGGATACCTATAACATGGATGTTAGTGCTCTTGATGTTGTCCCAGATATTCTCTCTATTGTAAATTTTCTCTTCTTGCCCTTTACCATTAGTCGATTCATTTGAATGAACTCTTTATATTAGAAGATACTAACCTTTTTTCTTCCATATTTACTTAGACTATATCTCAATATTTGTCATTTATTTCCTTTTTTATTTGAAAAAAATGGGATTTTTTTTGAAACTTAGAAGTTTAGCATAATTACGTAGTCATTTGAAAATCTTTTCCTTTGGGATTTCTCTCACAACTTTAAGTTTCTGAAGTGCTCCACCTCCCCTCAGTGTTTTGATATTTTTTCTGCTGTTTTTTTTCACATTTAATTCTTTAAGTCATCAGTTGTTGCAACATAATTAATTGAATAACTTTTCTTTCCCATTAAGTTGAGGTGATTCTTTAATCATATATTAAAATTTAAATATAATACGTCAAGTTGTTTGGCTTCCTATTTTGTGCCATTGGTCAAGATGTTTTGTTTTACATTGCTACAGTCCTATTCAATTATTGCAGTTTTATGTGGCAGATTATATTTTGCAAAAAATGGCTGCAGTAATATTTCCCACTCACATGGTCTTCTAGAACCTTAGCATTCCTCCATTAAGATATACAAGTATTCTCTCCACTTGAGACTGGGTGGACCCATGTAACTGCCTCGAGAACTGTTATGCAGTGCAGATGACCCTGGTGACGCTGGCCTTGGGAGTCCTGAGCTGTACGTAGAAGTTTGGCTACCCTGAAGCAGCCATGTTGGAGGGACCACATGGGGAAGACAGAGATGCCCAGGAGCACCCTAGTTCCAGCCTCAGCAATTTAAGTCTTCCCAGCCCAAGTATCTACCAGGCATGGGAGAGAGCAGTTCTTTAGACATCGCAGCTCCGGCCACCATCTGATTCTAATGCCGTGCGGAACCCCAAGCAAGAACCACCCAGCTGAGCCTAGGCAACGCAAGATTTACGAGATGATAATAACGTGATTATTGCTATGGAAGCTACTGCATTTGAGGTGATTTAGTATACAGCAATGATCACCAGAACACTTTATAATATGGTTTAGAGTAGTCCTGCCATGGTTTTTTTTTTTGCAAAATTGTGCTTACTGTTTTCATCTATTTATTCTTCCCGTGAATTTTAGAATTGTTTGGTTACATTCTAACTTCCTTGTGGTTTCTTTTCTTAGAGTCTGTTATAGTTGTAACCATGTCTATATAGAATTTCATTATCTTTTTTGAAAGTATATTTAAAACATTTTTCTCTGTAGCTACATAGCTTTGTAATTAGATTTACTTAAATTTTGTCTCCATTATTGAACATTTAAGTAATATCAGCTTTTTCTGCACTTGTAAATAATGCTATAACAAATATGTTCACATATGTAATCTTTTCAAATAATGGACTATCTCTCTAGGGTAATTTTTCTGAGGTGGACAGTACTGGGTCAGGGAAGTAGGAGCATTTTTAGAGGTTTGACATAGAATGCCAAGCTGCTTTCCAAAAAGGTTATAACAATTTCCACTCCCCATGAGTAATGTATACAGGTAGCACCACAGGTCCTCTAGAACTGCCTGTTATATTTTGTATATTTTAATTGGCAAACAATTATGTTTTATTACTTTTATTTGACTTGTACCTGTTTGATTACTAGTGATATTGGACATTTTCCCATTTATGAGTTGTGGATTGTCTATTCACATCCTTTATTAATGTATGTATTGGAGTCATTGTTTTTCCTATTAACATTGTGAGTTCTTCAGTGTTCAGCTCTTCTTCTTTTTTTTTTTTTTTTTGGTGAGGAAGATTAGCCTTGAGCTAACATCTGCTGCCAATCTTCCTCTACTTTATATGGGACACCACCACAGCGTGGCTGACGAGTGGTGTAGGTCCATGCCCCAGATCCAAACCCGTGACCTAGGCTGCCGAAGCCAAACACATAGAACTTAACCACTATACCACAGGCTGGCCCCATTCAGTGTTCAGCTCTTTATAGTGAATCCTATGGTTGCCACCCAGAACCCCCATGAAGATGGGGGCTCTTGTTGCTGACATTTCACAACTGCTTCCCTCTCTGGTAATTGTCTTCAGGGAAAGGAGTGCCTTGTCCAAGGTTAGGCTCCCTCTCTGGTGACACCCAAAGACAAGTCCAGTGGAGACTAGCCCCCTTGACTCAATTTGAGACAATTCTGAAGGGCCCTCTGAGGCCTCAGCTGCTGCTGTGTCACTGCTGGGCTTCTCCTTCCACCCAGCCTTGCTGCCCTCACTCCCTCACAGGTGCTGTTTCTAGAACGCTCCCCAATAAACTTCGTTTCTTTCCCCAGGTTTATTAAGGTATAATTGACAACAAAATTGTGAGATATTTAAAGTGCACAATGTGATGGTTAGATATACGTATATGTGGTGAAATGATTTCCCCATGGAGTTAACACATTTGTCACTTCACATACTTAGTCTTTTTTTTTTGTTTTTGGTGAGAACATTTAAGTTCTACTCTCTCAGCAAATTTCAATTATATAATACAGTATTTTCAACTACAGTCACGAAGTTATACATTAGATTCTCAGATCTTATTCCTCTTAGAGCCAAAAGTTTGTTCCCTTTACCAACCTCTCCCGTTTCCCCCACCCTCCAGCCCCGGGCAACCACTTTTCTACCCTCTGTTTCTATGAGTTTGACTTCTTTTTAGATTCTACATGTAAATGATGCCATGCTGTATTTGTCTTTCTGTGTCTGGCTTATTTCACTTCACATAATGCCCTCCAGGTTCATCCATGTTGTTGCAAATGACAGGATTTCCTCCATTTTTAAGGCTGAATAATATTCCACTGTATATATAAACCATATTTTTTTGATCCATTCATCCGCTGATGGACACTTAGAGCCAAAAATCTTCTTGTAGAACAAAGCTCCACTGCAGCCTGCTGCCAGGACCCTGATATAAGGCAGAAATTAATCACTCATTTCTCATTGATCTGTGATTGTATTTCTCAGTCTTTTTCTTCTTCTTTTTTTTTTTTTTTTGCCTTTTTTGTTACTTGAGATATTGAATTTCAAAACATCATACGTTCACATCTATCTTTTTTCTATGTGATTTCTTCTAAACTTAAGGGATCCCTTACATGCACACACCAGAGGTTCAATTAATGCTCAGTTATATTTTCTTCCAGTCTTCCTGCGGTTGCCATTTTCTTCTTAACTTCTAATTCTAATGAATTTAATTTTTATTTTTTTTATTGAGGTAACATTGGTTTATAACATTATATAAATTTCAGGTGTACACCATTATATTTTGATTTCTATGTAGACTACATCATGTTCACCACCCAAAGACTAATTGCCACCCATCACCATACACATGTGCTCTGTCACCCCTTTCGCCCTCCTCCTTCCCCGCTTCCCCTCTGGTAACCACCAATCTAATCTCTCTATCTATGTGTTTGTTGTTGTTTGTATCTTCTATTTATGAGTGAGATCACACAGTATTTGACTTTCTCCTTCTGATTCATTTCACTTAGCGTAATACCCTCAAGGTCCATCCGTGTTGTTGCAAATGGTAAGATTTCATCTTTTTGTTTATAGCTGAGTAGTATTCCATTGTGTATATATACCACATCTTCTTTGTCCATTTGTCCCTGATGGGCACTTAGGTTGTATCCAAGTCTTAACTATTGTGAATAATGCAGCAATGAACATGGGGGTGCATATGCCTTGATGCATTCATGTTTTCATGTTCTTTGGATAAATACCAAACAGTGGAATAGCTGAATTGTATGGTAGTTCTATTCTTAATTTTTGAGGAATTTCGATACTGTTTTCCATAGTGGCTGCACCAGTTTGCACTCCAGCCAGCTGTGCATGCGAGTTCCCTTCTCTCCACATCCTCTCCAACACTTGTTATTTCTTGTCTTGTTAATTATAGCCATTCTGATGGGCATCAGGTGATATCTAATTGTAGTTTTGATTTGTGTTTCCCTAATAATTAGTGATGCTGAACATCTTTTCATGTGCTTGTTGGCCATCTGTATATCTTCTTTGGAAAAATGTCTGTTCAGATCTTTTGCCCATGTATTTGAGTTGTTTGTTTTATTGTTGTTGAGGTGTATGAGTTCTTTATATATTTTGGATATTAACCCCTTATCAGATATATGATTTGCAAATATCTTCTTCCAGTTGTTAGGTTGTCTTTTCATTTTGTTGATGGTTTCCTTTGCTGTGCAGAAGCTTTTTAGTTTGATGTAGTCCCATTTGTTTATTTTTTCTATTGTTTCCCTTTCCCAATCAGATATGGTACTTGAAAATATGCTGCTAATACTGATGTCTTCTAGAAGTTTCATGGTTTCAAGTCTTACATTCAAATCTTTAATCTATTTTGAGTTAATTATTGTGTATGGTGTAAGATAATGGTCTACTTTCCTTCTTTTGTGTGTGGCTGTCCAATTTTCCCAGGACTGTTTACTGAAGAGACTTTCCTTTCTCCATTGTATGTTCTTGGCTCCCTTGTCAAAAATTAGCGGTCCACAGATGTGTGGTTTTATTTCTGGGATTTCAATTCTGTTCCATTGATCTGTGTGTCTGTTTTTGTGCCAGTACCATGCTGTTTTGATTACTATAGCCTTGTATTATATTTTGAAATCAGGGAATGTGATCCTTCCGGCTTTGTTCTTTTTTCTCAGGATTCCTCTGGCTATTCGGGGTCTCTTGTTGTTTTAGGGTAATTTGTTCTATTTCTGTGAAAAATGTCGTTGGAACTTCAATAGGATTGCATTGAATCTATAGATGATTAGGAAGTATGGACATTTTAACTATGTTAATTCTTCCAATCCAAGAGCACAGAATATCTTTCCATTTCTTTGTGTCTTCAATTTCTTTCAACAATGTTTTACAGTTTTAATGGACAGGTCTTTCACCTCTTTGGTTAAATTTATTCCTAGGTATTTTAGTCTCTTTGTTGCAATTGTAAATGGGATTGTATTCTTAATTTCTCTTTCTGCTACTTCATTATTAGCGTATAGAAATGCAACTGATTTTTGTATGTTGATTTTGTATCCTGCAACTTTACCATATTCATTTATTATTTCTAAAAGTTTTTTGGTGGATTCTTTAGGGTTTTCTATGTATAAAATCATGTCATCTGCAAATAGTGACAGTTTCACTTCTTCCTTTCCAGTTTGGATTCCTCTTATTTCTTTTTCTTGCCTGATTGCTCTGACTAGGACTTCCAATACTATGTTAAAAAAAGAGTGGTGAAAGTGGGCATCCTTATCTGGTTCCTGTTCTTAGAGGGATAGCTTTCAGTTTTTCTCCATTGAGGATGATATTAGCTGTGGGTTTGTCACATAAAGCCTTTATTATGTTGAGATACTTTCCTTCTATACCCATTTTATTCAGAGTTTTTATCATAAATAGATGCTGTATCTTGTCAAATGCTTTCTCTGCATCTATTGAGATGATCATGTGATTTTTATTCTTCATTTTGTTAATGTGGCGTATCACATTGATTGATTTGCAGATGTTGAACCATCCCTGCATCCCTGGAATAAATCCCACTTGATCGTGATGTATGATCTTTTTAATGTATTGTTGTATTCGATTTGCTAGCATTTTGTTGAGGATTTTTGCATCAATGTTCATCAGTGATATCGGCCTGTAATTTTCCTGTTTTGTGTTGTCCTTGTCTGATTTTGGTATCAGGGTAATCTTGGCTTTGTAGAATGAGTTAGGAAGCTTTCCCTCCTCTTCAATTTTTTTGGAAGAGTTTGAGAAGGATAGGCATTAAGTTTTCTTTGAATGTTTGGTAGAATTCACCAGGGAAGCCATCTGGTCCTGGGCTTTTATTTTTGGGGAGGTTTTTGATTACTGTTTCGATCTCCTTACTGGTGATTGGTCTATTCGAATTCTCTATTTCTTCTTAACTCAGTTTTGGAAGGTTGTGTGATTCTAAGAATTTATCCATTTCTACTAGATTGTCCAATTTGTTGGTGCATAGCTTTTCACAGTATTCTCTTATAATCTTTTGTGTTTCTGACTAATGAACTTAATTTTAGTGAAGGCTCTGAGGCAAACAAGTAAATGCCATTTCCTGACTATGCCTCTCCTCCTCCTTTCATTTGTGATGCTTCCATTACATTTTAAGTTTTTTTTGAAGAAGATCAGCCCTGAGCTAGCATCCATGCTAATCCCCCTCTTTTTGCTGAGGAAGACCGGCTCTGAGCTAACATCTATTGCCAATCCTCCTCCTTTTTTTTCCCCAAAGCCCCAGTAGGTAGTTGTATGTCATAGTTGCACATCCTTCTAGTTGCTGTATGTGGGATGTAGCCTCAGCATGGCTGGAGAAGCGGCGCGTCGGTGCGCGCCCGGGATCTGAACCCGGGCCACCAGTAGCAGAGCGTGCGCACTTAACCACTAAGCCACGGGCCGGCCCTCCATGACATTTTAAATGGCGGCTGTGTTCTTACCATATTCTGCAGCTGCAAGAAGGCTGCTGATGAACCACCGCTTGGAAAGGATTTCCAATGCTATCAACAATTTCTTCCCTGGGCGTGGAGGATTCAAGTGTTCTTGCCCAGCACCTCTCCCCTCTGCTTCCCTTCAGCACAGCCCAGCACGTTACCACGTTTATGTAGAAGGCTGATCCCAACACTGACCCACCTTTTCTTTCCAAGGAACTTACCCATACATTAATGAACCGGTAACTTTGCCCCCAAATACCAAATATTCAATACGCATGTCCATGTTTATTGACAATTTGCCAAGAAACCATTCACAATTACATTTCTTAATTAAAACAAATATTGTAAATGAGGGGGAGAAAAAGAGTATTAAGTTAAGGTCAGAATTTTGTTGTCCAGTAAGCACACTTTTTGTGTGTATTGCCAAGTAAGGATAATATGCCCTTTTAATACACAGTCAGCATTCATGTCTTGCCAAGCAGGCATGAGGCTATGTCAAAAGATCCCAGTGTATTTTGTGCCAACCAAGTAGTTTTTATTCAGATCTGTCTGCAGAACCTTAGCCAATGGGTATGTTTTCACTTGTGTGTTTTTTCCTGATAAGTGTTCATGAGAAACCTATTTATAACTTTTCCCAAACTAGAATTCTGAACAGGCCTGAATGCAATTCACATGTTCAAAGCTTAGGTGCAGTCTAAACAACTTCTGTAACCAAGTGAGGAGCCATAGCATTCAGAGAGCTTGGTTTTCCACAAGCCCTCTTTATGAACTGTTCACACCTGTGTAACCCACGGACCGCGTCCTTAGCACTCCTGGGTTGGAGGAAGTGGAAATGTGGATGTCCAGTGCATTCACACACATCACACAGGACTCAAGCAACTTAAGGTCTCCAGCATTAAAACCCACGTGGTACAGAGTTTGGAGGCATTAGGAGAGAGTGAGAAAACCCCACTGGGGACTTTATATTCTCACTGATGCGTCTTTGGGTGTCGTACTAGACAGCTCTGCTTCACTACCCAAACTTCCCTTAATAAACACTCTTATGAGCACCACTTTTTCCTCCCCCAATGCCATTTGTCTCTTTAATTCCTTCTCTTCTCCCAAAAATTCCTGCCTCCCCCATTTTTTTGTAGCACCATATTCCCCCTGCTTTCCAGATGTTAGCAGATCTCAAAACTTCTCTGATGTCTTATAAATTTTCCCAGCCCTCTCCTTGAGTTGTAAATCAAAGCCATTCTCAACTCTGTCTATATCTGCTGCGCAGTAGAGGGGCGGTACAAACACGGGAGCCTGAGATTAGATGCAGGGGGAGAAAGGTTTGGGGTGATTCTCCACTTCCCAGATACAGTTTAGCTTTCTGCTTCTCTTTGGTTGTTTCCAAATATATATATATATATTTTTAAATTACACATAGCTCACACTACAAGAGTTAATCACTTTATCATTGTCCTCTTTGAGCTTTCGTATGGACTCAAATCACCATCCCAACTCCTGCCGGTATGTGTAAGTTAACTATGAAAAAAAAAATATTGGTTTCACACTGACCTTGAATTACATGGCAAAGCCTCTTCCATCAATTTGGCGTTGGTAGGAGCCACACCAAAGTACCCTTTCCTAATTCCTGAGTAATCCAACCACATATTTTTGATGCCATCTATGTATTCCCACTCATAGAAATGTTTTCAATTCTTCCCACCTCATCATTTGCTCCTCTCTATAACTGCTGTTTAAGTGTGTGGAGTGAAGAAGTTGGGGCAGCTGACTCTGAGGCCCACAGACGCCTTTGGATAGCCACTGAACCCAATCTGAGAAGTGGGTAAAAGCCACACTCATGGATGACCCAAGAGCCCCTAGTTGAGACACTATGACAACTTCCCAGAAAAGTTTCAACATGTTTTGGCAATCCTGTTGCAGAGTAACATGCTGCACAAGGTATTTGAAAGGGCATGACTCAGGCCACCATTACACCAGTATCTTCAGCATTCTTCTCCAAGACCCAAAGAAAGCTACCCTACTCACCCTTGGGTCATGCAGTTACTTACTGACACACCTGAAATATCACGTCTCATATATCCATTGTTGGAGAACCTTGGAGACCTGATCACCCTACGTGTTTTCCTGAGGGGCAAGCTCAGCATGAGAGCCCAAAAGCAGTGCCTGATTTCCCCAGGAGACTGCCCCAGGCCCTGGCGATATGTTGCCAAAAGGCAAGTCAGAGCAGCTAGGTGACTCAGCAGTTCCTCACCCTGGGTGGATGTCCATTTATGCTGCTATAAAAGTCTACCCACCAAACAATCGCCAGGACTGTCGATAGCATCAGGTGGTGGAGACTGCTAGTAGTCAATCACTCTTTCTTCCCTATTAATAGGGTTTAGACTGAGCACATGGCTGCCCAGCCAGAGACTACATTTCCCAGATACCCATGAGGCCAGGTGTAGCCAAGTGGCTAAACTATTAAGTGACTAAGCAATGAGCAACTTCCTCTTCATTGCCTGAAAGGAAATTGCTTGTCCTGAACTTCTGCTTTTTGTCCTTCCCTTAAGTTGGAAAACCGAAGTGCCCAGCTTTCACCAGGCGTTTGACCAGGTCATGGTCTGACCAGGACTGTGATCTAACACAGGGGTCTTAGAACCTTTTGTGCCATGAACTCCCTCGAGAGTCTGATGACACCTATGGATCTCTTCTCACAAAAGTATTTTTAAGTACGTAAAATAAAATACACCACAAAACCCCCTCTAGAGTGGCTAAAGTTTAAAAGACTGATAATCCCTAATATTTGTGAGAATGTGGAGCAATAGAAAGTTTATGCATTGCTTGCTAGTAAGAGTATAATCCCATTCAACCACTTGGAAAAATAGTCTGGTAGTATCTACTAAAGCTAAATCCATGTTTACCCTATGCCCCAGCAATCCCATCCACAGGTTTATACCCAAGAGAAATGAGTGCATACGTACACCAAAGAGGTATACAAGAATGTTCATAGTAGCTTTATTTATAATAGTCAAAACCAGGAAACAACTCGTATGTTCATCAGCAGGAGAATAGATAAATCAATTATTTCTATTCATAAAATGAAACACTACACCACAATAAAGGGAATGGATTGCTAATATACGCAAGAACTTGGATGAATCTCACAGACGCTATGTTGAGTGAAAGAAGTAACACAAAAGTGTCTGCACATTAACTAGACATATTGTGGTGATCATTTCTCAATATATACGCATATGGAATCATTATGTTGTACGCCTGAAACTAATATAATGTTATATGTCGATTATACCTCAATAAAAAAATATTCTGGGGTCAGGAGGAGAGATCAAGAGGCAGAGCACAGAGGATTTTTAGGGCAGTGCAAATACTCTGTATGATATTATAATGATAGATATATGTCATTATACATTTGTCCAAATCCATACAACACCAAGAGTTAACTGTAATATAAACTATGGAGTTTGGATGATTATGATATGTCAGTGTAGGTTCATCCTTGGTAAAAAATGTACCACTCTGGAGAGTGATGTTGATAATGGGGGAGTCTAGGCATGTGTGGGAACAGAGGGTATATGGGAAATCTGTACCTCCCTCTTAATTTTGTTGTAAATCTAAAACTGCTCTAAAAAAAAATCTTAAAAAAGAAGTGTACACACTATATGATTTCATTTATATTAATGTCAAAAATAGATAACACTAATTAATGATAACAGAAATTCAAATAATAGTTACCTTTGCAAAAGAGGCACCAAAAAAGAACTGGGAAGGACCACAAGGAAATTTTCTAGGGTGATGAAGTCCTATATTTTGATACCAGTAAAATGTATAATTTTAGCTAGAGGTACACTTAAGATTTATGTGTATTTTATTCACCTTACTGTGTATATATCATAACTCAGTGAAAAAAGTAGAATACACAAGTAAATAAATAGAAAATAAAATTCTTAAAATTATAGGGGGCCGGCCCTGTGGCTGAGTGGTTAAAGGTCCACACGCTCTGCTTCAGCGGCCCAGGTTTGCAGGTTCGGATCCCGGGTGTGTGTGTTCGGATCCCGGTTGTGGACCTACTGCACTCATCAGCCATGCTGTGGAGGCATCCCACATACAAAATAGAGGAAGACTGGCACAGATGTTAACTCAGGGCTAATCTTCCTTAATCAAAAAAAAAAAGAAAGAGGAAAATTGGCAACGGATGTTAGCTCAGGGTGAATCTTCCTCATTGAAAAAAAATCTTAAAAGTATAAAGAAATTATATTGAAATACATTGTTAAAATAAATGTTTAAAAAGATAATTTGTGATATAGTAATATATATGCTTCTTTAGTGATGCATTAAATAATAAGAAGCAGCAGGTCTAATAATTACCATAATTTCAAAGTAATGATGAATATAAATGATACTTCAAGGCAATTGAAATTTATATAAAATATCTATTATTTGTATTGGTGATAAATTCATAAGTACTGCTAATAGTACTATGGTTTGTTACCTACATTCATACTTGAAGGAAGTGCTCAATATAAAATAGACATGGAATTTTTTTCCCATCCAAATTTATGGAGCCTCTGAACAGTCCAGGGACTCCTTGGAGGTGCATAATTTTGAAAAATTATAATCCCACATACTACCCTCGATGTTTAAATCAGGTAGTTTAGACACAGAGCCCCACTATGAGATGGTGTATCCAGACCCTGGGCTCTAAGTCTCCACATGGCCATCTTCAGCAATGGTGATTATCATTGGGCAAACAAGGTCTACCATCAAAGAGCTCCAGGTAAAAACTCGAAATCCCACTATATATAGCGACTAAAACTCGTGCTCAGCTTATCCCATCCATCAGTGTCCCTTCCCAAAAATGTGACTGATAAGCAAGGAGGAAATTTTCTCCCTGAGAAGATTTAGAATTAAGTCTAGAAATGTTTAAGGAAAATCAAATTTGTAGAATGTTTATAAATAATTTTTTTTTTTTTTGCTGAGGAAGGTCAGCCCTGAGCTAACACCTGATGCCAATCCTCCTCGTTTTGCTGAGGAAGATTGGCCCTGGGCTAACATCCGTGCCCATCTTCCTCTACTTTATATTTGGGACACTGGCACAGCATGGCTTGATAAGTGGTGTGTCGGTGCGCACCCAGGATCCCAACCTGGGAACCCCGACTGCTGAAGCGGAGCCCACGCACTTCACTGCTGCGCCACCGGGCCGGCCCCAATAAATGTATTTTTGTGTTATGGAATTTGTGAATTTAAATTTTATATACTTGCAAAGTTTTTAATAATTGAGTTATTAGAGTCAGAGAAATTATCATAGTGATTCAAATTTAAAATGTGTAACTATTTGATCGCGATTATTTAGTTGAAGTTTCAACATGCTTTACACAATTACAGAATATGTTTAATATTTAAAGCTTTACTAGCTATTTAAGGACTTGAGAAAATTGTTTCATTAAAGTTTGAGGTACTTAAAAAAATCAAGTATAATTATACAAACAGTTTGAAATATCTAAGGGAATTTAAGTTGTAACCTCAAAAAGTGATGAATAAAATGTTTCAAATTAGTAAATAGAGTAAGATACGGGAATTAAATGTAAATGCTTAAGAAAGAACTAGTTTTTTACAAATTTTAATTAATTGCAATTAATTTTTAACATCAAAGTAAACTCCTGGAAGATTAGCAAAAACTCATCTTTAACTGAGACCAAACCAAGACACCATTCCTGACGACTAACTGCCCAGAAACCCCTTTTTGAGATTCTTGCCCTGGGCTGGTTCTCAAAGTCTCCTGAGAAGCTCGTTTAAAATGCAGATTGCTCGGCCTCCACTCCCAACTGAGTCAGGAAGTGGGGTGAAGTCTGGGACTGTGGATTTCCTCTTCACGTACCAGGGATGAGGAGACTTCCAGTGCGTTGAAGTCTGTTTAATGCTAATTTCATTCATCCCTCTGCTTTCAGTAAGGAATTTATATCTGAACATGCGGTAACCATGACTCCAGGCCTGGTGGACCTACAGATGTCTCCATGGTAACGGTTCACTCTCTGGTCTCCATGGTGAGGTTTATAAGGACCCTCAAATTGACTGTATTTTAAATTCTAAATTATTTTGCTGTTAATCAGACACACACAAAGAGCTGTGTTTTTAAAAATAACTCTCTAGCCCTATTTCAGGAGTACTATAAAAAAGGAAAGGAAAGAAAGGAAATAGGAAAAAAAGTAACAGTAATAAACCAGTCCCTCTCACAAAAGCTCGGTTTAGGTGGCAATGAATTAAAATATCAAGGTCAAATGATGTAAAACTGAATTAAACAACCTACATATTTCTTTAATCTGACACCTATTTGTCAGAATTTATTTTGTATTATTTAACACATAAAATGATCCATTGTTCAACCAGACATCATTTTTATGCATTAAAAACGTATAAATCATCTCAATATCCTTTATGTAGCCAATGTATTTCTCTTTATACAGCACGCAGCTTACTCAGATGTCTGATCATGGAAGAACCAACTGACAAGATGCTGTTGAATCAGCTGCCAGGCCCTGAGAGGAAGAACACCCCGCAATCAAATATGTGATTTAAAAAGAAAAGTTGTAACACAAATTATCCCTTCAAAAATGTCACAAGGTAAGTGAACCATTTTTCCCCTTTTGGTAAGATTTGGGTTAATTTACAAATGGAATTGTTAAATAAGGAAGCACCCTGCACATTCTAACCTCAGGGTCCAATACAGCAATAAACATATATTTATTGATTCCTTTCCTGTAGACTGGTAGAATCTACTCACTAGAAAGACCAAAATGAACAGATTATAAGTGGTCCATTGAGTTATAACAATAGTTTCCAAGGGATGGTGAAATAACCCCGAGCAGCACGACAAACTCATACTTGCCCTCAACACTCACTGCCTCTGATCTGGTCTACAAGATCCATCCTCTCTCAGGGTACTTGTCCGAGTGTCCGCCTTCTTCCTGGATTCGCCCTCAGGAGGACCTTCTGCACACTCAAGCATTTCTAACTGCAGTACTTCCCAAGGTGGTGTTTACCTCTACGGACTGTTGGACAGAACTCAGTTGTGTGAAAGTTTAATACTGTGAACAACTCGATGAGACAGTAGGCTCTGTGAAGTCAACGTCCACAGGATTATTCATCTTTTCATTCTCTCCAGTCCCTACCACACCTACGCCCAGAGCAGGTACTTATTAGGTATTTTTCGACCGAGAACGAATGAATGAATGAATGACTATAGAGAGCATGAGCAAGGGTATGAGGCACTTGGATAGTCTGTATGTCATTGTTTCCTTGGGCCAGCAGGCTGGGACTACCAGTGCTGGGGTGCAGCCTCATGAGTCCCCCACCTGCTACCAGAATCTAGGGGAGGGACGCGCCCCTTTTTGGCCCCACTACCACAACTGGGAGAACTCTTAGGAGGATGTACCATCTCCCTAAGCTTGGCCTGAGTACATGAAAGTAGCTTATTTTCAACACAGGATGAACCATTATCTTCGCTGTGTTACTTTTCTTCTATTGATTTTACCAAATCTTATCTCACTTATGCTTTCCGAACAAAGGACTTTCATTTTTCTCTCATGGGGCTCTAGTCTTGTAACACATAAGTGACATTGACATTCTTGTTGAAAACAAGTATTCATCTAAAAGAATTATAAATGTTACCAGTGGTTATTTGGGAAGAAAACAATAGATTCTGTTTTGCCCCTCAAAGATCTGCTTCTGGTTTTGGTTTTGGACACTCCCTGCATGTCTTTTTAAAGTCACCTAGCATCCTGAGGCCTCATTTTCTTCATCTAGTAAAATAAGCTGAAAAAAATAGATGATCTCTAGGTTTCCTTCCAGCTTCAGAATTCTCTCTCTGCCTGTGGGTCTCCTGCATGCATCACAGTGCCAGCTGTGTTGGACACTGAGGTCATGTCTCTGGGACACGTGCCCTCATGCGGCACAGCTGGTGCCCTGGGGCTGAGGAGAGAACAAGTCCGGGGTTGTGCTGGGCCAACAACAATAAATGATGAGTGTATGTCATTTATTCTGTTACCCAAAAGGCAGCATCATAAGGATCAGGAGCTCAGGTGAAATTACCAAGTGCCCTTCCTGGAAATCTGGAGCCTATGGAAAAGTGGAGGTGGAGACTGATGGTGTTGGGAGCATGAGTGGTTCAATCACCAGTTTGTTTAGACAAATTTAACTAAACCACATCTTGGTCATCTGTATGTTTTTTAGTAAACCAACCACTTCATTCATGGGATAACTTCTGCTCTAAATCTCCTTAAAATGACATTCAATCTCTAATATAGTATGTGATAGCAGAATAATGCCCCCCGCCCCCAAAGATGTCCACATCCTAATCCCTGGAACCTCTGTATGTGTTAGGTTACATGGCAAGAGAGAATTACAGTTACAGATGGAATTAAGATGGCTAATCAGCTGGCCTTAAAGAGAGTATTCTCAATTATCCAGGTGGGCACATTGGAATCACAAGAGTCTTCTAAAGTAGAAGAGGGAGGCAGATGGGGTTAGAATCAGAGAGATACTTCAAGATGCTACACTGCTGGCTTTGAAGAGGGAGGAAGGGGCCATGAGTCCACAAATGCAGGTGGCCTCTAAAAGCTGGAAAAGGCCAGGAAACAGATCCTCTTCTAGAGCCTCCAGATGAACACAGACCTGCTGACACCTTGATTTTAACTAAGACCCATTTCAGACTTTTGACCTCCAGAGAATAAATGTTTGTTATTTTAAGCTACTAATTTTGTGGCAATAGGAAACTAGTAGATGGTATGTAATCTACTGCTTCAGAGATTTACTACAATGATTTCATTAAGATGGCTAAAACTGATAAATTTAAAGCAAAAGAGAGAGTAAATTAAAAATTCCAGGATAAAACTACAAAGAAATGAAATGCACGTTACTCTTTTGAGTTGAAAAAAATACAATTGTTCCGTCTTTCATTGTCACTATGAGCTGTCAGCACCAATAGATCACGGAGCAGAGTGAGGTGCCCAGACTGGGAGAAAGGGGGGAAAAATAAGCACCAGAAATGAAACTGGGTTGAACCTGGGGGTTGCTCAAACACCAGGTTCCAAATTCAAGAGAGAAATCAGAAGGTCGGAAACACGTGGGTGCTGGAGATCTCAGCAAGGCAGCTGGCCAAGCAAGTGTCGGGAACCAGTTCTTGCAGGAGTCCTGAGGCTCAGAGCAGAGCCAGAAGCTAGGAAGAAGATAACGACAGCAGACACGGGGCCCCCAGCAGGGAAGGCCTTAAAATAAGGCACCATCTACGTCAGCCAAGATGTCTCTTATACACCGCCTGATGGGTCAGGAGCCATTCTGGGGGCACAGAGGGAGGGCTGGGTGAGACGTGTTAAGGAGATGCTAGTTCAGCTTAGCCTTGCTGGCAGGGAGTGCAGGCCCACAGCAAAGGACACAATTTGACATTTGCCCAACGATAGAATAAGTGATTTTATTTATCTGGTCATTTTTAAAACTTTTTACTGTGAAAAATTTCAGACATATACCACAGAAAAGAGATGGCCAATTTTATCTGTACCCTCAATTACTTGTACCCCCCGCCCCCCCCCCCGGGAAGCAAGTCCCAGACATCATATCAGTTCATCTGTAAATATTTCAGTATTTGTCTCTAAAAGGTAAAAACTCTATATGACCAGTTTTTAATAAAAATACTCATTCTAAATTGTTTCAGCTCCCTTGCCCAACCTGCTTCTCTGGCCCCTGCTCTCCCAGCAGTCTGACTTACCTTCATCCTTTGGAACTGCTGCAGTTGGCTAGCAGCCAGGGAATCTGTGAACCATCTCAGACAGCCAAAGTCATGTCAACACTAATTCCCATGCACGTTGGATTTTACAATTTACCAAGGACTTACACAGATGTACATCCATCATCTCCAGAATGCTTTACATACCGGCCATCACTGGCAACATTTCTTGCAGTCCTTTCTTCATTTCAGGTGTAGAGACAAGTGAACAAGAGTTATAGACAAGAAAGTGGGTTTTTGCAAAGCTCTTTGAAGTAGGTAGCATCACAGTTTCCAGATGACTCGTCCCTTCACGTTGTTAAACACTTATGGCGAGTTGGAGATTGGGCTGGGTATTTTAGAATGTTGTTTCCTTGAAACTATCCTCTGAAGTTGGCACTATTACAAATGATAATGACTATTTCCCCCTTTTTACAAACAAGAAACCTCAGGATCAAAAAGGTGGAGTCACTTGTCCAGGATCAACTCTGGAACATTCTGGAATGCCAGCCCAGGTCTCTCTGGTTCCTATACCTGTGCTTCGTCTCACCCCAGCCTTCCTTCCTCACCCTCACCCTTTCCTGCACCCCAGGGCAGCAAGAGGTGGCTACTGGAACTCTAGTCCCTCTCCCCCCAAATGAGAAACACGGCGCCATATTTTACTGAAGAACAGAGAATAAACAGATTCCTGGTCTGTGAGCATTTCAAATCTCAGAGTTTGATTTTCCAGAAAGTTAATGAAGCTTAAACTTCAGGGTCTCTCATTTATTGAGACTCTTGCAAGGCCCTGGGAGGCATCCTACTAGTATCTTCACACAGACTTACGTTTCTGTAAAATTGGCAAAAGTAAGTGATTTCTAAATTCTTTTTCTTGAATAGAGCCACTAACATTATGTAAGCTGATCCAGGCTCCACAACCTGGATCCACCCTTGCAAATGTCCCCTGTCAGAGAAGCCCTCACTGTCCTTGTGTGTTGGCTTGAGACCTGAGGGAGCTGTAGACAGGGAGGAAAGCTGAGGGGGACAGCAGGAAGTTGTGTGCATAGCTTCAAACATTTGAACGGCCTGAATTTTCCCATAGGACCCCTGACATGATATCTATGTGTGGTTGAAAGAATATATTTATAATATTCCTCAGGGACATTGTGGGTTATATGAGCTCTTGTGAACAGACCAGGGAGACCGAAGACCAGATAGAATATTGTTTTTTTGCAAAATATGTTCCAAATACCAACAGTCAACTTGAAAAGAAATTGTCTATGCACTATTGATGGAAGTGATTTTGATCAGCTCCACATGGACAGATCCTGCCCATTCTTTGAGGCTCAGTCTAAGTATCTGCTTTATGAGCCTTCCTGGATTTGCTCCAAGCTGAGTTATCCCTTTGTGTTCTGAAATCCCAACACATTTATCTCCATCCCTCTTATGGCACTTATCACTTTTCTTCCTTTATTTATAGTTATTTGTGTACATGACTTAGCTTGTCTACTTTACTACAAGTCCAAGGGGAAGGCCTCTTTCTTATTTGTCTTGAAATCCTCTTAGCACATGAATACAAAAGTCCATAAATACTCATTGGTTGAATGAATTGGTGATTGAGTGAATGAAATTTGTTAGAAGTCCATCTCTTTTCTGAACTTCTAAATCACATGTTTACATTTTTCCCTTAACAGTTAATTATATGCATATTCCCTGTGACAGCTCTTGTTTTGTTCACTTTTTTCCCCCAAGAAAGTTAAGCTTCTTTAAGAAGGAATCATGACTTCTATTTTTTGTATACTCCACAGTAATGAACACTGGGGCTTGCACAAAGTAGGAGCTTAGTAAATATGGTTGGCTGATGATTATCTTCAGGCAGAGGTATTCTAGTATATGCAGGACCTCACAATTATTAAATATAAATAGGCCTCGATGTATCATCCATTCATTCACTCTCAGGAAAAATGAGCTACCAGAGATTTAATACTGATCAGCATAACTGACAGTATCTCCATTCTATTTAAATATCTTTACTACCAGGTGTGGAGCAAGGTTGCTCTGGAACCCCTTGGACTGCTAAGAATAAAAGAGTAACTCCTTTAATTTTCAAAAGGAAATCAAAAGTGAAAAAATTAAATACAATCTAACATCAAAAAACTAAAGAACAAAAGAGCAATTATGTTGGTCTATGTCATTATCTTAGATTGGAAACTTCTCTTAGAGGGAATTGGTACTTTTCTTGTAGGGAATGGGTACCCTGAATTTTTATCCCCACAGGTGCAGTGGGGACTTGGCAGAATTTCCTTTTCATGCCTTGTTAACAATCTTAAATAACACAGGGAGTTCTGGTCCTTGCCTGAGGCCCCTCCTATTACAGTTTGAACAAGGACAGGTGTGGTTCAGGGATAGTTACATTGCCAAGACAAGGGCACCGCAGGGCTCATGACCACAGGGCTGAATCACTTTGTCTCTATGCCATTACCAGAACATTCTTTTGCTTTAAAGTGGTCTGAAATGAAGTGGCACTTGTTAAAGAAGAGAGAAATTCCATACATTTTTAAGAACAAGAAAAAAGCTAGATAAACAACTCTCCAGTTCAGGTCATATTATCCAGTGTTACAAGGGTTACACTTAGTGACCCATGCGAGGGTGCCTATACAGTCAAATCAGAACAGGAAGCACCAAATTGGTGCCACAAAGAATGTGAGCACACAGCTTGTCCGTATCAGAGCAAGGCTGTGAAAGGGCGCTGTCACGACAGGCTCACACTTGGGTCGGTGACGCCATTTCATCACCTCAGACAATAGATGTGGAAAGTCAGGCCCAGAAAACTTGAGTGGATAGCCCCAGGTGTTGTTTAGTGCTGTAAATGCTAGAGAGGAGAAAGAACGTGGGGAGATGGTGGGGGAGCGAATTGGAGCTCCACCTAAACTCATCCATTTAAGGTCTCCTGCCTTTTCCGTTACCCTAGTCATGCTCCTAGCGATGAAAGTGGTTAAAGACTTCCTAATCAGACAGATTTGGGTGAGAATCTTACTTCTGACTCTTGCCAACTCTGCAACCTTGGGCAAGATACTTAATCTAAGTTTCAATTTTCTCAGCAATTTTCTATCATTGGAGATAGTGCTTCCTCCCAGGATTATTGTGAGCACTAAATGTAATGGCGTAGCATCTGCGTTACAATAGACACTCAGTAAATGACATTCCTATCCCTCCATATCCATATTCCAAAATGGGATTGTACATCCTACAGCAGCCAGCTTTGTATGTTTTTGTTTGTTTGTTTGTTTGTTTGTTTGGTGAGGAAGATTAGCCCTGAGCTAACATCTGTTGCCAATCCTCCTCTTTTTGCTGAGGAAGATTGGTCCTGAGCTAACATCCAGGCCCATCTTCCTCTACTTTATATGTGGGACGCCTGCCACAGCATGGCTCGATAAGCGGTGCATATGTCTGCGCCCGGGATCCGAACCCGTGAACCCCAGGCCGCTGAAGCAGAGTGTGAGAATTTAACCACTATGCACCAGGCTGGCCCCCAGCTTTGTATGTTTTCATTGTATCTTTAGCCTGAAAAGAGCTTTGGTTCCAGGGTATCGAGAAGTGGTGGACAGCACCAGAATCACTTCTTCCTCTGCATTTGCACAAGTTGGCTTTTGTAGGAGCCGGGAGGGGGCTGAAAAACTGCTGCAGTGACTTCCCCTTCACTCCCAGCAGCCCCTTCAGCTTCCCCAGTCCACTTACTATTCTTTGCCAGTTCTGAGTCACTTCAAGTTTGACTTTCTGATAAGAGATGGGGGAACAACAACGTTGCTCATTCGTATTACTTGCCCTAGACTTTGAGATTGCACAGGACAGCAATACATGGCACAGCCTAAGGGCCCTCGGTACTGCTCCTCACAGACCGGAATTTCCTGGAGCACACTTAGTGCCAAGCATTTATGTTCTCCTGGCTAGAAGGGAGTAAATGAGGCACAAGAGATATCCAGCAACTTAATTGTCCTTGGTGCCCAAGCTTAGTGGACATTTGCAGTCTTCAGTTATTGATGCGATTGGAGCAGCAAAGAACTGATACAATTGTGCAAAGAACCATTATCAACCAGGGTTTAAAAGAGACAAAGATGCATAAGCAAGCGCAATAGGTCAAAGGAAAAATTTAGTTCGGAGGACAAATCAGGAAAGATCATTGTGAATGCCAAATAGTATCAGACGTTTTAAAGGGACAAGAGTCAATATTCTTTTACGTATACTATAAATAGCTTGTTTTTGGTGTCCCAAGATACAGCATGTTGGTGCCAGTCTATCGTCCATGATAGTGCCTAGGCTTCAGTTTACAGAAACTGAGATGGTGGCATCTTGCCTAATTTTTTTTTATCTGTCATTTGAGAGAATCTCATATGAAGAACTTGCATTTTCGAGCATTCTGAAAGATGGCATCTTGAAATTACCTACGTAACCACCAGCAAGTACAGTTCTCACATTGTTGGGCCTGAATTCTGGAAGCAGAGGCTGGGGGCTGGGCCGTGAGAAACAATGGTCATTTGTGAAAGAGAGAGCACTGATTGCTCCGTGTCTTCATAACAGGAGGCAAAACCACGTTGACCAATAAGGTTTCAAACCCTATTTAGCAAAATGAATTGTTAGGAAACACAGAGTAGATTTTTAAGAGACTGTACATCCACCAGAACAGAGCCACACCAAAAATTTAGTATAAAAGCAAGTATGAGAAGGGAACCTCAAAGGGCAAGAGATTTCCTCAAATGCCTTTGGCTTTGTGTAAGTTGAACTCTATAACAAGGCAGTCTGTTGTTCTACCCTAAAATTGTTTTAAATTTTTAAAGAAAATCTTGTTGACTTATTGACTCACGGTGGATACATAACTCTGTGAGTGATTTATCAGACTTCTAAAACACATCATTCCCCGAAACAGCTGAGTATCAGTTTAGAGGAGAAAATAGTTGTATTTCTGCCTAGCAGATAGTGTTTGTCATACTAATTATAGGCACATTTGCTTTAAAGATGCACCTTTGAACATGTAGCATATACTGCATTCTTTATCTTGACAAAAGGGCAGCAACACATACATGATCTTAACACTACAACACAGTGGTACTGTCTTGGAAGAGGTTGACCGTCTTAGAAGAGGGAGGGAAAGGGTTTCAGTCTCTTCATAGAAAATGTTTTAATCGATTTGATCTGATTTCAAATTTAAATGCAAGAAAACTCCTTGGCCTGTAATAGCAGAATTTTGCCTGTTCATAAAAATTACCATCTGTATAATCATTTTACTTTTCCAAATCTTCCATATACAAATTTAAAATCTCTTAGGATAAGCAAGGGAAACTAATACTTGGAGAGTGTCTGGAATATGCCGGGCATTTTGCTGGGAACTTTAACACATTGTTCCATTTAATTTTCCCTGTAACTCTAGGGGACGTGTGGTTAGGAGCTGCCCGAGAATGTGTTGGGGTACTGCTCCTGTTGTGGTAAAGATAATGCACCTCTTTCTATCTGTCAATTTCCAATGTCTCTGTTGCCAGGAAATAGAATTAGGGCATGGAAATTCCTTTCTCAGAGAATATGACTTTATCACTGTTAAACCATTTGTATCTTGAGTGATTTTAAAACTACTATAATATTGTAAAATTTCATCCAAGAAAGGGAACTAAACAGGAGTTTTTCTAGTCACAATACAAGTGTTTGTGTATCATCTTGAGGTTACCACTTGAATGATGGGTGTAGTGAGCAAGGTACATTCGTAATAGAGCTTAATATACAATTGGGGAACATTAAACTACCCCTCTAGGTTTTTGGCTTATTTATTTTTAAAATTACATTTCCCAGTGTAATATTTGCTCAAATGATTATAGTCTATCCGAATCCAGCACTACAGCTGTGAATTTATATAAACAGTTCTTGGTCAGGTTTCCTGTTAAATATATGGTTTTGACTTTGGAGACTGATGGAGGTTTGTGAAAATGATCACCAAATCCCTGAAGTACTTTTGCTCATTCTTCACCCCTTAGATCATTTTTATATAAGTGCATAAACATATGAGTGAGTACCCTAGCAACCACAAAGACCACGTCAGTGGAAAGTCATCCAGTGGCATTCCACAGCCAGTACTCCCCCGAGCATCAGGAGCTTGGAACATCTCTCTTTCATAAATGTGGAAATAATTAGATTATTTCTAATGTAAATCTAACTGTATGTATGAGGGGGGAAGAGAGAGAAATACTAAAAATAAACTCTATGGCTTTCATGGGATTTGATTGCTCTGCAGTTATAAAGGTAGAATTGATTATGGATATTTCTGAATTGTCAAAATTGGAAAAAGTCATCACTAAGGAAAAGAAACGTGGGACATCTACTAATTGATGACTTGATTGATAGATTGAGTTGATCCCTGCTGAAGTCCTAAAATGACAGTTTTAACATATTATCCTTTGTGAGGTATTTACATTTTGATTGAGCAATCTGGAAAGTTAAAATCCTCTCAGGATTTGAAGGAATACACCCTAAATGGTGGCACTTTAGGCATTTTATGCCCTGAGATGACGGTCAGGGAGATATTTTGGGAAAGGCACCCTGAACTGTTGCCCACAATTAAAGCCTAGGGCTGGCTCCACTGAGAATTCTCACCAGAAACAGTTAAATTATTTCAATGTTTGGCACGTCATTCCATCCATATGAAAGATTCCATGCAGAATATATTTGGACACGATCTTCATATTTTACTTAACCATTGCTACTTCAATAAACCTGATCGCCAAATGTCCAGACAAGAAGTAAAATGTTTCAGATTAAACTGAAGTGGAATTTCTTCTATGCATGTGGACTGATGCTAAATTGGATCATGGAATACACACATGTGATATCCTGATCACACTTCACTAATTGCACTTTTGATACCTACTCAGTTCCATTGTCATGGATTTCTTCATTAATATTTCCTGAGTGCCCACCTCTGCCAGGCACTGCCCTGGTTACCAAGGCTGCAGCAGAAAAGGGACAGAAAGAGTCTTGTTCTCATGGGTCTTACAGTCTTATTATCATGGAAAATAAGGAATTGACTATATTCTGTTTGAGGGTAAATTTTAGATAGGAAGTTATAGGAAAGACACCAATTAAATTTAGATGTATTTATTTCAACGCCCTAAATATTTCTTGCTGGTTGGAAAGCTATGACAGTGAATGACTCAGAATGGCACCAATAGCAGGTCGCTTTTGTGCAATGGTACAGAATTCTATAGAGCAAAACACTAGATATTTCATTAATCAATTATTTATTAAACATTGGGATGGTTAATTTTATGTGTCAACTTGGCTAGGCCACAGTATCCAGATATTTGGTCAAATATTATTCTAGATGTTGCTCTGAAGGTATTTTTTAAATGAGATTAACATTTAAATCAACAGGCTGAGTAAAGCAGATAACCCTCCAAAATGTGGGTGGGCCTCATCCAATCAACTGAAGGCCTGAGTACAACAGACTGAAGTCCGCCGGGGAGCGGGGAATTCTGCCAGCAGACTGCCTTCAAATTCGGACGGCAGCATCTTCTCTTCCCCGGCCATCCAGCCTGCCAGCCCTGCAGATTTTGGATTTGCCAGCCTCCACAATGGCCAATTCCTTAAAATAGCTCTTTCTGTCTCTCTGTTTCTCTCTCTCTCAGTCTCCCTCTCTCTCTCCTTCTCTCTATGTGTGTGTGTATATATATATTTATTTATTATATATATTTATCCATCTTATTGGTTCTGTTTCTCTGGAGAACCCTAATTAATAAAAGCACCTAGATCACTTTGAGAGATGATGGGCCTCTTTGCAATCCAGAGTTTATTTCAAGACTTTACAAAGCCACGGGTATAAACAAGAAGGAGCAAAACTTGTGAGCTTTGCCCATTTGTGAAGCATTTTCATATTATTAAATCTTCACGTAACTTTGAATTTATTGTTATCATCACCAATTTACAAATGAGGAATCAGAGGTTCAGAGAATTTAAATGACTTGTGCAGGTACATACAGCTAATATATGAGAAAGCCAGGAAATTGTTTAAACATAAATTTGAAATATATTTTTAACCTTTTATTTTGAAAAATTTCAAACATCAGTAAAGTAGAGAAGACAATCATGTGACCTACCTATTATTTAGATTTAACAATTAATATTCAACACATTTGCTTCATCCTCTTCTTTTGCTGGAAAATTTTCTATTATAGACATGTCATTTCATCTTTAAATACTTAGAAGTTGCCTCTGAAAAATAAGGATATTTTCTTACATAACAATAGTAATGTTCTCACACCAAACCTAATTAGCAGTCATTCCCCTCTCATCAACCGATACCCAGCCTATATTCAAATGTCCCCGGTTGCACCAAAATTACCTTTGACAGCTGGTTTATCCAAACCAGTCTCCAACTGAGATTATGCCTTACATTTGATTGTTTAAAAAAATTAAACTTTTCTTTTAATCCAAAACAATACTCCCTCCTGTGCTTTTATTTATTTATTTTTTAATAATTTTATTTATTTATTTTTCCCCCAAAGCCCCAGTACATAGTTGTGTGTCATAGCTGCACATCCTGCTAGTTGCTGTATGTGGGACGCGGCCTCAGCATGGCTGGAGAAGTGGTGCATCAGTGCGCGCCTGGGATCCGGCTGGGGCCGCCAGCAGCAGAGCACGCGCCCTTAACCGCTAAGCCACCGGGCTGGCCCCCTCCCGTGCTTTTAATCTTGACATTGACTTGTTGAAGTGGCCTGCTGTCCTGTCTAATTTCCCACTTTCTAGAATTCTGTTTTCTTGAGATGCTGTTTAACTTGCTCCTCTATCCCCTGTATTTTCAGTCATCTGGAAGTTAGATGTTAAAACTTGACTATATTCAGGTTAAACGTGTTCTCGCTCTGCTACATCACTCTGATTTCTCTGCAGAGAAATCTTAACCATAATAATTACCCATTTAGCTTTGTCAGCGACTTTTTTGTTTTGGGAAGTTGAGAAACCGGGAAATAGGTTGTTA
The DNA here is from genome assembly GCF_020826845.1 of Diceros bicornis minor. NCBI lineage: Eukaryota > Metazoa > Chordata > Mammalia > Perissodactyla > Rhinocerotidae > Diceros > Diceros bicornis. Next base: position 7,646,387 of record NC_080755.1, on the reverse strand, counting down.
ATGAAGACTTGGGGCATGCTATGGCAGGCTTTAGTGCTTATGGTTCTCATCAAAAGGGCTCTCTGGCTCTTGCTGCATTATCTACCAGGCTGGATAAACTATTGACTATTTAAAGACTACTCGTGTCCTGTCACTTTCTATGATAAAGGAATAAGGCTCCACCTATGAGAACAAAAAGAAAGTGCTACTAATCTGCCAGCAAAAAGAACTTTGGTCTTTTCCCCAAACACGTGCAGTGGTCTGCACAGCTGCAGGCTCGAGTTTTGGGCTGGCCCCTCTAGCGACTGACAGCTGCTTGGAGTAAAGAAGCTTCTGTGGCTACTGCCAAGCACGGACCCTATAGAGGGGTTAAACCTGTGGTCTGGCTTTATTATAACTATTCTCCAGTCAGCTGAGTTGACCACTATTTACAGAAGAATTTACAAAAAAGATGTGATTTCTGGAATTTAAGGATTTAGCCTTTCACATCTTTCTCCTTAATTGTACCTCTACAAATATTTTCTTTTCTATGGAAGTAAATTGTAACTTTACTTCTAAAGTAAAAGTCAGCATGAGATGGAAGATGTTCATTTCATGCTTAATTCAAGAGACATTTTTTGTTTGTTTCAAATACCGGGTGGGAGCGGTTGTGGAATGTGCCACGGGAGAGAAAATTATTGGGTACTTCTTAAAATCAATTGCAGGGGCCGGCTCGTGGCACAGGCGGTTAAGCGCGCCAGCTCTGCTGCAGCGGCCGGGGTTCCCCGGCCGGATCTGGGCTCGGACCAATGCACCGCTTGTTAGGCCATGCTATGGCAGCATCCCACATAAAGTAGAGGAAGATGGCCATGGATGTTAGCCCAGGGCCAGTCTTCCTCAGCTAAAAAAAAAGGAAGATTGGCATTGGGTGTTAGCTCAGGGCTGGTCCTCCTCACAAAAAAAAAAAAAAAATCAATTGCAAATTCCTTTAGATAATAACTGATTAAAAGCATTAGATTTGAGGGGACTTGGTTCAATTCCATAAACAGTTGAGCTCCCGCTAGGTGCAAGGTCCATTGTTAGGGGCTTTGTGGGGACTGCACAGAGGGCTTTAATTTTGTAATAATGCCAAGCTGATTCATTGCAAAAAACAAGGGTGAAGATAAAATAAGCTAATGTGTATACTGAGCCTAGCACTGCGTGTGGCATGTTCTGGGTGCATGAGGTTCTTTAAAATGGCTTCACGTGTCTGGTGCCTTAGAGCTGGGGAAGTGTCTTCCAGGCGCTTGCACTCCTCTGTATTTTGTCTGGCTCTCTGAACATCTGACGTTTGGAAGGTCACAGTAAGGGAGGCCACAGTCACCGGACACTGCATAGAATAAGCTAAGCACCCTGGGAGTGGGTCTCATGGGGGGGCTTGTCATCAAGAGAGAAAAGAGGACCCCTAGATCCACAGAGTCCCTGGAGTTCCATGCACGTGGTCCCGACAACAGGGAGGTGGGTTAGCATGATCCCTATTTTACAAAAGAAAAATTTTAAGACCTTTTTGTAAGCTATGTGCCTGGCAGGTAATGAGCCCTTAATAATTATGTTTTCTATATTAATGAATAAGTGAGTTCAGCTAAGGTCACACAGAGATAGGGTTAAGTCCCAGCTACTCTTTCAACTCCCCCCCACCCCCGTGTCACCTGCTCTGTGTTTATCATACATGGGCAGACCAATAGGTTGCTCGTTTTTATTTAAATAGCAAACAGCCCAGCCTCATTCCTTGATCTGTAGGACTCCAAGGAAAGGCTTTTAATGAAAGACAAGACAAGCCCTTTGGGGAACTCCCAGGGACTTTTCTCCCCGCTGACTCAGCAACATACCCCACAAGTGATTGATTCCATTCAGATACTGTGTGTCGTGCGCTTGAACCTTACCAAAAAGATCAATATCATTGTTCTTTAATTTTGTAAAAACGGAGATTTCTTTACTCCTCCCCTGCAAGGAAGGAGAGAAAATCAGAAAACCATATCCCTAGCTGTCACCTCTGCATTCCCGAAGATATAGATGCTTTTTAGAATTGTAATTGTGTCCTTTCATTGCCATCTTTTTCATCTACTTCACATTTTTTTTCTTTTTGGAAGATTGGCCCTGTGCTAAGATCTGTTGCTAATCTTCCTCTTTTTTTCCTTTTTCTGCCCAAAGCCGCAGTACATAGTTGTGTGTCATACCTGTGGAGTTGTAGTTCTTCTACGTGGAAGCCACCTCAGCCTGGCTTGAGATGAGCGGTGAGTATGTCTGCGCTCAGGATCCGAACCAGCGAACCCCGTGCCTCTAGAGCAGAACGCCTGAACTTAACCGCTGCGCCACGGGCCAGCTCCTAGTTTGCATTCTTAATGTAATGCTATAAACTCGGCTACTTAGGGAAGGAGAAGGGATTGGTCTTGTTGCCCTAGACACGTCCCACAGCCTCTCTCCAGCCTTGTCTGATCTGTGGGCTGCTTAGCAGGGTCTTAAGTGATTCAGAACACGGGCCTCTTGGTTTATTGTTCCCTTTTCTTACAATACAAAGATGTCTTCTATAGGAACAATGATACATTCTTTCTACCTGAATTTCTGAAAATCTCTCTCAAAGTTCCAGCCCTTCTATTTTTTAAACTTTTTCATTGCAGTCTAATATGTCTTCTATTTAAGAAGAGGAAATATGAAAATTTGAAAAGAAGCAATTGTTATTAATGCAAATTTGTGAGGTTAGTACGTGCTTTCACCACAAGCTTTGTGTATGTCAGTGGTCCTCAAAGTATGGCCTCTAGACCAGCAGCGTCGGCATACGTCAAAAACTCACGTTCTGGGGCCAGCCCAGTTAAGTTGGTACACTCTGCTTTGGCGGCCCTGGGGTTCACAGGTTCAGATCCTGGGAGTGGACCTACACACCACTCATCAAGCCATGCTGTGGTGGCATCCCACATATAAAATAGAGGAAAATGGGCACAGATGTTATCTCAGGGCCAATATTCCTTAGCAAAAAGAGGAAGATTGGCAATGGATGTTAGCTCAGGGCCACTCTTCCTCAGACACACACACAAACGCTCATTCTCAGGCCCCACCCCAGAACTGCTGAATCAGAAACTCTGGGGTGGGGCCCAGCTACCTGTGCTTTGAAAAGCCCTCCAGGAGATTCCGAAGCAAGCTACAGTTGGAGAACCACCGCTAGAAGTATTATGCAACTTGCTCATCAGGCAGCTAAGCTCCCTAACCCAAGGGGGTCGATTGAATTCATAGTAAACTAAAGCGTGTCAATTATAAAATTTTCTCAGTATGATACTTATTGAAATACATTATGTCCTTAAATAAATATCGTCTCTTTAGTCAACAAATACAATTTAAATAAGTATGCTACAGAAGTAGTTCACACATTCTTGTGCTTATCCTCTGGACTAAGGCAGACAGGTTAGAATAGTTAGTGGCAGAGTGGCCAGCAGACGCAGGGCTGGACACGGAAACGCAGGCCCATGAGGGGTGATGATTCCGGCCTGTTCATTGGGTGGCCAGACCTGCAGACAAACGCGGGGTGTGCTGTTTCGATAGACTTTTCACCACAGTCTGTGACTGCAGGGCAGTGGTCATAAATTAACCGAAATGCTTTTCCAGTGAATTTGTTCATCCTGCTAAACGAGGTTTCTCCAGAGGCTGGGCAAAGAACTCAGGCCCTCAGCAAATTCCATTCTCTTTAAATTAGCTTACGTAGAAATGTTTATGTAAATTAAAAGTGAAAAAAATCATGCTAAAAAAATATATGTACAAATGGATCCGTGTACATTAAACACAGACTGAAAGTAAATTAGAAATGATGACAATTATTTAAAATTCAAAATTATGAGGTTCCTTTTTTCTTCAATGGTGTCTACATACCTACTTTAAAATGTTTGTAGCTACTTGAAAATAAAGTATCTACTTTAAAACTTCTGACTGAGTCAGAAGAGCTGGGTTTCAGTCCTGACAGCCACAGACTACCCACACGGCCTAACCTACATTTCTACCGTTCAAAGCTTCAGGCCCCACATCAGTAAATTGAAGCTAACACCTGCCCTTTGATTTCATAAGACCGTTTTGATTAACTACTGAGATAACTTATAAAGGGGCTTTATACACTGTAAAATGAAAAAAGGATGATTTTATTGGGCACCTGGCAGTTCTGGACTCAGGCAGTCATATTTGTCAAATGTCCTTTCTAGGTGGTGCCCAGTGGTAGCTAATGAGGACATGGAATGGCGACCAAACAGTGGTCTTACTGACCAAGTTGCAAGCCCGTGTCCTGGGTAGCACTGTGACACCAGTACTGGGGAGGTGGTGGGAACAGAAGCAAACGACTATGGAAGCCAACCTTTATTGAGCACTTACTATGTGTCGGGTGCCATGTAACTCTTTTCATAAACCCGGTAGTCTGATGATCACAGCAGCCTTAATATGAGTATCGTTCCCCTTGCGCAGCTGAGTGAGATAAAGCACACGAGGGACTCGTTAAATAAGTGCGGAGCTGTGACGGGAAACGGCATGTGTATCCTTTCTGGCAGCCCAGTTCTGCTGCTGTAGGTCAGCCCAGCGTGCCCACACAGCACACTGCACATCTGATAAAGCAGAGGTGTGCGTGGCGTCTCTCCCGGGGCCTTGAGGCCTCTCTTGTTCTCGTCCTCCTCACTCATCTGAATCTGGCTTGGAGTCCTCAGGTACCTCCGTGGCCCCTGTTCAGAAATGTCAGGTGATTGTGACTCCAAAATACTGCATCCTTTTTTTTTTTTTTTTTTTTGTGAGGAGATCAGCCCTGTGCTAACATCCGCCAATCCTCCTCTTTTTTTTTGCTGAGGAAGACGGCCCTGGGCTAACATCTGTGCCCATCTTCCTCCACTTTATATGGAACGCCGCCACAGCATGATTTGCCAAGCAGTAGGTCCGTGCGCGCCTGGGAGCCGAACCAGCGAACCCCAGGCCGCCGCAGCGGAGCGCGCGCACTTAACCGCTTGCGCCACCGGGCCGGCCCCTGCACCCTTTTTGATGCAGCTGCAGCTCTCTGTTGACATCCAAGCTTCTAATTTGGTGAAACCTAAAAGGTTGATATTTTCAGTGTGTTGTTTGTGGGGAGAGGCAAAAAGATGCCACACTCTCCTTATGCAACCAGGTAATGCTCTCCTGGAGGACTCACCAATTCTAGCCACACTTTAGGACCTAGATAGCACGGCCAACGAGACCTCAGGCTAGTTCCATGTGGTCTCTCAGCTTCAGTTTCCTCATTTGTAAAATGGGGGCAACCACAGTCCTTGCCTCATCACCTGCTCTTTGATATGCAGTTGTTTTGAGTTTCAGGAGAATCTCATGAGAAAGCTGCAGGCTGAAGCATATGGAAGGCACTCAGTAAATATCTTTCTGAAGGAATAAATAATACTTATGTAGTAGGCCTGGTTCTTGGACATTTGCCTCCATCTGAGGCCAAACTTCCTGAGAATAAATTGACATAAAGGTGAAGGTTTATTTGTTTGTCAGCATCTGGTGCTATTTGACAAGAAGAAGGATGCTAAACCCTGTCCTAGAAGGATGAGTGTGTCCTGGGCATGCTGGTCTGGATTGGTGTATGGTGTTTCAGATGTTGAGTCTAGAGGCCTGCAGAGACCCAAGATACAGCATCCTTAAGAGGTGACTTACAAAGTCATGGAAACCAGCCAAAGGGTTATCCATCCAGAGGGAAGTCAGGAAGGAAGACTCTGGGTACAAGCTGAGGATGAAGACCAGGGCAGAGAAGCTTCAAGCAGCGTGTGGGAGCCTGGGCCTTTCCCACGCTCTGCTTTCATGTGGTGGGATCCATAAAGCCTCCAGCCCCGTACTGCTCCCTATATGCACTAAATGCATATAACAGTTATGTGCTAGCAGTTGTTAGGTGCTCTGCATGTTTTTTCAGTTGGATCAACTATCAGCAACTCTGTCCATCACTAAGATGGACTGCATCTGAATATAGGACTACAGCTAACAAAAAACTGCCTTCCCAGCATGCCTAACCATTTGAATACTTGATGAGGGCCTTTTCACCCCCAGCATCCTGGCTGTGTTCCAAGGATTGACCTCAGCATCTTCTATGTTTCTAGAAGAACAAAAACGTCATACAGTGAAGTACGACATGGGCATACGCCACAGATGTGGTCAGACTTGTTACCATTCCCATCCGGTTCCCGATTCAACTCCCTCTCAGCCTTCATCCAGTCCAGGCCCTTTTGGCCTCGGTATTCACATGTGGCTGAGTTTTTCACCTTGGGATCACCCTTGAACGCTCTGGTGGAGACCCCCCCAAGACCTCCCAGTCTTGGATCACCTAAAGAAGTGTCTTTGTCCCAGCTTGGATCTCAACGCTAGGCCTTGGTCCACTGGCTAGTGCTGGGCCATTGGGAGCACTAAGATCTCTCAAAGAAACTCGTCTTTCCACTGTATCCTGCTGGCGCATGAGGAAAACACTTTATGTCCCAAGTCAAAGCACCTCGATCTACACTCCTTTCCCCTTTTACTTCCTTAGGAGTACCTCGTCCTCACCCTGTCCACCGTAGTCAAATAAACATATAGACTACATATACATTTTTAAAATGTAAAGTAATTTTTTTATTGTGGTAAAATAGACATAAAATTTATAATTTTTAAGTATACAGTTCAGTGACATTAAGTGAATGCATTGTTGTGCAACCATCACCACCATCCATCTCCAGAAATTTTTCATCTTCCCAAACTGAGACTCTGTACCCAATAAACACTAACTCCCCATTCCGCTATCCCCCTAGCCCCTGGCACCCACCATTCTACTTTCTGTGTCTATGAATTTGACTACTCCAGGGACTGCACAGAGGTGGAATCATACAGTATTTGTCCTTTTGCAACTGGCTTATTTCACTTAGCATAATGTCCTCAAGGTTCGTCCGTGCTGTAGGATGTGTCACAATTGGCTTCCTTTTTAAGGCCAAATAATATTTCATGTATGTGTACGCCACATTTTGTTTATCCATTCGTCCATCAGTGGACGCTTGGGTTGATCCTACCTTTTGGCTATTGTGAATGATGCGGCTATGAATATAGGTGTGCAAATATCTGAGTCCCTGCTGTCAATTCTTTTGGGTGTATACCCAGAAGTGGAATTGCTGGATTATATGGTAGTTCTATGTTTAATTTTTTGAGGAAACACCGTACTGTTTTCCACAACAACTGCACCATTTTACATTGCCACCAGTAATGCACAAGGGTTCCAATTTCTCCTTGCAAATGCTTGTTATTTTCTTTCTTATTTTAGTAATAGCCATCCTAATGGGTATGAAGTCGTATCTCATTGTGGTTTTGAACCACAATTGTTTTCTTGTAAGTATTGTTGTGGCATCTATTTTTAAGTTTATTAGAAGTTTATTAAAATATATTTGGGATACCTAGTTTTCCTCTAATATTTGTTTTTCTCCTACTGTTTACACACTTTAGTGTATCAATTTGGGTTAAAGATAGTTCATTATGGATTTATGGTATGTGGTTTTGGATTTTTTTAGTCCTTGTGAAATTGAGATGGCAAAATTGACATTATGATTTTAATGTCGCCTTCATGAGATGTAGAGCTTTCAAATAGGACCTTTTTTTAAAGATTCTTGTCTTAAAGGGAATTTTTAAAAACTTAAAACCAAATGTAGTTCTTACAGATTATTTCGTTTAATGATGGAATTGCCAGTACAACAAACAATTCTGAAAAGATTGGAATCATAGTATAATCACTATTCTATTACCTTATGTCAGTAATTAAATTTTTAAGAAATTTATTAGCCTCCAAAGTATACACTGTTCTTTCTAAAATTAACTATCTAAAACATTCTTTTTAAAATAACAGCTTTCACAAAATTCATTAATGTTGCAGTGTTTACTCTGGAAATTATAAGTTTACATATAACTTTAATTGACAGAATTTCAATATAGGAAGCATATAAGGAGGTTTTCCTCCAAGTTGTATTTAGAATGTTTAATTTCATTTGAAAGGGTATCTTCAGATAATAATAACAAATCCATGCTGCAGTTATTCCTATTATTGACATTGTCGCACTGGTTGGACACAGTGGGAACCTGTGCACACACGTGATCACTGAGCAGCACAATCTCAAAGATGCTAGAAATGATGCTGAAGTGAGCATTGGGTTGTTTAGCCTTCTGGAGGCTAAAATCAAAGCTGAGGTTAAATAGTAGATTTGGGCTGAGCACTAAGGCTGAAGTTAAATGCCATTACATCCCTAATAGGTGCATTATTTATTTCTAAAACAGCAGAAAGCTGGAAATGAGAGCACTGTGAGCATGGGGATCCCAGTCCATCTGAAGCACCATTAAATTTGGGGGACTGCCGTTTCCATTTACTGGAAAGCAGTGACAGCTAAAAGTAGAAAATCAGAGGCAAGTTAATTGGAATTCAGCTAGATCTACTAACGTTACTCCTTACATCAGTAATTTCGGATGCTCAGAACAGATGATAATTTAATAAGTTCTCTGTTGAATTTATTTATTGAGTTCTTAGCACGTGCCAGCCACTGTTTCAGCACTTTACAGGTATTAGCTCCTTCAAGCCTCACAACAGCCCGTGAGAAAGGCACTTTTATTATATTTCCATTTCACAAATATGGAAACCCAATCAGAAAGAGGTGAAGCAACTGCTCAAGATCCACGGACGTGGAGTGGCAAAGCCAGCACCCAGGGTGCCAGGCCTGCAGACTCCACCACACCGCGTGCGTGTGTGAGGCGCGGAGATGGAGGCCTTGTCTCATGATAGGCATCCAGGATTTCCTTTTCTCTCAAGTTTCGGGCTTGGAGACTTTCACCAGTGGTTTCCACCCTAGTGGCTTGGAGGCGCAGGGAGAGACTGAGAATCCTAAACTTGCAGCTAAGGGAAGGGGGGTTGAAGACTTAAAGGGGAGGGAAGAAATGAAAGGTAAGAAAGGAACAATAGAAGAGCTCGTGCTGGTTTCTCTAATTTGCCTGGGGAGAGGCAAAGTTTACCTTGCTCATAGAAGAACACTTTGTTTCAAAAAATAAAATAATTAATTATTAAATAAAGTCAGGTGAAACTTTCTTTTCTTCTTCCTCCTCCTCCTTTTCTTGTTCTTATTCTTTCCCCCTTGCTTCTCATTTCTCCCTAATGATGATATAGAGAAAAATTCAGAGTATTTGAAATTCATAAGCGCTAGTGCTGGGTTAGATTTTGTCACCCAAGTTTTTCCAAAAGAGGCAAATTCTTTTTTTTCCTTAATAATTTTTTTTAATTGTGGGGAAAAAAATCACATTAAATTTACCATCTTAACCATTTTTAAGTGTACAGTTCTGTGGTGTTAAGTATATTCACATTGTTTGCATGCTTAATAAACTTTTATAAAGTAAAACATGCATACAGAAAAAAATGCCCAAATCATAAGATACAGCATGAAAAATTATCACAGGGCATTCACACATATGCAACCTCCACTCAGGTTAAGAAATGGAACATTACCAACACCCAGAACCCCTGCTCAAGTCCTCGTGCGATCATTATCCACCATCCCCAAAGGTAACCTCTAGACTGACTTCTAACACCAAAGATTAGTTTTGCCTGTTTTTGAATTTTGTACAGACGGAATCACACAGAATGTATTCTTCAGTGTCTGGCTTCTTTCAGTTAACATTACGTCTATGAGAGTCATTCATTTTATTGTGTGTGGCAATAGTTCATTCATTTTCATTGCTATCTAGTTTTCCATAATATGACTATACCAGAATTTTATTTATCCATTCTAAATGTTGATGGACACTTGGATTTTTTCTAGTTTGGGTTTTTTTTGTTTTTCCAAATAATGGCAATATTTACATGTCTTTTGGAATGGAATTGCTGGATCATATGTTCTGCATGTGTTTGGCTTTAGTAAATATTGCCACTTATTTTCTAAAGTGGTTGTACCAATTTACATTCCCAAGAGCATTGTGTGAAAGTTGTGTTGCTTTATGTGGTAGGCAGAATAATGCCTCCCCACAAAGATGTCCGCATCCTAATTCCCAGAACTTATGAATACGTTACCTTACAAGGCAAAAGGGACTTTGTGGCCATGATTAAATTAAAGATCTTGATATAGAGAAATTATCCTGGATTATACAGGTGGGCCCAATGTCATCATATGAGTCCTTAAACGTGGAATAGAGAGGAAGAAGAGAATTAGAGGGATGTGACTGTGGAGGGATGGTCATAGAGATGCAACATTGCTGCTATGAAGATGAAGGAAGAAGGACAAGAGCCAAGGAACATTGAGAACTCTAGAAGCTAGAAAAGGCAAGGAAATAGATTCTCCCGTAAAGCCTCCAGAAAGGAACACAGCCCTGCTGAAACCTTGATATTAGCCCAGTGAAACCTGTATCAGACTTCCAACCCGCAGAACTGTAAGATAAATTTGAGTTGCTTTAAGCCACTAAATTTGTAATAATTATTACAGCATCAATAGAAAAGTAATAGACTCCACATCCTCAACAACACTTGGTATTGTCTTTTAAATGTTTTGCTATTTTGCTGGGTGTGTTATGGTATCTCATCATGGTTTTAATTTATATTTCTCTGATGAGAAATGAGATTGGGCACCTTTTTATATGTTTATTAGCCATGTGGATATGCTCTTTTATGAACTGCCTGTTCATGTATATTGCCCATTTTTATATTGGTTTGTCTGTCCTTTTCTTATTGATTTGTAGTTCTTTGTATATTTTGAATATAAACTCATTTCACTTATGTGTGTTGCAATTATCTTCCACTTTATGGCTTGTGTTTTTGCTCTCTTACTAGTGTCTTCGGGTAACAGAACTTCTAATAGTGTCCAATTTATCTTTTTCCCTCATAGTCGGTATTAGTGTGTCTGTTGAAGAAAGCATTCCCTACTCCAAGGCCAAAAAGATATTCTCCTATGTTATCTTTTGAAGCTTTATTGTTTTACAGTTCATATTTGTGTCTCAACCCCTCTGGAGTTGATTTTTGTACATGCAGTGCAGTAGCGATCAAGTTTCATTTGTTTCCTCATGTGGCACTCCAACTGACCTAGCATCAGCTTTCTCTCACAGCCCTACAGTGCTACTTTTGTCTTTCTCTTCCTACTCTATGTCTCCACTGTTATCATAAATCAGGAATCCTTATATGTGTGGGTCTGTTTCTGGACTATTCATTTTGTTTTATCAGTCTATTTTTTTATATTCACTCCAACACTACACTCTTAATTACTGTAGCTTTGATGTAAGTCTGGATATCCAATGGAGTAAGTTCCTCTCATTTTGTTGTTGTTCTTCAAAATTATTGGCTATTCTTACCTTGGCCCTTTGCATTTCACAGACAATAACAGCTTTACTTTGGAAGAGGCACATTTTGTGTAGGAGGATGTGGAAAAATTGGAACCCTCATACTTTACTGGTTGGAATATAAAATGGCGTGGCTGCTTTGCATGATAGTTGGCAATTCCTCAAAATAGCAAAGATAGAGTTACCATATGATCCAGCAATTCCACTCCTAGGTACATACCTGAGAGAATTGAAAGCATACATCTACATGAAAATTTATATATGAATGTTTACAGCAGCATTATTCATAATAACTAAAAAGTGGAAACAACCCAAATGTCCATCAACTGATCAGTGAATAAATAAAATGTTGTATATCTGTATAATGAAGTACTTTTTATCAATGAAAAGGAATGAAATACATTCTACAACATAGATGAAATTTGGAAACATTATGCTAAGTGAAAGAAGCCAGTCACAAAAGACCACATGTTGTATGAATCCATTTATATTTAATGTCCAGAACAGGCAAATCCATACAGAGAGAAAACAGATTAGTGGTTGCCTAGGGCTAGGGGTGTGTGGTGGGGGTGGTAATGGTGAGTGACTGCTGACAGGTATGTTTCTTTCAAGGGTAATGAAAATTTTCTCAAATTAGATGTGGTGATGGTTGCACAACTCTGTGAATATTCTAAAAACCAATGATTTATATCTTAATAAAGATGTTTAAAAATTTTTATATAGGACTTGGAAAGTTTAAAAAAGGAGGTAAAGATACACTAATGTTCTTTGATATAATCTCTGAATTGGGGGATTTGGGGCAATTTTAATTGTTCTTTATACTTTTTTGGATTTTTCCAAGAACATGTATTTTTATAATAGGAAAAATCAAAAAGAATAAATGCTACAAAGATATAGAATCTCTCCCCCCTACCAACAGCAGCAACAACAACAAAACACAGAAAAAACAAGAACATGATTTGAGGGAGAAGTAAGTTGGCACCTGAGTTCAAGATTGTCTTAACTCTGGATAACTTAGCTTAAAACAGAGGAGTTACATGGTGGTAAACTTGCTGATGAAGTGGAGGGCATTTGGTGGGAAGAAAATACTAAGTCACATGCTTGGGATATTCACAGAATTGATATGAGCAAAATATTACAGAAGAAAAATAATTTTTGCATCCTTGGCCAGAATAAACTGAAAAAGGATAGTTAGAAAATTGCTAATATGGTTTTGAAGTGGTTAATACCTTAATCAGGATGTTAAGTGAGAAAAAAGTGAAACTCTCAAAATGTTTCAATGGCAAAATCAGCAGGAAATAGAGAGGCCTAGTTGGAATTAAAGATGATAGCAAGATCGTACATGTAGAAGGACAGGGGCTTTCTTGATGCCAGACAAATTGACTGAAGGACAATTTTGTTGGAAAAGTTGTAAACGTGATGATATACAAAAGCTATTACCAGTATTTAGAATCAGCATTCCAACATTTGAATTCCAACTCCACTATTTTTTGCTGTCTGACTTTTGTCAAAATACTTAACCTCTTTGAGCTTTGGTTTCCTTTATTTTTAAAAAGGAAATAATGATACTTCACAGAGTCCTTTTAAGGATTAATCAGAAAGTTCACAAAAGCATTTAGCATAATGCTTGGTATATACATCCCAAAATGTTTCAAAATGTACCATATTACCATTGGGGGAAACTGGGCAAAGAATACACAGGACCTCTCTGTACATTTTTTGCAACTTCCTGTGAATCTGTAATTATTTCAAAATAAAAAGTTAAAAAATGTATTAGCTATCTTGTGTATGAATTGTATTGTGTCATTGTGCTAATATTTTTCTTACTAAATGAAGGAATCAAGGACCAGGAACACAAGCAATTTGGTTACAATGAATTACACAGAAGTAAGATTAGAATGAAAGCAATTTCTCCTGAATCATAGAACCATATGGCAGCGTTAGTGTGAAGGGACCTTAGAATCAAGGCATTGTTTAATCGTTTAATCACTGAGCTTATCTAGGTTTGAATGTGTGGTTTGCTTATGGCTTTTTCTTGGTTCAACTTGACTCATCCATTCAGATTCAGAATAATAAACGTTTCCTCAACACATACTCTGCCAGACATGGGGGTAGGCTTTTCCACATTGCTTTGAATGTGATTGTAGCTAATGCTTTCTGCATTTTAAGAGAAGGCATAAAGGAAATTAACACTGCCATTTTAATCCATTTAAAGCTCACTGTTTTCACATCTTAGTTTTTCTAATGAAGTTAAAATGCATGGAACAAATTGTATAGGATGTGGTGCCTTGGCTGGAATAACTACAAAATTACTCGGTGGAGAATCCTTTTGGCTCTACTGATCTGGAGCACTGTGAAATGCACTGGAGTACTTAACACGGTGGATAAGAAACAGAGGGTTTATTTTCCTTTATACTCGGTTTACAGTGGTGGTTCTAACAGATGCACTATTCGTTCAGAACAAGCCTGTGCTAAGAAACTTGAAGCCAAGGCTGCCTATGGGACAGAGCTCATGTTCTGTTGCATCTATGGGCAGGCTTCAACTCTTGTAAATGGAGGAAAAAACAGCCTGAACGCGGGTAACTCTGGAAGGGGCTCAGTTCTGTAGCTATTTTTTCCCTCTAGTCATTCATTCATTCATTCATTCATTCTTTCTTTTCTAGGATGGTGTGAGTAAATGTGTCTTTAGCTGATGTGAATAAAAAGAGATCCAGTGTCTTTGAAAAACAAAACCAAACTATGAAAGCTCTAGGAAAGGCTAAGAGCTCACATTTTGGAATGTCATCTTGACGTGGAGCCTCAAAAGGGGCTAGAAGAGGCAGAGAAAGGAAAGAAGAAAATATTTAACAAATATTATTTACCTTTATACAATTTACCAAAATTTGTATAGGAGGCTTTAGGTAAGAAATGGGCAATTAATCAAAAAAAAAAGAGGAAAATATTTATTCTTTTTACTTGGGAATGGCAGTCTGTGAGGGACATCTCATCAACCTGGCTCACAAAGCACAGAGATGAATGAAAATAAAAGTTAAAAATTTGTTTAAAAAGCATTTTTATCATATAAGTATTTCTCCATTTTCAGATTGATTCATTTTTCATTATTCAAAACAACTAATAGATCTGCCTTTTATATACTTTCAGTTTCAGGAAGGATCATTCTGAAGAAATAAGTAAACGGTTCAATTACCAATACAAAAATTAACAAATGGGATAGCATGAAGCAATGCCACGTCGGTTTTTCCGTGTGTTTATTAGCAATATTTTCCCCATGATATTTATTATGTATGTTTGTGTCTGAAGAGCCAAATTCATCAATTTCCAAGGCTGCTTGGCTACTAATAAAAGTTTTAACTATCATTTGTAAGAGGACTTATTCTGAAAAATTCAGGCCTTAGTAGTCACATAGTTGGATACTACTATTTAAAAAATTGACTTGTGGGGCCGGCCCCATGGCTTAGCGGTTAAGTGCGCGCGCTCCGCTCCTGGCGGCCCGGGTTCAGATCCCAGGCACGCACCAACGCACCGCTTCTCCGGCCATTCTGAGGCCGCGTCCCACATACAGCAACTAGAAGGATGTGCAGCTATGACGTACAACTATCTACTGGGGCTTTGGGGGGGGAAATAAATAAATAAAATCTTTAAAAAAAAAAAAAATTGACTTGTGACACTTTCTCTATGTTACAGATTTCAGTGGCAGAGCAGGTTCAGAATTCAGACTTCATGTTGTGTTCTGACCACTAGACAACACACAACTTTTGGCATCTGCAGGCTACATTGTAAATGAAATTAGGGTGAGGATACATAGATTAATGATTGCTATTCTTTGTTTAAATATTTTTTTATAAGGAGGGAACAGAGTGCATTTTATAGAGTAAATACTGGTTTAAAAACCGTGTATCTTATCTTTGAGAAAGGAGTAGAGTGAGGGAAAATCAGATGTAAAAAACATGTACTTGTGCTGAACCATGAATAAAGATACCCTCACACTGAAATGTCTAAAAATCATCCTGCCTAAAGGGACCTGCTGTAACGTGTAATGCAGGTAAGATGATACCCAAATGCACAGCTCTTGAACTGTATGGACAAAACTACACAGACTCTCCTCTTCTGCTGCCTTCCCAGAGAATAGTGAAATAAAACTTACTGAGGCCTAGCTACCAAAGGCAGAGTTAGTCATTCCACACCCCAGGCTAGCATTTGGTACATAAGTTCTATTTCATCACGAGCACTGAGAATAAGACTGACGTTACTGCGTAAATCGTCTAGATAGCTTTCTTCATCTTTGTATGTCCAGCGGCTGAGGCATAGTTGGCACTGTAGATTTTGTGTTGTTGCAAGATCACCAGCTGGTGTAAAGAGCCAAATCCTCTTCCCTCCTCCTTCCACCCAGAACTGCTAAAGTGGTAGGTGTCAACACGACAAGTATCTCAGCAAGGCAAAACTCTCAGGAAGTGAGTCAATTGGGACTGGTTTCTGTTGATAGTTTGTGAATTTCCAACTCCTTGTCATTTTGAGAGTTAATGTCAGCTGAATTGACATAAGGGTATTCTGCAAGGAAAGGAGAGAAATATTATACAACAGATTGACCTGTAGTTTTAATTTTCAATATCTGAGAAAATTAAGACACCCACCTAGAGTTATAGATTTTATTCCAATTTTTATTACTCTAAGAAATGTAATACATACATATCACACGATATGTACCATCTCATAATATCTGAGAGGGCAGTTTTTGGAATAGCTATGTAGAACCTATTTTATTACACAGAATTATGAATTTCAGAGGATCCGATTCTTTAGACTGATTCTTCGATGGCACTAAATGCCAGTATAGTGTCCTTGGTTAAGACCACAACGCAGAAAGGAACAAAGTGGTTAACAATTTAGAATTCCCTCTCCCCGACAATAGACCAGACCGCCAAAGTGGCATCAATCAAACAAGCCCTGTTCTGTTCTCCACTTCAGGAGATCACCACTGTGGAGGCCTTTGGGTAGAGCTGGAGGTAAAGGAGAGTCATGGAGACAGGACAGCATGAAATGGAGTGAGAACACCTGGGCTTAGTCCCCTCTTTGCGCTTAGCTTGTGCTGATCACTTACCACATGTAAAAAAAATGGGAATAATAAAATCAGTGCTACAGGGCCCGCCCGTGGCTTGGCGGTTAAGTGCGCTCCGATGCTGGCGGCCCGGGGTTCGGATCCTGGGCTCACACCAGTGCACCGCTTCTCCGGCCATGCTGGGGCCGGGTCCCACATACAGCAACTGGAGGGATGTGCAACTGTGACATACAACTATCTGCTGGGGCTTTGGGGGAAAAATAAATAAATAAATAAAAATTTTAAATCAGTGATACAGAGTCCAGTTGAGCCCCTCAAGTGCTACCAAAATTATTTAAACTAATTACTTAAAGACAAAAAAAAGCTAATCACAGGCACCCCTCATCAAACACCTCCTAGATATCAAGTACTGTGCTAGGTTCCTTACATTCTTCATTAACCCCAATAATGCCAAAAGGCAGGTATCATCTTTCACTTTACAAATGGACAAGCCTACTAAGCAAATGGCAGCATCAAGGTCAGAACCCAGGCCTGCCGACGCTCTTGGTGGAAGACTTCTCATTTTGTCAGCTCAGGATTAGCAGGATTGGGGGATAATAACCTGCGCCTAAGCCTTAAACGTGCTGTGTGTGAAAGCCGGCTGAACAGAAGCACTGTCACTCGACGACCATGCCGCCAGGCCGGGCTTTGTTACAGCCACTTCGAGAGGGCCCGGCGCGCGGGGAGGCGGCGCTTCCTCCCCGGGAGGGTGGGACCCTGGGCCTCCGCCGGCCTCGGACCGCCGCCGACGTACGTGCAGCCCTGGGGAGGGGGCGCGGGGCGGCGAACGGCGCGCCCGCGGAGACGGGCCGCGGCGGCCAGGCGGTGGGCGAGGCCGGTGACCCAATAAAGCGGCCGGGCCGCGGGAGCCCCGCCCGCCCGGGTTCCGGGCACACGCCGCAGGTCGCGGCCGGCGGCAGCTTGCGCGCCCCCGTCCGCAGCGCTCGGCGAGAGGGCGCCTCGGGCCGAGGGTGTGAGCGCGCGCCGCCGGGCCGGGCCGGGAGCGCGGGCGGGAGGCGCGAGGAGGAGGCGCCGGCCGCGCCGGAGCCGCGCGGAGCGGCCAGGCGAGGCGAGGCGAGGCGGGGCGAGGCCGGAGCCCGCGGCGCCTGCCCGCCCCCGGCGTCCGGGAACGGCTCCGGCGCGGCCAGGCCCGGGCCCTCGGCCCGCCCCGCGCGCGTCCCCGCGGCCCGGCCTCCTCCCCGCCGCCCCTCCCGCGCGCGTCCACCGGTTCCCCGGCTCGCGCCGCTCCATGTAGCCCGGGATCCCGGGAGACCGCGGAGGAGGGGGCGACCACAAGATGGCGGGTACGTGCCCCTGCTCGGCAGCGGCGGCGGCGGCGGCGCCTCCCCCCGTCCGCCCGCCGCCTCTCCGAGTGGCGGCCCGGCCGAGGCCGGCGCGGGGGCCCGGCGCGGGGAGGGCGGGCGGCGGGGCGGGGCGCGGGTCCCTGGGGCGCTGACCGGGCCTTTCTTCTCTCCCCTCGGCGCAGACCTCTCGCTGCTCCAGGAGGACCTGCAGGAGGACGCGGACGGATGTGAGTGCGCCCCCCGCGCTGTCGCCGGCGCCGGCGGCCGGGGAGCTGCCGGGAAGGACGGGCGGCGGCGGCCTGGGCCCGGCCGGGGGGACGGGCTGGCGAGGCGTGGCCGTGGGCCGGCCGGGTGGCGATTCTGAGGGAGAATCGCGCTTCCTGGGGAAACGGTGTGCCCAGCTTCCGCCGGCGGCGAGAGGTGCCCAGTTACTGCCGGGGCTCGGCCTCTCCCCATCGCCCGCCCCTCGCCGCCCCATAGCTCCTGTGGGCTCGGGAGCCGCCCGGCCGTCTGTTGCGGAGGAAGTAAGCGGTGGGCAGGAATTTGAAATGGGCGTTTGGGGTGTGTTTTCCCCCTCGAGTGCCTTCCGCGGCCCCCCGCCCTCCTGAGGAAGGAAGAGGCTGTAGCGAGGGAAGGTGTGCTTTCTGCGAGGTACTCTCTCCACCAGGACCCAGCGGCCGGGGGTGGGGGTGGGGGGAGCCCGGGCCCTGAGAGCTGCTCGGTCCAGGGCCCCGTTTCTGATCGTGTGGAAAGGACTTACCTGTGATTTCACTTCAGCTCTTAGCAGCTTTTACATTGCCCCGCATCCGTCTGACTGCTGGATTACGGCAGGGGTAGAAGGTGTGGCCTTGCCAGGAGTTACTAGGTTTAGAGTGTTTCTTTAGTGTACATGTTCACAAGTCACCCAGATGTCCTTAAATATTAAAATTTCAGCGTTCCTTGGAGATATTGAAATTTTAAGAGTTTATTCTTTTGTTTAAAAAAAATACAAACTTTGACGTTGTTTCCAGAATACTATCAGAAAGGAATTGTTCATTTCGTGTGTACTTTTCTAAGCATCAGAAGATAATTTAGAAATCGTTCTGAGTTGAACTGATAACCATGGTAGACTTTGTGGTGTATTTAGGAGAAAGCTTGCCTGATGCCGAGATTCACTGTGGCGGATACCTGTGTAAGCAATTCAGAGATGGCTGCAGTTTGAAATTGCTCTTTTAAAAACTGTGTAGTTAATCCTTAGCATTGTCTAATGTGGTTTCCCTTGCCCAAATTAAGCTTAATTTTTAAATTCCTGGGTGTTTTGAGTGAAGTAAGGGGAATTTACTATTTAGAAGGATTCTTTAAAAAGAGTAATTATTTTTAAAGTGAATGAATCATATGCAGACTTATCTTTTGCTAAGTCTGGATTTTTTTTTTTTTTTTGAGTAAAAAGCTCCCTTAAAGGGAGCAGAACTTACATAATGAAGGACAACTTTCACATTTCATTTAATGTTTTACCTTAGGCCACATATTTGCCTATTTGTAAGTTTAAAATGTTATTTAAGGCAGCTGTTGATTTCTTGCAAAGTTAGGATTGGAGAGGTGGCTCTGATTATTATCTCTAGGCAGGGGCTTCTCATTCTGGTATTTAGGTTCAAGACTTTGTGAATAGAAGATACATTCATTCACCAGCTGTTTATGAATGTCTGGAGCAAGAACTTCTGCATTTTCATGTATTTTCACTTAATTTATTTATTTATCTTATTTCACTTTTTTGTATTTCATTTATTTGCACTCTTAAGGATGAACTGTAATGTCGTTTTCATCGTTGACCCTTGAGGAGCCTAGTCTAGAGGGGAGGGCATACCTGTGAAGAGCTCAACAATGATTCCTTCATGAGCCTTAAGACTTCTGCTCAGTACTGAGGAGATAGCTGTGTAGACTGGTCACAATCTGTGCCCTCTAGTGGTTTACAAGCAGTTTGAGTGTAAGTGTGGTAATGGTGGTATCAGAGGCAGTATAGCACAGTAGTTAATAGACAAGACTTTAGAGCCAGACTGCTTTATTCCAGTGTTGGCATTGTCGCTTTGGACAGACTCCTGCAGCTCACTTGACCTCTCTGTGCCCAAGTTTTTCATGTGTAAATGGGTATAATAAATGTTACGTACCTTATGGAGTTGTTTAGAGCCTTACATAAATTAATACATATAAAGCAGTTAGAACAGTACCTGGTAAATAGTGACTATTATGTGTTTGTTGCTATTATGAGTAAAGAGTAAGGGAAGCTTAAAGAGCAGAGAAAGACTGATGTTGAACATTACACTACAGAATTAATGTATTTATAAATACTGCTTATGCTTGCAGTTAACTTTTTTAAGGTTCTGTTCCTATTGTGTTTATACGTTAGACATTTGAAGAAACAAATAGTTTATTTGCATATTTATAATTTGGTTGAAGACTGTTAGAATAATTGCTTATTTTCTCAGTTGCTAGAGTTTTTACAGGTGATACCTTTACCTAGAATATTCATGAACAAAGGATCTTTGAACATATGGCCAGTTGAGGGACCACTTGCTGTCTACTGTGAAGGGAGAAAGAATTGAGAGGGAAATCTGGCCACGGGCTAGATTGAGGGCAGCATTGTTGGTAAGGGAATGAAAAAGCTTGTCACATCCTGGAGAAGCTGGAGAAGGCAGAGGACCAGAGATGTTAGAGAGGTGGAGTTGGGGCTGCCCTTACAACTAGACTACATCTTCTGAGCTGGATTTTCTGTCTCAGGCAACACTGGTGCAGAGGCCGGCCGCGCAGGTAGTCGTGCATCAGGTCCTGCTGCTTCAGCCAGGCTAGGTCTGAGTTGGCCCTTAGATGGGGAGGAACTATTTTGTGGTCAAGCTCTAGAATCTTGGTTGCTTTCCTAAATGCAGAGCCTAGACTGAGACAGAAAGTAAATGCTATTGTGCAGGTAATCTGCAGCTGTGGAGACTAGGAGAGGACCTGGTGGGGTCTAGATCTTGAAAGGGAGGCATTGCCAGACCCCGGTAAGCTCTCAGGTCTTTTGTTTGTTTTGATTTGTCTTGTTTTAAGCCCCAAAATCTCTGTGTAGTCAGTAGAAAAGTGGGTAGAATGGGGAAAGGGATTGGTCAAAGACTGGCTTGACTGATACCCTTGGAGAAAAAGAAACAAAATCCTATATGTGAAAAATGGTGCTTATCGAAAAGTCGTCAAGGTAAGTAAATAAAATCATTACTATTAGGCACTATTAAAATTAAGTTTAGGAGAATAATGCAGTGAAAAACTATAAGTTTGTTTTAGTTTAAAAGTGATACTTTCAATACTGTATCATGAAACATACTTTGAATTTCAAAGTGAAAGCAAGGCAGTGAGTCACTGTGAATTGGTGTCTCAGCAGAGTGACTTCAGAGTTGGATAAACCGTGTCTGTTCCTTGAATAATGGGAGGCAATGCAAAATTACAGACTTTCAGAGAAAGGTATTTTAAATTTCTATTGTTAGTGTCCCAAAGATGCAATTTTGATTTACATTTAAGTTGCTAGATTTCTAAAATAGGACTTAAAATACAGTAAGATTTGATGAGTTAATGCTTGTAAAAATAATTTAACTGAAGGAATTTGATTAAAATTTGAATTTTTATCAAAGTAATACATTGAAGAATATTATTTTGAATGATTGCATAACACTTAATAGTTTACAGTAGCCTTCATAAACAGATTATTCTTCACAGCAGTCCTGTGATGTGTAGGCTGTGGTAATCTGATATTAATAAGTCAACTGATGCACAAAGGAAGTAAATTATTTTCTCAGGGAACAAAACTCCTAAGTACCAGCCAGAATTTTAAGCTAGGCCTCCTGATTCTAAGTAGTGTATTTTAAATGTTGTCTTTTCATCAATTGCCCAGTTTACGACATGGAGCAGCCCAGCCTTGTTGAATAGGCAGTTTGTTTGAACCCCTGCTTAAAAATATCCTTGAAGATTAATCTAGTGTGCTACATATGGTTTAATTTAACCTGGAGAGAGAATTAGAATAGGTTCTTTAGTCTGTTAACTTTTCTTTCTGCTGTAACTGGCATGGAATTGAAGAGCTTTTAGAGCTATGTTATGGAATATGCCATACCACAGAATTTTTCATTGGAAAATTTTTTGTTGAAGTTCTGGAGTCCTTTTACGCTATATTATTTTTCAGGGTTGAGAGCAGTGTTGAAATACAGTGAATTAATGATGGATCCAGAACTAATTGGGTGTAACTACCTTGACTAGAGTCTCTGGGCCTCTAGCTGCTTTTGAAAACTAGTTTTGATAAGCTTCTTAAAGTCCTTGCCTGCCACCTGGGGAGGTGAGAAATAAAAAATAGGGGCTGTGTCCAGTGGCAGCCAGGGAATCAGTCGGAAACCCTAGCAAGGTGCCCTTGGACGTCACGATGTTTAGAAGTGTTGTTAAATAGGAATTTGGAAAAGAGTGAGTCATGAGACTTGGTAGTATGTTTTGATTGCTACCAACAAGAATGGACAGGAGAAATCTTTAGTTAGAGATAATATAATTGATACCCTAGAAAAAAGTGCTTAAAAATGGTTTTAGTGATATCCACATGTGTGTAGAATGTTATTGACACCTTGGGTAACAATTCCCTGTATAGAATTTTTTTAAAAAAGAACGACAAAGAGGGAAAACCCTTTGTAAATATGCAAGTCGGCTGCCTGGGCTTGTTGCTGCCTGACCAAGAAGAAAAAAAACCCACCTAAATGTGTAGGTTTTTGTTTGTTCTTCCTTTTTATGAAAGATAAGATAGATAGCCCTTGCCTAGGTAAAGTTCATTAGTCTGCCACATTTGTTTGACCACTGGTTTATTATTTCTGGTCCTTTTGCCTCAGTTCCTCCTCTCATCAAAACAAAGAATTTATATTTGTTTATTAAACTATTCTTACTTCACTCCTACGTTTGCCTTATATTTTGGAACTTTGAATTTTTCTCTCTTGACGGTGAAGAATTTTTGCCATCAGCTACATGATAGGGTGGGCAGTCCCTAAACTTGAATTAGGGTGTTGTTTTGCTTTTAACTTGGATCTGATAATAAACATAATTTAATGTTTTGGGAAGAAGAGTGAGTGGCACACCTGTGGAATTTTGGCTGAGGAGGTTAAAAGGCCCACATTCTCTAGAACTTGTTAGAGGGTACTTTTGCACAGATCTTTCAGCTGGTAGATCACATAAGGTTCCCCCTCTCCACAACTGTCCCCTGACTCTCCTAAGTTTTAAGTTAAGTCTTCTTAGCTCCTTATCTCCTTGGACTTAGGAGCAGACTTATTTTCTGGCCCAGTTGGCATCAGTTTGGTATTTGAGCATTTATCATGCTATAATTCTGGAATATATCTAGTATAGTTCTGTGTAGGGGAAAGAACACTGGGCTTTGTAGACCTTTAGACCTGCATTTAATTTCTGACCCTTGCTGTTGATTCATTGTATAATCTTGAGTAAGTTAACTTTTCTCAGCTGTTTTCTATCTTTAAAATGTTGGTGGACTTTTGGATTGTTTCTAGTTTTTGACTATTAGAAATAAAGCTACTGTGAGCATTCGTGTACAAGTCTTTGTGTGGATGTATACGTTCTTTCTCTTGGGTATATACCTAGGAGTTGAACGGCTGTTTAATTTTTTAAGAAACTGCCAAACTGTTTTCCAAGGTGGTTGTACCATTTCACACTCCCACCAGCAGTAGAGTTCCAGGTGCTCCTCACCGTTGTCAGCACTGGGTGTTGGCAGTCTTCGTTTTAGCCATTCTATTAAGTGTGTAGTGGTTTTTCTTTGTAGTTTGCATTTGCATTTCTTTAACAACTAGTAATGCTCATCTTTTTGTGTGCTCATTTACCATCTATATATCTTCTGTGGTGAAGTCTGTTCAAATCTTTGCCCATTTTGTATTGGTTTATTAGTTTTCTTAATAAGTTTTGAGAGTTCTTTATATATTCTGGATAAAAGTACTTTCTCAGATATGTGATTTGCAAATATTGTTTTCCACCCTGTGACTTGTCTTTTTGTTGTCTTAAGAATGTATTTCAAAGAGCATAAGTTTTGAATTTTTGTTGTTCAACTTCTTATTTTTTCACAGATGCCCTTTATCAGGTTGAGAAAGTTCCCTGAGTTTACTGAGAGCTTTTTTGAAATTAGGTGTGGATGTTGGGTTTTTGTCAAATGTTTTTTCTTTTTCTTTTTTTTTTTTGTGAGGAAGATCACCCCTCAGCTAACATCTGTGCCAATCCTCCTCGTTTTTGCTGAGTAAGACTGGCCCTGAGCTAACATCTATTGCCAATCTTCCTCCTCCCCCCCCCCATTTTCTCCCCAAAGCCCCAGTAAATAGTTATGTGTCATAGTTGCACATCCTTCTAGTTGCTGTTTATGTGGGACGCCGCCTCAGCATGGCCAGACAAGCAATGCGTCAGTGCGCGCCTGGGATCTGAACCCGGGCTGCCAGTAGTGGAGCACGCGCACTTAACCGCTACGCCATGTGCCGGCCCCTCAAATGCTTTTTCTGCATCTATGTTTTTTTCCTTCTTCAGTTTTTTAATGTGATGAACTACACTGATTTTTAAGTAAATATTGTTAATTGTTTTAATGGGAAATTTCAAACATAATGCAAAAGCAAATGAGCCGAGCCATCGTATACCCACCACTTCAGCTTTTGCATATCCCCCTCTAATATCTGAGCTTGTTATGGGGGAGGGAGAAGCAGCCAGAGCGCTTCAAAGACATCCCAGGTGTATTTAATTATTTTAACTATAACTATTTCACAAGGCATATACTTGAATCTCTAATCTAATTAGGCATATACTCTAATCTCTGAACAGAAGGGTATCTAAGGTAATGGTAAGGTATGATAATTTGTGAAAGTTTAAATTCTTTAGACATTTGCCTTGCTGGTTCTACTGTAATAAAGCACATCCATATAATTACTAAATTCACTTTCCTCTTATTCATGTTGATCACCAGATTAAGAGAAGCAACATCTTATTTTTATGTGAAGCACATTCACTCTTTCGGGTCAGCCCTAATGGTAACAAAAGAATATTGGTAAACAAAAGTTGAATTTTATTTTTTAATTGGTTTGCTATATCATCTAGAGGATCACATAAACTGTTAAAATTTGAATTGTGCTATGCCTCCAGTGAGCCAGTGATCCCAGAATTACAGAAATCAAGAGCTAGAGGACAGACTATATATTCATCCTTTTCATTTTAAGCTTGAGAAAGCTTAAGCCCCAAGGTCTCACAGATAAAGGTGGCATGGGTGGCAGAGGCTAGAATACAATTCAGACCTTGTAGGTTTTCATATTCTTTTCCTAGATATCATCTAACATAGCCCTCTAACTTACTGCAAAAGGGAGATGGGAGAAATTTCTGGATTTTGTTTATTTTTTAAATTACCATTTATTGTCATGCTGTCATATTGTTATAGCATTGTGCTATAACCTTACTTAAAATATTCCCCTATGAATTATGTAGTCCCCCAAATTTACAAGAGTGGTACCTGATGAGGCTTGTCTAACAGTTAAGTAATTTACTCAGTCACCTAACTTCAAAGTGTTAGGTTAAATTTAAAACCTGTCTGACACAATCTTTATTTATTACTTTATTACTACATTCTTACTCCCTTCCAACTTTGGCTTCCCTTAAGTTATCACTTACTTAGGTAGTTTAACCTCCTAAAGGTTCTGGAGGATAAAAATGGTAATAGCATGCTCTTAGTATTTGGTGGGTAAAATAATTTTTGTCCTGGGCAGCTCCTGTCTGTCATGGGAATGTTAGAAGCAAAATATACCTTTTTTCTTTGTGTTTTAAAGCACTCATGTATGAGGGAGCCAGTCAGTGGAGTAAAAGTGGGTAAGAAATCGATGTGATCTGATGTGTCTGATCCTGTCACTAGCTAATTACCTGAAGTGGTCATTCCAAAATCTTACTGCAAGTCATATTTGATATAAATCATTTTTACATTTAAATCTGTCAAGTTAGTTTTTGGTAGAAATAACTTCAAGACTTCATTTATTGGGGATTGGTGGTAATTTGGACCTGGATTAGCTCAAATTTTATATTTGGATTACTTATGGAAAAAAGAATTACTAACCAAAGTAATTGGGTTAATAAGACTATGAGAAAGATGGTTTACTCACTGAAGGGAACAAACAACACATCTATAATGTATGGAAGATCCACACCGGCAGGTGCTTTGATATGCTACATACCTCTCTGACTGTCAAACGCTGTTTAAAAAATGATCCTGGTAACTAATTTGAAAGTAGATAAACACATCGCTGCCTCCTTTATTTACATGCATATTTTAGGGAACTGTTTTTTGAAATAGTCATAGAGTGAACTTTTAGCAAATTATTCTTGCTTAAATTCAATTGTGAGATTAAACATGCTATAGGACAATTTTATACTTACTGGTAAAGATCATTTCTAAGGATTTAGTAAACTTTTAATATTTATATTTGAAGGAAAGATTTCTGATAAACATTATATTGTCACAAATTACAGGTTGAAATTTGACATAACCTGTTGCTTGAGGCTGTATTTATAAGGACTGAGTTACATGATCCTTCAAATTTGTTATTCATCTTTTTCTTTTTTTTTTTTTAAGATTTTATTTATTCATTTTTTCCCCCCAAAGCCCCAGTAGATAGTTGTATGTCATAGGTTCACATCCTTCTAGTTGCTGTACGTGGGACCCGGCCTCGCATTGGACGGAGAAGTGGTGCCCTGGGGTGTGCCCGGGATCCGAACCCGGGCCGCCAGCATCAGAGCGCGTGCACTTAACCGCCAAGCCACGGAGCCGGCCCTTTTTTTTTTTTTTTTAATTTTTATTTATTTATTTTTCCCCCAAAGCCCCAGCAGACAGCTGTATGCCACAGCTGCACATCCTTCCAGCTGCCGTATGTGGGACGCGGCCTCAGCATGGCTGGAGAAGCGGTGCGTTGGTGCGCGCCCAGGATCCGAACCCGGGCCGCCGGCAGCGGAGCGCGCACACCCAACCGCTAAGCCACAGGGCCGGCCCTATTCATCTTTTTCTATTAATTTTTTTCCCTCAGCATTGACTTAATTGCATTTCCACTACATCACAAGACCAGGGGTTGGCAAGTTTCTGTAAAGGGCCAGATAGTAAACATTTTAGTTTTGTGGGCCACGTGTTCTCTTGCAGCTACTCACATCTGCCATTGTGGGGTTAACCCAGCTATAGACAATGCATAAATGAATGAGCATAGCTGTCTTCCAATGAAACTACTTATAAGAACAGACAGTGAGTGAGCCAGTTTAACCTGCTGGCAATAGTTGGCTGACCCTGCACTATACTGTAAGTCCAAGGTCTGGAACAGTCTTATTCTTTACCCTTAGCAGAGTGCCCAGTACGCAGTAGGCCTTCAGTATACTTGCAAAGATGAATCTTGATTTTCTGGCCAAGCTGAATAAGGCCGTAACCTAATTGGAGTTAAATAATGAAGTAATTTATTTTTAAATTAATCTTGTTACTTTGAAAACTTTCCGACCTACACAGAAGTTGCACAGGTGTTATAATCAGTTCGCAAAACCCTTCACCTTCATTCAACCATTGTTAACATTTTGCCTGTTTGCTCTGTTTTTCTCTATACAATTATATACACACACATAAAATGTAGGTATACATTATTCTTTTTTTTTTTTTTAATAATTTTTATTTACTTATTTTTCCCCCCAAAGCCCCAGCAGATAGTTGTATGTCATAGCTGCACATCCTTCTAGTTGCTATATGTGGTATGTGGCCTCAGCGTGGCCGGAGAAGCAGTGCGTCGGTGCGTGCCCAGGATCCGAACCCGGGCCGCCAGCAGCAGAGCGCGCGCACTTAACCGCTAAGCCACGGGGCCGGCCCTGGTATACATTATTCTTAATCTTAACTTCTTTGTTGTACCTTTTGAGAATAAATTGTAGAGGTTTTTAGCTTGTATCTCCTAAAACCAAGGCCATTCTCTCACAATTAGCAATCAAATTCACAAAATGTAACATTGTTTAGAAGAGTCAATTTGGTTTTATCTTTTTCCTCATGATTTGATTTGGGTTATGATTTTTTTTGAGGTTTTATAACAATGTAAACATATAATGTTTATAAGATTATATAAATTTCAGGTGTACATCATTATATTTTGGCTTGTGTATAGATTGCATCGTGTTCACCACCAAAAGTCTAGTTGCCATCCATCGTTTTTTTTTTTTTGACAGGAATACTATCGTAAGTAATACTGTGATTTTTCTCAGTGCTTCATCTAAAGAAACATCTGATGTCAGTTGTCCGTTATTGGTAGTGGTGATTTTAACCACTTGGTTAAGGTGATGTCTGCCAGATTTCTGCGCTTAAACATTCTGTTTTTTCCTTTTGTAATTAGTAAGGAAAATAATCTGATGCTGGGGAAATATCCCATTCCCAAACAAACTTTTACCCTTTAGTGTTAGTGTGTTGATGGTTCTTACCTGAATCAACTACATTTACTAGCTGGCATTCTGCTTTACAGAAGAGCTTGCCCTTCCTCCCTATTTATTTGTTGTTTGTTTATTTGTTAAAATATTACTTAAAGCCCCAAATCTTAAGGTAGCTCTTATAAAAATAATTAAATCTCTATGGTGTACCTCATTATCTTTCATTTTCTAAGACATAAAGACTTGGGGAAACAAAAGAAAATTTGTCAAGTTTATTGTGGCCTAAGCAGTATCAAGGGAATAATAGAAGGGAGGGGCAGACTATCAGCTTTTTTCTGTTTTAGGGATATTATTAGAGGCTATGTGGAGAAAAGGAGGATGTTCTGATCAAGCTTGGTCTAAGTTAGGTTGTACAAATTAACCAATTCTCTTTGGTGTAGCACTTCTCAAAGGTATTAATATGCTAATATATTGTGAATATCTTAGGGGAGGGTAAAGTATGGTGAAAAGATCCTTCCTTGCCCCCTCAAGTATCTCTATGGACTACCTTTTCATTAACAAATAGTAATGAATGTGCATGCTTCAGGAGAAGCAATTAGATTCTGTTTTTTAGGTAATAAAAAGATTAGCAAGGCGATCTTTGTCTTCAGGGAATTTATCTGTGTTTGCTGTAGGGAGAGGTAGAAGAAAATGAAAAAAAAGTGGAAAAAATAACTCAAACACTGTAATTCCTGGTGAAGTAAAAGCAAGGGCCCCCAGAGACTTCGGGGAATTCAAAGGAGGAAGAGATCTTAATTAGAAAGAATAGAAATGCTTCCTAAATGGTATTTGTAAATAGGTAAATGTGTTACCGAAGCAGGTTCGTTTTGCCTGCTGCCCAGAAAGCCAAACACCGAGAGGACGAGATTGCAGCAGAGGGAGGGTTTAATCACAAGGCAGCCAAGTGAGGAATATGGGAGAACAAGTCTCAAATGCACCTCCCCGAAAATAGGGGCTCAGAGGTATTTATGGGGTAGGGGGCAGAGTGGTCTGAAATGTGGAGATAGATGATTGGAGGTGAGGCGAGGTGAGGTAATTGATGATCTGCACAAGCGTAGTCAGACTTCATGACTTTTCGTAGGACACGTGTTCACAAAATGACGGCATTGGCATGACCTGAGAGTGGAGTTTTTAGCCTCTTGATGTCAAAACGTCACTTATCGGACATCTTGGAGGGCCCAGTTTATGGGTTGGTGGTCTCAACCGGCCTGAAGTGGACAAGGGGCTCTAATTCCTGAAAAACAGCTCAAACATCTACTACCATGGTGGCCCAGGCTTCAAGGAGTTGTTATCTATAGGAACCTAGTGGGAGTCAGATAGCATATTGCCTTGATATCAGCACAGTTAACAGTGGGCGGGCGAACAGCTAAAAGCTACAATCAGTAATTGCAAAAAGGAAAAAAACTTGAGTTCCTAGCTACTTAGTCATCAATGGCTGTTTGTCAGTTTCAAATGTAAACGGAGATGAGGACAAAGAGGGCAGAAATGGGGCAGATAGAATCATATAAGACAGGAAAGTAATGGGGCATGTGGCAGAAAACGGACCCCAGCATGGGCTATGTGCAGGGGAGGAAAAGAGGTTGGGGCCAGATCATGGAGGCCCTTGAATTACAGCATGAGCAAGTGGTACCTTCCTTCAGATGCCTGGGAGGTTTGGGGGCGGGGAAGAGAGGAAGGGAGGAAGGGCAGGGAGTATATTGAACAGAGTAGTGCTTTAGGAAGATTGAAGTAGTTCTGATATGTAAACTGGATTAGAATGAGGAGAGACTGGAAGTAGATGGATTGAGGCAGTTGTAATAGTCTAGGGCAGTGGTCTTCAAACTTAATTACTGTATACCTCCTAAAATAATTGTGAAAACTGTATCTCTCATACATTTTAAAGTTTAAAGTTATTTTAAAAATAAAACTGTTATCACTTTTAAAAACGGAATCTAAATACCATAGCACAGGGCCGTCCCCATGGCTTAGTGGTTAAGTGAGCGCGCTCCACTGCTGGCGACCCGGGTTTGGATCCCGGGCTCGCACCGACGCGCTGCTTCTCTGGCCATGCTGAGGCCGCGTCCCACATACAGCAACTAGAAGGATGTGCAGCTATGACACACAACTATCTACTGGGGCTTTGGGGGAAAAAAATAAATAAATAAAATCTTTAAATACCATAGCACTTTGATACCCACTATCATCCATTTTCAAAAATTCAAGAGTAAACTCGTTAATTTGGGAATTTTACACTTCTTTTTTTTCCTTGATCTCTTTCTATTTCCTACACAGAATTTTACCCTAATATATATATATTTGTGTGTGTGTGTGTGTGTGTGTGTGTGAGGGAGATTGGCCATGAGCTAACATCTGTTGCCAGTCTTCCTCTTTTTGCTGAGGAATATTGGCCCTGAGCTAACATCCATACCCATCCTCCTCCATTTTGTATATGGGATGCCGCCACAGCGTGGCTTGGTGAGCATTGCGTAGGTCCGCACCCTGGATCTGAACTGCAAACCCCAGGCCGCTGAATCGGAGCACACAAACTTAACCACTACGCCACTGGGCCAGCCCGTACCCTAGTACATTTTTATACTTAAAAGTTTTATTGATTTGCCCTATCACATTTCTTTGCACCAAAAATATGTATATAAAGAAAAATTGAAAATTTTAATTTCCTGTGGCCATAAAACTTTAAAAATTTTTTGTTTCCATTGTTATTAATAGTCGATCATCCAGAATATAGTACGAATGATGATAAACACTTACTAAACAAAATTTTATTGAATAGGCTTCTCAATGAAATGGATGGGGCTTTTAAAAATAGTTAACTCATGTATTGATGGATTAATATGATTTATTGCTAGAATGAGACAATAGCATCAATTTCTACCTTTTATTTTAAGAACTCTAAGCACTGAGAAATTTTTTTGACATAAATAAGTTGATGAAAAGGGTTTTGTTAGCAATGCCACTAATTTGCTTGAACTTCTTCCAATTTGTGTGCCAAAAGTTTGTTTTTTTTTTTTTTTTTTTTTTGAGAAAGATTAGCCCTGAGGTAACACCTGTTGCCAGTCCTCCTCTTTTTGCTGAGGAAGACTGGCCCTGGGCTAACATCCATGCCCATCTTCCTCTACTTTATATGGGATGCCTGCCACAGCATGGCTTTGATGAGCGGTTCGTAGGTCAGTGCCCGGTTTCCAAACCTGCGAACCCCGGACTTCGGGCTGCCAAAGTGGAGCGCAAGAACTTAACCACTTCGCCACCGGGCTGGCCCCCGCAAAAGTTATTTCTCACAATCAGTCTTTCAGTGTTTTTGAAAAGCAAAGGATTGAAAAATACCTGACTTGTAAAAAAAAGTATTGATTATAGTCTTTAGAGAGTTGATCTCTTTAAGACTTTCATCAGTATTTCAGAGGCTCCGTTTGTTTAGGTTTTTTCTGCCTTGGGGCACTGCAGCAGGGAGCCTTGAGATAGTTTAGAGATATGGGTGGTGGAAGATTGTGAAAGGGAAAGCGTATATCCAACCCCCCAGGCACATTTTGGTGATAGAGCGGTCCTGGAAGTTGGGGTCTGGAATATCTCTACACATTATCCATCTGATATATTCCCAGGAAAATCTTCATGTACCTCATGGAGTTTGAATACCCCAGTTTGCTCTAAGCAAAAGATACCAGCCTCTGAATTAGGATATTGGGAACTGAGAGGTGGGAATACAGAATACTTTATAAACGTAGAATTTGTAGTTCTTAGCAACTGATTAGATACGGTGGCAAGAAAGTTACAGTTAAAAAATAACTGAAGACCTCATGTTTGGGAACTCAAGGTGACCGGGGAGAATGATGGTAATTGAAAAGTCATGAGGAAGGGCTGATTTCTATAAGATTAATTTGGACAGGTTATTTTTCAGAACAAATGTGACATTCAGGTGGAGATTCTATGAAGTACCTGCAAATATGGATCTCAGGATTAGGGCAGGAGAATTTTGGGGGTCATCTACATTGTAAGTGATAGTTGAAGCTATGAATTATCAAGGGGAGGATAGTATGTGTGTGTAAAATGGATGAGGACAAAAAGAGGGAAACTACCTATATAAAAGGGTCAGAAAGAAGTAAAGAGGAATAGTCCGGAAAGGTAGAAAAATACTCAGGATTGTGTACTTCCAGAGAACCCAAGAAAAGAGTATTTAAGAGGTGGGTGTTGGGTTAGGGGGAGTCAGCCTTGTCAAATGCTGTAGAGAAGTAGGACAGTAGGTCTAAGAAGGGCCCTCAAAAATGGCAAATTTTTGCTCATCTTTGAGAAGAGTCACAAGAGTGAAAGAGAAATAGGACAGATTAAATTTGTCTTGATGAGGAGGTGAAGGCTGCAGAGGGAACCATACCTTTAAGAAGTTTGCTGAAAAAGTCATTTTGGAGAATAGCAAGCCTAAGTTCTAGACTCAGTGTGTCAGGAAAAAACCCATGCTGTCAGAATTGCCCTTAATTAACCTTTGTATTGCTCATCAAGTATGGGATGCATGGCCATATTTACAAGTCTAACAGCCATATTTTCCCTCTGCCATTGTAACATTGTTTCTGTAGTTGAGTCTTAGATGAGGTGGTTGATGTTTAAAGGCCATGTTGTTGGAAAATTATATCTTTAGATAGTGGGAATGAGATGCTCCATTTTGAGATGTATGTGAGAACAGCTGAAACACTTTTATATCTCCTTCTCTTGCTCTTAAGCATATATATGGTCAAGGAGCGGAATGGTGGTCAGGTGCACTGCTCAAACTGTTCTCTCCCTTGCTTTTGTTCTCATGGTTGCTGGCACTTTGTACCCTGACTTGGCAACTATAGAGTGCACCAAATGCATGTATGATAGTAAGGTAGGAATGAAGGTGATTTCTTTTTGAGGGTTGTTTTGGGGACTTATAATACAATAAAGATTTGGAACATCTTCTGAGAGAATTGTAAGATTTAAGACTAGTACAGTAGTCCCCCTTATCCACGGTTTCACTTTCCACAGTTTCAGTTACCCATGGTCTGCTGGGTCCGAAAATATTAAATGGAAAATTCCAGAAATAAATAATTCATAAGTTTTAAATTGGGCACTGTCCTGAGTAACATGTTGAAATCTTGCACTGTCCAGCTCCTTCCTGCCCAGGACATGAATCACCCCTTTGCCCAGTATATCCACGCTGTATATGCCACCTGCCTGTTAGTCACTTAGGAGTCATTAGGTTATCAGATGACTGTCGCAGTATCACAGTGCTTGTGTTCAAGTACCCCTTAGTTTACTTAATAGTGGTCCCAAAGCACGAGAGTAGTGATGCTGGCAATTCGAATGCTCGAAAGAGAAGTTATTGTTGTTAATCTCTTACTGTGCCTAATTTATAAATTAAACTTAATCATAGGTATGTATGTATAGGAAAAACATAGTTTATGTAGGGTTTGGTTCTGTCCGAGGTTTCAGGCATCCGCTGGGGGTCTTGGAGCATAACCCCAACGCATGACGGGGACTACTGTAGATTCAAAATTCTTATTGAGTGAGCATGCAGTTAGCATGCATTTGTAGTGTATCTGAGCATTGTTATGGAGGAATAGAAAAGAGGCTTACTTATGGTATTGATGCGGGTAGAACTAGAATTGTCTCCATTGGATTAGAATTTTATATTCTTGAGGGCACTGGGCCTCCTATGTGCTCCTTCCCTCCTTTGCTCCTCGACAACTAAGAGTGTAGGGTGGTTGGAAGAGGAGTGACATGAGGCCTGGGGTTCTCCTAGAATGCTGCATAAAGACAGAGAGGTCTTTAGGTTGGAAAAGACATCATGATCTTTCCTTCTTTCTTAATTTTTAAAAAATAAATGATGGTTTTAATTAATAATTGATCATTTTAATCAATTTTTATTATAGCACAGTTGAATAAGTATATACACTGCCTGGAATTGTCTATTGCTCAAAGGAAATAATTGTTGAATTTAACTAAGTTGTTGCTTAGAAAATCTCAAATGCCATTTCTAATTACAGGGTGGTAATGTGATTTCTCTAGCCAGGTAAGAGGATTTTGCAAAATATAATAATGTTACTCTTTAAAATTTAGAAGGCTAAGTTGATTTCGTTCTGTTCCATTCCCCTACTCCTGCCTTTTTTCTGTATGAACCCTGTGCCCCACTTGTAGTAAATTACTTGTAATTTTCTAAACATGACATGGGTTTTCCTGGACTCCCTATCTTTGGATTTCTTTGCTTAGAATGCCCTCTTCCGGCCCTCTGTCCTGCTTGGCAGACTCTAGTGTGTCTTCCAAGAGTTGGTTTGATTTCTTTTACTCACCAGGGCAGACTTATAATAGTTAACAACGTACAATAGTTAACAGCATATTTTGTATGTATATACTCTTATACCATGTATCTTTTCTTAGTAAAGTATATATGTCTATATATATGCACACACATATATACATATATAGGTACATATATACTTACATGCATACACTTTTTGTCCAGTTTTTGTATCTGTGTTCCTTGTTGAGTGCCTGGCAGTTACAGTATATATGCTGTCCTACTTACTGGTTGAATGAAATGAATGAAAACATTTAAAAACACATGGAAACCACATTGAGATTCTCTGTATCTAGAAAAAAACCAAAAAGCAGAGTGGGAAGGAACATTTACTTATTTGCCTGACACCATATTAGATATTTCATACACATTATCTTTGTATGTGTGTCTTAAAAGTCTTGACAACAAGCAAGTATTTTATAGATGAGGAAACAGACCCAAAATAGGTACTTGAGTAAGTTCACACAGGTAGTTTAGAAGTAGCAGAACATGAGATTTGAACCCAGATCTGTCTTACGTTAAAGAGCCTCTGCCCTTTTCACACCACTTTTGCTATGACTACATCGTGATTAAATTAATTGGCAACCATGATTGATTGAGTGGTGACAACAGCTGAAGCAAAATATGATTTTGTTACCCTCCAGGAGTATGTTTCTCAAATATGGTTGTTCAACAATCCACATTTGAATTAATGGGGGTATTTATTAAAAATGAATGCTCCTGGGCCTCACTCCAAATCTACATAATCAGTATCTGGGTATGAGATCTGGGAATCTGCATTTTAGAGGTAAGCACTCCAAGTTTGTCTTAAACATAGCGATGTTTGACAGTCACCACCCTAGGAGTCTTCCCCACTGCCCCTGGCTTTCAGTGGACCAGAATCAATATTATTAATGTCTATCTTTAAGATTAACAAGTGTGAGGCTGATGAAACAGTTTGGTCATAGTCGTAGAATTCTAGAGCCTGCATAAGGACGGTACCCTTGAGGTCGTGCTAGCTCTACGGTCTTATGTTACAAAGGAGAGAACTGAGACCAAATGAGAGTATCTGAATGGTTTTTGCAACTCTGATTCGTAATAAATAAGGTACTTTGCTATGAATTGTAGATCAGAATAACCTGTATAAAATGTCTGCACTGTGTAAGTAATTATTTTCATGTTAGATGTTATTTTTAATCCAGTTTGGCAATCTCTGCCTTTTAATTGGGGTATTTAGACCATTTGCACTTAATGTGATTATTGATATGGTTGAGTTCAAATCTCTCGCTGTTTCTCATCTATTTGTCCTAGCTCTTCCTTCTTCCTTTCATGCTCTTTTTCTGCCTTGTTTTGGATTGAGTATTTTTTATGATTCCACTTTATGGCCTTTATTGGCTTACTAGGTATATGTCTTTAGTGGGTTTTTGATGTTTAGTGGTTGCTGTCGAGTTTATAATTAGTATATGTCTTTTAACTTATTACAGTCTATCTTCAAGTAATAGATATCTCTTCACATACCATGTAAGAGCTTTAGGATGGTATACTTTGTCCTTTTCCTGCCTTTGTACTACTGTATTCGTACATTTCACTTCTGTATATGATATAAACCCCACAGTCCATTTTTTCTCTTTATTTTGCAGTACGTATTTTTGCTTTAAACAGTCAATTATCTTTTAAAGAGATTTTTTAAATAAGAAAAGGCTTTTGTATTTACCCACATAATTACTGTTTCTGATGCTCTTCATTCTTTTTGTAGATCCAGATTTCCATCTGGTATAATTTTCTTTTTCTTGAAGGACTTCCTTTAATATTTCTCTTAGTGCAGATCTGCTGGTGATGATATCTGTCAGCTTTTGTATGTCTGAAAAAGTCTTTATTTCACCTTTATATTTGAAAGATACAAGTTTCAAAGCTATCGAAAGACTTGTGTTGCCTGGGTATAGAGCTGTAGGTTGACGTGTTACCTTTCAGTACTTGAAAGATGTTGGTCTGCTCTTGTCTGGCTTGTATTGTTTCTGATGAGAAGTCTGCTGTAATTCTTATCTTTGTTCTTCTGTATATAATGTGAGTTTTTCTCTGACTGCATTGCAGGATTAACCATATCAGTGTTTGACATTTTATTTATTTACAAGTAGTTAGTGTTCTGATTGAACGTGTAAGTTCTCAGGTCTCTGTGGTCCCTCATTTCTGATCCCTCTGTTCTGTGATCACCCCATACTGAGTTTCTACAGCTCCTGTGCTTCTAGAAACAATTAGAACATATCTGTAGTAAAAGGAGAGAAAGCATCCTTCATTTATTCATAGTTTCTAAATTGATTCTAAGATTCTCTTGTGATGCTTTGTACCACTCCAGAAACAAGGGCAGTTTTACTTACGCTACTTCAGACAGGCGAGGGGTACTTTTTAGTTTCAAAGTGTTGTAAGGAGTATTTCTGATGTCTCTGATAGTTGGTGTGGATGACTACAGCTCAGAGTCTGATGTGATTATTATACCTTCAGCCCTGGACTTTGTCTCACAAGATGAAATGTTGACGCCACTGGGGAGATTGGACAAGTATGCTGCAAGTGAGAACGTATTTAACAGGTATGTGCATATTCTTTTCATTAAAGTGGAAGTATGATTTTTATTACATTAATTTCAGTAGGGAAAATAAAATTATCCGGTTTAAAGTTGGTATTATTAACATGTACAGCCTGAGTCACCAAGTTTAATTAATAATCACAGCCATGGCCTCTTTAATAGTTGTTTATTCCTTGATCCTAGTAAGCATATAACACTCTTTCTTTGCTTTTTGGCAAAAAAAAAAAAAAAAAACAGCACTTGTTTGCTATTAGGCATAATTTTGATATTTGTATAAAGTGATTACTGAGGAGTATATTATTCTTTCAACAGATGATGTTGTATACCTACTGTGTGCCAGGTGATGTTCAAGGGGATTGGGACACGGCAGTGACCAAGAGCTAACACTCTTCCTAATGCGTTGTTTCTCCAACTTTGGTCCCCAGTCCACCTGTATCAGACTTTTCTGGGAAATCTAAGTCTTTGCTTAAATTTTTTGAGTATAGGTTTGTAAAACTCATTTAGTAAAAATATGTAAAGATAATGTTTCATATAATGAAGAATGAGTATATTTTCCCATTATTATGATAATTGAAGATAGCTGAAATGACCTTAGAAATTTGTCAAATCAGTTAGATAAAAATGAGAAGTATTTTGGTAAATGTTCAGTCTCATCTTGTTAAAATAAGACCCATACTAGCATTTGTCACTTAGGAAATTAGGGACTTAATATGTGTTATAACAAATATAAAAAAATTTTCTTTAAAACTATATGGATTCTGCCTTTTGACATTCTAAATACAGGCACACCTCGGAGATATCGTGGGTTCGGTTCCAGACCACTGCAGTAAAGTGAATATCACCATAAAGAGAGTCACACGAATTTTTTGGTTTCCCAGTGTATATAAAAGTTATATTTACACCAGACTGTAGTCTCCTAAGTGTGCAATAGCATTATGTCTAAAATAAACCAGTGTACACACCTTAATTAAAAAACACTTGGTTGCTAAAAAATGCTAACCGTCGTCTGAGCCTTCAACAAGTCGTAGTCTTTTTGCTGGTGGAGGGTGTTATAAAAAATCATATTATTTGGGAAGTGCAATAAAGCAAAGCACAATAAAACTAGGTATGCCTGTATTAACTATTGACGCCACTGAATGCTATATAATTTTCTTTTTCTACGTAGACAAATGGTGGCCCGGAGTTTGCTGGATACATTGAGGGAAGTCTGTGATGATGAAAGAGATTGTATTGCTGTTTTGGAAAGAATTAACAGATTGGCTGATGATTCAGGTATATGTTTATGCAGAGAACAGTTTCCTTTACCAAATTTGTGTTTCTAAAAACTAATGAAAAACTTAGTGTGTTATGAGATTTCTTTAAAAGATTTCCTAATTATCAAACCCATCAGTAACAAGAAAATAAAAATCTGTTACTAAGATCCAAAATTTTATAGTAGGCCCATTTAGTTTAATTTGGGGAATTTCTCATCAGAAAAATCTAAGAACATTATTTTGCATCATGTACCTTAATATTTTAGAATTAATAAAAACTTTAAAAAATAATTTTGAATAAATTAAAAGGGATTGGAGTGAGCTGTAGATTTTTTTAGGCAAATATAAAATGCTTTCTTTCTGTTTGCTTTCTCTCTTGCAAAAAAATGTTAATCACCGCCTGTAAGACTAAAGCTGTTTGTCTCCAAAGTGAAGATAGAAGGATCTGCTTAAGGGAGAGGTCAACTTTATTTGAGGCTCAGAATATAATTATATTAAGTTTTTAAAAAATGCATTTTATTGTGGTAAAATCTGCATAGCATAAAATTTACCATTTTAACCTAATATTAAGTTTGAAGCATATTTTTATATTTGATTTTAGAAACGTTCAAAAATAAAGTTTTTTTTCTTAAACCCATTATCTCTTTATTAATATGTTATTTTGCAATTTCTAAGAAACTTTTTGGCAAGTCAACAAGCCTGATTTTTAAATTTTTAGATGAGCTCATCTTTTAGGAAGCAATTCATTTTATGGGAATATGTTTACTCTTTACATAAGCCTTAAATATTTTTAATTTTTTTATAGGGTGGAAAAACATTTATAAGCTTACTAATAATCTGTCTCATTATGATGTTCTCTGTACGTAATTGCTCATGTATATGCTTGTTCCAGAATACTTTTAGGAGAGTCTCATCAATTATATTTTTTAACTTATAATTTATTTTTTGACTTGGCAGAGATATAACAATTTAACTTAAATTTTTGGCACTGTTGACTCCCATTGTGGTTATTCCTTTCTTAGTCAAGACATAGATACTCTTTAAGGAGGAATTTATTTTCTCTTAACTGTTTACCAACTATAGTGCTGGTTTTTATAAATATGTATATGTATATATATATTTTAAAAATATGTCCTCACCTTGTTGAGTTCATGATAAATATCTCTGTTGACATTTACACTTTCCATTCATTCAGTAAATGTAAAACAGTGCATACTCTATGCCAGGTTCCAGATTGAAAGCTAGAGTGTTACTGAGATGAATAAGAATTCCTGTCATCAGATTAACAGTTTAATGAATGCACCCTACATATAAACAGTAAATTAAAATGGGGTGGATTGGGGCTGTCTTCAGAAAGTTTGTGACATTTGAGTTGGGTTTGATAGAATGATAAGGTACAAAGAGGGAAAGAGCATACTCTGGAGAGGAAAAGACAGGTTTAGAGGCTGGAGGAATTGAAGATAGTGGCCCATTTGGTCAACAGAGAGTTTACTTACTGAGTCTATAGTTTAGAAAAATGAGACTGTTAAACAAGGTAGTTGAGGGCTAGATAGTAAAGGTCTATACTGTGCCATGCTAGAGAGTTTGCATTTTTTGTCATTTAGAACAATAGCAGTATGAATTGACTTGATAAAAAAGATGGGTGGCAGGAAGACCAGTTGGGAGACTCTACTAATTGTTGTTTGAGAGAAGTTGAAGTGCTAGGGAGGGATTTCAGGGCTACTGTGATGGTTGAAGGGAATGAAGGAAGAGGGAGTTGACCCTGAGGTTTCTAACTTGGTAGGCTGGGTGGGTTGCGATGTTCAAGTAAGATGAAGACTATTGAAAAATATGCAACTCCAAAGTTAATGCATATAATCTATCCTCCTAAAGAAATAAGGAGCTTAGAATTTTTAAATCTTTCTTCTGCCTTATCTTTATCAACTTTTACCTTGATTTTTTTATTTCCCTAAATTTATCTTTTACATTTTTATGATTTTATGTAGTAAATGCTTGTTTAGATTTACTGCTAAATTTACTAAGTTTTTTTCCCCTCATCAAGTACATCTTTGATTCTTTTCTGGTTCAATTTCCTCTTTCTGAAAGGATATGTATTGATGAGGGTCTGGCAGTGACATATCCTTTTTCCTTTGTCTGAAAAGGACATTTCACCATTATTCTTAAATGATCATTTGGCTAAATGTAAAAATCTAGTTGATAGTTTAATATTATTCTATTCTCATCTTACTGTTGTTACTATTGAGAAGTCTACTAGTCTCATTTAGTCTTTGTAGGAATCTGTTTTTTCTTCCTGCTTTTAAGACTTCTTTTCCTTGACATTCTGAGTTTCACTGTCATGTGTTTAGGTACAGATTTATTTTTATTTGTTTTACTAAGGACTTTGCCCTACTTCTTTGATGATTCTTGTCTTTCCATCAGATATGGGAAATTTTCAACCTTTAACATTTTGAATGTTGCCTCTCCTCCATCTCAAACTCCTTTTTTTTAAGTTTATTTTTTGTTTGAGTAGATATTTTGTATGTGGTTCAGAATATAAGACTCTTGTTAGATAAATGTATTTTCCATGGCTCTTAACCTGTTCTAACTTTCTACTCCTTTAACTCCCATCTTCATTTTGGTAATTTCTCTCAGCAAAGTATTTGCTACCAAATTCTAACCTGCCATCATTTGACTGTTGACTGTTTCATTGCCGTTAACTCCATTTTTATTTTCAGGAGTCTTTAAGTGCTTTGTTTTCAGATCCTCTTGTTTTTCTTTCCCTATTATGTTTCTTTTCAGTATATTTCCTTTTATTGTATCTTTAAAATAGAATGTTTAAAATGATCATGACCTAGGGCTGGCCCCGTGGCATAGCGGTTAAGTGCATGCGCTCCGCTGCTGGTGGCTCCGGTTCGGGATCCCGGGCGCGCACCAACGTACTGCTTGTCAGGCCATGCTGTGGCGGCATCCCACATAAAGTGGAGGAAGGTGGGCACGGATGTTAGCTCAGGGCCAGTCTTCCTCAGCAAAAAGAGGAGGATTGGCATGGATGTTAGCTCAGGGCTGATCATCCTCAAAAAAATAAATAAATAAAATAAAATAAAATGATCATGACCTCTAAAGATTGTTTATGGTAGCTGAAGTTCTTGGTGTCATAATCCCGTTAATCGCGTCTTAATCTTTTTACTCCTGAAGGATCATTTCTTGTCTTTTTTTTTTTATAGTTTTGGATTGTGAGCTCATCTTTAGTGGGTCTTCATAGGTATTTGGTGTTTGGCTCAGCCTTCATTGTGGGAATGGGAGTGACCCCCAAGTGGTTTTGAGTTGTTTTCCCAGGCTCAGGGTTGTTAGCAACTAGGAGTAAATCCTTGCGCGTGTGTGTTTGTAATTGTTTTAGGGGAGAGGATGGAAGAGGGAGGCAGTTTTCAAACTATTCCTGGTTGTGTAAATTTGGAATCCAAACCAGTTACAAGTATATTCTCAGGGTTTCAGAAATAACATACTTGAAGCAAATTTTTTTTCTTTTCTTTTAATATGGAATATAACACCATACAAAAAGTACATGAACTATAAATGTACAGCTCCGTGAAGTATCACAAAATGAAGGCCCATGTAATTAGTACTCAGATCAAGAAATAGAACTAGCATCCCAGAAACCATCTCAGTGCACCTCCTAATTTCTGTCCTTCTTCCCCAAAGGTAATCAACATTTTGACCACTAAATGTATAGTTTGCCTGTCTGAACCTTATATGGAATCATATTGAATATATTATTTTGTGTCTCGCTTGTTTATACTTCTGAAGCTCATCATGTCATTGCATGTAACTGTATTTATACATTTTTTAAATTGTTATTCAGTGATTACTGTGTGAATATACTGCAATGCTGTATGAATACACTGCAATTTATTTATCCGTTATTCTGTTAGCAGACATGGATTGCTTCTAGCTTTAGGTTGTTAATGCTGCTGTGAGCCAAGGAGTCACATGGAGCTCATGCGCATACATTTCTGTAGGTATATACTTAGAATTGGAGTTATTAGGTCCTAGGGTATGCATATGTTCATCTTTGATATGCCGTAGAGGTTTTAAAGTGGTATAGCAGTTTGTAGTCCCACCAGCAGTGTATGCGTGTTCCTGTTGTTTCACATCTTCACCAACACTTGTTTATTTTAAATTTTAGTTTAAATTTATATCTCATTGTAGTTTTAATTTACATTTCCTCAGTAACCAGTAAAGCTGAGCACTTGGTTACATGCTTATTGGCTATTTGCGCGTCTTCTTTTTTTATGTTATTTTATTTATTTTTTGGTGAGGAAGATTAGCCCTGAGCTAACATCCATGCCAATCCACCTCTTTTTGCTGAGCAAGATTGGCCCTGAGCTAACATCCCTGCCCATCTTCGTCTGCCTTGTATGTGGGACGCCGCCATGGCATGGCTTGATAAGTGGTGCATAGGTCCATGCACCCAGGATCCAAACCTGCGAACCGCGGGCTCCTGAAGCCGAGCGCACAAACTTAACCACTATGCCACTGGGCCGGCCCTCTGCATCTTCTTTATTGAAATATCCATTCAAGTCTCTTCCCCCTTTTTTAAATTGACAGTCTTTTTATTACAGATTTGCAGGAATTCTTTATTCTGGTTATGAGCCCTGTGTCATTTGTGTGTATTATAGGTATCCTTTTCACTCTGACTTGTCT
This sequence comes from Diceros bicornis minor, assembly GCF_020826845.1. Classification (NCBI taxonomy): domain Eukaryota; kingdom Metazoa; phylum Chordata; class Mammalia; order Perissodactyla; family Rhinocerotidae; genus Diceros; species Diceros bicornis. Next base: position 7,603,441 of record NC_080755.1, on the reverse strand, counting down.
TTTTACTCTCTTAGTGGTGCCTGTTACAGAAGAGAAGTTCTTTTCTTTTATGGGTAGTACTATTTGTGTCCCGTTTAAGAAAATATTCCTTACCTCAAAGTCATGAATGTTTTCTCCTATATTATCTAATCTAGAAGCTTTATTGTTTTTGCCTTTGACATGTAAATCTGCATTCTACCTGGAATTTATTCTTGTGTATGATATGAAGTAGGGGACAGGTTTCATTTTGTTTTTCTTTTTGTTAATATGGGTATCCAGTTGACACAGCATCATTTATTGAGAAGGCTATCTTTCCCTTCCACCTTTTTATAAATCAGTTGTCTGTATATGCATAAGTCCATTTCTGGACTCTGTTTTGTTCCATTGGTCTCTTTGCCTAATCAGGGTTTTGAAGAAAGAAAAGTTACTGATTTCATTCTTAACTAAAACTGTAACTTATGTCCTTCTTTTGCTTCAAAAAGATAGGTAAGTATCAGGTCAATGTAAGCAAATTCGGAGTCAGAAAGAAAAAGTAAAGGCTTATATGTCTACTTTTTTTTTTAACTAAGTTTTTATTTTTCAAAACAGAAGCATTCTATTTTATTCAGATACTGTCTGACTTCAAATGGCACAGCCATGTAATAGAAATTCCAAATATTGGTTTGTTGATAAGATTCTTAGCTTTGTAAAATGCCAGTACATTTTCTACTGATAGTTTAATTTCTATTTGTTGAAATCTGACATTCCTCTGGACACATTCATGCATATTTACCTTAAGGTAACTTTAATTTCATCATTAATAGGTGCCAAGTTCTAATTAGGTCTGATGTGATGACTTGTATTGATAATCCCTCAGGTCTGTATGTGTTTCAATCACTTACATTTCTCCTATGAATTGCTTATTTGTATCCTTATTTTCTTTGTTGTATTCATTTGAACAGTGAGTTCTTTGTGTATTTAGTTATTAATACTTTGTTATACATGTATTTTCTCCCAGGCTGTTGTGCCTTTTAACTGAGTGTGGTATCTGTTGTCTATACTGAAGTCTTTACAAAGTGAAATTAACTGGTCTTTTAGTTGGTTTTGGGGTTTTGTTTGCCTTGAAAGGGCTTCCCACCTCTCAAGATTAAACATTTTTAAAAATGTTGTCTTTTAGTGCTTTTGATCTTTAAGAAAAATATTTGGAACTTTAATTCACCCAGAATTTATGTATGGTGTGTGTTAAAGGAATCTTATCTTTTTTTCTCACATAACTAGCTGATTTTCCTACCATTCATTACCTATTGGATAGTCATCCTTTTGAAACCCAGAGATTTGAAAGGCCATATTTGTCACATTTAAATTACCATATATAATTGGGTCTTTTTGGGTTTTTCTTTTTGTTTAAATCTGTTAGTCTCCTTTAATATTCACTTACCCTTTTTAGTCTTAGTTAGGTCTAACTATAAATCCTCCATTCATTAACTAAATTTAGATTAGGAGCCAGTCCTTATAACTTGTCCTAGGAGGTTCTTCAATAGTAGAGTGTATAGATAATACCATATTGTAGTTGATGTGAATGTCAGATATTTAACCCCTAGCACTGTGTAGCACAATGTAGGTGATGAATAAATTCAGTCATAGGAAATGATTGCATTGTGAAGCTAGAAGCTTGGGATGGGATTAAGATCCTCCTTTCACTCATGGAGGTGAAAAGGATTGGAGAGTTAGAGAACGTTTTGTAAGCCCTTTTTATGTTGAGGGTGAAAGTCCAAAGCTTTCCTAATAGTCTCGAGCCCAGGCAAAAATTTTGTTACCGTGGAAGAATGTGTTTGCTCACATTTCTATTATTTCAATAGAACCAACTGTGAGAGCAGAGCTGATGGAACAGGTGCCTCATATTGCATTGTTTTGTCAAGAAAACCGGCCTTCAATCCCATATGCTTTTTCCAAATACTTGCTACCCATTGTGGTTAGATATCTCGCAGATCAGAATAATCAGGTAAGAGTGCTATTTACATGTTCTTCAGGAAATTTATGTAGTATGGTGTGTGTAGAATGGCCTGCCCTAAGTGGTCTTATTTGAATGTTTTTTCCTCTTTAACTTCGTTATTCTGTTTTTCAAAATGACCATTTGTCTTAGACCAAGATGTGTTGAGAGTCTGGCAAATCTAGGAGGTCTCCTTAGTGCTGTTATAGACAACGCCTAGGAGCTGCATTCTCACTTCATGTTTTCATAGGTGTCCCTCAAAAAATTTGTTACTTTGTGAGACATCTTCAACAAGGATGGCTTTTCTGTTTCACTTCATTAATTATAAACAGTCTGCCAAGTTCAGTCTTTGCAATAGTTGAAGAAAATAGCCATAAATTTTTATTTGCAAGGTTTTTCCAGTTATGAGTCCCTTTAACTTGGAATGAGAAGTCTTTAAATTTGTAAAAATCAAGAATAGAATTTTGTTATATCGTGTATGTACTTTGTTTATACTGTTTAATTTTTCCCTAGGTAAGAAAAACAAGTCAGGCAGCTTTGCTGGCTCTGCTGGAGCAGGAGTTAATTGAGCGATTTGATGTGGAGACCAAAGTGTGCCCGGTCCTCATAGAGCTGACTGCCCCAGATAGCAATGACGATGTGAAAACAGAAGCCGTGGCTGTAAGTAGAACGCAATTTTTCAGTTTAGGTAAAACATTAGTCACTATATTGACTAATAAGGGGTGTTCATTAAATATTATGCTACATTACTTACTCTAGGGTTTATACATGTTATGTGTCAAAGTAGCCACAAATCATTAAATTTGAAATACAATGCTAGGATAGAAAGGGACATAGGCTTACAAGGGAAGAGATGTATTTTCTGTGGGCCCTATATTGTGCTAAGCACCTGGGAAGTAGATGGCTCTGTCGCTGAACTCGGAGAAAGCAAGATATACAGCAAGAAAATAATAAGTAACTGTAAATTCATTATTATGTCAAAATGGAAAAAGAAGATGGTAGAAATAACCAGTACAGTTAAAAATTAAAAACACAAAAAACGCTATATTGAATGAAGAAACATTTGAACCCCTTTAATTGCTATTGAGTACTTTTCTAGGCACTGTGTAAGCACAGTAGAAAAAATAATAATAATACTTGGCTCCTGCCATTTGATGATATGGTCTTGGGAGGAAGGGTAATCAGGCAAGTCATTATACTGTGATATGATAGATGATACAAATTATGGTTATAAGAAAAATATATAGATTAAGTCATTATGCACATAGTTAAGTCAAGTATAAAATTAAGTTTTCTGAGTTTTTTGACATGATTATCAAATATTTTGATTATTTGAGAGCTGTCCATAAATAGGGCATGAATTAGAGTATAGTAGTATATGTTGCAATTCACATCTATGGTTCCTGAGTTCAGAGTAAGAATTCTGATAATAAATTAGGTAGGAAAGTGATAAGTTCATCTGAAAATTTATTCAAATCTATTTGGGTAGTGAAAGTTTATTATAAACCTAAAATGATATAATTGCATCTCTGTTGATAGAAAAAAATTATACCAAAATTTTCTAGTGCTTCTGGATCATTAGTAGGATGAACTAGATCATCTCTCTAGTTCCTTTCCTTTCGAAATTCCTTGATTCCATTATTTTATTGTTAGATACTCAGGTACCAGTTAACTAATAAATTTTGTTGTTGTTAGTGCTGTCGAGTTGATTCCAACTCCTAATGACCCTGTGTACAGCAGAGCAGAACCCTGCCTGGTCTTTTTGCACCATCCTTTCCACCTTCTGCTGCTATATCAGACAATGCTCTGCTGTTATTCATAGGGTTTTCATGGTCAATTTTTTCAGAAGTGGGTGGCCAGGTCCTTCTTCCTAGTCTGTCCTAGTCTGGAAACTCTGCTGAAACCTCTCCACCATGGGTGACCCTGCTGGTATTTGAAATACCAGTGGCGTAGCTTTCAGCATCACAGCAACACGCAGCCGCCACAGTGTGACAGCCGACAGACAGGTGGTCTGGTTCCCTGAGCGGGAAGTGAAGCCGAGCCGTGGCACTGAGAGCACCGAATGCTAACCAGTAGACTACCAGGGCTGGCTAATAATAAATTTAGATACTTTTTTTCCTGCAATATTTTTATTGAAGTGAAATTCACGTACTGTAAAATTAACCATTTTAAAGTGTACAATTAAGAAGCATTTAGTACATTCACAGTGTTGTGCAACCACCACCTCTGTCAAGATCCAAAACAGATTTTTTGTTTGTTTGTTTCTTAAGTTCCTCAATAAAGGAAATCAGTTTTGGCATAACTTTATATTGAGTGGAGTTTAACTTCCTCTATTATAATTTTTGATGGGATTTAACAATAGTAAAACATTATAATTATAATAAAAAGACTATGTCCAGCACTAGTATGAAACCCATCATTCTCTTATAATTGGTTTATGTTTATTTTGTCATGATTTGCATTTCTTGGCTCCCTAGTTGTTCTCTCTCTTGGCTCCCTAGTTGTTCTCTCTCTTGGGAATAATTCATTTTGATAAATTTATGCTAGATCAGTGATACAGTGTAGCTTCGGATCTTTAACTAGAGCTTGGAATGCTTAGAAACAGTGTGGAGTCAAAAAACAAAACTGGGTTTGGGGTTTGGGAGATGTAGGTGTTATCGCCAGTTCTGAGGATGCTAGGATTTTGACAGGGATGTGTTGAAACTACAGATCAATTTGGGGATAATTGCCAGCCTAACAATCCATGATCATCCTAGATCTCTCCATCTGTTTATCCTGTCAGTCTTTTGTAGTTTTCAGTAGATAGATCATACATATATTTTGTTAGATTTAGTGTTCTTTAACACTATTGTGAAGGATACTGTAGCTAAATGTTTCCAGTTCTTCATTTTGTTCATTGCTAATTTATAGAAATACATTTGATTATTGTATTCTGACATATGTCCTGCAAACTTCCTAAACTCAGGTATGTGTTCTGGTGGCTTCTTTGTAGATTCTTTGGGATTTTCTGTGTAGACAATCATGTCATATGTGAATAGTTTTTTCTTTGCAATCTGTATGCCTTTTACTTCTTGTCATATTTGCAGTGGCTAGGAGTAGATGTAATAGATAAATGATGACAGACCATTGTATTTCTGTCTGTACTGACTGTGGGGGGAATTTATTTTAAAAACTTGGCCTGATTTTCAAACAGTTCATCTTCACTTTGCCTGGTAATGTGTTAACTGAAACACATGCATATCAGGACCATGTCCTTGCCTTCCTTGGAACCTGGGTTTTGCTGAGTGGGGATACCGTGCCCATATGCACAAGGTTCAGTTAAAACAGTACTTAGCAAGGTAAGGACTGCCTCTGTATAGTCTTTTCTTAGCAATACAGATGTATGCAACCCAGATCCTTCCTATGGATAATCTTTTCCTTTGAGCAGTCACCATTTATTTCTTCACTGGGAAAATGGAGGGGTTGTTTTTTGCTTTTAAAGTTACCAGGCAGGGCCGGCCCCGTGGCTTGGCGGTTGAGTGCACACGCTCTGCTACTGGCGGCCTGGGTTCGGATCCCGGGCGCGCACTGACGCACCGCTTCTCCGGCCATGCTGAGGCCGTGTCCCACATACAGCAGCTGGAAGGATGTGCAACCATGACATACAACTATCTACTGGGGCTTTGGGGGAAAAAAAGGAGGAGGATTGGCAATAGATGTTAGCTCAGAGCCGGTCTTCCTCAGCAAAAAGAGGAGGATTAGCACGGATGTTAGCTCAGGGCTGATCTTCCTCACAAAATAAGTAAATAAATAAATAAAAATAAAGTTACCAGGCAAAATGATTAATAAGATTGAAACTATAGACAAAAATGAAATTTTTAGGATTTTTCTCTGGGTTTACTGTGCATTTAGTAATTATTGGTTGATTTTATTAGTAGTAAATATCTATTTTTCTGTCTTCAACTCAGATAAATAAGGTGAATGTTTTTGGTGATGCGTGCAGTATAATGATACCGTATTATGTTTTATATTTCCTTAAATTATATACTTGTAATAAGTTAGCAAACTTAACTGGAAAAGTCTTAGTTTGAAGATATTTTCAGTGCATTTTTGTTCTTATTTATTTTAGATAATGTGCAAAATGGCTCCCATGGTTGGGAAGGACATCACAGAACGTCTTATCCTCCCTAGGTTTTGTGAGATGTGCTGTGATTGCAGAATGTTTCATGTTCGAAAGGTATTGTTTAGTCTTTTGTTTGTTTAAGAACACATGGTTCTGGTGGTTACTGTATTGATATGTGAAATTTAAAAGATTATTTTTAAAGAATCCTATATGTAATATTTTGAAATGTCAGTGATGCTTTTGTTGTCAGGTCTGCGCTGCCAATTTTGGAGATATTTGCAGCGTAGTTGGCCAGCAAGCTACTGAGGAAATGTTGGTAAGTTTTACAGAAACAAAAGAGTAAGCAATGGAATACAAAGTGGCACATAAAGTTTGAAACATACATTTACCCCAAAATCTTATTAACATAATCTCATGAATGTAAACCAGAAAGTTAATATGATTTTATTAAATTTCTGTAATCTGGGCACTTGAGTTGTGTTTTGATAACAACGGTTTGTTTAAAATGCAAATGTGTGTAAGAACCATTGATCCATTTTTACCTCTCCTATTTCTGTTGGACAAATCAATTCTTATTTATTCAAATAAATCTTTCATTTTATTGCAACCCTCAAGTATTTTAGTGACAAATTAAATGTACAGCAGTTTATTTTTAAATAGTCACTACATGGAATATATATGCTTAATATGAAAGTTAACATACTTGAAGAGTTTCTGAAACCATCTGTTATGCAAAATAATTGAGTTTAGGTACGAGCGCTTGGATAACATTTAAGCTGTATTTGTTGGGAGTATTTTTGCTTTTCCATAGTCAATAGTATTATGAATTAGGTGTGATTTATTTAAAATTACTGAGTATTAATAATAAATGGGTCTTCTAAATTTTGTTAAGAAAATCTAGTATTTTAAAACACTGTGAAAGCAGAAAATGAAATAAAAGTAGCTACTGAAACCTACTCTGTTTGTCTGCCTGACAAAACACTGTCTTCCTTGCATAGCTGCCCAGGTTTTTCCAACTATGTTCTGATAACGTATGGGGAGTCCGGAAGGCTTGTGCTGAATGCTTCATGGCGGTTTCCTGTGCAACATGTCAAGAAATCCGACGGACTAAATTATCAGCACTATTTATTAATTTGATCAGTGATCCTTCACGTTGGGTAGGGTTTTGTTTAATCATTATTTTTGTAAAATAGTACATTTTATGGCGAATGTGATTTTGATTTCATAATTTAAGAAATAATGTATAACTTAAGGTATGTTATTGTTAGTACTTTTAGGAGTCGACAGTAGACAGACTACTATATTAACTTTTTTATTTTTTTTACTGGATAAAATTTTTGTACAAATATAAATCATGTTCATCCTATTGATGTATTATATTGATGTTCAGATGTTCAGTCCCTGGGGTAAGTCTCACGTGGTCGTAGTGTAATAATTCTTTGTATGTTGCTGGATTTAGCTTGCTAGTATTTTGTTAAGGAATTTTATGTCTATATTATAAAAGATAATGGTGTGTAGTTTTCTTGTGATGGCTTTTATTTTTTTTTTTGCTTGGTTTTGTTATCAGGGTAATAATGGCCTTGTAAAAGGAGTTGGGAAGTGTTCCCTTCTCTTCTGTTTTGGGAGAATTTGTGAAGAATTGGTATTCTCTTTTAAATGTTTGGTAGAATTCAGCAGTGAGGCCATCTGGGCCTAGATTTTTCTTTGTGGATAGTTTTTTTTTTTTAGTTACTAATTTAATCTCTTCTTAGAGATTGGTCTTAGTCTATTCAGATTGTCTATTTCTTCTTGCCTTCAGTTTTGGTAGTTTGTGTCTTTCTAGGAATCTGCCCATTTTATCTAAGTTATCTACTTTGTTGGTCTATGATTATCCATAGTATTTCTTTGTAATCTTTTTATTTCTGTAAGGTCAGTAGTAATGTGCCATCTTTCTGATTTTCTAGTAATTTGAGTCTTGTCTCTGTTTCTTGTCCAGTCTGCTAAAGGTTTGTGAGTTTTGTTGATCTTTCTAAGGTTTTTGGTTTCACTGATTTTCTCTGTATTTCTATTCTCTATTTCATTAATTTCCATTCTAATCTTTATTAAATCCTTCCTTCTGCTTGCTTTTGGTTTAGTTTGCTCTTCTTTCAGTGTCTTGAGGTAGACGGTTAGGTTATTAATTTGAGATCTTCTTTATTGGAATTACCATATACGGTAACTGGCTTTCAACCTGAAGAGCTTCCTTTTGTATTTCTTGTAATGTGAGTCTGGTAGCAACAGATTCTCAGTTTTTGTTTATTTGGGAATATCTTTATCTTGCCTGCATTTTTGAAAGATAGCTTTCTTGGGTATAAGATTCTTGGTTAATGGGGCCGGCCCGTGGCGTAGCGGTTAAGTGCACGCGCTCCACTGCTGGCGGCCCAGGTTTGGATCCCGGACGCGCACAGATGCACCGCTTATCGGGCCATGCTGTGGTGGCGTCCCATATAAAGTGGAGGAAGATGGGCACGGATGTTAGCCCAGGGCCAGTCTTCCTCAGCAAAAAGAGGAGGATTGACATGGATGTTAGCTCAGGACTGATCTCCCTCACAAAAAAAAACAAAAAAAAAAGATTCTTGGTTAACAGTTTTTCTCTTTGAGCTTTTGAATATGTTATCCCCACTGCCTTCTGGCCTCCTTTATTTCTGTTAGAAGTCAGGTGTTTATTTTATTGGGGTTCCCTTGTAAGTGATGTGTCACTTTCCTTTTGCTGCTTTCAAGATTTTCTCCTTGCTTTTGACTTGCAGTATGTTTACTATGATGTGTGTGTTTGTATTTCTTTTAGTTTATCCTATTTGTTGAGCTTCCTCGATGTGTAGGTTATTGTTTTTTAATAAATTTGGGAAGTTTTGAGCCATCATTCCCTCAAAGATTTTGTTTTCTCTTTTCTCTCTGTCTTCTCTCCTGGTATCCCCATTACATATGTGTTGGTGTGCTTGATGGTGTCCCACATTTTTCTGAGGCTCTATTCATTTTTCCTCATTTTCTTTTTTCTCTCTATTCTTCTTTATTTATTTATTTATCCCCCCCCCCCCCCAGCCAAAGCCCCAGTAGATAGTTGTATGTCATAGTTGCACAACTTTCTAGTTGCTGTATGTGGGACATGGCCTCAGCATGGCCAGAGAAGTGGTGTGTCGGTGCGCACCCGGGATCCAACCCTGAGCCGCCAGTAGCAGAGCGTGCGCACTTAACCGCTAAGCCACGGGGCCGGCCCTCTCTATTCTTCAACTTGCATAATCTATATTGGTATACCTTGAGTTCACTAATTCTTTTTTTACCAGTTCAGCTCTACTGTTGGGTTCATGTAGTAAGTTTTTTATTTTAGTTGCTATACTTTTCAACTCCAGAATTTCCATTTGGTTCTCTTTTATAATTTCTGTCTCTGTATTAATCTTCTTTATTTGATATGACGTTGTCCTCATACCTTGTTTTGCTTCTTTAATCATGCTTTCCTTTAGTTCTGTGAACAATTTATAATGGCTACTTTGAAGTTTTTTTTTCTGTGGAGTCCAGCATCTTGTTGCTCTTAGAGAGTTTGTTACCCAATTTTTTTTCAGTGTATGGATCATACTTTTCTGTTCCGTTGCATGTCTTGTAGTTTTTTGTTGGAAACTGGACATTTTAGATACTATATTGGAGCAAATTTGGGTACTGATACCCCTCTCTGGGGCTTGTTGTTGTTATTTGCTTGTTTGTTCACTGACTGGCTGGAATACTTTCGTGGACTCTTATTTCCTCCCTCCAGGAGGTGCAGTTTGGGGTATGCCCACAGTCACCCTTGGGATGACAACATTTTGGTGGGCATGGGAGGGCCAGCAGCCTGAGCTTCTCTTGGCTTTTCTTTCCTGGCCTTATGAGTTGGGCCAGGGGCTGTTGGGGCCCCAGTATTGTGAGCCACGTCCGAGGTAGAGCTTCCATTCCACTAATGGGCATTGGGCAGAAGAAGGGAAGCCCCCACCTCTCCACAGCACTTGCCCAGGACCTGGCCGCAGCAACAGGTAGCTGGGGGCAAGATGAGAAACACTGAAAGCCCTCTGGCTGGGAACTGGGGGAGAGGGAGCCCAGTGTTCTTGGCTGCAGTGGTCTGGAGTGGAAGCTCTGCCTCCCTGAGCTGGTCTTGGTTCAGATACCACAAACTCGCGCTTTTTTTTTTGTTTTTTTGTTTTTTACTGAATTTTTGTAGATTTCCTTGAATAGATTTTCCTTCATTTGTTGTTTGCCCTTAGGACCAATTCTAGAGGTGTTGAATGGTGGAGTCTTTTTTTCCATTTTCACTCATTTTACTGGGGAGTGTGTCAGTGGAGTTCCTGACACTGTCATGCCAGAAGTTGATCTCAGGATCTTACCACATTCAATTTTCAAAACAAATCTACACAGAGAAAGACGGTTAAGCCTTAGTACTATTTTAACGTTTTTATAATATCTTATTTAAGATTGTTACAAAAGACTATGTGGCATATTTGAAGTTTTCATTTTTAAACTTTAAGTACTTGTCATTGTTTTGGCTCCATAACATGCAGTATTTCCTGTTAATTTGGGAATATGTTTATGTTAAAATGAAGGACTCCTTTAATCTCAGTCGTTTGAGGTATATATAAATCCTGTGCCTATTTGAGACAAGCTCAGAGTTGTAACACTAATCAGAGTAGACTAAACTAATGCATATAATTTTAAAAGTGACCTTTTATGCTTTTATGGAAGTAATGTTTATTGACTATAAAGTAGAAAAAATCTGTAAGTTCACATGTACACAATATTCTTTTTTGCTATCGTGCGTATAATTCTAGCCTTTTTTTTTAACCAATTGAGTAATTTTGTATCTGCCTCTCCAAGTAGGTGAATACTAATAATGGGCATCTTTACATGTATTTGCCTTTGTAAAATTTCTATATTTTTTTTGTAAAAATTACGTTTCATGTAATCCTCATTTTAAAATTTGGAGAAGGTATTGTTAGGCGTGAAAGGCATAATCTCAGAGAAATTGGTTTGCAGTCTTTCCCATCACAGTTGCTTTGTCAGATTCTACTTCCTCTCATGAAACTTCTCCTTTCCAGGTTTTTTTAAAATCTTGATTACAAAAATAATCCAGGAATACAATATGACGTAAAATTCTATAACCCTCCTTTTCAACTTTCCTACTTGAGATATTCATTGATAATAGTAATATATGCTTCTAGATTTTTGTGTAGTGTATTTTTAAGTCAGTGTTATATTTCTGATGAGTGTGTGGTTCTGGTACAGCTGTCTTGCTTCCTTGTAGTGAACAAATTATAGTCTTTCCTACCTGAAAATATTAAATGGATTTATCACATTTTGTTGACTTTATTGCTTTATGTTTTCTGTTTGGCAGTCTTGTTTTTTTCATTTGTTTTGTTCTTGAGATGAGAACACAACAGGACTTTCTTTAGTTTCATTCCATGCTAGTGTTTTATTTGGATCTCATTTTCATATTCTCATGGTTTAAATAGTCAAGCCAGGATTTAAAAAATTGAAAGTAAAAAAAAGACAGAATAGTTTATAAAGAATTTTAAATCCTACCTGAAGAATGATTTATAGTTCTGAATCTGGGTTTCTTTTAGAAAAACGTTATTATTATCTTAACCATCTTTCCGTATATGGAAAGTAGCTTATTAATAACCCCTTATTTTTCTGTGTTATTACTGTCCTATCTCCTTCCCAGGTTCGCCAAGCAGCCTTCCAGTCTCTGGGGCCTTTCATTTCTACTTTTGCTAACCCATCTAGCTCAGGCCAGTATTTTAAAGAAGAAAGCAAAAGTTCAGAAGATACATCAGTAGAAGACAAAAATAGGTATAATTTTTTAAAACCTTGCAGTCTGGTTTTACTGCTTGTGAACATTTTTTTCAAATCCACTATTTTATAATAAGTGTTCTTTTGGAGAGTTTACTATTTCTCTTGATTATAAAAACTGGTAAATATTTTTATGGAGTTTTATTTAAATACATTCGTTAAACATCTCTGGTTAGTTACCTATTAAATGAGAAGATGAAGATGTATGTAACACTTAGCTTGATGCTGGGCACAAAGAAAACTATAAATGATAGATTTGATAATAGTTTTTGAATAAGTTTATTTAATAAATTTTATACCTCATAAATAATCTGTTGACATTTAGAATGTACAAGGTAATGGTTATAAATTTAAAGGGTTTGTTTTTTAGGGAGTAAAGCCTAATTTAGGAATATGTTTGTTTTAGTATATAGTCATTTTCTTACTATTATTTTTCCTTTCAGTCAATTGATTTAATTATGGATCTTGGATTCTCTGTCTACAGAATGATAAGTGTATCTCTCAATTGAGGGGGAAAGTATCTTAATGGTTAGCACCAAATTAGTGTACTTATTAACTTGAATACCAGTTTTAAGTGTATTAATCTAATAGGGCAATCAAATTTTAAAGCTTGAAGAAGACAACTCTGATTTTTATTAAAAAATTTTTTTGAATTAAAAACTTTTGAGTTTTAGTTTTTAAAATTTATTATATACATAGGGAAAAAAATGATTCAAACCTAACTTAGTGCATGGGAAATATGCACAAACTTTTAGAGGTATGCACTGGAAATAATTTAGTACCTGTTTTTGAAACAGTCCCTACTGTAATGCTTGAGTTACCGTAGTGTCTTGTCCCTCCCTTGTCATGATGCTAATGGACATTTTCTTCTGTAGGTCTTGATACTGTGGTATTTGCTTTCTTGGTGTTTTGATTTGGCAGTTCTTCCTTTCTTCTCTGCTGCCTTGTTTTACCTTTTTGCCCGTTCTCCTACTGTCCTGCTGAATAGCCAAACAAACCTGAGGTACTGTTTTTTGTAAAGGAAGAAAAATCACTCTAAACCTGTCTTCCTAGCAAGCAAAGTCTGTCAGTTCTTTTGAAAACAGCTGCTGCAAGGAGTTTGACAAAAATCATGATGGGGGGGGATGTTATCTGTTTTTCATTTGTAAAGTTAGCGTACCTTTCACTATCTAATTGTACAAAGACTATTATGTAACTTTTATTTATTTTTAAATCTGCGGAGAGTCTAGTAACTGAAAATATAAATTTACAAAGAATTATGTAGGACAGGGGTCAGCAAACTTTCTGTAAAAGGCCAAACCATAAATATTTTTGGTCTCCGTCACAGCTACTCAACTCTGCCTTTGCAGTGCGAAAGCAGCCATAGACAGTACATAAATGGATGGACTTGGCTGTGTTCCAGTAAAACTTTATTGACAAAAATAGTTGATGTGGCTGTTCATGGCCAGTAGTTTTGCTGACTGCCGGTGTAGATCATTATTGGAAGAGCTATTTAAAGGTAGTTATCTTTTAGCTACAAACCTTAATTTCTCTTCCATTATAATGAGGTATGTCTTGATGTCAGATCAATACTATTTATAGCATTGGATTTTCACTATATTATTAGACTTTATTAAATTGTGTTAATGGTGTAGGGAAGGGAAGAGAGTTCCTAGCTAAGGAAGGAAGTGTGTGAAATATTGTAAAAGCTTTTGTATTGTTTCATTATCCTAGCTTCAAAAAGAGTAGTCCTATATATCATTAATCTCAGAACCATTAGTTTGTTTGCCCTCTCTTAAGTACTGCACTGGCTTTTGTTTTAAGCTGTCTTAAAACTGTTGTTTTGGGCTGGCCCCGTGGCTTAGCAGTTAAGTGTGCGCGCTCCGCTACTGGCGGCCCGGGTTCGGATCCTGGGTGCGCACCGACGCACCGCTTCTCCGGCCATGCTGAGGCCGCATCCCACATACAGCACCTAGAAGGATGTGCAGCTATGACACACAACTATCTACTGGGGCTTTGGGGGGGGGAAAAAAAAAGAGGAGGATTGACAATAGATGTTAGCTCAGAGCCGGTCTTCCTCAGCAAAAAGAGGAGGATTAGCATGTTAGCTCAGGGCTGATCTTCCTCACAAAAATAAATAAATAAATAAACAAATAAATAAGTAAACTGTTTTAAAAAACTATTGTTATTCAAGATTGATTGATTATGCAAAAATTAATTGAGCACCTACTATGAACCAGCTACTGTAGATAGAAATGTAGAACTTGGTTCCTGTTCTCAAGGTCCTCTCAGTTTCCTAGAATTCAGATTTCTCAAAGAAATATCTTACAAAGTAAGCAAGTTTTTGGCAATATATTTCCACTACTGTTTATTTATTATATGGTGTTTCATCTGATCCTGGAAACATTTAATATCACTTAATATTCTTTGAAGCATTTGTTGGTTATAAACCTCTGACTGGGGCCAGCCCCACAGCTTGGCGGTTAAGTGCGCGCGCTCCGCTGCTGGCAGCCCGGGTTTGGATCCCGGGCGCGCACCAGTGCACCACTTGTCTGGCCATGCTGAGGCCGCGTCCCACGTACAGCAACTAGAAAGATGTGCAACTATGACATACAACTATCTACTGGGGCTTTGGGGAGAAAAAGCAAAAAAAAAAGGAGGAGGATTGGCAATAGATGTTAGCTCAGGGCCGGTCTCCCTCAGCAAAAAGAGGAGGATTGGCATGGATGTCAGCTTAGGGCTAATCTTCCTCACAAAAAAAAAAAAAAAAACCACCTCTGACTTTATATACCAGATTTATCTTTCACGCAGCCTGGATCAGGCTGTTAATGCTTCTTTGAAGGTGTTAATGAAGGCTACTTCCAGAAGCAGAGTTAAACATTCAAATTTGTATTTTTAAATTATGTAAAATAAGCATTCTCTTTTCTATTTAGTCAAACCAACTATTATATTATTCTCTGAATACACTGTATTCTTTTGGTTCTCCCTGCCATCTATTTGGGAAGCTGTCCTCTTCCATCCATACTTCATATTTAACAGAGTGAGTGTCAGCGTGTTTGCTGTCTCTAGACTCACCATCTCCAAGAATCTTTTCCTGAGTTTTTCAGGAAATTCAGAGCTTTTGTGTCTTGGCTGTCAATAGCACTAGAAAGAGAGCACTAATTTTAATCATCGTTTTAATTGTATGTTTGCACATATTATCCCTTAGACTACAGGTCCCTCCGATGTAGCAGTCGAGTTGTTTATCTTTGTGTTTACTAACACCTTCACTGGGCCTGGCACATGGTTGGCACATACTTGAATGAATTATTGTAAGGAAATAATGGATTTAATCTCAAAAGCCTTAAGTAACTACACCACTTATGTTAGTTTTTATCAGTTTAGCTTAATGCCAACTATGTGCAAGTAAAATTGATTGTTATTGGTACAAATTTGCAAGTGTTTCATTGTTGTTAAAACTTCAATTAGTTAATTCACAGTACTTTAAAGACATATGTTGGAGAGTGTTCTTTGCTTTCATCTCAGGATACAGTGCTTCTTTAACCAGATGTTCCACACATCAGTTTCTTCTTGGAATACGTGTACTTTATTTTTCTAGGCCCATGGTCTTTAGTCAAGAACTCTGAAATGGTAACTGTAAACTTATGTAGACACTAAAGGAAACTTAAGGCTCTTTTTGAGAGAAATTTCTGGCTTACCTTCTGGTGCTCTTGTTACTACAGTCTCTTAGGACAATTCTCTCATTATGCAGAATCATAAGTCTCCTCAATTTTCAAAACAATGTTTGCTTGTATAATAGCATTTCAAAGTTGACAGTTAAGAATATCAGACTTTTGACATTTAGCAGCTTGATCTTGCATTGACTATTATCCAGCTCCAGGAAAAATTAGTATTTATAAGATTTATATTTTTGACAGTTTGAAGCAACTGTTATTCATATATGTAGTAATTCTTCCCAGAATTTAATACTAGGGAAAAAGTTTGTGTCTCTTTAAAACTGTACTAGGAGTTTTAAGTTTGAACAAACTAGTAATTTTACATTAGACAGATAGAATGAGTTTGCCAGTCATTCTTTGTTTTTTCTGCTAAGAATATTAAAATTTAATCTAATACTATGGTGAGATAGTGATCAAAGAACTTCAGGCCCTTGGAATAGTTTTACATACTGAATGGCCTTTTAATTGGGTTCTTTTTGTGTATTTTAAAGGGAAATTTCTTAAAATCATCAGGTAATAGATAAAGTCTTACAAGTTTTGCCCGTTTGCTCCCTACCCCGGCCAAAAAATATCATGTTACTATAATTTTTAAAATTTAGTTTGCATGATATCAGAAAAACTGCGAAAATAGCACAAAGAATCCATATACCCTTCATCCAGATTCTCCAGATGTTAACATTTTACCATACTTGCTTTATTATTCTTTTTTTTTGAACTCTTGGAGAATAAGTTTTAGACATGATATTCTTTTTTTTTTTTTTTTTTTTTAATTTTTTGTTTATTGCAGTAACATTGGTTTATAACATTGTAAAAATTTCAGGTGTACATCATTGTACTTCTATTTCTGCATAGATTACATCATGTTCACCACCAAAATACTAATTACAACCCATCACCACACACATGTGCCGAATTATCCCTTTCACCCTCCTCCCTCCCCCCTTCCCCTCTGGTAACCACCAATCCAATCTCTGTGTTAGACATGATATTCTTTTTGCCTTTCTTAAATATTTCACTGTGTGTTTCCTCAAAACACAGACATTAATACAGAACTACAGTCCAGTTATCAAAATTAAGAAATTAACATAGAATATTGTCATCTAATCTAGAGACTTCATTCAAATTTCAGCAGTTATCCCACTACTGTTCTTTAAAGCAAAACAAAAAAATATCTTTTAATAAGGACAAACCTGATTGGAAAATAGTATATAATTCATACACATATAGAAGGCATTTATTTTGCATAACAGCAATAGCTTCAAGAACTGTTTTGGAGAGGGAAGGATCTTAAAGGTCATCTAGGCCAATCCCTCATTTTTATGAATAAGGAGTAATTGTGGAATCTGAGTCCCTAAAAGGCTTAGAGTTTTATATTAATGTAGTACCAGTGCTGCAAAGGAATCTGAGAGCTTACAATCCAGTTCTTTCGCAGTTGTAACAGAATTTTATTACGTGTACACTCTATATATTTTATAGTTATGAGAGTGGAAGAGAAACACCAGAATTTAAAATACTGCCACTGCAGGGTGTGTTTTCGGATGACTTATTAAACATTTTTATCTGTATTTTAAATTTTTTAAAAATAATCATCATGTGTTTTTAAAAAAGATGTTTCTGAAAACGATGTGAACATTACTATGAGATAAAGCCTAATCAGAGGGAAGGTGATAATTTCATGAGAACATGTATGGTGGCTGTTTACCCGGGATGTTATGTGAGCATTAACGTCACCTTCCGTTTGCACAGTCCTAGTAAGCCTCCTGTTTAGTATCTTTTATTGGGTATGTTTAAAGGCACATAATGTTTCAAGGGAGCACCTTTAATTTTTTCCCCACAGTCACCTTACAAATTTACCTACATATCTGTCCTTGTTTCTCTTTCATATTTCTTAGAAAGAGGTGTCTCTTCACTCATTTAATCTGTGCACCTGTGTTTTTCAGCCCATATTCTTTCTTCTCAGAAAGACATTGCTTTCTTCAGTGTCTTTATTTAGTTATTTCATCAGTCTCCTGTGTCTTCAATTCCTTCATCTCTTGTGACCTCTTTCTCTAAGCCTAAAAAATATATTCATCTTTACCATCCTTTTATACAAGAAAAATGCCTTCACTCTTTGTTATTCCACACAACTGTCGTGTTTTCCTTCATTCGTATTTCTTGCCTCACACACATCTAAGCCCCACACCTGTCCTTCTGAGTTGATAACCTCCAAATCTGTCTCCAGCATCTGACCACTTCTTATACACATCACCACCTAGAATTTGACACAGATACCTAACTCAGCCTATCCAAATCAGAACTCATTTGCTTTCTTATTAAACTATTCTTGCATTTTTCACTTTTAGTTGGTGCTACCAGCATCTACTCAATTGCTCTAACTGGAAATCTGGAAATCTTCCTAGATTCCTCCCTTTGTCTCTCATCTCCAGCGTGCAATAGTGAACAGATCTTATTGGTTTTGTCAACAGTTAAATGTGTTTACTTTTTCTGTAGCCCCAGAAACACTGCCTTCATTCAGAAAGTCATCACTATCTCTCACCTGCTCTTCTGTAATTCCTGCCTCCTGTCTCACGTCCAACCCATTTTCTACACTTCTTCCAGAATGGTCTTTCAAAAATAACACACCTAAAAACATAATTCTTTTAATTTCTACATTATTTCCTGTAGCCCATAGGATAAATTCCAGAGGTATTTAGTTTGGAGTACAGTGGTTCCTGCAAAGTTTTTCATCCTTGTCGTCCATCGTCTTCTACTCTTAGCCATAGTGAACTCAATTGCTGTTTTCTGAAAGTGTTCTACCTCTTCTGTTGCTCTTGCCTTTGCATATTCTATTTCTTCTTTGAATACATTTTCTTTCCCTTAGCCTCGTAAACACTTATTAGTTCTTCTAAACACAACTCATATCATTTCCTCTAAAGCCTTTTAATTTCAACTCCCACCTCTGCTGTCCGTGTTCATTGTGCATCCGTCTGAACTTACCACTCTGGCAATTATTTGCTTATATGTTCATTTCTCCTATTTGCCTCTAATTGTAATCTCATGAGCAAGATCTGCATCTCATTCACATATGAGTCTTCGATATCGGTTCCATTTCCTGGCTCCTAGTAGGTGCTCAATACATGTTTGTTAAATTTGAGTCAAATAAAATATAGGGGATAAACATTAAAACTTATTGTAGTGCTTTAGTTTAGATAATGGATGGCGGTAATCAATGGGCTTGAATTTAGGATCTTGTACCATCTGTCCTTATCAATTAAGTCATGACTCCATTTTGGGAAAACCTTTGGAAGTAGAGCTGGAAAGTGTGGAAGAAATAAAAATAACTGTATTTACACTTAAGTGGATTTTAATACGTTTTGTGAGGTAGTAAATAAGGATCTTGTCTAATGCTGTGTAAAGGTGGTTTTTTTTTTTCTATTCTTTTTTTATGTAAGCAAATAGGTTTTAATTCTCAGCTTTTCGGTATGTCATCGGAGCAGAGTGGCAGTACCGTAATCCTAAAAATCAGATAATTTTTGTAATGTGTCTGTCTTAAAATGCATTGTAGGAATTTATCTTTCTACTATTTCTCTTTAGTTTTTTTTATTATTGAAATTAACATGGTATTATAGAATCCCATGGTTCTTAAATGTTATCTTCTCCAACTAATATATAATGCTTTAATATCTAGACTTATGCTTAACAGATGTTTACATCTCTGAACACAGAACAACTGATGGAAAAAGCAGCATTATCAGTAATATACATAAACTACTCAATTGTATAGATAATCTAACTTTTAATATTTAACATGTCTAAATGCTGTATGTAGTATCTTTGATTGATTTTTTTTCAGTAATTATTTTTATACTTTCATTTTTTTCCCCAAATGAAACAATAAAAGGATCAGAGATCAAGAAGTCTCAGAGGATATACAAATCAGGCCAGAGGATGTTACTTCAGATCCCAGTACCAGTAATTCCAGTGTCAAACTGGAAAACACAATGGAAGATCACGCTGAAACATCTAGGAAGTCTCCAGGTGAAATAAGTGTTTCGGTGGACAACTCTTTACTTTGTACTTTGTCCTCAGAATCTCATCAGGAAGCAGCTAGTAATGAGAATGATAAAAAACCTGGTAACTACAAATCTACATTACGGCCAGAGGTTGGCACCAGTTCACAAGATTCAGCTTTCTTAGATCAGGAATTGTACAATTCCTTCCATTTCTGGAGGACTCCTCTTCCTGAAATAGATCTAGATATAGAGCTTGAGCAGAGCTCTGGGAATGAACTCAGCCCAGAGACACCAGAAGAAGCACCTGAAGTCACCACACCAGGTTCTTCAAATATCACCATGGCCACCAGAAAGGAACTTGAAGAAATGATAGAAAATCTGGAGCCACATATTGACGATCCAGATGTTAAAGGTATGAGAGAGTCAGTCAAGTTCTTTCTTCTAAAGTTGATATAAAATGTTATTTTTCCAGAAAAATTGCCTTTAAAACTTTTTTTTTAACTATCGTTATTATACATTCTTGTCTTGATAAATATGATATCTTATTTTTAGGAAGTTTTGTTGCAATAAGCTCATCATTTTGTTCCTAACTGTAGCATATACAGATTTGTTGATGCCCAAGTCACTCTCTGAAATTTTCACAATCATTCAAAGAGCGTTTTTACATTTACAATTTTAAATCTTGAGCTCTGCCTTAACTATTTTGCTCTGGGTCTCATTAGCTTTTTTATGAAATAGCAGGTGCAGTGTTGTTTTTCACGGAAAGACTATAGTCTATTAACAGTAAACAAAGTTATCTATTTCCCTGTGGAATATGATGTTTTAATAGCTGTAGACGCTCACAAGAGTCATTTGGATTTCTTTGTTTTTCAGTTTTTACTTTTTTCCATTGGGTTACACATGTATCACCTTGACCCTTTCATTGTGAACAACAGCTTTAAGGTTGTTCTATGTTAAGTAAGCAGAATGTGTGTCAGTGTGTGAAGTGAGATGTCCTGAAGCAGCTGTTGTGCTTGCTGGGCTTGGGAGGTGGTTTCAGATCCATGGGGCTGGAACCTGGTGCAGCTGTTCTTTCTACACCTGTGAAGACAAGGGCCTTCCTGATGTCTCTCTATAACCATTCAATGCAATCTGAAATGTTGTTTAAAACAAAAAACAATTTTAAAAAATCCCACAACTATAAGTCTTCAGATCTTATATCACTTTGTGGATTTTTTTTTTCCTTCTGGTTCCAAAAACTAAAATTACTAAACTGTCAGCTTACTCAGTGTTAGGAAATATCCATTTTTAAAGCAGATAAAGTGATATCTTCAGTATCCTTTTGAAACATACAAAACCTTACTGTGTTTAAACTTTGAAAATTGCATCGGTGGTAAAGTAAAGCAGTTATCTTTATTTGGCTTTAATTTATCATGATTTTTAAAGATTTCCTATTATAATTTTACACTTGGAGAAAATTAAATGATTTGATTAAAGGCAAATTGATGTCCTTGATTGTTGAAAGTTATTTTAATGTAACTGGCAGATGGTCAGTTTTATTCTTTTTAACCTTTTTTTTTAGGTTTATTGGGATATAATTTATATCAGTAATATTCAGCCTTTTGAATGGACAGTTCTGTGAGATTTGACAAACATATACAGTTGCGTGTAACCACCAGAGTCAAGATACAAAACAGTTCATCACCCCAAAACATTCGCTTGCCCCCCTTTCTAGTCCTTCCTTGCTTCCATCCCAGCCTCTAGCAACCACTGTTCTGTTTTCTGTCCCTATGATTTTGCCTTTTCCAGAATGCCACATAAATAGAATTAAGTAATATAAGCCTTTTTGAGTCTAACCTCTGTCACTTAGCATAATGTGTTTGAGATTTATGCTTATTGTTCCATGTGTCCATAGTTCATTCCTTTTTATTAAGTTCTGAAACAAAGGCAAGAACAGAAGACTGAATATTTTCAATAGAATATCCTATTCTCGTCTCTCATGGTAGATTATTTTTTATGAAATCATACAGCTTCACTTTCTTTGCTTATTTTCATTTGTGGCTCCTGGCCTTGATTCTCACCCCCCTTTAACCACTCTGCTGCATTTTATGACAGCTTGACGATGTATCAAGTACTGAGGGTTTTGTTTCACGTTCTCCCTCCATCCCTCCAACTCTCTTCCACCTCCAAATGAGGAGAATTGAGACACAGAGAAAATCACACCTAAAACTAAGAGTGTTCACAGCTTAGGACAGTCAACTCTTCATAAATGTTTGTCTTTACAGCTTTCTGCTTTTTGTCTAAGTAAGTTTTATCATTTATCAACTTAACTTTTATTTGGTTGATCAGACTTCAATAACTCTCATATTTTGTTTTTCTTATACTCCATTTTTATAAAAAGAAGATTGTTAGCTAGGCTTTAAGCCTGTTGTGGGAGTTCTCGCTGTGTTACAGTCCCTCCTAGTTCTCTGACACGTAGTAAGCATGCAACAAATATGAACTGAAATATTGAATAAGCTACTTTAAATTTTTTTTTTAAAAATAAGCTAAAAGTAATATGCATAGTTTGCTTTTTAAAAAGACCTACATGTACACAAGGGTCATTACAAAGATGGCTAATACTGTTAACTTAAAATTGTACTAGAGGGGGGTGGGCAAAAGGGGCACATATATATGGTGTACTGATAAATAATAGTGTATGCCTGAAAGTTGACAATGTTATAAACTATTCTGACCTCAATAAAAAAATTGTACTGTAAATTTACAGGCTGCAGTTGAGAGATTTTAATACAAATACTATGTTGTGATTTAATCAATTCTCTTTCTAATTCAGTTCTTAAACCTGCTACGATGTAAATTTGTCCTGTTGTTCTTTCTCTTCATAATGGTGATCCTTCCATAACATATTTGTTGACTGAGTCATTCATTCAACATTACTTATGCAGTGCCTTCTATGTGCCAGATCCTCTCCTAGGCACTAAACATACAGCAGCAACCACCCAGACAGAAACCCCGGCCTCAGAGAGCCCAGGAGGGTGAGATAGTACTGAACTACCTGTGTGGCAGACGTTCTGTGGATGATGTTGAGGGGCCATGTTGGCATTTTCTTCTTAGGCTACAGAATTCTTGAGCATTTGATCTTCCTGAAGTCTGAGGGTGTGTTCATTTCAGTAACGATGCCTTGATTTCCATAGTGCTGCACGGTGGTTGGGTTTTTAAGGAGTATAGCTTAAGTCTGGATACTTCGTGTTGTGGGCAGTTGTTTCCCACAGACTGTCAGAAAATGTCTACCTTTTTGAAAGGCAGAACTTAAGTCCAAAATTGGAAACTAGATTCCGACCGGGGATTAAACTAGTTATGTTGCACGTATAAATTTTTTCATGACAGTTGGGCAGCAAGGTGGTGGGGACGCACTCCCCAGAGAAACCATCGTAGGGCCTGCCCCCAGGAGTTGAAGGGGAGCTTTCACAAGCCTCCTCACTTGATCTTTTCATTGTCATGGGAAATAATAGCAAGACTTAAGTATTTTCTCTTTTAGGGCAGCCTTTGCTTCACAGTCTTGCTAATTTAACTCTTACCTTCGTGAAGCATTGATAGGGGGTTTTTGTGTGCGGGCTTTTGGTCAAAAATTTAAGCGTTTCCAGGGAGTAGAATGAGATGTTCCTGTCAGGAAAAGAAAGCCCTTTCTTGGTTATAGAGCAGAAACAGATCCTACATGGAAGGCCAGAAAAGGAAGTAGTAAAATATGAAGGTGTAAAAGATCCCCTTTTCCAAAATGCTCACCAAGGGGATTTGAGGCTTGTCTGTCTTCGTCCAGGATAGTTCGACACCCTGACATTTGGGATTGCCAGGTTGATTGAGGATTGAACTTGAGCAATGACTGAGTAGAATTGTTGATGCCAGCTTGATTTACCACAGCTAGGTTCATATACTACAAAAAGAAAAACTGCCCAAGCTCACAAAACACAGATTTCTTTCCAGTTAGGCCCAATGGAAGAAGTGGACTCTTTTAGCAGTCACGGTTAGAAAAATCATATTGTTTGCTGATTGAAATCAACAAATTGTTAGGAATTTGTGACTGACCACCAGTGAATTTTGTGGAAGAGTTAGAGATTATAAAGGTTTAGCTCAGCTGTCCCAGCTTGTTCAGGGAAGAAGTAAAGTTCAAAGTTTCCAGGTGGTCTCTATTTCTGAGCATGAGTCACTAGGCACTGTTTCTGTACAAATCCATGGTTCAGTGAGCTCTGGTTCCTGGGATTTCAGTCCACACTGGATCTGAAAGTAAAGTGCAGATCTTGGTAAAGACCTGTGTGTTTAGTTTTCTTAAATTCCACATGGTGGTGTATCCTGCTGAAGTTTCAGTATTAGCCAAGCGTTAGATTCTACCTCCTTCTCTGGCTGGAGAGTGTAAGCATCAGATTTCCTCAGGAATCAGCACTAGGCTCTTTCTTCATGATCTTTATATCAATTTTTGAAGAAGGTAACTTCACAGTGAACTCATTTAGACTTTTATGAATGTGCAAACCTAAAAATAAAGATTAACGTAGACAGAGAAGTAGGTAATCCATTTCGAGATAAATGACCTATTTAAGGCATTTTCTGTGTAAGTCTCTGATTTTAGTTACTTCCCAGGAAACAGAATTGAGCTGTACTGGGGATCACACACACACACACACACACACACGCATTTTATGTGGGACAAAACATTTTAACCTTTATGTGTTGTGCAGTGTCCTTTAGTACTATTTTGATTTCATTTTGGAGACTTAAAAGATTCCAAAAGGGGGAGCTAAAGTAATTAAAAGGATTAGTACAAATTTCAGCTGCATTGCTCAAAAGATTGAGGATGCTTTTCGTGAGTAACTTTTTATGATTAATACCTTCAGTTTACTTACTTAAGTTAGCAAATAATGACCTAATAGAATAGAACCTCATCCTGTGTGTATCTATCTCTATTGCCAGGTACCTAATGAACTTAGACTAGAATTTGATAAATGCTGCAGCTTAGTAATAGCTTATCCTAATAAAATAGTTACTCTGATTGCTTCTTTTATAATCTGTAAGTAGACTGGGGGTACACTTTCTAATCTTGGTACTAAACAAATTTGAACAAAAAAATTTTAATTTATAAATTTTTATATTTTGAGCATCCAGTTGGATTGTTACTTGAAGTAATACTAAGCAATATTTTTTGCTAAATTTCTCATTTTTTGGGGGGGAAGGAAAAATCCTAGTTTTAAATCACTTTTATAAAAAAGGAGTAACTCAACCTAGACAGTGCCATTTGCCAGATTTAAGAACCACTACTTGGTAAGTTGTCATTTGGTTTGTTGCAAACAAAGCAGTGCTTATTTGGGATCTTGTGTTTGGGACAAATCACTAATATCATGTTCAAAAAGAATTAGAGAAAAGTAAACTGGAATAAGATATGAGATGTTTAAATGTAACTGCAACAAAAATCTTTGTAATTACCATTGTTTTATGTTGGCAGGGTTTGTGTGACTGCTCTTCTGCTAAAATAGCTTAGTAAGTAAGCCTTGTCAGTTCGATTCATGCACTACCAAAACATAGTTAACTTATACTGAAATTGACTCCTTTTAATAAACTGGAAGCACCTCCAAAACTAGATAGCATTTCTCTTTTCATACTAACGCAGAATAATGTACAGTAGTAGATAAACATTTTTAATCTCATGAAAGCATATTAGTTTTCTACTTTTTCTCTTGGAGGACTAATGATTCACCACAGTAGAGTTTTTTTTCAGCTTTTTGATGGCAGTGTCAAAAAAGTATACATTTCATTGATAACATATAATGCAAAGGGAGGAAAAACTTGCAAGCACATTGTAATTCTGCTGCTCATTTGCCATTTCCCTACAGCACAAGTGGATGTGCTGTCTGCCGCGCTGCGCGCTTCCAGTCTGGACGCTCGCGAAGAGGCCAGCAGTGCAGAAAAGAGAAGTGATGTGCAGGATGAGCTGGGCGTAAATGAGCTACCAAACTGCAAAATAAATCCTGATGTCTCCGTGCCTTTCGTCAGCGATGCTGTTGAGGTAATGCCTCCGTAAAGTGTTTATCACGTGAGAGCAGTTTGAATCAGAAGTCCCTTGTTGGGGAATGGTTGTAGCTAGTCAGTGTCTAGTTAGTACATTCTGTTTGTTACTAATTTTCTCAGCTTCCCCTTTTGCATATAAAGTAAAAGTGATTGTCACCACATCCTATCTTTGTGACGTTAGTGTCATGTTCAGTGCTTGGAAAAGTAAATCCTGATCCTGTCTACATGACCAGTTTGGTAGCCTCAATGTTAATGTAGCTCACTGCAGTGAAATAGTCTTACTGGAAACAAAGCCCTTTGTCAAGAATAATTAACTCTTCCCTTTTCTTTTTGGAGAGGTGCTTTGTTTCTGATCGGACCATTTCACTGCAGCAAGCAACACAGTATTCTGAGCAGAAGATCGGGACTTGAGGCCATGTTGCGGAGGGCCAGTGGCATTATCTGGACTCGAGTGTGAGGGTGGGTACTGTTATTAGCATCATCTTCGCTGTGTACTTCCAGCTGTTCTCTATGATCCTTTCCTGATTTCCTGCTACATCCCACCAAGCCAGCATCATTTGGTATCAGTATTTCTTATGCCTTGTTTATATAAACGGGATTTGTCAGATTGTCAGAATCAAATGGTCACACATCAGAGCAGCTTGAATGATAAGCTCAGGAAAGAGTGGCTGCATACACATTGGGGGTGGCAAGAGGGTTCTTAGAACTTTAGTGGATGTCTGTTTTGTTTTTTATTAGATGACATCTGGTATAGTTAGAAATCTTGTATAATAGTAGTACATCAGAATGAAACCCTGACCACTTATCATCATTGGAGATTTGAGTCCTATGATATTGCTGCATTTTAGAAGATGTTTTGGGGCCAGCCCGGTGGTATAGTGGTTAAGTTCGCGTGCTTTGGCACCTTGGGGTTCGCAAGTTTGGATCCCGGGCACAGACCTACCACTCGTAGAGCCATGCTGTGGTGGCATCCCACGTACAAAATAGAGAAATATGGGCACAGATGTCAGCTCAGGGTTAATCTTCCTCACCAAAAAGAAAAAGAAAAAGGAAAGAAGGTGTTTTGTTTTGGGGTTTTTTGGGGACTGTTAAAAAATATATTTACGAAATTAGAAATAGCCAAGAATAGAAACAATAGAAGAAAAACCGTATATGATATTTGTGGCTTCTAAAACAGTTGACTGAAAGCAACCCTCTACATACTATTTTATAAATAAAGCAATTTTAGATATTTGAGCCATTTCAAAATTACTTTTAAGTTTCCTTTTCAATAAGTTTGATTCTGAAATTCATTTTGATACATTTAGCAACCTATTCAGAAAGTTTGATTTAAGGCAGGGGTAAGTTCTTATGAGATCTTAGGTATGTTTATAAACTTTTAAAAGCGTGAAGAATTTATATGAAGAATTTATATGACTTTGTACCTTTGGCAGTCTTGAAAGGTAAGTAATACTTAAATGAAGGAAACCTACAGACAGGACAGTGCTTTAAGTAAATATTTTTTCCTGACAGAATATGGACTCCAGCCTTTGCTATATTCACAATGATTTGGACTTGAGCACCAATAGCAGTTTTAGTCCTGATGAGGAAAGGAGATCTAAAGTACAAGTAAGTGACAAAAAAATGCTTTATTTTGTGTAGGTGTTGTTAATTCCTCTTTGAAACCCATTTCTCACTGAATTGGGTCCTTCTTATAAGGAGGTTTTTTAAAGATTGACTAATATATCATACTTTCGATAAGAAAATTCAAATAAGAGAGTAGTAAAATATAAGCAAAAATGTTCCTCTTCTGGGGCCGGCCCGGTGGCACAAGCAGTTAAGTGCGTGCGCTCTGCTGCGGCAGCCCGGGGTTCGCCAGTTCAGAACCCTGGGTGCACACCAGTGCACTGCTTGGCAAGCCATGCTGTGGCAGCGTCCCATATAAAGTGGAGGAAGATGGTCACGATGTTAGCCCAGGGCCAGTCTTCCTCAGCAAAAAAAAAGAGGAGGATTGGCAGATGTTAGCACAGGGCTGATCTCCTCACACACACAAAAAAAATGGACCTCTTCTCACACCTGTGAGCCCATTCGTCATTCACAGTAACCTCAGATCACTGTGCCATCTGTATTTCTTCATAAATTTTTTTAGGGTACATATGTACCCGTTTTTGTCTTTTGAAGACAAATAGAATCATACCATCATGCCTAGATATTTCATCAGGCCTAAGTTGCCAAGAATTATGATACAGCTTGATTTCAGGGATGAAAACATGAAAAAATGACTGAACATCATTATAAAGTGCCGTCAATGACAAGGTGAACTCCAGTTTCAGAGATTTTTAAGGTGGGAAAATATGCTTATGGAATTACTGAAATTGCCTTTCTTTCTTTCTTTTTTTTTTATTAAATATTTACTTATTTATTTACTTATTTATTTAGTGTGCATGTGTGTGTGAGGAAGATGAGCCCCGAACTAACATCCATGCCAATCCTCCTCTTTTTGCTGAGGAAGACTGGCCCTGGGCTAACATCTGTGCCCATCTTCCTCCACTTCACGTGGGACGCCGCCACAGCATGGCCTGTCAAGCAGTGTGTTGGTGCACGCGCCCAGGATCCGAACCCAGGCCGCCAGCAGCGGAGCACGCGCACTTAACCGCTATGTCACAGGGCTGGCCCCTTTTTTTCTATTTTTAAAACTTGTGTCTTGGAGATCTTTCCGTATGAGCGTGTAAGGACTCTCCCCCCACCAGCAGCACAGCCCCCACACAGCGCTGTGTCGTTATCCGTTCTGAGAAGGTGCTGGTACTTCACCAGCTCCTTACCTGCATCCAGGTTAAGTTTTGTTGTGATTTTACAAGCAGTGCTACATTCATCATCGTTACGTGTGTTGTTTGCTTCTGGGACTATATATTTTTATAAGTAGATTTCCTAGGTCAGATGGTATATGTTCTTTATTTTCGTTTGTTCTGTTTATTAAACATGGAATCAGTATTCGTGGTGTTTTGAAACATGCTTTTTACCACTTTTATTGTAGATGTCTTTTCAAGTCAAGACAAACAGATTGTCTCATTCTTTGAATGAATTTATTTCAATTTTAATTTATTTTTTTTAAATAGCTAACAAGTTTATGGGCCGGCCCCGTGGCTTAGTGGTTAAGTGTGCGCGCTCCACTGCTGGTGGCCCGGGTTCGGATCCCGGGCGCGCACCGACGCACTGCTTCTCCGGCCATGCTGAGGCCGCGTCCCACATACAGCAACTAGAAGGATGTGCAGCTATGACATACAACTATCTACTGGGGCTTTGGGGGAATAAATAAATAAATAAATAAAATTAAATAGCTAACAAGTTTACATGGTTCAAAATTCAAAAGGTACAAAAGCATTCAGTGACGTTTTTCTCCTCCACCATCCACTTTGCTTCCCCTAAAGCTGTCAATTTTACCTTTCTTTTGTATATCCTTCTCAAGTTATATTATACATACATTCTTCTTTTCCTTACATTTATACAAATGGTTAGAGATATATATACTTCAGATTTTTATAGTTTCTGTCTAACGGTGGGTGGTGGTATTTTTTTAAAATACATGTTGGTAATAGTGCACGGGCGTGCCTGTTTACCACATTCATTAGGTTACATCAGACTTTATGATCTTTGCCCACATTTGAAAGGTGCTGTTCTTAGTCTTAGTGTATCTTTTAAATTTAGTAATCAATTCTAATTGTCCCTTAAGCTGTTCTCTGTTTTAGGATCTGAGTCATTGTTTTTCTC
The DNA here is from genome assembly GCF_020826845.1 of Diceros bicornis minor. Lineage (NCBI taxonomy): Eukaryota > Metazoa > Chordata > Mammalia > Perissodactyla > Rhinocerotidae > Diceros > Diceros bicornis. Next base: position 7,574,098 of record NC_080755.1, on the reverse strand, counting down.
CTGGAGTTGTTTATTTATATGTTTTTCCGTTGGCATGTTTTTCTTAGCTCTTTTCACTTACTAGATACCTGAAAATTAGAGATTGTTTTCTCTACTGTTTGAGATGCTATGTTAAATCCATATATTTAAAAATAAGTTTAGCTAATTTATGTGTCAGCTGCTCCTGGTGCATCACTGTCGTGTCTCTCTTCCTTAGGATGTTGTGCCACAGGCTCTCCTAGATCAGTATTTGTCTATGACTGACCCCTCTCGTGCACAGACGGTGGATACTGAAATTGCTAAGCACTGTGCATATAGCCTTCCAGGCGTGGCCCTGACACTCGGCAGGCAGAACTGGCACTGCCTGAGAGAGACTTACGAGACTCTGGCGTCAGACATGCAGGTGAGTGAGGCCACTAGGGAATTAATCAGACTTGCATACAGAAGGCACAGTGTTTCGCCTTTCAAAACCTAGTAGAATTTCTGTTCATGTTCTGGTAAGTACTTGGTATTACAGGAAGTTATGTGCAGAAGAGTTTAAAAGTAATATCAAAGAGCTTTCTTTTTGTATGGTTCAAGTTCCACAGTTTGGTGGCTTCTCTTTTATCTAAAGTATTAGAAATTATCATCACATTTGACATGCCTAAATTCCTAATTTCCAAATGTGTTATTGTCTAGAGTTTATGTATAGATGTAGCTTTCCCCATAGAAACAATGCTATAAACACTTCTTTGACTGTTTTTTAAACCTTAGTGGTCCTGAGTCCAGGGCTTTGCAGTGCAGGGGAGGGGTTAATGGGGCTGCTCTGCCCTGTACCCACCCCCACCCCCTTGGAAGAACACAGATGTGAAGCGTTGACCCTAGGGCGTTTTGTCTGCATATCTGTGACTTTTGGGGGGCTGTGTTCCTAGGCTTTGTTGACTTAACTTCCCCTGCTGTTAGGTTTGGTTTCCGTGTAACAGAATTTTTCCCCTCTTCCACGAAACCTATTGCTTTGGTGAAATTAATCTCTCAGTTATTAAGAAAGCAGTCTGGTTAGACTAATGTGGACTGAGGTATGAATGATTTCTGCACTTTTCAAAGAATCAGTGCCGTTGACTCAGCAAGTTAGAAGTTGAAAGTAAGAGCACATAATTGAAGATCCTCCTCTACCTATGAGTTAAGAAACCACTGTTGACACACTTTTTCAGCAGTGACACTGGGCAAGGGACCACAAAGGCCCAGTTTCCTTAGAGTACTTCTCCTCTATTATTAGTGGATTTCCATCCTTATTCCTCAGAACTCGCGGGGTTCCTGTGGGGCAGGTACCTTAGGGCTCCTGGTGACGAGGACGGCTCTCGATGGGCAGGACTTCATGCCTTCCGTCTCCTCCCCTCCATCAGAATATCTCTGCCTTCATCTGTTTGATATATTGAATATGGGTATAAAATTTTATTTCAAGAACGGGTTCTAGTGTTTGGGAGCAAGAATAAAACTTTGCTTAAAACAGCTTCTTAGCGGTAAAGTTCTAAGCTGAGTAACAAAGTAAAGATTTTTAAATTAAGGCAACATGAAGAAAAAGATGTTTTGAATGTAAAGTTTCCTGTAAATGCAAGGCATTTCTGTTTAGGAGTTCTTGTTCAGGGCTGTGTGCAAAAGATTTTCCTATTTTTGTATTTCTTTAATTGCCAGTTCCTTAAAAACAAGTTTTGTTGTTTTTTAATCCAGGATAGACTGTACAGGAACCGGAAGGGGAACATTAAAGCGAGGATGATGCTAGCCCGCCTTTGGTTGATGTGGGACATCAGTAAATCAAGCATCTAGTGTTCAGACAACTACAAAAACTATGTAGTGATTTCCAAGCATTTATTTCTTCACAAATCAAAGGGAGATAATACATACCATGCAGGGATTTAAATTTTTTCTGCTGGTTTTTGTTACATAGTAGGCATTTTTAAATCTATTATTACTATTACTTTTATTCTGATTTAATTTTTTGAGATTAATAACATTCAGATTTAAATTGCCTTCGTATATTAGTTAGAAGTAGAAGTTAGAGTACTAAGCGTTTGTGCTTAGCTGCCTAACGCAGTTCTTTTTATTTCTGCAGTGGAAAGTGCGGAGAACACTAGCCTTCTCCATCCACGAGCTTGCAGTCATTCTTGGAGACCAGTTGACAGCTGCAGATCTGGTTCCAATTTTTAATGGATTTTTAAAAGACCTCGATGAAGTCAGGATAGGTGTCCTTAAACATTTGCATGATTTTCTGAAGGTAACTTTTAAATTATTTTGCATAAAAACACTAAAATTCCACTGTAGATCTAAAATTTTGATTTTCTGCTACCACCAAGATAGATTTCTCTGTGTTTTATGTGAGGAAATGTAGTCATGAGTCAATGGTGAGATATGACTTAAAAAAAAAATGTCTTATTCTGATCAGTTTTGCTGGTGGTATAATTTTTAATTTAAAAATACATATGCTAAATTTCATTTTTAAATGATGTAAGATCATGGTTACAAGCCTTTATACCTTTTTTCCAAAATTATTGAATTAAATATATGTAAAAACTTTCCATAAACATGAAGTTTGGAGGCTTTATGTGGTGTCCAGGGGGCTGAGAATGCACCTTTAGTCCTCGCTCCTTCGCTGTGGAGTCGCCGGTCTCTAAGGTGAGCAGCCCTGACTTTACAAATCGTTCAGTCCTGGAATACTATTGTTCTTTAGACTTTAGCCTTGAAATTGGTTCTCCTTTAGTTCTAAGGTTTGAGGTACAGAAGTATTGTAATCTTACTTTTTAAAAAACATTGATACCATGTTATATTTTATACAGATCATGTTGAAATGTCTCTAATTGTCCCAGTAATGTCTTTTATAGCTTCCCCCCTGCCCTGATTCAGAATCCAGTCAGGAATTGCATATCGAATTTAAATATCATGTTTCTTTAGTCCTCTTAAGTTTAGAACAGTTTCCCTGTTTGTCTTTAATGCCATTGGCATTTTTGAAGAGGCCAAGCCAGTTGTTTTGCAGAATACCACTCAATTTGAAATTGTCTCTGTGTTGTTACACAGTTAGATTCATGTTAAACAGGTTTTCTTTGTGGGAATATTCCCCATCTGTGGGTGTTTTTCTGAGTGCATTACACCAGGGGTGACTGATGCTGACTCTTCTGATCACCGATGATGCTGAGTCTGGTCCCTTGGTTATGGTGGTCTCAGCTCGCTTTCTCCATTGTAAACGACCCCTTTGTGATTGATAACCACTGGGTGGGTTGATGCTTTCAAACTCTGTGAATATCTCCCCCCACCCCACCCCCAAATCTTTCACCCAGAGCTTTTGCATCCGTGCATCTATATGTGGTTCTTGCCTGAATCAGTTGTTACTGTGTTAGTTGTCAAATACTGATTTTCTATTTTTATAGTTCCTTCTATATTTATTAGTTGGCATTCTCATGTAAAGATAACTTTTCCCTTCTCTCCTTCCCCCTTTTCAGAAGTTTTTTTAGTTTGAGTGTGGACTCCAGAATTATTTTTTTATTCAGTGTAATGTAATCCATTTCTGTCATTTGTTTTAAACATGAAATTTGGCTAATAGGAACCCCTTACAGCTGCCTCCTGTGTCCTTTTGATCTGTCCCCTCATTTTTAAGCACATCCTCACTTCCAGGCCCACCTTCTCCTTTCTCGGCCCTAGCCTGGAGTTAGCTATTTCTCAGAGAACCCTGGTCTTTTTTAGTGATAAGTGGCAGTTAGAAGCCAAGATCCAGGCAGTAAATGTGCACATTGCTCCCGGGTTTCATTTCTTTTAGGCCTTTTCAGGGGATGGGAACTAGGAGGGGGATTTTTGTTTTTTGGGTTTTTTTAAATTATTGAATTCATATTAATATCTCTACTTCTAATATCATTTCCTCTCCTTCACTTCATATTTTTTTTCTCATGGTAAAAACTCCGTTCTTAACAACATTAACATGTTTAGTCCTTTGCTCAGTTCTACAACATACATGAAATAGTTTCAGAATTAGTCCACCAATAATAATTCCAACATCAAATCAACTAAGTCACGTTCAAGATTTCCTTCAGTGCTTTGTCGTTAGCAGGTCTCCCTTGAAGATGTGTGGTCAGAGTACTAAGTTCAAACTGAGGCTTTTTTTTTCTGTGTGATTCTTACCTATTCAGCATACAGTTATGTTTATTCGCTTCTGTTGATATCAAATTTCAGGGTTTTCCCCCTTGTTGACTATACACCTACTTGTAAATATTTGTAGAGCGATTATTGGGATAAATTTATTTTTATTTTTTTCACTCAACAAACATTTGTTGAGCACTGACTATGTGCCGTCACAGTGCCCTTCACTGAGCTCAGTATGAATAAGAGCATAGTTACAGTCTTCAAGGACCTGGGGTGGGTAACAAGGGTGTCATGTGATTAAAGTCGTTGGGCGCTATAACAAAGCTGTGCCCGAGGCACTGGAGAGGTCAGTGGAGGTCACTCACTGGCTCAATAAGTAAATGTTTCAAAAGGGGATAATGACTCCTGAAGGTAAATGGGATTATCAGGGGAAAATGAAGTTAATACCAATTTTTAAAACAGTTAAGTGTACGTACTACGTCTATACTCCTTCAGAAGAATTAAGCATATTATTTATCGTCATTTTTAAGCAGTCTAGTAAAAGAAATAATGTCTATACCTTGTCCTCGTGAATACTTTTATTTTGTTACTTCAGCTTCTTCATATTGACAAAAGAAGAGAATATCTTTATCAACTTCAGGAGTTTTTGGTGACAGATAATAGTAGAAATTGGCGCTTTCGAGCTGAGCTGGCTGAGTAAGTTCTAACAGTTTATTAGACTGTGTGTTGGGAGGGGTACGTATGTACTTCATCATTACCTTTTCTGGGTTTGTTCGTTACTCTGTGTAGATCTAAGTTTCTGTCTGGTATCCTATTCCTTTACTATTTCTTGTAATGCAGGTCTTGCCAGCACTGAATTTTCTCAGTTTTTTTTAAGGTCTATTTCACCCTCATTTTTTTTTAAATTGTGGTTAAATACACATAACCAAATTTGCCGTTGGTGACATTTAGTGCATTCACAATGTTGTGCAACCGTTAGCACCAGCTAGTTCTAGAATGTTTCATCATCCCAAAAGGAAAACCTGTGCCCTTTAAGCAGTCACTCCTCATCCCTCCCTCTCTCCACTTTCCTTCTCTGATCTCAGGCTTTCTCATGAGCATCCAGGGGAGGGCAGTGAGAAAATCTGCAGTGTCAGAAAATAGAGGTGATAAGTGTGCCTCTCTCCTTGAGGATTTATGTTTATGTATATACACGGGTGCGTTTAACATTGTTACATTATCTACGTTCATGTTTAGAGTTCACTTCCTGCTGATTATAAATATAAATAACGTTAAACGTAAAATCTGAAAAGCAAAAGTCTCATTCGTATCCGAGGCATTTCTTCAAGGGCATTGTTGCATCTACTTAAATTAGCCTGGTGGATCTGTTAGTCTTCAGTTCTCATCAGATGTAGTAGGAACAGTTGCTAGAGGACCTCTTATGTTATCCCTAGTAAATGTATCATCCCCTTGGAGGCTGCTCAGAGCCTTGACAAATACACTCCAGGCTACCTAAAACTGCTAGAACTTTCCTGCTTAGATAACTGATTTGTGGATGGAATTTTTTCAGCACATTCATAACAGTTACTATGGAAAAAATGTGTTCCATGTTCCGATTGAACATACTAGGAAATACTTTGCTCTTTCTGTCCCTGTGGACACAGAATTCCACAGCATTTGTTTTCCTTACATTCTGAGGAGAAGAGATACTTCTTGAACTTGCATAGTGTTTAAATGCAGCTCCACATTCACAGAGACTGGAGGTAATTCTGTGCATGAGAGACCAGGTTAATCACCAGTCTGTGTGTAATTAATACTATCTCACAGATACTCTCCAGTATTACAGATTGTTCAGATGAATAACATATTTTCATTTGTTATTTATTTTTAAATTTTAATTATATTTTTATTTTTATAATTCATTTCTTTAGACAGCTGATTTTACTTCTAGAGTTATATAGTCCCAGAGATGTTTATGACTATTTACGCCCCATTGCCCTGAATCTATGTGCAGATAAAGTTTCTTCTGTTCGTTGGATTTCCTACAAGTTGGTATGTATTAAAATTTTTACAATTTTAGATCAGCAAACTATTTAATAAGATCATAGAACAGAAGGTATTTCTCACTTCTCTGTGTTCACCCTCCTAGGTCAGTGAGATGGTGAAGAAACTGCACACGGCAACACCGCCGACATTTGCAGTGGACCTCATCAATGAGCTTGTGGAAAATTTTGGTAGATGTCCCAAGTGGTCTGGTCGGCAGGCCTTCGTCTTTGTTTGCCAGGTGAGCAAGGACTTGCCTGTGTGTGACTTACCGCTTTTCTATCTAGAACTGTGTTTCTGTGGGTACCAGAGGGGAAGGGGGGAGGGAGGGGGGTAAAAGGGATAATTCAGCACATGTGTGTGGTGATGGCTTGTAATTAGTATTTGAGTGGTGAACATGATGTAATCCATGCGGAAATAGAAGTATAATGATGTACACCTGAAATTTACACAATGTTATAAACCATGTTACTGCAATAAACAAAAAATAAAAAATAAATTAAAAAAAAAGAAAGTACACCGTGAAAAAAAAAAAATAGAACTGTGTTTCTTCTTTAACTCCTTACCTCTCAACACCCTCTTTCTTATCCTTAAGGAATAGAACTTGCCATCTGGCTCTTTATAGGGTTACTTGTTCCCTCAGACTGGGTATTGATCTGCCTGGCTCATCCTCTCTCCCTCAGTCCACCCAGCTCTTTACAAAGCTGGCCCCCGCTCCCCCGTCCCCCCAGCCGCCCATTGGAGGATGCTCCAGGGTCTGGCCTGTAGCACAGGTGTGAAAATGAACACGACTGTGAACACTCCAGGTCTCCTTGGAGCAGTTGAGAAACTGTGTGTCTCTGGAGGGACTTAGTTATGTCATTTTTGTTTTGAGTTCCCAAGTGCCTGGAATATTGGTTTAAAAAGCAGGAACTAAAATCTCTAGCACATAACTTGTTACTAAAAGATTTCGTGAGCTAGTATGATGGCTTTGTAGGCTACATGGGCAAATCTAAAGCAGTTGTTTCTTTTCCCCAGACTGTCATTGAAGATGATTGCCTTCCTATGGACCAGTTTGCTGTGCATCTGATGCCACATTTGCTCACCTTAGCAAATGACAGGGTTCCCAACGTTAGAGTGCTCCTTGCAAAGACATTACGACAAACCCTACTAGAAAAAGGTAGGTGGTGCCTCTATGTAGAAATGTGTATTTGGTAGGGAGGAGGTTCATAGACTGCATGAATAGATAAATATCTAAGCAGAAGTATTATATGTTCATAGGAATAATCTGCGATAGAAGAGTATATTGTAAGTTGTTAATAGTGGCTCCCTCTGGGAGAGGACACAGAAGATTAAAGGGCAAGGAAAGGGACTTTTAATTATCACTCTTCTGTTCTAGGTGAATTTATTTTTATAATTTAAAACTTAGTAGTTTGAAAAATTGGATATTCACTTATGACTATGAAAAATTATTGCCTTTGGTGCACCCCACTTGACATCTGTTAACTGCTGTTTGGGGCTGGGAGGCATGAGTGTGTTTCCTCCCCTTTTCATTTGTCAGGCTGCAAACAAGTGCCCCATTGTATTTGCTTTGCTGCAAATTATAAGCTCCTCAAGATTCAGGTTATTTATTGTAATCCCCCCAAAATGCCTAATAAATATCATTTGAAGGCATGAATTCATGAGTGAAGCGCAGAAAGAAGTTTGTAATAGGCTTCACAGAATATGAGTAAATGAATATTGCTTCTTTTTTCTCCTTGGGAGTTCATTTGAATTTCTTTAATAGCAATTATAATGGAATGGCTAGAGAAGACTCTGGTTTTCTGTGTGTGTGGGGGGGGGTTGGTATTTGGAAGTATTTTTCCTTTTACTAAGCTAATTAATACCTATAACAAGTATAAGTTTTAGTATATTTATTATCTTCCCTGCTGTTGAATACCATGAGACTTAATCCTATAAAAACAGTGAGGGTGGGCCAACCCTGGTGGCCTAGTGGTTAAGTTCGGTGCGTTCTGCTTTGGCGGCCCAGGTTCCATTCCTAGGCGTGGACCTATACCACTTGTCTGTCAGTGGCCATGCTTTGGCAGCAGCTCACATATAAAAGAGGAAGATTGGCAACAGATGTTAGCTCAGGGCAAATTTTCCTCAACAACAACAACAAAAAAAAACCAGGGTAAATGTTACAATTCCCTTATGTTTGGGGATTTTTTTTCATATAGTACAAATCAGTTTGGATTACTGTTTATGAATTCAACATAACTTATGTTTATACTTGTAAGAAAATTGTGTTTCTAATGACTAAGAACTGTATATACTTGACAAAACTGAACTCACGGACTGATTTGGTTTGTAACTGCACTTCTCATTTCCAGACTGCTTCTTAACCTCCGCCAGCTGTCATCAGGAAGCCGTGGAGCAGACCATCATGGCTCTTCAGATGGATCGGGACAGTGATGTCAAGTACTTTGCAAGCATCCACCCTGCCAGTACCAAAATCTCTGAAGATGCCATGAGCACAGCTTCCTCGACCTACTAGACAGCTTGAGCCTCAGTGTTTGTCCTGCTTCCTAGGTGGCTGAGGTTCGACAGTGCTCTCCACATGTGTGGTCTTGGGCAGCCCTTGGGAGTAGGAGAGACCTTCCTCCCTTGCAGACTTAATTGCAGGTGCAAGTTGCCTACACCAATACCAGGGATTTTATGAGTCAAGAGAAAGTACAGTAAACACTATTATCTTATCTTGACTTTAAGGGAAAATAATTTCTCAGAGGATTGTAATTGTCACCGAAGCCTTAAATCCTTCCGTCTTCCTGACTGAGTGAAACTTGAATTGGCAGAGCATTTTTCTTATGGAAGGGATGAGATTCCCAGAGACCTGCATTGCTTTCTGCTGGTTTTATTTAACGACTGATAGATGGAATTATAGCCAGAAGGTGGCTGTGAGCCAGGATATGAAAGAGACCTTCAGTATTAGCCCTCACTGTTTCCACGCGGGCAAGGACCTAGTGGGTTCTGTGGCCAGCTGCCCCATTCGGCCCTAAGTGTGAATAGTTTTTGATGTGTGTAAATGGGGAAGGAGATTTTTTTTGGATTTCTCCTAAGGGCTTGATGCTAACACTAAAGTAGAATCTGATTTTAACTCTTAAATGCAGCATATTGCTGTACACATTTACAAAACGTTTGCTGAGTGTCTGCCTCCTGATTTTTTTCATGCTGGTCATGACCTGAAGGAAGTTTATTAGCACGTATACTATATGTCAGGTGTTTTTAACTTGATCATGATCGGCTCTGAGGTGCAACTTTTTCTTCCCATGTTGTACATATCTGTGACCACTCTTGGAGTGTTGCAGTCTTTCATCATGCTGTTTAAACTGTTGTGGCACAAGTTCTCTTGTCCAAATAAAATTTATTAATAAGATCTATAGAGAGAGGTATATATACACTTTTGATTGTTTTCTAGATGTCTGCAAATAAATGCAATTTGTGACCTGTATTAATGATTTAGTACAAAATGGGAAAACTAGATTAAAATATTTGTCTTTTAACTGGTTTAGTAATTTCTTTGAAATCTGCATATGCCCCCTGGGCCAGGCTCTGCTCTTGGCTGACAGGAGGGGCATCCTGGCTCCACAATCCTTGAGCTTCTGCCTGCAGCCCCCAGAGGGCGAGTGAGTGCCTAGCACTTGTCTGGAAGCTCTTCATTTACAAGAATGCATCTCTGAGCCTTGATTGCATCTGTAAAATGGGAACAAATAAAAGCTGCCTTGTCTCTCACAGGGTCGTTTTGCAGTCAGATGTGAAAGTGCTTTTGTGAAGGGCTGTGTTGAAAGACCCTTGGCCTGTCTGAGTCCCGTGGTGCTTCTATGAGTTCTGGTTGTATTTACTCAGCTGGCGGGGACTCCTCAAGGTTACAGTAAGCGGAATAGGGCCCCCTAACCTTGGTGTGTGGATTTGGGAATGTATGGGCAGCTTCCTATACAAACTATTACAAGTAAGCCTTTGGTTTCTTGTTCTTGCATCATAACCCAGATTTGTGGACTGGGAATATAAGCATGAACAAATTCCACTGGGACAAATAAATCAGTAAATACATAGGTAAAAGGTGAGGCAGGTAGTAAGGACAGGGCCGGGGAGAATAGAAAAGTGCTGGTTTGGGGGGTGAGGGGGTGCCGGGGGAAGGCATCTGTGAAGGAGCATCAGAATGAAGATTGAAGGAGGTTGTGACCTCTTTTGATTTAATTTAGCCTATTTTTTGAGATGCATATTCTCTGCTATTAAGTTATAATAATACACCTTGCCCCCCCAAATTTCAGTTCCATAAATTATATTAGAATTATATACTAATAGCTGCATTTTTTTAAATCAGTGGCAAAAACAGTACATTTTGGGGTAAAGAACTTGAATTTGTGGTATGCTAGAGCACCTGTAAACTTAAAAATGCACGGGCCAATTCTTCCTCTCTAGCCTTCATGCTGCTGCCTGGATCCTACTGAGGAACATCCTCCAATACCCTTGGGGTCTTGAAGTGCTCCAGATACTCTATGGAATTCCAGTTATCTCACTGGCAATGAACACAGAAGGCATCTGCATTGGTTAACAACTTCACTGCAGTTCAACCAAGGCGGTCCCAGTTTGAATAATCTCCAATGAAATTCAAAATAAGAAAATAGAGGGGACTCACCTCTTAATTTCAACTCTATTTACTAGTGACTGTGGCGGTACTTGTGTGGCTCCCTACAGAAGGCTGGTCAAGGTGTGGCTTATCCTTTTTCCTCTGCATGATGGAGCAGTGGCAGCCGAATCCTGAGGACGCAAGGAGTGTTGGAATCTGTCTAACGTGTAGCCTCTCTTTGCACAGGATTGTCTAAGGGAGGAAATTGGACTTCCAAAGGCAGTATAAAACCAAGCAAACGTAGAAAATTGATGATTCGATAGTTCTTTGAAATCCCTCAGGAGGCAAAAACTGCAAACCAATTAGTATTCAAACTATTAATTTCACAATAGAAAAATGAATAAAATGGTAATAATTATGTCCTCATAGGTATTTAATATAGGGTAGCTAATCTCAGAAGATTTTCTGTCATGTATTAGGACTTTTGAGTGACCAAGGTGAAGAGGAAAACTGTTTTTCAGAAATGAGAGCTTAGGGCCGGCCCCGTGGCTTAGCAGTTAAGTGCTCGTGCTCTGCTACTGGCGGCCCGGGTTCGGATCTCGGGCGTGCACTGACGCACCGCTTCTCCGGCCATGCTGAGGCCGCGTCCCGCATACAGCAACTAGAAGGATGTGCAACTAGGACATACAACTATCTACTGGGGCTTTGGGGAAAAAAAAGGAGGAGGATTGGCAATAGATGTTAGCTTAGAGCCAGTCTTCCTCAGCAAAAAGAGGAGGATTAGCATGGGTGTTAGCTCAGGGCTGATCTTCCTCACAAAAAAAAAAAAAAAGCTTATTGCTCAGTGGGGGTACTTGGCATTGCCATTGTTTCTCGCTGCCCCATTCTCCCCTCCCATCCTCCCCTCCCATCCTCCCCTCCCATCCCAGGTGAGCTTCCTCCCTAGTGTGCCTGGCTCCCAAGTCATGATGCTCTGCATGATTCCTGCCACCCCTCCCCCGGGCTGGGAGAAATCTGTTTGTGAGCTTTCCTGAGTTTTCAGTGTCCCTTTCTGAATTTACCCAGCCCCAGGCCACCAGACCTCCTCTCTGACTGCTTAGTGGAGTGGCTTGGGGGTCACCTTTTTGCCAGTGATCTTTTTTCTTTTTTTTTTTTGGCTGAGGAAGATTCGCCCTGAGCTAACATTTGTGCAAGTCTTCCTCTATTTGGATGTGGGTTGCCGCCACAGCATGGCTACTCACAAGTGGTGTAGGGCCACACGTGGGAACCGAACCTCTGCTGCCGAAGCAGAGTGCACCAATCTTTAACCACTAGGCCGTGGGGCTGACCCTATGCCAGTGATCTTTGTCCTTAAGTCTTGGAGATATTTCTGTAGTGCCAGACCACTGTCTTTCCGGAACTCTTGAACTCTGAGTTGGCAAGTGCTGAGTTCCTGCGAGAGCCCCCATGCTAAAGCCCTAAGTGCTGTCCACACTGCTGGTCTTCTCAAGGAGCACTTTCGCAGCTTCTAGTCTCTAGGTGGCCCTCAGGGTGTGCTGTGTATTATGGACTCTTCTCATACCTGCTCAGTCCAGGTCCCACTTTAAATCGAGATGAGGGGGTCGGCCCAGTGGCGTAGCGGTTAAGTTTCCGTGCTCCGCTTCGGCGGCCCGGGGTCTACCAGTTTGGATCCTGGGCGTGGACCTACGCACCACTCATCAAGCCATGCTGAGGCGGCGTCCCACATAGAGCAACTAGAAGGATGTACAACTATGACATACAACTATCTACTGGGGCTTTGGGGGGATAAAAGGAAAGAAACAAGGAAGATTGGCAACAGATGTTAGCTCAGGGCCAATCTTCCTCAAAAATCTTAAAAAATATATATATATGTTGCAATTAAATTTAACTTTATTTAAAAAATAAATAAATCAGGCTGAGTCGATTTCCTGGCACACTGGAAGCTGACTGTGCCGAAGGAAATGTGTCATAAATCTCATGCCCACTGCAGCGTCAGCTTTCCAGGGGAACATGGAACAGCTGAAACACTTGGTCATGCTTTGCGTATTTGGGAAGCATTAGTGAGGATGCTTCACAAATGCAGCTCAGGGAGGGAAGCAGCTGGGAGGAGGGGGCAGCAAGGTTTTTAAACTGACCACCTATAGGAAACAGCGCTGCTGCTCAGGCTCTGGGACGCGTGATTATTTCCTTGTATGGTAACGTTTCTGTGCAAGATTCCAGAAGGAGACAGAAAGAGTGAAGGGAGGAAAAGAAAGAAACTGAGCAACTCAAACCAAGCAAACGGCCTCTTTAATAATCCTCTGACGCAAACTGGGAAAAAAAGTTGAGTCTGGAGATACTCAGGAGTAAGCAAGACTGGGTGGATCCTGTGGTTGTTTTGAATTCTTGCCTAAGCCTTTATGAACTCGTCATGCTAGATGTAGAACGTCAAGATCAGGGCCACCAGGAGGAGCTGGCTGCTGGAGGAAGAGGCCAGTGGAGCAAGGAACCTGGCCGCACCCTGCGCTAGAGCACACGCATGGGAGGCTGGGGCCCAAGAGGGTGGCTGGCCCTTCCTGCTTTGTAAGTGACCTGCACGGGTCAGAGCCTCCCGACTTCATGTATCTCTTTCCCACTAGAAAACCAGATGGTGTTTTAGGTGAGGGTGGGAAGGAGACCCAACTCTCAAATCCTTCCACTAGAAACTCCAAACAGGTAGTTTTGTGATACTCTGAATATGAATGTTTTGACCTTGAGAACATTTTGACTGTAAACACGAACATTCCAACAGTGATATATTTTTGTTAAAGGCATTTTCTGCAGTGAACTCAATTAAGCCAATTTTATTCCTGCATCCATTTTTTATAGAGAATAAACTAGTTTTAGTTTTCTTACAAATTATTTTCGTTAAGAAACCTTTTCCCAGGAACTCGACACGTTCCATTCAGTGATCAGATTTTAGTCCCTGCGACGTTTCACAGTGCTGCTGTAGGTTTATCTCTACCAATTCATATTTTTTTATTTTTTTGTGTGAGGAAGATTAGTCCTGAGCCAACATCCGATGCCAGTCCTCCTCCTTTTGCTGAGGAAGACTGGCCCTGGGCTAACATCCGTGCCCATCTTCCTCCACTTTATATGGGATGGCCAGCATGGCTTGATAAGCCGTGTGTATGTCTGTGCCCAGGATCCGAACCCGCGAACCCTGGGCTGCCGAAGCAGAGCACGCAAACTTAACCACTATGCCACCACGATGGCCCCTATTTATTTTTTAGGTCAAATTTTGCTGATTTAAATTTGGCAAGATTTGATACTGGGAGTTTTAGTCAGTAATTTTACCATATGAGTCTTTAACCCTGATCAGCTGTATTTAGTGTTAATGATACCAATAGTTGTTATTAATTGGATACAAAACATCTATTAGGTAGTATTTTCAGATGTTCCATGAGAAAATTGCAGGCAGTTCTTGGAGATTCCTGAGTTGAGTTGCCATGTTGTCTAGTGGATTGTTGCCACTCCGACCCCTGGAGCTCTCACAGCAAAGAGTGCGCCAAGACACCACTTTATCTGATGCTCCAGTGTTAGCCCAGTGCTCTGAGAAAGTACAAGTTTGGGAATGAAATCACTGGAGGAAAGGAAGTTGTGTAGGAAACATTCCCTAGGCAGCTGCTGAGGGGAGAGGCTTCTCACAGGGGTGTGGGAACAGTTTCCCTGGGCTTACCCTTCTCTCACAGTTTCCCAGAGTCCGCACCAGCTGCCATTTCACTACTGATGCCACCAGAGTAGGGATTCACCCCTCACAGCCGGCCGGTGCCAGTGCACGGGAGAGTTCTTAATGGCTCAGGCAGAATAAGAACAGCAACAATGTAGTGCAGAGCGTGTGTGTACGTGCACATGTGTGTGTGCACGCATTGAAAGGCTGCCACCCAACTTGTAGTGGATGGTTAGTTTTCTGGGTTTTTTTTGTTTTGGTTTTTAAATATCTCTAGCAAACCATTGGTAATTTAGAATGGTGCCTCTCAAAACGTGAATGTGCATTTCGGTCACCTGGGGTCTTGTTAAAATGCAGAGTCTGATCCAGCAGGTCTGGGGTGGGGCCTGAGACCCAGCGCTCCTAACAAGAGTCAAGGTGACATTTTTAAATAACAAGGCCCTGGAAGAATCTCTTGGTGTGGCATCTTACCTTTTCCAGATTAACACTTTCCATAATTTTGATATCGTGTGTGTGTGTGTGAGAGGAAGATTAGCCCTGAGCTAACATCCGATGCCAACCCTCCTTTTTTTGTTGAGGAAGATTGGCCCTGGCCTAACATCCGTGCCCATCTTCCTCTACGTTATATGGGACGCCGCCATAGCATGGCTTGACAAGCAGTGCGTCGGTCCGCGCCTGGGATCCGAACCTGCGAACCCTGGGCCGCTGAAGCAGAGCGCACGCATTTAACTGCTGCACCACCGGGCCAGCCCCCATAATTTTGATATCTTAACTACAACAACACAGTAATCAAAAATGTTGTTAAGCATTTAACATTTGTGTTTCATCTCCTCACTTGCAGGTCAATGCTTTAAGATGAGTTTGGTGTTGACACCACACGATGACTGGCCATTATGACAGGTGGTTGTGACCACAGCCGCTGCGATGGCAGCACTAGCCACTGAGCTTGTCTGGGAGCCCAAAGCCTTGGAGTAGCGGGGGGCAGCTTTCCTGCAGGTGACCTGAAGCAGCGAGGGCCAGCTAGGTACAGGGTCGTAGGATCAGCATGGCCGCCTGCCCCAGCTCACCATCTTTTTTATTGCAGAGCTGCTTCCTCTTGTGCCTAAAGCCCATAGGTATCGGTATCAGACTATATGCATTGCTTAGCGAATGTCCTCACAATTTTATATTCAAGGCAAAGGACCAAACCTGGTCAATTCTAAAGCCATCCTTCCCCTCCCCGGTTCCATCTACTTGATACTGTCAGCATTTCATGCATTTTGTCCTACTTTTGATTGCCTTGGGTCCTCTTCTGCTTCCCTCAAGTAATAACAGCTCTGATTTGTATGGCACTGAAGGATCACTTGGACCTTTTGTAGTAGGTATTACCAGCCCTAAGAGACACTAAGGTAGGATGGCCAGACTTAAAAAATAAAAATACAGAAAAGGAGAGAAAAGCCAGGAAAATGTCTGTTACTGAGGTCACTCACGACTTTAGGCAAAAGGGCTCAAAAAAAAAAAAAAATACAGGACGCTCAATTAAATATGGATTGCTTGGGACTTCCTTATACTCAAATACTAGTCACTGTTGATCTGAAATTCAAAGGTAACAAGGTATCTGCATTATACATGGCAACCTCACAGTAAGGTCAACCCAAGACAACAGATGGAAGCCCAGGGAGCTATACAGTATCGCTTCTCCTCAGGGGACTCTTCATCCCTGGAAGCGTCACCCTCGGGGTTGTGCCTGGTGGCCCCACCTGCCAGAGCTGAGTTAATGTTTCATTCCAGAGAAGTTACCATTCTTTCTATACCACTGCCCCCTGCTTAGGAAGGCCAACAGTAGCTGTCACTGAGACAATCTTAATAGCAGTAAATGATATATTTTTTTATCCCCATGTGAGAAACTCAAGAATTTTTGGTGCGACCTTTTTTAGAAGGCTACAGACACTTTCCCGAAGAGATGGCTCTTGCTCTCTCTAATTGTAGTTGGAACTTTTAGCAGTTTCTTGCCTTTTGTTGGAGCTGAGGCACTCCAGTTCAAACAAGAGTCATGCTTGTTGTCGCTTCTCCTATGTCCCTCTATTTTGACCTCATCAGGACTTCTGAGCCCAGGGTGCCTGCACAGATGCTGCTTCATTCTCTCTCAGTCTTAGGGATGTGTGGTGACAGTACAGGCAGCAACAACCAACTGCAGGTCACACCACTGCTTGAGCCTAGTCTCCTGTATATTGTTGAAAACAAAACAACAGGCCCAAAATGGAGTCACTTATGCTAAGCCCCACGTCACCAAAACAAGACTTGACTTAACTCCAGTCTCGGCTCTCCAAGAAATGGAATCTTAAACCAGTCAATCAGGAACCGCCTGATCAGCACTAGTTAGGTGATCTCCCTAATAGATTCCTGCCATCCCCTAAAGGAAAATAACTTTACGATAACCAAACTCACTTTTTTGCCTAGTATAACCTTTTTGTTCCTGCTCCCTTATGCCTATAAAAGTCTTTCATTTTGTACAGGTCCTTGGAACTCCTTTCTATATGCTAGATTGGTTGCTGCCCGATTCAAATTGATTTTTATTCAAACTCTTAAAATTTTTAGTATGCCTCAGTTTGTCTTTTAACAGTTCTGGTGTCAGAAGTGGGATCTGAAGGCGAACACCAATGCCCTCAAGAGCAATGAACAACCAGGCATAGGTACCCATTGAGCCATTTGAGCTCGCTGCTTTCTCACTGCCTCTGGAGGTCATGGGTAAGTCTCTCTCAGATCCTAGCTCTGTAGCTTTTGCATTATGAGTTTTGAGACTTTATTTGAGCATTTCTTTTTCTAGACTGGATCCAACCTGGAAATCAGACTGGGTCTGAGGTTGGAGTGGGTCTGACTTAAGCTGGACTGGGTCCAGTGTGAGGCCTCAGGTGAATAAAATTTTGTTTTAAGGCTGAAAGCAGGTTAAACTTACCAAAGATAATCTTGAATTATAGTGGCCACATTGGAGAACTTTTAACCTAAATAAGCTTATTCATTTATTAGGTACCCTAGAGAAAAAGGGGTCTCAGCCAAGCACTCACCATAAAGGGTGGGGGAAAAATTATTTTTCCTTCTCTGCAGTGTCTGGTGACCAGGATGAGACCTGCTGGGACACTCCACTCACTCCAGAGTCTACAGAGAGGATCCTCGGAAAACTGGCAGAAGCCAGCAATGGGAGAAAATTCTTGTCAAAGTTAGGTCTCCCAGATCTCTATCTGTGGTGCTTGGTCAAGAAAGGAAGGTAAAATTTCACATTGTTTCTTCCTTTCCAAATTCAGATGGCAGAAAAAACATTTGTAAAATTAGATTTTTGAATTGCAACTCGTGAATTTGCTTTCAAGTACTGATTGGTTGTCAATCCTTTCTCTCCCAGGGACAGCTATATTGCCTTCTTTGAGACTTTTCTTGTTTCTTGAGGTAGGTCTGTGTTGCTATAAATTTCTCTCTTAGTACCACTTTTGCTGCATCCCATAAGAGTTGGTATATTGTGTTTTCATTTGTCTCCAGGCATTTTTAAATTTCTCCTTTGATTTCTTTATTGATCCAATGGTGATTCAGTAGCATGTTGTTTAGTCTCCACATATTTGTGACTTTCCCAGCTTTTTTCTTGTAGTTGATTTCTAGTTTCATATCATTATGTTGATATGATTACAATCTTCTTAAATTTGTTGAGGCCTGCTTTGTTTCCCAACATATGTTCTATTTTTGAGAATGTCCCATGTGCATTTGAGAAGAATGTGTATTCTGCTGTTTTTGGATGGAATGTTTTAGATATATCTATTAAGTCCATCTGGTCTAGTGTTTCATTGTTTCCTTGTTGACTTTCTGTCTGGGTGATCGATCCATTGAGGTAAGTGGATGTTGAGGGCCTCTACTATTGTCTTGCTGTCAATTTCTCCCTTTAGGTCTGTTAATAGTTGCTTTATATACTTTGGTGCTCCTGTGTTAGGTGCATATATATTAATAAGTGTTATGTCTTCTTGGTGGAATGTCCCTTTTATCATTATATAATGCCCATCTTTGTCTCTCGTTATCTTTTTTATCTTGAAGTCTATTTGTCTGATGTAAGTATGGCTACACTCACTTTCTTTTGCTTGCCATTTGCTTGAAGTATCATCTTCCATCCCTTCGCTCTGAGCCTATGTTTGTCTTTAGAGCTGAGATGTGTTTCCTAAAGGCAGCATATTTGTTGGGTCTTTTTTTTAAATCCATCCAGCCACTCTGTGTCTTTTGATTGGTGAATTCAGTCCATTTACATTTAGTGATTATTGATATATGAGGGCTTAATACTGCCATTTTATCTTTTGTTTTCCAGTTGTTCTATGTTTCCATTGTTTCTTTTTCCTTGTATTTCTGTCTGCCATTTCAGTTTAGTGGTTTTCTGTGTTCTTTTTCTCTATTTTCTCTTTATTTATGATTTATGACTCTGCTCTGAATTTGTGTTTTTTTTTGGTGAGGAAGATTGGCCCTGAGCTAACATCTGTTGCCCATCTTCCTTTTTGCTGAGGAAGATTAGCCATGACCTAACATCTGTGCTCATCTTCCTCTATTTTTTCTATATGGGATGCCACCACAGTATGGCTTGATGAGCGGTGTGTAGGTCCATGCCTGGGATCCAAACCTGCGAACCCCAGGCTGCCAAAGCAGAGCACGTGAACTTAACCACCATGCCACCAGGCCAGCCCCCGTTACCATGAGGTTTATATTAAAGATCTCATAGATGTGACAGCCCTTTTTCTGATACGGCTCTTATCTCCATTAGCCTATGCAGATTCCATCCCTTTCCTCTTATCCACTGTTTTTGTTGTCACAAACGATTCTTTTTTGTGTTGTGAGTTTGTGATGAAATTGTAGTGGTTATAGTTATTTTTGATGCTTCGTTTCTTTTTATCTTTTATAATTGTTTACTATTCTGATATAGAGCTGCAATTTTCTGATTCTGTCTATTTATCTCCTTGCTCAAGGTTTTGTAAACCTTTGTCTTTTTGTTTCAGGTAGGGGGGTTCCTTTCAACATTTCTTATGAGGCAGGATAAGTGGCAATGAATTCCCTCAACATTTTTCATCTGGGAAAGCTTTTATTTCTCTGTCATATCTGAAGGATAATTTTGCTGGATAAGATATTCCTGGTTGATTTTTGTCTTTCAGTATTTTGAATATGTCATTCCACTCTCTCCTGGCCTGTAGAGTTGCTGCTGAGAAATCTGCGGAAAGCCTGATGGGGATTCCTTTGTAGGTTTTTTCTTCTGTCTTGCTACCCTTAGTATATTTTTTTTCATTGACTTTTGACAGTTTTAATATTATAGGCCTTGGAGAAGGTCTTTTTGCATTGAGGTAATTAGGAGTTCTATTAGCTTCATGTACTTGTATGTCCAGTTCCTTCACCAGGTTTAGGAAGTTCTCAGCTATTATTTCTTTGAATAAGCTCTCTGCTCCTTTCTCCCTCTCTTCTCCTTTTGAGATACCTATGATCCTTATGTCACTTTTCCTAATTGAGTGGATATCTCTTGAAGAATTTCTTCGTTTTTTAAAAATCTTAGTTCTCTCTCCTCTTCCACCTGAACCATTTCTAGGTTTCCATCTTTGAGCTCACTAATTCACTTCTCCATATAGTCAGCTCTATTTTTAATGCTTTCTACATTATTTTTCATCTCATTAATTATATTGTTCATCTCCAGAATTTCTGTTTGGTTCCTTTTTGGAGTTTCAATCTCTTTGGCAAAGTAATCCTTCTGTTCATTAATTTTATTCCTGAGCTCATTGAACTTTCTGAGTTTTCTTGTAACCTGTTGAGTTCCTTTATGACAGCTATTTTGAATTCTCTGTCAGTTAGATTGTAATATTCTATGAATTCAAGCTTAGTTTCTGGAGAGCTGTCTTTCTTCTGTTCTGCCGTGTTACTGTAGTTCTTCATGGTGTTTGATGAACTGATCCTGTGCTGGCCCATTTGTGGTAGTAAACACCTTTCTTTTTGGGGTATGGCTTTGGTTACTTTGGTTCTGTGCTGCTTCTGGTTGTAATTAAGAGCCTGCGCTTTCCACCCTCCACTGCCTCTGCCAGGGGCATTGTCAGTGCCCTCCTTGTGCAACTTGTGTCTCTGGGGTTGCTGGTGCCTTACTGCTTACAATGTCTTTTCAGCCTCAGGTGTCGCCAGTGGGATCACCAGACTGTGAGCACTTCTGCTGCTTCCAAGGTTGCCTAGATCTCGTGTTCCTCCACTGGCTCTCGATGGGCTCTCCATGGGCTCAGGTACTGCTGCCCCATGCACAACCTGTACTGCTGTTTCTGGGTTGTCTGTGGGTGCTGATTGCACTGCTGCCAAGGATGCTAGGTTCAGCGGTATCACTGCTGCTGCCAGGGCCCCAGAGACCCAGGGAATTGTATGCAGCCCCCACTGCTGGTGGAGCTGGTGTCAGGGGTGCTGCCACTGGGGGCTGGATCACCAGTTCTGCTGTGGTTCCTGAAGCCGCTGGTCACAGGTTCTACCTGACACCACTAGCGGGGAGCAGGGGCTGAGCAGGGAGAGGTACAGCCTCTGGTCTCTGGTGTTAGCCGGTGTGTTATGAAAAGTCAGGTCAGGGCACCCCACCTCAGTAGGGAAAATCCAAGTTTTGTATACTATGCCCACTGTTTGAAATACCTGGCCACTGCCAGGGGAGAGGGAGAGGGTGCACATGCTGGATCTGCTGGGAGATGGGCAGGGAGCAAGCTGCACCTGTTTTCTTGCAGGCTTGTGGGCCAGTGTGAGGATCCATGTCCTGGATTGCTGCTGCCAGGGGAGGGGGGAGGAGGCTGCTCCCCTGGTTCCACTCCCTCCTGGAGGTCTAGTCTACCCACTTTCAGCTGTATAGATGCATGGATCTCTTAGGCGTCCTGTTGTACTGTAGAATCCTCTGTTGGTCAATGGATGTCTGATTGGTTGTAACTTAGAGGGGAGAGACAAAGGGAATAACTCACTCTGCATGATGCTGACATTGATATTGACTTCTTGTTTGTCTCCTTTTGTGTCTTGAGAACTTGGCTTGGCAACCTTCAGGCTGGGAGCACCAAAAATATGGCCAGACCGAAATGTGGGTTACACTCCATTTGCAGCTAGATAAGGCTGGACAGAAATGTGGGTTGCACTCTCCATTTGCAGCTAGATAAGGCTGGACAGAAATGTGGGTTGCACTCTCCATTTGCAGCTAGATAAGGCTGGACAGAAATGTGGGTTGCACTCTCCATTTGCAGCTAGATAAGGCTGGACAGAAATGTGGGTTGCACTCTCCATTTGCAGCTAGGGTCCTATCAACTGTTGCCAGCTCTCGGGGGAATTGTCTAAATTTTTCCTTTTTTGGCTCATTATCTTTAGGAGTGGCTCTGGATCTTGAGAGGATAGTTATCTTTTACACTCTCTTTGGGGATGCCTCTTGCACCCAGGTGTTCTTCAGTACTGCCAGGAATATTTACTATTTGTCCAGGCTGAAACTTGACAAGATAATTGAAAGGATTTTTTTTTTTAATAATTTTATTTATTTTTTTCCTCCCCCAAAGCCCCAGTAGATAGTTATATGTCATAGCTGCACATCCTTCTAGTTGCTGTATGTGGGACTCGGCCTCAGCATGGCCGGAGAAGCGGTGCGTCGGCATGCGCCCGGGATCCGAATCCGGGCCGACAGCAGTGGAGCGCGTGCGCTTAACCGCTAAGCCACGGGGCTGGCCCTAGGATTTTTTTTTTTTTAATTAGCTCTGTGATCAGAAGTTGGTGAAAGCTAATATTCAGAGCCTGATAGAAACTTTTTTTTTTTTTGGTGAGGAAGATTAGCCCTGAGTTAACATCTGTTGCCAATTCTCCTCTTTTTGCTAAGGAAGATTGGCCCTGGGCTAACATCCATGCCCAGCTTCCTCTACTTTATATGTGGGACAGCTGCCACAGCGTGGTTTGATAAACAATGCGTTGGTCCATGCCCGGGCTCCGAACATGCGAACCTCGGCCACCAAAGCAGAGCACACGAACTTAACCACTACGCCACCAAGCTGGCCCCCTGATAGAAACTTTTTTAAAGGCCTTTTCTCCAAAGCTAAAATGAAACTATGTGCCCAGAAGGAAAGGAAAACATTCTGAAGTGTTTGTGGAAGGATTTACTAAAATATCCCAAAGACACACAGCTCTAAATCTAGAACATAGAAATCTTTTCGATTTTCATTTTATTTATTTATTTTTTATTTTTTTCCCCCCAAACCTAGTAGATAGTTGTATGTCATAGCTGCACATCCTTCTAGTTGATGTATGTGGGACGCGGCCTCAGCATGGCCGGAGAAGCGGTACGTTGGTGCGCGCCCGGGATCCGAACCTGGGCTGCCGGCAGCGGAGCGCGCGCACTTAACCGCTAAGCTACGGGGCCGGCCCTGATTTTCATTTTAGTTGAAGATCTTCCTGATATCTAGAAGCAAATTGAAGATAATATAGTCGGATGAGTGAGTCAGCCTCTTGATATCATTCAGGTTGCAAGCCAGATCTTTGAGGAATTGAAAATTAGACTTACTTGTCTTACAAATTGAGTCTTCACAAGAACCGAAATGTGGCTCTAGAAACAATCCAAATCTCACCTATCCTTTTTGCCCAAAGGTAAAACCTTCCCTATTCATCTCAGAAGGCTTGTAGGTATTGTAAAAGATCTGGAGATAGGAAACAAGAGTCCTTCTTGGTGGAACTTGCATTCTTTCTCTGTGCCTTTTGAGACGTAAGTATTCTGCCGGGTCTTATCTATAAAAGGAAAGGCTATTGAAAACTAGGCCTATGAAAAATGTTTAAAATCTTTGCCACGAATATTAGTGAAAAGTTTAAGCCATCTGAGCAGGTAACCTTAACTTAACTTATTCCATCTGCCAGAAACATAATTTAGATCAAATTGTTCTTGTATAAACTAGTAAGTTTTTCATTATACCTGTCTCATGGCTAAAATTTTAAAACGAAAGCTACAAGATCTCTGTTTGCTTCTCTCTGTATTTTTATGTATGTCTATGTATGTCTGTTTTTTTTTTAATTAATTAATTAATTTTTTTTGTGAGGAAGATCAGCCCTGAGCTAACATTCGTGCTAATCCTCCTCTTTTTGCTGTGGAAGACCGGCTCTGAGCTAACATCTATTGCCAATCCTCCTCCTTTTTTTCCCCCAAAGCCCCAGTAGATAGTTGTATGTCATAGTTGCACATCCTTCTAGTTGCTGTATGTGGGACACGGCCTCAGCACGGAGAAGCGGTGCGTCGGTGCACGCCCGGGATCCAAAGCCAGGCCACCAGTAGCAGAGTGCGCACACTTAACCGCTAAGCCATGGGGCCGGCCCTATGTATGTATGTTTTAAATGTGTGATTTTTTCCTAGCTCTGGACAGTATTGCCAAAATTAATTTGTAAAGAGCTCTATTTAATTGGCTTAAAGAAAAATAAGCCTTCTATAAATCAAGTGTACTCTCAGAAATATAGAAACTAACCCAAATGTTTTTCAATTTTACATGATCCAGCATTATCTTCAGTAAATAAAACCTAGTTTAAGTTTGTTGGTTTAATTAAAACAGGCATATCTTTAGAGTTATCAGCATGAAATATAATGCAGACATACAACTTTTATTGTACTTAGGTTTACTAAAAATCAAATAAGCTCATGTTGTCTCTGTTACAGAATATGTCAGCAAGAAACATAACTTTAGATGACAGTTAGCTGTTTAATGTCTTGTAAAATTGTCATGACTAATCTAAACATAATTGTTAAGAAAAAGTGAATTAAATAGATGTAAGTAAAATAAAAGTTTATCAATGAACTTTTCAATAATAATTATATTGCTTTATGGTATCTCTACTTAAAAATAGTTTCCAGAATCTTTTTGGTAACTTGAAACCTGAAAGTTACACTGAGGTAAGTTAAGTGGATATTCATTCAATATGTAGATCATTTCCAAAAAAGATAAAATACTGAAACATTAATTACTGAACATAGATTTATCCACTTTTGGCTTCCTTTTACAGAGGAACTAAAGATATTTGGGTCTATCAGTAAATCTATTTTGTGCCACACTGGAAAATTTACTATGAAGAAGAATATGCTTCTAGAAATTATGAAATGTACAGTATTTATAAATTTGCCAATTCACAGAATGCTAGTGTAACAGTCCACAACTGCTTACTTCTTAGTTTTCACTAGAAATTAAGGATTCTAAGTGTTGAGAATTCTAATCAATATATCTGATTAAAACTACTTAGAAATAATTAGGGTGAAAGGAAACAACTGTATATGAAAAGTAGGTAAGGAAAGTAAAATGACTGATTGTCCTAGAAGGAGAAAGAGGAAAAAACATAGGACAAAATCTGGATGGATATAAAAAGTTGTAGAAAAGGAATCTTGGGAAAGGAGTTTTATGTGTACTCAAGCTGGCCAAGCTTAGAATAGATTTATTTAAGTTTTTTTAAAAAATGAGTTTTAATATCAAAAGTGCATGGGTGCAAAATGAGAATTTGGCTTTCTCTCTGTTAAAGGACAAAGCTTTCTTAGATAAATGGTCTGCTCTTAATAAGAAATTGTCAACAAAGGTTTTTGTTTTGTATTTGTTTTTTACCTTTAATTTAAGTAATCTGCCCAGATAGCAAAGATTTTGTGTCTTACCCAAAAGCTTACTGTGCTGCTCATTGTTTTCATCAAGTCCTTGATTATTCAAGAAAACTCAGTCTTCTCAATATAAGAAAACTAACTCTTCTTCACAACTATATAACCTTCTGTATTTGCCTTTAACATCTTCTATTTTCACTTTGGTTCAATACACAATTTAAGTATTATTTCATAATGATCTGTGACCTTATTTAATCGGATGTTCAAACCTTTTGACTTTTTCTCAAAATCAAATTTTTAATAGAGTTTTTTTTTAACCTCAAACTAACTTTGAGATTTCCCAGAGGAATCCCAGAAAATCTCCAAGGATTTGTCTTTCCTGTTGTAAGAGAGAGATGCTCAATTAATTAAGTTTATTTGGTATGTTAAAATACATGGGAAGCATTGTCAAACAAGAAGTGATTATAGGGCCGGCCCCATGGCTTAGCGGTTAAGTGCGCACACTCCGCTGCTGGAGGCCCGGGTTCAGATCCCAGGTGCGCACCGACGCACCGCTTCTCCAGCCATGCTGAGGCCGTGTCCCACATACAGCAACTAGAAGGATGCACAACTATGACATACAACTATCTACTGAGGCATTGGGGAAAAAAATTTAAAAATATAAAAAAATAAAAAAAGAAAAAGAAAAAAAAAAGAAGTGATGATAAACCTTCTTAGGTTGTATGTGTATACATTACTAATATAGGTAGTACAGAAATTGTTTGAAGTTCTAGAAATTTGTCAGTACTCTCATTGTCCAATTATTATCCTAAATTATTGTATGCCACAGAAATAACTACATTTCCTTATAAAATGAACTCTCATCAGCTATTTAACCATGGGCATTTTTAAGTCTTTTGTCATTTACAGACTGGTGTTTTAACTTGCATGTTTTTGCAAAAGTGAGATTCATGGAAAGGACTCTACCAAATACTCTTAACCACTGACACTGCCGCCAAATTACGAGGTGTTGAACTTTGGGTGCATATTTTATAACTGAAGAAGGCTCCCCCTGACAAATGCTGGAGATGTCAAAATCAAATTGACGAGGAAAAGTAGCTGACATTGACATAGATTGCTTTCTCCCAAGATGTCAAGATCAAGAATGTTTCTTTCCATTCCTCCTTCCCTGACTATCCTTTTCCTGATTCTTACACCATGAAGGTCTTTATGATTCTTTTCTTCACTTTTGTCTTGCTCTGGCCCAGAAAGATAATGCCATTTCAGGCCATTGCAAGGGGGTGAGTGATCCAACTTCCAAATAGCTGTTGCATTTGTCACGCTGCGGTGATCCTGCAGTTCTGCGCATCACAAACTTCTCCCTGACTGCCACTGCCTCAGTTTTTCTGGAACAGACTCAGCCCCCCCGTCATGTCAGGCGCCCTAACTCTGGGGTCCACTTCCCTGTCTCTGGTTAACAACCCCAGACCCAGGGAACTTTGCATCCAGGCTCTGTACAAAGAAAAGGACAAAAGGCAAGGGAAAACAGAATAAAACCACCTGTGTGGTCTACAGACCCTTAAATCTTACTGGCCTCCACGGCTGTCACCTTTCTAGTCCTGAGTCACTGACTCAAACTGGAATTACTAGGAGGCATTCATGATTCAAAATTCACTTCATTCAACAGATTCCTATTCCTCTGGCTAGGATTAAGTGCAAATGAGGCTATGATCCGGAACCTCTCCCTAACTCTTGAAGATATTGCAGAATCTGCTGGTAAAACAATACCTGCCCAACAAAAAAATCCCTAGACTCTCTGGCCAAAGTTCTTGATAACAGGATATCCCTTGATTATCTTTTAGATGTGCTGGGAAGTGTCTGTACTGCGGCCAACACCACTTGCTGCACTTGGATTAACAACTCCCGGGAAGTTGAGGCTCAGCTAAATAAGATCACTGAAGAAGTCATTTGGCTTTAAAAAGTGACTTCCTGGGGCTGGCCCCATGGCCTAGTGGTGAAGTTCAGCACGCTCCGCTTCAGTGGCCCAGGTTTGGTTCCCGGGCACAGACCTATACCACTAGTCAGCGGCCATGCTGTGGCCGACAACCCACATACCAAATAGAAGGCACAGATGTTAGCTTAGGGCGAATCTTCCTCAGCGACAAAAAACAAAGTGACTTCTTCAGCAGTATCTTTCTTTGCTGATTAGTTTGGGTCTCAGGGACCGTGGCTCTGAAGTGCACTCCATACATTGGGAATTATCCTGCTTATAATCATAGTAGTCTCCTCGGTGTGCTGTGTTCTCTCAAAAGCTTTAAATGCATGCTTGCAGCCACTAACCACCAAGCAAATGATCTCCCTGAGAATAGAATGTCAAAAAAGGAACAAAAAGAAGGACTGACTTAAAAGAATGTGAACCTGACATCATGACCTGTGAACCTCACAGAAATTCAGCAAAAACTACGAGAACTCCAGAGCAGCAGCTGGGAGTACCCCTAATGCCTTAATTTTTGATCACATCTCTGTTAGGCTGCGAGTCTGATCAAAAGGGGGAAATTGTTAAAAATAAGACAACAGGCCCAAAATGGAGTCATTCATGCTAAGCCCCACGCCACCAAACCAAGACTTAATTACAGTTTTGCCTCTCCCAGAAATGGAATCTTAAGCCAGTCAATCAGGAATGGCCTGATCAGCACTAGTTAGGTGATCTGCCTGATAGAGCCCCGCCATCCCCTAAAACAAGTCACTTTGCAAGAACTAACCCACTTCTTTGCCAAGTTGGGCCAGCGGACTTGGGCATCATGCTAGAGGACAAAGGTCACTTTCCATTGGAACCAGGATGCTGCTCACAGAAGAAGCTGCAGGCCGCATCCCAGTCAGCTGGGTCATGCAAACATGTGCTCCCTCAGCGGCAAACACTGGTTTAGAGGAGGAGGAAGACACTGCTGTGAACCCCAGGAACCAGCAAGCAGGCATCACCTCCACCTGGCTGAGGAACACAAAGTAAGTTAAAACAGAACGTTTTGTTCACTCTTGGACCTTAAAGAACTATCAAATCAACTCCTTGCCAGCCACAGGGCACTCAATTATTTCAAAGAAAGAATGTGTACAAAAAACGAGAATCTTTTTTTTTCCTCAAATGGCTGCTGAATTTATTTGCTTGATCAATAATGGTCCTGGCAAAATTAGTTAACCAACACTGAGACAACTGTAATGAAATACTAATTTTAAAAATCCATGACACTTTGATAGAAATTAGAGTTTACACAAACAAAAAAGAAGTCTTCAATATTGCCAGCAAATATAAAATGAATGTAATATGACTGACAGGACAGCAAGAAGGCTTTTATACATTTATATTTGACACCTGACCATATTTTCAGTCACCATAATATCTTCTCTCCAGATTTAAAAAAATAGTATGCTGATTTCTATAACAAAGCTTTTTTCGTACAAAAATCAAATAATGGCCAACAAGTCACAACAGTGCAATAGGTAGAGGATAAAAAACCGCATCAAATAGGTGCTGAAAATAAATACTAACTAGGAGAAGAGGACAGAGCCCTCATGGGGGTTTGTTTCCATCACCTCAAGTGTGTGGGGTTTGTCTTCACAGCCATGAGAGCTGACCTACCTCATGGGTGCCATTTATTTAGACAGAGCGTGACTGAACGAAGGTGCCTGAGGGCCAGCCTCCCAGATGCCTCAGGTCATGAGAGAAGTGGCGGAAGCAAGAAAACGGGGTCGGAGATCACAGCTATCATTAAAAGGAAAAGTTTTTTTCTATTGCTCAATCTTGTCAATTGGGAGTCCTCAGCAGGTTCACTGAGACGATATGGATAACTGAAAACTTGTTTAAGAGAATATATATGGCTTATTCAGGCAAAAAGACGCTTATATTCCAGCCCAGGCAAGCAATCTAAGTCATTCTGTTTTGAATGGAAAGTCAGTCACATAGAAGATTTCTGGTTTGAGAAACAGATCCTCTGTGTGGATGCCTTAGGCCAAGGCGGCTACCTTCAACTAACCCAGTGAACAGCACTTGCTGGTCGCTAGCAGTGAGGAGCCGGGAGGAGAGCCACGGCTGCTCCTGCTCACCGGCCACGCCGGCCCCGGGCTGGTGGGGCAGGCTCCACAGGCAGCTCTGTCTGCGACCAATGAGGCCGTCCTGGTGACTTGCGCTCACGGACTGTGGTTTAGGACTGTCCAAGGAGAGGATGACAAGAGTGGGTAATGGTAACCCCACTAAGAGCCATTCTGGCCAGTCAGGAAATATGAGGCAGCTCCCCATTTATAATCTGCACCGAAAAGGTGTAAAAGGCACAAGCAAGAGTGACTAGGTAAGCAGAGATCCTGGAGGGCGAGACTACGGGGCGAGCCACAAGGCAGGAACAGTATTTACCATGTTTGGTCCTCCCCACCTTGAACGAGAACAAGAGATCCTGATTCTGCCATAATAAAAAAGCAAAGAAAGATGATTTTTGGTTTAAAAAGAAGCCACTCAAGGGTTAAAATAGTTATTTTCAGTTAACAAAGAAAATTAATCTTCAAATAAGCTGACACTATCTGGAAAATTCATCCGTCCCCTACAAGCCCACAATGCGTCCACTGCTTTGTCCTCCCGTGTAACCTGAGCCTGACACAGAGAAGTCACACGTGTGAAAGGAAGAGTCTCTGTGAAGAAAAGACACCTTTATAGAATGTACAGCAGAGAGTTGTGCACTCTGACTCCCTTATTACAGTAAGATGCACAGGTCTCGTTAGGTCTGGGGGATGCCAGGCCCCACGGGCTGCTCAGATCGGCGTCTCCTTCCTATCTCTGCTCGGCGATGGCTTGGCCTGCTCCTTGCCTGCCTTTGGCTGCTCTTTAGCTGCTTTCGTCTCTGGGGCGCTGTCTCTGGGCGGCTGGGCGACACCCCCACGTCTCTCGGGCTCGTCGTCGTCCTGCGCCTGCGGCTCGGGCTTGGCTCGCTGCAGCTGGAGCAGGCGGAGCTGCACGCGCAGTTCAATGATGGCCTCTCGCTCCTCATGGATCGCTTGATTCAAATGATTGTTCTTTATCTTGAGGAATGACAGAAAGAACAGGTGTCACTTAAGCAAGAAGGTCAAAAGGACGAGGATTCAGGAGCAGAGAACAGTTAAGGGTATCCTATGTAAGAATCTATATTTGTTTTAGTCAACTTAGTTGTGAAATAAAAGACATGAACATGAATACACCATCGAGGCATGTAAACACCTTGACTCAGAACATCAACTCTCCTCCTAATTACAGAAGAGTAAACACATCTGGAAAACATAAGTGTACCAACAGAAAACAATTATTTTAATAATATTAAGTATTCTAGTGTTTAAAATAGATTTATGTTTTTGAACTGGCTCCTGACCAGCCCTTAGATAAGAGGAAGACAAAAGTGACTTTAGTAGCAATTAGAGGGGGGAGTTATCGACAGGACAAAATGCTGGATTTGTTTCAAAAGTGAATGTCCTTTGTCTTTTGTGAACAGCATTACTTTCCATGTGAACTGTGCTACTCAAACTACCGAAAACTACTATGAGTTCTCAATTACCTGCACTCACTTAGCAAGGCTGAGGTAATGTACAACAGTAGCCAATCTCACACTCCCACGTGCCGAGGCCACACGACTGCACCTTTGCTAACATGGTGGAGTGGAAGCACTGGGTTCCACGTGTGTTCTCACCTTGACAACTACCTGGGAAGTCCTTGATTCCCCTCCCCCTGCCTGCTGAGTAAGAGTGGGCAAGACACAGAGCAGCCACTTTGGACCCCAACTGGAAAAAATCCTGAATGGAGGAAGGCAGACCTGGATGTCTGCCAGAGGACAGCGGTAACTACCTTGTTCAAACCACGCGAGTATTCTCTCTGTTACAGCAGCTTAGCCTATATCCCAAGTATAATTCTGGAATATGTTTTCCTACTAAGGATTTTAATATGATCCGCAAAATGTTAAGAAAGCAAAGTAAGGTGCTAATGTGAGAGCTGTCTGAAGAATCCAGGTCTCAACGCCTGCTACGCTTCTCCCACAACGCCCCCTGGCTGTGGCGAGCGCCTTGACCTTGAGCCTCAACAAGCATCCTCTCTGAACTCTGTCCACAGATTGTGTGGACAGGGCTTTTGTAGGGGGTGGTTTTGTGCAGAACTCTTCTAGCTTTCTCTGTGGTGGGTAGGTCTGGTTTGCCCCAGCAGCTGAACACACCTGAATGAGGGAGACCAAGCTGTCCCACTGCTCTTAGATTCCTTTCTAAGAAGGAAATGGCTTCTCTCTCTCAACTCGCAGGTAAAACACCTGGCGACACTTTCATCTGGGGTGAGAAGGGACAATCTGATCAAGACCGCTGACAGCTGCTGCTCCCTCTTCACCGTGCAGCTGTGTCTCGGTCCCCTAGGGCCGAGTTCACTCTCGCCAGCTGCTTATGGGTTAAGGACCAAGAGTAAACTCTGTCCCTCATTTTGCCCACAGGGAGACTCAGGAAACTCTTCCTTCTTCCTCTACCATTTCTTGCTCTGTTCATCTTCTCTGGGAACACAGATCAGATCACTCAAAGCTGCTCAAACAGTAGTTGGGTGAGGCTAACCTTTAAGTGGGAGAGAAGGCTCTGTGTGGTACACTACAGTCAGGAAAGGTCACCACATCTCAGGGACAGCCTGAGGAGGCCACACCTGTGCCATCTGCTCAGCCAGAGGTCAGCTCGTGCCCTGCATGCTCTTTGGTGAGACATCTCCCTAAATGCCTCTCTATTCAGCCTCTCCAGTTGGTTACAAAGGAAAAGAAGAAAAATTCTAAGGGGAAATATGTGGTTTCTACAACTTTCTAGAAGTTCTTGTGATTTTTGGTTATCTGTCCCCCAAACTCACTTCTAGCTCTTCATTCTGTCTCTGTAAATCCTCCAAGATGATCTGAAGTTCCTCTTCATCTTCACTCTCACTCTCACTTTCAGAGGAGTATTCCTCAGTCTCACTTCGGCCATGTTGCTGACGACTACAAGAAAAACTTTACAAATCAGTAGAGAAACACATGCTCGTCTGTTACTTCCCTGCTTTTAGATTTATCAGGTTTTCATGAATCTACTTAATATAACACCATTCTTAAGACTTAATAAGTAAGAAACTTAGAGATCTCAGATGCCTAATTTTTCAAGAGCTGAAACAATTAAGCTTATATTTAAGTAAATATTCTTGGAAATTTCAAAATCCTCAGCTTTCTTTTACCTCTGAATTTCGGCAATCTCAGCTCTGAGGCGTTCAATCTCTTCTTTTTCTGAGGCAATCTGTCGGCGCAGAAACTGCTCCATGGCTAGAAGCTCCTCCTGTTCAGTCAGAATCTCATTCTCCTAAAATAATGATCACTGGTGAACACCTCTGAGAGTCTGAGTCTAGGAAATGTCACTTTTTTGGGTCTCCTATGTTGCTTTGAATTCTTTAGCCCCATACACATTAACACACAAGTTACGAGAAAGCTTGTTGTATTGTACAACCAAAAAACATCCTGTTTCTTAATGTCAAGAAAAGGCTTCTTTGAGAAAAGGTAAACTAAGTTGTTTGGGAGGAATGACTACACTGTTTTCATGACATAAAATGCCACTTAGGAATCCCATGTTCTCATTTTGCAAAGGCTCCCTGTGAGGCTATACACTGGGTACCAAGCTTTCAAGTAACTAAGTCTGTTTTTGCTTTCTAGTCCTTTCTAAATGCCTTCCCACCTCTCAGTAAAGGCAGAGTCTATTTTAGGGCCAACATGGCTTTTAATAGTGTCACCAGGAAAAGAAGGACCCAGGAGATGTGCAGCTGGTGACGGCATCACCTTAAAGCAGATCTAGTGAAGAAAAGAACTTCACAGAAGAAATCTTTTCTCCTCACCACAAGCCACCGTCCTCCTCAACCCATGTTCCCAGAGATAATATTTAAACAGTAAATATTCTGCTTTAACAGAATATACATTTTGTGTGTGTGTGTGAGGAAGACTGGCCCTGAGCTAACATCTGCCAATCCTCCTTTTTTTTTTTTTTTTTTGCTGAAGAAGACTGGCCCTGGGCTAACATCCGTGCCTATCTTCCTCCACCTTATATGGGACGCCTGCCACAGCATGGCTTGACAAGCGGTGCGTTGGTGCATGCCCAGGATCCGAACCGGCGAACCCCAGGATGCTGCAGTGGAGCACGCACACCCAACCGCTTGCACCACCAGCCCAGTCCCAGAGTATACATTTCTAAAACTGACTGGATCACCAAGGGGGAAAAATCCCTATCTGCCCAAGATGTAGCTAGCCCCTTCAATCTAGAGAAAAGAACCAAAGCAGATAAAACTTAGGAGGTGACAGAGATGTAAGGTCATGGAAATGAGGAGTTGGAGGCAGAAAAAGGTCTACAGCATTTCTTTCCAAACTAATAGATATCAAGAGAATAAGCACCTGTGACCAAACTTGAAAGAAGCTTTGGTCAAGTTCTCAAGTGCACAAAGCCTCCAGTATGCATGGAGGCTCTCTCCTGGAGACGGAATATGCAGTATTCCGCAGGTGTTTCTAAACAGAGATTTTTTTTTTTTAATAATTTTATTTATTTATTTATTTTTCCCCCAAAGCCCCAGTAGATAGTTGTATGTCATAGTTGCACGTCCTTCTAGTTGCTGTGTGTGGGACGCGGCCTCAGCATGGCCGGAGAAGCGGTACATCGGTGCGCGGCCGGGACCCGAACCCGGGCCGCCAGCACCGGAGCGCGCGCACTCAACCACCAAGCCACGGGGCCGGCCCTAAACAGAGATGTTTTTCTTTTACCTTGGCATACCTATTAAAGCTAATGTTCCAAGAAATATCAGATTGAAAAATTCTGAAATAAAGATATAATCTGGAACTTGATTCTCTCTTCAGGAGAAGAGTTATGTGTCCTTGCTAGGCAAAACAATGTATTTTTCAGAAGTGACAGAAAAGGACTGTAACTTGTAAGGCTTTAGGTATCCCACATACATGAGTTTCTGGAAGCACAGACAGACTATGCTGTCAGAGCCTAGAACTTCATTCCTTTCTGGTCAAACTCTGGGAATTTCTGGAACAGAGTAAGGATAACTTGAGAAATTCAGAAAGAAAGAAAAGAGCTCATCCTGAGCTCTATGCCTGGAATACAGTAGATACTCAAGAGCTATTTGTCAAATCAGTGAATGAATAATAAAACAATTCATCTCCAACAACTTTCACCTGCAAAGAATAAAATTTAATATCTAAAATATCTAAAAGGTGTTATTAGCAACAATTATCAGTTAAAATCTGTATTGTTACACTTCAAGGATCCCAAACTTTGTGACATCAGAAAGAACATGTTTTAAAAATATTTATTAAAGCCCAATCTCATTAATGTGGAACAAGTACCACTAATCTGTAAATTAGGGAAAATACCAATAACTCAGACCTGCGTATGGATGAAATGAGATTAAGTAAAGCATCTAGAACAGTGTCCAGTAAGAAGCAATCACTCAATAGAAGGTAGTTTCTTTTTCCAGCTGAACATTTAAGCAAACAGCACATAAAGGTAGGGCCAAACAAAACAGGCACAGTCCCTCTAAAACCTCTAAATCATCTTACAAGTTTGGTTAAAAGATTCATATCTCTGTAGTTGAGCTTCTCAAATTATAATATAAAATGACCATTAAGAGTCTTGCAAAACACTCCTGAACAACCAATGAGTCAAAGAAGAAATCACATAATATCTAGAGACAAATGAAAATGGAAACACAACACACCAAAACTTATGGAATGCAGCAAAAGCAATTCAAAGAGGAAGGTTTATAGTGATAAATACCTACATTAAGAAAAAAGAAATATGTCTAATAAAAAACCTACCTTTACAACTCAAAGAACTAAAAAAAGAACAAACTATACCTAAAATTAGCTGAAGGAAGGAAAAAATAAAGGTCAGAGCAGAAATAAATGAAATAGAGACTAGAAAAACAATATAAAAGATCAATGAAACTAAGAGTTGCTTTTTGAAAATATAAAATTGACAAACCTTTACTAGACTAAGAGAAAAAGAGAGGGGACTCAAATAAATAAAATTATAAATGAAAGAGGAAACACTAAAACTGATACCACAGAAATACAAAAGATTATAAGAGACTACTATGCACATTTATATGCCAACAAATTGGATAACCAAGAAGAAATAGGTAAGTTCTTAGAAACATACAATCTACCAAGACTGAATCATGAAGAAACAGAAAATCTGAATAGACAAATAAGTAAGGAGATTGAATCAGTAATCAAAAATCTCCCAACCAAGAAAAGATCAGGACCAGATGGCTTCACAGATGAAATCTACCAAACATATAAAGAAGAATTAATGTCAATCCTTCTCAAACTCTTCCAGAAAACTGAAGAGAAGGGAACACCCCAAATGCATTTTATGAGGCCAGCATTATCCTCCTACCAGAGGCAGACAAGGACACTACAAGAAAAGAAAATTACAGGCCAATTTCCCTGATGAACATAGACGCAAACATCCTCCACAACATACTGGCAAACCAAATTCAACCACACATTAAAAAGATCACACCCCATCATCAAGTGGGATTTATCTCTGGGATGCTAGGATGGTTCAACATATGCAAATCAATAAATGTGATACACATTAACAGACTGAAGAATAAAAATCATTTGATCATCTCAATAGATGCAAAAAAGATTTGACAAAACTCAAGACTCTTTAACAATAAAAACTCTCAAAAAATGGGTATAGGAAGAACGTATGTCAACATAATAAAGGCCATATATCACGAGCCCACAGATAATACCATACTCAACAGTGAAAGGCTGAAAGTGTTTCTTCTAAGATCAAGAACAAGACAAGGGTGCCCACTCGCACTAGTTCTACTCAATACAGTACTGGAAGTCCTAGCCAGAATAATTAGACAAGAAAAAGAAATAAAAGGTATCCAAATTGCAAAGAAGTAAAATTTCCTCTTTTTGCCATGATCTTTATATACATAGAAAACCCTCACGACTCCACTAAAGAACAGTTAGAACTAATAAGCAAATTCAGTAAAGCTGCAGGATACAAAATTAACATATAAAAATCAGTTGCACTTCATTACACTAACAACAAACGATCTGAAAAAGAAATTTAAGAAAACAATTCCATTTACAATATCATCAAAAAAAACCAAACTTAGAATAAATGTAACCAAGGAGGTGAAAGAGCTATACACTGAAAACTATAAAACACTGATGAAAGAAACTGAAAAAGACACAAATAAATGGAAAGATATCCCATGTTCACGGATTAGAAGAAATAATATTGTTTAAATGCCCATACTACCCAAAGCTTTCTGGATTCTATGGATTCAATGAAAGCTCTATCAAAATTCCAACGGTACTTTTCACAGAAATAGAAGAAACAACCCTAAAATTCATACAGAACCACAAAAAACTGCTAATAGCCAAAGCAACCTTGAACAAAATGAACAAAGTTGGAGGCATCACAATATCTGATTTCAAAATATCCTACAAAGCTATAATAATCAAAACAGTGTGTTTTGATTTTTTTTTTTTTTAATATCTGGTATAAAAGCAGACGTAAAGACCAATGGCGCAGGACAGAGAGCCCAGAAATAAATCCACACATTTATGATCAATTGATCTTTGACAAAGGTGCCCAGAACACACAATGGGGAAAGGTTAGATTCTTCAATAAATGGTGTTGGTAAACTGGTTTTCTACATGCAAAAGTATGAAATTGGACCCTTATTTCACTCCATATACAAAAATCAACTCAAATATAATAATCAACTCAAAATGGATTAAAGATTTAAATGAAAGACCTGAAACAATAAAACTATTAGAAGAAAACATAAGGAAAAAGTTTCTTGACATAGATCTGGGCAACGAGTTTTTAGATATGACCCCAAAAGCAGAGGCAACAAAAGCAAAAACAGACAAGTGGGATTGCATCAAACTGAAAAACTTCTGCACAGCAAAGGAAACAATCAACAGAGTGAAGACAACCTATGGAATGAGAGAAAATATCTGCAAATCATATATCTGATAAGGGGTTAATATCCAAAATATATAAGGAACTCAAACAACTCAATAGCAAGAAAACAACCCGATTAAAAAATGGGCCAAGGACCTGAATAGACATTTCTCAAAAGACATACATACATAATGGCTAACAGACATATGAAAAGATGTTCAGTGTCACTAATCATCAGCAAAATGCAAATCAAAACCACAATGAGATATCACCTCATATCTCTTACGATGGCTATTATCAAAACCAAAAGATAAGTGTTGGTGAGGATGTAGAGAAAAGGGAGCCCCTTGTACACTGTGGGTGGGAATGTAAATTGGTACAGTCATTATGGAAAACAGTATGGAGGCTACTCAAAAAATAAAAAATAAAACTGTCATATGATCCAACAATCCACTTCTGGATATATATCCAAAGGTAATGAAAACAAGATATTAAAGAGACATCTGCACTCCCACACTCCTTGCAGCATTATTCACAATAGCTAAGACATGGAAACAACCTAAGTGTCTATCAATGGATGAATGGATAAAGAAGATGTGGAGTGTATACACACACACACAGAAATATTATTCAGCCACGAGAAAGAAGGAAATCCTGTCATTTATGACAACATGGATGAACCTGGAAGACGTTATGCTAAGTGAAATAAGCCAGACAAAGACAAATACTGTATGATCTCACTTACATGTGGAAATCTAAAAAAAAAAGTTGAACTCATAGAAGCAGAGTGTAGAACAATGGTTACCAGGGGCTGGGGGGTGTGGGAAATGGGGAGATGTTGGTTAAAGAGGACAAAGTTGCAGTTTATATAGGATGAGTGAGTCTAGAGACCTAATGTAAAGCATGTTGACTATAGTTAATAATACTATATTGAATGCTGGAAATATTGCTGAGACAGTAAATTTCAGGTGCTCCCATCACAAAAAAGGTAACTATGTGAGGAGATAATATTAATTAGCTTGACTGTAGTAATCATTTCACTACATATATGTATATCAAATCATCATGTTGCACACCTTAAATACAGGCAAACCTCAGAGATCTTGTGGGTTCAGTTCCAGACCACCACAACAAAGTGAATATCACAATAAAGTGAGTCATATGAATTTTTTGGTTTCCCAATACATATACAAGTTATGTTTACACTATACTGTAGTAGTCTATTAAGTGTGCAACAGCATTCTGTCTAAAAAAACAATGCACACACCTTAATGAAAAAATAACTTTTTGCTAAAAAATGCTAACCATCATCTGAGCCTTCAATGAATCGTAATCTTTTTGCTGGTGGAGGCTCTTGTAAAAAATGCAATATCTGCACAGCGCAATAAAGTGAAATGCAATAAAACAAGGTGTGCCTATAAATACAATTTTTACTTAAAAAAAAGAATCTTGCAAAAAAGAGAAAAAGAATTTAGCTTACCTGGGCAAGGAGAATATTTATAACTTCTTCATTTTCATTCATTTCTTCTTTGGAAACATCCTCTTTTGAAAGACTGGCTATCTCTTGTGCAATCTTGGTTTCACACTCCTGTTGAGTAAGACAAATGAAAAAGACTTGGTCAGCCTATATATAACACATATTCAACAAAGTCACATCAGTCACCATTCTAGAAGTTTCCTTCTCATTTCCTAGAATTAAAAAAATAACAGTAACAGTCAGATGAACCATCTGGATAGATGGGCATTTGCTAACTGGGCTTGGAAAATAACATGTGGATCTTAGTCTATGGCTTCACTGTGAAAAATGGTCAATTCTGGTTAATGTGCTCACCATTTCTGGAACCCTTCCACATAAATTACCTTCTGTGATACTTTATTATGTTTTGAAGGAGGTCGATTTTAGGCATACAATTCAATTAGTTTTGACAAATGTATACAGTCAAGTAACTACCACTTACAATCATGATTCTAGAACATTTCCATCACCACACAAAGTACCCTTGGGCTCTTCGACCATCTGCTGGCCCCTGGCAACCAGTGACTTGCTTTCCATTGCTATAGTTTTGCTTTGTCTTGAGTTTCATATAAATTGAATCAATCAGTAAGTAGTCTTTTTTACCCGGCTTCTTCACTTAGCATAATGCTTTTACGATTCGTCTATTTTGTCATTTGTATCGGTAGTTTGCTGAGTAATATACCACGATGTGAACGTACCCCAATTTGTTTATCTGTTCACCAGCTGATGGACATTTGCGTCTTTTCTAGTTTTAAGCCATTAAACTAAAGGTGTTATGAACATTTTGCATATGTTCTGTGTGGGTATATGCTTTCTTCTCTTAGATGAATACCTAGGAGTGGGATTGCTGGGTCATATGGTAACCAACCGTACGTTTAATTTTATAAGAAACTGCTAAACTGTTTTCCAAAATGACTGTACCATTTGCATTACCAAGAGCAATATATGAGAATTCCAGTTGCTCCACATTCTTGTCAACACTTGGTATTTTTATAAAGTTTTAGCCATTCGGGTTGGTGTGTAGTGGTATCTCATTGTGATTTTAATTTGTATTTCCTTCATGATTAACGCTGCTGAACATCTTTGCATGTGCTTATTTGCCATCTGTATATCATCTTTGGTAAAATGCTTGTTCACATTTGTGCCTTTTTAAAACTGAATTGTTATTGTAACAAATCTACCACTCTGCTGGGGGATGTTGATAATGGATGAGACTATGCATGTAGGGGCGAAGGAGGTATGTGAGAAATCTCTGTACCCTCCTCTCAATTTTGCTGTGAAAC
This sequence comes from Diceros bicornis minor, assembly GCF_020826845.1. Lineage (NCBI taxonomy): Eukaryota > Metazoa > Chordata > Mammalia > Perissodactyla > Rhinocerotidae > Diceros > Diceros bicornis. The sequence goes on along the minus strand of NC_080755.1, from coordinate 7,534,384 downwards.
TAAAACTGCTCTAAAAATTAAAGCCTAAAAAAATTTTGAATTGTCTTCTTAAGTTGTAAGAGTTTTTTATGTATTCTAGTTCTAGTCCTTTATCAGATATGTCTTTTTTGCAAATATTTTGTCACAGCCTCTGGCTTGCTTATTTGTTTTCTTAAGTGTCTTTTGAAGAACATGTTTTAAAATTTTGATGCAATGTAATTTATCAAATTTTTCTTTTATAGTTTCTGAGTTTTGTGTCCTATTTAAGAAATCAATGCCTAAGCAAAAGTCAATAAGATCATCTGTATTTTCTTCTGGAAGATTTTTTTAGGTCTTAATGTATAATTCACTTTGAGTTATTTTTGTATATATTGTGTGGAAAGAGTCAAGGTTTTTTTTTTTTTTTCATATAGATATCTAATTGTTCCAGTACCATTTATTGAAAAGAAAATCCTTCCCCACTGAATTGTCTTAGCATCTCTGTTGAAAATTAACTGCATATATCTGTGGGTCCATTTCTGGACTTTCTATTCTATATGTGTATCCTAACCCACTACCTACCGTCTTGATTACTGCAGCTTTATAGTAAGTCTTAGTAGCGTGAGTCCTCCAATGGTGTTCTTTTTCAAAATTGTTTAGGCTATTCTAGGTCATTTGTATTTCCACATGAAGAGCTGGTTAATTTCTATAAAAACCACCTGTATAGATTTTGACTGGGATTGATCAATTTGAGAAAACCTAACATCTTAACAATATTGAGATATATCGCTCCATTTACTTAGGTTTTCTTTTTTCTTTTTAGGTTCAATATCCAATTGTTCATTGCTAATATACAGAAATACAACAGACTCTTGTATATCTGATCTTGTATCCTACAACCTTGCTAAACTCACTTATTAGTTTTTTTATAGATTCCTTAGGATTTTACATACAGATGATCATGTTATCTATGTACCAAGACTTATTTCTCTCCAATTGGTAGTCCATTCTTTTTCGTTTTAGTGCCCTGGCTAGAATGAACCTCAGTACAATACTGAAGCGGTGAGAGCAGAGATCCTTGCCTCATACACCCAGTCTTAGTGGAAAGCTTCAGACTTTCACCATTAAGTACGACATTAATCACAGACTTTTTTGTAAATGTCCTTTATCAGGCTGCGAAAGTTGTTTGCTGAGAGTTTTTATCATGAATTCTGCCAAGTGCTTTTACTGCATTTATTGACATGATCTTGGTTTTTCTTATTTTTAGTCTAATATAATGAATTATATTACTTCTACCTTTAAAAGTCATTTATCCCTCAACATTGAAATCAACTTGATAGGACCTTTTGAGCATGTTGTGAATTAATGAGCAGGCATGAAAAGATAGCATCAAGAAAACTGGTAAAGTAAAAGTATTCCATCCCTTCCTATGTTGCCTCTGGTTTGCTACGTCACAATTCCTTTACCCAAGAGAGATACAGAAGCAAGAGAAATGAAAGCCAAACCCACATCAGCCCTGTCCTAGGTTAGAGACCCTTCATTTAAAGGCTGATGGGCAATGCCACATGGTTAACAATTACAACCATGAGGCCTGGTTGATCAGTCACTAAAACCTATTCCAGGCTGAATCATGAAGGGAATAATACTAATACTAATAATAAACAGGCATAGGAAGCAAAAGATAGATAATCTGGCAAGCAGGAGAAAAGAAGGAAGAAAAACACACACGGGGCTTCTGCTAGTCTCCTAGTCCTGGTGTGCACACGTAAAAATCTCGTGACTGTTTCCTTTCCGAAAAAGGAAATATAAATACAAATCTCTAACCTTAAAGCAACGACAATGAAGGGTTGTCCTTGTCTTTTAGCACAACCACAATGGCGATGCACCACTGATCACGCTCTCCCAGTCTGATAAACGCTAACTAACATTCCCTGGAAGTGCTGTTTGAAACCAGCCATTGAATCTGTATGTGGATTGTAAGAGGGTCCAAAGATTTGGGATCTTAGCCTTAGTGTGGCTGGGAAACTCAAAGTCTCAGGGCCAAGCAACACACACTAATCTAGAGGGGAGATCCAAAGTCCGACTCGTGTCCCCCAAACTTATCAGGAGTCCCATGCCACTCTTTCTATCATTAGGAAAAGAGAATCCCTCCTGATCTTCAGCACCTCCACGTGTTTCCAAAGATCTGACTCCAAGGCCTTAAATTCCCCAGCGTTCTCTGAAATGTATCACTATCTGACTGCTTCTCATGCTTAGAAAGCTCTGTTTACAGGTACAACCAAGCAGGGAATGACAATACATCTTTTAGTAAAATCACGTTTAATAAAAAACCCCAACTTTCTAAATTTCCCTGACACCGAGCTGAAGGATCAATAATCCAGAACTGGGAACATCTGAGTGAATAAATTTCCTTCCCATCAGGGAACTTTACTTCCAGAGACATGTATATATTGTATATTTAAAATAGCTGTATATAAAAGACTCCAGCACCTTTTTATATTTTATTATAAACATGATGTACCAAAATAATAAATTTACTCACTTGTCTTTTAGCTTCTCTCAGTTTTCTTTTGAGGGCTGTCAAAATTCTTTGTACTTCCCATAGTCTCTCTTCTTTAGATAAATCCTTTATCCCACCCTGCAGATCTCGATGTAAACAATTCAAAAGAAACTCCTAGAAAACAATATACCACACCCTGAGTAGTATTCCATGTCTTATCTTAAAATAAAACCACATCCAATTTCTAAAGATGTAGAATCAACTACTTTTCAATTATCAGTAAAGGAATAAAATTGTGGCACAAGTTATTTTTTCAAGGATATGACTGAAAAATCATTCTCATTTGTTTTGCCTGGGCACTGGGTTCTCCTTCATTAAGTTACATTGGTTCAACAGTAGTTAATTCACATCCCTTCCCCCAACATATCATCAACTAACAAGAAATGGGAGCTCAGAGCAGATAGAAGAAAAGCAAGCAGGGATTTGATAACATGTATGCAAATAAAAGATGTAATAATAATCAAATGTAAATTTCTTGTTTAGTCTTGAATTTCTTATTCAGCTTGCCAAATACACACATACACCCAAATGGTACTGTTTCTTCTATCAAAGTAGCATAGTGGAAAAGCACAGGATTTGGGGTCAAATTCTGGTTCTACACCTTAGTAACCATGTAACACAAAGTAAGTTATTTAACTTCCCCAAATTTCAGTATTCTTATCTGTAAAATATGGTGGAGAATAGCAACCTTGTCTGGATAAACTAACATTTTTGGACTGCTTACAATGGGCCTGGCACCACGCTGAGCATCTTTAATGCATTACCTCATTTACGGTAAACTTCACATCAAACCTATAAGAGGACCCATTTTAAAATGGGATCACTAGGGGCTGGCCTGGTGGGGCAAGTGGTTAAGTGCACGTGCTCTGCTGCAGCGCCCTGGGGTTCGCCAGTTTGGATCCTGGGCGCGCACCGACACACCGCTTGGCAGGCCACGCTGTGGCGGCATCCCATATAAAGTGGAGGAAGGTGGGCACGGATGTTAGCCCAGGGCCAGTCTTCCTCAGCAAAAAAAGAGGAGGATTGGCAGATGCTAGCGCAGGGCTGATCTTCCTCACAAAAAAAAAAGGGGGGGGGGATCACTGAGGCTTAAGGAGGTTAAGCAATTTGCCTAAAATCAGTCAATTAGGAGCAGAGCAAGAATTTAAAGCCATGTCTTTTAATTTCAAAACCTGTGCTCTTTCTACCATGCTATTCTGATTTAATTGGCATGAAATAGCACCAGATGGAAATTTCTGGCCTCGGTGTACTGTGAGGAATGTGCCTAACAGCTGCAGACACACAGAAAGTGCTCAATGAACAAGAGCTCATCACCATCATCATCATGAGTCTCCAAAAGGGCAGGAGCAAAAGTGGGCTCCTCAGGGCAAACGCGCAGGGCTGAGCACACACACCTGTCTTCTGATCTCCTCCTTGATGCTCTCCTGGGTCTCTGGCAGTGTGGGCATAGTGGCCATGTTAGACCATCGAAGAGGTTTTGTCACTTGCTTTAGTACCACGTTTCCAAAGAGCTCTTGCACATGTGTGAAAAACACATATAGGACACGATTGCTAATCTAAGAAAAAAATAAAAAGATTTGCAAGAAATCCATTAAAATTATCATTTTATTTCATTTAATTTGTATCTACTGCATGGTACATCCTTTAATTCTGGACACGTGAATTAAAGTTTTCCTCAGTAGTGACTAGACATGCTTTGCTAATTAGTGGCCAATTTAGAGAATGTAAAAATACGAGCTAAGTCATGTACTCAAGCACTATGAGGAACTGGGAAAAAAAAGCCAGGAAAAGGATGCAGAAGCTGATGACCATCAATTTGTTCTATTTTAGCACTATAATATTAACTGATCAAAAAAATCTTATGTTCTTTATTTTCGAGTTATTTTGAGACCTTTTAACACACACACAGGATCTCCCGAGGAAATGTGAAGAAGAAAGAGCACTTGCAGCTGTAAGCTGGGCTGAGAGGGAGAGCCCTCACTCCAGAAGCGCGTGCCTTCAGGGCAGACATGCACGGCCAGGGTTTAAGTATGACATTCAGATGCTAGACACTAGGCTGGCTGGAAAGCTAGTAAGACAAATTATTTCCTACCTAAATCTTACTCTTACAAGTTATACTTCAATCTTCTGTGATACTGTTACCCATATTACAGTAATATTAAGTAACAATGTAATATTTACCAAATTCTGAAATCCTGACTAATGTGAGTGATCAAACTGAAATTTGAGATATATAATCAATGAGTAATGAACGAATAATTAGTAAAAGAAAATACACTCTTTTGCTAGTGTGTTATAACAGACAACGACTGAGAATACTCTAGCATATTGGCCAAAAAGAGGCTTAAAATAAAAAATATAACCATCCTCTCATTTTTCACCTTTTTTGGCTGGCCTGACTAAAATATCAATGACTCTAACTAAAGGAAAACACATGCTCGACGTCAGCAGGAAATGAGCAGCAATCAATGCAGGCCAAGAGTTCATGTTGTAGAGAGACACCAATTACCCCGTTACCCAATCCCCTGAAACGCCTCCTCAGATTAAGATTTCATGAAATGCTTCTCTAAGATCTATCTTTATAAATAAAATCCTCAGGTTAAATCCCTGACCAAACAAATAACATGAGGCCCCTTTGTACTTGAGTCTCATATGTGTGTGATATAATTAAGCAATAATGCTATTTGAAGAAATAACTGAAATCTCAAAAATCCTGTAAATGAACTCTGTAACTGCAGGTACTATGTGCTCCCTCTCTACTAATGACAGACCACTGTCATCAGGAACTGGTTAATAAACCCACAGCAAAGATGGTACAATATCCAAATTATATAGCTACAAGCTAAAGGGCAAATATGCTCATTATCTTTTATGTTGACATTGTCCACATTATGAAAGAAAAAGATCAATATTCAGGCTAATTCATTATCTACTTTCACTGATTAATTGCTTTGAATGTGACTTAGCAACAGAAAATGTTCCCCTAACTCCCCAGGGCCAGCAGCAGAGAGCGCGTGTGCAGAGAAGGCCGTGTACCTGAACAGTTGGGCTGAGCACTATAGAAATGTTCTGTATATTCATTTTTGTTTCCAGTTCCTTTGCAATAACGTGGTCCATGTGCACGATAAGCCAGGAAATCAGAAGATGGTTACATTCTGGCAGTTCCTTCAGTAAGCGCTGGAATTCCTGCACCTTCTCGCTCTCTGTGCTCCTCCCACAAGCCTCTTCAAAGCGGGGCGTAAGCTCTTTGGTAAGCAGATTCTCTGGAAGGTCTCGCAAATACTGCTTCAGCAAACTGGCTACAGTGTTAGGCTCATATTCTTCCAAATTTGGAGACTCCTCTCTGTCATAGGCTGCTTTCAGCTCATCCACCTTTGATTTAATTCCTTAAAACATTCAAATTCAGAAGAGAGAGAATATCGAGAAAAAAAAAATCAAACACACAGCTTTCTTCACCGCTGCACCCACCCCTGGGGGCAGATCTGAGAAGAGCCAACCTAACAATAACAAGCCTCTAGTTATGAAGTATTTATCTGCATAAGGTTTGCACAGTCTCTCTGTAAAGAATATAAAGACCGTACTTCGAGGGTACATTTAACCAAAAGTTCAATAATAATGGAAAAACTCAAAATTCAGAACAAAAGTCAGAGCCACCATGGATACAGTAAGTAAATATGCCAATTAATTCAGGGGAAAAAATTTTTTTTAAATTTAAGGTAAGTAAAAATTCAGGCAAAAATTAAACTACAATCCAAGCATAAGTCTTGCTCTACACAGGCGGCCAACTGCTTTTCCTAACTAGTCACAAGACTGACAACATAAAATGCAACTCAACTCGTATACATAAGCATGTTCCAGAAAGCTGTGGGTAATTACATTTTTGTAAGTAAAAATTGTATCATAAATGCAAAAGGTGAGTTTTCTATCTAAACAAACCCTTTAAAAATTATTCTCCATTAAATAATACCCATCTAATTTCTATTTTTAAATTTGAATTTTGTACACGTTTTCTTAATCTGGAACAGAGCTGGAACAAAGAAAAACTGAAATTTGAGTTTCTAAAATCAAATTGTTTTGCTTTTCTTACTGGATAGAAAGAAACATTGACACATAAAACTCATGTTTTTCAAACATTACATAAGTCTTTAAGTCTAGTACAATCTGCCTTTTTTTTTTATTGTGGTAACATTGGTTTATAACATGGTATAAATTTCAGGGGTACATCCTTACACTTCTATTTCTGCATGGATTAAGTACAATCTGCCTTTAAGTGACACAATTCAGTGACAGTGATTGCTCGTAAGAGTACAAAGTAGCCTTATGTTGTTTTAATACTTAAAACTTTAGGGAAATTATTTGAAGCAAGCCACAAATCAAGGCTGACAGAGCGTAAGGGCAAAGGCAAGGACTCGGGCCAGCTGACCTGGACAGCAGTTTACAACCAGCCCTGCTTGCATCTGTGTGACAGCTGTCTAATGGCATTACAACAAATCTGCAACTTAAGAATAAGGTAATCAAATAAATCTCCAGCATTGGGAAAATAAAATCAATAACTCCAAATATGAAAATAACAACATGAATCTCATTTTTGTATCTTTGAGGCAGAAAAGTTAGAAAATATTTCCTATTTTCTTACTTTTATGACAATATGAGCAAAACATGGTGAGTGATAACTTTAACTGAAATTCTTGGCCAAGACCTCCTCTCTGTCTCCTATATATTTTATACATATCTAATTATCCCCCAAAAGTGCCTACCCAGAAAACTGCACAAGTGAACAATTAGAATATGTGTTTGGTTTGTTGTTACTCTGAAATTATCAAAATATTTTCCTTTTAAAAACTGGACTCTTCAAATAAAGCATCCCAGGTAGAGAAAGAGCATACACAAAATGACATATTAGTTTTAAAACTGGAACTTATATATGAATTAGAACCAAAAATCTCCAGCAGAAAACAGTATTATTATTAGCATTCAAAGAGAAAGGTCACAGCCATAAACTCTGTAGCCCACAGTGTGCTGAATGCAGCACAGTGCCAGAGCTTAAAAAAACAAACAAAACGCTGATGAGAGCAGGAGCTCGGCCTCCCAGAGCCCACAAGCACGGACCAGCCCAGTGTGAACGCTCCGCCACAAACAGAGGAGTCCCGCAACTCGGACTCTCCAAAAGAATGCCAGCATCAAAAACAGGTGAAAGGCATAAGAATCCTTCGAACAAGGCTGTATCAACTCTTCAGAGAAACTTTTACCTAAAACAAAATTTCCTCATGCCTATCAAAATCATGTGAGAGAATCAGCTATGTTAGCATTGTTTAAATCTTTCAAAATCAATTCATCATAAATTATTCTTAAAAGTCAAATTTTCAAATTCATTTAAATGTGTTTATTTTTGTTACTAAGGAGTTATAAATTCAAATTCAATGCCTAATTTGCTTATTTTATTTTCTATAAAATAGTAGCATTTTAGCCAAAATACTCTTAAATGATAACATGGTATCTATGGGATTATATATAGGTTTCTCCAATTATCAAAAATGCCTGCCCTTTCTCAACAAAACTTAAATATCAAATCTACCTTCTAGAAATGTGTACGACCCAATTAAATGGAAAAACTAAGTGTAATCTCTTCATATATTCTAAATGTGTATAATTTAACTCATCTCATGAAAGTATGTGTAACCAACAATGAATTTTATAAAATAGATCTCTAGTACCAAGAAACTGTATTATGAGAATGTAATGATTTGGAACACAGATGCTGCCAGAGGTCACGACTCTCATCCTATACCAATACAAAAGTCATACTGCTTTGTAAGAAATAAAATCTTTTTACTTTAAATAGTATACACTTTGCTTGATTTTAGACACTCAATATGAATTACATTCTTACTAAGTAAGAAATTTAAATTTTCATGCATATGGAACATAGAGCCAGCCCTAGTGGTCTAGTAGTTAAGATTTGGTGCTTTCACTGCTATGGCCCGGGTTGGTTTCCCAGTCTGGGAACCACATCACCCTCCTGGTCAGGGAACACACACGTTGGTTGTCACACTGTGGTGGCTGAGTGTTGCTGTGATGCTGAAAGCTATGCCACTGGTATTTCAAATACCAGCAGGTCACCCATGGTGGACGGGTTTCAGCAGAGCTTCCAGACTAAGAGAGATTAGGAAGCAGGATCTGGCCACCCACTTCTGAAAACACTGGCCAGGAAAACCCTATAAATAGCAGTGGGGCATCATCTGATATAGTGCTGGAAGTGAGAGGATGCTGCAAAAAGACCGGGCAGGGTTTTGCTCTGCTGTACACAGGGTCGCTAGGAGTCGAAATCGACTCAATGGCACTAACAACAACATAGAACATAGATAAATGGAAAATCAATTTCACTAATATATGTAATAGCTGCACATGGCTGATAGAAGCATTCACATTTGGGGCCTAAACATTTAGCAAATAACATCCCATATCTTTTAGCTGAACTCAGGAAATACATTATATGATTATATCAATAAATGTATCTCTTGGCCAAGAGGCATCCTTAACCCAGATTATCCTTCCCTCTCCTGCTGATCTCCCTCACAACACTGAGGCTCTGCTCAGAGAGGGAAGAAGGTGAGAAGAACTAAGCAGGGTCTGAGTGCACCCAAGTAAAGGGACACTACTCATTCCGGGCTGCTGGAAACCACGAATAACTCATGTGTAAATCCTCCTAACGAAAGGGAATATCATAAAAAAAGCAACCTGCCAAAACACACACACACAAAGAGTGGGGGCATTTTGGTTCCACTGGAAGAATCAAGGAAATGAGTAAGTCTCAGGACCCATTCACAATTTTCCTCACAAGTTAATATTTTTCCTTCCTTTGAAAAATGGAAGTGAAGTTAATTTTTAAAAACCACCAAGTAAGTGCGTGTCCCCAATACCTGAAACTCTGTAGATGCCTTCACACTTCATGCCATACTTCTCTACATAATCTACACATTCACGGAAAACTGCTGGCAGTCGAATGCCATCGTACATCATGGTCCTCTCTGCTGCATCAGCCAAAGGAATTCCGAAAATAGGTCTGAGATTCGGAACATCCATCTGAGGCACCTCTGGCTCCTGAATGGGCTTCTTCTTTTTCTTCTTTTCCTTCCACTGTTTAACAACATCAGCTGCTGTCAAGTCTTTTGACTTCTTCTCTTTATGTTTTTCTTCTTTGTGCTTTTCTTCTTTATGTTTTTCCTCTTTGGGTTTCTCTTTTAGTTTAAAATCTTTCTCTTTCTTTTTAGAAAAGCTGGGCTTCTTGAAAACATGGATTCCCTTGGACCTCTTCATTTTGGAAGGACTTTCAGCTTCATCTCCAGAGCTATCTTCCTGAAAGGCAGCATAGCCTTCAGCTGCCAAAGAAATGCAGAGTTTAAGCTATAAGTTTGTTTAATGTTAAACTGTCCATATGCTTTCTAAAAACAGGGCAAAAAAAAAGTGCCACCTGGTACTAGCTACCTAGCTTTTCACTTCACAGCCAATCCCTCCTGGGGACTCCCAGCAATGAAATGGGTTTCTTCTCAGCTAAAACAAGATGTTGCAGTGACATCTCCTGACCACAAGAGGGCGACATGCAGAGAGCCAGTTATCCTTGCTATAGTAAGTGATGAAACTGGTTTTATTTTATACAGACGTGTCACTTAACAACGGGGACACATTCTGAAGGCGATTTCGTCGTTGTGCGAACATCACAGAGTGTACTTACACAAAACTAGATGGCATAGCCTGCTACACACCTAGGCTGTATGGTACTAATCTTACGGGACCACTGTCGTATATGCTGTCCATTGTTGACTGAAACCATCAGGTGGTGCATGACTGTATATGTGTGTAAGTGGAACTATGGCAAACCAAATATTACAAATGCACAAGAAAGGTTCTACACAGAGGGCTAATGGAAAGAATCCTTCTATAAAATAGAGCATTCTTTCGTCATCTGAATAATATCCTCTAACTTACTTTACTCAGCTTAGATTTTTTCATATTTGGCCCTCTAATTTGAGGCAGTCTCAAAGCATGACACAACTGCACAGCTGATTAGCCACTCCAGTCGTTCCCCTCTCACTCTTTCCTCCTCTCTCACTGGCTGTGAAGTTCTCTCTGGAGACAAAGCAGGCACTGAAGCCTCGTTTGAGTGGAGGACAGAATCAGCAAATAGCCTTATCTCTGGATGATGGCCAAATCCATCAGCCCACTCCCCTGCATCAGAAGCTCTGGTTTTCACACATTGACAACTGCTTTGTATCACATCAGAGTTACCCTAGTTTGGTTTTGCTGTTTTTTAATATTTATAATTCTCCTTTTCTTTAGCTAGCTACCTAACAAGCTATTTCATAACAAAGATTAAAATTTCATAAATTACCCTCTAATTAAATACCACAAACCCCACACCAACCAGAACAGCAGAAATCTTAAGGGCATAATTACATGACGTAAAGCAACTGGAATTCTCAGACACTGCCGCTGCGAGTGTCAACTGGTACAACCACTCTGGAAAATTGTTTTGTAGGATCTACTAATGCTGAAATAAGCATGGTCTATAAGCGAGCAATTCTACTCCCGGGCATACATATGACAATATAACATTGGGCAAAAGAAACTATGCTTCCATTCACACAAACGCAAAATCAGGCACTATAAAGCTGTGCTGACAGAAGCTTACCTTTGGGAGGGGTGGGGGATGCCCTTTGAAGGGGTAATGAAAGGGAACTTTTAGCGTACTGATAAGGCTCTATGTCCAGATCCTTGCAGTAATTACACAGGCATATCCATTTTGTGATAACTCATTAAGCTCTACACAATTTGTGCTATTTGAATGTTATGCTTCAAAAACAAATTAACTTAAAAATACTGTGAAACTCAAAATAAAGCAATACTTAAAATAACTCACTTGACTTGCTTTTAACATACTATGCTTAAACAATTCATCCTCCCTACTGACTATAAATGGAATGCATCACAGCACTTGATTAAGACAAATGAATAATTACTTTTTTCACAGTTCCAATAAAGTGTACCCCAATTGGCCTACACACTCTAGCCAAGAAAGTAAGATTCCATAAGGGCAAAATTCTAATATCTACTTTTTATACATTATATAAAATGACCAATTTAAGAAACTTCCACTAGAAAACATTACCATTTCTGGAAAGTCGGTATTTTTATTTGTGAGATTAAGACCCTAAAATACAACCGTAGTATAGAAAAATTGAGACCCTGAAAAATAAAAGAAAATGTCAAACAGGAGTCTTTGGACATATTTCCAGAAGATAGCAGGTCATGTGATTAAAGTTTATCTAAAATATATCTAAAGTATAGGGAAAAATAGCACTTACTCCTTTTTTCCTTTTTCTTAAATTTTCCTTTTTTCTTCCCATAATCTTTCTCATCATCAGAGACTATATCAGGAGGCTCATGGAGGCTATCGTGAGGAGGCGAGGGCTCGCCAGTGCGGTACAATCCAGGAAACTTAGTAGGGCTGATCTCCTCAGAGCTGGGAGTTCGGGTGAGACCACCGCCATGCTCCACCCTGCGGTGTTCACCGGGGCTGCTGGTGGGGGGCAGGAAGCACTCAGTCATTCTGCCTCCCTGATGAGACAGTGAAGAGGGCTTCTCTGTTACCTATCCATTCCACCTGCACAGAGGGAAAAAAGATCATCACAGTCATCTAACACCAACCAAAACACAAAAGCACCGTACACACACACATCCCATGGCAATTAATCTTGCATTTACAAATCAAAAATATTTTCCTTCACAATCCCTCTCTAAAAATACTCTTTCATTTTATCATCTCAAGTTACATTCTATGCACATACATTTCAGCTCTCAAAGAGGTGAAAGCACTGAGATCTTCAAGTACTAGAAAAATAAACCAAATGAAAATCAGAGTTCTCAAAGTAGAATACAGAGTTCCTTTAAAAAGAACCCACCATTTTAACGGGCTTCACTTTGATTGCTAACCAACATAAAAACGTACTACAGTCGTCCCTCGGTATCCACAGGTTCCAGGACCCCCTGCGGATACCAAAATCGGAGGATGCTCAAGTCCTTATATAAAATGGCATAGTATTTGCATATAACCTACACACATCCTCCCATTTACTTTGAATCATCTCTAGATTATTTATAATACCTAATACAACGTAAATGCCATGTAAATAGTTGTTATACTACTGTATTGTTTAGGGAATAATTGTTTAGGGAATAATGACAAGCAAAAAGTCTGCACATGTTCAGTACAGATGCAACCATCATGGGCCTTTCGATCTGTAGCTGGTTGACTCCGCAAATGCAGAACCCACAGATATGAAGGGTCAACTGAATTTTTCTTTAAGTTATGACCAAACAACTATGAATAATAAATTACAAAGACTATCTATATAACTACACACGAATAGTTTGGTATCATAATTAAAATTTACAATACAGTCAACGTGATATATTTAATGATTCAATTATAGATCATTAACTGTAGTTCTATATTGGATATTAGACAGTTCATGTGTTGATAACTATTTTACTTTGTACTGCAATTATGTTCAAAGAAACAAAGGACCCCTCATTTACTCAATCCAAAATACACGCACAATAGCTTCACTAGAATGGTCACCACAAAAAACAAACATAAGAAGAGCTCAAAATCTGTTCACACCTTTTTCTTCTTTATGGGGAAAGGAGGGTGTATGTAGCCTAAGTACTGTGTTCCAAAGTTACTTGGACTAGTTCTTATTCCCCTTTAACGCCTTTATGATATTCATTTGAAAAACTATTAGAATCGCTTGTTTCTCTTTGCATTCACTTTTAAGGTTATTTTGCAAGTTTGAAAATCCACAAGCCCTAAGTGACAAGATTGATGAATCCGGCCATAAACAAAGTCAAAAGATAAGCAAATGTGAAAAAAAAAAATGGCAAATTGTGATAGCTAACTTCTTTAAAAAGCAAAGACATTTTAAAAGGACTGAAATCACATCCAGCATCTTTTCCGACCACAATGGGATGAAATTAGAAATTAATTACAAAAAGAAAACTGGAAAATTCACAGATACATGAAGATTAAACAACATGCTACTGAACAACTAATAAGGCAAAGAAGAAATCAAAACATACCTTGAGACAAACAAAAACGGAAATATACCAAATTTGTGGGATGCAGCAAAGGGATGAAAGGAATGCAAAGCAGCCCTTCCTACTGCAAGGAAGAAGTAAAACTGTCACTATTTGCAGATGACATGTTATTATATAGAGAAAACCATTAAGACTCCATCAAAAAACTGTTAGACTAATAAATTCAGTAAAGTTGCAGGACACAAAATCAATTGCATTCTATACACTAATAACAAACTATCAGAAAGAGAAATTAAGAAAACAATCCCATTTATAATTGCATCGAAAAGAATAAAACACCTAGGAATAAATTTAACTAAGGAGGTGAAAGATCTGTATACTGAAAACTATATACATTATTGAAAGAAACTGAAGACGACACAAATAAACGGAAAGATATTCTGTGCTCATGGACTGGAAGAATCAGTATTGTTAAAATGTCCATACTACCCAAAGCAATTTATAGATTCAATGCATTTCCTTCAAAATTCCAATGGCATTTTTCACAGAAATAGAACAAATACTCCCAAAATTTGTATGGAACCACAAAAGAACCCAAGCAGCCAAAGCAATCTTCAGAAAAAAGAACAAAGCTGGAGGGATCAGTTTCCTGATTTCAAACTCTATTACAAAGCCATAGTAATGAAAACAGTATGGTACTGGCATAAAAACGGACTCATAGATCAATGGAACAGAATAGAGAGCCCAGAAATAAACTCACACATACATGGTCAATTAATTTATGACAAAGGAACCAAGAAGATACAATAGAGAAAGGACAGTCTCTTCAGTAAATAGTGCTAGAAGACTGGACTGCCACAAGCAAAAGAATGAAACTCAACCACTTTCTTACATCATACCCAAAAATTTACTCAAAATGGATTTAAAGACTTGAACGTAAGACCTGAAACCATAAAACTCCCAGAAGAAAAGATAGGCGGTAAGCTCTTTGACATAGGCCTTGGTGATGATTTTCTGAATCTGACTCCAAAAGCAAAAGCAACAAAAGCAAAAGTAGTTTGACTACATCAAACTAAAAAGCTTCTACACAGCAAAGGAAATCATCAACAAAATGAAAAAGCAACCTACTGAATGGGAGCTAATATTTGCAAATCATATATGTGATAAGGGGATCATATCCAAAATATATAAAGAACTCATAAAACTCAATAGCAAAAAAAAAAAAATCTGATTAAAAAAGGGGCAGAAGATCTGAACAGATATTTTTCCAAAGAAGACATACAGATGGCCAACAGGTACATGAAAGGATATTCAATATCATTAATCATCAGGGAAATGCAAATCAAAACCATAATGGGATATCACCTCACACCTGTTAGAATGGCTATTATCAAAAAGACAAGAAATAACAAGTGTTGAAGAGGATGTGGGAAAAGCAAACCCTCGTACACTGCTGGGAATATAAAGTGATGCAGCCACTAGGGAAAACAGTACGGAGCTTCCTCAAAAAATTAAAAATAGAACTACTAGATGATCCAGCAATTCCACTTCTCTGTATTTATCCAAAAAAAACCAAAAACACTCACTGGAAAAGATATACGCATCCCCATGTTCAATGCAGCATTATTTACAATAGCTAAGATTTGGAAACAACCTAAGTGTCCGTTGATGGATGAATGGAGAAAGAAATTGTGGCATATATATACACAATGGAATATTATTCAGCCATAAAAAAGAATGAAATCTTAGCATTTGCGACAACAAGGATGGACCTCAAGGGCATTATGCTAAGTGAAATAAGTCAGACAGAGAAAGACAAATAACATATGATCTCTCTTATATATGGAATATAAAAAAATAAGCTCATAGATACAGAGAACAGAATAGTAGTTGCCAGAGGCAAAGGGAGGTGGGATGGAAGAAATGGGTGAAGTGGGTCAAAAAAAAAAAAGATGCCCTGTCTTTCACATGAGTGCATTTGCAAATCTGTCTCCCCCCTCATCAAAAGCAAAGAGTTCTTACAAGTCAATGAAAATATAAACAAAGCAAGAGACCTACACAAAGGACAAGCAGCAGTTCACAAAAAAATGAGTAATATCCATACGAAAATAATGTTCAAGTACAACTGTAATTTTAAACCATAAATTAAAACAATAAGTTATCATTTTTCTAACATCACACTGGCAAAGAACAAAGAAGGTGTATAATACCCAGTGTTGGTAAGGATGTGAGCAAACAGGGACTCATGCTGACACCTAATCATGGTAGAAGTACAAATTAGCACAATCTTTTTTGAAAAGCAATTTGGAAATATCTATCAAAATTTAAGATGTAGTTTCTTTGATCCAGGAATTCCTCTTTTAGGATCTTATCCTTCAGATATACTTTTACAAGAATTCAAAGATGTGCAAATGAAAATATTCATTTCAGCACGGTAAAAGCAAAAACAAAGTAATCTAAATGGCTATCAACAGAAGATCAGTTAAATTATGATTTATCCAAATAATGGAATATAAAGTCACAAACACAATTTCTGAAAATATCTAAGAAACAGTTAACTATTGTTAACTCTTGGAAGTGGTAAAAGAGGAGGGAGAAAAAGATTTTTTTATTTTATCCCTTCTATATAGTTTGAACCCTACCATGACCATTTAATTACTATTATCATTTTAAAAAAGAAACAATCCATGTTTTTTTAATCTCATAAAAATCATGCAGCATTAAAAAATCATGTTTTTGACAATATTTAGTAATGTGGGGAAAAGCAATTTTATTTACAGCACAATATCAATTTTTAAATATATAAACATATATGCAAAAAAACTGTAAGAACAAGAGAACATTAATAATGATTATCTCTGAATTGTTAAGATTGTAAAATGACCCAATTTTTCTTCTTGTTACTTTTCTGCATTTCATAAATTTTCTACCTGATATGCATTATTGCTCATATAATCAGGAAAAATTTTAAAAACCAGAAGAAAGTTTCATTAAAGGATCTATAAGCATCACTATAATTCTTCTGTTTTTCTTGATGGGCCCTGACTTTTGGCTATTATTTTTAAAACGTACATTCTGTTTTCCCTTTAATTGAAGGTATCCTACATTTTGACAATCACAGGATTTGAGAGTTTAGAGGGAGCTAGAGTCCAACCGGCAAAACAGTCGCACATTAGAGGTGAGAAAACTGAGCTCCAAAGACCCAGGAAACCAAAACACAGCTTGGAGGCGGGAGCACAGCTTTACCCAACAGAAATAAAACTGCTTACGGGCGTCCCATCCACTCGGATACATTTTATTTTATGTTTCCCTGCCTTTGCACATGCTGTCTTCACTCCCTGGAAACCAGACCTCCTCTCAGTATTTTTGCATGGCCAATTTATACTCATCTTTAACATTAAGCCTGCAAATGGGCACAAGGAATCTTTTTGGAGTGATGGAAACAGTCTAGATTTGGATTCCAGTGATGGTTACACAAACCTGTAAATTTACTAAAAATCATTGAATTATACACTTCAAGTGGGTGAATCTTATAGCATGTAAATTATACCCAAATAAAACTATTAAAAAAAAAAAAGGATTGGGGCTGGCCCCGTGGCGCAAGCAGTTAAGTACGCCACTCTGCTGCAGCGGTCCGGGGTTCGCGGGTTCGGATCCCGGGCCGCACCAACGCACTGCTTGGCAAGCCATGCTGTGGCGGCGGCCCATATAAAGTGGAGGAAGATGGGAACGGATGTTAGCCCAGGGCCAGTCTTCCTCAGCAAAAAGAGGAGGATTGGCAGATGTTAGCACAGGGCTGATCGCCTCACAGAAAAAAAAAAAAAAAAAAAAAAAGGATCAAGTACCAGCAACACTTTCTCCAGGAATCCTCCCTCATGACCCTCCCCGTGCAGTCTACGCCTTCCGTACTCCTTTTCTGTGCTCCTGAATGCACGGCTAGCACTGCGTCTATTCCGGCTCTTTTGTGGTTCCATAAAAACTTTAGGAGTACTTGCTCTATTTCTGTGAAAAACGCCATTGGAATTTTGCCCTGCAAGACAGAAAACTTTTACAATAATGGTCTACTTCAGCCAAACACCACAGAAACATCTATGGCCCCAGCCCCATTCGCAGCACTAAAACAAGAGAAAGCCAATCAGCGATGCTGTTGGGCCAGATTTAGTCAGCTAGGAAAAGTGAATAAAAAGGGGCATGAGAGAATTTTGGAGGTGGTAAAATGTTCTATGTTACAGTTGTGGTGGTAGTTTCATAGGTATATACATTTGTCAAAACACAAAGAACTGTACACTTTAGGTGCATTTTATGGCATGTAAATTATATATCAATAAGGTAACAGAAAAACAAAAACAAGCTTTTTGAAAGAAATTGACAAGCTGACCCTAAAATTCTTAGAAATGCAAAGAACTTAGAACAGCCACAACCATTGTGAAAAAGAACAAAGCTATTAAAGCTAAAGTAATTAAGACACTATGGTATTTAAGATAAACAAATTAGTGGAACAAAAAAGAAAATTCAAAGAGAGACCCACATGTATATAGCCATTTGATTTTCAACAAAAGTTTTAAAGGAATTCGTGGAGGAAAGGAGAGTCTTCAACATGGTGCTGGATAGCCACCGTGGAAGAAAAGAAACGCTCAGCCCCTTCCGTTACATCATCCACAAAATGTAATTCATTATAAATCATAGACCTAAAGCTTAAAAGCTAAAAATGTAAAACTTCTAAAATAAAAAATACTTTTGAGACCTTGGGGTAGGTAAGAATTTTCCAGATGGGACCAGAAAACATTAACTATAAAATTAAAAACTGACAAATTGGACTTTATCAAAAGTAAAAACTTCTGCTCATCAAAAGACACTATCAAGAAAATGAATAGTTAAGCCAAGGACTTGGAGAACGTATTTGCAGTATATATACCTAACAAAAGACTTGTTATATCCACAATATATAAAGAATTCCTACAACTCAATAATAAAAAGACAAACAATCCAAAACAAAAATGGGCAAAAGAATTGAGCAAACAATTTACAAAGGAAAATAATACAAATGATCAATAAGCCCATGAAAAAAAGCTCCATATCACTAAACATCAAAGAAATGCAAATTAAAACCACAATGAGCTATCAATAGACACCATCTACATGGGTTAAAATTTTAAAAGAACAATTCCTAATGTTGGTGAGGATGTGGGGCACCAGCAAGTTTAATACATTGCTTGCGAATGTAAAGTTTAACCACTTTGGAAAAGCGTTTGGCAGTATCTTTTAGTTAAACACACCCTTACCATATGAATGACCTAGCAATTCCACTCCTGAGTATTTACCCAAGAGAAATGGAAACATATATTCACAAAAAGACTTAAGATCAGAGTAACTTTATTCATAACAGCTAAAAACTAGAAACACCTACATTTCCATCAACAAAAGATTGGATAAACAAACTGTAATATATTCGTACAATGGAATATTAACATTTTTTGAAAGGAACTACTCAGACACACAACAAAACAGATGAATTTCAAGATAGCACACCCAGACACAATAGAGTACATACTGTATGATTCTATTTATATGACGTTCTAGAACGGGCAAACATCTCCACATCAAAAGAATTTAGAACTGTGGTTGTGAGGGTGTGGGGAAGAGGCAGGGATTGAATACCAAGTAGCACGAGAGAACTTTCTGGGTTGATGGCTACGTTCTATATCTTGACAGGCACGTGGGCGGCATGTATGCATACATTTGTTAAAACTTATTAAATTGTGCATTTCACTGAATATAAATTATATCTCAATAAAATCTCTCAAGGGAAAAAAGCCATGAATGCTATACAGAGATGACTGTGATCTTGAGCAATTAAAAAATATCGATCTTCCTTTTCAAATACTGCCATTCCCACCTTTCCAGTCAATGTCCCACTACCTCCCAGATCCAAAATCACTACAATAGGAATGTCTATTTCCAATCTTTCCCAAATGAAAGCCTGTGGCTGGTTCCTATGTAAAAGAACAATTTCTCTCCAGAGAGAACTGAACGAAAAAATTTTACTTCTGCAATATCTAACAAAAAGTATTAAAAGTGTAAAGCAAAAAACCACATATCCAGAATTTAACTTTAAAACCAAAAACAGTTATACCTTTCAAATTGAATAATATTTCAAGAAAAAAAGAACAGTTATGACAGTTACAATCGAGGTAAAGCAAAAAAAAAAGTTTCATAAAACTAGACTCACACTTTAAACAATGGTTTAAAAAACATTCACTTCTTGGGGCTGGCCTGGTGGCGCAGGCGGTTAAGTGCTCGCGCTCCGCTGCGGCGGCCCGGGGTTCGCCGGTTCAGATCCCAGGTGCGTACCGACACACTGCTTCTCAAGCCGTGCTGTGGTGGCACCCCATATAAAGTGGAGGAAGATGGGCACGGATGTTAGCCCAGTGCCAGTCTTCCTCGGCAAAAAAAGAGGAGGATTGGCAGACGTTAGCACAGGGCTGATCTCCTCACAAAAAAAAAAAAAAAAAAAAAAAAAATTCACTTCTCCAAAGAACCAGGATATACATTGCTCTTAAAATAGTCTTTTCTGCACAGGTACCACTATTAATTAGCACACACAGTAAGAATCACTCACCCATGCAAAACGACAAGGCAATATAAGTAGAGAAGAAAGAAATATTGCTAAATTAAAGTCTCCTGAAAGGAGCTTTCGAGAATAAATTTAATGTTTATTAAAATTGATAACAGAGCTTGCTTAACTAGTTTACAATTTAAACAAATTCAGTGGTTTATTAATAAATACCAGGCTAAATTTCACTAAAAGCAGCTTTTCCTCATTTTTATGGTTTTTTAAAATAATCTGTAAATTAAAAGTCTCTAACCTACATCTCTACAAGAGAATCCAAATACTGACTCATTAATACATTACATACTGAACACTAACCAGTATTAACCTATATTTGGGAATGTTACATTTGTAAGCAGTATTTGCACACACAATACATTCTGGTTCTTCAAATGATATGGAGAGAAATTTTCCCAGAATTAAAGAACAAGAGTGTCCAGATCATAAGGGACCACTAAGTGCCCTGCACAATAAATGAAGAGAAGCACAACAAAGCACATTATGACATTTCAGAGTACAGGGGATAGAAAGATGATGCCAAAAGACCCCTGTGGGGTAGGGAATGGGGTAAACATTTACATACCAAGGGTCAGGACCAATTTGCCAACAGGAACACCAGAAACTTAAACATAATAAGGGGATATCTTCAAAACTCTGAACGAAAGTTAGTTCCAACCATTCAAGTGTAAAGGTAGAATAAAGACATGTTCAGACTCAGCCACAAGAAATGTACTTCCCATGCACGTTGTCAAGAATCCCGGACTTGAGATGCAATCCTGGATAGCAGCAAAGGAAGCCCCAGGAAAAGCAGACCTGTGATCACCCAGCGACACAGTCTTCGGGAAGAAGAGCTCCCACAGACAATGGGATTTACAGACATCTGACTGTGTGGAAAAGAACAGTAAGATGTGTTCAGGAGCTGCTAGTGCTTTTGGAATAAATTTGTCATAAGAACAGAGTAAAAAAAGCAAATAAAACGTAAGAGATCGTTATCTCTTATCTTATAATCTGTAATTCTTACAGATTAACTGTAAGAAAAAGAAAAGGGCAGGTAAGAAAATGAAATTGTAGTCTACTGCCTTGCTCAGCATTACGCAATATTTGTCTAATCACGGCAACGAAAACAATGAATACTGATTTAATCAAACACTGTGACAGGCATGATCACGAAAGGACTGAAGGCAGGAACTCTGGGAAGGACTGAAGGCAGGAACTCCTCATCTACCATGACAACTAGTTAACAGATAACATTCAAGACTGGTAAATGAAGAAATAGCAGTTTAAGTACATTATTTAGAAATAAGGAAATAAATACCGAAAGAAAGAGCTAAAAGAAAAAAACTAATTGGCCGGCCCCGTGGCTTAGCGGTTAAGTGCGCGTGCTCCGCTACTGGCCACCCGGGTTCGGATCCCGGGCGCGCACCAACGCACCGCTTCTCCGGCCATGCTGAGGCCGCGTCCCACATACAGCAACTAGAAAGATGTGCAGCTACGACATACAACTACCTGGGGCTTTGGGGAAAAATAAATAAATAAATGAAATTATAAAAGAAAAAAGAAAAAAACTAAGACTGAGAGAGGTGCAAGAATGAGGCAGGGAAAAGCATTTTCCATCCACTGTAAGTTTTCGGTACTGTTTTGGGGTTCTCAAGACCCCCCCAGGATCAGTGATTCACTAGAAGGATTCACATAAGTCAGCATACAGTTGTACTCATGGCTAAGATTTATTACAGTGAAAGGATACAAAGCAAAAACAGCAAAGGAAAAGGCACATGGGCCGAAGTCTGGAGGAAATCAGGCGCAAGCTTCCAAGAGTCCTGTGCACTGGAGTGACAGGGACCAGCTGAATTCTTCCAGCAACAGTAAGGACATGTGTGGCATGTTGTCTGCAGGCAGCTCCTGAGACTCAGAGCCCAAGGTCTTTGTGGAGCCTGATCACACAGGCACCCTCTGCCTAGCATGTACTAAAATTCCAAACTCCCAGGAAGAAAGCAGGTATTCAGCACAAACCACATGGCTTTTACAAACAGTTGAGGCACAGTGAACCACTCTTATCATTCAAGAAAAGTTTTATATACTGTAGGGAACCTTACCGGTCAAGTTCCCAGACGGCAGCCAAGGGCCAACTTGTAAGCAGGCCTTTCCAAGGACGGCAGTCTCAAGCCTGGTACGGTCCCTCTTTCTGCACAAGCACTGTGTGATTTCTTAAACCTCCCTTTTGAATCACTCTGACAAAATTTAAAAACACTTAAAAAAAAGAAAATCATGTCACAAAAAAGGAACATTGCAAATCTTATTTTAAAATCAAAGAGAAAAAGGGATTTCTCTTCAAATATGAATATTACTATCCAAGACAAAAAATTTTTAAGTTTACAAACTGAAATGGGACAGAAATAATCCTTCAGACCAAGCAGATAAGGTTTAGAGGGTTTCATATCATCGACACTGGAATCCTCTCCATGATAACATGTTTGAGGTTTACGACCTATACCCAGTCAACGCAAACTAATATTCACATTTATAGGCTTGAAAATAATTTCTCTTGCACATCCCCACAGACCAACTGTCATCCAATTTAGTTGTTATATAATTAGTCCTTTCCAATCTACTAACATTTGTTTAGGGCTGTATTTTAACAGAGATTTTACTCTTTTTATTTGGGTTATTGTTTCTTTTCTGTGCCCTTCTTATATACATCATTAGATTTAATCTCTATTTTAGTTTCTCTGCTACCCCTAGGTGCTTATCCAAACAAATAAGCTTTTAGTTAGAGTCCCATATGCCACTCACAGAAATTCACTCAACAACATAGTGATTTAATGTTTTCCAGTCAGCTTCCCAACACTGTCAGTGTCACTGATTAAAACAATATGGATAAGACAAGATATATGGGTATAATCAGCTGAAAAAAAGTGAAATTCTATGAATATGAATGCCTTTTTAATGCTGACAACTATTAAATGACTAATGACAAGAAAACACAAAAATTAACAAGTTATTTGAGGAAATAACGTGACATGATGCAATATATAAAATCAACCACCAGATGAAACTAAAATCTAAAGAGCACAGATTATGTCCATTATTTAAAGTGAAAGCTCCAACTGAGGATTGGAATGTCAGATGCTGGAAAATGAGCAGTCAAGACACATAGCACCTAGCAGATAGAAATAATTCCACCTACTGCCTACAGGGGAAAGGTTGGGAAAGAAACAACTCAGTGCTACAAACAGCTGCCAAATCAGAGAGTATATCCATATATTAAGTATCATGGGGGAAAACACACCTTGGACTTGAAACAAAATCAAAGGTGCTATCACTAGCAGTCACTCTAATACAGAAGACCAAAAAAAGTTTTCTTATAAAAAATATCATAATAAATACCATTTGGTACTTAACCATGAAAAAGAACACCCCTGGGGGCGGGGAGCAGGCCTCTTTCCTGCCACATTTCATAACCACAATCTATTCTCAAGTAAATCTTAAATCAGAACTTAACTGGGGAGGAAGGACCAACAAACTCTATTTAATAATGACAATTAAAAAAGCACACCACTGGTTATAACAGAAACTGGATAAAAGTATCTAGTCCATGGTCCCCAAACAATGCACTGAGGCACCAGGAACACTGTAGGCAAGCTCACAGAGGAGGCACAGGGATCTTAAATTTGAGGGAAACAGCAATACTTGACATCTGTCAGACACTGCATAAACTACTAGCTAAAAGTAGCTCAGTTTCAACATTAGATTACGCCAGACTCCTTTCAATGACATGTGTTTGTGAAGCTGGTTTTCTGGGGTAGCAATAATAATTTTAAAAAGTACCATGTGGCGCCAGCCCTGTGGCTTAGCGGTTAAGAGTGCACACTCCGCTACTGGCGGCCCAGGGTTCGGATCCCGGATGCGCACCGATGCACCGCTTCTCCGGCCATGCTGAGGCCGCGTCCCACATACAGCAACTAGAAGGATGTGCAACTATGACATACAACTATCTACTGGGGCTTTGGGGGAAAAAAAGGAGGAGGATTGGCAATAGATGTTAGCTCAGAGCCGGTCTTCCTCAGCAAAAAGAGGAAGATTAGCACGGATGTTAGCTCAGGGCTGATCTCCCTCACAAAAAAAAAAAAAAAATAGTACCATGTGAAAATCAACATGGAACAAGAAACAAGGGTGGTGATGTCCAAACTGACTGCAAGGTAGCAAAAGTTGTGCAGTGTCCAACAAGCACACACAAACCATTCATTTCAATTGAGTGAAATTAAAAATTTTTTCTCTTTCAACTTATGTGTATTATTATTTCAAATGTCTACTAAACTGCTAAAACATAAATATGTATTAAGTTGTGTGAACCTAACAGCATAATACATGGAAGTATTATGTATTTCCATTTGGCTGACACCAGGTCTAAGAGCAGGATATGTACAAGACGAGGCTGAAAAATCACGTGATAAAAAAAAGTAAGAAGTTATGAAAGATGCTTGGAATCAAGACAAAAGGACTCAAAAGGCAACTAGAAGAAGCTCCTACTGGCCAAAGAGCAAAATGTGAGCACCAATAAAATTAACAACTACAATGAACTAAAATGTATCAAGTATATTTAAGTCCATGAGTTCATAACGATACTCAAAAATAAAATTCATTGGTCACTTTGGAGGATGCTGGAGGATCACCTCATTATTTTGAATAGCTGGTAAATAAAGGGAAAAAAAGCATTTATCCTGAATTTCCTATATGAAGTGCTGATGCAGCTAAGTTTCTCTTTATCAAAATCTTCCAGCTAATAAATAAAGAATGAAAGAATATCACCAATTAATAAGCAATGTAAGAATGGATACTGGCAATGATCATCAATGGCTGCCAATATTGCAAAAAAAAAAAAGAGAGAGAGAGAGAAAGAATCACACCTTATACTCCTTGATGGACACACACACCAGCCTCGCAAAAATAAAAATGGTAAAACCTTAATCTGACCAAGTCTCACAATCTATAGGACATACAATTTAGTTTCTTTAGTTAATACTTTGCAAGGAACCAGAAAGGGGAAGGAGGAAGAGGTGGGAAGGTGAACTTAAAAATTAAAAGAGTTAAGACCAAAAGAATAAGAACATAAGCCATAGACCGGGACAACGTATTTGTAAAAGACAAACCTGATAAAAGACTGTTATCCAAAATATACAAAGAACTCTTAAAACTCAACAATAAGAAAAAAAACACCCCAATTTAAAAAACGGGCCAAAGACCAGAACAGACACCATACCAAAGAAGATATGCAAAGACAAATAAGCATATGAAAAGATGCCCCATATCATATGTTAGTCAGGAATTGGAAATTAAAACGAGATACCACTACACACCTATTAGAATGACCCAAATCCAAAACACTGACAACACCAAAGGCTGACAAGGATATGAAGCAACAGGAATGATACAGCCACTTGGGAAGACAGTTTGGTGGTTTCTTACAAAACTAAACATACTCTTTCCTACAATACAGCAATCATGCTCCTTACTGTTTTGATATTTACCCAAGTCCATTGAGAACTTATGTCCACACAAAAACTTGCACGTGATGTTTACAGTAGCTTTATTCATAATTACCAAAACTTGGAGCAACCAAGATCTCCTTCAGTAGGTGAATGGATAAATCAACTGTGGTACATCCAGACAATGGAATATTATTCCGTGCTAAAAAGAAATGAGCTACCAAGTCATGAAGGAAACTTAAAGGCACATTAGTAAGTGAAAGAAGCCAGTCTGAAAGGCTATATATTGTTATGATTCCAACTACATGACATTCTGGAAAAGGCAAAACTACGGAGACAGTAAAAAGATCAGTGGTTGCCAAGGGCTGAGGGGGGAGAAAAAAGGGAGAGAGGGATGAATGAACAGGCAGAGCACAGAGGATTTTTAGGTCAGTAAAAATACTCTCTATGAAATTATAATGATGGATACATGTCATTATATATTTGCCCAAACCCACAGAATGTATAACACCAAAAGTGAACCATAATATAAATATGGACTTGGGCGATAATGACGTGTCAATGATGGTTCATTAATTCTAACAAATGGACCACTCTGGTGGGGGATGTTGATAATGGGGGAAGCTATGCATACATGGGGGCAGGGGGTATACATACACGGAAATCTCTGCACCTTCCCCTCAGTTTTGCTGTGAACCTGAAACTGCTCCAAAAAAATAGTTTTATTTAAAAAAAAAAAAAAAAAAGTAGCCTGAGGAAAACTTAAGGAAGCAAAATCTAATGCCATAATATGCTCTTTTTTGAAAAAAATGCTAAACTTTGTTGAAACACTTAGAACTTTATCTGCTGCTTTTCAACTGTTTGTTACCATACTGGTGGGATAACAAAATGGACTGAAGTAAGCTTTTTCTTCAGTTTTATATTTGTACTTTCTTTTCCCTTAATTTTCCCAAGCAGAAAGGCAAAGTTCCTAATTCACTATTCCTAATTCAGGAGGAATACTGAAAATTGTTATCTTAAATATGCAGCTTCAATTTATGAATTTTTCTTAAAAAGGTTTCTTCCAGTAGGGGAGAGGGGAGCTTTGTTCCCTAATCTCCACTCTCTCCCTCTTTTTTCTTGGCAGTAGTTCCTTATCCAAATACATTCATCTAAAGGCATCTATCAGTGGCAGGTTGGTGAAAGACCTGTATCTATAAAAAGATTAAGGGGAAAGTCCCAGTCACACAAAAACACTGTTTTTATAACTGACAAACACATCTCATTTTAACAATAGCAATGGTATGCAGTTTTGTTCTCATCCTATTATAATATCTGGCTCTCAATTTTTAATGCTTTTGAATTAATTTAACCTTCAATTGATACTGAACTGCCATGCTTCATTACATCATGGTATCAGCTCTGAAAGCAGTTCCAAATGAGTTCTACTAGTATTTTTGTTTTCAATAACCTCTTACACAAAAGCTTCATATTTAAATATCTGTACAACCTTTCAAGGTGATCAGTTTGAACGACTTCACTCAAACATAAAGAAACAGGCCAAGTGCCATGCAGTAAGTGCTCAACAAACACTGATTCCCTTCCTCCATGTATTACATCATGACTGTTTAGAATATAATGTATACATGTTTACATGTATGTAATATAAAATATCTCTGGAAGGATATACAAGAAAATTTTAAGTTTTTATCCCTTTGGCGGTATGTTGGAGGGCTGAGGAAAAAGGGTAAAGGGGATATACTTTTTACCTGTATGTACCATGGGTAAGTATTATCTTTTTCAAAAAATAAAAAACACAATCATATTATTTCTTTCTCACCCAGGCCCCCATCCCTCTATAAAGAAACTGGGAAATACACTGATGGAGAGAGAATCTGGTGAACAGGAAGTCTGTAAGCTGTGGAGTCTGACAGATGATCTGGGTTCAAACCTTAGCTCCGAATGGAACACAGGTCATGGCTTTTGACTAAGTGCCATCACCTTTCACAGACTAGGTTTTCCTATCTGTAAAACAGGATACTGACATCTATCTGGCAAGGTACTGCCAAGATTAAACAAAATGGTATTCCTGGTATACAGCAGATATTTAGTGGGTAGTGATAATAATTATTATTCAATATTTAATTGTGCTATTACCTCTACAAAAGAAAGAGTATAAAAATATCTGGATAAAACTTGAGATTTTCTAACCTATATTTCCCCCTCATATGAGAGTCTGAAAAAGGAGTTTTATTGCTTTTTCTTTCCTGATTCTCCATTTGAAAAGACCCTCAGAAAAATTTATGTATATTTTAAAACACCATAAATAAATTCAAACAGCCAAGAAGAAGCTTGGAAAAATTACTGGCACTGGACATGACAAATATTTTACAAAATTAATAAAAGAAGAAAAACAGAAAAATGGTAGAGGATATGAACATGAAGCACACTAAAAAGATGTTTAAAAAATGAAAGAATAACAAAGAGATGCTCTTAACTACATCAATCTTCTAAAGATCACCAAGTTTGATAACCAATGTTGGGAGGATGTGAAGAAAGAGACAATCTCATCCATCACTGGTAAAAGTGTAAACTAATACATTTAGAATAGCAATTTAGCAATATCTACCAAAAATTAATATTCTGACCTAGCAATTCCATTATTAAAACTTCATCTCCCAAATACACAAAAGTAAGCAAAGACATAGTAAGGACTGCAGCACTGTTTACAATGGCCCAAAAACCTTTATTATAATGCATCTCTATAAGCATCTAAAATCCTTTAGAAATGAAGCAAAGAACACAGAAAAAGAAAATACTGACGCAACTATATGCTGTCTGCAATAAATTCACTTGAACTACAGTGATACCAGTAGCTTAAAAATAAATGAAGTAATAAATAGATGGAGTGACACTGTCAAAAATGGTAGAATAAGGAACTCCAAAAATCCACCCCTCTAAAAAGCACCTAAAAAAACTGGCAAAACCCGTCAGAATCAACTTTTTCAGAACACTGGAAACTAACCAAAAGCTTGCAATCCAGGCAGTGCTCATTCAAGAAAACAGCTGAACCTTGATAAGAACAGAGAGCTTTGCGGCATTTAACTTACTTTAGTCCTATCCTGGGCTCCCCATATCAGTGGCAGCCTTGAAAATAACAGCCCACATTCCCAATAGTGGTGCAGTAGAGTAAGCCACATTTGCAGACAAATTGAAATTATTTGCTTTGACCTATCCAGCGGCTCCCTGGAAGACCTACCAAAAAGGCTTGTTTTATCACACCTAATGTTGCTAACTCGAAACTCCCCCAGAGCTGAAGCCAATATGGGGCACAAGAAGTGTTTATCAAAAATATTTACTGCCAGATGTTTTAGCTGCTGCCACCTGAAGCAATGGACAAAGTTGGGGCAAACAACACACTGACCAAAAATCTTGAGAGGAAAGGCTGAGCAATGACATGCTTTGGGGAAATAGGGACTTGGAACAGCTTCAACATATTCTTGAGAATCTAGGACACAGTGTGTATGCCCAAGGCTGTGCACAGGCTCAGGAAAGACCCGATGGGAAAGCCCTACACTTTCACCTCTGGTGACCTCGAGGCACTGCACAAATAGGAAATGAAGGCTAAGGCAGTGTAGTAAAATGGCTGAGTGCTGAAGGTACAGATCTTCCTCAACTTAAGATGGAATTATGTCCTGATAAACCTATCATAGTTGAAAATATTGTAAGTTGAAATGCATTTAATGCACCTAACCTACCAAAATCATAGCTTAGCCTAGCCTAGCCTAGCCTACTTTAAATGTGCTTAGTTGGGCCGGCCCCATGGCTTAGCAGTTGGGTGTGCGCACTAGCAGTTGGGTGTGCGCGCTCTGCTGCTGGCGGCCTGGGTTCGGATCCCGGGCGCGCACCCACGCACCGCTTCTCCGGCCATGCTGAGGCCGCGTCCCACATACAGCAACTGGAGGGATGTGCAACTATGACATACAACTATCTACTGGGGCTTAGGGGTAAAAAATAAATAAATAAAATTAAAAAAAATAAATAAATGTGCTTAGAACACTTACCTTAGTGTACAGTTGGGCAAAATCATCTAACACAAAGCCTATTCTATAATAAAGTGTTGAACATCTTGTGTAACTTATTGGATACTGTACTGACAGGGAAAAACAGAATGGCTGTCTGGGTACAGAATGGTTGTGTGTCGGTTGTTTACCACAGTGATCATGTGTGTGACTGGGAGCTGTGGCTTGCTGCTGCTGCTGCCCAGCATGGTGAGAGAGTATGGAATTGCATATCGCTAGCCTGGGAAAAAATCAAAATTGAAAATTCGAAGTACAATTTCTACTGAATGTGTATCACTTTTGCACCATCGTAAGATGAAAATTTTTAAGTCAAACCACCGTAAGTCAAGGACCCCAACAGATGCACAGTGTCCCTCTGAAAATATTAGGAGGTGTTTTTGGTTACATTGTTTAGGGAAATCTCTGTCTAATCGGTAGCTGACCACTAAGCTAACAGAACAGAGCACACAGAACAAAGAACAGAGACTTTACAAAATTAGCTGAGAAAAGTCACTAAAGAAATTAACAACAAAAGCTAAAACAAGCAGCAACAGCACACACAACAAACAGCAACAACACCCTGGAGACAGAGGAGAACCTGATTTCCAGAGTTGCCATATGATAATATTCAAAATGTCCAATTTCAACAAAAAAATTACATGCATGCAAAGAAACAAGAAGGAATGGCCCATACACAGGAAAAAAAACAATCACTAGAAACTCTCCCTAAGGAATCCCAGACATTGGACTTACTAGACAAAAGCTTTAAATCAGCTATTTTAAGTATATTCAAAAGCTAAACGAAATCATGTCCAAAGAACTAAAGGAAAGCATGAGACCTCTATCTCACCAACTAAAAAAATATTAATAGAATTGATTTTTAAAAGTCAAATAGAAATTCTGGGGGCTGGCTCCATGGCTTAGCGGTTAAGTTATGTGCACTCCACTTCAGCAGCCCAGGTTCAGTTCCCAGGCGCAGACCTACACCACTTGTCGGTGGCCGTGCTGTAGCAGCGACCCACATACAAAATAGAGGAAGGCTGGCGCAGATGTTAGCTCAGTGTGAATCTTCCTCAGCAAAAAAAAAAAAAAAAAAGAAAACAAAAATTTATCACATAATAAAGTTGTCAAAAAATACTCATAAAAAAAAAGAAATTCTGGAGTTGAACCATATAATAACTGAAATGAAGAATTCACGGGGCCGGCCCCATGGCTTAGCAGTTAAGTGCGCGCACTCCGCTACTGGCGGCCCAGGTTCGGATCCCAGGTGCACACCGACACACCGCTTCTCCAGCCACGCTGAGGCCGCGGCCCACATACAGCAACTAGAAGGATGTGCAACTATGACATACAACTATCTACTGGGGCTTTGGGGGGAAAAAATAAAAAGGAGGAGGATTGGCAATAGATGTTAGCTCAGAGCTGGTCTTCCTCAGTAAAAAGAGGAGGATTAGCATGAATGTTAGCTCAGGGCTGATCTTCCTCACAAAAAAAAAAAAAATTCACTATAGGTGCTCAATAACAGACATGAGCAGGCAGAACAAAGAACCAGTGAACTCAAAGATAAGTCAATCGAGATATATCAGTCTGAGGAGCAGAAAGAAAAATTAATGAAAAAAATTTAACAGAGCCCAAGAGATCTGTGGGATACCATCAGGCATATATCAAACATAACAGAGTCCCAAAAGGAAAGGAAAGAGAAAAAGGAGCAGAAAGAATATTTGAAAAAATGCAGACATATCTTGGACATATTGCAAATTCAGTTCCAGACCACTGTAATAAAGTGAATATTGCAATAAAGTGAGTCACACAAATTTTTTGGTTTACCAGTGCATATAAAAGTTATGTTTACGCTATACAGTAGTCTATTGAGTATGCGATAGTATTATGTCTAAAAAAAAAACAATGTACATACTTTAATTAAAAAATACTTTATTGCTGGGGCCGGCCCGGTGGTGCAAGCGGTTAAGTGCGCGCGCTCCGCTGCGGCGGCCCGGGGTTCGCTGGTTCGGATCCCGGGTGCGCACCGACGCACTGCTTGGTAAGCCATGCTGTGGCGGCGTCCCATATAAAGTGGAGGAAGATAGGCACCGATGTTAGCCCAGGGCCGTCTTCCTCAGCAAAAAAAAAAAAGAGGAGGATTGGCGGATGTTAGCTCAGGGCTGATCGCCTCACAAAAAAAAAAAAAAAAATACTTTATTGCTAAAAAATGCTAACCATCACCCAGCCTTCAGTGAGTCATCTTTTTGCAGATGGAGGGTTTTATGAAAAAAAAATGCAATATCTGTGAAGCACAATAATGCAAAGCACAATAAAACAATATATGCCTATAACAGCCAAAAATTTCTCAAATTTAATGAAAACCATTAATCTATAAAGCTAAGAAGTTCAACAAAGTCCAAGCAGGATAAACTCAATAAGATCCACACCAAGACACATCTTAATCAAACAGCTGCAAGACAAAGACAAAGAGAGAATCTTGAAAGAAGCAGGAGAGAAGTGACTCATCACACACAAGGGATCTTCAATAACATTAACATTCCGACTTCTCATCAGACCCATAGAAACCAAAAGGCAGTGGGATGACAAAAAAATATGGAAAGAAAAAAACTGTCAACCAAGAATTCTTTATCTGGCAAAATTATCCTTCAAAAATAAAAGAATAATCAATACATTCTCAGATTAAGAAAATCTGAGAGGATTCATTGCTGGTAGATCTATCCTACAAGAAATGCTAAGGAAGCCCTTCGTGCTGAAATGAAAGGACACTAAACAGTAACTGGAATCCACATGAAGAAATCAAGAAGACCGGTAAAGTAACTACAAAGGTAAATATAAAAGACAGTATAAATGTATTTTGTATCTCTTTTCTTTCTCCTATATAACTTAAATGACAACTGAATAAAGCAATAATTGTAAATCAGATGAACATAAAATGTATAAAAATATAATTTGTGACAACAGCACCATAAAGGCAAGTAGAGCCATACAAAGTTTTTCTACACTATTGAAATTAAATTGTAACAATCTACCAAATTAAAATGTTAATTGTAATCCCAGGGCAACCACTAAGAAATAACTCAAAAATATAAAGTAGATGAAATATAAGGGAATTAAAATGGTACAATGGAAAGAAACATAAGAGAAGGCAGTAATGGAGGAACTGAGGAACAAATAAGATATAAGACATATAGAAAACAAATAGCAACAGGGCAGAAATAAGTTCTTCCTAATTAGTAACTACCTTAAATGTAAATGGGTTAA
The DNA here is from genome assembly GCF_020826845.1 of Diceros bicornis minor. Taxonomy (NCBI): domain Eukaryota; kingdom Metazoa; phylum Chordata; class Mammalia; order Perissodactyla; family Rhinocerotidae; genus Diceros; species Diceros bicornis. The sequence continues at coordinate 7,501,375 of NC_080755.1, read as the reverse complement.
ATTTCCAAAACTAAAAGGCAGAGATTGACAGAACAGATTCAAACAAAACAAAATAAGATCCACTTATATGCTGCCTACAAGAGACTCACTTTAGATTCGAAGACACAAGTTGAAAATAAAGGGATGGAAAAACATATTCCATGCAAACAGTAACCAGAAGAGAGCTGGGATGGCTAACTAATACCAAACAAAATTAACTTTAAGACAAAAATTGTTACAAGACACAAAGGAAGACATTATACAATGATAAAAGAGTAAATCTGTCAACGTAACATAACAATTATAAACATATATACATCTAATAAGAGAACCTCAAAAGACATGGAACAAAACCTAACTAAATTGAAAGGAACAGTTCGAATAGTTGGAAACTTCAATATCCCCCTTTCAATGACAGACAGACCAATTAGACAGAAGATCAATAAGGAAACAGAAGACTTGGACAACACTTTAAACTAACTAGACCTAACAGACATCTATAGAACACTCCACCCAGCAACAAGAGCAGAATACAAATTCATCTCAAGTGCACTTGGAACATTCTCCAAGACAGATCATATGTTAGACCACAAAACAAGCCTCAATAAATTTAAAAAGACTGAAAGCATACAAAGTATGTTCTCTGACCACAGTGAAATGAAATTGGAAATTAATAACATAAAATATTTTTTGAAAAATTCAAAAATATGTAGAAATTAAGAAACACACTCAACAAACACTCAAAAAAATATGGCAAACTAGGAACAGAAAGAAACTTTCTCATTCATAAAGAGTATCAATGAAAAAAACCACAATTAACATCATACTTAACGGTGAAAGACTGGACGCTTTCCTCCTAAGATGAAGAACAAGACAAGGAGGTTTGCTCTTGCCACTTTTATTCAACATTGTACTGGAAGTTCTAGCGAAGGCAATTAAGCAAAATAAACAAATAAATAAAAAGCATTCATATTAGGAAGGAAAAAGTAAGGCAATCTCTATTCACAGATGACATGATCTTATATAGAAAACCCAAAAAAATACACAAGAAAAATATTGAAGCTAATATCTACATACTAGCAATAAACATTCCAAAAATGAAACTTTCAAAAAATTCCATTTGCAATAGCATCCAAAAAGAATAAAATAGGAATAAATTTAACCAACGAGGTGAAAGACTTTGAAAGAAACATTGCTGAGAGAAATTTAAAAAGACCTAAATAAGTGAAAAAAAGAACACCCCTTTTTAATGGATTGGAAGACTCAATGTTGTTAAGACAGCAAAGTATTGCTGTAACTCAAAGTGATCTACAAATTCTGCGCAAACCTTATCAAAAAATTCAACAGTCTTTTTCGCAGAAATGGAAAAGCTGATCCTTAGTTTAATACGGAAGTGCAATGGGCCCTGAATAGCCAAAAAAAATACTGAAAAAGGACAAAGTTGGAAGACTCACACTTCCTGATTTCAAAAGGCACTACCAAGCTCGAGTAACCAAAAGAATGTGGCGCTGGCATTAGGATAAACATATACACATATGGAATTGAATTGAGAGTCCAGAAATAAACCCAGACATCCATGGTCAATTGATTTTCAACAAGGGTGTCAAAACTATTCAAAGGGGGAAAGAATGGGCTCTTCGACAGATGGGGATGGAACAACTGGATTTCCACATGTAAAAAGAAATGGAACCCCCAGTGACGTCAGCATCATGGTAGAGTGAGCTTTCCCCTCAGACACCCCCCAAGAATACAACAAAAAAGACATTCATATACCAATAGAGGACATTCACACAACACAAAAGACGTCTGAGAGACCCACATAGTCTTATATCTGAAGGTGGAGATGCTGGAATTCCTGGAGAAAGTGGAAGGAAGTAAGGAGAACTCCTCTCCACCACCAACGGCAGCAACTCCGGGTCCACATGGCTCTCGCGGCGGGGCGGGGGGGGGAGGCGCGGCCCTCTGTGGGAAAACTGTCACTCTCCAAGTTCTCTCACAGCCCACGGGAACTTCCATACAGAGGGAACTGAACTGTTGCAGGGTTGTCTTCATCAAGCTAGCACCCCAGGAGAGCAGACAGCGAGGGAAGAGCGAGAAGCCCCAGGATCAGGCAGGCAAAAGAAAAAGCCCCTCCCCCTGCCTGGAGCTTCAGCACAGCTGGTTGGCCAGAGCACCCATGGATTGCAGCGGACTCTGAACACATAGCTCTTGACCCCAACCCAGGGATAGCAGGTGGAAGCTGCGTCCAGAATTTTTCAGCACGAGGAAAAACAAACACACGCCCTCAAATAGTATGCAAAAATATATTAAATCTCCAGACCAGAAGGAAAATGACAAGCACCCAGAAATGAATCCTGAAGGCACAGAAATTTATAACCTAAGTGACAGAGAATTCAAAATAGCTAGCATAAAAAAAGCTCAACAAATTACAAGAAAACACACATGAACAATTCAATGAAATCAGGAACTTCTTCACAAAAGAGATTAAAAATATAAAGAAAAACCAATCAGAAATGTTGGAGACGAAAAACACAGTGAAGCAGATAAAAAAAATCTGGAATCTTTAAAGAATTGAGCTGACAATGTGGAGGAAAGAATCAGCAATATAGAGGACAGGAATGCAGAAATGCCCCAGATGGAGGAGGAGAGAGAACTAAGAAAAAAAAGAAATGAAGAAATTTTCCAAGAAATATCTGACTCAATTAGGAAATGCAACATAAGGGTTACAGGTATTCCACAGGGAGAAGAGAGGGGGAAAAAGGAGCAGAGACCTTGGTCAAAGAAAAAATAGCTAAGAATTTCCCAAACCTGGGGAAGGAGCTAGAAATACAAGTGAATGAAGTCAACAGACCTCCTAAATATACCAACATAAAAAGACCCTCTCCAAGGCATATAGTAATAAAGTTGGCAAAAGTCAATGACAAAGAAAAAATATTAAGAGCAGCAAGACAAAAAATAATAATAATAATGTACAAAAGAATTCCTATAAGGCTCTCAGCGGATTTTTTTTGCAGAAACTTTACAGACTAGGAGACAGTGGAATGATATATTCAAAATTCTGAAAGACAAAAACTTTCAGCCAAGGATACTTTACCCAGTGAAAATATCCTTCAAATATGATGGAGAAATAGTAACTATTCCAAATAAACAAAAGCTAAGGGAGTTCATTGCCACAAGACCCCCACTACAAGAAAGGCTCAAGAAGGACCTCATGTCTGAAAAAAAAAAAGATAAAGGAGATACAAAGCTTTGAGCAAGGAGAAAAATAGGTAGACAAAATCAGAACAATCACAGCTCTCTCAGAATAGGTTGGCAAACACTCAATTATAACATCAAAGATCACGGGAAGGAAAACACCAAAAATAAATATAACCTCATCATTTTAACCACAAACTCACAACACAAGATGCAATAAGTTGTGACAAGACTAACTTGGAAGGAGAGGAGGAAAAGGATGGAATCAACTTAGTCTAAAGAAATAAGAGGCCATCAGATAATGGCCTATCTCTCTATGAGACTTTTTATATAAACCCCATGGTAACTGCTAAACAAATAATCAGAACAGAGACACTTATGATAAATAAGGAAGATGGGAACAGATGTTAGCTCAGAACTAATCGTCCTCAGCAAAAAGAGGAGTATTGGCAATGGATGTTAGCTCAGAGCCAGTCCTCCTCACAAAAAATAAATAAATAAATAAATTTAAAAAATGGGGGCCGGCCCAGTGGTGTAGCAGTTAAGTTCGTGCACTCTGCTTCGGCAGCCCAGAGTTCGCAGGTTAGGATCCCAGGTGCAGACCGACACATCGCTTGTCAAGCCATGCTGTGATGGTGTCCCATATAAAGTAGAGGAAGATGGGCACAGATGTTAGCCCAGAGCCAATCTTCCTCAGCAAAAAGAGGAGGATTGGCAACAGGGCTAATCTTCCTCACAATAAATAAATAAACGCTTTAAAAAAAAAAAAAAGATCTTACACCATGATCACGTGAGATTTATACTAGGGACACAAGGATGGTTCAACATCCACAAATCAATCAGTGTGATACACCACATTACCAAAACGAGGAGTAAAAACCACATGATCAGCTCAATAGATGCAGAGAAAGCATTTGACAAGATCCAACATCCATTTATGATAAAAACTCGCAACAAAATGGGTATAGAAGTAAAGTACCTCAACACAATAAAGGCCATATATGACAAACCCACAGCCAACATCACACTCAACAGGGAAAAACTGAAAGCCATTCCTCTGAGAACAGGGACAAGACAAGGGTGCCCACTCTCACCACTCTTATTCAACATAGTACTGGAGGTTTTGGCCAGAGGACTTAGGCAAGAAAAAGGAATAAAAGGAATCCAAATACGCGACGAGGAAGTGAAACTCTCACTGTTTGCAAATAACATATAATTTTATATCTAGAAAACCCTAAAGAATCCATAGGAAAACTATTAGAAACAATCAACAACTACAGTTGCAGAGTACAAAATCAACTTACAGAAATCAGTTGCGGGGCCGGCCCCGTGGCTTAGCGGTTAAGTGCGCGCGCTCTGCTACTGGCGGCCCAGGTTCGGATCCCGGGCGCGCACCGATGCACCGCTTCTCCGGCCATGCTGAGGCCACGTCCCACATACAGCAACTAGAAGGATGTGCAGTTGTGACATACAACTATCTACTGGGGCTTTGGGGGAAAAATAAATAAATAAAATAATTTAAAAAAAAAAAAAAGAAATCAGTTGCATTTCTTTACTCTAATAATGAACTAACAGAAAGAGAACTCAAGAAGACAATCCCATTTACAATCACAACAAAAAGATTAAAATATCTAGGAATAAATTTAACCAAGGAAGCAAAAGACCTATACAATGAAAACTATCAGACATTACTGAAAGAAATTGATGATGACATAAAGAAATGGAAAGATATCCCATGAACGTGGATTGGAAGAATAAACATAGTTAAAATGTCCATACTACCTAAAGCAATCTACAGATTCAATGCAATCCCAATCAGAATCCCAATTACATTCTTCATGGAAATAGAACAAAGAATACTAAAATTCATATGGGGCAACAAAAGACCCCAAATAACTAAAGTAATCCTGAGAAAAAAGAACAAAGCTGGAGGCATCACAATCCCTGACTTCAAAATATACTACAGGGCCAGCCCCGTGGCTTAGTGGTTAAGTGCACGCACTCCGCTACTGGCGGCCCGGGTTCAGATGCCGGGCGCGCACCGACGCACTGCTTCTCCGGCCATGCTGAGGCCGCGTCCCACATACAGCAACTAGAAGGATGTGCAACTATGATGTACAACTATCTACTGGGGCTTTGGGGAAAAAAAGGAGGAGGATTGGCAATAGATGTTAGCTCAGAGCCGGTCTTCCTCAGCAAAAAGAGGAGGATTAGCACGGATGTTAGCTCAGGGCTCATCTTCCTCAAAACGAAAAAAAAAAATACTACAAAGCTATAATAATGAAAACAGCATGGTACTGGTATAAAAACAGAATTGAAAGCCTAGAAACAAAACCACACATCTATGGACAGCTAATCTTCAACAAAGGAGCTAAGAACATACAATGGAAAAAGAAAAGTCTCTTCAATAAATGGCACTGGGAAAACTGGACAGCCACATGCAAAAGAATGAAAGTAGACCATTTTCTTTCGCCATACACAAAAATTAACTCAAAATGCATCAAAGACTTGAAGTTAAGACGTGAAACTATAAAACTCCTGGAAGAAAATATAGGCAGTACACTCTTTGACACTGGTCACAGAGGGATCTTTTCTAATTCCATGTCTACTTGGACAAGGGAAGCAAAACAAAAAATAAACAAGGGGACTTCATCAGACTAAAGAGCTTCTGCAAGGCAAATGAAACCAGAATCAAAATGAAAAGACAACCCACCAGCTAGGAGAAAATATTTGCATATCATATATCCAACAAGGAGTTAATCTCCATAATATATAAAGAACTCACACAACTGAACAACAAAAAAACAAACAACTCAATCAAAAAATGGGCAGAGGATATGAACAGACATTCTTCCAAGGAAGATACACAGATGGCCAATAGGCACATGAAAAGATGTTCAACATCACTAATCAGAGAAATGCAAATCAAAACAACACTAAGATATCACCTTACACCATTTGGAATGGCTATAATCACCAAGACAAAAAATAACAAATGTTAGAGAGGTTGTGGAGAATGGGAACCCTCATTCTCTGCTGGTGAGAATGTAAACTGGGTACATTCTCTATGGAAAACAGTACAGAGATTCCTCAAAAAATTAAAAATAGAAATACCTTATGATCCAGCTATCCCACTACTGGGTATTTATCCAACGAACCTGAAATCAACAATCCAAAGAGGCTTATGCACCCCTATGTTCACTGCAGCATTATTCACTATAGCCAAGAAGTGGAAGCAAACCAAGTATCCCTTGACTGATGACTGGATAAAGAAGATGTGGCATATATATACAACAGAGTACTACTCAGCCATAAAAAAAGACAAAATCATCCCATTTGCGACAACATGGATGGACCTGGAGGGTACTACATTGAGTGAAATAAGTCAGACAGAGAAAGACAAACACTGCATGATTGCACTCATATGAGGAAGTTAAACTAACACGGACAGAGAAAATCGTTTGGTGGTTACCAGGCAGAAGGGCATTGGGGGGTGGGCACAAGGGGTGAAGGGACGCATTTATATGGTGACTGACAAACGATGTGTAAAATTTCACAATGTTATAAACTATTATGACATCAATAAAAAAAAAAGGGATCCCTTTCTCAGACCACATATAAAAATTCACTCAAAATGAATCAACATCTAAATATAAGAACTAGAACCATAAAATTCTTTGAAGAAAGCATAGAGTAAATCTTCACCTCCTTGGGTTTGCCAATGGATTCCTAAATATGACATCAAAATAACAAGTAACAAATGAAAAAAATGGACAAAATGTACTTCATCAAAATTTAAAACTTCTGTGCATCAGACGACATTATCAGGAAAGCAAAAAGACAACCTACAGAATGGGAGAAAGTACTTGCAAATCATATATCTGATAAGGGTCTAGCATCCATAATATATAAAGAACTCTTACAACTACACAACAGAAAGACAAACAAACCAACTTAAAAACAGACAAAGGACGTGAATAGATATTTCTCCAAAAAAGATATACAAATGGCCAACAAGTATATGAAAAGATTTTTAATATCATCAGCCACCAGGGAAACGCAAATCAAATCCACAAGATACCAATTCACACCCACTAGGATAGCTAAAATGTTAAAAATCAGAAAATAAGTGTTGGTGAGGATGTGGAGAAATTAGAATCCTTACACTGGATAGTAAAATGCTGCAGTAGCTTTGGGAAATAGTTTGGCAGTTCCTCAAAATGTTAAACATAAGAGTTATCGTATGATCCAGCAATTCTACCTAGCTATATACCCAGAGCAATGAAAACACATATCCACACAAAAACTTGCAAATGAATATTCACACCAGCATTATTTATAACAGCCATAAAGTAGAAACTACTTAAATGTTCATCAACATTATCCTGATAAATGGATAAACAAAATGTGGTAAAACCAGAAAATGGAATATTATTCAGCAATAAAAAGGAATGAGAGGAGAAAGTCAAGATGGCGGCATAGGCAGACTCTGAACTCACCTCCTCCGGCAGACACAGCCAATTTACAACTAGTCGTGGAAAAATTACCCCTGAGACAGAACTGAAAACTGGATAAGAGAAACTCCTGCAACAAAGGACAATCCTAATTGAGGTGGAAGAGGCAGAAACTCCCTTCTGGAGAAAAAAAACGCCACCTTCACAAGCTGCCAGCCTCACGGCTGCTGCTGCCCGGGAGCAGCCCAAAGGTACGCAGCCCTCCCTGGAGGTGCGGGGCCCTGAGCCGGGGAGCGCCCCCGCAGGGGGCATTTTGTGGAACCAGCACAATCTAGACGACGGGCATAATATCTGACTTTGCCTGCTACTAAAACATTGGGGAGTACCCCCAGAAAAGCTGGTTCACAAAGAAATTAAAACCGGCTCTTAAAGGGCCCGCACGCAAAGTCACCCGTTTCAAAAAGCATCCTAAAATCACCAGAAAGAAAGGTGCATAGTGCTTTGGCGAAAAGAGACTCACCTGATAGGCCCTGACTGCATCTCGGTGAGAGGTGAGACCTCTCCAGGGACTGGGACATTGGCGGCGGCCATTGTTGTGGCCTGGTGTGGGCGCGTTGACACAGGCGCCATTGGAGTTCTCCCTGGGGCCTGCTAGCCCAGGTCTGCCCCACCCACTAGAGCACCGATTTAAGCCAGCTCAGCCAGGGCGGGCAGCCCACCCTAGGGACTGGCCCCACCCAACAACAAGCCCTCAGGCAACTTGTGGGCCTGCGTAGATTGGTGACTGGATTCTCTGCAGCCTGGTAACTGAGCCGACTTCAGTGGGGCAGGGCATGCACAAGGAGTGGGTGGAGAGTGTGGGGCTCCGGCAGTGGAGAGTCTGGGTGCACTTCGGGAGGTCGGGGCACACACACAGGACAGGACTGTGTTGACTGTGTGTGTGGACCTGTGGGCGGCAGGGCTTGTCAGCTGCAGAAGACCCGTGCTTCTCAAAGACCCAAAGAGGGGGTTTGCCCCACCTTCCAAAGTCTGAAACAATTGAGTGCTCCTGTGCCTGAGGCCAGCCCCACCCAACTGCAATCCTCAGAGACCTGACAAGAAACCTAAAGGCTGGAGGCTTACAGCAATTGTAAGCCCCTGAGCCTAACAACCTGCCACGCTGGGGGCCTACTCACTTAAAAGAAATACTGCAATACAAATGTGGTATTAGAACTTGCAGCCAACTGAGCTGGGGCTCCCCACACCTGATAAAGAGACTGAAGGACCCACAACAACTACAATCAGCTGAGCATTACAACAGCTGACCAGGAGCATAACTCGGCCTACCTGGGCGCATACAGGGAGAGCAAACAGGCCACAAGAGAAGGACACATGTAGCCCACATAGGGGTCACCCCTGGAACATTGAGAACTGAGGGAAGCACACTGCAGGACACCTAAGGCATCACTTGTATAAGGTCACCTATCCAAGAGCAGGAGACCTGGCTAACCTACCTAATACATAGACACAAGCACAGGGAAAGAAGCAAAATGAGGAGGCAAAGGAATACATTCCAAGTAAGGGAACAGGACAAAACTCCAGACAAGGACCTAAGCGAAACAGACATGAGCAACCTACCCAACAGAGAGTTCAAACTAAGAGTGTTAAGGATGCTCACTGATGTGGGGAGAAGAATAGATGAACTCAGTGAGAATGTCAACATAGAAATGGAAGATATAAAAAAGAACCAATAAGAAATGAAGAATATGATACTGGAAATGAAAAAGTCACTAGAGGGACTCAAAAGCAGAGTAGAGGATACAGAAGAACGGATCTGCGAGCTGGATGAAAGACTAGAAGAAATTACCCAAGCTGAACAGGTAAAAGAGAAAGGAATTAAAAAGAGTGAGGACAGTCTAAGGGACCTCTGGGACAACATCAAGCGCACTAACATCCGTGTTATAGGTGTCCCGGAAGGAGAAGAGTAAGACAAAGGGGCAGAGAATCTATTTCAAGAAATAACAGATGAGAACTTCCCTAACCTAAGGAAGGAAGCAGACATCCAGGTACAGGAAGCACAGAGAGCCCCAAACAAGATAAACCCAAAGAGGCCCACACCAAGACACATCATAATAAAAATGTCTAGAATTAAAGATAAAGAGAGAATCCTAAAAGCTGCCAAAAAAAGACAAGTTACATACAAAGGAAACCCCATAAGGCTATCAGCTGACTTCTCAGCAGAAACCCTACAGGCTAGAAGAGAGTGGCACGATATACTTAAAGTGCTAAAAGGAAAAAACTTACAGCCAAGAATACTCTACCCAGCAAGATTATCATTCAAAATGGAAGGAGAGATCAAAAATTTCCCAGACAAGCAAAAATTAAAGGAGTTTGTCACCAAGAAATCAGTGCTACAAGAAATGTTAAAGGGACTGATTTAAGGGGAAAAGAGAAGATCACAAATAGGAAAAATTATCTATTTCCATGATAAGAGGGCAATGGATACAAATGCACAAAAAGAGGTTAGATATGATATCAAAAACATAAAATGAGGAAGGAGGGGAGTTAAAAAGTAGAGCTTTCAGGCAGAGGTCAAACTAAAGAGACCATCAATTCTGTATAGAAGGATAAAGGAACAGAAAAGGACTACTAAAACACTGAGAAAAAAAAGTTAAAAAATGGCAGTAAGTACATACTTATCAATAGCTACTTTAAATGTCAATGGACTAAATGCCCCAAATAAAAGGCATAGGGTGGCTGATTGCATAAAACACCAAGACCCATATATATGCTGCATACAAAAGACACACTTCAGACCTAAAGACACTCACAAACTGAAAGTGAAAGGATGGAAAAAGATACTCCATGCAAATGGCAACGAAAAGAAAGCTGGGGTAGCAGTACTCATATCAGACAAAATAGACTTTAAAACAAAAACTGTAGAGAGACACAAAGAAAGGCATTACATAATGATCAAGGGAACAATCCAACAAGAGGATATAACACTTGTAAATATCTACGCACCCAATGCAGGTGCAGCTAAATATATAAAGCAATTATTAACAGACAGAAAAAGAGAAATAGACAGTAACACAATAATAGTAGGGGACTTTAACACTCCACTTACACCAATGGATAGATCATCCAAACAGAAGATCAATAAGGAAACACTGGCCTTAAATGACACACTAGAACAGATGGACCTAGTAGATATATACAGAGCATCCCATCCAAAAACTGAAGAATACATGTTCTTTTCAAATGCACATGGAACATTCTCCAGGATTGATCACATATTAGGCCACAAAACGAGTCTCCATAAATTTAAGAAGACTGAAATAATACCAAGCATCTTTTCTGACCACAATGGTATGAAACTGGAAATCAACTATAGGAAGAAAATCAGAAAAGCCACAAATACGTGGAGATTAAACAAAATGCTACTGAACAACGACTGGGTCAACAAAGAAATCAAAGAAGAAATCAAAAAATACCTGGAGACAAATGAAAATGAAAATACGACATGCCAGAATTTATGGGATACAGCAAAAGCAGTTCTAAGAGGGAAGTTTATAGCGATACAAGCCTATCTCAACAAACAAGAAAAATCTCAAATAAACAATCTAACAATGCACCTAAAGGAACTGGAAAAAGAACAACAAAGCCCAAAATCAGTAGAAGAAGAGAAATAATAAAAATCAGAGCAGAAATAAATGAAATAGAGACTAAAAAACAATAGAAAAAATTAATAAAACCAAAAGCTGGTTTTTTGAAAAGATAAACAAAATTGACAAACCTTTAGCTAGACTCACCAAGAAAAAGAGAAGGCACAAATAAGTAAATTCAGAAATGAAAGAGGAGAAATTACAACAGACACCTGAGAAATACAAAAGATTATAAGAGAATACTATGAAAAGCTATATGCCAACCAATTCGACAATCTGGAAGAAATGGATAAATTCTTAGAATCATACAACCTTCCAAAACTGGATCAAGAAGAAGTAGAGAATTTGAATAGACCAATCACCAGTAAGGAGAAAGAGTAATCACAAACCTCCCCAAAAATAAAAGTCCAGGACCAGACAGCTTCCCTGGTGAATTCTACCAAACATTCAAAGAAGACTTAATACCTATCCTTCTCAAACTCTTCCAAAAAATTGAGGAGGGGGGGAAGCTCCCTAACTCATTCTACGAAGCTGACATTACCCTGATACCAAAACCAGACAAGGACAACACAAAACAAGAAAATTACAGGCCAATATCACTGATGAACATCGATGCAAAAATCCTCAACAAAATACCAGCAAATTGCATACAACAATACGTTAAAAAGATTATACACCATGATCAAGTGGGATTTAACCCAGGAATGCAGGGATGGTTCAACATTCGCAAATCAATCAACGTAATACACCACATTAATAAAATGAAGAATAAAAATCACATGATTATCTCAATAGATGCTGAGAAAGCATTTGACAAGATACAGCATCCATTTATGATAAAAACTCTGAATAAAATGGGCATAGAAGGAAAGTACCTCAACATAATAAAGGCCATATATGACAAACCCACAGCTAATATCATCCTCAATGGTGCAAAACTGAAAGCTATCCCTCTAAGAACAGGAACCAGACAAGGATGCCCACTGTCAACACTCCTATTTAACATAGTACTGGAAGTCCTAGCCAGAGCAATCAGGCAAGAGAAAGAAATAAAAGGGATTCAAATTGGAAAGGAAGAAGTGAAACTCTCACTATGTGCAGATGACATGATTTTATATATAGAAAACCCTAAAGAATCCACCAGAAAACTTTTACAAGTAATAAACGAATACAGTAAAGTTGCAGGATACAAAATCAACATACAAAACTCAGCTGCATTTCTATACACAAACAATGAGGTAGCAGAAAGAGAAATTAAGAATACAATCCTATTTACAATTACAACAAAAAGAATAAAATACCTAGGAATAAACTTAACCAAAGAAGTGAAAGATCTGTACACCGAAAACTATAAAACATTGCTGAAAGAAATTGAAGAAGACACAAAGAAATGGAAAGATATTCCGTGCTCTTGGATTGGAAGAAGTAACATAGTTAAGATGTCCATACTTCCTAAAGCAATCTATAGACTCAATGCAATCCCTATCAAAGTTCCAACAACATTTTTCACAGAAATAGAACAAAGAATCCTAAAATTTATATGGAACAACAAAAGACCCCAAATAGCTAAAGGAATCCTGAGAAAAAAGAACAAAGCTGGAGGTATCACACTCCCTGATCTCAAAATACACTACAAAGCTATAGTAACAAAAACTGCATGGTACTGGCACAAAAACAGACACACAGATCAATGGAATAGAATCAAAAGCCCAGAAATAAACCCACACATCTATGGACAGCTAATCTTTGACAAAAGAGCTAAGAACATACAATGGAGAAAAGAAAGTCTCTTCAACAAATGGTGTTGGGAAAACTGGACAGCCATATGCAAAAAAATGAAAGTAGATCCTTACCTTACACCATACACAAAAATTAACTCCAAATGGATTAAAGACTTGAATGTAAGACCTGGAACTATGAAACTTCTAGAAGAAAACATAGGCAGTACGCTCTTCAACATCGGTCTCAGCAACATATTTTCAAGCACCATGTCTGACCGGGCAAGAGAAACAATAGAAAAAATAAACAAATGGGACTACATCAAACTAAAAAGCTTCTGCACAGCAAAGGAAACCATCAACAAAACGAAAAGACAACCTAACAATTGGGAGAAGATATTTGCAAAGCATACATCTGATAAGGGGTTAATCTCCAAAATATATAAAGAACTCATATATCTCAACAACAAAAAAACTAACAACCCCATTAAAAAAATGGGCAAAAGACCTGAACAGACATTTCTCCAAGGAAGATATACAGATGGCCAACAGACACATGAAAAGATGTTCAACATCATTTACTATCAGGGAAATGCAAATCAAAACTACAATGAGATATCACCTCACGCCCATCAGAATGGCTATAATTAACAAGACAGGAAACAACATGTGTTGGAGAGGATGTGGAGACAAGGGAACTCTCATACACTGCTGGTGGGAGTGCAAACTGGTGCAGCCACTATGGAAAACAGTATGGAGATTCATCAAAAAATCAAGGATAGAACTACCGTATGATCCAGCTATTCCACTGCTGGGTATTTATCCAAAGAACTTGAAAACACCAATGCATAAAGATACATGCACCCCTGTGTTCACTGCAGCGTTATTCACAATAGCCAAGACTTGGAAGCAACCTAAGTGGCCATCAACGGACGAATGGATAAAGAAGATGTGGTATATATACACAACGGAATACTACTCAGCCATAAGAAACGATGAAATCCAGCCATTTGTGACAACATGGATGGACATTGAGAGTATTATGCAGAGTGAAATAAGTCAGAGGGAGAAGGTCAAATACCGTATGATTTCCTTCATTAAGTAGTAGATAATAACAAAAATAAACAAACATATAGAGACAGAGATTGGATTGGTGGTTACCAGAGGGGAAGCAGGGAGGGAGGAGGGTGAAAGGGATAATTCAGCACATATGTGTGGTGATGGGTTGTAATTAGTTAGTTGGGTGGTGAACATGATGTAATCTATGCAGAAACAGAAGTATAACGATGTACACCTGAAATTTATACAATGTTATAAACCAATGTTACTGCAATAAACAAAAAATTTTAAAAAAAAAGGAATGAAGTACTGATATATGCTACAATATAAATGAAGCTTGAAAACATTATACTAAGTAAAGGAAGTCAGTCACAAATGATCAAATCTATGATTCCATTTATATAAAATGTCCACAACAGGCAAATCCAGAGACAGAAAGTAGATTAGTGATTGCCACTGGGTGGGAGCTGGGGGAATGGTGAATGACTGATGATGAGTAAGAGGTTTCCTTTTTGGGGTAATGAAAGTGTTCTAAAATTGATTATGGAGATGGTTGCACACCTCTGTTAATATACTATAAACCACTGAATTGTACACTTTAAAAGGCTGAATTTTATGTCATACGAATTATATCACAATAAAGCTACTATAAGAAAAAGCAGGCTAAAGTCTTTGCCATGTCGAAAATCCCTCCCTTGGGGCCGGCCTGGTGGCATAGCGGTTAAGTTTGTGCGCTCCGCTGCGGCGGCCCGGGGTTCAGATCCTGGGCGCGCACCAACGCACTGTTTGTCAAGCCATGCTGTGGCAGCATCCCATATAAAGTAGAGGAAGATGGACACAGATGTTAGCCCACAGCCAGCCTTCCTCACCAAAAAGAGGAGGATTGGCGACAGATTTACCTCAGGGCTAAGCTTTCTCACAAAAAAAAAACAAAAAATATAAATATAAATCCCTCCCTTGGGGCCGGCCCAGTGGCGTAGTAGTTAAGTTTGCATGCTCTGCTTCAGCGGCCCAGGGTTCATGGGTTCGGATCCCAGGCACAGACCTGTGCACTGCTTATCGAGCCATGCTGTGGCAGGCGTCCCACATATAAAGTAGAGAAAGATGGGCAGGGATGTTAGCCCAGGGCCAATCTTCCTCAGCAAAAAGAGGAGGATTGGCAACAGATGTTAGCTCAGGGCTAATCTTCCTTACACACAAAAAAAAATCCCTCCCTTAACCTTTTATCATCCTCTTTATATTCTTCTCTTCACAGCTAAGATTTTACTTTTTTTATTCTTGAAATAATCTACATTTGCTTTCTCCGCTCTCTGGCCTCCCATTAATGCCTCAATTCAATGAAACTTAGCACCTTCCCCATAAGGCAGCATTAAGTAGAATGCTCTCAAAACTGCTCTCACTGAGTTATCAAATCAATAGACTCCCAAAAATTCTGGTTTTACTCCAGTTCTCAAAGCATTTAAAGTATAGCTTCCTTTTTTAAAATTTTTATTTTTTCTGCAGAGTCAGTTGTGAAGTATAGCCTCCTTTTGAAATAATCCCATTTGGGCTTCTCCGACATTTTCTCGTGATTTTTCTACATCTCTAACCACTTAGGAATTTCCTTTTCCAGTTCTTCTTCCTCTATCTGGCTTTAGATGTTCTCCATTGCCTACTTTCAGAACTACTCTCCATCAGCAAACTCCTATGTGGTGTTACCTAAATCAAAGGCTTCAGCTACCCCCTATAATATAGCCGATGACTCTCCTATCAAGACCTCTGTGTTGTACTCCAAACCCCACACCAACTCTGTAGTAGATGTTTCCACCCGGATGTTCCACAGATAACTCCCACTCAATATACCCACAAGCTAAAATACTGTTCCTCCTCAAATTTGCTCCTCTTCCTGAATTCCCAGTCTCAGTGTACTTTCCTTTGTCTATTCAATCACCCAAGTTAATATCCAAGTCATCTTATCCTACCATTTCTCCCTCACTCCCCACATCCAATTGTTACTAAATCCTATGAATTCTACCTTCTAAATATTTGTGCTATTAACTTACTCCTCTGGATCTCCACTGACACTGCCTTAGTTTAGACCCTTGCCTCTCACCTCAATTTTTACAAAAACTTCCTAAGCAGTCTTTCTGCATCCTGTGTTATCTGCCCTCCTTCCCTTCTGTAATCTATACCCTATAATACTGGAGTGATCTTTCTAAAATGAAAACCTTACCATGTGTCTTTCCTGATTAAAATCCATAAACTCTATTATCTATAGAAAAAAACCTCTAAAACCCTTAGAATGGCATGCAATACTTCTGCTACTTACCACCATAACCCCAACGCTACGGCTATAGAGAACAACTTCCCATTCTTAAAAGTGTTCCATACTCTCTCTCATCATGCCCAACTTTCCCTCTGCCTTACGTGCCTTTCCCCCACTTTCTGCCTCAGTCATGCCTAAGCTTTCTTTAAGTTTAAGGACATAAAGTATAAGGAATCTAATATAGTACCTGACACACGACAGGGAGTTAAAAATGGGTCGAGCTGGCTCAGGTCTCTCTTCTTTATCCTCTCTCACTGGCTCCTATTTGCTTACGAGATAAAGCTGAAATTACTTCGACTGTATACAAGACATAATTTGGTCTCTGCCTACCTCCCCAGTTTCATGTCTTGCCACCACCCTATACCCTCAGGAGCTGCACTTGCAGATCCTACAATTCACTCTGTAAGTTTAGATGCCAGTGTAAGTTTGCTCACACTGTTCCTTCTACCTAAATGCCCATCCCTTCCATTCCTATATACACTTACTGTTTTCATCACGTCCTATTATAGTTTGTCCTTACCACTGCCCCTTTCCTCAATCTCCTCTTCCCTCAAGAAACTGACCACTACTGCCTTTGTATACCCACTGTACTCCCATACTTTCTCCAATCAAAGCAATCCTAAAAACGTATTGTAGTTGTTGACAGTTCAAGTAACAAAGTCTTACCACCCTGAAGGCATCTTTAAGTCCTGTTCACCTGGCACAGTACCTGCAACACAGTAATTCCTCTCTACCAAACGATCTGCATTTTTCCTTACTCCCTCCACAAATACTAACATAAGCTTCTATCAGGGATTTTCTTTCAAAAAAGAACAAACATACTTTCAGGTTACGTTCTGGGCCCAATCTCTCCTTACAAAGCAAACAACTGTGCAAACATAACTGTACAAATTAAAGTTAATATGCATTTTCTAATACCATTTCTATTTTCTAAATTAGGGGAGAAATGGTCCCTGAAAGGTCTAAAATGAGAAATAATGTCTTCAAAAGATAGCAAATGAGGTTATGGCACATTGCTTCAAGATACTTTGTTTAAAGAATTACTTCTCAACAGTTACTGTTAAACTAGCCTACACCACTTGGAGTACGGGTCACTCTGAAAAGTGGGAACCACTCTACTAACTTCCTTCCTACCCCTACTACTGCCAATACAGCTTACCGGCATTATTCATTTTCAAGAAGAAACACAGAAATGAATTATCAAATCACCAAGACAGTTTGAAAGGCTAAAGTGAGGTTATCTTTCTCATCCAGAGTCCCATTTATTCATTAGAAGTGCTGTCTCCGTGATCACCAAACCAAAAGTGGGCCTGTCCCTTATCACCATTTAAATATTTTGTGAATAACTGCCAAGTATGATGGAATGCTACCCAAAGTGCTGCAGCATTGAACATGCCCACTGCACTAAACAAAACATTCAGGGAAAGCTCTTCCAATGAGGCCAGATGGTGTGTTAACTCAATGTCCAAACGACTGTACTTCTTTTCAGGCACATTCAAAATATCTCGAATTAACATTTTAATTACCTTAAAGAACTCCACTAGGCCTTAGAGGAAACATGTTGCTTGCTCAAGAGGGAGGCTCTGTAGGAATGAATCCCAAAACTTGAAACAGCCTGACTTCAGGTAAGACTGAGGTGTGGAATATTTTGTAAAACCTGTTTTACCCTTACAACGATTAAAAAAAAACAAAAAAAACAAAAAAACCCTGACCTCAATAAGAGCATTTTGGTACAAGTATACTTGAAAATGAGTTGTGAAACGAATTCTCAACTCCAGATCTGTCCGTCCATTCGCACTGAAACCTGAACTAAAGATCGCAGCACCCAAAGGAGCCCCACTGTTCCACGCCAGCGAGCGCTGGGCAACATCAAGCGCCTTCTCCTAGTCCACTGGGCAAGCACTGGACACGGGTCAACATTCCGGGTGCGACTGGAAAATAGTACGGTTACATAAAAGACGGAGTCCCTCTCCTCCGTTCCGGTGCGCCCAAGCGCTGCCCTGAGGCCTGCAGACTCGGGGTGGAGGGCTCGGTTCCTGACCCTCCTCCTCCAGCCCCCGAGAGCACCGAATCGCAGATGCGATGCCATGAGGGGGACCCGGCCGGCAAGTGGGAGGCACGGACGGCAGAAGAGCGAGCACCGGGGAGAGAGCTGCCCGGCAGGAACCCGCACTAGGGGCAGCCACGCCCCCCACCCCAACTCCAGCCCCGCGCGCCGCGAGCTCCCAGCCCCGCACGCTGCCTGACAGCCGCGGCCGCGGAGAGGGCTGCCCCGGCACGCGAGGGGCATCCCGCGACCCCCGCACACCGCCGCAGCCCGTCACCGACCTGTGCCTGCAGCAGCGCGACCGCCCGCCCCCGCCGCAGCCGCCGCCTCCTCGCGCTCACGCTGCCGCCGCAGCCACCCTAGCCGCCTCCTGCGCTGCGCCCCCGACCGGCCTGGGGCGCCCCATTCCCACCCCGCCCCAGCCTCCGCCTGTTTACAATGATTGGGACGGAACAGAACGAGCCGGCCCAGCACGCACGCGCATTCCCTCCTCCCGCCGCGGTCGGCTTCCCGGGTCCTCCTCTCGGCGCTGACGGCCATGGCCCGCAAGGGCAACGCCCCGTGCCCTCGCGCGGAGCACACTGGGAGGCGTAGTTCTCGGAAACCCAGCGCCAGTCTACGGGAACGCCCTTTGTCCAGAAAGTGCACTACAATACCCAGGAGGCACCGCGCCTCCCTCGGCCCCAAGTGCTCTCTGAGGAGACTGAGGAAGCGCGCCACAGAACGCGCCGCCAGTGCTTTACGAGCGCCTGCGCAGTTCCTGGTCTTGGGGGGCTGGGTGGGACGTAGGTCTAGCCTGAGTGAAATATCGCTGAAGATGGTTTGGGGGCGGTTCCTGCGGTGGTCTTGAGAAAGAAAAGAGCTTTCCTTTCCATGCTCGGGCCAGCCTGTTCGTCAGTTGCCGAAGTTCAGACCTTTTGTGCCAGCGGGTTTCAGTCGTCCTAACCAGTTAAACCAGCCTAGGAGGCCGGACCAGCTTGCTGCTGGGTGGGGCATCCTCCTGGCCGAGTACTGGGTGGGGAGTCTTTTGCTTGTGGTGGGGATTCCTTCTTTGAGGAGGGAGGGGAAGCGCCTTGGGCCTCTGAGTACGGGCTAGTATAAAACTGTGTGCTGGGACAGCCTCAAAATTCCTAAAATGGGTGTTGACGAGGGCCCGCTTTGGTTCTTGCGGTACGGCGGGACTGCTGTCTTCCATCCCCTCTTTGGCTCAACACTTACAAAGCAACACCTGAATTAGAACTGCCTGGGCGCATGTTTAGCTTGCAAATAGAACTGAATCACGAGGAAGACTGGAAATAACTGGATTTCCTCCAGAAATCCTTCACAAAGGCTTGAAGAATTGTTCTGCTAATGCATGGCTGGAAATCAGGGGTCTTTTGAAGTGTTCTTGTTTTATAAAATTTGTCCAGTTATTACGGGAAATACAATTTGGGATAGATGGTCCTTCCCATCGCTTCCATTCCTAGTGCAATACTATCTTTAGAACTTCATTAGCTATTTAGATTGACCTCTGCGATCCATCCTGCACTGTACCTCCCAGATCAGCTTTCCTTACATTTGACAATAGGCCGTTCCCTTGTACTCTGCATTTCCTACCCAGTAAAGTTCAGCCCCCTCAGCCTGGCATTCAGGAGCCTGCCACAATTAGATACCAAGATGGTGTGTGGTAGCCATTGTTTTCTGACTGCTTGATAAGCTTGCTTATTGCCCTTCTGGCAACAGAACAGTGACCTCGGACCACTGGGCTGGGCGTGTTCCCGTGCCAGTTACAATACACTTTGCCTCTGGCAACACTAATTGGGCTAACAGATAGGCACTGATCCAAGTTGGGGCGTTATTGAGCCCTTGCTTAAAATGCTATATGGACACAGAGCAGGGAGGGAAGAAAGGTGTTTACTGAGATAGCTGCTGATTGCCATGTTCTTCACAATATAAAGAGGGCTGTCTACATTAGGAATGAATGAAGCCAAAGGGGGTAGTCGGGTGGGGCGGGAATGGAAAGGGAGAGAAACCAAGAGATGGCAGCGTGAAGACTGGTTTCAGTTTCAGAAACCTTGAGTTTTGTATAGCTTTTCTATAAGTGCTTGGAGTCTGTGAGCCTAGCTGGGTGAGCCAATACATTTATTTATTTATTATTTAGGGCTAATTTGTGTGGTTATAGAACATATTTGTTGGTTCTCTCCTAAGCATTCATTCTTCCCATTAACCCATGCAGCATAATCCTTCTCTCTGGTAGCTGAGAGTTTCAGAGATGGTCATAGAACCCATTCAGAACCAATGAGCCCCACAGAGACTTGAGTTGGGGTTTCTAGTAAACAGCAGCATCCTTACTCTTCTAGTATGGCATAAGTATGTGAGGTCTGGAAATGTGGCAATCTTTTGGCTCCTACAAGGAGAAAGCCTGAAAGGATAGGGTTTAGGGGAAAGGCACCAGTAGAGCCTGAAGATGAAGTCAATGCTGTCAAATGAGTTCTGGAAAGGAGAACCTTGTGTTTGATGGCATCATTAGAGCTGTGCTATCAAACCTCACCTGTTTGACCCATCCTATAGACTGTTTACAATTGTGAGCCATAAATTTCCTGTATTGTTTATGCCAGTTTGTATTGGGAGTTTTCTGTGACTCAAAATTCTAAAAGTCCTAACTAATTCAGTTGGATTTTTTTACATGACATTGAAAGATCCTAACTAATACAAGTTCCTACTTAAAAAGAAACTATGGAAGAGACTTTCAGCTATGGCTATGTGACATGGTCAACAATTCCTCTGCACACAATACAAGTATAAAACTGGACAAAATTGTCAAAAACTACCGTTTCAAGGCACTGGAAATCAAACAGAGACAACAATTTGAGAAACATCTATTCTTGAAAAACTGCTAGAAGTTCCAGTAGGAACAGTAGATATCCATGATGTTCTTGCCGGCTTCAATCCTTCTCTGTTGCCCCATAACTATAGTTTTACCAATGTGGGTGGGGCTGGCTAAGAAAACTAGCAGCTTTGCTACCAGAGAGGATGGACTCAATTTGTGGTGAGAGGTAAAAAACCCATGGCTTTACCGGCTGGACGGACTGTAAAATGATGCATCTGCTATGGAAGACACTATGATCGTTCCTCCAAATATTAAAAATAGAATTACAATTTGATCCAGCAATTCCACTCCTGAGTATATACCCAAAAGAATTGAAATCAGGCACTCAAAGAGATATTTGTACATCCATGTTTGTAGCAGCATTATTCACAATAGCTAAAAGGTGGAAGTAACCCAAGTGGCCACTAATGGATGAAAGGGTAAATAAAATGTGGTATATACATATAGTGAAATATTATTCAGCCTTAAAAACAAAAGAAATTCTAACTCACGTAAAACAAAAATCATGAAAACTAAAGGGAGAAATTGATAATTCAGTTATGGGTGGAGATTTCAAATTCCTGTCTCAGCAGTTGATAGAACAAGACAGAAAGTCAACAAGGGTGTAGAAGACCTGAATTACACTGTCAACCAACTTGAAATATTTGACATAATGTAGGAAACTCCATCCAACAACAGAATAAACATTCTTTTCAAGCACAAATGAAACATTGTCCAGAATAGATCATACAATAGGCAGCAAAACAAGTCTCTGTAAATTTTAAAAATATTGAAAACATACAATATGTTCTCCTTCCACAATGGAATTAAATTAGAAATCAACAACAGAAAGGAATCTGAGAAATCCCCAAATATTTGGAAATTAAACAACGCATTTCTAAACAATCCATGGGGCAAAGAAGAAATCACAATGAAAATTAGACAATATCTGAAACTGAATGAAAACAAAAATACAACATATCAAATTTAAGGGAAGCCGCTAAAGCTGTGCTTAGAGGGAAATTAATAGCATTAAATACTAATATTAGAAGGAAGACAATAATCTAAGCTTTCACTTCAAGAAGGTAGCAAAAGTGGAGTGAATCAAACCTAAATTAAGTAGAAGTAAGGAAATAGTGATCAAAATAGAAATCAATGAATTAAAAACAAGAAAATAGAGAAAAGGACCCAAAAGCTGGTTCTCTGAAAAGATTGAATTGATAAACCTTTAACTAGACTGACTAATAAAAAGAGAAGACACAAATTACCAAAATGAGAAATGAAAAAAGGGACAACGCGATAGACCTTACAGAAATGAAAAGGAATATTATGAACATCATAATTCCAATAATTTTAAAAATAGATGAAAATGGAGGCATTCCTAGAGAGAGAGCAAGTTACCAAAACTAACTCAAGAAAAAAATACAAAATTTAAATAGACATATATCAGAGTAAAAAACTTGAATCGGTAAATACCAATCTTCTCACAAAGAGCCCAGGTCTGAATGTCTTCACTGGTGAGTTCTATCAAATATTTTAAGGAAGACAAGAAAACTAAGCCTATTAATAACACTGTTTTAGAAAATAGAGAAGGAGCACTTCCCAATTCATTTTATAAGGCCAATATCACCCAGGGACCAAAACCCAGGACACCACAAGAAAATGGAAGTATAGACTGATATCCTTCATGAGTTATACACTTTAAAACGGTTGGTTTTATGGTATGTGAATTATATCTCAATAATGCTGTTATTTTTTTTAAAGATATGGGAATTGAATAAAATATTCTAAAAACAACCCCACCCTTGGATAAACAGAGTAAAAGGATCCAATGCCTGTTGCCTCTATTCTTTGGACTGGCACCTGAAGTTTGATCCCTAAACTGTTCACTGGGTCAAAGCACTATTACATAATTGAAATGTCCTATTTTTATATATTTAAAAGATATGATATTTAGAGCTCATTACAAAAACAAGTGGCAGAACTGTATGAGTTTAGCTTTGCTCTTTGTGACAATTCACCACACAACTTAGTGGCTTTAAACTATTCCGCTGTTCATGCAGTTGTAGTCAGTTTGTGGGTTAGGTGGGGGTTGGGCTCATCTGCGGCAGTTGGGATGGCTGAGCTTCTTTCTTTAATGGTCTCATCTCTCAAAAGCCTAGCCTGCATCCTTAGTGCACAAGCACTTTTCAAGTGTTTGTGTGTCATTTACTGATGTCACATTGGGCAAAGGCGTATCACACGCCAAGCCCCAGATTTAAGGGATGGAGAAATAGATTCCTCCACTAGATGGGAAGCACTGAACAGAATTTGTGGCCATTTATTTGCAATCTATGACAAGAACTCTTGACTCTCCTTTGCTCCTGAAGGAATGATTCTATATCCTCCAAAGACCTGTAAATTACTGGGAATTGACACCTTTTGCTGACTCAGCTGTCTCTTAGGTAGTTGGGAAGTACTTAGTACTTAGTAGTACTTAGTAGTGGAAGTACTTCCACAATACTTAGGTATTGTGGAAGTACAAGAACAAAAATCATAAGTGTGTTCACCATTCTACCTCTGATGACTAGTAGAGTGCCTGGCACATAATAAATGCTTAATGAGTTTTTGTTCAACGAGGCTGTTAGAATTCTTTCAGTAGCAAGTGATGGAAATACAATTCAAATTTGCTTAAACAAAAAAGCATTATTTATTGGCACACATAACCAAGAAGTCCAAGATACTGACTCGAGGCACAGCTGGCTTTAGGGCTTCAAATGCATCATCAGAGCTCTCCTTTACCCCCTTTGGTTCTTCCGTCTTCATGTTGGGTTCATTTTCTGGTAGACTTTCTCCATGTGCTAACAAACACACCACTGAGCTTATATCCTTAGATGGTGTGCCCTGTAACTGTGTATGTCTTCTTCCTCTGCTTGAAATAATAACACCTGCTATTTATAGAATGACTATTCTGTGCCAAGCACTGTACATTTAAGTTAAATATATTTTTATTTTCAGTTCAATACATATTTATATCATATAGTGGTTAAAAGCATGGACTCTACAGCCAGTCTGCCTGAATTTAACCCTAGATTTATACAAATCCCAGATTATACCAAATAATTTATAGTTAATACTAGAATGCAGTTTAAACTTACATTTGAATTATGATCATCTTTGAATGTTGTTTGCAATCCTTCAAATTAACAATGAAGCTACACTAAATGATGTGACTCAAAATTTGGCTGGAGGGGTGCTGGAAAATTATTTATTTTGTGCCTCTACACTTATGCTAAATTCTTTCTTCTTCCTCTTTCTTGCTGAAGTTGAGACAGCATTATCTCTAAATTTTCCCCTTTCCTCTTGAGTTTTTGATATAGCTTGTCAACCCCTCTCCTCAAAAGAAAGCATGGTAAGCCTTTTTGGTAGTTGAGCTTGCTCAACTTGTCGACTTTTTTTCCTAGCATCACTATGTTACTAAATATAGAAGAAAAATATAATGGATTATCATGTTGACTGATTTGTTGAAAGTAAATGAATACTGTGCTACCTACAGTCCGCTCTAATCCTAAAATTTTCATGACGTAAATAAACTACAAAGCTGATTCAGATGAAAAATTTACCTTACAAGCATCCATACAGTATAGCAAAGTTATTTCCATTTCCATTATATGTTGTAAAGACAATGCTTTCTTTAATCATTTCTGGGGGAGAACATGGTAAAGTTTATGTCATAATTTAAATTATAGTCATGTGCCACATGATGATATTTTGGTCAAGAATGGACCACATATATGATAGTGGTCCCATAAGATTAGTACCATACAGGTTAGGTGTGTAGTAGGCTATACCATCTAGGTTTGTGAAAGTACATTCTGTGATGTTTACACAACAACAAAATCACCTAATGACACATTTCTTAAAGTGTATCCCCATCATTAAGTAACGCATGACTGTATAACATTTGCTTTTTTAAAGTTATCAATGATAACAGTGAGGTTATTTAGAATATTAATTTGGAACTTGAGTTTATGAATCGTAGTTTCAATATTAGATAAGTCTCAACATCTAAAAGTACGTGATTGTCTTCTATGACATTTTTAAAAATTTTGTTTTCACTTGTATCAGTTATCCATACACCTAGTTTAAAGCATCACATAATTCTTCAAGTCTTATGATGAAAACATTAATCATCTGCCTAATTCCACTTCCCCATGCCAATATCCACTCTCCAGGAGCAACTAATTTCAACTCTTTTAACTAATTCTTTTGATTTTACCTCTATATTGCTAGATAGTGCACTTATATTGTCATTTCTTGGTGTTGAAAGACAATTCTCCATAAAGTTCTTGCATTTCTGAATGTCTCACAAGCAGAGATACAGA
This sequence comes from Diceros bicornis minor, assembly GCF_020826845.1. Lineage (NCBI taxonomy): Eukaryota > Metazoa > Chordata > Mammalia > Perissodactyla > Rhinocerotidae > Diceros > Diceros bicornis. The sequence continues at coordinate 7,475,762 of NC_080755.1, read as the reverse complement.
CAGCTTTTTTTCTGAGCTATCTTTTCATGGCTGTCTGTATAGCAAAGTGTTAGAAAAGACAGTTTCTTTCCAGAGTAGAGAGCATGATTTTTTGTTGTCTAAAGATTGTCTCCTTTGGGGCAAAGGTAGGCAGTTTGTTTGCAGCTCTTTATAAAATACTGGGGTCTTCTAAGCTAAAGATTCCTCAGCTGTGATGTAAAGCTGTTGCATATGTAGCATCCACCGGGGTCACTCTGCATCACTCCCATGGGACTGAGGGTAAGGGGAACTAATGTGAACATGAAGCTCATACTGCTTGCTGTGCCACAAGTAATTTTAAAGTACTTTGTCTCTGACCCGGGAATATCATATCTTCTATCAGCCCATCCAGACTAACTTGATAGCTTAAAGTAAGGTAAAAACCTCAGATCCTTCACATCTCTTGACACTTGATTTTTCCACTTTTGGCACTACCAACTGATTTACCAGTATAGAAGATGTGGGAAGCCTCCTTCCACTCCCCCACCAACCTCTGTCACACGTATACATATCTAGACTTCCTGTTTTCCTCAGTGTAGTTAATATAATAATTTGGGTCAGATCAGTATTAAGTGTTGACAGGATTAAGGCTATGCCAATGCTGTTCACAGGTATATTATGTAATGTGTCGTGATTACCCTTATGTTCCTGCACAACTTTTTGTTTTCTGAAGAGTTGATAATTGCTTTTCATTTGTTTGATTGATTACTTGCTTAGTTTTCTACATACTCATCAGTAATTTGTTCCCAAATTCTCTCTCAGTTGTATGTTCAGTATATTTAAACATATTATATGTTCTATTAATTTCATCTTCTTGAAGACATCCCTCCCGGAGAGTTCTGAATTGCTTCAATCTCCATTACTTGCTCTATAGGCATACTTTGTCCTCTTCAGGTGTTCCTTTTACCATCATCCTGGGCATTCTCTTCATCTTTTCATATTGGATCTTGTATTATTTTGCTAGGGCTGCCATAACAAAATGAGTGGCTTAAACAGCAGGAATTTATTTTCTCGCAGTCCTAGAGGCTAGAAGTTGAAGATCAAGCTGTCAGCAGGGTTGGTTTCTCCTGAGGCCTCTCTCCTGGACTTGCAGATGACTCTCCTCTCCCTGTGTCTTCACGTGGTCTTCCTTCTGTGCCAGTCTGTGTCCTAATCTCCTCTTCTTATAAAGACACCAGTCATATTGGATTAAGGCCACCCATATGACCTCATTTTACTTTAATTACCTCTTTAAAGGCCCTATCCCCAAATATAGTCATATTCTGAGGTACTTCAAGTTAGGACTTCAACATATGAATTGGAGGGGGACACAGTTCAGCCCTTAACGAATCCCTTCTGTCCTGGACTATCTTACTGTTTCTTGGTTTACTCTTTCATTTTGGCAGAGGACATCTTCCAGTAGTTTTTAGAGAATGGATGTGTGGAGATTCATTTTTTTGAGACCTTGCGTATCTTAAAATATCTTTTTTCTATGCTGACAATTAATTGACTTGGTTTGACCAGGTATAGATTAGAAAGCATTCTACCTCAGAATATTGAAGACAGTTCTCCTAGCTTCTAGTGTTGCTGTGGAAAAATCCAATGCTATTCTGATTTTTGATCCTTTGTAAAAAAAGTACTTGAATTTCCCCTTCTTTAATAAAAAAAATACTTTAAAATTCTGTTTTGTCCCGATTTTATGAAATTTCATAATGATATGTCTTGAGCTGGAATTAGTTTTATTCTCTGTGTGGGTTAGGCACTTTATGGGCCCTTTAATTTTTTTTTTAATTTTTTAATTATTATTATTGTTTTTAATTTTTTGTTTATTGCAGTAACATTGGTTTATAACATGGTATAAATTTCAGGTGTACATCATTATACTTCTATTTCTGCATAGATTACATCATGTTCACCACCCAAATACTAATTACAACCCATCACCACACACAAGTGCCGAATTATCCCTTTCGCCCTCCTCCCTCCCCCCTTCCCCTCTGGTAACCACCAATCCAATCTCTGTCTCTATGTGTTTGTTTATTGCTGTTATTATCTACTACTTAATGAAGGAAATCATACGATATTTGACCTTCTCCCTCTGACTTATTTCACTTTGCATAATACCCTCAATGTCCATCCAGTTCTGTGGATATTTTCATGAATTATTTCACTGATGATTTTTTTCCGCTCCATTTCTCTATTCTCTGTTTCTGTAACTCCTATCATTTGCTGTTGAATCTTTATTCTGCTCCTCTACTTTTATTGTCTTTTATCTCCTATTTTCTGTTTCTTTGTCTTTTACTTAAATTTCTGGGAAATTTCTTCAACAATATTTTCAATCTATTTATTGAGTTTTTCGTTTCTGATCTCATACTTTTAATTTCCAAGGGTGTTGTTGTTGTTGTCGTCTTAATTTTTTCATATAGCATCCTGTTCTATTCTTGCATGCAATAACCTATCCTATCTTCCTGAGGCTAGCAATGATATATATATATTAAAGTTTTCTTCTCTTTGTATAATCCCTGATTCTTTTCAGGTGTGGTTTTGATGTTTTTGTGGTTGTTGTTTGTGTTTGTTTGGTCTCTGCTTTTCATATTAGAGGTTTTCCTCAAATGTTCAGTGACCCTTGGCTATCTAAACATATTTAAAAGCGTGGAACTAAAAAGCTTTGTACATGTGGGTAGGGTTGGGACTTGTGGACTTCATTCATTGTCAGGTGGTTTGGCTGGGCCGTTTTGTTGGGTGTGTCAAACTACTAGTTTCCTCCAAAAAATGTTTCCCCAGAAATGTTAACTAACCTTATTGCAGTAATCATTTTGCTATATATACATATATGAAATCATCACATTGTTCACCTTAAATTTACATATGTTCTATGTCACTAATAACACAATAAAGCTGGAAATAAATAAATTCTTGTAAAAAAATGTTTCCCACTTTTCCTTTGCCATGTGAGGTGTGGCAGCTGAGGAATGTACCTCTTAGATGTCTGACTGTAGGGATCCTAATTGACCGATGGCCCAGATACTGTGCTCCGAACGCATCTCTGCATTCTTCCCAAGGCCACACTTCTCACATTGGCTGCTCCCCAGTCAGCGACTAAGAGGGGCAGAAATACTAAGGCAAGCCCATTCCTACAAGATGCAGGATTCCTCGCATGGGTGTCCTTGATTTGAACACTCCCCATAGCCTTGCCAAAACTTTCTTAGAACTGCACTGTCATCTATGGACTTTCCTTCATTATTTCTTCCTTCCTTCCTTCCTTTCTCCCTTTTTCCTTCCTTCCTTCCTTCCTTCCTTCCTTCCTTCCCTTCCTCTTTTACAGAGGTCATACCTGAGTCACGACTGATAGCTCGCCCAGTCTCCTCATTTTCTATCACAGTTGTCTCCCCTAATAAATCTCTTGCACGTCTTGTCCCATACTGGCATTTGCCTCTCAGAGGACTCAGACTATCGCAAATCGTACAGAAATTAGGGTCTGAGAAAGAAGATGGAAAGATGGGATTTGGGATTTATTGACTCACCACTTGGCAAGTGCTGAGGATGCTATCATGAATGGTAGGTGGGCACAGATAGCCCTGGCACAAGGGTGTGACCCAATTGCTAAAGATTTTACCAGGGGTAAACTGGGGAAATGTTTGGGGGGAGAAGAACACTCTTGCAGATAAAATGATTCAGGAGTTTGAGAAATATGAGGGGAAAAATGACTTCCATGATAGTTGAGTTGGATGGTTGCTGATAAATTATATTAATGCCCTGCAGAGGGAAAATTAGAGACTGAGCACCATGAATAAGCAGTTAATGGCCAAGAGTCCTAGGCCTTTTTGGTAGCATACAAAGAAGCCCTTATCTCCTGCAGTAGAAGAGCAGATACAGATGAGCTCCAGGGATATTTGAATTCTCAGCCAAAGACAAGTCTATTATGCTAAGGTCAAAGTCCTAGTTAGGAAAACCTGGGACTCTGAAATATGGAATAGAGACAACTGGATGTATGCCATTGAGGATGTTTACTCTATAGACCTTCTTTACCCTATGACTTTCAAATGTTCCATCCTTCCCTAGCAAAAGCTGATACTTCCGCCATGCTGGAAATCACTGCATAGGCCTCTCCCTGGCAATACAACAGGTATACACCTCAGGAGCTACTCCCACCACCTGTCCTGGGTGCCAGGACAATAACTAGGGTTAAATCCCGGCATAACCTGGATAGGGACATGCTGGGCCTGATAATGGAGGAAAGAGACTCCACCAAAAGAGTTGCTTGAATTGGCTGACATGTACTGATAGGAGCCATGAGAATACCCCTGGGATTGGATTTTGAGGGTTCTTGTTCAAGGGGGTCAGAATGGAAGACAGGATAAGCAACAATTTATTATCTTGGGACACCTTTTCAAGACATGAGATTTAACAACATGGCAAGGACCCTAAGGAATAGGGCAAACTTGATGCTTTGGCAGCTCTTAGAAGCTTGCAAAAAGCAATGACCAATACTCAGTGAAGCAGAAATGTCTGAGTTTCCCTAGCAGATGGTAGAGGAAAGAATAAAAAGGTTGAGGGGCCGGCCCTGTGGCTTAGCGGTTAAGTGCGTGCTCTCTGATGCTGGCGGCCCGGGTTCGGATCCCGGGCGCACACCGACGCACCGCTTCTCCGGCCACGCTGAGGCCGCGTCCCACATACGGCAACTAGAAGGCTGTGCAACTGTGACATACAACTATCTACTGGGGCTTTGGGGGGAAAATAAATAAATAAATCTTTAAAAAAAAAAAAGAATAAAAAGGTTGAGGGAAGTGGGCATGTTGGAATGGACATATTATGTGCAGCCAGAAGACCCACCAGAGGATTATGTTCCACAGGAGGACCCCACGATGCATCATTCACCAAGGTCATTAGAAATGCACTTGTTAGAGGGGGCACCAGCATCACTAAGGAGTTCAGTGGTCTTCTCCTCTGCAGGTCAGAGATGATGGTAGGAGAGCACAGCGCTGGACTTACCAATACCCATGGAGAAGATGGGGCCCTAAAATAATAGAGGCCAGGTGGCAGCACTTAACTTCCAGCGGCCAGGAGGCTGCAATTACTGTAGTCAAAGGGGCAGCCAAGGGGGCTCAACCAGCAGGGAGTGGTGGACATGGTTAATAGAGCATGGTGTTCCAACGGGAGAAATAAACAGGCAGCCAATAAGCTGCTGCTTGACATCTATACCCACAAAAGGGGCAAGAATGAACCAGCAGAAGCTGAAGGAAGTTCTTCCCCAAAAATCTCTCACTCAGTTCCTACACCCAATCCAACTGCTTGGCTGGCTGGTCAGGGATCTGGAAGAAAAAAGATTGGAATATTAGAGGCAAGAAGGTTTGGAGTGGAGGCATATGGATGAACATATAGAGTGGAGATAGAATGTGGAGTCTAACTCTTCAAAAGACTTTCAACCAAGTCCCCTGGTTTTAGTTCCCTGAGCCTTTTGCCTAGCGCCTTTCATTTCTGAGCTTCTGGGGAATGTTGCGGTAAATTGGCTTGCTTTCTGGCTTTCCCACTGGCAGCTTAGAATTCATCTTTCTTGGGTCTGCTAAGACAGTTAATCTGTCTTCTAGTTTCTAAATGTCATTATTGTTTTCTCTTCTCTCATTCTCTTTTGCCTTGTGCGCTTATGGTTTTTATTTTTTAAAATCCCTTCGTTGTCATTTTACTGGATTTTAGGAGAGATTAGAGGCTATTGCCTTTAATTGGAAGTTGACACGTTCTTTACCACATAGAATCCTTTTCAAGCTTTCCCTGCCTCAGTCTGTAACAAGAGAACTTGATTAAGTTATCTTGCTTTCATGGGAAGGCTAAGCTTGGCCAGCTTTTGACTGACAATCAAGAAAGAATTTCCTTCAGGTTTTCTACTAGTCCCTTAAGCAACTTCCCCTCAACTCCAAGAAGATCCACCGAAATAACATAAATACATATATAAACTACATATGTATTTATACACATATATAACATAAATACATGTATTTTTAAATATATATATTTTAATATATATATACAAATTTATATATATATGAAACCTAGTTTGTGACTGACAGGGCAGGCTCAGTTGGGGTGACTGTGGGATGACCTTTTCCCGCAGACACTGAATTAACATGTAACTGTACTATCATCCAAGCCACAGTCCTCCAACATATCCACAAGGATAAGAGAAATACTGTCAAAAACTTCGCAAAAATCTGTATACACAATGAGCAGGTATAATTAGACTAGGAAACGGGGCACAAGTTATGTGGAATTTGACAGAACTGAGTTGGAATGTTGGCTCTAATTTCTACTGTATGTCACGGCCAGCAAACTCTTCTTAAAGAGCCAGATAGTAAGTTTGCTAGGTTTGGGGGGCACTATATAGTCTCTGCTAGAACTACTCAACTCTGCTGTTGGAATGCAAAAGCAGCCATAGATAACATGTAAACAAATGAGTGTGGCTATGTTCCAAAAACTCTTTATTTAGAGAAACAAATGAAGGAATGGATTTGGCCCAGGGGCCGTACTTTGCTGATCTCTGCTCTATGAACATGTTTTCTTACCTCAATTAGGTCATTTGCAAAAATAGTCCTGATGCTAACTACTTTGCAAGGTTGTTCTGGCAGTTATATAAATTAATATGATACATCTTAAAAGTTCTCATCACAAGAAAAAAAGTTGTAATTTTATGTGGTGATGGATATTAACTAGACTTGTTGTGATGATCATTTTGCAATATGTACAAATATCAAATCATGTTGTACACCTAAAATTAATATAATGGTTATATATGTTAATTACATATCAATAAAAGTAAAAAAAAAAATAAAACTACTATTTTAAGCTGGAAAAAAAAAAAGAACCAAGGCAGTGAAATGGGCCCCAAAGTCAGAGAGATTTTGAGCTGAGTCTGGGATCTGTTCACTAACTACTTACAGGTGACCTTGGGCAAGTTTCTAAACCTCTCTAAGCTCTGGCTGGATTCGACAAAGCCTGAAATAGTTTAATTTGCACAGGGTTGTTAAAGGAGCATTAGAATGTCTGGTTCATTGATCTATCTATGGTTCTGATTGCAGCCATGTAGATATGCCATTTGTGACTCAACCAAAAACATTCATTTCAGCTCCTAGTCTTCCTGAAGCACTTAACAGCTTTGTTTTGTCATTTTTTCAAGTAGATCTTAGGTTACTACCCCTCCCTCCCTCCAAATCTTTCCTCTTCTTTCTCCTCTTTCCGCTGGTGCCTAGCACAGAGCTTTCCAAACAGGAGTCCCTTGTTTAATGAGTGCAGCGTCTCAATCCTGTTGGATTCGGCTATGCTCGTGGAGACATGCCTTTAATGACTGAAAATCTAGTTTTCAGGTAAAGGAATCAGGTATTCTGTCTTTTTACTGAAGTTGAAAAGAAAATAAAAAAGACTTCACCAAAACAAGGCTTGGAAGTTTGCCATCGGAAAGATTTCCTTATAATGGCTGTTGAAAGCTTTTAAAACTAGATAGGCTTTTAAAAATAAAGTGGGTTACCATCTCCCTGGGAAGTTTATGTGTGGGTCTAATAACAACAAAGGAGTTATCAATTGAAATAACCTTTATAGAGTTCTTGATTGAAATGGCTGGGAGTCTTTCTGGTAAATAAAGGATGAGAAATGTCCCTTTGGTGAATATTTAAGAGTTCCTTTGTTAAATATTTTACTTTGCAAGTAGAAGCTGCAGGTTTCTAGAAGCTGAAGTAGTAGCTAAAAAACGCTTACACTCTTGGTGGAATCGTAAATCAGTGCTGCCTTCCAAAAGAGAAATTTGATATCTAACAAAGTTTAAAGTATACATAAACTGTGATCCAAAAACTTACTCCAAGGTTATAAGAGGACAAGTGTGGCATGCACAAGAATATTTATAATATTGTTATTTCTAATAATGAAAACACTAGAACCTAAAGGTCAATCAACAAGGGACTGATTAAATCAATTATGATACATCCATTGCGGTGGAATACTATGTATCTTTTAAAAAAATACTGTATATCTTTATGTTTTGGCATGAAATATGTCCATTATATACAGCAAAGAGCAAACCCACTTATCTAGACAGAATGTGTATGAGAATGTGTTCACTGTCGCTGTGTTATCTGAACTATTTATGAAAATGATGCATTATCAAAGAGGAAAATAATGATGCTTTTATAACCCAGTGAAAAGGCGCTCGTTCTGCTTACTGCAATCCAGCGTCAATCAATTGCAAATGAGCTGGTGGTTGAGAAAGGAAAGTTGATACAATTAGCTAGCAGAATTGGAAGATGGTGGACTTGTGTCCTAAAGAACCATCTTAAAATTATACAGAATCTTGAGGCAGTTATATAGGAGAAATGGGCAAAGGAGGGGAGTTTAGGAAGATCGACCATCTGGTGTGATGGACTTTGAGGCACCTCATTATTATCTCATTCTTCTGTCATTTGTGATGGGTACCAACACAGAATTTTTCTTTCTGGAGGTCATCATGTTCCTGGGGAACTCAGAGAACAAAGTTATCATCTTAACACAGCTGGGAGATATACATAAGCAACAGTCATAGAACTAGCAGATCATGTATATTGCAAAAGCAAGAGATGCTTAATCATCTAGGCTAGAATGCATTCACAGAAACTAGTGAGTCAGGGCTATATATATATTTACAATATTGCTTCTTTTCCCTAAGATGGCTTCCTTCATGCTAACTTAGTAGCTGTTACACTTTCAGTTTGGAAAAAAAAGCACCAGTAATTTGTATTTTCACTGCTTAGGAGACAGAGCAAAGAGCAGAATACGGGAAAGAGATCTCTGGTCATCCAATCCAATTTCCCCATATAGGATATAGTTTTAAGACACTTTAAAAACTCATCTAACATAATTCTTCACTTAAAAATACAAGTAGTATCTCTCTTTTCCAAATGTGTTGCTGAGAACTATGATACAAAGTAAATTATGTTTTTTCCTAAGGAAATAATATAATAATTTAATTCAACATTAAAAGCATTACAGATATGAGCCATCCCTCATGGCCTAGTGGTTAAAGTTCGGCATTCTCCACTTTGGCAGCTGGGGTTTGGTTCCCCGGGCTCGGAACCACACCACTCGTCTGTCAGTAGCCATGCTGTGGTGGTGGCTCATGTAGAAGAACTAGAAGGACTTACAATGAGAATATACAACTATGTACTGGGGCTTTGGGGAGGGGAAAAAAAAAAGAGAGAGGAAGATTGGCAACAGATGTTAGCTCAGAGCAAATCTTTCCCAGCAAAACAAAAAAAGCATTACAGATATGATCAAAAATTATGCCATAAATTGAAAAAGACATACAGACATATATACCATATATATACCAAAATATAATACAATGGTGTCATAAATTTGAACTATTTTAACTTACACAATTATAGTATATAATAAATGCCAATTATTTAAATAATTTTGATTGGCTCATTAGAATTTTGATGGACTTAGGGAATGATTTGTATTGATCATGTCACTAATAAACTTGTCCATGATAATTTTAAATGATCCCTTTTTCTTTATTAGTAACCTTTTGTGTAGCTAATGGACACACTTTAAAACTTCTATTAATGTTGAGCTAGAAACCTTGCCATTATCTTTCATTTCTCTCTTTCTCTGGATTTATAGCTTATTTGCAAGAACTGAAAAGACTGACACATCTGGCTTTGAGTAATATTTCTCAATCTTATTTTCACTAACAAACTCCTCTCACAGTAAAATATATCTCTAACCCTGTTAGAATTTTTATGTGTATTTTTCACTAATTTTTTTAATGAAAAATTTTGTATATATAGAAAAGTTGACAGAATTGCACAGTAATACACCCACTATTAGACTCTCCAATTGTTAATATGTTGCTCTATTTGTTTGATCACATGTCTATCTATGCTCCATCCATGTATCTATCCACCCATCAATCCTTGTTTTTTTATGCATTTCAAAGTAAATTGCAGACATGAGTACACTTTATCCCTAAACATTTCAGCTTGCATATACTTAACTAGATCTTGATATTTGTTTATAGTTCTCTTTTTCTTTTAAGATAAATTTACATACAGCAAAATAGACAAATATTAACGTACTTTCTGTGAGTTTTGAAAAATGCAACTCTCAAACCAAACCCTATCTAGATAGAGAACATTTTTGTCACTCAAGAAAGTTCCTTCATCTCCTTTCCTAGTCAGTCCCAGCTTTACCCTCACCAACAGCAAATTTGCTGTCCTCATTTTTCACGCCATAGATTAGTTGTGCCTATTCTAGAACCCCATATAAGTATAATCATACAGTTAGTACTATTTTGGGTAAGGTTTCTTCCACTCAACCTTTTTTTGAGAGTCATTCATGTTGCATGTTTCAGTAGTTCACTCCTTTTTAGTACTGAGTGGTATTCCATCATTTTTTTTTAATCACAAGTCATTTTATCCATTCTCCCACCAATGGACATTTGTCTTGTTTCCACTTTAGGGCAATGAGGGAAAAAAGCTGCTATAAACATGTCAAGAACTGTGCAGGGTCTGAGGTTTTACCCCACTTGTGGGATAATAAACTAGCACTCCACAATTTCACGGATGCTTGCTCCTGAGTGGGGCGCAAAGAATTTTATTGTTCCCAGCAGTAGCGGTAGCCAGACGATCAGTATTTGCACCAGTTAACTAAGCCCCAGTTTCACAGGGTGACATAACAGGGCCAAGTGACATCTTCATACATGACTTGTCACAGGAGACAAACTTGAGCTTAGGGAATCTGAATCTTTTATGACTGCCCTGGAGGGAGACATTATCTTTATCTTCCAGGGCTGTTCTCTATGCAAACATAGACAGCTCAGAACAAAGGCAGCTGCTCACACGACAGCCCTAACCAGAGACCCATGGAGAATTGTCTCCCAACAAAACATTCTTGTACAAGTTGTGAACACGTTTTTAACTTCTCTTGGGTAAAATCCTAAGAGTAGAATTGCTGAGTCATAAGGTAGATGTTTGTCTAACTATCAGAACTTCTTCCAGAGTGATTGCATCATTTTATTCACCCACCAACAATGTATGAGAGTTCCTGTTATTTCATCACTCACCATGTTGATGTGGTCAGTATTTTTAATTTTAGCCATTCTGGTTAGTTATAGTGGTAACTTAATTGTAGTTTAACTTGCATTTTCCTGATAACTAATGATGTTGAACTCTTTTTCATTTGCTTATTGGCCATTAGTACATTTTCCTTTGCAAAGTGTCTGCTCAAATCTCTTGCTTTTCTTAAAAATAGGTTTTTTATTTTTCTATTATTGAGTTGTAAGAGTTCTCTATATATTCTGGATGCACATCCTTTATTAGATACATATTTTGCAAATAGTTTCTTCTTCTTTGCTCATTTATCTTAACTGTGCCATTCAGAGAATAGGATTTTTAAAATTTTGCCCAAGTCTAATTTATCAACTTTTGATTTTGTTACTTTCTGGGTTACTACTTTCTGGATTCTGTCTAAGAAATCTTTGCCTACCTCGTGGTCATGAAGTTTTTTTTATGTTTTCTTCTGAAAGCTTTATAGTTTTAGTTCTTAAGCCTAGGTCTATGATACATTTTGAATTATTTATTGGGTAAGGATGAGGTACAGGTGGAAGTTTTTTTCCATATTCAGTTGTTCTAGCATTATTTATGGAAAAGGCTTTCCTTTCCTCATTGAACTGCTTTGGTCAAAAATTAAATAACTATATAAATGTGGGTCTATTTCTAGGTTCTCTATTCAGTTCCATTAACTTGTCTATCATTACAGCAGTGCCACACTGATTACTATAGGTTAGTAGTAATCTGTTATTTTTGTCTTTTTTTTATTGTGAAATTTTTGTTGTACATTATTGTTTACCAGTCACCACATAAGTGCATCCCTCCACCCCTGTGCCCACCCCTCACCTCCCTAGCTCCTAGTAACCACCAAACAGTTCTAGCTGTACATATGTTGGTTTATCTTCCACATATGAGTGAAAACATGCCCTGTTTGTCTTTCTCTTTCTGGCTTATTTAACTTAACATAATACCCTCCAGGTCCATCTATGTTGTTGCAAATGGGATGATTTTGTCTTTCTTTATGGCTGAGTAGTATTCCATGGTATATATATACCACATCTTCTTTACCCATTCATCAGCCGAGGGACACTTGAGTTGCTTCCATGTCTTGGCTATAGTGAATAATGCTGCGATGGACATAGGGGTGCATAAGCCTCTTTGGATTGTTGATTTCAAGTTCATTGGGTAGATACCCAGTAGTGGGATCGCTGGATCATAAGGTATTTCTATTTTTAATTTTTTGAGGAATCTCCATACTGTTTTCCATAGAGGCTCTACCAGTTTGCATTCCCACCAGAGTGGATTAGGGTTCCCATTTCTCCACAGCCTCTCCATCATTTGTTGCTTTTTGTCTTGGTGATTATAGCCATTCTAACGGGTGTAAGGTGATATCTTAGTGTGGTTTTGATTTGCATTTCCCTGATGACTAGTGATGTTGAGCATCTTTTCATGTGCCTATTGGCCATCTGTATATCTTCTTTGGAGAAGTGTCTGTTCATTTCCTCTGCCTATTTTTTGATTGGGTTGTTTGTTTTGTTGTTATTCAGTTGTGTGAGTTCTTTATATATTATGGAGATTAATCCCTTGTCACATATACAATTTGCAAATATTTTTTCCCAGCCGGTGGCTTCCCTATTCATTTTGATCATGGTTTCATTTGCCTTGTAGAAGCTCTTTAATCTCATGACGTCCCACTTGTTTATTTTTTCTTTTGTTTCCGCTGTCTGAGTAGACATGGAATTCAAGAAGATCCCTTTATGGCTGATGGCGAGTAGTGTACTACCTATATTTTCCTCCAGGAGTTTTATAGTTTCAGGTCTCTCCTTCAGGTCTTTGATCCATTTTGAGTTAATTTTTGTGTATGGCGAAAGAAGGTGGTCTACTTTCATTCTTTTTTTTTTTTTTTTTTTGATGTTTTAATGGTTTCTAACATTGTGAAATTTTGGGTTGTACATTTTTGTTTGATCATCACCATATATATGACTCCCTTCACCCCTTGTGCCCCCCCGATCCCCACTGCCCCTGGTAACCACAGTCCAGTTTTCTCTGTCCATGTGTTGGTTTATATGCCACATATGAGTGAGATCATACAGTGTTTGTCTTTCTCTTTCTGGCTTATTTCACTTAACATAATACACTCCAGGCCCATCCATGTTGTTGCAAATGGGACGATTTTGTCTTTTTTTATGGCTGAGTAGTATTCCATTGTATATATATACCACATTTTCTTAATCCAATCGTCGGTCAAGGGACACTTAGGTTGCTTCCACTTCTTGGCTACGGTGAATAATGCTGCAATGAACATAGGGGTGCATAAGCCTCTTTGGATTGTTGATTTCAGGTGGTTGGATAGATTCCCAGTAGTGGGATGGCTGGATCATAGGGCATCTCTATTTTTAATTCTTTGAGGAATCTCCATACTGTTTTCCATAGAGGCTGCACCAATTTGCATTCCCACCAGCTGTGTATGAGGGTTCCTGTTTCTCCACATCCTCTCCAACACTTGTTGTTTTTTGTCTCGGTGATTATAGCCATTCTAACGGGCGTGACGTGGTATCTTAGTGTTGTTTTGATTTGCATTTCCCTGATGATTAGTGATGTTGAGCATCTTTTCATGTGCCTATTGGCCATCTGTATATCTTCCTTGGAGAAGTGTCTGTTCATTTCCTCTGCCCATTTTTTGATCGGGTTGTTTGTTTTTTTGTTGTTCAGTTGTGTGAGTTCTTTATATATTATGGAGATCAACCCCTTGTCAGATGTATGTTTTGCAAATATTCTCTCCCAGCTGGTTGGTTGTCTGTTCATCTTGATTCTGGTTTCATTTGTCTTATAAAAGCTCTTTAATCTGATAAAGTCCCACTTGTTTATTTTTTCTTTAGTTTCCCTAGTCTGGGTAGGCATGTCATCCGAAAAGATTCCTTTAAAACCAATGTCAAATAGTGTGTTGCCTATATTTTCTTCTATGAGTTTTATAGTTTCAGGTCTCACCTTCAGGTCTTTGATCCATTTTGAGTTAATTTTTGTGAATGGCGATAGCACATGGTGCACTTTCATTCTTTTGCATGTGGCTGTCCAGTTTTCCCAACACCATTTATTGAAGAGACTTTCCTTTCTCCATTGCATGTTCTTAGCACCTTTGTCAAAAATTAGCTGTCCGTATATGTGTGGTTTTATTTCTGGGCTTTCAATTCTGTTCCATTGATCTGTGTGTCTGCTTTTGTACCAGTACCATGCTGTTTTGATTACTATTGCTTTGTAGTATGTTTTGAAGTCAGGGATTGTGATGCCCCCTGCTTTGTTCTTTTTTTTTAGGATTTCTTTAGCTATTCGGGGTCTTTTGTTGCCCCATATAAATTTTAGTATTCTTTTTTCTATTTCTGTGAAGAATGTCATTGGGATTCTGATTGGGATTGCATTGAATCTGTAGATTGCTTTAGGTAATATAGACATTTTAACTATGTTTATTCTTCCAATCCACGTGCATGGGATATCTTTCCATTTCTTTGTGTCATCATGGATTTCTTTCAATAATGTCTTGTAGTTCTCATTGTATAGGTCCTTCACCTCCTTGGTAAGATTTATTCCTAGGTATTTTATTCTTTTTGATGCAATTATAAATGGTATTATCTTTTTGAGCTCTCTTTCTGTTAATTCATTGTTAGCATATAGAAATGCAACTTATTTTTGTAGATTGATTTTGTACCCTGCAACTTTGCTGTAGTTGTTGATTGTTTCTAATAGTTTTCCAACAGATTCTTTAGGGTTTTCTATATATACAATCATGTGATATGCAAATATTGAGAGTTTCACTTCTTCGTTACCTATTTGGATTCCTTTTATTCCTTTTTCTTGCCTAATTGCTCTGGCCAAAACCTCCAGTACTATGTTGAACAGGAGTGGTGAGAGTGGGCAGCCCTGCCTCATTCCTGTTCTCAGAGGAATGGCTTTCAGTCTTTCCCCGTTGAGTATGATGTTGGCTGTGGGTTTGTCATATATGGCCTTTATTATGTTGAGGTACTTTCCTTCTATTCCCATTTTGTTGAGAGTTTTTATCATAAATGGATGTTGTATCTTGTTAAATGCCTTCTCTGCGTCTATTGAGATGATCATGTGGTTTTTATTCTTTGTTTTGTTGATGTGATGTATCACGTTGATTGATTTGTGGATGTTGAACCATCCCTGCGTCCCTGGTATAAATCCCACTTGATCATGGTGTATGATCTTTTTAATGTATTGTTGTATTCGGTTTGCCAATATTTTGTTGAGGATTTTTGCATCAATGTTCATCAGCGATATTGGCTTGTAATTTTCTTTCTTTGTATTGTCTTTCTCTGGTTTTGGTATCAGGGTGATGTTGGCCTTGTAGAATGATTTAGGAAGTGTTCCATCTTCCTCTATTTTTTGGAATAGTTTGAGAAGGATGGGTATTAAATCTTCTTTGAATGTTTGGTAAAATTCACTGGAGAAGCCATCTGGTCCTGGACTTTTATTTTTTGGGAGGTTTTTGATTACTATTTCAATCTCTTTGCTTGTTATTGGTCTATTCAGAGTCTCCATTTCTTCTTGGTTCAGTTTTGGGAGGTTGTATAAGTCTAAGAATTTATCCATTTCTTCTAGATTGTCCAATTTGTTGGCATATAATTTCTCATAGTATTCTCTTATAATCCTCTGTATTTCCACAGTATCCGTTGTAATTTCTCCTCTTTCATTTCTAATTTTATTTACTTGAGCCTTTTCTCTTTTTTTCTTAGTAATCCTGGCTAAGGGTTTGTCGATTTTGTTTATCTTCTCGAAGAACCAACTCTTTGTTTCATTAATCCTTTCTACTGATTTTTGGTCTCAATTTCATTTATTTCTGCTCTGATTTTTATTATTCCTCTCCTTCTGCTGGCTTTGGGCTTTGTTTGTTCTTCTTTTTCTAGTTCTGTTAGGTGTAATTTAAGGTTGCCTATTTGGGCTTTTTCTTGTTTGTTAAGGTGGGCTTGTATCACTATGAGTTTCCCTCTCAGGACCGCTTTTGCTGCATCCCATATGGTTTGATATGGCATATTATCATTTTCGTTTGTTTCCAGATAGTTTTTGATTTCTCCTTTAATTTCATCAATGATCCATTGGTTGTTCAGTAGCATGTTGTTTAATCTCCACATTTTTGTCACTTTCCCAGTTTTTTTTTCATGGTTCATTTCCAGTTTCATAGCCTTATGGTCTGAAAAGATGCTTGTTATGATTTCAATCTTCTTAAATTTATTGAGGCTTGCTTTGTTTCCCAACATATGGTCTATCCTAGAGAATGTTCCATGCGCGCTTGAGAAGAATGTGTAGTCAGCTGTTTTTGGATGGAGTGCTCTGTATATGTCTACTAGGTCCATCTCGTCCAGTTTTTCATTTAAGTCTACTATTTCTTTATTGACTCTTTGTCTGGATGATCTATCCATTGCTGTAAGTGGGGTGTTAAGATCCCCTACTATTATTGTGTTGTTGTTGATTTCTCCTTTTAGGTTTATTAATAGTTGCTTTATGTACATTGGTGCCCCTATGTTGGGTGCATATATATTTATAAGTGATATGTCTTCTTGATGGAGTGTCCCTTTTATCATTATATATTTCCCTTCTTTGTCTTTCTTAACCTGTTTTATCTTGAAGTCTACTTTGTCTGATATGAGTATGGCAACACCTGCTTTCTTTTGTTTGCCATTAGCTTGGAGTATTGTCTTCCATCCTTTCACTCTGAGCCTGTGCTTGTCTTTAGTGCTAAGATGTGTTTCCTGAAGGCAGCATATTGTTGGGTCTTGCTTTTTAATCCATCCTGCCACTCTGTATCTTTTGATTGGAAAGTTCAATCCATTTACATTTAGGGTAATTATTGATATATGAGGGCTTAATGTTGCTGTTTTGTCACTTATTTTCTGGTTCTTTTGCATTTCCTTTGTTTCTTGTCCCATTTGTTTTGGACTGCCAATTCAGTTTGGTTCTTCTGTGTTATGACTCTTCTAGTTTTCTTTTTGTTTATCATATGTGGTTTTGTTTTGATTATTTGTTTAGTGGTTACCTTGAGGTTTGGGCAAAAAATCTTGTGTATGAGATAGTCCATTATCTGATGGCCTCCTATTTCCTTATACTAAATCAATTCAGTCGCTTTCCTCTTCCCCTTCTAAGTTTTTCTTGTTATACCTTATTCTATCTTGTGTTGTGGCTGTGTGTTTACAGTGATGAGGTTAAATTTATTTTTGGTGAATTTCTTCCCTTGATCTTTGAATTTAGTATTTAAGTGGTTACTAACCTATTCTGGTAAAGATCTACTATTTTTCTGAGTTTGTCTACCTACTTTTCTCCTTACTCCAAGCTTTGTGTTCCCTTTCTCTTCATTTTTTCAGGCCTGAGGGCCTTCTTGAGTATTTCTTGTACTGGGGGTCTCGTGGCCATGAACTCCCTTAGCTTTTGTTTATCTGGGAGAGTTACTATTTCTCCATCATATTTGAAGGATATTTTTGCTGGATAGAGTATTCTTGGCTGAAAGTTTTTGTCTTTCAGTATTTTGAATATATCATTCCAGTCTCTTCTAGCCTGTAAAGTTTCTGTTGAGAAATCCGCTGAGAGCCTGATGGGAGTTCCTTTGTACGTTATTTTTTGTTTTTGTCTAGCTGCCCTTAATATGGTTTCTTTGTCATTGACCCTGGCTAGCCTTACCACTAGGTGTCGTGGTGAAGGCCTTTGTCTGTTAATATATATAGGTGTCCTGTTGGCTTCGCTTACTGGTATTTCCTGCTCCTTCCCCAGATTTGGGAAATTCTCAGCTATTATTTCCTTGAATAGGCTCTCTGTTCCTCTTTCCCTCTCCTCTCCCTCAGGAATACCTATAATTCTTATGTTACATTTTCTAATAGAGTCAGATATTTCTCGGAGTCTTTCTTCATTTCTTTTTAGTCTTAGTTCCCTCTCCTCTTCCATCTGGAGTATATCTGTATTCCTATCCTCTAAGGTGCTAATTCTTTCCTCCATATTGTCAGCTCTGTTCTTTAGAGATTCCAGATTCTCCTTTATCTCCTCCATTGTGTTCTTCATCTCCATCAGCTGATTGGTTTTTCTTTATGATTTCAATCTCTTTTGTGAAGAAACTCCTAATCTCACTGAATTGTTTGTCTGTGTTGTCTCGTATTTCGTTGAGTGTTTTTATGATAGCTATTTTGAAATCTCTGTCATTTAGTTTATGGATTTCTGTGTCTTCGGGGTTGATTTCTGGGTGCTTTTCATTTTGTTTCTGGTCTGGTGATTTCATATATTTTTGCATTGTGGTCCCTGTGTTGGTTTTGTTTTTCCTCATCCTGGAAATCTCTGGTTGCAATTTCCACCTGCCGCCACTGTCTGGTGGTAAAGGGCTGTGTAGTCTAAGCCCCCTGTGCTCTGCCCCGGTTTTTCTGCTGCGATCCGCAGTTTTGTTTTTTTTTTGGTTTTTTTTTTCCCGCTGCGATCCACGGGTCCCATCGTTTGATCAGGTCTGCTGCGGATCGCTTGGTTTGGTCTGCCGCGGATCACTAGGTCTGGTCTGGTCGGTTGAGCTGCAGAGTCCAGTTTGCAGGGAGGGGGGAGCTCTCTCTTTTGCCCTCTGGGTCCCTGACGTGGGAGGCTTCTCGTTTGCCCCTCTTTATCTGCTCTCTGGGGTGCTCAGATGTTGATGGTAGCCCTGTGGCTCTTCTGAGTCCTCTGTGCCGGAGTTTCCCACTGGCTGAGAGAGTCCGAAGAGCCATGGTTTCCCCGCCGAGGGCCGCCCCTCCCCCCTCTCTGGGAGCCGCGCGGACCGGGATCGCTGATCTGATGGGGAGGGAGAGGAGTTCTCCTTACCTCTCCCCACTTCCTCCGGGGGCCCAGCACGTTCTGCTCTCAGATGTGCGGCAGTGTGGATCCCTCCGCTCTAGCTTTTCACTGTCTGGGATTCCGTTGTTGGTCTGTGACTGTTCCTTTTGTTGTATCTTATGGGGGGAAGAGTTCACGGGAAAGCTCCTTCCGCCATGATGCTGACGTCACTCTCCTACTTTCATTCTTTTGCAAGTGGCTGTCCAGTCTTCCCAGCACCGTTTATTGAAAAGACTTTCCTTTCTCCACTGTATGTTCTTAGCTCCTTTGTCAAAGATTAGCTGCTCATAGATATGAGGCTTCATTTCTGGACTATCAATTCTGTTCCATTGATCTGTGTGTCTGTTTTTCTATCAGTACCATGCTGTTTTAACTACTATCTCTTTGTAGCATGTTTTGAAGTCAGTGATTGTGATGCCTCCAGCCTTCTTCTTCTTTTTCAGGATTGCTTTAGCTATACGGGGTCTGTTGCCCCGTATTGTTGCCCCATATGAATGTTAGTATTCTTTGTTCTATTTCTGTGAAGAATGTCCTTGGGATTCCGATTGGGATTGCACTGAATCTGTAGATTGCTTGAGGTAGTATGGACATTTTAACTATGTTTATTCTTCCAATCCAAGTGCATGGAATTTTTTCCATTTCTTTATGTCATCATTGATTTCACTCAATAATGTCTTATAGTTTTCATTGCATAAGTCTTTCGCTTCCTTGGTTAAATTTACTCCTAGATATTTTATTCTTTTTGTTGCAATTGTAAATGGGATTGTCTTCTTCAGTTCTCTTTCTGTTAGTTCGTTGTTGGTATATAGAAATGCGACTGATTTCTGTAAGTTGATTTTGTACCCTGCCACTTGGCTGTAGTTGTTGATTATTTCTAATAGTTTTCCAATAGATTCTTTAGGGTTTTCTGTATATAAGATCAGGTCATCTGCAAACAAAAAGAGTTCCACTTCTTTGTTACCCATTTGGGTTCCTTTTATTCCTTTTTCTTGCTTAATTGCTCTGGTCAGAACCTCCAGTACTATGTTGAATGAGAGTGGTGAGAGTGGGCACCCTTGTCTTGTCCCTGTTTTCAGAGGGATGGCTTTCAGTTTTTCCCCATTGAGTATGATGTTGGCTGTGGGTTTGTCATATATGGCCTTTATTATGTTAAGGTACTTTCCTTCTATACCCATTTTGTTGAGAGTTTTTATCATAAATGGATGTTGGATCTTGTCAAAAGCCTTTTCTGCATCTATTGAGATGATCATATGGTTTTTATTTCTCATTTTGTTAATGTGGTGTATTACATTGATTGATTTGCAGATGCTGAACCATCCCTGTGTCCCTGGTATAAATCCCACTTGATCATTGTGTATGATCTTTTTAATGTATTGCTGATTCGGCTTGCCAACATTTTGTTGAGGATTTTTGCATCTATGTTCGTCAGGGATATTGGTCTGTAGTTTTCCTTCTTAATATTGTCTTTGCCTGGCTTTGGTATCAGGGTGATGTTGGCCTCATAGAATGTGTTGGGAAGTGTTCCATCTTCCTCTATTTTTTGGAATAGTTTGAGAAGGATAGGTATTAAGTCTTCTTTGAATGTTTGGTAAAATTCTCCAGAGAAGCCATCTGGTCCTGGACTTTTATTTTTGGGGAGGTTTTTGATTACTGTTTCAATCTCTTTACTTGTGATTGGTCTATTCAGGTTCTCTATTTCTTCTTGATTCAGCGTTGGGAGGTTGTATGAGTCTAGGAATTTATCTATTTCTTCTAGATTGTCCAATTTGTTGGCATATAGTTTTTCATAATATTCTTATAATCTTTTGTATTTCTGTGGTAGCTGTTGTAATTTCTCCTTTTTCATTTCTAATTTTATTTATTTGAGCCTTCTCTCTTTTTTTCTTGGTGAGTCTGGCTAAGGGTTTGTCAACTTTGTTTACCTTCTCAAAGAGCCAGCTCTTTGTTTCATTGATCCTTTCTACAGTTTTTTAAATTTCAATTTCATTTATTTCTGCTCTGATTTTTATTATTTCTCTCCTTCTGCTAACTTTAGGCTTTGTTTGTTCCTCTTGTTCTAATTCTGTTAGGCATAGTTTGAGGTTGCTTATTTGGGCTTTTTCTTGTTTGTTAAGGTGGACCTGTATTGCTTTGAGTTTCCCTCTCAGGACCACTTTTCCTGCATTCCATATGAATTGGTACAGTGTATTTTCATTTTCATTTGTCTCCAGATATGCTTTGATTTCTCCATTAATTTCATCAATGATCCATTGGTGGTTTAGTAGCAAGTTGTTGAGTCTCCACAGCTTTGTCAATTTCCTGGTTTTTTCCTTGTAGTTGATTTCTAACTTCATGGCATTACGGTCTGAAAAGATGCTTGTTATGATTTCAGTCTTCTTAAATTTATATAAGCATGTCTTGTTTCCTAACATATGGTGTATTGTTGAGAATGTTCCATGTGCGCTTGAGAAGAATGTGTAATCTGCTGTGTTTGGATGGAGTGCTCTATATATGTCTTTTAAGTCCATCTCATCTAAGTTTTTATTTAGGTCCATTATTTCCTTATTTATTTTCTGTCTGGATGATCTGTCCATTGATGAGAGTGGAATGTTAAGATCCCCTACTACTATTGTGTTGTTGTTAATATCTCCTTTTAGGTTCGTTAACAGTGGCTTTATATACCTTGGTGCTCCTGTATTAGGTGCATATATATTTAAAAGTGATATGTCTTCTTGGTGGAGTGTCCCTTTTATCATTATATAATGTCCCTCTTTGTCTCTCATTACCTGTTTTATCTTGAAGTCAACTTTGTCTGATCTAAGTATGGCAACACCTGCTTTCTTTTGTTTGCCATTAGCTTGGCATATTGTCTTCCATCCTTTCACTCTGAGCCTGTGTTTGTCTTTACAGCTGAGATGTGTTTCTTGGAGGCAGCATATTGTTGGGCCTTGTTTTTTAATCCATCTCACCACTCTGTGTCTTTTGATTGGAGAGTTCAGTCCATTTACATTTAGGGTAATTATTGATATATGGGGGCTTGTTGTTATTTTATCACTCTTTTTTCTGGTTCTTTTGCATTTCTTTTGTTTCTCGTCCCATGTGTTTCGGACTACCAATGCAGTTTGGTAGTTCTGTACGGGCGTTCTCTTAGTTTTCTCGTTCTTTATCCTGTGTGATTCTGTTCTGATTATTTGGTTAGTGGTTACCATGAGGTTTGTATAAAAAATCTCATGGATGTGATAGTCCATTTTTTGATGGCCTCTTATTCCCTTAGACTAAGTCAATTCAATCCCTTTCCTCTTCCCCTTCTATATTATTGTTGTCACATCTTATTCCTTCTTGTGTTGTGAGTTCGTGTTTAACATGATGAGGTTATATTTATTCTTGGTGCTTACCTTCCCTTGATCTTTGGTTTTATAATTAAGTGTTTGCTAATCTATTTTGATAGAGGGCTGCAATTTTTCTGGTTTTGTCAACCTATTTTCCTCCTCATTCAAAATTTTGAATCCCCCTTCTCTTTTTTTCCTCAGGGATGAGGGCCTTCTTGAGCACTTCTTGTAGTGGGGGTCTTGTGGCAATGAACTCCCTTAGCTTTTGTTTATCTGGGATAGTTATTTTTCTCCATCATATCTGAAGGATATCTTTGCTGGATAGAGTATTCTTGGCTGAAAGTTTTTGTCCTGTAGAATTTTGAATATATCGTTCCACTCTCTCCTAGCCTGTAAAGTTTCTGTCAAGAAATCAGCTGAGAGCCTGATAGGAAATCCTTTGTATGTTTTTTTTTTTTTTTTTTTTTTTGCCTAGCTGCCCTTAATATTTTTTCTTTGTCGTTGACTTTTGGCATCTTTACTACTATATGCCTTGGAGAGGGTCTTTTCATGTTGATATATTTAGGAGATCTATTGATTTCAGTCACTGGTATTTCCAGCTCCTTCCCCAGGTTTGGGTAGTTCTCAGATATTATTTCTTTGAACATGTTCTCTGCTCCTTTTTCTCTCTCTTCTCCCTCTGGAATACCTATAATCCTTATGTTGGATTTCCTAATTGAGTCGGATATTTCTTGGAGAGTTTCTTCATTTATTTTTAGTCTTAGTTCTCTTTCCTCCTCCATCTGGAGCACTTTGGCGTTGCTGTCCTCAATATTGCTAATTCTTTCCTCTATATTGTCAGCTCTGGTGCTTAAGGCTTCCAGATTTGTCTTTGTCTCCTCTATTGTGTTTTTCACCTCTGAGATTTCTGATTGGTTTTTTTTTATAGTTTCAATCTCTTTTGTGAAGAAACTCCTGATTTCACTGAATTGTTGATCTGTGTTTTCTTGTATTTCATTAAGCTTTTTTATGATGGCTATTTTGAACTCTCTGTTGTTAAGGTTATACATTTCTCTGCTTTCTGAGTTGACTTCTGG
Source organism: Diceros bicornis minor (assembly GCF_020826845.1). Classification (NCBI taxonomy): domain Eukaryota; kingdom Metazoa; phylum Chordata; class Mammalia; order Perissodactyla; family Rhinocerotidae; genus Diceros; species Diceros bicornis. Next base: position 7,452,461 of record NC_080755.1, on the reverse strand, counting down.
GTGCTTGTCATTTTCCTTTTGGCCCGGAGATTTAATATATTTTTGCATGGTGCCTGTTGGTATTGGCTTACCTTTCCTCATAGTGAAAATATATGGTCGCAGTTTCCTCTTGCTGCTGCTGGGTGGGGGTCAAGGGCTGTGTATTCTGGCCCACCTCAATCCGTGGGCACTCTTGTCAGCCCCTGGATGATCTGTGGTGTGGCTGAGTGGACACTGCGGGCGCGGGGAGCATGGAAACAGCTGGAGCTGGAGCACAGCTAGGCCGAAGCAGCTGGGGTCAGGTGCGGGTGGGTTGAAGCAGCTGCAGCTGAAGTGCGGCTGGGCCAAAGAAGCTGGAACTGGAGTGCGCTGGGCTGAAGAAGGAGGAACTGGGGTGCCACTGGGCCAAAGAAGCTGGAACTGGAGTGCACTGGGCTGAAGAAGGAGGAACTGGGGTGCCACTGGGCCAAAGAAGCTGGAACTGGAGTGCGGTGGGCCAAAGTTGCTGGCGCCAAGTCAGCTGGAGCCTGTGCACAGGCCAAGCCAAAGCAGCTGGAGGTGGGGGGAGTGGGGGTGGTCAAGCTGAAGGAGCTGGGGGCGTGGCACATTCCAGCTGAAAGAGCTGGGGCCGTGGCCCAGTGGAGCAGGGGAAGCTGGGGCTGTGGCTTGGTCCAGCTGGAGCAGCTGGGGCTGTGGTGTGGTGGGGACTAAGCTGCTGCCGCCTCTGGTGTGGGGGTCCAGGCTCACCCCGCTGCTGGTCAGGCCTGGGCACCTGGGACCCGCTGCCTGTGGGGGTGGGGCGCGGTCACACTGCCCCTGCTGGTGGGGCCCAGGTGCCTGGGTGCCTCTGCCTCTGGGGACAGGGCTGAGCTGAAGTGCCCCTGTGCTGAAGCACCAGTTGGGTGGGCCTGGTGGGGGAGGGGCTCTTACTTTCGCCTCCCCAATCTCAGAGGTTTCTCGCCTCACTGTCGCTCTCTGCTCTCCTGAGGGGCTAGCTTGGTGAAACTACCCTTGCAACAGTTCCGCTCCCTCCGTAGGGCGATCCCCTTGGACTGTGAGGGGTCTTGGAGAGCGCCATCTTTCACGCAGCGAGCCGCCCCTCCCCCTCCTCTGAGAGCTGCATGGTCTCAGTCTCTGGGTCGCAGTCCTTGGGGAAGGAAGGGAGCTCCTCTTACCTCCTTCCACTTACTCTGGAGATTCCAGCACCTCAGTCTTTGGATGTACGGCTGCCTGGGTGCCTCAGACGTCCCCTGTGTTGTGTGAATAGCTTCTGTTGGAATATGAATGCCCTTTTTGTTGTGTCTTAGGTGGGGAGAGTTCAATGGGGGAAGTTCACTCCACCATGATGCTGATGTCACTCCCAGGTTAGTAGTAATCTTAAAGTCAAAGAGTGTAAGTTCTTAAATCTTGTTTTTCTTTTTGAAGATTACTTTAGATAATCCAGGTCATTTGCATTTTTATATAAATTCTAGAATCAGTCCTTGGAATATACATAAATAGATAGGTAGCTAGCTAGATAAGTAGATGGATAAATAGATAATTTAGTTTTTGTGTGGTATATGATAGAGAAGTTATTTTAAGTAGAACAGTAATAAAAACATTTTAATAACTGTATTATAATATTCATATTTTATATTTCTGAACCCATTAAACATAAGGCCAAATTGGATTTTTTTAATTTAAGTGATATATGCCATGTAATTTGGTTAACATTAATTAAGAAAAACCTGACAATGTGATGTGTTTGTGTGTTTTGATTCTTTAGAATAGGATATTCTGATTAGTCTGATTAGATTGATTGGATTAGCCTGATTAGAATAGTCCTGCTCTAGAAAGAGTAAGAATGAAAAAAATTGAAGAACCGATAGAGCATTCTTCACATCATTGATGGTCATCTAATTCTAACACATATTTGAATCTCCTACCTAAAGCAGCATTTCTAACTAAAGAATTTGTTCATTTGTAAACAAAAATAAAAAAGTAAAATTATGGAGAAACTCGAAGAATTATTAGGAGTTAAACATGTACTTTTTGAAAGTTTAACAGTGGAAATCATGAGGTATTTAATAGGCTAATATTAAAAACCTATAATAAAATCAGGTATACAAACAATTAAGTTGGCTCATTAAGAAACTGATCTAGATACAAAAATACAATGCCAGTATAAACTTTTTCATTCATTTTATACTGTTTTAATATTTATTATTTTACTAAAATTGCTTAATATATATTTTATCTCTTGTCACTTTAAAATTTCTATCATGAAAACAGTAATTTATTTGCCTAATGTTTTGAAATAGCAGACTTCTCTCAGTTATTATATTTATCTTATTACTGAATAAAATTTTTATCCTCATAAAACACTTTTTTTATCTTAAAAGTTTCTAGGGATTTTCATACATTAACAAGTTTGTCACTTTTATTACTTGCAGAATGTTGTGACATGCAGAGGTAAGATGTTGTGGCCTATTGATTACAAAGCTTCCAGTACATTAGGTTTAGGATCTTTTCTTTCAGAGAACCTCATTAATGGAAAATTGACTTGACTACCAAAAAGTCTCTGCTGCCATCTTGTAGTCCATGGCAACCCTACATGAAAGATAGTAGTTGGCCAGAGAGTAAATATGAACAGCTAAGGATCCCCAGATATATAAGAAAATAAGCAGCAAAAAGGAAAATGATAAAATAAACAGACAAACTTATTTTGGAGCAAGAAGTGGTAAGTCAAGGTACCCTGACATATTAATTTAAAATAATTTTCAATTTAAAATGCCATATACAGTCAACCTATCAATTGAATGAGAAAGTGAAATAAAGATATTTGCACACATGCAAGAATTTTTTAAATGTACCTCCCACATATTCCTTTTTAGGAAGTTCTTGAGGATATATTTCATTGAGATGAGTGGAAAGCCAAGGAAAGGAAGACATGAGATACAAGAAAGAGTGAAACTGACCCAGAAGCCTATTAAGAAGAAGGCATGTTTCTTTTCTTTCTTTTTTTTTTTTGTGAGGAAGATTGGCCCTGAGCTAACATTTGTTGCTTATCTTCCTCTTTTTGCTGAGGAAGATTGGCCCTGAGCTAACATCCGTGCCCATCATCCTCTATTTTGTACATGCGACACTGCTAAAGCATGGCTTGATGAGCGGTGGTAGATCTGCACCCGGGATCCGAAACTGCGAACCCCAGGCCACCAAAGTGGAGCAAACAAACTTAACCACTACGCCACCAGGCTGGCCCTGGCATGTCTCTTTTTTTGATGAGGAAGGCATTTAGAAACTCCAGGAAAAACAGAAAGTTGTACAGGATAGTCATGGTTCAAACAGAAAGCAATCTAGAAGATAGCATGATTTTGAGCAGTGGGTAGAGTATTAGCAAAGAGAATCTTTTTTCTTTATGGTTCTAGGAACACTTCTCTCAGGTGACACTGGAGTGCTGACATTGACCATGTGCAGCAGAAAATAGAATCCTAGCATTTCTCTTTTTAATCTCTGCAGTTTATAATACCTATATAGTGATAATAATGTACATGCTGTTTAATGGGCTTCAACTTTGAAAATTAACTTATAGACAATCCACAGAAGACTTAGTAAGGAACCTAAGTTGAGAGGTGAAAGTTGGAGAAGAATTCTAGTCTTACATCCTGGAGACAGAAGGAATATTGTACAAAATTAATGGAATAAGAAATAGATGTCTAAGTGTATTATTTCAAGTTACGAAAGTTAAAAAAAGAACTAAAAATAAAATAATTATCAAAAATTGAGAAGAGAAGGGCAATAATGTGGGTTAAATCTTTATCTTTTGGAGCAGAGAGTTGTCAGATAATATCTATCTAATCTAGAAGTAGTGATATGAACACAATATTTAGAACCACAAAAGTAACTACCGGAAGAACAAAGGATAGAAAACTAATTGCCTGTGACAGGAGGCCTGGGGTGGGAGAGATGTGATACAAACTCTGCTGTACTGTGTGATTTTTTTTTTAAAGTAATTTACATCTATTAAGTTGATAAAATTTTGTCTAAATGAGAAAGAAATTTAGATTGAAATGTATCTGCATTATGGTATCAAAAATAGACCAAAGCAGCTATCTTAAATGCTTGCAGTTTGGGGGTTAGAAAACACCAGTTGATTTATTTTTATAATTTTTCTGTTTAGTTTCTTTTTTTTTTTTAAATAATATTTTTATTTTTATTTATTTATTTTTTCCCCCAAAGCCCCAGGAGATAGTTGTATGTCATAGGTGCACATCCTTCTAGTTGCTGTATGTGGGACGCGGCCTCAGCATGGCCGGAGAAGTGGTGCGTCAGTGTGCGCCTGGGATCCGAACCCGGGCCGCCAGCAGCGGAGTGCATGCACTTAACCGCTAAGCCACCGGGCCGGCCCATCTGTTTAGTTTCTTAATGAGGAGATAGAGCAGTTTTCAAACTACTATTTGTTGTTATTTATTCAGAAATCATACATTGTGAATAGAGGACTTTTTTTCCCCGTAAGTGAAAAGCCAAATTAGATTTTTTTTTTACTATATTTTCTCTTTTAACATTGATTTTTGAAAAACCAGAGATAGTTTGATGTGCTCAGATAGATACATGTCATAGATCTAGTGGAAAATACTTGTACATCTTCTTTGGAAAAATGGCTATTCGAGAACTTTGGCCATTTTTAGTCGAGTTTTTTGTTTTGTTATTGAGTTTTAGGAGTTCTCTATATGTTCTGGATGTAAAACTCTTATTGGGTATATGATTTGCAAATATTTTCTCCCATTCAGTGGGTTTCCTTTTCACTCTGCTTCCCCACTTTGCAGAGTAGTTTTATGTAGACTAAATTAACAGACACAGAACTAAAGATATAAGAATGAAAACTACATAAGAGTCCACCCCACCCAAGGAGCCGACTATGTCTGCTGAGTGATAAACCCCCAAGTAGCTGACATGTGAGCTGGCTCATCTGATCTGCTCATTGGATAGGGCTTTGGTGGCTCTCAAACTTTCGGGTTTTTTTTTTTTTTTTTTTGAGGAAGAGTAGCCCTGAGCTAAAATCTGTTACCAATTCTCCTCTTTTTGCTGAGGAAGATTGGCCCTGGGCTAACATCCGTGCCCATCTTCCTCTACTTTATATGGAATGCCGCCACAGCATGGCTTGACAAGCAGTGTGTAGGTCTGCACCTGGGATCCGAACCTGTGAACCCCGGGCCACTGAAGCGGAGCGTGCAAACTTAACCATTACGCCACTGGGCCGGCCCCTCAATATTTCTGTTTTAAGGCTGAAAATTTTAAAAAGTAATTACTGCATTATTTTTAAAAATTGAAATAGAAATAGTGACCATTCTATCTTCTAACAAAAAGAACCACTTTAACCCTCCATTGGGAAACACTGTCCTGCTGCAATAAATCTGATTTATGAAGTCACTGCTTTGAAATCATCCACGACTCATCATCAGAGGTCTTCCTCCCCAGGAGTGGGAAATGTTGCTCTAGAATTTTCAGGTCTCCCACTCTCCCCACTCAGTTCCTCCCTTTCAGACTCTATGGGATGAGCTGTTCACATGAGTCCTCTATTACCCCCATGCTGGTAAGGAAGACTTGGAATACAGTTTTATAATTTAAAAATGACATCAGCATTTTCACCAAGAGAACTACACTTTGTGAAATCCCCTCTGTACAAACTTAAGGAAGATTCAAATCTCAACTCTCAATCACTGGCTCATAGGTCTCCCCTGATGTCTCTGCAGTTGTTAAAACAAGTAAATTCTGATGCCAGGAGCAGAACTGCCCTGGAGAAACTCCAAGCTGGGATGCAGGACCTCAAAAGGCACATGTGTTTGGCTCCCTGCCCTGAGTGCTGCCCCTGCATTCAGGGTGCTGTCCCACCTGATGAACCTGTACAAGCTGACTCCTAAGGAGAGTCAGTGCCACACTTATAAAAAACAAATCACCATTTAGTATTACATTTCAGGTTGTTTGCAAGTTCTGTGAAAGAAAAGCCCAACTGTGACCTTGGGACAAATAATTTTAAGAAACATGATTTTCAAAGGCTATAATTATATTTCAAGAATATCGCTGACCACTGACATTTGAAATAAGCTTTTTTTTTTTCTTTCCTTTCACAAAGATCATTTTGAAGTGTGTGTTTCTTGGCAACACACATAAAAGCATTGAACTGGATGTAGTTGACATTCTAAACATTTAAGGTTTGTCTTTGATTCTTCAAAAAAGAGAAAAAGAAATAAAGGACGAGAAGGCCATTTAACCCATTAAAACGTCTTTGAAGGTTTGAAATGCTTGAGTTGTGGAAACTTAAAGTGAAATGGAAACATTTTTCAGAAGGATGGAATTTGGAGATTTTCCCTACCTTCCTTTGCAGAGATGTTGAGGCTGAGACTCTAGTGGAGGAAGACAAATTTTCTACCCACTCTAGGTCCTTCTAGCTGGGCTGCAAATTAAATCGACATGAGACAGAATAACAGGAGAAAATCAAACAAAGCTTTATAACATGTATACATGGGAGAGACTCAGGAAAACTGAGCAACTTGCCAAAAGGGCCAACGTGCCAGTTTAAATATCATCTTCAGCTAAAGACAAAGGTGGATGTTGGGGGTAGTGGTTTAGGACTTCAAGGGGGAGGAAGGCAATTTACATGGAGATGGAGAAGCACATGGGTCAACTATAGACAATGTGACCTGAGAGACAGGTTTTACATTACAGGACAGTAATCTTAAGACATTAGCTCTTTCTTGGAACAGGCCTTCTATCTTAAATTCTTTTAGGCAGTTGGGGGGAGGTCAAAGTTACTTTCAGAGTCTTTGTTCTTAAAAATAATCAAGCCAGGGGCTGGCCCGGTGGTGCAAGCGGTTAAGTGTGCACGCTCCGCTACAGTGGCCCAGGGTTCACCAGTTCGGATCCCGGGCGCGCACAGATACACCGCTTGGCAATCCATGCTGTGGCGGCGTCCCATATAAAGTGGAGGAAGATGGGCATAGATGTTAGACCACAGCCAGTCGTCCTCAGCAAAAAGAGGAGGATTGGCAGATGTTAGCTCAGGGCCGAACTTCCTCACAAAAAAAAAAAAGAAAAATTCAAGCCAAAGAGACACATTTTGGGGTAGCCAATTCTGATCCCCCACAAGACCCAGTAACATCTGGTGTCCCTCCCTGTCTCACCTCCCCGCCCTGAAAATAGCCTGGCTGATAGCAAGGTTCCTTCCAGACAAGTCACGGCCTCTCCAGGAAGGTACCTCACCAGTCTCTCCAACCCTTTCCAGGTCGTTCTCATTCCCTGCCTCCTAATCCTAAATCAACAACAAAAAAAAACAAAAAGACCACAAACGAACAGCCACCTTCTAATTTTAAAAGCTAGGCAGTATGTGTTAAAGAGAATGAGATGGCTCTACATATACTGACATGGAATACTGTAGTATATTAAGTGAAAAAAGCAAGTCACAATGAGAAATTCAATATGATTCCATTCATGTTTTTTTAAAAAAATTATGTGTATGCATGGTTTTAAAAAAATTAATGGACTCACGCGCGCACACACACACCCATGCATATATGTAAACCCATAAAGGAGACAGCTTCCTCCCACCCTCAAGGAGAGCCAAGATCCCCACACTGTCCCCTGAGTGTGTCCTGCTTGGGAACATTCTCAGCTTTGTGTGGTTCTCCCTGTGCCCCCAGTGTTGCCATGGGGCTGCCTCCTGGAGTCTGCTGGAGGACCCAGTGAGAGAGGGTCACCTTGGGTCTCCCCAAGCGTACCACCCAAGATGGCATAGGATGGACACAATTACAGAAGGAAGTAAGGTACAGAAGAGTTCAAGTTCTTGCTAACTGGATCTTCTCCTGAATTTGAAAAGGCTGATCCTCATGAGGGGGCTGTTCTCTGCAAGGGCTTGGTCCGTGGGTGCCCCCACCTTTGTTTAAGCAGACTCCTCTCAGGTTCTCATCACCTCTTCTAGCCCCTCCATTAGAATCTCCCCTCCTCACCTGCCTTCTCTAAACTGCCCCCTCCACTGCACAGCCAAGTTTGGGATTTTCCCCTTTTGGTCCTGAGGTAGCTACTGGACCCCTTACTTTTTATTCGGGTGCTTCAGAATAAAATTCTTTTTGGTTTTGTGATCTTGGACAGTGAGGGGAGAAGGCAAGACCAGTTTTCCTAGGAGTGTAGGGGTGGGGCCTAGGGTGGGAGCTTATCTGTCTATCAAATTTATAAATACTTGGATAGAAGTCTGGAAGGGTCTGTGGGAGCAGAATACAATTCGAGGAGAGTATGTGAAGGAGCTTTCACTTTTCACTCCATGTATTTCCGTGTTGTTGCATTCTTTACAACGAGCATGAATTTGTGTTTTATTTGTGTAGTTACAAAAATAAAAATAGAAGCTCACTGGTTAAATGAGTTTTGGGTTTATGTATAAATTTTTAATTTGCCATCTTTTCATGGACCAAGGATACTCTCTGAAGTGAAGACGTCATGCAGAATAATGCAGAACAATGTAAGGGAGCTGCCATGTGGAGAAAACACATGGCTTTCTCCAACTTAGTGATTGTACCCCAGATAATTAAGTTTAGAGGTAGCTTGTCTTCAGAACCACTTCAAATATATGATATATAAGGAAAGCAGCCAGATCAATTTAGTCTCACTGGCTGTGAAATTCTACAAAGCTTAGCAGTGGTCATAAGAATTTGCTCCCAAGAAAAATCTGGCTAAAGGAGGTCAGGGGGGTTATAACTGATATGAGACCAACTAATACTGCATATGATGACACCTTTGTAGTCCACGTTCATTTTTTAGAATGTGGAATTTTATCTCAATTTTTCAAAAACAGCAAAACAAAAACATCACCATAAGACTGAAACATTGAAAGATGATCAGTTTTCTAGTTTACATTATCAGGTGATGTGGATTAGAGAAAAGAAATCTTATATAATAGCTGAAAAATTAGAAACTTTGGATGTAAGAGGGGAAGCAATCATCCTTGCTGCTGAAACCATTAGCTAAGTAAAAGTATTCTGCATAGCATACTTTTATCAGTAGTCTTGGTTAATATGGCAACATTTGAATAAAAAACAAAAAATATTACCTAAGGAGTATGACCCTAGAAAGCAAATATTGAGCTTGCACGTGATAATTTAGTGAAATCAAATGCAGACAGAATAACTAACCTCCTTGTGAGTAAAATCAATTTAGTAAAAAAAAAAAGGCCTGAAGTAGTGATTTGCAAATGTGGCCACTTTTAATATTGTCATGAATTGTATCAGACATGGCAAAAAAAAAAGATGTGACTACCTGTTTATATGGTACTTACATGGAGAGAGTTAAGACAAATGAAACCTGACACAATATGCCACCTTAAAGATGTACTGGACGGCACAGCTTCGCACCCTGGCACGAGGGACTTCCCTTTCTAACAGGTTAGACAGGGACGGCCAAATTCCCTGGGCTAAGAATGTCAAATGTCCATAACGTATTTAGAGGTGGGAGACGTGTTCCCTCAGACTGTTCACCATCTTGCCGCTGATCTGTCTTGCTCCAAGTATTCACATTGTTCTGCATTCCTGGGTTTTGTCAAGTTCCAGGGACTGGCCTTCGTTTAAAATACTGTTCCAGCGTTTGTCGTGCAAATGTGGTTTTGCTCTGGACATGATTTCAGTGTGTTTGCTGCTACACAGATGCTTTGATTGTTCGTCATACAAACCTAGTTTTGGGGACCTCATGAATTCTGAAATGGCTCATGCTATCAAATAAGGAAGCTTGTGAAAACTTCTTTTGTACTCCTACTTCCAACTTTTTTTTTTTTGGCCATTTGCCAATGTCCAAGTTTTCGGTTTTGAATTTTTGAGGAGACCCAGAATGTGAGTCAAATCCTGAAGGGCATCATCTTCCAAAGGAAAATTGATATTAGATTCAAACCCACTATTTTCAAATAAGCATTACTAATTGTTTTCCCAAATGCATGCCTGTACACATGTAAATGTTTGTCTTATCAGAACCCTGCTTGCCTTAGCCTGCTTGAGCCGCTATAACAAATACCATGGATTGGGTGGCTTAAAAAGCATTTATTTCTCACAGTGCTGGAGGCTGAAAGTCCAAGATCAAGGTGCCAGCAGATTCTCCACCTGGCACAGACCCCCTTCTTGCTCTGTCCTCACGCGGCAGAGAGAAAGAGTTCTGGTCTCTTCCTCTTCTTATAGGACACTAATCCCATCATAGGGGCTCCACCCTCACGACCTCCTCTAAATCTAATCACCTCCCAAAGGCCCCACTTCCCAACGCCATTCCATTGGGGGTTAGGGCCTCAACAAATGAATTTTGGAGGGACACAAATATTCATTCCATAACACTGCTGAGCATTTTTTCAAGGGAAACAGAACCAAGTATTTAGCAGGTGGGCAAAATGTGCCCTAAATTCCTGTTCATTACCCGTGAGACAAAATATGCCTTTCCAAGATCCATGGCACCGAGCAGGTCTTTGAGTGGATGGCTCCTGGGAGGTACCAGACCAGATAGCACAGGGACGCAGCTCCTTCAGCCAAGCAGAGGCACGGGGAAGTCAGACCCGGCAGCTCTTTCGGTCTCAGTCCTGTGAGCTGGGCTGTCCGGAGCAAACACACAGCAAACTCCCAGGAGTCAAGGGAGCCGCGACCCCGTGCTGGCTCTGCTCCTGCGTGTTTTAAGAAGTTGTTAGCCATTAGGCCTCTGCTTCCTCGCAGTAGAGCGAGGAGTTGGATCCAGCAGCCCTGTCAGTCTTTTCCATGCCGTGTCCCCAGCGGTGGAAGAGAGGCCTGCCCCTAGTGGCCCTGGGCGCACACACCTCAGTTTGAGAAGGGAGACTCCTCTGGACCACCAGCGGGGCGCTTCCAGCAATGCTGCACTGTGGTTGGTGTGGTCGCTGAATTATGGCCCCAAAGAGGTCCACCCATCCTAATTCCCTGTGAATATGACCTCCTAGGGAAAAGGGGCTTTGCAGGTGTGGTTAAACTAAGGGTCTTGAAATCATCCTGGATTATCTGGGTGGACCTGATGTCACTGAAGTGTCCTTATAAAAGAGAGGCAGAAGGGGTCAGGGCCAGAGGAGAAGGCATGTGAGGAAAGAGACAAAGATTGGAGTGATACACCTTGAAGACGGAGGAAGGGGCCTCCAGCCAAGGAACGCAGGCGTCCACTGGAAGCCGAAAAAGGCCAGGAAAGGGATTCTCCCCTCAGAGCCTCCAGAAAAATCCTGCCCTGCCGACACCTTGAACTTAGCCCAATGAAATTGATTTTGAACTTCTGACCTCCAGAACTGTAAGAGAACAAATTTATGTTGTTTTAAGCCACTGAGTTTGTGGTGGTAATTTGTTAACAACAGCAATAGGAAACATTATTGTTGTTTGAGTGGTTTCCTCCAATGCCACAATCCTTGTTGACACATTGATCCCTTCAGCTTTGAAGAAAAACAACAGCAGCTTCCGGTTGGGCGTGAAGTTATAAAAGCCCTTTTTCTCGATTCAGAGAGAAGAATGCACTTCATGCGTGCTTGTCTGATCTCACTTTATTGTCCCTGTCCAATTAATGGCCCGATCTCTTTCACTCTATCTCTAAAGGAAGAGTCAGTAAGATAAGAAAAGTGCTGGCAAATGAAGATACTTGTTCGGTCAGTCACCCCAGGCGGCCCCAGCATGTCTGAAGATGTGTTTCTCAGCTACCTTGGCACAGACCGATCACGTCCCAAAGTGACCATCTTAACCGGCTTTGCCACTCAGCAGGAAATTAAGGCGGCTGCATAACAACACCACAGATTGGGTGGCTTATAAACAACAGACATTTATTTCTCACAGTTCTGGAGGCTAAAAGTCCAAGATCAAGGCACCTGCAGATTCATTGTCTTGTGAGGACCCATTTCCTGGTTCACAGATGGTAGTCTTTTTGCTGCGTCCTCACATGGAAAAGGGGTGAGGGAGCTCCCTGGGGTCTTTTTTATAAGAGCACTAATCCCAGTCATGAAGGCTCTACCCTCACGACTAAAACACCTCCCAAATGCCCCACCTCCTAACACCATCACATCAGGGTTAGGATTTCAACATAAGAATTTTGGGGTGACGCAAACATTCCCTCTATAGCAAGGGCCAACCTCTGACTCCAATCTCATTCCTGTTTTCTCACTCTGATTCCTCTTGGAATAATTTAACTGATTGATCAATCCCCCGCAAGGGGGGTCAAAACCACAATGCAAATGAGGGTATAATGAGGCTTGGGGCTACTCTTGGTCAGGGCTGGGGGGAGTGTTGCATGTCTGAAGAGCCGCTGCCCGGTAATGAGGACGCTGCACCTGGTGGAGTGGCCTTGCTGCCAGCTCATATCTAGCTTCCTGCCTATCTCAATCCCCCCACGCTGCACCACTGGAATATTTGAAAGCAAGTCCCAGACACCATATCATTTCATCAGTAAATACTTATGTGATTATTTTAAAGAATAGCTAATATAAACAGAAAGCACAAAATTCAAAAGGTAGAAAGCAAAGTTAGGAAGAAATAAGTCATGATGCTTCTCTGTCCCTCTCCAGTCAAGCACTGCTCCCCAGAGGCAATGACGATAACTAGTTTCTAACTAGTTCTTTTAAGTGGAGGCACCTCTTAGTACCACAAAAGGGAGAGTTCTCCTAAGAAATCAGCATCCAAATAGATAGACTGAGCTTGGTATATTTCATTGATGGCAAGAGATAGTGAGAACCATCAGATTGGGCTATATACTGAGCACATTATAGATCAATTAATATTTGTGGCTTGATTGATCCTGGAGCTACCTAAGATAGATGTTAATCAAAACTCAGTTTTTAAAGTGCTCATTTTGCACCACTCTATCTGGCCGTAGATAGAATGTAAGAACTGGAAGGACCCTTAGTGCTAATTTAGTCAAGCCCTGGGAGGTGAGGGAATTGAGACCAGGGAGGTCAAGCTGGTGGTAGAGAAGAATCTGGTTCTCCTGCATCCAGCACTGTCCACCGTGTCTCCTAAATTCTTCCCACAGCCTGTCCACATTAGAGTATATTGTGCCCTGTTAGATGTGTCCTTACCCATAATTGAGAGCAGATGCTTTACGCTCTTCAATTTGTCCTTGGAGAAGGAATCCTTATGGTGTTTGATGGAACAGCTAATAGTGTGTTTAACATGTCAGAGCAGGCCATGGAACATTCTTCCCAGGATTCAAGACATTCTGGAACAGAACCCATCCAACAAAACATGGCCAAGGCCCCACGATGGATTCTGCTCCTCTCTGCTCACTGCGTGCAGGTCGCCTTAAGCTCAAAATGTATTGGTGTAGCACCAAATAGTTTATAAAATATGCGTACATTCAACAGTTCATGTATTCCTCCTCTTTTAAGGTGAATATTTGTTTTGTGTTTTTTTTTTCTTTTAAGAAGGTTACATTATTTTTAGGATGACATTTATTTATTTATTTATTTTTGTGAGGAAGATCAGCCCTGAGCTACATCCATGCCAGTCCTCCTCTTTTTGCTGAGGAAGACTGGCCCTGGGCTAACAACTGTGCCCATCCTCCTCCACTTTATATGGGACGCCGCCACAGCATGGCCTGACAAGCGGTGCGTCAGTGCACGCCCAGGATCCGAACCCGGGCCGCCAGCAGTGGAGGGCACGCACTTAACTGCTACACCACGGGGCCGGCCCCTAAGGTGAATATTTGTAACTCTGGTTTTACATTAAGAAAAACAATGAGATTGAGATATCCTCAGTGACCAGCCCAAGGACATTCAGTCAAAAGCTAGGGCTTAAATGATGGCCTATGGCCCTGTCCAGTGCTCCATCTTCATATCACAGCTGGCTCAAATACAAAACTGGATAAATGTCCCTATTTAATGACAATATATAAAACTTGACTGATGGAAGCCCATAAGCAAAGTATGTGTTTGTCCTGGCACCAATTTTAATTTAGTAATTTTTGAAAGGGCATTTCTGGGAGGGGGCAAATTGGGTGTGTGGGGAATTATAAGCAGTCTATGTTCTGGAGCATGAAATGAGAGTCAGGCAGTGGTGAGAGCAGAGCTAGAGAAGAGGGCAGGAGCCAGCTCACGGAGGAGGGGTTTGTGTACCGTTAACAGCTTTAATCTTATCCTCTTGGCATCAGGTAAGAAGTGACAAGATTTTAAGCAAGGAGTAATATGGAAATATTTGCATTTTACAAAGATCATTCAGGTGGCCATGAGGAGGATGGATTAAAGGTGCCAGGACCAGAGGCAGCTGGCAGGCTACACATCAGCCAGTGAGAGATGGCAAGAGCTAGGGGGTGGGAGGGAAGGGACACACGGCCCCAAGGTCCAGCTCAGAGAGCCCATGGGAAAGCTAATTCATTTGCATCCTCTCCTCATGTTATAATGCAGGATGTAGCACTGTTCTCTGGTTTCACATTTTAACTGAAAATAATTTAAGGTGTAATGAACATACGGCCAAATGCACAGGTGTTAGCTGGTCAGTCTGATGAGTTTTGACAATTGTATAACCCATCTGGCCACCAGGATGGTGGCTGACAGGTAACTCCAGGTGCACATACTGTGAGAAGTAAGCAACTTTTTTCTTTCTTCTTTTCCTGCCATATACCTAAGACATGTTGTCATGGCACAAGGCCAGCATTACAGGCTTCTGATTTCTTTATTTCCTCCAATCTCCTGGGTGACCCTAGAGAAATTATGAAGGGAAAAGGGACAGGAACAAATACTGGTTGAAGACCAGCGTAAACTGCATGCCGGGTGGTGACAAGTATCATGGCATTTTAACCCTCCCAGTGACAGCCTCACAACCAAACCATGAAATAGGAATGATGGAGAAGTTGTGTCTCAGAGGCCGTATGTTATTAGACAAAGCAAAGGAAGGAGTCTCCTGAGCAACCAACAGTGAACAGCCACAGGTCAAGTACAATGGACATTTTTTAGAAACTCCCAGTTCACAGAGTTCACCCATGAGCATTCCATTCAAGGAACTCTGAAACAGTGACGAAGCAATGCTTGTCACATCCCATACACGCAGAGATGAGGATGGAGCTTGGCCCAGGTCAACAATGGCCAGAGGGAGAGGCGACCACGCAGCTCGCGCAAGGAATGCTGCTGGGTCGTGGAGGACTCCAGGGACAGCTGGTGCCTCCCTGCAGAGTCTGAAAGGGTCTGGGGCTCCCTGAATTAGGGTCCTTGGGTCCAAGGCTGCAGTGACACTAAAGCACGTCCGGGCTGCAGCTGCCATCAAAAAATGCTTCAGGAGCAGATGGTTAAAGCCACAGGAGCATGCACGTTGTAGGCAGAAGGTGACGAAGTGTTTGAAAGGCCCCATTTCTTGACAGCTCCATGAGACGGTCAACTGCAGGGTCATCTTCACTTGAGTTATACCAGAGTGCTCAGAGTTTTTGTTTCAGTTTTTTATCTTGATGACAGATTTGCTGTTTTTAAAATGACACAGAACAAGTAGAACTGTAAGTTATGTTTCATGCTTTTTTGTGGCTAATTTTATGTTCTTTTGACAGTTCCAATATGTGTCTGCTATTGAAAAATTGGTTTTGGACTGAGAAAGTGAGAACTGTTGCTCAAACTCACCCGGAGCCTGCTGGGAAGGCAGTAAGTGCCCAGGGCTGGAGCTGGAGAGGCTCCAAGGAAGCCAGACCTGGAAGGAACTTCACTCGATTTTACGGTGGATTTCTGTGGCACACTATATTTTTCCAGTAGGGTGGCAGCAAATTGGACTTTGCTTTGTGATGACAGCTTTTCAGAAGTTTGGGTACCTTGCAAGGAAATTCTATAAAGTTTTAGTGATATTTAGGAGCACTCTCACAATACATTGTCAAGTTAAAAAATAGCATTTCATGGGGCCGGCCCGGTGGCGCAAGTGGTTAAGTGCGTGCACTCCACTGCGGCGGCCCGGGGTTCACCGGTTCGGATCCCGGGCATGCACCGATGCACTGCTTGTCAAGCCATGCTGTGGTGGCGTCCCATATAAAGTGGAGGAAGATGGGCACGGATGTTAGCCCAGGGCCAGTCTTCCTCGGCAAAAAAAAAAAAAGAGGAGGATTGGCAGATGTTAACTTAGGGCTGATCTTCCTCACAAAAAAAAAAAATAGCATTTCAGTCTGATCCAGTTTTATAAGAAGGAGTGTATAGGATTTGGGCTGTAAGAACAAAGACACACTGAAATTTCTCAAGAAAAAAGACAAGTTAAGAAATACAAGGATACAGAGAAGCCGTGAACCATCAGGACTGAAGATTATTCTGGAATCAGGGCAGGTCTAGAGGTTCAGCAGTAGGAACCCGAGCTATTGAAGCTTTGCTCTGCCGTTGTGCCGGGCCAGCTTCGTCACACCCCTTTCTGTGTCTTGTTTCTCTCTCACAGCTTCTAGGTAGATTCTCTGTCCCTTCACAATGGCCACTTACGCAGGACCCATCAGGGCTGTGCTGGTCCTCCCAATGTAATTCTTTCAGCCAGGTCCCCACTGCTAGCCACCATTCTCTCCGCAGCTCCTGGTTCTACTACCCAAGAGAGAATATCCATGTCCCACCTTGTCTGTGCACAGCCTCATCAGTCCAGCCAATGGAACTTAGGCTGCTTTGGGATAGCTGTGTTCTGGGTCCAATTAGCAAGGGACCAAGGTCACATGGGTTACTTTGACTTAGCTCCTCAGTGCTGTGGCCAGTGGGGCAATTTTAGATGTAATCCGATAATACACACAACATGTTAACCTAACTAAAATGTGAATGACTGGAAAGAATGCAGTTCCACACTGGTGACATGGCACCCCTCCTTGGAGTGCAGTCATCACTGGCAGGCTCTAGAACTGGTGGATGCATCCCCATGCACCCCATGTCTGGCAGAATGCACAGTGCTGGCATGCTTCCAGCTGTGGGCTGTCTTATGGGCTTGAGGTATCCAGAGATGAGTCCCCTGCCTTGACTGTCAGGCTTGTCTCTCAGTGCTCTAGCTTCCCAGCAGAAATATCTGAATTTGAAAATGATTGAATTATGAATTGTTTTTTCAATCTGTCTTATGAAATCATTATTATCGGGAAAATCAAGCATTAAAGGAAAAATAGTTTTCTCTTTCCCCCTTCATTCAGTGGATGTTTATTTTTCTTTTTATCCAGAAATCAGAGAGAGAAAAAGAATGGGAGAGTCTTTGACAAAAAGACATGGATGTTAGGTGAGCCATGTCACCCTCACTGATGGGGTGAGTGCCCCTCACCTCAACAACATAGACCTCTGTGCAGCGAGAGGGGAAGGCAGGGGTTCTGCTGTTGGGTTTCATCTCCAGAATAGCTGGATACCAGCACCTCTTGGATTCAAGAATCAATAAGAGAATGTGTTCTTTCAAGAGGTCAGATCCATTTCTGGAGCCTGGAGCACGAGCACACCTGGCATCCTGCCATTGGCCCCAGGAATCACTTGAGAGTCTGTGCTCTGGGCCATTCTGGAAGGAGCTCTTTGTTCTGAATTCTGTGCTTACGTAAAAAGGTCCCTCGGAGGAAATCTGGTATGTCTATTCAGAACAACTCACAAGAGGGAGAGTTGTAAACACTCTGATAGACAAGGTTTGCTTTAGTAAATTAACAATTACCTTAAAATGATTACACTCTTGTGCTTCTTCAACTTCACCCTGGGAGCACTGGGTCCTGCCAAATGTACTGAGCTCTTTAAAAAACTGGCAATAGCAAGGAGATTCCAGGTCAAGAATGTAATGGAGGCCCCATTATTGGGGCAGGAGGAACGGGGATGTAGAAAAGCCGTGCAAAGCAGTAGTTTCATAGATCATAAATGCAGCAACAGATGTGAGCCATTAGTGAGTGTGTTTCAGGCGATCACAAATACATTCTTCTTAAAGATCATTCTCATGGAATTTTAAAATCAGGGTTTGGAGTTTCTTGCTGGTGTTTTTATTGGTTCTGATTAGTTTAAGGAAGTGGAACGTGGCTATTCAAAGGAATGCTATAAACTGAATTTACACTCTTGAACTTCTCTCTAAGGACAAAGAAGTAAATCTCATGGTAGTGAAAGGCACAAACCATGGAACTATCTGTCCTATAATATTATCACTCAGATCTTAGATCCTATTTGGAAGATATTTATTAGAATTTGAGAACTTAATATATGTCATTGTCCATCAAAAACATGATTAGATCAACAGTGTGGGAATTATCAGTTATGATCAACTCCTAGTGATACAGCATTTTGCCCCCAGCATATGTTAACATTTTTAAGACTGTGGGTATCTAGTCACTCATAGGAACCCATTTTGGGGGTGCTGCAAAATTGATTTTTATAGGAAAAATATTTCTGTTCATGTCTTTTTTTTTTGCTTGGAAAGATTTGCCCTGAGCTAACATCTGTTGCCAATCTTCTTTTTTTCTTTCCTCCCCAAAACCCGAGTACATAGTTGTATATTCTAGTTGTAAATCCTTCTAGTTCTTCTGTGTGAGCCGCTGCCACAGCATGGCTACTGACAGACAAGTGGTGTGATTCCTCGACCAGGAACTGAATCTAGGCCACTGAAGCAGAGCGTGCCAAACTTTAACCACTAGGCCATCAAGGCTGGCTCTGTTCATGTCTTTTTAAAATTTAAATTTTAGTCATTTATTTTTTGAAAAAGTAATACATTCTCATGGTTCACAAATCAAAGATACAAAACAGTATAGTGTGAAAGTCTGCTTCCTATTGTGTCCCTCAGCCTCTCGTTTCCCCTCCCTGGAGGCAGCCAATGCTTTCATTTTCTTGTGAATCCTTCCAGATATTTTATCTGTATATAAGCTAACAAGTACATAATTTTTTTCTCTGTTTTAAACCAATTGTAGAACATTATACATAGTTCTACATCTTGCTTTTTTCTGTTAACAATATATCTTGGAAACTATCCATTATTCTGCATTGTATTCCATTATAAGAATGTACCATAATTTAGTCAACTACCACTTTTGGACACTTAGATCCAATACTTTGCATTACAAACAAAGCTGAGTGGATGCCCTTGACCACATGTGTGAGTAGTGTCTGTAGGATAAACTCCTAGACAAGAAATAGTCAGGTCAAAGCATATGTGCCAAATGTACCCCTCCTCTCAAAGAGGTTGTGGAAAATGGCATTCCCACAAAGGATATACGACTGGTTTTCCCACAACCTCCTCAATGTTATGTGTTATATGACTTTGGACACTGTCAATTTCATAGATGAAAAATGTTGATCATTGTCAATTTGATAGATGAAAAATGGTATTTTCATGTTTTTATTTTATATGTTTATATTCTAATTTGCATTTCTCAAACTTTGGAGAGGCTGAGAAACTTGAATAGTCATTGGCATTTCCTGTTCTTTAATTAGTCCATTTATATATACTTCAACTATTTTTTTAATCAGGGTGTTATTCCTTTTTTTTTACAGTCAGGAAGCGGAAAATTCCCCCCTTCCCTTTTTGATTCTTTTGGCTGGTCAAATAATTAAAACGACATAAGGCAGATTAACAGGATAAAATCAAATTTAATTACCTATGTACAGGAAATCCACATTACCATGAGAGATTCCAAAGACAGTCTGGCAAAATAAGGAAACATGTCATTCTGACTAAGGAGTAGGGAGCAAGAATCTGGGATTTCAAAGGGAAGGCAATTCAAAGGAAGAAGGAAAAGAGTAAATATTTGGTAAACAAATGTTTGCTGGGACCTCTAGAGCCAATGCGACATAGAGAGGACTTTGGTAAAATGGGCCTTGCTAGGTTCCTCCCTGTCTACCACACTTAGTTCATGTTATACTATAGTTATCTGTAGTGATATCTCCCTTCTGGAACAGGTCCTCAATCTAAATTCTTTTAAGCAGTTAGGGGGAAGGTCAAAGGTTCTTCCTGAGACTTTGGGCCTTGATTGTTTTTAGCTCAGAATAATCCACATGCCAGAGTGGCACATCTTGGGGCAACTTGTTCTGAACCCCTACATTAATGACTTATCAAAAAAACTCCCAATTTATCGTAGGTCTTTTTCATTGCTTATGAGATTTTTTTAATTTCCAAATTCAAATTTTGGCTTTGTAGTAAAATATATCAACCTTCTCTTTGCTGGCTTTTAAATTTTTAAATTATAATTAGAAAATCCTTTCCCACACTAAGATTAAAAAATAATTCCCTTTTTCTGGGTACTTTTGTGGTTTAATTTTTATATTTAAATCTTTGATTGATATAGAATTTATTTTGGTATAAGGTGTGAGGTATGATTCCAGTTTTATTCATTTTCAGATGGTTAACACTATGGATCGAATGCTTGTGTCTTCTCCAAAGTTCATATGTTGATGCCTTAATTCTCAATGGTATTTAGAGATGGGTCTTTGGGAGGTAACTGGGTTTAGATGAGGTCATAAGAGTAGAGCCTGCATCATGAGAATGATGCCCTTATAAAAGAAAGGAAGAGACAGGAGACCTCTTTCTCTGTGTGTACACACCAAGGAAAGACCATGTGAGAACATAACCAGGGAGAGGGCACTTACCAAGAACCTGACCATACTGGCACCCGATCTCAGACTTCCCAGCCTCCAGAGCTGTGAGAAAATAAATGTTTGTTGTTTATGCCACCCAGTCTATGGTATTTGTTATAACAGTTGAACTAAGACACCTATCCAGTTGTTCCCACATTTATTTAATAACAATTCCCCACTGGTGTGTAATACCACCTTTATCTTTTACTTATTTATTTTTTGTGAGGAAGACTGGCCCTGGGCTAACATCTGTGCCCATCTTCCTCTACTTTATATGGGACACCGCCACAGCATGGCTTAACAAGCAGTGCAATGGTGTGCGCCCGGGATCCGAACCGGTGAAGCCCAGGCCGCCGAAGCAGAATGTGCAAACTTAACTGCTACACCACTGGGCTGGCCCCAACACCACCTTTATCTTATATTTCACATTTTATGCATTTGGAACTATTTCTGGATTTATTTATACCATAGATATGTCTGTTAATATGCCACTACCACACTGTTTTAGTTACTATACCATTTATAACATGTTTTAATATCCCTAACCTGGTTTTAAATGCATTTCATAAGCAACTTAGTATTAGTTGGTGTTCTTTTGATGCAAGCAACAGAAATAGATTCTTAAGCGAGAAAAAGCATTTAACTGGAAGTTGTTGGGGTAGCTCTCAGAATCAAAGGAATCAAATTGGGAAGGGCAGGAAGTAGGCCAACTCCAGAGAAATCCCTTGGTAGAACTTCTCTCCAGAGTGGTGCGATTACTGTGACTGAGCTCCTGGGTCGCTATCTTCAAGTTTCACATTCTTGAGCTAGAGATGGGCTGTCCTAGCTTAGGTCAGGTGTCTTGACCCCAGGATCAACCAGCTGTCACTGGGATGCAGGGTAATCACCACAGAAGAGGCCACTGAGTGGTCATAGTGAAAGGACGTTACCCCAGTCACTCGCTACTACATATCTGAATTCTTGACACCATCCTTCTCTGAATCTTCGACATTGCTAATGTACACATTTTTATATTGAAAAGTAAATGATCAGACTTTAATCCCCAGCAATTTAGCAGCCGAGAAAAAATTCCAGATAAAAAATAACAAGAAATGCGGATAAAACATAACCAATCTTTTTAAATGTATAGCCTAGCTTATGAAAAAGTAAGGAAGTTCCTCAGATTAAAAAAAAGAGGAAGAAAAACTTGATGCTGAAGCTAAAAGCCAGACTGGCACAGTTGTTAGCCCTGCCCTGGGGTGTTGGCTGATCTCAGTAACCAAGAGACTTGAGCTTTAATGGTGAAGACAGGATGAGGTTTAGGCCCACACAGAGAGGGATTATAGCCCAGAGGCCCTCCCCCACTGCCCAGGAAGCTGGGACTCTTGAAAGAGTGCATCCAAAAAATGTGGACTGGAAAAAATTCTCCCTCTGACAATGGGATAACTAAGGGCAAAAGAACAACTGTCTGTGTTGGTTGGGCTCTGGGTGGGGCAAATATCTCCCTGAGAGCTCATGATCATGAGCAAGCCTTCATGCTGCTCTGGAGTTCAAAAGTCTACTACTGATTTATGCTTAGCCCTGTAAGCCAAGAAATTAACATCAAGGCTTTGTGAGTTGGCAATCCCCTGGAGCAGCTGCAGAGGCAAACAAAAATCTTCCCAAAAAGTATAGATGCACAACCCAGGTCTCCTAGGAGTGGCACAAAGCCCTGGTGAACATGAGCTTACACTCCGAAAGTGTAAAATGTATGCAGAAATAGGCCCCCATGAGTTAACTGGACATAAAATTTTAAGCTTGGAATCAAATACATCAAAATGCTACTCTGGCAAAATCTTTAGCTACTGCAACCATCTATGGGTATCATTACTGCCTTACTGACTGCTTACTTCCTTTGACCATCCAACTCACAAACACACACTTAATACGCTGAGAGATTCTCAGAATAAAACTGTCCTATTGCTAAAATATTCAGCAACACCCACAGCTTCCTGTCAGTAATTGTCTGTACCCCACAACTAGTTTAGACATTGATTCTAACATTGAATCTGTGCTTTATTCCCCAAATACTGATAGGCATGAGTTTTAAAAGTTTAATTACCAACACTCCAATTTATCCTCTTAAAAAAACCCAAAACCTGAAGAATCTACTAGCAGTATCCAGAAGAAAATCTCAGCAATGATCCAGGGGAAAAAGCCACTTAACCAAAAGGCAAATCAAAAAATCATTAAGAAAATACAGGGCTGGCCCCGTGGCTTAGTGGTTAAGTGCGCGCGCTCCGCTGCTGGTGGCTCGGGTTCGGATCCCAGGTGCGCATGGACGCACCACTTCTCTGGCCATGCTGAGGCCGCATCCCACGTACAGCAACTAGAAGGATGTGCATCTATGACATACAACTATCTACCGGGGCTTTGGGGGAAAAAAATAAATAAATAAAATTATTAAAAAGAAAGAAAGAAAGAAAATACAGAACATGATCTTGAACTTTATCCAAAGGCGGTGAATACAAGATTAGACTCATCAAATGGAAGGAACATTCAACATAATTGCTTGTACTCTGTACTGAAGACTTAAAAATAAGTAATCTGTTTTCCTAGCTTCCTGGCAGCTGAAGTATTGGATCTGATAAAGTTCTTAAATTTTTTGGCTGCCCATTTTTAGTACCTCCTATACATATGGTAAAGGAAAGAAAAAATTATTAAAAATGATTACTGCATTATGCCTTTGTGAATTATGAATAAGCTTAAAATAATAGACAGTACAACATGTAGCAATCGAGGAATATGTCATTGCTTATGGTGTCATTGCTTATAATGCCCTTTATTAAAACTCAAAATACATTTTTTTTCCTGAGAAACATTCGCCTTGAGCTAACATCTGTTGCCACTCTACCTCTATTTTGTATGTGAGCCACCACCACAGCATGGCCACCTATAGATGAGCAGTGTAGGTCTGCGCCCAGGAACCAAACCCAGGCTGCCGAAGTGGACTGCGTGAAACTTAACCACTAGGCTAGTGGGGCTGGCCCAAAACACATTTTTTATCCTCAGAAAATATATCACATACTTGAGATTCAAATTGGCCTTCATAGAAGTTCTTTTCATACTTTAGCTAAAGGAGTACTTCTTGACCTATTTACTAAGATGACCTTAGTAAGAATTTTTAACATGTCAGGCAAGGAAAAAAAATTAATTGCCGGGCCTTGAATGAAAAATATAGGTATTTAAATATTTTTAACATGTGGATTTCCAATTGTTCTAAAGTCGGCCTTGTAGAGAAGTAGTGTTGTCAAGAGAACAGCTAACAAAGCTGAAGCTTTTCATAAGGCAGACCTAGTGGAGACCTTTTGTTTTCACTTGTGCTCTACATAAAGCCTTTTTTTGGGAGTAATTTCTGTATTTCCTTTGGAGACCCACTACTCCTCACTCTGTCCAAGTGAACTGGGAGGACCCCCCGGACCATTGTGAGCCCAACCTGGGCCTCTTCTGGAGCTAGCTGCACAGTGATGATCTCTTGCCGACAGTGCCAACTGCAGGAGGGAGCCTGCTGTGGGGGAGGCCCCAGGGGTGCCCCGCCCAGCACAGAGTACCACGGAGCTGCAAGCAGGAGGGACCAGTCCCTGCATTCTTCCAGGCTCCAGCTGAGGTATCCCTAGGCTTGAAATATGGCTAGCCCAAATTGGGATGTGTTGTAAATGTAAAACATACAGTGGACTTAAAAGACTTAAAACCAAAAAAGGAATGTAAAATATACCGTTAATAATTTTATAGGAATTCCTAATTTGAATATATGAAATGATAATTTGAATATATTGGGTTAAAGAAAATATATTATTAAAATTACTTTTACCTGTTTCTTTTTACTTTTTTAACATGGCTACCAAAAAATGTTCAATTACATGTGATTTATATTGTGTCTTGCATTATATTTCTATCGGACAGTACTACTCTACATCTGTCCTGCATGACTACTTCAGAAACCACTTCAGAAACCAAAGAGAAGTCCTTGGTCCATGATCTTGACATGGAAATATCTCAAGGCTGGGCTCTCTTGTTCAGCGATGAAAGTCACTACAGACTAAGCAATGAAGCTTTAGCAACCTGGTCCAATTATGGATTACACATGCTTTCTGGCTCAAAAGAAATAATTTATTGGGGCTGGCCCAGTGGCATAGTGGTTAAGTTTGTGCGCTCCGCTTCAGCGGCCTGGGGTTCGTGGGTTCAGATCCTGGGCGCAGACCTACACACCGCTCGTCAGGCCATGCTGTGGCAGCATCCCATATATAAAATAGAGGAAGATGGGCACAGATGTTAGCTCAGGGCCAATCTTCCTCACCAAAAAAAAAGCAAAAAAAGAAAAAGAAATAATTTATTTTACCTCCCAACAGAGCAGAGAAAATGTGAGAACACTGATCTTTTCCAGAGAAAAATCTAACTGTATTAAATAAACTCCATTAAAAAGGGCACTGTTAACACTTGAAAACAGTTATCCAACTCGTTTGTATTTCTTCAAAACCAAACTACTCAGAAATTGCTACCTGCTAGCTTGATCTAGATCATTTTAAGTCACGTTCCTTTTGATAATCATAAAAATCTCATCTTTCTTCACCTGCCTGCCTAAAACTAGTGCTTTCCTAGCTGGGCCAGGGGCTAGTTTTGTGTTTTCAAGCTAGACACACAACCTCATTCTGGTGAGGGGGTATGCAGCCAAGTAAACAGGCAATTACCACACAGAGTGGTAAATACTACGAATGGGAGGTATTTAGGATGCTATGGGTGTCCATGCACAGGAGACTCTGATTGGTGCCTGTCATTCTCCCCATCTTCATACTCTCCTTTCTAACAGAAATCCGATTTTTATTCAGGTAGTATTTCCTTGTCACTCTTGCAATTAGTGGTTGCCAATGAGATGTAAGCAGAAGTTGCTGGATGGGTTTCCTGAATGTTGACTCGGCTTGGAGGTGTAGATTTTTTGCATTAATCTGCTTCCTCCTTCTTGGAAATTATATATGATGGTTGGAGAACCAGAAGGCATCTTGAGACCATGAAACAAACTTGAGGATGGCAGAGCAAAAAGAGGGAGACTATTTCCTGGTGACATTGCGGAGCCCCCATTCCAGCCCTGGTCTACCTATTTTCAGACTTCATGTTATGAGAGAAAAACAAAAAACGAACCTTAGTTGTTTAAACTACAATTACTTCAGGTCTCTATTATTAGCTGCTAAAAAAAGGAGAGGTCCAAAATAGGGATAGAAGGAGAAGATCAGCATGCTGGGGTGAGCCATGACCAACTCCTGAGAATAAAGAACCCTGGAAATCCCCAACGGGAACAGGTTTCTATAGAAAGACCTCAAAGTTATGACACTAGTCAGGCAAAGCCATCTGAGACACCCCAAATTCTGTATGGTATCATTATTAAAGAGTTGTATGATCTTTGGAACATGAAAAGATGCAAGATTCCATCAGGTTCAAAGTTCTTGAGAGTTTTTCCAAAAGATATTTCCATACTTGAGGATTTCATTGAAGTGTACTTAGAGAAAAAGACAGATATGCAAAGTCCAATTCAGTCACTGACCTAGGTGGGAAGTGCAGACTTCTCTGGGAAGTTGGGGAGATGTAGGTAATGTGTATAATTTGGACCTGAAGGACTTGGGTTATGGGGCAACTTGTTGAGAACACTTTTTCCCTAACCTGATGTTTCCTTCCCGGGTAGGAAATCATTTAGTGTACCTCTGGGCTTTTCTCTGCCCCTACACTCGTTCTCCCCCTGGGCAGAGGAATAACTTCATTTGGGAAGAAAACTAGGCATGCTCTTCCTCTCGGTAGGGAGTTGACCGTAAAGAACACATACTTTGCCCTGCTCTGCCAGGGGCCATGGTCCTTGAGGCCATGTTTTTTGGGGGCATGTCTGGCTAAATCTTGGCTCAAGTCTTGTCCTCTAATCTGTCCTCTATCGTTTTTCAAGTTCTCTAGTATCCATTTTTACTGAGGTCCAAGGAAACCACCGTTAACTGTCTTGCTTAATAGGATCCTGTTTTTCAACGTTGGAATGATTTAGAGAATCTAAAATAAGAAAATTATCAGTGTTTTTGTGTTAAGAATTGGCATGTCTGAACATTACAGAGGCTTTGGCTTATTAGAGCGCAGCCTCATAAATCCAATTTAAAGTATGTAATTAAGAAACTGAATTAGACTTGATTTTAAGTTGCAATCTTCCTAAGTTTATATGTGCAGAATTGGAACTTTCAATAGGTTCACCTTATTAGTCAATTTACCAGTTGTCTAAGTACTCAGCAAATATTGATGGAGGGCCCTGTAAAAGTGTTATTAGGGAGTTAGCTTGTTAAACTGTTAGAAATATTTGTAAACTGTTTTTTAGAAACTTAAGGCTAAGCTGAGATCTTTGTGAGACAGTCAGTGAAAGGGGTGAGGGTCGGGCACAGAGGGAAGAGTGTCTCAGGCTGACGCGGCAGCGCTTACAGGGGAACTGAGAGCAGCTCGGCAGGACGAGGTCTGGACGGTGAAGTGAAGAGGTGTGCGGGGGCCTGTGGGGTGAGAGCACCAGACTGCGGGCCCTGAGAGGCCTGCTGAGGAGTTGGGCCCTCCTCCGAGTTCAGCGAGGAGCCCTCACTTGAAGCAGAAGCACAACAGGATCTGCTCTCCTTCACTCATCCATCCAGCAGTTTGTGTCTGCCACGGTCACACACTTCAGGGTGCTGGGGAACTGTGTTTAAGGTGGTGATAAAAGAAATAAGGTCCCCACCCTCAGGGGCTTTACATGCTAGCAGAGGAGAGGAGATGATAAATAAGTAACTGATAAACACTTTTGGAGAGACACCTGCTATTAAAAAAACAAAACAGGGTAATAGGATTGGGGTGACTGGGGAGGGGCTGCTCCTTTAGAAGTGGTAGTGGAGATATTTGAGCTGAGACCTGAATAAGAACAAGGAACCAAAATCTGCACAAAAAGCAGACGCAGCAGAGGAAACAACTCATGTAAAACCCAAGGGTGGAACGAACTTGGTGTGCTGAAGGAGGGCACAGCCAGCAGCAAGGGGAGTGGAAGAAAGAAGAGAGAGGTCGGTGTGAGGCAGTGAGGCTGCCAGGAGATGAGGCTGGGCAACAAAGACGCCATTCTGCAAACCCAAGTGTGCAAAGTGTCACATCTCATTATTTTCTCCAAGTCAAATACAGTCTGACTCTGAGCCCCATCCCATCCAATGTCTGCCATGAGAGAGGCTCTGTCACCTATTCTGGGTCTCACAGAATCCTAGAGGCAAGTCTGGGGGGCAATGAGGGCTGGGCTGGGCTGGGCTGCTAATATCCTTAAGTTGAAACCTCTAGAAAGAGGCAACTGCAGGCTCAGGAGCCAGGCCTCCCGTGTGGGCTGCAGGCCCATCTCAGAGCTCGAGCCTCATCTAGGCCTGGGGCACAGTCCCCACAGTCTGGGAGACCCAGGCTCCTTCCTACCCTCTCTCTTAGGGCCTCAAAGGCACTGGCTCCCTCCCCTCCCCCAAGCTGAATCCCGTGGAGCAGATGATGCTTCTGGAAAACAAAAGGGAGGTTGTCCGTGTTGCTCCTACTTCCTACTGGGTAACTCAAACCCTCCAAGGCAAAGGAGCACAAAGGCCTTGCTATTTGCTGGGAACCGGAACTGGAGTGGGGCCTGCATGACCTGCACATGCGTTTTAGAACCATCACTCTGGCTGCAGCGTGGAATACATAAGTTAGCAGGGCAGGAAATAATACAATCGTTTTTGCCATAAAGATGTTTCATGGTGACTGTGTCTAGCTTCAGTGGCTATCTTCAATCAAAAGAGAGAATTTCTGTCAGCCTGGATTGGGAAGGGTTCTGCACTTTTCCAGGCTTCATTCAGCGAGTCACAGCACCACTATCCAAGGACAGAAATCTTTTCTCTGCTTCCGCAGTGAAAATTCCCATCTCAAAAGCAGGACGTTGGAGTTGTTGCTGAGTCCATCCTTCAAGCACAGACTTCAAAATAAAAGGATCTAAAATCAATGGTTTTGGGCCGGCCCCGTGGCTTGGCGGTTGAGTGTGCGCGCTCCGCTGCTGGCGGCCCGGGTTCGGATCCCGGGCGCGCACCGATGCACCGCTTCTCCGGCCATGCTGAGGCCGTGTCCCACATGCAGCGACTGGAGGGATGTGCAACTATGACATACGACTATCTACTGGGGCTTTGGGAGGAAAGTAAATAAATAAAATCTTAAAATCAATGGTTTTAATTGGTTAGGAAAAGTCTAAAAGGTCTGAGAGTCATAACTCCTAACACCTCAAGCTAATGGCGTGTCTGCTGACTTAATGAACTCAAAACATGCCAGGTGTGGAGCAGCCCGATGGGGCCGGCTGCCCCATGGCCCACCTGCTGTCTGGTCCCTGCTGACTTCTCCAGCTTAGAGATACTCTGCATTTTCAGATTGACCTGTCTGTCTCTTAGCTCCACATGACTGCCTGCCACTGGACACCTTCAGCAAAAGAACAACTTGCCTAATCAAATGTAGTCTCTTTCTTGAAACTAATTCTACCCTGGAATTCCTCACATCTGTCACTCCCTGAAGTCACTCAAGCTGGCAACCTGTCCTCTTGTTTCCCTCTCTAGATCCCCCATCCACCAGGCTGTCAAAACGCAGATTCTGTGAAATAAAGTCATTTTATCATGAGTGTACAGCCTGTGGCCCTCAATTCTAATAACGCTGTCCTCGGAGAATCACTGCAGGAGGGCTGGGCGTGTTATTTTCCTGCCTCCATCTCTGTCACTCCTTCAACCATCAGACAGTTCTCGTGAGGCTGGTTGGCATCACTAGGCCCACAGAGCAAGGAGAATGGCTACTTCATTTCAAAGTTTCCCTCATATTGGAATAAAGCGTATTTTGAAAAGCAGAGAGCAAACTCGTTCTCTGTTTCAAGAGAATCTGTAGGAACATCCAGAGAGAAAGGGACATGCTCCGGCTGATCCCTTAAACAGTAACTTCACTAGAAAGAAACGTCAAACTTATCTTGGTGTTCTGTGCTCAAGTTCACAAAAAACATGACATCCTCATTTCAATTTTTTATTAAAATACTTTTTTGTTTATAGGGACAACCAAAGAAAAAATACATAATTTTATGTTGTAGATCATGAAAAATACAATAAACATAGACTCTTGGGAACACATAGTAGATTTTAAAAATCTTCAAAGAAGTTTTCACAAAAACAAACTTTAAATATGTGGCTTATTTATATATTTACCTCATTTTTCAGAAGCTTTAGTTTCTTTTCTCCATTTTGATGCTGCTCTGATATATAAATAATCATTCAAATATTCTAACATCTTATCAATTTTGTTTTCTGAAACTTTAGAAATCATATTTCTAAATGAAGGTCTCTCTTTTATAGCATTCTCTGTAAATAAGACTTATTTTATTTGAATTATCATTTGAATTGGTGCCACTACAGTTTTAGTAATAATTAGATGTTACAGTGTGGGGGGGGAGAGGGACAGATGAGACATACAGAAAACTTGCTAGCAAGGACATATCTGACTAAAGGAAAGAACTTTATATATATGGCTTTTATAATACTGATTTAAACTTAGTGTTTTTTTGACCTAGTTATAAAAAAGGTAACAACCTAATTTTTGATTTAAAAAAAAAAGAATTTTTACCAGAGCTTCAATATAAAAGTGAACTGTGTTTAGAAGGGTAATAGGTGGTCTAAATTTTAGTGGAGCTACTGGCTTCCCAAATGTTACACTTTTTATTTGAAAAAAATATTACTTTCAAAATCTGAAATATATTATAGAACTGCAAATAGAATCTTTTAGGTGAACTCTTTCTCTTAACCCCTTCATAAACCAGAAAAATTAAGCAAAATTTGAATATAAAAGTACCATTACACTTAGGGATAATTTCTGTTGGGAGAAAAAGAGGTAAGAAAAATCAGTTAAAACATAACATGGGGGCCCGCCCGGTGGCGCAAGCGGTCGGGTGCGCGCGATCCGCTGCAGCGGCCCGGAGTTTGACAGTTTGGGTCCCAGGTGCGCACCGACGCACCACTTGGCAAGCCATGCTGTGGCAGCGTTCCATATAAAGTGGAGGAAGATAGGCATGGATGTTAGCCCAGGGCTGGTTTTCCTCAGAAAAAAAAAAAGGAGAATTGGCAGATGTTAGCACAGGGCTGATCTTCCTCACAAAACAAAACAAAACAAACAAAAAAAAACATAACATGGTTCAAGAAATTATCCTCCCAATGTAGGGGCAGAAGAGATACTACATTTTAAAATTTAATAATGAAGACCTAAAAAAGATGATAAATGCAGTTAAAAAAGTTTGTTGAGGGGCTGGCCTGGTGGCGTAGTGGTTAAGTTCTCGCACTGCACTTCAGTGGCTTGGGGTTCACGGGTTTGGATCCCCGGGGCGAACCTATGCACTGCTTATCAAGCCATGCTGTGGCAGGCATCTCACATATCAAGTAGAGGAAGATGGGCACGGATGTTAGCCCAGGGCCAATGTTCCTCAGCAAAAAGAGGTGGGTTGGCAACAGATGTTAGCTCAGGGCTAATCTTCCTCACTAAAAAAAAAAAAAAGTTTGTTGACATAATTAAGGAAACATTAAGTATGTTGTCAATAAACAAAAAAGCATTCCTCTATTCATAGTATGAAATTACTTTGAAAAACAGCAAATTTGAAATGAAGCAGCTGGCTGCAGATCCGTTAAAACTTGCTCTTTCTTAAGTTCAAGAAAACCTTCAGCCTTATAGGTATTAATGAAGAAGGGGAGCCAAAATGTTTTCAAGGCACTTTTAAACAGAGGCATTCTAGGTAAAAGTAAGAAAAGGATATCCCAATGTTTTCCTATTAAAAGAGAATACACCCATGAGCTAAATTTCAACTTTCTAAAAAGATAAAGTACCTTGGGTATTCATTAGAGTTATCTGAAAGGACAGAAAAGGTATCAAGGCTTTAAATTTTATGATAATCATAATATTACATATGATCTTGTAACTAACTACTGTTCAGATAATGAATACAAACTGTCTAAAGAGCATTACCTATTTCTATATACTAAAGTATTTAGACATACAAAGAAGTATTCCTAAAAAGTTACTTGTAATTCAAATATGTACTATTTAAGAAAAATAATTTTGTAAAGTTAAGAGCCTTTGTAATATAAATATTTATGTTTTAGATTCAAGCGTGAAGATTGGGATTTTATTACTATGAAGGGCACGTGGTATTTAAGCTTATTTTTACTGAAATATTATATAAAAAGCTGACAAAATACTCTGTAGTGTATTTGGAGTTAACATCATCTTGAACAGAGATTTTTTTTTGGATTTCATAATCTTAACCTCCTACTATATGATTACACTTGCTTAATAAGAATATTTGATCCAGATATAAACCTAAAAGAAAGATTACAAAACAACAAAATAATTAATGGAAATAGTTTTAGGTGTTTCCCCTTAGCATCCCCAGCATTTTCAGCCCTCCCTGTTCATACCTGTAAATTCTCCTCTCTAAGCCCTCCTGTCTCTCATCTACTGGAGAACACGGCTCTGCCTGCACGGAGGCTGAGCGGCTCATTCTCTCCGTCCCATGTGCGTGGCTTCACCTTTCAGCCTCGACATTTCTGTACAAGGGGACAAGTTGTGTCCCTGGTGCTCTAGGAGGACCCTGATTTGGCAGTTGTTTCCCATTCTTAGTGCTCTCTAGCCTTGTACCTTAAGTCAGAGAAATGCTTTAACTTCCTAATTATTTACCCGAGCAGAGTATTTCACACAGTCTCATAGATGTGCCCTGAAATTCTCGGTCAAGATTCTTCATCACTACCCCCACCAGCACTCTGGGCAGGGGGATGGAAGAGGAGCAACTTTCCCTAAAGCTTTGCCAACATGTGTATTATAGGATGGATTCTACTATATAAGAGTTTTAAATTGTAAAATATAGTAAGCATTTACTTTCTAACACCAACAGAAAAAGGTTTGAAATTAAGCCTTTTATAGTAATTTTTATGTGAGTTCTCAGGGTGATATATCTGAATATCAACCCTATTTATAGACCAGATAAACAATACAAGACACAGTGAAAAATGGCATCCAACTGTAAAACCTCAGTGTCCTAGGCGTAGTACACGAAGAAATCACAACTTATGTTAACAAGCTCTAAAGCTTTCAAAACAAAAGGCTTTTGGAATGCTGGAAGAAAATGACATCAGGCTTTATATTAGAAATCTCAGATCTTTCAAGGAATTCTCTGTGCACTTGCTTCTCATATCACCCAAGTTGTACATGTATTTAGAGGAAAGGGCTTATTGTTAGTGGACAGTAAAATCAAACAGAGCAGTTATAATCATAATTTAACACATTACTGCATTTGTCATACTTTAAAAGTAATTCAGTCCAAATGCTTTACATCTCCTTAACCTGCTGGCATTCTGGTGCAACCAGTAGACCTCAATGAATAGCTTTTTACACCTTTCTCTTCGACTAAATTGCTTTGATTTGCATTTCTTTTCCTTCTTTAAAACATGCAGTTCATACATTTGACAGTTTTACTACCATAGTCGATGCATTCTGGACCAATGCACTCACAGCAGGCGTTATGGAACCAGCGATATTTGGATGCCCCCATGGACTCACAGGATATCTTACACTGATGTATGGACATGCAGTCATCAAAATAAACCACAGTACACATGTGTTCTGAAAAACAAAAAATTTAAATTTCAGAGCAAGAAAGAGGAACAGCAGGAAATACTTTAATACCTAGCTGAATATTATTAACAGTTATTTATCTTAGTTAGCTTATTGCTAGTCTGCACAGGACAACATGATAAGGTATAAGAAAAAAGATCACATTTGTTAATTCTATTGAGAAGGAAGCCAGAGTCTCCCACTCCAGCTGAAGAAGGAAAAGGGCTTCCTTAGTCACTTTATCAGATTTCAGACTTTGATCTGAAAGTTAGATTACTGGGCTTAACAACATTTGCTGTGCTTCAGAGCTGTGCTTTTTAAACTAGGCATTTCTGATAAGATTTCCTACGAGGAGAGAATTTTCCAGCTAAAAGAAGTTCGAAAAATACTATTCTGAAGTTATACTGAGAATTTATAATAAAATAAAACACACAAGTAATTCAAATGATGCAATGTGGTTAGCAGTGCTTGGCACAATTCAGCATTAGCTATTAGAAAATTATTATTAACAGCAATTTCTAGTCCTACTTTCCAAGGTAATCACTTTTGATTGTTTCAATTTTTAGTTCTCCTGGTGGTTAACCCCACATAACTACCTAGCTAGGAGGATAGGGTACATGAAACAAATAAAGGACAATAAAAACCATTAATAGAGAGTATCTGATTACAGGCTAAGATATTTTACAGAGCCATTTACAGAAGTGATAAATCACCAGGGGTCTGATAGTAAGAGAACGCTTAATGGAAAAAACTGGACTTGTAGTAGGAAGATTTAAAAGCAAAGCTATTAGGAAACAAAGTAAGGAAGGTCACACAGAGATAGGTGTAGCGTGCACAGGGATAGAGTGGAGGCAAGTTGACTGCAGTGGATGGTTGGCATCAGGAGATGCCATTGAGTGTACAAGACGGGATCCGGTTACAGAGGGAAATAGGCGAGGCCAGCACAGCACTGGACCAAGGAGACCAGAGGGTTAGCAGTGAGCAGGACAGGGGAGCATTTGAATCTCCAAGTGATTGGTACTTCATTTATTTATTCAACAAGTATTTATCGAACACCTACTAGGGAACAGCCATTAGGGACTCTAAGAGTAATCAAGAATCCAAAGAACTAAGTAGAAATTGGTAGACCTATAAGTTAAAAACAGACAACAAATCGAACACAAATGTGAGAGGAGTAGGAAGGGGTTAACTCCACTTGGGGAAGGGGCAGCTAGGGAAGGGGTCACAGAAGAGAAACTTTAGCTGTCTTGAAGGATAGTTGGTGTTCCCAGGAATTAGCTTTCTGATTATTATTTCATGAATTTAAATAATCTTTAAGAAAACTTTATGAATTATTAATATCTACTATATTGATTATTTACATTTTAATAACTGGGAAAATGGTAGCAAGACACATTCCATACATTTCTGATGTTTTCCAGGTTCTAGAATTTGTCTTATAAAGCACTTTAACCTAAAAGGAAATAAGAAGTCTTACTCACTGTCATTAGTCAGTATCATTAATAAAAGCTGTTTTGCTTTTACTATTGATGGCCAAAGTTCATACTATTTTAGATAGGCAGAATTGTAATGGAAGGCCCAAAAAAACGCCAAATAAAAAAGAGTACAAATTATACTGCTCATGCATAATTCATGTCATATTTTAAGAAATAACTGCAATTTTCATAATTGCCTTATTCTTTCACAGTAAAATTGTATAGAGTCTTTTATTTGAAAATATCACAGACTTTACAAAAGTTATATTCCAAAATTAAGGTATGACCTATCCTTATTAATACACTTTATTAGTGAAGATATCACCTATCCTTTAACATGCTTCTCAAAGTTATATAAGGCATTCCCTCATTTAGTTCTCCTTCCGACCAACAGCACTCATTTACAAAGAACTGGCTTGGGTTAATTTATACCTGGAAATTAGATATCTGTAATACCAACTTGCTCATAAATAAATTTAGCTGATGATCTTATCATCATTTGCGGTACCAATGCTATTATAAAAACCTGATTTCCTAGGACACTCTGAATGTTACCTGATGGTAGGCAATACTGTATTAGGTAAGCAGGACTGTTGCTATCTTATGAAAAGAACAATTAATGCCTACTGTAAATAAATATCAAAATTAGGACCAGGTTATCTATTTTCCAGCATAGCCTCTATCACCGAGAATATGAAGGAATTGTGACAATATGCTTTCATGACTCCTTATTTACTCAATGATTGGGTTTATTAAAGTCCAGAATTTACTTAAGACTACACAAACTCAAAACCAGAAAGCTGCTCTTTTTTTTTTTTTTTTTTTGTGAGGGAGATCAGCCCTGAGCTAACATCCATGCCAATCCTCCTCTTTTTGCTGAGGAAGACTGGCCCTGGGCTAACATCTGTGCCCATCTTCCTCCACTTTATATGGGACGCCGCCACAGCATGGCCTGACAAGCGGGGCATTGGTGCACGCCTGGGATCCGAACCTGAGCCGCCAGCAGCAGAGTGCACTCACTTAACCGCTACGCCACGGGGCTGGCCCCCAAGAAAGCTGCTCTTAAAGATAATCTTAATATAGGCTTCATAGACCACACAGAAAGTGAGGCATCGGGACAGAAAAAGTCAACTGTTGGCAGTTACCTTTGTCACTGGAATAAGGAGCATGAACATTATTGCCGGGAACAGACACATTTTGGTGGTGTGGCTGGTTCACAGTTTCTAAAAATGAAACCAGATTCTCATGATGTGAAAGTTCTTCTGCGACAGGGAAGGAAACGATGTTCCAGTTCAACTGAGTATCTCCTTCTGTGAGTGCCCGGAAGAGAGAAGGGATTGGCTCATGAAGCTCCTCCACTGTGCTCTTTGAAGTTGGAGGTGTGTCACTATAATTTCGAGGATTACACATACCTGGGGGAGAGAGGCCAAGAGAATAAAAGTTTATTTTTCTCACTGATTGTAATGTTGTGAGATACTGTTAGTTATTGCCCTGCAATCAAAGCTCCAACATATTAAAATTATGTGACTTCTAACATTATACACAGATACTTTGCTAGCTTTTCTGGCTGAGAGGGCCTGGAAGCGATGACACCCCAACAGCAACAACCACACTGAGTGCCCAGTTTTTGTTTTCTAATACCTCTTCTCCACTAAGAGGAACCACAGCTCCTTAAAGAAAAGACTGATTCCAGGGCTAGGCAGGGAAAGTACAAAACAACTCTGGAATATCTTTTTGTGCCAGAAAGTAGGGAAGTGCTCAATAAATGATGAGACGTTGAAAAAACACAAGAGGCAACCTGAAGGGGCTCCCACAGGCCAAACTGACAATTTTAACATTGAAATAAATAATGATAGTAATGGATTACCACCCTGTGAACAAAACAGAAATTGATGAGTCCTCATATTATAAATAAATTAATAAATAAATGGAGGAGAAGGGAAAGCTCTTCCTTTTAGTAGAGTGCTAACTGATAAACGTAGAAGGAATGAAGGAAATAGAAAATCACCACTTGGCAACCATCATCAAGGTGTTTGATTCAGATGGGAGTCATCAACGGATGCTAAGGCTGGTAGGAGGAGGTTTGATGAGGAACATATTGACGTACTCTTGGAAAATTCTCTACAAAATACTAATCAATTACAAAGGGGTTAATGGTGACTTTAATGTGGAAAGACCCAGCAGATACCAATGTAACCAGGAGTTCCAGGTTAATATTGCCAGTGATGGGACAGGGTGGTGCTGTGTGTCACCTGATGTAATGCATAGCTTCATTTCAGTGCTGATGTTGCCAAGAATAAGTGACTTAAGTATGGTCATCAGTCAACATCAAGTGGATCGAAGTTGAGGGTCATCCTACATAATGTAAGGTCTGTACTCATTAAAACTGTCAAGGGATAGGCTAAGGGACTGTTTCAGATTGAATGAGTCCAAAGAGACAGGACAACTAAATGCATCACATATTCCTGGATAGGATCCTGAACCAGAAAGGAAGAAGAGATGCTATTGAGATAGTTGGTGAAATACGAATGGGGTTTGTGGATTGAGTGGCAGTGTTGTGCCAATATTTGCTTTCTGATTTGGAGGACTGTATGCTATTTACATAGGAGAATGTTCTTGTTGTTGGAAAATACAGACTGGAGTATTTAGTAGTAATGGGACACCATATAAAGCTTGCTTTCTAAAGGTTCAAAAAAGGATGAATATCAATGAGCGTGTGTGCCTATGCATATTATAGAGTGTGGGTGTAGGGAGAGGGAGAGAGCAACAGGTACTAAGCAATGGAGCAAATTCAGTACAATGTTAGTAACTGGGGAATCTGGGTGAGGGGACACGGGAGTCTTTTTACTCTTCTGGAAAATTTTCTCTACATTTGAAATTATTTCAAAATGAACTATTTTTAAAAATAATTTTAAAAAGAGAAAATGGAGACTGACGTCAGCGTCATGGCGGAGTGAGCTTTCCCATAAACTTCCCCCCCCCCCCGATAAGCTACAACAAAAGGAACAGACACAGACCAACAACGGAACCCTAGACAGTGAAAAGCAGGATCGGAAAGATCCACACTGCCGCACATCTGAGAGTGGAACGTGCTGGGCCCCCCGGAGGAAGTGGGGAGAGGTAAGAACTTCCCTCCCTCCCCATCAGATCAGCGATCCCGGTCCGGCGGCTCCCAAAGAGAGGGGAGGGGCAGCCCTCTGCAGGGAAACGGTAGCTCTTCAGGCTCTCTCAGCCAGTGGGAAACTCCACACAGAGGAATCAGAACTGCTGCAGGGGTGCCATCAACATCTGAGCACCCCAGAGAGCTGAAAACAAGCGGTGAACGAGAAGCCCCCCATGCCAGGGACCCAGCGGGCAAAAGAGAGAGCTCCCCCACCTCACAAACCTGACCCTGCAGCTCAGCCGACCAAACCAGACCCAGTGACCCGCAGATCGCAGCGAACAGCCGGGGCAGAGCGCAGGGGGCTCAGATTACACAGCCCTTTACCCCCACACAGTGGCGGCAGGTGGAAATTACAAGCAGAGATTTCCAGGATGAGGAAAAACAAAGCCAACACAGGAACCACAATGCAAAGATACATGAAATCACCAGATCAGAAGAAAAATGACAAGCACCCAGAAACCAACCCTGAAGACACAGAAATCCATAACCTAAATGACAGAGATTTCA
The DNA here is from genome assembly GCF_020826845.1 of Diceros bicornis minor. Classification (NCBI taxonomy): domain Eukaryota; kingdom Metazoa; phylum Chordata; class Mammalia; order Perissodactyla; family Rhinocerotidae; genus Diceros; species Diceros bicornis. Next base: position 7,414,192 of record NC_080755.1, on the reverse strand, counting down.
AAATAGCTATCATAAAAACACTCAACGAAATACAAGACAACACAGACAAATAATTCAATGAGATTAGGAGTTTCTTCACAAAAGAGATTGAAATCATAAAGAAAAACCAATCAGTGCTGATGGAGATGAAGAACACAATGGAGGAGATAAAGGAGAATCTGGAATCTTTAAAGAACAGAGCTGACAATATGGAGGAAAGAATTAGCATTTTAGAGGACAGGAATACAGATATACTCCAGATAGAAGAGGAGAGAGAACTAAGACTAAAAAGAAATGAAGAAAGTCTCTGAGAAATATCTGACTCTATTAGGAAATGTAACATAAGAATTATAAGTATTCCTGAGGGAGAAGAGAGGGAAAGAGGAACAGAGAGCCTATTCAAGGAAATAATAGCTGAGAATTTCCCAAATCTGGGGAAGGAGCAGGAAATACCAGTAAGTGAAGCCAACAGGTCACCTAAACATGTCAACAGGCAAAGGCCCACATCACGACACCTAGTGGTAAGGCTAGCCAGAGTCAATGACAAAGAAACAATATTAAGGGCAGCTAGGCAAAAAACAAAAAATAATGTACAAAGGAACTCCCATAAGGCTCTCAGCAGATTTCTCAACAGAAACTTTACAGGCTAGGAGAGACTGGAATGATATATTCAAAATACTGAAAGACAAAAACTTTCAGCCAAGAATACTCTATCCAGCAAAAATATCCTTCAAATATGATGGAGAAACAGTAACTCTCCCAGATAAACAAAAGCTAAGGGAGTTCATGGCCACGAGACCCCCACTACAAAAAATACTCAAGAAGGCCCTCAGGCCTGAAAAAAAGAAGAGAAAGGGAATACAAAGCTTGGAGCAAGGAGAAAAATAGGTAGATGAACTCAGAAAAATAGTAGATCTTTACCGGAATAGGTTAGCAACCACTTAAATACCAAAATCAAAGATCAAAGGAAGGAATTCACCAAAAATAAATTTAACCTCATCACTGTAAACACACAGCCACAACACAAGATAGAATAAGGTATAACAAGAACGACTTAGAAGGGGAAGAGGGAAGTGATTGAATAGACTTAGTATAAGGAAATAGGAGGCCATCAGATAATGGACTATCTCATACACAAGATTTTTCACACAAACCTCAAGATAACCACTAAACAAATAATCAAAACAAAATCACATATGATAAACAAAGAGAAAACTAGAAGAGTCATAAGACAGAACAACCAAACTGAATTGGCAGTCTGAAACAAATGGGACAAGAAACAAAGGAAATGCAAAAGAACCAGAAAATAAGTGACAAAACAGCAACATTAAGTCCTCATATATCAATAATTACCCTAAACGTAAATGGATTGAACTTTCCAATCAAAAGATACAGAGTGGCAGGATGGATTAAAAAGCAGGACCCAACAATGTGCTGCCTCCCGGAAACACATCTTAGCTCTAAAGACAAGCACAGGCTCAGAGTGAAAGGATGGAAGACAATACTCCAAGCTAATGGCAAACAAAAGAAAGCAGGTGTTGCCATACTCATATCAGACACAGTAGACTTCAAGATAAAACAGGTGAAGAGAGACAAAGAAGGGAAATATAAAAAGATAAAAGGGACACTCCACCAAGACGACGTATCACTTTTAAATATATATGCACCCAACATAGGAGCATCAATGTACATAAAGCAACTATTAACAAACCTAAAAAGAGACATTAACAACAACACAATAATAGTAGGGGATCTTAATACCCCACTTACATCAATGGATAGATCATTCAGACAAAAAGTCAATAAAGAAATAGTAGACTTAAATGAAAAACTGGATAAGATGGACCTAGTAGACATATACAGAACACTCCATCCAAAAACAGCTGACTACACATTCTTCTCAAGCGCGCATGGAACATTCTCAAGGATAGACCATATGTTGGGAAACAAAGCAAGCCTCAATAAATTTAAGAAGATTGAAATCATAACAAGCATCTTTTCAGACCATAATGCTATGAAACGGGAAATGAACCATGAAAAAAAAACTGGGAAAGTGACAAAAATGTGGAGATTAAACAACATGCTACTGAACAACCAATGGATCATTGATGAAATTAAAGGAGAGATAAAAAACTATCTGGAAACAAATGAAAATGAAAATATGCCATACCAAACCATATGGGATGCAGCAAAAGCGGTCCTGAGAGGGAAACTCATAGCAATACAAGCCCACCTTAACAAACAAGAAAAAGCCCAAATAAGCAACCTTAAATTACACCTAACAGAACTAGAAAAGAAGAACAAACAAAGCCCAACGTCAGCAGAAGGAGAGAAATAATAAAAATCAGAGCAGAAATAAATGAAATTGAGACCAAAAATCAGTAGAAAGGATTAATGAAACAAAGAGTTGGTTCTTTGAGAAGATAAACAAAATCGACAAACCCTTAGCCAGGCTTACTAAGAAAAAAAGAGAAAAGGCTCAAGTAAATAAAATTAGAAATGAAAGAGGAGAAATTACAACGGATACCACAGAAATACAGAGGATTATAAGAGAATACTATGAGAAATTATATGCCAACAAACTGGACAATCTAGAAGAAATAGATAAATTCTTAAGACTCATACAACCTCCCAAAACTGAACCAAGAAGAAATGGAGAATCTGAATAGACCAATCACAAGTAAAGAGATTGAAATAGTAATCAAAAACCTCCCAAAAAATAAAAGTCCAGGACCAGATGGCTTCTCCGGTGAATTTTACCAAACATTCAAGGAAGATTTAACACCCATCCTTCTCAAACTATTCCAAAAAATAGAGGAAGATTGGCGCCGGCCCCGTGGCTTAGCGGATAAGTGTGTGCGCTCCGCTGCTGGCGGCCTGGGTTCGGATCCTGGGCGCGCACCGACACACCGCTTCTCCAGCCATGCTGAGGCCGCATCCCACATACAGCAACTAGAAGGATGTGCAACTATGACATACAACTATCTACTGGGGCTTTGGGGGAAAATAAATAAATAAATCTTAAAAAAAAAAAAAAGAGGAAGATGGAACACTTCCTAAATCATTCTACGAGGCCAACATCACCCTGATACCAAAACCAGACAAAGACAATACAAAGAAAGAAAACTACAGGCCAATATCGCTGATGAACATAGATGCAAAAATCTTCAACAAAATTTTGGCAAACCAAATACAGCAATACATTAAAAAGATCATACACCATGATCAAGTGGGATTTATACCAGGGACGCAGGGATGGTTCAACATCTGCAAATCAATCAATGTGATACATCACATCAACAAAACAAAGAATAAAAACTACATGGTCATCTCAATAGATGCAGAGAAGGCATCTGACAAGATACAACATCCATTTATGATAAAAACTCTCAACAAAATGGGAATAGAAGGAAAGTACCTCAACATAATAAAGGCTATTTATGACAAACCCACAGCCAACATCATACTCAACAGGGAAAGACTGAAAGCCATTCCTCTGAGAACAGGAACGAGGCAGGGCTGCCCACTCTCACCACTCCTGTTCAACATAGTACTGGAGGTTTTGGCCAGAGCAATTAGGCAAGAAAAAGGAATAAAAGGAATCCAAATAGGTAACGAAGAAGTGAAACTCTCACTATTTGCAGATGACATGATTGTATATATAGAAAACCCTAAAGAATCTGTTGGAAAACTGTTAGAAACAATCAACAACTACAGCAAAGTTGCAGGGTACAAAATCAATCTACAAAAATCAGTTGCATTTCTATATGCTAATAATGAACTAACAGAAAGAGAGCTCAAAAAGATAATACCATTTACAATTGCATCAAAAAGAATAAAATACCTAGGAATAAATCTTACCAAGGAGGTGAAGGACCTATACAATGAGAACTACAAGACACTATTGAAAGAAATCCATGATGACACAAAGAAATGGAAAGATATCCCATGCACGTGGATTGGAAGAATAAACATAGTTAAAATGTCTATATTACCTAAAGCAATCTACAGGTTCAATGCAATCCCAATCAGAATCCCAATGACATTCTTCACAGAAATAGAGAAAAGAATACTAAAATTTATATGGGGCAACAAAAGACCCCAAATAGCTAAAGAAATCCTAAAGAAAAAGAACAAAGCAGGAGGCATCACAATCCCTGACTTCAAAACATACTACAAAGCAATAGTAATCAAAACAGCATGGTACTGGTACAAAAGCAGACACACAGATCAATGGAACAGAATTGAAATCCCAGAAATAAAACCACACATATACGGACAGCTAATTTTTGACAAAGGTGCTAAGAACATGCAATGGAGAAAGGAAAGTCTCTTCAATAAATGGTGCTGGGAAAACTGGACAGCCATATGCAAAAGAATGAAAGTAGACTATGTGCTATCGCCATTCACAAAAATTAACTCAAAATGGATCAAAGACCTGAAGGTGAGACCTGAAACTATAAAACTCATAGAAGAAAATATAGGTAACACTATTTGACATTGGTCATAAAGCAATCTTTTCAGATGACATGCCTACCCAGACTAGGGAAACTAAAGAAAAAATAAACAAGTGGGACTTTATCAGATTAAAGAGCTTTTATAAGACAAATGAAACCAGAATCAAGATGAACAGACAACCAACCAGCTGGGAGAGAATATTTGCAAAACATACATCTGACAAGGGGTTGATCTCCATAATATATAAAGAACTCACACAATTGAACAACAAAAAAACAAACAACCCGATCAAAAAATGGGCAGAGGAAATGAACAGACACTTCTCCAAGGAAGATATACAGATGGCCAATAGGCACATGAAAAGATGCTCAACATCACTAATCATCAGGGAAATGCAAATCAAAACAACACTAAGATACCACCTCACGCCTGTTAGAATGGCTATAATCACCAAGACAAAAAACAACAAGTGTTGGAGAGGATGTGGAGAAACAGGAACCCTCATACACAGCTGGTGGGAATGCAAATTGGTGCAGCCTCTATGGAAAACAGTATGGAGATTCCTCAAAGAATTAAAAATAGAGATGCCCTATAATCCAGCCATCCCACTACTGGGAATCTATCCAACGCACCTGAAATCAACAATCCAAAGAGGCTTATGCACTCCTATGTTCATTGCAGCATTATTCACCGTAGCCAAGAAGTGGAAGCAACCTAAGTGTCCCTCGACAGACGACTGGATTAAGAAAATGTGGTATATATATACAATGGAATACTACTCAGCCATAAAAAAAGACAAAATCGTCCCATTTGCAACAACATGGATGGGCCTGGAGTGTATTAGGTTAAGTGAAATAAGCCAGAAAGAGAAAGACAAACACTGTATGATCTCACTCATATGTGGAATATAAACCAACACATGCACAGAGAAACCTGGACTGTGGTTACCAGGGGCAGTGGGGGTGGAGGTGGGGGTGGGGGTGGGGGGTGAGGGTTGGGCACAAGGGGTGAAGGGAGTCATATATGGTGATGGACAAACAAAAATGTACAACCCAAAATTTCACAATGTTAGAAACCATTAAAACATCAATAAAAAAGAAAAAGAAAACCCTAAAGAATCCATTGGAAAACTATTAGAAATAATCAACAACTACAGCAAAGTTGCAGGGTACAAAATCAATCTATAAAAATCAGTTGCATTTCTGTATGCTAATAATGAACCAACAGAAAGAGAGCTCAAAAAGATAATACCATTTACAACTGCATCAAAAAGAATAAAATACCTAGGAATAAATCTTACCAAGGAGGTGAATGACCTATACAATGAGAACTACAAGACACTATTGAAAGAAATCAATGATGACATAAAGAAATGGAAAGATATCCCATGCACGTGGATTGGAAGAATAAACATAGTTAAAATGTCTATATTACCTAAAGCAATCTATAGATTCAATGGAATCCCAATCAGAATCCCAATGACATTCTTCACGGAAATAGTAAAAAGAATACTAAAATTCATATGGGGCAACAAAACACCCCGAATAGCTAAAGCAATCCTAAGAAAAAAGAACAAAGCAGGAGGCATCACAATCCCTGACTTCAAAACATTCTATAAAGCAACAATAATCAAAACAGCATGGTACTGGTACAAAAACAGACACACAGATCAATGGAACAGAACTGAAAGCCCAGAAATAAAACCACACATATACTGACAGCTAATTTTCAACAAAGGAGCTAAGAACATACAATGGAGAAAGGAAAGTCTCTTCAATAAATGGTGTTGGGAAAACTGGACAGCCACATGCAAAAGAATGAAAGTGGACCATCTGCTATCGCCATTCACAAAAATTAACTCAAAATGGATCAAAGACCTGAAGGTGAGACCTGAAACTATAAAACTCATAGAAGAAAATATAGGTAACACTATTTGACATTGGTCATAAAGCAATCTTTTCAGATGACATGCCTACCCAGACTAGGGAAACTAAAGAAAAAATAAACAAGTGGGACTTTATCAGATTAAAGAGCTTCTACAACACAAACGAAACCAGAATCAAGATGAACAGACAATCCACCAGCTGGGAGAGAATATTTGCAAAACATACATCTGACAAGGGGTTGATCTCCATAATATATAAAGAACTCACACAACTGAACAACAAAAAAACAACCTGATCAAAAAATGGGCAGAGGAAATGAACAGACACTTCTCCAAAGAAGATATACAGATGGCCAACAGGCACATGAAAAGATGTTCAACATCACTAATCATCAGGGAAATGCAAATCAAAACTACACTAAGATATCACCTCATGCCCATTAGAATGGCTGTAATCACCAAGACAAAAAACAAGTGTTGGAAAGGATGTGAAGAAACGGGAACCCTCATACACAGCTGGTGGGAATGCAAACTGGTGCAGCCTCTATGGAAAACGGTATGAAGATTCCTCAAAGAATTAAAAATAGAAATACCCTATGATCCAGCCATCCCACTACTCGGAATCTATCCAACGAACCTAAGATCAACAATCCAAAGAGGCTTATGCACCCCTATGTTTATTGCAGCATTATTCACCATAGCCAAGAAGTGGAAGCAACCTAAGTGTCCCTCGATTGACGACTGGATCAAGAAACTGTGGTATATATATACAATGGAAGACTACTCAGCCATAAAAAAAGACAAAATCACCCCATTTGCAACAACATGGATGGGCCTGGAGTGTATTATGTTAAGTGAAATAAGCCAGAAAGAGAAAGACAAACACTGTACGATCTCACTCATATGTGGAATATAAACCAACACATGGACAGAGAAAACTGTAGTGTGGTTGACAGGGGCAGTGGGGGTGGAGGGTGGGCACAAGGGGTGAAGGGAGTCATATATATGCAGATAGACAAACAAAAATGTACAACCCAAAATTTCACAATGTTATAAACTATTAAGACATCAATTAAAAAAAAAAGAGAGAGAAAATGGGCAGAAGAGAGTTAGAGATAGTGACTATAAAAACTTTTTCAAGAAGTTTTGCTATAAAGAAGAGAGCTGAGAAAACGTTTTATCAGCCCCAGGCCTCGAGCTGTCCCAGCTGACACTGTGTGGAGCAGAAGGGGCAAGCTACACCCAAGAACTCTGCCCCAAATGCAGGTTTGTGAGCTAATCCAACGAGTACTATTGCTTTAAATCACTATGTGCTGGGCAGGTTGTTTAGTAGCAGTCATAACTGAAACAGAGCCCTCTGGATTTTCCTTTGTGAACATTATACTTTTAAAAGCTAAATTATGTTTCATTTTTGTTTGGCATCTATTAGATCTAACACGGAGCTTTTCTTTTCCCCCAGATTAAAAGTCTGGAAAGGTTTAACCCAATTTATAAATTCCTATATTTTATAGATTTAGGGAGAAGGAAAAACCATCTCATGTGTTTTCCATATTTTGTTAGCTCTTTGGCAAGACCTGAGGATAACAAGGTTGTGTGTGCTCTTCGTAAAATCTTTCAATACCCCTGAACTTCTATGATTTAGATTGTGTGACAGAATCATGGATTAAATGATCAAATATCACTCCTTTATTCATAAAAGAGGAAATAGGCCCAGATAAATTAAATGGTTTGTCCAACATTACATAATCTAGGATTAGAGCTAAGATTATGATTCAGCCTGATTTCACGTCCACTGTTCTTTCTAATAATAACATTCTATAATCTTTAAGTGCCATTTAAAAGCAAATAATACTTAGAATATTCGTATTAACAAATATCCATAATATATTCTTCTGTCAGATTCTATAATGAATGAAAATTAGTAATCAGAGATTAAAAGGTAAACAACTGAGTTCAATGGTTAGAGCTAAACTCATACTGAGACTTGGAAGAAACTTCAGTGCTCATTATCAGAGATTTCATTACATTAAAGAAAGCCTTTTTTGGAGTTTTGTGCATTTAACAAACTTAGGCCAGAAACATTTTTAATTTAAATCTCAACAGACTGCATTAAAACCAGTAAGCATGAAGTAAATGCTTGCTGGCTAATATTTTTCCATGGCATGCTTATAAAGTTTTCATCTATCTTCTCTTTTTAATTAGGATCCAAAGAGGTCATCACAAGAGACTCTTCCTAGTTAACACTGATTGTAACCCTCCATTTCCTGCCTTAAGCACTCTTCAAATTCTGTATTCTTCCATACATGGTGCACTGAGAAATTTGATCTTCCAATGATGTGTGGGAGTTAACCTGCTCAGGGAAAAGTAACGTTTTGAAATTTCTGGAAATTCTTTAGTTGTCCATATTCAAGTACAATGGATGAATTTCTGGTTGGAGAGTTACTAACCACCCATAGTTTCAATCAGTTAGTAAAACCTTTCTGGGAAGCATCTCACCATCATCCTGAAGTATACCATCATTAGAGAGCTTTTCTTTATTTGACTATGGAGTCTATTTTTGGAGCTTTCATTTCTTTTCATGATCATTTCTTGAGGTAGTTTGTTACACTGAGGCATTCTTTCACTACATTGAAGTTTAAATACTTATTATACTAAAAATTTTAAAGAAACTGGCTCTGCACATAACAGTCAAGGAGGCTAAAAATCAGGAAACACACAGCAACAATTGAAAAGGCAAGCATTTCAAATCCTTTAAGTGTATAGAACTTCAATACTATTTCTTTCAGCAAGCCAGAATTCACTACTCTCATGTTCTTGGTCTACAACTACTAAATACAAAGAATTTTCTGATCGATGCTTCATTCTTTTATATATCTAACCTGTTGTCATTACACATTTGAAAACTAAGGATACGTTAAAATAGAGTTTACTCAATGAAACTACATTTTAGGGTAGAAATTAAGACTAAGACTAAGGGGAAAAAAAGTTATTACTTTCTTCAACGAACGTGTATGGTTAAACAACAACAAATACTACAGAAGACCTTACAGTGAAAAGCAACATTCCTTTCCACTGCTCCCACCCCCAATTCCACACCAGACACAGCCACTTTTAAAGTCTGTTCTCAAGTTTCTCCAGTGGTTACCTCTGTAATAATTTAAATAAAAATGATTAATTTATAAGGAGGAGTAAGAACATCTTTAGACATCATCTATTAATCTTCTTATGTGAAAGATAAAGATGTTCATGTATATTAACCCCATTTCTCTCCCCTATTTCTAATAATCATATTATTCTAACTACAGTTTGTTTCCTTTGTAATCTTAAATATACTTAAACTCCTCATTTTTATTCCACATCTCTTAATTCCCTCATTTGCAGATAAGGATACTGGCGCCTTTCCTACTTTCCCCACCCAACTTCTAACTTTTACACTGACACATCTGATAACTATATTCTATTGTCTATGCACAATGAAATCTTCTTGTCTTACTACATGTTGATTCTAAAAGTTGAAAACCAACAAACAGCAGTTACCTTAACATGACCCCATGAATACTGTTCACTGCAAGACAGAGAGTATGACAGGATTTCCTTGTCCAATGTCATATTCTCAAAGGAAAATGTTTCTAATTTCAAAATAAAATGAACTTTTCCTTGAACTCCATAAAATATTGAAAACCATGCTACATTTCACAAGGTATTATCTATGAGGTCTTCTTGCCAAAAAATATTAAACTTGAATCTAATCAAACTTTTACAATTAGCTTCAAACTACTGGAAATACAGAGGGACAGAGGAACAAGCTAAATGATACCTCAAGGAAGCAACCAGTCAAATCCTGAATGTGGGATATTCTAGGAAAACTGATACCATTTTTTTAATAGGTCAAATGACATGAGAAAAAAACATGAGAGGAGTCACTCTGGATTAAAGGAGGACTAAGAGAGACAACAACTAGATACAATACAAGGACCCTGTCTGGATCAATTTGAACAAATCAATTATAAAAACACATTTTTGAGACATCTGGAGAAACTTGATCATAAACTGAATTTTAGATTATACCAAGAAATTACCGTTATTTTTGTTAGGTGTCATAATGGCACTATGACTAAAAAAGTAAGTGCCTGTATTTTTTTTTAGAGATTGATACTGAAGAACGCAGGGGTGAAAATTATTTACTCTCTGTAATTTGCTTTTAAATACTTCTGCACAAAGAAAGAAAAGGGAAAAAAAAAACGATAGATGAAACAGATGTGGCATATTCTTGATAATTATTGAATTCGGTGATGGGTATATAGGAATTCATTATGCTATTGTCTCCACTTCTGCGTATACGAGAAATTTTTCATAATAGCAAATGAACTGCCATATTTAATCTCTTTATGGACACCTATTTTCTTGTTGAACTTTTGTTTTTTATTGCAATTTCTATGCTTGGAATTTTTTTTTTTTGCGTGTGTGAGAAAGATCAGCCCTGAGCTAACATCCATGCTAATCCTCCTCTTTTTGCTGAGGAAGACCAGCTCTGAGCTAACATCTATTGCCAATCCTCCTCGTTTTTTTTTTCCCCAAAGCCCCAGTAGATAGTTGTATGTCATAGTTGCACATCCTTCTAGTTGCTGTTTGTGGGACGCAGCCTCAGCATGGCCGGAGAAGCGGTGCGTCGGTGCGCACCCGGGATCCGAACCCGGGCCGCCAGTAGCTGAGCGCACGCACTTAACTGCTAAGCCACGGGGCCGGCCGGGAATTTTTTTTTCTTGTAGACCACAGGTAACAAGCTTACAGCAAATCTTGAAAAATTATTCTGCTTCTCAATTATATGCTTGATATCCATGGAACTCATTCACAGATATGTTTCTCAGAGCCCTCATTTATTGCCTTCAGTCCGACCAGTTGTCTCCTAGGTCTCTGTATAAGTTGTATTTTTAATTTTCTGTATATTATCATGTTTCAATAACTTGGAAAAACTCTTCCCGTTGGAGAGACTCCTCTTCCCAGGAGTAGCCAATTCTTGGAGAGAGCAAAGAGCTCAGCCAAGAGCATGCTTTTGATATGCAAATTGACCAATCCAGAGCTAGGCCTCCTCTATCTGACCCCTATACCCCAGGAGGCAATATTCCCCTGCCTTAGTCATCCCAGGGCCAGGTACCAGGCAACTAGAGACCACCCTTATAGCCCAAAGCCCATGGGAATTATTCAACTAAACTGTCTGCTCTGCCCTGCCTCGCCTTTCCTGCAGAAAGCCCATGGAAGGCTCTGGCCCATACTTTCCTCTTGCTCCTGTCTTTTGCCACTTGACCAAAACCTGGTGCTTCACCTGTGACCCTGTGTGGCATGCTGCGGCCCCTCTCTGAGCCCTGTGAGTATAACGAACTATTTCCTGAGCCTCTCCTGTGTCTCCTCTATGGCTACACCTATGGACCACCACATAAAATAACAGAGAACAGCCTCCTGCTAGTTATCATCCTAACCACCCTCAACTCCACTCCCAGTTAAAGCTATCATTTCCTTCAACCCATGTTTTTTTCTTTCTTGGTCTTCTGCCTTATTTTGTTTGATTGATCCTCTATTACACCTTTAAAATATGGTGTGTGAAAAGTACACTTTGAGTTCTTGCTGTCTAAAAATGTTTTTATTTTACATTCACATTCTTGATCAATAACTTGTCAGGTCAAAATAATTTTACCACTGATCACTTAAGGCATGGTCCAGTGACACTGATGAGAAGTCTGATGGCAGTGCGATTCTCATTCTTTGTACATGAACACTATTGTTCTTTCTGAAATCTTTTAGAATATTTTTCAACTTGGCACTTGTAAAATTTTATGATGATGTGTCTAGATACAGGTCTTTTTTCACCAGTCTTGCTCAGCATTCTGTAGACTGTTTCAGTCTAATGATTCACGGTTTTTTCTCAGCTTTGGGAAATTTTCTTCTATTGTATCTTTGATAATTTCTTCCCTCTTATTTTTTATTCTTTTCTGGAGTTTCTATTTTTCTCTTGTTATATTTTCCATCTGTCTGTTTACTCTATATTCTGTAACATTCCAATATTATTTTCAGCCACTCTTAATTTATAATTTTTCTAATCAAATTTTAAATTTGTAAATGCTTTCTTGCTCTGTTTTTCATAATATAGATATAGTATTTTCTCAAATTTCTCTAAGATATAACAATCAGTTTTAAAGATTTACTTTCTGAAAATTTCCTCCGTGGTCAGTTGGTCTGCTACTTTACCTTGTTCTTTCTTTCAAGGTACTTGTTCTGTTTTTCTTGCACGTTTGGTTATTAGGCTGGAGGCACCTCCCTCCCCTGCAATGCCGGAATGAGGAGCCTCTGACTCTGGGGAACCAACAACACACCAGAGGCTCTAGTCCTTTCCAGTTAATTCCTTCCATTTCTCTAGGGAGAATCTCTCCAATTTTTTTCCTAGATTATTTGGAACTTTTTCTGAAGAATAAGGGAACCAGCAGGATGTCAAATCATGCAGCTGTTCTATGGATAGGTGTTCAAATAATCTTGTTATTTTCAAATCTATTTCTCACTTCTACACACTACAAAAGCCAAAGCTGAGTCTGGACACTCTTTTGGGGTTTAGCTGGGGAGGTTACTCCTAATCCTACCATACCCTCTTTTTTTGAAAATTATTTGGGTGTTTCTTCCAATTTGTTTACTAAATAGCAAGTGCCTCCATCTCTCCTTTTAGATATTTCTCCAGCTATAATTCCATCTTTTCTTCCTCTTTGTTGTTAGAGTTTACTCCCAGTTGTATTCCTTTATTTCATTTTACTGGAGTCTTAAGTGCAAGGGAGAAAATGTATGAATTTAGACCACTGCATTGAACTAGAAGTCACATTTACTTTAAGGAGTTGGAAAATGTGATGAATCATTATCTGTCTCCCTCCCTCCTTCCCTCCATCCACCCCTCTTTTCCCAGATACTTGTACCCAGCTTCCTAAAGGACATCTCTACTTGAGGACCCTACATGCCCCTCAAACTTAACTATCCCAATCATCTTCTCCACACACCTGGGCCTTATATTTGCATCCTTTATCTCAGTTCCCTGTCACAATGTATCCAGTCACACAAGCCAGAAACCCAGTGGCTATTTTTGCCTCCCATCCCCCCTCAAGTCCCACTTCCAACACATCCCCAAGTCTGGTCAAGTTTAACCTAACTATTTTTCCAATGAAGCAACATCACTTCATCTCCTCTGCTATCACCTAGACTGTCCCCCCATCAAATTCTGACTGGACTTGGAAACACCATATTTTGATGGATTTTAAACTCTATCTTCCATTCTTCTTCAGAAACTCCAGCTCCTTTAAAATGCATGTTATTGGATTTTACCATCTCTTATCTCTCCTTTTGGCCATTATCTTTGTACACTCAGTTACTTCTCCTTCATTTACTAATATCTTCATTACCTGGATCACCATCTCATGTCCACCACTAGACCTGCTGCATTCTTGACAATTTCAATATTCACACTGAAGATCCACCTAACACTCTGGCCTTTTGTTCTTAGACCTCCTTAGTGATAATGATTTTTAAATCTACCCTACCTCAGTCACCCAACTCTCAGGTCAATCATCAACTCCCCTCTTTTCTCATATCCTACATCCAATTCAAACCAAATTCTGACAACTTACCTCCAACATATTTCTTGAATTTGAGCTGCACCATTTCCACTGCTATCAATAATCCCAGTCTAATCTACCACATCCTTTACTTAACTAATGCGGCTGCCTCCTAACTGTTCCCCCGTCTCTTCTCTTTGTATCCTAAAGTCTGTTTCCCACAGAGTAGCCAAATGGTCATCTAAAAATGTAATTCAGAAATCACCACCATACACTCTCCACTGGGGTTCCACTTAGGATACAATCCAAACTCCTTTCCATGGCCCCCAAGACCTGGCCCTTACCCACGTCTCATTCATCTCTCTCTCTCCCTTTCCCCTTGTTTACTTAACATCTAGCCACACTGATCTTCCTATTCTTCAAACTTGGATCTTTAGCCATTGTACTTAAATCACTTATATTTTGATATTAAGTGGTTCATATCAATCTTTTGTTGTTGTTATTGGTTAACTAAAGTTACTGATTTCTAGAGTTTAGACTCTAGAGACAGACTCTTATTAACTCTCCTAAAAGTTAGAATTTTCCAGTGCTGACAAAAGGAGGAAACAAAAGCTCTTTGAGATGTATGATTCACATAGGAGTTTTCTCTAAATGAAAAAAAATACAAAAAAAAAACAAAATTATTATTAAAAGATGCCTTCTGATCTAAGTAAAAATAAAGTTATTCTAAAGGTATCTTGGAATTCATTTATTATACTTTTTAAACAATAAAAAGTGTGAAAAATATGTACTTCTTTCCTGGAAGTATGTATGAGAAACTGTTAACTTTAGGGAGAGGAACTGGGGATATAAAAAAGGGACACATTTCATTATATACCTTCCTGTATTGTTTGAATTATTTATTGTACATAGGTAGTAATTTTAGTTTTTAAATTTTATTTTGAAGGAAAATACATATGTGTTAGTAATAGCAGACACTGGAGGTCCTTCCTTTATATTTTCCTAAAATTCAACACAATACTTTCACCTGAACCTATTTAGATGGGAAAAATTATTAGTTTATTAGTAGTTTTCTTTAAAATATTGAATATATTAATACAATACTCTGGATATTCAAAAAAGGATCCACTTGAACAGCAGTTCCCCAAGTGTAGTCTATGAACTCCCTAGAGCCCCAAGATCCTTCCAGGGGGTTCATTTGGTCAAAATAATTTCCATAAGACATTTTTTGTTTTTTGTTTGTTTGTTTTACAGTTCTAATACTTGCACTGATAGTGCAAAGGCAATGATGGGTGAAACATTTGGTGCCTTGGCTTGAATCAAGGCAGTGGCACCAAACTGTTACTAGCAGTCATTGTATTCTTCACCACCAAATACAGTTAAAAAAAAAAAAAAAAAGCCAGTTTCACTTAAGAAAATGCTTAATGAAGCAATAACAATTATTTAGTTTCACTAAATGGGGACCCTTGAACACATGACTTTTTAATATTCTGTGTGATGAACTGAGAAGTATGCAGAAAATACTTGTTACATATTTAAGTACAATGATTGTCTCAAGGAAATCACTTATTGAGTTGCAAGCTGAACTAGCCACTTTTTCCTTAGAACACTATTTTTACGTAAAAAAATGACTACCAGACAAACTATGATTATGAAGATGTGTGTATCTGGCAGACTTTTTATTGAAAATGAATGAAGTGAGAATGTTACTTCAAGGATACAACTCATGGTATTTGTTGTTGATGATGAAATGTAAGTTTTCAAGCAAAAATTAGAATTTTGGAAATCTTGTATCTGCCACTATGACTTGACAGTTTCTCAATATTTATGTACTTTTCTGATGAAAGCGGTGGTAAAATTAAATAATATGATTTTTTTTGATATTGTATAATGAATACATCAATATTTGGTAGATCTACATAACTCACTGAACTCATAATTTCCAAATGACCAACGCATGATGTTACAAAATTATCCATGGGTAAAAGTTATTCAAAATTCAAAACAGACCAATGGATTTTGATGTAACAGAGTATGAAGAGTTTCAGGATCTGGTTTTAGATTCTATTTTGTAACTCATCTTAAAGAAACTCCCACGGGTCCAGATTTGGTGTAGTACCAAAGACGAATATACACAATGTCTAAAAAGGCCATTAAAATACTCTTCTCTTTTCCAATTATATAGCCACGTGAGGCTGGATTTTCTTTATATATTTCCATCACAGCAACAAATCACTAAAGATTGAATTTTTCAGAGTATAAAGGGGTCCTGAGTTTAAAAAAAAAAAGTTTGAGAATAGCTGCATTAGAAGAACAGATGGTAAGAGACAGTAGCCATTGTAGCTAGACCCCTAAAGCAGAATGCGCCCACAGTTACCAGAACAGGCCATGGGATTCAGAACATGTGATCAAATAGACCTCATCTTGAGAGGGGTACGAGAGCAGACAGAAGTTTTCATCTCTGGCTCTTAGTTTCCTCAGCATGAATACAGGGAGTAAATCAGAATCTCCAGCGGGTACACATAGTTTTAAAAAGAATCAAATTAATACTATAATTGTCTTTTTCTAAAAAAAAAACTCCTATTGTTTTCAAACTACAAATTACAAAAAAGGAAAGAAACAATTTGTCTGATCATATATATAAGATACAGCGATGCAGAAAGGACACCACTGAGACAAATAATGAGTGAAATTGAGAAACACGGACATAGCATTGTCTAGAGCAGCTTTCCTTAATCTTTTAAAACCCATGCCGTGTCTTCATAAATATGCAAATCTCACCACCATCTGTCCTCTCATGAGTTGTCACAGTTTTACAATGCCTCTCAGTGCAGACTCAATGCACAATGGCAAGTATAGTAGGGCAGAGGCAATTTTATGAAGGGCCACAACAATGCAGTCTAAACATGCAGTTCTCAGACAGTCTGGCTAAATCCAAAGAGAAAATTTAGAGTTCACTGAATACAGCTTTGTCCCCAATCCCAGTTATCTTTACAGAGATCATGAAAAATTACTACTTGTAAATAACTATTTAATAAATCCAACATCATTTACTAGTTTAAGAGTGATAATTATAATCGCTACAAACGAAAGCTACTGTGTGATATGATTTTAGAATGACACCACCTTCACAAGAAGCTGAGTAACATATAACGCATAACATACAAGAAGCCATCTAATGTAATGGGTCACAGAGCATGGACTCGAAAGCCAGACTACCTGGCTTGAATTCTGGCTTTCCTCCAGACTAGCTGTCTGACCTTCAGGAGGTCATTTAAACTTTCTGGTCTCTGTTTCCTTATCCGTAAAACAAATGAGGGATAATAACACCTTCACACTCCTTAGGTTTGCTGTAAGGACTAAATGAATTAATATATGGAAAATACTCAACACATAAGATGTTATATAACCATTAACTATTATTACTTTCACAAAATATTGCTTGACCAACTAGATTAATCCAATTTAGACAGTGCTATAATGACATTCTAAAAGAATTAAAAATTGTTTCACTAGACAAAATTCTGTTGAGTCACACAGTATATATAGAATGCATGATCTAAGAAGTTAGGATCTCTTGTTTTCTTCAAGATATCTTTAACTAAAGAAACATCAAGTTAAAAATGTCTATAATTAATTCACTCAACAGTAGAGTCTCATCTGATTTCTAAAATTTTACAGTACCAATGAAACTACTGTCCTTTGTTTAATGCACTGATACACATTTAAACTTAATTGCTTTGTTGTGACAATGATAAACCTTTATTGAAAGACAGTAAAAACACAAAGACATTGAAAAGAAGCGATACCATGCTTACAAAGAGTCAATATTAAAATTATATCTTAATTCTGTAGATTAAAACTACTCTACACTGCAGATTTGGTGCACTTCCAGTAACAGTCCTAAGGTTTCTTTCAAATAAGTCTCTTTATTCTGACAATAAGATATAGGCTCTGACAATAAGATATATAGGCTCATATTGTCCATGCTATTTTTTTCCTTTGTAGTCTATTTTTCAATAGACTTTTTTTTACAATGGTTTAACAGAAAAGTTGAAAAGATAGTACAAAGAGTTCTCCTATACCCCCAAACCCAGTTTCCCCTATTATTAACATCTTATGTAGTATGTTACATTTGTTACAATTAATGCACCAATATTGATACATTATCAACTAAAGTCTACACTTTATTCAGATTTCTATAGTATTTAGCCAATGTCCTTTTTCTATTCCAGGATCCCATTTAGGATCCCACACTGCATTTAGTCATCACGTCTCTTTAGGGTCCTCTTGGTGTGGCAGTTTCTCAAACTTTCCTAGTTTTTGATAACCTTGACAGCTTTGAGTAGTACTGGTCAGGTATTTTGTAGGACACCCCACTTTTAGAATTTCTCTGATGTTTTTCTCATAAGATTTGGGTTATGGGTTATTGAGACGAAGACCACAGAGGTGAAGTGCTATTTTCATCACATCAGATCAAAGGTAGATACTGTCAACAAGATTTATAACTGCTGATGTTGACCTTGATCACTTGGCTGAAATAGTGCATGTCAGATTTCTCTACTGCAAAGTTACTCTTTTTTCCCCCTTTCCACACTGCACCCTTTTAAAGGAAGTCACTATCAGCAGTCCACACCTAAGGAGTGTGGAGTTATGCTCCCTCTCCTTGAGGGCAGAGTATCTACATAAGTTATTTCAAATTCTTCTGTATGGGAAATTTGTCTCTTCTGGTACACTAATCAATTTATTTATATCAGTATGAACTCATGAATATTTATTTTATACTCTAGGTTATAATTCAATACTACTTAATTTTGTTGCTTAATTTTTCCAGCTTTGACCACTAGGAGCTCTTTCAGTTGGCTTCTGTGTAAATTTGACACACACATATCAATATATATATATTTTTTAGCACTTCCTTACTTTTTGGCACTATAATACATTCCAGGCTTATCTTGTGTGTGTTTCCCACCTCAGTGTTAGAACCAGCCATTTCTCCAAGGAGCCCTGACTCCTCTTACTGGAGAATGGTATCAGAAACCAAGATCTGGGTGTGAGGTGTGCTCATTGCTACTGGGCCAGGATCTCTTTTTAAAAGGCAGAGGATATACAGGACATATACTGTAAGCAA
Organism: Diceros bicornis minor; assembly: GCF_020826845.1. Lineage (NCBI taxonomy): Eukaryota > Metazoa > Chordata > Mammalia > Perissodactyla > Rhinocerotidae > Diceros > Diceros bicornis. The sequence continues at coordinate 7,395,153 of NC_080755.1, read as the reverse complement.
AATCAAAGTTTTCTCTTGCATAAGGAAAGTGAACTACGCATTTGAGTGATTTAAAAAATCCTTTAAATCAAAGCAGGCCCCATGCTTTGGCTGGGACTCATATTTGAGGTCACATGCAAACATCAAAAGCAAAATAACTTCTAAATATTCATAATGCAATCCCTAAACCTGTTTTTATGACAACATGAGGGACTTTTAGATAACAAGCAATTTACTTTAGAAACGTGGGGCCAATTATCTTTTCTAAGAGTCAAGAAAGTTCAATAAATCTAATAGCCCAATGGGTATTCCCAAAAGGGAATGTTTTTTTTTTTCTGAGGTTAATTTGGAGTAAAGGTACTGCTATCCAATTTCTAGAGAAACACCTCAGAGTTAAGTGATTACTATTCCATTTTGGCTACTTAAAAAAAAATCACTCTTTCCTCAAAGACTTAAAAATAGAGATGTCCTATGACCCAGCCATCCCACTACTGGGAATCTATCCAACGAACCTGAAATCAACAATCCAAAGAGGCTTATGCATCCCTATGTTCACTGCAGCATTATTCATCATAGCCAAGAAGTGGAAGCAACCTAAGTGTCCCTCGACTGACGACTGGATTAAGAAAATGTGGTATATATATACAATGGAATATTGTATTCCATTGTATTCACCCATAAAAAAAGACAAAATCGTCCCATTTGCAACAACATGGATGGGCCTGGAGCATATTATGTTAAGTGAAATAAGCCAGAAATAGAAAGGCAAACACTGTATGATCTCACTCATATGTGGAATATAAACCAACACATGGACAGAGAAAACTGTATTGTGGTTACCAGAGGTGGGGGGTGGGCACAAGGGGTGAAGGGAGTCATATATATGGTGATGGACAAACAAAAATGTACAACCCAAAATTTCACAATGTTAAAAACTATTAAAACATCAATTTAAAAAAATCACCTTAATTAAAAAACAATTACCTAACATAGCTTATTTTGGGAGAAAAGGTTACTGAAATTGTTCCTGAATACTATGCTATGACTCATATTTGATATAACTAACAGATTTTGGTGGGCTCAAAGAACAAAAAAGGATTTTTAATGACTGTCCTTGAAGAAAATTCACTCTAAGGAAGAAGGTACTATCACCAGTAGAGAACACTGGTGACTGGGGTCAATTTGGGATTTGGCTTGGGCTAATTGATAAATTGATAAATGTCACAATTGATAAATTCAGTTTTGTTTCTTATCAGTTTTTTAAATCAATGCATAAGCTTTAAAGGTGAACTCTGAATAGGCACACAGAGACTCTAGTCTTTGGAGTCCTTAAGTACTCGTTGGGTAACAATTATAAACATCTGGACCAATCAAATGTCTTTAGCAAAATAAAACCCAACAAAAAAAGCATATATCCTTTCCCATATCAATTCTGGCATATGTATTCAATCAAATGCAACATTTACAACAGTTGAATTTGGGGGAGACCGTGATGTTACCTAAATAATTTGCACAGTTTTCTTTTTTTCTTTCTTTCTTTTTTTTTTGCGAGAAAGATCGGCCCTGAGCTAACATCTGCCAATCCTCCTCTTTTTGCTGAGGAAGACTGGTGGTGGGCTAACATTTGTGCCCATCTTCCTCCACTTTATATGGGACGCTGCCACAGGATGGCTTGCCAAGCGGTGCGTTGGTGCGCGCCCGGGATCCGAACCGGCAAACCCTGGGCTGCCGCGGCAGAGAGCGCACTTAACCGCTTGCGCCACCGGGCCGACCCCTGTACAGTTTTCTTAAAGGAAGAACTATCAGTATTTCAAACAGAAAATTCTATTTGTCACTAAGGATTTAAAAATAAACATTTACCACACTACTAGCCTGACTGAACTCCTAACATGTATTTGTTCTTTAACATTAGAAAGTAACGTGTTGGTGTGAAGCAAGAGAGAAATCCATTCTGCAAGGGAGCCAATGAATACACCTAGATCTGATCTGAGACACATGGGGCAAAGTCATAACAAAAAGCCTGGATGTCCCAAAAGGAAGATGCCAAGACCCAATCTAGAACTGTAGCCATAAATTGAAAGTCAGAGTTCAAGGAATTCACAAGGCAAATAAAGGAGCAGGATTTGAGGAGAAACTTTTTTTTTTTTTTTTTTTTTTGTGAGGGAGATCAGCCCTGAGCTAACATCCATGCTAATCCTCCTCTTTTTGCTGAGGAAGACCAGCTCTGAGCTAACATCTATTGCCAAGCCTCCTCCTTTGTTTTTTTCTTCCCCAAAGCCCCAGTAGATAGTTGTATGTCATAGTTGCACATCCTTCTAGTTGCTATATGTGGGACACCGCCTCAGCATGGCCAGAGAAGCAGTGCGTCAATGCGCGCCCGGGATCCAAACCTGGGTCGCCAGTAGCGGAACGCGCGCACTTAACCGCTAAGCCACCAGGCCGGCCCGCCCGAGGAGAAACATTTGATCAATAGAATGACAGAGCCTATCTAAGGCTCAGGGTTATGTCCCACATATCCAGGGCACAGCTGTCTGATCTTATTTTCCCGGGTTTTGCAGGTACTGCCCATTACCTGATACCTCCCACTTCCTTTGGCCCTTTCCAAAGGCCTCTTTTCTCCACTCACCATAGTAAGGTCTGGGATCTGTGAGATGGTGTGGCAAAATGGGTCAACAAGTTGTTGTTGCTAAGCAGGTTTTCAGCAGGCTTCCCAGCCTAGTCTTGGAGCCTATAATACTTTCATTAAGTACTGGAAGTGACCTTGGTACCAGAAAGAACCTAATATTTCCAAATTGACATTATCTAAACAGTGCACCACTGAATTCTAGTGTTCCATGAGATACTAAACAAGTGTTCAAAGATGAAAAAGTTGATGGTTGCTATGTTTTTTCTTCATTGGTGTAAGTTATTCATTTTTTCTTACAAGTGAACACTTGCCATGAATTCAGTTTTTAAATGCACATTAAACATGGCCCAAAGTTATAATTTCTTAAAGAGTCTATTATTAAATCATGCATTGTTTCATGCTTTTCTAAAGTGCATTTTAAGCCACTATGTTGTATTCTATGATTCCATTTATACGAAATCATAGAACAGACGAAAATAACCTAAGGGGTTAAAATCAGAACAATAGCCATAAAATGGGCATTAACAATCAGAAACTATAAAGCAGGCAAGTAAAAGAGAATGGAAGTCAAAACAGGAAGCCATTTAGTTCAGGTCAGATTTAGTTTAGGTAGACCGAGTTGCTGTTCTGGCTAGCGGATCCATTTAAAAGGTCAGACCCAACTGTTTCTGTTGCACATTATCCTAAAAGTGCAGTCTAATGCCAGGCCCTGAATACAAAAAAACAGCGTTTAAATTACACAAAAACTTAATATTGTCAATGGTTTGTTTCTGTCCTTTAGGGCAGAAAATCTCAGCAAAAAAACAGCCTAATTAAGAAAAATGAAGTCAGTGTTCTTTTCATTTAAATATTAATAACTTTTTGGAGAATTAGTTTTCAAGAGCTAAGTTTAGTTGGGAAGTCCTTTACAAAGAACATATGCAAACCGAAAGGGAAGAAAAGAATCCTCTTATCAACTCTATTATGTGTGTACATATGCTTGAAATTAATAAAGTCTGGGCAGAAGAGCAATGGGGGGATGGGGGCTAGCCCTACTAGACATTAAAACATTCATAAGACTTCTATAAATGAAACAGTGTGGTACTGATGCATGAACAGACATAGAGACCAACGGAATAGAAGAGAAAACCCAGAAATAAAGCAAAGTGCATATGAGAAAAGGGGCATCTCAAGTCAGTGGGGGAAAGACAGACTTTTAAATAAATAGTTTTAGGACTTTATAAATAATATTTAAATAAACAGTGGTAGTTCTTTGAAAAAGAAAAAATTGGATCCATAGTTCACACATAAACCAGGATAAATTCCAAATGCATTAGAGACCTATATGTAAACAAACCAACAAACCCGTACAAGTACTGTCTGGGAGTTTTGGAAAACCTGACTATGACTCCAAATCTAGAAGTAATAAAAGAAAACACTGATCAAGTTGACTACCTAAAATAAAAACTTTTGAGGATAAAAAATAACAAAGCAAGGTTAAAATACATATGACTAACTGGGAAAAAAATTTGTAATTTATAACACAGATGTTGGGGTTATATCCCTAATATATATATTTTTAAACTAAATAATGAATAAAAAAACCAATAATCCAGTAGAAAAATGGGTAAAAAATATGAACAAACAATTCACAAAAAAGTAAATATACATAAATAGTCCTTAAACATATGAACAGATGCTCAACCTCACAGGAAATAAGAGAAATGAAAATTAAAACTACACCATTTCTTACCTATCAGATTAACAAAAATCCAAAAGTTTGGTAACAACAGCAACAGAAGTTTAGCAACATAATTTCTTGGTAATGTTGTGGAGGAACAGGTACTCTACTACATTGCATTGGTGGGAATCCAAATGATACAATCCTTTTGAAGGAGAATTTGACAGCATCTAGCAATTACATAGAATTGACTGTCTACACAAGGTTATTCATTATAGTGTTATTTGCAACAGTAAAAGATTGGAAATAACCGAAATGTCCATCTATCGACGAACAAGTACATCAAGTGTTGCAGCCAACAACAGGGTTCTATGTAGTTACCAAAAAAATATATATTAATATGGAAGAAGTTCCAGGACATTCAATTAAGTAAAAAAAAAAAGAAAGAAAGAAAAAGTGAGAGGCATAATATTTTATGTTAACAGATGAAAATTTTGTATAACAGATATAAAATGCTTATTAAAGCTTTTAAAAATGGCTATAGGTAGAAGGAAACCATGTGTTCCAGTTTCCTTGAGCCAGTTCAGGTCAGTTCAGGTTCAGGTTTATCCTACTGTCCTAGCCTAAAAAGTGTCCTAGTGTGGACAATAATTTATGTGGTCACCTTATCTAGAATTGAGGCAGGGAACAGAATGGAGGTGACAGAGATGGAAATGAACCATTTGTTTTATTATTATTATAAACATTTGTCTTTCTAATTATGTAAATATTTTACATAATAAAAACACAAAAATAAATCAAAAAGGAAATAACCCCTAAAAAATGAAAACAAACAAACACATGTGAATCTAACTTTATATCAAGTTGACCACATAACCACTCACAGAAAATTACTCCAACTGACCTTGGAAGACAGTACTTGGGCTGACATGTTCAGTATATATTCAAGAACAAAGCAATCTTAACTGTCATTTAACAGTCTTATTGATGTATCATCAATAAAGCATGTAAGTAATTATATTAATGTTATCAGAAATCAAAAGTTGCAGCATAAAAGAGTTACAGATATAAAATAAAAAGAAGTAAAGACTCTGTAATCTTAAATTTGAATTGGCAATATTAGTACAAACTCAAAGTTCTTCCTCTGTATTCCACCTCCTCACAACTGAACTTGAATCTAATCAGTCTTTAGATCTAACTTCCAGTCCATAGAAAATAGAGAGGACAGAGTAACAAGTTAAATAACCACAGGAAGCAATCAGCCAAATCCAGAATGTGGTATACTTTTCATCATAACTCACCAACAAATCAATGGAACTTTAAAAAGTCTTGAAGGGAGGAGGAATTGTTTTAGAACAAAAGAAACTGAAGAAACCTAACAACCAAATGCAGTAAGTGGACTTTGTGGGATCCTGATTTGACTAAAACAACTTTAAACATTTAGTCAGTTAGGGCAATCTGAATATGGACTGAGTATTAGATGTTAAGGAAGTATTGTTAATTATTTTAGGAGTGGTAATGATATTGTATTACGTAAGAAAATTTACTCTTTTATTGAGATGCATAACTGAGGTACTTTGGAGATGTAGTGAAATTATTTTATAATACTCCAACCAAAAAAGTGGGGAGGATAGACAGACAGACAGATGAATGGATGAAATAAGTATAGCTGTTGAATCGGGGAGTAGGTACACAGCAGTTCATTAAGTAAAAACAAAACAAACACCAAAAAACAAAACAAAACTAAAACCTGCGGGGGCTAGGATCAAAAACCACAGGACGTGAGGAATAGTTGGACAGCAAGGATGAAAATGAGCTATGGTGGTTACTCACAAGAGAAAATCAGGAAAGAGAAACTAAGAGAAGGCTGTACTCTAATCTGGGTGCTCTCAGAGGTCTGGCCACACCCATGAGAAGTATGGGGAGTGTTTCCACTTAGAAGGAAGGAGCAGCCACAGGTCTGCAAAGGACATCAAGAAAGCCTAATGCAGCAGAGAACCGCCTACAAGAAAGAGAGTATTGCTGTATAAAAAGAACTGGAATATCTAAATTTCATCCTAGAAAGTAGAAAGATTAACTGAATTTAAAATGAAAGATGAAGATCAACTCACTCAAAGTTTAAAACTGGTCATTTAATCCTTAAAGGTAAATGACACATTTTTGTGTGTGTGTGTGTGTGTGTGTGTGTGTGTGTGAGGAAGATCAGCCCTGTGCTAACATCTGCCAATCCTCCTCTTTTTTTTGCTGAGGAAGACTGGCCCTGGGCTAACATCCATGCCCAACTTCCTCCACTATTATATGGGATGCCGACACAGCATGGCTTGCCAAGCAGTGCATCGGTGCGCGCCCGGGATCCGAACCAGCAAACCCCGGGCCGCCGCAGTGGAGCGCACGCACTTAACTGCTTGCGCCACCCAGGCCAGCTCCGACACATTTTTTTAAAATGGTAACTAGCCCAGAAGCACACCAGTTGCTTCCAAAGTGGTAGGGATATGAACATGTATAATCAATCATTCTTTCTCAGTAGAAGAACTGCAGAACTCGTCTAGAAGGAGAAGCTGAATGGCACTATTACCATTGCGTGATGGTTAAAACACACACACACACACAACACATTATTTTAGGTAATGCTAGAAGTGCATTTGTGTATTTGGCATCCATGTTTAAATTAAATGTTTGTATATGTATATTAAGAGTTAATATGCTTATTTTCTCTTTTTTACTTACTTTCAGTGTGTATATTAACTTACATTTAATGCTCTAAAATAATTCAAAGCTTCTTTTATTTCAGCTGACATAATAAAAAAATTATAGCCATCAAGGACATTGAATAAACTGTCCATCTTGAGAGAATAATGCAATAAGAACTCATTTACTTGACAGTCATAACACACTGGAGTATCTTCTATGTGCCAAACACTATACTAGCTGTTAGAGATACGAAGATGAGTATAAGATGACAGAGGAAAAGACAATTCTGTCCCCATTCTCTCAGAACTCACTACAAAACAATAAGGAAAAACAAGAAACTGCAACACTAACTCCACTGTGGAAGAACCTAAGAGCTAAATGTGACCGACTCAGCAGTCTCCTTTACAGGCAGATTACACCACAGAACTCGGGCAAGACGCAGGAGTTGGAGACACCAGGTACTGCAGAGGGAAGCTTATTTTGAAGATAGTTACGCCTCCAGGCCCCTGTCTCTCTTCTTCCACAACTGTAGGAGACGGGAGGGTTATTCTCTAGAGAAATTAAACCAAAGAGGCCCTACGCTGGGAACACCAAAATCGTACAGGGTGAAGATGAGGATGGAGAGAAAAAAAGGAAAGCAAATGACAGTATGCTTGCTCAATAGTGACTCTGCCCCTCAGGATCCCAGAACTGCAGCCAGCCATATTACCCCCACCCTCAACCCAGGCAAGAAACCTGAAGATCCTTCTCTGAAAAACCTGTACAACCCCAAAGGAAAAGATCTATAGATACCGAGATAGATGGCTCCTCAATGAAAAAGCCAGCTCATCCTCCAATCAGGCAACAAACTAGATTCCATGCCCTGTCTACAAGCAAAGGGCTCCCAATCCGCTTTAGACTGCCTAACTTCTACAGATGAACAGATGGCCAAGGAGCCAGTTCAAGGAAATGGAGCCAGTGCAAGGAGTAGAAGGAAAAACTTCAACCACCACCAAACTTTATAACTAACAGTCCCAGAAAGATAAGAAAAACATCTCATCTATAAAACAAGAACAGTATGTTCCCCAAAAAGGACAATCAGAGAAGGGCTCTTGGAAATTAAAAATGAAAGCCAAAATTTTAAACACTAACACAAAGGCAATAAGATTAGGAAACCTCTCAGGGAGTATACTCCAATACAAAAAGACAGATAACACGATTAGTCATTTAATAAATTAGTGTTTACGCTATTATACATCAAACTGGTAGGAACATTAATTTATTTGATATATTATTCAAGTAAGTACTGATTTAACTAGAAATGGTGATAAAACCATACCGGGAAGATAAGAGAGCTAAATCCTCATATACCATAAGAAGAAGTCAACAGATAAGTTTCTAAAATCAAAGAATCAGAGAATAGTATAAAGATATTACTTAGAATTATGGAAGTAATACAATACTGAAGTTGAAAGTGGTTGTCTCTGCATTGGGATCAAAGCATTAGGAAGAAATGAGACAGGGCATTGTATTAACCCTACGTGCATATATCTAAAGCACGTGCATAAATCCCACTTTGACAAAAATAGAGATTAATTTAAAAACATCAAGATGACACCATCCTTGTTCTTAAGGAGCTCGCATTCTATCGGAAGAGACAAACAAAACAACAATTATAGTAGCATGCAATAAATGATACAATAGAAGCAGACAATCTGAATAGCATAGAGGATCCCATCTCAGTCAAATGAGGAAGGTTTCTGAGAACAGGGAACACTTGAACTGCGGTTTTAAAGGATGAAAAGGAGTTAACTGGTCAGAGAGGGGATGATGAGTGTTTCTCTCAGCAATTGTCTATGCATGTAAGTTTTCTTTCTAAAACACAAATGTAATAGCATTCTATAAATACACTTTTGCACCTTGCTTTTTCTACTTAATCCATCTTAAAGATTGTTCCTCAGAAAGTCCTTAAAAACAGCTATTAGTTTCTCAAGGATCTTTAGTGAAGTCTTATATAAAGGAAGATAATTTATTTTTTAATATGTTAAGTACCTAGTTTCTATTTGCAACCATAATACACGTGTCTTATAAAAAATTCAATGGTATAAAAAATTAAAAAGTAAAAAAATCCTCACTTGTTCCTCCATTCCTACCTCCCAAGAATAAGCACTTTTAATTTCCTCCCACATCTTTTTCTATAAAAGTTAAAAGACATACATAAGTAAATACTATTCAAGTGAATGCAATAATATAATGTTCTATTAACCTACTATATCTTATATACACACTAGTCTATACACATAAAATACATTTATATTCTTTAAAGTCAAGGATTCTGTGATAAGAATTATAAGAAATTTTACTGTATGTCAACTTACCAACACAATCACAGCACTCATCCCAAAGGGTTCCGAGACACAGCATACACTCCTTACAGCAGGAACAATTTCCTTCTCCAGGTCGGCACTGGCAGAGCTCCTAGAAATAAGACAGATGTTCAAACTCAAAATTCCAAATAACTGTATTTAAAATTAATTTTTTTGCAGCAAAAAAACCCGCACAATATTTGCATTTATAATAATTTACTCTTGACACAATTTTTTATTCAGCATCATTATTTGCAGGAACATAAATATCTATAATGTCAAGTAGATTTATATTTTCTTTTAGCCACATTTAGTGAACACATTTTGGATCCTTTTATCTTATTTTGAAACAAAAATACTTTACTTTATAACCCATAACTTTACCTCCCCACCAAGTCAACAAATAATTCAGCACAAGAACAAAAACTACTTTTCAGCTATTAGAGTCATTGTCCAAATTAATCTAAATGAATAGACTTGTAGTGGAAGCTATGGTTTCTCAATATGTAAAGTGTAAATAAAAGCATCTTTTAAAAACTGCTATTTTTATTGATCTACAACATATTAAAAGTGTGCTCTGTGCAGCAGACTGTTTACAAAGAAGGTAGCAATTATTGCTCTCCCTAAGTCCACCCTCTTTGCAATGCAACTTTGTATCTCTTCTGATAAGGGACAGAGTCTATTTCCAGACTCCTTAAACCTAGGTGTTCTTGAGACTTGCTGGGATCAACAGAACTTGGTGGAAGTGACTTCGCATCAGTTCTGAGTCTAGGCCTCAAGAAATCTAGAGTGCTTTCCACTCTTTCTCTAGGAACTTAGCCCAGCTGCCATGTGAAGCCTGGGAGAAGGCCACGTGGACAAGTCAGTCCACCTGAAGCCATCCTAGCTCAGCCAGCCTCCAACCAACCAGAAGCTGACAATAGAGACAGGAATGCAGAAAAACACCCCAACTGATGTAGGCTCAAATTGCTAAGCCCCAAGAACAAGAGCTACATAAATGGTTCTTGTTTTAAGCACTAAACTTTGGGGTGGTTTGTTACTCCACGAAAGCTAATTAATACAGCTTGCTTTGTAATGAAGTTTCAAGGTAACTGCTTCAGCCCTTGCCACCAGACAGCCGCTCCTAAACAAACGCAACTTAAAGGGAAGTTCTATAGCCACCACTGCCTACTTGGCTTTCTCTGCTTTATGAGATACCACTTATGTTTTTAAAAAGTTAAACATAGCACATAGCACTTATCTCTATTAAATTTATCTTATTACATTTCTGGACTATTGGAGTCAGTCCATCATTCTAATATGACGCGATTTTTTGCAACACTGGTATTTTTTTCCAGTTTTATTGAGAAATAATTGACATACATCACTGTATAAGTGTAAGGTGAACAGCATGATAGTTTGATTCACATATATTGTGAAATGATTACCACAATAGGTTAACATCATGATCTCATATAGACACAATGAAAAGAAAAGAAAAAAAAATTTCTTTGTGATGAGAATTCTTAGGATCTACTCTCAACAACTTTCTTATATACTACACGCCAGTGTTAACTATAGTTATCATGTTGTACATTACATCCCTAGTACTTAGTTAACTTATAACTGGAAGTTTGTACCTTTTGACTCCCTTCCTCCAATTCCCCCTCCCCATATCCCCCACTTTGGTAAACACAAATCTGATCTCTTTTTTTATGAGTTGGGTGGCGGTTTTGTTGTTGTTCTTGCTGTTTTTAGATTCCACACTTAAGTGAGATCATACAGTGTCCTTCTCTGCCTGACTTATTTTACTTAGCATAACGCCTTCAAGGTCCATCCATTATGTCACAAATGGTAGGATTTCCTCCTTTTTTATGGCTGAAAAATATTCCATTGTATATATACACCACAACTTCTTTATCCATTCATCGACACTTAGGTTGTTTCCATGTCTTGGCTATTGTGAATAATGCTGCTATAAACATGGGGGGTGCAGATATCTTTTCGAGTTAGTGTTTTTCATTTCCTTTGGCTGTATTCCCAGAAGTAGAATTGCTGGATCATATGGTAGTCCTATTTTTAATGTTCTGAGGAACCTCCATACTGTTTTCCATAGTGGCTGTACCAATTTACATTCCCACCAACAGTGCACAAGGGTTCCCTTTTCTCCACATCCACACCAGCATTTGTTATCTCATCTTTTTTTCTCCCCAAAGTCCCAGTATATAGTTGTATATCCTAGTTCTACATCCTTCTAGTTCTTCTATGTGGGAGGCCGCCCCAGCATGGCTTGATGAGCGGTGCGTAGGTCTGCGCCCAGCATCCGAAGGGGTGAACCCCAGGCTGCTGAAGCACAGCACACGAACTTAACCGCTACACCACCAGGCCAGCCCCATCTCTTGTCTTTTTGATGACGGCCATTCTAACAGGTGTGAGGTGACATCCCATTGTGGTTTTAATTTGCATTTCCCTAATGACTAGTGATATGGAGCATCTTTTCATGTACCTGTTGGCCATTCATATATCTTTTTTGGACAAATGTCTATTCAGATCCTTTGTCCGTTTTTTATTTGGATTATTTGCTTTTTTGCTATTGAGTTGGATGAGTTCTTTATATATTTTGGATACTAACCCCTTATCAGATATAGCAACACTGATATTTAATTCCTTGTTTTCTTCTTCTCCAAAAGTCCCCTAGCTATCACACAGTGCTTTAAAGAATCAACACTTGTGCTATTTTCCAACTAATTCATTAGTTTGATGTCAGTGTATATCTGTGACCTAATATAAGCAAATTACAATATTCTAGCAATGTGGAATTCTGTATATTCAGGCCGCATCCATTTTACGCAGACCTTAAGTCACTTTTCCAGGTCTGTTAGAAAGAGAGGGGCTAAAAGGGCAGGGACTTCTTGAGAAGAACAGATGCTTCATCATAAAATTGGTGATGCTTAAGTCAGACAAGCTCAGACTTACTTGGAAATCTAGAAAAACAGAGTTGCCAAAGCTATACTTTGTAACTTGTTTCTCTATAAAAAACTGTCTGTCTTGTCTTTGGAGTGAGACATTATCTGAGTACACATTTTTTGAAAACAGCATCAGAGTTAAGGATATTGACACTTTTTGTTTTTAGTTTTATAAAGGTTGCCACTTAATCACAAGAAATAAAGCTTTTTAAAAATTTTAATTTACATTATACATAGAAAATATCCCCTTACTGTTGTAGTTGCTTATATTTACATTATCTTTTTAGGTCAGGAGAAACAAATTAGAAAAGTAATAAATTTATTCAAAGAATATGTCTCTCCTTTTTCCTATCTATCATAGCTTGCAAATGGCAGCTTGGTAAATGAATTACTCTGTATTATGCTAAATAATTTTAAAATGAATGCCAATTTAATGGTTTCCATTAGAGAAATCTGAGTCTTTAAAGCATTCATTATGCCTCTTACTGTCAGATATTTGTGAGGTGTTTTAAATTGGAATGAAAAGGTAGATGATAACGTCAGATTACTGCTAAGTAATACAAGGTTAAAACTAAGACTATTTAAAAGTTCCTTGAACATGTCTGGATTATCTAGGCCTCAAGATTAAATGCATTTCACTCCCCTCTTAAGAGATGCTTGTGTTGTACTTTTACATGTCAGTGTGATAGAATAATGCACTGTAGCAATATGCTTAATGATTTATAATTTACTGATAGAATACAAAGTAGAGGCTATAGGAACCCAAGACATGGGGAAAATGACTTAAAGATAGGCTTTATTACTATACTATTAAAAAGAAAAAAATCCAGGTTAAGACTTTATTGGTAAAAATTACAGCTAAAACTGGTTAATGCCAAGTAACAATATGCTAGCTAATATTTTTCTTTCTTTCCATCTTATTACAGAAAAGACTGAAAAACCTTTGTCTTAATAAAATAAATTTAATCACATAAATTACGAAATTTTTACAGAGTAAATAAGCCTCAAAATATATCAAATAATCTGTATTCTTCATGAGTCATGTCAGCTTTCTTTTCAGGAGCCTAGGAAACAAGAAGAATAAGATCCCCAAACCAACTTTTCAGCTAGCATTTGTGCCTTTTTAGTTTTCAAAAAACACTTAACTTCTCACTTTCCAGGAGAAAAATACTACACAGGCAAATTTAATAGATGGCATTTCGGATCTCAAAAACCTCACTGGAAATCTAGAGAGCAAAAATATACGGAAATGATTTGCTCTATGACTACTGTCATAGTCAAGAAGAAAATGGAAACAATGAATTTCCATGTGAAAATAACTATGAATAACAGCCATGTGCAGCTTTCATCAAGTAATTCACTCTTTTCTATTTACTTTACATGTCTTTCAAAATCACATTATTGAATAACGTTTTGTCATAAACATACTTGGAAATGTATACTTTAATTTTTTGACAGTAAGCAAACTGTGGTTAGAATGAATGTTTTTAAATATAAAAAACATTTCTAAAGTGCTTTGAAGTCAAGTATCGGAAATACAAAAGAAAAAAAAACAACTCAAAATGTAACTGTGATGAATCAAGGATCACAGAAAAACATAAATAATTACTCCATTTAAATTAAGCAGAATCTTTTCTTCAGGACACTTAAAAAGAAACCTTTACCTTTAGTTATTTTAGTTACGAGGACATAAATGAATCTTCTGCAACCAGAAAGGCTTTGCTGAAGAGGCTAGAGTCAAGATAAAAGGAATGCTTTAAAAAACATTTTTTTAATTGTAAAAAACTTTGAAAAATATCTACTAGAGTAGAAGGAAAAAACCCACATTCCTCCCACTTTGGTAAATTCCTATGCATTTCTAACAAAATAATGATTGTATACTCTCCTGATCTAAAAAAATAAACATTTCCCTATTGTAAAAATCTGTCAATATAATTTAACAGTTGCATAATAGAACATTCTCCATACCAAAATTCAGAAATAGGCCTTAAATTCTTGATCCCTTCCACACCTTGTCCATGTTCTCATTCTTTATCACCACATTCAAAAACTTTATTATCTTCCATTTTACTACTATATCAAAGTCTCTACTTCTTAAATAGAAAATACAGTTGAGCTATGTTGAATTTTCTGTTTGGACTGGCTATTTATACATTTTATTACTCTTACTATAACTAAACTTGAGTACTGCTCAGCTGAATGAACATGTGATCACAACCAAACACAGAGTTCACAGAGGTCCAAAACAAAGACGCTTCAATGCCTCCAGCCATCACCTCCCTCAACAACGGTCCTAAGTGGACTCGTTTAACATTAACAGGCACTGTGCTAAGTGCTTTATATGCATTACCTTCAATCTCATAAAGCTCTATCAAGGTACTTATTATTTATCTTCATTTAAAATAAGGTTATGAAATTTGTACATCATTCAATTAGTAAGTGGTTGAGATCTGATCCCAGTTTTGGTTAGATATTCCTGCTTTTCAAACATTGAAATGAAAACTATACAGCTGATTTCTTATTAATTTAGTATTTCAATAATTATAGTTATTACTTTCTTAAAGAGAATGAGCCCATAATTAAACTTAGATAATCCTTTAGGTTATTTAGTCGAAGGCATTATTCACTCTCAGTACCTGAATACAATTAAAAGTGCTATTGCCCAAGTTTAATCTTTGTAAAAGCAAGCTAAGTATTGTTGGCTAAGAGTTGCAAAACCAGTGAGTAGGAATTTAATACTTAATTCTTTTGTTGCTTCAGCCGGTTAATGACCATATCATCTGCTTCCCTAGTCTGCAAGTGTCAGAGAAAGTGTGGGTGTTGCTCACGGTACAGAGGAAAAGGTTAAGGAGTGGGTTAGTGATTTGTCTGAGTTCACACAACTGAGACTCGGACATCAGGTCTTCTGACTCAAGGCTGTTCCTACCACCACGGCTTCTGCATGTTTGAGTCAGAGTAACATGGAATAAGACATCTGTTCACCGTGTGTAGGACTACGTTAGATGTTGTTAAAGTTTGGTAATCACATTGTTCAATAAATTTATGATGGAAAAAATTGAAACTTTACACTAAATGGAAAACAGAAATTTACACATTTGGGCTATCCCATATGGACCAGAATGAGTATTTAGAGAATCTGGCAAGTTGCTTAAGCAGCTTATATGAAATGTGTATCGGCAAAATGAAAAGTTTTGGGGCAGTCTAATCATTTAAAATGTATCTTATTACATTTGTATTACAGAAAATCTTGAATATGACAGAGAACTTCAAATTTTTGAATGCCAGAAGACAGACATTGTATATAACAATTCAATCAACTTTAACGGAAAATCTTATTCTCTACACAACTAAGGTTCTGGTGAGATCTTAATCCTCTATGCAAAATAAATTGGAAGGAGGGTATTATTCATCTGAGACTAAGACTAGGCTTTAAGAGTTGAAATTTATTTTATGAACTTCCAAATTTCCAGGCCACATATGGAAACTAATAACTTGAGGAAGAATCTTATTTATATTCTGATGTTCAGTTACTAATAAATATTTCTATTCTCTAACTGTTGCCAAGATCTGAGAGATTTGTTAGCACTGTTGTTAAATCAAGGGAACAACATCACTGAAAAGAACATTATAGTCTGATAGACAGCAAATCACTTGGACTTAGAGAATCTGGATTCAAGTCCTAGCCCATAAGCTGCAGTCTCAGTTTCTCAGTCATAAAAAGGGGATAGTATTGCTGGATTTTCTCTTATAGACTTTGGCATCCAAATGAGATAATGACTATCAAAATGCTTTGGTGACCCAGCAATCCCACTCCTAGGTATTTACTCAAGAGAAATGAAAACATATGTCCATATAAAGACCCATATGTGAAAGTAATTGTCAACTTTATTCATAATCACCAAAAACGGGAAACAACCCCATGTCCATGGGCTAGTGAATGGATAAACAAATGTGGTACAGCCACACAATGGAATACTACTCAGCAATAAAAAGGAAAAGAACTACCTGATACACACAACAATTTAAATGAATCTCAAAAGCATTATACTAAATGAAAGAGGCCAGACAGACACAAAAGGCTACATACTGTACAATTCTGTTCACACGACATTCTGAAAAGGCAAAACTATTGGGACAAAAATCAAATCAGTGATTGCCAGGCACTTAGACTGGGGAGAGGGCTAGTTTTGACTATAAAGGGGCACAAGGGAACTTTATAGAGTGATGAAAATTTTCCTATCTTGATTGTGGTAGTGGCTACATGAGCATATGTTTGTCAAAAATCAAAGAACTACATCTAAAAAGAGTGAATTGTATTCTACGTGAATTATATGTCAATAAATCTAACCAAAAAAACGCTTTGGGAGATCAGGGAATACCTTATTTCATCTTTGAAAGACCAGTATGGTACACTGTGGTCTCTCCACAAATTTACTATTTTAATAAACCTGAATTGAAAAACATAAAGCATTATATAAATGCAAGCTGCTATTAAAGAAAGTGGTGCAGAAGACAGTTCTTCTAACTCTGAAAATACATCTTTCTATTTTACTTTTAAGCTAAAACTAAACTTCTTTAAACTAACCTAAATCTTTTTTTTTACAAAGAAACATAAAACAATGCTAGTGAAAAATGCAGAACACAAAAGTTGTATATACAATATATTTGTTAAAAATCATCTAACTATAGAATAAAAGCCTGGAAAGAACTATATCAAAATATAAAAGTAGTCTGTGTTTGGATAATAGGAGTATGAATGATTTACTTTTCTTTTTCTACCACTATGTATTTTGTGAATTCTGAGTACAAAAATCTTTCTATAACGGCATATAAACATTTAATTTATTTGGACAGTATGACTTCTTAAGATATTTAATGTTTGTATAATAAAAAAAAATACTCAGGGCTGGCCTGGTGGCGAAAGCAGTTAAGTGCACACGCTCCACTGCGGCGGCCCGGGGTTCGCCGGTTCAGATCCCAGGCGCGCACCTACGCACTGCTTGTCGAGCCACGCTGTGGCAGTGTCCCATATAAAGTAGAGGAAGATGGGCAGGATGTTAGCTCATGGCCAGTTTTCCTCAGGGAAAAAAAAAAATACTCAAAACACACAAAGTGAGGTTCTTAAATATCACGTTAGGCAAACTCTAAGTATTTATAACATCTTGATCTTAAAGAAAAAAAAACAGGAATGTCAGAACAAAGCTAATCAAAGAAACGCACATTGTGTGAGCATCAGTAATCAACCAAGCATTAGATTGTGCCTACACTGGTGCTACTTTGACAGCCTCTACTGAGGTCACATGGGTATTTCAAAACTAATAAATAGTGGTCAGCCCGGTGGCAAGAGCGGTTAAATGAGAAAGCTCCACTTTGGCGGCCCAGGGTTTGCAGGTTCGGATCCCAGATGCGGACCAACGCACCGCTTGTCAAGCCATGCTGTGGCGGCGTCCCATATAAAGCAGAGGAAGATCGTCACAGATGTTAGCGCAGGGCCAATATTTCTCAGCAAAAAAGAGGAAGATTGGCATCAGATGTCAGCTCAGGGCTGATCTTCCTCATGGAATAAATAAATAAATAAATAAAACAAAACATCCTCAAGCAATCAGCCTTTATTCAAACATAATTATAATTAGGTTAGGCTATAACCAATCTGGCATATTAATATGACATTGACATATCAATGTGTCTTGACATATTAACACTTTTAAGGAGGAAATCAAACAAACTTGCACACTTGGAAGAGAAATATCAACTGAACCTCATTATCATGTTGTTCTTTATAAATTCTAACTGGTTGATAAATTTTTGCCCTGAAAATAATATAAATTTAAGTGAAACAGCACTGAAAACAGATTTTATCCTTCTGGCTAAATAAATCAGCATACAAGTTCACGTATATATGTGAACTACCAAAATATAACAAATGGCACCCATTTCTTATACAAACTTAGAAGCAAAATTTTAAACCTACTTACTTTAAAAGTCGCCCAATGAATTTCTTTAAAATAATCCCGGTGGGGGAAGAGGGGGAGGTACAGATAAAAGTGGACTGGCCATATGTTGATCACTGAGTGATGGGTATGGGGGGTTATTTTACTATTCTCCCTATTTTATGTATATTTGAAATTTTCCAAGTGTCTCAATGAAATCCTTATCTCTGTTTTAATAAGGAAACAGCCAGTGAAAAGAAAGTTTAGTCTCCACTAATAAATTTTAGCAGCTATTCTAATTGCATTAAACATTTGAAGGGAAACAATGACTTATTCTTCCCTTAAATTACATCAGGCTGAACTCATTACTTTTGGACATTAATTTCAAAGATTTTCATGAGGTGTTAACTGAAGCAAAACAGGACAAAAATGAGAGTCACAACTTTTAAGAACAACGAAGTAGAATGAAGAGAAAAAACACTATAGGAAAATAAGGTAGTGTTCATAAGGGGAAAGAGGAAACATTGTACATCATAAATCACAATATTACTAGCACATAGTAACAAATCAGGATAACTGTAGCAAGAGACTAACATGGAATTTAATTAGTACTGATTAAGGAAAAGGAAGAGAAAGTTAATTTTTTAGTTTACTGTGATTAAGAAAGCCCTGAAGTTATCTAACTATTTAGATTTTTAACTTAAGAGAAAATATACTTTAAAAAACTAGAATTATTAATAAGAAACTATTTTCAAATCCCAACTTATTTCAGGAAATTTAAGATTTATTTAATAGTTAAATCAATTTTTAGAATAAAAAAGCAGACGGTCAATTTGGCACATAGAAGTGCTAAATAAATATTCAGGTAACCAGTAAAGTGCTAAAATGATGCATCAATGATCCCTGAACCTAAGTTTGAATATTTTAATGAATTTGTTTGTATCATCCTAAACATGACCATAAATATTAGTCAAAAGTACTCATAAGTCAGTAAGGGGTTTTTCAATTCTTAAAAAAAATGGGTCTTGAGATTTCTGGGCTAGAAGCATAATACTGATCCCAAGTTTAAAAGTTCTTTTCACAAAAGCAGAAGAAAAAACTAATAAAGATCTTGTTATAAGTAAAATCTTATAGTACCAAGTTTTTTCCTGAAATAGCACAGCTAAACTACTCATATGAGCAAGAGTACACCAAGACAATTTTACTCTCTTGATGTTTAAAGTTAGATTTCTTTCCTGTCAGAAGCACAAGATAAATATTTATATAGGGACCACCCTTATGCATAGCAACTTAACGGAGTGGCAGGAGCGGCTGCGTTGCCTTGTGACCATGCTGGTAAAAATATTTACATAACTATGAGCTTCCAGGAAAAATTTTTTATACTTAGTTATTTCACGAGTGCAGAGGGCTCAACATAAACAAATGTTCTAACTTATCCTCATAGTACCTCATTTCAACACTACAGATGCTGTTCAAACCAAACTAAAATAACAAAAAGAAAATCTAAATTCCCTCTAAGAGGTAAGTAGTATCTTTCTTTAAACTTCTATAGCTTTGCCTTTCTTAAAGCACTTAGCTCCCACCTTCGTTTCTGTACATGTTCTTCTTCTATAAATTTAAGGAGAAAAGCCATTACTAGCATCTAAAATGTCAGTGTGCCTTGGTCTTTGTTAAATATGAAAGCAGAATTTTAATAACTTAGTATGTGCAATGGAAAGCAAAGTGCCCACAATTCTTAACCTTTTCAGGGCCATCAACCACTTTGAGAACCTCTTGAAAGCTATGGATTTTTTTTCTAGAAAACTGTACATACACAATTTTGAATATAATTCTGAGGATCCCCTGAAGCCCTTAAGAGGTCCAAGGACCCATTGGGGGTTAGTATGTCAAACACCCATAGCCAATCTATTCTTCAACTGAAGAGAACAGAACTAAAAAGAGGGCATTAAAGTTCAAGTTTCTATCAGACCAGTCAGGCTACCCTCCAACTAGACCAAAGAGACAAGAACCAAGCATCTACCACCCACCCACCCACCCCAACCACAGCGAGAAAACCAGCCAATCAAAATCAACCAACCACAAACTTCTCTTCAGGAACGTGATCAGCCTCAGAGCAGAGAACATGTTCCAGCATCAAGGGCTCCCTGTGCCTCAAGTGAAGCTGTCCAGTCTGTGTACGTCAGTTCTGCCACATACGCAGTCTCTCAACCAGCTTTTACTGCCTCATTCTTAAGTAGGTATAAATGGATGACTAAGTAATACTATACATTTGAGGACAGCCTACCACGTGGAAGAGACATAAGTTAAAAGAAAATAAATAATCTTGGCAGAAAGAAATAGTCCAGGTAACAGAACTAGGGGGAAAACACACACCTCCACCTCCACCAATGACACTTCCATTAAGTATCCTCAGAGATAACTGAGAAAAGGATGCCTTCAAAAACAAGTAAAAGTGTTAATACAAAAAATTAACAAGCAAAATAAAGAGCTCCTGAAATTTAGAAGTCATTGCTAATACTAAAAAATTCAACAGAAAAAGTTCTAAGGTAAAGTCAAGGAAATAGCCCAGAATGCAGAATAAGAAGGCAAAAACAGATTTAAGATTTATGACACTACATACAAGCAATGAACAATCTGAAAATGAAATTAAGGAAACAATTCCATTTACAACAACATCAAAAAGAATAAAATATCTATGAATAAATTTAACCAAAGAAGTGTAAGACTTCTTCACAGTTCTACAAAATATTGTTGAAAGAAATTAAATAAAATCTAAATAAAAAGAAAGACATCCATGTTCATGAATCAGAAGACAAATATTGTTAAGATGTCAGTACTTCTCAAACTGATCTATATATTCAACGCACTCCTTGTGAAAACCCTAGCTGGCAATACCAAAGGCACAATCCATGGGAAAAAAAATGGATATTGGATTTCACTAAAATTAAAAACTTCTGCTCTACAAAAGGTACTGTCAAGAGAATGAGAAGACTAGTCACAGAATGGGAGAAAATATTTGCAAAAGACATATCTGATAAAGGACTGTTATCCAAAACATACAAAGACTCTTAAAACTCAACAGTAAGAAAATGAACAACAGTAAGAAAATGAACAACTTAAAAATGGGCAAAGGATATAAACAGACACTTCACCAAAGATGATATACAGGTGGCAAATAAAGCATATGAAAAAATGCTCAACATCATGTCATTATGAAATTGCAAATTAAAACAATGAGATACCAAGAGACACCTATTACAGTGGCTAAAATTCAAAACACTGGCAAGCCAAATGTTAACACAGATGCAGAGCAACAGGAACTCTCATTCACTGCTGGTGGGAATGTAAAATGTTACGGCCACTTTGGAAGATAGTTTGGCAGTTTCTTACAAAAGTAAACATACTCTTAGCATATGATTCAGCAATTGTGCTCCTTGGTATTTACTCAAATGAGTTAAGAATTTATGTCCACACAAAAATCTGCACATGGATATTTGTAGCAGCGTTATTCTTAATTACCGAAATTTGGAAGCAATCAAGATGTCCCTGAATAGGTCAACGGATAAACAAACTGTGGTACATCCAAACAATGGAATATAAATCACCAATAAAAAGAAATAAGCTATCAAGCCACAAAAAGACATGGAGGAACCTTAAATGCATATTGTTAAGTGAAAGAAGCCAGCCTGGAAAGGCTACATACTGTATAATTCCAAGTATAAGGCATAATGGCAAAGGCAAAACTATAAAGACAATAAAAACCATCAGTGATTGCCAGGGACTTGGGGGGCAGGGCGGGGGTGGAGCACGGGGGTTTTTAGGGTAGTGAAACTATTCTGTGTCACACTGTAATGGCAGATATATGACATTATGCATTTGTAAAAACCCACAGAACTATACAACACAAAGAGTGAACCCTAAAATAAACTGTGGACTTTAGCTAATAATACAGTGTCAATATTGCTTCATCAATTATAACAAATGTACCACACTAATGCAAGATGTTAATAATAGGGGAAACAGTGGGTGTGCAGGGGGAAGGGATATATGGGATCTTTCTACACTTTCTGCTCAATTTTTCTGTAAACCTAAAACTACTCCAAAAAATAAAATCTATTATAAAATAAAATCTCAGCTGGCTTTATAGTAGAAATTGACAAGCTGATCTTAAAATTCATATGGAAATGCAAGAGACCCAAAATATTCAAATCAATCTTTAAAAAGAACAAAGTTGGAGAACTCATACTTCCTGATTTCAAAACATAACACAAAGCTACAGTATTCAAGACAATGTGGTACTGGCATAAACACAGACATATAGATCAATGGAATAGAATTTAAAGCCAGGAAATAAACTCTTACATTTATGGTCAACTTATTCTCAACAAGGGTGTCAACATAATTCAGTGGGAGAAAAATAGTCTTTTCAACAAATGGTCCTGGGACAACTGGACATCCATACACAAAAAATAAAGTTGGACCCCCTACCTCACACCATATACAAAACTCAATGCAAAATGGATCACAGACCTAAATATAAGACTAAAATTATAAAATTCTTAAAAGAAAATATACAAGTTGATCATTGGGACCTTGGGTTAGGTAATGGTTTCTTAGATACAACACCAAATGCCTAAGAGACAAAAGAAAAAAGAGATTACATCAAAATTTAAAACTTTCATGTTGCAAATGATATCAGCAAGAAAGCAAAAACACAACCCACAGAATGAGAGAAATTACTGGCAAGTCATATATCTGATAAGGGACTTATACCCAGAATATATAAAAAAAACTCTTATAACTCAACAATAAAAAAGACAAGCCAATTAAAAAATTGGCATAGGTTCTGAATAGACATTTCTCCAAAGATATACAAATGCAAGCAGGCATATGAAAAGATGTTCAACATCATTAGCCACCAGAGAAATGCTAATCAAAACCACTTCACATCCACTAAAACGGCTATAATAAAAAAGACAGAGAATAACAAGCGTTGGTGAAGATGCAGAGAATTTAGAACCCTCATACACTGCTAGTGGGAATGTATGCAGCCACTTTGGAAAATACTTTAGCAGTTCCTCACAATGTTAAATACAGAGTTACTATATGACCTAGCAATTCCACTCCTAGGTATATACCCAAGAGAAATGAAAACATATATCTACACAAAAACTTGTACATGAATATTCACAGCAGCATTATTCACCATAGCCCCAAAGTGAAAACAATCCAAATATCCATCTACTGATGAATGGATAAATTAAATGTTGTATATCCATATAATGGAATATTATTTGACCATAAAGGAATGAAGTACTGATATATACTAAGTCATACTAAGACATGGATGAATCATGAAAACATTATGCTCAGTAAAAGAAGCCAGACATAAGACAACATATTGTATGATCCCATTCATATGAAATGTCCAGAATGGGCATACAGAGAGATAGAAAGTAGATCAGTGGTTGCTTAGGGGTGGGGAGGAAGGAATGGAGAATGACGGCTAAGAGGTATCAGGTTTCTTTTTAGTTTGATAGAAATGTTCTAAAATAAGATTGTGGTAATTGTTGCTGAACTCTGTGAATACCACTGAATTGCACATTTAAATGGGTGAAATTTATAGTATTTGAATTGTATCTCAATAAGGCTGTTTAAAAAAAATCTAAAATACAGAGATTCATCTTAGATTTATACTAATCAAAGTTGCAGAAAGAAAGAAGGATATTATATATAAAAATAATAGTAAAAGGGAATATTCCAGTCTTTAGTTCAAAATAGATCACTTTCTCCCAGAAAAGACTCACAAGGTCCCCAACACAATGCAGGAAAAGACTCACACCAAGGATAAGGAGATGAAACTAAAAATTTCCAGAGAGAAGAAAGAAACAAACAAAGTCATGTACAGAGAATAAAAAACAGAGTGTTATGAGACTTCTTCCCAGCAATATGGAAAACTAGGAGATAAGAGAAATATCTTCAAAGTTCCAAGGGAAAAGAATTTAACCCAGAATTCTACATTCAGGCAAACCACCATCAGGAGTAAGGTGAGAATAAATACATTTTCAAGATACGAAAAACCCAGAAGTTTACTTCCAACACAGCCTTTCTTAGAAGATACTTTAGAGCACGTTACAACAAAACGAGAGTAAACTAAGGAAGAACGAGACATGGAATCCAAGAAATGGTAGAACCAATTTAGGAAAGTAATAATGGGAATGAGCCTGCATCAGACCCAGAAGGCACTCAGTTAAATCTGCAAACAACAAGACTGAAGGCTCCATTTGGGGAAAAACAGATTAAGAAGTTAAAACAATGTAAGATGCTAATGACTGACGATGCAAAATCAAGAAAGAAAATTAGAAACTCAAGAAAAACAAAATCATTCAAGAGAGGAAACATAATCATAGTACCCTATGTGACTCTACAGTCAACAATATTTATATAACCATTATAATATAAACACGGTTTACTGATTGTCAATTTTAGAATATACCTATAAATAAAGTATGAAAGATTCAAATATAGTTACAAGACAGAGAAATAAGGTTAATAATCACTGATAGAGCACTCATGTGCTGAGTGCTGATCTAAGTACCTTACACCTAACCCTCCCAATGACCATACATGGTAGGTATGGCACCTATTTTGTAGATGAGAAAACTGAGGCATTGAAAGATTAAGTAACTTGCCCAAGGTCATACAGCTAGTACACAGCAGAACTGGATTCAAATTCAGACAGCTGGTTCCAGAGTCCATGCTCTTAACCATTACACTATGCTGCCCTCAGAATGTAGGTGTTACCAAACTTGACAACATAAAAGTACAGATAACACCCCATTCCCCACAGACTTTGATACAGTCCATCAAAAGTCATTCCAAAAGGTGAAAATTCTGAAGGCAGCATTCACAAATGCTTTCCTTGCTTTCTATGACGTTAAGTGTGGCAATCAATGGTAGATTCACATGATCGCCAAGGGAATCCCATAAGCCCTCCCCTTTCTAGATCCCTAAAGAAACGCACAGTTTTTCTTAAAAATTATACTCTGTCTCACTGCTAAAAAATAAATAAATAAAATTTAAAAAGGAAAGGATAGGGCTACTAATATTCTCCTCTTACATCAGGAATCAAGAAACAGTGTTTCTAGTTGCTAGAATAGAACAGAAAGGTTTACCTGTTTTGTAGAAACTGAAAAGGTAACGAAGAGAGAACCTAAAAACAGTGACACAGTTACGGCAGGTCAGGAGTTGGGGAGAAGAGGATGGTACATGAGCTATGTCCTAATCTATAATAGAGCAGAAAGGCAGTTTTAGTCATATAATATCTAGAATTGATAAATTAAGAAACAGTATAAACATATTTAGCCATATGGTTAAAAATCACTAAAAGAAATAAAAATGCAAGCAGTTACTAGATTAAAAATGGTTCTCCTTGGGTAACAGAATGAGGAATAGGGAAAATTAGGTCAAGGAACTTACTTTTCATTATGTATCCTTCTAAAAATTTGACTTTTTAAAAAGAGACCTTTATTACTATGACATATAATATTGGTTTCTTTCTTTAGAACTGCGTAGAACTAGAAGGAAACTTTGAGATCACTTAGTCAGCCAATTCATTTTACAGTTAAAATGTGACAGATCATATTTTCCAAAGATGGCCACACCATTATGTCCCATCCACATGCTCTCCTTACAGCGAGACACCCATGCTCCTCCATCAAGAGGTGGGGCCTATGTTCCCTCCATGTAAATTCAGGCTGGAAGCAACACTGTAACTTCTAAAGTGAGGCCATAAAAGGCAATACAGCTTCCCCCAGCTCTGCCCTTCATAGGACACACATCTTGGAAGCCCATTAAGCCAGCATGCTGGAGAAATCGGAGAGGGGGAGGGGGAGGGAGAGGGAACTCACAGTGAAGACTCTTCCTAGCCCAGGTGTTACAGTTATTGGTGAGACTTCAGATTTGTGATACAATACAGTAGCCAACAATCGCATTTAAATTGAAATTGAGGGCCCGGCCCAGTGGTGCAAGCGGTTAAGTGCGCGCGCTCCCTTGCGGTGGCCCGGGGATCACAGGTTCGGATCCCGGGTACACACCGACGTACCGCTTGTTAAGCCATGCTGTGGCGGCGTCCTATATAAAGCAGAGGAAGATGGCCACGGATGTTAGCTCAGGGCCAATCTTCGTCAAGCAAAAAGGGGAGGATTGGCATCAGATGTTAGCTCAGGGCTAGTCCTTCTCACACACACACAAAAATAATAAAAAAATAAATTGAAATTATTTAAAATTAAATAAAAATAAAATAAAATCTGTTTTCTATCACACTAGCCACATTTCAAGTGCTCAATAAGACACATGTGGCTAGTTTCTACTGCACGGGACAGGGCAGACATAGACCATTTCCACAATTTACTTCAATGTCCAATAAGCCTTTGTGAACAAAACGAACAAGAAAATCCTCAATCCTCAGAGCCAGCCCTGATGGCCCAGTGGTTAAAGTTCAGCGCTCTCACCACTTCGGTGGCCTGGGTTCAAACCAGGTCACAGAACCACACCACCCATCTGTCAGTTGCCATGCTGTGGCAGTGGCTCACACAGAAGAACCAGAAGGACTTACAACTAGGATATACAACCATGCACTGGGGCTTTGGGGAAGGGAAAAAAAAGAGGAAGATTGGTAAGAAGTATTAGCCCAGGGCGAATCTTTCCCTGCAAAAAAAAGAAAATCCTCAGAGGCCGGCCCAGTGGTTAAGTTCACATGCTCTGCTTCGGTGGCCTGGGGTCCAGGGGTTCGGATCCCGGGTGTGGACCTGCACACTGCTCATCAATCCATGCTGTGGTGGGGTCCCATATACAAAATAGAGGAAGACTGGCACAGATGTGAGCCCAAGGACAATCTTTCACACCAAAAAAAAAAAAAAGAAAATCCTCAGTCTTCGAACCCTCTATATTTTTAACCTCAAATACTCTGCCACTATGCACCAGAAGAGCTGTCTCTGCAACTCCAGAAAAAGATCTGATGATTCCTGACTCTGAAGGAACAACAGGAATCTGAGAAATGTTAGCATCAGTTAATTAGTGGGGGGAAAAAAAAAAGTCCTAGCTTCTTTCCAATGAATTTACTAGCATCACCATTTAACAAGTGAAGTTTCACTTGATTTTCCAGTTTTTACACTTGCATAGTACTCTTTACTTTTTGAAGAATTTTGTAAGTCTTAAAAATTTTTAAATTAAAAGGTAAAACAAACAAACAAAAACCTTTGAGAGTGTTTATCAATATTAACCAAAAAGCTTTCTCTTGTAAATACTCCCTTAGAAAGCAAGGTATTTTAAATAAAGTCTAATTTTTAATTATTTGAACTAATGGAAATTATAGACTTGGAGAATCAAAAAATAATTTGGGATTTAAGTGAATTTCCACCTAAACATGAATATAGCAAATGTTAGAAGACTTTATTTCTAACAACAAATAATGAAGCCACATTGAAACACCCTGGGAAGTGGCTCAGATTCTCCATCTGACCCCAGCACAAAGCTAGACTTTATGTGCTAACTATGAAATTTTCAGCCAGCACAAGTCTAAGCAGATGTGCCATATCAAAACTTCCATATATAAAATTAGATGATATTAAAGATTTACTGTTAAATTTTAAATTGCTAATAGCTATGTTTTAAAGAATTCTTATCTTTAAGAGATAGATATTAGAATTATGACAAAACAGTATCAGGGATTTTCGGGAAATTAAAACAGAGCTGGGGTGGACGGTGTAGAGGAGTTTAGACGAAACCAGGGCAGCCAGGAGTTAACGGCTGCTGTGACTGCTGATGAGCAGTTCATTACACTCCTCTCTCTTCTATTTATGCTTGAAAATGTCCATAAGAAAAAAATTAAAAACCAGCCAACCTCTCTAGTTACATATCTTGGTTTGAAATGCAAAGTAAGAGTAAACAGTATGAGACGGTGGCAAACCACGCTCACAAACCCAGGCTTCCCAGAACTTCAACTACTAATGAGAATGACCAAAATGTTAGAAATAAGCACAAAATGCCTCTAATCTATAAAAATAATTATCACTCCTAGGACATACACACAATTGCTCTCATAACAGGATTCCAGTCCAAGAGGAAGCCAACTCACACTTCACATAGAATTCTAATGTGTGGTTACTGAATTTCTTAGCCAACAGCCAATAACTAGAAGGGAGACTAATAAAGACAGACCCACAATGGGTACAAGACTGCTGATGGTCTAATATGTTGGGAAAAGAGAGAACAGCTATACAGGACATCAAGTTTACTGCTAATTAACACAACTTTATCGAGCGTAATAACCAGTATGTTTAGTGGAAAGGCCAGAGGCTTTGGAGTCAAACACATACCATGTTCCACAATCACTTACTAGCTATATGAACCTCGCCAAATTACTTAACCTCACTTTTCTCCACAAAAAAAAAGTAAGAGTGGTAGCTACATCACTAGGCTTGCCTCGATGACTGAAAGAGCGATCACTGTCAAGTACCTTGGAAGCAGATTCTCCAATCCCAGCCAACAACTTACCTGCAACCTTGAGAGACCTTGAGCCAGAACCACCCAGATAAACTACTCCCAGATTCCCAACCCTCAGAGACTGCATGAAATAATGTTTATTGCACTAAGTTGCTATGTTTGGGGGTAACTTATTACACGGAATAGACAACTAACACATTATACTTAGGGTAACATTTGTCCATTACTTGACCAGCTAAATTTTTTCCTAAACACAGTAAGTGAGCCCCTTTGCTATGTAAACTAAATTATACAAGGGAACCCTTTAATTCATCTGAATAGAGTGTTCATCACCTTGTACTGGCATGTTTACAAAGCAGGATATTATTCTCAGTACTGAACTTCTTGACTCTGACCTTGCTTGTACGCAAGAGAACTATGTGGGCAAAAATACAAACCAGTGTGTGACGGTTCAGTACCTCAGGCCCTGATCTAATACTCAGGCCTTACACTAAATTATATATATATACTTTATATACATATATACTGTATATATGTGCTCTATGTCTGCTCCACAATATATTTTAATATTAATAAAAAGTACTCTTGGTCCTACCTGAATGAGGCATTTGCTCACATCGCTAGCACAGAGTGCTTTATTACAACTCAGTGACACAGGGACCCATGTCAGGAAGACCAGGATGGTTAGAGTAAGCATAACAACAGAGTGTGACTTCATGTTTCTTCAAAGATAATCAGTAACTCCCAGGAAGCTAAACAAACAAAAAGAAAAAACAACAAAACTTTAATTCAAAGGCAAGTGATAGGGTAAAAGCAAATACAAAAATGAAAAACAAATAAACCAAGACTCATCGTTTGCGTTAGAAGACTTTTAAGTGATCATTTAAAGACCATTTTCAAGGAAAGATTACTCAAAACTCAAAAAAAAAAAAAAAAACCGACAATTTTATATCGTAATGTCTCGTTAGCCATCTTCAAAGATCTAGAATACTGAAATTCCTCAGACCACCCAGAAATGGTGACTGTAAAGGTAAAGTGAATATATATGTCTCTCTCTCTCTCTCTACAGATACATAAACAGATTTACATACATACACACACATCTGTCTATCTATACATCTCTAAACTATCAGTAACCTGAGAGTTTACCAGGCAAATAACTAGTTTCAATACTGCACTGCTACTATTCACCTTTAGTTTTAGGCCCATTATTCAACCTTTAGCCCATAAAAACTATTAATACTGTATTATAATTTTAAAACATTTAACAAC
Organism: Diceros bicornis minor; assembly: GCF_020826845.1. Classification (NCBI taxonomy): domain Eukaryota; kingdom Metazoa; phylum Chordata; class Mammalia; order Perissodactyla; family Rhinocerotidae; genus Diceros; species Diceros bicornis. The sequence goes on along the minus strand of NC_080755.1, from coordinate 7,365,199 downwards.
ATTTTAATTCTTAGAATTAAAACAAATTTTTAAAATGCAAATTATTCTATTGATTATTTATGACTATTTCATTTTGTCTCCTAATATATATTAGCCCAAATGAGGCTGCTCAAAGAAAGGAGTCAACAGCCGTTCCCTGAAATAATTTAGCAAATAACAAAGGGGATAATAAATTATTAATTGCATTAAGAACTCTGGATAATCTATTAAAATGTGAAGATATTCTTTTGATTCTATTGGCATCATAGATTCTTCCAAGTTATGAAGATATTACAGTTCAAAAAGAAAAAGGAAAGAAAGACCAGCACAAATTCTGACAGTGGTTAAACAACCAACATGGTTATTAAACTTTCAAAAAAGAGAAGATAAAACTTCTTGGGGTTAAAACATACTCCCAAAATATAATCAATTAAAGTAAATAACTACTGATGTAAGAGACATAAAAGGCGGGTTTATGGGGCCTTTATGATTACTGTAAACTACTATTCTAAGTATTACGAAGTACAATAAAGCAAAAGCAGTAAGAAGGTGAAAAGAATACAGGGCTCTGTGCCCGGTCTGACTGAATAAAGCCCTGGCGATTGCTACTCAGGCCCACAAAGTATTCCCTAGAGACCGTTAGTACCCCCAACTTTTAAATTATGTAACGACACACACAAGTCGGATGATTTCTGGAGCCACCAGTACATACTTGTCGAGGCAAAAGAAGGCATTTGAAAACTGATTTTTTCCACAACTAGTTTCATCCTACAAACACTAAAAATGGGATTTTTTTTTCATCTCTTAAGGCTGTCTTCTGAAGTGTGTGACAAATCACCCTACTCCCAAAATCTTACTAGAAAAAGTATTCAAGTAAATAAGGGCATGTACAAAGCAGCTAAGAGAATGCTTTAAAGGGCTTCTGGCTTGTTCCTAAGGAGTCAGAAACAGCACGGCGTCAGAACCGTGTTCCGCATCGTGGCAGCGTCTTGGGAGCGCAGGCTCCGGCGCCCTGCGAGCGGCCCCTACGGCAGCTGGCACTGACAGCAGCCTTTGTGCCGCTGGACCGAGCCCCGCGCCCAGCGAGGACGCAGAGGCGACGACGGCGGGCCGAGCCCGGGAGGGGCACGGGCGCTGCGGTGGGGGCGGCGGGGGGCGGCGGGCTCGGGCCCCGCCCGCCGCTCGCGCCCAGCACCCGCCTGCGACCGCTGCCGGACCTCGGCCGCCGCGTGGGCGGGGCCCGGGCCTCGCGAAGCCCTCCGCGGCTCCGGCCTCCCGAGGCCCGAGCGCGGCCCGGCGTCTCCCGGCCACAGTGCCGCCCCGCCCACTCCCGCTCACCGTGCGCCGCGAGGCCGCCTGGCCCTGGTTCCCGGCGGGTCGGCCGAGCCCGGGGCGCGCCGCGGGGCTGTGCGAAGGAGGCCGCCGCGCCCCGCGCCTCCGCGCCGCCCCAGCGCGCAGTGCCCGCGAGCCTCCGGCACCTTCGAGGGGCAGGCGGCGCGCTGCCTCCGCCCGCTCCCCGCTCCCCCCTTTCCCTCCGCCCGCGCGCGGGTCCCGCCGCCGCCAGCGCCCGCCAGGAGGCGTCTCTCACTCCCGGCGCCCCCGTCAGCGCACGCCGCCCGCCGGCCCTGGCCCCGCCCTCTGGTCACGCCCGCCGGCGGCCACACCCCCGGCCCGAGACACACCCACGGCGGCGCCCACGCGCGCTGCTCTTCGGCCCTGTGCCCCGCCCGCGTCTCCGGCTCTTTTGTCAGCCTTCTCCGGCTCGGCCGACCCTCCGGTGAGGCCCGGTGTCTGGGGCTCCTCTGCAACAGCTACCAATGCTTCAAGGCTTATCACGTCCTAGTCACGGAGCTGAGAGCGCGACGTGTGTGAGCTCACTGCATCCTCGCAGCGACCCTGTGAGAGAGCTGTTGTCTGCCCGGTTATGAGGATGCAAGACCGAGGCACCCAGTGCTTGAGTAGCCTAGGCCGTACCCAGTAGAGCGGGCGCTTGAATCCTTGTGACGACGTCAGACGTACGTTTCTGGGTCCTCAGACTTACGGAATAGGCATCTCCAAGGGTAGAGCCTTCAGAACTTCGTTGAGCAGTTCACTACGATTTGCTGGGCCCTTACCGAGTGCCGGCATGGCGCTAAGCGCTGGAAACAGAGGGGAGGAGGCCCCGGGGTGCTGGCCAGGAGGAGCTCACTGCCCTGTGGAAAGCAGGGACAGCTAGACAAATGGCTGCCCCCCCACAGCCTCACAGGAGAGGGCTACCCAAGTATGTATGACACCAGCACTCATTTCAGCCTGTATTTTAGAAAAATGAGTTCCTTCCACCAACCCTTAGCACGTAAAGGCGATTGAGAACTGCACTCAGTTCTTTCCCACAACCCTGGGAATTGCTTTTTAAAAGGATTCCAGAGTGATTAAGTTGGAGCCCGTTAGGCTAGATGACCCACAAGGTACTTTCACCTTGGAAATGTGACTCAGTGCTAAAGCTTAAGCTAGTAGAAGTCTTAAGTGTTTTACATTCCCCTTTGCTGATTAGAAGAAAACGGAAAGAATGCAAAGAGTTGATTGGCTCAGGAGGTGGATTGCATTATTGACAGTTGTCCATTTTTGTACAATAAGCAAATAAGTATACATTTTTAAAATCATCCCTGAAAATTATCCTAAAGAAATAATTGAGTCTACACAAATTTAATTTTAAGGATCTTATTCTGGCATTACTTACTGGTTAAATGAATGATGATATTCCAGCGCAATGGACTAAATCAGCTATTAAAAAATAACGTTGTAGTTCAGCGATTCTCAAACTTTTTGCTCTCAGGACCAAAACTCTTGAAAATTATTGAGGGCTCCAAAGCGGTTTTGTTTATGTATGCTACATCTATCAAAACTTTTAAAATTAAAACTGAGAAGTTTAAGAAATATTTGCTCATTATTTCATTTAAAAATAATAGACTCTATTATATGGGAATATGAATAACATTTTATGAAAAATACATATTTTTCCAAATAAAATTAGTGACAAGAGTGGCATTGTTTTACATTGTGCTATTCTCTTTAATGTCAAACTTAATAGAAGGCAGCTGGATTTTCACATCTGCTTCTGCATTCAAACTGTTGAAACAGCACATAAAACACTGGCCAGCTTAAGCTAGTTATGCTTCCTTAAAACAGATCATTTGAGTCAAACTTTGCTCAATAACAGAGATGGCACTGTGCATGTGCCAGGCAGGCACCCATATCCTCAAGATGACCGTGGAACCAAGAATCTTCCTTCAATAAGGAAAATCTGGCTTCTGGCAGCCCAAGTAGCTTGATTACCGTATATGGCCAGATTTGAGACTAGCCAATCAGCCTACATGGGCCCAGCTGTAGCTGAGTAGCCCCTAACTTCTTAAATTTTGCCCCAAACCTTGGATTGGAGAGACAGGTTTGAGAACCTTGCCTCCTGTCTCCTTGCCAGTCAACCTCGCAATAAAGCCTTTTCTTTTCTCAAAACCTGATGCCATAGTATTGGCTTCTATGTGCCTCAGGCAGCGGGCACTGTTGCAATAGCATGTCCTATGTAGCCTCTACGAAACTACTCTATACTAATGAGAGGAGAATGAAAAAGGCAAATAATGTCTTGGAATTAAAATAAAAATAGTTTTGAGCTCATAAACCCCCTGAAAAGGTCTTGGCACCCCCAGGGTCCCCAGATCATACTTTGAGAACTAGTGTTATTGAATATTGTTGACATGGAAATATATTCATGATATATTAACATTTTAAAGTAGTGTCTATATTTTTAGAATTATTAATATTACAAATTGTGTATGAAATTACTTTAAAAGGCCTGGAAAGAGAACCACGGTGTTAGAAGTGGTTATCTTTTGGTGAGGTTATCAGTGATTGTTGTTGTTGACGATGTTTTTTCTTTTTGCACATCTGCATTTTCCGATGTCTTTGTTTATATTACTTTGGTAATAAGAAAAAAATACAGTTATTTTTAATTTAAATTAAAGATCCTCTTTGATATTCCTTAGAAGATCAAATGGTACTTGAGCCCCCAGGTGGGTATCAAGTGGTTCTGGATCTGTGGTTGGCAGTTTGGGAATCTGAGAGCTGCAGGGGTCACTGTAGTGGCTATTTTATCTTACCAGAAGCCTTTATGATCAATGGAATAAAGCCTCTTAGTAGGGTTCAATGAAAAGGTCAAATGTCACCTAACCTTCAACCAGATGTGTCAGTGGTTGAGACTCTCAGTTAACCACAGAAAGGGGTGTATTAGTTCCCTATTGCTGCTGTAACAAATTATTACAAATTTACTGTCATAACACAACACAAATTTATTATCTTACAGTTCTGAAGGTCGAAAGTCCTAAAATCATGGTATGGGAAGAGCTGTGTTTCTTCTGGAGGCTCTAGGGGAGAGTCCGTTGTCTTGCCTTTGTAGCTTCTAGAAGCCGTCTACATTCCTTGTCTTGTGGCCAATTCCTCCATCTTCAAGGTCAGCAGTGTAGCATCTTCAAATCAATATCCCCCGCCACCTCATTTTCTCTCTCTCTCTGTCTGTCTCTCAACTCTGCCACCATAATCACATCTTCTTCTCTGACCCTCCTGCCTCCCTCTTATAAGAACTGTTATGGTTACATTGCGCCCACCCAGATATTCCAGGATAACTTCCCATCTCAAGGTCCTTTGTTTAGTCACATCTGCAAAGTCCCTTTTTCCGTTCTTATCTCTTTCTACTTGGGTGACTCAGCTGAATTAGGTGATTTGATTTTATAGATTTGAACTAAAGTGAGCCACAGTTTTTCAGCCTCTCATCCTGCTCCCGTGGAAGGGAAGATCTACTGGGGTTGGAAAGCCTGTTTCAGGATAAACTTCCTTTACTCCTTCCCTCTCTCCCCCTTCCCTCTTCCCTCCCTGCTTTGTTATGGGAATTACTGCAAAGCTATCAAAAGAATGGGAAAAGAAAATGAATTTCTTCCAAAGGCCTCTCCACTCTTCCTGTTTCAAACAAAAAGAAATGTAGAAAATCTTGAGGATATTTTTGTTTTGTTTTGTTGTATGTCGAACTCTAAAGTCCCTGGTAGGGGCTGGCCCGGTGGCATAGCAGTTAAGTGTGCACACTCTGCTTAGACAGCCTGGGGTTCACAGGTTCAGATCCTGGGCATGCAGAGACGCACCGCTTGTCAAGCCGTGCTGTGGCGGCGTCCCATATAAAGTAGAGGAAGATGGGCATGGATGTGAGCCCAGGGCCAGTCTTCCTCAGCAAAAAGAGGAGGATTGGCATCGGATGTTAGCTCAGGGCTAATCTTCCTCACTAATTAATAAATAAATAAATAAATAAATAAATAAATCCCTTGTAATTTCCTCTGCAATGACCAGGTTGTTAATCCACCAGGCAAAAGTGACACTCAAGCAGGCTCTTCCCAGGCTCAGGGTCTAGGGGCTGTAGGAGGCCCAGCTTACCAGTCGGGAGCATGCAGACCCACCTGCTGGAGAAAACGCTATTTCAGCAAACATACTTGCAAAGGGCTATCAAGGGCTATTGAGATATTTACATTTGAGAATGTTCTCAAATGCATCTAAGGCTTCCCAAAATCCAATGTTTCCACATGGCTCACTGTTGCCTACCAAATTAGGTCCAAACTCCTTATTTATTTAAAATATGTATTAATTTATTAATTTATTTTCATTTTAGCCTTTTTTCCCCCTTCTGATTACAGAAGTAATACATACTTGGCTGGGGAAAATTTGAAAATTATGAAACTTCATAATGAGAGCCCCTTGCCATTTTAGCCTCTAGAGATTGTCCTTAGTTTCGTGTATATTTCTTCCATCTTTTTTGAGTCACGTATATTAAGATGTATTTGCAAAAAAACTGAAATTATGTTAAGAGTACTTCACTGCAACTTGCTTTTTCCCACTTAACATATCTAGAACATCTTTTCATTCCAGAATGTGTAGATATTTTTGATGTTATACAAATCCTCTCCATAAGGCAAGCTGGTCTATTTTCACACATCATACTTTTCCAGTCTTGTATTTCTGCACATTCTTCTTTTTGCTTGGGACAGGATTCTTACATTTTTTCTGGCTACATAAATCCTGCCACTCTTTAAACTCTGTTCACATATCACCCTATGCAAATATAAAATATCGTCTTCCGTGACTCAACACAGTGGCACATGGTAAGTGCTCAGTCAGTGCTAACTGAATGAATTGATTAAATGAACAACTTCCTCAGCTAAAGTCCCTGACAGCCTCTGGGCTCCTAAATCATTTATTTGCACTGACCTTTCACTATTAGTATATATATGTTTGTTTCCTCAACTAATTTTGGAAGCTTCTTCATGGCAGGAATCGTGTCATTAATGCATCATTTCACTGGGTGCAGGAATTCTGAGGCCCTTGGAAGATCCACAAAGACTAGGATCTGTTATGTACCGAGCACTGGGTTAGGCACTGGCTATTGCTAGATATGTGATTCTGGACAAGTAACCTAACGTCTCCATGCTTCAGTGTCCTCATCTGTAAAATGGAGATAATAATAGTATGTAGTTGATATGATTGTTTTGATGATGAGATGAGATAATGTCTAGTGCCTGGGACAAAGTAGGCTTCAAGAAATGTTGGCTATCGCTACGGTGATGATGATGATGATGATGAAGAAGATGCTACCTGACCTTTGCATCTTATAGTTTAGTGTCTGTGTCAGGGAAGGAAGGAGATAGACAAAAAACAGACAACTAAGTCTATAATTACAAAATACAATAAGCTCTTTGAAGGAAATTAAAAGTGTGCTGGGAGAGGGAATAACAGGGAGACCCTCACTTAGGAGGTAAGGAGGGTTTCTCTGGGGAGGGACATTAAAGCTAGAGCCGACCATCTGCAGGGTGAAGGAAAGAGTTCTAAGCAGAGGGAACAGTGTGTGTTGAGTCTCTAAGATGAGAAAGAGGAAATGTGGTTAAACAGTCAGGCAGGAGGTGCCTCATCATGCAGGCTTTGGAAGCCCTGGTAAGGATTCTAAGTGCAGTGGAAAGCTACTGAAGGTTTTTAAGCAAAGAGTGGCATGTACAGATTGATGAAAACTAGTAGGCGAAGTTGGAGCAGGGAGGCCAGTCAGGCTGTAGAGATGTGGCTGGTTTGGAATGGAGTGGTGGCAGTGGAGATGGATGGATACAAGGTATATTTTGGAGTAGAAACAATAAGACTTGGTGACAGACTGGAAGCTGGAGGAGGTAAGGAAGAGAGAGAGGAGGATTGAGGATGACTCCTAGGTTTCTGGTTCGAATTATTGGTGGTACCGTTTAGTGAATTGGAGAAAAGGGGGAGAAAAACAGGTTTGGGGAAGGAAATCAAGAGTATGGAGCATGTCAAATTTGAGACATCTATTAGGCATCCAAATATAAATGTCAATTAGGTTGACAGATATGGGATTTGGCACTTAGAGTGCTGCCAGCCCTGATATCAGTTCCCGTACATTAAACCCAGCATATATGGGGTTAAAACCAAAAGCACTCATCCCCTTTCCCTGCTTCTCTAAACTACATTCATATGAAAATATCGTTTTTTTAAACCTTTGTATCCCTGAACTTCACAAGGCAAATAGAAGTTACAAATTGTTAGAGCCCAGGTGGCCTCATGCTAACATTTTGGCTAGTTAAGGGTCTTTTGAAGTTTTATTACAGGGAAACTGATATCTAGAGAATATCAAGAAGCTGAAGCTTCCCAGACCCCAACTCCTTGGCTTTCTGGCGCCAGAATCCACCCTCCACCACGGCGACAAACAACCAAGGACACCCACCTGCGATTCCCTTATCTCGCCCTCCTCCTCCCTGCCAGCAGCCTCACAAGGCCAAAGGCAGGCTGGTGGGAAAGAGCCAACCAGCAAGGCCACAGGCTCCCCGTCCCTACAAGCAGCCACGTTCCTCACAACCTTTAAAACCCCTTGCGTCCCATCTTTCGGGGAGACAGGACGAATTTGAGAGCTCACTCTTGTCTCCTGGCTGACATTACCTGAAATAAGAACCCTTTCCTTGCCATAAGCCTGGTGTTCCAGTTTTTATTTGGCTCCTCTTGTGTGGTGGGTAAAGAACCTATGTTTGTGTCCAGTAGCAAGAGGAGAAATTGGGGCTGGCGATATAAATTTAGGAGTAATTACCATGTCAGTGGCATTGAAAGCCATGGAAATGGGTGAGTTCACCAGGAAGGAAGAGTAGATAGAAGAAGACTAAGCCTTGGTGAAGTCTAAAATGTCGAGGTAGGGGAGAAGAAATCGCCAGAGAAGTGGGAGGAAAACCAAGAGAGCAGTGCTCTTGGTCCTTATGTGGTGTAGTAGACTCCATCCTTGACACAATGCCTAAAATATAAAAGTGTTCCTAACTAGAGGCGGGTGTATTAGTCAGTGTTCTCCAGAGAAACAGAACAAATAGGAGATATATATATATGAAGGGAATTTATTATAGGAATCGGCTCACACAGTTATGGAGGCCTGGAAGTCCCACGATCTGTTGTCTGCAAGCTGGAGAACCAGGCAAGTCAGTGGTATAATTCATCAGAGTCCAAAGGCCTGAGAACCAGGGAGAGGGGGCCGTTGCTGGTGCAGTCCTGGAGTCTGAAGGCCCAAGAAGCAGAAGCTCCGATGTCCAAGGGCAGAAGAAGATGGATATCCCAGCTCAAGAGAGAACTCATGGGGCCGGCCCTGTGGCTTAGCGGTTAAGTGCGCACGCTCCGCTACTGGCGGCCCGGGTTCGGATCCCAGGCGCACACTGACGCACTGCTTCTCTGGCCATGCTGAGGCTGCGTTCCACATACAGCAACTAGAAGGATGTGCAGCTATGACATACAACTATCTACTGGGGCTTTGGGGGGAAAAAAATAAATAAATAAAATTATAAAAAAAAAAAAGAGGGAACTCATATTTCCTCTGCCTTTTTGTTCCATTCGAGCCCCCAACAGACTGGATGATGCCTGCCCACATTGGTGAGGGTGGATCTTCTTTACTCAGACTACTGAATCAAATGCTAATCTCTTCCAGAAACATCCTCACTGACTCACCCAGAAATAATGTTCTCCCAGCTCTCTGGGCATCCTTTAACCCAGTTAAGTTGACACATAAAAATAACCATTACAGCAGGTATAGCCCTTCTATAACGGGCCAAAATAATGTGGCTCAGATGATCCTATTCTCTACACTTGAGTTATCCACATTCTAAAGGTCAGTTCTTTAGTTTGTTATAGATTAATTATTTTTTAAAAGCCCAGGTCTAAATGGGGAGAAAACTGAAAAAGGCCACAGAATGAATATAAGCCAGAGGCAAAGCTACGTAAACATAAAGCTGCTCCCACTCATCTCCGTTTGCCTTGTCATGGGCATCATGTGGCCCTAATTATCCATGTGTGGACAGGGCTCTGGCGATCTGCAGTTATGGGTGATGAGCCTTTCTGAAGATCTGCTTGGGAACATCACGCTTCTAGTTATGCTCCTGACTACAGCAATGTGATATTGGACATTTTATCATCAGGAAAAGTAGGCATAATTGTTTGGCTCCAATCCAAACGCAAGCATACACCTACTGACAATGGTTCCAACTAAAATATAATAGGGATGAAAAGGAGTGGCTTTGAAGTGATTCCAATGAAAGCACAAACTCCAGCACGGCCTGAAGGGCGGGTGAGACGGGTCAGAGGGAGTGCATAGGTGTGTGAAGAGCATCAAGGGCGCGCACATGATAATCCAGACAACAGCACGATGAATTCATGGAGAGCTTCCAAACACAGGAGAACTGATCGCGCCCTCAGAGACCAGGTGGTCCCAACTCCTCCCTGTGCAGCTGAGGAAGTGGAAACCAGGGATGCTGGGGGATGCTGTGGCAAACACAGTAGTGAGAGAAGGCCTCCAATATTGGTTCATTCATTCAGCACACATTCATTGAGTGTCAACTGTGTGTCTAGCACAGGTGAGGCATAAAGGATAGAAAGAGGAGCCGACCAAGAAGAGAGAAAGCTAATTATATCTCAATTAAAAAAAAAAGAGAGAGAGCTATAAACAAATAGCTCTGAACACAGAGCAAAGGAGAGAATGTGACCAGGTTCTCTAACAAAGATATTAATGCTGTGTGATGGGAACTAAGAGGCAGGTGAGCTCTAACTTCATGTAAAAATCTCCATCAGATTCATATGGGCCCTCGGCCTTTTGAGGCTATCATAATACAGTCATCCCTTTGGGTTGAGCTTGATGGTAGTTACTGCCCACCAACCTGTATTGACTCTCTTTCTGGTTTCTTTATATCTGTAAGCTTAAGTCATTGTATAGACCAGAATATAAGTATAAAAATGTGAAAAGGTTGTATCCCATACTGGGAATGTGACTATTCATAGATAATATAGCACAGTGCCTGGAACAAAATGAGTGCTCAAGTATTTTATGAACTAATATCTCTACAAATAGATACATGAACCTTGTCCGAGTTTGGAAAATAATTTAAGCGTGTAAAAAAACCAAACCTTGGTAACAATAAAGAGCTTTTTAGCATTTTAATTTGAGTTAGGTATATGTAAATCTCTGCTCAAGTAGAAGCCCTATCCTTCTTTACTTTTCAAAACTATCTCAGAAGATTTCCTTGCTCGTATGTCCCATATTCCAGTTACCACTGCTGCATAACAAATCATCCCAAAACTCAGTAGCATAACACAACAACAATCATTTCATTATCTCATATATTTTGTGGGCCAGGAGTTCAGAAAGGGCTTGGCTGGGTGGTTCCCAGCTCAGAGTCTCTCATGCAGGTGCCTAAGACGGAGGCTGGAGCTGGAAGGGGGGCAGCAACATGGGGATCTGGGCTTTGTTCTTACTTCGTGTAGTCTCAGGTCCTCTCCTATGATGGCTCATGTGAGATGGCTTGGGCTTCCTTACAACATGGTGGCCTCAGGGCAGTTGCACTGCTTACATGGCAGCTCAGGACTCCAAGTGAATTTCTCGAGAGGACCAGAAGGGAGCTGTATGCCCTTTTATGACCTTACCTTGGAAGTCATATAGCATCACTTCCACTGTAGATGAAATGAGTGTCATTGTAAGAACAGGATGTGGGATGGGAGGTGATGTTGTGATTGTCTTTGGAAAATACAGTCTACCACATCCCACAAACCCTTTTCTTTTAACAGGTGCTTTTGCATTTGTTTTTGTTCTGTTTAACTCAGCTCAGAGGTCACTTAAAACTTGCCTTTGCAGTTGTCCTCTCTGGGTCTGCTAGATACGATGGCAATAATAAATCAGCTTGTTCCAAAAACTGTGCTGTGCAACATAGTTTCAAGGGACCTTATTGGATGTTGCTTGAAAAAAGTTAGGAAAAGGAGGGATGGAATAGGTTTCCTTTTTTTGTTTTTTGTAAGGAAGATTAGCCCTGAGCTAACATCCGATGCCAATCCGCCTCTTTCTTTTGCTGAAGAAGACTGGCCCTGGGCTCACATCCTCCACTTTATATGGGACGCCACCACAGCATGGCCTGACAAGTGGTGAGTCGGTGCGTGCCTGGGATCTGACCCCCGGGCCGCCACATCGGAGCGCACGCACTTAACTGCTATGCCACCAGGCTGGCCCCGGAATAGGTTTCTTTATTGTAGAACTTTTCAGAGCCTCTACTATGTTAATAAGCATTGCTAATCTCTGAGCAGATCAAAGCCTTCTATTACAGAGCATCTATGGGACACTCACAGGACTGAGTTCAGCCACACTGGCCACAGATTATTCTTGGAGGCTTAGTCAGACTCGAGGGTAATCTAAAATAAGTATTTTTGTGTGTTCAGATTGTAAGGTTAGCGTGCCAGGCATGCGTGTTTATAATAAAACCCAAATAGCGTTACTTAGATGTTGTACCTGGCTAGGTAACATCGAAACTAGCTAATCTCTACACTCGAATCCATCTGGAAGACCTGTCAAAAACTTATCACAGATCACCTATTGTGTGCTAGCAACTGTACTTGGTGGTGGGAACTCAGGGACCCATAAACCAGGGAAACTCACACTGTGTAGTTCACCATCTGAGAAATAACAGGGAAAATGAAGAACGCCTTGCACAAAGCTCTTTCTCTGATCTACAAATTCAGTTACTAATCAATTTGTTCACTGGTGCTAAATTTAAATCCTTATACACTAATTTAAAGACTCTTGACTTCTAACAGTTTCTTTGTGCGGATCATAATGTACTTTTCCTTTAAAAAGAAGGAAAATGCAAAAAGAAGGAAAAAGAAAATCTGTTGAAAATAAGGTATTCCAGATATCTTACACTGGTGCACTGCTTTCTATTATCATTCATTTTAAAGCAGATGAGTGCCTTCCTGAGTGCACAGGCATTGTTGCAGGCACTGGAGATTCAGCAATAAACTGGACAAAGTTTCTGTTCTCATGGAACTTACCTAGTAGTGGAATCCAAGCCATGTTAGTTACTTGTTTGAGAAACTTCCTCCCTTTTCTACTTTGTTTGGAAAGGTTTCTGAAATTGAGTCTCACCATTCTTAGCTCCCCTCCCCCTCATATGAATCCTCCCCTTCAGTCAGGCCCTCAGCCCCCATTCTCAGTGCATACGCCCTTCTTGCCACCAGCCTCACCTTTATTTCTGTTGTTACCTCCACCTGGAAGGCCCTTCACCACTGTCAGCCCCTCCACAAAGCCCGTGCTGCACCTCCTGTCCACAGTTTAGGCCTCCCATTTTATTCTTACCACACACTGTGTAACTTCCACTGAAACTGAGAACGAATGGTTAAAATTTTCCCTGAGTTAGAAGATAGAGAGAAAAAATTTGAGATGAGCTTTGCTAACAGCAGCTGTGCATGCACGTACTCAGCTAAATGATGAGTAAATTGTTTTCCTCAGGAAGTTAAGGTCCAGATGGTTGAGAAGAAAGGAGATTCAATCTCACAAGGCCAGATGCAGGCTGAAGATGACCCCAGAGACTCAAGTGGGAAGACACCAACCAGCAAGGCCACATGCTCCCCTTCTCCTACCTAAAACCCCAGCACATGCCCCCCCACTTCCCTACCTAAAACCCCAGATAAAAATCCCTACCTTTCTCCCTTTGAGGAGGTGGGTTTGGGTTTTAGCTCCCATCTCCTCATCTGGCTGCCTTTCCTTGCTATAAGCCTAACGTTTTGGTAATTGGCTTTGCTGCACGTCAGGTCAGCAAACCTATGTTTGTGTTCAGTGTCACCATCCTCACATCTGCTCTCTGTCTCCCACAGAGACCTGGAAACTTGGCCTATTATTCAAGCTGGGCTTCAAATGCGTCTCCTCCTCAAAGCTGTCACTCCTCTCTCTCCACCCCAGACATACGCCATCCCCCCTTTCCACCTCGCTACACACCATTTTTGCTCTCCTCCCCGGCAGGCCTTGGAGACCTGGCTGTTTGTATCTGGTGCCTCCGTGGGGCTGGACCCAGCACCTGCTACAGACTGGCTCTGCAGTAATTGCTTGCTGTGCTGACACCAAGGCATTTATGGCAGGAAGTCTAAGAAACAAATCTGCCTGGTAACATGCATGTCTGAGCAGGCAGCTTCAGTGGGCAGTAATCTTACTTCCACTATGAAATTCATGGGTGTGAACTGAAAGGTGAGAGACTCCAGGCCAGGTAAGAGGGGGCACGGGACTACGGCAGAGCAGTGTTGATATTTTATCCGACGTAGAGACAGATCTTTGCAAGAAAGAAGAGCAATTCTAAAGCAAGAGTTGTTTCAGGGTTGAGTTGGGGAGGGCTAACAGCAACAAAACAACAAATGAACCAAAAAAAAAATCACGTGAAGACAGTTAGGTTATTATTCTTTACCTGTTTGCCAGCGTCAACTTGTTAACTCCCTCTGGAGTAGCCAGTATTGCCTTTGACTTGATTTTTGACTGCCTCAATGTTGAGAGTGTAATTTTGCTCACTGAATGTTTATTCATTAAACTTTCACCACTGGTGCTAATTTATTTGAGATAGCCAGAGCTTTTTGTTGCTTTCTGTAAGACAAACTGCTCCTTTCATTATCTCCAGCCTTCTCTGTCATTAACTTAGGAAATCAAATGGCTTAAACAGGGCTTCCATTTTTTCTAAATCCATTTTAAGTGTACCTGATTAGGCTGTACCTGTCCTGATTTTCTATTCTTTTGCCCTTAATCAATGACTTCAGCTTTTTGTCTTTATTTGCTTGTGAGACTTACAAGTTCTGAGGCTTTTCTTTCTTGTCTTTATGATTTTTAAAATATAGATGTCACATTCATCTCCAGATTTTAGTTTTTAAATACGACTTCCATTTCACAAAGCGTGTTACTGTGATTCTCTTTCCTTTTCAAGAAAATAGAATTTTTGTGTTCCCCAAATATTCCAATTGGCACAGTTACACAAGTAGTTTAATTAAAGCATTTTGAGATAGATGGTTAAAATATGTTACTATAACATTACAGCAAACACTGTTTATATTAAGAATATTAAGAATTCTTAGCCTCTAATCCTTTTTCACTAAAACCTAAATGCGTGGACATTCATACATTCCCTAAATTCTTATGGAAGTTAATAAAGACCAAAAAGTATAGTGCACACAGGGACCACTGCAGTTCTTCCCCATCCCCTTCTCTGGCTTTCAGATGAATGACACTAGGATATCACTAAATTTTAAAAACTTTTAAAATATATGTTTGTGTTGATGTTCACTTAGTCCTTTTACCAAAGTTAAGCTTTCTGAGTATTTCTGACTGTGATTTCTCAAGTTTCAGTGAGGTAATGTACATGAATATACATAGTAAGTGTTTAATAAACCTTGGTTTTATTACTGCTTCTGTCTCCATTTCATATTTGCAGAAATCAAGACCCTACCTGAATAAGTTCCTTCCTCTCTAATCAATCCTTTACTTGGGTTCCCTTGGCACACAGTTGTTTTTTCATTAATAAGACAAACATTTATTGAGCACCTACTATGAGCCTGTACATACAAGATAAAGAGGACACAGGCCTTGTCCTGCAAAAGTTTACAATGAAATAGATGGAGGTGGACATAAAAACACTAGGTACAATAAAATGCTGGCTGGGCATGGTGCACTATTTTATCTGCATGGTTCTGTCTCCTCGATGGTACCTGTCTGCTCTCTGTCCTAGCCCTGGTGCTCGGTCACTGCTCTCGATGCTGCTCCCAACTGCCAACACCAGGTTCTGAGCCTGCTCACACTCCCTGAGGTGGCCACGGTTCAGAATGCTTGGAACAAGGACTGGTGGGTGCATTAGGGTAGGTAATAAGGTGGAGAGCCAACTTTAGGTAAAGTGGGTCTCAGAGGCCCTGGCAGACCTTCAATGCAGACATGCTACAGCAGCCAGCTGGTGTCAGGCAGACTGCTCCCAGGGGCTTGGCTCTCCTGCTAGCTGCGTAACTGTGGGTAATTCCATCATCTTTTCCAAGCCTGATTCCTCACCTGTGAAAGGGGATAATAATAGTACTTCCTCACAGTGTTTATTGTGCGGGTTACGTGAGCTAACGAAAGATAAATGTCTGATCTCATGCCTGACACAGTCGACATAACCATTCTTCCTGTTCATTTTAGAATTATCATTTTTCTCCATTCCATTTCCTTCACTGCCATCATGATTCCTTCCTTCTTCAGGTAACCCAGGACACATAGGCGTTTTTCCAGCCTCCCTATCCAAGTTAACTTTCTGGAAAGAACCCCATAAATTCACCAAGCTAGACAATGTCTAATGTGTTTCACCTTCAGGGGTATTTGCTTTCACTTGATATAGGAAAGCTTAAGTCAAAGGAATAACTGACTAAGTGTAGAATTCCAGGATTTAGGAAGCAGATGAGAGTTTGATCCTCTCTGTAAGGACATTCTTAGGACCTGTAAGCTGTCTGATACACCTATTGGTGAGGCCTGGTGGGACCTGAGGCCCAAGAGGGCCAGCAGTGGAATGTCTTTTATTTCTTTACTGGCCTCCTGTTCCCCTGCTGCATAGGTTGTTATCTACAGAGCAATAAGCATAAATAAATATTGATTGACTCACCACTACATGGTAGTTCCATGTAGTTCCAACACTATATGAAATTTATAGTGAGATTCAGAAGCAATTTACGGTAAAGAGGATCACTTTACTTCTCACAAAGATGCTTTAGTGAACAAAGTGAAATTACAATTATGTCAGTAAATCATCCTGAATTATAGAATTTTCTGATATGACCTGGTTCCTTTAGGAGAAAACTGGCATTCAACAGTACCCCACAGTGATGATGCTAAAACTGTATCCACAGTCTGTTTAGCCATTATTGCCAGGTGCGCCCACCAGCAACCAGTCGTCCCAAAGGATTGAGTTTCCCATCCTGATAAGGACAGACGTATGAGGCCATGATGAATAATGATGTATAAAATATTGTCTCTGCAAATTCTTTTTATCTACCCATAGGAGTAATAAACGAACTAAAAATAATTGATGAATAACAGCACTAACATTGAAAGGAAAAGGTGGTTATAAAAAATAAAAAGCATTGCTATTTTTTGTGAGCTTTATTGATGTATACTTTTTACATGATACATTTAATTTGGTGAGTGTAGAATTTGATGAGTTTTGACAAATGTATACAGTGGTTTAACTACAACTACAATCACAATATTTCCATCATCATGGAGTTTCCTTACGTTCCCTTCTCGAATCCCTGCTCCCTGTCAGCTAATTACTTGCTTTCTATCACTATAGTGTTGCCTTTTCTAGAAGATTATATTAATGAAATTATATGCTATGCAGTCTTTTGTGTCTAGCTTCTTTCACTAATTATACTGATTTTGAGATTCATCCATGTTGTTCCATACATTGATAATTCATCCATTTTTATTCCTGAGTGGTATTCCATTGTATGCTTATTTATTCATTCATCAGTTGATGGACATTTGAATTCATTCTAATTCTGAGCTATTAGGAATAAAGTTGCTATAAACAAAGACATGCAAATTCTTATGTTGACATAAGTTTTCCTTTCTTTTAGGTAAATGTCTAGGAGTGGAATTGCTGGGTTGTATGGTAAGTGTATTTTTTTCAGCATAAGAAACTGCCAAGTAGATTTCCAAAATGGTGGTACCATCTTGCATTTTCACCAGCAGTGGAAAAGAGTTACGGTTATTCCACACTCTTACCAAAACTTGGTATTGTAAGTCTTCTTAATTTTAGCTATTCCAGTGGGTATATAGTGGTGTATCATTGTGGGTTTTTGTTTTTTTTTAATAATTTTATTTATTTTTTTCCCCCAAAGCCCCAGTAGATAGTTGTATGTTATAGCTGCACATCCTTCTAGTTGCTGTATGTGGGACACGGCCTCAGCATGGCAGGAGAAGCGGTGCGTCGGTGCGCGCCCAGGATCCGAACCCAGGCTACCAGTAGCAGAGCGCGAGCACTTAACCGCTAAGCCACGGGGCCGGCCCATCATTGTGGTTTTAATTTGCATTTCCCTAATGACTAGTAATATTGAACATCTTTTTATGTGCTTTTTTTGCCATTCATATATCTTTTTAAATAAAATATCTGTTCAAATTTTGGCCCTTTTTCTTTGTCTTATAATTGAGTTGAAAAAATTTACTTTATGTATTTTGGAATCAAATATTTTATCAGATAGATGTTTTTAACCAATATTTTCTTGCAGTATGTGGCTTACGTTTTGATTTTAACAGTGTCTTTTGAAGAACAAAAATTTTTAATTTTAATGGTTGATTTATCAATTTTTTTCTTTTATGAGTTTGTGCTTTTTCTATCCTAATTGAGGAATCTTTGCCTAACTTAATGTCACTAAGATTTTCTCCTGTTTTCTTCTAGAAGTTTCTTACTTTCAACCCCTACACTTATGTCTTGATCAATTTTACGTTTTGTATATGGTGTGAAGTAAGGGTAAAGGTTCATATTTTTGCAAATCGATGTCCACTTGTTCCAGCACCTTTTATCGCAAGCATTATCCTTTCCCCCATTGAATTGTCTTGGCATCTTTGTTGAAAATCAATTGCCCATATGTATGTGGGTCTATTTCTACATTTTTTATTCAGTTCCTCTAACAGAAATGTCTATGTTTATGCCACTACCACACCCTCTTGAGTAATATAGCTTCTTAGTAAGTTTTGAGATTAGGTAGTGTAAGTGCTCTAACTATTCTTCTTTTCAAAAAATTTTAGGCTCTACTAAGATCATTTGTATTTCCATCTAAATTTTAGAATCAGCCTATCAATTTCTACAAAACTGCCTGCTGGGTTATTGATTAGAATTTTGTTACACCTGTAGGCAACTTGGGGAGAATTGACTTTTTTTTTTTTTTTTTTTTTTTTGCTGAGGAAGAGTAGCCATGAGCTAAAATCTGTTGCCAATTTTCCTTGTTTTTGATTTTTTTTTTTTTGCTTGAGGAAGATTAGCCCTCAGCTAACATCTGTGCAAATCTTCCTCTTCTTTATATGTAGGTCGCTGCCACATTGTGGATGTGGTGTAGGTCAGCGCCTGGCATCCGAACCTACGAACCTGGGCTGCCAAAGCAGAACACTCTGAACTTAACCACTATGCCACGGGGCCGGCCCGAAGAGTTGAGATCTTAACAATATTGAGTCTTTAAGTCCATGAATATAGTATATTCTCCATTTATTTAATTCTTCTTTAATTTCTCTCAGCAATATTTTGTAGTTTTTATAGTACATACAGGACTTGCACATATTTTGTTGAATTGCATTCAACAATGAAATTCATATTCATTGTTGAATGAAGAACCAATTCATACTCTTCATATTCATAATTTTCAGTTTCCAATAGTTTCTTACTATTATAGAAATACAATTGATTTTTGTATATTGATTTTGTATCCTGTGACCCTGCTCAACTCAGTCATTAGTTCTGGTAGCTTTTTTGGTAGATTTCTTAGGATTTTCTATATACGGTTATGTCATCTTTGAATAAATATAATTTTTTCCTCCTTTTCAGTCTGTATGCCCTTTATTTCCTCTTATTGCCTTTGGAACTGATTAGGACCTCCAGTCCAATGTTGAATAGAGCTTGTGAGAGCCGACATCCTTGCCTTGTTTCTGATCTTAGGGGGAAAGCATTCAGTGTTTCATTACTAAGTATGACATTAGCTGGAGGTTATTCACAGATGTTTTTTATCAGGTTGAGGAAATTACCTTGTATTTCTAGTTTGCCAAGAGATTTTATTATGAATGATTATTGAATTCTGTCAAGTGCTTTCCTGCACCTATTGAGATATTTATATTGTTTTACTTTTTCAGTCTCTTAATATGATGAATTACATTGATTGATTTTCAAATGTTGAACCAAGCTTTCATTCCTGGGATAAAAACCCGACTTGGTCATGATGTACTATTGTTCTTATATATGTTGCTAGATTTGGTTTGCTAAATTTTTCTTAAGGATTTTTGTGACTATGTTCATGAGGAATGTTAGTCTGTAGTTTTCTTGTAATTTTTTTTTTTCTGTAGGATTGCTGGCCTCAGAACATGAGCTAGGAAGCATTTTCTTCTCTTCTATTTTCTGGAAGAATTTGTGTAGAATTGGTATTATTTCTTCCTTAAATGTTTGGTAGAATTCACCAGTGAAACTATCTGGACCTGGAGATTTCTTTGTGAGGAGGATTTTAAATGCAAATTCAATTTCTTTAATAGATATAGGATTATTCAGGTTATCGATTTCTTCTTGGGTGAGGTTTTGTAGATTGGGCTTTTTCAAAGAATTTGTCCATTTCATTCAAATTGTAGAATTTATTGGCAAAAAATTCTTTATAATATTCTATTATTAGACTTTCAATGTCTGTAGGATCTGTAGTCATGTCCACTTATTCATTTATAATATTGATGATTTTTATCTTTTTTTTTTTCCTGATCACTGGCTATAGGCTTATCAATTTTATTTGTCTTTTGGAAAGAATCAGGTTTTGGTTTCATTGATTTTTCTCTATTGTTTTCCAGTTTTCTACTTTTACTGATTTTGGCTCTTACTGTTATTTCTTTTTGTCTGCTTAACTGGTATTGAATTTGCTCTTGTTTTTCTAGCTTCTTAGAGGGGAAACTTAGATAATTGAATACTTTTCTCTTTTCTAATAAAGTGTTTAATGATACAATTTTTCCTTTTCTCCATCCTTTCACTTTAAAAAAATTCAGACTTTATTTTTTTTAGAGCAATTTTAGATTTACAGCAAAATTGACGGGAAAGTAGAGTTCCCATATATATCACCCTGCCACCCACCCCCCCGACCCCACCGTGGACTTCACCATCATCAACATCCTGCACCAGAGTGGTACATTTGTTACAACTGATAAACCAACATCAACACATTGACAGATGATAAGATCACTCAAAGTCCACAGTTTACAGTAGGGTTCACTCTTGGTGTTGCACATTGTATTGGTTTTGACAAATGTATAATGACATGTGTCCATCATTATGGTATCATACAGAGTAGTTTCATTGTCCTAAAAATCCTCAGTGCTCCACCTAATCATCTTTCCCTTCCCCTAAACCCCTGATCTTTTTACTGTCTCTATAGTTTTGCCTTTTCCAGAATGTCATATAGTTGGAATCATACAGTATGTAGCTTTTACAGGTTAGCTTCCTTCATTTAGTAATATGCATTTAAGGTTCTTCCATGTCTTTTCATGGCTTGGTAGCTCATTTCTTTTTTTTGTGCTGAATAATATCCCATTGTCTGGATGTACATAGTTTATTTATCCATTCACTTACTGAAGGAATCTTGGTTGCTTCCAAATTTAGCAATTATGAATAAAGCCACTATAAACATCCACGTGCAGGTGTTTGTGTGGACATGTTTTCAACTCATTTGGATAAATACCAAAGAGCACGATTGCTGGATCATATAGTAAGAGCATGTTTAGTTTTGTAAGAAACTGCCAAACTATCTTCCAAAGTTGCTGTACCATTTTGCATTCCCACCAGCAATGAACGAGAATTCCTGTTGCTCCACAAACTTGACAGCATTTGATGTTGTCAGTGTTTTGGATTTTCACCATTCTAATAGGTGTGTAGTGACATCTCATTGGTGTTTTCATCCTTTTAACTTGTCTTTGTCATTGTATTTAAAGTGAGTTTCTTATAGACAACATATGGTTGGGGCTTGCTTTTTTATCTATTCTGACATTCTCTGCCTTTAAATGTAAATTTACATTTAATGTGATCATCTATAGAGCTGAGTTTAAATTCACAATCTTGCTATTTCTTTTCTATTTGTTCCTTCTGTTCTTCATTCTTTTTTCCTCTTTCCTGCCTTTTTGATGAAATATTTTGTATGATTCCATTTAATCTTCGTTATTGTCTTATTAGCTATACCTCTTTTTTTCTTTAGTGGCTGCTTTAGTGTTTACAGTATACATTTTATAACTTATCACAATCTACCTTCAACTAATATCATACCACTTCACGCATTTTATAAGGACTTAGAACAGTATACTTTCATTCCTTTCTACCAGTTTTGTACCATTGTCATACATTTTACTTCTATGTATGCTATAATACATACATTTTTACCATTCTGGATGTTTCTCATTCCTTTGTGTAGATCCAAATTTCCATCTTTCAGCTTTTGTAAAAATTATTTTGCTTTTATTTTTGAAAGATATTTTTGGTAAACACAAACTCTAGGTTGATAGTTCCTTTTCCAACCATTAGTTCTTAAAATTCTTTTTCTGTTACCTCTCCTTCTCCTCTCCTTCTGGGTCTCTAATCACATGTATTAGGCCACTTGATATTATATCACTGCTTCCTGATGCTCTGTTGATTTTTTTGAATCTTTTTTCTGTTTTTCATTTTGGATAATTTCTTATTGCTATATTTTAAAACTTTTAAAATTTACTTTACTTCTGCAATTTCTAATCAGTTAATCTCATCCAATGTATTTTTCATTTCTCCAGAATTTTGATTTAGGGTTTTAAAACTTTATCTTCCATTCTTTCCTTATTATGTTTGTTTTCCTCTATCTTTCAGTACATACACAGAATATTTATAATAGTTCTATTAACATACTTGTTTACTAGTTCCATCATTGCTTTCATTTCTGGTTCTGTTTCTATTTTTCTTCTGGTTAAGGGTCGTAATTTCCTGCTCCTTTGCATGCCTGATCATTTTTTATTGGATGCTAGACATTGTGATTTTTTCATTGTTGGTTACTGGATTTTGTTGTATTCCTTTAACTAGTGATGGATTAGGTTCAGTCATGCAATTAAGTTAGCTGGAATCAGTTTGATCCTTTTGAAGCTTACTTTTAGGGTTGAATAGGGTGGATTCACGGCTTATTTGGCCCCATGACAAAGATGACACGCTCCTGTGTACTCTACTTGATGCCCTGGGTATTAAGGGATCTTGCCTCCTTGGCTGATGGGAAAACACAAACTATTCCCAGCCCCCTTGTGAGGTTATAAGATTGTTCTGCTACTTCACCGTGGATAGAAGTGAAAGTGCGAGAGCATTATTTCTAGCATGTAAAAAGAATGAATCTCCTAAGCTAAATGTGCCTCTGTTAAAAGAGAATTACAGTATAATTACTGTTGTATAGAGGTGACTAAAACGGAAAAGACTATGGCCTATAATATAAAAGTACTCTTGAATTAAAAGCATTAACAAGCTGCCACTAAAAAATTGTGGGCTGTTTTCCTGAAATTGTTAATTCGGGGAAAATACTGGTGCCATCATGTAATGTCATTCAGAATGGCTGCACAGAGGGGATAGTTTGCTTCAGTAATTATTTTTACACATGATTAGGAGCCTCAAGATTAGGAGAGTTGAGTTTACCATAAACTACTAGGAACATGCTGTACCGTAAAAGATTGCATAGATAGTGCAAAAAATCCATAAGAAAATACTAAACCCCAAGAATTAGAAGAATCATATCCTTAGCATCATATATTTTGTAATTTCAGGACATCAAATTGATTTCTAGGTACTCCTTCTACCAGAGTTCAGAGTTCTATGTGAACTCTGGCTGATCTTCCCCATGTTGAAGAACTCTCAAGGAGAATTTGGGAAATTCTGCTACTGTGGATCTTTCTTGTTGGCTAGATACTCCTGCGAATAATCCAGAATATTTAGTTTCCCATGAAGAAAAACCTAATGGCTGTGGGATTCTGAATGAAATTAGACTCAGAAGCCTATTCTAACGTTTTTAGTTCAGCCTAAAGTTCTGAAGGTTACTTTTGTCACAATTCACACTCCATCTGCTTAGGAATTTTTTAGTTCTAACTTGTTATACTATGGCTGGGCTGAAACTATATTATCCTCTTCCTCAGACTAGGTGAGGAGACTATCTGAAAAGACATTTGCTCTTTGGTATAAAAGATGCTATTCAGTGCCAGATGTTCATTTCTCTGTAAGAGAAAGTAGACAAAAGAATGAATGCCCACAGTTATCTGAAAAAAATATCTCTCCCTTTCCTACTACATATTTGTGTGAGGCCAGATTTTCTTCAACCAAACCAAATCAAACCAAACAAAACAAAATAAACAACAGATATAACACATTGAGTACAGAAGTGGATATGAAATTCTAGTTTTCTTCTATTTGGCCAGATATTACCGAGATTTTCAAAAATTTAAAATAATGCACTTTTCTAATCTTTATTTTTGGAAATATAGATTTCATAAAAATAAACACAAAATAGGTTTAATAAATTTTTAAAAAATTGTTTTAATTTCTTCTATGGTAAATATCAACTGATATATCACAAAGAACTTTTAGGAGTCCAGAGGGGTCCTGTGACCAAAAAGTTTTGAGAACTGATGACCCAGGTAAATGCTGTGTAAACCCTCAAGTGACAGTCCCTGGCACAGCACATGTGCTCACTGAGTGCGTGCTGACTGAGTCCACGCATAGGTAAGCGTGAGTCACCCAAGGACTATGCCCACAGGACATGGTTCAGACAATCCATCTGCTTCCAAAAAGTCCACTTATGATACTGGACTTTTTCAAGACCATCCACACCCTGCTTAAAAAACAAGCAAGCAAGCAAATAAACAAATAGTGTTAGGACTACATAAAGAGTAGTTCCACAACCTAGAAAACATGGAAAGGTGTCAAGAAAATAATAGGTTAATTCAGGAAAGGGTTTTTAAAACCTCTTATATTCCAATACTAAAGGCTTTAAAATTAATAGAGGTGGTGTTTCTAAGAAACCTAAAGCTATGTTTGCGTACCCATATGGCCTCATGGTTGCTAGTAATTAAAGGGAAATTTTTTGGGGGGGGGTGTTATGATATCCGCTAAATACAGTACTCTGAAGAAGTCATGACAGTGTAAAAGTATTATTAAAAAGTGAGGAAACCAGTCATTAAGAAAAATGAAAAGGCAGGCCACAGACCAGGTAAACACATTCATGACAAATATATCTGAAAAAGGGCTTGTATGCAAAATATATAAAGAATTCCTACAAATCAATAATAAAAAGACAACCCAATAAAAAATGAGCACAACACTTGAGGACATTTCACAAAGTAAGATGTACAAATGGCCAATAAGCATATGAAAAGGTATGTTCAACCTCATTAGTCATCAGAGAAATGCAAATTAAAAACACAATAATATACCACTACACATCCATGAAAATTGCTAAAATTGAAGACTGACAAGACCAAATATTGATGAAGATTCAGAGCAACTGGGCCTCTCATAGGTTGCTGGTAGGGGTATGAAATGGCACAACCACTTTACAGAATTATCAGTTTCTAATGAAGTTAAACATACATCCATATTCTATGACCTGCCTAGTAATGGTACTCCCAGGTGTGTACCCAAGAGAAATGAAAGAATATGTCCACAAAAAGGAACTTGCACGTTCATAGTAGTTTTATTGACAATAGCCCCAAACCGGAAACAATCCAAATGTGTACCAACAATAGAATAAACAAGTTTGTACAATATACTAATTTAACAAAAAAGGAACATATTACTGACCTATGCAACATAGATGCATTTCAAAACCTTATGTTAAAAAGGCAGACACAAAAAGTATATACCATTTGCTTGCATTCTATGAAGTTCAAAAACAGGTACAAGTAATATATGGCAATGGGAATCAGCACAGTGGTTGCCTCTGGGGTAGGGAGAACTGATGAAAAGGGGCATGAGTGAACTTGCTGGGGTGATGGGAACATTTTATAATATCTTGATTTGGGTGATGGTAACATGAGTGCATACATTTGTCAGGACTTATTAGACTGCCTACTTAAGATCTGGATACTTTTATTGGACACAAATCAACACAACTAAAAAAAAACTGAGGAGAAAGGTACTGATGATGTTCTCTCAAGCTGAGTGATGGGCACACAGGTAGTGTTTCATATATAGTCTTACACTCTGTGTAACTAATCCACCTAATAAAACTGAAGGCTCCATGCAAGCAGACTGTGTTTATCTTTAGGTAAATAATTTTATATCCTATTTTCTCTTATAGAGAGACTGCACATGTATAAAAAATTTACATTATTTGCACATATTATATAGTATTTAACATTTAATCACTGGAAAAATCTTTCTAGGTGTATTTTTCACTGTTTTTATGCTAATACCTATAACTCTAGATGTTTTTTAGCCATTTTGATTAACAAAATTGTTCACTACTTGCTTCATTTTCTTCCATGAGTCCTGGTTTTACTGACTGGAAATATTTTGGATAACTACTTCTGTGGAGGCTTCGTACCTCCATTTTATGTACAAAGGAGACTACAGTCCCAAGAAGCCACTAAGAAAATGAATTACAAGATATTTTAACCAATTAAACGTCACACAAGTTTTTTCAAAGATTAGTATCTGTTGTAGAAACCTTTGTACCTTATGTTTGAAAAGAGTTTTTAAAAAAATTGTGAAAATGCTTTCTTTAAAATATAAGAAGACAAGACTATCGCAGGAGTTTTGCCAAACTTAAAAATAAAACAGCCAGTTATTTTACCAGCAAAACAAATTTGTTTGGGAATAGCCAAAGAATTGCAATTTGGGATGTGAATGCTATGGTGGACCACAGGCAAATCCAACAATCAAAGAAGAGGAAGGTTATTTTATAGAGAAAAAGGAGAAAATTGGGAGGGGTTGTTTTGAATGAAGGTCCATTAGAGAAAAGGAACAGTTCAGGGTGGTGATGGTTTCTCATTGGCTGAGTTGCTGGGGTAGTTCATTTCTTTTTGGTATGCAATGTGCATTTCTTTCTGTGATTGACAGTTCTTTCTGTCTGTAATTGACTATGTTCCCTGTAATTGACCTCCAGTAGTACTGTGGAACTCTCCCTTCTGGCCTCCTGACTCCATTTTAAATGAGGTTTCCCTTTATTAATTTTCATAGTTTAGTCAATTTCCTCTCTATAAAATTTTGGGTTTTTTTGTGTGTCAGGAAATCAGAGATAGAATAAAAAATATTGCTAATTTTTGGATAACTAAAAAAATACATATGCAATTTCTAGAATAACTGTATAATTCTTAAATCCATTAAAATGAGCTTCATGGGGTCTTTGCTTGAGATTTTTGTGGTTATGAAGTTTAGAGCATGTCTAATACTTAAAATTCATTTTTGAGACCTCATTACTGAATAAACCTGAACTTGAAAGGCTAATTCTTCAGAGGCTATTTGTTTCCCCAAAATGAGTATTTCTGCAATTTTGCTAGCTGCCCAGGTAAACATTGGTGTGTTAAGAGTCATATGGGAGTGGAAAATAAAAAAGTATTCACACATTTCACTCTTATTTTTTCTATAAAAATATAACTCTTTATTAAATAACATGCACAAATATCAACTAGTCATTTATTAAACAGATATGATTTAGAACAAGATTTAAAGAAATACAAATCCTTAGGTACAATTTAGTATCTTGTTCATGATATTTGAATAGTTTAAAAAAAAAAATCACTGATTAAACTAACCATCCTGTATTTCTCTTTCAGAATCCTAAATCTTTTTAGGCATATACCCCATTCCAAGTTTTCTTCTAGCATTTCAGAGTTTCAGAACATCTTTAATATCAAAAGCCCTTAACTACTTACTTAAGTATAAATTCCCACCGAGAAGGCATTCACTTTTCTTTTAAGCTATCCCAATTAGCTCTGAGTCATTAAAGCAGAATCATGGCAGAGGCTCCAGCAACCTGAGGTACCACTGAAGAGGGTGAGAACTGTGTTAGTAATTAAAAACCCGGGATGACTAAAAAAGCCAGATTCCTGGCTTGCTTGCTGCTTCTCTTCTGCAGCTGGTTCTGTTTGTCTCAACAGTGATTTTTTGCCCCCTTCTCTGGCTGGACCATCAGAACAAAATGCTGTATAAATTTGCCCCTCTCATTATTTTCTGACTTCAATGCTCAATAATCTGGTTTTTTATTTTTAGGCAAAAAAGTATAAACAAAATTTGCATTAAGTTTTTCATATTAAAAAGTATTGCTTTTATAAATTAGCTTTTAATGTTCCCAGCCTTAATAAACTTAACTTCAACAAAACCAGTGCTTCAAAATCTACCCTGCCTTTCTTGGCCCCATGTATCCAATAAAAAAGGCCAAAACCTCTCATCTAAATTTCTAAAGAAAACTACATCCAAACTTATAATAAAGTCCTTGCACTGTGTAGTTTTTACACGTGCTGCTTTATTGCGCATGCCAAGTATAGTATGAATTAAAATATAAACTGACGTAAAAATTCAAAAATCCCTAAGCTTAATAAATACCTTTGCACTCAAAAACTTAAATTTTTACATTCTCTCCCATTAGCCGGGATTTCCAACTTGCAAGCTGAATTTAAATCACTTTATTCCTCATATATTCTTTTTATTTTTCTCTATCAGAAAAAACATCCAGTATTATTTTATAATTCAACAAAGTATTGTGGAAAGTTCTGCAAATTTTCTCTCATATACTTAAAATCAATTTTACATATAACCTAATTTTCCTTCCAAAAATGTTTAATAAGTTTAAGCAGTACGTTTCAGATCTGAAATATTCCTTAATATTTAATCTACGTCATGTTATAGGAGAAACTGGACTTTGTCTAAGTATATTGCTAATTATTTTACTAAAAACAGCATACCAAATCTTGTTTTAATTTTAAAATTCTGAAAATTATGTTTTGCATCTTGATACAAGGAAAAAATACAACATATTAATCAACTTTTCATAAACATTGCAGAGATTGATCTGAATATGTCTGTTTCTTTTACTTATTTTGACTACCAAATATCTCTTTTTTGATTTGAGTATTTAGTTTTTATTTTAAAAGTGCAAAAGTTATTAAGCTTAAAACATTATATTTAAGCAATGTAAAAAAGTTTTACAATGATTTAACATGACCAATAAAATTTATTAAACATATTTACATATATTCACAGATTCTTTCATACTTGAGTATTAAAATAGACCTTTACAATTTCAGAATTTTCATTCAAAGGCATTTTTTTTCGGGGGGGGAGGAATAGGCTCTACTGCGAGATGAAAAAACAGCTGTTTCTTTGTATGACTAATTCTGAATAATATGTCCAACATAGTAAGTCATAGGTACTATCCCAGGAGACTAGTATGAAACACCTTACATTACTTTAGGCATCACTTATGAAGAGTTAAATTATAGGAAGCATGCAATAAAACTGAGTCACAATCTTTACAGTTATGGTGATGAAAACAAGCTAACTCAAACACATGCATGCCTTAGTTAAACGTTTTGCTATCTGAATACACTACTCCACTTCATACGAACTACAACTTTGGTCCAAGAAAACATTAGACAAAACAGTTTTACAATTATTTCTTTGTACATGTTTTGACTACCGATCCCTTTGTATACATTCTGACCATTAATTACAAGATTTACATCTGCACAATATGTATAAAATAAGTTATTAAAAAGGAAGACAATATTAAAACTTCCAAAAAGAAAACTGTACAATTAATTTACAGATATAATAAACTGAAGAAATTTGTGCCAAGTTTTTCGTCCACTTTAGAAACTACTTGGTAGGAATTGAACCTTTTAGTTTACTGATATATTTTAATAAAACTTGAAAGAGGTTTGAATACTAGTGGTTATCTTGTTACTTATAGTGCTAACAACTTCCAGCGCTGTTAGCAGATTCTCAACTTTTTAAATATCTACCACAGTCTGCCAACACGCTCTAATGCAACAGTTACCTTTCACCGATATAAATAGTTTTCAGTTAGAAACTGTCTGGATCTAAGATCCAAAATAATTCTTTTAATTTTTTATAAAATGACAGTGTTTACTACATAACCAACTTTAGTTGAACTTTACTTACAATTGTAAAGGCATAATATCAGTATTTTTGTCAAAAGGCAGTATTCCACAGTATAACACTTGAGCGTCATCAGTTTAAGACCGTTAATGGCTGCTATATAGGAGTCAATTCAAAGTCATCATTAACATCAACAAGGGGAACATAAAACTCCTGGATTTCGTAAATGCTGATAGATTTATAGGTGGCAGGATCAAGTTCCTGGAGTTTGAGCTGCCATTCTAATCTCTGGACGGCATTTAAAGCTGCAGCTTCATGCTGTTGCCTCATTAAAAGACAGGTCTATTTAAAAGAAGAGAAGAGTAAATTGATTTTTCTATTAAATTTGCTTTGTTGAAAAATTAATCTCATCCATAGTTTCTTACGGACCTGAAGGGTATTAAGTGAAATAAGTCAGAAAGAGAAAGACAAACACCATATGATCTCACTCATACGTGGAATGTAAACACATGGACAGAGAAAACCGTATTGTGGTTGCCAGGGGCAATGGGGGTAGGGGGTGGGCACAAGGGGTGAAGGGAGACATGTATATGGTGATAGACAAACAAAAATGTGCAACCAAAAATTTCACAATGTTATAAACTATTAAAACATCAATAAAAAAATAAATATTAAATAAAAAAATCTCATCCATAGTTTCTCTAGGGATAAAGATGGATATATTAGGGGCATAAAAAGTTTCTGAATTACACACCCATTTCTGCTTTACCCTGTCTGTATCCCTATGCCAACTATTTCTGGGTCTGCAACTTCACACTCATCTTATCTTACAGACTTTAATTTGAAACTGTTCTTCCAAATAATGACATTTCAGATTATCAAAAGAATCACGAAAATCTGAGAAGTGATTTTTGAAATAATTCAAAATTTCACAAATAATTTTTTTTATAGATTATTTGGAAAACATATTCTCCTTCTCTTATTGTTCTCCCATTCTTCCATATGTTAGAACTATAGCCAGACTCATATATTGGATAATAAGCATGAAGATTTCCATTAGAAACTGCTTTTCCTGTGGGAGTTTCATGTTTACTATTATTATTTATTTTTGATGAAGATTAGCCCTGAGCTAACATCAGTTGCCAATCCTCCTCTTTTTGCTGAGGAAGACTGGCCCTGGGCTAACATCCGTGCCCATCTTCCTCTACTTAATATGTGCAACGCGTGCTACAGCATGGCTGGATAAGCGGTGTGTAGGTCCACGCCTGGGATCTGAACCTGAGAACCCCAGGACGCGGAAGCGGAGCACACGAACTTAAATACTATGCCACCATGCTGGTCCCAGAAGTTTCATCTTTTATATGACATTGGTCCTGAAAAATAGACTTGTGGTCTTTATTTTCCTTTTTCTTCCAATTGAGGCCTGGCATGAGAATTCATGACTAACCAATATTTCCTTTCCTAATTATTCCTTTCTAATATAGCTGCAATTTCTGTTTATGAAAGGGGAAGCATCCATTTAAACTGAACTCCTAAACATACATACCTTTAATTTGTCAAATTTATCATCCACATCGTGTAACCAAGACATGAACTGTCTTGCATTAAAGCGATCCCTTACAGAAGTTTTACTGTCATCAGACTGAAAGAGAACATTAAAAGTAGTTGAATATTACAATATAAAAAGCTACTTTAAACTCTATGCCATTATATCTTTTTATGGTATATTCCACTTTTTAAGGAATGATGGAAATATATTTCAAAAGAGAAAATATAACTTGAATATTTAAAAAATTTGATAAAGCCTTTATTTCTATATTGAGTAGACAAATTAGTTATTAGAATTCTCAGAATGCTAGGTTTAGTTATTAATTAAATAGAATTCTACTGCTCTGTGAGTCAAAGCTGTTTCTCAAAAAGGCATGTCATATGAAGTATTATGCCTGTGACATTCTTATTAAAAGATAACTGATTTCATATTTAATTTTAATGTTAAAGTTTACCATATGTAGGGAGAAAAAGTGTTGAGGGAGACAGGCCTCTGAGGCCAACATTTTTTCCAGGACCAATATTTTGGACCACTCACAAAAAAATTCTAAATTAAGAATACCTGTTTTGGAATTAAGATAGGCTACATTCGAATGTCAGCTTTGTATCTTATTGTGTAATCCTGAACTAATTATGTACTCTCTCAATTGTCTATCTGTAAAATGGGATAAAAGTATCTCTTTTAACCTTGTTTTGAGAATTAAGAATCCCTACAGCCCTTATCATAATGCATACAGGAAGACTCAGTACAATAAGCAGTTGCTATAATTATTGCCAATACTCCCACTATTACTACCAGTGCTATCAAAGTGACATCCAGGCATCAGGTAGCCCCACAATCACACTGCTCACCCTTTTAGCCATTATTACTTCCTCCTTGGTCCTCAAGTAAGATGTTTTGACTATTTTAAATTTTATTGTTGAATTTTTTTAATATGACAAGTTTATTTTGAAAAGTAAGAGGTACGATAAGAGAGTAGCTAATGGGGCCGGCCCGTGGCTTAGTGGTTAAGAGCGTATGCTCCGCTGCTGGCGGCCTGGGTTCGGATGCCAGGTGCACCAACGCACCGCTTCTCCGGCCATGCTGAGGCCGCGTCCCATGTACAGCAACTGGAAGGATGTGCAGCTATGGCATACAACTATCTACTGGGGCTTTGGGGGAAAAAATAAATAAATAAATAAAAATTATAAAAAAAAAAAAAAAGAGAGAGTAGCTAATGGATGATCCAAGCCCCTACCCAGGAAAGGTAGATTTGTGTATTTTCTTTTGCCTTAATTCCTCAGAACTATTCTCATATGAAACAAGCCTGAGACCTACTCTAAAGCCAGCTGTAAAAGGATGGGTAACAGTTCCACAGTTTTCCTTAACAGAATGACCAAGTCCTTCTGCCCTTTCATTATTAGGCCGATTGTGACCTGATCTTTAGTTTTTGATTTGGGGATCACTCTGAGGGTTTACTGGGAAAACTCACTTATTTTTGAAATTCTCTTTATCACCCATCTGGGGCTACAGATTCCTCAATTCTGCTGTATTTCACTATCAATATGTTCTCATTTGTCTTTTGTCAGAAATGTCTTAATGTTCTGGTCCAGTGGCTTTCCATCTTGATTTCCAGCTGCTATGGATTTTATTTATTTATTTATTTATTTATTTTTTTGAGGAAGATCAGCCCTGAGCTAACATCCACGCCAATCCTCCTCTTTTTGCTGAGGAAGACTGGCCCTAAGCTAACATCTATTGCCAATCCTCCTTTTTCTTCCCCCCCCTTTTTCTCCCCAAAGCCCCAGTAGATAGCTGTATGTCATAGTTACACATCCTTCTAGTTGCTGTATGTGGGATGCTGCCTCAGCATGGCCAGACAAGCGGTGCCTCGGTGCGCGCCCGGGATCCAAACCCGGGCCGCCAGTAGCGGAGCGCGCGCACTTAACCGCCAAGGCGTGGGGCCGGCCCCCCTGGATTTATTTTTAATTTCACATGTCTCTTGTCATTTCAATGAGTTTTGGGAGGAAGAAAAAATAAACAGGTGTGTTTACTCAAGCATCCTGAACTAGCAATCTTCAAGAGACTTTCCTCGTAGCTTACTTTATATTGTTCTAAAATTAGTTTTATTACTCTATAATTTGACGAAACTTAAAAAGACCTCAAGATATCACATAGTCTAGTCCAGCCTTTAGCAACATGGTTAAACTATTCATTTTAGTTAGTAAAAATCATTCATTCTTCTCTTTAAAATCTTTCAAGTTGGAAATTATGGAAAGTCCCTCAGTGGCCCTTTCAGTATCTATTTCCTTCGAGTCAAATAGTTCTTTCTTAAGGTCCAATTATTCATTTTAATAGCCTTTTCAGATATCTCTGAATACTTTCATTTCAATAAAACAGTTGGTGGCTTAAGAGAATCTGAAATCTACTGATCTAGTTTAAACTCCTTTTTTTACAGATGAGAAAAATAAAGCCCAGAGAGAACTAAATAACTTTCTCTGTAATATACCCTTATCTCTATATCCTTTGTGTTTCTGGTTTGTCTGATTTAAAACAGCATTTCTGAGTCTTTTTTTGTGATAATCCTTCATTGTCCGTGTTTATACTTTTTTGTTTTTTGGTGAGGAAGATTGGCCCTGAGCTAATATCTATTGCCAATCTTCTTTTTGCTTGAGAGAGATTGTCCCTGAGCTAATATCTGTGCCAATTTTCCTCTATTTTGTATGTGGAATGGTGCCACAGCATGGCTTGATGAGTGGCGTGTAGGTCTGTGCCCAGGATCCAAATCCGCAAACCTCAGGCCGCTGAAGCAGAGCACACAAACTTAACCACTAAGCCACTGGACTGGCCCCCATGTTTATACTTTTTAATCATTATATTTTCTCTTATGACCAATGAACTTCATTCTGGTTTATAAGGCACAAAATAATTCTGACAACTGATATTCTGGTTCTGAATTCATGTAATTTATATGCAGCAGTAAACTTAATTCAAGATATAGCTACAGTTTTTCACAATTATATTAGTTTTTTCTAACAATATCCAAGATCAAAACAAAAGCCTGGCCTTATTTTAGCACTGGCACAACCCAGAGGTTCAATCTGCCTCTACTATTTTCCTGCTTACGGCAGCTTTCTGGTTGCTTGAAGGTCAGAACTGAATTTATAAACATCCACTTTAGAAACAAATTACAAGTCATCTATAAGGGCACTATCCTAAACATATATCTGTTTTGTAATTATCTGCTTTTATAACATAAACCTAATGTTTAGAGGACTTTAGAAAATAGAAGATCAGGTTATCTGCAAGTACTTTAGTCTGAAAGAGTTGCTTTTCTCCTCTGCGTTTTATTGATTGTTGAATTCGAGTTTCTTCTATGCAAACAGATTACAAAAAACCGAAGCCATATTTAAGAGCATTCTAACTGCATCAGTGAGCACTTTACCTGAGCATCCAGTGGCACACTGTACACTTCTGCATCCAGTAAAACAGTGCATGCACTAAACGGCAGTGTTTGATTTGCCAATGTTCTTGCAGCTCTGTAGTGAACACGCAGAACTTCCTGTTCATTGGATACAATGAGTTTTTCCTAGTTTAACAAAGCATTAAAAAAAAATCAATTCTTCAACCACTTGTTTTTCAAATAAAATAACATCACTTAAAATGTGCTAAAGAATCTGAATCTCAGAGTAGTTTTTTCTTTACAGTAAGCTTGAGAAATCTGAGAACTCCTAGTGTTCTACAAGTATAGGCAAATTTTCTCTTTCCAAAACGGGCAGCCTCTTTCTAAAAATTATCTTTTAAAGTGTTCAGTGGTGGCTTTTAGTATAGTCACCAAGATGTTCAACCATCACCCCTAATTGCAGAACATTTTTGTCACTGCAAGAAGAAACCCCCTACCCATCAGCAGTCAAGCCCATTCCTTCTTTTCCCCTGGCAACTACTCTACTTTTTGTCTCTATGGATTTACCTATTCTGAACATTTCATATAAATGGAATCACACAATAAGTGGTCTTTTGTAACAGGCTTTCTTCACGTTGCAGATTTTCAAGGTTCATCTGTGTTGTAGCAAGTATCAGTACTTCACTCCTTTTTATGGCTGAATAATATTCCACTGTATGAATATACCACATTTTATTTATCCACTCATCAGTTGATGGTCTTTTGGGTTGTTACCACCTTTAGGCTATCATCAATAATGATGCTATGAACATTCATGCTCAAGTTTTTGTTTGCATGTGTGAAAATTAATACAGAGAAACCTCATTTAAAATGGAGTCAGGAGGCCAGAGCTTCCATGTAGTAGCACTCAAGGTCAATTATACAAAAGATAGTCAATTACAACCCCAACAGAAATCCTCAACTGTAGGAAAGAACTGTCAATTACAGCAAGAAATGTACATTGCATCCCAAACAGAAATCGACAACCCCAGCAACTCAGCCAACGAGAAACCATCACCACCCTGAATTCTTGCTTTTCTCCAATGGACCTTCATTCAAAACAACCCTTCCCGATTTCCTCCTGTTTTCTCTATAAAATAAGAATCCTCTTTTTTATTTGTTGGATTTGCCTGTAGTTTGTCACAGCATGCACATCCCAAATTGCAATTGCTTGGCTATTCTTAACAAATTTGTTTTGCTGGTAAAATAACTGGCTGTTTTATTTTTACGGTTGACAGATGTATGCTTTTAATTCTCTTGGGTAAGTAACTAGGAGGGAAACTATTAGGTCACGTGGTAGTTCTATGTTTATCATGTTGAAGAACTGCCAAACTGTTTTCAATAGTAGGTGTACCATTTTATATTCCCACCAACAACATATGCAAGTTCCAGTTTTTTCACATCCTTGCCAACACTTGTTATTA
Source organism: Diceros bicornis minor (assembly GCF_020826845.1). Taxonomy (NCBI): domain Eukaryota; kingdom Metazoa; phylum Chordata; class Mammalia; order Perissodactyla; family Rhinocerotidae; genus Diceros; species Diceros bicornis. Next base: position 7,329,646 of record NC_080755.1, on the reverse strand, counting down.
TCTGTCTTTTTTTATTATAGCCATTCTAAGGGGTGTGAAATGGTATGCTATTGTGGTGGCAACTTCTCTTTTATGAGTATTTTCATAGAAACAAACACACTGTACTCTGATGCTAACTACTCGTAAACCTCTGACAATCACAGTACAACCCTGCCTCAATGTGTTAAGTGGGATCCCAAACTTCTAATTATGTAACATGCAGAGTTACCTTATCATAAGGTTAATGAAATGATCTAGGTAATCTTCTGCATTTAGCAGACTGGGAATTCCTAGGGTTCAGCTGCAGATCTCAACCCATCCTGATCCTGGTTACAGACTTGTGCCATCTGGTGGTAACGTCGTCTTTGGTCTAAATGTCAATGAGGGCGACTCTGGGACCTGTGGCTGGTTAGAACTTCAAGGATAGAGGTAGTGACTCCAGGAATCCTTCAGTTATATGATATTCATCATTTTATTGGCCCCGGCTGGAAGGCTGGGCTGAGAGAATACTAAATATGTGGCTGGTCTTCTCCCTATCATGTTCCCTATTCTCCCCTCAACTGACAAGAACTTGATCCTTCCCCTGTTGGAGAATGCAGGCCACATTATATCCAAAAATGCATTATTGTAGAGTTTTATTGTATTTGTAACTTAGTGAAAAGACAAAGAAACATGGTCCTATTTAATCTACTGTACATTCTTATATGACAAATTGTTACCCTGATCTCTGGCCCCATAAGATCAACCACAAACCCTGCTCAGAACAAGCCTGACGTGTTGTCTTTAGCTTACAAGAAACCACAAAGAGAGGAAGGAGGAGATGGCTGAGACACATAGTCGAAACCAGTTAAAACTGGTTGAAGGCAACATGGCAGTCTGACTTGACCTGAGATAGACCTTGCAGCTCATTAGACGCTCACTGTTAATACATTACCATGCCACATAACACACCCAGCAGCACCATGACAGTTTACAACTGCCATAGCAATGGCAGGACAACCAAATAAGGCAAGAAAAAGAGATGGCACCCTTGCTCCCCAGAAAAGCCTGCCCATTTCCTGAGTAACTATGACTATTCCTCCCCTTCATTACCTAGACCCTTTATAATAGCTACTTAATCACTCCAGGAGCTGAGAAGTTGATTCGTGAACATAGTTCCCACTTCTCCATTTTTTGGCCATTGAATAAAAGCTTGTGCTATTGAATGCTCAGCTTCGGTTTTGTTTCAAATCCGCGACACCAAACAGAAAAGGACCCTCTGAGGAAGGAAGGGCTGATTGTGGGTTTGAGGCCTACTAGCCCTGGGCTCTTCCTTGGGTCCCCTCTGATTGAGGGTTCAAGTCCCACGGTGGGTAGGAAAATTGGTAACAAAATGATACTCAAAAGAGAAGAGGTAAGTTGAACACTTAGGATTTATTAACTTAAGTACAAGTTTAAGGTGGGACTTTAAGTGATCAATATCCAAAAACTTGATCAGATACTAATAAAAAATAGCTAGAAGAAAAGTCTTCCTAAAATGTTGGTTGTAGTCCTATAGAAATTAAGAGCAATAACCAAAAACTCCTTAACACCATGGGAGAAAGAAATATATATATATATATATTTTTTTTCTTTTTTTTTGGTGAGGAAGATTGGCCCTGGGCTAACATCCATGCCCGTCTTCTCCTGCTTTATATGTAGGATGCCTGCCACAGCATGGCTTGACAAGTGCTGTGCTGGTCCATATCCAGGACCAGAATTTGCGAACCCTGGGCTGCCAAAGTGGAGCGTGCGAACCTAACCACTATGCTACTGGGCCGGCCCCAAGAAATATATTTTTAAAAGTCAGACCCCCTCCCCTAAAATAATTAATAGAGATATGCTGCTTAAAGGGTAGCCAGAATATTTCACTTTAGATCATCCTCCATCATGTTGTGTCTTTGAACTTTTAGTGCAGAGCCTCTCAAACAATGCCTTCTGAGAATGGGTTATCTGTGTCCTGAAGTATTGCTTCCTCTTGGTTCTTGAGGAGGCAGAGTGGGGCATGAGGTAGTTCTGAGGTAAAGGCCAGGGGCTCTGGCTGCAAGTTGTGCTCATTCATTTAGTATAGCATGAAAATGTTATCATTTTCTATGGGAAAAATGACCCCAGAACAGAGGGTCTTAACCTAGGGTCCTCACATTCCCAAGAAGCCTATGGATAGAATGAGGGGGAAGGTCATCTGTGAACTTGGATGGGAAAAATATTATGTCTTTATTTTCACTAACCTCCAACTGCCATTTCTTTCCATTATGAATGTAGGCCACAAACCACGGTAATATCAGAAGTATCTGCAACTTTGTCATCCATAGAAATCACAAATATCTTCAATTCCTATTACAGTTGTTGCAGATATTGCCCCCAAGTTTTTACACTAATTTCTTCTTTAAAATTCCAATAGTTATTAGACCTGCTGCTATATGACACATGACTGCAGTTTTTCTGTGTAGAGACACTTGTGTAACATAGCCAGCCAACTATCAATTCTGCAGCTGGTAGTTTATTCAGCTACCAAACAGTAAAGTTACCTGTTCTCATATTGGTCAAACATTTAAGTTGCTTTCTAGTATTCTGCAATTCTAAATTGTTTGTTGGCCAATATGTGGAAGGATGTGTCATTTTTGCAATTTGTTAAAGTTCTGCAAATTGCACAGTTCAAATGAGAGTTTTTACCTGTCTGTAAGGTGGCATGGCTTTGGTAACACGGACAGATGCATGGATTAAATATATCAGGTGGCTTCAAACGTGCCTGATGGGTGAAAGAGCTACTGATGTGCTATATAACCAAAGTTCTTATTGCTAACAAATTGCTCACTGACATGGGTCACGAACAGCGTTCTCAATTCTGTATCAGTGCTTATTTCCTTTATTTGTTTTCCTCTTTGTAACGCTATAAATTTATTTTATTCATTTAAAATCATTATTCTGAGAAAAGGTTTTATATTTACCAGATTGTTATAGGGATCCATGGCACAAAAAATGTTAAGAACCTCTGTCTTAGGGAATCAATCATGTATGAACCAAAGAAATTGCATTTAAGGTTTTGTTTGTATATGAGTATATCTCTGTGAAAAAGGTTCACAGCTTATATCACATTTTCAGAAGCCCCTGACCCTCCCAAAAGATTAAAGTGTTATATTTTTGTCAATCCAAGTGAAATGACTTTTACGATTTTTATAAATAATTAGATGGTTTTTTTCCTGTCATTTCATGCCAATACTAACCCACTTGGAACTGGAATACTAAAGCAGACCAATAAGGACAGGCTTTTGCAAGTATTTTGCACTAAAGCAGCTGGTACGAAGCAACAATTCCAAAACTTGGAAATGCCAACATTCAACTAGGAATTCACTGCTCTAGTTCTGCAAATGCAACAAATGATAACACGAGATTATTAGAGTTTTATACATCCCAAATATACTCAACACGAATTGTAACATGGGAGCAGTTATCCTAAAACCGGCCTAAAAATTTTCCATCTAATTGCATAAGCACAAGATAACAAAATCAAACCATTTCCCAAAATGGTTCTAAAGAAGGAAAATCTACTAATAAACTGTAGGCTTTTATAATTTATCTTTAAAATACAGTTATTTTTACCATAAACGTGAATTTAAACATCCCTTACCCTTTCTATACTGTGTTGCAACCGTAGTTTCATCCTCACAACTTCCTGTTGCCGAAAAAGCTCTTTAAGTGGATCTGACAGTGAAGGTGGTGGTGTAATCTAATTTAAAAAAAGATACAGTTAAAAACACTGGGTTTTACTTACAATAATGGGCTACTCTTATAAAATTAAACCCTTTTAGTGCACAACTTAATGAAAACATAAATTCTGATGTTCTCTGAATTAAATAATATAGTAACGATTATATGACTGGTTAACTTCTCAGTCAACTGCAACTACTGTAAACAGCAGAGTGTTCCAGCAAATTCAGATGTTTTAATGCCGAGGCCACGGCAAATTTCAAAAGCAATTTAGGACTAAGGAAGTTATTTACTACACAGACACACATTTTAGAGCATCAGTAAGTGATAGCATACAGATAGGGAGGGAAGAGTCACAAAAAACAGAAGAGTACCAAACCAACAGTCCTCAAGATTATAGCAATCTGAGTGTATCAGTATAGTAGTGAGGTCTCTGTGTAGACACGATAAAAATGAAACACTCAATTGGTGAGTTTTAGTGAATTAAGTCTTGTATAAAAATACAGGAAATTGCTTTCTAACAGATTTGTGGTTTTCAAACTTCTTTATTACATGTTATAACCCACTGTCTATCCATACTCCAAAAAGCTTATGGTTGGTTCATCTTTAATTTAATTATTACAGTAGCTTGTGCCTTCTGGTAGATGCTGGAGATTAAGGAAGCTGACTCAACCTCTGCATGTACTTTACTGTTAATATAAAGAGACTTCCAAGTATGACAATAACTGTCTGTGATCCCTGAATATTCTCCCTCTAACTCTTGGAGTATCTATATTTCCCCCCTCTCTCATCCTAGCTTATAATTACTGTCAGCATATTTGGGGACAGTAATATATCTCAGTATGTTTTAGCACAGTATAACTTAGTTGAAGGTGGGACAAGCAGATACTATGTGCTTCCCGACATGGTGCTATAGGAATTACACAACACAATATATGAAAAGCTCTTGCCAAAGAACCAAACCTGATCTAATCGAGACTCTATATTGATAATCAGTAAACAGTTTACAGGAATTATGGGAGACTGAAAAACGTTAAATAACAACAGTTCAATCAGTTGAATCAACGTGGAAAATTCCACAGGACAAATAACTCATTGCGACTGATTATTTTTCAGGCCTCTAATTGCAATAATACATTTTTTTGATTTCTGTGTCCTGTACACTGCTTTAAATTTAATAAGAGTAAAGTTTGGTGCTATTGTTTTAGTTTTGTAAAGTCATCACACAGGCCTCCTTTAAGCAGCACAGAGGAAGAATATCCACTCCTTTGAGACTGGGATGTCAGAGAAAGCTTCTTTGAGAGGGTAATGCCTGAGCTGCATCTTAAAGGAAGAGCTAGAGTAAAGAGTTCAGAGAAATGAATTGGGGAAACGTGGGGGAAAAAGGAGAGAAAAAAGGGAGGGAGATAATTCCCAGAAGAGAGGATGCTATGATCAAATGCATGAAAACAAGAAAAGTATAGTGTCTGGAGGCAACTACAAGCAGTCATGAGTTCCTGGTCCCCAAAGAAACAGTGATACACCAGGATGGAAAGATCAGCAGGGGCAAAGTAACAAAGACTGTAGTCTATTCTGTAAACCAGCTTTTCTCAAAGTATGTTCCACAGAACACGGGGTCCATAAAGATGATTTGCAGGAAATGGTTCCAAGAACAAGTTGGGAAAACATTGTGCATATGTATTTATTTAGGTGTCTCACAATTAACAAATTAAATTTTAATGGTTCTGAGAAGTCCTGCAGTGAAGAAACCTATTTATTTTTAGATTAATGGTATTTCCCAAACTTATTTGACCATGAGCCACCTCCCCTCCGTTGCTCCCCCCACCACCGGAGAAGGCATTTAATTAACCCACTGTGAAACGGATATTATGCATAACACATTAGGGTAAATTTTGTATGCAGCGGTGAACCACTGAAAGATCTTCCAGCTCGATGTTGTGTCTGGAGAATAGATATTAGGGGGATAAGACTGTAGGCAAGGAATTAAGAAAGCAGATCACTGTTACACTGGTGTGAGATGCAGGAAGCGGAGGGGATGGGGTCCAAAAATATAGGTGATTGACTAAGTAAAGATAAAAGAGAGGGAGCAGCCAAGTAGTACTTGTAGGTCCCTTTAGCATGATGACTGGATGGCTGGTAATAGAGACCACAGGAGGGGCCAGGAGGAAAGAAAGAGAAGCAGGTTTTTGGGTACGTTTAGTGCTGACACGTTGAGTTTGTGGAGCTCATGGACATCCAAGTAGAGCTATCCAGTTAGCAAAAAAGAAGCTGAGAGAGGTTTCAGCAGAATATAAATTTGGGAATTCTCAAGTTATATCAATGTATAGAGAAGTGGTAAAATCACCAAAGGAATATACAGCGACTTTTGAGGAAACTTTCCCTTTGCTGTTTTTCCTCATCTACCTTTAAGTAAATCATGCTTGGAGATTTTGTCTTTCAATATCTCTAAGTCCCAGGAATCTCTAGAATGTAAAATCTCTTGACAGCTTCCCAGGGATGCTCTTTCTTATCACCACTCACTCTTGGAATCCCTCTGCAGGGTTTCCATGTGTTGGTACCAGCAACCACAGTAGATACCAGGTTGTGACAAGTCTTTTCTTTTTCTTTTTTGTGAGGAAGATTAGCCCTGGGCTAACATCCGTGCCTATCTTCCTCTACTTTATACGTGAGATGCCTGGCACAGCATGGCTTGATAAAGGGTGCGCAGATCCGCACCTGGGATCCGAACCCATGAAGCCCCAGCCACCAAAGCGGAGCACATGCGAACTTAACCACTATGCCACCGGGCTGGCCCCTCAAGTCTTTTCTTTTTTTTTCTCCCTTTATTCATTTGATTTTTGAGAACTTCACCTGCAATTTTCTTTTTCTCTTCTTGGTTTCCTTTGGAAAAATGGCAGCATTCTGGTTAAATTATGAGAAAAATGTTTGATAGAAGAATAAATACTTAAACTGACTTTGGAGATGTTTCACCACATTTCTAATGGGTTTCACAACCAGATCTCATAAACGTGAAGAGACTACTTGGGTACAGTGGTGGTTAGCTGACTGAGAGGAGACAAATGGATACAATCATGCTGGAAAGTACATGCAGTGTCAAGAGTGGTTCCTGTTATTCTGCTCTTTATTATTTCTTGAAACTAAGTTTTGAACAAATGAGCTCAGGCCAATAAACTCAAAAGCACAGCCTTTTATCATAAAAGATGGAGGGTCACATATTAGCTCTAGTAAATATAAACCTTAAAGTCTTTTTGAGCTGGATAAAATAATGGTAACCCCTTAAATCCGTATCACGATTTAAAGTTTTTAATGGGCTATGGCATATACTATTTCAGCCTGCTTTCAGGTAGGGTAGGCATTATTGTTTTACAGATGTGAAAACTAAGGATCAGAGAAGCAAACTAAATTATTCAAGACCACACAACTGATTTGCAGCAACACCTAGATGAATTCATGTATACTACTTGGAAATCGACTGCTCTTTCTACTATATTGTGCTGTGTGTTTCTCTACTTTAGTAATTCTCATTAAAAACAAACAGACAAAAAACTCCCCACTACATCCAGAAATAATTCTCAGCTCTGCTTATAGCCCCCTTTGAAACAATACACGATACAACTAAATTCTAATTTAATCAAAGTATATTTCCAGAATTGCTGCAAGGGAATTAAACTTGTATTACATCATCTTTGTAGGAATAAGAAAAGGTGATGGTAAACACAAGTACACATAACACATACACAAATGTGTTGCACTGTATATACATATAAATACATACATATCAATAAGCAGATAGTGCTAAAAGGGCAATCTAACATGGCTTACTAGAAATTGTTTTGTACAAAGTTCTAATTTCCATGTGTTCTTTATAGTTGTACTTACTTTTCAAGCCTATGATACTACATATTTTAGTTAAAATTTCTTATGCTTTAAGGGGAAATAAAGGAAATGAAAATTGTTAGCTTTATAATCTTTGAATCATTAAAAAATTATTTTGCTGAAAGAATGACAAATTTATTAACTCTATGCTTTTAAATCTACTACTACTGCTTAATATTAGGTAGGGTAATATCAAAATTTTCTGTCTTTTAAGATTTAAAAGGCACTAGCATCAGGTGTATTCTGTGGATATGGAACTAAAGAACCATCTTTCTTCTAACTTTTTGATCTTCTCTGAACTGGGCTTTGAAAGAAGGAACAAAGGCACAATGTGAAACAGCATAGACTAGCCTGGGGACCATCATGTAGTAGGGCAGTAACTACAGCCGAGCCTAGAAAAGTATGGGAGGACCTTGTATGCACTGATGGGGACTTTGGTCTATAGAAAATTGGGAGTCTCTGAAGACGTTAGCTGTGTAGTCACATAACCAGATAATAGTTTTACATAAGGAACCCAGACAATAAGGTTATTTTGACAGAAGAGATTAAACTAGAACCTATAGCAGCTATTCAGAATGTCTTTTCTGCTCATTTTTGATACCCAGTTAGCACAATGCTTGTTGGCACATAGCTATGAAATGTTTGCATTTGTAATATTTTGAATACAGGCATACCTCAGAGATATCGCGGGTTTGGTTCCAGACCACCGCGATCAAGTGACTATCATGATAAAACAACTCATATAAATTTTTTGGTTCCCAGTGCATATAAAAGTTATGTTTATACTATACTGTAGTCTGTTAAGGGTGCAATAGCATTATGTCTAAAAAAACAATGTCCATACCTTAATTAAAAAATATTTTATTGCTAAAAAATGCCAACCACCATTTGAGCCTTCAGTGAGTTGTAATCTTTTTGCTGGTGGAGGGTCTTGTAAAAACGCAATATCTGTGAAGCACAATAAAGTGAATCATAATAAAAGGAGGTATGCTTGTATTTTATTATGCAATATTCACATATGTGAATGAGGAGTCTAAGGAGCTAATGAACTCCTTGCATGGCAGTGGAAAGAAAGAGAAGGGGAAAGGACGTCAGATGAACCAACACGACTTAGTGACTGATGTGATGGGAGGGCAGAGGGGAAGAGGTGAAGGTTAAACTTTGGGTTCCCAGCCTGGGGAATCAGATAGCAGATAATGACAGTAACTAAAGCAGAGACAGCAAAAAGACCACATTTGAGATAAATGGGTTTGGTATTGGACATGATGATTTTAAGGATATTGTGGGACATTTAGGAAATGTCCAGAAGCAGCCAGAAACATGGCTATGGAAATCAGGAGTGTATTCAGGGCTGAAGATAAACTCGGGACTCATTCTACAAGAGATAAACAGTGTCGCAGCCCTTCATCAGATAATAGCGCAGAGGTAGAGGCAGACGTGAACAGTTAACTACAATGTCATAGGGGAGGTATAGGGAAGACACAAGCAATTCTTCTTTGATGAGATTTCAACAGAAGTGACATCACAGCTGGAACAAAGGCATGGAAGAGGACAGAAAAGGGGGCCTTGTGAGGACAACATTTCAGGCAGAGGGAATAGCACTACCAAAGTACCAAAAGCACAACAAGGTATTTCCATAGAAGAGTGAACTCAGTTTGGCTTAAATATTGGGTGAGTTTGGAAGGAGTAGTGAGAAAATGAAGCTGGAGGGGTAGACTGGGGTTAGACTGTGAAATGAATGGTTATTCTCTGCTTAGATGTGGATTTTAAGCTGTAGGCAATGGGAAGCCAGCTCATCACAGCTGAGATATTTAAACAGGGAAATAGCTTTTAATTGTTTTTAAAGGGATATAAAATTAGCAACAAAAGAAAAAAACTAGGAGAAAAAAGAAGTGAAAAAGTTGCTGTAATGCTGTAAGTGAGAGACAATGATGAGGGCCCTAAACCAAGGCAGTGGTAGAAGGTACAGATTCTGGAGAGAGTTCTAAGGTAGAACGGTTAGAATTTGGTGACTGATAGGCTTCTACTTTGGTGTCATCATCAACGAATAAAGATCTGGGGGGCCGGCCCGGTGGCGCAAGCGGTTAAGTGCGCACGCTTGGCTGCAGCGGCCCAGGGTTCGCCTGTTTGGACCCCGGGCACACACTGATGCACCGCTTGCCAAGCCATGCTGTGGCGGCGTCCTATATAAAGTGGAGGAAGATGGACATGGATGTTAGCCCAGGGCCATCTTCCTCAGCAAAAAGAGGAGGATTGGCAGATGTTAGCTCAGGGCTGATCTTCCTCAGCAAAAAAAAAAAAAAAAAAAAAAGATCTGTTTGTGAGAGAGTGAGGGATAAATCATTCCTTTTGGTCTGTATGAAGCATGAGGTTAGAGTGGATGCTGTGGTGCATGGTTAGACTCCCCCTTCAGGAATAAGGCACTCACCCCCATGTAAAGGAATTACCCTTCAAAGAAATAAAAACATACTTCCTTTGGGACAAAAGGAAAAGCAGGTAAGGAAAAAGATACTGTAAAACAGTGCTGTTCAATGAGGTAGCCACTAGCTACACATGACTATTGAGCACTTACTGAAATGTGGCTAGTATGAATTGAGATGTACTGTAAGCACACTAGATTTCAAAGACTTACTACAAAAAAAAAGAATACAGAACATCTCATTAATAATTTTTCTATATTGATTATATTTTAAAATAGTATTTTGGACATACTGGGTTAAATAAAATATTACAATTAACTTCACCTGTTTCTTTTTGCTTTTTAAAATGTGGCTAATAGAAAATTTGCTTTATATTTCTACCGGACGGTGTTGCTTTATATTTCTACCGGACGGTGTTGTAGATGTATATCAAGTGATGGTACTTACTGTGGGAATGCAGATCTTGCTTAAGGGGTTTCCATCCAGGAGATAGGATCCATTAAAAGTCACATATTCATCATAATACTGAGGTGCTTGAGGAATAACACTACACAACAATTTGCGCTTTTCTTCAATTTTTTTCCTTATATGCAAGTATTCAAAATACGGATTCGCTCTCTCTGAACTGTATGGCTGAATCTCATCTAGTTTCAGAGAATCTACGATGGCTGCCAAAGACTGCTGAGTTTTCTCTTTTGCCTGTAGTAGAGAGGGACTCACTTGCACAGGCTGAGGTACACGTGACACTTTCCTTTTACGTGGGTGGTGAATTTGAGGATCATCTTCTTCAGTTAATCTTATTCTGCCTCTAGGAGATGAAGACTCACTGTCTTTTTCTGGCAATAGTGCACAGCTAGCCAGAATCTGTTTGCTTTGATTTGCCATTGTATTTGTCTTGTTTCTAGTCATCCTTTGGGGGATTTGGTTTTCAGTTTTATCATCTTCAGCATTTTCTTCTAATTCTACTTTAACTAACTGACTGTATTTATGCATTTCTGGTTGAGCTGATTGTTGCGAATGGTTTTCCAGACTTGATAAAGTGCTTTGTTGTGATTCTTCATCTTCGACGGAAAGCACACACTTTTCACTTTCAGGACAATGTTTTGGATTATCTTGTTCATTTAGGTTTCCTTTTGGCGTCCCTGCATTCATTTCACATAAATCAGAATCACACTTATCATTCAAATGAGTTACAACTAAGCTCTCCAGTTTGTTTTCTTTGTCATATGAAATAACCTGAATATCAGAAGTGCTATTTTCAACCTCATGGCCACTGGAAGACTTGTACGTTAGTTTGCTAAATGCATAAGGTGAATTTAGCTGGGAAGAGGCATCACTTCCATTAAAGTCCTTTTCTGATGGTAATACAGGCAAGGTATTAGCCTTCTCAAAATTTAGTGATGCTTCTTGAACGGTGCTTTCAGAGTACACTGGGACAAAGGCATTTGTCTTTTGAACATCTGTTAGGACAAAAGTATTCTCCATGTCTTTTGTAGATTCACCATCAATATCCAAAACAGAATTGATAATTTGAACTGCATTTTTCTGTTGTAAAATACCCGGCTCTTGATTGGCAACATACGACAAAGACACATGTTTAGAAATAGACTCAGCATCTGAAAGTGACTGGCTGTGGAAAGAGCAAGGTTGCTGTGAAGGCAGAAAGGATGCTGGATCCTGAGCACAAGAGTGTCCTGGAGGTTCAGTCTGGTGCAGAGATAAAAAATCAGTATTCTGTTCTTTTAATATTTTGTTTTCAGAATTACAAAAACCCTGAACAGAAGAATCTTGATCAGGTGTACTAGAACTTGGGCAGATAAAGTCACTGGTGCTTAACGACTCCAGTCTATCAACAGGTATCCCCCATGATTTATTTTGGATCACACCAACCTGATTAGATGGCTCTAAATGCACAGGACTGTTCACTGAAGTGCCCATTGGAGCAGTACTCTTGATAACATTTATATCAGTTGAAATATATTTGCTGTTTACAGATCTAGTTGGAGAGACTGCAAAACTGGAATGTATGTTAGACACATTTGGAAGTTCTCTTTCAGGCACATTTGAGGATACCTCAGGTTTGGGAGAAGGACAAATATCTCTTGGCACAGCTAAGCCACTTTGATTGCTTTCTTCTGATATTGTCTGGAATTGTTTTGTATGTTCACAAATGACAGATGGCATGCTACATCTTCGAACTTCTACAGTTGGTCTCCCTTCATTTATAACTAGTTTAGCATCTTCTACAGAAGATGATCGGAGATGGGATGTTGGAAGTCTGCTTGTATATGGCGGTTTAATCCGCTCTGGCAGTTCAGCCAGGCTATCTAACTCCCTTTCATGAAGGGCAGGAGATTTGGCAACTGGCAAAAAAGGTGACTGGGAAAAGGACATTTGGGAATCTGAACCCTCTAACATAAAGTCAGAGTCATACTCAACTGGAGGCCTTGGGGTTGTCACTGTAGTATGGCAGGAATCTTCTGAGCTAGCAACTGAAATCATGGATACAGATCTGGAACTGAGACCCGGCTTTTCACTTTCTGATCTAGGAGATCTGTTTAAGCTATTATCTGAAACAAAGGATGACTTTCCTAAATTCATTATATTTTTGGTGTCAACAGATTGTGATCTGTTACTTACAGCATCTTTAAATTGTTTCTCCTTGGTATAAGCATCAGTCAACTCTGAACTCTTCGACCTAATAAGTTCTTTATTTTTGGACTCAGCTAGTGCATGCTTTGTTTTTTCTTTATCTTTTACTTTAAGTTCTAAACAATTACGATTTCTCAACCGTTCCTTTTCTTTTTGCTTTATTTTTTCCTTATGTTTTTTGTGCCACTGCTCTATTTCTAGGTCTTTAAGGCTTAGCATTCGTTCAAAACTTGTCTGCATTAAATCGTCATTCACTAACCTCTTCTCTCTAGGTCGAGTATCTTTTGATGCTGGTGATGACTTAGGTTTAGGCTTATCTGCTTCAGATTTTAGTTTGAGTAAACTATTAAGTTGAATTTTATCCTTATGTTTGTCTCGTTCTTTGTATCTGTCTATATCTTTATCTTTCTTATCTTTTTCTTTTCCATCAGGAGTTTTCAAAGGTTCATCTTTTGTTTTTTCTTTAAGGGATAAAGTTTTTTCATGTTGTGCTTTACTACTGTCTGCTATATTTGACTTCTTCTCTTCCTGGAAGTGTCTGGAGTTAGTTATACTTACACTTTCTTTATCTCTAGATTTTTCCTTTTTATCTACCTCCCTGTCTTTTTCTTTATTTTTGCTTTTTTCTGATTTAATATAGTCACTATTATCTGATTGTTTGGTTTTTCTTTCCATCAAATGCTTTTCTTTGCTTTCTGCTAGATGCCTCTCTTTTTCAGTTTTTTCTTTGTCATGTTTTCTTTCCATCTTTTCTCTACTTCTCTCTCTATCATCATATTTTTTAATAGTAATAATATTTTTTATCTTCTCACCTTCTTTATGTGTGTGATGTGAATACAGCTTGTCTTTTTCTTTTATTTTGTCAACACATTCACTAAGATCTAATTTGTCTTTCTCTGACTTATGTTCATGTTTTATCTTTTTCTCTTTTTCAGAATTTTTTCTTTCAGTCTTCTCAATGTCCTTCTCTTTAGTTTGAAATCGTTTCTCAGATTTTTCCTTACTTTCTTTTATATGCTTTTCTTGTTTTTCAATTTCTATTTCCTTTTCCATTGAATGTAATCCTATACTTTCCTCACCAGCACTTATACCCGAACAACTGAATTCTGTTTCTTTATCTATGGGCACATTCTCTCTTTCTTCTTTTAAATCCTTTATTTTTTCCTCCCGAAAAGACTTCTCACTTTCCTTTTTAATCTTTTCTCGTTCTTCTTTGAAGTTCTTCTCTTTTGAGACATGCTTTTCCTTGGTTGATTTATCATCTTTTATGTTTTTTTCCAATTTTGATTTTTTTTCTAATGTTAGGGACTCATGTTCTATATTTAAAAATAGATCTTCAGTTTCATCACTTTTGAAGAAATTCTCTTTCCAAAATTCTCTATCAAATTCTACACTCCGCTGCAGCTCTTTAGCACCATCCCTATTTTTGTATTTTTCCTTTTCACCTTCAATCTCTTTTTTATACTTTTCTTTGTCTCTCTCTTTATGTTTCAATTTATGCTTTTTTAATGTTTTACCCTCTTTATCCATTTTTTTCAGTGTGCAATCTGAATTTTCAAATGTTGGACTATGATCTTCATCCTTTATTTTGGCATTTGACTTTTCACCAAATTCTAAGTGGAAATCTTTCTGATGTTTGTTTTTTTCCTTATGTTTACAAGATTTTACACTTGAACTTTCTGGCAAGAATTCAGATTCTGTATTATCATACCGAACAAGATCAGGCTGTAATGACATTTCAGAACTTCCTGGTGATAAACATGTTTTAGTATGTTCTTGTTTCACTGGTGATGACTGCTTTTCACTTAGTCCACAAGAATGTTTGGGAGATTTACCAGTGGAAATATGAAATAAATGTAATGAAGTATCATCTTTTGGGCTAAAAGATTTCCTAAAATTCCCCTCCTCTCTGGTCTTTTCTGAATAATCTAGTGTAGTATTAACTGTCAAGTTTGTTACTCTGGTATTTTCTTTCCCTTCTTTTTCTTGCTTCAGTTCTTGGTTCTCTTTATTTTTGTTCTGGTTCTTTAATTTTCTTTTAACTTTGCCTTTTTGCTTGTGTTCATTTGAAACTCCATATTCCTTTTTGGTTTGTGTATCAGAATTTGATGTCTCAGGGACAGAACATGGAGCAGAAATCTTTTTGTTCTGATGGATTTCCTCATCTGAACTTTCAGAACTTGAATACAAAACCCTAGATGGCTTTTGTTTTTTACTTTTAAATGATTTAGAATAGAAAGCTTTTTCCTGTTTTGCAAATAAACTATTCTTTTCTACTTCAGATTCGTTCTCTTTTCGTAGCTCTTTCCTAAGAATATGCCTGTCATCAATCATCTTATTTAATTCATCATCATCGTCGTCTTTGAACTCATACTCATCAAGGGCAGATGGAAGAGGTGCTTTACTGGGAATTACTTGTTTACTTTCACAGATGAGAGAGTCCTTCTCTGTCTCTGAGTCAATATTTTCATCGACACTGGAAGGATTTACAGACCGAGCCTCTTCAGAATCTAGAATAAAAAAAGAAAATCTGTTGTTGGTTAAAAGAAAACTGTCAGGAAAATAAGACTGAGAGGAAAACATAGCATATATATTAAATATTTCAAACAATTCAGAAAAAAAATTCCGGTTTATATGTGAATAATGCAATAGAAATATGTAAGAACTCTGCTACAGTATTGTGGAAAAGCTTTATAGAGAATCTGCTTCAAGATGAGATCCCTTGACACTTCTAAAAGCACACAATATACTTAATTTACAATACACGTATCAAAAATACACAATATAGGGGCTGGCCCGGTGGCACAGCGGTTAAGTTTGCGTGGTCCGCTTGGGCGTCCGGGGTTCACAGGTCTGGATCCCGAGTGTGGACCGAGGCACCGCATGTCAAGCCACGCTGCGGCGGTGTCCCTTATAAAGCAGAGGAAGATGGGCACAGATGTTAGCCCAGGGCCAATCTTCCTCAGCAAAAAGAGGAAGATTGGCAATGGAGGTTAGCTCAGGGCTAATCTTCCTCACACACACACAGACACACACAACCACAAACAAACCATAATATAAAAATGTATAATCTAAAGCAAAGGTTCATAACCCAGGGGACTGGATTCAGGGGAAACATTATATATGTACCAATATTCTTTTCTGGAGAGAGACTATTTAACTTAAGTAATATTCTTGGATGCAAAAAAGATTAAGAACCACTAACTTAAGGGGTTTAATTAAGTAAACATCACAGATTGTTTTATATGTTTCAGAATTTTTATTAGTAAAATCATAAGAGATCAAGTGATTCCCATAAAGGACAGTAACTTAAATAAAGATGAATGGTTCTGACCACATAAGAAATATGACTATCTCGTTAAAAAAAAAAAATCAGAAAAATCAAAAGAAATATATCCCCCAATTACATAATTAAGATTATCTAACAGATAAATTGAATATATATATAATTTGAAAACAGCTACTCTATTCCTTAGTTTTCTTATCTATAATTTAGACTTGATACCAATATATACTTCAGTACAATGGGAAAAGTAATGGACTTGATTCCTATACATACATATATGTATGTACATATATACATATATATACACACACTTTATTTTCTGAGGAAGATTTGCCCTGAGCTAACATCTGTTGCCAATCTTCCTCTATTTTGTATGTGGGCTGCCGTCCCAGCATGGCTAACGAGTGGTGTAGGTCTGAGCCTGGGATCTGAACCTGCAAACCTGGGCCGACGAAGCGCAACACGTTGAACGTAACCACTACACCATGAGGCTGGCCCCCTCTATATATTTTTAAGTACATTAAAATTTATTTTAAGTACATGAAAATTTAATTGCATCCAAGCTGTTGTGTAAGTATAGCCAAAGCATTGCTAGATTCTATTTCATTATACCCTTTTTAAAAAAAAGATTTTTTTTTCTTCCCAGGTGGGCATCTTTTCTTAGCTGAAACGTATGTTGTACACATGGGGCCTCTAACTGAAAAGAAAATTCAGGCCTCTAACTAAAGGAAAAGAAAACTGAGGCCTCTGACCAAGGGGAGGAAAAAACCAAACTCATTACAAAAGTAATAAACACTTCATTTGCTAAGTATTTAAGAATATTAAAATCATAAATTTATTTTAACACATTAAACTTCCTCTAAAGGGATCTAGCACCCAAATATTCTCTTCACATGAAAATTCAAATTCCAGAAGCATTTTGGAGTGTCTATAACATACTGGGCACTGTGTAGGAGCTCTGGAGAGACCACAATCTTGTTTTTGGAAAAGATGTGGTAATATTCTAAGACAATATCAAATGCCAATGAGTGACACAGTTATATTGACATGTGGTATAAAAAGAACATTTTTGGAATTATAATGGCTTGTACATGTGCTGAAACTGATCTCCATTCCCAGTTATCAATATTGCCATATGTAGTATTAAACTACAGAACATTATGTTGCAAAAAAGGAACACCTATTTTGGTACTTGATTAAATGAATACCAGAATATGTACCTATACAACACATTCTTTTCTCTTGTTAATGCTTTATTTATGATTTGTTCTTGACAACTTTTCTCTGCTTGCAGTTTTCAAGGATTTAATTCTTCCTGGTTTATATATAACTATTCTATTTATATTGTTTCTCATTAGATGATTAGTTTTACTGGAAATTGGGAATGATTTTTCCCTTACTATATCTCACAAAACTCAGTTCTACACTTAGTGTCAGTCTTCAGTAAATATTTGTTATGTTCCATCAGGCACACGGAGCTAGGAGCTAGGGGTGACAGGATGAAGAACAGTCTTGCCTCCTAATGGTTATACAACCTGATAATTGCTAAAATGGTAGTAGATACTAGGTGCTAAGGGTGCGCTTGGGAAAGAGTCTGCCTGAGAGAGCTGGAGAAGGAAAGCAGGCTTCTCAGAGAAGTAGCACTGAAGCTGAGGCATGAAGCAAGTACAGGGATTTCAGGTAGGATTTGGGAGCATGAAAATAAGTATTATATAAATAAGCAGCGCATATCACAGCATGTACACCATTTCATATACAGTTTTTTCCATTTAACAGATTGTAAACATTTTCTTTTGAAGTTACATTTTCTTCATTGCTATTTTTAAGGGTTGCATATTACGTTGAGTTAATATGTAATCATTTAAACTGGTTCTTCTACTGAGAGGACATTCAGGTTGCTTCCAATTATCTGATATTATAGATATTTAATAATGTAGAAAAAATTTTTGTATATATAGTTACTTGAAAATAGTAGTATATCAATTTATGTGTGTGTGTGTGTAGGAAAAAAGAAGAGAAACACATCAAAATAGTATCCGTAGTAAACTCTGGTCGGAGGAATCACGGGTGATTTTTATTTTCTTCTTCAAGTTTTTCTGTATTTCCCAAATTCCTAGCATAACAGACATATTACTTTTACCATCAAAAAAATATTTTTAAAAAGTTTATACTCACAGGTATAAAATGGTATCACTGTCTGATTTTTTTGATTATTGGTGTGGCTCATTTTTCCATGTGTTTATAGTTCCTCCTGTGTAATGTCACTTTATAATTTCTTCAGCCTATTTTCTTCCGGTCTTTTGTTTTTGCCTATGCATATTAATATATTACTTAAATTATACTACCCATATAGTCTTATGTGTGTTTCACTTATTATATCATAGTGCTTACCATTTTGAATATACACATTAAAGGTTAAATGCAGATTCCCTCAGGGAGTTACATATATGTGTACTCAGAGAGAGAGATCCAAGGTTTGTCATCTGTGTTCCTGATTCACCAACTGACAGTAACTAAGCAATGCTGTCCAATGGAGATATGCCTTTTCCCTACGGTTCTTTTTAAAAGACTCCTACTTTTTTAAAAGGGAAAAAAATGTAATTTCTAAAGTGAATAAGTTAGCCTGATGCCAATTAATGAACACGATGAAGAGTATGGAATTACCCCAGTGAAGAACTGTAACCTGGCTCTGGTCGCTGAGTCCCCTGGGCCCATCAGGCTTGCTCCTCTGCACGCCGGTTCTCAGTGCCAGCAGCAATGACCCTGTGCTGTTCTCACAAGCTGGCTAGTCTGCGATCTCAGCAAAGGTACTACTTCCATGATGCCACTTAACCTGCAGACCAGGCTGAAATCCCTTTTCTTCCCTAAGCAGCCCTAAACCTTCTGATATACTTGACCCAGGAACACAGATCAAGCTAATCCTGGAATTGTAGTGCGGTAGTAACTTAAAAAAAAAAGTTTATTCTGCCTTTCTGAGGAGATGATTGCTTATAGTAAGAAAATCACCCAGCATCCCAAATCTTCAAATTCTTGTAGTCAAAATGGCTGTGGTTATCATTATACTAAATTATTTTCCATTTTGTTCTAATCTTTTTAGTCTGTAACATCTATTTAATCACTAAATTTGAATTTGCATTTAAAATATTTTATCAAATTATTTCTGACAAAAAGCCCCTTTAAAAATTTTACTGTTTATCATCTCAGCAATTTTATTTGGGAAACTAGGAAGGAAAACGAGAAATAGAAACATTAAGCAATCATTAAAACATTAAATTTTTCATTAAGGCATTTTTCTTCTCCACAAAAAAATGCTAAACAATAAAATGGAGCTTTATTGATCACATTTAAACACATCTGAAAGTTGCTCTTGTACATGTCAAGGCACTTTCAGATATCTGCAACTAACACACTAGTGATGTTTAAAGAATAGCTAAATATTATTTGAGATCACTATTAACCCCAGGCTTGACTTCTTCCCTATTGAAGCAACCATAAATTTCCAACTTTTCTTGTATGGTATCCAAAAGCAGCAGCAACAAATGGAGCAGATGTGACCAAAGCAGGGAAATGACAGTATATGAAATAAATCCCTCCTTAAAAATCTCTCCAAAACAACCAGCATGCATTTGACAAAGCAATTACATTTCACATGCCTGATTAATAAGAAAGCCAACAGATACGGGGCTTTTAAAAATGGTTTGAATTATATTAATGATTATAAATTTCTGGGAAATATAGCTATTCTACTGTCACATATATTTTGGGAGTGGGTGATGACGATACAAAACTAAACATACCATGAACTTAAAACTTGAAGAATTTACAGTCAAGTCCAAGTCTCTACTTTTCCTATGAGATTCAACTACTAACCTGAAACATTCTGGACTCCTTTCAATCACCCTAACTCAAGATTGAACACATTCAACTCATTACTTCCTCTTCCACAACTGCTCCTTGCTGCTTAAAGCCAGTATTTCCCACCTCTGTGGCATAATAATCTATCCACTTACTCAAACTAAAAACCTCAGAGCCATTTTCAACTCTCTCAATTCCTCAACTTCCAAATCCAACTGTTCACAGTTTCAATTTCTGGACTATCTCTTACATCTATCTTCTCTCTATTCCTACTACCACTGTCCCAGCTCAGGTTCTCATCATTTCTTGCCTAGATCAATTACCCATAATGTGGCCAGTATTATAGATCATATTATATCTCTTCTCATATGAGGGCTCCCTACTCTAGGATAAAATAAAAAATCCAATGATGATGGTACAAGACTTCTCAAAATCTGAAGCATTATCTCCACTATTACCACCATTTATTGAATCTGATTATTTGCTATGCAAATAGTATTTGATCTTCACAACAGCAACTGTTATCCTCACTTAGGAGACATGCAGAGAGAGTCCCAGCCAGTAAGTAGCTTGTCCAATGTCACCTCACCACTAGGGTGTTTTTGTCTGACTTCACAGTGTTTTCTACACTGTCTCCCATTTTTCATTCCTTCTTGCTATATACATTTACTTGTCAGCTACACCCATATACTACTTTCTCTTCCCCAAACTTCCATGCATATTTCTGTGGATTCTGATCAGTTGCTCTTTATTATTTTCCATCTACTTAACTAGGAGATATTTTAGATTAGTGGTCAGGGAGAGGAGTTCGAGAATTTATATACAGGAATGGGGTAAGGGTAGTAATCTGTTGTGGGGAGGATGGTGGATAGGGGACTTCTCTAGAGGCTATGTTTGCATTGGTATTTACTTGGGTTGTATGTTTATTTGGCGTGTTTGAAGGAGGTAAAGTTAACTTCTCATTTATCCCTTGGGAACATGACTGGTTTGAAACCATTCCAGAAAGTGTGCATTTTTTATCCCTGTTATTCTGATCACTGGAATATGGGAGGTTAAAGACTGTCTGTTTCCTAAAAAATGCAAGGGGCAAAGGGAAGGCTATCTGCTCCACAATATCCCTGATGCATTCTACCTGCTCTAGATGAACAAGTGCTTCAATACATGCACACACACACACACACACGATTCAGCTTTCTGTAAACTTATAAAAGTATACTGCTTTATTAACGGCACCTGCCTCAATCTATAGCACTCAGAGGAAGAAAAACTTTTGTATTTTATATTTGTGGATGGAGGATAGTAGGAGTGGTAGTGCGCTTACTGAGAAAAAAAAGCCCTATTCATGGAATTTGGGAGTCCTTTGTGGGAAGGCAACTTACAGTGAGGTAACTATAATTTTCTGCTTCTGTTTTCCACGTTATTCAAGAGATACTTCAAATATAAGTCTGTGACTTATACTTAGGGACTTGCACAGGTGCTTAATAAATGTAGAATAAATGTACAGAGTTTTAGAACTGTATTATGACATCAAGAAATCAAATGGAGGTGCTTATTGTTGAATAGGAGGACTGCAGAAAGAAATATAAACATAAAATACAAATTTATCCTCTTTACAATTTTGTATAGTATCCAGACGGCAAATGATGTTGCCATTGACTACTGTGTGGCTAATTGACTGCTGATGTCTCCCTTAAACTCAGCAATTTCAAGAGGTGGCAAACATTTCACCCACATGCCATTAGTTCTCATAGCACCTGCCATGTGGAACATAGATCTGTTATTTGATTTGCTTTAAGCCACCCATAGCTTTCGTCTAGCTTGCACTTCCACACATTATGTACTACCATACCTATCTTCCTATACTGAGCTCATGCTTTTATACCTCAGCTTCTGAACCTTTGTTAGTCAGCTAGAAATTTATTTATTTATTTGGTGACGAAGATTGGCCTTGAGCTAACATCTGTGCTAATCTTCCTCTATTTTATATGTAGGATGTTGCCACAGCATGGCTTGATAAGCAGTGTGCAGGTTCACACCCGGGATCCGAACTGGCGAACCCCAGACCACCAAAGCCGAGCGTGCAATCTTAACCACTATGCCACTGGGCCGGCCCCAGAAATTTCTTTCTAAACAATGGCACCACCTTTATATAGTGGGTTTGTACAATTTAATACATATGTATTTTGTTTGTATTTAATGAAAATGGAAAAATTGCTGACACTAGTAATAATACAATTAAGATAAAGATGGAAACTACTAGATGTAATGAAAGTAGCAAATCTTTAGCCTCCTTCAGAAGCTCACTGAAACGAAGATTGTTCAATTGTGAAGAAAAGAACCATATGAAATACCAGATATACACAGAGTGTGTCAAGATTCTGAAGCGCAGTGATGAAAAATAAGCATTTAAAACTATGGGCAAATCAGCATATAAAATATTTTAATAAGGTATACAGACAGCTTATGCCAATACTAAGTGCTAGAAATTAGTTTCAAAAGAAGCCTAATGTTCACCTTGGTCTTGACAAAAACTATGAAAACTAATTAGAACCATTAAAATAATCTCCTGCTCAACCTCCAGCAAAATCCCCTTGCAATCACCACAAGCAATTTTTTCTTTCCAACATTCAAGTCAGTTTACCATTAAATTTATTGTAGGTGAACTAAGAAAATTTGAAATTGAGATGAAAAAATATTTGGAAAAGTAATTTTCCTTAAATGAAATCATGGAGATGCAATGAGCAAAATCCAGACTTTGGGAAAATTTACTAAGCAAATGATCAGGTTATTTCAACAAAAAATTGCAAGAACATAAGAACAGAAGGGGGATATCTATAGATTAAAAGATGCTCATATATATCACCCAATTGTAATACATAGACTTTACCTGGATTCTGATTTTGAAAAAGTTACAAAAAATTTATGATTTTATGAGGCAATCATAATTTGGGATAACAACTGGATATTTAACAGTAATAAAATTTAGTTAGTTTAGGTATGATAATGGTATTATGATTATATTTAAATTTAAAAAAATTCCTATCATTAATTAGAAATAACTACTGAAATATTTTCCAGTGAAATGACTTCAAAATGATGGAGTAGGGCAGAATGGAGAGTGGCAAAACAAGATTGGCCATAGGTGGTAACTGTTAAAACTGGGTAATAAGTACATAAGGGTTCATAACACTATTCTTTCTACTTTTGTGTATATTTGAAAGTTTCTATGATAAAAGTAAAAACTGGCTGGCCCAGTGGCACAAGCAGATAAGGGCACGTGCTCTGCTGTAGGGGCCCGGGATTCGCCGGTTCAGATCCCAGGTGCGCACCGATGCACTGCTTGGCAAGCCATGCTGTGGTGGCGTCCCATATAAAGTGGAGGAAGATGGGCACGGATGTTAGCCCAGAGCCAGTCTTCCTCAGCAAAAAAAAAAAAAAAAGAGGAGGATTGGCAGATGTTAGCTCAGGGCTGATCTCCTCGTTAAAAAAAAAAAAAAGTAACAACATTAATTTGCTTTCAATTAAATTTTAAAAATGTTTTAAATAATGAGTACATTATGCAAGGTAAGGAACAAACCAAAAACTCAAAACATATATACTATACTTGGGGAGTTTTTAAAAATAATTTTCTGAGTAGAAAATCAGGTAACATTTAAGCACACTTTCAGGAATACATTATAAATGAAAATGTATTTTTTCATTAAAGATTTTAAATTAGTGTTAGGCTCTATGGCAAAAAACAAAAAAGCACCAGCTACTTTATTTCATTTTCAGAACACTTTTTGCCCAACAAAAGGTGCTATATTCCAAGACAATGAAGAAGAGTTTAGTCACAGCACACTTCACAACAGGTATCGTTAAGTCAAATAAACATAAATTCATATTGCAGTTATATGCTGACATTAGCATCATCTGACTCTGAACTTTTCATACTCAGTAACAATCAGCATAGTATTATGGAAAAGTACACAGCTTCTGCCATTAGCCCTAGGTTCAAATCTTTGTCCTGCCACTTAAGAGGTCAGTAATCTATTATTAGGGATTTACTCATAGAGCTGTTGGGAGGATTAAATGAACTAATTTATGTAATATGTCTAGCACAACCTGGCACATACCATACATGTGATAAATATTAACTCCCTGCCTAGGAAAAAAGAGAAAAATGTATTGTTAAATCAAAACCATTTAAATAAAATGTACATTTAACAACAAATACTGCTGAATTCAATAAAGCACACGTTAATTTAAAAAAGGCCAAAGTTGAACTTTTCATATTTGCTTAACTTTGTATCAGAAGATTGAAGACAGAAAGATTCAAGCTGATCCAGGCACTTATTTCACTTACTACGTGGGTTACAATGGAGGAATGTGGTCCTTTAGAATGAGGTCAGTAGAAACCACTAGTCTTTCAAGTAAACAATGGATATATGTACACACAGACTTTTCATGAGGGGAGAGGCAGGCAATGAGGGGAGAGAAGAAATAGAGTGAACCAAGAAACAATTTTTTCATATTAGTGTCTGGTGGAATTTATATTTTTATACATAAAAGCACTAGTCGCAATTGATAACCACTTGTGTAAAATATTTTTTAGTATTCCTCAAAACAGGTAGAAGGGAAATGGATATGGAGATAGAGAAGGGGGGACAAAATTACATAAACTTTGTTTCATTTGCTAACTGTAATTTAATGTCATTATATAATGATTAAAAAAAGAGTTTTTACAACAAGTGAAGAACTTTTTGTTGAAAATAATCCTTGGTGAAAGCTTAAAATGAATACCCTATTTATGCAAGTCTATAAACTGTCTCACTTATCTTTGTATATACCTTATATACCTAGAACACTACTATGTAATAATGTTAATAATAAATTTGTCCATGACCATACAATTAATAGGTGGCAAAGCTAGGTCTTCAAATCTAAATTTCTGACTCCAAAATTGGTACTAACAACCCTCATGCTATGTTACTTCTGAGTACATAAAAGGCATTGAATATAGTCAAGATGAACTATACACATCGAATAAAATGATGTCATAATTTGTGATCTTTCCATAAGCATTCAAAGAAATATCTTCTACCTCTATGTATATTCCACAAATGAGTATACTGAGAAAACAACGCTGCCACAAAAACCTAGGCTTTAAAATAATTATATTAAATGAGACATTGTTAATATAAATGTAAAATGCTTTGAATAAAAAATAAGCAATAACATAATGCTGTTAAACATACCCACCCGAGGTTAAAGTTGAATTTAAATATGAACTTGCTATCTATTCTTTGCTTGATTTTGAGATAGTCACACCTTAGATATACAATATCTTGATTTATATATTCCATAAGTACATGAAATAAGATAGACTAAAAACACCTCATCCATTACTATTTTTTTTTTTTTGGTGAGGAAGATCAGCCCTGTGCCAACATCTGCCAATCCTCCTCTTTTTCTGCTGAGGAAGACTGGCCCTGGGCTAACATCCATGCCCATCTTCCTCCACTTTACATGGGACGCCGCCACAGCATGGCTTGCCAAGCGGTGCGTCGGTGTGCACCTGGGATCCGAACCGGAAAACCCCGGGCCGCCGCAGCAGAGCGCGCGCACTTAACCGCTTGCGCCACCCGGCCGGCCCCCATGACTATTAAGTAATACAATTTATGAAGGAGAAAAAGTTAGGAGTTTGGGAAAATGGGTGAAGGTGGTCAAAGGGGACAAAGGGTCACAAATAAAACAAGTTCTGAGGATGTAATGTACAGCATGGTGACTATAGTTAACCATACTGTACTGTATCATTTGAAAGTTGCTAAGACTAGATTTTAGAAGTTCACACCACACACAAAAAATGGTAACTATGTGAGGTAATGGATGTGTCAACTAACCTTATTGTGGTGATTATTTTGCAATATATAAATATATCAAAGCACAACATTGTATACCTTAAACTTACACAATGTTACATATCAATTATATCTCAATGAAGCTAGGAAAAAAAACAGCCATGCCTTGACTACTTTAAATGGCTATAAACTAGTAAACAATTAGATTTTCCATCTTTATAATGGTAAATATGAATGACATTTTTAATTTAAAGATTGTAAGGCTGCAATATCATATAAAGTATGGTTCTAAATATTTAATTTTAAGTAAGTGGACATATCTTAACGTGATAACCTTATTTCAGATTTTCACTATTTTTAAAGCCAATATTCATCAAGTGCTTACTCTGTGCCAGTTGATAGTCTATGTGCATTTATATATTAACTCACCTAACCTTTATTTACCACACCTCCATGAAGTATGTATTGTGCAATCTCTGTTTTACAGATGTGGAACCTCAGCACATAAAGGTTA
The DNA here is from genome assembly GCF_020826845.1 of Diceros bicornis minor. Classification (NCBI taxonomy): domain Eukaryota; kingdom Metazoa; phylum Chordata; class Mammalia; order Perissodactyla; family Rhinocerotidae; genus Diceros; species Diceros bicornis. The sequence continues at coordinate 7,303,498 of NC_080755.1, read as the reverse complement.
ACTAACCTGCACATGATTACAGACCCAGGGATCAAACCTAGATAGTTATAGGAGTAGTGAGATCTGAGCTCTTAGGATTAATATAGCCATTCCAAAGAGAAGAGTGGAAAAAATAATGGTTTATGACTTGATTTCCATTGCCAAAACCTCTATGTCAAAAGCCTTTCTTGGGTGTGTGTAATGTACTCAACCAGAATTAAGTATCCTTTTAGCACTAGAAACACTACTTAAAAAAAAAAGGTCTCTATGTTTAGAATGGTATTTGTTTATGTCATTTTTATTCAGAGATGGGGTAGTGCATAAAAAAGTCTTTAGCTACATTTCTTTAGTTATTAAGATTGTTGTTGTTTCATTTATTTCCAAATAGCATTTATTGTTCTTTTATTATTAAAATAAGACAGTTCATATTAGAAAACCAAGAAAATACAGAGATGGGTAAAGAAGAAAAGCCACCCATAAAATAATCCCACTACCCAAGAGAATCATTCTTCCTTATTTAATAAAGTATTACATTTGATTTTATTTGAATTTAACTGACTTAGAAATAATAAAGTGAACAGAATTTCTGAACCTCAGGTCTGTCCCTCTTGGCTCTTCTAGATTACCTAAGGGACACCTACTATTGTCATTTCAGAAAGCATGCTTATATTCCATGAGCAGCCCAAAGTCATGTCACATTTTAGCTTGCTGCTTTATATTTAGCCCATGACTTGTTCATATGGTTTATTTTCCCTGAAGTTTTTGCCTTTTTTCTTGTTCATCAGTTCAGACAATATGCCTTCGTATCATCAATACCATGACGCGGTGAACTCTCAGAATCTAATTCACACAATATGTATATTGTTATCTACTCTCTTCTAATAACATTCTTTAGAAAGCTCTCTGACATTTTGTTCTAAAATACGTCAATTGCTCACTGCTGTCACTCTGGAATTTTTCATCAAAATCCTGAGTTAAGTCTTCATATTTTCCATTTAGAATTGTATTTTGTGTCATTGAAAAATAACATGTCAATAATTTTTTCAGAAAGAGAATGGAAAGTATGTCCAAAGATGTTTTTCTCTAGCCCTTACACTTCAGTGATAGTTGGTTGGGAATGGAATTTTATGATCAAAATAATTTTTCATAGAATATTGTAACTATAGCTCCATCTAACAACATATTTAAGAATGAGAAATCTGATGCCAGTCAGTCTCTTTCCTTTGCAGGTAACATGTTTCTCTCTGATTCTGGGACCTTATAGGATTTTTTAAAACCTTTACCCTTCAAGTTGTGATGTATCTAGATGTGGGATTTTTAATTCCCTTTTGATCTACAAATATAAGTCCTTCTTCAGTTAAGGGACACTTGTTTCAATTAAAAAAATTACTTCCCAATATTTGCTCTTCTTTGTAAGATGAATACTATATATCCTGGGTATGGTTGGTTGGCTGATTGGTTTGTTTTTACCATTTTTCTTATATTTCCAATGTTTTCTTTTTTAATGTTTATATGTTGCCCTTCTCTTAGATCGCAAATTAGATCTTCAGCAATGTCCAGTCTATTCTTTAGTCCTGTAGAATATTTACTTTCAGTAATGATAAATATTTTGAATCCCAAGGACTTTCCTAGTCTACTTTTTCACAGTGGCCTTTTGTTGTTATGGTTAGTGGATCAATTAACTTCCAAGAATCTCCAAGAAAACTGAGTAGAACTTACCCTTCTGATTCCTATATTATTTACATTCTCCAGGATCCATTGCTCTGTTTGTTCATCTTGGCCCTTCTCATCTTTCATTCAGTTCATTTTCCTCAAATCTCTGGATTTCTTTTCATTTTGATAAAGAGAAAAACTCATTTCTTCAGCAGCTTTGTGGAGAATCTCTACAACAGGCCTCACCCCTGAGTGAGAGGCCTGTTTGTAGTGATCTGTGCTTCTCTCTAATCTCAGTCTTCTGCTGAGACTGTTCCCAGAACAAGCTGATTCTGAGTTTCAGAGAGTCTCCGGGGCTTCACTGAGAGGAATACTTCACAACTGCTGCAGGCCTCTCATGTCTATTTTGGGTTGTTCCTTTGCTCTGCAATAGCTCACTAACCACAATTAATATGTTTAAGAATTAATTATATAAATATAACTTATTTATGTTACCTAGCCAAAGAAGTAACATTAGAAAAATACACCTGCATTTTAAGAAACAAATCTTTACAGCTTTCATATCCCTAAACTGATTGAGAAATGTAGCTTACAGGCAGGAAAATAAAATATTAGGTAATTTTATATAGTCTCTTCTAAATCTCCATTTCTAAAACTCTATTTTCCTAAGTAAAGTTTAGATATTTTAACTCTACTTCATAGGAGAAAAGTTGTCATACATCCTTTTGGAAATAAGCATGCCATATGAGAACATATTTTCACTCTATTCCTACACTAATAGATATAGGTAAGAGAATTACAGTTGAATTTAGGGGTGAGCTGGAGAGGGAAGAGAATATAATCAACAGTTGAAAACACTAAGTCTAAAAGCAAAATCTACATAAGAAGTAAAATCAAGTACCACAGCACTTGTATACCCCTCAAGTAGTTACACATTGCCTTTCTACTAAAATGTCAGTAACACAGAAACTGATTCTATAAAGTACACATTAATCAAGATTTTTTCCCTCTGAAAATATGACTGGTATCACTACAAAAATTTTGATGTCACTAAAGGAAACTGACAAAATCACCCAGTCTCAGCTATTTCACCATAAATATATGTATATTACATGGAGGTCCTTTTAACCATGACTAGATAAAACATATTTCTGCAGACAGGATGATATAGCTAAAGCTGAACTCATTTAAATGTATGCATATATAATTAATATTTTTAAGTCAAAGGTCTTTTTTTAAGGGTTCTGCCCAAATGCACCCTTTATAGAGTTTTAGTCTTAAACATTCAGCAATAACTACTATAATTATGTGACAGACTCACTTTAAGTTGCTAGACACTGGTAGAAATTCAGTTTTTAAGGAAAATCATCAAGCTAACATAGTTTTACAAAAAATCTATTAGTTTTGGTATTTGCAATAAGCAATTTTATGTATTTTGGGCAAATTTCTTGACTACTTGAAATTTCTTGACTACTATATTTACATGAACTTCAAAGGGAGATATTTAGCAGACTATTATTTTATGTAACATAAAATTTAAAGACTGATAACATAGTCATTTATAGACATCCGAAGAACATCTCAGCTGCAACCACAATTTCCCACTTATTTTTCTGATATATAAGCAAGTCAAATGTTTACAGTATATGGTAATTTAAGTATTCATAACTTCTTTCCCTTTTTCTCCATTTAAAATTTGACATATATATTTTTCTTTAAAAAACACTCCACCTAGATTTAAAAATTCTTAAACTTTGGAACTACGTTGATATAATTAATCCACATAAAACACATGATAAAATCTGCATTGATTTAAAAGTATTGCTTTTTAAGTAAGAGAATTGTGTAAGTTTTGTTTCTTTAAGATTCAGGTAGAAGTCGCTGGTGATATTTAGAAAAGTCTGAAAAATTAAAATTCAGAACTCTGTGTGTAAAGCGCACCATATATGTCACAAAGCAGAGAAAAAAAAGCAGAGCATGGAAAACACTATGATGGAATTTCTTTTAATTGGTTATTAAATAAAAGAATACCTCATTGCCTATCGTGCTGAATGCTCAGCCCTCTGCACATGATGGACACCTAAGTGCCTTTTCATTTCTTCTAAGCACTGATACCACAGGGATATGTGAAAAATAAAGGGTGCTGAGCACCAAACACGGTGCTTGCTGCCACTCAACCACTTCAGAGATAGATTTAATCAAAGAGGTTGTTAATAGTCCTGGTTAAATAAAATAAGGTCATTGGGTTATAAATGGATTACAATTTTCCATATTGGCCTAACCCATTACCTAATGGATACACTGGAGAGGATTTAAAAATGCCATTTAGAAAGCAAGAAGAAAAAATATTCTTAATGTGTTAAATGGAAGAATCACTGATTTTAGGTAAAGTAACATGCAAACTTCTTTACTCTATAAAATGCTCTGTTAAGTCTAAATTCCTAACGATCAAATATGTTGATATATATTTTGACACTCTAAAAACATCCCATGTAACTTCTTCCTGTGGTCTTTATACTTCTAAGATTAAAAGATTTGCTTTAAAACTTTCTAAGGTGATGCTTCTTCCTACTTATGGTTAAACTGTTAACATCACATAATCCATTTAAAAAGAATTTCTGGTATATTTTGACTTAAATACTTGTTTTTTGGATCTCGTGATTTATTAACTGTTATAATTCCATATATGCAAGTATTAACAGTCATATTTTCATGGCTCCTGAAATATAACACTGAGGAAATGAGTTCCACAAATTATGACAATATATTTAGAATAGTTACATTTAACATAAAGAAAAATAAGGCTTCAAAATACTGGTCATTTTGTGTATTTTATGACACAGAAATGCACTCAGTAAACACCAGCGGGTAACAATATACCAAGTTCCCTAATCTCTTTTACAGTAGACTCTAAAAGTAGCTCATTTATTTATTATGATGGATAATTTCCTTGCTTAAGTTGAAGTATGCAAGTGAGGAAAGTTTATAGCAGCTGCTTAATAAACAAGGCCAGATTACTGGCAGTCAAAGTAAGGTAAGAAAAAGGTGAAAACATAATTCTTTTGACAATGACTAGCATTTTCAAGTTTGTCCACTGGGCACCCTGTTTAAGTAATAAAATCAGTATCTGCGAACTTGTAAGAGCATCTCTACTTTGGCAATTAATGAATGTCAGAAAGTATGGGGAGATCCTATGTGACAGAGTTACCCACCTCTCCATTACCATAATTATGTATTATGAGCATGATCTGGCTCTCTGAACATGACTCAGTTCTCAGCAGGGTATCAAGAAGCAATTATTTGTAGCCAACACCATTATTAGATAGAATTTCTGTATAGGAAGGTAATGTGGAATAAGACCACGGGAAAAGGGCAGAAGTCAGGGAGTAAAAAATGACTAAGAATTATGCAAATTTAAAAGTGCCACACATTTGTATACAAATAAGCTGTACTAAGCAGGACACGTATTCCTGCAACAATACTGTAAAGGTCTGATACGCATGACATAAAACTACTCAGCGTGTTCTGTGAACTGAGGCCAGTCTGCAAACTGTTTACTACTAATCAGTGATGAAATAAGCAGCTTGTACCAAAAATTGAAATCAGTTACGTTACTAGCATGCTGTTTAGTTCAGCTGACATTTTTTGCATAGCATTTCTCCCTTTTCGATGAAGGAAGCAGTATACTGATTTACATTCTGGCACAAGCTCCTTATCTTGAGAACCAGTAACAGTTTGCAGCACAGCTACTCTGAGTACCCCTGTCATAAAGCACAATGCCAAATGGAATAAAGTATATTTAAAATGTTGCATATATAACAACCTTTTATTTACTCCAAATTTATTAAGTTCTGAAATTCAGAGGCTTGGTTATATTCTCTAACTTTCCAACACTTAAAGTGTATCTGTCACATGGATGACACGATATACCAGATGGCTAACAATGCTATCAGACTTTACATGTATAAACATCTATGGGCAGTTAAATTAATTCTTGATTAAATATTAATACATTCTGAATTTGATTAGATGAAGTTTAATAAAGTTAAGTCTAATAAGGACCTCATGTAAATTAAGCAATAAATTTGGGTATTTTTCATCAGTCTTTTTCAGCAACTCCAAAATCTTTGTATGATACTTACTGATGATTTTTGCATCATTCCTTGAGGGACTTTGATCAAGCAATAATTCAGGTACATTCACCATGTAGAAAATAAATATTCTGAAAAATCAATACACAGCTGATGAACACATGAAACAATCAAAACGAGTGAAATTAAAAAAGGTTCTAGAAGATGTGTTCCACTCTAACTAAACATGTAACTAAACATGTAAATTCAAGATATCTTCCTTCTTCCACGGGAAAAATTTGCTGTCACACTTCTTTCTAGTAGAAAGTTTTATAACAAAAGTTGCTTTTCACAGCTACTGTTTTCTGAAGAGACCAGAATTTCAGAATTAACATACCATATAAAAAATTCCTATTTTTCAAATCTTATTTTCTTACTTTCTTATGGAAGCCAATGTAATTTCAACTATTATAATCCTGATTTCACACAGCACAAAGATGTTCAAATGACTTTCAGCTTGTAACTGGTAGATGGATTTATAAGCACTTTGAAAGTAGAAATTGACAGGACTTAGTGGATGATTGTGTTAGTATCTCCATTTTCTTAATCAGCTGCATCCCTAGTGCTTAAACAATGCCTAACACATAATGAGTGCTCAAAAACAGCTGCTGAATAACTGAGCTGAAGGAACAGGAGGAAGAGGAGTTTAAGATGACTACCAAGTATATGACATATGTATAGCTGAACGACATTACCATTAACTGAGGTAGAAAAAACAAGAAGAGGAGTGTAAATGGGGAAAAAAGAAGTTCCATTCACGTACACTGATTTCTGTGGGAATTCTAAGTGGTAATATCCAGAGGACTGCTAAATATATAGGTTTGAAACTTAAGAGAAAGTTATGGAATAAAGAGATATTTGGAAGGCCTCACCATATAGATCGTAGTTAAAACTGTGAGTGTGGGTGAACTTTATTTGGGATAATATGTGGTATGAGCACAGGGTAAAATCTTTCATGAGAAAGTAAAATATTTGGAAAAACCAGCACAGGGGTGTATGGGAAGGGAATGAGGAAGAAATGAAGATGAGATTCTAGAAGGCAACTGAGAAGGAACAGTCTGGGAAGCTGGGTGAAAGCCAGGAGAGAATTATGTCCTAGAAACTAAGACAGGAGAATTTTAGGAAGGACATGGTCCTCCACTCAAATTCTACAAAGACACTGAAAGAGAGCTAAGGGATCTGGCAGTTAAATCATCATGTGTGATGTTAGTAAACACAGACTCGATGGAGTGCACTTTAAGAAGCTTAGTTGTGAAGGGAAGGGCATAGAGGATTAAATAAACAGGGATGTAGGGCAAAAGAAGATTTTGTTGAATCTTTTATGTGTGCAAAAATATTATCACATGATTGCTCCAGTTCTACTTTCCTTCCTTCTGTCCACATCCATCCATCCTCTGCCACTTGCCCCTCAACACAGCCTCATTAGCAGCCTGGTATACATACCTCCTTCCAGATTTTGCTCCATGCTTATGAAATTTTATGTAAATATATATATACATATACAAACATATGTAGGTTTTTAAAACATTGCTCATTTTATAAAAATGAGATAGTATGAATATTCATCTTGATTTTTCTAAGTCAACAATATCTTACGAAAATCTCTCCAAGTAACTGGTACAGCATTAAGACATATACTTTTTCATGGCTGTACAATAGTCCATGGTGTGGCTACATACCTCAATTTATGTTACCAATCTCTGGTATGACTATATATTTTTTCTTTACCACTAAAAACAGTGCTGTAATAAAGACAAGATATTCCCAGAAGTGTGACTACTAGATCAAGGAACATGGGTATTTTTAAAAACATTTTTATAATGGTAAATTCTGAACTTACACACAAGTAGACAGAATGTTATACTGAACCCCCAAGTACCCATCACTCAGCTCTAATAGCCATCAATCTTCAGCCACTCCATACCTCTACTCATCAAGCACATCCCATTCATATCATTTCATCCAGAAATATTTCAGTATGTATCTTTAATAAAGAGCTCTTGTATTTCGTTAGCTGCTGCCAGACTGTTTTTGAAAAAAAAACTGTAACAATTCATACACCTCCCTTTTAACTGTTCTCCGTAACCACTTTTATAAGTTGCTGGTTTATTCTTCTATTTCTTTAAAAAAAAAAAAGAAAATATACATATCGATATATATATATATTTTTTGAGGAAGATTAGCCCTGAGCTAACATCTGTTGCCAATCCTCCTCTTCTTTTATTGGGCCTGGGCTAACATCTGTGCCCATCTTCCTCCACTTTATACGGGACGCTACTACAGCATGGCCTGACAAGCTGTGCATCAGTGCATGCCCAGGATCCAAACTCAGGCCGCTAGCAGTGGAGCGAGCACACTTAATCACTACGCCACGGAGCCGGCCCCTTAATATACTTTTTAAATCCTTAAATATCTGTAGTTATCTTTATTTTACCCTGACAGCAGGCTAATACCTTGGTCAGGTACACGATTCTTTTTCTTTTTTTTTTTTGTGAGGAAGATCGGCCCTGACCTAACATCTGCCAATCCTCCTCTTTCTGCTGAGGAAGACTGGCCCTGGGCTAACATTCCTGTCCATCTTCCTCTTTATATGGGATGCCACCACAGCATGGCTTGACAAGTGGTGCGTCGGTGCACGCCCAGGACCCAAACCAGCGAACCCCGGGCCTCCGCAGCAGAGCACGCGCACTTAACTGCTTGCACCACGGGACCGTCCCCACGTACAAGATTCTTATGTTGCAGGCCTTTTCTCTCAGTAGTCTCTCTAGACGTCCAACGCCAATGCGACACTATGAACTAAAGAATTTGGTGTGTGCGTGTGCGTGTGCGTGTGTGTGTGTGTGTCTTTTCTCATTGATCCACATGGAGCTCGCTGACCTTTCTAACTGATACACTCAGGTCTTCTTCAGCTCAGGAAAATAATTTCTTTTGTATAGTTATGGACTCTCCTCCACCTGTTTCTTTTTTTCCCTCTTAAACTCCCATAAACATTATTCATATGTTTGATATGTTAGGTCTCCTGCATCTGTTCCCTAAGTCTTCTATGTTTTCTTTCAGGATTCTCTCTTTCTGTATTTTTGCTGTTTTGTGAGGATTTCTTTTACTTGATTTTCCAGTCTAATAATTCAAGTTCCAACAGTGATCATTCCCCACTTTAATTTATCTGTTGAGTTACCTAGTTGTATAATCATGTTTCTCATTAGTTCTAAAAAGTCTTTTTGCACTGTACTTCAATTTTCTTAAGTGCTCATTTTTGTTGTTGTTGAAGTTGTTTCCTCCAGTTGTTTCCTTTAGCTGGGTTAACATTCTATTTGTTCAAAATAATTGTTCTCTTGGGTTTCTAGGCAAACTTGGAGGGTTGTCTTTCTTCGTTAGCTCATGCAACCCAATGCTGGAGTAGTCCAAGAGGCAGCTCTCCTGTGAGTGGTGGAACGTAAAGTGGCCTTCACTTCTGTGACTGCCAGTTAGCACCTGAAGCACCAGGAGGAAGTCTCCCTGTTGTTTGACTCTAGGTCTTCTCAAACTTTCCCAGTCTCAGTAATGGAAGAACTTGGCCCACAGGTTCAGCTATTCCTTGGATTTGTGGGGGTTGGAGAATTCTGGCATAATCCCTAAGGACCAGTAACCCCTCCCCACCAATTCAACAAATATTAATTGAGCAACATCTATGTACCAAATTCTTAAGGAGTTTACATGAGGTGGAAATAGATACTAAAAGGAAAGCTGCCACCTTTACAACTTTGTCTATAGTTTTAGCTCCATTCATTAACATTACTAGCACCAAATACCGCTGTCAACTCTTTAACATTCTATTTTTCTCTCTTTATTCACCTCCTCATCTCCTCTTCCTATAATTAGTCCCACTTTTGGATGGGTGACAGTTAAGAGGAAGCCCTGATCATTTCCATTTTCAAAATCACCATTGCTGGTCCAAAGTGTCAAGCTTTCCCCCCAACACATCATCTTCAGAATTTCTTAGTATTAAAAAAAAATCAATACCCTAGATCTTTCTTGTGCCATTTATCTTAACTAAGTTTTGTACAAAATTCCCCCAGAGAAGTATAAATCACCAATAACTATATGCTTAATTTTTTAGTCTTGCTCATTTTTTAAAGTTTGATATGCCTTTTAAGTCATTTTTATTTTTTTCTACAGGTTCTTCTTCTTCATTTCCATGCAATTTATCTGCTGAAGAACCAAACCTGTTTGGGTTTCCCACAGTCTGGATTTTTCTTGGTTGCAGTTCACTGCGTTCCTCTGACTTTGGGATTTCCTGCAAATGGCAGCTGGATCCTGAGCAGTGGTAGTGTAGGGTATTCTTTCATCGGGGGCATGCAATGTTTTCTTTCTTGCTCTTTTTTTATTTAATGTTAGCAACTGTTGATACTCAATGCTTAGATACATTAACTAATTGGGAGTTGCAAAATGTCCAAGTTTTTTTCATTCTTTGAGCTGGATTCATCTTATAAGAAAATATTTCTCCTTACCAATAATGAGGTTACACAATGATGGAGTTCATATAAGAAAGGCAAGATAAATGATTGATTTTTTTCTTTTTTGCCTAATCTAAGATAATAAATTGGTTCTCTGATGATGATGATGAATTAATTTAAAAATTTATCATTATGGACTCACGGATTTAAACATATTTGATGGGTTTCAAATCTTTGCAATTAATACTCTTATTGAAGCTCAAACTATCCCATCTTTGGCCAGTGGGAAACTGCTCCAAGCTGCCTCCTAAGGCTTTTTGACAAGACCTTATTTTAGTCTTTGACAGCTTCCTTGAAATCTGCAATGACAAGGTGTTCCAAGCTTATCTTATGTATTTCCTGCCCGAGACTTAGAATCATCCATTTTGTCCAAGAAGTCTTGGTTTTCTTTGAGTAGAAAATATTTCAAGATTATAATCTGGGCACTATGACTGATTATTGCTACTGTCTTAGTCGTTGCTTTTAGGTCTTTTTCAATGAACAAAACAAGGAAGTTTTATGTATTTGTATATATTTTAAGTTTTATTTGGAAATAATTTCAAACTCACAAGAAGTTAGGAAAATAAATATTAAACACTATATATCCTTTACCCCGATTTGCCTATTGTTAATGTTTTACTCTCTTGCTTTATAATTTGCTCTCTCTACATATATATGTGTGTATAAATACATTTTTTTTTCCTGAACTATATGAAAGTAAATTACATACATCATGGCCCTTTACCACTATATACTTCAGTATTTCCTAAGAAATAAACATTTCCTAAGACATAAGGATATTCTCGTTACCACAGTACAGTCATCAACTTCATAAATTTACATTGATACAACACTGATCTACTGTTCATATTCCTTATTAAGTGATCTAATAATGTCCTTTATAATCATTTTTCCCCTCCAGAACAGGATCCAGTCTAGGAGCAGGTATTGCCTTTAATTAATATCTCTTTAGATAGTCTGGAACATTTCTACCGCCTTTATTGGTTTTTCACGATACTGACATTTCTTTTTTTTTTTTTTGTGAGAAAGATCGGCCCTGAGCTAACATCCATACAAATCCTCCTCGTTTTGCTGAGGAAGACCAGCCCTGAGCTAACATCTATTGCCAATCCTCCTTTCTCTCCCCAAAGCCCCAGTAGATAGTTGTATGTCACAGTTGCACATTCTTCTAGTTGCTGTATATGGGACGCTGCCTCAGCATGGCTGCACAAGCGGTGCGTCACTGCGCGCCCGGGATCCGAACCCGGGCCGCCAGTAGCGGAGCGCTTGCACTTAACTGCTAAGCCATGGGGCCGGCCATTTCTTAATCTTTCATGGCATTGGCTTTCAAAAAGAAAAAAAAAAAAAATAGAACATTCCTCATGATTATGCATTCTTAGCCAGAATGCTATAAAAGTGATGCTACATCCTTCTCACAGTATCACATCTGGAGGCACATGATGTGCACATGTCCGTCCTTTGATGATGTTAATTTTGATCACACAATTCAGGCGCTGCTAGATTTCTCTACCACATAATCATTGGGTTTTTTCCCTCCTCTATTATAATGTGAAAAGGCCATGTAAATATCTTGATCTTCATCAAAAAATTCCCCCTAGATTTATCAGCCATTAGTGATTCTTGCCAAATCATCTTTACCATCAAGGGTGTAAATTATCAGGTAAGGGTGGAGATTGACTAGGAAGGGGCATAAGGAACTTTCTGGAGTGACAGAGATATTCTGTTTCTTGATAAGGTTGGATTATACAGATGTACGCATTTCTTAAACTCAAACAATGTTTTATTAAATAAAGAATTATTAATTTCACAAATGTAAATACTACCTAAAAAAAAATCATACACAAAAACTGAACTCTAGTTAATGAAATGCATGCTGAAGTACTTAGAGATATCTGCAGCTTATTTTGAAATGCATCAAAAAACACAATGGATTGATGGGTAGATGGATAGATATGTGATAATATAATAAAGGAAATACAGCAAAAATTAACAACTATAAAATGTAGTTGGTGAGTACAGGGTGCTCACTCTAGAATTCCTTGAACTTTGCTGTATGTTTGAACATTTTCATAATAATAAACATTGGTATTTTAACTTCTGCACAGCAAAAGAAAACATCAACAAAATGAAAAGGCAACCTACTCAATGAAAGAAAATATTTGCAAATCATATCTGGTAAGGGGTAATACCCATAATATATAAAGAACTCATACAACTCAATAGCAGACAAACAATCTGAGTAAAAAATGGGTAGAGGATCTGAATAGACATTTTTCCAAAGACATACAGATGGCCAAAATGTACATGAAAAGATGCTCAACATCACTGATCATCAGGAAAATGCAAATCAACACCAAAATGAGCAAATCAAAACCAAAATGAGCTATCACTTCACACCTGTCAGAATGGCTATTATCAAAAAGACAACAAATAATAAGTGTTGGCGAGGATGTAGAGAAAAGGGAATCCTTGTGCACTGTGGTGGGAATGTAAATTGGTGCAGCCACTATGGAAAACAGCATGAAGGTTGCTCAAAAAATTAAAAATAGAACTACCAGCAATTCCATTTCTGGGTATGTATCCAAAGAAAACGAAAACACTAATTTAAAAAGATATATGCACTCCCATGCTCACTGCAGCATTATTTACAATAGCCAAAATACAGAAACAACCTAAATCTCCACTGATAGATGAACGGATAAAGAAAATGCGGTGTGTGTGTATATGTGTATATGTATGCATATGTGAGTATATATGTATACACATACACACAGACATACACAGTGGAATGCTATCCAGCTATAAAAAGAATGAAATCTTGCCATTTGTGACAACATGGATGGAACTTGATATGCTAAGTGAAATTAGTCAGACAGAGAAAGAAAAACCATATGATGTCATTGCTATGTACAATCTAAAAACAAAAACAAAAACCAAGCTCATAGATACAGAGAACAGACTGGTGGTTGTCAGAGGCAGGGGTTAGGGGGCAGGCAAAATGGGTGAAGGGGGTCAAAAGGTACAAACTTCCAGTCATAAAATAAATAAGTCATGGGGATGTAATGTACAGCATGATGACCGTAGTTAATAATACTGTATTGCATATTTGCAAGTTGCTAAGAGAGTAGATCTTGAAAGTCCTCATTACAATGAAAAAGAAGAAAAAAAAGTTTTTGTAACTATGTATGGTGACAAATGTTAACTAGACTTATTGCAGTGATCATTTCACAATGAATACAAATATCAAATCATGTTGTACACCTGAAACTAACACAATGTTATATCAATTATACCTCAATTAAAAAAAAAAAAAAGTAAAAGGTAGACCTTTCTGCCTCAAAACTATGGATGTTGTTCTATTGCCTTCTGGCAATGGCTGAGATTAAATAAGCATGGTTTGGTTTTTATTTCCTTACATACAATAATATAAAAGTAGTATTACCTAATTGCTTATACAAATTCTTTAAGATTTTGTGAGGATATGGCTAGTTATGAGACATTAAATTCTTTTTCACTGATTTTTGCCTGAAACGTGGTGAACGCTTCCAATCTGTACACAAAAGACTTTCTTCTATAAACAAGTTTTCTTCTGTTATATTTTTAATTGTTTATTTTTTTTTTAAACTCTGAGCATGCCAAAGGTTTTCCGAAATATTCTCTTGGATCCTTCCTTTTTGAAATCGTGTTTGTAAAACTGTGCCCATACCTTGCAACAACGACCAGTGTTCAACCACCTAAATCACAAAAGTAAAAATGCAAAGATGATTCATTAATGCCAGGAAAAGACAGGTCGAGTTTGGTTAGTAGCTCTCTAATTTATAAAAGAATGAAAAGAAGTCAGAGTTGCAGCAGTGATAGGTATTAATAGGGAGCGGTTCTGCAGCAGGCTTGAATGTAATATCAGCAATTTGTGGGGAAAAAATCATGGAAACAGGGCAACGGCATTATCACTCCATTTATACAGAGAATGTGTAGCAAATACCTAGGTTACTAAATTCACCATTATTAACAGCTGGCTAGCATTATTCTAAGGTACTCAAACATTTATATATTATAAAGCAGAAGTAAAATGTTCTACTAAATATCATGTCCAAGAAAGAATTGAATGTAGGTTATCTGCAACGAACCTGTGTAACTTTCATCATCATCAGATAAAGGCACCTCTCTTTTTAGCAGCAATTCCAGCTCCTCTGTCTCTGCTACATCCACTGGACGCTCCCCGTGTTTATTAGCTTGAAATGGATTTCCACCATGACGAAGTAACAGTTTCACTATCTGCAACATTAAACAATAGGAAGATTTAGTCCCTCCACAGACTGTATCATTTCAACTATTCTCTTGCTAACACTCATATCCTTCTACCTCATCTACTTTGCCTCTCCACTCCTCACAATAAATATTCTAAACCTTGATTACTCTTTTCAAGTTCCATCTTCATTGCCATCCCTCGCCATCTAATGATCTTATCTACCACAAAGAAATTTCCTCCTCAAAATTTAAGCTGGGCTATTTTAGCACTAAATTTCATCATTTTTCTTCCTGTTTCATCATTCAACAAATATTTATTGAGTACCTATTAACATGCACTGCTCTAAGTTCTGCAGATAAATTAATGAACAAGAATAACAATCTCCCTAGCCTCTTGGAATGTATTTTCTAGAGGAAGTCTCAAAAAAAAGTATTTCCCTTCTGTTTAGGGCTAATATCACTACCAGTGCTCTTAATCTTATTCTTTTCCCCATCTCCCAGGAAGTTTAACTATCTCTGATACAGATTTACTTAGAACTAACAAAGCTTAAATTTCAAGGCCCCTCAGTTTCACGGTCCCCTTACAAGGACCTATATCTAATTTTGTATTCATTACATTGAAATTTTTCTTAAAGAAACCCTCTCTTCCCCCACCAAATTATGTAAGCTTGGGGCCCCACAAAATCAGGATCTGTCTGGTTAGTCGTCATTTCATTTCTTTTGTTTGTTGCTTCTTACCCTCTTCCTTTCTACATTTTTAACCTCTTTTTGATTGGCTCCTTTCTAGAAGCCAATCCAGTTCATGTCTCTTTCACCTTAAAAAAGTAATAGCAGGGGCCAACCCAGTGGAGTAGCAGTTGAGTTCTGCTTCGGCGGCCCAGGGTTCACCGGTTCGGATCCTGAGTACGGACCTACGCACTGCTCATCAAGCCATACTGAGGTGGTGTCCCACATAGAAGAGCTACAACTCTACAACTATGATACACAACTATGTACTGGGGCTTTGGCGAGAAAAAAGAAGAAGAAGAGGAAGATTGGCAACAGATGTTAGCACAGTGTCAATCTTCCTCAAACTACTACTACTACTACCACTACCACTAATGGCAACAAAGAAAAGACATGAAATACAGATAAAACAAAAAACTGTTCAAACCTATATTCTCCTCCTCTGGCTAAATTTCTCTTCTTTCCTTTACAGTCAAGCTCCTGAAAAGATGTTTAACCCTTGCAGCCTTGACTTTTTTTTTTTTTTTTTTTTGTGAGGAGATCAGCCCTGAGCTAACATCCGCCAATCTTCCTCTTTTTTTGCTGAGGCAGACGGCCCTGGGCTAACATCTGTGCCCATCCTCCTCCACTTTATATGGGACACCGCCACAGCATGGCTTACCAAGCAGTGCGTCGGTGCGGGCCCGGGATCCGAACCAGCGAAAGCCGGGCCGCCGCAGCGGAGCGCGCGCACTTAACCGCTTGCGCCACCGGGCCGGCCCCGCAGCCTTGACTTTTTTATGAGGCCTTCACTCTTCTACCTACAATTACGATCAGTCCTATGAAATGGGTCTTCTAAGATCTGTAAAGATCTAAGCCAATGACTGTTTCCCTCGGATTCTGTCCTTGAATCACTGTCTCATGCTCTGGTCTATATAAATCATCTCTTTGGAGACGACAATCACACGACTATGTGAATGTGATGACAACTATGCAATCCATGATTCATTCCCATTTTCTTGCTCTCTTTCTTGACCTCCAAACCCATACATCCAAATGCTCACTGAACATATCTGTATTTCAATACAATAGCTGAAACCAATAAGTCCCAAAATGAGTTCATTAAACTTGCACCCTTATCTTTTATCTATTTCCATTTTCAGTGACTGGCACCAAAATATGCCCAGTCATTGAAGCCAGAAACCTGGGAGTCATCACTGACTCTTGTTTTTCACTCATACTCTACATCATATAGGTGGCCAAGTGTTATTAATTCTGCTTCTTTACCATCTCTTCTTGTTTTGAGCCTCCATTTCCATTGACATTAGTATGTTCTATCATATGTAAATCTATACTATAATTTATTAACACACTTTTCCCCTTATTCTAGACCATAAACTTCATGCGGGATCGAGTCTTTATTCATCTTTGTTTTCCCAACACATAACTATGACGTCTTCTGGTACTTAGAAAATATATCATGTCTTTGTAAACAAGATTCTGTAAATTAGGAATTTATAACAAATGAAAGTATTTATAAATAATGAAGATTCATAGTGAATTAAATAATGAAAAATGTTTTCTACATTATGAAAGAAGAAACTATCGACGGAGAAAATCTGAAACGTAAATGAATGTATGAAGAAAACGAATTACTCGTGATCCCAACTGTTAATATTTTATTTTCCATTTTGTTTACTAATTTTTATCAAATTATATATGCTTATGATTTTAAAAGATCAACTAGCTTTTCAAGGCTGCTGCTGAGGAACAATCGTCTCTGATACCTATTTCCAAGTAACATACTTAGCTTCTGCTTCTGTATTTTTCAGTTTTAGGTACTGTCTACCATCTTACAATGGACGACGTGGATTTAGCTGTCTTTCACCAACTCTCCTCCCAAACACATACACTTGCCTTCCTCCTAACTTTTCAATATAGTTTTATTATTTTTTGTGTACATTATTATGATTAATATCATGTTGAGCCAAGTAGTACACTACGACTAACTTTCCATTCTTACACAATTTCTCCCCCCAAGGAGTTAATTATTTTGACTTTTCTTTAGCTCAGTTTTCTACATACTCATCTTTAATTCAAGCCCTAATCTGCTAAAAGTATAGATCTCTTCAATTTAATATACTATCTTTTTCTTTAATTAGAAACTCCTTTCTCCAGACCCTCTAACTTGCTTTAAAATGGACTGGTTGCTCTCTAGATTTGCTTCCCAGTTGTCATCTTGGCATCTCCCTTTATCCTATCATCCCAGAAATAGAATTCTTCTCTCAATTTTGTGTTGGATTATTTAGATTCTATCTTCTTTCTTGGTTTACCCCCTCATTTTGTTGAATTACCAACTCCAGGAGATTCTTGAGAAAGAGTAAATATTTTGAAATTTTTACATGTCAGAAAATACCTTTATCTTATCTTCACTTGATTAATACTTAGTCTGGATATAGAATGATTTTCTCTCCAATTTTGAAGGCATCACTCCATTATCTTCCAGCTTCTAGTGTTACTGAAAAGTCTGATGCCATTCTGATTTTCTGCCTTTTTATGAGACCTGCTTTTGTCTCTGAAAGCCTGAGGACCTTCTTTGTCTCTATTGTTCTGAAATTTCAGGATAATGTATCTTGGTCTTGGCCTTTTTACATGCATTGATCTGAGCATTCAACTGTCTTTTCAATCTGAAGACCCATGTTCCTTCAGTTCTGGGAAAATTTCTAGTTTTATTTATTTGATAATGTTCTTTTCTGTTTTCACTGTTCTAAGAACCCTTGTTAACATAGTGCATCTCCTGAATTAATCTTCTTTTTTCTAATTTCCCCTCCTCCATCTTTGCCTTTTTGTGTCCTAATGTCTGGGAGATTTCCTCGACTTTATCTTTAACCCTCACCACTCCATTTTTCATTTCTGCTACCATGTTATTAATTTCCAAGAGTTTGTTTTTTTTTTTAATTCACTGACTCTTCTCTGTTTAGTGCATCCAGTTCTTGTTTCATGGCTATAATAAGCTCTTCTCTCTTTGGGGAAGTTAGTGGGGTTTGTTTTTGGAAGTTCCTCCTGGCATTATTGTGTTTTCCAAGTTCCTACTTTTCTATTTACTTGTTTTGGTCTGTGCTTTCCATATTAGAGACTTTTCTCAAACGTCAGGTGATCAATCATTGGCTATCCACATTAAGAGTAAGACACTAAAAGACTTCCTGAAAGTTTTGTAGGCATGGGTAGGACTGTTGACAGATGGACATCATGCTAGTGTGATATGACAGGGCCATTTCATCAGACCCACCCTGCCCTTGCTAGTTCAATTTCCCATGGAGAAATCTTTCAACTCATGGACTATAAGCCTTACTGTCAGCATTCTGGTTCCTGAAAGGAGGCTGGAGTCTTAATGTTCAGTATGTTTTAATTAACTTACACTTAATCTTTACTCTCAACTAGTCTTGCAGTCAGTCAGTCCAGAACATATGGTTTACACTTGTCAGGAAATAAGCCTCCAATCATCTGTCAGGCTGAGAGAGGTGCAATCATCTGGCTATGTTGGGTCAGGAAGGGGATATGAAGGTCAAAAAGACTCTGATCCAATCCTCTTGTTTTCAGTTGTATCTTAACAGGCACTTCCATAAGTACCCAGCGCCATCAATTCCTGAGCTTTCGTTTTTCTGGGATTCTGTGTTGAAATGGCTTCAGTTTCAATTTTCTTGCATTTTCTAAAACAGGAAATTGGCAAATTTGGTCTGTAGGCCAAATGTGGCATGCCAACTAAGAATAGTTTTTACATTCTTTTAAAATACTTTAAAAAGGACTGGTAAAGGAGAAGAAGCACCAAGGAGGAGGAGAGAAGAGAAGGAAAGAGGGAGGAGGGGGTGGTGGAGAAAGCATATGGCCTGTAAAGCCTAAAATATTTATAATTGGGCTCTTTCCAGAAAAAGTTTCCAAACCCCACTCTTGGTCAGTAACCACTCATTCCTCTAATTTTCACATCCCAAAATGTTGGTTTTCTTGTTTCTTCTGTTCTTTGTCCTGTGGGTCTATGTCCTTTAAAATCTCCCTTGTTGGGGCCGGCCTGGTGGCAGAGCGGTTAAGTGCACACGCTCTGCTGCTGGTGGCCCGGGTTTGGATTCTGGGCGCGCACCGATGCACCACTTGTCAGGCCATGCTGTGGTGGCGTCCCACATAAAGTGGAGGAAGATGGGGATGGATGTTAGCTCAGCGCTGATCTTCCTCACACAAAAACAAAACAAAACAAAACTCCTTTGTCATTTCAGGGGTTTGAGAAGGTAACTGAAGTAAAAAACCTTTTAGTTATTATAAATAATACTGTAGTGAACATCTTTGTAAGCTGAAAAACATTTTCCATTTTTAGGCTTATTTCCTTAGGCTAGAACTCTACAATGAGAAAACAGAATAAAGGATCTTGATACTGCTGAAAGCTTTTATACCCATCAGGAAATAATAAATATTTATTATATGCCTATGATGAGTTAGGGACAGTTGGTTCATTCAAACATGTTAGAAAAACTATAACCTAAATAATCAATACTTTACAGATCATCCTCATATTCAAATAATTATTTATTGTAAAAAGGATTTAAAGTAACAAAGTTGCTTAAAACATAGCAGGCAACAAATCAGAAGTAGGTGAAAATGATTTGACAAAAAAATAAAGATAGGTATCTAAAACAGAACTACAGACAAGGGTATTATAAAAATCTGTGTATCATGAAGTATTATACACTTGCAAAAGGTATGCTAAAGACCAGGTTCTTAGTATGCCATGTTAATCCTCTCTTACTCTACGTAATTTAAAACAGGCTACAGAACTGCTATCTTTCTGCTTCTCCCACCTTAGAAATGTTTTATGGATGACTGAAATTGTCATGAACATTACTGAGTGAAAGAAATCCAAGTCTTTGGTAGTGATTCATAATATATGATACAGATATATACAAATGCGAGTTTTTGGTGGCTCTCATTTCTCTTCTCCTCCTCCTCAGGCACAAGTAAAAGAACAAGGAGAAAAAAGCTCTCAATAGCTCTGAATTGTGACTCCTACTATCCTAGGCATGTTGGTAGGAGGAAAAGCAAAGGTCTTTTGAAAATAGCATGCCAGTCTCCCTCTAGAAATAGTGTTTGAGTCCCTAGAAGTATATGAACTCAAAGGTCAGCTTCTAGAAATATTTTGCAGTTATGTGCATACTTAGAAACTTGTATTCATAGAAACATGTCTTACTCACAAGGCATCATTCTTTAACATTATGTTTAGAAATCAGGAAATCTTTATTTATCACATTTAAAGGAAAAGTATTTTTGATAAACTCTCAATAATGCTTAAAAAAAAAAAAAAAAGAAAAACGGCCAAAAGAACCATAGTTAAAATATCACAGGCAGGAAAAAAAAAATCAGTTTCTGATAAATTCAGTGGAAAGAGAAATGTACCCTATATTTGTCAGGCCTTATGGATTAAGTCTTTGGCATTCTGCCTAGCCTCAGTCAGTTATCTATTCATCCTTCCATCCATGCACCTGCACATGCATCCATGCAGAACTTATTGAGTGCTTCTTCTGTGGCAAGTGGTTCCAGGGGTCACTAACACAAAACTATACAAAAAGCCTGTATGCATAGTGCTCACAGTGCAGTGCAGGAAACAGACAAGTACATCAGTAAAAGATAATGCAGTAAATGCTATCATAAAGGTATGTAAAATTGCCAAAGGAGCAGAAAAGACCGGTACAATGGTAAGCAAGGACCAGTTTAGAAAAAATAACATTTATAGGCTATATTTTTCTTCAAAATTACAAGTTCTTTGAGAATCACAAAAAATACCTTACAGAAAAACATAAACGAGAAAAATAGCATTTTTAGTTTCCAAATTTTAGTTTCTAAAATATTAGAGTATATTTGAAAACAGCAATATAAATGTAGCCTTTTAATCTTTTACCTCTGATAATTTCTATACCATTTTAGATTTCAAGGTATGTTTACACGCACAGTGTCCTGTTTTCCTTCAAAATATCCCCTTTAGATAGATATTATTTAATTTAAAGGTGAGAAAACGGAGGTTCGGAGGAGAAAAGTAATGTGTTCAAGATCATACAGTTGGCAAATTGGCTAGGCCAGAACTGAATTCACATCTGTTTTCACTCTAAATTCCATTTTTTTACTCCAAGTAAACTGCCCTTTAAAAGATAGGCAGCATGACACTAAAATTTTCTATTGTGTGTCAAAAAAGAAAATAAGGCAGAGAATGTTTGCTGCTAAAGAGAGAAAAACAAGAGGGATCTTCCAGCACAAAGGTATGAGATAATATCAAAATCTGCTCTAGGACATTACAAAGCACGTCCTATCTTATTTACTAGAGAGTGGAGATGGTGTACTGAATAACAACTCTTCCAGAATAATGAATCTTTTTTGTCCTAAAACGACACTGAGATTTATCCCTTTTAATCCCTTAATTTGGACTCAGACGTTGAATAAACTTAGGAGTGTCTTGGAAGAGTGGGACCTCTTGTGTTATTGCTTCTCCACGCTCTGGGAGAAGTTGAGGGTATTAGAATATAATAGGCCATACAGTTTTAACAACAGACACCAGAAGGTTGTTCCCTTATTGTGATGATTAAAAGAATACATACATATAAAGCATTTAGAACATTTCTAGTCCCATAGTGAAAACACACAAATATTGCTGTGAGAAGTTAATATAATGTAACTCACAAATAAATGATCATGAAGGACAAGTTATTAATATTTGGCTTCATACCCCAGTCATCATATTATCATGTGAATGTGAATATTCTTCTTACTGTAGAATCTAATTGCCATTTTTCATATTAAGTTATTTGACTTTGGGAAATATGCACTGAAGCCTACTGACTCAAAGAAGACAGACAAATCCAACTACCTGAAAATACAAAGGTAAAAAAAAACCTCAGGTAAATAAAATAATTCATGTGATGCTCCATCACTAGGTCTTTTAATATGAAAAATTTCAGTAATTCCAAATGTTGTTTAGATCAATAAGCAACTACATCTTCATTTGCAACAAAGATGTAAAAGAAGAGCTGTGTCCACTTCCATGCAGATTGTTCAAATACTCCTCAAAGAAAATGCTATTTTGGGCAGAGTTTCAAGCAGAAGAAATTGCTGATTTCATGCAACTTAGAGTATAACAACATATCAAATGTGATGGTAGTGAAGTCTGAGTGTTCATCCAATTTAAAAAGAAATGCTGTGTACACTGCCAGACTTGCTAAAAGATATACAAATCCTCTTCTTGTCTTCTATCACTATCACTGGTCTATTCAATAGGAAAACAATGTATAAGGAAAATTTTTACGGGAATTTCCTACCCTTACACCAAATGAGGGGCTCTTGGGCTTGAGGT
This sequence comes from Diceros bicornis minor, assembly GCF_020826845.1. NCBI lineage: Eukaryota > Metazoa > Chordata > Mammalia > Perissodactyla > Rhinocerotidae > Diceros > Diceros bicornis. The sequence goes on along the minus strand of NC_080755.1, from coordinate 7,280,906 downwards.
CACCATGAAAATAAAGTTTTACCTGAGTGTCTGGAGTTTGCAGGTTCACACAGGCCAGTGTTTTGACTCTTGCCTAGAGAAACCTGAGAGTAAAAGCCTGACTGGATTTGCTACTGATATCAAAGCAAGGAGGGAGGGTGGTCATGGAAACAGATTTGCAAGTTAGTGCCATGGAGTCAAATCTGACTCCTAGCAACCCTGTGTACAGCAGAGTGGAACCCTGCCCGGTCTTTTTGTGCCGTCTTCTCACCTTCCAGCACTATATCAGACAATGCTCCACTGCTATTCACAGGGTTTTCATGGCCAATTTTTTTTGAAGTGGGTTCCAGGTCCTTCTTCCTTGTCTGTCTAGTCTGGAAGTTCCACTGAAACCTGTCCACCACGAGTGACCCTGCTGGTATTTGAAACACTGGCGGCGTACCAGCAACACGCAGCTGCCACCGTATGACAACTGACAGACAGGTGGTGTGGTTCTCTGACTGGGAAACGAACATGGGCCATGGCAGTCTGAGTGCCAAATCTTAATCACTAGACCACCAGGGCTGGCTGTATGTTCACTAGTGTTGGGGAAATGGAGTGTGTTTCCACGAGCCAAGCCTATACTGTGGATTGGAGCTGAGAGGTACCTGCAAACGGATCAAAAGGAACAGTGCGGTGCAGAAGCTTCTAGCTCAAGTGTATAGCGGATATTGCGCGTTGCTCAGATTCTCTTTTCTGGACCAAGATACTTATTTCCCCAACTACTCAGAGTATTGCTTGCTAACAACTTATAGCTGAGTTCCTCATCAGGAAGTGCCACAGCCAAAGGGAGCAGCATTACTTAAGGGTTATGCCTCCTTGCTGTCAGCAGCTTGCATCTAACAACTGGTCCACATTGGGGCACAAAGACCTAGCCCCAAATCAGAATATCCTAGAAGGGCATCTCAGTATCAAGAACTCCCTGTGAGAAAGGCCCTGAGGCCTTTGTTACAGCTACATCACAGTTCAGCTTCTCCCTTTGTCCTGTCCTGCTGCTGTCACATCCTTACAGGTGTTGCTCCTGAAATAACATCTTTCCTCCTCCTATGCTTACAATCACCTGCAAATTTCTGTCTCAGAATCTCAGGGCACCCAACCTACAGCAGATGCTGCCGAAGAGTGGTCCTGGAAGCAAACTCTAAGAAAGGATTTTTGAGCTATAATTACATGCTGGTTGGCCATGAGATGGAGTATTAACAGTCCTGGCATATGGTGGTCATGCAATTATTCAAACTTTCACAGGCCTCTGAGAGATACTAGGGAAATAATAATTATAATGACTATGATTCTCTTCTCAAGCCCTCACAGCCAGCTGAATGCACCTTCTCCACCCCTGAAGAAGAGAGGTTTATTCTCAAATAAGAGTAAATTTCTGGGTTTAGATATCAGCACAGTGGAGAACAGTTTTACGGTTCTCCAGAGTCAGGAGGATTAAATAAAAATTTCTGTAAGATAGAATGAGTTCATAGTCTCCCCTCACCACTGCTACACAAAAACTCTTCCTCTGCTTGGCTTCTAGAACGCTGGAAAACACTCATGTCACCCAGACTGGAAAGTAGAGTATTTCTTTCTGGAGAAACAATCTGTCGCAAGGGAAGGACCTACAAATACTGACATTCAGGAGACTTCTAACAAAACAGCCATCTGTCCTCCAGACATACTACAGAGAAGCTCACTAATCAATAAGCTCCATACACCACACATCTCGTCACTCAGGTTTTCTTTTTTTCTATTTTTTATTTTTTTTGGTGAGGAAGACTAGCCCTAAGCTAACATCTGCTACCAATCCTCCTCTCTTTTTGTTGAGGAAGATCGGCCCTGGGCTAACATTTGTGCCCATCTTCCTCTATTCTATATGTGGGACGCCTGCCATAGCATGACTTGATAAGCGGTGCGTAGGTCTGCGCCCGGGATCCAAACGTGCGAACCCTGGGCCGCCGAAGTGGAGCTCATGAACTTAACCACTATGCCACTGGGCTGGCCCCAAATCAGGCTTTTTAGAGCTTCATTCAAACGTGAGTGAACAGAAGTTAGCAGAAGATCTCTAACTTGAAAAATACACCAAAACAGAGCAATAACACGAAGGATCTTGGGGAAATTCCTGACCACGCACGAAGTAGAACCATTTAATTAATATCCTCAGAGAGTTAAGATGGGCACCCGGAAAAAAAATCTCATGCAAACACTATGAGAATCTCACTGGGATTAATGGTAAAGAATACCCCAGGACAGCATCGATGCTACAGATCTAGAGAGCAATTAGTCCCAATTAGAGCAGGATACAAGCTATTTCGTATATAAGGATATGAGAAATCCCAGAGGGATTTCCCAAAAATAGTAAACTGAGGGGGCTGGCCCAGCAGCACAGTGGTTAAGTTCATGTTCTCTGCTTTGGTGGCCCGGAGTTCGTGGGTTCGGATCCCGGGCGTGGACCTAGGCACTGCTTATCAAGCCATGGTGTGGCAAGCGTCCCATATAAAATAGAGGAAGATGGGCACAGATGTTAACTCAGGGCTAATCTTCCTCACCCAAAACAAAAAAACAGTAAACTGATCAATGTGTTTGATCTTATCTAGAGGCATTTTAGAGATAGAGAGAGTAAAGAAGAACAAAAACAGATGTCTAGAACACTAAATAACAAAAAGCAGAACAAGGCAATGTATTAAACCCAGGTACTAAGCAAAAATCCAAAAAAGAAAAAACAATGACGGTACACTCTGTGAGTCTCCAAGCAGCAATATTTAATAAAATCCTTTGCAGGATGTCAATAAATAATAACTAAAAATTAAAAAGCAAAATAGCTTGCATCTTGTTAGAAATACAGAGGTAACTACTCAAAGAAACACACAATTTGCTTTTGGCTAAAGGTACTAGAAAGTGGAGAGGGATGGGAGGGAGCCTACAGTTAGTTATCTTTATAAGCTGAGTAGTACTTTTCAACTTTCTAAATTATGTGCAAGTATTCTTTGATAAAAGTAACAAGTAAAAGAGAAAATCTATTTATTTGAAAAACAAAATCCTGCTTTAGAACCATTGCTAATAGCGTCCAGGCTGATTTGCTCTGGCTGTAGCAGGTTACAGCAACAGAATTAAGCACTGAACACACTTAAAACATGAGCTTCATTATACAAAGACTGTCTTAGCAGTCTTTGACTGTTGATATCAACATGCCAGAAATTGAAAATGTTAATGGAATTTAAAACCCAGCGTGGTTCATATTATTACATCAAAACAAATTAAACATGATATTTACAGATGTCATTAGTCTGTAAGCATATATAATCATGCTTGATTACAACACCACGTTTTTATTATTATACACGTAAGCCATCTGAATATATTAAATAATGTCAGCTAAAATGTAGGAGTACATGTTATGTATAGAGGGATCATTAAATACTAACAAGTCTTAAAAAAAAAAGATAGGCAGTGTGACACTAAAAATTTTTACTGTAAGTCAAATCTGCTTTAACCACTACATCTAGTTATGGGACAGTAAGAATGGCCTTGAAATAAAAATTTTGCCAAGCTGTTTAAGTAATTATCAAATTGAATAGATTTTATGAAAAGATAATGCTAAATCTGGCTATGATAGTTAGAAGGGAGAAAAAAGGGAAAATAAAATATAGATGAGCTAATTCAGGCAATGAGTGAAATATAACATGAGATCATATGACTAACAAGTGAACTAAATTATTCTGGGTTGAATTTATATTTTGAAAACAGATATTATTGACTTTTCTATCATACTTACATCTCTGTGCCCACTACTAGCAGAATCATGCAGTGGAGTGTCATCATCTAATCCTTGTGTGTTAACATCTGCTCCAGCTGCTATAAGTATCTTAGCAACATCATAATATCCAACATTGCAAGCTTCATGCAGTGGTGTCCAACCTAAAGTTAGAATATTAATTTAACATATGGTTCACTTATACTAATTCAATATATATGCTTTTTATATACATAACCACATTATGACATACTGATTCTAAATGCACATAAGTAAGGAAGGAAAAAGGAGTGACTAACAAACTACTAGCAATAAATACCTAAGAACATTACCAATTTTACAAAAGGTTCATTCACAGTAATTATTATTTCCATTAAGGTTAAATTAATTGACAAAGTATTAAACATTTAAGCTTATCCAATAAATAGAAACTTGCTATAATTTATAATAATCATCTGAACTACGGAAAAAGAATAGAAAAAGGAGGCGAATGTTAATAAGCTTGTTAGGGTCTTTTAGTAAACAAAAACTCCTATGTTTTAAGGGCTTTCATCTGTTAAGTTGCTACAATCTTTTCTCGACTTGATACTTATTTTAACTGAAATAAATTTATTTTAGTTACTTTTGTAACAAAAAAGTTACATGTTCATGAAAGAAAAATTAGAAAACAAAAATACAAAGCAGAAAAGAAGCATTACCCATAATTCCACCACTCACATATAATAACTTAAAGAATCTAGCATAAATCCTACTAGCTTCCCTCCCTCTCATATTTATAATTTTAAAACAAAACTGGGAAGGTTTTTTAACCTGCTTCTTCTACTTACCACAGTGAAAATAACTCCCCATTGACATTACACTTTTCTATAACATAGTATTGCACTGATTGAATATACCACAATTTATTTAAATAAGCTCCTATTACTGGGCATTTAGATTATTTCTAATTTTTAAATATTGGAAACAATGCTGCAACAAATATCCTTACAACTAAATCTTCATGCACATCCATGATGAACTATTTAAGATAAATCCTTAGACGGGGTGTTGTTAGATCAAGGGAAAAGTAAATTTTTTTGGTTTCTGATATCTAATATCAAGTTTTCCTCTAGAATGGAAGCTGTGCATTTTAAGTCTCATTCTTTAAAGCAGACCCCGGTATATTGCCTTTTTCTCTATTCATACCAGATAGAGAAATAAATTCCAGGTGTATTCTAACAGGGCTACATGTAAAAGCAAAACAAACACAAAATTTGGAAATGAGAAAATGAGGGGTATAGTTGTATGATACGGGGTCAAAAAAGGCCTTCTTAAATAAAATACCAAAGAACCCAAATGAAAAGATTAACTGTTATGATTACAAAAAAAACTTAAAACTTTAGTACAATAAAAAAAACTGTAATAAAAATCCAAACATAGCCACAGACAGTGAAAATCTTCACATATTTGATAGAGAAAATTAAAATCTAAAGGAAGGGCTCTTACATATTAATAATACTACCAAACCACAAGAAAAATGGGCAAAGGAGTGGATCTGGTAATTCACAGAATACATACAAACTTATAATATCCACAAGAAGAAATATTCACTGTCACAATTGACTAAGAAAATCCAAATTAAAATAAGATTTTTCTTCATTTTTCAGATTGTTAATAATTAAATTGATAATATCCGGTTTTAGTGGAAAAGTGAGGAAAAGGGCTCTTTCACATACTCTTGATGGTAGCATAAAATGATAAAAGATTTTTTGGAGGGTCATTTGCCTGTATTTTAAATTTAAAAATTTTAAATATGCATCCCCTTTGATTTAGCAGTGTCCTTTCTACTGAAATACTGAAATCCTTCCATAACTATACACAAAGATATTTTTTATAAGAGTGTTCACTAAAGTACTGTCCATAGAATCTATATTATACAGTATAATGCAGCTGATGAAACGAATACAGTAGAATTACCTATATGTACTAACAAAAATACCTTGTAAGACATTAAGTAAAAGGCAGACTGCAGAACTATAAGACTGATAGACATAGATGGATTGATTTGATTTTTTAAAAAAGCCTATATATAAATAAATGTTCACTTTATATATACATGATAATGAAAATGAACAAAAAAGATAACCTCCAAATTATTAACGACAGTTCTGTGGGGAAGGAGGAGGGGTACCGTAGTATGTGCAACTCAAGGGATTTCTATGTTGTGCCCTGCACACTTCTACTGTGAATTCTCTACAGTAAGAATGTATTGGCAAGGTATTTGAGTAATTAAAATGAAATAACACCACTACTTTCTTATACTCCTCATGTTCAAACTAATAAGTGTTCTTGAAAGACTTATTAACGAATTAACTACTTTGAAAACATTATGTAACACTAACTCACCTAGAATAGAACCTAAATTGGATAAAGAATTATATGGTAAAATGTCAGCTAAAATATAAGTTTAATATTTAAAAATTTGAGTAATTATTGACATGAAATTATAGCAGAGATCAGGGTTTTAGGTACACATTCCAAAACAGTTTTGTGATAAAATACACTTTTAGAACTCTTTCATTTCAGCAAGAGGAATAAAGAATGTACGTTAAATGGTAACCAGAATCTGTTTAGATGATAAATTTTAAATTTTAGTTCCTGAGTATTAGTCTTTAATTACCAGTCTTACCTGCAAAATCTTTCACATTCACATTTGCCCCTAAACTTATTAATTCTTTGACTTGTTTCACATCTCCTCGAATAGCTGCCATGTGTAAAGGAGTTTCACCACGTTCATTTCTTTTATTAACTTTATCTTTTTGTCGAGATGAGGAACTAGGAGTTTTCTTTTGGGCTGGTGTTGTCTGTGATGGATGATTTGGTGTGGAATCTATAAGAAACAAGAAAGTTAAAAGTTCTGGGCTAAATATTTTGTGTGTTCATTTAAACAAAATGAATTTTGTTCCATTCATAAAGATGAATTTTTAATTCATTCGTTTTTATAGGTAATGTGCTAATTCTCCCTGGAACAGGGAGAATATCTTCTCACCCTAACAATCTGAAACTTGACTTGGATGATACATTAATAACTTGACCCGACACACAGAGTTAGAGTTCCTACTTCCTTTAGGGTTATCTAATATTGCATGAGCCAATTTAGGAAAAAATGTTTTATTCTGGCAATTTACATAACTGGCTTAAAATGATGATAAAGTATCAAGTATGCACCCTAAAAGTGTTTGCTCAATGAATAATTTGATAAACCGCAAAAAAAAAAATTTTTCATGGCATGTTATGCTATTATTTTAAGACCTAGATGAAAAGACACTGAAGGCTCAAGTTCACACCTCTGACTCAAAGTGTTTCAAATCTGTTCAAATATTAAGTGCAAATTAAGGTCAAGGATGATTTTAGCATGAAAATGAAGCTTAAGATCTATAAGAAATAAGGACAGTCTGGAAAAAGGCCTTTAAAAAGTAGGCTGATAAAAGAGAAAAAATGTGCTTTGCTTTGACTCCCATCTTCTGATTTCTGTTCCAGTTTATTAAAAACAAGAAAGTTAAACTAGATGATGCCCAAAGCCCTCTCCTCCCCATTTCAGAACTATTGGGGAAAACAAAACAAAACAAAAAACTAGTTTCTTTATAAGTTAAGGATTCAAGACATTATGAACAGTGTTCATAATTAATTTACATCCATTTACATTTAAATTTAGGGGGCCAGCCCCGTGGCATAGCGGTTAAGTTCGTGCGCTCTGCTCTGGCGGCCTGGGGTTCACCGGTTCGGATCCTGGGCGTGGAACTACACATCGCTCATCAAGCCATGCTGAGGCAGCGTCCCACATGGAGCAACTATAAGGATGTACAACTATGACATACAACTATCTACTGGGGCTTTGGGGAGAAAAAAGGCAAAAAGGAGGAAGACTGGTAACAGACGCTAGCTCAGAGCCAATCTTCCTAAAAAAAAAAAGAATGCCTTAAATTTTTTTTTTTTTAAACTGATTCTTTTTTTTTTTTTTTAAACTTTATTTATTTATTTTTCCCCCAAAGCCCCAGTAGATAGTTGTATGTCATAGTTCCACATCCTTCTAGTTGCTGTATATGGGACTCGGCCTCAGCATGGTCGGAGAAGCGGTGCATCGGTGTGCGCCCGGGATCTGAACCCGGGCCACCAGCAGTGGAGCGCGGGCACTCAACCGCTAAGCCATGGGGCCAGCCCAAGAATGCCTTAAATTTAAATTTACATCCATTTAAAAGAAATAACTGCTCTAAGAGAAGACAAGTCTATGGAAAATAATTTTCTAGCATCATATAATAATTTTCTTGCAAACTGACATGATGAGAGTGCTAAAGTAATATCATCCTTTCTTCAATAAGAAAAAAGTTTAAGGTTTATATCTTCTGGATTTTAAAGTACATTGTGTCAGTAACAGTTTCCTATCTATGTATTTCTATAATGTACATTCCATAAGAGCAAGAACCTTGTCTATCTTATCCACTATGTCTCCACTGCTCATGAGACTTTTTGGTATATAGTGGTACTCATGCAATATTTGTTGAATGAATAAATGAATTTTATTATAATCTTTATAGTCAAACTATTTATTAAGAAAATTTGCTGTTGAACTTAAAAACAAGAGACATTTTTTAATTCACACAACTTGCAAGAAATTAATTCATACAAAATTTTGTTAGCAATACTGAAATAACATTCACAAACACAAAATAAAAGTAGTACTATCCATAAGAGCAATTAGGGTAAACTTAACAAAATCATGGAAAATTAATTATGTAATAGATGAAACAATGAACCCTAAACTCCAAGCATATCTATTTCCTGCAAACAGCTTGATATCTCCACTTTAGTTCTATATATATTAATAAAGTTAACTAAGATGTACTCTTAAATGAAAAGAACCAACTGCAGAACAGCATTATAGTATAATCTTACTTATATTTAAAATAACAAACTACTATAAAAGATATATATTTGCACTGTTTATGCCTAGGAAATTTCTAGAAGATAAGAAACTGTTAGTGGTTGCCTCTCAAGGGGGGAGGTCATTGGAGATGAGGCAAGACCTTAACTTTTTGCCTTATTGTATTAATTCTTTAACTCATTCTAAGGATAGAGGTTCATGGTATAAAAAAATCAGTCTTAAAAAACAGAAGTCTTCCCATCTAACTATCTGACTCAAAGTCAACGTCTTACAGAAACATTTTAAGTTTTAATGCTGTAAAATATCTTTAATTTGGCCACAGTCTTTCCCAAGTTGGGGGCAGAAAGGTGGGAGAATAACCAAAACAACATGTTCTACTTAAAAAGCAGAAAGCCCTAACATGTCTTTATTAGTAACAAATATTAGATACACTCATGCTTTGATGGAAACTATGATACACAGAAACTCGAAGTATTTTACCGTGTTCCAGCTGTTAAAAAAACAGCCAATACAGGAAAAGTTCACTAGAAAAATTGTGTCCTTTTCATTGCATTCAACAGGGTCTGTTATGTTACCCAAAGTCTTATATAATGATGCCTTGAATTCTGAGCCAAAAGAAATTTTTTTCTCTAGACAACAGTGATTTACTTTCTTGTATCAGTCAGTGAGAACTACACAACTTAAAATTTTTCTTTTCTGTTGTTAGCTGCCAGAATGCATAGCTAAATTCAATGCTCAATAGTAATAACTACCTCAGTCCAGCTGTCTGGATTTTACCTACCTTTTTAGCTCATTTTAATAATTAGCAGGTTTGTTTTGGCTAGTAAGTCACCTTCAATTATTTTTGGAGGGCACAGTACATGAACAAACACACACACACACATACATGTAGCACGACACCTTAACTGGAAGTGTGAAATGAAATATGAAATAAATTTACATAGTGTACTACAGATTTTTCCTTTAAAATAATTTAGTAGACCTTAAACAATATAACATGGATTACACTCTTGCTTCTAAAAGTAATAACATGATAAGATTACACATTCATCAGCAGGGTCCTAGTGAACTGAAAAATAAATTAAAAACCTAGAAGCAGCTTTACAGAAACTGGGGTAAAAAATTCTTCAGTAAGGTAAAAACACACAGTTCTGCAACAGATTCCTCAAGTTGACTGACTCATTTCTAAATTACTCATTTTAGTTGACAAATATTTACTGAATGTCCACTAAGTGCAAAGATCCCTGTTCTTGTACAGTTTCTCATCTAGTGGAGGATACAGACAATAAACAATTGTCATGCAAATAAATGTAAAATCACGAACTTATAAGAAATTTTGATTAAATCCAAGAAAGGATAAAATTTAAAGTAGTTAAAAATAATTGTTAAGACAAGGCTAGATAGAGTCTGAGAAAAACTAAGAATACACATGAACTCAATGGTGGTAAGTGTCACCTGGACTGTTATCTCTTGCTGTCATTTGCATAAGAAGAGCCATCTGCTTTCGCTCCGAGAGTGGATAACCAAAAAGAATGCTAACTGGTGTGGACTTCTTATTTCCAGCTTCCTTTTTTGTTTTCTTCTTTTCTGGACCTTCTTTCTCTGGAATTATTAATAAATATGTAAGAATCTGAAACAAATGTAAGCACCCAAAAGCAAACATAATACAACTTAAAAAAAAAATAGATGCTATACATCTGTATATGAGAAACATGTATCATATATGAACTAGCAATGGGCAGACAAAAGAGCACTAGACTTTTATTATATTATATAAGCAATTTTCTTCCTGAAGGCTAAAAAAATATATATTCTTAATTCTTGTTTTCAGAAAATTAATAACATTTGGAAACTTATTCCTAGTAAAATTTGCATTTTACTGATTTCTTCTATTAAGATTTAACTTCTTCAATAACATTTCAAACATTCCTTAGTATTACATCTTTGAAACTTCTCTTTCATTCATTCATTATAATTTTATTCTTCTTAATTACTGTTAAGCCTATGTTCCTTCTATATGCTATAGCTATGTTCCTTGAAATTACTTCCCTAATTCCACTAATGATTTGTACAATCTTCTAAGCAGATAAGTATTTAAGACAAGTCTCAATGCACAGAGTAATTACTGGGAAAAAAAGCAACAAATCACTTTATTCCAGTCATAGGATAGCCGACCATGGAATGATATTACTCAAAGCTAAAAACGACCAAATTAAAGATTGAATGTGTGGGGGTGTGGGGGTGGGCTTTAAGAGAGATCCTGCAAAAATACAAAAATATCTAAGGACTTTTCAAAGAGATTTGTTCCACCATAAAATCATCTCTCAGATTTAGCTATTTGGGAAATAAATCCTTTGATAATGCAGGCAGCATTCTCCAGCAAATTCAGATGGTACTGGATTCCATAGGTCAAAGACATACAGGTTCTTTCTTTCTCTGGGAGTTAATTCATGTGGCCCTGTGGGAGCTAACACAGAGAGTCTGCCTCTTAACTGTCTAGGCTTCTATCTCTTGGGAAATTCTATTCAAATTTCTGGGATTTACTGATCCAGGTTTGAGGGGCCCTGCAAAGATTGGCTACAAAAATAAATAAATAAGTAAAATTAAAAAATAAATGTAAAACATAGCAAAAATGAGTGGAAGAAGAGAAGGCTTAGTAGTCAATACTGTGGTTTTTTCAGGCAGATGTGGCTGGCAGCTAGACTACGCTAGGAGATAAGCATTTACTAATCTGGCAAGTTTTAAGAGACTAATAAAAGTTTGGTATTATTTAGATATTATTTAAGGCATAAGAATTTAAAGTAATAATTCTTGCAGTACCACTTCATTAGGATAAACCGGCATCTAACGGCCTAGACAAAGTAAAGGTCCTAAATATTTAAACTCTGCTGCCCACAAATCACTCAAAATTCAATAGCTCCTAAAAGGTCCGTTTTGTTGATATCTGATTTTACATAAAAACAAAAATTTTGCAAGATTTAAGGCAGCCTTTATTAATAGTTCTAATATATTCTTTTATTTTCATATATCTCATTTTATTATCATTAATGGTCCAATTTAGTATAAATCCAGTTTCAGCACAGTGTTTCACCGAACTTACTAAATAAAGCCCTTAACAGGTCTTTTGGAGAAGTCTATTTTTTTCTGAAACATATGCTTTCTCCTAATAATGTTCTTCACTTGGGTTCTCTCGTATTTAATGAGGAACCACAATTGTTTTAATGGTTTTCCATCTGAATAACAAATCTTTAAATACAAGGAATGCACTTCTCACCCAAAATTACAATATTTAACAGTGTGAAAATTTTACAGAAAGTAGAAAAGATGTTTTAAGGAAAATAAGTAACTGGAGGAAAAAATTTTAAAAAATATACAGTATCTATCCTTAAAATAGTTCCTAAAAATTTGGGGAAAATTTTATCTTTCATTTTCTCATTTGCAACACAATTGATTTTTTGGTTTTAAGTGCATTTTTTTTAATTTTTATTTTTTTATTGTGGCAACACTGGTTTCTAACATTATATAAATTTCGGGTGTACACATTTATTGCATTTTAATACGTTTTAAAAAGAATATGCTAAAAAGTGATACATATACTCAGTTTACAGAAAAAAGTGAGACACTTATACATTCATTATTAGAATTCCGTGCTGCCAAATGATCAAAGATAAAATGATTACATTTTGGAAAAGAATAAACAAATTGGATATAATCAAAATATTCAAGCAAAAATTCAAATTAGGTACTAGCATCCAATCTGAACTCTATTTTTTCTTTAATTAAATTACCTTAGTCATTTGTCTGAGTTCATGCTTTACATGAGATAGGAAAAGAAGGTAAGTGAACAGTAAGCTGGTATAAGATAGCTAGGTTAGAGATAACTATATACTACTCTTCAAAATTTTAAGTGCTAGATTAAGATATCCCAAAGTATGCTTTTTCAAGTTTAAAGCATTCAACATAACTTCCACTACTTGGGATCTATCCTGTGAAGAACTTGTTTCCTCTGACCTGTCATAAGCAAAAAATGATCATATACTATATATTTGAAAAAGTTAGGGTACTTCTCAAGTTTCAGTAACTGAAATATGTATTTATTTGTCTGAATAATGGGTCAGAATTCTAAAATTTAAACACAGGAATACTGACACGTGCTCATTTACACAGTCTACAATAGACTTGAATTTCACTCAGCCACCCTAGAGATTTTTAAAGAAAAATCCAAGTGATTCATTTAAGACTAAAGAAAAATAGAGAAATAGACTTTTCAACAATCCAACATTCTTTATTTCAAGGTTCAGAGGATCCTTGGAAATACAGAGATGTCTCAGTCTTATAATCTCAAAAATTAATGCTTTCTTTTTAGGTCTTGTCAGAATATACAGAAAGCTCAACACTGTCATATCCCAATTAAGCGCAGAGTTATGTTAAGGAGAAGAGACAAAATTGTTTTTCTTGGGGAACTGGTTCATAAACCTATCAGTATCTCAAAAACTAAAGAATATGACATTTTCCCACAAAGCAGTCACTGTATAAGGAATGAAACAATGAAGCTACAATTTAAACACAGATGAACATAAAGAAATCAATCATGTTTGGAACGTGTATACTTTAATTCTGAGAAAAAAATGCTGCCATTACTCTCTGGTTCTAAAATATCTACAGAAACCTCTAATAGTTGGGTGCTTTTATCTTTTAATTGCCAGCAGTGATACTCAGATCATGGATGGCTTCAGGTGCACTCTGGCACTTAGGAGTCCCATTTTAGAGAAGTACACCTAACTCCACAGTAAGTGTAGGTCTTTTAAATTTAATGTTGATTGTAAACATGCCCCCCAAGTTTTGATAACCAAGTACTATTGACTTATTGGCTCAATCAACAGCTTTCACCATAATTTTAAAAATAATTATTTGGTTCTACAAAACCCCCACCCCAACCTCACAAATATATAAAATAAAGTATACCAGAAACAGTAGGTTTATTTCAGTTTTACAGCTAAATATCACATGCTGAAAACTGGGTACTTAGACACCCAAGGACTAAACAATATTTTACACTAAAAAAAGTTCAGAAATAAGGATATAAACCATTCAGATCAAAAAAAGGACAGTCAAAACAATTAATTAGTTTTCATATACTAGAGAACACATTTACTCTTTATTTTAAAATGCAGTATTTATATATTCTCTTGTACTCTTCTATCTGGAGCAATTATGAAGCATAATCCCTGGTGCCATAGCTGAACAGAGAGGTTCCAATACAGTTCATGGTAATGGCATTTCTCCAGGAAACATGGTGTTTGAATCCACTTTTAAATTCAACATGGGCAGCAAAGTCAACAGACTAAAGAGTTCAACCAAAAATTTTTAAAATGTGCGTTTTTTAAAGAAACATTGCATGGTTGAAGAGTAAGACAGTATTGTCTATCAAAATCAATACACTTAGTATACTTTGTGAAGGGTTTAACAAGCAAAAGAGACTAGGGACCTTGGGTAATTTCCCATAAGAGTCGCTGCACTGCACCAATCCAAGGAGTTGACTTTCACATTGTTTTCTATGCAAATGGTGCCCCCATGCTGTGCTCTACAACATCTGAGTGGCGGTATACAGTAGTCCTGCTTATAATGTTCATGCATAAGCATGTGTCAGACATGATGCACTGGATATCTCAAACAAAAACTGGAAAATTTGGTGTCACTCGTAGTTCACTTATTCAATCAAAGATATCTATGTACTGGTTTGAAAAAAAGTTATTTATAGTACAATAATTAATTGTAAATGTGACAGAAACCACTGGCTAAACAGGAGCCCCTGATAATCTAATTACCTGAGTATGTCCTGTAAGAAGATATAAGTCTCTCCCCCCAATTTTCACTTGTATGTCCTGGATCTGAATCTACAGAATGAGAAGAGACAGGAGAAAAGAAAAAAAGCACACGAAGGGAAATGCAGAATTCAACAAACCACATTTTTCAAAAGACTACTAGTTAGTCAATGAGCTATCATTGTTTTTTGAAAAGATTATGTTTAAGGTAAAGTCAAAAGTACATTTAAAACACAGGTTTGGCCAACACTTAAGATTTCAGTTTCTTCAACTGGAATATTAAAGCTGAGAAAGTCAACCATGCAGTTTGCAATAACAGATATTACTGATGCTGCTTATTAAAACATATCATCTCCTTTGAAGCTATATGTTTTTTCAATCTCTGAATAATGATAAAAGAGGCAGTACGCTAATCATTGTTTTTCTGTTTAGAATTTGTATTTAGAAAACTTGAATGGACTTGAATCACTCTTTGTTCTCTGCGTGCCAAAACAACAGAACACTTTGGACTGCAGTATCTTCTAGACCACAGATCTTTCTATAAATTATACACATTTCAAATGGTATCAATTACTATACTGACCACTACAGGCCTCTTAGAAAGAAAGCAGCCTAAGTCAAAACAAAGTTTATCAGCTAAGATAAGAATATGAAATTCTTCCTAACAATTCATGACAGACAAATAAGAATATGGAGAATTGACTTTTGGCAATATTGCCAGAGCAAATATTTTTACTTAAAAACAATAGGACATTTTAACTCACAATAATATTATTCTGATCTTCATATTTTCAATTTATTGACATAAACTTTTCTTTCCAGGATCATTATTATAGACATCATTCACGAGTTCAGTTAAGTACAACAAAAGTGTCAGAAGAAAACCAATTTAGAGAATAAGTAACTCCTAAACATAGTGTTTGAACATTTTAAAGATAAGCCTAAAAGTTTAGTGATGAGAAGGCTCACTCAATTGAAAGGGAAACCATTAACAACATTTAGACCAATTCTAAAGCAAGTGGGTAAATGGACTGAATGACAAGCCTTTCAATGAACACTTACGTTTCAAAACTAAACATATTAAGTTGGCAACTAGAAGAATTCCATGAAGACTATGTGACATCTCATTTAAAGTCAAGGAAAAATAAAAAATGGCCTCCATAGACTGCAAAGCAAAGAAAAAGAGGTAGCCAAAAAGCTGTGCCAACAAATTGAATTAAATGCATTTTTGAAAGCAGATCATGTTGTGACAGATTAAAGCATAGTGGATAAACTGAACTTTTATATAAGGAAGTAGTTTATCCAAATCTTTCTTTGAAAGTGATCAATCCACCCTGACTCCACACACCCTTTGGCTTTTACTCAAATAAGTATGTTTATATTTGGGGCATTTGAATGTGTATTCTATAAAGATTTAATGCAGGAGCTAGAAAATTAAAAGCTTCCATATCCTATCCCTTTACTCAACCACTTTGTCCTTCTGTGCTATAGTGAGACTAGACTCTAACACTACTGCTACCTATGAGGTTTTTGTAAAACACTGAGCGCTAAGCAGAGCAGGTATCTCCCCCTGATATGTTCTTTGTAGCAAGGCAAGATAAGCAATACTTGTACTTCAAAAGCCATATTTTAAAGTTAATATTCTGTTTTGGGTTGTGAGAGAGTAAAGAGAAAAATACCAAGAACGAATAAAAAGGTTTGCACTGTATGTTTGAAAACTTTTATAATAAAATATCAGGGGGAGGGATAGGAGTCAATCTGTAATAAATAAGCTCCATGAAAATCACCAAAAGGTGACTATCCTCATTAACCAAAGCACCGATTTTATCTGCTACTTTAACATAGTAACCAGAAAAATTAGATTTGTTTTCTTTTTTAAAAAAGTTCCTCTCTCCAAATTTGCTTGAGCCATATTAAATAGGGTAAATCCTTTAACAGCATCTAAAGTTTCAGGAAGATAGGACTTCTAAGGCTGACTGGCAGAGATGATTTAGTTTAAAACATCTGAACATACTCTATCTACAACTGCCTCCACTGACTTTGGAACAGATCATACTGTGCCTCTTTGGATTTTCTCATACCACATTATCTACATATGCCAAAAGAAAAAATTAGTAAGCAAATAAACAATGCCTACTAGGAGGAAACAAATATTTTAAAAAGTGAAGGATATTGTATCTTTCTACTTATTTAAACATACAAACTAAAATGATGTAGTACTACTGGTTTACCTCTATAGAACACAAGATCTATCAAACGGAAAGAAAAACATGTGCCCCCATGCTATTTGAGATTAAAGAACATTCATATACTGCTGGAGGCTTTCTAACTAGGTATAATTGTTTTGGAGAAATACCACAGAAATGTTTAACCCTTTTAACCCTATAACCCTACTCCTGGGAATGATAAGAAAGAAATAATTCAGGGTACAATAAAGTCATAATCTGCAAAGATGCTCTTGATGGCATTACTCATAACAAAATAATTGCAAATTTAGTTTGGAGGACCAGAGGAGACTCTCTCATGTGTAGCCTCAAGATAGTTTTTCAGTACTTTCATGTCAAGGGATTGTGCCTTTCCCTCAAATGCCATTGGACTAGGAAAGACAATAAGTATGTTTTTTATGACTGATAGTGCAGGAATAAGGCTCACTTAGGTAGAAACATTAATAACTATTAAAGATAAGAGAAGTTATCATTTATTAATTACTGTGCTAAAAATTCTATATACAGCGGCAGTATTCTAACGTGCCTATTCAATATTCATTCTCCCTCTCTTACCAGGAATATTCCAATTTTGATTAGGGTGACAATATGCCCAGCTAAAAGTAGTTGACTTTTCAGACTCCCTGCAACTAGGGTAGCCTAACGAATGAGATGCAGGCAGAAGTTCCTAGGGAGGTTGTTTCATCAGTAAAAAGGCAAAGTTTCATCGGGAGAAGAATACTTTTGTCCTTGGTCTTTCCTCTCCTACTTTCTGCCCAAGAAGATGCAGAAGATATCTTGTGACTATAAGGCAAAATGCTTAAGGACAAAGCCCATGTATGAGCTAAGAGTGGCACAGCAGAAAAACAAAAAAAGCTCAGTCCCTGATGGTATTACTGAACTGCTATACCAACTCTGAACTGCCTATGCTTGGTTTCACCGCATTATATTAAGAAATTCCTATCTATTTAAGCCAGTGTTAGTCACTTTTTTGTTTTAATTAATGTATCACAAACTGTTTTTACAAGTTATGTCACTTAAAGGTCATAATTCTCTGAAGTTGGTATTATTATAAGCACTTTTACAGAGGAGAAAATTGGAACTTATAAAGAATTCAAATTATCTGGCCAGGGCTAGTAGAGGGCTGAGCAGGGACTCAACACTGGTATGGTATGTCAGACTCCAAAGCCTCTGATAATAAACACTCTGCTATGATTTATCTCTATTTTAACTACAATAACTTATCTTGTCAGGATTTTACACTAGGAGAAATTGAAAGTAAAATATAAAAAAAAGTGATAAAGCAAGCTGACGGAGTAGGTATAAGAAATAATTTGTCTTCTAGATAAGAAGTAGTTGCTTCCACACGTTCAATGAGTCACTGCCTATACTGGCCTCTTAACATTTCATGGGACAAAATTTACGAGAATTCTCTGATAAGATAGGACAAGGTGGAATAGATACCGGACTGATATAAGCAGATATACTGGAGATCTGCTGAAATAAATAGTATTATGATACAACTATAAGGACCCACTGGCATGACTTCAAATTATGCTGTACTTTTCCCTAAAATTTTATCTGTCTAGTCAAGGAATTACTTTTCTAGAAAGTGTTATTTTTTTTTCCTTTGGTGAGGAACATTTGCCCTGAGCTAACATCTGCTGCCATCCTCCTCTTTTTTTCTTTTTTTTTTGTCTGAGGAACATTAGCCCTGAGTTAACATCTGTGCCAATCTTCCTCTATTTTGTCTGTGGGATGCCTCCACAGCATGGCTGATGAGTGCAGTAGGTCCACGCCCGGAATCCAAACCCGCAAACTCGGGCCACCAAAACAGAGCATGCAAACTTAACCACTTGGCCACGGAGCCAGCCCCGAGAAAGTGTTATTTTTTAAAAAATCAATAAATATTAAATAATTGAGAATTTAGAAAGTTTAAAACACTCTAGGGTATCTCACAATGAAGACTAAGAATGACTCATCCAGTTGACGGCAGTATTGCTGATTTGGGGGACCATGAGCCTTCCCTGGACAATATGAAAATCTTTTTTAAAAAAGTAAGGACTGTGTTTTATAAAAATAATATATGTTCATTATTTTGAAAATTCAAGCCATACAAAAGAATACAAAGAAGAAAGTAACAAATCATCCCAAATCCTGGAAATAAAATGTTAACATCTGGTGAGTATCATTTCAAGCATCCCTCTAAATATATATAAAAACAAAGGAACTAATAGAGAGAGAGAGAGAAATAAATTTAAGAACAGAAAAATATATCTATATGCACTGTTTTAAAATAAAAAGCTGTAAAATTAATTTTATTTTGATCCAACATAAAAAGAAATTAAAGGAATTGCTTCTTCTCTATAAGAGATATCATAGACTAAAATATAAACACACACATATATATATAAAAGAATTTTAAATAAAGAAAGATTAAAAATTTTAATCCTTTTTAAAAACTATACGTTTCCATTTTATACAATTCCAGCTAATTCTGTGCTAAGAGAGAATATGAGCTGAGTAGCACTGTTAACATCTTCTCCTCTTTCCCCACCCCCTCCTCTTCTTTTATTTTCATTAAGTCAAGGTTTATAATATTTACATTTTTGTTCTGGACCCATAATACACCCACTAGGTTTAGGCTTAAGTTCTAATGAAACAGTCTTTCATATTTAAACAATCTTATCTTTCCATATGTATGTTAATATATGTCCTGTGTGCACATACATATGGACAAAATATAAATATACAGACTATGACTTTCAGTGCAAACAGTATATATTATTTCATAACCTATTTTTTCACCTTGTATATTATGAACATACTTCCATCTCACATATTCTTTTACAATGTTATTTTAAGAGTAAAAAATCATATTTCTTCATTGACCTTACCATAATTGAACAAATCCTATATTACTTGAAACTATTTTCCTGTTTTGGTTTTTTTTTGCTATTATAAACAAAGCTGAAATAAACATACTTGAAGATAATTTTTCTTTTCTTTTTTTTTTTGTGAGGAAGATTGTCCCTGAGCTAACATCTGTGCCCATCTTCTTCTATTTTGTATGTGGGATGCCACCACAGCATGGCTTGACAAGCAGTGCCTTAGTCCACAGCCGGGATTTGAACCTATGAATCCTAGGCCGACAAAGCAGAGCACGCTAATTTAACCACTGTGCCACCTCGCCAGCCCCAAGATAATTTTTATTTTCATTAATAATTCTTTAAATAGAATAAATACCAAAAGAAAAAATAAGTTAAATGTTAACAAACTTTTAGTTTTTGACATATGTTGTCATATTTACCTCCAACAAGGTATTCCTATAATTTAGGCCAGTTCCTATTTCCAACCAGTGACCACTTGATATGATTTAGGCCAACAACAATTTTATCAATCATGATAAATTGTATTTCTTCAATTACTATTGATATATTTTTTTCATATATTTCTTTGCCAAAAGTAATTTTGTTGTTCTAAACTACTTGCTTGTATCTTTTGTCCTTTCCCATTTTTGTGTTTTTCTCTTCATAATTAAGAGATCCTTAGACACTAAATATATTAAGATAAGGGTTGTCATACATGTTGTAAATATTTCTCCCTTCTATATCTTTATAAGTTTCAGCGAATAATTTAAAATATAGTACACTCTATAAAAAAGGTCAATGTCAAATATGGGATTTGATGCTATAATTATCTTTAACATGGAAAATATCACAATGGTACTCTGGATTCTACTTTATTTTTTAAAATAAGACAGTTAGATTGTAAATAAGACATTTTGCTTTAAGCCTGGGGAAATTCTTAATGCTTTGGGTATGTGTGTGTGCACACACAAAACTAAAGCCTTCATCTATTATTTACTAAAATTTATAAATTCAGCCTACCAAAAATATAAATATATATGTTTAAATCCATCAAAATCTTGTTTAGTGTTAGCATGTACCCTTCCAAAAGAAAAATAAGAGTTTGTTATGAAACAATCAAAGAGAGAGAGCTACAACACCCCACTAAATTCAAATAGTGGAAAAACTGTAGCTGGGTAAAAAGTATATAATCCAATCAATAAAATATAAATTAGATTATGTTTATTCGGTACCTAAAGTTCACGTCTTCCTAAGTAACATTTTCTCCTTTATTTTACTCTAAATGATAGACAAACAATCCACCTGATCAAATAACAAAGGTTCCCATGGGAAGTTTATTATTTTGAAACCTTATTTATTTCTAAAAATACGTTCACGGTCTTTGAATTTATCTAAATCCCTTCTGTAAACTACTAGTAGAAGTATCACTGCCATTGGAAAACAAAACCTGGCTAATACAAGTACTTTAAAAATGACTAGCAAAAGGACTCCTAGTGAGAAAATATGAGAAAAGTTAAATCTTATATATCTAAAGGCACATAAGCACCTTTTTCTCAGCTAAGTGACCTAATAAAAGCTTGAGAACACTGCTTAAGGAGAAGGAGAATCATGCTTCAGAAAACAAAAGATTCTGAATCTCTAGAAGAAGCCAGTGTAAGCTAAAATGAACAAAGCACATAATTTTTTAATGACTGCAAAAAAGAGGAATTTTCAAGATTTAAAAATGTCATCAGTGTTGAAAAACAAATTTCTAGTTCAAGCCAAGAGAGACAGCAAAATACACAAAAGAAGACATACCTACCAAAAGTGTACAGTAAAAATTAAGTTTTTTCTAAAGCTATGTTACCACGGGGCATTTCAAAAGTCTTTAAGGAATCTTCACAGATTCTAGAGTCAAAATCATTTCCATACTGATGATTAAGATGGCTAGAAAGATATAAGTAGAATATAATCTCTGCACATAAACTCAGAATAGAACACTACCTTTCTGTGAGTGAAACTAAAACATTCGTATGAACAGTTCACTATTAATATTTCATGCAAAAGATAAAACAATTACAATAAATATGCAACAACCATTCAAGTTTATATTAGTTTCAAGAAATGATTAGTTCAGGGCTAAAACACAATCTAGTAATTTATTAGATAGTGGTAATAAGGTTCTAATCTATTATGAATAACTGGAATTGACTGATGTCAAGCATCATTTCTGATACATAAGAGTTTTGAGGAACAAAGTACAATGAATTGGGCTTAGGCAGTTAGCCTCAGTACTTGTTTTCTTTTTTAGGGGGGGACATATTTCTGATTCATCTCCGAATCTAAAACACCTAAACTTTTTCTTTGGTGGGTTCAATAATGTGTCTATGAAAACTCAAAAGCTTTTTCTCAAATCTACCATATCCTATGCTCCCTCTCACATAGGGTAAATTTTTCATCACTTAAATGGTCCCCAAGAAATGAAGTCTGGAAAGTGGTAAGAGATTTGTAATAAACACTGGGAGGAACCAAAAAAGCAAATGGTTTTTATCTCTGATTAGAAATCATATTTGGATGAGAAATATATGAATTTCTGCCCCAAAAGGATAAATATGAAATACTGAAATACATTTTTCCATAAAACAGGATGTAAGAGTAACGATAAAGAAAATCACAGTAAAAGAAAGATTAAGATTTTACCAGAAAACAACAAATTATTCTACCTGTGTCTGAATCTCGTTCTTCATTTCTTGATGGGCTAATGGTAAAAGGAAGTTTACGTTTCATAGACGATTTCTCTTTCATCTCCTTGCCCACATCATTTCGATCAATTTTTGGAGTTTTGCTATAGGATGCAATCTTGTCTTTACTCTATTAAAAAATCAAATATGAATAAAGTTACAATAATACTAGCTAAAGAACACAGTATTAAAAAGGAATACTTTACGAAGGAAATTTTCAAACATACACAAAAGTAGAGAGGGTATTACAAACCATCTTTGTCCTCAATGTACTCAAGACCCAGTTTCAACGACTATAACATTTTTTCTCACTTGCTTCATAGTGCCCTAGTTTTACGTAATAGAATTTTAAAATAATAAAACAAAATATCTTGACTGTAACAGAACTCTATGTCTAAGTATAATATAGACGTTATCACCAATGAACAAATAGACAAATGTAAAAAACTAATTCTGGATTGAATTAAACAGATTACGTTTTATTTATAACATGTGCCCACTCACTCAGGTGAAGTATCCTACCCTCATGTTCTATTATCAAGTTCAGTCTTATAATCCAACGTCCAAATTGGTACAGCACAGCTAAAGTGGGTTATGATGACTCCTTTCTGAAAAACATACTAGATACTAAGAACTAAGACACATCACATTAGCAGGAGAGCTTAAAAGAATAGTCCCCAAACTATGATAAAAAATAAAAGATATCATAATTGCAGAGATTCTCAGAAGCAAATCATAAGTAAACTCAGATTGCAGAAGACACTAGCTTTCAACTCGAGACGGAAATTAAAGGAAGGAAGAGAGGAAGAAGGGACATAAAAAATAAAATACTGAATTTTTTTAAAAAGTAGAATTTATCAATAAAACCAAAAGATGATTCTAAAAGAGCAACAGAATAAAACTTTTAGTGAGTCTAATAATGAAAATGAGAAAGAAAAGAAAAATAATACAGACTGGGATTGAGACATAAATACAATTCCAGAGGGGCTATTAAAAAGTTATAAAAGAATATTATATTCATTTCTATATCACTAAAAATTTAAGGCCTGGAAAAAAGGATTTTTTGGGAAAACATGCATTACTAAAAATTGGCTCATGAAAGAAACAGAAAACCTGAATAGGATAACGATCACAGAAGACAACAGCCAAAGATTGTATGTTTAAAAAAGGTACCTATCCCAGAAGAATTTACAAGAGATTTTTAATAAAAAAATCAAGGAATAGATATTTCCTGTTTCATAAACAATACTACAGCATAAAAATAAGATTAAAAGCAACTCATCCATTTTATAAGTCTAAAACAAAACTGACACCAAAGAAGAGTACAAGATAGAAATTACAGACTAAAATTGCTTATGAAATAAACGCAAAAACAAACTGTCCTAAATAAACTGTCAAATCAAATTTAGTGTCTTAGAAAGGTGTTACATCATAACCAAGCAAGGTTCATCCAAAGAATACAAGAATAGTTCATTATTAGAAAATCTGTTAAGACAATTCACTTTATCAAAAGATTAAAGAAAAACCATATGATGATCTGTGACAAGAACAACATCTAAATAAGCTCTATATTCATTTTTGATAAATCTATTATCAAATTAGGAAGACAGTGTGACTTCCTCATAATTTAACTGGTAAAGATTACCGAAGAATAAAACTCTTACATTATTTATTTCCCAGTTATTAAGTAAAGTCCTCTTGAGCTGTTTTTTCACTCCTGCCAATGAAATGGAGCTTCACAAGCGTGCATTTTGCTTATAAGGTTGTTTTCAAATGTAGACTTTATTATTATTCAGGAATGGTGAGGCTAACAGATCAGGAGACCAAGAAGACAGTTTATTACAGTTCCCAAGAAGAGGGGGCATGCCACACTACACAGGCCCACATGGGGAAGCCCCAACGTGGGTTAGGAGGCAGAAAGAAAGAAGGGAAATGTGGGCACAAGCTTTTATTGTGGTTTCAGAGGGTAGGAAAAGGCAAGGCAGAGTAAGCAGGCTAAGCATTGGCTAGTCTGAATTATTTCAGCAGGCTCTGGGGTATAGGTGCTGTTTCTCTAGTTGTCTGGTACCTGGCTCTGGGGTGATTATCAGACTAGGGGGAAGGTGGTCAATAGTGGGAGAGCTGGATAAAGTTGGTGGCTGGGGATGGACTCTGGATTGGTTGGTTTGCATATGACAGGCATGGTCACAAGTGAGTCATTTACTATCTCTAGGAATTGGCTAGCCCTGGGAGGGGCAGTCTCCCCAGGGTCAGTAAGGCCTCAGATGTCAAAGCATTAGAAATAAAAAGGTATGATTAATACAAAGGTTAACCATCAAAATTCTACAGACTTGCCTTAGAAATATAAATCTTTGTTATTAATAAAAGAATCTAAGAAAAACACGAAGATGTCCCTTCTCCTTTGCACTTGTGTAAGTGAAGATACTGTTCTGTGCCATAAAACATGTTAAAAGAAACCAATTTGATAATACGTTAAACGGAAAATGTTCACAAAGATAAACTGATCATGCTCTCCTGTGCAATATGGTGATTAGCGTGAATATTCGTTAACTACTACCAACCTATTCTGTTCTCTGTAAAATAAAACTGTCCTTGGAAGTATTTGAACAAAGGGTTTTTGTGAGATTCTTAACACTTTAAAAATTATTTTCAGATCTGGGGAAGGTAACTTTGAAAAGAAATAGTTATTTCTGATTGTCCTAAAATTTCTGTATTACCAAATGGTATAAGTACTTTGTCAATTCAGGAGAGAATCATTGGCACATGCTTTTTCCATGACATAAAAGTCTATGATTCTGCTGGGTTTATTACTTTAAAATATTTTAAGTCTTTTTCATTTAAATTCATGTTATTCTTTCAATAACCTACAACAGCTATCATACAGAATAATGAAAACATCAATGGCAAGACAAGGATTACCATCTATCACTGCTACTATTAAACAATGTGCTGGTAGCCCTTACCAACTCAGCAAGATAGCAAAAAGAAGTAAAAATTTACCTAGAAAAAAAGAGCAAATATATACTGTACATATGTAAATAGAAAACTAGAAAACTCTTCAAAGATATAAACCAAAATGTTAATGGCTATCTGTGGGTAATGGCATTACAGGTGTGTTGGGAGACAAATTTTCCATGGCTCTCTTGCATTTCTGCACATCTTACAAGCAGAGGCACTAACTCCCTTTGTTCCAGACTATCTTGTCAAGGGTATCTGTATAGAGAATAGCCTTGGAAGATAGACACAGTGTCCCTGGAGCACAAGGTAGATCTGTTTACTGTTCAGTATAATAAATAATTTCTTCTTTTAGGGCAAAGGTCAGGTAGACTTGCTGCCCATTATAAAAGATTTGGGGTTCCTCTCCTGTGACGCAACCCACCGTATACGTAGTTGTCCTCTTTGCAACCCCTTGTGAGAAAGAGGGCTCAGGCAACAGGCACAAATACTGACATACGGCTACTGTTAGTGCTACAAGAAGTAAACTTCCCTTTATATCTGACCCAGAGGTCTCATGCCTTCTGCCAGCATCCATGAAACTGATTAGCTTGCAAGTAGGGTAGGGTACAATCTCAGATCCTTCACAGTTTTTGACAAGGAAATTTCTATTTTTATTTCTTGTATGTATTTTCTAATTTTTCTACAATGAACATGTATTATATTACTTGAATACAAGAAAAATTTCTCGATTATCGCTTGGATAGGATATAATGAAGGTCTGAACTACATTGATAGTGAAAAAGATAAGACAGACCTATTTAGGTTAAATGATTAACATCCACTCATACTTTATGAGTTTAACCCAGGTTTTAGATGATCATACAAGGTTTTATGAAAGATTTTGTTTTGCAAATTATAAGTACTAATTTGTAGCAATATAAAATACTAATTTACAGCTAAAAACTACAGTGGAAAAACTTCTAAACTAAAACCAATGAAAAAAAATTCCACAGATTTTCAGTGAAAGGATAAAATATTTCAAGAATTTTGAGTAGACATTTTTGATGAACTCCTGACTATTGTGGTATTTAAAGAGGTAATGAAAGGACTTTATATAAAAAGTATATTGTTGGGCCGGCCCCGTGGTTTAGTGGTTAAGTACGCGCGCTCCGCTACTGGCAGCCCAGGTTTGGATCCCGGGCGCGCACCGACGCACCGCTTGTCCGGCCATGCTGAGGCCACGTTCCACATACAGCAACTAGAAGGATGTGCAACTATGACATACAACTATCTACTGGGGCTTTGGGGAAAAAAAGGAGGAGGACTGGCAAAAGATATTAGCTCAGAGCAGGTCTTCCTCAGCAAAAAAGAGGAGGATTAGCATGGATGTTACCTCAGGGCTGATCTTCCTCACAAAAAAAAAGGATATTGCTATAGAATGTGATTATTATTTAAAACTATGCTCTATTCAAATAGATTTAAGAAATTAAATTTTGGTTCACATTATTTTATTAATTTAGGATCTCATGACAACAATAGTCTGTGTCATATTAAACTGTAAATAAGGTCTCTATTTATGTAACAGAACAATTGTATATTCATTTCTAAAAATTTTATGAAGAAAAAACTCAGCAGAAGCTAGAGGCTGGCTTCAAGTCCAATCACTCACTAAAAAAAGACAATCATAAGACTATGCTTTGCAAATATACAGGTGAATAATATGGTCATGCCTTCTCTCCTACCTTTCCTCCTAATTTCATTTTGTCGTTATTAGCAGTAGTAACAGTCTCTCAGCAGAATATCTGGAATAGAAATTATGGCCCTTCCTCTCTTAAGGTGGAAATAATCAGTCAAATATCTATTTAAAACTGAAAAAAATTACTTCTAACAATAGCTTTTGATGTCAAGATGCTTAGAAATCCCAAAACCACATACCAGGTAAGTACCATGTACACTGCCTCAAAAGAGCTTTTGACCCTTACCCAAACAAACATGTCATCTTTAAAAAATACTGAATGATTAAACAGAGACTGAGAACAGCTAAATATATCCCTTTAGGTAAACAAAAAGTTAATAAACGAGGAATCTAATAGTTTGTATTTATTCTTCCTATTTATTTTATAAATCCAATGATTAATAAGTATTCTTAAACTTACCTAAGCAATGTTTTTAATAGAAATATGTTAATGTCTGCTTTTTACTCTTTTTTTTTTGTGAGGGCGTCAGCCCTGTGCTAACATCTGCCAATCCTCCTCTTTCTTTGCTGAGGAAGACTGGCCCTGGGCTAACATCTGTGCCCATCCTCCTTCATTTTATATGGGACGCTGCCACAGCATGGCTTGCCAAGCAGTGCGCCGGTGCACGCCCGGGATCCAAACCGGCGAACCCCGGGGCGCCAGAGCAGAGCGTGCGCACTTAACAGCTTGAGCCACCAGGCCGGCCCTGCTTTTTACTCTTGTCTCTACACTTTTAAGAAATCACAATTTCATGAAGGCAATGCGCTCAGGCACGACTGTATTATTTACTGGCAGCTTTCAAAAGATACATACAAAGTACCTAGGAAGAATAAAAGCTTCAACAAATTTAGCCTTATAAATTCAAATCCAAAATGTGACATCAAGCAGCCCAGATGTAATTTCACAAATGCAATCTTCACTATATTTAAACATTTAGAAATAAAAGTTCTAATTCTTTCCTCAAATCTACCACTGTATTCTGTCCCCACAACTCTACTGAAATTACTTTTACTA
Source organism: Diceros bicornis minor (assembly GCF_020826845.1). Taxonomy (NCBI): domain Eukaryota; kingdom Metazoa; phylum Chordata; class Mammalia; order Perissodactyla; family Rhinocerotidae; genus Diceros; species Diceros bicornis. The sequence continues at coordinate 7,252,928 of NC_080755.1, read as the reverse complement.
AGACCATTTTAAGGTGTCTTAACTGACAAAGTCCAATGGCTACATCTTTCCTATTAATCTCTGTGGCATTTGGCATACAGACTCCCTTAACCACTCTTCTCTGTGTAAGCTCTCCTGGTTCTCTCTTTGTCCTTCTTACTCTCTCTCTCTCTCGACAACTCCTAAAATATTTAAATTCCTCAAGATATACTCTCCTTCCATTCTTGCCCCACTCTCTTTGGGTGACATCTCCATGCCTATGGGTTACTTTTCCACAAATCCTAACATATTTATTTCCAATCTAGCTGTTTTGAGCTCTAGACTCATATCTAACGGCCTACTAATACTTGTACTTGGATGTTCTGATGGCCAACTCAATTCAGTAATTACAAACCAAACATTCTTCTCAAAACAATCTATTCCTTTTCCTGAATTCCCTCTAAGAGAATAGTCAAATCAACCTCAGAGTGGATCCAGACTACTTTTTCTACATATACAAGTAAGTTTAATTCATTCAACGTCTTTTAGATCTGCCAACTTCTCTCCATCCCCACAGCCAATGCCCACACTGACTTTTGCTTAGGTTTTTTAGTAACACTCTAACTGTTCTCTACTATGGCCCTTCCCTTCTGGCTTACCAGCTACAGGATAAATTCCAAGATTTTAGCAAGGCACACAAAGTCATAATGAACTGGCCCCTATCTAACGCTCATCTCCTATCCTCCACCCTTCATGGGCTACATCCTAACTTCTTATGCACTACAGTAATAGATTCATGTCTTTTTTACATCTTCTGCTTGGACTACCCTTTGTTCCCACTTACCTGCTGGTCACATACTTAATCTGGATTCCGATGAATAAGTATCTTTTCTTCTGTGAGACCATCCCTGAATCCTCTAGAATTGACTCATTGCTGCTCTCCTTTTTGTCTCATCATTGTACACTCAATACTTTCATTAGTGTGCTTCTTACAATGGTACAGAAATTCTCAAAGTATGGTCACTGAGACCATTTCAAGGGATCTGCAAGGTCAGAAATATGCTCACAACAACACTAAGATGTTATTCTTTCTCTCTCTTTCTTTCAAAAATGTATGTTGGGAGTTTTCTAGAGACTACACGACAAGTGATATCCGAACATACTGAATGCAGAAGCAGATGAGAATCTGGCTATCTTCTGTTAAGCCAGACATTAAAGATTTGCAAAACCAATGACACTCTCACTAATATTTTTTGTCTAGTTGTTTTCCATAAAAATGTGTTAACATCTAATAGTTGTACTCTTTTTTAACCAATAATAAACACTTGAATTTTTTTCTGTTTTAATTTCTGATATTGTAAATATCAACTGATACACTTACATACTAAAAACCTCTTCAGGATTCCTAATTATGTTGAAGAGTATCAAGGGGTCCTGAGAGCAAAACACTGCAGACACAATAGTAATTAGTTAAGAGTCTTCATAAAGATTTAGACCTTGCCTTAACCACTCATTGTTTTATTCCAAGGGTCATAGGAAAGACACATAACACAACAGGAATCTCATATAAGGTTTGTTGGATAAAATGAATAAATTAATGAAGTCAATCTCCTTATGATTCATCACATTTGGTATATTAAAGTACATTTGGGAGAACTTCTGTCTATGGTGGAGTGACGATACTGGCAACTTATCTCCCCAAAAAACAATAATATATCTGGACAAAATTGTCAACAACCATTTCAAGGCTCTAGAAATTGAACAAAAGCAAACAACAAATTGAGAAGCATTTTCTTCAAGAAAAACTGCTAAACTATGGATAAGAACAATGAGCGTCTTTGGCATTCTTGCCTGGGGTTGCTTTCATTTCCTGGCCACTGCTTAGTTTGCACGAAGTGCTACCAGGGTGGGGTTGGCAATGAAAGCCAGCATCTTTGCTGCCAGAGAGTGTCGACCTGAATTGGTGTACAGGGCCAAAAACCCACACCCAGCCACACTGTTGATAAAAATAGCAAACAGGGAAGGAAATGAATGGGGGGGGGACATAGTTCTATTAGCCTAAGGTTGTGGTTCTGCTGCAGGGGAGCAGAAGCTGGTGGATAAGCCAGAAGTTTAACAGGGAAATTGCAGTAATGACAGAGCCATAAAGGGTGTTGGATGAGACTGCCACACATCTGGCTGACAGGAAAGCTATGTAAACGCGTGGGGAAGACCTGAGAAGGACTAAGCTCTCCATATATATATATTCTTCACTGACTGGAAGATTGCGTGTATATGCAGGGGAGATCTGAGAGGGTCCAAGCTCTCTACACACTCTTAGTTGACTAGGAGGCTGCACACAAGGAAAGGGAAGACCTGGGTGAGCCCAGCAGAAAGTAAATGCCAGATCTGAAAAATGCCTGAATGCTGAATGCACTCCCCAACACACACATAAGTCTGTCAGCCGAAGGTGGACATGATATTTGAGCACAACTTCTGATCAATCAGTGGCTGGTGACTAATCTATGTAGACACAGGGGCAACCCTCAGGGAGTAAGACTAAAAAAGAAAAAGAAAAAAATGGACACCAGTTGTTGTGACAAATTCCACAGATAAACTCCTGATATTTTACTAAAAACAAAAAAATCTAGCAAAAATTAAAACTTTCAGGTGGAAAATAATGAGAATCCAGAGCTGGTACAATATATGACCTAAATTGTCCAGTTTCCAATAAAAATTAAGGCATACAAAAGAGCAAGAAAAAAAGTATTCAATACAAACATCTCTGAGTGGGCCCAGATACTAGATTTGATAAAGACTATAAAGCAGCTACTATAAAGAAAGGAATAAATAAAACAATGTTTAAAGAACTAAAGTAAGACAACAATGACTTATTAAATAGAGAATATCAATAAAGAAAAATTACAAAAAGAGCCAAATGGAAATACTAGATTTGAAAAGTAGAGTAACTGACAATGTACTACATACATTCAACAGCAGATGTGAGATGGCACACATACACAAAAAGGAAGCAGTAAATTCAACATTCCAAATTTCACGAAAACCATTAATCACAGATCCAAGAAGCTCATCAAATCCCTAGTGGGATAAACACAAAGGGATCCTAAACACATTACACTCTAACTGCTTTAAGACAAAAGAGAGAGCAGCAATGAAAAAAAAAAATTCATCACCACAAGAGCACAATACAATTAACAGCTGACTTCTCATCAGAAACAGTTAAAGAAGGAAAAAAGTGAGATGACATACAGTCGTCTCTCAGTATCCATGGGGGATTGGATCCAGGAATCCCCCTGGATACCAAAATCCATGAACTCCCACAGATACCAAAATGCATGAATGCTCAAAGCCTCATATAAAATGGCACAGTACAATGAATACAGTCGGCCTCCACATCTGTGGATGAAAAACCTGCAGACACAGAAGCCTCACTGTATTCAATCTACTAAAAGAAAAAAGTCAACTAAGAATTGTCCATCCAAAAAAACTATCATTTAAAAATAAAAGCCATCACAAAAGACCACATATTATATAACTCAATTTACATAAAATATCCAGAATAGGCAAATCTATAGAGACAGAAAGTGAATTAGCGGCTGCCTAGGGCTGTGGGGGCTGGGGACAGACTAGGAAGTGACTACTAATGGGTAAACAGAGTCTTTTTTTGGGTGAAAATGTTCTAAAATTGATGGTGATGACTGCACAATTCTGGATATAGACTAAAAACTAGTGAATTGTACACTTTAATTGAGAAAATTGTACAATATGTGAATTATATCTCAATAAAGCTGTTTTTAAAAAATGGCAATATCAAGCTATCTCTAGATCAATGAAGACTGAGAGAAATCACGACTAAAGATCTGTCTTCAGTAAATACTAAGGAAAATTCTTACAGACAGTAAGGAAACGACACCAGACAGTAACTAGAATCCATGAAAGGAAATTAAGAGTGCCAAAACTGATAAATTTGTATGTAAAAACAAAGAACTGTATAAATATATATTTCTCTTCTCTTCTTTCTTTAAAAGATAAGATTGTATAAAACAATAATTATAACATTCTGTTGTTGGGTTAATAATAAATGAAGTTGTAATCTATATTATGTAGACAGCACAAAGGAAGGGGAGGAAATAGAGCTATACTGGAGCAAAGTTGCTCTATTTTACTGGAATTAAGTCAATATTAAGCTGTAATAATAGGATACACATTATAATCTCTAGATCAACATTTTAAGATTATAATTTAAGAAACATAGTTTAATAAAATCAGAGAAATTTAAGTAGTAACTGAAAAATATTTAAAACAAAAAAGGCAGCATAGATGGGAGAGAAACAAAAAACACATGAAACATATAAGAACAAAGAACAAAATGGCAGATACAAATCCAACCTTATCAATAACTATGTTAAATGTGAGTGGAGTAAATGCTGCATTCAAAAGACGGGGATTGCCAATGCAATCAGGCAAGAAAAAGAAATAAAAGTATCCACACTGGAAAAGAAGTAAAATTATCTTTATCATAAATGACATGATCCCGTATGTAGAAATTCCTAAGGTATCCACAAACTTTTAGAACCAATAAATGAGTTCAGTAAGGTTGCAGGATACAAGTTCACTATATAAAAATCAATTGTATTTCTATACACTAGCAATGAAAAATCCAAAATGAAATTATCCACAAAAGCATCCAAAATAATAAAATATGAATAGTTTAATGACAGAAGCGCAAGATTTGTACACTGAAAACTACAAAGCATCACTCAGGGAAACTGAAGATATAAATAAACAGAGACATTCTGTGGTGATGGACTGCAAGACATATTATTAAGATGGCAATTCTGTTCAAAGTAATCTATAGATTCAATGTACAGATTCAATGAAATTCCTATCAAAATCCCAGCTGGCTTTTTTGCAGAAACTGACAAGCTAATCCTAAAATTTACATGGAAAGGCAAAGGACCCTGAATAGCAAAAACAATTTTTGAAAAGAACAAAGTTTGAAAACTTCCACTTCCTGATTTTGAAAGCCGATTTGGGGTTTCCTGGGGGTTAGAGTGGGAATAAGGACTGACTACAAATGGGCATGAGGATCTTTTAATAATGATGGAAATGGTCTAAACTGGATTGTGATAATGGTTGCATAACTATAAATTTACTAAATAATCACTGAATTGTACACTGAATGAGTAAATGTAATGGTACATAAATTATACCTCAATAAAGTTGTTAAAAGATTTGCATACAAATGTTCACAGCAGCTTTATTTATATTAGCCCCAAACTGGAAACATTTCAGATGACCTTCAACAAGAAAATGGCTTAGGGGAAAAAAAAGACTTAAAACAAAAAGAAAGAAAAATTCCAAGATAATGTGTAAAACTAACTAGATAAAGGAGAGGCTAGGGATAGTGAGATCAGTTAGGAGAAAACTGCAGAACTCTAAATGAAGCTTTTCAGGGTCTAAATTAAATAGGAATGAAGAAGGATAGACGTAAAAAGACAGAATCACAAGTCATTGGCAATGACTAATAATAAACAACAAAAACTGTTAACATTTATTGAGCACTTACGATGTACAAAGCATTGTATATAAGCACAATACTTATGTCATTTCACTGTCACAGCAATTCTATAAAGCACTACTGTCCTACATTCCAGAGACAGACACTGAGGTTGGGAAAGTTATATAAATTTATCCAAGGTTATATACATGGAAAACAGAACAGCTACTGTGTACGTGTGTTTTGCTACCAGGGGTCAGGGGATGGGGGAAGAAATGCCAAATGACTGAGGTCTTAGACTTTCCCCCCCCTTTTTAATGATTATTTAAGTAATTGTGTTATCTTAGGGAATGAAAAACAATCTTATCCCCAGGAATCCAAATTATTTCTAAAGGGCTTAGAGAAATGATTTGGATTTATCTGGCATCTATACTGCTTTTTATTTTATGAGTAATTATTAAAAATACAAAATCAGCGAGTCTTTTTCCCAGTTCCAAGAGTCAACAAATCTTTAGTATAATCACATACCTTTCTTCCATACGGTTTTTCTACCATATTGCTGTCACTGTCAGAATTTTCACTCTGAACTGGTTTAGTGAACCCAGATTTGGGCATCTTATAGCTATTCAGCTAGCTTCTTATCAGTCTTCTCATCCTGGATCTGTAAAGAATGGATACATTATAAGGGTTATTTGTATACATACACAATAAGACCTACTTAAAGTCTGAGCCACAGTTAGTGCAATTTGGTTTTTTCTATGTCTCTATAAGATAATTTTCTCAGAGAGGCTATCCTAGCTTAAAATAAGTTTTCACTTAACAATTTAAGCTTCTAATTAAAGTTCTCTTGTTAAAGTCCATTCAACTTGTCACTGAAAAGAAGAAAAGAAAACTACTTTTATATTTCTTCCTACCTTCTCCAGACTAATATCCAGTTTTCTTGGTACCAGAAGCAGTCAAAGTGGAAGCAGTGGCAAAGGGTTTGTCATTCCAGCATGGCTCTAGAGATAGGAGCTCCTAATAGATTCTCTGGTATTACTGCATTGGTCTGGAAGTTATTTCTGAAGACTCCACCAAGAACCCAACAGGTTTGATTAGTAATCTTACAATACTTTATTTTAAATTAACTTAAATTAAATTTATTAAAACTTTCCTCCTTAAAATCCCTGGGGTGGTTTATTTTCCTTCACTGAACTCCCAGACATCCCCAAGGCATTCAGTCACTTCATCAACCTATTCATTGATTTAATCCTTATCATACTGTACTGTAATTATCACTTCATGTATCATTCTCTTTTCAATTTGTTCAGCCTTCTGTCTCCTGCTCTATAAGCTGATTTAATAGGTCAAGGACCCTCTTAGAAGCTTACACTTATGTACAAGGTTACACTTGAGAGATGCAGAAAAAATTCCAAGAAGGGTGTTTTACATATAAAAGGAGAAGCCATGAAGCTAGACCTGTGTTGTTGTCTGATGACCTACTACCTACGTGTGGTTGCTGAAAGTTAAATCAATTAAAATTAAAGTGCAGATATACATTTCTATTATCACAGAAAGCTCTATTGCACAGCACTGGGCTAGAGTGAGGCTGCTGGCCAACAGGAGCATGACTTGGCCACGACAAGCAGAATGACTGACAAGCATAATTTTAACTATTTCATGCTATCAGTTCTCTATAAATGCGTATCATAGGTCTAACTAAGCTACATTCTAGTACCTATGTGAATTATTAAAACTCAGAAGAGAGTTGAAGAGAGGATTAGTAAAATTTTCTTATGTTCTTCAAATTGTTCTATTAGTGCTTTAAAATTTATTTGGTTTCTATAGAAACAAAACCAAAAATCCCTTAAATGAACTGAGTTAATTTGTAAATTATCAAAACTAGATTAAATTAATCTAGATATAGCCAAATTAGAGTATATTCTAACACAAAAAAACTGCCAGAGTTCAAACAGTTCAAATACTTCATTTTATAGAAACAAGCTTGAAGAAATAAACTTTTATAACACTACACACAAGAGGCAGAGTTTACCCTGGCATCATTCAATTGTTTCAACTATTCCATATAACAGAATCATTTAAACACAGCACTGTCCCCAAAGCTAGCCCTGTGTAAAGCTTACAGAGTTAAAAGTTATAAGTCATATATAAACGGAAAAGTCTTGACTCAAAGGTAAAACTGAGTTGCGTATTATCAACAGGCATTAGCCTAGGCAAGATTACGAAGAGAAAGCAGTATCTCCTTTGTAGATCATGCAAAGCAAGCTAATGGTGAACGAAGGAGCGTCATGAATATTTTTTGAGAAAATTACACATGGCAATAATATTGTACTAATAGATTATATGTTTAAAAAGCTTATATTATTTTCCAATAACTTTACTGGAAAAATTTCAGCACTAGCAATAAAAATCACAATTAGATTCCAAAAATATTACTTCAATCAACAAATATTAAGCATTTAAGATACAGTTAGGTTCTGGGTGCACGATATATATTGTAATCACTAGAGCAACCACTATACAAACTATACAAAGAGATAATCAAAACACATCAGGTAAATGAAAATGGAATATTTTTAAATGTACAAATAACCCAATAGAAGGCAGACAAAGGAAAATGGGAGGAATGAAAAACAGATGGAAAAAACAAAACAATAATAAAATGATAGGCCTAATTCAAACATATCAATAATTACATGAATGCAAATGGTTTAAACACACCCATTAGAAGCCAAAGATTGTCAGAAGGAGGGGAAAAAATGACCAAACTATACGCTACTAACAAGAAGTTCACTTCAAGTATAATGATATAGGTAGGTTAAAAGTAAGAGAGTAGAAAAAGATATGCCATGTAAGCATTAATCAAAGGAAAGCTGGAGTGACTATATTAACATCAGACAAAATAGATCTCACAGCAAAGAGGGACATTACATATTACATACTGATAAAAGGGTCAGTTCACCAAATGTGTATGCAACTAGCAACAGAGCTTCAAAATACAGGAAGTAAAAACTGACAAAACTGACAGGAGAAATAGACAAATTCATAATTACAGTTGGAGGCTTGAACTACTCTCTTAGAAAATCAACAAGGATACGAAAGAATTGAAAAATGTCATTGATTTGAATCGACTGGATCTAACTGACATTATAATCTGCCCAACAATAGAAAACTCATTCTTTTCAAGGGCACACAGAATATTCACCAAGATAGGCCACATCATGGATCATAAACAAATGTTAATAAATTTAAAATAATTAAAATCACACAAAGTTTGTTCCCACCCAATAAAGAAATTAAACCAGAATCATTTAGAGAAAGGTAACAGGTATATATCCAAATTAAAAAATAAAGAAAAATAAAACCGGCGGCGCAGCCGTTAAGTGCACACGCTCTGCTTCAGCAGCCTGGGGTTCACAGGTTTGGATCCTGGTGTGCACTGACGCATCGCTTGTCAAGACATGCTGTGGCGGCGTCCCATATAAAGTAGAGAAAGATAGGCACGGATGTTAGCCCAGGGCCAATCTTCCTCGGCCAAAAGAGGATTGGCACCAAATGTTAGCTCAGGGCTAATCTTCCTCACAAAAATAAATAAATAAATTTAAAAAAATAAAGAAAAATCAATGAAACTAAAAACTAGTTCTTTCAAAAGATCAATAAATCTCTGTTTTTAGTGCCATCAAGTTGACTCTGACTCCTAGCAACTCTGTGTATAGCAGAGAGCAGAACCCTGTCCAGTCTTTCTGTGCCATCCTCTCCCCTTCCGGCGCTATATCAGACAATGCTCTGCTGTTATTCATAGGGTTTTCATGGTCAATTTTTTCAGAAGTGGGTGGCCAGGTCCTTCTTCCTAATCTGTCCTAGTCTGGAAGCTCTGCTGAAACTTGTCCACCATGGGTGACCCTGCTGGTATTTGAAATACTGGTGGCATAGCATTCAGCATCACAGCAACATGCAGCCACCACAGTATGACAACTGACAAGTGGTGTGGTTCCCTGACCAGGAAACAAACTCGGGCCATGGCGGTCAGAGCACCGAATCTTAACTGGACCACAGGGCTGGCTAATAAATCTTTAGCCAGACCTATTAGAAATAAAAGAGAGAAGATTTACATAACCAAAATCAACACTGAAAAGGGAATATCACTACAGATCCTATAAACACATAAAGGATAATAAGGGAATATTATAAACAACTTTATACACACAAATTCAACAAATTAAATGAAATAGACAAATTCCTTGAAAGGTACACACTACCAAAGCTCACTGAAGAAAACATAATGTCAATAGCTCAATATTTATTAAAGAAATTGATTTTATATTTAAAATCGAAGAAAACTCCAGGCCTAGATGGCTTCCAAAATAAATTGTATAAAACATGTAAGGAAAAATAATGCCAATTCTATACAAACTCTCCTGAAACAGGAAAGAGGCAGGAACATATTTTATGAGGCCATCAATACCCTGATAGCAAAACCAGAGTAAGTCTTTCACAAGAAAACTACAGACCAATATACCTCATGATCAGACACAAAAATCGTCAACAAAATATTAGCAAATCAAATCCAACTAAATATAAAAAGGATAAACACATCATGTCCAAGTGGGATTTATCCCAGGAATTCAACGCCAGCTTCATGTTTGAAAATCAATCTATGTAATTCACTGTATTAACAGACTAAAAGCAAAAAAAAAAAAAAAAAAAAAAAAAAAAGAGCATTTCAACAGATACAGAGAAAGCATTTTATAAAATTTAATGCTCACTGATGACAAACTCTCAGCAAACTAGTAATAAAACAGAACTTGAATGCCTTCTTTCTCTCTTAAGATCAACAATGAGGCAAAGACGTCTACTCTCATCACTTTTTCCCCCCAGCTTTATTGAGGCATAATTGACAAACGAAAATTGTATATATTTAAGGTGTACAATGTGAAGATTTGATATACGTATATACATTGTGAAATGATTACCACAATCAAGGTAATTAACACATCGATCACCTCACATAGCATTTCCTGTGTGTGTGGTAAGAACTTACGATCTACTCTTCGCAAATTTCTAGTATACAATATAGTATTATTAACTATAGTCGCCATGCTGTACATTACATCCTCAGAAATTATCTTATAACTGAAAGTTTGTACCTTTTGACCAACATCTCTCATTTCCCCCACTCCCTAGACCCTGGCAACCACCAGTCTACTTCCCAATTCTCTGAGTTCAACGTTTTTAGATACCACATACAAGTGAGATGACAGTATTTGTCTTGCTGTGTCTGGCTTATTTCATTAGCACAATTCCCTCCAGGTTCATCCATGTTGTCGCAAATGGCAGGGTTTCCCTTTTTTGTGGCCAAATAATATTCCATTGTAAACATATAGATATATACACACCACATTTTCTTTATTCATTCATCCATCAAGAGACACTTACGTTGATTCTGTATCTTGGCTACTGTGAATAACGCTGGAACAAACATGGGAGTACAAATTTCTCTTTGAGATACTGATTTCATTTCCTTTGGTATATACCCAGAAGAGGAACTGCTGGATCAGATGGCAGTTCTATTTTTAATTTTTTGAGGAACCTCCATATTGTTTTCCATCATGGCTGCACCAACTTACATTCCCACCAACAGTGTACAAGGGACTCTCTTCACCACACCCTCACCAAAACCTGCTGTCTCTTCCCTTTTTGGTAATGGCCATCCTTACAGGTGTGAGGTGATATCTCATTGTGGTTTTGATTCACATTTCCCTGATGATTAGTGATGTTGAGCACCTTTTCATATACTTGGCCATTTGTACGCCTTCTTTGGAAAAAAATCTGTTCCAGTCTTTTGCCCATTTTTTAATGGGGTTTTTTTTTTTTTTGCTCTGTAGTTGTATGAGTTCTTTGTATATTTTGGATATTAACCCCTTAGATGTATGGTTTGAAAATATTTTCTCCCATTCCACAGGTTGCTTTTTCATTTTGTTTCCTTTGCTGTGCAGAAGATTTTTAATCTGATGTGGTCCCACTTGTTTATTTCTGCTTTTCTTGCCTTTGCTTATGGTGTCATATCCATGAAATCAATGTTAAGGAGCTTTTTCCTCTATATTTTCTTGTAGGAATTTTATGGTTTTAGGTCTTATATTTAAGTCTTTAATCTATTTTAAGTTAATTTTTGTGTATGGTATAAGGGTCTACTTTCACTCTTTTGCATGTAGATAACCAGTTTTCCCAACACCATGTATTGAAAATACTCTCCCCTTTCCTCATTTTGTGTTCTTGATGCTCTTGTCAAAGATTAGTTGACCCTATATCCATAGGTTTATTTCTGGGCTCTCTATTCTGTGCCATTGGTCTGTGTGTCTGTTTTTATGCCCATACTATTCTGTTTTGATTACCATAGCTTTGTAAGACAGCTTGACATCCGCAAGTGTGACGCTTCCAGTTTTGTTCTTCTTTCTCAAGATTGCTTTGGCTGTTCAGAGTGTTTTGTGGTTCCATATGAATTTCAGGATTTTTTTTTTCCTATTCTGTGAAAAATGTCATTGGAATTTTGATAGAGATTGCTTTGAATCTGTAGATCGCTTTGGGTAGTATGGACATTTTAGTAATTCTTCCCTATCCATGAACACAGGATATCTTTCCAATTATTTCTGTCAATTTCTTTCATCAATGTCTCATACTTTTCAGTGTACAGATCTTTCACTTCCTTGGTTAAATTTATTCCTAAGTATTTTTTTCTTTTTGATACCATTGTAAATGGAATTTTTCTCTTCATTTCTTTTTCAGATAGTTCATTGTTGGTGTACACAAATGCAAATACTTTTTGTATGTTGATTTTGTATCTGGCAACTTTACTGAATTCATTTATTAGTTCTAGTAGTTTTTTGGTGGTCTTTAGAGTTTTTTTATATATAAGATCATGTCATCTGCAAACAGAGACAATTTAACTTCTTCCTTTCTGATGTGGATGTCTTTTATTTCTTTTTCTTGCCTAACTGCTCTGGCCAGGACTTCCAGTCCTATGTTGAATAGAAGTGGTGAGACTAGGCTCCCTTGTCCTGTTCCTGATCCTAGAGGAAAAGCTAAAGCTTTTCACTGCTGAGTACGATGTGACCTGTGGGCTTATTATATATGGCCATTATTATGTTAAGGTATGTTATTCCTATATCTAATTTGTTAAGAGTTTTTATCACGAAAGGATATTGAATTTTGCCAAATGCTTTTTCTGCATCTATTGAGATGATCTCGCCACTTCTATCCAAAATTGTACTTTACTGGTAGCCCTAACTAGTTCAATACGGCAAGAAAAATAAATAAAAGGTATGCAGCGTGGAAAAGTAGTAGTAAAACAGCTCTTATTTCCAGATGACATGATTGTCTATGTAGACAAAGGCAAGATATCTACAAAGAAGCTACTAGAACTTATAAGTAAGCATAGGAAGGACATAGGATACACATTCAACATACGAAAATTAATTTAATTTCTATATACTAGCAACAAATACAAACTGAAATTAAAAATACAACATACGACAGCATCAAAAACACTAAATTCTTAGGGATAAATATAACAAAATATGTGTAAAACCATCTAGTGACAAATATAAAACACTGCTGAAAGACAATAAAGACATAGATAAATGGAGAGATACTACGTTTACGGATTAGAAGACTCAGTATTGATGTCAATTCTCCCCAAATTTGTCTGAGAAGTCAATGCACTCCTAGTCAAAATCCCAGAATGCTTTTTTTTATAGAAACTGACAAAACGTTTCTAGAACATATATAACAATGCTAATGACCTAGAAAAGTCTAAATAATTCTGGGAAAAAACCAAATTCATGGACTCACGTTATCTGATTTCACTACTTACTATAAAGATACAGTAAGCAAGACACTGTTTAATGGAACAGAATGTAAAGTTTAGAAATAGACTTGTACACATATGACCAATTGATTTTCAAAAAAGCTGCCAATGCAACTCATTGGGGAAAGGATATAGTCCTTTTAACAAATGGTGTTGGAACAACTGTATTTCCATATGCCAAAAAAAAAAAAAGAGTTTTGACCCTTACCTCACTCCACAGAGAAATATTACCTCAAAATGTATCACATCCTAAACATATGTACTCAAGTTATATGTTTCCTAGCAGAAAACACAGGAGAATATTTTAGCGACCTTGGGTTAGACAAAGATTTCTTAAACAGTCTGTGAAAAGTAGAAACTATAAAAGGAAAAATGTAGATAAACTGGACTTCACAGAGCAAACTTTTGCTCTTCAAAGGACATTATTAAGAAAATGAAAAGCAAGCCATAGTGGGAGAAAACACTTGCAAATCATATATTTATAAAAGACTTATATCCAGAATATATAAGTAACTCTTACAAGAAGAATAAGAAGATAATCCAATTTTAAAAGGAACAAAAGATTGTTAACAGACAATTCACCAAAGAATATATAATAAATGGCAAACACAGAAGATGACGCTCAACCTTGTTATTCATCAGGGAATTAATAATGAGATGCCACTATATACCCACAAAAATGGCTAAAATGAAAAAGAATAAGGAAGACGAAGTATTAGTGAGGATGTAGAGAAACTGGAACTCTCAGATATTGCCGGGGGGTTAGGAGGAAATGCAAAGTAGTACGGCCACTTTATAAATGAAAATAGCTGGTGGTATCTTTCTGTGGCTAAGAATTATTCTTTTCTTCCATCCTTTGTATGACACTCTTGGTGGCTGTTACACTGCTTGCTCTTCAACCTCCTTGCCCTAAGGCTGCACAGAGGCATCAATACTTGTTAAGGGCCAACCACCTGCAAGCTCTATGATAGACTTTGCTACCAATCAGGTAAAGGATGCAGTTTAAAGCTTTGATTTTGCCTTTTTAAAGATGTTTCTTCCTTTGCAATAAATATATTCTTGCTCTTTATAGACCAAAGAGTCTATTTATTCAGCTAATAGCAACTCACGTCCAGAGCTGACGGTCTATAAATGTATGCTATTATATTCAAGAATTTTTCTACCCTATTTAGTTACTGCAGTAAAAGACATCTTCTTCTAAAACAAAATAATCCAGTATTTTCTTGTTTTTTTTTTTAATGGTGTTACTATTTGTGATCATTCAAGGGATACTAAAAATATATTTTTTTAATATTATTGCTATTTCTGAATAATTGTTTATAATGAAGGTAAAACATTCTAGTTGCTATTCAGAGGTAGCAATTAGCATAAACAGGTACATCAAAAACTAGCGCAGGGCTGGCCCTGTGGCTTAGCGGTTAAGTGTGCGCGCTCTGCTGCTGGTGGCCCGGGTTCGAATCCCGTGCGCGCACCGACGCACCGCTTCTCCAGCCTTGCTGAGGCCGCGTCCCACGTACAGCAACTAGAAGGATGTGCAGCTATGACATACAACTATCTACTGGGGCTTTGGGGGAAAAAATAAATAAATAAAAATTATAAAATAAATAAAAATTTAAAATATAAAATAAATAAAAATTATAAAAAAAATTATAAAAAAAATTATAAAAAAAATTATAAAAAAAAAACAAAACAAAACATCATTTGGGTGAAGAAGTTGTTTATATGCCATTTATTCCTTTAGTATAAGCACTTTAAGAACAAAGATGTTTCTTAACTCAGTCAAAATTACACCGAAAACTTAAAAAATTTCTATCGTAGTGGGGAGTCACAGATGAGTGACTATTTCTGGTTGGCAAACATCATTATCTTGAACCATTCTTTATATTCAGTCTCATCTCTCACTGCTCCTTCTTCCTATATGCATGTTACTCTCAAAAACACTCAGAAATTTTCACAGCTCTCAAATGGGCACAGAATCTGTACTTAATAATACCAGTTAATTCACATTATTTGACTATTAGTTAAGAAAATCTAATCAATAACAACTTAAATTTATCAAGCAAATAAATGACAGTGTTCTCAGAAGTCTTGGATGATAAAAACTTCCTGAGTACTTGTTAAAATACAGAGTTAGCAGGCCTGAAATGGACTCAAGAATTTGTACTTTTAATAAGTATCTCAGTGGTTCTTATCACTAGGCAAGTTTGAAAAACAAACTAGGGAGTATTTTTAATGATATTATAAAAGATCTCATTAGAAAAGGACTCACTTGGGTTAATTTAAAATAGGGGCTTTCCCTACCATATTAAACCATATATATACACACAACATGCACACATGTGGGTGTATGTATCATCTTAATTTAAAAATAACCACCCTAGGCAGCCTGAGAGTCTCATTAAAAACATATTTGACTGTCATTTCCATTTTTCACAGGATGCCAACTCTTTGGGAGAGTATTTTAACTTATAAGAAGATTGACCCTAAAGAGCATTCAACCACTGGTATCATATTCAATTTGTTTCTCTACTGATTATCAGTTATGTCAATAAATGCTCCATAGCTTTCTTCTCCTAGACTGATCTGTTTCCATTTTTTCTGGGAAGTAAATGGAGCAACTACTGGTTTCTGTCACTGCCTCTTATTTATAACCTTTAACACTGGCTTCTCTGGAAGTCTATTTTCTTCTCTACTCTAGGTAGAAAATTTGTTTTCTTAGCTACTGCCCTCTGCAGATTTTTAAGTTTAAAATAGTCTCAAGAGAAGCTTTCAAACCACAGTTTATACTTCTCTCTCTTTTCGATTGTAAGTAGAAAATGACTTAAGTTTTACACAATTCTTGACATTTGAATAGAACTTCAAACAGTATTTTCCAACCTGCATTTTCAAAGCCTCCTTCATTGGGATCTCTAGAAACTGCTTTTGAAGCTGGGGGTAGGGGAAGGTCACACAACTGGAAGATAACTACTGTATCTCAGATCTCTTGACTTATGTAAGGTGGTGATAAAGATCCTACCACCCATCTACCTTCCCAATCCTTTCTAGGCGGAAAAAAAATCATTATACAAGCAAATTTTCTTGGATTATGTCTGCATTTGCTTTAGCAAAAGGAGTCTGACCAATTCATTTTTAGCACAACGCACAATGCATTTTTTGGGACACAGCATACCCATCTCTGAAAAGTCCAGTTATTGGCAATTTGCCAAAAACAACTAGATAAAAACATATGTCACTACCTACAATGTAAAGTTTAACCAAACAAGTATAACAAATTTAATAAGCAGCAATGTCACAATGTCACAATGTCACAATGCTAAGTTACAATTTAATAACAAGAACAGCAGAATCAAACAACACAACTAACTTAAGACAAAGAAGGGTGATACACACAGATAAGCATCCTTCTTGAAAACTGAGGTAACTGCAATGATGCCAAGTCTTGCTTGACAGACTTCTTAGTATAATAACTAAATTGACTCTTCAGGAAACAGTAATAAGTTGCTTTTTTTTTGTTTATAAGTTAACCTTCATCCTAAGGCTAACAATTTGAAGAAACTTCATCTTCTTAGCAGAGTACCAAATCGCCCAAAGGAAGAGGCCAAACTTTGTTGAGAAGGTGCTTTGAACTCAAGAAGGAAGAAGGCTTGGGACCATATCCGTGGGAAAAAACTACTCAACATGACAAAAGGAGGGAGGGTTAGGGGAAAAAATTCAAGAACAGAGAGAGGACTCTGGTAGACTATTTGTAAGATGGGGATGAGAGGGAAAAGACACTTTTAGCTGGCAGTATGGCTAGAGGAGAACTTCGGAGAACAGAAGCAGATAACAGAATCTGTGAAGTCGTCTGCTATGGACATACAGATTATACATAAAAAAGTGAAAATCTACAGAAGTGTTCCTCTAAGAACTAAACAGAAGTCTGTTATTTTGAGACCACTTTACAGTCTTCCAGCATTTGGTGAGCATTAGATCCTCAGAAGCAATGCTTGAAACATTATTTTATTCTGTTCACTCTAGTCACTCTGTCTTCCAACTGTAAGTCTGAATGAAAAATTCTTCATAGGGGTATTGAAGAACACTAGGGTTTGTCTTTGGCTTCCATCTACAAACAAGAAGGGATTAAACTCAAAGTCTGTCAGCAAGTCTTTCCGAACTAAGTTATCAGATGTACTTAGCTTTACCACAGCCTCATAGCTACTTGGCAATTAGTACTTATCTTTTAAGAGTGCATTTTTACCAAGGTATTGGGGGCAGGAAGAGGGGTAGCTTTCCTCTGATTGGGCTAAGATAAGGAGGAGTATAAAAAAAAAAATCAGGGGGGAAAAAAAAAAACCTAAGGGAAAACACGCAGAACGAAGTACTGACACCAAAATTTAGCAACGGATGAATACCGACTGCAGATTAAAACTTAACTGAAATCTAAAGACAAATGCAAGAAACTGCCAGTTTATAAAATGGTTTCTTTTCCTTGCTTCAACTCTAAGATGACTTTTAAACTAAAGATGATCAAACTCTGTTGGCATTGCTTTTAGCTTTGATGAGATGCTCCTTGATTCACGTTACTGCTTCTAGAACACTTCAATTTACTCAAAATATGCTGCTCTTAAAGGCTTACGCCACTTGGTAATTCAAACTTGCCTGATTACCAGAAGCAAGGCAGAAAGCTTTTTTAAAGATACAGATTCCTAATTTCATCCTTAGAGGTACTGAATCAGAACATCTGAGAGATAAATATCCACTTTTAAAAAGCTCCCTTAGTAGCTGCTGGGGGTGGGGGAAGAGGGAAACAGGGAGTGACTGCTTAATGGGTACAGGGTTTCTTCTGCGGTAATGAAAATGTTCTGGAATTAGATAATGGTGATAGCTCACAACGTTGTAAATACACTTAAAGCCACTGAATTATACACTTCAAAATGGTTAATTATATGTTATGTGAATTTTATTTCAATAAAAAAAGCTCCCTGGTAGTACAGGTTAACAATTTTGAAACCACTATATATGTATTCTAGAAATGAACACTTGAGTAAACAGATAGTCAATGGTGGGAGCCAGGTTTCTGACTGTTAGAGTGGGAGGCTGCAGACAGGCAAGTCAGGAGAAGGCTGGAATGTGGTAATGGATTACCATTTGAGACATCAATACGAACTCATGTTTAGCTTAGATACAGATAGTTACATACAGAAATATTTGTAGATATGTATATATGGAATTAGTATACATACATATATTTCCTTCCGATGTCAGCTAAGCAAGCCCAGAAGCAACAGCACCCCAGTAGCAAGGAGCACACCTAACACCAAGATCCCAGTTACTACTATCTTTCTCCAATAAAAGGAACCAGGGCTCCTTAGAGAAATGGCTGATCCTAGGACTGACACAGGAAATACACAAGATGAGTCTGGAGACTTGTAGTGCCAGAAAGTAAGGAAGTACTCAAAAAATAGACATAAATCTATAAACTCAACAATGGGAATACGTCAAAGGGATACAGGTGTCAATCGAAAGAGGTCCCAATCAGCAAAGTCAGAACACCTGAGCAACAGAATAAGTAAAGTAGTATTGGGTTATATCCAAGGTATAAATATCTGTGTTCATACGGATATAAACAAATGATGGAAGAAATTAAAAAACAGGAGAGAACAGACAAATTTTCCATGAAGAAGAATTGCAGGTAGTTTATGTAGATATTCTGCTCTCAAGGGGGTGGAGCATAACTCTCCACTCCGTTAAGTGTGGGCTGCACAGGGATTTCCTTCCCAAGAATATAGTATGGAAAGAGGGGAAAAGAGAGTAACTTGAAACGCCTCACAAATACTATCTCAGCCATGTGAGCAAAGTTAGCATCGACAGTAATAAGTCATGTTGACAGTACGTACCCTTGATAAGATGAGATGAAAATAGCATTTTACCTCTGTAATCTTCCTCCTCAAAATACATAACCCCAGTCTAATACAAGAAAAACATATGACAAATTCCAATGATGGGAGACCCTACAAAAGTACCTGACCAGTACTCCTTAAAACTGTCAAAGTCATCAAAAACAAGGAAAGTCTGAGAAACTGTCACAGCCAAGAGGAGCTTAAGGAGACATGATAACTAAGTGTAATGTGGCATCCTGGATGGGATCGTGCAACAGAAAAATGACGTTAGGTAAAAAACTATAGAAATCTGAATAAAGTATGGACTTTAGTTAGTAATAAAGTATCAATATTGGTGTACCAACTATGATAAATGTACCATGCTAATGTATGACATTAATAACAGAGAAAACTCGTGTGACGTATACTGGAACTCTCTGTACTATCTTTGCAATTTTTCTGTAAATCTAAAACTACTCTAAAGTAAAAAAGTTACTTAAAAAAAAAAAAGGTTCCCCAGGTAATTTTAATGGTTTGGGAACCACTAAGCAATATTTCCCTCTACCCTTGTCATAGCAAGCACTACATACCTCCCAGTAACTTTACTTCATATTAACTTTCTGTCACAGCCTTTATCTCTACCTCAAATCCTGTTCCCATCCTGGTTTTCTTCAAAGTTCATGTCTATATCCCATCCCACACTCTGATCCCTTAGGTTTTTTGACTTCTCACTATCAAAAATCTTTTCACTTCCTTCAGCCACTTATTCTCTATTTTCCCTCTTCAGAATTTTGTTAGTATCCTTTGCTATTTTTCTACTGTGGTAATCATCATTTTCCTATTCATTTGTAAAACAAGAAAAACAATGCTGTCATTTTTGTTGCATATATATATTTAAATTGTGGTTAAATATACCTGATATAGAATTTACCATTTTAACCATTTTTTTAAATTGACGTATAACTGACATGTAACGTCATATTAGGTGTACAACATAATGATTCAATATTTGTATATATTGCAAAATGATCACCACAATAAGTTTAGTTAACATCCATCACCATACATAGTTTCTCTTGTGATGAGAACTTTTAAGATTTCCTTTCTTAGCAACTTTCAAACATGCAATACAGTATTAACTATAGTCACCATGCTGTACACTACATCCCTGTGACTTATTTATTTTTCTCACAATTTTTTTTTAATCTTTTGGTCCTCTTTACCCATTTCTCCAGCCCCCCAAACCCACCTTTGGCAACCACCAATCTGTTCTCTGTATCTATGAACTTGGTTTTCAATTTTTTTTTTAGATTTCATAGGTAAGAGAGATCATGAAGTATTTGTCTTTACCTGACTTATTTCACTTAGCATAATGCCCTCGAGGTCCATCTGTGTTGTTGCAAATGGCAAGCTTTCATTCTTTTTTACGGCTAAATAGTATTCCATCGTTACATATACACCACATCTTCTTTATCCATTCATCCATCAATGGACACGTAGGTTGCTTCCATGCCTTGGCTATTGTAAATAATGCTAGAAGGAACATGCGGGTGTGTATATATCTTTTCCAGCAAGTGTTTCCACTTTCTCTAGATGAATACCCAGAAGTGGAATTGCTGGATCAGATGGCAGTTCTATTTTTAATTTTCTGAGGAGCCTCCATATTGTTTGTCATAATGGCGGCACCAATTATATTCCCACGAACAATGCACAAGGGTTCCCTTTTCTCCACATCCTTGCCAACACTTGTTATTTCTTATCAGTGTAGAGTTCTGTGGCATTAAATACATTCACACTGTTGTGCAACCATCACCACCATCCATCTTTAGACCTTTTCATCCACTCCCACTGAAACTCTATATCCATTAACAGTAACTTCCCATTCCCCATTCCTCCCAGCCCCTGGCAAGCACCACATCTCTATGAATGTGAATATTCTGGGTACCTCATATAACTGGAATTATATAATATTTGTCCTTTTATGACTGGCTTATTTCACTAGCATGTCTTCAAAGTTCACCCATGTTGTAGCATGTGTCAGAACTGCTTTCCTTTTGAAGGCTGAACAATATTCCATCCATTTATGTATATACCACATTTTGTCTATTCATTTATCCATCAATGGATATTTGGGTTGTTTTCACCTTTTAACTATTGTGAACAATGCTATGAACACTGTACATTATACAATCCATTGTACAGCAATCAAAACCACATTTTTTTATGTCTGTATTTTCTTTATGAATCCTTCTTTTTCTTTCAGGCTTAAACCCTCTTACTTCAAGATCAGAAAATATATTCACTCTTATTTCCTTTAACTTCTTTTGACATTTAACTCTTCCCATCCATTTGTAATGCCAGTTTTTAATAACAAGCTTATTCCTTTATACACCCAAATCTGTTTCTGGGCTTTCCAGTCTGTTTCACTACTCTGCCTTTCCATTCTTGCACCAATAGTATACTATTTGGTTTGGGTTTTTCTTTTTTTTGGCCTTTGAATATTTTTTTATTTTTTATTCTTTTTTGTATGGCTTTATAATAAATTTTCATGCCTCATCATTTTTCTTTTTCAAAATTATCCTGCCAATTCTCACCAAATAAATTTAAAAATAATTCTGATAAGTTAAAAATGTTGGTATCTGGGTCAAAGAAATAAATGTAAAAATTAAACCATATAAGTACTAGAAAAAAATCTTAAAGATGGAAAGTCTTTCTAAAACATGATATAAATGCTAAAAGTTATTTTTTATAAGTCATAAATAAAAAATTAAAACTGGACATGCAAATATCATAGACAGAAATCAGACAAGCGAAAACGTTTGTAACACCTATGAAGAATAATCAAAGAGTTGTAACAAATCAATAAAAAACAACTTATTACAAAAAAAAAATCAGAAGAAGCCATGAAGAGGCAGTTCAAAGAACAAGAAATACAAATGTTGAGTAAACATATAGAACTATTCAAACTCACTCATTATTTTACAGAATAAGACAACTTTTCACTTAAGACTGACAAAGATTAAGGCTGTGTTGGCAAGTGTTCAGGGAAACTGGAATACTCATACACTGTTGATGGCAATGAAATTGGGATAACCTCTTTGGAGAGGAATTTCGCAAAGTCATTAAAATAAAAATGCACAGCCTGTTGTCCTAACAATTCAACTTTTAGTAATGTATCCTACAGGCGTACTACACAAATATGCAAAGATAACATACAAAGGCAGCCACTAAAATGTTACTTCTATGTCCAAAACACTGGGGGAAAAAACCTAAATATCCATTTATATAAATCTGGCTAAACAAAATAAAGTACATTTCTATGCTTAAAATTATGCAAATGATAGAATAAGCCCCTTAAAAAGAAACTCCTTTTTTCTTGACTTCTCCTTTTTTGCAGAACCTCTAAATGTTGGACTAAATTGGGACTTAATCGTGGATCCCTTTCTATTCTCTACCACACTCCCTAAATGACCTAATCCAGTCCTATGGCTTTAAATACCACTGAAGTGCCACTGACTTTCAAATCTGTACCTCTAGTACTCATCTAAAATTCCATATTTGTGGGGCTGGCCAGGTGGCGCAAACGGTTAAGTGCGCGCGCTCCGCAGTGGCCACCAGGGGTTCGCCGGTTCGGATCCCGGGTGCACACCGACGCAGGGCTTGTTAAGCCATGCTATGGCGGCATCCCATATAAAGTAGAGGAAGATGGGCACGGATGTTAGCCCAGGGCCAGTCTTCCTCAGCAAAAAAAGAAGAGGATTGGCATCAGATGTTAGCTCAGGGCTGGTCTTCCTCACCAAAAAAAAAAAAAAAAAAAAAAATCTGTATTTGTATATCCAACTATTTGACATCTTCACACTGATATCAGTCTAATAGGCATATCGAATCAAAAAATGACTACAGAGAATTCTTGATTTTCCCTGTCAAACTTGCTCCTCCACACCTACCCATCCATCTTCTCCATTTCAATAAATGGCACTACCATCTATCCATCATTTAAGCCAAAAATTAGAAATGTTGATTCCATCTCTAAAACATATCCCAAATTAGATCCACGTCTTTCCATCTCAATAGCCACCCATCCCAAGCCACCAAGATCACCTGAATAGGCTACTGCAAAAACTTCACAAATGATCTCCCTGCTTCTATTCTTACTCCACTCCTCCCTTCTTCCTCCTCCTCTCTTACGCACATACCCCTTCTACAAGCAGCAGAGTGATCTTTTAAAACTAAAAATCGGATGATACCCCTGCCCTGCCTAATTTTCTTCTTGGTTTCCCACTTAGAATAAGATCTAAACTCAAAGTAAACCATCTATACTATATGAAGCAGAATTAATGAAACAAACATCAAGAATTTTTAAAAAGCATTTAAAATCCTCAAAGACATAAGAGAAAATTGACAATATGCAGCAGAACTAAAAAGAACCAAGAAGAAATAAAGAGTATGAGAGCATAATGGTTGAAATAAAGAACTCCACAGGATAGATAAATAATAGAATGGATAAGCCAAAGAATGAATTAGTGAGCTAGAAGACGAGGTAGAGGAGATCAGAAAGAAAAAAAAAAAAATGGAGAAAACAATATTTGAAAAAATGACTAATAATTTTCCCAAATTGAGGCAAGATGAAGATCTCACATTAAAGTGTCTGGAATACATGCTGGCACACAGTAGACTCCCAACAAATAAGTATTTGTTGAATGAAAGAACTGCCCAAGTGTCAAACAAGACAGAAAAGGAACTATACCCAGACACATTATAAAGTGAAAAAGACAAACTAAAAATTTCAAAATCTTCTAGAGAGGAACTGCCGGTCACATACACAGGAAAAGAAATCAAACTGACACCAGAACTTCCGAAAAGCAACACCAGACACAAGAAAACAATGTAGTAATATTTTCAAAATGTTAAAGGAAAAGAATTTCAAACCAAAAATCTTTAATCAAACTAAGTTATCATTTAAACATGAGGGTTAACCAATGATATTTTCAGGCATAAAAAGGCCTTAGCATGTTTACATATAAATAAACACGCTGTGTGAAAACTGCTTTTAAGTAGGCACTCAAATAAAAATTGAAAAAAATCTATGAGGACACTATTTGATATATGAGAGTAAGAGTGAGTAAATAACCTAATAAAGCATATTTCATACAAAAAGTAAGAAAAAAGATGGATGGGTGCTTGAAGAATACCCCTAACGATCCAGAACTAAAATTCTACAAAACATCAACATGGCTGCTGGGAAACTGGGGAGTAAGGGGTGTGGTGGAGGAGACTAGAGGAAAGTGAGAAAGTGGTTAAAGTGCTTGTCTTGTTTGGAGAAAGATATATATATGTTTAAGATTAACAAACTGATTGTGGAAAATGAATAGAAGTATAATACATAGAATGTAACTAATTTCCAATATATGTGTTATCACAATAAATGAAAATGGATTAAACTCAATCAAAAGATAAGAGTCTCTGAGGCTGGATAAAAATAAGATTCAGCAATATACTTTGTAAAAGGGACCACATTTTAAAAGATACTATAAAGGTTGAAAATAAAAAGATAGGAAGAAGATATACCAGGAAATATAAACCCAGTCTGGTAGATGGGCTTTTTTTTTTTAGGCCCCATTTATGAATAATTCAGACCCTTCCTGGTCTGGGCTCAGCTCCACACCATGCCTGGGCCTATGGATTCCACCAACACATTAAAGCTCACACAGTAAGTGGTAGCCATTTATTTTCCTTATTGGACAGGGCTTCAATTTCTGTTTTCTATTATGACTTTGAGTTCTTTTTCCATTTCAGACACCTGCAGATTCCTCTTGCTTTCAAGCTCAAATATGTACATCTTAAATGTTTTATTTTTATCTAGCATTTCCATATATTCGAAAAAGAAGAGAGCTTCCCCAGTCTGGCCTCTTGTCCAGAAGTCCCCAGAACATGCACTTTAGATGAAATACAACTGAAAACAAAGTCCAAGTTACTTAATTTCTTCATCTATATTATGAAATGATAAAGCTCAACTGATAAGGCTGTGGGAAGTAACTAAAATGATACTTTGGCATAGTCCTTGGTGCATATAAAACATCCAAATTGCTGCCAAGTTTACTATGAATTTTACATTCTACCTAAAGAAAGTAAAGATAGAACCATAAGCATGGAATGGTAATTACTAACTTTTTTCCTGTTCCAGCTTTCACTGGTCTACAGCTGCTTTGGGGGTAAAAATGTTCCCTCCAAACTGTTTTGAGAAAAAAGGCAACTTTAATAAAGGGACAAATCACAGCAATGGAATTCAATGATCCTTTTTTAAGTCATTCAGTTAGGAAAGTGACCATTACTTTCTCTGTGATTTGATTGGGGAACCTTAAGTTCAAGATTCTATTCTGAGATCTACCACTGATTTTTGGTTGACCTTCATCACTTCTCAATATTTCTGTTTCTTCTTGAAAGTAAAATTAGGCTAGATGACATTGAAGATGTTCTATCCTTCCAAAATTCTCATTCCAGAATAAGAGGATTAGAACAATTTCACTCCAAATTCTATTTTTCTGTGACTGCAAAAATCATAGCTTAAATTATTAAAACAATTATGATATCCTTATTGCTATTTTCCCCCATGCAAAAAAGAATAAACCATTACACATAAATACTAAGTATCTCCTATTTAAACAAAGACCAAATAGCTTAACCTAAATTTAGTTCATTTTAAAAGTACTTTTAAAAAAATAATGGAAAAGGCCTCAAAATAAATGGCCACGCTTCCGGGATATTAACTGGACTTTTTCCCCCTTTTACCTACTTAAATCATCCAAGTGAGGATTTAGTCTACGAAAAGGGTTCTTGCTTTCTTTACCATACCTTCCCAAAGTAAGCAATGGTTGATTTTCACCACAGTGTTTTCTGGCAGCTATTCCATGACATTTTCCCACAGGGAAATATGATGGTTGTATTCCACGCCAAGAAATTAGTATCATAAAAACCACAAATTTAACCAACAGTACACAAAAGATGAAGATAAACATCCACATCCTTTAAAATAAACTGTCCTCAATGTCCTTAAAACAATGTTCTTAAAAGTCCTTAAGGAATGTTTATGGTCTATTTTATACGTTCTATATTGACTTTTATAATAAACATGTACTACTACCGCAAATACAAATTTAAAAAATAATAAAATAGGTTGACTTCCACTTGGTTTGCTCTGGAGAACTTCAGTGTCCTGGGTAGAACCAAAGGCGAAAGAATAATGAGACTGCTTCAGACAGAGGTAGAGGGAACCAGGTAAAAAGTACTTTACATGTTTTATGTTTTCTAACCCAGCCACAAGAATATGAAACGAAGCAAAAGATTCAGGACAGAAGCTCAATCCAGTAAATACAGGCTGCACTTTGTTGTGCCAACTATTGTTGCCAACTATTATATCTTTCAGGAATCTGAGCATCACAGATAATTCAGAAGACTATACAAAGTAAATACATTATAAATGGTCAATTTGGTTTAACTATAATATGTATATTACCTTCAAAATTCAACAAAAGTAAACCTGTGGTATAAAATAGAGTGATACTTCGATAGCTCAGTTGCTTGAAATATAAACAACCAATACCTACTAATCTTACCCATGTCTAAGGCAAAATATATTAGGAGGAATTTAGCAAAGTAAATAAAGTACTAGAAGACCTGGGTTCTTGTTGTAACTCTTTCTAGTAAACTCTCTGGGTTTCAGTTTCCTGTTTTAAAATGAGGTCCATTCCAGCTCCAATTACGTCACTACCTTTTAAAAAGCCTAAGTTGCTTTTTGTCATAATAAAGATCAAACAACACGTTGACAAGGTGCTTCATGATGTGATCCCTTCCTACTTTCTTTAGCCCCGTTTTCTGCCCCACTGTGCCTTCATTTTTGCTATCCCTTCAGTGTGGCCTGCTTTTTTGTATGGGTGCGTGTGTGTCCACACCTGTGCACATGCTTATCCTTCTCCCTCTGCAGCCCCCTCCGTATCTACCTTTATCTCCCCCTCTCCTTCCTCAGTATAGATAAATCATGAAAAGTATGTCTAATACATATTGGTATAGAAGAACTGATTTTCCTTATAACCTCAAAAAAATGAATTAAGTGTGTGACATTAAATTACTTAAATTCCTTTAGCTATCATATCCCAGTTTGCTCATCCAATAATTTAATCCTTTAACATTTACTAAGCATCTATATGCCAAGCAATGGAACTAAAGATGAAGAAGACACAATCTAGTCTAGAGGGAATTTACAGTTTTTAAGGCGCCAAAGACAAATTAACTACCATAGGTAATAATAAATGCTCTACAAATATGACAGTACCAGCACAAAGGGATCACGCAACTTGGTGCATGTATATAAGGGTATGGATGGAGGATTTCAAGGAGAGGTAACACTAAAATAGAGTCTTAAGGATGACTATGGGGCAGGTAGATACGGAGGGGGCTGCAGAGGGAGAAGGATAAGCATGTGCACAGGTGTGGACACACAAGCACCCATACAAAAAAGCAGGCCACACTGAAGGGATAGCAAAAATCAAGGCACAGTGGGGCAGAAAACGGGGCTAAAGAAAGTAGGAAGGGATCACATCATGAAGCACCTTGTCAACGTGTTGTTTGATCTTTATTATAACAAAAAGCAACTTAGGCTTTTTAAAAGGTAGTGACGTAATTCGAGTAGTATGTTCAGAAAGGTGCTGTTGGTGAAACTTTGGAAGACAGACTAAAGAGGAATTAGATGAGAGACAAGGAGACCACTTAAAGTATAACGACCAGACTGTGAGGTGGGGAGGAACAGTAAACAAGAGCAATGAGGCTAGAATGACACCCAAGTTTCTGGCTCCAGCAACAAGAAGTAAAAATGATTTGAAAATAATTTAAAAGAAGCAATTAGCATTTATCCGTTGTATTTATCTTCTAATAACAATTTATCTTCTAATAGTAATAACTAAACAATACGTCAAATTTTTAAAAAATAAAATTCTCTATTAGATAGCAATTACAAAATAAATTAGTGGTAAAAAGATTTTTTGACATTGTCAAACATTGGACCATAAAGGACCATATGCATGTAGAGTTTTTAAAGAAAGTAATGCAGGCAGTTGTGTTTACAATTATCTATTTGCCCTGGGTATCTAATGTATCTCTATATATATTAAGGTGGAAATATGAAATACTTATCTGCAATTGAGAAAGTTGGCATAAATGACTTCTAAGGTTCTAAGACTCTAAAGATGAGTTGCTGAGTTTACCGACCTCTTTTTAGCTCTACAGGGTTCTAAATTGTGCAACTTCCATAGACCAGTAGAGGGCTGCAACAGCTCAGAGAAAATGGTCAGGCAGCTTGCATCTCTGGCACTGGAAACTGAAAAAATTACCAATGCTGAAAGCAGAAATCTAATAGCCACTACATATTCACTTCGCTGTCAACAGATTCTAAAAGGGGTCAGGAGAAATCTCCCAAATCCTGAAAACTAGACACACCTGTAATTAAGCATTTTGCCACCAGCTCCTTTCTCTTCTTGCAAAATGGACAAGTGTTTGGAGGCCAAGTAAAATCTTGCTAACATAGAGTAATTAAGGAGGGAAAAAGTCAGTCAAAATGAGTTAGCAACTCACCACTTCCTTTCAGACCCATTGCTGCTCCACACTGCTGCTACCAGACTAATCTTCCCAAAATGATTATTTTCGTTAGGTTACTCTCACATCTACTTTATCAATTCTGTTCCGCACAGAGTGCAGCGTTGAAGTCTAACTTTCCTTTGCCTAGATTTTAAGGTAGATTTCTACTCATGTATACAATTTATTTTCAACTCCCCTAGTTAGACCGCTCTTACTGTTAGATACAATATGTAACAGAGTTAAAATGGAAAAGTTCATTGAGGTGAACTTTGAAGAAGGAAACAAATTTACATAGGTCTAGAGAAAGGGAAAGGCCACTAATCAGAAACGTTCGTGCAAAGAGGGAGATGAACTCCCCTGGGCAAGTGAAGAAATGAATCAAGGAACCGTATATAGGGAGCTTTAATTGAATTTGTAATGTTTAATTCTTAAGCTGGTGATAGGTACCCAGGTGTGCATTACGTTATTTTCTGTACCTTTTAAGTTATCTAAATGCTTCAAAATAAAAAAAATTTTTTTTGGTATTTTAACTTTGCCCCCTTCTCCTGCCCCTCAAAAGACAAACAGCCAATCTTTGCAACATATCATTAGTCCAGTGCCAAAGTACTACTCACAAATTCATTTTTACTGCTTTCTTTAAAATTGATAGGCACATACTTTAGCCTTAAATGAAAGGAAAGGACTTTTAATTGCTTAGATACTTAGGTGTAGTTTTAACAGTGGCACATATAAAAATATAAGAGATTTGGGGTAAAGGTCACAGCATAAAAATACCAGAATAGTTTACCATAATCACTGCTTCAGCAATATAAGCCTGTGATCCTGAAAATCATCTTGATCTATGCCCAAACTCTTTTTTTTCTGTTTTGTTTTTTTGTGAGGAAGATCAGCCCTGTGCTAACATCTGCCAATCCTCTTTTTTTTTACCCCCTGAGGAAGACTGGCCCTGGGCTAACATCCGTGCCCATCTTCCTCCACTTTATATGGGAGGCTGCCACAGCATGGCTTGCCAAGCGGTGCGTCAGTGTGCGCCCAAGATCCGAACCGGCGAACCCCGGGCCGCTGCAGGGGAGTGCACGCGCTTAACTGTTTGTGCCACCGGGCCGGCCCCGTATCTACAGCCAAACTCTTTATGTAGTTACAGGTAGCTAAAATCAGTACCTTCCGAGAGAGCACCACTAACAGAAGCATTAAGTTATTTCTAATCCACATACCATACCATTCCCACCCTGACCCAAAAATATTGTGGGTTATAACGCTGCTTCAGGTATCGCCAAAACTGTAGCTTCCATGTGACTTCACATAAGGGTTGAACTGTTTGGGCTTTATTTCAGTCCTGATTTGCCACCTCACTTCTTCTATACCTAGCTCACTTTCCAACATAAACCTACTATACTACACACAAGAATTCAGGAGAACCACACATTTCAAGGCATTAAAAAAAAAAAAAAAAAAAAAAACACGCTCTAACTGGCTTAGAGTAGGAGTACATATTATTGGTCGCTCTTTTGGCCAAAGCAATTTAGAGTTATAAACTGTTTCCCTGCCAAAGTATGCTGATAAGAACGATAAGGAGAAATATGATAATGAGGGACAAGAGCAGAGTAAATTCACTGTTTTTTAATAGCTGTAAGAAAGTAACAAGAAAAGGGTGGTACTGTGAAAACTCCAACCCCAATGGGAAAGAATATTGTGTTATCTGGTTTTATTGATTGATTGATTGTGAGGAAGACCAGCCCTGAGCTAACATCTGCCAATCCCCCTCTTTTTGCTGAGGAAGACTGGCCCTGGGCTAACATTCGTGCCCATCTTCCTCTACTTTATATGGGACACCGCCACAGCATGGCTTGCCAAGCGGTGCGTCAGTGCGTGCCCGAGATCCAAACTGGCGAACCCCGGGCTGCCGCAGCAGAGCGCATGCACTTAACCGCCTGCGCCACCGGGCCAGCCCCCTGGTTTTATTTTTAAAACAAAACATTTCCTGATATATAAAATTTTTTTCCAGTTCATTTGTGTGGTTAAAGTTTTTAAAAGTTTTACCCACTGATAGTACCAATATTAAACAGCTTTATCTATTAAAGGAAATACACTATAAAACAAGAATGCCTAAAAACACAAGTTCTCTCATCTTATGTGAGAGACTTGAGCACTCCGTGGATTTTGGTATCCGTGGGGGTTCCTGGAACCAATCCCCCACGGACACCAAGGGAGGACTGTAGTTCTACATCAAAAATTGACTTAAATTTCCAAGTCAGTGATTCCTAGTCTTTTTTGTACAGACCTATTTCAGGGCCTGAAAGCCACAGGTCTTTCCCTTGACACATATTTACTAAAGAATTTGTAATATAACTTCAAAATGTTTACAGAACCTCTGCCTAATTATGGATCCTTGTTGTAAGTCATTAACTCGTGCAGCTAGGTTTTAAGCTCCATAGGGGATCTAAAAAGCTGAAAACCTAAGAACCTTTTCAATGATCTCCTTGTCTCCTATTTGAATTCCACACAACGTGTAGAATTATTTTCTAAAAAAATCTGTATCACATCGTTCCTCACATTGGAAATTCATTTTTATTAAGCCCCTCATCCCACTAATCATGGCCTTTTCAGCTGCTACTAATCTTTTCTCCTTTAGGCCCAATTCATCCTCTTATGCCACTCAGACCCCTCTCTCTCCTGACAGTGGCATTGGAGAGATTCTCTGTTATTCAATAAATACATGCTGACCCTTTACAGATTGATGGAATTTGGGAGTACAACAGTGAACAAGACACACATGATCCACGTCCTTGCAGGGCTTACGTATTCCTTTCTACACCAACTAAAAAGCAATTTGGATGATTAAAGAATATTGTCCTATTTTCATGTGTCTATGTTGTCTTCATTGAGTGTAAACCCTTAAAAAGACACAGACTATAATATTTTCTTCACTTATATTTTCCCAAATGCCTGCCTCAACAATGCCAAACACAGTGCTGTTCACAGAAACATTTATTTAAAATTTATTTATTTATTTATTTTTGCAAGGAAGATCAGCCCTGAGCTAACATCTATTGCTAATCCTCCTCCTTTTTTTTTTTCCCCCCCAAAGCTCCAGTAGATAGTTGTATGTCATAGTTGCACAGCCTTCTAGTTCCTCTATGTGGGATGCGGCCTCAGCATGGCCAGAGAAGTGGTGCGTCAGTGCGCACCCGGGATCCGAACCCGGGCCGCCAGTAGCGGAGCTCGAGCACTTAACCGCTAAGCCACGGGGCCGGCCCCTATTTAAAATTTCTTAACTAACCATGCCGTGTTTAAAACCTTCCGTATTATATCCATAATACTTGTTCACTGTGGTAAAACTCGAAAATTCACAAGCAAAAAGATAAAAATTCCAATTACTTTCAAATTCAATATTCAGAGATAACCCATCATGTTGTCAGACCGGGTCATTCAAGACTTTTCACTCCTTGTAAACATCCATAATCCATCTTAATTATTTTCCCCAAAGGGCTCACAATTTATCTATCATTTTATCTTGCTTTTTTCTCTTAATATCATCATCAACTTTTCTGAAGGTGTAGTTTTGTAAGGAAGCAATATGGTCACTGATTTAAATTGAATCTCATCTGTAAAATGGGAATAAGATAAACCTGACAAGGTCATTGTAAGGAGTGAATGAAAAGTTATGTGGCAAGCCTATTATTAATCATAGAACATTTGTAATTATGCCTCTACCAGTCAATGAGCACTTTACAATGACTCTCACTCAAATGTGAGACTCCATGTTTTCCCCTATGCTCAAAAGATTCTCATATTTTCTGCTACTTCTTCCCTACCATCTGAGTTTACAAAAGCCATAGGCAGGAGAAATTCTTGGACTAGGGATGTGAAGGCACAATAAACGAGCCTAAAGAGTTATCACCTCAATAAGGTACTAGTTTGGAGAGAGCCAGTTTCTTCTGGGGCTTGCCAAGGGGCAGTGGTGCTGTAAAATACAAGTTTTGATTCAAAAGATAAATGATAGATTAAGAAAAATATTTATAACGTAGAATACATAGAAGATTAATAATCTCTAACATACAAAGAATATCCATAAGGGGAGGCTGAAGAATTGCTACCCCTTTTATTATATAGTTTTTAATATTAGGCATATATTAATTTTGTAATTTAAAAACCCTGATAAAAATGTTTTAAAAATTGTTTAAATTTTTGATTGCCACTCCTAGAAGTTTTGAATAAGCAGGAACAAAGAAGAGAGAAAAATGGTCAAAGGATATGAAGTGTCAATTCACAGAAGAGAAAATGCAAATGACTATTTCCCCATGTTCTAGCTAATGATCCAAATTCCTAAATCAAATCAAAGCTAAAATCAAATTCATACCACAATTAAAGATAAAAGCCTTAAAATGTAAAATTAAAGTGGTAATACACTTTAAATTTCATAAAACAAATTTAAATTGTTAACCAACAACAGATAGGTATGGATTTATTTTCACTGGGTGTTTGCAAAGCAAGAGAACGCTAGCGCCTGAAGGGGAAGGAAGAACCTCGAAGGGGGAAAAGGACAAAGGAAAGGAAGAATGAGTAAGCCAATCTGCTGTCAAACATTCCTGTTTACTTTCAATAACGTGAGGACAAATAGAAACTTGAAAAAGAGGTATTTTTTGTCCTGTTCAACTTCAGCTTAAAGAGAGCACTCATCTTCATTCTAGCGATGTTTTTATGAGTCCTAAAAGACAGGGTAAATTCTGAAGGTTGAATAATCACTAACAGGTGATCATCTCAACTATAAATCTATGAATGAACTGGGTTGACGCTAAGAAAAAATTTCTCAAAGTAATAGAATTACATTTAAATAACATAAATTTCAAGTTAGTTCTTCAGTAAAATTATCTAGAGTTGGAGATACTCCAGAGAGAACATTTTGAAGTATTTTCATAACTAGATATGTAAAATGTCTACTCTCATCATATATAGAAATAACACATATCTAACAGTACCTGGAGCACAGAAGCTCAATAGAACTTCTTGATCACCAAGTAACTTTCCAACAGTCAAAATTAAACTGGTAAAAAGGACTGACTTCAACTCAGAGGTTGCAAGACGTTAGTATAGAACACTAGAATGCAAGCCAAGGCTCTTTTCCTAGTTGTAATATTTTTGTGCAAACTATGCACAAAACATAGGAAACATTCAGTAAAATTTACATTCTGTAAAACATCGTTAATCATCACCACTGAGTAGTAAAGTGGTATAAAGAATTTTTTTAGTATTTAATTCTACCCTGCTTGTTTAAGTTTCAGAAGTGGTAGAACACAGAAAGAAAGCTGTGTACAATGTGGTTTTGATGGAAGAGAATAAGAGTACGTGTGTTTCTTTCCTCTTCCTTTAGGTTTGCTAACGCTTCTCTTTCATAAGCGAATTTCAAAGGAGTCTAGCATTACTCTAGAGAATTTTAACCCGGATCCTATCCACGGTTCAATATCATCCAATTAGCCAACATTTTGCCGAACTCAGAGCAGTTGTGAAATTCAAGAGATCGGATGCAAAAAGTACTTTACCAACTACAAAGCACCCTAATTTTTAACATACTATTATCGTTTATCCTGAGTCAATATAGCTATTTCTAAGAAGAGAGAGCCACACATGCATGGTTTTGGTTCTCTATTAGAAGTCAGAATGTGGACAAAACTCCTATGTAGGAGGGAAGAACAATCTGAAATCTGAGACGCTCTAAGGCTCTCTAACAACTCTTTCAAGCGATAAGGTAGTTTAAAAATATATTTATCACTAATATTTGTGATTTTTCCTTTAGTTATGACCCAAATACAAACTGATAATCAGAGAAGTAAACTACATATTTTGAAACAATTTTAGGGCAATAAACAAATGTTAAAAGATTGGCCAAAAAAGACACAATTTTTTAACACCAAAGAAAAAGAAATGACTTCCACCCTATAACTTGCAGTTTCATAATTTACCTCTTCTATTCATCTCAATTTGGAAGCATTTCTGTGTTTAAACTTAATTTTCTAAGAATTTAAGTTTGAATTTGAATTTCTTAGAATTTTGGAGGGTCTCACTAATGAGAAAACCTAGTCTTGGATGCTATTTTCTAACTTGGACAAACTCAAATTCACTATTGCTGGAACTATTCCTTTATAAAAACAAGTCCTAAATGAGTTTGGTTAGTTATCTTTTTTTATTCATTCATTCTGATTAAAGTATGTTTCTTTAGAACAATGACATCAACATCAAGGTGGAGTTTGTTAGAATAGCCTCGTGTTAACAACTGTAGTCCTTCTGTAAACTGGTGAGA
Organism: Diceros bicornis minor; assembly: GCF_020826845.1. Classification (NCBI taxonomy): domain Eukaryota; kingdom Metazoa; phylum Chordata; class Mammalia; order Perissodactyla; family Rhinocerotidae; genus Diceros; species Diceros bicornis. The sequence continues at coordinate 7,217,823 of NC_080755.1, read as the reverse complement.
ATAATTTGCTTCTGACAACTAACAGGAAAAAAAACAACAACAACTATATCAGCATCTCATAAAAAGGCTTGCCAGCCTATCTTCCATGATTCTCGTAAGGTATTTTCTTTTCTTTTTGTTTTTTGACCAACATAGTAGAAGGTAAAATAGCTGGCCCCCAAACATTTTTCACAAAGTCTGAAACTTAAGAAACACTGCCTTAAAACTTTTCAAAATCAGATAAATACTCTTATTAATTAGAGGCACAGCACTGAGAAATGGTTAAAGAATGGGGACAACAGAGTCTGTCACTTTTTTTAGGTCTATGAATATTTACACATCACATACTGTTCAAAGCCTCATTTTCCTCAGCCATATGTTAGAACAATGAATAGTATCTGTTTTACAGGGTTGTTATGAAAATTACCTGAAATATTTCACTTAAAACTTTGAACATAGATACATGCATATTCTAACTGCTCAACAAATGTTTATCACAACCTTTAGCTTCAAGGTTACAAATAATCTACATAATACTACAATACTGATATACTGGTTTCCAGTATTACCAATTCAAAGCACTAGAAGAAAAGGTCTTCAAACTTAACAGCAAAAGCCAACAAACAAAAACTCTGTCTTAACATTTCTATGTATTTCAAATCTACAAGATAACCTTAATATGAACTATTCAAAGCTGAGTTTATAAAGGAAATTATCTCCTGTTATTGCCATTTCTGAAAACTAGCAACAGACAAATTAACATTGCAACTAGTATACTTTCACTATTACTTTTAAAAAGCCACTATCTGTTAAAGAAACAAATTATGCATGCATGAGTGTATATGAGAATGTTTTCAAATGTTATATGAAGAAACTTCATATTCTCCAGAGGAAGTCTGGCTCTAACAACTGCAATATTTAAAATGTTCGTAAGAGGCTTTACTAAGATTAGAACTAAGTGGGGCTCAGAAAATGTATCTACGGGGAGTTATAATCCGTAAAACAGCAGGTGCTGTAAACAATAAAGCTAAGGCTAAGCAAAAATCTAGGGATCTAGACACCTTGTTACACAGTAAGAACTGTATTTTAAAAATAATATTACCACTTTTTATACGTATAAAAGTTTACAGTATTCAATGTGCTTTCCATATTTAATCACATTTGTTCCATTCAACAACCCTGTAAATTATGTAGGAAAATTGTTCTTTGTAGATTAAGTAGGCAATGTTCTGAAAGTTAATGTGATTTGTCAAAAACCACAGTTAGGAAGTGACAAATCAATAATTTAAACCTAGGCCTTCTCACTTATACTTCAATGTTCTTTCCACTACTCCATAAAGCTACTTCTTAAAGAAAGAGGCAAGTTAGTATCCTCACAGAAATCTCTAGGCCCAAACCAGACTGTTTTAACTAGCTCTGTTGACTTCAGTAACCCATTTCACCTTACCAGGCCTTTATATTTTCATCTGTAAAATGAGGGAAAGGGATTAGAAATTTTGAAGTCCCTTCCAGTTCTAAGGATAAATCTCCAAGACTGTGCCCTTTACTACAGAGTACAGGCATTTTACAAATACACGTTGACATTAGTTTTAGCAACAAGTTCCAAGTCAGAGAGTAGTGTCAGTAGCTCTTAAGCAACCTATTGCAATTACTGGATTACTGGACAAATTCTTCATGTCTATCTCACAGATGTTGTTTCAGTACCATCAAGTTTATATATAGAAAGCAGTCCAAACCTCTTATGGACTATGATGGAACTGATTAATCTCACTAATCATTCTCTTTTTAGACTGAAATAACGCTCTTAAAGCATAAGAATGGTTTAAAGAAAACTTAACTACTAGTCAACTACTACTAAGAAATTGAATATTTTTACTATTCTTCTTGTTCTTTAGAATAAAAACCTCTTTTCCAACAAACTGTTTTCCAAATATCTCTACTGACTATCATTTCTCCAATCTATATCAGAAGAATATCAGTCACGTTTTTCAACAACTTCTATTTAAAAAAGTCACACAGGAGCATTTTGATAAAAATATCTTCCTTTTAAATTCATTCCACTGGTTCGGTACTCCTCTCCGAACCAGTGGAATTCAAGCTTTTTTCCCCTTCCTAACATTAAAGAACTAAAACCAGAGACCGCACAACATATTTTCACCTACTAAGTTCTTTCCTCATCTGAATATTTTTGTTTTCTCTACTCTTCCTCAAATACTCTTCACGGAATACACACCCAGAGATCTCCACTTTCCCAGCTCTGCTTATTCATAAAACCATTCTAACAACAACTATGGAAACCATAACGATAAAGAACATTAAAAGCACCCTACTTTTTACTCTTTTCTTTCCATGACTATCACTTAATACTTAGGTTTTACTTCATATTTGAACACTTTGCCTGTCCCTAAAATAGAACACATACCCTGAATAGTTAAGCTTGACCTTAGTCAAGCCATGTGCAAACCTTAAAAATTTAGAGCTTGTATGAACTATAAAAGATCTTTAAGTAGTAAAATCTTTCTCTTGCTTATAATCTCCTGGGGAAACATTTCGAATCTTTAAATGCTTCTACGTTCAGCCTAAATTAAAGACTTTTCCCAACAACAAGATTAGTTAATACAAAGACTTGATCTTACACAGTGCGAGACTATCTCATTTTGTTTTTAAGCCACTTGGCACCAATAGAGCATATGTTCTGCCAGTTCTGAGCTAATCTCCAGGAAAGCCTTTGTATAATGACTGAAGAAACTGAAACAGATCAGTGCCCAAGATTTTTAACAGCCTACTTGAGCATATGTTTTTAATAAACAGCCAATTTATTTTAAAATGCCTATTTTACTAGTTCGCCTTCCTTTATAATTTACATAAGCCATTTCAAAGTTAAAAGGAAACCCATGACTGAGAATACAGGTTCATTTCAACGTCAGGATTAGAAATAATTTCGAGGCGTTACAGATCACTAGATCTGCAACCCATCTCACCCGCGTTCGCGATTCAGCCGCGGGTGTCCAGTGGAAATTACAATCTCGATGACTACACTGCTCAAAATGTTTCCTACGATTTCAACTGGCGCAACAATGTTAACTTCCCATCCTAAACTGTTTCTTACTGTTATTATTAAAACAGCTGTCAGCTAGGCTTCCGTAACCTCTTTGTACAACCATTTATTCAACGCTTTGGGATCCTCGAGGATGCGTCACACCATATTACCCCTCAAAACCAGATCTAAGGACCTGACGCGCCCCCAGGGTCTACAAACGTCATTCGAATGGGCCCCGACGGAGCGCTGGGAGAACCGACTGCCCACCGGGACAGGACAGACAAGGCCGGCAGCAGAGACAGAACGCGGCGCGCCCGCCCTCCCTCCCCCCCGAGCCCATACAGGCGGCAGTTCCCCTCCTCCCGCACCCCTCCCGGACCCGGGGCTGCTCCCGCCCCGCCCGCCGGCCCGGCCGCGGCACGCCGGCGGCGCCCTCTCGGCCGCGCACACTCGCACGCACACGCTCCTCCCGGCCCCGCCATGTTCCGGGAGGCGGCGGCGGCCGGCCCGCCGAGGCCCGCGCCCCCCGCCCCGCCCCGCTGGCAGCTCCGGCGGCGCCGCTGCTCCTCGGGACTCCTGGAAGGGCGGCGGCGGCGGCGGGCGGGCGCGCGGACCCGCGCCGGGGCCGCGAGCGCCTGTCACGGCCGGGCCGGCGGCGCCTCGGGCGGGCCCGCGGGCGGGGCGGGGCGGGCAGGGCGCGTCCCCTACCTTGCTCTGGGGAGGGAGGGCGCGAGCGGCGCGGAACCGAGGGGTCTCCTCCCAGGCGCCGGGGACGGGGCTCAAAACCGCGCCCTCCTTCCTCCTCGCCTGTCGCCACGCCCCCTCGCCCTCACGGACTCGGGGCACGGCCGGCGCAGGAGGGTTTACCCCCTGAACGAGTGCCTCGGCGTTGCCGTCGCTGTCGTTGTCTTCGTCGCCGCTGCAACCGCCACGAACGCCGCCGAGGCCGGGCTTGAAAACATCTCCGGTCTCGGCCGTCTCTCACCACAGCCTCCTCGCTCCCAGGCTGCGCCGCCCGGCGATTGGCTGCGGTGCGGGCACGTGACTCGGCGGCACGGGACGGGCGGCGTGACCGCCCCGCCCCCAGCGCCCGGCGCCCGCCGCCCTTTCAGCTCTACCGGAAGCTTCCCGAGCCGCGGGGCGGGGTGTCGGGACGTACCAAGTGGAGGCGGCGGGGGTGGGAGCCGGAAGTGCTCCATACGTGGTTGGCCCTCTGAACCCGGGTGTCAGCGCCTCCCCTTCGCGTCCGCGGCCCGAGAAGGGAGGGAGAAGCAAAGGCTGAGCAAGGAAGCGGCGCAGGCGCCGCTGCTTTTGCCGGGTCAGGGGGCTGTGCAGTCACTTTCTGTGGTGACCATGGCGGTGGACGTGACTGGAAACTTCTGGAAGTGGCGGCGGCGGCGATGAAGAGAGGTGCTACATAGGGTATTCACATGTTGTTTTTGCACGGGCGGGTGGACGAGTTGGTCTGCTCGGGCCCGGGAAAACGATGCTGCGACCTCGGCTCGAGGCTGAGGTGTCTGCTCGCGGCTGCGGAAGGCCGGCTCCGGCGTGTCGGAGAGGTGGGGGCGGGGGGCGCCGCGTCCGCGCTGCAGTGCGCCTGCGCGCCGTCGGGCGGCACCTGCGCTGGAGCCTGGGGACCCGGACGTGCGGGGAGCTCGCGGGGCGGCGGCGCCCGCGGTCACCTGCGCCGGGTGGGGCCCCAGTACCCGTCCCGAAAGCACGCTAACGCGCGCCTGCCGTGGAGACAGCACGGACGCCACAGTGCGCCCTCTCTGATTCACGCCTTCGAATGACCTTTTTAGGGAAATTTAAGTGCATTTTCCCGCATCCGAGATAGCATTTCAGGGAGAACTGCTGAGGTACTGCAGAAGAGTGCGTGAGGAAGACTGGCCATCTCGACCTACCGGCAGTGGTACGCTTTTTTCTGGACGCTTTTTATTTACATCGCGGTTAATCTGCAACAGTTTGTATATGTCCTTGTTTAACCACCAAAGGCATTACATAATCGGAGGGAAACCATTTTATTCTAACTTCTTTTTGGACGCTTTTTATTTACATCGAGGTTAATCGGCGACAATTTGTGCATGCCTTTGACCACCAAAGGGATTGCTTAATTGGAGGGAAACCATCTTCTCCCTCATTGTTAATAGAAGCCTCTAAAATTACAGCACCCATTTGTGACTTAATGAGTGCACTGATTTGTCACTGATCACAGATGTGACATTACAGACTTGGCAGAGAAAGCTAAATCCCAACAAGTTACTATATAAAGCATAAACTTTATTAATCTTTACTTTTTTTCCTTTTCCTAGTTTCTCTATTTCTCTCACCTATAAAACATTAGGTCCAGTATGAATAGTAAGAGAGCACCTTGTGGCTGGAGTTGAAATACTGTTCCATTTAATTTGGATATTTATGGCATGAAATACAAAGAAAACAGAAAATCCACTAAAAATTTAACCACCTTTGACATCTCTTCAAGACATGGAGTTGGTTCCCATTAAACTCACTGTCATAGGGAGTAGGTCAATTGGTATTGATGGCAATAGCTACTTCTATAGCAGTTAAGTGCCTCACTTGAAAATTGAAAGGTAGCTCATCTTGAATTTGCTGAAATAATTTATGGCAACAGCTGTATGCACAACCTTATTACTTAAAATCACTGAATACATGACTCATAAGGCAGTTGTGATCCAGGGCACTGTATTGACCACACTGAATAGGATACTACCTATACAAGAAAAATTCATTGTAGAATTAATCAAGTGGCAAAAATTTTTTGTCATAATAGTTTATAACGTGAAATTTTTATTGTATGTGATTGTTAGTCACCGTATACATGCATCCCTTCCCCCCCTTGCGCCCACCCCCAACCCCTTTCTCCCTGGTAACCACCAACCAGTTCTCTGTCCGTTTATCTTCTACTTTTGAGTGAAATCATGCCCTGTTTGTCTCTTTCTGGCTTATTTCACTTAACATAATACCCTCCAGGTCCATCCATGTTGTTGCAAATGGGATGATTTTGTCTTTTTTATGGCTGAGCAGTATTCATTGTACATATATACCACATCTTTTTTATCCAGTCATCAGTCAAGGGACATCTGGGGTGTTTCCACTTCTTGGCTATAGTGAATAATGCTGCAGTGAACGTAGGGGTGCATAAGCCTCTTTGGATTGTTGATGTCAGGTTCATTGGTTAGATATCCAATAGTGGGATAGCTGGATCATAAGGTATTTGTCTTTAATTTGCAAAAAATTTTTTAATGAAGCTCACATTAAAATTATATGTAGCAAATTATAAATCAGCCACAATGTATTTGAAAGGTCCAAATGAAACTTATGCAGGCAGGAGGAGCTAATTTTCCTTTTCAATGTGAAACTAGAAGTATAAATCAAGAAATTAATTCTTATTATAGATATTATGGATAGAGGTCTCAAAAGAAGACTGAAGAAAACTAATATCCACAAGCTAGTTGATTAGTAAGCTGCTAAGGCTTTTAATTGTATAACCCTGTCTTTTGTTGGCTCAAGTCCTGGAATCCATTTTCAGCAAGTGGGTAAAATGTTTTGTTAATAGTACTAGGAGGTCAAGAACCCAAGCATTAAATATCACTCTTAGCCAAAGTTAAGTTTTATCACATTTATTTAAGGTTGTTACTAGCAGACACTTAAAAATGTGTATATTTGATATCTGAAGTAGAAGCCATTCTGCAAAATTTTTCTTTCCAGCTTATGTAGTTCTTCACACCTTTAGAATCAATTACCATTATGATTTGCTGCATTGTCAAATTAAATCAGATCATTCAAAAAATCCTGCCATATTTCGTGAATGTGATAAGTGAAAAATACAATCTCAGATCATAGCTTATCACATGACTTAGTCTATACAGATGTAATGTCTTTGCAGTGAATACTTTTATAACTATTATCATGTGCTGTAAGATGTTCTGAAGCAGTGGTTCCATCCAGTTACAGCAAGTAATTCTAAGCAATCAGCAGCTTTCCCTAGCAACTTTCGGTAGTTGCTCCAAAAACAAACAGGTATTAAGATTCTTTGCCAATAGGGAGAATGAAAGTTGAATTGTTTTTGGTTTATTTTTGCCATTAAACAGCAATAAGTAAATTTCCTCCCCAAATACTCTCCCTTTTTAAAAACAATATAGGGCCGGCCCCGTGGCTTAGCGGTTAAGTGTGCACGCTCCACTACTGGCGGCCCGGGTTCGGGTCCCGGGCGCGGGTCCCGGGCGCACACCGACGCACTGCTTCGCCGGCCATGCTGGGGCCGAGTCCCACATACAGCAACTAGAAGGATGTGCAGCTATGACATACAACTATCCACTGGGGCTCTGGGGGAAAAATAAATAAGTAAAATTATTAAAAACAATATAGAGTTAGGAACTAAGAAGAGGAAATGAGGGAGCAAGTGGTGGTAAACACACAAATGATAACTACCTCTCCCTACTGGTTTGAGAAATAGGCTGGGATACATCTGTCATCTCCAGCTCCCAAAAACTGGCAAGGAAATTTTAATCAGTGTGTTGATATACATTTTGGAACCATCTTGAATTATAATAATGAAACTTTAGTACCTACCAGGTGTTTTTAAAAGCTGGGAAACTATCAAGAAACTATCATTAAAACCAGTGCTATTGTGGTAAAATTGCTAGGATTTTCAAGAAAAATTGGCAGAAACATTAAGCAAGACTCAACTCAAAATCCTAATGTGTGCTACTGCAGTAAGGGAAGATCTAAGACCTACAGAATATGTTTTGATAATGGTATAACAGTATGCCTATAATTATAACCTAAAATATTCTACGTCTAAAATATTACATAAAAGTTGATGACCAGTGCATATCCTTAATATATGACTTTTTTCACCCAGTATCTGAAACCTCCCCACTCCTAGCTTTACTTCTAGTTAAAAAAAATTTTATGTCAAAAGCATTTTTACAAAAGTCAACAGTAGCATTAAAGGAGTACCACCTGTATTTTTTCATAATTTTAAATAAAAGGCTTAACAGTTGACAAAGAGAAGACAGTCAAAATGTATAGACAATTTTTAAAAAGGGATAAAAATAACCATAAAAGGAGTTCCTATGGGAAGAAGGTCAAAAGGGCTCTAGGGTAGAAGGGAGGCAGTTTCATTGTTACCTTTTTGTGCCACTTGAAAAATTTGTTATTGTTTACCTTCTCAGGTAAAAAACAAAAACTAATTTTTAAAGACATTCTTAAAAATAGTGTTTTTAAGCATAATTACTAGTGAATAGTTATTCTGTCATAAGAACAAGGCCAAACAGTGACTTTGAGAAATTCTGAAACAACTGGATTAGTTTAGATTTATCCCTCCATTAATGCTATTAATTTTTTGTTCAACTTGCAAAACTAATGTACTATAGCTAGTTTCTTGAACTGACTATAATACGCAAAAGGTTTCTTCTAAGTTGTAATGTGCATTCAACTGAAGAGTATGCCACTGATCTTTCCAACTCAGATTGTAGTTCCAATTTCTTCCCCCAATTAATTTTTGTATACTTGCAGTGTCAGAATAGCCAAGTATAACGTCAAAATGTTTCGTACTTTCCTTCTTTAAAAATGATAAACAGTACTTCTAGAGACAACTACCTTCCTTATCCACCTTATACTTACAGTCTGCTTGAGGTGTCACTTAACCAGTTGGAAATACAGTAACAATTGTGTGCTATAAATAAAAATGTTTAAAGGGAGTACTGACATAAATAAGGTTTATAGAAAGAACATGTTAACTTAAGACTTGGCTATGGCTAAAGATGAGAAAGCAAAGTGTATTTGAAATTTGATGGAATTTTTACCTCACAATAACCTAATGTTGATAAAAGTGACTGGCAGTTGAAAATGGGTGATGTTGGAGTAACTGTTAACTAGATTATGGAATCATGTCTTCACTGTCAGCCACAGGTAGCAGGAGACTTTAAAACGGTGCTCTTAAGTTTTGACATGGTACTTATAGTTGCAAGTTGCTGGGTTATCACCAAGATGTACATCGATCAAAATGAACAAATAATATAAAATGTTTATATAGATAGGAGATTCATATTTTATTTCTCCAGTGACATATTTACAGTTGAATATAAATTAAAGGCCTGCTTGCACACCAAAGCCAGGTCCTTTGGGTGGTTCCGTCAAAGAGGTAAGACCTCCAGCTGGCTCACAAGAGAAGCGTCCACTCCTGAGAAGAAAAGCAAGTAACATTAAATTGACTATTAATGATTAACATTTATAAATCTTTACTTAAAAAAATTGTAATTGTTACCTCACAATAGCCCAGTTAAGTAACTTTTTCCCCCAAGAACTAGCATGGATTATGTAATCTCAACATTTCAACTGCTGCAAGATTTTCTCTTCCTAAAGATAAATATGAAAACTGACATATCAAAACTCACCATAAACATGAAAAATATAAAAAATAACACTAATACTAGTTCCCATTTATTGAGCAGTGTACATAATTATTAGCTCATTTATTCTTTACAACAATGCTATGAGACAAGTAATACTGGCCTTATTTTACAGATACAGAAACCAAGGCTTGGGGGATTCAGCATCTGCCCAAGGAACAGAGCTAAGAACTATAGTGAAATAACCCAACCCCCATAGGACATTTTTAAAAATCATGTTTTAATAAACTAAAGCACTACATTTATTCTTTTTATATTTTGAATTTTATTTAGATTGAGATTCACTGTCACAGTGAACAAAAGGGAATATACACTTATACACTATATTTGGAAATAAACAGAAACTAGACTCCTTGAGGAATCTGAAGATTTGGGAGGATGTCCCTTAGAAGCAGTGAAGACAAAATCTATCCATATTTATGTTTTTAAAGGCTATATTAGTAGTATTAATTTTTGAAAAACAGGTTCCAGATCTGGGTGCCTACCACAGCCACAAAGAGAAGAAAACAAGAACAGGTCCTTATGTAGGAATCTATGAAGAGAGGCAGCACAGAGGTAGAAGAACCTGTCTGTCTTTTTGTCACCCCCACATACTTGCCCAGGTAATCGCTCAACCTCTGCCCTGTCTGACCTCTGTTGTTAGAGCTCAGCTCAGCACCTACTCCTATTTCACCTCTCTTATTCCCTGGCTTTGTTAATTTACCTTGTTCCTGCCACAAATTTTAGCTGAAGAATTTGTTCAATTTATATCTTTTTACTCCCTCTGGCTTTGTCCTTCACATTCTGTCATCAGTCTTATAAGTCTGTTTTTAGAGCCCTAGGAAATAATTTTTTGTTGAAGGAACAGGAAAATGACACAACACAATCATTTATAAGATCTTTCAAGCTATTACATTATGTAATGCAGGTGACTAAGTAGTGTATTATAACGAAGAATGCCTGAAACACCAGAAATTAGTTAACATATTTGCATTTAGGTTCACTATGAAAACCAGATCAAAAAGCAGTCACTTTGTACTGTCTGCCAGGGCCTAAAACTAATGTAGGGTAGGTGGCAAATTATTATTTTTTTAAATAATAAAAAACAAATATTTGGCTTTGTAATTTTTTTTATGTTAACTAGTAACACATGCACACCTGCTGCTCTTTGCCAATGAAATAATGAAATTAACTAATTTTGGAGGACCTTTCTTCTCCTTTACTAGGTTCCCTCTTGTGGTTTAAGCTCAGCTACCCTCTTTACCAACACAAAGGACCAATTTAGGAAGATTATAAAAACTGAAGTTTCTGGAACAATCAATGGGAGAATTAATAATGTACACTGCCTGAGCTCTTCACAGGATTATGGAATTTTATATAAGAAAGCGATTTTAAGAATAATCTGGTCCAGTTTCCTACAGTTTGTTCCATGAAATTACAGTCCCATGACATACTTTTGGGGAAAAAAAGGATTCCAGTCGTCCATTATGTCTGCCTACAAACTTTCTCCTTCCCCCACCATTCACAAAATGCACATTAAAATATTATAAAGGCTGTAAAATCCTCCAGTAAAGCCCACAAACTTCTTCATCACAATTCAAAAGGTAAACCTGTTTTTTTCAGTCATTCCAACACTTATTTGTACATTCATCATTTTAACTCATTTGCATTCTAGAAAACTTGGCCTTTCTATATATTTTTTATGGCTTAAAAAAGTACTTTTTAAAGAAAAGCTACTTTATAAAAGTTTAATACTTATCTTTTTTCCTATTGCTGAGCTTATCCACCTCTGCCCCCACTTTTAATATAAAAAACCAAACGTGACTTTATTGTCTCAAGTTATCCATCAGCAATCACCTATATTTTTTGTATATATATTTTGTAGCCTACCTATATATTTTTACATCTTAAATATTAGTACATCTGTACTCCATAGAATTCTGCAAAATTTAAGGTATCTTTATAAAACTAAATATGAAGAATTCAAATTGGACTCAAAATTAGTTTTCACTAATCCATACTAAACTATTAATTAGTAATTTGAAAGCAGGTTTAGAAGTTATTTTCAGTACTTTAAGTTAATTGAAAATAAGAACAATCTCAGCACACAAATATTTTCTTTCTAGCCATCAGTTACCAAAAATAATAAAAAAGCAGTTTCGAACCACATAGAGACATCAATCTTTTATTAATTTTGGCCAGGGTAGACCTGATAGTGGTACTAGAAATCAGTTGCTATCGAACCAGTTTAATTTCTCTCATTACTCAAAGACTCACAATGAGCACCTCTTTCAAATGTGTGAGCAGAGAGCTTTATTATAAAGATACTAATAAAAAGGAAATTAGCCAGCTTTGGTTAATTTAAAGAATAACTATAACTATATTCTGGTTATTACTATCATCGCAGTCTCTCTCATTATCCTATATATCCAAGAAATTAACTTGGGGAATGAGAGAGAAAGTTATTGTTTTCATATGCTGGGAAGACATTCTAGTATTACCATGTCCAAACACAATCTTTACATACACCATTGGTGGATGCTCTACAATTATTGAAAAATAAATAGATTTATCTCTGCTTTTTAAATAAGAGGTGATAAGTAGGAAATAAAAAGAGGTTCAGAAACTAATAATTTAAAGTCTTTGGCTCAAATCTAGGACAGTGTCAAAAAAATCCCAGTGAAGAACTATTTATAATTACTGATAAACAACATCTCTATTATTATTAGATGCTGAAATGCTTAACTGTGGTACTTAGCTCCTTTTTATTAATGTTAAAATACAAGGATGTTATACTATCTCCTATATTAAAAACAACACGAAACTCTCCCTAGTAGTCTCATCAAGACTTATGGCTTTAAATACCATCTGTAATAACTGATGAATCCTCAATTCATATTTCCAGCCCTAATATACTCCCTAAATTCCAGGCTCATATCTACCTTTCAGCAACTACCATGGATGTTTAGTAGGCATCTCAAACTTAACATGTCCAAAACAAAGTGACATTTTTTCCCCAAACTTGCTCTACCCTAATCCTCTCCATTTTAGTTAAAGGAACCACTGAGGTGCTCAGACCAAAAAGCTAGAAATCACTCACAATTCTTCTACCCCACAACATCCGCTAAATTTTAAACTATTCTCCACACAGCAACTAGGACAATAATTTTAACAAGATCACTCTTATCATTCCCTACTGAAAAAACATTCCAACAACAGCATTTTATTATATTTAGGATACAACCCAAATTACTTCTCTGAGCCCCTATCTACCTCTCTGACCCATTCCACCACTTTCCTCCTTGATCACCTCACTGCAACCATACTGTCATCTTATTTTTCCTCTAGGACCTTACTACATCTTCTTTCCCCTCCCTGGAACATCGTTCCTCCAGTTCTTTACATGGTTCCTTTAGGCTTATCATTCAGGTCATGGCTCAAATGTCACCACCTCAGAGAGGCCTCTCCTGACTAAATTTACCCCCCATCATTCTCTATCCCCTAATGCTGCTTTAGTTTTTCTTCAATGCATTTATTACTCAGATATTACATTAGTAGTCCATCTCCATCACTAGCATAGAAGATATATGACAACTTGACCTTGTTCATAATTGTATGCACAACCTAAGATAGTGCCTGGCACACAGCGTGCACCCACAAATGTTTGTGAAATAAATAAATGGTGAGGGAATGCAATAAAGTAGACAAAACAACTATCTATTTGTGTGGCAGGAGATTAATGTTGGATCAATGTTGTGATCGATGAATCAGAGAGTTCACAAGAAGGGAAGTAGGAGGTTCTAAACAGCAAAAGTTTGACTACAGAATTATAAACACCTAATCAGAAAGACATCTAAGGAAACCAAGTGGATTTCACAAGGAAATCTGCACTTGAGATATTAAATCAAAGCACCCAAAAGTTGAAAGTTATGGGTTTAAGTACAAAATAAAAGAGTAGCATAAACTTATTTAAAAACATCTGAGTCCTAAAAAAGCAGGCTGAAGTTTGTGGAAAATATTATGGACTTTTTGGGGGCAGGGGAGCAGAGGAGGCTACATTTGAAGCAAGAATAAGGAAAAAGGGCCAGTGGCTAAGAAAGATACTGTGATGTTAAATAACAAAAGGTTTCACTTCAGTAGCCTCCATAAAGGAGAATCATTCTTCACAATGGAAATGTATTACCCCTAAAAATATAAGTGTAGCTCAAGAAAGTGAGGAACTACGAAGAGAATGCCAAACCTCTTTAAGCAAATTCAATTCAAGTGTTAAAAGAAGCACATTTTTTAGAAAGGAAACACATAGGGGCCAGCTTGCCTTTACTAAACTTGTTATCCTGAGTTGACTTCTTTTTCTTATTAGGTAGCGTTACTGGCCTGCCAGAACAATGAGTACTTCTCGAATGGAGACTATAGCACCACGCATACCCTGACTTAGTAATTCAACTTCAGAGAATTGTTACTTATAACAAAGAGTAGAAAAATATATTTTACAACAGGAGACTAAAGAGCATGCCATAGTTTTTTTAATATGTTAGAATACTATATGGCCATTAAAACCTACAAATATGTTGAGAGAAGGAAAATTTTACATGACATAAGCAGAAAAAAATATATACAACTGTATAAAACCATGCAAACATCTGCCAGTATTAAGAGAGAATTTTGAGTAACATGAACACTTAGATACTGAACAGGAGTTTGTTTAGCAGCAAAAGTTCACGTTCGTAGTTGAAAGAAAGGCAATTAGTATAACACAACTGCAGGATAGGAGCAACCTGGATAAACAGTGTTTAAGTTGAAACAGATCTAGGCATTCTAACTGACTATAAGTAAAATTAATGGTGTATCTGAATGCTCTGCACTGCCCTGTATATATCTCAAATACTATGATTAGTTTACGTATCACATTAAGAAAGTCATTAGCCAACTGGAAAACCTACAGAGGAGGGAGACCAAAACTGTCATATAAGGAAAAACAATGACAACTGTGGATATTAAATCTGAAAGAAAGATATGGGGAAGACAAGATAGCTATTCAAGTAACTGAAAAGCTATCATTTGGAAAAGGTATAAAAATTATCTTGTGTTGGTTCAAAGGGCAGAATTGGACCTTCAGGTGGGTCCAATTTTCAGGTGGAAATTAGAGGGAGACAGACTTTCCGTCAGTCTTCTGGCAGTATGAACTTTTAAACAATGGAATGGATTTCTATTTGTAGTAAATTTCCCTTTTCTATAAATATTCAAGTAGATTCCAAATGATTATCTGATAGGGTTTTAGAGGGAAAAAAAATTCTTGCTTTAGATGACAAGTTCGTTTAGATACTATCCAAGGCTGCTGACAACTCCTGTGAACTTAGGGTATAAAATTTTATTTTTATTTTACTTTTTTTATTTTATTATTTTTTGTGTGTGTGAGGAAGATCAGCCCTGAGCTAACAGCCAATGCCAATCCTCTTCTTTTTGCCAAGGAAGATTGGCCCTAAGTGAACATCTGTACCCATCTTCCTCTACTTTATATGGGACGCCACCACAGCATGGCTTGACAAGGAGTGCGTTGGTGCGCACCGGGATCCGAACCTGCGAACCCCAGGCCACCGAAGCGGAGCACAAGCACTTAACCACTGCGCCACCAGGCTGACCCCATAAAATTTTAAAAATTAAGTTTATGCGAAAGACTAATTTAGGTTAAGCCATTAAAATTTATTATCTAGAAATAAAAGCATACCTTGGGCCAGGTTTTGGAATTTTGCCAGCCTTGAGCTCATCAATAATTTCTTCAATATCCTTAGGTGTCAGATCCTCCTAGAAAAAATTAAAATAGTCTTATCATATTAAGATTACTTCCTACTATTGACATCTGTATAAATTCCTAGTATCAGTTACTTTTATTGTTTATCTGTCTCTCTCAGCGCACAAATTAGTTACCAAGGTAGCAGCAATTGAAAAACTCCTATTTATAGTATATACTGCTAAATGCAAGATGCAATAAGAACTGCAGAGGAAGAGGCAATACATAGTAGTGCTTTGATGTGAAACAGTTCTGCATGTAAGTCTTCACTCTAACACTTACTAGCTAGTAATCTTAGGCAAGTTACTCAGCTTCCCTAAGTTTGTTTCTTCACATGTAAACCTACTTGAGAGTGTTTTCGAGGATTAAATGAGAAAATACATAAAACAGAACAGTGCCATGGCACATACTCAACAAATGCTATGTCCTTGAAGAAAGAGTGAAGTGCAAATAGTAAGTAGCACCAGCAGTCATAGTAGCTTAAAAGTAGATGCCTAATATCTATCCCTAACCTAAAGATCTAATACCCTAGTGATATCTTCTTTCTTTCTCAGGTGAAATTCACCGTGTTTGAAAATTCACTTAATTTTGAAGGGAAAGGTAAAAAAATTTATTTTCGATACATTTATTTTAATGATCCTGACCCTCCAATCCTCATTTCAACCAGAGCAGCTCTATATTTTGTACACTGTGCACCTGTATAAAATTTTTACCTCAAGAAAGGGTTCTGTTATTTAAAATAACAAATGCAATTAAAACACATAGACATACGTGCTCATACGCCTAGCTGCACCTTAGGATTAATCAAAAGACAGTTAAAACAGAATAGGCAAGATTAAACTAAGAGAAAATGCCTAAACCACATTATATCCCCCTTTCCCCTCCAAAACTGTTAAGTGCCTAAGAAAATGTTTTATAGGACCCTGTACTCTGCTAGAGAAATCACAATTCAATACTCTATCTCCAGTGCCTAGCCACGTAGAAGGTCTTTAATATTTGCTGAATGATTAAACATTTATAAAAATAAAAAGCTTTCAAACTGCTTAGGGTTCAAGAGATGCTCAGAACCTCATAGCAAGAAGGAATCTT
This sequence comes from Diceros bicornis minor, assembly GCF_020826845.1. Taxonomy (NCBI): domain Eukaryota; kingdom Metazoa; phylum Chordata; class Mammalia; order Perissodactyla; family Rhinocerotidae; genus Diceros; species Diceros bicornis. Next base: position 7,201,511 of record NC_080755.1, on the reverse strand, counting down.
TAAACTCATCTAATGATTTTATTCCCCCTCCAACTCTTTATTATGAAAATTTGAAAAATGTACATGAATACCCATAGTTTTACCACCTGGATTCAACAGTTTTTAATTTGCCATATTTGCATTATGTACACATAAGCCTTTGTTTCGGCTGTACCAGGTGAAAGCAAGTTGCAGACATCCTGACACCTTGCCCCTAAGACTTCAGCAGATATCTCCTAAAAGATCATTTTCTCAAGTAACACAATGCCTTTACCACACCTAATTAACTAACAATAATTCCTTAATAAAATCAGATGTCAAGTCCATATTCAAATCTGTCCAATCCTCCTCAAAATGTGTTTGATAGCTCTTTTTTTCCTAAGCAGGATCTAATCAAAGTTTATGTGACTATTTCATTTTATCCACCAGTCACCTGAGATCCATAAAAGTTAACTGCCCTTCCAAAGACCATACCACTACTAACTGAAAGAATCCATCTTTTGGATAAATCTGTAGGTTACTATATTTAGACTTAAAATGCTTCATACAAAGCGTTGACTGTCTAATTCCTGCTTAAATCAAGATCCTCATTATTATAAGTAAACTGGAGAAATGTGGGAAAACGAAAAGCTGTGGCCATACTTTTAAAGGACTTGTTTTTTAAAGTATGGGAAATAGAGAAGGTAAGAAATTTGAATCATTCATCATTAAAATGAAGAAAATCACTATACGGAATGAAAACACCCCAGAAATGTAAAAGGCTAAAGAAATCAAATTTCATCTTCATTAAAAAAAAAATTGTAGATTTCCATTTCCGGCATTATGGCAGACGAGCTATCCTGATTGAACTTCCTGTTTTAACAATTAAAAATGCTGGAAAAAACAAACAAACAAAAACTTTTAAATTTCATCAATACGCTGGCAAGAAAGAAATACCCAGAGGCCAAAAACCCAGTGAAAACCCAGGGAGACAAGTGGAACACCAAGCAAACTTGGCTTCAGAGTTTCACAGCCTAGAGGAACAAGGGACCAAGCTCCAGGCCACAAGAGACCATCCAAACCATACAAAGTTAGGGCCCTCAAAAAGCTATAACCTCAATATAAGAGTAAATTAAAAATGATCCTTCAGAAAAAAAAAAACCCTGCTAGTCTGGAACCTTACACATTGGGGGAAGCGACGAGGATGTAAGGAGAGGGGCTTTCTTTTGGGCCAGTAGTATTTCCAGGAGCAACAGAGAAACAAAGCAAATCTCTTCCTGAAGAATCCACCTTCAATGGAAGCCGCAAAGAATTTCCATAAACAAATTTCTAAGAAGTATGAGCTAACAAGATATTATGGATGAAAACCATGACACAATTAGGGTAGCAACCATTTGAAAAAGGATAACTAGAAAACTCCATACACTTGCATATTAAGAACACTTCTAAAAAACATAGGTCAAAGAAGAAACCAAAATGTAAATTTAAAAATACTTAGAACTAAACGATAAAAATATTACTTATCAAAACTTGTGAGATTTGGCTAAAGCAGTACTTAGAAAGATATATGATACCATCTCTGTAAAATTTTTAAAACAAGCAATATAGTATTACATATTAGTATAGCTGGATACATATATTAAAAGTTTAAAAACAAGCTGGAAGAATACACACTAAATTTATGATAGTGGGGCTGGCCCCGTGGCTTAGCGGTTAAGTGTGCGCGCTCCGCTACTGGCGGCCTGGGTTCGGATCCTGGGTGCGCACCAACACACCGCTTCTCCGGCCATGCTGAGGCCGCGTCCCACATACAGCAACTAGAAGGATGTGCAACTATGACATACAACTATCTACTGGGGCTTTGGGGGTGAAAAAAAAAGGCGGAGGATTGGCAATAGATGTTAGCTCAGAGCCAGTCTTCCTCAGCAAAAAGAGGAGGATTAGCATGCATGTTAACTCAGGGCTGATAGTGGTTATCTCTGGGAATGAAAGGAAAGGAGTAAGATTTTGAGTGGGAGTTATTCCTGCATCTGTAGCTTATTTCTATAAATAATAATAATAATGATAAAAATAATACCTGAAGTAAGTGTGGCAAAATGTTACTATCTGTTAAGTCTTGGTAGTTATGTTCTGTATTATATGTAAATTATTAAATTTTTCATAATATATAAGTTTTAAATGTCATTATCTCCTGGAGTTAAATGCAAAAATGTTTCAAGATAATTTTTTAAAAACCTTCTGGTGGACAATAATGTGAAAGCTAAAATTGACATATTCATGTAAAGTTTTTCTATTCTTTGATTTTTAATAAACTTTGGATACCAGAAAAAAAAACCTCATGAATATTTATACCAATAGTTTCTTCTAAATGACTAATTCAGAAACCAAAATGACAGGAAACCAAATATTTAAAATATTTAAAGTATGACATAATATAATTTTAATTTATATTAAGTGAAATACTCACATAGTAGTTGTCATTTATCTGAACCATTGGTGCGTTTACACAGGCCCCTAAACATTCCACCTCTATAAGAGTGAAAAGTTTGTCAGGTGTAGTCTCCCCAACCTTTATTCCTAGAAATATAAATGATCACTGTTAAGGACCAGGTTATACTTTAATAGCAATATGGTATAAGAAAAAACAAAAACACAACCAACAACATATTACAGAGGTATAAAGTATTTGAGAGCATTAAATTTCTTAAAACAACTCTGATAATTATACTAGAACTTTCAAGGATTTCTTAAGTGTACTCATTTAAAAACAATCAAATTGCAGGTGACTCATCTCCAGTGTTTGTTGTTATAGATAGCAGTGCATCAGACTGTATTATTTTCATTTCGATTGTGATAATTAACTAAAGTCAGTCAGAATATCAGATTGGCAAAGACTCAGGAAACTGCTAATGTCAAAGATCATTAAGAATGTGAGGAAAACCGGTACTCTCATATCTTTAAGGAAGGCATTTTGGTAAAATATAGTAAAATCTGACCCAGCAATTCCACTTCTTGTAAACGACCTCAGTATACAATAGGACAAGTATGCAAAGATGTGTATATATGAAAATAATTGCAGAATAACTCATAAAAGAAAAATGAGGCAGACATACATACTAAGCTATAGCCAAAATAAATTACAAAAAGCAGACATATTACATTTATGTATTTAATAATAAAAATAATTAACACAATATAAAATCTAAAACTAATATACCCAACTATTATCAATTTGTACTTGGGAGGTGAGGGGTGGGACTCTGAGCAGACTTCAGCTTCCTGTTTTATATCCTTCAATACCGCCCAACTATTTTTACAACATGCAAGTACTTGATATTCAGTAACAACGAAATTAAAAGACACCTCCTTTTACTTCATTTGATATGTATAGTTCTAAATGCAGTGATGGCAATTTTGTAGGGAAAAATGCCCTTTTAATTTTGTAAATGCTACTATAATAACATCTTATTTCAAATTTCCCTTCCTGAAGCATTCTTACTATTTTCATATCTTATTTGTTCCAAGGGTCATCTGGAAAATACATGGACAATATAGTCACTTTTCTATGTACCACATGCTATCACACAATGAATGAAACTTAATTTTCTAAACAATGAAAACTTTAAAACTCCTAGAAGCTTTTCAAACATACTTAATGATTAGGGGAAGAAAAGGTGAAAATTCAGCTTTGAAGCTGAGAACTAAGGAAGAATACAAAATAAAAAGAAATAAAGGTGGGCAAACACAGACAAAAATTTACTGGTGAAGTACAGATCCAATAAAATGGCAAAAGTTGGAAAATTTAGGTAGAAATAGGTTAAATCTAGAAAGACAATTCTATTTTTCATACAAGTTATAAATATAACGTGTCCCATACCAAGCTTTTTCTGAATGGCCTCCAGTATGCTGTCAGAGTTTCGAAGCATGCAAGGTGTAGTAGTGCAGACCTGAATGTGGTACTTTCCAACTGGCTTTCGATTATACATTGTATAAAAAGTTGCTACTTCATATACTCTCATTGGAGGTACTTGTAAAAGTTCTGCAACCTAAAATATTAGAGTTTTTTAATTAATTACAATGTTTATTAAGCTTTTGGTATGTTGTAAAAAGCATAATTTCAATACTGCTTCAATTTGATAAAAACAGAAAAGTTCTTCAAAAGCACAAAATATACCTGTATTTGATATTTGTGAGGTTTAAGTCTTTCAGTTTTCGCAGACACCTTATTCTTGAACTACACAGAGCCCACAGGCACTTCCTAGGACTCCTCCTCCTACCCCACTCATCTTTGCAAAAGGATCTTTTCTCTAAATCTTTGTCTTTCACTATTAAGAATCTCCACTTAATCATTTCAATTCTTGTATTTTGTGATTTAAAATGGCAAAAATTTGGTGGCCAAATTCCAATAAATTAAACAATTATATTTTTTCAAGCTTTCACAAACTTTTCAAAAAAGCCTGATGTTACTGGTGATGTGCAAATGGTATGGCGACAGAAAAATGGTTGAGAATCAAAGCTCATTTATTAGCCCATATTGGTTTACATATCTACATACTTATATATACACACACCACACATACATACACAGCTCTCCAGAACAATCCAAAACACTACTTCTATTTCCTATCGAGACACTCTTTCCAAAAGCTGGATCTTACAGACTAGTACTTCCCAATCCTTCATTATCAGGGTATTTATGGAAAATACTTGTTTTGACATACGGTGGTTCAGGACCAAGGGAATCACTATCTGAGCACAACTCTTGGTCAGGGCAAGTCTGTTAAGGAAAACAGGTTTTTTAGCTGTTCACTAGGGCTGGTCCACATGCAGTCTATCCTGACTATAATCCTGGCTACAACTTTCTAGGTAATCTAATATCATTAATCTATCAGGTCTTAAGATTTCATATCTGGCATTCTTAAAAATTATGCATATATCCATGTTTTGACATGAAAGAAGAGCTTGTTAAATGGCATTTCAGATGACAAATATGTTGAACTTTCTCATAGCAGGGATTCTAAAGGAAATGTATTCTCAACAGTCATCTAATCATGGCTCACATGTGAAATAAAGTAGCTATGCTAAATTTAACTCAGTGATACAAAACCACTCTGATACTAAACAGGCATGTACCTCTGAATCTGGGAAGCTGTCTTAAAATACACATGCTGGAGCCCTACCAGTGGAATAATTGAATGAATGTGGAATAAAGCCCTGATGTATAATTTGAAAAAGCTCCCCTGGGACGCTACTGTGCACCGCCCTACACCTTAGTGACAGTTAAGGACTAATGCGTGAGTTCTGGATTTTGTTTTTGTTGTAAAGTTGGGCTTTCCTTTGGGGGCTGGGGTGGCAGTGTGAGTGGGGGGATAGTAACATTAAACGTCTCAAATGTAAAGTGGAAAGAATCTTGATTCTATTCTTTATATGCTATTTCCTGCTTCTAACACACACACATCCAATTCTAAATAGAGCAGAACAATATTTTTGAAATGTTCTCAGTTTCTTATTTATTTTATTTTGCTCTGCTAAGCTTGCCACTCAGAAAGACTTCCAACAAGCTTGCTATTATTAAAAACATGAATTTTTGCAAAAAAAAAGGATCTATGATTAGAAACATACCTAAATCATTATTATTGGCTATTACAATATTAAAAACAATGTAAGTAATTTAGAAAACCTCCAAAGAAATACGTGATTTATTGAAAAAAATCACCACCTGACTATGTTTACTTAGTACCAACCAAACTTGCTTTATAACATTTTTTATAGTGAAAAAAATACTAAGGGTCCAAAACAGGGTTAGGATACTGTACAAAGCAAATAAGACATCAATGAACTAAATCTAAAATTTGCATTTGGGATTCCATTAAATTTTTTTTTATTCTCCAAGCAAGATGATAATGGTCTAGCCTAATAGTTAGACCAAATAAAATTTAGAAAGTGAAAAGAATGAAGTATAGAAGAATCTCTACAATAGTCAAGTAGAAAATGCACTGAATTGGAAATGGTTCAGTCCTAGCTCTATCACTTAGAAATCATAACATAATAATTGGAAGAGATCTTCCTAGTTCAGAATCTTCACTGCAGATGGGAAGTAAGTCCAGAGAAAAATCAGATCTCTTAGTTCGAAGTCAAATGTATTTTCCATTATATCACATTGGCTTATTAGTTGTGTGATTCCTGTAAGAATCAAATAATAGGTGGTTTTGCATGGCACTTGGTAAACTATACACTGTAACATAATACCACACAAAGGTAGTTATATTCATAGGATATAAATAAACTTGAAATTTGGATTACTCCTGAAAACACTATTAGAAAAAAATTAATCTTAAAATATGTAATAGGGGCCAGCCCAGTGGCATATGAGTTAAGTTCATGTGCTCCACTTCAGCGGCCCAGGGTTCACAGGTTTGGATCCCAGGCACGGACCTATGCACCGCTCATCAAGCCATGCAGTGGCAGCATCCCATACATAAAATAGAGGAAGATGGGCACAGATGTTAGCTCAGGGCTAATCTTCCTGTGCAAAACGAGGAGGATTGGCAACGGAAGTTAGCTCAGGGCCAATCTTCACAAAAAATATTTATTTCCTCACAAAAAATAAAAAATAAAAAAAATGTATGAAAAAACTAACTTCATTTAAATGGGTGACCCATAGCATTTCTATAGGTTGTTGATTCCAACGTACCATAATCAAGTGTTATACATACCATATATTATATAGATTTTTGTTAAAGCCTGTAACCAAAGATGCAAAATACTAAAAAGATTCACATTAGCTGTGAGTAGATCCTTTTCTCTGTAATTCTAGTATTTAAACAGTACATTAATTTTCAGAATATTTGACAGCAAATTATATACATTTGGGATCTTTTATCTTTATTATGGCCATTTCTCAAAAAGGAAGAGAAAAAAGAAAATCTTTCACTATAAAGCCTTTACTATTTCCAATAAGGATAAAAAGCTCTACCCTTTCAGTTCTCTGCATTATTAAGGGAATCAACAAAAACACAAATGTAATTTGAGGAAACATATAAATGATTAAAGGGCTTCAAACTCCTAGATTCTGACATCAGTGACTGTTGGAGGAATTTCTACATAAGGAAGTTAACACAGACTACCTCTCCTCTTTTCCAACTAAGGCAAAAATGAATTCAGTACCTTGTTCATAGCAGAGATGGGCAGCCATCCATTCTGTCTTTGGGCTAAATCCAGGATTGGAAGCACAGCTGCTGCTTTATGCCCTTCTGGGTAGTTGTTTACAATTGCCTCTATCCTCTGTATCAAAGAAAAAGCACCTCTTTTTATACATCTGGAAGATACTAAATATTTTGTAAATTAATTATAATGTTAATTTAGTCATACCTTATAGTTTTCTGGTGTGAAATCAAATGGAGTATCTGGATTATTCTCAGGAGTATCTCTATGCTATTTAAACGAAAAAAAAATGTTTCCCAAAATTATCAAAATTCCGTCACAAGTGTGAATAACTTTGTACATTACTATGCTGCTAATGCTCGTTTAATCTCTTCACTTTAATTCCAACATGATGTATATCAGTCTACTCTTTCATCAAAAAGAATGGCTTAAACTAATTCTTAAATACACATTTGACGAGTGTGATTACCAAAGTAACAATAGCAGAATTCAAAATTCTGGAAAAGTTTTAGAAATCACCCTATAAAGCTTAAGAAAAGTAGCTTTAGGACCAAAAAACAAAAAAAAATTTATCCAACTTGATTAGAGAATAGGATCTTCTAATATAATTACCAAAATATTACCAATTATAAGAAACCTTATAAAATTGAGACACAAAATTTTGAGTGTGAACATACGTGTATTTTTCCAAAAGAGAATGTATCAGATTGTCAAAGAAACCCATTACTTTAGGGAAGGTTCAATCAAAAGCACCATCTCTTCCCCACGTAAGAGAAACTAGCCAACAGCTAGTTTTCCACAACAGAAACTAGCCAACAGCAAGAAGCTTTATTTCTTCTCCATAAAAGAGCAGGCCCTCTTGAAAAACCGACAAGAAATGGCATGTCAACAGGAAATCAAATGAGTCACACTGAGATTAACATTTACATCAATTAATGTTTTGTATGTATGGTGAACACAGAATTGAATCCCTTAATATGTTAACTCCGAGTTCTGCGTTTTCAAAGACATAAAAGAGGAAAGAAGACAGAAACTTTGGACAAAAATCTCAAATATGTGGCAAATTTGATGTTTTTGGACAAAGATGATAAAATATAAAGCAGAAATCTACTTATCAATAGTATGGCTAACTCAATATTTATTAAGATTCAGCCTGGAAATAACGAAGTTTACAAAACTATACCACTAACTCTAAATCATCATACAAAGTCCACTAAATTGCCTTTATACAACAGTAGATTAATCCCTGAAACCTGCACCTTGTCACAGAAAGGAGATGCATTATCTTATCCTTTCTGAATTATGCAACTATGCTGGGGAGTTTATTGACCTCTACCTGTAGTTAAACCCTGGAAACCAAAAATATAAAGGCCAACTGCCAATGTATTCACTATATTACTAAAATCTATGAGTTTCAAACTAGTACCATTTTGGGATTCCCCAAGCTGCAGCCTCAGAATCTTCAGCGAGCCAACATGACTGACTTTTAAGTACCCAAAGCGTGACTAGAAATCACGTTAGGGCTCACAGTAACTTCACCAAAGAATCATCTAAATTCTTGTTCCCAGAGTTGCCCTGGTGCCAACTGAAACTTGAAAGGTTCAGCTGGCACCACACATCTTTTGAAACGTAGTAAATTCAATTAGCTATATTTAAATATAGCTATTTATTGCCAGCATATACCAAAGACACTGGTGTTTAAGATATTTTGGATTATTACAATAGATTTACCCAAATTTCCAAGTCTTTTCATTCTGAAGACATCTAAGTCATTACTTACCACAAATAAGGCTCCTCCAGCTCCATTTTGCACAGCTGTCTTATGCAAATTCCTTATATGTCTTCCCTAAAATTTTAAGAAAGTTTAGGAAATCACAAGCCTTAAGAAATTTTTCATAAATAAATACTTTAAGATTCATAATTAAAAACAGAAGAATCAACATATGGAAGTAAAAGATCTTAAGAGATACGGGTCAGGAGAGGTATAAGGAAATGGAGATTGAAAGGTAGGTTATTAACTTGCCTAAGGTCACACATTAAGAGTCAACGGAGGACCTGCCCCATGGCTTAGCGGTTAAGTGCTCGTGCTCCGCTACTGGCGGCCCGGGTTCGGATCCCGGGCGCGCACCAATGCACCGCTTCTCCAGCCATGCTGAGGCCGCGTCCCACATACAGCAACTAGAAGGATGTGCAACTATGACATACAACTATCTACTGGGGCTTTGGGGGAAAAAAAAAAGGAGGAGGATTGGCAATAGATGTTAGCTCAGAGCTGCTCTTCCTCAGCAAGAAGAGGAGGATTAGCATGGATGTTAGCTCAGGGCTGATCTTCCTCACAAATAAATAAATAAGTAAAACTGTTTAATAAAAAAAAAAGAGTCAAGGGAAGGGGGCCAGCCCTGTGGCCTAGTGGTTAAGTTCCTCGCCTTTCACTTCAGCGGCCTGGGTTTGGTTCCTGAGGGGCGGACCTATACCACTGGTTGGCAGCCATGCTATAGTGGCGACCCACATACAAAATAGAGGAAGGCTGGCACAGATGTTAGCTCAGAGCGAATCTTCCTCAAGCAAAAAGAGGAAGATTAGCGATGGATGTTAGATCAGGGAGAATCTTCCTCAGAAAAAAAAAAAGTCAATGGAAGAACCAGGATTACAACCCAGATCTGCTGAGTCGTGTATCCTTTCTACTACACTCTGTAGGCATGCATTTGGAGAGCTAATGTACCATTAACTTACTGCCTTTCACTTTCGTCTGAATCAAGCAGGATGCCAGCTTTCATTTCATGTGGACCTTCATAAACATGTTTTCATTCTGTGCAAATGAGTCATATACTTACTCCGTACAAATGAGTCAACTGTATCCCCCTTTTCAATTCTTTACTAAAGTATTTTAGAAACTCCAGCCATAAAAGTACTTTCAGAAAGCTGCTTATGATGCTATGCAGACTGACCACACTCAATTGTTTTAGAAGGAATCCATTTGATTACTTTAACTTCATTACTCTTTGCCCTGTTGCTCCTCCTCCCAACTCTTACCTCTCTGCCCCCTACCCCCTGAAAAGCAATTCAACTATTGTCCAGAAATCCTCCAATTTCTGAGTTCTACTAACCACAGATGGCAGAACACTAGATTAAACCAAGCATGGAACTGCCAGGGCTGGACAACTCAAAGAAGGCAAACGTAATGGAGAAGGAAATAAAAGCAGTGATATAATGCTGTCATATATTTAACTCTTCCCTAGGTTCAAGTAAGATTTCAGTTGAAGAAATAAGTTTACATAGAATACTTGCTTTAATTAACAAGAAAAGACCCAGGTACAGAATGTGAGGACATATGTACAAAATATGGGAATGATAAACATCAGTTTCAGGATAATGGGGGGATGGGAGAATTTGATCAGCTAGTGGGTAAAAAAGGGAGCTTCAACTATGTTAGTTTTGTTTTCTTTCTTAGGCATGAAGTGGATACACAGTATTTATTACATTCTTTCTGCTTTTTTGTGTCTGAAATATATGATAAACTTTTTTTAAAAAGAATGCAACACATATCAAGAGAGTTTGTGTTCTTATACTTTTATTCACTTTCTCCCAAATTGCTCCAGGGTCAGTCTGTGAATTAAATACAAGGTTATGCCTATATCCCTGACTTACCTGTCCAGAATCTGGACTGAGATAAACATAAAACTAAGGCCACAATTCAAAAAAAAAAACCTATAGGAACAATATCAGCATAAAGCTTTGAAAAATTAACTGAAACTAAAATTTAGAAGATAGTCTCCGCCATCACTTTAGCTGAGAAGATACTTTTTTAAAAGAAAATCAAAGAATAATTTTTATTGAGTAACATTAGTGAGTTACTTAACAAATTCTGAAAGAAAACAAAGGATTTCATAACAAAGCAAGGAAGGATTAATTTAAAAGTAGGGAAAGTATCCAATTCTCTCTTTTCTTAACTTCTAAACTGTTAACATTTTCTGTTTACTTTAACTGGCTTTTCACCACTCCCTCAGGGTGGGTTGTCCTAAGGGCTCAGTTCTGTCCTGTGTTCTTTTCTCGACAGATCTTTTGCCTCTAAGAGCTTATCCATTCTCATCTATTAACTCTACGATGATGACTCTTGAATCTTATAGAGTCGTCCCTCAGTACCTTCGAGGAGACTGTTTCCAGGACTCCCTTCGATACCAAAATCCGTGGATGCTCAAGTCTCTAAGTCAGCCCTCAGTATTTGCTGGGCTTAGCATCCTCGGATTCAACTAACTGCAGATTGTGTTTACCATCCACAGTTGGGTGAAACTGCCAACCCGAACCCACGGATATGGAGGACATACTGTACACATCTGATGACAAAGAGTGAGTCTGAAGAGATCATAAACGCATATGCAGTCGTGTGCGGCTTAACCACACATCCTGAGAAATGCATCCGTTAGGTGATTTCATCATTGTGCGAACATCATAGTGTACTTACACAAATCTAGATGGTATAGCCTACTACACATTTAGACTATATGGTGCTATCTTATGGGCCCACCGCAGTATATGCGGCACGAGACTATAATCAATGAGAAAAATGAACAATGTCACACAATTCAAATAGTTAATAAACTTACTAGTAATTAAAAACATGCAATTTTAAATGAGTTGACATTTCCAGCTATCAAATTAGCAAAGATTTTTTTTTTTTTAAAGATAATATTCAATTCTGTTGAGCATATGGAGAGGTGGGCATGCTTACACATTAGGTAAAAACTGATGCAGCCTTTAGGAAAGCAAATCAGCATGGTGTATGGACAGGCTAAAGAAAGTTTCCATCTTTTAACCTAGTAATTCTACTTTTAGAAATTTATTCTAAAGAATAGTATAAAATGAGGATAAAGGTTTATATAAAAATGTGTTCTGTAATATTTGTTATAGCAAATTACAAGCAACCAAAAAGCCCAACATAGGGAGGTTTTAAAAGAAATACAAGTAATTCCAACAAAAATCATATTATATAGCTAACAAAAATCCTACTTCCTAAAAATAATGACACAGGAAGAAGTATTTGTGCCACAACTATAAATGGAAATATAAGGGTTAAACAGAACAAATAAAAAAGCATAAACTACCATCCCAATTATATTCAACACAAATACTAATGAAAAGATTGGAAGGCCATAACAATTAAAAGTGCTTATCTCTGTTATTATGATGTTAACAAAACTATTTTGTTTCTTATATTTTTCTCTATTTTCCATGTTTCCTATTTAGCATGGATTAATTGACAAGCTAAAAAAAAATCTTATTTAAAACAAAACATTCATCAGGTACAAAACAAAATTGACCAACTCTGCTCTTAGTCCTCTTTCTTCTTCCAACTTCCCTGTATATCAAAGAAAACACCACCAGTCTCCAAGTTAAAACAGCTTCAGTTATGGGTCAATATTTGATCCCTTCCTCATTATTCCAGGATCTGGCACATACCTTTACTTAAAAAAAATATAGAGACATAATCTTGAAAATTGGTCTTTAGGCCTGCGTAGCTACATACTGTAAAATTTATTTTGAGGCACTCTCTGGCTGACCTGTCATTCTGGATATGCACAGGAGTTTACAAAAACACACACACAGACACTTCTATCCAAAATAAAGTGTTTTAAAGTCCAAATTGCTCAAGACAGACTACTGATTAAGAATAGTCAAGAAAAAGCAGCTAAATTATAGAAAAAAAATGCTGGAGTTTCAGATCAATTTTTTTTTGGAAGATCTGGGTTTAGATCACCACTCTTGCCACTTACTAACATGTGACCTTGCACAAGTCACTTAATTTTTTTAAATCTCAATTTCTGCACCTGTAAAACAGGGATAATTTACTTATTGGAGTGTTTTGAGATTTGAATAATAAAGTTTCTCTGAAACTACTATATAACCTGTTAAAGCAATATCACATCTGCTTAGCTGACATGGGGATAAAACACTTAATAACTGAAAAATGAAAGATTCAAACAACAGTACTTTAAGAACTAAACAAATATTTTTAAATTGTGCTTTGTAAATTGACTCTAACGAAGAGTCACAGTCACACTGTCACAAAATAACAGATTACTGAGAGTTTCTTGCATTTGCACATAATTATTTTTTATTTATTATTTATATCCACATAAGACTGTCAGTTTCTCTGGTGAAAGTATAATATATTTTAAATGGCTGAAAAATACCATCTCCTTCCTCTCTAATGAAATTAACATATAAATTTCTTTTTCACTTAAAAAGTGGGAAAGGAAGAAGTGCTGGTAGACAATTCTCCGTGGGTCTCGGGTTTCTACACATCTTAGGAGTAGAGGCACTAGGCACTAAGAGCTTTTGTTACAGATTCTCTTTTCAAGGATTTTTGTAGTGAATGTCTTCCCCTGGGGCAAAGTTGGGTTTGGGTTCCTCAGCTATGATGCACAGCATTCACCTGGGCTGCTCCATGTCACTCCCATGAAATTTGAGGGTCAAGGGGAACCAATGTGAACAGGAAGCTCATGCTGCCTGCTGGGCCCTGAGTAATAAAGTCCTCTGTCTCTGACCCAGGAGTCTCAGCCAACATCCATGAAACTGAGGGAGGTTAACTTGTGAGCTTGTAAGTAGAGTGAAATCTCAGAGCCTTCACGGTCCTTTTTTTTTTTTTTTGTGAGGAAGATCAGCCCTGAGCTGACATCCATGCCAATCCTCCTCTTCTTGCTGAGGAAGACCAGCCCTGAGCTAACATCTACTGCCAATCCTCCTCTTTTTTTTCCCTTTTTTTCTCCCCACAGCCCCAGTAGATAGTTGTATGTCATAGTTGCACATCCTTCTAGTTGCTTATGTGGGACGCAGCCTCAGCATGGCCAGACAAGCGGTGCATCGGCACTCGCGCAGGATCCGAACCCGGGCCGCCAGCAGTGGAGTGCGCGCACTTGACCCCTAAGCCACAAGGCCGGCCCTTCACAGTTCTTGACAAAAGATCAACATCTACAAATACACCAGTCTCCATGTACTACTGATTTTCCAAAATATAGAAAATATTCTAATATAAAGAATATTATACAAGAAATAAAGGAATGAATGAGATGAATATAAAGATATTATAAAAGAAACCAGTAACAGGTGCTGTCTCTAAAGAGGGGGACAAAGGATCTGGAGTAAGAAAAAAATTTACTCTTTAATATAATATATGCAACATGTACATGTAACATAATATATATCCTTGCACAGTAGTCCCCCCTTATCTACAGCTTCAGTTACCTGTGGTCAACTGTGGTCCGAAATATTAAATGGAAAATTCCAGAAATAAACAATTCATAAGTTTTAAATTGCGCACAGTTCTGAGTAGCATGATAAAATCTCAGCCATCCCTTGCTGTCCTGCCCAGACGTGAATCATCCCTTTGTCCAGCATATCCCCATTGTATACGCACACTACCCACCCATTAGTCACTTAGTAGTTGTCTCCACTGTTGTGGTTTCACAGCGCTTGTGTTCAAGTACCCCTTGTTTTACCTAACAATGGCCCCAAAGTGCAAGAGTAGTCATGCTGGCAATTCGGATATGCCAAAGAGAAGTTATTGTTGTTAACCTCTTACTGTGCCTAATTTATAAATTAAACTGTATCATAGGGGCCGGCCCCGTGGCTTAGCGGTTAAGTGTGCGCGCTCGCTACTGGCGGCCCAGTTCGGATCCCGGGCACGCACCAACACACCGCTTCCCCGGCCATGCTGAGGCCGCATCCCACATACAGCAACTGGAAGGATGTGCACCTATGACATACAACTATCTACTGGGGCTTTGGGGAAAAAAAAGGAGGAGGATTGGCAATAGATGTTAGCTCAGAGCTGGTCTTCCTCAGCAAAAAGAGGAGGATTAGCACGGATGTTAGCTCAGGGCTGATCTTTCTCACAAAAAAAAACCCCAAACTTTATTATAGGTATATATGTACAGGAAGAAACAGTATATATAGCGTTTGGTACTATCTGAAGTTTCAAGCATCCACTAGGGGTCTTGGAATATATCCCCCAAGGATAAGGGGGGGACTACTGTATCCCTATTCTTTAATATATATAACATATATCATATTTTATATTTACTATAATATATATATATCCTTGAATACCGTTTGAATTTTTTGCCATGTATATGTGTTACATTTCAATTTTTAAAAACAAATAAAGTCTTTAGTCCTTTTCCTCTCTTACTATCACCACTCTTTTTCAGACATTTCAGGTCTGTGCACTACTCTAACAGTTTTCTAGCTGACCCTTCCCCAATCCAAATCATCCTGTCTAATGTCACCAAACTAATCTTAAAAATACTGTCCTTCTGGGGCCGGCCCCATGGCATAGTGGTTGAGTGCCGTGTACTCCACTTGGGTGGCCCAGGGTTCACAAGTTCAGATCCCAGGCACGGACCTACACCACTCATCAGCCATGCTGTAGCACTGACCCACATACAAAATAGAGGAAGACGGGCACAGATGTTGGCTCAAGGCTAATCTTCTTCAGCAAAAAACAACAACAAAAAAAACTGTCTTTCTGATGGTGGTTGTGATGTGAAAAAGGACCAATACCAAATAATAAGTGTCAATTTCATACTTTCTAAAAATCACATTTTTCACATTGACATCTTGGAAATTGGGGTATATTACTGGAATCTAATATTCCACAAATATCCTATGTGCAGAGAATCAGTATAGCAAAGTGGTTAAAAGCCCTGCACCTGAGCCACTTTTCTCATTTGTAAAATTGGGATAATAACAATCCATACTTCATAGGGTTGTTGTGAGGATTAAAAGAGAGAATCCATGTAAAGTGCTTGCTTAATATGCTGCCTGGCACATAATAAGTACTATATTAATGTTACATATCATTAGCTATTATTATTTTATTATTAGAAGTACTATGTGTCAGGCACTAAGCTTTTTACTCATTATGTAATTCTTACAACTTGCATGCAAGGTGAGTATTATTTCCAGAAAATAGAGATTTAAACAAGTTATAAAAACTTCTCAAGGTCACACCACTAATTAATGGCAGAACTCACATTAGATCTTGGGGCTAACGACTACAAAGGTCATGACCTTATTATTAGCTACTTGAATGGAACTATTTGATGATATCAGAGCTCTGGAAGAACAGATTAGATATAGGAAAACAAAGAATTTAATGAAGAAAAACCAGGTATGCATATATAGGGACACAGTTTAGAAATGAAAAGGTCTGCCTCCCTTGGCTCACAATGTTCCTGTTTAGAGAAAGAAGGATGCACATATATACTCTATTAATAAACAAGCTATTTACTGTTTTTTTTAACTGTTTCTTTAAAAAACCAAATCTTTTTTTTTAAAGCAGTAAATGCCCCTCTTCTGTTCCTACAGAAAACCTAAATATATACACATTAGCACAGCATTTGAGCAAGTTAATTTCAGTGTCTGAAGTTGACTTCTTCAAAATAGTAGAAAAAGGGCTCAGATAATTTGTGTATAAAACAAAAGAAGCAAGCAAAATAGTGACAGTAAATTGATAAATATTAGCCAGGCCATTTCTTTCAGCTGTCTAGAAGCAATTTTTTTCAACTGGCATAAACTGTTATTTACAGCAGGTTTGCACATGGCCATTTTCAAAGCTGCTCTGTTTTTTGATATCTTTAAGAACTTCACCTATTTTACATTTGTTATAATATCCATGTCAGATACTTTCAATAAAGGAATAAATAAGATATTAAAAGTTTGAATTTACATCTTTATATTATTTAATGGGCCATTTGAATTCAGTTTCACTTTGGAATAAAGAGCCATTGCAGGACCAATTGGTTTCAGAACTGGAAAAAAAACAACTTGGCTAGGCTGCACTGATTGGAAGCGTAAGCTCAGTGTTCTTCCCTTAGACCAGAGTCTAGTTTCTCATTAGACTGAAATGTCTATACTTCAATGAATTCCAATTGAATTCAGTGAACTCCAACTGAAAATTCAAGCAACTTTTTTTTTATATAAACAAGAACATAATCTGATAGGTAGCGCAGAATTAATAGTGGGTTTCAATTCTAGCTTATTCTGTTTTTCAGAGTGTTTCAGAAGGAGCCGAGATTTACAGCAGGCAAATAGTGGCAGTGTTTTCTTTGGATTCAAGTGACCTTGAGTGACTTTGTATTAAATACTTCAACATACCTTTTTTCATTGACTCCTCAAATATCTATGGTTAGATGTTATTATTTCCATTTTACTTTTAAAGAAACTTAGGCTCAGAAACAGTAACTTGCCCTACATCACACAATTAGTGACAGACATGGATTCTGAGTCCAGGCCTTTTGAATCTAAGTCCTCTGCTCTTTCTACTAGCCCTTTTCTTTTAACATCATTTGCAATACCAATACCAAAAGCTCAAAATGACAAAAATTAAAATTTTATATTCTTCCACTCACTCGACAATAGGATCTTTCATGCATTTTATTTTTAAATTTCTTCTGTTGTTCCAACGTTAACAGTATCCAACTCTGCTCACCTTTCAATTCTATCAGACATTTGCCCTATAAAAGGCCACATCTAGCCAGGGGAACTTAAAGGACAAGGAAGCTGTAAAACACAACTGACAGGATCACTAACTTAATTAGTCAGGACAGGACAAACGTCAAGCAACCAGATAGTCTTTTCCTTTATTAGCAACCAATTCAGCCGGGGAATATACCTTTTAGACTACCTTGAACATTTACAGATTAAATCCACAATATATGTGGGCACCTGCATAGGGTGACAACTCAAATGTGAAACATTTCCTAGCAAAGAAAATGTGATGCTGGCTCCCTCTGGACTTTCTTCCCATTATTTATCAATATCTACTCATTTATTACCTACAGCCTCCCCTACTACCAGCTTAAGCACAGGCCATTTCTTTCAGCTGTCTAGAAGCAAAGATATGCAGAGGAAACTAAAAGCTCCCCCAAAAGTCTTTGTCCACAATACACTCAGAGTAGGTATTTTTACGTTTAAAAAAATCCTTGATAGGGCTAGCCCCATGGTGTAGCGGTTAAGTGCTCATGCTCTGCTTCTGCTGACCTGGATTCAGATACCTGCGCGCACCGGGAGGCACCGCTTGTCAGGCCATGCTGTGGCTGCGTCCCATATAAAGTGGAGGAAAATGGGCACAGATGTTAGCCCAGGGCCAGTCTTCCTCAGCAAAAAGAGGATTGTCGTGGATGTTAGCTCAGGGCTGATCTTCCTCTCTCTCTCTCTCACTCTCACACACACACACACAAAATAAATAAATAAATCCTTGAGAAATCAGTTTTTCAATGCATTTCAGTTTAATAAAGTACATGATGGGTTAATAGTAATTGTGAAATCTATTTCAAGGATAATGATAATAAATACAAATGCTTATCCTGCATCAGATACTGTGCTACAAACTTTACAAATACTGTAACTCATTTCCTCCTCACAGCAACCCTACCATAGAGGCATTATCATCAGCCCGTTTTACAGATGGAAACGAAGGCTCAAAGAAGGGAGGAAAAAAGCTTTCCCTATCACACAGCTAAATAAATGAAAAGCCAAACATAAGTTTTCCTGACTTAAATACATGCCTAAAATTAAGTTTTGTTATATTTTCAAATATACATAGGAGGGCTTTTACAAATGTCCTCCATATAAAGCTCCATCATTAAAAACTAAAAATGTTAATTCAGATTAAAGAAATAGAAGTGATTTTTCCAGCACTATTAGAGAATTAACAACTAAAATTTGACCAAATTTATATTATAGAAAAGCTACATGAACAGCCCAGGTACTAAAGGAGCACTGCAAATTAAGATAACCATATTAATGGCAACAATATTAATGATTACTTTCAGCCATCTTGACCATAAATTAAACAAAGCATTCTTTAGATATCTAAAATCCAATAGGGCTACAAACAACACTCAAATGTCCTAAGGACAGGAATACTTCATAGAAATGAAACGTCCAAACATTATTGTAGTCACTAGGTTCAGTCTCATCTTCACCAATTACCATAATCTTGGGCAAGCTGCTCTGCTTCTCTGCACCTAGGTTTGCTCATCTATAAAATAACAGCAGTGCCTATCTTCAACTGTTAATGAGATAAAGTGTTTAGCATAGTATCATTATAAATACTCATGTGTTAGCCATTATTATTATTTTTGGAGCTTTAATTAAACAGTAACACTAGTTTCTCATTATCTTTTCTTCTTGTGCCCCTAAAATGCCAGTGAAGGAAAAAAAAAAAAAAAAGGCCAAACAATGGACCCCAATAATCTCAAAAACAGATGGGACCCTAAATAGTTAAGAGCTGATTGTAAGAGCAAACATTCATTTTCAAAAGTTTTAATGATTTTAAGAGCTTTTAGCCTGAAGAATTAACTGGTAAAACTGAAGCACAAATTTTTTAGTTGAACTGGAAAATCAAATAAACACAAACAAATGCTGTATAAACTTAAACTGCTTTGTTTTCTAGTCCCAAGGACTAACACTCAGATAAGCATATATTTGTTTAAAATTTAATAAACCTATGACCAGAAGGAGCCCAAGTAGCTATATTTTTAAAGCATCCGAGGTGATTCTTTTGATCAAGTTTGGGAATTACTGCTTTAGGGCATACAGTACCTATATCCTAGCTCACAGTTCATGGATTTTATGAATGATCTTCAAAATGCTAATGATTCCAAGAAGAAGAAATGCTAGATAATCTATTCCAACCCAGGATCTTTGGAAGTACTGTGGGATATTAAGGAATATTTAGTCACTGATAATAAGGAACTTCCTTCTCCACACCTCAAAATATTAAGGACATGTAGTACATATCACTATAAATGTAACCATCTGAACACAGCATGACATTATTTGTATTTTTCAAACCGTGTAATTATTTTTTCATGGTACTACCACACTATCCTCTTAGCAACAAAACTGCATTCTTTTGATTCAAGAATATTTCCTTTAAACATCAACTACTACTATTTTGTAATTGAGTTAACAAGTCTTTTTACCCTTTCTCTCCTCTTAGTGATTTATTCTTTACTTCCCCTTTCTGAACTTTCCCCTTCTCAGGTAGCCAAAGTTTTTTAAGTCTAACCTCATACAGGAGCTGAAACACTCACTGGATTTTAGTTACTATTTCCTGGACATTTTGCACCTTCGTTATGCTATTCTTAATTTTTTTTTTATAATTTTATTTATTTATATTTCCCCCAAAGCCCCAGAAGATAGTTGTATGTCATAGTTGCACATCGTTCTAGTTGCTGTATGTGGGATGCGGCCTCAGCATGGCCGGAGAAGCGGTACGTCGGTGGGCGCCAGGGATCCGAACCCGGGCCGCCAGCAGCAGAGCGCACGCACTTAACCGCTAAGCCACGGGGCGGCCCTGTTAAGCTATTCTTGATGTGAAGAGGACTAAAAATTGTGTGCAGTATTCCGTTTGCATTATAAACTGGTTAAGATAAGCATAAAATTATGTTCTGCTATATTTCTAATAGTCTACTGACTATTTCTAAATATTCTACTATGTCTTGATTTTACTAAACCAATGTTAATAATGACAAGATCACTTTTCTGGGTTGCAAATCATGGCTCAGAACCCTAACTTAAAAGGAAAATTTCCAAATTTTCCCCCCAAATGCATACTTTTACTACCCTGATAAAATTAAACTTTTTCCACTAAGCATCATAGCTACGTAATTCTGCAGTTTAATCTCAAACAGCTGCTTTTCTTCATAGATTTGTCAGGTATTTCTACAAATAGGTAGGTTCTGCACCCTTTCACCTTTGAAATTATCAAATAAAGTTGCCTACTATACTGATCCCCAAAGAAACTAACGCTTCCTTATGCAGAAAAATGTCATTTTATGCTTTCATTTTGTTTCTTATCTTTATGTCAATTGGCTGTCCGTGACAATTTTTAAAAAAAATTATGCCTCACCTCGCTCAAAAAAGGGTGTAACAAAATATTTCTCCCAATCCCATGGTAACTCAACATTAAACAGTCATTAGAGGCAGTGGCCTAAACCATGAACATGAGAAACATCCCAGAGTGCTCTTTTCTCTCTCACTTACTCTATCTCAATTTAGTCAGTCACCAAGTCCTACCCCTAAACAACTTTTAAATTCTGTTTTTCCTGCTACTCCATTTTTCTTGCTACTATCCCCAGTTCAGACTCTTCTCATTTCTCTCCTAGATTACTGCAGTAACCTTCTTCTTCTGCCTTCGAGTCTCATCTTTCTCCACAGCCCCAGAGATTTTGTCCTAAAATTACAATCGGGAGAGGGCGAGGTGGTAGTGCTGGGAACCAATCTGATTATGCTACTCATCTACTTAAGACTGTTCACTGCCTACAGAATAAAACTTAAACTCTGATATGACATGCCAAGGCCTTTGTGACTTTTTCCAGCCTCATCTTCCACAACTGGTTATTCCTTGTCCATCCTGCTATGCTCTCACACTTCACTGTCCTGTACATACAGCTACCTATGTCACACTATACCTCCCTCTCATCCATCATGACCAAAGTTAACTTCCTCCTCTTACCCCTCCAAAGCCCCTGAACTGCTCTTTTCCCTAAGCAAAGTGAAATCAGTTCCCTAGTCTCTGCTCACGTTGGCACATCCTTCTATTATTATAGCACTTATTAAATCTTCACCATACATACCAATTTCCCTCAGTAAACTTGAGCAACTTCAGAAAGGTAGGTTAAAAACAAAAAATAATCTTTTCTCATGTTGTCCTTTCCACCAAGACTACCCTCTCCCCAATCCATCTGACCCCATCCCCAATCTGTCAGTAGTGCCTCCAGGAAAAATCTTATACCGCCTTCAAACCAAACTGGATGACCTTATTCATATCTCTAACACTGTATTTTTACACTGTATGATATTTACCTTAATCTGAAGTTCCTCTTACATGAGACTATCAACTCCACAAGAACAGGGATTGTCTAAATCTGTTTCTTATCTGTAATATGGGGGAGTAATAGTACCAACCTCATAAATGAGATTTAGAATGTAAATATTTTACACAGTGCTTGGCGCATAGAAAGTAGTCACCAAATGTTACCTATTATTATTATCCACATTGCTACTTGGAGCCAGGCAGTGCATGACCCACAGTAGGACCTCAAATGTTTACTGAAAGACTAAACTCTACAAATTGGAATATTCCCATTTCACAACTGAAGAAACTAAGTGAGAAAAATAACAGCCCAAAGTCATAAAGCCAGAAAAGGTAGTGATGAAGCCACCATCAGAACTCAGGTCGAACTCTAAAGCCCTGATCTCCTTCTACACTACTACGCACTCTCTACTTGTCTTCTGCTGAGAACTGACTCAACCTCTCTATTTTACTGCTAGGAAAAAAAGGCTTGCTTCCAGTAAATGCCCTGTTGTTATAATCGTCATTTCTGGAATCTGCATTTTTAAGTTAACTTGAGCGAGTATTTCAACCTGAGATTCAATTTCCTTGCCTAAAAGAGGAGATGTACGTACTTGGATCTCAAAAGACCATCCAAGCTCTAAAATCCTCCTGGATGCAGCATGTGTGGTGGTGGTCTTTCAGAGTTAGTTTGATACGATTATTCACCGAATTTTCCGACATGCAAAGCACAACCGCAGGAAATGAAACACTGTGGTCACCTCTCTCTCGGCCCAAGGAAACGCTCGTTAAGCTTTCACCAAGCAAGCCAGAGCCTCCAGTCCCAGAGATCTCTCCAGGACGCTGCAACCTGACAGTAATAAGGTCACTAAGGCTTGAGATGCAAGGTGCCTCCTTCGCCGGC
Source organism: Diceros bicornis minor (assembly GCF_020826845.1). NCBI lineage: Eukaryota > Metazoa > Chordata > Mammalia > Perissodactyla > Rhinocerotidae > Diceros > Diceros bicornis. The sequence goes on along the minus strand of NC_080755.1, from coordinate 7,178,622 downwards.
GAGGATTTTGGAAACAGACCTGGCCGACCCAGGACAGGCTACGTTCCGCGCTAGAGCGAAACGGCAAAAGACAGACAACCGAGCGGCCCCTCCTTCATCCTCTCCTTGACCAAATTAGGAGCAAATTCCCAGTCCTGTGGGGGAGGCCACGCACCCGCGCAGCTAGATCTGCCGACCCTCCCTCGGAGCTCCTCGCTCTCGGTGGAGCTGCAGCGGGCGCTCTGGGGACAGGGCGAAGGCCGCAGTGTCCTTGCCACCGCCTGCAGGCCCGGCCAGTGCCCAGGGCTCTCGTGTGCCCACAACAAAAGCAGGCACAGAGAGAGGGAGAAGGGCGGCGGCAGCGCCTGGGCTCAATTCGAGCCTCCTTACCCAGGGGGCGGTGAGGTCGACCGCCCGGGCCCGGAGCGCCGCGGAGAGGAACATGGCGGGCCAAACTGCGGGCCTTTACCGGCGCCGCCAGGCGAGAATCCCGAGCGAGCCTGGGACGCACGGCGTGCGCGCTCTCGACCCCAGGCCTAGCGCGTCCTGGGCGGCGCGCCGCTCCGTGCGCCGAGGCAGCGGGGGCGCGCGGGGGCTGCTGGGGCCCAGTGGGCGGAGACTTCCCGGGGAGAGAGGCGGGACGAGGACCAGCTAGGGCCCTAAAAGGCCGGCTCCCGCGGGTCGCGGCTGGGGTCCCAGCCTTGAAAGGAAGCGTCCCCCAGTGGCACCTTAGGCTCCTGGGTACTGAAACGCCGGCCTGGATTTATGGGGTGAGCTTCCCTCCTGGAGAACCTTATCAGGATTTAACCACCTGTTTTTTTTATTGTGGTTACTTTTTAAAAATAATTCCGTTGCAACCCCCTATAAATCATATTTTACAGATTATAGACTTGAAGATACAGAGGGTTGCCACCCAGTGAGCCAGGCATAGACACCAAATACTTTGGTTCTCATTCTTTTGCTTTAGAGATGTGCGCCGACATATTTAGGGGTGAAATAATATATCTGGTATTTGCTTCACAATAATGGAGAATGGGAGATATAAATGAAACAAGATTGGCCATGGGTGGTGCCTGTTAAAGCTGCGTTCTCATTACTATTCTCGGTATTTTTGTACATGTTAGAAATTTTCCATAACAAAACAAAACAAAAAAGCCACTTCCTTCGTGATGTTTGGTCATCTTTGGAAATTCCAACAAGTATGTATTCAGTAACGACTATAATATGCACAGCACTGTTTCCTGCTGTGGAGAGTTTACCAGGCACTTAATGCCTCTTGATTTTTCCCTTCACTGCCTTCTTTTCTTGTGTGTCATGTCCTGTACCCACCCCCTTCCTTTTGCCCATTTTCTTTGCTATAATAAACTTGTGAATGATTTCTGGAACTTTCACAGCAGCACAGGGACTTTTTAAATTTATCTCTTGTTAATTTAAAAACTCTAAAATATTCCGTTGCAACTCCTTATGAATCATGTTTTACAAGTTATGGAATTCAAGTCACAGAGGGCTGCCAGCCAGTGAGCTAGGAATAGACACTAAATGCCTTGGTTCTCATTCGTTTGCTTTATCCTTTATATAGTGTGCTTCTCCCATATTGGCTTCAGTATTTTCCCTTAAAAGGGAAAAATATTCTGGGCCTCAATGTTGATTTAAATTATTTATTATAAAATTATCTAAATATATATACATCCAACACTGTTATACACATAACACTGTTCTTATAGTACTTATACAACTAAAAGCAAAACACATCACAAATTAAATATATACAAACTGACTGATATGGCATGGATTCTTTGCATCTGGTATGCATGCTTCTACTGGATTCTACTAGGGCCTTCTCTGAGCTCTTAGTCTAGATTAGTCCTCATGGTACTTTCCCTAAATACGCCTGCCTCCGCTTTCATTACCACATTTACCACTGGATTATAACCTCCATAAGTGCAGAAACCTGCCCTTCCCAACTTGTTCTGTTCAACAACTTGCACTGTACCTGGCATATGGAAGGCATTCAATATTTGTTTTTTTTTTTTTTAAAGATTTTATTTATTTATTTTTTTCCCCAAAGCCCCAGTAGATAGTTGTATGTCATAGCTGCACATCCCTCTAGTTGCTGTATGTGGGACGAGGCCTTAGCATGGCCGGAGAAGCGGTGCGTCGGCGCACGCCCGGGATCCGAACCCGGGCTGCCAGCAGCGGAGCGCATGCACTTAACCGCTAAGCCACAGGGCCGGCCCCAATAGTTGTTGATTGAATGAAAATCTTGCACATGGTGAAAATATTTGGCCTCTCTGAAAAGGCTATCGCTGGTTGGATTTATGCTTATATGCATGTGTATCAGTGAGAGGGCTTTTCAATACAAGTTAATGGAGACCTAAGTAAAGTAGATTAAACAGTATTGGGTTCAGTATCTCACATGCAAAGAATTCCAGAGCTAGAGCAGTTCCAAGATTAGATAATTCAGTTACTCAAGGATGTCCTTAAAAACTTGAGTACTTTCTCTCTTTCTACTCCACCATACTTAGCTGTGACTCCTATTACGGTCAAAAGATGGCTGCAGCAGCTCTAAGTATATACGCAGATGACAACATTCCAAGAAAGAAAAAGAACTCTTACCTTTCAGGGGTCACAGATGTTCCTCCAGCAGATTTCTTTGTCTCATTGGCATGCCTGTCATGGTAGTTAAGAGAACAGCCTCCAGAATCAGACTTGGTCCAGATCCTATCTCTACTGCTTTCTAGCTGTGTGACTTTAGGCAAGTTATTCTCTCCAGTCTTCTGTTTAGTAATAGTACCCTCCTCATAGCTTTATTATGGGAATGAAATGAGTTAACGCTTGTAAAGTTCTTTTAAAAGTACCTAGCAGGGGGCCGGACCGGTGGCGAAAGCGGTTAAGTGATCAAGCTCTGCTGCGGCTGCCCAGGGTTCGCTGGTTCGGATCCCGGGCACGCACTGATGCACCACTTGTCGAGCCATGCTGTGGCAGCGTCCCATATGAAGTAGAGGAGAATGGGCACAGATGTTAACCCAGGGCCAGTCTTCCTCAGCGAAAAAAAAAGAGGAGGATTGGCATTAGATGTTAGCTCAGGGCTGGTCTTCCTCACAGACACACAAAAAAGTACCTAGCATAGGGTAAGTGCTCAGTAAATGTTAACCTGTGGTCTTCCGTAGTAGAGTACCATCTCTTGGAATTCATAATCCGTGGAGAAGGTGTATATCTCGTTGGTGTCTAACAGTAAACAAGCACTTAGCAGGTGTTCCTAATTTCTGTTCCCTAGGAGCAGAACCAAAGAGTGCAAAGAGTAATGTTTAAAATATTAAGGATCAGGGCTAAGGGAGCATCTAGCCTGTTAACACTTTCTCGAAGATGATACAGAAAGTAAAATTCTTTTAGTTCAACAGTCATTCAACTCCTAGTAAATGTGACACCACTCTATTCACCAATCCAAAAGATTTGTTAATGTCCAGCATGACTTTGGCTTACCTTTGACCCAAATAATTCTCAAGTGAAAACATCAGGATTAATATCTCTCACACTTGGTAATGTGAGTTCATTTCTAGAGCCACCCCACTTATAAAGTAACCTAATGCACAATCAACTATTCTTCCCAGAGTTCTTAGGATAGAATTGTGGGGGCTTTTTGAAAAATCTCTGTTCTTCCTCCCATTCTCAAAGCCATTGTTTCTGGGCATAGACCAACAAGGACATCAGTGATTTCAAATGTTAGTGACCTAACCCTATATAGGCTTCGTTGAAATTGGCTCGATTACATACATGTGATGAACATTATGGCTGCCTGGTTAGGTATGTTCCACTATTCTAAGTTAGTGCTACTACCATAAGCTCCAGGAAGTTGGCCCTAACTATAGTGACCAACCCTTTAATTAAAGAGTACATGTGTTTGGGGGTGGGGGATGGGGGTCGGGGTCTAGGGGATCTAGAATAAAGTCAGGAGAAATGACCAAATGTGGGAACTTTGGCTCTGCCATTCCCGTGATTTCTTCTCCATTTAAACCATCACAAGTAGGGACTATTGAATTCATGGTATAATGAAAACCATGAGCTTTGTAATCAGAGAAACTTGGATTTGAATTCTGACCTCATCGTTTACTAGATTCTGTGAAGATTTGTTCTCAATTTCTGAAAGTATAATTAGATCAGTAAATCATTCAGTTTATGGAAAATGATTAATGTGGTTCTGGCACGCAGTTCTTCCCAGTATCTAACAAGGTGGGCTGCTCCATCTGTGGAATGCTTTCATCAGGTATTCCAAATTATAATAGTCTCCTGGGTCACATCCTACTTATTAAAGCAGCCTCAGGCAGATCACGGTGTGCTCTGCCTCTGCCATGCCCGATTTAACAATTCTGACCCGCTTGCCTCACCAGATTTTCTAATGAATAACGTGAAATGCAGGCCCAGTCCTGCTTTGAGGGAAGAAGAAGAACTAAGAGCCAGTTGTTGTCAAGTCAAAACTCAAAGCAAGGAAAAAAAGGGATAAAGTTACTGCTAGATGAGTAAAAGAGAGTTTTAGAGACAGAGGGGAAAAAAAGTACTTCAAGCAGGAAATTTGAGGAATCAACGAAGGGTGATCTGGTCACAGTGGCACACTGAAGTTAGACTTGTTTCATGCTCATTCACACTGAGGTGAGGAGGGATGTAAGGATAGTGAATGACTTCTTCAGGAGCCTTCCAAATTCTTCTCAAGTTAGTTTTGGATATGTGGGACCAAAAGGGGAAATGAAAATCAAAACAGCCAGTAACTTAACTATACAGACTTTAAGAACAGACTGTTTAAAAAAATAATAAGCCATTATCAGATTCAGGTCACTTGTAACTTCCCTAATGTATGACTGAATCCTAGTGGCTTCCATGGCTCAAGTGAAACTTTCTCTCGGAATTTGATCAATGCTTCCCTATCAAGTAGTCAAAGTAATTAAGCAACAATGAATATAATTTTTGCCTAACAGATTGACAGAATTTTACATTTGTTAATTGCTGGTATTGGTACTGTGTGGAGCAGCCATCTCTCATCCAGTGATGGTAGTAATGTAAATGAGATCAGCCTCCCCAGAGAGTAATTTGGCAGTATGTATTCAATTTCTTAATATGCAAACCCTTTTACCCAGCAATTTTATTTCTGTGAATTTATCCTAAGGAAATAACTGGAAAAGTCTACAAAGCTGCTTGTACAGATAGGTTCATCACAGTGTTATTCATAATACTGAAATCCTGGAAGCCATGTAAATGATCATCATCAATAGGGTGTTGATTAAACAAATTATAGTACAACCATACGATGGCATGTTGCTCTGAAGATTTAGAAATAATAATGAAGATCGGTATTTATCATACTGGAAAGATGCCCATGATATGTCGTTTAATTTTTTAAATTTTACAAAACATCATGTATAACATGAACACACTTTTTGTATGTGCATAGAAAAAAATATGGAAAGATACATATCAAAATGTTAATAAGAGATGGTGAACAGGATGCAGTCTATACAGAAGTTGAATATAGTGATGTACAATGAAGTTTATATAATATTATATACCAATATTACCTCAATAAAAAAAGAGTTCTCTCTGGGTGATGGGAGTAAGAGTAATTTTCATTGTTTTCTTTACACTTTTTGTATTGTCTGATTTTACTTCAATTAAAATGTGTTATTTTTGTTACAAGAAAAAATAAAACTGTGTTCATTTTGAGAAACAGTCTAATAAAGAAAAAATTAATAATTCTCTTCTATACTCACTTCTTTTTAGTGGATGAAAACCTCTTCAGTGTGTACTTCCTTTTATTGCTATTAGTTTTCATTCAGGTTTTAATTTAGGGCATTGATAAATGGGCTGGGAAGAGGGAAATAGGCCAGTTCTGAGGATCTTTGGGCAGTTTTAATTTTAGGCAGAAGAAACAGGTCTGGACTCCTTCCCACAAGGCTGCTCCTTAAAATCCCTGTGCATATCTGAATTCATGTCTTCCTTGACCAGTTACAAAAAGAATTATATAAAATTTCTTTAAATAGCCAATTCTTCTTGCTCATACAAGATATTCCTTGACTAAGAAAATTATGTCGTATCTTGGTAGTTCATTTGCTTCATCTACTTGTGCAGTGTGGTGTAAGTAGCCTAGGCTGTATAATGAAAGAGTGATCAGAGCAGGGTGAGACTGGTCAGAAAAGACTTTCATTCATTCATGTACTGCACAAATAGATTTTCAGCCCCTATGATGTGTTAGACACCAGGGCACTGGAGATACAAAGGCAGAAGACCATGGTCCCTTCTTGGGAAGACCTTACACACTGCAGGGAGATGATTATAATACCGTATGTATGTGCAAGATGAAATGGGAACCCAGAGGAAGGAGTGCCAAAGTCTTACTGGGGGAGTTAGTGTTGGGCTGACCCTTGAAGGCTACATGGGGATTTGCCATGAATAGAGTTTCTCAAAGATAAGTTTTCACCTGAAAAAAATGAAAGATAGGTATTGTTAGAGAGCAGCTAAAAGGTGAAGGTGGCAAAAACTAACTTCCTAAACTGATCCTGCTAATAAAAAAGGTTAGAGGTGACGTTTCCCCACTTCCTGTGGGGCCCACTTCCTCCCAGGTAATTTCAGAGCATGGTAACAAAGGCCCTTGATATTGGTGCTGAGACCTTCATTGTCCTTCATGGAAGCAATATGCTTTGGGTGGGGACTTGCACATGACTGTGTGTTAACTGTTGTGTGTTAATGCCAAGATGGCATGTGATAGAATTTTTAATCCAGATAACCAAGGGCTGTGGTATCGGGGGTAGAAGGACAGGAACTGTTGTATGGATTCTGGGATAGCCTGGTCTGATGAGTCCTGGCGTCAGCATTTTAGAGCAAGAAGGACTAGAAAAGATCTGGTCCGATCTCCTCACTTTCCAGATTTTTAAAAAGTTACCGAGATTGCCAAGATCTTAACTGCCTTATTCTTTAATGATAAATTATTCAATGTAATGTTCTGTGTATTGGTGCTCTAGTATATCTCTGTAAAACTTAATGGGAAGATTTATTTTGTTCATCTGGGTAGTAGAGAGGTACTGCTCTGTTTCCTAGCTCTAGCTCATGCGTTTCTTGTGTTTATATAGTCAAAGGTCAAAAGCTGACTAAAAACAGATGAGCCCTTTCTTTCTGCATCATTTTTCAACTTTTCTAAGGACTTAAAATAAACTATCATTTTCCATTATTTACTTAAGAGATTTGTTTTGCAGAATTTGTAGCTCTTGGGAACCCCCCTGTCGTTCTTAAAAAGTATACAATCTGATTCTTACTCATCTGTCAACATCTCAGGAATGCTAATATTAATATGCATGGTTTAAATCACCCAAAACAGATTAAGAAGGCTGAATTGGCCAGTAACGTTTGTGACTTTCCACAAATATCTTATGTGTATAGAATCAGGAGATCACTCTTCCTTGAGATAGAGGAAATGAGAGAGAGAGAGGAATGAGAGAGTTATATCAGTTCTGACACCAAGGATTAATTTCTCTGAATAAAAGAACTTCCTTTTCTAACCAACATTTCATCTGAGACATTTCATCTGAGACTATGACACATTAGTGACACATTAAAACCCACCGCAATCCTACACTTCCAAGGGCTTACAATGTATAGCTGATCTTGTATAGATAAGGGTTTGCACTCATTTTCACATGGATTCGTTCTTCCACTGAACTCCAACTTGAAGTCTCTGTGAGACACTGCTCCCCAGATATATGGAGCACTAACTCCTCGCTAGTCAACCTCTCAAGATAAACCTGATTCTAAACTCGACTTGCCCAATGACTGTAGTATAAAGACTCAATCTGACTGTAATAGCAATTGCAGATTTTACTAGATACGGTTTCTGTTTGTCCACATTATAGCGTTTCTCAGATTAGCGTTTTGAAAGGTATTGAAAAATGAAGATACCAGAGCCAACATGAGGAACGCCTTGTTGACATTCATTTAATCAAATATTTAGTATTCCTACAAAGTAAACTTCCTCTTTCCATGACTAATTTCTAAAGTGGCATAATATTTTATGTTAAATATGTGACGGGGGTTGGGGGGAATCCTAAGAGGGACAGATTTTTTCATGCCTTATGTAATCTCCTCCTCTTAAGTGTGAACTGGACCTAATGACTTCTCCTAACAGTAGAATATGGCAAAGGTGATGGGATGTCACTTCTATGATTAGGTTAGGAAAGACTATGGCTTCTGTCTCTATTGCCTTCTTGGCTTGCATGTTTTGGTGAAGCAAACTGCCATATTGAAGACGCCCAACTGTCAAGGAACTGAGGGTGGCCTGTAGACAACAGTGGTCTAGGAACTGAGGCCCTCAGTTTACCAGTCTGTGAAGAACTTTATCCTGCCAACAACCATGTGAGCCTGGAAGCAGATCCCTCCCCAGTCAGGCCTTCAGATGAGACTCAAGCCTTGGCCGACATCTTGATTTCAGCCTTGTGAAAGACTCTGAGAAAGAGGACCCAGGTAAGCTGTGCCCAGATTTCTGACTCACAGAAACTGTGAGATAATAAACGTATCTTGTTTTAAGCTGTTAAGTTTTGGGGTGATTTGTTATGCAGCAATAGATAACTAATATATAAATTATCCTTGTTCTTAAGGAGTTGACAGTATAGCTGGAGTCAGACAGAACACTATAGCACAATGTTAAAAGAAGTGCCATCTTCAGTAACTTGGAAGAGGTTTAAGCCAGGGACTGAATTCTGTGATTCTGGCATTTTAATTCTAGTCTCAAGCTAACTTGATTTCTTTTCTTATAGATTTTCCAGCTGGAAAGGCTCTTGAGCAACTCCATACCTTTAGTTCTTACCGTGTATTCCACCTGAAAAGAAGAATAATGATATATATTGTAATTGCCCAAGCAGACTACATGTGCCTTGAGGGTAGGAAGAGTATTTTCTTTTCTTTTCTCTTTCATAGCACCTAGTTCATGCCCTTGCATATGAGAGGAGGACTCATTAAATATGAATGATAAACTATATTCTCACAGTTAGTAAAAGAGCAAAAAACACAGGAAAGACCTCTGAATTTCCTGAAAGGCCTGAGAATTCTGGTGTGTGTACTAGAGACAGGGTGGGGTGAGGGGCTGCCAAAGCAGTCCTCTATAGAGCTCTGATGCACGGTTCATGAGCCAAACATAAGTAACATTAGAAGACTTCCACTGGTAATATTCATTGTGACACCACATACTTCCTCCAGAAGCTTTCCAGAATGACTAAAATAACAGCTTTGAGTGTTATTTTTACTGACTAGAGCAGATGCTGCCAGTGCTCTGCCTATAACCTCTAGGTACTCACCATCACAGTATATGCCAGAGCAACATAGTGCAAACACCCACAACTCTCCACTTGAGGACTTCAGCCAGGAGTGCAGGTGTAGTGCTCAGCCAATGACCATGTGATTGGGAGGAAAAATCCCCAAACTTCCTTTCCCTCCTTCGGTGGGATGACTCTGAGATGTGTTCTATGCCATCATCCATAGTGCCCTAGTGGCACTGAACCCAGGAACTCACAGGGGTAACCCACCCAATAGCACTTCCTTGCGTCACCCTCAAAATAAGCTACTTGGACTTAAATCTTCATCTCAAATTTGGCTACCAGGGAAACTCCACTTAATACCCGAGTGAACAAATAAAGATAGGAGGCTTAAGTCAGAGTCTTGTTTAATAGTCCCATTGAAGCTGTCTTGCCTAAGCTCCTCAGGAAAGCACTAGACATAACTTGGTGAAGTGGGATCCAGTGGAGAAGGCTGGGAGGAGCAGGACTTATAAGTTGACTTGCTTACTGGGGAGGGGTGAACACTGGGAGCTCAGATCCAGCTGCTGATGCTGAGAGAAAATTAGGCTACAGGGCAGTAGCCCAAGAGTGTGACAACAAGAGGTTGTGTTGATGTCAGCAGTCAGCTTCAGAGGTCTGGCCTGCAGGGGTCCAGCACCCTACCAGACAGGACAGCATAGAGATGGCAACTTGAGGTTGTGTTTGGATAGCTAGGTAGCCAGGTGGTGACAGGGAGCGTTGTCAGCAAGGAGCTGGACTCGGGCACTCAGTCAGGATCCAAGGAAGCCTTCCATTCTCTGAGGATGAGCTGCTGGGACAAAGAAGGGACCCAGCCCTAGAGAGACTTTGGTGCTGACCATGAAACAACACATGACTCAGGCAACAGGAACAAAAAAGAAGTGAGTCTAAGACCAAGGCCATGGAGACAGGGATGAAGAGCCTGGGCTTTGGAATCTGACACTCTTTGGTTTGAATCCCAGCTTCCTAGCTTTCCAGAAGGGAGACTTTGGGCAAGGTGTTTAGCTTTCCTGAGCTCAGTTTCCTCATCAAGAGAATGAAGATAATGATTCCTCCCTCACAAAGTTGTGGAAGGATTTTCACGATAAAATGTAGGGTGGGAGTACAAGGTGAGTGTACTATTTCTACAACTGAGTAAGCAGGGGAAGCCCTGAGAGGCCATGTTTTCCGCTGGAACCAGAACTTGCTTTGAACATAGACAGAAGGTAGTAGTGTTCTAAGAAGCATGAATGGTCAAGGAGCCCTATCATATCCTTTCTTAGTCATGGTGCTTCCCTTTACCAGCCAACCACATTTGGTGAAAATGATGCATTCCAGCCAGAGGAAAGAGAAAGCAGCATGACTGAAGTCATGACTGGGGATGTTAAATAGGCTGGCACATCCTGAGAACAATAGCATGCGTGTGTGTGCACCTGTACCAGAGAGGTGGGGGCCAAGGGAGTGAGGGAGTGGAGAAGTAAGGCTGGAGAGATCTTCAGGGGTCAGCTCACGTATTCCCTCCTAGAGACTCAGCGTTAAATCCAGGGTGATGAGTAGGGAGGTTCAGATGCTTCCTGCCTAAGGTCTGATTGGTCCTAGAGACTGGCTGAGGTTAAGGGTGGCGACAGGGACCAGATTGCTCCAGCAATGGAGAGAGGAAGGCTGGAGAAGCCGTGGACTAGGAAGGACTCAGACCAGATTTCAGTACTGAGACACTAAATCTGCCAAGACCCAGGCATCTGGGGCCATAATGATCCTCCACGACAGGGTGATAGGCACAGTGTTGAACTCCTAGTAAGGCTCAGATACTAACCAACTAAGCAGGTAGATGGTGGCCATATGCTGGATGGATGTCGGTGCCTGCTGATTATCAGCCCTGTCTCCAGGGATCTGTCAAATGCCCCAAGTAGTAATTAATTTATAGAACATTTCGAATGTTCTATTTCCAAGACACACTTATCAAGCAAAATTTGTATTAGGCCTGTTAGAAAGAAGGGGAGGTTACAAAAAACAGAGGAGACTTCTGAGAAATGTAGCTATTTAATCATAACACTTATGATGCTTGTATCAAATATCCTTAAACTGACCTAGGAATCTAGCGGGGAAAAATATCAAGCTGTACTTTTCTTAAGAAAAAACTACTTGCCTTATCTTTGGGTTGAGAGATGATTTTTTTTTTTTAATGACACAGACTTCCCAATAATTTTTAGAATGTTGACAAATAAAATAGTTGCTAACAGCTATAAATCAACACAGAGCTTGGTTTTCTTCAGCAAAGCTGGGAGAACATTTAAGTCACCCCATCAAGCCCCACCTTTGCCCCAAGCAAGGTCCATGAGGTCCCAGAGGGGTGGTTATGCTCCTGCTTTGGGCTCTTGACCTCCTAAGCCCTCCCAGCTCTTGAATGGCAAAAAAGCCAAAAATAGGGTCACTTCCACTGCTGCAACTGGCTCCAGCTATAATCAGCCAAACCAAGCCTGAAAGGTCCCCAGTAACACTGGGGAAGTACAAATGTTTATTTTTAAATAAGTTACTTTTTTTCTAGTTTAATCAAAAAGCTTTTATAAAGTTTGGTTTTAAACTATACGCAAATATTTTTTATTTTTTCTATTTCCAGTTTTTTAACGTAGACATAGATTTCCTTAGACTGATGCTGATTCCAAGAGCCCCCAAAAGTTCAGCACAAGGGATAAGGTTAAATACAGCAACCTACACTGATGAAGAGTCTGAAACAGACTGAGCAGGTGCCTCCGACAGAAAACTGACACTTAACTTACTTATCAGTTGGAAGTTCAATTCATTACACTGTAAAAGCAAACGTATTTAGTGTGTAAACTCTACTGTGGAGTTTGTATTTGCATCTTGGTTTTCTAGTTCCTGTTTAACAAAAAATGAATATAACACAGTTAAGTGCAGTCTTTAGTGGACAACTTCCACTATGTGGATAAAGTCAGATTCCAAGTCTTCATCAAAGATGCTGATAGAGGTTGTCAGAGGCCTTCCAACATAGATCCACAGTCCAATGACCAGCAGATGTGAGAGAGCGGCAGAGACAGAAGAAAAACCTTTAGAAATTTTGCTGAGAAAACACCCCCTTTCTTCATAACACGTGTGTTCCTCATGCTGAGAGAGGCTGTGTGCTTCGGGTGTTTAAAGATGTTTCAAGTCAGTCTTTTGGAGAGGAGGAGGGATCTTTTCAGACTGACTTCACCAATCCCATACCCAATCTGAGTTTTTCTTCAAAATGCTTTCAGTTTCTTTTCTCAACATAATCTTCTTCAGGCTGAGAGCTGTTTCCTCCTCCAGTGCTATGGCTGTCTATCTCAGAAACTCTATCAGTATCTGGTGGTGTCTGTAAAGGAGGTGGGTTGTCACAGTGGGCACTCTTTGAGAGACATCATCTGGATTCATGCTGGGCATCCACTAGTGTTTTCTCCACGGTCATGACTGTAGACAGAAATTGAGGCTGGAGCACTGCTGCATTCCCATTCCTACTGGAGTGCAATCCCACCCAAGGGCCCTGCAGATGCTCTTCCTGCAGCCCCAGCACTCTGGTCCAATGGTCAGGGTCTGTGACAAGCAGAAACGAGAGTCTAAGTTCATTACTTTTTTTTTTTGCAATATGCTTTATGTTTTTTTTTTTTTCCCTGAGGAAGATTCACCCTGAGCTAACATCTGTGCCAATCTTCCTCTATTTTGTGTGTGGGTTGCCGCCATAGCATGGTTGCTGACAAGTGGTGTAGGTCCCTGCCGGGGGACCGAACCCAGGCCACCGAAGTGGAGCACGCTGAACCCAACCACCAGGCCATGGGGCCAGCCCCTTATAAGTATTTTTAATAAAAGTAGTATAATATTCAGATAAAATTCAGGGCCACTTTGCTCCCCTCCTCAACTGCCTTCCTCTGCTTTTCTCCCCAGAGACAACCCCTGGTAGTATCCTCTAGTACATGATTCTATTGATTATGAATCTATGTATCCATCATCACTATATACAGTGTTTTTTAAATTTAAAATACTTTGTATCATATTGTGTAAATATTTCCCTAACCTGCTTTTTGTTTTTCTCTCAGTGGTATGTTTTTGGGATCTATGTTAATGACATTAATACACAGAGATCTAGTTCATTTTTTAAACTGCTATTTTAATGTACTTGGGAATATAAACTTAATTTTTCATTTCCCCTCTGATGGATTTTAGATTGTTCCCAGCTTTTTGCAGCTGTCTCCTGTGCACGAATTTGCAAGTTTCTGTAGAGGAGGACTTTCTAGGTTACAAGGAACATGGATTTTTAGCTTTACTGGACATTGTTAATTTGATATCAGTTGTATTCATTTTTGCTGCCACTAGTAGAATATGCAAGTTCCTATTGTCTACATCCTTTCCAACATCTCATATTGTCAGGTTAAACATTTTGTAGATATTCAGAGGGATATAGAGTGGTATCTAATTTAATTTGTATTTCTCTAAATATAGCAAGGAGGAGCATATTTTTGTGAATTTTGTTGATTTTGTTTTCCTTTTCTGTTTCCTGTTCATATTTTTTTGCCTATTTTTTTAAAATTGGGTGTTTTGTTCTGTTGCTTATTAATTTTAATTCCTTGTGTATCTCAGATATTTTATAATACATGTTACAAATATCTTCTCCTATGCTGTGGCTTGTTTTTTAACTAAATTTTTAAGTTAAGCTTTAATTTTTCACATCATTTAAAAAGTACAAGCAAATTTGTAAATCTTTTCCTTTATGATTCATTCTTTTTCTGTCTTGTTTTAAGAAATTCTGCTTAACTCATAGTGATGAAGATAACCTGTATATTTCTTTCTAATAGTATAAAAGTTTTCCTTGACAGATTTTGGTCTTTATTCTTTCTTTAACTTATCTGTGTTAGGTAAGGATCTAATTTCATTTATTTACATATAGGAAGCCAAATTTTCCAATACTGTAATTTTTACAATGGAAATAACTTTCTGATTATATAAACAATTTATGATCATTGTTAAAATTCAAATAATTATTTAAAATATGAAGAAATATATAAAAAGCCCCCTGAAATCCTACTGCCCTAAGATAGTCACCATTAATATTTTCAACATCATTTGTTGATAGTCCATCCTTTCCCCACTTGTTTATAATACCACCTCTGTCATATAAGGAGAGAACTTTTCTAGTATTCAGGCAAACTTACAGAATTAAAACTAACTCTGAATATAATTGATAGAATTTGAAGTATTAATTTAAAGGATTTTCAAGTTAGACTACAAACTTGATTGCCTGATTTCATTAAGCAGTGTAAATAAGTAAAAAGAATAAAAAGGATCATCACGTGAGAAGTAAGGATTTCCGAGAAATGGCCAGTTCTTCTAGGGTTTGGGGAAGTATGAAACCTAAGAACTGCAAATTTATGAGACTGAGGCACAAGTTCTCTTAGTGTCACGTCTAATGTGCTAGGTTCATCTTGCTAATGTTTTTGAATTAAGACCATTAGTATTTCCTCTAACAAATAATTTATCTTTCATTTTGTCGCAGAAGTATGCAAGGAAAAACAGAGCCAATTCTTAGAAAAGCACTGTCTAACCTTGATAAAATGTGAATACCTGCACCACTCTATTTTGGAAGTTCTATGTAAAGAAGTCATTTATCATAGTTCACTACCACTGAGAAATGAGTGGTCATCTCTCCTCTGCATAGAAGAATATCACCCTGCAGTATCGTTTTTTTTAATTTATTTATTTTTTCCCCCAAAGCCCCAGTAGATAGTTGTATGTCATAGCTGCACATCCTTCCAGTTGCTGTATGTGGGACACAGCCTCAGCATGGCCAGATAAGAGGTGCGTCGGGATCCGCACCGGGCTGCCAGCAGCAGAACGCGCGCACTTAACCACTAAGCCACGGGGCCGGCCCAGCCCCTGCAGTATCTTAATACTTGCTATTCTTCATGAAATTTGTATGTAAGTTCCTCCAGGGGTACATTAAAAATACATTTAATTTTTGAATTTAAAAAAATTATCAAAACCATGTATAGACCATGTTTATCAGCATGTAGGATGAAAGTCCTTCTGTTTTTCTGACCTTGGGTCCACTTTGATGTCAAATGAACACTGATGAACTTACTAACTTTTCTGTAGACATTCTACAATATGTATGGCATGGGTTCTTGCTAATTTATTCAGTCATTACTCATTTCTGTTCCAAAGTGGTCTAAAATGTCTTAAATGATTAGAATATTCAGTGTAGAGTTCAGTTATAAATTGCTGTACTATTTGAAGAGAATTGGAAGAGCTACATAAGGATTAAGTCCTTCATCCCAAATATAGCCATATAGAGAGGTTAAAAAATAAGATACATTTCTTATTATTTTGCCTTGTCTCAGTTCTGTGTCTTCCCCTTTTGCCACAGTCTAAAACCAAATCTGCAGAAAAGAAAACAACCCAAAGCATAGCCAGTGTGTTAGAGGGACTGGATTCCTAGTGCTCATGACTTGTGAGTTTGTGTAGATCTGATGAATCACAACGACTTCTTTTCAAGCCACTTGCAATTTAGCTAGACACCGACAAGCTCCAGGTTCTTCCTGACCATGTGCTACCTTCACACTCAGGGAGCCCTTGCTACCCAATTCAGAATTAACCCAGCTGCTGAACTGATCTACTGGTCTACACTTCAGATTTGAAAGCTATTTTCCTTGAGGACGCTCCTAAGGAGAAAAGAGAAAATTGCCTGTGTGTGTGTTTCTGAGATAACTTCATGGGGTTTTTAGCGGGCGAAAAATTTCCAGTGTGTGGTTTTTTTTTGTCTCCTCTGAAAGACACTGTGGTTTTCAACTAGCTTGGTGCTGTTACTACAGTCATTTTACCTGACCTCTTTCTTTAAACAGGCATGAGACAAGGCTGAGCTCATACTTTCATGAAAGCCACTCTGCCATCTAAGCAGAACTAACACTGTTAGAAGAGCATGCAAATCGTAATTTAAAAAAAATCCATAAGCCAGCAGTTTCTTTTGACCACAGTGGTTTTTTCCCTCCTGCTCATTCTGCTGAAACAGCAGCGTTGGGGAACACTGCAAGGCTTTGGCTTTCTGCTCTAATTTGCTGTTCTTCTGATGAGAATTATGCATTTGAGGACGTTTTGTTTTATTTGTGTTAAGTGTTGCACATCCAGCTGGATGTTAAGTTTCTAAAGACACAGACCCCCTCCCTTCTTTACCCATCTCTTTCTTCTGTAGGATCCAATATGATATTCTATCATAGGTGCTTGATTATTATGTGTTGAGTGAACATGTGAGCGAATAAATAAGTGACTGAACAAATATTTCCAGTCTCCTATTTTCTAAACTAAACAGTGCAAACTGGATGGGATCCATTTCAATCATACAGGAGGATCTGTGGCAATGCAGAAATAAAAAGATGAGAATTAGAATCCAGCCAAATGAGCCAGGAGCTAGAGTTCACCAATTCCATAGTGAAGGTAGTTAGTTTATACCTAGGTAGTGTATACCTATGGTATATATATGTGTTTGTGTGTATGCATATATAATATATATTATACATTTATGCACACATTCATGTAATTATATATTTCTATGTATTGTATATTATGTACATATGTATGACATCTATATGCCTATATTATGTATGTGTGTATATATCTGTGTTTGTGTGTGTGTGCATGTATATATGTGTGTGTGTATAAATATATACATATACTTTAAAGAATTTGCACCCCAGTTCCTCTTAGAGAACTATCTTTGTTTAGTAAAATACCTTGATTATCCATTTGTGGGTAGAAAGTAAGGCCCTGGGGCCATGGATGCAAGAATACAAGGAAGTAAAGTCCTGGCTAAACCAACCGGATTCTAAGCATCAGGAGGAATTTGGGAGTCAAGAGCAGAAGGAAGAGACATTACAGAGAGAAATGGGATTCCACAAGGCTTTGCTTGGGAAAGTTGTCTTGGGGGAAGTCAAGGAAAAGAAGCTGAATTCCATGTCTGGTTTGGCCCAGAGCAGAAAAAAGATGATGACAGTGGAAGTGGACCCCAAGAGAGATGTGAGTTCAGCAAGAGCAGGATTTTGGAAGTAGAAACAAACATAAATCTATAAAATCTCAAGAATTAATACGTAAATCTGGGGAGAACATTAGACTTCTCACAGAGCTTAGGAAGGTGGCTCAAACAAATTTTAATTAAATCTTAAAAGGCGCTGTTATCTCAACTAATGTCTCCAGGTTCCTTGAAACCAGCATAGGGTGAGAAACCCTCTCTTTACTCCAACAAGTCAGTCTCGTGTGTGACCTTCCTAAAGCCCAGAGTTACAAAACAAAACAAAAGCAAGAAAATAAACTAACCCTGCAGCCTCCTTCAGGGGTGGTTAACAATAGATGTTTGAACTGGTCAGACCCAGTTAGCAGCTCCAGTCCCGATTCTGGAGCCAACTCTGAGCAGGTACAACCCTTCACACAGAATGTCCCTGATTCAGGCCTGTGCTCAACAGCCTTACCTTAGCAATGAGGTGAGGAAACGGCACCAATGGGGCAATCTGTGAAAATATGGCAGATTAGTGAAAATGTTCACAACCTGGAATTGAAGTCTTTTTTACCTTGTTTCTCCCTAGGGCATATTAGTTAATATATTAAAATATCAAGCTAATTTTTATACCTGTATGGTATAGATGGTTATTGTTGCTGTTTTACAAATGAGAGGACTGCAACATAAGCGTGCTCAGCACCAGCAGAGCAGGATTCTGAGTGAGGAATTATGATTTCCCCAGATTGGGCTTGGTTCACTGGACACCATTGTCCTTTTCTACAAAGGGTTTATTGTGAAATGTTTACAAAAGCACTTTTAGGAAGAGTTCAATGTCTATTTCTATCTTAGTGAAAATGTGGGTGAATCTATATGCGTGGCAGAGCCCCCAGCAGAAGAGAGGAGGGAATTAACTTCTGCTGTGTTCTTACCATAAGCCCAGCCCAGGACTCCTTACCTACGTTATCTGCACTTTCGGAAAGACAAAGTGGCAATGACAAACCTTCTGGGTGATTTAACGTTCTATAACTTAATAGGATGGGTACACAAGGGTATGCATTTGTCAAAAGGCATCAAGTGGTACACTTAGGATTTGGGCATTTCCTTCTTTTTAAATTTTACCTCAAAAGAAATTGAACCATAAGCAGATATTGAACTCTAGTTAATGACAGAGATGCTTGAGTGTTTAGTTGTGAAATGTTCTTATGCTTAAAACTTACTTGGAAATGCATCCGAAAAATAAGGTGGATTGGTGGGTGGATAGAGGGATGGTTAGATGGGTAGATAATGTGATAAAGCAGGTATAACAAATCCTTAGTTGTAGAATCCAGGTGATAGATACACAAATGTTTGTTGTATAATTCTTTCAACTTTTCTGAATGGTTGAAAATTTTCATAATTAAATGTTAGAAAAAAAAAAAGTGGTCTTGACAGCTTGTACCAACCGGGCTGCTGCAGAAAGCCCAGAAATCTGAATGCTCTGAAATAGAATATTCCAGTCAGGCCAGTTTTATCCTATGTGGATAAAAGGCCCTCATTGGAAGTAAAGAAGGATAACAGCTCCTTCTAGTTGAAACCGCATTTCTAATATGCAGCGCTCTCCTTTTTGCACCACTTTCAGGCGCTTTTCCAAGACACAGGTTACAGTCCTCATCTTATCGCCTCAGCAGCATTTGGCCTTGACCGCCACTTCCTCCTCAGCAAGCGTCCTCTTCTCTGCCTTGGTAGACACCACGCTCTCCTGGTTCTTCCTACCTTGCTGGTGGCTCCTTCTCAAGCTCCTCTCCTGTTTCCTTCTTCTTGACCTACTGGTTCACGCAGAGGTCTCCCTGGGCTGGGTGCTGGGCCTCCTTTCTTTCCCCTGCACTCTTTCTCCCGAGGCGGTATCATGAGTTTCCATGGATTTTAGTACTATCTCTAGGATGATGTCTCCCAAAGCGACAGCTCCGGCCCGGTCCTCTCTTTTCAACAACGGCCTCTTAACTCCAAACACCTGCTTGGCGTCTCCACTTAAACGTCTCCCACGTGTCTCATCTCTGACGAGCCCACAGCTGAACTCCTCAGCCCATCCCCTCACACGCTCTTCAACCCCCGCCGGGGCCCTTCTCTTCCCTTCACCTCCCGCCACCACCCTCGTGCAGTGGCCGTCTTTTGTCCCCGGACCACCACAGGTGCCTCCAAGCTGGTCTCCCCCGAGACTCTCACCCCATTCTGATCTAATTGAAGCTGCCAAGGTCATCTTTTAAAAACATAAATCTGATTACATCTCTTCTCTACTTAAAACTCACCAATGGTCTGCCACTGTTAGGATAAAATGCAGCGTTCTTAATACGGACAAGCAGGTCCAGTGCTGGGGCCCTGCCTGCGCTCAGTCCTGTCTCCCACCACCTCCCCTCTGCTCCTCTGCTGTGGCCAGAGCAGGCTCGGCTCCTCCCACCAGTGAAGCTTTTCCTGCCTCAGAGACTTTCTATAGAGCAGCTCCTCTTCTGAGAAAGCTCCCTACAATCTTTCCTGGTAACTCCCTGCGCTTGAGGTCTCAGCTTCAGCAATGCTTTTGAGAGAGCCTTCCTGACACATTCCTCCCCATTTTGATTATGTCTCACCCTGTCACTGTCTCTCATGAAACCTTTACTCCTGATTCACGGTAGAATTAGTGAGTATATGTTCGTCTGTGTACTTATTTCGTTAGTGTCTGTCTCCCCTGCTAGACTTCAGAGTCCATGTGGGCAGGAAGCCTGTCTGCTGTGCTCTATCTACCTTCGCAGCACCTAAGTCCCTGGCCCTCAAGAGGTGGTCGAAACATACTTATCACCTGAATGAACACACGAGTAGCCTCAGGGAGATGCAGTCTGAGAGGTGAGGGACAATGACACCAATCAATATGGCCTCGGGCTTCGGCATCAATAGGACCTGTATAGCCTGCCCCACAGGTGTCCCAAGAACCAGTCAACACTGGGCATGAGCATGATGGGCCCATGCAGCCTGTTCTGATTCATTCCTGTCCCTCCCCCTGGCTCACTCCCCACATGCAGATGAAGAGCAAGGAAGAAAGAGCATCCAATACTTTAAATGCCTGCTAAAAAGACTCCCTCTTCCTCATCTACAGGTAGGGAGCATTTGTGGGCACAGTCTTCAAGCCCACAAAAATGAAAGGCAAATAGCCTGAACTCAGAATCCCATGGTTGGCCCTTGCTTGGCTCTGTAACTCATTAGATGGAGGACCTTACGTGGAGAATTTTGTACCTTAGAACCTTGATATGCCCCACCTATGTCATACCACTATTAGGAGTACAAAATGAGCTAATGTAAGTGCAAGTGCTTCTTATTCTGTAAACCTGTGGACCACCACATGGCTGTGGGTTACTGTGTAGCCTGAAGAATAGTAGAGTATTAGATATGCTGATTTTGCTGATTTAACAACTAAAGATGCTGCTACCAGCTGTCTTACTAATTGTTTTACAATAAGAATAATCAACAACTTGATATTCTTTCCACCTTAAGAAGGATACTTAATTATATATAGGAACATGGTAGAAATGACCTAAATTCAGAAATATTGTTTCCTAAGTCAGCAATTCACGGTCAAAATTAACCTACCCAGCACTTAAATTCATTCAACTGACTTATTAGTGATAACTTTCTAGGTTATGCCACACTAAAGTCCATGTTTTTCCTCATAGTTACATTATTTTTATAACAAAAACATCTTTATTTTCCTGTTTGTAAAAGTAACATGTATTCTAAAAATTCAGATGATAGGGCTGGCCCCATGGCTTAGCAGTTAAATGCGCACGCTCCGCTACTGGCGGCCCGGGGTTTGGATCCTGGGCGCGCACCAACGCACTGCTTCGCCAGCCATGCTGAGGCCGCGTCCCACATACAGCAACTAGAAGGCTGTGTAACTATGACATACAACTATCTGCTGGGGCTTTGGGGAAAAGAAAAAAAAAAAAAAGGAGGAGGATTGGCAATAGATGTTAGCTCAGAGCCGGTCTTCCTCAGCAAAAAGAGGAGGATTAGCATGGATGTTAGCTCAGTGCTGATCCTCCTCACAAAAAAATAAAATAAATAAAAAAAAAAATTCAAATGATATACAAATGTAATACATAGCAAAAGAAAATCATTCATAAATATCTTCTTTTTACCTACATCAAAAAATATTGTGGGCCGGCCCTGTGGCTTGGTGGTTAAGTGCGCGCGCTGCGATGCTGGTGGCCTGGGTTCGGATCCCGGGTGCACATCGAGGCGCCACTTCTCCGTTCATCCTGAGGCCGAGTCCCACATACAGCAACTAGAAGGATGTGCAGCTATGACATACAACTATCCACTGGAGCTTTGGGGGGAAAAATAAAATAAATAAAATCTTAAAAAAAAAAAATATTGTAAAAATAAGTAAGACTTCCAAGTAAATATAAATAAGTGTATGAACAGGCATCACTTGATGAGAATTTTTAAAATCTCTCATACATGGGATTATTTCAAAAGACTGTTTTCACATTGCAAAAAGCATACAGTTTTGTTTATGATACATTTCCAACTTATCAGCTATTAGTTCTTTCAGGGAAAATGGCTTGCCAATGTGTATTTGAGAAGACCATTCTTTTCAGTCCATTTTTCTGTCCAACAAAATGTCCATTAAACATTTCCAATGACTATAATATGTAGAACAACTAAAAGATAAAAATTGTTACAGTGGGAAATGACACAAGGCCCCTGGTATTTCTTAAATGTCACGTGGAAGGGGCAAGAAATAAATGCTTAACGGCATATGCTAACTTTGCAGATTTTTAATAAATACAGGTGTTATGATGGCTTTGACTTTACACAGCAGCAGTTCATCTGTATTACCACAAGGAAATAGCCAAGGCTATAACTAACTTTAAATGCCAGCCTGTCAGCAAGAATGAAGCTGAAATCCAGGGATGTTCCAAGAAAAGGCAGAAACATGCCAGGAGCATTGAGTAAACTTTCAGGCTGAATTCACGTGAGTTACTGGGTAACGCTGGGTTTCTAACTTCTACAGCCTACGTGTCAATAAGGCGGGCAAAGGAAGGGCTACTCTTGTTCTACAGCACCATCTAGTGGATAATGACATTCATGCACTTCGGTGCACTTGCTTCAGAGAGAGACCTGCCCTCCTTAGTAAAAGAGCTAATGAATATTATTTGAGACACAGAAGATGAATTAACCTTTGAGTTGCGGTTTCGTTTTGACTTTAAAATGACTGTTTAGTGAAGCTAATCTGGTATTTTGTCATCTTTGATCAGTCTGTAGGAAAAAATAAGCAGCGTTTATAAGCAGCATCTCTTCCACTTTTCAAGAATTAAAAACGCATGTGTGTTGTTATTTCCACTGAGTTGCTATCAATAATTAATTTTTAAAATCTCTCTCTTTTTGTCCCCCCTCCCTGTCTCTCTCCACCTACTTCACAAGCCTTCAGCACCACCTTTAACTACTCTACTGTGTAATTTAAAGCAAAAAACAATTCAGATTTTCTTCCAATGTATTTCAAACTGCAGTAGCAACACATTAGTGGATCCTGATATCAATATAGTGAGTCATGACCAGCAAAAAAAAGAAAATGTCTATTTTTCATTTTTTGAGGAGTCTCCATACTGTTTCCTGCTGCAGGATTCCACTTCTATGAGGTATCTCAGAGTCAAACTCATAGAAGCAGGAGTAGGATGATGGTTGCCAATGGTGGTTGCTGAGGGGAGGGAGAAATGGGGAGATGTTCAACGGGTATAAAAGTTTCAGTTATACATGATGAATAAGTTCTAGAGATCTGCAGAACAAGGTTATGTCTATAGTTAAGAACATTATATTGTGCACTTAAAAATTTGCTAGGCGGGTAGATCTCATGTTAAGTGTTCTTACCACAATTAAGAAAAAAAAGGGATCGTTAAGGAAGACTGAACCAAAAAAAGAAAGAAAGAAAAGAAAGACTAGAACTTGAAGTGTCAGAGTGCTTCTCACAGGTGTAGTGTGTATTGTTCTGTGAAACTGCTGTTACACACGTGTGTATTTGTGTGTACTAGGGTGTGATGTAAAGGGCTTTTCATTCTGTGGGTCTAGTTCAAAAAAGTTCAAAAGCTTCTGTTCTATTGTTCTCAAAAAATCAAACTACAGCTAAAATCTATGTTGTATTTCAAATGAATTAGGTTTCCTTGTATGTAAACATGCTTCTCTACTTCTGAACAAGGCAATTTAAGATCTCTTGAGGTAGTGAAAGGGAAGGAATTAGAGGCATATAAATGGGAAGTCTGTGCTTGCAGCCTCCTCTAGTCTTTCTCTTTGATGTAAGGATAACGGAGCTGGAAGCTGCATTGTGATGAGGCACAGCGTTTGGAGCAGGACAAACCTGGTTTTAAATTTGGATGCAGAAACTCCTGGCTGTATGTTAGCCTTTCTTAGTCTCAGCATCCTAATCTGACAATGAAGCTAATAATTCTTACTTCATGGAATTGTTGTGAAAAACAAATGAGTAATATAGATGATATGCCCATCGCATGGTGGGTGCACAGTCTAAGGAGCTCTTAGACACAGCAAGAGTCAACAATTCACTGACACCATTTTAAATAATTTTTGTCTTCCTTTATTGCCCTAGATTTCTATATCTTAGAATTTCAAATATCCCTAAAACAATTTAAAACCTACGATTGAGACTGAACACCAATAAGGACTTTTTCTTCTTCTTCAGGGCAGTCTAGTGAGAGCCTTAATTCTATACTCTCTTATTCCATTTACGACTATGTTTAATTTATTGTAAATCTCAGTGGAAGTGTTTTCCTTGCTTCGGTAGAGCCCTCTAAATTTTACAGAGCACATGGATCTCTCATGGTTTTTCCTTCTCAAAGTGGGATGCTGTCCTGGGGGACTTTCTACACAAACATAACAACAGCGTTTTGTGTGAGCGAGCAGGCCCTGGGAGAAGGGTGAGGACCCAGGTCCATGTTTTTTTACTGAGATATAATTAACATATAACATTATATTAATTTCAGGTGTACAACATAATGATTTGATGTTTGTATATATTGTGAAATGATCATCCTAAGTCTAGTTAACATCCATCACCACACAGTTACAATTTTTTTTCTTGTGATGAGAACTTTTAAGATCTACTCTCTTAGCAACTTTAAATATACAATACAGTATTGTTAGCTACAGTCACCATGCTTTACGTTACATTTACTTGAAATTTGGCTTCAGTGTGGCCATTGTAATGACTGGATCCACGAATGGTCCATTCTGTTTTGAGTTAACAATTTTTCAAACCACAGAGGCTAGTTATTACTTTAGAACTCATTGTAATACGATCTGCTCATCCGCCAGTAATCGCCTTTCCCCCTTAGTTTGTGTCCTGCCTTCAGAGTCATAGAAGGCAGGGAGAGATTCAGTGCAGAAAGGGCCTTGGTGGTGAGGACGTGGGATGAGAAGGAAATAAGAGAGGGGAGGAGAAAGATGGGGAGTGGTAGAGAACGGGTGCTGGAGGAATCACTTTGCTCTTACTGTTTGTTTCTAAAGGGAATGTCTGTGCTCCATTCATAGCATATGAGGTGATTTTAGGTGGTGCCCAGCTGAACATTTTAAAATTTCATACTGCCTGACTGCCAGCTCCCAGAAGACCATCAGAAAAACCCGTTGAGCAAGCAAAGTTGTTTATTAGACTTACTGCAAAAAGGGAGACCACCACTTTGACAGTTTTAGTTGTGTCTCAGAAGGAAAAGCTCAAGGAAGATTTATAGGGTTTTGAGGTCTGGGCTGGAGCAGTTGAAGGCGGGTCTTTCAAAGCAGAGAATGAATTGGAGTTGGGCACAGTTTGTGACACAGCAGTTCAGGATGGAGGAGACACAGGGTCTGGAGGAATAAACTGCTATCTAATAACAATTTGCTAAGGTAAGCAAACAGTTTACCTGAATAAAGTAATTTGCAGGAATTTCCTGAAGCAAACAGTAAAGTTATTTATTGGTGTACATTCTTATCTTCCTGGGCAAGAATTTCCTGGAACAGTTGTATTACGTTGACACAGATGGACTCAGTTCTTATAATTATGTGTTTAGTTAATGTGTATTTGAAAATATATAACTAGCATCTCAAACCACTAATCTTGAAAATGATATTATTTAGGACAACACAGAAGTAAATTAAATTTAAAGTTAAAAGCTGAGTTGATTCAAAGAAAAACAATTAATAATATAGGTGGTACCCAACCATGACAAAAATTGTGACCACAGTATATGAAGGACTGAGGTGTGAGCAGCACGGCTCTGTACTGTTGGAATGTCCTGGTAGAGTCTAGACTGGAGGATGTTCTCTTATGGGGAAGGCATGTAACCCACAGGTGAGTCATCAGAGGGAGCCAGGGGAGAGAGTGGGGTTGGCAGAGCCGGTCACTGGGAGGGGAAGGGACAGCCCTGGATTTAGTGTCATCTCTGTTATGCAAATGAGCAGAGAACTAGAAAAGTCCCCCTGACTGGAAACTCTGACTTAGTAGTGGGTCTACTTGGGGCTTGAGCTTTCAAACAGGAAGTAGCAGCTGCTGTTGGAAGATCCTACGCAAGGTAGATGGATTCCCCAACAGTGGCACCTGCCATTGTGGTCACCAGGCCCCTGTGGCCCCAGATGCCAACTGAATAGTGTACTAAAGAGGAGCTGAGATTCAATGATGGGCAAAGCAACCAGAGTGGCTTGGTGATGAATGTCTTGGACAAACTGAAAAGGACAGAAGGCAAAGGCAAGGGCAGGTTCTCATCTTATAGAAGCCAGAGCCATAGAAATTTCCAGGCTGTGGTTGGTATAGAGGAAGGAGGACAGATCCAAGTCAATTCAGGCCAAAGTTAGCTTGAAACAGAGAAGAGGAACCTTTGGGGCCAGGAGAGTGGGGCCTTATTTAGGTAGAAAACCCAGAGACCAGGCAAAATCCTGCAGGATCTGCTGTCCTCAGGTGCTGAGACAAAGCAAAGCTTGGTCCTGGGCCAGAGGGGTGATGGGTGGGCAGGGAGCCAGCAGAGGAAGCAGGTACTGCAAGTCGCTGAGAACCTCGCTGTTGTGCTCATCAGGGATGCCAACTCAGATCGTCCTGGGACCTAAATCTGAGGGGCTTAACCAGTGTTCTACTCAAACCCAATTGAGTGGGGCTCACCCCAGAGCAAAACCAAGAGAACCGGGAAAGGAGCCATTCTACAAGTAACCCCATTACCTTTCCTCAAAGACTAAGGCCAAATATGGCCAGTATTCTGCCGATCAGCAATTCCTGATGACTTCTTGTGACAGCTGCAATTTGGCTCAATGCTTTGTTACCTCTTGTCAGCCTCCCTGACCAGTGTCGCATGGTGGTGGGAGCTTGGTTTGTGACACCGGGCTTCCCAGGCACCTTCACCATCAGCAGGACCTAAAGAATTAATGACCATTCAAAGCATAAAACAGGGCAACAAGCAGACCATAACCTTACTGACACCAAAGAAACATCCATGCAATAAAGTGGAAGACTAACCAAGATGTGGACATTAGAATTTTACTATATTCTTTACGAAACGAACAACTACAAAGGGGAAATATCAGCAGATTTTTCCAGCAAGCTGTGATCCTGTGAACGCCTGCACAGAAGACAAGAGAGCAACCTCCCCAGTCTCAGCAACCACTAGGTTTATATGTTTTTTCTGTTTTGGAAATATGAATTGAAAGAAGAAATATCAATACCACATGGAGAGAACCCCAAAGAAAGAAGTCTGAAATATATAGTAAATGCTTTTTTCCCTTTTTTGTTTGTTTTGGATGCTGGTGCTAAACTTTGAAGTGTTGTGATTTAAAAAGAAATTTTATATTCTTCTTATTTATTTCCAGGAGGAGGGGAGGATAACATTTTTGCTTTCTTATGTGACTCTCTTTGAAAATGTACAGTATGAAGTTCCTCAAAAATAAAATTTATACCCTTGAAAGGAAAAAAAAATTGTTCCAGCACTCAACAGTCAGGTCTCTGAGCCTGAGGTTTTTGCATTTGTGCCTACCGCGAGGTGCTGTTGTGAAGATCCAGTGACAGTGGCCGGCTCTGTGGCTTAGTGGTGAAGTGCGTGTGCTCCGCTACTGGCGGCCCGGGTTTGGATCCCGGGCGTGCACTGATGCACCGCTTCTCTGGCCATGCTGAGGCGGCGTCCCACATACAGCAACTAGAAGGAGGTGCAACTATGACATACAACTATCTACTGGGGCTTTGGGGAGAAAAAGGGAGGGAAAAAAAAAGAAGATCCAGTGACAGAGAACATGTAGAACATTTGGCACATTGTCAGGACTTAATACCATGTTAGCTGTGAGCTATTGTTTTTTATAAACCTGAAAGGGATTTTTGTTTTGAGATTCCTGCGTCCCATGGGCCTGGAGGAACAGAAAGGTAGGCCAAAGAGGGGGTGGTGCCCGTGAAAAAGGCACTCAGGTGAAGCTCCATGGTCTTTGGGAAAAGAAATCATAAGTTGCCAATGTCACCTATATATCCCGTCAAAAAAGACCAAAAAAAAAAAACCACTAACAAAAACACACAAACCTCTAGGAATGGAAGACAAAAGGAGGAAGAAAAAGATATCGAGGGGAAAATGATGAGAAAAGCTGATTTTGTAACTCTGAGCCTTAGGGAAAAATTTCCATTTTATGGCTTATTTGAACCAATGCTGTTTGAAGAAAGATAAATCACTAGAAAAAGCAGAAAAATAGGGTAAATGAAGGAGTGTGAGAAAGCCAAACAGACCATGCAATGGAGAGGTATGTGCCAATGGAGTGATATTCCATGAAAAGGCATGTGGGGTAGATATGATTTGGAGCAACTGACAAGGACAGAAGGCAGAGGCAAGGGCAGTTTCTGATTTTCTAGGAGCCAGAGCCATAGAAACTTCTGGGCTGTGGTTGGTACAGGGGCAGTCAATTCAGGCCAAAGTTAACTTGAATTTAAGGACAGGAACCTTTGGGGCAGAGAGGCGGGGGAGAGACAATTATGTGAAACATATACCCACATTAATAATAATTAGGAGAGAACTGGCATAATTAGAATTTATTGTTCAGTAAAGTTTTAAAGATACTTAAATTCAATATAAAAAGTATACAAAGCACTACAAAGTAATTTAAAATTATTTTAAAATTGTTTTAGTTGATGTAGCATTGTTTAGTTGATTCCCAGGCTATCAATTTTGATAAGTAAATGTTCCCTCCGTTTGCTATTACCTATAAAACAATGACTGACATAGTGACAATCACAATTAAAACAAAAACACCAGAACTCTTTGGGTGGCGTAGGATGCTGGGTATGCTAAATTGGGACACACATGATGTCACAGGGACTTCTCTGAGGGTCTTTATTTATTTTATTTTTTTGCTGAGGAAGATTGTCCCTGAGCTAACATCTTGTGCCAATCTTCTTCCACTTTGTATGTGGGCCGCCACCACAGCATGGCTTAATGAGTGGTGTGTATGTCTGCACCCAGGATCTGAACCTGTGAAGCCCAGGTCGCAGGAGCAGAGCGTGCAAAGTAAACCACTACCCCACAGGGCCTGCCCCTGAGGTTTTTTCTGCTGAAGACTGGCTGTGGGCTAACATCCGTGCCCATCCTCCTCTACTTTATATGGGACGCCGCCACAGCATGGCTTGACAAGCAGTATGTCAGTGCGCGCCCAGGATCCGAACTGGGGAACCTCGGGCTGCCGCAGCGGAGCGCGCGCATTTAACCACTTGCGCCACCGGGCTGGCCCCTGAGGGTCCTTATTTTAAAAGAATTCCTTTGTGGCTCTCCCCAAGCTAGTTGTCCTTTATGACCCTGTAATACCCACACTTCTCCAAAGGTGGCACTAAACGCACTGTATTATCAGTTCCTGTTGATTGTCTCTCTCTCCCCCTTGGGCTGCAAACTAAAAATGCAGATGATAAATACTTGTTGAGTTAATGAATTCAACAACCGTTTACTGGATGCCTAATCTATGGCAGGCACTGTTCTAGGCACTGGGGATAGAGCAATAAGCATAAGCGCAAAAAGAATCCCTGACTTCACAGAGCTTTCATTCGTGGGGAGGAAACAGATGACACCTAGGAAATAAACCTCTATAGTGTGTCAAATGGTGATAACTGCCATGGATAAAAATACACTAAACAGGTGTGGGGAGTGCTGGGCTGGGGGTGAGCAGAGGCCCAAGGAGGAGCACAGTAAGCGCTGTGCACAGGGGAGGAGCAACAGGCAGAGGGAAGGGCAGTGCAAGTGCCCTGGGCTGGGTGGGCTCAGTGTGTCCAGAGCAGACAGAAGGCCAGAGGGGCTGGAGTGGAGGCAGTTAGAAGAGAGAAGTCAGAGATCAGATCAGAGGTAAGCTGGGGTTGCAGATGGCATAGGACCTGACAGGTCCCTGTAAGAACTTGACCTTTTATTCTGAGCGAGTTGGGAGTCAGTGGGGGTGTTGAGCGGAGGAGTGGTATGACCTGGCTTCTCATGTTGAAAGGATCCCTCTGGCTGCTGGACTGAGAATCAACATGGGAAAGCCAAGATGAAAGTAGCAAAATGGTTAGCAGGCTATTTAATAATCCAGGCAAGAAACTACAGTGGCTTCCCCATTAAGAGAGGGCATAGGTTAGGTTCTGGATTCACTGAGAAGGCTGTGAAATGGGAGAGAGTGAGCAGGCGAGCAGGGCTGCAGGGCTGTTGGCCTGAGCGACCAGGAGAATGCGGTTGCCTTCTGCTGGGGAGGGGAGTCCAGGAGGAGCAAACATGTGTGGAGAAGAGCTGAAGTTTGGTTTTGGACATATGAAGTTTGATTTGCTTATTAGACACTGTTTTCTTTTTTATGTTGAATTCTCCTTCCAAATTGGAGAGTAGGTGGTGTTTCTTTTTCAGTATTACAATCTAACAGGAACTGAGAGTTTATGTAACAGCAAAGCAGGAACTGAAACCATGGATGGATGGGGGGCAGGGTTTTGAGTGTTTTTGTTTAAACGTAGGGAGACAGATTTACATCCCACAATCCGATTTTCCTTAAGCAACAAATACAACATTTGAGGCAGTCTTCAACAGCCAGCCCAGGGCCATTAGCGCTCAGTGTTTGGGGTTTGTGGATTGAGGTAATTCTGAAGGGAAGACTGGAATTATAAAATGTAAGTGGGCCCTGTTGGGATAGGCAGTCCACCATGGGCCCTGACCGTCCCTGCAAGCTCTTGCTGAGTGGGCATGATGGCTGGGCTGATTTGTCTCCTAATACAGAACAGTTTCTCTAGTCACATAGACAATTAGGTAGGTCACAATGGAGGGTGGCTTGTTGCTGCCTGCTCAAGTGCTGGGCCCTTTACCCTGGGTTCCTCTCCTGTAAGGCCACTCACTCATGTGCAGGTGTCATCTGGGACCATCGCATAATCTCTGTGTTACGTGGGGGCAAGGAGAACTAATGCAAATATGCTGATGTTGTTTGCTGTGCTGTTAATAATAAAGTTCTTTGTCTCCGACCCAGGAGTCTTGTGTCTGCTGCCAGCATACAGTAACAGGATAACTTAGAGTGTAAGTTGGATAAAATTTCAGACCCTTCATATTTCTTGACAGGCCTCATCTCTCTCAAAGGAGTTGTCTAAAGCCCCATTCTGGGATGGAGAGGTAGCTTGGGGTGAAACATAAAGGGTATCAGGGCAGACACCCCAGGCCCAGCAGGGAAGGACTCCAGTATTTAGACAAAAAACAGGACAGTGATTCACTCTCCTCTCTCTGCCCCTAAGAGAGCAGAGACTGTATTCCAGAGCCCCCAATGCCTCCTGTCAGATGCAAATGAAACTAAACTAGCCACAGCCCACTGGGGGCCTCCATTCCCTCACCTGTCCAAAGGCAGAGTCTTCCCTGTTTTTCCAACAGGGATGTGGTGAGGGACAGAATGAAATAGGACGTGGTCTACCTTAAAAGAGTCACATAGAGGCCGGCCCCATGGCATAGTGATTAAGTCTGGTGTGCTCCACTTCCGAGGCCCAGGTTTGCAGGTTTGGATCCTGGGTGCAAACTACACCATGTGTCAAGCCATGCTGTGGCAGCCACCCACATACAAAATAGGGGAAGATTGGTACAGATATTAGCTCAGGGCTAATCTTCCTCAAGCAAAAAAAAAAAAAAAACAAAAAAACGAGAAAGATTGGTAATAGCTGTTAGCTCAAAGTGAATCTTCCTCACCAAAAAATTAAAAAGTAAAAGAGCCACGTGAACATGCACTACAGCCGACATGGGTGTCAGACACAGGAATTATACCTACCCAAAGATTTTCACAAGGATACAGTAAAAGCTGTGGTAAGTAAAACATTGATGAACGTGACTGACTACAATCGGCAGGCGTGGGAAGAAGTTGCCCTCCGTTGCTGTGACTGGGCAGCGATGCCAGCCTAGACTCCGTGCTCTTCCAGCTGTTTCCACGAACGAGATGGGCCGCCCCGCCCCGCCAGCTCGAGGGCAGCCGGCTGGGCCCGCCAGCAGAGAGAAGGCCACACCCGGGCTGCAGACGCCCTGCTGGGCGGTGTGCGCAGGTTGCCCTTGGTTCGTTAGAGCAACGGTAAGATGCCCCTTTGTCCCTCTATGTTAATCCAAGTAATGGGATGAAAATGTAACTACCACAGCTCACCTAACTGAGAACACTCTGAAGGTTGCCCCTTGCTCCTGGTGTAGAAAAGCCTGGACTTGGAGCCATTCGTCCTCACCAGCTCCGCGGCAGACCGTGCTGTTTACTCCTCCAAAATGGCCCCGGAAAGCTGGTTTTATCAGCCTCATTGCAGGCGCGGAAACTGCTCTTGGGGAGCGGTGTGTGGCTTCCCTGAGGGTGCACCGTGGTCGTGGGGCCGTGGCAGGACTTGAACTCAGGCTGGCTGCATCCACCGCCTCGCAGGCCCTCCCTGGAGGGTGCAGCTCTGGAGCCCCCTTCCTGGGTTCAAGCCATGGCCACCGGGCCCTTTGATCTTGGGCAGTTTATCTAATCTCTCTGTCTTAATTTCTGCATCTGGACAACTCGATCAGGCGCTTCTCGGCCACTGGCATGCGTCGAGAAAACACGAGCGTTCTTTTCTTCCTTCCTTTTCCCCCTCATTGAAAATGAACCGCGGTCTGATGACTAGTCCGGCCTCGGCAGTCTTACCCCAGGGCCTGTCCACGGAGTCTCCTTTCACTTCCTCCGTGTGGGACTCAGCAGATGTGCAGCTAATTCACAGGACGGAGAACAGCGCGGCTGGGCCCGGTGAGCCTGTGAACACCCGAGGAAGGCCCGGGAAGAGCTTTCACTGCAGCACGGCGCGGAGAGCGGCCGGGGAAGACAGAGCAGGCTGCGAGCTGCCTGAGGGGACTGGGTCCCGGCGCGCCGCCAGCGCTGGTCGTGCAGAGACGCAGAAGCGCCCAGGGGAGCGGAGTCCACGTCTGCTCTGGGCTTCCCACGGCCGGCGCAGACCCTGGCACCGGCGACAGGCACCGAGTGTGCCCACACGCTCCTGAGCCTCTGAACTGTACAGAGCCCCCCGGCCGCTGGGGGGGCTCTGAGACTGGCGGATGCTTCACCCAGACACCCAGCTCTGCACTCTCGGGTGACAGCGCGGCAGCGCGGAGAGGCCTCCTCGGGCTCCAGAGGCTGGAGGGCAGCTCCCCGCCCGCACCGACAGGCCCTGGCTGCCCGCTGGCCCACCTTGTCCGGCACCCACGCGCCCCTCCTCCCTGACCTCGCAGAAGGATGAAGTGGCGGGCCTGCGGGGAGTGCTCGGGAGGGAGGCTGATGGCGGCCCCTCCCCTTTCCTGCCCCACTGGCTGTTCATGCCTGGGGGTGCACTCCTGCGCCCTAGGTTGGCCCCGCTACCCCCAGGTCAGCAGAATGCAGCCCCTGAGAGGCAGGGGAACCCTGCCCTGGCCTTGGTCACTGCACTTGAGGGTGGGTTTATCCACAGAGCTGTCCCCACCCATGCACTGAATCAGGACAATGGGTCCAGCCTGGAGGGGGCTTTGGGGGAGCCATCTCTAGGTGGGGACACAAGGGGTCTTCTCCTGAGAGTTCAGGCCCGGAGTGCTGCTGGGTGAGGGAGCACCCTGGCCTCCCTGGAAGAGCAGCTGGTGCTCTTCAGGATGGCATTTCGGGCCCACTTGCCACCTCCAGGGAGAGTGAGCTGGCAACACAAGAAATCAGCCTGGAACTGCCCCTGAGATGTGACGCCAGCAGGGGACCAGGATTAGCGGACTAGCAACCCAGGCAGGATCCACCCTCCCGGCACCTCGTGATGGAGCCAGGCCACGGTAGAAGCCAGGCCAGCAGGGGCAGCTGTGCTTTCCTGGGGGTCTGCTCCAGCCTGGCAAGAGAATGCGCACTTCAGGGCTGCACCTAAGGGCTTCTGCATCCTTCCAGGATCATCAGATCTCATGGCTCCTGGCTGGTTAGCACAGCGGAGAAGCTAGTGGCAGCCTTCCCTGGGCTGAAGAGAGATTTTCCTGGTGCTGGAAACCTATTGGGTTTGGGGCGTGCGTGACCCAAGGGCTGGCTCTCCCTCTCCAACCTGAAGCGGAATGCTTGGTTTTCATTCATCTGCTGATTTAATGAGGGGTCTGCGTCCATACCCCCAGGTTTCCCCCTTCTTCATGCTATCTGAGCATCTCCATCTATTTCGTAAAACACCAATTTATCGGATATTACCCTCGCGTTAAATTATATATATCAGTTTAAACATAATTCACCTTCTCTTTCCGATCCCATTGCTGATAAAAGCATTAGCAAATTGTCACATGTTTAAATGACCGTGTAATGGGTATTGGTTTTAATTGTCGGTACTTAAGTGGCCGTTATGACAAAGTGTTTTGCTCCATAAGTCAGGTAAGCCCCCCACTCTCCAAGGAAACAGGCTTGAGACTTGGCTGCTGAGAGCTTAGAGCCAGATCTGTAATCCACTGGTAACACAGACACAGGATGCTGGTACTTTGACATTGGCCTCAGGAGTCTTTTCATTTTTTTCATTTTTTTTATTGTGGTAAAATATACATAACATAAAATGTATCATTTTAAGTGTACAGTTCAGTCGCATTAAGTACATTCATGTTGTGTGCAACCATCACCACTATCCGCAACCAGAACTTTTTCATCATCCCCAGTCAAAACTCTGCACCAGTTAAACAACAACTCCCCAGTTTCCCTCCCCCCATTCTCTTTTCTGTCTCTGTGAATCTGACCACTCCAGGTACCTCATGTAAGTGGAGTCATACAGTATTTGTCCTTTTGTGTCTGGCTTATTTCACTTAACACAATGTCTTCAAGGTTCATCCACGTTGTAGCATGTGTCAGAATTTCCTTCCTTTTTAAGGCTGAATAATATCCCATTGTATGTATAGACCACATTTTGTTTATTCATTCACCCATCGTGGGACACTGATTGGTTTCCACCTTTTGGCTATTGTAAATAAGGCTGGTACTGGCCTCAGGAGTCTTAGTTTTATGTTCTGATCCTGGTATTTTCCTTTTTCTCCCTCATCTACTTCTAATTTATGCTTCCCTGTGACTGACTCCATTGTGGCCCTCAGTACGTTCTGTCA
The DNA here is from genome assembly GCF_020826845.1 of Diceros bicornis minor. NCBI lineage: Eukaryota > Metazoa > Chordata > Mammalia > Perissodactyla > Rhinocerotidae > Diceros > Diceros bicornis. The sequence continues at coordinate 7,143,790 of NC_080755.1, read as the reverse complement.
AAGTACCAGAGCAACAGGAGTTCTAACATCAATGTCAGAGACAAAGTTCCAGAATCTAATGAGCCTTCCTACACACAAAAAGGTTCTTAACCATTTTTGGGTCACCAACCCATTCGAGAATCTAAAAAAGTTTTGAACCCTCTCCACTCCCACAAACATTACATTTTTTGTTTCCATGGACATTCCGGAAGCCCATCCTTAGACTATATGTTTATCTCTGCTCTAGGTAATTAATTGCTTCCCCAAAAGTTGAAAATCAAAGTTTTCAAATCAGAGCATGGTTGAATGCTGAGTAAAGCAAATAATCACTTCTGGCTTGACAATTATATGAGTGTCTGTAGTGGGAACTTCCCTAACGCAGAACACGGCGGGAAGACAACCCTGGTGTTTAGGAAGCACCTCCAAAGGCCCTGGGAGTGAGGAGCAGAACACAGGGTTCCGTCCCAGATGCAGAGGAGATGGGTGACAGCAGGCACAGAGGGCAGGGTGCCTGGGAGGAGAGCTTGCCAGGGCGGGAGGCAGACACTCCTCCCTCGTTCTGAACAGGAGTCTTCCCCACGCCTGCCTCTCCCTTCTGATCACTGGCAGCTCTGGCCACGAGGCCCCACCCTGACCCCCACTTGAACACAAGCACTTTCCCACTTTCCTAGGGAATCAGTCAAGGACCCGGAGACCCTAGGTTCCAATGTAACTGCTTGTAAATTTGTGTTCCGTGCTCCAGGAGGGGCTTCAGCGGGGGTGGAATGCAGAGTTCCACCCAAGGGCAGTGCCAGCTGAACCCGGCTGCTGGAATTACCCAGCGTGGGCTTGTCTTGACATGAGTACAGCCATGTTTGGCCGCTCCATTGACCTACAGCCACCAGCACAAAAAGAAATATAAAAGCTGCTTTCTGTGTGGTGGGAACTGGCCTTTTCCCGGGAACTGGCCTTTCTCTCACGGAGGGAGTTGCAAGTTGTAACATTTCAAGGCTCTTGGAGCGTCGTAGCACGGGATGGACTGGCCATCTGTGCCGGGCTGGGACGATAACCAAAGAGAACAATGCACGTACACAACTACTGGGCTGGGACGTTAGCCAGGGGGCTCAGTGCACGTACGCCACTGATAACCATTTTGTGCATGGGAACACTAAATGCTTGCTCTGCAAACTCTGTAATTGCTTACTCTGAAAATTACTGATGGTATAAAAACTGCTGGAAACTGAGACCCAGTGAGAGTTCCACCTGTGGAAGGGACACCTTGCCCAGGACGCCAGGACGTGTGATCCTTGCCCAGCCGCGTCGATTGACAGGGCTCTCCCGGCAGTGGGGCGTGGATGTTGTGAGTAACTGATTTGATGTGAAGCAATTGATTTGATATGAAGTAATTGATTTGATGTGTTCTCTTTTGGTCAACCTGGTGTTTCTCTTTCTGGTTGATTTGTGTCATTTCTCTTCAGCCGATGTGGGTGTTTTCCCTTTCCAGTCGGGCTGATGTTTTTTCCCTCTTAATATTTGACCTATTTGGATCTGTTTGCAGACTGTCGCCTTTACTATCCTCTATATAATAAAATATACCTTCAGTCCATTTGTTTGGAGTGGAAAGTTTCTTTTACATCTCCGATCGAATCCCCGAACCTCTCTTAACAGGGCTGCAAGAACTCTGTGATCAGCCAGTATGTGTCATCCCCTGAGGAGGGGGAACGTTTCCTAAAATCTGCCCCATCTGAGCAGGAAATACAAAGTCCCCCTGGATTTAACACAGCTGGTGGCTGAGCCTCTGCGGAGGTGCCGAGGTGTGCCGAGGACTTGTGCCCTGACAGTCAGCCATCCTCATGGGAGATGATTTGCACAGGAGAAGCGGGTCCTCAGGTGTGCACCCGGGGATGCAGAGCCAGGTGTGGGTGCCTGGGTGTTGAGGGGTGAGGTGGGGAGAGGACCACACAATGTCTGCTGTCTGGTCCCCCCTCTAGGGCGGGGCTACCGAAGAAAACCTAAAGACCCCTTGTCCTGGGACACCTGGGGCACTCCTCCCAGGTGCTCCACAGAGCGAGGGACAGGGACTGTCTGCCTTCTCCTCGGCCAGGGAATCCTGAGGGGCCACAGCCACGTGCACACCTCCAGGCTTTGTGCTTCGGAAGGAAACGGCAGCAGCACTGGGGCAGGGACGCAGCCAGCTCTCGGGGACCCACCCAGGCAGCAGGGGCAGCCCTGATAGGGGCCATGCTCCTCCTCTCCCAGAAACCTTGGAACCTCATGGCCACCTGACACGTAACTCCAGTGGCACATCAAAATCACCTGGGGGTCTTCTAAACCATTCTGATGCAGGGAGCCCCATTCCAGTCCTGTGACATATAGGAGTCTCTGGGGATACGGCCTGGGCAGAGGCCACATGTAAAGTCCCCAGGTGATTCTAACGTGCAGGCTAGACCCACTGACATCTCCTTGAGCCTCCATCTCCTTGGGCCTCCTCCTGCCTCTGGTAACACATGCTTGCATAACTACCATACTGAGTCCATTCTAAGAGGCGCATTTTAAGAGTCAGATAGGGACGTTTCTTACAGCACTGCTGGGCCGGTGACAGGTATGACAACCTGCCGTGGTTGTTGTTACTATGCATGTGCTTACTCCATCAAAGTATTTCCTGTGGTTGTCACTTTAATCCGGTGACGGGCATTATTGGTGCTACACCCAGTGAGTTTAATTGCCATTTAAAAATATTCTCAAAAATATTACACTATGATTCGGCCTTGAAATGAAAAAGTATTGTGTATGTGATGGGCACGGACACAGAGCGGCAGGGCGTAAATTTGTGAAGCAAATATAGTGAAGCAAATATTTCACATTGCAATTTCATATTTTCTTGCAAAGCAACAGCCAAGTGACCCAACAATGGGAGATGCCACAGAGAGTGATCGTAAGAAAGAACTGCCCATCCTCATTAGAAATGCAACCGGAGGCCAAGAGATCCAGAATGACGCAACAAAGTGAATGTCACTATAAAGCGAGTCACATGAATCTTTTGGTGTCTCAGTGCATATAAAAGTTATGTTTATACTATAGTGTAGTCTACTAAATGTGCAATAATATTATGTCTAAAAAAACAACGTCCATACCTTAATTAAAAAATACTTTATTGCTAAAAAATGCTAACCATCCTCTGAGCCTTCAGCCAGTCATAATCTTCTTGCTGGTGGAGAGTCTTGTCTGGTGGACAGGTCAGCAGTTGTCACCACACTCCATCTTCGAATCCTATGTCCTGAGGTCTCCTCCGGCCCCACACCTGACTGCTCTGAAGGCGGGATATCCTGGGCCTGGGCGTGCCTGCATCCCAGGCCATGCTGATGCTGATGGTTCTGGAGCCCCCGCAGGGTCCCGGCTGGCTCTCTTTGGGGATTGGAAGGTGGAGGGGTGATGAGGGCCGAGGGGCCGACCTGGCTCAGAGTTGTGAGCCTCTGACTTTGGCCGAAATCCCATTCTCTCAGAAGCTGGGCACGGGGGGGTCAGAGGCAGCAGCTGCACCACGTGGGGAGGCCACCCAGCCCGCAGGTGACCCAACCTGAGGCCGGCTGAGGGCTTGGCTAGTCACAGTCATCCAAGAGGTTTCCTAAGTGATCACCCGGTTGAAGAAATGTGAGACCAGAGATGGTGACAAGGGGGAGACATTTAGCTTATTTAAAAAGAGGACAGTAGAGTAGTTCAAACGGCTACCTGTCCTTTACAAAAGGTGGGAAATCCTTCACCTGCCGATCCACCTGTCTTCGTCCATGCTGTTGTTCCACTGTGTTGAAGGAGCTCACAGAGCCGGGGACACGAGCCCTCAGCCGCCCAGGCCCGCCCGCTGTGGCTCTGAAGGGAGAGCTTTCTCCTCCAGGCTCAGCCCGTGTCTGTGGCCGGTCTGCGGTGTCCTAAGCGCCGATGGCCGGCCTGGCTGGTGGGGCGCTTCCCCAGTGGGCCCACGTCCACCTGCACAGCACTCCAGAGGCTGCGTGGTGCACGGGCGCCATCTGATCCGTGGGGCTCTGGGCACAAGTTACACCTGCCTCCTCAAGCGCCAGCCAGCTGAAGGCTCGAAGCCTCGGGTGCCCTGGGGGCGACCTGACTCCAGTCACTTCCACTCCCTGCATCTGCGGGCTAAGCGGACCGTCACGCAGGCGGCTCTCTGCAGGAGGGTGCAGGGGCCCATGACACAGCAGCTGGGGGGCGGTGCACAGAGCCAGCAAGAGGGACACAAGGGGACCAGCAGGACACCCCACCCCCCACCAGCTGGTGTGCACTGCGTCCCCGTCCTGGCCCCTCAGCGACGGCTGACACACTGACCACACCTGCTTCCCTGAGGCGCCTTCTCCATGTGGGTTCCAGCACAGCAGGCCCCGCAGCACACCTGCGGCCCGGGCCCGAGGAGGTCACAGCGCCCTCTCCTGACAGGGGACTGCACATCCCCTGCGCCCGACCGTCGGTGTGGCCTGTCGTTCCCCTGTCCCACGATGGTGGGGAATGTCCCTTCACCCTCAAGGGCCCTGGCTTGGACAGCCACCTGTCCCCATTTCTTGGAAGCGACTGGCTTTTCTCTGAAGTTGTGTCCTCCCTGTGGGTGGGAGAATCTCTCTCCTTAGATGAGAAGGTGACGGTGTGGACGGAACTGCACTTAATGTTCTTATTTCTGAAAATAGAAAGGTGAGAAGCCTCCAGTGTGCCCTGGACTGTACTGGCTCCTGAAATCAAAAGTGTGGGAGTCCTGCTTGGGGGCGCCCTGTCCCTGATTCCCGGATCTGGAATGTGGCCACTTGCCGCCCACACCCCTTCTGGCCCTGGTGCCCCATTTTTCCGTTCATTGAGTCTCTCTCTGCCAGAGCGGTGTATGAGGGAGCCCTGGGCCGGGTCAGATTGGGAACCAGACGAGACAAGGTCGCTCTTGCGTGGCTCCCTCAATACCCCAACCCAGCCAGAACCAAGTGCCTCTCGAGACAGCACTTTCCCCCAACATTTATAGAGGAAAACGTTCACTGCATCGTCCCCTAAACCCAACATGACGGAGAAGCGGTGCGTGAGAAGCGCCGAGTTCATTCCTCTCACGGCGGTGGCGACACCAGAGCACTGGGGGCCTTTCCAAAGCTTGCGAGTGTCCGGGACGTGAGGGACCAGCGGCACCCAGAAGCCGCTGGGGCGAACAGCCCGTGAGCCCGACGGCCCGCGACCTTTCCAGCTGTCCACAGGCGGACAAGCCACCGTTCCTTTTATTTGGATGTTCCTCTGTGCCCCGGAAAACTGGTTCTTCGTTTCCCTTTTCCCATTTCAGGAATGGGTCTGGTGTTCTGGAACGGTGGCCACAAGGCTGCAGACGCTGCCCTGAGGAGTGTGGGCCGGGAGGCGGGTGAGGCCGGCGCCTGCTCCACGTCGTGAGAAGAGCCCGGAGCCTGGACGGCGCCCCGACGTGCGCGGCCATGGGCCCCTCGGAGCTGGGGCTTCATCCCTGCCCCCGCCCCGCGGGCCTGCTGTCCTGAGGCTCCGTCTGCCCCGGGACCTTGTTGCCTCCGCTTGCATTCGCCATGTGGTTCAACAACAACAGAGCAGCCCACGCTGGTCCCTGTCCTGTTCACGGGAGCCATGCTCTAAGGCACAGGCGCTTAATAAGATTTGGGGTCAATGTGGGACCCATGGATGAATAGCTACTGCTCGAATATTATTCTCTACAGGAGCGGCCCGGTGGTGTAGTGGTTGGTTAGCGCACTCCACTTTGGCAGCCCAGGGTTCACCGGTTCACATCCAGGTGTGGACCTACACCACTTGTCAGCCATGCTGTGGCGGTGACCCACAAACAAAATAGAGAAAGATTGGCACAGACGTTAGCTCAGGGGCAATCTTCCTCAAGCAAAAAGAGGAGGATTGGCAATGGATGTTAGCTCAGGGCCAATCTTCCTCACCAAAATATAAATAAATAAATTACTCTCTACTGCATTGAACTAGATCAAGTTTGTTTCCTTAAATGTGGCATCCCCTAAAGAGCAACTTGCTCACTAGTGCAAACTACCTACTGGGCGCCGACTAGATTGAGGGGTTCAGAGCAGTCCCCGGGCCCACCTAGGCCACATTCTGGGGGACAGACGCCAGTCCTGTGAAGCCATTACAATGACTCTAACAACCTCCTGGACCAGTGTGAGGAGGAGCAACGTGAGCTCAGGGGATGGACGGAGGGGGCTGGGTGACAGGCTAGTTGGGGGATTACACCCTCTCTGCGGGACGGGGACGCAGGGGGGTCCTGAGACAGCAAAGGTGCAGGAAGATGGGGAGGAGCACTCCAGGGGAGGCACCCAGTGAAGGAGAGGGTGCCGCAGGCCTGGGGGACTCACGGGGGGAGGCAGGCGAGGAGCTTGTGTCCTGGAGCCACAGGAGGTTCGAGCAGGGCTGGGCAGGATGCAAAGGATGTGCTCAGATGGTCGGTCACTCAGGCTCCTGCAGGGAGAATGGCAGCCCAGGCAGGGGCAGCTCAGCCACGGTGACAGGGCGCTATGTGGGGACGAGGGGGCCAGGGTGACACTGGTTTGGGGCGTGAGCAAGTGGGAGGATGAACCACTTGCTGATGGGGAGTCAGGGGCCGTCTCTGTGGGATTTGTGCCGTGTTGTCCCACAAACCCAAGCCCCCCTGCCCTCCCCCCACCTCTGTGCCCAGCACGGCCCCTGCCCTCAATGCCCAGAGATGCCCAGCAGTCATCCTTGTCAAACAGGTGGATGATGGACAGAGTCACCAGGCTCCATCCCACTCTGCTGCCTCTTCTTTTAACTCATTTTGTGTTTTTAGCAACATCTATGTTGCTCTGATTCAGAAATTACTACACATTTACTCCATTTCCCTGTGGCCAGCAGGACGGAGGCTGCCTCAGGGCCCTGAGCGCAGACAGCGGAGGAGCAAGGGGGACTGCAGGGACGACCAGGGCAGAAATGGGGGACGTCTTCCTGCTGAGCTGTGGGAAACACAGTTTACTGCAAACTATTATATGAATGAGTTCTATTTTAAATTTGCATTGGAAAATCTAAAATTCAAAAATGGAGGATGGAAGTATTGGCTTAACTTCTGTGATTTGGGCCCAGAGATTCAGCACCTCTTCTCCTGGGTCCCATGTCACCGTTGAACCTGATTTCTTGATTTGCCATGTTGGATAGAGGACTCAGCCCGCCTAGTTTTACTCATTTCATACTGGAAAGCAGACGTCTACAAAGACAGGAGCTTCTACAAGTCACTGCACAGCGATCCTCCCTCAGGCCGACTGTCCTGCGATACCTGCAGAACCCCGAGTCCAGTGAGTCATGCCCATGGAGTCATTGTGGCTGCACCCTGAGCCTCCCTGTCCAGGCCCAGCACCCTGTGGTCCAGGCCTCCCACTGCTGCCACACAGAGGAGCATGAGATGAACACGGTGAGCTCACCTTCAGTTCAGTCGGAGAAGTCTTATGGAATTGAAATCCCCGACTTTGAGATCATGGTTAGGCCATCACTTCCATTTCAGGAAACCCACTCCCTGTAGAAAGGGGTCAGGGTTACTTTTGGCAAAAGTGTCTCCCAAAGACACGTTTTCGTTAGCCCTGAGTGAATGGACTGCCTTGTCTATGGGGCCAGGCATGGTCGACGGTATGGGGAAGCATTTTGGGTGTAGATGGACTTGGGCTGAAATGCCTGATCCATGATTTGGGGGGAGCGAGGATATTCCCCTCATTCTATCTAATTGGGGTGATGAGAAAAGTCAACCTATTTTAGCAGTTCTGTATCACCTGGGTTTTCTGGTGCAAGTTGAGAGGCTGGCCTTGGCTAACCTGAGCAAGAGGGAACACATTAGAGGCGTCTGGGGCTTGCAGCTGGAGGAGGCTGGGTGGAGCCTGGGAATGGTCCCAGCTGGCTACCTGGAGGGAGAACCCTCCGTGAGACACTTGGTCCTAGAGTTGCTGGTGAGAGGTCCATTTCCCCAAGGGAGTGCCCAGGTGGATGTGGGAGGACCACAGGCTTGCCCTGGGCTGATGCAGGGAGAGGGAGAGACTGGCCTTTGGGGCTTCCATGTGAGGTGACCACCAGGCTATTTTCCCTACACTTTGGTGGTGGGGATAAGGGGATCAGGACCAGGAAAATATCATCTTGAACAAGTTAGACAGTCAAAAGACCCCCAACACTGAGATGACACTGATATTGTAATTATCTGATGAGGATTTTAAAGTGGCCATCATAAAAATGCTTCAACAAGCAATTAAAAACATGCCTGAAACAAATGAGAAAATAGAAAGTCTCAGCAAAGAAATAGAAGATACAAAGAAGAACTAAATTGAGAATTTAGAACTGAAAAAACACAATAACTGAAAGTTGAAAAATGTAGTAAATGGGCTCAAAGGCAGAATGGAGAAGACAGAGGAAAGAGTCAGTAAACTTGAAGATAGAACAAAAGAAATTACCTCATCTGAACAAGAGAGAGAAAATAGACTGAAAAAAAGAAAAGAAACAAAAAAAGAACAGAACCCCTGGTACCTGTGAAACTATAGCAAAAAATCTAACATTTGTTTCATTGGAATCCCAGAATGAGAAAAGAAAAAAAGTGGGGATTAAAAAGTATTTGAAGAGGGGCCGGCCCGGTGGCGCAAGCGGTTAAGTGCGCGCGCTCCGCTGCGGCGGCCCGGGGTTCGCTGGTTCGGATCCCGGGCGCGCACCGACGCACTGCTTGGTAAGCCATGCTGTGGCGGCGTCCCATATAAAGTGGAGGAAGATGGGCACCGATGTTAGCCCAGGGCTGTCTTCCTCAGCAAAAAAAAAAAAAGAGGAGGATTGGCGGATGTTAGCTCAGGGCTGATCTCCTCACAAAAAAAAAAAAAAAAAAAAAAAAAAGTATTTGAAGAAAAAATGGCTAATAATCTCCCCAATTTGGCAAAAGACACAAACCTAAAGATTCAAGAAACTGAGAAAAACCCAAACAGGATAAATCCAATGAAATCCACAGCAAGAGACATGCTATGGACTGAATTTTGTCCTCCCAAAATGCACAAGTTGAAGTTCTAAACCGCCATGTGATGGTATTTGGAGGTGGGGCCTTTGGGAGGTTATTAGGTTTAGATAAGGTTGTGAGGGTGGGACCCTTATGATGGGGTTAGTGCCCTTATGAGAAGAGACACCAGAGAGCTCACTCGCTCTCTCCCCACCACATGTGAGCACAGTGAGAAGGTGGCCGTCTTCAAGCCAGGAAGAGAGTGGTCACCAGAACCTGGTCATGCTGTCACACTGATCTCAGACTTCCAGCCTCCAGAACTGTGAGAAAATAAATTTCTGTGGTTTAAGCCACCCAATCTATGGTATTTTGTTATGGCAGCCTGAGAAGACTAAGACCACACCTAATTTTCAAACTTCTGAAAACTAAAGACAAAGAAAAAGTCTTGAAAGCAGTGAGAGAGAAATGATGTCTTACCTATGAGGGAAAAAAACCACTTGAATAACAGTGGATTTCTCATTAGAAACCATAGAAACCAGAAGTGGCACAACATTTTTCAAGTGCTGAAAGAAAAGCACTGTCAACCCAGAATTCTATATTCAGTGAAAATATCTTTAAAGAAGGAAGAGGAAATCAAGACTCTCAGATGAAGGAAAACTAAGAATTTGTCATCATCAGACCTACCCTAAAAGAATGGCTAAAGGAAGTTCTTGAGAGAAAAGAAATTACAAAAAAAAAAAAAAATCCTGGAACATCACAAAGGGAGAAAGAAAAACAGAAGAGTGAAAATATGAGTAAATACATTAACTTTTCTTCTCCTCTCGATTTTTCTAAATTATGTTTGATGGTTGAAGCTAAAATTATAACATTTTTGTCTGATAGTGGTTCCCAATATATGAAAAGGAAATATATATATATATTTTTTTTGTGAGGAGGACTAGCCCTGAGCTAACATCTGATGCCAATCCTCCCCTTTTTTCTTGAGTAAGATTGGCCCTGAGCTAACATCCATGGCCATCTTCCTCTACTTTATATGGGACGCCACCACAGCATGGCTTAACAAGTGGTGCATCAGTGCATGCCTGGGATCCAAACCTGCGAACCCCGGGCCACTGCAGCGGAGTGTGAGCACTTAACCACTTGCGCCACCCAGCCGACCCCTGAGAAAAGGAAATATTGAAGACAATTATATTATTGACAGGAGAGGGTAAATGGACCTGAGGGGAGATAAGGTTCCTGCACATCACTCAAACTGTAAAATGTGGAGACAAGTAGACTTTGAGGTTATGTACATATAATGTCTCACTTAGAACAAACACACAAAAAACCATACAAAGAGATACAGTGAAAAATACAGGTCAAAATGGAATTATAAAAAATGTTCAAGTCACCCATAGGAAGGTAAAAAAAAATGGAAACAAAAAATAGAGAGAACAGGAGATTGATATCAAGATGGTGGTGTAGGTGGATTGCGAACTCATGTCCTTCCATGGACACAACAGACTTACAACTACTCTTGGAACAATTACCCCTGAGAGAGAGCTAAAAACTGGATAAGAGGAACCCCTGCAACACACAACTGTCCTGACTGAGGTGGAAGAGAAAGAAATTCCCTTCTGGAGAGAAAAAAAGCCACCTTCACAAGCTGCAGTGCTTCACAGCTGCCCGGGAGCAATCCAAAGGTACACAGCCTTCCCTGGAGGAGTGGGGGACCTGAGTGGGGGAACGTTGCCACTATGAGCATTTTTTGGACCCAGCACAACCTAGATGAGTGTCATAATATCTGGCCTTGCTGGCTACTAGCAACAACAGGAAATACCCGCAGAAAAGCTACCTGACAAAAAAAAGGCCAGCTCTTAAAGGGCCCATGCACAAATTCACCCATTTCAGAAAGCAACCTAAAATCACCAGAAAGAAAGGTGCACAGTCCTTTGGTGAAAAGAGACTCACCTGATAGGCTCTGGGTGCATCTCAGTGAGAGGTGAGACCTCTCCAGGGACTGAGACATTGGCAGCAGCCATTGTTGTGACCTATGGGTGTGTTGACACAGATGCTGGCAGATGACGTTGGAGTCCTCCCCCTGAAAAATACAAGTAAAAATGGAGTCTCTCTGCTCAAGGTCTGCCTCACCCACTAGAGCACTGATTTAATCCAGCTGAGCCAGGGCAGGCAGCCCACCCTAGGGACTGGCCCCACCCAACAACAAGCCCTCAGGCAGCTTGTGGGCCTGCATAGGTGCAGTGCCTGGAAACTCTGCAGCCGAGTGAGTGGGACCACCTCTGTGTGGCAGGGCATGCATGAGGAGTGGGTGAAGTGTGTGGGGCATTGGTGGAGTGTATGGGCCCTCTGCTGTGGGGCAACTGGGTCTGCTTCAGGGTGTCAGGGTGCACACATGGGGCAGGACTGTGTTGATGGTGTGTGTGGCCCTGTGGGTGGTGGGGTTGTCAGCTGCAGAAGACTTGTGCTTCTCAAACAGCCACATAGGAGATTGCCCCCACCTTCCAAAGCCTGAAACAATTGGGTGCTCCACTGCCTGGGGCCAGCCCCACCCAGCTGCAATCCTGAGAGAGCTGACAAGAGCCTTATAGGCCAGAGGCCTACAGCAATTGTAAGCCCCTGAACCTAAGAACCAGCCACGCTGGGGGCCCACTCACTTAACAGAAAAAGTGCAACAGGAATGTGCTATTAGACCTTGCAGCCAACTGTGCGGGGGCTCCGCACACCTGATAAAGAGACTGAAGGGTCCATAGCTACACACAGCTGAGCATTACAACCAGCCGACCAGGGAGACAGCTCAGCCTCCCTGGGCATCTATAGCAAGAGCAATCTTGCCACAACAGAAGGACACATGTTGCCCACACAGGGGTTACTCCTGGAACATTTGGAACTGGTGATGAGAGGGAAGCACATTGCTGGGCCTTGTATGGCATCTCTTACATAAGGTCACCTCTCCAAGATCAGGAGACATAGCTGACCTACCTAATACATAGATACAAGAACAGAGAAAGAGGCAAAATGAGGAGACAAAGGAATACATTCCAAGTAAGGGAACAGGACAAAACCCCAAGAAAAGAACTAAATGAAACAGAAATGAGCAACTTACCTGACAAAGAGTTCAAATAAAGAGTCATAAGGATGCTCACTGATCTTTGGAGAAGAATGGATGAATTCAGTGAGAATATCAACAAAGAAATGGAAAATATAAAAAAGAGCCAATCAGAAATGAAGAAGACAATACTGGAATTGAAAAATTCACTAGACGGACTCAAAAGCAGAGTAGAGGATACACAAGAGCAGAACAGTGAGCTGGACAAAAGACTAGAGGAAATCATCCAAGCTGAACAGATAAAAGAAAAAAGCATTAAAAAGAGTCAGTAGAGTCTAAGGGATCTCTGGGACAACATCAAGCACACTAACATCCATGTTATAGGTGTCCCAGAAGGAGAAGAGAGAGACAAAGAGGCAGAGAATCTATTCAAGAAAATAATAGCTGAAAACTTTCCTAACCTAAGGAAGGACACAGACATCCAGGTATAGGAAGCACAGAGAGCACCAAACAAGATAAGCCCAAAGAGGCCCACACCAAGACACATCATAATTAAAATGTCCAGATTTAAAGATAAAGAGAGAATCCTAAAAGCAGCAAGAGAAAGACAACAAGTTATATACAAAGGAAACCCCATGAGGCTATCAGCTGACTTCTCAGTAGAAACCTTACAGGCTGAAAGAGTGTGGCACGATATATTTAAAGTGCTAAAAGGGAAAAACCTACTGCCAAGAATACTCTACCCAGCAAGGTTATCATTCAGAATGGAAGGACAGATAAAGAGTTTCCCAGACAAGCAAAAATTAAAGGAGTTTATCATCAAGAAACCAGTCTACAAGAAATGCTAACAGGACTTATTTAAGGGGGAAAGAGAAGACCACAAATAGGGAAAAATTATCTATTTCCATGATAAGAAGGTAACGGATATAAACGTGCAAAAAAGAGGTTAGTTATGATATCAAAAACGTAAAATGTGGGAGGAGGGGAGTAAAAGAGTAGAGCTTTTAGAAAGAGGTGAAACTAAGGAGACCATCAACTTAATATAGATTGCTATATATGTAGGTTATTTATATGACCTCATAGTAATCACAAACCAGAAACCTGTAATAAATACACAAAAAATTAAGAGAAAGGAACACAAACATAATACTAAAGAAAGCCATCAAACCACAAGGGAAGAGAGCAAGAGAAGAAGAAAAGAATAGAGAACTACTAAAACACCCAGAAAAAAAGTAAACAAATGGCAATAAGTACATACTTATCAATAGCTACTTTAAATGTCAATGGACTAAATGCTCCAATCAAAAGGCATAGGGTGGCAAACTGAATAAAAAAACAAGACCCATATATGTGCTGCATACAAGAGACACACTTCAGACCTAAAGACACTCACAAACTGAAAGTGAAGGGATGGAAAAAGATACTCGAAGCAAATGGAAATAAAAAGAAAGCTAGGGTGGCAATACTTATATCAGACAAAATAGACTTTAAAACCATAACAAGAGACAAAGAAGGGCACTACATAATGATCAAGAGAACAATCCAACAAGAGGATATAACACTTGGAAATATCTATGCACCCAACATAGGAACACCTAAATATATAAAGCAATTATTAACAGACATAAAAGGAGAAAGAGACAGAAACACAATAATAGTAGGGGACTTTAACATTCCACTTACACCAATGGATAGATCATCCAAACAGAAGATTAATAAGGAAACATTGGCCTTAAACGACACACTGGACCAGATAGACTTAGTAGATACATACAGAGCATTCCATTCAAAAATTGAAGAATACACATTCTTTTCAAATGTACATGGAACATTCTGCAGGATTGATCACATTTTAGGCCAAAAACAAGTTTCAATAAATTTAAGAAGATTGAAATAATACCAAGCATCTTTTCTGACCACAATGGTATGAAACTAGAAATCAACTACAGAAAGAAAGGCCACAAATATGTGGAGATTAAACAAAATGCTACTGAACAATGATTGGGTCAATGAAGAAATCAAAGGAGAAATCAAAAAATACCTGGAGACAAATGAAAATGAAAATACCACATGCCAGAATTTATGGGATACGGCAAAAGCGGTTCTGAGAGGGAAGTTTATAGCAATATGGGCCTACCTCAACAAACTAGAGAAATCCCAAATAAACAATCTAACGGTACACCTAAAGAAACTGGAAAAAGAAGAACAAACAAAGCCCCAAATTAGTAGAAGGAGGGAAACAATAAAAATCAGAGCAGAAATAAATGAAATAGAGACTAAAAAAACAACAGAAAAAATCAATGAAACCAAGAGGCGGTTCTTTGAAAAGACAAAAAAAAATTTACAAACCTTTGGCTAGACTCACCAAGAACAAAAGAGAGAAGGCCCAAATAAATAAAATCAGACATGAAAGAGGAAAAATTACAACGGACAGGTCAGAAATACCAAAGATGATAAGGGAATACTATGAAAAGCTATATGCCAAAAAATTGGATAATCTAGAAGAAATGGATAAGTTCTTAGAATCATATAACCTTTCAAAACTGAAGCAGGAAGAAATAGACAATTTGAATAGACCAATTACCAGTAAGGAGATCAAAACAGTAATCAAAAACTTCCCCAAAAATAAAAGCCTGGGGGGCCGGCCCGGTAACGTAGCGGTTAAGTTCACGAGCTCTGCTTTGGCAGCCCGGGGTTTGCAGCTTCGGATCCCGGGCATGGACTGACGCATCGCTTGTGAAGCCATGCTGTGGCAGCGTCTCATATAAAGCAGAGGAAGATGGGCATGGATGTGAGCCCAGGGCCAATCTTCCTCAGCAAAAAGAGGAGGATTGGCAACAGATGTTAGCTCAGGGCTAATCTTCCTCATAAAAAAAAAAAAAATAGCAAAAGCCCAGGACCAGACAGCTTCCCTGGTGAATTCTACCAAACATTCAAAGAAGACTTAATACCTATCCTTCTCAAACTCTTCCAAAAAATTGAAGAGGAAGAGAAGCTTCCTAACTCATTCTACAAAGCGAACATTACCCTGATACCAAAAACAGACAAGGACAACACAAAAAAAGAAAATTACAGGCCAATATCACTGATGAACATCAATGCAAAAATCCTCAACAAAATACTAGCAAATCGAGTACAACAATACATTAAAAA
Source organism: Diceros bicornis minor (assembly GCF_020826845.1). NCBI lineage: Eukaryota > Metazoa > Chordata > Mammalia > Perissodactyla > Rhinocerotidae > Diceros > Diceros bicornis. The sequence continues at coordinate 7,128,656 of NC_080755.1, read as the reverse complement.
GATCATATTCCATGATCAAGTGGGATTTATTCCAGGGATGCAGGGATGATTCAACATCTGCAAATCAATCACCATGATACACCACATTAACAAAATGAAGAATAAAAATCACAGGATCATCTCAATAGATGCAGAGAAAGCATTTGACATGATACAGCATCCATTTATGATAAAAACTTGTAATAAAATGAGTATAGAAGGAAAGTACTTCAATATAATACAGGCCACATATGACAAACCCACAGCTAATATCATTCTCAATGGTGAAAAACTGAAAGCTTTCCCTCTAAGAACAGGAACCAGACAAGGATGCCCACTTTCACCACTCCTATTTAACATAGTATTGGAAGACCTAGCCAGAACAATCAAGCAAGAAAAAGAAATAAAAGGGATCCAAATTGGAAAGGAAGAAGTGAAACTGTCACTATTTGCCGATGACAGGATTTTATATATACAAAACCCTGAGGAATGCACCAACAAAACTTTTAGAAATAATAAGTGAATAGGGTAAAGTTGCAGGATACAAAACCAACGTACAAAACTCAGTTGCATTTCTATACACTAACAACAAAGTAGCAGAAAGAGAAATTAAGAATACAATCCCATTTACAATTGCAACAAAAAGAATAAAACACCTAGGAATAAACTTAACCAAAGAGATGAAAGACCTGCACACGAAAACTACAAAACTTGTTGAAAGAAATTCGAGACACAAAGAAATGGAAATATATTCTGTGCTCTTGGATTGGAAGAATTAACACAGTTAATATGTCCATACTTCCTAAAGCAATCTATAGATTCAATGCAATTCCTATCAAAGTTCTGACAACATTTTTCACAGAAACAGAACAAAGAATCCTAAAATGTATATGGAACAACAAAAGACCCTGAATAGCTAAAGGAATCCTGAGAAGAAAGAACAAAGCTCGAGGTATCACAATCCCTGACTTCAAAATATACTACAAAGCTGTAGTAACCAAAACAGAATGGTACTGACACAAAAACAGACACACAGATCAATGGAATAGAATCTACAGCCCAGAAATAAACCCATACATCTATGGACAGCTAATTTTCGACAAGGGAGCCAAGAACATACAATGGAGAAAGGAAAGTCTCTTCAATAAATGGTGTTGGGAAAACTGGACAGCCACATGCAAAAGAATCAAAGTAGATCATTATCTTACTCCATACACAAAAATTAACTCCAAATGGATTAAAGACTTGAATGTAAGACCTGAAACTATGAAAATTCCAGAAGAAAACATAGGCAGTACGCTCTTTGACAGTGGTCTTAGAAACATATTTTCAAGTACCATGTCTGAACAGGCAAGGGAAACAATAGAAAAAAAAAAACAAATGGGCCTACATCAAACTAAAAATCTTCTGCACAGCAAAGGAAACCATCAACAAAACGAAAAGACAACCTAACAATTGGGAGAAGATATTTGCAAACCATATATCTGATAAGGGGTTAATATCCAAAATATATAAAGAACTCATACAACTCAACGACAATAAAACTACCAACCCAATTAAAAAATGGGCAAAAGACCTGAACAGACATTTCTCCAAAGAAGATGTACAGATGGCCAATAGGCACATGAAAAGATGTTCAACATCATTAACTATCAGGGAAATGCAAATCAAAACCACAATGAGATATCACCTCACTCCTGTCAGAATGGCTATAATTAACAAGACTGGAAGCAACAAGTGTTGGAGAGGATGTGAAGAGAGGGGAACTCTCATACACTGCCGGTGGGAGTGCAAACTAGTACAGCCACTAAGGAAAACAGTAAGGAGATTCCTCAAAAAATTAAGACTAGAACTACCACATGATCCAGCTATTCCACTGCTAGGTATTTATCCAAAGAACATGAAAACATGCATGCATAAAGATACATGCACCCCTACGTTCACTGCAGCATTATTCACAATAGCCAAGACTTGGAAGCAACCTAGGTGCCCATCAAGGGACGAATGGATAAAGAAGATGTGGTATATATACACAATGGAATACTACTCAGCCATAAGAAACGATGAAATCCAGCCATTTGTGACAACATGGATGGACATTGAGGGTATTATGCTAAGCGAAATAAGTCAGAGGGAGAAAGTCAAACACCATATGATCTCACTTATAAGTAAAAGACAAAAACAACAACAAACAATCATGTAGATACAGAGATTGGATTGGTGGGTACCAGAGGGGAAGGGGAGTGGGAGGAGGCTGAAAGGGATGATTAGGCACATGTGTGTCGTGATGGATTGTAATTAGTCTTTGGGTGGTGAACATGATGTAATCTATACAGAAATCGAAATATAATGTGTAACCTGGAATTTATGTAATGTTATAAACCAATGTTACTGCAATAAAAAATAAATAAATAAATCGAAATAAAAAAAGAACAAACAGAAAACAAAAAATAATATGGCAGATGTAAGCCCTAAAATATCAATAATTATATCAAGTATAAATGGTCTAAATAAAACAAATAAGAGATAGGCAGAGTAGATTAAAAAAATGTAACTCAGCTATATTCTGTCTACAAAAAACTCACTTCAAATATATCAATATAGGCATACTGAAAGTAAAAGGATGGAAAAAGATATGTCATGTAATTATTAATCAAAAGAAAACAGAAACAGCTATATTAATATCAGATAAAGTAGACTTTGGAGCAAAGAAAATTTCCAGAGACAGAGAGGGACATTACATAAAGATAAAAGGACAATTTCACCCAGAAGACACAGCAATCCTAAGGGCGTATGCGAAAAACAACAAAGCTGCAAAATACATGAAGCAAAAACTGATGAAACGGAAAGAAGAAATGGAATTTGGTTGCAGACTTCAACACTGCCCTCTCAACAAGTGATAGACCAGCTATACAGAAAATCAGCAAGGATATAGAAGAAACTAACAACACCATCAACCAACACGATCTAATTTGTGTCTTCCCTTTTCATCCATTTCGCTAGAGGTTTGTCAATTTTATTGATTGCTGTTACACTGATTTTCTCTATTTTTCTTTTTTCAATTTCATTGATTTCTGCTTTTACTGTTTCCTTCCTTCTGCTTGTTTTGGGTTTATTTTGCTCTTCTTTTTTCTAGTTTCTTAAAATGCAAGTTTAGATTATTGATATAGACATTTATAGAACACTCCAAGCAACAACGGCAAAATTCATATTGTTTTCAAATGCCCACAGAGCATATAACAAAATAGTCTGTGTCTTGGGTCATAAAACAAACCTCAACAAATGTAAAAGAATTGAAATCATACAGAATATGTTCTCTGGCCACAATGGAATCATACTAAAAAATAATAGAGAGATTACAGGAAAATCTCCAAACACTTGGAAACTAAACAACACACTGCTATAGAATTCATGGGTCAAAGAGCAAGTCTCAGGAAAATTAAAACCACTGAACTAAATTATAATGAAATAAAACATATTAAAATTTATGGAACACAGTTAATGAAGTGCTGAGAGGGAAATTTACAGCATTAAATGCTGACATTAAAAAAGAGGAAAAGTCTCAAATCAATCTTCTAAACTTGCACCTTAAGAAACTAGAAAAAAGAAGAGCAAAATAAACCCAAGGCAAGCAGGAGAAAGGAAACAAAAATAAGAGCAGAAATCAAGGAATTTGAAAAAAGAAAAATAGAGAAAATCAATGAAACAGATAATCAATAAAATTGACAAACCTCTTGCAAAATTGATACAGAAAAAGAGAAGAAACAAATTATCAATATTAGGGATGATACAAAGGATATCAGCCCAGACCCTGCAGACATCAAAGAAATAGTAAGGGAATATGCCACCTACACATTGACACTTAGGTGAGGTGGACCAATTTTTCAAAAAGCACAAACTACTACACATCCCCCATTTGAAAGATAGCCCCAGGCCCAGCTTGTTTCACTGGAGAATTCTTCCAAATATTTAAAGAAGAATTAATATCAATTTTACATAGTATTTTCCAGAAATAAGAAACAAGAGAGCACTCCCCAACTTATTTTATGCAGTCAGTATTACTCTGATACTCAGTTTGACAAAATTAGCATAGAAAAAGAAAACTACAAACTAATATCCCTCGTGAATAGAGATGGCAAAAATCCACAATAAAACGTTATCAAATACAATTCAGCCCTATTTAAAAAGAATCATACACCATGACCAAGTGGGGTTTATTCCAGAGATGCAAGATAGTTTCAATACTTGAAAATCAATCAATATAATCCACCATATCAACAAACTAAAAAGGGAAAAATCACATGAGCACATCACTTGATGCAGAAAGAGCATTTGACAAAATTCAACACCCATTCATGATAAAAACTCTCGGGAAAAATCAGAGGGGAATTCATCAACTTGATAAAGAGCATCTACAAAAACCCTCCAGCTAACATTATACTGAATGGTGAAAAACTGAATGTTCTTCTCCTAAGATGAGGAACAAGGCAAGGATGTCTTCCCTCACCACTCTTATTCAACATAGTGCTGGGAGGTCTAGCCAGTGCAGTAAGGCAAGGAAGGGGGGGGGCATACAGATTGGAAAGGGAAAAGTAAAACTGTCCCTATTCATAGACAGTAGGATTGTCTATATAGAAAATTCCAGTGGATCTATGAACAAAGCAAAACAAAAAGAAACCACTTTGGAACTAATACATGAGTTCAGGAAGGTTTCAGGATACAAGAAAAAAAAACAAATATCAATTTTATTTCTATACGCTAGCAATAAACACATGGAAACTGAAATTTTAAAACATACCATTTATTGGGCCAACCCCCAGGGCCTAATGGCTAAGTGCGGCACGCTCCACATCGGCGGCCCAGGTTCGGTTCCTGGGCGTGGACGTACACCACTTGTCGGTGGCCATGCTGTAAAGGCGGCTCACATACAAAAAGAGGAAGATTGGGAACAGATGTTAGCTCAGGGCGAATATTCCTCAGCCAAGCAAAAATAAATAAATAAATAAATAAAATATGCCATTTATAATCATTAAAACTTACATATAAATCTAAAAAACATATATCAGACTTGTATGCTGAAATCTACACAGCACCGATGAAAGAAATCAAAGATGTAAATGAATGGGGAGACACGTCATGCTCATGGATTAGAAGACGCAACACAGGAAAGATGTCAAGTCTCCTCAGAGATATGCTGGTTAACACAACTCCTATAGAAATCCCAGAAAGTTTTCTTTCATAGACATAGACAAGATTATTCTAAAGTTTATACAGAAATGCAAAGGAACTAGGATAGCTAAAACAATTTTGAAAAGGAATAAGATGGGAGGAATCAGTATACTCTATCTCAAGACTGTGGAGGAAAAGACACAGGATCCATGGACCAGAATAGAGGACCCAGCGGTAGACCTACACTAGTACAACTCACTGATTTTTGACCAAGGTGAAAAGTCAATTTAGTGGAGAAGGATAGTCTTTTCAACAAATGGTGCCAGAGCAATCAGACATCCATAGGCAAAAACAAAACAAATCAACAAAAATACCTTGACCTAAACTTCACCCCTTATACAAAAATGAACTCAAACTGATCACACCATAGATTTAAAAGTAAAATGTAAAACTATAAAACCTTTAAAAGGAAGCATAGGGGAAAATCTTCAGGACCTAGGGCTTGGTGAAGAATTCTTAGACATGACACTAAAAGCACAATCCATAAAATAAAACACTTGATAAATAGAACTTTACCAAAATTAAAAACTTTTGCTCTATTAACGATACTATTAGGAGAATGAGAAGACAGCTACAGACTTGAAGCACATTATTTGCAAACCACATATCTGACAAAGGACTTGTATCTAGAATATATGAGGAACTAGCAAAACTCAACTATCCAAATAGACAATGGTCAAAAGATGTGAACAGACATTTTGCCAAAGAGAACATACAGATGGCAAATAGGCACATGAAAAGATGTTCCACATCACTGGCCATTAGGGAAATTCGAATGAAAACCTGAATGAGTTACCACTACCCGCCTATTAGAACAGCTGGTTAAAATGAAAATAGCAACATCGAATGCTGGCAAGATTGGGGATCTCTCATACATGCTGGTGAGGACGTACATGGTACAGCCACTCTGGTAAGACAGTTTGAGATATTCTTAAAAAGCTAAACAGAAACATACCATACAACCCAGAAGTCATGTTCCTGGATTACCATCCTAGAGAATGAAAACTTAAGTTCCCACAAAAACCTGTGCACAAATGTTCACTGCAGGTTGATTTGTGATAGCCAAAAAACTGGAAACACCCAAAATGTCCTTCAGAAGGTGTATGGATGAACAAGCTGTGGTATGTTTACACTATGGAACCCTATTCAGCAATAAAAGAAAAAGAACCACTGAAACACACAACTTGGATGGATCTCAGGGGCATGATGCTGAGTGAAAGGAAAAAACCCAGCCAATCTCAAAATGTCGCAGCTGTGATTCCATCCATGTAACATTCTCAAATTGACAAAACTCCCAAGATGGAGAACAGATTGGTGGTTGCCATAGCAGGAATGGTGGGGGCAGGGGTGGGCAGCAGAAGGGAGATCTTTGTGCTGATGGAGCAGTTCCACACCTGGATTGTGCTGCTGGTCACGAGCAAGCACACATGATAAAATGACAGAACCAGACACGCCCATTGTGCCCATGTCGGTTTCCTGGTGTCAGTATTGTTCACAGTGATGTAAGATGTCACCACTGGGGCAAAATGGGTGAAGGGTACTATCTGTGGCTTCTTGTGAATCTATAAATACTTCTATCTATCTATCTATATATTACTAATCCCATATTTGTGACACATCACAGAATACCTCCCTAAAGTTAGCCATCCCATTCCAGGTCCCTGGAGCTTGAAGCTTCCCTGTGGACCAGGGCCCCGACCTGTGGGTGCTGAGCAGCCACGGAGGAGACAGGAGGGGTCCGCGGAATGCAGGTGCTGGGCTGTGGCAGCCTGTGACTGAGAGGGGCAGAGAAGGCCGGGCGTGGGGCAGAGGCAGCACCAGAGTGCTCTGCTCCCAGAGCTGATGTTCTGTCTTTGGGAAGGGACAGCCAGGACAAGGAGCCAGCTCACAGTGGACCCTCCCTCCCTGGGACTCCATCAGTCCCCTGCCCCTGACACCCCCTCCCCAACCCCTACCATCTCTTGCCTCCTGCTCACCCCACTCCATCCCTGAGTCGCCCGCATTTTACAGATGAAGGAACTGGGGGTTGGAAAGGGGTGAGCAGCTCTGCATCACACCCCCAAACTTGAGTTCTGGCCCCTCTGGCCTCCAGGAGGCTGATGTGTTCCGGGACCTGGGGTGGGGGTGAGCCGCATCTGAGCAGCTGAGCAGAGGAGGTTCCCAGTGTTGGGACCACACAAGTGCCCGCTGACCTCTGCCCCTCAGTCCCCACCCAGTGCAGGAGATCTGGGGTCCCCAGTTGACAGAAACCGAGTGTGAAATGCTGCCTCTGCTGTGGGAGGGAGGGCCCAGAGGTCCAGGTCCCACACAGTGTCCACCCCACGGCAGAGCTTCACCAAATGTCCCTCCTCAAACCGCACCTCCTCCCGGTCCTCACCGTCTGACACGACATTTATCACATTAACACCAGCTCTGCGTAGAGGAGGTTCCCAGCGCTGCTCAGCTCCCAGGTACCTGGACTCCACCGCCCTCCCCCTGGCCCCTGAAACCAGCAGCCCTGGAAACGGCTCAGACACCGTCCCCCAGACCCAGCCTTCCGGATGACTCTCGTCCCTTCAGGCCCGGCTGCTAGGAGCGCGTGTGCCTCCAGCACCGCCCTGGGCCACGGCTCCAGGCTCTCCACCTCCACCTCACCTGAGCCTCAGGCGGCCGCTCACTGGGGTCCGCACCTCACCTGAGCTCCAGCCACAGTCCCTGAGCTGAGGGTCATCACCCGGGAGGGGCGAGCCCGGAACCTCGGCCTCCTCCTCCCTCCCCGCCCCCAGCATCCAATTCATCCCCGATTCTCAGCTCTGCCTCTCGGAGGGGCCCCCTCCCTCCGCGTCCACGGACACCCTCCCGTCTCCCGCTCCGCCCCGCGCCCCCCTCCACCCCGCCCGGGAGCAGCAGAGCGCACCCCCGTCTCCCCCCATCCTGCGGGGCCTCCGCGGCTCCGAGCACGCAGCCCGCACCCCGGCGCCCCTCCAGTCTCTCCCCTGCGGCCCTCCCCGCCCCCCCCCCCAGGGACAGGGCCTGCGGCCCACCCCCGGCCTCTCTCCCCCCGCTCCCCGCACGTCTGCTCATCAAAGGCCCGCAGCAGACAGGAGCCCGCGGGGCAGAAGCGCCTGCTCCGCGCCGGAGTTCGGAGCCACAACGCCGGGGTCCAAGCCCACGTCCGCCACCAGCTGGCTGGGAGGTCCCGGGCGGAAGTGGTCTCGGCAGAAACCCGGGCGCGGACACCGCTCTGCTTCCCTTCCCGTCAGGACGGCGCCCCCTCAGCCGGCTTGAGTTTCGGAGGAGTCACCAGGGTGAGAAGTTGACGGGGCGGGCGGGCTGTGCTCAGTGTCCCCTCCCTGTGGTTCCCGACACCTTCTCAGAGCGGGGGGACCCCTGCCCCCTCAGGCTCTGCTCTCAGGGTCGGATTAGACGCCGGCCCTGTCGGGACGACCAGCTGGAGACCGTGAGGACTCGCGTGGCGGGGCGGTGACGTGACCCCGGGCTGCACATCACAGCCACCCGGGACGCTTCCGCCTTTCCACACAGTTATTCAGCCTCACGGCCATCGTGAGCTCGCCCACCTCTCGGGGAGGGACCCACATCCCACCCCAGCTCCATGTCCTCCTGGGGTGGGCGCGTGCGCGCACGTCACCCCGCGGCGTGAAAGCGTTGCCTGGAAGGCAAAAGCTTCAGGAGTCCCCGCATGTCTGGTGGAAGCTCTCCAGCTCCCGACCAGGCCTGCCGCTGGCTCCACCGCGCGGCCTGTGCTCCTGACGCCTCCCCCGCCCCCAGTCCGAGGCCCTGTCGTTAGCCTGGAGGAGCTCAGTCGGGACTCCTCTCCCTCAGGGCCTGGGTCTCCCCCAGAACTCGCTGCAAGTCCCCTTCCTCATCTCGTGCCGTGTCCAGGGAGGCCTGGTCCTCCGGCAAGTTTTTTAAATCATGTCCTTCCTGTGACACCAAGTTCATAAGCAAATGGTTCAGGTTTTGATTTTCTTCATACAGTTTTAGGAAATGCTTTAGCTCAGACACTCCCTTAGATAGATTTTTATTAATTTCTCTGCTGGTGTTAAGAGCTGTTTTGGTCAATTTCAGCTTTCCCTCAAATTCTGTCAAGTCTTTCTCTATAAGTTGGATTTCCATGGACAGTTCTTCCAACTTCTGGTCATTCTCTTGTTCTAAGGCATGGCAGCATTTGCTCCCTCTGAACAAGAGAACTCCCCAGAAAAAGGCTCCCCTAGTGATACGGTACCAGGACAGCAGGCTGAAATCAGTTTCAGGCCAAAGGTCTTCAGGCCATGAGCCCACCAGTATCTTGGCACAGTGACCCATTGTAACCACAGGTCCTCTAGGATCAGTTCAAGTGGCCCCATCTTATCAACAGAGTAATTAAGAGTGATTTTTCAGGAACTGAGACACCTTGTTCAGTTCAGGCCAGTTGAGACCACCAACTCATCAACTGGGCCTATGCAAATGCCCAATAAGTGAACTTTTTGATGTCAAAGGGCTGAAAACTGCACCCTCAGATCATGCTAACACCACCATTTTGTGAACATGCATCCTATGAAGAGCCGTGAAGCTTGATTATGTTTGCAGAGATCATCAGTTACCTCTCTTCTCCTTATCCCTAATCATCTATATCCACACTTCAGACTGCCCTGACCTTCATCCCACAAATTTTGCCCCAAGCCCTGGATTGGGAAGGGAGATCTGAGGGCATATGCCCTGTCTCCTTGCAGATCGATCTAGCAATAGAGCTGTTTTCTTTCCCCAAAAGCTGATGCCGTGATAATTGGCTTTTTTAATGCTCATTGGATAAGAGAGCCCCAATTTTGTGCAGTAACAACTTTGGTGATCATGAAGGGATTAGATCCTGTGACCATCTGCCTGAGGCTCTGGACCCCGCACTGGGATGTGGGGTCTTTTCGCTGACCCTAAGTGGCTGCCTGGACAATTTTGTCTGGAGGCTCGACTGATCAGATTCCTATTTCCCGCCAAGGTGCCCCAGGCCCCCTTGGCACTCTTTTTCCTTTTGAGAGAAGAAATGCCTCCAGGATCAGATGTCTTTGGGGTTAGTGACCTCGTTAAAATGCACCTGTGCCTAAATTTTCTAATAATCTCATCAGGGTTGTGCGTTAGAGTCCCCACTGGGGAAACTTTTGCAAGGTTAAAGTCCCCAGGCTAGAATTGTAGGTCTGAGTCCCACTCCAAGGGAGACAATATAAAAGGATTATAGCCACCAGGGCGCTGAAAGGATCAGGTTACAGTCCCAAACTCTGGGATAGGGTCTCAGAGTACCATGGGTTAAGAGTCCCAGAATATTGGATTTATGTTCATGTTTGTCTATGTCTGACTGTTTTATTTGTTAAAATTGACTGTTTGGGGATGGAGTCTCTCAGTGACAATAAGAAACTCTTTTTAGAAATTACCTTGTTTGTTGTGGCCACCTTGGGAAAAGCCCCCTAAAATGGGGATACCGGTAAACAGCTGGAAAGATAAGCTGAGATAATTTGAAATTACAGTGGCCATTTTGGGCTCTTTTTGAGCCTCCAAACCGAGGAACAAGGAAAGTCTTTAATCTTTAAAGAGTCAAGTGCTCCACCTTGTGGCACAATTTCTCAAAACCTAAAGGTTCCAGAAGCTGTAAATATTTACAAAGAACTGCAAAACCTTACCAAGCTTGTTTCGTGTCCTGAGAACTTGGCTTGATAATCATCAGGTTGGGAGAAATATATACAGTGGGACAAAATACAGTCGGAAAAAAAAAGCTGTTTCACCCCATTTTGCGGTCAGAGACGGTTGGACAGAAATTCGGCTTGCACTCCTTTTTGTGGCTAAGGGTCCTACCAATCTGCCACAGCCTCAGGGGAGTTACATTGGCCATTAGAAGGAACATTCCGATTGGATAAGACCATTTAAAAGTACTTAAAGTAAAGACTTCAAAATTCTGAAGTAACCTTATTGAAAGTCTTGTTGCAAAAAGAAAAAAATAAGTTATAAAATGTACCTAAAAGAAAAGCATATTAGGTCATGGCTTTACAGACACTCGCATAATCTACTCCTGGAGTTAATGAGACTCTCTGAGAGATTTTCTGGGAAATTGCTGTTCAGTAGCCAGGTATAGTTACTGCTCATCTGGCTGAAACCTGACAAGATATTTGAAAGGATTTGGCAACTTACAATCAGAAATTTGGCCAAACTGGATGCTGATGTTCAGAGCCTGATAGGAGTTTTTTTTTGGCCTTCTTCCCTAAGTTAAAATAAAACTAAGCACCCAGACAGAAAGAAGCAAATTAGGGATGCTGTAGTTGGACAGGTAGATCAACTTATGTCATTTAAGCTACAAACCAATTTTTCAGGAATTAAGAGGAAATGTCCTCAAAAAAATCCTTGCAAAACTGGAAATGCAGCTCTAGAGGCAGTTCAGATTCCAACCATTTCCTGTATCTCAAAAAGGCTTATAGCTTCTCTGGGAACTGTTACCTAGCCCATCACCAATTCATAAGACTGAAGGGAAAAAAAAAGAAAAGAACAAAAGAAAAACTGCCTATAGAGTGCCGCTGCCTAAAATCTAGCATCTTGGGTGTCTTCTCCACAAATATTAGTAGAGAAAGCTTAAAACAAAATTTGGATTCAATTATTCTTTCATAACTAGTGAGCCTTATATTACTGTACCTGATTTATGGCAGTAATTTTAAAACACTAGCTATGGAGTCTGTGTGTATGTGTGTCTATATCTATGTTATATATGTGTGATATCTTACCTCTGGATGGTATAATTTCTAAAAGAGCTCTATTCAATTGGCTTAAAGTAAGTTCTTATATAAATTATTTCTAAATGTAATAAGAAGTGACCTAAATGTTTTCAAGTTAACATGATATAAAATAATCTTTGGTAAATGAAAACTTATGTAAGTGTGTTGGTTTGATTGAAATGGGCATGTCCTCAGAGTTATCAGCATTGGATATGATGCAGATATGTAGCCTTTATTCTATGTTTATTGGTCAAATAGGCTCATGTTATCTCTGTTACAAAATCGGTAAGTAAAAATAATAACTTAAAATAATAGCTAATTTTATCTAATATCTCCTGAAGTTTTGTAGGCAATCTAATTATCGGGAACAAGTAAACTAAATAGATGTGAAAAAAGTGTTCAGTGAAATTTTTAATAATTATGTGTTATGGTGTATGTGCTTAAAATAATTTCAAAACCTTTTGGTAACTTGAAATGTTAGAGTTTTGCTACATTGAGTTAAATGATAGAATTTACTGAGTAGCTAGGTCATTTCCACATAAGATATTATATTAGATATTAATTACTAAGCATAGACTTATTTATCTTTGGCTTTGTATTACAGAGAAACTGGAAAAATACTTGTGTTTTATTGATAAACATGTTTTGTGCTATGCTGAGAAATTTTCTATACAATATTTGTGGATCTGCCAATCCACAAGATGTCAATATATAAAAAATTAAGGAAAATAAGATGTATGTTTTAGTAAAGAAGATTTAAGGAATGAAGACATTTTTGTTTCATTAAGAAAGATAAATTTGTCCTAAAGTACTAGCAGAGAAGATAGAAGGCATGGGACAAATTCTGAATGTAAAAAGAAAGTTATAGAAGGTTTGTGGAAGAGGAACCCTGAGGAAAGAGTTTTGCGCATGTTCAAGTTGGTTACGATTAAAATAAATTTAATTAAGTGAATAAAATTTAATATCAAAAGTAAAATTAGATGCAAAATTAGAATTTGTTTTCTCTCTCTTAAAAGGATAATTTTCTTGAACTTTTAGTCTGCTCTTGATAAAGAGATTATAAAACGTTTTTCTTTACCTTTGAGTAAGTCTATCTTAAAGACAGAAATTCAATGTCTTGTCAAAATAATTTCCTACGTTCTAAAAGGCTGAAATATATCTATTAAGAGAACTTAGGGTGTTTTTTAAAAAAGCTGTTTAACTCTGTGTGTTTGCCATTAACATCTTCTGTTGTCATTTTGGTTAAAAGGATAACTAAGCATTGTTTCACAGTAAGCATTTTTTCCTATTTGCCTGTTTTAAAACCTTTTGATATTTTTGACAAACTTCCCCAAAATTCAAACTTTGAGATTTCCAATGGGACCCTGGGCTTCTCAAAGAATTTGTTCTCTCTTTCTATAAAGAAGGAGATATTAAACTAATTAAGCTTATTTGTTATGTTGAATTACATGGGAAATATTGTCAAATAAATGATGATAAATCTTCTTAGGTTATATTGTGTGGGTGCATGTTGTTAATATAAGTTATATATATATATATATATATTTTTTTTTTCCCCCCCAAAGCCCCAGTATATAGTTGTATGTCATAGATGCACATCCTTCTAGTTTCTGTACGTGGGACACGGCCTCAGCATGGCCGGACAAGCGGTGCGTCGGTGCGCGCCTGGGATCCGAACCCGGGCCGCCAGCAGCCGAGCGCGCGCACTTAACCGCTAAGCCACGGGGCCGGCCCATAAGTAATACATTTTTAAAAATTATATAACATTCCTAAAATTCTGATCTATCCTGGTTGTCAGTAATAATTCTAGTTATTGTCTTAAAGTCACAGAAATAACCAACTTTCTTTGTCAGTTGCCCTTTTTGAGTATTTTGTCATTTGCAGATGGTTGTTTTACTCTGATGTTTTTGCAGTTGTATTTCATCTTCAGAGAAATTCATGGAAAGGACTCTGACACTTGCTCTAGAATGCAGGTTTCTGATAAACTTTCAGATTATAAAACTGAACTGGGTAAGAAATTACAGAACTCTAACAGAGAAACTGATGGCCTCATAAAACTGCTAACAGAAGATCAGGATCAAGAGTTGATTACGTGGGACTAAATGAACTGATGACAATGATTATAATTTTGATGATATTTCATTTGAAATATTACTGATTTTTTTAATGTTTTGTTTTTCCAGATTTAAGGAAAACTTTTTCTCCTCTTAACCTAACTATGATTTAAAGCAATTCAGTGAAATTATACCTTTGTAAGCAGAACTGAAACATTCTTTTCTCCCTACCTGATCCCTCCAGAATTTGGAAACATGTGAATGAGTATTCTTATTTTCATGGCAATATAGTTATTTGTGTAAGTTCAATAAGAATCTGTTCTCCTTATTACAAGACACAGTTGGAAACATTGATTACCATCTTTGAGAAAAACATGCATAGACTCAGATATGATCAGACAGGTTTGAGGAACAAAAATTGACTTTATGAAATAAAGCCACTTGGAAATATTGGCCTGGTACCTTGTTTACAGGGTTCCCTGAAACCTTACCAGGTGAGTAAAGGTCACTTCTCTGGCAGGTGCGAAGAACCTCAGGATATTTTGGGGAACCTCAAAATGGAGGAAGCCACCCAAATCTACAGGTACTGTGGGCAGAATCTGATGACAAGTCCTTGGCTTGGCTTTCCTGGCTGCGAGACGCCTTTAAATTTCAATCTGAGATTCTTTATAAAAAGTTCCAGCAAAGTAGATTTAAAAGAACCTTTATGAGCCAGCCCTGATGGCCTAGCCGTTAAAGTTCAGTGCACTCCACTTCAGTGGTCCGGGTTTGGTTCCCGGGCACAGAACCACACCACTCATCTGTCAGTAGCCACGCTGTGGTGGCAGCTCACATAGAAGAACTAGAAGGACTTACAACTAGAATATACAACTATGTACTGGGACTTTGGGGAGGGGAAAAAAAAAGAAAGGAAGGTTGGCAACAGATGTTAGCTCATGGCGAATCTTTCCCAGCAAAAAAAGAAAAGAGCCTTTATGATCAATTGCTATTCTTGCTGTACTTATATAAATAATTGGGCCAAGTTTATTGAAACTAGACTTATTTTGCCAACCAATTAGTCTTAATTTGGCTATCTTTGGTAAAAATGAGGGTGATTTTAAAGAGAAAAATTATGTTTCAGTAGAAACTATAATACACATTTGTGGAGATTAGATTCTAGTTCTGTTAATTGTCTTTGAGGTTTTTGTTTCCTATCTGTAAACTGAACTGGATCTTGATTTCTTCTAGTCTCTTGAGATATCTGGCTACAAGTCTCCAAACTAATTTTTTCCATCATTTTCATTTGGAATCATTGAGAACTGAAACCACCCTTTTTCCTGAAGCCCTGCAAACTGAAGCTGGACAACTTGATATAAACTTAACAGAAATTCACACCTGTTGCTGTGTAAGCCACTCAAAAAGATACCTGAACACCCAATGACATCGTCAGAGACATTTCAAACTGCAAAAGATGCTTTGACCCTGTCATCTAGAAATCTTCTTGACTGACTGCCCCGGGCTCAGAAACTGGTTTATAATTTGCTCCAACCATTAACCTTGTTTTTCTTTTCATTTCTCTAGAAATACTTCTTGTTAAATACCTGGTTACTTGCTTACACAATAGAGGCCTAACTTTGGAAGCCCGTCTGCATCACCACTTTACTAAGAGACTGGTTCAATGAGATGGAACAACCTATGCTCCTTATCAGCAGGAAGAAGATAGAGCAGTTCTCCCCCCATTTACCTCAGGATTGAGGAATGAACAACAAAAAGGGAGGTTTGTAACCATGGGCCCTGTAGGACCAGTTCAACTGACTCTAGCTTATCAATAGAGTAATTAAGAGTGGTTTTTCAGGAACTAAGACCTCTTGTCCAGTTCAGGCCAGTTGAGACCACCAACCCATCAACTGGGCCTGTGTGAATGCCCAATAAGTGACCTTTTTGATGTCAAAGGGCTGAAAACGCCACCCTCAGGTCATGCCAACACAACCATTTTGTGAACATGTGTCCTATGAAGAGCCGTGGAGCTTGACTACACTTGTGCAGGTCATCAATTACCTCTCTTCTCCTTGCCTCCAATCATCCATCTCCACACTTCAGACTGCCCTACCTTTTATTCCATAAATTTTTCCCCAAGCCCTGGATCAGGGAGACAGATCTGAGGGCATTTGCCCCCTG
Source organism: Diceros bicornis minor (assembly GCF_020826845.1). NCBI lineage: Eukaryota > Metazoa > Chordata > Mammalia > Perissodactyla > Rhinocerotidae > Diceros > Diceros bicornis. The sequence continues at coordinate 7,112,509 of NC_080755.1, read as the reverse complement.
TCTCCTTGCAGATCGATCTAGCAATAGAGCTGTTTTCTTTTCCTAAAAGCTGATGCCATAATCATTGGGTTTTTTAATGCACATCGGGTAGGAGAACCCCAATTTTGTGTGGTAACACCATCAGGGAGACTGCTCTGAATGGCTCCAAGCCCCAGCCAGGCCTCGGCACCTGGCCACGAACCAGTGACGTTTCTGACCCTGCCTCCGACAGAGGCAGCAACCTCTGCTTTCACAGACAGCCCCTGACCTGGCCCCTCCACTGGAAGATGGATTTCTACCTGGACTGGGGGCCTCGGATGTCCCATGTCTGGGTCAACATGCCCCATTTTTTTGTGTTCAGATTGTTCCCCCTGCCCCATTTCCTGGCCTTCTGTCAGTTTTACAGGTTGATTGAAGCGTGGTGGGTGGGAGGGGCCCCCGGGACTGGTACTTCCCTTTCTGGTCATTGGGGCCGTGCCTGGGAGCCAGGGACACAGCCAGGGCCAAGGCTGTCAGGAGGCGATGGGAAGTTTCTAAGCCCGCTGTCCTCACTGTCTGCAACTTCTGGGCTCAGATTCTCCAAGGGCAGCATGGTGGGGGGGCTCATGATGACTACTATTATTACCATCCAAAAAGGGGGTTCGTCTGCCCACCACAAGACATGCCAATAGTCAAGAGGCAAGGTGGTAGGAGAAAAAGGACTTTTTATTACAGCTTGCTAGCAAGAGGGAAGATGGCCCATTAATGTCCAAAAAAAACCCATCTTAAGGGGCACAAAATCTTACAGCAGTTATATAGGCTGGTGGGTTATAGGGGAGAGGGTTAGAATGTTGACCTTTTGGTGTTACAGACTGGGAGTGCCACACCAGATCTTTCAGTTTTCATTGATGATGGCTATCAGCATAGACTCTCTGTTTGGGGGTCATCACATTCCTAAGGAACTCAAAAGAATAAAGTCATCATCTTATCGCAGCTGGGTACATGCATAAGCAGGGATCGTAAAATCTACAGAGCAGTTAGATCTCCTGGAGGGTGCAGATCCAGCTGGGTTAGTTTGTCAGAGGTCATTCAAAGTTACAAAGGGTTTCTTTTCTACAACATGGCTTCCCTCATGTCAACCTTTTCTTGAGCCGGTATCACTACGAGGTGTGTTTCTCCTACCAGGGAGCAGCCTCTTCCAGCCAGCTCACCTGGGCCCGGCAGAGGTGCTGACGGCCACAGGCAGATGAGGACTTCGGGAACAGACAGGGAAGACTTGAGGCTGGACACCTGGTGTGCAACTGGGTGGGGTCCTAGAGGATGGGTGTGTGTGTGTGTGTGTTGACAGTCGCCCTGGGTCAGGGGCTTCTGGTGGGCTGGCTGTCCCGGAACTCGGCCACCCTCCGCTGATGGTGAGCCGGAGGTCTGGGAGGGGCCCTCCCTCGCTGGATGAGGGTCCTTTGTTCTCTGATTCCCGGCGCCCGACTTCCCCCTGCCTATTGGGAAGGCAGTAGGTGAGGAGCGCCCGGGGGGCACGGGTCCATGAGGCAGCGGGTGCGGGGACTTGCGGGACCCCAGAGGGCCACGAAGGTGGACCCAAACATGAAGATGGAGCCCATGGTGTGGGCGAGAGGGTGGGGGTCGGGAGTGGGAGTGGGAGGGCACTGCCGTCCCAGTGGAGAACGGAGCGGAGAAGGCTGTGAAGAGCTGGAAAGGCTGAGGTGGAAACGCCCCCTCTCCCCTCAGTGAGGCCTCAGGCCGGCACCCTGGCTTTTATAACCACCCAGCCTCCTCCTGACATCACATCCGTGCCCTGTGACCACTGTCCAGATGGCCCTCACAGGTGGGGGAGTCTTGCTTGTGCGTCCAATCACCAGGCAGCTCGCACCATGGCCCTCCTGACATCACTGCTCAGACGCCATCCCCCATCCCCTAGGGTGGTCCAGTGCCCTCGCGGACCCTTGCCCCTTGCAGGGCCTGGCTCCCTCTCCTGTCCTAGAGTCTTCATTTCACAGGTGGAGCAACGGGGGTGGGGTGGCGGGTGTGGAGGCGGTGACCTGCCCACAGGAGGCAGCAGGACCAGGTGCCCGCGGGACGCTCAGGTATTTGAGCGCCTGCAGGGGGTAGGCTGTTCCTCGGGTCTTCCCTGGAGCCCCGCCCATCACAGAAGCTCCGCCCAGGGGTTTCCATGGTGACTGTAAGTGCACCTGGATCATGATGCTGCTACTGCTCCCTTTGCTGCTGCGGTTTCTCCCATCCGACGGCTGGTTCTGAAGAGGGACATCAGGAAAGGGAGATCTATGCAGGATGGGCGGGCTGCAGGTAGCCTGGGGCAAGGACAGAGAAGACTAGACTCCAAGAAGAAGAGAGGTCCTCACGCTAAGGGCCCAGGGCAACAGAGGGAGTAGCCCGCCCGTCTGAGAAGGTGGACGTACCTTCCTGGACAGCACCCCAGCACCCCTCCTGTGCACTTGTCTGCCCCTTCCCCGTGGCTGTGGTCATCACTGAAGACTTTAGCCCTGCTCGCTGCTGGCGCCACCACACCCCTGTCGTCATTTTCCGTGACTTCTACATCCCAACGACAATCCACTATCTGCACCTGGACTTCTGGTCCTTGACCTACCTGCCTCCTGTTGCAAACATTGTTGGTATTTTCCCCAGCAGTCATTTCTTTCTTCTACACTGAATGACGCTCATACTAATAAATAAAACGTAAATTGTTCTGGTCTCCTGATGCAATGGGCTCAGAGAAAGTGGCCCATTCCCAGGGAATGAATCATGACTGGAGGAAATCAATCAGGGTCCTCTCCTTCCTCTTTGCTAGGATGGGTTGGGGGCAAGGAGGGTATTTGACCCAGTTCTGCCCAATGGGGCCTGAGATGATGCCTCTGGAGGAGGTGGGTGGTGTTTGGGGAAGTTTTCTCTCCTTGACTAAAGAAAGGCAGGTGGTAGGAATCGGTCATCGCTCTCTGCCTTTAACCTGGTGGGCTGAGTATGTGATGTTGCAGCTGTAGCAGCCAAAGTGAGACCATGAGGAAAGAGGTAAAGAGAATCCCAGAGGAGCTGATGCAAAGGCCAGCCCCTGCTGACGGGATGAATCCATCAACCCGGGAGTCTCCTGACTCTGGACTCCTCGTTGGTGAGATTATAGCCATCTGCATTGAAGACACTTTGGGCCAGAAATTCTGTTACATGAAGCTGAAGGCACCCTAGCTGATCTATTTCATCCCCAAAATAATCTAAATATCTAAGCGTTTATTGTGCTGATTTCACTTTCTAACTACCAAGATTTGTATTTATCCTGATGAGACATAGGCCACTGTAGGTCAAAGTCATATCTCATTCCGTTGTGTCCTCCAGTGTCCTAGCATCTTGCTTACCTCATAGTCAGTGCTAAACATGTGTAATGAATAAAAGTGTGTAATGAATGGTTTCCAGTCTGGGCCATCAACATAGCACAGCCCTTCACCCAGACCAGTATGTTTACTAGTGTAAAACAAGACAAAACAAGCAAAAAAACAGAGAGAGAGATCGAGAACCTGAATGACCCAGTGTACTCCTTGTGGTCACTGCTGTGAAAGCAAGAGGATAAGTCTAGGCCTGGCCCAAAGGAGGGTGGATCCCGAAGATGAAGGGCCCGTGTTCCTCCCAGTTCGCCGGGAGGGAACCTTCCTACAGACCAGGAATTCATCTGCAAACTCTCAGAGGATTTGTCGTGGGATAAGCCAGGAGGGCGTTGGCCGTTGTTCAGCAGCTCCTGTCCTCTCAGCGCACACACCCTCTCCTTCTTCTTTCTTACAGAGCCACGCACCCGTCCTAAGAAGACCACGCTCTTGGCTCCCGGGAGCCCTGGTGTGGTCATGTGACTAAGTTTTGAGTAGAAGGGCTGTGTGGAATTTCTGAGGAGGGTCTGGAAGTGAGATGGCATCCTTTGCTGCCATCTCTTTTTCTTCCTGCAGCCATGTATGGAGTGCACACGTGATGGCTGGACCCCCTCAGGTGGCACCTCGAGGATGGAAGCCACGGGAGGGTGATGGAGCTGAAAGATGGAGACAGGGCCCAATCTTGGCACAGGGAATCCAGACTTCTTTACACAAGAGAGAAGAACTTCACGTTCTTTTTTCCCAGTGACTGTTAAGTTGACTCTGTTATATGTGGATGCACTGATCCCTGACTCTCCAGGGCTCCTTCCCCGTCCACGGCTCTCCAGGGGAGGGGTCTGCTAGGCCTGCATCTCCCGATCAGCTACTGTGGTCCCACGAATGGGGATCCTCACCTGCCCACACTCACAACTCTAAAGCCCCCTCCTCTTCGGCTGCAGGGACTTTTTTCCAGTTCCCAGAACTGGCCCATCTCCTTCACGCCCCTGGGCCTCTGCACATGCTCCTCCCTCACCCTGGAGTGTCAGCCTTCCAACTGGTCCTGCCCATCATCCACTCAGTCATCTCCAGGGTGCCCTCCTGGCCTCCCACTAGCTCAGACCCCCTGACTTCCTCTTCACTGTCCTATCACCATTGTAATCACATATGTGTTTGTGAGTCCGTCTGATTCGTGTCTCCCTTCCCCATGGCACTGAGCAACCTGAAAGCAGGCAGCCCCGTTGTGTTCCCCTCTGTATCCCCAGTCTGAGCACAGTCTCTGCAGATGGAAGGTGCTCACACATGCCGAGTTGTGGTCTCACGAGCCTTCGTGTTTCTGCTTCCGTGAGGTCAAGATGCTCCTGTCAGCACAGGGAGGGCCGAGCAAGGCCGTTGGCCTCAGACAGAAGGCCCTAGCACGGATTCTCTGCCCAACCCCTTTCTCACTGTATAATTTCAAGCAGGTGCCGGCTATGACCCTGAAAGTGGGCATGACAGAGACCCAGCCCCCGGGGCTGTGGGGAGAACACCATGAAGAGCACATGAAAATGCTGGGCTCCCTGCCTGCCACGGGCCCCCTCTTGCCCATCACAGCCCCAAGGTGGACACACAAGTAACTCTGGATTCCCTTTGCCCAGGTCCTTGCTAGCTGAGGACCACTTTCTGTTCTTGGAGGTGGCTGATGAAAGAGGTCATGGGGCAGTCCACCAGCCTGTCCAGTGTCCAGCAGCGACTGCACTCCACCTTCCTGTCTGCTGGCTGGAGACGACCGTCCCCTCCTCCAGAAGACACAGGCTGGAGATCCTGTGGGGCTGGACTCTGGATGGGTGAGGTTATTCGGGGAGGCTCCATGTGGGGCAATTAGAGTAGGTTCTGAGAGCTTGAGGTGGGCAGAGACGACTGTGGGCCCCCAGGGAGGATGGCATAGCAAGGAAGAAGTTCCCGAGTGGGACAGACTATGGGCACAGTCTGAGGAGGTGCAGACCCAGGGGCCCCATGATGGGTCTGAGCTCTGCCCCAGTTGGCTCTACCACAACCAGGCGGTGGGTGGGGGACATATCAGGGATTGGTAGGCAGTCTCTAGATGCTGCTGGTGTGGGTGGACTGTAGGAGAGAGACTGGGGGTCACTGGGCAGCACTGGAGGGGTTGAGGCGAGGGCCCTGAGGTTCAGCTGGGACTGGCCAAAACACAGAAGAGGGGCGGCCTAGAGGGCCAATCATGCCAGGGCGTAGGCGGGGCTCTCCTTGGTATTACAGGCCTTTCTGTGTCTGGCCCAGTCAAGACTCCTGCTGATCTTTCAAGTCTCAGCGCAGACAGCCCTTCTCCCTGTTCTCCGAATCCCGTACATTCCCAGCAGGTCAATATGGTCCTGTTTAGACCCCACTCAGGGCCTCGTGGGGTCAAGTCACCACATTCTCTCCACCACTGCCACTCCATGGCTATGTGGGGAGAGATGTGATCATAATCTCCATTTTCCTTCAACCCCACTCACTCTCTCACCCACCCAAGGGGAAAGCAAGCGTCATAATCTCCATTGTCCACCAAATCTCCATGTGGTGGCGTTGTCATTTTCCATCAACCATTTCACCTTCCCAGCCCCCCACAGTGAAGAGTTTGTCAGGTTCTCCATTCTCCATCAACCCACTTTACCCTTCCAACCAACGATGAAGAAGGCACTGTCAAATATGTCTCAATAAATTCTCTGCACATCTTGTATCACAAAATACATACATGTAATACTTTGATACAAAGGACACCCTCTTGTGGCCCCATTTTTAAGAGACATTATCATTTGACAATATCAGTCAAATCAGGCCTGCCCCTTTTAGACACCAAAACTTGTGAAATGGAGAACTCAGTCAAGGATGGCTTTTGTTTTGACACCAAAATCGTGGCTAGAGGGACAATTTGGTTCATCCAGAAATAGTACAATTGCCTATGTGTAAAATATACTCAGATTTATGAAATAATCTTAGGCCCACATACAGCTATATATACTCTAGATTAACACAGATGTAGTCTTCAATAAACATTCACTGTTGACTACTCTTGAATTAGGTAAGTTCTTGAATTAGGTGCCAATGGTGGTGGGAAAGCAGGAAGAGGAGAGACAGTTTTCTACTCTCAAGATAGTCATTAATAGTCCCGCTTTGTATAAGAACCTATGAAGTCTAAGATCTTGCTTCACACCTTGCCAAGAAACTAGAGAAAAATGAACAGAAGCCCCATCTTCTCACAGCCACGTACGTAAACCCACTTTCTCCTATACCTCTCTTTTCTGTCTTCCCCTTGGTAGGTGTCTCTGCTTCTGTCCAGGGCTGTCTGTCTGCATCTGCCTAGACTGTTGTCCCCTCTCACTCTCTCAAGCATTTGTTCTCCTGCCATTGTCTCCTCTCTTTTTGCACCACACGTCTTGCTTTCTATTGAATCATTCCGAGTAGGAATTCAGGTCCAGTTCACTCTTTGACGCCCTGCTTTCTGGCACCTGCGCCCACCGTCCACTGAAATGGCTCTTGTTGAGGTTGGCAGGGACCTCCACGCTGCCCCACCCTTCGGGTGCTTGTGTATCCCTGTCAAACTCAGCTACGTTAGATATGGTTTGTAGAATTTGTTTCTATTGTCTTTGTGGTCACTTTCTCTTGATTTTTCTTTTTCTCTAGCTGCTCCTTCTGAGGTTCCTTTGCTATCTCCACTTCTTTTACCTCATCTCCACCCTCCCTCTCTTCCAGGTCATGGTTAAAATTCAGCCCAAGGTTTACATCCTTCCTACACATTGATGACCCAGACTTCTGTCTCCAGCCTGCACCTCTTCCGAGTTCTCAACTCCTATATTGGACTAACTAGCTGACATCTCCATTTGGATGTCTAATAGTCATCTCAGTTTAACATGTGCAAAATGGAATTCATAGTCCCCCACCAAAGTGAATCCTTTTTGTCTCTTCCCCAACTCAGATAAAGAGACCACGGCCCATCCACTGCTCAAGGCTAAAACCAGGAAGGCAGCCTCTATTCCTCTTTCTCATGCTCCGCATCAATCGGTGATCAGATCCCGTCACTTCCACCTTCAGCATCTTAAATACTCCTTCTGTCTCCACTGCCTCAACCCTGGTTCAAACCACTACCTTCTTTCACTCGCTTTTCTGAGAGTGAAAGAAGGTAGTAACCTACATGATTTCCCTGCTTCCACTACACAGTGGCTACAGCAATCCTTTAAAAACATAAATCCAATTACATCACTCTATTTCTTATAAATCTTCAGTGGTTTCCCTGTGCATTTGGAATAAAAACCTCCCCTCCTCACCTTGGCTCATGCCCCCCACATGACCTGGCATCTTCCTGCCTCTCTGAATCTTATTTTACTTCCCCTCCCATAACGTGCATTGGGCCACTTTCACTGGCTTTCTTTCTGTTCCTTAAACACCAAGTTCATTCCTGCCTCAGGGCCCTTGCAACTCCCCTTTCCTCTGCTTAGAAAGCTTTCCTAGGCAGCTGGTAGCTTTTAACATGGATGAATGGGTAGGAGTAAGGAACAGAAACTGAAGATAGGCTCCATGAGAGTAGGAAGCTAGTTTTTCTAATTCACTGTATCCCTCATGTCTAGTTCAGTGAATGAATGAAGTAACATTATTTAAATCATGGCGTCCCAAAGGAAGAAGAGATGGGGCAAAGTGCCAAGAAGCATTCAGAAAGAAAGAGGGATGCCCCTCTCACCACCCTATTTTACCTCCCATCCCCCGAGTAGATTCTTCAAGCTTGGGGAAGGAGAGACAGAAGAGTGAGGAGATGTGCCCTACTTGCTGGATGGGACACAAAGACTGCAGCAAGACCTAGAGAGGGAGAATTATCAGGTCATGCTGCAGTTTGAAAACAGGGTCCAGACAGCCTTGTATGTCATGAAAGTAGCAGACAAAGTCAGCAGGACTGAGGGACCATGTGGCCATGCATGAGGAAAGTCTCTGACAGGTGACTCAGGACGGGGTAGCACCACACCCAATGTCACAATATCACCTGTGTTCACATTAATGTAGACCAAACCCCGAGAATGGGGGTTGGGGAACAGAAGGTGGCATGCTGGAGCTGGCTCTCCTGGCTTATAAGAACCCATTGTGTGTGCCTCTTTCTAGCCCTTGTTCAGAGACATCATATTGGGAGTTTGCCATTGGCCGTGGTGGGAGCATTTATATCATGGAAATTAGCAAATTCTAGAAATCAGGACTTTGTGTTTTCCCTGGAGATCCTGGTTTACTAGTACATCACAGGGAACAAACCTGTGATGGACTGAAGAATTCATTCAATCTAGGGGACATGAGGTCTCTTAGAAATTTAGTTGGGTTATAGGAAAATATATATTATTCTTTGCATGCACGAGGTTGTGATAGCAATTTATTTTTCATTTTTCATGTTGGGAATTATCTTAGGTGGGGTCCCCAGAAGCAGTCCCGGAGACAGAGATTTGGATGCAAGTGATTTGTTAAGAACATTCTCACAGGAGAAACTGGTTAGAGAGTAGGGGAAGCAAGTAGGAAGGAGCCAAGCCCGGTGGGATTTTCAGCTTGGGCCTGATCTGGCGAGGAGACCTGGAGCCTGAGTCACATTGCCGTCTTGGTCCTGCCTCGCTGCACGGCAGGCTTCTGCACTTAAGTGATCAACCACTGGCTGTGGGCTGGCTGCTCAAGGGGCCATAAACTCCATCTCTCAGCACATCCAGTTGAAGCGGCTCCAGTAGCCCAGAGGTAGTCTTGTGGAGAAGATTGCAGAAGCAGAAGCTGGGGAACAGACTTATGGCCCGAGGATGTAGTCAGGGCAGCGGCAGCATCTCCTCCTGGATGGCACCCAGAAGCTGAGATGGATTTGTTCACACTCCCTAGTTCTTGGCCCATTATCATCACTGGTCTGTGCAAGGTCCCCGTCTCATTTCATTTTTCCTGCTCTGTCCCCAACCTCCACCCCCATGTGCCACCGATTCTAATGTGTTGGATGCAGATCAACACCAATTACAACATGTGGACATGTGGGCATGTTTGCGGATGACAGGTTTACCTGAAGTATCTGTGTGTGTGTGTGTGTGCGCGCGCTTGTGTGTGTGTGTGTGTGTGTAGTGGGGGGGGGTGTTGCAGTATTTCAGGTAGGCTTTAGTTTTAGAAAGGCACCCACAGGCCCCGAGGGGAGAAGGAGCAAGGTGGAGTCCGACTCCCTAGAAATACGGGTAATGCATCCTGCTGCAATGTTTGGCCCAGGTGACTCTGGGACAGAGACTGGGCCGTCTGCATCATGGTGGGTCTGCAGAGCATGGCATGCTTTGGCAGAATTCTGGAAGCTATCAAGAGCGGAGTGCCCACCCAATGTTGGGAATGGTGGAGGAAAATACACAGCAGCGCTCTCTGTGGAAGCCAGGCATGACTTTGGTCAGCAGTAGAACTGCTGTTCATAGCAGTGATGCTCTTTGCCTACAGCAGCCAGCTGTAAGGAAGCAGCATCGCAAAGAGATGTGGGAGAGTTCCCAGTCTTGGGCACCACAGCACTACTGCCTGAGTGGCTGTCCAGTCCCAGGAATCAAGTCAGACTCCAAGAAGGAGATCAGGGAGGGCTGAGCCCCTGGAACTGAACAGATAGTCAGCTCATTTTTAGCACAGTTGTTCCCAGGAGTGGCTGGTGGCAAAGAAGACTCAGGAGCGAGGGGGTGACATATGTGGGAGCTTTATTCTATTTGTTAGGAGATAGTTTATTATGGGAGCATCAAGACTCATCAAAACCTGCTCAGCGGTCAGAACCTCTCCCTGACACTAGAAGAGTTGCCCACTCCATATCTAAAGCAAGTTTAATTCAGCTACAGTTGCTTAAGTCACTGGCCAAGGGAGTTTTGGGTAATCGTATAGCCCTTGATTATCTGCTTGCCGAGGAAGGAGGTGTCTGTGTGGTGGTGAACACCTCCTGTTGCAGATGGATAAATGCTTCTGGGGAAGTAGAAACCCAATTACAGAAGATTAGAGAGCAAGAACATTGGCTACAACATATTTAAAAAAAACAGCCTATATCCTCCACCAGACTCGGAACTTGCTGAAGGGGCTGTGTCAAAATTTATCTTTGTGGCCCTATTGTGTACTATGGAGCTTAGCAATACAAAGAGCTCAGAGTTTGAAAACAGAGTGCTTGCTCAACAGAATAAGTGGCCCCAGGGATGCCCCAAGATGAGGACAAACCTATCCATAGCTTTTGACAATGAAAAGCTCCCTGGTATCTTTAACAGAAGACAATTTTGGCCATGTTGTGGTAGGGGAAGCCTGAATGCAGTGGGTTAAAGAGTGGTCAGTAGGGATGTAAGGAATGGGAGAACAAATTGAGCAAAATTTTCAAGAAACTTGGTTGTAAGGGGAAGAGAGTGTAGTATTGAGTGAAGGTGGAGGATGAGGGGACACAGAGATGGGCCAGAGGACCTTGGCTAGCAGAAGTCCAGGTGAGCCCGGCTGGGGAAAGTGTGCATCCAGGGCAGAGCTTGGCCACATAGCAGCCCCTAGTTCTGACTATGCAAAATTTGAAATCATAGTCCAGATGTCACAACCTTGGTGTTGAGGCAGAAGGGAATGGCAGACCCAAGACTAGACTTTAGACAAATCTTATGGATGGTCAGCCTAGTCAGAACAATGCTGCATAGCATTATGTTCTTTTTAAGAAATAGTTTTTGTGTGATGCTGAGCTTTTGACAAAGTATTTAAGTGTGTCCTCAAAGGCCTTGAGACTCTGATGGAGACGATCACCAGCACTCGGTGCTGTTGAGAAACTCTCAGAAAGTGGGCTGGTTCTGGGGTGGGACAGAGAGGAGGCTAAGAAGCAAAGCAAAGATGATGGAGGAGATAAAAGTCTGGTCCAGTGTGGGGGGCAAGGACCCAGAGGCAGTTCTGAGTTAGTGGCAGTTGAGGGAAGCAGTTGATGGGCGGGGCAGCAGTTAGAACCTCAAGGGAGTTACAAGAAGCTCTTCAGCTGGCTCTTTAAGAGCTGGAAGGTGCCGCAGGCCGCAGGCTGGGCTTAGGCAGAGGGACACGCAAACATCAGACTGTTGACTCTTCCAGACTCTGTGCTTCAAAAGTTCCCAGCCAAAAGTTTGATGTTGCAAAGTCCTGAGAACATGGAGAGCTGGAGGGGCGAGGGTGCTCCTGCCGTGGTCGCAGGTGTGGGAGGAAGTTTACTCTGGAGGGGCAGGCAGCAGGGCAGGGGTGGGCAAAGGGACAACGAGTTTGCTCTCTTCTCTCACCTCCCACAGTCAGGCCAGCTCTCTGCATTCACAGCCTCACTGAGTCAGTGTGGCAGAGGGCCAGACAAGTCATTTCTAGAGAGATTCTTGGCCTGGGCAGCAGCATCTGTCAGGTGTGTTTCACTTGACAATAATGTTGGCCCCTGTTCCCTGTGAGCCTGAGGAAAGAGCAGAGGAGAGAGTTCAAATACACAGTTTCCCACTTCTCACAGGGTGGTTTTCTGACTCAAACCTACTCTGCACAAAGCGCCTAGAGTTAAAACAACAAAAAGCAGTCCTGGCATTCCTTGTTAAATCTCTGTAATGTCCTCTTAGTTCTGACCTGACCCGCTGCTCTGCAACTCCTGTCCCCAGCCCGGCTGTGCTGCCCTGGGGCCTGGGGCCACCTACTGTCCCTGCCTCAGACCTCACAGTCTGCTTCCTCGTCCTGGAAACTTTTCCCGCCTCTCCCTGGGGCTTGATCCTTCTCACCCTTCATCTGGGTCCAGCAAAACCACCACCTCCTTAGAGGTTTTCCTGTCTGACAGGGCCTCCCTGTGAAGCTCTGTCTCTGAGTCCTGTTAATTCACTCATAGTTCTCATTACCAACAATGATGTTTATTTGCTCAGTGTCTGTTTTCCCAGGGGAGGTGGCCATCACGTCGGTTCCTCACCCAGCACTGAGCACACAGTGTGCATTGCGTGTCTGATGAGTGAACACGGGACTCTAGTTTCTCTTGTTGACAACCTACCCTGCGTTCTGCCAGAAGACTCCAAGTGCATGTTAGTCTCTTGCTTAAAAGTTTTGGTGGCTTTGATTTTTTTTGTGTGTGTGTGAGGAAGCTCAGCCCTGAGTTAACAGCCATGCCAATTCTCTTTTTGCTGAGGGAGACCAGCTCTGAGTTAACATCCGTGCCCATGTTCCTCTACTTTATGTGGGACGCTGCCACAGCATGGCCTGACAGGTGGTGTGTCGGTGCGCGCCTGGGATCCGAACCCGGGCCGCCAGCAGCACAGCACGTGCGCTTAACCGCCACGCCACGGGGCCGGCCTTGGTAGCTTTGATTTTTATGGGCTGAATCTACAGCGTCTCTATCAGGCTTTCAAGGGTCTGGGCAATTCTTACCTCTGGGGTCTGGGGCAGGGGGTGGCATCCTCACCGTCCCTCAAACAAGCCAGCTCTTTTAGTGTTTTCTCTGGCTCTGCCTTTTCCACACCGGTCTCCCCTCTCTCTTCCCTCTACAAGCCTGTTGCTTCCAAACGTTGCCTCTAAAACTTCTCTTTCTCTGATTTATTCTCAGGATTTCTTTTAAGACCATTAATTTTTGTGGTTTGATCATGTATATGTTTTATTGATAATTGTTTTTGTGAATGTCTGCATGTCTCTTTTCTCCCCAACTACTTTAAGTTCTTAAAGGGCAAAGACCATGGATTTTGTACTTTTCACAGTGCTTTGGAGGCACAATCGATAAAAACTCAATAAAACCTTATTAACTTGAATTGATTTATGAAAACAAAAAATAAATAAAATATATGATTCCTGTTAGAATGTCAGAGCACGTGATTGCGTGAGGGCAGTGATTTTTAAAATTGTTTTGATCAGTCTTGTATCTTCGGCACCTTGACTAGAGTATGGCACATTAATAAATATTAGTTGAATGACTTAATCTTATTTTATTTTATTTTATTATTATTTTTTGGGAAGAAGATCAGCCCTGAGCTAACATCTGATGCCAATCCTCCTCTTTTTTCTGAGGAAGACTGGCCCTGAGCTAACATCCGTGCCCATCTTCCTCTACTTTATACGAGATGCTGCCACAGCATGGCTCGACAAGCAGTGCGTTGGTGCGTGCCCGGGATCCGAACCGGTGAACCCCAGGCCGCCGCAGCAGAGCGCGCACACTTAACCGCTTGCACCACCAGGCTGGCTCCAACTTAATCTTTTAAAAAGTGATGAGGAAAATATCTTCATTCCGTTAAACTTTCATATTTTCTAATAATAAAAAAATCAACATGGAAGTAATGTTCTTACTTGTCCTAGTCAGTAGTTTCGAGTTATTGTGACTGTTACTGTAATTTATCAGCTGATTTCTACCATATTGAATTTAGCCAAGTAATCTGCTCAGGACTGATTTGCCATTCCATGAAAGAAGTCAGTGAAAAAGCGGTGTTTGGATTATAGACCTTTGCTTTACAGTCAGACATTTCAGGGACATGAGTTTTGGGCAGAGTAGCATATAGTTAGCACAATTTGGGAGAGAGGTGCAGTGGGAAACGTGAGGAAGAGCTCTGCCTATGAGTCAGGAGACATGTCCCGGGCTGAGTTTTGGGATAAACCAGGTGTGTGACTTTGGACCAGCACCTTCACTTCCCTGGCACTCACTTGTCTCATAAACATAGGAGGTTATGTAGGAGTTATATATATACATATATATATATGTATACATATATATGTATATATATAAAAAACACGGATTTAGAGGTACGTAATGCACAAGTAAGAGATGAGGTTACCTTTGCTTGCCTCAAAATTGAGTTGCTGTGCCTAAAAAGCTGATGACTGGAACTTAGGCCTTGAAGTCCAACCAGGAGGGGGTAGCCATTTTTACCTAAGCAAAGATCTGGCCTCCAAAGTTTTTGAGGAGATGTTCCATGTGCAGAATGGTGTATAGTTAAAACAATCTACAAAAAAAGAGCAGGAGGAAATATGAGGAAAGTGGTATTTTAAATTTAGTTCTTTACCCTGTGACAAGCTACACCCCAGTTTCATCATTAATGTATGGTGCTGGAGTAGTTACTTGCCCAAGACACTCGGACATGATGTTTTCGAACCTCATTTTTTCTAGAATAAGGGAGTTGGAATAGGTGATCCTTGGGCTCCCTTTCAGCTCTACTGATCTGTGATTTAATTTTGCATCCCTGAAATAAGAGGTAGCAGATAAATTTTGACCTGATCTTACCCTCTTTGGTGTGGTGACTTGATTCTCTTTGTTGGTGGAGGGTCTGGGGGAGCATGAGAGACCACAATTGCTATAATCTAAACTGATGCACGAACACTGTTGTGCAGATGAGTTCTGTCATCTCTCAGCCTAGGGCTTCCATTATCAACACTGATGGGGTCAAAGAGAAACCTTTGTGCATCCAGAGTGCTTGTATAATTGTTCCTGGTAGAACAAAGCAGGAATGCTTTGTTCTATGAATCCGCCTTTCATTCACAACTGAAACTTGCCTCGTGTAATATCTGTTGTTTCCACTGAATGAATAAATAACTCTAAATTCTACCAGAGTTCCTTCCTTCTTCTGGTGAGGTGAAAGAAATCACAACAGTGTGATCTTTTCCTTTTTATCTTGTTTGCACATCAAAGCTCGAGGCACAATTTTGTTAACCATGCTCACCCAATTTACCAATACGACATTTCTAGTAGTAATTCTATTTATAATAATGATTAATGCCATTCATAATAAACATAACATATAAAATATTCTCAAACGTGCTATGATCGCATAATTATATGTTTTTGTTTACAAAATTTCTAGCAATAAATTTAAAACACTAAATAATTTAACTACACAATTTCACAAGCATTTACTTCTGATTAACACCAGCTTTAATAACTCTTTGTTGCAAATGACAGAAACCAACTCAAACCTGTTTAAGCAAAAAAAGGGAATTTATTGGATCAGATAATTCAGAAGTGTTGGGATGCAATGGTTTCAAGCTTGACTATATCTAGGGGCTCAAATGTCATCAAGACTCTTGCTGTATATCTTGGCTTTGCTTTCTCTCTGTGTGGGCCTCATTTTCGCTAGGTTCTCCCTACATGGTGGCACATGTGTCTTACCTCATTTTTACAGCTAGTTCTCTAAGCTCAAAAGAGATGCTTCTTTTCCAATAATTCCAGCAAAAGTTCTGGGAAGAGGTCTAACTGGACAGATTTGGGTCACATGCTCACACTTGAATCAGTCACTGTGGTCCCATCGATAAGTCACCTTGATGGACTAGGTGGGGGGCATGCATCCTCTTCAGAGCTGGGGGCAAGGATCAGCTCCTCCAAAAGCACAGGGACCATGAATGGGAAAGGAATGGGTCCCCACATGAGTGTTGGCACAGTGGTTCCATGCCTAGTATGGAATGAATGAAGCGATGCCTCTTCTCAAGCTCCCTGGGGCTCCCAGGACTGAGCGGTGCTCTTGCAGAAGCCCCATTACTGCAGCTTATAACTGCTTTGATGTTTGCTGAGGAAGGCAGAATGCTCAGTGTTTCAGGCATGGGTGCTTCACGTCCAGTGGCCCCTCATGTATCTAACTAGCTCCCTCAGGTGCCGATTTGTTCTGTCAGCTTACAGAGTGTGTGCTGAGATGCAACAAACCATTTAAGAAGGAATTCTTTGCAGCTGGGGTTGATGCATGTTCTTGTAAATGTTTAAGAACAGGTTTAGTGCCACATCTTGTGCCTAAAGACTGCCCAGAGAAGTGGGAAAAGCCCCAGTGCTCAAGTCAGAGACTCGAGGTTCAAATTTAGTTCTCTATTTTCCTAAGTTTGGTAACCGAGGTTTAGTCATTTCACTTCACTTTCCCCAGTGGTAAAACGGGGTGGGGGGGGATACCATCAGTTTCTTCTACCTTGGAGGGTTTTGTGGGGATTAAATGAGATTGTGCAAGGGAGAGTGCTTTCATAAAATACAAGTAGTTACATGGGTAAAGGTTCTATGTTTAATAATTTAATATATAAATGGTATGTTCTCAAATGTTTGCTTGAGTGAATGAACTTTAGTGTGTTAAATATTTTGTCCACTTTATAAAGTTCACGTTCAGTCAAGATATCATTACCCATTTTTGCTGCCTGAATAAGTTACCACGTCATGATTCCTTGCAAGGCACAGAGTCGCCCTGACGGGAGAGGGAGCCCCCAGTGATGATGGGGAGCCCCCGAGGGCTTCTCCTCTGGGGGATCTGGTGTGTAAAGACATGCTTGGTTCTAGGCACCCAACAGGATCTAAAGCATGACAGGCCAAGAAGTCACACATCTCTGGCCTTTGACCCCCTCCTTCATTGCTGGGGTCATGCCGAGGTGATGACACAGTTTCTAAAAGAGAGATGTATATCCCAGTAACCTCAGTCAGTTTCTCCATTTTAAGGGACTATTGAAAAAAGTTGTTTTCAAGAAGCAAAAGAAGCCCTGGGATTAACAGTTCATCTCAGCAAGAAACTCTAAATGATCCCACAGCACCAGTCTGACGGGGGGCGTGACCCTGTGAGCTTCCCCAGGATGGGGATGGGCCTGGGGCATGGACTCACACTTGTGCTAGTAAGGGCAGAGGCGATACTTCTTGAGCTAAACTGAAAAGGACGGCTTTAAAAATTTTCATGTTGTGATTATTTTAAAAGAATTTTGTGGTTGTAGAGCCCCAACATTTTGAAGCTGTAATTCAGAAATAAAGTATATCTACCCTTTTGACTACCTTGCTCCCCACACTTCTGAAAAACAAAGGGGAAAATTCTTAACTAGGGAAAACATTAATCAAAACGTTAGTCTGAATGATGATCAATCAGATCAACAGTCAATTTCAGGAAAATCCTTCTATGTTCCTTAAAAGAGAGGCTGAGAGAAGATGCTGCTGTGTTCTGACAGCGTATTTCTGTATAAATGGACTCTTAAAATTTCTACCCTGGGCAAGTCATTACTCCCCTTGGGGTGGGGAAGTGTGTGGGCATCTAGGCAACGTGAGCCACAGGAAATGTGTGGGGCCTCAGGCTCTAAGCCACAGACGGTAAGCTGGAACCTTATCGGTACAATCCAACCAGCTGAGATGGGTTAATTGGTTTACACAATATTTTTAAGAAAGTTTGAATTGGTGACATTGTGACATTCCATACAAAAATTTGTGTGTCTGGCTTCTCTTGAAGAAACTAGAAGACCAGGCAGCCTTGGGCATGTGTGTGCACATGATGAAAACTGGCCTTTGCTGGGTGAGGGCTGCCACCGTGCGCTGCTGTCTAGACAGACTGGATCCTTTTATGTCTCCTGCCTGGCCCTGCAGTTACCTGAACTAGTGACCCTTACTGCTGAGATCTTCCCAGGAAGGAGAGAGGGTAAACAAGGACAAGTCATTAAAGATGTTAAAATCTGAACTTTCCTGGTGGAGAATCCAGACCAGATCCTGGGCATCTGGAGACAATACAGTAGCTATTACAGGGCCAGAAACTAAACTTGGTAAACTTGGCTTTTCTTTGTTGATTTCCCACATTCACTCATATTATTAAAGTCCTTTAGTAAATATCAGCTTTTTCAGACAGGCTGAGGTTAAAAAATGAAAAGGAGAATGGGCTGTGTTGGAGGGTTCTCCTTCGCTGTGGACGTCCAGGCTCAGGAGGGTGTGGTTCAGAAAGAGTCCAAGAACCAGCCAGGTGACGCCACATGGCCTCCTTGCTCCTGCCCCCTGGAGACATGAGGGTCCTCTTTGTTTATTTTTTGGTCACTTTTGCTTTATTCACGTTTGTCAGAAAAGTTGGTTGGCGGAGGCTGGGGCTGAGCGAAGGATAAAAGAAAGAAAACCCTGAGGAGGAAATGAAAACTCAGAAGAATGGAGATAAGAAGTTCCTTTCTTCTTGTTCTTAGGAGGATTTTGAGTTTGTTCTTTTTTTTTGGTGAGAGGGGATGCTAAAAGCTTATAAAAACCTTATAGAAGGAAAGGGATTCACATACTGTTTGGGAATTGACTTGTTACTCACTCAGAGCGTAAGGCTTTAATTTCTCTGTTCAGGAGGAAGCTTGAGATAATTTTATAGGTTAAGATTAGGCTGAGGCCTGGAAGGGCATTTAGTGGGTGCTATTATATTACAACTCACTGTTTGTGTCACTTAATTGCATATAAGAGCCCACCCCAGGCAGACATTACCCCCATGTGCCCACTTGGTCATCTCACTCAGGGACAACACCTGTTAGGGAAGCCCAAGGCCACTTCTGCGGTCACCTCTGCTCTCCATCTGCTGCCCACCCTCAGGTCAGACCTGCCATGTCCTTGCTTCTGAAAGGCAGCACATACATTGAGCTCTGCAACGATGAATAATGTGGCTCTTACTGAGGTTCTGAGGAGAAATGAAGGAATTCCATCACTTTCCACGTGGCTTGTTCTCTCTTGCGCTTTCTTAAATCCCTGTCACATCCCTTTCTTCAAGGACTTCTTCTCCCTGAATGTTTTCTTTGAAGTCTCTTCAAACCCACTCACTTTTCTTCCCTGTCTCACTTCTCAAAACCTCCTCAGCCTGCATTCTTGTCGGGAATAAAAAATAGAAAATTTTGCAGGGGCCACCCCGTGGCATAGTGGTTAAGTGCGCGTGCTCCACTGCTGGCAGCCCGGGGTTCAGATTCTGGGCGTGCACCCACACACCGCTTGTCAGGCCATGCTGTGGCAGTGTCCCATATAATGTGGAGGAAGATGGGCACAGAGTTAGCCCAGGGCCAGTCTTCCTCAGCAAAAAAAAAGAGGAAGGATTGGCATGGATGTTAGCTCAGGGCTGATCTTCCTCACACACACACACACAAAAATTTAAAAAGAAAAAGAAAATTTTGCTAAACCCTGATTAGCCATTCTCGTTAGCAGACCCCTTGGATTGGGAGGTGGAAGGGCGTAATTCCTCCTACTTAGATGATGTCACAGTTAATAGCTGTTAAGTGATGATTTCGCTGTTAACCTGCAGGTGCCCTCCCTGAGACTCAGACCCCAGTGGAGACATTTGCTTTTTGAACAAAAATAAAACCAAACCCTGTATTTCAGTGTATAACCAGAAGTAAAAATAAAGTTAAAAAGCCCTATTTGTGATGTATGACTACAACCACCACCTGTGGAGGGGAACCTGGTGTGTCTCACAGACGACTGGGGTTTGTGTGTGTGGCTCCAGGTGAGGGAGTGGGGAGGTAGAAGGCTCTGCATTAGGGGTGGGAAGGGAAGACTCTGGATCTCACCGGGCTGGATGCTGTGTAGGGAGAGATGCTGTTCCCTCCTCCCCCAAGAGCTGAGGGGTGGGAAGGGACTTAGAACAAAGGCGATGTCCAGTGTGGGCTTGGAGGTGTCCCATCAGGGTTGGGACAGACACTGGTATTCCATGTTCCCAGCGGAATAATGTGTAAAGTCCACATTGCTCACCAATGCTTTTGTGCAAGTTGGTTCTTTTTAGGGGAAACTTGGAGAAAATGTTAAATGTCATGACTCGAGTTGTTGGGGTATGAGGGGAGTGGGGGAGACCTAGGGGGTGGGGAGCACAAGAGACTGAGAGCAAAAGCTCCCAAGTAGAAGGAAGTGTCTGGAAGTCTGCAGAAGTGTTAGGAAGCTTCGGTTTCCGGTTCATGGGGGTAGCGTGGGTGGGGGTGTGAAGTTCAAGATTCTTCTGTCGGGTCCAGGCTTCAGAGGCTGGGGGGCTCTGCAGACATAAAAAGCCACCTTTTCTTAATGCCTCTCACAGGTGCTCTGGATTTTCAGGGTTTGAAAGCATGAGAATGTCAGGGAGGTTGTGAGTGAGGAAGCAGGACAGAGGAGTTAAAGGGGGTCCCAGGGTCTGCGCCACTGACGTCCTGATAGCTGAAACCCTGTGGCAACACGAGCATTTTTTAAGGCTTCTTTCCCTCCTAGTTTAAAAGGGCAACTTCAGTCTTACCATTTGGGATTCTGCCTGTCTTGTGCTTTGTTAAGGATGGTCCGAATGTGCCCCGTGCTCTTAGCTGTTGAGCCGGCCCCGGGGCCTGGCTCTGCCCTTGATGGCTGTGCTTCCTGGGCCTCCTCCTGTGCCTGCACACTGGAACTAATGACAGACTCTGTCGACCCCGCAGGATTGTTGTGAACAGGACATGAGATACAAGTGCAAGGTGCCACTTTAAACAAAGTCTCATGTGGCTGGGCAAACAGAGTGTAATAGTTGTGTGTTGGAGCCACGTGACACAAGCAGTGCGATCTTCAGAATGTGGCTTTGGGGTGTGATGAACTACCTGGGATCTGCCTGAGTTCAGGCTCAGTTCTTACTCCGAATCACTGCTCTGTCTCCCAGAGAGCCTCCCTGATTCCATCCCGGCTCCTCTGCAGCCTGTCTCCCGGAAGACAGCTGCAGTGATATTTGAACCTGCACTTCTGACCCCTCACGCCCAGGCAGATATTTCCGTGAAACCCACTTTCTTTCCAGGATAAAGCGAGAACCTGATCTGGTTGCTGAGGGCCTGGAGCGAGCTCTCGCTGCCTCCCCTGCCCTCCCTCCCCACTCCCCATCTGGCTGTGAACTTCACGGCTGTTCCCTTCCTCCTGGTCATGCCTCTCCATTCTCGTGGCCAACGGCCTGAGAGCCTTTGCACCTGTTCTTCCCACACTTTGGAAGGCTTTCCCTCTTCTTCCCCAATTAGCAACCTCTTCCATGTGCGACCGCCTCTAGCAGGAAAGTTAAACAAATCATTCTGCCTGTATATTTAGGTCCTGGGGGAAATACAAAGTTAGCTTGGGATCATGAAAAGCAGCCATTCCCTCTCCCCAGACGAGCAATTAGCAAATGTGTGGTCCTGCTTTTCAAAAGGTGAACAAACACGCGCTTTACTTCTGGTACCTCTTCTCCCTTTGGCTGGAGTCACGTCCCCTTCACCAGCCAGTCTCTCTCACCTGCGGACCGTCCCTGCCCTGGATGCAGCACCAGCATGGGTCACAGTGTATACGTCGATTTCCTTTTGGTCAGCTTTGTGACTGTGGTCAGATGAGGCCATTCCCCTGCATAAAATCCAGATTCCGCATCTGGACTTAAGGACTCTGCAGGTTCCAGTTTGTGCCTAACTCACTGAGCTCAGCTCAAACTCTTCTTCTCCTAGGTGACCTGCTCCTTTGTCCTTTCTCCTACACCCGGGACATGCAAACTTGCACTTCCTTGTCCCTCTGCCCCGGAAAGCTCTTCCTCAAGTCTTCGCAGGCCACTGCCCTTCTTGTTATGGAGACATATCAACTCAAATAGCGCGACTCAGAGAAGATATGATGATGTATGGCTCTCAGTCTTCAAGAGTGGTCCAGACACACTCCATGACATTACCCTCCATCATTTCCACCTTAACTCCTCTTGTTTATTTATTTGTCTTCTTATGTGCTGTCTGTTTCCCGCACTGGATTGAAAACTGGGCAAGAGCAGGGGCCTCGACTAGTTCAGTTCACTGCTTTGCCAGTGCCTACAGTGGTGCCTGGCACATAGTCACTCATTAAACTCTGTTGGACAAATGTCTTGTTTCTCCAACTAGATTGTAAGCTCTTGAGTACTGGAACAGCTTAATCTTACTTTGATGTCTTCTCCAAAGCACCCAGCACACAGTAAGTGCCAGATGAGTGCTCATTCACAGAATGTCGCACATGGTTGGTTATCACGTAGTGGACACTAGTTGGAAAGGAAGGCATCTGGAGTAATAATTTCCATGTGGTGCTGCGAATTTTCTCTTACATGCTATGTAAAAATTGGGAGCATGTGAGGTAAGAAAACCTTTGATTTGTATTCTAGTTCCATTGATGCCACTAACTAGCTGTGCGCCCTTGGGCAAGTATTTTTTATGTATTCTCCGAAGGAGCAAGTCACTTAGTCCCTCTCACTCTCAGTTCTCACAGCATTGAAGATGAGAATTAGACAGCAGGGTATGTAAGGCTCTCTTCCAGCTCTAAATTCTGACCTGGGTCCTTTGAGGTCAGCACTATCACCATCATCACATTGCTGTCATTTGGCTTTTTGAATAGATGTAAGTGGATATAGGTAGCTTAATCCCATGCTAGAGAAGCATTGTTCTTTCCACGAGGAAGAAGTCCAAAGGTGAGAGGTATGGAGACTTCGAGGAAAAGTTGAGTTGAAAGGTATAGGAGAGAGAAGAGAGGCTCCGGGGCTGGAGAAGCAAGTGGCCGTGTTGGGCCCAGCCCCCGTGTTCACTGCCTGGTGCTCATATTAATGCTTGAAACGTGGCAAATTGTTCATTTGTAAGAGTTACCCTTAGAAAGAAATCTGGTGATGGAAGTGAAGAGGGCAAGGAGTGGGTAAAAATTTAATTCTGCAATGACTCCAGCCCACGTTATGTACAAGTTCAACATCAACTCCATAGAGAAAAAGGAAGAGCTGGTTCAGGAGTTGTTTCAACGGGTGCCCCAGCTGATGCCCCCAAGTGCGAACTCTCTGCTTCAGAAGGGCTCGGACGTAGGGGCTTTCTGGGTGGATTTAGAACACATTCCTGGGAATGGCAAATGTGTACATCGTGAAAAATAAGTCTTGGGTGCATTCCAATTACGTCTTGAAGAAAAAGTGCTGAAGTGTGCCTTCCTCAGCTGCTTCCACCGGCGTCCCTGTTGCTCTCTGTTGGCACATTTCTCTTCACTTCGTCTCTTGGCTAATCTACCCAGGGCCCAGCGGGTGGCAGCAGCCTCTGGCCCCAGCCGGCAGGGCCTGAAACAGCTCTGTGATCCTTCTATCCAGTGTGATGGGAACCCAGGTGCCCACTGAAGGCAGTGAAGTGTGCAGTCACCCTTCTTTTCTTTTCTCTGCCAAGTCATGGCAGTTTGCTTGTGTGGGTTTCTGCCTCAGTTTCCCTGTCTAGTGTTACAGGCCCTTGCTGGCTCTGGAGTAGCACCCTGAAACTCCAGCTTGTGTGCCAACTACACTGACCCCTGGCCTAACTTCTTGGCCCTCTTGGCAGGAACATGCTGGTCCTTCCTCCAGCTGTGGCCAGAGTCCAGCCACGAATGGACAGTTTCTGTAAACATAATCCTGCCGCCCACATAGCCTCCCACAGCTGCATTCTTGACCTAACCACTGCAGCAAACCACTTCCAACGTGAACAAGCCTGGGTTTGCCCAAACGTTCGGGCCTCTTTGTAGACTTAGGTAGACAGGTCTGCTCGCCTGGGCCAGCGAGGGCAGTTTCTGCAGCTGCCGATATGCTCTCAGAGCCGGCCTCCTTGCCCTTCCTCGAGGCTCAGGATGCCGATGCGACAGCACACTTCGCACTTGAGTCCACACGGTGCTTAATAGTGAGATCGCCCTGAGAAAGCAAGTTACCTCACATTTGAAAACACTTCAAAACTATACCTTGCTACGTGGGAGGTTGACATGAATTTTATTTTTGTATGTTCAGAGTTAAAAAAAAATTAACTTAAAAATAACATCCATGACTTCAGAAATGATACATTGAAAGAAACATGAAAAAAAATTGCTTGATTTCAGAGAAATGTGTTACTACCCACCAGCCAATGGGGTCTTCAGGACAACAACATTTTTTTGAGACAGAGTGTGAATATTTATGTCAATCAGGAATGTTTGGGGGTCTTTGTGTCTTTCATCATTTTTGAGTCATGATCTTTTGGCCATTATACCTTTGTTTGGCCACAGGTGAGCCAGAATATTCATGGAAAAGAGCTCTTTGGATAAGATTTCAAACTAAGTAGGTATTTATCTACATTCCAATTACTTTCTCTAAACAGATAGACATATAAAATAACTTTTTACCTAATATAGAACCATGGGATCCTCAGGTAGGAAAGCAATAGAAGTTTGCCCAGCCCTATTTGATGTTGAAATCCTCTTCACGATGTTCCACCCGGGACAGTATAGCCTCTGTCTCAACATATCTGATGACAGAGAACTCGTTACCTCTCAAGAAAGATAAGCCTGCATTTGCTGGCTCTTAGGTCTTTTACTGAGCCAAATGGTGTCTTCTCATACTCACCCTCTCCCACTCTTTAGTTTTAATTCTTTCCTGTAGGGCTTCATGGAAGTAAACCCTGGTTTTAGGCTGGGTTCTCTGGAAATCAAAGGCTGAGGCAGAAGGAAGAAGGGGCAGGGATAAAGAGGAGTGAGGCAGGGGAGTCCACGGCAGGGAACACACTGTTGCTCAACACCATTGCCTTCCCAGTCCACAGGACTGTGCCTCCGAGAGGCAGTATCAGCCAAGCCCTGGGATGTCCCTTTGGCAGTGAGAAAGGGAGAGAATTCACACACTGGCTCCCGTCTCACACTGGGGGCAGCTCCCCTACACTCCAATGCTCCACCTACTCGTGTGTGGGTGTGGACACCTGGCGGTGTCAACCAGTGACCTCTCCAGGATCAGGGATAAGAGGCATGTAGGTGGCACTGTCAGGCTGTGCCTGCATCAAGTTGGTTGGAGCACAGTTGACCATGGTTTTTAAAGTTCAAACTAGGTCCCTTTTAAGAGTGAAAGGGGACACAATAATTATGCTAGAACAACAGGTGTAAACTTGGACTGTCCTGGGCAAACTGGGATATACGGCCATCCTCCTCAGAGCCCAGGAAGAGCCGGATCAAGGACTCATGGGGCCTCAAGGCTCTGAAAAGGAGCTGGGGAAATGCAAACAGTGAGCATGGATGCATCAAAGCAAGGCTGAGAGGAGGAGAGACGGGGCTGGAGGCGTGAGGCATGAGGAGGGCTCACTAGGGGAAAGACAAGAATGCTGCTGGGAAGGAAATCTCGCAAGGAGAGACTGAGGGTATATGAGAAAGAGAGGAAAATGGAATCAAGTGCCTGAGAATATGGGAGGGGATGGGACTCTAAGGCATCTATAGACGTTGTGCCCTTTGTTTGATGGGAAGAAAGACCCTTCATTCTAACAGCAAAGAAGGTCGAGTGAATGGAAATAGCTGCACAGAGGTTTGGATAAAATAGTGTCAGGATCTGACAGAATCCCTGACTGGTGGCTTCATATTTTCTTTGAAATATTTGAGATAAGTTCATTTGCCATCTGGCCGCAGAAAAAGCTGGAGGTTTGGGGAAAATGGAGACCGTAGGAAATTGTCATTGTAGGGGGTGGGGTAGGATCACGCATGTGGAGGCATTTATTCAATTCCATGATATGAAGATGAACCAGGAGAGTTAACCAGCTCCAGAATATTTGTAATAAAATTTCTCCAGGAAGTTGGCCCGCTGACCTGGCGGTACAGACGGCAGTTGCTTCCTTGAGTGCTTGTGCTGGTCTTTGAGGCACACCGATTCTGCCTCACCCTTGAAAGTTGTTCTCGACTCAATCTGTTAATGAGCCTCTGAGATGCTGTTCCTGCCTTTTTAGTTTATCCATTCAAAATAGTTTTGCCAACTAGTTTTCTGGGCTTCCTGTGTAGAGATCTGAAATTTGGTTTAAAAACACTTTCTGGGAATGTCTGTCACCTCATAGTTGAAGCAACAAAGCCCATACACTTTAGAACAAAGCACATTTTGGTGGTTCTTGTTTTTGTGGTTGTTCATTGGGGTGGGGTGGGACGGAGTGAATGGTAGAGGTCAATTTCATTGTCACAGGGAGGCCCTAAATACACGCAGATCAGAGGTGGCAACTGTCCTGATCCCTTGTCTGGCTTTATCTTTGTTTTCCTTGCTGTAGAAACGATGGTCAGGTTCTGAGGGCCACGTCTGGAGGCTTGAATTTGCTAAATCTGCTGTCCATCTGAACAAATGACAGATACTTTTAATGAGAAGCTACTTAGGGGACACTATCCTTCATGGGAACACTGCAGAGATTCAAGAGATTCAAAAATCTGGGATAACATCTGTTCCAAACTGCTATATTTGTTAACAGCCTGATTTTGACTTGTGTCCGGCTGAGATGCTCCAGTAGTGGGCCTGAGCCCCTCGTGGGAGGGAGGAGGGTTGATCTGGAAGTTGTGGTTTAGTGGTATAGGATTTCCAGTGAATTCTTTTATGAGGAGTATAAACTTTGTGCCCTGAAGTTAGGTTTATGTACTAGAAAGACAATAGCTACTCTGAAACACCACTGCTGCGCACCTGCTCTTGGCTTCCAACACCTCACAATCTGGCCAATCTCCTCTCTAATTCTCAACAGGAAACTTCCACTTCAGCTATGCAGATTACATAAGGATGAACCACTCTTAAGTGTGTTCAGAGCACGTCTGACTCAGCGTCCTCTTTCACCTCGACAACATCAGTTCCTCGAAGACAGGGATGAAGCCTCATATGTGTTCACATTACCGGTGTTTCACACTTTGTAGTACTTTTTTGATGTACTTATCTCCTTGAATTTTCGGAACAGCTGCTCAATTATAAAGACTGTGGAAAATTCTAAAGCTGAGGACTTTTCCTTTTTGCTGTGATATCAAAAAATTCTATTTCTTATCTTTATTTAGTAGACAGTAGCAGCATTCTCAAAATTTTCCTGTGGTCCAGACCCAGCTCTCCCATTCCTCTTCTTTCCTCTCTGTTACCTCTCTATTACTGAATTAATAAGAGGAGAGCTAGGACGTGTAAATCATTTGGAAAACAAGTGTTTGGTGCTTATGAGCAAAAGAAGATACTGAAAGTGTGATTTATCACATGTGAATTTCATTCCAAACAACAGAGATGGGAATATATTATACAATGGTGCAGACTGCCCGCTGCCAGCTTCATTCAGAATCCCAGAGAGCCTTGATTGATCCCCTCTGTGTCATGTTAAGGGAAGAAGAAATAGCTTTGTGCAAATCTAGAAATTTAGCCTCTTGGAAATTAGAAGACATAGTATGTTAATGTCCCTTGGACACCCCTCCCCAAAGCTGTATGTTTTGTTTTAGTAAATTGCTTACCATCACTTGGGGAAGGTTGTGTTGCTTTAAAAATCCAGTGGTATATGATAAACAAAGAGAAAACTAGAAGAATCATAAGACAGAACAACCAAACTGAATTGGCAGTCCAAAACAAATGGGACAAGAAACAAAGGAAATGCAAAAGAACCAGAAAATAAGTGACAAAACAGCAAAATTCAGCCCTCGTATTTCAATAATTACCCTAAATGTAAATGGATTGAACTCTCCAATCAAAAGATACAGAGTGGCAGGATGGATTAAAAAGCAAGACCCAACAATATGCTGCCTTCAGGAAACACATCTTAGCACTAAAGACAAGCACAGGCTCAGAGTGAAAGGATGGAAGACAATACTCCAAGCTAATGGCAAACAAAAGAAAGCAGGTGTTGCCATACTCATATCAGACAAAGTAGACTTCAAGATAAAACAGGTTAAGAAAGACAAAGAAGGGAAATATATAATGATAAAAGGGACACTCCATCAAGAAGACATATCACTTATAAATATATATGCACCCAACATAGGAGCACCAATGTACATAAAACAACTATTAACAAACCTAAAAGGAGAAATCAACAACAACACAATAATAGTAGGGGATCTTAACACCCCACTTACAGCAATGGATAGATCATCCAGACAAAAAGTTAATAAAGAAATATTAGACTTAAATGAAAAACTGGACGAGATGGACCTAGTAGACATATACAGAGCACTCCACCCAAAAACAGCTGACTACACATTCTTCTCAAGGGCGCATGGAACATTCTCTAGGATAGACCATATGTTGGGAAACAAAGCAAGCCTCAATAAATTTAAGAAGATTGAAATCATAACAAGCATCTTTTCAGACCATAAGGCTATGAAACTGGAAATGAACCAGGAAAAAAAAACTGGGAAAGTGACAAAAATGTGGAGATTAAACAACATGCTACTGAACAACCAATGGATCATTGATGAAATTAAAGGAGAAATCAAAAACTATCCGGAAACAAACGAAAATGATAACATGCCATATCAAACCATATGGGACGCAGCAAAAGCGGTCCTGAGAGGGAAACTCATAGCGATACAAGCCCACCTTAACAAACAAGAAAAAGCCCTAATAGGCAACCTTAAATTACACCTAACAGACCAAAAAAACTGTAGAAAGGATTAATGAAACAAAGAGTTGGTTCTTCGAGAAGATAAACAAAATAGACAAACCCTTAGCCAGGCTAACTAAGAAAAAAAGAGAAAAGGCTCAAGTAAATAAAATTAGAATTGAAAGAGGAGAAATTACAACGGATACCATGGAAATACAGAGGATTATAAGAGAATACTATGAGAAATTATATGCCAACAAATTGGACAATCTAGAAGAAATGGATAAATTCTTAGACTTATACAACCTCCCAAAATTGAACCAAGAAGAAATGGAGAATCTGAATAGACCAATCACAAGTAAAGAGATTGAAATAGTAATCAAAAACCTCCCAAAAAATAAAAGTCCAGGACCAGATGGCTTCTCCAGTGAATTTTACCAAACATTCAAAGAAGATTTAATACCCATCCTCCTCAAACTATTCCAAAAAATAGAGGAAGATGGAACACTTCCTGAATCATTCTCTGAGGCCAACATCACCCTGATACCAAAACCAGACAAAGACAATACAAAGAAAGAAAATTACAGGCCAATATCGCTGATGAACATTGATGCAAAAATCCTCAACAAAATATTGGCAAACCGAATACAACAATATATTAAAAAGATCATACACCATGATCAAGTGGGATTTATACCAGAGACGCAGGGATGGTTCAACATCTGCAAATCAATCAACGTGATACATCACATCAACAAAACAAAGAATAAAAACCACATGATCGTCTCAATAGACGCAGAGAAGGCATTTGACAAGATACAACATCCATTTATGATAAAAACTCTCAATAAAATGGGAATAGAAGGAAAGTACCTCAACATAATAAAGGCCATATATGACAAACCCACAGCTAACATCATACTCAACGGGGAAAGACTGAAAGCCATTCCTCTGAGAACAGGAACGAGGCAGGGCTGCCCACTCTCACCACTCCTGTTCAACATAGTACTGGAGGTTTTGGCCAGAGCAATTAGGCAAGAAAAAGGAATAAAAGGAATCCAAATAGGTAACGAAGAAGTGAAACTCTCACTATTTGCAGATGACATGATTGTATATATAGAAAACCCTAAAGAATCTGTTGGAAAACTGTTAGAAACAATCAACAACTACAGCAAAGTTGCAGGGTACAAAATCAATCTACAAAAATCAGTTGCATTTCTATATGCTAATAATAAACTAACAGAAAGAGAGCTCAAAAAGATAATACCATTTACAATTGCATCAAAAAGAATAAAATACCTAGGAATAAATCTTACCAAGGAGGTGAAGGACCTATACAATGAGAACTACAAGACATTATTGAGGGAAATCCACGATGACATAAAGAAATGGAAAGATATCCCATGCACGTGGATTGGAAGAATAAACATAGTTAAAATGTCTATATTACCTAAAGCAATCTACAGATTCAATGCAATCCCAATCAGAATCCCAGTGACATTCTTCACAGAAATAGAAAAAAGAATACTAAAATTTATATGGGGCAACAAAAGACCCCGAATAGCTAAAGAAATCCTAAAGAAAAAGAACAAAGCAGGAGGCATCACAATTCCTGACTTCAAAACATACTACAAAGCAATAGTAATCAAAACAGCATGGTACTGGTACAAAAACAGACACACAGATCAATGGAACAGAATTGAAAGCCCAGAAATAAAACCACACATATACGGACAGCTAATTTTCGACAAAGGTGCTAAGAACATGCAATGGAGAAAGGAAAGTCTCTTCAATAAATGGTGTTGGGAAAACTGGACAGCCACATGCAAAAGAATGAAAGTGGACCATGTGCTATCGCCATTCACAAAAATTAACTCAAAATGGATCAAAGACCTGAAGGTGAGACCTGAAACTATAAAACTCATAGAAGAAAATATAGGCAACACACTATTTGACATTGGTTTTAAAGGAATCTTTTCGGATGACATGCCTACCCAGACTAGGGAAACTAAAGAAAAAATAAACAAGTGGGACTTTATCAGACTAAAGAGCTTTTATAAGACAAATGAAACCAGAATCAAGATGAACAAACAACCAACCAGCTGGGAGAGAATATTTGCAAAACATACATCTGACAAGGGGTTGATCTCCATAATATATAAAGAACTCACACAATTGAACAACAAAAAAACAAACAACCCGATCAAAAAATGGGCAGAGGAAATGAACAGACACTTCTCCAAGGAAGATATACAGATGGCCAATAGGCACATGAAAAGATGCTCAACATCACTAATCATCAGGGAAATGCAAATCAAAACAACACTAAGATACCACCTCACGCCCGTTAGAATGGCTATAATCACCAAGACAAAAAACAACAAATGTTGGAGAGGATGTGGAGAAACAGGAACCCTCATACACAGCTGGTGGGAATGCAAATCGGTGCAGCCTCTATGGAAAACGGTATGGAGATTCCTCAAAGAATTAAAAATAGAGATGCCCTATGATCCAGCCATCCCACTACTGGGAATCTATCCAACGCACCTGAAATCAACAATCCAAAGAGGCTTATGCACCCCTATGTTCATTGCAGCATTATTCACCATAGCCAAGAAGTGGAAGCAACCTAAGTGTCCCTCGACTGACGATTGGATTAAGAAAATGTGGTATATATATACAATGGAATACTACTCAGCCATAAAAAAAGACAAAATCGTCCCATTTGCAACAACATGGATGGGCCTGGAGCGTATTATGTTAAGTGAAATAAGCCAGAAAGAGAAAGACAAACACTGTACGATCTCACTCATATGTGGAATATAAACCAACACATGGACAGAGAAAACTGGACTGTGGTTACCCGGGAAGTGGGGGTGGGGGGTGGGCACAAGGGGTGAAGGGAGTCATATATGGGGTGATGGACAAACAAAAATGTACAACCCAAAATTTCACAATGTTAGAAACCATTAAAACATCAATAAAAAAATAAAAAATCCAGTGGTATTTCTGCTCCAAAATTTTACCAAATTTAGGCGCTCAGTGAAGCTGTTCTTTGAAAATTCACATTCACACTAGAAGCCAGAGCAGGGGCTGTGCGCTCTGAGGGAGACAGAGGTGGCCCTGGGCTGGCAAAAGGGCATGGGGCTTAGCTGGAGGAGGTCTGCACTGGTCTCCTGGCTCCTTTTCCAAGCTTGGCTTTTCCTTGTGAAAAATAGGTAGTTTGACTAGATGATTTCTAAGGACCCTTCCAGCTATGTGTCTATTGTAGGCATCACCATCCTTGCCTTTTAGGAGCTTATAATCCAGGTAGCGTGTTTACCTGAGCCCACAGGCACTGTGGTAAAGCACACTGGCGTGGCTGGTTGTATGAAGCGATCTACACAGTGGATTGTTTGCCACCTCTGTGACAGGACCTGGACGGCTGGGTTTGCTGGGACACACACACACACACACACAAACACACACACACACACAAACACACACACACACACAAACACACACATACACCCTTCCAGGTCACTACCCCAATAAATTCCCATTTGCTGAAGTCCCTGGGCATCCAGCACTACTTGGCAATTCTCGGGTATGTCCCTCCTCAGCTTTCCCTTCCACTGAGCATGGAAGCTCTTTCCAAACTTCCTCCCTCCCCAGTCTTCTGATCCTGCCACCTCTGATCACACTCCTAGTGGAGGATTTCGCCTCCCTCCAGCTTCACAGAGAAAGACAGAAGCTATCGGATAAGAACTCCCCTGAACTGTTAACCTCTCCCTCATGGCTGGCTGGTTCCTGTCGGTATTTAACTTTTACAGCCACCCCACCCAAAAAAAAACCTCTCCCTAGATGTCACGGCCACATTCTGTATCTTCTCTCTCCTCCCTTGCATAGCCAAATTTCTTGAAAGCAGTGTCTGCATTCACTGTCTTCCTGCCCTTACCTACCCCACTCGGTCGGCCTTTTTCCCTCATCTCCACTCCACTGGAAGTGTCACCAGTGACCTCCATGCTACTAAAGCCAGTGGCCACATGGCAGTTCTGGTCTTCTTCTCACAACTAGAGCATTCCTCTCTCTCTCCATGAGCCTCTTTCTTCCCTTGACTTATAGTTACTCTACATGCTTCTGGTTTCTCTTCTTTCTCTTCAGTTGCTTATTTCCAGCGTTAGGGGTCCTGCTGCCTGTGTTTTTCCTTTGGGTTCTGTCCTAGATGCTTTTCTGTTTTGCTCCACACACTTCCGGGAACAGAGGAGTGAAGCAAAAGCAGAGTGGAGAGGTGTCTTAGACAGGTTGGCTAAAAAGCCCAGATTGGAGGGGCCTTCGTTAGATTACAGATGGAAATTCAGTGTGTATAGGCATAGAGACAGCACCGGTTAGCATGCCTAGCCACATCAGCTCTAGCCTGGCGTGGGAGGGATGCAGACAGGTGTGCACTTCCACAGGGGCATGCAGGGTACATCTGAGAGCCTTGCTGGGAGCTTGCTCCAGAAGGCTGCCAAGGCAGGAGTGGTGAAGGGTGGCCGGATGAGCTGCCTGGACCCAGGATTGAGGTGGGTGTTGTATTGTAGTTGTGGCAAGGGGACCCCAAGGGGCTCACAGCCCCAGCAAAAGCTGAGGCGGTGTGAATCAGCAAGGAGAGGTAGCCAAGCTCTTTGGAGAAATGCCCATGCTGAAGGAAAGGTCTCATTTCCAGCTGGATTCTGGGGGCAGGACCAGACCACCTCACTAAGTGAAACCAGCCAGTGCACACCCAAGACCCAGTGCAGGAGGATGGCAAGGCCTCCAAGGCTGCGAGGGCACCAGCACCCCTTAAAGTCCAGACTCCCTCTCGGAGAAGAGCAGAGGAGTGGGAGAGAACAGGGAATCTTATTTACCCCAAAAAGTCATCCAAAGGAGCTCGTTTAATTGGGCAGGGACTGTGGTAACAAATTGTTAAGTTGAAAGTTTACTTGTCCCCATTCTTAGGAGGTGCGGGTTCACAAGAATATCCAAGCAGTTATAGGGGATAAAAAACCTGCATTTTCTTTGCACATTTGAGTATAAAGTGAAATTCATAAATTTTGTGAGAAACTTGAAGGGACCATTAAAATGCTTTAAAATATACATCCATAATAATGATAAAGTCTGTGGATCAACATGAAAAACCTGTAAGATGTAATATTAAATGAGCAAAGAATACAACTTGTGTGGTTGATTTTAACCACATAAAATTACTTGGAAATTTTATATAGAAATTTCAATAACCATTACTTAAAAAAAACTTTCTTAAAAAACATAAAACCGACATATCATTTCCTTTTATTCTGAAAAATTATATAAATTTTAAGCGTAAAATGGACTATAAAATTGAAAGTGTAGTGTGATTCCACTTATGTAAAACAATCAGTTGTCTCAACCCCATATATCACCTCTGTTCTAAATTCCTTAATATGTTCTCTGTTTCCCATGTGTTTCAGTAAACCTGTTTCTTTTGTAAAATTTTTATTAGGAAGTGTATGTTATCTACTGCTGCATAAAAATTACCCCGACACTCAGTGGCTTTAACAACAGTGACGATCTATTGTCTCACACTGATTCAGCAGATCAGGAATTTGGGAGTGTCTTAGCTTGACATTGCCCTTGAGGTTGTAGTTAAGATATCGGCTACCACTGCAGTTTTCTGAAAGCTTTGTACGGGAGGTAGAGGAACCAGCTTCTGCCCACTGCCAAATCCACAACTTCTCCCACACTTCAGGTTTTTGTTATAGTAGCACCCCAATTCTACATTCCAAAGTCTACTAGTTATCTATCACTGCATAACAACTTACCCCAACATTTAGATGCTTAGAACAACAATTTCAAGACATCTTGCTCCCATGACTGGCAAGTTGGGGCTTGCTGTTGGCAGGATCCCTTAGTTCCTTGCCACATGGACCTCTCCACAGGGCTGTTTGCATGTCCTCAGGGGTGGTCGTTGTCTTCCCCAAGAATAAGTGACTGATCCACGAGAGCTCACGACAAGGCCGAAATGTCTTTTATGACCTAGCCTGGCAAGTCATATGCTGTGAATTCTGTAACGTCCTATTGGTTACATGCATTGGCCCTGCTCATTGTGAAATGGGAATACACAGGGGCATGAATACCATGAGGTGAGGAGCACTGGGGGCCAATTTGGTGGCTGGCCACCACAGTCTGTTCTCTGGCCCCCAATCACTCATGTACTTCCCACATGCAAAAATATACTCGTCTATTCTCAAGGCCCCATAAAGGTCTCATCCCATTAGAGCATCTCCTCAAAAAATTTAAGATCTCATATTTTAAATCAGGCCCAAGTGTGGTTGGGGCTACTAAGGTCCAGTTTCTCACAATCTGAAGATCTGTGAATTAAAGAGACAAGTTGTTAGCCTCTCACACATCTAATGTTCAATGGTTGGATAGGCATAGGATAACTGCTATAGACATTCCTGTCCAAAAAGTAGGGAGAAGGGGGCCATACGGGAGTCATTGGTCCATAGCAATTTTGAAATCCATCAGGGTACATTTAAAAAATTACTTTAATAGGACTCAGTCCTACTTCTGCCTGGGAATGAGTCTCCTTGCCTTTTGGATGTGCCCTCTGGTTCTTATTTCTACCCTTGAATCATCCTTTCTGTCTCATCAAAAGCAGCCTGTGTTATAACCAAGTAGTTTCCCAGTCTTCTTGTCTATAGATATTTGAGAGGTTCAAAGGTCACTTTTCGTCTTGAACTCTCTCTGGCCTTTCAGTCCAAGCTGGTAGTGTCTCTGCCAAAGCAATTCTCTTAAAATCTTTGTGGGTCTCCTGCCTTAGTGGGTTTATTCCATTGGACAGAAGTCACAGATCTCTTCAAGGTAAGCCTTTCTCTATAATAGGCTGCTACTGAGACTGCTGAAAGGCAAAGCCCTTAAAATATTCAGAAGTCCTGCACGGTTCATTGAGGCCATAACAAAGGATTCCGCAGTTACTTTCTCAGCTTCATCTTTAGACCGTGTTTTCTTGAGAGGGCCCTGGATTTGATCTTTGCATAGAAGCTATTTCTTAATTTTAGCATCCTTTGCCATCTGGAGAGCTTGAGGATTTTCAAACCCAAAATTCCTGACTCCTTTCTGTTTAATACCACTTCCTTTAGCTTATCTCTGTCCTGTTGCATTTCAGTATGAGCAGTAAGAAAAAAAAACAGTGCACCTTCAAAATTCAGCCATATCACTCAGTTCATTAGGTCCTTTTTATTCTTTGCACATTCTATAGATGACAGTGTTGATGAACTTTTTGCCACTACGTAACCCCTAGTTTCAACAGCATTCTTCTGTTTCCTTGAAGCCTTTACATCCAGCCTTCTCAAACGTGACCAAGATTTTGCTAACAGCTCCTTCAAAGCCCTCTAGGCTTTCATTAACACTCCTTGAAGTCCTTCTAGCTTCTACCCACTGCCAAATCCACAGCTTTTCCACATTTTATGTTTCTGTTATAGTAGAACCCCACTTCCACTTTCCCAAATCTATTTGTTATCTATTGCTGCATAACAAATTACCCCAACACTTAGATGCTTAAAACAACAATAACCATTTATTATTGCACCCGTTTTCTGTGGGTCAGGAATTAGGGGATGACTTGGCTGGTGGTCCTGCCTCAAGGTCTCTCATGAAGCGGCAGTTAAAATCTCAGGTGGAGCTGCAGTCATTTGAAGGCTTTCCTGGGACCAGTGGATCTGACTGCAGAATGTCTCACTTACATTGCTAGCAAGTTGTTACTGGCTGTTGGCAAGAGGCCTTGCCATGTGGACCCTTCCATAGGGCTGCTTGAGGTTCCTCACAACATGACAGCTGGCTTCTCTCAGAATGGACGAGAACTTGCATTGTATGACCTAGACTTGGAAATCGCACACCGTCATTTCTGCAGTCATAGCCTGCTCTGCTTATTGTGGGCTGGGACGTGTGGGAGGGCATGAATGCCAGAAAGGAAGACCATTGGGGGCTATGCTGGAGGCTGACTACCACATGAAATATGTGAACAAAATAACATACTGTCACACATACGTGTATTCATGCCAAAAGAAACACCCTAAAATGAAAGAGCACACACAGACATCACACACACAAACATGTATAGAGTAAAAGAATAATAAAATGAAAAATATGTAGTCTCAGCCAAGTATGAAAAATAGAACATTACCAATAACTTTAACTTTTAAGCTTTTGTTTCCCACATCTCATTCCTTTCCTGAAGTGGGAAGGAATTGAATTTTGAGGTTATATTACCTAGCCTTCTTTGTAGTTTTTTTGAGGGGTAATATCAAAATATTTAACAACCACTATGACATGGGCGCTGACCGCTGGGATGAGGCCCTAAGCGCTCGCACAGCTCCACCAGTATGTACCGGCTAATATTACGCTTGTTGTTTGTATCTCTAAGCAATATGTTGTTTAGTTTTGAATGTTTTTACATTTTTGCTTTTTTCATTTACTATTATATGTCTGAAATTGATTTATGCTGAAGCATGTAGCTGCAGTTCATTTTCACAGCTGTTAGTGTTCTATCATGTGACAATACCTCATTTTATTTACACTTTCTCCTGACTATGGCCATTATGTACTTCCCAGTTTTTTTCCCTGCTGTTAAAATAATGCTGGTATGAAAGTATCTATGCATTTCTCCCGGGATACTTGTGCAAGAGTTCCTCTAGGTACATACCTAGCAGAGAAACACCTAGATCTCAGAATATGTAAGGGTTCAATTTTAGAAGGTAACGTCAAACTGTTTTTCAAAGTGGACATAGGAATTTACATTCTCACTAACATTTAAAGAGTTTTCTTTGCTCAACATCTTGGTATTGTTAACTTTAATTTTTTTTTTTGGTCTGATGAGTGTAAAACGGTATCCTTGGTTTTCTTTAATTTCTGTTTCTCCGTTAATAATGAGGATAATCATCTTTTTGTATTTTGGGTTTTGTTCATTCCTCTTTCTTCTTCGTTTTTGAATGTCAGTTCATGTCTTTTCCCTATTTTTCTACTGGGTTGCTTCGCTCTCCTGCTCCTCCCCCACCTCCCAGACTATATATATATGGTTTATTGGCTCAGATAACTGACACTCAAATTCAATGCCTCAGTGATGTTACTAATGACACCAAGGCCTGGTGTGGTCTATCCTGTCTGCCTTCTGTGCAGTGCCCTCAGAGGGCCTCCCTCAGGGTGCTCAAGTGGCAGCAGCAGTTCTGAGCCACCCGTCACTCTGCAGCACACCTCCAGGAGCAGCAGAATATTTCTTATTTACTGCGGACATGTCAGAGAGTGGGCTCTTTGAGGCCAGGGATTATCGCCTGTCTGGTCAAGGATGTGTTTTCTGTACATAATACCCCTGGCACATTGTAGGCACCCAGGAAGCATATGTGGTGGGAACAAGCAAGAATTGCTTTCCCAAGAGGCCCCACCAAACTTGCCAGCTGCCTCACTGGCCACAAGTGCAGGCCGTGCTGCTTCCTGAGCAATCATGTGGCCAGAGAACACCATGTGCAGACACGTGTGGGCTTTGATGAATTGGAGGGATGTAATTTCACCCCAGAGCCCTTGAGACTTTCAATATCCTTATTCCGATGAAGAGGGAGGTGGGTCACTACAGAATTCCTTGCAGGGAGAGAGCCACAATGTTCCCCAGGAAAAGTCTTGCATTCCATTTACAACAGGAAAGGCAACGAGAGCTTCTCTGGAGCAACCCCACCTACTGCATCTCCTCCTCTTTGAGCTTTAGTCTACAGAGCTCTGACCCAGGTAGGAGCCTGGTGTGGGGGTGGCGCTGATGCTGGGTGAGGTGGGTGGCAGCAGGACAGAGGCGAGGTGGAGCAGTGGGCAGTCTAGCTTGACACTCTGCACAGTTCTCTGGACTGACCAGCGTCTTCAGCAGAATATTTTCCTGCCCCATCTAATAGTCGCCATTTTTCAGCTCTTTACTGTTTGCAAGGGTTCACTTCCTCTCCAACTGTGAAACTCAACTATCTTTTCACCAGATCCACAGCTTGCCTCATGTAATGGTTTAGACTATTTACATTTAATGTGGTGAGTGATTTGATTGGGTGTAAACCTATCATCTTGTTTTTGGTTTTCTATTTGTCCCATTTATTCACTGTCTCCTTTAACCCCCATTTCTTGTCTTCCTTTGGTTTAACTGAGTAATTGTTTTGTGATTGTATTTTATCTCCAATATTGCCTTATTAACAATACTCTTTATAGTGTCTGCTCTAGGGTTTACAATATACATCTTCAACTTATAACAGTCTACCTTCAAATAATATAAAACTTTGTGTATAGTATAACTGTTATGGACTGAATGTTTGTGGCCCCCTCAAATTCATATATTGAAGCCCTGATGCCCAATGTGATGAGAGGTAATTAAGGTTAGATGAGGTCGTGGGAGTGGGGACCTCATGCTGGCATTAGTATCCTTATGAGAAGAGACACAGGGAGCTGTGTTCTCTGGCTCTCTCCACGTGCATGCACCGAGGAAAGGACATGTGAGCACACATGTCCTCTCCTTCTGC
The DNA here is from genome assembly GCF_020826845.1 of Diceros bicornis minor. Taxonomy (NCBI): domain Eukaryota; kingdom Metazoa; phylum Chordata; class Mammalia; order Perissodactyla; family Rhinocerotidae; genus Diceros; species Diceros bicornis. The sequence continues at coordinate 7,073,784 of NC_080755.1, read as the reverse complement.
AAGCCCGAAAGAGAGCTCTCACTAGAACCTGATCTCGGACTTCCAGCCTCCAGAACTGTGAGAAAATAAGTTTCTGTTTTTTAAGCACCCCAGTCTGCAGTATTTTGTTATGGCAGCCTGAGCAGACTGAGACAATAACCTTACAACTGTGTACCTTCAGTTCTTCTCCCCTAGTCTGTGTGCTAGTTCATACATTTTACTTCCAGATAAACTCCACAATGCACTATTATTATTTTTTGCTCCAAATATTCATTTATTTCTTAAGGAAATTTAAGAGCATAAGAAATAGTGTCATATTCGCCCACATAGTTAAGTTTAGTGTGGTCTTCATTCTCTTTGAGTAGACCTGGGTTTTCATCTGGTATCATTTCCCTACTGCCTGAAGGACTTCTTTTACCTTTTCCTACAAGGTCATTGTGGTGATGAGGAATTCTTTCAGCTTTTGTATGTTTGGAAAAAATATTTTGCCTGTTTGAAAAAAGTATCAATTTTGCCTTGCTTTTGAAAGATATTTTCCTTGGAGTCGAATTCTAGGCTGACAATTTTTGTTCTGACAGTGCTTTGAGGATGTTGCTCTACTGTGTTCTGGCTTACATAGTTTCTGCCAAGAAGTTTGCTGCCATTTAAATCTTCATTCCTATGTTTTTGGTCTGGCTGCTTTTAAGATTGTCTCTTTATTACCGATTTTAAGCAATTTTACTATAATATGTGTCGGGGGGTGAGAGTTCATTGAGCTTCTTAGAACTGTGAGTTAATAGTTTTCATCAAGTTTGAAAAAATTTGGCCATTATTTCCTAACAGACTCTTTTCTGTCCCTCACTAACCTCTGCTCTTTTTTTGGGACTCCAATTATGTCCATTAGGTGGCTTGAAGTGGACCAACAGCTAACTGGTACTTTGTTCAGTTTTTTAAAGTCTTTTTTCTTTCTGTGTTCCATTTTGGGTAGTTTCTATTGTTACGTATTCAGGTTAACTAATCTTATTTTCTGTAGTGCCTAATCTGCTGTTGATCGCATCTGGTATATTTTTTTAGTTGGTAATTTTATTGAGATAATTGTGGATTCGCCTGCAGTTGTAAGAAATAATACAGATCATTTGTGCAGTTTGCTCAGTTTTCACCAATGGTAACACTTTTCAAAACTGTAGTATGATATCACAACCAGGACACTGACGTATTATTCAGCTATCCCGAGTGTTACTGTACCCTTTGTGTGTGTGTGTGTGTGTGTGTGCGCGTGCGCGCGCATTACATTCTATACAATTTTATCACCTGCATGGGTTCATGTATTCACCACCCTAGTCAATATCCTGAATGATTCTGCCACTACAAGGATCCTTCATGCTGCCCTTTATAAGCACACCCACCTCTCTCCTACCCATCTACTGCCCCTCCTATCCCTAAGTCCTGGTAACCACTAACCTGTCCTCCATTTCTGAAATGTTGTCATTTCAAAATGTTATGTCAATGGAATCATACAGTAATCTTTTGGGACTGGCTTTTAAACTCAGCATAATTCCCTGGAGATTCATCCAAGTTATTTGCCATTCAGTGTATTTTAATCTTAGTCACTGTATTTTTCATATCTAGAAGTCTGAGTTTTTAAAATATCTCTCATATTTCTTACTTTGTACATGCTTTTCTCTACCATCTTGAACATATGGCATATATTTACAGTAGTAGTTTTAATGTCCTTGTCTAGTAATTCTGTGTCATTTCTGTGTCTGTTTCTATTGATTGACTTTTATTTTCATCGTGGGTCATTTTTTGAACTGCATTTTTGCATCCTTGCTAATTTTTTATTGCATTAGAGACATTGTCAATTTTATATTGTTGGGTGCTGAATTTAACTGTTCTGTATTCTTTTAAATGTTTTTGAGCCTTGACCTGGGACAAGTCAAATTCCTTGGAAATAGTTTGATCCTTTGAAGCTTGATTTTAAGCTCTGTTAGGCGAAAACCAAACAGACTTATTTGATGGGTAATTTGGTTCCCTATTGAGGTAACACCTTCTGTGTTAGGTTTTTCCACTCTAGCTGGTGGATATGTGAACTATCTTTGATTTTGTGCAAACCCTGGAGATTATTATGATTATGAGTACTTATTTGCTGTGCACTTTCACCATTCTAAGTGAAATAAATACCAGTTGGTCATGATGTATAGTTCTTTTTATACATTGTTGAATTTGATTTGCTAAATTTTTTTTCTCTTTTCACAACTAGCTGATTTTATTTTAATCATCACTGTTGGTGTACTCTCTAGGTATAAGATTTGGTCTCTACAAGGTTGATTACTTTTCCAGTCTCCTCTGGAAAAGCGAGAGATAGTTCTAGGTCTCTGGGCCTCACTACACAGAGGGTAGTACTTGGATTAGCAGAGTTCTCCAGGATCTCTTGTTTCTGATTCTGTTTCCTATTTGGCATGTGGTAACAAACAAATATTGTTGGCCTTATTTCTCTCTTATACTTTCTTGAATGGGTGGCAGATGCTTCAGAGGATATTTTGCCTATATATGCTTACAGGGATATTTTTTGCCCTCACGGTTGCCTTCTGCATCTAGTCATGGTCTCTGGACTGGCATTGACAGGGGGTCATCTTCTCCTTCCTTTCTTGCATGCCTGTGGTTGGTTGTTTCACACTTGTGGTTGGTTATTCCATGCCTATGGTTGGTTGTTCCACACTTGTGACTGGTTATGCCATGTTTGTGGTTGGTTATCCTGCTGCTAATATTTTGGTGAGGATTTTTGCATCTATGTTCATGAGAGATACTTGTCTGTAGTTTTCCTTCCTTGTAAAGTCTTTGGTATTGGTATTAGGGTAATGCTGGCCTCATAGAATGAGTTAAGAAGTATTTATTCCCTCTGCTCCCATTTTCTGGAAGAGAGTGTAGAGAACTGGTATAATTTCTTTCTTAAATGTCTGGTAGAACTCACCAGTGGGCCTGGTGCTTTCTGTTTGAGAAAGCCCTGCCTGTGGGGGGCCAGCCTGGTGTGGGGTGAGGAGGGCATCTACCCAGGCATGTGAGTGGGGGCAGTGGCAGTGATGGAAGATTGGATACAGCATGGGAAACTGATCAAATAAGTGAATATGCTAAGGAAAGTGGGAACCAGATTTCTCGCCATTGGAGAAGTGGAAAGAAAGCCCAGCACGAACAGTATTGCTTGATTGGAATTGGAGATATCATGGTTTTCAATACAGACAACTAGACACCAACATAAATACAGATGTACGTGTACGTGTGTGTGTGTGTATATATATATATATTCCCTAGCTCTGTGCACTGAGAGGGCTGGGAACACCAAACACGCCAATAGCAATGAGCACACTCAGTGACCACACCTTGGTTTCTACATACCATTTTCCACTACAAAGTACCAGGGCACCTTGGAGAAGTGTCTGATTCCAGGGCTGAGACAGAGAAAGTACAAGATGAGCATGGAATCTCTTCTTGTGTCAGAAAGTAGGACAGCGCTCAAAGAATGAGAGAACCAGTTGCTTTGCAGAGGGATAAAACAATTTAGAAAGGCACATGAAATACATGGAGTAGGTGTTAACAGGCAGTATTGATAGGACGTGGGAATCTACTGCATTAAGAAGGGAAAAGTCCTCAGGATTCATGAGCAGAAACAAAAAGAGCTATTTCAGACTTCTCAGGAAGGACTATATAGGTCAGCCAGAGTTTGGGGTGGAGGGAGGTGGTGTGGGGGCATACGAAGGCGAGGAGAGTAACCTTGCAGACTGTGGAGTGGTTTGCATTCTTGTGACCACAGAAGTGAGGTAAATCAAGAGCAGACACAACTGGAGTTTGACCCAATGAAACAGAGTGAGTCAGAGTCTATACTGAGCCTGTCCACGCTGGTTGCCTGGCTATGGGACCCTCTCATTGTTAATGGACTGTCATGAGGCAAGCCACAGAAATCGAAGTAAACAATAATTATAGGCAGGGCCATGTTAGGTCTGGTTGCTCCACCAGAGGGTAATGTCTGGGGAGGAGCTCAGTAGTAATTTGTCCCTTAGGTGAAGGAGGAAGGGGGAAGGCTTTGGTTTATTGAAACTGTGTGCTTGAGACAGCTACTGGGTTCTGCTGATCTGCTCTTTGCAGGCTCTGATGAGCTACAGGGTTGCAAATACCTTTGGTCTCACCTATTCTAATATCTGGCCTCACCATCTAGAGGGAAGCCTGGTCTGGGATAAGGCCAAAGCGCCCACGCCTGGGGCCCGGGTGAAGTTGTCCTGGGTTCAGAGCAATATAGGCAGCCAATACTTATGTTGTTCTCTTGCCTTTCCTCACCCTGGAGGGCGGGGCCCAGCAGAGGGAAGAGTTGGCCCCAGGACATCCTCCTCAACAGTGGAAGCAGCTGCGAGTTATTTCACTTTCTTGGTCACATCCTTTTCCTTGCAGCTCTGTGTATAGCCCAATACACACAGCCTCTATCTGCAGCTCTAATTTGACATTCCAGAAAGTCTTTGAACTCTGTGTTCCCCTATTATGATGTTTTCAGTCAGGCATTCCAATTACTTTGAGTAGGTAAAACTGCCTTTCTCAAGCAGGAAAATCTTCTCACTGTTTTTCCTAAATTAGAAAACTACACCTCATTTATGGTGTGGTAGGTGATCCCACAAAGCAAAGTAATTTTCTACTAAACATTATTTACCATTTTCTATGAAAATTGTGACATGCCGGGATAAGCACAACTTATATTCAGAGATCATATTTTAACACCAAGCAAATTAAAAACATATAATAGATACAGAGAACAGATTGGTGGTTACCAGAGGATAAGGGGGTGGGGGAGGATGAAAGAAGTAAAGGGGCACATTTGTATGGTGATGGATGGAAACTAGACTCTTGGTGGGGAACGCAGTGTAGTCTATACAGAACTTGAAATATAATGATGTACATTTGATAGTTATACAATGTTATAAACCAATGTGACCTCAATAAAAAAATAAATATGACTAAATTTTTAAAAAAGATCTCTTGAATATTTCTCTCTTCTGTCAACGTTTTCAACCTGGTATATCATTTACTGACAGATTCTAAGCACGCTCAGCAATTGTTGTCATCTGTTTTCTCTGTCCATAGATGCCAGCATAGAGTGGTCAGGATTGTCTACACACTCACATTCAGTATGTGTGAGATGCTAAGAGCATTCACACACAGCCTCCTAGTAGATAGGGAGAAGGTGGTTTTAAAAGCATTCAAGAAGTTATGTTCCGTTACACACACACACACGAGCACACTACACCGTGCTAGAACTAATAAATGAATTCAGCAAAGTTGCCAGATACAAAATCAACATGCAGAAATCAGTTGTGTCTCTATACACTAACAGTGAACAAGTTGAAAAGGATATTAAAAAAAAAAATCCATTTACAATAGGATTAAATAAGAATAAAATACTTAGGAATTAATTTAACCAAGGAGGCAAAAGATTTGTACACTGAAAACTACAAAATGGTGCTGAAAGAAATTAAAGACGACATAAATAAATGGAAAGATATCCTGTGCATATGGATTGGAAGACTTAATATTGGTAAGATGTCAATACTACCCAAAGCGATTTATATATCCAATACAATCCTATCAAAATCTCAATGCTGTTCTTTGCAGAAATAGAAAAATCCATTCTAAAATTCATATGGAATCTCAAGGCATCCCAAATAGCAAAAACAATCTTAAAAAAGGAAGAACAAAGCTGAGGTCTCATACTTCCTGATTTCAAAACTTACTACAAAGCAACAGTAATCAAAACAGTGTGGTACTAGAATAAAGACAGACACATAGACCAATGGAGTAGAATAGAAAGCCCAGAAATAAACCATCACATATAGGGTCAAATGATTTTTGACAAGGATGCCAAGACCATTCAACTGGGAAAAGACAGTCTTTTCAACAACAAGGAATCCTGTATACTGTGGGTGGGAATGTAAACTGGTGCAACCACTATAGAAAACAGTGTGGAGGTCCCTCAAGAAATTAAAAATTGGCAGACGTCAGCATCATGGTGGAGTGAGCTTCCCCCACTGAACTCTCCCCCTCTAAGACACAACAAAAAGGGCATTCATATTCCAACAGAAGCTATTCACACAACACAGGGGACATCTGAGGCACCCAGGCAGCCGTATGCCTGAGGACGGAGGTGCTGGAATCCCCAGAGGAAGCAGAGGGAGGTAAGAGGAGCTCCTTTCCTTCCCAAATGACTGAGACCCAGAGACGGAGACCACACGGCTCTCAGAGGAGGGGGAGGGGCGGCTCGCCACATGAAAACTGACGCTCTCCAAGACCCCTCACAGCCCGAGGGGATCCCCCTATGGAGGAAGTGCAACTGTTGTGAGGGTAGTTTCAACAAGCTAGCCCCTTAGGAGAGCAGAGAGCTACAGCAAGGGGAGAAACCTCTGAGATCGGGGAGGCGAAAGTAAGAGCCCCTCCCCGACCCAGCCTGCCCTACTGGCGCTTCAGCACAGCGGTGCTTCAGCTCAGCCCAGTCCCCAGAGGCAGTGGCCCCCAGGTGCCTGGGACCCACCAGCAGGGGCAGCGTGACTGCCCCACCCCCACAGGCAGCGGCCCCCAGGTGCCCAGGCCCAACCAGCAGCGAGGCGAGCCTGTGCCCCGGCACCAGAGGGAGTGGCAGCTCAGGCCCCACCATGCCACAACCCCAGCTGCTCTGGCTGGACCAAGCCATGGCCCCAGCTTTCCTGGCTTCCCTGTGCCACGGCCCCAGCTCCTTCAGCTGGACCATGCCCCACCCCCATCTCCTTCGGCTTGACCATCCCCCCCACCCCTGGCTCTAGTGGCTTCAGCTTGGCCTGTGCTCAGGCTCCAGCTGACTTGGCACCAGAAACATTGGCCCACTGTACTCCAGTTTCAGCTTCTTTGGCCCAGTGGCATCCTAGCTCCTCCTTCTTCGGCCCAGCACACTCCAGTTCCAGCTTCTTTGGCCCAGTGTACTCCAGTTTCAGTTTCTTTGGCCCAGTGGCACTCCAGCTCTTCCTTCTTCGGCCCAGCACACTCTAGTTCCAGCATCTTTGGCCCAGTGCCGCTCCAGCTCCTGCTTCTTTGGCCCAGTGGCACTTCAGCTGCAGCTGCTTCAATCCACCTGCACCCGAGCCCCAGCTGCTTCAGCCTAGCTGCGCTCCAGTCTCAGCTTTTCCCACACTCCAGCGCCAGCTGTTCCCACACTTCCCCCCCCCCAGCAGCCTCCACTCAGCCACGCCTCAGATCAGCCAGGGGCTGATGAGAGTGCCCACGGATTGAGGCAGGCCAGAATACACAGCCCTTGACCCCCAACCAGAGGCAGCAAGAGGAAACTGGAACCATATATTTTCACTATGAGGAAAAGCAAGCCAACACTGACAGGCACCATGCAAAAATATGTTAGATCTCCAGACCAAAAGGAAAATGACAAGCACCCAGAAGTCAACCTGGAAAGCCCAGAAATGTATAACCTTAATGAGAACTCAAAATAGCCATCATAAAAAAGCTTAATGAAATACAAGAAAACACAGACAGACAATTCAATGAAATCAGGAGTTTCTTCACAAAAGAGACTGAAACCATAAACAAAAAAAACCAATCAGAAATCTTGGAGATGAAAAACACAATAGAGGAGATAAAGACAAATCTGGAAGCCTTAAGCACCAGAGCTGACAATATGGAGGAAAGAATTAGCAATATTGAGGACAGCAATGCAGAAATGCTCCAGAGGGAGGAGGAAAGAGAATTAAGACTAAAAAGAAATGAAGAAACTCTCTGAGAAATATCCAACTCAATTAGGAAATCCAACATAAGGATTATAGGTATTCCAGAGGGAGAAGAGAGGGAAAAAGGAGCAGAGAACTTGTTCAAAGAAATAATATCTGAGAACTTCCCAAACCCAGGGGAGCTGGAAATACCAGTGAATGAAATCAATAGATCTCCTAAATATATCAACATGAAAAGACCCTCTCCAAGGTATATAGTAGTAAAGCTGGCAAAAGTCAATGACAAAGAAAAAATATTAAGGGCAGCTAGACAAAAAAAAAAAAAAATAATAATAACATACAAAGGATTTCCTATCAGGCTCTCAGCCGATTTCCCAACAGAAACTTTACGGGCTAGAAGAGAGTGGAATGATATATTCAAAATTCTCAAGGACAAAAACCTTCAGCCAAGAATACTGTATCCAGCAAAAATATCCTTCAGATATAATGGAGAAATAATAACTATCCCAGATAAACAAAAGCAAATGGAGTTCATTGCCACAAGACCCCCACTACAAGAAGTGCTCAAGAAGGCCCTCATCCCTGAGGAAAAAAAGAGAAAGGGGATTCAAAGTTTTGAACAAGGAGGAAAATAGATCTACAAAACCAGAAAAACTCAGTCCTCTATCAAAATAGATTAGCAAACGCTTCAATATAAAACCAAAGATCAAGGGAAGGTAAGCACCCAGCATAAATATAACCTCATCATGTCCAACACGAACTTACAACACAAGAAGGAATAAGATGTGACAACAATAACTTAGAAGGGGAAGAGGAAAGGGATCGAATCGACTTAGTCTAAGGGAATAAGAGGCCAGCAAAAAATGGACTATCACATCCATGAGATTTTTTATACAAACCTCACGGTAACCACTAACCAAATAATCAGAACAGAATCACACACGACAAAGAAAGAGAAAACTAAGAGAACCTCCATACAGAACAACCAAACTAAAATGGTAGTCTGAAACACATGGGATGAGAAACAAAAGAAATGCAAAAGAACCAGAAAAAGAGCAATAAAATAGCAAGAACAAGCCCCCATATATCAATAATTACCCTAAATGTAAATGGACTGAACTCTCCAATCAAAAGACACAGAGTGGTGGGATGGATTAAAAAACAAGACCCAACAATATGCTGCCTCCAAGAAACACATTTCAGCTCTAAACACAAACACAGGCTCAGAGTGAAAGGATGGAAGACAATACTCCAAGTTAATGGTAAACAAAAGAAAGCAGGTGTTGCCTTACTTATATCAGACAAAGTTGACTTCAAGATAAAACAGGTAATGAGAGACAAAGAGGGGCATTACATAATGATAAAAGGGACACTCCACCAAGAAGACATATCACTTTTAAATATATATGCACCCAATACAGGAGCACCAAGGTACGTAAAGCAACTATTAACAAACTTAAAAGGAGATATTAACAACAACACAATAGTAGTAGGGGATCTTAACACCCCACTCTCATCAATGGACAGATCATCCGGACAGAAAATAAATAAGGAAACAATGGACCTAAATGAAAAACTAGATGAGGTGGACTTAAAAGACATATACAGAGCACTCCATCCAAACACAGCAGATTACACATTCTTCTCAAGCACACATGGAACATTCTCAAGAATAGACCATATGTTGGGAAACAAGGCATGCTTATATAGATTTAAGAAGACTGAAATCATAACAAGCATCTTTTCAGACCATAATACCATGAAGTTAGAAGTCAACCACAAGGAAAAAATGAGGAAAATGACAAAGCTGTGGAGACTCAACAACATGCTACTAAACCACCAATGGATCATTGATGAAATTAAAGGAGAAATCAAAGCATATCTGGGGACAAATGAAAATGAAAATACACCATACCAACTCATATGGGAATCAGCAAAAGCAGTCCTGAGAGGGAAACTCATAGCAATACAGGCCCACCTTAACACACAAGAAAAAGCCCAAATAAGCAACTCAAACTATGCTTAACAGAATTAGAAAAAGAGGAACAAACAAAGCCTAAAGTCAGCAGAAGGAGGGAAATAATAAAAATCAGAGCAGAAATCAATGAAATTGAAATTTAAAAAGCTGTAGAAAGGATCAATGAAACAAAGAGTTGGTTCTTTGAGAAGATAAACAAAATTGACAAACACTTAGCCAGGCTCACAAAAGAAAAAAGAGAGAAGGCTCAAATAAATAAAATTAGAAATGAAAAAGGAGAAATTACAACAGCTACCACAGAAATGCAAAAGATTATAAGAGAATACTATGAAAAACTATATGCCAACAAATTGGACAATCTAGAAGAAATGGATAAATTCCTAGACTCGTACAACCTCCCAAAACTGAATCAAGAAGAGATAGAGAACCTGAATAGACCAATCACAAGTAAAGAGATTGAAACAGTAATCAAAACTTCCCAAAAAATAAAAGTCCAGGACCAGATGGCTTCTCTGGAGAATTTTACCAAACATTCAAAGAAGACTTAATACCTATCCTTCTCAAGCTATTCCAAAAAATAGAGGAAGATGGAACACTTCCCAACACATTCTACGAGGCCAACATTACCCTGATACCAAAGCCAGGCAAAGACAGTACTAAGAAGGAAAACTACAGACCAATATCCCTGATGAACATAGATGCAAAAATCCTCAACAAAATATTGGCAAACCAAATACAGCAATACATTAAAAAGATTATACACCTTGATCAAGTGGGATTTATACCAGGGACACAGGGATGGTTCAACATCCGCAAATCAATCAATGTGATACACCACATTAACAAAATGAGGAATAAAAACCATATGATCATCTCAATAGATGCAGAGAAGGCTTTTGACAAGATCCAACATCCATTTATGATAAAAACTGTCAACAAAATGGGTATAGAAGGAAAGTACCTTAACATAATAAAGGCCATATATGACAAACCCACAGCCAACGTCATACTCAATGGGGAAAAACTGAAAGCCATCCCTCTGAAAACAGGGACAAGACAAGGGTGCCCACTCTCACCACTCTTATTCAACATAGTACTGGAGGTTCTGGCCACAGCAATTAGGCAAGAAAAAGGAATAAAAGGAATCCAAATAGGCAACAAAGAAGTGAAACTCTCGCTGTTTGCAGATGACATGATCTTATATATAGAAAACCCTAAAGAATCTATTGGAAAACTATTAGAAATAATCAACAACTACAGCCAAGTGGCAGGGTACAAAATCAACTTACAAAAATCAGTTGCATTTCTATATACCAACAACAAACTACCAGAAAGAGAACTGAAGAAGACAATCCCATTTACAATTGCAACAAAAAGAATAAAATATCTAGGAGTAAATTTAACCAAGGAAGTGAAAGACCTATACAATGAAAACTATAAGACATTATTGAGCAAAATCAATGATGACATAAAGAAATGGAAAAATATTCCATGCACTTGGATTGGAGGAATAAACATAGTTAAAATGTCCATACTGACTAAAGCAATCTACAGATTCAATGCAATCCCAATCAGAATCCCAAGGGCATTCTTCACAGAAATAGAGCAAAGAATACTAGCATTCATATGGGGCAACAAAAGACCCCGTATAGCTAAAGCAATCCTGAAAAAGAAGAACAAGGCTGGAGGCATCACAATCCCTGACTTTGAAACATACTACAAAGCGATAGTAATTAAAACAGCATGGCACTGATACAAAAACAGACACACAGACCAATGGAACAGAATTGAAAGTCCCGAAATAAAACCTCCTATCTATGGGCAGCTAATCTTTGATAAAGGAGCTAAGAACATACAATGGAGAAAGGAAAGTCTTTTCAATAAATGGTGCTGGGAAAACTGGACAGCCACTTGCAAAAGACTGGAAGTAGACCATCTTCTTTCACCATACACAAAAATTAACTCAAAATGGATCAAAGACCTGAAGGTGAGACCTGAAACTATAAAACTCCTGGAGGAAAATATAGGTAGTACACTACTCGCCATCAGCCATAAAGGGATCTTCTTGAATTCCATGTCTACTCAGACAAGGGAAACAAAAGAAAAAATAAACAAGTGGGACTTCATCAGATTAAAGAGCTTCTACAAGGCAAATGAAACCAGGATCAAAATGAATAGGGAACCCACCAGCTGGGAAAAAATATTTGCAAACCAAATATCTGACAAGGGATTAATCTCCATAATATATAAAGAACTCACACAACTGAATAACAAAAAAACAAACAACCCAATCAAAAAATGGGCACGGGACATGAACAGACACTTCTCCAAAGAAGATATACAGATGGCCAATAGGCACATGAAAAGATGCTCAACATCACTAGTCATCAGGGAAATGCAAATCAAAACCACACTAGAGGGGGCCAGCCCTGTGGCGCAAGTGGTTAAGTGCGTGCTCTCTGCTGTGGCGGCCTGGGGTTCGCTGGTTCGGATCCTGGGTGCGCACCGACACACCGCTTGGCAAGCCATGCTGTGGCGGCGTCCCATATAAAGTGGAGGAAGATGGGCACAGATGTTAGCCCAGGGCCAGTCTTCCTCAGCAAAAAAAGAGGAGGATTGGCAGATGTTAGCACAGGGCTGATCTTCCTCACACACACACACAAAAACCACACTAAGATATCATCTTACACCTGTTAGAATGGCTATAATCACCAAGACAAAAAGCAACAAATGCTGGAGAGGCTGTGGAGAAATGGGAACCCTAATCCACTGCTGGTGGGAATGCAAACTGGTGCAGCCTCCATGGAAAACAGTATGGAGATTTCTCAAAAAATTAAAAATAGAAATACCTTATGATCCAGCTATCCCACTACGGGGTATCTACCCAACAAACCTGAAATCAACAATCCAAAGAGGCTTATGCACCCCTATGTTCATCGCGGCATTATTCACTATAGCCAAGACATGGAAGCAACCCAAGAGTCCCTCGACCGATGATTGGATAAAGAAGATGTGGTATATATATACCATGGACTACTACTCAGCCATAAAAAAAGACAAAATCGTCCCATTTGCAACAAGATGGATGGACCTGGAGGGTATTATGTTAAATGAAATAAGCCGGAAAGAGAAAGACAAACAGTGCATGATTTCACTCATATGTGGAAGATAAACCAACACACGGACAGATAGATCTGTTTGGTGGTTACCAGGGGTTAGGCGGGTGGGAGGTGGGCACAAGGAGTGGAGGGATGCAATTATATGGTAACTGATAAACAATAATGTACAACAAAAATTTCACAATAAAAAAAAGAAAAAAAAAGGAAATTTGCAAAAGAAATAAATTAAAAATACAACTATTATATGATCCAGAAATTCCACTTCTGGGTATTTATCCAGAGGAATGAAATCATTATCTTGAAGAGACACCTGCACTCCCATGTTCACTGAAGCATTATTCACAATAGCCAAGGTATGGAAACAACCCAAGTGTACATCAATGGATGAATGAATATAACAATGTGGTATATATACAATGGAATATTGTTCCATTAAAAAAGAAGGAAATTTTTATTTCCTTAAAAAAATGAAGGAAATCCTGTCATTTGCGACAACATGGATGAACCTGGAGGATATTATACTAAGTGACATAAGCCAGACAGAGAAAGACAAATGCTGTGTGGTATCACTCATATGTGGAATCTTAAAAAAAAAAGTCAAACTCCAGAAACAAAGAGTAGAATGGTGGTTGCCAGGGTTGTGGTGGTGGGGGAGGATGGAGAGAGGTTGGTAAGTGGTATAAACTTTCAGCTATAAGATGAATAAGGTCTGAAGATCTAATATGTAACATGGTGACTGTAGTTGATAACACTGTATTGTATAACTGAAATTTGCTAAGAGAGTAGAACTTAAGCGTTCTCACCAAAAAAAAAAAGGTAAATATGTGAGGTGATAGATGTGTTAATTAATTCAATGGTGGGAATACTTTCATAATGTATACATATATCAAATCATCACATTGTACACTTTAAATGTCTTACAATTTTATTTGTCAATTATACCTCAATAAAGATTAGAAAATTAAAAATAAAAAGGAAAGAAATTCTGTAATAGACTACAATGTGGATGAACCTCAAGGCTATTATCCTAAGTGAAATAGCCAGTCACAAAAGGACAACTACTGTATGATTCCACTTACAGGAGGTCCCTAGAGGAATCAAATTCATAGACAGAAAGTGGAATGGTGGTTGCCAGGGGCTGGGGGGAGGGAGAATAGGGAGTTGTTGTTTAAGGGGGACAGAGTTTAGTTTTGCAAGATGAAAGAGTTCTGAAGATGGGTGGTGATGGTTGCACAACAATGGGAATGTACTTAATGCCATTGAACCGTACCCTTAAGAAGGGTTAAGATGATAATTTTTATATGTGTATTTCATCACAATTAAAAATAAAATAAAATTTAAAAAGTTATATTTCTCCTAAACTAGAGTTCCCTAATATGATTTTGTCTGTGGTTGTGTTAATAATAAAGCCAATAAACAATAATGCAACAAAATATGCTCCTGTAACCCTTGGATTGAGGAGACCAAGGCCGGTCAGCTGATATTTCTGCATTTCTGCACATTGGAAGCTATAGGGAAGCAGATTTTGATTCAATGCAATCATTAATATACCAAAAAAAAAAAAATAAAGTCAAACACTGAAAGATTAATAGTACAAAGGATAAGATATACCAAAACAAGGCAAATAAATGCAAGTCACTTTAAAATCATAGAATTTAAAAAGTACAATGGCAGGGGAGTAGGAGCAGGAGATAAACCCCCAATGTTCTCATAGCACCTGGCCTGAGCATCCAGGAATGAGAGACACCCAGATGGATTCCTGCCCTCAGAGCATGGTTCTTTGTAGCCCTTGATATGAGACCCAGAGCTGCTTCCTCCATCGAACCAGGATACTAACTGAATAATCATGAAGATAATAGCCAGAGGCACCATTTCTTGAACTTGACTGTGTTAGGAGCAGCCTGGACCCTCATGTGTGTCACTTATCCAGTCCTTGCTACAGCTCAGCGCCTCACAGCATGGTTGGCACAGAGCGGCTGCTCAAAAAATAGGTTAAATTGTTTAACAATGCTATGCGGTAAGTGGTATTATTATTATCACCAATTTATGGACAAGAAGTCTGGGCTCAGAGAGGTTAAGTACATGTCAAGTTCACACCATAGTGGAGCCACTGTTCTAGCCCCCAGATCCAGCTGTCTTTCTAAGGCTCCCACAGCCAAAGTCAGAACAGTCAGAGGGATCCTGTAAGGATGTAAATCAAATCGAGTTAGTCCCCTGCCCTCAGTCTGCCAAGACTTCCCATTCCACTTGCCATAAGTCAAATGAAAATTTCTCCCTCTGGCTGGGAAGCCCTGCATGTGATGTGCAGGCAGCTGGCTTCCTCCGCAGCTCCAGCCACTGACCATCCCCACCACTGCCGGACCCCACCCTTCAGCTCCACCCCGCAGTTGCCTCTCAGGCCTTTGCACTTCCATGCTCTCTGCCTGCAGTCCTCCTCCTCCAGAAGTCCACCTGGCTCATGCCTCCATTTAGTTCAGGATTCTGTCCAAACATCACCTCTTCAGAGAGGCCTTTCCTGCACGCTTGATCTAAAGAAGCATCCTAAACACTCTCTGTGCCTTCATCCTGCTTTCTGCACCCCCAAATCATGTTATCTAATAACTTGTTTTTTGGGTATTTCCCCCTCCAAAATAGAAGCATGAGTTCAGGAACTTTTCATATTTTTGTCACTGCATCCCCAGAGCCTAATATTCAGTAAGTGTTTGCTGAGCAAATGAATAAATGAATGAATGAATGGATGGATGGATGAACGGATGACAAGCCCACTCATCCCACTATTCAAATTTTTATTTTTTTTAAAGATTTGCTCTGAGCTAACATCTGCTGCCAATATTCCTCTTTTTTTTTTTCCTCCCCAAAGCCCCAGTACGTAGTTGTATATTCTAGTTGTAAGGCCTTCTGCTTCTTCTATGTGAGCTGCTGCCATAGCATTGCTACTGACAGAGGAGTGGTGTGGTTCTGCGCCTGGGAACCAAACCCAGGCCGCCAAAGTTGAGTGCTAAACTTTATCCGCTAGGCCATCAGGGCTGGCTCCCCACTATTCAATTTTGAGGACAGTAGTTGACTCTACTCCAGGTGAACTTCCTATAGCCACAAAGCTTGTACAACTTGTCCTTTGAGCACAGAAAATCATGTCATAACACAGACTTATTGAGTATGGAGTCCCATCCCCTACACACATATATACCATATCATACCGTATTCCATATACCATATCATATCATGCCGTACCACATACATCTCATCATGTACACACAGCATAGTGCCTGTCCCGTGCCTGTGCTGTGTCCATGCCCTTGGCTTTCCTTTCTCGGCCCCCTTTGCTCCTTAACAGCCCAGATTCCCAGGCTTTACACTTTTGGATGGGTGCTAGCTGAATCACTGCAGATCAGCTAATGGGGCCATCCCAAGGGAAGAGGTTCTCACAGTTCGGGAACCCAGTAGATGTCTCAGGGCAGAGGACACAGGATAGGGGAGGGGGCCATTCAAAGGAGTGTAGCTCTCCATCCTTCCCCTCATATCTTCTCTGAACTCAGGATTACTCTAAAAATAAAATACCTTCCTCCTTCGCAATGTTCTTGCTTTTGGCTAAGTATAAGAAAGAGCATACCACTTACTACTCAGAACCCTCTAAGTGGAATGGGCTACCAGGGAGAGCTGAGGGGTGTCTCTGCCGCAGGAAGCCAGGCAGGACCAGCTAGGCACGATATCAAAGGTAGGTTGGAGTAGATGAGCTCTAGGGGCACTAACATTGCTAAAATTTTCTAGTGTTTGCTCTGTTTAATTGACTGCAGCTGCTCTTCTACAGGCTACTACCTGTTAAGGCACTAACTGTGCACTAGGCATACATCACCATCTCATAACAACCTTATGAAGTACTGGATCTTCTTGCTCTTGCCTGTATCAGTTAGCTTTTGCTGCATAACAAACCATTCCAAATCTTAGTAGCTTAAAACAACCACCATTTATTTGTTTGCAATTCTGAGGATTAACATTTTGAGCTAAACTCAGTTGAGACAGCTAGTCTCTCTGCTCCATGTGACAGCAGCTGTGCTTATACTGTGTTTGCAAAATTATGTTGCAAAGGGGTTTTGACATGAATGGGAAGAATTTGTGGCAATGTGTGCAATCTACGAAGCTGCTTGTCTCAGCACAATGCCACATCCACAAGAAATGTAAGTCTAACTGCCAAAGAGAGACATTAACTTGCACCACACACAGCAGCAACATGTCCTAGAAATCCTTCTTACCCATCCAAATCCCTCAAGTCCCAAACTTCAAGGCAACTTTCAGAGCCTTGTTTCTATCTTACCCACAGAATTCCATTCCATGCTGACTCTCTTCAATTCCTCATGTCTCCTCCACACCTCCAACCTTCCTCCTGCCTTCCATATCTTTTTCTTTCTTTTCCCTCCTTTCCCATTGATAGCTCCCCTCCACTCATGGGGGCCCATAATCGGCACCACAAATAACCTGGGTGGAGAAGTGCAAACACAAAACCCCTAAGAGTAGTCAGGAAGGGTGAACAACTGTGCATATTTGTTTGTCACGTATAGTGAGGACTCTAAGGCCTAGCAAGACCATCCTCTTTCATGATGCTGACTTTCACGCTCAGAGTCGTACTGAGACTGAAGGAGAATGAACCCATTTCTTAGAGCTCTCTGTCTGGCCCACGGGCCACTGCTGTTTCTCAGGCCTTTATGTATTGTTACTGAAGGCTGTTTAAATACTTCCTCTGCCCTCTTGGATTGTAATTACCAAGGTTAAATTCATTTACTGTGGTGCTTAAGTATCTCAGCTTCCAATATTCAAATGCTATGGGAACATAGTTTAAAAAATAGAAGATGGTTACAACTGCTAATGACTGAATCCCTGCTATGTGCTAGTCTCTGTATTAGGGGCTTTGTCTTTGACATTTCAATTCATTGTTTTCTTCCCAAAAAATCCCATAAGGGAGACATTATTATCTCCATTTTATACATGAGAGACCTGATGCTCGGAGAGTCCTAAGTCTCTGAGGGAGTGGGGTCCTCTTGGTTCACAGTCCACTCTGCTGACCCTGGCTCAGATCTGGCTTCTTTTGAGAGCGTATGTTCTTGCTGGTTGACTGATGCTTGAGAGGACTTGTCAGAGCCTTTGCGTACCTGCCAAAAAGGCTGGATGGGATCACCAAGGGAGCTTCAGGCTTCCTGGCAGAGCAGGAATTAGGGAGTCCCAGTGCTCGACAGATTTTCACTTTGATGCAGAGCAGCATTTCTCAGCACGTGGTCCTTTGATTGCTGCTAATCCCTAGTAGTCTGCCAATTACGTCATGGGCAGCTTGGCGGTTTTAGAGAACAAAACAGAAGAAAGAATTGGTTTATATACATTCAAATTTTGAATGTAAAATTAATTATAATTTTCAAAGAAATTCCACATATTCTAAAAAATTACTTGGCTACAAGGACCGTTGGTCAGGTCATCTCAGCTATCAGTTTATGGCTTGTCTTTGTTAACAGAGTCTGACGTTATTTTGGTCATTTCTGTTCATTGAACTGGCACCTTCTGTTCTTTCAATTGTGTATCTTACATCTACAACTCACAAATGTGGAGCAATGGTTAAAAAGTGGCTCATCAAGTATAAAACTTGAAAAAAAGTATTGAAAATAATAATGCTAACACTACTCAGAATAATGTTGCAAAAACAAATTTTGAGCATGACTTTAGTGAGCATATGAAAAGTGAATTTGTATGTGCTAGAACAAGAGAATCTCCACCTGGGACGATTTTGCTTAGGAGGCCAACACTGGAAAGTGCAAATGGGCAGTGTGCTGTTGGTTATCAACTCTGCCAAGGAAAAGCATGAAATCCCTGAGGCTGTCACATCATTTTTAAGGCCCTGTGATCCCTTTGGTAAATGTAATGAGTTCTCCTAGAGAAAGCTCAAAAAAATGATTCCCACTAAAAAAAAAATTCTGTTGTTTATGTAGAGAAAAAAGACTAAAACTACCGAAACCACATTCAAAGTTGCATTCCCCATAGCAAAAGCAGGTGCAAACCCCAGGATTCCTGAGAAGCATGGGGAAAGTAGTGCTAAAATTAATGACAAATGTTATACTCAGAAGGAGAAAGAAAAACTACTTGGAAAACCTCTTTGCCAAAGGATGCTGTCGAGGGTAACATGGTGTCCCTCTATGAAGCAATTGCTATTCCGTGTCCCTACTGGAAGATCCTACACTTGACAGTTGGGCAAACAATTTGTGAGCAGATGGTGAATCAGCTCTTGGCTATACAGACATGCTACTTCCATGAGGGACAACTATTTGATGGTGTTTTATTCTGTTTATCTCTGAAAACTCATGCAGCAAGAGCAGATATCTTTGTTTAGGAAACTCTTGTAATGTGAATCATGGTATAGACTGGAAAATATGCACCAAGATCTCGACTGATGGCACACCACTGGACTCTGCTCTAAGGGCAGGGGGTAGCGGGCAGGGCCCTCCCATGTGAATGAGCCCAGTCCCTGGGAGCAGTTGGAGTCAACAGTCTGCCCCGTCACTATTCCTCAGGGAGTACATTCAAATCTCAGGCACTGAAACAAACAAGTGTCTCTCTTCCCTTGCCTCTCTGGACTCAGCTGCCTATAAAAAAAAGGAATGAGATTTTCAAAAAAGTTTCTTGGTAAACTGATAATCCCAGTAAGGCCAGTTCTAGGATTTCAAGCAGTTTAGTCAAGTGATGCAGCTCGGTAATATACACAGATTCTTCACTAGTCTGAAGCTACCACTTGAGGGCTGGATAGTGTGATTTCTAATGCGGAGGATAACAAAGAAGGCTCTTTAAGACTAAAATTTATCATAAATGGCTTGGTCAAAGAGTGTTTCGATATGCTGATATTTAATGTTGTTCTTCAATTGTAGGAGAAAAAATTGAAGGTTTATGACTGAGTGGATTCAAAAACCACATCCAAATACTGTAACAGTAGAGGAAGAAATAGCTCTTAGAGAAAGTCCACTGAATACTAGTAAAATGAATGAAAAAAAGATCCTATCCAAGTGTGACGAGTTCAAGGATTTCAGGGCCGATCAAGGAAAAGACAGAACCATGAGAGGCAGTGACACCAAAAATTGTAATATAATTTAACCAAATTTGGTTAGTATAATTTTAACCAAAAAATGTAGGATAATGACAGGATGAGTAAAGGGGAAGTAAAGCAGAGAAGGTGTTAGAACACTAAACCCTCACTTCTATGACTGAGAGTCAGTAGTTACTGTCTACGGCAGATACATCCAGAAACACTAAATAATAGATCAATCTCCCTCTCCCTTTCTCTCTCTCTCCCTCTCTCATCCCTCTCCCCTCCATTTCTCCCTCTCTCTTTGAGTATTTGTCACTATGAGTATTTGCTCCATTAATTAAGAATAATAAAAATATATTTTGAGTATTTGTTACAACGAATATGTGTTATATTGGTTAAAAACTATAAAGCTACGTGAATGAGAAAAGAAAGAAAGGAGAGTGGAAACCATCCAGCTGTAGAGCCTGACCCACAGCTGAAGCTGCCTGACACCTTGGAGACGGTGGGAGCTAATGGAGATCCTGAGGTCATTTGTGCAACAAATTTACCTCCCCTTTTCAAAGGCTCTGGTAGGTCATTTTTCTCTTTGTTTACCCATTGATATAGCCTGGAAATGTGCTCCTTCAAGAATGTATGTCTCTGCCCCTTTTATCTCTTTACTTCTAATTTATCGGGCACACTTTTGCTAAAGCTGGGTGTGGGCGATTTTCTTGGCTGCCGCGTGACTTGCAGGATCTCAATCTTGGTTGGATTTCATTCTTCCTTAGTCTTGGCATTGCACCAGCTCTATATGTGGCCTGTGCCAACCATGTGTCCTTAAATGTGTGTCTGTCAGGAGCACACCTGTCTGGCCACCCACGGATTGGTGAAGCTCCCACCATCTTCTCAGCACTGCCTAAGAGGGCCTCGAGCTGCCATTCAAGGTCCTGTGAGGCTTCCTCGTCCAAAGCATTGGACTGCCTCAAAAGAGTGGGGTATTCACAGATTTAAATCAACCAACACAAACCTCCTGATTTTTTTAAACTAGAATCACCCTTTTAGTTTGGCATCAGTTCTGAAACTATTAAAGACCTCAGCAATTCATCCTGGCCTATAAATAAATCTAAAAAATGAAACCTCCAGGTCACATTGTCAGTAGATTGCAAAATTGTCACTGGCACTGGCCAGCTCCGTGCACAGTGATAATGGGAAAGAAAGGGGGATGGGTAAACTGCAGCCAAAAGGAGGGGCGTGGTTAATGCCTTAATTCTGGTTTGTACTTAATTCCGGTTACTACATAACCGGTTTGTAGTAATTGTTTTTACTTTCCCAGAGCACAGCTTTCTTGGGCCTAATCTCTTCTGGGCCTTGAGCCCACTGCCCTCTGCTAATAAAGGCTATATATGGGCCTTTTGATGTCAGAGTACTTCAATGGTATACTGTTCGTATTTTGACCTTTAACTACTCAATGCAGCTATCAATAGATTTTTCTCTATTTCAGAATTAACATGCATGTTGCCAAAAGTTTCCTTCATTGTATTTCCAAAAACTGTTTTGGATTGCCAAAAACACCTTCACTACAGAAACTGTTGGAAACTAGGGACATTTGTTCACAACTTAAAGAATAATAATATTTTTAACTTATTTCTATTATAGAAATAAAAACATTTAGGGATTTAGATCAACTTGTGTCTATGCTTAAAAAAAAAAAAAAAGGCTTGGAGTTGTGGGACAGGGGGAAGAGAGGAGTTTTCCAAGTAAAGGGGTTAGCATGTGCAAAGGTTCAAAGGCGAGAGTGGAAGGAAAAAGCCGAGGCTGGAGAAGTGAATAGAGGCCCAGTGCTGAAGGGCTCGAAAACCCAGAACATTAACCTGTGAAGCCACAGGAGGAATTTAATAAATCAATATCATGTAGAACAGCCCAGAGTGAGGCTGAGGGCAGGATGGATGAGCGGTCACGTTTACAGGTGGGAAGGATCCGCCCAGTCCCGCACACTGACGTGCCCTCCTGGGTGAGACTCTAACTTTCTTCCTTGCAGGATCAGAAACCTGATTTTATCTGAACACCAAGTACACATGCACTCTCAAGGACAGGCTCAAATTAACCGTGTATAAAATCAAATATGGACTGATGTATAAAACCAAAATTCTATTTATTCGCTATTATAGGAACAGTGCCAGAAACCTAATATCTGAAGCTGTTATGAGCAGGCCGGCCTCTCCCCGTGGGCACACCTGCAAAGAGAATCCAATGAGAATGGAAAGGCGCTGTGAGCAGGGATCCGGAGGAGCTCCACACATCCCAGCGGGAGAGAATGGGGCAGCCCGTGGCCAAGATGCCCTCCCCCACAGACGACGCACAGCTCTTCACCTCACAACTCTGCTCTCCTTGTTAATTTTACGAATTTTCTTCTAATTGACATAGTTGCTCTCTCGAGCTGTGCTGTCCAATACAGTATCCACAGCCACTTGTGGCTACTGAGCACTTGAAACGTGCTTAGTTTGCAGTGAGATGCACTGTGAGCCTAAAGGACCAGGTTTCAGACTTTGTAGGAAAAATCAAATGTAAAACAGTCACTAATTTTTATACTGATGGCACACTGAAGTGATGCTATTTTGAATATGTTGGGTTAAAGGAAATATTAAAGTAGATTTCACCTGTTCTACTTTTTTTGTGTGTGTGTGTGAGGAAGATCAGCCCTGAGCTAACATCTGCCAATCCTCCTCTCTTTTTGCTGAGGAAGACAGGCCCTGGACTAATATCTGTGCCAATCTGCCTCCACTTTATATGGGACGCCGCCACAGCATGGCCTGACAAGCGGTGCATCGGTACACGCCTGGGACCCATACCGGAGAACCCCAGACCGCTGCAGCAGAACGCGCGCACTTAACCACTTGCGCCACCGGACCGGTGTTTTACTTTTCTTAAAGTGGCTACTGGAACATTGAAAATTACACCCGTGGCTTGCCTTCTATTTCTATTGGACAGTGCAACTGTGGATGCATTATCGCACACAGGTGGACAACAGCCAAGTTTTGCTCTCTCTCTAAGATGCATGTCTCTGTCCTGGCTCGTTGTGTGTTGTTTTTGAAGGTTTCATTCAGAGGGTGTTCAAGATGGCATTCCCAGAAGCAGACCCTGAGAGAAGGATTCACGGCAAGCGATGTCTTAGGGGCAGGCTTGTGGGGACTGTAAGGGAGCAGGAGGAACAGGATGACGAAGCAAGGCATGAGCTCAGGGCAAGCAGAGGGTCAGCCCCACTCCAGGGAGCTACTCTGTAGTCTTGCCCCCACCCCCCCATCTGCTGGCCAGTGGTCGAGAGCTGTTCAGGGATTGGGGTGACGTAAATTCCCAGGTTCTCTGGGATCAGCCCAAGGCAGTTTGGTGAAGAGTGAGGCGTGCTGGGTTTTAGGAGCAAAGCACCATCAAGGAGGGGATGGGCATAAACAGAGAAAAGAGACAGTTTGGGTCTGCATGGAGCACTGACTTCACCCCCATGACAGTGGGAACTGCCAAGCACACTCTGTTTCTTGAGGAAAAGTGCTCTGCAGCCTCCGAGTCTGCACAATACACACCACGGAGTGGGAGCATGGCTGCTTGTGGTGCACTGTGGATTGTTATTCTGTGGCTCTCTTCCCTTTGTTTGTCAGGCCCCATGCCTGTCATGCTAATGTCTGATAGACTGAGAAAGCCTATCATTGTATTATTGCATGCTCAGCACCTATCAACAAGCCTAGTAATTCCTAAATGCATCAATTTTATTTAAATACCGGGGTGACTATTAAGTCTGGAAACATAGGTTTGATAGATGGAATAATGCCCTCCCTCAGATGCCCATGTTCTAATACCCAGCACCTGAGACTATGTGACCTTCCATGGCAAAAGGGACTTCGCAAATGTGATTATTTTAAGGATCTTGAGGTGGGGAGATTATCCTGTCTAATCTTAGGAAGATTACACACTATTTAGGGAATGAAACACAAAACCCCATAGAAATACAATAGATGTGGGGAATGAAATCATTTTGAATAAGGTAAGAAATGCAAAATATTACACATTTGTTTTAGATAAAAGCCCGTATGGCATGATGTAGAGCTGATAATTATTGATTTCTGCATTTCCAAGATGCAAATACTCTGTATGTGAACATTTTGTGTGATTTTACCCAACAGATGACATGGCTGATGAGGCTGTATGTATATTCTAAAAAGACTAATACTGAAATTGAATTTAGGCAGAAATATTTGACAGGCCATGAGAATGCCTAGAAAATAGAATAGACTGCAACAGCAGAACCACAAAAAAAATTCTAGGGCATTCTATATTTCTTTTCTTGCACATTTTCAAATATGTCAATGAATGTTGCAGCAAAAACTTCTGACAACACTGAATTTGTGTTAATCTCTGAGAACTATACAACTACTTTGCTGCTTCGTAAACACTGGAGGTATTAAGAACACATTTGCCAAGCATAAATTTGAAACCATTGTTAAATCTACAATGAGAAGCCAGGTGGATGCCGTGAGGCCTCAGATTAACCCACTTAGAAATTGTTGAAAATATAAACATTCACATTCTAGAATGCAAGCCAAAGTTACAATATTTTAAATAGCTACTTTCAAGTGTATTTTTTCAGTACTAATTTGGAATCATGTTTAAAGTAAAATTAATGTTACAAGCAAAGTGATGCAGTAACACAAATTTAATGTACTAATACCCGTAAAAGTGTCAAAGGGATTAAGAAGTTGTCTGAAGAAAAATGCTGTGATATTTATTTTTTTAAAAATGCTGTTTAGGTAAATCAAATTGCAGTCTTCTGACACTGAAATCAAATTCTCAAATGTAGAATATACTAGAAAAAGAAGAATACTCATTTTGTCTACAGATCCTATCATTTATGACATGCAACTAAATTTCAAAATTAATTTTTCTTTTTTCCATATTAGATACAATATCCTTTAAAGAAAGTTTTATAGTGTTGAAAAAATATCATAGCCTTTTCATTGTTTGGAAGACTATATAATTTGAAGAATATAATAAACATAAATTCCTACAACTATGTTAAATTTATGGTTGAACTTGACTAACGAACATGGCAAGTAATGTTAAATTAATGGATATCAACATGGAGAACTAATGAACTTGGGTGATTGCCTAATAGGTAATATGACCCTGTTGAGGAATTGCAATGTATTTGCAGCAATAATTTACCAGACACATTTCTGAGTATTTTTGAGTCTCCCAAGATATATTTAATTTTGCCATTTTCAGTCACCTGAGGAAAATATAGCTTCTCAAAATTAAATTTAAAAAAATTACTCAAGATCTACAATGTCACTAGAAAATCGAATGATCACTTCTAGAAAATGGTATCCTGGAACAATCGGGCATTGGAATTGCCATAGAGATTGTCACACCTATGAAAATCCTAATTATAGCCTGATGACTTGGTGTACTCAATTATTGTTATTGATCATTTAAATTTTATTTTGTGTTCATTTATTTGATTCGTATGATTTTGAAATAATTGCTCTTATTTTTATTTGTTAAGTAAATACGTAAAGTATGTAAATATGAAATATGTAAAATACTAATGGGTTTTACTTGAGGAAAGGATATCTTTTCCATGGGCACCATGTGGCCTGGCGTGTCCTGGCCTGGGAAGCTGCCTGAACACCATGTGAATTTGCCTTGTCTTTGAGTCATAGCTCAGACTATGCACAGTTAGGGGCCTGTTGGGAGTTGTACCGAGATTTCATTAACCAGTGAGAGGCAAGGTAGGTCCTGGCCAGCAAAAAGAGGTGGTTGATGCCTCTGGGAAGCATCACGTAGGCCAGAAGAATGGTCCAGAGTTCTTCACCATGAATTTCTGCATCAGAGTCCTCAGGAGATACAAGACCCCCTCGCAAAGAAGCCACTGTAAGCCCCTCCAATAACCAAGACACTCTCTCAGGAGGAGAAATTGATGTGGGGGAGGTCCTCGGAGACTGGACATATTACAAAGAACAACTAAACATTTCTGAAGTTGACTGGACGGAACTGAATAAAGTTTTGGATCCCTCCCCTTTGCAGAAAGTCCAGATCAGTAAAAACAAAATACATAAACTGCACTTTTATTATGAACATCCAAGTCATAGTTTGAACAAATGTCAACCTCTCTACAATTACACAGAAAGGGAAACTTTACTTTCTCGGAAATAGCCTAGAGGGAGAGTCCTCCTAAGATTGACCACAGTTCACCCTCAGGGCCATAATCAGCAAATATGACTGATTCTTGTGTGGTTCTTCTGACACAAAACTCAAGTGCTCATTAAAGCTTTCCTCTATGCGGTGGCTGAAATGGGAAACTAAAAAAAAAGTAATGACAGAAAATTTGATTAAAAATGGATAAAATAATTTATTCTTGTGGAATTCTTGTTATTCTGTTGACCATTAGAAACTGAGTCAGAGGTACCATATTTTGATTCTTTCTTAATGCATTTTAAAAACATTTGTCTAAACATTTACTCAGAAATAAGGAATTAATTTATATATATATGCAGACATTCTCTTCCTTCTGAAATCTCACTAAGATGATAATAAAGGTTTTTTTCTTGTTTTTTTTTAAGGAATAATCCCTCAAGGATGAAAAAAGAGACAACAACAAAATTTGGATGCTAGAAGTGGATGGAATAAAAAAATATCCCAACCCCCTTCCTAATTCTATGCTGTGGAAACTCCCCCTTTCCCATCCCAACACAGGACAGGAGATTTATTCTCTAGACAGAGGGTCTCTAGAACAGAATAAAGTGTCCAGAAAAAGAGACGTGTATATTTGAATTTACGACAGAGCAAGCACTGGAGTACAAGTTCACTTCTGCCCCTCTGATCAGTGTGTGGTGGTATTTCATTGTGGTTTTAATGTGCATTTCACTGACTATCAAGGAGGTTGAGCACCTTTTCATAAGGTGGTTGACATTTGGAATACCTCTTCTGTAAAACGTTTTTTCAAGTCTTTTGCCCATATTTCTGTTCAGTAGTCTGTCTTTTTCTTATTGATTTGCAATAGTTCTTTAGATATTTTGGATGCACAGAAACTCTTCTCTTTAACTGTAGTCAAAGTATCCATCTTTTTCTGTATGCATAGAGACTTTTGTGTTTTTTATAAGAAATCTTTCCTTTCTGAGGTTATGAAGATTTTCTCCCAAATGAACCTGTGTAGCTATTTATAGTTTTGTCTTTCCATTTAAGTCTCTAATCCATCTGGACTTTATTTTGATGGATGGTGTAAGGTGGGTTCTAATTTCGTGTTATGGCCATATGGATGCCCAATTGTTCTAGGTTTGTTTTTTGAAAACATCGTCCTTCTCTCGCTGTCCTATGGTGCACCTCTGTCATAAATCAAATGTCCATATGTATGTTTCTGGGATATTTTTTTCTGTCCTATTTGTTTGTCTATCCCTGTACCAGTAATACACTATTTTAATTACTTTTATTTTATAATAATAAATTTGGTATTTGTGCAGATCTTGACTAATTTTAATGAACCTCAGTTTTCCTGGATATTTTGGATCATCGTTTCTCTGACAGCCCCATCCACTCTCCCTTTGGCCATTTCAAACCCAGGATGCTAAGCCTTGCCCAATTACTTGTGTTGCAAACTTCATAAGCTAATGTGGTCATACAGGACCCTTGGTTGCTTTTTAGTAAATAATAGTAGCCACCAAAAAGATTGAGGTGGGTGAAGGTTACCTACGACATTGCTGCTAGATTATAATGAAAGCATGTCTCAAAACAGATCCTGTCACACATGTAAATATTGAATAAATAAACATTTAGTAGTAAGCAGGCACAAAGCAGTTCAAAAAACTTCTTCTGTAAGCTCTATGAAATCCCAAGTCAACTACCATCCTACAGGAAAAAGTTCACTTGAGGTAGACACAACAATTTTTCAGCAACAGGAGTCTGTTACCTTGACGGTAGGTATTCGGCAGCCAAATTTTCTAGTAAGTAACAGAAAGTCATGACATAGGATTGTTTACGGATCAAGTCCTAGATCTCATGTCCAAGCGTACAGGTCATAGACCTTCCTAGTTCTTATACCCTGTTCACGCAAGAAAAAGGTTTCTGTATAATATGTTAGCCTATTTATATATCTTGAAGACATTTAATCTCCCTAATTCACATGGAGTCCAAGTCTTGGTCCTGTCTGGCTCCCAATCTGCCAACCAAGCCATGTGCCATTGCCCAGGAATCTATACATACCCACACCTCTGGTGACTTCTCCACACAAGTGAACAACAAAGAATATTGCTTGTAGCCCTGCCCACTGGGAGGATTTTCTCTCACCACTGTCCTTAAGGCCACTCCTGAGCAGGCCTGCAGTGGAGCAGTCCATTTATGGCTAGCACCAAGGTATTGTGATAACCCATCTGTAAACCAGACCTGAATTGTTTCCTCCTCTGCCAGCTCATTATAGGAACACCTCCCCCCACCCCACCCACCCCCTTAAGACACATATTTGAGTTGAATCACATGCATCGTGGTCACAAAGATTGTTAGCTTGAGATTCTGGGCCACCTGTTTATGTAACACTTGAGTCCTCTGTGCCTACTTGGGCCGATCTTGAATGTACCATTACCTTCTGAGCTTATAGTGTAGTAGATCTGATAACACCAGCTCATGATGGTCGGTTCTGGTCATACAGGCATTTGGTGTTTCTGGTTAGGAAGTCAGTCTCTACTAGGGCCTGGAGGCATACCAGTTGTTCTTCAAATAGCAAGTAGTTCTCTGCTGCAGAATGGCATTGCTTCAGAACCGTAAGGACTTAGCATACAGCCTCCTTATCTTCTGGGGATATCTCTAATAGAATCAGTTTGCTGGGTAATATGGCCTGATGGAAGGGTGGCCTGGACCTGCTGCAGAGCCGTCTCTTGCTCTGAGCCCCACTTAAATCTGGTAGCCTTCTGAGTCACCCAGTAAATGGGTCAGAGTAGTATTACCAAGTGCGGCAAGTGGCATGTCTCCAAAATCCAAAGAGGCTCACAAAGTGTTTACCTTTTTGGGGTTTTTTCACTGTTAGAGGATGCAAGGTGCAACCACTTGCCCTTTCCCTTAGAGGGGATTTTCCTTCTTTCCCCAAACCATTAGATCCCTCAAATCTTTACCAAAGTGGCAGATTCTTGCATCTTTATGGTGTTTCTCGCTCATCCTTGGCCACACGTGTGTTTTACTAGACCATCTAGAGTTCTTGCTAGTTTATGACTCATCCAATTAGTATGATATCAGTAGAGTGGGGCCAGCATGATGGTTTGTGGAATGTCAAGATAATCTATGTTCCTATAGGTTATATTATGATAGAGAATACGAGAGCTCAAAAAAGTACTGGTATACCTCCCTATAACAGTAACCTGCTTTTCATTCTTCTTATTGATGGCCATTGAGAAAAATTCATTTGCCAGATCAATAGCTGCATGCCAAGTGCCCAAAGAGCAGCTAATCTGCTCCAATAAATGTATTTATTTATTTATTACAATGATTGCAACCGGCTACCATTTGTTTAATTTGCAGTAACCCATTGGCATCTGCCATGATCCATCTGGGTTGTGCAGGAACCAAACAGGAAATTGAACAGGATATGATGGGGTTCAAACCCCTACATCTTTTGTCCTTGGCAGATACTGCAGCTAATTGCTGCAGTATCTCCTGAGATGTGGTATTGCTTCTGGCTTACTATCTTGGCTGAGCAATGCAAAGAGGAATCTCCAGTCATCCATTGGTCAAGGGCGCCCCACTGGGGTTAACTCCTACATTGTCCAGGTTACACAGGTGTAGGCACTAAGTAAGTGCCCATGGAGGGACCCAAGCGGGCATCTGAGAAGCCCTTGGGTAGGAAGTGAGAGGCTGTTGACATGTGCTTGTCGAGATGCAAGACACTGTCAGGTCGCTCCTTCACAAAGCTATTGAGAGCCGGCACCATGAAGGTGGCTGCAGCTGTAGTCGGAACATGATGTGGGGCTGGGAGGATTTGAAGGGGCTCCAGAGGTGTTCAGCACACTGAATATTCAGTGTGCTAGTAGGCAGATACAGAAAGAGACGCACATTTCCCACTGGACTGTGCGTTCTTTAAAGGCAGGAATCCTTTTCTAGACCTCCTTATCAGCTAACACAGGAGTGTCAGGTAGACTTACTCAGTAACATCTGCTAGTTGCATAAACTAATATATTAATTAAATGATAAAGCAGCATTGGGTGGAAGATCTAGTCACTTTAGAAAGTGTGGCAAATTTGGACTTTTCCATACCTAACAACCCTAAAAGGAGAAGTGCTGCTGTTAAGTCAGGCTTGCTTGAGTGTGCCAGGGCATGGACTGGAGGAGGAGATGGACAATGGTGATGTCTGTCGTGACACAGCCTGGAGAATACAGCACAGTCCCCTGACTGGTGACTCCCAGGACTAAGAGTGTTTTGATGGGCCCCATATTACTGATAGAGAAACCCTTTTCCTCTCATCGGATTTCTTAAATATGTAGTCAGAGCTAAGAAATTGAAGAGGTCATCAGGAGATGAAGACTAAGGTTAGCCCACTTCCTCAGAAAGGCTTCCTGTGGCTAGGGACCATGGCTGGAGTGTCCAGCTGGGGCCGCAGGGGACTGTCTGTGTCTCCTGCCCAGGCACAAGGAGGAAGGACAGTTGGAAGAGGAGGCAGACCTTAGTTTCTGACTGCTGATGCTTTTCGCCTCCTTCGTCCCCAGTGGGGAAAATAGAGAGGCTCGGTCGCCAGGTAAATGCTAGAACAGACATATTTAGCTGGCCTCAAGTTGGAGTGGATAATTCACATAGGGAACAAAATAGAAAAAGAGAGAAGAAGAGGGAGAGGGAAGAGGAGAGGGAGGAAGAGGAAAAGGAGAAGGAGAAAAAGAAGGCGAGAGATTTTTTTAAATTGGCTTTTATTGTGCGTACCAGAAAGCCACATTTCCATCATTAACAAGACGTTATTCCAAACAAAATGACTAGTACCAGTGCGGAGCAGTAACTTCAGACCCTGGAAATGAGATTAAGGCAGCAGTAAAAGAAATGTATGTTGTCTGGGGAACAGAGTGGCTTGGGCCCCGACCTTTGTGCAAACACCCCGCTCAGGGCAGCCTCACTTAGTCCAGTGGCCACATGTGTGGAACACTCCTTGAGAGACAGCATCGCCTGGAGAACTGTCACTTCACACCATCAACACCACCGAACATGTTCCCTATTAAAATAAGGCATCCTTGAGTTTAGCCTTTAAGTTCGAATGCCTCCTTTCAAGGAAGAACAAGAAAAATCTGAAATTGGTTTTCAACAGCATGACCATCAATGAGTAAATCCAGAAGAATATTTGAAACAAATAATAAAACCATAATCTGGATTGAGGTACAAATCTTCTGAAGTTTTAAAATCCTTTACGCACTTTCTCACTGCCTCGCTTGCTTGAGGTAGACGCAAAGGGACCCCTTATTCATAGCTCCATCTTTTTTCTAACAGTTCTTTTACGTCTCCTCATTCTGAGCAATTGAATGTAGAAATAAGCAATTGGTAAGCACTCCTTTTTAAGCTCCCAAGCGCTATACAAGCGAAAGGCATTATCACTTCCAGTTTTCATTCTAAAACAGAGCATGACATAACTCCCCAGACGTCTCAAGTTTAAGAATGGAGGGACTGAGGACAAAGTATAGTTTGCATTTTTTAATTTTCCAAACAAAAAACAGCTTGCAAAGGCGAATCAATGTTTATTTCTTTAAAATTAAAGACAAGGAAAGGGGGCATTATGTAGTGTGTAACAGGATATAAAAATGCAAGTTTGGGCTGAGACCCCAAGATGAGGAAGATCATGGCCCAAACTGAGGTACCCAATAAGGAACTAACTTATTTGGAGTTAACAAATGCTAACTTTTAGGGTGGGTGATGAGAAACTTTAACCCCCACCTGCATCAAAGGCCAGAACATGTGGAGACAGGAAGATTTGTGCAGAGGACTGTTGATGTGCTTTAAGTCCCAGCCCCCAAGGAGGCGGAGTGGGGGGCACCTGCCCTCACCTCCAGCTGCTGAGAGAAGCGTTAAGGGAACCACATGGAGAGCCTGGCTTATGTTTCATGTGGTGGGGGGCCCTGGAAACTGGTGTCTGATTCCGACTTGAGAAATCTAAAGGGTGAAAGATATAGCAGCTCTCTTGATGGCCAAGGGGAGGCAGAGGTGGCCACGTGCGAGGCCTGTACCCCCAGAATGCTGTGGCAACAGGGCATGAATGCTTCCTGTGGACCAGACTTGGACCCCACCTGTGAGAAAGCCATTATTGGTCAGGACTTGTCGAAGAGAGTCACCTGGAGGGGCAAAGAGCCACAGGTATTGCTGCATTCCTCTGGCTCTGGGCGAAACACAGTGAGCCAGAAGGAAGTCAGCACCCACAACTAGGGCATGCAAGTGGGAGCTGCCCACCCGCCTGGTGGCTGCAGGAGGACCTTGGAGGCACAACTCAAACGCTCATGCAAGAAAGAATCCTCCTTAAATGTCTCCCAGCACCGAGAGCAAGAAGCCCACTGCTGGCAGTATCAGTTTAATCCTGATCATTCCTTCTCTTGTCTCCCCATTTCCCCCATGCAACCCCCAACCCTGCAGGTGTCCAAAACCATGGTTAGCAAACTGGAGGGGTTTGGGAAGAAATAGAATATTGGACGGGGAAAGAGAGACAGACCTCTTCCTCACCTGCAGGCTTCCCACAGGGTAGAGGAGAGACACCTCAATGAAGTCAAATTCGAGTTCAGGAAATTGCAGGGACTGGAAATGCTCATTTCTGTGTTGAGACCATTTGTGTTACTTAAGAGTGCCCTGAAAAGTCATGGAATGCCCGAGTTTTTACCCAGGTACAGAGAAAACTAGTCCCGCTGAATACAGTTAACAGAACAGTGACAGATAAACTAAAATTATTTTATGTTGGCACCCCATGAATCATGTCTGTTCAATGCACAGGTTACAA
This sequence comes from Diceros bicornis minor, assembly GCF_020826845.1. NCBI lineage: Eukaryota > Metazoa > Chordata > Mammalia > Perissodactyla > Rhinocerotidae > Diceros > Diceros bicornis. Next base: position 7,040,968 of record NC_080755.1, on the reverse strand, counting down.
GTGTTCAGAAAACAGAAATAAAACTTTGAAAAACTTGATGTCTCTTGAAATACTTCTCATTACTTTTTATTTATTTTTATTTTATTTTATTTTTAATTTTTTGTTTATTACAGTAACATTGGTTTATAACATTGTATAAATTTCAGGTGTACATCATTATACTTCTATTTCTGCATAGATTACATCATGTTCACCACCCAAATACTAATTACAACCCATCACCACAAACATGTGCCGAATTATCCCTTTCGCCCTCCTCCCTCCCCCCTTCACCGTTGGTAACCACCAATCCAATCTCTGTCTCTATGTGTTTGTTTATTGTTGTTGTTATCTACTACTTAATGAAGGAAATCATATGGTATTTTACCTTCTCCCTCTGACTTATTTCACTTTGCATTATACCCTCAATGTCCATCCACGTTTTCACAAATGGCTGGATTTCATCGTTTCTTATGGCTGAGTAGTATTCCATTATGTATATATACCACATCTTCTTTATCCCTTCGTCCCTTGATGGGCACTTAGGTTGCTTCCAAGTCTTGGCTATTGTGAATAACACAGCAATGAACACAGGGGTGCATGTATCTTTACGCATTGGTGTTTTCAAGTTCTTTGGATAAATACCCAGCAGTGGAATAGCTGGATCTTATGGTAGTTCTATCCTTGATTTTCTGAGGAATCTCCATACTGTTTTCCATAGTGGCTGCACCAGTTTGCACTCCCACCAGCAGTGTAGGAGAGTTCCCTTCTCTCCACATCCTCTCCAACACATGTTGTTTCTTGTCTTGTTAATTATAGCCATTCTGATGGGCGTGAGGTGATATCTCATTGTAGTTTTGATTTGCATTTCCCTGATAGTTAATGATGTTGAACATCTTTTCATGTCTCTGTTGGCCATCTGTGTATCTTCTTTGGAGAAATATCTGTTCAGGTCTTTTGCCCATTTTTTAATTGGGTTGTTAGTTTTTTTGTTGTTGAGAGGCATGAGTTCTTTATGTGTTTTGGAGATTAAGCCCTTATCAGATGTATGGTTTGCAAATATCTTCTCCCAATTGTTAGGTTGTCTTTTCGTTTTGTTGATGGTTTCCTTTGCTGTGCAGAAGCTTTTTAGTTTGTTGTAGTCCCATTTGTTTATTTTTTCTATTGTTTCTCTTGCCTGGTCAGACATGGTGCTTGAAAATATGTTGCTAAGATCGATGTCGAAAAGCGTACTGCCTATGTTTTCTTCTAGAAGTTTCATAGTTCCCGGTCTTACATTCAAGTCTTTAATCCATTTGGAGTTAATTTTTGTGTATGATGTAAGGTAAGGGTCTACTTTCATTTTTTGCATGTGGCTATCCAGTTTTCCCAACACTATTTGTTGAAGAGACTTTCTTTTCTCCATTGTATGTTCTTGGCTCCTTTGTCAAAGATTAGCTGTCCATAGATGTATGGGTTTATTTCTGGGCTTTCAATTCTATTCCATTGATCTGTGTGTCTGTTTTTGTGCCAGTACCATGCTGTTTTGGTTCCTATAGCTTTGAAGTATATTTTGAAATCAGGGAGTGTGATACCTCCAGCTTTGTTCTTTTTTCTCAGGATTCCTTTAGCTATTCGGGGTCTTTTGTTGTTCCATATAAATTTTAGGATTCTTTGTTCTATTTCTGTGAAAAGTGTTATTGGAACTTTGATAGGGATTGCATTGAATCTATAGATTGCTTTAGGAAGTATGGACATCTTAACTATGTTACTTCTTCCAATCCAAGAGCATGGAATATCTTTCCATTTCTTTGTGTCTTCTTCAATTTCTTTCAGCAATGTTTTATAGTTTTCAGTGTACAGATCTTTCACCTCTTTGGTTAAGTTTATTCCTAGGTATTTTATTCTTTTTGTTGCAATTGTAAATGGGATTGTATTCTTAATTTCTCTTTCTGCTACTTCGTTGTTAGTGTATAGAAATGCAACTGAGTTTTGTATGTTGATTTTGTATCCTGCAACTTTACCATATTCATTTATTACTTCTAAAACTTTTCTGGTGGATTCTTTAGGATTTTCTATATATAAAATCATGTCATCTGCAAATAGTGAAAGTTTCACTTCTTCCTTTTCAATTTGGATCCCTTTTATTTCTTTTTCTTGCCTGATTGCTCTGGCTAGGACTTCCAGTACTATGTTAAATAGGAGTGGTGAGAGTGGGCATCCTTGTCTGATTCCTGTTCTTAGAGGGATAGGTTTCAGTTTTTCACCATTGAGGATGATATTAGCTGTGGGTTTGTCATATATGGCCTTTATTATGTTGAGGTACTTTCCTTCTATACCCATTTTATTCAGATTTTTTATCATAAATGGATGCTGTATCTTGTCAAATGCTTTCTCTGCATCTATTGAGATGATCATGTGATTTTTATTCTTCATTTTATTAACGTGGTGTATTACATTGATTGATTTGCGAATGTTGAACCATCCCTGCGTACCTGGAATAAATCCCACTTGATCATGGTGTATAATCTTTTTAACGTATTGTTGTATGCGATTTGCTAGTGTTTTGTTGAGGATTTTTGCGTTGATGTCATCAGTGATATTGGCCTGTAATTTTCTTTTTTTGTGTGTGTTGTCCTTGTCTGCTTTTGGTATCAGGGTAATGTCTGCTTTGTAGAATGAGTTAGGGAGCTTCCCCCCCTCCTCAATTTTTTGAAAGAGTTTGAGAAGGATAGGTATTAAGTCTTTGAATGTTTGGTAGAATTCACCAGGGAAGCCGTCTGGTCCTGGACTATCATTTTTGGGGAGGTTTTTCATTACTGTTTTGATCTCCTTACTGGAGATTGGTCTATTCAAATTCTCTACTTCTTCTTGATCCAGTTTTGGAAGGTTGTATGATTCTAAGAACTTATCCATATCTTCCAGATTGTCGAATTGGTTGGCATATAGCTTTTCATAGTATTCTCTTATAATCTTTTGTATCTCTGAGGTGTCTGTTGTAATTTCTCCTCTTTCATTTCTGGTTTTACTTATTTGTGCCTTCTCTCTTTTTTTCTTGGTGAGTCTAGCTAAAGGTTTGTCAATTTTGTTGATCTTTTCAAAGAACCAGCTCTTGGTTTTATTAATTTTTTCTATTGTTTTTTTAGTCTCTATTTCATTTATTTCTGCTCTGATTTTTATTATTTCCCTTCTTCTACTAATTTTGGACTTTGTTTGCTCTTCTTTTTCCAGTTCCTTTAGGTGCATTGTCAGATTGTTTATATGAGATTTTTCTTGTTTGTTGAGATAGGCCTGTATTGCTATGAACTTTCCTCTTACAACCGCTTTTGCTGTATCTCATAAATTTTAGCATGTCGTATTTTCATTTTCATTTGTCTCCAGGTATTTTTTGATTTCTTCTTTGATTTCTTCATTGACCCAGTCGTTGTTCAGTAGCATTTTGTTTAATCTCCACGTATTTGTGGCTTTTCTGATTTTCTTCCTATAGTTGATTTCTAGTTTCATACCGTTGTGGTCAGAAAAGATGCTGGGTATTATTTCAATCTTCTTAAATTTATGGAGACGTGTTTTGTGGCCTAATATGTGATCAATCCTGGAGAATGTTCCATGTGCATTTGAAAAGAATGTGTATTCTTCGGTTTTTGGATGGAATGCTCTGTATATATCTACTAGGTCCATCTGTTCTAGTGTGTCATTTAAGGCCAATGTTTCCTTATTGATCTTCTGTTTGGATGATCTATCCATTGGTGTAAGTGGAGTGTTAAAGTCCCCTACTATTATTGTGTTACTGTCTATTTCTCTTTTTATGTCTGTTAATTGCTTTATATATTTAGGTGCACCTACATTGGGTGTGTAGATATTTACAAGTGTTATATCCTCTTGTTGGATTGTTCCCTTGATCATTATGTAAAGCTCTTCTTTGTCTCTTTTTACAGTTTTTGTTTTAAATTCTATTTTGTCTGATATGAGTACTGCTACCCAAGCTTTCTTTTCATTGCCATTAGCGTGGAGTATCTTTTTCCATCCCTTCACTTTCAGTTTGTGAGTGTCTTTAGGTCTGAAGTGTGTCTCTTGTATGCATCATATATATGGGTCTTGTTGTTTATCCAATCAGCCACCCTATGCCTTTTAATTGGAGCATTTAGTCCATTGATGTTTAAAGTAGCTATTGATAAGAATGTACTTACTGCCATTTTTTAAGTTTTTTTTTCTCAGTGTTTTAGTAGTCCTTCTCTGTTCCTTTCTCCTTCTATACAGAATTGATGGTCTCTTTAGTTTGACGTCTGTCTGAAAGCTCTACTCTTTAACTCCCCTCCTCCCTCATTTTATGTTTTTGATATCGTATCTAACCTCTTTTTTGTGCATTTGTATCCAATACCCTCTTATCATGGAAATAGATAATTTTTCCTATTTGTGGTCTTCTCTTTTCCCCTTAAATCAGTCCCTTTAACATTTCTTGTAGCACTGGTTTCTTGGTGACAAACTCCTTTAATTTTTGCTTGTCTGGTAAATTTTTGATCTCTCCTTCCAATTTGAATGATAACCTTGCTGGGTGGAGCATTCTTGGCTGTAAGTTTTTTCCTTTTAGCACTTTAAATATATCATGCCACTCTCTTCTAGCCTCTAAGGTTTCTGCTTAGAAGTCAGCTGATAGCCTTATGGGGTTTCCTTTGTATGTAACTTGTCTTTCTCTTGAGGCTTTTAGGATTCTCTATTTATCTTTAATTCTAGACATTTTGATTATGATGTGCCTTGGTGTGGGCCTCTTTGGGTTTATCTTGTTTGGGGCTCTCTGTGCTTCCTGTACGTGGATGTCTGTTTCCTTCCTTAGGTTATGGAAGTTTTCATCTATTATTTCTTGAAATAGATTCTCTGCCCCTTTGTCTCACTCTTCTCCTTCCGGGACACCTATAACACGGATGTTAGTGCACTTGATGTTGTCCCAGAGGTCCCTTAGACTGTCCTCACTCTTTTTAATTCTTTTCTCTTTTACCTGTTCAGCTTGGGTAATTTCTTCTAGTCTTTTGTCCAGCTCGCAGATCCGTTCTTCTGTATACTCTACTCTGCTTTTGAGTCTCTCTAGTGAATTTTTCATTTCCAGTATTGTATTCTTCATTTCTGACTGGTTCTTTTCTATATGTTCCAGTTCTTTGTTGACTTTCTCACTGAGTTCATCTATTCTTCTCCCCAGATCAGTGAGCATATTGAACACTCTTTGTTTGAACTCTCTGTCGGGTAGGTTGCTTGTTTCTGTTTCACTTAGTTCCTTTTCTGGGGTTTTGTCTTGTTCGCTTACTTGGAATGCATTCCTTTGCCTCATCATTTTGCCTCTTTCCCTGTGCTTGTGTCTACGTATTAGGTAGGTCAGCTATGTCTCCTGCTCTTGGATAGGTGACCTTATAAAAGTGATGCCTTAGGAGGCCTGCAGTGTGCTTCCCTCAGTTCTCAATGTTCCAGGGGTGGCCCCTATGTGGGCTACGTGTGTCCTTCTGTTGTGGCCTGTTTGCTCTCCCTGTATGCGCCCAGGTAGGCTGAGTTATGCTCCTGGTCAGCTGTTGTAATGCTCAGCTGCTTGTAGTTGTTGTGGGCCCTTCAGTCTCTTTATCGGGTGTGGGGAACCCCAGCTCAGTTGGCTGCAAGTTCTAATACCACATTTGTGTTGCAGTATTTCTTTTAAGTGAGTAGGCCCCGGGTGTGGCAGGTTGTTAGGCTCAGGGCCTTACAATTGCTATAAGCCTCCAGCCTTTAGGTCTCTTGTCAGCTCTCTGAGGATTGCAGCTGAGTGGGGCTGGCCTCAGGCATGGGCACACCCAATTGTTTCAGGCTTTGGAAGGTGGGGCAAACCCCCTATGTGGGTCTTTGAGAAACACAAGTCTTCTGCATCTGACAAGCCCCACCACCCACAGGTCCACACACAGTCAACACAGTCCTGCCCCATGTGTGCTCCCCGACCTCCTGAAGTGGACCCAGTCTCTCCACGGCAGGAGCCCCACACACTCCACCACTGCCCCACACTCTCCACCCACTCCTTGTGCATGCCCTGCCCCACTGAAGTGGGCACAGTTGCCAGGCTGCAGTGAATCCAGTCACCAATATATGCAGGCCCACAAGTTGCCTGAGGGCTTATTGTTGAATGGGGCCAGTCTCTAGGGTGGGCTACCTGCCCTGGCTGAGCTGGATCAAATCAGTGCTCTAGTGGGTGGGGCAGACCTGGGCTAGCAGGCCCCGGTTAGAACTCCAATGGCGTCTGTGTCAGCACGCCCACACCAGGCCACAACAATGGCCGCCACCAATGTCTCAGTCCCTGGAGAGGTCTCACCTCTCACTGAGATGCACTCAGGGCCTATCAGGAGAGTCTCTTTTCACCAAAACACTGTGCACCTTTCTTTCTGGTGATTTTCGGTTGCTTTCTGAAACGGGTGAGTTTGCGCATGGGCCCTTTAAGAGCCAGTTTTAATTTCTTTGTGAACCAGCTTTTCTGGGGGTATTCCCCAACGTTTTAGTAGCAGGCAAAGTCAGATATTATGTCACTTGTCTCAACTGTGCTGGGTCCACGAAATGCCCACAGCGGGGACGCTCCCCGGCTCAGGGCCCCGCGCCTCCAGGGAGGGCTTCGGACCTTTGGGCTGCTCCCGGGCGGCCGTGAGGCGCTGCGGCTTGTGAAGGCGGCGTTTTTCCTCTCCAGAAGGGCGCTTCTGCCTCTTCTATCTCAATTAGGATTGTCGTTTGTTGCAGGAGTTCCTCTTATCCAGTTTTCAGTTCTGTCTCAGGGGTAGTTTTTCCACGAGTAGTTGTAAATTGGCTGTGTCCACGGGAGAAGGTGAGTTCAGAGTCTGCCTACGCCACCATCTTGACTTCCTCCTCTCATTACTTTTTGAATATAGGTTATTTTATTTTTTCAAATGAGAAAAGTGGACTCATAAGAATTTTAAAAATACATAAAAATATTAAAACTTTAAAATACCCACATGATTCTACCACTATTTCTATCTTAAAGTGTGAAGAGAAAGTGTCCTTTCTCAGTGAAAAAAAAATGGTGTCCAAATGTTCCGACTATTATCTTTAGATGGTGTGATTTCTCTCTCTTTTGCCTGTGTGTGGAAGCAGACAGTTCTAATTCTGTCTCCCCATGCCTTCTTGACCACTGTCAGCACTTTTCTGGAACTGGCCTCCCCTGTCCCTGAGTCTGGTTACATCAGAGCTGCCGTGTCCTTAAGGGACGCCATTTTCCCTGCCACTCCTCTTTGGTCTAAAGATGGAGCACCGACCCAGCCAGGACAGTTAGAGGCCTTCTCTGTGAACTTGGCGGTAAAGTAAAGAGATGTAAGTTTATATTCTTTCTTTCTGAGAGGTGCAGATAACAGCCTTTTCCTCTTCCTGGAACTGGGAAACAGAGATAGAGAATAAGGAGAGACAGTGAAACTGAAACTGAGGCCCAGATGAAGGGTGAGAGAAGATCCTGCTGGCGCTGAGTCTCGGGTTCTGACTGGTCCCCGGGCTCCACCTGCATTTCTCCCTGGTTTCTGTGTGATGTGCCTATAGCCTAAAAATAACTTTGCCTTTTTTGCAAAGCTTGTCACTGTTACATTTCTGTAATCTGAAACCAAGTACATTAATTAACATCTTTACATTTTCTAATTTTCCTTTTTTGAAAAAAAGCATATATACTTAACTAAAATTTTGCAAGGACTTGCGACTATCCTTATTTAGATGTGGGATCTGTGTCTTCTCTTAGGGGACATGGGAAAAAGCACACCGGACATTTCTTTTCCATTCTGCCCCCATGTGAGTGCATTTTGTCTGAGTTTAAAATAAAAGAACAGTATTAAAGAGGGAAGAAAAATCATAAAACGATGGCTGAGGAGTGTGTGTGTGAGTGTGTGTGTGTGAGAGAGAGAGAGAAACTCAGTCCTGCTTTTTCCCTGGTTATGGTTAAGGTTGTCACAACTTCTTGTAGTCTGATAGCCTCCAGGCTTTCTGGAAGAAGCTGCTGGAGCCGTGTCGTGTGTCGTCCCTCTGTCACATTTCACTGTCCGTTCACTCGCTAAGAGGAAGAGGATAGAGAAGCTTGGTCCAGCCCTAACGGGCTATATTGTATTGGCTCTGTCTGATAGTTACACTTTTATCTCTAAGGTTTGCTTAAAATACCTAGAGGAGCCCACTCCTTGGGGTGCCTGCCTCGCCCCAACCCCGCATACGGCACATTGCTCATTGTGAACATCTCACACGGGTCGGGAGGTCCAGGTCTCCACGCTGGAACACGTGACTCTCCCTCCCAAAAGCCACAGCTCCTGTCACATAGGAGGGACGTTTGGCCTACTGGGTTAGTCAGGGTCTCTCTTTTGGAGACTCCAGAGAGTTGGTCTGAGGCACTGGAGCTGAGAGCAATGACCTAGCATCAAGGCTGGATAGGCCATCTTTGTCACACGTGAGCCGCTTCAGAGAAAGCATCTGTAGATGCAGGTAAACGAGGCAGCCGAGCAGAGAAGAGCAGAAAAGAGACTATGGGCTCCACAGAGGTGGGGCTCGTAACCTGGCAACCTCTCTGTATGAGTTTGCTAGGGCTGCCATAACAAGTATCCAGACTGAGGGGCTTAAACAACCAAAGTGTATTTCTCACAGTTCTGCAGGCTAGAAGTCCAAGAGCAAAGGGTTGGCAGGGTTGGTTTCTCCTGAGGCCTCTCTCCTTGGCTTGTAGATGGCCAACTCCTCCCTCTTTCTCCACATAGTGTTCCCTCTGTGTGTGTCTGTGTCCTAATCTCCTCTTCTTATAAGGACACCAGTCATATTGGATCACAGCCCACCCATATGACCTCATTTTACCTTCATTACCTCTGTAAAGACCCTATCTCCAAATACAGTCACATGCTGAGCTAGTGTGAGCTAGGACCTCACCACATGAATTTAGGGAGTAGAGGAGAGGAGACACAGTTCAGCCCAGAACACTCTGTTTCTGGTCCTCCAGTTCCTGAGTGCAGCTCCTCATGGGGCCTGGTTGTACCTCCCCTCCTGGGGGTACAAGATAACAAACTCAAACTTTTGACTTGTGATAATTTGAGTAGATTTCTGCTCCTTCCAATCAAATAATTTCTGACAAAGATAATTAGTTCTCTACATCAAAAACTGCTCTGTGATTTTCCAGAATGTGAGGATCAGAAATGTTAACGCTGCCTCTGTACACGAATTTTAAACAGCAACAATTTCCAGGTAACTCTCTGGGTTTTGATTTTTAACTGAGCTCAAGCTTCTTGAAGCTGCTTCCTGCTCGTCCAGTTGAAAGCTGTCTGCAGATTCCCTGGGAATGTGCCAAATCCAAAGCGCTGCTGTTAGCATTCCTGCCATCACTAAGTCCAGTCTCACAGACATTTGGGAATCACTCTGTGGTTCCCACTTTCTGAATTTTGTGATGTTAGATGCACTGTCCTGGTTACATGCTTGACTTTCTCAAGGAAAAACAGAGGACAGTTTTTGGATGGAGGAGTGTAGGGGGTTTGAAGGATATCAGGAGTGATCAAGGAGAAAGATATGATCACAGGTGGCAGTAGCAGGCACAAGATTTATCCGGTGCCACTCTGACAGGTTTGCATGCGGGAAAGTCCCTCATGGCCTGAGACCATCCAGAGGCTACTGTGCAGGAGACCACTGAGGCGGATAAGGGAACTCCCTGGGGGGATAAGGGAATCGGAGAAGGGACTGACGTGTCTAGGTGACGCTGTTCAACAGCATGGCAGGAAGTTTCTGGGTCAGAGAACTCTGGAGGGCAGCAGCAGCCTGGGGTGTTTATAGCCCCAGGTTTATCTTAGCAATGGCACAATTTCTTGGGGATGCCTTACTATTCTGAGTTGCCTTTTGAGAGATGCATTTTTCTAGGACTCTGTGCAACTGTTGAATATAGTCCCATGGGCTGACCGCTTTGTATATGAGAATAAATCTATTTCTTTCTAAAAAGTCAAAAAACAAAAACAGGCAGGCTCTAAATGGCTAAAAATCTGCTTATTGGAGCTGTGTTTAAAACAACTGGATGCATAAAAATTTGAGTTTGATGCCAGTAGGCTTTTAAGCTAACAGGTCTTAGCCTGGTGTGAAGAAATGAACAACCTAGGGGCCAATATACCAAGGCCATCTTTGGCTCATTTATATAGCAAGGAGGCAGAAGATGTTGAAAAGAAAGAGAAGGTAGGTAATACACATTTAATTCTTTTAAAAAGAAAAACCACTAATTAATGAAAAACAGGAGACTATTACAGAACTTCTGATTAAATAAAGAAATGAATTCTGATTCAGTAAACTCCCTAGGCAGACTTGAGCAGCATTAGTCAACCAACTTTGAATATCATCCATATTTATTTCCTTTGAAGAAAAAGGTTCACATTAAAACATCTTGATCAAAAGATGGTTCCCTTTTAGGGTACCCACTTAGGCTTTTTTCAAGAAAGCAAATGTGTGTGTATACAAATTTTTCCATAATTCGGAATGCAACATTTTGATATAGACTGCATTGCGTAAGTTACTAGAGAATGTCTAGATTTCACATCTTTTTGACAGGAAGTAATGTGACAACCATCCACACCCACATTCTAAGGATCACTTTATTAAACAGCATAACTTGCAATGATATGCTATTAAGTAATAAAATGAAGACAAGTATATTGTTGAGCCATTTCATGCAGGTAAAAATATTCAGTTCAAATGAAATAGAATATCTAAAAATTTCACTGAAAATATTTTCACGTGGAAAAAATTAATATACTAATAAAGCGTAATAAAATGTGCAGATGGCATGTCATTAAGAGGGGTGTAGGTGACCTGCAATAATCCAGTAGAGAGGGAACTTGAAGAACAAAAACTCACCCTCACTCTCTTCCCATCTCTTATCTTCTACTGTTGCCTCAAATGGGTCGGACCCAACGGGAAGCTGGAGGGTGAGAGGGCTGTCACGGAGCCCAGACAGGTCCCATCCTGGGCTCAGGCAGCATGGAAAAGGTTAGAGAGTGGCTCTGGGAATGTCCAGCACGGAGATCGTGTCCATCTTGTCCAGGATTACGCCCCCAGGGCCTAGCACAATAGCAGGCACACAGCAGCTACTCAATTTAAGTGTTTTGAATAAATGAGTTAATTAATCTGCACTGATAGTGTGTCTCCTCTTCCAAAAATTTCCAGCCTCCTCACAGACAGATGGGCACATGGGCCCCCCACATGAAGGAGGGTGGCCAGCACGCTTTATGTTTGATGTTGACACTCTCAGCAGGAACTGTTGGATGCTGCCCCAACATCCATCCTACCCTTCCTCCTTGCTAGCCAATCCCTGATTTCATTCAGGTGTCCAGCACTCCCCCAGTGGTTCATAGAGACTGACCATATCCCCAGGACCAGTGGTAACCCTAACTGATGGGCCGATTTCCCTTGCCAGCAACTGGCTTCAGAGGCCTGTGACCTCATTCTGGCCAAAGAAAGATGAGGACAGTCTTCCCACGTTCTAAAAGTTCTTTCTAGAGGAAACTCAGAATTTCGACATGGAAAGGGCCATGAATTGGAAGAGGCAGCTAGGAGACTTGTCCTCAAGCTGTATTTGCATAGCACTTGACATAAAATTGAGAAAATGTCAAATAACCACCTCACAAAACTGTAGAGAGGGGGTGGGTTACTGCTGGAGAATATGGGTTGGGGAACGGGGGGACACTGGCCCTCACAAGTTACCTTGGAAGCTCCCTCAGCTCTACTGCACCACTGTCGGTCTCCTTCCCTGGACCTCCTGTGTCCATCAGCAGAGGCTTCACGTTGTTGAGGGCACTGCTCTCACCCAGGGGCAGATAGAGGATCAGCCAAACTGGTTCCTGGGGTTCCAAGGTGGTAACTGGCTTTACCCCAGAACTGGGTCCTAAAAGTAGAACATTGACTAGCATCCTTGTGACAACAGGCCATCACCAAGAACCTTGTGGGGGCAGAGAAAAAAGAACTTTGGTTCTGACTAACACAAAGGGCAGACCATGCTTGTACCTAGAGCACCAGGAAGCCAGAGGCACCCAAAAAGATAGACAGGGGCAGAGTTTTAAGAAAGAATTTCATATTTCCTAAAGGAAACAAAAAAGGCATTGAAATAATTATTATGAAAAAAGTCAGAATTCCTTGGACTTTCGTATTAGTTTCCTAGGGCTCCTGTAGCAAAGGACCACAAACTGGGTGGCTGAGAACAACGGGAATTGATTCTCTCCCAGCTCTGGAGGTCAGAAGCGGGAAATGAAGCAGGGCCATGCTGCTGGGCAAGCCGCAGGGAGAACCCTCCCCGGCCGCTGCCAGCCTCTGGTGTTTCGGCCAGCAAGCGCTGGCTTTTCATTGGCCTGCAGCTGCCGCACTTCAGTGTCTGCCTCTGCTGCCACGTGGCGTCTCCTCTCCTGCGTCCGTGTGTCTGTGCCTCTCCTCTTCTTATGAGGACACCAGCTTTCTTGGATTAGGGGCCCACCCTACTCCAGTAAGACCACATCTTAATTTAACTAACTATATCTGCAGTGCCCTTATTTTCAAATAAGGTCACATTCTGAGGTACCAGAGGTTGGGATTTCACGTTATCTCTTTGGAGCCCACAATTCAACCCTTCAGATTTATATTAAACTTCGTTCACTTTTTCTTTTGAATTACATACAGGGAAGGCAGTGGTTACTCTCTCCAGGGCTTAGGGCTTCTAAAGGTCTTGATCTGGCCTTGGACTTCACAGAGATAACAATATAGCGATTGTTGAGGGGCTTTGAGCATCCTTGGTGTGCTTTTCTTCCCTCTTCCTTACAAATGTATTGATCACCACCCACCACCCCTCTTCTCTGAGGAGGGGGGCAGCGCTCCATCTGCTCAGAGCTGAGCCCTCCATCTCCTGGAACTATGCCCTCTCATTTCTTCCTGGATTTTACTCTATCAATTATTCCCTCAATAAGTTTCTAACTCTTTTTCTTGTCAACAAATTTTTATTTAGAATACCCAAATATGAAACAATTTTCTTTTTTTTAGTGTAAATATATTTTATACACTCATATTTGAAACATTTATTCATCTTCATTGAGTAATAAAGAGGAAAAGGTTATTTTAATTTTGGTCAATATAAAATTGTGAAGTTGGTAGAGCCCAGAAATAAACTCATACTTATATAGTCAATTAATCTACAGCAAAGGAAACAATTAATCTACAACAAAGGAAACAAGAATATACAATGAGGAAAAGATAGTCTCTTCAATAAATGGTGTCGACAGCCACATGCAAAAGAATGAAACTGGACCACTTTCTTACACCATATACAAAAATAAACCCAAAATGGATTAAATGTAAGACCCGAAATCATAAAAATCCTAGAAAAAAAATAGGCAATAAACTCTTTGACGTCAATCTTAGTGATGTTTTTTTGGATCTGTCTCCACAGGGAGGGCAACAAAAGCAAAAATAAACAAATGGGACTACATCAAACTAAAAAGCTTTTGCACAGCAAAGGAAACCATTATCAAAATGAAAAGACAACCTACTGAATGGGAGAAGATATTTGCAAATGATATGTCCAATAAGGGGTTAATATCCAAAATGCATAAAGAACACATATAATTCAATACCAAAAAAACAAACAATCTGATTAAAAAACAAGCAGAGGATCTGAAAAGACATTTTTCCAAAGAAGACATACAGATGGCCAACAGACACAAGAAAAGATGCTCAACATCACTAATCATCAAGGAAATGCAAGTCAAAACCACAATGAGATATCACCTCACAGCGGTCAGAATGGCTATCACCAAAAACACAAGAAATAACAAGTGTTGGTGAGGATATGGAGAAAAGGGAACCCTTCTGCACCATTGGTGGAAATGTAAATTTGTGCAGCCACTATGGAAAACAGTATGGCGATTCCTCAAAAAATTAAAAATAGAACTATCATATGATCCAGCAATTCCATTTCTGGGTATTTATCCAAAGAAAACAAAAACACTAATTTGAAAAGATATATGCACTATGTCCATTGTGGCATTATTCACAATAGCCAGGACATGGAAAGAACGTAAGTGCCCATCAATGGATGAATGGATAAAAAAGATGTGGTACACGTATATAATGGAATACTACTCAGCCATAAGAAAGATGAAATCTTGCCATTTGCAACAACAAGGATGGATCTATAGGGTATTATGCTAAGTGAAATAAGCCAGACAGAGAAAGACAAATACTGTATGATTTCACTTATATGTGGAATCTAAAAAACAAAACAAACAAACAAACAAAATAGAAACAAACTCATAGATACAGAGAACAAACTGGTGGTTGCCAGAGGGAAGGGAGTTGGGGGGCAGGTGAAACAGGTACAGGTTTAAGAGGTACAATCTTCTGGTTATAAAACAAATTAGTCACAGGGATGTAATGTACAGCATAGGGAATGTGGTCAATAATATTGTAATAACTTTGTATGGTGACAGATGATTACTAGATTTGTCATGGTGATCATTTCATAATGTATATGAAAGTCAAATTACTAAGTTGTACAACTGAACCTAACATAATATTGTACATCAACTATACTTCAATAAAAAAATAAAATAGTGAAGTTGGGATTTACATGGCTGCATATTTGTGGTAAGTAATGAAGCTTAAGCTTTAGGATCCCTCGTTTGCAGAGGCCCCTCCAAGGCCTGGGAGGGGTCCCAGCACTGTGTTCACATGACATAGTGTTTGTAAAATCTGTAAGAGAACAGCTTTACTGTGACTTGTTAAGGCCGCTGCCTCTTGCAGTGCCTTCTCTCCTCCCACCTCACTTCCCTGTATGTCAGGTGGTGTTTCAATGGCCATACCTATGGGAAAATTGAACTGGGAATATTTTTAGTTTAGGCTTAAGGGGATATGTTATGTGGTTTGCAGTCACTTGTATGTATAGTCAGATTACTGCTGATAATTCTAAGTAGGAATAAGCTTTCTGCCCACTGTGCCAACTAACTCTGGGTTCTGACACAAAGGTTCACGTTCAGAGGTCGTATTGCAATTATAACATGTCCTACAGGCTGGCTCCAAAAATATATGGGCAACAGAGGGGAAATTGCAAGTATAGTCAGAAGCTTGCCTGCAGAACATTCTTCCAATCACCAGAAAAACGAGAAGTGGAGAATTCCGTCCTCATCAACGACTGAGCAAAGTGGAATACTCTCCAGCAAAGGATGCACTTAATGGTGAAGTGTAGACAACTATAAACACAAGATACATTTTGCTTTCTTTTTGGTGTGAAAAAGAAGCATCAGAATTCCTGGGTTTGTGGGACATAAGCCTACAGCAGAACTATAAACAGAGAATATGTCTGCATGCGACGTCACATGTTTTACACATTCCAACTATCAATAACAAAAAATAAAAAATCCCAACCAACCATGCTAAAGGAAAGACTGCATTTCAATCTCTGTAAAGGATGCTGTTATAAAATCATCATCCTATAATCAAATGTATGCAGCCAACAAAAATATAGTAAAAAAAATTACAGAATTGATCCAGGCAACTAATTAACAAAAATACCAAGTTTTAAGATTATGTTCAGAGCATTTCTTGGCTCTTTTAAATTTATGAATTGTTATTATTTATTTTATCCTTTGAAATAAACATTCACTTTCTACCTAATTTTTATCGAGAGACAATTCCCCATGAGTCTCTCATGTTTCTACACACCTTGTGAGCAGGGGGACCGACAGCTTTTGTTCTGGATAATCTTTTCAGGGATGTTTATATAGTAAACAGCCTTGGAAGATGGAGATCCTGTCTTCCTTCAGGGCAGAGGGAGGTTTTGTATGCTGACCAGTGTAATAGAGACAATGACTCTCCCCTGGCAAAGGTTGGGCAGGTTTGCTGGCAGCCCTGTGAATGACTCGGGTTTCCTAAACGTGAGGTTCCTCAGCGGTGATGCAAACCCACTGTGTGTGCAACCTCCACCTGGGCCTAGCCCCACAGCACCTGAGGGACTTGGGGACAAACTGAGGTAACTATGAAGCTCATGTTGCCCACTGTACTGTGAGTAATAAAGTAATAACATGAACTGATAAAATGTGTCCCACTGTGGGTGGGAATGTAAATTGGTGCAGCCACTATCCTCAAAAAATTAAAAATAGAACTGCCATCTGATCCAGCAATCCTACTTCTGGGAATATATCCAAAGGTAATGAAAACACTAACTTGAAAAGATATCAGCAGCCCCATGTTCACTGCAGCATTATTTATGATAGCTGAGACATGGAAACAACCTAAGCGTCCATCAATGGATAGTGGATAAAGAAAATATAGTATATATATACAATGAAATATTATTCAGCCTTAAAAAAGAAGGAAATCCTGCCATTTGCAACAATATAGATGGACCTTAAGGGCATTATCCTGAGTGAAATAAGTCAGAAAGAGAAAGACAAATATTGTATGATCTCACTTATATGTTGAACCTGAAAAAAACACCCGGACTCATAGACACAGAGAATTGATTAATGGTTGTCAGAGATAGTGGAGTGGGAGGAAAGTGGGTGAAGGGGGTCAAAAGGTACAAACTTCTAGTTATAAGATAAGTTCTGGGGATGTAATATACAGCATGGTGACTATAGCTAAAATACCATATTGTATATTTGAAAGTTGCTATGAAATCTTAAAAGTTCTCATCACAAAGAAAAAAATCATAACTGTGTGAGGTGACTGATGTTAACTGACTTACTATGGTGATCATTTCTCAATATATATATAACTATCAAATTATTATGTTGC
The DNA here is from genome assembly GCF_020826845.1 of Diceros bicornis minor. Taxonomy (NCBI): domain Eukaryota; kingdom Metazoa; phylum Chordata; class Mammalia; order Perissodactyla; family Rhinocerotidae; genus Diceros; species Diceros bicornis. The sequence goes on along the minus strand of NC_080755.1, from coordinate 7,024,261 downwards.
AAACCTTGGACTAATACAGTGTTATATGTCAATTATATCTCAATAAAACTGGAGGGAAAAAAAGTGTCTTGGCAGGATCAAGATTGAGACCTGAGTGCCTCTCTATGTCTGTGAGCCAGGAGCCTCGTGTGTTCTGCCGGCATCCAGGAAACTGTGGCAGGCTAACTTGTCAGCTTGCAAATTGGGTAACATCTCAGGCTGTTCACAGTTCTTGATGGTTTTGCATTTGTAATTTTGAAATTTCTTTTCTTAAAGATGGACCCCAAAATTGTAAAAGCTTCAAGCCCCACAAAACCTGGATCCGCTCTGAGTTTATAGAGGATGCTTTTTTATATCTAGTAGAATGTTACTCTGATTTCCAATACTGGGAAATACATTGAATTTGGTATACTTCTCTAGTGACTCCTATCTGTTGCCTTCCCTTCATAGCTGGTATGTTGCCCGGTTCTCAACTGCGGCACCATGAAACACTTGTTTGTTGTGATCAGTTGTCAGGCACATCATAAGTAATTGGTTATTGATAATTAAAGTAACAAAGTTTGCTAATTATAGTCTTTAAAGGAGATTAGGGCTGATTTAAGCTTGCCTCTATAATGTCATATTTGTAGGGATGCATTCCTATATTTGTTAGGATTCTTTCAGCTCCAAATACGAAAAAGCCAAACTCCAAATGCTTACACAGGGAATTCATTCTTCTGCATGATAATATGTCCTTAGGTAGGGGAGAGGTCTCCATGCTTGGTTAATTCAGTGACTTTACAACCACATCAAAGTCCCAGGTCTTTTCATCTTTCCACGCTGCCATCTATAACCTGTTGGCCAGCTCTCCTCAAGATTGCAAGATGGCATCAGCAACTGGAAGCATTACACACACCAAGAGTCAGAGTCAGAAAAGGGACTATCTCTTCCTTGAGTCTTTTTTGAAGAGCTAAGAACCTTTTACCAGAAGCCTCTATCCTCTCGAAGATTTCCCTGCATGTCTCATTGACCAGAGTTTGGTCATATGCCATTTCCTAAGCCACTTACTGACAAGGAGAATAGAATCTGAGCAATTGCTTTAGGTAAATCACCATTCTCTCCCTGGTCCTCATGCTTGGGCAAGCTTTACCTGATGCTTGGGCAAGCATGACTTCACAGAGCAGTGTGAGTCTGGAAAAAACTCAGAGTTCTGTTAGTAGAGAAGAATAATGCAATCTGATTCCCACTCTCATTGTAATGAATGCTCTTCAATACAGACAGCCCTCTCTTTGAATGGTTCTGATAAGCAGAAACTTTAGTTACCACAATTTAGTTAAATAACACCAGTTTCCTAACAGCTCAAATTTCCATTATATTAACTATGAGTAATTGCATAAAATACAAACTTCGCAGCTAGCTCTTCAGTCCACAGATTGCTACACTGTACATCATAACCAGTGACCATCATGTCCGTCATGGACACTCCAAAGGACTCCCACCAAAGGTTGGTTTGGAGGTCAAGGCTGATGACTCCAGGCACACCCCAGGATGGTGTGTTTACTTACCTAATTGAAGTTTTCTGGGGAGAATAGGGTGGGTCTCCCAAGTTAGTTCAAAAATGGCTTGAGACCAGAGGGAAGTAGGTTGGCACAGGGGTTTATTGTGCTAGGGGGAGAGCCCCTGCGTGCAGGCAGGGGCTTGCATGGTTTGAATCTTCCACCAGCACCAAACGAGGCAGCAGTCGGGCTTTCTTATCAGCTTACCCAGACGTGGGACACAAGGGGAAGAGGGAAGTGTAAGGCTTAAAAGACGTCAACAGTCAACCACCGAAAAACGGAGTCAGATTCCCTACCACCACGTCACTTCTTTTCAAGTCTGTTGGTGACTGGTCACTGTGTGTGTTATTCAGCTCCCACATAGAAGTGTGTTATTGAGCTGCCTCCTTGTCTCCCAGTGGTAAACTCACATGACATTTTACAAAAATGGATAGTCAAAAGAGGAAATTGGCCAATGAGGATGAAGTACAGCAAGGAGACAAGAAGTAATAATGCTGGAAGTGATATTTGAATCTACATAAACAGAGTTAAAGAAGAAACGGCTGGCTGTGGGGCTGGTGACCCTGCCACCTTTCCAGAGAGTTTAGATGTGTAGGCAGAGTCACTCAGTGAAGGAAAGCTTATTGACACAAAGGAGCAAAGTGGTTGTGAGGAAAAGGACGAAGCCACCCAGAGGAGGCGATGCCAATAAAAAACTTAACATGAAATGAACTTTTGGAGATATCTCATAACACTGAAAGTGCAAAGAATAAAATGTTGGAAGCTGATCCAAACTTAGAAAGGGGTATAACAATTCACCATGGCATAGAAAGGATGTCCACTCCTGGTCGTAAGTTATAAGACAAGAAGAAGATAAGCACTGTTCAAGTTATTCTCTTTTTTTGTGAAGTTAACCTACATTTTTTTTTTCTGGGAAAGATTTGCTCTGAGCTAACATCTGTTGCTAATCTTCCACTCTTTTTCTTCCCCAAAGCCCCAGTACATAGTTGCATATTCTAGTTGTAAGTCCTTCTAGTTCTTCTATGTGAGCCACTGCTAAGCATGGCTACTGACAGATGGGTGGTGTGGTTTTGTGTCCGGGAACCGAACCTGGGCTGCGGAAGAAGAGCGCCCCAAACTTTAACATCTATGCCTTCAGGGCTGGCTCCAAGTTATTCTTGATGAGTTTTTTACAAGAACATAAAACACTTTAATTCTCAATGTTTCTGATGTTTTAAATTAGTGTGCTAAATAAATACTAGTTTTACTATTTTTTTTCATTTCTTTATGCATTTATAACTGACAGAATGTTTTCAATGTTTTGACAAAAATTTGTAAAGGTCATGAAACCACCATAATTTTTCCCCTTGACAATGTTGTGCAAAGTGAGGAGTGCCTGTACTTATTTTACTTGATGGCTCTGTACCATTTGACTCTTTCAGTCATTCCCACCTTTGTAAACCACAGTCTTCCCCCGTTTTTCCATAGCCCCCTGTCTCCAGATTCCTCCCACCTCCCTTCTGGGATTTCTTCCCAGCCTCCCCCCCTTCACCTGTCTTTTGGGTACTGGCGACTCCCAGATTCTGCCCTTGGCTCTGTTGCTCGCTCTACATACTCTTCAGATTCAGAGCTTTCGTGGAAGTTGTAACTTCTTCGTCTTAGGTAGTGACGATGATGTGAAGGTGATAGTGAGGAGGGGGGCCTTACAAAATGGTAGGGACGAATTCAGGGGGGAAAAGTTAGGACAGAGGGGTGTCCCCTTTATTTCACAATCCGGATTTAGGACAGAGCCAAAGAAGCCAACTAACTTTATCAATATGAATATCTATGAAAATGTCATTCATTCTTTCACAAGTATTTGCTTAATTGTACTATATATCTGGTATAGTTCTATATGCCGGGACACTAGGTAATGACAGATAGTTGGTTTAAAGCAGCACACATGGATTTGAACTGTGCCCTCTGGAGGTACTACCCAAACCCCTGCCATTTAACCCATTAATTATTCTAGTGGAGAAAATTACTGAGCTGCTTTATGGGGAAGATATTCTATTCTGGGCAAGAGAGTCTTCAGCCCCACAAGCCATGCCACCTCATCTGCCTGTTAGGACAGGCAGTGCTATAAAAATCAGAATGGACTGAATTAAAATTTTTGAGATTGCCTTTGCAGATGTGTCTTGCTGTGTGAAATTGTAGTATTCCCGAAAAGTCATGAGTAAATCAGTTTCTTTGATTCCTTATATTTATATAATGAGCTATGGTTTACAACAGACTTCACACAGATTGTTAGTTGATTTTTTCCTAACAATGTTAAACCGGCAAGAGGAGTCGCTACTCTCCTTCCTATAGAAGAGAAGAGAAGTCCACATCTCAGAGAGGCTCCCTGACTGTAAGTGACAGAGCTGTGTCTAAAATCATATTTTAAATAGCCTAAGAACTACTGAAAAGACTCCTATCGTGATCGCTTTTGGAAAGCCAAGAATTCTCTTATAAACTTCTTCCAGCTTCCTTTGTGGGCGATGCTAGATTTGTACAAATCAGGTTTGTAGAGTAACATCCATCTGAACTATGCATTACTAAACCTAGTTCTAAATAAAGCTGAAATTTGGTGGGTAACGAGATCATTCTCGGCACACGTGCCAGCTCCTATCATGTTTAGAACCCTGTGTACTGAGGTGCTCAAGTTCACGCTGAGGAATTTGCTAAACAAATCCCTGGCAAGGGATCAGCGCAGTGATTTTCTGTATCCTTAAGTCCTTTCACACAGAAACGCAAAACATACTACTCGAGTCCATAATCCTAAACTTCTGGCTTTTCAATCTTGGAGTTTCTCTTGCCACTGAGTTTCAACTCCATCGCTTGCCCAAAGGAGCATGCCGTTTATTTATTTTAAAAGTTAAATGGAATAAAAACTTCTGAACTTTGAATGAGGCTGCAATCAGGGCTAAAAATAACTGATTTCTTGTGTTTCCTGTGGAAAATGGAAGACATACATGATAGGGAAAGATGAAGACGTCTCCCACCCAACTGGGGGTGCGCGGGGCGCAGTAAGTGGGGTCTGCGCCACCGCGGGTCTGGACAGGAGCCCCGGTTGGCAGAGGGTGACGGTGGAGGCCTGACTCGGGCACTTTCGAGCGTCTCAGCAACACTGTGAGTTGCCGCAGCGATTTGGGAGGCGTATCTTGAGAACGTAACAGATTTGGGAGAGATGGCTAATAAACGGGCACGGTGTTTTCGGACTGTGCTCAGTGAAAGCAGAGAAAGGAGAGCGAAAGGGAAAAGGGGGAGGCCGGAAAAGAAAGGCAAGATAACGGAGCCGACCGAAAGAAAAGAGAGGGAAGACAGGGCTGGGAAGCGGGAGGCAGCGGACTTCGAGCAGAAGGGGTACCAGAAAGCAGGCAGGAGGTGCGGAGCGAACCCGGCGGGCCGACGCGGCGCGCGGGGCGGGCGGTCCTCCCGCCGGCAGGGGGCGCGCGCGCGCCCGTCTCCCGCCCGCCGCCCCGCCCCGCCCCGCGCCTGCGCTTCCTGCCCCTCCTCGTCCGGGATGCTGCTGCCGCTGCTGCGGAGTAGCTGCCTCCCTTCCTCCTCTCCCGGCGGCGGCGGCGGCGGCGGCGGCGGCGGCGGCGGCGGCGCGGGCGCGGGCGCGGGCGCGGGCGCTAGGAGCCGGCCGGCGGCGCAGCTGCAGCGCGGCCCCCGCGGTCCGCCGGGGCGGCTCGAGCGGGCGGACGCCGAGCCCGAGGCCGAGCCCCCGCGCGCGGCGCAGGCCGAGGGGGCACCGGGGCCCGGGGCGCGCGGCCGGGGGGCGGGCGGCGGGCGGCGGGCCGAGCGGGGGCCGTATGCTTGCATGGATCCGGGCGCCGCGCTGCAGAGGCGGGCCGGGGGCGGCGGGCTGGGCGCGGGCTCCCCGGCGCTGTCGGGCGGCCAGGCCCGCCGGAGGAAGCAGCCCCCCAGGCCGGCCGACTTCAAGCTGCAGGTCATCATCATCGGCTCCCGCGGCGTGGGCAAGACCAGCCTGATGGAGCGCTTCACCGACGACACCTTCTGCGAGGCCTGCAAGTCCACCGTGGGTAAGGGCGCCGCGGCCGCCGGCCCCATCCCGCTGGGCCTCCCGCCCGGCCGCCCTCCCCCGGCCCCCAGGGCTGCCGCCCTTCACCGTGTGGCCTCGCTTCTCCGCGCGGAGGCGAGCCTTTCCTGCTCCGGCTGTGTGGCCGGGGTGGCCCTGCATCTGGTGGCTGGTCCTCGGTGAAAGCCAGGGGAGCGGGGGGTGGCCCATGTTGAAGCCCCTGGACCCCATTCCCAAAGCCAGGCAGAGCTTTCCTCGTCGTCTCCACGCAGACTTGTCCTTGGGGCCCTGTCGGAGCGGGTTGTTGAACACAGGCGTCTCAGCGTCCGCCCCGCGCCCTCAGGGGCCCGTCATGAGGCCAGGGTGATGCATTGGTCCGGCTCAGGTCTCGGGGACTGTGTGAGCATCTCTGCTCGGGAACTCGCCGCCCTTGTCCTCACTCATCCAAGAAAAATGGGAGAGAGGTGGGAAGCAAGCAGGCGGTGTCGTGAAGTGGAAGCTGTGCCGCTGGCTGGGTGGCCACAGTGCGTAACCTACAGCGAATTTTGATGCCTTAGCTTTGCCTTACGAGGAGTAGTTGCGCGGTAAATCTGGGCTTATTTTCTATATTTGAACTCGCTTTTAAGATGCACTGAATAATGAAGTTTAAAATTCCCTGTGGAAGGTCTGTGGAGAATATTAAGACTAAAGCGACACGAAATTTCTTGTTTTAACTATAAATGCGGGGGCAGAGGGACTTCAGCTGTATTTATCCATGACCTCGAATCACCCAGGGACTCCCCAAAGTGGGGAGGAGTCCTCCAGTCCCACCCAGGGGGATGAAGTACAACACTGAAGTCAAGACAGTAAGGCTCCAGGTCAGGAAGTGCAGCGTCCTCAGCATCTAAAACCGAAACTGCAGGGAAGTTTTTTAATGAAGTCAGATGTATGGGACTTGGCGTTGAGGTTTTTCAGGTCAGTGTGGGTTGTAACAGTTATTTCTATGGAAAACCCCTTAAAAGCTGTCAGAGCTAGGGGAACCCCATAGATGAGGTGGTTCTTCAAAATAAAGGGCAGTCACCTTCAGTGCTAGGCAGTGAGGGATTTCCCCAGGGCAGGTCCAAGGAGCATTGAATAATATTTCAGTTGAAATTCAGAGGTAAAAATATCATTCCGTCTACTTGTACATACAGTTAGTATTGGAACCAGTGGTAGTTCCAAGGTGGTACAATTTGGGGATGAAGTGGTTTTAAATTGTCATGTAACAAAACAGTACTGCATTTAAAATGTCATATTGGAAAATTAAACCCCCAAGTTTTGTATTGTCTTTTTGTTTTGTTTGTGAGAATTTGTTTTCTTAATGCTTTTTTGGAATAGATCATTTTGGAAATATTTGTGCTCTCTACTCAGTTTGCTTTTCAAATATTGGCCTTGGGACCGTGATATTAAAATTCAATAGCATAACTGTACCTGTTTCAAATATCCAATCTTGGATCATATAAAGTAGAGGGAATTATTAAACCATCAAATGAGGGTTTATATTGTTGTTTTAGTACCTGACATAAATAGACTTAAAAGCAATTCAGAACTATCGATCTTTATGGCTCCACACATAAAAATATATAAAAATGAGTGATAATAGAGTTGTACTGTGTGATGAAGAGAGATCAGCAAAGGCACTAATGGGGGAATGAGAGGACTTGGGGGATGGGTGGTGAGGTAGGAGGTGAGCAAAGGTGTGCTTTCGAAGGGGGCAGAGGAGAGATGAGGCAGGGTTTTCTAAGCCGGGGCCACAGTGGAGTAGCACTCCCACATTCTGGGAAAGACTCTTAGGGGATGTTGGGGATGGATGCTTCAAGACCTTGACTGCCATGAAAGGAGCGTGGACCTTATTCTATAGCTATTGGAGCCATGAAGGCCTTTGCGAACGGCATTGGCATGGAGACAGTGAAACACACTGGGCAGGATTACATAGAATATTTGGGAATGAAGAAGAAACTGGGAGGCGAGGAAACCAAGCACTTTGTTTCTCTGTCCCCTTAATAAAAAGACATAAATGCATACACTTACACATGCCCGTATCTCCCCACACCACCACCACTGCAGGGTTCCTTATGTGCTGGATTTTTATTTCCTCCATATGTAGCCTGTAGTACTCTGCTCGATAAGTGTTTATTTAAACTGGGGGAAGTTCAGAGAAAGATGATAATTTCAGGTCTGATCTAGAATGTGAAAACGGTTTAAGAAAGCTAACTAACCCACCTTCAATGTCTGATTCTGAGTTGTGTTTTCCTTCCACTTACCGGATCACTTATTGAGCACCTACTGTGTGTTGGGTCCTATGCTACCCACTGGGACTCAAGGGTGAACAGGACACTCTCTGTGCAGACGTGGCTCAGAGCCCGTGGGGAATGAGATGATAGAGGTTGATAAGGGCAGTGGTAGAGATGTGTACAGAATGTTGGGGGAACACAGTGGAAGCGCAGCCCCTGCAATCGGGGTAGGATGAGGACTGGTCAGGGGAGGATTCCTCCCCATTGGAATGCTGTAAAGAAATCCATTCCTCAAATTCGTTTAGGAAAATGCTATTTAAATATGGCATTGGGTGTGGTGTAGAATTGTGGCTGCCTCACCTGAATGCCTGTCTTCCGAGCGGTTAGCTCATATGGTCCTTCGGAGGCCAGTTTGTCAAGTTTCATCTCCTTGTTGTACAGTCAGCTCCACATAGAGAAGGATTCTCTTCCACGGTGGCACTTGCCCTTACTCTGTCCAGGCTTGCAGATGGGTGCTTCTCATGACAGCAGAGTCTGGAAAAGACCTGCTCCCTGCGGCATGGCGGGGAAGAGTGTCTGAGCATGCGAAGACCGAGGTTGGTCACTAAAGTGATGGCTTTGTGTAATTCAGAGTCTAGAAAAGAGTGTCTCCAGTAAGTGCCTTTTTAAAGTGAATCAGACTCACTTTCTATAAAAGACCATAGTGGAAGTCTCTAGAGATTTGAGGTAATGAATCTATTTTGTAAAATTATAAATGAGCAAAATGTTGATTGTGTGTGTGTGTGTGTTATTAATCAAATAAGGAGTTGATTTGGTTTAAAAGACAACACAAAATTCACTATGGCATGAAAAGCTAAAAAGACTTTGTAATAATTGATGTAGTTAATAGAAATTGGGTGGAGTATTATTTTCAAATGGGATTTTGTATTCATGGAATTGAGTTACTTAATCTGATATAGCTAACATCATTTGACAGGTTCTTTAAAAGTACAGGAGCAGCTTTTTGAAGTTTGAGAAATGGAAAAAAAATTAGTTGGCTGTAGGAATTCACAACTATCTAACATACAAAAAGCAAACCCATAAAATTATATATTTGTCAACCTTTGTTTTATTTCTCTGTAACTATTAGACACCAGCTGTTAATTTTGTTTGGATTGAAATGTTTTGTCTGGCAGTACCCACCCCCACTCCAGCAGCATTGCATTCTAGAAAAAGCACAAGAGGAAGGTTGAGGAGCCTGGGCTCTTGATTTAGGCTCTGCCACTGAGTAGTTTGTGACTTTGGATAAGTAATATAGGTGTTTGTGCATGTAAATTGTAATATTCTCTTAGTAGTAGCTGTAATTTGTTGAGCATTTACTGTGTACCAGCAAAAGTACACTCTTTCCAGTCCTCACAACAGTCCTGAAAGTCCTTCCCATTTTACAGATGAGGAAGCAGAGGCTCAGAGAGGTAAACAACTTACCCACTGGGGCACAGCCAGTCAGCAAGTGGTCATGGGCAGGGCTAGAATGAGTTCTTTCTAACTATCTGTTCCTTAGCTTACTTGGAGATTTAAATGTACTATGCTTTGTGAAATTTTTGGTGGCTCAGAATCAGATATCATGAAGCCCTTTCCTACTTACTGAATTTGGTCCTCTCTACAGCCCTACGAAGACAGTGATGTCATTGATCTATGGTGTCAATGAGAAGATGACTTTCTCTAACTATGCCCCTATCATCACTTGTCACTTGCCTTCTGGATATTAAAATAATGCTCTAAGAATTGCATTTCTTACCTAAATATTCATTCAGATATTGAAAGCCTTTTACATATTTATAAAAAATTTTCCCAAATTTGCCATATTTAAATAGAGGAATAGTAGGAGTAAGGCGGTCTAGACCAGAATTTTGATTTTCTTGGGCAGTAAAATTTCCCCCAAAGTGCTGGAAGCTGACATAGGATTGCCAGTTCTTTTATTTTGCTGAGTAAGGACATTTGAAAAAAATCCACTATTACCAACTTTTCAAAAAAAAAAAAAAAGACTTAAAATGAAGTAGACCCACAAAAAATTAGGAAAGACAGAATATCAGAATTAAATAGTTCTTTAAATTTAGTTCTGAGAACCGCACTACTCTGTCTTCGTTGTTCCCATTCAGCAGTAGTGGCTTAAACTTCAGGCAGGCCCCAGAGAGGAGCTGCTCTTAGAAGATGATGGTGCTTTCCTGAAGCCCTGTTTTCACTCAGTTACTGGCTGGAGTCCCTGTGTCCTCTTTGAGAACACATTCTTTTGAGCCCAGTGTTGAGCTGAGGGTGGCACTCAGGATGCTGTTCCAAGGATGAGGAAGCTTGGTGGTGCAGGTGGCTGCATTTTATCAGGGCCAGCAGTAGAGCTGGAAGCCGACTTGAAGGGTCCAAGGAACAGGTGAAGGTAAGTCCCCTGCAGAAGTGGCTGTCCGTGTGGCTGGCCTTGAACGCTAGGTGACAGGGCAGATGAGATGCAGTCCATCAGTGTTGGGTCGGCCTTACCTAGAAGCATTGGAACCACTGTCAAGGGAAATTGACTGCTTATACTGTATTGTGGAAACTTAGGTCAGAAACTTGTGTTAGAAAACCCGGAATGAATATCTAATACTGGATTTGAATTCTAAACTGTATTTTATTTTACTTTTCTGTATTCATTTGCAGTCTTCCAAGCCATGGCTCATCTGCCAAAGTGTTTCACTTAAAAGAGAATTAGGGAAAGTCGTCCTGAATTCCCACTCGAAAAGCCCAGCCCCGAAGCTCTCCAGTGTTGTTCCACTCCCCTACCAAATGATGTAACACGATGACTCAGGCAGAGGGGGGTGTGAGAGGGGCTGATGCATCTTGGTTAACGTTTAGTGTTTACGCCAGCATATGCCGTGTGTGGCGTGATTAGGTTTATTTAATGAACTTAATGCAAGCTGATAGGCTTGCACAGAGTGCGTCTGTTTTTGTGGAATAGAGTAGCTATCTTTCAAAGAAAATATGGAAATTTAGTTGCGATCGGGTTGTTTAGGTTGAGTAAAAATCTATTTAAAGACCTGGCGTAAGTGCATGCAGCCTTTCTTTCACTGTTGTGCACTCACTGGAGAAGAAAGGTCTGCTTCTGCGTGGTGGAGATCCAGATTCTCAGAGATTGCTGCTCTTGCTCCAGCCCGCGGACTCTGCCAGGAGCCGTCTGTGAACAGACCTTGGGACTGGCTTGAGAAGGCAGAGGAGGCTCCTTTGAGAACTGATAGGTGCAAGTCGTTCTCCAGCCAGGGGTGCCAGGTACATTGTTCTAATTAAGCATTTGTCTGAATTTGTAAAGAAAACGTGGCTTTGTGCCGTAGTCACTTAGCAGATCTTTTTTGAGAGGCTTGTCTATATTTATGCAAGACACATTCTGCTAGCCATTTTGTCGGGCACAAAGCTAATGCTTGCTTACCTGGCTTGTCGTTTTCAGAAGGGGAAGTGAGTCATGAGAAGCCGAAATAAAATGTTAAGAAAGAGGTAAAATGCTGTGCTGTTGTACTTCAGCAGAGGAAGAAACTGATTGTTTTTCTTTGTCTTTTTATTGCACATCTTTGACATTTGGAAAGTATTTGGAAAACCAAAACTACAGACCTAAAATAGTGCCCTTAATTGAATGTGATTATGTTTTAAAAAAATATCCTTATCCTTTAAAACCAGAAAACACAACATAGGCTTAATAGACCACTGTATTCCATAGCAAACCTTCTCCTCCCAAATCTGACAGCCTCCGCTGTTTGGTTTCTGGTGCTTACATAATGCTTTCTTAGTTTACAAAACAAAACAGCAACCTATAGTTCCACCTCAGGCAAGCCTATGGTGAAGTAGCTGATGAATAAAACTCGCCTGGTTTCCCAGCTTAGTTGAACGCAGAAGCTTCAGGACCCAGGTGGAGGAACAGGCCCCTCTAAGTGAGGAGCTCTGTTACTCTTCACGTGCTGTCCTCTTCAGGCCTGCTACATGGCAGAACCTCGGCACTCTTGTTGATGGCTAAAGAATCACACACCTACAGTCACATTTTTCCTTTTAATTTTTCACTTAAAAAAAAAAACTCTCCACCTTCTCCTTAGCCACTACTCTCCTTCTAGATGCTCCCCCAGGGGTTGTGATATGTGGGGAGAGTGTGGATTTCAGAGGTGGGCGCACAGTCCTGGATTTCAATCCCAGCTCTGCCGCAAGCTGTCAGAGTGTCTCTGGGTGAGTGACTTTAGTTTCCTCATTCATAAAAAGAAAAATAAGTAGGACTTGCACTCTTCCTTTCTCGTGGTACAAGAGTAAATGAGGATAAAATATCTTACATACCTGGCCTAGAAAAGGCAAATTATACATGTCAGTTATGTTCACTTTTCCTCCTAGTTTATCCTACAGATGCAGAAACTCTGAAACGCTCCAAACAAGGATCCTTATCCGTTAGAGATGCTGACTGAGATATGTATAGGTGAATATGAAATATCACAAAGTGAACACGTGACCTGGGAAAGGACAGAATTCTTGGACAGTCCCTGCGTTTTTATGGACCCCATCTGAGTAGTAGTAAAGTTAGTACTTTTTGCATATGAAGAAAATATTAGTGACCCACCATTTGATCATCTGGGTTTTTTTATTTTCCAGCTCGTCCTCCCCCATCAATGTTCTCTTCCTCTTGTGACGTAGAGGTTGAAATTATTGGCTTTTCAGATCGGGGTCTGTCTGTAACCGGAGAGCGGGAGGGCCTCCTGGTGCAGGAGCAGCCACGTACCTCATGCTTACTTTTATCGTAATTCCCTAGCAGTGCAGAATTCTGTTTTGACATGAAGTATGTGTTGATAGCTCCCTTCCAGCCATTCCCTCCTCCACTTACTCGTCAGGTGAGGCTGCTGCAGTGAGTTGGGAGGAGCACAGCCTGGAGCCCTTCAGCCCGGGTCAAATCTGTGCTCTAACACTTAGCAGCATGGTGACCGTGGGCAAGCCACTGACCTCTCTGACTTCAGTTTTTTCATCTGTAGGATGGGGCGAGTAGTATTATCTACCTTATAAAATTGTTGAGGATACGTTGCAATGAGTTAAAGCACATAAAGCCCTTAGAATAGTACCTGAAGCACAGTAAACACCATGAAAGAGTTCTTAATCTTATTTTTATTATGAAGGGAATAAACCCCTTTCTGTGAAATTCTTGCATGTGTGTATACGTCCTGAAAATGGAACTGTCTGCCTGTCCTGACCGCCCTGAGGTGTCACGTGCCCTCGGTTCCTTCCATGTCTCTCTGAAGTCTGTGACCTTGGACTCTCTTCTCTCCCTGCCTAGTGAAGTTCCTGGTATCGCCATGTGTGTGTTCCAGTCAAGTGCAAGGCTGTCTCCTTGTTCTCCTGCATATGGCAGGGACAGAGACACAGGTGGTCTTTATTTGCTGGAGGGGAGGTGTGTCCCGCCTGGAATGAAAGAGAGGCAGATCATATTAAACTTAGGATAGACATTTGATATCCTCAGGCCTGTTACACATTTTTTGATGACATACAATGATTTTGCTATTTTAATAGTACCTACTTCTGAGATGATCAGGATACTTCACAGTTATATTTCTGTTTCATTGACTCCTCCTAACACAGTTTAAGCAGGAAAAGCCAGATAATATTAAATAAGATTTCACAAGTTCAGGTGCTTCTAGTACAGGAGTTGAGAGGTAGTCTCCTGACAGCCAGTTTGTGTTGCCTTTTCCTTTGCATGGTGCTTGCCTGTTTGCGTTGTGCTCTTCTCTGGTTGGTGGTGTTGAGGCAGAAGCTGGCCTTGTGTTCAGGTGACTCATTTTCTGATGTTGCATTTACGTCTCTCTATGTGACCTTGATGCATTTCTTAATTTATTTTCTCACTCTCAACTCAGTGAAGATGCTGGAAATCCTCTCCCTTAGTAGAAATATTATGTGCGTAATTGGATGACACTATTAGATATATATCCTTGGAAGAAAAGCCACTGTACAAACTTAAGATAGTTATTATAAAGCAGCAGCAGTAACATCACAACCACTGTTTGGATTGAGATTTATTTCAAAGTCGATGAAATCCTTCAACTTCCTAAAAGTGTTAAGTAAAATAAAATCAGATCTTTGGTGGTGGGGGAGTGGAGATGGGCAGAGAAGAAAAAGGAAGTCCATTCAGCTTAATCGTAGGCATGGACCATGGTGTCCTTTTTGCTTTTATTTAGCTTTTTGCTGGAAAGGAATGTGAAGAAAGAAGCTCCTGTTTATTTTTGCTGTTTTCATTTTTGTAACTTCTTATGGCCCAGCAAAAAGAAATAGAGTAATGTTTTGGAAATGTTTTGCCTTAAGGGGAACTTGGAAATCTTAGCAGTGAGTACCCAATTCTTTGTGCTATTGCTAAGATTTATGGAAGACAGATACAAAGAAGACTGAGTGCAAAGTTAAGCATTGTTCTCTAACAGCTTGGTTATGGTGATTCTGGGTCATTTGAGAACATTTCACACTTTTCCTTTTTTCATGCATCTGACTTTTATTGTCACAACTTTTCATTGTGGGCAGTGTTATAAATTTGAATCTAAGTTCTGCCACTCACCTAGCATGTGATATGACCTTGAAGCAAATTACCTTGTTCTCTCTCTGCTCTGGTGTCTTCCTCTGTAAATTGAGAACAATAGAGCCTATCTCTTTGGGCTGCTATAGGGTTCCATGTGTTGGATGTCAGGCACTGAGCGTTTGACAGATGTCCGCTATCATGATTATTAAAGGAGACTAACATCAAGAAGATGACATGGGGACTCAAATAGAGCAATCTGTACCCATTGGGACACTGATCATAGCCCTGTGACCTGTGTCCTTTCTGATTAAAATATTTTTAGCAAGACTTCTGTAATGTTGGTAAGCTTAGAGAAAGGTAAGCTTCTGTTGCCAGAATAATTCACTTAGTGGACCAAGGGACTGAAGAATCCTCTGGGATGTATGTGTCTAGGGAGAGGAGATGAGCATATTAAGACTACCCCACCCTCCAAGGATTTACCATCAATAATAGGAATTGTAGGAGAAATGAAGTACTCCGTTTCTGGGGTGATGTATGTGTGCTGGGTACCCCTGCATTTCACTGCTCCCATTCCATTGCTCTGCACACCAGACACACTTGGAACATCTGCCCTTTCTTTCTACTACTTAAGTGTTTGGTTAGGTTTTTTGTTTTGTTTTTTCTTTTTTTTACTAGTAAGTCCTGAATTTCCCTAATTATTCCAAAAATAGCCAACATTTGATGGAGAAGATTAGGCGGGATTCCATTCATCAGATTTATTGTGTTGCTGTTGTATGCCAGGCAGTGTCCTAGGCTTTAGGGAATCAAAGATGACTGTGTCCTCAGAGGGGACACCAAACAACAAAGAAGGGACGATGTGATAAGGGCTAGAAGAGAGTTCAGATCCAAGAACTGGGAACACAGACGAGGAATGAGGGTGAGGGTGGGGCAGTCAGAAGGGTTCAGGGAGAAATCACTTAGGACTTAAAAGGTTTCTGGGCAGACAAGGAGGCTCTCTAAAGAAGAGAACATAAAGAAAGGCACTTCTTTGCCAAGTGTTCAGGGTCTTGATTTAGGTCGGTATGACTAAGCTCTTAGAGGGCAGGGACTGTCCCCATCAACTGATGGAGTAGTAGATTGCTTCTGTTGGTCAAGATACCTGTTGGAAACTGGGTTTTCAACAAGGGCTGTAGATGGAAATGAAGTTGCCACCCTTTTCATCCCTTGCTTGTAAACATTGGTCCCAGGAGTTCCTTCGCAGTGAGGACCAGCTCTGTGCTAACTTTTCGTAGAACTAACCCACTGAATATTTGAGGCTGTTGATGACTTATTACCTTTTATTAAGGATTATTATAATTTCTGTGACATGAGAATATTAAAAATAGACAACATTAAGAGATATTTTTGACTTGATGTAAGAAGGTTTTTAGAAATGTTTAGTTTTGTTCTTTGATACAAGTATATGTTTCCAAGCCATAAATTGGAGTAATATTCCAGTTGTTACAAGCTACTTCGTGGCTGTTAAATGTGGTAAAGGGTGTTTTGAGAGAGGACTATTTTAATAAGCTCTTTTATGGAATTTCAGATCTAGCCACTGGGTATTTTTCTGTTGTTGTTAGTGATGTTGTCATTAATCTACTCCCTAAAACTAGATAGTCTTCGTTTTGGCTCAACAGATTCTTAATCCTATTCACTGTCAGTTAATCTTTGTTTTGTTTTCCTGTTAAAACTAGTAATGTATTTATAATCACATGGTGATAACATTACCACTTATTTCCTGATTTTGAATATTAATGCCCTTTCCTTTTGTTTTATTGGTTAAACTCTGGTTACCAAATAGTCCTAGTGTAGGACTGCTAAAGTTGCATAAGTTGTTCAAGTTGGTTGAAAAAGTGTCTGACATGTTTAGGCCTCAGAACAATTCTTAGCAGAGAAAACAGCCTAATCAAAACACAAATTATTTGCTCTGGCTGTTTCAAGGGATTATTTTAGTTGATTTGAAGCAGAGCTTACAAGAGAAGTATCGTCTGCAATTCTTTTCAATAAAGTAGCAGCCACTGTGACAAGTTTTACAAAAGTTACAGCTCCCTTAACTAAAACTAAAAAAAAACCCAAAATGTAACTGGAAATAAAAGTAAAATAGAATAGTAATGACAAAATATGAATTTGATTTGTAATTTGCCTTTATGAAGTAACGCGGGTGAGGTCCTAACTTTATGCTAATATCAGGAAGACAGTGTTTTGTCATTAAGCTGTGCCTTTTAAAAATCAGAACATAGCAAATATCTCCAGGCTGTTTTTTGTGCCTGTAGAATATTGCTTTAAGTTATCCTTTTCCCTGTGGTTGAGTCATTAAGGAACTCTAAGGATATTTGAAACATACTTCCTGTTTCAAAGCTGATTTAGAGTGTCATTTGACTTTTTCTAAAAAGCAAATCAGTTTCAGAACTGAAAGTGAAATTAAATTAACCAGCTTTCGCCCAGTGACATTTGAAAAATACGCCTGTTTGAGAGTAAGAATTGAAATGGAGCATTCTCTAGCTTTGTTTCCTTGTGGCATTTTATATTCATACACCTTCTCTTTATTGTACAGAAGGAGGGTTGCTGCCCTCGCCCTGGCCCAGGGTTGTAATGTGTCTTTGGTATTGCTTTGGTGTTACAGTGTGTTACTAATTATAAAAGTCAGTCACATGTCTCTCGCCTCACCTCAAGAACATCATCTGACTTGGAAGGGCTGCATCAGTGCCTTGAGGTGGAGAGCCTGGGAGCGGGGTCCTTGTGCACTGTGCAGCCACGTTGCACTGGCGGATGGGGGCCGCTGCCCCTTAGAGGCCCAACAGCCTGAGAACGTGGGTCCTTCGAAGCAGTCCGGAAGTAGTTCCTGTAGAGAATATGTTTCTAGTTCTCAAATTTAGCCAGCATCCCTTTGGCTTATGTTTGTTAGTTGTGAAAGTTGTGTAAAAAATATTGTTTTGAAATATTTAAGTTTTCTATAACTGAGATGGATATGAGGTAACATACACAAATGAAAATCTGGTTTAAAAAATTATCTGAAGTTCGAAGGGCTGAATTGGAAAGGGACAGTGATACATGATGGTTTGCTTGTTAATATTAAATAAAAATTAAAAATGAGTATGTTAATTTGTATGAGTAAATTTTTAAAAAATAATTCCTCTTCCACATTATTGACAATATAATAAAGAAGTCATGTTTACATATTAACTAAATTTTTTGTGAATGCTAAAAAACTTAATACAGTAATTTCTAGATTCAGACTAAGGCTGTTTGAAATCGAGATTAAGTTTCTAGTGTTCCATATGAGAAATTTCCCCAAGATAATGTTCTTTTAAAGCCATTCATTTGTTAATGCAATAATTTAATTTTTAAATGGCTTTAATGATAAGCTTGTGGTAGTAATAAATTATATTGTGAATAGCAGATGCTGCGTAGATAGTTGAGGGTGAAATACAGGAGAGGTTGACTTTTACAGTTGGGTATGAAGCATAGAATGACTGGGTAGTTACAGACATTGATATTCTGCTTTTTCCTTTTGAGATTTAGCAATAGTGGGGTTTTTTGTTTTTCTGATAATGATATAAAAATAGAATGATATACAAATAGAATTATTTTTTATGACAAATTGCGTCTTTATTGTTTTTGCTTCATCTTCATTTGTTTATTTACAGGTGTTGACTTTAAAATCAAAACTGTAGAGCTAAGAGGAAAGAAAATCAGGTTACAGATCTGGTAAGTGGGAGAGTCTGCGCCCAGAATTGCCATATGTGTTTAACAATCCATACGCTTGTCTTAGAAAATTAACTGTTTGAACTGGTTTGCGTCTCCTACTTTTCTTCTTCTTTGCTCATTTTTAAATAAACATTGAGAGAGAGAATTTAGAAAAGAGTCCATTTATTTCATACTCCATCTACACATAGGGGGTTATGAAAAGAAGACATTACTTTAATAATGATAGCTAATTTGGATCCCTTATGCCTCTATTTTCAAATCATTTGACATAATATCAAAACCATCATCACTAAAATGATTGTCAAATGCTTGTCTTCGTGTTTTTAAAGTGATTTTGATAGTATGTTCCTAGCCAGATTTGCACGGTTTCAAGGCACATCACCCATAGACAGTTCAGTGGCTGTCCCAGGTGGCACAGTGGGAATATCGCTGTGGGACGGGCATGCCCCTTCTGGCCGGGTTGCTGATGTCATGTGGCACGAGCCCCCATTAGTGCCAACTGGAAATGAGTCCAGAGCTGCTTTCTGAAGAGACGCCCCTTTCTCACATCTTGATTGTAGGAGAGTCTCAACCAGCTGTGTTATAACCATGTTTAGTCTAAGAACCTTCTGTTGGCTCTCAGCAGCCTACAGGTGGCCTTAGGAAACCCATCTATGGAGAAAGGATCAGGTCTGGTGGTGGCTTGAAAGTGGCACCGCTGGGGTATTCTAAGAATGCCCTTGTTTTAACGACACGGCTGCAGTGTACTCAGCTTACTAACTCCTCTTGGCAGGTCACCCTCAGCTCTGAGTGTTTGTCCACCGTGTGTGTGTTTGCTTTCATCTGCGTTAATTCTGCCTCACCTGTGGCTTCATCGGTTCCCTAATGCTTGAGTGTTAGTGCCATGCCTTCATTCTTCATCCGTGTCCCTGTCTGGGGCGCAGCTGCAGCCGAACCAGCATTGCTTGCCTGCCGGAGGTGTCTGAGGTAATATCTTTGTTTGGTCATCTGTGACTATGTCACCCATTTTAAGGATTTTTTGGTTTTTGTTGTTTTTTTGTTTGTTTTTCCTATTTTTGTTTTTCGCTTGATTCTAAAACATTAACATTCTTGCCTAAATACTTGATAACAAAAAATGGCTACTTCTTATTATATTAGCCCATGATTGGGAAGGCAGCAAACTTTGTCTTGTACAGTCATGTGCTGCGTAATGACATTTCAGTCAACGACAGATCGCATATAAAATGATGGTCCCATAAGATTAGCAGCACATAGCCTAGGTATGTGTAAGTATACTCTGTGATGTTCCCACCTTGACGAAATTGCCTAATGACACATTTCTCAGAATGTGTCCCTGTCGTTAAGTGACCTTTGACTGTACATTGCTGCCCATTGTTTGAATGCTGGAAATGACAACCAAGTATCTCTCGCATGAGCTACTGTTTCTAATTTAAGCTCTTTAAGGTAAAGACCATCTTTAAAAGGAATCTGGGTACATCTCTGTACTTAGCACCTGTGGGTGGATGCTTTTTGATGGAGATTGCCCCACAAAGGATTATAAAGCTAATATTGAATGTTTGTGCAACTTGCTTTGTGGATGACAGCAATGTCTAAATGATGGCATTGTGGCTTGTCAAAAAAGACATAATTAATATATTAATACTTTGGTTTTCATTGCAGGCAGTAGTAATCTGATCTGTAAAAGTATGTCCAGGGGCCGGCCCCGTGGCGTAGCGGTTAAGTGTGTGCGCTCTGCTGCTGGTGGCCCGGGTTCGGATCCCGGGCGCGCACTCACACACCGCTTGTCAGGCCATGCTGTGGCGGTGTCCCACATAAAGTGGAGGAAGATGGGCACAGATGTTAGCCCAGGGCCAATCTTCCTCAGCAAAAAGAGGAGGATTGGCATGGATGTCAGCTCAGGGCTAATCTTCCTCACAAAAAAAAAGAACAGAGGAAAATAAAATGCCTTAAAAATAAATATGTCCAAATGTCCTGTGTCTCCTTGGAACTCTGCCCCCTAAGACTGTCTGTGTTGATGACATTGGATACTTCTGGAATCTCACTACAATACCTTTGCATCTGATCTAAGAGGCCTCTGCCTGTGACTCCCACTCCATGGGGAAGCGTGTGATAGTGCAGTTCCGGGAAATGCACAGGACGCTCTGAAACCACTTTTCTCTTGGGTGTAAAAGCATTCCCCAAAATAACTCCTGCTCTGCTTCTGCTTGACTCTTCACTCCTCAGGCTTCATTTTTGAAATTTTTAAATTGCACAACATTGGTGAAGAATGTAACTGAAGGAGGAAAAATGAGATTCACTGAAGGTGTTTGAAAGGTTGATTGCAAGTCGAATACAGGGAGTATCCTAGTGATTCAGTTAAGAAGTAAGACTTATCTTTCCTAAAGGGATTTTGGACAGTGAGTACATAATGTATCCACGTTGCCAGCTAGTTGTTAATCACACAACACTCAAAGTAAGATTCTTATCTTCAGAAGTATTTTATTTAAAGGATAAAAACTTTCTTCGATATTGTTACCCAGCAGGTAGAAAGGAAGTACTGGCGTCAGGTCCACTGTTTAAAGCAGTGCATGCCTCGTTTTGGAGTTGGGAGCAGTCCTTATGCTGTTGCTGTTGTGATCTGCTTTGTTCACAAGTGGGCGTATTGGCCTCATTTTACTCTGTCACAGTTGACAGCAGACGAGGAGCCAGTGTGGTTGGAAGGAGCTCTTCAGAGAGGCTCAGTGGACTGCTCTGCTAATAATAGCTGTGCTCTGGGTTTCTGGACTGTCAGCCTGTGGGGGCATTGCTAGTCGGTTTTCAGAAAGGTTTTGTTAGAAGAAATGCTTTTTTTCTTGATTAATTCTGAATATGGCCAATCTAAGAAAATATTATTTACTATAGATTCCTAAAAGTTTAAGGTACCAAAAGCTACAGGTGTTGTCATGACATTTTATGTCCTTGCCTCATTTTCCAGTTTCTTGATTATCTGTGGTCAGAAAAAGAACCATTTTCTTGTCTCTGTATTAAGATGTTTCTACATGTATATATATAAGAACTTTATGTAAGCATAGCTAAAATAAAATATGTCAGCTAG
The DNA here is from genome assembly GCF_020826845.1 of Diceros bicornis minor. Lineage (NCBI taxonomy): Eukaryota > Metazoa > Chordata > Mammalia > Perissodactyla > Rhinocerotidae > Diceros > Diceros bicornis. The sequence continues at coordinate 7,003,131 of NC_080755.1, read as the reverse complement.
CATATAGTTTCGTGAATTTACATCCAAATGCTGTCTTGGAAATTATACATGGTGACTTAGAGTCATTGGGTTGAAATGGGCTTGAAGCCAAGAAATTTGTCTCCTACCTTTAGGCAAAGAGAATTAAAATGCTTCACGTAAGACCCCTCATTCTGTCCATCGCGCCAGTGTTCACTGTTGGGGAATTTTAATCAGCGTTCTTACGTTGATATCAAGCTGGTTTCCTTTCCTTTGCTTGGAAGAGGTGGAACATTTCATACACTGATATTGGTTCCTGCCCTGCAAATTAATAATTGTTATCATTTAAGTGGATATATTAAATACAACAAATAAGAATCTTTGAATTTTCAAAGCATGGCCGTATTACCAAACTGGGAAAACAGAATTGCAGGAATTTTTCAATTTACACCAAAATAGAGAAATAATAATAATATCATATTGCAGCTGTAGTAAATGATGATTTAGCTGACATTAATAAACTGCAAATCTCTAGAAATCAGTTCTTTTATCATTACAGGGAAAATTCAGGTTCATGGAGATAAAGAGGGGAAATATTAGGATTCTGCATCTTCATAGATAGGTGTAAAAGCAAGATCAATGCATTGGTATTTTATTATCATCTAGTTTTTTGGAGAGTGGAAAGTTGTGTGGGAATTTTATGGTACTGGCACAGAGTAGGTATTTAATAAATACTTGTTGAACTGAATTGGCATTTTGTTTCCCTTGTTCTTTGACCATGTTATGATAACAGGTAATTGAGTAGGGGAAATAAATCAAGCAAAGGAGCTTTTGAAAGGAATAGAAAATAAAAATTTTTGCAACTCAAATATTTTGGGAATGTGGAATAGTCTCTCAAAGAGAGATGCTTTCCTACCTCAAGCATTCAGAACCAGGCACAAAAGGACGGAATTTAAGGAATGGCCTTAAATGGGGAGTGGTGAGCTGGTAAATGTTTCCTCATTGGGATTTTTATAAGCTAAACTTTTTTACTCATTTATTTGTGTTAGAATGATTGCCTCAGATTTTGTGTTTTGAGGTCTATCCTTGTTGGATGTCTGACTCAGAGCCGAGAGAGACAGCTGACTTCTTCATGTTTCTAAGGTTCTTGAGTTTGCTCCTCATACAACACGGTTTTTTAACTATATCAAAAACTGCCTTTTACTATCCCTATTCTTTGATTGTTTGGTTTTTATTAAAACTTCCAGAGATCTGCTGTACAACATTATGCCTATAGATATCTGTTAAAAGGGTAGATCTCACATTAAGTAGTTCTTACCACAATAAAATAAAAATAATTTTTCAAAAACCTCTAATGTCTCTAATTTCTCTATTCTTGAGTCCCCAGTTTCTGGATTCTAATTCATTGAATGTGTATAGAAATAAATGGGAAGTTGGTTTACACTAAAAGTCAGCTTAAAATTACTTAGAATAAAGATTTATTAAAGTATGTAATTCCCAAAATGCTCAGTGAAGATATGATATCTGATTGCTATTTAAATTTATGATGCCACTATATTGTGCTAACCACAGATTTCAGAGTAGAAAAATGTGTGTTAATTTTGCTTTTTAAAGAAATGAGTGAGATGTTGTTTCTTAACAGTATTCAAAGAGCACAGAATATTTTTTAAAACATTAAAAATATTTGATCAAATCCTAATTTGAACAAGCCACCTCTTGTGACAGGATGGGAAACCATGCTTTGAAAGATTTAACTCTTTATGGATTTGAAACTATTAATTATGCCCCAAAGTGCCTAGGATTTCAGAAATACTTCTATTCATTGATTCCTTTTGTAAATGGTGTGTGAATCAGTTCCTTCTTACCTACTTTGAAAGTGCCTGTTTATGTGGTCTTTGAGTTGGTTTTAGAAATCCTGAATAATTCAGTCCCCATCATATTCAGTTTTCCAATTTTTTGGCATTTCTAGGTCAAAAAATAAAGTTTATTTTGCCTTGAAGTGGCATCAGCTTTCCACATTTTAAGCATGGAAGCTTTCGTTCAGCACATGTTTATTGACGACCCGCTGTGGGCCAGGCATGCAGCTCGGCCCTGGTGGACAAAGACAACCAGCTACAACCTTCTTGGGCCTTCCAGTCAAGGGCAGCAGGGGATTCTTAACATCCTCTGGAACAAAGCAAATGGCCTGCTTGATGGGAAAATGAATTTTCCAATGAGCTTTTTTGTTTGTTTGGCGTAATAACACATCGCTAATGTGAACTAATTTGGTAGCAAGTCTATTTTGAATGAAGCCATAAATTATAGCCCCATTGCCATATGTGTTCAGGAACGTGGTCCCATAAGGTACAGCTCAAGAGAAACATTCTTTCATCAGAGGCGCTTGGAAAGTGTTGCACCCTATCTCCCCCTTCCGGAAACTCACATGCTCTATTGTGTGGGAGGCTTTGAACAGTGTTGCAGTGAAGAACCTTATTTTTTGCCTCCTCCAGTGCCCCCCTGCCTTCCTCCACTGTGACCCATCTGTCTCTCTGGCCCCTGGGAGCAGGCCATGAGTTAGGGTTCCTTGGGAAAAGCTAAATTAAGAGATCATCTTTAAAGAAATTGTTTTCCTGATCAGAAGCCCTGCTCTGTTGAGCCTCATTTGTAAATAAATACATGATGGTTCTCAAACAGTTTCTTGGCTTATTAGATGGAGAAAGTCAGTCTCCGCCAGCCTGTGTGTGCTCTGGTGTGCTGTCATCCTTCATGTTGAAATGGTCCGCTTAAGCCTGAAGAATGAGTTGTTTTTAGGTTTCAGAGCAGCAATCAGAGAAGAATGAACTCAACTGTGTTTCAAGCCTGTTTGATGTCTCTCCGCTATCTCTTTGACCACGTGTTCTGTTTAGAAGGACTAAGAAGATAGCAAGACTGATTCTCCAGCATTTTTCATTAGTGGGGGACTCTTGGTCATGTTATCAACAAAATCAGACATTAATCATCTATGTTAGTTAAAAGAGAGTTAACGGAGGCTTAAATACTTTGAACTATTGTCCATGCATTTTCGCATTGTTGATAACTGCCTGCCATGGAGGGTGTTACGCTTTCTGTCATTTTACACGTCAGGAGACTGAGCTCAGGTGAGAAGGTCGAGTTATCCAGAGAAGCCAAGAGGAGTGCCTGGGTGCCCTGGACTGCCCGCTGCTCTCTGCGGTGCACCACGCCAGTCACCTGCTGGCGGCGGCTCTCACCAGAAAACGGCTATTGTCCACTGTTGCATCAGTGCTATTGAGGGAATGATAACACATATACCTGTAAATATGCCAATTTATAGAAACAGGATACCTAGAAAGACTGACTTGAGCATAATACTTTGTGACTTCAGGATAAAACAGTTTCATATCAGCCCACTGCCCAACTCCTTGTGCATCTTTGCTTTTCCTCTTATTCCCTCCATACCACTTTCCTTCAGACTGTAGTAGATGGGGGCCTTAGATCCTTCTAGAGGCAAGTTTATGATTTTGGGGGGTGGGGGAGGAGTGTGGTCAAGTGCATTTATGTAAATTACCTTATACTTTCATGATTTTATTCTAGAATGTCAAAAAATTTATTACAAAGCTAACGTTAGCTTAAGTTAGCCCCTTAGGTATGAGTTAAGAAATCAAAAATTACTTTTATGCTTAATGATATTTCTGAATGAATTTTCTCATTGGAAAGACATTTCATTTGAAAAAATTAAGATTTTGCTGTGTACAAGACTTTAGCATCTTCAGTTAAATTATTATGGGATCTACCTTTTCTCTCCCCTTTCATTATGACTGTCTTTTTGCCATAAAAATTCTCATTTTCTTATTTTCAGAATCTTAGTTTGAAAGAAATTAGATCTTTATGTTTTTGTTTGAATGTAACTAGCTCAGAAGAGCTACCCCCACTAATAATAATGAACATGCCCAGACATGAGGAGTTGCCTGGTGACTAGAAGGAAACCAGCCTGCAGTGTGGTGGGCGGTGCTCTCCGCGTTTCCACTGGAATGTAGAGTTGATTATTCTGGTTACTGTCAGTGAACTGATTTTTGCTGCTATTTCTTAGGGACACGGCAGGTCAGGAGAGATTCAACAGCATTACCTCAGCTTATTACAGAAGTGCCAAGGGGATCATATTAGTGTATGATATCACTAAGAAGGAGACATTTGATGATTTGCCAAAATGGATGAAGATGATTGATAAGGTAGGTGTTGCGTTTTTCTCTTAGATGTAGCCTCTTTTCTTCTGGGTGTTAATCCTTATAAAAGGAAGGATGAAAGGGGAAACATTTATGGAGATACTTTTACATACTAAAGGTCATTTAATCCATATTACAACATTCAAAGTAGATATATATTCATGTGTTGTAGATGAGGTGAAAGAATTAAGATTTATCCAGAATCACCTTATAAATGATAAAGCCAGGATTTTTATTCTGGTACCCCGGACTCTGACTTCAAAGCCCAAACATGGTAATTCCACTATGTCAGGCTGCTTCTGTGGAATTAGATATGGGCCATTCTCATTTCTGCAGAAAGTTCACTTGGATGCTCATTTTCTGAGTGTCCACAGAGTAGGGACCTCAAGGAGATGGGCTTCACCACGGTGCCTATGGACAGTTCCGGGGCCTTGATCATCTGCTGGACATCTGCCCTCAAAATTATTCATGTCCTTTACTTCCTCAGTTTGAACAAAAGAAATTTTATCCTTTGGCTCGAGATTGACTATCCAGAGATCACCTGTGTCTATGAGCGTAATGTAAACTGTGGGCCCCCCTCTAAGAAATGTGTACCCAAAATACACTTAAAGGACAGAGCAGTTAGGGTGTGATGTGATAAACAGGGACCACATTTGGAGAGTTTTCTTCCCCTTATTCAGTAATTTGATGTTTAGTTCCTTTGCATAACAAGCACAGTTAATATATTATAAATTGGGTTTTGTTACAAGTTGTATTAAACCCCTCTATTTAAGATGATGTGGGAGAATGTTCGTTTGCCAGTCTTACAAGCATGTTATCAGTGTGCACCTCTTTCAAATGTGGTAGGGACCAGAGTGACCACAGTAACTGAGATAATTGGCCCTGGGGTGGGCCCTGCCTTCAGCCTGCTCTAACTTTGCTGTCGGTCATCCCTGGGCTCTGTGCTCTGCAATGGCAGGTCTCTGGGTGCTGATTTCCTGCCATGCTGAAGCCACAGGGAATGCTCCTAAGGCAGTTAGAGAGGGGCAGTCCTCATTGCTGGCTAAAACTTTCAGAACCAATGTAATGAATTCAAAACTAAAGGCAATGGCCTCAACCCTAAGGGCCCTGTGAGGTCCTTGAATTTGTGGGTCTGCCGAGGTCCTGCGGTCTGATGCTCTCCTCTGATACTTGACTCTTGCTTCTAGCTTTTTGTGAGCAAATGCTGTCATTTCTTGAGTGCTTACCGGGTACCAGCCCTGTCCGGTGGGCACCTGTACTGTCACCCGCACTTTGCTGATACAGAGACTGAGACCCTGAGTAGCTCGGCCAAGGTCACGCCATCAGGTGCCTTTTGCTGCAGTCTGTCTCAAATAGTTTTTTAGAATATACAAAATTAAATGAGTTATTCAAGAGATTTTAACCTTTCTAGAGAAATTCTGTTGTGCCTGTATTTTTTAAAAACTTAGAAATGGAACTTTTAACTTTTTTCCTGATTATAAAACTAATGATACCTTGTCATTATAGAAAATTTGGAAAAGCATGAAAGTAAATTAAAAAATCTATAGTTCTGCTAAAAACCAAATTGGACCCATACTCCATTTAACTTTACATTCTGCTTATTTCACTAAATATTCTATCTTGAGGGCCTTCCTGTGTAATATTAATGTTTTTCCAAAGCATTTTTTTATGGCTGCATTCTTTTTTGTACCTTAACTTATTTCATTCTTCATGTATTTTGTTGGACTATTAGGTATTTTTTGATTGATGATCATTTTGAGTATAGGGCTTTGCCTGTATGTTGAATCATTTCCTTAGGATAGATTCTTAGGAGTTATTGGTCAAAGGCTAAGAACATTGTGGTTCATAAAGCCTGTGACCACGTTGCTTTCTAAAGCGCATGAGCCCTGGGAGAACCATCTTTCACAGTCCTGGAACCAGTGCTGCCTGGCAGAGTAGAGCTCAAAGGTCTGTGGAGCTAATGAACAAATGAGAGCAAGATACTGGATTGGTTTACATTTCCTGGCAGTATATGACAATGCCCATCTTTGAAATGCAGCTTCTTTTAAAATTCCACAGTATGCTTCAGAAGATGCAGAACTTCTCTTAGTTGGAAATAAGTTGGACTGTGAAACGGACAGAGAAATCACCCGACAGCAAGGTGAAAAGGTGAGAGAACTATGGAGGCAGTTCCCATGCTCCATCCTTAGCAGTTGGTATACTTTTTCTTTTAATAAATTACTCATTTTTTTTGTGAGGAAGATTAGCCCTAAGCTAACATCTATTGCCAGTCTCCTCTTTTTGCTGAGAAAGATTGGCCCAGAGCTAACATCCGTGCCCATCTTCCTCTGCTTTTTATGGGACGCCCCCACAGCATGGCTTGATAAGTCGTGCGTTGGTCTGTGCCCAGGATCTGAACCCATGAACCCTGGGCTGCTGAAGCGGAGCATGTGAACTTAACCGCTGTGCCCCTGGACTGGCCCCAGTAAACTTCCTGCTTCTTTAAATTCATTTTGAAATGGAGAAACAAAAACCACATTAATATATACTGCATTATTATCTAACGTGACATTTTATACAGAGAAACCTGGTTTTTATTTATTTTTTTTTTTGCTGAGGAAGATTCGCCCTGAGCTAACAACTATGCTAGTCTGCCTGTATTTTGTATGTGGGATGCTGCCACAGCACAGCTGCTGATGAGTGGTGTAGGTCCGCACCCAGGAACCGAACCCGCACCGCTGAAGTGCAGTGCGCCGAACTGAACCACTAGGCCACGGGGCCAGCCCCCAGAGAAACATGTTTTTAAGCCATAAAATTGCCTTTATGATTTTCTTTTACTCGAATGTATTTTAACCTTCCTTGGAGAATCAATGATATTCATGTTTTAAATGTCAGATACATTGCAATTTTAGAAACTTGGGCAAGTACTTAGACTTGAAGGTCCTGGTATCACCTTAGGGATTTTGTTTTGTTTGTTACTTACTTACGTGAGAATTCGCTGCACTTGAGAACTTGATAACCCTTGTTCCTCCCCTCCCTTCAAGCTGAAGCACGGCAGGCTGCCCCGTCGTGGGCCTCATGCTCGGACATTAGACTGCGTTGCACCCTACACAGAAAAAATAAGTTTTTTTTCTTAGTTTGCACAGCAAATAACTGGGATGCGGTTCTGTGAAGCAAGTGCCAAGGATAACTTCAATGTGGATGAAATATTTCTGAAACTTGTTGATGACATTCTGAAAAAGGTAACATAGTAATCTATTAATGAAAGTATTTCACCTGAAGCCTGTAGTTTCCTTCATTGTTTTTTGATTGAGAATTTTTTGTTTAGAAAGGGAGGTTCGGTGGTTTTCCTCAGACTCAAGAATCAGGTCAAGTTAACTCAGCCCGCGGCACCCAGTGTGCTGTAGCAGCAGCTGCTTCCCGTGCGGGTTTGCAGGGTCCTCAGTGTTGAGGTCCAGTGTGCTTGTTTAGCCTGAAGTATGGTTTGGTAGAGAGACTGGAGCAGTGTAACAATGTGCCATGTTTATTTGACATCTGCTTTTCTTTTTTCCTGTTTTCCCACAGGAAGTAAGTTAGACACAGACAGTGGGGACAGTGGGGACCTAGCAGAGGGTGCGGGGTTCTCAGCTGAGAAGAGAGCACCTGCCTTGCTCGGTGCTCTGCTCTCGAGCAGCAGGCTGGTGCCATTACTGAGGCCTTTCCGGGACGCTAAGTTCAGGAAAATTGCTAGACAGCTTCACTGAACAGCAGCAGTTTCTTTAGGAACATTTAGGCTTACCTTCAAATATTTTTTAGTAACAACTTTAAGTTTGTTTATATTATTATTACATATAATCTGCTCAGTTCAAACATAATTCAGAAGCTTCTAATAAAATGGTTGTTTATGTAATTGTCGAGAGATTCTTTCTTTCTTTAGTGATGATATAACTCCTGAAAATGCAGAACCATTTTTTCATTTATTAATGCATTAAATTTCCATTATACTGGGTTCTATGAAAAATACATGTTTCTGAGGTCCATCTGGGCTCTTCTGCCATAGAGTATGAAGTAGGCTGGGCAGCGTCGTGTTGTGACATGAAACACCCTGAACTTGGTTTTTATTCTTTGGTGTAATATTTGTATGTCTAATTAAACTTTGATGATTGGAGAGCTTTATATAAAAATACTTTGTTCTTATATAATTGTACAATTTGCAAAGCATTTACATATACATTGTATGGTTAAAATGTGTTGGTCTTTTTTCTTTATCCTTAAGATGCCTCTGGATATTTTAAGGAATGAGTTGTCCAATAGTATCCTCTCGTTACAACCAGAGCCTGAGATTCCCCCGGAACTGCCTCCCCCCAGACCGCATGTTCGGTGCTGTTGATTGCTACTTTGGAGACAAAGTGGAAATGATTCCTGGAAAGGGGAAAATGTTCTCTTCTGCACTACAATCATTTTGACGATTTCCTTCGCACTTTGTAATCCAAGTCAAAGCTATACACTAACTTGTAAATATGCAAATATGCAATCCTGGGTAAGTTTTGGTTATAAGTTACATATTTCCCTCCAAATTATTATAGTTCATTTATTATGCCCGTGTCTAGTGTGCATACACTGGGAAACATAGTACTTCTAATATGAAGAATGGGAGAAATGAAAGGTATAATGTTTCTTGAAATAAATAATATAATTGTCCTTGTTAATTATATTATAAGGACAGAAGATAGTCTGATAAGAAGAAAGAACGTGATGCTTTGCTTACTGTTTTAAAGAAAATTTGTAAAACTAAAGACTCTTTGGGGGAAGAACGCTATCTTAAGTGCTTTTTCTCTATTTACAAGGCATTTCTCCCAGCTGTGGCGTCTTTGAAGTAGTGGAGTGTTTCTGCCACAAAGCAAAGCCCCATTCATAGCCGTCATTGAAGGTTACTTATTAACGTATGTAATGTTAGAGTATTACTAGTTAGAGGGTAGGATTTGGCTTGGTCCTGAGGCCGCAGAATCTCTCTCATGGTTTCCTAGAGAACATACCCTATGCTTTTAAGAGCTACAAAGATTCAATAAAGAAAGAAGTGTTTTTGAAACTAGAGAAGATTTTAAAACAACGCTGCTGTCCTAAAGAAATCCTGTTTAAAGGAATTTTAAAGAGATACATTTTACTATATCAAAGAAATACATGTATTTGCCTAAACATTCTATACCTTTGTAATGATAAAACTTCTCCCCTTTATGGTGAAGCTGACTCCTATTAAGCCTAGACCTGTGTTCAGAAATTTTTTTTTGGTCTGATAATGAATTTGTGAACTCTATCTTTGGTATATCTTTTATTAAACTGCACTGTTTTGTTTAGTCAAGGTAAATAAGTAATTATGTATTTGAATAACTTGGCGTGTCTTGAGTGTTGTGATATGAAAAGCATTGTGGTCTTTCTACACTAATGAAGTGCAAATAAAATTTTGTATTTATGAATGACAGTTGAGTTGCAACATTTATGTGTACAGTTATAAATTGTATATCTGACAGTATTCTTCAAAAACTCCAAATCTTCATCTTTTGAGTGTTTTACATTAGAAAAATACAGTGTCTTCTGCTGTGGAAAGCAGTTTCACAGTTTCTCAACAGGTCAAACATAGAACTACAGTATGACCCAGCAATTCCGCTTCTAGGTACACACCAGGAAAAAATTGAAAGCAAGAGCACAAACAGATACTTACACACCAATGTTTATAACAGCATTATTCACATTAGCCAAAAGATGGAAACACACCAAATGTCCATCAACAGATCAATGGATAAACAAAAGTGATATGTACAAACAGTGGACTGTGATTCAGCCTTAAAAAGAAAGGCAGTTCTGATACATGCCACAGCATGGATGAACCTGGAGGATGTTATGTTGAGTGAAATAAGCCAGACACAAAAGCATGAATACTGTAGGATGAATACTGTATGATCCCACTTATATGAGGTCCCTAGAGTAGCAGACTCGTAGAGACAGAAAGTTAGAATGGTGGGTGCCAGGGGCTGAGGGGAGGAGGAATGCAGAGTTATTATTTAATGGGTACAGAGTTTCAGTTTGGGAAGGTGAAAAAGTTCTAGAGATGGATGGTGGTGATGGTTGCACAACAATGTGAATGTACTTAATGCCTCTGAACTGTACCCTTAAAAATGGTTAAATATATAATATATACTGTCCTCAAATTTTTAATACATGTACCTTTTACCATCCAACGATTCATCATGGATTGTGCCAGTTGGGCACCTGTCGTCTCACCTCCGCGCCTCCCTCCTGTGCCCTGCTCTGTGATGTGGGGCCGAGACTCTAAAGGACCTTGGCCAGAACCTCCTGCTCTTCCTCTTAAACCTGCTGATGGGAGAAACTGAGGAACTTGGGAGAGAAGAGAAGGGATTTGCTTGCCATTTTTCCATTCCTCTCAGCCCCCTGCCGTAACATTCAGTCGGCTCTAGCTTCTAGCTTCTGTGGGACCCCCAGCTCCAGCCTTGCTGCACCCCACCGGAGGTCCTGGACAATTGGGGCTGGTCACCGTCCTGCCCACTGGGCCACACCCCCAGGCCATCCCAGCACCTGCTGCACTGCCCTCCTAAATCCGCGTACCCCCTGGGTCCTGCCTCTGCTCAGCGTCTGAGCACCTGCTCTGACACACCCCTCAGAAGCTGAGGCCAGCCTTTTGGGATCCTTCCTTTGAGCCTAGAAGTTTTGGCAACACCCCCTCTTCCTTTTTGCACCCCCAGCCCTGGGGGTAGTGGTTGCCTCCTTCAGTTGTTAATCACTGAGTCACCTTAGCATTCCCTCTTGGTTGGTTTGGCATTTTAACAACTATGTGGCTAGTTCCCTATATTAAATCCCTGTTTAAAAATCCCTCATTTGTGTCTCTTTTCCTGACTGAGCACTAGACTAGAGTACTGGGTATTAGGAGTGGTCTCAGGAAACAGATCCTCAAAGATGAGTTTGAGAAAAAAATTTTTGTTTGCCGTGGGCATCTGTGGCAAATTCAGTAATCTGTCGCCTTTCGTATTTACGACTCCATCTTGGTTCTGCATTTGTGCCTGTCTGCGGTAGCCCCATTCTTGTTCACTTGAGTTGTTTGGGGTTAAAGGGAATACTTTGCCAGAGGTCTCTGTGTGGTGGTTCATGGCTCTTGAGTTATTGTTTTTGTCTTCTGGTTTCCCACTAGATTTTTTCTCGAATAAATAGGATTTTGTGACAGTAGGACTAGGACTTTTAATTTTCTATACTACTATCTTCCACAATTTTTCAGGGGCTGGTTGTTCAATATCCATTTTGCAAGTGGTCCTCATGACTAGTGGCCTCCCTTGCCCATGTCTTGGCCCGATAGGCCCTTGTGTGATAAGATGAAATGCAATTTAGTCTCTCGTTATTTTTAAGGGGAACTCTCCTTTTAAAAAACAGTTGTAGGGGGCCGGCTCGGTGGTTAAGTTCACGTGCTCTGCTTCAGCGGCCGGGGGTTCATGGGTTCAGATCCCAGGCATGGACCTACACACCGCTCATCAAGCCATGCATTGGTGGGGTCCCACATACAAAATGGAAGATTGGCACAAGATGTTAGCTCAGGGACAATCTTCCCCACCAAAAAAAAAAAAAATTGTAAATAAAACATTACCTTTTTATAGCTCATTGTCCTAAATTAAAGTGTTTTGTTTCGTTTGATTCTCACAGAAACTGAGATGAGTAGAGACAGGTGTAAAATAAATATTTAGTCATCCATTTAGATGGAGAGGAACAAAATCCAAGAAAGTACAAATAAAAATCACCTAAGACCACAAGAGCTGTAGATTTTATGGCTGCAAAATCATATTTTTAGTCTGTGGACTACGTATTAAACTTCGTTGGAGTTCACCTTCTTCACGCAGAATTAACAGTGGGTTGAATTACTTTGAATGCTGTTGGGAAACAGCAGGATTATTTTGCATGTACAAATCTACATCCCTTCCTTCCTCTACCTCCTGGATCTGTGAAGTGCTGTTTCAAGTTGGTAGGCAGTTTTACTTAATGGATTCAAGTTCTGAATTTTGAAACTGAGGGGCGAATATTAGCTGATGACACAACAGAACAGGAGATTAATCTTGCCTCTCTCTAGCTGTAAAACAAACCACCTAAAACTAGTTTTGTTTTTCCATGAGTGACTTACATTACAGGGAGAGAGAAAGTACTTGTCATATAGATTATTGATGGCCTAGAAGCCGTAACTAGCCCACACAGTGCAGTGAAGGGTGGGTCAGGATGTGATGTACGGGGCTATTATTTATGTTGCAATGCTGTAGCCAACAGAGTTGAGATTTATTGTGTGGTTGCTATATGCAAGGCCCTGTGCTTGAGTGCTGTAGGGGATACGACCGAGATAAATAGGACAGTCGCTGCCCTTAAGGAGTTCCTCAAGTACAGAGACAGACCCATACCTGGAGCTCAGGCAGAGCTTCCATCATTAAGGACGAGGACAGAATCCTGGGAAGCAGAGGAGGGGAAGCCGTGTGGGTGTAAGGAACGGTGGGGAGGGGGAGCATTCTCGGGCCTTCAGGAATGAGTAGACTATGGAGTTGTGGAGGGACGGTGTATTCACAAGCTGTCTGTTAATTTGGAACCGAAAGGACCCCTGGAAAAGGTAGGACTGTACATAGTAAAGCATGCGCTGCTAGCTCTCCCAATTGGTTCTAGCTTTCTAAAACGCTTTGCTGCCTCTTGTAAATGTTTGATTAGGCCTGTTCTCATGATAGAGACGAAGTAATTACTGGAAATGTAGTTGCACTGTGCACGCACATACGAAACCTAAAGCAGGTCTCATTCCAATAAATTTACAGTTATTTCTGAAAAGGGTTCTAAAATCTGCCTTTGTATTTTTAGCAAGGGTGAGCTGATGAGCTTGATTCATTTATGAACCAGTCAGCTCTGTTCTGCAGGTTTAAATCATAACCCTGTTTGACAAACTGAGAAGAGGGTAAATGAACCCAAATCCATTTGCTATTGGCAAAAACAACTCACCGCACAGGCCCAGTGAGATGGAAATTTCCTCACAGTGCCATCACCCAGCAAGGATAGCAGGTGTTCTCAAAGCCCTGAGAACTTCATCACCACTGTTAACCAATGGCAGGGGCTGGGCGTTTAAATCTTGATGGGCAGGACTAACAATAGAATCCCTAAATTTTACTAGATTTCTTTCTTTAAAGAATTGCAGACCTTTCTGATGCTAGTCCAAATACAGTTCAACAAATGCTTGTAATTAAAGTGGGGTGCCTTTCATTACCTCAAAGAATTAAGTGTTTTTTGTGTGTATGTGTGTGTGAGGAAGATAAGCTCTGAGCTAACGTCCGTTGCCAATCCTCCTCTTTTTGCTGAGGAAGATTGGCCCTGGGCTAACATCCGTGCCCATCTTCCTCCATTTTATATGGGACGCCGCCATAGCATGGCTTGACAAGCGGTGCGTCTGTCCGCTCCTGGGATCCGAACCCGCAAACCCTGGGCCACCAACGCAGAGTGCACGCATTTAACCGCTGCACCACCGGGCCGGCCCTGAAGTACGTGTTTTTTAAAAGACAGGAATAAGGGATGCTATCCTGGGCAGGCCCTTTCTAGTTCTGAAGCTCTCTGGGAGGAGACTGTGGTCTCCAAGTGTGACTCAGAGCTGTCAGTCGTGATTACCAATCAGCTTTACCTTTGGGGTCAGCTAGTTAAGCCCGCCATTACCTCAGGGGCCCATTCAGGATCTCTACCCCAACTTGTTGAAATGCTCTTTAACTCAGAAAACAGCTTTTCATTCCATAATTGGAAGCAAAGATTTTAGTGTCAGTAACTTGTTAGTTTGGATTCCCATCCAAGTGTAATCTGTCGTTCACAAGTCCACATAGCTAGATATTAGATCTTGCCTTGAACTGAGCAAGGGAGAGCTGGGAGCAGGAGGGCACTGGGTACCAGAAGGAGAATCATGAACATCAGGTAGGAAAATGGTTTAGAAAGAAACTGAGCCCAAAGACAACTGGGCCGATTTGCATTTGGCTCTGTCTGCCTTCAGGCAGGCTAGACAGAACTAACTGGCGTTCACCAAGCCGAAGTCTCCAGGCTCTGCTGCTCATCACTCTCAGGTGGCCCGCCTCCTACCGCACAGAACATGGGGCACCCAGTGGCGCCTGGGGCATGGTCCATCCAGTGTCTCCACTCTCCCTCCATATGTTCAAGCTTGCCCCTTTGACTAGCTGGTTCCCCTGGACCTAAATGAGCTGATTTCCACATGTTGGGAAAGCTCTCCTCTGTCCCCAGCTGGAGCCTACCCCTCTCCTCTGCAGCTAGCCTTCTTGAAGGAGCCATTCATGCTTGCTATCTCTGCTCTCACACCTCAGGTTCATTACTCAGTTCACAGCTGCCTAGTTCCCAACCACAGCTCTCCACAAAAACTCTCCTCGCACATGAACATGAAATCAATAATTCAAAAAGATATATACACCCCTATGGTCATTGCAGCATTATTCACAATAGCCAAGACGTGGAAGCAACCCAAGTGCCCGTCAACAGATGAATGGATAAAGAAGATGTGGTATATATATATGCCATGGGATACTACTCAGCCATAAAAAAGACAAAATCTTGCCATTTGTGACAACATGGATGTACCTTGAGGGTATTATGCTAAGCGAAATAAGTCAGACAGAGAAAGACAAAGACCATAGGATTTCACTCACATGTGGAAGATAAACACATAGATAAGGAGAACAGATTAGTGGTTACCAGAGGGAAAAGCAGTGGGGGGACGGCAAAAAGGGTAAAGGGGCACATGCATATGGTGATGGATAAAAACTGGACTGTTGGTGGTGAACACGATGCAGGCTACACAGAAACTGAAATATTATAATGTACCCCTGAAATCTACACAATGTTATAAGCCAATATGACCTCAATAAAATAATTTTAAAAAAAGATCTCTCCCTGTCAAAGTCACCAACAACCTGTTTGTATTAAACCCAGTGGCTGAGCACTGACATACTTGATGCCTCCATAGCACTGAGCACTTGAGAGCTCATAATAAGTCATAATAAGACTATTTCATGAGCAACAGTGCAGCCTAGTGCTCAGGAATGTGGTCTCTGAAGCCAAATTGTGTGGGTTCAAATCTTGACCTGACCGTTTGCCAGCTGTGTAATTATTTGGTAGATTATTTAACTTCAGTGTGCCTCAGTTTCCTCATTTGAGAAATAAGGATAATATTAGATGCTAGCTACCTCACAGGGTTGTCATGAGGATTAAATGAGTGAATATCTGTAAACTCCCTATAACAATCCAGGCACACAGCCAATACTCAGTAATTAGCTAGTACTGTTGTATATTTTTAAAGCATTTTATTTTATTTATTTATTTATTTTGTGAGGAAGATCAGCCCTGAGCTAACATCGATGCCAATCCTCCTCTTTTTGCTGAGGAAGACCGGCCCTGAGCTAACATCTATTGCCAATCCTCCTCCTCCTTTTTCCCTTTTTCTCCCCAAAGCCCCAGTAGATTGTTGTATGTCATAGTTGCACATCCTTCTAGTTGCTGTACGTGGGACACCGCCACAGCATGGCCAGACAAGCGGTGTGTTGGTGTGCACCTGGGATCCAAACCCGGGCCGCCCGTAGCGGAGCGTGCGCACTTAACCACTAAGCCACGGGGCCGACCCCTAAAGCATTTTATTTTTAAATAATTTTAGACTGACAGGAAATTGCAAAAATAGCACAGAGTCACCATGTACCCTTTTCCTAGTTTCCCCTATTGATAGCATCTTATATAACTATAGTACAATTATCAAAACCAGGAAATTGACGTTAGTGCAACACAATTAACTAACTTACAGACCTTATTCCAATTTCACTGGCTAATTTTTTTTTTTTTTCAACAATCGTGTTCTCTTCCCAGAATCTCTTCTGCTTCCTTGGCTTCTGTGGCCCCTAATGTCAGTGTTCTCAGAACATTTCTAAGTATCTCTTTCTCTGCTTGCCTTTTAGGTGTTATGTTCCCTAGGGAAGAGCAGGCTTCTATCCAACAGTCATTTCCTCATATCTTTCATTTTGTTCAGGTATCAAATGACCATGTGCTTCCAGGGAGGCTGCACCTTTCTGCAGCCTTGGGGGCGAATCCTGACTGGCCTATACCCACCATGATAATTCCATCCCTTTGCCAGTGATTTTTTGGGGATGGGCATGTGACCACAGTCTTGCCAACAAACATGAGTTCAAGTCCACTAGGTGGTTTCTGGGAAAGAGTTTTACTCCAAAAAGTGACTCATACGCAGGTACTCTGGTGCCTCTGGAATTCGTCATCTTCATGGGATGCTTGGAACTGCAGCAGCCGTCTTGTAACTATAAAGGAATTCTGCTTAAAAGGGCAGTCAAAATATCAAAGATGAGAAAAATGGAAAGGATCCAAGTCCTTCGATTTTAGAAGGAATCAGTTAACTATATCATCTTGCTATGTGACATGATAACAGTTTACCCCACTGTTAGTTGGGATTTTCCTTGCTAATAGCTGAAAGCATCCTCACTAACATCTTGGAGCTCTGTCCTCAGCCCACTTTTCAGTGTATACACTCATCCATACCTATGGCTTCACTCATAGGGCAATGTCTTCCAAGTCTGCAACCCAGATCACTCATAAGTCCCAAATACATAGATCAAGCTACCTACTGGCACTTCCACCTTGGCCTACTACACACACCTCAAAATCAACTGACATTAATTTGAAACTGATGTTCCCTTCGATTTGTGAGCCAGCCCTCTCCACTTCCTCCTGTAGTCCATGTCAGTGGAAGAAACTGCCACCCACCTAGTTTCCCACTTCTGAAACTTGAAAGTGATCCTAGACTTCCTCCTTTTCTGTCCTCTATGTCCAATTGGTCTTGAAGCTCCTTTGAATTGAATCTTCTTCTCTCCAGTCTTTTGCATTAGTTGAAGCATCATAGTTCCTCATTTGCATTCTTGCAACAGCCACTGATTTGTGTATATGTTCTAATTATTCTCCCTTCTAAAATCATACTCTCAAGTTGACTGTGACTATTTATTAAATCCTCCTTTATCATCCAAACATATTCAGAAATCCTATCTTCTCTAGAGCATTTTCCCCAAATCAAGAGATTTTTCTCCTAACTCTACCCAAGGTTCATAGATAGCTCCTCCAATCACTTGTAGTAGGTATTATTTTATCTATTTAATTGAGTCTTGGAGAGATGAGGAACTTGTCCAAATGTGCAGAGCTAGCAAGGGGTAGAGCTAGGACATAACCCCAAGTCCTTAGACTCTTTGCTGACTTCTCTCACAGTCTTTGAAAAGATTTACTAACTCTTTGGGTTAAATATATAGTAACATGTTCCTTATTTATTTGTAATAACCACTCAATAGGCTATTGACTTCCTGCCAACTGGAAGATGGCCCCAAAATCTTGTGTTCTTATAGTCATTTTAATTTGCTAAAAATCACTAGTGTGATTACAGCACAAACACTGCCTTTAAAATCTTTTAAAAGCAGACGTAAATAGAAAACAACTAGCGAGATGGTGGATTTAATGCAAGCATATTAATAATTATATTAACTATAAACAGTCTAAACATACAAATTATAAGACAGAGATTGTCATATTGTATAAAAAAGCAAGACCTAACTATATGCTGTCTACAACACACCCACTTTAAATATAAGGACAAAGATAAGTTAAAAGTAAAAAGATGGAAAAAGATATAACATGAAAACACTAATCAAAAGAAAGCTGGAGTGGTTATATTAATTAATTAGGAATTCCTATAATTAAATGGGAATAAAGAGGAGCATTATATAACGATAAAAGAGTCAGTTCACCAAGAAGGCAACAATCTTCAATGTGCATGCACACAACAACGGAGCTTCAAAATATGTGAAGCAAAAAGTGATAAAACTAAAAGGAGAAAGAGACACAGGCACAATTATAGTTGGAGATTTCAATGCTCTTTTCTGTGTAATCAATAGAGCAAGCAGACAGAAAATCAGTGAGGCTATCAAAGATCTGAACAACAACTTAACCTAGCCATCAAAAGCAGAATATACATCATTTTCAAGTACACATGAAAGAGTCACCAAGATAGATCATATTCTGGGCCATAAAACAAACTTTTAACAAATTTAAAAGAAAGGAAATCATATAACCATGTTCTTTGACCACAACTGAATTAAACTAGAACAATAACAGAAAAACATCTGGAAAATCTCCAAATATTTGGAATATAAACAATATACTTTAAAATAACCCATGTATCAAAAAGAAGTCAAGGAGGCTGGCCCGCTGGCATAGCGGTTAAGTTCGCGTGCTCCGCTTCTGGCGGCCCGGGGTTCGCAGGTTTGGATCCCGGGCGTGCACTGATGCATCGCTTGTTAGGCCATGCTGTGGTGGCGTCCCATATAAAGTAGAGGAAGATGGGCACGGATGTTAGCCCAGGGCCAATCTTCCTCAGCAAAAAAGAGGAAGATTGGCAACAGATGTTAGCTCAGGGCTAATCTTCCTCACAAAAAAAAAAAAGTCAAAAGGGAAATTTACAAACATTTTAAATTGAATGAAAATGAAAATACGACATATCAAAATTTGTGAGATGTAGCTGAAGTAGTGCACAGAGGAATATTTATAGCATTAAGGGCTTATGTTAGAAAAGAAAGAAGGTCTTGGATAACTTATCTAAATTTTCACTTTAAGAAACTAGGGGAAAAAAGAGTGAATTAACCCCAATGCAAGCAGAAGGAAGGAAACAATAAAGATGAAGTAAAATAAGTGAAATTAAGAACATAAAAATAATAGAGAAAAATCAACAAACCAAAAACTGTATCCATATGACTCAACAACAAAAAAACAAACAACCCAATTAAAAAATGGGCAAAAAAATAGTCATTAGAGAAATGCAACTCAAAACCACAATGAGATACCTTCACACTCATTAGGATGGCTATTATCAAAAAAAACTAACAAGTGTTGGCGAAGATGTGGAGAAATTGCAACATTCACACACTGCTAGTGGGAATGTAAAATGGTACAGCCACTGTGGAAAATGGTATGGCAGTGACTCAAAATAGTAAACATAGAATTACCATATGATCCAGCAACTCTACTTCTGAGTATATGCCCCAAAGAAGTGAAAGCAGGGACTCAGATATTTGTACATCCACGTTCATAGCAGCATTATTTAAAACAGCCAAAAAGTGGAAGTAACCCATGTGCCCATTGATGGATGCTTGAGTGAAGAAAATGTGTTATGTGCTATATACATACAATGGAATATCATTCAGGCTTAAAAAGGAAGGAAATTCTGACACCTGCTACAGCATGGGTGAACCTTGAGGACATTATGCTGAGTGAAATAAGCCAGACACAAAAGGACAAATACCGAATGATTTAACCTATACGAGGTACCTAGAGTAGTCAAATTTACAGAGACAGAAATTAAAATGGCAGTGGCCAGGAGCTGGGGGTAAGGGAATGGAGAGTTCTTGTCTAATGGGGACAGAGTTTCAGATGGAGAAGATGAAAAACTTCTGGAAATGAATGGTGGTGATGGTTGCACAACAATGTGAATGTACTTGATGCCACAGAACTGTACGCTTAGAAATTGTTAAAATGGTAAATTTTATGTCATGTATATTTTACCATGAAAAAAATTAAGAAGAAATGGGGAAAAAAAGTTACCTTTGAAAAGATCAACAAAATTGATAAACTTCTAGCCAAACTCATCAAGAAACAGAGAGAGAAGACACAAGTTACCCTATCTGGAATGAAAGAGAGGACATCATTACAGACACTTAACGGCATCAAAAAAAGTAATCATGAAACACCATAAACTATCTGATGCCTATAAATTTAAAAATTTAGATAAAATGAACAAATTTCTTGAAAAATACAAACTGCCATTCAAAAAGCTCACTCAAAAAGAAAGAAATAGGGAACTTTCTCAACCTGCTAAAGGTCACCTATAAAAAAATCAACAGCTGAGCCAGCCCTGATGGCCTGGCGGTTGAAGTCCCGTGTGCTCTGCTTTGGCAGCCCAGGTTCAGTTTCTGGGTGCAGACCTACACCACTTGTCTGTCAGTGGCCATGCTGTGGCAGCAGCTTACACAGAAGAATCAGAAGAACTTACAGCTATACACAACTATGTACTGGAGCTTTGCGAGGAGAAAGGAAAAAAAGGAGGAAGATTGGCAACAGATGTTAGCTTGGGGCGAATCTTCCCCTGCAAAAAAAAAGAAAAGAAAAAAATCAACAGCTAACCCATACTTAATGGTGAAAGACTGCTGTTCCCCTAAAATTAGGAACAAGGCAAGGACATTTGCTCTTTAATTAACACCATACTAGAAGGTCCTTGCCTGCAATAAGGCAAGAAAAAGAAATGAAGGGAGATAAATACATAAATCAAATAAAACCGTTTATATTGGCAGATGGCAAGGCTGTCTACATAGAAATTCACAAAGAATTAACAACAAAACTTTTAGAACTAATAAATGAGTTTAGCTAGGTCACAAAATATAAAATATACCAAAATCAATTGTATTTTTTTTTACTAGCAATAAACATTTGGAGATTGAATTTTTATTACACCATTTAAATAGCACCAAAAAAAAAAACCCACGAGGAATTCTTAGGTACAAATCTAACAAAATATATACAAGATATGTATGCTGAAAACTACAAAATGCTGATGAAAAACACCAAGAAAGGCCTAAATACATGGAGAGATATACTCTTTTCATGGATTTGAAGACTCGCTATTGTTAAGGTGTCCACTCTCCCCAGACTTATCTATAGATGCAACACTAATCCAATCAAAATCTCTATAGGACTTTTTGTAGAAACCAACAAGCTAATTCTAAACTTTATAAGCAAAAGCAAATGAACTAGAGTAGCCAAAGCAATTTTGAAGAAGGACAACAAACTGAGAAGACTCACACTACCTGATTTCAAGACTTAACCATAAATCTATAGTAATCTAGACATGGTGGAGAAGAAAGGATGGACATATAGATGAGTAGAGCAGAACAGAATCAAGAAATAGACACACATATTTGGTGAATTGGTTTTCAACAAATGTGAAAAGCAATACATTGGAAAAAAGATAGTTGTTTTTTTTTTAATGAATGGTGCTGAGACATTGGATATCCATGCAATAAAATGAACCTCAATCTATACCTTTACCCTATACAAAACCTAACTCAAAAACAGACCACAGACCTAAATATGAGACCTAAAACTACAAATCTTCTAGAAGAAAACATAGGGGGAAATCTTTCAGCAAGGTTCTAACCCCCTCAGTCTCCTGAAGTAGGTTGAGAGGATTGTTGTGAAGAGTAAAGGAGATAGCAAAATGAAGGTGGCTAACACCTCCCTGCTCTTTAAATATTGGTTCCTTTGTCACTTCCCTTCTCCATCTCCCCCGTGACTGATCCAAAAATAACTTACTACAGCCTATTTTAGAAAAGCCAAGAGAAGTGTTAAGTGATGGTGCATAGATTGAATACCGAGAATGATGTTGGATGGGACAACCTGGGTGGCCATCCATTCAGTCTAGCATTTTCATTAGGCTTTTTATTTTCTACCAAAAATGAAGGCAGCCCTACCATCTGCTTGGTGCTTTTAAAACATATGGATTGCTCTTAATCAGCTCTACAAATTACCCACACTCCAAGCTGTTAAAATTGAACACAAGCTTCAAATATCTGCTGCTCAACTTTATCAAAAATTCTGTGGCTCATAGTTCAGAAGTCTCACTCTCTGTTCCTTTATTTAATCTTATTCCCCAGGTCAAGACACTCATACAAAAGCTGGGTAAAGAAACCAGTGGTCTTGACTTCTGGGAATTGTCTTTACTGTGCCGTGATGTCATGTCTTCAGCCAACATGGAGACCCTAGGAAACCTCTCGTGGAATCAGTTATTACCTTTAGTGAAGAGATGTTATTGAGTACATTGTAAGCCTGAATTTCTATTTATTTATTTTTTGCTTTATTGTAGTGGGTATACTCATAAAGCCACCTCAAAGCCCTTGGGAAACTATATGGACTATAGTTATAATACAATGAAATTTCTCAGTGGTCTTGGAATAATCTCTAAAATGCTTCTGCAGTGATGCCAGCTGTCCATTAGGAGGAGCCAGAGCACCAATGATAAAAACACCACAGCTTAAAATGTCATCGTTTACGAATGTACAACTATTTCTAAGCTAAATAATTGTACATTCTAGAATTGTACAATTAATGTACGTAAAGCTAGAGTCTTTATTATTTTAATGTTTTCCACTATATATAAAAGGTATACATAATTAAAAGGTATCATTTCAATATATGGTATAATTGAGAAGAGGAATGTAAATCTTAAAAATTATGCCCTACATTTTAGCAGTAATTTGAACAAACCTAATGAATTCAGTTTTAACTCAGGGGACTTTTCCTAAATCAAAGGCTGAAGGTTTTTAAGCATAAAGAAGTGTTAGAGATGGAAAGAATACAATAATAGTTTTAAAAATAATTCTTTTGGGGCCAGCCCGGTGGCGTAGCAGTTGAGTTTGCGCACTCCATTTCAGTGGCCCGAGGTTTGCCAGTTCAGATCCTGGGCGTGGACCCACTCACCGCTCATCAAGCCATGCTGAGGTGGCGTCCCACGTAGAGCAACTAGACAGATGTAGAACTATGACACACAACTATCTACTGGGGCTTTGGAGGGAAAAAAGGAGGGAGATTGGCAACAGATGTTAGCTCAGGGCCAATCTTCCTTAAAAATAAATAAATAAAAATAATTCTTTGGCTAAAATTTATTGTTTGCATTTTATCTAGGTGTCATTTAGGGAAGACAACACTTCCTTATTTTATTCACTAAACCTACTTGGCATTTGCTTTTTAAATTGTAGCCATGGACCACACTCAGAGATTGTGACTCACAGCTGTGGGCATATATCGCACGACCAGTTGAGGAAAGGCATGGGGGCTGTTGGTGACACAAAGAGAAGGATGATGAGTAAGGAATCCAAAGAAGCATGGAGGGGAGGTAAACAAGGGACCAATTTCCAGAGGGGCACAGTCCCTGTGAGACTGGGAAAGGAGTGTAAAGAGGACACAGCAGCATCAGGCACAGCACAAGGAACAAAGAGGCTGCAAGTATAAACACACCTCTGAGAAGGAGAAAAGAGAGGGAGAATTCGAGTGGATGTATAATGAATTTTGTAAGTGTGGAACCTTGGCAAGGATACCTTGAAGGATTATGGTCTAACTTACACAGCTGGAAGTCAAGTGTGTTTTCTGTTGCTATATGATTGTGTTACATAAATTCAGTCTAAGATGTAAGAAAAGGATACTAACTTTCCACCCATTTCTCTCCTTGGCAGATGGGGTTAGGCAGAGAGAGTGCTTGGGAGGCCACTGTGAGGTGAACAGGAGAAATAGGAGGTGATGAGAAATAGGGAATTCTCTCCTGGCCTCTTGGAAGGCAGGGGATCATCAACAGGTGGCTGGCTGTGGCTACCAGAGGGACAAGGCCAGGCTGTCTTGGAGGTTTTTTTTGTTTGGTTCTGTTCTGTTCTGTTTTTGATCATTTTTATTGCAGTACAACATACGTGAAGAAAAGACCACAAGTCATAAGTTGTACAGCTGATAGATCTTTCTCAATGTGGACAAGAAAGAGTAGCATCAAAACCTCAGAACTTCCCTCTCACATCCTATCCTACCTTCTAACTCCATAGACTGGTTTGCTGGGTTTTGAACTTTGTACAAATGAATCATTCATAAGGTGCTCTTTCATGCCAGCTTCTTCCACTCATCATTACACAGGTGAGATTTATCTATGTTGTTGCAGTGAGTCGTAGAACGTTCATTCTCATTGTGTATGATAATCCGTTGTGTGAATATGCCATAATTTATCCTTTCTGTGTAGATGGATATTTAGATAGCTTGGGGTTATTAAAAATAGGGCTGACATAAACATTCTCGTTCTTTCCTTTGGTGAACATAGGTATGCATTTCTGTTGGGTATACCTAGGAGTGGAATTGCTGGGTCATAGGGTATGTATAGTCAGCTTTAATAGATACTGACAAAGAAGCTTCCCACAGTATTGGTACCAATTTACAGCATATGTGTATACCAGTAGCTCTATAATTAAGCTGCTGATATTTAATATTACTAAAATAATCTATTTTATAACAAAATACTATAATTATTCAAATAATTATATTTGAATTCAATAATTCAATAATTAAATAATTATATTAATATAATTTCTTAACAACTTGAAATTGCCTACCTTTTTTTATTTTATGCACTCTGATAGGTATATAGTGGTATTTCATTGTGGTTTTAGTCTTATTTCCATCTTTTGCCCATTTTTCTATTGAGTTATCTGCCTTTTACTATTTGATTTGTAGGAGCTCTTTACATATACTAGATACTCTCCTGAAGTATCCAGTATTCTTATAGAGATATAAATGCTAACTCATGATACTAGAGGGACCAATGTCTTTGAGCAAACAGAGCCTCAGGGAGAAAAATCATTGATGGTGAGTCCTTACTCGGTGGCAGCTGGGCTTCCCAGGGCTGTAGGTCAGAAAGCAGTAGATGCCGACACTATTGCATGGATCAATTCCAGGAAACAAGAGCATAGGTTAAACTCAGTCCAAAGAACATATGACTCTGTTTTGCTGGACAACTTTTTTGTTGCATCTTCCCAAGAAAGTCACAAAGTGTTTGAGAGCAAGTTCTGGAATGAGGCATTCCATCAAACTGTTGTCCATATGATTTATTGGCAAAGCAAGAAATGTTCCTATATGGCTAATAACTGAATGAATTCAGTCATTTATAAATTCAGATGAATTTATAAAGAAAACATTGGCCATTGTGACTCAAGAGTTAGGGCTCTTCAGGTTAGCCTGTGGGAGAGAGTCAGGGTGGCTGGAGACTCAGGTTACCATGCTCATGTTTGCAGCCCCTGGCAGGCTGTCCCACGAGTCCCCTTACTTCAACAGTGAGAGCCAATGACTCACCCCGACTGGCCCCCTAGAATATCTTATCTCTCACCGAGTGGATAAGAGTGGTCACTTGTTTGTTTGTTTGTTTGTTTGTTTTTGGTGAAGAAGATCGGCCCTGAGCTAACATCTGTGCCCATCTTCCTCCACTTTATATGTGGGACGCCACCACAGCATGGCTTGATGAGCGGTGTGTAGGTCCGTGCCCGAGATCCGAACCCCGGTGTGCCAGAGTAGAGTACGTGAACTTAACCATTATGGCACGGGGCTGGCTCCAGAGTGGTCACTTAGAGAACAGATTTGATAACAGCCATGAGCACCTTCCGATTTGGCCTAACCTAACAATAAAGCAAGCCTGCTCAAAACCAGCCAGACACTTTTTTGCATTTTGTGCCTGGCATAATTTGTGATGACTACTTGAAACTGCCATTTAAATTAAATCCATTTTGACATTACAAGAAAGGCCTAATTTCAGAGGAAGAAATACTTTAAATTCAAAGCAGTGCGCAGTCTCTAGCCCTCGCCAGCACTGACATAAAACCGTGGGTGTGCTCCTGGGTGCCGAGGGCTGCTGCAGCTATCCCACTTCTAGCACCAGCGCAACTTTGTCGTAGCCAAGGTCACTCCCAGCCCGGCCAGGCCACTCACTGCCCCAGGCTGCAGGCTGAGGGAGCTGCCTCAGACTCCTTCATTTCTTTTCTTCTTTGGCTCAAAAGATCCAGGTTGTTCCTTTTTTCCTTTGCCTTTTCCCTTGGGCAGGATTTTAAACTCCACCACGATATTGTTTTCTCACTATCCCACACCTTCATTTTTAATGCCCAGTAGCTGATCCCTTTCAAGTTTTTACTGTTCCCTTTCCTTTTCTCCACCACTTGTGCAATATCCTTCATCATCACCATTTTATGATTTTTCCCATTCATCAGGAAAAACTGCTGTAAGTCTTACACATGCTTGAAGCTCTTTCCCAAGCTGCTGAGCCCGCCCTGCACCGCCCCCCGTGCAAGCTTAGCAGCTGCCTGGCTTTGCCGCTCTCAGGACCCCCCGGCCTACCTCTGGGGGCTGTCATGCTGCCATGGCAAGTGGCAACCTGCTAGGTCAGGGCGTGCTTGCTGAGGCCTTGGGTGCGGGCCCAGCCAGCCAGCCTCTCTCAGCATTATAGGGTGACAACCCTGTCCAGGATCCTCTAAGTACTGGCAGGATCTGCCAGCTCTCTGTGCTCACTTGTCCCGGCAGTCACTGTGGGCATGAAGCTCATGCCCAGGTGAGGGTCCACAGAAAGCTATAAGCATTTTCTCTGCAGGAAAATCAGTCATTTATTCAAAAGCCAAGAGCGAATGTCTTAAGCTGAAATGACGGTCCCCACTTGGTCTTGGCATCTTCATAGGGAATTCAGCTGGGGACAGGGAAGAGAGAAGGACTCTAAGAAATTGGAGGTGCAAAAATCAGACAGATTTTGTGTCTCATTGGCAGAGGTAGTTTATATTGTATTTTTAACATCTCACCGTTCTTAAACGATGTGAGCAGCTCCTCCTAGGGAAGGGTTCCTATGGAGCCCAGTGGAATCTATCTCTTGAATGTTTCTTTATAAACTAGCTTGAACATAACATGGATGGATCCACAGTCATTTATAAACCACTTTGTAGCAAAAGATCTCAGGCGCTAGTCACCAGGAGAGCCAACTCCCAGAGGCAGGAGGGGAGGACGAGGGAGAGCTGGGGGAGCAGAGGCTGCCGGAGCAGCCACAGCTGTATTGGTCCTGTGTGGCCTTCATTGCAGAAGCAGCTGACAGTCTGATCTTAAGATAAAATCCCTATTGATCAACAGTTGTCTGGGCACTTAGAGATCATGAAGTAAAAATGGGCTTATTCATTGCCTCACGTGACATTGCTACCAATGTCGCTGATTAGTAGTTGTTGCTACTAATGATGCTGATATTAAGAACCGTGCTCAAACTGAGACTCAGTTTCCTCACAGGCTGTAAATGACAGGCGAAGCAGCGACCGGAGAGAAGATGGCTGGCATCACCGCTCGTCTGCCTGGGGACGGGTAAAGCCAGCGCAGCCCGTCGCATCCACTGACTGTAACTAGGAAAAGGCCCTGAACTTGAGCAGATTTTGATTTTAGTTTTGAGTCTGCCACTTACTAGCTATGAATTTGGAAAATCACTGGATTTCCTGCAGCCTCAATTTCCTCTCATCTATAAAATGAGATTGTGAGGAGGATAAAGCATATATGTAAATGTTCTGAGACAAATGCTGGCTGGGAGTGTTCCAGTTTCCCTCATTTGGTGCCTGCAGAGAAGGGCCTGTGTCCTGAGAGCCGGGCAGACCCGCGGAGCAGCCAGGTTTCCTTCCCGCTGTCCAGCTGCCTCACAAAGCCTCTTCCTCACGCCCCCAGGTTCTTCAGCATCTTCCCCACCCTCCTCAGGTGACCAACAGCCTCTCCTCAAGGAGAAATTGGAAGTCGGCCTTTGACTTTCAAGGATTTATTGTTGGCCATTTGGAGGTTTTTAAAGATGACTTTGAAGTGTCAGAAGAGGAACGATATGTGACTTTGTTGGAGCTGGACCTGGAGCCTCCAGCCCAGCTGTGAGTGCTCTCAGTGCCTTCCTGGCCCTTCTGCTACGCTTGCTGTCATGGAGTCCTCGAGAGCCCTGCAGGTAGGTATAGCCCGCCTCACAGAGGAGGACACTCGGAGTCGCTCGTGGGCCTCTCCAGGGCCACGTGGGGACAGAGACCCAGAGTCTTCTCCTTGCCACAGCTGGCGGAGGGCTTGCCGCCCCTTTGAGTCCTGGCTCAGGTGAACATCCTCTACCATGCCTTCCTCACGCACTCATCTCACCTGATATTTCCCATCCTTGGGCTGGTTGCAGCACTTAGCAATTCCGTGAAAGCATTGGTCGTGTTCTACCTTGGATAGCTCTTCCCTCCCTTCTGAAGATACCACCTGACTTCTACCTCCACAGACAGTTTTGCAGCCTTTGAATTTCATTTTGTTGGACTTTCACAAAACTGGCCGTTTCTACCAGCTCTGGTATTAGAGGCCAGTGAGCTCCCCACTCACGGAGCTTTACCTGCCCGCAGGCACAGTCAGGACCAACTTCTGGGAAGAGAAGCCTTGAAAAAGAAAAGCTTTCCTACCAGATGCCTGATGGGAACTGTAGCATACTCAGGTGGGCCTCTGACCTTGGCCTCCGGCTGTCTCCGATTCTACATGGCTTCCTGCCTGGTTCTCTTGACTATTATGAGACCTGTGCACCTCAAGAAAAATCCACATGTGAAAATCCAAACCAAACAAAGTTGGTTAATCAGGGTCATTACAAAATGGTAATTTTTGGTAAAAAATGGTAATGGTAATTTCCTTGCTTTACAAAATGATTCACTGTGAGGTTGCTTTAAGTAGTAAGTTCCCTCTCTGCATTTTAAAATAAGTCATCTAAAATGACTTGACCCAAGGCCAGCCTGGTGGTGTAGCAGTTAAGTGCGCACGCTCCGCTGCAGTGGCCCGGGGTTCGCAGGTTCGGATCCCAGGCGTGCACCGATGCACTGCTTGTCAGGCCATGCTTTGGCGGCGTCCCATGTAAAGTGGAGGAAGATGGGCACAGATGTTAGCTCAGAGCCAATCTTCCTCAACAAAAAAAGAGGAGGATTGGCATCAGATGTTAGCTCAGGGCTGATCTTCCTCACAAAAATTTAAAAAAATAAATAAATAAAATGACTTGAACCAATTTTCAGGAACATTTTCATACATATATCAAGACAGCTGATTGGACCATATTTATGTTTTCATTCATTTATTTGTTTGTTCCTCTATTTGCCCATTGGGCTTTAGCTGTCAGCCTCATGGGAGGGAGGGAGCTCAGGGAGGGAGGCTCCGTGGGTGGAGGTGGGGGAAGAACAACTGTGACTGTTAAGTGACTTTCTGGACTCCACAGGCTGGCGAAGGCTGATTGATATTTGAGTTATAATCACTTCTTGTGTCTGTATCCCCAGACTGTGAAGGGGAGGACAGGGGACATTGCAGTCCTTGTGAACGAGTCTCTGACCCAGAGCAAACATTCAGTAAACGTATGCTGGCAATAAATATACCTGGCAAGAAAGAGAGAGAGAGGGAGGGAGACAGGGAGGGAGGAGGAGAGAGAGAGAGAAAGGCAGGAGGGCAGGAGGAGAGGAGGGAAGGAGGAAAAGCAAGCAATGTAATTGTAGCTGTGGTGTTTCCCTGCAGGTGCATGGATGCGTACCTAGATACATTTAATCCACAACCTTACAAAGTTATGAAGAAACGCTACTTGTCTATAATTTTGAGACAGCAACAGACAAGTCTTTACCCTCATACAAGTTTCACTGCCATTTGTAATGTGAGGATTTAGCATTAATTGCTACACAGAAATCAAATGTGACTCACTTGTGAAAACACGAATTGCACTGCTGCGCTTTTTTTTTTTTTTTTTTTTTTGCCTGTTACTACAAATTGAATAATAAATGGTGAACGGTCAACTTGCCGTTGATGGTGTTGATTGCAAGAAGGATGAGGGCGGGAGAACTGGTGAGAATATGGTCTACAGTTCTCAGTGATTGCGGAGCCGGCCACTCCTGGTTAAGAGTGTTGGTTCATTGCTCAGGCTCATTTTATTTTTACTTCCCCCTCCTCCCTGTGGTTTTACCCAGGAAACAGCACTGCGGTCACCTGGGAGACAGACGGCTCTCACCCTGGCGGGCAGAGACTGGAGACGCACCCTGTCTCGTTACAGATTTGCATGTGCAGCTGGGTTCGGATGACCTCGCCGGAGGACAGAAGGCTAATCCGGTGACGCTGGCGGATGAGGGTGCGGGGCCCTGCACAGCCACCTGACCTTCCAAGGACAGAGCTGACACCGCCCGTCTGCCTCTGCCGGGGCCTGTTTAAGCCGTTAAACACGCCCATTTCTTCCCTTAAGAAGGAGGCTGCGAAGTGTTTTTGTTTTGAAAATGATAAACAATAATACTAGTGCTCTCTGGATTTAACTGCGCAAGATCCTGTGGTTTCTCACTGTGACCGCCTCTCTTCTCGCCGTGTTCCCAGAGAGCCTGCAGGTTAGCATTGAACTCGAGATTGGATGAAGCGAGGACAAAGACCTTTGATTCCCAGTTTAGTTACGTTAATTAAAAAAAGAGAGAGATGGGCTGAGCGCGCCTGGACAATGGCGATCCCACGCATTTGTCCGCAGGCTGTCTTTATCCTGCGGCCTTGGCGACAGCGGCTCCTTTCTCTGCCCCATTGTGCGCCGGGTGGCCCGGCGACCCCGTAGAGCAGCTGCGTGCAGAGCGCGGTTCGGGTGCGCGCGCGGAGAGGGGCGCCCTGCCCTTAGTTCTCTCGCGGTTCCCGCTCCCCTCCTTCCCCTGGTGTAGCAACAGCAGCTATGACCACCTTTAGCTACCAGGTGCTCTTCTAAGCGTTTCGTGTGTATGAAATGACTTGATTCCTGTAGCAGCCTAGGCGATGGGCACTATTTGTATTCCGATTCTAGGGCGGAGGTCCCCGGATCTGCCCAGCCCCGGGGCGAATGATGGGCGAGCGCGCAGCCTGCCGAGACCCTCAGCGCCCGGCGCCGGCTCCCGGCACACGCAGCGCGTGCGGCAGCTTCGCCCAGAAGGGGGACATGGAGGGCTCTGGATTGCAGGTGCGGGGGCCCAGGCTGCGACCTGCCAGGCTGGCTCTTCCCAGTGTCACTCGTTGTCACGCAGAGAGCCCAGAGAGCTCCCCTGCTGTCCCCTGAAGTCTGGCGGGACCCGCCAGGGCCTGGACGCAGAACCGCCGCCCCCTCCTCACCCGGCCTCCAGGTCCTCAGTTGTCCCCTCCCAAGCACAGCCGGGCTGCGACGCCAAGGGCAGCACCGACGCCTAGCGCTCCTGCAGGACAGTCGGAATCCAGGGGAAAGAGACTTCTCACTCGTCTCCGGAAAGGCTGTACGTGTGTCTTACACCCAGGAAAACCATGAACGCGTTAACGTTTACTCGGTGTTTTCTAAGCGCCTGCCAAGTGCCCAGGCCTGCTCTGAGCGCGGAGATGCTTGACCAAGGAGGCAGCCAGGCCCCTGCCCTGTGGGCTGACCTTGCCAGGGCAGGAAGCAAACAAAGGCACGAGGAGAAGCCAGGGCGGTCACAGGACAGAGTGAAGTGGAGGTGAGGGATGACTCCGACAGGAGGCGCCGAGCGCCTCTCAGAGGAGGGCCGGCCAGCTGAGACCAGGGTCAGGAGCAGCCTCCAGAAGACCTGGCGACAGGTCCTGGGAAGGGCTCTGGAGCAGCAATGACCAGATGTGCTAGGGAAGCGGAGGACAGTGGCAGGAGGCGAGGTAAATGGCTCATGCAGGGCCCCGCAGGCCTGGGAGAGGGATCTGCGCTTCATTCTGACTGCAGCTGTCCACCTAAGAGAAAGAAAGGCAGCCTGGGCCGTGTCTTGTACAGATTAGATGAGATCGTGCACATACATTTGCTGACGCACAGCAGTAGATTAAAAAAATAGTGCTTCCTGTGGGTTAGGACCTTACTGCATCTCCCCTCTGAGGCGGCTCAGCCCCTTGCACTGTGCGCTGGGCTCGAAAATGGGAAGGTATGCAGGCCCAGGCAGCAGTCAGTGGTCTCCTCTGCCCCACCCTAGCTGCTTCATCCGGTGCAGTATGAGAGCAGTTAGCATCTGCTGACCATTCCCCATGGGCCAGGCATTGCTAAGGGAGGTAGATCAAATGTGAGTGATTTGAAGAGTGCTATTTTTGAATTTGCATTGAACTTGATAAAATCATTCCCATATATGTGATTGATCTTATCCATTCCTCTCTTTTATACTTGAGGCCTGACAGGGATGTTACTTCCCCAGAGTTACACCTTTAGTACATGGCAGAACCTAAACTTTAGGTCAGTTAGTCTGGTGGGTGTTCCAGTTTGATATAAAAAGATGTACGGTGAATGAGGAGCACAATGTCATGTGGCCCATTTGTGGACTACAGCCAAGGGCCAACCCGAAGAGTGCTGAGAAAAGGATATAATTCATCAAGATGTACATTTATGGTTTGTGTTCTTTTACCTTTAAATATTATACTCTAATTAAAAAAAGATTTCTGGAGGTAGCCCTGGTGGCCTAGTGGTTAAAGTTCAGCACTCACAGCTTCAGCAGCCTGGGTTCATTTCCCCATCGCAGAACCACACCACCCGTCTGTCAGTTGCCATGCTGTGGTGGTGGCTCACACAGAAGAACTAGAACGACCTACAACTAGGATATACAACCATGCACTGGAGCTCCGGGGAGGAAAAAAAAAAAAAAAGAGGAAGATTGGCAACAGATGTTAGCTCAGGGCAACTCTTTCCCTAAAAAAAAAAAAAAAAAAAAGATTTCTGCCTGTATATATGCAAACACATATACATTGCATTACATTCAGATGACAAAGATCTTGTATGCACAATATGTAAAGAATTGCTACAAACATAAAACACAGAAAATTGCAAAATAAATGAGACAGCAAGAGCTTCGCCTTGAAACTGGTTCCTCTTACCCTCCAAGTCCCACGGGGGCTGTGTGGCAGCCCAGGGATGCAGAACACACCGGGGATCTGTGTTATAGCTGAGGAACGGTGAGCTTAGGCGACCCCCAATCTTAGAGGGGGCTGCTGGCAAACCTACACATTGTCCCCCTAGAGAGAGAGACATTTTCTTTTTTTTTGGTGAGGAAGATCAACCCTGAGCTAACATCTGATGCCAATCCTCCTCTTTTTTTTGCTGAGGAAGATCCGCCCTGAGCTAACATCCGTGCCCATCTTCCTCTACTTTATATGGGACACCGCAACAGCATGGCTTGACAATCAGTGCATCGGTGGGTGCCTGGGATCCGAACCTGCAAACCCTGGGCCGCCGCAGCGGAGCACACACACTTAACTGCTTGTGCCACCGGGCTGGCCCAGACATTTTCTTTATTACCCTGAAATGTGAGCAAATCTCTGGGGAGAATTTTTGTTCTCTATTTTTAATTCAAAAATAAATTACAAATTTTTATTTATTTATTTTTGTCTAATCAAACTAAATAAAGGCATTTTAACTTACATATCCCTCACCTGACTTTTATTGTATACATTTGTAGTCCATGGTAGAAAAAGATTACCTCCCTCACACTGTTCTGTCTCCCATTTCTGAGCTAAAGAAATTTGTAATGCTGTAAATTTTTACTGGTTAATTAATTGTCTCATCTTTGGGTAGTTACAGTTTTAATCCAGAAGGTGTTAACGATAAAGTTCTCAACTTTAATAAGGTTGAGCAAAGAAGGGTGAGTTTTTGCACTTATAAGTGAAAAATATGCATGTTGTCAGTTTCGCCAGCTGATATAAAATAAGATGTGTAATGTTTACTTAAATCAGTAGTTGACTAAACTTCATCTGGCTAAGGAAATATTTAACTTATGAAATTTTTTAGTCTTTCATTTGCACAATTGCCATTTTCCCTTTATAAAAGGAGAGGAGAAATTCACAAAAAGTATCTCAATTCTGGAGGCCAAACCTATAGTTTTCATTGTCCTTTGAAATTCTCGCCCAATGTTACATGACCATAGTGGCACCGTCGGTGGGACTCAATAGCTAACGTTCCCTTTTTTCTTCAGGAATTTCTTAATGCTTAGAAAAGAGGACTCCTTAATGTGAGGCTGCACTTGTATTTATAAATAAATGAGTGACAGCGAGGTGAAAAGAAAACCGCACAGAGAGGAGACTTGTGGTGAGGTTTTTGAATGGCTAAAACTCTTTCATCTTTAAACTGTAGGGAGCACAGTATGATGTATAAAATCTTTACATTTTTCTACAGTTTAATGAGAGTGTTTGTAAATTATTGAAAGGTCTATTTACAAGTGAGATTTATTTCCCATTTAAGATGTCACATTGGAGGCTCCTGTCTGTCCTCTCCAGGGCCCCACGGTGCCAAGTCCTAGAAGTGGGACGGGGCTCGGGGTGGAAGGCAGGCAGTTAGGCAGGAGTCGGAAGGGAATGCTGGCTCAGCGGCTGCCTGCTGGGCGTCTAGACCAGCGGTTCTCAAAGTGTGGCCTCTGGACCAGCAGCAGCAGGAGTGCCTGTGATCTTGCTGGAAAGGCAGGTTCTCCCCAGACTACTGAGTCAGAAACTCTGGGGAGGGACCTCAGCAATTAGAGTTTAAACAAACCCTCCTGGTGTTTCTGACTTTGAGATTCTAATTTCTGATGCTAAGCTTTGAGAGCCACTGCCCCATAGTTCTAAAGAAAAGATTATTTTCAAATTAAGAAGTGTCTCCGAGCATCTTCAGATGCCAGTTCAAAGCAGGAAAACAAAACAAAACATGATAGGGAATAACGCTGGGTGAAAGCTTTTCTTCTGAAGTATATGAGAAGACAAAAGGGGAAGGGAGGTCCCCACAAGTGCACAAATGTTCATTATAGCTGGTGGATAGAGCATTATTTTCCATAACTTGGTCAAACGATTTGTAAAATTACAGCTAATCCGAAAGAGAAAGTAGTACTAATTTTAGTTAGAACTTTTCACTTTGCAGTTTCCTTGTCTAAAATCTTCTAGGAATCACTGGTGTAAATACACGAAACTCTCTATTCAGTGTAAACACAGGGAAATATATCTTCAAGATTCTCCTTCCTCCCAACATGAAAGTGATTAAAAACAACAGTCAGAATTCCCAAAGGCGATAACTTCAGTATGATCTTACGGTGCCTAGTTAGTCAATGGTCGATTTGACATGCGGCAGATAACAGCAGTTTACTCATAGCTAAAAAACCTGAGGAAAAAGAATTTTGTTTTTTACCTTCAGGAAATAATAAACGCTAGACCAATATATGGTTTACTGCACTACAGGTAGAAACACAAGCACTTTGACATTAAAATACACCAGGCAGCCCCTCCCACAGAGCCTGCCCCTTGCTGCGGTGAACAGACTCCCGAGGGCCGAGGCGCACAGTGCTGACTGGAACCTTCCAGGTGTTGTCACTGCCCCGGCCACTGTTACTGCAGACGCCAGATGAGGGGCTGCGAGCACATGCAGTGGGATGAGATTGTCCTCCGTGACCTTTTCGTGTGGCACTGGGTTCCCATCTTGCCTTTTGCTGTAACGTTGTGATGGGTCAAAACACTACCAATAAAAATGTGACTTCTACTGACAGAAAGTCCTAGAAATATTGATAAAATTTAAATTAAAAAAAAGGAAGGAAGGAAGGAGGGGAGGAGAGGGGAGCAGAGGGAAGGGGAGAGAAGGAAAGAAACCTCCCTGAAGTGAACATGCCCAAACAAGGACTGAATTAAACGTCACGTCTTTATAAACCCTTCATGCCATTTTTTTTTTGGTGAGGAAGATTAGTCATGAGCTAACATCCATTGCCAATCCTCCTCTTTTTTGCTGAGGAAGACTGGCCCTGGGCTAACTTCTGTGCCCATCTTCCTCTACTTTATATGGGATGCCCCCACAGCATGGCTTGACAAGCAGTGCATCGGTCCGCGCCCGGGATCCGAACCTGCGAACCCTGGACCACTGAAGCAGAGCGCGTGCACTTAACTGCTTGTGCCACCTGGCCAGCCCCGTGATGCTAATTTTTAAAAGCCATTAGGGCCAGCCCCATGGCTTAGTGGTTAAGTGTGCGCGCTCCGCTGCTGGCGGCCCGGGGTTCGGATCCCGGGCGCGCACCAACGCACTGCTTCTCCAGCCATGCTGAGGCCACGTCCCACATACAGCAACTAGAAGGATGTGCAACTATGACATACAACTATCTACTGGGGCTTTGGGGGAAAATACATAAATACATAAAATTAAAAAAAAAAAGCCATTGTCTCTGTTGGGATTACAAAGTTTTCTCCCCCCATAAATTGGCATAAAAGAACACACGTGCCATGAAACCCATGCATTCAATCAAGCATCTGGATTACAATTTAGACACGTGAGAGCAAGGTACAATTTTACACATCCATAATTTCTGTCGCCTTTTCTGCAAAAAAAAATCTTTGACAAATGGTCATACTTCTCCAGAATGTGAAGGAGAGGCGTGTGACTATTCTCTGAGCTGGCAGACCTAAAGATTCCGCCTCTCCCATGGAGCCAGGGGCTGAGAATGTGCCTGAGCCTGGAAACAGCACTAGTTGTGCAACTTGTAAGGGGATGGATCAAGGGTTCAGAAGACCACCCCATCTATGCTATTCTGCAAGACACGGTTAACCAGAATCTCAAATGCTGAAGAATTTGCGGGAAGAAGAATGAGGTAGAGAAGAAACTAATCTTTACTGAGTGTCTACTGTGTGTCTGGCGAGGTGTTTTATACACGTAGTCCTATGTATGACAAAGCTCTGAGGTGGAACGTATGTGGTCCACTGTGCTTACAGCTCAATGACACGCGTCTGTCATTGCCTCCCCACCCAGACTCTTCTTTCAGGGATGCTGGGCTGGCCATCGCCCCTGGAGCTGGCAGCTGCCCCCTATTGGACCAGGGGCAAATACTTGGACCAAGCTGGGTCAATCAGATTTTCTCTCCAAGGAGTTCTAGAACACAGGTACTGAGAAAAGGAGTTGGTTAGCTGTGGGAGCACAGCCGCAACATCATGTGTGGTCAACAGCACAAGCCATCATTGCAGGAGACCAAACCCCCAGGCAGAGAAAGTACTAGTGAGAAGAAAACCCACAAGCTAGCCAAGACAGATAGCTTGCAGAGAGAAGTGGAGACAAAGAACTCCATTGCTGTGCGGAAGACAAAAGGACTCTGATTTCCTAGTGTAATGTGACCGGACACCATTTTCTTTCTCAGAGGCCGGAAGGAGTAGCTGTTGTGTCCTTTTACTTATGTTAATTTGAGTGGGATTGTGTTCCTGGTATAAAAGAATATATGCCCCAAACCAGTCTGGGAAGGAAGCTAATTTTGTGTGATATAATCCCCAATCTTCATCTGGAAGAAATTAGCATTCTTGATTTAAAAAAAATTAAAACAGGGGCCGCCCAGTGGTGCAAGCAGTTAAGTGTGCGTGCTCTGCTGCAGTGGCCCGGGGTCTGCCGGTTCGGATCCCGGGCGCGCACTGACGCACTGCTTGGCAAGCCATGCTGTGGCAGTGTCCCATATAAAGTGGAGGAAGATGGGCACGGATGTTAGCCCAGGGCCAGTCTTCCTCAGCAAAAAAAAAAAAAAAAAGAGGAGGATTGGCAGATGTTAGCACAGGGCTGATCTCTTCACCAATAAATAAATAAATAAAAACAATTTAATGATAAACTCTCATGAAATTAAGACTTGTTCTGAGGAACCTGTCACCCAGCCACTGAGTCAAGTGAAACAAAAGTGATCTTTAATCAAACATCTTTTTCTTATTGTAACTGGTCTAACAATGATCATCTAGTAACCTTTTTCTTTTCCTATAAAATGTCCCTACCAAGAGTAAATAGTATTGCTCTTCTAGGGGCCTTTGCCTTTGCATGCAAGATTGCACTAAATCTCATACCTAAATTGACAAGTTTGCTTTAGCAAGAGCAATTGATGCTGGGTACCTGAGGGTCACTGTAAATATTCAATAAGACTACCTTTCAAACTTGTTCCAAACACAAACATAGATGAAAAGAAGTTAATCTTGTCAATTTGCTGTTTTCTTGTTTAACGCAAGGGATGACTCAAGGGTGACAAGGATTTATGAGCTTGTTTTGCAGAAGAAAAAGAACGCCTTCAAGGATCACCAGATAACCAGCTGCCAATGATGCCCAGAAGTCAGACTGCCCAAGGGCTTATCTGGAGTGAAAGAAACACCGATTCCCACTTTGTTTCTCCAAAACTCCTCCTACCAAGCCCCTTAGCTCTATAAAAGCCCCTGCTTTCTTCTCTTGTTTAGGTGGATTTGAGAGAACCTATCCTCCTGCCTTCTTGTTTTGGCCAATTTGAATAAACTTTTCTCCATCTCCAAGCACTGATGTCTCAGTGATTGGCTTACTGCACATCCGGCACACGAATTTGAGATTAAGAGGCTTGGTATCACAATCAGTTATGCTTTGAGGCAATGCTGGTTAAAATGTGGTCTCACCTGGGAATGTGCTAGAAATGCAAACTCTCAAGTCCCACCAGACCTACTGAATAGGAAACTCTGGGGACAGGGCTCAGCAATGGAGCTCCAGGTGGTGCTGATACTTGGTAACTCTAAGGAACACTGCCCTGAGGGCTCCAAAGCTCCTAAAGGTGGCTGTTGGGTACCTTTAAGGACTGCCTTTGGGTTGGGTTGTACAGAAGTGGAGAGGAACTATCCACAAACCACCTTTCCATACTCTTCTTGGCTCAAAGTGGCTTCATTCCAGTGAATAAATTGTCCTGATGACAGGGGCTTAGATTGCGACCCAGTGAACAGTCCACCTACTGTTTACACTGTAGACGGGAGCTTTGTTTAGGGAACAGGACTAGCTGCTGGCCCCCTGTAATCCCCAGATCTTGGCTGGCCCTCGTTTCCTCACTCGGGAGGAGGTTAATGAGCAGGACCTGCTGAGCTCTCCTCACAGGGAACATGCCCAAGCAACTCAGCAAAACTCTGATTTGCTTGCAGTTATCTGCCACAATGATTTCCCACTGACACATTTAGCTTGGGGATAACATCATGTCCCCAAACAGGAGGCCTCAAACTTGACAGATGGCAAGAGCTAGCCTATTTCTTTAGAATAAGGAGCACGGAAGGAGCCTTAAGAGTTGGGGGAACACAAATTTGGAACAGACAAAAATGGTCACCTCTGTTCTAGACCATTCCTCACCAGCTCCCTCCCACCTTCAAGGGAAAGCTGTTACTCTTTCCTTTGTGCCCCACTGCAGCACCCGCCTCTCACAACACTGGGATACATTATCTTTCTCATATACTGGCTCCTTAACAAGACTCTTTGAGGGCCAAAGCAATGATCAGTCATCTTTGTGTTCTCTGTGTACAGCAAAATTTATTTGCTGAATGAATAAGCCTTAACTAGGGCTGATTCAGATGTTTGGTGGGAAATGGAGTCAGCCAGCAGATGCTAAGACCCATTCAGTCAAACCTTCCTGACTACACAGATTTCTGTTGGACACACGTGTGCACGCATGCACACACCCACACACACACGTCTTGATGATGATTTCAGGTCAGTCAAAACTCCCTTTGAGTTTAAAAGAATCTCCAAGCAGCTATCATAGCTAATTGCAACAGTCCACCCAAATAGAATTAGCTGGCATGGCTTTACCTCCAGACAACACACATCTCTTAAAGGAAGGTAGGTACTACTCAGCTGTAGGGTCATTTCTGTTCCCATCACTGAACCAAAGAAAAATCTTGAAAATTCAAACTGCATTTTGTTGACTTTGTCAGTTCCTTGGGCCTGGTCAGAAGTGCACCTTTGTATTCTCCGTGAACAAGAGTTTGCTAAGGACAGGAGGAGTGGCAATAAGGTCAGACACTATTTTCTTAGTTGAGTGCACTGGCCCCATTCAGGGACTTGGAGTGCCATTTACATATAAACGGTGTCATTGCAGTGATCGCAGGAGCTGGTGTGAATTAGGCTGGTGCTGGATATGCTAATTACAATTCTCTATAATCTATGTGGGCTGTTTGGAAAGGGAATTTAGAGTTGGAGAGGATTGAAACCGGTGAGGCTAAGTGACTGGCTCAAAGGCCACATGGCTAATTAATTGGAATTTTTCTGTGTTTCCAATGTGCAAAAGGTCTTATATATATATATGTCTCATTTAATTCTTGCAACAACTCTTGGGTGAGCATTTTATTACTACTATCGTCATGCTGTTGGTGGAGAAGGGAAACCACATGGAGAGAAGTTAAGCCACGTTGTGCCTGGATTCACTCTGCCAGCAAGTGAGAGACTCACCGAGGCCCACTGAAATTTCAGCTGAGGTCAGTCTGGTCCCAAAGCCGGATGTTTGCAGGTCATGCTTTGTTTACCAGGGACAGAGCTGAAACTGAGTGTCCCAGTTCTTAATCAGCAAAGAACATACGCTGTCTAGTTCCCATTATTATTATACATAAAAGGCTGGTTTCTCAAATCAGAAAAAAACTATAGATTTTCTATAAATTCAAGTTAGCCTTCCAGGTAGTTTCAAAACAAATTTACTATTATGAAGATATTTACATTTCACTCCATTAGCAAGCTGTTCAAACAGCAACAAAGGTTTTACTAACATTGCAAATCAGGACCAAAAAACGTCTCAGTGTGTTTTTTCCATGTCCCCTCATTTGAGATTTGCAGAGTATCTAGCAGCAACTGACGTTGATATTCTCTGTTCTTAATTTAAAAAACAAAAAAGTAAACATTCCAGGGCCAGCCCCACGAGTAGTGGTTAAGTTTGGCACGTTCCGCTTTGGTGGCCCAGTTCTGGAGTTCAGATCCCAGGTGCAGACCTACGCCACTCCTCAGCCATGCTGTGGCAGCGACTCACATATAAAGTAGAGGAAGATTGGCACAGATGTTAGCTCAGGGCAAATCTTCCTCAGCAAAAAAAAACAAAAACAAAAAATCCCCAAAACATTCAGCTTTACATATTTGGAGAAGAGTACTTATACTTTTGCACAGCAAAATAAAGT
Source organism: Diceros bicornis minor (assembly GCF_020826845.1). Taxonomy (NCBI): domain Eukaryota; kingdom Metazoa; phylum Chordata; class Mammalia; order Perissodactyla; family Rhinocerotidae; genus Diceros; species Diceros bicornis. Next base: position 6,962,452 of record NC_080755.1, on the reverse strand, counting down.
TATAGATAGATAAATTTCTCCTTTATTTAAGAAATTTCTCAGCAATGGGCAGGGCTTCTCTCAGACTTAGCCTGAAATTTGTACATACTCTGCTCCTGGTTGTTCGTGCAGGGTAAACATGGAAATGTTACAATTCATACGCCACAAGCCGTGGTTAGGCATTCTCCTCCATGCTATGCTCTGAGGCTGGCCAAGCATGCAATGATAGGAAATTGGGAGTCAGTCATTACCCAGAGGCCTTCAGAGAGCTTGGATGGTGCACAGGGTAGAGCTGAGGGGCTGAGGGAGGGGTTCTGTGAAGGAGATGGGTGATGGCTATGCCTTGCAGATAGTAGATGCTCAACAAAAATGTACTTTCTGAGTGGATGGCTTGGAAGTCTTTGGGAAAGGAGAAAGATAAGGAGAAAGACGAACCTTCTGGAGCGTGTACTAACTTAAAGGAGCAAGAAAGCAGCACAGAGAAGGGGCTTCTCTTCGATGCATCTGCCTGCTCCTCTGTCTTCTGAAAGTGCCTTCCTATCAGAATTTCAGGGGCATACTCCTGGCCATCCTTTTTCTTCCTCTTTAGATCAACCCTTGTACAGAATACAGCTCCAGTGAAACCTCAATATCCTCCAAAACAGACAGGAAGAATGAGATTGTGGCAACTCTCTCCCTAATCATTAATGTGGAAAAACTGCCACGGGAGACAAGGAACTGAGCTAAATCTGTGACCTAATAAGCTAAGTCAATTCCAAGCCCACACACATGCAAAATCATCAATAACCTCATGCATTCTGATGACATGATTTTTGCATCTGTGATGCTATTATTATTATCAAGGGTCTTCCTAAAACATCTTGTTAAATCAGCATTTGATCTGATCACATTGGCTCTGTGCTCAAATGAACGTCCGAGATTGAGATACAGTTTTGGAAGCATGGATCAAAGTCATGCTTCTTATTCACCCTATAGCACGTAAGCACAACCCAAGAGCATTCTTGGTGGGCTGGCCCTTGTCCACTGATTATTTCATCGTGTAGCACCAAGGGAAACCAGTCCAAACACACTACTATCATTGAATGCACACTGGAAAATCACAAGTAGATTCCCTTGTGCCTAGTGGTCTCTGTTTCCCCAAGTCTCAAAGAATCTAATTGCTTCCTCCTTTGATCCTCTCAAATAATATTCCCCCAGGACCACATTTAAACTACTGAAAGGATCTAAAGACAAACAATTATTTCAGGGGCTCGAGGCCAGCCTTTCCTCAGATCACCATACAGGGGTTGTGTTGCTCCACACTCAATGGCCCTATTCAAATTTTTAATTAAAAAATTACTTCCCCACCTTTTTTTGTGTGTGTGTGAGGAAGATTAGCCCTGTGCTAACATCTGCCAATCCTCCTCTTTTTGCTGAGAAAGATTGACCCTGGGCTAACATCCGTGCCCATTTTCCTCCACTTTATATGGGACGCTGCCACAGCGTGGCTTGATAAGCAGTGTAGTTCTGCGACCTGGGATCCGAACCCACAAACCCCAGGCCGCCCAAGCGGAGTGCACGAACTTAACCACTATGCCACCGGGCTGGCCCCACTTCCCCACCTTTTCAAATGTTAACTTATATAGAATTAGTTTGAACACAACTCGTCCTTCCTGTATGGACTCCAAGTACTCCCAAAGGCCTATGATTCTTGATAAATATAAAACCTTCCTTTCACCATCATCTCACTTACAAATGGAAATTCCAGATATGCTCCTGGCTTTTTGAACCCAGAGATCAGATATTCAGCATTAAATTTCCCATAAAGAAGCAAGACATTTACGGGGATCGCCTGCCTGATGACCATTAGTTCTTCCCTTCCAGCTGCCTCTCTAGCATCTCTCTTTTCCATGCATCTTGCAAAGTTGGCGGCATTTCACCCCTAGGAAAGGTCCACAGCAGCTCTGATGGTTGCCTGACACCCCAGTGGGAGGGTAGCAGTATACGCTGGATGGTGGTTCAGAATGTGCTAGCGGAGTGTACATTCACATAGCACTTCTGAGTGCAAAGCCTGGCCCTGGCACTTAACAGTGTTGTGGTGTTTCGTGAATTACTTCTTTTCCTTATGCCTTGGTTTCTTCATCTGTAAAACTGAGAGGACAAGCATATCTAGGACCCATTATTCCATCTGATAAGGCTCATTTGCTACCTCCACCATAAAGCCTTGCCAGACCTAATTACTTCCCTCTCTGTGCTTTTGTTCTTGTTTTTTTTTTTTTTAATTTGTAAACCAGAATACCTATTTATCATTTTCCAATGAGAAATAGAACTATGAAGCACATTCTTTGCCTGTAAGCAGATTTATATAGGAAGCTAAATTACTGTCAGAAAGTTGATTGGCGAGCATGGTCTCAGAGATACCAGTATTATGAAGGAGTGACACGTTGCCTCATACGTTCATCTCCACTAGCAATAGCTAATCTTTATTCAGGTCTTGCTATACACCAAGTAATATGATTCTAAATATCTATGTGTATTAAAATCTAATCCTCACAATAACCGTATGAATTAGATACCATTATTATCCCCATTTGACAAGCAAGAAAACAGAGGCACAGAAAGAGTAAGTAACTTATCCAAGGATACAAATTGGCGATGCTGGGGTCTGACCCCAGAGCCCAAGCTCTCAGCCACCGTACTATCTCCATAGAGAGAAGCCTGCCGCGTGGACTCAATGTTGCTGATCACCGCATCTTTTACTATGTACATTCATGCTGCTAGGCTGGCTTCCCCGGCACGCAACCTCTGCAGTAGCACGGGATCCATGCTTAGAAGGGCTCCATCCTTGGCTTAATGCTCTCCTGTTGCATTAAACTTGAAATTCTCACTACATTTATCTTTGAACATACTTTGGTGCGTTTCTAAAGGGAAGTCCAGTGGGACAATAGAGCAGGTGGATGAGCAGAGCAGATACACGCAATATGCATTTCTGTTTTTCCTGGCCACCTCATTTGCATACTGCATTCATGACCCCCTGAGCACCGCATTCTGGTGGACCCACAGTGCATGGAGTTTAGTGAGACTCAAAGCAAACACAAGGTAAGTGTGTTTCGTCAATGACTTAGTAAGCAAGGGAGCTGGCAGCTCTGAGAGGCCACACTTTCCTCTTGAATCAGAAACTGCTTTGACCAGAACTTGCTTTGAATGCAGAAAGAAAGCAATGGTGTTCAAAGAAACATGAATGGCCAAGGAGCTCTATCATATTATTTCTTACTCATTATACTTCCCTGTATTAGCACTTCTGCTGAAAATGATGACATAAAAGGAAAGAGAGAGAAGAACAACCCACAGCCCCTTCTCCTGTCAGTCCTTCCTTACTCCCCATGAGCCAAAGGTAGACAGTGTTGGGAAAATGTGCAAATGTCGAGAAGCAAAATAAAAACAGTTGAGTTAGCTTTGGGCAGCATCTCCACTGTTCTGGTAAGAACAAGATACATATAAATGTATGAGATTCAAAATACAAATTGTGTAATTTCTGTGATTCAACATATGAGCTAAATGCTCATGTTTTTGCATTTAAAAAGTGGCATTGCACAATATAAAGATTTACAGTAAAATTCTTGCTAATAATTTAAAATCTTAATTTTTCTTTACTTAGAGCAACATTAAATAACAAATGAAAGCAGCATGACAAGTTGAGGGAGAGACCATGGAAGAAAAGAGAAGCTTCATATTTGAGAACACTTAATGGCACTTTTTCCCCTGTTTTTTGAATGAGGGATCCTGCATTTTTGTTTTGCACTGAGCCCCACAAATTTTGTGGCTGGCCCTGGGTACTGCTAGTATAGCAACTTTCTTTCAGTATTTTAATTTCTTTTAATATCTGTCTCCTCATAAACTTTTCAAGGGCAGGGCCCAGGCCTTTTCATTCTTTATATTCGGTGCCTGTCACAACAAAGTCTTTTGAAGAATAAATGAAAAGTGAATATAAATGAATGAGAGGTAACAAACATTGAAAGAACGGGTCACAGAGCACCCCTGAGTTGTTTTCCCAGTCAGCATTCCTCAGAGAAGGCTTCACAAAGCCAAAAATATATCAGCGAGTCTCAATACTCAATACTCTCAATACAGTAATTGACCACTAATTACGTTCATAAAGCAGAGTGATTTCTTCAGTATTTGTATTTTCCACTCTAGTCAGTTTTTGTCAGTTTTAAATGGTTTGGTTGTCTTAACTTGGCTGAATTTTTGTTTTTGTTTGTTTCTCTACATTTGTTCTTGTTGTTTTCCCCAGGAAGAAAACAGGGATTGGTGGATTCCCATTTGAAATGCAGGCGTCTCGAATTTTCACAGAAAGGGCCAACTGGTAGTGAAAATACCAACTGTGGTTTAGTTAAGAAAGTTATTTCTCAACTGCATCTTTCAATCCACTTTAAGTCCATTCCAAGAGGTACAAGACACAAAACTCATATAAAAGTTGCACATTGTGATTCTTTGCACTTTTCACACCTCAAAATTCGCAGGAGCACTTACCTGTCTCAGCATTTCCTGAATTTACAAATTCTTCAAAGGATATGAATCTGCTTTGTCGTTCACTTTGAAAAGTTCCAGCATCTAGGAGGTAGTAACTGCTGATGCTCTTGATTTTGATTTCTTTACACTTCATTAATTGAGAATAAAATGAGTTTCTATTTGAAAAAGCTACAAGATAACTATACCCCTGGTCCATCTTCTCCCCCTGGAATGATATGTAGAAGTCGTATAAAGGAAAGCTTTGGTCTTCATAACTTTCAGTGAATAAAGCAAACATGAACTCCAGAGTGTTCTCCTTGATAGAATGTTGTCTAAGGTTCTAGACTTCCACAGAGTGAATAGCTGGAAGGGCCTCAACCCCGAAAAAGGGCTTTAAGCAGACTGTGGTTCTAGGTTGTCCTAAGTAATGGCTCCCTTGAACTTGATGACACATTCATAGATGCTTTTAAGAGTGGGAGCAAGAAAAGAAAGAGAAAGACAACTTTTATGATTATATAAAATCATAACATGTGTGGAATGTTCTACAAGATGCCAGACAATGACAAGATATACTCTTGTCATCTTTAAGAATAAAGACCAGAGGAAAATATAATGACAATGACAGCCTTTGCAGCTCTCCTACTGTGTCAGTTCCTGGCTGTCTTCCTTCCTGACACCAACTTGCTCCACTGGAGAGTTATCTTAGTTATATTACTGGCAGATACACTACCTACTTACTGTGTGCAGGCTTCTGTACTGCCCTGTGGCTCTGCACTTGAGCAGGCTGCGCTACGGAAGAGAGCAAGAAGATAACTGCAGAGCTGAGACACAGCCCCTTTCCCGGCTAAGAAACGTCTCTACCATCAGCCTGGGCAACACCCTCGCAGAGAACCTGCCATTGTACTTTTGGAGACAGCCCATTCCATTCTATTTCACTTATCTTTTTAGAGATGAAAAGAATTATATCCTTTAAATACTGTGTTCCACTCCTTCGGAATGCTGAATAAGCAATGAATTTTTCTTTTATTTTTGTGAGGAAGATCAGCTCTGAGCTAACATCCATACCAATCCTCCTCTTTTTTGCTGAGGAAGACTGGCCCTGGGCTAACATCTGTGCCTATCTTCCTCCACTTTTATATGAGACACCACCACAGCATGGCCTGATAAGCGGTGCATCGGTGCGTGCCTGGGATCTGAACCCGGGCCGCCAGCAACGGAGCACGTGCACTTAACCGCTATGCTACCGGGCCGGGCCTGAATTTTTATTTTCTTTATCTGCTCTTTCTATGCTTCTAAGATATTTTATATTTCATTACTTAATAAATTTCCAAACTTACATTAGCAGCTCCTTGACTGTATTTGACAAGCATCGTACAGAGAAAATAGAAGTAAATAAACACAAAGTCAGTTGCACAGCAGAGCGGATTTGGGAGTTCATGAAATCACTGAATGCTGTATCCTAGATTATAAAATGGCACTACATTGGTGCAAAAGATGAGATCCTTGCTTCACTGTAGGAAAAAAGAAATTTGTGGAGCTAAAAGACTTTCTGTTCAGCATCATCTCCAAAGTAGGCTTTGATCTGGGCAACTATTGAGCAGGTTTAGCTGCTCAGAGACTTAGAGCCTTTAAATATATTGATAATGTTTTTTCAATATTATTATTTTTATTTTCTTGAGGTCACATTGGTTTATAAGATTACATACATTTCAGTTGTACATCATTATATTTCGACTTTTGTATTGACTGCATTGCATTCACCACCAAAAGTCTAGTTTCCATCTGACACCATACACATGTGCCCCTTTACCCCTTTCGCCCTCCACCCACTCCCTTCTCCTCTGGTAACCAGCAATCTGATTCTCCGTATCTATGTGTTTTTTGCTTGTTTATCTTCCACATACGAGTGAAGTCATACAATAATTGTCTTTCTCCATTTAACTACTCAAAAAATTAAAAATAGAAATACCATATGATCTAGCTATTCCACTTCTGGATTTTTTTCAATATTTATGCAGTCTTTTTCAAGGAGAAACAAGACCCATTAAAGCACAAAAACTATGTTTTGCATATTCATATATCTGTAAAACAGAGAATGGTTGCTATGTTCAGTTTCATTTGATTCCTTGCCTTATGCTGACAGTCACAATTATCAACTCACCAGGCACACACACACCTGTGGTTGAGTAAGCTGAGTTTACTGCTCAGTGAGGGCGAATGGACACCCGGGGGGCCCTCAGTAAGAGGGTGTTAGAAAAGACATGGATTTGGACTTGCATTGGATAATTTTGGGGAGGGTTCAATGAAGTGGGGCTTTGCTATAGACTGGCTGCTGTCAGGGAGTGGGGGTAACTCTGCGATTGGGTATCTTAATAAATCTCATCTAGAAGGAGGCGCACGTGGAGCGAGGCGAAAGCTGTAACTGGTAAGAAGCAGCAGTCACTCAAACAAGCTGGGAGAGAGGGATGTTGGGTCATTTCTGTGGTTTAGAAAATGTTTGTGTTTTGTCTGTGTTCAGACATGACTACGGAGTGGTCTTGTTTTTGTCTTGATCCATCATGGTCCCAGAGTGGCCTTGTCTAATGTTGAGGTTCTGTAACATTGTTTATGTTTAACAGGAGAATGCCAGGGCCTAGCTTGGAGAGTTAATCCAGATCCTAGGAACAAGGAGGCATGAGTGACGGTGGAGGCCAGCTCCACCATCAGGGGTAGCTTTTCTCTTTCTCATAATCCTTTCTATATGAGATTATGAGCCCCATAAAGGCAGATGCCATGTTTTTTTCATCCCTGCCATTCTCAACATCTGTATATAGTCTAGAAGTTTAGAAGGTGTTCAATAAATAATCTTCAAATGAATGAGTGTATAAACGGTTAAGTGGATGAACGGGCTATGAGGATTTTTTTAGCAGTCTTCTATCTCAATTATATTTGAAAGAGTTAACCAAAATGAAAAGTATTCATGTCTTCTTAGTGTAGGTGGATATAAAGATGAATCAGTCTGATCCAGCTTGGAGACATTCTTACCTTGAGGGGTGTACATTACTCATAGGGTGACCACACTGCCTGAGCTGCCGCCAGGTCCAGTTCATGCCCGCTGTCTGGTGCAGTCATTAATAGTGCCCCTTCCATTCGCAAACAGTCTATGGTTTGGATGATAAATTATACGCTCACCCTAATTAAAGAAGGGAGGACAGCTTCAGAATAACAACCAGTGGTGATACCAGTCATGGGGTTTCCTCAATAGGGGCTGACAAATGAGAGGACCACAAATGCTTTCTAGGGCCTCTTTCTGCTGTCAAATTCTTAGATCCTGTGGGCAATATTTAAAGAGGCAAATATGAAATGAACTTATTCTAACTAATAATACTGAGAATTACTTAAAAACATGATGAACTCCCAATAGTCGGCCCCAATAGGGTAATCAGGTATATGTATAACTAACATTTGTCTCATTTGTTCTATAATATTAGCCTTCCTAATTATACCATTCTTCTATTAAAATTAGTTTATATTCTTTGGGTACATTTTGTCTGAGAATGAACAGAGGTAACCTGCAATTTACTACGGATAATCCCATGTTGATTAAGTGTTAAAACAGCACAAGTTCACCTCAACCTTCAGATCCATTAAACAGGGACATACATTAAAGCTTATTTGGGGCCAGCCTGGTGGTGTAGCGCTTGGGTTCATGTGTTCTGCTTCGGCGGCCCGGGGTTCACAGGTTTGGATCCTGGGCACGGACCTACTCACCACTCATCAAGCCATGCTGAGGCCACGTCCCACATAGAAGAGCTACAGCTCTACAACTATGATACACAACTATGTACTGGGGTTTTGGGAAGAAAAAAGAAAAGGAGGAAGATTGGCAACAGATATTAGCACAGGGCCAATCTTCCTCAAAAAAAAAAAAAAAGAAAAAAGGCTTATTTAAGTTCAACTCCCTAATTTTGTAGATTAGGCCTCAAGGGCACAGGAAGACTAAGCCATTTTGTCCAAGGTAACTGAACAAATCACTGTGACCAGGCATAGAACTCACATTGCTCTATCTCCTCACTGGTAAAATTTGCTTGACAGTAATTTTATGCAGAAATAATAATTAAACTATGTTTTTTGTGTAATCTTATCAGTGTCCTATCTCCTGAATTATTCAGGAGACTCATTTCATAAGTACCATCTGCTATGGAACCTTCTATAAATCTGTGGTTCTACTTTTGCCTTTCATGTAAACCTGCTCTTATTTTGTAGGTAAAGGTAAGCATTACAGTTGGGCAGGAAAGCTGGAACTGGCAGGAAGAAGTGGATATTGGCATCTTCTGTTTCAACTCTCCATTTCTGATTTGAAGGCTGGTAACTCTGTCGGTAGAGAAATAAACAATGATGAATTACACTGAAAATACATACGAGACATGCTGTGCATTTCACAATCTGCATGGTGAAGTGTGTAATGCTCTAAATGGGAGGAGCCACAACATAACCCATTAATTTCCCTGAAGTTTTCAGAGTATACATGCTTTTGACCAGGAAATGTAGAGAACTTGGATTAGTTTTCCTTATTTAACAACATATTTTCTCTGTGCGTCAAGCTTAGAATCTCAAAATAGTTTAAAAAAAATAAAGAATTTGAGCAGTTATGTTGTAAGAGGAAAGGAGCCCGAATTTTTAAGTTCAAGTTTAGCAAACATGCCAAAAGCTTCTATAAGGGAACACTGCCTCCCTTAATGAAAAGAAGTCTCTAAGAATCACCAATCCCCACTCCCACCCACCCTGGGCTGACACACGAAGAGTCTGCTATTTTCTCAGCGCGCCTGGGGAAGGCATGCTATCCCAACACCAACCACTGGGGCACCCTCCAAGACATCTCAGCTCTCTCCAGCCAAGCGCAGCAGGAGTGCTGGTTCTCAACTAGGGCAGTGCAGAACCCCCTTTTCTTAAAATTTTTTTTGTGAGGAGGACTAGCCATGAGCTAACATTCGATGCTAACATCTGATGCCAATCCTCCCCTTTTTTCTCGAGGAAGACTGGCCCTGGGCTAACATCCGTGCCCACCTTCCTCTACTTTATATGGGACGCCGGCACAGCATGGCTTACCAAGTGGTGTGTTGGTGCGCGCCTGGGATCCGAACCTGCAAACCCCGGGCCGCAGAAGTGGAGCGTGCACACTTAACTGCTTGTGCCACCAGCTGGTCCCCATAGCCCCCTTTTCTTACAAGTGCCCTTTACTTTCACGAAATGAGAATCATTATGTGTGTGTGTATCACTCCCCTTAACATATATTTTGAAAAATCAACATAATGCTCTACTGGTAATACAAAAGAGAAATAATAAAAAAACATAATTTATAACAAAATAATATGTATTTCAACATATAAAGCTTAGGTACAAATATACTAGAAATACACATAATGAAGTAGTCAGATTCTATACATAGAGGCAACAGTTAAAATGCAGACAAATACAGGTGTGTTATATTGATGACTCAAACACTGAGTGGCGCTGCCATCAATGACAAAATGATGAAAGATAAAAACCTCATTGTAAATTTCCAAATAAAATGAAGTCCACTCTTGATTCCTATTGCTGCTGCATTCCTAAAAAAATCCAGTATATATTAAAATAATCCTTAAAATACTGCTTTATATGTAAAATATTGTGTTTATGTGTAAAACAGTGCTATAGACCAAATGTCTGTACCCCTCCCCCTCAATTTCATGTTAAATCCTAATGACATTAGGAGGTGGAGCTCTGGGAGGTGAGTAGCTTACCATGGTGGAGCCCTCATGGATGGTAGCAGTGCTCTTGCAAAGAGACCCCTTGCCCCTTCCACCACATGAGGACACGAGAAGATGGCAGGCAGTATGCAACCCAGGAGAGGGCTCTCACCAGAACCCAACCATGCTGGCACCCTGAGCTCAGGCTTCTAGCCTCCAGAACTGCGAGAAATAAGTTTCTACTGTTTATAAGCCACCCAGTCTGTGGTGTTCTGTTATAGCAGCCAGAACAGACTAAGACAAACAGTTACATTCCAGGCTCAGATAATGATAAACATATATACATTTTTTAACCTATGTGAATGTTTCAGAAGGAGGTCTGGAAGTTGTGCAGCATGTGGGCCAACAATTCTTCTCTAGGCCTATTGACGACATCTCGCATCTCTGACTCCCCTCCTAAATCCCACTAGTCTCCCCAATCCATTGTAGTGACAACAAAAAATACTTCCACAAACTTCCACAGTGCTCCTAGAGGGTGCTTCCACCCTCATTAAGAAGCACTGTTCCAGAGCAAAAGGCCCTCCTTCTACTGTCATCGATATCCTTCCTCTAGGTTCTCAAGTCAGAGGGAGACTCACCACTTCCCCGAGACTGGTGCTACGAGAGGCCTTCGGTGGGACATGTGACCAGTTCGGTTTTAACTGAGTAAATCTTTATCGATATCTCTTAATCTTGATCATCCAGATTTTTACACAGCACTGAATGAGGTTTCAAAAAGAACCATGAGGAAATGCAAATGACAAGCATACGACACTTGGAGCTGTGTTACAAATACTAACACAGTGTTTCTCAGAGTGTGGTCAGGTGGTTACCTGCATCAAAACTGTTTACTAAAAACACAGATTCCAGCGCTCCACTCCATACCTTTGAAATCAGGGGGGGATGTGGCCACGGTATCTGCAAGTTTAACAAGCTCACCAGGTGATTTTAATGTACTCAAGGTTTAAGAGCCTCTGAAGCCATCCTCATCACCACCGTCACCAGCACGCACAGCTGCCAATCTGGTCATGAGAAAGGGTCAGTGGTCCTTGTGCTTCAGGCCCCTTATGGCATCTTGGCAGTAACCCTCCAAGAGGAGCTGGGAGGCACCCTGCCCCCTTCTGGGGTGGACACATCAGCTTCAAACGCAGGAGGGCCACCTGACCTCACGTTGTCCCTTTTTAACCCTAACTTTCCTGAAGCACCCAAAAAATTGCCCACTCTGTTAAAAATCTCTGCTTTCCACTCTTTTCAAAGAGGATGATTTCTTATTATTTAAACAAGAAATGATTTCATATTCTAAATGTGCTTTCGTGTTAAAATAAGGGAAAACACTGGAAAATAGATATGTCCCTAGGTTTGGACAAGGTTTTGAGGGTGCAGAAATTCTGCATATAATTCTGCCTGTGAATACAGAGTAGCAAGGGACGTGCAGTCCTAACTTGTATTTTTTCCTCTATGAGTCAAACAAAGTGAAAAATTGTTTCTCTTTATATAACTGTACAGACATAGACTAGATTTCTAACTCTCCAAGTTTGGTTTGCTCACATTTTAAAGAGTACTGAAGATTATTCCACTGGTGTTAAATAATAAAGATGATGGTGATATTGATAATAATATCTTACCCTAGGGCAAACAGAATGCAAGTGACTTAGGATTTGAACCCAGATTTACCTGGTGCCAATACCTCTTGTCACCATACCTCATTGCTCTTTGACAAGGAGGTCATGGACACAGTTATACTAAACTACTTATTACATCAAAGCTGCTGCGTGCAGTTCCCTAGGCTTGTAATTAGGCCTCTGCAGAAGAATGAGAAAATCGGAACCCCGGAGTGTAGTGCAAGGATTTACAACACAGGGATTACACTGCAGGGAATTGGTCACAGAGGTGGGGGAGGAATCAAGAGCCAAACAGGGGACAGTGAAGTCACCAGAGATTTGCAACCACAGGCAGCCACTACCACCCTCCACTGAGAGGCAATGGGAGGAGGTGAAGTTACTAGAGGGAGCAGGTCGTCCAGTGAAAGCTGAAACCCCAATAAGCCAGTCCACAGAGGAGAGCTGGCCACTCTGAAGAAGCCACTTAAGGCAGAAAGAGAAGGTAAGAAATGCTACGCTGGTTTCTCGCTTGCTGTTACACGCCAATCTCCCACAGCGCCTCCCACTGGCCAAACCCAATCAGCAAACCCAGGAACTTGGAAAACCAACCTTTATGGGTTATTTCCCCTCTATACAGAGTGAGTTGGGGAAGGGCAAGGACTGAGTGTGAGGGCAGACAAACCCAAATAGGCACACGCACACTAGATTTTATTGTTTTCCAGAATAAAGCTCTTCAAGGCTCCTTTAAATAGTAAACCCCCTACTGCCTTTAGACTAACTTGAGTTAACAACAAAAAATGTTTAAAAATCACATGTGACATTAAAAATATTTATTATGCAAGCAGATATCTCTTTACACCTGTAACTCACTGAATATTGGAAAACAAAGAAAGCGTTGTTGAACACCTTGCTGCCAAGGCCAGCAGAAGCAAATGCCAGGCTAATAATCCAGAGTAGGGGTTTTGTTTGACTTACTACGGGAAGGAAAGGGACGCTGGCCACAAACAGTATGGTCACCTGGCTAATTTTTTTGGAAGACTAACTTACTGAAACACTTTTTTTTTTTAATTTATTTTTTCCCCCAAAGCCCCAGTAGATAGTTGTATGTTATAGCTGCACATCCTTCTAGTTGCTGTATGTGGGACGCGGCCTCAGCATGGCCAGAGAAGTGGTGCGTCGGTGAGCGCCCGGGATCCGAACCCGGGCCACCAGCAGCGGAGCGCGCACACTTACCCGCTAAGCCACGGGCCGGCCCCTTGAAACACTTTTAAGGTGGTCTTTTGCATGATATCTGTGGTATGAGGAATGGCATGCTTGTGCTAAGAGTCCTGGACATAATTCTTGAGAAAAGTGAGGGTGATGGAGACTCTGGGTCTCTGGAAGAAGTTCTAAGTGAAGCTCCTGGACCCCGCGTTCCAGTCAGTTGTGCTCCAGGGACTGACAGCGGCCACACGCTGATTAACTGGCCGGCTCCGGAAGGGGGGCTAGGGCGCCCTCTAGGGGAGAGCTGGCCGGGCGTGGTGGCTCGGCACCTCTCAAGCCTCTCTGCAGTGTTGTCACCACCAGTGCCCTTTTTCTCCAAATACTCCATGAAACATGGCTGTGCTCTTGTTAGATACTGAGTCAAAGGAGATTCAGTACCGATTATATTCCGTGTGTGCTGTTACACATTCAGAGGAATTGCCAGGGAAAGGACTCACATGAAACAAGAGAGCAGTAGAGCAGACTAGGTTCCAGCGTCCTCAGAGCTCGGTCACAGGGCGTGGCAGGCATCTCCGCGGGGATGTGAGGAGAAGCAGATAGGATGTCTTCTGGGAGTACGGCCCTGCTGATTTACAGGATTAAAAAAAATCACTTTATCCCGCATTTTTTTGAAGGAGGTGGCTAAGTAGGGTAATTCGTACTTAAGATCAGACTTGGGAGTCTAGTTTTCTTTTAGTCTTTTATCTTCACAAGTCTGTCCCCCTTTCTCTACCCCTACTCCCACTGCCCCGTCGTCTGTGCTCGTTGCCACAGCTCCCCCTCATCGGCCTCCCTCTCCTGCTGCTGCCGCCGGTGGTATATTTGTAAGCAAATAAGATCAGTCCTGCTCAGAATCCTCGGACGGCTCCCCCAGCCTCTAGGATAACGTCCCAATTCCGCCGAAGGATATTTGGGCCCACCACCCCTCCAGCGTCATCTCACCTACAGCCTCTGCTCTGGCAAGTCCTGGGCATTCACCCAGGAGACCAACTCATCCTTCTTGGGAAACTCCAACCTCCCCCAGCTGGGTAAGTGCCCACCCAGCAACTTGTAATGACTGCCTTCCCCAAAGCTGAGTCTAGACGACAGACTGGGCCTTATTCCTTTGAGTACTGCCCAACATCCAACGCGTGACGCAAAAGCTGCGCTCAAGAATATTTGAAAAGCACTTTACAGTTTACACAGTGTTTTCTCGTATTTGCTCATTTAATCTCCAAAGTCAGGTGGCAGTATTTTCTAATTATACAGGCGAGGGAACTGAGGCTCAAAAACGTCAGTGGCCCACGTCAGACTCGCAAGTTCTCTGAGAGGATAGCGTGTAGGATTGAGAATTCCACAGACTTGGCTGTGACTCCGGGCCCAGCCATGGACTGGCTAAGGCACCGACTTCACCTCCCTGCACCCATGTCCCCGTCCTTAAAGAAGACTAATTCCAATTCGGACTTGTTATGAGGATTAAATAAAACAATGCCTATGAAGTGTCGAACAGTGCCTGGCTGGCAGCCGGAACTATAAATGTGAGTTCCTTTTCTGACTCCAAGCTTGGCGAGCTGCTTTTCCTATTTCTACAGCAGCTTCTCCTTGTCAGAGCTACAGAGGCCACTGGGGGTGCCAACTGTGGAGTGCTGTGTCCGTTTTGACGCGATAGCTGCATCGGGTACCAGCAAGCCTTAAAGGAGAGTGGAGACTCTGGGCACACTTGGATAGGACAGTGGGGGAGGGGGAACTACCGGGTCCTGGGAGGCAGGGGTTGGATGGAGGGGCCTTTGGGGGGGGTTGGTCAACTCAGGGAAAGCTGGCGCCCCACTCAGAGGGGCCCACCCACGCCTCCCGGACCTCCAGTCTCCCACAAGCGGCCAGTGCCCGCCACCTTACCCCCACTTCGCTTCTGCTACTTCCCTCCCTCCCCAGCTCCTGGCACTGACTCTGGGGCCTCAAAAAGCAAGGAGGGACCCAGGGCAGAGAGGGCTGAGGACACAGCGCGCGCCCGAGCCCCGGGGGAGCGCAGGCCCCGCCCCCCGCCTCCGCCCCACCCCCAGCGCCGGCTGGCCGCCGGCAGGACATGCGCACAGGGCGCGGGCAGGCGGGGGAGCGCGCGTGCAGTTTCTCTCCGCCGGGAGCGGCGGGGGCGGGGACGGGCGCGGGCCGGAGCCGGCGGGCGGACGCTGCCGGGCGCGGGCCGCCGTGGGCGGGGAGCGCGCCGACCGCGCCGCTGCCGGACGAGAGCTGGTGTGCGAGGCTGCGGCGGCGGCCCCGCGAGCCGGGAGCGCGGCGTCCAGGGGATGCGAGCGGCAGGGAGCCGCCGCGCTGCTGCGCCGGGAGAACTCGAGCGGCAGTGACCTCAGCGAGGGGAGAGTGCGGCGACGGCGGCTGCGAGCCCCGCGGGGATCTTTGGGGCCGGGGGTGCGGGGGGGCCGGCGGCGGCGCGGGAGCGCGGGGCGCAGACCGGGCGGGGCTGGCGGACAGTGATGAGCGAGCGCGCCGGGAGGCTGCACGCAGCCGCCGCCCGGAGCATCTGCCGCCCGAGCTGCTGCTCGCGGCCCGGGCGCCGGCCATGGAGACGCTGAATGGCCCCGCGGGCGGCGGTGCGCCGGACGCGAAGCCGCAGCCGCCCGGCCAGCACCACCGCCACCACCACCTGCACCCGCTGGCCGAGCGGAGGCGGCTGCACCGCGCACCTTCGCCCGCCAGACCATTCCTCAAGGACCTGCACGGCCGGCCCGCGGCGCCCGGCCCAGCCCCGGCCGCCCCCTCCTCGGGCCGAGCCCCGGCGCCCGCCGCCCCGCGCTCGCCCAGCCTCGCGGGCAAGGCGCCGCCCTCGCCGGGGCCCCTGGCCGCGCCCGGCCGCCTCTCCCGGCTCAGCGGCGGCGCCCCGGGCGCGAAGGACAAGCCGCCGCCGGGCGCCGGGGCCAGGGCAGCGGGCGGCGCCAAGGCCGCTCCGGGCCCCAGGAGGGCAGCGCGCGCGGCGCCCGCCGAGCCTCTGCCCCGGGCCGGGAAGCCGCCGCCGCCGCCGCTCGGGGCCGAGCCGCCGCCCGCCACAGCGAAGGGCCGCAAAGCCAGACGTGGCTCCGGGGCGCCCCCCGCCCGCGCCGCCGGGCTCCCCACCCCGGCCGCCCCGGTCCCCGCGGTGATCCTCGCCGTGACCTCGGCGGCCGGCTCCCCGGCCCCCGGCTCGCGCATCAGCCACACCGACAGCAGCTCCGATCTCTCGGACTGCCCCTCTGAACCCCTGTCGGACGAGCAGCGCCTGCTCCCCGCCGCCAGCAGCGACGCCGAGTCTGGCACTGGCTCCAGCGACCGGGAACCCCTGCGAGGAGCCCCCACGACGAGTCCCGCAGCTCGGGGGGCGCCTCCGGGCAGCCCCGAGCCCCCCGCCCTCCTCGCCGCGCCCCCCGCCGCCGGCGCCTGCCTCGGGGGTCGGGGCAGCCCGGGCGGGGTCCCCGCGGGGTCCCCGGGGCCCGGCGTGGCGGAGGATGCCGGGGGACGCCTGCCGCTGGAGCGAACGGTCCCCGGGACCCCCAAGGAGGCCGGCGCGGGCGAGCAGCCCCGGCTAGTACCGGCGGTGGAGGAGGAGGAGCTGCTTCGAGAGATGGAGGAGCTGCGCTCGGAGAACGACTATCTCAAGGTGAGCAGTCGGCTCTGCCGCAGGTGTCCCGGAGGGTCTGGGTGCGCGCAGGGGCCCGCCTTTGGGGTCCTGACAAGGACTTTCTCCCTTCTGCCCTTCACTTTACTGCCGCCGCACACGCTGGGCATTGGGAACTTAAGTCAAAACTTCTAGAAGGAGCACCAAGATCTGTGAGTCCGGGCCAGTTCTCAACCCAATTAGCTTTTCTTGTTTCTAGAAGGCTTGCTTTTCTCAGCTGATGCCTTTGCCCCTGTCGATGTGCTGGGGAAGGGGTGGTTATAATCACATTTTGGATACACAGTTGACTCCCACATATCTGCCCACCCTCACCTGTGGGAGTGGGTTATACCTAGCCAAGGAGCTCTGGTCCGGGCCACGGAGGGGGGTGGGGTGTGTGTGTGTGTGTCGGTCGGTTCCAGAGGGTGCGGTGGCCCAGGCTGCGGACGCGTCTGCTGCTTATCCAGCGCCCTCAGTGTCTCCCTCAGAGGCTCGGACAGGACAGGCAGAGGGGGCTCCGCTGTTTTCGGTGATAAACCTAAGTTCAGGCGTCCCTTGAGTGTGGCCTGGGTTGAAGGACAACAGTGTTTTGCTGGTCAGTCCTCTGTAAGCTTCCGTGAGCCGCTTTTTCGTGTCAGGAGAGGCCACTTGGTTCCCTCCACGCGCCAGCACTTTCGAGGGAATCGCAGCCTCTGCCACCCTCTCTCTCAGTATTTTCCCGCAGGACCTGCAGTCAGTGGCCTCTTGGTCTTGTTAGCTTTGGGGCACTCAGTCTGACTCCATCTTTTCTCTGAGGAGGAGGGCTGTTGCTGCAGAACAGAGGCTTTAGACAGTGTTGAGGTGTCTAGACAATCGAGGTGACATGAGAGAAAATAAGGGGGATTGTATTGAGGGCAATTGTTTTAATTTATTGTAATTCACAGGTTAGGTTAGTTGGTATAAATCTATTCGTGTTTCTGTTGAGATGGTAATATATATCCCCCCAAACCAGTGCACTGGGCCTCCTTTATCAGTGGGTTTAGTGATTTGTGCTGTTTTCTCAGCAAATGCTGAACCTACCCAAGTGAGGCCTAGTTTTTGGCCAGTGGGACCTAGGGTGTGGGCTTTTAAGGTGAATGGTGGTGAAGTGTGCAGTTCCAACTGGAGTCAGTTAGCTGCCGAGTATTCCTAATCCTAAACCTCTGGTCAGGAGCAGCTCTGACCAGCTGAGCCCAGGAGTTATTTATTGGTGCAGAGAGGTAACAGTGAGGGAGAGAGGTGAGAAAAGAGGGCAGGTTGGGACTGGAGTGAGATGTTTCAGATACTGCTCTCCTGTCACCTACTCTTTAATGTAGCAGACCACAGAGTGAAATTCAAAGGTGTTGGAGAGAAAGGGCAAGCAACTGTGTTGTGTGACTCTATTGAGAGACCAGCACTTTTGTAAATCTTCAACAAATGTAAGCTCCCAGAGGGCCAGAAAGATGGTCTTGTTCACTTTTGTAGCTGCAACTCAGCATAATCACTGACCCACAGTGTTTTTGGTTGAATGATGTTTATCCAAATCATGACTGTGAAGCAACAGAAAATGGAATTTTTTTTTTAAAGAAAAGATGTTAAGGTAGCTAGTCTGACATCATTTCAGGATTCATTTCTGGGTAACTGGTTATTTGCTTTAATCTTTTCACTTTTTTTTGTTGTTGTTGGTGAAGAAGACTGGCTCTGAGCTAACAGCTGTTGCCAATCCTCCTCTTTTCACTGAGGAAGATTGGCCCTAGGCTAACATCCGTGCCCATCTTCCTCTATTGTATGTGGGACGCCTGCCACAGCATGGCTTGATGAGTGGTACACACATCCGCGCCTGGGATCTGAACCTGTGAACCCTGGGCTACCTAGGTGAGCACGTGAACTTAACCACTACGCCACCCGGCCGGCCCCTATCTTTCACATTTTTAAATTCTCAGTGGATGAGATAAGAGTCTGATCTGGTGTATTTGATATTCCAGTGAATTTTCACAACAACTTGGGGTATAATTGTTGTTATATTTATTATAACCCCAGTTTCACAGACAAGGATGCTGAGAACTCAGAAAACTTAATGACTTGCCCAAGGTCTTACAGCTAGTAGGTGTGGCAACTTCTGTTTTCACGGCCTCCAGAGCCTTTGCTCTTTTCACTGTGCCAGGCTGTGTCCCTGTTTCCGTCAAGGCTGCTTTTCTCAGAGTACACTGCTTGCTTTAGAGTTGTTTTATTAGCTCAAAATGTTCCCAATGTTTAGCTTTCCTAGAGGACCTCTTTTCTTTTTAGGTGAAAGGGCCATAATGGACGCCTCTCCACTAGCCTGTATACAAATGGTCATATAAATCCCACTGGCAATCTTTAATTTGTGGGAAATGTTCAGTTGCCATTTCCTGTGGAGAAAGTGTTACAGCCAGCTGTTTACTGTGCCTGAGTCCATCTCCAGCCTTTCCTCTGAAAGCAGGAGAGAGAAGTGGGTAGAGTTCTGAAGAAGGCTAGGAGACCAGAAGAACAAGTGCAAATGTATGTGTGAGTTACCTGTTTTGTTGTTCAAAAGCTTAAATTACAATAGTTCGATTTGGGAAAGAAATACAACAATCCTGGTAGACTTTTCTAAGGTCAGCGAGCCTGCCCACTTGTGCAGAATTGGGCTGGGAGCCTCCATGACTTCCTGGGGCAGAGGCAGTAGACAGGCCTTTGCAGGTGGTGTTTAGAGCCTGCACGTTATACATCGAGACTTCTCTTTGTGTTGCTCTTGCTGCTCAGGGTACTTTTTTAGATGGTGGGTAAAAGTGCATCCTTGACCTGCTGCTTTCTCAGGGGCTGTTGCACAGAGCCCTGGTGATTAGAAAGAGCATCCCTCCAGTCAAATGTTATCTAACAAGAAGAGACTCCGCCCAGAAATTTTACTTTGATATATTCTGGAGGATTGTGACCACATTAACTAGTACTTTCTTTCCTGAGTTAGTTCTCTCACCATTACTGTACAAGACTGTCACAATTTCTGAGCTAGAATGACCTAAAAGTAATCAAACAGAAAAATACGGCCTCAAAACCATAGAAGGATGTCTTATTGATCAGGAAATTCAAGTGGAATTCTCGTGGTTTTTAGCCAGACTGCTGTATTTTTCTAAAATAGCAAATGTCAACAGAGAAGTGCATGCCTTCTGTTGTGCTGTGTGGAGCCGTATGGGGCCCTCCCTGACCCTGCTTTCTCTTCCTTCTCTGCCTTCATCAAAGGGCACCAAGTGACTAGATGAAAAATGCCAAATTACTCAACCCAGGAAGCTGGCTTTTTGCATGAAAACACAGTCAGAAAATCACTCTTGTCCCTTTACCTCTGATGAATCGAACATATTTGGAAGTATTCAGAAATTAAGGTGAGCAGTTGAGTTCAGTTATCCAAAGGCCTTTGCTTCTTTCTTAAACCAAACCCAGGCCCGTTTCTTAATGATGAGGACTCGTACTAGATGCTGCTTGTGAGTTTGCTCCCTGCCCGCCTGCCAGCACTGTGCTTTGCTTGAGTGCTCTGAGACAATCAGACAAGCCGTAGTGCTCATTGTGAACATATTAATTATGTTCTTTGTTTCCACAGGCTTTCCAAGAGGGTTTAATCACTTTGAGTTTATTGGCCTATTTTGAAAATGCTTTTCACGTTACTGGTGATGCACTCACAAGACCCCCCTGCCTGCCCCCAAAGAGTGTCCTGCAAAGTGCTGACATCCTGCAGGCCGGGCGAGGGTTGGTGTGGGGAAAGCCTGCTTATTTTTGCTCTGGTTTATCAGTTATTTCATAAAAATTACTTTTGGTTAAAACAAAAGAAGTCGGTGCTAGCTGTAAGAGCAGATAAGCAGATAATGTTGGATTCTTTGTGAGGAATGATTTCCTAAGGGAGATCATTGGTGAGGTCGTTTTGGTTTTCTAGGTGCAGTGCATCACCACTGGTCCAACCTTACCATCCTGTTTCTCCCCCGAGATTGTCTTTTGAGTTTCAAGCTCTGAAATGGTTTTGTTGAATTTGGCTGCCTAGATTCCAGGCGGTCAGCGTCACCTGGAGGAGGGGACACTCTGAGGCAAGACTAAGCAGTTGTCAGCAGCTGAAGCGCTTCAGCTCCTCCCTGCCTCCCCTGCCCCCTGCCCCTCCTCCCTTTCTGTTGGAAGGGTTAGAGTGAACTGTTCTTTCCTGACATCTCACGTTCCACACCCATTCTTTATTCAGCCGGTGGAAGAGTGGCTGTAATAATCTTAGGTGGCAAGATAATGGAGACCAGGGCCCACGGTGCCCTTCAGCTGCTGGGTGAACTGTCCCCTGGTAAACAATGGCAGCAGCCCCTGTGTCTTCTTAGCTACAGCTGGGACTCTGCAGAGAACACTTCCATTGTCCGGTGGGAAGTAAGGTGGATTATTTGTATTATTACAACAGACAATAGTTCCTGTTTGTAACTCCCAGAAGATGGAATTATCGCATCAGTGGCCAGATGACTGCTCCTACTGTCCAAATTGGGTCTATTTAAGGAGGGGTTATTAAAATAGAAGTAGTTATTAACTTTGGGTTTTTTAAAGGAGATTAAGATTTGAATACAATTGTCAGTCTAATCAAGAGTTTTCATCACTTATACATACTATGAGAGCGTGGATTCAGTTTTTATTTTACGTTTGTGGATAAAACTATTCTCATAAAGGTTTTCATCGTAACATTTCATTTGAATCTTGGTTTACTCTGGCGCACACATGCTCCCTCATTATTTCTCTAATTTGGCATATGTAGTAAGGTTGATTGGTTATCTGCAGGGAGAGGGGAATAGGAGAGCTTCACGCTACTTCAAGATTTCAAATTTATATGCTAAATTAGAAAAGTATATTTAATTAAAACTAGATTAGCTTTTCAATGAGATAATGATCTAACATTTAAGTATCTGACAGATCTGATGTTAATTCAATATAAAACTGTTGATTAAGGGCAATTTTTTTTCTTATAATTTCTGTGTATAAAAAAACAACAGGAATTTTTCACTTTTACTTACTATGTTTAAATTATATCTGCCAGAAACATAATGTGTTCTGCTTGATTTGGTCTTAAACATTTAAATGGCAGACATCTTTAAGGTTCTTTAATATAATGTTTTCTAAATTAGAGCATGCTGTCAGAAAATTATTATGTTAGTTTGAAAACACTATTCATCATGACCCTGATCTGAATAATCACAGTTTTTGCTTTTCAAACGTCTGCTGCCAGCTCACATGGTTTATAATTTGCTTTTCTTGTAACTTCTTTTCACTGAACCTGAAAATTGCTTTTTTCAAGGCTCTATGAAAAGAGTTGAAACACTGGCCTCCTCCCATCTCCACAACAGACTAGTGTTGGAAAGCCATTTAAAATTTCGGAATCTCAATTTCCTCATTTTAAAATGAGGGTATTAATATAGCTTTGCTGCACATTGCAGTGTTTTTCTGAGGACCAGTTGCAATAATGGATGTACTTGTACATTGGCAATGTCAAGCTCTAAATGTTAGCCTGTTTTATTATCTTACACTGATGTTGGGCTTTTAAAAGTACAATTTAAGGCCTGTTGTTGTTTCATGTGTCCTGGTTGTTGCAAATAATTTCTGGTATTTGCTGGAAAGAGTGTGAGTTTGGAACCAGACAGCCTGGGTTTGCAGTCTAGCTTCCATTTATTAGCGATGGGACTTGGGACACGTTAACCCGCATGGGTTTGGTTTCCTTGTCTGTAAAATGAGGCTAATATGTTCCTGGCAGGGTTATTATAGGGTTAGTAATGAAGGTAAAGTGCTTAATAAAGGAAATCTTCTGTTCTACAAATTTAGATAAAATATGAGTTATAAAAGCAGTGATTCAAATATATGCGATTATGGTCTCTCCCTAATTTTCTTTTCAGAGTAACTAATGTTGGTGTTTATTTATGCCAAAAAATATTAGCTGTTTACATCTGGCCTACTCAATGATTTGGAGGTGTGGGTTCATCTAGCCCTTCAACAATTTTTTTAGCCTGCAGTGGTGGTTTACACATCATATAACATATCCAGCATTTAACATTAGGGTCGATGAGGGCTCTCTTGTTACAAAGTCTGAATACTAGAGAACATTTTTATGCCTGAAAGTGGTATCTTCTATCTTCTTATGGCTATATCACATTTAAAAAATTTTTGTTTGAGTAACAGGTAATTTCAGGCATTAATGATTTTGGCTTTTATGATAAGCTTTCTAGAAGGAAAAGCAATCACAAAAAATTCCTTCCAGGAACAGAATGGTCAAAGTCACTGTATATTTGTATGTATATGTATACATACAGTGATTATTGCCTGTATTGAACTGTTTTTTATTAGTTACCCAATGAAACCATTGCCTTTTTTTTTTTTGGTGAGGCAGATTGTCCCTGCACCAACATCTGTGCCAGTCTTCCTCTATTTTGTATATGGGATGCCGCCACAGCATGGCTTGATGAGTGGTGTGTAGGTCTGCGCCAGGGATCCAAACCCACGAACCCCAGGCCGCCAAAGTGGAGGGCGAGAACTTAACCACTACGCCACCAGGCGAATGCAACCGTTGCCTTTTAAACTGTAATCAGACACAAGCGTGGAGATTAGGCTCTTTCTCCAAGTCAGATCCATCAGATTAATGGATGGGACCTGAGTGAAACTTGACCTTGATTTTGGAGATTCAGGACTAACTCTACTCTTCGTCAGAAGACTAACATCCACGAGGCCCATTTTAAAGCTTGTGGTCTGCCCTTGGTCTCCTCCAGCATGGGTTGGGTCGGGGGCACGGCTCCTACGTGGCGTCACCAAAGCCTCAGTTTGGGGATCGCATCAGCAACAACCTCTTCTTTGCTGGCGGTTGGCAAGGACCTTTGTGCAATAGCTGTGTTCTCCAGTCCCCTGAAAAACCCCGCCTGTCCATTCTGTTCATGTGTGTTCAACTGACCAGCTTCTGTGCTTGGTCCAGTAACTTCCAGTCCCAGCAAATGTTCCTGCCAGGAACGAGATTTATAGGAAGAGATGTTGTGAAGGGAAAAACAAGAGAAATGAAATTTGCGTATACTTCCCAACATTTTCAATTAAGATTTACCTTTCTTAAGACACATTAAAACCTCTTATATTTTTAATGAGGTTGTCGTCACTGGTACAGAAATTCTGTAAGAACACTTAGAAGCCAAGAAGACAAACATTTTATTCATTTGACCACTAGGAAGTTGGTAAAGGTTTCCATTCTCTTTGGTAGTCCATTGAATCTGTTTGGAGTTATGGTCAATTGAGTAGGCCATTCCCTTGATTATAGTAGTGTGGACAGAGTGGGGAGAATCTACAGGCTGGGGCTTGGGGGAATGAGATGCCACACCTGTGCTCTTTCCAGTAGACCAGTGCATACAGGTGAGGCTGGTGAGGCTGTCTTTAGCCTGTTTGTGCCAATCTGCATTTTTCCATAAGGATTCCCAGTTTATTTGTTAAACACTTGTTGTACTTAATCTTATCCAGGACAAAATACTCTTCAGGAGATTTCTTTCTGTTCAATTTTTTGTCTACCTGAGGCTCTGATGTTGGGAAACTCTTGTTTATTCTAAGTAAATCCCCAGTTTTAAGAATTAAATCTTGCAAGATTAGCAAGAGTGGCGAGAATCCAGGAACAAACTAAATAGCAGTACGAGAGCTGACCACTTAGGGTGAAGTTTGGGAGAGTTTTTTTTTGAGCCTCAATATTAATTGAACAAAATACATGGGAATGATTGAGGGTATCCTAGACTGAAGGCTTTTAAACCATCAATTATCAAATTAATCAGAAAATTCCTGAATGCTTTCTTTAATCTCCTCCTTCCACATTGCTCCTCTTTAAGATCTCTTATAAGACTTCAGTAGAATTTATATCTCATATACTGCAGTCTGTGGGTTTGGGGAGAATTTTTCATGATGAGGTAACAAGACTGGAACAAAGCAGAGGTGCAGTTATGTCCTATTTTGGTTGTCTTTATGAGTTGGTCCTTCTAGGTGTTGACCGATGTTCATGTGTATTCATTCCACAAGTATTTATTGAGGACCTACTGTGTGGCTCGCACTGCTCTGGGTGCCGTGAACGCAAGGAGGAGCAGACACTCAAGGTGTCTCCCCATGTGGAGCCTACCTGTCAGTGTGGGCGACAGACGATGAAGAGGAAGAAACAAATAAAAAGAGATGGGAAGAAAATAGAGCAAGGGGGTGGCTAGAGACAATGGGGTTGGGGGGAAGGGTGGTCAGAGAAGGCATTGTATTCCTTCCAATTTTGTGACAATGAGCTCAGCAAAGGGCGAGGAGGACCGTTTTAAGCAGAGGGCATAACACGTGAAAGTCTGGGAGCAGTCCTAGACCCTGTGGGACCAGCAGTGTGGCAGGGAGGGAGCTGGCAGCCGAGAGGCCCTGGGAAGGACTTTAAAGAATTTTCTCAGTTTGATGGGAAGCCCCTGACGGGTTTGAGTAGGGGGAGGTGGTCTGAGTTACATATTAAAAACAGAACTCTCTGGGTGGAGAAGGGGCTGTGAAGGAGGAGAAGCTGGAGGGGAAGTAGGGAGCCGCATGTGATGGCCTTGCCTGTGTATGCAGCTACTCCCTTGAGAGGGACAGAGGCAGGGACTAGCGCAGTGACATGGAGCTGCTGGGAGGAGAACCCCCGAGGGTGTTTGGATGTTGAGCTGACAGCACTGGACTGGCTGTGAAATGGGAGGAAGGAGGGGAGCCAGGAACAACTGTCCAATGTTTTCATGTTGGCGCCAGAGTAGAATGGAGATGAGAAATAAAGGATAGGTCAATGGAAAAAAACAAACCCATGTGTGTTTGAAATAATGCAGAAGGTTTTATCTTTAGAATTGTGAGTCACGTAGTCAATGCTGAGATTTGTATTGTGGAACAGAGTTTTAGGGACATTTGCAGGTGTAATTCCAGGGCAGTTCCTAGTTAAATCCCACTAAAGTTTCCGTTCTTTGAAGGCAGGGTCTGTCTGACTCATCTTCATATCTAGATTGTGTCTTAGAGATATAAGTTCAGGTAAGTGCTTGGTTTGAATCTAAAGGTTTAATTATCTGCAGTTATTTCATTTATGGTTATGATTATGTCGGGAAATATTGGGAGTGGAATAAATGCTGAGAGGTGGCAATGAATAATTGATGCTGGTTTCTAGTTTCTGGATCTATAAGATTTGAACAGATATCTGGTGATATTGTCTCATGGGAGAATTTCCAGAGGTCCCTGTGCCATGTCACACAGGTGTGGCCATAGGCCGGTGGGTAGGTGTGCAGGTAGTGAATATTTAGTATTGCGGAGCAGGGGTGGAGAGGAGACACCGCCCTTTTTTGATGGACTTGGCTTATAAATCTACTCTGTCTGGCTTGGGTAGGATGAGTTGGATGAACTCCGTGCTGAAATGGAAGAGATGAGAGACAGTTACTTAGAGGAAGATGTTTACCAGCTGCAGGAGCTTCGGCGAGAACTGGACCGTGCTAATAAAAACTGCCGAATCCTGCAGTACCGCCTCAGGAAAGCCGAGCAGAAAAGCCTGAAAGTGGCTGAGACTGGTCAAGTGGATGGTGAGCTGATCCGGAGTCTGGAGCAGGACTTAAAGGTGAGTGAGCGCCTTGATGGAATGCGCATTCCCGGAAGGGGCTGCTGTGGGTGGGATCCCAGACCTGAAAATGCAGCCGGCAGACCCCACCTACCCGTGGTCTTCATGTTCTCTTAGTGTTTCTGTCTCTCTCAGCGGATTGCTGCATAAACATTCTTCTTTCACTTTATGGCTTATAGGGTGTGTGTACTCATATGGCTTTGACGGCCCAAGATTTAAATGTGATATGAACTGGAATCTTAAAATCTATAAAAAGAAAGAAAAGAAAAGAAATCATAGTAATGAATCTACAATAAAAAAAGAAATAATAGCTACCAATTGGTCTGACAGTTGTGTAGAAATTGTAGAGAAACTCCTTCTAAAGATCTGAAAAAAAAAATCTATTGATTATCAATTCAGTTATAGTCAAAGACCACTCTGAAAGGTTGACCGTAATCACTTAACATTTTTATTCTTACGTAAGTTTCTAAGATGCAGAAAACCTCAATTACCATAACCCAAGTGAGACTTGTGCAGCGGAGATTTAACTGAAGGAGAACTAGGATCATAACTAATTGTCTAAAGTGTATTTCAGAACCATTGGCAGAAATGAGAATGAGGTGAAGAACCCCAGACTTTATACCATTCACTCTCTCCATGGGCAGCATAGGTTCTCTCATGCCCCAATTATCAAATCATTTATCTAGACATGCATTATGTATAATGTGCTTCTTATTATGGGAGTACTTAGGAAATCTCATTTGGCCTTTCATTGTGATAACAGGAAAAGAATCTTTGTAATTCTACCAAATTTATAAACCATTAACAAAGTGTCATTCAATGTGATATAAAGGTGATTTATATTTCTCTTGCAAAATCTCTTTCATCATTTCCTTTTAAAAAGTGAAAATGTTTAACTGCTGTAAACATTCAAATATTTTACCACAATAGATTATTAAACATCTACTGCATACAGAATTATTTTATTTGCTTTTTAGCAGGTAGATTTAATATTACCTTAGGAAACAGAAATGTTTATCTGTTTACTATTATTATTATTTGTAATTTACCATTGAAAATGTGTGTGCTTGGGCAGAATTGGCGTTCTTGGTGATATTCTGTAAGGAGATGGGGCTATCCAAAGTGGCCCTTTAATCCAGATAAAAGTCGTATTCTTTCTCATAATGTGGATTTTCATGTTTTGAACTAATACCCTCCTCCTTTAAAAATAAGTTTGCTTAATCTTGCCAGGGTCTTTGCTCTTTGTTGTAATACCATGTTACTTAATGATTCTGCCTCTGAAGTTGTTCGAGTGTACCCTTAGCACACAGAAAGCTTCACATCCTGATGACTATCTCTGCGGGTCAATGCAGGTAGCCAAAGACGTATCTGTCAGATTGCACCATGAACTTGAAACTGTGGAGGAAAAGCGTGCTAAAGCTGAGGATGAAAATGAAGTTCTCCGACAGCAGATGATCGAAGTGGAAATATCCAAACAGGCCCTCCAAAATGAGCTGGAGAGACTGAAAGAGGTAATCCAGACACGTACGGGGATTCCCCCTTGGGTTTAATTGTTAGGAACTTGGGACTCCAAGCGTCCCATTCTTATTGTGGTCTACATCAGGGATGGGCAAACTAGGCCTGTTTGTATGGCCTGGGAACTAAGAATGGTTTTTACATTTTTTTATAGCATTGTTAAAAAAAAAAAAATCAAGGAAAAAACCCAACCGCACAAAATGAACCTAAAAAAGCAAAGAAAACTATGTGACAGACTGTATGTTGCTTGCAAAGCCTGAAGTATATGCTCTCTGGCCCTGTACAGAAAAGGCTTGTTGGACCCTGGTCTAAAGCTGTTTTTTATAATTTCCGTTCAGATGACTGGCCATTAATTCCTTTTATGTGTCCAAGTGGGTATATTAATACTAGTATACGAAGTTAAGCAGTATCTTTTTTCTCAAGAGTCTGCTCTTCCAATGAGCTGGAAAATATGTTATGGTTGTCTGTTAAAGCTACGTGAACAGATAATGTGTGTGTGCTACCTATGTCTGTTGTTCAGCCAATATGATTTAAATGCAGATTTTTTTTATTTTTAGGGAGTGAACGTGTCCTAGCAAAGTGGTCTAGAAAATGAATGTATGTATGTATATATATGTATATATATTTTTTCATTTGCATACAGCAATGCAAATCCTGTTTTGTTGTTGACTTCCATTATAAGATTAAAACTGAGTATTTTCTTGGAAAATATCCTGCATATTGATGAAGTTAAAGACTGTTGGTTAAAGCTTTAAGATGATGGCTAAAGCCAGCATATTACCTGCTAAAAGCCTCACTTGGCAGTTCATTTTTCCTCCACATAAGTTTCTTGATTCACTCAGTCATTCCTCGTCCATCCGCCCACACTTAATTCAGGCACTGGACTAGGCCCTGGGGGTGCAGATGGGAATATGGCAGCACAGGCCCTGCCCTCAAGGTGTTTACAGATCCACTTGGCACACTGATAGCAAGACAAGTAAATTACAGCAAAGGAGCCAGTGCTGTAGCCTCTCTGGTTCCTCCCCCGCTCCCTCTCCTCACAACCATGCTGGCCTCCCTGCCGTTGCTAGAGCTTGCCCTCCCCCTGAAGCGTACTTTTTCCACACCCCCACACTGCCGTGGCTCACTCCCTCATCGCCAGGTCTCTGCTGACATCTCACCTTAGCCATGTCCCCTCAATACTTACACATTAAAGTTGTTCCTGTCTCCACCCTGGCCATCCCAATCTGACACGTGGATTTTGGTAAATTATGTGTATATTGTCACCACTTATCTGAAAATGCTGTGTGTCTTATTTCTTTGTCTTTCCACAGTCCCCCCTTCACTCATGTCTCTCTAGAACTCAAGCTCCATGGGATGGGGGTTTTGTCTCTCTGGTTCACTGTGGGGTCCCTGTGCCTAGAACAGTGCCGGCACATAGGCATTGTCAGGGACTCGCTGGGTGACGGGGGGATGCAGGGTGAGAATGTGGAGCTGTGTTGACTACAGCTTGCCTGGGGGACTCAGTGAGCTCCACAGAGGAAGAGGTAGATTCTGAGAACCTTCTTTCTTCATGGGACCTTGTCCCTTAACTTACAAACCTGCTTACCACCAGGACTGGAGGAATCTCTCCTATGATTGTGGATCCCTTCCCTCTACACTTACAGGTCCTGGTAATTTACTTCTCTCTTTTTCCTTTGGTCTAAGTTTGCTAGAAGGTGTGCCATAATGGTTTCTTTTCTTAAAATTTCCAGTTTGAGCCTGACCTTGGGGCTATAGAAAACAACTTAGAAGTGTATCTTATAAATTTTATATGTGTGCATGTTTATGTATAAATATATAAATTATGTATAAACATAAGTAAATCTATTTTAAGCAAGCAAAGGTTCTTTTGCACACATGTAAATGGATTTGTGTAGACCTTTGTGTCAGGTCATGACTAGCTCTTTGGGGAAAGCAGTGGTCACTGTTGCTCTTAACAACAGAGCTGGGCAAGTGGGAGGCGGGGATCCTCAGAGAGCTGTGATGTTGGCTCAGGCTGGATGTGAGGAGGGAGGTGGAGGGCTCAGCCCCTCCCTTCCTTTGTGGCTTAGAATTACTCAGAAAGGGATTGCTCAGTTGGGATACAACTGAGTTACCTCCAGAGTTGCAGTCAGACTGGTGGGGCTGCATATTTACACCAAACTTCTAGGTGAATCTTGAAACTGTCAGGAGTCTGAGGAGGGTGAGACGCTGATAGACTGTGCTGGAAGCAGAGAATGATAGGAAGCGATACAAGGTTCAAAGGTGGTGGAGGAGATATTTATTGGAAAATGCCAGCTGCGGTCTCCGTGAATGGGTTCTTCTTACCAAAGCCAGAACAAAATGCGCCAAGTTTTGCTTTAGGGTGAAGATGATATTTTCTCTATCCTGAGCCTTGCTCATTATCGTTCACCTCTGAAGTTTTGTAAATGGACGTGTCACATTCTGAAAAAGGCAAGGACATTTGGTGCGTTCGTTGTGCGTATCCTCAGATGACAGGAGGAGTTGCGGACGTGTATGTACCCCTCGGCCTCAGAGGAGGGTAAATCAGCGCATCTCTGCAGCCCTGTGGCCGCTGCTGGGCTTCTCTCTTAAGCTGCAGACTGTGTTTTCAGCTGCCTGGTGGACTTCTCCAAGATGGATTTCTCCTAGCACTTCACACTCAGTGTGTCCAGAAACAGACTCATCACCCTTGTCTCCACCCACACTTTCTTCTGTCTTTCCCATCTGTGTTAATGGTGCCACTGTCCTCTTCAGTCCTGAGGCTTAAGTGATGGCCATTACCCTTACCTCTCTTGCTCCCCACCCTCAGTTGCCTGCTCTGTGCTTTAGGTTCTGCTGTTCTGCTTTTGCAGTCTTAGAATTTTCTTTCTCACTGGTAGATGCTGCAGCATTGGAGGAACTTTGAAAATATACCAAGTAGAAAGAAGCCAGACATATTATATGACTCCATTTATAGGAAATATTCAGGATAGGTCAATCCATAGAGACAGAAAACAGATTAGTGGTTTCCAGGGGCTGGGTAGAAGGGAGACCAACTGCTTAATGGGCAGGGGGTTTCCTTTGGGGTGATGAAAATGCTTTGTAACTAGATAGAGGTGATGGTTGTGCAGGTACACTTCACAAGTCCAGTGTGAATGTACTAAATGCCACCTAATTGTACACTTTAAAAATGGTTAATTTAACCTCAATTATGGATGTTTACTTTCTCTATTCTATCCATCCTTTCACCAGTCTCCTCTCGAATGAAGATTTGAAGGCTGATACTATGCCATCACTACATTGAAGGCATGCACCACTTCTAGTCTCTCCCTTTTCGGGATTGTCTTCTACATCCCCAAAATCTGACCGTGTTACTCTCCACTTAAACAAACTTGCTTGGGTTCCCAGTTGTCTAACTCTTCAGCATGACGCAAAGAACCTTTCCTGCCTGGCCCATCCCTGTTTCCCAGCTGGGTTTCCCACCCCATGGCAGTAAACCCTGGTGTGACATGAAATGCAGTTGAGCAGGATGAGAAGAGACTATGCCTTCTGGTCCTGTTTGAACTAATAAAGGTGTGTCTTAGCAAAGTCACTTTCTGCATTGACAGATGAGACGACTGAAGAGGGCTGGCAATAATTAACCCACTGGAACTGCCCCTTCTGGTTAGCCAGCTTGCTTGCTTGCTTCCTGTGCCTGTTCACGCCATGGTCCATGCACCCAATCTCCCATATACCCCTTCACTTGTGCAAACTCAGAATTTTTTTCCTTTTTGGGGGGAGTATATTTCCTTTAACACTCAATTGTCTCTATGGTAGAATATCTCAAAAGGTTGAAAATGGTTAACCTTAGCTTAGTTTCAACTTCTTGAAGATTGCCCAAGTGTTTCCACTCAATAGTATTTCATTCTACCAAAAATTTTTTGAGTACTTATTATATGCTAGACACAAATAATAACTTGCCAAGTTAGTTGGCACTTGCAAGGAACAGAGACATATTCTAAAGTACTCCAGGGAACTCGGATTGTCTTTTCTTTTCTTATTGAGGTATAGTTGACATATAACATTATGTTAATTTCAGGTGCATGACATAATGATTTAATATGTGTATATATTGCAAAATGATCACCACAGTAAGTCTGGTTAACGTTCGTCACTGTACATAGTTACAAAAATTCTTTTTCTTTTGATGAGAACTTTTAAGATCTATTCTTTTAGCAACTTTCAAATATGTAATACAGTATTGTTAACTATATCATTATGCTGTACATTATTTCCCATGACTTATTTATTTATTTATTTATTTGGTGAGGAAGATTTGCCCTGAGCTAACATCTGTGCCAGTCTTTTTCTATTTCGTATTTGGGTTGCCACCTCAGCATGGTTGACAAGTGGTGTAGGTCTGCACCCAGGATCTGAACCCATGAAGCTGGGCTGCCGAGGTGGGGCATGCCAGACTTAACCACTACGCCATGGGGCCGGCCCCGACTTATGTATTTTATAATTGAAAGTTTGTACTGTTGACCTTAAACAAATAGACAGCTAGTTATTTCTCCAGCAAAAGCAGGTTTATTCAGGATCAGCAAAGAACTGCAATTTTGGGTTTGCAACCATGGCAAGCCATATGCAAGTCCCCTAGCAGCAAGGGAGAAAAAACTCTTTTATAGAGGGAAAGAGGAAGTTGGGAGGGCTATTGTAAACCCAGAGTTTGAGTTGTAGTGGCTTTTCATTGACTGAGTTGTGACAGTCTCTCATTGGCTGAGCTTCTTCCTCATCAAAAAGAGAAAGTCTTTCTTCTTCCTGTTGGGCTCTGCTATGGACATGGGGTGTCAGGGCTCTCCATTTTGGCTTCCCGATTCCAATTTAAAGAGGTTGCTGTTTATTAGTTTGACAATTTCCTGTTTTGATCGAGATCTTTCTCTGAAAGCATTGCTGATCAAGCATCAGGTTTTTCTGGTTTCATCACCTTTTATCTCTTGATGCCAGGAAGGACCTTTCCTGGGTGTCATGTCCCAGGTAGGAGGGAAAGGGCACAGACTGTAAACCTACTGAGGCCACATTTGAATAACAAGGAGGGGCAGGAGGGAGAACTCTCAGGCATTTTTCTTTTCTAAAGTCCATACGTTATCAAGATCATAAGCATTGGAGATTATCCGAAGCATTATGTCATCATCAGAAGTTTGGCAGATCAACTTCCAAGGCGTGGTCTGGACGTCTTGGGAAAGCTGTCTCATCAGATGTCGTCTGCTTCAATTCCGGGAAATCTTTACTTTCAAATCTTAACTTTCAAAACTCCAAGAGTCTATTTCCTGGAGTTTTGCGGCACCAGGGTCAGTTAGCAGCACCTGATGGGGCCTTTCCAGCGAAGTTGAAGAAAGTCCTTCTGGAAGTGTCTTTTCCAATAGATGAAATCTCAAGATTGCAAAGTATGATGCTTAACATCTTCGTCTCCCTAGAGTGCACTGTGAAAAGATTGCTCTACAAAACATGGTTATTTTTAATAGAAACAATTAGGCCTTTGGAATATTAGTTTTTTTTAATAAACTATGTGTCAAAAGAGCAGGAGCCAAGTGCATTGGGCATCCTCTGAATATTTCAAAGGGTGAGAGTTTATGAGTTCCAAAGGGAGTGGATCTGAGACTTAGAAGGACCGATGGCAATGCTTTTGGCCAAAGTATTTGGAGGGTCTCTATAAATTTTGCCAATTGAGTGTTAATAATGCCGTTAGTGCATTTGACTAAACCAGAGGATTGAGGGTGGTAAGCACAGTGAAAGTGGTGTAAAATTGGCCAAACAGTGCAGACTCGTCAAAGTATCTGACCAGTAAAATAGGTTCCTCGTTCACTATGA
This sequence comes from Diceros bicornis minor, assembly GCF_020826845.1. Taxonomy (NCBI): domain Eukaryota; kingdom Metazoa; phylum Chordata; class Mammalia; order Perissodactyla; family Rhinocerotidae; genus Diceros; species Diceros bicornis. The sequence goes on along the minus strand of NC_080755.1, from coordinate 6,928,828 downwards.
AGCTTGAGAGGAGTTCCCAGGTAGGGATAATCCTTTCCGAATGGACTTTAGCCACAGAAGAGGCAGTAGCCTGTCTGCAAGGAAACGCTTCAGTACAGTGAGAAAACATACAAACCATGACTAAAACATATTTATGTCTATTTGATGGGGGAAGTTGTATGAAATCCATTTGCCAAACCTCAGGTGATCCATTAGGCAGTTTAAAATGTCTGGGAACGGTGTGAACAGGCTTCCCTGAATTTTAGACAAATGGGACAAGTGAAGTAGGCACTTTTTGTGGCTTTGTTGATATTTCCCCACCAGTATTAACTCATGAATGCTATCATTTTGTCAGGAGACCAATGGTTTAATGCATGTACAGTGGTTAGGATTGGGAATGTTAGAGTCTCCAGTAGGACTGGGTTGTTATTTGGTCCAAACCAGAGCCTTCTCTTTTTTATAAAACCAATAATTATTGAATTTCCAAACTGTTTTTCCTTTATTGAGGCAAGTTGTTGGGCTTCTCTAGCTAGTTTTTCTAAGTTATCTGGGGAAGTATCCCTTGGACCATGCAGAGGTTTGGCTGTTGTTGGTTCCTTGAAGGGCTGCATTCCTTGTGGAAATGTCAGCAAGGTGATTTCCTTTAGTTTCCAGAGAGTAAAGTTTAGAATGTCCTGGGGTCTTAGTAATAGCTAAAGCAGCAGGTAAAAGTATAGCATCTAATAATTCCTGGACATTGGGACCATTTTTAATTTTATTTCCCTTGCAAGTAAAGAAGCCATGTTGCTTCTGCAACATTCCAAAATCATGAGCTACTTCAAAACCACGTCTACTATCAGTATCAGTGTTGGCAGTTTTGCCCTTGGCTAAAGTACAAGCCTGTGTAAGAGCATATAATTCAGCCTGTTGGGCTGAAGTAGCCATAGGTAAAGGTGCTGCCTCAGCAATATCAAAAGGAGTTGCAATAGCATATCCAGCACAATATTTGCCATTGTCACCTTTTAAATAAGAACCATCTGTGAACCATGAGAAATGGGCGTTACCCAAAGGAGTTTCCTGCAGATCATCAGGAGGAGTTAGGAAGTGATCTCTCAGTATTAAGGAGTCATGAGGGACTTTGTCAGTAGTGGAGGGGAGAAGAGTAGCAGAGTTCAGGTTATTACTGTGAGGAGCAGTTAACAAAAGGATTTCAAAGGAGGTGGCTGGCTGAAATATGTTGGGTGTGATGAGAATTCAGGAGGGCTTCTACTACATGAGGTACAAAAATGGGTAAAGGGGATCCCACAGCAATTTTCTCAGTCGCCTTAACCAAAAGGGCACTGGCAATAATGGCTCTAAGGCAAGGGGGTATCCCTGTGCCACAGCATCCAGTTGCTTGCTATAATACCCTGTGGGTCAATGGTAGTCCCCCTGATTTTGGGGAAGTAACCCAAGGGCATTCCCTTACCTTTCATATACAAATAGGAAAAGGAGAATCTGATAATTGGGTTGTCCAAGGGCAGGTGGGTTCATCAAACTCTCCTTTAAGGCCTTAAAGGCTGTTGTCCAGTTATTCCCATAAAATTGGATTGGGGTTGTTGTTCTTTATTAAAACATACAAAGGTTTGGCCGTTAAGAGAGAAATTGGGAATCCAATTTAGGCAATAGCCAACTAGCCGAAGAAAACCTTACATTTGGCGCTTAGTTTTGGGTTTTGGGAAACTTAGAACACCATGAAGCCTAACTGGATCTAGGTGTAGCCCTTGTTCTGATATAAGATGCCCTAAATATCAAATCTGAGTTTGGGCAAACTGCAGTTTCTCCTTGGTCACCTTATGTCCCTTTAGGCTAAAAGCTTTAGCAAGTGGATGCTGACTTCCTGTGAGGAGGCTTGGGAGGGAGAGCAAAGAAGCAAATCATCCACTTATTGGATCAAAGTAGAGCCGCTCCTTAGGGAACTTTATATCATCCAGGTCAGCCTTCAGGATTTGTGAGAAATAAGAAGGACTCTCAGTAAAACCCTGAGGCATTACTGTCCAGGTGAATTGTTTTCCTTCCCAGGTGAAGGCAAAAGTGTATTGACTACCTTCATCAACTGGAATACTAAAGAGGGTACTGCATAAATCAATTACCATAAAAAGTTTGCTTCCAGTGGGTATGGATGTTAGTAGCGTATGAGGGTTAGGAACAACAGGGTGTCAAGGAATAGCAATGTTGTTTATTGGTTGGAGGTCCTGGGCAAACCTCCACCCTCAGCCTTTGGGTTTTCTCACAGGTAAAATAGGAGTATTACAGGGACTAGTACAAGGGACAATGAGGACTTAAGCCTTGTAGTCCTCTATTATGGGCTTTATACCTTGAAGGGCTTCTTTACTTGTAGGATATTGATTAATTCTGTCAAGAGATTTCAAGGGATCTATTTGAATCTTGGTGTGAATTTTATCAATATGAATTGGAGATTTTGCCCATAAGGAGGGTGGTAGCTGAATCAATATTTCTAGAATCAACTCTAGTACTGTCAGAGATAGAGCAAATAAAAGATGTCAAAGGGTCATTTAACTCATCTGGTTGGCTGTTTGGATGGCTACTGTCTAATTCTAGAATTATTTCCCCTTTTTGGGAGAAAGAAATTCCAGCAAGATACTTTTCCAAGAAGTCTTGGCCTAGTAACTGAATAGGGGTGGAGGGACTAAAGAGAAAAGAGTGTGTGTCTCACAAAGGGCCTAAACAAAAGTGGGAATAGGTTCAGAGCAGGACCCTGTTGAGATTTATTAGAAATCCCCACTATTTGAACTGTTTTAGTACTCCGAAGCAGGGGCTGCTTTATAGTAGTGGGGTTGAGCATCAAGGGGGTGGCTCTGGTGTCAGTTAGGACAAAAGGAGATTCATCGCTAGTCTCGATAAATGCTTCTCCAAGCCAATTAAAAGGGAGGATTGGGAAGAGCTCCAGTAGTTCCTCGGAGCCCCGTTGTTGGGAATTTGGAGGACAGTGGAAAGGCTGATTAGAAGGCTGAAGGCACTTGAAGTGCTTAAATTTGTAACAATCTCTTTTCCAATGTCCTAGCTCTTTGCGATAGTAACAGAAACTAGGAGGTTTATTGGTTCGTTTAGGGGCTTTCATTTGCTGGAGTTGAAGATTAAGAATTTTAGTGGTCTTTGGGCCAGCCCAGTGGCATAGTGGTTAAGTTCACGCACTCTGCTTCAGCGGCCCAGAGTTCATGGGTTTGGATCCCAGGCGTGGACCTACACCCTGCTCATCAAGTCATGCTGTGGCGGTGTCCCACATATAAAATAGAGGCAGATTGGCACAGATGTTAGCTCAGGGCCAATCTTCCTCACTGGAGAAAAAAAAAAGGGTCAAGTATTTTTAAAAAAAAAAAAAAAAGAATGTTAGTGGTCTTTCTTTTAGGTGACTCGTCTAGAGTTTCAGAGGTTTGCCAGATTAACTAAATCTGGACTGGACATAGTTTCCCCTTCCATCCTGGCCCTTCTTCCTAGAAGGGGAAGGTCAGGTCAGCTCATTAATAAACATAGAGTTAGAAGCTACCTGGGGGGAATCAACATCTGGAGGGAGACCAGAATTTTATTTAAAAACAACGTGAAGTCGATTGTAGTCATGAACAGGTTCATCAGGTTTTTGTGCACAAGCCTGAATTTTGTTCCAATCAACAGGCTTTGGGAAAGCCCTAGAAATTGCCTGATGAAGTTGTCTAGTGATTGCCTGAGCCTGATCATACAACAGGTCAGCGGGCTGGTCTCCTGGTTGTAATTCTAGGGACTTATGGGATTTTGCCACTTAACAGTTTTCATCCAATGCTGGGCCTGGCCTTCACCGACGACGAGCATAATGGACTAGCTGATATAAGTCAGGGGAACAAGGTTGATGCATTTGAATGACTATAGTAAATTCCTCAGCAAATTCGTAAGGATCTTTGGTTACTTTGGGAAAATCTTTGACTGTGGCTTGAAGTTCAGCTTTAGTCCGGGGAGATAAGAAATTAAGGGTTTAACCTTTGTATCCTCAGAAGGCTTAATTCTAAAAGCACAGGTTCTGATAGGTTCAGAGGAAGAGGGAGTGGGGAGAGGTTCAGGAAAAAGGGGAAGTTAGGTGAGAGTTAGAATGGGGGCTCTGAGAATATACAGAAGGGGTAGACGGTATGGAAGGGGACAAGGAACATGGTGCTGAAGAAGGGGCCTGAGCACGAGGAGCCGGAGGAGAGGAACATGAAGCTTCGGAAGCCATTTTATCTTTCTTTAATCGTTTATTTGCCTCAGTTAATCTTAAAATTTTATTTTGCAAAGAGGCCATTTTAGACTCTTGATAACATTTGAAAGTCTCAAAATACCAATCAAAATAGGCGTTCCATTCAGTTTTGGAAATTACAGGGCTATGGTTGTCCAATTTGGTTTAAGAAAAGTAAGTTTGGGGAGGTCAGTAATTCCCCATAATGGCCATTGATTTTCTAAATTACTTCTGGTTAAATCGGTCCATTTAGTTAGAAATGAGCATGAGGGATTACCGCGGTTTTTAAACGTAAAAGTGGCCAGGGTCCCTGTAGAGGGGGCACCCTCAAAATATTTAGAATACTGAGATCTCATTTCTTAGAGGTTTTTCTCTAGAGCAAAGGAATAATTCTCAAACAGCCTAAACAGCTCAAACAGCTTGAACAGCTCTAATAGCCTACAGGCTTAATACCAGCCAGTCCCAATAGAACAGTCTAATTTCACTAAGACAGACCAGAGGTCAAATCAAGGCAGTTCCAAAGAACAATGCAATTCCAAAGAATAGTTTAGTTCCAAGGTTGATCAACGCAGTTCCAGGGGACAGTCTGCTCCCAACAGAGTCAGGCCAAAGGCTGGACCACTATGGTTCCAACGAATAGTCCAGAAGTCGGACTGAAGGCTAACTAGTTCCAAGTATGGGAACATTCCAGTTCCAAAAGGAATTGGACGAAAAGGTAGCGCACTTCAAAGAAACGGCCTGAGTCAAAGAGTCAGGCCAAAGTGCTGCCCGAGTCCTTGCGACAAACAAGGCCTTAACCAGAAAAGAACGAAGGCTCAGAACAGATCTCACATAAGCCTGGAGAGCCTCAAATGCAGAGTGCTGAAGCTCGGATCCAAAAGAAAGACTTACTCTCAAACTCCAGGGTGGATGAGAAAAGCAAGGAGCTCAGTGGGCTCTGTTGTGGGTACCACACCTGTTTGCTCACCAGCCTTGGAGTCATTGGGGGTCTTCTCTGGGTCCCTGTACGGGCCACCATAATGTTGACCTTAAACAAATAGACAGCCAATTATTTCTCTAGCAAAAATGGGTGTATTTGAGGTTAGCAAAGAACTGCAGTTTGGGATCTGCAACCATGGCGAGCCACGTGCAAGTCCCACAGGGGCAAGAGGGGACAAACTCTTTTATGGAGGGCAGAGGAAGTTGGGAGGGCTGTGGTATACCAAAAGTTCCAGGTGTAGTGGCTTTTCATTGGCTGAGTCGTGACAGTCTCTCATTGGCTGAGCTTCTTGCTCGTCAAGAAGAAGTCTTTCTTCTTCCTGTTGGGCTCTGCTATGGACATAGGGTATGAGAGCTCTTCCTTTTGGCTTCCCAACTCCAATTTAATGAGTTTTCTGTTTATTAATTTCCACAGTATCTTTTGATCCTTTTCACCTATTTCACCACCCCCCATACCATCCCCACCCCAACCCCTGGACTGTTGAATGGAACCACAGGAACCGACTAGCAGTCAGATAGCCCTTGTGGGACATCTTTCATCACCATTCAGGATATGATATTGATTCTCTGGGTTTGGTTGAAACTTTTTTTTTTTAGATATATGTTTTATTTATAACTTTTTTTTTTCTTTCTTTTTTTTTTTTTTGGTGACAAAGATTAGCCCTGAGCTAACATCTGTTGCCAATCCTCCTCTTTTTTGCTGAGGAAGATTGGCTTGAGCTAACACCTGTGCCCATCTTCCTCTATTTTGTATGTGGGACGCTGCCACAGCATGGCTTGATAAGTGGTGTGTAGGCCTCACCAGGGATCCGAACCTGCAAAGCACCGACCGCTGAAGCAGAGCACGTGAGCTTAACCACTATGCCACTGGGCTGGCCCTTGGTTGAAACTTCTTTTGTGCCTAGTAAATGGTCAGATTTTGTAAATATTTCTTGAGTGCTTAAGAAGAATGTCTGTGCTCCAATTTTGGGGTGAAGACTTTAATATAAATTGATTGGGTTGAAGACTTTCAAACTTTAACTATAACCCACAGCAAGAAGTACATTTTATGTCATCACTCAATATACAAACATAAAGATTTCACAAAATAATGCTTATCTTTGCCATATGGGATACATTCTGATATTTTCAATTCTATTCTGTTCTGTTTTTAATGGTGGTTATAAGTTTGATTTCTAGTCCATTAGTGGATTTTGCTGCAATTTGGAAATTGTGTTGTTCAGATTTTCTGTACCCTTTATAGTTTTGTTTTGTCTGGTAAGTATATCTATTTAGGATAAAGTTATGTTAAAATCACCCATTATAATTTTTGTATTTAATTTTTCTACTTGTAATCTGTCTCATTTTTCTTTATATATTTTGAATATAAATGCATACGTATTTAGAACTATTCTTTGTGAATTGTTCCCTTTATTATTTGATAATGACCTCTTTATTCTAATGTATTGCTTTTTTGCTGTCAAGTTTACTCTGTCTGCTTTTATTATACCAAATTTGTTTTGGTTAGTATTTGCCTGGTATAGCTTTTCTGTGATTCCTTTAGTTTCTATTTTTCTATGTCATTATGGTTTAGGTATCTTTGTTGTGAATGGACTATAGCTACCTTTTTAAAAATGAAATCTGAGAATCTGTTTTTTTTAAACTTGCGAATTTACCTTTATCGTGGTTATTTATTTTATGTGTTTTATATTCCATTATTATATTTATATTTATATTATATATGTGTTTTAATTTATTTCTATCATTGTATTTTATGTTCTTTATATTCCGTGACTTTTCTTTGTTTCCTTTTTCTATGTTGATTTCTCTTTGATTGATTGAATTTCTAATTCTCATGTTCTCTCTCTTGGTTAGAAAGTTATATATTCTATTACTGTTATTCTGATGATTACTCTTACATATTTAACATGCATGTTTGAGTTAACATCTAAAACTGATCGTTAGCTCTATTCTTCTCCTGAATAATACATGCATCTTAGAAAGCTTCAACTGCAGTCAACTCCGGTCTTTCATATAATTGTTATCTAGTATCATTGTTTCATCTTTTTGAAATCATCCACCCAAGTTGACTAATTTAATAGTTAATGCTTATTTAGATTCATTTACACAATTTCCAGTCTGTTAACATTGCTTCTTGAGTGTTACTCCTTCCTTCTGAGTTCAGTTTTCTTCTCACTGATCTATTAATATATCCTTTAGTATTTTTTTTTTTCAGTAAATGATGATGTGTGAAATGCTTTTATTTTATACTCAGTCTTGAGAGATATTTAGTTGGGCATAGAATTCTAACCCTTTGAAGATAATATTTTTATTATCTTTGGCTCTATTTTGCTATCAAGAGTTCTGCTGTCAGATAATTCTCATTTTTGTAGATGCTCTGTCTTTACTTCCTGGTTACTTTTATACTTTTCTCTTTGTGTTTGGTATTCTGTAGTTTCAGTCAAATGAATATAGATTTATTTTTGTTTTACTCAACACTCATTGTCAATCTTAGTGTTTATGTCTGTCGTGAAATCTGGAAAATTCTCACTCTTTGAATAGTATTCAGTGGTGAAATTCTCACTTTGAATAGTGTTTCTTCCCCATTCTCTATTTCTTCTAGAATTCCTGTTACTCTTCTGTGGGACCTTCTTATGTTGGCCATTCTTATTCCATCCTCCATCTCACCTCACTGTTCTTTTTAAAAATCTTTTTATTTCTCTATACTACATTTTGGATAATTTCTTCCTTTCTTGTCCAAGTTACTAATTCTTATTCTTCCCTTTTTTTTTTTTTTTTTTTGCTGAGGAAGATTAACCCTGAGCTAACATTTGTGCCAGTCTTCCTCTGTTTTTTAGTACGTGGGCTGCCAGTACAGCATGGCTGCTAATAGAGCGTTGTAGGTCTGCGCCTGGGAACCGAATGTGGGCCGCCAGAGTGGAGCATGCTGAGCTTACCCACGAGGGGCTGGCTCTACTAATTCTCTTCTTTACAAAAGAATTACTGTTTTATTCATTCACTAAGTTTTCATTTCAATGAGTTGACTTTTCATTTCTAGAAGTTTTAAAAATTTGCTTGTTCTTTTTCTTAGAGCTTCTTCTTTCCTCATCATCTCTTATTTCTTCTTTTAAATCTTTAAACATTTTAAAGTTATAGTCTCTTTCAGTTTGTTCTGTTATCTTGACTTCTTGGTGTTACTAATCCTTCTGTCAGATCTGCTGACTCACTCAAAGTGGATTTTATTTTGAGCTCTTCTTTTTTTAATAATTCAATTTATTTAAACTGAAAAAACCCCAAAACAGTTCACCCATTTCTCCCATCTCCCACTCTCCTCCTCTGGCAACCACCAATCTGTTCTCTGTATCTATGAGTTTAGTTTTTTAATCTTATATTTTATTTTCTATATTCCACACAAAAGAGAGATTATACAGTGTGTGTCTTTGTCTGTCTGACTTATTTCACTTAGCATAATGCCCTCAAGGTCCATCCATGTTGTTGCAAATGGCAAGATTTTATTCTTTTTTATGGCTGAATAATATTCCTCTGTGTGTGTGTGTGTGTGTGTGTGTGTGTGTGTGTGTGTGTACACACATACATACATACATAGCACAATTTCTTTATCTATTCATCCATCGATGAACACTTAGGTTGTTTCCATATCTTGGTTATTGTAAATAATGCTGCAGTGAGCATGGGGTGCATATATCTTTTTGAGTTATATGTTTTGTTTTCTTCAGATAAATACCCAGAAGCGAAATTACTGGGTCATATGGTAGTTATATATTTAATTTTTTGAGCAACCTCCATGCTGTTTTCTTTTTTCTGAGGAAGATTGGCCCTGAGCTAACATCTATTGCCAATCTTCCTCCTTTTTTCTCCCCAAAGCCCCAGTAGATAGTTTTATGTCATAGTTGTACATCCTTCTACTTGCTCTATGTGGGACACTGCCTTAGCATGGCTTGATGAGTGGTGCATAGGTCCACGCCCAGGATCCAAACCGGCGAACCCCAGGCCGCCAAAGTGGAGCGTGAGAACTTAACCACTGTGCCACTGGGCTGGCCCCTATACTGCTTTCTTAGTGGCTGTACCACTTTGCATTCCCACCAACAGCACATAAGGGTTCCCTTTTCTCCACATCCTTGCCAACGCTTGTTATTTCTAGTCTTTTTGATAATGACCATTGTAACAGGTATGAGGTGATATCTCACTGTGGTTTTGATTTGCATTTCTCTAGTGATTAATGATGTAGAGCATCTTTTCATGTCCCTGTTGGCCATCTGTCTGTCTTTTTTAGAAAAATGTGTCTTCAGATCTTCTGCCCATTTTTTAATTGGATTATTTGTTTTTTTCCTATTGAGTTGTATGAGTTCTTTATGTATTTTTAGTATTAGCCCCTTATCAGATATATGATATGCAAATACTTTCTCCCATTTCGTGCTTTGCCTTTTTATTTTGTTGATGGTTTCTTTTGCTGCGCAGAAGCTTTTTAGTTTGATGTAGTTCCACTTTTTTATTTTTGCTTTTGTTGCTTTTGCTTTTGGTGTCAGATTTTAAAAATCAGCGCCAATGTCAAGGAGCTTACTGCTTGTATTTTCTTCTAGAGTTTTATGGTTTCAGGCCTTATGTTCAAGTCTTTAATCCATTTTGAGTTAATTTTTGTGTATGGTGTAAGATAGTGGTCTAGTTTCATTCTTTTGTAATTGGCTGTCCAATTTTCCCAACACCATTTATTGAAGAGACTGTCCTTTCCCCATTGTATATTTTTTGCTCCTTTATTGTAAATTAATTGACCATATATGTGTGGGTTAAATTCTGGGCTCTCTATTCTGTTCCATTGATTTCTGTGTCTGTTTTTATGCTAATACCATACTGTTTCAATTACTATAGCTCTGTAATATAGTTTGAAATCAGGGAACTTGATGCCTCCAGCTTTGTTCTTCTGTCTCAAGATTGCTTTGGCTGTTTGGCGTCTTTTATGGTTCCATACAAATTTTAGGACTTTTTTGCTCTATTTCTGTGAAAAATGCCATTGGAATTTTCATAGGGATTGCATTGAATCTGTATATTTGTTTGGGTAGTATGGACATTTTAACAATATTAATTCTTCCAGTCCAGGATCACAGAATATCTTTCCATTCATTTGTGTCTTCTTCAGTTTTTTTCATTAATGTCTTGTAGTTTTCAATATACAGGTCTTTCACTTCCTTGGTTAAATTTATTTCCAGGTATTTTATCCTTTTTGATGCCATTATAAATGGGATTGATTTATTAATTTCTGTTTCTGATAATTCATGGTTAGTGTATAGAAATGCAACAGATTTTTTGTGTATTGATTTTGTATCCTGCAACTTTACTGAATTCCTTTGTTAGTTCTAACAGTTTTTTGATGGAGTCTTTAAGGTTTTCTATATATAATATTATGTAATATCATCTGCAAGTAGTGACAGTTTTACTTCTTTTTCTTCGATTTGGGTGCCTTTTATTTTTTGGGAGCCTAATTGCGCTGGCTGGGACTTCCAATACTATGTTGAATAAAAGTGGTGAGAGTGGGCATCCTTGTCTTGTTGCTGATCTTAGAGGAAAAGCTTTCAGCTTTTCACTGTTGAGTACAATGTTAGCTGTCGGCTTGTCACATACGGCCTTCATTATGTTGATGTACGTTCCCCCTATTCCTGCTTTGTTGAGAGTTTTTATCATAAATGGATGTTGCATTTTGTCGAATGCTTTTTCTATATCTATTGAGATGATTATATGATTTTTATCCTTCATTCTGTTAAAGTGGTGTAGCGCATTGACTGATTTGTGGATGTTGAACCATCCTTGCATCCCTGGAATAAATCCCACTTGATTGTGGTGTATGATCCTTTTAATGTACTGTTAAATTCAATTTGCTAATATTTTGTTGAGGATTTTTGCATCTACATTCATCAAAGATATTAGCCTCTAATTTTCTTTTCTTGTGGCATCCTTGTCTGGTTTTGGTATCTGGGTAATGCTGGCCTCTTAAAATGATTTGGAAGTTTTCTTCCCCTCTTTTCTCTTTTGTGGAAGAGTTTGGAAAGTATTGGTATTAATTCTTCTTTCACTGTTTGGTAGAGTTCACCAGTGAAGCTGTCTGGTCCTGCACTTTTGTTTGTTTGGAGGTTTTTGATTACTGATTCAATCTCCTTTCTAGTAATTGATCTGTTCAGATTTTTATTTCATCTTGATTTAGCCTTGGCAGGTTGTATGTTTCTAGGAATTTATCCATTTCTTCTAGGTTATTCCAATTTGTTAGTTTATAATTGTTCATAGTAGTCTCTTAGGATCCTTTGCATTTCTGTGATATCAGTCGTAACATCTCCTTTTTCAGTTCTGACTTTATTTGAGTCCTCTCTCATTTTTTCTCGGTGAGTCTAGCTAAAGGTTTGCTTATTTATCTTTTCAAAGAACTGGGTTTTAGTTTCGTTGATCTTTTTTATTGTCTTTTCAGTCTGTATTTCATTATTTCCGCTCTAATCTTTGCTATTTCTGTCCTTCTACTAACTTTGGACTTCGTTTGTTCTTTTTTTTCCTAGTTCCTTGAGGTGTAAAGTTAGGTTGTTTATTTGAGCCTTTTCTTGTTTCTTGAGGTAGGCATTTGTTTCTATGAATTTCCCGCTTAGAACTGCTTTTGATGAATCCCATAAATTTTGGTATGTTCCATTTCCATTTTCATTTGTCTCAAGATATTTTTTGATTTCTCTCTTGATTCTTTTGTTTTGACCCATTGGTTGTTCAATAACATGTTGTTTAATCTCCATGTACTTGTGAATTTTCCAGTTTTCTTCATGTAATTAATATCTAGGTTCATACCATTGTGGTCAGAAAAGTTGCTTGATATTATTTCAGTCCTCTTAAATATATTAAAACTTATTTTGTGGGCTAACATATGATTTGTCTTGGAAAAGGTTCCATGTACACTTGAGAAGCAGGCGTATTCTGTTGCTTTTGTTTTTTTTTTTTAACTTATAATTTTTATTTATTTATTTATTTTCCCCCAAAGCCCCAGTAGGTAGTTGTACATCATAGTTTCACATCCTTGTAGTTGCTGTACGTGGGACGCGGCCTCAGCATGGCCGGAGAAGCGGTGAGTCAGTGCGCACCCGGGATCCGAACCTGGGCCACCAGCAGCGGAGCGTGCGCACTTAACCGCTAAGCCACGGAGCTGGCCCTGTTGCTTTTGAATGGTATGTTCTGTATATGTCTGTTAAGTCCATTTGGTCTAATGTGTTGTTTGTGGCCGATGTTTCCTTATTGATTTTCTGTCTGGATAATTTATCTGTTGATGTGAGTAGGGTATTAAAGTCCCCTCCTATTATTGTATTGCTGTTTCTCCCTTCAGGTCTGTTAATATTTGCCTTATATATTTAGGTGCTCCTATGTTGGGTGCATAAATATTTACAAATGTTATATCTTCGTGTTGGATTGACCCCTCTGTCATTATGTGATACCCTTCTTAGTCTCTTGTTACCGTCTTTGCTTTAAAGTCTGTTTTATCTGATATAAGTGTAGCTACTCTAGCTTTCGTTTGGTTTTCATTTGCATGGAAGATCTTTTTCCATCTCTTCATTTTCAGTCTGTATGTATCCTTACATCTAAAGTGAGTGAGTCTCTTGTAGGCATTATATAGATGGGTCTTCTTTTTTTATCCATTCAGCCACTCTGTGTCTTTTGATTAGAGAATTTAGTCCATTTACATTTAAAATAATTATTGATAGGTATGTGCTTATTGCCATTTTTTAAATTATTTTCTGGATGTTTTTATAGTCCTTGTCGGTTCCTTTCTTCTTCTCTTACTCTCTTCCTTTGTGGTTTGATGACTTTCTTTAGTGGTATGCTTATATTTCTTTCTCTTTATCTTTTGTGTATTTACTATAGGTTTTTGCTTTGTTGTGACCAAGAGGCTTACATATATTAACTTACATCCATAACAGTCTGTTTTAAGTTGATAACAACTTGTTTGATCCCATGGTAAAGCTCAACATTAGTACTCCCTCACCCACATTTTATATATATATATATTTTTTTTTTGTGAGAAAGACTGGCCCTGAGCTAACATCTGTGCCTATCTTTCTCCACTGTATATGGGATGCCGCCACAGCATGGCCTGACAAGCGGTGCATCTGTGTGCGCCCGGGATCCAAACCTGGGCCGCCAGCAGCGGAGCACGCGCACTTAACTGCTACGCCACGGGGCTGGCCCCCCACATTTTATGTTTTTGATGTCACATTTTACATCTTTTTATCTTGTGTATTCCTTGACTAATTATTATAATCATGGTTATTTTTACTGCTTTTGTCTTTTATCCTGCATACTAGCTTTATAAGTGATTAATCCACTACCTTTACTATATATTTACCTTTCCAATGAGGTTTATTCTTTAATATGTGTTCTTGTTACTAATTGGTGCCCTTGTTTTCAGTTTAAAGAAGTCCCTTTAACATTTCTTGTAAGGCTGGTTTAATGGTGATGAACTCATTTAGCCTTTGCTTGTCTGGAAAACTCTTTATCTCTCATTCACTGCTGAGTGATAACACTGCCAGGTAGAGTATTCTTGGTTGGCACTTTTTTCTTTCAGCACTTTGAATATATTGTTCCACTCCCTTCTGGTCTGCAAAGTTTCTGCTGAAAAATCTGCAGCTAGTTTAACGGGGGTTCCCTTGTACATAACAAGTTGTTTTTCTCTTGGTGCTTTTAATATTCTCTCCTTGTCTTTAACTTTTGACATTTTAATTATAATGTGTCTTGGTGTAAGTCTCTTTGGGTTCCTCTTGTTTGGAACTCTTTCAGCTTCCTGGATCTGGATGTTTGTTTCTTTCTCCAGGTTAGGGAAGTTTTCAGCCATTATTTCTTCTAATAAAATTTCTGCCCCTTTCTCTTTCTCTTCTCCTTCTGGGACTCCTGTGATATGAATGTTAGTCCATTTGATGTTGTCCCATAAGTCCCTTAAGCTATCTTCACTTTTTTCCATTCTTTTTTCTTTTTGCTGCTCTGATTGGTTGAGTTTCACTGCCTTGTCTCTGAGTTGACTGATTCTTTCTTCTGCTTATCTAGTCTGCTGTTGAACTCCTCTAGTGTATTTTTCTTTCATTTGTTGTATTCTTCAGCTCTGTGACTTCTATTTGGTACTTTCTTATATTTTCTATCTCTTTGTTGAAGTTCTTTCTGTGTTCATCCATTCTTCGTCCCAGTTCGGTGTGCATCTTTATGACCACTACTTTGAACTCTTTATCAGGTAGATTCCTTATCTTCATTTCATTAAGGTTTTTCTTTTTTTTCTCCACCTGAGGTTTTAACTTGTTCTTTCATTTGGAACATATTCCTGTGTTTCTTCATTTTGCTTGACTCTCTGTGTTGGTTTCTATATAGTAGATGAAACAACCACCTCTCCCAGTCTTGAAAGAGTGGCCTCTTGTAGGAGATGAGCCTTGTGATTCAACCCCACATCGGCTCTTGGTTGTCTCTCAAGCCTTTATGCTTGTCCAAGCAGCCTATTATATTTTTAATAGCTGCCAGTAGAAGATGTGTGAAGAACTGTCAGTATCCCAAAGGGGAGGATCTCTGTCAGCATCTAGATTCAGGCTAATTGGAAGCCAGACCCTCAGGCAGCAGCTTTTAAAAGTATACAAACATATATAGTCCTGTGGGACTATGAGTGTAAGCCCCACTGGCCACCAGAGCCAAGTGATCTGGTGGTGTCCCCTGGCAGCAGTCTGAAAAATCAGGGTGGCAGCAGGGGTATGAATTCCCTTCTGGGTGACACCAACTATTACAGTCCTATGGGACCAGGAATGCAAGCTCTCTTGGCCTTCAGAGTCAGGCAATCAAGAGGCATCCCTTAGGCAGCAGCAACAGAAATTGGGGCACCAGGCACATGCAAAAGCTCCGCTCAGGAGATGCTGAGCTCTTCTTAGTGAGAATTCTATTATGAGCTCTTCTTAGTGGGAATTCCATGAAGTTTGTTGAAATGTCCTCCTGGTGACATTTTGCATGAGTCTTTTCCAGAGGCCTCAGTAGTATCGTTAGTCCAAATACAGTTCTTAATTTTTGGCTTGTGGAGTTGTGTACCAAATGGGTTGTGTCAATTGGACATCAAACTTGCATGTGGCATAGGCCTAGGATATTTTTATATGCCAGAGGAGATTTTTTTCCCCACTACCCAGTGTCCTGAGCAGAAGCCAACTTTTCCCTTCCTTGAGTTATTTTTAGTTTACTTTCACTGGAGTGCATCTCTTCAGTGGGTTTCCTGGCTACACTAATTGAAGCCTTTTCTCATACCCCTGGCCATAAGGGTGTATTTTCGGGTCTGGTAACTTCTACCATTTCCTCCTATCCCCTAACCCTTAACGCAAACCCTCCTGCTAACTGCTGGTTTTCAGTCCTTACTCATTTCTGACTCCAGGATGTTTTCCTTTTTTGTGTGTATGAGTTTAGCTGTGTATAAATTTTTGTTTGTTATGTTTTCTCTAGCATTTCTAACTGTCTGTTGGGGGAGGGCTCATGACTGTGAGTGTGTACTATGTTGCCAAAACTGGGTGACCCTTCAGGGCTCAGCAGAAGCTCCCCAGTAGCAGCTCTGGAGTGTCACCAGTAAGCCCAGTTGTCTTCCAGTTCCTGACTCAGCACTTTTGTCCCTTCCTCTCTCTCTCTTCCTTTCCTTCTACCCTGCCACTCAGCAGCTCCCATTTACCTCTGGGCCATTTTTTACTCATGGCTTCTCTACCATTCAAGGTTTCTACTCACTGTCTTGTTTCTGGGCAGCTGCTATAGACTGAATGTTTGTGTCTCTCCAAAATTCATACATTAAATCCTAATCCCCAGTGAGATGGTATTTGGAGGTGGAGCCTTTGGGGTGATTAGGTCATGAGGGTGGAGCCCTCAAGTATGGGATTAGTGCCCTTATAAAAGAGGCCCCAGAGAGCTCCCTTGCCCCCTTCTGCCTTGTGAGGACACAGTGAAAACATGGCCACCTATGGACCATGAAGTGGATCCTCACCAGACACCGAATCTGCCAGCACCTTGATCTTAGATTTCCCAGCCTCCAGAACTGTGAGAAACTAATGCTTGTTCTTTAGGCCACCCAGTCTGTGATATTTTTTTTATAGCAGCCCAAATGGACTAAGAGAGTCTTTCTACTATTTTCTCAACCAGTGGGTGATGACTTTTCTCTGTATGTCATTACTTTCAAACTCTCAGACAGCCATAAATTCTAGAAATATAGGTGTTCAAACATAATAAATGGTTTATTGCTATTAGCTACTATACTATTATACTATTTTATTAAAATAGTATTATCTATGTTTCCAGACTTTATGGTCTTCCTCCTGTATCTGTTTCCAGAATTTATGGTCCTCCTTAAGAAAGAGATTTGCGTGGGTGAGCCGGTGTAAAGCGTCTTTGGGCAGAGTGCTCATGCCAGGGCATCTCATCGGACACAGACCAGGTTGTTGGTGGTTGCCGTGGAGTTAGATAGGGCCTTACCCGTGGCCCAATTAACAGTGGACTGTTGGACCCGCAGGCCATGTGGATAAAGGCAGGCATTGTATGTATTAGCTTGGTGGGCTCTCTAGGACACCTCGGAGGGAATAACCAGCACCTGGTTTCATTTGCTAGTCATGAGTTTGAGGAGGGCGTGGTGCCTATAGCCAGAGAACAGGAAGGGGAGGAAATCCAGTACCCTGAATAATACCCCAGTTGTGGGCCTGCTAAGTTAATAATGAGGTAAAATGGCATCAGAGTGGGAGCAGGAAGAATCAGGAGTGTCTGGTTTAAGTCTTTTTTCCCCAAACACGGAGACATGAGAAGAGTCTGGTTTGTGTGTTTGCCTGCATGTGCACGTGTGTGTGCGTGCAGTGTCTGCACAGGGATCTGGAGGAAAATGGCCTTTTGTGTGTTCTGCCCAGATCAGGAGGGCAGGGATGGGATTGGACTAGAGCTGTGTCAACCAAGGAGACAAACACCAGGCTGGGAGATCCAGAGTTCAGAGGCCGGGAGGATTTGGAACAGGCAGCAACTGCAGGAAGATTTGGCATAAATATTTTTGAATGTGTAAGCTGTAGATGGAACAGTTTTGGTGGCTGGGAAGAAAGGGGGTGTGTGTTCAGTTAAAAAACCATAAATTGCACTAATGACTGATTCACGCTGTTGCTGGAAAGGATGAGTGAGAGCCTGTCACAGTCTGTTCTGGTCACTCGGAACCTGTGCCCCTTTGACAGTTCTTGTCAAAACCAAGACAAAACCATGTGAAGATCTTCCACGAGGCTGATAGAGTCCTGCCGCCCACTCTACAGGGAGTCCGAGTACTGTGCCCCCTGGGCGCTGGCTCCTTTAGCCTCAGCAGGCCTCGGGGAGGCGCAGGCTGCCTCTGTGCTTCTCCCTGGTGAGCTGTGGCCAGGCGAGAGGGGCTGAGGGCTTGCCCAGGTTCACGTTTCTGAAATGCTTTCGTTTCTTAGGTTATGCTATTTCATTAAGTGCTGTTGTCAAAGGAGTATTTTTCCTCCACTTTGTGTGGCTTTTATGTTGGGAAAAAGTTTGGTGGTGAGGACAGAGGGAGGTTGTGGGCAGGAGGAATAGTGTGTGACAGCTCCCTTCCCATCAGTGTGTAGGACAGTGGCCAGACCAGGCCCGAGGACCTCAGGGTCACTGAGCGTGAGAGCCAGAAGAATCCTTGAGGGGAGTTAGCCGACCTTCTCCTTACCTACATGAGGAAAGGGATCTGCCTGGGTGGTGAATGGCCTTAAGTCGGGTGGCCCATTGGCAACAGAGCTGGGACCCTGCCCCAGGACCCTAACTCCTAGCAACCCTCTTCCTCCTTCCTTTCCTCCAGACCTTAGCTCCAGTCCCACCTCCTCCTTTCTTTGTAAACCCAGAAGGAGGAGGCTGGTTAGCAGGTCAGGACTGGAGTGGTGGCCTGTGGAGCCAGCCTGAAGGGAGCATCCCTGAGGAGGAGCTGCTAGAGGAGGAGCAGCTCTGGGTTCCTTGTTCGACGGGTTGGCCAGGAAGGGCACCTGTATCTTTCTCTGACCCATTAATGCTTCTCTAGAAAATTAATTTCTACTTTTAGAAGTATATATTAAGCTCCTTCTTTCATCTCTACTGAGAAAATCATAGGAAGAAGGAGGGCAGGATTTACCTTTGAGGAGAGTGAGCGTGGGTCCTCCCAGCCTGCCTTCCTACCGTGCTCCCCAGGGAAGCCTCCATGCTCCTTCTCCCTCCTATCCAGCTCATTGGTCCTGCCAGTCTTTCCCCAGGATCATACCTAGATTGCCACCTCTTCCTACTGAAATCCTGCCCATTCTTTAAGATGCTCCTGGAAATGCTGCCTCCTCATTGAAGCCTTCCACAGCACTCTTTTCTGAACTCTGAACAAACGTTTTCATGTGATTAAGCCATTACGTGGTCATTGTAGAAAATTTGAAAGGTAAAGAAAATTGTAGAGGGAGAAAGTTCCCATCATGCTGACATCCCAGAGATATATCTGCTTTTCACATGAAATTGGAAATATACCATATGTACTATTTTTATTTTTAGTTAAACTTTTTGTTTGGAGATACATACTTGTAGATTTGCGTGCAGTTGTAAGAAATAGCAGAGATCCCATGTACCCTAGTTTTCCCCCAGTGGTTACATCTTGTAACACTCTAGTATGATCATATCACAGCCGGGATATTGACATTGTTCAGTCAGGCTGTAGAGCAGTTCCTCAGGCTGTAGAGCAGTTCCATCACCACAGGATCCCTCACGGTGACCTTTTATGGCCAAACCCATCCCATCCCTCACCCCTGGCAATCACTGCTGTGTTCTCCATTTCGATAATTTTGTCATTTCTTCAAGAATGTTATATAAATGGAATCATGCAGTGTGCAACCTGTTGGGATTGTTTTTTCTCACTTAGCAGCATTCTCCGGAGATTCATCCAGATTGTTGTGCACATCCATAGTTAATGCCTTTTTATTGCTGAGTAGTGTGACACGATAAGGATGCACCGTAATGTGTTTAACTGTTCCCTGATTGAAGGACATCTGAATTGTTTCCAGTTTGGGGCTGTTACTAAGAAAGTTTCTGTGAACGTTCGTGTGCAGGTTTTGTGGGAACCTAAGTCTTCATTTCTCTGGGATAACTGCCCAGGAGCTCAGTTCCTGGGTCATATAGTAGTTGCATATTTAGTTTTCTTAAGAAAGTGCCAAACTGTTTTCCAGAGTGGCTGTATCGTTTAACATTGCCACAAGTAATATCTGAGTGCTCCTGTTTATAGCTGCCCTACTGTGTGTGTGTGTGTGTGTGTGTGTGTGCAGGAAGTGCGGAGAGGGATATAATAAGATATCTTTACTCATGGTAGACTCTCAAGTATGTATGTATTGAATGAACAATGATGACTGTGAACTTGAAAAGCCTCATTGAAGCTGCCATTCCAACTGGCCATGTTAACTCCTTTTTATTCTGCACCTTCACCAGCATTTGGTATTGTCATTGTTTTTTATTTTAGCCATTCTGATAGGTGATATCTTATTGTGGTTTTAATTTGCATTTCCCTAATGGCTAATGATATTGGACATCTTTTCATGTGCCCTTTGCCATCTGTATATCCTCTTTGGTGAAATGTCTCTTTATGTCTTTTGCCCATTTTCTAATTAGATTGCTTGTTTCTTTTACTTATTTTTTTTTTCCTGTTGAGTTTTGAGAGTTCTTTCTACAGTCTAGATACTAGTCTTTTGCCGGATATATGGTTTACAAATATTTTCTTCCACTCTGTAGCTTGTCTTTCATCCTTTCAACAGGGTCTTTCTCAGGGCAAATGTTTTTAATTTTGATGTTAGGTTTATAAATATTTCCTTTTATGGTATCAATTCTAAGAGCTCTTTGCCTAGCCCTAAATTCTGAATATTTTCTCTCTATTTTTTTTGAAAAGTTTTATAGTTTTACATTTTACAAATCCATGGTCCATTTTGAATTCATTTTCTGTAAGGTATGAGACTTAGGTTAAAGTTCATTTTTTTTGTTTGTGGATGCCCAGTTGTTCCAGCACCATTTGTTGAAAAGGATGTCTTTCCTCCATTGAATTACTTTAACACTTTTGTCAAAAATCAGTTGGACATGTTTGTGTGTGTCTGTTTCTGGGTTTTCTGTTCTGTTTCATTGATCTCTGCTAGTACAGCCTGGATTGCTTAGCTGTGTAAGGCTTAGAGTGCTTTCCCGGGATGGTGTTTACTCTCCCCAGCAGTTTGGGAGTCTTGCTTGATCCCTCAGTGGCATTTCAGAACACTCATGTTTCTGCCCTTTGGATATATATGTGCGTTTACACATCCCTGCCTTTATGAAGCACTCAGCAAATATTTGTTGAGTGAGTGAAGGTCTTACCATCTTTATTTTTCCCTGAGAAAGAGCCATAACATTATTTAAAGATCTCTTGGTGAGGAATTTCTGATTCTGTAAATGATTACCTTAGGACAGTTAATATAAACCAGTAATTCCACTCTGGGTCAAGTTTTTTGACAATGACCGTGGGTCATAAATCACCCTGTTAGGTTAGTGATGAGCAAAGCTGCTTTTGTCCATTGACTTCCTGAAGATTCAGCCAGGCTGTGTCCATTGCTGGTGTCGTGCCACACCAAGTTGTCTCCTGTGGGCTGGGCAGCCTCCTCCTTTTTGCCTGTTTCCCATGGCATCTCACCCACAGGCACTGTGGCTGCTCAGGTGGGCTTTTAGGCAGAGGATGGACCCTTTTAGACAGCCACATCAGAAGCAGTGATGCAGTGAGCAGCCTGTTGGTTTGCAGGCCACATGCAGTCTCTTTCCCTAGAGATTTAAGATCCAGTCATTTCTCCCCTCCCCCCCAATACATCCTTTCTTGGCAGATGGGGATCTTATAATGTGGAGGACAATGCTTCAACATGTCGTCCACTACTCTTTAAGCATTAGAATGGAACTTGTGAATTTTAGTGAGATGGACATTATGTTCACGTCGCTTTCCTTAAAAAATAATTAAAATGTAGACAGCACATATTTCTGAATAATTTAGACTTCACTAGACAGTTAACTACATTAAGTTTGTGTTATGGAAATAAATAAAAAATACTTCTCTTGTCAAAATTTACATTTGATACTGGGGGTCTGTCAAATGTATATGTTATAAGTGGTGTTATTGACGTACTATAATTTATGTAAGTTTTATCCTGCAATGCAGAATCAGGAGTCAGAGAAATAGCAATGCTTAGAAAACACTACATGGTATTATCTCTTCCTGAGTGTACTTTCTTGCTATTTCTCTGACTCAAGTGAGAGCCATCATACATTGAGTGGTATTATGATTATGAGCCAAATAAGCTGTTTTCATTTTTTTCCCTAGTAATCAAAAATTATTCAGCATTGAAAAGACACCAAATTATAGATGTAGTTACACAACCATATAGAAACAAGCAGCGTTTGAATTTCTGACCTAAGGATGAGCCTCAGAGAAAGGAGAGGAGACCCTGAGTGGTCCCAGGGTGCTTTCCCGTGTGATTTATTTGTGCAGGTCGTTAACTTTTACTGAAAGAATGTTTGTGTGAGATGGTTGGGTGCTCATTTGTTCCCTGACATCGCAGACGCTCTTTCTTGTGACCCATAGCAGTTTTACTGGAAGAAGGGAATGTAGAAAATGTCGGGCACATTCATCAGACAGTTGGCATTGGAATATAGATGCTATTCATCTTCGGATGCTGACATGAGCTGGTTGCCCAGGCAAAACAATATTTATCAAGCATGTATTTGTGTTTAATTCTGAACAGTTGGAGTAGACCCTTGTCAGCTGTTTCCCGTTTCACGTGGCTTCGTGTCTTCTGGCTGGAGGTCTTGCTGGAGTCTGAGCAGGACTGGGAGCTGCAAAGGGCAGTCTGGGGGAGCCAGTGGGGGGACGTCAGGGCACCGAGCATTCCTCGTGGGACTGCCAAACAGCCGCACTGAGAGTGGGGATGCGAAGAGGCTTGTGAATGTTTGACCATCTGTGTTTATTCACAGGGATTAGCAACAATTTTTTCCATAAAGAAGTGAAACAAAATCATTTCTGAAAAATTCTCCATTTATTAAATTTGTTAATCATAGGAAACAGTACAGTTTAAAGATGATATAATTTTATGTAACAAGTGCCTGTCTGTTTTGGTCTGATAACATGTGTTCAAAACTCTTTTAATGATCAAGAGCTTTAAACATTTCTACTAGAAGAGAGTTGCAGCGGCGTTCTCATGGTAACTGAAGGTGATTTTTCCTCTGGCTAACTGATTCTATGTAGGGCTTGGCCAGGCCACTCTTTTACTTTTCAATTTTGAAGTAACACTGGAAGTTTTTCATTTGTTTCCAGGGGTTCTCTTGTGTAGGATTTTTGGTTTGAGTTTGGATTTATTTTTAAACAAGGTTCCTCATGGAGTCACCCTAAGTGATGTGGCCCAGATGTCCTATAACCTTCATGGAAACATCACCTGTTGGAATTGCTTGAGGATTCCCTTTTAAGTAATCTGCTAAGAGTGGGGTTTCTTAGTCTCGGCACTATGGACATATTGGGCTTGATAATTCTTTGTAGTAGGGGGCTGTCCTGTGTTTTGCAGGATGCATAACAGTATATCTGGCCTCTACTCACTAAATGCAAGTACTCCACCCCACCCCCTGATTTGTGACAATGTCTATGGGCAGTGCCAGGTGCCCTTAGGAGGGGCCCAGATCGCCCCCAGTTGAGCACCACTGGCTTAGAGAGACAAACCAATGCGAAGTCTAGCAGGACATCTCTTCCTCCAACCCCCCTGGAGCTTCGGAGGAGAGAATCCTGGTTGGCCTAGATGAGCACATGGTGGTGTCCACATGCATTTGGCTTGGGCAACAGTGTCAGGTTCTTTTCTTCTTGAGGGAGGATTTGTTTGACATGATTGTGAGGCAGCTGCACAGGTTTGTTCTAGTACCTTAGGAAAGCTCTCTTGTCTCCCATGTTACTATATCTGGATTCAAATCCTACTTCTGAGTCATCCCAGTGAAGTCTAGAGCTTGGTTAATTATTTTATTTTCTGAAAGGTGGGCTCGCCTGCGTTTTCTAACTCGACAAAGAAGTGGGTGGAAGGTAGGCACTACATGGTTGCCTTTGCTCTCAACCTCTTGCAGAACATCTTCAGCGGTATCCTTTGAAATGATTGTGTAGACGTTTGGGTCTTTCTTTGCAGGAGGATTAGAGAACAGCAGTGCTCAGAGCAGGTTTTGACAAGGCGCGTCTTACACCACTGCTTTTACTAGGTGGTGAAAGGGATTGTATAAATGCATGTCAAGGCCTGAACCCTTAGAGCCCAGTGATGCTCCACCCTGGTTGCACATTAACGTCCCTGGGGGGCTTTTAAGAATCATGATGTCCATGCCACACCAGGCCAGTTACGTCAGAACTTCTTGGGATGGGACCCAAGCATCTGTGTTTTTTAAAACCTTCCAGTGATTTTAGGTCAGCAGTGGTCACTGTCGTGAGATGGTGTGTCTGAAACATCTCTGTAATTATAATTAAATATTTCTTACCCAGGGGTGGTGCTGCAGGTTGGTTAGATTAAAAGGGTAAAATAGGAGTCTCCAGATCAGGCATTTGGGGAAGATGAGGCCTTGGGATGACCTCATTCCATCACAACAGAGGCCCTAGACGATTGAGCTACAATGTGTAATTGCTCTAGTGAGTTTGTCAAATCACAGTTTTGAGTTGTGTATTTTTGACCATAGAAGTTGTAAAGGGCAATGACTGTGGTTTCCTGTCTGTTAATTATAGATTTCCTAAAACACATCAGAGGCCATTTTCTAACATGTGCATGACGGCCTTCACCTGTGTAAGGTTCATTTGAACCTGCCACTAATCAAATTCACTCCACTCCTCTCTGCCATTTTAGTTTTTTTTCTCTTCTCTCCTTTTCCCCTTTTACTCACCTAAAGAGCGTACCCTTCTAGCCGTTGTGGGTTGTGCTGGTTGTGTGTAGCTCTGGTACTCCAGGTCACCAGTGGAACAGGAACTGCATTAGAATGCAATGGTGGCCATTTGGTCAGTCCCTCCTGCTGGCCTCCAAGTGGCCTGCCAGCCTCTCATGGGCTTTGAATCCACCCACTCGAGTGCCAGGATTTTGTTTTGTTCAGTTGCTCTTGTGATAGCAGGACACACTGTCAGGACAAGGGTGGGGAGGGGAAGGGTGGTTTGCTAGCCTGGGTGGTCTCACTTCCTCTGTTTCTGAGGATCCCTCTGGTGGGGGTGGGCTTGGGAGTGGTGGTGATGGGTATGGGAGAGAAGCAGAGGGTGGAGCCTTGGGAACAGCCTGAGTGAGAGGCCCTCTCACAGCGGTGCCTGAGGGTTCCTGGGGGCCAGCAGGGTGCTCAGTGCTCTAAGAACCTCACGTGTTTCATCCTTCAAGCAACCAGCTGAGCTGGGTGGGGCAGACCCATTTTCAGTGAGCACATGGAGCCTCTGTGATGTTAAGTGACTTGCCAGATCACACAACTTGTATCTGGCAGACAGGACCTCACATCAGTGGGTAACATAGACTGTAAGAGACAGAGCACATACTTTATTTTTTTTAATCAAAATGCCTTTCCAAACTTTTCTAAGAGATGTGGGGGAAATTTGGGGACTTATGTGTGAAATGTACAAATGTACCTACTATTATATATTAAGGCTGCATGTATGCAAAATAAAGAAAAAAAGAAGATAAAGAATTGCATCCTTTCCTTCGTTTTTTAATCCTGTGTCACATACTCAATCTGGGTATAGCTGTTTCCATGGGTGAAGCATATTCCACCGACTGTCATCAATGAAAAGTGACTGTCATCTCTTTATTTTAAGAGAAAATAAAAGCATGCTGCCAATTATGACATGCCGTAGATCATAGCATGCAACTCCACGTGTATCTTAAAATCAGTGAAATATGGCATGTACACATTCTAAAGATTCCCTGGGGTAAGCTCTATTATATCCTTTGCCCAGATTACTTCCCACCTGAGTTAGGCACCTAAGGAAGCGTGAGGGGATTTTAAAACTTTCCTGGAGCTGTCTGTTGCTGTGTAGACTAAGGAGGACTTTCTGTAGCACCTTTTCAGAGTATTCCTGTAGCCTTTTCTGGACATTGCCTGTGT
Organism: Diceros bicornis minor; assembly: GCF_020826845.1. NCBI lineage: Eukaryota > Metazoa > Chordata > Mammalia > Perissodactyla > Rhinocerotidae > Diceros > Diceros bicornis. The sequence continues at coordinate 6,903,537 of NC_080755.1, read as the reverse complement.
TGTAACTCTTCATGTTCTCTTCTATGAGGTAGTAAAGTCCTGGAAGGCAGGACATTCACGTCAAGGTTCCCAGGGCTGTCCTTTACTTTCATCTTAAAAGTAGCAAACAAATGGAACTCAACTTAGTAGAGTGGTTGACATTCACTATAATATAGGAGTTTTGTTTAGTTCTTACACTCGGGTCTGTTTCAACATTTAGTCATAAAGGATTTAAACAGAGACAGGGAAGTTTAAAGTTTAAAGAGTTTTAAGGATAAGTTTTGAGAAAGCGATAAGTAGTGTCCTATGGTCATGTCACCTCTCGCCTATATTTCAAGACTGGGGCTGGTGTAAATGACGTGTGGAATGTAAACAAAGGACGGTGCCCAGCAGCTTGAGGGAGACATCATGGCTGTGGTGGCCTGGGCTGGCTGTCAGCGTGGGTGTTCTTGGAGTATCTTGAGAACCTAATTGACAGCAGGCGAAGTGAGCAGAAACGATTGAAGACACCAAGCAGATGACTAACTGAAGGGCAGCTGGGCTTCTGGGGTATCTCTCTCAATTTCTTCAGAGCTGAGAGGACAACTCAAGGGATTCAGATACTAAATGAGTCAAGCTAAACATTGAGCATTGGATTTGAGTCCTATGACACACACAGGAGGAAAACAGCCCTTGACTACGTTCAGAACTGCTCAAGAAATGGGACCTCACAGGGCTCCCTAACCAGCTGCAGGACAGAAACTGCTACTAAATCAAGACCACGGCCCATCCAGCCAGCCAGTGACCCCTCTGACCAGTGGGCTGGCTTTCTTGTCTGTTGCTTTTTTGGGTCGTTTGAGCAAAATAAAGAAAGCGAATTTGGTTTAGGAAAGTGTTTGCTGCTTTATTATTAGGTGCATAAAAATTCATGATTGTTATACATGGTAGATGGCTCTTTTTCTGTTATTAAATATATTCTTTATCCCTCTTAGTCCTTTGCCTTATATTGCAGTTTGTCTGATATTGCTATTAGTATTATATTGCATCAATATTGCTACATCGGTTTTCTTTGAGGTATTTTTTTGCTGGTTTAATTTTTCTACTCCTTTGTTTTCAACTTTTCTGTGTCATGTTTTAAGCAGCTTATGGCTGAGTGAGTGTGTGTGTGTGATAATCTGAGCTTATCTTTATCAGTGAGTTTATTCCATTTACAGTTATTGTGATTGCACTTATAGTGGGACTTGTTCTACTATTTTATTTTCCATTTCTTGCTATCATGTTTTTTTCTTCTTTTTGTTTCACCTTCCTGCCTTCTGTCAAAAATATTGGGCTTTTTTTAAAATTCTGTCTATGGGTTTAGAAGTTATCTCTCCTTTTACTGATTGCTTTTGCAAATTTTAACAAACACACTTAATTTATATTTTCCATTCTCCTAAATGAGATAAGCTCCTTCTGGCGCTGACTTGCTGACGTTAGGTAAATGTCAAACACTCCACCCCATCTTAAGCTTCCATTTGTTTCTCTTTAAATTGTAACTACTTACGTTGAGTCACTGTTTAGATCTAAATTTACCAACTTCGGTTACCACTTTTCTTTCCAGATTCTGTTTCCTTCTTGCTAGAATGCATCTTTTAGTGTTATTTCAGTAAGTGTAAGTAGGAGGTGATCTTTTAAGAGAGGCCTTTGTATATTTAAAAAGTATCCTCGTTTTGCCCTTACTCTCAAATGAAAATTTAATTTGGTAGAGTTTTTAGGTTAATAATTATTTTGCCTCAGCACTTCTAAAGGTACAATTCTAATATTTTTTGGTACCTGTTGTCATTGCGGCGGCTGTGAGCCTAATTCTCATTCTTTGTCCGTAATCTGACTTTTCTCTCTGTTCCTTTTAAGTTTTACTTGTTACCATTGCAGTTTTACTATGATGCCTCTCGATGTGGATTTCTTTTTATTTATCCCTCTTGGGGCTTGCAGTGTGTTCTTCATTTCTTATGTTTAGGATCACTGTGAGTACATCAGCCCAGCCTGCCTGGTGCAGGTTTATTGAAGGTCCAGTTGCCTGGCAGTGTCTGTCAGGCATGTGTGATGATGCAGAGACCAATAGCAAAAGATCTCAGAGCTTTTAGAAGTTAAATCTATGTCCAGTAAATACAGGCTCTCTGAGGTGGCCATCATGTAAATCTTACTAGAATGCGTTGGTCTAAAAGAATAAACATATTTTTCATTTTTCTTATTTTCTCTTCGATACTATTCAAGAAATAACATTTTAGCCAATAACTTCATGGCTAACAACATTTACCTCCAGAAGTGTTTTGTCTGGTCTTGCGTTTCCATACTAGAGGACTTTTCCTTCCTCTTCTGTAGCCGTGCAGTGGAGTGGCTGCCATCTGACTGAAATGCTGAGGAGCCCATTTTCCGCCACTGCTCTGAGCTTACTAGTGCAGTTTTTAAAAGATAGTTTTATGTGTTAACCACTGGCTGTAAGGTGATTTTGTCATTCTAGTTAGGTTACTATATTCTAATGAATCTTTGCACGTGTAGGTGCTACAGATATAGTTTTATCCTTAGTGTTACATATAGTAGGAAACACTGAATGAGTGAGTAGGTAGGTGATTTTTGTCTTCTCTTGCAAAAATATTTTTATAGGTCTCTTAACGTGAAACCCTGTGGGTTTATAGAACAATTTTTAAGGTGTTGGTCTTTATTATTTTGAGACATGTTGGCTAATAAACACAAATAATTAGAAAACTACTTTGGGAGAGATTTTCGAGGTCAGTCAACCTCATATGATCTGTTGGGAATGAAGGCATGGCGTTTCTTTTTCTTGCAGAAGAGGAAATAGAGCCCTTTCTTTTGAGATTGCCCTCCCGACCCTCCACATAGTACACAGTTTTGCCCAAGAACTGCCTCTTAAGGTCAGGTTAGACCGACCTGGCCTGTGTGGAAGATAGAGTACACTGCTTTGAGAGTCAGAAGGGAGGCTCACAGACTCCTTGGCCAATTCCACTCGGAATGATTCTGTAGCAGCTATAATACATCAGCAACTAGGCTCAGCAGAGTGAGAAACCACCAGTTAGAACCTCGAGCAGCAGATACGGTATTGGAGTGTGAGTCCACTTAACTCGCAGAAGACATCACAGGAGTCTGGATCTGGTGGGTTTCGGAGCATATCATATGTTCATTCAAAACACATGAAATGTGGGGACCTAAACAGGGGGCAACGATAAGGGGCAGGCGGGGACTGTTCCACCAGGAAGCACGTGCTCCAGCGTGATTGGGGTGTGCGTGTGTGTGTGTGTGCGCGCGCGTGTGTGTGTGTGCGCACGTGTGTGCATGGTGGGGGAGAGGCGATGACAGAAAGGTATTCTGCTACAAACATGAGTGTGCTTTCCCCTAGAAACCCCTGTGCATGTCTGTGGCATTTATAAGAGATCCTCCCCTACCCTGGATGGTTTTCCCATGTTATTAAGGGTACATTTTCCAGAGATCAACATCAGCATCTGTCTTATTCAGAGAGGTCGCTGACAGGTTCAGGAAGAACAGCGACTTGGTGAAAGAGCACCGTCTGATCACAAGTCTCTGGTTGGAGGGAGGTCTGTGTGCGAGTTTAAGTGCTGCACAAAGGGGGGCCACAAATACCTATGTTAAGGAGATTGTAAAGAGCAGATGAGAGTAACATTTCTTTTCTCAAGGTTATTAAAACAACTGCTCTTTCCTTGGAAAACATGTTAATTCTCCTAGAGCCCGTTCTGCTGAGTGAGTTTGGGGGCAGATGTGTCTTATTAATTGGTTAGTGAAGAAATACTTGTATGCTGCTCTGTTTACTCACTTAGCTTTATCCAGGTTGTTCTTCTACTAACCAAAATCCAATCTTATAGCTCTGTTATTCATATGCATTCAGGGATGCAAGAACCTGTTCAAGCATGAAAAATCCTCGAGAAACAAGATAACAGCCACTTCCAGGATAGTGCTTCATGCTTTGGTTTTATTTGCACTTTATAGCTCTGTGAGGCAAGCTGATTCGTTGTTTTATCACCCCTGTCGGACAGGTACCCTGAGGACGTGAAGGAATGGCATCTTAGATAATTCACTGAGAAAGCTGTGTAGCTGCTGGGCTAGAGGCCTTCTTGGGGCAGGGACTGGGGTGACTGTCGTATCTGTAGTGCCTGAGGTGGTATCTGGGACAGTGGTTGCTCTTATATTTGGTGAAAGGAGTGAAAATTAAACATCCAACCAGATGTTTTGTATCTCAGGTCTTCTCCCCACGATGCAGTGTTCTCTCCACTAAACAACCCCAGACCGTTTCCTCTTGCCCGGAACAGTGCCAGGGCCCAGGTTAAATGACACGGCCAAGGTTTCCTTGAGTCCCAATTGAATGCTCTTCTCGTCACACGGCCTCCTGCGTGAAGATACTTGGTCGTGGCAAACGTTTTGAAGTTGGGTGAGTGGAGAGTTTGAGGGTTGTGGGATTTTGCCTTGAAACCTTGATCAATTCTGAAAAAATTGTATGGATGGCGATAGCAAACTGCACAACTCAGTAAAAGATTATGAGATGGGAAAAATAAATGGAATAACAGCTCAATAGGAAACTACAAAAGATGAGAAGAGCCAACTAAATGCACACAAACCAGGGAGGACGGATGTGAGAGAAATAAGAAAACAGAAGTGATTTACTTTTGTCCCAAGCAGTACAGGCTCATATGTCAGTTAATGGATGTGGTAAATTGTGATGTGCTTGATGTGCGAGAGTTTATTTCTCAGTGCACTTGGTGGCCATCCAGCAACGCATCAAATCAAGTTAATGGAGAGTTAAATGGCTCTTGAAACAAGCTGGCTTGAGGCAGCTGGGAGCCCAGGCCTGTGTTCCTGTGACTTGGCCACAGTCTTTCAGGGGGAGACTTAGGTCTGAGGGGAAGCTGTTGAAAAGCGGTTAGGCCGTGTCTTCAAGGAGGCGGCGGCTTTTCTTGACCGTACTCTGAGCTGCTTTCATTTCCCCCAGTCCGGCTCACCCTGCATAGGGCTGAGCCTGTGTTTTCTCAGGATCTCTAATGCAGTGCAGGACACTGCTCTGCCACTGGACCAAACCTGATCGTTTTCAGAGGCAAAATGTCACCTCAACAGGACACCAGCCCCAGTTTGGTGGGAGTATATTGGCAGGTAGGAAGCATACTTGATTTAAATTTTTTTTTAATTATGAGGACTTTCAAAGATATACAGCATTAGAGAGAATAGTATAATGACCCTCCAAATACTCATCACCCGGCTTCAACCAGTATCTGCATGTTGCCAGTCTTGTTTTATCTATTCCTTCTCTTGTTCTCCCTCCCTTCCTTTATGTTGAGTATTTTAAAGCAAATCCTAAATATCTATACACATGATATTTAGTACTTCTAAATTCCTTATTTTTCAAATGGAAAATGTAGACCATGTAATAAACTGAAGGAGTCTGTAATTTATGCAGTTTCCCTTAACAAAGCCCACAAAACCTTGATTTACAGGGAGCAAGGATAACAACAATAATGCTATGGATTTTCTAGATGTGTACACTAATCATTCACTCAGGCATTTCCCTTGGGATTGGTAGTAGGAATTATTAGTGTCATTTTAATTGTTATCACAATTAAAACTATATCATTTTATTAACTTAAAAGCAGTTGGGATATTTGAATGAGTTGCTTTAGACTGCTTTGGGATCCCAGAGCTGGACAAGTCCAGGATGGAGAAGCTGGAGAAGATACTGTAACATGGATTCGTTGATGTCTTCCTGTTCTTTTACAGAACATTGTTCTAGCAGTTTAGTGACTCTTAAACAGTTTTTTTTTGTTTGTTTTGAGGAAGATTGGCCTTGAGCTAACATCTGTTGCCAATCTTCCTCCTTTTTTTTTCCTTTTTTCTCCCCAAAGCCCCAGTAGATAGTTGTATGTCATAGTTGTATATCCTTCTAGTTGCTCTGTGTGGGACACCACCTCAGCATGGCTTGATGAGTGGTGCGTAGGTCTGAGCCCAGGATCTGAACTGGTGAACCCCGGGCCGCTGAAGCAGAGTGCTTGAACTTAACTGCTACACCACTGGGGTGGCCCTTTAAACAGTTTTTTAAAGTTATATATCCACATGCAGATATAGACCTACATAAATGAATTGATAAGTATCATCACATATTACGTTACTAATGTGTTAGTGTTTTAGAGTAATTTTTCTTTTCCTTTTTTTGCATCGTTCTCTCCTCCCTGGTGCAGTATAGGGCCAGTCCTAAGCATAATAGGTCTTAGTACCACAGACAGGTGTATTAGTTTCTTACTGCTGCTGTACCAGATTACCACAAACTTAGTGGCTTAAAACAATGCAAGTTTATTGTCTCACAGTACTGTAGTTCAGAAGTCTGAACTGGGCCTCCCTGCTTAAAATGAAAGTATCAGCAGAGCTGCATTCCTTTCTGGAGGCTCTGGAGGAGAATTCATTTCCTTGCCCTTTCCAGCTTCTAGATGCGTTTGCATTTCTTGGCTCAAGTCCTCTTCCTCCATCTTCAAATCCAGCAATGGTGGGCTGACATATTCTCTCTGATTCTCTCTCCTGCCTCCCTCTTCCATTTTTAAGGACCCTGTGATTACACTGGGCACACCTGGATAATTCAGAATAATCTCCCTATTTTAAGGTCAGCTGATTAGCAACCTTAATTACGCTTCACCATATGGCATAATACAGTCACAGACTCCGTGGATTAAGGACGTGGACATTTGGGAGGAAGAGGGGAATTATTCTACCTACCACAGTAGGGAAACAAAATTTTAGAGCAAGTGAAATTAGAGCTCATTTATTCCTTCTTGCATTTGCATAGTTGGGAAACTGAGGCCTGCAGCATAACATTTATTATGCACCACTGGGTATTAAATGCTTCCAAATGCTGTTTAATCTTTATGACAACCCTTTGAAGTAGGCATTTTTATATTCCTACTTTAATGATAAGAAAACTGAGGCTCAGAGTGGCTAACATACCTGCCCTTTGTCACGTAGCTGGTAAGTGGCAGCTACGTGAGAAATCACACCCAGAGTTGTTGGATGCCCTAGCCGACCCGTACTCTTTCTACCATGTGCTGGGTGCATGTGGTTACCTATCAGATCTCCAGTTTCCTGTCTAGTATTCTTTTTCCGTTATACCATTCTGCCAGCTCACATTTTCCTCCAGTGACATGAGTGATAATGCATTTTCCAGAAGATCCTTTTTGAAAGAAGATTTAAGTATCATTGTATTCTCAAACTTTTAAAATTTTTGTAGCTCCTAATTTCCTTCTCTGAAGGACATCGTATTTTTTTAATCCTCTTGGAACATGGTTTTTATTGTAAACTACCCAGTTCAAACACATGAGAAGATTTGTGTGGAAATTCTAAGATAGAAACTTCACCTGGTTTCCATTTCTCACCCTGCTCCTGCTGCTTCTTAGGACTGAATCCCATATTTCTTTTTGTCTTGGACACATTCCTTCTGTCTGTTTTATTTTTTCCTTTCACAAGTTTGGATACTTTCTTTAGAGTGTATGAACTTTGACATGTATATGTCCGTCCCTCTAACCATGGTGTGATAGCGGTCAGGTTCACAGGAGCTGCAACAGTCTCCCTTGTTAAAGTCTAGGGCACTCCTGTCTTGTTTTCTGTTCCTTCTATTTGTTGCAAGGATCTGGAATGCACTGAAATTCTGTGAAAGAGTCCCCCATTCCCCCACCCAGCCCCATGGGTTCCCTTGTTCTGATGATAACTAGAGGCCCATGCAGGGAACATCTGGGAGTTGGTGGCCCAGAACAGGGCAGCCAACCCCGCTGAGGTTGTCTACCAGTGGTCTCCTGTGGTCTCCACTAATCCCATGATCCACAAGGAGATGACAGCTGGGGAGTGGCCTGGGCTGCAAATGTAGGAGGAGAGGACAAATTCCCCTCCTGCCTCCTAATATTTGAGAAGTTTTGAGATTTAGAGATTCTCAGGTACAAACCAAGTTCATGTCCTTAATTTTTTGAGTGATTAAAAAAAATTATGAACTACATTATATATAAAAATAGTATATTTTAAATATATATGTATATAGAACTATATATATAGAGCTATATATATATATAGAACTATATATATATATAGAACTATATATATATAGAACTATATATAGAACTATATATATATAGAACTATATATAAGAGTTAAAGAAGACTAGTAAAAAGAATACCCATCTTGGGCAATAGAACGTTACCAGTTAGTTTGCAAATCCATGTATGTCTATCTCCCAGACTCAAGTCAACATTGTCTTGAATTATGTTAATTTTTTTCTCACTTTTCTTTATAGTTTGCCAACTATGTATGTATCCTGAAGAAGTATATTGTTTAGTTTTGCTTATTTTTGAATAAGGAATAAAATGGAGTCATACTGTAGGTATTTTCTGTGACATACCCTTGACAGAGTGTTTTTATACTCATCTATGCTGGTGCATGTAGCTGTAGTTCATTCATTGTTACTCCTATTTATTATTGCATTGTCTGGATCTCTCCTCTTGTCTATTTGGTTATTGTTGCTACAAACCACGTTTCTGTGCACATACCTTGCCACCTCCTGGTGCCATGTGCCATAATTTCTCTAATGCATATTCCTAGGAGTAGGTGTGCTGGGCCATAGGGTGGTGCACATGTTCAATTTTATTTTCTAAATTTTAATTTTTTAAAATTATGGTAAAATATACATAATATAAAACTGACCATTTTAACCATTTTTAGGTGTACAGTTCAGTGGCATTAAGCTCATTCACATTGTTGTGCAACCATCACCACTATCCATCTACAGAACGTTTTTCATCTTCCCAAACTGAAACTCTGTACCCATTAAACAATACTTCCCCACTCATCCCTCCTCCTAGCCCCCGGCAACACCATTCTGCTTTCTGTCTCCATGAATTTGATTACTCTAATTACCTCATTTGAGTGGAATCATAAAATGTTTGTCCCTTTGTGTCTGGCTTGTTTCATTTAGCATAATGTCTTCAAGGTTCATCTGTGTTATAGCATGTTTCAGAATTTCCCTCCTTGTTAAGGCTGAATAATGTTCCATCGTATGTATAGACCACATTTTGTTTATCCATTCGTCCATCAGACACTTGCGTTGTTTCCACCTCTTGGCTATTGTGAATAATGCGGCTGTGAACACGAGAGTACAAATATCAGTTCAAGTCCCACTTTTAATTCTTTTGAATATATACCCAGAAGTAGAATTGCTGGGTCATATGGTAATTCTATTTTTAATGTTTTGAGAAACCGCTGTTCTTTTCCACAGCGCTGCACCATTTTACATTCCTGTCTACATTGCATAAGGTGCATAATTTCTACACATCCTTTCTTTTTTTTGATGGTAGCCATCCTAATGGGTGTGAAGAGGTATTTCATTGTGGTTTTGACTTGTATTTCCCTAATGACTGGTGATGTTGGGCATCTCTTCATGTGCCTATTGGCCATTTGTATATCTTTGGACAAATGTCTGTTCAAGTCCTTTGCATATGTTCAGTGTTAACTAGGTAATGCCAAATCACTTGTCAGAGTGGTTGTAACTGCTTATATGTACACAGCAGTTTATGAGAATTCCGTTTGTTCTGTGTCTGTGCTAACTCTTATGTGGTCAAATTTTTAAAATTTGCCAGTCTGCTGAATGAAATGATATATCCTGATGGTTTTAGTTTGCACATGCTGCAGAATGTCTTGTTTTGTGGCATATCTTTTTCATTTTTTTGGGTAATACTTTTTTTTTTGAGGAAGAGTGGCCCTGAGCTAACATCTGTTGCCAATCTTCTTCCTTTTTTTCCTTTTTTCTCCCCAAAGCCCTGGTAGATAGTTGTATGTCATAGTTGTACATCCTTCTAGTTGTTCTCTGTGGGACGCTGCCTCAGCATGGCTTGATGAGCAGTGAGTAGGTCCGCGCCCAGGATCCGAACCAGTGAACCCCAGGCCGCTGAAGCGGAGTACGTGAACTTAACCACTACGCTACTGGGCCGGCCCCGGGTAATGCTTTTTGATGAACAGAAATATAAATTTTAAAGTGGTTAAATTTATCAGTCTTTTCCTTTATGGTACATATGCCAAAGTCATGAGCATATTCTCCTATAATTTTATAGGATTGCCAACTTTCACAAGTTCTTGAGCCAAATGGGATTTATCTTTATGGTAGGGTATGAATGGAGAGCCTTTTCCATTTCCCCCCATGTGGGTGACCTGTTGTTCTGGCACCTTTCATTGTGTCGTTTCTTAGCGTAGTCACTCTCTACTTGGAGTGGGACGTGATTCACAGTTATCAGGGAACTTTTGCAAACTCTGCCCCCCCCCGCCCGCACCCGCCACTCTCCCTTCTGACAAGTGAATCCTGAATGGATGTGTACGTGTGTGAATGTTTGTGAAAAAACACCCCAGCAGACACTTAGCCCTCTGCTCTTCTCTGAGAACCACTGCCATGGATGGGGGTCATTTTATATGTTTACAGGTTGCCGAGGGATGCTGGGTTACCGTTCTGTTAGTCAAAACTGTTCTTTAGCTCTCTGTTTGCAGCAAACTGGCAGCCCTCTCAGGGTCGGATCTGGCAACCCTATCTTGTATTATATGCTTCTCCATGTGTTTGTTCTGAAGAAGTAAAGAGAGGTGGTTGGCAGGTTTATCAGAAGTAATTTGAGGTAGGTGTCATGAAGCAGCATGCTGTGTGTAACTGAAGTGGGGACAGCATTGATTTTCCCACCTGGCAGGTGTTTTCTTGACCTGTTTGCCCCATGACCTCATTGGAGATGATGTTTTCTAGGAGGCCTGCATTTTCTTCTCTAATTGGGGTCACTCATGCCTACCTGGCCATGTTGTTGTGGGGACTCAAGGTTCATATCTAGGTTACCTACAATATATACCAAGGGCTGTCACTGCTGTTATCAGAGCTGTTATCCGGGGAGGGGAGAGTCCTATGTAATTTCAATCCAGAAAACCCTGGAGATGTTCAAGTGGGTGCTCTCCTGCCCAGTTCCTTGTTCTCTTTAGAGTAAAAATAAAGTTGGGGATAAATTGGTAGTTTTGCTTCTCGTGGGGAAGATTTTCTCTCAGCTGTGTTTAGGGGTCTGCAGACCCTGCTGGCAGGCTCCCCTGTGCTCGCTCACTGCCCGGAGAGTTGAGTCTTCACTGTGGCCGAGCCCAGAGCCCCTGGAGTGATGGGTGTGGGTTATTGATGTGGGATGATTAAACAGAAAATTATCTCATTATATCTAAGAGTAATGAATAAATACCCCGGGATTGGGTGTACCTACAATGGGACTTTTTTTTTCTCTTTTTCTCCCCAAAGCCCCAGTAGATAGTTGTACGTCATAGTTGCACATCCTTCTAGTTGCTGTATGTGAGACGCGGCCTCAGCATGGCCGGACAAGCAGTGCGTCGGTGCGTGCCCGGGATCCGAACCTGGGCCGCCAGTAGCAGAGCACGTGCACTTAACCGCTAAGCCATGGGGCTGGCCCATTTTTTTTTTTTTTTTTTTAATTAAGATGACTTCTCTGGGCTTCCCATGGGAAAACTCTGTCCTATAGACTTAATATGCAGGGTTCACTGTAAATGCAAAACGGGGATTTTTCTGTTCTCAGAAAAAGGAGACTAAAGCTGAATGGCCATGGGTGCCAGTTTAAGATTTAGCTTGAGAATCTGGACTTGCCGGTTTCCATCTCTCTACTCACACTGGGTCTTGTTGCCTGGGGCCCGTTTATAATCACAGCAGTCTTTCTTCCTGAGCGTCCCCGTAATGGCCTGGCTCTTCCCTGGGAAATCCGAGAGGATGGTCAGCTTTTTGGAGTGAGTAGGTGCAGAGCCCCGGACCTCCCCAGCAGGTTGCTGGGCACTGCCCATCCACATGGGGACTAGGGATCCTTGGGCTGCCATCACAAAGTGCCACAAACTGGGTGGCTTAAAAAACAGAACTCTATTCTCTCACAGTCCTGGAGTTTAGAAGTCTGAAATCAGGGTGTCGGCAGGGCCATGCTCTCTCTGCAGGCTCTGGGCAAGGTCTGTTCCATACCTCTCTCTTCACTTCTGGGGTTCCTGGGCGTCCCTGGGCTTGCAGCTGCCTGCTACAGTCTCTGCCTCCATTGTCACAAGGTCGTCTTCCCTCTGTGTGTCTGTCTCCATGTCTCTTCTCTTCTTCTGAGGATACCAGTCATATTGGATTAGGGCCCACCCTACTCCCGGTGACCACATCTTAACTCCATTACACTTGTAGAGACCGTATTTCCAAATAAGGGCACACGCACGAGCACTAGGGGTTGGGACTTAAGTATATCTCTTTGGGGGACACAATCCAACCCCAACGCTGGGACAGCCACAGAAAATGAGAGAAAGCTGGAATTTGACACTGCCGTGACATCCAAGCACAGGATCAGTGGGCTTATATTTTCTATTTCTTTTTTTTAGTAATTCATTTTGTTGCAGTTTTCTTTTCTTCTTCTTTTTTTTTTTTGTGAGGAAGATTAGCCCTGAGCTATCATCTGTTGCCAATCCTCCCCTTTTTGCTGAGGAAGATTGGCCCTGGGCTAACATCTGTGCCCATCTTCTTCTATTTTATATGGGACGCTGCCACAGCATGGCTTGATGAGCAGTGTGTAGGCCTGCACCCGGGATCCGAACCTGCGAACCCCGGGCTGCCGAAGTGCTCTTAACCACCGTGCCGCTGGGCCGCCCCTCTTGCATTTTTCTTAAACTATTCCTGGAGAGATGGCTTGAGCAGCACTGCCCTGGGGCTCCGTTCCTCGCTGCTGCTCCCTCATGTGGCCCACGATGAAGTCCCCCCGAGAGAGAGACCTCCTGCGGGTTGTGAGGAGAGCTGGTTGCACATCACTTACGCACGCATGCACGCACCCGCTCCTCTTCCTCGCTTCCATATCATGGCGGTGGTACCTCTGGTCTTTAATTCCCAAAGTAAAACCTCGGAACTGCCCTTGGCTGCCCTCTCCCTGGGCCCCACACATCCCGTCAGCGTCCTCCACTGCAGTGTCTCCTGGTTCTGCCCCTTTTGTTCCGGTCTCTCTGTCTCCACTGGGCCTCACATGGGAACTGTTGCAGTGTTCCCGTAGGTGACCCCTGCCTGGGTCCCGCCCCTCCAGTCAGTTCTGTCCAAAGGTGCCAGGTGAGTCTTCTTAAAGAGGCCCCACGGTAGTTACTCCCAGGCCCAGAAATCACTGGGACTCGCTTTCTGGTAAATGCAGTAAACTTTTAGCCTGGCATTAGGCTCCATTGGCCTAAGCTCTTTCCACCCTTGTCTTCCACCCTGTTTCCCAGAGCCCTTGTGACTGCTCTCGGCCACGTGCCACACATACCCTGCACACTGGTGCTTCAGGGCTGCAGCTCACATGGTCGGCAATCTCTGCAGTCATCTCCCCTCTAGTCCCTCCTGCTGAGGCTCCCAGACCCACTGAAGAACTCAGCTGGGAAGGTGCTCTCCGTTGGGAGCTCAAGCACTCACCACATTCTGCCCTGTTTTGTTCTTATTTGGGTATCGGTCTCAACACCTCTGCTAGACCCTAAGCTCCTTGAAGGCAGGCACTTTCTTATTCATTTCTATCTCCATCACGGTGGAGTATCATTTAACACATAGTAAAACTCTAATGAGTATTTGCTGAACGCATGAATGAATGAATGACTAGCTGCATGCAAACTAAAGCTGAGCAGCTGAGACCAATCGTGCAAGATGAGGGCCCTTGGCGCGTGCACCTGCAAGCAGCCAGGTCTTGGCCCCTTTTCGTCCCGGCTGAGAACGCAGAACCTTCATGGCATCACCAGTAGATCAGCTGTTGGATGGAACACACTGAATTGATAAAAAATAATTTTTTGGAACTATACACATTTCTACTCAAGTCCCTTAAAATTCCCCGTGGTTTCTGGTTACTTTTTATTGACAATTAGTGAAATATTTTGTGACTTTGGTACAATACATATAATGAGTGAGGTAAACCCCCATTTGGAGAAAATATTAAAGAATCTTAATAAACTTGATGAAACCAAACATTTATAACCAAGAGAAAGAAAATGAAAATAGTTGGTGGAAACTTATAACTGAGGATGAATGAAAATTCAGAACTACAGAAAAACAGCACTGATTGACATTTTCAGATGCTAAGATATGAGATATATACCTTATATATATTTAATATACAGATAGTATATATAACAGATACGTATTTCTGTTAGAGCTAGGGAAATTTATTGATGTATTAATATAGATTCTTCAGAATTTTTATCTGACATTAGTTCAGGGTCAGGCCCTTCTGTCTTTTGGGCTGTAATCACTGGACGGAGTGCCAGGCTTCGATGAGGGAAGCCATGTGGTTTGTACCCTGGGACTGACAGGACATCCTTGCATCTGCAGCCAAAAGTCATAGGTGATCATGGCTCCTTCTCAGGTTGTCACAATCACCTAAGAGGTTCAGTCCTTTCAAAGCACTTTCCCACACACCAGGAAGTGTCCTCTGTTAGCACCACTAGGACATGATGCCACCCTTACAATGTCATGCCTCATCGCTACTTTTAGTTCTGTTATAAATGGAGACCCTGAACTTGCCTCAGATGACCTTATGAGATATTTGGTCACTTACCTTATTTGTTTAGCAGCAGTAAAAGGTGGAGCTTTTGATCAACCAGCAGCATTTTCAGTTTCTGGAACATTCTTCCCTGTGCAGTGTCTTCAGACTCATCTCATAAAGGCATCGAAGAGCAATTAGAAAATCACAGATGTGCCACAGCACACCCGAGTGCAGCTGGCCAAGCCTCAGCCTTAGCAGTAATTAAATCATATCAGATTAGGAAGCACTGGAGCAAGAGGTGAAGAGCCAGACCTCCCGGGACCACAGCCACGCAGTGTGACTGCCACAAGGGGCTCAGAGTGTGGGGCGGTAGAAGTGAGACTGGACGGGTCAGGCTGGCCAAGGACAGACCACGTGAACCTACTGTCCGGGCTCGGAGTGTTGGGTGTTATTCTGCAGGCAGTGGGGCGCCGCAGGAGGACTTTAAATGGAGAGTGACACAGTCAGAACTGTGTCTTTGGAAGATAACTGGCAGTGGACTGAAACGAGAAGAGAGAGGAGGCCAGTCAGGAGGCTCTTGCAGTCATCTAAGCCTGACCTAAGGCAGAGGCGGTGGTGATAGGGCTGTGAGCCAGTCAGAGATTTAGCCACCTGTTCAACACCTGTGAGAATAGTATCTTCCACTTGTAGGGACACCAGAACTCTGTGTATAGTTCTGTACAGCCTGAGTCGAGCATCATTCAGACATCAGATCCTCTTCTGTCAAACTTCGTAACCATGTGACTTGGTCACGTTGCTTAATTACTTGAACTTCAGTGTCTGCAACTGTAAAATGGGGATATTAGTACCTACCTTAGAAGCTTGTTCTTTTGTTAAATGAGATAAAGCTTTGCTTTAAGAGGAGGTACAGACTAACGTAAAAACGTATTTTGAAATTGTTTGTTAGTCCGTAGGGAATATTAAAGTTGTTGTCATCTGGTTGGCCATGTGTGTGACTGCCAAGTCCAGACCAGCCTGGAGAGGGCCCAGACCCAGAGTGTGCCCTCCTCCAGGGCGCGGCCACACCTGCTGCTCTTCGTGTCCCTGCCATCCCCTGGAGGTTGGGGCACCCAGTGCGAGCGCAGCCTGTGCTTCTCACCTGGCTGGCTGCATAGGTGAAGGAGGGAAGTTTCTATCTTTTAATCAGATGGAGAGCAGAGGGGAACTATAGAATGCCACCACCTCTTCCTTGGGGTTACAAACTTGGACCCCAAATGCATAAATCCAGAGAACACTGCTCTGCAAAAGGCTTGAAAACACCTTTCCTGGGTGGGGGAGGAGTTGTAACAAGATTATTAGCATGCTTTTTGAATGCATTGCAGGTATAATCTGATTTTCCATCTGACGTGAGGGAGTTCTTGGCTTATTAGAGTGCTTTATTTTCATTATAGTGAAGTGACTTGCCAGGAAGACTTAATTTATTTCAGGGAGTCACAAGATAGTCACCTTTGGCATTGCTGGGGTTGAGGCCTGCAGAGCTACCTTCTATTTATATGTGGATATATTAGACATGCATTGGGAGAAGGTTACTGGGAGTGTAGTGAGCAGCTGTGGGGGCAGGTATGCCACATCACTGCACAGCATGCACCTTGGCCAGGTCTGTCCTGTGGGCCTCCACAGCCACCACCTAGTGCTCTGAGGATTGGAGGGGCAGATGCTCCGGGCACCAGACTCAAAGCAGGACAAGTGGTTGTGGACGTATGGCTGCATGTTTTCATGCTCCATGTGCATATCTCTCAGTACGTGGTGTGCCTGGATTCCGTTGAGAAGAAAATGTTTATACAAAAAAGAGATTTGTAAATGTCAAGCTGCTGCTCACTCTGCACTTTGACTTGACTATTTATAAGGAATTTTGAACTTGTTTGGACATAGCTTGTGTGTGTTCTGTCAAAAGAAGGCTTCAGAAGGGTATCCCACCAGGCACTTCGTTCTCTAAGTTTTGTATGCAGAGACGTTAAACACATCTCTTTCAGTGACCACCCCGGAGTGTAACATGATATTTTATCTGTGCTTCTGGGGCTGTGAGTAATGCTGCTACTACTGTCCTGGCCTGTGCTCAGAAGTTGGCCGTCTTAGTCTTTCCAGATGGGTTGGTGTTGTTTTGGAACAAGATAACTTAAATTTTGTGCTACGATTTCTCACTGGGATGCTGTTTTTGACATGCATTTCCCATATAAGAACACTAAAAATGATCGCTTTTTGTTCTTGGGGATTTTTGCTGCATGCCCTTCAATGGTCAAGGAAACATGGGGCGAACTTTCTCATTGTTCTGAACCCCACAGATCCAGTGCAGGCTGGGGTAGGTGTTGGGGTGAGATATGGGGAGGCTCAGTGCAAGTGAGATTGGCTGCTGGCTCCAAGAGAGCTGCTGGCTTTTTGGAAGAGGGGACATCACAATAAAAAAAGTTTTTTCATGATCATGTTGAAGACTGGATTAGATCAGAAATGCTTGAGTTGGGACAGATGGAATCAGTGTGATTGTCTTTGGAAAGTTGTTTTGTTAACCTGGACATGAGGTATTCAAGAACTAGATTAGGGTAGTGATGCTGGAAATGAGGAGGGACAATAAATGTGGAGGTGTCTTGGAAGGAGTTTTGTTGATAAATCTCTGAGACCAAAAAGAAGGGAAGGGGAGAGATGGAGGGAACTTCAGGGCTTTGAATCTGGGACATCTTGTTTTTTTTTTTTTTTTTAGTGAGGAAGATCGGCCCTGTGCTAACATCTGCCAATCCTCCTCTTTTTGCTGAGGAAGACTGGCCCTGGGCTAACAGCCATGCCCCTCTTCCTCCACTTTATATGGGACGCCGCCACAGCATGGCTTGCCAAGCGGTGCGTCGGTGCGCACCCAGGATCCGAACTGGCGAACCCCAGGCCGCCGCAGCGGAGTGCGCGCACTTAACTGCTTGCATCACCGGGCCGGCCCCCTGAATCTGGGACATCTTAATGACAGAAATGGAGAGGGCTGATTTGGGGAGAAGATGATGAGGTCAGGGTTGACTTGCAGAATGAGATAGAATTAAACATCATGTAATATTTTAAGTGAGAACACCTAAATGGTGTTATTTTGAGTAAGATGTATAAATATCATGTTTATGAAAATTATATGCATATTAGAAGTACTGAATAGTAGTTTTGTAAACTTTGTTAAATTTTTCTTTTTTAATATTTAAGCTTCCACATACTAGTTGCATAATAACTGAAAGAGAACTGATAGTTGATAACTTTTAATTAGAAAAATAATTTGAAATTTTTTGACTCTCTTTAGCAACTGTTACTTGTTTTTCCAGGTTTGATTTGGAGGAAAGTTTAAGAAAGGCCTGCCCTGGCTCTGTCTCAGAGAAAACCCCATGGAATACTAAATTAAACAAACGGTGAAAACTTTCCAGTCTTAGGTGCGTTGTACTTTTTATGCCAGACACACAGAGCAGTTCTAAGGTTCCTGGGGGAACTGTTTAAAGATCCTGCTTGCTACTTTCCCACTTTTTAAACCCAATAGAATGATCTTGAAAAATATTGTTGCAAATGAGATCTAGCAATGATGATAAATTGATTCGCTCACTCATCAAGTATTGTGGAGTTGATATTGGGGTGCAGGTGCCCTCTTGCTGGATACATAGGCTCTCCCAGAAACTACATAGCCCCTGCCCTCTGAGAGGGATGAGTTGAGGAGGCCCCGGGCTTCATGTAGTGCACGGTACGCCGTAGTGAGGCATAAGCCTTGGGCTGTGGATGACTGGGATGTGAGAAGCCTCAGAGAAGACGGAGGGCAAACAGTGAAACACCTGTACACCCAGCGTGGCCATTTTGACTTACTCCTGCAGGGGGAAAGGGTGGAGCGGGCCAAGGGCAGAGGCTGGTTGCACTTGAATTTTTACTGTTGATCCCTAGGCTATAAAACCAGTTGCCTTCAGCAGAGTCATGGGAGCCCTCGTAAAAGGATGAGAAGAGAAGCAAACACGCCAGATCCTGGTCAGGCAGTGGGGTTGCCTGGCTGGCTTGATGCACATCACAGACGGGAGGCTTCGTGCACACTCAGAAGTAGACGTAGAAGAGCCCAAGGTGGGCAAGATGGTTTTCACAAAAAGTTAAAATCACTTCTTAAAGTATCAAATGCTAAATTCTATTGTTATAGGCATGACCTTTGAATCCAGTGTTTTCCTTTGACTCAACTATAAAGTGAGTTGGAGACACTCAGTCATTATTTGAATAGATATGGACAGGTCCAGGATTGATTTTACCCTGCTTACAGGCTAATAAGCTGGCCTGTTACCAAAGATGTGAGACTCCTGGGTCAGAGACAAAGGACTTTATTACTCAGGGTACAGCAGGCAGCATCAACACAGTCAGTTCCCCTTGTTCCCAGGTCCAAGGAGCAGGACCCAATGGCCCAGATAGACGTTGCGCACATTGTGGACTTGTGTTGCAGCTGCGGAACACTGAGCTGGGGGAACCCACCGTCCTATAGCAGATGGTAGGCAAGCTTGCTCTTTGGTGCAGAGAGAGATGTTCCCTCATCCTTCAAGGTTGCTCGCTGCAAACACAGTCCTGAGAAATGGTCCAGGTAAGGATTGGTTGGAGCCTTGCAGCCTTGGCACACTGAGCAAGATGTGTAGGACTGTGAGAGACCCACGCAGACTTTCTCCTCATGATTAAAAAAATAAATATCACAATGTTACAGGTGAAAATTTGAGAAGTGTTTAAATTTGTGTCTATTTAATAAAGGACCATTTCACAGCATATAATTTGGTTATATATTTAAAATTTAAAATATATATTCTTATTTCAAGCTATTTGAAAATCCTATTATTTTTCCTACAGACTATGTGATAAGCAACTGCTTGAAAAATTTTCTCCCTCCTTCCTTCCTCTCACCCTTATTTTTAAGCAGTCATCTATGAAATATCCCCTATGTGCATAACATTCTACCAGGTGCTGTTGGGCGTATGGAAGGGGAGATGATTCAGTCCTGGCCCTCAGCTTTATAACATATTAGAGTAATGAGATAGGCTTACGTGAAACAACCAAAGGAAATCCATCCAGTGCTTGATCATGTGATGTCAGAGGGAAAAGTGAACCAGATCATTTTGTCACGTTTCTATCAAGAATGGTTACATATTTTTTAATTGGTCTGTAGTCCCATTGTGTAGCCACCCTGGCTCCCAATAGCTATGGTACAGAAGCTGCAGTTCTGCAAAATGGAAAAAAAAATTTTTTCCAATTCTCTGTGCCTTGCGTGCTCTCCATTTCTCTCCCTGTATCTCTCTGAATGTGAAATGTAGGAGTATTGGTGGAAAGGGGGTTTAGTTCTTCAGGCTTTTTAGTGGGAAGAAAATAGCTTGCAGGTGGAGCTCACCTGAAAAAGTCTCCCCAGTGCTGCCCGGGCTCTTGGATCTTTTCTACGTGGTAGTATCAAAGAGCCCCCTAGCTGTGAGCAAGCTGGCTGCTTAACAGTTCATGTTTGCTCCTGTTTGGGGTGGTGGTGGAGGAAACACAGTTAACTTAAAGTCACTGAAAACATTACTTTCAAGTCTCTAGGTAACTTGTATGTTGAGACGGCTACGTAATGATAGAGCACGTTTGAGTAATGCCAGTGCTTCTGTACCTCTGTGTCCCTCACCTCCACGTTGTGAGTTAGGAGATAACTGGTCCACCCATGGGAGGGAGTGGCTCACTCAACAAGTGACAGGGCAAGGTCCGGGACACAGGTTTTTTGATGCCAAGGTTATAAGTGCTTTTTTGGTTTTTTTGTTGTTGTTTTGTAAACTAGGATTTATTTGAGGTAAAAACTACTATATCAGCGTAAAAAACTAGAGTTTAGTCCTTGATTATCTCCCCTCATCAAGCTCAAGTTTAATTAGTGGTGGCGGGACCATAGCGAGGAAATCTCCAGCCCTGACACTTGTAGCATGTGCGATTGTTCCTCTTGATGAAAGATCCCCGAGCAAGGCTTCATTTCTACCAGGGACTTCGAGGGCATCTTACACCCTTCTCCTCGCTTCCCAGGGACCAGCCCTGTCCCAGAAAATCCTCCTGAAGCCAATGCAGCTTCTTAGAATTCAAGGACATGTCTCGAGGGCCCCCAGGATAACCTGACCTATTTTGTGATGGGTCATGACTATTTTTTATGTCTAAGCCACCTTTGAAAGACAAACTCGCACCTCTGTGATATAATACAGACCTGTAAAGTCCACGGAAAGTTTGGTCACAGGCAGTTGTGTGTGGAGCAGGGCTTGATATGGAGGTTCTACAGCACGTTATAAAACCTTGCACAGATATGATTAGTTTCATCTGTTTTGTTAGGCTTGTATTCAGAATTAGAATTAGCAGGCACAGAGTGAGGGCAGAAGGTTCTGTCCCGGGAGCAGAGTGCTTGTGCTTCAGCTTGTGAGTGCTGTGGTCCCTTGCAGGGTCCCAGGCCTTTCTGGAGATCGTAAGGCAGTGACTTACTGCCCTGGTTGGTGACTTCTGGCCCTGGTCACATTTCCATTATAGAACAGCGTGAAATTTCAGCCTTAGCTAGCCGTGAGAAAGAATTGTACATATCAAAGGCAAGAGATTCAGGTTCTCACTTAGAGTTTCATGAATACTGAAGAATAGAGGCAAACTTTTTGGAGAAAAGAAAAATTTAGAGACTTTTACAAGGGAGGGAGAAAGAGAAGATAAAGTGTGAAAGATGAGAAAGTGTATCTTTGTCTGGAATTCACGTATTGTCAGCTTTAAGCAACTGGAACATGGTCACAAATCCCAGAGTGCTTAAAGAAAGGCTCTGAATCCCTAAAGGAGCTGTCGTGAATCCCAAGTGATGTATTTAATGGGTGAGGTTTCCTCTTAGGGCCCTACCCCATGAAATTAGCTGGATTTGTATTTCTTTCTAATGGCTGCGGTCATCCTTTACCCTGGCCCCAATTGCTTTGACACCACCAGCAGGGTCAGCTGGAGCAGGGCGAAGGAGAGTCTCCACTGACGCCCTAATGATGAGTGAGGGGACAGTGTTAGCCCTGGAGCGTGGTCAGCCAGAGAGCCCATGGCAGAGTCCCCCGGAGGTTGCTAATAGGAGCCCCAGACACGAGGACAGGGTTGGCCTGTATTCTGTAAATTCCATTTAAGAAGGCAGGAAAAAGCGCAATATATTTTCTAAAAGAGTAACTGGGAATCAGAAATACTGGCTTTCCCTCTGGTGAGTCCCATGGGTCACCATGACGCTCTCCTATTAGGTTCCAAACTTCCAGGAGTCTACCACTTCATAGTCGTCTATAATGGTTAACTCCATTTATTTATTGTTTTAAGTTTTAGCTCCTATTTTATTTCCCTGTAATTTTATGTGGAACCCCTCTTTCCTTGAGGATGCCCGATCGGCAAAGAGTCACTGTAGGAACTAAAGATGTGTGTCCTGGCAGCCAAGAAAACCCCCAGCAGACTTTGTAATAGGCGAGTCACATGAACTGCAGGTCAGTAACAAACTAGAGAAGGCCAGGGAGCAGGGAGACCTGTGGACAGGTGAAGTGCAAGTATTACCGCCCATCGAAGCTCAGTCAGAAGTGATGCGAGAGCTCTTGGAGTCCACAGCGGGGCCGGGTGACAGGAGGGAGTCACACAGCTGCATTCGGACCCACATTTGGACCCACGTTGTGGTGCAGAAACACAAATGACAGACGCAAAGGTCTATTTGGAGATACACGTATAGAAAAAGGAGGTCATTTGCACTTCTGATATGGTTTTTGAGGAATATTGTCTTCTAATAAAGGTGGTCTGATAAAGTTTTATAGTTCTTTAAAAGCAATATGTTTTTACTGTATTAAATACTATTGTCTTCTTTTATTGTTGATGTTAAAAAATGTGCATGTTCTTTTGATAGAGATATTCTTCCTTTAACTGGTTTTATAACTGGATTTGGCTAAATAAGGTTTTAAAGACTGGTTTGTCAGCTTTTTATTCAAGAAAGATAAAAAGAAATATTTTCACTAATGACTCATAGGGTAGCACCCACTGTGCTAATCCTTCCCTCAGGAATTATGCCAGACAACACTGAGATTTTTCCAATTATCTAACTGTGGCTCATTCACATTTGCTAGGTGGAGATAATTTCATGGGATGTTTTCTTCTATAGATTACAGCAAGGCCTATCACCTGGGTTTTCCTTAATCTGTAGGATTTGGGGTAATTAAAAACAATGGATGAGTTATTCAGGTTGATTAATCTTATCTATGATGAGCTTGGCACTTCTCCCTTAGGATACTAGTTAA
Source organism: Diceros bicornis minor (assembly GCF_020826845.1). Taxonomy (NCBI): domain Eukaryota; kingdom Metazoa; phylum Chordata; class Mammalia; order Perissodactyla; family Rhinocerotidae; genus Diceros; species Diceros bicornis. The sequence goes on along the minus strand of NC_080755.1, from coordinate 6,880,751 downwards.
GCTCATACAACTTGATAAATCTAGAAAAGCCTAGTCTTGCACAAGCTATGATTGTGTTATTTTGTGCTGTTGAAGTTTTCTTGAAAATTGTTAACACTTATTACATATTCAGGCACTCTCTCATCTCTCAAGGGTCAGGGGACGTCAGTGAATTATGAATTCTTGGTTATCAGGTGTTTGGATCAGACAGTAGACAGACAATAATAAATGGTGCAAGGAAATAAAACTATTATTGCAAATTGTGTTGATACCTAGGGAAACCAGATGCAGTGTTTTTAAAATAGAGATGAAAAGGGCTGAATACACCAACATTGGGGATTTCTCTCAAAGTTTCCCCTTTTTTTCCTCCCCTTATTGCAGACAGTAAAATATAGTTGAAATACCTCCTCCAGAATATCAGTCCAGGACAGTAGTAACAGAGGAACAGAGAATAACAGGACAAAAAGAGATGAGAGGTGTGTTGAGGGCAAGGGAATTGTTATTGTTGTTTAATTCTGCATTCGGGATCACTTTTGGAGGAAAACTGCCTTTGAGTGGAAAGACTTAAGTAGCAGATAGCACACAAATTATGCCGAGTGCTTTTAAACTCACTGATGCCGTTTTACAGGCTGCTGAGCGTGCCTTGCTATAGAGTGCATCTGTGTGGCTTAAGGTCTAAATGTGAGTGCTGCTGCTTCTCAAAGCAGAGGAAAATTGTGATGTGCTTTTAAGATTCTTCCTGGAGCTCAGTGCTTTTTTCCATCCTTAGACCTTCACTAGTCTCTAGCTGCACGGAGGAGCCGAATTCAGGAGGGACTCTGAAAGAATCCTGTTGTTTTCAAGGACTGCTGGAACGCTGTCTCCTTGAGGTTAAGGAGTTGCTTACGATTTCTTCCATACAGCCAGGGCTACCCAGGAGAAAGGTTTCTTTCTCCTGTTCTTTCTCTGTTCTTAATTCATTGTGAGACTGCTTCCCTGCAAGGACATTCTGAGACCCTTCTAACCAGGCAGTTGAGGTTCTCATTTGTCACAAACCATATGAAAACAAATTCTGGGAAAAAAAGATATTTAAAAAGCAGAATGCCATAATGAGACCTTATTAAAAGGAGGTTGTCCTCTCAAGCCCAGGATTTTTATAGAAGCGTGTAATTGGCATAAGATTCTAGAGAAAAGTGTAATGTCCATAAATGACAAACTATTATTGTAATAGGTTCTCTGTGCCCACCAGTAACCCAGGAAACACTAGACCTGGGCCTCCAGGGTCTCCACGCTTGAAGAGGGTAGAGTGGGAGACACATCGGTGAGCTGTGGGTGTCCTGACTGAGAGGATGGTGGCGTGGTTTGGGATTCCACATTTCTCCAGGAGCCCCCAAAGGGCTTATGCTTGTAGGGCCTCAGTCCTGGAGGATTGGGTCTGCTGCACCTTGGTACGTTGTAGACTGGAGTCGTTTCTCCCGTTTTAAAAGATGCATAAACGTGAAATGACTCTAGTCGGATGAGTGCTTTGCCTGCTTTGGAGCACCCAAAATATCAAGGGCCCTGCACTATTCCTTGTCACATACTCTTCTGGGACGTGGGCCAACCTCACAGGTCCACTTGGAATCCGAGAGCAGTCAGCACGGAGGTGAATGGCCCAGCAGTGCCTCTGACCTGTTTTCTCCCAGGCTCCCTCATCAGAGAGAAAGCACAGCTCTGGGGAGCGACTCAAGCTATGAGGGGAGGGCCTGAGTTCAAATTCTGCCTGTGATGGAGGGCAAGTTACTTTGCCCTGTTCCCTCACATATGAAATGAGAATAATAATACCCTTCTCATAAAGGTGTTGTGAGGAGGAGAGATCTTGAGTATATAGTGCTTGACTATGATGGAATGAGTTATTAGATACGAAATACAAGCAGTGTGTTTGCTGACTTAGCTGATGTTCTTTTTTTTTTTTTTATAATTTTATTTATTTTTCCCCCAAAGCCCTAGTAGATAGTTGTATGTCATAGCTGCACATCCTTCTAGTTGCTGTATGTGGGACGCGGCCTCAGCATGGCCGGAGAAGCGGTGCGTTGGTGCGCATCCGGGATCCGAATCCAGGCCGCCAGTAGCAGAGCGTGCGCACTTAACCGCTAAGCCACGGGGCGGCCCATAGCTGATGTTCTTAATGGCTGTCCTTTGGCGAGTGGGTTGTCTTCTCATCAGGGTGCTCTCCTAACCCATCAGAAAGCAAGTGTTATGATCTTGACTTCTCCGTTGACTCAGAGGCTAGGGTGGATGGTCAGCGAGGGCTCTGTCTAGGAAGAGAACGTAAGGACTGCACGGTCAGCGAGGGCTCTGTCTAGGAAGAGAACATAACAACTGCAGGGTCAGCGAGGGCTCTGTCTAGGAGGAGAACGTAACGACTGCGCGGTCAGCGAGGGCTCTGTCTAGGAAGAGAACGTAATGACTGGGGCCTCGCCTTCTCCACTTCCCTGGTCTTACCTCCATTCTCTCCAACTGCCTTTACTCCTTCCGTTCTTTTTTCTTCCCACATTTCCATAAGAAGCAATGTATTTGTGTGTGTATGTACAAAAAGCAAATATAAAATCTCGTAGAATGCACTCCTGCATTGCTTCCAACAAGTTTTAAGATTTTATACCTCTATGAAAAAATCAAAATTTCTCCCTCTAGTATTTTCTGGTAAATTTTAGAAATTTTTTTCCACAAATCAGTTATGATTGCTGAGAGAAATTATTTACTTCTTATGAAGACACCATGCATGTAATAGTTGGTTAAAATGTACTGACTTGAAACATCAATAGAGGAGAAACTCCTTTAGAGGTATAATAAAATAAAATTTAAAAATGTATGCCATTGTTAAAAAAATGTAAGGCCTTTGGAGAAAAAACTTGCTAAAGCTTTGGTCACTGTTTAAAAGCTGCCTTCAAAACATTTATAAACAGTTTGAATCCATCTGAATGTGTATTTTACAGATTAAAAACAGTACCAGCTAATCTTAGCTTCCTGGCCATAAAAGGAGAGAAAGAATGTATAGTATTGTACACATGGAAAGAGAAATAAATCATGGGTCTTACAGTGACACCGTAAAAATAAGCTATAGCAATCCATAAGGTTTTGTTTGGGGTGCTTTGTTATGGCTCTTAAAATAGACTATCTTGGATATAGTTTTTTTTTGTGTAGTGAAATATACATAACATAAAACTTACCATTTTAATCCTTTTTAAGTGTATAATTGAGTGGCATTAGATAATTCACAATGTTGTGCAACCATCACCACTATCTATTTCCAGAACTTTTCCATCATCCCAAACAGAAACTCTGCATCCATTAAATGGTAACTCCTCATTCCCCTTGGCCACTGCCCCCCAGCCCCTGGTAACCTCTATTTTACTTTCTGTCTCTGAATTTGCCTAATGTAGGTATTTCATGTAAGTGGAATCATGTAATATTTGTCTGGCTTATTTCACCTAGCATGTTTTCAAGGTTCATCCATGTATCAGAATTTCCTTCCTTTTTATGGCAGAATAATATTCCACTGTGCATTTATACCATATTTTGTTTATCCATTCATCTGTTGATGGGCACTTAGATTGTTTCCACCTTTTGGCTATCGTGAATAATGATGCAGTGAACATTATTGTTTAGTTATCTGTTTGAGTCTCTGCTAATTAGTGTTTTAAAATGGTAACTTTCTGTAGGTTGAGCTTCTCAAAGAGAAGGTGCAAGGGTACATCAATGAATGGCATACACTTGCTATTATGAAAACCAGCTCCTGGCACTATATTGTCTGTCTCCATAGTTAAAGCTGACCACGTGCCTATGGACACTGCAAACACAAAACACATTGTCCGTCAGCCAGAGGCAGCCACCTGGCAAATGCACCAGTAATATGTAAACAAGATAGAGATGCCACCGTGGATCCTCCCCCAAAGAAAACGTTACTAAATAGTTTAGCACTGATTGAAGATGCAGGCATCACCACCAGGGAGGCTTCCAACAGTATGGCCCAGGCGATCAAGTCTTCCCTTGGCTGCAGGAGAGGAGGAGGATGAATACAAAAGATTATGTTCAGTGGATGGCGTGTTACAGATGTGGAGTGAGGACAGAAGAGTTGATGAAAACTGCAGGGCTTCTATTCTTGAGGACAGATGAGGGCACTCCCAGGAACCCCTCCCAGGGGTGGAGAGAGGAGCAATATCCATGGCAGCTGAAACCGAGGAATGAGAAGATATCAGCACATGGGGTACAGAGTGTGGCAAGAAGACTAACAAGTGGGGACTCGCTGTGTGGTAACAGACAATGAGATCTGAGGCTGTACAAGAGACAGGTGAGAAGTAGGAGATACACATGAGAAGACCGGATGGCACAGGAGGTCAGGTGGGATGTGCCCGGAAAGCGGCCCTCCCCCTGCATCCCGCCCATTCTCAGGGCTTGGAAGGATGTGTCTGTGCCCACCTGTCATCACAACGGCTGCTTTTGTGCTGCTGTACGTTTCAGTTTCTGTGATACTTTCCTCTCTTTATCAATTTCATTCTTAGTTATTTTTGGTAGCTAGAAAGTCTTTTATACATTTTATAGCCTGAAATAACCTGCTAACTACACAAAGAACTTCTCCACCCTAGAACATTAATTCACAATTAAGCCCATTCAAAATGTCCTAATTTATAACAAAACGTGCAAATCTGCCCGGAGTGAAGGAGACCTTGTGACAAGATCTTATGTCCGTTTTCAGTCGTGTGGAAGAAAACAGAGAACCGAAACCCAGAAATTATCAGAGGGCTTAGAAATAAAGGGAGAGGAAAGCAATGTCCAAGAAGAGAACCACACCATAGAGGGTCCTTCCAGCACAGACAGGAGGTCGGCTGGGGGGCTCCCACGTGGGGCCAGCCCAGGACAGGCAGGTCCAACTTGTCGGAAAGGCCTGGAAAGTGCATAATCTAACTCTTCTCTCATTTTTTCCAGCTGGGTGTTGGTTTATATCCAGATGAGATTGCATGTATTTGCACATCTGGCTGACACCATGACCAAACAGGAGGTCTTGCCAGCCCATTTCGTTTCACACGCTGGGTGCGTCTCAGTTTCCATCTAAAACCAGGCAGGAGTTGTGTTATGGAAGAGGTTTCATAATCTCTCTTCTCTTTGTTTCCTTTTCCTCGGCTTCATCCTCTTACTTATCCTTTGGTTCAGCCGACCTCCTACAACTTTTTGTTAATATTATTCTTATTCACTTTATGTTACTATGTTGAAGACAAACCTTGTCAGTCACAAAGAGGAGTGCCTCACCTTTGCGAGTTGGGTCCTGATAGCATCTAAGCCGGGGTGAGGTGGGGAGCATGCCTTGTCATCGGTTTTCTCCTAGTCATTTGATTCATCCACAACGTTGTGTGTGAGGCCATTTTTGCCATTGGCTCTTGGCATACTTAATTGTGTTGTGGAAAATCTGACCTACTTATCTCCCTGAAATGATATAAATAATGCCCACTTAATGTGAGAGAGAAATTGTTTTAAGTTAAAATTTCTTCTGTGAATTATTAACAGACAGTAATAAGATATTTTCACAGTAGATTTTATGTGATCTGTGACATGAATGTAGAGTTCTAAATTATGCAAATTCCATTGCATATGCAGAAAAGAATATACAGAAACCACACAGAAGATGAAGTTTATACTCCAAACACATTTTCCATGCAGAGTAAAAAAGACATTTCTGTAAACAGTGGTTTTTTTCCTAGAGAGAGAAGAAAGCTGGTGTGATTAATAATGGCTCTTACTCTCTACTTTGAAAAAAAAATGATTAGTGTGTGAAAATATTAACCAAGAAAAGAGTCATAATTGGTTAGCAGGCTAACCTTTTCATTTTATGGCTGTCACTTGTTAAGCATATTACTTCATTTAGTCCTTACAAGAACCCTTTATATAAAATGGTATTAATATTATTACCCCTTTTAAATAAGGAAATGGAGGCACGAGGAGCTCAAGGAACTAGTCCAAGGTCACGGGCTGTGAGTGGTGTGCCTGGATTTGGACATGAATGTCCATGTTCCTAATTCGCCTTTTCCTTTTGAAAACACGTGGCTTACGTGCTTTCCCGTGCTTGCTGGAAAACTGAAAAATTCATGAAGATGTTGGGCCAGTTTTAGAATAAAGTTTATTGTCTAATGCAAAAAAAAAGTTATAATTTGAATTTTCAGAGTTTCCCCAGAGCCATACTGTGAAAGCTTTTAAAAATCAGTTGAAATTACAAATTCAACTTTGAGAGATCTCGGGTGCTATTTCTCCAGACAAGAAAAAGAGAAAAAATAAAATGCCTAAAAGAAGAGTCAAAGCAAAGTGGTGGAGTACAGAGGGGTGTGACCAGAACACGGTAGTGCTGGCATGAAGCGTGAGCTATGTGGCAAGCAGAAAACGTCGGTGGACATCGAGTGGGATGGAAAAAACCTTTCTACTGGCGTTTTCCTCTTGGCGGGCTGGTTGTTACTTAAATCTCCAAAGGACTCTTTCTTTGAACACCAGTTAATTTTCCAAAGCACTTTTGCATCCACACGTGAATGTTTGCAGTGGCCAAGCTCATGCACCTGAGTAAGGTTGAGGCCGAAGAGGTGGGAGTGGAGGGGGCCAGCCCCTGGCTGCCGACTTTCCTTCTGGAAACCTGCGAAAGGGGTGGAGGCACGAGAAGGATGGAACCAGCCACACGAGGACACGTACAGCGCTCTGATGAAACAGACGGCTGATGCACAAAATAAAGACACCTCAACCCCAAATCGCTGTGCTCTCGGGGGCCTTATCGCTGTGCTTCAGGGGCAGCTGAGGTGTGGTCGAGCAGAACACTCCAAATGAGGCGACTCTCCCTGCACGGCCGTGAGCGCATCCAGTAATCTTTGCAGGCCTCAGTTTTCTCCTGGGCAGTGAGGCACGACGATTCGTACTGCCCCTCCTAGAAAGTGCGAGTGCTGAGGCACCCTATGCATGTGCACTACCCTTTCCTCCTCCCACAGAGCCTCCCCGGGATGTGTCACTGCCCCAGCCCAGGCTGCCTTGGGTAAGAGTGCTTTTGTGGAACAGTAGAATCAGATAATCTAAAGGTTGGGACATCTGGTTTCATCCTTGGACAGACTATGAGTCAGGAGTAGGCCTATATGCAGAGATGAGCCATCTGTCTCAGCGGGAGAGGCCACGTAAGCTGCGTCGGGAAGGAAGCAGGAGGAAGCTTTCAGGCAGACAGTACTTCCTAATTAAGCCCCTTTCCTCTGTCAACTCGGAATCCATTAGAATCTGGCTTGATTATACAAATGGATTTACACACAGCCCTGGAAAGAGCCATCCTAATAAAACGCTGCTGCGCATCTGAATAAAGAACACTCTTGCCCTTCTATACCTAGATGAGGTCTTCTAAATTTTTACAGCTTGCACATAAAGATCTGACAACATTTAGATTTTTTCAGACCAGCATTTCCTGTGAGAAACTGGTAATAGATTTGGTGTCATTTAGAAGACAAAGAAATAGACTGATGTGGTTATAAGAGCATGAAGGCTGTTACGCACACAGGAAAGGTGTGCTGGCTGAGCACTGCAGTCTTGCATCTCTGCAGGGCCACGCTGAGGAGTGAGGCCTGATGGGACCACCTTCATCATTCTCAGCCTAGTTCTGTCCTGCGAGCTCCAGCCACGATGCTCCATCCTCAGCAAGGCATAAGTTGTCGAGCTCTTTGGGGGAGCAGAACAGCTTCGTTGGGGAGTATGCCACAGGGCTGCTTGGGGAAACCCCATGGGCTCTGTGACACAGCTGCTGTCCACATCAGAGCCCGTGGCCTGGTGGGCTGAGTGGGGACTTGCAGGTGATAGCAGCTCGCATGGTGACTGCTCTGCTTTAGCTGTTGAGGGCCTGCAGTGGGAATACCCGGCCTGGCAGCTGATTATGCTTTTTAAACAGTATCTGGGATGTTCTGTCTCATCAATATAATATGCTAGCACAAATATGGATGGTTTGGGGCATCAAGCTTCTTAGCCCGTGTGTTCACAAAAGAAAAGAAGGTTTACCACCACAGAGGATAAAACTGGCTTCCTTGCATTTAATCACCTGAACCCAGGGCTGTTTTCATTCTTCCACAGAACGCCTGCTCCCAGCTGCAGCCCTGCCTGGTCGGAGCAGGGAAGCCCCTCCCTTCTCTCTGCTCTGTGCCCGTCCTTAGCCCATGGCTGGTATTGTTCCTGCCATGATGTTTTTTCCTACCAGGGTATATTCTACTGGAAGCATGTTTATTTCCCATTGCTCACTGGCTGGCCCCTTCCAGCTCTTGGGCTTCCAGGGGTTTCTCATGATGCAAGGGCAAGTCGCATCTTGCTCTTCGCCCCGCAGCTCAGTTACTGGGCTTGTCTAATTGAATCATCTGCAGTTCCTGAGCAATAGTGGAGGCTAATGGAGAATCATGAAACCATGGGGTGAGCATCCTCACTCTCTCCTTCCATCACTTAAGGTGTGCCTTGGTGTTAGAGGTGGGAATCCGAATTGCCATGGCCTGGAGATGAGAATTGCTGAAGATGTACTCAAGGGACAGGAATGGCTTTATGCAGAATGCTAGCCAGGGACACTTCTGAGATTTCAGACCTTTTGGTGGATGATTAATGGACCTGAGTGGTGGCTCCAGATAACAGGGCTTCTCGGCAGACACGGGTCAGCAAGTCGGCCTCCATCTCGAGGGGGAGCCTCTCTAAGAGGAAGCCATCAGCCTGGGAAGACGATTAGAATCTCAGATCCATTTTCTGTCCCCACATGTCCATTAAGCCCTTCTTTGTCCCCTGTGCGAAGATGTATTTGATGATCCCCAGCAGTACAGAGCTAATCCTGCCTGGGGCTAATCCTCCAGCTTAATTTCCTGTTCATATCTGTCTTACTTGAGGGGCCCATGCCCATCAGTCTTGTCCATTGCTTCGAGGGAAGGCCAGACAAAGGCACCACAGTATTAGGTTTAGTGGGTGTGTTTGCATTATGAGTTAATTCTATTGCCCTCAAAATATAACGTCTTTTGAAATTTAAAAAATACTTGTATATTAGCTTTGACTCTTAGAGAAATAAAAAAACAAAATCTATAAAGAAAAACGTGAAGTCACCCATAATTCTATTGCCCATTATTGGTAAAACCTGTTAGCATTTTAGTGTATTTGTTTCCAAACATTTCAAAGACGAAAATATTTAATCTTAGTGTGATTATATTAAATTTATGTTTTTTATTCTGCATTTCAAAAATTGGCATTTTATGAAAAATTTACCATCATTAAAAATTTTTAGTAATCATAATTTTAATAGCTATACAATATTACTATATTAACTGCTTTCAGTGAAATTGGAGACTTATGTGCATGTTTTTCTTCCCAACATTATGAAAATTTTCAATAGTAAAGCTTAGAGAATTTTATAGTGAACACCTGAATCCTCACCACCTACCTTCTACATTAACATTTTAGTATACTTGATTTATCACACATCTATCCATCTATTGATCTCTTAACCCATCTTATTTTTTGATGCATTTGAAAATAAATTGTAGACACCAATTCACTTTTTCCTAAATACACATTGTTAACTAGAGCTTAATTTTTGCTTACATTTTTTTGAGTTAATTTACATATACTGAAATGCATAAATCTTAAGTTTATATTCACTGAGTTTTGACAAATGTGTGCATAAATTTTAATAGTATAACAGTGTACTCTGTTATTTAGGACTAGTGAGAAGGTCCAAAGGATGTGATGGCAGATTACTATGAAATAGTATCACAAGTAATTCAGAACTTTTCCGTATGCTCTTTTGTTTGCAAGCTAAACAGAGGAAAGCATTAAATATTTTCTCATGTTACATGCACTTGAAAAAAAATGAGTGATGAGTTTTCTCTAAAAAGGGAGCAACGTTTTAATTTATCATTTATTTGTAATTTTTGGCTTTTTTTTTTTTTCAAAGTACTTCTTACTCTTGTATTATTTCATTAGACTAGGAAGTAATTTGCCTCTCTTGATGGATTGTTATATTTCTTTCCAGTAGGCCAGGGGGATCCAGGAACAGATTATTTTTAAAAAGACACAAGCCTCATCTATAGTTCTAACAGGAAAATGGCATCCATTTCTATAGATTTTCAACGTGAATGCCCAAGGGCCACTTCTTGGTCACCTACTGAGTCGGTAGAGGCGTGTGAAGTGTGGATTCTAATTCAGTATTTATATAATGCTTGGTGGTGTTGCTGAGTGCCTACATGTATGCACACATTGAGAGCTGGGGGTTCCTACAATTTTGAGAAGGACACTTTGTTTTTGGTGTAGTCATCATTTTGTTCTTGTAGTGGTCATGATTTTCCATTTTTCTTTTTGCATATTAATGATAATTTTCAGTTTTACTTTATCACCTTCAGTTTAGCTTATTTTGTAATGTTTGAGGCTGCCGTGTTGTAGCCAGCAATTTTTTGATTACTAGGCCTCAAGATACGTTTCTAAGGTTTGAATAAATCAACCAGCCCTTGTGCAAAGCCGTATGTGTCACGTTCCCCAAATTTGTATGTGCCGTGACCTGTCATTTTTATCATCATGTTCTTTTCCCAGGAGAAAGTGGTGTTTGATAGGTTGGGTATGCTGGTGGTCTCTGTCCACTCCAGGGCCCTTGGGGCCTGGACAGTGCGGCCTGTGGCCGAGCTGTTGCCCTCCTGGCTGTCCCTCTCTTAGCCTTGGCTGCTGGGGTCTGGAACCAGCTCTGATTGTCATGGCTGTACCTTTCTTCAGCCGAAATGTCTCAGTATAATTTTCCTCCTCTTCTCATTTACTTTGTGGTATTTTATCCTCTGATACCAGTTTTCTGTCTTTTCCAAATAAGGACTTTTGCTGTCTGCAGCCTCAGATCCTTTCAGAAGTCGAGTGCCAACAAATATTTCACGACCTTGGGGTACCTTGTGAGCAGAGCAATTTGCAACCATTCCTATAATAGTTCTTTGTGCTCTTTTGCTGAAGAAAGGAGAGACTCTTTGGATGAGAAAACTGAGCAATTTGGGGCTCAGAAACCTCAAGAAAACAAAAAGATAAACAGCCCAAATTGGGAGATTGGGCTGTCAGAGGCCTGGAAGGCAGCTCTGAGGGGCGGGGGTCTGTGGCTGTGAGCGAGGACTTGGAGTCAGGGTCAGGTTGGTGCCCCATCTCCAAGTTTGGAGGACCTTGAAACATGACCTAACTGCTGACTGGGTCCTCTTGTCTGTTAATCAGTGATAATAATATATGCCTCTCAGGGCTCTCGTGAGAATTAGATTAGACGAGATTTGTAAAGAAGGAGGTTAGCACTGTGCCTGAGTAAGTGCCCGGGAAAGGGCTGTTGTTAATGTCATTGTTATCCTCCCAGGCAGGGCCGAGGAGAAGGGGTTTCCTTCCCATCGTGGCCATGACGGTTTCTCCTGAATCCAAGGGGCTGTATGTGTATTGGGTCCTGCAGTGGACTGTGGGGCAACTGACGTCAGCAGAGTGCAGCGATCCGTGGCCTGAAGGGAACCAGTCTCCCTGGGGCTGGGCTGACGGTTGAGTGGAGAGGAGGAAAGGGCAGTGTCTCCCAGCCAGGACTGGTGCTTCTAGCTGAAGGAGAAGCTAACAGTTCTTCTCCTCCACATCCCATAACACTGACGTGATAACTTCAGTATAGGTAAAGAATCTTGATGACATCCTCCTAAGAGGCAAAAGAAGGCCTATGCACCTTCGTTTTCTTAATCTGATTTTATAACTGTGTGGGCTGTAAATCAGCCTCAAAAACCCAAGCAACTTTCTAAATAATAAGAATCTGTAAGAATTCTGAAAATCATCTGCCTACGGCTATGCCCTCTTTCCCATGCTGACTCATAATTTACAGCATCCTAATTTTTATTTGTCTCCTTTTATTAGCAACCTAAATTTTAAGCCCAGTCTGTCTCTGAAACACTTCAGCCATTGAGAGCTTGTTAGTTTCTGTGAAATTGCTTGGAAGAAACTGGCTAACTTAAAATAGGAAACATTAAGAATTGACATGAAAGTCCAAATAATTGCCTAACTTCATATTTTGTTCTATCATATTCAGTACTCAGCAAATGCGTCAGCCTTAGATGGAGTCAATTTGGATTCACAAACTCAATTTTTTTCCTTTTCAGTAGGAAGTTTAGAGTTGATTTGCTGGCAGTTGGCCAGACTTAAAAAAAAAGAGCAGAATGAGTCAGCAGGCAAGTCCCCCATCCTGGGTTCCGTTTACTTGACAGTCTACATTTCCCCCTTTCCCTTAATTGTCTCTTGGCAGATATTCTCCACTGGATCTCTGAGTCATCCAGTGGAATGAACTGGCCATGAATAATGCTCATACAAATCGCCCTACACGCAGACCCCCTTGGCAGCCAAAGCACTCAGCGCTGCCCTGGATGATACTCCCAGCAGGTGAGGCTGGGGGCCTCGTGACTGCTTGGCACTTGGTGAGGGAGCCAAGTGTCTGTGATCTGCAGTGCAGTGGGGTACCAGGCCAGTTCCTCCGACCCTCAGGGGCTTCCTGGTCTTTTTAACCAACCATATATGTATAGGTTATACCTCAAGGACTAGGCTAATAGAAACAATATCAGCTTATGGAAGGAGACCTAAGAAATTGGTGAATAACTTCTGATGAAGCACTGCTGCAGTCCTGCATGGGAGATCAGTGATAGCCTCTTTCCTCTCACCTCTTTCAAGTACAGATTTTCATTTCCCATTTTTTTTTTCTTGGTGAGGAAGATTGCCCTGAGCTAATGTCTGTTGCCAATCCTCCTCTTTTTGCTGAGGAAGATTGGCTCTGAGCTAACATCCGTGCCCATCTTCCTCTATTGTGTATGTGGGATGCCGCCAAAGCATGGCTTGATGAGCTGTGCGTCAGTCCAGGCCCAGGATTCAAACCTTCAAACCCCAGGCCGCCGAAGCGGAGCACACAAACTTAACCACTATGTCACCGGGCCAGCCCCCCATTTTTTTTTTTAACTGTAAAGGAAATAGTATTCACTGTAGATAATTTGGAGTGCATGAAAAGCCACAATAAAGAAAATTAAAATTATCCATAATTCTGTCACCTAAAGATGATCATTTATTATTTTGATATAATTCTCCAATCTATTTTTCTGACATATACATGTAATACATATGTATAGTTATAATTTATTAGATATCAATTGAAATCACAAAATACATGCTGTTGTAACCTGCATTTTTCTTTTAATGTATTTCCTGAATCTTTAAGTATTCTTTAAAAACATCATTTTAATAACCTCCACAGTATTCATTTACTATTATAAAAGGCACTGTGATGAACATTCTTACCCATAAATCTTCACACATGTCTTTGCATTTTTCCTAAGGGTATGTTCCCAGAGGTGGAATTACGGGTCACGATAGAGCATTTGTCAGGCTGAGTCGCCCTGTGAAATGCCACAGCACTCCCCACTCTCATGGATCTGCGTGGAAGTGCCCACCTCTGGACACTCACTCACGCCGGGTGTCACACCTCTTGTGGTCTGTAAATCTCTAAGTGAAAAAATGGTACCTTGTTGTTTTAATTACTAGTAATCATGTGCTTATTGGCCATTTGTTTATTTTCTTATTAAGATGGTTTTCCCATTACTTGCAAAATATTACTGTTTTGTCTATCATGTTAGAAAAATTTTTTTCCATTTTGTCATTTAGTTTTTAAACTGTAAATGGTTTCTTTTGATATATAGAAAAGTTAAAAATTTTACCCGTCCACTTGATCAGTCTTTTCCTTGGATGTTTCTGCTTTTGTTTCCGTATTTATAAAGGCCATGCTCTAAGAATAACTAGAAATTTATCTCTTTCTTTCTAGTTCCTTTATGATTTTTTGCATCTAGATTTTTAATTCATCTGGAATATTTTTTTATATGTGGTATGGATACATGATATGGACCTCACAATTTTTTTTCCTGTGTTAGCCAGTTGTTCCCCAACATATACCAAATAGCCCATTCTTTTCCCCCACTGTTTTAAAATGCTCCTGAGGGCCGTAGTTTGCCAACCCCTGTTCTAGATGAATTTTTGAATCATTTTGTCAAGTCCTTCCATCCACTCACCAGTCTCACATATACACACCAAGTCTGTGTATATGTATCCACACACACATACTTTTTGTATATATATGTGCATATTACATTATATATATAGGGAGGAGAGAGGGAGGAATTTGCTTAAAATGACATCATACTTATAAAGTGATTTGGGAGAAATGGGTCTTCCCATCAGGCAGCATCAAGCATATTTTTATGTCCGTCACCAAAGTTTTATGGTTTCTCTCATATAGGTTCTGCAAATTTCTGGTTAACTTTAATCCTTGCAATGTTTTTTATTGTAGTTGCCATTGTGACTGGGATCTGCGTCAGAGGGGTCGTCCCGTGACCCCCCCAGCTATTCATGAGTCACTAGAAGGATCACAGGACTCAGAGGCAGTTGTATTCAGGGCTCAGCAAGGGGCAAAGACCCACTGGCGGGTGGGAGGAATCCATGCATTGGCTCTCTACCCTTTCCTGCCCAGCAGGAGGACTCAGAATGTGCTCCTTCCTCCAGTACCACAATGCAGCAACCCGTGATTCGGCATAGATTTTAAGAAACCTTGTCTCTACTTCTAGCTTTCATCTAGATGTTTAGTTTTCTTTCAGCGCGTGTAGAATCTGCTTTCCGGTCACTAGGAGAGTGTGCCGCGATGCTGGGTGGCTTGCAGATTCCCCACGGGCCTAGATAGCTGCCACAGTCCCAGAATGAAATTCCTCAGTTCGAAGACTTGGGAACAGTCTCTCTCCTCGCTGCTTTATGGTAACTCTTCTCTCTAGGGGGTCGTCAGAAGTGTTCATCTCACTTAGCTCATTCAAATCAAAGAGACTCCTTAACTGCAGTGTGAAGAATCCTGGAAAACCTACTTATTATGGGTGGAAACACTCAAACCCTTCTTAAGACAGGCTTGACCCAACCTGTTGGAGGAGACAGGTTCTCTTTGAAGTTTGACCCTGCTTTTACAGGGAAGGCTCTAGGAGATAAAGCCACTTCTGCGGCGGGGGTAGAGAGAGAGTGAGAGAGAGCGCACTGCCAGCACCGCACCCCCCCCCCCCCCCACCGAGTGCATTAATTGACCAGGGAGGCCCACAGTCTGTGCTGGTTCTATAACCCTTCTCATCCCTTCTCTCAATTACCATTTTTCCCCAGGCCTCCAGCCTCCTAGAGGCTAAGGGGCAGCTAGAATTTTAATTATTTCTCAACCTTGAAATTCCTCCAATAAATGGCCTGGCCTAGCCTTCTGAGAGTGAAACACTTAAAATGTAGACAGTACTGAGGATATTAACATAAGGTCTGACTGTGCTATAAGTCACTTGTAAAAGAGTCTCCTCCCCAAGCTGTTTTGTTGGGGGTGGGGGGAGGTGGGAAGTTGGTAGCAGCCAAGGAATGAAGCAGAGGGTCACAGCTCTGAACCCATCTCAAGATGAGCTCCTGTTGCATGCCTCAGGACGAAACTACCAAGGGGAGGGGGCAGCCATCAGGGAGAATCTCTTCCCACTCTCAGGCTTCCAAGGTCTGAATGATAGCCAGCAAGTCTTAACTTTCCAAACTGCTTTCTTCCAACTTGTCTCAGGATTATATTAATCCTTTCAGGCTTCAGATTCATTTATCTTCCCCTAGGATGCTTCTCACTCCTTCTTTCTGTCTTCACACTTTACTTTAGCAAGAACTATCTTGGGTCCCTTATCTATTTATTTCAGACACATTTCTTGCCTGTAGTAGGCAAAGGTGCACTGCAATGTAGTAACACAGGCAGGACCCAGCCCGCTGAGGGACGCAGGCAAGGCCAGTGCACATAGGAATCAGTTATGAATTCTAAGACCTTGGAGATGCAGGTTTAATCAGGAATTGGTGTGGGTTGTTCATAGAGAATGTTGCAGCCTAGATTGGGTTTTCCATAAACAAGGGCCGCCCTTCTCTCCCTCCCTACCCCTTTTTTGTCTGGGCATTTACCCATAGGCACTCAGGAAACATCAATTAATTTTAGTATTAGCCCAAACAAAGCATAATTAGGAAGGTAAGGCAGCTCCAGAAATATTACATATCTATTTCCAAAACGTCCTTTTTCCTCTTCTTCTTGTCTTTCTTCTACTGTTACAAACGATCCAAACCACCCTCATTTTTCATTAAACTGAATAATTGAGAAATACCGCAAATATAGTAATTAGGATTTAAAGCATCTTAGGATTCAAAGACCTCAGCAAGCTTATTCAACTGCATTTAAACACTGACTCTAAATGGTTTCTGGATTCCAGTGAAAAAAGGAGCCTCTGTCCATTGTGTGTGTCCCCTACAAGTGGGGATGGTGTCTACCTGGTGCTAGCTCCTGCATGTGACCCTTCCGTAACAGAATGTCACTTGGATCTATTTCAGAGTTCCCTGAAAAGAAGAGGCAGTCGGGAAACGTACAAAGAAAAGAAAACCTTGAACCAGGTAAGCAGAGGTTTCATTCTAATGTTATATCTCCTCAAGAGGCAATCACTTCATTTTGAATTTTCTCAAAAAGTGTTAGTGTTGCCTTTAAAATATTCAAAGAAACATTACTTGCCCTAAAATTTGGACTCGTTCAAAACCTTTATGGAGTGAAAATTGTCTTTGCAAACCATCAGCTCCTCCGTTTTGTTTCTCACACTGAGGAGCTGTGATTTCTTCAAGAAAGAGAAGAACACATGGGCTGTGTGTAACGTGTCCTCCGGCATAGTTCAAGGCCCTGGCGGTGCTCACAACTGGTCATGTGTTTTGGCCTTCAAAGTCATCCACGTAGAATAGTACAGCTACTGTGGTGTTGGGTCATTCGTAAGGCATTATTTTGACTTAAGTTTTTTTAAACACGCGAGCTGAACAGTATCTTAAACTGGCCTAATTGAAAGTGAAGTGTTCTCGCCAAAACATGATAAAAGTGTAGCCCTTTCTATGTACATGGTATGTGTTCTTCAGAACTTTCTTAGATTTTCTGAGCACTTGCTTTACTGGATTCCTTTCTTATTTTTTTTTTTTAATTGCTGCTGGTATTAGGTGTTGGAGAGAACAAAGGCATTATTGGGATATCAGCTCCCTGAGCTTGGAGCAAGTAGTAATTCGAGAGACGCAATGAGTCTGGGTAACTAAGAGCTCTAAGACCTTAGTGCTGGCCTGCCCCTGTGTATTCTACACTTGATTCCCTTTG
The DNA here is from genome assembly GCF_020826845.1 of Diceros bicornis minor. Classification (NCBI taxonomy): domain Eukaryota; kingdom Metazoa; phylum Chordata; class Mammalia; order Perissodactyla; family Rhinocerotidae; genus Diceros; species Diceros bicornis. The sequence continues at coordinate 6,863,563 of NC_080755.1, read as the reverse complement.
GTTCCTCCATTCTACAAACTCACTGGTCCCCAGAGTATCCTTCAGGGCGGCCAGGGCATGTGAACAGTGGGAATGCCAAAGATGAACTTTTCGCTTCTAACCCAAATCTCTACTCCCCAAATCTCATTTTGGAATCTACTAATCACAGAGAAATTAAAAGCTGTCATCCTACTGCTGGGTGCTTTGACCCTCCTGGGCTTCGAGTATGTCTCAGCTTCCTGGCTCTTGACCAGGGAAGATCTTTTCCTTAAAAGGGTGACCGCTGCCCCGTTATGGAATGAGCAGCATAACATTGCATTCACCTGTGGGTAAATCAGGCTGAGAACAGCCGCGGCTGCCCCTCCAGAGTATGTGCTAGGTTCCCCTCAGCCTGCAGTGTCATTGAGAAAGGAGTTTCTGTTCAGCAGAGTGGTGGAACGGAGCACCTTGGGAACTGCAGGTCTGCGACCAAAACTCAAAGGAAACTGGCGCCCCGGCGCAAGGTAGGAATTCGAGAAGTCAGCGCTTGGGGTGCTGGCTAGACAACCAACTTGCAAGCCAAAGAATATATACCCATCGCGATATATTTCTGTTGCTTGACAAGGCCTTTCCGGCTGGTGTGGGGGGGCCGGGGGTCCTGTGTGCGCCCTCCGCTCCATGCTGTGCTTGCCTACTCTGCCTGCAGCAGGAGTGGTGGGTGGAAAGTTGGGCTCAACTTCTGCTTTCATACTGCATTCCTGAGCTCTCTGTCTGATGATCTCTTGAAACCAGAGCTTGATATCCTTCACTTTAGGCTTTGCCTACACTCCTCCCCTGGAGTTTGGCAGAGTTTTAGAAAGTCTGCATTACAAGTACCCAGCCTCCCACTGCTTTAGTGGAGGCTGAGATTCTCCCTCTTATGAGAGTGAGTGGACATCCCGCTCCAGGACGGCTCACCCCTGCTCCCCTGGGCCGCCCCTCTCCCACACACTGGCCTGCTGCAGCCGCCTTGACCAGAGTGAGGCGACGGGTCTGGGCACTCTGTTAAATGCGCACACTCCCTCCCTTGGCTTCAGAGATTGTCTTTCTTTCAAAAACTGCTTTAGTGTTGGTGGCAGGCCTCGTAGTGCATGGGTGTTGAGTAGATATGACGGCATGCTTTAATCATATGTTAGAATTCCTGGTGTGTGGATAGTTTCTCTTTTTAAGGAACAAGAAGACTTTTGGATATTTTATCAGTCCTCAGGTAATCTGCATATCAGACACTCGTTAGGGTATGTCATAGAATCTTGCTTCTAAGTTAACTGATGTGTGTTTAAGGAGGTTTAAGGAGATGGAGGAGAATGGTTCTGGTTTATAGTTAGACTTGTGGGGAATGGCAGATGGGGGGGGACGGTGTGAGGTTCAAGGTTTCCAGAAATCAAGGTGATTTGAGGGCTCTTTGAGATTTTCTACCCTGAGTACTTACAACCAAGAGTTTCAGAACCCTTGAGGAAGGCCCAGGTTCTGTGTGCCTCTCAGAGATCCTGCTCCTTTCTGCGCAAAGACCCTCAGAAAGCAAAAAGTTAATTTTAGGGTGCCAGAATCTGGAGATTTACCATGTACAAACCACTTTGCTGTACATTATTTCATCTGACTTTCACAATGACCTTGTGATTGAGTGAGAATCCTGCTTTAGACATAAGGAGACAGGGTCACCAGGGCTCTGTGATCAGCTATAGTGCCATGGACAGAAGAGGAGAACTGGGACTCAAGGCAGCATGTTTGACTCCAAGCCCAGCAGGACTGGTTCATCCTCTGCTAAGAGCGTGGCAGTGGGAGTGTTGTCTCTCAGAGGGCACACAGATAGCGCCAGGGCCTGCTTTCCACGTGGCACTGACTCACAGTTGGCCTTAGGTTTTTCCTTGAGTCTTCCCTGTCACATCACTTTTTTTTCTTCCGTGGATTTGTGGTACAGGGAGGAGGAGTCTAGCGGGGATAGAAGGAGGAAAGTTGAGGGGCACCAAGGGAGTTCTCTCTACATCTTTTTGCCCAGTGGTGAGTGCAGCAAGAGCATGGCAGAGAGTGAGGCATGTTCTCTGAGTGCGAACACTGCATCAACTCTACTAGACCATTTGCGCACAGACGGTGATCTGAAAGACTTTATTCTCTCCCAGAGGGTTGACTTGTTCCAGAGATTGGTTGGATGACTCTCCCTCCCTTGGGCTGTTGGGGTATGACTGCTATCAAGCATGTTGTTGAGTTTCTCTGTGTGATGGGGAAGCCTTTGCCGAAGTCTTTGTCCCCATGACAGGCTTTTGCAACTTGTGATAGCCAGTCAAGAGGAATGATTCATGAAACTGGTCATTTTTCCCATTCACTGAATGTGAATAGTGAAACATTTGTGCAAGCCCAAATCAGAGTTCATGTAGCTTCAAAGCATTGAGACTTGTGCTGGAAAGGCGGAGTTGACTTTCCAGTTGGCCCAGCAAGTGCCTTCTTGACCTCAGCCAAACAGTGTTGGCTTTTAACACAGAGAGTCCGCTTTCGTGACCCTCTAGAATGCTCTGGTATCCCAGCGAGAACCACTTCGCAGGTTTTGAAGCACTTAGCTCCTTGCCTTGGGTTTCTGAGTTTAATTTCCTGCTGTGTTACAGCAACTAAAGGGAGCGGATCGTAACCAAAGGCTCTGAAGTTGCACTTGCATAGTGAGAGGTTGTAAGTAACCAGGTGTTTAGGTTTGCAGTAACCAATTCATACTAACCTTCAGAACTTGGTACTTACTCTGCACCTCAACTTCCAAAGCACCTTCATGCCCATCATCTCATGTTTTTGTCCTCATGTCATCCTTGTGATACGTTGTGGATGGGGAGACTCGGAGAGGAGAGGCTGTGTCTCTGGTTCTCAGCAAATCAGTGGCAAGTTGGGATCTAATTTGGGGTTACCGGGCCTCCCCATCCTGGTCATACCTGTGGGTTGCTGACCACTTTGGATGAGGGAGGTCTGCACTGGGCAGGAAGTGAGTGCCAACAGCTGGAAGTGGCTGCTGAAGCCTGTCTGCTGGCAGCAGGCTGAGTGAGGGGCTCTGGTGTCTCTCATGGGTGCTAGTGATTGGTTAGACTGGATCTACAGAGTGAGGAGGGATCGCTGCATTACTGACGTGTGCTGGGCTCATTTCATTTATTTCTCTTCACTCATCACCTGTATGACGGTTTTCATGTGCATGTATTTTCTAAATTAGTTTTTTGGTTTCTTTTGTTTCTGTGGCAAAGCAACAGACTGTAGGCCTCTGCCACGTCCCTCTGCGGAGGCCCCAGGGTCCCCTCGCCTTGGTCTTGGCCCCTTCCACGTGTATCTCAAGGCACTGACAGAGATTGATGTTTTGTGTTTGTATGTGTGTTGGGGGCGAGGTGCTAGGGAAATCATCGAAAACAGGAACATTTGGTATTTTCAAATAACCCTTTCTCGGGCTGTTCTTTCCTGGCAGGATGACAGTGCCGATTTGAAGTGCCAGCTTCAGTTTGCTAAAGAGGAAGGCTCCCTGATGTGCAAAAAGATGGCCAAGCTGGGGAGGGAGAAGGATGAGCTGGAACAGGAGTTGCAGAAGTACAAGGCCCTCTATGGCGACGTGGACAGCCCCCTCCCCACGGGGGAAGCCGGCGGGCCGCCCAGCACCAGGGAGGCTGAGCTGAAGCTGCGGCTGAAGTTGGTGGAGGAAGAAGCCAACATCTTGGGCCGGAAGATTGTGGAGCTGGAGGTGGAGAACCGAGGCCTCAAAGCGGAGATGGAGGACCTGCGGGGCCAGTGTGAGCGAGAGGGGCCCGGCCGGGACCACATCCCCAGCATTCCTACCTCACCCTTCGGCGACTCCCTGGAGTCCTCCGCCGAGCTCCGCCGACACCTGCAGTTCGTGGAGGAGGAAGCGGAGCTGCTCCGGAGGTCCATATCCGAGATCGAGGACCACAACCGGCAGTTGACCCACGAGCTGAGCAAGTTCAAGTTTGAGCCGCGGCCGGAGCCCGGCTGGCTGGCGGAGAAGGGCGCGGGGGCCGGGGCCCCCCTGCAGGAGGAGCTGAAGTCCGCCCGGCTGCAGATCAACGAGCTGAGCGGAAAGGTGCTGAAGCTGCAGTATGAGAACCGGGTGCTGCTGTCCAACGTCCAGCGCTACGACCTGGCCGCCCACCTGGGCCTGCGCGCCCCGAGCCCCCGGGACAGCGACGCCGACAGCGACGCGGGCAAGAAGGAGAGCGACGGGGAGGAGGGCCGCCCGCCCCAGCCCAGGCGGGAAGGCCCCATCGGCGGCGAGAGCGACTCGGAGGAGATGTTCGAGAAGTCGTCGGGCTTTGGCAGCGGGAAGCCGTCGGAGGCGAGCGAGCCGTGCGCGGCGGCGCTGCTGCGGGCCCGGGAGGACTCGGAGTGCCTGGTGAGCATGCGGCGCGAGGCCGAGCGGCTGGAGCGCACCGTGGAGCGCCTCATCAGCGACACCGAGGGCTTCGCGGCCGGCGCGGGGCTGCAGGGCGGCCAGGGGCACGGGGACACGGGGCAGGGGGACCAGAACGAGCCCCAGCTGCTGGGCACCATCAACGCGAGGATGAAGGCTTTCAGGAAGGAGCTCCAGGCCTTCCTGGAGCAGGTGCACCGCCTCGGGGACGGCCTGAGGGAGCGCCTGGAAGGCCTGTCCCCCTTGCCCCACCTCACGGAGTCTTCCAGCTTCCTCTCCACCGTGACCTCCGTGTCCCGGGACTCCCCCGTCGGGACCCTGGGGAAGGAGCTGGTCCCAGACTTGCAGGTAAGGGGGCCCCGGGCTCTGCCTCCCTGCTCCGTCGTGCTACTCTTCCTTCTCGCTGGCATTGCTGCCCTCCAGCTCGCTCTGCTCACGGCTGCTTGGTTATGATTTCAAGCCTGCATTGTACTAAAGCCTCAAGTGTCAACCAAATCCTTTCTATTGGTTGGGTTCCTTTTTTGTTGTTTTTTTAGTTCTCTTTTGTTTCCTTGCTTCTTTTTCCTTTTTCCTCTTATTTTTAACTGCGCCGCTGCTCCTGGCTTAGAGCCCTCCCTCATGACACAAGGCTAATCCCAATGGAAGCTGTAGGGATCGACGCAGTCCGTCCTTTCTCCTTTTTTGTGTCTCAAACGACCAGCTTTCCCGATGAAGAAGCAAAGAGGAGTTTAAAACAAAGTACAAACTCATTTCACAGTCAGGATGATTAGCAGACTTGGTCAGGAGCGTGTGCACACCTGCTTGGGTTTATTGCCAGAGGGACACAGTACAATCCTGAAAGGTCCTAGGCAGCCAGGCCCACCCGCTCCCACTGGAAGATGAGCCAGGATGGGGGAGAGGAGCGTGGTTCTGAGAGAAGGATGATTTTGATGCAAAATCTCGCTGCCAGCTTGCCCGCTGCCCTCCTTGAGCCGAGGTGAGGGCAGAATGGAGTAGCCTTCTGAGGACTGCTTTCCTATGCATCGCCCTGGGGTGCATGACCCAGCGGCCATCCTGGATCATGCCTTTTGCTGCTCGACCACAAGTAAGGAAGGAAGAGCCTTGTTTCCGTATCCTTCATGGGTAGTGTGCTTGCGGTTGCCTCTTTGATTCATGCATCCCCATTGCATGCGCCTCATAACCAGTGTTTTGCATTCTTTCCTCTTTTTCTCTTTTTGCTTTTCAGATCTTTCAGCCCATCATTTTGCTCATCCTCATTTTGGTTCTGTTCTTTTCACTCTCTTACGCCACTGTGTTTAAGTTGGTTTTTCTAGTCATGCTTTTCTTCGTCTGGTAGTTTTTCAGTCGTCTACCTTACCCATTTTTGTTTTCTTTATCCCTTCTCTCCACCCCCATGCCGACCCCTACCCTCTTGTCCTTTGTTTTTTATTTAAAATTAAAAAACAAACAAAACCAAATCCCTCCCATGCACCTAACAGTCCAAACTGAGAGATCAGATGGAGTGGCAGCTGGGGCAGGAGCGAGGGGACGAGCCGGAGCACCTGCGCCTCCGAGCCACATGGGAGCTGCACCGCCGAGCCGATGGAGACGTGGGGAGCTGCCGGCCGGGAGGCCAGAGCTGCGTCAATCTAGAGGTCAGCAAACTGACTGGTCCAACTGGCCAAACCCCCTCTCTCCCTCCCGCCCCTCCTTTTGTTGTGTGGCTGGCTGTGTGACGTTTCCTACCTGGGTGCAAGGCCCACAGGGAATACAGCAGGCGGATGTGGAACCGGGTGGGACTTAACTGGAATCAAAGTCCATGGCATGCAGCTGGAACTGGGGGGTCCACACGGTGAATGCAGGCGAGCGGCCAACACTCCTTATCAGACAGCCTTTGTTCCGTCCACAGACCTGTTTCGCTAGGGGCGTGAATGCATGGAAATGGAGCGAGGCACACGAGACTGATTTGTGAGCATTACGTGGCTTCTTGTCAAGCAGTGACAGCAGCAGGGATGGAAACCAAGCGCTGTTTTTGCTGGTCTGGAGGAAACTGTCCTTCCCTGTGTCTCACGTGGCCTGTCCCACAGGTTCTGGTGGCAGTACTCCAGCTGGTGGGCAGAATCAGGGAGTGCACTCCTGACCTGGGGGCTCTTCAGTGGTCTCTGTCACCATAGTAATCCCATGTCAACAGAGGTCCCAGCCACCACAGATACGCCATTGTATGAAACAGTTGTCAGCAGTCCTGTCGGTAAAAGCTCTCCCATGCCAGTAATTCCACCCAGGGCAGAAAGAGGCATTCCTGAGGAGTGAGTCTGGCTCTGATACTGTTGGTCACGGCAGGTTATTACAAGGCTGAATCAATGTACTCTCCGTTAGGAAAGGTCTGGATGAAGATTCTTAATTTATCCGGCCCAATGGGGATGTTACTGCTCAGCTCCAGGCATCCTAGTGGTTCCCAAAGGGCAGCGACGAGGAAGAGGGGGGTCTCTCACACCTGGAAGCAAACAGAAGCACGCTCGGCAAAATAGTCAAGCGTCTCACGGAAATGAAGCGCCCAGAGGCACAGGGGCAGAGTGGCGCTTGCGCCTCTGGCTCAGCTTGCAGCCACTGCCTTGGGTAGGCCACCGGTCCTGCTGTCAGAGGTGGGCACACGGGGCTGCTGGCTTACCCAGATGTGAGGTCAAAGATCTCCAGTCTGGGACTTTTCCCTTGTCCTGTATAGGGCATGTCACATCTCCACCCTCGGTTAGGCAAGAAGTAACATGAAAACAACCTCCAAAAGCTTAAATAAAGACAAGAACGGTTTTCAGAAACATCCTGTGCAGTTCCACTGTCCTCCGATTACCTGGGCAGAGGCCAGGCTCGCCTGAGAAGGTGGCATCCAGGTCCGAGCCCCAGAGGGAAGTAACTGGACCACACAAGATGTGACAGAAGACATTCTGCATGCTGATGGCCATGCACGCCAGCACCAAGCTCCGGAAAGCAAGCAGAGCCCAGTGTCTGTCTGGGGCTGCTATGGTGGTCCATGGAGCAGCAGGGTGCCTGGGGCCCTCCCAGTTAGAAGCTTACATTGCCCAGAATAAGCATTTGTAATTTTTTTTTTAAATAATTTATTTATTTACTTTCCCCCCTAAGCCCCAGTTGATAGTTGTGCGTCATAGCTGCACACCCTTCTAGTTGCTGTATGTGGGACGAGGCCTCAGCATGGCTGGAGAAGCAGTGTGTTGGTGCGTGCCCGGGATCCACACCCAGGCCGCCAGCAGTGGAGCGCGTGCACTTAACTACTAAGCCACGGGGCCGGCCCTGTAATTTTTTTTTTAAATGTTTTCTGAGCGCTATCTTTGGACATGGAGTTAGACGTGTATTACAGCATACCAACTTTAGTGTGTTTCTCATTCCATAGTTGCAGTTAAGAAGTTCCTAGGGCCGGCCTGGTGGCGTAGTAGTTAAGTTCGTGCACTTCATTTTGGCAGCCTGGGGTTCACGGGTTCAGATGCCGGGCGCGGACTTACACACCACTCATCAAACCAAGCTGTGGCAGCATCCCACATAGAAGATAGAGAAAGACTGGCACAGATGATAGCTCAGGGCCAATCTTCCTCATCAAAAAAAAAAAAAAACTACAAAAACAAAAAACGACGTTCTAAGGTTTTATACCAGAGGTGAGCAAAACCCTACATGTTTGGGGCACTCCCATTTTCCCCTTGGACTGTGATTGGTGTGTCTTACAACTCTGGACCTTTCTCAGAAAGCCCCTCTGATGAGCCCGGGACTCACACAGGGCCTCATCTGAGAATGCTGTTTGCTTGGACAGTAGAAGCTCACAGTTACGGACATGTCAGATGAACTGAATGATCCATCTCCAGGATGGAAACCAGGATGGAAGCCTCAGGAAGACACGTTTCCCAGCCTTTGGTTACCGCTGCACCACCAGCTCTTTCTAGCCAGGACATCGTGCCGGGCTGGAATCAACCCTGGCGGGGGCATCAGGCCCCTGGGCTCTAGCCCAGCTGTGCCCATTACTAGCTCTGTTTCTCAGGCAAGTCTCTGGGCCTCTGTTTCTTCATCTGTAAAATGGGAGTAAAAATACTGCCCTGCCGCCTCATATGGTTATACGTGGATGGTCTTCAGAACCAAAGAGCTCTTGACTGAGAAAGTACCCTAAAAAGTGCTAAATGCTTTGTAAATGCCGAGTATGATTGATAATAGAGAGAAATACGTCCTGCCTTGGACACTGCCAGGTAGGAAGGGATGTCACAGCTCCCGTGGTCATGGTACCAATTTTCTTTTTATTTTTGCTGCATGATTTTATTACTATAAATATATGATAAAAAGAAACAAAAGCTACCCAGGGTAGATCAGATGGTAGCACGTGTAAGTCCCAGACAGGCCAGTCTGTGTCCCGTCCTTCAAACCGACTGCTGGCACCGAAACCGATGGTGAGAGGCTGGGCCTGCTACCAGTTTTCTCTCCCCACTGTGGCTGTCTCATTTCCACCGGCCGCTTCCTGGTCCTGTGCCAGAAGCACAACTGTGGCTGAATGTCGTGGCCCTCTTCTCTTTGATAGACCATCTGAAGAGAACTGCAGCTCTCTTCCCATGCGCTCCGTCATTCAAAGCATGTCACACACGACCTTGTTTAGTTAAACTCTGATGGTGTTGTTTAACGCTGGGGCCGGGAAGAGCCTTCCCTTCCCTTGCCGCATACGTGTGTGCGTTGCACTGCTTCAGAAACCGGCAGTGATTTTAAAGAGAGAAAAAGACTTTGTTGAATCAAGCTGAACGTTGTGGGGAAATAAACCTCTTTATATCAGAGGTAGATTAGCAGAGGTGGTTGGTGCCGTATGGTGATTGAGGATTACTGAACAATATCGCTGAGAAGGGAATGTCGGATCTTTGGACTGATTCCCTCATTCTGCGAAGGAGCAAAGTGAGGCCTGAGAGCAAGCGGCTTGCCAGTGAGGCCCTGAGTGGCTGGTGGTAGGACTGGGTCTAGAACGGTCTCCCCAGGCCTGGTTCAGTTCTCTCCCTGACTTCCCATGAGGAGCGCTGCCTTGTAGCAGCAGGGACTGATCAGCACTGACCCCCCACTGGGCCTGGACACCCCAACAAGAACTCTGTCTCCTCTAGATGTTTCTAAGCACAGATCACTCAGGAGACTAATTGTGCAGCCAGCTGTCTTGCCACGGGTGTTTCTTCTTTTAAACATCTGTCTGGTTTCCTTTAATTTTGTATATTTTAGTGAGTATAAAAAGCTCACAGTGAGAAGCAGGGTCTGGGAAGCATCATTTCCTAGAAGGGGAAATAGTATGAATCAGGAGAGAAACATCCTTGCTCTGACTTTTCGATTCACTAAGGCATTTCACACAGAAGAGAAAACTCAAATATGTGTGCAAACACGTTATGAAACACATCCTAGGACCACTTTGATGGCTCCATAGGCCTTCCTTTTATTCAAGTAGATCCTTGCGGAATCTGGGTCTGGGGACGCTGCTCTGTCCCTGGGGTGGATGTCACCCTGACAGACGGCTTAGTGTGGTCTTTGAATATTACATTCGGTTAAAGAATTGTACAATGGACAGTTCTAGGGAGCAGAACTCTTGAAAGCCTTTTAGTGAAAACACCAGCGAATTCATTGCCAGCAGCTGCTTTCCTCTGAGGCTATAATGGGAACAATCCTGTAGTCAGCAGGCAGCCACCCTGAGAAGCCGCCCTGCTGAGGCCCCCGCGAGGCACGGACGCTGCAGAGCGCCGCGGTCATTGAGGGAGAGGCAAGCCCGGACACTGTCGCCTGGAACGAGGCCGACACTGAAGCCGATGTACCCCCAGCAGTTCTCTCGACTCCCTCTCACCTTGCCCTGAAGTGACCACTGAGTGTGCGCTCGGCCAGCTCCTGCTCTTTGCGTGTGCATTTCCTGTAGCTCTTTGCCCTTCGTTCCTTGGGTCAGAGCTGATAGGACACCTAGTACTGGCAGCTTAAAAGGAGCAGTGACTTCTGAATTTAAGCTGAAGTTGTAAAAAGGGATCAGTTTCTCAAGTTCCATTTGTTAAATGCCTTCTGTGATTTTCGCCTTATAGATTTTCATATTTGGGGAAAGGAGAAAGAAGATAAGTTCTTATTTTGGAAGATTTGGATATTTTGGCCAGGTTAAACTACCTCTCGTAGTACCAGTAGCAGAAGTACTAACAAGAAGGAGAAAAAGGGAAATGACATTCTTACACTGTGCACTTCAGGAGATAACAAATCTGAATAGTAGGGGCCTGCCACTGGGAGGTGGATACACTAAGCTTAGGAAGGGAATGGTATATCCACACCCACACTCTTAAAACAGTCACAGGCAGAGACAGCTGAAGTCTGAACCCACTAACACCCACTAACCCATTAATGCAACCACACAAAAGTGAACTGTTCAGAAAAAAACAACCAGACTTCAGAAGGATAGATATTCCTGTTGCCTATTCATCTTAATAGATGTTAGCAAGATTCTTATACCATGCGCCGGATTCTTCCCTGACTTTGCTCCCTGTGGCTCCTGACAAATCTGCTGAGAGATTCCCATTTGTTAAGACAGAGTGGTGTATGGAATATGTGGTTTGGAATGTGCAGGGCGCCTTAAAAATAGTTCTGAATGAGAAGTAGCCAAGCACGGGCACTGGTCAGATTTCAAATATAAATGAAACCAAGCCTGTGCCCGGAGGATTGAGTTTCTGGGTCAGAAATCTCAAAGAGCTCTCTTCCCCAGCTCCTCCTTTTATCCTTTAATCAGTGAAGCCCATGAAGCATTTGCGATCACTTATGCCTCAGCTGTGAAATACCAGCCACAATGAAATGACACAGGGTTTCATGCCAAGTATGTGTACACATGTGTTGACCTCATATTCCACCTTTGGAAGAAGCAATAGCAAAGCTGGCCAGAACAAAATGGAACTCACCAGAAAATGAAGTCACGGTGATGGAGGTAGAATAGAGTCCTAACATGTAAGTAGCATTGCTAGGGACCAGAGTGGCTATGATGAAAAGCATCCCTTTTCTTCTTTCTTGAGATAGTGAAGTTATCTTCTTAAGTGTAGAAAGTAATTTATAAGCCACTTTCTCTGAAGTCATCCATGAGATTAGCAATGTGAATCAGTGTGGGATGCATCCATGGGGGGAAGCCTAGTGGGGGGTCCAGAACACTAAGACAGGGAGGGTGGTTGTGATGTCAGGATTTATGCATCTCCATAGCCTCGGAATCAGGTGAGGATGGTATTTGTTTAAATAAACTGTCTTCATAGAGAGGTCAAGATGAATTTGATGTATAATCAGAATCTTAGGTAGATGGGCAAAGGGTGGTTTTTAGAATCAAACCTTTGGGAATTTGGTGATGAAGGGAAGTTATTTTTTTTCTAGAGGAAATCTGTGTGTTATGTGAAAATTTTCTCCAAAGGTATGTGGTCGTATGTGGATGTGTGGCAGTAGAATAATTCTGGGCTGAAACTTCTGTCATAGTGTGTGTGTATTTTGTTTTTTGTAACATTGGAGTGACGGCATCCCCACTAGGAACAGTTAGTTACTCGTAGGAGTTTTAATATTCCATTAGCAAGAATGGACAATAAAAGAAAGTAAAACATCTAATAGATGAGGAGGATCTAAAAGTTTCTCTTGTTGACCAGTCTCCACGGATGACACGAAGCCGCTACAGTCAATCAAATGCCCCAGAGGAGCAGCCTCATAGGACTGCAGGCGGCCTTTTCTGTGACCCTTCAAAGATGTGGCTCAAACAGAGGAACACATTTTTAATCTAATGATGCTGAAGTATGAGGCTCATATATTCAATAAAATAAAAATGGCTTATATACATTATTTATTAAGAGTAAAACCAAACTAAATTATTTGGTATAATATATAGAAACTAAATTAATAGATCTTCGCTTTTCTTAAAAGATGAGCTTGATTAGGATGCCCGATTTAACATCTAATAATGTAGAGCTTTGGGCTAGTACCAGATGTGTTAAAATGTGGAGGGTTTTTACAGTTCAGAGGTACAGAGTCGTGTGTAACTGAGAACTGATGCTCACAGTAGAGCAGCCTGGGTCACGGTGACAGCACTCCTGTGTAAAACATCAAAACTGCCAGAAGTGGCGCCCCAGGGCTTCTGGGGCAGCTTCCTTTGCTGCTGTATCCCCAGTGTAGTGCCTAGCACTGTAGGTGCCCAATAATACTTGTGGAATAAAATGCTGCATAAAATACAAAGTGTCCTTTAAATATATAGCTGAATTCCCAAGAAAGTTAGGAAAATCTTCAAGAGTTGGAATGGATTTCAGAATTGAAAACCAGAGCACTATCTGTGGCCTCTAGGTAGATGGGTTAGGGGGATAGTTGCCGGAATTGGTAACCCAGAGCCTTAGGTTTTAATAGCTCCCTGGGGACACGAGACAGGGCCTTAGGCCCAATAGGGGCAGGGAAAGAAATGAATCAAGACCCCCAAAGGGCTGCATGGTGTGAAAGGCAGAACTGGAGAGAATCTGTCTCTGAGGAGAGGGAGGCAACAGGGGAGCTTGTCCACCATCATGAAGTCTCCCCTGAGTAACTGTAAGGACAGTCGGCCTCACCAGGACCTGACTTTGAACTGATGTCACCCAGTGGCTTAGGAATGCCCAAGGAAAGGAAAGTTTATGTTCTGTTGCTGGCTTCTGAAAACACAAAGCCAGGTCACATACGAGATCATAGCTAACTCCCCATTGAAGATGAACTCAGAATGCAAAACTGCAAACACAAGCCACAAACACACACCTGGAACAAGAGTCAGCTGATGGCCAACAGCAGGATCCAACTCTAAGACCTTCAGGTTCTAGAATGATCAGATAGAGACTACAAAATAAGTGTGTTCAAGACTATGAAAAGGCAAGCAAACAGGAGAAAAGATTAAGTCATTACAATAAAAGACCATACTTGTTAAAAAACAATAAAATAGTACTTTTAGAAATGAGGAATTAGCCATTAGAGTAAATTCAATGTGTAGAGAAATATCTCTTCAAAGAGAACCCGAAATCCTGCCTGGTAGGTATAAAATACTATGATAATAATCTTTAATAACCAGCAAATCAAAGGAGCATTAATATTCTCAGTAGTTCTTGAAAGTAGGATGAGCTTAAATTTATAGCTTTCAAAAATTTTATCCTAAAGCTGGCAAATCTGCAGTGTCTCTAAGTTTTTGTCTCCATCCTTCTTTCTGTAAACTGTCTCTTGGTCATCCCTGTGCTGAGGGAAGTGATCTGCTCTTTTATTTTCTGCATTTCTGTTCTTGGGCGGGATTTTCCTTCATGACAACTCAGGTAGCATCAGATGGGGAAGAGTAAACACTATCTTCAGTGAGAAATAACAGATTGGTTAAAGGTAATCAGAATGAACCAGTAAAACGACACCTATTTTTATCGCGATAATCTACTCTAATTCCCACCTTTATAAATCCCTTCTCTTCAAGTAGCATAAACAAGTGGGTAAAATGTCATGCTTCCATTTTAACGATGCCTGAGATTTTTACCGTTTCCATCTCTAAAAGAACACATTTTATTTCACAAGTAGTAGCTCTGACTTCTCTATCATTGCTGTTTGGACCAAAAAGGCATAAAAGATAGACTTGACCAATAAAAACAATATACAAATATTCCTTTACGTATTTTTAACCTAAAATGTAGTAAGCAGATCTTTGTGCAGTTCTTCCCAGGCTGTGTGTGCAGTTGAGAGGCCTGAGCTGATGTTTCTGGTAATTGAAGGAGCCTCACCCCAGTCACACTGCACGTCTGGGGTAGGAGGGCAGGAGAGGAGAAGGGCGTGCCATTGAGCAGGAAAAGCTCTAATAAGAAAGCACGTGAGCAAGTTAACTGTGCAACTTAGAAGGACACATATGGACCGGACAGTGAATCTCAGAGGCTGACGGTGTGTGAGGCAGTCGTGCTTGACTCAGTCATAATTGCCAGCTCTGACCCAGCACTTTACAAAACTGTCTAGAAGCTGCTGTGGTGGCCAAGATGCTCTCGTGTACCCAGGCTCCCTCCTTCAGCCTGGTTTGTGGTTCCTCTGGTGAGAGTTCAGGTGATAGGCCCCACTTACCGCCTGTCCCCCAGGTAAGATAGAACCGGCAGGTGAGCTGTCCCTCCCAGCACAGCGCGAGGGTCCAGGGGGTCGCTGTGGAGTCACTCCACTGCTATAGCGCCTGCACGGGCCGTGTTGCTCCGTGTGTCCCTGGTTTGTGCAGATGTCTGTCCTGCGTCTTCACCTCAGGCAGAGTTCTTGCTTCCACTAAACCCCTTCCTTTATCCCACCAATCAGCTCAGGGGCCCCCCTGTTTTACCTGAACAGAGTGTATCAATAGAGGAGCTACAGGGTCATCTTGCACAGGCGACCAGACTGCATCAAGAGGAGACAGAGAAATTTACTAACAGGATCCACAAGGTAAATATGTAACATGGATTTCAGCACAACCACTTCTCTGACAGTAGAGCTCCCCAAGAGAGATGACAAGATGTATTGTAAAAGATGCCGCCTGTTGCTCACAGGCTCGTGGACTCACAGGGCTTGGAGGGTGTGTGGAGCGGTCATCCAGTCGAGCTGCCCCTCAGACGTCTAATGAAGATAACTGTCTACCTTTCTGCTCTCTCACATGCTTTTCCATATTTACAGGGAGGCCTCAGGAAGTTCTTTCTAATACCTAATCTAAATTTCTGCAGCCATAACCAGCAAAGTAAGATAAAATAAAGGCCTTCGATGCAACTGGACACAAAAGTGTGTCCTAACTCTTGTTGTCCTGCAGATTTGTAAGTTTGTCAGAGTTAGGTAAATTTTCTGATAGAAACATCAACAACTCACCCTGAACAGTTGTCTTCAAAAAACTACCATGAATTGAGCTGTGGCTTTATTAACTCTTCTAGCTGTTTTAGAGGAACCTGTTACTGGCTGATTATCTTTTGTCCATTACATCCTTCCCAGGGTTCCTGGTGGAAAGGAGTCACAGACACAGGCCTGCAGCCCTCCCTGAGGACTGTCCAGTCCCTCCCAGCTCAGATCTAATTAAGTCGTAAACAAATGTCCAGGCTCAGAATTGCTATTGCTGCTTTTCTCCCCTTGTATTTGTTTTTGGAAGATGCCCGTATCTTTAAAAATGAAAAACAAAAACGAGTTGATCTTGAATAGGGCACCGTGGTGTTTTAAAATGCATATCCTGTGCAAAATAAGGTACCTGTTGTATCCGAGAACTTATTTTGGCAAGGAATGTGTGTTACACATAAGCCCCACATAGTCCGTGGTTGTGCTCATCTGAATAGGTCAACAACTGATAAGGGAAAGGAAAATAATTTCATATTACTCGAAAGGTAGATTCCTAAGTAGTTTAATTTTCTTTCCTTTTTTTTTCCACTGTACCAAAAATCATTTGAAAAGTGAGTTTGTCCCTGGAGATGCTGATAGAAAAATGGCAGGGTGCCAGGTGTGTCTAGTGCTTGGATTCAAGATACAGGAGTGTGCCGAGGAAGAGTCTCCCACAGCTTCGTCGAAGGTGGTGAGATGTCATGCAAGCTTGTTCAAAGGGGAAGGGATGGTGTCCCCTAACGCACCCCGAAGCCAGAGGACCCACTGAGCCTTGGGAAGTGCTTGGAGTCCTGGAACAGAAGGAGGCAGCAAGGGCAGTGGAGAAGTCAGAGCGAGTCTGGAAGGAACATTGCCCTTCCCCAGCGCCGCACCCCACTGCTAATACTCTGGTGCCTCTGGAGTTCTACCATGAGCCAGGCGCTCCGCACAGCATCTCGTGTTAGCGTCATTTTGCAGCTGAGGAGGCTGAAGCCTTACCAGAGTCAGACGGTGGCCTAAGACGACACTGCACGTCATTTGCAAACACTGGATTTCCAGTACGCGAGGCTGCCCCCTTTTCACAATCTGTCCTATGCTTGTGTCCACAGGGAGAGAGCCAGTGGTGGGACTCTGAGGGCTGCTGAGATGGTGAATTGAATGGTGCTATTTTATGTTATTTCAGTTTGAAATGCAAAAAAGATCTGGTATTACAACAGCGGCCGTGCAGACCCAGGGACCTTTCCAGAGCTGCCTCTCGCTCTTCACTGGCCTTTGGCACGTGGGTCATATTGGTGTCAGCCTCAGACAGCCATAGTCATATCCGCATGGTTTCTGAGCATTAACCTAGAGCTTTAGAAAAAACAAAACAAAACCCACTGCCTTGGTTTTTGGCACAAGAGGGAGTGTTAACTTAGGAGAGGGCAGCTGACAACGATAAGCCTGGATTCTAACCCTTTTCTTGGTCTGTAGAACAGAAAGCTGTCATCCCGTAGATCACTTTAGCTACTATAGATATTATCCTTATGCCCTTATCTGTAAAGTAAGATTTTGTTCACAACCTTTTGCTTAGTCATTATTGACACATAATAATTGTTTGTTGCTTGGAAGAGTGCCTATACCTATGTTGGAAAAGCAGGACCTTAACAGAGAGGTGGAGAACACTTCTTTTTCAGCAATACTTTTATTCCCTAAGAGTTGCCTGTATCTAGGGGGAATGTGAAGTCCTAAGCGTGGAAGTGGGTGATCAACTCACTTTCCTGTTCACTCCCCGCTGTGCATCAGCAGAACACTGCACGTTTGAGCAGAGTTCCTGCTGGCCCCAGCACTCACTGCGCTGCTCTCTGTGGGCCTCTCTGTCAGCGTGGTGGTCTCTTTCCACGGGGCCTGTGAGCACCAGAGGGCTCAGAAAGCCAGGGGGAAGGGTTTCCACTTACCTCCTCTTACCAAAGGCAGTGTGCCTTTGTGTGCGAGCTCACACGCAGAGGGCAGGTGGAGTCTGCATTTAAGTCAGCTGTAAGCCATGCATCCAAGAAACGATTTTCCTGAAGGACTTTGGAGATATCTAAAAACACCACAAGAAACTTGACAATGAAAAATGATTATAATGCGTTACCTTGAAATAGCACTTGCTTCTGAATCAGAAAACTCATGAGTTTTTATCAATAGTAGACATCTCAAGGAATTTACTAACTTTGGGGGGGCTTCTGTGTTTCAAGTCCTATGTGCAAAATGGTATAGACTGAAAGGCAGGTTACAAAGACTCTTGGTTTGGTTTGGTGGCGATTTGGAATCGCTGCTTGTCACACTCTCTCTGTTCTTCTGTCCAAGATGGAGGAGGAGCACCTCTATGCTTTGAGGTGGAAAGAACTGGAAATGCACAGCCTAGCTTTGCAAAACACCCTCCATGAGCGGACCTGGAGTGATGAGAGGAATCTGATGCAGCAGGAGCTCCGGTCCTTGAAGCAGAACATTTTCCTTTTCTACATCAGACTCAGGTGGCTGCTGAAACACTGGCGGCAAGGAAAACAGGCGGAGGAAGAAGGGGAGGACTTCACCAAGGTACCTCTCCCTGGAGAGTTCATTTTATTTGTGTCGATTTTGTTCTTGACCCCCAGACCCTGCTGTCCCCCTCCCCGCTACACACACAGTCAGTCATGTTCTGTTATTTCAGGATATTTTGTCAAGTCCAGTCCAGGCAGTGGAAATGCAGTGGGTTTTCCAATGGTATATTAGACTAAGAATTCGCTGCTGTCCTTTGACCTTGTTTTGAGAATAGACTGGTCTGTAACTCCATTCTTCAGCAAAGTTTTGCTGCCATCCCTTTCATTGCTGATTTACAAATTCGTTAAAGTTATCACCCTGAGATCCTTGGCTGTCTCATTCTACCTTGCCAGTTTGTAAAACCCAGTTCTAAATCTTTCTGTTTTCTCTCCATTTCAGTTTTTGTTCCTAAATGCTAGAGCCCATTCTGCCCCATGCAGTTTTATAAGGTCTCTTCTCAGCTCCAGATGGGTGACTTTTTTGCCACCTCTGAAATTGGTGTATGTTCTCCTTCTTCTGCCTCAATTCCCAGATTCATAACAGAAGCAGAATAGAGTTATTTGCTTTCTGATTCATTTTTATTGAATAAGTCAGAGTGATCTCTAGCTCTGCAGGCTCTTTCCTGGCCATGCTTTCTGGTGAGTGCAGGGCTGAAACCACCCGTGTTCGATGTGTTCTGGATGTTCACACCATTGGCCACTTTGTCAGCTGCTTCAAGGCATTGTGAATGTTGGTTTCCTTTTAGCCCCCAAAGACCTTTTGTGTGCTTTTCACTCTAGTGAACAGTGTGTGTAATTTTAAGTCATCCTATGAATGGGAAGATACGGTGATTCTCTTTCCTCAGGGTGAAGAAAGCCTTCAAAAATTAATTCAACTTACTTCCAAATATCCATAACATAGAAAACTATCGTTAAGTAAAACCTAGAAATAGTTGTAAAGTTTCCTATTGATTAATACTTTGGAGTTCCTCCTCCTCTAAATTATAAAACCATAACTAAGCAATAATAATTTATAAATAGTAAAATTTTTCATTATCAAAATAATTTATAAATAGTAAAATTTCTAATCTTTCTGATAAGTTGGGCACCCACTCTGTGCTATTTAAATGGACAAAGTGGCTACTGGGTGAAATGGCCCATATGAGCGTATTAGGGAAGAGGGCTGAGAAGTGATGAGTTGATAACCCACAAAGTGGATAATCCTCTTCCAACAATAAAAATCAGGCTACACAGCAGATGATTCAGGTGGAGCTGTGATCATCGTCTCCTGCTATTTTCAGAGCGAGCATCCAGAGACCCTCCCCAGGCTTGGTGAGCTTGGAGTCCTGGAGGATCCAACAGGAGGCGGCCCAGACCAAGATGACGACGGTCCAGGCTGCAGCTTTGCTATGGGGGAGCATTCTTCACACTCCCCTGTGCAGATCGGTGACCACGGATCACGGCTGCAGCCTGCAGATGGAGGACAGTTCCACAGGCAGGTGGGTGCTGAGGTCCCAGCCCCTTGTTCTACCCACACCTGGAGGAGGAGGCTCCTAATCTAAGTCTGTGTCATCTTATTTCACATGCGGTGTTCCAGGGAGCAGACAACTTCTCTTGCTGTCTGTGGTGGCCTGATGCTGTATCTTTGCTAGAAATCACATCATTAAGGCTTTCATTGTAATGGCAGCCCATTAGTTCATTAGTTTACACATATAAATAAGGATCATAGTAAGATTAGATGAATTGTTTCCCCTCAAGGCCAAAAAATGTACCTCAGAAGCAGAAGGAAAAAATGTTCTACAGAGTGGTCTGTGGCCTTCAGCTCTGCCCATCCTCCCAAGGAGGAGAGTGCGGAGTGCAGTGCTCTCATCACGGCCAGTCCGGGGCTTTTATTGATGTTTAGTCAAGTGAGCATCAGCAACATCGCTGATGTGGCACCATAATGCGTAAGGAGGAAAGAACAAGTATTTTTAAAAATCCCCATACATGTAAAGTGTTTCAGCTTCTCTTTGGGCCACTTAAAACATAATGCCCCAAATAAAAATATTTGATGACACTTAAAATTAAAGCATGTATAAAGAGAGGTGGGATTTCAGCGTATACTATTATTAGTGTTGCCGAATGCCACATTTATTAATTATTAAGCAGATAGACCCTGCTTAATAGACAACAGACACTGTTGGTGCCACCCAGAGTTTTTGCACTTTCCTACAAAACAGCAGCTGTGGTGGGTCTGGAGTGTTGAGCCCCTGGGAGGCACCCGATGTTAAAGCTTTTCTGCTCCTATGCTTCCTGGTCTGAGTCCCTACTGACACCATATTGCTTCTTTTCGGGTTCTGCAGGGCAGAGCCTGAGGCCCCAAGCCCGGACCCCTGGCTCTGGGGTGAGGGCAGGGCCGGTTGGCCCCTGGTGCGGCAGTCACCTGGGCGCGGCTGCAGCCGCTCAGCCGCAAGCATTTTTGGGCACTCCCTCTGCACTGGCCTCCACAGCTGCGGCTCCTCCCTCAGCCCAGAGCCTCGGAGGGTGAGGTGGGAGAGACTGTCATCAGAACTTTGGCTCAGATCTAAAGGAGGAAACGTGGTCATGTCCTAGCACGGGCCTGGGGAAATGTAGGTTTCCCCTTACTGCTTTCTCTGCACATACACATCAGGTTTTCACAACTGAAGAGCTGTTTTCTGTGCACACCCATCCACCTTTCATTTTTCCTGAATAATATGACTCAAGAAAGAGGTTATACTTTCAAAGGAACTTTTAATCACAGTGATTAGGAAGTTCATCATTATGTCAGTGTCCATGGGGAGATTTAGCTCATGGAATGAGTTTCCCAGCGATGATCTAGTTAGAAAATAAAATGCTACTTTGCAAATAATCCTTTAAAATCTACCAGTTTTATAATTTTTAAAAGCTGTGTTGTCAATCTGTCCTATAAAGTTTCTGTGATTCACTCGAATAGCATTCCTTGACTGCTGCTTGGCCATCAACCTGCTGCATCGCAGATCACGTGCTGGGTGTTTCCCACGAGTGCATCCAAATGCTTTGGAGAAGCAAAAAAAATACAACACATCTGGTTTTCTAAATAATAGTCATGGAAAATTTTACCCTTGAAGTGGAAAATAATGTAAAGTCACTCAGCTGGAACCTCACATTCAGTGTATTTTAATGTCATCTCTCTTTGCCTCCTCCTCCTTCCAATGCTAATTTTGTATCTATTCCTCTTGAAAATGGAGACAGACTCGTGAGTTTGTACTTTGTACAGTGTGCAGTAGAGGCATGTGGATGGGCTAATAGGGTAGGGCCCAGATGGGCAGAATCAGGTCTGCCTATGATGGACCCATCTGTCCATAGTAGTTAAGTGCATAATGCCATCCATCCAATGACAGAAGATTAATGAGTTCTACTGTAAGCGGCAGCTGGCTCCCTGGGAGTGAGCATTCTCGGTTGGAAGGTTTGCTTGCCCTTTAGTGGCATGGGTATCAGCTAGGCAGCCTGGATGCAAGAGCAGGAACACGTGTTCTTGCTCAGAACTGCCGTCCAGAGCCACACTCTTTTCAGAAACTCTGAGAACCTCCCAAGGTGATAAGCACAATGGGAAATGTGGCTAACTTCTTTCCCAAGGATGAATTCATGAGTAACAAAATTTCCCAGGCCTTGGCTTGGTCCTTGCTTTGTGTCATATTGAACATTCTCACAGTTGAACACAATAAATGGCAACATTTATCATGTCCAAAGAGGTTAAAAAAAAGAAACACACAGGTGTCGAGTCAACCTTGGAAATAGCTCATAAAAAATCATCAGGTTGGAAAACGTTTGGCTCTGCGAATGTTCCCTGCTGACTAATCTTTAGTCACGCGATCTAGAGGCAGCGACCTGATTGTCCTTGAGAATAGTAAGCACTTTCAGTTTGCCCGGCCTTCTGGAAGAGCAGAGGCTGGAAATATGCAAGAACATGTTGTATAGTTCTCATTGAGCTCCATGGCGCTTGCTACTTCGTTAAACTTTTGAACAGACTCCTAAGGCTGTGTATGCATTTTATACTTAGTAATTCCTAAAATCAAGTTTTTTAACACAAAGTGATTAATAGTGCCAGAATTATGATCCTGTGGTTCCAACAGCTAATCTTACCAGAATTGGATTAATTTATTAAAAGAGAAGTTATTTATTTATTTATTTATTTTTTGCTGAGGAAGATTCACCCTGAGCTAACATCTGTTGCCATTCTTCCTCTACTTTATATTATATGTGGGTCGCCACCACAGCATGGCCGCTAATGAGTGGTGTAGGTCCACGCCTGGAAACCAAACCTAGACCGAAGTGGACAGCACCGAACTGAACCACTAGGCCATGGAACTGAACCACTAGGCCATGGGGCCGGCCCTGAAAAGTTTTTTTTTCACTCAGGGATGTGACATAATACTCTTTATTAAAACATCTAAGTGTGAATATAAAGAACGTAATTTAAAATTCGGAGCAAGATCTAATGAAATTATGTTTTATATTGGTCATCAAGTCTTCAACTGCTACTGGTCACTGGAGAGTCCTACTCAGGATCCAGCCTCAGGACCGAGTAGATCTGCTTCTCTGGCCCTTCGTCACTGATCTAGGACTCATCTGAAGCTTGGGGCCTTCAGGGGCTGCTCTAAGTAAAAGTCAGCCTTTCTCTTGAAGACAAGGTGCCTTTGGCTCCCTGGCCTCCTGGACGTAGACTCACCTGGGTGCCCAGAAGCCCACTTTCTGGCTGCCCACCTTTCTATTTTGCCCAAGATGCAGAAACTTCCTGAAAGAGCACCTCTGCCAGATGAGGCCTGCGTGTCAGAACTGTGATCTTCCCTGACTTATTTTTTTTCTAAATAAGAAAGCTTTCCTCTTGAGCCTAGATAGCTTTTACGTTTCGATTTTGTGTGTTGTGCCACGGTTTATTCTTCAGACTGCGCAACTTTATCACCTCCCCTAGGAGACGTCCAGCTCTGTGTAAAGAACCAGACCAGAGCTTATGATTAGGAAACGTTATTTTTGCTGCATATTTTTGCTTGTTTCTGTTACTGTGAAATAGCAATGCAGGAGGTGAAAAGTCACAAGTACTAAGGAAAGGACGTGCTGCGCTCCAGTCTCACCTCTCCAGGTTAACCACGGTCGGCCGTTGGCAACATAACTGTCAAAGTGTGGGACAAGCTCTAAACCTCGCTAGTAAGTGGTTTCTTTCCATCTGCCTGCAGACCTGTCCTGGTTTCTTTGAAGCTTTTGACTGATAACTCTGGATTTATAACATACCAAATATATGCCCATTAGTTCTTTCATACACCCACATTTATCCTTGGGAAGCTGTCTTTGAAAATTATCGTGACCTGCAGGCACAGAGCCCTCGTGGCCCGGGTCACCTGGCACATTCTCAGCCAGAGGACAAATGATTTCTGTACATAAATGAATCACTCATCTCTGTAAACGTCCATCATAGCCAGCCTTCCATGACCCATTCTCTTTTATCTGTGGGGGGATAATGGTTTTAGAAAAGAATCTTAAAGTTAATCTGAATGTAACAATTAAGGTAAGAACAACAAATAGTTTATTTACTAAAATGTTGCTGGAGGTGCAGATGTATCCTTTCTGGCTGATCACTCAGTAAAGGACTTGTTTTGGGACTCCTGCTGGTAGAGGAGTTACTGTTACTGAACACTGCTGGAGCTCCCCCTCTTTAAAAGTATCAAATAGGAACTGTGCATGTGTGTGTTGGGGATGAGGGCAGCTACTGCAGCATTCTGGAACTCCCTGCCTATGTCTAATAGCCTAAATGAATAGGAGGTGGAAGCATCACCTCTAGTTGGTGACTGGCTTTTTGTGGGTCAGCCCATAGCAGCAGATCAAAATCTCTGTTCCAAATTGAGATTAAACCCACCTCCAAAGTCAATGGCTCTGATGTAAGCAAAGTCATTGATGGTAGTTGAGCTCTTTCACAAAGTTTTGATGCACGTCTTAGAAGTCATCTTAGATAAGAATGATTTTGTAAAACAGCTGGCATTGCATCACAAATGTCTGGATGTGTTACCTTTTCCAAAAGCTCACTTTTCACTTTCTAGTAATAATATTTAGTATATATTTGGATAGCAGTCCTGTTGGCTGAAGCCCAACCTTGAACCTGTTATAAAGTTTAATACTTTATAGCACCATCAAGTTCCTGATTCAACTTTTGGGATTATTTTAAGCCTTACCCAAGAGAGATGAGTTTGGAAGGGATGAAATACCCTTAGACTGAGGAGAAGGAAATAGAGGAGCCATTTTATCCTGCTTCTTTGGGAGAAAACCAACCAGCTGATCCTGAAGAGATTGAAAAGGTTTTTGTTTTTTTGAGGAAGATTGGCCCTGCGCTAACATCTGTTGTCAGTCTTCCTCTTTTGTCTGCCCAAAGCCCCAGTACCTAGTTGTGTATCATAGTTTTAGAGTTGTAGCTTTTCTATATGGGACGCCACCTCCGCATGGCTTGTTGAACGGTGAGTAGGTCCATGCCCAGGATCAGAACTGGCGAACCCTAGGCCGCCAAAGCAAAACATGCAAACTTAACCGCTGCGCCACCGGGCCAGCCCCTGAAAAGTTGTTTTTAACTAAAATTGACCTATACTTAACAAATTATGTATAAGATAACAGGTTACATAGCTAGGCCACCGACACAAAAAAGTTCAGAAAGCTCTGTATCCAAGAAGACTTTCACCTAAAGACCTCTAAATGGACCAGAGTCTTGATTCCATTCTTGATTTGGGTCATCTTTTTACCCAAAACATAGTGCAGGAGGCACCCTTAGGAGAAAAAGTGAGAGAAGTGACTTCCAGGCGTTCTTGCTGGATGGCTGACTTGTTATTTCCCTTGGTATGAGGGATGGAATTGTTTCACGGAGATTAGATGGCTTCTCTAAGGCAAAGTTTAAATAAAGGCCTGGGCAGGGTATGATGTGCGAATTCAAATATCCTGGCTTGGTTTGTCCGGCTTTGGACAGACCTGGGTTGTGATCCAGGCTCTGCACTTCCTAGCAGCGAGACCTCAGCTGCTCCAAGCTGTAATTCCTCCTCTGTAACACTAGGAACGTGACAGCACACACCCAGGATTAATGTGAAATGCAAGTAAGGTCATGTAGGTGAATGATTTAGCATACCCCCTGGCCCATTGGAGACAATTACTATTATGTTCTTTTATATGTGAAAAAGTTGTTTAAAAGAATCATGCCCATCTAGGGCTCAGTCTGGGTCTTCAGGAGTTTTTACTCCAACGTGGATTCTTGCTGGTGTGCTCCAGTGGTGGAGACCTAGTCTGGCTGTGTGCCATGCTGCCTGCTGCTCCCGGGCGATTGTGGTAACAAGTCCCAGGAGCATTGATTCTTGAGGCTTTCTGGCTCCCTTTGGCCACCTTCACCCCAAAATGATTTTTGAGCTCATTCCATGATGATTGATATTATACAGGTATAATAGGACATTTTTTGGATTACTGTGACCCAAATGTGCGTGAAAACATTAAGGCTTAAGTTTATTTAATATGATATCTGCTAATGCCCCGAAGTAATTACTTCTAGAGGAACCAGATTTTCAGTCTGCACAAGGGCTGTCATGTGAACCCCTGCTCTCGAGGAGCACAAAGTTCTGGTCCTAATGTTATCAGAGCTGTTTGGTGTAGGGCTAAGAACCCCACACGCTGCTCACATATGCAACTCGGGGCTCATAGAGAGCTATTGATTACATACAAGAATTGATTATATGGTTTTCTGCTTTCTCCTCAGTGAAAATTAGATGGCTACTCCAAAGACTGGATCAAAATCATTACTGTTATTTTATGCTTTAAATACTATAACTCAAAAAGTAGTGATTTTTAAAATTTAAAATCCAAAGATGAAAATACCAGATAAATCTACCATAAAATATACATAATTTTTCAGCAAATTCTATACTTAGGAGAATGTGTATTTCTGAAAAGATTGTTGCAACACCCCTTCTCACTCACCTGCACTTACAGTTTTTTAAAATACATACTGTTTTTTTTTTTTTTTGGTGAGGAGATCAGCCCTGTGCTAACATCTGCCAATCCTCCTCTTTTTTTTTTTTTTTTTGCTGAGGAAGACGGCCCTGGGCTAACAGCTGTGCCCATCTTCCTCCACTTTATATGGGACACCGCCACAGCATGGCTTGCCAAGCAGTGCGTCGGTGCGCGCTCGGGATCCGAACCAGCGAACCCCGGGCCGCCGCAGCGGAGCGCGCGCACTCAACCGCTTGCGCCACCGGGCCGGCCCCTTAAAATACATACTTTTGGTGTAGAGTTTAAGGAAACTGTTCTGCATTTATTACAGTTTCACACATTTTATGAGCATCTCTTTGATGATAGTGGTAATTTTTTTACATTCAGATGGTTGGAAAGAATGTGTAGGATTTCCAGAAAGTTCTCTATCTGCTGAGTTTTGCAAATGTTAACTGAATTGTACTCTTAATGCCTTTTGTCTCAGAGTTATTAAAGTAAAAAATTGGTGTTGGAGGTGAGAAAAATCAAGGAGCAATAAATGCTAATAAATTGGCCTTTCTACTCGATGGAAAGTCTACTGTATCAAATATTGCAACTCTTCAGATAAATTATGTGGAAAAACTATGGCATTTTTAGTAATAAATCTTCTTATGTTAAAGAGTTTCTTTTTTCTTTTCTAATTTAACTTCATTTAAATCAAAACACGTATCCAGAATATCTTAAGTTCTTCCCGAGTGTGGCTAAGCAGTTTTGTATATGTATGAGTGTGTGTTTAGTGGATCGACTGGACAGTTTGAAAAGCATGACTGGCTCTCCGCAGGTGAAAGAGAAGAAGGCTGATGTGAGTGCAGAGCCCACGCTCAGAGGCCAGAGAGCGTATTCCTTGCTGCCCCTGGCTTGAGACCCTTACCAAGTAGGGGGATTCTATCTGACCGTCTGCATCCAGCAGGACTGAGAGAGCTTTTATTCGTCTTGCTTCAGAAATGTACCAAACAAGATTGCCTCGAGACCAGTCTGAGCGCTCGCGATGCACTTTTAGTGTTTTCTGTCTGATTGGAGGAGATGGGCTCATGTGGCTTTTATGATCCAGGTACTATAGTTGATTCAGTGTGTTTACTTCATTTGGACAGACCTTTCTGATAGAATGCCCATGCTGAAACGTACTGAGATGGCAGTCATGGTTTTGAATGTGCCTTCAAAGGGCTGGACAGGTTTTAGAAAATATGAAATCTTTTAAGTTAGGTATAAGCAGATTAGTAATAAAATCCATTCTTCATTTATGAGACCTGCTGGCATGCTTCCCATGAGCTGCGCATTGTGTGAAGCACTGGGACGGCGGGGTGGGTCGGGCTTTGTCTCTCTGGGCACTTACAGTGGGGGGACACAAGATAAATAAGACGCTGCGGTGGTGGTTCGTGTGAGTGGTGCAGTGGAAAGGCAGGGGCAGTGACTCTGTCTCAGGGGACCGTGAGGAAGCCTTCTATAAACGGGTTAAGCACTTTACCTTTGGCTTTAAGTTATGAAGCCTCAGAAATCCCCTTCCTCCCCACCAGGGCCATGCTTGTCATGTATATGACCCGTTAGTAACTACGGGTCAGCGCATGACCACCCTATGTTTATAAGAGACATGAGGCTTTTATTAATTCCCTTCTGGCTCAACAGCTGGCACTGAAATGACAGCATACAAAGGTGAGTGTCTATATCTTGTCATTTCTGCACCCCCAACCAGAGCTCCAGACGTCTGAAGTCCGACAGTGTGTCCTGGCAGCCCTGGCCTCTGGGGCTCCCTGTGGCCTCCTGCACCTTGCTCCCTTCTGCTTCTCCAGCCGGAGCACCTCTGCTCCAGGTTCCCATAGCGCCAGCCTGAGTTCTGGCCTCCCTCCTAATCCAACGGGCCCTTTGCAGTCTCAGCTCCAGGAGCCTGGTGGCGGGCATGGGGATCTTCTGGCTCTCTCTCACCAACTGTGTAGCTGCCCACTGCTTGGCGCCCGTTGCAATGGCACCTTGGAAACAGCCAAGTACCAGCTTGATTGCCAGCCTCCTTCCTCTTCTGACCTAAAGAGTACCCTTACATGAGGGGGCAGAGCCGACTCCCGTGTTCCCACAGGTGGTGGAAAACCAGCAGCTCTTTGGCGCGCTCAAGACCTTGCTGGAGGACTTGCGCTTGGAGCTGCAGGAGGATGAGCATGCCCGGCTGCGGCTGCAGCAGCAATACGCCAGCGACAAGGCTGCCTGGGACGTGGAGTGGGCCATGCTCAAGTGCCGCCTAGAGCAGGTACCTGCCCGCCCAGTCCCTCCGTGCTGCCCGCGGGGTCTCTGTGGTCCAGGACAGGTGGGGAGGAGGCACGCTTACTCAGATCCACAGTGGCCCTCATCCAAGAGCAAGGGCTCTGAGGAAAGAGCAGGAGCGGCTGCCTGCTGTGTCTTCCTGAAGTTCCCAACCTTCCCCAGACACTTTCTTTTCCCTCATATTCCCTCTCCCAAGTGAGAAGCACGGTCCCTGCCAAGCAGCATTTTCAAGTAGCGTGTATTTTCCATTCTGCGTGGAACAAGGTTGTGTTTAGCCCCGTCGAAGCACGGCCGCATGAAGTGGTGATCAGAGTGTGCTGACACAATGCAAACAGGAGCAGAGAAAAAGCAAACTGGTTTAGTTATCTCTGAAAGAGGTAAACGCATGCTTTCCTTTAGATTTCTCAAAATACTGGAAAGAAATTGTAGACCTTTCACTACATGCCCAAGAAGTCCAATCGGTTTCAGTGTCCTTTTTACACCGAAGGAAAGCGAGGCCCAGAAGGAGGGGCTGATCTCAGGTCACAGTCGTTAGTGCTCCAGTGGAGAGGACAGTGGGCTCTTGCCTCCCGCCTCCCAACAGAGCAGACCCTCCTCAGAGGTTGTAGACTGTGACCATGGTTGTTAAGTTCAGACAACCAGAAGCATTCTTTTCTGAGTGTTTACTCCCTGGAAAGCCTTAAAAGCAGTGTCACTTCCTGCACCATGTCTGCTTGCTCAGGTTGTTTCTCTAGGTTTCTTCCAGCCCCTTGATCCTGATGAGGGAGGAGAGGTCTGTGCATCTTTGATAATCTATTTTTTAGGCCCTATTTTGAGGCTAACCATAAAGCAATTAAAATTTTGTATGAATCGGCTCAGTCATGAACCAAAAAAACTGCCCAGAAAGGAGACATCTTCCAAATGGCCTTGATAAAAGATGAAAGGGCCTGTCATGTCAAAAGAAAACAGCTCCCCTGGTGGCCACAAGTTCACTTGCATTGCAGCCTGGCCCAAGGGAACAGTGGTGTCAGGCTCACAGCTCTGGATAGAGCTGAGAGACAGCCTTCTCTGCAGAGGAAGAAGTAAAGCATAGCAAAACCAAAGTCCAGGCCAGGCCTGTCAAATGACGGAGCCACTAACCCAGTTATGAATCCTGCCTACTGCCTGGTAGGAGATTCCTACCAGATGCTCTGTTTATCTTTGTGCACAACCTGAAGAGTCAGCTGAGGAGGAGAAATGAGTAAGGACACTCTGATGAGCTGCCTTTAAACCTACTTAAAAATATGTTTATGGGGGAGAAAGCTAAATATTTTCAAAGATGTAAGTATAGCCAAAGAAAGGAGGCATAATCTTTGATGCGAGCCAGTTTCAAAACGTTTTGTCTTTGTTTTAGAGGAACCTGGTATCCACCCACACATTTGCTACAAATAAAGCCTCAGGGAGAGTCACTAAGCACTGAGAAATAAAGCTAGGACTTCAGGCCTGGAAGCCGAGTGGTAATAGGCAAAGATTCATCTTTTGCCCTAATTGTTTAGAAAGTTTCTTAAACATTTGCAGCCCAGGAAGCAAGGAATATGGGTTGATGCTAGTTCATTTATAATAGTCCCATCTTTACCCTCTTCTACTTAAATGCAAAACAGTTGAATTCTATCAAAAGTTAAGTATTTTCTCTCAGTGGAGGCCATGTTGTATCAGTTCAAAATCTATGATTCCTTTAATTGCCTTCTAAGTCAGACCTTGCTCTAAATGCCAAGGATCCAGCAACAAATAAGATATTTCTTGAAGGGGCCCTCAGTGTGGTGGGAGACCCAGACAAGGGTTATCATTTCTAATTGTGTGTTAAGTGCCCTGCCAGGCCTGTACACAGTGCCGTCGGGAATGGGGGTGTGCAGAGCACACACCTTGGCTTCAGGGCTCAGGGAAGGTTGTTTGTGAAAGTGCTACTTAGAATGAATCTCAGAGCATGACTAGGAGTGGGAACATGGAGAAGGAGAGAAGGGTGTTTCAGACAGCAAGGGAATGTCAAGAAGAAAGGAGCAGGGCACATCTGAGGAGCTGCACCTAGTCAGGGATGAGGGAAAAGAAGAATGTTAAAGAATTGAAATGTTAATCCTGATTTTATCATGGAAGTAAAGCATTTTGATTTGCATTTTAAAAAGGTTCTTTTGGATTCCAGGTAGAGAACGGATTAGAAACCATAAGAATTCAACAGATGAACATAGGTCCATGGGTAGAATTCAGGGACCTGCTGAACTAGAATAGGAAAAAGATACATCTTTGTGTTCACTAACCTTTCATTAAAATTTATCACGTTCTCCGTCTACAGTATACTCCTGATTCTGTCCTCTATGCTATTGTTATCACAGTTTACTTCTACATGTTCTGTAAACACACCATCATTGCAACTATTTTTTGCTTTAGACGCTCAGTGATATTTTAAAGCAATCAGGAATAGAGAAAAGTGAGTTTTATGTCTATATCTATTTATGCCATTTCCAGTGTTTTCATTTTTGGTGTAGATCAGAGTGTCTGTTGGTATAATATTCCTTCGGCCTAAGAACTTCCTGTGTTATTTCTTGAAATGTAGGTCTGCTGGCAATGGTTTTATTCAATTTTCATTTGTTGAAAATTTTCTTTCATTTTTGAAAGTTATTGTTGCTGAGTATAGCATTCTATTGAGGTTGACATTTTTTCCCTTCAGCCCTTTAAAGATGTCACTCCATTGTCTGCAGATTCGCCTGGTTTCTGAGGAGAAGTCTGCTGTCACTCTCATCTGTGTGCCTCTGTGCATAATGTGTCTTTTTTCTCTGTCTGCCTCAGAGATTTTCTCTTATGTTTTCAGCAGTTTGAATATATGTCTAGATGGGAGTTTTTTGCTTGTTTGTTTCTTTTTGGTATTTAACCTCCTGAGTGTTTGACAAACATTGATTGCAGACATCTAGGTTCCATCACTGCCCCATCACTAGACATCTAGGTTCCATCACTGCCCTGTCACTAGGTTCCATACTCAGGATATAGGGACAGATGTGCCAGCCCTGAAGGAACTCCACAGAAGGATGGCAAGAGGTGGCAGTAACTCAGAGTAATGAAGTGGAGCTGAGAAGCAGGCTATGGGCAGCTTAACTTTCTGTGTGACTCTCTGTGTCAAATGTGCATCATTAGGACTTTAATAATGAAAATTGTTTTTTCCATGGGATCGGTCAAACCTTGGTTTATACATGTTTCCAGGGATAATATGTAAGTGTGCTGAGATTTTCTTCACCTACTAATGAAGACTTGTCAGGGACTGAGTTCTAAGTCTTTTTTCTTGACAGCTGGAAGAGAAGACTGAGAAAAACCTGGGAGAACCAGGCACCTCCGCTGACAGCAAAGGGGCATTCAAGAAGGAGAGGGAGACACACCAGAAGCTGCTTGCTGACAGCCACAGCCTGGTCATGGACCTGCGCTGGCAGATCCACCACAGCGAGAAGAACTGGAATCGGGAGAAGGTAGAACTTCTCGACTGCCTGGACAGAGAGCGGCAGGAGTGGGAGCGGCAGAAGAAGGAGCTCTTGTGGAGACTAGAGCAGGTGAGGAGCCCCCGCCCCGGGGGCAGGACAGTGACCTGGAGTCAGAGAGAAGAGAGCAGGTGAGGAGCCCCTGCCCCGGGGGCAGGACAGTGACCTGACTTACAGGAAACAGGCTGCTCGGGAGGTCCTTGCTGCATCAGGATGTCTTAAGGGCTTCAGAGGAAGAGGAGGAAATACTGGGATTTCTCGTATTGGAGACCTAGGCTCAGCCCTCCTATTACACAAATCTTTCCATTGCAAAGTTTGTAGGTGACTTCACTGTGTGTGTCTGCGTGTGGTGTGTGTATGGTCAGGGGTGGGGGTGGGGGGTAACTTTTTAAAGGAAT
Source organism: Diceros bicornis minor (assembly GCF_020826845.1). Classification (NCBI taxonomy): domain Eukaryota; kingdom Metazoa; phylum Chordata; class Mammalia; order Perissodactyla; family Rhinocerotidae; genus Diceros; species Diceros bicornis. The sequence goes on along the minus strand of NC_080755.1, from coordinate 6,831,711 downwards.
TTAAAGACTAAACTTGAAAGATTAAGTTATTTCATGTCTTATAAAGTGATTTCTGCCAAAAGGCAAACTAACTTTTAAGTTTGGCACTAAAGATGTTGTCACAGTGACTGCTTCAGCTTGAATGGAATTGTTGTCCAGGAGTAAAAAAAGTGCTGAATTAAGTTGGAAGTCAGGCTGTTTGCACCTGCTGTAGATATTGCTGAGCTGTAATTAGATAAGACCCTACCAGGGGAGGTAGCTGGGAGCTCAGTGTCTTCAGCTAAACAAACAATTCAAGAACTCAGATGAATTCACGGGGTGAGGGGGAGTTGTTTTTCTACTGCCCAGATAATCATTCTCTACGTTACGTCAGACTTAGGACAGTCTGCACTGTTGGGGTCGTGCCAGAGGGAAAATTAAATTTTCACATTAAATTGATGAAGGTTTGGAATTCCTCCCTGGCCAAATTTTTATATAGCATACATTTTATTTCTTTCAGCCTGTCACACTTAAAAATTCATGAGGCCTCAAGGAAATGTGTTAATCAATAAGAAACTGAGTTCAGGAAAACATAACCTCATTGCTCTATTATAAATACCCGTACTGCCTACATTTATGTGGGAGCCTTTTGAAAAATGTGCTCTGTTATCCCCAGCCATGGTACTTGTGTTACGGAGGTGCGGTGCATAGGTTAGTTTCTGCATGCCGTTGGGAAGTAAGCTTAGAAGGGAGCCTTTGGCTGAGAAGCTGTTGAGGAGAAGAGTGCGCACTACGGATGGAAAGGAGCTGAAGTTCTTCCTAGATTTGATTAGTCACACACCGAGTCGCCGTGTTGGTATTTGATGTGGCTCATTTCACAATTCCCCAAATTCTATCAAAGGAAAGTTGGCTACTTCCTTTTCGGTCTAGAAATGCAGCCCTTGAAAAGAATCTTCTGTGTTAAGTCCCCTGTGGCTCCGTGCGCTGTCAAATGGATCAGCTCTTAGGTGGCACTTGTTGGGACAGAAGTAATGTGTATTCCTACAGAATGCTCACAGGTTTATCATGTCCGAGTTGAGTTAACCACAGTAACTCCAGACCCCTGGTCACCAGGGAGGTTCCCTCTTGGCGTTCCCTCCAGGATCATTCACTTTGTCTGTCCCTCCCATACCCCAGCAAGGCCATCATAACCCTGCTGTGGCCCTGCTAGGGTCCCCTCTGTCAGCTGTGGGCTTATTGGTCTTGTCATGGCTTCATTTTGGAGGTCACACCTTGGACATGAGTTAAGCAAGTCTTTTAGGGTTTTATTTTGCTTTTGGGAATGAAGAATTTCTAGTAAAGGAAAAATAGTAAGACATCTGATGATACTCAACTTTCAAAGAGTTAATGACCTAGGGATGAACAGTCACCTCATTTTAAGGCTATATTTTGGAAAGATAAGAGTGGGCAGGAGCTGAACCCCATTTCCAAATAGTCAGTCCTGTAACCGTTCACCAGCTGATAGCCCTAGAACTTAAGCCTCAGGGGTAACATCTCTGAGCATAATGGATTCGAGACACATGGGTTCCAGGTATTCATCTGTTCCTGAAATCTGTGTGGTAGATCTCACAGGCTTTGTACAATGATTTCACTGCTGTTTTTAGAAGAGGATTCGTTGCCAGTGAATGATGCTTCAGCTATGCAATTGTGGCTTTCAAAAATAAACCTGGCCTTCTCCCTCAAATATTGGACATTTTAAAAGAAGATTTTATAAATTTTGGTGCCCAATTCTGAAAATTAGGTAAAGCAGTTATAGGCATTCTCTGTAAAAGAGGAAATTGGCTGAAGTGTGTGTGTGTGTGTATAGATAGTATTTGTTTCTCAGTTATCAGGTTGCTTGTTTGCTGAACTTCCAGCCACACATTCCATAAACAAACAAGAAACAACACAAGTGAACCTTCTTCACAATGTATGCTCTAGATATTTGACTATTTGTTGAGCCGTATAACCTTGACTATGATAACCTCATACAGATGGTGAAAGACGTAACACTAAATCCATTTTCCACTTTCAGAACACGTGCTTCATACTTGTCCGGTGTCGTTAAATTCCTACATAATTTTTATGCCACATGAGGCATTTTAAATGATGAATGACTGAGAGTGTGGTTAAGGTCAGATAACACATATCATCTATCTTATCAGCATCTCTTGTCTCAATCCAGATTTGACTGGGTGGTAAACATTTATGGAATCACAGTCCATTTCTCCTTAGAACTCTTCAGTTTCCAGTTAACATGCAGAAGATGTAGGACTTGCAGCCCTGCAGGAAAGCTTGCCTGTCATGCCATTCTCCTTCCAGTGACTTCCTTAAATCAGTTGCCTTTACAACATGAAAAGCCATTCTTTTAAAACCTGTTCGCGAAGTGACCTTTTTTCTTTTCACCAATCCAGGTAAAGTGACACTCTTGAGGGTTTATTGTTTCCTGTATTATTTGAAATGCAAATCTTTTAAATTTTCTATTTGCATTAAAAGTTGTTCTACTGCAAGATTCTAAGTACAGTGGGTGCTGGTGCTGGGTTTGAAATGACTGTCCTAGGAAACCCTATCCTTTTAAGGCCCCATTATTCTGTTACGACACTCCAGAGGCATCTTAGCAGCAGACACCTCCAGCTAAAACCATTCCAGCTCAGTTTTAGGAAACCTAACACTTACCAGCTTTAGCTCACGTTGCTTCTGGCTGCCTGGGTTTATTTTTGAAATCCCTCTTTACTGAGTTAGAAGGTGCTTGTTCATAGCTCCCTCTTAGTCACTCCTTCCCCCTCTTCATGCACACCCTCAGTGCGCATTTACAGCTTCAGATGTGGTTCTTGCATTTTAATTCCTCACCCAAAATAGCTTGAAGATGATCATGTGTTGAAACTAAATTGCACTGACATGCATTAGATGAACCTAATAAAAAGCTTTCCTTTTTATTTTTTTAAAGAAAGCATTGAGCATCTTTTAGAGAACTGGGAAGAACCATGTCTTTGGGGAGGGGGCGTGGAGAGCAGAGGAGGCTGAGCTTCTTCCCTAAGTCAAGTGTGATCCTGCCTCAGACTGGAACATTTAAGATCTGGCTACTTGAATCTCCATCTCTCTTACAAAATGAAGATCATAGTCTGAGACTTTTGTTCCACCACCTCAGAAGTTAGTAAAAATGAGTAAAAGTCCTTTGTCTCCATTATTTCACGTGGCTTTGTTCCTGATGATACACAGGCCACACATATCCAACTTGTAGATGAAGGCTTAAATTAGGACACAAGGGTATCATTTGTGAAAGATGCTTTGTTAAAGAATAAATTAATATGCTTCCAAGAGAGTTTCGGAACTTGCTGGCACTGTCTCAGCACTTGAGGACTGAAAATCTTTCTTCTGCCTTCCCTTCAGGTCAAATCCGATGTCATTTTAGTCATTCAGATAATTTACTTATTCAGAAGATCAGCCAACGGGGTAGAGTGTGTGAGCATGTCATCCAATGAGGACCCCGTTAAAGGTTCATAGGTGGAAATATCCTCAGCTCTCAACTGTGCTTTCTGTGCATGTTTTGAGGGAAAGCAGTGTATTAGGGCTGCTCTGAGAAGCAAGAACGTCTGCCCTGCACGCCATTTCCGGCCTGTTCCTGTGGGTTCACGTTGGCTCCCTTCCCGAAGGGCCTCTGCTTGGTCTAGCTCTAGTGCTGTAAGTAGGCAAGGCACTTACCTGTGGGCTCAAGCCTGAGGGAAAAACAGTGACCTCTACAGTGGGCCGGCCCCTGCTGGGCTGACCTTGCCTGCAGCCCTGGTCCTCCCCTCAACCTGGGAGGGAGGGAGTGTGCTATCCCCATTTTACAGGTGAGCAAACTGAGCTGAGAAGAGTTGGGAACCTTACACCTGTGAGCAAACCAGCAAGCCATGAAACAGTGGCTGTGACTCAGGTCTTCCTCACTCCACGTGGTCCTGTGTTTCCCCCACTACTGCGTCTTGAGTTTACCACGACAGGGGAAAGAAGGGACTCTGAAGGATGTGGCTTACGTTTGTTTGTTTGTTTCCAGTCATGCCAGGTCTTTAATTACCTTTATGGCTGAGTTTTAATCCTCTCAAGCAAAGTATAAGTTGTTTTTGACACCCACTGGTTATAACCCAGTTTGATCACTCGGATTATGTGTAGGACTCGTTCCAAATAATTTGTAAATAATACTCTGTTACTATTAGGAAACTGTGCTAGTTAGGAAAATCAAAGTCACCCTCAGAAGTTTGCTGTCATGGATGGTTTTCCATTGAGTGTGCCTTAAGTTCTGAAGGTAATTACAAAAGAGAGCTCTAAATATGTCATTTAACAATGTGAGATTTTTAAAGAATAAATGTACTTTGAGCATGGTACTCAAAGTTATATGCAATAACATATTCTCGTCAGAAGGAGTTGGCTTGGGTGTGGTTTATGCAGATTTTCCAGTCCAGATAAAATTGTGATTTTTCTTTTTAAAAGCATTTGTAATGTTGTGTTACATTTTGAAACTGGGTTAGACTTTTCTAAGAACATTTACTTCTTACAGTCTTTCAGATGGACCCATATGTAATTCTAAATTGTGGAGAAACCATGGTCTCAGGGAGAACAACATACAGAAAAGTGAGGCTAATTGTTTTCATTTTTAAAACCCTCAAGTTGCAGAAAGAAAACAGTCCCCGGAGAGGTGGCATTTTCCTCTGTGATCAGAAAGAAGGCAACATCCGCCCCTGTGCCCACCCCGGAAGCCCCCACGTGCCCCGTACCCTGGGGATGTGGCCCTGTGTGGACACCGACTCCACCCCATTCGAAGACCGGCCACTATCCAAGCTGAAGGAGTCGGACAGGTGCTCGGCCCGGGAGAACCTCTACTTAGACGCCCTGTCCCTGGACGACGAGCCCGAGGAGCCTCCAGCCCATGGGCCCCAGAGGGAGTTCAGGAACTGCCTGCCCGAGGTCGGCCTGGGGTTTTGGGTCCAGGGGTTGCTGGGAAACTGGCCATGTGGCTAGCAGGCTCCAGGGCTTCACATAGCGCAGCCTGTGGGTTGAGTAAAAGTGAAACCTTCATAATCCAAGGGCTGTGCATGGTGGTCCTAACCCCAGGTTCCTAGCGTGTGCTGTGGTCCTGTTCACTTTACCACCTTGTTTTGGGTTTGGAAATACTGGGCTCATGTCCTGTGTAAAAGGAGCCGTCTCACAAGTGAGTATGCCCAACAAAACTCGGGAGGAAGTAGATCACTCTGGGAAGTGTGGATCTTCAACTTTCCTTAAAATCATAGCACAGTCTTCTGATTCTAGAAAACTTATTAATAACCAAAAAGATTCTGTTTTAAAGAAAGTACTTCACAGTTAGAAATAGCAAATGTTACTAATCAATGACATACTATAAATATCTTATTCTGTGCAAAGGGAAAAAAATCCTACACTGAGAAACCTTATGTAAATTAGGTCAGCAAATAGGTGAGCTGCGTGTGCACTGAAAAGTTCCACCTCGAGGCAGGAGGTTTTCTCTCCTTGTTAAGGCCGGGTTTTAAAAATTGATTTTAGGGATCATTACTTGTGAGTCATTTTAACAATTATACCTATCATTTATTTTTTTTCACTGACATATAATTGACATATAACATTGTATTAGTTTCAGATGTACAACATAATGATTCAACATACGTATATATTGTGAAGTGATCACCACAGTACATCTAGTTAACATCCGTCACCAAACATGGTGACAATTTTTTTATCTTATGATGAGAACTTGTAAGATCTTTCTTAGCCACTTTCAAGAGGGTGGAGGTGGGTGAAATGAGTGAAGGTTATACCTGTCATTTAACCCGTCCCTAACACTAAATAGACTCAAAAGAGTTCATGTCAAATAGTGTTGAAATGTGGGGAAGTTACGCTTTGGTCACATGTCTGTGAAGTCGAGTGCCTTCTTCTCAGCAGTAGGTACCCGGATGACATGACAGTGCCAGTATGCCTCCCTGTTTGATCTATTGGCATCTCTCATGGTCCAATTTCACAGCAGAGAGAAAGCAGACCAGGGTTGGGAGACTGTCTGGTTCTGGCTCTGCATGCTGGGAGCCCTGGACCCCGTGCTGATCTGCACGACGGAGACCAGGGCCATGCTTGCTAAAGGGAAGCACACCCAGCTGTTTACTGTGCTGGGGAATGAAATTCCATTACTGTCGAAGGCTTGCTAGGATCCTTGGTCCTTCTTCAGGACCATGTCAGCATGGGGGTGTTCTCTCCAGAGACAGCCTGTGTTCATGTGGTTCTCTGCCAGCACAGCTATCATTCTTCTATCTAAAGGGAAGTCACTGTAATTTCACCTCTGATTCTAAATGGCAATGTTTAAAACCAAGAAAGCGCTCCAGCCTAAGGCTGTCACAGCAACTTCCAAGTGAGGCTCGGACCAACGGACTTCAGTCTCCTAACCCTTACCCTCGTCTTCCCTTCTCCCCACCTCCCCTCTCTCTCTCATCCTCTTCTCTCTCTCTCTCTCTCTCTCTCACTCTCTCTCTCACACACACACACACACACACACGCACACATTCAGCCGTATTCAGGTCATTTCAAAAGCTGGCTTTGAAATGCATGTAGTTATCGAAGTCTTTTGAGGAAGCACTTCCTCCATGACAAAGTTTACAGCTGGTGTCTCTCCTTCACGTGGGCTCCTCCCTGGACTGCAGAAGCTCCAACCCCTCATCACGCTGTGGATTCAGGTTTATTGTTACTTCAAAGGGCTGAGGGCAGCAGCACTCCCCGCCAGAACTTGGCCTCAGTGTGTATTTGAAGTGGTGTTTTCCTAGAGCAGAAGAGCAAAACAAGTCACTCAGCCCTCTGAAGGCTCCTAGGCAACCAAAATTAACTGATTCAGACAAACTTATCTCTTCTTTATAGGAAGAAGAAAATCCCAAGGGAAATCTTCAAAGGTAAGATTGATGAAAACAGTAGTAGACTACTGAAGTAAAAACCCCTTGGTCCTGAGATTCCATCCTGTCTCTGTAGTCTGTTGTAACGCTATCTTCAGAATGACTTAAGATAAGACTTCTGAATAAGTGGTTGCTTTATTATTATTAATTTTATAAATATTGTATTTTTTATTAGTAGTAACAACTAAGAGACAAGCCATGTGTATTAGTGTTATGGTAAGAACTTTGCAGATATAGTTGTGTGTTGTGTATATAAAGGAATGATTGTGTTAAATGGGTTTTGAAAAGTCTATGGAAACCTCTGTCTTCTAATTTAAAGTCTGGAAAAAGTCCCTCTTGCTGTGCTATGAGACATTTTATATACTGTACATTGAAAAGCTCTACAAGGAGGGTTTATTAAAATATTTCCCATCAGTAATCCTTGAAGTAAATATAAAGTAGTTGATGTTGTTGATGTTAGTAATCATGTATTTTAGGTCATATGTATGATGAGACATGTCTGAAAAGGCATGTATAAGCAAATTTGTTTAAATGGAAATATTAAGAACACACAGCTGAGGGCTGGCCCAGTGGCGTAGTGGTTAAGTTCGTGTGCTCCGCTTTGGCGGCCCAGAGTTCGCAGGTTCGGATCCCGGGTGCAGACCTACACAGTGCTTGTCAGGCCATGCTGTGCTGGCGTCCCATATAAAGTAGAGGAAGATGGGCATGGATGTTAGCCCAGGGCCAATCTTCCTTAGCAAAAAGAGGAGGATTGGCATCAGATGTTAGCTCAGGGCTGATCTCCCTCATCAAAAAAAAAAAAAACACACAGCTACAGCTGAGCAGAAAGTGCGGCGGTTTCCTTTACCCATCCCTCGCCCTCCCCACACGCACACACGTACTTTTCTTTGTAGATGGTACACACCATTGCCCTGCATGCAGCTTCTTCTCAGGGCAATTTGCTCTTCCTAATTTGCTCCCTAACTTTCCTGTGAACTTGGAGTCCATGAAGTATGTCTCCTTCCCGTTCTGCCCTTTGTGGGATTCATCCAACGCCGGGAAGTGCCTGTGGCACATTTCTGTCCTTCGAGCTCTGTCTCGTCCGGTTGCTCTTGGACAGCACAGGGCAGCACTTGAGAGCTCGGCCCCAGAGCCAAACATCCTGGGTTCAGATCCACATCCACCTCTCACTAGCCATGCAACCTTGGGTGAGTTATCTGACTGCTTTGTGCTTCGTTTCCTCATCTGGAAACAGGAGGTATTAGATTTGTTTGCAGCCTAAATGTGTTAATACACATAAGATGAAGCGATGTCTGGCGCAGAATAGCAGTGAGCGAAGTTTGCTGTCATTACACCCTCTCGCTTTCTGCCTTTCTTAGCAGAGCTCCTCCCTGCACTGTAGCTAGTTATTATTGCTTATCTTAATTGCTTCTGTTAATTTCAAAAGTAATCCATGCTTGTAAAATTGAAACAGTATCAAAATGTACAAAGAAAGAAGGTGCTGTCCTCCCCTCCACCCCCTTCCCTTCTAGTGCTTTCCTGTGTTCTCTTCGTGCTTTCTCCTTGTTGCACATGTGTCTGGTTTTTGTAGGTATGGTTTTGTTTTGCTTTGGCCACTGTTAAGGTTAACGCCTCTCCTTTCTCTGTCCACATCATCTCTGTTCCACGATATCCATCCAAGACCTAGAGGCAAAAAGTCCCCACAGAGGTGCTGCTGCTGCTTTGACTCTGAGAGCAGTTCCTGTGGGCAGAAGCAGGGTTAGATGAGCTACATCCAAGAAACGGGAAGGGATTAGGGTTTGGCTACCTGTAGAGCACTTCCAGCTCCCGGTGAACAGTGTTCTGAAGCTCATTGTTAATTCAGCAGCTCCTTGATCAGAGGCAACAAGAGGAAAATCGTGCTTGCTGGAAAGCTTAGGACCTAGTGACAAATGGACCATCCTTATCCTTTCTATTTCCTTTTATTTCCATAGCCAGCTTTCTGTTATTCAGAGGGCCATTGGACAGTTTATAGGTTATTTATAACAAAAATACCACTGACTTGTGCCTCTAGTGAGAAATAACAAGATGAAATGCCCAGTGGTGTCATTTGTAGCCTGCTGTTTTACCCCATGGTAACGACCACCAGCACATGCCCCTAGGGTAAGGGCATTGTCAGCCAAGCCACCTAGAACTTTGCCCATTCTGTGGACCAGTCCTTGTGGTCCACACACTTGCTCAGAGCAGGACCCAGTTCTGGCCTCGCCGTTGTTAATGGGTCCTGCAGAGGAGTGGCCATGCACTCAGTCTGGGACCCCTTCAGCAGGGCCTGGGCTGGTCTAGAACCCTAGGTATTTAGAGTTTGGGGGTGCGTGGTTATTAATATGTCCTATGATAAAGTGGTCTACTTGTAGAGACAGTGAGTCTGCACACGCTTCACCTCCACCACCACATCAGGAGAGATTCCAGACCAGAGGGTCCAGGACCTGAGTCGGCACGCATGGCCAGCCCCAAGCCTCCTTCCTGGCCACCACTTCTTTGCCCTGGCTGGGTTGACAAGCTGTCCAAGCCCTGCAGCAACTTCCTGTCTCAGCATGTTGGAGTCCCCAGCCCCTCATACCGTGCCGCCTGGGCCTGCAGGAGGCAGTCAGTAAATTCACGTCAAATCGAAATATATTGAGTTAAGTGCCAATACACTGAGTCATCTACATCCAAATCCACGTCCATCAGGCAGTAGCTCACCCCAAACTGGCTGTTGCTTTAGCTCTCCTGTCTTCACTCTCCCGTTGTGTTTGTGCATCTTGGCCAGGAGTATAGAAGGAGCAAGAACAAAAAGTAGCTCGGCTATCAAGGAGGAAGCAGAGAGGGAACTGAGGGCACTGAGCCCTGGTGGTGGGTTTGGCAGGGCCGGGTGGAGTTTCTGTTTGAAATGGCGTTTGGGAATTGTTTGCCAACCTGATTACATCTTCCCCTCCTCTCTCTCTTCTACGTCTTTTGTTTGGCCTTTGGACGTTGTTAGTACTTCAGGCCAGTGGAGGATGAGGCTGAGAGTAAGAAGGACTTCAGATGGTAGTTATTTTGTTGGGGTATTTCACTCCCCCAGTACCAGTGGCTGGTTTTGGGTTGGGACTGTGGTGCGGTCATGTCTGTAGCCTGAGCACCTGCCATGATGCCTGGAACTCAGGAGTCTCCCAGTAGGTTTGGAATTGAAGGCACTTGTCAATAGATGGAGAGGCCAGGCCACAGCCAGGGTTCCTGTAGTTTCCCCTCTTCCTGCGGAGCGTCCACAGGCTAAAATGAACCATTTCAAAGTGGGTTTGGAGCTTGGCTCTGACTGCCATGCCCACCTTCCGCTTGTTCCCACAGTATCTAAGGGTTGGCTGTATTGAGTTCTGACCAGTACAAGGCTCCTGGAACACTTCCAGAGCCATCGTAAAGATCTGTTAAACATCCACAGGGTCAGAGCTGGACAACATCAGGCAGCTGGACAGCGAGCGTGCTGGTCATTCAGGTGGAGCCCGTCGCGCAGCAGGCGCTGCTGGTGCAGGCAGGACTCGTGAGCTGCGCCGGGGTGGGGGCACGGGTCAGCGGGCTCCCTGGCTGGCACATGGGCCGCTGATGCCGTCCTCTCTCCACTCTTCCCAGGGCGGTGTCCGTGTCCTCCATGTCTGAGTTCCAGCGCCTGATGGACGTCTCTCCCTTCCTGCCCGAGAAAGGCCTGCCCGCCGGGAGCAGCAGGGAGGATGTCACTCCGCCCCTGTCTCCTGACGACCTGAAGTACATCGAGGAGTTCAACAGCAAGAGCTGGGACGAGAGGCCCCCAGACCCCTGGGCAGACAGGACCGAGGGGGGGCAGGTGGGGCACGAGGCCGGCACCGAGCCTTTCCCTGACTCCTCCTGGTACCTCACCACGAGCGTCACCATGACCACGGACACCATGACCAGCCCAGAGCACTGCCTGAAGCAGCCCCTGCGGAGCCACGTCCGGGCCGAGCCGCCCGGGGTGCGGGTGCTGCACAGCCCACCTGCCGTCCGCAGGATGGATAGCATCGTCGTGGCGGGCGGTGAGGGCAGGGGCCGGCCGGAGCCCGAGTGCCCATTTTCCACAAGCAGAGCCAGAGGGGGCACGGGAGACACAAAGGGGGGCTCCTCAGAACACATGCTTGGCAGGTGGCCTGGGGCCCCCTCCAGACACCCCCGAGACTACGTGGAGGGAGGGCTCCGCCCCCTCGATAGCACCCTCTGCACCCCCTTGGGTTTTGCCTCCCCACTGCACAGCCTGGAGATGTCCAAGAACATGAGTGATGACATGAAGGAGGTGGCCTTCTCTGTCAGGAATGCCATCTGCTCTGGTCCCACCGAGCCTCCAGTCAAGGACATGGCCTGTCAGACCAATGGGTCCCGGACGACGGGGACACAGACCGTCCAGACCATCAGCGTGGGCCTGCAGACCGAAGCCCTGCGTGGCAGCGCCATCACCAGCAGCCCCCACAAGTGTCTCACACCAAAGGCAGGGGGTGGTGCCACGCCCGCATCATCTCCTTCCCGTGGCCTTAGGAGCAGGCAGGTGGCGCCTGCCATCGAGAAGGTACAGGCCAAGTTTGAACGCACGTGCTGCTCCCCCAAGTACGGGTCTCCCAAGCTGCAGAGGAAGCCCTTCCCCAAAGCTGACCAGCCAAATAATAGGACCTCCCCAGGGCTGGCCCAGAAGGGGTGCAGCGAGTCGGCCTGGGCCCGCTCCACCACCACAAGGGAAAGCCCCGTGCACACCGCCATCAACGACGGCCTCTCCAGCCTCTTCAACATCATCGACCACAGCCCCGTGGTGCAGGACCCCTTCCAGAAGGGGATGCGGGCTGGGAGTCGGTCTTGCTCTGCAGAACCCCGGCCAGAGCTGGGCCTAGGCCAGGAAACCAGCCCCAGTTCCCGGGGACAGTCACCCAGCCCCATCGGGGTTGGCTCGGAGACATGTAGGGAGGAAGGGGGAGAGGGCACACCTGTGAGGCAGGACTTATCTGCTCCCCCTGGCTACACACTCACTGAGAATGTAGCTCGGATCCTCAACAAGAAGCTGTTGGAGCATGCCTTAAAGGAGGAGAGGAGGCAGTCCCCCCACGTCCCCTCAAGTCTCAACAGTGACAGCCATGTGGGAGAAGCAGTCAAAGCCGAACCAGGGTCCATGGAGGTAATGCAGGCTGAGTATCCACACCCTCACCCTCCCAGTTCTTCCATTTAAATGTTGAGAGAACATGTTTGAACCTGGGATTGTACCAGGTCATTTGAGTTCAAGAATCCTGGTCCGTATAGGTTCTTGTGAGCTGGGGAGATACAGGGTTTATGGGAGAATGGAATAGGCAGAAACACAAACCCTGAGCTGCTGCTTAAAGAAAATTTCATTTTACTGTTCACAACAATTTTAAATTTGATTCAGGTTCTCTTCTCTGATCTAAGTGATCGATGCTTATCTTTTTAGCTGGGCTTTTCACTTGGGGTTGTAATTTGCCCTCTTTCTGTATGAATTTGTGTCCTATGAATGTGTGTGTGTGTGTGTGTGTGTGTGTGTGTGTATGTATGTATGTATGTGAAGTACGGAGAGTCATGTCAGGGCTTTCTGCATGCTCCACATCTTTATACGTGATGACACACAAGAGGTGTGCTGGAGAGGATTTTGACAGCGTGGACACTAGAACATCTCATCAGGAATTACAACACCTGGATTCCAGTATTGGCTTCAGTATGGAATAGTAGTCTTACCTCTCAAAATCACATACCCGCTCCGTGTCCATGAGTCTCCCTAGCAGTGAAACCAGCTGAGACAAATGGATGAGAGCAAAATCCTGCCTGCAAACGATGTGATGGTTATCATTATCCCCCTTATACATCACATGTTATCACATTACATATGACCACACTTATTATCACGTATTATTATTATATGATTATTATATCCCCTTTAACACTCACGAATCAGGCAACCTTGAATTCTGTTCTGATGCATATCTACATGTAGTCTATTTGTGTCACACCACTTTAAAAGACAATTCCTGTTTCCACTTCAAGAATGTGCAAAATAAACAAAGCCTGATGATAATGCTAAAGGTGAAAACGGTGGTGACCCTGGCCTCGCAGTTCACGGGGTGGGAAGGACACGTTTCCCAGTGCTCCATCAAGACACTGCTCAGTGAGTGATCCCGTGGATAGACTTGAGGGTGAGGCCTGACCTACTGGTAGCCAGGTGGACGGGCTCCGCAGCAGTGGGGTCCAGACACCCATTAGCATTCTCCGGGCTGAGCAGCTCCAGCAGCTGGCAGGGGTAGGGGGGAGGAGAGAAATGCGCTCCCCGGGCCGCCTGACTGCTTTCCTGCCACGGCCCCGGAGCCCTCGCTTCCCTTCTCGGATGAGGAGGGAGGAAGGTGTATTTCCTGTCTGAGCTGATCCTCTTTCTGCCCCCATTTCCCACTGGAGCAAAATGATGTTCGAGTTCCCAGTGTTTAACTCAAAACATAGAGTTTAAATCTGCAATAGGTTCAACCACGTGAAATGGCCAGTGACCTACAGAAATGGCAAGGTTCCACCTAATATAGATGGTCTGTGGCCTACACGTTCCGAAGCTACGGGTCTGTGGTAAAGTTGTTTACATGCTCTGAGAGGACAGATGCTGCTGGTTCAGGGTTATCAGGTGACAAATGTTGCTTTCTGCAGGCTTCTGTTACCCCCACCCCTCCAGGGCCCTCAGGTAAGTGACTCACTGGTTGCAGAGGGTCTTATTTCTGTGAATGCTTTGCCTTCTTAGGGCTCTGGAGGAATCAGTTGAAATTAGGGCTTTGTCCCAAAGCATTAACTGGCTGTGTCTGTGATGTCCATTTATATTAGACACTAAATAGAAATTAATTTTTAGGAACCAAAAAATGTAAAGAAAATGGTTTAATGAGTGAATCACAGCTGTAAGGCATGACAATGCTTTTATCAGTACAAAGCTATGCCCACCCCCCACTCCTATCCTCTGCAAAGAGTCTATTTAGATTTTCTTCTCACTTGGTGTGTCTGCTACCAAAGAGATGATTGACCAGTTTGTAGGGAGCACAGCGTAGTTTCAGGGATTCAGAACCTGCATGGAGCACTCACTGGCTATATTTAAATGTCGTGGGCCCTTTGTTCCTTTTTGTTGGAATTTTGCTTGCTCTGGATTCCAGTGGAATATTCCTTGTCTGAATTGACTTACTGTGTTAGGCCCATTGGAGACCCCTTCCTGTCGCTGCATAGATGATGTAGTTCTGGGTTTTCATCCAGATCACCAGAACTGATTCTGATTTCCCACCCTGCTCTGTGCTCCCTGTGGTGGACTCGCTCCCTGAAGTTCACTTGGACATCTAGACACGGGTGACGTGGGCATTCCTGCACTAGAAACGTGCACAACAGGAGGTCTCCCTTTCTACCCTCACTCCCACCCCACAAGCTACTCATTCCTCTTTTTCTCCTGAAGCCATAGCACCAATTCGGCGATACAAAGAAGCTGTGAGGAGTTCTGGTGTGAAGAGAAAGAATAATCTGGAAATGTAATGCTCTTCTTCCCTCCTGTGTCTAAGTGGAAAATGCGAGAGGAAATTTTTAGTATGAGCAGCGGTTGCTAGATCATTGTGACTAAAACAAACAGGCTGTTTAGTGGGCTCTGTTTCAAATACAACAGTCTTGTGACTCCTGTCTCTCTGTGCGCCAGAGGGTGTATGAAATGTTAAATGCCAAAGGGCAGCTCTGGGAAAAATAGCGGGCGGAAGGGAGAGGTCTCCTGCCGGTCCGTGGTGAGGGTCCCTGCTGGCTCCGGACCTACACGGAGGACAGGCCAGTGTGCCCGGCGTGTACGCGCCTGTTTCTGCGGGACCTCGAGTTTCTCCTGATGGCTCTCCCTGAGCTGCTGCTGGGCTGGTTGAGGTTAAACCTTTACTGTTCTTCTTTTTAAAAGTACTTTCCAACCTCCTTGTTTTTCTTCTCTTTCTCTGTCTGTTCTGTCCAGAACCAAACTGTCTTACTAACTGCCCCCTGGGGACTCTAGCCCTGCCTGCCTCACGCCGTAAGTGCTTTCTTCCTTCTTTCCAAGCTGTCTGGAGAGATCGTTTGTGTCATCAGGGTTGGCACCTGACACTCAAGAATAAGGCCAAATCATCCAGGTAGATGTGCTCCGTAGAGGCAGACACCCACGCTGGCCGGGGTCCACCTGCAGGGACAGGTTGGCAGGCTGGACCTTCCCTTTTGTCTCACCTGAGTGTGGACCGCTCAGTGCAAAGGGCTCTTATGTTGTAGAGACACTGCTGAGATTCCGCTCTCCTGGGCACTGTGCAGCCAGGATGCTTTCAGAGGATTAGAGGGATGTTGGCTGGAGAGGGGAGTGTCTCCTGCACGGAGGCCTAGCCTGGGGGTCTCTGAGCCCAGCGTTTCCCAGTTGGCCTGCACCTGCTCACGGGTGTGCTGAGGGTACGTGTGCACTGCCGTCTGCTGCAGTGAGGTGTGACCATAACGGACAGGCTTCTCTCCTTTTCTCAATAACCACACCAGAAGGAGTAAACCCAAATGTGTCTTGTCCTCCCAGGCCATCACCAGGGGGACATAGTAAGTGCTCAATAAACATTTGTTGATTGAATAAACAACAAAGCTATCCCTGCTACAAAAAATATTCTCGCAGAATTGCCTTCAGAGCCTGAATGGAGGCGCAGGAGAAAATACCCACTTTGTTTTTGATCAAGGATACAGTCACCCACCCACTCATCCACTGGCCTTAACTCCAAGGGCTAAATGCAAAGTACAGTGGGCTCTCAAAGGCTCCAGTGGTGCTTGCTCCCAGGATAAGAGGCCCACATCACCCACTATCTCGGGAAAGGACAGCGTTGTTTGCTTATATGTGCTGGTGTCTTACTAAAGAAAAAGTTCATTCCCTTGAACTGGTGGTCGTACGACATTTCTTCCTGTTGGAGTTCACGAATAGATGCCAGTGAAGAGGTGGCACAAAACTGTCTAATGAAAAACCCATTCTGGTTCAGCGTCATCCAGGTGGAACCAGGCTGCAGTGGCGTCGAGAAAACCTAGAGCAGCAACCTTACCAACACATGACATCCACCGCACATACAACACACTCATACACAGCACAAACAATACACACATGTGCAGCACACACATGCACACACACAACTCTTATACTACCAGGAGCAGAAACACAAAAAGACACAAAACAGGAGCAGATTTCCCAGCCCATGGGTCCCCTCGAGCTGGGCTGAGATGAGGTGAGGACAGCTCACCCCAGGTTAGTTTGCATTTCAGCTATTTCAGTGCTGACATGTTTTCACAGGTGAGCTGTTGCTGCTTGTCATGGTTCCCATTAGTGTAAGTGCTTTGCTGATCAAGGCTCCCCCTTGCCATAAAGTGCCAGCCACAAAGGAGGCAGGGAACCTTAAGAAGTAGTCTCCAGGGCTAATGCTCCTTTTCTGCTGACCCCCCAGGGAGGCGGGGAAACCACCCCACTCCGTCATTCTTCCCGAAGCACTGCGTCTGTGCGCGCTCCAGCGTGTTCCGCCTGCCATCTTCTCCCTCCCTCGTCATGTTGCCCATCAACACAGTCGCTGTCTCTTCCCGCCTTTGTCCCTCTGCTACGCTGACAACACATTCCTCCTTCTGGTCTTGCAGCTGCTTGTCACGTCTCTTTAAATCCTCCAACTTGCTTCCTGACACTCGGAGGGCTTTGTTCCGTGTCATTCCTCATTGTGTGGTTTACCATCTCACCCCTTCATTGTTGGCTATCATTTGGGCAGACGGGCTCCACCCTGTAGAACTCACTGTTTCCCCATGCCACAGCTTGTCACGTTTGTGTGTGCCAGCAAATTCCAACTTTGGGCGTCCTTGTTTCCTTCTGTGCAGACTCAGGACAAGTAGCTCAGCCTTCTGTAAAACCAAAACAGTAGCAGTGGCCCTTGAGTAAGTGTTAGAGGTGACTTGCACCACGGTTGAGTGTGTCTTGCATGGTCTGCTCTTAGAAGGTGTGGGATGCCTGCGCCACAAAAGCACAAGTGCACTTGCACTCCACTTTTTAAAATGCTGCTGCAAGGAAGAGTCATTAAACAAGACGAGATCTAAATTAAAATTCCTGCCTGCAGCCTTTGTTCCTTGTTGTGGGAGTTTGTTTAACCACTGCCAGTCAATTTAAAATAAACAGTAGCAGAGTTCGTTTTAAGGTGAGTCTCGTTGCTAATACAGCTGGATGAAATCATGGGTCTCTTCATGGGCCCCCACCACACCAAGGCACAGGGAGGCTGGCCTCCTAGGACCGGTCATTGTAGCTGAATCGATCTTTCAAGAGGGCCAAGGTGGTGGGGTATGCTGGGAGTATGACATGTGGCCTGTGCTCCAGCCCAAGTCTGAGGGTGTCTGTCAACACACCATCTCATGGCATTGCCATCTTTTCATTATAATTTGATATCTTCCCATTACCATCGTCACTGATTATTCAGGGTGAACTCTTTACATACCATTTTAAGTTATTCTCCATGACCAAAATATAAATTAACGTTCAGAAGTTGCCCCTGGTCTATTATATTTAACTTGAGTCTGTTGAGAAGTGTGTGTGGGGGAGATCACCCCCTGGAGGAACTGTCCATCTGAGTAACCCTGTCTTTCTCTTTCTCGGCTCTGAAGGAACTACCTTGTTCCGCACTAGCTCCATCCCTAGAACCCTGCTTCTCCAGGCCCGAGAGACCAGCAAACCGGCGCCCTCCATCCCGCTGGGCCCCACATTCCCCCATGGCCTGCCCGGCTCAGTCACCGGGAGACCTGACCTCCGTGGAGGAGCTCGGCGACGAGGAGGCGCCCGGGGAGAAGCTCCACCTGTGACGTGATGCAAGTTTGCATGGATTATCGTGGAATAATTCACTGTAATTTGCATAACCACACCATTGTCATCAACCAAACTCCACCCAAAAGGAGAGATCTAGTTTTCCCAAGGTCAAAGAATGTTTTTTTTTTTTAAAAAAAAACAGCTGCTGAATGTTCAACCTGTGACCCTGAGATGTTTCTAGAATGAAACAGTAAATGTGCCTGTAATAACTTAATTTTTTTCATAGCTCAGAAAACTATTTTTGTCTCCATCTTTTTTACACAGTATATTAAACAAAAAAAGGTAAATAAGAGATGAATAAATTTAAAAAATAAAAGTTTTAAAGGTGTACGTTTTAAGAGATTCTGAACGCTCGCACTCTCAATACTGACTGCCTCTGTCAAATTTGCACTGTTACATATGGGTTTGGTTTATTCCCACGTTGAGTTTGACTGTTTTAAGTTAATTTTATTTTGTCAGTGTACTTATTTTTTTAAGAATTTATGAAGTGCTTCAGACTGTCTGATTCAGTGAGCTGTTTGCAGTGGAAAGCTGTGAAGCCAGTGGACCAGACAGATGCCCTATATCCTGGAGGGGACTGGTGTCAGCATTTTGAAAAGGTACCGCGTCCTCAGCTGGGCTGACCAAATGCGCTGTATAATCCACATGCTCTGCTTGACCCGCACGTCTTCAGGTTCGAAGCACTTGGTGCATGTACATCCTGCTGCTGTGGTCTCACCACCGCCTACCTGTGAGTCGTCTGTCACATGGTGATACGTTGTGAATTCCCTCGTACTGTACTTTTATTGTCCTCTTGCATTGATGATAGAACAGCAACTGCATTTTTAAATTATTGTTAAAAGATTAACTGGCAATATACAGTGTTTACTCAAAATTTTCTTGTTTAAGGAAAAACACTACAAAAAGTCATGAAGATACCAAATGGAAACAAGGGATGATGCCTCGGAGTCTGTATGAGACGATGATGAAGTAGAAATAAAGCCTTTACAAGATGGCAGCCTGTCCTGGATCTCATGTTTCACATGCCCTCCATCTTTTCCTAAGGAGTCAAGTGGAAAGTTTTCCATAGCCAGGGGAACCAGGGAAAGAGGGGATCATGTAAAGAGGCAACAGCTGCTGACTTACCCAACTGGGAACGCACTGCGCGTGCGGGATGGCGTTGCAGAGCTTCTGTGCTTGTAGGAGCGTCCTGGGATAGATAAAGAGGCGACTCCATTCTTGCTGGAAAAGCCAAAACGGGTGGACATGGGGCTGTGAGGAAACTGGTTATCCACAGGTCAAAATGTGCCTGGCTCTCCCCCTCTCCCCTCCTTGGGAAAGCGAGAGTGGCCAGTACCTCCAGAACAGGCATCTCCATCCCTGATGGCGAGGGGTGGCCCCGCCTGTGGGTACCTGGTAGAGGAGGAGTTCAAGAGGAAGCGGAGCTGCCACGAGAGCACGAGAAGAGCGGTGCAGGCCGGAGCTTCTAGCTCTGTGTTGCCCTGACTTACAGTTTCCTTCTTATCGAGACAGGCAATGACGTAAGTTCTCTTCCCAGCATTGCCACCGTCGCACCTGTAAACTAAATACTTTCCAAAAAGTGGAAAATAACAACTGTTGGCGAGGATATGGAGCACTGTTGGTGGGAATGTAGAACGGTGCAGCCGCTATGGAAACTGTGACAGTTCCTTAAAAAGTTAAACAGAATTATCATATGATCCAGCAATTCTACTTCTGGGTATAGGTCCGGAGGAATTGAAAGCTGGGACTTGAACAGATATTTGTACACCCATTTTCACAGCAGCATTATTCACCACAGCCAAAATGTGGCAACAACCCTAGTGAAGGGATAAACAAAATGTGCTATGTACATACAGTGGAATACTATTCAGCTTTAACAAGGGAAGAGAATTCTGACACATTGTACAACATGGATTATTCTTGAGGACATTATGCTAAGTGAAATGAGCCAGTCACAAAAATAACAAATATTGTATGATTCCACTTATACGAGGTACCTAGAATAGTCAAATTCATAGAGACAGAAAGTGGTTACCAGGGGTTGGGGAGAGGAAAAAATTGGGAGTTAGTGTTTAATGGGGACAGAGTTTCTGTTTGGGTTGATGGAAAAGTTCTGGAAACAGATAGTGATGATGGTGGCACAACAATATGAATGTATGTAATGCCACAGAACTCTACATACATTTAAAAATGATTAAAATGGTGAACGTTATGCATATTTTACCTCAATAACAATTTTGTGTGTGTGTGAGGAAGATTAGCCCTGAGTTAACATCTGTTGCCAATCCTCCTCTTTTTGCTGAGGAAGACTGGCCCTGGGCTAACATCCGTGCCCATCTTCCTCTACTTTGTATGGGACGCCGCCAAAACATGGCTGGACGCGCGATGCGTCGGTGCGCGCCCGGGATCTGAACCTGCGAACCCTGGGCCGCCAAAGCGGAGCACATGCACTTAACCGTTATGCCACCGAGCTGGCCCCCCAATAACAATTTTTTAATTCAAAAAATATTCTGCTTAACCACCCTAGACATAGCTGTAAATAAACTATCAGCAAGTCAGCAGATACTTCTTTTGTGCCTACACTGTGCCCACAGTAAATACTGGGAGGGGCATTAGCATTCTTTCAGTTAGAAGCAGCCAGTTAGCAGCAAGAAGGGAAGTAGTTGGCCCTCATCCCTGGAAAAGCGCTGGCATCTAGCGTGGTTACAATCCAGAGCCTCCAACAAGGCTGTCAGGACCCTGCTCTGCTCTCCTCTGGCTTTATTCTCAGACAAGCATCCCAAGAGTTGGCAACAGTGGTCCCCAGCAGCGTCTATTAGTTTAGCAACTCCTAGAGGAAAAAGGTGTCTTACCAGTAGCTGCAGCAAAAGCCCCAGGACGGTGAATCTCATGGGTCTGCTTTAATTCACCTCTCGCTCAGAACCAATCACTGACAGACTGACCAGCAGAGGAAAACCAGCCAGCAGTTGGAATAGAGGGAAAGGGGCCTGGAAGGCAGTGAAGGCTGTGTGCGACTGGGGGCACCCTAGAATTACAAGGAGAGGTTTCTGTCAGCAGAGAACTTGCCATCTGGACAGGGGAGATAAATTTTCCAGGCACAAAGACAATGGAATGCAAATATGATGTGGTTTAAATTCTAAGTAAAGTGGGACTTGAGTTGGCCCTCAAAGGAAGAGCAGGATTTAAATGTGAAGGAGGGAGAGTTGGTTGGGTAGGGGTACAGGAGGAGCAGGGTGTGAGGAGGTGGTAATAAATACATCTCACCAGGGCGGTGACGCGGCAGCTGGGCCGCCAGCAGAGCCCGCAGTGAGCAAGGCCACGTCATGGGCGTCAGGGCCATGAAAGCCAGTTTGGAACTTCTCTGACCATCCCATTTTCTAATGGTTGGGCATTTGTGTTCTTGAGTCCATTTACTGTGGAACCACTCCAGCTTTTGCAAAGGCAAGACAGTAGGATGAAATCATTTCTACATTCCTGTCCAAAGGATGCCGAGGCAGCTATGTGAGTCACGCCAGGCTCCAAGAGGCGGCAGCTGCCTGAGAGGACGGCCCCGGGAAGTGTCTGTTTCTGTCTCCAGGAGCTGTTGTCGCTAATGTGCCATTTGCTTTCATGTCCTAAAGAAAGAGGCAGAAGCAGATTCCTCAAACAGAGCCAACAGCTCTGCCCGAGGGCCGCCCTGCCCCCTGGGCCACCCTGCCCCCTGGTCACAGCCAGCACCAGCCGCCCTCGGGCGGTGGCTGCATATTGTACCCTCCTTTCTTCTCCAGATGAGAGGGTAACGTGTCCCGTGTCCCGTTAAGGTTTTTGGTATTATCTGTGCATATCATAGTTCTTATTTAGTACGTTTGTGTCTCACTCTTTGCTTATCAAGCTTGCCAGAGTTATGTATATTTATTTTGTTCAAAAAGTAACAGAGTACAACTATTATTTTCTATTTCCTATTTCATTGATTTTTTTTAAAAAAATGTGGCAAAATCCATGTAACATAAAACTTACCATTTTAACCATTTTAAAGTGTGCAATTCAGTGGCTTTTAGTACATTCCCAGTGTTGTGCAGTCATCACCACAGTCTAGTCCCAGAACATTTTCATCACCCTAAAAGGAAGTACATGTCAGACAGCCACTCTCCCCGCCCCTGGCACCACCAATCTGTTTTCTGTCTCTGTGGATTTGCCTATTCAGGATATTTCATATAAATGGAATCACACAATATGTGGCCTTTTGTGACGGGCTTCTTTCACTTGGCACAGTGTTTTCGAGGTTCATCCATGTTGTAGCATGTGTCAGCACTGCATTCCTTTTATGAGTGAATAATATTCCATTGTGTGGAGGTACTACGTCTTGTTTATCCATTCATCAGTTGATGGCAATGTGTCTATTTTTAAAACAGAAGAAAATGTGTTGGTTACCTTAAACAACCTTGAGCATTCTCCAAAGGGAGGCAATTCACAACGCACAATTAGGACACTCATCAGTCAGTTTTCATAACTGAGGCACTCTGGCGTGTTTAACTCTTACACACAGCGGTTTCACGAGGCCACCGGTACATATCATACTTGCCGTGTTTTTCTTTGATTTGCATTTAGTGCTTTCAGCATCGTTCTTTGAATGCAAAGTGCATTGGAAACCAGTACAGCAAGAAATCAGGCTGAGTCAAAAGCAAGTTAGCTGTTAGAATGAATTTGATGACACTGGGTCTTTAATACACTGTGGGTGACTAGAATCAGTGTGGCACTGAGAGTGGAAAAATCTGGATTTGAATCCTGGGTTGAACACTTAAAGTAATACAACCTTGGGTCATCGCTTTAAGACTTATTTGAAAAATAGCAACAATAATACCTATTTCCCAGGCTTGCAAGGATTAAGGTTTACTGTGTACCTACTGTGTACAAAATGCTAAGAGTTGTGAACACCAGAGATGAACAGAAAAGATGAGCTCCCTGCTTTCACAGAGCTTATAATGTAGTGATGAGAAACATGTAGTAAACAGGTGTAAGTGGATGGAGAGTAACTTAAAGTCTTCCCTGAGGAGATGCCATTTGCACTGAGGCCTGGACAAGAAGCAGCTGTCAGCTGGGCAGAGGGAATAGCTGGTGCAAAGTTGGGAGGAGGAGGTGGGCATGAGCCTGGTGTGTTCCAGGAAGCGGAAGAGGGCCATTGTGGCCTGAGCATGGGGGAGTAGGGTAGGGGGAGAGAACCGGGAGCTTGGGAGAGGCCCCCTGGAGAGAGTTTGAATTTTATGCTAGATGGGAAACATTCCATGGAAAGATATTAAGCAAGGGAGTTACTCTTTAGAAGACTGCTGTGCTGTGAGGATATGCAGGGGCAAGACTGGAAGGCTTCCCAACGGAAGACTCTTGTGCTGACGGAGAGAAGCCTTGCTGGTGGCTTGGACAGTTTGTCTGCTGCTGTTATTGTTAGCATTGCCACCACCAGGCTTGCCACGTGCTGCTCGTCAAGAACTGGGCTTTAGAATCTGCTGCTGAGGATTCTGCAGACCTTGCTGCCAAACTCTCGAGTCTGTCCCACTTGTTCAGATAAAAGCTGAAGGAAGCCCTTCTTTATTCTTCTGCTGTCTCTCAGTCTGGGCCAGCAGGCTTGTCCATGGCCTTGGGCCAGGGAGAACCACCTCCCCTCTTACCCCTTCCTTGCTTCAGGGTGCAGAATCACAGAGCAAGGTTCTTATTTTGTGTGTGTGTGTGTGTGTGTGTGTGTGTGTGTGTGTGTGAGGAAGATCAGCCCTGACCTAACAGCTGCCAATCCTCCTCTTTTTGCTGAGGAAGACTGGCCCTGGGCTAACATCCGTGCCCGTCTTCCTCCACTTTGTGGGACGCCACCACAGCACGGCTTGACAAGCGGTGCGTCGGTGCACACCTGGGATCCGAACCGCTGAACCCCAGGCCGCCACAGCGGAGCGCACGCACTTAACTGCTTGCACCACCGGGCCGGCCCCCAGAGCAAGGTTCTTATTTCGGTTTTGTTTCGTTTTTAAGGTCCGATCCTTCTGCAAAAGGAAGTTGGCAACTTCTAAGCTATTATCAGTCATTTGTAATTTAGTGAAAGTGGGTTCCTGCTCTTTAAATTCTCTTTATAGGGGGACCACAGAGGGCTCTGGGTGTGGGGATGGTGGGGGAGGGTGGCACCCCTAGTCTAAACCAATAAGATAGGAACACACAGAGTACACACTTCATTTTTCCTAGGCCAAATTCTATCTATTAGTTTGAAAGAACCCACTCCATTTCAAAGATAGAAGCTTCTATACCATCCTAGGGAGCTAATAAATTTCAATAGGGCTCCAGGAATCCAACCTTATAATTCCCATGGTAATCCTGGAACAAATTCATCACTCATCACCCATCAGCCCCGGCCAGCGTTGGTCCTCTGTCCATATAATTTTGACTGATTAAAATGACAAAGCACTGAAGATGCTGTGATGGGATAAGTGCAGCTAAGAATAGCTGGTGGAATTCTAAATTCTAAATTCAAATTTCTGGAGAGTGATTAAGCAATAGCAATTATCCATAAAACTGTTGATACTTGTTGAGTCATTTCACTTAGGGGAGTTTACCCCAAATAACTCCAATGAAATCAGTGTAATTTGTAAAATAGGTTCATAGCAGCACAAATTATGCAGTGGATTTGGAAACAGGTTAAACAAGTTATGGTCCATCCACAGGTGTGAATACTGTGCTCTTTCCCCAAAAAACCTTCCTCATGACTGGGGACTGGGCTGCACCTGTGGAAATACAACCATAAACATGAAATTTCTGCTCCCACGAAGCTTGTGACCTGGACACCAGGGGTGTCCAACCACCTGGGCTCAAATCCTGCTTCACTACCCTCTAACCAGACACCCTCGGGAAATTTACCCACACCCTCTGAGCCGCAGTTTTCTCCTACGCAAAAGAAAGAGAATAATGGTAATCCCCCGAGAGGTAGGTATGAGGATTAAGGAAGATACCACTTGTTAAGCTCTTAGAATAGTGCCTGGCACTAAATTTTGTTAAATAAAATTGAAGCTGGGTACCTGAGTGTTACTGTAGATACTAAACCAATTTGCTGTTTTCCTGTTTAACTTGAGGGGTGACTTAGGGGTCTCAAGGATTGGTGAGCTTGTTTTCCAGAGGGTTGTGAGCTTGTTTGGCAAAAGAAAGAATGCCTTCAGGGAGGTTGCCATCACTGGATGGCCGCCAAGTCAGATTGCCCAGGGGCTTATCGGGAGTGAGCCCTTTGTTTCCCTGAAGCCCCTCCTGCCAAGCCCCTTAGCCCTATAAAGCCCCCTGCTTTCTGCTCTTGGGGAGGTGGATTTAAGCCAACCCAGGTGCCCACCTACTTATTTTGGTCAATTTAAATAAATCTTTCTTCATCTCCAAGCACCGATATCTCACTGTTTGGCTTGCTGTGCATCAGGCACATGAACTTGAGATTAAGAGGTTCAGTATCAAAATGATTATATAAATGTCATTATAATATAACGACAGTATGATAAGTGCTATAATAGCAAATGTAAGTATAGAATGAGCGCATAAAAGGGATTATTTCTGCCTGGGGGAGGGTCTGTTCATGCGGACCTGTTTGGTAAGCGTCTTGAAGGATGCCTAGGTTCCTCCAAGTAGAAATGGTGAGGGAAGAGAGGGAGTGAGAAAGAGAACCTCCAGAAGTACTGCCTAGGCACTGCGTGTAATACTCCTTTGGGATTTTCCCAGATAGATTCAAAATTATTTTCAATGACTTTTGTATATTGAACTGGTGTTTTTATTGAATGTGACACCAGGCTAAGCTTTATTGGAAAGAAAACCAAAGGAAGAAAAGTAGCTCCTCCACCCTGACCCCCAGGACCCTGCCCGCCATCCCAATATAGTAATCCCATAATAAGGCCGCCCTAGCAGGCACGCCAGTTCCTCCTTCCTGGACATGCCATCTTCTATGGCATTTTGTAGGAAGAGTCACTTTTACTCTTGTTCCGCTAGAAGACTCTCACTGCCAACGTGTTCCTAGTGACACTAGCAGCCCCATCTACACTGTCTTGTGGATTCATGTCTGTTTACCTGTGAGTTATAGACTCTGGAGGTGCCAATGTTCTCAAGGTCATACTAATAAAAATGAGATAAATATGAATGCTGTTGTGTTAGTCACTAGAGCTGTTCATGAATATTCCATCTACTCCTGAGCACATCATAAAGTCACACTTCCCCACCCCCTTTGATGTTGGGTGTGGCTCTTTGCCAGTGAAATGTGAAGAAAAGCCACATGTGTCACTTCCTGCTGAAAGATTTAAGAGCCAATACAGCACTCGCCATGTTCCTTTTCTGCCGTGGCAGTTTGGAGGCATGTGTCCATCCACCTGGGCCCCTAGTGACTGTCATACACAGACACACTTTAAATACGTAGATGAGGGACAAATAAGTCCTTGTGTTAGCCACTGAGATTTGGGAATTGTTCATTAATGCAGCATAACTTAGCCCATCCTGACTGGAATAACTGTCCAAAAAAATGGAAATGCATGTATAAATAATGTGAAAAAATCAAAACAGAAGATCGAATTTTCACAGCACGTAAAAGTGCTACTTCATGTTAACAAAAGAGGTTTGAGAATTTAAAGCTATGCAAACAGCTATTATTTTCCTTATTGAATTCCTTGAATTCATAATAAAAGAAACTTCCAGTTCCTTTAGCTAAGAGTAGACGAAGGTAGAACTGTGCTTATTCTTGAATTACTTGACTACATGTATGAAGCAGAAGCAAATGGGCTAAATATTCCAATGAGGCTGCTTCCCGCCCCTTTCCTTCTTCCCAGCTACACTCGTTGTTGGAAGAGTATAGTTTGAATTCCTCCCTTGAGCCAGCAAACTGAGACAAAAGTGAACAGTGGTTTTCCTAGGGAATTACAAGTACAAGTTGGAAGAGAGTTTAAGAGCACACTTACCAAGCCTTCATTTGATACATAATTTTAATAACACAACCATTTTCCGAGGGTGCTTTCCCTGTAACTTAGTGCAGTGGTCTCTCCCTGTCTGCATTTTAGAATCACCCAGAGTAACTTTAGGCCTTTAAGGCCCTACCTCATTTCAAATAAATCAGACTCCCTTGGGTATGGCCATCAGTATATTTTAGATGTTTCCCTGGTGGCTCTACTGTGCAGCTAGGATTCAAAACTACCAGTAGAGCAGAATTTCTTAACCTGGTGGTTCCCAAATGTTGCTGTACACTAGAATCACCTGGGAGCTTAAGAAACCCTGATGCCTGCTTCTCACTCCAGACCTTCTGATGTTCTTGGTCTCAAGTGAGACCTGGGCATCAGAATTTTTAAAAGAATTAATCCCCATCAGAATTAACTCTGTTATGGGAGCCACAGTCTTAACCAGATTTCAGAGTTTAAGGTCTAGTCAGACAGACATGGGCACAAACCCTGACTCGATCATACTGTGTGGTCGTGGACATGGTCCATACCCCTTACCCTTTCTGGACTTGGGTTTTCTCATCGGTAAAATAACGGCAGCTGCCTCACAAGGTGGCTGTGAGGACTGAATAAGAGAGTGAGTGAGCACAGAGTCTGTCTTATGATACTTGCTCAAGAAGCACAAGTTAGTATCATCCCATTTACTTCTCTTGATAATCCTGTAAAAGTGATTGTCCTAATCTGATAGCTAAAGGAAGTGAGGATTGGAAAGGTCATTGGCTGCCTCAAGATTACACAGTAATAATTGGCAAAGCAGGACTCACCCCAAGGCTTTACTGAGCAGACACTTGCAGCCGCCCCACACCCACTCCATTAACTGCCCTGCCCTGCCAGAGCAAATGAGGCTGGCCCGTGTTGTTGAATTGGCTCTACTATGGGACCAATTTAGGCTGTCAGGTGGACCTGGGCCCATCTCAGCTCACCTGCTTCTGTCCTGGAGCTTAATAAACTAAATCCTGTCTAGAATTTCATTGACTTTGTATCTTTTCAAGATTGTAAAATAGCCTCAATTGACCTCTTTGACCAGAATCATTTTCTCATTGTGTTCTGGAAAAGCAATGTTTACCTACCATTGCTTCTTTTATTAGTATGGTACCCTTTCTAAAGGGGTCATGGCCTGATAAATCCTCACATAACTCCTGATACAGAAGGATGAACCTAGGCACTGGGGACACATTATTTATATTTGCTGCATGGATTATGGAGAAGAAAGGGAAATTGCCTAAGGCACTAACATGCCTTGGAATGTAATGCTTTGACCCAACGTGAAGAAAAGTATAGAACCACAGGACTAGAAGAGGCCCTCAGCACCCTCAGATACGACCACACGTTTACTTTGTTTACTTAAAAGGTATGTTCATTGCTAAGGAGCCGTCATCTGTGCAGTGTCCCAGGACTTCCCCTCAGCCCCCAGCCCCCAGTGTGAGCGAGAGGGAAACCATGCCTGTGGTGGTGGTTGCACCAGGGTTGGCTGGGTGAGCGGGGAGGGAGAGACAGGGCCATTTAGCCTACCTCATCTCCCTTTATTTAGATATGACCAGCTGACTTTTCACTGCTATGTAAAATGACGTGAAAACACAGTTTCAAGAACTTTCCGGGCCTGCCTGGTGGCGCAGCAGTTAGGTGCGCGCACTCCGATGCAGCGGCCCGGGCTTCGCGAATTCAGATGCCGGGCGCGCACCGACACACAGCTTGTCAGGCCATGCTGTGGCGGCATCCCATATAAAGTAGAGGAAGATGGGCATGGATGTTAGCCCAGGGCCAGTCTTCCTCAGCAAAAAGAGGAGGATTCGCATCGGATGTTAGCTCAGGGCTGATCTTCCTCACAAAAAAACGAAAGAACTTTCCTAGTCCCTGTTCAGCTAGAACGAAGCCCCTAAGTTGCTCCTACATAGGAATCCTGGAGCAGCCACAGCTTTGCTGAGGCAGAATTTACTCCCTATGGGCTATGGGCTGCAGGGTTGTAGGGCCACCTGTGCTGGCAATGTTGATGCCCTGAGAAAGATTTGCAGAAGGGATTTCTTGGTGAGAAAAGCCACCATTCTCCTGGCTGCAGAGGGGACCTCTCCAGTCACTTCTTGCCTTAGTGGCTGCACCTTGAACATGAAGGAGGTCATTCCCAGACCATACTGGTTAAGGCAAAAACCCAAAATAACAAGGCAGGAATATCTTCCCCCTGAGAACACTGTGTCCTTAAAAGTCAACTCCAAATTGATTTGAATTCTCAGAGCCACTAAAGATCTTGTCTAAATTTACCCTGATCCACTTACGGAAAGAGCTAGAACCGAAGGGGATCTTTTTTTTTAAATGAAATTTGGGACACTGTATTCAAGGCAGAGATGCCCCATAAAGCAACCAGTGACCCGTTTGGAGGTTCCATCCAATATTAACTCGCCGCCTGGGAGACCAGATGGGCAGCAAACTGCTTCCGCAGTGGTCAAGGCGAGGGCTGGCTCGGCACCTGTGAGCAGGGGTGCCAGCAGGGCTGCCGGCAGGACTGTGATGCTGGCCAGCGGCTCTGGGATGCGCAGGGCGTGTGTGGTTGCCTAGCAACACCATGTAGACATCACTCTTAGAAGCATCAGTAGCTGCATCTGGTGAGCACGTTACTCTGGCATTTCAACAAAACCTAATATGCGTTTTAGTTCACTGCTCCGGGTGGGAGATACAGCGGATGGGGCATGTGCGTTGGAGGCTGGAACCCTACCTCTTCCTCAGCATTTAAAATCACCTGCTCTCCTTCCCCTGGGCAGGAGCCACCTGCATGTGCCCGGGCAGGTGGCATGGATGACAGGCTGTTATGCACTCACCAAGGAAGGCTGGTTTACATTCTAGCTTCCTCAGCCTAATGCTGCTCTGCCACTTGCAGTGAGACAAAAGCTAAGGAGTTAATTATATAATTATTTATATATTTATTTGTATATATACAACTGTATATATGTATGTATACAATATTGTATATATTATATATATTTGTGTATATATATATAAATATATATTTATATGTATATTTATTTATTTATAACGTGGCTTCACAGACACACTGGGTTGTGAGCCCCATGAAGGCAGGGGCTTTCTTCCTTGTTACCTCACAGTGCCCTGAACAAATTAGTAGACCCTCAAGAAATGCTTGTTGGATCCAATCTCTCATTTCCAATGTTTTGTGTGTTTTTTTTGGGGGGGAGGAGTGAATTAAAATTTAAGGAATATAGCCTAAGCCACCTATGCGGAAAGATACATTGTTTAGCCTAAACACACACATAGCATAATAACAAGCACATGGTAATGCTAATAGCTATCAGTTTGCGAATTCCTGGCTTCACCGAGTGCTTTTACACACATCATTCTTTTAACATGTTTAGGATTTGCGGGCCGAGTATAGTGCCCATTTCCCATTCCTCACTCTTTCTCGACCCTTTCTACAGCTCTCCCTCACTCAGGTCTTCTGGTCACTTGACTGCTCCCCAAGCCATGAACTGCTCTCCCCGGGACCTCTCAGAGGCCCTGCCCACCCTCAGATTCCCCTGGAGGGGCCTCCAGGGCTATTTCAGGGGAAGAAAGAAGGGGGAGAAACCTCGTATTCCCCCCCACCCCTCCGATTTGTATTCCTCCTCCACGTAGGCTCCATGATTCTAATTAATAATAAACACGATAACAATCATTTATTGAGCACTTGACCATATGCCAGGTATTATCTCATTTAATACAACAATCCTAGGCATCTTACAGATGAGGAAACGAGGCTGAACGAGGTTAGGTCATTTATGTGTAATAAGAATGGAACCAGCAATTCAGATCCTGGATCATCTGACCCAAAGCCCCTGCTGGCAGCCAGCAGCCAGCACATGCTTCTCTGCACCGTTTATCCTCTTGCCCCTGGCTCGGTGCAGAAATCCCCCAGTAGCATTTCTGACTACCTCCAGAAACACATCTTTAGTAATCTGTTCCTTACCCATGCACCATCTGGGGGCCATCTGTGAAATGCAGTTTTGTGTCGTTTGTCCATTCACTCAGCAAACACAGAGTGAGTACACACCCTTACAGGCCACTCTGCTAGACTTTGGACAAGAGTCAGATAACACCTAGTTCCTGCCCTCAAGAGAAGGAGACGCATACACAAGCAAATACCTATGGCACAGCCCGCTAGACAGGACAGAAACAGACCCGAGGGCCGTGGCACAGGGGAAGGTGTTGAGACAGAAAAGGGACGGGACTCTGCCCCTCACCCTTAGCCACCAGATCCCGCACCTCCCAGCCCAGCCATTTTCGAAGTCCAGCCGCAAAGCTGCCGGCAAGCAGCCGACCCGACTCCGGCGTGCGCGCAGAGCCTGGAGAGGCCCGCCGCGACCGTCCTGGGGCGCCGGCGGCGAGCAAGCCCCGGTGTTGGGCCGGCTGGGCAGGCGCAGGACCTCAACGCCGACGGGGCGTGCGACGGTGACAGCGCCACCAGGAAGAGGGAAGAAGAGCGCCCCTGGAGGCGGAGAATCGTGACACCAGTCCGCTCCCCTCACCCCATGAAAGACTCAGGACGCCTCCCTTCTGGGGGCCAGCCCGAGAGCCGCTTCTCCTGTGCCGTCTCCCTTGTGCTCGCGCATAAGCCCCGAGAAAACCTTGTCTGAGACTTGGGTTGGGCCTCTTGTCAATTTGTATTACACAGAGGATCTAAGAACCTAGGATCGTTATCTGTGTGGCCGCTCTGCTGGTGGCTCAGCAGTGAAGTCACAGACTAGATGAGAAGCTCAACCCTTAGTGGTTGTCTTCCAATAAGACTAAGTCCCACAGATGGTATATAAAGGGTTCGTACCCAGAGACCGTATAGACACTTCCCTTAGTCCTGAAAAGGCAAGTCCCACCCCACTTTCCCCACACTGGGCCTTTTCATTCAGTCATTCAGCAGATCTTTGACCTCTACCAGGAGCTTGGCACTCTGCTAGGGGCTGGGCATATGGCAGGAGCCAGAGCAGACCAGGTTCCTGGCCTCACAGAGCTGACAGCTTTGTCACCAGACCTATCACATTGAGAAACTGCCCAGCCAGGCATTTGCTACAGTATCAACACATGCTAAGATTTATCGCAGAGTAATCTGAAAATGCTGGCACATGCACGGCTGCACACAGAGCTGGTCTAAGCTGGAGCTGTTACACCAGAGGCCAGGGGTGGTTGAGGACAGAGGCATGCCAGTGTCCACAGTGGCTTGGCGCCAAAAGCGCTGATGTGCTGACATTTGTCAAGCAATATGCTTCTGTAAGATGACGTTTTGTCAAAAATAGGTGATCCACGCGAATAAGCCCTCTCCTCAAAACTTCCAGGAAATATAATATACACATATTTCCTTCCCGTCTTGATCACTACCCTCTAATGTCCATTCTTCTGTTAATTGTGCCCGTTAAGCCATCATGAAGAGTTTGTAATTACTGGATAATAAATGAGCAGGGCTTGGGCTAGGCTATGCTTCAAATCCCGACAGTGCTGTAAGCTACTGTTGGCCTTTGATGACTCTAGGCCCCTATCCTGCCAGCCTAGCCAGAAGATGAAGAGATGTTCCATGTCTCTGCTTCAATTCTTGGTTTAATTCTTATAAAAAAATTATATCATTAATACTATAATATTACTAATAATTATTACAAATAATATTAATAATAGTATAAATTATTAATATTATTAACATAAATATTATTATTATTCTTATTACTAATTTCTTCCTGTTTGTCTAATCATGTCTCTGTCCACCCATCCATCCATCCATCTGTCCATCCTCCATCTGTTTCATGCTCTTGTTCATGCTGGGGCACTGATTATTAAGAGATCCCCTGTGCCTCCTCCCAGCTCAGAATAAGAGATGATTTTGCAGAAAAAGGAAGGAGAAGGTTGTATGAGTAATAAGAGAACATTGATGTGGCCTGTGAGAAGATGTTTCTGAAAAGCCCTGTCTGATAATAGGTCCATGGCTCCCAGTAGGGCAGAGCCCCTTGGTAACCTTCACCTGGGCATTAGCAGTCATCCCCCAGCTAAGATGCCCCCCAGGGATCAGGTCACCCCAAAGCCACACTTCCTTCCTGAATGGGACCGCCCATCTCTCAGGAAGCCATAGCTCCGGGCCAGGTGGGCTGCCCCACACCAAGCAGGTAGGGCACACCTTTCTCCTCCCTCCAAGGCATTCCTGTTCGTGGGCTGTGCACCAGGGTCTGCTGGGGCAAGGAGCCGTGCTATTCTGTGCCACTTGCCCCTCCTCCTGTGCATGAAGTGCAAAAGAGAGGGCAGCGAGCACAGCTCACGCCGGCCTCTAGAGCCGTTCTATTAGTCCTGATGCGCAGAACGCGAGGCCAACAGCCATCCTACTTCCCTCCCAACTTCTGATCACATACTCCTGCTAAATTACCCCAGCAAGCTTGCATGCATTGTGCCTCCATCTCACAGTGCCTGTATGTAGTCTCCCTTTTCAGTAAGTCCACTGAACTCTATTATTATGTGACTGTGTTTTCAGTGTAAAGTCTGGTTACATATCCATACTGTAGTCAAGATTCTTTCAGTCAGTCAGTCAATCACCGTGTATTTGTTAATGCTCTACTCCATCCCAGTCTTGTATCCAGGGATCTGGAGATGAGTAGTAGAGGCCCTGTCTCAAGGAACCCTTCAGAGTCCCATGGAAGAGAAAGGCATAATTGCCCTTCCCTATGGCAAGAGTACCACGGAGGCACGGACGAGGGCGGGCCTAATTCTACCTCAGATCTGGCAAATGCAAACAGAAGTGCACCCCACAAAACAGCATTGTCTCAGCAGTGTCATCCTTTGGGGATGACACTCTTGACTCAAATAGGGCCCTTCTAATTCATTTTTTCTAGATATTATAAAAAATAGCTAGGTTCTTTAATTCAGAACATTATGAAGATGGCAAAAGTATTTGTTGAGACTGACTGAACTCAGACCCAAATTAACAAGTACCACAACACAGCATGCATATGAGAGTCAATGAGTGAATCCTAGACACCGGTTGTGGATCACAGCCTCAGCATGAAGGAGGTGGTAACATCTCCTAACCAGTGTGGCCGGGACTGGGTCGAGTCCCATCTTACTCTCTGCAGTGCTTCTCTGTCTGGGCTGCCAGCTTTCAGATTCCTTAGAGCCTTCTGCTGATGTAACTACTTGAAGAACTGTCTTTATCTGTTGGTCTCCTTAAATAGGCATGTGTCCCCTCAGTGGGCTCTGCTAGACGCTGTCTGCAAGGCTGCACACACCTCCTAAACCCGAGTGTTCTGCTTGGTGCCATTGCTCCCTCTGCAGGGTCAGTGGTCGTGGTAGAATTGTCCTCTGAGCTGTAGCTGCAGCTATGAGAGAAGCAGCACTTCCCCTTGGAGTCTGATCTGCAAACAGATCCCCCATTGCACAGACACGAGGACGGTGGAACAATTTCTTAATTTCTCAACAATTTCTCAACATCCCCAGTGTACCCTGGGGATTAATAGAACACCATGTAACTCTTAGTCACTTCATGATGTGTATTGCATGGGCTACAGAGGCTAGAAAGAGAGTATGGGTAGCAAAGAAAATAGTACCAAGAGAGAATCTGGAAGAAACAGGACTGAGGTTTTGATGTTAAGATGCAAACATAATGGTGAAAAGAGAGCTATAAATATTAGGATTGAGATTGGCTATGAAGGGCAGAAAACCCAAAAGAGCAGTGCCTTAAAGAAGATTGAGGCTTATTTTTCTCCCATGGAAACATAGGCAATGCAGGGCTGGTATGAAGTGCCACAATCATAAGGAACCCAGATGGCTTCTGTAATGTAGCTCTGTCACCCTCAACATGAGAGCTTCTAACTCATGGTCCAAAATGGCTGCTCAAGCCCCAGTCATCACATCCTTATTCCACCCAGCAAGAAGGAGGAGGAAGTAAAGAATGGATTGCTTCCTTCCTTTGAGGACAGTTCATAGAAGTTGCATATATCGCCTCTGTTTACATCCCATTGAACTAGTACTTAGTCACATTGCCACACCTAGTTGGAAGGGATACTGGAAAATATGGGCTTTATTATGAACAGCCTGTGCCCTTAAATGACAATTGAAGGCTTCTAGCAATCTCTGCAAATGGTCTGAGTAAAACATTGAAGCTTAAGATCTCAGAGATGAATCACTTCTGGGTGCTAATGCAATGAAGAATATGACCCCAGGAATAGGTGGTTGAAAGGCAGTCACAGTGAAGGTCTTTGGCATACTAAAGTAGGGCCCTTATGGCTATCTGTGGGATGGAGTGTTAACAATGTAGAAGATGAAGCCACACAGCCTGGCTAAAGGAGTTGGGGTGGAGAGGAAGATTCTGAGGCCACTGATGAAATCCTAGCTACGTGGCAGACCTTACAGCCACATGGACCATCGCGGAGTTTATTCTATATTTATTTCATCTAATTGTTTCACTAGATGTCTATGCACCTTAAGGAATCAGGAAACTTCTCTGCTGTCTCCCTCTGGATTTCCTGCAGCACGGAGGAATAAATGGGAGTGAACAATCCTACACACTCGCCGGGTCCCAGAGGATGACCAGATACATCCTCTTCCCCACAAAGCTAGCACCGACTCAGCACTGGAAAGCAACAAACGCTCTTTCTGTTTTGGTGCAGCTTTTTGGTAACCTGCCCAGCTTCACAGGCCACCCATTTGTTCTCTGAAGATTGAAAATAGTTTAGTGGAAAAAATATATAAAACAAGAAAAACTAAGGAAGTTTTGTGTGTTGTGTTGCTAATAGCAGACTGAGAATAGGCCCAAGAGTTACAGTGCTGCATCTGTTGTTAAAATAGCCAAACGGAAGGGGATTCACTTCCTATACTCTTTCCTAATAATAAAAAGAATTGCTGATTGGAAAGAAAAGGACAGAGCAACTTCTTTGGCCTTCCTGTGAAGACGAAAAGCAAACCGTGCACTTAAAAGGCAACATCGAGGGGCCGGCCCCGTGGCTTGGCAGTTAAGTGCGCGCACTCCGCTACTGGCGGCCTGGGTTCGGATCCAGGGCGCGCACCGATGCACTGCTTCTCCAGCCACGCTGAGGCCGCGTCCCACATACAGCAACTAGAAGGATGTGCAACTATGACATACAACTATCTACTGGGGCTTTGGGGAGAAAAAGGGAAAAAAA
The DNA here is from genome assembly GCF_020826845.1 of Diceros bicornis minor. NCBI lineage: Eukaryota > Metazoa > Chordata > Mammalia > Perissodactyla > Rhinocerotidae > Diceros > Diceros bicornis. Next base: position 6,795,896 of record NC_080755.1, on the reverse strand, counting down.
GGGAGGAGGATTGGTAATAGATGTTAGCTCAGAGCCGGTCTGCCTCAGCAAAAAGAGGAGGATTAGCACGGATGTTAGCTCAGGGCTGATCTTCCTCACAAAAAAATAAATAAAATAAATAAATAAATAAAAACAAATCTGGTCATATTATTCCTTGGTGTAAAACTCTCTTGAGCATATGATATGGAATATAATCAAAACTCCTCGGTACATCAAGGTCATCTTCAATCTGACCCCAGGACCGTTTCTCTGATGTCATCCTCATCATTCAACGCCATGAAGTCCATGCTGTGATACACATCATTTCTGCGTCTTTGGCCCTTGCAAATACTAATAGCTTTGCTGGGTGGGTTATTCCCTTCTTTCTTTGCCTGGGAAAGTCCTAGACAACCTTCAAAACCCAACTCATATGTTATCTCCAGGGCAGGTTTACTGTGAAGCCAATGAAATTTAAGCTCCAGAACTTGCATTTGCATGGGCCTGTACTAAGACCAAGGGAGGGGTTCTAGCAATGTGTTCACATGGACATTTGTTATTTTTGTAAAATTATAGGATAAAGATATTTTTTGTTAAAGGGCTATCCAAATTGTATAACCTTCAGACCTTCCAAGCCTGGATCTGCCCCTTATCACTACTCTTGGAAGCTTTCCGTGACCCCTAAAGGGAAGCCCTCTGGGGTCCCATAGCACTTTACCCTTATATCTCATGCTTCATGCACTGTAGTATGGCTTATCAGCTCCCCTCTGGTTTGACAAGACATACGAGGATTTCTGTTCATAAGGCTGTCTCCATAACAGGTATTCAAGAACTGTTGGTTAAATGTATGTTAGTGATGAAAATATGAACAGAGATTTGAGCAATTATTTGCTAATTGTTCCACCATTTTCAAGTCAAATAGGAATGAAATGAAGAGTTTAAATAGGGAAGGAGACGATAACATGAACATATAATCTGGAAAGAGTTCATGTTTTAGGTGGTGGGGTGGTTTCATTTAAAAACAAAGGGAAGGGGCCGGCCCGGTGGCGTAGTGGTTAAGTTTGTGCACTCTGCTTCGGCAGCCTGGGGTTCGCAGGTTCAGATCCCAGGCGCAGACCTATGCACCGCTCATCAAGGCATGCTATGGCAGGTGTCTCACATATAAGTTGGAGGAAGATGGGCAAGGATGTTAGCCCAGGGCCAACCTTCCTCAGCAAAAAGAGGAAGATTGGGAACAGGTGTTAGCTCAGGGCTAATCTTCCTCACCAAAAATAAAAATAAAAATAAAAACAAAGGGAAAAATACAGGGTACGTAAAATGGGAGATGGAAAGAAAATAGGCGTTTAGTTACAATTGGGTGGATTACATTTGAGACAGCAGCTGAGACAGCAGCTAATCCAGCGCCCTAGCACAGGCTGTTTTTTCTCTGGAAAGCCTTCCCAGTCAGCTCTCATTCATCCTTCAAGAACTAGCTCTGCTGTGACTTCTCTGCAGCCATCCCTGAGCTCTCCCTTCCTACGTCCCTTCCTCGGATTTCATTTCTCCCTCAGCTCTGCAATAAGTACCCTACAAGTGTGTGTTCTTTCACTGGTTTTAAACATCTGAGTAATGACTGAACTGTGCATATCTAGAGAAACTATTTTTTACATTTTCATCTAATGACCTTAACTTTCCCAACATTAACTACTAGCAGAAAATTTTAGTGTTTTATATTTCAGGTCATCCTTTTCTCCCATGTACCCAAGACTGAGCTACGTTCTGGAAAAATATGGCATTGTTGTGCTGCTGAGAGGCAAGGAGGCAAGTGAAAGCAAAAAGGAGAAACAAAACACATTTGAAAGCCTTTCCCATGGGAAAGAATGTCACATTTGAGAGCAGACGCTGCCGTTGTCTCCTCGGTTTGAGTGTAAGTTACTCGCTCTGAAAACGCAGTTGGAACCAGTGTTGCAGAGCGGGTGCCTCCTCATCCCCTGCTGCAGTTACCACTGTGGACACAGCTCAAAGAAGATCTGAGATCATTCCAAATGTAAGCCATGAATGCAGCCATCAAAATGTCACTGGGTTAGAGGAATGAATGGATAATTTAGCTCACTAAAAGTTAACATTTAGAGAAGACGAGACTTGGAAATTTCAGGAGGTAGTGACAGCCTGGAATAAGATGATCCCTTCTCTTCGACAAAAATAAATAAACACACTGACTCCAGAATCTGTACGTTAACTTCCCAGACACCCTACTTTTTTGGACAGAGAGTGGTTCGACCACCCTGACAGAGCATAAAGGAAAATTATTTGATTTCGGTTCATCCAGCACTTTCTGGGCTCAGACCAGGCACTGGCTGGGTGCTGGGAATACAGAGATGCAAAAACCATCACTGCCCTTGAGCGGCCTATGGTCTGGTGGGGTTGATGAGAAAGACCCGGGGATCGCACAGCACAGGGGTGTGTAGCAGCTGTGATGAGGACAGTGGGGGCCCAGGGGTGGCCCACTTGTCTAGGCTCATGTTCGTGTGGCAGTATGGTCTGGTAGAAAATTGAGATAATCAGATGGTCTCTGAGAGAGGCCTGGGCTCTGAGGCAGTCACTGTCAGGGAGCTCCAGCAGCTGGCAGCAAACTTGGGGATCAGGGCCAGGAACCCATGAGCACAGCCATGCTCTGACATCCCACTGTGGCTATAGGCATGGTACTTCTCCACCCAGGATGTCCTCATCTGCTTTGTCTACCTGGAAATCGCTGCTCCTCTGTGATACCAGACGCTGGCACAATCTTAGCTTTCCAGGGCTGCCCCAAAAGGCCGGGGACTGGTTCCACTTATTTCCAGCGATTGTCATGGGTACCAGCAATGAGCACCTCCTGTTGTGATTGCCACTTACCTGATGTACTAGATGCTCAGCTAGCACACAGCAAAGACCATGTTCTACCCCCTGTGTGTGTGCAGAGCCTGGCAAGCAAGGCTCTCAGCAAATGTTTGTTCAAATGAACGAGCAGAGCTCCACTTCGCTTAGCGAGAGGACGTGGCTTCCAACCTAAGAACAAGAAAAAGCAAGATACTCTAAAAAAAATCATCATTTTTCTTGAGCCCATCAGAGAGGTGAGGCCATGAATGAACATAATTCCAAAGAGTGACAAGCTCTCTGAGGAAAGACAGATGCACAGCTGGTTCACCTTTGGCGGAGATGGAGGAATGCATGGCTGCCATGAAAGCAGGTACGAAGAAAACAGCTACAATGTTAACAAGTTCTTAAGTGTGGCCTGAGTATGACAGTTTAGAGGAACTAGAAGCCCAGACACAGGGGCGGTGGTCTGTACTCACATGCAAGGTCTTTTCTGTGACCTCTATCAGGCATCATGAGAAAAGTTGGGCCAGGCAGGAGACCCTGCCTAACACTGAGGAAGGACCAGAAGAGCCGAGGACCTCCATGTCCCCACACGAGCCTAACACTGAGTGACAAACCACAGCAGTCTTTGGAGCAGGGGCAGGAGCATGGCCAGAGGCCCCTCCGTGGTGGACACGCAGAGACTGCTGAAGCCGCTGTGGAGAAGGAACGCCAAGGAAACCCTCTGAGGCCACAGGCCCCGCACGAGACGAGACGCAAAGTGACAGCCGCCCACTGCTGGAGGGAGTGAAAATGCACGGAGGAGCCTCTAGGGTAATGAGAGCAACAACAAACAAAACCCAAGGACCCCTGGCTCCGTGGACTCCCCCCACCCCTCCCTCACGGCCTGACAGAGTAGAGTGCCCACCTCGGGTCCCTCAGCAGATCTCCCCTCCCTGGCATTCTGCCTTGGAAATTGCAGCTGCCTTGACCTCCCCGAATCCTTTTCTCTTACTCCCCAACTCAGGGGGACTGCCAGGCCCTGTTCGGGTGCCCTTTCTGTGCTGCAGCTTGGAGCCTTGCTGACAGTCAGCTGAAGTCGTCGTAGGCTCGCCGCACTTGTCCCCCCTCTCAAGGATGACTTTCCTATGCTGCCTGCTGTCCAATGTCAAAACCAGTGCTTCACAGATTTTTCCAGGTTTCTAGTGTTTTAGGGCTCAAGGGTAAACCTGGTCCCCATTACACCAGCTTGGCCAGAAGCAAAAGTTCATGTGATTTTCAACGAAGATGTCAAAGCAATATAACAGAGAAAGGAAAGCCTTTTCAACGAATGGTGTAGAAACAACTAGATACTCATGTGGGAAAAATAAACCTCAATACCTGCCTCCTGTCATATAGAAATGGTACTTGAGATTGGGCCTAAACCTAGACGTAAAAGTTAGTGTAAATGTAATAGAGCTGTTAAGGGAAAACATACATCTTTATGACCTGAGAGCAGGGAGACCTTTCTTAGGCAGGAAACAGAAAATAGTGACCATAAAAGAAAGAAAAAGGAATAAATTAGACTTCATCAAAATGAAAAACTTTTGCTCACTGAGTGACTGTTAAGAAAATGAATAGGCAAGCCATAAACTTAGATAAAATAGCTGTAAAACTAAAGACTGGTGTGTAGGATAAATAAAGAACTCCTATAACGCAATAACAAAAAGACAACCCAATTTAAGAACGATCAAAGTATATGATCAGATACTTTGCAAGGACAGTATACAAGTGGCCAATAAGCACATGAAAAATTACTCAATACCATTAGGCATCAGGGAGGTGCGAATAATGAAAACCACAGGAGACACCACTACACAGCCACTGAGATGGCTAAAATTAAAACACTAAGACCAAATGTTGGTGAGGAAGTGAAGCACCTAGAACTCATATGTTGTCAGGGGGTGTATAGTGGTATCTGGCAGTTTCTTGTAAGACTAAACATACACCTACCTTATGGCCCAGCAATTCCATTCTAGGCATTTATCCAAGTGAAATGAAACACATGGCCTCAAAAAGACTTACGAAAGAATGCTTGTATTCATGATATCCCAAACTGGAAACTCCTAGGTGTCCATCAATAGGGAGATGGATATACAAACTGCAGTATATTCAGACAATGTGAACCTCTCAGCAAGAAAAAGGAACAAATTACTGATACACAAAACCACGTGATGAATCTCAAAAACATCATGCTAAGTGAAAGAACTACTACCGTACATACTGTATGATTCCATTTATTTGAAATTCTAGAATAGGCAAAACTACTATATGAAAAAAAGAGAAGTATCTATCAAAAAAAGAAAAAAACCTATTCTACGATAGAAAAAATCTCAGCTCGGTGGTGCCTCTGGGGAGGGAGGAGCTGGGAGCCAACTGGGAGAGGGCGTGAGGGACTCTCTGGTATGTGAATGTTCTGTACCAGGGTACGCAGGAGTTTGGGTTACACAGATTTAGGCAGTTATCAAAACTCAGCAAAGGACAACCTTAAAGATTTGAACATTGCATTGATTGTAAATTTTACCTCAAAAGAAAAAAACAGAAATTCATTCAAAAATGTAAATGTGCTGACGGATGGAAAGAGGGATGGATAAACAGATAAATATGTGATAAAACAACGATAGTAAAATATTAATAGCAAAGTCTAGGTGGTCGGTAGATGGATGGTCACTATAAAATTTCTTAAACTTTTCTTTATGTCTAAACATTTCATAGTATAAATTGATGGCAAATTTTTGTTAAATGAGTCAGGCAAGATGCTAGCCTCAGATAGGCCAGAGTACTAGGGCAGAGACTGCAGCACGGGTTATAGGTGGGACCAGCTAAATAAGCACGGGGAAATAGTAGCAACAATAGCCATCAGTTATCGGATGCTCACTGTGCGAGGCCCCGACGGAGCACTTCTCAAAATTCAGTTTAAGCCTCCCAACAAACCCAATTTATGGCTAAGACACTAAAGCTTAGAGAATTTATGTAACTCATCCAGCGTCCCCCCCACACACTAGTGAGGAGCCGAGATATGGTTGAGCCCTGGCCTGTCAGATCCCAGGGCCCATTCTCCACGCTGTCTGTCCTCTGCTACCTCCAGAGGGAAGGCAGAGCCTGCTTACTCAAGCCAGCATTCAGGGTTAGAACAAGGCTGACAGCAAAGACCATCTGGTGAGCCATCGAAGTATTAGAGGGCTTTAGATTTCTTCCGATTGGGCAAAGGATGGACTCCAGAGTTGAGGAAGGGCTGTGAGGGCCTGAGGTCTTGCAGGGAGAGCTCTGTGAAGGCGGGGACCGTATCTCTCTCTTGTTTCTGCTGCCACCGCCAGGCCCAGTGCCTGCGCCGGGCAAACATAGGCACTCCATAAAAATTTACTGAATAAGTACATATAGAAACAGGAATCCAGACAGGGCACTATAAATTCACAAGCAGGAATGTGACCACACAAATGGGAAAAATCATCTTTCTAGGTCTATCTTACTCCTCTTCAAACTATACTTCTTTTGAGGTTTCCCAAAAGAATGTCACTTCTTTTGAGTGACATAGTCTTGGAAAGCTTTGTTTCTTTGCTGACACTGGAGGTATTCTTTCCACATGCTAACGTAGATCAGGATATCTGTAAGAGTTCTGAAACAGTCCCAGAATCTTGACTTTTGGAAGATCTTTAGAGGTTGTTTAGGTTAGCTACTTACCAAATAGAGGAGGCAAAAGTGTCTTTTAATCTCTTTTCTCCCTCTTTCCTGGGGAAAGAGGAAAAGTTCTAACCTGACAGGAGTAATATGAACCAGGACCTCAGAAACCTCTTCTTGTACTGTTTACAACCTGTGAGGAGAGAGCTGCTGAGGGAGCCTTCGAGAGGCCAGGAGGTTGGGGTCCAGGTTCTGGGCATCCCAGTGAAGACAGGTCTACCTGAGCCAACTCTAGGTTTGATTTTCTTAGTGGACTGAAGACAGTGATGTTTGATGGGCTGGGTCATGGAAAAGAATACCTCCCCTAAAGATACGCGCCAAATAAATTAGGTCCATTTCCATTCCTTTGTTCAATGCTCCCAAACCATTCCTTGAATGAGATGGGATCCCATTTGCTTCTTGGTAGAAGAGGAATGGGGCTCCTAATGGCATTGAATTGGGGCCTCATGGGCTGCACAGATGCTCTTACAGGACTAGAATCTGTCAGTAGGTTCTCATGTTGGTGTTGCTGTAGAACACTGTCTCAGGGGTTCTCCCCAAATCCCGAAGATGTGGCGTTGTCTTAGCCACATTGTCCAAATGAGGAACTAAGACTCAAATCAATGAAATAATTCCTCATCGTCATCCAGCTGGCGCGAGGAAGAACAAGCCAAGGCAGGCTGGCCCCCACACCCAGGTGAGGCATCCTGCCCACCCATCAGAATGTTGTTTTCACCACAATACTCGGATTTCTGTTTTACCCAAATTCAGTCACTAAAGCACACCACATAATACGCATCAAAGAATAGCCTGGGAGATTGTACTCAGCATTTTAGGTTGTTGTTATTTAGATTCATGACTTATTTTGGAACTGTCAGGCATTCCCCCAGACCTGATGTCAACGTTGCGGTTAAGGAGAACGTGACCTATCTCCCGAATATTCCCTGTGAGTCTGGGTGAGATAGAAGATGTAGATCCCTACATCTTCACTGAGGTCTGAGTATATTCATAATGGCCCTCTCTTCTGTCATGTCTCCATCACTCACTGGGAAGGTAATGTAGGATCCCCTGAACTGCTGTGACGAGAGGAGCAGGGAGTCGGTCTGTGAGTGGGAGGCTTATCTTTTCCTCGCCTCCTGCTTCTTCATCACTAACAACTCAAGATTGTGGTGCTGGCCGAGTGGAGATCTAAAGCAGGAGAATTCACAGAAGACGAAGTAGCTTTTTTTAAGAACTGGAATTACCTTCACATAGTCTGGCAAAGCATATAGAGAGCTGGCTTGAAATGGCAGCCGGGAAAGGATAGAAAAGGACCATAACCTTTTAAAGATCTCAATAGTTGGCAAGTCTTCAATTTCTAATGCTAGGGGATGATAAATTATTCAAATGAAATAATCTTGGCTTCCACTCACCGTAGTAGAAGCGTTTTGATTCTCCCATCACTAACCTACAGAGGCTTTTACTGTAAGACGCCCACGTGAATGCATTTCTGCTTTGGATCTTTTGACTCCTTCAGGGCTCTGAGATTTCATTTGCTCTTCCGCAGGCTCCAGAAACAGACTGTTCTTCCAGTCACGTCAAATGACAACATAAAGCTCCATTATCTACACACATTCCCCTGTTGTGCTTAGGATTTTGGGTAACGAAGGATTAAATCAGAACCCCCGTTCCCGCACAAGACCACTATTCCGTTACCTAACCTGTAGACCAGTGCTTTTTAAACTTTGGTGTGCACAGGAATTACTCAGGGATCTTGTTAAAATGCAGATTCTGATCCACTAGGTCTGATTGACTGGAGAGTCTGCCTTTCTAACAAGCTCCCAGGTGACGCCAGTGCTGCTGGTCGAGGATCACTCTTCGGTGGGAAGACACTAGATGGCTGTAAAAACCAGGCCCACTCCCGGCCTCCCCTCCCCTAGTCTAACCCGTACATTACCAGTTTCACATCCTTGCTCAAAAACCCTCGGCTGCCTGCTAATAAAATCCAGACTCTTTTGCCTGACATTCAAGGCCCTGTACAAATTGATGCCACCTGCTTTCTAATCTTTTTTTCCCATTGCTCTCTTCTCAGGATCTGCATCTCAACCAAATGGGGCTATTTGCTGCTTCCTAGACATGCTCTCACTCTGCCTTTATTCTGCTGTTTCTTCCACCTAGAATGTTCTTGCCCAACTCCTTGCAAGTCCAGCTCAAATGCTGCCTCCTCTATGAAGCCCCACACAGTTTTTCCAGCCAGAAGTCATCCTCCTTTCTCTGACCTCTGATGTCACTTGTACCAACCTCTCTTAGGGACATTATCACAGCCGTCTTGTACTATGATGTTTGGGGGCCATGTCTATATCTTGTTTTGTTGTTGTTGTTGTTGTTTTTGTGAGGAAGACTGAGCTAACATCCATGCCAATCCTCCTCTTTTTGCTGAGGCAGACCGGCCCTAAGCTAACATCTATTTCTAATCTTCCTCCTTTTTTTCCCTTTTTGTCCCCAAAGCCCCAGTAGATAGTTGTATGTCACAGTTGCACATCCTTCTAGTTGCTGTTTGTGGGACACCGCCTCAGCATGGCTGGACAAGCAGTGTGTCGGTGTGCGCCTGGGATCCGAACTTGGGCCGCCCGTGGTGGAGTGGGCGCACTTAACCGCTAAGCCACGGGGCCGGCCCCTATATCTTGTTTATACTGTTATCTGCTCTGTACTTTATGGCAGGTTCTTGCTTGATATATGCTTGTAGTTTATAGATCCCTAGCACAATGCTTTGTACACTTGGACATAATTGTGTGTGTGTGTGTCTATTAGTTAATTTTATTGGGATATAATTTAAATCGGTAAAATGAGTAGATTTTAAGTGTACTATTCATTGAGTTTTACACCCAAGTAACCACCACCCAATCAAGATAGAGAACATTCCCATTACCCCAGAATGTTCTCTTCCCAGGCAATCCCAACCAAAAGCCCCTGTCCCCAGCCAGAATATAACTGCTCACATTTCTACCACCCTAGAATTGTTTTGTCTCTTCTTGAACTTCATATAAATGGAATCATACCATATGTACTCTTTTGTCTAGCTTCTTCCATTCGACATAATGTTTTTGAGATTCGTCCATGTTGCCACATGTTGGAAACAACTTCTTAAAGAATTCACTGATGGTGGGAATGGAAGCCCTGCTTTACTGCAGTCACACCAGCTGGGGACTTCCCTGAGTCAGTGGCATTTTGGACTTTCTGTGCTTGCTTCCTGCCTGCAGTCAGGTTGCTCACAAAATCACTGAACTCCCTTGAAGCCTTGTCGCTCTTTCTTGCTGGCGTTCCACCCCCTCCACATTGCTTCTGTGCCTTCCAGCTTCCTTCAACAGGAGATAGCTCCCGACCGCGTTCCCCACCATCTCCCCAAGATCCTGCTGTCTGGCTCCAAGGTTCTGGGGCCCCAGGGAGGGCCAACATCTGCCGGGAGATGTCATCTCCATTCTTTCTTTGCAAATTTGTTTTTCTTCTTTGAAGATAGGGGTGGGTCACCTGTTGAGGCTCAGTTAGAGTCACCTGTCCAGTAGCCTCTGGCCCTATGTCCTGCTATGGCTCATGTCCATCCTTTGCCAGGAGGCAAGTGTGACTGGAGCCGGTGGCAGGACGTGGCTGCTGGCCTGGGAGTGCTCTCTGCTAACTGTATCCTGGGAATTCTCAGGTGATCTCACCTGATGATGATGGGCCGGCTCCCACCTGCCAGCCCACGTGACCCACCGATGGCACTGATGGCAGCAACCCTTCCTGGCTGACAGAATTGCTCGGTCTGGGTCTTGGCGTGCGTTTGGGCAGACAAGCCCAGGTGCTGCCTCCTCCCATCGCAATGCCTACAGCGGGATTATTCTCACATATCAACTCTGCTGGGCCGTGCCAGAACCGCCACTTTGGGCCTTTGTGTGATAGGGTGAGAAAGAGGCCTAGACTCCACAAGTCCTAAATCACTGCTCCAGAAAAGGAGACCCAGGCCCGCACCCCCAACACTACGACGTCTGGCTGAAATGCGAGGGAAGGAGCCAGGTGTCACCCCCAATGAATTATCTTAATTTGGGAAGAACACGGAAAGGAAGCCAGAGGGTCAGTGTGGGGTCATTTGGATTTTAAAAAATTGCGGTTAAATATACTATCTTAGTCAGCTCGGGCTGCTATAACAAATATACCACAGACTGAGCGGCTTAAATAGCAGACATTTATTTCTCACAGTTCTGGAGGCTGGAAAGTCAGAGATCAAGGTCTGGCAGATCCAGTGTCTGGTGAGGCTGTCTTCCTGGTTTGCGATGGCTGTCTTCTCACTGTGTCCTCACATGGGGAAGAACAGAGAGAGGAGGCAAGCTCTCTCCTGTCTCTTCTTATAATCCCATCATGAGGTCCTCACCCTCGTGACCTAATAAGCTCCCAAAGGCCCCACCTCCAAATACCATCACATTGGGGATTAGGGTTTCAACATATGAATTTGGGGGGTCTCAAATATTCAGTCTGTAGCATATACATAACATAAAATTTACCATCTCAACCCTTTTAAAGTGTCCAGTTCAGTGGTATTTCGCACTTCTTGAGATGTCATTTGCTGACTGCTCGTCCAGGACATATGTAACTAGTTGTATGGAGCCCTCCCTTACTCCTTGTAGACTGTGAAGTAAGTGTTCTTATCCCTGTCACACGAAACTACGACCCAGAGACGGCAATGGTTACATACAGCACATGCAGATCTTGGATTTAGACCCCGTCTGTCTGCTCTATGCTGGTCTCCTGCTGCTCTGTCACCCTGCCTTTCTATCTGGCTCCTTGAAGGTGATTTCAATGTCTCGATCTCATATATCCCATCAAAGTGCTCAGAGTGCTGACCACAAAGTCCTTCTGTCTCATCACAGCACTTAACGGAAAGAGGAAAGGGAGTCGGGAAGGAGATGGTGCCTTTCCCTCTCCTTGCCAAGGGGCTGGTCAGCACTGCGGCCCCACCCATCTGCATTGGCCTCTGTTGTGTGACTTCAGATTTGCAGAATATTGACGGGGACTATTAAAAATATTTGCCATTCCAGGGCTGTTACATACCTCAAATTCCCGCCAACAGTTGTCTGAGCTAGAGTTTTGTTAAAGTGCAAACATTTTAATAAAATGGAAGACATATGGAGCCATTATCTCCTATTGACATTGCAGCCATTTTGCGTTGTGAATTACCCAGCCCAAGCCTGCTGGGATGGCCCCAGGGCCGGTTATTTCAGAATGAGGAGAAAAAGTAGGGAATGAACTGTAGTTTAGGATGCCACCCAAGAGCCCTGGAAGAAATGTGGTACTGTAGTGAAGTGTGGATGCACAGATGGAATGTAGAGTGCGGAAAAAAGTTGAAAGCAACAAAGATGAGATTTACCTACTTCAGAATTTTGCTGGGCACTTGTGTGGTGGAGTGTTATTCTTAAAGGGTTTGCTGGTCACCAGCTTGGTGCCCCTGTGCAAGCTGCTTGAGCTGTCTGGATCTCTGTTTCCACTGACCACAAATTGGAGATTTTAATGCCTTCCCTCCAAGGGTCATGAAGATGAGCTATTGTCTGTCCATCGTGTAGGTAAAGTATCTGGTACAGAGGTGGTGCAAGGAGGTGTTCAAGAAATGGCACCTCACGCGCTGCTCAAACACTCCGTCTGTGTACGCTGGAGATGGGCAAGGACGATGGATGTCCTGACTCTGCTTGCTCTGTGGTGAGTGAGAGCCTCTGTTTCAGTCGGCTGTGTCTTTGGCTTCTCCACTAACTCAGGAGGTGGACATATGTGGGATGGAAGGCCCAGCCTCTTAGTATTGTTAGAAACGGTTATGGCCTCTCAGTGTGGAAAATATTGTTATGATTTGGTTTGTTTGGTTTGGTTTCCTGCTGTAAACTGGTGGTGAGAGGACCACAGAAGATCTCTCCCTTACAGTTAGGTGAGGAATGAGCCAGTCAACACAGACAACCTCAAGACAGCGCTGGGAAAGGCTAATCCTTCCCTGAGTGCAGGACTGAAGAGTCTTCCCTGAAGAGCCAGCTGTGCCTTTAACTAGTGAACACACTGAGGTAAATCCAGGGCAAAGGGGAGTTAGAGCTGAAACGACATTCTTCAGAGACTCAGGGTGAGGGAGCATCAGAGAAGAGTGAAGGTGGTGGCTTCAAGGTCTGCAGTGACTACCTAGATCCCAGATTGTATTTCAAAAGTGATATGGAAAATTTCCTTCCTCTCTCAGGAGGGACCAGGACGTCCCAGAGAAAGAGCAGCCCAGCCCCAGCCCCGAGATTCCAAGCTGCATCCAGGGCTAATCTGGGAAGCAGATTCCAGAAGACTGGGTGCCCTGCAGTGTCTGATCTCACTCTCTAGTGGAGACAGTGGGGGTGAGTAGGGGGATGGGAGCGTTATTGTTAACTGGGTACAAAGTTTCTGTTTGGGAAGAGGAAAAAGTTGTGGAGCTGGATGGTGGTGATCGTTGCACGATAATGTGAATGTACTTAATACCATTGAACTGTACACTTAAAAATGGTTAAAATAGTAAATTTTCTGTTATGTGTATTTTACCACAATAATAAAAACAGATTTGGTACTGTGTAACCAATAAGCATCGTCCCTCCCACCCCCCACCAGAAACCTCTGATCTCTCAGTCCCCTGGGCCAGGGGACAAGGCTGCTGCTGCATGCTCTCTGCACGGTGACACTGAGGCAGAAGGCCCACAGGGCCGAGTCCGGGGGTGACAGGCAAACCCTCGTCCAGAAGAAGCAGGGAAGGCAAGACTGACAGGGCCTTGAAGCCTTGACTCCCGACCCTGACTTCCCCAGACATGAACTGCTCAACCAAGAAGTTGTTCTTCCAACCTTTCCCATTCCACCAGCCTTGTTCTCCGAAGCCCTCAGCTGCTTTTCCAAGATGCTGCCTCAGACAGCCACAGATGTCAATTGTCAGCCTCAAACTCTGCCTGGCTTTTTTTCTTCTTCAACTTCCGAAGTCTCTGCTCCTGATTAAAGTCTTATGTTGAAAGGATTCTAGCGCAGCCGGGGCAACATCTTGGGAAGGCTCGGTGCTCCCATCTCAGCACCCATCTCAGAAATCTCCCAGGGAGGGGCTGGGGCTGCATCCCGGGCAGCGATCGATAGTGCTAATGGCTTCTGGTCCGTTAGGGGTGGAAGGGTTCCAGCCTGTGCAAGGCAGCAGCAAATCGCTTCTCAGCCCTGCCAGGCAAAGATTCTGGGAATATTCTTGGTAGTTCCCTGAATGCTCAGGACAGGGTACAGTGGAAAGAAAAACCTTCTCTCTGGGCCCTCTGACTGTTCTGTCTTGTACCAGATTCCTCATCCTTCCTAAGGAGACAACGCCTAGCAGAGAGTCACCCCGTGAAGCAGCTTTCTTCCCTGTTCCTTTAGTAGAACTGTTTAAACAGCTGTTCTGCCAAGATGACAGGCCACTCCTGTGAACTGTCTTCACAGCATCTGAGCAGATGCAGCCTATGCTGTGCCTTGTGCGGGGTCATCCTGGTGTGGTCCAGGGTGGTGGCTCTTGGGAATTCCAGTAAGGATGTCTTATTCCGGAAAGTAAGCTTGAAGTTTAGCAAAAATGACTGTTTTCTCCTTGTTAATGAGCAGTGCAGTAAAATAATGTACACAGGACCTACTCAGTGTGTTTCAGTAGTGATGCTCCAGTCACACAATACACCAATTTCACTCCAGAGCGCCTCTATTATCCAGGTAGCAAGATTCTCTTTACCATGTTGTATTCACTTACACCTACCTTTTAGCAGCTGTGATTTATGCAAATATTCATCTCTAGTGATACCAAACTCCAAGATCCCGAAAGCAAATGTGAGCAATGGCTGGAATTTCCCTATCTGGGCAGCAACTTTTGGGAACAATGACAGAATAGAATGGGAAAGGGGCTGGATTCTATTTGCATCTTAAAACCAACAGCTGAATGGAGCCCTCACTTTCCTTTTGATGTGCTACCAGGTTTGAATCATGCTGGCACATGCTCCATTTGTCAGGTATAATAATGGGTTTTAATGGTTCATTTGTAGCCCCAGGATGAAAGCTCAGCTGAGTGACTTGATGTTGAGTTAAGGCGCACCCTCAGTAGAGACTGCTCTTCCCCGTGGAAACTGAGGCGGAGACAGAGCTCCTTCTGCTCAGGGTGAGTGCTGTCTTCAGATCTGCTGCTGAAAGGGAAACAAGCTCTTCTCCTGTTTGTTCTTTTAATAGTCTCATCTCTAATATAAGTGATCTTCCCACCTCCAGAAACTTAGCATTAAAATGGCATCATTGAAATGTGTCCTAAATAGTGCAAATTTTTTTTTCCAAAATGATCTTGATTATGAGCAGGGTAATGTAACAACAACAACCACACCTCCTGATACCAACTAAAAATATTTTAAATAGCTTTCCCACTATTCCATCCCAGGGTCTCTCACCTCTCCTATTCAAAATGCAAAGCAGAATTTTTAAGACTTCGAACTCTATGATTCAGACATACTTGGATTCACATCCAAGCTCTGGAAATTACTATGAGGTGTGGCAGTTATAAAACATGTCATCAAAATTTTAACACTCCTCCCGTGAAGAGTTGAGGTCCATGTCCCCTACTCTTGAATCTAGGTTCTGTGACTGCTTGACCAATAAAATGCAACAGAATTAATAGTACCAGTTTCTAGACCCAGGCCCTAAGAAACTAGCAGCTTCTACTTTCCGTCTCTTGGGATGCTCCTCCTTCTTGGAAGCCAGTCAACAGGCTGTGAGGAAGCTCAACAGCCCATGGAGAAGCTCATGAAGACAAAACCCAAGTTCTCAGGCCCATGGACTCAGCTGAGCTCCCAAGTCTGTGAGTGAGCCATCTCGGAAGTGGTCATTTAGCACCCAGGCTACTATGAATAATGCTGCTATGAATATTCATGTACAAGTTTTTGTGTACACATATGTTTTCATTTCTCTTGGGTATATACCTAGGAGTAGAATTGCTAGGTCATATGGTAACTCTATGTTTGACCATTTGAGGAACTGCCAACCTGTTTTCTACAGCAGTTGCACCATTTTACATTCCCGCTAGCAACGTATGAGGGTTCCATCTCGCCATATCTTTACCAACACTTTTTATTATCCGTCTTTGTGATTATAGCTGTCTTACTGTGTGTGAAGTGGTATCTCTTTGTGGTTTTGACCTGCATTTCCCTGATGGCTGATGATATTGACATATTTCATGTGCTTATTTTATTTGCATATCTTCCTTGAAAAATGTCTACTCAAATCCTTCGCCCATTTTTAAATTGGGTTATATGTCTTTTTATTATTGAGCTGTAACAGTTCTTTATATATTCTAGATATCAATCATTTGTCAGACATATGATTTACAAATATTTTCTCCCATTCTGTGGGTTGTCTTTTTTGATGATGTCTTTTGAACCATAAAAGTTTCTAATTTTGATAAAGTCCAATTTATCTTTTTTTTTTTTTCTGGTTGCTTTTACTTTAGGTGTCATATCTAAGAAACGATTGCCTAATCCAAATTCACAAAGATTTACACCTATATTTTTTTCTAAGAGTGCTACAGTTTTAGATTAGGTCTTTGATCCATTTTGGGTTAATTTTTGTATGTGGTATAAAGTAGGGCATCCAGTTTCATTCCTTTTACATGTGAATATCCAGTTATCCAAGAACCGTTTGTTGAAAAGACTATTCTTTTCCCCCCAGTGAATGGTCTTGGCACCCGTTGAAAATCAATTAACTGAAAATGTGAAGGTTTATTTCTGGACTCTCAATTCTGAATTCTCAATTCAATTGACCTAGGGGCCGGCCCTGTGGCATAGCAGTTAAGTGCTCACGCTCCACTGCTGGCGGCCCGGGTTCGGATCCTGGGCACGCACTGACGCACCGCTTGTCAAGCCATGCTGTGGCGGCGTCCCACATAAAGTGGAGGAAGATGGGCACGGATGTTAGCTCAAGGCCAGTCTTCCTCAGCAAAAAAAGAGGAGGATTGGCATGGACATTAGCTCAGGGGTGATCTTCCTCACACACACACACACGAAATATATATATATATACACAAAATTCAGTTGACCTATATGTCTGTCTTTATGCCAATAACACATTGTCTTGATTACTGCAGCTTTATAGTAAGTTTTGATTTCAGGAAGTATGAGTCCTCTAACTTTGTGCTTCTCTTCAAGATTGTTTTGGCTATTCTGAGTCCCTTGCATTTCCATATGAATTTTAGGATCATTTTGTCAATATCTGCAAAGAACTAGCTGGAATTTTGATGAGGGTGGCATTGAATGACTCTGTGTATCACTTTGGGGGGTGTTGCCATCTTGACAACATTAAGTCTTCTGATCCTTGAACCTGAGATACGTTTCCATTTATTTAGGTCTTCCTTAATTTCTTTCAATAATGTTTTTTAGTTTTCAGAGTATAACTTTTGCATTTCTTTTGTTAAATTCATTCCCAAGTATTTTATTCTTTTTGATGCTATTGTAAACAAGCAGTTCTTGCTCTTTTGGCTGTACTGAGAAGCCCTTCCTTGCTAAGAGCTTTATCTTACACAGGTATGTTAGTTACCTGGGAGTTTCAGACTTCTCTGGTTAAGTCCTAGCTATTTCACTATTAATCAACCGGAAATAAACCTCCTGATAAAGATCTTCTGCCCTGGTCTAATAGATTCTAACAAATTAAATTCACACTTTCAAGGGACTTATTTTTTATTCTAGAAAATGCTTTTTGGCTGCTGCTGCTTCCTCCTCCTGCTGCCCCTGGTGCTGCTGTGTTCTCGTTTAGTGCCAACCTGGTACCTCTTTCTTGAAGCGGCAGCTGAAGAGACTCCTGGGCTCGCCATGGCCAACGAAAAGCCCAAGGGAGGAGTCGAGACCGAGAACCATGGTCATGTTGATGTGAAGGTGGCGGGGCAGGATGGTTCTGCGGTGCAGTTTAAGCTATTTAGTAAACTAATGAAAGCCTATTGCCAACAACAGGGTTTGTCAATGAGGCAGATCAGATTCTGATTTGATGGGCAGCCAATCAATAAAATACACACACCTGCACAGTTGGAAATGGAGGCTAAAGATACAAATGATGTCTTCCAGCAGCAGACAGGTGTCTACTAAAAAGGGAACCTGTGCTTTACTCCAGAACTCTGTTCCTCCAAACTAAGAAGACATTCTCAACTAGAAAACTGCAATTTGGTTCCACCACATCCTGACAACTATAATACGGTTTTCTCTATTCTTTCATTTTCCCTTCCCCATTCCTTCGTGGTACATAAAGTAATTGGTGTATGTGCACAAACATATTGACTTTTTTTTCCTAAATGGCCAATAATATGTTTCGATCAACATCAAATGCAGATGGAATGGGGAAAAATACTGCTTCTGTGAAAATACTCCCTTTCTCCATTAATGGCATGTGCATTAAGCTCTTTTTATTCTCTTATTATTTTATTTTGTGTTCACTGTTTAACAACAACAACAAAACATAAAAATTCTTGCATACCTTGTTCAATCGGAGAATTTTAATGTTTTTCATTTATCACTGTAAAACCAAGAACAATTTTATAGCTTTTTTGTATGTAGCTGTTATATGTAGGGCAATCTGTCTTCAGGTAGGGATAAATTACTCTAAAAGAAATGAATCCTAGATAGTTTTCCCTTCAAGTCAAGCATCTTGCTGTTTAAATAAACTTCTTGTTTAAAAAAAAAAAGAAAATGCTTTTATTACTTCTGTTTCTCAGCTCAAGTGCAATTAACAGGAAATGAAATGTGGCTCACTATGCTTTTCTCAGACCTATATTAAATGACCTTATTTTAAAGAAAAATAAGGCAGAAAACCTTCCCCAGCTGCTTTTCTTGGGAAGAGTTCTAGTCCTCCGGCTATTTCTGTATGCCCTTGCAGCATTTTCGGTCTCAGCATATGTGAGTTTCAAGTTTCTTCTTTGTTGAGAATAATTAGAAAAAGCATGAACTGGAGTTCAGAAATAGTAAAGAGAGATGATAAAGAAAAGCAGTAGGAATTCTGCCAAGAAGCCTTGAGAGGAATGACGGGAGCTGCAGGAAAGGCTCTTGTACCTAGACCAGCTGCTGCGTGGTGAGGAGGAGGCCCTCTGAGGAGCTCTGGCGCCCAGCAGGGCGTGCCCTGGCCGCTGCTTCAGTCATCAAAACCAGAATGGAACCAAAGTGGGCTTCTTTTCTTTCTAATGAAAAATTTCAAATACACAAGATAGAGTAAGTATTTGTCATAATGAACGAATATAATGAACCTCCAGGTGCCCATCACCCCAGACTCAGTAGTCATCAACTCATCGCCAAACTTGTGTCTTCTATAACCTTACTAATCCCCACCCCCACCCAGATGATTTGGAAGCAAATCCCAGACTTTATATTATTTCACCCCCAAACCTATCATTATGTGTGTATTTATCTATATCCATGTATATATATCCGTTATCATACCTTTGAAAATTAACAATAATTTCTTAACATAAAATATTCAACCAGGGTTCAAATTTTCCCATTATCTCATAATTTTCTCTTTAAAGTTTGTTTGAATTGGGATCACTATAAGGTCCATATGTTGCAATTGGTAGATGTTTCTCTTAAAATCTTTCAATGAATATCCAGGCACAGGAGGAAATGCTTCCTTACATGTGAATAGTCTCCATGAATAGTCTGCAACAAAAGCAAATAAACCTATGGATGTCCTGTGGAAGCTATAGAGTACAAGTCCCAAACACTTTAACAACCAAGTGAAAATAACAGTGAGTATAAATTTCATATATCGTAGACTCAGAAGTGTAAAAATGTAACTTCATTTCACTAATTTTTAACTTGAGTCCTTATTCTATTTTTTTTTTTTTGGATTAAACTTCATCTAGTCTCAGATAAACCTAATTGGGTCCAGTGAGTTTTCAGTTTTAGTCACATTCAGAACATCCCCCACCCTTCTCCCAGGAGCCGATGCTGTCAAATGGACCCAATTAAATGCAGTTTTGTGTGGGTGGGGAGGAGACCCTCCTGTTTTATTGTTCCCTCTATTAGTTTTCGATTGCTGCACACATAACGAGCTGCCGCAAACTTAGTGGCTTAAAGCAACGCTTGCTTTATTAGGTCACAGCTCTATACGTCAGAATTCTGCACAGCATGGCTAGGTTCCCTGCTCAGGGTAAGGCTGAAATCCAGGTATTGGCCAGGCAAAGTTCTTGTCTGGAGGCTCTGGGGAAAAATTTGCTTCCAAGGTTATTCTTGTTGTTGGCAGAATTCCATTCCTTTTGGTTGTGGGACTGAGGTCCTGGCTTCCTTGCTAGCTGTTAGCTGGGAGCTGCTCTCCACATCTAGATGTCACCCACATCCTTGCCACATATACCCCTCCATCTTCAAGCCAGCAAGGGCACACTAAATCCTTCATGTGATTCAAATTTCTGACTTCCTCTTCTGTAACCAGATGGAAAAAACTGTCTGCTTTTAAAGGGCTCAATGTGATTGGATAGCGCCCCCCCCTCACTGCCCCCAGAGAATCTCCCTATCTTGACACTAACTGATCTGGAAACTTAATTACATCTGCAAAATGCCACCACAGCAGTTCCTAGATGGGTGTTTGATTGAATAACTGGGGGAAGGTGCATGTACACCAGGGGCTGGGAATGAGGGGGTGGGGGCATCTTAGAATTCTGCCTACCACACCTCCATGGCAAAAATTCCTGGCCCACAGCTGCATCATCAACTGTCCATGCCATATCTTCTGATGGTCGGTCTCCTCGTCCTACCTGGAGCCTTGGGCTGATCCTTGGACAGGGTCCTTCTCTCTCTCCCAGATTATCTCTAGAAGTGAGGGAGGCAGGATTGGGGGCTGGAAGAGAAGCTGATCCCCAATGCATTGGAAACTGCAGCTTCGGCCAGTCCTAAGGGGAGATGGTACAGCCCCCCAGAGTCAACCCAAACTGAGACAAGGGGGCTGGGCTTGTGTTTCTGCACGTCAACTAGTCATTGGCCACAAGCCCCTCCCTGGGGGAGGGGTGATGCATAATCTCAAGGAAGGCAGTTCCCTGTGGCCGAGGGCAGTTTCCAGGAAGGGACCCAGCTGTGAGGCAGCTGCTGTTCCCAGCTGCTGGGAGATGGGTCCTGGGCCCAGAAGAGGGGAGACCAGTGCGCCCTACCTCAATATCCACACCACACAGCTTTTCTCCTTTCCGCTTGTTTTCTACAGTACACCTGGGCCTTTCCTTTTGAATTTATAAACCAAGAACTTTGGCAGATTTGTTCTCCGGTTCTGCTATGCCTGAGCTAGCAAAAAGGCTTCATATTTTATGAATCATTTTGCCACAGTGAAATGGATATTCAAATGTATAATATCCATTATTCATTATTACAATTTATGTATAATAACATTTTATTGATTTTTTTATTTGTGAGTATACTACTTTATTGGATTTTTTTGGTCAATAAAACTTTTAAGCCACCTCAAATCTTCTCTGGACAGAGGGAGGAACAAAACCATCAAATGTTTATAGGTTCTCATGGGTTCACTTATAGCCTAAGTTCTAACAACTCAGTTTTCCCATAAAAATCATACAGGGTGTTTTCTAAGTGCCTGGTCCCTGTCTGTCTCCCCTAGGCAATCACAGGCTTTATGAAGCCCCATGTCCTCTATTATCTGTTATCCCTCTGTCTCTAGCACTCGGTGCTGGGCAGTGAATGGATCTGACCCTCATCTGATATAAATAAATACATATATACATAAATAAAACTACCATAGTTTCCATTGAAGAACATATTCCATAGCCTTTAAATCTTAATGGATATGAAAATTGAATAAGATGGAAAGAGGATAAGGGAGGGGTTTTGACACTGTTGTTAGGAACTCTTAAAGCTCACCTTGTTAGATGGTGCTGCAGAAGTAGAGTCTGAATTTCATGCACAGTTCAGAGACAAGCTCACAAACCTACATTTTTATCTATGAGAGCAACAAATACGTGCTCTATTCCACAAATTTTCTTTGCCCAGTCTGAAGGAAAAGTTCAGTATGAAGATAAAAATACCAGAGTTGACAACCAAAGAACTAGACTCTGCCAGCACTGGACCTGGTTTGGACTGGCTGACTTAGACCCATCTTGGTCAGGAGCAGAGGGAAGCCCATTGATTCTGCTGGGAGAGAGTGAGTGACTTAGCCCCAGGTCAATGTGCACAGGAGGTGGAAAGCATTGAGGAAAACATGTACCCAACTCATTCAACAACTGACCTTTGAGAAGGCCAAATATCTAGAATGCTCCTGCTGCATTGGAGAACAGGAGCTGCAGTTGTCTGGGCTATTTCCAAAGCAGTGAAAATTGTCCTTGTGATTCTGGATAACTTCTTATAAAAGACAAATGCATGAAGCACAATTTTGTGAGTAGCCTTCAATTCTGGCATATAAAGTAAGTGAATTCATTGGAATCAATTCCTACTCTAAGCTGCTAACTCACTCACAAGCCAGATCAATAGGCTGCTGGCTACTCATCTGACAGCTATATTGGGTGTCTTACCTCTAACTGGTATTTGATTTTAAATCTAGTTCCAAAAGAATGTTTTGTAGAAGTTTAAGAAATTTACTATTAACATTAATTTGAAATAATAAATTCTAAAACAACAATAATTAAAGCCGTGAGGTATGAATACATGAAAAGCAGATCAATGGAACACACCAAGAAGTTTCGAAATAGATCTGTATACATACAGGAATTCAGTATATGATAAGATTGGCATTTCAATCAGTGGAGGAAAAATAGTTTATTTAATGAATGTTTGGGGAAAAGAAGTAAAATTAAATCTGTATCCTGTAGACTAGGATAAGTTCCAAATGGATCAAAAAATGTATTTGGAAAAAAATAGAATCATTCAGGTACTAGAGGAAATCCTGTGGCAATTTGTTTTTGTAATAACCTTAGAAAAGGGAAGAACTTTCTACATATGGTACAAAATCCAGAATCTGTATCTTGTGTAATAAAAAATTTGGCTGGCCTTCGTCTCTGGTTCCTGCGAGGTAACCTCTAAATGGTTGGAATTTCTGGGTGATAAGAGTGCCTTTATCATTCAGGGTGGACCCTGAGAGTTTTCACTAGGAGATGACTCAGATGGGGGCTGGCCACATAGGAGACCAGCCATGTGACTAGACGGCTGGGGCTTTGAGCTGTGTGATATCAGCCCAGCCTCCTGGGAAGGGAGAGATGAGCTGGAGACTGAGTTCAATCAAGTGGCCAATGATTCAACTAATCACACCTACATAGTGAAACCCCAATTAAAAACTCTGGACATCGATGCTCAGGTGAGATCCCTAGTTGCCAATACTCTGCATCTTGTCACACATTGATGTACCGGGGGTGATGCATCCTGACACAGGGAGAGGACACCAGACGCTGTGCATTTGGGACCCTCCCAGACCTCACCTTAGGTGTCTCTTCTTTTGGCTGGTTCTAATTTATATCGTTTTTGCTATAATAAAACTAAAATTATAAAACTGGATAGCACTTTCCTGAGTTCTGTGAGGTGTTCTGGTGAATTATTGAACCTAGGGTGTCAGTGGGAACCCCCAAACTTGTAGCCTCTTGGTCAGAAGTGCAGGTGGTCCTGGGGCCCCTGAACTTGTGGCTGGTGTCTGAAGTGAAGGCAGTCTTGTGGAGGATGTGCCCTTACCTACAAAGTTTGGCCTAACTCTGTGTAGTAGGAGTCAGAAGTCATTGCACCATTAAAAAAGGGAGTAATAAATCTAATTACATTAAACTCAAGTTTTTCTACATGGCCTCCTCAGAAGCAATATAAAAAGACCAATGCAAACTGGGGAAATTTTTGCCACTCATATCACCAAAAATGACTGATTTTTCTAACAAATAGAGAGTATCTATGATACAAAAACCTGGTAGAAAAGCTTAACTAAAAAATGTAATACAGACATCTTTTAAATTTATGAAAAGATGTTCGACATCACTCGTAGTGAGAGAAATGCAAAGTGATACTTCTCGAGACATGATTTTTTACCTCCCAGATTGCTAAAGATCAAAAGGTTGGATAACAAACTGTGTGGGAGAAGTGGGGCACTAAGGACTCTCAGTCTTTCTGGTGGAAGCATTAACCACCAGTAAGAGCAATTTGTCAATGACTGTAAAAATTTTACTGCACTGTTCTTAAACCCAATGATACTACCTCTAGAAATTGATCGTATAGATATACTTGTCCATGTGCAAAATCATTTATGTACAAGATTATTTATTTATTTATTATAATGTTGTTTTTAATAGAAAAATGTTAGAAATAATCTAAATGTTCATCAATAGGAGAGAGGTCAAATAAATTATGCTACATCCAAACAATAAAAAGAATCTATATAATAAAATGAAGTAGGAAGCTTTTATGTCCTTCTTTAAAATATAGTAAGTGAAAAAGAGGGGTGCAGCAAAGTGGGCATCATATGCTACCAGTTTGTAAAAGGAGGGGGGTGTACTGGTCTGTGTGGGTTGCCATAACAAATACCACAACTGGGGGCTTAAACAACAGAAATGTATTTTCTCACAGTTCTGGAGGCTGGACGTCTGAGATCAAAGTGTGGTCAGGGTTGGTTTCTTCTGACACTCTGTCATTGGCTTGTAGCTCTCCCTCTGTCTCCACATGGTCTTCCCTCTGTGTGTGTCTGTGTCCTAATCTCCTCTTCTTATAAGGACAACACACATTTTGGATTAGAGCCCACCCATACGACCTCATGTTACCTTAATCACTTCTTTAAAAGCCCTGTCTCCAAATATAGTCACATTCTGAGGTACTGGAGGTTAGAGTTTCAACATACAAATTTGGGAGGGGATGGAATTCAGCCCATAACAGGCAAAAAGGGAAGATAGCTATAGCTATAAATATATGTCTGTATATGCATAAAATGTCTGTGGAATTTACACAAGAAACCATTAACACTCTTTGCCTCCAAGGAGGGGACCTGAATGGCTGGAGGATGGGGAGGGAAGGGGGACATTGTATTATATACTCTTTAGAACCTTCTGAATTTTGTATCATTACTTATATTATGTATCAGAAGAATATACAAATTTTTAAAATTTTAAATCAAGAAGTTTAATTGGCATGCAGGACTTCAGAACATATCTGGCATTTAATTGGAAGACTTTCTCTGTTGATGAAGTAACTAGTCCTTACATTCTTCAAGGACAATAATTGCCTGCCTGGCACTTATGTAATGGAAATAAAGCTCCTGGAAGCCAATATTGTCACAAGATGAATGCTTCCTATTTTAAAAATCAGTGTCTGGACATTTATCTATTTTCAGAGTCCAATTTTCTATGACAACAGCATTTTCCCATCATTGACTTTAATGCATAGGATAATATGTTTGTAGCTGACAATTGTTTACAAATAGTAAAGTATACAGCATAATGACATACATTCACTCAGGCTAAGATATGTGTAATTGAAGAACATTTTTATAAGTTAGCTATGGCTGGAATAATATGTCTTGCATTGCTATAAGATGGGGAAATAAAGCTGTGCCTTAATAAATCTCAGTGTTAAGAATAAATTTCCCAATATCTCTTGAAAATTTGAAAAGATATAGAGTATAGACAATAGGACTAGTAATACTGCACCCAGGATATTTTGAGGGATAATAATGGTAACTAGTAAAGGGGTACAATTGTTCAGTGCTCTATATTTGCAAAGTGCTTTTACATATGGCTCATTTATTCCTTGCAAATACTCTTTGAAGCATAAATTTTGACTCATTTTATAGATGAAAAATGTGAGGCAGTGTAACAGGAAAATGGCCAGCAACAATTCTGAATATTCTTGTAATTCAAAGGCCGTTTGTGTGGTATTTGTATCTAGAAATATTGCCAATTTACTGAAATTGGTCTGACTTCAAACTGGAAAGAGGTCTGCTCAAGTACCAAGACAATGTGATTCAGGGACCAAACATGGAGTTAAAAAGCACTCAAGAGAAGACAAAATCTCCTACAGAGTACATGGTCACTTATTTATTGAGTGACTATTAGTGATAATTGCAGTATGCAAAGCATTTTCACATAGTTCATCTCATTTTATCCTTACTATGGGAAATATGTGGAAGAATTCTTATCACAAACTTTCCAAGAGGCATTATATTAATAATATAAAGCCTGTCTTACTTTCTGCCTATGCTACTGAATACTTCAGTACATATGCGCAGGTGACCCTAAAACCCTGCAAAACACAAAACCTAAATACATGATGGAACTCCAGTCACAGTGGCTCCTGAACATGAAAAGGTCCTTCTTGTCCCCAAGGATTTAAATATTCAGCGATCGGCACTGTAGAGTGTTAGAAGTCAGGCGCAGCCTCTCTCCAAGGTCCTGAGGACCTGACAGGGTCCCAGCCCATCCTCTCAGTACGGCATAATGGACTGACTTGCATACTGAGAATATTTGCTCCTTAGCCTTGGTTACCAGTTTAAAGATCTGATTGTATTGTAACAGCAAGAATTCACTTGAGTTGCCTATGGACTAGCCAGGGATGAGGAGTCTGTTCAGGAAGTAATATAAACTAACCATAGTAACTCTACTTCCAGGCTTAGTCTCGAAGCAAGCACTGAAATAGTGATTTCGCCCTTTTGTTCTCTAGGAAATTCTGTGTAGCCTCAAAATTTCTCACAGCTAGCATAGAGCCAGACCTTGGGGCACATCTATTTGGATTTTTTTATTTTCCATACCAGAAAGTCATGATCAACACCCAGGTATTTTCTGAATACCAGGAAAATGGGTGTTTTTAAAATATTGTGTGTATGTGTTCACTATGCCTCATTATGCCTGTCAAAGACCAATATAGGATCATGGTAAACTATTTTGGAAATAACATTGATGAGCTCACTTGTTGACAAAAGCATCTGAAGAATTTAATAACACTTATTCATTCAAGTATTCAACATATGTATTGACAACCTTTGCGAATAACTACCTGTAAGGCAGTAAGATAATACGAAAAGCTCCATCTCCAGAGTCAGAAGGACTTTGGTTTGTATCCTGACTCTGCCACCTACTACCTGTGTGATCTTGAGCAAATTATTTTACCTCCATGTGTCTCAGTTGCCTCATCAGTAAAATGGTGATATAATGTCACCCACTCCAGTAGGCTTGTTATAATACTTAATAAGATCACGCATATAAACTCTGGCCCTATAGTCCCCCCACCTTTCTGTATGTGAGCATCTGTATATGTGAGTGAGTGTGTGTGTATGTGTGTGTGTGTGTACTTACTAACTATGGTCAACCTCAAAGAGGCAATGGGATGAACCAGGAATAAGAAGACTTTGACACGTTTGATACTTATCTTGTACAATTCACTTAATTTCACGGAGCCTGAGTTTCTACATCTGTGAAAGCTTTCTTGCCTTCCTTGAAAAGTTATTATGAGTTCCAAATGGTATAATACACAGGAACATGAGAGTTCCCTGTAAACTCTAACATGCTGGATAAATGTGGAGGACTATTAGAGTATTACTCAGAAGGGATTCAGGACACCTACCTGATTCCTCTTTCAAGTGTTCAGCAACCATGAGGGTTCCTATGGTGGGGGCATTAGTGAAACATACTAAGGATCTCAGAAGGGGCCATCCTTTCTCATCCTCATGCCCATTGCACCCACCATGTCCCTAAATGCACAGAGATTAAAGCTAACTGAATACAAGCACCCTTCTGAAAGACGGGCATGTAGCCTTACCTATGTGGCCCACCTGCAGCAAAGAAAGATGATTTCCTATTTGAGAGAGATTCCCTTTAGGTGTCCACCTTGAAGAAACTCTCACCTGTACACAGAGACACAAACAAGAATGTTCATTCCAGTTTCCCTTGAGCTAATGAAAAGGTGAAAACCTAACCCTCCCTCAGTAGGAAAACAATTAATAAACTGGTTTATTCATACAATGTACTCAGCAGTTAATAGGAATGAACTGGATTAGACATCAGGCAAACTATGGCTTGTGAGCCAAATCCTGGCTCCAAGTCTATTTTTGTAAAGCTGTGTTGGAACACAGTCACACCCATTTGTTTACACATTGCCTATGGCTGCATTCTCCCTACAATGACAGAGCTGAGTAGCTGTGACGGACACTATACGGCCAGCAAAGCTGAAAGCTTTTACCATCCGATCCTTGACAGAAAAAGTTTCCTAACTTTTTCTATAAAGGAAATGGAATATATACTATTGTTTAGTGAATGTACGAAAACATAGAAATGATCAAAAGCAACAACGTGTTCATAATAGACCACAACTTTCAGGCATTGATTCTTCTGGAGAGGATGGGGAGGTGAAAAGTTTGAGAAAGAGGTTTTAGCTACACCTCTAATTTTTTGTTTCTTTTTTTAAAAGAGAGATCTGAAGCAAAGAGAGCAAACTGTTAGTATCAGTTTAATATTAGCAGTATGTACCTAAATGGGTGTTATATTTTTTCCTGCATCTTTATATGTTTGAAATAGTTTCAAACTTTTACAAATGATAAATAAAAAGGAAAAACAAAAAAAAATAATATGTATAAGGGTTTATCTTCCAGGATATTTACCACAGTATTGTTTATAAAGGAAAAAGAAATAAAATGAATATCCAGCAAAAGGGGGTTGGTTAAATTAGTTATAGAACATCCATAATTCACATGATTCACAATCATTAAAATGCTTCTGTAAACAGCCTAACTATCCATTAAGAATAGACTGGATAATTAAATGGTGGTTTATTCGTGCAGTAGAATACTACACAGTGATAAAGAGAGTGAACTACACTTGCAAGCAATGATATGGGTCACTATAACAGACCTGTGATCAGCAAAAGGAGCCAGATCCAAAAGAGTACATACTATACGATCCATTTACATGAATTCAAAAACAGGCAAACCTAATTGAGTGTTAGAAGTCAAGATGGTGGTTACCTTGATGAGGGGAAGGGGATTCGTATGGAATGGGAAGTGGCCCAAGGGAGCCTCTGGGGTCCTGAAAATGTTCTATAACTTGACATAGAAGGACACAGGTGGACATTACACAGGTGAACATTTACGTAAAAATACACTGAGCTATACAATTAAGATCTGTGCATTTTGCTGTATGTATGTTATACCTAACACGTTTTTAAGTGCTTTTGTAGAAGAATATTGAATTACTTGGGGAAATGTTGGGACTGTATTGATGAGTGAAAGAAAAGTGGTTACAAAGCAGTAGGCATAATGTGATCCAAAAATTTTTTAATGTGCAATATGTGTGTGTGTGTGTGTGTGTGTATATATATATATTTGCATAGAAAATGTGCTAACCCTGAAAATAAAATATTGTTACAACCCATTCCACATTATCTGTGCATTTCCATAGTAACTGACAGAACAGCTAGTCTCCAAAGAAGACACCCTTTGAACGACACTTCCCTGTATTCCTGCTTTAGAGAGTCCCCTCCTATGAATCTAGGCTGGGTTGTGACTTACATCAATCAGGAGAATGTGGTAGAAAAGACATTGTGTCAATCCAGGCCTAACTTTTAAGAGGCTTGGCAGTGCCTGCTTCTCATCTCTTGGATCAAATGTTTTTAGGAGCCTTGAACGGCCATGTGAGAAGATACTATGTGGAAAGAGAGAAGCCCCAAGACTGTGAGAGAGAGAGAGAGAGGGACAGAAGGGGGCCTGGCTGCCCCAGCATCCCAGCTGAGCCCAGATTTCGAGTCATCCTCTCCAGGGCTTCCTGGAAGTGAACCATCTTGGACTACTCCAGCCCCAACAGGCCCGTGGATGACTGCAGCCCCAGCTGACATCACAAGGAGCAGAACCACCCAGCTGAGCTCAGTCAGAATCATGGGAGATGATGAAATGGTTGTTGTTTTAAACCACTGAGTTGTGGTGGGGTGGTTTGTTACCCAGCAAGAGATAACTGAGACACTGACCCAGACCAATTCCATCGGAAAGGGCACATCTGCCTTAATGTCCATGAACTTCACAAATCCAGCTTGTGTGCACGCAAGTAACCACCTCCCCCCATGCCCTCCATCCTCCTGTGTTCCTCGTAGTAAATACTGCACCACCATCCACAGGGTTGCCCAGCAGCCCCACAGATGGGAGGGGGTGACTCTTTAGGTTTTAAGCTGTGATACCTGCTTCATTCCATCCCCAGGACTCAGCCCAGGCCTGGCAATAGTGCCGCTCAAAAATCACTTATGGAAGGAAAAAGGAAATTGTTCTGTGTTCTCACATTTCCATTTCCCATGCTGCCTCTTTTACCCCAACACTATCCCACTCATAATTGATTAGCTTAACTCTTCACCTTGGAGATTAAGCTAGCAGTCACCTTTTCCAAGGCGCCTCCAACTCCCCACCCCCAACCCGGAAATTATGGCCCCTTCCCTAAGTTCCCCAAACAGTCGTGCACAGAGAGTGGCATTACTGTACAAGGAAACCAGCACACAGAGACAGGATGCACAGCCCGCCTCTGCGGCGCGGTAGGGGATTGTTCATTAGGAGTGCCTCCTAATGCTTTTCTCCCTCCTCACTGAGCTGGCCTGTTTCCTGCAGCCTTTCCACCCTTGAGACTCAGCTACAAGGGTTTTCACTCAGCTAAGATGAATGAGCAGGTGCTGC
Source organism: Diceros bicornis minor (assembly GCF_020826845.1). Taxonomy (NCBI): domain Eukaryota; kingdom Metazoa; phylum Chordata; class Mammalia; order Perissodactyla; family Rhinocerotidae; genus Diceros; species Diceros bicornis. Next base: position 6,765,815 of record NC_080755.1, on the reverse strand, counting down.
TGGAATGAAAAAGACCTTGATCTCAAGGCTGACTTTCTGGAGTCCATAGTGAGATAATGGTCAAACAATTCAGACTCATGGAGAGGGAAAGGGCTTTCTAAATTCCAATGACTCCCCTTCAGATCAATAGCCAGGCTTGGCTGACTTGAACTAGACAGTTTGGGGTCCAGATAGTCCTAGGTGACTTTTGGAGGAGCCTCACAGGGAGCTGTGAATTGAGAGCCATGGAGCTGTGAGGTGAGGGTGAACTTACCCGGCAGCAGGAGAGCAGGATGGTCGCCACCCCTAGAGTGGGATCAGTCAGGGCTGACACGTGGAAGACCCACAGCACCAGCTCGAGCTGAGCTGGGAGGAAGTCATCTGGGGAGCAGGGGTGGAGACGCTGGATTGGGGTGGGTGAGTTGTAGGGACGCTACACTCTGACCGTGCTGAGAAACCAGGCCTCACTTCAGATCAGCTGCAGACACATCAGCACCAGGGCCTGTGCAGCTGCTAAGGAACCAAGTGGGACCACTCGTACCCGAGCAGAGACCTCAGGCCATCGTCCAAATACCAGGGCTGACAAATCACTCCTCTGCCAGTGGGAGCCAGCAGAGAAGAGCACGCCGGGAGGAAACGTGAGTTCTTCCCGGAACACAGATACATGTTAGGAAGGAGGAGAAGGATGAAGAAAAGAGCCTAGGTAGGGAGCTGAACTTCAAATTACTGTTTTAAACTGAAAAGGGCTGGAAGAGGTGGAAATGCATGTAAGGAACATGTTTAAATTTGTGCTACAATCAGTGGGAATCTCATCCGGTACAAGATGAGCTCTGTGACAGATGATAGAAGAGTATTGGCTTTGCACGTGAGTGTAGTATATAAATTTTGACTACACACATACAGGCTGGGTGACCTTGATCAGGTATTAACTTCTCCACCTGTAAAGTGAGGACAATGCACTTATGTCACAGCCATGTGGTGAGGACTAAATGCCGTAAGGCCTACCAGGAACTGTGCCGGAAGTGGAGTCGGCCCTGAAAATATGGCAGGTGTACCTTTCTCCCCGTGATAAAAGCCCTAAATTCCCATGGCTGATCATCTCCCCTGTCTTGCTGTCCAGGCATCCGGCTCGCTAGACCACGGGCAACTCAAGGACGGGGACGCTATCTGGTCCTTGTCTTGTCTGCTGGTCCTGTGTCAGCACCGAGCACAGTGCTGGGCACATGTTTGTTGAATGAATTGTCCTGGAAGATAAAGATAAGCAGGGTTAAGGCAGGGGGCCTCCAGGAGGCCTGGCAGGCAGTGTGGAGAATAAGGCTCTGAGACTCACATTGGCTTCTTGCCTCCATGAACCTGCCTCCCTCCCCAGAAGGGCGAGGCTCGACCCGCCCCTGTGGTACCAGGAACTGCCAACAGAAATTGTGGGTCTGATGCTGTGGGTCAAGACAGGCCTAAGCCACTGCTCTTCACAAAGACTTTCGGATGTCAATGGCACGAGGACGCTGGCCATCTGCCATTGGAGCCTGAACAGCTGCCTGGCAAAGAGAGGCATACCGTCTATTTACCGAGAGCCTGCAGAGGAAGCTTAAGGTCTGAGAAATGAGTGAGTCAAGAGTCGGGCAAGAAGGAGCGATGAGGATTTGCTTGACTAACGAGAATAACTAATAGCACTGGACATTGACTGTATGCTGGGCAGTATGCCCAGACTTTCTCCGTGTTATCTCTCCCAATCTTCACAACAACTCTCCAAAGAAGGTATTCTTAACTCCAGTTTACAACTGAGAAAATGAAAGCCACAGAGTTCAAGTTTCCCAGGGATACTGAGCTAGCAAGAAGGGAGCAGAGAATGGGGCCCAGGCAGCCTAAGCCCACAGGGCACGGTGCACCCCGGGATGCAGGGGCAACACACGGTCTCACACGTGCTTCTCATGGCCTTAGAACGCTCCCCAGTTGGCACGTGACCCTGTGTCTCATCTTTCTGACTAGACCATAAGTTGCCATATCTTTCGGTCCCCCACCACACTGTGCAAACGTCTTTAATGAAATTAGACTGTGGGGACGGTGGGGAGGCACTACCCAGGCCTTGACCCCAGCTCCACCGCTAAGCAGCAGTCCTCTGACCTGAGTTTGCCTCTGCCAAATGCGACTAGTTGACCCTAAAATCTTCCAGCTCTAACGGTCTACGATTCAGTGAATTGCTATGCCACGTGATTCCATTTCACAGGACTGTACCCAGCCTGTGTGGAGATCATCGACCCCAACTAGGCTCTGTTTAAAAATGTCACACTAGATATATGTCCTTAGAAATGAGTGTCCACAGTGAATGGCAGAATCTGGCTCCCAAATACGAAAATATTAAAATAAATATGGATGCATTGAGTGCAGGGACCGCAAAGTTGGCTACAAACATCACAAAAACTCTGCAAGGATGACACTGGCCATCTAACTGGCAGACCCTGAGGCTGCAATTCAAACAAACAGGGACAGGTGTGGCTTGAAAGCCTGTGTCCCCTGTTATCAGTCTCTTGCTCTTATCGGCTCAGCCTCCAACCAGAAATCTCAGGAAATCTCTTCACTAAGCAGCCCAGACAAATGGTTTCAACTCTATCCATTACACGAGCACTCCAGTCCACAGGGCAGCACAATGTAGGGGGGATTTATTAAGGGAATAAAACATCCAAAATCTATAGATCTTCTGCCACAGGCAAACCGTACCCTTTCCGAGTAGAGCACATATTTCTCCCAAAGCAGTTCCACATGCACTCTCCACAATTCCTGGTGCTGTGAGGGAGGAGCTACATCATGTGCAGCCCCTGGGCCTCTTGAGAGATGGTGCTGTCGACAGCAGCACACAATATTGGTACTCGAATCAACATCTTTAACATCTAGCTCCAAAATGAAGAAGACCCTAAGGAAAATAAGGAGCCCAAGTTCTACTTTACAATCTTTGAATAGGAGGAAGCCAGACTTTCTGGCCAAATTCTTAGATTTTTAGCAGAGCCACAAGAATTTTCAACACTTCACAACTTCTAAAGGACCCATGGAAATTACCCAACAACTTAGAAATAGAGGGTGAATGGAGGACATCTTGGTGAACCAGGGGTCTGGGCACCACTTTTCCTCCTGGCAGGTGAAGAATCTGCTTCTCCCAAGGCTAGCTCTAATCCATCATCGCCGAGGCGCTATCGGCCATTGGCGAGTTTTTGGCCCCTTGACAGCACCTGTCTGGTGATCTAGGCTGATGTGACAGCTGCTCTCCTGTCCCTCTTGCTGAGCACAGGGGACTGCCTTCCCCCAGCCCCCATTCCTTCCCATCCACATCCTCCCCCCAACCCCAATGCACACACACAAGTCCGGGGTGACAAATGAGCAGTCAGTTTAATTTCACTGCACTCAAAAAGAACGCACACCAGATGGAAGGCCACAGAAAGCACTGAGCGCCTTGGAAGGGGCGAGTGGGCTATTGGGGGGCTGTCACCATAACGACAGGAAAAGCACGGCTGAGGTTTCTATTTTGGTGCCGCCACTAATTACTATGAACGTTTCATTCGGCCCTGTGGTCAGCCATCCCCAAAGCAGCCTGTTATCGGCAGATGGCTTGTTTTCTTCTCTCTAGAAAGTTAGCCAAAGACCACAGTTATGTTTGGTTGTTTTATTCTTTTTAAAAACATTGACAGGCTTAAGAATGCTTTGTTTTTACATTGTATTGCAAGAGCTCAGATGCCTTAAGATTCTCTCCAAACAAACACTACTCTGTGGAAACGAAAGGCAGGCCCAGTAGCGTTAACTAGTTTAGTGTTTAAATGTTTGGGGCGGGTACCTAGCCACTTATGCACTTGCAATTAGAAATACTTAATAAGTCTCCCTCTTGACCCCTCTGACGAGTAGATCAATAAGAGATTATTTTTGGAAGTTAAGCTTTCCCTATTTGAATATTAAAAGTTTAACTCACTAACACTGACCCCAGACAAGCTTAGGGTTGACATGTGGCCACCCTTCAAACCGATGCACTATTGGATGGGTTTGGTGTGGCTCTGGGGGCAAAAGTGATGCAAAGTTTCACCGAGGATGACAACAATTCAATCTATTTTTAAAAATCTATTAAGAGTGTTTCATAAAGGTTTGAGGCAACTTACCAAAAAATATGTATAATATTTAAAAATAAATATTTCAGAGAATTATGCCAGAAAAACAATGGGTATGAAAATAATAAAACTAGGATGAGAATAACACAAAGAAATGCATGCCATACAGCTCTGCACACTTGCTAGAGGAAAAAAATGCCGTGTCGTAAGATATTTATTTCTTCCAGAAGCTCAAACAAACCTGATATTCACAAGAAGCACAACTTTTCCTGATGCTGGGACCTGAGGGAAATGCCTCCCACACATCCTCACGAAGAGGCACTGTTAAAGAAAAAATTATTCATGACACTTGTTAAGGAATGGTCAGGCAGACTTTCTTCAGGGAACTATCCAACAGGTGTGAGGACCGCCGCAATGGGGTGTCGTGGTGGGGAAGAGAGACTGAGCTCAACTCCAGATACAACAAGGAAAAGCAGGCCTTTATAGCCACAGAGCAAGGTGGGGGTCAGTGGATGGAAAATCACTAAGAGGAAATATCAAAGTTAAGGGGGACTCTGGCTAAATCCACCTGACAAGATTCTTGCTGAGGGCAGGCCAGGTGATCAGATGTCACCAGGGGGTGGTGAGGGATGAGGATACCAATCAGATATTGAGGGTGATCAGATATCGAGGGTGGGGGATTCTGGCTAAACTGACTTAGCAGGATTCTTGCTAAAATTGGACAATGCAGAGACGAACACAGAAGCCCAAAAGTCAAGCCTACTTGAAAAGGAGCTCAGAGGAGCCTGATTAGAGTTTGGACAAGGAGAGAATCTTTGTCATCTCTGGGTAGCCTACACGTCTCTTAGAAAGTCCCTCATAGCACTTATCTGAGCAGGCAAGACCCTGTGATTCAGTTGCACAGCCCTCACGTGGTCCAGCACCAGGAAGAATCTTCTGACAGGAACTGCTGTCCACAACGGAGTCCATCTTGTCCCTGCAGGTCAGCAGTTTTAAACGGAAGAGGGTAGAGAATCACTCCATCACCGAGTCAGGGCCAAGGGGGTGTCATTTTAAAAAGTGTATTCATTATTATTGTATTCAGAAAAAATATTTTCAAGATAGAAATAAAAGAAATAAGTTCACAAAAACCTAGATTCCGGAGATCCACAGAAAAAAATAATTCTCAGTCAGGAGAGTGTACCATAATCTTCAGGGTATGTGAAGTTTCTGTTAATCAAAAGGATGCAGAATCAAAAGCAATGAGGTAGACTGCTGGTCAGATGATTTAGTAGACAGAATTCAAAGCATCAAATAGCAGCTACACTTTTAACACCAGAAAGTACTCTGGGAATTGTGCCATTAATATCAGTGACACTCACGCTGAAATTCATATGGAGTCTCAAGGGACTCTGAATAGCACAACAGTTTTGAAAAAGAACAAAGTTGGAGGACTCACACTTCCTGATTTCAAAACTCACTACAAAGCCACAGTAATCAAAGCAGTGTGGTACTGACATAAAGACAGACATACAGACAAACGAAATAGACTATAAAGCCCAGAAATAAACCCTGGCATATATGGACAAACGATTTTTGACAAGGATGCCGAGACCGTTAAATGAGGGAAGGACAGTCTTTTCAACAAATGGTGCTGGGACAACTGGACATCCACATGCAAAAGAGTGAAGTTAGATCTTTCCTTACACCATATACAAAAATTAACTCAAAATGGATTAAAGACCTAAACACAAGAGTTAAAAACTATAAAACTCTTAGAAGAAAACAGTGGGGAAAATTTCTTTAACATTAGATTTGGCAATGAATTCATGGGTATGACACCAAAAGCAGAGGTAACAAAAGAAAAATAGATAAATTGAGCTTCATCAAAATTTAAAACTCTTATAGCATCAAAGCATACTATTAGAGTAAAAAGAAGAGACAACCCACAGAATGGGGGAAAATATTTGCAAATCATATATCTGATAAGGAATTAATACCCAGAATATATAAAGAACTTCTACGACTCAACAACAGAAAAACAAACAACCTGATTAAAAAGTGGGCAAAGGACTTGAATAGACATTTCTCCAAAGATATGCAGATGGCCAATAAGCACATGAAAAGATGTTCAACATCACTGGTCCTTAAGGCAATGCAAATCAAAACTACCATGAGATGCTACTTCACACCCACTAGGATGGCTATTGTTCAAAAGATGGAAAATAAGTGTTGGCAAGGATGCGGAGAGATCGAAACCCTCGTGCATTGCTGGTGGGAATGTCCAACGGTGCAGCTGCTGTAGAAAGCAGGTTGCTGACTCCTAAAAAAGCTGAACAAGGAATTACCACATGACCCAGCAAGTTCACTCCTGGGAATATACCCCAAAGAACTGATAACAGGGACTCAAACAGGTGCGCGTACACCAATGTCATTGCAACATTATTCACCATAGCCAAAAGGTGGAAACAGCCCAAATGTCCATCGACAGGTGAATGGATAAACAAAATGTGGTATATCTATAGAATGGACTATTACTCAGCCTTAAAAAGAAAAGAAATTCTGACACATGCTACAACATGGACGGACCTTGAGGACATTATACTGAGTGAAATAAGCCAGTCGCACAAAGACAAACACTGCATGATTTCACTCATACGAGGGATCTGAGCGGTCAAATTCATAGAGACAGAACGTAGAATGGTGGTTACCAGGGTCTGGGGTGAAGGGGAATGGGGAATTATTGTTTAATGGATGCAGAGTTGCAGTTTGTGATGATGAAAAAGTTCTGGAGATGGATAGTGGTGATGGTGGCACAGCAATGTGAATGTACCTAATGTTTGCTATTGAACTGTACACTTAACAATGGTTAAAATGGTAAATTTTATGTTATGCGTGTTTACTACAATTAAAAGAAAAAACACAAAACATAAAAAAAAAAAGTGGCAACTGTTCCAACTTTTTAATGAAGTGTAAATTAGTGTTTAAAAATAGTTTCCCCTCAAACAGAGCCTCTGCATGCGTGAGAAGAGGTGTGAGCCCCAGCGAGAGGAGTCTGGGTAAGTGCAGTCGGCTTAGCATTGAGCTGAGCGCTGCGAACAGCCAAGTAGCTCCCGCTAGTCAGTAAGCAGTTTTCCATCTTTCTTATTCTTGATCTAATCCTGGCTAAAGACAAGAGAGCATAAGGAACACTGATGATCAAATTCAATAATTTAACAGGGAGCATAAACTTGGGAATAATTCTTCAACTTCGCCTCACGTCATTTCCTATGCTGTGCAGCAACCCTCTCTCTCACCCTCTCTTACCTATATTAAGCAGTCATGGTAAGCACCGTAGCTGTGGGGCAGACTTGTATTCATGCCTCCTTGGCCATCAAGGGAGGGCGTGTCCACATGGTGGGGCAAGGCAGCCTGAAAGGAAGTTCGTGAGCATAGAGGGGTCGAGAACAACACCAGGGGTAACACAGGAAAAGTTGGGGTGAGGGTTCCAAGCAGGAGGTAATGGGTGCAGCCAAGACATGTTAGCACCCCATCCCACCACTGGGGTCCTCAGACACACAAAAGCGGAACTGCATTCCTTGCAGTCATGCAGCTGATTCTGGAAGCCTGGAGAACTTGGGGAGCCTTGCCTTATACAACTTACACATAAAATGGAGAAGGATAGGAAATAGGGTTTTAAAAGGCAAAAATCTGACAGAAGTGAAGCCTGGTTTTAAATTCTCAGTGCAGGGTCTTTGAGCCTGTGTGGCTGCCCCACGTGTGATGAATGGGGACATACCAGTACTAGTCTTGCTTCAAGGCCCGGCTCAAATGTCACCTCCTTTGAGAAGCCGTCCTCTTGGCCTGCCTGCCCTGTGCTCTGAAGTAGGCAGTCTGTATCTGTTCCTGCTCTTTGCAGAGGGTGGCAGAGAGAAAGGCAGCATGGTCTCTGTAGTGGACTGAGCACAGGCTGGATTCCAGGTCCTGCTCTGCCAGAAGCTATGTGACTTTGGGCAAGTTTCTTAACCTCCCTGAGTTTCCTCATTTGGAAAGCAATCATTCCTACCTCCTAGAGTTATTATGAGCATTATATAAAAGGATGTCTACAATGAGCACATAGCACTCAATAAATAGAAGCTGTTCTCCTACAGTAGCCAAGATATGGAAACAACCTAAGTGTCCATCAATAGATGAATGGATAAAGAAGAAGTGGTATATATACACAATGGAATATTATTCAGCCGTAAAAAGAAGGAAATCTTGCCATTTGCAACAACATAGATGGACCTGGAGAGCACTACGCTAAGCGAAATAAGTCAGAAAGAGAAAGACAAATACTGTATGATCTCACCTACATATGGAATCTAAAAAAAAACAGCTTATAGATAGAGAAGAGCTTGGTGATTGCCAGAAAGGAGTAAAGATGGTCAAAAGGTACAAACTTTCAGTAATAAAATAAATAAGTCATGGGGATGTCATGTACAGCATGGTGACTATAGTTAATAATACTATATTGTGTATTTGAAAGTTGCTGAGAGAGTAGATCTTAAAAGTTCTCATCACAAGAAAAAAAATTTTTTATAACTATGACAATGGATGCTAACTAGACTTTATTGTGATGATCATTTTGCAACATACACAAATATTGAATCATTATGTTATACATCTGAAACTAATATAATGTTATATGTCAGTTATATCTCAATAAAAAAAAGAAGAAAATAGAAGCTACTCTCATGGCTGTGATGACCACATTTCCATTCTGCTAGTAAACTGAATCCTCCTGGGAGGGCAGGAATGTATCTTGGCATCTCTACCTCTCTCCTCTTACCCAGGACACACAGCTCCTGGCCTATGTTGGATGGTCAGTGAATGAATGAATGAGCAAGTGAGTGAATGAATGAATGTTGAATCCACCTACTGTCCAGGGGGCCCTCCTAGGGTAGGAGCAGCTCAGGTAAATTACCCCTGGCACTAACCTCAGTCTCTTTAAGTCCAAGTAAGCCTACAGCAAACACCGCCTCTTGGCAGCCGATGGCCTCCCCAGCTGGTTCCTTGGGACCTCAGGGCACTGAAACATCCCCAGTTGCCCTTAAACCAAAGGCCTCCTGCCAAAAAAATCTCTTGGCTTCCGTTTTGGATTTCAGTGATGTTTGTTTTTCCCAAAGATGTCATGACCTTTCTTAACGTCTGAAACATGATATTCCCAGCAGATTTAGGAAAATATCAAGAGAACAGTGTTGCTTCTGCTCTAACTGCGCTCTCTGTCAGTTTAAAAGTGATAGGACCCAAGCTCTCATTTATTAACTATAAACCAGTGGTTCATAACTGGGGTTGGGGCAGGGGGTAATTCTGCCCCCAGGGTACATTTAACAATGTCAGGAGACGTTGTTAGTTGTTATGACTGGGGAGGGAGGGAAGTACCATGAGCATCTAGTGGGTGGAGGCCAGGGTTGCTGCTAAACATCCTACAGTGCACGGACAGCACCCCTCATGGCAAAGCATGATCCTGCCAAAAATGTGAAGACTGCAGAGGTTGAGAAACCCTACCATAAACTAAAACAAGACGAGAAAGGCAGTCACTGTTAAAAGATAATTTTCAAAAAAAGATAAAATCATGACTGTCATACAGATAGAAAATGAACCTGTGATAAAGATATTATTTAACTCACGAGGGAAGCAAATCCTAAGCCAGGGAATCTGGCTTACAAAAGAGAATCTGAAGAACACAGTCATAGATCAGGTGTACTGAAATTAACATGCAAATTGAGGCAAAACTGGCTTTCCACAGTGTGGGGGGGAAGTAAGTTGAACCTCTACCAGACAGGATGTAATCTGCATCTTTATCAGTCACAGTGACACTGCACAGAATTGTAAAATAGCTCTCATAGAACCAGGATCTCTTGGAGGGGTGTGCTATAGACAATGTGAGGGCCGAACACTGATGCTCATTAGAATTAAATGTTTGCTAGGTCAAGGTCAGGTTTAGAGTCATTTGGGGATTACAGACTAATTGGAAGTTTCAACATGAGAGCACTGAAGTCTATTCTTAGCCCATCCAACAAACCCACAACCCCAAAGCTGGACCTGGATTCATAAGACTCTGAAGCCTGTGGCCTTACTGAGATTTCACTTGCTGAAGGGCTGGTGCAATTCAGTGATGGATGGGATGGGCAGTTTCTTTAAAGGCTGCCGGCTTGGGAGTTCTGTCTGGATCTCCTTCCTGCCTCACGTCTCTACCCCAACATCAGGAACATGCTTCATCTGGTTGTCCAGAGTAGAGTTTCTCAAACTTTAATGTGCATATAAATCACCTGAGATCTTGTGAAAATGCAAATTCTGACTGGGTAGGTCCGGGGTGGAGTTTGAGGCTACACATTTCTAGTGAGCTCCAAGGTTAGACTGGTCAATACTGCTCATTTCTGGACACACTTTGAGGAGAAGGGTTAGAGGGAAGAACTTTATTGCAAGGCGAGGAAACCAAAACACAAACTCCATGAATAGATGTGTTATGGATCTCACCAGTCTCCTGAGCTGAGAAATAAGCCTTTGAAATTCTGCAGGCACCTGAAGCAACAGAATTTGCAAGACACAGGACCAGGGCGGGGGTCTGGGATTTCTTCTGGGTGTGGAAGACTAGCACACCCTGGGAAGAGGGGTGGAGGATGCTGGTAGAGGAAAAGGCTTGAAGGGAAAGGACTTCAGAAGGGATGAAGGGAAAAGGAACGGCCAGCCTGGGAAGCTCTGCTCCTCTGCAGAGTGAAGGAATGTGGAGTCAGACTGGGAGCAGTGAGCCACTCGGTCCATGTGTGGCTTTGGGACAATTATCTGATCTCCTCAGGAAACAAGTGTGTGGACCTTCTCTGGGCACAGTGTACACTGAAGGTGAGCAGGGCAATGTTCAGGCTCAGTGGCAAGAATCTCACTCTGAGTCATTCAGGAACATCATTTGGGGCTATAGATGTCCAAGAGATTCTACCTACTAAGAAGTACTCAGCTAGAGAAATGAAGGATGATTCTGCTTCAACCCCCTTTCTTCTTCTGGAAGCAACCTCTAGAACGCAGTGAGGAGGCTGCCTCCAACCCTGATTGCAGCTATTGCCACTGGTGTGAGCCTGAAGCAGGCTGAGGGGCTCTTAGAGGGGGTGAGCGGGGTTGTGTTCTCCATCAGATACACCAGATGTCAAATTTGAAGCTACAGACTGGGCCTGGACACTGCTAAATTAATTAAACTAGTAGGCCATTAGACTGAGGTGGCTCTAATGCTGTGTGAGCAAACCAAAACCTCAGCCTGTAAATGCTTAAGGTTACAAAATCGAGACACTAAGGACAACTGATCGCAAACAGCCGGCTGGGCTTTAAGCTGCAGCCAATCAGTCATTTCCTTACTTTGCTTCTGCACCTTCTCTATATATCTTTTCCTGGCTCCTGTCAATGGAGAGCTAACCACTTCCAGTCTGGAGCTGCCTGATTCAAATAGATTTTTGCTCAAATAAACTCTTAAAAATTTTAGTATGCCTCAGTTTATTTTTTTAAAATTTTTTATTTTTTTGAGGAAGACTAGCCCTGATCCAACATTTGTTGCCAATCCTCCTCTTTTTTTGCTGAGGAAGACTGGCCCTGGGCTAACATCTGTGCCCATCTTCCTCTACTTTATATGGGACGCCGCCACAGCTTGGCCTGACAAGTGATGCGTTCGTCCGCGCCCACGATCTGAACCTGTGATTCCAGGCCACCGAGGCTGAGTATGCACTTAACCGCTACACCACTGGGCCAGCCCTCAGTTTATTTTTTAACAGCACAAACCAGAGAATCCATGCTTCTTGCAATGTTTTTTTTTTTTTTTGGAGGAGCAGTGTGCAGTGTTTGCTTGCTCTAAATTTTTCTTTTTTCAAATATGTAAATGCAGCTTTATTATTTTACAGTACAAACAATAACTTGGGCTTGGCTAACCAAACGTTGCATAACTAAGGGAGCCTTTACTATGTAGATAAAATGATTTCTGGTTAGCACAGTCAGTCATGGGTGAAAAAAAACTTTGTTGGGGAGGAAAAAATTTTCCTTTATCCTTCTAAGCTCTTCTGGCTGGTCTAAGAATTAAACTGACATGAGACAAATTAACAAGAGAAACTCAAGTTTAATTTCATACATACAGAGGCCCCATAAGACGAAATGCGACCCACAAGGAGTCAGGCAATTGAAGCTTGTATGCTGTCTTGAGCTAAGGAGTAGTGGGTAGTGGTCTGGGACTTCAAAGGCGAGGAAGACAATTCACATGGAGAAGGGAAGAGCAAATGTTTGGTAAACAAATACTTGCCATGCCATATGGAGAAGTCTTTCTTACAGAAAATGAAGTTATCTTTGGTAATAGCTCTCTCTACCTGGTATAGGCTCCCTATCTAAATTCTTTCAGGCAGTTGGTGGTGGTGTGGGGGGTCGTAAAAAGAAAAATGTCTTGAGACCTCTGTTTCTTAAAAATAATCAGCCTGAAATAATCCTTATGCCAAAGAGACACATTTTGGCACAGCAAATTTTGCGCCCCTACAGCTTCCATGACGCATGAAAATAACTTATCTTATAGAGACATCTTGTTCTGTGATCATTCCACTACTTGCTTAAGTAATCCCTTCCCCCACAGCAGGTTCAGATAGAAACTTTATCTCATTCCCCCTAGATCACAACATACATCAACCTAGTGAAATACAAAGTGAAGATTTTTACCATGTTGCTACATATGTTGAATTGGTGATAGAGACCAGCCTTTTGCAACCTGAGCATTTTCAGCAAAGGAACTAAACCTAAATTAATGAAATATGTCTATCCACAATGTGAATATAAGGACACTAAAAAACAGAGTTTTTATCATTCTGTCACTAACTAACTGCCCTGAGTAGCTCAAAGGAGGTTTCGGCAGCACTTAACTGTATCTTCAGTTATGTTAAGAGATGCAATTGCCAACCACCCTGAACTGGTCCAAACCCCATCACAAGAGAAACACCTGCACAGATGGGCTGAGAAGTGTCCAAGAGTTACCTTTGCTTCATTTTAATGTTAAGATCTGTGTCCCAGGAGGAGCTTAAGCCTTATTAGTGTAACATGTAATGTATGCGAAAGCATGTTTTCAAAATGCGTCTGCGAGAGCTTATACCTACCTTTACATGTGATGATAAAACTTCCTTTTTGAATATTCATTTCCCATCCAAAATAAAAGGCACCCGTTTTCCCCTGCTCAGGGAGCCACAGTTTTGGAAGTGATTCCCTATGTTCTCTTTTACTTGCTGCAAATAAATTTTACTTTGTGTGACAACTACTTCTGGTGAAGACTTTGATTTCAACTCACCAAGAAGCGAACCCACTTCAGTTTGGTAACAATTCCAATTAATAACTTGCTGGGTTTAAATATGCAAAAAAAATTTATTTGGACATATTCACGAAGAGTAGAAGTAGCTAATTCTTTAAGCTGCAATGAGTAAGTAGCTTTACATTGGTCAGGATGTAATTGCAACTTTAAGCAATTGAACTATTCTAGGAAGGGCTGAGAAGGACTGGAAATGTTTTGAAACTTGATAGCAAAACACTGTTTTATACTAAGCCTGATCATTCAGCCTGTTTAGGCTGATAGCAGTGATGTGAAGACTATCCAGTAGTCCATTTGGGGATTTATCTTGGAAAAACTCACTTTTCTAAAGCAGGCACAGAGAAATTCTGGTTAGAAACACTGCCAAAAGGTGGTGACTGGGCATATATGTTGCTTTCCATTTTAATCAGTAGTCAGCATTTAAACTTAGGAGCTTTCCCCTAAATATCTGGATTTCTAACTTCTCTGGAAGACTGGGAAGACCTGGCCACACAGGGCCAACATTCCTGATGGCTATGGCCATGGTCATGAGTCCAGCTGCCCCCTTAGATGCTCTCCCCTTCATCATGGATGGTCCAACCACCTGTGGTCTCCCCAGCATGAAGCAAAGGTCAATTACCAAATGTCTTATTGTCACCATGCTTTTTAATTATTGGTAGAGTTATTAGGAAAATGAGATAATTCTTCTACCCATAACTCTATCAATACCAAAAATAGACCAAGACTTTCCTATGTAGGGGAGTAAAAAGTTTTCCTCGACCCTCTTCGCATCCCTGGCTGGGTCTGAAAATTAAACTGACAAAGACAGATTAACAGGAGAGAAGCATACAGATTTATTTAATATAAGTTTTAGATGACACAGGAGCCTTCATAAAAAAAATGAAAACCCCAAAGAAACAGACCTGTGTACTTTTATGCTGGGTTTGATGAAGAGTGGACAATTGTGGAGCAATGTGATAGGTTAAGGAGGATGAAGTAAGTGTAATAAACTGGGGGATACTGAGCAAGGCCTGTTTGTTAGGATTCTTCTCAGTGTCCCTTTGTCTTTGGAGATAAGGAAGCTCCTCTCCTCTGATATAGGGAGGGCACCTCTCACATGAGGGTATTATGACCTGTTTCAGGGGAGAAGGAGGAGGGGCAGAGGAGGTCAGAGTGAACTTCCTGCTCCTGCTGTTTTCTCAAACTTCCTCAGCTTAATATAGTCAACTTGCCAAAGTGCCATATTTTGGGGCAGCATGTCCTGAACTCTATCACTAAACAGAGTGAGGTGGGGCTGGCCCGGTGGTGTAGTGGTTAAGTTCGCGTGCTCCACTTGAGTGGCCCAGGGTTCATGGGCTCAGATCCCGGGTGCAGACCTATGCACTGCTCATCAAGCCATGCTATGACAGGCGTCCCACATATAAAGTAGAGGAAGATGGGCACAGATGTTAGCCCAGGGCCAATCTTCCTCAGGAAAAAGAGGAGGATTGGCAACAGATGTTAGCTCAGGGCTAATCTTCCTCACACACACACACAAAAACAGAGTGGGGAGGTGGGTCATGAGAGGTTCGGGGGATTCGATCGGAGATGTAAAAGAAACTTTCCACTCCAAACAAATGGACTGAAGGTATATTTTATTATGTAGAGGAGAGTAAAGGTGATAGTTCACAAACAGATCCGAACAGGTCAAATAATAAGAGAGAAAAACATCAGCTCAACTGGAAAGGGAAAACATCCACATCAACTGAAGGGAAATGACACAAATCAACCGGAAAGAGAAACACCAGGTTGAACGAAAAGAGAACACATCAAATCAACTATTCACATCAAATCAATTACTTCACAACAATTGAATTACTCACAACATCCACGCTCCACTGCCGGGAGAACTCTTTCAATCGACATGGCTGGGCAGGAATCACAGGTCCTGGGCAAGGCGTCCCTTCCACAGGTGGAACTCTCACTGGGCCTCAGTCTCCAGCAGTTTTTTGTAGCGTCGATAATTTTCAGAGTAAGCAGTTACAGAGTTTTTTCAGAGCAAGCATCCAGTGTTCCCATGCACAAATGGTTATCAGTGGCATATGTGCACTGAGCCTCCTGGCTCTCATCCCAGCCTGGCAGTTGTGTACGTGCATTGTTTTCCCTGGTTATCGTCCCAGCCCGGCACAGATGGCCAGTATGCCCCAGGCTGTGGTGTCCAAAGGGCCTTGAAATTTTTACACATTACAACTATCTCCGTGGGAGAAGGGTCAGTTCCCACCACGCAGAAAGCAGCTTTTATATTTCTTTGTGTGCTGGTGGCTGTAGGTCAATGGAGCGGCCAAACATGGCTGTACTCATGTCAAGACAGAATGTGTAGTGGGGAGTTCATATTTCTTTGGAAATGAAGTATATTCCCAAATGTTTAATATGCAAAGTGTGCCTGTAACGAAAGAATATTATTATTTTTTAAAACCCATTTCATTCATTTACAGTTACCTACCTGACGCCTAGGTATTTGAGTTTTCATTCCTGGTGTCAACCAACTATAAGAAAATGTTTTCCTTAATTCAAAAGGGCCTACTAAATGTCGACTAAACTCAACATATGTGTATCTTGTGTGGTTCATGATTCAAACAAACTAACCCTAATAAAAACAATTTTGAGACAATCTAAAGTTTAAACATAGACTGAGGTTTGGATGATATCAAGGAATTGTTGTTTTTTTTGGTGTGACGATGGTGTTTTTTTTACTTTTTAAAAGTTTTCATTGTTTAAGTTGCACAGTAAAATATTTACAGGTGAAAAGACATGAATTCTGAGATTTGCTCTAAAATATTCCAGAGAACATGCTCTTTTGAAGATTTTCCATAGTAGATGGTTTAAGGAACACTGTCTCCCCAACCTGTCTGGTCTCTGCGCCTGTATCACGCAGGGTGGCCTTGGGTTCTTCTTACCTAGCATTCTCTTGTCCCCCTGAGACTGCTGCAGATCAACACTCCTGCACTAGTACTGACGTCTTTCTTTATGCTGGGAAACTTTTAACTAGCACAACTCCTTTAAATATATTAACAGAATATTTGACAGTATTTTTATTTAAAACATTTATTTTTAAATTTTATTACAATTTTATATTTATGTGTTATATATTTATGTTATATATATTTATATATAATAAATTAAATTATAATTTAAAGTAAAATTTAAAAGGATATTTATTCAAAAATGAGAATATTTATAGTTCTGGAGGTGTTTTGGCTCCATTAGACCTTACTATAGGCCAGATCAGGCTGAAGTCAGCGGTGGCCTGACTGCGTCCCAGGCACACTCTTGAAGAGACAGCTCCATGGGTCCTCGAGGGTCTCTTCCCCCGATGCCTTCCCCACCCCTCAATGAGCTCAGTAACACAGGCTGCAGATGCGTTCAGTGATGCGGTGCACACAGAGGACCCACCCCCCAGGGCTACTGAGAAGCCACTGGTATTGGATGATAATCACAGGGACTGAGATTTTCAATATACCTATCTTTCAGTCAGCTTAATTCCAGACAGGAGCTTCCTCAAGAAGTTCCCCAAAGCTAAAAATGATCCTTTTCTAGGTCCACAAATTATAGTTCTCTATTCCCATGTCAGACACAATTACTTTCCTAAGAGGCATATATGCGCAACACGGCCCTTTGCATCTGCTGGCTCAAGTCTTAAACGCTTGAAGGAAAACTGTGCGCTTAAATGAGTCGGTCTGCACCCTGCCGCCATACCAGGGAAAATGGAAGCTAATTCACTTGTCAGGGAAGACATGGAGATTTTCATAGTAGTAGGACTAAATGCCATATTATCACCCTCAACTCAAAATTTCTTATTTTATAGTCTCCCCTCAATCTCTCTAAGAATATTGTAACAGATTCTCAACTCTCGGTTCATAAATTACAGGACAGAAATTTATCATTTGTTTCACAGGCACAGACTGCCTTCTGTGTGAGTGGGAAGCGGTGGTAGTGTAAGGCATGCATTACTAGATAGACATTCTTAACAAGCTGTGTGAACTTGGGCAAGTCTCTTAACACTCCTAGATCCCCTTCCTTGTGTATAGGAATGAGAGATGGAATGTGTAAAAGGACAACGGCCAGACCATATATAACAATAGAGCTCTGATCCATACCTACAGCAACAGGGGAAACAACACATTATCTACAGTAGCCAGCCTGGGAAGTCAACATGCTGTGTATAAGTCAGACTTGTAAGAAGTCAGACCACTATCTCTAGCAAATCGTACAAACAATAACCCCTGTAATAATCGGCCCCAAATGGCCAGGACTTGATTAATAAATAGCTGACAGCATTCCTGATTTTTGTGCCTGCTTCCAATTTAGGACCAACCAGAAAAAGCCGAATATTTACCACTAACCAATCACATAGGATGCCCCACTTCTAGTTAGCCTACCACCTCCAGTCAGAGCATACCTTGAAGCCTTCCCTTTTTTCCACTAAAAAGCCTTTCTACTCCTCTGCCTGCCTTTGAGTCTCTGACAAAACACAGGTGATGGAGGCTGACTTCCTTGCAAGCTCTGACTAAATAACCTTGCTTGTTCTCATTTGAGTGGTCTTTATTTCTCCACGAGAAAGGGGTAGATCAGATGATCAATCTATGGCCCTGATGTTTTTGGATTCTATAAGAATTTACATTTATTCAACAAATATTTACTAAGCAGCTAGTTCATGCCAAGCACTGTGCTAGATGCTAGAGCTACTTGGTGAGCTTCCAGTTTAGAGAGGGAGAATATCATTAATCAAATAATTATCCCAACAAATGCAAAATTGCAGCTGTAACAAGCTGTGCGCCCTGTTATGAGAGCCTAACTTAGTTGGCCCAGTCAAGGAAAAACAAGCGGATTTCTCTGAGGAAGTGGCACTTGCACTGAGATTTGAAGAGGATGAGATTTTACCAGGCGAAGAAGAGGAAAGAGAAGTAAGGGTCAGGCCAGGGTCACAGAGTGGCAAGAGGCACAGAGAGTATGAGGACCTGGAGCAAGGTGACCCTGGGTGGAGCACAGAGAGCAAGAGGGGACACTGCCAGATGAAGTCTGAGAGAGAGAGCGAGGACCAAACCACACAGGGTGCCAGGCGTTGTTAAAGAATTTTGTCTCTGTCTGAAAGTAACAGCAACAGCAATGTAGAGGCTAGCACTTACTGAAAGCTAACTATGAATCAGATACACTTCTGAAAGCTTTAGAGATATGTTACACTTATGGTAACATCTGTTATTTATTAAAAGCCAAAAAGCTAGTAAGAGGTGGATAAGACTGGTGGAAGTGAAGAAAGTGGACAGCTATGAGAGAAATTTAGGAGGTAAAGCTCAGAGGACTCGGCAATGAATAAGATGTAGAAAGTAAGAAAGGCAGAGATTTCAAGGACGACTTGGAACTTTTTGGCTTTTGAAATGGATAGATGATATTCTCCACTAGGATAATAAACACTGGAAGAGAACATCTTGTGGATAGGTTAAATTGGAAGGCTTGAGTCACCCAAAAGGAGCTGTCAAGGAGCCAGTTGGCTGTGGACGGCAGAATGGTCCCCCAAAGATGTCAGCGTCCTGATCTCCGGGTCCTGTAAATACGTTACGTCACATGGCAAAAGGGACTTTGCAGATGTGATGAAGGTTAGAAGCCTTAGGGATATTCCTGGATTATCTATGTGAGCCCAGTATAATCACATGAGCCCTTAAAAGCAGAGAGATTTCCTTAAATATGATACCAAAAAACACAAGCAACCAAAGAAAAATAGAGTCAATGGATTTAGTCAAAGTTAAAAACCTTTGTATAGCATAAGACTCTATCAAGAAAGTGAAAAGAGTGGGAGAAAATATTTGCAAATCATATATCTGACAAAGGTCTAGTATCCTGAATGGCAATTCCTCAAAGACTTAAACATGGTGTTACTGTATGACCCAGCAATTCCACTCCTAGGCACATACACAAGGGAAAGGAAAACACATATTTATGCAAAAACTTGTACGTGACTGTTCATAGCAGCATTTTCCACAATAGCCAAGGGTATAAACAATGGAAGTATCTATCAACTGATGAATGGATAAACAAAATGTGGTACATCCACACAATGGAATAATATTTCGCCATAAAAAGGATTAAGTGCTGATATGTGGTACAAACTGAGTGAATCTTGAAAACGTGTTGAATGAAAGAAGCCAGGCACAAAAGATCACATATTGTATGATTCCATTTATATGAAATGTCCAAAATAGGCAAATCCATAGAGACAGAAGATAGATAAGTGGATACCAGGGAAGAGGGGGAGGGGAGAATAGGGAGTGACTGATAACAGGTATCTGGTTCCCTTTTGGGAAAATAGAAATGTTCTGGAATTAGACAGTGGTGATGATTACACATTATGAATATACTAAAAACTACTGAATATTGTACATTTAAATGCTGGATTTCATCTCAATAAAAAATTGCAAAAAAAAAAACAGAGAGAAAAAGCAGAGAATTTTCTCTGACTGCAATCAGGAAAAATGAGGTTGAAGGAGAAGCCAGAGAGATTCAAGGCACGAGAAGGACTTGAGGCAGCATTGCCAGGTTTGAAGAAGGAGGGGGCAGTGTGACAATGAATGCAGGCGGCCTTGAAGAACTGAGAGAGGCTCTCAGCTGACAGCCAGCAAGGAAATAGGAACCTCAGCCCTACCACCATAAGGACTGAATTCTAGCAACAATCTGAGTAAGCTAGAAGTGGGTTCTTCCCTAGAGCCACCAAAGGGGATGCTACCTTCCTGACACCTTGATTTCTGCCTGTGGGACTGTACGCGGAAGGTCCAGCTGAGCTACGCTCTACTGGCACTTCTAACCTATGGAACTGTGAGATAATAAACGGATATTGTTTTAAGCCACTAGATTTGTGGTAATTTTTTACGGTAGCAATAAAAAACTAATACATTGGTTACACATAGAAAAGGAGTTTGGCTGGACACATCACCCATGCACCATTTTATACAGGGGCTGACTGCAGTGTGGACATGGATGAGTGTGTCAAGGGACGGGGAGGACAAGAAGTTGAAGGAGCCTGGGACCGAGCCCTGGGGACTGGTTCATATTGTCCCCGGATGGGAGCAGGAGGAAGAGCCATGAGGCACGAGGACGAGGATAGTGATTGGTCGTCCTCACTGGCAGCGCCCGATCACGGTGGTACCGAGTGGCAGTATGGAGCCAGCCTTTCACAGGGTAGACCTTCTGTTCCCAACAAATTTCTGGGAAGACCCTATGAGAGTTGGTGAAATAATTGTTTTTTTATTTTTATTTTTATTTTTCGTGAGGAAGATCAGCCCTGAGCTAACATCTGTTGCCAATCCTCCTCTTTTTGCTGAGGAAGATTGGCTCTGGGCTAACATCTGTGCCCATCTTCCTCTACTTTATATGGGACGCCTGCCACAGTATGGCTTGACAAGCGGCGAGTCAGTCTGCGCCCAGGATCCGAACCTGCGAACCCCAAGCCGCCAAAGTGGAGGGCGCAAACTTAACCACTATGCCACCGGGCCGGCCCCAATAATGCAGTTGATGATACAGGCTTGTACAAAGAAGGCTAGAACTGGCTTGAAAAGAAGGACGTGGGGGAAGAGTCAGAGGGTCTTGACCGTATGTTAGTATGGTCAGCACAAGAATGCGTGACTATGCAAAATTCAAGGGTGCTCTTGTGGCTGCAACGGGTGCATGTGTGTTACTAAAACGTGAATCCTAAAATGAGAAGCAGTTCCTGGGACCAGATTGAAATGAATTTTGTTGAAAAAGAGAAAAAAACTAATATATTTGAAATGTTCCACTTTCCGTATAAAAGGAAACAATGTGGAGATGTTTTTGTCCTGTCCAAATAAAAGATCCATCAGTTTAAGAAAAAGAGAGAAGGTCACTGTTTTGGTGATATTCTTAGTCTCAGAGAACAGAATCCATGCTAGCTAATTTGAATAAAAGAGATTTCTTAAAAGTCCTAGACAACTTATAGAATTGTTAGGAAAGGCAAGAGAACAGACTCTGGGCTGAACTTCCAGGAATAACTCCCAAAACCACACTGTAGACTCGGTCCTCCAAGGAGCAACTGCCCACATCATCAGGGACCCGCGATTTGAAAGCCGCCGCCCAGCTGCTGCCCTCAGAACCTTCCTACCTCCACCACAACATACACCAGCACAAAGGGTTCTCAAGCCAGCCCTCTACCATTTGTCTCAGTTTCAAATGGTGGTCCTCTGAGAGGGCATCTGTTTGGTGAAGCCTAAATCTCGTCTGGAAACGGTGGCAAGGGGATACGGAAATGTTGCGGCCAGCTTCCTACGCTCTGCCAACGTTTGCAGAGAGGGGAGTGAATGAATGTGGGCTGAGCCAACCCGTCATATTGTCCGCAGAAGGCAAGGAAGACAGGACTTCAAGGAGGGAAAGGTCAGGTTAGTGGCGTCAGATGATGCTGAGAGAGCAGGTGAAAAGTGAAGACATTTCTGGAATGTAGTGACCATTGGACACCTAACCAGGAGTTGAACCAACGCATTCACAGAATTGGAGCAGTTAAAGAGCGAATGCAAACGAAGGAAATGAAGACGGCAAGTATCATCAAGAATTTTGAGAAATTTGGCTATAAAGAGGTGAAAGAGCTAGTGAAGCAACAGCTTTGGGGGAGGAAGTTAGAGGGGGCGTTTACTTTCTTTTCTTCTGACGAGTTGGTTTGGTTTGCAGATATTTAAAAACTGACGATAAAGAAGTTATCCTTTGGGAAGGAGGAGTTGAATATCAAAGATAAAAGGGATAATGCAATAAAAAAAAAAAAAGAATGACCCAGAGTGTGAGGTCTCTGAGAAGGCAGGAGGGGTGGGGGGCAGGTGGGATCGAGCACAGGTGGGGAGGGGAACCTTGGCTTGGAGGAAGGCTGGTTTCTCTCTGAGAAAGATTAGAATGGGTGATGGTTACAGGAGGTTTGCAGAGATGGTAGCAGAAAGACAAGGGCATATCCATCTGGTGGCTTCTATTTTCTCCGTGAAGTGGGATGCTCAGTCATCTGCTGAAAGGCAGGAGGAGGAGTGGGCATCTGAGACTGAGGAGAGGTGATCTTTGAAATGATCATCTGGAGAGTGAGCAAGTGAGGCCGAGCAGAGAGGCATGAAGGAGCATGAGGCAGCTCTGTGGTCCCAACGAGCTTGGTGGTCCCAGTGTGTAGTGGGACCAGTGGGCTCTGGTGTATAATTCTTCCTGAGTAGAGAGAAAGTATACTATGCAACGTTTCTTGTCTCATCTATGATTGGGGTTTTTCCAGATGGGTGCAACAAAAAGAAAAAAGAGCTGGGGAGTTTGTTCTGTGAAAGCCAAGCTGGTTGGAGAGGAAGTAAAGACAGGAGAGCTGATGGAGTGGGAGAAGCAGAGAGGCCAATGCACTAGGAGGCCTAGTGAGCTCAAGGAGCCCTCGTGATGGGGGGAGGTGAGCAAGCAAACTGAGAGACAAGAGGTCCCACTCAGAGAGTGCTTCTGCTGATTTAGTGATGTGCACTATTTTTGAATGACTATTTCCCAGGCCCTGTAATAGACTAAAAAGTAAGCAATCCTAGTGAAAGTCTAACTGTGACAACATGTCAACAGAGGGCAGATTTACCATGAAGCCATGAAACTTAAGCCTCAAGGCTGCTTACTGGCAGGGCTACTTCTAAGGCCCTGGGAAGGGCCCTAGCAATTTTGTACTTGTTATTTTGAATTTATGTACAAGCTTCGGGCCCACAAAACTTGGATCCACCCCTGCGCCTTCCCAAAATCTTGGAAGAAGCCATGCAAATGAGGAACCCTGAAGTTGAAGCTTCCTTAGCATCACAGTAACTCCATCCCTTCATATCATCTAACTATAAAGAAATAAATGAATATAGTCTAGTGGCAAGAATATGGCTTTTGGGTTCAGTTAGAACAAGGTGAGAATTCTGGCACTTGCCCCTTACTAGTTAGAGTATTGCCTAATCTCGCTGAGTTTAAATTTCTACATATGTGTACAGATAGACTTTAAGGTGGCTGCCTTGATCCCTGTGACTTGCTCCTAACTAACGGAATATGACAAAGGTGACGGGGTGTCACTCCCATGATCATCATGTTATATAAGACTCCGTCTTGTTAGAAGACTTGCTCTAGAGTCTTGCTCTCCTTAAAAGTTTTGAAGAAGCAAACTACCATGAGATCTACATCTGCAAGGAAATAAATCCTCTCAACAACCTGCATAAGCTTAGAAGCAGACCCTTCTCCGTTTGAGTCGCCAGATGAGAACCAAGCCCTGGCCAAGACCTTGACTGCAGTTTTGCTGAGGACCAGTGAAGCTGTGCCTGGACTCCTGATGCACAGAAACTGAGATGATAAATGTGTATTGTTTTAAGCCAGTGCTTTGTGGTAATTTGTTACATAGCATAAAAAACTAATGTGATAATAGCATTTGCTTTGCTGGGTTGATGTGAGGATAGCATGAGATGTGTGATAGCAGTCAATACAATTCCAGGTGCGGGTAGACATGTCCTGCCTGTCTTTCCAGGGAATCTTACAGCTCTAGTAAGAAGTGACTCATTCCAACTCAGGGATCAGGAAAGCAAGAGAGGAGTATTTCATCTGGATCTTGAATAATTAGCGGGATGTTGCTTTGTAGAGAATGAAAGGAAAAGAAACTCCAGATAGAAAGAATAGCAAAGCAAAGGTAAAGAGTCATAAAAGTGAATGACATGGGCAGTAACCTCAAGTAGATCATGTGGCCCGAGTGTGGGTTTCACTGGGAAATGTCATGAGAAACCTGACAAGGTAGTTTGGGACTAGGTCATGGAGAACTTTGAACATTAAGCTAGGGAAATTTTAATATTTTAGGTTAATCACATGCACATTTATTTTTTTTCCAAATTGAATTTGAGACTAGAGGATCTAGTCAGATTTAAACACCAATTTAGCAATTGTAGAGTACATTATCATAGAGACTTAAATCTTATGCTTTTACCCAGATGAAAATTGATATTTAGGGGCCAGCTCGATGGGGCAAGCGGTTGAGTGCATGCGCTCCACTGCAGCAGCCCTGGGTTCACCGGTTCGGATCCCGGGCGTGCACTGATGCACCGCTTGTTGAGCCATGCTCTGGCGGCGTCCCATATAAAGTAGAGGAAGATGGGCATGGATGTTAGCCCGGGGCCAGTCTTCCTCAGCAAAAGGAGGAGGATTGGCAGATGTTAGCCCAGGGCCGATCTTCCTCACACACACACAAAAAATTGATATTTAAATGACAGCAACAAATCAAAAGAAAAACTTTCTTACATATCTATCTATCCTTTGTGAGACTGTGTGTGTGTGTGTGTGTGTGTGTGTGTGTGGCAGCTGTGGGAAGTGTCTGTCACATCTCCAACTGCCTGGAGTGTGACTGAGCAAGGCACACAGCCGCTGAGCTCTGAATCCATCACTGAGTTTGCCCCAAGGCCCTAGTTTTCATGCTCTGCTCCTGCCCACGACCAAGCACAGCTGATACTAAGGCAGGCCCTTCCTGGGAGTCTGATGGGCAACACTGGCTCAAGGACAACAGCCTTGTGGAACCTCCCTGAGAACTTCAAAGCAATCTGGAAGCTTCCATGTATATTTCTCACCCTCCCTCCTGCCTTCACTTGTGCTCAGACTTGCACTGCGGTCTGACGGCTCTTCCTTTCTCCCTCCTCATTATCTCTCATAGACCTTTCCCCTAATAAATTCTTACATGATTAATCCTGTCATGGTGTCTGCTTCTTGGAGGAGCCAGAATAACACAAGTAGGGGCAGGAAGGGTTTGAGGAAACAGGCAGTAAGGTGGGCATGTGGACCTGGCCCCTCCACCTCGAGCAGGTGAGGATCCTGCTGATCTGGTCAGCAAGTGGAGCACCGAGAGCTCCTGGGGCAAGGTAGTGGCTCAGTCGCTCAAGATCTCACCAGTGGTGGCCTGGAAAATGTCCTGGTGGAGGGGAATGCTGTGGCAGGTGTCATGAGGCAGGCATTTGAAAAATGCAGGTGGAAAAACGCTTACAAAGACAGCAATGTGTGCTGGATGCAGCTAAGTTATTTTGATGTCCCACAGAAGAAGAATGAGCAACTGAAGCCTGTTAACATGGGGTCTCTGTGATCGCTTACAAAGGTCCTTCATCTCCTGCAGAGGAAGGACAGACACAGCCGAGATGCAGGGTGAAGACCTCACTGTTAGAGTCCTGTTGCTCCAGAGAGGTTTAAGTGCTCAGCCCAGGCAGGTCTGTTAGGCAAAACCAGGGCCCTGGTGGGGAAAACCTAAGATCTTGAAATGTGGGACCAGGACTTTTAGATGGACGGCCCTGAGGAAGTTGATTCTGCAGTACCCCCTGGAGGCTCTGGGCTTGCAGAAGTAGCCCATCCTCCCCTAGTGAGGTCTAGTACTTTCACTGTGCTGCCAGATGCTGCAGAGGCCCCTCCTCTGACAACAGGTGCCCCTGAGGAGCTGCCCCACCTCTTCTCCTGGCTTAGCAAACACCTTCAGCATGGAAAAGAAAATGGAGGAATGGAGAACGATAGTGAGAACTGCCCTTGCGTTAAACAATCCTGGGAGTGAGCAAAAGTATCTTTGTACTTGCTCCTAGAAGATAAACTGTGAACCAATTAAAGTAGCTTATCAAAACAGCTTGCTCGTCAAGACTCACTTCAAGACCTCGCCTCCTGTTTAAATTCAATTCAAAAGTTATTATGTCTTCAACTGTGCCCAATCTCATCCGCTTCCTTGCCTTGCAAGAACACCTTAAAGTCACTCAATCCAGGCTGTAACACCCTCCACATGCCCTTTCCCCACCTCCCCCTTCTGAGACATGACAAGACCACCCCTGCGGCATTCTATCCTCCTGCTGTAGTTTTGCTTGATCAACAAGGGTTTTTGGGGTCTTTTGGGAAGACAACCATCAACATAAAATAGAAGGGATAAGAGTAATAGAGAATAAATTTAACACATTAAACATTTCTCACTATGGTGCTGACCTGTTTTTTTTTTTTATTTTATTCATCTATGATGTGTCTGACCTGAGTCAGTTCCAACCCAACCCTTTTCTCAACAAAGAAAATGTAGCTTGGGCCCGCCCCGTAGCTTAGCGGTTAAGTGCGCGCGCTCTGCTACTGGCGGCCCGGGTTCGGATCCCGGGCGCTAACTGACGCACCGCTTCTCCGGCCATGCTGAGGCCACGTCCCACATACAGCAACTAGAAGGATGTACAAGTATGACATACAACTGTCTACTGGGGCTTTGGGGGAAAAAAAATAAAAATAAAATAAAGAAAAAAAAGAAAATGTAGCTAACATTTAAGAAATGATTCAGGAAGTATACCAATGAATGTACTTCACATATGAAATTGAAGGAAGTGGTTGTCTCCTCACCTGAGAGAGGAAGTAATGACTGTTATCAATGAATTTCTTACTCCCATAGGAGTTCCTTGATGAGCTTACCCTCTTTATTTTGCTTAGAATGTTATATACTCTGTTTGCGTTTATTCAATTGAATAGGATTTATCTTGGTTAGTTAATGGCTAACTTTTGGCTGGCCATTCCAGGTTCCAAAATTGTTGCCAAATATGTAATGTGTCCACAGGAGATATGAAGAACAATATCTAGTACACCTGGGCTATTTGGGCACTTAGAGGAAAGTTCACATTTTGATAGGAACGTCCCTTTTAACGGCTGCAGACTTTGGCCCCATTGACAAGAGTCTTTGATGTCCAAGTTGGTCATTTGAGAGTCACTGTGATTACTCTCGCAAATAAAGGAGGTAAACCTATCAGATTTATGTATTTGTCGTTGTTGTTATTCATGTTCATATTTTTTAAATGTATTTTTATGGGTTTAAAAATAGATTCCTAATATAATGGGTATTAAAAGAAACAGATATACTTTTCACATATATTGCTTGTCTCAAGTATGAACTCTGCACAAATGCCTGCAGTTCTGCACCAGTCCTCCCCACTGCTCAGTAGATATCCACTAAAGCTGAGAACAAACCAAGGTTCACAGATCTGGTTGTTTTCCCCTTGGTGTCCATTATAATCTCCTGCTTCATCTTCATTTCTAATAAGAAACACGTCCTGAGCAGTTACCATGTGTTGTTCGCTGACTCTCCCAGTGAGCTTGGAATCTAGTTATCTGGTCATAGCTCTCGGTACACATGAGACGGTAACTGTAGTTCAGAAGAGTAGGTGATCAATGCTGAATGAGCTGCCAGTCGATAAGGTCCTAGTCGCAGTTGCTCACCCTCTAGCTTTGAATATCTACCTCATCCCTGTTGACCCAAGACGTTCTGCCTAGTAGTTAATCTGTAAATAAACTCTTAAATATACTCAGGGCGTTCCTATTCTTAAAGTACTATTTTGACTGTATTACTCCCCTGATCAAAACTTTCTACTGCCTACTGATAAAAGTCCAAAGTCCTTAGGCTGAAATTTCAGGTTTTCTAAAATAAGATCCCTATTTATCCTTCCAGGCTTAACGTCTACTATTCTCTTCTGCAATCCAGACACTTCAACCAAACCAAACTAGTCACTATTCCCTGCATGTTTCTGGCATTTCTCTGCCCTCAAGCCCTTGCTGATCTCTTTCACTATTTCAGGGCCATCCTCCCTGCCTCAGATACTCAGCCAGTTATAATGTTTATGAGGAACCAACCTGAGGTGGGTGAACATACGGAAGGGAGTGGGCCCTGCACTTCAGTTGGGGTGGGATAATTAACAGAAAAATGCATTACTCTTAAGACCTCTTTCTCTACTTGTCTCATCACCTGCTTTCTGTTAACATCTTTTTAATCATGATTTTAACAATGGTCGTCTGAATTTCAGGGCAGAAAAATTTTCCTTCTACCCTTTTAGGTTCTTTGGATGGTCTGATAATTAAATTGACATGAGAAAGATTAACAGGAGAAAAACAAATTTAATTTTGTAAGTACAGGAGGCCCATAAAAACATGAGACCCAAAGGCAGTCAGTCAAGTGAGGCTTATATGCCATCCTGAGCTAAGCAATGAGATAGCGGTCTGGGGCTTCAAAGGGGAGGAGAGAAATTCCCAGGAAGATAAGAAGAGCAGATGTTTGATAATCAGATGTTTGCCCTTACATGCAGGTAAGTCTTTCAGATAAAAAGTTATCTCTGGTAATAGCTGTGTTTCTGGGCCAGGCCCCCTGTCTAAATTCTTTTAGGCAGTTAAGGGAGAGGTAAAAGTGTGTCCCGAGTCTGCTGGGTCTTGATTGCCTTCAGGTCAAAATAATCCACATGCCAAAGTGGCACATTTTGGGGTGGCATATTCTGCTCCCTTTCATGAATGTACCTTAAAAACTGTTTGAATATGCTTAGGGAGAATGACTGCTTCTCTTGCTTCCCCACTTACAAACACCACCTGGTTGTGTTCAGCCTGCTCTATCTCTGTCCGTTGACGGCTCTGCCTCCTTCAATCCCAGCTCTCTCCGCCCCACCCCCCACTGGATTCTATGGACTTTCTTCGTAACTAGTAATGGGGTCATATGGTCCTTCACACGTACAAATATTCTGTAGGTATTTGGGTTCCTTTCTCATCTGTTCTTTGAGGGCTGGGATTCTGCCTCATAGGCATCTCTATTCCCACATCTCCTAGCAGACGGTTTTGCTTATGGTACATTGTATTGAATCAACCAAAGAAAAGCAACAAAAGAGCAAAATATTTTTGCAATCTGAAGAATACCATTGTAAAGAGTCATCCTTTGTTAATTATCTGTGAAACGCTGTTGAAGAGCCACATGTGTGGATCATCAACTTGCTTTCCTGTCTGTTCACTCCCTCTCTCAATTTTTACCTCAAGTTGGAAAAAGGTGAAGGGGAGCATTTTGCCACCCCAAAATATGCCTCTTTGGATAAGGATTATTTTCAACTAGTTATTTTTAAGAAACTCCAGGCACAGGAGAAGCTCTGAAAACCAAGTAAATGTTATCCTTTTATAAGAGACGTTTACATTTATAAGGGAAATCTCCATTTGTAAGGGTGTCTCCCTCTCTGTACCAGGAAGAGGAGGATGACCAAATCTCTAGAAACTCTTATCAGTGGAGAAGGCAGGAACTTAAATCTACATAAAGACCACGCCCTTGTTTACTGTTTTACCTGGTAACCTACCGTAACTGGCCTCTATTCCCTCAATATCTTCTTTTATCTTTAGTTGGGGATGATATTTAAGGTCGTGGCCTGGTTCATTTTGGGGAGTTACTCTCTTTTCCTGGGTCTCTCCCATGTATACAGGAGGCATACATGCTATTAAACTTCTGTTTGTTTTTCTCCTATTAATCTGTCTTTTATCACAGGGGGGTCTCAGCCAAGAACCTAGAAGGGTAGAGGAAAAATTAGTTTTCCTCCCCTACAAAGGCAAGTGTCCACTTTGGGTCTATCTCATCTAGCAAGTGGTAGAAGTGGTCTGTAATTCATGCAATAGGTTGTATTGTCTGTATAGTGCCAAATAATTAGTTTAACTTGTTTTTTAAATTAATGAGTTGATTTGAGCAAGCAATAGTTTAGGTATCTCAAAAAAGCCTGAATTCGCCAAAGAGAAAGAGTCATAGAAAAACAAGAGAATTTCATGTAGCATATGAGGTTTTATTTTTGAGCAGGAATGTTTCCAAGGTTTCAAGGCAAAAGCCCTGAAGTGTAGGTATAGAAAAGTTAGCAGCAAAAAATTCTTATCCTTATTTTAAATGTGAAGTTCTTGGACTTCCATGAAAACAGTCTTTCGTGGAGTCTCTTATTTGAACAGGCAGTTGCTAGCAAGTCACCTCCTTGTGACTCCCTTGCCCTCAGAAGGACGTTTTAGTAGGCCACATAATGATGATCAAGTCCTCCCAAAGAACAGGCCATGACAACATTAAATGGTTTATTTGCTTCCTGCACCTGTTTTTGTTCCCTTCCAAGTCCCTGGAGAACCAAGGAAGTCTTTCTGCTGCTCTGAGAAATTATTCTGTCTAGAATATTTGATCACACACCAGAACAGGTGCCAAATGGAAAATAATATGCCAGCTGTCCACCCAGGGAACAGGAAGTTGGCCAGAACACTGCATCTCCTAATTTAAAAGACCCAAAACCTCTGATCTTCTCAGCGATCCCACTGTTCGCAGATCCTAGAATCCCAGCATGCTAGCAAACAGAAATCCTGCAGTTCATTGCACTCATTTTTCAGGCTGAGATTCAGACTGTCTGAGACCCAGACAGGTTAAATGATACCCCCATCAATTAATCACTAACTAGTGGCAGATCCAGTTCTAGAAGGAACCCAGGTGCTATGCCTACAAACTAACAAGAAAAAGTGATCTTTATTCATTATAATATTCTGTGTTATTTCAGAACCTAGGATGAAGACAGTTTATTTCAGAAACCATGACCCACCCCCAGTGGGTCTAAAATCCCAGTGGATTTCAGTAGATAACACGGAGAAGACTTGAACCAGACAAATCTATCATAGAAAAGTGTATGGTTTAATATACTTTAATAGAACTGGTTTAATAGAACCGTCTATTAAAATAACACCTTAAGACTGCTTGGCTCTCTTTGAAAGGGTTAATTATATGAATAGGCTTCCATGATCAGTTGGATTTTTTTCCCAATGGCATTTGTAAGCAAGCAACTTGGAGCTCAGTGGGCCTTTTGCCACAGGAAAAGGATCATCTGTAGAAGGCAGATTTCTGAGCTGGCCATCAAGACCTATCTGAAAACAAGGTCGGAGAACTCCAGTCCTTCCAGGCCTGTCCTGAGTCCTCTCTGGACCCCAAGAGGCCACCATTGCAGGCGTGAGGGGAAGATCAGTGACTGGAAGGAAGGTGGTACCAGGGAAAGAGCGTGGAGCCTTCAATTCCCACTCTGACCGTTACCAGCCCCATGGCCTTTGAGCAAATTCCTTATTGTCTTTGAACCTCAATTGCCTCTCCTGTAAAATGGAGATAATAACTGCTGTGAGGATGAAATGAGCTGAGTGTATGTGAAGCTCCTAACCCTTAGACTGGCAGTGAACCGGGACTCAGTGCACGATCATCCTAACTGCCCCACCGTTGTAGTGCGGTCAAGCCTAGACAAGGGTCTGAATAGTCACCTCTTCCCCTGGATTGCCGTGTTTTCCCTCCAGGCCCCCAGTTTACCAATCATGCCCTGAGCCCTTCCCTGGGGCACCTCAACTACTCCTGCTATCTCTGGCCCTCAATCAAAATCCTCTCTCCCTGTCCAGTTAGGTGTTAAAAACGAAAAATATCTGATTGAATGGCTCCACATTCAATGGCTATCAGCTTCAGAATCCTCTGCGCAGTATGTATATATTTTTGAAAGAAGTTGCTCAATAACCAAGGTGAATCTCAAATCAATTGAATTTCAGGCGTGATAACAAAACCAAAAGAAATTCTTGAGACAGTGTTTAGAGAAACCATCATGATAGGTGAATCCAGCCCTGCCTCAGAGCCTACCATAAATCATCAACCAGAGTATTCTCACTTTTCACATTTCCTAACACTTCTCTGAATTCTACTCACCCCCCACCCAGCTTTGGTTGCCAGAGCTTGGTAGTGGGGCTCTGGCAGATGTAGTGAGAGGGTGGTTGCTAAGACCTTTGATGGTTGGGGTCATTTGTAAATAGGGGTCACATTTGTTTATCAGGGACTGTCTGATCTGCCCTTTCTCTGGGCAGTTGTTCTCCATCTTTTAGGAAAGAGATATTCCAAATGATGTATTTGTTTGAGTATGGGTGGTCAAAGCCTCAGACCTCACCTTCCTCAGTCTGAGATATAGTGTCCCCTGATTCCGGGGGCGAGGGTACCTTACATGTGCCTATATCCCCTACAGGGCCTAAACTTCATTTAGTACAGGCATCAAATATATTAAATGAATGAACGAGTGAATGGAATGAATGAAATTCTAAAATCTGGTAGACATTACCTGTACTCACTTCCAGGTCTCCTCTCCTCCAGGCACATGAAGGACTACATGCCAAACCTCCCTGCCATCAAATGGGGACGTATGACTAGTCCTGGCCAATGGTCAGCAAGCAGAAGTGATATGTGTCACTTCTGGTCTGACCCATAGATGTCAGCTCCTCATGCAGGATCTTTCCTCGCCTAGGCCACCAGCCACATTACAGATGGCAATGCCTCCATTAGCCTGGGCTCCTGAGTGACAAGTGGAACTGATTACCCCTCCACACCTGCTGACCTGTTGGATCTATACCATGAACAAGCAATCTGCATTTGTTGAAGGATTTCAGGGTCTCTTTGTTCTGCAGCATAACCTAGCCTATCCTGACTAATACAGCCAATGGCCACTTAAAGGTGAAGGCAAAGAAGCTGAATATTTTGTGAAATTCATAAATGCTCCTAAGGATATTTTCTTGTCCAAACTTTGGTTGTTGTGTGGCCTCACTCTTTTTAGTCAGGCAGGATCTAGAGGTTAAAAGCCACTTGAGGAAGCTACCCAGTCTGCAAAGTCTCACTGATGTGAAAGCTGACAGGCATGTTGCCCTTCAGTTACGGTGAGTCAGTCCCCTGCTGCACAGCAAGTTAGAACAAGGCAGATTATCAGGGAAAATGCAAGTGAAAACAGCTCCATGGCATCATACTCACATCCTTGGAACCATATTCTCGATTGATCTGTGCATAAATGTATAAAATGCACTTTATTTCATTTTTAGGTTTTGAAATCAGGAGTTGACATTTGCAAGAATGAGCCCCATATGTGCCGTGTCAAGTCTGCAGTGTGCTCAGTGAGGCAAACCCAGCCGTTGCGTGGTGCCCTCTACTTAGCAACCTTCTGGGAGACCTGGTTTTTCATCCATGAACAGCATTTGGCCAGAGACTACAAGCAGCAGGGGCAGGCACAGGAAGAGTCCACTTTTTGGCAGTGTCTCCAAATTCACTTCACCAAAAATTCCAGTTGATTGTGGTTCCCGTGTTGGCAGTGAATTTCACTAAGATGGGTACCATATGCTCTAGCGTTGCTGAAACTATCCCGGTTTCTAATATTTTACTTGTCTCTGTAACCCATCAAAAGGTTCCAGAAATTCCAATATTTTAGTATACAAACTATTATCTATCAGACAACTTTTCACACTAGGAAGCAATACAAAAATTCGTTTTGAGAGCCTGTGGCTCAATTTTTGGTTGAAACTAATTCACTTTACCTTCATATACCGGCAAACCTAATGATGATGAGGTTTACTTCTGCCCCAGGAAATTCCAGCCAAAAGGGCAGCATATTAGTCAAATGATGTCTGGAGCATCCATTTCAGAATGTGATCTCACTGAGTCCCTTAGTGGTGTCATCCGTCCTTTAGCAGAAAGGTTTCTGCTCTGCTTACATTAGTTAGCATATTCCAGGGGTTTCGTGAGATGAACTTTCAAGCGTGGAAATATCACTTTGCCTCTGAGCAGTTCCATCAGAAACGTGTGCCGCCTCAGTTTCCGACTGACCGGTCACGGTCGATTTTCCAGGTTGATTGTTCCCTTCACTCCAGCACTATTCTC
Source organism: Diceros bicornis minor (assembly GCF_020826845.1). Taxonomy (NCBI): domain Eukaryota; kingdom Metazoa; phylum Chordata; class Mammalia; order Perissodactyla; family Rhinocerotidae; genus Diceros; species Diceros bicornis. The sequence continues at coordinate 6,731,959 of NC_080755.1, read as the reverse complement.
AGCCCAGGGAGAGTGGGCAGTGGGGCCCAGAGTGGGATCTAAAGGGCATAGTGGAGGTCAACTCCTCAGTTGCTACTGTCCAGGGTTCTGTCCCAAGTGTCTGACGTGCTGTCATTAACCATTCATCCTTAGATTGAAAGTTTGGGCCCTGTTAAAAACCAAATGCCCCAGGGAGCACCATGCGTTAAATTTGGACTGCCAACCCCTTGGTGTGAGTGTGTTAGGAGCTGCTTTCCAAATTGTATCTGCAGAGAGGGAGGCCTGGGCCAAGGCAGACGGGTGTTCTAGAGAGGAGTGCAGCAGAAGGACAGATTTTGTGGGTGCAGAGGGAGGGAAGAAAGGACTTCCAGGTGGAGAGGGTGTGGCCACAAAATGCAACGGACTAAGGGGATTAACCTATATGCTAGGCACTATACAAAATGCTGTCTGTGTATTTGTATCTGTTTCATTTCCCTCAATGACCCTGGGAAGTAAAACATTATGCTCACTTTATAGGTGAGGAGAGGACTGGTCAAGGAGGTTAATGACATCCCCAGGATCACACAGCTGGGTTGTAATGGAGCCGTGATCTGAACCCAGGTGTCCCTCTAAAGCACTTATTGTCCCACTCTCCAAATTGGCCTGGGCCTCAAAGCCAATTCTAATATATCCTAGAACCTCTCTGATCAAAGCTTGTTGGTCCAGACTCTGAGATGGTAGAGTTTAACAAAACAGCAATAGGAAAACAGTTTGGCAGTTTCTCAAAAAATTAAACATAATATTACCATATGACTCAGCACATCCACTTCTAGGTATATACCTAAAAGATCAAAAGCAGGGACTCAAACAGATGTTTGAGTCCACCAATGTTCATAGCAGGATTTTCACAATAGCCAAAAGTAGAAGCAACCCAAGTACCCACTGATGGATGAATGGATAAATAAAATATGGTCTATCCATACAATGGATTATTCAGCGTTAAAAAAAAAAAGGAAATTCTGAATGAACCTAGAGGACATTATGCTAAGTAAAATAAGCCAGTCACTAACAAAATACCAAATGATTCCACTTATACGAGGGACCTAGAGTAGTCAAATCCATAGAGGCAGAAAGTAGAACGGTGGTTGCCAGGGGAGAGTGGGAGGTGGAACGGGGAGTTATTTAATGGGGACAGAGTTTCAGTTTGGGTTGATGAAAACGTTCTGGAGATGGATGGTAGTGATGGTTGCACAACTTTGTGAATGTACTTAATGTCACTGAGCTGTATACGTAAAAATGATTAAAATGGTCAATTTTAGGGTGTGTATGTTTTACCACAACAAGAAAAGAAAAACTCACATGGGCAGGAATTTAGAATTTGCCCTTAAATATGTCCTCTTTCACTCATGAGCACAAAGCATTTGCCCCACACTACGCTATTCTGCTATGTCGTCATGAGGTGGGCAATGTCAGCGGCCAGAAGAAGCTAGCCTGAAATAGATATAAACTTTCTGATGGTGGAATCAGGCATTTTCAGCCATCTGAGAAACTGACTGGTTCTACCAACTAAATTTGCAGAAGGGGAAACTGAGAGCCGAAATAACCTGACCGAAGCCATGCAACAAAGGAAGTCAGCCTTCAGTGGCCTGGGGCACCTAAAGCCTTGGCTGCCCTGCCCAGCTTTATCTTCCATGATGCACTTGAGAAATGGAGAGGATGAAGTGGATGGAATGGCATGCACATGTGCACATTTACTGGCCCAAAGGTAAAAGCATGAACATAATTTGCACGTGAGATTCTAGTACAATAAAATTAGTTGAAACATTTTAGTTTGCCAAAAGATTCCAGAACCAAATGCTTACTTCTTCCCACAATTGCTGCACATCAATCTTTTTCATCCCTGTATGTGCACAAGAAATGAGCCTATTTCCTAGCTCTTAACTGTCAAAACAAATTCCTGCTAAGCAGGGGGGAAAAAGATTCAATGGAAATAAAACTAATTCAATTTTTTATGCAACTACTTATTGACCGCCTAATATATGCCGGAGACTGTGTTAGCTCAGGGAATATAGCTGAGAACAAGCCACATATCGTCCCTGCCCTCCTGAAGTACCGCCCTCAGAGGCATGCATGGGATATCACACTAAGGGACATTGAATAGCGAGGGGATGACTTGGGGAGTTACAAGGAACTACAGCCTCGTGTTGCAAAGGCTGTGATGGGGAAGTTTGCACAGCTAGGGAAGCAGTTAGGATGGCATATCAGGGCTCAGAGGAGCAGAACCACAGGGAGATAGAGGGAGGGTGGTGCTATAGGCTGAACGTTTGTTTTCCCCTGAAATTCATATGTTGGAATCCTAACCCCAACATGATGGTCTTAGGAGGTGGAGCCTTTGGGAGGTGGTTAGGTCATGAGATGGAGCCCTCATGAATGGGGTCAGCACACTTATAAAAGAGATCCCAGAGAGCTCCCTTGTCCCTTCCAGCACATGAGGTTACAGTGAGAAGATGGCTGTCACTGAGGAAGAGGGCCCTTAGCAGATGCCGAATCTGCCAGAGCCTTGATCTTGGACTTCCCAGACTCCAGATCCGTGAGAAATAAATTTCTGTTGTTTATAAGCCACTCAGTCTGTGGTATTTTGTTAGAGCAACACAAACTGACTAAGATAGGTAGGTAGGTGTTCAGGGATTTTATTGAGGTCAGTCATGTAGGCATGGGGTACCCTCATGAGCAACCTTAGCTACTCAGATCCCAGCCTCTCCAAACTGATATAGCATGGCCAAGGCCCCACCATAAATCACAGTGAGAGTGTAGACTATCTAGCCCAGTGCCCCAGGTAAATAAATCACTCTGATCAGGCAGGATATTCCATGGGCCTAGGGTTAGCTCTCAGGAACCAGGCAGGGGCTAGACCTTTCTTTGGAAATGTGCAAGATTTGAACAACTCAAGCCTGCTCGGTCAACCCTGTACTGCTCATCCACACAGTTTTGTCCTTCAGTTTTCCCATCTCTAGTCTCCAGTGTTGAGTCTGCGAGTCCCATGGTCTTTTGTTGGCAATGCCAGTCAAGAGGCTTCCTGTCACTAACAGGTTAAGACATGCGAGGTCTCATTGTCTTGTTTCCTCATCTGTGAGATGATGGCAGTAATGCCCACTCTGAATTTCCTGCGCGGTGCTATGGGAATCACACCACCCGGGGATAACTACCTAGCAGCAGGTGTTGCTCATGTCAGGGCTAACAAGGTGGGAGGTCAAAAAGCCACTCTGGGGATTCTGTCTATTGAACAGCCATTTCCTTTTTCCCCCTCCTAACTGTTATAAAATGCTTACTATGTGCCAGGCACTGTGTCACGCGCTTCTGTGGACCATCTCAAACAATTCTGAGGATAGCACTGTTATTATTCTCATTTGAGAGGTCTGAGGTTCGGTCAGGTTAATTAAGCTCACCTCTCTAGTTCAAAAGCAGGGACAGCTTTTAAACTGTACAGGGATAACCAGAGATGGAAAAACAAAGCTCAGTTGATTGCTTGCCAGACAAGGGAAAGCTGCTTCACTCACTCAAAGGGGTGTTCAGTGAGTCTCCCTAAGTTAAAAGGAAAGGCTGGATATAGGATAAAAAGCAGAGGCTTTGCTCCAATAAGGTGAGATTCTGAAGGGTGTCTGACTGTTTGAGGACAGGGTTGTGAAGTCTCCTTTGGAACTGTTCATCGCTCTGGTTTTGCCACAAAAGTGCTGCTGTCAAACAGGTCTACATGGGGTGTGCAATGAAGACCAAGCAGGCTCAGGTCACAGCTGGTGCGTTCGAATGCACCTAAGGACTGGGGACATCTTTCTCTACAGAAGGAGGCATCTGTGTCCAGGGCTAGACATCAGACATTCCCATATCTGACCACCTTTGCTTGGTGTCAGCTGCCTTCCCACCCGCTCCCAGCCCCTCAGAGTAAACAACACCTCAGGGAACCCAGACTGGTTTTTAGTTAACATTTTGTCAGTTTTTAACAGTATCATTGTCTTTAAGGAAAACTTCATGTTTATTAGAGAACAGCAGAAGTAAATACCACCATTTGGCAGTGATTTCTTCTTCTTCTACATAGGTTCATATTCTGTTCTTGTCTTCCAAGATAAATCTAGAAGAGGAAACAACTGTTCAGTTGCTACAAATCATAGGAACACTCTGGTGCAAAAATCTCCATAAAAGACTTCAGAGAAGATCTATGTCTTAAGGCAGAATTTAGAGGAAAGGCAGAAGACTTGGCAAATAGCAGAAGGACTTATACAGAGACAGATCAGACACTGTGAGACGAGGGAGTGAGGGAAAGGGGACAAAGGCAGGCTTCCAGTACCGCCTCGAGTCATGAGGACTGGAGCCTCTGAAAGGGGCCTTGACCAGAAAATACACACCACTAGGAGCTTTTGGAAGGCATCCAGGAAGCGGAGATTGCCATCAGGAAAAGAATCTGCTTTTGAGATGAGAGAGCTTGGAAGGGCCCCAAATGTCCAGGAAAAAATAAGGATCATTCAAAATAGAGTCAGTTTTCAATAAGGCACTTTGGGGATTATCTGGAATATTTATTATTATTATTGCTATTTTAATCCCGGAAAGAATTAATGTATCCTCAGAATACGTAAACATTACTTAAAAAAAAAATGGAGAATTAAATTTTCATACGTTTCTAAGTCTATTGCTCCTTACTCCTTCTCTGCCCCACCCTCTCACCTCCATTCACAGAAAAGTCCACAAAGAGACCCCCTTTCATAGTCCAAAGAAGACTGAGGACTAGATGCTGTGGAATTTGAGTTTCTGACTGGACATGGGCTATTTTTCCTGCCCCCAAGATCTGGAACCTAGCCCTCTGGGGAGGTGTTTCTTTTTCTGCCAGTCTAGCTTCTGCCCGTCAGGTGATGCCCCATCTGATGATAACAACGTGCAACACTGCAAGTCAATTCTGCCAGTAACTGCCTGGAGTTAGCACAGACTCCCCAGGTGAAGGGCACAGTCCCCATCAGGTCTGCTGTCACTTCACATGACAGCTGCAAGTTTGGGGGTCCCCAGGCCACTCATACTCTGACCAACTGGCTACAAATTCGGGGTTCCCATGACTCCCTCAGGTTTGATAATCACCAGAATGATTTGTAGAACTCAGAGCATGCTATACTTAAGATTACAGTTTCATTACAAAAAACACCCATCAGGAATGGCCACATGAAGAGACCCGTGGGGTGAGGTCTGGGAGGGTCCTGAATGTCCTCTCCCTGTGAGATCCAGACTTGTCCAGCCTCAGGCAGCTTCTGATATCCAGGGTTTTCATGGGGGTTTCACTACACAGGCATGACTAGCCTGACTGAGTCACTAGTCACGTGATTGAACTCAAACTCCAGTCGCCCTCCTCAGATGTCGGAGGTCAGGCTGATACCACAACTGGCCCCCATGCTGAGTCACCTCATTAGCATAAACTCAGGTGTGGTCCAAGGGCCCACCATGAGTAACAAAGACGCTCCTGTCATTCAGGAAATTCCAAGAGTTTAGAAGCTCCTACCAGGAACCCGGGACCAAGGGCAGACAAATGCTGTATTATACAGCACAATGACAACAACTAACATGTAATGAGGTTTTCTAGATGCTAGGCTCTGTGCTGAGTTCTTTATAAACATCTCATTTAATCTTTAAAATAATTCTATGTGCTAGATATATTATTATCCCATTTTACAGATGGCAAAACCGAGGCACAGAGAGGAAGTGACTTGCTTAAATTCACACGGCTGGTAAGTGGCAGAGCAGGGGTTTGGACTCACAACTCACATTTGTTGTGTGTGTTGCTACGTCCCTCTAGAGCTGGTTATAAAAAGGGAGAAACCAAGAGATTGGATATAACTTAAGAACCCAGACTTACTTCAAATTCTTGGAGGGAAAAACAATCTAGGTTTTGCCCTTGAAAGAATTCAGTCTTTAGAGTCAGAAGAGCTGCTTTAAATCCCAGCTCTATCAGTTATTAGTTGAGTGGTGTTGGAGGAAAAAGCGAAAACCTCTCTGACCTGCAGTATCTCTGTCAGTTTGCAGAGAGTCTCATAACACCTACCTCACGAGTTGGTCTGAGGAATAGAGGAGATCATTTATTTGAAAGCTAAAAACACCATACCAGTGTCAGCCTTTTTTTTTTTCCTTTTCCACTCTGTCTGTCCCTGGCATTTCACCCACAGAATTGATCTTCTCTCCAGCCGAGCTGCTATTTATTCCCCGTGTCTCACACAATACCCTCAAGCCTCTCTCATTCCCTTGGATTATATTTTTCTTTCCTTAGCTCAATTATTTTTACACTGTTCACATGGACTATTACTTTAGCTGCAGACAACACCAGCCTTAAAAAGCATTTATTAAGCACCTAATTATACATGGCACTGTGACTGAAACATAGCTGACAGGAGCCCAGGCCAGGGTGGCATGGTGGCAACAGTCAGGAGCACAGCCTCAGAAGACCTGGGTCTAGTCCCAGTCTGCCTCTTACTAGCTTGTCACCTTAGAAAAGACACTTAGCCTCTCTGAGCTTCAGACTACTCATTTGTAAAATATCACCAACAATTATGCCTGTCTTGCTAACCTCATGGGCAGGTAGGAGGGTTGTATGAGAGAACATACGTGGAATCTTTTGAAACCAACACACGTCTTTATGAATAGAGGAAATAACTATGTAAGACAGCATTGAAGCAGACAGACTCCCACATACAGAGATCTACAAAAATCCAAGAAAAATCTCATCTAAGGAACATAGAGAAAAATGGCACAAGACATGCACACGAATAAACATGTGTTCAAATCACCGAGTCAGGTTCATTTCTGGAAGGCAGTTGGCAGGCAGGGCTGGAGAAGAGGTGAGGAGCGTGTCAGTGTTTGCAGAGCTGACTGTCTAGGGGCAGAAATACTTATGAAGCTGGTGACCATATGGAAAAATCCAATGACAAAAAGGAGCAATGCCCCTAAGTGTGTCTTGAGGATGACCTGATGTGATTCCCTTGGATGGCACTAATGCATTCTATAATGGCGTTCGAGGTGCTCAACTCTTGTAATGAACGTGGATTTCTGTGGCACCAGCAATTGATCCACCTCTGCATCAGGCGGGTAGGAAGAAACACAGAGCTGCCCAGGGAGCTGGTTCAGATGAAAGCCACATGGCTTTCTCCACAGAACTGAGGCGTCTGTCTCCAGGGCTGTAGATCGGACATTCCCATATGTGACCACCTTTGCATAAAATCTCCAAAGATTATTTCCTTACAGGACACAAAAGAGATGAATTGAGCATCTTTATGAAAAAAGAAGGCAGCTTGGGATGACACCTAAGTTGATGCTAAAGTTGGAATAAAATACCATCATAGGGCAGGTGGATTCCCGGGGGGGGGGCGGGGGGGAAGAGGCCGGGAGACAGACTAAATGCAATACACCTAATAAACAAGGAAGCTACAGGAGAAGTAAGAAAGTGATCAACACTACAGGGAAAAGAACAGAACTTCAGGGGCCGACCACATGGCATAGCGGTTAAGTGCGCACGCTCCACTGCTGGTGGCGGGGGTTCGGATCCCAGGCATGCACCGATGCACCACTTGCCAGGCCATGCTGTGGTGGCGTCCCACATGAAGTGGAGGAAGATCGGCACAGATGTTAGCCCAGGGCCAGTCTTCCTCAGGAGGATTGGCATGGATGTTAGCTCAGGGCTGATCTTCCTCACACACAAAAAAAGAACGTCAAGGGGATTAGAGGCGCAGGGTGGGGCAGCTGCAATTTCCAATCCTGGGGTCATCTTGAGCATATTTCTTAGCTTCACCAGGCCTCCCTTCCTTTTCCATGAAATGGAACTAATCCCTGCCTCATAGGGTCACAGCCATGATGGAACGAGGTAGTGCTGTTCACACACTCACTACAGAATAATACCCACACAGTCATCACTGGCACTATTATTCACTTGAGTTTTGTACACTGGACTGCCTATACACGTAGAAAGCAAAAGTTAGTAACCGGGTGATCTATGGAGCTTCTGTTCTCTCTTCCACCAGCACCACTGAGCCTATACCAACTTTAAGTAGGAGGAAAGGACATTTAGATCCACAGCAACAGAAAAGGTTTTGAAAGCAAATGCCCTTGAGATAGAAAACATAGAGCCTGAACTCAGTTCTTTTCTCTTTGCAGCACTATGTTGGTGGAGGAGGGTAAGGCCGGGATGAGAAAAAGAACAGGAGGCCCGAGGGCAGGAGGAGGAAGCAAGTACCCATTGGGGATGGAGACATGAAATTAAAGGCCCCGAGTATTAGCTGGCTACTGGATTTTATTCCCAATTGTCCTGACAAGAGATGCTCAGTAACGGTTTTTTTAATGAAATGCTTCACACACCGAGCATTTCATTAAATGCCCACAAAGCTTAGACTTCAAGGCCCAGGGCAGAACTGAGGGAACCTCAGTTAAGGTCGAGGGGCTGCTTAGTCTCATGGACTGTGTGGGGAGTAGGAGAAACAGCTTGCATTGGAGATAGGAGCTACGGCCTGGGGGGGAGCAGAAATAATAATGATTTAATCATTCATGTTTGGTCTGTGATGGTCAAAAACAGAAAAACTTCTCCATGGCCCCAATTATCTCCCATCCAGGCCAGTTTATGCCTCACAACACCCCACCTGCTGCAGGCCAGCATTGGTTTTGGTTCCAATAGCTATTTAGGCTCAAGGCTAACGTGTTTGCTGTTTTTTACTAGCTGTTTACTTCTCACAAGTATCATAGGGAACTAATCAATCGAGCTTTAACATAGAAATATATTTCTATTTATTTGTATAACAAATGTTAGAATCCATTTTAATTGTGTTTAAAAATTATGCTTCTTATAGCTTGCCTTGGTCACTTCTAGGCCTGGGAGGGGGGATCAGATGGATCAGATGCGTGTGAAGAACCCACCCTGTGGCTGTGCCAGTTGCTAAGGAACCATTGGATGCAGACGCAAACTGGAGGGCTGGCTTCGCTTGTCCTCACCACAGGTTACTGGTGGTAGTGGCTGCCCACATGCAACCCACCTGGTTCAGGGGAGCCTCCTCAACTAGTCCTGTAAGGCCAGGGCTCCCCACCTTTTCAAGTAGGAGACGTCATCACATCAAAAACTTCACAGGCCTCATTGAGAGTACTTGTATCATTTATTTTAAAAACACTTATGGACAAGAAACTGCAATCAATTTGGTGTCACTTTTCAGTTAACTTCATTCCATGGATCGCTGCAGCACCCTCTTACACCATGTACAGCTCAGTCTACAGACAGCACTTGGTGGACGTACTCACATGACGATCTGCAGAGGTTCTTCAGACACCAGATTTGTTAGGAACCACATGGGGATTATTTTAGAGGAACTGATGGAATGGACAAACTACCATTGCCAACACTTCGCTTAAACCTAAAACGTAGGAAAACGGCGCTGACTCCCAGCCGCCGCCGGCTGGTCCGGGCGCCGACCCTGAGCTGCCCTTTTGGGCGGGCGCGTTGCTGGCCTCGGCCGGCTGTCCCCGCGCTCCTGCCGGCGCCGCGCTCTCGGGGCGCCCGGGGCTCCGCCCGTCTCCACGCGCCGTGCTCCACGCTCGGGCTTTCGGCCGCCCTCACGGGACAGGAGCGTCGCAGTGCTGGCCCGTGCCCTCCCGCTGCCGTGCAGGCGGGGCCCTGAGGCCGGGCCCCGGGGCAGGAGAGGCCTGCCGGCCGCGGGCCTGGAGACTGCGGGCTGCCGAGGCGTCTCTCCGCGCCCAGCGCCTGCCCCGCAGGGCTCGCGTCCCTTCTCCCTGCTCGGGACCTCCGCTCTCCTCACAGGCAGATCCCGGGCGGGCCCCGGAGAGCCCTGCTGGCCGCCGGGCGGCATGTGGCCGCTGTCGGGGTCGGGCCGAGTCTCGGAGGCTGCGAGGAGAGAGGAGGATTCCCGTGAGGAGGGCGCTGACAAGTCTGGGGACCATTTCAATAGCCAGGCGGGGGCGGCGGCAACTCGGTGAGGACGGCTCCGGGGCTTCAACAACTCGGCGGCAGGCGCGAGAAGGGTTCCCACTTCTCTCTTCAAAGCTGCAGGTAGAAGGGGAAGGTGCCGAGGCGTCTCCCACAGGGGCCAAACGCCCCTCCGCAGGCCCCGCAAGCAGTGCTCTCCTGGAGGGGACAGTCCCTCACTCGCTCACCTTCAGCGCAGTGGCGCCGGGGATCGGCCGGAGCGTCAGCCCAGCTCCCGCACGGCTGCGAGTGACGGGGCTGCGGGGACGGAGTCTTGACTCGTCCAGCAATAATTATTATTATTATTTAGCCGAACCAGCTTCGGAGAAGCAGTCTAGGTAAAAGTGAAAAGAAGTTCAAAGCGGCAGCCAACCAGCTCTGGACACATCCCAACTCCGTCACTTCTTGGTTGTCGGCCCAGCCAGCGCCGAAGCTCTGCGTCTGCATTCCTCCCGTACAGCGGCGTCACAGCAGCACCTGCTTATAGGGTAGTCACAGCCAACAGGCTTGGGGGTGATTGTAGCGCGATTCGGGCTGCAGGTTAACAAGCTTGAGTCCAAATGTAGCACAAAATAGGCCCTCAATAAATGCGAATTCAATGAATTAAGATCAATAATGAATTCTTCAGGAGAGGTAGCTGGAAATGTGTTCATGACTGATAAATTACGTGCAGAGTGAGTTTTACAAGGGAATGCGGATACTTGGTGAGTTGAGATGGCGCTGAGCCTTAAATGGAAAATTTCAGAGGAGAAATAAACAGATGGTTCTGTGGAAAGGGTCTTGGCATCAAGATACCTGAATTCTGTTCCTCATTCCACTGTGAATTTGTTCTGTGGTGTTGAACCAGCCTGCTTCAGGTTCAGTTTGTTTTTTTATTTGTAAACTGAAGAGGTTGGACCAGATTATATGTAAGGTTCATTCTACTCTATCTGATTCAGTGATGGTCTCTGGTACTTCTGCAAGAAAAGCGTCTTGTGAAGCAAGTCACAAGTGGTTTTAAAGAAAGAAAAGATCTGTATCCCATTGAGAACATGCCTAAGTTTCACCAGGATAAAAATCCTCATCATTGTGAGTCACCATTATTGCTACCATCATCGTCCCTGTCGCCTGCTGTCCACTCTGTGCCAGAGCACGTCACATACATCGTTTCATCCAGTCCTCTCAGCAGTTCTCAGCATTTCACACGATCCATTCAAAGCAGAGAGATTTATGTTCCCTGAAGGAAGAACGGGACAGTTATGGAATATGTGACTGAAAGCCGTCCTTTAGTAGTAAATGTACGTGCCAGGTGCTTTGTGAACCTTTTTCCGAATTGCCACAACAGCCCTGTGAGGTAGGTAGTACAGTCCCGAGTTAGTTTTCTATTGCTGCTTAACAAATGACCACAAGCTTAGAGGCTTCAATTGGCATATTTCCGTGGGTCAGGGGCCCCATGCGCGGCTTAGCTGGATCCTCTGCTCAGAGTCTCACCAGGCTGCAGTCAGGGTGTCAGCTGGGCTCTGCTCTCAACTCATCAAAGTCCTTTTCCAAGCTACTGCTTGTCGCCCATGAGATGACCTGCTCAGGAAATGACAGTCAAAGTTCCTTGTGGTTGTAGCACCAGCTCCCTGCTTTCCTGCTGGCAGTCAGCTGGGGCCATTCTTTAGCATGCAGTCTTCTCCACAACACAGCAGTTTGCTTCTCCAGGGCCAGCAGGAGAACCTTCCTGACTTCTGTCCCTGACCTCTAGACCCTCTTTTCAAGGATAATCTCCCTTTTATTAACTCAAAATCAACTGATTTGGTACCTTGATTACTTCTGCAGAATCCTCTCACCTTTACCATACAATGTAAGATTATCACAGGTGTGATAACCCACCATATTCACAGGTCCCACCACACTCAGGGGAGGGGATTATCCAGGGTGTGTGCCCAGGGCACAGGAATCTTAGGGACCATCCTAGAGCTCTGCCACAAGCCTTGTTTTAGGAGGCAGAAGGTGCTAGTCTGAAGTCCCGTGGGTGATAAGGAGTGAAATTGGACTTGCACTCAAGCGTGAGAGTCCTGACCCCAAGCCACTTCTTTTACGTCACACCCCTGTTCTAACAGCAAACTTCACGGCCCCCAAATAAACCCTTTACTGAGGACATCTGGGGCACCTCTGGTTTATAAAATACTTGATTCCGTGTAAAACTCACCGTGATTAAATCGAGTTCAAGACTTCCCTGCAGCCTCTCTCAGCACATGTGTCAATCAACTCCGGGCTGAGCCATCAAACCGAATTACCCAGAAACCAGCTGATGTAAATTAATGATAAAGGCACACGAAGCACGGGAGCCGATATCCTTCCTCTGTCATCTTTTCTCTTTTCCTCGCCCCTCACTGTCTTTGCCCAGGTGTCACACCAGTGCTCACGAAGCTTCTGCACTTGGCCAATTTCCCATCTCAGCTTGTCATACTTCTTCTCTTGCCTGGCCCTGCACCTCACACAGATCGAGCACTCAAGAAATGTCTGGTGGATTGAAGAGACATCACCTGGTAATAAGCATATTTCAGTCTATCTTGATTTTCTCCCCTAAAGTTTCAAGTGTTTGGGGGTGTTCGAGTTAGCTGACGTTCCCTGTGTGTAGAGCTGTGTCTGTCCGTGTAGACAATGCCTTTGACCTTCAGCCATCTCTCCAGCCAAGCATGTAGAGTGTGTGGCCGAATGTTGGCTGAGACACTTCCCTGCTTTCTCTACACAGGAGTGAGATGTGGTTCTTTTCTTCCACTAGAGAGCAGAGTGTAAGGAACTAACATCTGTTGAACATGCACCAAATGCCATGAGCTGCACACGTACAATTATCCGTCACTTCCACGGTTGTAGAACCGAAGGCTCAGCGAGATTAAACAGCTTGTCTGAGGCCACACAGCTGTTTGTGCCGCAGGGAGGAGCTGCAGCCAGCACCGTGTGAGGGTAAAGCCACACTCTTTCCGTACTTCACTGTTGAATTGGTTTTCTTCCTCAAATCAGGTGTGGTCCCCGAAACTTTGAATGGTGTTTAGATAGGCGTGAGTTTTAATGGGAACTGCTCGGGTCCTAATGGGACTTCATCTTAACAGATATGCATTTCTCAAGTGTGACAACCTAACAGATTAACGTTCTGTACAAGATTGATATTTCTATAGAATTTTCCATATGTTTCTGCTCCTTAGTGCCTGTGCTGGGCTGAGACATATGAGTCTTGCAGGGATATTTGAAGAGAGAAAGGCAGGAAGGGACGAGAGGACGGCCATGTCGAGTGTTTGGCGGAATGGGGGATGCACGCTCCAGGCGAGCGGAGCAGGCCCAGCACCAGCCTGTCAGCTGCACAGACAGCACTGGAGGGAACATTATCAGTGCTTTTGCATGCTTCTGTCACCACCTAGCCATCTTGGGGAGGAATGTCCCCCTCTGGGCAATCTCTGTCCTCCCTACCCCCGTCATTTACCTGCCTTCAAGTGAACACCTTTAGACTCGTGAGTCCACAGTCCTTCCCACAGTGTGCACCTGTGTGTTTCTTTTTTTGTTAGCAGCCTTTAGCAGTTGTTTCCAAGGCCTATTGCATTTAAATAGAAATATAAAAATTTGTATCACTCAGGACTGGCGTCACTTAAGTCTTCTCAGTCCAAAAGAGTGAGATTTTGTCACCTCTTGAGAAGCTCTTTGCTGGTGAGAACCGTGCCTTGTTTGTCTCTGAGTCCCCGACTCCAGCACGAATGTTCTGGGTGTGCATGTCCGTACCCCGCCTTGGCTTTAGGGCCAGGTGGAATGCTGTCTCCTCCATGACGCGTGCACCACAGTAGCATCTGCTCATTCCACATTTACCACACGCCAGGGGCTTTAGGAGCAGCGTCTCCTGTAATTCTCACGACAATCTTGTGAGGAAGGTCTGATCCTTACCATCTTATAGTCGAGGGAACTGAGTCATAGCGAGGGCACACAGCTCATCCTTGGCAACACTGGATTCAAATCCGCTTGGTCCCCTCCCCAGGCCTCGGACCCTCCTTTCATCACACGTTCCTTTTCTCCCCCAGCCAAAGTGTTATCTCATCCTCTGTGAGCAGTTGTTTCTGTCTCCTTCGTACCATTTTTTACCACCACCCCCCCCACTCTGGATTATATTTCCTTTCTCTAAACAAACTCCATGAGGGACATCGTCCTCTGCTGTGTCATCTTTTACACACAGAATCTGACAGATTGTAGGTACTCAGGAAAAGTGTGTTCATTCGTTCACTTAACTTGTGAAGTTGCAACTGCTTCAGTTACCCAAGGGTTATTAGTTCTGAGTTCCTGTTTGCAAAGGTGGGATCTGAGGACCCGTGGTGTCAGAGTAACTCGGAGACCTTTATTTAGTTATTTGCATACAAATGTGCTCTCATCTGAGGGAGGATGGTCAACAGGGTGTTGCCGGGAACAAAGGCAAAGTGGGATTTTCAACTGAGAGGGGACAGAGGGGCAGAGAGAGCTGCAGACAGTCTGAAAGCAGACCTGTCTGGGAACAGTGAGTCTTGGTTTACTCTTTTTTTTTTTGGTAAACTAATTAGCAGATGGGGGCAAAGAGGTCAGTCTGGGGCTCATCCTTGACCAGGCTGAGCAGAGGCATCAAAGAAAACAATTCTCAAAACCCCAGGGCTCTGGCTGTGGCATGAGTGACAGGCTGGCTGTGGAACATCTCCAGGGTCCTCCACCTTAGGCAGGCCAGCCAGCACCATCCCCCATCAGACGCCTCCTCCGGAAGGCGAGCTGTCTCACCACAGATGCTGCCAGGACTGAGCGGAGGAGGGTGGGCCCTCCTTCAGTATGGGAAAGGAGAGCCAGCCTAGGGTTCGGAGAAAAACGAGTCCTGGCCTGCAGACTGTTTGAGGGAGTGTGGGATCAGGAGGGTGGCCAAAAGCAGAATTTGGCGTGAGTAGGTAGGAAATTAAGAGTCAGTGAAAGAAAGGAAAAGAAAGAAATAACAAGTGTGGGCAAAAGGTAAGTTCACCACTTCGGACAACTATGCAGGGTGGACACGGGCCAGTCTGACAGACGGTGTCGCGCTTCTGAAGGCCCTGCTGTGCCAGGCATGATGCCTCCCCCCTGCACTCTGGGGAGGTCTGGGTGGCTGGAGAGGTGCCCAGTGAGTAGGCACTCAGGGGCTGGGGCACTGGCTGTTGACAGGACAGAGCGGGTTAGTAGTTTGTCAGCCACCGCTCTCATACGGTATACACTGGTTGAATATCTGTACTGGGAACAGGGAAGTGGGAAGAGAAACTTGAATATTTGGGATCATAAAAGGACGTGGAAGCCATGACAGAGGGAATTGGCAGCAGCACTGAGGAGTTGCCCTTCAGGTCAGATTAGGCTTGCCCCTTCCTTCCCCCCATCATGAGGGGTCCTGGCTGTTGACCCTCTCCGCCCTGGGAAGGCAGCCCTGGCGGGGCACCTGTCCCGCTGGTTGAGCAGCAGCCTGAATTTCCAAGGCGGGGTAACCAGCTGGTCAGTTGGGTGGAAGCCCAGCATGCTGAGACTTGCAGCCTGATTTGGCAGTTTCCTGTGCCCTCTCATCAGTGCCCACAGCCCACAGGTGGCACTCCTCCACATGCTGGAGTCAAAAACAAAATCCTGCCAGCTGAGAAGGAGTGGCTGAGCTGTTTGCCTTGGGCTTCACGCAATGTGCAATTCTCATCACACTCTCCACCCTAGAATTTCTGAGAGATCCAGAATTTCTGACTGTCCGAGAAGGAACCCAGCACCCACGGCTTTGTGAAAAAGAACAGATATAGACATTCTCAGAGTCAGTTCCTCAGTGTCTACAGGTTCCAAAAAATTGCAAAACCATAATCACCTCTCCAGAGTCCCCACGTGTCGTTAAAACCACATTCAGCAGTTGTTCCCACAGCGTCCTGAGTACATTGTTGTGGCTGTTGCTAATTATTCCCTGTACTTGGGGAGTTCACTGTGCATCACGGTTTTGCTTTGGGCCATCGGAGACTATTTCTGTCTTCCCATGTGTGTTTGGCTATCACTAATTGGGGAAAGTTATTTTTAGTATTTCCTCTTCTTTCCATCTTTGCAGATCTGGCCTATTTAGGGAAAAAAAATCTAGAAACGAGTATTTTTTGGATTTTTTTAGAGGAATACCAGAGATGCTTTTAAAGTTCTGTGAACAATCTTTTCCTGTTCAGTGTGGGGGTCAAGAAGGGGAATAAGAATCCAAAATCCTGAATTTTATCCCCTACTGTCTGTGCTGGCTTAGAAAGAAAACCAAGGATCCTTTTTATTCTTCAAAACCCAGGTTAGTGTCATCTCCTCTAATAGGTCTTCTCCTATATACCCCCATCTCACTCCTGCTTCAGGCAGACCCGTGGTCCCTGAATTCAGCAACCACACTAGGACTGTACCTTGTTATGTTTTTTTTTTTTTAATTGAGGTAACATTGGTTCATAACGTTATATAAATTTCAGGTGTACATCATCATATTTCAACTTCTGTACAGACTACATTGTATTCTCCACCAAAAGTCTAGTTGCCATCGGTCACCACACACATGTGCCCCTTTACCTCTTTCACCCTCCCTCCACCCCCTTCTCCTCTGGTAACCACCAATCTGTTCTCTTTATCTACCTGTTGTTTGTTTATTTATCTTCCATATCCAAGTGAAATCATATGGTGTTTGGCTTTCTCCATCTGACTTATTTCATTTAGCATAATACCCTCAAGGTCCATCCATTTGTCACAAAAGGCAAATTTTTACCTTTTTTATGGCTGAGTAGTATTCCATTGTGTATATATATATCTTCCTTATCCATTCATCCATTGATGGGCATTTAGGTTGTTTCCAAGTCTTGGCTATTGTGAATAATGCTCCAATGAACATAGTGGTGCATATATCTTTTCAAATTAATGTTTTCATGTTCTTTGCATAAATACTCAGAAGTGGAATAGCTGGATCTTATGGTATTCCTATTTTTAATTTTTTGAGGAATCTCCATACTGCTTTCCATAGTGGCTGCACCAATTTACATTCCCACCAAGTGTACGAGGGTACCCTTTTCTCTACATCCTCTCCAACACTTGTTGTTTCTTTTCTTCTTAATAGTAGCCGTTCTTATGGGTATGAGGTGATATCTCATTGTGGTTTTGATTTGCATTTCCCTAATAATTAATGATGGTGAACATCTTTTCATGTGCTTGTTGGACATCTGTATATCTTCTTTGAAAAATGTTCAGATCCTCTGCCCATTTTTAATCAGGCTGTTTTTTTTTTTTGATGTTGAGTTGTGTGAGTTCTTTATTTTTTTGGATATTAATTCCCTATCAGATATATGATTTGCAAATATCTTCTCCCAATTGGTAGGTTGTCTTTTCATTTTGTTGATGGTTTCTTTTGCTATTCAGAAGCTTTTTTGTTTTACGTAGTTCCATTTGTTTATTTTCTCTATTGTTTCCTTCACCTGAGGAGACATAGTCAAAAAGATACTGCTAAGACTGATGTCAAAGAGCATACTGCCTATGTTTTCTTCTAGGAGTTTCATGTTTTCAGGTCTTACATTCAAGTCTTTAATCCATTTTGAGTTAATTTTTGTGTATGGTATAAGATAATGGTCTACCTTCATTTTTTTGCATGTGGCTGTCCAGTTTTCCTAACAGCATTTATTGAAGAGACTTTCCTTTCTCCATTGTGTGTTCTTGGCTCCTTTATCAAAAATTAGCTGTCCATAGGTGTGTGGGTTTATTTGTAAGCTCTCAGTTCTGTTCCACTGATCTGTGTGTCTGTTTTTATGCTAGCACTAGGATGTTTTTATTACTACAACTTTGTAGTATATTTTGAAATCAGGGAGTATGATGCCTCCAGCTTTGCTCTTTTTTATCAGGATTGCTTTGGCTATTTGGGGTCTTTTGTTGTTCCATTTAAATTTATGATTCTTTGTTCTATGTTCTTGAAAAATGTCATTGGGACTTTGATAGGGATTGTATCGAATCTGTAGGTTGCTTTAGGTAGTATGGACATTTTAACTATGTTAATTCTTTCAATCCTTGAGCATGCATATTTCCATTTCTTTGTCTTCTTTGATTTCTTTCAACAATCTTTTATAGTTTTCTGTGCATAGGTCTTTCACTTCCTTAGTTAAATTTATTGTTAGGTATTTTATTCTTTTTGTTGCAATTTTAAATGGGATTGTATTCTTGATTTCTCTTTCTGCTAGTTTGTTGTTAGTGTATAGAAATGTAGGGGACTGGTGTCAAGATGGTGGCATAGGCAGTCTCTGAACTCACCTCCTCCCATGGACACAACACACTTACAACTACTCTTGGAACAATTGCACCTGAGAGAGTACTGAAAACTGGATAAGAGGAACCCCTGCAACAAACGACAGTCCTGACTGTGGTGGAAGAGGCAGAAATTCCATTCTGGAGAGAAAAAAAGCCACCTTCACAAGCTGCAGTGCTTCACAGCTGCCCGGGAGCAATCCAAAGGTACACAGCCTTCCCTGGAGGAGTGGGGGACCTGAGTGGGGGAGCATTGCCACTATAAGCATTTTTTGGACGCAGCACAACCGAGATGAGTGTCATAATATCTGGCTTTGCTGGCTACTAACAACAACAGGGAATACCCCCAGAAAAACTATTGGACATAAGAATAAAAAAGCCAGCTCCTAAAGGGCCCACACACAAACTCACCCATTGCAAAAAGAAACTAAAGCCACCAGAAAGAAAGGTGCACAGTCCTTGGTGAAAAGAGACCCACCTGATAGGCCCTGGGTGCATCTTGGTGAGAGGTGAGACCTCTCCAAGGACTGAGACATTCATGGCAGCCATTGTTGTGACTTAGTGCAGGCGTGCTGACACAGATGATGGCAGACACCAGTGGAATTCTTCCCCTGGCCTGTCAGCGCAGGGGTCTGCCCCACCTACTAGAGCACCAATTTAATCCAGGTCAGCCAGGGAAAGCAGCCCACTTTAGGGACTGATTCCACCCAACAACAAGCCCTGAGGCAACTTGTAGGCCTGCATAGGCTAAGTGCCTGGATTCGCTGCAGCCAGGTGAGTGGGTCCACCTCGGCAGGGTGGGCCGTGCACAAGGAGCGGGTGGAGCGTGTGGGGCATTGGTGGAGTGCATGGGGCCTCTGCCATGGGGTGACCGGGTCCACTTAAGGGGGTTGAGGGGCACTCACAGGGCAGGACTGCATTGACAGTGTGTGTGGCCCTGTAGACAGTGGGGCTTGTCAGCTGCAGAAGACTTGTGCTTCTGAAACAGCCACATAGGGGATTGCCCCCACCTTCCAAAGCCTGAATCAATTGGGTGCTCCCCTGCCTGGGGCTAGCCCCACCCAGCTACAATCCTGAGAGAGCTGACAACAGCCTTATAGGCAGGAGGCCTACAGCAATTGTAAGTCCCTGAGCCTAACAAACAGCCACACTGGGGGTCTACTCACTTAACAGAAAAAGTGCAACAGGAATGTGTTATTAGACCTTGCAACCAACTGTGTTGGGGCTCCCCACACCCAATAAAGAGACTGAAGGGTCCATAACAGCCACAAGCAGCTGAGCATTACAACCAGCTAGCCAGGGGGACAGCTCAGCCTCCCTGGACATCTATAGCAAGAGCAATCCTGCCACAAACGAAGGACATATGTAGCCCACACAGGGGTTACTCCTGGAACATTTGGAACTGGTGATGAGAGGGAAGCACACTGTTGGGCCTCATAAGGCATCTCTTACATAAGGCCACCTCTCCAAGATCAGGAGACATAGTTGACCTACCTAATACATAGATACAAGGACAGAGAAAGAGGCAAAATGAGGAGACAAAGGAATACGTTCCAAGTAAGGGAACAGGACAAAACCCCAGGAAAAGGACTAAATGAAACAGAAATGAGCAATCTACCTGACAAAGAGTTCAAACAAAGAGTCATAGGGTTGCTCACTGATCTTGGGAGAAGAATGGGTGAACTCAGTGAGAATCTCAACAAAGAAATGAAAGATATAAAACAGAACCAATCAGAAATGAAGAACACAATACTGGAAATGAAAAATTCACTAGACAGACTGAAAAGCAGAGTAGAGGATACAGAAGAGCGGATCAGTGAGCTAGACAAAAGACTAGAGGAAATCACCCAAGCTGAACAGATAAAAGAAAAAAGAATTAAAAATAGTGAGGACAGTCTAAGGGATCTCTGGGACAACATCAAGCACACTATCATCTGTGTTATAGGTGTCCCAGAAGGAGAAGAGAGAGACAAAGGGGCAGAGAATCTATTTGAAGAAATAATAGCTGAAAACTTTCCTAACCTAAGGAAGGACACAGACATCCAGGTACAGGAAGCACAGAGAGCACCAAACAACGTAAACCCAAAGAGGCCCACACCAAGACACATCATAATTAAAATGTCCAGAATTAGAGATAAAGAGAGAATCCTAAAAGCTGCAAGAGAAAGGCAACAAGTTAAATACAAAGGAAACCCCATAAGGCTATCAGCTGACTTCTCAGCAGAAACCTTACAGGATAGAAGAGAGTGGAATGATATATTTAAAGTGCTAAAAGGAAAAAACCTACAGCTAAGAATACTCTACGTGACATGGTTATCATTCAGAATGGAAGGAGAGAAAGAGTTTCCAAGACAAGCAAAAATTAAAGGAGTTTATCACCAATAAGCCAGTCCTACAAGAAATGCTAAAGGGACTTAGTTAAGGGGGAAAGAGAAGGCCACAAATAGGAAAAAATTATCGATTTCCATGATAAGATGGTAATGGTTACAAACGCACAAAAAAAAGAGGTTAGATATGATATCAAAAACATAAAATGTGGGAGGAGAAGAGTAAAAGAGTAGAGCTTTTAGAAAGAGGTCAAACTAAAGACACCATCAACTGAATATAGATTGCTATATACATAGGTTATTATATATGACCTCATGGTAATCACAAACCAAAGCCTATAATAAATACACAAAAATCTAACAGAAAGGAACACAAACATAATACTAAAGAAAGCCATCAAACCACAAGGGACGAGAGCAAGAGAAGAAGAAAAGAATAGAGAAGAACTACTAAAATACCCAGAAAAAATTAAACAAATGGCAATAAGTACATACTTATCAATAGCTACTTTAAATGTCAGTGGACTAAATGCTCCAATCAAAAGGCATAGGATGGCCAACTGAATAAAAAAACAAGACCCATATATATGCTGCATACAAGAGACACATTTCAGACCTAAAGACACTCACAAACTGAAAGTGAGGGGATGGAAAAAGATACTCCATGCAAATGGCACTAAAAAGAAAGCTGGGGTAGCAATACTTATATCAGACAAAATAGACTTTAAAACAAAAACTGTAACAAGAGACAAAGAAGGGCATTACATAATGATCAAGGGAACAATCCAACAAGAGGATATAACACTTTTAAATATCTAGGCACCCAACACAGGAGCACCTAAATATATAAAACAATTATTAACAGACATAAAATGAGAAATAGACAGTAACACAATAATAGTAGGGGACTTGAATACTCCACTTACACCAATGGATCGATCATCCAAACACAAGATCAATAAGGAAACAGTGGCCTTAAATGACACACAAGACGAGATGGACTTAGTAGGTATAAACAGAACATTCCATCCAAAAACCAAAGAATATACATTCTTTTCTAATACACATGAAACATTCTCCAGGATTGATCACATATTAGGCTACAAAACAAGTCTCAATAAATTTAAGAAGATTGAAATAATACCAAGCATCTTTTCTGACCACAATGGTATGAAACTAGAAATCACCTACAGGAAGAAAATCAGAAAAGCCACAAATATGTGGAGATTAAACAAAATGCTACTGAACAATGAGTGAGTCAATGAAGAAATCAAAGAAGAAATGAAAAAATACCTGGAGATAAAATGAAAATATCACATGGCAGAATTTATGGGATATAGCAAAAGCCATTCTAAGAGGGAAGTTTATAGCAATATAGGCCTACCTCAACAAAAATGAAAAATCTCAAATAAACAATCTAACAGTGCACCTAAAGGAACTGGAAAAAGAAGAACAAAGGAAGCCCAAAATCAGTAGAAGGAGGGAAATAATAAAAAATCAGAGCAGAAATAAATGAAATAGAGACTAAAAAAACAATAGAAAAAAAATCAATGACACCAAGAGCTGGTTCTTTGAAAAGATAAAGAAAATTGACAAACCTTTAGCTAGACTCACCAAGAAAAAAAGAAAGAAGGCTCAAATAAATAAAATCAGAAATGAAAGAGGAGAAATTATGACAGACACCTCAGAAATACAAAAGATTATAAGAGAATACTATGAAAAGCTATACGCCAACAAATTGGATAATCTAGAAGAAATGGATAAATTTTTAGAATCATACAACCTTCCAAAACTGAATCAAGAAGAAATAGAGAATTTGAAGAGGCCAATAACCAGTAAGGAGATCAAAACAGTTATCAAAAACCTCCCAAAAAATAAAAGTCCAGGACCAGATGGCTTCCCTGGTGAATTCTACCAAACATTCAAAGAAGACTCAATACTTGTCCTTCTCAAACTCTTCCAAAAAAACTGAAGAGGAGGGGAAGCCTCCTAACTCATTCTGCGAAGCCAACATTACCCTGATACCAAAACCAGACAAGGACAACACAAAAAAAGAAAATCACAGGCCAATATCACTGATGAAGATCGATGCAAAAATCCTCAACAAAATACTAGCAAATTGAATACAACAATACATTAAAAAGATCATACACCATGATCAAGTGGGGTTTATTCCAGGGATGCAGGGATGGTTCAACATCCACAAATTAATCAACATGATACACCACATTAACAAAATGAAGAATAAAAATCAAATGATCATCTCAATAGATGGGGAGAAATCATTTGACAAGATACAGCATCCATTTATGATAAAAACTCTGAATAAAATGAGAGGAAGGAAAGTAGAAGGAAAGTACCTCAACATAATAAAGGCCATATATGGGAAACCCACAGCTAATATCATTATCAATGGTGAAAAATTGAAAGCTCTTCCTCTAAGAACAGGAACCAGACAAGGATGTCCACTCTCACCACTCCTATGTAACATAGTATTAGAAGTCCTAGCCAGAGCAACCAGGCAAGAAACAGAGATAAAAGGGATCCAAATTGGAAAGGAGGAAGTGAAACTGTCACTGTTTGCAGATGACATGATTTTATATATAGAAACCCCTAAAGAATCCAGCAAAAAACTTCTAGAAATAATAAATGAATATGGTAAAGTTGCATGATACAAAATCAACATAGGAAAATCAGTTGCATTTCTATACACTAACAATGAAGTAGCAGAAAGAGAAATTAAGAATACAATCCCATTTACAATTGCAACAAAAAGAATAAAAGACCTAGGAATAAACTTAACCAAAGAGGTGGAAGATCTGTACACTGAAAACTATAAAATATTGTTGAAAGAAATTGAAGAAGACACAAAGAAATGGAAAGATATTTTGTGCTCTTTGATTGGAAGATTAACAGAGTTAAAATGTCCATGCTTCCTAAAGCAATCTATAGATTCAACGCAATCCTTATAAAAGTTCCAACAACATTTTTCACAGAAATAGAACAAAGAATCCTAAAATTTATATGGAACAACAAAATATGCTGAATAGCCAAAGGAATCCTGAGAAGAAAGAACAAAGCTGGAGGTATCTCACTCCCTGATTTCAAAATATACCACAAAGCTATAGTAACCAAAACAGCATGATACTGGCACAAAACAGACACACAGATCAATGGAACAGAATTGAGATCCCAGAAATAAACCCACACATCTATGGACAGCTAATTTTCAACAAGGGAGCCAAGAACATACAGTGGAGAAAGGAAAGTCTCTTCAACAAATGACATTGGGAAAACTGGTCAGCCACATGCAAAAAAATGAAAGTAGACCATTATCTTACACCATACACAAAAATTAACTCAAAATGGATTAAAGACTTGAATGTAAGACCTGAAACTATGAAACTTCCAGAAGAACACATAGGCAGTACGGTCTTTGACATCGGTCTTAGCAACATATTTTCAAGTACCATGTCTGAACAGGCAAGGGAAACAATAGAAAAAATAAACAAATGGGACTACATTGAACTAAAAAGCTTCTGCACAGCAAAGGAAACCATCAACAAAATGAAAAGACAACCTAACAATTAGGAGAAGATATTTGCAAACCATATATCTGATAAGGGGTTAATATCCAAAATATATAAAGAACTCATACATCTCAACAACAAAAAAACCAACAACCCAATTAAAAAATGGGCAAAAGACCTGAACAGACATTTCTCCAAAGAAGATATGTAGACGGCCAACAGGCACGTGAAAAGGTGTTCAACACCATTAACTATCAGGGAAATGCAAATCAAAACTACGATGAGATATCACCTCACTGCTGTCAGAGTGCTGTAATTAACAAAACAGGAAACAACATGTGTTGGAGAGGATGTGGAGAGAAGGGAACTCTCATACACTGCTGGTGGGAGTGCGAACTGGTGTAGCCACTATGGAAAACAGTATGGAGATTCTTCAAAAAATTAAGAATAGAACTACCATATGCTCCAGCTATTCCACTGCTGGGTATTTATCCAAAGAACATGAAAACACAAATGCGTAAATATACATGCACACCTATGTTCATTGCAGCATTATTCACAATAGCCAAGACTTGGAAGCAACCTAGTGCTTGTCAAGGGATGAATCAATAAAGAAGATGTGATATATATATACACAATAGAATACTACTCAGCCATAAGAAATGATGAAATCCAGCCATTTGTGACAACATGGATGGACCTTGAGGGTATTATGCTAAGTGAAATAAGTCAGAGGGAGAAAGTCAAATACCATATGATCTCACTCATAAGTAGAAGATAAAAACAACAAGAAACAATCACACAGAGACAGAGATTGGATTGGTGGTTACCAGAGGGGAAGCGGGGAAGGAGAAAGGTGAAAGGGATGATTAGGCACATGTGTGTGGTGATGGATGGTAATTAGTCTTTGGGTGGTGAACATGATGTAATCTATACAGAAATTGAAATATAACAATGTACATCTGAAATTTATATAATGTTATAAACCAATGTTACTGCAATAAAAAAATAAATTAAAAATAAATTTCAAGAAAGGAAATGTAACTGTTTTTGTATGTGGATTTTGTACCCTGCAAATTTACTGTATTCATTTATTATTTCTAACAGTTTTTTGATGGAGTATTTAGAGTTTTCTATACATAAAATTATGTTGTCTGCAAATAGTGACAGCTTCTTCCTTCTTGGTTACATCATGTTCACCACCCAAAGACTAATTACCATCCTTCTTCCTTTCCAATTTGGATACCTTGTAATTCTTTTTCTTGCCTAATTGCTCTGGCTAGACTTCCAATACTATGTTAAATAAGAGGGGTGAAAGTGGGCATCCTTGTCTGGTTCCTATTCTTAAAGGGATAGTTTTCAGTTTTTCACCATTAAGTATGATTTTAGGTACGGGTTTTCATACACGGCCTTTATTATGTTGAGGTATTTTCCTTCTATACCCATTTTATTCAGAGTTTTTATCATAAATGGATGCTGAATCTTGTCAAATGCTTTCTCTGCATCTATTGAGATGATCATGTGATTTTTATTTTTCATTTTGTTAATGTGCTGTATCATGTCAACTGATTTGCTGTGTTGAATCACCCTTGCTTCCCTGGAATAAATCCCACTATATCTTGATGCATGATCCTTTTAATGTATTGTTGTATTCGATTTGCTAATATTTTGTTGAGGATTTTTGCATCTATGTTTATCAGTGATATTGGCCTGTAATTTTCTTTTTTGTGTCATCCTTGTCTGGTTTTGGTAGCAGGGTAATGTTGGCCTCATAAAATGAGTTAGGAAGCATCCTGTCCCGTTCAATTTTTTGGAAGAGTTTGAGAAGGATAGGTATTAACTCTTCTTTGAATGTTTGGTAGAGTTCACCAGGGAAGCCATCTGGTCCTGGACTTTTGTGTTTTGAGGTTTTTGATTACTGTTTCAATCTCCGTACTAGAGATCAGTCTATTCAGATTCTCTATTTCTTCTTGATTCAGTTTTGTAAGGTTGTATGATTCTAAGAATTTATCCATTTCTTTTAGGTTATTCAATTTGTTGGCGTATAGCTTTTCATAGTATTCTCTTATAATCCTTTGTATTCCTGCAGTATCTGTTGTAATTTCTCCTTTTTCATTTCTGATTTTATTTATTTGAGCCTTCTCTCTTTTTTCTGAGTAAGTCTAGCTAAAGTTTTGTCAATCTTTTTATCTTTTCAAAGAACCAATTCTTAGTTTCATTGATTTTTGCTATTGTCTTTTTAGTCTCTATTTTATTTGTTTCCACTCTGATTTTTATTATTTACTTCCTTATATGGACTTTAGGATTCATTTGTTTTTCTTTTTCTAGTTCCTGTAGGTGTAATATTAGATTGTTTATTCAAGATTTTTCTTGATTTTGGAGGTAGGTATTGTTTACCTGTATTGCTATAAACTTCCCTCTTAGTACTGCTTTTGCTGTATCCTGTAGATTTTTGTATGTCCTATTTTCATTTTCATTTGTCTCCAGGTACTTTTTGATTTCTTCTTTGATTTCTTTATTACCCCAAAGTTGTTCAGTAGCATTTAGTTTAGTCTTTTCCAGTTTTCTTCTTGTAGTTGATTTCTAGTTTTATACCATTGTGGTCAGAAAAGATACTTGATATTATTTCAATCTTATTAAATTTATTGAGATAATCAATAAATGTGTGATCTATCCTGGAGAATGTTTCATGTGCATTTGAAAAGAATGTGTATTCTGCTGGTGTTGGATGGAATGTTCTGTATATATCTATTAAGTCCATCTGATCTAATGTGTCATTTAATGCCAATGTTTCCTTATTGATCTTCTGTCTGAATGATCTATCCATTGATGTAAGTGGGTTGTTAATGTGCCTTACTATTATTGTGCTGCTGTCTGTTTCTCCTTTTATGTCTGTTAATAATTGCCTTATATATTTAGGTGCTCCTATGTTGGGTGCATAGATATTTACAAGTGTTATATCTTCTTGTTGAATTGTTCCCTACATCATTATGTAATGCCCTTCTTTGTCTCTTGTTGCAGTTTTTAAAGTCTATTTTTTTCTTATGTAAGTATCACTACCCCAGCTTTGTTTTCATAGCCCTTTTCATGGAATATCTTTTTCGTTCCCTTCACTTTCAGTTTCTGAGTGTCTTTAGGTCTGAAGTGTGTCTCTTGTATGCTGCGTACATAAGGCTCTTGTTTTTTTTATCCATTCAGCCACCCCATGTCTTTTGATTGGAGCAGTTAGTCCATTTACATTTAAGGTAATAATTGATAGGTATGTACTTATTAACATTTATTACTTTTTTTCTAGATGTTTGTAGATCTTCTCTATTCCTTTCTTCTTCTCTTAATCTCTTCCCTTGTGATTTTATGACTTTTTTTAGTGTTATGTTTGGGTTCTTTCTCTTTATTTTTTCTGTATTTATTATAAGTTTTTTGTTTGTGGTTACCATGAGGTTCATATATAATGACCTATGTAAATAGCAATCTATACTAAGTTGATGGTCTCTTATGTTTGACCTCATACCAAAAGCCGTACAATTTTCCCCTGCTCCCCCCACGTTTTATATTTTGACATCATATTTTACATCTTTTAATTTTGTGCATCCCTAACATCTTATAAATAGATGATTTTAGTACTTTGGTCTTTTTACCTTCATACTAGCTTTACAGATGGTTGATATACTACCTTTACTATATAATTGCCTTTACTAGTGATATTTTTTCTTTGATAATTTTCTTATTTTTATTTATGGCCTTTTCTTTTCCACTTAAAAAAGTCCCTTTAACATTTCTTGTAAGTCCAGTTTAGTGGTGATGAACTCCTTTAGCTTTTGCTTCTCTGGAAAACTCTTTCTTTCTCCTTCCATTCTGAATGATAACTGTGCCAGGTAGAGTATTCTTGGTTGTGGATTTTTTCCTTTTAGCACTTTGCATATATCATGCCACTCCTTTCTAGCCTGTAGAGTTTATGCTGAAAAGTCAGCTCATAGCCTTATGGGGTTTCCCATTGTATGTAACATGTTGCTTTTCTTTTACTGCTTTTAAGATTCTCTCTTTAATTCTTGACATTTTAATTATAATGTGTCTTGGTATGGACCTCTTTGGGTTCATCTTGTTTAGTACTCTCTGTGCTTCCTGTACCTGGATGTCTGTTTCCTTCCCCAGGTTAGGGAAATTTTCAGCTATTGTTTCTTCAAATAAGTTCTCTGCCCCTTTGTGTCTCTCTTCTCCTTCTGGGACACCTTTAATGTGAATGTTAGTATGCTTAATGTTGTCCCAGAGGTCCCTTAAACTGTTCTTGTTCTTTTTAATTTTTTCTTTCTTTTTTCATTTCAGCTTGGGTGATTTCCTCTACTCTGTTGTCCAGATCACTGATCTATTCTGTGTCCTCTACTCTGCTGTTGATTCTTTCTAGTGAATTTTTAATTTCAATTATTGCATTCTTCAGCTCTGGTTGGTTCTATTTAATATTTTCTAACTCTTTATTGAAGTTCTCACTGTGTTCCTCTATTCCTCTCCTGAGTTCAGTGAGCATCTTATGACAATTACTTTGTACTCTTCTTTAAAGTTTTTACAATTTTATTTATTTGTGTATTTATGTATTTTTACTTTGTACTCCTTATCAGCTAGATTGTGAATCTCTGTTTCATTTAGTTCCTTTTCTGAGGATTTGTCCTGTTCTTTTATTTTGAACATATTCCTCTATCTCCTCATTATGCTTACTTCTCTGTGCTCATTTCCATATATATTAGGTAGATATGCTATATCTCCTGATTTTAGAAATGTGGCCTTATGTAGGAGATGTCTTATGGGGCCCAGCAGCATGCTCCCCTCTCATCACCTATGCTAAATGCTCCAAGGGTGTCCCTTGTTTGGGCTGTGTGTGCCCTTCTATTGTGGTGGGGCCGCTATTGTTGTAGGTATGCAGGTAGGTGAACCTGGCCTCCAGGCCAGCTGTTGCAAGGCCTGGCACTTGTGGCTGCTAAGAATGCATTACTGGGCAGGGCAAGCCCTGGATGCAGCTGGCTGTGAGGCCTGGTAGCACACAACTACTGCAGGTCTGCTGGTGAGCAAGTCAGACCCTTGGTGTGGCTGGTCGTGGGGTCCAGTGGTGCATGACTGCTGCGAACTCACTGGTGTGCAGGGTAGGCCCCTGGTTTGGCTTGTTGCTAGCCCCAGGGGTGTGCAACTGCTGCAGGCCACAAGTGTGGCTGGCTGCATGGCCTGGCAGTGTTTGGCTGCCTCAGACATGCTGGTGGGTGAGATAGGCCTTGCCCCCCAACCTGTAAAGCTGATTGCTAGCCTACAATTGCTGCTAGCTCAATAGTGGGTGGGCAGCCCCCCGTGTGGCAGTGCACAACTGTTTCAGGTGTGTTGGTAGGCGAGACAGATACCCTGTGTGGCTGGTTGTGAGTTCTGGAGATCTAGTGGCACAAGTCAGCTGTGGGCTTGCTGGTGGGTAAGGCGGGTCCCTGGGGTGGGCTGCCTGTACTGCCTGGCTGCACTCAGTTGACTCAGGTGCACTAGTGGGTGGGGCAGGCTGCTGCACTAATAGCCTAGAGGAAGGATTCCAAAATGGTGGCGGCCAGCATCTGTGTCAGCATGGCTGAACTATGTCACAAAAATGGCTGCTGCCAGTGTCTCAGTCCCTGGAGGAGGAGCCCAGCTGCCTCCTGCCTCTGTGGATGCTCTCCAAGCTTAGTAAGTGAGTCTCTTTTACCAACAGACTATGCACTTTTCTATCTGGTGTTTTTGTGCTGGTTTCTGGGTCAAGTGAGTTTGTTAGTGGGTCCTTTGATAGCAAGTTTTCCTGAAGTTCTATAGTTTTCCTGGATGTATTCCCCATTGGTTTTTAAAGCCAGGTGTTTTGGAGTCTTGTCTCTCTTGTGCTGGATCTAAGGGCTGGGGTGCCTAATGTGGAGCTCCAATCCTCCATTCCTTTGGGAAAAGCTCTGTACCTTTGAAGTCGCTCCCAATCATGAAGCGCTGTGGCTGGGGTGTGGTTTTTCCCTCAGCAGGGCCGTACCTCTGCCTCTTCCACCCCTCTCTGTGTTGTTCCTTGTTGTGGAGGTTCTTTTCATCCAGTTTCCAGATCTCTCCCACAGGAAATTGTTCCACAGGTAGTTGTAGGTTTGTTGTGTCTGTTGGAGGAGACGTGCTCAGGATCCTCCTGTGCTGCCATCTTTCTCACTGTGCTTTTTTAAAAAAATATTTTAGATACTACCTGCACCCCCAAAGAATTCTGCCAAGTTTAAGGTATCTTTTTAACGTAAAATATGAAGAATTCAAATCGGATTTAAAATTAGGTCTACCTAATCTATACCAAAAGCAACTTCTATCTATTAACTAGTAAGTTGATAAGCAGCTTTAGAATTATTTTAGTACTTGAATTTAAAATAACAATCTCAGCACTCAAATATTTGTTTATTGATGTCAAAATTAAGAAATAGTATTGTCTTCTCATTTGGTTTAATATTTTGTTTTTAACTATCATTTACCAAAAATAATAAAAAAGCAGTTTTTGAACCACATAGAAACATGAATCATCTATTAATTTTGGTCAGGGTAGACCTGGTAGTGGTACTCAGAAACCAGTTACCAGTAAAAGCAGTTTAATTTTTGTAGTTCTTTATTACTTGAAGACTCTTGATTAGGACCTCTTTCAAACATGTGAGCAGAGAGCTTCATAAAAAGTTAATTAGAAAATAATTAACCTACTATGCACATATTAGAAGGCTAAAATCCAAAACACTGACACCACCAAATGTTGGTGAGGATGTGGAGCAACAGGAACTCTGACTCATTGATGGTGGGACGGCAGAATGGTACAGCCACTTTGGAAGACAATTTGGAGGTTTCTTACAAAACTAAACATACTCTTAATATATGTTCCAGCCATTACTCTCCTTGGTATTTACCCAAATGAGTTGAAAACTTATATCCACGTGAAAATCTGTACACAGATGTCTATAGCATCTTCATTTATGATTGCCAAAACTTGGAAGCAATCAAGATGTCCTTCAGTAGGTGAATGGATAAATATACTGTGGTACATCCAGACAACAGAATATTATTCATAGCTAAAAGGAAATGAGCTATCAAGCCATGAAAAGACATGGAAGAACCTTAAATGCATATTACTAAGTGAAAGAAGGCAATCCAAAAAGGCTACATACTATATGATCCCAACTATATGACATTCTGAAAAAAGCAAAACTATGAAGTTAGTAAAAGGATCAGTAGTTACCAGAGGTTGGGGAGGAGGGAGGGTTAAATAAGTACAGCACAGAGAATTTTTAGGGCAGTGAAAGTTTTCTATATGATACTACAATGGTGGATACATGTCATTATACATTTGTCTAAACCCATAGAATGTGTAACACTAAGAGTGAACCCTAATGTGAACCATGGACTCTGGGTGATGACAAAGTGTTAATGTAGGTTCATCGATTGTAACAAATGGACCACTTTGATGCAGGATGTTGATACTGGGGGAGGCTGTGTGTATGTGTGGGCAGAGAGTATATAGGAAATCACTGTACCTTCCACTCAATTTTGCTGTGAACCTAAAATTGCTCTAAAAAATAAATTCTATAAAAAAATATAAAATAAAATAAAGACTTAACTAGGTCTTGTTAAAAGACTTCATAGAAAATTAAGCTTAAAGAATAAATATAACCGCATTTTGACTATTGCTGTCTTCCCAGTCTCTCTCATTATCCTATATATCCAAGAAATTAACTTCGAGGAGAGGGGAAGTTCTTGTTTTCATATGCTGGTAAGATATTCTAGTATTACCATGTCCAAATATAGGCTTTAAAATTATAGCCCAGTGTTGGAGACTCTGCTGTCATTGAAAAATAAGTGGATCCACCTCTGCTTGTTAAATAAGAGGTGATAGGTAGAAAATACAAGTAGGGTCAGAGCAGACTAAAGCAATGCTTGTCAAATTGGAATATGAGTACAAATCACCTGGGGAGCTTGTTAAAATTAAGATTCTGATCCAGTAGGTCTGGGACAGGACCAGAAATTCATTTCTACCAAGTTTCCAGGTGGTATCCATGCTGCTGGTCCAGGGACCAAACTTTGGTGGCAAGGATGTGGGGCACTGTGTCTATTGTTATAATTAGTCTTCCTATTGGTCTTGAGACCTTTTTATTTGTTTTGTGCTCCCAGCACCTAGAAAGTGCCCAATATCAAGCTGAGAGTCAACAAATACTTACAGAATGAATGAATCTCAGCCTTTCTTTCTCCAGAAAATGGGGAGAGCACCTCTCTCAGGTGTGGGTGAGAAAACATGCAAAAGTATGCACTGCACTTATGAGTTGGAAGGAGACCTGCAAATAGAAAAATTGAAAATCTACCAGCACAAAAAATGCTCATCATTCTGCCCATATCCACTTCCTTTTGGTAGAAATGATAGGTGCAACAAGAAAGAAAATATCTCAGTGAGACTGGATGGTTAGTCTCTAACCTCCTAGATTAGATGAGAGGATTCCAGAGAGTGAACATGGTAAGAGCTTAAGCTAGCAAATTAGGAAAGGTGTCTTTTTCCCAGCAGATGTAGTCAGGTGCCACATTCCAAATGGAAATTTGCGAACAGAACCGTGAGGAACATCCTTAGAAACTGAACTCATGTGCGCCAACGTAACAATTTCCTTAAAATTGTTTGATTCTAAGCAAATCAAAAGAGAGAGGTCTCTTGTGACATTGCAGTTAAGATGTCAGCTGGGGTTGCAGTCATCTGACTGCTTGACTGGGGCTAGGAGATCTGCTTCCAAGATGGCTCACTCTCATGGCTACTGGTAAGGGGCCTCAGTTCCTCAATGGCTATTGGCAGGAAGACTTGGTTTTGCCATGTGGGTCATAGGGCTGCTTGAGTGTCATTGAGACATGGCAGCTGACTTCCCCTGGGACAAGTAATCAAAGAGAGCAAGCTGGCTAAGCTATTCTCAAGTTCCACAGAAACCATGAAGCAATACATACTTATTGCATTAAGCAACTAAGTTTTGGGTACATACTGCTGTATGTATTGTTATACAGCAAAGATAACTGACACAGCTGGCTTGTCAGACACATGTTAAGGCTTTTCACGTATATTTCAAAATTGCCTTCCTGAAATGTTGTACCAACTTACACTCCCACCAGGAGTTGCATAATAGTGCTCATTCCCCCAATCATCACTCTTGTTAAATTCTACAATTTTTTTTATCCTTTCCCAATATGATAATAGAAAATGGTATCTCATTGTTTTATTACTTTGATTTATATCATTTCAAGTGAGGTTGATCTTTTTTCATGTATTTATTGCCTATTTTGTGAATTTCTTGAGCAGGTGCATCCTTAGCATATATTTTAAATTGTGGCATTCATTTTTTTGTTCATCAATTCCTTGAGGTCTTTGGCTGTTAAGTGTTTTAACATTTGGCCTGTTCTTATACTGCAAGCATTTCTCCCAGTTTGCCTATAAGTATATAGATATCCTTGTAGAGTGGACATGGAGAGGCAGTGCCTAAAACCCTTTCAAGGAATGACTTGTGCCAGCTGTCAATAAATAGTCTCCAGCTTCCTCTTGCCTCAGTTGCAGAGAGCTGACTTGCTCAAGTACATGATCTTTCTGGGATACCTGTGTCCACTGACCGATTATGGTAGGAGACAAAGTTCCAGCCATTTCAGGACAACATGGGGCCTCTCTGACAGGACATTTCTGCTCCAGAGCCCCCCAACTGCATTGTTGGCGTGCACTGTAGTTTAACCTTTCCCTCAGAGAAATCCTGTTGCCTTCCCCTCCTTTCCACAGATGTTGATCTCTAATAAATATCCTGCATATCAAACTCCATCTCAGCATCTGTTTCCAGAAAACCCAGCCTGTGACATCTTGGAACTTAATTGCTTAATTAATAATTGACATAACGTATACCTTTACATATAAATACTTTATCCTTGAAACTAGTGTATTTTGTTTTTTATCATATGGGAAACTGGTTCTTTTATAGACTGATTATTGGAATGGTATTCAAAAGTTGAATACCAAAAAAACCAGTTGAGTATCAAAACACAGTATTTTTCTAACAGCTGTTATGCAAATCCATTATCTACATTACGTTCCTCCAAATATAAGCCACCCCTTTACTTGGGGATATATCCCCTGTCATTTGCTACCCTCTTTATCTTGCTTTATTTTTTTTCATAGCATTTTATTTGAATGCCTTTTATATCTGTATCTGCCTCCCAGCACCTAGAACGGAGCATGACATACAATAGGTGTTCAATAAATATTGGCCGAATAGATATGAATGGATGAATAAATGAATAAGTGACTTAGGGTGAAAGGCAGATGAAACGTATCCAGAACAATACCATAATTGGTCTCCCTCTTCAAGAAAATGAAGCATAGCATTAACTTGCCTCATATAAAAGTTGCCCTGAATATTTGTTGTATATGCGCAGATGTATCCAGACCACTCTGGACCCCATTTTTCTTTGCTGCCTTCTTTCTCCCAGCCTCACCCTTTCGTTGCAGGCTGCAGGATTGCATAGCTTCAGGGGAGCTCACAAGAAGGCTGTGTTTAGGGATCAGGAATGGTAACAGATGGCTGGGTGCCCTCATTTTGCAGACGCCTCTATATCTGTGCTGCTTAAAAGCATTTTACCTAGTATAGGGTGAGATGTATATTATCTTTTGGTTACAGCTCAAGTTTCTAAAATCCCGGATTAGTGCCCAGTCCCCTAAACCTCATGGCTGCTAATCCTCTGCAATGGCTGTTATGCACCTGTTGGTGTTGGGTGCTTTCAGACTTCAGGGAGTTCTGCTTCTTCATATCTTATTTGGGGCTGGATTTTCCCCAATATTAGATCTTTGGCTAGTGTGGTTGGCTCATATTTTTTTGTTAGACTATTTAAAGACAAGCGAAAAAACTGGAGAAGGTAAGTAAAGGTGATACAGGAGACCCTAGATAGAGCTAGGACTCATCGTGAATCCTTGTCATCAGCAGCAGTCATGAACCTTATTGTTCTTCTGTGATAGGAAGGTGAAAAGGCGCGGCTCGATTTACAGATTTGGCACAATGGGAACAGCCACTCTCCAATTCTTCTGTGGAAAGAGCTGACCTAAGAATATAACTGAAGTGCACAAAACATCATAAAAGCACAGTCCCTGTTCATATTTAAGTTCACCTGCAGCATTTTTGTCACTTCTAGCTACAATCAGAAGACCTTTAAAGCTGTAATTGTCCAATAGCTTTCCATCTGAAAGAAATGAATGTTTGTTA
The DNA here is from genome assembly GCF_020826845.1 of Diceros bicornis minor. Lineage (NCBI taxonomy): Eukaryota > Metazoa > Chordata > Mammalia > Perissodactyla > Rhinocerotidae > Diceros > Diceros bicornis. Next base: position 6,696,648 of record NC_080755.1, on the reverse strand, counting down.
CGCTAAATTTATAAGAAGTAGAATCTTTCTTAGTTCCTAAATGAACCTGTTACAGTTTAAGTAGTTTGCACGGGGGAAAATGTCATCTTTTCTTTTTTTTCCTCAGAAGGAATAGATTTTTTTCCTCAGAAGGAACTGATTAGACAGAACAAATACAGGAGACCCTAAATATCAAAATCAGCAGACCTTTAAAGTGCCTAGAATCAAATTTCTTAAAACATAATTCTACCTGTGTTGCTGAGAATAGAGCTCAGAAATCCATTAGCTCTTGGACTTTTTTTCCACTTTTGTAATTATTGTCATCTCTTCCTCTATTGTGAAGTATCTATTATGCACATCCCGTTGGGAGTGGCTTTTCCATCGTAATCAGTTCATTGCCGCTGTTGGCACAGAGCTCTCTGGAGCCCTCACTGCGAGTCTGCCCGGAAAACAAAGGAAATGTGAGCTTGAGGAGTTTTGTTGGCATGTGATTGTTGCAGTCCTCATCGTGGCTGTGCTTTGCCAAAACATTTCAGGATGCTTTTGACCTATGAAATCATCTCAGAAAAGATATCCAGGTTTTGGTGTATTTTTAATGCTTTTTTACAAAAACATGACCAGCCACATTTTAATAGCCACAGAGGGAATAAAATCCTTTTCCCTGGTGGCAATTATTTTTGTTGGGTTTGTAATTTTAGGGTAATTGATATTGGAAAAAAAGTCCATTGCCCACAGGAAGGCAAGTGGAGGAAAGAACCTGATAAATTTTCTCAGAGGGGAAATTAGATAGACTGTAAAATTATAATCACAAAGAATGTGACCACTCATCCATCAATAATCTCTACTATATAAGCTAAGATTTAAAGATGTCTCTCCATTAGGAAAGAAGGAAGGAGTGTGATGTACAACAGAGCTTGGAAACTGAAGGACTGGTACTGGCCATTAGCAGGGAACTAGTGAAGACAGACAGGCTTCCAGACCATTATGATTTTTCGTCAATATAGTGGACTAAGTAGACATGGAAGAGATTCATTGCCCTCCTTCCACCATCTTTCTCTAAACATATATAACTCCCTAAAAATAGGCTTAAATGCATAGCCCAGCTTACATGATTTAGGAAGGTGGTCCAAAATAAAAAGGAAACCAGAGCCAGAGTGGTAACTAAGAGCTGAAGCACCGTGGCCCAGGGGGTAGCATACCCAGATAAAGGTCCTGTTGATGAGGTTTTAACACACATACTGAGACAGACGAGTTCGTTCCAGGGCCATGGGAAAAGGAGACTCTTGCATAATGTCAGGGATCTCAAAATTCCAACCTTGTCATGAACTTATGAGTAGAAAAACTCTTCCTATTTGTCTGGGGAAGAAACCACAAAACATCTACTGTAGACCCTGGATTAAAAGAGCCATCTGCGATATATCAAAATGGAGGTGTGAGTCTGAGTTTACAATTTGGATATGGTGGGGAAAAAAAAAACATGCTAAGAAATTAATATAAAAATACTGAAATGAGTGAAACCACTAGAAACACAGCAGAAGTCCATGCAAATCTGTTCTATAAAGACATTGCTTTACCCCTTGTTATGCACTGAATTATGTCCCCCCCACAATTCATATTTTGTAGCCCTATCCCCCATTGTGATTGTATTTGGGGATAGGGCTTTTAAAGAGATAATTAAGATTACATGAGGTCATAAGGGTGGTGCCCTGATCAAATAGGACTGGTGTCCTTATAAGAAGTAGAAAAGACACCAGGGATGCTTGCACACAGGGGAAAGACCACATGGGGATACAGAAGGTGGCTCCGTGCAAACCAAGGAGAGACGCCTCGGGAGAAACCAACTCTGCCAACATCTTGATCCTGAACTTCCAGCCTCCACATTTATTTATGTGAGAAAATAAATTTCCATCATTTAAGCTCCCCAGGCTGTAGTATTTTGTTATCACAGCCTGAGTCGACTAAGACACTCCTGGATACATGGTACCCTGGATACTCTCAATGAAAATAAATTCACAAGAGAAATTAATAGATCTCACAGAGAACGAGAGAGTCACAAGAAACAATAAACAGGAGAATTTGCACTCTCCAAAATGAAAGGTAATTGAATAAGCTGGAAGAGGTTATAAAACAAGTTGGTTCAAGATATTTAGAGATAAAAGAAGGTATAGAAACCATAAATACAGAGTAATATGGGAAAGGAACACCTGTTTTTGAAAGGCAACCATAGATAAATTTTGGAAATAAAAGGTGTAATTATTGAAATTAAAAGTGCGGTGAGTGGAAAAACAGCACATTAGACCTAGGTAAACAGAAAATTAGTGAACTGAAATATAAATCGAAAAAAATATCTATAGCATAGGGATAAAAATAGCAAAGAGAGGCTAAGATACATGAAGGATAGAAAGAGAAATGCCCATATACGTCTTGTAAGAATTACAAAAGAAAATAACGGGGGGGGGGCAGTATTTGAAAAGTTAAAGGCTGAAAAATTTCCTGATTGAAGAAGGAATCCATCTTCAGATCAAAGGAATATATCAGGACCTGAGCAGGAAAAATGAAAACAAAATCCCATCTAAACATATTGTAATGAAATGGCACATCATCAAAAACAAGGAAAAAGTCTTAAAAGCTACCAGATCACTTATCAAAGAATGGCAATCATCCTGAGAAGACTCAATGACAGAAGTCAAATGATGATGGAGTGATATTTCAAAGTTCTGAGAGAAATGACTGTCTCCATAGACTTCCATCCAGCGTTGCTATCATTCAAGAGTGAGAGAAAAGTCAAGATGTTTTCAGATGAGTCAGTTGACTATTTACGGACTTCCCTGAGACAACTGGTTAAAAATGTACCACAGAAGAATGAATTTGAGTAGTGTGCAAGAAGCACATGGTAAATACGTTGGTAAATCTAAATCAGCATTTACTGTACATGATGATAGTGATGATGCTGACTAATGAGATGGAGGTCAGGGGTAAAAACAAGATGGAATTCAAGCACCAGCAAATGAGAATGTGGCAGATAGAAGAGTTCTAAGGTCTTTACATTGTTAAGAAAAAGGACAGAAATATTAATTGACTTTACTTTATATTTATCTAAGTAAATATTTGTGTTAAAAATTGAGAATAAATTAACAGAGGGGAGTGGCAAAGGAAAATGAAGACAAACCTGATCAGTTCAATAGAAGTCAGGAAGAGAGGGAGGGACCATGGTAAATGGAAAACACGGAATAAGATGATAGAAAAAAAGCCAAAGTATCAGTAAGCAACACAAACGTAAATAGATTTCATTTGTCTCTTAAAATACAGAGACTGTCAGACTCCACTTACAAAATCCAGCTGGATGCTTCTCTACTCTTCCTGGCTCGTCTGCTGTCATTCCTGTCTTTGTTACTCTCTATGTAACGTGTCCTTTTTTCTCTGGCTGCTCATAAGTTTGTTTAAATTATTGGTTTTAAGCAATTTGATTATGAAATTATAGTGGCATCTATCCCCAAATTGACCTACAGATATAACACAATCATAACAAGCTTTTAGAAAAAATTTTTTATAGAGATTGATAAGCTTATTGTAAAATTTACATGAATATGCAAAGGACCTAGAGTAGCCAAAAAACTTAAAAGAAAAAAGTTGGAAGACTTTAGTACCTGATTTATACTACCTGATTTCTAAACTTATTATAAACCAATAGTAATCAAGACAGTGCAGTCAAGACAAATAGATCAGTGGAACAGAACAGACAGTGCAGAAATAGACCCACACCTATGGTAGGTGGAATTTTGACAAAGGCAATTCAGCAGAGAAAAAACAGTCTTTTCAACAAGTGGTACTGGAAAAATTGGATACCTATACGCAATAAGAAAATGAACTTCAATCTATACCTTGCACCATATACATAAATTAAATGGATCAGAGACATAAATGTAAGAACTAAAACTAAAAAACTTCTAGAAGAAAAATAAGAGAAAATCTTTGGTTTGGCAAAGATTTCTTAAATAGAACACAGTAGCACAAACTATGAAAGCAATCCCTCCCTCCCCTCTCCACATCCCCCTACCTGTTTCAGACACCGCTGATGTTCTTTTTGTCACTATGGAATAGTTTGAATTTTCTAGAAATTTCATGTAAATGGAAGCATACAATAGACAGTCATTCGTGTCTGGCTTCTTTCTCTTAGCAGAATATTGGTTCATTCTTGTTGCGTGTATCAGTAGTTCTGTTTTTTTTTAATTGCTAAGTAGTCTTCCATTGTATGGACATGTTTCACATTTTGTTTATCCATTTCCCAGCTAATGGACTTTTGGGTTGTTTTCACTTTGGGGCTATTATGAATAATGCTACTATGAATAGTCACAAATGAATGGATGGATATAAATCCTTGTGTGTGGACATATGTTTTCATTTCTCTTGGAGTTTTTCATTTCCCTAAGAGTGGAATTGCAAGCTCATATGGTAAGTGTATATTTAACTATTTAATCAACTTCCAAAACAATTTACAAAGTGGCTGTTATCACTTTAATTCCACCAGAAATGCGTTAGTGTTGCAGTTTCTCCATATCCTCACTAACACTGGTTATTGTCTGTTTTTTTGAGTAGAGCCATTCTAGCGGGTGTATAGTAGTATCTTATTTTTATTTTAATTTCATTTTCCTAATGATATTGAGTATCTTTTCATGTACTTATGGATCATTAATACCTCATTTTTGGTGACTATTCAAACATTTTGTCCATTTAAAAACTTCAATTGCTTTTATTAGTATTGATTTATAAGAGTTCTTTATATATTCTGGATACAAATCCTTTGTCAGATATGTAATTTGCAAATATTAACTCCCAGTGTGTGGCTTGTTTTTTCATTTTCTTAAGGTGTCTTTTGAAGAGCAAAAGTTTTTTATTTTGATGAATTTTAGTGTACCAATTTTTTCTTTAATGTATCATGCTTTTGGTATCATATATAATAAATCTCTCTCTAGTCTAAGGAGCCTAGACGTAATTTCTCCTATGTTTCTTTCCAGAAGTTTTATAGTTTTATTTAGTTCTTAAATTAGATCTATGATACATTTTAAATTACTTTTTGTTTATTGAGTTCATTAAAAAAATTTTTTTTCGAGTACTTGGATAGTAAGTTGTTTCTGCACTATACGCTGGACAATAAATACAATCAAGAAAAAGACTGTCTTTATATACAAGACAGATTGAACAGTCACACATAAGCACATAAGCATAATTATAGTCTGGAAAATTTTATACCATTCAGGACTTTCTGTTAGAAAGAGGAAGCATTTATTCCAGCTCCCATCTCACACTGATTAAAGGTTTGCCCCAGGGGCACTAACTCTCTCACACTTTCAAGTTGCATATATGTAGATGAAGGATGTAAATTATGTTAAAAATTTAATATGTTAACACCTTAAGGGGCAGTTGGGGCGAGTCTTCTATGAATAGAGTCTATCGATCCTAACTGACTCTGTTCGCGGAAGACTCACCCTAAACTGTTCAGAGAAAATTGAGAACAAGGGAGTGATACAGAGGGATAAGTTTGGGAGGGTCGGGGTGGAGGGGGGGCCAGGTGGGGACATGTGTGTGCACCTTGATAGCTGTTTCGCGCCGTAGCAATTCGCGCCATAAAATGTAACTGTCTGAATGTTTTGAATTAACCAATCATGTAAAACCGCGCCAACCTTTTCCCGCTTTATGCTCCCAAATCCTATAAAAGAACTTGCCCCCTAAGGCTCGGGGTCGACCCCTCTGTCTCCTGCGAGGGACACGAGTCGACCCGGAGCTCCGCTCAATAAACCTCTTGCGTTTGCATCAAGTTCGGTCTTCTGTGTCTGTGGGCCCGCGTCATCCCGAGACCTGGTGAGTTGGGATTTCCCTCCCCTTCCCCTTGGGAATCCAACATAGACACTGAACATTTCCTGGGTGCTCTATGCCATGGGGTCAACAGGGAAGCCCCAGGATACCAAGCAAGAGACCACAGCACGTGCCTGAGGCAAGATGCTCCCAGGTTGTACCCGCACGAAACTAGTTGGAGCCCATGAGAACTGGTCGCAGTGGCTGGAATGCAAGTCAGGTAAAGCAAGGGATCTTGAAGTGATGCACAAGAAGTGTCCAATACAATGTCTTATCTCTGACTCCAAAAAGAGGAGCTGTAGTCACAGGACTATTTTTCTGGACCACAAAGTGACAGAGTGTAAACGTGGCATGGTTGAAATCCGATTGCACGGCAATAACAGCGTGAAGCAAATTCTCCCTGTCACAGCAAGGGAGACAGCTGCATTAGCAGCCGGAAGTAGCAGATTAACCTTGGGCAAAGGAGGCTTAGAGGGATGCTGGGGGCAAGACCAAGGGCCAGTTTCAGGAGCAGTGATGCTCCCGAGTCCTCAGGTATACTCAGTGTGGCCTGACCAAGGCTCCTGCATGACTGCCGTGGAAACTAGCAACAGGCGTGCTAAGCCGGACTGTGCGGGACTAAGGTGGCAAGACCTCCAGTTTCAAGGCCACTGTGGATTAAGGGGCATCTGGAAAATTCATTACTTAAACTTGCCAGGCAGGCTGTTATCTCACCTAAGGTGTTGCAGGGATGAGAATGACCTCACATACAGAAAGGCGCCTTGGGTAGGAGGCTACACTGGATCCTTAAAAGAAGCAGGAACAGTGCCTTCTGGCACTGGGGAGAGTAGAGGGCTGTGCCCTCTATCAGACTTGGGTGGATCAGAGAGATCTGAACCCTCTCAGGGAGGAGTGAATCTAAGGTTGTGGCATGAGAACGTGTATCACCATCTAATCCAAGGGCGGTACTCCAAATACTTAACCATGGGCATGGCATGGGCACTGCCTAGTAAGAATGGATGCTAGCTGTAAACAATCACCGGCCCCCTGGGGCATACCCATGAACACTGGCCCTGACCCGGGCCTTGTCTTACACCAGCTAATGCGGCTTACAGCAAGGGTAACATTAGGTTAAAACCAGGCGACATTAGGGCCGGCCCCGTGGCTTAGCGGTTAAGTGCGTGCGATTCGCTGCTGGCGGCCCGGGGTTTGGATCCCGGGCGCGCACCGACGCACCGCTTGTCTGGCCATGCTGTGGCCGCGTCCCACATACAGCAACTAGAAGGATGTGCAGCTATGACATACAACTATCTACTGGGGCTTTGGGGGAAACAAATAAATAAATAAAATTAAAAAAAAAAAAAAAACAGGCGACATTAGATTTCTTCTTGTGTGCTGACTGTGATCTATTCATAGTTGCTGCCTGGTGTCGAGAAGAATTCTAGTAGTTGTGTCCCAGCTGAGCGGGAAAGAATGTGTGATCAGTGATCAATTTGTGATGTCCCCTATGGTCACAGTGAGGCACATGTCAGCACTTGGGCTGTTATAGACTAACTGGCCCTGGGTTAAATGGTTACATTCACTCATTCAACAAACATTTATTGGTCAGCCCTATGTGTGTGGCCCCTTATTAAATACAAAGTTGATACAAAGATGAAAGAGGCACAATTCCTACACTGAAGAAGATCTCACCCTAGTTAGGAAGGCAGATATGTAGATAGACCATTTTAACACAAATGAGAATTAGATTAAGAGATATACACAAAGTATCATTATAAAAACATAAAAGAACATCATGTTAATAGAATTTTCCAGGTATATTAATTTAGATATGGTCATAAATGTATTAAATCAGAGTTCATATAAGGAAAAGAGAAGAATTAGGGTAGAAAAGACCCACTTTATAAACTCACCTACCCAACGTGCTGAAGGCTTGGAAAGCTAAAGAGTCTGAGTTGTCACCACCTTCATTATCCAAGCTTATCAAGATTTTTTGGGTATGTAGATTAGGTCTAGAGCAAACGAGTGGCCAATTAGTAAGCTTCTGGTTTTCACACAAGTACACTTTTTGTGAATTGGTCCGTGCACTCCGAAGCACTCCATGCTGCCATCACGCTGCTGTGCACAACTCCACGATGGGCTTTGTCAGTTGTAGGCAGTGGGGAAGAGAGAACTAGTGAGCAGAAGAAAAGTCTTTTTTTTATTTTTATTTTTTGTGAGGAAGATCAGCCCTGAGCTAACATCCTGCTGAATCCTCCTCTTTTTTGCTGAGGAAGGCCGGCTCTGAGCTAACATCTATTGCCAATCCTCCTCCTTTTTTTTTCCCCAAAGCCCCAGTAGATAGTTGTATGCCATAGTTGCACATCCTTCTAGTTGCTGTATGTGGGACGCGGCCTCAGCATGGCCAGAGAAGCGGTGCATCTGTGCGCGCCCGGGATCCGAACCCGGGCCGCCAGTAGCGGAGCGCGCGCACTTAACCGCTAAGCCACGGAGCCGGCCCGAAAAGTCTTAATAACGACTCTTTAATTCTCAACTACCTTAAAAAGAGAAATATACAAATGGAAAGAAATCACTAAATCTGCTTACCTCTGAAGCTAATCCTTAGAAAGCAGCATCGCTTGTTTTAAAAAAAAGCACATAAGATCAGACTAAACACAGTTAATTCCACCAAATAGATGGAATATTTTCTTCAGGAAGACCAAATGCGACCACATTGTTATCCCTTTTTTCCACTCTGGATGTGGAGAGCAGCCAGGAGTTTTGACTCTGCTTTCTCTGGCACATCCAGGCTGAACAATGGACCCCATGAACCATCTACTCCAAGCTTAACCTCAAGCTGAAGGTGGAAGTGTGAGGAAACTGAAGCACAGAGAGGTCAAATGACTTGCCCCAAATCATTCATTCCTTCCTTTCACAAATATTTGTTGAGCATCACTCTGTGCTGGGTTCTGTACAACATCTGCAGGACCACACTAAGGAGGCAAATTCCAGAATGGAATCTGTAATCTTAAATACCAAATTAGGGCTTGTTTCACTGCCCCACTCCGCCCTGGCAGTCCCACCTGTGGGTATTCAAGGCACACAGGATTTGATTCCAGGAGACCAGGGCTTCCAGGACTGCAGGGCAGAGATGAGAATCGGTGAGTCTCAGTCTCGGATGAGGGAGAGGCTCTGACACTCCTTGAATACTGAGAGAACAGAAGTGACCGTAGCTTAGAAGAAGATTCTCCTAGTTCTGGAAGGGGGTGAAGAGTGGGCCCAGGAGTAGAGGGCCTACTACATTACAGAACTCCACATGGGGGCAAAACCTCAGGGAATGGCCTGCATGGTACACCCAGAGGGGTTGTACCTTGGGTTCCAGGGTTCCAGCCTCAGCAAGCCTGTCCTCAGCCAGTTTGTCATGGAAGTTGTGGCCTCACCCATCCTTTAAGGACTATAAGAATTCAGACCCAAGAACAGAGGTCCTCCCCAAAAGCTAGCCTGCAGTGAGACTCCATGACCCTGAGAGGGTTGGAGGAAAGAACTGCAATAATGACCAAGATTAAATTTTCAACAAACTAGAGAGTGGGAGCTTGGGAGTTAATTTACTTTGATTTTTAAAAATAAAATATGTGTGTCTTTATCTGAAGCTCATGGTACTACTAAATCCATATGCACTACACATATTTATAGAACTATATAGGCTATTATTAGACCAATGTTTTTCAAGCTGTAGGTTGAGACCCACTGGCAGGTCATGAAATCAATTTAATGGATCTTGACCAGCCAGTTTTCTTTAAATGGAGTAGAAAAGAAAAAGAAATATCCAAGTGCTATTTCAGGATTTTTTTTTTTTTCAGTTATAGATCCGTATGTGTATACAGGGTAGCAATGTAAGTGTATTTCATATTCCGGGTCATGGTCAAAAAGTTTGAGAAGCACTGAATCAGACCACATCACTATGAGTAATTCTCTCTCCACCAGCTAGTGGCATTTCCTCTCCTGTTTCTATAGGAGGAAATATATAGGCTAATGATTCTCAACCTTGGATCCTTAAAAGAAGTAATGGGGATATTACAAGCTATTTTTAGTAATAATAACCACCACTTATTCAGCATACCCTGGACAAGGGGTATATGGAGTATATCATCTCCATTTTCCAGATAAGTTTAGGTCACTCATACACATCTATTAAGTTGAAGAGCTGGATTTTAAATCCAGGTTCTTCTGACTCCCACACAATGTCTTTTCCAATATACTACACTGCATACCCCACCCTTCAAAAGTTCATAAAGCTTATTGAAAATAATATAAGTGCCTGCAATAAGGCTGCCCAGCCAAAAAGAAAAGAACAGATTGGAGAATATTTTGTAATGTTGGCTAATTCATGTAAAAAGTCAAGTAATAAGAAAACATGTGTGAAATATTTGATAAATAATATAGCAAAATAAAAATACCAGGTGGTATTAAGATCAGACAAGACTCTTTTGGTGTCTTTTCGTCAGATCTCTCAGCTCCAATAAATCATCTCACTACCACACAGGTCAGGATTAGCCTAATCATGCCATCTGGTGGGCTCTTCCTGGAAATTTCCGTGGGCACAGGAGCCTACGTCTGTCACCTCCTGTGTGTCTCTGTCCTGCTGCTGTTCTCTCCACTGGCCTTTCCTCTACTGCCCCATCTCCTTTTCACACAAGTGCACATCAGAGCTCTTTCCTTTTCCCTGAGCATCTGTCCTTCTCACTCTGAACACGGTCTTGTCAGTTTATCAGGTTTCACTTCTAGCAGAAAAAGACAAGCTAAGAGTCAAATTTATGGTCCATTTTTGTGTTAACCTCAGGCTCCTTCTCATATCCTTATCCTTGTTTTTATTCTTATTTTTTCTCTCTTACTTCAATTTTTATGTCTTCTTGTAACTCAGCAAGCCATCTAAATCCTTTCTGGAACAAGATAGGGGTGGAAATAAATTTTTTAAACTTATCAATAGAGGTAGTTTTGTGTTCCAGGTTTTCTAAGTCAACACTCTCTCTTCCTGTGTCTAACAGAGGCTTGGTGGAGCAGGTCTCCGGCATGGGAGATGACTGGGTCACCTTGGCTATCTACAGCATGGATCCACTGGGAGCCTGTTTTATTTTGACAACCACATCTTTTTTCTTCTGGACCCAGAAACAATTACATCCAGGAATTGTCCAAGAATAGAAGAGACACTCCCAGTCTGAGAGCTAAGGTTCACCTGACTGATTCCAAAACAAGCTCATTCTCAGGTTTTGTTCTTTTTTTTTTCTTGACAATGTACCTTTAAAAGTAAACCAATGAGATCCCTTCATCATAATATTTTTGTCCTCAGCTTCGAGTCAGAGGATGTTTATTAAAGGAAGAAGGAATAGTACATTTAAAAACGAAGAGTCCTCAGGATTCAAGTTCCTCAGAACTAACTGTAGACTCGCGGACCTCAGTGGGGAAACTCGGGCAGCCCTGTGCAGCCTCCCGCACACGGGTCTTCCACACAAAGCACCAAAGCTGCGCCACTGTATTGCTGTTTTGCTCATGCAGGCCTGAGCCGGTCTAGTAAGCAACCGCTGTCCACTGAGTGCCTGCTATGTGCTAGAAAAATGGTTTTTAAATTTATATTTCTAAGCAGGAGAATCTTTTAAAAAATGAAATATGACACTGAATTTCAATACATAAGTGGTAGGCAGAGCTGGCTGAAGTAAAGTGAGGGAGATGGGGGGTGAATAGCGGGAAAGAGAAAGCTTCTGTGACTGGACTATTTCATTCTTCATTCATTCACTCGCTCACTCATTCATTCAGCATTTATTCCCATTTGGAGATTCGCTTTCCAGAATCCTTTAGCAAACCTGAAGAGCTTTGCGTTCTGTCTCAACAAGTCAGTGTTCCCGTATACATAATGCGAAAGGACCCTGTGAAGGTCTTCCCGTGCCTGCCTGCTCCTGACCTGGGCCCATGAGGCAGTTCAAGGCTGTGGACAGTTACGAGTGTTGTATACTGCACAAGGACATTACATTCAAGGGGGCAGCTTTCATATGTATATCAGGACAGCTTTCTGGCAGATGGAAGTACGGACTTGTACTAACAAGGTCTAATGTATTATGACAATTTTCCTAACAAATAGAAGTACAATTCCTTGAGGAAGATGTGCCTTTTCCACCAGCATAAAGGTGCTGTGCCACAGCCAGTTGGTACACCTCTCCAGATTTGCTTGTCCTGACTCCTGGGCCCTAGCTGCTTGCTCCAGAAACAGCCCCACTTGCCACACTACCGCCCAACACTGCCGCCTGCCTCAGCCTGCCCCCGCATGGCTGCCATAACATCCACTGCGGCTGGGGCTGAAGCCCTAGCTCCCAAGTGTGAGCAGATCCCCAGAGGCTCTGACTGCCCCTGGGTAGTGTGCGCGCGCGCAGCGCGCACACACACACACACACACACACACACACACACAGGCCTGGGGTGGTGGGAGGTTAATGCCCCATGGAGTGCACTTGGACCAGTGAGAGTCAGGAGATGGGAGGGAGCTGACAGGTAAGTTGCTCACTCATTCTCCACCCCCAGTGGCTAGTCTAAGAGCAGTGGTTCCACGCAGCCTCTCCAGAACATCCTGGGCACCACTACTCTCTTCCTCTGAGGCTGGGCCAACTTTGAATTGCACCACCTTTTATTTGTTTTCCCTCCTTCCCTGCCTCAGGGTCCTTTCCCTTCCCCCCATGCCCTGGGCTGTTGTCTGAGGAACCTGGCCCAAGGCCAGTAGCTGGGCTAATAGCTTCTCTGGGCCAGTCTGTACTTAAAAATGCACATAGAGACACATATCATATTCCAACGCTTTGAAAAGCAATTTGGGTCTTTATGGAAGTGTTTTTGAGGATATGTAAAGAGAAGGGAGTTTGCACCACGTGCCACATGGAAAACCTTCCTAAAACCCTCGTTTCCATATCACCCTTCCCCCAAAGTCCCACTCCCTACTCCAGCTGCTCAAATTTCCCTCTAGTACCTCCAGTCCCTCAAAACCCTTCCCCTCAGCCTTCCTCCCACCAAGCTAGAAATCTCCTCTAACTTTCCTCTCCCTTCTCTGGCTCTCCCTTTATTATACACATTTCTCATTTGAATTTCCCCTTCCCCACCCACCTCCAGAAAAGGCCTGGTGCATAACCAAACAAAGGGTCACTGCTCCTTAGGAGGGGGACAGGGCTGTGGTCACAATTATAATCCAGGTTGTTGTCATTATTATCCAGCCACATTTTCTTACCCCATTTGACCTTGAGACTGTGGGAGATCAAGATTTGGCCACCCTGAAATATCTCTCTTTACCTTGATTGTTTTCTCTGACTGACATTTGACCTCCCCCACTAACTGTCTAAAGAATTTGACCTAGTAATTTCTTCCTGGAACAGATCTTCCATCTGATGGCTGTAATATAATGCTAAATAGATGTTACAATAGGAAAGGCAGCAACAAGCCCATCTTATCAGAAGTTCTGCCTCTCTGGCCACATTATCTGGATGGCCCTGCGAGGAGTTGCCAGACAAACATTTACATTTATAAGGGAAATCTCCATTTGTAAAGGTATCTCCCTCTCTGTATTGGGAAGAGGGGGGTGACCTCATTTCTAGAAACTTATCAATGTGGAAAGTGAGGACTTAAATCTGCATAATAACCTTACCCTTGTTTACAGTGCTTTGGTGGTAATCTCCTGTAACTGACACCTCCCACCCCCAAGATCCTCCTTTGTCTTTAGCTGAACATGGTATTTAGGACAAGAATTTCTGCTATTGTGTTGAGAAACGCAGTGTCCCTGGTTTCTCCCATGTATACATGTTATTAAACTTGGTATTATTTTCTCCTGCTAACCTGTCTTGTTAAGGATTTGGCCAGCCATGAGAACCTTAAGGGAAAGGGCAGAGGGGGATTCTCCCTCTTCCCCCACAAGACCAATGGTGTGTGTTAGAACGAGGGCTGGCAAGGTCTAGGGGGCTGTGGCCGTGCACAGCTGGCTGGCGCACACAGGGGTGAATCAGCGGCAGGCCCCGTGCTCCAGGCAGCCCGACCCTCTGAGCACAAGGGGCCCTATTCAGGGGTGGCTCTCTCCCCACTGCAGCCCCTCCCAGCCCAGGTCTCATCCCCTGCACACAGGATGTCTGGTCCCCTCCTCCCCCATCTCACAGTATCACCTGAGCCTCAGAGAGGAAGGAAGTGACTGGAGCATCTGAGGGATGTGAGGCAGTCTTCCTGCTCAGAGGACCCACATGGCGAGGAAGCAGGCAGCCCCGAGTCATGCTGAGCTGGCTGTGACTCAGTGGGGGCAGCAGGCCCCCTTGCTGCAACACTTGAAGGCTGACCCTGGGGGGTTTGTTACTCAGCATAGAATGTGCCCCACTTGTTATCTGCAAAAAACAGGGCAGTCTCCTGGCAGACTGCTCCTCTTGAACAATAAGCAATCGTTTTCCTCCTCAAGGTGCAGTTTCTCTTTGACGCAACCAAAGACAAAAACAAAGTATGCTCCTGCTGCGAGGAGGAGGAGGTGGTGGGAGTAATGCCGGTTCAACACAAGGTTGACATGAGGGAAGCCGTACTGTAGAAAAGAAGCCCTATTGTAACTTTGAATGACCTCTGACTGACTAACCCAGACAAGCTCTGTAGACTTTATGGCCCCTCCCGGCTGCTATAAGTCGATAACTTTGTTTTCTTGAGTTCCTTAGGAATGTGATGATCCCTGGGCAGAGAGTCTATGCTGACAGCCATCATCAATGACCACTGAAAGATCAGGGTGTAGGGCGCTGGCCCCACCTCTGATGCATGTCCAGTAAAACAAAGGACTATCAGGAACTAAGACCAAATGTCTGCCCCCACCTGGAGACCAGCTGCCTCCCTGATCCGGAGACCAGCCCCCTATATAACTGGCCTGTAGTCTCTGGTCTGTAAGATAGCTCTTTCAGACATTAGTCTATCATCTTCCTCCTTGCTAGCAAGCTGTAATAAAAGGTCCTTTCTCTCCTACCTCCTTGCCTCTTGACTATTGGCATGTCTTGGGGCAGAGGACCCACCTTGGGAAGTAACAGGAGCTGCCCCTGGGGGACCCAGCATGTCTCTGTCAAAGGACCAGCCAGGAAGGGAGAACAAGCTCCCACGGCATGTGTTGCCAGCACAGCGCACTGCACAATTCAGTTGGCCCTCTGTGTTTTTTCCCCAACTGCTTCCTCTTTCAGGTTCCCTGGGAGCTGAAATGTGAGTCTCTGAACTGGATGCACCACAGCGCCATCCTAAGCACGTTGCCTGGCAAATGGGCCTCAGTGGAAGTTTCTCTTCTGGGTTTGGTGAGTCAGGGCTGGCTCACCCACAAACACCATGCAGCAGCCCAGTGACTAACATGCCTTAGGGACAAGAGGAGCCATCCCCACTCCCTCATCTCAGTGGGGCCCCTCGTTCCTGCAGCCTGGGCTGGTGCGGTCCATCTCACAGTGAAAGAGAAGGCTTTAAATGCCAATGGTCCAGGCGAGGCGCATGCACAACAAAGACCAAGAATAGGCAGCAACTTGTCATAAATTCCGTGAGGCGGGAAACAACCACCCCAAGCAGAAAGAGGACCCAGGCTGGACCAGAGCTGGCTAGTCACGTTGAGTCTCACCGTTTCCTTAGGGAGAATGAACTGAAGACACACTCCAGAGCTTGCTGTATAAAGAACGTATAGTTCATTGCGTGTAAGTAAACTCATATGATTCTGATTCTATGGAATTGATTGATTCAGCCGTTTTAGAAAAATTATGCTGTTATGTACTTAAAGTCTGCAGTTTGTCAAAATGTAAGTATCCCTGGCTAGGGATACCCAAAACTCAGCAGGCCCTACCTTTTAAATAGTTTATTGTTGGGGCCAGCCTGGTGGCGCAAGCGGTTAAGTGCGCGCGCACCGCTGTGGCAGCCCGGGGTTCACCGATTTGGATCCCAGGCGCGCATCGACGCACTGCTTGGCAGGCCATGATGTGGCGGCGTCCCATATAAAGTAGAGGCAGATGGGCACAGATGTTAGCTCAGGGCCAGTCTTCCTCAGAAAAGAGAGGAGGATTGGCATCAGGTGTTAGTTCAGGGTTGATCTTCCTCACACACACACACACACACACACACACACACACACAATAAATAAATAAATAAATAGTTCATTATTAGTTTTAATTTTGAATAGATAATAATTCATGTATTCAGATATCAAATCCATATAAAATGACAGACATTAAGAATTCTCTCTCCCACACTGTCTCCAGTCCCCATTGCCCCTATGCGTAGGTAACCACTTTTATTACTTTCTTGTGTACCCTTCCAGTGTTTCTTTATGCAAATACAAACAAAAATAAATATATTTATGTGGTAGTCAGAATATCGGCCCCCCCAACCACATCCTACTCCCCAGAACCTATAAATATATTTCCTTACATGGCAAAGGGGACTTTGCAGATGTGATTAGGTGAAGGGTCTTGAGATGGGGCGGTTATCCTGGATTATCCAGGGGGGCCCAGTGGCCTCACAAGGGAGGGAGGCAGGAGGGCAGAGACAGAGAAAAAACAGCGAGAGATTGGAAGATGCTACACCGCTGGCTGAAGATGGAGGAAGGAGCTACGAGTCAAGGAATGCCGGTGGCTTAGAAGGTGGAAAAGGCCAGGAAATGGCTTCTCCCCTAGTGCCTCTAGAAGGAACCTGCCCTGCCTACCCACTTCAGACTTCTGACCTCCAGACTAGCAGAAAATAAATTTGTATCGTTTTACACCACTAAGTTTGCAGTAATTTGTGACAGAAACAACAGGAACCAAACCCAACTTATTTTCACCCTTATCTTAAACAAAAATTAGCACATCCCGTATTGGCTGTCCCAGAAGTCTTGGTGCAGTTTTAGTCTGTAATACTTCAGAAGTATGAATGCTACAAACTTATAAACAACATCATTTGAAAGTTTTATTATTTGAATCTCTTTTACTCTTATTTAGTTAGGTGATTTTTATGTAATACATTTGATTTTAATTTTGTTTCAGTATCTCTGATTGAGGATAACAAATACTGACTGAAACAAAAGCATTAAAGTCAAAATTTGTTATTCCAAATTCACAAGACTATATAAGTGAATAAGAAATGTATGCAATTAAGTTTTCACATAATTCTTTTTTTAAGTTTATAGCATTTATACTTCTGACGTTATTAAGGTTTAAAACTGCACTGAGACTTTTGGGACACAATATATGTTCTTCAGCACTTTGATTTTTGTTCAGTCAACAATACATCTCAGAGGCCTCTCTATGTCAAAACATAAGAGCCTCCTAATTCCTCTTACAGCTGCACAGTGTCCTGCCACGTTGGTGCACCAGACCCCTGTTGATGGATACTTGGGTTGTTTCTAATCACAAAGAATGCTACAGTGAGTAATCTTGCACATATATCATTTTGTACGTGGGCAGGTCACTCGCAAGGCACATTATCAGAAGTGGGGACGTGGGGTCTAACCCTTCTTTTTAGAACAAGAATAGGGTATGGCGGAGTGTTGGCAAAGATGGCTGTGGTAATTTCTCCCATCTCTGTGTGCACATCCTTTGCAATGTGACTTTGCTGCCCCTGTCATCCAGAGATAGAGTTCATATCTCCATCCTGGAATCTGGCTTGTGACTTGCTTTGGCTAATAGAATGTGGAGAAAGTGCTGTTGTAGGACTTCCAAATCCTCAGCCTCAAAGGCCCTGTAGCAACTTCTCTCTCTCTCAGAACCATGAGTCCTCCAAGTGCAGAAGCCTGGGCCAGGCCCCATGAGGCTGTGAGACCTGTGGAGAGAGAGACGCAGCCAACAGCCAGCACATATAAGGAAGACCATCCAGCCTCCGGAGCCGACAGATGACTGCAGCAGCAGAGGGCCCCCAGGAGAGACAGCAGGAACGCCAAGCTAGGCCGGCCCAATCGCCAACCCAAAGACCCACAGGTGTGTAAAGCCACTCATTTTTTTTTAGGTGATTTATTATGCAAAAATAGACATGTGATACCTCAAGGAAGAAGTTTCTCTTAACAAGACTTACTTTGAAAGGATGTATATATAATATGCCAGCCACAGCAAGTCAATGACCTAGTTCTAGGGCTGATGACTCTCAGAAGTTTTCTGAGCAAGCCCAATTCAGCAAGTCTTGTGCTTAGCGGTAGCTGTTGTAACTGTTGATACACACCTCAACCCTGAGCATGCTGAAAAACCAGTGGGTCCACCAAACTATCTCACTTTCAGAAAAAGACAGTAGAAGGCTGGTGACTATCGGAGGGTAGTTAGATTAGGGGTTCCTCTTCATGAGGCATCACATTTCACTGTTGGGCGAGTTCCATCGTGAAGGAACACACTCCCCTACTCATCCCTCTGGCACACACCAGGCTCTTCTCAGTCCAAGACTCAGGAAAGCAAAGAGTCGGAGAGTACCCTGCTTAGCTTACTCTGGCTCAAAGGAAAGAGGACATTTGATTTCAATTTATGAACTAGCACACCAGTGTTTTTCAAGATCAAGAAAATGAATTTAATGTGCCACATTAAATTTTTTAAATGATATTTATAGAGCCATGTTCATAGCAGCATTATTCACGATAGCCAAAAGGTGGAAGCAACCCAAGTATACATTGATGGATGAATGGATACACAAAATGTGGTCTATCCATACAATGGAATATTATTCAGCCTTAAAAGGATATTATGGTGAGGAAATAAGCCAGGCACAATAAGACAAAGACCGTATGATTCCACTTATATGAGGGACCTAGAGTAGTCAAATTCCTAGAGACAGAAAGTAGAATGGTGGTTGCTAGGGCCCCGGAGAGGAGGAAATAAGGAGTTATTGTTTAATGGGTAGAGTTTCAGTTTGGAAAGATGAAAAATGTTCTAGAGATGGATGGTGGTGATGGTTACACAATAGTGTGAATGTACTTAATGCCACAGAACTATATACTTAAAAATGGTTAAAATGGTAAATTTTATGTGATGTATATTTTCCCTCAATAAAAAAATAATTATAATAAAATGAAACAGAATAAAATACAGGCTACATGGATGTGTTCACTGTGTGATAATTCATCAAGCTCTACACTTATAATCACGTACTTTTCTATGTATTTGGTATGGTTCAATAAAAGAATTATTAAAAACTAGAATAGAATAGAAAATATCAGAGTACATTGCCTGTAATAAAGGTAAGTGTTGTTTTGTGAAACTTTTGTTATAGTTAGGTGTGTGTGTGTGTACTGAACCATGATGTAAAATGTATTTCTGATTGTGGTTTTAAAAAATTGAAAAAACATTGTGCCAGGGGCTAGTCTCCATTTCCCATTGTTGTGGCTCCTACCTTTTTGAATTTGATATGCTTTTCCCAGCGGAAGTAATTTAATTTTGATATTCATTTATTCAAGCAGAAAAAAATCCTTTCCCTGGGGTCTTCTCTTCATCATTATCATTTTTCTCCATCTGACTGCTCATGGTAACTAGATTTGTGTGTTAGATCCAGTGAATTCATGTACAGACATTCTATCATCTGCTCCATGGACTGTTTGGGGAAGCATTAGCATACATTGTGATGTGAGATTATGATGGGGGCTTTCTGCTTCGATTCAGAAAAACTAGAGTTCCCTTAAGTCATAGAGTGTTTGAATTTCAAGTCCTTAGTGGTTATGACTTCTAAACCTCTTATGCTCAAAGGCAATCTGCTTTATAACATCCCTAGCAGTGGGTTGTTCATCTTGTGCCTGAACACTTCCAATGACAATGAGGCACTAAATTCATTGAGTAGCTTCCATTGCTAGAAAGTGTGTAAGAGCAGCTTCATGGCAGAATTGGGTGGTGAATCATGCTAGAGCCTGTAGAGACATCTCTGATCAGCTAAGCTGTGGTCAAACAAACAGGTGCCTGGACATAATTGTTACCCACATTTCAAAGGCATCCTTCACAGGGCATGTGTGCGGGTTTACAAGAGTGCACTTTAATGTTCCGTGTGTTTTAACAGAAGTGAGCACTTAACACCAGGCACCTCTAAAATAGAAGGATAGGAGCCATTTCTCTGGGGATTGTGAACAAAGGACCAAGGGGCGTTGTCCACTGGTCATTCCAGTTTACACTTGTGGTCCCGGGGAGAGAGACTCTCATGACCTGGGGGATCTTCCTCTTGGATGGATGTGGCTCTGCTCCTCATACCCACCCTGATATAGGGACCCACCTCCAGTTGGGAGTGGAGAGGCCTGAAGTGCTCCAGGAACACTTGTGGCTGGTGGGTGTGTCTAATTCTGGGGATTAGTATTTGGAAGTCCACTGGCCTGATTATATAAGCCACATTCTCCAATACCTGTTTTATCTATAACAAAGGTGATATTTTGGCACTCCTTTTTCTTACATTTTTATTTTACAGGATGTTGCTCGATAGGCCTCCTTGGATGACAACAACAAAGACTGCTATACCCAAATGGCTGATGAAAGTTGCACAATTGTGCAGATTTGTGGAAGTACAAGTTAGACTCAGGCCCTCTATGGCTACTCCTCAGTCCTTTCACCTGGCTTTGGCCGATTTCCTTTCCCATCCTACTCATCAGTTATTCCAAAACTTCCCCAAGCATGAAGGCTCTTACCCAACCTTCCTACTGCCAAGGCACAACATCATTGCTCCAACCTCGAGAAGAAAGTGAGGCAGAAACATCTCAACTCCCTCCTTCCCCTCTATGAAATCTTCTCCGAGGAAAATAGAGAACATATCAATGTCACAGATGTTCTGAAATTATTAGACTTATAGGCAGAAGGAAAAAACCTTATGGTGGTGAAGCTCTTCAGTTACCAGTACACTGTGCAAGAAAAATTAAATGAAACAGTAGATAAAACAAAAACTAGAATAGAAGAAGAAAAGAAACAAAGGAAAAAGAAGTAGAAGAAGCCCCATAGAAGACGCAGTTATTTAACAGCACTCCTGTCTCATGTTCATAGCATATCTATTTCTACTTAAATTTCCCCTGAGACTCGGAGGCAATTCCCTAAACTTATGCCCCAGTCCATCCTTTCCAATCCCCTCAAGATGCTGCTTCATCAGTTACTCCTTGTCCTCCCAGGTTGTCATCTCTCCTTTACCACTAACTTACCTCCTCAGCTTAAAACAAACTCTCCTATCCCTGAAACACCCCTTGATCCTGTGCCCTGCCTGTTATCACCCCATCTCTCTTGATATTTACATCCAGACATCTCAGACATCCTTTATTCACTGTCTCCACATCCATACTTCCATTCACCCTTCCATAATCTGCCCCGTGCTTCCACCGCTGCCCTAAAATTATGGTTGCAAAGAGCATCAATAATACCCTCAAATCTACTGAGCGTGGTCCAGACATGTATTTGACTGTGCTACTTTCTTCTCCTTGAACGTTTTTCCTCTCTTGATAGGGACCCTGTTTTAAGCATATTTCTATACCAGTGCCTGACATGAAGCCTATCATGATGAATGCTTAATACATTTCCAGCTTTGGATGTCTGGGTTAAAACTGAGAGAGAAACAATGACCTCCTAACCAGCACCAGATTACTGTTTCATAAAATTAACTTACAAGGGCAAACTTGGGAATTTCTGTGAACTTTTTCTATCTTATATATTTTTTCTAATTCTTCAGGGATCAGGACTGTTCTTTGAGTACCTAGAACTCTGCCAGAGGATAACTATACTAGATCATGGCTATTTCCCATTTTTCCATTTTCACGGGTATTTCTATAAAAATTAGTACTCTCTGTTTCTTGGTAACAAATTAATTTTGTTACTTCAAGGAAGTAAATAAAAATCTTAATGAAATTACTCCTCATCTGGGGCATATAGTAGTGATGGCTATATTAGATATGATTGGTGGATTAATTTGTCTCACATAAATGAAAATCCCTATAATACCCTGTTAGAGACACTAGCTTTTAGAACACTTGTCTACTAATCATTCAACTGTGTGAGTCCCAAGTACTCTAAATACACTGGAACACTTTGGAAAAGTGGGGACTTTTGGAGCAATGGATCTATTATTTTGTCCCCCATCTCAGGATACCAAAAGAGAGTTTTCAACCTGTGAAACAGGACACAAAGCAAGAGTACGTATGGGCCCCTCAGATGAGTGGGAAAAGACAGTAGTGAAAGCTTACCCACTGGTCTTCACAAGGAGTCACAGGAAAGTAGAACTCAAGGAGGCAAGTCAGTCCAGCAGTGATGGCAGTGATAGGGAGTGATAGGGACCACTTGGCACCTTGGCAGTTGATTCTCATGTACAGGCTGAGGCTGATGGTAAGACTGAACCTGAGAAGTGAATGGAAACGGAAGAAGAAAATGGAAATGCCACACTGTGCTTCCTATGAGTGGTCCTCACCACAAGACTCTGGTCAGAGACTGGATTACCTGGTGAGAGTCCACAGGGGGCCTGGACATTATTTTTGTGCTCCTTATCCCTATTTCAGTAAAAGGCAGTTTTCACTGAATTGGAGACCACTTTGTTTGAGCCTGGAAGTGAGTGTCAATAGTGAAATTGGAGACCTAACAACTTGACACAGACACAGATATCTTTGGCTCTTCTCTGTCGTTATACCATGAACTGTGAGGGAGATAAGTCTTCATCAAAAAGAAAGCACAACAGAGAGGTATTGCCAATATTTATGTAATCATAATACAGAAAAAGAATGAAGAAACTAGGAGACAAAATATTAACCTCAAAGGTATTAAGACAAAGCTGATTTTTTATTAATGTCCTATAATATACTTCAACAAGACTTACTGGAAGACAATTCACACACTATAGACATTGCCACTGGCCAGTGTTACACTGGAGTTTTAGGTTTCTCAGTATTCAAAGAAAGTAAAACATCTAATGTAAATGTACTTTGGTGGCAAGAAGTTCAAGATCATTACGAGGCAGAGATTAGATCATGTTTGGAATCATTTGCCGTCACTGGGAATGTAAAATGTGGACAGGAAGAAAACATAACGACTGCCAGTTGCTTCACACATTTCAAATGTCCACTCTTATCAGTGAATCCATAGGATTCCTATCACATTGACATTCCTCTGTTGGAGAGAGAATGTTAGATTAGTGTTACTCTTGCAGCCCAAAATTGTGTGCTGCTCCCACAGTCTGTGTAGTTAGGACACATTTATTGTAAATCCAAGTTAATGTGATATTAAGCTGGCCCAATTGGCAATACTAGTGACAGAGATGTTCAGTGTAGCCCATCAGAAAGATGAAAGCTTCTGCCCCATTATTATGTGTGGTAAGTTTAATTCCATTCTTGTTCTCTGCTGTATTGTTTCATAAATGATGGAAAATTGAATTATGAGGAACCTGCCATAGGAAAGGAATCTGGCCAGGAACCATCATTATAGGAACAAAGAATTTTACCTATTCTAACTTAGCCCTCAAACCTGTGGGTATGAAGTAGAGCAAGTATCAAAAGTAGAAAAGACAGAAGGTGATAAGACACAAAGACAGCTGGAGAAAACAGAGGTCCTTAAATGACTGCTGAAAAATTTTATCCTCAAATGTACGGCATTATTTTACCTCATTATTTGTTTACTACATCAATTTCTGTCACTAGAATCCTAGGAGTGAACACTTGTATTCGTGAAGTGCTACACCATGCCTTATATTTTCTACTTTTCAGTAAAGGAATATGTTGCCAGGCAGCCTTGGTTGGTAGCTTGAAACTCTAGCTACGCTATTACTCCAGAAAAAGACTTTCAAATTCATGAGCTTCCTGATGAAAATAACTGCTCAGCTCATCGGCCGTTATTGGCAAACTTAAGACTCAAGCTCTCACACCTCTTCCAATATACACACAATATTTTCTCCATACTATTTTCTTTTCAAAGAATGTGAAGTTGGTCCTAAGAGTTTACATGTTGCTTATTAATTTTTCCATTGTGGAGTTGTTGAAGAAGTTACATTAAATGATTGCAGGAGTGTCCTGCTCAATGAGATATCAGGACAAACAAGTTTACAATATTTTTTTCAATAAAGGAAAATATTTGCCAGATTAGTGAGACATAACTGGTTTTATTGTAAAATAGATGTAAATGCTTTTATATTTCAAATTCCAGTAAAATTGACAGTGGTTTTTAAATACAATGTACCCACTTTAGTCCTCTTTAGTAAGTTATACCATGATTCAAAGTATCTTTACTTTGACTCTTGTGACAAATCACAACTAGTTTTCTTTCCAGAAGGTCTGATTTTATTGAAGGAATCCTGAGTTTGTAAAATATTAATTAGTTCATTTGAGAAATCATTATGAGCTGTTCACAAGTGTTCAACAAACCACTTTAAGTAATTCTTGTGGAGAAGAGAAATGCCTTTTTAGACAGTAAAAATATGGGTTTCCTAATCTATCTCATAACTCTCCTAAACAATCTATGACTGCATTTTGCTGGAGAAAGGTCTGGAAGATACAGGCCCACCATCATTAGGCAGAGGGCAAAGTACTTCACAGAGGCCCATTCTTTACATCTTGGTAACCTAACAGAGACATAAACTCCAGAATTCTGCCTTTGTTTCTCTGGCCTTCTTTTTCTATTTTCTATTCAGTCTCAAGAAAAGATCCCTTGGTCAGGATACAGGTTTTTTTTTACTGAACAAATTTATAGAAATTTATTTTATTAGGAAAATTGTTTTTGGAATGCAGAAGCAGCTATTATTGTTTTGAGGCATAAGCTGTTATGCCTCAAAAATGTTAAGAAAAAATGGTGAAAAATTGAAAGCTTTCCCCTAAGATTAGGAACAAGATAAGGATACCCACTTTTGCTACTTCTATTCAACATTATATTGGAAATTGGAACCTGTGTAATTAGGCAGGAAAAATAAATAAAAGGCATCCATATTGGTAAGGAAGAAGTAAAACTATCTCTATTTGCTGATGACATGATCTTATACATAGAAAATCTAAAGAAGAAGAAGAGTAAAAAAGCCAACCACTATTAGACCTAATAAATAAATTCAGCAAAGTTGCAGGATACAAGATAAACATACAAAAATCAGTTGTATTTCTAGACACTAGCAACAAATAATCTGAAAGGAAATTAAGAAAACAATTCAATTTACAATAGCATCAAGAAAATACTCAGGTATAAATTTAACCAAGGAGATGTAAGACTTTTACTCTGAAAACTGCAAAACATTGCTTAAAGAATTAAAGACCTAGACAAACATAAAGACACCTCATGTTCATGAACTGGAAGGCTTGATATTATTAAGATGGGAATACTCCCTAAAGTGATATACAGATTTAATGCAATCCCAATCAAAATTCCTCTTGCCTTTCTTTGCAGAAATGGAAAAGCTGGTCCTAAATTCATATGTAAGTAAAAAGGACCCAGAATAGGCAAAACAATCTTGAAAAAGAAGTTGAAGGACTCACATTTCCCAATTTCAAAACTTACTACAAAGCTACAGTAACTAAGACTGTGTGGTATTGGTATAAGGATAGACATAGAGACCAATGGAATATAATCAAGAGTCCAGAAATAAACCTATTTATCTATGACCAATTGATTTTCAATAAGGGTGTCAAGGTCATTCCATGTGGAAACAATACTCTTTCCAATAAATGGGCCTAGCACAACTGGATAGCCACATTCAAAAGAATGAAATTGGACACTTACATCACACCATCTACAAAAATTAACTCAAAATGGATCAAAGTCATAAATATAAAAGCTAAGACTATAAAAATCTTAGAAGAAAACATAGGAGTAAATTTTCATGACCTTGGATTTGGCAATGGATTCTTAGATATGATACAGTAAGCACAAGCAACAAAAGACAAAATAGAAACACTGGAATTCATTAAGATCAAAAACTTTTGTGCATCAAAAGACACTATTAAGAAAGTAAAAATATGACCCACAGAATGGGAGAAAAAATTTGCAATTCGTATATCTGATCAGGATCTAATATCTAGAATATATAAAGAACTCCTATAACTCAACAACAAAGACAAGCAATCCAATTATAAAATGAGCAAAGAGTGAATAGATGTTTCTCCAAAAAAGATATAAAAATGGCAATAAGCACATGAAAAGATGTACAACATCATTAGCCATAAGGGAAATACAAATCAAAACCACAAGAACATACCACTTCACACCCACTATGATGGGTGGAATCAAAAAACCAGAACATATCAAGTGCTGGTGAGGATGTGGAGAAATTAGAATCTTCATACATTCCTGGTGGGAATGTGAAAGGTGCAGTCACTATGGAAAACAGTTTGGCA
Organism: Diceros bicornis minor; assembly: GCF_020826845.1. Classification (NCBI taxonomy): domain Eukaryota; kingdom Metazoa; phylum Chordata; class Mammalia; order Perissodactyla; family Rhinocerotidae; genus Diceros; species Diceros bicornis. The sequence continues at coordinate 6,670,589 of NC_080755.1, read as the reverse complement.
GTTCCTCAAAAAATTAAACATAGAATTACCATATGATCCAGCAATTCCACTCCTTGGCATATTCTCAAAAGAATTGAAAACATATGTTCACACTCAGTCTTGTACACAAACTGTTCATAGCAGCACTTTTCATAATAGCCAAAAAGTAGAAACAGCCCAAACCTCCTTCAACTGATGAATGGATAAACAAAATGTGATATATCAACACAATGAAATAAAGTCATAAAAAGGAATGCAGTACTGTACATGTTACAACATGGATGAACCTTGAAAATATTACGCTAAATGAAAGAAGCTAGACACAAAAGGTCACATACTGTATGATCCCATTTGTATGAAATATCCAGAATAGGCCAATCTATAGAGACAGAAAGCAGATTAATGATTGCCAGAGGCTGGGGGAAGGGGGGGTGGGGAATGACTGCTTAATGGATATGGGGTTTCTTTTTTGGGTGATGAAAATGTTCTGGAACTAACTAGTGGTGATGGTTCAACATAGTGAATGTACTAAAACGCGCTAAATTGTACACTTAAAATGGTCAAAATGGTGAATTTTGTGCTATGTGAATTTTACCTCAATTTTTTTAAATGCGGGGAAGCCCAGAAAACTGTAATTGGGGAGTGTACCAACTTTGGGACCTGATACTCATAAATAGTGAATTTAATTTTAGGTTTTAGTGGTTTTGTTTCAAAAATTGTCAGTGTTTTGATTACTTTTTAATGGCATGCCACTGCTAGAAGATATTGCTCACATTTTGTACTGAGTGGTTTGGAGCAGGTCTAGTAAAACTTGAAGTTGTCTCCCTACACACATGTGTAAATCAAAAAATTAAAAACACGAACAGTGAAAAGGATTTTCTCTGTTTAAGACAGGGCTAGGCAAACCACAGCTAGCCCACAAAAAGAGAATGGTTTTTACATTTATTAATGCTTGTAAAAACAACAAAAGAAGAATAATATTTCTTGACATATGAAAATTACTTAAAATTCAGATTTCAGTGTCCACAAATAAAGTTTTGTCAGAGCACAGTTATGAACATTTGTTTATGTATTGTCAATGACTGTTTTCGTGCTACAACAGTGGAGTTGAGTAAGTGCAACAAAGACCACGTGGGATGTTCTTATCATTTTGCGCTGCTGCTCAGCACACTACAAAGTGCAGGGACAGCTCTAACTCAGCAGCATTTCAAGTGCCCCACATGTTGCAGTCCAATGACTTTCTTTTATTACCAGTGTAAGCCCATCACATCAAAACAAGAAAAGAAGAGAAAAGTGGGCTTTGAATGTTGCTTTTTCAAAGCACAGTGGAGTGTGGAACATTTCATTTTGAAATAGAAGGTAAAACATTGTGTTTATTATACAATAATAAAAAATACAATGCACATCAACATTATCAGATTGAGCACTCATCATAATAGTGCAAACTCACAGGTAAGCAACAGTCAAAAAAACTAGAAAACCTAAAATGGAATATCTCATCACAGACGAATTTCTTCACAAAAATAAAAATGAAAGTGAGTCTGTAATCAAAGTAAATTTCTGAACGGCTTATTTGTTATCCAAGGAAGGAAAGCCATTTCCTGATGGGGAGTTAATTAAATTGTTTGATTGTAGCAGCCAACAAAATGAGGACAGAGAAAATAAATTTTTTAAGATTATCTTTTTGGTGAGAACAGTTGCTTGAAGAGTAGAGGATATTGGGAGCACATCAATAGTCAATTTTGAAAGAAAAGAAAATGATTTCAGGTGACTCCTGATGAGCGGACAGATGTGATTGGTAATTCTCAGTTGTTGTTTATTTGAGGAGTCAATGCCAAGTTTGAAGCGACCCGAGAATTAGCTGCTGAATAGTCTGCACGAAACATCTTCAGGCCAGAGCGTTGCTTTCTCACCCCTAATTCAGTACAGCCTGAAGAGGAATATGCTAAGATGTGTTGCAACTGGTGGTTGGAAAAGCGTGTGAGGATCAGAGCAGCTTAGTTATACAACCTTTAAAAGCTTGTGAAAATGTAAGGTGTTTAAATCCCATGGTTATTCATTGTATTATTCATCAACAGGTATATTGCAAAAAATATTTTAATCTATCATGCATTATTGAGCTTGCAGCATCAATGGTGAACTTCAGTTGCTCTCATGAACTTTATCATTAGTTTCATAAAATTTTTCCAGAAATAGATTACTGTCCTGACTTGTACTACTATACAGCAGTTTGAGGACTTAGCAGTGGTAAAATTTGACTGTGATTTTTCAAGCTCAGGACACAGATTGAAATTTTTCTGAATAATAAGAACACCTTTCAACCACTATTATCAAACCCTGAATAGCTTTAGAAATTAGCTTTTGTTGCAGATTTTTCCACATTGTGGACATGTGTTCTCTGTCGCGTTATGTGAGTACCACAATATCCTCAACTTTCCTCTTGGCCTGCAAAGCCTTAAATATTTACTATCTGGTCCTTTACCGAAAGTTTCCTGATCCCTAATTTAAGACATTTGAATCAAAGAATTCTGTGCATTTTTACTGATCAGTAATTTTGCACTTAATTACAAGTGTTTTAATGATGGGTTTTTTAAAAGAGTGCTTTGACTTAAGTAGGAAATCAGTGGAGATAGTTTATAATTTTGAATTTCTTTTTTTTTTTTTTTTGCAGCAAAGCGTTTACTACAGTGATTTTTAAAAATAAATAAACAAATCAGCTGAAAACCTAAAGAGGGCATGTGTACTATGAGATAAACACAGTAAAAATGGAAATAAATAAGTACTTAAAAATATTTAGTATGCCACTTTATAGTCTTTTATTTACCCTATTAGTTACAGTTCCAGGAATTTTTCATATTTCCCTTTAATAACTGTTAGCAGAATTTTCTGACAGACTGTCCTAAGTAAATCAGCAGACACAGTTGTCACCGAATTGCAATGATAGGCCATAAATTATCTCTTCAGTGTTAGGAAGTGACAAATGAAAATTCATTTGATTTATTGTTGCTTTGTGATGTGTTAAAGATTAGCAAATATATTGTTGCTTACAAAACTGGTATCCCTGAAAATCTGTGTAAAAATTTAATTTTTGTACCCCGAATAATATTTTGGTTTTATGTCTTGTTGATGTGATTTATTTTGAGTTAATACATAAAATTACACTCCATTTTAGCTTCTTTTTTTTATAGAATGAACTATTATTTTGTGCTTTGGAAGCCTAAGGGCCAAAGTAACATTTCTCACAGATTCTTAAAACTGCAGTAGAAAGACTTAATCGTCTTTAGCTCTTTCGGTAAGAAGGGTTTGTAACTCTGCTGGAGCCTGTTCTTTACCTGACAAAAGCAGTAAAATTGGTTTAACAACTTTAAAATATTGGATGAGACATTAGATACCATGTAGTTGGAGTCTCTCATTTACAAATGAGGACATTTCTTCCTTATCCCAAAAGCAAATATAATTTTAAAATGTTTTAATTTTTTTTAATTCCACTTTTTTAAAGATTGAAGTTCACTTTCCAGACCAAGTACCAACTGTAGAAACTTCCAGCACATAGCATATTGTCTAATATATATTGCCATGTTCATGGGACAGGTGATTCAATGTCACTAAGATGCTAATTCTTCCCCAAATTTGTCTACATGTTCAACATAATTCCAATCAAAATTCCAGTAGTTATTTTTAAGAAATCGATAAGCTGATTCTAAAATTTGTAAGGAAATGCATAATAATTAGAATAGCCAGAGTGTTTTAAAAATATAATACGAAGGTAGAGGACTTACCTTGCCTGATTTCAAGACTTGAAACTACAGTAATTTAGACAGTGTGGTATTATTGTTATAGATATATCTGTCTATGGATAGACATAGAGATCAATGGAAGAGAATATACAGTCCAGAAATAGGTGCACATATATATATGGCCAATTGATTTTTTTTTTTTAATGCCAAGGTAACTGAATGGGGAAAGAATAGATTTTTCCACAAATGTTGCTGGATATTTATTTGGACAAAAATTAACCTTGACACTTACCTCATACCATACATTAAAGCGAACTTGAAATGAATGCTAGACTTAAATCTAAAAGTTAAAACTATAAAACTTCTAGAAAAAAAACAGAAGAAAAGCTTGGAACCTTGGGATAGAAAGAGATTTCTTAAGACATCAGAAACATGGGTCATTAAAGAAAAAGTGATAAATTAGACTTCAACAAAGTTAAAATTTTCTGCTCTTTAGAAACATAAATAAGAAAATGCAAAGACAAGCCACAGACTGAGAGGAAACAGTTACTGTGTCTGACAAAGGACTCATATTCAGAATATGTAAAGAATGCTTACAACTCAATAAGAAGACAATCCAATGTAAAATGGGCAAGAGATTTAAATGAACACTTCACCAAAGAAGATATACAGATGTCAAGAGAGCACAGGAAGTGGTGCTCAACATCGTTTGTCCTCAGGGAAAGCAAACTGAAACCAAGGAGATACCTCTGTACACCCACTGGAATGTCTAAATTAGAAGCTTGAAAATACAAAGTGTTGGGGCCCGTGCGAAGCAACCAAAACTCTCATACATATGTAAAATAGTATAACCACTTTGGAAAACAGCGTGGCAATTTCTGATAAAGTCAAACATACCCTTACCACATGACCCCGCTATTCCACTTCTAAGGATTTTCTCCAAGAGAAACGAAAAGCTATGTCCAAAGACCTATACAGCAATGATCATAGCAGCTTTATCCATAATAGCGCCAAACAGAAAACAACTCAAATGTTCAAGAGATGAATGAATAAACAAATTGTGTGTGTCCACTCAACAGAATATAAATTAGCAACAAAAAGGACCAAATTACTGATACGTGGCTGACTCTCACAAATGTTATGCCGAGCAAAAGAAGCCCCAAAAGAGTAAACTCCATATGATTCTATTGGTATGAAACTCTAGAAAAGACAAACCTAATCTTTAGTGACAGAAAGCAGATGGGGCAGAAAGGGACTTTTGGCATGATGGAAATGTTCTGTATCTCCATTGCAGTGGTAGTTACATGGCTGCATACAACTGTCAAGTTTCACCGGACAGAACACTTATACGGGGTGCGTTTCAGTGTATGTAAAGGAAACTTCAATAAAGTTGATTTGAAGAAGTTCTCTTTTCCCTATATTTTCCCTTCTCCCCAAATCAGGTTACTTTATTATTTTTTTAATAGACATTTATTCATTCATTTATTTAATCTTTCCTGCATGGAAATATATGTAACACACACAAATACTTTGCCAGAGTAATTCTACTTTATTGTGGTACACTTATGCTGAGGATCAGAAAGATTTAGAAAACAAAACAAACAAACAAACAAAAATCCCAGCTACCGAAAATGATCAAGAATCTGGGATGGGGTTAGGAGTCCGCAAAGCGAAAGTTAAATGGGCTTAAAAAATTTTCAAAAATTGAGAAGGCTGGTAATCCTAAGAGATTCTTTGAAGATATCCAGGAGAGTTCCCTCTCAGACCTGTTTTGTTGGTTGTTGCTGGCCTCCCCGCTACCCCAAACTCGGCCTATAAATTTCTCTTTTGACCTTTTAAAAAAAGAACGAGATATAACCACCCACTCTGAACACTTGGCTTTTCTTCATCGGCTGGCCCCTCTCTTCTGCTTCCATCTAAGCTCCTCCAAGGCCTGGCCTCCACTGTCTCCATTTATTAATCTCCTCAACTCCCTTTACTATGGTTTCTATCCCCTCCACTGTACAGAAAGGAGTTCCTTAGGGATTTTTAAATTCTTACCGTTTTTGACCTCTTGACACTCTACATAAAGATCAGTAACTGCCATCCTTGCACTGTATTCACAGTGATCTATCAAAAATTTTCTTGCTTTTCTCTCTGCAGGATAAAGTCTAACGTGAGCAAGGTCAATGATGATCTGACCACGATCCACCCTACAGTTGGATCTCCTGCCTCTCCCAAATCAGCTTACTTTAGTTTTCTCTCTTATCCTCTCTGCCTTTATACCATACTCCTTTTTGAGACATACTACATTTGTTCCTTTCACATGTGAATTGATTTAGACAGCCCTCAGCAACATCAGGTTCTCGCAGCTGCCCTCTTTTACCGATCTGCACAGCACAAACTCTTCCAGTTGTGGTGAACAAGGGACCCTTCCTCCTCGGAAGTTGGGAGATGAAAACTGTATATATTTATAAGTTGGTATTTTTTTCTCTGTTATTTTCAAATAAGTTATCCAGGAGCAGCGATAAAGTCACAACTATAATCCAAATTAACCAAACTACCCAGTTTACCCAGCTCAGTGTCCTTCAACTGCCCAGGTAAACCGCTTTAGTCAAGACAAATAGCATGGCTCAACAGAGAAGAACAGCTTCAGTTTAGCACACAGTCCCCTTTCATCTTCTAGTTTAATATATAATATTTGAATAAACATCAGACAAATCCCATATTTTCTCCAGGAGGTCAGGGGATGTTAATTTACAATCACGTCAGATGTCACGTGACCCAGGTGCACTGCTCTACAGAGGAACCTAGGTAACTATCGCAGCGACGGACACACACAAGTCAAAGGTCATTTGAGCTGAAGTTATTTGACTTAGGAATTTGGTCATGTTCTTTGTTGTTGCTGCTGCTCTTTTATTTGTTTTGTTAAGAAATAGCAGCCCAATGCACGAATTTAAGATATTTTAATCACCAGTTTACTGAAGAGCAATTCACTTATTGTCTTTCTAGTATTTTGAGCTACATTCATTGCTCACTTATATCCTGACCCCATGACAACAGTACTCAGGGGCCATTTTAACAGGTTTTACTCAGTAACTTGCAGCAGCAAAACAATTTTTACATTGTTGCTATTGTTTATACCAAACTAGAAAGGTTAACAACAAAATGATGCAGACAAAATATAGAGTGGGGTACACTTCAAAGTACTCAGAAGCAAATTTACATATGTCCAAGTGTTCTTGGCTTTTTATTCCAAATTACGTGGGAAAAATCTCAGTACTAAATTCTGAGTAGGAAAATACTCAGAATAAAACATGCATAATTAATTTTATTCAGGAGCTAAATCTGATAGGACAGTTATTAGTGATAGTAATAAAATTAGACAGTGCTTGTTCCTAAATATCTGTCCAATGGGTATATTTTTCTCTAATCATGATGGGGTTCAGGACACATTACCCCAAAATATGGCACCTTGGCATATGGAGGGTCTCAAGAGGAAGGAATTATGGAGGGTCTCAAGAGGAAAGGATTTGAGAAACGGCAGGTACAGGAAGGACTTTCTGACCTTCCCCTGAAGAGGTTCCCTCCCTATTCCCGGAGGAAAGGCGCATCTTTATCTCCAAAGACGGACTCTGAGGGGAATCTGAAGGAAGACCTTGCTAAGCCCCCTGTTTATTACACTCAGCTCACACCTTTTGTCCTATCATGTTTTCGCACAACTTTCCCCTCTTATCAAACATAGTATAAAAACACTCAAGTTTAACTGCTTCTTTGGGGTCTTCGTTTCTTTATGAAAGCTCCTGGGTCACATAAAACTTATATTAAATAAATTTGTATGCTTTTCTCTTGTTAATCTGTCTTTTATTACAGAGGCCCAGCCAAGAACCTAAGGTGAGTAGAGGAAAGACATTTTTCCTCCTCTACATCACAAACTAAGTTCGGTTTTAGATTCCCAACATTTGAATATTTAATAATTTTTTTCACCGTCTGGAGGTTTTGTTTTCAGATATTCTGTTTAGTTTAAGAATTATTCTAAAGACAGGACTAATGAGAAGATTCTAGTAATCTCCCTAGCCCTCTGAGTTCTTCCAGTTACCAGATTAGGGAGGAAAACCATTCAGGCCTAACTGTCTTGGAAAATAGGACTAGAAAACTTTTTTTTTTTTTTTTAATCAAGGACTATTAATCCACAGGAAAAGAAAATAATCAGCTACAGGCCCCCTGGTTTGGTTTTTCTGCTGTTTTTTTTACAAGTAATTTTATTTTTAAGGGAAAGATATAAAATCTCCTACTTATCTGCTTTTCATATTAATAACAAGAACTATAAAGCTTAACTGATTACATAAGTTAAAATGCATTTTGTTTTGATGTTGAGACCAGTTACAGCAGAGAAACACAGCGGAGAAGAAAAGTAAGACAAGTGAAGAGAAAGTCACGGATTCACACACGCCTGTCAAGGACAGCGCGGGGGCCGCCTGTAGAGAAAACACCACCCAGAAAATAACAGGGAGGTTAGACTTTCATGGAACAATAGCCCTTTTTCCCCAACCTAGATATTTCCCCAAAGACTTAGAAAACCCTTGTTTCATTAGTACAAACCTCAGCATAAATATCAATATCACCACGATCCAAACAAACTTGAGTGTGAACATGGGTCTGCTCACTGGAGCTATGAAATCTCAATCTGTGAAACTGCTCACTCCACTCACCTGGGGTTTTAAACTATCTTTAAAACTTACCTTTCAGGTTTTGATAAATTAGGAAATCTAAAAGCAGCCAAGACTCCAGATCAAGTCCTAGACAAAACTGTGAGGGAGGCAAGGAAAGTCTTGGGTCCTTTCTTCACTTTTGACATGTAGTCTAGGAGCAATGGAGGTCCCCAGTACCCTAAAAGGCAGAGTGCCTAGTGGGTAAGGGCTGGGACTCTTAGCCATCACCAAACAGACCTGGGGGTGAAGAAAAGCTCCACAACTTATTAAGTGACCTTTAGAAACAGCTTTAGCTGTAAAGTGGGGGGGTAATAATAATAGTACTGTACTTACTGATAAGATTTTATTGCATCAAAAGAAATAAACGATTTAAAACGCTTGGCACAGTACTTGTCATGAATAAGCTAGATATCAGCTTTAGATATCATCGTTAGATATCAGCTATTATCCTAACTAAGCCTACCATCCCTTTTGCGACGGTCAGTCTTGCCCCTGAAATAGACTGATCTGTGTTTCTAGGCAACAGACACAGTTTCAGCTCAATGAAGAGTCCATGGCCTCTGCAGGGGAAGCATGTCTTTGTGAGATGTATCACATGGAGAGAATCTGGATGAGATTGTCCCTAAGGTTGCCTGCAACCAAATACCTGTAAGGTTCTTTGAAATCTAGGATCCTTGGGAAGAGATCTGGACAAGCAGCCGTTCTGCCCTCTCATATAATCATAACTACTTCCCATGCTCCTACACTCTCTAGCCTCCTCCTTCCTTTAGCACACAGCTGGGCTCAAAGCAAACATTTAATAAATATCATTATCTTGCTTATCAAATCAAACAAATATGGGTTAGATCCTGTTGAGGTTCCTTTTTATTGAAGGACATAAAAGAAAAGCCCAGTTTCTGGTTCTGCATGTAAGGAGCTCAGAAGTCACCAGTCCACTCGAACAACAAGTGAAAAGCTAAAGAGACTGAAAAATCAACAACTCTTGTTGGATTCATAATAGAGAGGGAGACACAGGGCAAACTGCTGCCCCCAGATTGGAGAGATGGACAGGCAAATACAGAGAATAACAACTTACTGGAACAGAGATTCACAAGCAGAAACCATCATGGGAACAGGGCTGGGGGAAGAAAACCCACCGGAATTGACAAATTGCTGGAGGCTCGGTGTGGATAAGTCTGAGAGTTAAAAACTCCAGGGCATCCAATCATAGGGGAGCCACACAATGTTGTGAGATTTGTCTCTAGTTGCTAGACCAGGTTCTACCAGGAGGTCAACTACAGTGAATATCGGAGAAAAATCCCCTCACACATCCAGCAGGGGGAGGGGAAAAGGAACCATTTTGAAATATGCCAGAGCACTCCTTCTTCTTAATAAAACCTGCCCTCAGGAGAAACTAGTTAACCAAAGCCTAACCTGCAGGGGTATTATCAGAGCCTAACTGTCTTGGAGGAAGGGAAATACCTAATTTCAGTTAGCTGTAGCCATCCTCTCCCACCTGAGGGGGGGGGGGACAAAACTGAGAAACACTTGTGAAGTTCATACTCCAGGAGCATGGGCTCACTAAAAGACTGAGACCTACTCATAGGACTAAAGAATGCTTCCCCATCCCCACACCTCACCAGCACACAACTAAAGGCCTATTTATAGCAGTTCCTTTTACCAAGTCCCTCATGTCTGGCTATCAAGAAAAAGTTACAAATCGTACCGAAATGCAAAAAAACCCAAAACAAAAGAAAAAAACAATTTGAAGAGACAGAGCAAACAACAGAACCAGAAAGAGCAGGGATGTTGGAATTATCAGACCAGAAATTTAAAATAACTGTGATTAATATGCTAAGAGCTCTAATGGATAAAGTAGACAGCATACAAGGAGAGATGGGTGATGTAAGCAGAGAGATGGAAATCCTAAGAGAGGACAAAAAAGAAATGCTAGAGATCAAAAACACAATAATAGAAATGAAGAATGCCTCCGATGGACTTATTAGTAGATTGGACACAGCTGAGAAAACAATCTCTGAGCTTGAGGCTACCTCAATAGAAACTTCCAAAACTGAAAAGCAAAGAGAACAAAGACTGCAAAAAAAACAGAACAGAATATCCAAGGACTGTGGGGCAACTACAAAAGGTGTAACATATGCATAGTGAGACTACCAGAAGGAGAAGAAAAAGAGAAAGAAGAAGAGAAGAAAGATTTGAAACAATAATGACTGAGAATTTCCCCAAAGTGATGTCAGACACTAAACTTCAGATCCAGGAAGCTCAGAGAATACCAACCAGGACAAATGCCAAAAAAACAAAAAAAAACCACTACACTTAGGCATATAATTTTCTAACTATAGAAAATCAAAGATAAAGAAAAAATCCTGAAAGAAGCCAAAGGGAAAAACACCTTACCTATAGAGGAATAAAGATCAGAATTACATTTGACTTCTCCTCAGAAACCATGCAAGCAAGAGAGTGAAGTAAAATGTTTAAAGAATTGAGAGAGAAAACCCAGCAACCTAGAATTCTGCACCTTGCAAAATTTTCATTCAAAAGGAAAGGAGAAATAAAGACTTTCTCAGACAAACAAAAATTAAGGGAATTTGTTGCCGGTGGACCTGCCTTGCAAGAAATGTTAAAAGTTCTTTAGAGAAAAGTAAAATGGTATAGGGCAGAAACTCAGATCTACATAAAGAAAGGAAGAGCATCAAAAAAGGAATAAGAGAAGGTAAAATAAAGACTCTATTTTTCTTATTCTTAATTGAGTGAACAGATAGTTTGTTCAAAACAATATAGCAACATATAAATATAGTCAGACAATCTTTGACAAAGAAGCAAAGGCAGTACAATGGAGCAAAGATAGTCACTTCAACAAATGGTGCTGGAACAACTGGACATCCCAATATGAAAAAATGAATCTAGACACAGACCTGGCACCCTTCACAAAAGTTAACTCAAAATGGATCACAGACCTAAATGTAAAATACAAAACTATAAAACTCCTAGATGATAGCAGGAGAAAACCTAGATGAATTTGGATATGGTGCTGACTTTTTAGATACAACACCAAAGGCATAATTGATGAAAGAAATAATTGATAAGCTGGACAATATCAAGAGAATGAGAGGACAAGCCACACATTGGGAGAAAATATTTGCAAAAGACATGTCTGATAAAGGACTGTTATCCAAAACATGCAAAGAACTCTTAAAACTCAGCAATAAGAAAACAAACAATCTAATTAAAAAATGGGTCAAAGACCTTAATAGACACCCACCAAAGAAGATTTATAGATGGCAAATAAACATATAGAAAGACGTTCCACATCATATGTCATCAGGGAAATGCAAATTAAAACAACATGAGATACCATGACCTACCTATTAGAATGGCCAAAATCCAGAACACTGACAATACCAAAAGGTGACAAGGATGTGGAGGAATAGGAACTCTCATTCACTGCTGGTGGGAATGCAAAATAGTACAGCCACTTTGAAAGACAGTTTGGCAGTTTCTCACAAAACTAAACATACTCTTACCATGTGGTCAATTAGTTGTGCTCCTTGCTATTTACCCAAACAAGTTGAAAACTTATGTCCACACAAAAACCTGCACACGGACAGTAAGAAAAGCTTTATTCACAATTGGCAAAACTTAGAAGCAACGAAGATATCCTTCAGTAGGTGAATGGATTCATGGACTATGATACATCCAGACAGTGGAATATTATTCAGAGCTAAAAAGAAATGAGCTATCAAGCCACAAAGAAACATGGAGGAATCTTAAATGCATATTACTAAGTGAAAGAAGCTAATTTGAGAAGGCTACATACCGTATGATTCCAACTATACGACATTCTGGAAAAGGCAAAACTATGGAGACAATAAAAAGATCAGTGGTTGCTGAGAGCTGGGGGCAGCAGGGGTGAGGGGAGGAGATGAACAGGAGGTACATGAAGGATTTTTAGGGCAGTGAAAATACTCTGTATGATACCATAATGATGGATACATGTTGTTATATATTTGTTCAAACCCATAGACTGTACATCACTAAGAGTGAACCCCAATGTAAACTATGGACTTTGAATAATTATGTTGTATAAATGTAGGTTCATCAATTGTTCAACAATTGTACCAAACTGATGGTGGAAGCATGTTTAGCGGTAGAGAATATATGAAAAATCTCTGTACCTTCCTCTTAATTTTGCTGTGAACCTAATCCTACTCTTAAAAAAAGAAAGTCTTTAAAAAAAATAAGTAAAATTTAAAATATAAAAATTAATTAATTAAATTTTTGTAAAAAAAGCTATGCCTTGCTCTGGGGTGGGAGTACTCACTATTGAATAGCCGGGTGCCTGGTAAATCAGATCTTAACCAGAATTATACTGGTTATGTCTACTTTTAGAGGTTATATTAGTCTGCTTGGGCAGCCATAACAGAATATCACAGACTGGGTGGTTTAAACAATGGAAATTTATTTTCTCATAGTTTTGGAGCCATAACGTCCAAGATCAAGGTGTCATCAGGGTTGGTTTCTGGTGAAGATCTCTCCTCGCTTTACAGAGGCACCTTCTCTCTGTGTCCTCACATGGCCTTTTCTCTATGCACACACACAGAGAAAGAGAGCGCTAAGTGTCTCTTCCTGTTCTTATAAAGACATCAGTCCTATTGGATTAGGGCCCACCCATATGACCTCATTTGAACTTAAATACCTCCTTAAAAAGCCCCACCTCTAAACACAGTCACATTGGAGGTAAGGGCTTCAACCTATGAATTTGGGGGGACACAATTCTATCCATAACAGAGTTGAAGGCTATTAAGTCACTCTGGAGAAAATTTTTATTATTAGAGGAAAAATCACTTTGGTGGTTCTATTGTTGATCAAAAGCTACCTCTTGCGTTAGACCAACTTGTTTACCAACTTAGTCATTGAGGAGGCAGGGAGTAAATTTGCATAGAAACCATGGAGTCTACTGAGAGGAAAGGCTCTGACACTTTCCCCTTGACGTCCAACGTTAGAACAGCTCTAACAGGTTGAGGGCATTCCAAACGAGGAATGCCAGCAAGAAAGAACAGCAAGGAACCTGATGGGGAACTCAACCTGAGGGAAGGGGTAGTCTAGACAGGTGACCCAGGCTTAGGTGAGGAGTCTCTCTCTGTCAGGGCAGAGTAGCAGAAGTTGGAATGTCTTTCTGACCAGCCACCCTTAGATAGAGTGCCATATTTGCGGAATGACTGTAGCATGTGTGAATTAACATGTGTAAATTAACATTGGAACTCTAGCAGAGAGTTCTTTTGATCAAGCTGGACCAGTAGGAATGTCACTGTGGGGAAAAATAAGAATATTTCAAAGTCATATGAAAGTGCGTAAGACTCAAACTAGCTAAAACAATCTTGAAAAAGAAGAACAAAGTTGGAGGATTCACACTTCCTGATTTCAAAACTTATTACAGAGCAATGGTAACCAAGAAAGTGTGGTACTGGCATAAAGATAGAAATATAGACCAATGGAATAGAATTGAGATTCCAGAAATAAACCAATACATTTAAAGTCAATTGATTTTCAACAAGGGTGCCATTGTATTGTCAACAAATGATACTGGGACAACTGGGAAGCCACATGCAAATGAATGAAGTTGGACTCTTCTCTCACACCAAAATTAACTCAAAATGGATCAAAGACCTAAACAAAAGGGCTAAAACTATAAAATTCTTAGAAGAAAACATAGGGGAAAAGATTCACGACATGGTATTTGGCATTGATTTCTTAGATATGATACAAAAGCATAGCCAACAAAATAAAGAATAGATAAATTGGATTACATCAAAATTTAAAACTTCTGTGCGTCAAAGAACACAATCAACAGATTAAAAAACAACGTACTGAATGATAGAAAATATTTACAAATCATATATCTGATGAGAGATTAAAATCTAGAATATATAAAGAACTCTTACTACCCAACAACAACAACAAAAAAAAAACAAAAGAAAACAACTCAATTAAAACATTGACAAAGAACTTGAATAGACATTTTTCCAAAGAAGACGTACAAATGGCCAACAAGCATATGAAAAGATGATCAACATCATTATCCATCAGGGTAATGCAAATTAAAACCACAGTTAGGTACCACTTCACCTCCACTAGGACGGTTAGAATCAAAAAAGTAGAAAATAACTAATGTTGGTGAAGATGTAGAGAAATTAGAACCCTCATACATTGCTGATGGGTATAAAAATGGTGCAGCCACTGTGGAAAACAGGCAGTTCCTCAAAAAGTTAAAGAATAGAGTATCACATGGGCCAGCAATTCCACTGCTAGTTATATAGCCAGGAAAAATGAAAATGTATCTCTACGCAGATACTTGTACATGAATGCTTACATGAGCATTATTTATTATACCCAAAAGGTGGAAACAACCCAAATGTCCAACCATGGAAATATGGATAAAAAAAACATGGTATACTCATATTATTTGGCTATAAAAAGGAATGAAATACTAATACAAGCTACAACATGGACGAACCTTGAACACATTATGCTAAGTGAAGGAAGCCGGTCATAAAAGATCACATATTATATAATTACATTTATATGAAATGTCCAGATCAGGCACATCTTTGGAGACACAACATAGATTCATGATTGCTTCTGACTGGGGGTAGGGGGGTTGTTAGGAGGGTGATAGCTAAAAGGTATGAGATTTCTTTTTGAGGTGATGGAAATGTTCTAAAATTGACTGTGGTGATGGCTGCACATATCTGTGAATATATTAAAAATCATTCGATTGTACACTTTAAGTGGATGAATTGTATGGTATGTGAATTATAGCTCAATAAATGTATTTTTTTTTAGAAAAAAAGAAAGAAGAAACAGGCCTTTGAAGATCCAGAGGAAGTCACTTGAAGCACCTTCTCAAGATTTTGTTGTATCACTTATGTGTGGTACATTGTGGGTACTGAATAAATATCTGCTGAATTGCATTAATTTCAAGTTCCATTTCAAAGAAATAAGTATCTGGCATACCTATGTTTAAAGAAAAAGCATCAATCTGAATTCTAAACGCATTCTCCCTCTTCAAAGATCTGTTGCTTAAAACTGTCAACCCACTGTAGGTTACTTCCTCACCGGAGAAGCTGAACCCAAAGGTACAGGGCTGATAGTAAACTAAGCAGACATTGTGTTATGTAAACATTTTCACATCATCCCAGCAAAGATGCTCTGTCTGCCAAACTTGCATCTGTAAAGTGGGGCCTCAACACTTATCTCACAAAGTTAACTGGAGAATTAAATAAAATTATGTATGAAAGTGCTTAGCAAAGTATCTGGAACAGAGGAAGGCCTCAATAAATGGTGTTTCTAACTATTATTATCCCCTACAAGAAAACTTTAAAAAATATCTTTACTTATGAATCTGCCTATCCAAACAAGAACGAGATATCAAATTGTATTGATTTATAATCATTTCAATTTCTTTCACTTTCTGATTTGAAATGATTTTTTTAAGCAAAATAGTTAACAAAAAATTATTCATTTAAAATTTGCTAACGATGGAGGGAGAAATAAGACATGTATCACTTTAATAAATAAATTAATTTCTTTTGATTGAAGCGCAAAAAGAAATCCAATTCTACTATTATCTAGACAGGTAAAGAGCTGTTCAATATTTGTAACATAGTCATATTCACCTAATTGTTTGGCCACAACTACATAAAACCCTCTTTTTAAAATTCTACATAAATGGCAAGTATTAAAGTATTGGTTTTATATATGTAGAAAGGACACAAAAGGGAAAGAGCTTTGGTTTGCTACATATTAAAGGAAGGCTGCCAGCCCTGAATCTTTTATTTCAAAAGCATATTTGAAAATACTGGAAAAAAAAAAAGAATGAAAGTCAGAGGAGTGTTTTTTATTTGGAGTCTGCAGTAGAGGACTACTATTGCTGCCATAGCAACTGGATCACTAGATGGCTTTGCAAAGGAAGCGTCTCTCCAGACCAGCTGCCTGGTGTAAAGGATAGCAGCTGCATTGTTACTCTCCCCTCATGTGCCTCTTCCCCACTAAAGTTGCTTCCAAAATGTTTCTAGTAAGTGTCATCATCATGGTGGCATGAGAGGATGCTTTTGGCTCTCCCATTTAACCTACAGCAAGTAAAACATCCCCAACCCAATGAAGGCTACATTGCACAGCATATCAGGATGCCAGAAAGATCCACTGATGGGTAATACAAAGGTGGGAGAATTGGAGCTCATAGAGGAGGCTAAATGAAGAAACAGCAGAGCCCCGGATTCTGTATCCCCAGCTGCAGCAGCTTGAGCCAGCCACCCCCAGCCCCAGAGAACTCGGAGGACAGTGGTGGAGGCATGGGTGTTACCCCAGCCAGCTAGCCACAGTGGCCGCAGGAAGCAGAGCAGCTGCAGAGGCAGAGCACTGTGATCCTAGGTCCCCCTGCTGTGGCTAGGAGCCTGATAGCAGCAGTGGAGATGCACACAGGACTCCTACAACCCAACTGCAGTGGCACCTGTGGCCGCAAGGTAACAGGCAACAGCTGAGATGGTACCCTGCATACCTGGCTCCCTCCCCACCCTTTCCTTCCCTCACCATGGTGGCAGAGCTTCTGACCCAGGTTATCCCAGATGTGGCTGAGGCATCAGCCACCCCTGTGTCCCAAGTGTCAAAGCCACTGACCACAGTGACGCCAGCAACAAGAAATCAGTGACCCCCTAGAAGTGCAGGCAGTGATGATGAGAGTACCAGTGACACCCCAAATAGAGGCGGTGCAGAGTAGAACATGCAGAGCCTCAAATATAGCCAGAGGCAGTGCAGGTAAGAAAAAACAAAAACTAGCTCTATAGCACCACCTACTGAAAAACAAAAGAAAGGCTTCTAATCGCCAACCAGTTGAAAAGTTTGAATCAAAACAAAGTTATCCCTAAATAAAAAATGTGTTTACTACAACAAATGCAGAAGAAGAAGTCAAAAGGCACCACAAAAAGCCATGGTACCACAGCATTACAAAAAGAAAACAATTCTCCAGAAACCAAACATAAAGTCATGGAAAACTGTGATCTAACTGATAAAGAATTCAAAATACCTGTCATGAAGAAACTCAATGTGCTACAAAAACTTATAAAGGCAGTTCAGTGAGCTCAGGAATAAAATCAATGAACAGAAGGAATACTTTACCAAAAATACTGAAATTATATGAAAGAACCAAACAAAAATTATGGAGCTGAAGAACTTAACGAATGAGATGAAGAATGCATTAGAAAGCATTGGAAATAGAGCAGATAATATGGGAGAGAGAATTAGCAAGCTCGAAGATAGAAACCTAGAAATGATGCAGGTAGAGGAGGAGAGAGAACTAAGACTTAAAAATATAGAAATTCTATGAGAATTATCTGACTCCATTAGAGAGGGCAACATAAGGGTAATGGGTATCCCAGAAGGAGAAGAGAGAGAATGGAGCAGAGATCTTACTTAAAGAAATAATCGCTGAGGACTTCCCAAACCTGGGGAAGGAACTGGATATACAAATCCAGGAAGCTAATAGAAAACTCAACTATCTCAATGCAAAAAGACCTTCTTTGAGACACATGATAATAAAATTGTCAAAAATCAATAACAAAGAAAGAATATTAAAAAGTAGCCAGGGGGGAAAAAAGGAAAATAACCTACAAGGGAATTCCCATTAGGCTATCAGCAGATGTCTCAGCAGAAACCCTACAGACCAGGAGAAAGTAGAAAGATGTATTCAAAATATTGAAAGATAAAAACTGTCAGCCAAGAATACTCTATCCAGCAAAGTTATCTTTCAGATATGAAGGAGAAGTAAAGGCTTTCTCAGACAAACAAAAGCTGAGGAAGTTCATCGCCACTAGACCTGCCTTACAAGAAATGTTGAAAGGAACACTCCTACCTGAAACAAAAAGGCAAAAGTATACAAAGCTTTGAGCAAAGTGATAGATAGAGAGAATCAGAAAGCTGCAAATCTATATCAGAATAGGATAGTATACACTTTATTATAACATAAAAGTTAAAAGGAAAGAAAGCATTAAAAATAACAATAACCACTTCAATTTGGTAATGAACTCACAATACAAAAAGGGATAATTTGTGACAACCAAAGCATAGAAAGGGAAGAGGAAAAGGAGGAAAACCTGCATAGGAAAATGAAGATGAGAAGCTATCAGCAGAAAAAGGACTATATTATCTATGAGACCTTTTATACAAACCACACGCTAGCCACAAAATAAAAAGTCAGAGCAGAGTCACAAAACATAAAAAAAGAGGAAAGTGAAAAACACATCACAGAAAACCACCAAACTGAAATGGCAGACAGAAACACAAGGAAAAAGAAACAGTAGAAATATAGAGCAACCAGAAAACAAAAGATAAAATGGCAGTATTAAGTCCTCATATATCAATAATCATCCTAAATGTAAATGGATTGAATTCACCCATCAAAAGACACAGAATGGTTGGGTGGATTAAAAACAAGACCTACTAGTATGTTGCCTCCAGGAGACCCATCTCAGCTCTAATGACAAACATAGGCTCAAAGCAAAGGGATGGAAGATGATACTCCAAGCAAATGCCCACCAAAAGAAAGCAAGTGTAGCCATACTTACATCAAACTAAATAGACTTCAAGTCAAAAAAGATAACAAGAGACAAAGATGGACATTATGTAATGATGAAGGGGACAATCCATCAAGAAGACATAACATTTATTAATATATATATATATTTCCCTAACATAGGAGCGCCAAAGTACATAAAGCAACTATTAACAGACCTAAAAAGAGAAATTGACAACAACACAATAACAATAGGGGGCTTTAATGTCTTACTTACATCAATGGATAGATCATCCAGACAGAAAGTCAAGAGAAAAATATCAGTCTTAAATGAAACATTAGACCAGCTGAACTTAATAGATATACAGAGAACATTCCACCCAAAAGCAACAGAATACACTTTCTTCTCAAGTGTACATGAAACATTCTCAAATATAGACCATGTGTTGGGAAACAAAACAAATCTCAATAAATTTAAGAAGATTGAAATTATATCAAGCATCTTTTTCCACTACAACAGTATGAAACTAGAAATCAACTACAAGAAGAAAGCTGGAAAAGTCACAGATATGTGGAGAATAAACAACATGCTACTGAACAACTATTGGGTCAATGGAAAAAATTGAAGGAGAAATTAAAAAATGCCTGGAGACAAATGAAAATGAAAACACAACATACCAAAATTTATGTGATGAAGCAAAAGCAGTCCTAAGAGGGAAGTTTATAGCAATACAGGCCCACCTCAAGAAACAAGAAAAATCTCAAACAATCTAACATTACACCTAAAGGAACTAGAAAAAGAAGAACAAATGAAGCCCAAAATCAACAGAAGGAAGGAAATTTAAAAAATCAGAGTGGAAATAAATGAAATAGAGACTAAAAAGACGATAGAAAAGATCAATGAAACTAAGACTGGTTCTTTGAAAAGATAAACAAGATTGACAAACCTTTAGCTAGACTCACTAAGAAAAAAGAGAGAAGGCTCAAATAAATAAAATCAGAAATTAAAGAGAAGAAATTACAAGGGATACTGCTGAAATACAAAGGATTATGAGAGAACACTATGAAAAGCTATATGCCAACAAATTGGATAACCTAGAAGAAATGGATAAATTCCTAGACTCATACAATCTTTCAAAACTGAATCAAGAAGAATAGAGAATCTGAATAGACCAATTTCACTGGTAAAGAAATTGATACAGTAATCAAAAACCTCCCAAAATACAAAAGTCCAGGACCAGACAGCTTCTTTGGTGAATTCTACCAAACATTCAAAGAAGATTTAATACCTATCCTTCTCAAACTCTTGCAAAAATTTTAAGAGAAGGAGACTCTTCCTAACTCATTTTAGAAGGCCAACATTACCCTGATCCCAAAATGAGACAAGGATGCACAAAAAAGGAAAATTACAGGCCAATATCGCTGATGAACATAGATGCAAAAATCCTCAACAAAATATTAGCAAATTTAATACAATGATACATTAAAAGGATCATACACCATAATTGAGTGGGATTTATTCCAGGGATGCAAGGATGGTTCAACATCCACAAATCAATCAATGTGATACACCACATTAACAAAATGAAGAATAAAAATCAGATGATCATCTCAATAGATGCAGAGAAAGCATTTAACAAGATACAGCATCCATTTATGATAAAAACTCTCAATAAAATGGGTATTGAAGGAAAGTACCTCAACATAATAAGGGACATATATGACAAACCCACAGCTAACATCATACTCAATGGTTAAAAACTGAAAGCTATCCCTCTAAGAACAGGAACCAGACAAGGATGCTTACTCTCACCACTCCTATTTAACATAGTATTGGAAGTCCTAGCCAGAGCAATCAGGCAAGAAAAAGAAATAAAAGGGATCCAAATTGGAAAGGAAGAAGTGAAACTGTCACTATTTGCAGATGACATGATTCTATATATAGAAAACCCTAAAGAATCCACCAAAAATCTATTAGAAATAAGAAATGAATACAGTAAAGTTGAATGCTACAGAATTAACATACAAAAATTAGTTGTGTTTCTATGCACTAACAATGAGCTAGCAGAAAGAAAAATCAAGAATACAATCCCATTTACAATGGAAACAAAAAGAATAAAATACCTAAGAATAAACTTAACCAAGGAGGTGAAAGACTTGTACACTGAAAACTATAAGACATTGTTGAAAGAAATAGAAGAAGACACAAAGAAATGGAAAGATATTCTGTGCTCATGAATTGGAAGAACTAACATAGTTAAAATGTCCATACTACATAAAACAATCTACAGATTCAACACAATCCCTAACAAAATCCCAATGACATTTTTCACGGAAAGAGAACAAAGAATACTAAAATTTACGTGGAACAACAAAAGATCCTGAATAGCCAAAGTAATCCTGAGAAAAAAGAACAAAACTGGAGGCATCTCAATCCTTGACTTCAAAATATTCTACAAACCTATAGGAATGAAAACAGCATGGTACTGGCACAAAAACAGACACACAGATCAATGGAACAGAATTGAGAGCCCAGAAACAAACCCACACATCTATGGACAGCTAATTTTCAACAAAGGAGCCAAGATCATACAATGGAGAAAGGAAAGTCTCTTAAAATAATGTTGGAAAAACTGGACAGCCACATGTAAAAAAATGAAAGTAGACCATTATCTTACACCATACACAAAAATTAACTCAAAATGGATTAAAGACTTGAATGTAAGACCTGAAACCATAAAAATCCTAGAGGAGAACATAGGCAGTATGCTCTCTAACATTGGTCTTAGCAGTATCTTTTTGAAAATGTCTCCTCAGACAAGGGAAACAAAAGAAAAACAAATGAGACTACATCAAACTGAAAAGCTTCTGCATGGCAAAAGAAACCATCAACAAAACAAAAAGACAACTTACAAATCACGACAAGATATTTGCAAATCATATATCAGATCAAGAGTTAATATCCGAAATATAGAAGGAACTCACACAACTCAACAAAATAAAAACAAACAACCTGATTAAAAGATGGGCAAAAGACCTGAAGAGACATTTTTCCAAACAAGATATACAGATGACCAACAGGCACATGAAAAGATGTTCAACATCACTAATTATTAGGGAAATGCTAATCAAAACCACAATGAGGGGCCGGCCCAGTGGTGTAGTGGTTAAGTGCCCGTGCTCCACTTCGGCAGCCCAGGATTTGCAGGTTCAGATCCCGGGCACACACTGATGCACCACTTGTCAAGCAATGCTGTTGCAGTGTCCCATATAAAGTAGAGGAAGATGGGCACAGATGTTAGCTCAGGGCTAATCTTCCTCACAAAAAAAACCCAAAAATCAAAAAACAAAAAAACTACAATGAGATATCGCCTCATGCCTGTCCGAATGGCTATTACTAAAAAGACAGGAAATAAGCATTGGAGGGGATGTGGAGAAAAGGGAATCTTCATACACTGCTGGTGGGAATGTAAATTGGTGCAGCCACTATGAGGAACAGCATGGAGATTCCCCCCAAAATTAAAAATATAACTACCATATGATCCAGCTATTCCACTTCTGGGTATTTATCCAAAAAACATGAAAACACTCATTCGAAAAGATTTGCACCCTTATGTTCATTGCAGCAGTATTCACAATAGCCAAGACTTGGAAACACCCTAAGTGCCCATCAACAGAAGAATGGATAAAGAAGATGTGGTGTATATACACAATGGAATATTATTCAGCCATAAAAAAGATGAAATCTTTGCATTTGTGACCACATGGATGCACTTTGAGGGTCTTATGCCCAGCAAAATAAGGCAGACAGAGAAAGACAAATACCATATGATCTTACTCATATGTGGAAGATAAACAAACAAACAAACACGTAGATACAGAGAACAGATTGGTGGTTACCAGGGGGAAGGGGGGAGGGGGAGGGTGAAAGGGGTAAAGGGGCACATGTGTATGGTGACCGATGGAAACCAAACTTTTGGTGGTGAATGTGATGTAGTCTATACAGAAGGTGAAATATAATGAAGTACACCTGAAATTTATACAGTGTTATAAATCAGTGTTACCTCAATAAAAAAATGTTTCTAGAACATTGATTTCAATTTCATGAAACCACAGTTATGACCTCCTCTCTGTTCCTCTCTATCCCACGACCAACTTCCTTACTCACGAAACTCAGAGCCAGGCTCAGTTCTCGCCCCCCACCCTGCCCTCGTAGAAAATAGTGATTTATCACCTGATGAACCAAAGACTGCCAATGGACTTGGAGCCATCCCTTTTATATCTTAAACTATAGTCCTGGGCAGAGACCCATTTAAGTTTTTTGTTTTGAGGCACTGCTCCCAATTATTGAAACTAAGGCCAGTACTCAGAGAGTGGAAGTAGTAAAGAATAGTGGTTAGGGGCTTGGACACTATGGTTGTATATACCTGATGACAAAGGTCAAGTTCCCCCTGCCCCACCTCCTCTCACCCCCCAACCATGGAGACCCTGAGGCAGAGCTTTTGTGTAGGAGTTATTGGGGAACACCACCTGTAAAAGGAAAGGGGAAGCAGGATTGGGCAGAGGGAGGAGTTCACTTGCACTTCGTTTGTAGCAGAGGCCTGGGCTGACCCTTTGGGGAGCGATGGAGCTCTTACCGCCCTTCAGGTTTGGCATCCCTTTGCCTCTCTTTGCCAGAAAGTTGAATTGGAGAAATTGATCCCTCACAGAGACTTGAAGCTCAAGAAGGTCATTATATTGTAGGACATCAGAAGTCTCACAGGTTTCCCAGCACCTGTAAGGCAAACCTCTACCTGGCGGATGCAGACTGTACTGGCTTATGTGAGGGCACGGTGACACTGAAAATGCTCCATCTCAAACGAGGGCTATATGTTTGGTGTCTTCAACAAGGACACCTGTCCTCCTTCAAGGAGCTCCAGAAATAATTCCAGACTTTTGTTTAACACTTCAGAGCCTGATGAGAAAGTCTTAACAAATTACTTACGGGTGTTCTTCCAGAGAGTAACCCGCTAAGGTCTGGATCTACCCTGTGCCTCCTTTATGATGAAGAATTCCAGTTAACAATGTATAAAGATGTGATTTTTGTGTACCATTCACACTGGTCTTTTAACATTGTTTTGAGCTTCTGCAGTGTATGTATTGGTTTTTTTTTTTTTTTTTTTTTGCAAAAATGGGTATAATCTTCCCTAAATATAGGTATATGACAACAAGGGAAGTTGCTGGCATGCTGACTCAAATTGTTCTATATAAAAATGCTGTTAACGGATATAGTAAAGTATCTTAGTATCTTAGTTTTTTTTTAATTTGAAACTTTAAGCCAAATCCTTTGTAAAAGACCATAGCAGTGAAAAACAGTGTGCTTTTTAAAAAAATTGCTGCATATAAAATGAGAAATTTAATTTTATTTCATGTGTGCAGACACAAGGTATGGAGGAATACAACAATCAAAACTAATTTTTGTAGATGCTCATTACACTTCTTTGCACCGTTTCAATGGTAGTGCGTATTCTACAAAGGAAAATGGTCTCATAACTTAATTTGTTTAAAAGTAGGTGCCAGTGTTTTACATTTTTTATTTAAAAAATAAATTTTATGTAGTGAATATTAAAAAAAAAGTTGCTGGGCAGCTTCTAATGCAGTAGGTTGGTTTGGGCCCCACTCAAAGGATGCTAATTTGCAGGTTAGTTTTTCATCGCTGCTGAACAAATTACCACAAACTAAGCGGCTTGAAACAACACCCGTTTATTAGCTCACTGTTCTGTAGATCAGAAGGTGGGGTCAGCTTGGCTACATTCTCTGCTTAGGATCGCAGGTGGCTGAAATCAAGGTGACAGCCAGGCGAGGCCCTTGTCTGGAGTTTGCTCAGTTGAAGGACAGAGGTCCCCATTTCCCTGCCAGCTATTGGCCGAGAGGTCACTCTCAGTCCTAGAAGCCAATCTCCAATCCTCGTACATTGCCCTCTCCATCTTCAAGGCCAGCAAATGGGTTGAATCCTTCCCCTGCTTCCCTTCTTTCTGACTTCCTCTTCTGCTACCAGCTGATGAAAACTCGAGGCTTTAAAGGGTTCATGTTAGGTTAGGTCCACTTGGATAATCTCCCTACATTACGTTCAATTGATTATTAACCTTAATTACATCTGCAAAATCTCTTTGACATGTAACACGACATAATCGTGGGAGTGAAACAGGGGTGGAAGGTCACGGAGCCATCTTAGAACTCTGCCTGCCCCTGCCCATGTAAAGGACCAGGCAGAATGCCCAATGAGATATACTGTCTCCAACGCACTGGCCTCCTCTGTGTTGCCCGGAGGCCAAATAGACAGCAATTTTTCCTTGATCGCTGGAGGGACTGATTACGTGAATCCACCCACACTGTCCCAGGAAACTTTTCTTGGTGAGCAGACTCCTGAATTTTGTGGAAGTTTATCAGACCCTCCTGCAGACAGCGGTGTGATAACACGGAAGTCAGGGTCATTGAGATTGAGACTTCTGACTTAACTAACAGGACATCATCTATCTAGTGAACACATTGAACGTCACAGGGTAGAGGCACTTGTATTAAATCTTGACTGGCCCCTTGGTGCCAAATGGCAGAGAAATTTGCCTCACCAGTACTTCTTCCCCAATGGTTCATCCAGATCAGTAGGATCCCCTCTGGCACTTATGGGATGGGGAAGTACAAGCATATAACACACCAATTCCTCCTATTCATTTAAATGTAGATGCCATAACAGTACACTGACTTGGCCCAAAGGCTCCACCCACAAGTTCATGTTAGCTCCCTTTTCCCCATGAGATTCCTACCCAAACCCCATCAGTGAATCTGAGTGCCCTTCTCCCTAAAGGACCAGGTGTAATGATCACCTGTGTGCCCATGTTCAACAGAGTCATAAAAGTTTGAGGCACTGCCCACTCCACCACCAAAGTTCCCCAGCATACTTAGATGGGTGTGTATGATCTCTGTTCTCCTTGGGGACAGGGAGACTTGAGCCACACCTCTTATCATTTTTTTCCTTAAAGCAGCTAAGGGTCAGGGAGAGGGAGATGGGCGAGTCAGAGGGCACAAAAAAAGAGGTGCTCTGTGCCAGTAAGCAAGGCATATTTATTTTCAGTCAAGTGGCTGCCTGCTTAGGCTCAACCAAGCAACTTTGGATTTTGGCCCACCCAAAACTCGACATCCTCGCCGCTGACACCATTTATTTTAGCGCTGGGAATGCTTTGAGTCAGCAGCCAAGCCACATTGCCTTTTGATTGAGGTTGCAGGGCATGATAACATCCCTTCCTCCTCCCGCCTGTAGGAGAGTAAGTAATAACTAAAGCACTATTTGGAAGTCTTGTTTCAGTCTTGCCACTCAGCGTCTAAACGTTCATTAAGAGTCAAGACAAGGAGAGAACATTACTCCCCCACCACCACCACTTGGGCAAGAGCATTCACTCCCAAGTCCCGGGAAGTCTTCTCACATCACCTAACCCAGCCCCTGGCACCTTTCTCGTTCCTCTTCCAGAAAGCCGTGACTTTACCAGAATCCTGTCTTCTGCACCAAAACTGTAAAGAACTGGGAAGGGTCTGAGATTTTTCCCTGACTTCATGCTAACAAGTTAGCCTGTTACTGTTTCATGGATGCTAGCAGGAGACGCAAGATTTCTGAGTCAGAGACAAAGGCCTTTATCACTCATGGCACAGCAGGTGGATAGAGCTTCAGGTTTGTGTCAGTTCCCACCCAGTCCCACAGGGGCAACATGGAGGGACCCAAGTGGATGTTACACACACAGTGGGTTTGTATCACAGCTGAGGAACCCAGAGCTGCAAGCAAACCTACCTGACCTTTGCCCCAGGAGACCTTATCTTTATTGTACTGGATAGCAGACAAACCTACCCTCTGCTCTGCCTTCCCAGATCCTTGAAAATGTAGTCCAGAACAAGAGTTGTCAGTGCTTATGCTCATAAGACATTCAGATATGTGAGCGACCCATGGAGATTTGTTTCCCTATAAGGACATACACTCTAATTCTTGGTGGGAAAATGGCAAGTTTCTGGAAGAGCATGTGTGATGTGAAATTCTGTTGCAGCCATTTCTGAAAAAATACCGTTTTGCTACAGAGAACTTGGGCATTTAATCTCTCAGTGCCTTCTTCTCCCTATCCTTAAAAGTAGAGATTTGATATTATCTACCACTTAGGGTTGTTGGGAAGATTCTTTAATACATGTAAAGAATTTTGGATAATGTATTCCACATAGTAAGGATGAAGTAAATACTGCAGTTCTTATGATTAATTACATATAGCTAATGTGTTCACC
Organism: Diceros bicornis minor; assembly: GCF_020826845.1. NCBI lineage: Eukaryota > Metazoa > Chordata > Mammalia > Perissodactyla > Rhinocerotidae > Diceros > Diceros bicornis. Next base: position 6,643,320 of record NC_080755.1, on the reverse strand, counting down.
TTAGTATTGCTAAAGGATAGAATTTAGGAAGTAAAATTACTGGGTCATGGGTATATGTTCAATTTTTGATTAGATGGTAGTAAGTTGCCTTCCTAAAATGTTGTTGTAGTCTACATTCCCAACCAACAACATACAAGAATGCAGGTCTAGTCTGTTTTTTTAAATGCTTTAAAAATCTTGGATAAAGTTGGTCTTGTTTTTAAGTTTATACAGCACTGCACATAAGAAGCAAACATGTGGATTCATGTTGCAGATCCACAGATTATGAGTGCCTTTGCCTTATGTGCTTTACTTCCCCAAACTCCAATTTCTTCATCCATAAAATGGAGACAAGGCTGTCCATATCTACCCTATGAGATCAAACGCATGTGAAGGCAGGTTATAAACAGTAAAGGTATCATTTGTATAGTAGGTCTATATCTTTATATAGCCTGGGTTACCATGTGAATACGTAGACCTACTAAATAAATATTAATAGGTACTTAAGTGTTTATGTGTCAACTGCAAGTAGCTATTATGAATTTCACAACTCTGATCTCTACTGGCTCTAAAACCAGCCAGGACACTCTTCATGAGAAAAACTATTCTAGAAGGGGGATAAGGAGATTTTCAAAGTGATCTACCATCTTCCCAGGCATAAAAACAATGGAATAAGAACTGAGAAAAGAGCTCAATACACTTGACTCTATACATTTTTCAATTTGTCTTTTTAAAAAAATATTTAAAGATATTAAAAGTCAAATGACATGAGTAGGAGGAGTTTACCATGGAATTTGGATTCCAGCAAGCACTGTGGAAAGTGTTGGGAAGGAGGTCTACAAAAGGAGGAACTTGGGGGAAAAGCACAGCAATAAGGGGGTAGCAGGGGATGGGAGTAAGGGAGGGAGCAGAAAATTAGGAAAATTGCCATTTTGGGAAATAGTGGCAGAATATGATGAAACTCAGTAGGCTTCATTTCCTCAAGGTTGGCAATAAAACTGGTAGAGTGATGACCTGTGGCCATGAAAACTAGAGCCCCAACTAATGTTTTAGATCTAAACAGCCTTGGAAGTCTATAGCCTCCACTGGCTTTAACTCAGGAAGTAGAATATGGAGCAGGGTTATTATCTTATACCTGAAAAGTTGGCTCCCTGGCTGAAAGGGAGGAAGGAATTCATTTGCCATGAAGGCCCTCACCTTTTGGTGGAAATAATGACGGCCCACAAAAAAATGGGGAGTTGAGGCTTCCGAAGAATACTAAATGCTCCACAATATCTTAAGGAACAAAGAGATGTACCCAAAGTCACTCACAGTCTCAGGATAGGAGATCTCCCAGTACTGGGATTCCCAACCTTTCTGACATAATTTTTTGCTGCCCACAGCATTTTTAGATATCTTCCATTTGCCTACTCCCCTTTTTTCTCTACCGTGTTAACGTCTCAACAATCAAGGTCACTCCTGGCTCTTTGTAAACATACCCTTCAGAAATAACTCTAGTTTTGGGGCCGGCCTGGTGGCGCAAGTGGTTAAGTGTGCGTACTCCACTGCGGTGGCCCAGGGTTCGCTGGTTTGGATCCCGGGCACGCACTGACGCACCGCTTGGCAAGCCATGCTGTGGCGGCGTCCCGTATAAAGTGGAGGAAGATGGGCACGGATGTTAGCCCAGGGCCAAAGAGGAGGCTTGGCAGATGTTAACACAGGGCTGATCTTCCTCACAAAAAAAAAAAAAGAAAGAAATAACTCTAGTCTGTCTCTCTGAGCCTAGAGGTTTCTATGTTTTCTTCTTTTTAAGCCTCTAACTCACTCCTTTATACTCTTCAAAAAGAAGGAAAATGATCTTCAACAAAGGTGCGGAGAATTCACAATGGAGAAAGAATACTCTCTTCAACACATGGTGTTGGGAAAACTGGATATCCACATGCAAAAGAATGATATTGGACACTTATCTTACATCATACACAAAAGTCAACACAAAATGGATTACAGACTTAAATATAAGATCTAAAATTATAAAACTCCTAGAAGAAAACATAAGAGAAAACTTCATGACATTGGTCTTAACAACGATTTCATGGACATGACACCAAAAGCACAGGCAACAAAAGCAAAACTAGACAAGTGGAACTACATCAAACTAAAGAGATTCTGCACAGCAAACAATCAACAGAGCAACCTACAGAATGGGAGAAAATATTTGCAAACCATCTATTTGATAGGGGGTAATTCTGAAAATATATAAGAAACTCCTGCAACTCAATAGCAAAAAAAAAAAAAAAAAAAACCCCAATTAAAAAATGGGCTAAGGACTTGGATAGACATTTCTCCAAAGAAGACGTACAAATGGCCAACAGGTATACAAAAAGATCATGTCACTAATTATCAGGGAAACACAAATCAAAACCACAATGAGATATTACCTCACACCTGTCAGGATGGCTATTATCAAAAGAAAAAAAACCTAAGTTTTTGTGAAAATGTGGAGAAATTGAAATGCCTGTACACCATTGGTGGCAATGCAAAATGGTGCAGCAGCTATGGAAAACAATAGGGAAGTTCCTCAAAAAATTAAAAATAGAAATACCATGTGATCCAGAAATCCCACTTCTGGGTCTTTATCCAAAAGAATTGAGATCAGGATCTCGAAGAGATATTAGCACTCCCATGTTCACTGAAACACTGCTCATAACAGTCAAGATGTGGAAACAACCAAAATGTCTGTCCACACATGAATGGATAAAGAAAATGTGGTATTTACATACAATGGAATATTATTCAGCCTTAAAAAAAGAAGGAAATTCTACTATATGTGACAATATGGATGAACCTTGAGGACATTATACTAAGTGAAATAAGCCAGTCACAGAATGACAAATACTGCAGGATTCCACTTATATAAGGTACCTAAAATAGTCAAATAGACAGAGTCAAATTGTGAAATGGGGGTTCCCAGGGGCTGGGAGAAAGAAGTGGGGAGTTGCTAATCAATGGGTATAAAGTTGCAGTTAAGCAAGATGAGTAAGTTCTAGAGATCTGCTGTCCAACGTTGTACTTATAGTTAACAATACTGTATTGTACACTTAAAAATTTAAGAGAGTAGATCTCATGTTAAGTGTTCTTACCACAATAAAGTAAAAAACTTTTTAAAGAACAACAACAACAAAAAATTAAAATAAAGAAGAGGGAAAAAACACCCTTCTAAGGCCCTTATCCTCTTCTTTTTTTATCAGGGAAAGTAGAGGTGTGGAATAGCATGATATGAACCTAGACTCTAGAGACATGCTTCCTGGGTTTGAATCCTAGGTTTCCTATCTTGTTGGCCATGTGATCTTGGACAAGATACTTAACAGCTCTGTGACTCCATTTCCCCAGCTGTAAAATGGGGATGATAGTATCTTTTCATAGGGGTGCTGTGAGACCTAGAGGAGTCAACCCATGTAAAGACACTCAGGCTCTAGCACCCAACAAATGTTAGTTACTACTAAATGGATTGCTGAATGAATGATTTAGATAATAACTCATACGGGATATGTAAACCAATTAAATATTTGTCCCTAGAATATTTGTACAAGTATAGTTCTGTTATTTATTTTCTTCAACTGGCCAAACCACAATAATGATGGATATACATGTAAGTTTTCTTAATAGGAAGGAAGAGGGCCTAGGTTAATTGAGTGACTGCTGTTTGCTAGGCACAGTGTAGATAGTTTCACATGTATTGATTGTTTCACCTATTCTCACAGCAAGCCTGCAAAATGGGTATTTTGTCACCATTTTTCCCTAGGATGAAACTTGCCCAAAGGTGATTAACTTGCAAGGTCTGGACGTGAATTCAGGTCTATCTGACCACAACATACAATGCATCAACACAGATGTCCACAAGTTTGCTTTGTATGTAGCCGCCTGATTTCATGAATGAAGAAGATCAATTGAAATCTTTAGTTTTGAAGGACTTCTGTGTCAGTAAGAGTAAAGTTATTTATTGGCTATGGCAGACTGTATGGTTTCTACTTAAATAAGACATTGGTCTAGGTGTAATAACCTCGATGACCAAATCTTTGCTTTAATCATTAAGTGGCCTATCTTGCAAGAAAGCAAAGTTATAAAAGAAAAAGATTTGCTGGGATTTGAAGGATAAATTAATGTTGATGCCTAAGAAAAGATGGGATGGGGTGAGTGTGGCAGTAATTTTGGGAAATGTAATGGCCAAGAAATGGACTATTGCTATTGCTGAATTTTATTTTATTCAATGTTCTGTTGGCATGTATAAACCAAAGCTACCATTCAGTGAAACCTACCTACTCTCTGTAATTTGGGAAGTATCACGAAGGTCTTTTTGGAGGCACTGTTTTAAATGTTCAGACATAGAAGCAACCATCCAGTGTTAGATAAGTAAATCAAGTAAATAAAAGAAAACGTCTTGTATTCGTTTGCTGTAGAAGTATCTGTATCAAATTATTAATGTTGTACTAAAGAGGCTCAGGATGTATATTATTTATTTGCTTAAGTAACTTTTACTCACTATTTTCATTTAGTGGTAAGTAAAGGAAAAATGGAATAAGAACAAGATAACTTTTCCGTTTTGTCATAGAACAGAAAACAGGAAGAGTGAGCACTGCCCTCTTTTGGTTACACAAGGTAATAATTTAAATTGTGACACTTAGCCGGAAGAATGCTGTTAGTCATCACCAAAGGCACAGAAACATTTACCTGGCGTGAGTCAGTTCTTTAGACTATTTCCTCATAATATCTTTCTTCAGGAAAATAATCACAAAGATTCCAAAATCTAATTTTTCTTTTAATAGTAGACATAGAGAGAAAGTGCTGGTGGGTTGTTTAGATGCTCTTAAAGACCCCTCTCAGTTCTAATTATATCTAATAATTCTAAAGCAGTCAGAGTGGACAAAGATAGAGGAGAAGTGAAGAACTTTTTTGTTTAATCATTGAAGCCACCCAGGGGCCAAGAACTTGAGCGAAAAGCTGGCCTTCCTTAGACGAAGAAATGCAATGGCAGAGGCTGCCAGATAACCCACTACAGGGCTCCATCTCCATCATGCAAGAGGAAAAGGAGAGGGAGTCTGGGCAGGGAATAGGCATCTTCCAGGAACTTTCCATCTCTTAAGGAAACACTGTGTGACTACCGAAAGAAGCTTTAAGAAGTTTACTGGAGGGGACTGTCTGGGGATGGCCTCTCAGCCGCGTTGGCGGCAGGGAAGCCACAGACACTGTTGCGACATGACACGTGTTTCACTAACAGTCCTGAAGAAAAGACTTGGAGCAGGGAGTTAGGGGGTATTTATTTTTAAGAAGAAACTTGTGAATTTGAAGAAGAGAGAAACCTGGAAATGAAATATAATCCTTTCAGATCACATGTGGATCCAGAGAGGAAGATATCAACATAAGCTTCTTAAAAGGCTCATCAGGGTGGCAGAAGATAAAAAACCCAAATGAGGATTTTAGGATATTTGAAATAAAAAGGAAATATGGAAATATAGTAGCAGTTGGGTGTAAGGAAGTGACCTGAACGTGACATTTATTTGGATATCTTCGAGTCCATCCTGATGCTCTCCTTTTGCTGTAGAGACACATATCATTTTTCCACATATACTGACATGTTTTTGGAGATAAAAGAGTGGAATTTACCTGTTCCTGTTATTAAACCCAACATTTCCATAGGGTAGCAGAGAGCAGACTGGGTGGGGCCTGGTTTCTGGTCACACGTCTCTGCTGACAGGCTAGGGGGCTGCAGCCACGAGCCTGGCTCTCCTGACCTGCAGTCAGTGTGTTGATTCCATCGCTGCTTCTCCAGCTGGGGTCTGGGTACTCCTCCTCATCCGTGGATCATTTTCAAAGGGCCCTAGGTTCTCTAGTTTGAGAAGTATCAGACTAGATAATTTCTAATGGGCTTGATAGCTCTAAAAATCTAAGAGAAAAAGAATTTTTTTTCTTCGCTAAATCCTTCAGGACCTAGAGAAGGAAGAAAAGTCAACACACTTATTTTTTTCCTCTGTATTCCTTCTCCTTTTCTGACGTGAGTCATTCTATTGTTCTGAATTTCTAGAGCAGTGCTGTCCCACAGAAATCCATTTAATTTAAAATTTTCTAGTGGCCACATTTTTTCAAGTAAAAAGAAACAGGTGATGTTAATTTTAATAATATATTTTATTTAACCCAATATATCCAAAATATTATTTTGACATACTATTGTAAAACTTAATGAGATGGCTTACAGTCTTGTTTTGTACAAAGTCTTTGAGTATCTGGTGTGTATTTTATTTTACGCTTAGAACACAACTCAATTCAAACTAGCCACATTGTGAGTGCTCAACTGTCACATGTGGTTGGTGTTGGAGTTCCTATGTCCAGGAGCAGACAGCACACAAATAGAGCCCTATTGATGAGAGCTGATGCTCTGCCATCGGGGTCTTTGAAAAATAGCCCAGTTGGGTTACCCAGTCCCAGAACCTGGAGAAGGTCTATAACCCACAGAAAAGACTCAGATCCTGAAGGAACACCTCTATACTCAAAAATCCCCGGCACAAATGCTTCCTTCCTCCAGTTGTCAGTCTGTCCTTTCCCAGAACACTTGAAAAGTGGGATTTCTTACCTCTCTTACCCTGACGCTGCTTCTCCACAACAAAACCAAAAGTGTTTTTCTCAACAGACCATTCCCCCAGGGAAGAAAGTAATTATCTCTATCTTTGGGTTCAGGCAGATAGTGATTACCCACAAAATCCCTGCTGTAGAAACAATAAGCATTCATATTAGTGTTCTTCATTTTTCAAATGACATGGAAACTTCCATTAATTCACCAGCTCTATTGCAAGAGACCTGATTCAGAGACTGTAATTAATGTATATTTTGTTTATGACATGACAGCAAAAGAGGATGGAAATAGTTAGAACCTAATTTCAATGTCAGTGATCTAGATTTCAGTTTGATACGTTATGCCTGTCCTTTTATATAAACAGCCGGAACAGTGAGTAAAAGGAGTAAATAAGAAATTTTATAAATTGAGATAAGGTAGACTATTTTGTATCAGAGAAGATAAAGATTTATTTTTTCAGCCAACATACTATGTAAAACAAAAGTACCATATGTGTATAGAAGTCAGAGCCTCCTACTTCTCATCAAAGTGGCTTCTGGCATCTCTAAATTTCATCATCTTTCCATTTTCTCATCTATTTGGGATGGTAACATAGTTCAGAGGGGTAAAGAAAAGCACTGGATTCAAGTATTTCTCCTATTTTCCTAGGGAAAAAAGCGTAGAGCACAGACTACCTAGATCAACATCAGCTTAATTATGTATCATTTGTCACAGCGTGCCATTCCGATCCGCTCCTGCATCCCTCTAAGAATAGATTTTGGCCAGAAGGGCTGGAGAAGTTAGTGGGGACATTGGATAAACCACTGATGAAATCACTGGTGGGAAAATGAAGTCTCACTCTTCCTCACTCGAACCTGTTGCTGTGATATTGATGAATCTGTGTGCTCTTTGTGCTGATGGTTCCAGACACGCACCATCACACTTTCCCTCCCTTTTCCATCATTGATATCAACTCAAAAAGATGAGCCCCAACAGAAAGAGGGATTACACTGCACACAGTATAAAGATCAGATTTGCAATGTTGCATGAATTCAGTCCATTTCTAAATTAGTATTATACATTTTTGAAAGGTTGACACGTACTGAAATGATGCCCCCTCCAATGTTCCGTCAGACAATCGGTAACTATTCTAGGTCTTTGTACTCCCCCAGCACTTGCTATGGGTGCCTCTGGTGCTCCGTCCCTGCGCATCAGTTCCGCAGAGGAAGGAGGTGGACTCCAGAGTAGAGAATGTTAATGGGGAAGGTTCAACACTCCAGGGGCCTAGCCAGGTGTAAATTTCTTAAAAATAAATGCAAGACCCTCTTTGTAAAAATAAAGATCCTGCATTTTTTGTGACTTACATACCTGTCCATCCCTAGGCAAAAGTGAACTAGGATTTCTTTTTTTTCAGCATCCATTATCTGCTACCTTTACCCTGAAAATGATCTTTCCACCCCATCCTTTACCCCATCCTAAGGGAGTATAGAAAGGACTCACATTTACCACTATATGGTGAGTAAAGGAGTAAAAACAAATTGAAAATTAGCTTAAGCCCTTCAGCTCCAGGTAAGAAGTGTTCTTCATTTTGCCTCATCAAGTACTTCATTCAGAGGCAAAGTCCCCTGGATGAAATACGGGCATACTGCAGTTTTGGTTCCAAACCACCGAATAGAGCAAATATCACAATGAAGCAAGTCATACAAACTTTTTGGTTTCCTAGTGTATATAAAAGTTATGTTTACACTCTACTGTAGTCTAAGAGTGTGCAATAGCATTATGTCTAAAAAAAACCTGTACATACCTTAATTAAAAAATACTTTATTGCTAAAAAATGCTAACCATCACCTCAGCCTTCAGTGACTCATAATCGTTACGCAGGTGGAGGGTCTTGCTTTGATGTTGATGGCTGCTGACTGATCAGGGTAGTGGTCGCTGAAGATTGGGGTGGCTTCGGCAATTTCTTAAAATGAGATGATGATGAAGTTTGCCACATTGATTGACGCTTTCTTTCACAATTTCTCTGTAGCATGCGATGCTGTTTGATAGCATTTTACCCACAGTAGAACTTTGAAAATTGAGGTCAATCCTTTCAAATTCTGCCGCTGCTTTATCAGATAAGTTTATGCAATATTCTAAATCCTTTGTTGTCATGTCAACAATCTTCACAGCATCTTCACTAGGAGTAGATTCCATCTCAAGAAACCACTTTCTTTGCTCATCCAGAAGAAGCAACTCTTCATCTGTTAAAGTTTTATCATGAGATTGCGGCAATTCAGTCACATCTTCAGGCTCCACTTCTAATTCCAGTTCTCTTGCTGTTTCCACCACATCTGCAGTTACTTCCTCCACTGACGTCTGGAACCTCTCAAAGTCATCCATGAGGGTCGGAATCAACTTCTTCCTAACTCCTGAGAATGGTGATATTTTGATGTCTTCCCAAGAGTCACAAATGTTCTTAATGGCATCTAGAATGGTGGATCCTTTTCAGGATATTTTCAGTTTACTTTGCCCAGATCCATCAGACGAATCACTATCTATGGCAGCTATTGCCTTGTGAAATGTATTTCTTAAGAAATAAGACTTGAAAGTCAAAATTATTCTTTGATTCATGGGCTGCAGAATGGATGTTGTGTTAGCAGACATGAAAACAATGTTAATCTCATTGTACATCTCCATCAGAGCTCTGGGGTGACCAGGTACATCATCCATGAGCAGTAATATTTTGAAAAGAATCTTTTTTTCTGGTCAGTAGGTCTCAACAGTGGGCTTAAAATTTTCAATAAACCGTGTTGTAAACAGATGTGCTATCATCCAGGCTCTGTTGTTCCATTTGTAGATCATAGGAAGAGTAGATTTAGCATAAATCTTAAAGGCCCTGGCATTTTCAGAATGGTAAATCGTTTCTACTTAAAGTAACTAGCTGCATTAGCCCCTAACAAGAGAGTCAGCGTGTCCTTTGAAGCTTTGAAGCCAGGCATTGACTTCTCCTCTCTGGCTATGAAAGTCCTAGATGGCATCTTCTTCCAATATAAGGCTGTTTTATCCACATTGAAAATCTGTTGTTTAGTGTAGACACGTTTATTAATGATCTTAGCTAGGTCTTCTGGATAATTTGCTGCAGCTTCTACGTCAGCGCTTGCTGCTTCCCCTTGCACTTTCATGTTATGGAAACGGCTTCTTTCCTTAAACCTCATGAACCACCCTCTGCTAGCTTCGAACTTCTCTTCTGCAGCTTCCTCACCTCTTAGCCTTCATACAATTGAAGCGAGTTAGGGCCGTGCTCTGGATTAGGCTTTGGCTTAAGGGAATGTTGTGGCTGGTTTGATCTTCTATCCAGACCACTAAAATTTTCTCCCTATCAGCAATAAGGCTGTTTCACTTTACTATCATTCATGTGTTCACTGGAGTAGCACTTTTAACTTCCTTCAAGAACTTTTCCTTTGCATTTACAACTTGACTAACTGTTTGGTGTAAGAGGCCTAGCTTTTGGACTATCTTGGCTTTTGACAGGCCTTCCTCACTAAGCTTAATAACTTCTAGCTTTTGACTTAAAGTGAGAGACGTGCGACTCTTCCTTTCACTGGAACACCTAGAGGCCATTGTCTGGTTATTAATTGGCCTAATTTCAATATTGTTGTGTCTGAGGGAGTAGGGAGGCCCAAAGAGAGGGAGTGAGATGGGGGAATGGCTGGTCAGTGGAGCAGTCAGCACACACAAAACATTTATTCATTAAGTTCGCTGTCCTAACTGGGCATGGTTTGTGGTGCCCCAAAACAATTACAGCAGTAACACCAAAGATCACTGATCACGGATCACCATAACAAATGTAATAATAATGAGAAGGTTAGAAATATTGTGAGAATTACCAAAATGTGACACAGATGTGAAGTGAGCAAATGCCTTTGGAAACATGGCACCGATAGACTTGCTCAACAGAGGGTTGCCATAAACCTTCGGTTTCTAAGAAATGCAATATCTGTGAAGTGCGATAAAGTGGAGCACAATAAAATGAGGTATGCCTGTATACGAAACAGTGAGCCCCATGTGCCGTCGCCGCTCCATGTAGCCCAGTGACTCCCTTTCCCCAGCCACATCAGGAGACCAGAGTTTTTCTTGCAGAGAAATTGAACCAGAGGAAAAGAGGGTGATTAGATGAAAGAGTATATACTGATTGGTAAGAACCCAAGCTCCCTTCCCTCACGTGGACCTGTTCACAGGTCCCCCTGCTAGGGGAACCTGACCATACCAAGAGAAAAGACCTAAAGATGTTGGCAATTGCAAGCCCTGAAATGCAGTGGCCAACCCAACTCACTGTACAGTGAAACCCAGTAGGCAATAAATAATACCCCCTATACACAGAGCTTCTAATGAACTTTTTCAGTGCCTCATCCTTAAAGAAGGCAGCCAAGGATCATTAGACATTTGAGGAAACCCTTCAACATGGAAGACAGAAACTAAAACATATAAAATAAGGAACTTAGAGGAAACAGTGACAACATAGGGAACAGAATAAAAGCTTAAAAAAATTATAATTTAAGTGACATCAGCAGCACGGCAGAGTGAGTTGCTCCCTTTGTCTCTCCCCTCTAAATTACAACCAGTAGGACATTCATTGACCAACAAAGGATTCTGCACAGCACACTAGAATGCCTGAGACGTTCATACGACTATACATCTGAAGGTGCACGGACTGGACCTTGTGGAGATGGTAGAATCAGGGGAGCAGTGGTGACTGGAGTCTCCAGGAAACGTGGCTGTGCCTGTGACCAGAGGCTCAAGAACCTGCAGTAGTGCCCACAAATAGAGGCTCCAGGAAGCAAGGCAGCCCACACTCCTGGAGGCTTCAGGAACCAGGGGGGTGCCCATGACCAGAGGCTCCAGGAACTGTGGCAGTGCCTTTGATCCAGCCCCTCCCCCCACGTGGAGGTGCCTCCAAGCCCAGCCCTCCCAACAGCAGGGGCTGCATCCAAGACCCGGGTACCTCTGGCAGCAGTGGTGGTGCTGGTGACCTGAGGTTTCAGGAATCATGTTGGCGCCCAAGTCCAGAGGCTCCAGAAACCACAGTGGCTCTCATGACTCAGCCCCTCCCACTCCCCCAGCAGTGGTGGTGACACCAAGACCTGAAGCCTCAGGAACCACTGCAGCGCCTGAGACCAGAGGCCCCAGGAACTGTGGTGGTGCCTGAAACCCAGTCCCCTCTCCCTCCTCTGGTGGTGGCAGCACCTCTGACACTGGCTGTCTTAGCACGGGGCCTGCATCCAGGATTCCCATGCCCCCAGCAGTGGTGGCAGTGCCCGTGACCTGAGATTCCAGGAACCACATCAGCACCCAAGACCAGACACTTCAGGAACTGCAGTGGTGCCTACGACCCAGGTACCTCTCCCCCATGGCAGTGGCAGTGGCACATGTGACCCTGGGCCACCCTGCAGTGGCAGTGACAGCTGAAAACCCAGTGCCCCTGGCAGTGGCGGTGCCAACTCCCCCAGATAACCTGAGAGCAGCAGCACAGGCAGGGCATGCTGCAGCAGCACCCAAGGCCGTGGAGAGCCGGGTAGTAGTGACAGTGAGGTTATGACCCCAGTCTCCCCCAGCTACAGTGGCACCCACAACTCTGGCCCCCCATCTGTGGCAGCAGTGCCTGCAGATCCAACAAACCCAGATGTGGCAGAGGTGCTCATGACCCCAGCTCCCTCCCCACCCTCACCATCTCCCCACCTCAGTGGGGAAACTCACAACTAGGTGACCCAGAAGCAGCAGAGGGGCTCACCAGCCTGGTGACCCAGTGGCAATGGCCGAAACTGTAGCAACACTGTAAGCAGCAAGGTACCAGAAACCTCAGAGGCACAAGCAGCATAACAAGGGCACTGATGACACATCTGACAGAGGCAGTGGAGGATGGAAAGCACACACTGGCAAATACAACCAGAAACAGCTCAGAATAAAAGTAAACAAAGCTTTATGCAAATAAGAAAGGTATTTGCTACAACAAATGGTCTGGCAGAGGAACAACTCATCAAGCGCCATGAAAAACTACAGTAACACAGTATCACAAAAAGAAAATGACAATTCTCCAGAAACCAAATATGAAGTCATGAAAGATGATGACCTAACTGATAGAGAATTCAAAATAGCTGTCATGAAGAAACCCAATGAGCTACAAAAACACTCAGAAAGACAGTTCAATGGGTAAATTATGGAATACAATTAATGAACAGAAGGAGTGCTTCACCAGAGACTGAAACTCTAAACAGAACAAAACAGAAATTCTGAAGCTGAAGAACTTAATAAATGAAAAGAAGAATAAAGTAGAAAGCATTAGAAATAGAGCAGACCATATGAAAGAGAGAATTAGTGAGCTCAAAGACAGAAATCTAGAAATGATTCAGGTGGAAGAGGAGAGAAAACTAAGATTTTAAAAAAATGGAGAAATTCTATGAGAAATATCTGCCTCAATTAAGAAAAGCAATGTAAAGATAATTGGTATCCCAGAAGGAGAAGAGAGGGAGAAAGGAGCAGAGAACTCACTTAAACAAAAATTGCTGAGAACGTCTCAAACCTGGGGAAAAGAACTGGATGTACAAGTATGAGAAGGTAATAGAACACCTAATTATCTCAACCAAAAAGACCTTCTCCAAGGCATATAATATTAAAACTGTCAAAAGTCAATGACAAAGAAAGAGTATTAAGAGTGGTCAGAGAGAAGAAAATAACCTACAAAGAAACACCTATTAGGCTATCGGGGAATCTATCAGCAGAAACTCTCCAGGCCAGGACAGAGTGGAATGATATTTTCAAAATATTGAAAGATAAAAACCGTCAACCAAGAGGGGCTGGCCGGGTGGCATAGCGGTTAAGTACACACGTTCTACTTCAGTGGCCCGGGGTTTGCTGGTTCGGATCATGGGCACAGACCTACTCGCCACTCATCAAACCATGCTGAGGCGGTGTCCCATATAGAAGAGCTACCACTCTACATCTGTGATACACAACTATGTACTAGGGTTTTGGGGAGAAAAAAGAAAAAGAGGAAGATTTTTTGGCAACAGATATTAGCACAGAGCCAATCTTCCTCAAAAAAAACAAAAAAACAAAAAAACTATCAGCCAAGAATATCCAGCAAAATTATCTTTCAGATATGAAGGAGAAATAAAGGCTTTCCCAGACAAACAAAAGCCAAGAGAGTTCATCACCACTAGAACTGCCTTACAAAATATCTTGAAAAGAGCTCTCCTACCTGAAACAAAAAGGCAAAGGTATACAAAGCTTTAAGCAAGGTGATAAATAGATAGACTCAGAAAATTGCAACTCTGTATCAGAATAGGTTAGTAAACAATTAAAACATAAAGATTAAAAGGAAAGAAAGCATTAAAAATAACTATCGAGGCTAGCCCAGTAGCGTAGCGGTTAAGTGCGCGCGTTGTGCATCGGTGGCCTGGGGTTCCCAGGTTCAGATCCCGGGCGTGCACTGAAGCACCACTTGTCAAGCCATGCTGTGGCGGCGTCCCATATAAAGTAGAGGAAGATGGGCATGGATGTTAGCCCAGGGCTAATCTTCGTCAGTAAAAAGAGGAAGATTGGCATTGGATGTTAGCTAACGGGTAATCTTCCTCACACACAAAAAATAAATAAATAACTACAACCACTTCAATTGGGTAACATCTCACAATACAAAAAGGGATAAGTTGTGAACAACAAAAACATAAAAGGGGAAGAGGAAGAGGATGGAACCTGCATAAGCAAATTGGGATAAGATGCTATCAGCAGAAAAAGGACCATCTCATCTATGAAATTTTTTATACAAAACTTGTAGTAACCATAAAACAAAAATTTAGAGGAGAGTCATGAAACAAAAAAAGAGGAAAATCAGAAACACATCATAGAAAACCACCAAACTGAAATGGCAGACAGGAACACAAGGCAAGGAAACAGTAGAAATACAGAGCAACCAGAAAACAAAAGATAAAATGCCAGTATTAAGTCCTCAAATATCAATAATCATCCTAAGTGTAAATGGATTGAATTCACCAGTCAAAAGACACAGAGTGGTTGGATGGATTAACAAACAACACCCAACAATATGTTGCCTCTGGAAACACATCTCAGTTCTAAAGACAAACATTGGTTCAGAGTGAAGGGATGGAAGATGATACTCCAAGCAAATGGTAACCAAAAGAAAGCAGGTGTAGCCATACTTATATCAGACAAAATAGACTTCAAGCAAAAAAAGATAACAAGAGACAAAGATGGACATTATATATACAGGGAAGAATCCATCAAGAAGACATAACATTTATTTATGTATATTTCCCTAACATAGGAGCACCAAAGTCTATAAAGCAACCGTTAACAGATCTAAAGGGAGAAATCGACAGCAACACAATAAAAATAGGGGACTTTAATACCCCACTTACATCAATGGATAGATCATCCAGACAGAAAGTCAATAAGGAAACATTGGCCTTAAATAAAACAACCTTAGGCAAGGGAACAACACAGCACGGATTGCTTTCTTGATCTCCAGATCTCTAGAGTCTGGCATCTAGTGGGTAAGTGTTGGAAAAATAGAGCCAAGCTTGAACTTGAGAAGCTTAGGGAAGTGCCTGGTCCTACCTGAGAGGAGGATGGGGTGTAGACAGGAATTCAGAACGAAAAGAATTCCCAACCTAGAATTCTATCATCTAGTCAAATTATTGATCAAGAATAAGGGCAGGGAGAAGCGATTTTGTGCAAGGTCTCATATTTTACTCTCCATGTATGCTTTCTAAGAAAGCTACTGGAACATATGCTTCCTCAAAATAGAGAGTGTGCCCAGAAGAGGAAGGCGTGGGGCCCACACAGGGAGACCAGCAAGGGAGATGTAGGTGAGGGAGGCAGCAGGTTAGAAGAGGACAGGGGGCTCCAGGAAGGAGGGCTTGTGAAAACACGAAATTGCTAAGATTATCTGAGGTATTTGAACATACGGAGAGGTTACATAAATGGTAGAGAATTTTAGGATAAATGAACAATAGATAAAAAGAAAACTAAGACAAAAGCCACAACAAAATAAAGTTGTAAAAGAAGAGAAATTGAAGTAGTATACATATATGGCTCAGCTGCAAATAATATTTAATTATCATAAGAATGTAAACCTTGATGTGTGTGTGCGCGTGTGCGCACACGCATGGTTATGTGGATTGGGGTAAAAAAGAGCTATATCTTCATCTTCTATAACAGACAAATAAGTACTATCTAAAAGGTAAAAGAAAGATCAAGAAATTGCAGCACCCACATTTTATTTAGAAATATGGAGGCAAAAAACAGAAATAAAAAATAAAAGAGTGGTTGCCTTCCAACGAGTCAGAACCGGCAGTGAGGAAGGCTGGAGAAGGGGACTTCTCTTTTCTTGTTAGAGGACTTATATTTTGAAGTGCTTATATACATAAAATGTTGCTCAGAAGGGAGGAGAAGACGAAAGAGAGGAGGGAGGAATGAGGACCTGATAAATTAGTTCATGTTAAGATAATTATGATCCATAACAGTTTAATATATTGCCATTCCCAAGAGCACTTGCATTTTAAAAGGTGACAAGAAAATCCATTTACACTTTAACCCAAAGAAATGAATCAGGCCCTGTAACATGTAAACGAGGGATACTTGTGGGAGCCGTGTAATCTGGGGAGATTACCCAGCATCTTGCCAACCGCAAGTGGAAGAATGGGTACAGGTTGGGTAGCTGGAGAAAAGCAGTCTTTTCAGAAGGCGAGAGAACGACACAGTCAAGATTGCTCTCTTAATCTCCAGATCTCTCGAGTCTGGCATCTAGTGGGTGAGTGTTGGAAAAATGGAGCTAAGCGTGAGCTTGGGAAGCTTAGGGAAGTGCCTGGTCCTACAGAGAAGAGGATGGCGAGCAGGCAGGAATAAAGGCGGAAGCTGTGTCCTTTTGCTGATGTGGGGCGGGGGATTGGGAGGTACCTCTTATGAAGGGCCTGGGAATTCAGGCTCAGGAAGTGTCACTGGACCCTGCCAGAGGTTTCACTTACTCACCAAGGGAAGGATGATGATGATCCGGTTGGGGGTAATTCTGAGTCCTTTCCTAACATCATGCATCCTGTGCAAAGAATATGGGTCAGATAAGTATCCTCAGACATTGTTTGTGGAAGCATCAATGGGTACATTCTTTTGGAAAGCAGTATGGTAACAGAGGCCTAGGAAAATGTTAATTGCCTTTGATGCAGTCATTTCACTTTGTGGACTGTATCCTGAGGCAGTAATTCCAAATCTAGACAGATTTTTGCACAAAGACTCACACTGCAGTGTTATTTATAGTGGCAAGGAATAAGAATCCTGGTTTACATATTTGCTTCTTCTTTTTTTGTGTATTTTTAACAACAATGTAAGTATGTCTGTGCATAACTTTTTGTCTATATTAGTATTGTTGAGCTGTCATTAAAATGATGTTTATAAAGAATTTGGTAACATGGAGATACTATGTTGTAATGTTAGTGGGAAAATGAAACAGCATATCTATTATTGTTACAAACTGTTTGAAAAATGACATAAGACAAAAAAACCTGAAAGCAATACAATAAAATATTAAGAGCAATAAGAATATGAGTAATTTATTTTCTTTTATATTTATGCTCTTTTTCAAATTTATATAATGAACATGTATTGCTTTTTAATGTAAAGTATAATAAATGCTTTCAAGCAAAGCTCCTATAGCATTGATAGATTTGTATCATTGAAATCAGGTAAAATACAACCTCTTCAAAGACCCCAAGATTTTAAGACCCTTTTAATGTGTTTCGCTGCTTTTGTTTCTGAGCACCTATATCAAATATTGAATTTTTAAAAATTAAATAAAAAATTCAATCATCATAATATCTTTCTATCTACAGAGTTACTGTGGCTCTCAAGTTATTCTTTATATTCTCTGCTAGAGGTCTCAAGCTTATTCCAAGTGGTTCAATAAGTTAGTATACTATTCCTTTTAAAGATCTGATAAAGATTTTTATTAGATTCTCTGCAGGCTACGTAGCAGTCATAATTAACAAACCCAGCTGTCATTCAAGCCGGAGCACATCAAATCCACAGGCCACAGAGCATGTTTGCAGGCAGTGCTGTTCACGTCTGCCTGAAAGCGGGATAATGCCAGCAGGAGGGCGGCCTGTGGATGGCTTATTCCGGAGCACTGACATTGACTACGCTCTTTAACGGAAACACGAAAACACGGAGAGATCTGACGCATTATACTGAAATTTCTTTTCCCAGAGGCAGCCGGGTTTCAGACCTTGAGAACTGCTGAAAATTCTGAAATGTCTGGTATCTATTGGTACTGTTTTCTTGTCACATGGAAAAGGCTAGACAGCCTTTTCTCCTGGCCTAGCCAGTAAATTAGTTGGGTAGGGCTGAGAATGGACAAATGTGTTCTTCCTGAAGCTTTAGAGATTCCCAGAGCTCCAGGTCTTGTGCTTACGCTTGCCCCCACCTTTAGCTCGTCTTTCTGTATTATTCACATTCCCCTACTCGGAAGGGTGCTACCGACACTTGCACAGTGGGTGTGAAGGGATGCATTTCATTGGTTACCAACAGGGACGGGTCCCCAGCTGCCTTGGAGCGGGGCTGACACACTGAGAAAGGCTCCAGGCAGTGCACATCCTTGTAGCCACGCTGCACGGAGCCACAAGATGGCTCTGTAGCTACAGCAAAGCTTTTGCTGAATCCCCAGGATGGTCCCTGCGATGGCATCTTCTACTGGTGGCAAGCGCTCGCCCAGGCCTGTACGTGGCGCTATTGGTGGTGACGACTACTCCATCCTGGTTAAGTTCTAGAGGCAGCCCTGCTTTTATTATTTTTCTTTAATGGTTTCTTAATTTGTTACTAGGTGACTTTAATGTGTTAACAAACAGGATACCAACACTATATAAAAGCACATCTGTAAACAGATACCATTTACAGGGCTGTTCCAGGCACCACCATTTTTTTCTTATAAATTTTGTTTACACGGGGAAAAAATAAGCTGTGCTTAAAATCACAGAACAATTTTTGTCCTGTAAATCCCCAAGATGACATTTCTCATGCCAATTTTCAAAATGGGTTGATTTCTGCTATTAATAGGCAAGAAGCACACTATTTCTCATAGTCTGATTCAGTTAGAAAGCACTTAATTCAATGTCTCAAGGGCAAAGGCAATTTATGAGGGTTCAGGTAGCTCTCTGTTTTCATTTATGGAAAATGGCATTTACCTGGACAAACCAAGTGCAGGGCTGTGGTAACATGAGCAGTCACGTTTGTGTTGGTTGTTCTTGGCAAATGTCCCTTCTTCACCAGCGGCGACAATGGAGTCTAACACACGTTCACTGGGCCCTGGGGCAGCCCGGCCGCATTAGCACAGCCTGAAGCATGAACCTGGGGGCTTCCAGACGGAGGGGGTGAGGGGTCATCTCTCTGTGACTTGAGAAGTTCTGAAAGCACAACATACCTTCCCCACCACCCTGCCCCGACACTGCCACCCAGCAGGGTCCTCAGAGCCAACTGAAAGAGGCGCAAGCTGGGAGCAAGTTAGAGATAGGTCAGACAATTCTGACGTATGGATTTACGGTCTAGGGTGGGGACAGACAGTGGTGTTTGAAAGCTCCCCCAAGGTGTGTACAGACAGCGTAAAGAACCAGTGGGTTAGTGAGCAAATAGGACAGAAGGTACTGGAGGAGGAGACACACCTATCAGCCCCCTCCCCACTAAGCACCTTGAGGGTATTTGAGAGGTTGCCCCACAGCGCCTTAGAGCCTCTGGAGGCACAGCGAGGTTGAGGATTTGTAATAGCATTGAGGTCATGAGAGACAGGCAAGGTAATCTCTACAGGAAGTGTTGAACCCCACCAGCCCTGAATGTGCAGCAAAGGAGAGACAGAAACAACGCCAACGGTCAGGAGCCTCGGCATACCACGTGTCTGCATTTATGCTGCTTCGTTTACCCACACCACTGCCCATTTACTGCAGAAGAAGATCCAGCATCTCTCGGTGATTCTCTGTGCCCAGAGCCATGTAGGAAGTAAGTATAAAGGTGAGGACTGTACGCCATAGAAAGCAAACCCAGGATGAAAGGAGGAGGGAGCCTGGAGAACAGATAGGTGCTGCACAGAGACGGCCACCAACTGGCAAAGGGGCATCTCGCTCCAGCAATGCCCAGCCTCAGTCTGCACTGACTCAGAAGTAACTTGATCCTGGAGACCAGTGACCCCCCATCATGCCTTGCGCCCATGGCCTGGGTCCTATTATCATCAGCCCCGTTTTACAGGTGAAGAAACTGGGGCTCAGAGAAGTCAAGTTAACTCTCCCAAGGCCTCACAGCGAGAGTAGGGCCAGGATGTGGTCTCAGGCACTGCACTGTGCTCACTGCTTCCCTGCAGGCTCTGTGCTCCTCTCCCTCTGAAGACTTTCTCGTTTGCTTTGAAAGCTTTGCTTTGTGGCACACTCTTAGCATCCTCAATCTCCACCTCTCCACCTGCTGCTTTACTGAAACTGGACTCTCCCCAGGGCGTCTCAGAGGAACGCCTGCTCACTCTGCACCCCCCGGACCACAAGGCCCAGAGGCAGGGTCGGCATTCGCCTGCTCCCCAAGCTGTTTCTGAGGAATTACCCCGCCCCTCAACTCAAAAACCTCTGCTCATGGCATTTGTCATTCAATTTTCTTTTTCTCTTGCCTACCCCTGTGTACTAAGACTCCTAACTCTCTGCCCATTGAAAGTCCCCATCATGTGAGTGAGCTCACTGTCCCCCAATGACAAACCAGCTCCCCAGCATCCCTGCACCCTGAACTCCAGTAACCTGAGTCCCGAATCCACGTCGGCCGTCCACATCATCCTGGACCTTTCTGACATCTGTGCGACTCCAACTCTGAGGATCTTAAACTCCACTGTTCCCTCTCAGATCCTTTAAGCCAGTGGTTCTCAAACTTGAAGTACGTCAGAGGCTCCCAGGAGGTGTTTTAAAACATGAGTGGTTGGGCCCCACCCCCGAAGGTTCTGATTCAGCAGGTCTGGGATGGAGCCAATCACTGTGCAGTTCTGAGGAGCAGCCAGGTGCTGCTGCTGCTGCTGCTGACGTGGGACCCCTGGAGAAGCGCTGCCTTGAGCCGGTTCTTGGCCCTGACTGCATATTCGAACCACCTGGGGAGCTGGATAAGCCAGCTATGCCCAGAATCCACCCTATGCTAATTAAACCAGAACCTCTGAGACGGGCATTCCTATACTTTTCAAGCTCCCAGGTGATTCTGAAGAGCAGCAAGGATGGAGAGCGACTGCTGTAACTATCTCGACCTCACATCTGTTTCCTCAGTCCTTGTCTTGCTCAGCAAAATTGCGATCCTAGGTCAGTCCAACTTTTTGCTGTTTCCACTTCTAAACCTGGGCTGCTGAACACGCATGATTGCAGATTCGGACCATTAAAAATGTAGAGTTTCCCGTCTCCACTGGGTACTCAGCGCTGCTCAGCATCCTTTGACAGGTCCCTCGTCAGCTCTCTCTCCCAGGCCCTGCGACAGCACTTTCTTCTCCAGGCTCCTCAAGCCCTGTGCCTCAGTCGCAGGCCTCCCCCAGGTAACAGAACCTCCGAGCCTCCGTGGTCGTGTCTGTCAAAGGGCAATACCGACTACCCAGCAGAGGACGTTCTGAGGATTAGGGACAATTGTGCAGTGCCAGGCGCATGAGGACCTCACCTACAGTGTAGTTACTGTCGGTTATGGTGGGTGTTGCTTATTCTCAGCAGATGGGCCCACCACCAACTGAATAAGTACCATGAACCCATCAATTTCCTGTTTGCCTGCCTCCAAATTTTTATGAAAGTGTCAGGAGAAATATCTCCTCCTGTTATTCCTGCCTAGGTCTATTAAATATGAGATCTTACCCTTCTGGAAAAATTCAGAAGTTGGGAAAAGGCTCTCTGCCTTTCTGTCCTCCTCGCTCACTCCCACCAGCAGGTGAGTTTGGAAGAAGGAATGAGCACAGTGGACCAGCCCATTTCTCTCTCTCTCTCTGGAGGGGCTGTCCCTGGAAACCCAATATCTCCTTCTTGGCCACACCTGGTAAGTGGCTGTCTCCAGCACAGGATGCTGTGATCTGCAGCTTGTCCTGCGCCCTGAAGGGGAAGGACATAATGCTTCTTTCAGTGTGAGGTCAGGGCAGTGTGTGTGTTGGGGTGGGTGGAGAGCAGAAAGGAAAGGCCCTGGCTGCATGTGTAAACCAAGCTCTCTTAGCACAGGAGATCAGCTGCTCAGTTTCTGGTTCCTTATTCCTCAGTTGGTTCTAAATACGGAGGAAAGGAACACAGGGGCATGGTTTTATCTTCCCCAGACCCCATCAGAAGTCACCTTTCCTGCCCCACTGCTCATTTTTCCATCTGTGCCTGGATCCTACACTCTCTCCCTTCTTCAGGGACAAAGTTCTCTCAATCACCCCTTCTCCCAAATGCACCTTCAGTCTCTCTTTTTCTGCAGATTCTTTCTCTACACCATTTATATCTATATATAATATTTATATAATATATAATTATATATAATATAAATTTTACAAACATAATATATATAAATATAAAATTTAAGTCTTTTCCCTCTTAGAAAAAAGAAAAACAACTCCCTAGGCCGTGCCTCTTCTCCGCTCACAGCCGCCTACCCTCACCTTGCCACTGTCTCCCCTCCATCCCCTCCTCCACCTGCATCGGGCCTGCAGCTCCAACGGGCAGGGAAACTCTTCTCCCCAAGGCCTCCACTGGCCTCCTTGTAGCTGAATTCAGTGCTCGTTTTCAGCCCCTGTCTTACTTACCGCGTCTCCGGCGCTTGACACTGTTGACCAAACTGATTTGCTTGAAATAGTCGACTCAATTTATTTCCTTTTCGGGTTTTCTTTTGAGAAATGCTTGACTGCTCCTTCTCTGACTCTTCTGAAGCCTCCGTCTCCTCCTGCTGCCCCTTAAACCTCGGTGTCCCCTGGAGTGGTGTCTGTCCCCCCTCCTCCCACTCTTCCCCTGGTCTGACAGGACCCTCTGGACTCCTCCTCGAGGGCACTCTCGAGCCTCAGACCCCACGTTCTGCTACTGTGGACCCTGCCTGGGTGTCTCAGGGGCACCTCAACCAGAGAGCAAAGCTGACCTAGCTGGTCTCCAGCACACCCTGTCCCCCACACGCAAACCCCAAGAAGAGAGGGAATGCTTCAGCGCCACCCCATCACCTACCTCAGTGTAGGATGGGACCTGAGATGCTCCATAGCCCTCCACCTGACTAGCTGTGTGGCCTCTTCTCCAGCCACCTGACTTGAGCCTTCATGCCCCAGGGAACAGGAGCCCCTGTGGTTCGTCCACAGGCCAAGCTGATTGCACCTGCCACACTTTGCTCCTGTGGTTGACCCTGCCCAGCCTGGCCTTTTTCATACAGCTCAAAGACTCAGCTTGCTGTCATTTCCTCTGTGAAGGCTCTCCAGGGCCCATCTGGCTGGGTTGGGTGCCCCCTTACGAATTACCCCAACACCAGGTGTGAGGGTCTAGCATATCACTGAAAGCTTTGTGTTGTAAACTGTCTTCCCCTCTCCCTCTCACCCTCCGTAGAGGCTGTGAGGCCCTTGAGCCCCTTGGGGATTCTGCATCAGAGCTTAGTACTTAGGAATTCTGCATCAGTACTTAGTACACAGAGCTTAGCACCAGGTGCTTAACAAATGTTTGGTCTCACCAATGATCAGGCTCCACTCAAGGGGTCTGAAGACAGATGGGAGTTTTACATAAGTCTGGCTCTACAACTTAGCAGTTGGGTGACCTTGGTCTTCATTTCTATGTCCATAAAATGGGATGGTGACTTTAAATGAGTTAGTGCTTGTTGGGTGATTAACTAGCCACTGGCACTCAGTAAGCATTATTACTGATGGGGGTGTAATCTAGATTCTGTGAGTAAGGGTCTGTTTATCAGGTCAGGAAAGGGAAAGGGAAAGGGCTTTGCTCTATGGAGAGGTTGGGGGGGGGAGGGAGGAAGGGACAGGGAGACAGCAGTATAAGGCGAACTCTGGGAAAACAAGTGGATACCATATCTTTAAGCAAGAAAAGCAAAATTTCCCATTTCTTCTTCCCAATGCCGTGTTGGGGCACGTGTGTGTGTGCGCATGTGTATATATAAATGGCACAGTTTGGACTCTGGGCTTTTGGATATTGGAAGCTTGAGCATGAGTGCGTAAAAAGATATGGCTTGTTCTTTAACTACTTTAAATCCTAGATTCCTCATTTATAAATCAGGGATTATAATGCTTCTTTCATAGAGACACCACAAGAATTAAGTTACAGTTGCAAAGATTTTTCTCAACCTCTTTTTGAAAGGTGTTACATAAGGATAGAGCATTATAGTGATATTATCATGAGTCAGGCCTGTAAGCCTCAAACCATGCATCTTGTTGAATTTTTAAAATACATTTCTAATCCTTTTTCCCATTGGCTATCATAGATGCCAGCAGAACTTTAAAATACAATGAACAATGATAAAAATAAATGGAAACTGAGTCAAATATTGAAGCAAATGGTAAGAAGTCATGACATACGGCTCTGTTATAAAACAGATCAGAGATAAATGTACATGGAAGTTATTTTAGTTCATATAGTGGTCACTTTGTGAATTATTTTTTCAGATTAAAAACACTCCCAGTCCAACAACAACAAAAAAGACGAAAATTTTTTTCTCTTAGATTTGCTAGATTATCTTTCAAAATAGCCCATTAGAGTTGAGGCGTGTAGCACTGAAATTACTGAAGATGCAATAGACTCACTTCCCTTTGCTTAACAAGACAATTGTATCAAGACATACCAAGTTCTACTACCTTCTCCATGAGAGCAGACCACAGATGGGGTCATCCCCAGCATTCCATAAGGATGGCTTGTCTTATCTCACCTAGAGAGGCAGGATTTAAGAAGCCAGATGGCTTACCACCACCAGTAACTACCCCTGAAGGTTTCTTAGCTGTGACTGTCTTAAACTCTGTTGGCTCCTCTTTTTAATCACTAATACTCAATAAAAAGTAGCACACTGTTTCTAACTCCTTAGCATTCGTGGGTTCATCAGGGGGACATTGATGATTATCTTGGCTTCCTTCTCAGGTCATCAGCCATCCTTGCTGATAAGGAAAGGAAGATGGCAGATGGAAGTGTATGGAGAAGAGTGACTTAAGTAAATGGCACAAGGATGTGAGGAAATGAGAGAGGAGGGGAGTTTAGAGAGAAGCTGTGCTTTGGCATGGGGCCTGGAATTACTGCATCCCAGGCCCACTGGTGTGGTTGACTGGAGCCAACTACCTGGAGCCAGAATTGGTCTGCATTAGGTATGTCACGTGAGGGGAGACTGGGACATCATAGGGCTTTGCTGTCATTAACGACGTTCATCAACAACAAACTTACCGTCTGGGTGTGTGGCTCAATCCAGAGAGGCAGTCACTGTTCATTTATTTACTCATTCATTCTGTCAACATTCCTGAGTACCACCTCATAAGAATGATCTAGCAAAAAAATAAAATAAAATTTAAACTCATTGGCCGGTCTAGATAAATCTAGACATATTCTTTTTCCCTGGGGCCTTTGGTTTTTTTCCCTGCTGCTATGGCTCTTGCCCTCAAAAGACTCAACCTGGTTTTCCAAGATGATGAGAGAGGAGTTGAAGATGTAAATAATGAAAACTAGGCTAGCCTAGCTGACTAACTTGCATACTTGAAGATATAATATCACAGCCTCCAGCCTCTGATTAGTTTAATGAATCCAGCCTTCTGATGACTCTGAAGGAAAACACATTCCTGAGTGCAGAGGATGGTCAGGTGTTCATTACCTCCTGGAAGCTGGGTGTCCGTTGAGGAAGGCTGCATCCAACTGAAGAATTCACCAATGAAGAAAAGAGGCTAAATGGCCTGACACCATTTTTGTCATCAAAGGCTCAAGAAAAAATTCAATACATAGTCCCATGCTCAAAATAAATGCCCCGTAATTTACCAACTCATTCCTGCCCCCTCTTAGAAAGGCCCCCGAACAGTAGGCAACTTGCTGGAGCCCCTGTCTCTCCTACTTACACCACGACTGCTGAAATAGACCTATCTGGCCATGTCTGAACAAACTCCAAGTACAAATATCCTCTATTCTAAAATGGAGGCCAATTTCCTAATTTTCTACAGAGAACTGTGTGGGTTTTGTATCAGAAAAAAAGTAGTTTTTCATGTAAAACACTGAACACTAAGACTTCCTGAATCATCAAAGCAGACCAGAACACACTACTTCGATAAGAAACATGAATGTCCCCTCCAAGAATCTTAAAATTAGCCCCCATATTTTGTTAACTAGCAGCACCCGATAGAACCGTGGTGGTTGATGTGCTGGGGAAAGCGCGTGAGACTGGCTGACTGCTGGAGGCAAAGGGAGGAGGCTGGACCACAAGCATCGTGTCTGAGCTGAGCAGAGACCAGCCCAAGTCTTCATAAAAGGGCATATTAGAGGTTTTCCCTGTTGATCAGTGAGAGTACCCGTGGTGACTGAGCTTCCTGAGGCTTCAAAGCACACAGTGACTCAGTGGATCCTTCAGTTCTGCTGGTGGGAACTCTCTGGCTGCCAGCCCCGTCTTGGGAATTATCCATGTGGTTTCTTCAGATGCGGGAAGACTTCTCAAACTTGGCAAGTCCTAGAAGATGGCATAGATCCATTAGAATAGTGGTATTTTTCCTGCTGGGGAGAATGGGGTTTTCGAAAACCGTTGTGCTCTGAGGCCATGTTCTTTAGACTATGGGAAAGGGCAGTTCCCTTGATGCACGTAAACTAACAGGCCACCTTCTAGGGAGACCTGCCCACATGCTGGCCACCGTACGATGCACTTAACATGCATTTTCCTCACTTAACTCTCCCAACAAACCTGTGAAACTGGTGCCATTATCTAGAGGAACAGATGAGGAAACCGAGGCTTTCAGAACTGAAGTGGCCAAACCAGCGATGTGCTGGTAAACTGGCACACAAAAATATACAATGAAATTAGGTAACCTTGATGAGCAGCGTTTCAGATTTCCATGGTTTAATATTTCCTTTCTGGCCAGTTTCAAGGTACTGACAGTTTACCACTGGCTCACAAAATTCACGCATATTTAACCATCAGCTCTCGCAAGCTGACCAAGCCGGCTCCAGCACGGCCCCAGCACGGCCCCAGCTTCGGCATGAGGGCACTTCTGAGTAATCACTGGACCCACCACACTGTACTGCCCTTTACATAAATGGACGTGGGTTCAGTGAGGGCCAGGCCAGTATTTAGAGCAGCTCTCCACTGGATATAGGGATGAAGCCCTAGAGATTCACTAATTCATACAGCAAACATCTATTCTGTTTCTGCAGGTTCACCTGATAACCAAGGCCAGCAGGATTTTATTTCCTTTGAAAGAATTTTGTCTCATGTAAGAGTCATAGATTTTACCACCTTATCGAGGGCACCTCACAGCCGGCTACAATGACGCAGGTGGCTGCCAAGCACAGGGGAACAGAGGAGACCCACCAAGAAGCCCTCTCTCCTTACTCTGTGCCTTCACCACCTTTCACTCTGCCATCCATGTATGCTTTTCCACCTTACCCTGTTAATGCTGTCTCCCGGTGTTGAAGGCTTATCCCTCTAGCTGATCTCAAGTTCCTTGGCAGGGCTCAGAGAATCAACCCTCTGAGTGCACAGCTCAGCATCTTGCACAAAGTATAGGCTCAAAAAATGGCTTTGGAGCCATCAAAGTGCATATACTCATTTCAATGAGAGATTCTCCAGTATTGACCGTGCCCAGACAGGTTTGGTGTTAGTCTCAATTTTCCAGCTAAAACGCATCATGTACAGAAAAGCCACTCTCCATTGTAATTAGAGGCAGATTGCAGGGTGCAGAGATCATCCTGGCCATAAGAGAGCGTGGGTCGAGGTGACTCTCCCAGTGTTTGCAAGTCCCATGCCGAAGCTGGCCCCTGGGGCTCAGACATCCTTCCCTAGGAACTACCCAGCAGAGTAATAGTCAGTCCTCAGATTAGAGTCTAAGTATTCCTTGTCGCAAAAGTAGGAAGCGGTGTTCTGGAACTTGGATGAAGGCTGGGACAATGAGGACTGAAAAAGCTAGGGGGAGAGCAGAGCTCTCTAGATCCTCTGCCAACTGCTAGGTCTAATGCGTTTGGGGTCAAGGTAGGAGAACGCTGTTAAAACGCAAGTGCCTGCAGCTGGTCTCCATAGAGATAATGGCAGGACTTCTGCTCCTGGTTCAGAAGAGAGCCTGGGAAGGGGGGGACTGATGGTATCGTGAATGCCGGCACTGACTCAAGCCCTGAGGCCCCTCAGTTTTTGTGGCAGAGCCCAGGTTGTGTATTGTGGGACTGATTCCTTTCGTAGCGTGTCCTACATCGACTATTACATTCCTTCTGCTCGGATGACAAAGCCGAACCCACTTTGTTCTGGAGACAGCATCCAGCGTGGTGGCCAAAAGCGCAGAGCTGAGAGCACGGAGGCCAGAGGCTTGTCTCTTTGCGAGACAGTGTGATTTGAGGAAAGTCAGTTACGCCCACATACCAAGAGGGCTCAACTGCCAGATACAAGTGACAGCACGTCCAGATAGAACCTGGCCACCGGTGTGCTAATGGTTACTCTCTCCCCAGGTATTTTATTTGGCTCGTAACCCAGGAGACAGAAATGTGAGAAAAGACAAGTGTCAGGCTTGCTGGTCACGTTGAGTCTCATGGGAATTTAGCAAATAGAATGGAGAAAGTGCTTTTGGTGGCTCCTCCTTAGGAAAGATTCAGGGCAAAGTGATTTAGGGCAAAGCAGAGAATTTCTTTTCTCCTATTTGCTCAACTTAATGTTGTTAGCCCACCCCGACAGAGAACTAGATGGATGAGTCAAATCTGGTACAAAGGAAAACGCAGCTGTAACTCTGTCATCTATCACGATTGTGACCCACAAGGTCGGTATCCTGCCCGCCTCTGTCAGGGAAGCCAACAGGGCACATGGGACAGCCAGGTGGGCGTTTGTTTCTGGAAGCTTCTAATGCTTTCTGGAGAACCCTCAGGCTGTCTGTCTACGCTCTTGTTATTCCATCTTTCCTTTTGTCAGTGTTTGGATCTCACAGAGAAACAAGTCATCAGTGTCTGATTTCCAGTCTATTTTATCCCCTCCCCCTTTGAACTGAAAAGAACAAGTTCAGGGAAGAACTCATTAGCAGCTCCTCCCACAATCTGGACTCACTTTAAGAAGGTTAGCAACAACACAGCCAGCTGCTGTGAGGCACATCATTTCTAAGAATAAAATGTAATTCTGCTCCCTGACACAGGATTCCAGGCCTGAAGGTTTGTCCCTGGTGCCTGCAAGTGGAAAGCCGCCGCACCCCTGATCAGCGGCTGCCACTGTCTCCACCTGGTTCCGCGCACCGTGTTCCTAATGTGTGCTCTGGGCAGGTAACTGCCCTGTTATCGAGAAGAGGCTATCCCAGCGCTCTTGCTAATATCTAGTGTGCTGAGAGGAACCGTTTCGTCGCTCCCCTGCAGGGTTGGGCTTCTTTCACCTGCTGTTCTATTTTACAGTCCACTTACATCCTATTGCAATCGATAGACACATCAGCATGTTCTGCTGCAACCAGGCACATGGGCAATCCGGGAGGTGGGCTCCCAGAGGCCCCTGGCATGGCGCATTAGGCAGTGGGCCAGCAGGTTCACATCCGAGAAAGCTCTCCATCTCATTAGTTTCTCCCTGTACAGCAAAAAGCATGGTCATCTAGGTTAGAGCAATCAGGGCAGAGTAGCTTGTAATTGTGATGGGAGATGCACTAGATTTCAGAGACTGTAGACAATGCTGTTCTGTGAACTGTAGAGTTTTAAAGCAGAGCTAATGCAGGGATGGGAAGCGGATTTATCCAGCCCAGACGTTTGGGTTCTTGCTACTTTGTTCTGAAGGGGAAGTGGAGAAATGCTTCCAGGTGTCAGCATTAGATCATCAACAATCTCAAGGAGGCTCTCCTCTTGCTTAATAGCAAAACAACATGTTTCAAGAAAAAGCAGAAAATGAATTTTGTTCTGCTGTGAATCATAGTAGAGGCTTTACAAGTCAAATAGGATTTGAGAGCTGAGAGATCTTTTTGTCTGTAAAGTTAAATTGGGCCTGAGACTAATGCTGAAATGCCCATGGTGTCTGGGCATATGTGAATAGACAAGGGATAAATTGTTTCACAAGGCTACTATTGATCCCACCATTCATCTAATTTTCAGTGGCTCTTTCATTTTCTTAACTGAAAGAAAGCTGGGGAACCAAATGGGTAGATGACAGGCTTACTGTCCATGAACACAGAGTTTGATTTCTATGACTTGTTCAGTTCAGTTCAACACATTGAGAATCTGCTAAATTTCAGTCATGTGCTGGGCCTAAGGTTGATCCTTGAAACCCGCTGGTTTATCGGCTGATGGGGGAAGGGTAGATAGACGTTAAACACATCATTTCCACATAACAAGAGAGATGATGGTGGTAGGCACACAGGGCTCCATCAGCCTTTCTCCTGACCTGGGGACTAGAGAAAGTCTCCTGGGTGAAGTGAGACCTAAGCTGAGTCTTGGTCTTTATCCACAAAGACTCCCGGTCCTGGGCTGGGAAGGTTGTTTCCTGGATAAGTCTGGCCCCTCGGGTCTAGTCAGACCTCTTGTTGGTGGCAGAGACTCAACACCCACACGTGCTTGGCCCAGCTGGCTGGAGCCAGGTGTGGAGACCTCTGGAACTGGACTGCAATCAGCCGTGAGATCTGGGGCCTGGGCAGGGTGAGAGAGTTCTGGAGTAACCTGCAGGGAGGGACAGGAGCTATTACTAGCTGTGGGAGAAGTCAGCCCATCAAGATGAGGCACTACTGTGCTCCAGTGAGGCTGTCTCCTTCCTGACAGCTCCTGACCTCAGGGATGCGCGTGAACAGTCTAGAACCTGAGAATCCCCACAGAACTTTTGAAGCAGTTTGCCTTTAAGCTTTTGTAAAATATTCAGGGCTCCGTGGGCCTCCCTCTGCCACCTTCTAGGCCTCGGAATGTGCTCTGTGTGGGCTGCATGGGTGGGGTCTGAGCACCCCCTGTGTGAGGAGGGTGGAAGAGGGGAGGCACCCCCTCCCCTGTCCCAGCCCAGGCCTGACTTCCTTCTGCCTTCTCTCGGGATGGGTTTCCTGCAGACACAGCTCCCAGAATGTAAACCTCATCCTGGAAGGCCTAAGGAAAGGGCCTGGGCGAAGGAGTGGCAATGCCCTGGTTCCAGGTCTGACTCACTGCACGCGGCTGCAAAGCACAACAGATTGTCAAGGAGCAGCTAGAACCCCAGAGACCCACTTTCTGCTTATTCCTTTCCCTCAGTGTCCACATACAACTGATCAGTGAGGTCCTCCCTTCTTCTGCTGTACCACTTCTTCTGCTCCTCTGGGAGTTGGGCACGTGGGCATGCCGAGTGCTGTTCAGGTTGCTGCCATTCCACTTGGCAGGGCACGTGCTTCAGGGAAAGCCAGCCTCGTTGACCTAAGGGTCAGCAAGCGCCTCTCGCCTGGGACTGGCCAGGAACTCAGCCACAGGCATGGGTTCGGGAATGGCCAACAAGAAAGGCCTGAGGCACTCGAAGGAAAGAATCATCCTTGCTCTTAAGAGTGAGCCACGGGAAAGATGTTCATTCTCGCTGGAGACGTGGTGTAGGGGCTGAGGCCTGAACCTCCTCCAGCATCCCGGCTGCATGCAGGTGCCAGTGAGGCTGCACAGGAGAGTGGAGCCAGGGGAACCCCACAGGGTGGAGTGAAGCCAGAGCCTCAACCGACCAGCCGTGCTTTCCCTGATGTGGGCTAATAAATCCCAGTTGTTGTTTAAACTGAGTCCAGTGGGTTTTGTTTCTTGCCCCCAAAGCATTCTAACAGAAGTTGTCTTTTTCTCACTGAGCCTGCCAGAGCTTCATTTAAGATGTTGCCATCCCAACTTACCTGGACCAGCCTGGCTTCCCCGTACACCCTCCACAGGTGCCAGCGGGAGGAGCCAACATACAATCACCGTGCCCCTCCCCTTTCTGTAGTTGCCATTGCCCACCCATGGGAGTGGTCCCAATCTGTCCCCTCCTGCTGTCTGTGCCACTTGCTATCCTGGCTTCCCCCTAGCCTTCTCACCCTGGAAGGCTAGAGATAAACACAGGCAACACGTTCATCCACTACTCTTCCTGGAACCCCCTCCTACTCCACCTGTGGGGTAACCAACCATCCTCGCTTTCCCTGGCCTGAGAGCATTGCCTGGACAAGAGACTCTCAGTGCTAACACCCGGAAAGCTGCCCGCTAACCGGGATGACTTGGTCACCTTAACTCCCCATCCCTCAGACTCTTAGCACGAGGCCCACTCAACTCTGCCCTCTTACATGTAGCCAAGACAGTAGCCAACCAAACATTCAAACGCACATCTTTCTGATGCCTAAAGCCCTGCTCCTTCTACTATATCATGCGGCTTCCTAATAACTGCCTGGCCCAGCTCCAAGAGCAATAAGAATGAAAGGTGGGGCTGGCATAGTGGTTAAGTTTGCACGTTCCGCTTTGGCAGCCTGGGGTTCGCGGGTTCGGATTCCGGGCGTGGACATACACATCACTTATCAAGCCATGCTGTGGAGGCGTTCCACGTACAAAATAGACGAAGATGGGCACAGATGTCAGCTCAGGGCCAACATTCTTCACCAAAAAAAAAAGACTGAAAGGAGATGCTAGAAGTAATATATAAATTTAGAAAGTCTTATACGTTGGAAGGTATTAGAAACTGCCTATCATGGACTTACGTGTTGTCTTGCTCAAAATGTGGATATAATTTTCACTATATTGTTAAACTTAGCCATTTTCGGTTGTGCTAAGGAAAAGTGCTACACATTAAAACTAGCAGGAGACCAGGGCGGATGATTCTCCAATTTATAGACAGACAACTCTGCTTGGATTGGGAACAGTGGCCTGTCCCATAGTCCCTACACCCCTAATAAGCAGAATGGTCATATTAGCAATATGACCAATGTGGTGTTGATGTGATACATCAACAGATATATTAAGAAGTGCCTAAGCTTTTGGCCAAGAAAATATAAGAACATAAATCACATGTTGCTTTACACAGAAAATACATGTTAAAAATTTACTGGCCACACGTCCTTCTTACTTCTTCCATTATGTTGTGTTGTGAGAACATTCCTGCCCCACAGTGAGCTGCCTACCCTGGGAGGGACTGGAGATTTGTTGGTCCCATCCCCTCCCTGCCCCCCAAAGTGATATAAAAATAGTAAAGGCCATCAATAGTGATTGATTAATTTCAATAACATAACTAATGGTTGTAATTGCAATTGAAAAAGAAATGCTTTCTTCTTTGATTAATCTGACCCTCTGGGCCACCATTAACACCAGCACACTAGAATGCTAATCAGGAAATAAATGTGGAGAAGCAGACGCACTCGCCAGGAGTCTAGCTCTGCCCAGTCTTCCCCGACACTGTCGGCTGCTCTCCTTCCAGCCCTTTCCTCTTTTGCACTGTGACCCAGCACATCTCTCTGCCAAATAGGAAACATTACTGTCCATCTTCAAAGCCGGCTCCTCTCTTGGAGCTATTACCAGTAGAGAAGCATCCTGCTTGGTACTTTGAAAGTTGTGCTTGGCGATTTTAAAGCTCTGTGTGACTGTCAGCGGCTGGGTGAGTTGGCTAAGTGGCTGGATCATTATCCCCATTTTACAGATTACTGAGTAGACACTGAGAGGTTAAGTGACATTCCTAACCAGCTAGCAGGTGGGAGGCAATAACAGAAGCAAGTATGTTCCTCCAGATCCTACCTTCCAGCTGAGTCTCTTGCATAAGATACCGAAAGTGCTCCAGGGCCGCCTCCCATGCTGACTGAGCCTGCTATCTCTTCTTCCCAGGTCATCCTCAGGGCTCCTGGGCCACCCCTTGCCTCCTCTCACCCTCTCCACCTGTCACCACCACGCCTACAGAGCCATTGCCTTTGATCAGCCATCTGGTTACCTTTAAGTTCCTTTTTCTACTACAGTGGGCAGGTCTTAGGGTCTGGGACAGCGTCCAGTGGACTGACCCAGGAAGCCAGCCAGTTTTCATTGCTTGTGGTCCTGAAAGCTGGGAGAAAGTGCAGAGTCGCAATAGAGATGGGAAGCAGGCAAAATATGTCTACGGGGACATGCTACCTGGGAGCCTCATACCTCGTCTCTCCCAGCTCCCTCACAAAGCCTGTTCTCAGAGATCTGCCGTCACATGTTGCTGACAGTGGTACTCTACTCCTGGTTGGCTGCAACTTAAAAGGTGTCCAAGTCTTAAGTTAAAGGAATACATCTTTCAATGAGAACATTCCAGACCTCGTAGGGAAGACAGGGTCACGGAAAAAAAAAGCCAAGTGTTCTACTTTGAACTTGGAAGAGCAGACTGGCCATTGTGGGCTGGCTAGCAGGCAGGACCAGAGGAACATCAGCCCTAGGGAACACTCCCAGAATCTCCGGCCTTCCAGTCACCCCTGAAATCCTATACCCTAGAAATGCTTTCCCAGGATCTGAAAGTGCTCTTTGCATAGCTGAACTGTCAAAATGAGGTGTTTGGTCCGCCTTTTCCAGAGAGGCCATGCCTGAAACGTCTTCACATGAGTTCCAGGAGAGTTGGAAAACCTGTGGCTTCTTAATGTGTTTACAGAAACTGGAGCCTTCAGGTCCATTTTGTAAAAGAATGTGAGGCCACTTGAAAGAAGAAAAGATTCTGTTTTTACACGGACAATTTCCTTTACGTTGATTTCGCAGTGCTCTGTTAATGTCTAAGCACGCTAACTCTTTATCAACAAACAGTCAACAAAAACTTCCTTTTGATAATTTGTTCAAAATTTAGTAGCTTATACCTTCTGGCACCAACCATCTTGCAGCTGACGCAGATCCTCCCTGATTCCAGAGGGTCTGAGGGAGCTGTCTAGAGCTGAGGTGGTTATCACGTGTTGCACAAAGGTGGATCTTGGAAAAATACTCACCAGGTGACAGGTGGTGCCAGCTCTCCAAACGCCCAGTTAGAATCCTTTCTCTTTCAGTCATGGAGAGAGAAAATCTCACATCTGTGCTTTGAACATTAGGCCTAAATTAAATCAGTTTTGTTTGTTTTTTAAACAGTAAATTCTGACAGTCCCACTTTATATGAATCTGTCTTCATTTTTTTCTTTCTGCATCTGAGTGTTTCTCTGCATCACATTCACTGTTTTTCTCTTCGTCCTTCTCTATTTCTCCCTCCCATTACTATTCTCTTCTCTGTCACTTTTAACTGATCACAATATAGATATGAAATTTATTTAAACTTTTTGCTTTATTTATTTGAAATATTCTTCTTAAGTTACAAAGGATGAATGGAATATTTGTATTCCTCTTTCTGTCTCAAAAAACAAAACCCAACAACTCCATAATGTCATATTGTCCATACGTGTGGCCTCTGGTGGGTCTCTCCCCTCGGTGAGTCAGCAGCTCTCTAGAGTCGGCTTCTCCACTGCATGGGGACATTCACTAAGTGCCTCCACTAGGTAGTAGAAAGGCTTCAGATGTTCCCAGACAACATTACCTCCAAAATGGATGGAGTTGATGATATCACAAAGAAAAGATAAGGAGTTTGTGAGAGGTCTTCATTCTGATGCGGGAGGACCATTAGGGGGAGTTTAGATCACCATCCAAGGAGCCAGGGCAGGGTGGAGCAGACTGCTCTTCAGGACCGCATCATTGGAAAACACCCATTTTTTGCTTCCTTCCCCACTAAGCCAAATTTCAGCCAACACTGTAGGGAGGTACTTTCCAGAGAAATGACTCTATCTGGCAAAACCAGCCAAGAATTACCCTCCCTCATACACTCACACACATACTCATGCACTCTGTAAAAGTTCTCAAAATCTAAAAGGGGATATTGTGTCCTTTATCTTCATATCCAAGAGGAATAGAGACTGTCCCCAGAGCCTGCTCACCATCATTCACTTCTGCTCTGAGGGGGTCTAAGTTCAAAAACTGCTATTATGTCACCTTTGGAGAATGACGGCTTATAGAGTGACCCTGAAAAAGAGTAATTTGCATGGAAGATTGCTCAAAGGCTAAAGTTATATTCAGAGATTTGTATCTAGTACTTCTACTAGTAAATAAAAACTTTAAAAATTATAGGTGGTTATTCAAATATGTTAGATATAACATAGAGGACAAATGGATTTTTCTCAAAAATAAATACAGAAAGAGAACACTAATTGGGTAATTCTATAACTTTTATGAAGAGGTGGAATTCTAAGTATGTCAGAATGTGTAATTCATCTCAAATTTAAAGTCATTTGAAATGATTTTCCTTCCAGAAGTGACAACCACGATTTGCCTTGCCCAGTGGGCAGAATGGCCGACCCCTCATTTCCGGCAGTTAGCCCCATTTTTCCTGCTACAAAAATGCAGAGCAAGTGCTGTGAGGTTTTCTGCTGCACCAGTGGACTTCTCACTAAACCATGGGGAAATGCCTGTAGCATTGGCAGGATTTTTTTTTGTTACCATCAAGCTGACAAAAGACAATTTTTCAAGATCACACTTATCTATGCTTTAGATTTCATGTGTCAAATCGCAGTAATTTCTTAGCAGGGTGAAAAATATTCACTGCTCAAAAATAGTATTGGAGTGGTGGGTTTTTTTTCCCTTTCTGGGCAATCACTAAACTTCAAATAGCCACTGGTGAATAGCCTCCCTCCCCATCCTCCTGTCAGATTAAAAAACAAAAAACACCTCCAACTGGCAGGAAATATGACAACATACACTGTATTAAATTCAAGCAAAGAGAAAATCTAGATTGTATATTTTATTCTGCCCAGGGCTAAGGAAAACACTTTAGCAAATAAATGTCTTCTACAAACAGAGCATTTTTTCTTTCTTTTCCCATAGTCCACCTTCTTGGGAAAGGGGATTTCCCCCCTGAAGTAATGGTATATTAAAAAGAAGCAAGGACAGGAGATTTTTGAAGGGAAATCATTCCAATGAAACGACAAATTCTTTGGGGGCACAGCTTTGCTTTCAAGTTATCTGGAGCACAAGAACCTCCCCTCCAGCTCCCATCCTGAAGTCCTACAACCAAGACTCTTAAGCAATCCCATATTTCTTCCAGAAGTTGATGGGTTGCATTTCTAGCTGCTCGTGGAATTCCTTGTCGCAATCATGTACCATCTCCTCTACATGAAAAATGTTTTCCACCAGTTACCTCTGCTTGTCTAGGCAAGGAGTTCTGATTTAAGGAATTGATATAAGAACTCTGTGTTTGCTCCATGAGGACTGAGATGTTTTTCTCCTGAGGACCATGGTCAGCTCCACTCAAGGAGAAGCTGTCCCTCGTGGGTAGGTAATCAGAGCATGACCAGGAAAGGGAGAACAGAAAGAGGCTCAGTTTGTCCAGAAGGAGGGCTGGGAGGGGCAGGGCCTCGACTGATCATTTGGAAACTGCTCTCACTCAGCTCTTTGGGAGTCACCTCTAGATCAGAGTGTCCTAGATTCTAATGTGCGTAAAGTCACCCAGACTTGCAACTTGTGAAAATGCAGACTCTGATTCTGTCGGTCTGCAGTGGGTAGGGTCTGGTAATTTGCACTTCTGGCAGGCTTCCAGGTGATGCTGCTGGTTCTTAGACGCTCTTTGAGGAGCAAGGTGTTAGAGTAGTGAGAGCTGCAGGGTGCTATCCAAAGTGTGGTCTATAGATCACAGCGTCACCTGGGAACTTGTCAGAAATGCAGATACCGGGCCTGTCCAGACCTAGGAAGCTGAAATCTCTGGGTGTGGGCCCAGCCATCTGTGTCTAACAAACTCTCCAGGGGAGTGTCATGTACACTGAAGTTTGAGAGACTGCCCTAGAGCCATGCCACTCAGAGGGGCAGTAGCTCTGCCACCTAGAAGCTTAATAGAACTGCAGAATCTCAGGCTCCAACTCTAACACTCCGAATCGCAGTCTGCATTTTAACAAGATCCCCTGGTGACTGGTCTGCTCTAGAGGACTGTTTCAGAAAAGTGGTGACGACCCTGAGCATTCAAGGTGAGGACACATCTGGAACCCGAGGGGCGGCTGCTGTCCAGTGTGTATTGGCCAGCCTGCAGCCTTGGCCCTGGGGTCAGCCAGGTGGGCCTTCTGCCAGTGCCCACGCTGCTCAGGACGGAGCCTCCCTGCTGGACACAGCTGGGTCCAAGAGGGTCACCTGCATGCTCAGTCACATGCCTCATCCACCGCAGCCCCATCAGCGCCAGCATCCAGCTAACCGAGCCAATGCTGGCATCCAAGCCACTGGGCAACTGGACCACTAGGCCATCAGGCCCCTGGCCTTTCACTCTGATATTTATTGTTCTTTATTTGCTTATAAAAGTAATATATGTCTATCGTGGGAAATACAAAGTGTGAAGAAGAAAAGAAAGTCCCGGGCCGGCCCAGTGGCGCAGCAGTTAAGTGCACGTGCTCCGCTTCAGCAGCCTGGGGTTTGCAGGTTTGGATCCCGGCGCACATACGCACCACTTGTTAAGCCATGCTGTGGCGGTGTCCCGCCACAGTAGTAGGAAGTAGAGGAAGATGGCCACAGATGTTAGCCCAGGGCCAGTCTTCCTCAGCAGAGAGGTAGATTGGCGTCAGATGTTAGCTAGTCCTCCTCACAAAAAAAAAAAAAAGTCCCCCATAACCTCATCACCCAGAGAGAACTATTATTTACATTTTGGTGTATTTTCTTCTGGTCTTTTTTTCTAAGCAGTATTAGAATTCCACGTTTTTTTCACTTAATACTGTTTTAGGTCTTAAAAGTGCTTCATAAACATAATTTTAATGTCTATAAATACTCAACTGAAATAGTAGAAATTGATAATTTTTTCTGTACTAATCTTAGACATTGGATCATTTAACAATTTCTTTCTATACATGCAAGGAAGATTTTTACATATATATATTTTTTAATTTCCTTTGGATAGAGTCCTGAAAAGTGTCATTACAGTAATTACTGAGCTACGTTGTTTCAATATTTGTAAGGCTTTCATTATCTATAGACATTTTGCTTTTCAGAAGGTTTTGAACAATTGAAACTCTCACTGGTACATCAGGGTGGCCCCTCACCTCGCCCTCACCAGTTTTGGGTACTCCTGCTTTGGGACCGTT
The DNA here is from genome assembly GCF_020826845.1 of Diceros bicornis minor. Classification (NCBI taxonomy): domain Eukaryota; kingdom Metazoa; phylum Chordata; class Mammalia; order Perissodactyla; family Rhinocerotidae; genus Diceros; species Diceros bicornis. The sequence goes on along the minus strand of NC_080755.1, from coordinate 6,604,606 downwards.
TGTTAATGTGATGAAAAATAGCATATCGTTGCTGCTTTCCTGTTTCTCTACGTGGTGACGACCACTTGTCCATTGATGTGGCGCATCACTGTGGAATGGAACTGGTAGGAGCCGTACATCCTAAGGCAACTCTACTTTTCCCCCATGTCTCCGCTAGGAACCTCTCTCCACTTCTGGGCATCCAGTGGCCACATCCAGCCTTTTCTTTGGGGTCTCCTCAACCCTCCAGAGCACGCCCTTGGGCAGTCTAAGCTGACCCCAGGCCTGTGCTTGCCCCAGCCAGGCCCATACCTAGACCTGGCCCTGGTCCCGGGCAACTGCTTCCCCAGCCCACCTCTCACTCCAGGACTTTAGTTCCAGGTGAGTGTAAGTTGCATGTGTGCATGGCAAATTAGATGTCTTTCCTCCTGCTGGATGCAGCCCCGTAGTGGGGCGTGCAAGCCTTGTGAGGGGAAAGGGTCTAATTTCAGCCCTCACTTACCTGTTGAGCAGGTGTCCTCATATAGGGCCAGTCTGCACAGCTCCACAAGGCTGCCCCGAGGATTGAGCTCCCTGAGGATTCTTCATGAAACCTCCGCACTAGAACTGAGGAGGGAAAGTCCCTCCTCTCTCCCCCAGTGTGAGCAACGTGTCTCCTTGGGATCCTTTCCTTCAATCTTTACGTGTCACGCCTCTTACCCATGAAGCGGGCGTTGGACTAAGGGCTGCACACTAGCTCTTCTTGCACCTGCTTTTGGAAGGAAGAAGTTACTGAGACAGACGCTCATTTTAACTTCCTGCTACACATGTTTATTATCTATTTGCTCTTTTCATTCTAAAGCTGGACCCTCTAGCTGACATAGTCTGTGAATGCCTCCTTCCCACCCCTCCGTCCTCCCAGCTGGGGCTTGCGGCCTTGGAGCCGGACCAGCCCACATCTCTCTGGGGAAGAAGCAGCTGTCATTCCATGACATGTGCAGGTCTCTACCTTGAGCCCGAGAAGGAGGACGAGGAGGACGGGGAGCTGGCTTAGGGAGAAGAACAACTGGAGAAGAGAGTCTATGTGTCTTGGTGTAACAACTGGAAAGATGGAGAAGTCACAGGCCATCAGGTCTAAATGACAGTCACCTAGGAGAGAAGCTCAGTAGTAGCTTCTTCCTCGTGTTAAAGATCATTAGAGATGAACAGGAATGACAGTCAGCGTTGCGAACCCTGCTGCTATCGTTCCTAAACGTGAGAGGCGAGCTTCTGAGACCCCAACAAAGATCTCATAGTGGGGATGTCTACTTTACTGCCACTGGTAGCTAAAAACAGTATGGAAAATTGTCAGGATTATGCTTTTGTCTATAAATTGAGTTTCTAAATGAATCTCCATGCTGTTAATAATCATCACCAAAAGTAATACCCTTGCAGCAGCAACCTCATTCACCTTCTGTGTACATCCGCAGGGGTTGGGGGAGGGGTCTGCAGGACTCCAGTGTGAGAGAAGTGGGCAGGAAAGGCTTTCTGGGGGAGCAGACCACTCTCCTTCCCTGAGCCACGTGGAGTGTGTGCTGTGTTCCTCCCAAATGACATCAGGCTTGTACATTCAAGATCATATCAGAATGCTATGGGGGGAAGAATCTCTCCACAAACTTCCTTAACATCAAACATAACAGCTCACTCAAGCATGCATGAGCATGAAATACAAGGTCAGCTCCACAGATGATGTGCAGAACCATTCCCATTCATGCACAGAGTTTAAAAACGTAACACAAAACAAAGACACTCTGAACAGAAAGCAGGTCGGGTGACTGGGTTGGTTGTTGTGGCCACTGCGTGAAAATTTCTTTCTTATAGGAAGCAACTTTCAATCAAATAAAAGATTTGAACTAACTAATTAAAAGTGAACTTCAAGCCCTCTGAGCAGCTGAATCCTACAGAATTTCTGTAGGTGTGGATTTCCTCAATAAACCAGCATCCCATGCAAAGAAAACAATATTCTGAGTGATCATTATTTTTTACCAAAAAGGAGTTTTCCTTGTAGTTATGTTGCTCTGTTTTTCAAAATTCTCAACACAGTCCAGGGAGTTGTTTTATTTGTGTTTCATATATTATCAGGTTTATGCTTGACAATTATAATTCTTTTGAATTGTCACCACAAATAATCCATAATCAATCTATAAATCAAAATTTGGATGAGTTTACTATGAGCCAAATTTGAAGACCATATAGCCTAGGGCCTCCCCAAGGAAGGAAGGGCACCAAAGAAGTGGGGTGTACAGAATGGTTATATACTGTCAAAGAGCATGTATCACATATAATTGCAATGTCCCTTTTACAATAGTCACGAGATTGCCCTGTCAGATTGCCCTGTCAGCACAGCAATTGATGGACACAGCAGGTAGCAGGTCCATTGTCTCGAGTTGGGTGGTCACAGGATGAGCGCAGCAATCAAATCCTAGCCTAGGGAGAAATGCTTGTCCTTAAGGAAATGCCAATGTGGGGGAACTTGCATCCTTATCGTAAGAGCATTTGTTCTTGTCTTTGGGACATGTTAATTGTTTAAAGCAGATATAAAATGTGTGTTCAAAGGCCGCAGGCCCTTTTGGAAAAACCAAGCTCAGGCCAAATTAGTTTTACATCAGATGGCTTCCCCATATGCTCCAATATATCCTATTGTTTGCCATTTATTTATCAGAATCATTGTATAATTCTGACTCACCAAAGAGTGACATTGAGTATAACACAGAATTATATTAGAACATAGTAACACAAGCAAATGTAAAAGATTTGTAGATCACCAAGTCATTGAAACCACCATCACTGAAGAGTGTTGATTGATTTCTGCACGGAGTTTTGGGGTGGCCTTTCATGAAAAGCAGAGAGCCATGTTCAGGTGGTCAGGCTGACTACTATCCCCATCCTGCCAGACAGAGCCCAAATCCACCCACACCAGGGTGAGTCCAGACACTTCTGATCTGCAGAAACCCAGGGCAAATGGGTATTGAGAAAGGAGAGTGGGGAATGACCCCTAACAGTGCAGCACAACTACATCTCTGCCTGCAAGGAGTGGGAGTGGGGGTGGGTTTTACCAGAGTCTCCCGTGATTGAAAGGACCAGAACTTCAGCCCAACTTTTCATTTGACATGTGGCCAAATTTCACCTGTGCAATACAGACGTCTCAATTACAGAAAGACCAAAAAAACTGGGTGGCAATATGTTCCAGAGGCAAATGACCACTTCAGATGTGATGTGCATTTCCATTTTGGCCAAATTTCAATCTAAGTGCCAGAGGCCTTACACACAATGACTCTTATTTGTTCAGACACCTAAAGAAGGTCTGCAGCATCCAGTCAATCATACGCTTTCTCTGGAAACCACGAGTTGGGAAGGATATCCTTTTTCGTCCGTAGGCCAACATCACCCCAGAGAGGGAATCGCTGCTCTGGGTGTGTCGTTTAGCCTGTAATGGAATTTCTTCTTCGGCTGACTGGGCTATTGTAAATCACTCTGAATGTTATTGATACCGAACCTCTTAATCTCAAATTCGTGTGCCCGATGCACAGCAAGCCAAACACTGAGACATTGGTGTTTGGAGATGGAGAAAGATCTATTCGAATTGGCCAAAATGAGTAGGTGGGAGCCTGGGTTCGCTCAAATTCGCCTCCCCATGAACAGAAAGCAGGGAGGTTTTATAGGGCTAAGGGGCATGGCAGGAGGTGATTCAGGGAAACAGAGGAGTCACTCCTGATAAGCCCCTGGGCAACCTGACTTCTGGGCTTCCACGCTGCTGAGGGCCGCCCATCTGGTGACAGCAACCTCCCCGAAGGCATTCTCTTTCTCCTGCAAAACAAGCTCACAAATCCTCTGGAAAACAAGCTCACAAACACTAGAGACCCCTAAATCACCCCTCAAGTTAAACAGGAAAACAGCAAACTGGTTTAACGTCTACAGTACCCCTCAGGTACCCCTCTTCATTATCATAGTCTTTCTCTTTTTGACTTAAATTTTGCTTTCCTGAAAGTTCTATTCCTTAGCCCTGCTAAATCAACCCGAAATATAGGTCTAGTTTGTCTTCTTTTCAATTGCTTTCAAAATATTTGAGGACAGCAATAATGTTGAAATATTTTCATTTTCAAGGCTAGCACATGGAGTTTTCTCAGCTTTCCTTCCCATGGCATGGATTCTGCATGTGCTTTGCAATCAGACAGTCCTGAGTTTGAAGACCTTGGGCAAATTACCAAGTCTCTCTGAGGCCAAGTTTTCTGTCTTGTAAAATGGGGATGGTAATGCTGTATTAATTATTTGCTGTTGCATAATGTCATAGGTTTAAAAACATTTATTGAGGCTCATGGTTCTGCTGAGTGTTTCTTCTGGTTTAGGCTGGGTTGGCTAATCTCAGCTGGGCTTGTACATGTGTGTGAGGTCAGTTGACAGGTTGGCTGCATGCTGGTGGTCCAAGGTGGCCTCATTCATGTCTGATGGTCAGACATGACAGAGGTGACTGGACCATATGTCTCTCAGGTTGGCCTGGGCTTGTTCACATGGTAATAACATTCCAAGAAGCCCCAACGCACACACCCTTTAAAGCCTCTGTGTACATCTCATTGACCAAGGTAAGTAATGTGGTCAGATGGATTCAAGGGGTGGGGAACTGGACACTGCTTCTTTACAGGAAGGGTGGAGAATTGTGGGCATCTTTAGAATCTATCCCAAGCTTCAACCACATAGTGATGGCAGGAGGATTAAATGATTGATAGAAAAAATGCAAAGGGCAAGCACAGTGCTTGGCACATGGCAGGCATGCAATAAACCTTGGTCTTCCTCATCCAGGATACTTCATCACCGGGTGAGTGAGGAGAGCCCTGCAGACCCCGTCTCCACAAAACCTACCTGTCAGGGATGGTGATGGGATTAATTAGATTTAAAAATTGCCTGGTAAAACTCTGTTAGCTCTTTAGAGATATGCAGGAAATAAATTTAAGGTGTTATTACATTATTATGGCTTTTCCATCCTGGCTGAGGCTGCAAAATCAAGACTATCAAATATTATAGGCGTTTATTCTGTTTTTACTGTCAGAGTACCGAATAATAAATTTAAATGGTAGAGACTGGAAAGTAAGATGGCCTCTTTCCTACCAATTGTATCAGTTGGGAATTCAGGTCTAAACTTTGAGAACTGTAAATCTTTTTCCAAGGGGGAAAAATGACTTAGTGGTTTAAATTCATGTCTGAAGTTTTTCGCAAAGGTGGTAAAAATAGCCTGTCCATGAAGCTGTTCCCTCCTTGGCAAATTTTATTGAATGAGGTTTAATGGCTACTAGTCTTAGCTGAACTAGAATTTTTTTCCACGTCTTTCCATCGTGTCTAAGTATATATTTTTCTTTTTCTCATTTATTTTAAAACATGATTTTAAAATATTGAAGTACTATTTCTTTAAAGATGCTTGTTCCAGCCCGAGAACCCAAGGTTTTTTCCCCCCAGCATTTAATCTGTAATTTTGTAGGTTACACTCATTTGCAGATTCTAGAAAGTGCCTTTTATTCTTCTCTAAGTGTCAAAGCAATTTAGATTAATGGGCCTCGGACTCTTTGATACCAGTTTTTAAGGCATTTCACAGTGTGTAGAAGACGATACCCTTTTATATGTGATAAGTAAAAATCTTGGCAGATGAAAGACTTTTTTCTTTTTGTTTTCGCACAAAAGAAATCTTTGGAGCTGTGGAAAAACTGCAGAGGAGAGAGGAAAGCTCTTCCATATTCTTGCAATTTTCTTCTCTCCCCCGCTCCCCCTTTGGGAACTCTGATCTTTGCAGCTGCTCACAGGAAATGGGAAAAGATGCCGCATGGCGCCAGCTCCACAGACAGAGGACACAGGAGGGCTAGGCTGATGCTCCCCACGAGCCGCCTCTAAGCTCTGTGCCTAGTGGTCACCACTTGTTCCCAAACAAAATGCTTGCACAGCCTAATGTTCCACATCCTGCCCCTCCCATCGGCACATGACGACTCTATGAGAAACAAGCTTCTCTAATAAGGATAGTAATCCAGGCCCTGGAGGGTAAATTGGCTGATAGAAGCCCTGAGTGGTGCTGAAGGCCCTAGGGGTAGGGCCTTTGTGCAGGCCGAGACCTGGGATCATGGCCTGCAGAGGAGTAGAAGCTACGTCAACAGTTGCCAGTCATTGCCTTTTGATGAAGGATGGTCAGATCCCAGGTCTCCACTGTCCTTGAAAGGGGCTTAAGGGAGGCCTGTCTAGACTGCTGGCACAGCTCAGGCTTGGCATATGTCCGTGTCTGTGTGTCTCTGTGCATGTATGTCTGCCCATTTGTCTGTCTGATAGAAATGATGGGTAAGGATGAGGAGAAAAGGAGACAAAGAAGTCACATAGCATTATACTGCACTTGGTCATACCCTCACCCTTTTTCTTGTCTTTGATTGAGACAAATGCCAGGATGCAGGTGAATTACAATTTGCTGCCTATGTGAACAGAAACGCCCCAGCCAAACACCCAGAAAGGGCTGTAACTAGCAGAGACTGGTGGGCCGCATGCTGGAGAGGGGAGGTCTTCTGAGGGACCACGTTTGCTCCCCTTGGCTTAGCGCCTGTGACATCCCCTGTCAGCTTCACTGTGGTGTGATTAGAGTCATGGGGTTTCAGAGTCAGGAAAGGTCACTCCAGAGGGTCCTAATATTAACACCACGGACACATTTTATGGTTTTTCCCTCCAAGGATATCACATTTTAAAGATTTTGTTTATCAAATTGCACATAGGGGCCGGCCCAGTGGCGTAGCCCTTAAGTTTGCGCGCTCCGCTTCGGCAGCCTGGAGTTCGCCACTTTGGATCCTGGGTGCGTGCGGACCTACTCACCACTCCTCAAGCCATGCTGAGACGGTGTCCCATATAGAAGAGCTAGAAGGACCTACAACTAGGATATACAACTATGCACTGGGGCTTTGGGGAGTAAAAAGGAAAAGAGGAAGATTGACAACAGATGTTAGCTCAGGGCCAATCTTCCTGGAAAAAAATAATTGCACACAGTTATGTTAGAACTGAAGACATCCCCCTAGAACCTCCAAAAATTTGAAAATAACTATAATGCATCTCATTTCGCTGGTAGGTTTTGAAATTTTAAAAAAATCAAATATATATTTTTTCCTTTTGTATTAATCAAAAACATATCAAGAATTCTGGGTAGGTAAAGTAATAGCAGCTGCGTAAATCTGGATTTCCCAACATTTCCTCCAAAAATCAGTCGGGAACCACAGGAAGAACAAACAGAACCTTATGAAACCCACCTCTCAGCATAACGGAAGACAGAGGGTGCCTGAACTTCAACTACCCTGGTAGAAAAACAATGACAAACCTGAATAAGCTATTTTTCATGTTCCCATCTCAAGATTGTGGAAAGCAAGGGCAGTCTGGGAAAAACTGAATGGAAGAGGCGAGTCCTACCACGTAGTTGTAGGGCTAAGATTGACCTAAAGTCATTTAAATGCAAAAGTGCCCAGTGAGTGAGCTTGGCTGGAAGGGACAGTCTTCAAAAGACATTGCTTTGGGGGGAGAAGCTACAAAGGAAGGAAGACACACTCTCTAGAGAGCGGGGAGTATGGAGGAAAGAAGCAAAAGGGAGAAATTTCGGGGCTCTACAGGGCGAGAGAGAAGCAAAAATGTTCACACAATCCCTCACCCACGTGCCTCCAAAAAAAGCCATCCATTAAAGAAACCACACTTTCCTACACTGAAAGAAGAGATGACCTTGAATGAGGAAACTTGTGAGCCATTCAGTAAAATGAATAGGGAAACAGACTAAACATGTACAAAACCACTAGAACAAAAAGAACTCCTCAGCTGATAAAAAACTGCTTCCCCCAAATGATTAAAAAGCAGAAGAGAAAGCTAACATAACACTCAAAACTGAATTAAATATCATCAACAAGCATTTTAGGATATAAAATCTCACCTTGAATCAGAAATGCAAAAGCTAAAATCAGAAACAGGCAGAAATAGGAAGAAATGAAAAGAGAGTTGATTGATCCCAGGAAGGAAAAGGAAGAAAAAGACAAAATGCTCTCAGAAATGAAAAATAAGGTACAAGATGCTCAAGGGAGAATAGACTCAAATGAAAATTTAATTTAATAAGGAGCATTGAAGAAAGGTAGGAAAGCACCTGAAAGAATAAAAATGATATGAAGAAAGAAGTAAAAAGGCTCAGAAAGAAAGCAATTGACATGCGAGAGAGGCAAACAAAAAACAACACATGTAATTAAGAACCATGAAGAAGAAAAACAAAACAATGTAACAAAACTAATATTTAAAACTATCAAGCAAGAAAAAATTTCTGGAAATAACAGGAAACTTGAATCTACGTATGGAAAGTACCCACTTAGTACCTGGGAAAATTGACCAAAAACAATCAACTCTGAGATGTAGTCTAGTGAAATTATTAAAATTTTATTAAAGTTCAAAGATAAAGAAAAAAATCCTCAAGGCCCCCAAGCAAAAAGATCAAATCATTTACAAGGGCAAGAGAATCAGTGAGCAGATGGGAAGGATAATCTCACTGATTGTGGTATAGGCCGTTAGTGGGAGACAGGGTAAAAGATAAAAACAAAATAACTGGAGACTAGTGGCATTTAAAAAGGTGTGAGTAAAAGAGAAACATTAGAACAAAATGTTAAGCTTCCCTAAATACCAAAAGAAAATTAAAAAACTAAAAAAGCAATGAAAATATATCACACAGGATTAAAAAAAAAAAAAAAAAACCACACAGCATCTTCAACATAATGTGGCAATTTTAACACAAAATGATATGACATAGTTGAGACCAAACAGACTTCTACTCTCCAGAACTACGAGAGAATAAATTTCTGTTGTTTTAAGTCACCTAGCTTGTGGTACCTTGTTACAGGAGCCCTAGGAAACAAATACAACAATTAATAATCAATAAATCAATATCTCTATTTAAAGAGTACCAAAGTAGACAAACAACTAGCTAACTTAAAAAAGAAAAGGAAAAGGAGGAAGAGAAGAAAGCACAGACACATAAACCGAGAAATGGAAAACGGGAAATAACTTGAAACAGAAGAAATTAAAATAATCATGAGACCACTTTATAAGCTTCTCTGCAAATATATTTGAAAATGTACTTGAAATGAATAATTTCCTAAAGAAATACAGTTTATCAAAGTTGACCTTATTAGAGACAGAAAACATATAAACAGACAAATTTCTGTAGCAGAAAGAAAGAAAGTTGTTAAGGAATTACCACACAAAAAAAGAACCAGACCCATATGGTTTCACAGGATGATTCTACCAAACTTTCAAAGACTGGATATTCCCAATGATCCATAAATTTTTCCAAAGCATTAAAAAAGAAGGAAATTTGCTAATTCAGTTTACGAGCAAGTATAACATTGACACTTTAGATTGACCTAAATCTGATTTTAAACATATGAAAAAGAGAAAATAACAAACAACATCATGTAAATATTGATGCAAATTTTCCAGATAAAATATTATTGCAAATCTTATACAGTATTAAGAAAATTATGACCAAGTGGGATTTGTTCCATGAGTGCAAGGTTGGTTCAGTATTAGGAAATCCGTTAATGCAATATACATATTAATAGATCTAAGGAGAAAATCCATATGATTATTATCATAGTTGCTGAAAAGCCCTTCAATAAAACTCAATACCCATTCTTCATAAAAACACCAAAGAAAGTTGGATTTGACGGCTACTTTTTTAATTATAGGAATTATGTCCTTAGTCCTAAAACTAGTATCTTAATGGGGAAATGCTAGAGAACTATCCACTAAGATCTAGAATATGGCAAGGAAGCTCACAGTATCCACTACTCCAGCATTGTATTGGACATATTAGCACTACATTGGACATAATTAGTAATTATAAAATTACACAAGAGAAAAAAATTAAAGGTACACAAATTGAAAAAGAGGTAAAAGTAGATCTATTTTCATATATATGATAAAATACTTTGAAAAGCCCAGAGAATCAATGATAAAACTAACTCAAACAATAAACAAAAATTTAGTAAGGTAGTAGGATATAAAATTAGTATACAGAAATCAACAGTCTTCATTAACTAGTTAGAAGGTGTAACTGTAGAGAAAACCTTATTCGCAATAGAAACAAAGAAGACAAAATACTCCAGAATAAACTTAACTAGAAATATACAAACTCTAAATGAGAAAAACTTATAAAACCTCTTAAAAGTAAACAATTAGGCTTAAACAAGTCTTTTTTTTTTTTTTTTGGTGAGGAAGATCAGCCCTCAGCTAACATCCATGCCAATCCTCCTCTTTTTGCTGAGGAAGACCAGCCCTGAGCTAACATCTATTGCCAATCCTCCTCCTTTTTTTCTCTTTTTCTCCCCAAAGCCCCAGTGGATAGTTGTATGTCACAGTGACACATCCTTCTAGTTACTGTATGTGGGACGCCGCCTCAGCATGGCCAGACAAGCGGTGCGTCAGTGCGTGCCTGGGATCCGAACCTGGGCCGCCAGTAGCGGAGCACGAGCACTTAACTGCTAAGCCACGGGGCCGGCCCCTAAACAAGTCTTAAGACATCCTTTTTTCTTATATAGGAAACTCAGCAATATCAAGATGTCAATTCTCTCTATTTTAATTTATAAACTTAACACAATCTCAATAAAAATACCAATAAACTTTTAAAACCCACACAAGTTGATACTAAAGCTTATATGGAAAAACAAACATGGGATAAGCAGAATGCCTTTTAAAAAAAAGTATGAGGGGAACTAGCCCTATCAGACATTAAAACATACTATAAAACCTCCATAATTAAAACTCCTATGCTGGTTCATGAATAGATAAAAAGAGCCATGGAATAATCAGAAAGATAAGAAATAGACCCAACTACATATGAAAATCTAATATATGATAAAGGTGGCATCTTAAATCACTGGGGCAAAGATGGGCTTTTTAATAAATGATACTGGGACAAACTGGTTAACCATATGGAAAAAGACAAAAAGATAGATCCGTACCTCACACATAACAAGAAACTGGATCAGGGGTCCAAATGTACAAAATGAAACCACACAATAACCAAAAGAAAACATGGATGAATTTTTCTATAACCTATAACCTGGGCATAGTGAAAAGCTATCTATGACTCAAAATCTAAATGAAATAAAAGATTGATAAGTTCAACTACAAAAAAATATAAAGAACTGCATATCAAAAGAAAAATGAAGATCTGGGAGGAAATGTTTGCAACATACATAACAGATAAAGAGCTAATATTCCTTTATAGATATATACATATATATACATATGGTATATATGATAGAAAAAATGGACAAAGACATCAACAGTCATAAAAATATATAGAAATGTTCCTTAAACATATGAAAAAGAGTTAAACATCACTCTTAATAAGAGGGGGGCAAATTAAAAGTAATTAAAGTGTTCTATTTCTCACCTATCAGATTGCCAAAGTTAAGTGTATGCTATGGTCTGAATGTGTTCCTCCAAAATTCGTACGTTGAAACTTAATCCTGAAAGTGACGGTCTTAGGAGGTGGGGCCTTTGGGAGATGATTAGGTCATAAGGGCTGAGCCCTCGTGAATTGGAACAGTCCCTTTCGAAAGAGGCCTGAGATAGCTCCCTCTCTCCCTCTGCCTGTGAGGTTACAAGAAGTCTGCAACCCTGGAAGAGTCCTCACCTGACCATGCTGGTACCCTGATCTGGAGTTCCAGCCTCTAGAACTGTGAGGAAGGAATTTCTGTTGTTTATAAGCCACCCAGCCTGTAGTGTTCTGTTATAGCAGCCCAAACGGACTAACACAGTGTAACAAGGCTGTAGGGCTGAAGAGTTGACTTCCAAACTCATTCACGTGGCTGTTGGCACTCTTCGGCCACTCCTGGCTACTAGACCAAGGGCCTCGTTCCTCACCAGGCCACGTGGGCCCCTCATAGGGCTGCTCTCTGTAGAGCAGGTTGCTTGCCCCGGTGTGAAGAATGAGAGAGAGGGGGGAGAGAGAGGAGAGGGAGGGTGAGAAAGATAGAGACTGAGCAATAAGGTGATAAGGTAAATGTAGCAAAATGTTAACCTTTGGGGAATCTGGGGTAAGGGTGTGTGAGAATTCTTCGCTCTATTCTTGCAACTTTCTTGTAAGTCTGGAATTATGTCAAAAAAAAAATTTTTTTAAGATAATTGCAGAACTGTACAAAATCTACCGAAGTACAAGTCAAAGCCTCAGATCCCCATTTGATAGGCAGAGCTGCCACACAGGCATAGTGTATATTGGGCACTGTTCTGGCTTACTACTCCTAAATGCATAGTTTTCTTACATAAAGTTAAAATATTAAACATTGGATGATTTCAGGACAACCAGGGATGTCAGAGGGTGAGCTACAATTAGTCCCCTTGCTGTGCAGATGAAGACACGGAGGGAGTTCTGCCCCTGTCCTGGAGTGAGCCCCTGTGATACTGACCTGGCTGACACCTAAGGCTGAGAGGAGAGGATGGTGTAGGATGGGTGGGCACAGCTTTTATCACCTCCCCATGAAGAAGTTCCCACCTGCCACCTCTTTCTCCACCCAGATCTGCCCACTCTCAGTTTCATTGACATTGTAGCTTGAGGGTTTAAATGTAGGGTTTATCCTTTTCTCTTCAGTTCCACCCTTAGATGCATAAATCTGGGCCGTCCTGTGTGAAAAAACCAGAGTATTGCAGTTGTGCTGTGGAGATACTTGACAACACCGACAGATTATTCGGGAGCAAGCACAGATTTCTAACATCAGTAGTGATGGTCAGTTCCCATGCATCCACTTGTTGCTTCCTCTGAAGTTTCTTTCCTTCTGCCTCACAATATTTCACTCATCATATTTACATTTTTCTTTCTCTCTAAACTTTCTGCACAAGAGAGGTAGAAAAAGGGGAGATGTTTTTACCAAGAAATGGTGCAAAGCTCAGTGCATTCGTTTGGATTAGTCTCTTGTAAACATAACAGGTACTTCTAAATTCAGAATCTGGACTTTTCCCAAATCCCTCCTCGCCTTCCACTGCTCCCCACCTGCCCACCCCGCAGGGAACTCAGGACTGAAGAGGAGAGGCTTCTCAAAGCTGCCTGGCCTTGCGCCCCTGAGGGCAGACTGAGGTGGACTGGGATGGGAATGCTCCTGTGCTAAGGCCATTATTTTGGAAGACAAGTCAAGGAAACCCAAAGAACCACCTTCCCCACTTGTAGAAAGCTGGTTTAAATAGTGACATTTTCCCAGCTTGCCCGGATGGCTGGGTGTTTGAGGAATGTTCCAGTACAACATCTATGAGGCGTGTTGGCTCCGGACCCGATTGCCAGAGTTCAAATTTCGGTTTGCTGGGGAACTTGAGAAACTTACACAACTTTGGTTTGTTTATCTGCAAATGGGGCTAATACTTGCCTCTAACTCAGAGTGGTGTTGAGGATTAAAGAAGCTAATAGATTGAAGCAGACAGCTCCAGCAAACACCGAAAAGCAAATAAGGGTGGCCTCCCCCTCCGCACAGAAAGTGTGTTTCTCTATGCTTGGCCAAAGTGTCACGTGACAGGCACAGTGGACACTGGTGGGTTGGGCGCCAGGAGCCTCCTTGCTTCGCTCTCTTTTTTCATAGGAGCTTTTGAGGGGAGATCTCCCAGACCAAGCTGGAGCAGTGAGCACTGTATGGCAGTGAGGGTGCCCTTACTGGAAGAGATGTCAGCTGCCTAAAGGGACTGCTGCCAGTGCTGATGTCCCCAGAGACCTCGTGCTTGTGGCAAGTTGAGACCTCACACAGCCCTCCTCTTATCTGGTGGGGAGAGAGCCCTCACTCCCAGTAGCTCCCTGCCAGGTGAGGTCGGCAGAGTGCTAAATATTCCCATCCACGGTTATCAATCCAAACACTAATCTAGATTGGTCCTGCTCCAACAGTGCTTGGCAGATGCAATTACAAGGCTCAACAGCTGACTTTAAAATAGGGAGATTATCCTGGACTTTTCAGATGGGTCCAGTCTGATCACTTGGGCCCTTAAAAGCAGAAAAATTTCTCTGGCTGGAGTCAAAGAGACTCAGTGAAAGAGGACAGCAGGAGAGAGGAGGTGGGTGGGGTATCAACAAGATCAAAGCTTGAGAGAGGCTCATTTGCCGTTGTTGGCTTTGAAGGGGACAGGAACCAGGGGATGGGGTGGCCTCTGGAATCTGAGAACCCCCCCGGCCAACGCCAGCAAGGAAACAGTCCTACAACCACATGGAACTGAGTTCCACCAACAGACCAGATGACCCCGGAAACGTATTCTCCCCCGGCGCCTCCAGGAAGGGATGCTGCCCTGCTGGCTGACGCCTGAATTTGGCCTTATGAGACTCTAAGCAGAAAGCCCACTGAGCCGCGCTGTGCCTGGACTTCTGACCCACAGAAACTGTGGATAATAAATGGGTGTTGGTATAAGCCACTAAGTTTGTGGTAATTTGTCGCAGCAGCAATAGGAAAACATATCACAGCAGGTCATTGGGAGAGCATGGGCTGGGAGGGCGGTGACCCAGCAACAACTCTGTTGGTGTCTCTTAGATCTGTAGGGGAGTTAGAATAGTGCTTGACTCGCGGAAATGCTCGTTAAACATCTACTATGACGATGACAATTACGACAACCACAAGGACACCGGGACCTGTGTGAGACCTCAACGCTGTGATGCTTCGGTCTGTGGAATCACACTCACTCCACCTTGATCAAGACAACGAATTAGATGACACTGCCAGTCAGTCAGAAGAATGTCCCGAGTGTCTCTGTGTGCCGGACCTTGATGGAGAACTTTCAGGGAGGGACACAGGGGAGGCTCACAGGGGTGCAGCTCCCCAAACCCCAAGGCCTCTCTGAGTCCCAGGGCTCTGTATCTGCTGTGAATGGGCCAGCAGAACTGTGATTATTTTATTTGATATTTTTTAAAAATTATTTTTCATTTTTATTGATTTTGCAGTTGGGTCAATGGGAATATGCCTTCTAGGGTGGGGGGTAGGGCTGTGGCTAAGTTTTATGATTGTTCAAAGGTCAGAGGTTACCAGAGGTCAAGGACATTGCCTTGGTCTCTTCAGCCACTCTGAGTGACACCTGGCCCCACCTCGTGTGCTCTGTGGGACTGGAGTTAGATTTCATTCAAGCTGCTTCAGATTCTCAGGCCTCAGTTTCCTCATCTGTAAAATGGGGAGAGGGGTGAAATTAAAAAGTCTAAGACTTCTTTTTTTTTTTTTTTGGAAGATTGGCCCTGAGCTAACATCTGTTGCCAATCTTCCTCTTTTTTTTTTTTTTTATTTCTTTTTTCTCCCCAAAGCCCCAGTACATAGTTGTATATCATAGTTGTAGGTCCTTGTAGCTCTTCTGTGTGGAACGCCACCTCAGCATGGCTTGATGAGCGGTGAGTAGGTCTGCTCCCAGGATCTGAACCAGCGAACCATGGGCCACCAGAGCAGAATGTGCAAACTTAACAGCTATGCCACCAGGCCAGCCCCTCAGACTTCTTTGACCTTAAAAAATTTGTAATTTCTGTGTCTGTGCAAAGTGTCACAGCCCCTGCCATCTTCATCTTAATTGGTCACCATGTCTGTCTCTTGGGGTGACCAGAGGGTAGGCCCTTTCTTACAGCACCACTCCACCTTCTTGCCTTCCCACTCATTTATAAGATCTTTCTTTGTTCCTGTTTTATGAGCAAATAAGTATATATCTTTGGGGTCTAGGGCAATATTATGACCACAAACCTGGAGGGGCTGACTGTGGATCTCTGAGGTCTCTTCTAACTCTCAGATTTACGGCTCTTTCAGGCTGGCTTTGAGCAGCCCAGTGCTTATACCAAAAATATGTTTCAGAAAGATTGAGAACTCATGACATATTTAATGTTGAGTTTAATACGTAAACCTAGTTGTACAGAGCCTGTTTGTAAATGTGTTTTCAATGTATCCATTTTCCTAACTGGGTGATATAAACTCATGTCAGATATGTGTCATATGTTCAAGCTATAGATGTGATGGTTGGTGTGCAGGCTTTAGTCCCTGATTGCCCTGAAGCATCGCTGTCACATTAGTCTGGAGAGGCACAGCACCCAGGCAGGGTTTTGTCCAAGCCGTTCAGCTCGTCTGGTGAAGCTTGCTGCTCTCCAGAGCTGACCGAGCTGACTTTGGAAGGTCAGGCACAAAGGGCTCTTGGCTTCAGAACTAAGCAACTCCCTTTAAAACAGTCAGTCAGGATCCAACCAGGACACAGAAACCACATTGTAATTTGAAAGATTCATGTGAAGAATCATTAACTATTACAGAGGACTGTGGTAACGGGAGATTGGTTAGTAAGAAATAAAGAGAACTCTAAAGAACACAGGAGTCACAGACACAAGCAGCAGCCACTCCCTAAGGGCTGAGATAGAACACCCAAGGAAGAGGTCCCCGCACCCTAGGGCTGAGATCCAGATCTTGTTGGAGGTAGAGGGCATGGTCGTGGCTCACAGGTGGGCAGCGAAGAGACCATGGTGCTGCCCCAACAGAACTTCATGGGAATCTGCCCTCTGGGAAGCTGGGGATGCTGTTCCCAAAGAGGGGCCACATGTGAGAACTCACTGCAGAGCTGCCCTGGATGTTGGGGAGAGCTGCTCGCTGGTCACAGAACTGCCAGGAGCCAGTCCTGGAGAAGCCGCGTGCTGTAGGAGCCTGGTGAGAGATGCACGCCAGAACCAGAGGGAGAAAACACCTTCCTTATTCAGTGTCCCTCCATCATCCTCTGCTGACGAAGACTAACACTGTGCCAGCTGGCAGAGGAGAAATATTTGCGGGACCAGCTTCATTTTTCAGAGCAGGCAATGAATTTTGAGTTTGGAACTGAGAGGTGATAATTTGGTAACTGAATTTATTAATCAAATCAAAGTTAATTGAATTAATTAGTTGAATTGAATTGAAGTTAATTGAATCCCCACCAGTCAAGAAGATTGAGGTGTAGCAAAGGTAGAAGCATTTTCTTCCTCTTCCCTTCCAGGACCCAGCACCCAAAGAGGAGACCAGCAATGGGATCAGGGCTGCTGTGTAGGGCTGCCCAGCCTAAGCCCCCTAGCTCCAGGGGATCCATTCACAAAGACTCCACTGTGAATTTTCTCCTTGAGGTTGTGTAGCTTGGTTTCCTGATTTGGAGAGGTAAGTCATGTGTTGCCAGATGAGGACTAGCTGTTCCTAAGGAAATGACAGAGTTAGTGGCAGAGTAGAGACTATAGACCAAGTTTGAACAGCACCAGGCCCTATGATGACACAGGGAGAGCATAATTCAGCCTTGATGAGACTGACTAGCCATGTGTTCTTGGGAAAGTTGCTCTCCAGGCCTCAGTTCCTACAACTATAAACAAAGGGGCTGGGACTAGATACTATTTTATGTCCTATTACCTCTGAAATTATACATCTTCATATGGCATTTATTCATTCTCCTATTCATTTATTTATTGACTCAGTGGCAGGTTTACCATAAAACTAGTGAAGTTGAAGCCTCCGAGTCCCTTGCTTGCATTGGCCCCTTCAAAAACTCTGTCTTTTTGTATCCATAAATTTCATTCTTTTTCTTCAAGTAGATCCCCAAATTGTATAAGCTTCAAGTCCCACAAAACCTGGGTTCCCCTGTGCCCTCACCAAACCTTTACTCCTTCTGAGGTCACACACTGCCCAGGCTCAGCGATGCCTGCGTTAGCTCCTCCCTCTGTCATGTGACAGCTGCATTGCCTCAAGCAAATTACTCCCCTTTCTGAGCCTCACTGTTGTCATCTCAAAGCCCAGGTTGTTGTGAGGACTCCATGAGGGAGCGTGTGCAAAGGCACTGCACACTGAGCAGATCCTCCAGCAACAGCAGCTCTGTCCCTGCATTGGGAGGAAGGGGAAGCTCTGAGGAGTGTGGGCAGGAGGCTCAGAGTTGAGACGTGTGCCATAGCACATGGGGCTGTAGCAGAGCCCCCGAGGCACAAGATGCACATCAGCTCCTGCGTAACATATCAAAGAATCCTCGAAGGTGCAGAGGGCAAGCGTGTGTGCATACGGGGGCCTGGGGCCTATTTTTTGTGGGGTTCCTGACTATATAAATAATTTGATTTAAAATGTATTAAAAAATTCATGAGGCCTTTCGAGGTTTAGGGACTGATTGATGAAGATTTAGAATAACGGATGGGAAGTTGTCCTTCCCTTTTTTTTGTTGTCCAGTCAGTGGGTGTGAAGATTCTTCGTGGTATCCAGACACCATCTTTTACTGCTCGTTCCTGTCAAGTCACCATTCCCAGCTACTGTCACAGCTCCTATTTTGAGAAAAATCTGTCATGTGGTCATTACTCATAATGCCATGGCTCTGCCACCTGTTTGCTGACACAGTGGAGACCTTCCTGCCTCTGTGTTCCTCTGGGATGCTGCTGCATCATCACTCAGGAGGCTGCAGCGTCCACCCCTGCCCATGTGCTAAGGGCTGAATTGTGTCCCCCTAAATTCACGTGTTGAAGTCCTAACCCCCAGTACCTCAGAATGTAACTTTATTTGGAGATACGGTACTTACCAAGTTAAAATGAGGCTACCAGGGTGGGCCCTAATCCAATATGACTGACATCCTTATAAAAAGGGGAAATTTGGAGACATACTCATGTACAGAGAGAATGCCATGTGAACAAGAAGACAGCCCTCGACAAGCCAAGGAGGGAGGCCTGGAAGAGGCCCTTCCCTCGAAGCCCTCAAAAGGAACTAATCCAGCCAACACCTTGATTTTGGATTTCTAGTCTCAACAACTGTGAGATAATAAACTTCTGTTGTTTAAGCCCCCCAGTCTGTGGTATTTTGTTACAGCAGCTCAAGGTGACTCATACACAGTGAACATTGGCTTCCCACCATGTCTTCTCATGACCTCCTTAGAAAGAAATGCTGAATCTTTAGAATGGGATCTCTTTCAATGTTAATTGCTGTTTCAGTCCCTTTAGGCTGCTATGACAAAGTACCACAGACTGGGTGGCTTATAAACAACAGACATCTATTTCTTACTGTTCTGGAGGCTGTAAGTCTAAACTCAGCGTGCCAGAGTCATTGGGCTCTGGTGAGAGCCCTCTCCCGGGTTGCAGACTGCCAATTTCTTGTTGTGTCCTCACTAGGCAGAAAGAGGGCGGGAGAGCTCTCTGGGGTCTCTTTTCTAAGGGCACTAATCCCATTCCTGAGAGCTCCACCCTCAGGACCTAATCACCTCCCAAAAGCTCCACCTCCTAACATCACCTTAGGGGTTTGGATTTCAACATACGAATTTGGCAAGGACACAAACATTCAGTCCATAACAGCTGTACCAGGATGTTAGCGAGGGGCCCAAGCAGAATGAGATCAGTCCCGTCCTGCAAGAAATGCTTGTCCCTCATCTGACACACACAGCTCAAGATCAAGCAGGAGGGCAAGGCGTCACCACATTGATCGGGGCAGGAAAGGACAGATCAGAAGGCCCACTGTTTGTGGAGCGATGACCTCCAAAGTGCTGGGGGGAGGGTGTGGTCCCCCCAGAGGCTCCTGTGGTGGGGGTGGGCACCCTCCTGGGTGCCAGTGGTGGTGGTGGGTGACATGGTGGAGGACGCCTGGCACTGCCCCTGCCTCGGTCAGATGCTAGAGTCCAGAAGTGGCACTGTGGTGGGTGAGACAAAGTCTGGGCCCCAGGATGGATGGTGGCCTGTTGCTATCTTAGAGCCTGCACTCTTTCTGCATCTCATGTGAGCGAGAGTCACTCAGAATCAGCGTGTCAGCACCATTCTGGCAGCCCACCATGCACTTCACAAAAAATAACGTGCAGGCCAGCAGGAGTCATCTGCTCCCCAGCTGGCACTCCTGACACTGGGGTCTGGCCACAGGCCATTGGGGCAACCCTATAGGCTCCAGTTCTAGAGCTCCTTGGGGGATCTGGTGAACCCCCACATACAATAGAAGGTCAGAATATCCCAAAGGGAGAAATGGACAAGGGGCCCCAGTGGGGCTTGGGCATTCTGCCTGGACAGCCTTACTGCCCTGGCTGGTCCCAGGCACCAGACAGAGACACAGATAATTGCCAAGAAGGTGTGTTCAGTGACAGGGCCCCTTGTGGAGCCTGTTCTGGGTGTGCCTGCCACTCCCACAGGGAACTGCTGGCCTTGGCTGGTTACCCCGCTGGAAGAGATTTAGAAAATTTCTAGGCAGGTACTTTTTGCTAGTGGGATTCATGCAAGACCGAGTACAGGCTCAGGGAACCTACCCAGATGGCACTGTCTGCCCTGGCCAGGCCCAGGCACCAGAGAGAGTCGGAAAGTTTTTTTTTAGCTTCTAATGTCAATTGCTAATTTAATTTTTTCCAGCTTTATTGAAGTATAATTGACAAATAAAAATTATATATATTTATGATGTACAACATGATGTTCTGATACACATATACATTGTGAAATGATTACCACAGTCAGGCTAATTAACATATCCATCCCTTCACATGGTTATCTTTTTTTTTGGTGTGGTGAGAATATTTAAGATCTACTCTCCTAGCAAATTTCAAGTATACAATATAGTAGTATTAGAGACAGAAATTCTTAAGAAATTCCCTCCAAAGGGCGAGAGGGAGGGGAGGGAAAATGAAGCACAGGCCTGGGGCAGCGTCTCTGCTTGCCTGGGTCTATGGGAGGTACAGGTGGGTCTGTCCAGCTGACCAGAATGTTCTAGGAAGCCCTCAGCCACAGCCAACTTGAACCAGAAGTCTAGTAGTCAGCAGCGTGGGCTTGGCATTCAGACACACCTGGTGGAGACCTGACACTTCTACTTAGCTCTGTGACCTCTAGAAACCTAGTCTCTCGGAACTTCAGTTTCCTGATGTGTAAAACCAGGAGGAGTAATCATACCATTGGATACTGGGGCTAAGCGTGCACCATCTGGCCTCGTTGGCTCTGTCATCACCTGCTATCTGTGCTACCTTGGCATGTGATGAGCCTTTCTATGCCTCAGTTTCCTCATCTATGAAGTGAGGACAATAATAGTATGTCATAATTATGTCATATGGCTTGTGAGGATTCACTCGTCAGTACAGACATGGAGCACACAGTAAGCACCCACCAGTGTGAGCCATTGTTACTGTCACCCGGACAAGGCTGCAGGCTTTCCTGCACTGGGGCACCTTACTCCATACCTGATGCGTGGTAGACACTCAAAGGTTAGCCTGAAAGAGCTCTCAGCCCATTCCCTTGTCCAACCCAGTCCATCTCTACAGCGGGTGGAGGGAGCCCTGGGCTGGCGTGGGAGATGGGGTGATCCTCCCAGCTAGGGCAAGAGGGACAGCGGATTGACTACACGGGGCCTCGTGCCCCTTACAGCCCAGCGAGGACTCAGACACCCCTGCTCAGCCCCACGTTCTATGCTTCCCTTCTGTTCCACCCACCCTTCCACTGTGAGTGCAAAAGCCAGACCATGCTAGACAAGCCTCTCGAGGGGTAACAGCTCTGGGAACAAGCTTCCCCGGGAAGGCCATCAGAAAAGCCAGAAAAGACAAAACAAGTGGGAGAAAAGTCAGCCAACCAGAAATAAATGTCAGAAATGGTAACAAGAAAAGGCAAGCATCTCCACGTTTCAGACAAGCCCACACAGTGAGAGGAGAAAGGAGATGAGGGGATAAAGAATGAGGAGATGGACAACCTAAGAGGCAGCCAAGACAGAGGGTGCTGGAGAGGGAAAATCAGAACAAAACCAGCATGTTGCCTACTGACAGCGGCCCCGGGACCCACACCGGGTTTGCACTTTCTGTCTGTCCGGGAGCTTCCATCAGGCCCTGTGCTGACGGTCCCCCCAAGGCCTAGGGGACAGCCAAGTCTGTTCGTTTCTCCTGTTCCTTGTCGGCGCTCTTCAGAGAGAACTCGTGCTTGGTCGTGGGCTCTACCACACTGGGTAGATGAGGATGCTTATCCGTGTCCGCACTTGGGGAAACAAAGGCGGTGCTTTCCCAGGAGTCACATTAGGGAGGAGGAGCTTGGAAACAGGCGATGGCATGGTTCCTGACACCCAGGCGGTACCTAAAGAAGTCTTTTCCTCACTTCCCTCTTTCTTTGTGTCACTTAGAATATAATAATTAGAGAAATACATAATGCCAGGCACAGTTCTACACTCTACACGTATTAGCTCAGTTAACCCTCTGCACAACCTTATGAAGTAGCGTGGTGATCATCCCCACTCTGCAGAGGGGGAAATAGAGGCCAGAGAGATGAAGTAGCTGGTTAGGGTCACCTAGTAGGCAGCAGAGCTGGAATTCAAACCCAGCGCTGCCTCCTGTGGCCCCAGCAGGAGGGCACTCCATGCTTGGGAACGTGGCGACTTTGGCTTTGCTGTTGTTTATTTTCAGATTGCACTAGCAGTTGATTCATTTTACACCGCAATGAACTGCTCCTACTTGATGAAAAGGGAAACGGAATTTCTGTGCCTCTGTAGTTTGGAATGTTTACTGCTTTGATTGAGATTTAATGAGTGGAAATAAAAAATACTCTGAGTGTATACACATTATCAGGTAATATATATTCAAAACAGGATATTCAAAAATTAAACATCTGCTAAGACACGTTAATTTTTGTGGGAACGTTATAGCCTCATTCTGATATAAATTTACTGACAAAATCCATCACTCTGTACTTACAAACTGACTTTCAAGCTCTGGGCAGGAGCCTCCCCTGGACGGACGGAATGTGTTACGTGGCGTCAGTGGCTGAAATGCCATCAACCACAAGGGAGATAGGAATTGTAGCCAAGCCCGGGGTGCAATGATCAAGTTCTGGGCACATGTTGTGCTTGTTGACAGAAGAATTTACACTGGGGACTAGTCCTTCCTGGTTGCTCAGTCAGCTGGGCTCCTGCTCTTGTCAGCTGAAGCCCCCACCCCAGCTGGTTCCCCCCACGCCGAGGAGCTGGATTTCAAATCACACCAGAGATGCTGTGACAACGGAGTGACACGGAGTGTGCTGCTGTAATTAGTCTATCAAAGCAGGCAATATTACTACTGAGGAGGGGGCCACTCGTGCGTCACCCCAAGACGGCAGGCTGGTCCAGGGGGTGCGGGCTCCCACTGTGGGAATGCACCCCTTGCTCTGAAGGCTGGCCTGGCTGGGGCACAGACCCCGCCACTCGGCTTGGCGGACCCCCTCACAGGGAGCACTGGCAGCCCACAGAGTGTGAAAAGAGGAAGCTCGTGGGCTGTCCTCTCCTTCCAAGGGAGACAGACCCAAGGCCAGACAAGGATCACTCAGGAAGTACGTCTTGAACCTCTTGCTTTCTGGAGACCTCGCTTCCCCAAGAAGATTGACATAACACCTTCCTGTACTGGGATACAAATGTCCAGGCTTCTGCTCACTCAGATGATTTATTGGCAAAATCCCAGAGCAGGCACAGAGGCTTACATGTTGCTACAGAACAGAAGGTTCACTTTGAGTAATAGGTATTTTGCTCAAGAAAAGCTAGGAGGGAGGGCAAGACACAGGGAAAGAGGGAGGGAGACATCCTCATTTACATGATCTATAGGCATACTTCATTTTATTGCACTGCACTTTATTGTGCTTCACAGATACTGCGTTTCTTAGAAATTGAAGGTTTGTGGCAACTCTCTGTTAAGCAAGTCTATCGGTGCCATTTTTCCAACAGCATTTGCTCATTTCTTGTCTCTGTGTCACGTTTTGGTAATTCTCCCAATATTTCAAGCTTTTTCATTATTATTATATTTGTTGTGGCGATCTGTGATCAGTGATCTTTGATGTTACTATTATAATTGTTTTGGGGGCACCATGAACCACACTCATATAAGACAGAGAATTTAATTGATAAAAGTTGCATATGTACTGATTGCGCCACCGAATGGCTGTTCCCCCATCTCTCTCCCTCTCCTCTGGCCTCCCTACTCCCTCAGACATAACAATATTGCAATTAGGCTAGTTAATAACCATACAATGGCCTCTAAGTTTTCAAAAGAAAGGAAGAGTCGCTCATCTCTCACTTTAAATCAGAGGCGAGAAATGGTGAAGCTTAGTGAGGAAGGCCTGTCGAAAGCTGAGACAGGCTGAAAGCTGGGCCTCTTGCACCAAACAGTCAGCCAAGCTGTGCATGCAAAGGAAAAGTTCTTGAAGGAAGTTAAAAGTGCTATCCAGTGAACACACGAATGACAAGAAAGTGAAAAAGCCTTATTGCCGATATGGAGAAAGTTTCATTTGTCTGGACAGATCAAACCAGCCACAACATTCCCTTAAGTGAAAGCCAGAGCACGGCCCTAACTCTCTTCAGTTGTATGAAGGCTGAGAGGTGAGGAAGCTGCAGAAGAGAAGTCCGAAGCTAGCAGGGGTTGGTTCATGAGGTTTAAGGAAAGAAGCCGTTTCCATAACATGAAAGTGCAAGGGCAAGCAGCAAGCGCTGACGTAGAAGCTGCAGCAAGTTATCCCGAAGATCTAGTAAGATAACTAAAGAAGGTGGCTACTCTAAACAGCAGATTTTCAATGCAGACGAAACAGCCTTATATTGGAAGAAGATGCCATCTAGGACTTTCATAGCCAGAGAGGAGAAGTCAATGCCTGGCATCAAAGCTTCAAAGGACACGCTGACTCTCTTGTTAGGGGCTAATGCAGTTGGTGACTTTAAGTTGAAGCCAATGCTCATTTACCATTTTGAAAATCCCAGAGCCGTTATTATGCTAAATCTACTCTTCCTGTGCTCTATAAATGTAACAACAAAGCCTCGATGACAGAACATCTGTTTATAACACGGTTTACTGAATATTTTAAGCCCACTGTTGAGAATTACTGCTCAGAAAAAAAGATTCCTTTCAAAATATTATTGTTCATTGACAATGCACCTGGTCACCCCAGAGCTCTGATGGAGATGTACAATGAGGTTAATGTTGTTTTCATGCCTGCTAACACAACATCCATTCTGCAGCCCATGGATCAAGGAGTAATTTTGACTTTCAAGTCTTATTATTTAAGAAATACATTTCATAAAGCTATAGCTGCTGTAGACAGTGATTCCTCTGATGGATCCGGGCAAAGTCAATTGAAAACTTTTTGGAAAGGATTCACCATTCTAGATGCCATTAAGAATATTCAGGATTCATGAAAAGAGGTGAAATAACATTAACAAGAGTTTGGAAGAAGTTGATTCCAACCCTCACAAATGACATCGAGGGGTTCAAGATTTCAGTGGACGAAGTAACTGCAGATGTGGTGGAAACAGCAACACAACTAGAATTAGAAGTGGATCCTGAAGATGTGACTGAATTGCTGCAATCTCATGATAAAACTTTAACAGATGAGGAGTTGCTTCTTCTGGATGAGCAAAGAAAGTGGTTTCTTGAGATGGAATATACTCCCAGTAAAGATGCTGTGAAGATTGTCGAAATGACAACAAAGGATTTAGAATATGACATAAACTTAGTTGATAAAGCAGTGGCAGGGTTTGAGAGAATTCATTCCAATTTTGGAAGAAATTCTACTGTGAGCAAAATGCCGTCAAACAGCATCACGTGCAACAGAGAAATCTTTCATGAAAAGAAGAGCCAATCCTTCAAAACATACCACAAAGCAATAGTAATGAAAACAGCATGATACTGGTACAAAAACAGACACACAGATCAATGGAGCAGAATTGAAAGCCCAGAAATAAAACCTCACATCTACGGGCAGCTAATCTTTGACAAAGGAGCAAAGAATATACAATGGAGAAAGGAAAGTCTCTTCAATCAATGGCTTTGGGAAAACTGGGCAGCCACTTGGAAAAGAATGAAAGTAGACCATCTTCTTTCACCATAAACAAAAATTAACTCAAAATGGATCAAAGACCTGAAGGTGAGACCTGAAACCATAAAACTCCTGGAAGAAAATGTAGGCAGTACACTATTCGTCATTGGTCATAAAGGAATCTTCTCAAATTCCATGTCTACTTGGACAAGGGAAACAAGAGAAAAAATAAACAAGTGGGACTGCATCAGACTAAAGAGCTTCTGCAAGGCAAATGAAACCAGGATCAAAATGAAAAGACAACCCACCAGCTAGGAGAAAATATTTGCAAGTCATATATCTGACAAGGGAATAATCTCCATAATATATAAGGAACTCACACAACTGAACAACAAAAAAACAAATAACCCGATCAAAAAATGGGCAGAGGATATGAACAAACATTTTTCCAAGGAAGATACACAGATGGCCAATAGGCATATGAAAAGATGTTCAACATCACTAATCATCAGGGAAACGCAAATCAAAACTACACTAAAGTATCACCTCACACCCATTAGAATGGCTATAATCACCAAGACAAAAAAAATAACAAATGTTGGAGAGGATGTTGAGAAAAGGGAACCCTCATTCACTGCTGGTGGGAATGTAAACAGGTGCCACCTCTATGGAAAACAGTATGGAGATTCCCCAAAAAATTAAAAATAGAAATACCTTATGATCCAGCTATCCCACTTCTAGGTATTTATCCAAAGAACTTGAAATCAACAAGCCAAAGAGGCTTATGCACCCCTATGTTCATTGCAGCATTAGTCATTATAGCCAAGACGTGGAAGCAACCCAAGTGTCCATCGACAGATGATTGGATAAAGAAGATGTGGTATATATACACAATGGAATACTACTCAGCCATAAAAAAGACAAAATCGTCCCATTTGCAACAACATGGGTGGACCTGGAGGGTACTATGTTAAGTGAAATAAGCCTGACAGAGAAAGACAAACATTGTATGACTACATATGTGGACTACAAACTAACACAAGGACAGAGAGAACAGTTTGGTGGTTACCAGGGGGAAAGGAGTTGGAGGGTGGGCACAAAGGGTGAAGGGGAGCATTTATATGGTGACTGACAAATAATAATGTACAACTGTATAATGTACAACATTATAAACTATTATCACATCAATAAAAAAATAAAAATAAATTTAAAAAAAAGAGTCAATCGATGTGGTAAACTTCATTGTCTGATTTTAAGAAAGTGCCACAGCCCCCCCAACTTTCAGCAACCACCACCCTGATCAGTCAGCAGCCATCAACATTGAGACTTCAGCAAAAAGTCAAGACTTCCAGCAGAAAAATGTTCACGATTTGCCAAACTCTCAGATGATGGTTAGCATTTTTTAGCAATAAAGTATTTTTTAAATAAGGTATGTATATTGGTTTTTTTAGACACAATGCCATTGCATGCTTAATAGACTACAGTATAGTGTAAACACAACTTTTATGTGCACTGGAAAACCAAAAAATCAGTGTGACTCGCTTTATTTTGATATTTGCTTTATTGCAGTGGTCTGGAACGAAACCCGAAACATCTCCGAGGTAAGCGTGTGTCTGACAGGCCTTGTTTGTGGTTGACTGGAAGGGTAAAGTGGGTGTTAGAGAATGGAGAACCTGAGAAACTCTTCCCCGTGGGGGTTGGGAAGGTGAAATGGTTGATGGAAAATGACAACGCCACCACATGTAGGTTTGGTGGACAATGGAGATTATAACGCTTGCTTTCCCCTTGGGTGGGTGAGAGAGTGAGCGGGGTTGAAGGAAAATGGAGATTATGATCACACCTCTCCCCACATAGCCAGGGAATGGCAGTGGTGGAGAGAATGTGGTGACTTGACCCCACGAGGCCCTGAGTGGGGTCTAAACAGGACTGTATTGACCTGCTTGGAATGTACGGGATTCGGAGAACAGGGAGAAAGGCTGTCTGCGCTGAGACTTGAAAGATCAGCAGGAGTCTTGACTGGGCCAGACATAGAATGGCCTGTAATACCAAGGAGAGCCCCGCCTACGCCCTGGCGTGATTTGCCCTCGAGGCCGCCCCTCTTCTGTGTTTTGGCCAGTCCCAACCGAACCCCAGAGCCCTCACCTCAACCCCTCCAGTGCTGCCCAGTGACTCCCAGTCTCTCTCCTAGGGTCCACCCACACCAGCAGCATCTAGAGACCACCTACGAACCCCTGATGTGTCCCCCACCCACCGCCTGGTTGTGGTAGAGCCAAGTGGGGCAGAGCTCTGACCCCTCATGGTGCCCCTGGGTCTGCACCTCCTCAGACTGTGCCCATAGTCTGTCCCACTCGGGAACTTCTTCCTTGCTATGCCATCCTCCCTGGGGGCCCTCAGTCATCTCTGCCCACCTCAAGCTCTCAGAACCTACTCTAATTGCCCCACATGGAGCCTCCCCGAATAACCTCACCCATCCAGAGTCCAGCCCCACAGGATCTCCAGCCTGTGTCTTCTGGAGGAGGGGGCGGTCGTCTCCAGCCAGCAGACAGGAAGGTGGAGTGCAGTCGCTGCTGGACACTGGACAGGCTGGTGGACTGCCCCGTGACCTCTTTCATCAGCCACCTCCAAGAACAGAAAGTAGAAGAATGTCCTCAGCTAGCAAGGACCTGGGCAAAGGGAATCCAGAGTTACTTGTGTGTCCACCTTGGGGCTGTGATGGGCAAGAGGGGGCCCGTGGCAGGCAGGGAGCCCAGCATTTTCATGTGCTCTTCATGGTGTTCTCCCCACAGCCCCGGGGGCTGGGTCTCTGTCATGCCCACTTTCAGGGTCATAGCCGGCACCTGCTTGAAATTATACAGTGAGAAAGGGGTTGGGCAGAGAATCCGTGCTAGGGCCTTCTGTCTGAGGCCAACGGCCTTGCTCGGCCCTCCCTGTGCTGACAGGAGCATCTTGACCTCACGGAAGCAGAAACACGAAGGCTCGTGAGACCACAACTCGGCATGTGTGAGCACCTTCCATCTGCAGAGACTGTGCTCAGACTGGGGATACAGAGGGGAACACAACGGGGCTGCCTGCTTTCAGGTTGCTCAGTGCCATGCGGAAGGGAGACATGAATCAAACGGACCCACAAACACATATGTGATTACAATGGTGATAGGACAGTGAAGAGGAAGTCAGGGGGTCTGAGCTAGTGGGAGGCCAGGAGGGCACCCTGGAGATGACTCAGTGGATGATGGGCAGGACCAGTTGGAAGGCTGACACTCCAGGGTGAGGGAGGAGCATGTGCAGAGGCCCAGGGGCGTGAAGGAGATGGGCCAGTTCTGGGAACTGGAAAAAAGTCCCTGCAGCCGAAGAGGAGGGGGCTTTAGAGTTGTGAGTGTGGGCAGGTGAGGATCCCCATTCGTGGGACCACAGCAGCTGATCGGGAGATGCAGGCCTAGCAGACCCCTCCCCTGGAGAGCCGTGGATGGGGAAGGAGCCCTGGAGAGTCGGGGATCAGTGCATCCACATATAACAGAGTCAACATAACAGTCACTGGGAAAAAAGAACGTGAAGTTCTTCTCTCTTGTGTAAAGAAGTCTGGATTCCCTGTGCCAAGATTGGGCCCTGTCTCCATCCTTCTGCTCCATCCCCCTCCCGTGGCTTCCATCCTCGAGGTGCCACCTGAGGGGGTCCGGTCATCACGTGTGCACTCCATACATGTCTGCAGGAGGAAGAAGAGATGGCAGCGAAGGGGCTGCTGCCTCACTTCCAGACCCTCCTCAGAAATCCCACACAGCCCTTCTACTCAAAACTTAGTCACATGACCACACCAGGGCTCCAGGGAGCCGAGAGCGTGGTCTTCTTAGGACGGGTGCGTGGCTCTGTAAGGAAGAAGAAGGAGAGGGTGTGTGCGCTGAGAGGACAGGAGCTGCTGAACAATGGCCAACGCCCTCCTGGCTTATCCCACGACAAATTCTCTGAGAGTTTGCAGTTGAATTCCTGGTCTGTAGGTAGGTTCCCTCCCGGTGGACTGGGAGGAACACGGGCCCTTCATCTTCGGGATCCACTCTCCTCGGGGCCAGGCCTAGACTTGTCCTCTCGCTTTCACAGCAGTGACCACAAGGAGTACACTGGGTCATTCAGGTTCTCGATCTCTCTCTCTGTTTTTTTGCTTGTTTTGTCTTGTTTTACACTAGTGAACATACTGGTCTGGGTGAAGGGCTGTGCTCTGTTGATGGCCCAGACTGTAAACCATTCATTACACACTTTTATTCATTACACATGTTTAGCACTGACTATGAGGTAAGCAAGATGCTAGGACACTGGAGGACACAACGGAATGAGACATGACTTTGACCTACAGTGGCCTATGTCTCATCAGGATAAACACAGATCTTGGTAGTTAGAAAGTGGAATCGGCACAATAAACGCTTAGATATTTAGATTATTCTGGGGACGAAATAGATCAGCTTGGGTGCCTTCAGCTTTGTGTCACAGAATTTCTGGCCCAAAGTGGCTTCAAGGCAGGTGGCTATGATCTCACCAACAAGGAGTCCAGAGTCAGGAGGCTCCAGGGTTGATGGATTCATCCCATCAGCAGGGGCTGGCCTTTGCATCAGCTCCTCTGGGATTCTCTTTACCTCTTTCCTCATGGTCTCACTTTGGCTGCTACAGCTGCAACATCACATACTCAGCCCACCAGGTCAAAGGCAGAGGGCAATGACCGATTCCTACCACCTGCCTTTCTCTAGTCAAGGAGAGA
This sequence comes from Diceros bicornis minor, assembly GCF_020826845.1. Lineage (NCBI taxonomy): Eukaryota > Metazoa > Chordata > Mammalia > Perissodactyla > Rhinocerotidae > Diceros > Diceros bicornis. Next base: position 6,574,172 of record NC_080755.1, on the reverse strand, counting down.
AAACTTCCCCAAACACCACCCACTTCCTCCAGAGGCATTGTCTCAGGCCCTATCTGCCAGAACTGGGTTAAATGCCCTCCTCGCCCCAACCAATCCTAGCAAAGAGGAAGAAGAGGACCCTGATTGATTTCCTCCAGTCATGATTCATTCCCTGGGAATGGACCACTTTCTCTGAGCCCATTGCATCAGGAGACCAGAACAATTTACGTTTTATTTATTAGTATGAGCGTCATTCAGTGTAGAAGAAAGAAATGACTGCTGGGGAAAGTACCAACAATGTTTGCAACAGGAGGCAGGGAGGTCAAGGACCAGAAGTCCAGGTGCAGATAGTGGATTGTCATTGGGATGCAGAAGTCACGGAAAATGACGACAGGGGTGTGGTGGTGCCAGCAGCGAGCAGGGCTAAAGTCTTCAGTGATGACCACAGCCACGGGGAAGGGGCAGGCAAGTGCACAGGAGGGATGCTGGGGTGCTGTCCAGGAAGGTACGTCCACCCTCTCAGACGGGCAGGCTACTCCCTCTGTTGCCCTGGGCCCTTAGCGTGAGGACCTCTCCTCTTCTTGGAGTCTAGTCTTCTCTGTCCTTGCCCCAGGCTACCTGCAGCCCGCCCATCCTGCATAGATCTCCCTTTCCTGATGTCCCTCTTCAGAACCAGCCGTCGGATGGGAGAAACCGCAGCAGCAAAGGGAGCAGTAGCAGCATCATGATCCAGGTGCACTTACGGTCACCATGGAAACCCCTGGGCGGAGCTTCTGTGATGGGCGGGGCTCCAGGGAAGACCCGAGGAACAGCCTACCCCCTGCAGGCGCTCAAATACCTGAGCGTCCCGCGGGCACCTGGTCCTGCTGCCTCCTGTGGGCAGGTCACCGCCTCCACACCCGCCACCCCACCCCCGTTGCTCCACCTGTGAAATGAAGACTCTAGGACAGGAGAGGGAGCCAGGCCCTGCAAGGGGCAAGGGTCCGCGAGGGCACTGGACCACCCTAGGGGATGGGGGATGGCGTCTGAGCAGTGATGTCAGGAGGGCCATGGTGCGAGCTGCCTGGTGATTGGACGCACAAGCAAGACTCCCCCACCTGTGAGGGCCATCTGGACAGTGGTCACAGGGCACGGATGTGATGTCAGGAGGAGGCTGGGTGGTTATAAAAGCCAGGGTGCCGGCCTGAGGCCTCACTGAGGGGAGAGGGGGCGTTTCCACCTCAGCCTTTCCAGCTCTTCACAGCCTTCTCCGCTCCGTTCTCCACTGGGACGGCAGTGCCCTCCCACTCCCACTCCCGACCCCCACCCTCTCGCCCACACCATGGGCTCCATCTTCATGTTTGGGTCCACCTTCGTGGCCCTCTGGGGTCCCGCAAGTCCCCGCACCCGCTGCCTCATGGACCCGTGCCCCCCGGGCGCTCCTCACCTACTGCCTTCCCAATAGGCAGGGGGAAGTCGGGCGCGGGGAATCAGAGAACAAAGGACCCTCATCCAGCGAGGGAGGGCCCCTCCCAGACCTCCAGCTCACCGTCAGCTGAGGGTGGCCGAGTTCCGGGACACCCAGCCCACCAGAAGCCCCTGACCCAGGGCGACTGTCAACACACACACACACACCCCCATCCTCTAGGACCCCACCCAGTTGCACATCAGGTGTCCAGCCTCAAGTCTTCCCTGTCTGTTCCCGAAGTCCTCATCTGCCTGTGGCCGTCAGCACCTCTGCCGGGCCCAGGTGAGCTGGCTGGAAGAGGCTGCTCCCTGGTAGGAGAAACACACTTCATAGTAGTCATCATGTGCCCCCCCCCACCACGCTGCCCTCGGAGAATCCGAGCCCAGAAATTTCAGTGAGGACAGCAGCCTCGGAAACTTCCCATCGCCTCCTGGCAGCCTTGGCCCTGGCGGTGTCCCTGCCCCCCAGGGGCGGCCCCAACCATCAGAAAGGGAAGAACCAGTCCCAGCCGCCCCTCCCGCCTACCACGATTCAATCAACCTGTAAAACAGACAGAAGGCCAGGAAATGGGGCGGGGGAACAACCGAACACAAAAAAGTGGGGCATGATGACCCAGACATGGGACATCCGAGGCCCCCAGTCCAGGTGGAAACCCCTCTTCCAGTGGAGGGGCGGGTCAGGGGCTGTCAGTGAAGGCAGAGGTTGCTGCCTCTGTCGGAGGCGGGCTCGGAAACGTCAGTGGTTCCCGGCCAGGTGCTTGGAGCCATTCGGAGCCCTGTCCCCCCACGGGTCACTGTGCCAGGGTGCTGGTGGGCTCATGGCCTGAAGACCTTCGGCCTGAGACTGACTCGGCCTGCTGTCCGGGTGGCATATCACTCGGGGAGCCTTCTTCTGGGGAGTTCTCTTGTTCAGAGGGAGCAAAGGCTGCCGTGCCTTAGAACAGGAGAACGACCGGAACTTGGAAGATCTGTCCGAGAAATCCAGCTTATAGAGAAAGTTTCAACAGACTCTCAGGAAAAGCTGAAATTGACCAAAACAGCTCTTAACACCAGCAGAGAAATTAATAAAAATCTATCTAAGGGAGTGTCTGAGCTAAAGCATTTCCTAAAACTGTATGAAGAAAATCAAAACCTGAACCATTTGCTTGTGAACTTGGTGTCACAGGAAGGCCATGATTTAAAAAACTTGCCGGAGGACCAGGCCTCCCTGGACACGGCACGAGATGAGGAAGGGGACTTGCAGCGAGTTCTGGGGGAGACCCAGGCCCTGAGGGAGAGGAGTCCCGACTGAGCTCCTCCAGGCTAACGACAGGGCCTCGGACTGGGGGCGGGGGAGGCGTCAGGAGCACAGGCCGCGCGGTGGAGCCAGCGGCAGGCCTGGTCGGGAGCTGGAGAGCTTCCACCAGACATGCGGGGACTCCTGAAGCTTTTGCCTTCCAGGCAACGCTTTCACGCCGCGGGGTGACGTGCGCGCACGCGCCCACCCCAGGAGGACATGGAGCTGGGGTGGGATGTGGGTCCCTCCCCGAGAGGTGGGCGAGCTCACGATGGCCGTGAGGCTGAATAACTGTGTGGAAAGGCGGAAGCGTCCCGGGTGGCTGTGATGTGCAGCCCGGGGTCACGTCACCGCCCCGCCACGCGAGTCCTCACGGTCTCCAGCTGGTCGTCCCGACAGGGCCGGCGTCTAATCCGACCCTGAGAGCAGAGCCTGAGGGGGCAGGGGTCCCCCCGCTCTGAGAAGGTGTCGGGAACCACAGGGAGGGGACACTGAGCACAGCCCGCCCGCCCCGTCAACTTCTCACCCTGGTGACTCCTCCGAAACTCAAGCCGGCTGAGGGGGCGCCGTCCTGACGGGAAGGGAAGCAGAGCGGTGTCCGCGCCCGGGTTTCTGCCGAGACCACTTCCGCCCGGGACCTCCCAGCCAGCTGGTGGCGGACGTGGGCTTGGACCCCGGCGTTGTGGCTCCGAACTCCGGCGCGGAGCAGGCGCTTCTGCCCCGCGGGCTCCTGTCTGCTGCGGGCCTTTGATGAGCAGACGTGCGGGGAGCGGGGGGAGAGAGGCCGGGGGTGGGCCGCAGGCCCTGTCCCTGGGGGGGGGGGCGGGGAGGGCCGCAGGGGAGAGACTGGAGGGGCGCCGGGGTGCGGGCTGCGTGCTCGGAGCCGCGGAGGCCCCGCAGGATGGGGGGAGACGGGGGTGCGCTCTGCTGCTCCCGGGCGGGGTGGAGGGGGGCGCGGGGCGGAGCGGGAGACGGGAGGGTGTCCGTGGACGCGGAGGGAGGGGGCCCCTCCGAGAGGCAGAGCTGAGAATCGGGGATGAATTGGATGCTGGGGGCGGGGAGGGAGGAGGAGGCCGAGGTTCCGGGCTCGCCCCTCCCGGGTGATGACCCTCAGCTCAGGGACTGTGGCTGGAGCTCAGGTGAGGTGCGGACCCCAGTGAGCGGCCGCCTGAGGCTCAGGTGAGGTGGAGGTGGAGAGCCTGGAGCCGTGGCCCAGGGCGGTGCTGGAGGCACACGCGCTCCTAGCAGCCGGGCCTGAAGGGACGAGAGTCATCCGGAAGGCTGGATCTGGGGGACGGTGTCTGAGCCGTTTCCAGGGCTGCTGGTTTCAGCGGCCAGGGGGAGGGCGGTGGAGTCCAGGTACCTGGGAGCTGAGCAGCGCTGGGAACCTCCTCTACGCAGAGCTGGTGTTAATGTGATAAATGTCGTGTCAGACGGTGAGGACCGGGAGGAGGTGCGGTTTGAGGAGGGACATTTGGTGAAGCTCTGCCGTGGGGTGGACACTGTGTGCGACCTGGACCTCTGGGCCCGCCCTCCCACAGCAGAGGCAGCATTTCACACTCGGTTCCTGTTAACTGGGGACCCCAGGTCTCCTGCATTGGGGCATTGGGCGGGGACTGAGGAGCAGAGGTCAGAGGGTACAGAGTGCACTTGTGTGGTCCCAGCGCTGGGAACCTCCTCTGCTCAGCTGCTCAGATGCGGCTCACCCCCACCCCAGGTCCCCGGACACATCAGCCTCCTGGAGGCCAGAGGGGCCAGGACTCCAGTTTGGGGGTGTGATCCAGAGCTGCTCACCCCTTTCCAACCCCCAGTTCCTTCATCTGTAAAATGTGGGTGACTCGGGGATGGAGAGGGGTGAGTAGGAGGCAAGAGATGGCAGGGGTTGGGGAGAGGGTGTCGGGGCAGGGGACTGATGGAGTCCCATGGAGGGAGGGTCCACTGTGAGCTGGCTCCTTGTCCTGGCTGTCCCTTCCCAAAGACAGAACATCAGCTCTGGGAGGAGAGCACTCTGGTGCTGCCTCTGCCCCACGCCCGGCCTTCTCTGCCCCTCTCAGTCACAGGCTGCCACAGCCCAGCACCTGCATTCCGCGGACCCCTCCTGTCTTCTCCGTGGCTGCTCGGCACCCACAGGTCGGGGCCCTGGTCCACAGGGAAGCTTGGAGCTCCAGGGACCTGGAATGGGATGGCTGGCTTTAGGGAGGTATTTTGTGACATGTCACAAATATGGAATTAGTGTGTGTGTGCACATATATATATAGTATACTATATATAGTGTATATATATATTTATAGATTCACAGGAAGCCACAGATAGTACAGAAAGGCCCCAGGTACCCTTCACCCATATTGCCCCAGTGGTAACATCCTACATCACTGTGAACAATACTGACACCAGGAAACCGACATGGGCACAATGGGCGTGTCTGGTTCTGTCATTTTATCACGTGTGCATGCTCGTGACCAGCAGAACAATCCAGGTGTGGAACTGCTCCATCAGCACAAAGATCTCCCTCGTGCTGCCCAGCCCTGCCCCCACCATTCCTGCTACGGCAACCACCAATCTGTTCTCCATCTTGGGAGTTTTGTCAATTTGAGAATGTTACATGGATGGAATCACAGCTGTGACATTTTGAGATTGGCTGGGTTTTTTCTTTTCACTCAGCAGAATGCCCCTGAGATCCATCCAAGTTGTGTGTTTCAGTGGTTCTTTCTCTCTTTTTGCTGAGTAGGGTTCCATAGTGTAAACATACCACAGTTAGTGCATCCATTCACCTTTTGAAGGACGTTTTGGGTGTTTCCAGTTTTTTGGCTATCACAAATCAACCTGCAGTGAACATTTGTGCACAGGTTTTTGTGGGAACTTAAGTTTTCATTTGCTGGGATGATAATCCAGGAACGTGATTTCTGGGTTGTATGGTACATTTTTGTTTAGCTTTTTTCTTAAAAACTGTGTTACCAGAGTGGCTGTACCATGTATGAGAGATCCACATTCTTGCCAACGTTCGATGTTGTTATTTTCCATTTTTACTGGCTGTACTAATAGGTGGGTAGTGATATCTCATTCAGGTTTTCATTTGAATTTCCCTAATGGCCAGTGATGTGGAACATCTTTTCATGCACTTATTTGCCATCTGTATATTCTCTTTTGTGAAATGTCTGTTCACATCTTTTGCCCATTTTCTGTTTGGATAGTTTGGTTTGTTACTGTTGAGTTTTGAGGGTTCCTTATATATTCTAGATACACGTCCTTTGTCAGATATGTGGTTCGCAAATATGTTCTCCTAGTCCGTAGCTTGTCTTTTCATTCTCCTAACAGGACCTTTAATAGAGCAAAAGTTTTTAATTTTGATAAAGTTCAATTTATCAGGTGTTTAGTTTTATGGATTGGGCTTTTAGCGTCATGTCTAAGAATTCTTCACCAAGCCCTAGGTCCTGAAGATTTTCCCCTATGCTTCCTTTTAAAGGTTTTATAGTTTTACATTTTACTTTTAAATCTATGCTGTGATCAGTTTGAGTTCATTTTTGCATAAGGGGTGAAGTTTAGGTCAAGGTATTTTTGTTCATTTGTTTTGTTTTTTGCCTATGGATGTCCAATTGCTCTGGCACCATTTGTTGAAAAGATTATCCTTCTCCATTAAATTGACTTTTCACCCTTGTCAAAAATCAGTGAGTTGTACTAGTGTAGGTCTACTGCTGGGTCCTCTATTCTGGTCCATGGATCCTGTGTCTTTTCCTCCACCAGTACCACAGTCTTGAGATGGAGTATACTGATTCCTTCCATTTTATTCCTCTTCAGAATTGTTTTAGCTATCCTAGTTCCTTTGCATTTCTGTACAAACTTTAGAATAATCTTCTCTATGTCTGTAAAAGAAAACTTTCTGGGATTTATTTAAGAATTGTGTTAAACCAGTATGTGAATCTGGGGAGACTTGACATCTTTACTATGTTGCATCTTCTAATTCATGAGCATGATGTGTCTCCCCATTCATTTACATCTTTGATCTCTTTCATCGGTGCTGTGTAGATTTCAGCATATATCTCTTGTACAAGTTTTTTAGACCTATATCTAAGTTTCAATGACTATAAATGATATATTTTTATATTTTGGTTTCCACGTGTTCGTTGCTTATGTATAAAAATAAAGTTGATATTTGTATGTTTATTTTGTATCCTGAAACCTCATGTGTTAGTTCTAAAGTAGTTTCTTTTAGTTTTGCTTTGTTCATGGATTCGCTGGAATTTTCTACATAGACAATCATACTATCTACAAATAGGAACAGTTTTACTCTTCCCTTTCCAATCTGTACGCCTCCTCCCCGCCCCCCGCATCCTTTCCTTGCCTTATTGCATTGGCTGGAACTCCCAGCACTATGTTGAATAAGAGTGGTGAGAGAAGACATCCTTGCCTTGTTCCTGATCTTAGGAGAAGAACATTCAGTTTTTCACCATTCAGTGTAATATTAGCTGGAGGGTTTTTGTAGATGCTCTTTATCAAGTTGAGGAATTCCCTTCTGTTCTGATTTTTTTCTGAGAGTCATCGTGAATGGGCGTTCAATTTTGTCAAGTTCTTTCTGCATCAAGTGATGTGCTCGTGTGATTTTCTCTTTTTAGCCTATTGATATGGTGGATTATATGGATTGATTTTTAAGTATTGAAACTGTCTTGCACCTCTGGAATAAACCCCACTTGGTCATGGTGTATGATTCTTCTTATGTAGTGCTGAATTCTATTTGATAATGTTTTGGGGATTTTTGGCATCTCTATTTGTGAGGGATATTAGTTTATAGTTTTCTTTTTCTGTAGTATCTTTGTCAGGTTGAGCATCAAAGTAATACTGGCTGCATAAAATAAGTTGGGGAGTGCTCTCTTGTTTCCTATTTCTGGAAAATATTATGTAAAATTGATAATTCTTCTTTAAATGTTTGGAAGAACTCTCCAGTGAAACAATCTAGGCCTGGAGATATCTTTGTTGGGAGCTTTAAAATTATCAATTCAATTTCTTTTGATATTTATAGGGGTATTAAAATTATCAGTTTCAAACGGGGAATGTGTAGTAGTTTGTGCTTTTTGAGAAATTGGTCCACCTCACCTAAGGTGTCAATTTGTGTAGGTGGCATATTCCATTATTATTCCTTTGATGTCTGTAGGATCTGGGCTTATATCCTTTGTATCATCCCTGATATTGATAATTTGTGTCTTCTCTTTTTCTGTATCAATTTTGCAAGAGGTTTGTCAATTTTATTGATTATCTGTTTCATTGATTTTCTCTATTTTTCTTTTTTCAATTTCCTTGATTTCTGCTCTTATTTTTGTTTCCTTTCCCCTGATTGCCTTGGGTTTATTTTGCTCTTCTTTTTTTCTAGTTTCTTAAGGTGCAAGTTTAGATGATTGATTTGAGACTTTTCCTCTTTTTTAGTGTCAGCATTTAATCCTGTAAATTTCCCTCTCAGCACTGCATTAACTGTGTTCCACAAATTTTAATATGTTTTATTTCCTTATAATTTAGTTCAGTGGTTTTAATTTCCCTGAGACTTGCTCTTTGACCCATGAATTCTATAGCAGTGTGTTGTTTAGTTTCCAAGTGTTTGGAGATTTTCCTGTAATCTCTCTATTATTTTTTAGTATGATTCCATTGTGGCCAGAGAACATATTCTGTATCATTTCAATTCTTTTACATTTGTTGAGGTTTGTTTTATGACCCAAGACACAGCCTATCTTGTTATATGTTCTGTGGGCACTTGAAAACAATATGAATTTTGCTGTTGTTGCTTGAAGTGTTCTATAAATGTCTAGGTCAATATTCTAAACAGAAATTTGTTTTTCTATTTCTTGTTTCCATTTTTTTTACCTTCATATTGGTGGCTTGAACATTTTCTAGAATTCCATTTTGATTTAAGTGTTTTTCAGTGTATCTCTTTGTAAATTCTTGTGTGTGTTTGTTCTAAGTATGACGTTATATGAACATAACATTACAGTCTACTGGTCTCCACATTTTACAGTTTGAGTGATGACCAGGAACCTTACCTCCTCGTAGGTCCACTTACCCTCCCCTGTCTATAATATAATTGTCTTCAATATTTCCTTTTCATATATTGGGAACCACTGTCAGACAAAAATGTTATAATTTTAGCTTCAACCACCAAACATAATTTAGAAAAATCAAGAGGAGAAGAAAATTTAATGTATTTACTCATATTTTCACTCTTCTGTTTTTCTTTCTTCCTTTGTGATGTTCCAGGATTTTTTTTTTTTTGTAATTTCTTTCCTCTCAAGAACTTCTTTTAGCTATTCTTTTAGGGTAGGTCTGATGATGACAAATTCTTAGTTTTCCTTCATCTGAGAGTCTTGATTTCCTCTTCCTTCTTTAAAGATATTTTCGCTGAATATAGAATTCTGGGTTGGCAGTGCTTTTCTTTCAGCACTTGAAAAATGTTGTGCCACTTCTGGTTTCTATGGTTTCTAATGAGAAATCCACTGTTATTCAAGTGGTTTTTCCCCCCATAGGTAAGACATCATTTCTCTCTCACTGCTTTCAAGACTTTTTCTTTGTCTTTAGTTTTCAGAAGTTTGAAAATTAGGTGTGGTCTTAGTCTTCTCAGGCTGCCATAACAAAATACCATAGATTGGGTGGCTTAAACCACAGAAATTTATTTTCTCACAGTTCTCAGAACCCTGAGATCAGGGTGACAGCATGGCCAGGTTCTGGTGAGCTCTCTCTTCCTGGCTTGAAGACGGCCACCTTCTCACTGTGCTCACGTGTGGTAGGGAGAGAGCGAGTGAGCTCTCTGATGTCTCTTCTCATAAGGGCACTAACCCCATCATAAGGGTCCCACCCCCACAACCTCATCTAAACCTAATTACCTTCCAAAGGCCCCACCTCCAAATACCATCACCTGGAGGATGAACTTCAACATGAGCATTTTGGGAGGACAAAATTCAGTCCATAGCATGTGTCTTGGTGTGGATTTCTTGGATTTATCCTGTTTGGGTTTTGCTCAGTTTCTTGATTGTTTAGGTTAATGTCTTTTGCCAAATTTGGAAGATTATCAGCCATTGTTTCTTCAAATACTTTTTAATCCCTGCTTTTTTTCTTTTCTCATTCTGGGATTCCAATGACACAAATGTGACAGGTACTGGGGGTTCTGTTCTGTTTTTTTTTTTTTTTTCTTTTCTTTTTCGGTCTATTTTCTCTCTGTTGTTTAGATGAGGTAATTTTTATTGTTCTATCTTCAAGTGTACTGACTCTTTCCTCTGTCTTCTCCATTCTACTGTTGAGCTCATTTATTGCATTTTTTAGATTGCCTTTTTTTTTTTTTTTTTTTGAGGAAGCTTGGCCCTGTGTAACATCTGTTGCCAATCTTCCTCTTTTTCTTTTTTCTCCCCAAAGTCCCAGTACATAGTTGTATGTCATAGTTGTAGAGTTGTAGCTCTTCTATGTGGGACGCTGCCTAAGCATGGCTTGATGAGCAGTGAGTAGGTCCGCACCCAGGATCCCAACTGGCGAACCCTGGGCCACTGAAGCAGAATGCACTAATTTAACTGCTACCCCACCGGGCCAACCCCTACTGCATTTTTAAAATTTCAGTTATTGTATTTTTTTCAGTTCTAAATTCTCAATTTAGTTCTTCTTTGTATCTTCTGTTTCTTTTCTGAGACTCTCTGTTTTTTCATTTGTTTCAAGCATGTTTTTAATTGCTTGTTGGAGCATTTTTATGATGGCCACTTTAAAATCCTCATCAGATAATTGCAATATCAGTGTCATCTCAGTGTTGGGGGTCTTTTGATTGTCTAACTTGTTCAAGATGATATTTTCCTGGTCCTGATCCCCTTATCACCACCACCAAAGTGTAGGGAAAATAGCCTGGTGGTCACCTCACATGGAAGCCCCAAAGGCCAGTCTCTCCCTCTCCCTGCATCAGCCCAGGGCAAGCCTGTGGTCCTCCCACATCCACCTGGGCACTCCCTTGGGGAAATGGACCTATCTCCAGCAACTCTAGGACCAGGTGTCTCGTGGAGGGTTCTCCCTCCAGGTAGCCAGCTGGGACCATTCCCAGGCTCCACCCAGCCTCCTCCAGCTGCAAGCCCCAGACGCCTCTAATGTGTTCCCTCTTGCTCAGGTTAGCCAAGGCCAGCCTCTCAACTTGCACCAGAAAACCCAGGTGATACAGAACTGCTAAAATAGGTTGACTTTTCTCATCACCCCAATTAGATAGAATGAGGGGAATATCCTCGCTCCCCCCAAATCATGGATCAGGCATTTCAGCCCAAGTCCATCTACACCCAAAATGCTTCCCCATACCGTCGACCATGCCTGGCCCCATAGACAAGGCAGTCCATTCACTCAGGGCTAACGAAAACGTGTCTTTGGGAGACACTTTTGCCAAAAGTAACCCTGACCCCTTTCTACAGGGAGTGGGTTTCCTGAAATGGAAGTGATGGCCTAACCATGATCTCAAAGTCGGGGATTTCAATTCCATAAGACTTCTCCGACTGAACTGAAGGTGAGCTCACCGTGTTCATCTCATGCTCCTCTGTGTGGCAGCAGTGGGAGGCCTGGACCACAGGGTGCTGGGCCTGGACAGGGAGGCTCAGGGTGCAGCCACAATGACTCCATGGGCATGACTCACTGGACTCGGGGTTCTGCAGGTATCGCAGGACAGTCGGCCTGAGGGAGGATCGCTGTGCAGTGACTTGTAGAAGCTCCTGTCTTTGTAGACGTCTGCTTTCCAGTATGAAATGAGTAAAACTAGGCGGGCTGAGTCCTCTATCCAACATGGCAAATCAAGAAATCAGGTTCAACGGTGACATGGGACCCAGGAGAAGAGGTGCTGAATCTCTGGGCCCAAATCACAGAAGTTAAGCCAATACTTCCATCCTCCATTTTTGAATTTTAGATTTTCCAATGCAAATTTAAAATAGAACTCATTCATATAATAGTTTGCAGTAAACTGTGTTTCCCACAGCTCAGCAGGAAGACGTCCCCCATTTCTGCCCTGGTCGTCCCTGCAGTCCCCCTTGCTCCTCCGCTGTCTGTGCTCAGGGCCCTGAGGCAGCCTCCGTCCTGCTGGCCACAGGGAAATGGAGTAAATGTGTAGTAATTTCTGAATCAGAGCAACATAGATGTTGCTAAAAACACAAAATGAGTTAAAAGAAGAGGCAGCAGAGTGGGATGGAGCCTGGTGACTCTGTCCATCATCCACCTGTTTGACAAGGATGACTGCTGGGCATCTCTGGGCATTGAGGGCAGGGGCCGTGCTGGGCACAGAGGTTGGGGGAGGGCAGGGGGGCTTGGGTTTGTGGGACAACACGGCACAAATCCCACAGAGACGGCCCCTGACTCCCCATCAGCAAGTGGTTCATCCTCCCACTTGCTCACGCCCCAAACCAGTGTCACCCTGGCCCCCTCGTCCCCACATAGCGCCCTGTCACCGTGGCTGAGCTGCCCCTGCCTGGGCTGCCATTCTCCCTGCAGGAGCCTGAGTGACCGACCATCTGAGCACATCCTTTGCATCCTGCCCAGCCCTGCTCGAACCTCCTGTGGCTCCAGGACACAAGCTCCTCGCCTGCCTCCCCCCGTGAGTCCCCCAGGCCTGCGGCACCCTCTCCTTCACTGGGTGCCTCCCCTGGAGTGCTCCTCCCCATCTTCCTGCACCTTTGCTGTCTCAGGACCCCCCTGCGTCCCCGTCCCGCAGAGAGGGTGTAATCCCCCAACTAGCCTGTCACCCAGCCCCCTCCGTCCATCCCCTGAGCTCACGTTGCTCCTCCTCACACTGGTCCAGGAGGTTGTTAGAGTCATTGTAATGGCTTCACAGGACTGGCGTCTGTCCCCCAGAATGTGGCCTAGGTGGGCCCGGGGACTGCTCTGAACCCCTCAATCTAGTCGGCGCCCAATAGGTAGTTTGCACTAGTGAGCAAGTTGCTCTTTAGGGGATGCCACATTTAAGGAAACAAACTTGATCTAGTTCAATGCAGTAGAGAGTAATTTATTTATTTATATTTTGGTGAGGAAGATTGGCCCTGAGCTAACATCCATTGCCAATCCTCCTCTTTTTGCTTGAGGAAGATTGCCCCTGAGCTAACGTCTGTGCCAATCTTTCTCTATTTTGTTTGTGGGTCACCGCCACAGCATGGCTGACAAGTGGTGTAGGTCCACACCTGGATGTGAACTGGTGAACCCTGGGCTGCCAAAGTGGAGTGCGCTAACCAACCACTACACCACCGGGCCGCCCCTGTAGAGAATAATATTCGAGCAGTAGCTATTCATCCATGGGTCCCACATTGACCCCAAATCTTATTAAGCGCCTGTGCCTTAGAGCATGGCTCCCGTGAACAGGACAGGGACCAGCGTGGGCTGCTCTGTTGTTGTTGAACCACATGGCGAATGCAAGCGGAGGCAACAAGGTCCCGGGGCAGACGGAGCCTCAGGACAGCAGGCCCGCGGGGCGGGGGCAGGGATGAAGCCCCAGCTCCGAGGGGCCCATGGCCGCGCACGTCGGGGCGCCGTCCAGGCTCCGGGCTCTTCTCACGACGTGGAGCAGGCGCCGGCCTCACCCGCCTCCCGGCCCACACTCCTCAGGGCAGCGTCTGCAGCCTTGTGGCCACCGTTCCAGAACACCAGACCCATTCCTGAAATGGGAAAAGGGAAACGAAGAACCAGTTTTCCGGGGCACAGAGGAACATCCAAATAAAAGGAACGGTGGCTTGTCCGCCTGTGGACAGCTGGAAAGGTCGCGGGCCGTCGGGCTCACGGGCTGTTCGCCCCAGCGGCTTCTGGGTGCCGCTGGTCCCTCACGTCCCGGACACTCGCAAGCTTTGGAAAGGCCCCCAGTGCTCTGGTGTCGCCACCGCCGTGAGAGGAATGAACTCGGCGCTTCTCACGCACCGCTTCTCCGTCATGTTGGGTTTAGGGGACGATGCAGTGAACGTTTTCCTCTATAAATGTTGGGGGAAAGTGCTGTCTCGAGAGGCACTTGGTTCTGGCTGGGTTGGGGTATTGAGGGAGCCACGCAAGAGCGACCTTGTCTCGTCTGGTTCCCAATCTGACCCGGCCCAGGGCTCCCTCATACACCGCTCTGGCAGAGAGAGACTCAATGAACGGAAAAATGGGGCACCAGGGCCAGAAGGGGTGTGGGCGGCAAGTGGCCACATTCCAGATCCGGGAATCAGGGACAGGGCGCCCCCAAGCAGGACTCCCACACTTTTGATTTCAGTAGCCAGTACAGTCCAGGGCACACTGGAGGCTTCTCACCTTTCTATTTTCAGAAATAAGAACATTAAGTGCAGTTCCGTCCACACCGTCACCTTCTCATCTAAGGAGAGAGATTCTCCCACCCACTGGGAGGACACAACTTCAGAGAAAAGCCAGTCCCTTCCAAGAAATGGGGACAGGTGGCTGTCCAAGCCAGGCCCCTTTGAGGGTGAAGGGACATTCCCCACCATCGTGGGACAGGGGAACGACAGGCCACACCGACGGTCGGGCGCAGGGGATGTGCAGTCCCCTGTCAGGAGAGGGCGCTGTGACCTCCTCGGGCCCGGGCCGCAGGTGCGCTGCGGGGCCTGCTGTGCTGGAACCCACATGGAGAAGGCGCCTCAGGGAAGCAGGTGTGGTCAGTGTGTCAGCCGTCGCTGAGGGGCCAGGACGGGGACGCAGTGCACACCAGCTGGTGGGGGGTGGGGTGTCCTGCTGGTCCCCTTGTGTCCCTCTTGCTGGCTCTGTGCACCGCCCCCCAGCTGCTGCGTCATGGGCCCCTGCACCCTCCTGCAGAGAGCCGCCTGCGTGACGGCCCGCTTAGCCCGCAGATGCAGGGAGTGGAAGTGACTGGAGTCAGGTCGCCCCCAGGGCACCCGAGGCTTCGAGCCTTCAGCTGGCTGGCGCTGGAGGAGGCAGGTGTAACTTGTGCCCAGAGCCCCACGGATCAGATGGCGCCCGTGCACCACGCAGCCTCTGGAGTGCTGTGCAGGTGGACGTGGGCCCACTGGGGAAGCGCCCCACCAGCCAGGCCGGCCATCGGCGCTTAGGACACCGCAGACCGGCCACAGACACGGGCTGAGCCTGGAGGAGAAAGCTCTCCCTTCAGAGCCACAGCGGGCGGGCCTGGGCGGCCGAGGGCTCGTGTCCCCGGCTCTGTGAGCTCCTTCAACACAGTGGAACAACAGCATGGACGAAGACAGGTGGATCGGCAGGTGAAGGATTTCCCACCTTTTGTAAAGGACAGGTAGCCGTTTGAACTACTCTACTGTCCTCTTTTTAAATAAGCTAAATGTCTCCCCCTTGTCACCATCTCTGGTCTCACATTTCTTCAACCGCGTGATCACTTAGGAAACCTCTTGGATGACTGTGACTAGCCAAGCCCTCAGCCGGCCTCAGGTTGGGTCACCTGCGGGCTGGGTGGCCTCCCCACGTGGTGCAGCTGCTGCCTCTGACCCCCCCGTGCCCAGCTTCTGAGAGAATGGGATTTCGGCCAAAGTCAGAGGCTCACAACTCTGAGCCAGGTCGGCCCCTCGGCCCTCATCACCCCTCCACCTTCCAATCCCCAAAGAGAGCCAGCCGGGACCCTGCGGGGGCTCCAGAACCATCAGCATCAGCATGGCCTGGGATGCAGGCACGCCCAGGCCCAGGATATCCCGCCTTCAGAGCAGTCAGGTGTGGGGCCGGAGGAGACCTCAGGACATAGGATTCGAAGATGGAGTGTGGTGACAACTGCTGACCTGTCCACCAGACAAGACTCTCCACCAGCAAGAAGATTATGACTGGCTGAAGGCTCAGAGGATGGTTAGCATTTTTTAGCAATAAAGTATTTTTTAATTAAGGTATGGACGTTGTTTTTTTAGACATAGTATTATTGCACATTTAGTAGACTACACTATAGTATAAACATAACTTTTATATGCACTGAGACACCAAAAGATTCATGTGACTCGCTTTATAGTGACATTCACTTTGTTGCGTCATTCTGGATCTCTTGGCCTCCGGTTGCATTTCTAATGAGGATGGGCAGTTCTTTCTTACGATCACTCTCTGTGGCATCTCCCATTGTTGGGTCACTTGGCTGTTGCTTTGCAAGAAAATATGAAATTGCAATGTGAAATATTTGCTTCACTATATTTGCTTCACAAATTTACGCCCTGCCGCTCTGTGTCCGTGCCCATCACATACACAATACTTTTTCATTTCAAGGCCGAATCATAGTGTAATATTTTTGAGAATATTTTTAAATGGCAATTAAACTCACTGGGTGTAGCACCAATAATGCCCGTCACCGGATTAAAGTGACAACCACAAGAAATACTTTGATGGAGTAAGCACATGCATAGTAACAACAACCATGGCAGGTTGTCATACCTGTCACCGGCCCAGCAGTGCTGTAAGAAACGTCCCTATCTGACTCTTAAAATGCGCCTCTTAGAATGGACTCAGTATGGTAGTTATGCAAGCATGTGTTACCAGAGGCAGGAGGAGGCCCAAGGAGATGGAGGCTCAAGGAGATGTCAGTGGGTCTAGCCTGCACGTTAGAATCACCTGGGGACTTTACATGTGGCCTCTGCCCAGGCCGTATCCCCAGAGACTCCTATATGTCACAGGACTGGAATGGGGCTCCCTGCGTCAGAATGGTTTAGAAGACCCCCAGGTGATTTTGATGTGCCACTGGAGTTACGTGTCAGGTGGCCATGAGGTTCCAAGGTTTCTGGGAGAGGAGGAGCATGGCCCCTATCAGGGCTGCCCCTGCTGCCTGGGTGGGTCCCCGAGAGCTGGCTGCGTCCCTGCCCCAGTGCTGCGGCCGTTTCCTTCCGAAGCACAAAGCCTGGAGGTGTGCATGCGGCTGTGGCCCCTCAGGATTCCCTGGCCGAGGAGAAGGCAGACAGTCCCTGTCCCTCGCTCTGTGGAGCACCTGGGAGGAGTGCCCCAGGTGTCCCAGGACAAGGGGTCTTTAGGTTTTCTTCGGTAGCCCCGCCCTAGAGGGGGGACCAGACAGCAGACATTGTGTGGTCCTCTCCCCACCTCACCCCTCAACACCCAGGCACCCACACCTGGCTCTGCATCCCCGGGTGCACACCTGAGGACCCCCTTCTCCTGTGCAAATCATCTCCCATGAGGATGGCTGACTGTCAGGGCACAAGTCCTCCGGCACACCTCGGCACCTCCGCAGAGGCTCAGCCACCAGCTGTGTTAAATCCAGGGGGACTTTGTATTTCCTGCTCAGATGGGGCAGATTTTAGGAAATGTTCCCCCTCCTCAGGGGATGACACATACTGGCTGATCACAGAGTTCTTGCAGCCCACGCTGGGTAATTCCAGCAGCTGGGTTCAGCTGGCACTGCCCTTGGGTGGAACTCTGCATTCCACCCCCACTGAAGCCCCTCCTGGAGCACGGAACACAAATTTACAAGCAGTTACATTGGAACCTAGGGTCTCCGGGTCCTTGACTGATTCCCTAGGAAAGTGGGAAAGTGCTTGTGTTCAAGTGGGGGTCAGGGTGGGGCCTCGTGGCCAGAGCTGCCAGTGATCAGAAGGGAGAGGCAGGCGTGGGGAAGACTCCTGTTCAGAACGAGGGAGGAGTGTCTGCCTCCCGCCCTGGCAAGCTCTCCTCCCAGGCACCCTGCCCTCTGTGCCTGCTGTCACCCATCTCCTCTGCATCTGGGACGGAACCCTGTGTTCTGCTCCTCACTCCCAGGGCCTTTGGAGGTGCTTCCTAAACACCAGGGTTGTCTTCCCGCCGTGTTCTGCGTTAGGGAAGTTCCCACTACAGACACTCATATAATTGTCAAGCCAGAAGTGATTATTTGCTTTACTCAGCATTCAACCATGCTCTGATTTGAAAACTTTGATTTTCAACTTTTGGGGAAGCAATTAATTACCTAGAGCAGAGATAAACATATAGTCTAAGGATGGGCTTCCGGAATGTCCATGGAAACAAAAAATGTAATGTTTGTGGGAGTGGAGAGGGTTCAAAACTTTTTTAGATTCTCGAATGGGTTGGTGACCCAAAAATGGTTAAGAACCTTTTTGTGTGTAGGAAGGCTCATTAGATTCTGGAACTTTGTCTCTGACATTGATGTTAGAACTCCTGTTGCTCTGGTACTTTGACAGAACGTACTGAGGGCCACAATGGAGTCAGTCACAGGGAAGCATAAATTAGAAGTAGATGAGGGAGAAAAAGGAAAATACCAGGATCAGAACATAAAACTAAGCCTCCTGAGGCCAGTACCAGCCTTATTTACAATAGCCAAAAGGTGGAAACCAATCAGTGTCCCACGATGGGTGAATGAATAAACAAAATGTGGTCTATACATACAATGGGATATTATTCAGCCTTAAAAAGGAAGGAAATTCTGACACATGCTACAACGTGGATGAACCTTGAAGACATTGTGTTAAGTGAAATAAGCCAGACACAAAAGGACAAATACTGTATGACTCCACTTACATGAGGTACCTGGAGTGGTCAGATTCACAGAGACAGAAAGGAGAATGGGGGGAGGGAAACTGGGGAGTTGTTGTTTAACTGGTGCAGAGTTTTGACTGGGGATGATGAAAAAGTTCTGGTTGCGGATAGTGGTGATGGTTGCACACAACATGAATGTACTTAATGCGACTGAACTGTACACTTAAAATGATACATTTTATGTTATGTATATTTTACCACAATAAAAAAAATGAAAAAAATGAAAAGACTCCTGAGGCCAATGTCAAAGTACCAGCATCCTGTGTCTGTGTTACCAGTGGATTACAGATCTGGCTCTAAGCTCTCAGCAGCCAAGTCTCAAGCCTGTTTCCTTGGAGAGTGGGGGGCTTACCTGACTTATGAAGCAAAACACTTTGTCATAACGGCCACTTAAGTACCGACAATTAAAACCAATACCCATTACACGGTCATTTAAACATGTGACAATTTGCTAATGCTTTTATCAGCAATGGGATCGGAAAGAGAAGGTGAATTATGTTTAAACTGATATATATAATTTAACGCGAGGGTAATATCCGATAAATTGGTGTTTTACGAAATAGATGGAGATGCTCAGATAGCATGAAGAAGGGGGAAACCTGGGGGTATGGACGCAGACCCCTCATTAAATCAGCAGATGAATGAAAACCAAGCATTCCGCTTCAGGTTGGAGAGGGAGAGCCAGCCCTTGGGTCACGCACGCCCCAAACCCAATAGGTTTCCAGCACCAGGAAAATCTCTCTTCAGCCCAGGGAAGGCTGCCACTAGCTTCTCCGCTGTGCTAACCAGCCAGGAGCCATGAGATCTGATGATCCTGGAAGGATGCAGAAGCCCTTAGGTGCAGCCCTGAAGTGCGCATTCTCTTGCCAGGCTGGAGCAGACCCCCAGGAAAGCACAGCTGCCCCTGCTGGCCTGGCTTCTACCGTGGCCTGGCTCCATCACGAGGTGCCGGGAGGGTGGATCCTGCCTGGGTTGCTAGTCCGCTAATCCTGGTCCCCTGCTGGCGTCACATCTCAGGGGCAGTTCCAGGCTGATTTCTTGTGTTGCCAGCTCACTCTCCCTGGAGGTGGCAAGTGGGCCCGAAATGCCATCCTGAAGAGCACCAGCTGCTCTTCCAGGGAGGCCAGGGTGCTCCCTCACCCAGCGGCACTCCGGGCCTGAACTCTCAGGAGAAGACCCCTTGCGTCCCCACCTAGAGATGGCTCCCCCAAAGCCCCCTCCAGGCTGGACTCATTGTCCTGATTCAGTGCATGCGTGGGGACAGCTCTGTGGATAAACCCACCCTCAAGTGCAGTGACCAAGGCCAGGGCAGGGTTCCCCTGCCTCTCAGGGGCTGCATTCTGCTGACCTGGGGGTAGCGGGGCCAACCTAGGGCGCAGGAGTGCACCCCCAGGCATGAACAGCCAGTGGGGCAGGAAAGGGGAGGGGCCGCCATCAGCCTCCCTCCCGAGCACTCCCCGCAGGCCCGCCACTTCTCCATCCTTCTGCGAGGTCAGGGAGGAGGGGCGCGTGGGTGCCGGACAAGGTGGGCCAGCGGGCAGCCAGGGCCTGTCGGTGCGGGCGGGGAGCTGCCCTCCAGCCTCTGGAGCCCGAGGAGGCCTCTCCGCGCTGCCGCGCTGTCACCCGAGAGTGCAGAGCTGGGTGTCTGGGTGAAGCATCCGCCAGTCTCAGAGCCCCCCCAGCGGCCGGGGGGCTCTGTACAGTTCAGAGGCTCAGGAGCGTGTGGGCACACTCGGTGCCTGTCGCCGGTGCCAGGGTCTGCGCCGGCCGTGGGAAGCCCAGAGCAGACGTGGACTCCGCTCCCCTGGGCGCTTCTGCGTCTCTGCACGACCAGCGCTGGCGGCGCGCCGGGACCCAGTCCCCTCAGGCAGCTCGCAGCCTGCTCTGTCTTCCCCGGCCGCTCTCCGCGCCGTGCTGCAGTGAAAGCTCTTCCCGGGCCTTCCTCGGGTGTTCACAGGCTCACCGGGCCCAGCCGCGCTGTTCTCCGTCCTGTGAATTAGCTGCACATCTGCTGAGTCCCACACGGAGGAAGTGAAAGGAGACTCCGTGGACAGGCCCTGGGGTAAGACTGCCGAGGCCGGACTAGTCATCAGACCGCGGTTCATTTTCAATGAGGGGGAAAAGGAAGGAAGAAAAGAACGCTCGTGTTTTCTCGACGCATGCCAGTGGCCGAGAAGCGCCTGATCGAGTTGTCCAGATGCAGAAATTAAGACAGAGAGATTAGATAAACTGCCCAAGATCAAAGGGCCCGGTGGCCATGGCTTGAACCCAGGAAGGGGGCTCCAGAGCTGCACCCTCCAGGGAGGGCCTGCGAGGCGGTGGATGCAGCCAGCCTGAGTTCAAGTCCTGCCACGGCCCCACGACCACGGTGCACCCTCAGGGAAGCCACACACCGCTCCCCAAGAGCAGTTTCCGCGCCTGCAATGAGGCTGATAAAACCAGCTTTCCGGGGCCATTTTGGAGGAGTAAACAGCACGGTCTGCCGCGGAGCTGGTGAGGACGAATGGCTCCAAGTCCAGGCTTTTCTACACCAGGAGCAAGGGGCAACCTTCAGAGTGTTCTCAGTGGCAACCTTCAGAGTGTTCTCAGGTGAGCTGTGGTAGTTACATTTTCATCCCATTACTTGGATTAACATAGAGGGACAAAGGGGCATCTTACCGTTGCTCTAACGAACCAAGGGCAACCTGCGCACACCGCCCAGCAGGGCGTCCGCAGCCCGGGTGTGGCCTTCTCTCTGCTGGCGGGCCCAGCCGGCTGCCCTCGAGCTGGCGGGCCGGGGGGGGGGGGCCCATCTCGTTCGTGGAAACAGCTGGAAGAGCACGGAGTCTAGGCTGGCATCGCTGCCCAGTCACAGCAACGGAGGGCAACTTCTTCCCACGCCTGCCGATTGTAGTCAGTCACGTTCATCAATGTTTTACTTACCACAGCTTTTACTGTATCCTTGTGAAAATCTTTGGGTAGGTATAATTCCTGTGTCTGACACCCATGTCGGCTGTAGTGCATGTTCACGTGGCTCTTTTAATGTTGATCACGTCTTCCTATTTCATTCCGTCCCTCACCACGTCCCTGTGGGGAAAACGGGGAGGACCCTGCCTTTGGACAGGTGAGGGAATGGAGGCCCTGGTGGGCTGTGGCTACTTTAGTTTCATTTCCATCTGACGGGGCATCAGGGGCTCTGGAATACAGTCTCTGCTCTCTTAGGGGCAGAGAGAGGAGAGTGAATCACTGTCCTGTTCTTTCTCTAAATATTGTACACTTGGGCCAGCCCGTGGCTTAGCGGTTAAGTGGCGCGTGCTCCGCTGCTGGCGGTCCGGGGTTCGGATCCCTGGCGCGCACCGACTCACCGCTTCTCTGGCCATGCTGAGGCCGCGTCCCACATACAGCAACTAGAAGGATGTGCAACTATGACATACAACTATCTGCTGGGGCTTTGGGGGAAAAATAAATAAATTTAAAAAATTTAAATACTGTACACTTGGCAAGCATCCAATGACATCAAGTTTCTAGGGTCACTGGTGACTCGAATGGTGCACTAAGATTCTCACAACTAGAGAAGGCTGAGGGGCCACACCATTTCTCTTACAGGAAAAGATGAGGGGGTTACACGGTTAAGTGTCCCCCCACCAGCACGTGATCAGGTGATCATATTAAAATAGCTCTGTTATGCAGCGTCTTTTATCTAATGGGTTCGAAGCTCATCGCTAGCACAGTAACAAGAGCTAGAAGGTCAAGGCAGGGTCAGAGACAGGCATCTGGTCTAGCCCTTTCCTTGCAGCAGCTCCCAACCCTCCCTAGACAGAGGAGACATGGGAGAGAAGGCCTCGCAGAGATGGAAGGATTTGTCCTAAGAGCTATTATCCAGTCTACTTTGGGCTGATGTTCACATATGCTGCCTGACACAGATGTTTCCGGAAGGATGTGATCCCACGAGAGACCCGTGAGGGCCGCAAGGGTCTGTGGCTGCGGTGAGCTGGGAAGACCCAGAACCAGTCAGGAGGGCTTAGAGGTTTACACACACAAATGTCCCATCACTGTTCTGCGAGTCATCTGCACGTGTCACTTTATGCCACTAAGAGAAAAATAAACACTCTGATTCCCACTTGAAATCCAACAAAGGCAAACCTAAAACCCATGGGAGTTCTATGCAGAGAGGAAACTCAAGGCCAGGGGTTTTCAAACTGTTATCCCCAGAGCCCCAGCGCCCCCACAGAGGCAAAGGCTGTGATGGGCACTGGGACTGGGGGACAGTGTGGAGAGAGGGGCCGAGAGGGAGGATTCGACCTGTGCAAGAGGCCCTGTGGGATCCGTGCGGTGACAGGAAGATTTCCGCTTTACCCCGAGGCCTCTACTTCACCTGAAAGGGAAGGAGGAGAGATTTTTGTTTTGCTTTGTATTATTGTGGTAAAATATACACGACATAAAATTTATCATTTTAACCACTTTTAAGTGTACAGTTCTGTGGCATTAAGTACATTCACATTGCAGCCATCACCAGCATCCATCTCCAGAACTTTTTCATCTTCCCAAACTGAAACTGTCCCCATTAAATAATAATACCCATTTCACCTCCACCTCAGCCCCTGGCAACCACCATTCTCCTTTCTGTCTCTATGTGTATGACTACTCTAGGTCTCTCATATAAGTGGAATCATACAGTATTTGTCCTTTTGTAACTGGTTTATTTCCCTTAGCATGATGCCCTCAAGGTTCATCCAAGTTGTAGCATGTGTCAGAATTTCCTTCCTTTTTAAGGCTGAATGATATCCCAATTTTATCCATTCATCCTTTGATGGACATCTGGGTTGTTTCTACCTTTTGGCTAATTCTGAATAATGCTGTTATGAACATGGATGTCCAAATATCAGTTCTAGTCCTTGCTTTCAGTTCTTTTAGGTATATGACCAGAAGTGGAACTGTTGGATTATTTGGTAATTCCGTCTTTAGTTTTTTGAGTAGCTGCCATACTATCTTCCACAGCCATCACATCATTGTACATTTCTACCAGGAGCACACAAGGGTTCCAATTTCTCCATCCTTGCCAACTGCAAAAAAACCAAGTGTGTTGTTTTTCTGATAATAGGCATCCAAATGGATGTGAAATGGTATCTCATCGTGGTTGGGAGAGGCAAGTTTTTAAAAGGTCAAAATAGGCAGCAATGGTGAAAGAACAGCTTCTCAGGCCGCTTTCCTCCTCCCTCTGAAATCTCCATTGAGTGCCCCATGGCCTAATCGGGTTCCTAAATATTTCATGTGTGGGCCTCCTCGTTCTCCTCCCCCGAAAGAGGAATGGTAGATGGGGTAAAGAGGGAAGCCTGGAGTTGAAACAGGAACTGGAGGGAGGAACTTAAGTAGGGAGGAGTGATTGCCAGTGTTGGGGATTTGGCAGCCATCTAAAAAGCCATTTCTAGTGCTTGTATGAGAATAATGATAATAATAGCAATAACAACAATGACAGTAGCCAGTCACTGAGATCTTAGTGCTTATTGTGTTCTAAACATTATTGCATTTAAGTTTCACAACAATACTTTTTTTTTTGGTGAGGAAGATTAGCCCTAGGCTAACATCCACGCCCATTTTCCTCTATTTTGTATGTGGGACCCCGCCACAGCATGGCTTGATGAGTGGTGCATAGGTCCATGCCTGGGATCTGAACCTGCGAATCCCAGGCCACCGAAGCAGAGCATGCAAACCCAACCACTGTGCCACCAGGCCAGCCCCCACAACAATCCTTTTGACAGATGAAGTCAGTGGGGTTGAGCTCAAGGTGACACAGCTAGTTGATAGGGATGCTGAGATATGAACTGGGGCCTGACTCCAGAGTCTATACTCTTAACTTCACAGGCTCTAGCATAGGTCAGTGGAAATCTACACACACTGCTGAGCACCTGGTAGGTACATGGTGACCATTTAGTGACAAATAGATTCCAGTATGGCTTTTGAGCCAGCATAGGACATCATCAAGCTACCCAAGACCTGCCCGCCTCCGCTGAAGACTGTTTCCTGGGCTATAATAAATTGGGGAGGGGGTATCCTGTGAGTGGTCTGTGGCAGGGTTAAGGAGTGAAGAGGAAGCTATGAGGTGGTGACAGATAAGCTTGGCATGCTCTCTAGGAGAAGGACAGGAAGGGTGAGTGATCGGACAGGTCGTATAAGAATTTGTCTGGTCTTTGTCCCAGGTTCCTGGCATAGAACTTCCAAATCCTTAGAATTTCCTGAGTGATAGTGTCTTTGTTATTCATAAGCCACCTGGATCACACCTGAGTTAATGCTAATGCGGGGACTCACGGTGAGCCCTAGATAGCTGCAAGATGGAGGCCGGTCACCAGAAGGACAGCCACGTGATTAGAGGGTTGGGACTTTGAGCCAGCCTGATCTCCATGGAGGGATGGGGAACTGGAGATTGAGTTCAGTCACGTGGGCCATGATTTAATCAATCGTGCCTCAGTAATGAAACCCCATTGAAAACTCTGAATGCTGAAGCTTAGTGGGGCTTCCTGGTTGGTGAACATATTGATGTGTGGGGGGGGTGACGTGCCCTCACTCCATCGGGAAAGGGCGTGGAAGCTCTGCGTTCAGGACCCTCCCAGACCTCTCCCTGTGGGTCTCTTCATTTGACTGTCCCTGATTTGTGTCCCTTATAATAAACTGTAATCATAAGCGTCATGCTGTCCTGAGTTTTGTGAGTCATTCCAGGATACTATCAAACCTGATGGGGTCATGGGAGCCCTTGAATGTTAGCCAGTTGGTCAGAAGTGCGGGTGGCCTGGGGACCCCTGAATTTGCAGCCAGCATCTGAAATCAGGGCTGTCTTGTGGAACTGAGCCCTTAACTTGTGGGGTCTGTGCTAACTCTGGGTGGTTAGTGCCAGAACTGAATTGCAGTACACTAGTCGGTGTTAGACCAGTTACTTAAACTGAAGCCTTGTGGGGAAAGTCCTTCTCACCCCAGGTCTCAGCTTGGATGAAAAGTCCCTGAGAATGGCTGTAGCCACAGGCCAAGTGACCTGAGTGGAGGCAGGTTCCCAGTAACTTCTCAGGAAGCCATTATTTAATTTGTTATTTTAAATCCCCTTTCTGAGATTGGGTCGGGATGGGGGAGTTTTCTAAAAATTAGCAAAAGGAAGGTGGTAGCAGGGTAGGGAAACAGAGAAAGTGAACATTTCCAGAATTATGGAACACACTTCAAACTCTGAAGGATCATAGTCTGCTCAGACATGAAGGAACTTGATGTTTTTTTAAATTGAGGTATAATTGACATATAACATTGTATTGGTTTCAGGTGTACAACATAATGATTCAATATTTGCATATATTGTGAAACGATTGCCACAATAAGTCTAATTAACATCCATCACCACACATAGTGTTACAAATTTTTTTCCTTGTCTTAAGAATTTTTAAGGTCTACTCTTTTAACTTCCAAATACAATACAATATTGTTAGCTACAGTCACCATGCTGTACATTACATTTCCAGGACTTATTTATTTTGTAACTGGAAGTTTGTACCTTTTAACCTCCTTCATCCATTTCATCCCCTCTACCCCCCACCTCTGGCAACCACTAATCTGTTCCCTGTATCTATGAGTTCAAGCCTTTTTTTTTTTTTTAGAGTCCACATATAAGTGAGATCATACAGTAGTTGCCTTTCTCTATATGACTTATTTCACTTAGCATAAAGCCCTGAAGGTCTATCCGTATTGTTGCAAATGGCAGGATTTCATTCTTTTTTGTGCCTGAATAATATTCCATATGTATCCCATTTTCTTTTTTTTTCATATTTGTCATCAGTCTCTTTTTATTTTTTTTATTGAGGTAACATTGGCTTATAACATTATATAAATTTCAGGTGTACATCATTATATTTTTATTTCTGTGTAGATTACATCACGTTCACCACCCAAAGACTAATTACCATCCATCACCATATCACGTTTTCTTAGTCCATCGATGGACATTTTGGTTGTTTCCATGTCTTGGGTACTGTGAACAATACTGCAATGAACATAGGGGTGTAGATATCCTTTTGAGTTAGTATTTTCATCTCCTTCAGATAAATTCCAAGAAGTGGAATTCCTGGATCATATGGTAGTTTTATTTTTAATTTTTTTTTTTTTTTTTTTTTTTTTTTTTTTTTGTGAGGAGATCAGCCCTGAGCTAACACCCGCCAATCCTCCTCCTTTTTTTGCTGAGGAAGACGGCCCTGGGCTAACATCTGTGCCTATCTTCCTCCACTTTATATGGGACGCCGCCACAGCATGGCTTACCAAGCAGTGCGTCGGTGCGCGCCCGGGATCCGAACCAGCGAACCCCGGGCCGCCGCAGCGGAGCGCGCGCACTTAACCGCTTGCGCCACCGGGCCGGCCCCTTATTTTTAATTTTTGACGTCCATACTGTTTTCCATAGTGGCTGCACCAATTTACATTCCCACCAACAGTGGGCGCATTTTCCATTTTTCCCACATCCTCACCAACACTTGTTTTTTCTTGGCTATTAACAAATTAGCCAAACGTCCTTAAATGAAGAAAGAGCAAATCCCAGACATACTCCCTCTTTTCTCAAGGAATGGAACCTCTGGACAGCTCCACTAATTATAACAAGATACTAAAAAGACATATGTCCATGAGCTTCCAATTATGCTAATAGACCAGGTTTACAAACCATAATTACTGGACAAAAAGCAGAGGACATATACAAAACTTAGAGACTACTTCCTTCCTGGAAAAGACACCAAGTCTCAGAGTCAACATCGTTAAGAAAGATAGAAACCAAAAAGTCCCATGATATTACAAGTACAGCTTCCTTGTAATACAAAGAAATTCACCTCGATGACCAGTGGCTCAGGTTTGAATCGACTTGGTCTGTACAACTATGTCCTGACCGAGACTCAATAGGCTGCCAGCCCAAGGCCGCCCATCTCCCAGTGGGATCAAGGCAATATTCTCTTACTTTGGGGTCTGGTAAATTTCTAAAATTTTAGAAAGGCATATCATATCAGTTATTGAACTCATAGAGTTATTGAAATCTGAGGACAATGTAAAGCATGTGACATTGGGTATGTGTAAAAATAAGAATAAGGATCAAAAAGGACACAAATTGAAGTTGTGGTATCAATGTCACTCTAACTTCTTTTGGTGAAAGGGCATCTATCGATTTTGTAGTTTGTGTTTTTTGTGTGACCGTTTTGCATTTAAAGAGTCTTAAAACATTGAAAGGAATTCATATGTTAGATTTGAGGTTTTAATTAAATGCCTAAAAGTGCTGAGTTAAGTTTGTAATCTAGGTTTCTTATTGATTGGGAACATTTATTTAGCTAAATCCATAATTTTTTACTTATTAGTTGTAAATAATTGTAAATATTTAGAGCAACATTGATTGTTTAATATCTAAAAGAATGCTAAGTAACTAATAAATTCCTAAGATTAATAATTGGGATATTGCCTAAATTACAATTAGTAGTGAGTATTCCTCTCTGTGCACAAATGCCCCTCAGACACTAAGACATCCATCAGCCCTCAAAATGAAAAACCAGCACTTTTCTAATACCTAGTGAAATAAATTCAGAAATGCTCTAAAAATAAATGCTCATCTTTGCACCAGCTACAATCATCTCATGAACCATCTGTGGTCTGTGTGCCACACTTTGAAGTAAGGTTCCAGAACCTTATTTGAGCAGAAGGTTCCAGAACCTAGAAAATAATAAAGAACAGTGATGTACACCTTTAAATTTCCAGGCTAGAAGTACCTCTTTCTGGAAGTTTCTATTAGGAACCAGAATTGTAATCTCAGTCAGAGATACAGAATTATCCTTAAAACCTAGCAGTTTAAAATAACAAATATTTATTATCTCACACAGTTTCCGAGGGTCAAGAATCCGGGAGCAGCTTAGGTGGGTGGTTCTGGCTCAATGTCTCTCATGAGGTCGCAGCCAATGTGTAGGCTGAGGTGTGACAGTCATTTTAAGGCTTACCTAGGGCCAGAAAATCCTCTTCCCAGCTGTTTAGTGACTGTTGGCTGAGGACTTAGTTCCTCACCAGTTGGGTCTCTCCAAAGGGGTGTTCATCATGGCATCTGGCTTCCCCCCAAATGAGTGGTCCATGAGAGAGGGAGGGCAAGCAGGACCCTGCAGTGCCTTTTCATGACCTCATCTCAGAAGTCCCACACTTTCACTTCCACTGCATCCTATTTGTTAGAAACAAGTCACCAAACCCAGCCTCACTCAAGAAGAGGAGAATTAGGCTCCACCTCTTGAGGGGAGGCATATCAGAGAATTTATGGACCTATTTTTAAAACCACTACAGCTCCCTCTAAGCACAAGTGCTGGGGATGAAGCCAGGGTTGTTCTTCTCTATGTGGAACCAGCAGCCTGTGCACATGTCGCTCCCACACTTCAGGTTTCCTTTTAGAGCGTATGTCATGCCAGGCTGAGACCCTGAATCACCATAGTCATTTAAACACCATTAGCTGGAATAAAAACAGTGAAGATGACACATTATCTGCTAACTGCCTGCGTTTTAGCTTCTACTCCTTTAGAACATGTGCACTTCCTTTTGCGTTCTTTTATTTTTCCCTTCTGTCAGGACCAGGACCTATACCAGATTCCTTACTTCTAGCCCAGATGAGCTGGGCTTCTAGTAGTTTCCCAAGCAAGAGCAAATTTTTTTTTTTCTCTGAATGTTTCAGCATTTGTCAAGACCCAGAACGGATTCTCCAAGTATAGATGACTTGCCTGTGCATACTAAAGGGCATAGTTTATTGGGTGCTTCTCCCAGTCTCAATAAACGTGCTGTGCAGGCACTGAGGCAGGCTCCTCCCCCACAGAGCTCCAGTCTGCTGGGTGACACAGACATGGGACGTGTAGAGACAGGTGCACTGAGGGTTACAAGGGAGACAGTAGGGTCCTAAGAGACAGAGCAACCTGATCTCCAGGCCAGAGAAGGCTCTCTGAAAGGGGGAGGGATACCCTTTTTGAGTTGGGGTTTCCTTCCGGTGGGTTACCACTTCCCTTTCCCCATGGAAGCCGGAACTGAGGCACTCCACATCCTGGCCTCAGGGAATCTTTGTAAGTGGGAGGAGGGTAGAAGTTGCCTGTGAACCTCATCCATTGAAGGCATTGTTACAGGAGTCTTGAGGGCAGGGTGGGGGGTGCAGAGTCACTGGGAGAAGCAGCACAAGAAAGAAACAAGGTCTCAGGGCTGGATGGGGGAAAAGAGAGCTGTAGATTCTGAGAGAGAGAGTGGGGAGCTATGTACCAATCTGTGGTTGCAACCCAAGGAGGCGGCAAGATCCCAGAGGGGCTGGCTGTACAGTGCCCCCAAAGCACAGGACCTTTGATGACTGGCTGTCCAGCCTTCCTGTGTCCTGTGGTTCAGGCAGGTTGATGTGGTCTGACTACCACCTGGGCTGGACAAGGGTTTCCTGACTATCACAGGGGCAGATAATGGGGGCTCCTAACTACAGAACAGCCAGGATTCTGTACAATTTGGGGCGTGGGTAGTGTAGGGGAGGAACAACTATTCCTCTACCCGCTAGGTCCTTCTGGCTGGTCTAAGAATTAAATTGACATGAAACAGAATAATAGGGGAAAATTAAACAAAGTTTAATAACATGTATACACGGAAGAAACCCGGGAAAACTGAGTAACTCACCAAAATGGCAGAAACCACTACCTTAAATACCATCTTCAGCTAAAGACAAAGGAGGATATTGAGGGTAGTAGTTTGGGACTTCAGCAGGGAGAAAGGCAATTTACACGGAGATGGAAAAGCAAATGTTTGGTAAACAAACCTTGACCAGGCCTTGCAAAGACAATGAGAGATGGAGAGGACTTGGATTAAATGGCCCTTGCTGGGTTCCTCCGTGTCTATCACACCTAGTTTATAGGACACTATAGTTATCTTATGGTATTAGCTCCTTCCTGGAACAGGCCTTCTATCTTAAATTCTTTTAGGCAGTTAGGGGGAAGGTCAGAGTTTCTTTCAGATGTTTTGTTCTTAAAAATAAACCAAAGAGACACATTTTCGTGTGGCAAATTCTGATCCCCCACAGTAGGGTAAAAGCCTCAAGAAAGACTGAGATCTTATTTCCCTCCAGCCGGGCATCTTATATAAGTTGATTTGAAGAAAATAGGATGAAGCTTCTTGCATCCCCTGAGTCTTTAGTCTGAGTCATCCTGCTACATGGAGGTAGAGATGTTTAAAACAAAAGCTGAGAGCTGAAGGGTGGGCCAAGGAGAGGAGTCACAGGGTAAAATCACTTTCAAGGCTGAAGAAGAGCATGTGTGAGTATTTTGACATGAGATGTGGGAGACATGAAAGATGACTGTGGCCCAGAGGACCAGAGAGGCTGGAGGAGGAGAATGTGACTGGGTCACATGAGGCCAATTGAAGAGCCAGGGCTTTGCCTTGAATGCAATGCAACGGGGAGGCAGGAAGGGTTAAGTGGGGGTGGGAGGGTGACAGGAGCACATTTGCTTTCTACAAGGTCACTCTGGATGCAGCCTGGGGAATGGATTGGGAGGGGAGTGATCAAACACTAGAGAGGAGGTTGCAGGCCGTTGTAGAGACCAGAGAAATGCCTGGAAGAGTGTTGTTTTGGTTGGGGTAGAGAGGAGAGAATAGATCTGAGAGATATTTAGGAGATAGTCTGAAAATGCTCAGGTTTCCTGATGCAGCTACCAGGGAAATGGGCTATCAAATACTGAGGCAGTGAGAAGGATTTCCCAGGGAGAGAGAGAAAGCAAAACTACCTGCCCATCTCTGATACAGCCTTAAGCCCTGGGCTTCAGAGATGGTTCCTGCCCTCAGGACCTATCTCTCAAATGATCATTCCCTGAATTTGGTGAAAAGGAAGTGAGATGGGTGTGGAGATAGATATGTTTATGGGTATGAGGGTGGACCATTCATTTTCCTGTGAAGCAGGAAATAAAGCTACTGTTGCAGTGCAGGCAGCTTGAGTGTAGAGAAGGCTTGGATTATTCGGGGAGTGGGAAAGGAAAGATGGATACTGTGAACTTACAGCAGCAGTAATATGCCCATTTGTGTAATTCGTCTTTCTAGCAGTTCTCAGCAGCTTGAGTGTGTCAAAGAAAGCAGCAGATGGATAGGGTTCTTTGTTTCTGTTTAAAATGGGTTTCTTGTAGGCAACATATAGTTGGGTCTTCCTTTTTTTTTTAATCCAATCTGAGAATCTCTGATTTTTAACTGGGGAATTTAGTCCACTTACATTTTAATGTGATTATTGGTATAGTCTAGTTTAAATCTACCATCTGGTTCTTCATTTTCTATTTGTCCCATCTGTTCTTTGTTCCATTTTTTTTCTTTTTCTGCCTTCTTTTGGATTGAGTCTTTCTTGTGATTCCATTTTTATCTTCTTTGTTGGCTTAGTAGCCATAATTCTTCGTTGTGTTATTTTAGTGTTTGCTATAGGGTTTTTAGTGTCCATCTTTAACCTATCACCATTTACCTTCAAGTGATAGCGCACTGCTTCCTGTATACGAGAAGGATCTTATAGAGGTGCACTTCCATTTCTCCCCCTCCGCCTTTATGCCATTGTTGTCATACTTTTTCTTCTACCTGTGTGATAAACCCCACACTGCATTATTATTTTTGACTTAAACGGTCAGTTATCTCTTGACAATATTTAAATAATAAGAAAAAAAAGCCTTTTATATTTATCCATGTAGTTACTCTTTCTGGTGTTCTCCATTCCTTTGTGCAGATGTATATTTCCATCTGAGACATTTCCTTCATTTCTTGTATCATAGGTCTTCTGGTGATGAATTCTTTCAACTTTTGTATGTCAAAAAGTGCCTTTATTTTACCTTTGTTTTTGTAAATATTCTTGCTGGGTATGGAATTTTAGGTTGACAGTTTTTATTTTAGTCAGTACTTTAAATTGTTGCTCTACTATCTTCTGGCTTGCATTGTGTCCGAAAAGAAGTCTGCTGTAATTCTTACCTTTCTCTGCACATAATGCGTCTTTTTCTCTGGCTCCTTTTAAGATTTTGTCTTTGTCATTGGTTTTAAACAAATTGATTACGATGTACTTTAGTGTGGTCTTCTTCATGTTTCTTGTGCTTGAGGTTTATTTGACTTCTAGGATCTGTGGGTTTAGAAAATTTTGGCCATCATTTCTTCAAATATTTTTTTCCATCCCCTCTCTCCTCCACTTCAGGGAGACTTAAAACAGTTCACTGATGCTCTGTTCATTTTTGTTCAATCTTTTCTCTTTGTGTTTTATTGTAAATAGTTTCTAAGGATGTCTTCAAGTTCACTATTTTTTTCTTCTGCAGTCTATCTGATGTTAACCCCAGCTAGTATATTTTTTATTTCAGGCTTTGTAGTTTTCATCTCTTGAAACTCTATTTGGATCTTTTTTATATCTTCCATATCATTTCTTAAATATGCTAAATCTTTTCTCTAGCTTCGTGATCATCTGGAATATAGCTATTAAATAACTCCTTTAATGTTCGTATCTACTAATTCCATCACCTGTGCTGTTTCTGGGTCAGTTTTGATTGATTTCTTTTTCTCCTCATTGTACATCATCATATTTTCCTGCTTCTTCATGTGCCTGGCAATTTTGGATTGGATTCCAGACACTGTTAATTTTACTTTCTTGGGTGCTGGATATTTTTGCATCCTATAAGTATTTTTGAGCTTTGTTCTGTGAAGCGGTTAAATTATTACTTGAAAACAGTTTGATCCTTTCAGTTATTGCTTTGTTAGGCAGGACTACAGCTGTGTTTAGTCTAGAGATAATTTTGCCCCATTTACTGAGGCAAAACCTTTCTAGGTTTTCTATCCAATGGGAACAGGAGCTATTCTGGCCCTGGTGAACTTTGAGTATTGTTCCCTCTAATTTTTTTGGGTAGTTCTTTCTCTGACCTCAGGTAATTTCACTCTGCAGATCTTCAGAACTCCTTCTCTTGCAATGCTCTTATCTCTGCTACTCTGCCCCAAAACTCTAGTCTCTTTAGCTTTTTCAGACTCTCAGCTCAGATAAGAGAGCTCTCATTTCAAATATGGAAGACCATTGGGCTACACCTGGGTTCCCCCTCCCTGCACCTATTGCCTGGAAATTCTGTCCAGGCTGTAAGCTGGGGAAATCCTAGGGTTCATCTAATTTGTCTCCTGTTTCCTTCATTTCTTGATGTCCAGTGTCTTGAAAACCATTTTTTTCCTAATATTTTTTTCCTCAGTTTTTCAGTTGTTTCAGTTAGGAAGATAAATCTGGTCTTTGTCACTCTAGCTTGTCTGGGATCAGAAGTCCTAGATGGGTTTCTCTAAAACTGACAATTTGTAGGATAGTTATGATGGAACTATAATAGTCAAGAGCATTGAGGGTGTTGGTGAAACTGGATGAAGTGTTCCATCATGGGGCTCAAGTCATACTAGGAAAGAAAGTAAGAAGGGGAGCCATATTCAGAGAGTGGATAGAAGGGCTTCATAAATTCAAAGAACAAGGATGGCAAGAATAAGGCAAAGAGAAAGCCAGCAATTGAAGAGGTTTCAGTAAGAATTTGGCATGTTTATTTAAGATTTCAGAGGTGAGGCAGTTCAAGGTGACAAGCTGCAGGGTGTGGCCCTCAGTTAGCTCGAGTGGAGTATGAAGGGAAGTTGCTGAAACTGAGGAAGTATTTGGAATGCAGAAGAATGAGTTACCCCTGCTTGAGAGAGTTTCAGAGGGGGCCATTTCCTTGGGAGTAGGGGAAAGATAACCTCATGTTAATTAAGGCTGTGGGGGAAGTTTATTTACAACTGAATAAAGGTTCCTTAAGGCATAGTAAAAATGACTGGAGATAATGTCAGCAGAAGCAGCTGGTAGGACAAAAATGTATAGCAATATGGAGAGGACAGAATATGAGAGGAGGGAGCGTGATTGACAGGTTAAGCATGCCGGGGATAAGACTTACTATGTTCCAGCTCACAAGCCTGCACATGGTGCAGGTGGTAGCCAACCTCCTGGATGGCCTCCAATGATTCTCACATCCTGGGATTTGTGCTCTTGTGTATCTCCTCCCACACTGAATAGGATATGATTGAAATGACAGAGTCTGACTTCCAAGGCTAGGTCATAAAAGAACTGTTGGCTTCTGCTTTGCTCCTTCTTGGATCACTGGGAGAAGCCAGCTAGCACTGCAAGGACACTTAAGCAGCTTGTGAAGAGGCCCAAATGGAGACGAACTGAGGCCTCCTGCCAACAACCAGCACCAACTTGCCAGCTGTGTGAGTGAGCCGCCTTGGAAGTGTATCCCCTTCCCCAGCCAAACTCTCAGATGACTGTAGCCCTGACCCAACATTTTGACAGTCACTTTATGAGTGACCTTAAAGCCAGAATCATCCAGCTGAGCTACTCCTGAATTTCTGACCCACAGAAACTGCATGAGATAATAAATATTTATTGGTGTTTTTAGCATTTAAATTTTGTGGCAATTCGTTATTCAGCAGTAGATAACTAATGCTGATTTTGGTACCCAGAACTGGGATGTCTTTTTTTTTTTTTTTTATTGATGTTTTAATGGTTTCTAACATGTCTTTTTTTTTTTTAAGGTAGCAATGATTTTTTTATTCAAGGATGCAAAGTTTTTAACACCAAAGATAATTAGTACATGTTTAGTACAACACTGTGCCTAAATCTGCAAAGTGCCAAATGCCAGCAAAATGCCAATATTCATAACATTATGCAATAGTGGTAATTGGCCGGTACATGCTTACAACACCTATCATTTATTTACTTAGCAATTGTTTTAATTGCAATTATTTGTAAAGTCATCAATCGACTTTTCAATCTTGCATGTGCATTTTCTTG
Organism: Diceros bicornis minor; assembly: GCF_020826845.1. Classification (NCBI taxonomy): domain Eukaryota; kingdom Metazoa; phylum Chordata; class Mammalia; order Perissodactyla; family Rhinocerotidae; genus Diceros; species Diceros bicornis. Next base: position 6,539,220 of record NC_080755.1, on the reverse strand, counting down.
GGAGGTGTTTTCACGCAGCCTCAGTCACGGAGCATTGTGGCCTCAGATGATGCCATCTAAGATAAAAGGACAGTCTATGATGTGTTTTTGACATATTACACGTTTCCTTTAGATTATTTTTATTTTTTCTTGATAATCTTTTTATTTCTGGATTTAACACCATACTCATTTGTTTTTTAATGTATGGAACCTTTATTTATTTTTTATTGCGGTAACATTGGTTTATAGCATTGCATAAATATCAGGTATACATCATTATACTTCTATTTCTGCATAGATTACATCATGTTCACCACCCAAATACTAATTACAGTCCATCACCACACACATGTGCCTAATTACCCCTTTCGCCCTCCTCCCTCCCCCCTTCCCCTCTGGTAACCAGCAATGGGATATCTTAATAAAACCTACAAATGCAGGCATGGGTTTGGATCCAGCCAGTGAGCGGAAGCTGGAAGGCCTCTGAGGACGGTGCTGGTGGGCAGCTCATGCACGCTGCCACTTATATGCTGGTTCACCTCGTGGGCGCAGGGCAGCAGCTGGGCCTGCAGCTGCTCCACCATCTGAGTGTGGAAACAATATAGCTGCTGCTTCACTTCTGCCCTCAATGCCTTGCACAAAACGACCTCTGGGGCTCACCTAACTGGAAATATATAAAGAATGGCATTCTGGGAAAGGCAGTCCAGAGAAACAAGTTGATACATTACACAGCCAGCACCGCGCCCAAATGGAGTGTTGTTAAGAAGTTGTCCTTGAGCAGGACCGTGCCAGGAAGTCAGGGGGCAGGATTATTTGTGTGCACAGCAGTCACAGGCATTGAGGTGTCTGGGAGGTTGAGGATGCCACAGTGGAGGGGAACCCAGGATATCGAGAGAAGACAGAGAAGGGACATTCAGCCGAGAGGTCAGCTGCTTTTGTTTGCGAGGGGCACTTACTCTGTGTACTGAAAGCAATGGGACTCTCAACCATGCTGCAAGGGCTCATGGGAAATCAGAAAAAGCCACAAAATGTCCCTTCTCTTCCATCGCTATTTCTGCCAAGAGGTGAAACCAAGTGAAAGAAAGATAAAAATCCAAGCGATTCAAAAGTCTAGAGGAAACCATTGGCTTCAATATGAGATGGGGTTTGAGAACGAAGGGATTGGCTAGGAAATGGGTTGTATCAAGATCACTTCCACACCAGGCTAAGGGACTGCAGACCAGAGCCCTGCCCGGGGAGAAGAGAACCAAGGGCGCCACACTTTGCTTGTGTCCCCGCCCAGCCGGCTCACAGTGGGTGCAGCTTTCCATGAGTATTCTTCCCTCTTCCTGGATCCTGGAGACACCGTTTTGAAGAGGTACACAAGAGCAGTTTTTAATCTTTTAGGATTCTATGGAAGAGAACTAGGTGGGATGGTGAGAGGCCATTGTCCTGGAGGATCCTGAGCAGTGAGGTGTTCAGTCCAGACTCAGCTCGGCTCCGGCCAGCTGCCCCTGAGCATGTGTGTAGTTCCACCCCCTGAGGGGGCTGGGAAACTTACATTAGTCAGGGGAGTCTGGATTGTACGCTCAGAGCACACAAAGCAGTGGGGGCCTAAGACCCAGATGTCTACGTCAGTCCCCTGGGTGGACAACCTCTGCTCTTGCCCTCCTTCGTCACCAAGATCCCCAGAGCAGGCAGGAACGACCACCCTCAGGCCTCCCCACTTTCCAGAGTAGGCAACGAGTCCTGTCTCCTTGTCTCAGCAGGAGTGGGATTTCCCACACCATGTGTTGTAACAAGGATGCCAGTGCTGCTGCCACTGTCCCTCCGCCTCCCCGGGTGCTCGAGGCACTTGGCGCTGACCATCTGGGGGGACTTTGGACAAATTATTTAATCTCTTCTAACCTCATGTCTCCCGTTGTAAGATGGCTCCATAACTGTACCCAGATCATACTGTCATGGGGAGGAGCTGCTGCCACTTGGGAAGCACCCTGCACGGTTTCTGGCAGAGAATCGGTGTTTGGCAAACATCATCTATTGGACATCATTTAACATAGCCTGGAACTCAGTTTTCAACCTCTGTTGTAAGTCCACGGCCTAGCTTCCTCCTTGGGGGGTCAGGCAGAGCCCCGAGGGCGTGGGGCAGCGCCCCGCGAGACTGCTCTCCAGCAGGAACTGTCTCGCGCAGCTTTGTGTCCTGCTTCCACGCACTCGGGTCCCACAGCCCTTTCAGAAGTGTTCTCTCAGCAAGTTGCAGGCTTGAACCAGGCCTGGAGAGGACACACATTCCCCCCGGTTGACTGAGGTGAAACAGAGGAGGGAAGGGTTGCTCCCGCCCCGGCACCTGGCCCCGTGCGCCCTGCAGCAGCCTCCCCGCCAGGTAGAGAATTCATCCCTGGCCGGACCCGGGGCTTGCGTTTCCTCAGCACCAGGAAAGGCTCCCAGGAGGGACCTAGATTTCTCACTGACAAAAGATCCCTCTCAAATCCTAACTTGACCTGCTCCAGGCAAACAGTCCTTGGGACTTTCATCCCAGTCCCCTGATGAAAGTCTCTGCCAATGGCCTGGGGTGAGTGGAGCTGCCCCCACCGCTTGGGCACAAGGGGCACCAGGAATACACCACGACTGCTCACGGGTCTTTATTTATTGAGTCAAGAATTCACACAAGGGAACATCACACAGCAAACCATTTCCAGAGCTCAATAAAAATGATTGTCACTCATGGTGCTTCACAAAAATTTCTTTTAATGAATAAATAATTTGATGAAATCAAAAATATTTACAATATAAACAAATGGAAAAGCTTTGGGTCTGTGAATCTGATCATTGAGCTTTGCATTTCTGAACTGAATTCCTCCCAAGCTTTTCCCTTAGAAACAATATAAATCTGATAGAAACAGCAACTCATACAACATATCTTTGTTCATTATACGCTTATCTGTTAGTCTTGGAAAGCTACATAAGTTTATATTATGCAACATGTTAAAATACAAATATTAACTAAAATAATATATTATCGTAATGCCAGGGAGCATTCTCCACAGAACAAAAATGTACACTCAGCTGTAACAATAACAAAGGTTCACGGGCCACAAAATAATATCCCAAAGGTACAAATTCCTTCCTAAGAATATAATTGTGCTCTTCAGTTTACCAGATGTCTACGCTGCTCTAACACGCCGAAGACTAGGAGTACAGTATTGGATGACTGTACGCTGTGGGTGTGTTTCTGACAGGCAGCAGCATTACTGGGAACTGGGCAGTGCAAGCAGTTTTATGAACACTTTCTTGCGCTCTTAAAAACAGCCAATTATGCAAAGCAAAAAAACATACTGAGAAGTCTTCATCTCATCTACACAAACACCACAGAACATGTTGGCTTTGTGGGATGAAAGGGTGTGTGTGCAGAGCTGTTTATGCCATCAGCCGGAATTCAAGTACTCCAGGGCCACCTCGTAGCAGAACTTGTACTGATCCTGGAGAACAGAAGGGATAAAACGTCAGCTCTGTGATTTCTAAATGCTGTTTCTATTAAAGCAAGTATGCCAGATAAGGTTTTAATTGGAAGAAATCAAACTGATAAGGATTTGAATCAGAAATGAATCGGAAAGTCACAGTTCTGAACCGCAAACACACTGGCTGTTTGTAGATGTTCCCCACTAGGCCTGATGAAAGGCATTTTGATATCTATGCTCATTAGAATTCCTGGAATGTTCTAGACAACTGAAACACATACATATGTTTGTCCACACATATATCGACATCCTGAGCACAAAGTATAGGGAACTCAAGAGGCAGAAGGAGAGAGAAGGAGGCTGGAGGAAACGCCTTTGTGACTTGCTCACATAAGGCCCTCAGTGAATAAACGTGGCTTCACTCCTGGCCCAGCTTTACCTTTGATTTTCAGTCAGCAGGATTTCCTCCATTTTATGAGAATTTATCAAGCACCTCTTAAGTACCAAGCACCTTGCCCTAGTTCCTGACTTCGAGAAGTCCATGGTCCAATGAGGAGGATGAGATGGTAACGCAATGACAACACATGAGGCAGAGACGAGTGGGGCTCACGGATGGCCCCCTAACATGGGTCAGTAGAGGAGAGAGCAGAACTTCTCAGGGAAGATCTGCAAAGACGTAGCAGGTAAGAGAAGAGAGAGTGAATGCATGCAGTTGGGGTAGGTGGGTATGTGCCTTGGGGTGCCCAGGACAATCCTGATTTATGTCTGTCGTCCTGGTGTAATTGTTAGTAGCATCCTCTTTTACTCTCAAAAGCATCCCAGTTTAATGATAAAGTATATGATCCTCCTAACTGGGATTAAACAGGCATTGCAGGTAGAGGCATCAGGATAAGGAAGGGCATAGAGGGGAAGTGTTTGATCCCCTCTGGGAGCCACATACAAGTTCTTAACCAGGCAGCGAATTCATTTTCCTTGAGCACAGCTTTCTCAGATCACGGCTTGGCCTGAGCAGGCCCTGTGTGAGGTCCTGGCCCAGGTGGGGTCTTGGGTGGTAGGGCGGGCATACTGCACCTGCATTTATGCAGTGTGCAGATGAATGCTCACCTGGGTGTGGCATCTGAACCGAGCAGAGGGACACAGGGGTTGGGGATGCCTCCATCTGCCACCTGGCAGCAGCCCAGGGTCTGGGACAGAGGAGATCAGCAACTGTAGGCTCTCCTCGCACCTCAGTGAGAGACAAGCTTTCTCGGGTTGTGAGAGTCAGCACCACTGTCTCATTACCCAACACAATGGCCACAACCAAGGAAATGGATCTCTTATTTTCAGGTTTGCCAAATTAATTAAAAATAAATTTCCTTTTTTTTTATATCTTCCTCCTAATTAGTCATTGTAATTTTCTTTTCTTCACTTTCATTTTGTTCTCTAAATGCCCACTAGTCCAACCTATTTATTTGAAGACAACGGCCACAGTTTGTCCTTCTGTGTATAACACACCAGTTCTTAGGACAGAACCTGACACACAGTTGAGGGAGTCAAATGTTAGTTGTATATGTAAATGATGAGAAAACATGGGTTTAGAAGAATTTGATTCAACACAATAAACATTTAAGGCTACAGACTGGCGATTCAAGATACAGCCTCAGTCCTCCAAGAGCTTACAATCTAGAGGTGAAGATAGAAAGCAAACAGGTCATTTCAACATACTGAAGGTGCCACAAGATTAAAAGCCAATAGTAGTAACACCCTCCAGGATGGCTAAGAAAAAAAAAGACACAATCGGGCCGGCCCGGTGGCGCAAGTGGTTGGGTGAGCGCGCTCCGCTCTGGCGGCCCGGGGTTCGCTGGTTCGGATCCCAGGCGTGCACCGACGCACTGCTTTGGCAAGCCATGCTGTGGCGGCGTCCCATATAAAGTGGAGGAGGATGGGCACGGATGTTAGCCCAGGGCCGTCCTCCTCGGCAAAAAAAGAGGAGGATTGGCGGATGTTAGCACAGGGCTGATCTCCTCACAAAAAAAATTAAAAAATAAAAAAATTAAAAAAAAGACACAATAACAAGTGTTGGTGAGGATGTGGAGAACTGGACCCTCATACACGGCTGGTGGGAATGTAAACTGGTGCGGCCACCATGGAAAACAATGGCAGGTCCTCACAACGTTAAACACGGTTACCCTATGACACAGCAATCCCTCTCCCAGTGTACACCCCGGAGAACTGAACATATGTCTACATGAAAACTCCCTGATACACACTCCAGTATTTATTATTTCAGGATTTGATGCTTTTATTTTCAGAATATTTAAAAGAAATTATTTGAATTTCAGAATTCTAAAAGGCCATGTTGTCTGATCACTGGGCTGACATATTGGTTACAAAGTGCTCCCATCATTTCTCTGTTTTTATGAATCACAGAACAATTATTTTCATGGAAATCTAAGAGATCCAATCCATTATTGCATAAACATGATTTTGTACAAACCTAACTGTGCAATTAACTCCACTGCCTACTATGAACCACCCTCTAACATATTACAATGCACTTACAAGGCAATGTGGCTGCTGGCCTCAGGCCACAACGCAGGCGAGGAAACAGGTACCTAAGAGATTTTGGGCTTCACATCCAAAGGGCAGCTGAGTTGGAAGTCACTGAAGTTGGCCTGTCACAGGCATGACTATAATTTTCAAAATGAACTCTCTCTCTCATCTTATCCCTCCTAAGCAAGCTGCCAATCTCCACAGATTCTGTGATGACTGGTTTCTGATTCAGAAAAATAAGGAGAATGAGAAGGAAAACCATAAATTGTCATGTGCCCTCCCCTGAGCACCTCGGGAAGATGCTGGAAACTGATTACACTTGATCGCCAGGTACAGGCCTTTCTTCTGTGCTTTCTTCTGTGGTCACTTGCTTTTGAACAGTATAATTAAGCCACATGAGCTTTCCTTGTGCTTCAGGGAAAAAAGAACGTTTTGTCTTGGTCCCAAGCTCTTCTGATTTGGGCGACATTAGCTGGCTTCGGGTGTGAAGAAGTGACATGAACAGGGGCTCATCCTTGTGCAAGACTGCCACCAGGGTGACTGCTATTCCTCTCCGAGACCCCCAACCCCATCTGCACTCCAGACCACACCTCTGGTTCCCACAAAGAGGGAGAAAGTGACACATGAAAGGGCACCTAAATGTGCTTTTAGAATACACTTTAGAAGTCCCCTCTCTGTGCGTCACGAGCCAGAAGGCCAGCAGGTGGCTATGGGAGGCTCCTCACAGGGTTCAAGCTGTGCCTCTGTCAGCACATGCTGCCTGCATCTGAGGAACTGGGGGCCCCGTAGTCAGTCTGGCACTTCCAACACCCCACGTCACCCACCTAAGAAGGTTCAAAGAGAACAGTCTGCATGGCTCACCGGGGCAAAGCTTTCCTCCCTCTGCACCTGCTACTGAACTAACACAAGCCGCCCAGTTTGAGCTGGGTTCTGTGCTGACAGATCTCTCAGCCTGGAAAAAACCCTCTGACTGATGCCCCTGCCAGGAGGGTGAAGTAGTCCCCATGTGCCAATAATTGTGAGTGGGGCCGTTTGGTTCAATTCCCAGCCAGGTGACACTGGGTGACCAGCCACTGTGCCAAGGAGACCCTTCAGTGAGACACCTGTGTCTCTGACAATGAACAGAAGGGGTCATTACTTTCATCTACACCTTTAAAAACATATGGAGAACCTCCTTTCCTCAAAGCCCACGCACAGGCTGTGCCTGGTTCTGTATTCAGACCCGTCGGCATGTAGCCACAGTCTTCCCCAGGTCCCAGAGAGCAGCCAAGGGCAGCTCAGGATGGACGTGGGTCTGGCTGCAGAGAAGCAATGTCCAGTCACTCAGCAAATACTCACTGGGTCCCTCCTTGGAGCCGGGTGCTCTGTGGGTGCTGAGGGCGTGGCTGGTTCTGCGCAAGGAGATCAGAGTCTGGGGGCAGGGGAAGGGCCAAGGCACTCATAGAGATTACTCCAAATGCTTCCCAGAGTGCAGGAAGACTGACCCCAGGAGGACTCAGGAGGGAGGGGCGAGGGGCCACTCCAGGGGCCGTGGGGCAGGGCCAGGACCAAGGGAACTAGAATGCCACTGAGCATCCCCAGAGACAGGCCACACAGCTGGTGGGGGGCACAGCTCAGGGATCTGAGCGAGCCTCTCTGATTCCTGACCTGAGTCCTACAGCCTCCACCCCAACATGCACACCCCCCCACACACATCCACATACACCCACACCTACACCAACAGACACACCCACAACTACACACCCACCCACAAAACACTCATACCTATACACACACACTCACACACACACATACACCCACACCTACAGCAACATACACACCCACCCACAATACACCTATACCTACACACACACACACAGGCCTCACCTTTCAAACAGCCTGTAAATGTCATGCATGTTCACAGGCAGAGCCATAGAGGGGCCGTTTATATACACAAATGAGTAGATCTGTTGTGCTGTCTGCACAATGGGGAGAAGCGCAGGCCCCACACCACGTGCCATTGTGTAGGGAGTACCTTGCATAGCATATTATCTTTAGTATATTGAAGAGGAAAGTGGGGCCAGGTCTGGGCAGCCAGCTCTAAATTATAGGAGGGGAGACACTGGCAGGGGTCTGAGCCGGAGAGGAGGGAGGGAGGTGGGGAGGTGGGCTTGCACACGCCTGTCAGCCAGCATGACAGGAGAGGGAGGCCTGTTTGTCCTGCTGGACCTGTTTCCCGCCCTGCAGCACAGGGAGCTCACCTGCGCAGGCACCATTCCAGGGCCTCACCTCCATCCGTCTGGGGTGTGGCCTGGGCACCAGCATTTGTGAGAGCCCAGCTGATTCTGATGTGCAGCCCGGGCTGAGAGCCATTTTAGACTAGGGAGTAAGTTTCTTAACTTTGGCTGCACATCAGAATCAGCTGGGGGTCTTTTAACATTCTGGGGCCAAAGCCAGGCCCCAGATCAATTGGATCAGAGTCTCTGAGTGGGCCCAGGCATCGGAATTTTTTAAAACTCCCATTTAAAAAAAAAAGTCAATTTTATAGAAACAGAATAGAATGGTGTTTGCCAGGGACTGGAGGGAGGGGGAAATGGGGTGATGTTGGTCGAAGGGTACAGAGTTTCAGTTATAAGAAGAAGTTCTGAGGATCTAATGTACAGCATGTTAATAGTACATATTGTAGGGCCGGCACAGTGGCTTAGTGGTTAAGTGTGCGCGCTCTGCTGCTGGGGGCCCGGGTTCGGATCCCCGGGCGTGCACCGACGCACTGCTTCTCCGGCCATGCTGAGGCCGCGTCCCACATACAGCAACTAGAAGGATGTGCAACTATGACATACAACTATCTACTGGGGCTTTGGGGGAAAAAAAAAGGAGGAGGAGGATTGGCAATAGATGTTAGCTCAGAGCTGGTCTTCCTCAGCAAAAAGAGGAAGATTAGCATGGATGTTAGCTCAGGGTTGATCTTCCTCACAAAAAAAAAAAAAAAAAAATAGTACATATTGTATCCTTGAAAGTCTCTGCAAGTAGATCTTCAGTGGTCTCACCACACACGACAGAGTTAACTAGGTTAAGTGTGTGAGCTGATGGATGTATTCATCATCTCAATCTTGGGAACCATTCTACAGTGTATATGTGCAGCCAGTCATGTTGGCGAAAGTTCCCACCACCTCCCAGGGGAAATAGGTTTCTCTAGGCAAGACCTGTCCCTTAAAGGCTGTTTCTCTGTTAAAACACAGCCCTGGAAACTTCAAAAGCCAAGCGAGGAGGACAGAAGTGAGCGGGGAGCTGTTGGTGGAAAGAGTCTGTCTTCCGGCAACTGTAATAGCTTCAGGGGGCTCAGGCGCTGAGCCTCCGTCTGAATCGCACAACGCAAGGAGCGGCAAATCTGACTGCACCGGCCTGGCCTGCGCCCTGGGACCCAGTCCTTTGATGGGGACTTGAGGCTGGTTGAAGAGATGGATAACTTAGATGCTTGGCTGAAAAGGGGGTCAGGAAAAAAATCCAGCTGTCCTCGTTGGATAAAAAAATCTAGTCTTGTGTTATAAATTATTTCACTTCCTGGCAATCAACTAGCTTTTCTCTAGAGCCCCCAAACCTAAAAATCTGAAGAAATAAATCTTTAGGGCCTTCTGGATCTCCCACCATGCTTCAAAACGGATGGATGAATTTTCAAACTCAGAAGCAATTTAGAAAAATCAGAGCCACAAAAGGAGATGGGGACGGACATACTGACCCTCTGCACATTCATCCCACCAGGTGGGGAGGGAGCGGCAGTAGGACTTTCTGTGTTCTGCATGGAAGGAGCCACCGCGTGCTACCGCCTCTCCATGTGATACACGAGCAGACCCAGCAGGGCCCAGGCCAGGGCTCTCCCCACCCCACCCCACCCTGCCTCCCTGCCGGCCAGCACAGAGGTGCCCTCCAAGGCTTTCTGCACATACTTCATCCTGTGAAGACGCAGCTAAGAAGATCCAGTTCTCGGCACTTTTCAGCTGCTGGTACAACATTTTGTGCTTAGGAGAAACTCAGGTCTCAGCAGGCCTTTTATGCCAATAAAATTATACCAGATTTTATCACTCTGACCTGAATTAATTAATTCCCTCGGCCAACATACACATGTATGAATACCAATCTAAACAGAAACTGAGGGGGCCGGCCCAGTGGCGCAAGCGGTTAAGCGCGCGTGCTCCGCTGTGGCAGCCTGGGGTTCGCCGGGTCGGATCCTGGGCACATACCAACGCACTGCTTGGCAAGCCATGCTGTGGCGCCATCCCATATAAAGTGGAGGAAGATGGGCATGGATGTTAGCCCAGGGCCAGTCTTCCTCAGCTAAAAAAGAGGAGGATTGGCAGATGTTAGCACAGGGCTGATCTCCTCACAAAAAAAAAAAAAAAGTAAACAGAAACTGAACTTACAGGCAGTAACAAACAAACAAGCGCCAAGAGCCCTTATTTAATTCAAGAAGCTTCAAATTCACTGAGAGGAGCACGGTGACATTTTTTCTCCGGTCACCAGATATTACCTATTATCCTGCCAACAGTCACTGTGACAAACTTCTCAGACATTTTTCTCAGGAAAATTGCAAAACTTTCCTACATTCATCAGCTACTGCCCTCATCTTAAAACTGGTTCTGACCCTCAGAGGTGTGGGCAGCTGAGGATCCTCTATTCTCTACTAGAATTACATGTAACTACAGAAACGTCTACGTCGTGGGCTGGGATCAGAAGGCCCCTTCTGCTCCAACCACCGAGGTCTCCCCCCATTTCATGAAAAATCACCCCTGTCCCGTAGTTTGCACTGCTGATTTGGAAAAAGCCACACTGTTTCTGCCCATAAAAATTCGTAAGTGACGAGAGGGGCAGCCAGAGGCATTAGAGAAAAGGCCTGGAAGGGTCTATGGCTAATGATCTGCCTACTTCAGGCTGCAGTGAGCAGGAAACGACATTTTTTTATCAAGGTCATTTTTGCCCAGGTACCAACCAAAGTCTGGAAGCCACACCTGTCTCTGGGTCAGGGACGTTAAATGCCAAAGGAAGTTACGGTCAGAATATTTTAATTTATGCATGTGTTTCTGTCCTCCGCCAGCCTTCTCATCTGTCCCAAACTCAGGCCACTTCTAACTGCCCGACTACCCTTTCCTCAACCGCCTGACCCAGACAACTGAGAATTCCCTGGTGGTAGAACAGTTTACAGTTCACGATGGGTTCCAGGGACCCAGGGAGCAAGAGTCTCTGCTCTGGGCGGGGCTGGCTCTAGTGCAGCCCGCGTGGAACACACGGTCGGCCTTTCAGCCCATCCACATGAAATCTGTGACTGAAAGGCACTCTGAGCGGGGGCTGGCCCATGTTAAGCACACGTGAATGTTGGCTGCTGGCCAGCTGCCCCTCATCAGCCAGGGCGGGGGGTGTCCCTCCCTCGGATGGCGGCAGGCTACATGACACCTGGAGACGCCCACACCATCAGAACCACCTCTCTCACTTCCACAGGTTCCAAACCCCCTCCTCACACATCAGCATATGGGATCACCTCAACAAGCCAAATTATCCCTTGTCATCACGACTCAGGCTCAAGAAAGGCAAGTGACTTGCCCATGGACGCTTAAATTGCCAAGTGAATGCGTCAGAGGTCACCTAACTTGAATAAGTAGGAGAGCCGAGACTAGAAGGTGGGTTGTCCCGGGCTTCCCCTCGGGCAGGGAAGAGAGGGCAGCAGTCTGGGGGGCACGGTCCTTTGCCCACAGAAGCCAGTGTGGTAACTGCTCAGGGCTTGAGAGTCTGCACTTGGCCAAACAGGCGTCCCTCTACCAAATCCTGGGCCAGCACCATGCTTCTTGGAAAGAGAACAGATCATCAAGCATGAGACATGTATCTGGGGAAAGAGATGCCCCTGGAGAGTGACTTGGATGTGTCCCTGGGGCCGGCCGTCATCAGTCACTATCATGACCCAGCCCAGGGCACTGTCATGGCTGGGGACCATGGCTACTTCCTGGGCTTCAGCTTGAATCTCCACTCGCTCATTAGTCCCTTTATCATATTTTAAATTTTAATCCCACTGCCGCAGCGCTGGGGACCCGGAATGCAGGCTTTCCAAACTTGTCGCATAGGCCATCTCTTCCTCCCTCTCTCCTGCCCCAGGCCATTCTCATGACCTTGGGATTAGTCCTACTGTTTCCTTCAGATCCTTCCTCCACTCACAGAGAAGTAAAAAAACCTAATCTACAAGTTTCCTCCTTTAAGCGATTTTACTGTTCTTCAGTCACGGTGGCTGGCATTTCAACAGCTCCACACAAAAAGAGATTTCATGACATACTCTAAGAAAATCATTGCACATAGTCCTTTGTTTCTGAACTCCTTTAACCCTTTTCTCAGATATGGCACCATAATTAAATGCAACACTCTGGATGTCAAACTAAAATTCACAGCTTTGATAAATATTAGGTGATTAAGCTATTTATAAAATATATAATTTGGAAATCTGGCATTTCAAGTGCTATGATTATTTCTTCTCCATGAAGACTAAGCACTTAGCCATGTGGAAGGCTCTGCCAGGAACAGAAATTAATAACGACGTTCACTTGTGAGTTTCAACTATTTCCACATTTCAAATGTGCTGAGATGAAGTCTCCTTTTTAAAAGCAACGTATGAGAGGAAGACGGAGAAAAGCCCCTACAAGCAAAGCGACGATGTTATGCTTTTGAAAATGAGTTTCCTCTGTGAGTTGGTTTCACCGCAAACCTGTGAGATGGGGAGTTGTCTCACACTAACCGGGAAAGCGCCCCACTTAGCAGGACAGAGGGAGGGTCCTACCAGGAGGTCCACCATGTTGGGCTTGTTGTTCCTCAGTGTCTTCACGGCGTGGAAGACGTCGACCGTCCTCTGGTGCCGGAGCATCTCGCAGACAATGCTGATGGCGCAGAACGTCCCGCTGCGGCCTCCCCCATTCCTGTTGGAAGAGAAATCAGACGGTTAGATGACGTTTGCCCTCACGCTGCATGGCTCACACAGTCTGTGGAGATATGGCCTAAACCCTGGAGGGCTGATAACGGGAAGTTCTCTCTGAGGCCAGGAACTCTCCCCCGGGCCAGTTCTTCTCATGAAGACAAATGCAGACAATAAGCCTCAGTGTGGGACCCACAGTTCACTCGCCTGGAGGTGACGAGAAACTGGCACACCCTGTTCTCCCAGCTTCGGCTCAGCCCTACAGTACGTAACCTGATACAGCACTTTACCAATTGTTATTGAAAGGGCCCACCATGGAAAACTTTCAATGAACAGACATCTAGTATCTGTCAGGAAAATTGGTGATGAGCGTGGGTTACATTCAAAGATGGACTTGGCCTTTAAAAAAATCCATTAGTATTTCATTATTTAGCTCTAAAACATAAGGGCTCTTTTTAAATAAAAATTTTGTTTTGAATTAAGTTTAGATGTACAGAATCATTGCAAAACTAGCATAGAGAGTTCCCTTGCATATCCACTTTCCCCTGAAGTGAACGTCTTACATAACCATAGTACATGATCAAACCCAGCAAATTAACACTGGTACAATACTATTAACTAAACTACAGACCTTAGTCAAATGTCACCAGTTTTTCCACAAATGTCCTTTTTCGGGTCCAGGATCCCACCTTGCATTTAACTGTCATATTCTTTAGTCTTCTCTCATCTGTGGCAGATCCTCAGTCTTTCCTCGTCTTTCTTGACTTTCACATTTTTGAAGAGTACTGGTCAGTTATTTTGTAGAATACAAAATAAAGAATGTAGATGTAGAAAGTAGGCGTGGTCCCCATCCACAATTTGAGAAGTCATTACAAAATACAAATTGCAGAATGTCCCTTTATTTGGGTCTGTCTGATGCTTTCTCATGACTGGAAATGAGGTTCTGCATTTTGGCAAGAAAACCACAGAAGGGCTGTCGCATCCTTTGAGAGGTTCGTGGTGTTGATCTGTCTTGTTGCTGGTGATTTGTTGTTGTTGTTGTTGTTGTTGAGGAAGATTCGCCCTGAGCTAACATCTGTTGCCAATCTTCTTCTATTTTGTATGGGGGTCGCCAGCACAGAGTGGTATAGGGCTGCACCTGGGAACCGAACCTGGGCTGCCAAAGCGGAGCATGCCGAACTTAACCACTAGGCCATGGGGCAGGCCCCATAGTGCTGGTAATTTTATTAACCTTGATCACTTATTAAGATGGTGGGTTCTTGCAGATTTTTTTCACTGTGTAGTTATTATCTTTCTCTTTATAGTCAATAAATATCTTGGGAAAGATACTTTGGGATTATGCAAATATCTTCAAGTTTCACTCACTTATTTTAGCATCCATCGGTGGATCCTGTCTGTAACAATCTTCTCTGTGGTGTTTGCCTAATTGAGTTTCTACTTGCCTCTCTCCTTCAACATTCTACTGTAAGAGAGAGCTGTCTCTTCTCCATCATCAAAAAATTTATTTGCTTATTTATTATTTATGTCAGTTTATATTTAACATATAAAATATATATTAATTTTATTCTATGAGCTAAAATCCAATAGTATCAATATTTATTTTGTTGCTGACACTGTTCTGGCTTTGGCCATTAGGTGCTCCCTCAGGGTGGCTCCTGTGTTCTCTTGACAAGCCTCCATCCTTTTGTGAGCACTTCCTTATTTTCTGGAACCACAAGAAGTTCCAGACTCACCCCTGCACTATCTTCCCTGCACCAGCTCCAGAAGCAACCACTTCTCCAAGGAGCTAAGGGACCTCTTCATAAATAAACACAATATCATTATCACACCTAAAATAAACAAACATTACTCATTTAATGTAATCAAATTTGTAGTCACAGTTCAAATTTCTCAGATTGTTTCAGACATTTTATTACAGTTGTCTTTTTCAAATCCATATCCAAGCAAAGTCCACACATTGCATTTGGTTAATATGTCCTGCAAGTTTATTTTAATCTAGAGGTTCCTCTTCACTGTCTCTCTTTTTTTCTTGGCTATTTATTTGTGGGGAAATGGGGTCATTTGTCCTGTAGAGAGTCCCATATTCTGGGTTGTTCTCATTCATTGCATCTCTGTGGTATCATTTCACATGTTTATCTCTAGCCCTATACTTCCTGTACATTGGTTGTTAGCTCCAGGGATTCGTAAGAATTCAGAATTTTTTTTTTTTGGACAAGGATACCTTATAAGTGTACTTTCATTAGGAAGCAGGCATGAGATATCAGGTTGTTCCTTGTTTTGTGATTTTAAGATTGATCACTGTGTTCAGATGTTAGTTTGATCAGTCCATTACAAAGTGCCAAATCAGCCTTTTAATTAAAGTATAACACACCTGCAATTAAGCCCACAAATGGTAAGCACCTATCTCAGTTAATGTTTACAAACGCATACACCATGTACCCACCATGCAGATCAAGATACAGACCATGATCAGCCCCACAGACCTCCCTCATCTGCCTTCCTCGTCAATATCATCAATACTCCAAACATAAACTCTGTTCTCACTTCTAGCATCATAATTTATTTTATCTGTCTTTGAATTTTGTATAATTGGAATCATACAGTATATACTCTTTTGAGTCTGGCTCATTTCACTTAATGTTATCTATGTGAGAATCATCCACGTTCTTTCAGTCCTTTACACTTTTCTAATTCTGAGAAGAATTACATTGAATGGACATACTACTGTATAATTTATCTAACAGCTGATCTCAGAAAATTTGGGCTATTTCCAGTTTTTGATGTTATGAGTAAACCTGCTATAAACCTGTCTCATGATGCATATACGACTGGTTTCTGTAGCCATATATCTAGGAGCAGAAGAGCTCAGTCAGAGAAAATGCTTACATTTCACCTTAGGAGATGCTGTCAAACAGTTCCAAATGGTTGTACCATATTCACTTCCTCCCAGCAGTGTATGGGAGTTCCAGTTACTCCACATTTTCACTAACACTCGGTACAGTCATTTGCTTGTCTTTGAAATTTCAGCCATTCTGGTGATTATGCAGTGGCATCCGAACCTGGTTTTAATTGTATTCTCTTGAAAACTAATGATGCTGAGTAACTTTTCTGTGCTTACTGGCTATTTTTTTTTTTTAAAAATGAAGTTCCTGTCAGGAGTTTTGCCCATTTAAACAGTTGGCTTGCCTCTGTTTCCTACTGACCTGCAGTACTTCTGAGCCCCTCTGGCTGAGAGTCCTCTGTCAGGGGTATGCATTGCAAACTCTTTGCCCGCTCTGTGTCTTGCTTTTTCACTCTCTTATTGGTGTCTTCTGATGAGCAGAAGTGCTTAACTTTAATGAAATCCAATTTCTCCATGTTTTCCTTTACGGCTAGTGCTCTGTGTCTCATGTAACACATCTTTGGTTACCTTATGGTCATGAAGATGTTCTCCTAGAAGCTTCATTGTTTTCCTTTTCACATTTTGGTCTACAGTCCATCTGGAAATAACTTCTGGACGTAGTGTGAGGAGGGAGACCATGTATGCGGGCACTCTGCTCCCGTTGCCCTGCACTGGTGTGTGGCTGGGAGTCTTTGTTCTGGATCAGGTGACCCTGAGGTGTGGCTCCACTCCTGGATCTTCTCTTCTGCATCATTAGTCTATTCTCTATCCTTGCACTGAGACCACACTGCCTTCCCCCCAACAGCTTTTCACCTAATGCTTTCAGTAGCTGTCGACAACCATTGTCTACACCCATTACTTTCATTAAGGCATGAAAAATAGCAATATCTTAATTCTATCCATTTCTTCTGGTTTTATTAGCTGGAAGACATGTACAAAGAAAAAAAAATTCCCCATTGCTTACCTTGAGTATACGCAGCTCAAGGCACCTTCAACCACAGTACTCGGAGGTCTGACTTGGGTATGGACGCTCTGCCCACAGCCATTAGGTGGTGCTACACCATACTGAATGCAATGGATGTTCTTACCTCAGAGGAACAGCAGGGAGCTGCCGTGGTTCAAAGCATTCTTTCTGGCCTATACTGGAGGATACCAATTTAAACTGACTTTGTTTCTCACGACTAAAAATACCTTAGATTTAGATCTAATCTAAACAACAATAAGCACTCTCACCAGGCCTGGGTCTTATGCCTGACCTGATGCCAAGAGAGCAAGAGGCAGCCCCACAAGAACCACAGGGACTTGAGTGAGGGAGAGAGATTCTCAAAGGAAAATCAAGGTTCTCTCACCAGCAGAAGGGGAATGGGTGCTGGGCCGGCAGGAGGGCTGAAACAGCAGTTGCCCACCACCATCCACTACAGTTAAAGAACAGCCCACTGTTTTAGATACCACATGGAAGTGTTTAGTTCTCAGTTCACAGCAGTGCCTTGGAAAAGTGGAGGCGGTGGTTGTCTACGAGGTGCGGTAATTTAAGGGGTCTTTATATCTTCCCCTTAGGCCTGTCCTGGTGCCTCAACCTCCCCCACTGTGACTTAGTCCTTTGGTTACACTACTGGCCCTTGTTAGGAAACTACTAAACCCCCGTGTGCATTACGCTCCTAGCTCCAGCGGCCGGTGGTCTCTAGACACGGAAATGGGTATCTGCAAACTATTTTTAGTGTTTCAAAAAAACCTAACAGATATAATACAAACTCTAACTAAAATGTCAATTTTTCTTGCCGGGATTATATCAACTCACATTGGTGACCCTCTGATCTTATTCTGATCAGAGGTTACGTCTGGACTTAGAGAAATAAAAATGGGGATGTGAATGTTAATCAATCCTTTTTGGCATTTTCTTGGTGGAGATATTTTTAATGAACTGGGTCCGGGAGAAGGAAGGGGACAGTAGTAACGGGGGAGGGGCTAACAACCAGTTTTCAGAGGATAAAGGATTGGGACCTCTGGTTGAGGAGAAGCGTGAGTAGGTTCATAAGACTCTCTCCAAGGGAATATCAGGTTCCTGCAGGATGAGACGCTGCCACATTTTGATTTGTTGAGACACAGAGCAGATTTCTGGGCTGCCAGGGAGGCCTCCTAGGTTCCTGGGTGGAGGGTGGCATTGCGTGAGATGCAGACACCAAGTGGAGAGTAACCCAGGCCCTTAGCCAAGCTCGCCATTTTAACCAGGCTTGATCTGCCCAGAGTCAAACTTTATTTTCCTTCAATTTGGGAGAGATCTCATTGCAGGCTGTTAATGACACTCCACTGAAAAGAGACATAAGCTTATACTTTAAGTTTCCACAAATTATCTAAACATCTTCCCTAACTGCCATTAGTTCCTAATTGTCTGTTCCATTAAGCTGATTCCAGCTGGCTGATTAGTTACCTATCATTGCCAGGAGAAAATGCAGGTGAAAGTGCTTTGAAAAGCATGGAAGTCTCTATTACGTGGCTCTCAATCTTGGCTGCACACTGAAATAATCTGGGAGTTAAAAAAAGAAAAAAAAACCCTGATGTCCAGGGTTTTTTCGAGATTTCAATTTAATTAGTTTGGGTGTGGCCCAGGGTTTTTTTTTCCCCAAAGCTCCCCAAATGACTCTCAACATGCAGCCAAGGTTGGGAACCATTGCTCTGTAGCAGAAGTTCTCCCATTTTAGCACCTACTAAAACTTCTAGCCTGGAGGCCACACTTTCGAGACACTGACTCTATCCAAATCTTTCCAATACATACATTCCCAGGCCAAAAAAAATCCACTGAAAAACAGAAACAAAAATCTCTCTTAAAAGCTACAAAGGAAAAAGAGACAGCTCCTTTGAAGCCTCTGACGTGATTTCCAGTAGAATTACCAACAAGTGTGATGGTAAACCAGCTGTGCTGGGTGGGAGGGAGCCCTGATTTGTAGCATTTACTGATTTCTGTGATGTAAATACTTTTACCATAAATAATTTTAAGTTACCAATAGTTGAGAAAATTTAACCAGCTGAGAAAATTCCTGAAAACTTAACAATTGGCTCTCAAGAGCCAGTAGGAGCCTACGCAGGTGTTTTTTTTTTTTTTTGCAGGGAGGTCCCAATCACAGTGTCAAGGCTTATTTTTATAGCAGCGACACCTCATCCAAATGCAAAATGTGCATATCTTGTTTTATGCAAAGCAAACCTAAGCCTTAATGAGTAGACTATCTCCTCCTTTCACCCAGACCTACTTATTTCTTCTCCATTTACAGTGAAACAAGAGATAGTGAACCAGGACGTAACACCCAGTGTCAGCCTGGTCATTCTGAGACGTAAGCTCCATCTCACCACTTACAAGCAATGCACAACCGTGCGGCCTTCACCGCCGTTGTATTCCTCCTGCCACTTGTCCACTTGGCGAATGAGCTTCAAGAAGGAGCGCTTGGACACTGGTGTGTCCCTGTACATCGGCCAGCCCAGGAACTGGAACTGCTGCACCATCCGGTACCCATCTTGGGGCTACAGAGAATCAGGCAACAGTCAAGGAGAGGAAAGGAAACAGTTATTATTTATTTTATTGAATTCCAGTGTGCTGATTCCACCTGCTCAGTCTTCTCATCAAAGCAGGACATTACGGAAGGAGGGACCTGCCTATAAAGAATGAAGGAGCTTCTACCGGCCTGGAGAATTATGAGTTTTAATCTCGAGCTGTTATTAAAAAAATAGGTGTTTTAAATGACAGGCCAGACAAATAAAAGTGAAGCAGAATGCTTACAATTTTGCAGAAGCCAAGTGAAAAACCATACCCAACAAGAGCATTGACCACATTGTGCAGTCAGTGGTAAAATGGCTTCACTTTAATTACAGGTAAATTAAAAGGAAAAGATAAATTATAATCTGGAGATGTTTGTGAGGTCAGGATGATATAGATTATACTATTTCCTGTGAGTATAGTACAGTGTTGCTTATTAGTGTGATTCTTGCTAAGATATCAATAGTTAACTAATCTTTGGTCATAATTAAATGGAACTGTAGGATTCAAGGAAGTGTTGGAAAGTGGCCACACAGTTTCCTCCAGCCATGGCTAAATCACTTGGACTAAATCTCCCTGGCCTTCAGCAGCGTGTGACACAGGTGACACACTTTGTGCACTCAGTGGTCCCTCCCCCTCAGCCATTCTCCTTGCCTGCCCAGCCACCCAGGCCTCCTGCTAGGAAAGGCCCAGGCTCAGGCTCTGGGTCCCTTCTCCTTTCTGTCTCTCACTTGAGGATTTCATTCAGTCTCACGGCTTTAAATATTCCAGTAAGTCATCGGTTTATATTTCCAGTTCAGACCTCTCTCCTGAACTTCCCCTCACAGACTCAAAGGCCTACTCAGTATTTCCACTGAGGCGTCTCATAGTCACCTCACACCTCGTGTGTTTCAGAGTGAACTCCTGGCCCTCTCTCCACGTGTGCCCCACACCAGACAGTCCTGTTACACTCACAGCCTTTCCTAGCTCCTTTAATATCAATGCCATCATCATTCTGGTTCTCAGGACCAAACTCCTGAGAGTCACCCTTGACCCCCCGGGATCCAATCTATCAGCAAATCCTCCTGGCTCTGCTGTCAGAATATACCAGAATCTCTCCACCTCTTACTCCTTCCGCCTGCTACTTGCAGTGTCTTGCAGTGTCATTTCTCACCTGGATTATTGTAACAGCCTCCTGACGGGTCTCTCTCACAGTCTATTCTCATCAC
The DNA here is from genome assembly GCF_020826845.1 of Diceros bicornis minor. Classification (NCBI taxonomy): domain Eukaryota; kingdom Metazoa; phylum Chordata; class Mammalia; order Perissodactyla; family Rhinocerotidae; genus Diceros; species Diceros bicornis. Next base: position 6,518,735 of record NC_080755.1, on the reverse strand, counting down.
AGAAGCCAGAGTGCTCCTTTTAGTAGGTAAATTATATCATATGATTCCTCTACTCACAACCATCTAATGGCTCCTTATTTGCTTCAAGGCAAAAGCCCAAATCCTAGCAGTGGCCTCGAAGGCCCTACATGATCTCTGGCCACCACCGCCCGCAAATTTCCCTCTAGGTGACCTTGGCTTACTGTGCTCCAGCCACATCAGCCTCCTTACTGTTTATGCAACTCACCAGGCAAGGCCTCACCTCAGGGCCTTTGCACTGACTAATACTTCTGCCTGGAAAGGGGTCTCCACAGAGAGCCACACGTCTGTCCCCTCACTTCTGTCAGGTCTTTGCTCACACAGCCTTGCTCTTCCTCCTGTTCATGACCCTAGCACTTTCTACCTCCCCACGTTTTTCCTATAGCATTTATCACTTTCTAGCATACTATATCTATTATTATATCTGTTAGAGTAATCTGTTACATCTATTACTCATTGTCTGTCTTCTCCCATTAGAAATGGAAGCTCCATAAGGCAGGGAGCGTTGCTCTCTTCACTGATATATCTCAAACTCCTAGAACAGTGACTGACAGAGTGGAAGCTCTAAATATTCGATGAATGAGAAAATAATAAAACCACAACATAAGCCGTGTTGGCCGCGATTCTTACCCTGGCTGCATTATAAATGCGGAATATCCTGCTGATAATGTCTTCTTCTAAATCGGCAGAAACAAATTCCACTTGGATGGGGCCATGTCTGTGTACTCCATTCTCTGGCCAGTACTGTGGACACAACTGCATTCAAAACACAGAAACATGAGATTAATTATAAAAATAAATTTACTTCTGGGGCCAGCCCGGTGGTGTAGTGGTTAAGTTCTCACACTCCGCTTTGGCCGCCCAGGGTTTGAAGGTTGGAATTCCAGGTGCGGACCTATGCACCACTCATCAAGCCATGCTGTAGCAGCATCCCACGTACAAAATAGAGGAAGATGGGCACAGATGTTAGCTCAGGGACAATCTTCCTCACCAAATAAATAAATAAATAAATAAATAAATAAACAAATTTACTCCTAACATCAACATTCAGTAATTTTTAATACTTCATTGACTCACTTCGTTTTCTTTCCTTTCTCTCTTTTCCTTCTAGCAAGTAGACTTAGGACTCTCTGGTTGGCTGATTCCTCAACTCCTCTTTCCTTGTTCTAGTACTATTTTCTCAGAAAGCATCTTTAAACCATGAGCAGTTCTGCTTTCCAAAGAGGTGATGTGGACGCTGTTCAACACATCCATTGTAACATCCCTTTTGCATGTTAAAAGGACTCTTATCAGGCCCTGGGGAGACACCACTAGCTGCCATTACAAGAGCTGAGATACTGACAATGGTACACATACCTGTTAATGCCCAAATCTCCATTCTCTCCTGCCTGGGCTTGCATTGTCACTTGTAATCACTTCTGGCAATAGGGCTGTTTTGCGACAAGATACTGATAACAGTGTTGGGTTGCATTTTGACGCTCTGGTCCAAACCCTCCCAGCTCAGATCTAGGAAGCCTGATGTAATGAGAGTAAATGCTTTGCTGTTTTACTTGGAGGTGACTTTAATTAAAAACACAATTTCCTAGACTCTCAAACTCCAGGTACTAGTGATGCTGGGTAACTAGAACTTTTGCACGAGTACGACACACAGCTCAGTCAGGGAGGAGGGCTGCCAGGAGGGTGTCTTATGAAAGAGGCACTTTCGTTTGCCACTGCCCTACAGAAATACTAAGCTTGGAGACAGGTGAGAGAACCCCAAGATCTTTTCTTCTCACCAATCCTTCCTAAAGCCCCGAGACCCTTGTAGGCATTTAATGTCTGAACGTCAACTTGGGACTTGGCATCCAGTGACGTTTCCGGGAGTAGTGTTGAACTTGTACCTTTCTGATTTACCTGAGGGACAAATGGCCTGTGGTGAGGCAAGAGGGGATGACTTCATTATTTTATAACCCACTTCTATTGGGCCAAGAGCAGAAGAAAAACACGTCACCTCATTTTAAGCAGAATGAGTATCCAAGGGTTGCATTTCTTTCTCTTTTTTTTTTTTGATGACTTTTATTTTCCACAGATCTAAAATTGCATTGTCAAGGGTGCAAAGGTTGATTCATAGCCAAGACTGCAAGACAGTTTTCAGTTAACAGTGGGTCAACGGGAACAGCAAGCTCCCTCTCTCTATCATAAAGAAGTTAAAGGTTTGGACTTTATGATCAAGAATGAACACAGGATAACTGAGAGTATTTTTACGTCAGCTAAGTGTATAGTATTTTAGAAATTACATTCCCTTATTTTATTTATTTATTTATTTATTTATTCATTCATTTATTTATTTATTTATTTATTTTCGCTGAGAAAGATTGGCCCTGAGCTAACATCCGTGCCCATCTTCCTCTATTTTGTATATGGGACACTGCCACAGCATGGCTTGATAAGCAGAGCGTGGGTTCACGCCCAGGATCCAAACCTGTGAACTCTGGGCCACCGAAGCAGAGCACACGAACTTAACCACTACGCCACCAGGCCGGCCCCAACAGTCCCTTTTTTTAAATAATGCTCCCCACGAAATTTTTTCTTCTTCACCAGCACTTCCTGGTGACAAGCTATAAACCTGCCTTGTCAAACCATAGCGTGCTGATGTTTATTTTCTTTTTGATACCCACGTGCACCCACTGTTAAAATTCATAGGCATTATGATGGGAAGCTGAGATGGTAATCAAAGCCCTAACATGCACGTCTGAATTGTTCTGCCCATTTTTCTCCTAACTGGGCAAGCTTTGCTTTCTGCTTGTTCTCTCAGTTCAAGCCCTGATCAAAAGCTTGTCACTTACACCAGAGAAATACAAATGGCCCAGGCCTGCACTTGGCTCCTGGCACACTGCATTCTGCACTCTGCCCAAGTAAACTGGGGAGAAAATGGCTTAAATGGTGCATCACACGTCCATGAACTGGACCTATAAATACTTAAAATAGTTGAGTGCTATTCTTGTGCATTTGCAAAGCCTTTAAGTTCAAATGCTCAGTTTAGTGTTCTCTGAAAGACTGAATCCCAGGAGCCTCCTTTCTCTCACTCTGAAAATCAGCTCTGTCTGCTGAACGGAATTGGAGTCTCTTTGTGTCTCCTACCACCGGTGGGCCAAGGCTTGGTCTGGGTCCAGCAGTTCGGGTTTGGAAGGCAGCTTTAGAATTCAAACACTGTTGTTCAAAAGAATACACAAAAATCACTAACGTCTGGCTCATGAAAATGAGCAAAACCAGTGTATCACTACATTTCAAAATTCACATGAGGGGAGGAAGAAGGATTCTGAAGAGGGAACAAGTCCCTTGTCCTGTGACTGTCTACGATGAAGGAATCTTGAATTAGTGAAATGTAGCCTGTGGCATTGTCAATCCTTGGTCCTATCTCGAGTTGTGTCTTTGAGGTTCCCCGAGCTGTGGTGTCTGCTTGTCTTTATAAATGGCTGCAATACGCCCCTCGGAGAGGAAGGGCATATTGGGGAATGCGCATATGGGGAAGACTTCTAAAATATTTAAGCTTTTTAAGCAAAAAGGACTAGATAAGGACAAGGATTATCAAAGATTATCATTATTATTTCATTAACTAGCTTTCAGGCCAGAGCCTTAACAATATAACGTAGCACCTCAAACATAATTAAAAACATTAGAGAATTGAAGTGAATGTCCATGCCATTTATGGCAGATTGATGGCAATAAAACGGATTTTAGGAAAGAAAAATTTTGTCCAGTTTGGATGCTGAAATACTTTAGACCTCTTTTTTTTTAAAGAATTTGTCTCTACTACACAGGAAATTAATTATATTCCAGAACAAGTTTATTCTTAAAACACACTAAGTTCAATTCCTCTGTCACGGGATTTAAGCCTGTGACTGGCACAACTGTACCCTAAAGCAATCAGTTCAGCTCTGAAAGGGCCACTGCGCTAACGCTCGCCTGACAAGTCCCTGTAAGAAAATGTTTCTAACCCCATCACTAATATTGAGTCATCACTGTCCCTTCTTCCCCTTTGCATGTTTAAGAAAGGGAGCTGTGCAAAAGCCACATTTATCATTCTGATCTTCTCTTAAGTCCCGGTTTTATTTCTTTTAAATAGCTTTATCAAATAGTTGACAAAACTAATTGCTGTCCCTTAAAATTGCTTGCTGGTCTCCGTCTCACCCCACCACAACTCCAGGTGAGCCATGCCAGGAAGCACACAGACGCTCTAGGCCGGGGCCGAGGGCTGTGTCAGAGGCCAACGTCCTCCCTTCACGACTCTGGTTTGCCTGCTCTGCGGTCGGCTCTGTGACGGTCACATTCCAGTCAGCTCCCACTCTGCCCTCGGCCTCGCACCTCCTCCAGTCAGTATTTCCGTCCTCTGGGAACAGCCTGATTTCTGACCTTGTCTTGCCCTACCGCTTCCAGCATCTATGATTTCAGCCTGTCTTTTTGGTTTCAGTCTACTTTCTTCCCCAATCCCTAAATCCATCTGATTGTGTGTGTGTGTCTGTGTGTGTGTGTGAGGAAGATCAGCTCTGAGCTAACGTCCCTTGCCAATCCTCCTCTTTTTGCTGAGGAAGATTGGCCCTGGGCTAACATCCGTGCCCATCTCCCTCTACTTTATATGGAACGCCTGCCACAGCATGGCTCGACAAGCAGTGCGTTGGTGCGCGCCCAGGACCGGAACCTGCAAACCCCGGGCCGCCGCAGTGGAGCGCACACACTTAACCGCCTGCACCACCCGGCCGGCACCTAATTCCATCTGACTTTTTTTTTTTTTTTTGGTGAGATCAGCTCTGTGCTAACACCCGCCAATCCGCCTCTTTTTTTGCTGAGGAAGACGGCCCTGGGCTAACATCTGTGCCCATCTTCCTCCACTTTATATGGGACGCCGCCACAGCATGGCTTGCCAAGCAGTGTGTCGGTGTGCGCCCGGGATCCGAACCAGCGAACCCTGGGCCGCCGCAGCGGAGCGCGCGCACTTAACCGCTTGCGCCACCGGGCCGGCCCCCCATCTGATTTTTAACATCCAAGTTTCAGCATCTCCAGTTCTCCACCCTGGCCTGGCTTTTGTGACCTGGCACGGGAGCCTGCACTTCTCAAAGTGCAAACAAAGCAAACACAGATTTGACCCTGGACACAGCTCTGACTGCAGTAATTCATGAGTCTCACCTGGGCAGGATCCACGTCATTTAGCATAACGACAGACGTGCAGTGATAATCCAGGACCAGTCTCCAGAAGTCTTTCACTGTGTTTGGCAAAGGATGCTGGGTGACTATGAAAGCCGAGGGCTGTTTATAGCTCTGCAAACACAAAGAAGAAGGATCCAAATATGCCCAGGAAAATGTGAAGGGAGGGAGCTAAGTTATCATGCACACACGGCAGCCTGTGGTAGAAAACACTGAGCATACTTAATATTGTTGAATTCTACTACCATGTTAATACCAAAATAGACTAAATATAAACTTCTCTGTAGAATAACAATGATAAAGTATTCTCACTTTGATACTAAGAAAACTTAATAAGTATATCACAAATTTTTTGACATTTCTGGTAGAAAAGCAATATCGACCCTATACATAATTATTTTAATAGGAAAAATTTAACTTCAAAAATTATGCACAATTAAAATAGTCTTGCTTTTCCTAAAATCTTCACTTATCATTTACATGTGTGATGGTGTTACTTATTCCTGCCTTGAAAGGATATACAGGCTTTTTACAGCTCTAGAGAGCTTCAAAGAAGTGTAAGTACCTTTTTACTGATATCACACCGACAGAATTAAAATTTCCATATTAGCACTGAAAATATCCATTCACTTTTTCCATCAACTGAATAGCAAATGCTCATTCAGTTAGAAGTCAACAGACTGACAGGAAGTAGTGAGTTGTGTCCTATCTGTACTGACAGGCAAATTTTTCTCCATGTTAATTACTGCCTAAATTAGGAAGAACGGGAACTAAAATAATGTTGCAAATCATATTATCCTACTTTACTTCCTTAGTGACTTAATAGCTGTCTCTTGCTCTCTAGCCAGCAGGTCGGAAATGTAAGAGATCAGAGAGTAACTGGGACATGCTTCATTTATCAATACTTCAGGACTGGTGGTCCCCGAGAGACCAAGAACGTCAGCCCCTACATGAAAACATATGTGGAATCTGAAACGCACTTCATTGAAAAGATAGTTTATGTCTTAAAAAAAGCAAGGGCAGGTGAGTGGAAGGAGGAGAGCCAGGCCCTGCGTGGCCATCTTCCCAGCACTCCCCCTTGAGAACAACCTCCCCGTCTCCTTCCGAGCGAAGGTGAGAAGGCTTACGTCCATGAGGGCGGCATTGATGTAGTTGCTGCTCTCCCCGTCAATGGTGATGAGGAAGGGGAGGCAGCGGTCCGGGGGCAGGATGTCCATGCAGCGGTTTTTCTCATGGTTCCGGGGCAGAAGCGCAATGCTGCAGTCCTCCACACGCAGGGTCGGTGTTACCATGTTCAGGGTCTAGGGTGACGAAACACAGACACATGGGGAAGAGAACGCTGGACAGCACATTGTTTCACGTTCAGACTTCAGAAGATCCCAATTTCCTGCAGCTGACTACAAGGTGGTCCCCTCTCCCACCTTCCCCATCCCCCCACTTACACAGGTACATTTTTATTTCTCTTTTCTCTCCTTGGATTTTGTCTACAGACAGTGCCCATCAGACATAAGGGCCATTGTGGATCTGTAGGAGTAAGTGCCATCAAGTCCAACTAGGGCTGGACCTCTGGACCTTGGGAGTAAAGGGTTGAGGAGTAAAGGGTTGAGTAGAATTTGGCCTAGAGCCAGGTACACTTAGACTGATCGTGAATATGAAGAATGCAGTGACAAACTCTTGGCTGGCGAGTACACTGAATGCACCATGTTTAGTGTGGCTGCACCCACGTGACACTGTAGGACTGCCTAGGGTCTGCTTTCAAGGGAGGAAGTGGCTCTGCTAGACCAGTGGTTCTCAACTAGGTAACCTTTGCCCCCAGGGGACACTTGCAATGTCTGAATACATTTTTGGTTGTCACAACAGATATGGTGGAGGTCTTCTGGCATCAAGGTAGAGGCCAGAGATGCTGCTAAACATCTTACATGACAGCCCCCACAGCAAAGAATTGTCTGTAGTGCCTAGGTTGAGAAACCTCGTGTTGGTTCAAGAGTTCAAGAGCTGACTTTGAGATACTCAAGGAGCAAAGTCACAGACAGTTGCCTCTCCCTTGAGCGTGACTTACCCGGAATTCCTCTTTAATCTGGCTTGAATTTGTCTGTGGATCCAGTTTGTTCATGTCATAATACAGAGACCTAACTTGGGAAGCAGGGACGGAGGTGTCTCCACAAAGACAGGCTTCCAGGATGGCATCGTGGATAAACACATATTGCTCCTGGTGAAGCAGAGGGGCCTAATTAGTACTAGAGAGACCCGTGACCCAAGAGAAATGGAGAAGGAGAAAAGCGGCTCCACACGGTCAGGATAATGGAACAGCGGTCTATCACGGACATGCGCCCCTGACAGAGAGCAGGTGTGGGCACCCGACTGCTAGGAGCGGGTCTTCCAGCACCAGAAATGCTGTTCCCACACGGGACGGCTGTGACGTTCCTGAATGGCCATGTGCGGCAGTACAAGGAAGGAAGGGAGGAAGAGACACAGGGGCTCAATGCAGAAGCAATATATGGACTCATTAGAACCATCAGACACTGATAAATACCAGAGCAAACACTGTAATTCTGATCCCTCAAGTTTGGAACTCACTATCTCAGACGAGGAAATGAGCAGAATCTTATCTATCCACAATGAAAAGAGAATTTGCTAACCAAACTAATAGTGTAAAGAAGTTCCAGGGAAACTTGACATCACTGTGAAAATAAATAGTTTCAAGGACTTAAAACTACTGATTTTGAAACACTAATTAATGTGATGATAACAAAAGTCCTTATGTGTCCAGAGAAGAGCTCTTGTTTGTATATACAAATCCACACTTTAAAAATGGGTACTCTAATTCAGAATTGGCACTGACTTGTCCTACAATTAATTACCAAAGTTTTACCCCATTTATTATTGATCTTTGATTACTAGATGCAAAAAATCTCATTATTTTTTACCTTAATTTCTATAAATAACTAGGACTCTTAAACCGCAAAAACAGACCACTCTATAAAACAACACCCAAAAAGGAGGATCAAGTGAGAAATTGGATGGGGCAACATTTGACCAACTGTAAAATACATAAAAGATACATTATTATCTTTAAAACAAAGAATCCCTATTTTAAAGAAAAAGAGACCATGAAAGCAGCATTTAGAGTTTCTGCTATTTTTCTTTATGTTAGCTAAAAAAATGGAATTAGGTTTCCCAGTGGCTTGTGCAAACTTTAATGCACAACCGAAATGTAAGGGATTCTTATTTATTCTTCATTCTACTTCAGGAATCATTTTGCAGGTGGTGGGTGTAATGCCTGCTTAAAACGATCAAATATTAATAAAAATACAAATTTCCTAGGAGCAGGATATAATACTTGTTCCTAAAACCTTAAATTCCTGATACACCTCGAATTCTAACTGATGGAAGCACTAGTTGGTACAGAGTGCTGCTACAAAATGGGCAAATACCCACGATGCCAGGCCACTGGGCAGAAGTTCTGGAGACAGCAGGAGAACAAAAGGTACAGAGGTTACACTGGGGCCACTTGGCAAATGCCTGGCTCTTCTCGGGAGTGGTCTTGCTCTGGTTACCAGGCAGTTTAAAAAGAAACGGTACTGAAACCCTGAATGTTTGATGTAGATACTTGACCGGGCCCTTGACAGAGAAACATAAGCAAATTCAGGCTCAGGGCTACAGACCCCATCACCTGGGGACTCCTGGCCTTTTCTGTTTGTAATGAAAGGAAAAACAAGAGCAAGAGGAGAGGAAGGGAAGGAGCGGGGAGGGAGGATGGAGGGAAGGAAAGCAGGACTGCCAGGGATTTCGTTTTCTCCCGGGGAGTCTTGAGGGGAGGACGGCCTGCAGTTCTTTTCCCCTCAGCTCTGGGAGGGGGGCCGCAGGGGAGGCACTGCGCACCGAGCAAGGACTGCCGGGGAGCACCCACCTCCGTCTGCACCATGTTCACTCTCCGCGACCGCAGCTCCCTGACGCAGTTGTAGATGTCGACCACCCCTTCCCTGTCCGCCATGTCCAGCATGATGTCGATGACGATGAAACAGCCGGTCCTCCCCGCACCAGCACTGAACGGAAAGAGGGTCTGTCAGTGGAGGAAAAGGGCCCCTGTGCTGCTGCTGCTGCTGCTGCTGTTTTCACAAAATTGTTATGATGCTGAAATTCACATAACATAAAATAAACTGTTTTAAAGCATACGATTCAGTGGCATTTCACACCTTCACAATGTTGTACACATCACCTCTATTGAGTTCTAAAACATGTTCATCACCCCAAAGGAGGCCTGTACCATTGCCCCCTGTGCTTCCCTCAGAGGCTCTGCGCACTCTGCTTACCTGCAGTGCACCACCAATGGGCCAGCGTTGGGCGGGCTCTTGGATTTGACCTGCCGGACGAATCCCAGCAGCCCTGTGGCATGGTAAGGGACCCCATGATCCGGCCAGCCAGTGAAGTGAAACTGTCTGATCTCTCGGATTTCATGAATGCCTCTCTGCCATCAGTCGGTCAGCAGAACACAGGAAGAGAGCAAAGGAAACCAGATGATGAGCAACCAGAGAGTGCAGTACCCTGAGCAGTCAGTAAGCCTGGGGAGAGGCTGGTTACCGCTGGGCAGGAGGGCTGTCTTAGATTTAGTGAGCACCAGGAAGCCTGATCACAGGCAGGATGGTGTTTGTGATGTGAAAGGGGAGGTGATGCTGGGAAAATGCTAATTAACAGGTGCAATTCCAGCAAATGGATTCATCTCTTTGATTCCTTGAAATTCCTTTCTAACAGTTTGTGTGTCACTTAGATCCTACGGTGCGAGGTGTGGGTCCACCGAGAAAGAGGCACAGAACAGGGACCAGAAGGAATTAAAGGGGATCTGTGGGCTCAAGACCCACTCCCAAAATGCATGACCCTTGTTCTCTCTCCTCTGTCTTTGGGTACCTTTGTACCAGGTACGGGCTGTGGATGGGCGAGAATGCCGCTGGAAGAATGAATGAGGACTCTCCAACTAGATAGGCCAGAGAACTCATTTTCATTTGTAGCTCAGTTTGTTAGATTTCTCTTTTTAATTCGGGTAAACATTTAATCCATTCATCCATTCACCAACAATCTGAGCGAATGCAATGCTTCAGGCACGATGCCAGGTGCTGGGGACACAGAGGTATGAAGACAGTGTCTCCCGTCTACAAGCAGCTGTCACAGTCGGCTTGTGGGAAACAGGTATGCAAGCAAAGATAGAGCATGGAAATAAAATGCTGCTGGAATTCTATGTTAGATCAGTAAGTCAAAATGGGAGGGTTGCCTGCTATTGAACTAAAGGGAAGGCAGAAGAAAAGAGACCTTAAAGTGTTTTTTTTTTTTTTAATTTACTCGTTTTGAGAATCATTAAGTTGATTTATACCCATCAATTTTTTTTCTAACTATGAGCCTATGTATTAAGCCAGTGTCTTAAAGCAAAAGTCTATTTTGAAAACAAAAATTACTTCCAGAATCAAGGCTGGATGTAAATTTGGGATCAAATTTGACTTTCTCCCTTCTCTCATTCTATGACCACTTATTAAATACCATCTCCGCGTTAGGCCCTGGGTTTTTTTTGTTTTGTTTTGTTTTTTGTGAGGAAGATCAGCCCTGAGCTAACATCCGTGCTAATCCTCCTCTTTTTGCTGAGGAAGACCAGCTCTGAGCTAACATCTATTGCCAATCCTCTTCCTTTTTTTTTTTCCCCCCCAAAGCCCCAGTAGATAGTTGTATGTCATAGTTACACATCCTTCTAGTTGCTGTATGTAGGACGCAGCCTCAGCATGGCCGGAGAAGTGGTGCGTCGGTGCGCGCCCGGGACCCGAACCCGGGCTGCCAGTAGCGAAGCACGCAGACTTAACCGCTCAGCCACGGGGCCTGCCCCCTGGGTTTGGTTTTATTATATCCTAACATTAAATACCACTAACCTCATCACATTCACCATCAGTCATTGTTCACACATACTTAATGAGCAAAACAGAAATTCAGAATTTTTATGTGCTTTGAAAGACTAAGAGAGACAATGATAGATTTTAGGATAAGACTTGTTTGCTATCAGTGTGTTAATATGTCTTAGTTTAGGGCCGGCCCTGTGGCTTGGCGGTTAGGTGTGCGCGCTCCGCTGCTGGTGGCCCGGGTTCGATCCTGGGTGCGCACTGACGCACCGCTTCTCCGGCCATGCTGAGGCCGCGTCCCACATACAGCAACTAGAAGGCTGTGCAACTATGGCATACAACTATCTACTGGGGCTTTGGGGGGGGAAATAAATAAATAAAAATTAAAAAAAATATATGTCTTAGTTTAATAACCCACAAATGCTGAAGCTTTATTTCTCTTTGAAAATCATGCCATTCTTTAATGGAGTTTAAGCATTAAGGAATTAAGCCCTTAGGGATTCACAAATGAAAATCACCACTGGCATCTGCTAAATATGCTCCAGGACCCCAGAGAAATATTACCAGGTAGTTAGGAGCCCATATTTCTCATCATGAAAGATGAAACAATGGCAACATTTGGCCATCCCAAAGTTTCCATCAGAAGACACTGGTTGAACCTGTCACCCTCCAATCCCCTAGAGAGCTCCCCTGGCTTTACGAACGACACGGGCAGGGGTGGTCCCATGAAATGGGAAAGCCTATAACAATATTTATTTATTCCAAAGAGGACCAAAGGGCATCTATTTCTCCCATATACTGTTTTTTTATTTTTACTTTTTGAGAACTTCCTCTTCTGGCTTTGCTAGATTTCAGCTCCAGCACCCCCAAGGCCTGAACTCCATCCATCACAAGATGGGCCCCCCAACTGATCTCTCTCAGGCTCACTTTCTGAGCAAGGTCAATATCAGTTTCTGGGATGCAAAAAACCTTTCCCCAAAATAAACCTCCCCCTTCGAATACGTTCACTACTGACAAGATTAGCAAAGGACACTGCTTTTGAGCCAGCTCTCAATCCTGCACACTGATGTGGCAGTTCCTCCTGCTGCTGTTTTCCAGGACATTTCGGGGGAAACAAAACACAGACATGATCAGGGATCACAGCCCAAATACTTCTCAATTTGATATCCATTATCTTTTTTATTTTTCACTATAACAAGTACTAATGCTATATGAAAAAGTGATATTCACTTCATTTTCCCACGTAATATAATGGGAAGGAAGAACCCAAGACATACAACAGGGCCTAGTCCAAAGTGGGTACTTAATAAATATTTGTAGAATGAATGAATCACTAAGTACATGTTCTGTCTTTGAGATAGCAGGACCACATTCCACTGCCTTCTCTGAGTCCCAGGCACCTCCCGGGTAAAGAAAATTTGGTGGCCATTGTCAACTTTCAAAATCTATCCCCGGGGATAGATTCACTAGACGGCCTAGATCCATAGAGACATTTGAGTTGTCTTCCTCCTGGCACAATGGGCACTATATGTTACTTAAAATCTATTTAGCTTTGAGTTGTCAGCTACATGGGAAAGGAAAGATGACAATACCATGCAAAACAGGAATTCATCAGTTTCAAACAGCAACATGTCTACTTGTTTTGCAGAGTGGAGCCCAAATCCATTTTTCACCTTTAGGTCCCTCGATGAAACATACTCTCAAAATAGAATCAGAATTTCAGAACTCTCAAAGTACATGCTTGACTGTTTTTTCCTTTCCCTTCTAATGAGAATGTTGAAAACCTACAAGAAGTGCTCCACAGAAGTACTAACGATTTGATTCCTGAAAGGTTCCAACTGCCCAGTTAGAAAAGCACTAATGTGTCATTCTGATTTCCCCAGACGCGTTAATAAGCTCCTCATCCTTCCCTTCCTTCCACCGCCTCTTCACTGGTTGTCTGATGACTAAAATAACTGGGTATTCCAGAAACACTTCTGCGCAGCTGGGGATGTAGGAGAGAATAAGAGGTTAAAAAAAGAGCACAGAAACAAACAAAACCTCCTTTAGCAACAGAGATGCATTTTCAGCTTATTAGACAGCTGACTATTGTTCAAAGAACTCCATGTTTACGTGATGGCTTTTGGATGATGTTTTTTTTTAAAGAAGATATCCAGGGTCTTTTATCGCTGTTTTAATGCAGTTATTCATGAGCGCTCTTGCCAAAAGCGATACTAAAATCCTCCATGTGTTTTTTTTCCCCCAATCCTACCTAAGAAGGAAAAAAACTGACATCCAAGTGTGAGGTTCAGAACTTGAAGAACTGAGTCAACCAGAACCCCACATTCTTTGAAGTCTCCAAGCCTTCTGCCTGCTTATTAAAAAAGACAGGCTAAGGGAAAAAATGCTAAATAGTATGAGAAACAGATTAAAATAAACTAAAGTCTTTTCAGCCTTGTGATTCTATGACAAATACAGATTTGAAAACCAGGACAGGCAGCTCAAAACATCAGGGTAAATCAGCCAACAAGCAAACACTGCAACTTCCTTCATTTCCTAAAGCTGGTCTTGTTAGTCCAGGAAGTGCTTTTAGACGCAATGATAATAGAGAGAGGAAGGCCAAGCACAGCCCAGCAGTCCTCTCATCCCCAGGCCCTCCCAGGACTTGCTACTGTCAAACGAGTGCAGGCTTTCATTGAACAAAGTCACCACAGATTTGCTATATCCAGTGCAGGGCTCAGTTCTGGAGAATCAGCTCCTGATAGAAAAGTCTGTGGACCTCAGAGAAAAAAATCTCGTGTACCCTTCATCAAAGGCAAGATGAGGACCGGAAGGCAGAGCGTTTCTCAGCCACATCACCTCCACTTCCCCACAGCCTACCTGTGACACTTCTCTGGATGGGCTGCAGTTTGCTTCACTTCTGGCCCCTCCCTATGTCAGCAGAAAGAGGGGGAATAAGGAAATGCCCTGTTATGCCCTACAGTGCTTCCCAGAGAAGCCCCATCCATGCACATGGGATGAGGCAGAGGAGAGCCAAAGCATGGCATTCACGAGCCATCGCCAGCAAGTACGAAAGGCTAAAACCAGTATGGGAATGAGTATGAATGAAGGCGCCGGTTCATGCAAGAGTATCCCCTGTCTACTTGTATTTCCAGATAGGGCATTTCTACCTGGAAAGTCCACCAGTCCATATTAAACCATGGGCCTGAAAAGCCTCAAGGAAGTAGAGGGATTCCAGGAGGAGTTAGGATCTGTGTCGCAACACTGACACTAACTCACTCCTGGGAAACCCATATGGACACACAACATGAAGGACATTTATCAAACTGCGAACAAAGAGAGAGAGATGGGCCGAACAATATCAACCAGGTTAAAATAAGAAAAAGGAAATAGACAGGCATTAGCTTTTGGTTTAATTGCAAAATATAGATTCTTATGAAATGGGAATGATTTGCTTCAAAGATGGAACTGAGCTATTATAGAATCAGAGGGCAAGATGCAATATTGAGAAATCATTAGAGAGCCTACCTGCATTCAGGTGTGATCACATATAAATGATCCTAGATAAGTTAATGAGGCCAGTACCACTGATGTCTGAACACAGCTTTTCAAAGTAGTGTGAAAACTTACCTTTTCAACAGCAAATGTTCTTATCACATATTCTGCCAGTAGTTCTGTTTCTATTAGGGTAACTTTAATATCTTTATATATCTCTGTGTCATCTGGCCAGTATTTGCAGCATTTGACCTTTAGAAAACACAAAGGAAATAAAGAGTTTAGCATGTTTTTTTGGAGTTCCCCAAATGATGCATCACAGTATGATTTATAGGATAAAATTTGCACACAAAAACAGAAGTTAAGCTGCACAGTCAAGAGTAAGGTTTATTTATTTAGATCACCTATGCTTTCTTTCTCTCCCCTGAAGAAAGCAAAATTTGAATTACGGGAGGAGTGTA
The DNA here is from genome assembly GCF_020826845.1 of Diceros bicornis minor. Lineage (NCBI taxonomy): Eukaryota > Metazoa > Chordata > Mammalia > Perissodactyla > Rhinocerotidae > Diceros > Diceros bicornis. Next base: position 6,503,725 of record NC_080755.1, on the reverse strand, counting down.
GCCTAGGAAAATGGTCTAAAGTTAACAAATTATATTTATACTGCAAAAATCCCAGTTACAGTAACCATTAATTTCCTGTTTATCTCTACTCAGGGAATGGCTCGGAAAAATAAACTATAAAAGGTAGTTTGCAATATTTTAGCTCCTCTGAATTTTAAATTCCTCCTAGTTTCAGAAATCGATTGAACATTTTTGAGGAAGAGTGAGCAGGAAAATCAGAGCCAACAGTAAAGATTAGAAATTTTTTTCTGAAGAAGGAAGTAGCTAGGTATTTTTCCCAAGTTAGAATTACAGATTCGTTTTAATTTAAGTAAATTCAATGTACAAAACTTGGTAAAATATGAGCACAGTCTTTCCATATTGCTGGAAGTCTCTAATCTAAAGATTTTTCAGGTGGAAGACATTTGCTAGACTCGGCCCCTCCTAGCATGGGTTTTTTGTCCTGTAGCTCTTCTCGACGTCGGCCAAAGCCTGGGATGAGGGAAGGGCAGAGGAAGCTGTCCCCACGGCTCTGTCCTGAATTCCTGAGCCTCATCCACTCCTGTCGCCACTCCTCCACGGATGAACTTCTGTACCTCTGGCCCTGTCTCTCCAAGTGCTGATTCTGATGTCTAACTCCTTTTGTGGGCATTTCCCTTGGGGGTCCTGCCAGCACCTCATAGGCAATATGTTTGAAAGAGAATTCTTTGTCCCATACCAACTGCTCTCCTCCTGACTCCCTATGTTAATAACATTATGATTTCCTATCACCCAGGCACAAAACCTGGTGATTCCTTCTCCAAAACCCAACCAACTGCCAAGTCTAAGAAGTTTTTGAAATATCTCTCAAATATGTTTTCCATCTTTTTATTCCCTCTGCTACAATCTTAGTTCAGGCTCTGGTAACTTCCTGCATGGGCATTTTATACAGACTAGTACCATAAAAACCCTTCCAAAGTGTAATCTCAATGGCATTTACTTGCTCTGCTCAATAAGTTTCTATTTTGAACTACTGCCTGTGAAATTAAATAGACAGTAAATTTGGCTTGCCATGTAAGGATCTTTTATTTGGCCACAACTAGCATTTTCATCCTTATCTTTTACTACTCTCCTGTCTATTCACATATACTTTATGTTCAAAGACAAATGGTTTGCCCCAATCCCCAAACAGACCTCATGATCCAGACTCCTACTCATGCCATTCCTTCTGTTTACAATGTTCTCCTCCCACCCATACTTTCCCAGCAGAAAATTTTATCCATTCTTCGGAGTGCATCTCAAATGCCACACCCCTTCAAAGTCTTCCTCCGTAGACGTGAGCTCTCTTTTTGATCCTCTGATAAAATGTGCATGTTCTGCTAGTACAACACAGTTCTTATACTGCCTGATACCTGCTTATTACCCGTCCGCATGGAAAGGGCGTTATATTCTTATTTCTGCAAACCCTGCGACATCCGGCTTGTGTCCCATACACACTGAATACGTAATAGATACATGTTGAACTGAATTTCATGAAGAAAATCATAGGATTAGTGTAGGAAGGAAAATTCTAGATTGGGAAAGTTTACACAAAGAAATATGGACCAAGGTGACTTTTTCCAAAATGCCAAACACCTTAGTACACCAGTGTTTCCAGTGGTGTGTGGCTGGGCATTATCTGAGCTGCCTCTCTGGGAAACTTTGTGGCAGCTGATTCAGCGTGGTGCCAGGGGAGCTTTGTTACCTTTACTCGCAAGATGTAAGCCAGACACATCTGGAGTTGGAGAGACAGTGCAGCATAAGACAAAGATGGTCCTGCCCAATTAAATTTTTAGTTTCCTCTGGGAATCGTTTTCTTTTTCTCATGGGAAGATTATCTGTGACTTGATAGAGTATAAATATTTATAAATATTATGGCTTATTCGTATTATTCCAAAGATTTACATCATGAATACCTGTGCTGGATCTAAATTATTCCAGAATAAGGGAGATCTATAATTTCTCCCGTTCCTTTCCTAGATGTAAAGTGAATCTGAGCAGTTCACGCATATTTGTGGAGAGGTCTAATTTGATAGCAACCCTAATTTCACTTACAGAATGTCTAATTACTTTCACAGTGCTAATTAACAGATGCTTCTATGGTACATACTGGAGTCTCTACATTGGGGGACTTGCCTTACCTTTCTGTGACTTCAGTTATGCAAGCAGAGGGTAGTGGATACAAATAGAGTATACAAGCGCACTTTTAAAATGAAACAATTCTCGATGGAGTGAATACATAATTCAAAAACCCATGTATCTCTGAAAATTACAAGAGAACAAACACATGCCTGCAACCTATGTTAACTAGCTGTATCTTATCTAATAAAAGTACCTTATTAGAATGCAATTGATGTAGGACATATTGTATGGTCACCTGTTCTTCCATTTTAGACTCCTTACCCTTCCAGCCCCAACTTTTCAACAAATATCGGCGTGGAGGCTTCAACGCCCTGCAGTCAGAGAAACCAAAAGCCTCTGCAATGTACTGAAGGCTGAGTTTCTCTTTGGGACTCTTTTTCCATTTCCCTAGGGCGAGCTCGGGTTCCACGAGAAATCTGGCCCGCCCGCCGCCCCCGCGCGTGGGCGGCAGGAAACAGCCGCGAGGGTCGGGAGGTCGCCAAGCGCCTGTCACTTGAGCCGCGTCCCCGCGGGACAGGTGCCGCCGCCCTCCCAGTGAGGCGAGTGAAGGATGAAAAGCGGCCTGCGCCCAACCGCTGCGTGCTAACTCCGCGCCGTCCGGATGCCTCAGATGGGCGGTAATTAGAGAAGGGAAGCCTGGGGGTTGCTTCCTTCCAGAACGTGTTTATGGGCAGAGCCTTCTCCTGCGCAGAGGCACCTGGCTGGGCGGGCCCAGAAGAAGCGGACTAGCCATTTCGAATCCCGCCCTCCCCATCTCATCTCCCAGAACATCCTGAAATGGTTTGCCACATCTGTTTTTAGCCTACTAAAAACGTTTCTAAATTGGGTTCCTTTTAGTGTCTTTTTAACTGCTTGGACTTGTGTCAAATTATTATTTTGCTTAAAAAAAAAGAGGAATGTATGTTTCTTTCTGGTGCAGACTTTCCATGCCTGGGGAGTCTAGCACTTGAGTAGCCTCCTGGCCTCTAAGGTCTGCATCCAGAGATGTTAAGACCAGTGGTTTGGGGGTGCCTGTTGGAACCCACAAACTGCAGAACCAGACGCTGAACCACACTCCCCTGATCTTGGGTCAGGCTCGGCTGCCTCCTGTGGCCCGGCGCTACCTGCACAGCTTCTAGGAAAGGCTGTGCCTCCCATGCATCTTAATCACCTAAGGCAACAGCCTTCAGTCCAGAAAGCCAGGTCCCAATCAGGCTCCGCTAATTACCTGCCCCAGCGCTGGTTCCATTGGGCCATCAATCAGGCACTGGCTGCTGAGCCCTGCTGCCTGCCATCACGGCAGGGCTGCAGGGGTGCGTGATGTGGTCCCTGCCTCAAACGGGGAATCATTGTTGGCTTTAAAATTCGCATTTCAACCAAGCTCCCAGGTGATGCTGCTTTGTCTGCAGACCACACTTTGAGTAGCAAAGATTTGATGGCAGAGTCTGCCTCTCTCCTTAAAGTTGCAATGAGCTTGGGTACATCACTCGAGTTTGCTCAAGGTTCCTCACCTATAAAGAGGGGATGAATTTAGTTTCTATCTCAGGGTGTTCTAAGATTAAATCAGGGGTTGCCAAATTGGTCTGCATATTAGAATCACTTGGGGGGTATTAAATTCCAAAGCCGAGGCCACACTCTAAGCCAACTAAATCATCATTCCTGGGGTGAGACTGAGGCATCCAGAGTTTCTTGTAGCTCCCTACGTGACTCCAAAGTACAGATGGGTTTGGGAATCCCTGAATTAAGTGATATGATGCAATTAAAACATGTGCCCCCAATGCTGGTTCATTTAAGTACTCAAAAATGGAAATTCTTATTTTTATTAAGTGATAACTTTGTGATCTGGACTGTAGGTGACCACAGGAGTTGAGAGGGCCTGGAGAGGTGCACAGGGTTTTCTGGAGAAGGAAGAGGGAAACAGTGAGCGTGACTGTGCATGGTTTGTGGTGGGGAAAAACCTGGGCAAAAACAAAGCAAAGGGAGACTGGAGCGCTTCCTGGAAAACTTTCCTGCAAACCTCACTCCAGGGACTGAGAAGACGAGAGAGAGCAGTTGGCAGGTCTGTTCTCTCACGAGGCTGGTTTAACTCCCAACAGAAATTCGGAAATGGCATCTGTGATTTGCGGGGAGGAGATTCGTATCAAATAGAGCTGTGAGGAATCACAGCGACAGTCAGTTGCCAAACATTCACTTTCAAGATCATTACAACTGCCATACGCAAGCCTTCTGTGATTGGATTTCGCTGCCTGGAATCACTGCATCCTCACAAACTGTGGCTTCACTTAGTGACTCAGGGAGAGCAAGTGATTGGCCTGAGGGAAGGGAGCCAGCACGGGCCAGGGCTGCCCTCCATCCTCCTCATTCCTTCCATTTCCTCGTGTCCTAAAATGAAGAAGTGAAAAGCAGGCCCAGGGAGGGCGAGTGACTTCTCCAAGGAATAAGCTGGATGGTGGTGAGGGAGAGGCCGCAGACCCACGCTCCGGCCCAACCGCAGGGCTTTTTGGGAGGGTAGAACTCAAGGCGCATCAGGCTTTCTTCAGTCTTGCCAGGTCTGCCTTCAGGAGCAGATAGCAAGTAGGAAGCCTTGAAATGGCTTTAGCTACTTGCCTTTTGGGGGATGAGTGAGGGTATGAGGGGTGGAGGGGCAGAAAGAACAGAAGCACACTCTCACACCATCGTTCATTTCTGTTCCTGACCACGCGTTGCTGTGTCTCCCCTGGTGCCTACCACATCACCGGCTCCACCGGTTGGCAGGAAGGAGGCTGGGGAGAACGTGCAGTCTGTTTATGTGCACTGGGCATGGGTCCAAGGACTCACTGTGCTCAGAAACCATGATTAGAAGGATTAAGGAATTGAATGTTAGCTTGTCAACTGGGAGCACCATAGTGTGATCTAATAAACATAGCTTTAAAGGGGTAGAAGGAAGGAAAAAGAACAAGGCACTATTATGTTTTGATTCCGCCAGGGGTTTTCCACAGCCTTTTTTTTTTTTTTTAAAGAGACATCCAAAGAGAGAGTGACCACAGTTCTATTGAGTTACGTTTGGGCCAGCTGAGGGCAGCTTTGATGGAGACATTGGATGGCAAGAGCAAAAAGCCTGCTTGCTACGAAGCACAGTTACCGACAAGAACCCCGGCCAAGAGCAGCTGCCAGCAAGGGTTCCAAGAGAACAGATATACTGCATCCAGATTTTTTTTTTTTTTTGAGGAAGATCAGCCCTGAGCTAACATCTCATGCCAATCCTCCTCTTTTTGCTGAGGAAGCTTGGCCTTGAGCTAACATCCGTGCCCATCCTCCTCCACTTTATATGGGACGCCGCCACAGCAGGGCTCGACAAGCAGTGCATTGGTGCACGCCCGGGTTCCGAACTGGCGAACCCCGGGCCGCTGCAGCGGAGCGCGCGCACCTAACTGCCTGAGCCACCGGGCCAGGCCCTGCATCCAGATCTTTTTACAGAGCTCTCACAGCAGTGAAAACATTCACTCATTTAAATATCCTGAAAATACAGATTGCTTTGGTCTCAGTGTGATGGCGTAAGACGGAAGAGCATTTGCTTTTTGTTCTTGCTAACTTGTGATGCTGTAGCCAGCGACGGACACCTGGAGCCTCGGTTTTCTCCTGCGTAATATGGGATAACAGCATTGACTTCCTAGGGAGGGGGTGAGGATTAAATGAGACAATATACGTACAGGCTCTGCATAAGCACAGTACCTGGCTTCTAATCAATTTCCTTGTTCCTCCCTCCACACCTGCTTCATTCGGGCCTGGGGCCTCCCTTGGGCAACAGCCTGGGTGCCTATTTCAAAACTGGCACTAAATGAAGAACTTCTGGAGGTCTGGATGGTTTGAATTTTGGAAAACCACTTCATAGCCTGATCAAATCCCTCTTTCACACCTTCAGGCTCCTGTCTAAAATTCTCCCTCGCAGGGCTTCCGGTTTTCTATCTGGTCTTCCAATTACAGCTATTAATTAACCTTATTAACTGATGGACATACAATACTTATAATACGGCCGCATTCACATCCATAACATTTGTTTCCCCAGCTGTGCAGAAACATGTGGCCTGATGCCTCCTGTGGAATTTTAAGCATTACCTTACAGTCCACACAAGAAATCTATCTTGTTACTTTTCTCTCTTCACCTCATGTGGATGGAAAGGGCCCTACCCAACGAGATCAGAGAGCATCTGCGCTTTGAAGAAACACACTTATGCAGACTGCTTCTTCCCAACCTTATTCAATAGGTTTGGCTCTGACTTTTAGCCAATCCCAAAATTTAAGTCCTCTTGCCAAAGGAGGGAGCTTTGCTATCACTGAGGACAATAAAAATTGTGTGCCACATACTCTAAACATTATTCTGAATGAAGAGTTTCAGAAGTCTTTTGAGCAATGACAGCATTACTGGAATATATATGTATATCAATCACCTGAGGTACAATCAGAGAAGATGTTTCCTAGAGCGATTTCTCGTGTATCTTTGAGAAAAGAATCCATGTTTTCTCGCACTGGCAGTCTTCACGTGTATCAGGGTAACAATTTAGATCTATGTAGGACTTTACAGCTTGTAAAGTTTCATGTCTCTTGACTTGGTGCAAGTCACAGAGCCATTCGGGCCAGACCACAGGAGGCTACAATCATTCCAAGGCGTAAACTTACTGATTACATGCCACCTCACACTGATTTTGTGGAGGACGTAGTATTATCCCTATTTTCTGTATTATCCCACATAATCTGAATCTGGGAGAGGTGAAGAGACAGAATTGGAAGATTTAAGGGATCGTGGCTGCATCGTGGCACAGCCTGTGTCGGAGCTCAGGGCGGTGACGGGCAGGCGGCCCGGGCAGGCATTCAGACAGCCGTGAAAGCCCAAGACGAGCAGAGCCCAGCCCAGGCACATCTGGGACCCAGAGAGGCATGAGCTATGGTCTAAGGCTGGTGAGGACACAGACATGTCAACAGCAAACCTAACGCAGGGCAGAATGAGAGGCAGGCTCAGAGGTCAAGAGTACACTCCCTGGAGCCACACTGTCTGGGTTCCAATCTTGGCCCCATTTATTGCTATGTGACCTTGGGCAAGTTACTTAATCTCTCTGTGGCTCCATTTTCCCATTTGTACAATGGAGATCACAATAGACTTGTTTTGAAGATTAACTGAATTATTTTTTGTAAAGCTCTTAGAACATGGTTGGCACAAGTACATGTTTGCTAAAATTAAAAAAATGAAAACTGCTACTGGAATTCAGAAGAAAGAACATTAATTCTAAGGGAAGAGATTCCAAGCTTCATAAGGGAGACTGTGATACAGATGAGACTAGAAAAATGAAGTGCAGTTTCCGTAGGTGGAGAGAAGGGGGAGGGCATTCTTGTTGAGGAAGTTGGCAGAGGGCATCTCAGGGAAGCCTAAGTGGTCCTGGTCCCTGTCGGTGTGGGCCTGGAAGGATGGGCTCCCCCCACAGCAGCAGGAAGCAGTCCCTGTTTCATGATCTTCAGCCCCTTCTGGCACTTTCCTGGCTGAACTTCACTAGTGCTATTTTGAAATAAGAGGAACGGTGTTGTGGTAGAATGTGTGTGTGTGGAGAGAGGGGAGAAGGCATGAAATGGATTTCTGCAGGACTGGCATTTCTGAAGGGTGCTAGTCCCTTTGAGTGAGTGCGCGTATTCACTGGAACCACCTCGGGGTTCCGTGCAGCCGAGCCAGCTGTCCTGCTGGGATGGGCTCTAAGTGCAGAGTGTAAACTGGATGCTGGAATGTACGTGTGAGTGGGCTGCACATGGGGGAGCTAGGAGCAGTTGATCGCCCAGGTACACGTGTCAGGCACCTCCATCACCAGCTGCTGAGTAGACAGCTGTGGCCTGTTGCCTCAGATGCAAGATGGGGTGATCACCATAACAGGTATACCTCAGGGCACCTAGAACAGGTGAGCTCAGGGACTGGGCCTTCTGTGTCTCCCAGGTTGCCAGGATGTGACCTCTCTGGCTTAGTTACAGACCTGGAAACGTTCTCGAAGCACACCACCCCTAATACACACACACACTTTCTGCTAGGTAGAGGGATAACATTTTTTTGTGTGTGTGAGGAAGATCAGCCCTGAGCTAACATCTGCCAATCCTTCTCTCTCTCTCTCTTTTTTTTTTTTTTGCTAAGGAAGACTGGCCCTGGGCTAACATCTGTGTCCATCTTCCTCCACTTTATATGGGACACCGCCGCAGCATGGCTTGACAAGCGGTGCGTCGGTGTGCGCCCAGGATCTGAACCAGCAAACCCCAGGCCGCCGCAGCGAAGCGCATGCACTTAATTGCTTATGCCACCGGGCTGGCCCCGATAACATTTTTTTTTTTTAAGGACCACTGATAAAGAAGGTTTTTCCAACCTTTCTTAAAAACTTATATTTGATAACAGCGTGTTGTAATGGAAAGAGGATTGGCTGGCGTGCAGGAGGGCGTGTGGCTAATTCTAGCTGTGTTACAATCTAGCCACGTGACCTTCTGCAAGTCGCAGAACCATCCTGGTCCTCAGTTTCCTTTTTTGCAAAAGAGGATGGGAGACCATATGGCTGTTAAGATTATTCTGAGTCTGGGAATTATCCAATTACATGACTCTAGAATGAGGTTCTTTGGAAGCCGTTTAGCATAGTGGTCAGGAGTGTGGTTCTGGAGCCCCAATCCCAGGCCTGACGTTTAGCTTCATGACCTTGGACCAGTTTCTTAACCTCTGAGAGCTTCGGTTTATCATCTGGGAAACTGGGATAACAATAATGCCTACATCACAGCGTCACCGTGAGAGTCTAAAGATCCATTTCTAGGGTCTTTAGTGAGAAATGGCCCTTCACTGTCAGTGGTGGTTGCCATTGCTGCCATCTTGCCATTGTGTCAGCACCTCTCTTATTAAGACGGGAAGAGTTCACAGTACAGAGCTCCAGCTGTTCTGTTTCTTGTAGCAGCTCACACCTTATATGGTCTACACCATGATGAGGAAGGTAATGAACTCTAATTTCAGAAACACTAATTTGGGCTAAATTCCTCTGAGATAGTCTGAGGTGCACACTTGTCCCAGTTAATCTCGTTGGGGAGGTTAACGGCTCTGGGGTTAAGGAAGCACAGAAGAGGAACATCCAGAGGCACTGGCCCCGGTCTCAGTATCTTCACCGCTGCTATTGCCCTCTTCCTTAGGTTATCACAGGAACTACTATACAGAGCAGAAGACTCTGGAGAAGAGAGTGGCATGAGGGCTGACCTGCCTCATTCTTGACTGAGCATCGGATAAGCTGTCCTAAGTATGTGGAGTATGTGATTCAACCAGTTGAATGGATTACCAGTCCTACAAATTCACTCTTGATTTTGGATTCTCTACCCCACATATCAGAAAAGAATCTATCTTTGGTGAGATGAATATAACATCTTTTTCTAGAATACAGAATTCTTTGTCCATCTAGAAGTTTAAGTGATAGGGGTTCTGTTTCTATTTCAAAGTAGACACTCTGAGCTGAAAGATGTTAACCCAATGTTGGGTTTTGAAATGTCTATTTCCCCTTACTGTTCATTTCCCTTCTTCAGGCAGGATTCCTCCACTATGTCACTGGTCTCCTTCAGTTGTTCCCTGAAAGGCCCTGTTCTTCTTAGTAACTCCTAGCAAGTGATCCAGTGAAATCCTGGTGGTTAACACATCTCCACTTCTTATACTCACCACTAGCCTATGCAACCTGTCCACTTCTGTAATCTGGCAGCTCTCTCACAGTTTTCACATAATGTTACCCAATACATATTCCTAATCCTGAGGTTTACAGGGAAGGAAGTAATTTACAAGACAGCTTCTTGTCAGGTGTGAAGGGGGTTCTTTGATGGGATTTTATATCAGATAAGTGTCCGGAGCTGTCGCACATTCTCGTGGCTAGAAATCCGGGCCCAGAGGAATGAGGCGGTGGCTTACGCCCTGAGCTGTTGTCCCACTCTGGTCTTAAACATACGGCAGATACTTTCGGAGAAAACTTTCTGAGGCAGTGAATTCTTGTTGTCTCTTAGCTTACTGAATTACATTCTTCTGTACTGAAATTCCTTAATTAGTTAAACTAAAGTAGAGATACTGATGTCTTACCACTTGATTAATCTGAAAGAAGCTGTAGACAGACTATAAAACTGCTCACTGGGTTATTTTGCCTCTTTGGCCCCCTTCTCCTGGGAGGCCCCCGGTATTTACTCACATATTTACTTAGCCAGATAATCAAAAGCCTTCAGGGAAAGGCAGAGCACAGAGGCCTCAGATGAAGTTAGCAGATTTGGAAAGTAAAGAAGGAAAACAATAATTCTGCATTCAAGATAGGATATCATTTACTGTTTTTCAACAAATTATTCAAGAATAGGATATACCTGCAGTGCAAAGTGGGGGAAAAAAACACCAATTTTCAAGTGCTCATGTGAGCAGAACAAAGGAGGAGGGCTAGCGCAGCTTCGAGACCATCCCATATTGCATCCAATTACCCTGCCAAGCAACCACAGATGTATGCAGCCCAAGCAGCTACAGATGGGACTGGGGCCTTGCTATAAAAACTCGCAGGCTATGAGGCATTTGTCCCTGGTACACTTGTCCACCTGCCACACATTCAGGCCCCACCCTCTTAAGCACTTTATAGACACTAAGGCAGGTGACCACCTACATGCACCCCAAAGACAATGGCAGAAAAGTTCAAGGTGACAGAGTGAAACAACAGAGGATCCCAGCCCAGGCCAGTAAAACAGTGACTCTACAGGAAGCCCAGACACAGGGGAACATGAGGATTTCCCAGGGCCAGGCCATTGTGGCAAAGCCGCAAGAGTGTCTGCTGAAGGCTTGACACTGGTGACCATGGTAGCAGGCACCCAACACAGTCATCTCCAAGGGTTCAGCTATAGAAGTGAAAGAGCTGATGTGCACACAGCTCACAGTTACCTGGGGAGCCAGGAGAGTGGGCTCTGAGAAACCCTCGTCATCTAGACCTGCAAATTTGCTTTGATCCTGCAATGTCCTGCCACTGTGGCAATATTAGCGATGGCTGATACGAAAGCATCAGATGACTTACAGCACTAAAGAATTGTCTCCAAAGCTTGATTTATAATTCATCAATATTTGAGTAAAAGTGATGTTGCTTTTTTTTTAAAGGGACACAATAGATTAGGCTGAATTGCCAAGAACTTAATACAAAAGGGTTTCTTAGGGGGCGGCCCCAGTGGTGTAGCAGTTAAGTTCACACATTTTGCTTCGGCGGCCTGGGGTTCACAGGTTCAGATTCTAGGCGTGGACCCACACACTGCTTTCAAGCCATGCAGGTGTCCCACATATAAAGTAGAGGAAGATGGGCACGAATGTTAGTCCAGGGCCAATATTCCTCAGCAAAAAGAGGAGGTTTGGCAACGGATGTTAGCTCAGGGCTAATCTTCCTCAACAAAGAAAAATAATAAAGGTTAATTAGGTAGGCTAAATGTAGGTATATTTCTGTCATATCAAACAGATCTGTAGTGAACTTCACTCACATCCTCAGTGATCGTGTTATATATACAGGTGTGACTTTAGATTTCAGTCTGTTCTCCCAACATAGAAGAAATCAAGGGAAGGAGAGCAGTAAACAGAAATTCCCCTTTTATGAAATAAGTTATCTTGCACTAGCTTGTAGGTTCCTTTGTAATTATTCTTCCATCTCTTCAAAAACATTCACTGAATACTTTCCAGTCCTTTCTATGTGTCCAGCCTTTTGGGACTCACAGACGAAGTAACCTGGCCTTTGCTCACAGAGCCCTGTGGTCTGGTCAGGGACGGCAAAATGGTAACTAAGGAGGTTTTGTTCTTTCTTGTTCTTTCTTGTATACAATTGTATGTCGTACCTCTATAATTGGATGTAAACGTCTTGAAGGTAGGGATCCTCTCTTCTGTTTTTCTGGCCTTCACCTACAGTAGGTTGAGCCCTCACCTGATACCCCATGTTAACTAGTTGCGTGTGTACCAGGAGAGCCACAAGAGAGATGAAGAAAGACTCCAAGGGGTTAAGGTTTCTAATGCTGACAACAGCAGAGAGGCAGCGGGTGTGAGCAAAAGATCTGAGACTGAGCTTGTCTTCCCCATGGGAAATTCATTAATTCACTGTGACAGCTCATACAGAACTCAGAAAAAAAGAGACAATGGTCTGCACTTAGAGCAAATGGTAGCTTGCTATTCCCAACAAGGCAAAGAACATTTCTGAAACTAAAGTAAAGATGTGTGAGCAAGGGAGTATGAGTGTGTGTGTGTCATGCATACATTTGGGAAGAACCTTTTATCAGGTACAGGGAATGTGGAAGTTGTGAAAGAGACCTAGTCTGGTACCCAGGTAAGCAAATGTGAGGGAGGGGAATAGCTAGCCTTAAAAAAATTCATGCATGTACACGTGCATGCACACACACACACACACACACACACACACACACACTTGTTTCAGGAACATGATCAGAGTAAAGTTTACAGAAGTTGGAGTTAGCATTACAGATATGAACTTTTATATCAGAAACCTCATTACTTTAAGCTTTAAAAGGCAGTACTTAGTATTTAATTAAAATACTTAATAAGCCTTCAGTAAGAGTGAAGTAAACATTATGTGGTTTTCTCCTTGCTTCATTCTGAGCCTCTTTATTTTCCTTTGGTCTCACATTTTTCAAAATCACCATCCAATTTAGTAGTCAATGAAGTGTTTTCTAGTTAAATGGATTTGTTTTACAAATGTATCTGTTTTTGCATATCCTTTATATCACAGTTTATCTTGCAATTAAATAGATTTGCTATTCAAATTGGACTGATGGACATTAAATGACGATGACTCTCTGTTGATTTGGGAGGGGGTAAAATAACTATTTCTGTGCACAAGGAGATCTTCTTCCAGATGCAAAAGTCATACTTGCAGTTACACAGAACACAATGGGGTGTGCACAGACATCTTTATTAATGTTCGTAAGAGTTCTCCAAAGGAGCCGTGTTCTCCCCACGACCCCTTTCCTACTGCATGCCAGAACAGGCGTGGTAGCTGATCACCGCTTAAAGAAAGAGCAATGTGCTTGGAAGGTGAAGTTGCCTGATTGTGCCAGTTGATAAACCAGTGGATTGTTACAGGCAATTTTAAGAACTTTTGAAAAGAATATATGCTCTCAAAATCGTAGTTTACTGTCGTCAGATTAGATAATTTTCAAAAGAAGTTCCATAAATGATAGACTGAGCATCTTTTATGGCCTGCGTAAATTAAATATAGTGGGAACACAGACAGACTTCGTCTCGTCGGTACCTAATCGCACATTGCGATACTCTGCTCCAGATCTTCTGCACCCTCGTGTGCAACAGTGCAGAAGAAACCGGGGCCACGGCTCTCTCCTAAGGAAGTGAATCATTCCATTTGAAAATCCAGCCTCCACACTTTTCTCCCACTGCTGGTATTCAGAGCAGACACAGTGGGCGCCAGGAGGGTCCAGAGGCCACGCAGATTAACCAGAGCGGGCCTGCAGACGCATCTGTTATTCAAATGGATCTCTGAGCCAAAAGTAAGCAACGCAGAAAAATATTCTTCATATAAACATGGAATGTTCCAGTTCATTTGGCCAACTTCCCTTCATTTCGGGGAGCTGTAAGCTAAGACTTGGAGGCAGGAACTGGTTTAAGTTCACTGAGAGAGGCCCACGACGCCCTAGTGTGGTTACTGTCCCCCTCAGAGTTAGTTCTGTGAGGGCTCCGCCGCTGGCTGTCCCAGGATTCCCATGCACGCAGGTCCTGCTGCCACAAGTGAGTCTTGTTTGTATCCTCCCCTGTTCTTGTCTTCTCCCCAGTTGAGGAGCCCACCAGCTCCTACTCCAGGCCAACCCCTTCACCTGGGTTCTCCATGCCCCCCTAAAATCGCCGTTTCTCCCATTTCCTCAGGTCTCAGCCCACAGCCTTGCTCCTGTCTTCACCCGGAAAACTCACGTTATCAGGAGAGGGTGCCATTCCACGTTTGGTGTTTACGTTTTGGTGGCATTTATTTAACTGCATCCTCATCTTCCTCTGTTCTCCAGGCCCAGAGGAAGAGATGTCATTCTTTATATGGCTGAATTGAAGACCTGCACTCTGGGGCCCTTCCCTCCTGCCTCCTTGGGAAACATGCCCTCTCAGCTGTCCACTTTCTAATGTTCCAACCTCTCCCTCTCTCCTGATTCTTTCTTTAACACACAACATTTTCAAAGATCTTCCACCTTTAAAATATCCTTTGATTGTAAATGCGCCCCTGTCCACAGCCCTATTTCTCTCTCTTCCCTTCTCAGCTAAGCTCTGACAAGTTTAAACTCAGTCTATACGTGCTCATTTCTACTCTTGCCTCTGCAGACTGCCTTCAGTCCACACCATTTATAGTGAATGCATGTTGTTTTTTGGTCACTCAACATCCATTTCATCCATTCATCCTTCCTAATACGTCTTTGACTTCCTTTTAGGAAATTACTTCTTCCCCATTTGGTGGCTTGTCAATTAGGGGCCTCAGACAGCAAGGGATGCGCACATGAACCAACCTGGGGAAGTCAGATGCTCTGTTCTTGTTATTTGAATCCTGAGCATAGTGAAAACAGCCTGGAATTTGTTGGCACTCACCCTCTTAGCGCCAGCACCTTGATCAGAGTTTCGCTGTGAGGCCCCTCCAGCCCTGGAGTTGGTGCCTTCTTTCCTGTTTGTTTGCAAGCCTTATTCTTCACATCAACATTTTGAGCTCCTTATGTTCTTCCAATAAATCTCCCTTTGGCTTAAATTAGCCTGAGTTGATTTCTGTTGCATACAATCAAAGAACTCTGATAGGACATCCCTCTGAAACTACTCAGGCAGAAGGTTACCAATGACCTTTTCCTTGTTAAATCCAAGGGCTATTTTTCTGCCTTTAGATTACTTACTCTCTCTCTGCAGCATCTCCATTATGTCCCTTTCTCCGTGTCACTCCCTCACTCAATCCTTCAGGGGCTCTCTGTTGGCCACAAGGTGAACCCAATTCCTCAGGTGCCTATCTAGCTCTCTATGACAAAGCCTCAGTTCTCTCCCTAGTTTTCCCCCTCTCTCCATGTTCCTTTTGAACACATTTGCAGTTTCCCTTAGGAGTCCTGTGTTTGCCTGGAACACCCTTCCCTCCCTTCTTTGCTGATTAAATCCTATTTGTTCCTCCACACTCAGCCCCACACACTGCTTTCTCTGGGAAGCATTTATTGACAAACCCCTCCAACCTCCACTCCCAGTCTGATGTGGTACCTGTTTTATGAACTGCCATAGCACTCTGTGAGACCTTTATCATAGAACTTGAACACCTTGTTTGATTCCCCATTCCTGTGGCCAGGGCCACACTTAATTTCTTTGTAGCCCCAGCCTCTTGTGTCTACACACATTGACTGGTGTGTAGCATGTGCTTGTGAACTGAAGGAATCCCCTCCCACCTCATCTGTGACTTTCCTCTGTCACCTTTTCCCTTTCTTTTCTTGTACTTGCAAGCTCTGCTTCCAGTTACACCTTCTTTTCAGACTCCCAGTTATGCTCATGTCTACCCAAACACTGCGAACACACACACACACACCCCCCCCAACTGCCATAATCACACCTCAACCTTGCTTCTCTTGTACGTGCTGCTCCATCTCCTTCCTTTGATTCAGTTCTCCAAGAACAAGCTATGCTGTTGTCTTTACCACACGCGTAGCCACAACTCCAGTGCCATTGGGTTCACAGTCCTATGACACCACTGAAGCCGGGTATGTACCAGAGGCTTCTTGGTTGTCAAGACGGAATCACTGTGGAGTTGTGAAGAGCATGGGCTTTGGGACTAGAGAGACCAAGATTTAAATTCTAGTTCTGTGCCCTTGGCCAAATTATTTAACCTCACTGAGCCTTAGTTTCTTAATTTTGAAAATAGGAATCTTCATGGGTATCTCATGGGGTAGCTGTGATAATCAAGAGAAACAAGCTTGTGAAACCATTTAGCAGAATGCCTGGCACAGAGTAGGTGCTCGACACGTTTTGTTACCTATCTTCCTCTCCTGAGTCCCACGTACCCGGCCTCTCTGCGCTTTGTCACACTGCTTGCCTTCTCCTTCTTGCTGAAACTCTATCCTCTCCTACTTCACATGCTTCTGGGGTCTCTTAGTTCTTACCCTATTTCTCTCGCTATCCTTTCTCAGACTCCATGCCTAGCTCTTCTTCCCCTATCTGCCCCTGGGTAGGATATTCTCCAGTGCTCTGTCTTCAGTGCTCCTCTTCTCTCTATTTTTCCCAAGAATGCCATGTTTCTGACACAGTGGTTATCATTTCACATTGTACTTTTTTGTTTGCCTGTCTTGCTATCCCTTAGACTGTGCCATGTCTTTTCATCTTGCTATCCTGACTCTAGCCCAAAGCCTAGCACACAGTAGCTGCTCGGTACACGAAGGGAGAATCTCTCATTTCATAGCTTGTCTCTATGTCTTCATCTCACATGTCCCTCCTAAACTTTCGAGAAAGCCCACATTATTGCTCATTAAGCATCTCACACTCAGCACGTCCAAAATGAATTACGTTGTCTTTTTCCTAAACCTGCTCTTTTTTGGGGGAGGGGGAAAGGATACTCATTCTTGGTTAATAAACTTTATATCAATCCAAGTCACAGTGGTAGAAACTTTGGGTCATAGTCAACTTCTTTTCCCTTATCAGCATCCCCAAACAACACCCATATTATGTATCTTCCATAAATTCCCAGTGCCATTGCCACAACTGAAGCCACATCCTCTCTCAGCTAAAGCCTTCCTCTAAGCTCACTTGTCTCCATGCCCTTCTGTAACCTTTCTAAACCTTTCTTTAGTGGCTACTGGAATTGTCTTTCAACAACGCTAATCAGAACATATGAGTCACCAGCTCAGTGCCTTCCATTACAACAGACAAACACACCTCCACTTCTGCTTCTACCTCTGCCTCCTTCTGGAAAAGCATTTCAGACCCCCACTGACATGCCTCAGCTAGCTTCCAGCTTCAGAGGTCACTATGCTTCCCCATCAACTCTCTGACACAGCCGCACCAGACCACTCACTCTTTCCCGACCTTGCCATTCACTCCCCTTTCTCTGTGTTCTTCCTAAAGTGGTTATTGTCTCATTCTGGCCATTTAAAATCCTTTCTCCCAGCTCCTCACCACCTTCTCCATGAAGTCCTCCTAGATCTTCTTATGCAGAATTAGTCCCTCTGCGAGTGCTCTGATCATTCTAACTTACATGTGTTATAGTTAATTGTTTAAATGGTTCTCTGTTACATATTTTATGTTCTTTGAGGACAAGTGAATTATAAATATCTTTGTATTTCTTAGTGCCATGGATACAGTAAGTGTATCATTAAATGTTGGATACATTGTGCTGAAAAGCAATTAGAAAGCCTACTTTCACGTTAATTTGTGAACAAGACAAATCGGCCTCTTTGGTTGATTTTCCAACTTTTTACAGAGGGGCACTGAGATCTTTGAGCAGAGAAAACCTCAAAGGTTTGGAGGGGCAGCTAGGACATCATCTTTCCTGGAAGACCTGGCTGGCATGGAGGGGTCTGTAGAGGGTCCCTCTCCTGCTGCTGATGGCTCAATCCCAGTTAGTACCTGGTTTCTTGGGTGTTATGCTGGGGGAGGTGATGTGACGTGTGGCAGTGCCTGGGTGGGAATCGTCACAGGCTACAGTGTTGACTTCATCTTTTTTCCAAGTTTTGGGTTAAAGTTATGGAGAGTGGTAAGGCTTGAATCAGTTACATTAACATGATCGTTGAAGTGGTCGACAGTAGAGTGAAATGGAGAGGAGTGTTTGTTGAATGAGTATAAGCTAATCAAAGTTTAAGACTATAATTACTTAGGTCACAAAATATCAATCTTAAATATCCAGTTCACTAAAAAAGATCTATGAAGGGCAATAGCGAGAGTTCAAGACAGAAAAATTTCAGCAATGTCTATAAAAAGAATTTATCTCTTCCCTTTCATGTAAGAGTTGGATGTTTTGGAACAACTCAAGAGATGTTGTAAAAAAATAGTACTATTATTTTGTACTGTTAGGCATTATCCACATTCTTCTCACTATTAAGCAATACTTCCGCATTTTATCCAAGGCCGACCTTGCCTCTCTCTTGCTTCTTCTATTCTTCCTGGATCTGGTGGCTTTTGTAGAAAAACAGATTTTTTCTTGTATGTGACAAGAGCAATTGGAATCTTAATATACCTTCCTTGCATGTGAATTAGGTTAATTCTGACGTCTAGCATTCATCTTAAACTTTTTCTCTTTCATTACTTTTTTAGTGATAAATGTTGTGAAAGGAATTACAGGTCAACATCCTTGGGTAGATAATAATCTTTAAAGCATCCATTTAGGGGTTCCCTCCCATCCTCTGTATTGATAGAGGTTAACATCTCTGGTCTCTACTTCTCTTACCTCCAAAACACTTCATCATCTGTTATCAGAACTATTCCGGGTAACTCAACAATAATTTTCCTACAGGACTATGAGACCTCATTAGGACTTTTAATAAACAATCACATTCTAATGAGGTCTTCAGAAAACTGACTAAATATGTTTAGAAATCATTAGCTTAAATTACCACTGCAAAAGTCTCCTTTGGGAGTCCCGCAGACTTGGTTATGAGACTTTTGGCAGATGGAGCAGTACAACAACACAAGTTTCTGATCTCCATACAAACAGTGTAAATGGGAATGCCTGGGAAACAGGCGACTGGATAAAAAGCTAAATGTCCCTCAGGCAGGTTCATTAAAGAGAAAAACAATCACAACACATTCCAGTGCAATTTAAATGCCAGGTGCGCAGCCACGGGCAGGTGCCAGGAAAACTGACAAGGGTCCCTTCCCAGAACACACAGGCTGAAAGGGGATGCTCGCTGGTGACAAGGAAGTCTTAGATAATGACAGCTCCTGGCAGATGTAGCAGGGACCCTGCTGGAAGGAGTGCAGTGTCCGTGTCTTCTGCACCAGGTGCTGCGACACGGAAGGCCTCCCAGTGGCTCCAACACCAGCAATTACAGCCGCCTAATGTAGAGTGCTTCGGGCAAGCATCAGGGAGAGCGGGTTCCCAGCTCTGACTTAATGAATCGGCAGCAGTCTGTGTAAACAAACAGGCCTCCGCCCAGCTCATGCCTAATTCATGACGGACACACCATGTGCAGTAAACATGTTCAGTGGTAGTTCCTGCCCTTAAAAACCATGTCATTTTGATTCCTTCGGTGGTTTGTTATTGCTGTTTTTAAGCATGGAAAATGGGGAAGTCGTCTCTAAACAAATGCGCAGGATTAACAATGGGAAACGGCCTGGAATAAGGTTAGCACCTTTTCCCAGAGGGAATGTGACCTCTTGTCAAAACCCCCAAATCACGCCAGACATTTCAAGGACAGATGCCATTACATTCATTACTAATTGAAGACAGGCCCATCCCAGGGGCTGGGGGTGACGAGGTGAGGACTCTTCAGAGCTTACCACACCCCCACAAACCTGGTAAGGATTTGGAAGGATTGTTTTTTAATAAGGTACCAGACCTAAAATTATTGTGTCACTTTAACCCTATAGGCTTCCATTTATGGGTAAACCTGAAACCTAGTCACCCTCTCCCCATCAGCTGCATACTGTTAGTTGGAATTTCCACGGTTATTTGTCAGAAGGACTACTTTCCATCAAAAAAATCAGCAGTGACCACCCTGTATGGGACGGGTCCAGTGCCTGATGGAAGGGACAGAGACCACCCCTGCATGGCCTTTTTATTTTCTATTTTTCCAAAGCAGGTAACTCAAGATGAAACCCATCTCCTTGCAAAATGTGCCATGTCCAAGAGACAGTGGGCTTCAGTGTGTGCAGCTTTACTGTAGAAATTGTACAGCACAATCTTCTTTTCACCTTTTAGCCAAAGACCAAGCTGTCCTCACCCTTCCTGAAAGTGAAAGGTTTATCATATGAAAAGAGCCTACCTCCTGAGTCACTCAGTCTGGAGACAGCGGACTTTGGAATTTTAATTAAGCAAAAAATACACCTGTGCCTTTATTTAAAAACAAATTCAGTACTAGTTGTTATTTTTAATAATTATCTACTTTTCGAAATAATTTACCTTGGGATTACTTTAAGTGAGCTCTGATGCAAATACATAAAATTTGAGGTGGTGAGTAACCTTCCAGGAGCTTGGTCATTGTGAAAGTAAAGCCCCGTGAGAGCAGTCTCCAGATATCTCTTTCTTCTTATCACATGTAAGCAGTCAACATGTACTTGTGAAATGAATGAAGGATTCAGAATTAATTGTACATTTCAGGGGAAGAAACTCAAGCACATAAATACAAACAAAATATTTAGCTTAGCTGTTTCACAGTTAACCTAGCATATGCTAATGGCTCTCTGACACTAATTTGGAAGGATTCTCGTTCATTCATCTCATTGGGCATTTACTGAGGGCCAGGAGGGAGAGACCAACACTTGGTAAGGCTGTCTCTTCCCCTAAAGGAGCTTGCCTTCTGGGGGAGCTAAAACATTTTTTTTTGGAGTTGTCATTACTGTTTTCATAGCAAAAGAAGGTAGATTTGGGGTGGGGAAGAAAAAGGAATTATAGACACCACTGTAGATCTTAGGTTTGTTGGTGGAAAGGTAAAGGTTACATTAATTCCTATATTCAGGAAGTCCTCAGGATGGGGCGGGAACTTCTATAACCACTTCACATGTAGAAACTCACTTAATCTTTACAAGAACCCTACGAAGCAGGTGCTATTACATCCCCACTGCCCAGGTGAAAGGTCGGTGGTGGGAGGCTCAGTGACCTCTTCCAGGCCTGTCACAGGGGGAGCAGCTCCACTCCAGGCTCCAGGCCAGCTCCCCTGCTCTCACTGTCTCCCAGCAGAGAGCGAATTGAAAGATATAAATAGTTTTTATACTTTTAGTACATAAAATACTGCTTTGTAAGTTTTTATACTTTACATAATGGTCCCGTAGTATCTGCCCTCCTGTCTCATCATTTATATCCTTTGTTGTACAGAAAATTTTCCTGTCTCATCATTTATATCCTTTGTTGTACAGAAAATTTTACATTTTAATACAGTCAAATTTCCCCATCCTTTTCTTAACGTGTTGAATTTTTAGTATCTTTGGAACATTCTTAAAAAAACGAAGGTCATATTTTCCCCCATATTTTCTTCTAAAAGTTTAAAGCTTTATTTGTTATATTTTGGTCTTTATCTGGTATGCACTTTTGTGTGTTTTATGAAGTAGGCTTTTTTTTTTTGTCCACATGGGTAACCCAATGTCCCAGATCAACTGATTGAAAAGCTCATGCTTTCCCCACTAATTACATATTTTCCCACGTATGCCTACAGTCAACATCTCGGCTATTTTGATCTGTTGGTCTATTTATCTCTTCCCAATTTATGATACCTATAATATTCCCTTTTCCTATGTCCTTGCCTGGTTTTTATGTCAAGGTCATATTAGCCTGTTAAAATAAAATGGAAGAATGGTCTTTCTTTTATCTTCTCTTAGAATAATTTTTATAAGATTTGAATAATGCATTCCTTGAATATTTAGTAGAACATACCTGTAAATACATTTGGGACTGGTACTTTTCTGTGGTTAAATTTTTAACCATAATTCACTTTTTAAATAATTATTGTCTATTCAGAATTTCTGTTTCTTTTTGAGTCAGTTTTGGAAAATCATATTTGTCAAGAAAGTTAGCTAATTTATCTAAATTTTCAAATTCATTGTTAGTTATTCATAGTATCTATTATGATAAAAAATATTCTGTTCATAATATTGGTTATTTTTGGTTTTCTTTCTTTTACTTCTGATTGCCAGATGTTTGTCTATTTCATGAGTCTTTTCACAAAACCGCTTTGATTATGTTGATTTTTATTATTGTTTCTTTGCTTTTCCTTAATAATTTTCTGCACTTCTATTTATTATTTCCTTTTTCTTTCTTTAGTTGGACTCTGTTAGTCAGTTAGTCTTTTTCTTTTCTAATAACAACATTTCAGAACGTATATATCCTTCAGGGACCATTCTGTTTGCATCCTGCAGGTTTGGTATACGATGCCTTGTGTTCCAGTTATAAATATGTCCTGATGGAGATCAGGTGTTTCACTCTGACCAGGAGTTAGTGCAGGCGCTTCCTCACCCAGACTCTAAGGGGAGACTGAGGCACTTCCTTGTCATTTCCCTGTGCTGGTGCCAGGCTGGCTTCTGCTGCATTGCCCCTACCCCAGACTGCCCCTTCTCTGAGTGTCTACCTTTTGCGGGTTTTTTTTCTTCCCTAGAGATTCAAAATTATTTTTATTTTTTAATTTTTCCCCAGTTTTATTGAGATATAATTGACATATAGCACTGTGTAAATTGAAGATATACAGCATGATGACTTGACTTACATATATTGTGAAACAATTACCATAATAAGTTTAGTTAAAATCCATCATCTCATATAGGTACAGAAAAAAGAAAAAATGGTTTCATCCTTGTGATGAGAACTCTTAGGATCTACTCTCTTAACAACTTTCCTATATACCACACAGCCGTGTTAACCATAGTCACCCTGCTGTACCTTATACCCCCAGGACTTATTTATCTTATAACTGGAAGTTCGTTCCGTTTGACCCCCTTCCTCCAGCTCCTACTCCCCTCAGGGTTTTGGTTTTATGTGGCAGTCTCAGTTCAAATTCCTGCACAGGTCCAAGACATCATCTCCCGTTCTTGGTGGGCTTTAAAACCCAAGACCCAAGATGTCGAAGATTGAAGCCCCCCCGCCCTCTCACCAAGACTGACACCCACCACCCTGCCCAGCCTCTGAAGGGCAGCTGCAGCGTCCACTCTCTCTCTGGTCTCTACTCCTCACTTTATTTCTGGTCTCCAGTAGTTTACTTTCTTGAGAGCTAAGATAAATATTTTTAACATACATATTTACATATATATATGATATATACAAACCTATTAAAATACATATTTATATTTTATCTAGAATTTCTAGATTTTTGTAGGAGGAGGGTTTTCAGGTTAAGTTGCCATTTTTGCTAGAATTACAGGTATCTCACACTTCTTAATATCTCTCTTCTTCCTGATTTGTGCCTTCTGATACCTTCGGAGAACGCTTTTCTTAGATAGCTTTATGGAAGTATAATTGATGTACAAATAATTGCACATGCTTAATGTATACAATTTGATGAGTTTCCACATATGCAAACATCCTTGATATCATCATCAGAATCAAGGTAATAGACATATCCAGCGCCTCCCAGCCTCCCAAAGTCTCCTGTGTCCCTTTTCTTTTGTGGTAAGAACACTTAACAGGAGATCTACCCTCTTAACAAATTAAGTGCACAATACCGTATTGTTAATGATAAGCACTATTTTGTACAGCCAATCTCTAGAACTTATTCATCTAGCATAACTGAAACTTTATACCTTGCACATCAGCTCCCCATTCCCCTCCACCCAGCCCCTGGCAGCCATTACTGTACACTCTGCTTCCAGGAATTTGACTCTTTTAGATTCCTCATATAAGTGGAATCATGCAGTATTGTCTTTCTGCGACTGGCTTATTTCACTTACCATAATGTTCTCCAGGTTCATCCATGTGGTCATAAATGGCAGGATTTCCTTCTTTTTTAAGGCTGACTGAGAATCTTAAGAGACAACTGTTTTATGGTTTCTGCCCCAATATTTCAATTCTAGGCTAACGTCTTTGCTGAGGGTAAGTCTCACGATGTCAACTTCTCTTGGAAGTACTGGGTTCTTCTCTTGAGTTGAGAGAACCATGGAATGAAGCCTACTATAAAACAAAGCAATTGCACGCTGTGTATTTTCTCATTTTTAAATTTCACTTTGGAAATAATGCTAGAGCATACCACTACTGAGATTAGAACTATTTAGGTGTTTCCTAGTTAAATAAAAATAGCACCCCTCAACAGTTACTACAGATAAAGTAATCCCAGACCTGGGGCAGATTATGATCTCCCTTTCACAGATGAGGAGACGGAGGCACAGGAAAGGAAAATCTCAGCAAGAGGAGATGCTGGAATTCTAACCTGAGGGTGGAAGCCAGGGCTGCACACTGTTTTGAGAGTCAATTTTCTCGAGTTAGGGAATGTAGTCATGTCTAATGTGGCACCCATTGAGTCTGGACACCCAACAATCATCATTCATGCTTAGAGGTGTTTTTGTGTGCTCAATATAGCCAGATAACAACTGCTTTTAAATCTTGAGTGCCTTTCCTGTGTGTTGCTATCGCAACAAATGAAAGCAATTCAGGCTATGTTTACTGATAATTTATAAGCAAGTGCAGCAAGTGATAAGAGGAGCTGCAGTATTTAATGTTTTCTGGAGTACACATAATACTTCAAAAGCTCACTCACTCCGGCCTTACTTTGTACTACCAACTAAACAAGGAATAAATGCCAGGTGGGTGAATGGCCGACTTACCCGCCCCACTTCCACGAGGTTGGTCACCATTATTATGCTTGCGGTGTTTTCGTGCCACACCATCCTCCAGAAGTCATAGATTGTCTCTTGCATTGGTCCTGCAGGAAAACATAACAGAGACTTTTTTTTTTCTTTGTAAGTCTGCAACAGGAAAATTTCTGGGGCTTGCAAATAAATGTATTAATACCCACATGTGGTTCCCTCACTTTTTACATGGCCATAGCTCTCCTTTCTAGTGTCAATGCAGAACGGTCTTCTTTCTAAAACAGCACCTATAGAAATACTGAATTTTTCATTCACGGTTGAATTTTCTCGTGTCATCAAATGTATCTGCATTTGAGCTCTTTTTACTCCTCTTAAACTGCTGCCGTGAAAGTTATTTCTCCATCATTTAGCTATTTATCTCCATAATACTCAAGAGTGAAATTTTAAAAAATGGATAACATTACTCTTCCTGCTAACAACTGGCAGATATCCCAGGGAAATGGTATACAGAATGAAATGAGCCTCTATAGGAAAAATGGCCTTTTCTTGTTTCTGATATTTTTCTTATTCCGTGCTATCTGTCAAATTAATCCATAGTTTTTTTTTGCCTGACTTCCTAAAGTGGGAGAAAAGTTAGAGTTTTAAGCAGTTGTACTTCCTGTCACTAAACATGATCAGCATCTCCTTTCATAGCTTTTGGGATCTGAGTATTAAAACATTCTTTCTTAAGGACTGGAAAAAAAGAGGGGAAATATATATTACAAAATGCCAGTGCTATAGATATTAACAGGTACAGAAAATTGGAATTTAAAATTTCTTCTAATCCAGATTTTTAAAAAAACCCAAACTCTACTTTATGCCCATGCATATTTGAGGGCACAAATGTAACAGTATAAATCTTTATAAGACAAGCAGAAATGCAAGGAAGTGAGAGGAACACAACATCAAAGCATGAAGAGTCACCTGCTGTGTGTGGAATCACACAGCTGTTCAGGTACAAGCTGGGACCAGGACCCAGTTTATACTGTAGCATCTTGACATTCAGAATCCTGGATTTGGAGCTCAAATATTTGAATTTGAGATGTGCTTCTGCCTTTTAACCGAGTATGATTTGGGGCAAATTACTTAGCCACTGTGAGCTTCAGTGTCTTCATCTTGATCTATATACTGATTTCAATAACACTTCTCAGGGTCATTTTGAGGATTCATGGAGTTAATGAACACAGGCATTTTATAAATAGTAAAGCATTAGAGCAAAAACAAGGTGCATTTAAAGATATTTATTAATGGTCATTCCTTGGCTAAGGCCCGGACACTGAGCAATGGTGGCACACCCAAGGGGCCCCTTCAGTTACCTCCCATTCCTCTTGACCAATTACCAATTGGTTCATGTGTAATTTTTCTTCTTCCTCGCCGTCCTCCTTTCTTTCTCTCCATAACACAAACTTCTATCATTCCTCCTTGCTGCTCTGGCTATACTTTTACCCTCCCCTTGAAAACCAACTCCACTTCCTGATGTCTCTGTGTCTAGTCCCTTTATGGGACCACGCATGCTACTTCCCATGAAGCTGCTCCTGCCATCTCAGTCCCTGTCCCTTGGCACGTGCGTGCCATTGTCCTGATGTGTAGGCTACAGATTTCAGTGACTTCAATCTGAGGTTACAGAGGGGACAAATAAACATGGAATCCCATCAATCACTACATTTCTGGCTTGCAGAGAGGTGCATTCATTGTGTACTTAACATCTTGTTACTTAGTTACAAGGAAAAAAATACACTGAGTCCATCTTTGGGCAAACAGAGTCTTCTCAATGTGACTTCTGAAACAAAGGGGTGGCCTATACACTTTCTGCTTCCTTCACTAGATACACAAGCCTGTGCCACCTATTCTGAAACTTACAGAAACAGTGCTGATGACAATGGCTATAGTGGATGGGTCAGATGTTTCAGCATCTTGGATGGTGTGTACCTGCAGGAAGAAAAGCTACCTCCCTTCTCAATGCCCAACAGGAGTGCCCCAGAGACATTCCAGGCTAGGGCCAAGTTCCAAGTGCCACTTGCTTACCCTTTCTTAGCATCAGACCCCCTTGATTACTTATTTCAAGTTGCCCCTGGAGGGGAACCTGGTGTCGTGGTTGACTGCTATTTCCTCAGTGCATTGTGGAATCCCTGGCACAGAGCAGGAGCTCAATGAATAAATGAATGAGTCTGTATATGTATGGATAAACTGTATTATTTATTATTAAAATGTCATATATAAATATTAAATAATATATAATATTTGTATGATTCCCTTTCTCAACATATATTTCAGAGATTATTGGCAGAAGCTTGAAAGCACATTGCCTTACTCCTTTCCAGTTCATCAAAAGGAAGCATCTTTCACAAGGTTTCTTCAGACTGAGTGCTGTGATGGCCCCGGCCTGGGAGCGCAGCCTCAGAGCACTGCAGTTAGTCACTGCTCCCAACCACTGAGCAGGTCACTCCTCTAAGTCTCCCTGCCCCAAGGCTTTGCCTCCAAACTTCGCTCAGTCCATTACCCTGGGTAACCAGGCTGTGATCCTGGGTCCCTACTAACTGTTCTCGATTGAAGGCACTGGTTCTCAACTTTGGCTGCGTATTACAGTTACCATGGAGCTTTTAAAAAATTCTGATGTCCTAATCCAAGAGACTCTGATTTACTTGGTGTGGGTGGGGGTTGGGTCTGGGTGTGTTTTCAAATCTCTCCTGGTGGAGAACCATTGATCCACAGCATCAGCAGCATCTGGCTCCATCTTCCGACCTAACGGTCAGCTGGCTCGAATGGAGGTGTAATTGTGGAACACCAAAGATTTGTTTTAAATCTACTGATTAGTCTAACCCTGTATACAAACTCTTGTAATCAAGAAATCCCATTTCTCTGATTTAGAAGGAACTTCACTCATAAAATGTCATCTAGGAGCACGGTGTACCAACCTCACCAAGGGGCTGAGCAGCAGGTAAGACGACATGGGTTTTTTAATGTTTACATAACTAAACTTGGATTATCTTTAAAACAAAGGGCATTGATAAGCATTAGTGGCTCACTTGGGTGATGAGATACACTTTAGTCTTGAAGCTTTTCTTACCCAGTGACCTAGACCGGAAAAAAGGATTAGGATAGCAAAATGAATTAAGTGCGGTTCTTTTCAGTGTGAAAATTAGGTACAAGTATCCAGAAGAACTAAAAGAGTTTGGTGTTACGATCTGAAAATGAAACTGAACGAGCGTATTGTAGAATTGATCCCAGAAAGAGAAAGAAGTGCCAGGAAAGAGCCTCCACCTCCTGCTGGGGCAGCTCTGCCTCGTCCTTCCTGTCTCTTCTGCCCTTCGCTGGTGGGGCCCTGCGCGGCCAACAGTGGGGGCGGTCTCCCGCCACCACATGACTCCCTCCCCACCTGCTCACTCTGGCAGGTCAACAGTAAAACTGCTCAGGGCTGGGCACTGGAGGTTCTTGGCTGATGATTCAAGACATGTTCATGAATGTTCATTCAAATCTTGTTCTCTGGTTTTTTTGGAGAGGAAAAAGTGGAAGCAGGGAGGCACCTGGACTTAAGATTTTTAATGCAAAATTTGTCAATCCTGCTTTTCTTTTCTCTTTGACATATTTCAAATTATTTCCTGAGATCTGCATAAATTATGACTCAGGGATACATGTCTCTGACAACATCAAAGAACATCCTGGAAGCCAGGGCAGAGGTAGGTTTACTGACCCTGAGAACTACTCCATTTGATTTTAGCAGCTCTTGGGGTTTGAGTGACTGTGGCCATCGTGAGCCAACATTATGAGTCTACAGATGTGTCCCTGGTACACAAGGCGGTTACTCTCAGCACCCATGCCCTCGCAGGGCTGAAATCTGGGGAGGAACACCACGAGAGTGTCAGTATTCCTCTGCCTTCTACGTCTGTCTCCCAAAAGCCGGTGTGGCAAACACCCTCACCACGAGGAGAATAATCGATAGAGAGGTCCCTGGGGATGGCTCACAGGGTGGACAGACAACTCAACTGCAAGACAAGGAATCCAAAGCAGCAGGCAAAGCACTCCAAGATACCTCCCTGCCTCCAGGTGTGAACAGCTGCGACTCACAGCCCCAGTGTTTGATTTCTGCAGGTTCTGGCTGCAGGGTGGGTGCCGCTACCAGGGCTGTGGCTGTGCATTTACAGATGTCGCACAATAGGCAAGAAGGTTACTCTCAGCAGTTGTCCCCCCATGGGAATAAGGCGTCTGAAAGGTAAGGTCTCAAAATTTCAATAATATCAGGCTGGTAATACATTCCATTTCCCTCACAAGAGGTGGCGCACACAGACCTCTGCAGAGAAGGAAATGTGCAAAGTGGTCATTCTTACCACCACCACCAAGCCCCCCAGGAACAACAGAAAAGGGCAGAAAGAACTAGAGCACAATAAAAAAAATTAAAAGCAATGAAAAGCATTAGTGAAAGACATTCAAGAAGGGGCTCTATTGTGTAAGACGAGTTTTCTAGTTCATGGGAAGTGAGAGAGATTAAAAATTACAATTTCAAACCTTGAAAGACAACTTATACCCCTTCTTTTCACATTCTAATTTCCATACAGTATGTTGTCTGTGTTAACTGGAGCCACTGAGAAGTCAAGGTCCTTTAAGCTCACAATGGCACATTAGAGTTTTTTGAAGGGAAGAAAGATAGTACAAACATGGATTGGTATTCCATCATAAACAGAATGATACTTAACTTCTTCTGAGCACTTAAGACTTCCCAGGTTCCATTTGAAGTATTTTGATGTATTATCTCATTAAATTTAAACATCACAATCCTATGCTATATGGGCAATTGTCCTCCCAACATTTTACTGAAAGGAGGCTGAGGCCTAGGGAAGTCAGGTGAGTTGCCCACTGTCTCATGGCTCGTGAGTCGTGGAGCTGAGTTTTAAGGTCTGACCCCACTGTATCACACTACTCCCACCTGAATGTCAGACACTCCAGAGGGTTCCATCTGACAGGTGTGTACACACAGTCATGACAACCCCAGCAGGAGTAAAAGAGCAGAAGAAAACCCATGTCAACCACCTGAAAACAACCTCTTTAAATGTGTTTTTATATGAGGTCAGTTCCCTCCTTAAAACCTCCCATGGTCCACTGCTACAGAATAAAATCCAACTTCATGAGCACAGCCAGCTCCTAAGACCCCTTCTCCACCCGCCAATCTCTCCTACATCCTGAGCTGCAGCCTCTCGGGAGCATTTCCAGGACACAGCACGTCCTGTTTCATTCCCACCAGCCTAGCCCAAGCCACGTGACCTCTCCCTGCATTACCAGAGGCCTCACACTCGTCTCCCTCCCACTGTTCTCTGCACCTCAGCCACATCCCATCTCTGAAAAACGTCATTTTCCCTGCTTAAAATCTTCCAAGGCGTTTCCACTGCTCTTAGAGCAAAACCCACATTCTGTTTTTTTATTGAGAAGTTTCAGGTGTACAACATTATAATTCAACCTATGTATACACTACAGTGTGCTCACCACCACAATCTAGTTTCCTTCCGTCATCATAAAACTGACCCCCGTTACTCCTTTTGCCCTCCCCCCACCTCCCCTCCCCTCTGGTGTCTGCTCTCTGTAGAACCCAAATCCTGTAATAAGGCACACAAGGCCCCGCACAGCCCGTGCCTGGCCTGGGTCTTGAGTCTCTGCTTTCCCCGTTGCAGGTGCCCCGCTCCCTGGCCGCTCCACCTCCTCACGGATCCCCTGCCAGCAGCCCTCCGCCAAATGCTGTCGTCCTCCTCCCACCTGCGCTTCAATTCAAGCCCACACGGCCTGCTGGTCTCAGCTTAACAGACTGAAAGTCTCTTCCTCAGGCAAGTTTTCCAAGACCCAAGTCGTGGCTTCCATTTCTTCACAATGTTTACTATCAGGTGTGGTGCCGGTGTGTTTCTAATGCCTGTCTTCCTCAGTGATCCGTGAACGTGGATCTGCCCATCCAGGTCACACAGTCTCCCTGTGCCCTGTGGTCTTACACCTAGCTTGCTTCGCTCCTTCAGATCCCCTTCCTGGTGGCCCCAGTGGGCATTTGAGTGTGCAGCCTAAATACAGGTGAGCGCCGAGCCTGCTCCATGCCAGGCATTCTGTGACGTACAGTAAGGGATGCAAAGGTGAGTAACAGAAATACAGCCCCTACTTTCAGGAAGCTGGTAGTTGTATAAGGTAGAGATAAGGCAAGAACATACCACATTCTCATGTAAAGTGCAGTAAGGAAGTATCCTAAGACACTCGAACTTCAAACTAAGACATGCACTCCCCTGGAGACACATGGAGGTTTTCCAAGGGGTACATGAGTAGTTTTAGAGTATTAATTTCAAGACACTTCTATATGGACTCTGCCAAAACCGATCTCCCTGAGAAAAAGCTCCCATGCACAATGGTTTTTCTCATACTTGACAAAACCCTCCCCCATCTCAAATATTACTATGGGGTATTGCCCAGGTATAAAAACCTATAGATCTGAAACAAAGGGAGGGATTGAAATATTGACTCTGAAAACTCACAGGGCTTTCTGCCTTCCCAGTCTGAAACATATTTTTGTTAAGGGTAAAACTTGGTGTTAAAAACCGGGTATTTTGGTTCATGTTGGGATGCTTTGAATTCACAACACCTGAAGCAGTAGAGGCTGGTCATTCTTATTCTTTTAAATGGAACTGGAATGTTTTGCAGGGCTGCCAAATTTTCTTGGATGAAACCCATGGATGAAAGTTTCATGTGTTTTTTTACAGGTTAGGTATGCTTTAATCTGTAAGGTAGTAAAAAAATATTTATCACATGTCATAAATATTTTATTCTAATTACATCAATCCTCACTTTGTCTTAGAAAATATTTAATATTGTTGCTCTCCTATTAACAAATAAACTTACATAAACATATGATGAAAATTTTAGGTATCAACTTAAAATGTCCAAAGTTGGTACATAATTTTTTCAGACTTCTTTTGAGGATACACAAAGAAAAATGTTTGCAGACCACTGTGTGTAAGTGATGTACGAGTATGTCTCCAGTAGTTAGAGTCAGGAAGAGATTATATCTCACTGGCACAGAGGCAGCAGGAAAACATTACTGAAGCCAGGGCACCTGCAATGGGCCTCAAAGGTCAGATACCACCTTGACGTTCAGGAATCAGGGTGGAGGGTGAGGGTGGCAGGTCCTCTGGGTGAAGGTCCAGCAGAAGTGACTCATTGCCACTTGAGGGGGCAGGGGACACGCATGGAGCCATCTTGTGAGAAAATATGAAGTTTTTATAAAAATTGTGGGTTGAGTGTTTATGAGTAGAAAAATAAGACACATATTAAAAAACACAACCAGGAAGAAATCTTTTAGACTGAAAGCTTGGGCAAGTCAGAGGCAGCAGGCAGAGGAAGCAGCGTTTGGTGGTCTGAGCAGACCCTGGGGGAGGCATGTGAACTGTAGAGGAAGTTTTACCAGGTGTGGGCTCAGCCCCACGTGTGACAAGGTGGAAGCCGTGAGGACGGAAGGAAGGAAGGAGCTGGAGGAGGCGGGCGCAGTGGGCCAGCGGGCTGAGTCTCTTGTAGGATGCAGACAGATGTCAGTGTCCAGAGTGGAGGATCTACTATTTATTAAACAAAAACTCCCAGGAAAGATGTTGAACACGAACAGTAAAGAACAGTAAATAAAGAGATCGTGCTCCATCTTGATTAATGAGAGGGAAACATTTTAAATATTTTCCTCCAGATATATTAAAAAATGTTAAAATAACATTCTGAGGATGGCTTCCTGGGCACCCAAACAGCCGGTGGGGACCGCCGGCGGAAACGTCCAGGCTGCGTGGTCTGGAATCCCGAGGACAGCAGCGTGTGGCTCCAGGGGGTGATTCCCTTTGAGCAGCACAGGAGCCTGGGGGCAGGAAGGTCAGAGCAGTGCTGGGCAGGGTGACAGGCCCCCAGCTGGCCTGGCACTGCTGGCACGGCCCAGGCAGGACCCGAGGCTCCCCAGTGCAGAGACGAGGCTCAGGTGGGCTTCCTGAGAAGAAAGAATGGGGCTGCCTTTGGAGGGCAGTTTTGAATGAAACCGAGCAGGACTCTTGCTGTCCCTAGCACGAGACTTTTCCTTTGTCAGCAAAGGAGTCGAGGGCCTTGGACTGGAAAGTACGGGGGACCCTGAAGGGGGCTGACAAGGTTGGTGGACAATTAATTAAATGATGGACAACGGCGATAACCCCCACTGGCCAGGTGGGGGTTATCATAAGCTGTGGGCATATGTGAGCATATCATAAGCTATGCTCATTTATTCAACACTGCCAACTGTGTAAGTTTCCATCCTAAGATGAGAACTGGGCTTAGGAGACAAAGAGACTTGGAAGCTGGGATTCCCACCCAGGTCAATCCGGCTACACTTTTCAAATCTCAGAAAGACCCGAAGAGCCTGGGGGCCTTGTGTGTGCTTGTCGGCCCTCTAACTCCCCGGTGTGACTGGTCCTGGGAGCGGGAGGAGTGTGTGTGTGTGGTGTGGCATACACTGGATGGCAGAAGTACAGAGGGAAGGGGCACTGACCCTGAGGGCAACGTAGCTGCAGAAAACCCGGGAGTCCTTACTTTGGGCACTGGCCTGGCCTGAGCTTGGGCAAGTCCTTTGGGATTCAGTGCATTCCATCGGAAGTGAAGGTGGAATATGAATGTGAAAAAGATAAACCTGGGATTTATGCATTTATCGTAAAGCTCTTTCTCATAAATAAACGTGGCCCTAAATTTTGGATCCATTATTGCTATTATTGTTGCTGGCGATAACCTAGAGTAAGTATTATGAAGTCAGTTATTCAACATTCAGAGCATTAGATGTCCCTTCAGTGGTTTCTGAGTTTTTATTATAAAACTTTATGTGACTTTTCAACATAATACTTCCCTAACACTTACATCTATAAATTTACATTCAGTAGCTTTTCATTTTTGCAGTAGTGAAATGTAAAAGGTAAAATGTGCCACCATGCTTTACAGACTGAATCTGCCTCCTGTGTCACAAAAGCGATAACAGGGACACAGAAAACAGTTGGCTCTTGCATTAATAATCCTTAGTAACACTTATTGGATAGGTGCATTTTGCTCTCCCCTGAGGCTATTTATGTTAGAATCATGGAATTTTTATGAATACTCTTCGGTTTCGGCTGCAGAAAAAGGAAACCAAAGTAGAGATGGCTGGGTGCATGGGATGCCATTTGCTCATTTTCCTGACTTGCCAAGAATGGCCTCCCAATTACCGTTTAAAAGAAGCAATAAAAATCAACTAATGAATTAGAAGCAAACACTGATAATTGTTCTATGATGGGGAAAACTTGTGAAAACTTTAACCTAAATTCAAAAATATAACTGGCAGCATGTTAAAATAGCATTTTCTAAGGATAGCTCTTATGTGAAACACCCTTTATGTCCAGAATTAGAGTTAGAAATGTTCACCAGTCCAGTGGAATTTTAATTTAGTGACAGTAAAAGAGGAGAAAATAGTCATTGGCGCTATAATAAAATACACCTTTTTTAGAAGTAGTGTCAAAAATGATGACTTACATAATGGCATTAAGTACTAGTTTTCTGGGTGAGTCACTTCCAGTGGTCCCACACAACGACAAATCGCTTCTTACACTGGAGGATTTCCCACTGCCTGAGTCTTTCCCGTCACCTGGCTCGCTCTGCTAGCACGTGCTTGCTGATTACCCTATTTCTTCTAAATTGGCTCACAAGGTATGTGCTCTTATACCTAAGAAATACTAGGCATACACTTTCTGCTGTGTCTATGACTAACATTCCCTCTTGAACACATAATCCATATGCTGATGTTTATGGAAATTTCACTCATACTATTCCCAAAAATTCTCCTTTCAGACTGAAATAAGAAAGCGTGCCAACATTGTGCGAATATTTGTAGCTTTCTCTAGATAATTAGTTTCATGGGATGTTGGCTTCCAGGTGCGTTACTAGAACATATGAAATTCTTATTGGATACCAAAAGGTCATGTCAAATTTAATTAAGAGGAAATTGGTATAAACCAAACACTAATGGACAGGCTACATGCAAATTCTAAAACAGCCTGGGAAACCTTTGTCTGCAGTATCTCTCATAACCTTCAACCCTTAGCTCTTTTTTGGTTAATAATCTGACTTTCATCTTATTCACTTATTCAATTAAAAGTAATTATGAAATATCAAAAAACAAAAGGGATAAAGAATAATATAGTAGGTATTATTTAATATGTCTTAATAAAGATAACTTTAATCTATAGCCACTTGCTTCCTAAGAAAGTGTATTTTTTGGGCCGGCCCCGTGGCTTGGCGGTTAGGTGCGCGCGCTCCGCTGCGGGTGGCCCGGGTTCAGATCCCGGGCGCGCACCGACACACCACTTCTCCGGCCATGCTGAGGCCGTGTCCCACATACAGCAACTAGAAGGATGTGCAGCTATGACATACAACTATCTACGGTGGCTTTGGGGGGAAAATAAGTAAATAAAATCTTTAAAAAAAAAAAAAGAGTGTATTTTTTAATTCCAACTGTCACCTTCCCATTTTTCATATTTGCATTGTCTAGTATCTTAATTCCAATATGAGTTCACCCTACCTTGATTAGTCAATATTATAATTCTTTTCTCTTGTAAATTTTTATATGCCTTCATAGTTTTTATTGTGGTTTTCCTTAATTTATCTTTACTAGGATAAAGTTCGTGCATTTCCACACCACTCCTAACAACGTCTCAAGTCATGGCAAAAACTGAGAAAGAAGCACATTTTGTGAAAAAGTAAACTGAGAACAAAATGACTCAAGTATTCTGCGTATTTTCTTCCTTTCTCTTGCTCGTTATTTTAAGGCCTTTAAACAACAAAATAAATGAAAATAGTGGCTTTGAACCTAAGTTCGTCATGATATTTTTAGAAATTTTCTTTTTTCTTAAAAGCTACATGTGTTAAAATTAATCTGAATGAAGCATTTCAAAATAAAAATCTACAAGATCACCCTTGGAAGCCTTCAAATAAATTATGTCTGATACACAAACACATACACACTTCTAACTATTTAGATACATTTATAAAATAAATCCCAAATAAAGATGTAAAAAAATTTAATTTAAATTTAAAAAAATAACTCCAGTTGCTCTCATACCACATGCCATATGATGATTTAAATCACATTCGTGGGGTTTATTTTTTTAAAAAACCAACATATTTTTCTCTATAAAACCACTGGCACAGGAACTCAAAACCAAAGGTTCTTCAAAGTGATACAAATGTTCTAAAATGTTAAGAAAATTAAAAAAAAATCTTTCTATTCATAAAATAGAATCAGAATAAGACTGATCTGATTGTGCTGCTAGGAAATTTGTTTCAGAAAGTTGTTAATAAATCATCCTTTTTGCTTTCCTCGTGTGCGTGGTGAAGCTTGATGTGGGTCAGGGTGGGAGTCAGCTGTGAGTGTTCGAAGCCATGGGCACAATTACTTACTAGTGTAGTGCCTACGTTTTACTGCCTGCATGTAAATATTTCACTTGGTATCTGTATTTTTTTAAAGAACATAATCACGATACTGTTACATCACCTGAAAAAGAACAATAATTACTTAAACTCATCAAACAGCCATCAACTATTGACTCTGATGTCCTTTCCCCAAGCTGACATGCAGTGCATGGGGGACACCTGCATTTCCTGAGACTGCACCCTGGGAAGTTGATCTCAGAAGGGGTCAGAGGAGTTCCTTTCAGTTCAGTCCCACTCTGCCTACAACCTCCTGAGTGGTTATGACTGGCCACTTTTAGGCATCTGGTCAACCTCTACCAGCGCAGAAGATAGTGCCCGCCCAGGCAGCCCACCGACACAGACAAGTTGCAGGCCAAGAGCTCACATTTTTCCCTCTGTCTCCCTCTTATTTCCCCCTCTGCTCCTGTTATTATCAGTCTCTCTCCCAGAAGATCACTTCTCAGTGGTTTCTTAGCCTTTTGTTCTCCAGTGATTTCTTAGCCTTCCACCAAAGTTACTCTCTAAAACAACCTTGTGTAATTCTTATCTCAGAAACTGGATTGGACGAAGCCTGTTGGGAAGGAACTTGTCTGGTCTTCGGAATTAAGCTGTTTTCCCTTAACTGTAGTCCAACTTTGAGTGTGCATCAGGGAAGCCTTCAGAACACCAAGGCTGGTCCTTTGCAGCTATCAGAGCGGCTCAATTTCTGCAAGACTTCAAAAACTGAGGGAAAATATGCTTCCCCAGCTTGTGATATAGCTTATTGTCTTTCCAACCCATATTTATCTTTTGTTTAAAAGTTAACAACAGTGATGATAATCTTTGTACTTTGGAGGGGAGTGCAGGCTGTTTGTGAAAACAAAAGTGGCTCCCTTTGATACAACCTTCTGTAAGGGAACATTAACAGGCGTAGAACGTATTAGCTTTTACAAAAACTATATGAGTATACACTATACTTGGGGTAAAGCCTGAACTGCCTATGTGCTATTGAGAGATGTGTCTTTTGGAATCCATAGGATCATAATGATAATTATAAGAATTGTGGCTAACATTTATTGAGAGGTTGCTCGCAGAGCTGGTATCCGAGCCTAGGCTGTCTAACTCGAGGGTCTATACTCTAATTAACCACTAATTAACTATTGCCTGTTGGAGGAGAAAAAGTCTTGTCGCAGCTACTGACATAAAACATGTTTCCATATGGAAGGAATTTTAGGGCCAAGTTTCAAAAATTTGATTGTGAACAGGTTGCACAAGCAAAGGAATATTTGTGAATAAAACCACTAATGGGGTGACTCCTAGCATGACTTGCACTTGGAAGTGAAATATCCCAAGGCATTTCTGGAAACACTCTTTACCTAACAGGCCATTACTTGAATTTTATTCTTTTTGGACTCTATTCAGCCCTCCTCTAGAATCATGCCTCCCTAGCAGTTACATAATCATTTTCAGCTTGCAGGGGTACTGCTGTCAATGGGAATGCAAAGGCTGCTATTATTCTCAACATGGAAAGTGGAACGATAAAGGCAGACAAATCAGAGTTGAGTAGCGGGGTAAAGATTAAGCCTCCAAAGAGAAACTCTCATACAGAAAAGAATGAAAAGGTTGGCAGGCAGTGTGTGGCAACAATCTGCCCTGTGATGCAGAGATCGAGGCACCGCTACCGGAGGGACCTTTGGTCCCTGATCCCTGGGACAGGTTATGGGGCAATATTGCATGAAGAGCTGGGAAGAGGTGCAAGAGAAAATGTTTGCAGCCTAGGAAGGGAGGAACATGACAGAGGTTCCACCGCAAGGGCCTCCTGCTGGCTGAGTCACAGAGCATTCATCAGGCTTGTCTCCAAAGAGAATCCTCATAAACTCATCATGAGTACTTGTTCATGCTCTAAAGAGAGAAGGCAATCAAGGAGAAAAAAAAGAATGACAGCCTTCAGAATGGAGGGATTTGGTGACCCAAAGGATCCAGCTGCCTTCTGTCAAGGAGAAATAAAGCGAAAGGAAAAACCTATATTCACATGCTTCAGGGGCTGCTGCCAGAGAAATAAAAGCTTTCATTAGTCTCTATCTTCTTTAATTAAGCTTTTTTCAGTACACAAGTGGGATCTACCATTATTTACAAAAGAAGAGTATAAATCAAATAAATGAATAAAATAGAGATAAGTTGACTCCCTAGATATAGCTTAGTGCCGGCAATCTCAAATTTTCAATGGCAGTGTGGCGGATGGCATCAGGAAATTTTCAGAAGCATCCTTTTGAGGGAGAAGGCAAGAAAAAAAAATAACTTGCAATGGCCAGAAACTTCCTAAATTGTTTGCTGCCTTGACAAACGTGTCCAAAACCGTGTCCATGGATGATAAAGGAACCTGGTCCCAAAAGTCAGGAAAAGTGGTTCCAGGTCTGCATTGGGTCTCACTTTTTCACCTGCTAAATGGGGTAGGGATGGGGGAGAGAAATACACGAAAGTAGTCCCCAAATCTGGTGTTGCAGCAAAATTATAATTATTAACAGTTGGTTGTTTATAGATACAGCCACACTGTGTAATTCCTGAGGTCATTGCTCTATTCCCGACCCTGTACTGAGCCAGGTGACTTGGTAGGTGCACAGAAAATTTGTTAAATTTTGGATGAACTACACTTGAAAGGAATGGCTTTGTTTTGCAAGGGTCCCTGGTGCTGGAGGCCCCAGGAAGCCACCACCAGGGAAAGTACATGGGCATTTAGCCTCAACTCTGTCCTTTCAAAGGACTGAACCTGGAAGAAAGATGTGACCTCATATTTTTTCCTCTTCGTTGGAGAAAAGGCCACTTAGGAGACCAGAAACACGTTAGGTTTCTCCTAAATTGAACACTGCATACACACTATTAAAATAGGAATGTTAGTCCATATAGTTAGCAAATACTTTTTGCATACATGACTAATTTGAACTAATTTGTTCTTTAAGTTTCAACTGTTTCAACTACAAAACACGGAGCGGAAGTTAAAGAGTTTTAAAGTTTCTACCAGCTCTAAAAGATTCTACAATTTTCTACTTCAAATGAGTAACACCTTTAAACTACTCTTAAAGATTTAAAATGCATTTGTTTTAAGACAATTTAAAACTGGGTGCCTGCTTAACAGCAGGACATCATTTGTCTTCAAATTATTCTCTATTAACTTTGGTTCTACCGAGGGAGATGTTTCCACTGTGGCATCTGTAACAACAGGGGTGGATGTTACCCAACATGATCTATTTTGGTTTCACCTTTTAATTTTCAACCTGTTTTTAAATGTTCTCACTACTAAGCAAGTTATTAAGAGCATATGGATGAGAGATGTCTATGATCTGACCTTTTGGCTAATTGGCCAGTATCTATTGAAATTAATCTGGTGAAGAGAAACTATTGTTTCCGGGGAAGTGTGTGGATAAACTGTTATTTGCAATTGTTCATTTCCCTTGGAAAACTACAGAGGAGAGTAAGCTGCAGGTGGGCCGTGCCTGCAGGGCGCGGCACAGGGTGTTGGGAACACTTAGAGCTCGTGAGGGGTCACTGCTTGCCCGTGTATCAATCACATTTCCTCAAAGCCTCCCTATTTAAATTTGAAAACTCGAGAATGCTCCACTTTACCAGGCAATACTTTTAAATCAATCCCAAATAGGATATGATAAATGAATCCAAACATACCCCACACCCACTGTCACTGTGGGGACGAGCCGGGCAGAGCCCCATCAGCTACGCAGACTTTGTACTTGAAGCTCAAGCCCCACTGGTGCTTGGAGGAAGAAAACAAAAGTTGTTTACTGAAGACTTAGCTTCTGATTTAACATTTTTTTCTTTCAATTCTACTGAGAAATAATTTCAACTGTTCATCTCCATCTGGAGGCCAGAAGGCAGGAAGACAAAGGCTTCTTCCTAGAGTGTGCAGCACTGGCACCGACGTTCTGACAAGTCTCTGCGACAAGAATGACTCACTGAGGAAAGTTCTTTCCTATTCTGAGCACCATTATTTACTGCTTCAGGGGCCTGAAGGGGAATTTTGAGCTGGGAAAATATAAACCACATTTATCTTTCTGAAAATTCTTGTTAAGAATGTCCAAACCGCACAGAGTACGTGGAAGAAATGTAGAAGAAAAACAGACTAACAGCAAACAGAGGAAGTCACTATAGCCAAGCTTCAACTGCTGTGCAGGAGTTGCATATCTGGAGCTGGTTCCACTGTCAACCTTCTCTCCCCACATTGTTGCTATTTTCACTAAAAGTGTGCTCCTAGCTCAAAGTCTCTGGAGGAAATTCTTTTAGGTGTTTCTTTTTCAAGTTATCAACAAATTATAATTTTGGATAAATAAGACTGATTATATAAGGTGTACATGGAAGGGGGATATGCACACACAGGGTCAGGGCAGAGAAGCAAAGTTAGTTTACCAAGATCGACTATCTCCCAAAACAGGGGCTGATTGACTGACACGCCTAAAGAATAAGTGTCTGTATGAACAGGAGCCGGCCAGCTCTTAACGTAGAAAGAACATGGTCACAGGCACCGGAGATAACGATCCCAAATCCACCCAGGTAAGCAGATGCTCTGTCAGGCCATGAGATACCCTTCCTGCCTGGTTGGCATAGTCTACTGCCTGACTGGTATCTAGTGCACAGTAACTCCCAATTGTCATTTATTCATTCATTCACTCTCAATATTCTTGTATTTTCATTGAGCATCTGCTTCGTGCCAGCTCTCCACTGGGTAGTTGGTAGGTAATTGTGGAATGAATGAACTTTGTGGCCCTTCTGTGCCAGGTCATGAAGCAACGTTCTGCCGAGGCATCTTCCTCTTTAGCTGGCCTGTGACACAGAATGCCCTTGCCAGGCTGACGGCAGTCCTGTTGGATGGACAGTGACATTTCTCATTGTAAGCAACTGTCTGGTATCTGGTTTTCTGTATCAGTTCCTGTGATCTATGCCAATGTGACTTGACATCCTGATATAGACACTGAGCATCCAGAGTTTCTCAGCATAAAAGGCTGATGGTGATAAGGTTAATGGCATGTCATGGAGGGCCTGTCTGGAGGGCCAACTCTCCACAGGCCACGATCTCCATGAATTGTTCCAAGCCTTCTTAAAAATACGTAACAGGCTTACTCACATGTGAGAAGTGAACGTTCATGTCACTAGCTACTTGGGAGTTTATACAAGACGACTTCTACTTTGAAATGTAGACATATGTAATTAGTAAGACCTATTCTGTGTTGTTTATATACATTTTCAAGGTCAGTGAAGGAGGACATTATTTATTTTATAAACATCCATATGGCACCTCCCAGGTACTAGACATTTCCTAAGTGCTTTAGAAATATTAACTCATTTAACCTGCATGACAACCCTACAGGGTAAGCTATTATTATCTTCATTTATGATGAGCGCAGAGATGTTAAGTAACTTGTCTGAGGTCACACAGTTATAAATGGAGGAGACAAGATTTGAGCCCAGATACTATGGCTCCAGGGTCCATGTTCCTGATCATTAAGCTATGCTGCCTCTCGAAAGTACTAACAGCTCATGCGAACATAGCATTTACTCCATGCCAGGCGCGGCTCTATGCATTTGTATCTATTAGTAACTCAATCCCCACAGTCGCCTATGAGAGGCAGTATCCGAGGGTATTTGAGTTTATGAGGTGGTGATCTCTGCTGCTGGAGGCCAATGGCCTGGGGGTGAATCCAGCTCTTCACTTCCCAGGTCTGTGACCCTGAGCAAGTCACTTCAAGTCTCTGGCCTCAGTCTCCCCACGTACACGTTCAGTACAATAACAGGACTCACCCCCCATGTTTATGGTAAAGATTAAATGAGTTAATAAATGTAAATGCTTACAACACTCTCCGGCACCTAGTAAACACTAGGGAAGTATTTGCTCTTACACTGATTGTAATCACTGTTTACCAAACCTAGAGTTCAGCAGGTTCAGATAACTTTTCCGTGGCAGCACAAGACTTTGGATGCAGGCCTTCTGACTGAGGTACATGTGTTATTTCCAATATATCCCTCTTTTAAGAAATAAATGTGAGCTATGGGACCTGCTGCTCTAGTGTCTTGTCACTAAGAAAGAGTGTTTTCTAATATAAATGCTAAAATTGTTGAAAAGTGAGCGAAGGCATAAACTTTTCAGCAACACATGCAAAATGATAACAGATAGCCAGCAAACCCAGCCTGAGACAAATAGGAAAACCTAGTCTTGACTGACCATGGTTCGAAATACTACAGATTATAATAATAACTCGATCTTTAAGTAAGAGGTTAGGCAGTAAACAATTTTGATGCTCTCTGAGGTGTATTTCACCCAGTTATAAACAATTTATGACATTTTTTTACCCCTAAGGAGTATGCTTTTTTTTAAAATTAAGTCTGTGCTTTTTGTCTTACTCCAAAATAGCTTTAAGTTTCCGACCAAAGTGAAGCTCTTAACTGAGGTCCACAGAACCTGAGATAATTCGTAAATGGGATTCAGTGGCGGGTGTGTCTCCATGAACCATCTCAGATTGTATAAAGTGTTGTGTACGTGTGCACATTTAATATTTTGATTCTGGGGAGAGGCTCTCTAGATTTTGCCAGCTACTGAGAGGAGTTCTGTGCCTCCTAAAGGTGAGGAACCCCGGGCCAGAGCACACAGGCTGGGCGGTCCTGGCAGAGAGCACGGTGGGGGTGCGGGGGGCTCCCTGTTCCCACATGGGCATCTGGGCACCTGTCTGGAGACCTGCTAGTCCAGGACTTGCCAAGGGTGCTGCACAGAGCTAACACTGATGGTGACGGAAAGAGGCTGTAGCCCATCAGGAGCCAACCCTGTCAGGTTAGCACAAGGCAGAAAAAAGAAATAACGAAGTGAAGTGGGTGTCAAGGCAACTATACTCAAGAGGAGCTGTGTGGATTTTAACACTCTAAAGTTCAAGTTACAACATCGAAGGCAGTTTTAACTAAGAGGTATTTTTAGATATGACTGTACTGTAGAAAATTTGCTTTTTTGAGAAGCATCATTACTTAGAAGAAAGGGGTTAGAGCCTAGGTTCATTTTTTCAAAGAATAACCATGTGATTTTGAGGGACGAGCTTCGTAAAGCCCGTGTAAGAGGCTGCAGGCGGTGAGCAAGAGCCCGAGCCCCTTCTCAGGGCAGGAATCCCACGGTAGACGCAGTAGGAGACGCCCTGGGGAGGAGAGGCACCTGAGCCGCCCGAACCCGGCAGGCACTCAGCTGCAGCTCTGCTTCTCCTCTGGGATCTCAATTCTATTTATGAAATGAGACGAATAACATCAAAAATGGTCAGAGCATACAAAGTACACTAAATTAGTTACAGCACAAGGCCTGGTGCATTATAGACACTTAATATGAATTGAATGAATGGACAAATAAAAATGCTGAGTTTCAGAAAGAACAGTATTATATCAACCCAAACCACTAACGTAGAAAGAAAATGTATTTATTAGTTTTTATTAAATGAGAAGGAAACACACTTAAAAATTAGCAGTTTTTGACCTGACAGTATACTTTATATTAGAAAAAATATTTTAGTCATATGTAACCCAGATCATTGAATAAAATTACAAAATGGCCCCACTGCCATTATAGTAGTCTGAATTACTCATTTCTATCCCAGATTTTTTTGTGGTTACTCCCCATTTTCTTTGTTTCCAGTTTTCTCTCCAGTATCATTCCACGCTAATTAATTTCCTTAAAGCACTGTTTTCACCACCAGGTGGCTTAGGGACATCCTTCCTTTCTCCCTCCCTGCCTTTCTGCCTTTCATTAAATAACATCCCTATTCAAAGCCTTCCAACAAATGTCCTCACCTTACCTGTCACTTCTCTCTTCTTAGCCCTTCTAACTCAGGGGTTTTTATCTGGGGTTTACAGATGTTTCAGGGTGGATTTTAACGAGTCTGAACGCATAAATGTTTACATAAAATTGTGTACGTG
This sequence comes from Diceros bicornis minor, assembly GCF_020826845.1. NCBI lineage: Eukaryota > Metazoa > Chordata > Mammalia > Perissodactyla > Rhinocerotidae > Diceros > Diceros bicornis. The sequence goes on along the minus strand of NC_080755.1, from coordinate 6,459,777 downwards.
TGCATTTGTCCTGAGAGACGATCCATTTCAACAAGTGACCAAGAAGACGCAAGATGCACAGAGGTGAAGACCCTTCCAACCTCAGTTGGGTCTCCCTCGTGCGCTCTGCTGGGGGTTGAAGGGGCGTGCTCCCTCCGGACTGCCGCAGGCAGCCCTCCCATTCGTCGTGTCCTCTGACAAGAGAACCCTTCCTTCAAGGCTGGCTGAAGACCTGCCTCCCCCACAAACCCCACCGACACCCTCTACCCCTTCTCCAGCTCCTTTGAAATCCCAGGCAATTGCTGGTGCGCCACCACATGACCATGATGTGCCCTCCAGATTTCATGATGCACGGCTGCTCCCCCTGAAGGAATTACAGGCAAGTTCCTGTGGCAGGATCCTCCAATATTTCTGTGCATCTCCAGCCCACAGATGAGCTTAGAAGTGAGGAAGAGGAACTCTGCTGGGCGGGCCACATGCATCATAGACTTACAGCATTTCCTTCCACAATTACTCCGCACTGTCTTTCCTGAGTTCTCTAAAGCAGGACTCTTGAAGTCAGCATTAACAATAAGACTAAACAAAAATCAGACGAACACTCCTCCAGGGCCCCCTGTTCATGCACCACGTGGCCGGCAAGTGTTCTCCCAAATCACTTCTGAGGAGCGGTTCTAAATGTGTGCCTCCAGCTCATGGCCCACATCGGCTCGGTGGGGTATCTTTTGGTTGTGAAATATGATCAGTTCTGGGCAATCCTACCCATCTGTGTACTCATCTGCCCCACACCGCAAACCCTGCTTTTGAAATCCCAGCTCTGCCCTGGCTCTGAGTTACAGACATGCAGTGGAAGATGTGACTTCCTCTCCTTTGAAGCCTGGTGTGCCAGATCGTAAATCCTGAATGCTACAATTGTGTTAATGGCTGCTCAGGCAGAGGTGATGAAATGAACACAGGGTCATCAATATACTAGCTGCCAGACGGAAAACCATTAAACGAAGGGGAGACAGGAAGAACACACTAAAAAAGCCACAGATCTGCCTTGAATGTGGTCCCTTCAATTTGCAGAAACATTACCATTGTTATCAAAGGTCAAAGTCAGCCACTGGTAGAAAAATCAACAGAGTTGAGGGAGGGCGAGAGACCAATTAGATAATTCACGACATGTCCTCTGTACTGAAGGAACTTGGTGAAAATCTGTGTATTTCAAACTCTTGGGAATAAAACTGGTTGTCAGTAAATCGGACCATTCGTGTAGTTTCACGTGTTCCTGCTATGAAGAGGTTTTAAAGAATTATATCACTGCAAAATAAAGAGGAAAAAAAGAGCAAAGAGAGACTAAAATTGCATCTGCCTGTTAGTCTTTACCCTCCATTTTGTTGGACTCTTAGAATCGGGTGTTTATGTTCTTGTTTTTAACGAAGACAATCCATGAGCATGTTACACCTGTCCAGGCCAATTACTGCAGGTGATCAGAAATCTTTATTACCAGCAATCTGAGGCCATCAGTTACCTTATGCTTGTGGCATACACTAGAAAAGAGATTCTAATTTTTTAATATGAATATCATGGTCTGAATGTATTACTCTTAACATGATGTGTACTGTCTTGCCTGAATGTTAGATTAAAAATCTGCTCATTTCTTCCCTCTCCCCCTGCACCAACAACAGTGATGCAGTTTTTGAAGTCCAATCTGTAACCCACTCTGCACTGGGGAAGACACCATGCTCTGGTGAACAGGGCGTTCCGTTGCGCCCTCTCCTTTTGGGGCCCATTGGTGGTCTACTACAAACTGATTACGTTTGCCATTTCTTAGCTACCAACAGATATATTTGCTTCTTAACACTTGATAGATCGAATGCTGCTAAAGAGGACTGCTGAGCAATTAAGTATCATTCAAACTAATTCTGAAGGAGCCAGAAAGTGACAGCTCTAACGGCATTTTTCTTCAAAGAATAATCTCCCTCAGGGAGACAGGGGCCGAGAGAATGAACAAGGGAAGCTGGCTGAGGGGCCACACATAGGACTTGGGTGTTTCAATCTTAACTTCAGCTGGCTGATTAGTCACATTAATCTAGAGGTCCTCAATTTTAAAAATTTAAATAAAATTTAACTTTATGTTCATGCTATCTACAAAAACACGGGTTGCCATTCAAGGACTCAGTAGTACTTTATATATTTTATGATCAAATTTTCACATATATTTATAAAAGCTGCTAATTCGAATTACTGTCAAATTTATTATTTCAGATCTATTATGACCCTAACTTGAGAACGTTCTGAAAGCCATTAGTATGGATGTAAAGAACTAATGATAGGTTCCTCTAAAGGCAGCCAGGATTGGACTCAGAGGTCCTAGACACAGGTCCTTGTTCTGTCCCAGATGTGAGAGCTTGAGCCAGGCACTTGCTTTCTGAAGACCTGAGCAACTCCTATGTAAGAGCCTGCTTTGTGCCAGGTTCATGCCGGGCACTCTCTATGCCACATTTCTTATGACTAGCAAATGACCTTGGAAGGAGACATTACTGATTTCATTTCAGAGAAGGAAACACACTTGGAGGTCAAGCAGGTGCCCTAGATCTAGTGTAGAGTCCATAAGTGGTGACATTAGACTGGGGACTCTATGCATGGTGCCACCCAGGTTCTCACTGAGGCTGGGGGGATGAGGGGGATAAGGCTCCATTTCAGCCAGTGTCCAACACTACCAGTAGGGAATAGCCAAATGAAGCTATCCAAATCGATATTAAAACTTACAATTCAGTTCCTCATTTGCAGTAGACACATTTTGAGTATCAGTAGCCACATGTGACTAGCGGCTACCATATTGCACAGTGCAGATAGAGAAAATTTCCACCATTGCAGAAAGGTCTACTGCATAGTGCTGCTGTAAGTGTTGGAATTCTGGTCTCTGGCTACAACTGCCTCTTCTCCCATCCTGTGACCCATTAACTGAACCTGGCCTCTATCCTTTAGCTCGTTCTCTCTCCTCATGGCCCTTCGGACACCTCTGGCCTCCCTGCCTCCAAGCCTAGATTTTCCAGCCATGGCTTTCTTAGCATCCTTGAGCTCCTTGCTCCTCGACTTTCTGTTGGACACCCCCCAGGTCACACCCTTTTGACTTCTAGGCTCCTGTTTCTGGAATATAATGCATTACTGGTAACAATGATAAAGTAATAAAACGGAGAGAATGTACACTCTTCAGCCCTAACTGGGTCCTCTGTGCTTCTCAGCACTTCTTCAGTTCACCTTATATTGATTCAGTAACTCGTCCCTATGATACCTTGTTCCTGAAAACCTGAGATCTCTCATGATTCTCATTCTCCACAGATGACCTGCCTCGTAGTTGGTGGGGAAGACAATACAAAAACCATGCCATGAGCTTCCCCAACACCTTCCTTGAGTTTTCTTTAACCAAAGTGACCCACCAAGTGCTTTCTGTCGGGGAGTACTAATTTCCCGCTTTCAGATCTTGTCTCATGATGTCTCTGTCATTTAGAAGTTCTCCTCCAAATCACCTCTGCTGCAAAGCTGCTTTTGGATCATCTCATCTGAAAGCAACCTCTTTCTTGGTCAAGTTTTCCCCACATTTTCTCTGCACCTCTCACATAAGTGTGTAATTGGTGTTGCATGTACTAACGTACAGGTCACCTCACATCCTCCTCACTAAACCACAACCAGGGTGGTTGTGCATCCCCAGCAGCAACTAGCACAGGTCTTTATGTAGAGAGTATTCAGTACCCATTTATTGAATGAATATCTATATAACTATTTTTGCAAATGTCAGATTAATTCCTAAGGTAGATTTAATTCAATAATTGACTAACGAACACATTTCTTCTAATGATCTCAACATGAAGAGTTAACTAAACAATTAAATTACCAGAACCTCTGATGGGAAAACAAGGGTGTATGTGTTGATGACTAGCACTGCAATAAATGGTGCTATAGCAGTGTGTGATATCATTCTGAGGGAGGGTGAAGTAGGTACAAAATGATAGAGAACGGGCAAACAACCAAAGAAAGACATCAAAGCTGAAACAAACTTACCTTGGGTAGCAATGTAATGATTTGGTCGATGATAACCCTAAAAATAAATGAAAAAGAATATTTGACAAACTTAAAATCAATAAGCAGCACAAAAGTCACATGCTAAGTTTGCCAAAACAAATGCACATACAAATACCAACAGTTGTATCACTTGCAAGTTAATTTACCAGACCCAGTACCACTGAGTTCCCCTTGATAAGCAAAGGAGAATCAATATAGTTCTAATGCTTGCACAGGGGGTGTGAGTAATGTAACCATACACTGGCTATGAGATGATGGATGAGCAATAAACACTAACAACTTACGGATTCTCTGAAATAACATGACCACAACGCTGATTAGAGTGCAAACAGACTGGGAATGTACAAGAGAATTTCATTTGTGCTTGAGATGTTGTTGGCAATGTGCCAAAACTTTAACATATATTCTGTTATATCAGTATAGGCAGTTATGTCAATAGTCATACTAAACATCATTCCTAAACTGCTAATACCATAACATGATGCTGTAGCCAGGGCCAGGAATTTAAAGAGGCAGAAATTCTGCCAGACCCCTTCCTTTTATCATGACCCTACAAGAAGAGGGAAAGATGAAAATTGAGACCAAAGAACGAAGGGAGAAAAGAACATCGTAGGATCAATATCTGGGAAAGAAAAAGCCAATTTAGGGAAAATTACGCACAGGTAACATATAATATCACCACGGACCTTAATACCGTCCATTTCTCTCCCCTGAGATTACCCAAAATACTGTGCCCAAAGCCAGCTGGAAAACAGAATAAAGAATCTTGAAGAGGAAATACAGATTTCTCAGACAACTTACATGCATACCTGTTAGATTTTGCCCTTAAAACAAGTCGACAATAATGAACAGCAAAAGCAAACACATTCTTTTATATAACTGACCTGCTGTAAGTCTCAAACACAGAATCAGGACAGATATTAAGTAGGATTATTTAGATGATCCCTCATTTCTCACTGTGGAGCTGATATGCTCCATAAGGCAAGACCCTGGTCCAACTTATTTGTTCTATATGTCAGTCCTAGCAAAGTGCTAGGGGATAGAAGGAACTCATTTGTTAAACTGAAATAATCCACACAAGTCCATGAATGACCTAGTTGCTAAACACAATGGTCATTTCTCAGTCCTCATCTACTTGACCTATCAACAGTGTGAACACAATTAATCCTCTTGAGATACTTTCTCCATTGGCTTCCAGGATACGACACTCTTCTGGTTTTCTTCTTACCTACCTCCCTGGCTCCTCCTCCTCATTTATTTGTTCATTCCTCCCTTTCACCTTGATGGTGATGTTGGAATGCCCAGTTCTTGGACTCTTTCCTCTGTCCACATTCACTCCTTTGGTGATCTCATCCAGTCTCCTGGCCTTCAATACCATCTGTGTAACGATGAGTCCTACATTCTTACTTCCAGCCTGGACATTTCTCCTGAAATCCTGATGTGTTATCAATTCCTACTTAACACCTCCACTTAAATATCTAACATATCTTCATAGCTTAACACATCTAAAACTGAATTCCTCATTTCCTCCCTACTTGCCACCTGAATCTGCTCCACCCTCAATCCTTCTCGGATAATGGCAACTCCATCTTTGAAAGCATCCTTTATCCCTCTCTTCTTCCTACACCCCATAGCCAATCTGTCAGAAAATTCATCCACTCTACCTTCAGCAAAGTTCCAGGATCCCACTATTTCTCTCCCTCCAGTGCACCGCCTGGGCCAGGCCACCATCATCTCTCTCAGATTGCTACCAGAGCTGTCTAGCAGGTCTCCTTGCTTCTACTCGCACCTACCTACAATTATTCTCCTCTCAGCTTCCAGATCATGTCACTCTTCTGCTCAAAGCCCTCTAACTACCACCCATCTCACAGTAAAAGCCAGAGTCCTTAAGATTGTTTACATCACCTGGCCCCACAACCTCTCCCACCTCGTCGCCTATGACTCTACCCCCTTCACACCACTCCACCAACACTTGCCTGCTTGTTTTTCTTCAAATTCGCCAGGGACTCTCTACAGCCAGGCCTTTTCATAGCTGTTTCTCAGCCTGGAATGCTCATTCCCCAGATATCTACATGGTTCAATCACTTATCTTCTTTGCTCAAATGTCAACTTCTCAGCTGAGTTGACTCCAGCCACTCTATTCAAAACTGCAATCCACCTTCAAGCCTGGTGCTCCTATTCCCTCTTTATAGCTTTTGTTTTCTCCATTGTACATACTACCATCTAATATTTAACTGGCTTATTTCATTTACCATCTATTTCTCCTCATTAGAGCCTCAGCTCCATTAGGTCAGAGATTTGTTTTCTGATTTTAGTCTGAATTGTTCACAGTTACAACACCAGTACCTGGAACAGTAACTGACATATGATAGGTACTCAGTGAGATCTTATTGACTAAGTGAATAAAGGGGCCCTGAATATTGACTCTTTTCTCCGTTAAAGTTAAAACTAATTAATCTTATATTCTCATTACTTTTATGTTTCCTTTGTCTGTATCTCTACCCACTCATTCTTTAAAGCTTAGTTCAAATCACCTCCTCTACAATGCCTACTCTGATCACATTTTCTCCTTCAGTCAGTGATTCATCAAACAGTTATTAAGTGCTTACAATATTTCAGGCATGTGTAGGTGCAGGCGATACAAGGATGAGTAGGGCACTGTCCCTGTGCTCAAGGACCAAGTAGGGGTTGTAGGAGCTGGGACTGGGGCATGAATATCTCCCAAGGGAAGGTATGTTATAGAGAAAATGTTTCTTACTTCAGCTTCTAAATTGTGAGGCCTTGGGGAGAAGGTGACAGGTCTTGGACCCCTCTGAGTACTCCCATAAGGTACTCATTAAACACTTGCTGATTAACGGAATAAATGCAATGTACCTTACGAAGAAACTCTGCTTTAATAAAAAAAAAAATCTAATTTGGGTTGGGTTGTTCTTGGTCATTTTCAAAGGTAGGGGTGTAGGGGTCTTTGTGTGAAGAATGAGATATGAACTATTCCTCCAGGCCCCGCCCTCAAATCTATAACCAAAAATGCCAAATCTTTTCAATTAGCACTAAAAATAACATTCTTATAGTTATTTTTAGATAACTTTTAGAGATTGTGATGCTAGTACTTTTAGTAACATCTGAGTAATACTCAACCAAGACAATAAAAGAATCAATATACATGGATAAAGCCCATGCGTGGAAGTACTGATGGACTAAGAAATAGTGTGACGTCCAAACACAGAGTATGCCTTGGGAATTACAAGGGAGCTGAAACCTGTTTAATGTCAACTTGGGCCTTGGGAGTAACAGCAACTTTCCCTTGATTTTCAGTCTGCTTTTGATTTCATTCATTCTTTCAACTGAAAACATGCTGTCTCCTAAAGAATTTATTCCTATGTGAGACATTAAGTTAACATGATGCAGAATGAACAAAGAAGCAGACTTTAATAATTAAACAGTCTACATATTTAATGACATGTCTTGCGTGCATTAGAAGTCCTGGTTAACAGCTGCAGACTACTTTGAAGGCAACTTAAAAGTGCAGTGATGACAAGAGACTGCAAATCATCGAATTAGGAATTAGAGTGTTTTGTCCCATTAATATGCAAACATTTTTTTTAAGTGCCAAATAATCCAAGTTATTGACAAAAAATAGAAATAACATTTTCTTAGTCCACATAAGAACGGGACAGCAAAGAAGACGCAGAATGTTACAGAGGAGTTCACCAGCCAATAGGCTGACACATCTTCACCGTAAAGTTCTGTGGTGTATGGGGCAACGTTACTTTGTTTGCTTCTGGAGCTGGACCAACGTGTGTCCACCAATCTTATAGCAGACACACCATGTGGTATGTTTCAGAATGGTTGGGTTTACCGACAGTTTCAAAATACATACATCAATATAATTTCCATTGATATAGTCCGAGTTGGTGTCTCCTTCTATTGTCTGCAACCTCACCCGGGAATGATCATCTGCAAAGGAAAAGGAAAACAACAATTAGCAAAAGCAATCTGTTGGGCTGCTCAGAGCCCCAGAATGGAAGCACATTACATAGAGATCATCCACATCCATGCTGCTTTAAAGATAAACAAAGAATTAAATACTACACACCTTCTACACTTCCTATTTTGCTATTAAGACTGGGAAGAACTTATGATTCTTTGCATTTCACAGTAAATCTCATTAACTTATTCTTTGATCATTTACAGATGTGAAGTGTTGGCAGAGGTCTGAAACTTCTACATAGAGTCCTGTGAATCACAACAGAATTATTTCTTGGATTGGAAGTTTAGCAACTATTCACTAAATCACACATAAGCCCTGAGATTTTGAAGGTTGCGTATGACATCCACCTGACAAATGATGGTAATAAACCACGGCCCAGCCTTCTGCAGACATGGTTCTAAGCTCAGTCATGGTCCCTGAGTTCTCTAAGCGCTCCCTCTGCACCCAAGGGCACTGGCAGGTAAAGCAAGGCTGTCCCCCATCAGCCACGTGGCTACAGACCACTCAATTATGCCACCAAGCCTCAGCCACTCATCTGGAGAAGGGGATGACAGCACCAGCCTCAACCTGGGCTGTTTTAAGTATTAAGTGAAAACACAAATTGCCAAGCATGAAGTCTGACACACAGCAAGTACTGTATAGGGGTCATGATTGCGGCATGAATTAGTTCTATTTAAAATTTTTTCTGAATGAAAAATTTTCTCCACAAATACTATTGAGACTTCTCATTTATTTCCTTGGAAATCTATATTTTAAAAAGGAAAGTGCTAAGAGCCCTATAAAGGCAGAGGTTTTCCTATTTTGCTCACTACTCTACCCCTGACCCCTAGACTAGTGTCTGGGAAAGAGTAGATTTTCTCCAAAATAATTTTGAAATGAATAAAAAGTGAACCTTCTGTTTTTTTAAAAAAATATGTCCTTTAAAACATTATTTTCCTAAATGAATGTTCTTTCTAGCAGAGGAACCCTTCCTTTCAATTAAAGCTTACACCCAAACCCAATATTAGGAACAGAGACGAGCCAGCTGCTCTGAAAGGAGAGCACTTGAGGTTTCTGCGAGGCGCCTGAGAAGCACGCTTGCAGCAATTCCAGCAAGGCCGGAGCCGCGGGAGGTCCTGCCTGGAACCTGCTGACCGCTCCACACTTCGTTTGGGTCAGTGGGGGAGAAATCATGTCCCCAGTTTGAGGCAAGAGACAGGAGGCCTGCAGATGACAGACCATTTTATCTGCGGTCACTGGACGAAGTGTTGATGTGGACCTGTTCCTTGGTTTGACATGCTAATGGGGGAAAGTCAACATTTCTCTTGGTCCCTCAAGTTCAGCCTCCTGTGGGAGGAAAGCTGTTGCTTTCAGCAGTGCAGGTGGGAGGAAACCTGTGTTACTCCACTGGAGGGACTTGACACTTCCGTTCATGACAGACAGTCATATTATTTCATGTCCGTGCCTTACAAGTAGCCGGGGCTCAATAAATTTATCTGGAATGTGGTGACAAATTGGGCCAGACAAGGAGAAAAACCGAGGGGAAGCTGTGTCTTCCTAGTCTGCTCAAAAAAGAATATGGGTAGTGGCATGCTCCCAGGTCAGGTGTGTGGGTTAGAGCCCCCACTTACGATTTTTGGCAAGTTACTTCATCTTGCTGTGCTTTAGCTTGCTCATCTGTACACTGGGGATTAACAGTGCCCACCTCATGGGATTATTGTGAGCATTAAAATAAAACACAAAAAGAGATTAGAAAAAAGCCTAGGCTAGAGTAAGTGGAGGATAATATCAGTTGTTATTATTGTGTGCGTATAATAGACACCCACACTTTTCTTCTCACTATCTTTACAGGTGATGCCCAAACAGACAACAGTAACTCAGAAATGGACCCATATGCAGTCAGAATTTTTCCTCCTGGTGACCTGCTTTAAGAACTAGTTTCCTAGAATATATTTTGCTTAAAACCTGAGGCTCCCTATCCATATTTCGCCCAGGCCGTGGGGAAGGTGAGTGGTTGGGGCACAGGGCACCTGTGGATTGTGATGGCTTCTGTATTTGTTAGGAGAGCCAGTGCACAGACACTGTTATTTCAGAGTGGACTAGAGGAAATTCTGCTGGTAACACCATTTGAGCTTCCGAATGAGAGATGCTACAACAAAACGGAATCATGGCTACTCTACATGCACCAGGCTTTTCGTCAGCTCCTCTGAAGAGAGATTAGGTTTACTTTCCTGTACTGTGGGACTTTCCAGGGCAGTTTTGTAAAAGGCAGGCACCGCAGTAGAGCCTCCCAATCTTTAGAAGCAGGGCTGTCTTAGGATCTACTGTTCCTCCTTGTCAGAATCCTCCCTCTTTCATACTTTATTTCTCTCAGAACCTTAGGATAAATGCTGCCCATTCCCTGTGATTTGCCACCCTTGGGCTTCTCAAATTGTTCTGGAATGTTCTCGTAGGGACTTCAATCTCCAACAAAACTGCACTCTCATCTCACATAAACAGAGCTTTTTAAATAAAGTGTTTCCCAATCATCTCCTACTGTTCAGTTGGTTACCCGCCCTGCAATTTTTTTTTTAACTTGGCCTGCTACTTCTCCAAATTTAAGTGCTTCAGTCCCTTCATGATGGAGAAATCAACACAAATGTACAGCATATTTCCTAAGCAGACTGAGATTGTTTTTATTTCTCTTTATATGCATGGTAATATCTTCTCTTTATTTTAAAGTTGATTCTACTAGATTATAACCTCTTGTGGTCAGAGAGCACATGGTGTCCATTCTGAATATCACTAAGAGCATCTTTCACCAAGGCCACAGGGCCCACCCAAGGGGCTCCACTCCCGGCACAGCCTGCACTGCCATATGCAGCAGTCCTGCCTAACACACACCAAACCAGCATGAAGTATTTAACTCTTCACCACAGTAATGAACACAGTGCCTGAACAGACACTATCTCAATGGAAGAAGGGGCAAGTTATGATCAGGTTCACTGGGGCTTTCCAGAGCACTGGTAATGGTCCTGCTGTGGAGCTGGTTAGTTTGTTTGTTTTTTGCAGGGAAAGATTTGCCCTGAGCTAACATTTGTTGCCAATCTTCCTCTTTTTTTCCTTTTTCCCTCCCCAAAGCCCCAGTACATGGTTGTATATCCTAGTTATAAGTCATTCTAGTTCTTCTATGTGAGCCGCCACCACAGCATGGCAACTGACAGATGGGTGGTGTGGTTCCACGACCCGGAAGGGAATCTGGGCTGCTGAAGCAGCGAGCACTGAACTTTAACTGCCAAGCCATCAGAGCTGGCACAGTTAGTGATTTTATGAGTGTTTGCTTTACAACAATCTATTAAATTGTATGTGAATGTTTGATACCCTTTTCTGTACCTATATTTCACTATTTAAAAATGAGGCTACCTTGAGGACATTATGCTAAGTGAAATAAGCCAGACATAAAAGGGCAAATACTGTATGATTCCCACTTATATGAAGTACCTAGAGTGGTCAAAGTCAGAGAAACAGAAAGTGGAATGGGGTTGTCAGGGGCTGGAGGAGGCAGTTAGTGTTTAACAGGTGCAGAGTTTCAGTTTGGGAAGATGGAAATTCTGGAGAGGGATGGTGGTGACAGTTGCCCAAGAATGTGAATGAGCTTCATCCCACTGAACTGTACACTTAAAAATGGTTAAGATGGAGTGACGTCAGCAACATGGCAGAGTGAGCTTTCCCGTAAACTCTTCCCCCGATGAGATACAACAAAAGGGACATTCATAGACCAACAAGGGACACTTACACAGCACAAAGGGACATCGGAAAGACCCACACTGCTGCACATCTGAGAGTGAACATGCTGGAGCCCCCAAAGGAAGTGGGGAGAGGTAAGGAGAAATCTTCTCCCTCCCCATCAGATCGGCGATTCGGGTCTCGCAGCTCCCAGAGAGAAGGGGGGGCGGCCCTCTGCAGGGAAACCATAGCTCTTCAGGCTCTCTCAGCCAGTGGGAAACTCCCACACAGAGGACTCATATCTGCTGCAGGGGTGCCATGAACATTTGAGCACCCCAGGAGAGCAGATAACAAGGGGTGAGCAAGAAGCCCCCTCCCGACGGTCCTGGCAGGCAAAAGAGAGAGCCCCTCCCCCCTGCATGCCCAACACTGCAGCTCAGCCGACCAGTCAGAGCAGGCACAGCGGAGCACAGGTAGCCGTGGTGGAGTGCAGATAGCCATGGCAGAGCACAGGGGGCTCAGATTACACAGCCTTTGACCCCCACATGGTGGCAGCAGGTGGAAACTGCAACCAGATATTTCCAGGATGAGGAAAAACAAAGTGAATACAGCAAGCACGATGCAAAAGTACATTAAATTGCCAGGCCAGAAGGAAAATGACAAGCACCCAGAAATCAACCTTGAGGGCACAGAAACCCATAACCTAAACGACAGAGAATTCAAAACAGCTATCATTAAAAAGCTCAACAAAATACAAGAAAACACAGAGAAACAATTCAACAAGATAAGGAGTTTCTTCCCAAAAGAGATTCAACTCATAAAGAAAAACCAATCAGTATTGATGGAGATGAAGAACACAATGGAGGAGAATCCGGAATCTTGAAAGAACAGAGCTGACAATATGGAGGGAAGAATTAGCTTATAGAGGATAGGAATACAGATATGCTCCAGACGGAGGAGGAGAGAGAACTAAGGCTAAAAAGAAATGAAGAAAGTCTCCAAGAAATATCCAACTCAATTAGGGAATGTAACATAAGAATTATAGGTATTCCTGAGGGAGAAGAGAGGGAAAGAGAAACAGAGAGCCTATTCAAGGAAATAGTAGCTGAGAACGTCCCAAATCTGGGGAAGGAGTAGGAAATACCAGTAAGTGAAGCTAATAGGTCGCCTAAATATGTGAACAGGCAAAGGCACACTCCACGACATATAGTGGTAAGGCTGGCTACAGTCAATGACAAAGAAACAATATTAAGGGCAGCTAGACAAAAACAAAAAATAACGTACAAAGGGACTCCCATTAGGCTCTCAGCGGATTTCTCAACAGAAACTTTACAGGCTAGGATAGACAGGAATGATATGTTCAAAATACTGAAAGACAAAATCTTTCAGCCAAGAATACTCTATCCAGTGAAAATATCCTTCAAATATGAAGGAGAAATAATAACTTTCCCAGATAAACAAAAGCTAAGGGAGTTCATGGCCACGAGACCCCCACTAGAAGAAATACTCAAGAAGGCCCTCAGGCCTGAAAAAAAGAAGAGAAAGGGAATACAAAGCTTGGAGCAAGGAGAAAAATAGGTAGATAAACTCAGAAAAATAGCAGATCTTTACCGGAATAGGTTAGCAACCACTTAAATACCAAAATCAAAGATCAAAGGAAGAAATTCACCAAAAATAAATATAACCTCAACACTTTAAACACACACCCACAACACAAGATAGAATAAGTTGTGACAAGAATAACTTAGAAGGGGAAGAGGAAAGAGATCGAATTGACTTAGGATAAGGAAATAAGAGGCCATCAGATAATGGACTATCTCATACACAAGATTTTTTATAGAAACCTCAAGGTAACTGCTAAACAAATAATCAGAACAAAATCACATATGATAAATAAAGAGAAAACTAAAAGTGTCATAAGACAGAACAACTAAACTGAATTGGCAGTCCGAAACACATGGGACAAGAAACAAAGGAAATGCAAAAGAACTGGAAAATAAGCAATAAAACAGCAACATTAAGCCCTCATATATCAATAATTACTCTAAATGTAAATGGATTGAACTCTCCAATCAAAAGACACAGAGTGGCAGGATGGATTAAAAAGCAAGACCCAACAATATGTTACCTCCAGGAAACACATCTCAGCTCTAAAAACAAGCACAGGCTCAGAGTGAAAGGATGGAAGGCAATACTCCAAGCTAATGGCAAACAAAAGAAAGCAGGTGTTGCCATACTTATATCAGACAAAGTAGACTTCAAGATAAAACAGGTTAAGAGAGACAAAGAAAGGAAATATATAATGATAAAAGGGACACTCCACCAAGAAGACATATCAATTATAAATATATATGCATCCAACATAGGAGCACCAAAGTACATAAAGCAACGACTAACAAACCTAAAAGGAGATATTAACAACAACACAATAATAGTAGGGGATCTTAATATCCCACTTACATCAATGGATAGATCATCCAGACAAAAAGTCAATAAACATGAACTTAAATGAAAAACTGGACGAGACGGACCTAGTAGACATATACAGAGCACTCCATCCCAAAACAGCTGACTACACATTCTTCTCAAGTGCACGTGGAACATTCTCAAGGATAGACCATATTTTGGGAAACAAGACAAGCCTCAATAAATTTAAGAAGATTGAAATCATAACAAGCATCTTTTCAGACCATAACACTATGAAACCGGAAATCAACTACAAGAAAAAAACTGGGAAAGTGACAAAGATGTGGAGATTAAACAACATGCTACTGAACAACCCATGGATCACTGATGAAATTAAAGGATAAATCAAAAAATATCTGGAAACAAACGAAAATGAAAATACACCAGACCAACGCATATGGGATGCAGCAAAAGTGGTCCTGAGAGGGAAATTCATAGCAATACAGGCCCACCTTAACAAACAAGAAAAAGCCCAAATAAGCAACCTTAAGTTACACCTAATAGAACTAAAAAAAGAAGATCAAACAAAGCCCAAAGTCAGCAGAAGAGAAATAATAAAAATTAGAGCAGAAATAAATGAAATTGAAACCAAAAAACCAGTAGAAAGGATTAGTGAAACAAAGAGTTGGTTCTTTGAGAAGATAAACAAAACTGACAAACTCTTAGCCAGACTTACTAATAAAAAAAAGAGAAAAGGTTCAAATAAATAAAATTAGAAATGAAAGAGGAGAAATTACAATGGATACCCAGAAACACAAAGGATTGTAAGAGAATACTGTGAGAAACTATATGCCAACAAACTGGACAATCTAGAAGAAATGGATAAATTCTTAGACTCATACAACCTCCCAAAACTGAACCAAGAAGAAACAGAGAATCTGAATAGACCAATCACAAGTAAAAAGATTGAAATAATAATCAAAAACCTCCCAAAAAATAAAAGTCCAGGACCAGATGGCTTCTCCAGTGAATTTTACCAAATATTCAAAGAAGATTTAACACTCATCCTTCTCAAACTATTCCAAAAAATAGAGGAAGATGGAACACTTCCTAACTCATTCTATGAGGCCAACATCACCCTGATACCAAAGCCAGACAAAGACAATACAAAGAAAGAAAATTACAGGCCAATATCGCTGATGAACATAGATGGAAAAATCTTCAACAAAATATTGGCAAACTGAATACAGCAATACATTAAAAAGATCATACACCACGATCAAGTGGGATTTACACCACGGACGCAGGGATGGTTCAACATTCGCAAATTAATCAATGTGACACACAAAACGAGGAATAAAAACCACATGGTCATCTCAATAGATGCAGAGAAGGCATTTGACAAGATCCAACATCCATTTATGATAAAAACTCTCAACAAAATGGGTTGTTGTTGAAGGTAAGTACCTTAACTTTATAAAGGCTATTTAAGACAAACCCACAGCCAACATCATACTCAAAGGGGAAAGTCTGAAAGCCATTCCTCTGAGAACAGGAATGAGACAAGACTGCCCACTCTTACCACTCTTATTCAACATAGTACTGGAGGTTTTGGCCAGAGCAATTAGGTAAGAAAAAGGAATCCAAATAGGGAACAAAGAAGTGAAACTCTCAGTATTTGCAGATGACATGATTTTATATATAGAAACCCCTAAAGAATCCATTGGAAAACTATTAGAAATAATCAACAACTACAGCAAAGTCGCAGGGTACAAAATCAGCATACAAAAATCAGTTGCATTTCTGTATGCTAATAACGAACTAACAGAAAGAGAGCTCAAAAAGATAATACCATTTACAATTGCATCAAAAAGAATAAAATATCTAGGAATAAATCTTACCAAGGAGGTGAAAGACCTATACAATGAAAACTACAAGACATTATTGAAAGAATTGATGATGACATAAAGAAATAGAAAGATATCTCATGCACATGAATTAGAAGAATTAACATAGTTAAAATGTCTATATTACCTAAAGCAATTTACAGATTCAGTGCAATCCCAATCAGAATCCCAAGGACGTTCTTCACAGAAACAGAACAAAGAATACTAGCATTCATATGGGGCAACAAAAGACCCCGTATAGCTAAAGCAATCCTGAAAAAGAAAAAGAAAAGCGCTGGAGGAATCACAATCCCTGACTTCAAAACATACTACAAAGTGATAGTAATTAAAACAGCATGGTACTGGTACAAAAACAGACACACAGATCAATGGAACAGAACTGTAAGTCCAGAAATAAAACCTCATATCTATGGGCAGCTAATCTTTGACAAAGGAGCTGAGGACATACAGTGGAGAAAAGAAAGTCTCTTCAATAAACGGTGCTGGGAAAACTGGACAGCCACTTGCAAAAGAATGAAAGTAAACCACCTTCTTTCACCATACACAAAAATTAACTCAAAATGGATCAAAGGCCTGAAGGTGAGACCTGAAACTATAAAACTCCTGGAGGAAAATATAGGTAGTACACTACTCGCCATCAGCCATAAAGGGATCTTTTTGAATTCTATGTCTACTCAGACAAGGGAAACAAAAGAAAAAATAAGCAAGTGGGACTTCATCAGATTAAAGAGCTTCTACAAGACAAATGAAACCAGGATCAAAATGAATAGACAACCCACCAGCTTGAAGAAAATATTTGCAAAACATGTATCTGACAAGGGGTTAATCTCCATAATATATAAAGAACTCACACAACTGAATAACAAAAAAACAAACAACCCGATCAAAAAATGGGCAGAGAAAATGAACAGACACGTCTCCAAAGAAGATATACAGATGGCCAATAGGCAGATGAAAAGATGTTCAACATCAGTAATCATCAGGGAAATGCAAATCAAAACAACACTAAGATATCACCTCACGCCTGTTAGAATGGCTATAATCACCAAGACAAAAAACAACAAATGTTGGAGAGGATGTGGAGAAACAGGAACCCTCATACACAGCTGGTGGGAATGCAAACTGGTGCAGCCTCTATGGAAAACGGTATGGAGATTCCTCAAAGAATTAAAAATAGAAATATTCTACGAGCCAGCTATCCCACTACTGGGAATCTATCCAATGCACCTGAAATCAACATTCCAAAGAGGCTTATGCACCCCTATGTTCATTGCAGCATTATTCACCATAGCCAAGAAGTGGAAGCAACTCAAGTGTCCCTTGACTGATGATTGGATCAAGATGATGTTGTATATATATACAATGGAATACTACTCAGCCATAAAAAAAGACAAAATCGTCCCATTTGCAACAACATGGATGGACCTGGAGGGTATTATGTTAAGTGAAATAAGCCAGAAAGAGCAAGACAAACACCATATGATCTCACTCATATGTGGAATATAAACCAACACATGGACAGAGAAAACTGTATTGTGGTTGCCAGGGGCAAGGAGGGTAGGGGTGGGCACAAGGGGTGAAGGGAGACATGTATATGGTGATTGACAAACAACAACGTACAACCAAAATTTCACAATGTTATAAACTATTAAGACATCAATTAAAAAAATGGTTAAGATGGTAAGTTTTATGTTATGTGTATTTTACCATGATTAAAAACAATAAGAGGGGCCAGCCCGGTGGCACAAGCGGTTAAGTGCGCGCGCTCTGCTGCGGCAGCCTGGGTTCACCGGTTCGGATGCCGGCACGCAGCCACGGACCGCTTGTCAAGCCATGCTGTGGTGGCATCCCACATAAAGTGGAGGAAGATGGGCATGGATGTTAGCCCAGGGCCTGTCTTCCTCAGCAAAAAGAGGACGATTGGCAGATGTTAGCTCAGGGCCGATCTTCCTCACACACAAAAAAAACAAAACAACACAGTAAGAGTCCAGTTTCTCCATTCCTCCATTGTAGAACCCCTCCTCACATTCCACTTTAACCCTGAACATCGTAGGAAATAGCGCTTGCAGGGAAGGGAGGACATCTCCTGGACTTGCAGTCTTACAGCCCTTGGGATTCCTCTGCTGGGCAGATTCTCCTGAGAAGGGCTGTTTCCCTTCCCCTGACAAAATAAAGGCAGTGGTGGCAGTGACTCTATAGCTTGTTACTAGAGGACAACTGTCATACATTATTAACATGTATTCAGTGGAAATGTTTAAGAATTATTGAAGTGAGTTTTACGAGGTGTTCTTTCTTTCAGTGATAAAGTAAGTGAGAGTACTGACACGTGAATGTATCTTAAAGCAGGGAGACAGATATTTTAACAGTCAAAGTGGGCTAAATCTCTAGGAGGAAGGAGTCCAGCGGCGGAGGAGAACACAGGAACATGAGTTTTGCCCATGGAGAGGAGGCTGGTCATCGCGTGACTGCACTTCTTGGCTGTAATGGGTCAGCACTTATCAAGTTAATCCTCTGCCTTCTGGCAGGTCAATGTGAAAACCATCCTTCCCAATCAGCAGTAAAATAAATAGGAAAGTATCACCATTACCCACATGGAGTCAGGGAAAGAAAAGCAAAAGCAATAAGATGACATGTCCCTGCAGCGGGAAGCGTCTTCTCTAGCTGCTGCTTAGATGTCTGAGAACACCTCAGTGACAGAAACTGGGATTCTCAGGCGCCCTCTTTTAAATCAAGCTCTCACTTGGCTGTAAGAACAATAAATATAGACTGTGGGGGGCAAATAAATCAGTACATAAAGGCTCTTCACCAGGTTGTTTTAATATCTCATTCAACTTGAATCAGATGCCACTTAAGAAGACTAACATATATCCACCACTCTTTTTAGGAAAACTCAATTTCATGCCTAGAGGACATTTCTTGCATGTGGCATATATGGTAGATACTCAGGCGAAAGATCCACAGAAATGCCACCAGCCCACTGGCTGAGCCCTGTCCTCCCAGTTTGCTTTGGAGGCCAACCAGCTGGGACAAGGCCTTTCTAAGTGCCAGGATCTACCATTTGGGATGAAAGGAGGAGGAAGTTTGGAGAACTCAACTGCTCAAGCATAAAAATTTGGAAAATCCAATAGATTCGTGGTTAACCATAGGTCAGTTATTGACCACGAAAGCCAAGGGGTCAAGACTATAAGGACTTGGTACTTCTGGGAGACACAGCCTGGCAAGGCTGAAAAGACCTGAGCTCTATAGTTATAAATTACCATCCTCTTTCTCCCTCAGTGTGGGGTGTTTTTTCTTCATTATTGTAAAGCCATTTCATGTTGATATTGTGCAGTAAACGAAAATAACAGGGCTTTGGTGTTCTGGAGACCATGATTTGAATGCTAGCTCTACTACTCCCACGAATTGGGAACTTAAACTCTGAACCTCGCTGAGTTTCATCTGTAAAAGTGGGTGGCAATGGGCAGCTTTGTAGGTAGTGTTGGGAAGACTAAGTGAGATAAGACATTTCAAGTTCCTGGAACATAGGACAGTCAGTTCCCATTCAAAAGAAATTACCCTCGTACATGAATAAAAGACGCCCTTGCTGAAGTTAAGCAATTCAAACCACAAGGAGCCCACATGCTCGTTTGGGGAACAGCAGAGCAGGGTAGAACTGACAACTCTAAGCAGCCACTCTTTGGGGAAGGCGAGTTGGAACTAGTTTTAAAGATGAAACAGGAAAAAGGTTTGGAAATAGGCTGAATACTTAACAAGTCCTACCTCTTAATCCCCTGGCATCTATCCAACAAGTTTTCTTTTCCATCCTTATTTCTGTACAACATAGCACAGAGGTTAAGATCAGGAGACTCTGGAGCCAGAATCCCTGGGTTTTAAGCCCAGTCCTGGCTCTTTCTAGGTGTAGGACCTGGGGCAAGTTATTTAACCTCTCTGTGCCTCAGTTTCTTCAGTTGTAAAATGAGAATAATAATAGCGCCTACCTTACAGAGTTTTTATGAGGATTAAGTGAGTTAATATAAGGAATGCATTAGTAAGTGTCTGGTACATAGTAAGAACCAAGTAAAAGGGAGCTGTCATTTGTATCAATAACGACAATTCAAGACCTGAAAATTTTTCACCCGGAGTATTTCATTTTTGCCTCCAGACTCTTCCCTCTCCAATGAATCCATGCTGAAAGCTGCTTTTCCAAAACACAATTTGTTCTATCCCCACCTAGTTTAAACCATTCAATGATATCAACAGGGTACTGATCAATAGCAGTCTTATAAAACAATGCAATCTGATGTAATCATCAAGAAGTATTACTATACCTTTAACTTCTTTACCGAGAAAGATCTCTGTGACATATTGTAGAGTAAAATAGAGCAGGTTACAAAGCTGCATGTCTCATAAGAGTCTATTTATATGAAATAATAATAAATAATGCGTTTGTATATGTATGTAGGAATGCATAGTGGGGTAACTGAAAGGATGGGCTTTCTGCTGGGTGGTGAAATTTGGAGCAATGTTTATTTTGCTATTTGTGATTTTATGTACTATTTCAATTGTCTATATAGTTTATACTGTCTTAGTAATCAGAAAGAAAACAATAAATCTATTTTTATTAAAAAAAAATAAAGCCAACAACTTCAAGCCATAGAAAAACAGAGATTTGAAGGAAACAAAAAAAAAATGTTTGCATTTGGTTGCTGAGGTTCTGGGCAATTTTTCCCAACTAGTCTTTACTGAACAAATTTTGTTTAATGTATATGAATCGCTTTTATAATTGGGGGAAAAAAAACCTATTTGGCCATAGACGACTGAAATATGATCAAAATCCAACTAATATTTATATTATAATCACAACTCAATGTTACCCCATCAAGAAAGGTTACAAACTCTGCCAATTTGAGAAACTCAATCTGCATCAAGAACTTGTTGCTATTCCTCTCATTTCTTTCAAAAAAGCCATTACTACATAAAATGGGGCAAAAATAATATTTTTGGGTAAGAAACAGGCACATAAAGACCTGGTATAAAGCATAACAAACCATTGTTTACTGACGAAAAATTATAATCTGTTGGTGCTTTTCCCCATGTATGCATGCATGCATGTATTTATAAATCTGTATGCGAGCATATACGTATTTATGCACTCATATATGCACATATATATTCATGTGTGACTGTATACAGGTGTGTATGTACACGCATGCATATAAGTATCTATGCATGCATGTATGCACACATGCATGTATGTATGAGTGTACACATGCATATATGCAGGTATGCATGTATTTAAGCATGTGTGTACGCAGGCATGCCTGCTTGCATTCATACATTAGAGGTGGGGTAATTAGAGGCATAAAGCAGGTCTCTATGCTCTACTTTCAGTCCCTAAAACATGTCACTTCTGCCCTTTTCATCAAGTAACATGTTTAAAATACCTCTAAGTAGCTTCAAATGTTTTAACATTTTCATATTAAACACATGGGTATGGGCAACAGCCTTGCATTGTAACTGTATGTGATTAGCTATTACCATAGCGGCAGAAATGGAGTATGTCACTGATAATCTTTCACCTCTAATCAATTCTCTTTCTGCTAAATATTGATGACATATTGAAGGTAAATTGGAATCACAATGATCTAAGTAACATTTGCCCTCTGAGAGGAGACTTGAAATTAATTTTAACTACAATTGATTCCTGCACATAATGGCTTTGCTTCTCCTGTGGTTGCATTCTTGCCACAGACCGCTACTGCAGTGCTCGGTGTCCTGCCCCTTGCTGACTCCTTCTCCTGTCTGATGTCCCTGCTCGTGCCCACCTGGGGGCTAGCTGTGAAGGCTCTGAGCACGGGGCAAATAAGGAGCCTTTGAGTTCAGTGGGCGTGGCTCCCTGTGAAGCTTTGCTCTTGCTGCTGGTTTCACATGATGCTAACTTAGTCTTGCCTTGCTTCTGACTCTGTTTCATCTAGACCCTCTGTCAGAGACTTACTCCTTATTCTTCAGATTCCTGGTAGGACCTCTGACTCTTATGTTGCCTGATTTTTCTACAGTTTACTCTTTGTCTTCCTAAGCATGTTGTATCAATCTGTTTCTCACTTACTCTTCTTCACTTCAGTTTTAATGCCGAAAGCTTTCCCAGCCAGTCCACCCTTATCTGATGAAACTCTTGTTTCCTCCTCCCCTCTTTACCTGCCTTTATACATAAACTGGATCAGGACAGTAGTAGATTCCTAAAAAGCGACACTGTTGGAGTCGCTCAATTAGTGGAGAGAAGCACATTGCTATAAAACAAAAGCCTGGAAAAGCGAAGTCTGCAGCATGGGCCATCAAGATTGGGTTACTGCTTAAAAGAATTGGGTGGGATAGATGGGGGTCAAAGGTCTCACTCTCCTCTTTGTACCTCACTATTACCCAGGAAAAAGGAGTAGGAGATCATGAGTAAAAGCAATCAAGATGGAAACCAAAGCTCAGAAAGGCCCCCTCCTCTCTTCCCCTTCATAAGCTGCCTATCCTCGCTGTCATGTCCTCGCTCACTTGCCTCCTCACCCCTCTCCCACTCCATTCAAAGCAGCTCTTGATAATTTCATCGATAACCCTCCCATTGCTACATCAGGGTCTTCATTGTACTAGATCTTCCAGCAGGACACTATTGACTCCCCCTTTTCTTGATGACAGAATGCTCCTTTGTGTGTGTTAAGCAGTTTTGTCTTAGGATTTCTCATTATTAAAGCCCCTTCAGGATGGGTCCTAGGCTCTTTACGCCCTCTATGCTCCCTCCACAGGTAATCTTACCACACCAATGGCCTCAACCACCACTTATCTGCCCATGATTCACTAATTCATATTCAGGCCCACACCTCTCTCTCTGGGTTCCAGAGCAGTCTGCATAACTGCCTGCTTGACATCTCAATTGAAAATTTCAAAGGCATCTCAATATGTCCCCAAATTAAACTCATAAGCTCTCCCTGCCTTTGTCAACCTCACGCCTACCCGAGCTCCCCTCTAAATCTGTTTCCCTTCCAGTGTTTCCCATCTTAGTAAATGGCTTGTCCTTCCATCTGTCTGTCTGTCCATCCATCCACTCCTCCACCCATCCATCCATCCTCCTGCAAGTCAGAAGCTCAGGAGTCATCTCTGATCCCGTGTCTTCTCACCCCACATCCTGTCCCTCCAGTTTGATCAAGTACTTCTCTTGAATCCATCTGCTTCTCTTCTTTCTCGTCCACATTGTCATCGCCTCTCGCTGGGGCTACTGAGAGACTCTCTTAACTAGTGTCCCCTCCCAATTCATTTCTCACTTTGTAGTCAGATTGAACTTTCCAAAGGCAAATTTGATTAACAACCCCTGCCCTTCCCCCGCAAAGCCCTTGAATGAGGTTTCCCTTGTTCTTATAATAAAGACTAAAATCCTTAATCTGCCCTGGAAGGCCCTGCAGGTCTAGCTTCCACCTCCCTCTCTCTGGCCTACCTCCCTCTCCCAGTCCTTCCAGCTCCGGCCACTTGGCCTTACTTCAGGTCCTCAGACTCAGGGGTTCCCTCACGTGAAGGGTCTGTGCTCATGATGCACCCTCTGTCTGCAACACCCCCTGCTCTAGTCCTTTATCAAGTGGTCTTCCATTTCACATCCCCGGGGAAGCCCTCCTACACCTTCCGAATAAGTCAACCCCCACATTAGGGGTTCTCACAGGACCATGGACCTCTTTTTTGTGGCTCTTAACTTTTATTTCATTTCATTTATTTATTTATTTTTTTGTGAGGAAGATCGGCCCTGAGCTAACATCTGCCAGTCCTCCTCTTTCTGCTGAGGAAGACCGGCCCTGGGCCAACATCCATGCCCATCTTCCTCCACCCAACATGGGACGCCGCCACAGCATGGCTTGCCAAGCAGTGCGTCAGCACACGCCCGAGATCCGAACTGGCGAACCCCGGGCTGCCGCAGCAGAGCGCGCGCACCCAACCACCTGCGCCACCGGGCCGGCCCATCTTTTATTTTTATAATTATATAATTCACCTGTATAATCATTTAAGTCTCAGGAGCTGTGTCTATTTTGGCTCACTGCGGTCACCCCAGTGTCTTCACATTGCCACCTCTCCCCTCGCTCACTCTGCTCCAGTAACACAGGCTCCTCGCTCCAACAGGCACCACGCTGAGGCAGGTGCGTCCCTCCCTCAGGGCCTCTGCCTGGACCTGGCTCCCTTCCTCACCTGCGTCAGGTGCTGGCTTGCATCTTACCCCCTCAGGGAGGCTTTCTTGACCAGGATTTAAAAACTGCAACCTCCGCCCACCCATCTCCCTTCCCTGCTTTCTTTTCTCTGTTACACGCCTCACTCTCTAATATACCCATTCTACAGTTTACTTAATGATTGTTTCTCTATCGCCCCACAAGAGTGTTAAGCGCTATACCGACAAAGAATCCTGTCTGTTGTATTCCCTGGTCTCTCTCTGACACCTAGAATAGTGCCTGGCGTGGAGGTTCTCAATAAACATCCGTTGAAAGAATAACTTCAGCTTGACACAGAGCCTGGCACACGGCCGACCAATATGTCTTTGTCGAATGGACCACAGAAAGGAGGAGAGAGCCTGGGAAGGGCCTGCAGATTCCGGCTCCTTATCTCCAATTGCAGCCCCCAGAAAAGAGGACCCCAGCTCCCAGGGGGCTGCGGTTAGCCGGGAGACTTGGTGTGCGTCTTAAGCTCAGAGTTAATGACAATTAGAAACTGCTGCGAGTATTGGGTATCAGGAGGGCTATATTTTGTGGTGGCAACGGTGGCCAGGGTATTCATTTATATTTGGATAGGGCTAGCTCAGCACATTTATAGTGTGAATAAGGGAAAAGTTTAACTTACGCAAGAGCAAAAGCCAATAAACAGTTTTTAAGCACCATTAAAACCATTTTATATGCAAACATTGCTATAAAACAATGAATGTGATCATTACAAGCACTTCTTATGTTCTCTGAAAAGCACTAACAAGAATCTCTAAGATATGTTGACCAAATCCCCCAATTCCTCATCCGAGTTAGTGGTGTTCTTCCCAAGGCTTAGGCCTCTGAGGCAGGCTTCCCAGTCGGTGAAACTGATCTTTCTACAATTACCTAACTTTTTAGGGGGAGGGGAAATGGTAACACTTTTCTCTGTGCCTATAAAGAAACAACTGATATAGGTGTATACATAAGCATGACTTAGATAAGTATTTTTATTCTTTTTATTCCTCAAATCCTTCTGCAACTCTAACAATATCAGAGATTTATTTTTCACTGCTGTAACTAAAGACACCACAGACAGCCTCAGATGAAGCAGTTCCCAAATGAAGACTCTGAGAGAGGTACTAAGCCCTGCAGTGGCCTCGTCAGACTTGACTGGGGAGCCCACACTGACCTGGAGCCACTCCCTAGGGAAAGGGCACTCAGACTGCGAGGCCTAACAGAGACCATGCAAGGGCGGAACCAGGTGATTCTGGTGTTTAAACCAACAGTTATCGGGACTTCCACAACCCAAAAGTGGCATCAAACTAATCCTATTTATCAGAGGTGGATTAACAGTAGTGTCTAAGGATTTGGATACCCTATTTTAAAAGCATTAATAATTGTTTGGCAGGTAGTCTAAGTGGTTGCTGTCTCAGGATATGCCAGCATACAGCCTTATAGATAACTACCATAATAGTAGTTACTATAAATACCCAGACAGTTCTAGAGGGATTTTAGAAAACAAGAGGAGAAGATAACCATCGCAACATCACAGATGAACCTGAAGGACATTATGCTAAGTGAAATAAGCCAGACACAGAAAGAAAAAAACTGCATGATCTCACTGATACGTGGAATCTAAAAATGTGGAATACACAGAAGCAGAGAGAAGCACAGGGGTTACCAGGAGCGGGGAGGTGGGGGAAGCGGGGAGATGTTGGTCAAAGGGGACAAAGCTGCAGTTATGCGGGATGAATAAGTTCTAGACGTCTAATGTACAGCATGATGACCATGGTTAATAACACTGTATTGAATCTGGAAATCTGCCAAGAAGGTAGATTTCAGGTGTTTTTATCACACACACACAAAAATGGCAACTATGTGAAGAGAAGATATGTCAATTAGCTTGATGTGGTAACCATTTCACTATGTATACATATATCACATCATCATGTGCACACTTTAAATATATATAATTTTAATTTTAAAAATACATGGAAAAGATGGAAAAGATAACGTGTGTGCAGGGAAAGGCTTCAGGGCGCCACAGAAGCTGAGAAGTAAAATCAGGAGACTGGACAGAGCAGCCAGGGCAGAGAAGTCCCTTTTTGACACTGTCTCTAGAAAGGCACAAAAACAATGCAACCTGATGAAGAAACACTG
The DNA here is from genome assembly GCF_020826845.1 of Diceros bicornis minor. Classification (NCBI taxonomy): domain Eukaryota; kingdom Metazoa; phylum Chordata; class Mammalia; order Perissodactyla; family Rhinocerotidae; genus Diceros; species Diceros bicornis. The sequence continues at coordinate 6,433,411 of NC_080755.1, read as the reverse complement.
AAAGAGCCCAGGGGGTGGACAGGACCGAGGGCGGGTGAGAGCTGGAAGATCAGCCCCTGAGGTCAGGAACACAGCCAGGCAGACTACCCAGAAATGGCGCCCAGAGTCACGGCCTGTCACGAGCCGGGTGCCGTGCAGAGCTGTGTTCACAGTTAGGGAGCAATTATCTACCTATTATCCTTTCGAACCTGAGGCTTCCAAATGCTGATTTTTTTTTTTTTGTGAGGAACGCCAGCTCTGAGCTAACATCTATTGCCAATCCTCCTCCTTTTTCTTTTCCCCAAAGCCCCAGTAGACAGTTGTATGTCATAGTTGCACATCCTGCTAGTTGCTGTATGTGGGACGCGGCCTCAGCATGGCCAGAGAAGCGGTGCGCCAGTGTGCGCCCGGGATCCAAACCCGGGCCGCCAGTAGCAGAGCACGAGCACTTAACCGCTAAGCCACGGGGCCAGCCCCTTTTTTCATTTTAAATAATCTTCTGAGTTAGCTAAGCTGAAGAAGGGTAAAGAGTATTTCAGGAGTAACGAAGAAGAAAAGATGTGAGTTTTTTTCAGGTAACAACAATCAATGTTGTTTTTAAGTGGCATACAGTTCATTTCCACAACAGGTAGTGTTCTCAGGAAACTGTGACATTGAGAAGTTTCATGACTTACCCAAGGTCACTTGGCTAGTACGTGGTGGGGCAGACTCCAACTGTATCTTCTAACTCCAAATTCTATGTTCTTCTCTTTTGCGCAAAAGGTCTTTCCTCCTTAGTCTGCCCTCACTCAGTTACCTCTCTCCTACTAGCTCATGCGTGTCGTGGTCTGCTCTCGCCCACACACTGTAAAGTCATGGGGTGGGAGGTGGACTTAAACCTTTTCCGCCTCTGACGACATTGTGCTAGACACACAGAGCACACGCAGTGCCTACATACAAGGCGATGAAATAGTCGGTCCTAAGTGCAGGGTCTGGAGGTTGAAGATGGTCTCGGTGGTGGTAGAAAAGTGCCCTGGGTGGTAGAAATGACAGGTTCTTCTGGTGAGATCTCTTGTCCACTAAACTGGGAGTCAGCAAACTACAGCCTGTGGGCCAAATCCAGCCCATTGCCTGATTTTGAAAATAAAGTTTCTTTGGAACATAGACAGGCCCACTCGTTCATGTACGTCTATGGCTGCTTTGCACTCAGCAGCAGAGCTGAGGAGATGAAAAGAGACTGGCAGGTCTGCGAAGCCTAAAATAGTTATTATTTGGCCCCTTACAGAAAGAATTTGCCCAACCCTGCAATAGATTGTGATTGATGGGAGGGTAGTACCCAATTATGTTCAGCCATCTTCCCATACCAGTGCCTAGCATGGGGTCTGGCAAATAGTAGGCGATAAATAAATATTTGTTGACTGAAGGGATGAATTATTGTTTCTATTTAACCACATACTCTTGGTCCAGCTGTGAGGATAAATCAGGTAGAGGAATGGGATTCAATGTTTTTGTGGAAAACAGCTGCACACCAATCCCCAGAAGGGTCAAGGCAGGGACAAGGCCAGCAGCACCTCTGGAGGCTGAACAGAGCTTTACAGGAGGGAATGCTCTTAGAATGCCCCGGAGAGCCTGCATACTCATCCCAGACAGGAAGCAATCAATACAGGCCATCCCTGTGTTGGCCTGGAGGGTCTATGCCTTTCCCTGAGTCTATAAAAACAAAATTTTCTAAGTAATTAAACTAGAAAATCACTTTTTACATCACAAAAGTACAACTACCTACTCATGTGATCACAGGCAAGTCACTTCTCTCCCTGCCTCAACCTGAAGATGAGGACAGCCCTTAGTAGAATTAAAATATTTCATATTTGTATAGAATTTATGGTTTTTAAATGTCTTCATGAAAAAGAGAGCGTAAATTTTGGTTACAATAAAGTTAGGAGGTAGGTTAGGCGACACTTATCTTTTATTCTGCTTTCCTTCTCACTGCATGTTGAAACGTGCTGGCCAGTGCCCTCTAGCCAGCTGACCCATACTACAGACCAGGCGGATGCAGGCAGCTCTGTCAGCTACTGCCCTTATCACACCCATTATTAAACGCCCTCTGACATCCTGTTCCCTCGGCACCCATTCTGAGCTAGGTGACAATTAATGATAATAGGTTAACAATTAATCCAGAAATTACACCCTGTCTCCACTATCCTTCTTAGACAACAGACATGAAACTGTCAAAAAGACCTTCTGCAGAAGGCCCTTAACAGTGACGGCTTCAGAATTTCTCTACAGGGCGCCTCGAGGGTCAGCCTGGGGGCTAGAGGACTTAGCTTGAAGCTACCTTTGAACAGCAAGTGTACAGTTTTTACTTAGTTTGCATATTTATCAGGTGGCCTGGGGAGATAAAGGATGGGGAGGCAGGTGGTTAAAATCTCCTTAAGCTGCCTCTTGTCACTGACACTGGCCTGTGCAGACTGTGAGGCAATGGTGAAAACTTCAGGCACGGTAGCAAGCCTGTGGGGACCAACCATTCAACTCTCCACTGGGGAGTGGTTATAAAAGCTGCTCCTGGGTTGAAATCCTGCCTCCACATCTCATTAAGTGTGTAACCCTTTTACTCTCTTTGTGTCTCAATTTCCTCACCTGTAAAATAGACACAATCATATTCCCTATTTCATGGTGGTGTTATGGGAAGTGAGTTAACACGTGTGAAGTGCTTAGAGTAGTGTCTAGCATACAGTAAGTACTCAGCAAATGCTAGCTTTTATTATTTTTTTTCATTAATCATTCAAAAATATTTCTCAAGTGTCTACCAAGTGCAGGTATTAAACTATGCATCAGGAAGGAACGGACTGAAAGTTACATGAAACAGAGGGCAGTTGGATTTCTGAGCGCACCTCAAAATCACCTCACTGACACTGCCTTCTGCATCTCTGCACATGGCCCACATTTGGGATATTACAGCCGCAGCAGGACAGAGGGTCCTCAGCCTCCCCTTCCACGAGGTTTGGAGAGAGGCCCAGGGCCCAGCTGTGGATTCCCCATTTTACCTCCGTGAATCCCCTTGGAGTTTCAGGGCTGAAGGATCTCCTGGAAAGGATCCTGTAAGCCATTACTAGAAATCTGAATTCTTCTAATAGTGCAAAGCCTCAGTGGGCTCCTAGAGAATATGAAGGAACTTGGAAGGATCTATATTGGTCAATTAATGCTTCCCGTGACGTCTGGCAAGAAATGACGTTTTCCTTCTCTGAGCCTCGACAGCACCGTACACACAGCTCCAACATAGCGCTGTGTCATTGCGCTGGACTAGAGTCACAGTGCTGTTATCTGCCTGGTCTGCTCTGTCCTGGGGGCAGGGACATCGTCTCCATCACCTTGGAGTCCTCAGTGTGGGCCCAGTGTCTGGTGCTCCGTAAGTGTTGACCAAACTCACTGAGGGGCAATTAAGCCTGAGATGTCAGGGAAGCATCTTCTACCTAAAAAGGACTCTGACATGACCAAATGAAGCACTAACTAAAGGAACAAACAAGACACTCGGAGCTAGCGCTCGTCACCTGCAAAACCAGTGGTTTGGTTTTCTAAGTGGCCAAAGCGATAACAGGGCATGCTCATGTTCAGTAGGGACCATTCATATTAAACGTAAACCCTGCCAACCTTCTTTTTTTTTTCTTTGTAAAACACACTGTAGATCTGCACTGTCCAATACGAGAGCCACTAGTCTCATGTACTATATAAATTCAAAATAATTAAAATTAAATACAATTTAAAACAGTTCCTTAGTCACACCAGCCACATTTCAAGTGCTTGTGTGGTGAGTGGCAATTGTATTGGATAGCTCAGACACAGGACAATGTTACAGTCACAGAAAATTCTACTGGGCAGTGCTGCTACAGAATCTCTACTGTCCCACTAAGTAATGTTAACTCAGGCAAATATAATTTAACTGCACTTTCACAATCAATAAAGCTAATATATTGCTCCCCTGGACTATCCAAACCTTTCACATTTGTTCTCTTATAAGTAATAAGACATGATGAGCTAGATGCTCTCTAGGTCTATTCTCATGTTGCTTTTTTTTTAATGTACATATCTTCAGAAATAGTATTAATTCTGTGCGTCCCTTCTCAGTATGTTGGTGCAGTCATGTGTGACTTAGAGCAGTTGACTACAGAGGATGGATGGCTTCAGCCCTTGGAAAAGGAGGCTCATCAATTGACCACACGCCTCAGCATCGTTATGGGACATTAATGAGGTTGGGCTAGATTTAAAAACCTTCCAAGGCATTATGGATTGGTAACATTCAGTCTCACAGGAATGGGGAATTTCTGAGATACAATGCTAGCTCTTTTGCTAATGAGTATTGTGATATGGGGACTATCAATTAACTTCTGAGTTTCAGTTTTCTGTCCTTAAAACGGGGCTATTACTGACCCACCTAACCCAAGTGTCTGGAGGATGAATGAGTTCGTGTTTGCTGAGAACCCTGTGCTCCTTGCATTAAGGCGTGCTGTGCATCGTTATTTCCATTTATTCTCATGTGGCAGCTGGGAAACATTAGGACTGTTATGTTTACTCCTTCTAAAATGCATTTTCTTTTTCAGCATTTTAACATTACCTATGTTACCCAAACCTTAAATCTAAAAGTAAAACTAGCCCCACAGCAAGACACATTGACATAGAGCCCCACAGCAAGACACATTTAGGTAGTTTTTGCTTTCCTTAATAGGAGCATAACACCAGCTTTTCCAGCAGGATGAAAGAAGTAATTGCACTGTAAATTCTCACTGCATGAGGCTGGTGGTCAATTTTAGCAGATGCAAAAAGAAAGTTATACCACAGTGCAATTACTGTCAACACTTACATGCAATGATATTCCCGTATCTGTTCTTCATTCTGTTCTCATCCTTCTTAGCAGAGTCCCACGGTGCAGACTGCCCTTCAAAGAAGCTCTGGAAGAAAGAGGAAACTGACACTAAGAATGACAATTTGGTGCAGTAAACACAGAGATCTTAACGATGGAGGATGTTCTTAAAAAATGTACAAAGAGCAGAAAGGAAAAGAATGTTCACAGGAATGGGATAAAGGATTATTAAACTAGTTTACATCTTAAATATTTCATTTATCTTTTTGTTTTCCTTTAGGTAATATGTTACAACTATGGATGAGGGCTGAAGAGTGACCCACAATTTATCTGTATAATCCATTAAAAATGGTTGAGTGTTCATCCCTATCCTACTTGAATATTTAATACAGAAAAAGATGACATTTCTCTCAATTTTTTAATTATATTACCATTTTTCAATATTCTCCTAAGAAGTATAAAGATATTTTTCTTCCCAATTGCTAACTGAAAGAAGATTATTTTTGGTTAAAACTGTGAAAGTAGGTAAGCTAAGACTTCATGACTTCAAGGCTAAAATCCTGTAATAAATTCTGCCAGAGTTTTCTCTTCATTTTTAATGTATCTTAGATGTCCATTTATTTAAGGATTTGGCATTATTCTGCCCAGGGTCTTTAATCCTCATGTGATTAGTCAGATATATATTTTTTCTGTTCAGGTTATAATGAAAATTTACTCTGCTATCAGCTGACAAGTGAAAAAAAAATCTGGGACTGACTTTCAGTTCCACTTCAGTCCGTATTCCATTTTATCTTCACGCAGTCAACTCTACACGGAAGAAATGGGAACACGGCCCGGAGCAAGAAGCACTCAGGAAGACTGATTTCCTGTCTTTGCCGCAGCTACTCATACTTCTTGGCACCAATTGGGAAAGAAGAGGAAAGAGAAGGAAGAAGGCATAAGGGCCCTAATCTCCATCCCACCTATGGTGTTTGGTCATCTTGGCCATTTCCACCAATTACCAATATCCAGTGATTAGTCTGTGGTTCAACAGGACATACTTATCATTCCTCTTTATGCGTCCAGTCCTGCCTTGTTAGTTAAACTGCTGCTTGGCCCTGCTGCAGGATGTAGGACACCTGCTCACAGACCCCACAGCGAGCCCCAGCCACCCGCATGTCACATAGACCTGACCACGCAGAGGACGATGCTCGCCACCTTCTACCGTTTCTGCCACCAGACTGTGGACCCTCTGAGAGCTGGGACTGTGTGTCATCAGTTTTGTTTGTGCAGAGGCTGTGCCTCATGGTAGGAATCTGATAATTAGTTATTGAATAAATGAGCCACTGTGGTGTTTGGTGACAGTCTGTTTGGCTTTGATCTCAAAAATAAAGCTTTACTTCTGCAGCTTAAGTGTGTGAGGGGTTCAGATACTTGGAGAGCCTGCATGTGTACAATTTGCAGATTTCATTCTGCCAGTTTGTGAAGTACACACACTGTTTGTGACCTGCCATGTGTTGATACTGCTGTTACCGCACAGCTCAGCCCTCATCAGAGCCTGGCTAGAAAACACTCTGTCCCAGCTCTGTCCCACTGGCACCAGTACTTCCATGCACCAAAATAGCAGGAGAACACACCATTTTATCACATGCAGGAGTGAAAGGATAACACTGCAAACATAAGAGCTAGAGTTTTAAATTGCCCGTCTTAATTTCTGGTACCTTAGTCATGATCATCTTTGACACCTTATCATCATAATACTTTTTACATTATATTATGATCTTGAAGAAAACATGGGGGCAGACCAGGATCAGGTGTATTATATACCTATATCTGTATTAACAGATTCACAATATACATTGCTAACCAAAGGGTAAAATACTGTATGATGTAGGACAAACGCAGGTAAAAACACTTTCAGATTATTAATAAATGAAGTCACTAGAAATACTAGCAGTAGAAATCACCAGTTAATTCCACGTAGAACAACACCTTTATATGATCAGGGGATTTATTCAAACATATAACTTCTATTCTGCTATAAAAAAGGCATTTAAAAATAGCTTCAGGGATTTTAAAGTCACACTCCTTTTCTGAAGAGTGTTTTTGTTACTCTATGAATGACAATTATTTTACGGTTGAGTAATAACTATTATTTGACTTCCCTTATAACAATTTAATTTTACTTTGAGTTTGTCGTGATGTAATTACCAATTTCATTTCCCTCTGCCTTTTCCACCTATATAAAAGTTTTCAGATTTTGTTTTTTTGTAGGAAGATGAAGAAGGAAACTGTCTTTGAGGGAGACCTTGATGTCTTCCAGTAGATCCATGGTTACTAGTTAACATTGCCACAGGGTGAGAGAGCAAAAGAAATAGAGAGGAGAAAGGGGTCAACAGTGGATTAGGGGAAGAGGCATTTGTTCAACTAGTAAAAGAAAATGCTCCTAGGTCACCTCAGACAAATGCGCACTGAGCCACACAAGTCCCTTCCACTCTTGACAAACATATGCTCTCCTGTGCCGGATGGTACTCACATCACAGCTGTGTTTCTTTAGCATTTGTGGTAATCATAGGACTTCCAACAGCCCTTGCTTTTAAAAACAGCTATTTTAATTTGATTGTTTTCATTTAACTGGTGACCAGGAAACAGACATGCATCAGCAACACAACAACAGCCGCCCTCCTTACATTTGAGCACTATGAGAAGTTCCCAGCATGTTTTCATAAGGGTGGGCCCCAGGGCCACCAATCCCTGAGCACTGATCATGGTGGGCGTCAGCACGTGCTTGCAGAATGAACGAGTCCTCAGGAGAGCGGACGGCCTCCCTGCTTTACAGCCAAGGGACATGAGAAAAGACTACAGCCAGCTCATAAGACACCACCCTGGGTCAGACCTTCACATTTCAGACTCAGTCCACTGGTCTTTCCGTACCACCTCCACCCTGACAAGGACTTTGAAGGGGAAACTGTGTTAAATCTACTTAAAAACACATGGCCAGTAACTGCTTTCCATACCTAGAGTGCATCTCCTTGTCTCTAAATGATGTTTACAACAAGAGAATATAAAAGATGTCAAGCAAACTTTGTTTCACTGGTGATTACTTTTACAAAATAGGACATTTTCTTATCTCATAGGACAATGTGATCATTGCAGGGAAGCAACTGCAGCAAGGCAATAGCAGGAGGGGAGTTCTCGCCATGAGCCTCCCCAACTCTCTATCCAGGAATGACGTGAATCACTTTAAGTGGTTAAATGCATTTTTTCTTAAACAAAAGCAAAAGAAAACAAAAAAGAGCTGTTCCAAGAAAAAGATCAGATGACTAGTGCCATCCATACTGTTCTGACTCCCTACGGATATGGCGACCGGGTCTTGTATTTTCTGGAATAGCCCTGCCTCCAATTATTTGCCAATCTCCCCATGAACACATTTGCATTGTTAAGACCATGTGTCCTTATCCTTGGCTTGGAAAATAAGTAATATACCTATGTGGAGCCCAGAGAGAGGAAGGAAGGGCTTTCTGGATTGGCTAACCTGGCTTTTGTTTCTTTTTTCTTATGGTGATTATTATATTTTTTACCTTCTAAGAGGGATCCAGTTTTAAATGTTATGTCTTTTTGTCAGCATACCATTTCAAAATACCCGAGAAAATATTTACCTTAGACTTGACTCCCTCTTATGCCTGAAGTAGGACAAAAGTCAATTGTTTAAATTTCTAGTTAGAAAATAAAACTTTATCTAGAGCTCTAGAGCCACTGAGCAGTCAGAGAAACTGTGACATGATATATAGGTCTTTCACATATATTGGTTACTTTCCTGGCTTGGGAATTCTAAGCAAGAACAATAACCAGGGCAGGAACACAGGTCACCAGTGCTGTAGAATACTGTCTCCTGTCTGGTCCACAGTGAGGACTGGCATACACATGTGACTTCCAAGGCAACAGACATGCTTCCTCCATCCCTTGTTTCTGGAGAAACTGAGCCTTCTCTGACTACTCGTTTCCGTTTTTTGCACACCATGAGATGGACAGATAGTCACTAAAAAACTCACCAGCAAAATATGCCTAAGGAAAATTAAGTAATTTTGCTATGTAATCATTCCACTATGTCCTATTTCACATACTTTTTGGCTTTTAAATATCTTTTAATAAATTAAGCAAATCAATGCACATTCTATATGATTTTTCTCCTGTGCATTTTTCTTTGGGCAAGAACAAAAAGTTCTTTAGCTATCTTTTTTATCTTCAAGAAGGTCAAAAATTATGTGTTCCTTTGAAATTACACAAATGGAGTTACTGAATGCTTTGAGAAGAATTCTACTCTGAAGCAACATTCTTGGGAAGTATGTAATCACATAATTTGCGTGGTATCTAGAGAAGCGCTGTTCCTATCACATTTGTTGGAAGTAAAGCCAACTAGGTTTTGAATCTTCCCAGTGCTGAGGAAGAGGGACTCTGTTCCTCGAAGGACTCAGGATTCCTGAGCATATGCCCATGACTGGCTTCTCTGCTTACCTGCCCCCTACATTTCCCTATGCCCTAGGCAAACCCTGACGTTCAAGTTTAAGTACAACCTCCAACTCCTCCTCAAGTTCTCACCTCATAGTTTTTGCTTAACAAAAGTTACCAGCAGGTTCACTAAATCAAATTCAGCCAAAGCACAGGCGCTCCTTTGAAACACTGGCCCAACGAGAGAGAGCTGCCGACGCCATGGCGAAGGGAAGAGCGGCCAAAATCAGCCTTAGCAACGGATGGATGGCATCCCACCCTCGGAGCAGGCTTGGGGGACAGACGATGGCCCACGCTCCCAGTACACTATTTATAGGAGGAATTTTAAATACAATATGCACGTTTAGGCAATATTTAGTGCCTACAGCAGATTTTTAATATGCCGATACAAGTTAACACACCAACTGTGGACTTTTTATTATGAAAAAAACACTTTATGTATTTTGGGGATTTAAGTTAATGGTCTCACTGCACCTTCTGTCAGAGTTTTCATAAATATACTTACGCTTTGACTCTACTTAAAATGTAAGTAAAGTGGTTCCTCTGACTACCTCAGATCACCTATACTGAGAAAAGGCAGCAAACCTGGGAACCACTCGGAAAGAGTAACAAGTCTCTGCAACAGTAAAATGAAACCAGGCACGCTCCAGTGAATACCAATGACCTCCCCACTCCAAGATGCTGCACTCTCCATGGGCACAGAGCAGGAGGAAATTGAACATCCTGCAAGCAGCCATTTTTTTCTAAATAGGAAACATGTTTTTGTGATTCAATAACCTCCTCCCCACCCTTCATACCACCATCATTTTCCACAGGATATAATTATACATCTCAGTTGCCTGCCTCAAGAGAACATTACTTCAAAATGATGCAGTCTGTTAAAAATGCCACAGCTCCCAGATATTAAAAAAGGAGGAAAAAAAAAATGCTATTCAACAGAAAAGCTGCCAAGCAGAAAGGGATGCAGGTCAAGGCTGTACATAACGCACAGTGTGTTTTCAGGCAGTGCAGGGTCAAGTGGTGTTAGAAGCTTCTGAAATCGAATTTTTCCTCCCTTTCTCATACGAATAAAACCGTGCACATAAAATGACTAAAGTCATCACCCTGAAAGAGGGAAGATGAACTCACTGGGGCATGCAATATCTCTGAACCTTCTTTGTTTTCGGCCCATACTTTTCTGGTTCTTCCAAGTGCCACATTTTACCAGGTCCATATAAACTACTAATTGCTATCACAGTGAACCAACTGAAGACACCTAACATTGCATGACAGGCCATGGAGTGGAGTGCCAGTGGGAAGATGGCCCCAGAAGCTCAGGCCCAGTGGCAGCACTGGTCACCAGTCACTGTCATTATCCAATGTCCTGGATGGGGGTGGCCAAAGGGAGCATGTGATGCTTTAAGGGCAAAAGAGGTCAAGACTGGATGAAAACAAGAATCTAGACACAGGAACTGTGTTATTCTAAACAAACTGAAATCTGAATGTGAATACTCCTTGATACTCTTGAAGAAGTTGCTGATTGATCTCAGCACTTCAAATGGCCATGTTTTATTGCAACTCAATAAATTCCAAGTTTTGCAGAATTTTTCTATTTGCAAGATTCAGGCAGGTGGTGATCTTGGCAATAGTTGTCATATGGCCTTCCTCTACCTAACATCTCTTTCTCTTTTGATAAAAGAATTGAGGTTTGCAGCCTAAAAAATTTATATGATATTCTAGTGCCCAGAAACTCTCCCCTCTGACATTTGGCTGAGCTCTAGGACATGTTTTTTATTCTGTTGAAGATTACCCCAAATGAGTGACTTTTCACAGCAATGTCATATACTTTCTGTTGAAAAATATATGCTTATGTGGTGTTCGAAGCTCTCTCAGGTAAGTATTTTTATTCCTACTGCACAGATAAGGAATTTTGCCTGAGATCATGCAGCCAGTAAGCAGAAGTAGGGACCTGGACCCGAGGCCATCTGGCTCTGAACTCAGTGCTCCTGGCACTGAGTTGGCCGAGAATACACAGCTTTGTGCCCACTGCATCGCACCGTGCACATGGCTGTCTCAAGTCACCCTTGCTGTGGGTCGTGAGCCACCAAGGCATTTCTGGTTCCCACTTTTTATAGAATAAGTTTGTTCCATTGCAAATAGCCCTGTTACCATCTGCATAGTAATTTTCTGGGGGACATGAAGCCATGTGCACCCTCGAGGAGCCCTCAATCTACCTGCTTTTATTTAAATTTGCCCCATTTCAAAGCTCCCTTTCTTCCCACCTTCAGACTCACTGCAGTCATAAGCTCCCACTAACAATGTGACCTATTCCTCAAGCGTATCGAAGCAGAAAATATTTGAAAACCACTGATCAAGTGGCTGGAGAGAAAAAAATACTCTTCACCTGAATGACAGAGTAAAAAGTGGTGAAAACAGTAACTGCAGAGCATACACTGTTTCTGAACATTCCACGGACAAGGCCAACATGCCCTGGAATTATGGAGACTGATGCACAGTGATGTGGCTTTAAAAAGGGGGCTATCTTGATATAACTGGGGTGAGTTCTGGTCTAGTATTACTTCTAAGAGGCAGAGCGTAGCTGTTCAGGAATATTCCACACTTCCTAGGCCTGCATTCGTCTTCCATTTGTTCCCTAGAAGAGAGCTTAATGACGAAGATCCCCTTTTCTCAGCAGTTACCAGCGCCCCCTCATCTAGGAAGGCTTCTCAGGGCTGGAAGCCTCTGTCTGCCTACACATGTGATGAAGTTCTCACCCACTGATGCTGCAGAGGCAGCTAAGAGTCTCAAGGAGTCCCTGGCTCCCTGGCACTTGTCGTTGAAGGAGGCTTCCAAGGGCCCATCACAAGAATATTCCTCAGTTTGAAACTCAAAGGCTACATTTGCAAACTTATTCTTCTAGATGGTCCTCGTAGGGTCTCTGCTGCTTCTTACGCAATGAGGACTGGGGTAGTGGAGGGGCTGCACTGCAAGGGATTTATTAGTAGTGTTTATATTCATTACACAAAACTTGGTCAAAGTTTACTTTTGTGAGTTAGGCATTGCCTGTCTCTTGATCACAGTGGACATTATGAGATCAATTTTGCAAAGATTCTGCAACTTGGACCTGGCCCTGTTCTTACTGTATTACCCTGGCAACTCCAAGGAGGCCACAGCAATTGGATGGGGTGTCAAAACAGTGATGTCAATAAGCAGCTTGTCACAGATGGCACCAGAAAGAGGACTGCCCTGCTTTAAAGGCAGGTGAAAGTATCTGATTCAGTTGTTTTGTAGTTTCTCTAAATCACTCTGGTTTGAGTCCCACCTCCAGGATCACCACCCACATTTCAGAGAGAGCAATTTTCATTTCCCTTCAGATACAGATCTTGCCAGGGTTTGAGATGTTAATACCACCAGAGAACTGTAATTTTCTCCACCTCTGCACCTGCCTTGAAAGAGTGACTTGTCAGTGAGCTGGTGCCCAGATCTTCAGAGACAAGCAAGAGTCCTTCTTTGGAAAAAGGCCTCCCTAAAACATCTCGAGAACAAATGGATGTTTTTACAGAAATCTAGCTGCTCCTTTCCTTCTGAGAGCAGCCAGAAAAGTGGAGCTCCTCCTTACCTCTTGCCTACATTATTGCAGTAGCCTCCTCTCTGGTTGCTTCACCCCCCTCCAGTTCAGGCACTTCACCCAGAGTGAGCTTTTAAAAACACACCTGGGCACCTGCCACTTTGCTGTTTGAAAGCCTAGCAGGTCTGCCTACAGACAGCATGGTGGTCACAGGGACCACGGGACTCAGCACGTGCAACACACCTGGTGCACAGCAAGCGCTCCATCAGGGCTAGCAATTACTGTCCTCGTTCTAAGACCAAAGCTTGAGCCTTTGAGGCCAATAAATCCTAACTGACCCTGCTGCCATTTTTTGTTACTGTTTCGCTGACAATAATCCTTCTCAATTGTTTCCTCTAGTGGCTCTATATATTTCCTGCACTGATTCTATACAGTATTTAGAAGCGGCGTGATTGTTGTTTTGTTCTTGCCCTTGTTAAAAAAAAGATCAAACATTCTTTCCATGGTATTTCTTGGAGAACTGTGAGTTTTAAAATGTCTTCACCTCAGAAATCACAGCACATAAGCTTCACCAAATGTAACTGAAAATCTAAGGATACTTTTTAGACATGACAGGCTTGGAAATAAATAAGTGTAGCAGAAAAAGGAATTTTAATGAGAGATTTGTGACTCTCTTTTTGACATCTATTAATTTATAAAACCTATCAGCACAATTCCCAGGCTCTTCTTGCAGTACCTAAGTCAGGGTGATTAAAGATAAAAATTTAGAAGGGAGAATTATTTTAGAAATTTGGAAATCAAGGTTAGAAATACCTTTTCAAACAGTTTAGTGAAGAATCATTGAATCTCAATTTACTCTGTCCAAAAGTTCAATTTCTACTCTTAAAAGCAAACATTTTTATTGAAAATTATAACCCATTATGAAATTAGAGTCATAGCTGCTCTCCTTCATTGACTGATGTAGCCAAACATCATTGCTTATTGAAGGTTGTGGAAACCGTCACTTTAGAGGTGACCGACTCCTTCTTGTGAGGAAAGTCTTGGCTCTCAGCCTTAGTCTCTGGGTGTGAGGGGGAGATTCTAAACAAAGTCAAAACAACAAGCCGGCGCCAGGCGCAGAACAGAAATCCCGGCATGTGGAAGTTTCTACGTGTTGCTAATCACCCCTCCATAAAGACAGAGCTACTCACAGCTTCTGTGGGAAACCCTGAAAGAACCAATTCAGCTCTCACACAGATCAAACATTACTGGTAAAAGTCATCTTACCACAGACCTTGGGCGGAAAGCCTTCCTCATCTGAATGTACTCCCTACAAACCATTATCGTCTTACAAGGATGCTTTGGGAGTGGAAGTGGCGAGCAGGCAAATGGAAAGACGAAACAAGAACTCCCGAAGGCAAGTGATGTGGGCAGAGGGGTCAGCGGCAACCACAAGTTCCGCCCAAACTGTAATCATTTGTGAACCACCTCCACCACTTCCCTTATTCTCACCACTTCCCTCTAATTTATTTAAGGATTTAAATACACTTATTTGTAAATGAAATTTCCTATCATTATGGTAAACGGAAAGCCAAAACACCACAGGTAAAGATAACAGAAAAAGTAAATACAATGAAAACAAAACAATGGTATTAATCCCATTAATTAGGGAGGTTACCTAGTGTTACTGAATGCTAAAAGGGCTGAGGCAAAAGAAGTTGCTGATTCTCAGTTTATGGCTCATTCAAGCTCCCTCAACAACCCATTCCAGCTCTGATGCTCAGCTGCTCAGTCACCCTAGTACACTGGAAGTGCTCAACAGCACAAGTGGCTAGTGGCCATCGCACTGGATAGTGCAGACTTCTGTCCTTATAGGAGGAGCCATGCCCAATTGATTTGGTAGTCATGAAGGTAATCCTGCAACAAGCATCCAACTGCAGATTGAGGAGGAGAGCAGGAAAAAAATAGTTCTAGAGGCAGACAGTAGAAAGAAGGAAATCTTTGTGGATCTGCTAGGATGCACAAGAGCCCAAGGTGGTACCAATGAATGAACAGGAAAGGCTGAGAAAGGAACAAGAGAAGCTAAAAAGTAAAAAGGAGAGAACGAAAGCATCAAGATTAAGATAGGTCCAAGATGAAGGGCATAATGAGAGTTGTCTTCTATGCCTGTCTATGTTCCAATTTATGAGGGACCCGATGCTGCTCTAGCAGGGGGCCCTTCCTTCCCTTGCCTTGAAAAGTTGACCTAAACACTATAATTCACTCAACCCCACCTCTTCCATGCATTTTCTTCTCCAGTTTCCATTGATCTTTTTTCCTCCAAAATTCTATTGTAGCTATTAGTATGTGCCACTTGCGTTTTTTTCACAGATCTGATATGTAATATTTTATGTTATTTTTATCACCACAATTCGATTATGTGTTGACTGAAAAGAGGGCCCACATCCCCACTTGTAACTTGCAGAACAGAGAGCTACCAAAGCACACAGCTGAAAGACACTTGTTTCAGGGATTACCTTAATGACTGCCACAGCCATTGAACATGACAGGTAATGGCAGTTCTACAATGACGGAAATGTTCTATATCTGTGCTATCCAATATGATGGTCACTGGCCACGTGTGGCTATTAAGCACTTGCAATGAGGCTGGGGTGACTGAGGAAGTGAATCTTAAATTTTATTTAACTTAAATTAATTTAGATTTAAATAGCCACATGTGGCTAGTAGCTACCATATCAGACAGCTCAGGTTATGATGTACAGTGAACACACCAACGAGGCTGATGGAAGGAGTTGCCAGAGGATTGGCTGGCCCAACCTCTCAGGGAAAGCCCCTTGGTTGGGTCTCAAATTGTACGATCTCTCAGTCTTTCTGAATATGAAATACAATAATCTTAGTGTTAAGAGCTGATCTCCACCCCCCCCCCCACCAATTCATATGTTGAAGCCTTAACCCCTAGTGCCTCAGAATGTGATTGTATTTGGAGATAAGGCCATTCAAGAAGTAACTAAGTTAAATGAAGTCACATGGGTGGCCCTAATCCAAAACGACTAGTGTCCTTATAAGAGGAGATTTGCACAGAGGGATGACCATATGAAGCAGCACCAAGAGGGCAGCCATCTGCAAGCCAAGGAAAGAGGCCTCAGAGGAAACTCACTCATCAAGGTGCCCATGGACTTCATCATGGACTTCTGGCCTCCAGAACTGCGAGAAAATAGATATCCGTTGTGTGAGCCCCCTAGTGTCTCCCCCTAGTGGCAGCTCTAGCAAACAAATACACTTAGCACTTAGAGATTAATCCTTCCCAGTCATGGAAGCACAGGTACAAAACTGAAGTGACTCCAGTGTGTAACCCAGGATTCTAAATTGTGGTATTTAAAATGGCGGTATTTCCAAGAGTCCACTATGCCCATGGTGCTGTATGGAGTGGCATTGCCCGGAAAGCCGAGTCGTCATGCTGATGCTGACGCTGGTTGGCGAGCAGAGCACTGGAGTAAGTAAGCCAATGGGATGTCTTGTGGGAATGCGCCATCTGAGTGCCGGAAACTGAGAAAACCTGGCTCTGGCAGATGCAGTTCTCCTTCTGCAGCCTAACATTCAGCGCTTGGCTGGATATACACACAGAATTTCTGCTTCTCTGAACACCTTTTCCATACTGAACATTCATATTGTTAATTTTTTTGAGGTGTTACTATCACTGAATTCTTACTCAAGCCATAGTTCATGCAGCAGGGAGACATTCTGTTTCAATACTACAGACCTGTGATGTGTTGACAAAACAGACCCACTCACAGAGGCAGACACAACCCACAGCCATAGCCTTCAAGACACAGTATCAAAAGAAAGGAAATGTGGTCCGTGGGCTTACCATGGCTATGAACCCACTCCTCAGCTAGGGCTTCCTTTGTAATGATATAGTGTGGGCAACTCTGGTAGCTAGAATTAATTGGGAACTATATGGGGATCTGTAAAGCCAGCAGCAATCTGCAGAGTCCGGGCAATTAATTAAGGGTCAAAAAAGGGTCTTCCTGCTTTCTTGCTCTGCCTGCTATGTCAAGCCTCAAAGCTATGAAGTCTTGCACGTATGCTGATTTCATGCCTTTTCCATTTCACATTCCTAGCGGTAGAAGATGACCTCAAGAGAGGTCATTATTGCATTGCCATCTTTTCAAAATGCTCACATTTAGATCATCCTTGACAGACGAGAATATTTTCCAGGATATCTGACCTTTGAAAAAGGGGATTTCACAACCTTCCCAAAGAGTTTGTTTATTTACAGTTGCTTTCAAAGGAGGCAGTTACAAAACCACTTTGAAAAAAGTAAATGGTGTGAGTTAGCTACATAAATGCAACTCCAGGTGGAGAACCATGTCAAGAAAAAGAGCGAAAATTTCAATAGATAGGAGAGTTTGGGGCCAATCAGGACATGCAGGGTTAGACACCAGCATCAGTGGTGAGCCTCCTCCTTCCCTCCTGCACCCTCCCGTGTGAGGGTCACAGTCAGGGTTCACAGGATGCTGGGAGGCATGGCCCCTTTCATATTTTCAGCAGCTACATGCAATTTGCACATACCCAAAAACTTGAAATGAACTTATAAGCAATTACATTTCCACTAAAATGTATAATGTGATCAGGTTTTTCATTTATTTATTTTTTCATTTTGCCTCTGCTCTCACTGATGACTGCAGCAATCCCTCAATCAGGAGAGAAGGCTGAGGTTTAGTGATTTCATGTATAATTTAGCTTTCTGCTTGTGCCTCTTCACCTTCCGTTTTGCAGAAGCTTAGGAAAGTTTGGCAGTTGATCAGATCTTCAAGGACACCAAAGATATACATTTCAGCTCTACCTTTTTATCCTACACCTTCTTTCAATAGAACTATGCACTCAAGTTAAATGAGTTCCTGTAAAATATTACAGAAGTTCAGCCCAGAAGATATGAGATGCCTTTGTTTTTTGCATTGCTTCCCAAATAAAAATTTTCAGGAAACTTTGGCTGCTATATAAATATTTTCTTTACAAAGACTCCAGGCCTTTCTTTTACATTAGATTCATTAGAGGTTGATTAGCTAGTTTCTTAGACTATATTTGGGGTATGGACTGGGAAGGAGATACAGGGGGCTGGCCAGAAAAAGGAGCTAAAGACACAGCATATGCCACCCATTCAGAATACCAACATGAAATATTATATACTGAAAAACCAAAATCCTCTATGCAGACATGCTCATGTTTTTCCACAGTTCGTTTTTTTTTCCTATCCTACTTTTCCTCCTACTCATGTTAAATTATAGGCACACAAAATATATTGGCTTTTCCATTGAAATCACTGTTATCTGAAGACTTTGCAAGCACTTATTGTGCTAGAAACAGAAGGTATTTTAAAAGCTGTAGTTCTTCTAATAGTATGCCTTTGATGATCAGTAGAATCCTTTCCAGTTCCCCATGCCAAGAGAACTTTCAACACAGAAACACAAATGAACACACATATATGCACAAAAAACAATAAGCCTTTAAAAATCTTGATCACTTTAAGCTTTGTCTTTACCCTAAAGGATTTTAATTAGATTCTGAAAGTTTGTATAATTGGGAGACTGACTTTTTGAAATATGTTTATTTCTACATACCAAACATTGACAAATAATTTCAACGTCTCTTTTCCACTGCTCCTTTACTTGATCACACATATTGCACTTACTGCAAAAAGGTATTACAATGTTTTATGTGCAGTACGGCATCCCACTGGTGGTCAGTGTCAAGGGACAAATCCACTTTGCTCTCTTTAGCCTTCTTCCACCATGCCTCTTCAGTGTTAACTGTAGCAAATCTACACTGGACTCTGACTCTCAACACTTCCAAATAAAGTGAAAACTGTACACACAAAACACATGAAACAAGGACAATTTACAAGATGAAAGTTCTTACAACAATACCATATTATCATGCAGTCAATAAACTTAATTTCCAACATTTCATCATTTCTTTATATTTTGGGAAATTGTGACCTGCCATTTGCAATTAGGAGAAAGTTGTCAAGCTTTCTGGGCATGTGATGTACATAGAATCCCTGTTCCAATCGCCTCATCTTCTCCACTCCTTCAGGTTTTACAGGCCCAAAGTATGGGAGAGATGATGAGAGAGATTCTACTTCCTTGCTATACTCAGAAGGTAGCATGAGCCTTGGAGTCAGCTGTCCTGGGTTCACCTTCCATGAACTTGAATGCTCTAAGCATCAGTTTCCTCTTGTCTATGGTGAAGGCGTATGCGTGGGGAGGGTGTGGCAAGCTTCAAATGAGATAATGCACCGCAGTGCTTAGCTCAGTACCTGGCCCATGGCTGATGGTCAACCAATGTCAGTTGCTATTATGATAAAAATGCTGATTACTCTTACCACCACCATGAAGATGCCCATCACCTGGTTCTTATGATTTTCAAAACCATGAAATTATAATGGCTGGTTATTAAACTTCGGCATCACTGGCCTATGTTGACATATCATAAGATAGTCCTGTAAAGATTTCCTTGCCCCGAACAGTCAACCACCATGCCTACTAGATGCTAAGCATAGCGCTGGACACTGCAGAGACCACACCAAAGAATAGCTGGCCTCGTCCTAGAGAAGATACAATCCAGATGTAAGGCTTGTGAAATAGACAGCAAATGGTACAGAGCAGTAAATAAACAGAGGCTATATTATTCAGCATGGACTCTCACATGTAGTAAAGGTTTGGAAAAAGGACAGATCAGTGTGGGCGTGATGGTTGGGTGGGAGAAGGCTTCATGGAGATGAAACTCGTGGTGGTCCTCCTAGAACCAACTAGAAGGACCTGGAAAGGTAGAGGGAGACAGGAATGGGCTCCAAGCAGAGGCAAGTGACGCCTGCAACAAAGACAGAGGTATGGGAATTAGGGAAAGGGAGATGACCTGACCTAAGTGAAAGATTTTTATTACTGAACAAGGGGCTACAAGGAGAGGTGGGACAAAGTTCCCTGGTGGGGGTCATAACCACCCAGTGCTTTAGACACTGGGAGTTTCTATGCACAGGGGAGTGAGTAATATTTCAATGTGACTCAAGAAAGTGAAGCCTGGTGGGTGGTATAACTGATTTGATCAGAGGTGGTGTCTTGATGGCTCTGGCAGTTATCCAAAAATGGAGGGGCCAAGTTCTGTAACACAGTGGGAAGATCTACTTATATAGTTATGCCTGCACATAGACGTATACACAGGATAGCATTCCCACCATGTCCTATGAGGGAGACATGAATCCCCTTTGTCAACGAGGACTTGGAG
The DNA here is from genome assembly GCF_020826845.1 of Diceros bicornis minor. Taxonomy (NCBI): domain Eukaryota; kingdom Metazoa; phylum Chordata; class Mammalia; order Perissodactyla; family Rhinocerotidae; genus Diceros; species Diceros bicornis. The sequence goes on along the minus strand of NC_080755.1, from coordinate 6,413,300 downwards.
GTTTTGAGAGGTGACAGGAAGGGGCAACCACAGCAGAGAGCACAGGAGGACACCAGGAAATGCCTTTTTTTTTAAAAAAAAAAAAAGGGTATGTTTTGTATTTAGTAACCATCATACCAAAGCTGATTGAACAAGAGAACCGGAAAGGGCATGAACAGAAGTGACAGGGGCCTCCTTTGAAATGTCTTGAGATTTTAAGACTTTCTGTTCTCATTCATATCTCACCTAAACAACAGAACAATTCCTTTACTTACCTGCTCTTATATTTGTTTTCCTGTAAAGGTCTGAACACAAGAGTCTTTGGAACCATTAATGTCTTTACTTTCGCATTATTAGCTTCCTCATAAATCAAATGGACATATCTGAAAGAGGATGCTTTGATTTTTATTATCCATGTAATCACAACTTTAAAATCTAGCACTTACTTTTTATGCAGTCACTTTCTTACAGCACCTACTAGTTGCAGGTTGCAGTAGAAACACGTTTTCTACAATGACTGTGGGCTGAAGGATAATCACGTGTGTTCCATAAATAAATAGTGACCCTTCAACATGCAATGCTGGAATGGTGCCTGATGTCAATCAAAATCCCAATGAGCTCCTCCTTGATTAATTATGTATGCAAGCTGACTATGACATCGCAGGAATGTTTCCTGAGGACAGAGAGCTCTGACTCTTATCCACCCTTGCTAAAAGTTTTCTGACTTTGCTTCACCGGGTGTTCTGGCACTTACAGTGGTGCATAGGCTCCGCTCCTAAGGATCTGAATGTCTAAGAGTGCTCCTGAGGATCCTTGTAGAAAAAGTGTTTGTATGTCTAATTATTTAACCAATGCTTAGAGGGATGTCATACTGAAAAATGGTCTTACAAGAGCAATGCCAGCACAGCTCAAGCACTGATTAAATTGTTTTGACATAATTGCCAGTTCACAAGAATCATGACAGCCACTACTCAAACAATTTTGGAGGGAAAACTATTGACAAGAGTCACATGGGAAAAGCACTGGAAAAGCAATTATGAAGAATCATTAATTTATTTTATGAGAACATTGATGTCAAATATTGGCATTTTTTTTTTAAAAAAAGCATTAAAGGTATCTGACCAATGCAGTAATCATGGCTAGAAGTTAAACACATAAATTTAAAATTTTTATTTAGTGCAAAATAGATCAAATTCCACGTTCTGAAACCCACCCAAAGCTGTTTAAAGTAGTTAAGAGGTCAATAATACTAATGAGATCTGTGCCAAGCTATAAAGAAAAAGTTGGACAAGGAAATTGGACATCAGGGTCCTAAACAACGCATAAACCACTGAGGACTCCGTGAAAGATTTACTCCCCACCAACAATGCATAGAGCATCATGACAACACGCAGTCCAGCCATCTGCATCTACCAGTGCGACCTGACATTCCCAAGACAGTCACAATGGTTTCACAATGCTTTCACTGGGAGTGGGTCAGCTGCCACCCTACTGGAGAAGTGCTGCGGGACTGAAATGAAAACTTTACAGGACTGCACGCTGACAGTCAGAACTAATGGTCAGAGGATTTTCCAAAGGGCAGAGGAAAATGGGCAAACTATATGCGGCTTTTCAGCAATTACTTGTTCATCAGTTTTAAATTGTTTCTCAAGCTCCAATTTCTCCTCCTTCCTGCTCATCAGACTTACAGTACAAGTTGTACTGTTTTTAAATATAGGCAGCCTTGAATTACAAATACAACTAATAAAAGACCCATATGTAGCAACTATTACTATTGTACCTGCTGATTTCTCCCAACCTCTGACAACAGAGAAGATGTTTCCACTGGGACGATCTTGTTTAAAAATTAGAGCTAATTTTGGACAAAGATCGGAAGGCTCAGCAGTGGAAGGAAGAGAAGAAAGAACAGGTGCTGCGATGGGAGAGATGTGGGCCTGGCTGAAGTCCAGGCTGCGCGGCAGTGACCAGAGAGAGAGGAAGATAAATGATGAGCCCAGGGAAGCATGAAAGAAGAGGTGACTGAGCAGAGGAGTGGAACACATAATCCTATTTTTCAAAACCACTGCGATTCATAGAGGAAAGTCAAGCTGGCAAGGGGCTCACATAAATGATGAAGACTAGAGAGATCCATGTAGGGAATCTACGCAGGGAAATTAGACAGGGATGTTCACTCCATTTTATAGGTGTGTCCTATGTGGACAGATGAGGAGCAAAACTGGAGGGCAAACACAGAGGTAAGGGGTCTGTGATCAGATGAGAGAAACGTGACAAGTGGCTATTGCAGGAGCATCTCCCATAATGGAAGGATGGCGGCCAAGTGTGACAACTGTCATTAGTCACGAAGAGTCAAGGGTAGCAAAGGCCCATGTTGCAAGGGAAGCATGGCCAGAATTGTTATAGGCCTGCAACCCTGACACCATTGGAACCATGTGACAACCAGGCTGAAAACATGGTTTTAGGATGTAAGAAAGATATGCAGTCTTCAACGAGTTCCTAATTACTCTGGTAGGAAAAAAGAAAAAGGGGTGGTCTTAAGGACTGAAACCAAGATTTATTCATCTTTTTAATCCTAGACCTAGCTTTGAGGGTCCTCAGTAAACATCTGCTGAATGCGTGAATGAGTAAATTAAAGAAATGCTACCTTGTAGATGCTACTAATCCCAGGGAGTCTTTGTTATCAGGGAATCTCCTTATCATGAGACATTTGGAGAGGAAGAAAGATATCTATGAGAAGAAGCGTAAGCAATTAAATTAATTCTAGATTTTAAAATATGCATGCTAACATTTCTATAGTGATTAGTAAAAGAAAAGAGAATGTATAATTTCCAGATTGGTAGAGAGAAAAATGGAATGAGATAAACAAAAATTCAATTAACTAAAAATAGGAAGAAAAGGTGGGATGGGGGGAAGGAGCAAAAGACAAAGTGGAACAAACATAACTCACAAAATGAGGTGATGAGAATGAACTCAAAAACATCAGTAATCACAGCAAATTAAAAAGACAGTAAGTGGTCAATTGATAGAGTTTAAAGATAAAAGCTGTAAGACTTGACTGAAATAACAAAATCCAGCTAGATCATATTCACAAGAGTCACAATTAAAATAAGAAAGCTTCAAAATATATCCAGGAAAATCCGAATGAGGAGGAAACCGGCATAGTTATATTGAAATTAGACAAAAACTGTAAAGTAAAAATATTACTCAAGACATTGGTGTCACTGCCTAATGATGCAATGTTCAATTTGCATGGAAGAGATGACAATTGTTAACTTGTATTTACCTAATAACTTAGCTTCAAAATATATGACCTCAGGGTCGGCCTGGTGGCATAGTGGTTAAGTTTGCGCGCTCCACCTCAGCAGCACGGGGTTCCCAGGTTTGGATCCCAGACGTGGACCTATGCACCACTTATCAGGCCCTGCTGTGGCAGCATCCCACATATAAAGTAGAGGAAGATGGGCATGGATGTTAGCCCAGGGCCAGTCTTCCTCAGCAAAAAGAGGAGGATGGGCAACAGATGTTAGCTCAGGGCTAATCTTCCTCACTAAAAAAAAAAAAAACAAACCTCTTTTACCATATCTCTTTCAATAACTGGTAGATGAAATAGACAAAAGGCTAGTAAGTAGACAGAAAATTTGAACAACAAAAATTTTTAAAACTTGATCTTAAGAATATACAGACCACTGCACTCAACATTGTTGTTAACAATACATAAAATATTTAAGAAAATGGACCACGTTAAGGCTCTAAATAGTGTCCATAAATTTCAATGAGTTTTCTCTGATTATAATGCCATTAAGTTAGAAATCATTAATAAAAAGACAACAAAAGGGCCGGCCCCGTGGCTTAACGGTTAAGTGCGCGCGCTCCGCTGCTGGCAGCCCGGGTTCGGATCCCAGGTGCGCACAAACGCACCGCTTCTCCAGCCATGCTGAGGCCGCGTCCCACATACAGCAACTAGAAGGATGTGCAGCTATGACGTACAACTATCTACTGGGGCTTTGGGGGAAAAAAAATAAATAAAATATTTAAAAAAAAAAAAAAAAGACAACAAAAAAATTTCCCATGCACACACACATGTACTCACATGCTCTAAATAACTTATGGGTCAAAAAAGAAATTGTAATGAAAATTTAAAAATACTTAATATTCAATGATAACAGCACTTAACTGTGAGAGGAAAAATTAATAGTTTTAAGTAAATGCTTATATTAGAAAAAAGAAAGATTGAAAATTAATGTGTTTAGCACTCTGTTTAAGCGTAAGAACAGAATAAACTCAAAAACGTAGAAGAGAACAAATAAAGAGCAGGAATAGAGGAAATTTTAAAAATGCTCTATGAAAGATCAACAAAGCCAAAAGTTATTTCTTTGAAAAGACTAATAAAACCAACAGACTGCTGGCAAGAATATTCAAGACAAAAGAAAGACAGAAGGCACAAATAAACAATATTAATGATAATAAAGGAAAAAAGAACGAGTACAAATAAAAAAGATAATAAGAAGATATTAACAAATATATGTCTATAAATAAAAAAAACCGACAAAATGTACCAATTCCTAAGAAAATATTAACTATAAAATTAACTCAAGAAAAACTAAAAATCCAGAATAGTCCTATAATTATTGAAGAAAAAAGGTAATTAAAAATTTTACCATGAGGAAAATGCCAAATCTAGCCAGTTTTACAGGCGAGTTCTAAAGATAATTTGAATCTTACAGGAACTCTTTTGAGAGAATAGAAAGAACACAAAATGCTATCTCATTCATTTTAAAAAAGTAAATATATCTTTCATTCTAAAATGAGAAAATGGAGATTTGAGAAGGATAATTAATTAAGAGACTAGTCACTCATGAACATAGACGCAAAAATCATTAGTGAACACTATTCAGCAATATTTAACATGTATCATGACCGAGTTAGGTTTATCCCATGAATGAAGGGGTTGGTTCAATATTAGAATATCAATTATATTAGTTAACTCACCACACTAACATATTAAAGAAGAGAAATAAAATAATTATTTTGTGTAAGAATAAATGCTGAAAAAGCATTTGATCAAATTTAATATCTATCCATGGTAAATAATATTAATAAACTAGGAATGGAAGGAAATTTTCCTTAACATAATTGCAACTAATTGTTAATCATTAAAGGCCCTTTCTCTGAAAATCAGGAAGAAGACACTGATGCTTGCCAATCTAAGTTTTATTCAGCACTGTATTGGAGCGTCTAGTCAGCTTTATAAACAAGAAAAAATAGGTAAAATGAATGAGGATTACAAAAAATCAAAACTGTCATTAATGAGAGTTGACATGATTTCTCCACAGAAAACTCCATAATAATCTACACACAAATCATTGAAATAAAGACTGCCGAAAAACGTTTCTGGACAAAGGAGCAATATACAAAAGGCAATAGCATATGTGTGTGTGTGCATGTATAAATTTATTTATACATATATTCTATATACTTGCAATAAAAAGAAAATATAACTTTAAAAGATACTATTGCCATAACAAAAAAAGTATACCTAACTAAAAGATGTATAAGATTTTTCTGGAGAACGTTTTGAAACTTTATTGAAAAATATAAAAGAAGATCCAAATAAACGGAGACATAAACCATATTAACAGATAGGATGCTCCAATATTGCTAAATCAATTCTCCAAAGCTTTACAAATAGATCCCATGCAATTCCTAACAAAATTACACAGAGTTTTTCAAGAAACTGACTGATAAAATGTCCATATTTTCCATGGATGAGGTGATTCTAAATCACAGAAGCACAAAGCCTAAGGACTGCCAACATGTTTCTAAAGAACAAGAAGGCCACAGAAGAGCTTGCGCAAGTCAGCAAGAGACATTAGCACTCCAGTAAAAAAGGAGGCCAGTAAACATGTGAAGACATGTTCAGTTTCAAATGGAACGATAAGGACATTCTTTTTTCACCTATCAAATTGGCAAAGATGAAAAAAAAAAAACTAATGCTCATTTTAGTGCAAGTGTATCACGTAAGCATTCTCGCAGAGAGTGCTGATGACAACGGTGAATTGGTACAACCTTTCCAGAAAGTAAGTTGTCAATATGCATAAAGAACGTTAAGGGTTTTATGCACTTTGAACCAGTAATTTCACCTCTTGACATCTATTTTCTATAGAAAATAATGGAGGTATATCCAAAGAATTATTCGCAGCAGTGTTCATAGCAAAGACATAGGAAATATTTGTGATATATTTTAAGTAGGAAAACTAGATATGAAACTATATAAAGATTCTACTGCATTAAAATATTGGATGGAAATACTGAAAATTGATAGTGGGTTTATGGATGATTGTTATTGTCTTGCTTTTCCTTCTCACTTTTCTTAAAATTCCCAAATTTCTTTCAAAAATTATGTGTTGCTTTTAAAGGAAAACAATAATAAAATTGGGACTTGGGAACCTTTAAAAACATATTTTGTTACTCTGTATCCTTACAACTGTTTTTCATCATTAAAATAGAGAAAAAATAAAATCAAGCATTCTCCTTAAGCAGATAAATTATGTTAATTGGACTTATAGTATATTCTCTTCATGTTTCAAGAAGTAAGCTTTAAATACACTTAGTAATCAGCCAAGTAAAATATTTTGGCCGTAAAATTGGCAAGGAACTCAAATGCATAATTACCTAAAGCACATAAATACAATACATATAAAAACATATGCTGTATATTTATAATTAACACTGAATACATTATAATTATTCAGTATCTCTTGTATAATTTCCCTCAAGTAAACAGATAAAAGGTTTTCCGTGTGTCCCTAAAGGGCAACCATAGAGAATAAAGGGAGTGAAGAAGTATTTTACATTTTTAAGATACTAAATAATATGAATGAATTTCATCAAGGACATAAAATTTATTTTATTTCAGAAGATGCAATAGAAGAAATTGCAAAAGTCAGCATGTTCTCATTCTTTTCAGTGATATGACAGGTCAAAAAAATTATGGGCTCTGATTCAACATTATTTTGGTCTACATACATAACGCGTAACAATGATGTGAATTTATACCATATAAAATGTGAAATAAATTAAGTAATTCAAAACATTTAAACCATATATTTCCTTATTATTCACGATCCTTAAAAACTGGGACAGTGGGCATTAGGTATGTAACGCAACTACGATCATAAACACATTTCAGACATCATGAGGCCTTGATACAAAAATGGACTAATATCATTAGCATATCCTCTCAACTCAGAGTTCCTGGTGCTTTGGAGATGGGGTGGGGGTTATAGGTGGGGGTGGGGGTTAGAGGTGAGAGTGGAAGGGGTTGAAATGGGAGAAGTGAGAGGAAGAAAAGATGGGAAGGGAACATCAGGATAGAAACCCCTCATTCAGAGATGCTGAATAAACTCAAAACTGGAGAGAGAGAGAGCCAGACAACTGCCGGTGGATCCTAAGTGATGGCACTTTCCACAGCAGTGACTGCCAGACCGTGGCTCTCAGGCAGCTAGTCAGTGTCGCCCACTGGAAAACCTCCCATCCATGGAAATATGCCAACCCAACTGGAAGTCTGGCATCACTGAGGTGAAGGCACTACTAATAATATCAGAGATGTTTAGTGAGTGCTTGGTCTTCACAACTGATGGTGTTGCTTCAGGAAAGTGGAGTGAAGAGCCCAGCATTAGGGTCTCAGCAGAGACTCTTCAGTGACATGACAGGTCAAAGACTTGGGACCCAAGTCTTCTGATTGCTAATCTATTGTCCTTTCTAATATATGGCACTATTGTTTGGAAAAAATAATTGACTTTTCAACTGGTTATTTATGTATCATTTAATCAAAGCTTAAAGGTGTTATCTCGGTTCTGCCTGGAGGTCAGAGATCCAGTTAACAAGGTTGTCACTATCATCTTGTATCACCTCATTGAGAAAAGATTCAACATCTTCCAGAGAAGATCTTTTAGAAAAACTTGGGCATTCACACACAACTCAAGTTTACACATTCATTTTCTCCCTCTCTCCTCTCGTCCTCTCTCTACTGGGTTGGTTGGCAGTAATAAGCCAGGGAGGCAGCATATAGAATCTATGCTCTCAAGAGCTGTAGCTTGATTTTAGCTTATAACTGCTCCTGGTAGGTTTCCGACGAGCCAGGCAGGCTGATACCTGCAGAATGATTTTTCCTGCGTCTCTTAACAACGAAAAACATTGAAAAACAATGAAAAAGAGCAGGAGAGGAGCAATGTTGGAATGACCTCACTCTCAGAGCTGGGGCACTAAGCGAGGTTAATGGGCAGCATCTGCAGCCGCTGAGATGTGGAAACACACTCGAGTTGGTGCTTCAATGGGGCCCCCAGGCCTGGGCGCCAAAGGACAGAACACTTCAAAGCAAACAAAACTGCACAGAGGAAAAATAACACTCTTGCCATGAAATCACAAGTCAAATCAATAAAACACATGGTTAATTTCCATAGATCTGTATCTCCGTGGTATTGCACGAGGAGGTGATGTAGTGTAATGGAAAGAACATGGAGTTTAGAGTCAACAGATTATGGAATAAATCCTATCACTCCATAGCAGGATGGCTTTGGGCAAGTTACCTAAATTCTGAGTCATTTCTTCATTTGTAAAATGGATATGATAATAATGTAATAGCCCTGTGGTTAGAAACATCTGTGTGTGTGTGTGGTGTGTATCTTCGTACAGTGCTGACACATTAGTTCTTAGACAAAGTTAGGCACCCATCAACATCATCATCAAAATTCTAAGAGCCAAGCAAGATTTTGTGAAAAGTCTACTCCTCAAAACCTTGCTCCCCACTGACATATGTCCATAATAGCACAAATTACCTCTATGAGCTTTGAAACTGTGTATGATGACATATAGCTTCTCTCTTAGAATAGTCATGTTACAAAATGCACTCAAGTCTCATCTAAATAATTCACATTATTTCTATTGGGGTTAAATAAGAAATTTAAAGCAAATATGGATTAAAATATTTATCCTAGAATTTTTAAATATATGGTTGCATTCAACAAGTAAAATGATCAGACAGAAGCACGTCCATTCTTACTGTTTTTAAACGATTGGTATTGGTAAGGTTCAAGTAGGTCAGCACAGCTTTTTCAGGTTGGATGCTGCCAACCCACAAAATCCTGTATGATGATTGGCACCATTCTGAGCATGTATTTTGTAATAGTTCTAGCCATCTTTAATTTCATTTTCCCTTCTAGAGTTGTACGCATTTAAATAACACAGAAATCAATATAAACTGATTTATAAAGTAACTTATATTTAGTAGTGTGTGTCAAATACCTATTGAAGAAATCAATTAATATATACTCTACTATCCTTCAGTTAATATACTGCCTACTATATTATCAATTAATATACTGACCACTGTATTATCAATTAACATGTTGCCTACCATGTTTTGAAACCCAGAGCTATGAGACTGTGGAGGGAATGGCTGCTTCTGATTGGAGATATAGGAAAGCTTCAGGAGGAGGCAACATCTGAAGGGATCTGGCAAGTAAAGAAGGAGCTGGAAGTCCCTCCAGGCAGAGGCCACAACATGAAGCACAGCCCAGAGACACGGAGGTGCCTAGAGCGTGATAGATGGTGAGTAATTCAGAAGAGCACATAGTGGAAAGTAGCTGCAGTTAAAATTAGAGCCTGAAATACAGGCCAAGGTCATGTCATAGAGGCCTGAGTATGCCATGCTAAGGAGTTTCTTATTTTTGGAAAGAATCCATAGCAGATATTTGAGCAACAAACATGATAATATCTATGTTTTACAAAGAAAAGTGGTTGCAGAGCAGAGGACAGACTTGAAAGAGGGAGACTAAATGCCAAGAGTTAAATTAGGAGACTCTCACAACGGTTCAGGCAAGAGATGAGGGCCGGGCAGCGGGACTGGAGAGGGAGGGGCAGAATTGGGAATGGTGGGGAGGGGAAGTAGTTAGGACTAGTGACCTCCGATGTGGAGGAGGGGGAGAGGGCTGGAGAAGGACAACTGTGCCAAAGCCAGCCAGACCAGGTCAGTGGGTGGGGACACCAGGTACACCCGAGGCCAGCAAGTGCTAGGACACAGGTGGGCTTTCAGTCTCTCTGGGCTGGGTCCTGTGACTAAGGGGATCCGACACTGAAAGCATGTTAACAAGAGGGAAGAGTACTCAAGTTCTTACAGGATAGAAAAGAAAATTCTAATAACCAGCTTCAAATGGAAGCCAGACAGTTGGCCAGAGGTGCTTCAAACAAATTGGTAAATGTCTGCTGTCATGAACTATCAACAGCAGAAGGATGGAGAGTCATAGAAAGTAAAAAGTTTTAATCAATTTTCTGAAGTTTGAGCTTGTGCATAATATTATCAGGGGCATGGGCAAAAGGAAACCGGATTAAAAAATCAGCTAACACATAAAAGGTCCTGAAAGGAAGCACAACAAATGGAGCATGCAACAAATAAAACAGACACTTCTATACTCATACTTTAGAAAAAATAAACCAAGTATTCATGGTAAAATAAACCCTCTCTATTGCATTATTTAAAAATATGCAGAAACTTTTTTTCTACTAAGAAAGTATCCATAAACACCTATACTTGACTTGCCCCAAATATCTTGAAGCAACCTCAAAATTTAAGATAGAAGCTTTTGTCATTTTCTTGCAGACCTGCCTCAGCATTACCATAATAATTAAAGGAAAAAACATATCAAAACTCACTTGGCTGCTACAGCCTTTCGAGGCACAGCTGTTGTAATTCTTAATACATGTACAGTGCTTGCCAGTGCTCCCCCCAACTCCCCAGCCTTAGCTTTCACAGGTTTTGTTGTTTGTTTTGTATCCTGTGGGATAGAAAATAACCTGCACTGATTGTGGCAATTGATTGACTCAGCTGGTGCCTCAGAATATGAAATGGGAACTGAACAGCACATCTGATAATTGTGTGGGCTGGAGGTGAGTGGGAAGGGGTGCCTGCCTCCTGGACTGCACGCAGAAGCATGGAACCAGCTGTGTCAGGCAACGGTCCCATCAGCTCTAGTAACACGAAGTACCTCTTATTCCCCCTGCCCTGCCTCTGCTGTCCAAGTCAACAAAGGGGCTGCTGCGCACTCTTGTCAGAATTTCTCTGGGGGACGTGCAATCCTCCCTTTGCCGATGAACCTCCCCCGGGAGACCAGGTGCTCTCCTCTCAGCTCTGCTGCCCGCCCCTCTAAGGGTCAGGGCCTGTCTGGCCAGCTAAGGGCATCTGGACAGGGAATTATAACTGCATCCTCCACAGGGAGGAGGTGGTTTTCAGGGTGTGGTTTTCTTTTAGGTCCTGTAGGCTTCCCTGAGGTGGGAGGCAAATAAATAGAAAACAGATTTTGGAGGGCAAGTGAGATGTTTTAATGATCATTACTGCTTAACTTGCCACAACTTTGTCAAATAGAGACAAAAGCATCAAATATAACCTTGTGCTTGCATTTAACAAAATAAGTTATTTTACTTAGAAAACAGGGAGAAGGATGAGCAGGGAAAATATACAATCCACACATTATTTAAAAGACTTACGAGGAGCTACAAGGAGCTGGACAGGTTTAAAGAAAATCCAGGTTCCTGAGAAAAATGCACAGGTTGTACTTAAGCCTGAAGATTTTGGCATAATGTCTTCAATTCCCATTTAAATTGAGCTAAAAAACAATCTCCATGTTCCGTTAGAAACTCAATCCCCAGTGTTTGCACCCTGGAGAATTATACAGGAAAACGCAGGTCGGGTAAGGAGGATGCCTTTCTAAGTCTATGTAGATATACATCTACACACATGCATATTGTTTTCAAGAGTAGGCTGCAAAGAGTTACTTAGGGTTTATAAGTTTCAGTTCTAGTAACTGGAAAATAAATTTTTGTGCCCCAGAGCGATATTGATTATTAGCTAAGGAAACTGCGCCGTCTGTTTTTCAGGATGCCCTATCTGGGAGTAGTTTTAAATTGCTGTCCTTCCTCGATCTTCATTTTACAATGATGGAGAAACGTATTCTTTCAGAATTATACAACTGTTTTCCTACTCAAGGTTAATGTCTTTCTGCTTGGATCCCCAAAGAGACTTAAGATCAGTTTGAAAAACAAGGGCTAAAGAAGCCTTCTGGGGACTACAGAGGGGGAGAAATTCACTCTCCAAGCCCTCAGGGTTACCACTGAGGCGGCCCCCTCCCATCTCGCTCCCTGTGGCAGGATGGAGCAGTTTACAGCTCTACGGCCGCTGGAGCAATGAGAAGTGACGGGCCCAGGACCCCCACGTCAGGACAAGGCCTGTGGGTTCAGGGCAGAGCTGTAGAGTCCTGGTGCATCTCCCTTTTCGACTCAGGTGATAAAGGCTCAGACGTCTGCAGGGCAGGACGGCTCAGCCCTACGCTGCTCCCCTTGAGTGCAGCTCTCTCCTTTCTCCATTCTTGGTAAACCCATGGATTTTCCCCAAAAGGTTGGCACAGCCTGCTTGCTTGTTGGGAAAGAGACCAGCTCCTCTTTCGCAGCCCCATAAACAAACTTGCCCTTTCTCCTGAGACCCCTGATCCACTTCTCACTGACAACATGCCATTTTCTGTTCAATTCAGCATGTTTACTTTTTTACTGTGATTCAGGTCTGAGTTTCTTTTGAATCACATTATTGCATTTCCCTGGTGAGATGTGCCACATGACGACCTTGTTAGACCAAAATCAAATGAAATTTGCACCGAGTGCTGCCTGTCTCATCCCACCACGTTTTCTCTGTGGTTTGGACACACTTCTGTCAGCTGCTTGAGCAGGAATGAATCCTTCCAGCCTGTAGGCCAATTTTTAGATATTTCTGCCTTGGAAAAGAGAAAGACGAATTGGTTGAAACACTGTCAATAGCGAGAAAGACACTATTTCAAAACTATTTTACAATCTAGATGGTTGGTTTTTCCCAATATACATGGATTGAAGAAAACCAGAAAGACTGACTGGATGACTATGCTAAGTCACAGAAGCTACTGGAGACTTGCCTGACATTTTATCCCCAGAGATGCTTCAGGATTGAAGTAATTCATTGCTTTACCAAGTGTTGAAGCCAAGCATTCCACAGCACTTTTTGAATGGGGATGGAGCAAAGTAGTTCATATTACATTTTTTCAGCAAATACATTTTCCTCTCCCCTTCACTTTTTTTTTTCTTGGTGAGGAAGATTGCCCCTGAGCTAACATCTGTGCCAATCATCCTCTATTTTGTATATGGGACACTGCCACAGCATGGCTTGACGAGCAGTGTGTAGCGTGCCCAGGATCTGAACCCTGTGAACCTCAGGCCACCGAAGTGGAGCGTGCGCACTTTAGGCTGCCTAAGCAGAGCGTGTGAACTTAACCACTATGTCTCCGGGCCGGTCCCTCCCCTTCACTTTTTTGGGTGTGGATTATTATCTTTCAAGCGATTCCTGTGTGTCTCGTACAAATAATGTTTACAACATTAAGCTGTTCATACTAAATACATCTCCATCAAAGTATGGGAATGAGACTCTGGTTATTTGAGTCTTTCTTCTTGTCTCACGGCTTCCAGAATGACGTCCAAGCTTCGTGGTGGGACACATGGGGCCTTTCACGATCAGAGCCCTGACTACCCTCGTCCACCAGCCCCTCCTAGGATTCAATTTCCCAGTGCACCCCGTTCTTTCCCTCTTTCACCTTCTCCTGTCCAACTCCCACTCATCCTTCAGGGGAAAAGTCATCCTTGCCCGGTCTTGCTCCCCAGGCTGGCTCAGGTGCCCCTAGTGGCCTTCAAAGCAACACTGCATATCTCTCCTGTGGGTTTAAGTGAATGCATGTGCTACAGTTCCTGTGTTGGTGCTTCCTCCGGCAGAGTGAGCTTCCTGAGGGCAGGGCGTGAAGTTCCCCCCTGAGTCCCCAGCACCAGCAGTGTCAAGATTCACAGCACGTGCTTAGTACTCTCTGCTGAACTAATGAGCGCAACTTATTAGGTTAAACTTTCCCCCAAATCCTACTCAGCCAAAGATACCGGTAGAACTATTTTTTTAAGAGCATTCTGTGGTCTACAGTCACACCATTCTTTAGAACTTTCCCAACTCAGATATGAAAATACTATTTTAGCAATAAAAGGTGACAGTATATATTATAAAATACTTATTTTCACAGTTCTCAAACTCTTTATCCACAGAATAAAACCTACCTACTTATTTAAGTTACTTTTTAATGGAAACTTTTGCTGATATATGATACATAGTAAGGGGCTTAACTAGTCCTGTAGATGAAACAAAAATGTACTGAGCCCTTTCCATAAAGTGACTGGCTCACTCTGTCCTCAGAGTGCTGGACACAAGAGATGACAGAGACATACTGAAACCACCATATGACACAGTTTCCCTAAACATAAAATGGTATGAACTTCCTCTCTTGGATATTACTATAAGTTAGTATTTTTATTTTACTAGCTAACATTTCAACAGAATGCCAGATACAATTCTAGTACTTATGATGTATTAAAGGACTTAATCCTCACAACAACCTTATGAGGTTGATACTATAGTTATTCCATTTTACAGATGAGGAAACTGAGGCCCAGAAAGGTTAAAGCATGCCCAAGGTCACACAGCTAATGAGAAGACTATGAATATAGGCAGTCTGGCACCAGAGCCTATGTCCCAAATCACGGCCTCTCAGTATTTTATCTGTGAGATTCACACTACACCAGGCAGACACAAGGCTCCTGACTCTCGATGTGGGTTAAAGGTAAGAATGCATATTTCACCACGCTATTCAAAGAGGCACATTTGGTTAAAGTTCTAAAGCCAAATGAACTTTAAAAAATAACTGCTTAAGGATTTTCTAGATTCACACTAGAATAAAAATTCCCTGGTGTTAGAGAAACTGCAGCCTGGGAATTTTCACGGCCCTGCTAATTCCCATAAGCTTGGCTGTGCCTCTAGAAAAGATGTGGGCATACAATTCAGTGACACAAGCAGGCAAGGACGGCAAGGGCTGGATGCCAGGCTTCAGGTGAGACACTTCTAACATGCGTCCCCTTGTCCCTGCAGCTACTGCACAGGTTCATCATGAACCAGTACCCCTCCTCACGTCCCATTACTCTCTCCCCCAACGGTCCTCCTGCCAACATCAACATCCTCCCAAGAGGGTAGGGGGAGGGAGTACTTAATAATCTGAACGTTACTGAGTGCCAGGATTATTCCTAACAGAATTTACCATTTCATGGTTCTCTCAATAGCACCTTCCTATTTGTGCCTGCTTTCCTCTCTAGTGTATGTTCTTTTTCATTTTCTCCCTTCCTTATTTTTTTTTTAGAAAAAACAAATTGATATTGGTTTTGGCGTGTAAAAGTATTTACTTCTTTCTCCCAGCTTTATTGAGATATACTTGATATATAACAGTATGTAAGTTTAAGGTGTACAATGTGATGATTTCATACACATCTTATTAACTTTTAAGCAGTCCTCTCTGACCCACTGACTAGCTAAAATGAGAATAAGAGTTTCTTGAAATGTAATTAATCAGACCTGGTGGTCTAGAGGTTAAGATTTGGTGCTCTCAATGCTGTAGCCTGGGTTTGTTCCCTGGTCAGGGAACCACACCATCCATCTGTTGGCTGTCACACTGTGGCACCTGCACGTTGCTGTGATGTTGAAAGCTATGCCACCAGTATTTCAAATAGCAGCAGGTCACTCATGGTGGACAGGCATCAGCGGAGCTTCCAGACTAAGACAGACCAGGAAGAAGGACCTGGCCATTTACTTTAAAAAAAAAATGAAAGTGCTGTGAATAGCAGCAGAGCATTGTCTGATACAGTGCTGGAAGGTGAGAAGATGGCACAAAAAGACCAGGCAGGGTTTCACTCTGCTGTACACAGGGTCACTAGGTAATTAATCAATTAATTAATACAACATTTTATTTCAGAGCATGACAACTCTTAATGAATCATTAATTACAATATGCTTGAAATGAGTATAAACTGTTTCAGTTTGCACTTATAAATCATATTTCTTCAGGAGATCTGAATGGGAAATAATTTTTTGCATACTTTCAAATGTGTTATAAAAATCCCAAGGTAGGTATTTTAAAATAGTCCATGAAAAATTGGACTCAGGTTATTTTATAAATTGTTATTTGAGCCTATAGCTAATCTCTTTGACATTAACATCTTTAATAAACATTTGAGCAATATCTGCATTCAGAATATTGGATAGAACTAAGACATCTCTATTCATTAGGCTTATATTTTCTCAATAACCTAATTTTGTCTTTCATAAGATATTAATGCTTTTGGAAGTCTTACACTTAATCCTATTAATTCCTAAGCTAGCCTTTAAAAGTGCATGAGGAAATATGCAAAGGCAGTCAATTTCACTGAATTATAAGTTAAATCGCTAAAGGTAAATCTAAGCATTTCAGGGTTCCTAAAATGCAGAACTTCATCTGAAAATATTTTCTGGATTTAAGTCAAACCCTTGGGGCCTGGTTTGAGTTAGTTTCCTTGGCTTTGCAGTCTTCTGAACTAAGGTCATTGGCAATATACAAGGATGCACATTTCAGCAGAGTGAAGGTGTCTATTGGTCTGTGTTGCACCAAAGACCTAGTCTTCAAAGAAGCGTAGCAGTGGCATGCTCTGACTGCTGTAACGAATCTTGGGTGATGAAGCTCAGAAATGGAGCTAAACCCAAGACAACACAGCAGCTGGGGCATAAATGAAGTATATGAGTGTGCCCCCAAGAGGAGAAAGAAGCAGAGTTTGAAACTCTTAGGATTTGGAGGTGGGAGGAACTGATTTCAAAACTACTTTAATTCCAGACAAGATGTTTCCCACAGTGAACAAGTTTGGTACATACAGGACGGAAACACATTCTAAGATTTTAAAAACCACATATCCATATAATTTTATTTTTACTATAAGCACGCTACCTTATCTTCACCAATGACTGTGAACTAATTTTAATAAGGTAAAAAGAGAAATCCACCCCCCCCACCCTTCACTCACACACACACTCACACACACTCACACTCACACACACACACTTAGGTGATGGCGTGCTTCTCTGAATCAAACTTCTCCAAATCAATTAATTCTCTTCAGTTCTTAAATGACTTTCCAACAAAATTAGCTAATGACACAGGCTGTGACGGAGGTGAGCCCTACATCTTATATACGCTAAGAGAATATCACTGTTCCTGGAAATGCCCCTGAAAGCTGTCTGCACTAGATCCCAGGACAGTGACATGCTCTCTGAGTTGGCAGGACAATAACAGCTGTCACAGCCATGACACTAGCCAGTCCCTTTACTGCTGTCTAATCTCCACCACATGACATTGATGGTCGGTCCATAATTGTTTTAAGTGGACAGTTTCTTCCTGCGGTAACTACTACAAATCCTGCTATTAGGATTTAACATCATATTTAATTATAGGAAAAGCCAAGAAAGGTGATCAGGAATGGGGCAGAGAGCCTGGGAGGCCTCTGTGTTCATGGCAATATTTACGTGGAATAAGGGAAAAGGTGAAGCGGTCCCCCTTTTTCCATTTAACATATGTTAGCTTCCCAATAACACGTCTCACAGCCAGATGGAAATGGATCCTGGATGAAACACCTGGTCCCTTTCTGGCAGCCCTCATGGGGCCCCACTGGCTGGCTAGATGAGTTGGGAGCACAGTACCAGGCGCCAGGCCCAGGAAGGCTGAGGAGGAGGCCTGGCGAAGAGCTCATGCTCACCTCGTACTCCTCCTTGAAGCCGTAGCCCTCGGCGCACTTCATCTGCGTGATGTGTTGAAGCAGGTCTGCCACCCGGATGGCGGGGTGCAGCTGACCGGTCTGGTAGGGCACGTCGGCCAGCTCACGCTTCTTGTAAGTGTGGGACTGCACCAAGCTGCTGGTGTCACTGGCCATCGTGTGGGTTTCGTCTAGGAAAAGAAGGCATAGAGGAAGTGAGGGAGAACTAGCAGGATACAGCGGGGTCACTGAGGATGCTACGAAGCTGCCGCGGACATTCCCTCAACCTACGGCTGCAATAGTCCCTACAACGGCTCAGCAAAAAGAAAAGTTAAATGTTTACAAATTTAAATGGGATTGGCAATACTGATAGGAAGGAGGCAGAAATCTCTGTTTTTACAAAGCAGTCCAAACGATATATTGTTTTCACAAAGCTACTTGATAAGAATCCTCTAGCCTTTGGGTGCTAAAGTTTAGAGAAGTTTCAGTCTGAAACTTCATCAAGGTCTGGTGCAAAACCAGCCTTGTATTCTTCCAAAGATTAGTTAACTAGTTTGTATGATGAAGTAAATAAACTCTGTACAAATGTTCTGTGAGCAAAATAAAAGTGCACAAAATGGTTTGGCTTATAAAGCTAGCAATGAAAATGTGGACTTAATATATGAAATCCAAGAAAAGCGGAAAAAGAAAAAGGAACTTTGATGAGTCACTGTGCATGCTCCAGTATCAGAAAGCTTAACAACATACTGTGGACCCACACTTCACGCATGGAATGTTCTACAACAGCTAACATGCAAGCCAACACACAGCAGAACCAGCTGGCTTTGTCAGAATCTACAGAGAAGACACACACTCCCATTCCCTCCACACCTTCTCCAGGGGGCGAATGGGGGACTTACCATTTATTGGCACTTTTAAGAAGATACATATCAGGAGAAAAGAGGAGAAAAAGGAAACAGGGCATAAGCGATAGTAACGCGTGAATAATTCCAGGTCGTTGCTATTTTGCGCTTTAATTTTACAGTTAAGTTTCTAGTCATAGGTGGTCAGAGGGTGAAGCCTCAATTCTCCATTCATGTCAGGACAGAGGTGTTTAATTTAAGCACTAAATAACAAAAAGGAGGTTAAAATAGTATCATAATTCCTTTTCATCCCCCATGAACCAAGTAATGACTAAAGAAGTCTTATTTGTATTCAACACATTTTCTCATTTAAGTTTCTTGAACAAGTCAACCAAATTATACTACAAAATTAATGTCAAATTTTGGTCAAATAAGCCTAAAGAGGCTATATTTTAATGCAAGACTACTAGTAAATTAGATTAACTAACTGCAGAAATTGTAGCTATTAAAAATGTCTTACACAGGAAAGTGCTATTAGATTCAGAGTTCCGCGTTCCTCAGGTTAATTCATTATAATGCTGAATCCCTTTAGCCGTTTTATGATTGAGCCTGGGTCTCATCAAAAAACAATGTTGAAGTCACTTAAAATGAGACTACAAAGTCAAAACTGATTTCAGGTATAAAGAATTAAAACATACAAGAAAGGATATGTTCAATTTTTTATAAAAATTACCAGATTGCTTATCAATAGGGAATTCAGCTATGGGTATTTTTTGGGTTTGGTTTTGTTTTTCAACTGAGAAATTCAGCTCGAAAGGGGATTAATTTCCTTCAAAGGTGTTTGGTTGGCTGGGCCTGGTTTGAAACCTCCCTTCCATCTGCATTGCAAAGCACCTGGGGATGCATGGCATGAAGGTGGCACACAGTGTGTCGCTATGTTGCTGTTGCTGAAATGGCACCTGGATCACTACAAGGTGGCTAAAGACACAAAGACAAAATAAAAAAGGGTGGTAAGTGGATTTTATGATTTTTTTTTTCATTTGGATTTGCTTTGAAGTTTAGCAATTCATATGTTCCCATTTTATTAGAAGAGTCACAAATAAGCCAGGAAATTTTCACATCAGATTTGCCTGCTGGCACCTGCCAAGCTCATAAAGTGGGATGCGGATCCCTGCTGAAGTACTGAACCCACCGGGCTGTAGCTACTCCAGCGGAAGTTGTGTTCTCTACGCGAGTCAATGGAACATTAATTGTTCCCCCGTGCCTCTCTCCTTCTCTCAGTTTTGTACCTTTGGGGATAAACTTAATTAAATGCCCTCCATTGGGGAGTGACCTTCTACACTTCCTTAAATGGATCGTTGGGGCCTTGCACGTGGATCCCCCGCAACCTCGCAACGCTCTGATCCCAGGGCCAGGTGTTCTCGGAAGTTTCAACCCCACAGAGCTGCAACCACCATCACCACTGTATGTGTCACCCCTGCTGCATTAGGACATCTCGGCCTCATTACCAGTGTGGACATGTCTTACAGCATTTAAACACCATCGAGGCTATGGAAGAAAAGGGTGCTCTTATCTGGTACGTAGATATTGAAGAGGGAACAGGAGGCTTCTCGTGCGATATGTGTTATGGAATTGGGTCACCCACACTATTAGAAATTCTTGATTCCACAAAAATTAGTAATTAATCAGTTTCCTCTGACTTCTTAAAAAAATTATTACTGCTAAAATATATCATTTTTCATTAATTTTTTATATTTGTTAAAAAGTACCCACCGACAATTTTTTTAATTAAAAATTATGCCTAAGAGGAAATCAGAAGCTTCTCACTAACAGTTCTGATGGTTTTCTAAGAACTGAGAATTAATTCTACCTATATTCTTTAATAAACTATCTTGAATTTTCAACAAACCAGCTGAAAAATCTAGAAGTGAAATAAGTGCTATGTTTTTGAGGTGGGGGAAGTTCTATCTATCTATCTCATTTTTTTTTGCAAGAAAATGACGGAAAGGCAACCTACAGCTCCACCCATGAGGGCTGGGCACCTTAGCATGTGAGAGTAAAAGACAGAGGTGCCAGAGGATTTAAGTGCCAAGCTCCGAGTCACAACAGAACATTTCTTCTTGTCTTAATATGAATTATAATAGTACTACGCCCAAAAAGTGCCAGAGCAAGGTACAGTTTATCTTCTTTCCATGGTTTCAAGCCATAACCTCACTCATCCTTACTATACGATACACAGATTCACACTTGCAGCAAACAGTGTGGAAGGAATAGTTCCCAAGCATCGCCATTTGTTGCGTTGGTTCATATATAAGCCAGACGTGATAACAGTTATTTGTCGATCTAGCTGACTTATTTTTCACAATGTGCATAATTTTTGCTACTTGAATTGTCTGTTCAATTGATTCCCTCTCGGTAAAGCCTAACAAACTTTAAAAGATGCCATTCGTGTTCATAATAACAAAGCAGCGACTTTAAAAAATATTTGTTTAATAAGCTTATCTTAATCCTGCTGTGAAATCTGAACATTTTCTTCCCTCTGACAATGCACGTCTTAGCCCTCCCCACTCACAGCTCCCCAAGGTCAGAACACCTACTACAGGAACCGAGGAATGAATGCCACAGCACACAAAGAAGTCGCAAATCTTTGTCTATTGAAAGATTCTGCAAATGTCATCTGCGTGGAGATTGCATTGTTGGGTGCCTGAGATTAGCCTGTGCCCCTCACTTATGAAAAGAATAAAAATGCTGCCTTCTTTCCCTTATAGTTGGTATTAAAGGGGGGGGGGCTTAGTGAGCTTTGTTTGTTAGCCTTCAAAATGATGCAAATTCAAAATTCTGGTTTATGTCCATTCTTAAACTTCTGTCTGAGTTCATTTTTCCCTCAGGCAGCAAATTTGCTTAAGCCCAACAAACACCATAAGGACAAAAAAATCACCCTCTATACAAAAATCATAACAACTCAGAGAAAGGAGAAGCACAGGGGGAAAAATTATGTTGCAAAGGTATAAACCCTTGTAAAGAGAATTAGGAAGCAGAAGTGGCACTGCTGAGGATGGAACTCTCGCTACGATGGACTGTCACACACCTTGAAGTCATTTGCTGTGCTCCTTTGAGGTAAGGTTAGTAGCAGGAAGAGAACACAGCCGGGACACACTCGGATTATTTATGCATCTCAAATGCAAGAGCAGCTCATGCCTCTTTGGTTATCACAGCCAGGTAATGCCATTTCTCCTCACCCTCTTACACTGGACACGTGGGATTTTTCTCTTTAACTCCCCACTGGGAACATTTCATGCTTTTAATGCATTCTGCCCCACTGGGCTAACATTTTATTTCATTTCTAGTGACATCTGACACAGAGTAAACCATGTGATTACAAAGGGCCATCTTGTCATTTTGCTGTTGAGAACATCAGCTCCTTTGAAATTCCACTGTGTGACAGGCACTTTGGAATGTTGGGGGTGCCCTGAGTGGTTCCAGGAGAGGTAGGGGGCCAAAACTCTATTGTAATTGTTTTTCTGTATAACATTTGGCATAATTAGAAAAATGCTACTTTTGAAATTGAAGTTTTTAGCGCTTAGCAACAAGTGAAAATAAGAAGCAGCATTTTCACTTTTATGACTGTCATACTGGACAGAATTCAGCTCTTGGAAGTACACAGCTGCATGATGACATGTAGCGTTTTTCCCTGGGATCAGAACTGACTTTTAATTCTGAACACAGAAAGGAAGAATACCGGAGCGGGGATTGTTCATTTGAACCTTTTGGCATCATTCCCAACATACATGCAGCAAACCCTTCTTATCAATGGAGACTGTTTGGAGAAAAGTCTTTTTATTATCTATGCACCTCCCCCACCCAGGCTACCCACCACCCCCGTGTCCTGCTTACAATCACTGCATCATAGGGAATTAAAACTCCAGTCTCCTACAGAGTAGCCACTGACTTTCTAAATTACTCCTGCAATCAACTGTGATAACGGGAAATGTTCTCACCTAAGATTGCAGTTGGCACAAATGGGTCTGCCATACATCACAAGCAGGTCAACGCAGAGAAAGTAAAAAGAGAAAGAACAGTAAATGACTGATGAAAGGCCTCCCAGTTTTCCCGTAGAAAGCCACAGAAAGCATCAGGTTACAACACGTCAAACATGTTAAGCTCCTAAAGCATCACGGACAGCAAAATGAGCCCTGATTGACTCTGATTGCTCAGGGGTTATGAAGAGAGGAAACAACAGAAAAATCTGTTACCTGGGTAATAGGAATTAGGCACCGATGTGCTCAGTGTATTCGTTTTCATTGTAAACGACGATGGTGAAGACACAGCTGTGAACAAGAGAAAGGTTACTCAGCGGGTGTAGAGGGGCAACTCCTGAAGATATGGCGCTCTGCGATAACTCACAGGGACATATGCTGGCGTAGACGACTGAAGAAACCTCAGAGATGTACTGAAATGTGTGTCGTAAATATCACCATTCCCCGCTGTCCCTACGGAATTACTTGTACTTCAGAGGTCAAGCACCCTTTTATCACTTAAAAGATTTTCTTACCCCACAAATGAAGAAAACACCCCATAACCACAGCTGCCAGTTTGAATCGAGAAATTCACTGGACTGCTATTGTGACTTCTAGCCTTTGCTCATAGAAGTCTAGTATCAGGCCAAGCTGATTTTTCATAACTAAGGGTATGAGGATGTGTCTACACATGGCTTTTGGAGAATATTCTGAATGTTAATGTTTTTGTAGTTTGCTAAATCCCCTCCTTCCTCATATTTTGGATTCCCCATATTTGGATATTCCACAATGCTATGACCTGGTTTACGAAAAATAAATGTGTTGTTTCACGTGTGCTATATTTAAGGTGAAAGTTGTATGCCTACATATTGTTCTATTAGTCTTTTCAACCCTTTTAAAAATGTTCATTTTTCTTTAAAATATTTCTCTGAAATACTGAAGATTTAACTATTACATGTTCTCTCCCTGCTACGAAGAGGGAAAGTCAATCCCATCCAATTTATATGATTCCATTGAAAGTGGGTATTTCCTATTTTTAAAATAGTTTGTTAAAAACTCTTCAATGTCCTAATTGATTAGTGCTTTAAAAACACTTCAATTTCATTAAAGTGTAAGGATAAATGATTTGAATGTGCTCAAGTGCGTTAAATGTAAGCCTAAATCTTAACTCCTCTGAGGTAGATATATGATGTACTAGGTGCTGGGTTCCTGATCAGGCCACTAATACTCCATTACATCATTGTGTTACAGGAGCCATCACAAGATCCCTGTGGATATTGTAGGTTAGCTTTATTCTGACGACATGGGAAAATATTTTAGCTCTCTTGGAGCAGTTCCTTTAGGACAGTGTTTTTATCTGTGTTTCTATTTTAAAGTGTAGAATTAGTAAATAACAAAACAAGAACCAGAACCCGGGCTGCCTGTCATTTATAAGACACTTTTCTGAAATAGAGAAGTATCACATTTGTAATGCACGTTTATGGTAAGCTGCCAGGAAAAAAGAGAGAAATTGATGAAAATAAGAAGAAAAAACCTGAGTACCTATAAAACATGTTAGGGTCAGCGAGAATAATGCCTATTACCTGCAGATATTTTTATGTGGTTGGTAAAATGTGCAAAGCAGATACAAAATAACTATATTTATTTTTACCTTTAAAAAAAGATATTTACATTTGTCTTTTAGTATAAAAATTAAACTCATTCCCCCATACATATCTATTTTCCCCTTTTTATGTACAATTCCCATTTGCTTTGGTGGACAGGTGATTCCCCATTCTCATAAATGTGCTCGTGCTTATTTCTAATTTAGAAAAGTAGCTATAAAAGTAGCTTTTATAAAAGCTACTCACCTCCCAACTGCCAGCAATTTCTCCCAACCCTAAAAGATCTCAAACATACCCAGACCTGTCATAGGTTTGGGGCTGGAAGCCTAGTGGTCCAATGAACACTTTTCTTGCATGTTTCCTCCCCCAGTGAACTGCTCTCTTATTTCCCAGGCATTAAGAGAGTATTACGATAAAGTTTACCATTGGGGTCACTCTTGATGGATAGGATTTGATGGAACTACTCACTGCTCAAAGAGTGGGAGGAAAATGGAATGCCCGCTGCTGCTGCTTCTACAGGCTTGACTGATGGGAGGCAGACCATGATGCCCAATGGCAGATGGGCCATGGAAGCTGGCGCTGGCCTCCACAGCAGTCCTCTGCAATGGGCACTTGTGCATTTCCAGAGATACATGCACTTTTTAAAAAGTAACTCCAAAATACATTTCCCGTCCAGAGGCAAATATCCCGTTGTTCAAACTTCAAAAGCCTAGAAATTACTAATGCAAGTTTCTGCTTTTGGGGCAGGTAATTCCAAGTAAATTTATTTGTGAGGAATTTTACCATGAAATACAAAACTTGGAACATTAATGGGTTATCTTGGAAAGTGAGAACATATATCCAGTGGTCCCTTTCAGACTAACGTTCAAGAGATAACTGCTACTACAAAATTCTAACCTTGTCTGTGGTGGGAAGGACTCCTATCACCCCAGCCCACAACAAATGGATCATAATTGCTTTATTTTGGTAGTTAAATGCAATATATATATATGCATTATATATATTTATTTATATATACATAATATACTATTATATTTAATATATATAAGGCATATATATATACCTTTTTAATGAAAAATATAATATTTGCTACAAAAAAGCAGAGAAAATTCTATGAAAAAATGGGATGTTGTTTGTGGTATCCTGAAGCACCATAGACTCTCACCTACACTGAAAATGATGTGAAAAAAGAAAGAACAAGGACCAAGGGAGAGGAGTGCTGTCCTGCTCCCCACGGTCGAAGCCGTGTCTCCCTGTGTGTGAACTCCCACTCCACTGGGCCAGGTGTGCTCGTAAAATAAACAAATGGGATCAGGTGGACAACTGTCACCACTATAAAGTGGCTCTAAGTGGGATCAGGTGGACAACTGTAGCCACTATAAACAGAAAGAAGAAGCTTTTCTACGAACTCTCCTACCTTTTTGAAGGTAGGAGAAAGGCAAGGTGCAAGAGAAAGGCACATGCATTGACCACGTAGTGATCGGAGAAAGGAGGAGTGGACGGGGCCAGGCTGCAGAATCAAAACTGGCCAAATCGCTGGTCAGGACATGAGCAGACACTGTGTGCACTGGTATCAGCCCTCTTCCCCCAGAGACAGATTTCTGTGCTTCTCACAGTCAGAGGCCCCAAGCCTTTACACTTTTTCATTAGTGATGGTGATGGCTGTACTTTTATTCCATCCTCATGCTGACCAACATCCTGATTATGCAGCCAGGATGAGCAGCAGCTTGTGGGCATGGATTTCACACGGTAAAGAAACCTCTGACCTTGAACCCAGGGCCGTGAACCACAGAGTCAGGCCACATCAGGGATTTACATCTGGTCTCTGAGAAGATCCCCAGGGATACAAGAACCACTCTTTCCATACTTCATAAAATCAATGTAACTGTTAGCTTCCTAAAATAATGCCTTGTACCTGGATACAGGTGGTGGTATGGGAAGGAATTAGCTCAGCTTAGTTTACCCACCTGGCGGGAAATATAAGATCTGTGAAGCAGGAATACAGTTTAACTTATTAATTGCCACTAATAGCCCTATAATAAAGGCAGAACCTGTCAGCCAAACAACTAAACAATTAACTTGTTACTGCCATTTAGTGAACTGTTTTATAACAGGCTTCCTTGTGGAGTTCCCCACCTGGCTAGCTTACAGATAGGATCTAAACAACAAAAAGGATGCGGAGAAGCAGGTGCCTTCCTCTTCAAGAGGAGAGAAGCCTTCACGTCCTTGCTCTCTAAGTCTTTACAGACACAACTGTGGCTTTCTATGTTCTCAGATCTGGCCCTATCACCTTTGCAACATCATCTCTCCTAAGCAACCCATGGCACACAGATAAGTTTTCAGGGTCGTTTAAAGGGACTGGAGAAACCAAGAGGGCATAAGAATTCCTTAGGGAGTTTTTTTGCTTTGTAATCCCCCAGTACTATTTGGAATCCTGGAAAACCAGAGAGATGTATCAGAATCCAGGAAACGGGTGCACTTACATCTCCCATTCAGATTGTGCGTGTCCATGAAGGAGAAGGCCTCATCGCAGTTGGTGCCTTGCTCGGCATAGCTCTTGTCCATTGAATTCACCATCACGGTCATCTCCTGTCGGGTGCTGCTCATCGTCTCCTTCCGCTTCTTGGCTAGTTTCCTTAGGACAAAGAGTTCATTATATAGACACACATGTGAAAGGAAAATGGGGCACTGGCATGTGTACTGACCAACGATCAGAAATAACTTCTATTGAATTAATCACATTCATCCATAACACTGATTTATGGTGCCTTCTGGATGTTGGGTTCTCTCCCAACTGCAGAGACACAGAGATGAAAAACATCCACTGCCTATCCTCAAAAAACCCACTGTGATATTAGCCTAAAACATCACTTTCTTTTTCTCCTACTAAAAGCTAAATTAAAACAGCCAACGGCCCTACTACAATGCAGTCATAATCTATTTACTGATATACTTCTAGAATTACTAACGTTTTACTAAATTATTTTCTACATTGCCATATTCAGTGTCAAAGAGTAAATCCCCCTAGTAAATATTTGCCAAACAAAACTGAAATCATCCAAGGATGAATCTAAGAAGTACATTGTAGAACTAAAGAGCAAAACTAGGCGGGCAGTGAAGATAGTCTAATTGCAGTGCGTGCATACAGGGAGCAGGTTGTGACACAAAGCCAACACAGGACAAGGAGCTCAGGCATCAGGAGCCCCAGAGGGCAAATCCTGAATGCTCAGATGGTGATGACATTGGACCAAATCCCAAATGAACCCAAATTAGTTCCCCATCTAGGCTGGTCAACAGAGCAGAAGGTGAAAAAAATGTCAAGTTGTTGGCTTCCCTGGAAAGTTAAACCAAGGGGTAAGTCCCCATGTTCCCTCCCTCAGTGGAAGAGAATGCAAAAAGGCCGAGGAAGGCAGAGATCTCCGATTCTTTTGGAGACAGTTTAATCCTGGCCTCTGGATCCTGCTCATTGACCACCAAAAGCTCATAATTTAAGCTTACAGATACCTTGAAGTTACAGATACCCGGACAAGAGTCATAAAAACCTAAGGGAAATTGACATACAAATAAACAAATGAAACAAATTTTTATAGGTTTTACTACCAGAGGTTGTTTTATGCACCCAAGACAGACAAGAACAGAATTAGAGATGCTTAAGAAGAAAGTATAAAGTGAGAAGGTTTAAGAAGACCATAGTGCCATAATACCAAAAATATTATGTCCTAAAATATTCTAATTCTGCTTAAGCACCTAGCAGCGTTTACGAGAGAAAATGGCATCTCTAGTAAATCATCTTGACTCTGATTGACCTAGGACATAGCAGAATTTAAAATGAGCCCCATAATCAAAATCACCCCCATATTAGGTGATTGCTAATGCAACGGAAGGCACTGACAACATTAGACCATATGAATAATCTTTATTATCATTCCCAAATGCCACATAATCCAAATGCTTTCTTGCCTGTAGTTGTAATAATCTTTTAATTTCATACTTTGAAGGCAGAACAGTTTCATTAATAAGTTGCCCTTTTTATTGCTAAAAGTTGTTGAAAAAAAGATACATTTTTAAACAGAAAACTGAAAATCATCTATAACTTCTATGACAGTGTTAAAGTTGTAAAGATTTTGAAAAATAAGCCAGCGTGGCTCCTCTGGCGCTGGCATTCCTCTCTCACCAGCATGCAGACCATGATCGCCCTCTCAGAGCCCCTTTTCCGTGCTAGTCCGAGAGCCAGAAGTTGGGCCTGGATGCTCTCCGCAGGTGTTCTGGACCCAGGCAGCATCAGGGTTAAGCTCCACGGCCACGGTTACAATAACACCTCTTCTCTCCACTTCTGAATCTGCCAGCTCATTGGAAAAGCATTCTCAGGCCAGGTCTCCACAGGAACAGTGAAGTGGAGAACCGAGATAATTAGCTCCATAATTCAGGCAAAAGGTCCCCTTTTTGCCAAAATTTCTTTGATTTGCTTTGGACTGATTTATGCAGACAATTGCCTCAATATTCTCTTTCATTCTGCCTATGAAGAAAGGCATACTCAAGTTCACCAGACTTCTCCTTTGTCTGTTCTTGCTTGTATTCCTCTAATCCTTACAGATAAGGAAACGACAGTGAATGTGCTCCTGGCATTGTTGGTGGTGGGAGGTAGTGGTGAACGGGGGGTATGTGTGCACCAATAAAAGCTAGGCTTGTACTAGAAAAGACATTTCTCCTTTCTAATCCTCCAGATGCGTGAACAAATTTCAGTGACGCCAAGTTATACACTTCATTAGCGCTCTTCTTAAGCACAAAAGAAGCCCATTAAAGATTTGTGAGAGCCTGCTCAGACCAGAGGCCCAGTCAGAGGCCCACAGCTTTACGCTCACGCCCATTAAGCACGCACCCTTGTCCATGAACCTTCTTCCAAACCCAGCTCTCAACGTCCCCAGCAAGCCTTCCTGAGTTACCATTACCCCTTAACCACATTTTTAGTCTCATCAGATGTCACAAACACAAATGTCTCACCAGGCCCAGGCAGGTAACATAAGTGACTAAAATAGGTATAATAGAATAAGGAGTGGTGGAGACTGGAGAAATAGAAGGGGAAACAGCCACTCGGCTCCAACAGATTGATGCCCATGGAGTTCCCAGACACTGTAAATTTCAGAACCAGAGATCCAGATTTTAGGTAAACTCTTAATTTTTAAGTCTTGCCAAATAATTCAAATTAAAAAGTAAAATGCAGGGGCCGGCCCCGTGGCTTAGCGGTTAAGTGCGCACGCTCTGCTGCTGGCGGCCCGGGTTCGGATCCCGGGCGTGCACCGACGCACCACTTCTCCGGCCATGCTGAGGCCACGTCCCACATACAGCAACTAGAAGTATGTGCAGCTATGACATACAACTATCTACTGGGGCTTTGGGGGAAAAATAAATAAATAAATAAAATTATAAAAAAAATAAATAAATAAAAATAAAATGCAAACAGACCATGTGTGTGGGCACTTCTGTTCTCCATTAATAATAGCACTTAGACATAACTGTCTTGGAATGGAAGGGAGTGGAAACTAACATATAGGGCACAACTACTGTATGACAGGACTCTACAAGTGTTACCTCATGTAATCCCTTAACCTTACAGGAGTTATCCTTACTTCCTACTTTACAGATGAGGGAACTGAGTCTCAGAGAAGTTAAGTAACTTGTCCAAATGATAGAGGTGGGATTGCACCCAGATCTCTCTGATTCCAAAGATACTCACTCTAGAACAATGGGTTGTCTCTTGTAAGGTATGTGTTAATTTATATTTCCTTACAAGTTATATAATAATCACCACAAAATTGCTTTCAATTGAATACTTTATCACTTCAAAACTAAATATTATGCTTTGAAAAAGCAGGATTAATTTACTTGCACCTAATCAATGCTTTGTTGTTGTTAGTGCTGTTGAGTCGATTCCGACTTCTAGTGACCCTGTGTACAGCAGAGTGGAACCCTGCCTTGTCTTTTTTTGCGCCATCCTCTCACCTTCCAGTGCTATATCAGGCAACGCTCTGCTGCTATTCATAGGGGTTTCATGGCCAATTATGTTGGAAGTGGGTGGCCAGGTCCTTCATCCTAGTCCGACTTAGTCTGGAAGTCCCACTGAAATCTGTCCAGCACGGGTGACCCTGCTAGTATCTGAAATACTGGTGGCATTGCTTTCAGTATCACAGCAATGCAGTGGCCACAGTATGACAACAGACAGACGGGTAGTGTGGAACGAACCTGGGCCATGGCGGTGAGAGTGCCGAATCTTAACCACTAGACCATCAGTCAGTGCTTTACACAAATCAATATGCTTTTCAATTGAAATAATCATTGTTATACCAAAGTATTAGCAAGGAGAGTTTTTCTCCAACCTACTTATCAGAAGTAGCTTGCTTGGCCATGGAGGTTGTGAATTGTTGCTTGGGATTTTCCTTTGTTCTTATACACAGCTAAATGCTATAGTCTATAATTACGGAAGGTTGAGGAAAGTTAGATTTAGAATTGAGGCTTGGGAATGACTGTGGATAAATTATTTCTCTTTTTCTCTGCTTCTTTTTTGGGCTTTGTGTTTCAGACCTGTGTATTTTTTTTCAAATGAAAATTGAAAACTGTAGAAAACTTTTGTGAACTCAATGAAATAAAATGTTTTGC
The DNA here is from genome assembly GCF_020826845.1 of Diceros bicornis minor. Classification (NCBI taxonomy): domain Eukaryota; kingdom Metazoa; phylum Chordata; class Mammalia; order Perissodactyla; family Rhinocerotidae; genus Diceros; species Diceros bicornis. The sequence goes on along the minus strand of NC_080755.1, from coordinate 6,382,499 downwards.
GCAGGAAAACGCCCAAAGTAGAAGCAATTTTCTTTGTAATCTTATCTAAAGACAGAAGCAAATTTATTTTCAATTTTCATTTTTAACAAATGGTTTGCCTGAAATCTTTTAATCTCTAATATCCAAACATGGACTGCATAAATAGCAAAGGCCCTCAGTAATAATAATAATAAAAACCCCTACTGACATCTAAAAATGGATCATAAAAAATTAGAGAGAAGACTTCCAGTTGATGTACAGCATGTAGGGAGCTTGGAAGTCATCACTCTGTCCTAACCATAAGCAAAAAGATGAAAAAACTAAAACCCAGCAACTCTTCTTAGCTTTGTCAGATAATTGAGGTCACAAGGAAAACTGCTGCCCCCCAAATTATAGACACAAACAGGCAGATACAGAGAATCACAACTCACTAGAGCAGAAACCCATGAGAAGAAGTCTCTGTAGAGCCAGCACCAGGGTAGGAAAGCCTAAACTGTAATTGGTGAATTACTGGAGGCTCAGCATGGACAAGTCTGAGACTTAAAAAGTCCAGAGGGGTCCAGTGTTAGGCGGACTCCCACACTTTTGTGAGTTTTACCTCTAGGAGCCCTACCAGGTCCTCACAGTAAAGATCAGAGAAAAAAATCTCTTCCGGCTTCTGACAGGAGGCAGCGGAAAGCAGTCACCTGAAATATACTGAGAGCATTTTGTGCTTCTTAAAGAGCTTGTCCTCAAAAAGACTATTTTACTAGAGCCTAACCTGCTGAAGTTTTATCAGAGCCTAACCAATCTGGGAGAAGGGAAATACCCAACTCTAGCTCCCTCCAGCCATCCTGTCCCATTCAAGGGGGGCTACTGAGAAGCATTTGTGAAGGTCACAGCCCAGGGGTACAAGTTCACTAAAAGACTGAGACCTAATCATAGGGCTAAAGAATGCCTTCCTTTCCCTCAACACCTTACAACCACATTACTGAAGATCTATTTACAGCAGTTCCTTTTACCCAGTATATCAAATCTGGATGTAAATAAAAAATTACAAGGCATACTCAACGGCAAAAGACACAGTTTGAAAAGACAGAGCAAGCATTAGAATGAGACCCAGACATGGCAGGGATGTTGGAATTATCAGACTGGGAATTTAAAATAACTATGATTAATATGCTAAAGGCTCTAATGGAAAAAGTAGATAACATGTAAGAACAGATGGATAATGTAAGCAGAGAGAAATATTAAGAAAGAATCAGAAAGAAATGCTAGAGATCAAAAATACTCTAACAAAAATGAAGAATGCCTTTGATGGGTTCATTTATTAGGAGAGTGGATATGGCTGAGGAAAGAACCTTTAAGCTTGAAGATATGACCATAGAAACTTCTAAAACTGAAAAGCAAAGAAAGAAAAAGACTGAAAAACAAAAGAACAGAATACCCCAAATCTGTGGGACAACTCCAAAAGGAGTAATATGTGTGCAGTGAGAAACCAAAAGGAGAAGAAAGAGAGAAAGAAATAGAAGCAATATTTGAAGCAATAGTGACTGAGAACTTCCCCCAAATGAATGTCAGATATCAAAACTCGGATTCAAGAAGCTCAGAGAACACCAAGAGGAATAAATGCCAAAGTATCTACACCTAGGCATATTATATTCAAGTTTCAAGTTTCAGAAAGTCAAAGATTAAAAAAAAAAATGAGGGGCTGGCCCAGTGGCATAGTAGTTATGTTCGCGTGCTCCGCTTCGGTGGCCTGGGGTTCACAGGTTCGGATCCTGAGCACAGACCTATGCACTGTTCATCAAGCCATGCTGAGGCGGCATCCCACATATAAAGTAGAGGAAGATGGGCATGGACGTTAGCCCAGGGCCAATCTTCCTCAGGAAAAAAAAAAAGAGGAAGGATTAGCAGCAGATGTTGGCTCAGGGCTAATCTTCCTCAGCAAAAAAAAAAAGAAAAAAAATTCTTTAAAGAAGCTAGAGGAAAAAACACCTTACCTATAGAGGAGCAAAGATAAGAATTAAATCTGACTTCTCAGAAACCATACAAGCAAGAAGAGAGTGGAGTGAAATCTCTTAACTGTTGAAAGAAAAACTCCACCAACCTAGAATTCTGTACTCTGTGAAATTAGCCTTCAAAAGTAAAGAAAAAATAAAGACTTTCTCAGGCAAAAATTGAGGAAATTTGTTGCCAGTACACCTGCTTTGTAAGAAATGTCAAAAGACGTTCTTCAGAAAGAAGCAAAACAATATAGGTCAGAAACTCAAATCTATATGAAGAAAGGAAAAGCATTAGAGAAGGAATAAATGAAAGTAAATTAATTTTCATTTTTCTTATTCTTAGTTGATCTAGCAGATAAAAGTTTGTTCAAAACAATATATTCAATGATTATAGTTTATGTATAAGTGAAATGAATGACAGCAATGATACAAGGGACAGGAGGGAGGAATTAGGAATATTTTGTTGTTATAAAGTATTTACACTATCTTTGATGCAGTACAGTGTTATTTGAAAGTGGATTTGGATTAGTTGTAAATGTATATTGCTAATTCTAGGGCAACACCAAAAACAGTAAAAAAGCAACTAAGAAAGGAGAAAATAGAATAATATAAAACGCTTGATTAAAACCACAAAGGCAGAAAAATAATGGAAGACAAAAATAGGAACAAAAAAATATGAGCAACAATAGAAAACAGTAAAAAATATAGTAGAATGTAATCCGACTATATAAATAATCACTTTAAATGTCAATGGTCTAAATACACCAATTAAAAGACAGACTGTCGGGGGCCGGCCAGGTGGCATAGTAGTTAAGGGCGCACTCTCCACTTCGGCGGCCCGGAGTTCGCAGGTTTGGATCCTGGGCGCACACCGATGCACTGCTTGTCAAGCCATGCTGTGGCAGCATCCCATATAAAGTAGAGGAAGATGGGCACAGATGTTAGCCCAAGGCCAATCTTCCTCAGCAAAAAGAGGAGGATTGGCATCGGATGTTAGCTCAGGGCTGATCTTCCTCACAAAAAAAAAAAAAGATTGTCAGAGTGGATCACAAAACAAGACTTAACTAATATGTCATCTACAAGAAACCCACTTTAAAAATAAAGATATATATAGATTAAAAGTAAACGGATGGAGAAAGATACCATGCTAATATTAATCAAAGGAAAGTGGGAGTAGCTATATTAATTACAGGCAGAGCAGATGTCAGAGTAAGGGAAGTTATCAGAGGTAAAGAAAGGCATTACATAATGATAAAGCGGTCAATTCTCCAAGAAGACTTAACAATCCTTGTGTGTATATACCCAACAACAGAGCATCAAACTATGTGAGGTAAAAACTGATAGAACTGCAGGGAGAAACAGATGAATCTACTATTATAGTTGGAGACTTCAACATCCCTCTATCAGTAATGGACAGATCCATAATGCAGAAAATTAGTAAGGACATAGTTGAACTCAACAACATCGTCAATCAACTTGCTATAACTGACATCTATAGAATACTTCATCTGACAATACTAGAACACACATTCTTCTCAAGTTCAGAGAGAACATTCACAAAGATAGACCACATTCTCGACCATAAAACACACCTTAATAAATTCAAAAGAACAGAAATTATGCAGTGTATGCTCTCAGACCACAATGGAATTAAACTAAAAATCCTAAGAGAAAGATAGCTGGAAAAATCTCACAATATATGGAGATGAAACAGCATACCTCTTAACACATGGGTCAAAGAAGAAATCCCAGGAGAAATTTTAAAACTATTTTAAACTACATGAAAATAACACAACTTATCAGAATTTGTGGGATGCAGCAACAGCAAGGCTTAGAGGGAAATTTATGGCACTGAATGCAAAAATTAGAAAGGAATAAAGATCTAAAATCAATAATCTAAGCTTCCATCTAAAGAAAAAGAAGAGTAAGTTAAATCCAAAGTAAACAGAAGAAAAGAAATAATAAAAATTAGAGCAGAAATCACTAAAATTGAAAACAGGAAATCAATAGAGAAAATCAATGAAACCAAAAGCTGGTTCTTTGAAAAATTCAATAAAATTGATAAGCCTTTCACTAGGCTATCTAAGAAAAAAATAGAGAAGACACACATTACTAAAATCAAAAATGAAAGAGAGGACATCACTACAGATCCCATGGGCATAAAAAGGATAATAAAGAAATGCTATAAACTATTCTATGACTACAATTTGATAACCTAGATGAAACAGACTAATTCCTTGAAAGACATAATCTGTCAAAAGTCACACAAATAAAAACAGACAATATGAACAGGTCTATTTTTATTAAAAAAATACTTAATAACTTTCCAAAAACAGAAAGCACTAGGCCTAGATGGGTTCACTGGTACATTCTACCAAATATTTCAGGAAGATATTACACCAGTTCTCTACAATCTCTTCCAGAAGAGAGAAACAGTACAGCTACTTCCTAACTCATTTTATGAGGTCAGCTTTATCCTAAGACAAAACTCAGACAAAGAGATTACAAGAACAGGAAACTATAGCCAATATCATTCATGAACATAGAGGTAAAAATCCTCAACAAAATATGAGCAAATTGAATCCAACAATGTATAAAAAGAATTATACATTATGACCAAGTGGGATTTATTCAAGGTATGCAAGGCTCGTTCAACATTCAAACATCAATTAATGTAATACATCACATCTACAGGCTAAAGAAGAAGAATCACATGACGATATCAATAGATGCAGAAAAAACATGAAACAAAATCCAGCAACCATTCATGATAAAAAACTCTCAGCAAACTAGAAATAGAGGGAGAATTTCCCCAACTTGATAAAGAATATCAATAAAAAAACCTACATCTAATATCATATTTAATGGTGGGAAACTAAAAGCTTTCCTGCTAAGATTAGGGACAAGGCAAGGATGTCCCCTCTCACTATTCCTTTTCAATATTATACTGGAAGTCCTAGCTAATGCAATAAGACAAGAAAAGGAAATAAAATGTATACCATTTGGGAAGGAAGAAATAAAACTCTCTTTGTTTGCAGATGACATGATTGTCTATTTAGAAAATACCAGCTGTGGTATATAGGAGTGGAATTTTAAATTAAAAACACAATACCATTCACATTAGCACCCCCAAAATGAACTACTTAGGTATAAATTTAACAAATATGGATAAAATCTGCATGAGGAAAACTAAAAAATTCTGATGAAAGAAATCAAAGAAGAACAAAATAAATGGAGAGATAATCCAAGTTCATGGATAGGAAGACTCAATATTATCAAGATATCATTTCTTACCAACTTGATATATGGATTCAATGTAATCCCAATTAAAATCTTAGCAGGTTATTTTGTGGATATCAACAAACTGATTCTAAAGCTTATACGGAGAGGCAAAAGACCCAGAATAGCCAACACAATGTTGATGGAGGAAAACATGCTTGGAGGACTGATACTACACAACTTCAGGACTTACTATAAAACTAAGATAATCAAGACAGTGAAGTATTGGTGAAAGAACAGACAAATAGGTCAATGGGACTGATTAGATAGCCCAGAAAGAGACACATACAAATACAGTCAACTGATCTTTGACAAAGAAAAGGCAATACAATGGAGAAATGACAGTCTTTTCAACAAATGGTGCTAGAACGACTGGACATCCACATGCAAAAAATGAATCCTGGCACAGACTTTACACCTTTCATAAAAATTAACTCAAAGTGGGGGCCGGCCCGGTGGCGCAAGTGGTTAGGTGCGCGCGCTCCGCTGCAGCGGCCCGGGGTTCGCTGGTTCGGATCCCGGGCGCGCACCGACGCACTGCTTGGTAAGCCATGCTGTGGCGGTGTCCCATATAAAGTGGAGGAAGATGGGCACGGATGTTAGCCCAGGGCCGGTCTTCCTCAGCAAAAAAAGAGGAGGATTGGCGGATGTTAGCTCAGGGCTGATCTCCTCACAAAAAAAAAAAAAAAAAAAAAAAAAATTAACTCAAAGTGGATCATGTACTTAAATGTGAAATGTAAAACATATTAACTAGAAGATAACAAAGAAGAAAATCTAGATGACCTGGTGTTTGGCAATGACTTTTCATATAAAACACCAAAGCATGGCCTCATTGAATGAAATAATTGGTAAGCTAGATTTCATTAAAATCAGAAATTTCTGCTCTGTGAAAGACACTGTCAAGAAATGATAGAACGAGTCACAGACTGAGTGAAAATATTTGCAAAAGACACATCTAATAAAGGACTGTTATCCAAAATATACAAAGAACTCTTAAAATTCAACAATAAGAAAACAACCTGATTAAAAAATGGGGAAGAGAGCTTAACAAATACCTCACCAAAGAAGATATATAGATGGCAAATAAGCATATGAAAAGATGCTTCACATCACTTGTCATGATTAAATTAAAGTAATAAGATACCATTATGCACCTATTCAAATGGCCCAAATCCAGAACACTGACAACACTAAACGCTGGCAAGGATGTACAGCAACAGGAACACTCATACATTGCTGATGGGAAGGTAAAGTGATACAGCCACTTTGGAGGACAGTTTGGCAGTTTCTTACAAAACTAAACATACTCCTACCACGTGATCCAGCAATCGTGCTCCTTGGTATTTACCCAAAGGAGTTGAAAACTATGTCCAGACAAAAACCTGCACATGGATGTTTATATTTGCTTTATTTATAATTGCCCAAATGTGGAAGCATCCAAGATGTCCTTCAATAGGTGAATGGATAAATAAACTGTGGTGTATCCCAACAATGGAATATTATTCAGTGCTAAAAAGAAATGAGCTATCAAGCCATGGAGGCACCTTAAATGCATATTACTAAGTGAAAGAAGCCAATCTGAAAAGGCTACATACAGTATGATACCAACTATACGACATTTTGGAAAAGGCAAAACTATGGAGACAGTAAAAAGATCAGTGGTTGCCAGGGGTTGGTGGGGAAGGAGGGATGACTAACCAGGGCATAGAGGATTTTTAGGGCAGTGAAACTATTCTGTATGATACTTTAATGGTGGATACACGTCATTATACAGCTGCTAAAAACCGTAATGTGTACAACACCAACATTGAACCTTAATGTAAGCTATGAACTTTGGGTCATGATGTGTCAATGTAGATTCATCAGTTGTAACAAATGTACCACGCTGATGCAGGGTGTTGATAGTGGGGGAAGTTGTGAGTGTGTGGGGGCATGCAGAGGGTATACAGGAACTCTCTGCTCTCTTGCTGTATTGTACCTTCTGCTCAATTTTGCTGTAAATCTAAAACTGTTCTAAAAAATACAGTTATTTTAAAAACTGCAATACTGCCTGGAAAAAAATTAGAGGGAGAACAAAATAGTTATAGCACTAAGTTTTCAAACCAGAATCAAAGTGGGAAAAAAGAGAAATGCAAGATGAATTCAAATTAAAAGGATGGTCCTTCATGCTCATTATATTCCAACATTTCTCTTGTATTTCTTTCCTATTATAAAAATTAAAAACAAGGGATGAAGGTGAGGGAAATGGAAGAAAACTTCTTGGCAAGTTATTATCTATGTGGTAGGTTTGAGTCAGAACCGGTAAAGAAAACACGGTGAAGAATGAAGTCTTCAACAATGTGTCCTACAGAAGGGAGAGCTGCAGGACAAATGGCTGCCAATTAGGAGACTCAAGAGCAGCACAGTTGGAAGGAGAGCAGAAATAACTCCTATTTTCTTCTCTGAAACTGAACTGAGGGGCAATTGTGAGAGGATCAGCATGGAAGGGCATGTTTTCCATGGGTACCAAGCAGATTCAAGGGGAAGGAATCCAAGAGTAAACCTCAGTGTAGACTCTAGTCACATTCCTGGTTTATTGTGACTCAGGGGTATAAGACATGGTTCACCAAAGAGCATGACTGCCCCGCTTCTACCCCTATCGGAGACCCTGCCACGTAGGGTTACGCCAACAAAAATCATGACTGAGAAATGACTTAGGATCACTGACCTGAAGATCAGTTGTTGGCTATAGACAAGGTGTCTTCATTTTTAAATTACCTGTCATTTAAAATTCTACAGGGATGGCAAAACTTGAGGATTTGCAAATTGCATAAAGACATAAGAATGAAAGGGCAAATGGCTTTCTGGTTCTGGTTTCTACAATTAAGTGTGTGCTTAGACTTAAGGGCTGGGGCAGATGCTGGAACTGAGAAGAAGTATTTAATTTTTCTCACAGTAGGGATGAAATAGATATTGGTTGAGTCAAAGAATGCATATATTATACCAAATTGCCAAGATTCAGCTGAATAAACCTAAATGAATAAGGGGCTGTCACCTTAAAGATGGATCTCTGAGACTTACCAGATAGTGTTGTTTTTAAAGGCAAAATTTTAAGGAAAAAAAAAGCAGTGGTCTGACATTTAATTATTTCAACTCAAAAGAACTAGCACTACAACCAGCCAACAGAGAAATAATGAAAATAATAATTACCAAACTTATGTAGGACTTCATATAAGCCAGGCATTTTATGTTCATTAACTCTGTTAATTCTTAAAACAGCCCAGGGAGGAAATTACTATTTTTATCCCTATCTTAGAGAGAGGGAAAGCGAGACACAGTAGTGTTAAGTTGCCCAAGGCCACATGGCTACAGAACTCTAGGCATCTGGCATTGTTTTCCCATGTGAGATAAAATCATCCCCATGAGACTGTCATTGGTATCGCTAACCAAACTTTATCAGTTGCTTAAATCTGGACACTGAAAATAAAGGCTAGTCTACTTTGCCAGCTGGGACTTTATAGTTGACGACTGAGGTAAGACTGTCCTTCTAATATCACTGCTAACTGTATCATCACTTAAGAAAGCCCCTCAATCCCTCTCTCACAGACACAGCACCATGGAGCACACTCATTACCTACCCAGCTGCTTTCCGGTTTTCACTGACTAGTAAACATGGCATGCGTTTGTCACAAAAAAGATAGTTGCGTGTTAAGATGAGTCAGTGTCGATCTTTGCTGGGTCTCTGCTTCTCAGTTTACCTCTTGACCATGTGATGAGATAAAATGAAAGCTGATGTGGCTAAAGGAAGACAGGGAGGAGGGCTTAGATATCTGCTTTCCTACCCCGCAACCGAGAAGTCCAGACAGATTTTATTAACATATCACTTTAGGCTACAGCTTTATTTCCAGTGACCTAGTGCCAAAGATGCCCTAGACACTTCATTGGCAAGTCAGGGCGTCTGCAAAGGAACACACACCGGAACAAGAGAAGCAAAGAACAATGGTGACCTCTGAGGCAGGTAGCTGTCAGGATCTCTGTACACATGTACAAACACATAACCACGTGCATTCCATGTTGAAGAGGCTCAAATAACAGTCATATTTTAAAAATTTAATAAAAATTAGTCTTTCTCAAACTTAGAAGTTGAAAATGAAATATTTGGAAAAGGTTGGCTTTCTTTTAAAACAAGTTGAAATTACATGTATTACAACCTAGGATCACGTCAAAATCATGACACATATCCTTTGCATGACTCTGCAATGACAGTCACTATTATCATGAGTTACAATAAATAAGAGGATTGGGATTTTTATGTTATTTATTGCAACAAAATTCATTGACACATAAATTAAGTCAACATGTGGGAACAAAAATAATTTCAATATCCTCATATATTAAACTATTTTTATTTTTGGAATTAACAAAATTAATAATAGAGCCTGCTGTTTTCTGGAGGGATCTTGAGTACCTAAAGTTTTCTAACAGTAGGGTACTTGACTGATGAAAAGGAAACTTTTCCTCACTCTTGAATTTGAGAGCCATTGTTTTTATTCTCCGCCAATAGATATTTTACTCTGCTTCTCGGCAAATGTTAGTGTCGGCTACATGAGGGCAGGGTTTTTGCCTCTTCAGTTCGCTGTACATCCCATGTCCTAGAACTGGGTCTGGCATGTGGTAGGCACTAAACAAGTATTTCCATTTGTTCCTGTTATTCCAATTACCTGATTAATCACAATAACTTATTTCCAGACCATAAAAAACATATGATGAACATAATTGTGTGTGTGTGTGTGTGTGAGTGTGAGAGAGAGACTGACACACAGCTGATGACTTGGAAGGTTCCTGGTCAGAGCTTGAAGATGATGTGCACTTCTCATGGCTTAATCCCATGGTGAATACCTTTTCACTTTGAGGAAAGAATGAAAAGGACCCTGGCAATTGAAAACATATAACCAGTCATGGACGTAGATACTTTATAGATACTTTATCTTTGAATTTTTCTAAGTGGTGAAGAGGAATTAAAACACACACACACACACACAACTTGGTTTTGTAACTTGAATTTAACATTATTCAAATCCTCTAGGTCAATCCTGAAATGCACTTAATTATCACTCTCCCTCATTTTTACCTACGTGCTCAGGCACATCCCCCACTTCCCTAGGTTATCTTTCCTACCAAGGAGAAAGTCCTCGTAAGCCCCACATTTCCCCATTTCCCCCCTCATTCTATATTTGGCTCGTGTGCCTGGAGGGTGAGAGCTCCTGTTTTGTAACTCTTTGATGCTGCTTTAAGCAGGGCTCCTCTGAACATATGCTGTAGCAAGGACCCACAAATGCACACACGTTCTGCTCTCCAAGATCCACCTGCAGATAGAGCCCCCCTGACAAAGACAGCCTCCACTTGGGAGTAACTCACAGCTCATACGAGCACCCAAGGTAGTTTCCCAAACCAGCCGAAGATTTTTAAACACTAAAAAAAGTCAGCAGTAAAAATAATAGATGCAGTATCTGTCATCCTTAGTAATATTTTGTTTAGTTTTATTTCTTACATCAGGGCAATATGAGCCCAGAGGGACTGGAACTAGCGATGGCACAGAAAATATTAAATGGGTACAATCCACAATAGAGCAAGATGGGAATAAAGTGACATTAGTGATAGCAGGTCCCTGCTCACAGTCAGCTTATGTTGCTGAACTCTGTGTGTGCACATTATCTTGAAATTTAATGGTTTCAAAAATGTCACTCTGCAGCAAGACTACATTGGTATACTGTTGATCCTCGATCAAACTATAAATACAAGTGAGAAAGAGAGGAATTTTTAATGCATGTCATATTGGAATAGCACCTCCAGTTTCCTCTGAAGTTTGTTAAGCTCACTAAAAAATTGGAATGCTTCTGTCTAATAAAAACAGAGAAGCCCTGGGTGTCAGCACAGGGAAATCAAAGCCCAATAAACAAGAAAATTGCATGTTCTGTATCCTAAATTAAGCAGTGACATTATCATAAAATCCAGGTAACCCCTTGGATATGCAGAACTAAGTATCCAAGAAGCTCATGAACATATAGGATGAAAATTTTTAAAAAATCATTCTATTCTAAATTTAAATTATAGTTGCTGGTTAACTTATTCAGGAGCAAATACAATCTGTTTCTTTAGGGGCTCTAGCAAATTGCATGGAACACAGCAAGTAAAAGAGATTGCTCCAGAAGCGCTAGCTTTAACCCAGGAAGGGATGCCCCTCTGTGCTTGGATTCAGATCTCATTCACTAGGCAGAATGGGTCCTCAAAGACGTCCACCTCCTAATCTCGGAACCTGTGAATATACGTTAGGTTACATGGTAAAAGGGAATTAAGGCTGCAGATGGAATTGAGGCTGCTAATCAGTTGATCTTAAGGCAGGGAGGTTATCTAAATTACTGGGTGGCCCGATGTAGTCACAGGGCATCTTCAGTGGCAGAACAGTAGGTCAGAGCGCTGTTGTGTGAGGAGGACTCAATCCATCCTTGCTGGCTTTGAAGGTGGAGCAAGGGGCCACAAGCCAAAGAATGTGGGCAGTCTCTAGAAGCTGAAAAAGGGAAGGAAATAGATTCTCCCATAGAGTCTCCGGAAGGCAGTTCTGCTAACACCTGGATTTTAGTCAAGTGAAACTCGTGTCAGACTTCTAATTTGGAGAACTCTAAGATAATAATTTGAGTTGTTTTAGCCACTAAGCTTATAGTAATTTGTTACTGTAGCAACAGGAAACTAATACAATTGCATTAAACCAGCATCTGGAATTTTAATATTTTATCACTTACAGGCATTCCTATGGCCATTTGACTGACCATTTGGCTTTCTAAAATGCCTATTTATCTGTCAACCATTCTACCCAACACAGGCCTACATTTTCTTATTAATTTATCTTAAACGATTGTTACTTTATTGTCAAAAATGCCTTCTTCCCCATGGAGAAATATAAAAATCATGCTTTAAAAATCTTTACCTCTGATTCTGAATTTGTAAGTTTCCCTTTTTTTTACAGATAAAGGCAAAGCAAACTAGATTTATTTTAGAACTTTGGTACACTGATAGTGAAAGGTTCTTACTTATTAACAGAAGTGTGAAAAGAAAATAACGTGGCCTTTACATACTATTAAGTTATATATGTGGAGAGGGGGGCACAGTGGGAAACAGGGATTTATTTTTTTCAAAATTAAAATGAAGTCTCAAAAGTATCACCAAAGTTGTACTAAATTAGCCTATCTGACAAGTTGTGTTTTCCCACACACTTGCCAACGCTTGATATCAGTTACCAAAATGTCTGCCAATCTGAGAGGTGAAAAACTGGCATTTCACGTTGTGTTGACTTGCACACACCTGAGTGTGTGTGAGGTTGAGCATCTTTTCAAATGTTACTTAGCTCGACACTGCTGTTCTACCAATTGCCTATGCATATCTAATATCCGTTTTTCTATTTGGGTTGTTGTTTCTTACCGATGTCTAGAGAGTTTTTACATTTAGGTCATTAACACTTTGACATAAATATTAGAAATATTTTCTCCTAATCTATAGCTTGTTTCAAAATTTTGTTTATGGTGTCTTTAGGTAGACAGAAGTTTATAATTTTTATGTATTCAAATTTATCAATTATGTCTATTATGGTTTTAGGGCATTCCCTAGCCTGAGGTTATAAAAATATTCGCCTATATTTTATCATATACCAAAGGCCTTTCTCTTCCCAGTGACAGAGACCAAGGGGATGAGTTAGATGCTGGCTTGTCAGATACGGCAAAAAGATAAGCAGACAACAAGGTTAAAGATGGTGGTGAAAGTAGCTGATGTAGGTCTAGAAGCAATGGCTGAGCTGGTTCAATGATTACCCTGTAGCCAGATTGTGGTCTCTAAATGCCATTTTCCACTAAAAGAAACCAGAGTTTCTTGGAGAAACAGCTGATTCTAGTCATGGGGAAGACAATGCACAAGATGAGTTCCTAACATCCTGTTGTACCTGAGATCAATGAAGCTCTCAAAGAGTTCTGGAGTCATGTCAAAAGCACACAAGGTCCAGCTTGAAGGGGCTCCTATTGGCCAAAGATGAGAGACTCTGAACATCCAAACACTAAGTACTATACCGTATTCAAATATATCAAATATATTAAATTCCCTGAGTCCATAATGACACTATTGGTCATGGTATAAAGTCGTTATGGCACCAATCCATTCTGTAACTGGAAAATAAAGGGAATGAGTCAAACATTTATCTCGAGTTTCCTATATGAACTGTATCTCAGGGTAAAAACAAAACAGTTGAGTAGAGAATGGCACTTAGTAAATAAAGAAGGAATGATAAAATTAGGATGTCACCATTGTGAAACCCCTAATAAAATAACAGACCCACACAATCATCATCAGTAGCTTAAAAAAACATTAAGTGAAAGGCTGATGTGGAACTTTATAATGGATGGATCAGGTTGGCAAAACCACCAGCCACTAATCAATCTAAGCATTATGTACTTCCTGATACAATGTAATACGAAGTACAAAGCATCACCTATGAATAATTCTTACCAAAAGAAGAAACCAGAATCTGAGTAAGCCTCTAGTTCTTGCCCTAGTTCACAGGAAATACAGATAATAAAAGGATATGCATCAGCCTATTTCCGAACGTGGGGAATTCTACAGGATAAATGGTTTATTCAACAAATAAATGAGCTGGAGACAGAACATATTATTCCACGTTACGAATGAGGAATCACATATGAAAGGTTAGGTGACTTGTCGTGGAAGCAGAACAGAACCCAGGTCTCCATTACTTTCATTCGTTTCTTTCCAGTATATTCTGATCAAGACCTCTAGCTTGACAAGCTCAGAGTCAGAACTAACTTTCATACAGACAATTTGGTTTTTCCATGTTTCAACGGAAATTTGTAGAAAAATGAGTTGAGAAGAATATGCCATATGAAGCCACTGAAGAGGCTGTGCTAAACGAAAGCTCAAAAATTAACAAGAAGGCTGATTTTTGAAGACAGAAAAATTGCTCTCCTTTTAATTGAGCATTTCATCTTGAAAAGGAGTTCTCTTTTTCCTCATTGACTCTCTTCCTCCTTTTCTTGTGGCTGAAGCGTCACACGATTTGAATAAAAAGAGAGAAACTGAGCCTCCTCAGGTGATAGCTGTGTGATTCTTAGGCACAAATAACTCAGACATGAAAGACATTTCCTGCAATGTATGACAGACTTTCAAATTATCTTTCTCTAACTAATTAGCATTTTAGGAGAATTGGGTTTAATCATGAAAAAGGCCATCTGCTTACCTGCGAGCTGTCTTGTGAATAGTGCTGGCAACTTTCAGGGGATTTGTACCCAGTAGGTACTGCGTTTTCTCGTTTTCTTTTGATTTCCTTTTTTTTTTTTTTTAAAGATTTTATTTATTTATTTTTCCCCCCAAAGCCCCGGTAGACAGTTGTATGTCATAGTTGCACATCCATTCTAGTTGCTGTATGTGGGACGCGGCCTCAGCTTGGCCGGAGAAGCGGTGCGTCGGTGCGCGCCCGGGATCCGAACCCGGGCCGCCAGCAGCGGAGCACACTCACTTAACCGCTAAGCCACAAGGCCGGCCCTCTTTTGATTTCTGAAGCAAAGAGAAAGACTCCACTATCCCCCTCCCCACACCCAACTAATTCAAATATAATGACCCTTCTGTGTCATGCCATGGTGCTCCTTACTCACATCCAAGAGTTAAAGGGGAGCAGAGGCTGGTGGAAGGCATTTGAAAGCTCCCCTTGTATATGCTTTATATACAGAGAAGAGATTTATGGTTCTGTTTAATTTCTAAAACACCTGTTTTATTCCCCCCATACTAAATGTCATGACAGCAGACATATACTGGCATTTGACATAAATCACAATTCCTAGATTGTGTGAGGTGTTGTCTTGAGCAGTTTGAACAGTTAAGACTCCCGGGGGTGGGGGAATCAGTAAAATGGGCCCAAATCACCCTCAATCACAGGCAGATTTCTTTTTCAGTCCTGTGACTTTAGATTGCTTTGGTGGCTGTGCCAGGGGATGTTCTACTGTGAAGGGTCTGCTCACCGAGTCACAAGGAGAACGCTCAGCATGTTGTTCTGCTAATGAGGTTTAGAACTAAAAAAAATTACGTGAAAAATATCTGTAAATATTTAAGACTTTCATATATTAAGATTAATAGAATTGACAAGCTTTCCTAAACTATCCACTGGAAAGATTGGTTGAATTTCTACCCACCAACTCTAGGCCACTGACTTGAAGCCCCCTTAACATTTTATTCTGATATTAATTCTTACAATTACTATCGTATGGCTCTGCATTTCAGAGTTTATTTACAATTAGTCAACCAACTCTTAGAAAAACACATATGAGCGGCTTATAGTGAAGCCCTGGGGTCATTCTGTGGAAGGCCTTGGGGGCAAAGCTGAGGAGTTGGGACATAATGCTTACACAAGAAAAGTTATGCTGAGCAGGAAATAATAAAATAGGGATTACATTTTAGGAAAACACACTTTCCATTTTCTCTTATCTCTTCTTACCTCCATTACCCCTGCCCTCTCTTCTGTTAGATGAACACTTCTTATTTCACTGAGTAACCAGGTGCAACCAGAGGAGACCACCCCTCACCCTTGCACATAGTCAGTTCTAGCTTTCCATATGAAAGACACACAAACTTCCCTAAATCTTGGTTTCCCTATATATATATATGATGGGGAGAGCGTATCACCTACTTTGTAGGGTGATTATGAGGATTAAATGAGAATACAGGTAAAGCACACTTCCTGATACTTGGTAAGGACTCAGTAGTTAGGAGGGAAAATGAGAGAGAACCTTTTCCAACAGCTGAATGTTGTTTTAAACAATACTGCTGCTTCATCTGGGATATCTGGGTATCCATGAACGATGTCTTCCGTTCTTTTCCAGTACTCATTCATTCAGCATTTCACACGCACCTTCTGTGAGCCCAGCAATGTGCTAGCAGCTTGGGATACAGGGTGAAGACGACAGCTCTTGCTTCTGAGAAACTCCTTGCTACTAGAATAGACAGGTGTGCAAAACAGCCACAGTGGCAACAGCAGCAGCACCCAAGCGTCTTAGGATGCAGGCTCCGTAATGTACCAGGGACACAAGCAACTGAGGGAATACACTCTAGATTGTCATTTGGATCATGCTTTTCTTCATGTCTATTCCTACCCTACTCTTCCATGACAAATTCCTCTAATGGTAGTTTGCACAACAAACACCCTCTCAAATCAGCAGTAACTCAGCAGGGAAAAAACAGAAGAAAAAGAGTTCAAGTTAAGCAAAATGCCTCTACTTTTCAAGGGCAATCATTTAACTATTATTTCACCTGATTACTATCAGTTTGTTCATGGGGATCTTATCTCCTAAGGACTTTATGCAGTATTTGATGAGTAAATTACCCTTACTCTGATGGTTCTCACTAATGATTATAAAGAAAATGTAGTGTTTAACAACATCCATCAGCACATAAATGCTTACATTTAGTCCAAAGCAAAATTAGGTATTAAAAACATGAACGATCTTTGGATAGGTAATTCAAGGGATGATCAAAGAAAACACTCCTATTGTAAAGGGAACCAGCAATTATAGTCACAGGTGTCAAAACAGATACCCAAGAGCTAGATTAAGTCTTGGCTCTTTTCCCCAAAGGAGTCTTATTCAGGAGAAACTATAGCTTTCCTAACTCAAAAAAAAAAAAAAAAAAAATATGGATTTAGTGGATCCATCTACTACACATTGTGTTTTTTTCCTGATTCTCTCTTGACAACTGCTTCTAATGGGACAGGTCCACATGGGGAATGTCCAGCCTGGCCAATGGGAGCATGGAGTGTCAATTCCTTAGCTTTTTCAAAATAGCAAAAGAAAAATGAATCCTTTTGTGTGTGTGTGTGTGCTTGTGTGTAGGTGTAATAAAAAGCAGGAGTATTTTATGACTGCTCTGTGCCATATAAAAGGATTCTGATAAATGGCTTGTGTTACGTAATGTTTCTGTGCCCCAAAACGCAAGTTGGTGTGCATATTTGAAGGAGTAGTCGTAGTAAGTTCAGAACCAGTAGAAATACTTCAATGTTTCTGAAATCAGTACTCACAGTTTCCACATTTTCTTGGTCTTGTTTTTCCCTCCCTCTCTAATCTTTTATCTCCTTCTTTCCCTTTAATTCTCCCTACATTTCTTTCATAATTTTAAGTTAAATTTTGCAGTTCTTCTTGATAATAATCTAATGATCATGCTATGTAATGCTTCCTCAATCCAGTACAAAGTGAGCATTAGATTAGAATTTGCATAAAAACTGAAACGAGAAATAATGCCCTCACTGGCAGCAAGGCTGACTTCTGTCAACTTTTGTCAAACTTTTCTCAAAACTGTCCTGCGAGGTTCTGTACTGCTGTGGACGAGGCGAGGAACTCCACTGCTCAGCACTCCATCCACTCTCAACACGCCGAGGGCGAAAATCCTGTCTTTGATCACTTATGGAGAGTTTTTCTCTTCCTGAATTCTAAAACCAAGAGTGCTTACTCTTTTCCCAAGGATAGGTTCACGGCAACCTGCATTCTACTTTTCTTTGGAGAGCATTATGCCACTGTTCCATGCAAGAACAGCCAAGAGAAATAATACCAGGGCATGTGGCACTCCTCAGAGCTTTTCCTTTAAACCCCCAGAAGGCTCTGACAACCATAACCCATTACCCACGCTTCACGTACAAAATGGTGAAAGTGGAAGACAGGAAAATGAGAATCAGAAAAAGTTTCTTTCCATTGAGCACCACACTGCCCCTTTGCCATGGCTCCCAAAGTCCCCCACAAAAGGGCAACAGTTAATCTGCTGTTTATTCAAAACCACCTACAGAAGTTAATAGACAGTTATAAACTAATTGAGTGTGTCTGCGGCACTGTCTCCTCATTCATCTTGCTTATTCAGTTTAATTCCCTTAGTCTTCCACAAGGCACGGTGTCCCTGCTGCTCAAAACAGTTGCTCATTGCAAGAAAGGCCCTGGAACAACAGGAAGCTAATAGTTTAACTGTTCCTCTAAATTTGTTTGACAAAACTGACATTTAGTGCCTTATGTCACATTGTTGGTAATCTGCAATTTACCCCTGGGCGTGCAGTAGATGCTCATTTTATTTACCTCTCATAGTTAAAAGCGTAATTAATATTCCACTCTGTAACAAAGATTAGAGATTTGACAAACATTGTAATTTAAATTCTCCATTATAGCAAACATTAAAATCAAACATCTTCCACACGCCCCACTGCATAAAGGACATGTGTAGCTGTAATTTAACTTTTTAGTTTTTAATACCACAAACTAATTTCTGCTGTCAGTTTAATGAGCTGGAAAACACAAATCTTGCTGCTCTCCGTGTGGGCACAGGCTGTAAGAGATGAACTGAAGGGAGAGAGAGTGCCAGTTTCTTTCAAAACATATTTCTAAATGCACCAAGCAAATTGTATATGCATAATCTAGTAAATGCAGTGTGATACTGTGCACCCCTGAAACCATTTTAAGGCTTTTACAAAATAGCTGCAGAAATAAAATATTTCAAGAGAGAAAAAAGAAATTCCTCTGGTATTTTTGAAGTAAAGATGTGTATGTATAAGGGAAATCTATGCAGATATTGACCACACACAAATCAAAGCAACAACAAAGCCGCACTCGTGCATACTGAGACTCACTAAGAACAAGACGGTCATTACGATGGTCATCACCGCCAGAGGCCTTTTCAGAACACTGAAGGTGGAACGAGGTGGCCAGCCCGCTGAAGGAGTTCTCAAAGAAGCACTACAACTATTCTAATTCATGCTAATTTTCACTGGAATCTCAGCTTCATAAATTTTATGTGACTGATTAAAATTATTGCATGTAGACTACCTTCAGGCAGCTAAAATGGCTCATTAAACAAGGAAGCTAGCTGGGAATTATCAGAAATGTAACAAATTTGTATACGATGAATTTGATGTCTTTAGAAAGAATGTAGGAGGAATATTTAAGTCCCTCTGCCCCACTGGAGCTGGGCTCAGGAGGGGAGGGAAGAAATGCCTTGATCTCAAAGAGGCTCTGGCTATTCTCACTCTTCCTCCCTGAAATGCAGAAACCCACTGACTTGCCGACTTCTGCACGAGACTTCATTAGTCACTGCCAACTTCAATCTGCTTCTATTATTTCACATTCAGATCCCAGGAGGAAACATACTCTCTGCTGCAATTTCAGGCAAAACCAAAGATAAACTCCTTCACTTTAGAAAACGACAAGCCAGCATGTCCCAACTTACACTAACATCTCACAACACAGAGAAAAGTTTGTGCAAACATTATTAACCTTGCCACAGTATTAAATAAAAGAGATGTACATTGCTAAGGCAGAAGGCTTCCAAATGGTCTGAGAGCCAAACATTCTACACAAAGCTGAAGAGTTTATTGGTTTACATCATTTAAAATGAAAATCTTTGCCAGCTCTTTGTAAAACAGAGCACTCATTTCTACAAAATTCCTGTAATTTCCCACAAAATGCTTAGGCATTCCCCATGGAAATAATATGTCACCATATGATTCAGAGACAATTTATAAACTAGTTGGACAAAAGATTAAATCAAAATATACCTGGTAGTTAAAAAACATAACTTTGGAAAAGAGCAACCAAATGAAAGATTTGGCCTTTCAGAAAACAAAACATAGACTGCCCCCCCAAAATAAACAGGAAAAAAGATTGAAGACAAACTAAAACAAGTATATTATCAACACAATTACACTGAATCAGAGGAAAAGTATCAGAAAGAAAGAAATCAGCAGACTGTGTTTTCTTTACCTTACAGGATATTATGAGCATTAATAACAGGTTTTGCATGTCTGAACTATTATTAATGTTATGTGTAGATATAACTGCAATTCTAGAAATAATTTATTTACTGAAATTAATTAAAATAGGATACTATGACCTCTTTTCAACCACAAATTCTCTTTACTCAAAAGTTTACTGCACACAAATTTAAATCTCCAAATATTTGGAGTCATTGGGGAGAATTTCAGATACAGAGGATATGAATGGCCTGACAATCCTACTGGGAATAAGTAAAAAGAGAGAGATCTGGGGTCCGAAATAGAAAACCAAGGTAAAGTTAAAGATGGAGCAGAAAAAGAAGTTTTTGCAATAAAACATGAAGGAAAATGAGGAAGAAAGCAGGACCGCAGGACTCCACTCTTAAGCGAAGATGCGTCCTTGGCTTGTGCTTTAGCTGAGGCTAAGTAACCAAGGTTATTGGGAGAGGGAGAGGTTATGTGAAATATGTGGTGTAGGTTAAATAAAGGTTACTCCAAGCCTTTTTCATTCAAAGCACCCAAGTTACTCTGCATCTCAGGGAACTAGGTAAAAAGTGGGAGGTAGGACTTGAGGAAAGAATTAAAGTAAGGAGAGAATAATTGAGTCTTAAAATCAGAAAGGCTTTGAACAATTGTCTATAAGGCCAGACACGTGGAAAATGGCTCTTAATATGCATATTTCCAGGAAGAAGAAAAAATGCTTTTACGAGTATCTTCATGATATCTTGGGAATGGCAGATCTTGAAAAGTTTCTACCAAGCAAGAGATGGTAAATGACACATTGCATAATATTGGTTATTACTATTTTAAAATATGTTTATGCAATTGATGGCCCATTTATGTAGTGCTTCATCTTTACTGTATTATAGAATGGAGATCTGACTATTTTAGGGATGTCATACATCTCCTCTTCCCATTGCTTCCCAACCTTGTTCCTCAACCGTAAATTTTCCCAATACATGATTTTTCAGAGACCCAGTTCTAGAGGTAGGGAAGGTACTTTTAAAGAGGATAACTTTCAAATTTCATCCTATTCTCCAGGGTTAATGAAGTGGTCAAAATGGTACTAGTCAAAGAAAATCAAGCTTAGTCTTATAGAAAAATGTATTTAGATGATTAACAAGGATGTTCTGAATTTCATATGAGAAATATAAACCACTCACTGAAAGCCCAATTAAAGTCTGGATTTAGAATTCAAAGAGACAGAGTCACTGCAGATAAAAAGAAAATGCACCAATTTATAAAGAAAACATAGAATGCTAAAAAATCAAAATTATCACAATGCAATCTGCATTTTCTTTGCCATCATGGGTAATAACCAAACCTCTTAACAACACTTTAATAAATGAAATTGGAAACAACTATCACTCAAGCTTTGGAAGCTGTAGTTCAGAAACTGCTACCTAATGGTATTGCTGATTAACACTGTCCTGTGTCGTTACAAATACACCAACAAACAGAAGCACATCCTTTCTTACAGGAATCCAGGGGTCACAATTTCATCTAGTGACATAGGGAGACCTACTTTCTGCATTACTCCGAGCTTCTGTATGCCCTTCATGAAACGCCGTGCTCATAGGATCCCGGTTCCTGCCATACTAACTGCCACCACCCAAAGCCCTCTATGGGTGGGGCCTGGGGCATTTCAAACTTGGGAGAATCCCAGTGGCTTTGGGAATTCTTTCAGTCTCCAATATTTTCTGAGCCTGAATTTATCGTGTGATATGACTAACTCCCATTTCAAAGTTTAACCCAGTCAAAGGTAGTATAAACTTGGGTGACAAATATCTCAATCCCAGGACTCTTTTGTTGATGACCTCTGTCATTTCTGAAGTATCAAAAGAATGCTGATAGAGAGTCTATTTTATGACATCTCCTGTCAAAGTCCTGCCATAGAATGTGTGCGTAATGAACGCCAGGCGAACGCGAAACTGACCACCCTGAATATTTCATGGTGAACACGGCCTCATAGATATTAAGGTTTGTTTCAGGCCAAGAGTAATCATCAATTATTCTCTATCTCATTATCCCATGCCAATTTTCTGCATAGCACATACCACTATCTTCTATTTCTTATATTTCTTTTACATACTCATTTCTTTTAAGTTGTCTTCTCTCACTAGAATGCAAATTCATCTATCTTGTTCACTACTGTAGTCCTAACCCCTACAATAGTGCAGGCTTTCAGTAAGCATTAGTTGAATAAATGAGAAAGGTGTCACTCTGACAACTCTCTCTCTCTCTCTGTGTAATATATTCATCACATCCTTTCCCACTGTTTTATCAACAGGTTCCTTTAAACAACTGTTGCAAACATGTCACTTTTAGAGAATGTGCTCCAACAGAGCACCTGCTCTCTTTGCTGATCCCCCCTCAATATACTTCTGCCCCAGGGAGGCATGTACAGCCCCCTTTCCAATAAACCTTCTCTGGTCCATAGGGTTTTTGATTAAGTGGGATTTCTTCAGGTTTATAATTAATCAGGACTAGAGCTGACTGGGTACAGCGTCCTTTACCATCTTGGGTGTGAGCTTTCACAACACTGTAATCAGCATGCTGTAGGTCCCAGAGGACTCGCTTACGTTATGACACATTCTGGAGCCTGTTGAGTTTTCCTGTGCCGAGGTGTTACCATATTAAGTCATGTTGTTACTGCTTAAGCATTTAAGAAAACATTTATGTGTAAGAACTATCCTCACAGAATATACTTAGCATAAGTGACCTCTGTTATTTGCGTGATTAAACAATCCAAAACAAAAAACTTGAAACCTCCATTGAAATGTTCATGATTCACAGCCAAGAGGTTAGGGCACCAAGTCCTACTAAACTCCACGTATCGTTCCTAATATTGGTGTGTGTTATTTGCTGGGAACCCAAACTAAACATACTAGCTGAAGTTTTATATTTTCCAGTTGGCCTTCTGCGATATTGGCAGACAGAATATAATGAAGGCCAGAAAATGAGGGATTGGCCTAAAAGTGGCTAGGAAGAATGTTCAGAAGGTCAGAGGAAGGAAGTTGGAAGGAAGATGGTTGGTGGGTAGAGGGAGAAGAAAAACAACGTACTTTTGTTCTGTATTCATAAGATGTACATGTTAGTTAAAAATCTAATATATATAATTTATATTATAAATTTTTATACATACATTATATATTACAATATCTATACACACACATATATAGACATACATACTGGGGAGTGATGAAGAAGCATTAAATTTGTAATTAAGAAATATAATAATTACTATTCATAATCCTAGAGAGTGAAGAAAGTAGTTTCTGGGTCTGTTAACAAGTGCATTAACCATAGACCAGACACTCACTGTCATCCCGTGGTTCACATTTGCACACGACGTTCTCTCTCCGTATCTGCCCATTCCTCACTGCCCAGCTGTCAAATCTCCATTCATTCATCCTGACTTCCTCTCTGAAGTCCTTCCTGTCCTCCTACCCTGGCACAGGCAACCCTTCCTCCTCTGGGAACACTCCCATTGCCTCTTCCATGGTCCTCTTTTGTAGCCCTGGTCACTTTGTTTTTCTGACTCTTTTCTGCACTAGACTGTGAATTGTTTGAGATGACAATTTCTTTTTCGTTTTTTTTTTTTTTTAATCTTTGCCCACTCATTCAACAAGATCTTTATATCTTCTCACGTCCTCACTTCTCTTCTTACCCAGCTCACATCCCATGGCCAGTCATGACAACCACTCCCTTACGAAACCCTCAACTCCCAGCTCCTCCATCACATCACAAAACCCTGCAGCCCACCTCTCTGGCTTGCATCTGTACTGGTGGATATGGCTGGAAAAACAGGCACAGCCACTCTGACAAGGACAGGATAGCTAATCTCCAGTGAGCCCTTAAAGGTGCCTGTCAATCACACTGCGTCTCCCTGGACCATTTGCCTTCCCTCTCTGCTACAAAACAACTGCATCCCTTTTCCTCTCTTGAATCTTCATTCCCCGTTTTCACTCTCAGCTGATGACTTTGCTTCCTATTTCACTGAGGAAACTGAGGCAATGAGAAGAAACCTACACAAGCATTCACCCTACCTCTCCCCATATCCCCTGCCTTTCCTCCTGTTATGATGGATGAAATGACTGTGCCTCTGAGGCAAACCCTCCCCCTGTGCATCATGTCCCATCCCTTCCTATTACTCAAAGAGACTGCCCTAGCAATTCTCCCCTCTTTTCCTGCATGCCCAATTTTCCTTGTTATTCATTCTATCTTTACTCTGCATTCCCCTCAGCTGGATCCCATTGCTCTGCTTCTTTTCATAGCAAAACTCCTGTAAAGAGTTGTTTATACTCTCTCTCTCTAATTTCTCTCCAATTTTCTCTTGACCCATTACAGTAAAGATTTTGCTCCTACCTGAAGCCATTAGGCAAGATTTCTTGTGACCTCCATGTTGCTAAATCCAATGGTTTATTTTTTATTTTTTACTTTTTTTGGTCTTCATCTTACATAATCTATCAGCAGTTTTTGGTCAAGATGAACAGTCCTTTCTCCTTACTTAGTTGGAAACCTTCCTCCTACAGTACTAGCAATGCCTTCACTTTGCTTCGCTTGTTCATCCTCATCTCCCAAACCTGTTAAAGCTATAGTTCCCCCATGACTCACTTTACATACATTCCCTTCGTAATCTCATCTAGTCTCATTGTTAAATATCATCTAGTGATAACTCCACATTTTATTTCTCTAGACCAGATCTCTCTCCTGAACTCCACAGCTTCATATGCAACCACCAACTCAACTTTTCTACTTGGATCTGTATTAGTTTCCTAGGGATGCCCTAACAAAGTACCACAAACTTACAACAACACAACTTTTCTGTCTCACAGTTCTGGAGGCTAGATGTCCAAAACCAAGGTGTCAGCAGGGTCATACTCCCTCTGAAACCCATAGAGGAAGAATCCTTCCTTGTCTCTTCCAATTTCTGGTAGTCACAGATATTCCTTGGCTAGTTGCAACACCACTCCAATCTCTGTCTCTGTCTTCACACAGCCTTCTCTCTGTCTCTCCTCGTACCATCTTCCCTCTATATTGTCTGCGTCCAAATTTCCCCTTTTTATAAGGACACCAGTCATATTGGACTAGAGCCCACCCTAATGACCTCATTTTATTACCTACATAAAGATCATATTTCTTAATAAGGTCATATTCTGAGGTATGAGGAAGAATAAAATACTTAGAAATAAACCTAACAAAGGAGGTGAAAGACTTGTACACTGAAAATTATAAAATACCAATGAAAGAAATTAAAGCAGATACAAATAAATAGAAAAACATCTGGTGTTCACAGATTAGAAGAATTAATATTTTTAAAATGTCCATACTATCACGGTCTATTCCTAACACAGCAGCCACATTTAGTCTCTCAAAAAAAGCTGAAGGCAAGTATATAAAAAACTCATCTGCTTTAAAACAGAAATTAGAATGTCACTCCTTTTCTCAAAATCAATAAAAGCGCAAATCTTTACAACAGCTACTCTGCCCTGTTTGACTGTTTTAGCTTCCCATTGACTCTCAGACCTCACTTCCCAACATGCTCCCTCTGGCTCGTTCCGCTCCAGCCACCCTGGCCTCCTGGCTGTTCTTCCTCCCTGCCTGCTGTCTCTGTCCCCTGATATCTCAGGACTCATGTCCTCTCCTCCTTCAACCATGCACTCAAAACTAAGGCCTTCTCTGCCCATTCTATTCATAAGTCTAACCTCTTCCAACTTCTCTTTCCTCCCCTCCATTCCCAATTATCTCCCCAGCTTTGTTTTTTCTTGATAGTACAAATAAGTTCCTAATTTCTTTATGGTCTATCTCATCCCCTCAGAAAGCAAGCTCCACAAGAGAAGACATTTTAATTCTGTTTCCAGAGCTTAGACAACTGCCAGCTCATAATAGCTGCTCATGTCATATTTGTTAAATGAAAGAAGACAGACATATACCGCATCTACATGTACACTAGCCAATGTGAAGGTGTTTACTCTAGGATTGAAGTAACTCACACTGTAACTGTGTTATAGAGTGAAGGCAGTAGCTGTGCATAGGGCAACCATGAGGTCTAGACTAGCACGAGTTTGAAGAGATCTTGTCCCGTGATTATGCTTGCTGACAGAGACTATCATTCGTTGTTCACCTAGGTTCTAACTCTTTGCTCATTTCCTCTGAACTTGGCACTTCCTTTTTTCCCTCCCATAGGTAATGCTTAAGGTTTTTAGACATCATATCTCATTTCTGAATATTTAGTGATCAAATACATTTCTCTCAAATTGCCAAACATTTTTTAAAGCTTTTATTCTTCACTATAAATTTTATTATTTGTGTTGAAAGCCAGCAAACCAAATAATGGTACAAATATTCGAATTAATGCTTTTCTACTATTCATTATGATTTTATTATGTATAAACATTTGCTAGAGCAAAAATTATAAGTTTCATCCTAAAGTTATCACTTTCCTTTAGTCTTCATCTATTTGAACATTCTTAATTGTGTTTATACAGTTGGCAATGTTCACAGTAATCATCAGTTAGGGTCATTTTTACTCCCTTATAATAAATACCCAGGTATAGTTCAAGTGAGTGGTAGAATTTCAACCAAAGGAGTCCCCAAGGAGATTTTCATCCATCTGTCAAGGGTTTTGCTGATACTGGATGGTGACTACTTAGAAGCAAGCAATACGTCTGAAATATAGGCCCGGATCACTTCAACAGTCACTGATGTTGTCACACTGATGAGACGTGACAATGACATGTTGACATATTGGTAGATCAAGCCAAGTGTGAGGACGCCAAAAATGACCCTGAAAAAGACACTTAGTTCTCAGGACTTACAAAGTCATTTGAATGTATTTTGTGTGTAAATACATGACAAGAAGTTTCTTAGAATAATTCCTACCCTTACTTCAGAAGATGGGTGCCATTATAGCTCTTTCTATTCTCTCTCTCTCTTTTTTTTGCAGGGGAAGATTCGCCCTAAGCTAACATCTGTTGCCTATCTTCCTCCTTTTTCCTTCCTTTTTTCCCCCCAAAGCCCCAGTACATAGTTGTGTATAGTTGTAAGTTCTTCTGGTTCTTCTATGTGAGCTGCTGCCACAGCATGGCTACTGACAGACGGGTGGTGTGGTTCCACGCCCGGGAACCGAACCTGGGCCGCCCAAGTGGAGTGTGCCGAACTTTAACTGTGAGGCCATCATTTATCCTCTATTTTAGTTATTTTAAACAATGCTGGTTTTTGCTGATCTTGTACATCTATTCCCACCCTATTCTGACCCCCCAACACTTCTCACCTGGGTGTGTAAACCCCCATTCAGGTGCCTCTTTAGCCCCTCAGACTGTGGACGAGACTCAGACTTTCCTCA
Organism: Diceros bicornis minor; assembly: GCF_020826845.1. Classification (NCBI taxonomy): domain Eukaryota; kingdom Metazoa; phylum Chordata; class Mammalia; order Perissodactyla; family Rhinocerotidae; genus Diceros; species Diceros bicornis. Next base: position 6,355,081 of record NC_080755.1, on the reverse strand, counting down.
GCACAGGCTCCATCCAAACATTTTTCTAAGACTTACACCAACACACACAAAAACATACTTTTTTATTCAGCAACTTCATTTCATTAACTGGTCCAGGGATAACACTAGCATTTACTGATTTATAAAATTCTCTCATTGGTACTTTACCCTATCTTATTTGTTCTGTTTCAATAAATTGTTAAAATAAATAGAAGTTTAATATAATTTTTCTAAAAATAATTCATTTTCATGAAACAAAATCTAGAAAATATAGAGAAGATTAAGGAAAATACAAACCACTCATAATTTTATCACTCAGAATAATAATTGCTAACAGTTCAGAATATTTTTATCCTGTCTTTTTTTACACATATTTACTTTAAATGAAATTTGGATTTTACTGTACCATTTATTTCTACGACTTCCATATGGCATTAAAATTTTTCTGAAAATTTAAGTTTTAATGACTAAACAATACTTAATCAAATGGTTGTAACATCATTTTTTAAAATCATGTCACTATTGCCGGAAATTTAGGTAGCTTCCAAATTTTTCAATGTCATGTATAATCCTGAGATGGCCATTCTTATCTTTAAAACTGAAAATTCCCTTAGAAGAAATTCTGAGCAATACTGGATTGACTGGCATGCCCATTTAAAATAGTATTGATGCAAACAATAAATTGCTTTAAAAAAATTTTGTACTAATTTCTACTCTCACCACAAAATGCATAAGGATGCCCTTCTCACTAGACCCTAACTGGATTTTAAAAGTAATTGTCAATTCGATGTGAAAAACAAACAATATTTTACTTTCTAAATTTATATTTCATTGTTTATTTATGAAGTTGAACAGCTTTAAATTCATATATTGATCATTTGCATTTCCTCTTCTATGAATCGCCCATTTTCTTCGCCCATTTTTCTATTAAAATCTTAGCGCATCATTCGTGGTTTTGAATGGATTACATTCAGTGGATATTCTTAAGACTATTAGCCATTTGTTACAAAATGTTCAGCCTTGATAGGAGTCCTTTGCTGCCTCCACTGTTCTCTCTCCATTCATCTCATCGTGCATTTCCTCTCTTCTTCCACACACAGTAATGCCAAAAAAAAAAGTTCACACTGATGTAAAAAATGCTTGCAATTTTCCTCTCACTGAAATATATTTTCCTGAAGAAGGAAAATGTCATCAAATATAAACAACTCTTAAACAGTAGAAATTCATTATGTATCTAGATGAGATTATTTTATATTACTCAGTACAAGCTGACATTATGTCCTGAGATGAACAAGTAATTACGTATGAAAGCTAGCAGTGTGCAAATGGAAATATTTTTGGCAGACATCATATCTACTGAACACAGTGGATGTGTCAAATTATTTTTATAACTCAAACATAACATATCATTCCAAATGTGACTACATATGGATCACAGCCATATAGCATATTGCTGTATTCTAAAATGCCAAAATACTGAAAGTTATAAAGCACATGACCAATTAAACATATAATAAAGAACAAAGAAAGCAAATCCAAAGAACTTAGTGTAGTTTATTATTAGTTATGGAAACCATATGCATGTTTGGTACACGTTTCTAAAAATGAAACCATATAAACATAACCTAAGGCCATACATGCATGTAGGAATAATAGGGATGTTTGTTTGAAGAACCCACAAAGCAGCCTAATAAAGTTTTTTTTTAGTATCAAATGGTTAAATTTGCTATATATTCCTTTTATGGAAAGGAACAGAATTTATAGCAGTGAGAAATGACTGATTCTGTGCCTATTACGTGCATAGTTCTTAAAGCTTTCTACTAACTAAATGTTTTAATATTTCAGCTTTGAACTTTAGATCACATTCTTAATTTTTTTATGATGAACATATTTTGTTCCCAAGGCTAGAATGGTTGTCTAATTGTCAAGCAAATTAGATAAACTGAAATCATTTGGCCTCACCATATTTTTGCTGATAACAATGTAAGAGCAACTCTTAAAAAAAAAAAGTCTAAGCACTTAATAGCAATTTAAACAGTAAATATCATTTTATGCTTGCAAATGCATATGAAACAAATAGAATATGTCACATGTTGATAATACAAACTCTTTCCACACTCTGACCAGAAGAACCACAAAACCTGATACACTAGAGAGAAAATAACAGAATATAAATTTTCAAAAAATTTTCTGGTTTTATGATGGGAAGCATTAGTGTTTTGTTTTGTTTTAGTTACCATATAAGGATTACTTATGAAGAACAGCTCTCGATCCAGTCATTTTCTGTATCATGTCCAAATGCAGCTTTGGACAACTTCAGGGGAAGCAAAGTACAGTCACCTGGCCCTCCCATCACACGACTTGCCCCCGGCACACAAATGCTGCCCCCCGTGGAGGCAGCGCTCAGGCTGTGGGTGCTCCCCTCCACAAAGCTGGAACTGACATCAACACATAGGCTTCATTTTTTTTCTTTCCACTATTTTATATTTTATAAGATGGCATTGTGCTTTCAGAACTAATTTTCCCTTTATTTATATATTAATTTAAAAAACCCCTACTGAACTATTTCACTAAACAACTACAGGGATTTAAAAAGAAAACAAGCCTATTTAATTTCAAAATGTTATGACTCAATTCACGTCCTCATACATTTCAACACACACATAAAGAAGAGGGTAATGCATTTTAATACATCCCAGACTATGGTAAGAGATGATAAATAAAAAGTGTCCCATTTGGGGGCAGGGGTTGCTATTGCTGAAACTGCAGGGAAATTACAGGTGAACAACAATGACCACCACGCACCCCTCTCCTTCCATCCCTCCTGCAAGCCAGACAATGACACTGCAACAGTTGGCAATCCTTTTTAGATTGTTCTGCATCCAATGATTAAGTTTCTTGGGTTCATTTTTTTCAAGAAATAGCAGAGAAAAACCTCTTGCAGTTAGCATGCAGTTGGTTTAATTCTGCACAATGGACCAGGGACTCCGCGGAGCATGCTGGAGAACACCGTTAGGATGTGTTTCTACCCCACACCTTGAATGTGTTGGAAATGAATACACATATCTTCCTAGTTCCCAGTCTAGCCAAAGGAACTGATCTTCCAATAGATATCCAGTTACTGAAAATTCCAGAAGCAGAGTGTACACACAGGAAAATGTGGGCAAAGAGCACGGATGACCAGTTTCCATCCATTAGACTTGGAACGTTCTTATCCTACCAGGCTTCTTAGTGATCCCTTAGAGGCCGGAATTCCTGGAATGAGCTTTGAGCAATTGGTGAAGTCCTGCATGAAGTTTCAATGAGAATGTGCTTGGCAGCCAAATGCCTTGCCTCTCTCTATTTTCCTATCATACAGCTAAAAACATTATCTTGTTCACCAACCGTAACAGAAAAGCTAAACTTCATCTTTAATTACATCTGAACATTTGCCTGTTAGGACTGCTTCCATACTGCTCTGTAAGGCTTTTTGTGTGTGGTGTGAAAGAGAAAATGCTGATGCGACTGAGGACTATATTAGTGAAACCACAGGACAGCATGTGGCCTGATTAATCTTATGAACTCAGCATTAACATGTTGCTGGAACATAATGCAGATTATAAATTTATGAATGTAGAGTACCAACTCCCAATAAACAGAAAAGCTTACTCCTAAGAATGTCTTAATTCTATTTCTCTTATCCTTGTCCTATGAACAAAAACTAAAGTGCCAAACTAGCGGCTCATGAAATTCCACAAAGTGAGAAAAAGTAACATTTTTTAGTTTTCCCATCCTTTTATGGTACATAAGTCCTTCCAACAACTTAAGGGTTGATGACTACATTAAAATTTATATGTAATAGTCATTGGGTGATTATTAATGATGCTCCACAGATACTTAGCTTAGCGACACAGCATCTGTGTAACATACTATTTTCCATGAAAACATATACTGGGTAAATAGGAACATTATTACCTAAAATAACACGTGATAAGAACCCTGAAGGATTTGCCTTGTTAGATAGCACAGCGGCCTAAAGCCCATAAAGAACCATGACAGCAATGTTATCTAGTGCCTTGATCTTCACTCAAATACTCAACAAATAGTTTTGAATACTTACTATGTGCACAAACTATTCTATTCTCCCAAAACAAACCAGAATCAAATACTATCCTTATCTCAAAGTGCTTGAAATAAGCATTTATTTGGCTTTCTACATAATATATTCCCAATTAACTACTCAGAGGCGATCAAAACTTAGAGTTACTAATGGCCCTCCAGTTTGCCTGTTTCCATACCCTCAGGTCAGATATTTGCCCAAGGTATGATACAGATACACCGGGAGCTATTTTTGTTCCACCACATACCTCATGCAATTCTGAATTCTGAGTGTCCAGAGACTTCCCTGAGGGATGTCATGGTTCAGAAGGACAGTGGCTTCTACCCTGAGCTCACGAGGGGAGGCCAGGACCAGTATGGGAACAATGCACCATCGCACACCATTTAGAAATGTCAGTGCTGGAATCCCTCCAACGGACAATGTTTCTCCAAACTGCTTTTTGACATAATCTAATGATCTTTCTTAACATAGTTGTTGTCAGTTGTGAAAAATAATTTGAAAGCCAACTACAGTGAGAATTTTCCTGTCAACCCCCACACTGGGCAGCGATCCTAGACAGCTGCACATTCTAGGCAAACGCTGCGTACAAAGAGGACAGTTTCTGAGTACTGCAGGACCAGTATGCTGCTGCACTATCTTCCCACACAACATTCCCTCATATCAACAGCACTTTTCTTCAAGGAGGCAATCATCGCTCACTGCACTCCGTCCTACTCCCATCTCTCTACAGTTATGGTAACCAGGAACAGAGGTGTAAGACTTGACCTGAAAAAAAGAGACGGCCTCTGACAGCTTTTGCTACATCTGTAGTACAAACCTTTGACTGACCTAAGGCATCCTAAAGGCACGCTTACTCACACACTGTGGAAAAAACAGACGTGAAAGGCTCCACCCCAGAGTTCTTAAGAGATGCTGATGTAAGGTAATCCCTCAAACCTCCCTGACCACCAGTTATATGCAATGCCAATTATGGCTCAAACTCGAGAGGACAGCTAATTCAATGGGAGCAGGGCTCAGTAATTCTAGTTCTTGAAGACCTTCTCAAAGTACGCCACCAGCTGGTCAAAGTGCTTACCCGGAAAGAAACACTAGCAAAACAAAACGTTACTCAAGCTCGGTAAGGATTTAGATGTGCCCTTTGTATTTTCCCTCACATGATGTCAAGACTGATCTTACATTTCTTTTTTTCCTGTCCCTTCGCTCATTCCAAATGCAAGTCTAGCTTGGTGCTGGTAGGGTCTCTCCACATTATACCAGCCACTGAGCTTTGTTACAAGGCAGGCATCACTTAACAATCTTATGCCAATTTCCTGTGTGATGGAACCACAAAGCAAATATATACTCGAGTCAGAGGTCAGCGTTTGCTAATGGAGTCCATGTGAAAGCCTTGGTTTTTGGCTTTCCTGCAACACACACAAAAAAAAGAAATTCTAAGAGTTGAGAATTTTGACTCATTTTCACCCTGGCTATCTCCCAGCAGCCCTGGCCAAAGTGTGGATAACCACACTGCAGCTCCTGAGAGACTTCTGTGCAGAAACGTGCAAATCCAGCTGAAATGGGTTCACAGGCAGAGTGCTGACCTCGGGGCGGCTCAGATCTCAGGTGCCTGAAAGGCAGTTTCCCAGATCTTTGACCCAGAGAAGAAGGATTTGTACTCTGATCCTCCCAGTAATAAAAAGGGCTCTTGCAGCTCAGATCTGACGAAACAGAGAAAACAACCTAAGTCTTGGGCTAACACTATTTCACTCGAAGTACGGGGATTCCCAAACAGGAGTACACAGAACAACACAGTATTTCAAAAGCAAGAAAAATAAAAAAGCAGCACAAAAATGTCATCGAGAAGTAGATTTCTACATTCACTTTGAACAGACAGGATGTTGGATGAATGCAGCTGTGGCTGCACTATTTCCTGCTCACATGGTTTCCAGAGGCCTAGGCCATAAATCACTCTGAGACCACAATCACAACAACATGACCTAAGGAAGGAACGCCCACTGCCATCACAGATGGTCAGGAAGTCCTATCGGTAAAGGGGGTGGTGGGTTCCAGGCTAGAGTCCAGCAGGCTCCACTGTTGCTCACTCAGGGCCCTGGCCACAGTGTTCCTCTACGGATAACCTTCCACAGACAGAAAGTTCTAGGGACAGACAGAACTTTGTTATTTAAATTTTTCTTGTTTCCTACATTTTATCTCTTTGTTTTGAACAACTTTCTCATACTTCTCCCACCATTCTCAGAACTCTGCTGGCTGAAACAACCTGCACACTTGGTTACCATGGTTATCATGCTAACTATGCAACTGTTATGGAGGCAACTAGCTTTTAAAACAGAGAAACTGCCAAAGGAGATTATGGGGATGAGGACAGAAAGACTAGGAAAAGGAGATGGCACAGAAGTGGTAATACTAAATCAAATATTCTAAACATATTTTGAACTGTGGTGTTTAGACATGTAAAATAAGGGGAAAAATTTGGAAGGATGAATGGCTAGAAATAAAAGTGGTTGCTTGGTTTCAAAAATGGCTTTTCATAACAAGGAGGAGTTTGTAGGAGAGGGATATTATAGAGCATCCCTAAGAGAAGATATTTGCTGTCAACACAAACCAGTTGCACCAGATCCTATGACCTGGGGCTTTTCTTAATACGGCATTCCTTAACATAGCATTCAAAATGTAAGACCCGGTGTGTCTGAAACAATTTTAAAAAACCCACAGCACTTTGCTAAGACAGGCCAAGGTACAGAGAGTGGGCCACAGGCTGAAGGCCCTCTCCCTATGGCTACCAAGCTTGGAATGGAAACAGCGCAGTGCCCTTCTTCTAAACCTTGGCCTACAGCCCTAGTCTCTAACCCAGGAAGCTCTAGGTCCCTCCCCGCCATTCCGCATCTTAATCAAAGCAGAAGGCTGCCAGCTGTGCACTGGCGTTGCTTGCCAACTCCCCACTCCCTGCATGTCGGGCCCTAATGACAAGAGCACCCTGAGTCTGCACAAGAGGATGCTCTGGGGAGGGTATCTGGCCACAGGCTGCAGGACAATCGCCCCGGGCCGCTTATGTTCACTACAGCTGACTCTAACTTACTGGGGGAAGGAAACCTTCATGCTGTCATCTGATCATATTTTTTAAAGGGCTTTGGGAGTTACACCCCTTTTGTTGACTTAACTTTTATACTAGAAAGTATAAAACTGGAAAGAAGAATACAAATAACATGAAATCAATTTATAAGCATCTGTAAGAGAAAATGCAGCTGTATTACTGTACTACTTGATAGCTTTCTTACCCTCAACTTTTTATCTTGAAGTCTCAGCTCAAGTCTACAGTAAAGGCAAAAGCACAGTACAATACACATCTGAATACCCTTCACTGAGATTCAGCAATTGTGAGTGCTTGCTTTCTCTCACTATCTTTTTCGATATCTGCATATGCATCTGTATTTTATATAATTTTTTTCTCAGAAGCATCTGATAGTTTTAGATATTATTTCCATATGTAAATACTACTGAGCATGCACCTCCTATATAACCACAATACTGTTATCACAACTGGGAAAACTAATGATTCTACAAGGTCATTTAATATGCAGTCTGGGGCCGGCCCCGTGGCTTAGCGGTTAAGTGCGCACGCTCCGCTGCCGGTGGCCGGGGTTCGGATCCCGGGCACGCACCGACGCACCGCTTCTCCGGCCATGCTGAGGCCGCGTCCCACATACAGCAACTAGAAGGATGTGCAACTATGACATACAACTATCTACCGGGGCTTTGGGGGAAAAATAAAGAAATTAAAAAAAAAATGCAGTCTGTATTCATTCAGTATCCCCAATTGTCACCCAAATGCTTTTTTTTCCCCACTCTGCATCCAGGTTCAAACATTGCATTTGGTTATGTCTCTTTAGCCTCCTTTAATTTAGAACAGTCTATCTGCTTTTTTTTTTTTTAAACATCACTGACTTTTTGAAGAGTCCACGCTAGCTGTATTACAGAATGTCTTACATTCTAGATAGATATTTCTATTTGATTCCAGATTAAACATTTCTGTCACAACTACTACACAGGTGATTCTGTACCCTTCTAATTGCATCACATTAGGAGGCACATAATGTTAAATTGTGCTACTATTGGCTTTGCTAAATATGATGAGTAAGACACTGACCATTAGATCTTTCCATTCTACAGGCTCGGTTTTCCTTCATAATAAGTAATCTGCAAGGTGACAATGTAAGATTGTGTGAATGTTCTGACTTCCACACTCTCTCTCACCCACTCTTTTTTTTTTTTTAAGATTTTATTTATTTATTTATTTTCCCCCCAAAGCCCCAGTAGATAGTTGTATGTCATAGCTGTACATCCTTCTAGTTGCTGTATATGGGACGCGGCCTCAGCATGGCCGGAGAAGCGGTGCATCGGTGCACGCCCGGGATCCCAACCTGGGCCGCCAGCAGCGGAGCGCGCGCACTTAACCGCTAAGCCACCGGGCCGGCCCTCACCCACTCTTTTTAACAGACACTGATGATGCTTATCTGAATCAATTTTATATTGGGCTTTGCAGAATGGTGATTTTCTAATCTTCTCATTTCTACATTTACTCACTGGTCTTGCTCTGTAAAGAAAAACTTCCCTCATCTCCTTCTCTTTACTTCTTTTTAATTTTTTTGGTTTTTAAAAGTTTCCTACAGATGCATACCTTTTAAAAAATTCAATGTGTTATAATCTATTACTGCATTATTCTTTGGGGTGATCAAACAGTCCCAAATTTTGCCTGTGGCAGCCCTTCCAAGCTGGCTCCTGCGTCCTTTTGACATCATCCCATTAGCTATTGAGTACAACCTCGCTTTCTGGCATAAGATGCTACAGGTTCACCCGATTCTTCCCCAGCGTAGACCTGGAATTAGTCATTTCTCCAAGAAGCCTTAGTTTTTTATTGGGGAAGAGCATTTAGAAATCAAGATCTTGGTGTTAACATATGCTCATTGCAACTACCAGAGTTTCATCGTTTCTAGCTCATTTGAGTGAATATAGCTTAGGAAATTTCATATGTATTAGATATTGCATATATTTAAATCATGACTTTATACTGATATGACTTCATACTGATATTTCCAATTCAAATTTAACATTACAGAGATTTACTTTTCTTTTTTAAAGTATTTGTGTCTCTTCTCTTACACAGTGAAACTTTGGTCCCTAACTACATTAATCTATTGGCTTACTTCCTTCATCCTACTATACATAGAATAATTTTAGAATAACAACACCAATATTACTATGAAAAATAAATCTACCGAAAAAAGTTTAAGATTTCATTTTAGTTCTTGTTGTCCTTAGAATATGTTCCAATAAGAATATATAGTCGGAGAGTTGTGTTCAAAAGTTACTTGAATTCATTTTTTTCTCTGGGTGGTAAAATTATCAATTTGATATATACTTAGATTCATCTGTTTTCATCTCAGGGTTAGCTTGCCTCATATTTTTAATTTTTTGAATATGCAAAACATTTACATGCTTCAAAAGTCTAAACTACGTAAAAATTATACTCAGAGAAATCTCTTGCTTATCATCCTTTATTCCCCTCCATCCCCTTCCCATTCACCTACCCAAATTTTCAGGTGTTCTTGGGTTTTCTTTGTAAAAATAATGTGCGTGTATATGTGTGTGTGTGTGTGTGTGTGATAATACACACACATACACATGTATTTACTTATTCCACTTTCCTTCTTACTCAAAAGGTATCACTCCACATACAATCATTTGCACCTTATATTTCACTGGCCTCTTCAAAATGGTGGCATTCTAATCCAACCATCCCTTTCACATTTACTAGCTGGCATCCTTCTGTAAAGATTTTCTTCTTCCTCTCTCTTTCTCTGGAAATCACTCTACTTCTGTTCTAAGAAGTGTTTTTCCACTCTTTTATAGTTGGGTGGTACTCTAGCATGTGTTCCATAGTTTCTCACAGCTTTTCAACAAGATGGGCCAATCAGATGTGTCTCCTATGTTCTACCAGGCTCTACCTTAAACTCAACCTCCAGGCACACTGGTTAAGCATCAAGTGACACAGCCTACATTAAGAGCTGACAACTTGAAGAGCTCCCTAGCAAAGCCAGCCCAGGTCTCAGGTGAACTCAGGGTGGCTACCCCGGCTGGCCAGGAAAAGCTACAAACAGGCTCAGTCTGACTGCAGCCTCCCTCACCAATCCTGCAATTTCCCTGCTAATTCCTCCTACAGCAAATGCAGACTTCTCCAACCAATTTCCTAGCTGTGCTCTTGACAGGCGTCCACCTAACAAGGTATGCCAGCCTAGAACAGTTAAGGCATGACCTATCCCATGTGACATTCCCCCCCCCGCCACCGACACACATACAAAACTTTTGTCATTAAGAGGAAATTCAGTCTAATTATATTGTCAGGAAAAAAATCTGCCTTGACTAAGTAGTTTCATACATATATTCTCTGGGATTACAACTATCTGCACTCAATAAAGCAATCATCTTGTATATTAGTTTTAATATCTATGTATTTGAAATCAAATTAACTGTATTTTATGTGAACTTACTACCTATAAACAGTAGAACATGGATTTATTATTTTCAAACAAGCTGGACTAAAATATAAGACACTCAAATAAAATTTATTTAGTTACTGGTTCTTAAACACATTGTAGTCTCTCTGTCTTTTTGAAAGCCAAAAAGTCTAGAACAACCACTAGAAAAAGCATGTTAGCAGCTGTAACTGTGCTATCATTTCAGAAAAATGAGATAAAGTAAACCCAGTCTTACAGGGGCAGTACTGAGTATGTGTTTAAAATATGGCATTGTTAATTTTAATTTTTAAGCAAATAATTAAAAGTAAAAAAGCAACTGCAAAGAAAGATGGACATATTCCTAACAATTTACAATACAACCAATTCATATGTCAATGAAATAAATTTATTAACAATATCTTGTTGCATCTTAAAAGATGATTCTCTGAAATCTCATGGTGATGGGCAGCCCCGTGGTCACTCTGGGGTCAGGACTCCCAGAAGAGAATTTCCCCTGGATGTGCCAGGCCAGCTGAGGAGGTGACCTGTGGCAATGACAACCCCACAGTCCTCATGCTTGGGTTCCCTTCCCCTCCACCCCTCTCCAAGGAAGGAACAAATGAAGACCTCACATATCGGCTCTGAAGGATGCCAATCTCAGGCATAGATAAACAGTTCTCCAAACTTCTTTGTCATTATCTCACTTTGGGCTGAAAATACAGTAAGACAATCAGCTCACTTAGCAGTAGGAACGCCTTAGCCTTTATAAGGAGGACTGGGCTAACAAGACACTGTCCAGTGATGCGCGGCAAACAGGGTCAGTATGTCGTTCCCTTGACCACTTAGAAATAACAGTAACCACACCCGAGCTGGTCTCTCCAAAAAACAGGGGATGCTTTCTCCATTTATCTTTCAACCTTGAGATCTCTGAATGCATAAAACAAAAATAATTTATATCTAACGATCTTCAGAAAGGCATTTTCTGAAAAATGGGTTGAATGTGGCCACTACCCTTGTCTTATTAATCCAATGGCTTTTAACTGGAAGTGGTATAACTTTTTTTTTAATGTTATAAATTTTTGAAGTAAACATGTTTGTACATCATCCCTGGAGATTCTTAGTGGGTCTAGTGTGCAGCCTGAATCTCTGTATTAAAAAAAAAGCTCTCTAGGTGCTTCTGATGTACACCCCCTCATTTTAAGAAAATTATATTTTGTCCATTAAACTAGTTATAGTGAAACTAAGAAAAACTTCACAGTGAAGACCATTAACTTAATGGTCTTCACTGTTAAGTCATCTGCTGCTTACCAAATTTAAACAAATAGAACATTACTCAGTCATTGTCTTTCAAGGGCTGAACATAAACAGTATTTGCAAACCATGATGGCCTGAGACTAATCCTTAAGATGGACATTTTCTTTAACATTATGGAAATGCACTGTCTATTCTGTACGAGAAGCATTTGGCACTCACTTCACTATAGAAAGCATTATTCACTTAAATATTTCCTGCAGAGTTTGCTTCAAAATTATGAGTTGGTTCAGTGTTACAGAATGCAGAAAAATGTTGGCTGCTGCTACAAGGAAGGACCGTAAAAATTCCAGCTGTGTACATCCTTTGTACAAAGCACAGGAGGAACCTTCCCTCTGACTACACTGTATTCAAATTTTAAGCACAACTGTGGCTAGCTTTATGCTGAACTGCAGGCCTTCTGGACATTTTTTGTTTGGTTTTACCTTTTAAAAACGAGATACTCTGTTGAGCATTTCCTTTCCACTTCTCCATCAATATCTGAAAAATACTTAATGTCAGCAAGTTTAATTTATTTTTTGGATTTGGGAACCTACATTTTCTGACAGTTTCTTCGGTTTATGGAATGAAATATATTTTTAGCTCATGGAATGAAAAGCTTGTATGATTTTAAGAATGACTGAAAAGAAACAGAAAAAATATGATGTTAAATATAAGCATCTGAAATTCCCATCTGCATACAAATCTCCAAAAGGCAAACGGAATAAAGCATGATGCACTGTTCAATACACACAGGAGAGCTGCTCTTCAAGGGTAAAGTCGCTCACAAAGAAACGTGTATGAATCTCATGATGGCTGACCTGAGGTGCACACACTCTCCAGGTGGGCGCAGACTCCACACCTGGTGTTCTGCTTCACTCTTATACTCCCGCCAGCTTGGTGAACAGATCTGCCCTGCCTCCTGCACGTCTGCCTCGCCCACCGCCTAGTGCAAGTCCTGTCAACTTCACCTCCGACATCTGTCCACTCTTCTCCCTCTCCTCATGCCAACAGGTCTAGGCTTCCATTTTCTCTTGCAACAGCCTCCCTGCAGGTTTCCAAAGCCACACTGGCCCCACTACAATCTGTTTTCCACACTGTCACCAGAGAGAGCTTTGAAATCCCAAATCTGATCACATCATGCTCTTACTTAAAACACAGTAGTGGTTTCTCCTTCTCTTTGGATGACAGCAAATTTCTTCCCCCGACCTAGAAGGCATCTGTTGTCTGGTTCCAGCGTGTATCTTCAGCCTCCTTGCCCGCCAGGCTCTGCCTCTCTCCCTGAGAAGCCCTTTCTCTCTCTGGCCTTTTTCCAGTCACTCACACTTGCCATGTTTCCTCCTGCCACAGCACCCACTGCAGATGTTGCTTCCACTACTTAGAATGCGCTGCCTTCAGCTAAATCTCATTCACTCCTTTCAACCTGCAGACTCACTGGAGTCTCTTCCCGGGGGAAGTCTTCTTCTACCCTGCTAAGTCACTCCTCCTGTTATGGGCTTGTAGATAGGACACTGTGTGCCTCACCTTCTGTTACACCTGTCACAGAGCATTTGCACATTCATTTTGTGATTATTTTATTAGTACTTGTCTTCTCAACTACAGCGAAAGGCCCACGAGGCTGCCTTAGTTTTTCACTGTATTTCACCTAGCACTGCGCCTGGCCCCTTGAGTGTAATGCGGCGGCTAAGCAGACATTCTGGAGTCGGTCGGCCCCGTGTTAACTGTATGACTTTGGGAAGTCACTTAACCTCCTTGCACCTAAGTTTCCCCATCTGTAACATGGAATAAAAACAGAATCGAGAGGATTAAATGAATTAATTAGATAAAGGGCTTAGAACGATGTCTGGCACATAGTCTTACATAAGTGTTTGTTACTACTGGCACCCCTACCACCACCACCTCTTCAGTTATTATGGTTAAAGGCACTAAAAATACTGAATGAATGAATGACTTTCTAGGGAATTCTAAAAGAACACAGAATATATTTTGGTCCGTATTCCTGTGGAGGGGTACCGATGGCAGTGACACGGAAACTGTCCATGTCAGAGCTGTCCACAGAGAGCAGCTTTGAGGGCTGCACATGAGAGCGGTCAGGGCAGATGTTGCTGTAAAAACAAAAACAAAGCAAAAGAACATCCTGGAAATTACCTGCCTCTCCACTAATAAAGGAATGTTAAAACGCTAAGCAATGGTATAAAAGAATACTATAGATCACTATATCCTGGTGATATGGAAACAGCCCTAAGACATATTAAACTAAATAAAAAGTCACAGAGTATCGGTATAGAATGATTCAATTTATAACAGGTATAAATTAGTAAAATACCATATTTGTCAGATCTAGGAACCAGATTCCCTCTCTGGGCAATGGGACTGTACGCGGAGTGGGCAAAGGAGCAACCTGGGGAGTTGCTTTATTTTTTTACTTTATGCCTATACTTGCTGATTAACTTAATTCAATTTAATTTATTCTTACTTACAAATGAGCCCATATTCATAGATTAGCTACAACTGTCAGATATTTAGCTACTTTTTTATGTTAGTCTGATCCCAAATAATTCTATGCCTTACTTTCCCTGGCTGAGGAAGACAAAAAAAGAAGCTAATAATCATTTAATTTATACATTAACACAGTCCCTGAGTATTTTATTTTACTTTATTTTTTTGCTCTGTGCTACTCAAGAATCCTCTCTCTTCAGAGGAGGCCCTGGGCCCCACGTGGTCCTACGACTTTCACATTCTGGTCCATAAACCTATCCAGAGAAACTTTTCACAAAAGACCTGGGACAGATCACCTCTGAGGAGGAGGATGTAAACATGACATAGGAGGCATCTGTCTGTCTGATACTCTGTTGACTTGTTTATTTTTAGTCTCCTCCCCAAACCGTAAGCTCCGCGAGGGCAGCAACTACATTTGTTTTATCTGTCTCTGGGTGCCTGCTGCTAAGCACGTGCCTGGAATGCTGCAGGCCTTCCTCCGGACCAGCTGGATGAAGGACACTCTCCAGGGAGGCGCCTGAAGGAGGCATGAGGGCGCAGGGGGGCAAAGAAAGATGGAAAAAGCAGACAGGAAACCTTTATTAAAAGTGAAACGAAGATTTATTTTAGGACAAACAAGCCAGGGTGCTCAGCTACTCTTTCTTTATGTAATGACAATTTTACAATTTTCCTCCCTCTTTTTTGTCTCATGATGATATTATGGACAACAACAGGGATTCTGATAAGAAAGTCACAATGTCACATCTTTAGAAGTAATATTAAAAATTAGGGTTTGAATCATAGCAGAATTGAGTCATATTTTAAAAACTTGTAGGGTTTTTTTCTTAAATCAAGAAGAAAAGCTACTTATTTTTAGAATACTTCTAATGTTTAAAACCATTTAGAAGCTATGATTTATTTTGTTTAGGTTTTAGAAATAAGAAAGGTGGTGACTTGCACTTAGAACAAAGAATGTTGACATGAGGAGCTTTTCCAACTGTTCTCAGGTATCTGTATGGGTAGTTGAAAATCTGATAAAAGTGAACTTTTTGAAAGAAAGGTAAAGGTATCTAATTGTAAGGACTGTGTGACTACAAAGTCAATTTCCTGTGAAAGCGGAGTGTGTAGAGATTATTGATAGTGTAGAGATTATTGATACTGAATTGTTAACTACAACTGGGTATGGCGAGATGTGTGTGAAAAAAAAGAGCTCTAAAACAGCACATCCAGCATTGTTCCTCCTATACAGGACATTCAGACAGACACACACAGGTCCATACACACGTATGCACACACGGCCACGTGTGAGAAGATAGAACGATCACAGACTCCCTCTGCAGCAGGGGGAGGATGGCAGATTCTTTTCCTTCTTTCTTGGCACTTTCTGCTATGATTGAATATTTTATAATAAACATGCATTAACTTTCCAAAGACAAGAAGGCTCTCAAAGCCACCATTTCATCAGTTATTCTATTGCTACAGCATGTATTTTTAAGTAGACTACAATAGTAGTTTCCAAATAGGATCACATGTGGTACTTTGTAAAAAAAGAGATCTCTAGTTATTCTCTATCTAGGGCAATGTAGGGTGGGGGCTAGATCTAAGAAGTCCCTTAGACGATGTGATTTGGAAGTAAGTTTAGCAACAAGGAAGTTCAAGAGAAAAGGGTAAACTGGTACAACATTCATAACAGGTCACTTTAACTTTAAAATATTTAAAATGCACTAAAGTTTAGCTAAAACAGTATCTTAGAGCCTTAGCCCTGCCTTGGAGGTGAGATTTTTTTTTTAAATAAATGAGATAAATGAGAGTCTTTAATATATTGAGCAACTATAAATATATTCACACACCTGTTCAATTCTGCTCTACAGTGAACAATCTGAGGGATTTCCTTTGATGATGTAATCATGGCAGAAGAAAAATAATTAGATTAGAATAAGAATGGGAAATATCAAAGGCAGCTCATAAGGTGAGCTAGAGACCCAGGATAATTAAAGCCCCCAAAGTAATGTTACTCATCTTCATCCTAAAATTGAGTTAAAATATTAAAAAGAACAGGTTTCCTTTGATTTCCAGTCTTTCTTTTTTACGAAGCATTAAAAGGCTCAACTACTTTTAGGATGCCCAACAACAGAGAACTGTCTTTGCAACGTTGCCAGCACTGATGGAGGAAAATGGGTTCTGAACTCTGAAGCTAGGGAAAACCTGATGCAGGTTCACATTCTCCCAGAGGCCCTCAGCTTGTTTGATTCGACGGAATGTCCTGAGAAGCAGCCAAAGGAGATATTTCATAATATAATTCCACTCTTCTAAGATGTGTAAGCAGCAGAAAATAACATTACTTCAGGCAGAATCCCAGCTGCCCCAGGCAGCCAGCCACCTTTCTTGCACTAGGGTGTAGTCGTTTGCCTTCTCCACTTAGTCCAGTCCAGCCTCATTTAGTTTCACCCACTGGGTCCAGGCGTTTGCACTTGGGAAGGATACACGCGCTCCAGTCAACAGAGGAGCTCCTCTCCTCTGCGGGGCCCCCACATCTTCCAGTGGACACAGCACAGCTCTAGGTCACACTGCTCCTACGTCCCGGTCCACAGAGGTCCCTGCCTTCTTGCCATAGGCTCGGGCAGGGAGCAGCTCTGCCGGAGGACACCTGCTCCCCCCCGCTCCCCTCCATTCCCGCCTTCCTTCCCAGCCCCACAGAAGCTCTGATTCTTCTTGGCCTCTAGCGCCTGCAATGTGTTCTATGGGCTAGTTCCAGTAGACTGGTCATTTCACCAACACTAACCAAAATGAAGAAGATTGAGGTACACTTGAGAAAGACTAAAGCACTCTCAGCTCTCATTTTTTCCTCCTTGACTATTGCTTATTATTGTAAAATTTCTGAGGTATCTTCGAATCTCCAGAGGGGTCAAGATTTTTGCTAATTTTGTTTATTGCTTATATTCACAATGTCTAGTACAGTGTCTGACACGTAACAGGTTCTCAAAAATTTGTTGAATGAATACATAAAAAAATAGAGGCATGGAAAACTTTGTAAAGAATTACTAAAGAAACTACTAATTTTATTGGGTGGGTGATAGGCTGAGGGTGTAAGAAAAGTTTCTCATACTTTTAAAAAGGTAAAAAACAAAACCACTTAAAAATCATTTAGCTTGTTCCAAAGGCTATCAGTATTGAAGTAATAGGAAAATGCATCCCTTCAGAAAGGCAGGAGAAAATGCAGGTGATAGAAAAAATATAAAAAGAAGTTAAAAGTAATTAAGAAATCAGTGCACATGCAAACAAAGGGCAGAAAAAAGGGAGGGTAAAAAGAAAAGATGGAAAAGAAACAGATGTATCTCTGTTCAATCTGCTCCACAAATGATCAGAAATGAAACTGTGAGCAGGGCTCAGGAGCCACAGCGCAGGACGTTAGTAGTCAATTCTGCGTGGGTCTGGAGGCCGGATAGATAGTGGCAGCTGCTGTGTATTACCAAGGTTGACTTCCCTTTCAGAAGGTTACTGGCCTTGATCTTTTTCCCCAACTGGCCGTTGGTGTTTTGCTCATCAGAGCAAAATCCTCCTTGAGTAACAACTGGCTGTTTCTGAAGCTAATTTTCACATGACCTTTCTCTCAGCCCTTGGTGCAATGCTCACTTGGACGTTCAAAAGACATCACAACTTACCATCCTGTGGGGGATGCTGTGCACTTTGGTTCCCTTTATTAACAGAGATAGCTCTTGGGGTTAAGCTTAATAATTGACAGCAATGTTCTATAATGAGAGTGCTGAATTCTAGATTTTTTCTTTCACAGAAGGACATTCAGAATAAAGAAATCACATCTGTATTTATATTTGCACGAATAATTATGGGAATTATAAAAGGGGAAGGGGCTTAAGAAGTCACCAGACCCAACTCCCTGCCTCCAGGCACATCACCCTGAAATCTCTGAAGATAGATGGTTATCCAACCTATTTTTAGAGATTGCAATGGATAGAGATTACACAGCCTCCCTTGTTAGCTTGCTTCCCAAAAGAACTTCTAGAGTATGTCTAACTGTACTTTTTCTCTCTATTGTACTGTCATACAATGAGCAATTCATTAATCGCTCAAAATACTGGATGAATTTGCCCTCAGGAAAATATGAACAATATAAGCTCATAAATTTTTAAATTTCCCAATTTGACCCTGGATGGACTAAATCTTTAATTTTTAATACTTTGTGAATATTGCTTCTTTTAATTAACATGCAAACCTCTTAACTCTTAAAGATGCTGTTTTCCCCCCTTTTAGTCATAGGAACAACCCATGCTTGTCCTTCAGTCTTCGGCATCACAGAAAGGAGAAACAAGTAAGAAAACACGGGGCAGCCGGGGTGGGCAGCTCACCCATGAATCTGCTGTATGTTTTCGGTGAGAAAATGTAATTCTCCGCCTGTGAAACCATCTTCATACTAAGACATGTAAAGTCTCAAAGCAGAAATCCTTGCAATTCTAATTCTAAACCATGTGCAACTAACATAATTCCTTAAAGACACCTATCTGACTCAGCATGCTAAACCAGGCCACCTTGCTTGAGGCTATTTCCTTCCTGGAAGCCGAATATAACCAGTCACAGTCTACTGGCTGTAAACATTTGGCCTAAGGTATTAATAGGCGAAGACCTTAAAACAAGAAAATTATATACTGTCTAATTAAACTCCCAGTTGCAAATGCTGAAAGTTGGTATGGGAAGAGGGTATTTGTAGATCGCTAGTGTGATTATACTGGAACACTGGCGTAGTAAAAAACAGCACCTTCCAAAAAACAACTCAAAAGTAAAAACAATGCAATTACACATTAAAGCTTTTACACGAATTTTGGATTCTTTTTTTTTGGCTAAAATAATAGCTTTTATCTCTAATTTCCTCATGGGGTGAATATTTATTAGCTCCAGTTGTAGAAGTCTTTCTTGAGCACAAAACATCATTTCCTTATTTTAGACCTCTGCAGGTCACTGAAAAGCCAAAGAATAATATGATAAATTAATTTTTCTTGATTGTGGTATAACAACCGTAATTAGCAGCCAATCCTTTTGCCCTATTTGCATCCTATTTGCATGTGCTGAATTTTCCTTAATTACTCTGCAGTCTAATTAGGAAGCTCCATCTAGAAGAACTCACAAAAGCCAGTGATGCAGAGAGCAGAAGACGGCTTATTCCACCTCATGGATTTACTGCTTGGGACCCTGTAGTAAACCAGCTGGAAGAGACGCTGTTTGTGAGGGCATTACCATGTAAACAGCGTCAGAGAGAAGATGCATGGCACAGACTGGCCATGCTAATGGAAAGTGATATTGAGTTTACTAATTCAGATAAGGGCACACAGATTGCCTTTTCTCCAAAGCACAGTGACTGTCAGAGAAATAAATGCGTGGCCCATGTTGCAATTAATTTGATTCTTGTTCTTTTAAGGCTCTACTTGTGGATTTAATTAAAGCTTTCACACACTGGGCACATTCACGAAGTATGTGAGTTTAATGGCTTTTGAATGAAAGCAGCAGTGGAAGTTATGATTCAAACAGTAACAGGCAATCATAAGACAAAGATGTTTTCAATAAGAAAGTATGCTCACTCTTATTCATGTAGCAACTCACTTTTTATTTTAATAAGAGGCAGCAAATTGCATTTTCTCCACAGGTACTTTTCCCCTCTTCTTACTGCTTTACTATCTCCGAGCTAGATACTTCCCCACACTCCATCAGTATTATACTTCTACCATTAGGTTGATAATGTCTTTCATCAAATTAACTATATTACCAATTCTTACATTATGAAACCACAAACCCATCTATCTTTGATTTGTTCTTTAAGTTTACTTCCAAAACACACTTATTTTTGCTTGCTTTGTAAGTGGACCAATATCCTTTGTTGGAAAGCAGTACTTTTCTGACCTGACCTGTTTCTATCACTCAGCACACGTCCTGACATGAAATGAGCAAGCTAGGTGCTCTGTTGTAGCAAATGTTATGAAATATTATGAGAACAATAATTATTAATAATGATAATCCTCTAACAACACATACTGCCACCTGTTTTACATTTTTTATATCTGAAAATTTCAACCTAATTGCCACCTCCTTCTTGAAGTTTTCTGGATTCCTCCAGCTGAAAGCAAGTTTTCCCTCTGAACTTGCAAAGCCTTTACCTATACACCCTATGGCGTTTTATCATTTTCAACCTAATATTGTCTTTATGTACATGGCTTTTGCTTCCTACTAGAGTATAACGCTCTTGAGATCCTCAGGTTAGTCTGATTTGTGTCGTCCTCGTGGTACCTCACTTAGTGGCTTAGTGCCTTTGCTAAACCGGCACTCAAGTATTCATTGAATGAATCAGTGTGTCACTCTACCGCTCCTAACCCCTACACTGAGCACAATCCTTTATTAAGAATGATGAAACATGCATTATAAATTAAGAAAAAAGTATGTGTTGGTGTGCATACATATATACATGTACATACGTACATGCACATACATATACACAGAGCTTTGTTTTATGTATTATCACACTCTGGCGCAATTAATTATGGTGCCAGGTAAATCCATCTAGGATCCATTCAAGACTAGTTATTGCCATACAAAAAGGTGTTTGCTATGGAATGGTCACACAGTACCCGCAGAATCAGGACCACAGAATGAGGTTCCCTTGAAATTTTCCTTCAGCTTCAATGGGCTATCCTGTGGTGAAGCATTTTGCTCTTGTGGTGTTTAAGCTCACATTCTATGGTTAAGAACCTTCATCACAATTAGGGTCCTGTCATACACAGGGAATGTCGGCAGCTGGCCTAGCTCTCTGGGGCAGTGGTTCTCAATGTCAGTAAGGATCACTATATCATCTGGAAACTTGTTATACACATCCCCCCTCCCCCCATTGTAATTCACTATGTCTGAGGGTATGACCCAGAAGTATTCACTAGCATAAGCACCCCAGGTGATTCTGAGGCAGTGGGTCCTTAGACCACACACTGGGGAACTCAGTTCTGTGTCTTGAAACAGCTCTGACATGCACAACACCGAATTTCCCAGCGCGCTGAAGACCTAGCTACTAATTGGCTATGAAGAGCAACAAGACCATAAAACAAGGCTGGGATGAGCGACACCTCACAGGTGCTGCAGGGAGGGGATTAATCTATAAAGTAAGAAAGGGTGGAAACCTGAAATGTTACATAGGAACAGTCAGGTTTATTTGCACCACTTGCCATCTTTCATCCATCATATAAATCTGAGTGACATGAAGGCAGGTTTCTGAAAATGTATTTATCAGTCCTTGTTTATTAATTTACATTTTCTCTGAAGCCAATGGAGTGAGTGCCAGGTGTTGGGGCAAGAGTTAAGTCCTTATTACTCTAAAGGGAGTAGCTGAGGGCAAGACCAGGTGAATGGGAGAACACAATTAATAAGTTTCAAACTTCATTTGCAGACATCACATGGATTAAATATAAGAAACAAGTTTCCCTAGTCATTTAAGGCTACAGATCTCACAGACTGGAGTGACTGCCACAGAAATAAACAAATCAAATAACTGGACAAGAGTTCTCACTGAAGCACTCTGCGTTTTACTTTATCCAATTTATTTCTTTGTTGTAAAGATGAGAGCTGGTAATATTAGAATCAGACATCAGCAGCGCTAAGACAACCTTTAAGCATTATCTGGCAGTTCTTGAATCGATCAAAGGAGAGGCCAAGAGAGGTTCCAGGACTTGCCAAAGGTCACAGACTGACTTAGTGGCCGTGCTGGGGCTATGACCTAGGCCCTTGGACACAGCTCAATGCCTGTTCTTCCAAACCAGGATGAGCTTAATCTTTTTCAGAAGACTGTTAACATTTGTGTGTGTGAGGCAGATCGGCCCTGAGCTAACATCTGCCAATCCTCCTTTTCTTTTTTTTTTTTTTTTTTTTGCTGAGGACGGCTAGCCCTGGGCTAACGTCCAGGCCCATCTTCCTCCACTTTATATGGGACGCTGCCACAGCATGGCTTGACAAGCGGTGCGTCGGTGTGCGCCAAGGATCCGAATCGGCGAACCCCGGGCCACCGCAGCAGAGCGCGCGCACGTAACCGCCGCCCTTAACATTTTTGCTTCACGAGGATTCCCTTGAATGATCCACAAGAAGTAACTACGGTCCTATAAAATGGGTACAAATAAATATGTTCAGAGCAGTCATCGTGGTTTTTACAGAGAACTTGACAAGAAGAGGTATCTTCTTTCCTTTGGCTTTCAACCTCTTTTCTAGGATCAGCTGCTAAGGACTGGCCCAGGACCAGATGGAATTACATACGCCAGGTTTCCAACTACATTGTCCACATCCATCCAAAAGTAATTAGAGAAAACTGACAACTTTCAGTTTCACATAAAAGCTAATCTAGGGTACATTGGGCATCCAGTTATCTAGACAGAATCTCCCCACGGACATGAATCCTTATGGACTTGACAATTCATCTTTAAACCCAAAATTTTTGCTTTAATTGGCAAATACATTTGCACGTTTAACATAGAGCTATGCCAGGACCCTTCTTTTTTTTTTTTTTTTTGTGAGGAAGATCAGCCCTGAGCTAACATCCATGCTAATCCTCCTCTTTTTTGCTGAGGAAGACTGGCTCTGAGCTAACATCCACTGCCAATCCTCCTCCTTTTTTTCCCCAAAGCCCCAGTAGATAGTTGTATGTCATAGTTGCACACCCTTCTAGTTGCTGTATGTGGGACGCGGCCTCACCATGGCCGGAGAAGCGGTGCGTCGGCGTGCACCCGGGATCCGAACCGGGGCCGCCAGTAGCGGAGCGCGCGCACTTAACCGCGAAGCCACGGAGCCGGCCCCCGCCAGGACCCTTCTTAATGCATGTGGCCCTCGGCAGAGTGCTCTCAGGCATGGTAAGGACGGGCCATGCAGAAAGAAGAGGCTCTTTAAAATAAGACAGAGATACATTTTTAAATGTCGACTTCTAAAATTGTAAGCAAAATAAATGGGATGATGCTCTAAAAAGTGTCTTAAGTTGAAATAGTTGCTTATAGAGGAGAGGAAATATCTAACGATACTTGTCCTTCCTAAAGAGAAAAATGAAAATTTGAACTCACATGTTGACTAATATTTTTTTCTTTGAGAAACAATCTTTCGTCCTGACACTTGTAATAAAAAAAAAAAGGAATAATCTTAAAATGTTAGGGAAAGAGTCTAATTGTTTGGGATCTTAAAATGACATGCAAGAATTTCATTCTGGGGAGACTGTTTTCTTTGCAAAAATCTTCTAGTTCAATCCTGATGCCAATTATTTGATAATATTGATGAAAATGGGAATACAGCAAAAGCATATCCAGTGGAATTACACGGATATTCAGAAGATTAATACTGGACAACAATAATGACACAGAAAAATCTCAGCCTCTGTTACCTCCCTCCATATTTAGACAATTTTTCTGGCTAATCAAAAGGGCCCCAGGCCAGATACAGCCTCCTATTCTAAATGAGCACAGGACATGGATGCAAACACGGTCACAGGAAATCTGCTGTGTTTTCTCTTGGCTGTGCTTCTTTCACTAAAGCCCCAACTTATTTCCCCCTTATAGTGGTCCGAGCTGTTTACAAAGCAACATTTCCTCATTTCTCACAGTCCCACATCCATGGCAGACCAGTGGCATCTGGTTCAATATTTCATTAAATCCTCCTGAAAACTAACAGTTCAATCTATTAGAAAACTACAGTCCCTCAGCCACATAAATTACCTAGCAGGCTGTGGCTGGAGCACGCCGCACAGCCCACTTATGTGGAGACATTTATAGCTGTAGACTTTCTGCACATTCTGGATGCAAGAAGCATAACCTTTATAAGCCTCCCTCAGACAGTAAATACTGAAACTTTAAATAAAAGTTTTTAGCGAGAAAAGGTTACTTAGGTCTAGCATGAATGATTTTTGTATTTTGCCTTAACTATCTAGGATTTTAACACAGAATCTTTTCTTGGCAATATGAGTGTTTTGCCACTCCTGTAGCCTGAAGACCTTCCATCTTCTCTTCACCTTCAGCAAAATGATTGAAGAGCATTCACACAATGGTCCCATCAGAAGGCTCTGCGCAAAACAATATTTAGAGCTAATTTATTTTTGCTGCAGGGCGTCTGCAAGTTACGTGACTCAGAAGGAAGTACGGAGGAACAGTTTCATTCTGGAATAATTTTGACAATCAGTGGTCAGCGTACACCACTTTCAAATGTAGTTGTCACTTCAAAAGTGATAGAAGCTTGGACACCTTGGATGGCTATCAGGAGGGATGGAAAGGCGTTCTATTGCAGCTACAATAATAACACCAGGGTAGACACAAAGTGCCTGGACTGGCCCAGAGATCAATTCTTCAGGAATCATCTTGTAACTTGCTCCTTTAATGAGTTTCTCCTCCTATCCCAGGCCATAAGTCTGAACTTTTCTTTGTAATAATAAACAGAAAGGTAGGCAAATCTTTGTATACTATTTTTAAGGGCCCTAAACAAACCAGCTATAGGGCCAAGACTGCCCATATGTAATTTGAGGGCTTTTTTTTTTTTCTTGAGCGAGTTTAATGTTAAATGTTTGTCGCATAGAGAAAACAGTAAAACGAAGCTTTAATAAGAACAAATGCTCAGCTCATTTACAAATTTACTGCTTGGCAGTTTGGGAGAGCAAAGACTGTAACTGACTGTAATTGTGTGGCTGGCACAGCGATCAATCACACCGGGGCCTTTCCAGTGGGGCCTATCACAGATTAAGACTTCTTGCTTAGTGGAGCTCACCTAGCTGCACTAGAAAAATACAGACATTCCCAAATGAATCATGTGGCCTTTGCACTGTCAATGACATGTCACGAAATTAGCAGAGCTGACATCATTCAGTTAAGCAGTCACCAGAAAAGTCACATTAAAGCAATTTGTGCAGAAATTGCAAATTGAGATTTGCAGCTCTGGGTTCCCTCTCCCCCCACCAAAGCATTTAACTTATCTAGGCTTCTGTTTTTTGATCTATAAAATGAGAGTTTAAGAATAGATGAACTCCAAGGCTCCTTGTAGCTCTTGAAATTCTATGCATCATTTAGTTTGAACAATCTTGTGCATTAAATGCATTCTAAATGATAGGAGTGTAAAGTGAATACTTGCATACTGAATCATGTTTTCAAATTACTGACACTGTTGTTTCAAGAAAAAAGACCCACAGAAAACAAAAAATAGACCCAACATTAAAAAAAAAAATCACATTTCATGGAATTAGTATCCATTCAGCCTATATGAATATACATGCTTTGCAGGAAAAAAAAAGACAAATTAGCAATCAATCCACGTGATTCCTCAAGACTAGATAAAAGTATACACATATATCACACTGAAGTCCTGCCTCAGGTGAAATTCTTACCAATCCTATGAATTATAGGGAATCTCATGATAGCTATAGATTAGACAGCTGAGTTTTTTTCCTCTTTGTTGTTGATAATGCTGTTTCTATGTCTAAAGCACTGTGATCTGGAAAAGCTGTGTGGAAGTTCACTTTATGAAGTGTCCAGAGAATGTACTCAGCAGTGGGGGAAGTAGCTTTAAAGAAATCTATTACTTTTACCCTTCCTTCATTCCCCAAAAAAGCAAACAAAAAGTTTGGTCTTATTAATTTGATAAATGATATCTGCCTTATTCAACATGACATTTTTGGAGATGTGACTTTTGGGGCAGCCATTGCTAACATGTGTCTGCCATATGCTGCAATAGGACTTTCTAACTTAAGTTTTGTGGGGGAAAAGAAAGGAAATAACGAATATAAAATGGCAGGGGAAAACAGACTCTTGTCTCCTGTCTTGTGGTGTTTCTCACTGTGGTATCTCAGTGACATTTATCCTCTTCAGTCTTCATTTTCCTTCTGTATACTCACAATATTTCTTTAAGGAAACCACCTCTAAGGGGGTCGATATGATATTTATAGAGAAATTTAATTCCAAAGTCAAACAGGAATGCAATGTATTTTATTTAACTTCTTCCATCGAGTCTAGGCAGAGCTTACATGTGTGATATTAGAGTGCATCCGGATTATGGGTGAGCAAATGTTCCTGTTTATAAACCATTTATGGTGAAGGGTCTGTGCTATAGTGAGGTGGGACACAGAGCTGTAAGCACCTAGTGAGGGGAATCCAATGCAATGATAGTGTCATTATGCAGATCTGCATTGGCTAAATCCTGCTCCATGAGTTAGTAAGAGAGGGGTGAGTGGTCCACGAATCAGCTTTATTCCACAAAATCAAGGACTTTTCCCCTATATAAACAATTTGTGTTTGATCTGGATCTTTTCTCCCCTCCATTAACACAAACAATAGAGTGTTGAATCTACTTATAAAGGGAACTTTAGAAAATAATTATTTTAAGAAAAATGAATATGGAACTCTATTTCACTAATGAAAAAGAAAGTCTGCAAATTACTGAATTTAGCAAATTCGCTAGTGAGAGAGAGGAAAAAAATTAAAACCAAGAGTACTGCAGGCATTAAATGTAGTCTACACATTTATTTTTGTTAAGTTTAATTTAAAATATTTATGATGATATTTCAAAGCATATTGTAAGAATGACAAAAGATTTATAAAGACCTTACCATAGTTTCCTATTACATAGAGTTGGCTATAAAGCAGCCTGGGGCTGCCAGGTTTAACGTGAAAACCAAACAATTTGGCATAAAATTGAGATCAGCCGTGATCAAAAATGACAACATGTCCTTGTCAGATTCATTTAAAAATATTTAATAGTTCTCAGGAAATACCTTTCAGACTAAGACTAATAGTATAAAATAATGTTGAAATAGATGAAAAAGAGCATTCAGATGCCAGTAAATATTTTTAGCTGAGCGCTAGAAACACACTCAGTACTGTCCAGAGCTGAGAAGCTGAGGCCGTTTCCTGCCCAGCAGAATATAATACCCCTGGGAAATACACGTGAGACTAAGCAAGCAAGCAAGGGCAGAAGCCGGTACGAAAATCAGTCTCGAACCCTACTGCCAGCCGAAATGACAGGTGTAAATCACCTTAAAGGCTTAACATCTGATATCCCTGCATCACTGGAAGGTAATATTTATCTCAGTATCAGATGCCGCACTATGTCAGCAGAGAGAAAATAAGAGCTGCTGTACCACACTCCTCTCGCCCAACTTCCCACGTATCAGAACCATGTGCCGCCCCTGGCTGTTTCTGAAGAAAGAGGTTTGCAAGCCCATGTTGAGAGCCTGGATCTGGCTTGCTCAAGTTCAAACCTCACGCTGCATGACATCTTTTCACCTAACACACTAGACTTCTCGCCTTTGAACCACAGATGCTTCCACCAACACAAGCACACACCTCGTTATTAGTCCTGTGGAGGCACAGCAGCGATGAAACACAGAGCTGGAGTGTGTTCATCCACAGACTGGCAGCCTTACCCTCTCCTCTCAGAATCTAACAAATGAGCATGTAAGAAACGAGAAGAACACAGCTGGAGTTTCAAGTTCCAGGCTTTTCTGTGGGTTGAAAACAGGGTACTAATTATGGACTTCTGCGTCACAAAGGTAAGCCCAGCTGATCAGGGCAATGCTGAGAAGCAGCGAGCCTGACCCTCGTGGATAATGCAGTGAACACGTAGTAACGACAGGCTTTGTTGGTTGGAGTCATGGGCCTAATACCACACGGCGCTCAGCATCTCCGTACCAAGTGTTCACTGCATTTGGGTGAAAGAGGCTGCCTAACCAACTTGGATTTCTGCAATGTGTGTACCACGGGGCTTGAAAATCATTTATGCATGAAGGTAGCCATTCATATGCAGCATATTTCAAAGCTACTGAGGTGCTTGCTATGTCGAAGGTTTCTAAAAGGAGCCCGGATTACCCAGGACCTCTCTCTGCTTTCTGACCTACGTGAGCAGAGCTGATATCCAGGGGCAGCTCCGAGACTGCCCGCCTGCTCTGCAGGCTTCCTCTCACACGGGGTACGACCTTCTTCTTCCATGAAATTGCTGAAGTGAGCAATGTGGGAATACTGTTTACAATGTAGGTCATGGGATTTTCTTGTCGTGTCTTTCCAGCTTAACGGGTAGATATTGTGTCATCTTTGACTATCTCTATTCCATTTCACCTAAAGAACCATAATGGTTCAGAAGGGCAGCTATGGAGACAGGTGGGCTGGCTTCACCTCTTGGTTCTGTCGTTACTGACTGTGTGACTTTACACAGCTTACTTTTCTCTGTCTCAGCTTCCTTGACTGTAAAAACAGGGTCTCAGTACATATGTCATAGAGTTGTTACAAGGCCTAACTGCAATAATACTCCGAAAAAACTTACAGCAGCAACTAGCATGAGGCAAAGGCTTAACATATACTGGCTATCATCATCATCATCGCTATTAAATAAGTAACAAGTAGTACAAACGGAAAGACTATTTAGAAGAGTCAACTCATGTTCACTCATGGATGTGTTATTAGTAATTTAGATTATTCAAGGTAAACCTTGCTTTTATCCTTTTTTGAGTCATTGGAAGAAAGATGGGCTCTGTAAGAAGCTTCTGATGGATTTCATACATAATATATCAACATATAGCACCTCAAAATCGAGAAGTTGAGCAAAATCCCATTCCTGGGGCACTGTCTTCATGATGACTCTGATCACAAAAAGAAGCTGCAGTTCAGGGAAAGGGGTTTTGCAGGAAGAAGAGAGTGGGAAGCGAGAGTAGGACTGGTTCCCTGCCTCAGTAATGACGTGGAGGAAATGGTTTGGAGTCAGCAAGCCTCTTTCAGGAGCTGGGGGGAGGGGCCCTACAAGGGATTCCCATATGGTAGGACCTGCTGTTTATTCACTCATTTATTCAATAATCCACAGTTATCTGGTCTGGCTTAGGAATGGGAGAGACAAAGATGATTAAGCCATGGTTCCTGCCCTCAAAGAGTTTCCAGTCAACTCAGAGCCACCAAGTCTGCTCTGTATAGAGAAGCTACTTAGAAATAGTCAAACCAGAGAATAATTTAGGATCCACTAATTGAGGCTTCATTTAACTGACAGGAACCCAAGCCCTAAGTTTTAGGCGCCATATACTGAATTTATTTTATTTATTTTTAATCAAACCCATTAGACTGAAATTACACAAATTCTGAGGCCTGCATTTGGGGAGCTATGTGGATTTGATTTGAAGCACTGTGAGCTTCCAGAATGCTGGACACATTCATATTCTGTTTGTAGAAGATCTGTGTCATAGTCACTCCTACTAGTAAAGAAAATCAAAAATGACAGCTGTGAAAGCCATTGACCTAACACTACCTATATTTCACACTCTGGTGTCTAAAAATAATGCTACAGCAGGACATATTGTTCTCTTCACTTGTGACTGTAATAATCAGTGCATCACCAGTAATCTGAGCACATGTGTTTCAGCTGGTTCCAGGTTGATGGCCATCCTGGCTTGCTTCAGGGGTACAACGGTAACAAATGAGGGATGCTTTTCGGAGGCAGTCACCACTGTCACTGTCACCACTGTCAGTAACAATACTGGAATACTTAAGGCTGCATGCTTCAAATGTGGCTTGATGTATTTCTGCGGCCCTCCTAGCCTCAGGTAAACATGTACCAATCACATCAACATTCTCTTGCTGTGAGCTGGACAAAGAAACTCTCTTAGCCAGCCCAGGCCTAACAGTCCAAAGGGCAGACACTCCACGGCAAGCCCAGTCTACAATACCATCGGCTGGGCTAATGCTCTGAGGCTGCAGTTAATGAGAATGGTGAGGCAGTGCTGAGAGTTCAAAACCCATCTACACAACACTCTGTCTACCAATATTGACAACTTTTTTTATTGTGGTAAAATATACATAACACAAAATTTACTTAACCATTAATAATTATATAGTTCAGTGGCATTAAGTACATTTTTATAAATAAAAACAGTAGGGCTGCATTTCTGGGTCCCAGTTTATTGCATTTTTCATTTCACACCTAAAAAGGGGATTGCATGTTACCAAAGAAATAAGTTTAACAGACTATGTTTGCCAAATCACAAAATTAACTAAGGAATTCAATGGGCTCCTCAAGTCATCATCATAAACAACATCATAAAGAACATTCTCCAAATCGACCTTAATTTCTTTTCTATATTCTACTTAGTTCCTCTCTTAATTGATGGATCTTGCATTATGGCTATTTCATTTACCTTAGCTTAACTTGATTTATTATTTATTCAGAGCTCCAGTTTAATTGTTGTAAGTTCTTCAAATATTATCACTAAAATGAGCAGTGTAACATCTGAAAGAGAAATGATTGCTGAGTGCCCTCAATTTAAACTAAAAAATGCTAAAGCTAACGCACTAGTCAGGATAGTAATTAAAAGATATTTTTAGAATTCAAAATTTTGTAAGTCCTAGAACACATGGTATTAAAATAATTGTTGGTAATGTCCTTTAACTCTCTGAGTTATGAAAAGGACCTGAACATCAACGAAGAGCATTACATTGTACATAGTCAGATCTATAAGTCTGACCTTTGAAACTGTGAACTTGTTAATGATGCTCATTAATCAACCACATTCTTCCTAGAGTCAGTTTCTCCCTTCACATAATGAACCATCATTTTACTTAGTGACTTATAATTTCAGTTAACTTTTGTTGTCACTGCTGTTCTTTATATCAGTGTTGATTATAAAACTAAAAAGGTACATAGAATAAGAAAAATTTCTTTCTTTTTTTTTTGTGAGGAAGATCGGCCCTGTGCTAACATCTGCCAATCCTCCTCTTTTTTTGCTGAGGAAGACTGGCCCTGGGCTAACATCCATGCCCATCGTCCCCTGCTTTATATGGGACGCCACCACAGCATGGCTTAACAAGCGGTGCGTTGGTGCGCGCCTAGGATCCGAACCGGCGAACCCCGGGCCACCGCAGTGGAGTGCGTGCACTTAACTGCTTGCGCCACCAGGCTGGCCCCAGAACCATTTCTTTATGTTGTGTTCCTTTGTTAAATTATTGTCAGGGGCTCTGTGCTTGGCAGGCTTCCTTTGGGAGTAATCACTAACAACCCGGACATCAGCTGTGGACGGCAGAGGGCTACTTCAAGCTAATTATGGGGTGACAGACAGAGCCTGGACCTCACATTGCAACACTGACGAGTATGTCAGCACTTGAGGGGACATTTAATAAGCTAGACTTAATCTACAGTTAGGGAAGGTTTAGAGAATCAGGCTAGCACCTCGAAGTTCCAGGTTAAAAAAAATCACAATTTTAGAATTTAGGGAGAAGTTCTGGGACAAGAGTTAGAAGCTGTTTGGAGATCCAAGTGGAGGGGTCCTTTAAGTCTGGGCACCAGCACAGCAATTAGGACAGTAGAAGACTAAATTGCTCTTGAAGCTAAGCCCATGGAGCTCAGGTACCTGAGCAGTTTCCTGCCAAGGCATGCAAGTGGGTTGGCCCAGCCCTGGGGAGCGAGCTGTGGCGTGGCCAGGGAGTGGCTCATGGGCTTCTGTGGGCTCCCTGGAAGGTGCTAGATGCGGCTGAGAAGAGGGTGGCAGGGCTGTGGTGTCAGGTGTGTCAGATGTGCCATGACGGCTCCAGTATTCACCGCAGCCCAAAGCAGCAGAACATTTTCATAACTTCAGCCTGATGTCAAGACCAAGCAGGGTCGCCAGGCCATGGACTGGACACTGGGGCAGCTCAAAAACTTCAGGGGGCCGGAGATTGTTTAAATTGGATTCTCTTTTTTAAAGACAGGTCGTAAAGATATGTGTGTGGGGGGGGCAGGGGGTAAAAGATATACAGGGAAATATACTATTTTCTTATTCTCACATTACAGCATATTGATAAATTTTACTCCTCTCAAACCCAGCATAAAGAAATCAACAGCCACAGTGTTAGCACAGAGCCTGTTCTCACACCATCTCCAGGTGTCCTGGCTTTCTTACCCGGGCGGGACTGAGCAGCTGGAGACCCACAGCACAAGGGCTCTGACTAGGTCAGCGGGCACAATCACCAGAAGGTCACCCTAGGAAGGTGGGCCTCGCTGGTGTGGGCCGGCTTCCCTCCCAAGAACCCATCCACAATGATAAGCATTGCCAGGGGCAGGCTAGGACTCTCTCCTATACCAGGGGAACTGTTTTAAAAGAGCAGCAAGGTGATTAATGTGAAGAGAATTTAAGAAAGCCAATGTTATTCTTAAGCACTCTAATAGCTGTTACTATCTGAGGCTCATCTATTCTCCAAAGATTCCCAACCTGTGTTACAGAGAGATTCACAGTTCTAAGTGCAGAATGCAGGGATGGGCTCCAGTTATAAACCGGAGACACACTTAACCCAAACCAAGTGGCAACATCATGGACAAGATAAGCTTAAGTTGTCCTCTATTTCCAAGTGGGAACCACCTATTCACAAAATATGTTGCAGGTCAGTTTTGCTATCTGAGGGCATCATGGATACTAATGAGTATGTGGGTAGAGAGGACGCTTGGGCAAGGAAAGAGTCTATTGTCTTTTTCTGGCATAAGGTGATACCTATAGCCAGAAACATGTAGGTGACAAAAGAATTTAGAAATGTGGTCATTTACATGTCTCCTGCTTGGTTTATCTTAACATAGAATTAGAAATCACAAATTGGTGACTAGATACCCATTTTATTTAGCCGACACAGAATTAAAAAACTGATTAGTTGCCAATGATTAAAAAACCAGAAGATTTAATAAAAGAAATCAAGATTTCTCACTTCCCTGGGGGTGGGAGGGGACAGTAGGATCTGTGACACTGAGTAGACCCGACTGAACAGCGCACGTCTTCTCAAGACAGGCTCTTCACCAGGACCTCAGCTGTACTCACCTGCATCACCTCCCCTCGCCCTGTAGGCAGTCATGACTCTTAAACTATACCTCCTGTGACCTTTAAGACCAGAACTCCGAGTCAACCCTAGCTTGACAAATCATAAAGGAAAAATCTCGACTATTGTAACTACAAGACTATACAATCAACAGATGTAAATACAATTTAGCAATTCTCATCAAAGACACCCTCATGCATTTCCAAGTGCCCTTAAGGGATAATACCACTCCCAGATGACAGCCACTGAGTTAAGAATTTCAGTTAATGCTGTGTCACCACTTCATTTTCAAGGTCTTAGTATATTTCTGAGACTTCTCTCTCTTCCCTTTCAGTAAAAGTGAAGACCATACCAAGAATTAGGTGCTGATAGCTGACCAACTCTCTTTCAGGAGTGGCCAACTTCTTCAGTGACTGACTGCTGACTCCAAACCTACCACCCAGCCTTCTAGACAAATCGGGGAAAAGGATAAAGGACGTTTTCATGGCTCCCAATAACTGCACACTTATACAAACTGTTCAGTAAATGGCTTTTTCCTGATTTTCTTTCTATTGATGTTTTATTTCTGACATGAGGACAGTGAACCAATGTTTATCAAAAATTCTTATCAAACACACCAGAAGGAACAATGCCATACAGAGATGCAGTGGGAGAGCTATTAGGGGCTGAAGAGCTGGAAATGATAAGACCTGAATGAATGATAAAGAGCCCTGGCATAGCTCCTGAAGACGCGAGTATGAACATTTCCACTGTAAACCCACCGAATGGAAGACTGAAAAACTGTATATTTTAATTTATTTGGACCAATGCTCATAGTATAAAGAAAAATTCATCCTGAGGCTGCTTATTCCTTTTCGAATATAATAATTTTTATCCAAATTGATGTTGCTTGGAAAAATATGCAGTGGAGTACGTTATTTATAGAAAATGTTTCAAAGGTGGTTTAAAAATAAATGATAATTTAAGTAAATGATAGTTATGAGCTCATTTTTCTTTTATTAAGCTAGATATGAATTTAAATATATCCCTATTCATTTAAACTATTTTAATATATCAAATTAAAAACCTAAAGAACCGTTATTCAAATTTTTAAAATCATACTATTTGAAATAGGGAATCTGTCCACCAGCATGCCTTATACTTAAAGAAAACTATAAAATACCTTATGATATTATAAAGCTTACATCCCTCCAAATAGATAAAAAGGCAAAGCAATTCAAAGTCCAGTTGCACTGAAGGGCTTGCAAAGTCCAGTTGCACTGAAGGGCTTGCATTAAAGAAGAGTTTTTGTCTTTAGTTACTAAATATACTACATGTCTACTATGAGCAAAGCCCTGTGCTAGGTGTGAGAGTGGGGTGCCAAAGATGATTAAAAAGGATCACATCACAGCCCTTAACATGCTATGATCTAATAGAAAAGACTAGCGTACCAAATAATTCCAGAGCCTGAATGCAAGGAGAGTACACTGTGAGCGCTGTCACGAGGGGCGGGTGAGGACAGCACCCCATCCCTGCGTCCACACTGGAATCCTGGGATTCAGGCAGGTGCCGCTTCAAGCCGTCTCAGGAACATAACTAACTTTCGAAAGTTGTACTCATGCCTGCACATGCGCAGGAGAGAGAAAATGGGCCATTCTTAGATCGGATAACCTGCGCTGCATTTTTACCAAATTTTTGTTTTGTGCTGTTTTTACAAACAAATAGAACTATGATGAATTTAATAAACAAGTCAATTTTTACTTGCTGCAGTAAAACCTATAAAAATAGCTTCACTTTAGTTCTACCACAGCAATGCCAATAAGGAAACAGTATATTTGAAAATAACAACAACAACCAAAACTACTTCAGAAGATTTAGTGAAGCATTATTCACTTTCAAAGGCACACTCTGTGATGACACTGGGCAAAAACATGCCATTCCTCTTCTAGTCAATATATTATTTACTATTGTATTGCATCTCGTAATGGAGATCCACCAAAAAAAAAAAATTCCTCTCCTAATTAACACAGTATCTCCTCTCTATCCTCTTTAAATATTAACTTATGTAATTTTCTTTAAATGAACCTAAATTAAAGATTCCAGATATAATTCTTTTCCTTGTTAAAAAGAAATTTAGATTTATGTTATAAGAAGAGGTATCATGAATCTTGCCCAAAGAAAATCAGGAGAGAAATTGGCCTTTTTTTTAACGTATTTTTTTTCCTTATATGCTATGTATTTTCATTACTGTTTTACTCATTAATACAAAACAAAACGAGAAGAAATTGAAGTGATAATATTAAGTTTGAATTCCTGGATTCACTAACTCAGATGACAGGTTTAAACAATCATCCCAAGTAGAACATCCTCAGTTTTCACACCCTGGGTGTTTTCCACTCTACAAACTAGAAAGTGAAGTCATGTCAATGTTGCGAATGGAGACACACACCCTCCAAGAACACAAAGAGCCTGCGTAGGGCTGAGCTAGGAATGTCGACATACAGCACCTGGAGACATCAGTTGCAGAGAATGATTGACTTCGGTGGCACATATGCAACCCCCTCTTAACACCTTGTATGTACTGTTAGATGTGAGCTTCAGAGGTAAGATACACTGAAGGAACAAGTTTTAATAAGCTATGCTAATGCATATAGGATAAGAATGAGCTGTGCTGGAAAGTTACAGGGCATTAAAAATAGGAATCAGTAGGACAGCTGTGCCCTGAGATAGCCAATGAGAACCCTGCTGGTTCTCATTCTTCAGGTGTGCAGGTTCAGGGCTGGTGCCTGGTCACACAGCAAGAGGGTCCACACTCCAGATGGCTCCGGAGGCCTATCCCAACCTCTGGGACTTGAGGTAGTTGGCTGAGCAGGATCTAAGGCAGGCTCAGTGAGTCCAAATAGATGCACGCTACTATTGAGCACACTTTAGAGAGTGACGCTGTCCTTCTGTTCTGACCCCCAGAGGAAGACCACTTGGCCCCTTACGGGGTCTGGGTCTGACAGGTTTTGGTATCTAAAGTATTTGCGTTGTATGCCAAGGCCATGCCCTCTCAGAAGAATTTGGGGCTTAGAGGGAAGTCACCAAAGCAGTAGTATTGATGCCTCAGACTTTGGCTGACTTCTCTGTAGACAGGGTTTTTTCCGTATTCCAGCCCCCTCCTTGACTGAGCAGGAGCCTCTATATAAGGAATACGGAGGGTGACAATGGCTGAAGAGTGGTTTTCCTTCCTGCTTTCAGCTATAGCACCTCCTCAACGCCTGGCATCAAGCCACGGGACAGTGGGCTGGCTTACTTACTCCAGGCAGCTGGTTCCTAGCCATCTTCATAATTACAAACCCATGTTCTCCATGGGCAAGGAGATCTCCCTCTCAAGGAGAAACAGCTCCTTGTCCTTGCTCATCTCCTGAGCGTGGGAACAAAGACTCTGAGGCATGCACACAGTGGGCATTGAAAGTAGAGAGTCAGCTACAGCTCGTATACAAAAGTAGCACAATACATACATTACTAATATAGTTAATATTTATTGGGGCCAGCACTTTCACAGCAATAACTCATTTTCTTCTAACACTCTTACGGGGTTAAGTACTATTATTACGCCCTTGGTATACCTGGGGAAACTGAGGGACACAAGGCTAAGCAGCCTGCCCACGGTCACACAGCTAGTGAGCCGCAGAGCCAAGGTGTGCACGCGGGCAGTTGTCTCCAGGGCCGGCTCTCACCTCCACGGCTCCCAGACTCTAGCGCTTGTCTCTGAGGAGGAAGGGGTGGAGCTAACGCTCCCTTGCTGCACACGTACTATAAAACTTAGCAAAGTTCTCTCATTCACTAAACCAGACAAGGATACAGCACCCCTATGACTGTGAGTTATCACAAGTAAACTTATGACTCAAAGGATAACACAAAATACACATATTTGAAAGGATTTAAAAAACACTTCTGTAAAGGAGGAAATGGAAAAAGCTTTTATTTAGCTAATTCTCCAATGATAACTCAAAAAGAAGATGAAAACATGTTGGCAGTTTCAAATATCTGAAGACTTAACAGCAATAGTAAACTGCAGCGAGCATTGATGACTATGTGGTGTTTCCCGCTAATGATGACGAGGGGTATCTGAGTTTTACAGAGCGAGAGGCATCTCTGAGTTTTACTGCTGTGGCCACTGTAGCAGGATGGTTAACAATCAGACACACTTAGATTTATTCTTGGCTCTGCCATGTACTACGTATGTCACCTTGGACAAGTTTCCCAACTCCTGGGTCCCTAAGTGATTACTGATCAAGCACCAACCACGTGCATGAGTTATCTCATTTAATCTTCACGCTTCCCCCATGAAGTCCACATTATCATCTTCATCACATTTCACTTATGCAAAGTGAGTTCAGAGAGGTTAAGTAACTCATCTAAATTTATACTACTACCAAGTAGGAGCTGGGATGTGAGCCCAGGTTTGTAAATTCTAAAGCCCAAGTGGCTGCCCCTTATCATTCTTTGACACTTTCCTCCTAGAAAATAAAAAATTGGTATCTACATTCCCCACCTTCCTTTAAACAATAAAATCTTCTTTATAAAGAGCTCCCAAAGAACCCCTAGTAGAACATAGTTAAATAAACCACTGGGTTGAGTCCAGAAATAGTGGCCAACACAGAAGCTATTAGAGTAGCCATACAAAGTCCAGGTTAGAGGAGGCCTTTAAAAAGGTCGACTTGCTTAACTGACCTCTGTACACCAAGCCCACTCAGTTGTCATCTAGAAAACTGAAGGACATCAGCTAATTGACAGATTAGGGGGACATAGCCATACCTGTCTGTGCACACATATATCCTGTTTCACGATGCCAAAGCCTGTGCTAGAGTAGAAAAGTCTCAGCAACTGGTTATTATTCACATGGCTGCATACTGAGTACACATATTCTAAACAATAATCACAAGGAAACGTCTACATATGATCTTCTCAATGCAGTTTCAGAAAATGTGATTTTGAAATAGGACTTTGAATAAAGCATTCAGACTTAAGACATTTTCCACATATAGCTCACACTTAGCTATAGCAGAAAAAAAAATTCCCATCTCCTATGTAAACAGGTATAGTGGGAGAACTGTAGTTAATGTCAACTTGCCTCCAGCCACATGCCGCAGGAATCTCTTTGAAAACAGGGCTTTCATCAAATTTTCTCTCTTATCTTTTTTGTTTCATGATGTCTTGAGAAATACTTCCTATTTTTATTGAGATTTTTTTCTTGGTAGTACCAGTATTGTTTAAATATAGTAGAATGGTTGCTAAATATTTAATGACATATGCTGTATTTGCAAAAAGTACATCTGTTTAAAAATGTTATGGAAAGGAGATAGAGGTATA
Organism: Diceros bicornis minor; assembly: GCF_020826845.1. Lineage (NCBI taxonomy): Eukaryota > Metazoa > Chordata > Mammalia > Perissodactyla > Rhinocerotidae > Diceros > Diceros bicornis. The sequence goes on along the minus strand of NC_080755.1, from coordinate 6,316,583 downwards.
GTGCTTCAGGATTAAAATAGTTATATATACCTGTAAGAGGTATTCATGTAGTAGAATAGCTAACATTTGCTACTGTGACCAAGAATGCATATCTCTTTAATTATTTTCATATAGCCCCAACTTTTATCATTTCTAATTACCACAGTGGCTGAAACAAGAATATTACTATAATTAACAGAAATGTTCTCAAATTTCTAAAAGATCTATAGCAATCTTAGAAACAATAGTAAATATAATTAATCATGGTAAAATTGATGGTGTTTGTATGCTAAATTCTGTCAAAGATGTTATTGAGATAAATTATTCCTTATGAAAGATGTTGAAAATGCAGTTATTTTCATTTATACAAATATATTTAATTACACGTGGATGAAACAAGATAAAAACTAAGTATCTCCTACTCAACTTATTTTGTGCTAATTTTGAGAGCATATCGTCCTGTGGCTCTGGATGAAACTTTTATTTCATAGATATTCATCTCACATCCTTTCTTAACATTTGCTGCATCAAAACACTTTACTCTCAAAAGAACATATATTTTGGGGAAAAAGAAAATAATAAGAAATTGCTTTCTTTGTAGAATAAAATAAAAATAAATGTAAAGGTTTTATAAAAGTTTTTAAGGAAAAAGGATTTCATATTAGTCCAGGCAAGGCTCAAATGGATCAATATTCATACACAAATTAACAACTAGTCATTAATTTGTGATAGGTTTGGAAAACATTAGTATAGCCAAATAAAACTGATGGTCATCTCAGTTTTTAGTCATTATTGCCTAGATGTAAAGAATTCCCTGAGTTAGGATGACCTGAACAGATTTTACACGTTCTATTAGAGGCCTAGCTTCAGCAAGCATTTTTATAGAAGGCCAGTCCTTCAGGAGGCAACACAGTCCTAGCTAAACTAATAACTGACAGGCCATCCAATAAAATTTGCTGTTCCCCTCCCAAGAGCTCAGGCCCATCTGACAGTGGGGGACATGTAGTTAAAAGATAAACTACTCACCAACTAACACTTCCGGACTTGAATTGACTGGACAAAGGGAGCCTTTGGAAGAACTGCTGGGTATGTCTGAATAATGAAATACAGTAAGGAGACACCCCTGTACTTCTAGAATAGAAAATGGATAGTAGTGTCACCATGGGTTGCCACATAACAGAAAACCTGCTATTCCGGAATTGGGAGAGACTTCAGGGATGATCTAGTGCAAATTTTCTCAATTTACAAACGAGGAAAGTAAGGCCCAGAGAAGTTCAGAATCACCAAGTTAGCTAAAATACAGATCTAGGAATTGCAGATCTAAATTCAGTGCTCATCTTGGGGGTTGGGAGGTGGGCGAAATGGGGGAAGGGGGTCAAAATGTATAAACTTCCAGCTATAAAATAAATGTCATGTACAGCATGGTGGAATGTACAGCATAGTGAATGTAGTTAATAATGGTTAATAATATTGTATTGTATATTTGAAAGTTGCTAAGAGAGCAAATCTTAAAAGTCTTCATCACAAGAAAAAAAAATTTCCAACTATGTATGGTGACGAATATTAACTAGACTTATTGTGGTGATCATTTCACAATATATACAAATATCACATCATTATGTTGCACACCTGAAACTAATATAATATGTTGATTATACCTCAATAAAAAAAATAAATTCAGTGTTCTTCTAACCAACGTAGCTTACTACATATCAATAACACTTCAGCAACTTATCCATAATTAATACTATATTTTAACTATCCTGTTTAAAAATACAACTTTTAAAATTTAGACTTAAATTTTGGAGAAAAACCCTGAACAATTAGAATTTTTAAGAATTTCTATTAAATATGACAGTTTATACCACAGGACTGTTCAGGTCTAAATCTTACAAATTTTGTATTTGTAGTGCATAGTATATTGGCAAATTTGCCTTACAGAGAGCATATTCTGTATTTCAGAAAAAGCAAATACAAAAGTGGCAAATACTGTGAAAACAACCCTTTTAAGATTACTATCTAACAAATAATCCTGTAAATGTGATGTGAGTTATTGGTGTCTAGTCTAAAGTTGTATCAAGGCCATATGTTACTGTAGGCAATCTCTTCAAAAGCATAATTTATAACACAACCTCTGTGACTACCTGAGAGACCCAGGTAGAATAATGAATTAATCCAGCAGAAACAGACCTCTGAGGGATGAGTTAACATTTAGCTAAGGTCACAAGGGCAACTGGGTTAGTAGTTTCAGTCTATTCCTCATAGACAGTTTGCCAGATGACACACAAGTCCAACATATTTCTACAACTTAAAATAAGGCTCCCCAAAGTATTTAGTTTGACTATCCAGGCACAGAAGAGCCCAGTGTTGCTTAGAATTTATATTGGATCATATTAAAAAAAAACAGTACAAATCACTGGTACCAAAGATAAGCTATCTATAAACACCAAGGTGGAGAGTGATGAAGAGCACCCAGGAGGAACATATACGAGGTGATGGAGATGTAAAAGAGGAAGAAAACAAAGAGAAATACGGAAAGAAAGAGAGAAATAGTTAGAGAAGAAGAAAAAAGAGGTACAGGGAAGTGAAATCAAAAGGAAAAAAATAATTAAAAATGAGGAGACTTCCAGCTATAAAATAAATAGGTCCTAGGGATGTCATGTACAGCACGGTGACTATAGTTAACGATACTGTACTGCATATTTGAAAGCTGCTTAGAGAGTAGATCTTAAAAGTTCTCATCACCGGAAAAAAAAAAGGAGAGAAATTAAATGATGGGTGAAAAAAGAAAGAAAGGAATAGAGGATGTACGACAAGTGGGAAGGAGGAGTTGAAATGATGGGACCTATTAGTGACATATACAGCTGGGACCGAGCAACAGTTTGTGCTAGGCCTAAGAAGAACAATAAACATAAAATGAAGGAAGAAGTTAAGAAAAGAAAAACACGTATGTATATATATTTGGATATTAATTCATGCCTTAAATATTGCTGTTACACAAGGTTTTATCTCCATCCTTGACATCCTTCTTCTCACTCTATAGTAACTTTGAGTGACCTTACCCAAATCCATGGCTTCAGCTCACTATATGTTGATGACTCTCACTATGGAAAGTATTAGTGTATTAGTCCTGGTCCACACCAGCATATCCAACTGCCCAGTGGACATTTCCACTTAACTTTCCAGGAACAGTGAACTTAAAAAGTGCAAAGCTGCACTCTCCATCTTCACTCCCCACATATGCTCTACTTCCTAGATTCCACATGATGATGGTAAGATCTCTACTACGTTGTCCAAGCCACTAACTAGGTTCTTTCTATATTGTTCCTCCTCCCTTGGCTTCTGCCTCCAAATGGCATGAAAACTTACCTCCTAATATTTCTATAGTTGCCCCTCTCTTCATTCAAGCGGTCTTACTGATTTGAGTTCTTTTTCCTCCTCACTGTGCTCAACCCTAACATCAGAATGATCTTAGGCAAAAATGACCACGATACTACCGGCTTAGAGGCTATCAGTGGATTTTAGGACCAGCTCCAGTCGCCTTAGGCAACCAGACAAGACTTTCAAGACCTCACTTTGCCAACCTCTCCACCCTCGTCTCCTACCATCCAAGACCTTACTCCCACTCTATAATTGTTCCTAAACTACAGAAAAAAGGAACAAGATTTGAGAATTTTCTCTGTTTGGGAAAATTAATCCTATCCTATCCGATGGCTTCTTACCATCGATATTTTTATGTTTATAATTTTACATAAATTGAACATTGTATTATTAAGCAAGTTTTTACTCATTTCCACAAAACAAAAGACACTGCATATTTCTTAAGTATTGGAGGTGAGGATTGGTTACTACAGCCTTATCTGTTTTTCTCCTTCCTCAGACTACCCCTCGGCTAGATGGGGCAATTTATGACACCCAACATGCTCTAGTTCTTGTCCTCATCCATGTCCAAACTCTGCATTTCTGTCAGGCTGTTCTTTGAGTCTCTTAATCATGGGGTGCTGTGCTAACTAAGCCCCCAGCATATGCCTGCACATAACACGGGCTCAATCAACTCTGTCATCATCATCATCTTCACCATAATGAGAAGAAAAGGTCTTCTTTCTCATAGCCTCAAGAACACGAAATACGTTAATACATCAGTAATAAATACTAAAAATTTCCTGGTGAATAAATAGTTTTAAAGATTCTGCAGACCTTTTTTTTTTTTTAATTTTTTTTTTTTTTTTTTTTGGTGAGGAAGATCAGCCCTGGGCTAACATCTGCCAATCCTCCTCTTTTTTATTTTTTGCTGAGGAAGACCAGCCCTGTGCTAACATCTGTACCCATCTTCCTCCATTTATATGGGATGCCACCACAGCATGGCCTGACAAGTGGTGCGTCGGTGCGCGCCCTGGATCCAAACTGGTGAACCCCGGGCCGCCGCAGCAAAGCGCGCGCACTTAACTGCTGCGCCACGGGGCCGGCCCTCTGCAGACCTTTATGTAACAACTTGTGGGAAGACAAATGATTCTGATGTTAACTAGGCATGATATGCTTTGCACGTTCATACAAAAATCACAGCCATTTACTCTAAATTTTGTCCCATAACCTTGAGTGCTTATGATTAAAAAATATCAACAGAGTCACAAGTGTGTCCTGGTCATCAAAGACAATTCAATGACTGAATGTTTTCACACACGTGAAGCAAGTGGCAAACAACGGGACAGAACCACGTCTTCGGCAACAGCTAGGAGCTCACCTTTTCTTCATCACCAACACAACTCCGAGGAATATAATAACGAACAGCAAGATGCCAGCAATGACTCCAGCAATTTTAACTGTATGGTCTGTTTGTTTCTCGGGTTCTGGGACTGGTTTTGGAGTGGCAGCTCCTGAAGATAAAAAGAAACAAAAAAGGAGAGACAGTGGGTAAGAGAGAATAAAGAGGTTACTTTTTAACAATTTTTGCTGCATTTAACAGAATAATAAGACTTATCAGAACTAGCAGACAGACAAGCTTTGATTTTTTCCAACAGCTTTCATACGCACTGAAAGGAGTGTAATTGTTCACATTGTTCTTCAATATTTTATTAACCCATAACATAAGTTGGATAGCACACCCACACCTGACCCTTTTATAAGAGATTCTTCTCAAACACAGTTTTTTATATTTTTATTATCTCTATCGGCTCCCTGCTCTTTCTGCCTTTTAAAAACCTGCTAACAACACAATAGCTATCCTAAGCCTTTATCCAAATTTGATTTGCTGGAACATTTTCCTCAATTATTTTTCATAAACGAAGCAGTAATTCCATAACGTATTAGCCCAAACACCTGGAAAAGTGAGATAAGCTCATTTGCCATGCATTTTACCAGCAATTGTTTTTTAACACAATAGAGATCTTTCGCCTCGCCTTTGGAAATCTAAATCTAGGTCACATCCGGTAGGCAAAAGACTCCTTCTAAGCAGTTTAGTCACAAAGTGGGAGCAGCTGATGATCACACTGCTGGCACCCACATCTAATATCTGTTTAAATGAGATAGCCAGAGCCTTCCAGTGGCTACTGTCTTAGCTCTCCTGCTTTCCCATTTCCAAAACACCGTTGGTCCTGTTTATAGCATAATGTGATGGAATGTCAAATCCGTGTCTGATGAAATATCCATTTCCTCTGCTAAATGAGTTCAGGATGAAAAATATTAGGAATGAAATGTTCAATTCACTAAATAGAAGCCATTTTTTAAGGGCTTCTACCTTTTTAATCAGAACGTGACAGTGCTCAGCATCTGAGCTATCATGTCACCCTCACTAGGTAGACAGATCATCCTCAAAGTAGGAATTTTATGTCCAAATTTCTCACCTTAGAATTTTCTTCTTGTTTTTGGTAAAAATGTAATTAAAATTGAATGTTGGTACCAGCCCTTTCTACCCTTTCATTGGGTTTTCCATTTGTGCTTCACCTGATACTTGAAAACCTTAACCATCATTGTGTCTTGTGCATCCCAGCCTGGGCTTATTCTAGGATGAGTCATGGCAGAGAAACAGGGAGTGTCAAGCTATAACTTTCCATCTGTTTCCATTGGGAACATACAAAGTTTCTTTCAAAAGTTATTTATATTAAGATTTTACACGAGACTTTGCATCCTGAACACAGCTGTGGCCACCAGACTGACAAGCTAGTCAAGATCAGGGGAGAAACACAAGGCAGGAGAGGGAGGGCCGTGGTCATCTGAGTTTCCACTCCACATGAACATTCTAGTCAAAGTGTCAATCGTAATGAGAGCAGTCGTGATGCAAAAATTCACACCTTACTGAATACAAAACCTTTGGGATAACCTTTTATAGATCATTTTTATTTCTGACAACTTCAGGAGCATGTCCTGTTCTTTTGTTTGAATGAATATCCCTCAAACTAGTTGTCCAGGTAAACCTTGAAAATATTAATGTTTACTATTTTTTATTATAATTACTTCTTAAGTATACCACTCCAATATGCCACTGAAACATACAACCAAGCAGTAGATTTGAAAGATATTGTTAACATTAAATAAATTGCTAGGAAAAATTTAAAGATAAAATGTGTATGTTAAACAAGATGAATAAAAAGTAAAAAAGAAAAAGCAATCCATGTAAAAATAAATAATATTTCAAATTCACAAACTGAAAAAAGGTCCAATGTTTTTCAATTTTGATTTTTCTATCCAATTAAAAAACCTTAAATAAAATAAAATAAAATTGGTTTTATTCTTCCAAATGTTGGCATACTGGGAGCATGCCATTTCTCTCACTAGTTACGGACTGCAAGTTCTCCAAATGTATTTTCTAAAGAAATGATTCACTAAGTTTTTTGTAATTAAATTATGCCAGTAAATACAACACTTGGGAAGGAAATTATCTAGAAAAACTTTATTTAGCTTAAAAAAACTAAATATAAAAATTAACACAGATGCATTACAACCCATACGTTGTAAACAGTCAGAAAGAGAAGAGTTTGTCCTGTTAACGGTCACATGTTTGCTTCTGTTGGCTAACAACTAGTCATGTTTTACTTTAGCCTTTTACCTAAGCTCTAGAGACCTGGTGAGTGACTCCACACATCCTCGGGTCAGGAGACGCCACCCCCTGTAGCCTTCCACTGCTTTTAGGAAGCAGGCAAGCACATTGTGATGCAGCCAGCGTAAGCTCAGTATTGTCATTCTTTAGCACTTACTTATAACTCATTTCAACTGAGGGTCAAGAAAATGAAATGTTCTATCTCTGCAGGACACAGTTGCAATGTGATTATGGTAGCAACCACGGAAAATGGAAGAGCAACTCAAAAAAGGTGAGGGGTGCTGCTGGGCACTGTCTGTGAGGGACCCTCCCTGTGGCTGCAACAGGGCACGGCCACCAGATCACTGCGGTGGGCCTGATTCTGATGTCTGGTTTAGAGCTACTCTGGGGAAGCATCAACAGAAACATAAGTTGGGATGAAATAAATCACAGCCCTGACCCATGGAGGTGTGGGCCCATGACCTCATGGACGTGTGTGTCATTAATCCCAGGTTGACTCTGGGTCTACATCTGAGAAGATCCATGGAGGTGTGTCATTCATCCCAGGTCCACTCTGGGTATACACCTGAGAAAATCCATGGAGGTGTGTGTCATTCATCCCAGGTTCACTCTGGGTCTACACCTGAGATGATCCACAGAGGTGTGTGTCATTCATCCCAGGTTCACTCTGGGTCTACACCTGAGATGATCCATGGAGGTGTGTCTCATTCATCCCAGGATCACTCTGGGTCTACACCTGAGATGATCCATGGAGGCGTGTGTCATTCATCCCACGTTCACTCTTGGTCTACACCATTTCTGCCTATGTCTGCATGCTCTGCCCCTCCATCCCTTCCTGAAATGGGCATCTTTATGTTCTTTCCTCTTGTGTTTCTTTGGAAACAGGAGGTTGTGAGCTGTCAGTCAGCCTCGGACAGAGGATAATTTGTGACAGAATGTGGTTGCAACTGATAGCTTGTTTTTGTTCCCCCTCACTCAAATCTATGAACTTAACAGTACAATTTACAGACTGCTTTTGGCAAAAGAATTGTTTTCATAATATTTTCCCTTCTCTCTTGTTATTTTCTTGCCAGGTTTCTAATGGTATAAACTTTTTTTTTTTCTGTTTTTGTTATAAATTCTAATTCTTCATAGGAAGGTATTTTTTCTCCTCTACTGTGCATTTCGTTTAGAGTTTACTGCACACTTAGTTCCTTTCAAAGAAAATAAATTCAAATGTATGCATTTAACAGTGGGCATTATCTAGACTTGAACATATTCATTAAAATGATGAATAAGCTAAATATCTCAGGGAGATAGAGGACAAGAGGCTGCTAAAATTATGGAGAATGATCTTCACAGATGCCACTCCACCGACTCCTGGTGACAGCTCTGGGTTTTTTGTTTTGTTTTTTAATCACCAAGAAGATAAAAAACGGTGCTTTCCAGTGAATCTGTATTATTTAAGTTTTCAGATATAACGTCTAATGTGAAAAATCTCAGGAGAAAGGGAGCAATTATCCACTGCAGTATTTGGTTGGTTTTCAACTTGGCAGAAAACAGTCAGAGTGGGCCCAGTGTTGGATGTTGAATTAAATAACAGCAGCCTGCCAAGCTGAGAACATGGTGTACTTAGCCACTGGGCTTGACGTTTGGGCCCAATTGTGACTACTGAACTGGCTGTACAGCTTTTCCCAGAAGACCCAGGGATGCAAGCCCAGAGGCCACGAGGCCATCACTGCTGCCTGGAGCTCCTGACCCTGCTGCCCCAGCATCAGGACTGTCTCACCTTGAGAAAAGGGGAAGCCTTCCTAAAGGGGAGGGAGAGGAAGATCAGGAACACAGAGGGGGCAGCTTGGCCGCCCAGACCTTCTGCATGATGGCAACTAGTGCTAGGCTGTCCTTAAATGTGGTGGAAAAGCAGCAATACTCTTCACCTATTCAACAGTGTTTGCTGAGTACCCAACTATGAGCCATGCACTATTTTAGGAAAACAGCAGCAAACAAATGGGTAAAACAAAACCTCTGTTCTCATGGAAGTTATATTCTTGTAAGGAAAGACAGACCCGGACGTAAACAAGTACTATACGCAGGATGTTCATCGGTGTTCAGTGCTGCAGAGAAACGTGCAGAATGGTGTAGGGACTCGAGGGTGGACAGTTGCTACTGAGATCGGAGATGGGGGGTCAGAGAAGGACTTATTGAGAAAATGACACATGAGCAGTGACCTGAAAGAGGAAAGGGAATGAGATGCACTGATACCAAGGAAGGAGCATTCTAGGCAGTGAGGTACAAGTGAGGTACTTAAAAGGTACAAGATGAGACTGTGAAATGATGAGGTGTGACTGGAGTAGAATAATCCAGGGGAAAGTGGTGGGAGACAATGTCAGAGTTGTGGGGACCCCCTCTGTAGATCACTGGAAGGACTTTGCTTTTCTCCCCATGAGATGGGAGCTGTGGGAGGATTCTGAGTGCAGGGGTGATGTGATCTGGCTTATGTTTTAACAGGATCACACTGGCAGCGGTGTTTAGAATAGACCGTAGGGTGTCAATGGTGGAAACAGGAATGTCAGTTATGAGGCTATTGCAATAATCCACACAAGAGCTGAGGATGGTTTGGAATAAGATGGTTACAGTGGAGGTGGTGAGACACAGTCAAACTTGAGGTATATTTTGACAATCGAGCCATTAGTATTTGCCCATGAACTGGATGTAGAGGGTGTTGTGGTACCATCCAGGATTACAGCACGACTAACTGGAAAGACAGAGTTGGCATTTATTAAAATGTAGAAGACGGAGAGGAGCAGGTTTGGAGAGGTAGGCGGAGAAATCAGGAGTGTGGTTTTGGACAAGTTAGTTTTGAGATATTACAAGTCCAAAGGAGGTACCAAGTAGGCATTTGGAAATAAAGGGGAGAGATCTAGGTTTGGGGCATACATTTTGGGATTGTCAGTGAAAAGCTGGTATTTAAAGCCATGAGAGTGCATGAGGGCAATTAGGAGGCGAACGGGAGGGAGGGGGTGCATCATGAGGAGGAACCAGTAATGGAGACAAGAAGGAGCAGCCCATAGAGGAAGGAGGGAAATGAGTGAGGAGGAGGAAGTCAGTGTGAATACAGACAAACAGGGAGCATCAATGTGGAGGAGCCAGAAAGGAACGTGGGGATCAAGGGAAATACTTGTTATTTTTTAGGATGGGAAAAATTACAGCATTTCGAATGCCAGTGCTTACGATCCAATAGAACGGGAAAAGTTATGATGTAGGATGATGATGAGAGGTAGACTGGTGGAAAAATGTCCCTGAAGGGGCAGGCAGGGATGGGCCCCAGTGCACACGAGAGGTGCTGGCTTCAGTCACAGACAGACATTTCACCCAGAGGAACAGGAGGGACGACAAGCACATAGGCACAAAGGCCTGAGGGTGAGTAGATGTCGTGGTCTCACAGTGGAACATCTGAATGGTCTCTTCTGATGGCTTCATTTTCCCAGTGATAAAGGAAGCAAGATGATCACGTGTAACTGTGGATGAGGGAGGAGGTGTGGGAAATTTGGACAGAGAGGAGAAGTTTTGAAATAGTTGCCTAAGACAGTGGGAACGTGAATGGACAAGGCTGAGGATGTACGGAATTTGCCAGTGACTGACTTTGAGTCCCAGAGGACACAGAAGGGTTTTGAGAGTGGAGAGAGGAAGGAGATATGGTTGTGCAGGGTGGTGAAGGGATGAAAGTCTAGGGGAAGAAGGGAGAGCTAGACACCAGGGCTCTTGAGAAAAAGGGTGTAATGAGATGAGTCCTGATGATCTCAAGGCAGAGTGATGTGAGATGTGAGGGCTGAGGTAGGAGCTGTGGGTTTATCCAGGAGCACAGAGCTCTAGGATCCTCTCCTCACTCCTCGTAAGTAGGCTGAAGGAGGAGAAAAAGGCAGAAGGTGGTACTACTCACAGTTACATCCTAAAGGTGGAGAGGAGACACTTGCTTGAGCAATCCTATTCACATGGTACAGCTAATTGTGGTTTTCACAGTCTTCAAATTAACAACTCCTTATTGAGTGAGTACCTTTTATGCCCACGGTGCTGTAACTAGGCTCTGCAGGGGAATTCGAGATGAGTAAGACTGACATCTCACCCTGCAGGGCACAATACAAGAAGCCACGTGAAGTCCCACGGGTTAGCTACAGAACCCAACTGGGGAAGAGTGAAGAGGGAGATCTGGAAAGGCTCCTTGTCAGAGGTGGCAATACAAATGGGCTTGAAGGACGGAGAGGATTCCGATAGATGGGTGAGAAGGATGCCTCATAACCCAAGGCAGAGAGGTAGGGAGCACAAAGAGATCTCTGTGATCATTCACTCATTTAGCTTGGCTGGAGCCTGGGTGCAGGTCGGGGAGGAGTGGAGGAGAGCACTTGGGTAACTGAGCTTTTATGGTGTAATGGGCGTTGTTTACTGGTTGGAACAGCCTGTAATAAATTTAAGAAGTGAGGAACCGCAGAGGATAATGGAGCTGGGCCTTGAGGAGAATAACAGTGCAGTACTACACGGGCTCACTGAAGAAAGGAAGGAAGGACGTTCAGAGAGCAATGGGAAGGCCGCTGCCTCACCTCGGCCGGGAGCCTCCAATGTCTGACCTAATGAGCGACTGGATCTGAAAGGACACAAGGGCCTCACAGAAGGCACCCCCCTGGCTGCACACAGGCGCGCTCAGGTCTCAGAGGGCCAGGGACTGGGTAGATGCTGGTGCCATTTATGGAAATAGGTGGCCGGCTTCCTGCTGGGGGAAACGTGTGTTTGGGCTCAATGTTTGAAGTCAATTCAAGCAACAAAATACTCCATTCTCACAACATGCAAAACGTTTCAGTGGCAAACCAAACACCAAAATACACTCCTGGTTATTTGGGGAGAAAAGAGAGAGAAACGTTAGGGACAGCAACCATGGGAACTGCTGAAAAGAGAAACGGAGGAGGTTGAGAAACCTTATGAGACGAGACACGAGAAAAAATAAAAGTAGAAAATAAAATGAAAGCTGTGGAAATATGTAAAAATATTGTTTCTCCAAGTGCGTTTCAAAGACGCAAAAGATATTCTACAATTTCAATTGAGGAAGCTTCAGCCACTTTGTACTAGCAATTTTTTGACTTTATGGAATAGAGAAGCTATTTTAATTAATTTTCATAAATTTTTTTTTACTTTTTGCAGAGGTAGATTTCTTTTCTTTTTCTTAAAAATAGCAACACCCTGGTTTTACAGATGATTGTGAGAAGTTCATTCGTGTCTTGCTGCTCAGAGAACTGGAACTCCTTGCGGTCTGCATTTAGTTTTTTCAGTTGTGCCTTATTATATATCATCATGAAACACCTCCAAGATTTGTCATCTAAATTACATACCATTGTGTTCTTCCTGGGATGCAAAGTCAGTCACTGCTCCTGGAATAACCCACATTCACACTTTATGTAGAATGTGCAACCTGATCATGCTCTTGAGTTTGTAACTCTCCCTTTGTCCCTAATTTCCACCATTGGGCATGCAGAGCATGTACGACTTACAGGTTATAATCAGAAACACAATTTTTCACATAAAACTGAGATACTGGATTGTTTGATAGATACTGTCTCTAAAAAATTAATCTGTTTTACTTTTGTTCTAATTTCACGGCAGTTACTGCTCTCGTTTATTGACGTGGCCAACACCCTGTCGGTAAGAATGTCTATCAAAGCCTTACCACTTACTATCCAGTGCTAAGAGTTCCAAGAGAATTATTAGTGCTGCTACTATTCTGATGAAATAGCTTTATTTTTTCCATTTGCATTTCTCAAATCATGGTCAAGTAATAAAATGAGGAAACAACCTGTCAATAATAAAGCACTATTTGTGTTCACCTTTCATGTAAAGTGAATAATCAATAAAGGGATGTGAGTGGCTGCTTCTGAAGTAGATGTTTTTGAGTATGCACCATTAAGAGTGAACATTCCCAACAGTTTTTTTGAAACCAAACTTTGAAGGCATTAAAATAAAAATCTACCGTCCTTCAAATTTTCTTCCAGACTTTGTGCCTTGGGTCATGGTCTAGCTTATGTTTGGCTCTTAAAAATCACTCCTGGGGGAGAAAGGACCACAGTTGCCTGCACAAAGTCACAGCTGTTTGCAACAACCCCTTATAGCTTTTTCTGCTGCCTGAATTTTTCATTCACTATCTTATCAAAAGGTAAGTGGAGGGGCCGGCCTGGTGGCGTAGTGGTTAAGTTCGCGCACTCCGCTTCAGTGGCCTGGGGTTCACAGGTTTGGATTCTGGGCATGGACCTACGCACCGCTTATCAAGCCACGCTATGGCAGGTGTCCCACATATAAAGTAGAGGAAATAGGCAAGGATGTTAGCCCAGGGCCAATCTTCCTCAGCAAAAGGAGGACTGGCAACAGATATTAGCTCAGGGCTAATCTTCCTCAGCAAAAAGAAAAAAAAACAAGTAAGTATACCTAATAAATTCTATATGCTTGCTAGAAGAATGAGTATTTCTGAGGCTCAAAAAATGTAGAGTCTAGCAATGCAGAAGTGTGACATGTCTTTCACATGGCCACACACACAAAAGGTGGCCCTTAGACATGTAACAACGATTCCTGGGGTCTTAGGAGAGTGGGGTCATGTAATCCTCTGACTCTCATTTAGTAAATACACAATTTTTCCTCAAACAATTAAGTTCTTTAATAAATAAGGCTTATATTAATTGTGTCATTCTGTTCAATATATTCTAGAACAGAGGTTCTCCAATTATAGACAGTTTAAGAGTCATTTGGAGAGCTCCTGAAACATGCAATGGCTGGGTTCCCCAGGTACTCCAGCTCGAAGGTCTGAGGTAGGTCCCAGGAATCTATATGTACCACTTTAGGGGATTCCCTACACAACATGAAGAAGAATCTAACTTGAGAACCATTGGTCCTAAATATCTGTGAGGAAAGTTTCCACAGACCATGGCAAAATGGGAAAAACATTTAATTGGGTAGTTAGTTTTAAAACACCTCCTGTTATATAAATATCTTACTTTATCAGTTAGCTAATTTCCTTCACTGCACTATTTTAAAAGATCCTTTTATACAATTAAGAGCCAAACCTATTGGAATCAAACTCTAGTTTCATGCTCAACCACAGTAAGTAGAGATGGAAGATATCGTTAACTGTAGAGGAATTTAAAGTCTGCAGACCAATTGCCCAGAAGCTACTACATTAGATAGGAAGGAAGAGGCTGACCTTTTTGAAGACCTACCTTCTGCATCTCACATAACTTTTATTCAATATCACACCATGAGATGTATTAACACTCTTTTACAAATGAGGACACTGTGGCAGCAGAAGCAGTCAGGATAAGTAGCTTGTCCTAAGTCAGTGAGAAGGGAAGGGATGAGGGGGCTACACTCTGGATCCAGGTGTGACTGTGAGGCCCACTCTTGTTTCACTGCATCACAACTTTCTCCAATAATACCGAAAACTCAGGTATCACTGCTAATGCTCTGGAAGACAAGACTCAAGTCTAAAACCATCTTGATCAGTTGTAAAGAGGACAGCCTGATAAAAAAATGAAAACAAACAGAAGTGCAGAACAATGAAATAAGGAAATTAAAATCCTGAAAGAAAAACAAGATAAATATATGAGGACAAAGGACTTCCTGGGGCTAAGTGCAGAAAAGAAAGGCCTGGTAATATAGTCAATGTGATTCTGAAATGCACTAGAGAAGCGACATGCACATGATCCTTCCAGAGTACAACATGCTGGTCAAGGTAGAGATGCTGAAAAGGAATCAAAGAAAAGAAACACAAATGATCGACAGGGTAGAAGAGAAGGACTATGAGAAAGGAGAAGAGGAATTGAGGTCATTTATCTGACCAAGGAGAAGACAGACCAGCAGGTGCCCTGATATTATCCTCCACTGGAGCTTTTCAAGAGTAAAAACTATTCCTTATCCACCTCTGACTTCTAGTGATCAACACAATGTCTTTAACGTAGTGGACACTTGATAAGTCTTTACTGAAGAAAAATCTTAAACAAATAGGAGGCATTTATAAAGAGAAAAATGACCATGTGTGGCCTGTGTATTATGTGGAGTATTTTTGAACGTATAGGCTTAAACAAAAGCTGGAGTCCAAGTTCTCACCGAGAAAAGCTGCATCTTTTCCCTCTCTGTATCCTTAGTGCCTGTAACACAGCATATACCCAATAAAAGTCAGGGCAAGTAAGGAATTCTGGTTGTACATAGAGGACATCTTGACCCTCCGCACATAAAAATGAAACATATTACAAAGGAGGTTTATCCACTCTATCCCTGGTTGAAGAATAGTCACCTGACATTAGACAGGTCCGTTCTCACCCCCCTGCCCAATCTCTAAAAAGTCAGAAAACGCTATACTTTCTTCATCTCTTCTCCATTCCCACTGCCGTGAACCTGGTTTGTTTCTCTGCTGGACCTTTGTCCTCGACTCCCAAGTGGACATCCCATCCAGTCTCTTTTACACCCTGCGGCCATACTGATCTTCCTGAAGCACAGCTCTCATCAGGTCACTCTGTCACTTACAAAAGAAAACAACAAACCACGAGTTTCCTCATGCTTATTTCAAAAGGCAGTCAAGGCCTTCCATGGGCTGGCTGCCACCCACTTTCCTAACTTGACACCTCTCTTCTCCCTACTTCCCTTCACCCACCTGCGTTCCAACCAGATGGGTATGTTCAGTTCTCCCCACACGCCCAACACTTCCCCTCTCAGGGCCTGTGCTCCCGCTGCTCCTTCTCCACGGGAGCATTCTCCTACTCACTTTGCATAGGTTCCAATCCTTCAAAGGCCACATGGCTCAGATACTGTTCCTGACGGCTTTGTAGCAAGTATTCTCTTTCCTACTGAGCTGCTATAGCACCTTGTTTCACCACTCTTGCATAGAAATTACCATTTTTGACCTTCAGGTCAGTTATTTTGGTAAATCCCTTATATCATATACTAACATTAGTTCCTTGGGACAAAGTGGTTTTACTTTTCTGCACTTGCACGACCTGGCCTAGTATCTTATCATGTGTCCACAGTAGATGTGAGAACACTTTGCTGAATCAAAGCTCTCTCACAATAAGTCTCATTTTAATTTTTCTGTCTTTCTCATTTGCACTCGCTTCATAGCCTACCTATTCTACTCCACTTACGTTAAAGTTCTCAGACACAGGGCAATGGGTATAAAAGGAAAGAAAGAGGCGGAAAAGTAGAAGTGGAAAGTAAAGACAACAACAGGTCCTATTTTGTGGTCTTTCCTCCACTGATCCCCAGTGTTTAGTGAGGGGTTATTAAGAAGAGAGGCATCTGCAGCTATTTTCTGATGACCTTTCATGGGCAACAAGACAACACGCTGAGAAAGAAGGAAAATTTCTGAACACTGGCTCCACTGAGTGTGTGGAAAGACAGCCAGTACATCAGAAGAAGAGTTTTCCTCAGTATGTTGCTGACAGACAAAAGTCCTTACCAGTAAATTTACTGACCAAACTTTCATCAATGATACAAGGAGATTAATAGAAAGAAAGAGCATGGAAATAAATACCAGTGGCAAAATGTTATATTTCCAGCACCAGAGCAGTGAAATATATATTCATCAATGATGAGAAAGTTAACTGGGTACAAATCAGAGAGACAGGAAATGAGTATCTGTCAAGAATAAAGTGTTAGGAACTCAATACTTGTAATAATTAAGTGGCTATGGACCATTTTTCATGATCATACATGGAATTTGTTTTAGAAGTTTTTAAACTAACCAAAATTTCTGCTGGAGAGTAATCACAATGGACTCGGGTTTTTTAGAAAGCAAAAAAAAAAAAAAAAAGAGAAACTTCTAATAAGATAATGCTAATATGATTCAAACTATTAAGAATAATCTTATTTAATAAAATGGTTATATCATTCCTATGATCCTGCTTTGGAAGCATTTTCTAACTTCCTTGTTACTCATAATAGAAACAAGGCAGAAATCTGAAAATTCCCTTTGTTAAGCCCCTAAACTGGCAAAAAGACACATGTAACTCACTCCGATGTGGTCTTTACCCATGTGCATGTGTGTCTGTGTGCGCACATTTTTACATAACTATATACCAATATTTAAAGAAATTATTCAAAGACATATAAGGAGAACCCATCAAGTTGGTAATATCATACAAAGATAATTTTGTTTCTTATCATGTTTACCGTGAAGTCATATATAATCTTGAGTAAAAAAGACAAAACTAAACCACTGAAGGACAGCACCTAGCCAAAATCCCAGAAAAAAATGGGCATGCCAATATGTGCTTTGACCAAGAGCTCCACTTGAATAAACTGTTATAATTAATAATAAGGCATCATTAATAATTGCATCATTAGCAATACCAATAAGTAAATTATACATATTAAACTGAACATCAGTTACATTGCTAAAGTGATGTATTGCTTGAATATTTACTAGAGAAAATAAAAAACTCATCAGAGATACTGATAGATGTGCTGAGCAGATGCCATTTATTAACTCCAAGGCAGGTGCCGGGCTTATTTTCAAAGATTGCTTCTCAGAGAGAGTTATTTACTCTTCTAAATGAAAACAACATGTTGAAGAAAACGCGTGATGCTTCTCATTCCCCTACAAACCGCTCTATATTTTCCCAACTTCATAGCTAGTGTCTGAAAAGGCCATTCAGTGAGGTAATCTACAGCCCTCCTAAAGTGCGTCCTCTCACGCTCTCCTGAGAATTGTGTTGCGGAAGGACAAACACAAAGAAAGGTGTCCACAGTTAAACCAAGGACAGTGAGGAACAAAGGAACCCCAAACGGCCAGGACAACAAAGGGAGCCTGGCCTTTTGCATGCTGGGCTACAGGGAAGTGCAGAATAGGTTATACACTGCTTTAGGCTACTCTTGCTTCAAAGAGAGCAGTCGTCTTTGAAAATGCAGTAGCTTTTTCATCATTATCATCATCGCCATCATTGCCAGTAGCAAAATAATAGCCTGGGTCATGCTGATGCTGTTCATTTCCCAAAGACAGGCTGAAGAATGTAAATTATGTTAAAAATTTAATATGTTAACACCTTAAGGGGCAGTTGGGGCGAGTCTTCTATGAATAGAGTCTATCGATCCCAACTGACTCTGTTCGCGGAAGACTCACCCTAAACTGTTCAGAGAAAATTGAGAACAAGGGAGTGCTACAGAGGGATAAGTTTGGGAGGGTCGGGGTGGAGGGGGCCCAGGTGGGGACATGTGTGTGCACCTTGATAGCTGTTTCGCGCCGTAGCAATTCGCGCCATAAAATGTAACTGTCTGAATGTTTTGAATTAACCAATCATGTAAAACCGCGCCAACCTTTTCCCGCTTTATGCTCCCAAATCCTATAAAAGAACTTGCCCCCTAAGGCTCGGAGTCGACCCCTCTGTCTCCTGCGAGAGACACGAGTCGACCCGGAGCTCCGTTCAATAAACCTCTTGCGTTTGCATCAAGTTCGGTCTTCTGTGTCTGTGGGCCCGCGTCATCCCGAGACCTGGTGAGTTGGGATTTCCCTCCCCTTCCCCTTGGGAATCCAACATTTGGGGGCTCGTCCGGGATCCACGCGGTAACCCCAGACTCCGAAGACCCCTTGGAGGTAGGCCTGAGTGACTGAGTGTGTGAGTGTGTGCGGCGCCGCAAAGTATTGTTTTATTGTTTTGGTTTCAGTATCGGGCAGCCGCCGCTTCGGGCCGTGAGGACCGAACGGCTGCAGTGGCAGACGTGCTAGGGACTGCAGGCTGCAACCCTGGGGGACGCCCCAAGGGATAAGGGGAGTCAGGAAAGCCTGACCAACCCCCCTTCCAGGTGGGAAAAGGAGCGATACCTTTTCCCGGGGAGGACTCGGAAACCCCTCCCGTCTGAAGCCGCCTTCGGCTGGCTTGTAGAGACGCCTTCCGGGCAGGGTTGTCTGTGTTTTAGTGTGTCTTTAGTGTTTATTGTTCTGTTTTTGTTCGTTACGTGGACTTCCTTTGACGGGATGGGACAGACTGTGACGACCCCCCTTTCCTTGACCCTAGACCACTGGACTGAAGTGCGAGCGAGAGCGCACGACTTATTGGTAGAAATAAAGAAAGGGCGTTGGCAGACTTTTTGCACCTCTGAGTGGCCCTCCCTCAATGTGGGTTGGCCCCCTGAGGGGACGTTTAATCTAACTGTTATCCTCGCGGTGAGGGCTATTGTTTTCCAGGAGAGACCGGGGTCCCATCCTGACCAACGACCATATATTACAGTGTGGCAGGATCTGGTGCAGAACCCACTCCCGTGGGTTAAGCCATGGGTAAAAGCAGAAAAACTAAGCCCCCGAGTCCTGGCGCTGCAGGATGCGGAGACACGGCAAAAATCGAAATCAACTCGAACAGCGGAGTCGGAGACCCCTTCGGCCCCCCCCCGGGGTCTACCCTGAGATTGAGCCTCCTCCCGAATGGCCCCCTTTCTCGCCTCCTCCTTACCCCTCCCCCGCTCCAGGATCGCAATCAGGACGGAGGGCGACTGGCTCGGGTCCCTCCGCTGGAACCCGAAGCCGCCGCGGAGCCACTCCGGACGGGCCTGATACCACGGTGGCGCTCCCGCTAAGAGAGTATGGAGCTCCTGCGGGGCCCAACCAGCTGTCACCCCTCCAGTACTGGCCTTTCTCTTCCTCAGACCTGTATAACTGGATAAATAACCATTCCCCCTTTTCAGAAAACCCCGCCGGATTAACCGCCCTGATAGAGTCCCTAATGTTTTCCCATCAGCCCACTTGGGATGACTGTCAACAGCTCTTACAGGCACTCTTCACCACGGAGGAGAGAGAAAGAATCACACAGGAAGCAAGAAAGAATATCCGAGGCACCAACGGGCAGCCGGCAACGATAGCTGAGGCGGAAGAAGGGTTTCCGCACAACCGGCCCAATTGGGACTATAACACGGCTGAAGGTAGGGAGGCGCTGTCCGTTTATCGCCGGGCTCTAGTGGCGGGTCTCCGAGGGGCCGCAAGGCGGCCCACCAATTTGGCTAAGGTAAGAGAGATCCAGCAGGGGCCCACTGAACCTCCCTCCGTTTTCCTAGAACGATTGATGGAGGCTTACCGCAGGTATACGCCCTTCGACCCATCCTCGGAAGGGCAAAAGGCCTCTGTCATTATGGCCTTTATTGGACAGTCTGCCCCAGATATAAAAAGGAGATTACAAAGGCTAGAAGGGCTGCAGGACTACGACTTGCGGGATGTGGTAAAGGAGGCTGAAAAGGTGTATCATAAAAGAGAGAGTGAGGAGGAAAAGCGAGAGAGAGAGAGAGAAGGGAGGCTGAAGAGAGGGAAGATAAGAGAGATAGGAGACAAGAGAAGAAACTGACCAAAATACTGGCCGCAGTGATAAAGGCGACAGGGCCAGATCATAGGCAGTCAGGGAACCTGGGCAACGCCCCACGACCAGGCTCGCGCAGACGACAGCCCTAAGACAAGGACCAATGTGCCTATTGTAAGGAGAGAGGACACTGGGCAAGGGAATGCCTGGTTCCTTGCCGGTCTCCTTGGAACACCCCTCTCCTGCCTGTAAAAAAAGCCTGGAACTGCTGATTATAGGCCGGTCCAGGATTTGAGGGAAGTGAACAAGAGAGTGCAGGACTTACACCCTACTGTGCCAAACCCATATAGCCTACTCAGCTCCCTCCCCCCATCACGGAAATGGTATACTGTCCTGGACCTGAAAGATGCATTCTTCTGTCTGCGGCTGCACCCAAAAAGCCAATTACTTTTTGCTTTCGAGTGGCGCGACCCTGATATGGGGATCGCTGGACTTGGACAAGACTGCCTCAAGGGTTTAAAAACTCCCCCACCCTGTTCGATGAGGCCCTCCACAGGGATTTGACTGACTATAGGGTTAAAAACCCTCAAGTGACTCTTTTACAGTATGTAGATGATCTACTGTTGGCGGCGGAAACCCCGGGAGACTGTGAGGAAGGAACCAAGCGCCTCCTGGCCGAGTTGGGTGAGTTGGGGTACCGGGCGTCGAGGAAGAAGGCACAGCTGTGCCAGGAAAAAGTAGTCTATTTAGGCTACACACTAAAGGACGGCCACAGGTGGCTGACCGACGCACGGAAAAAGACTGTGATCCAGATCCCGGCCCCAACCTCCGCTCGCCAGGTAAGAGAGTTCTTGGGGACAGCCGGCTTCTGCCGATTGTGGATCCCTGGGTTTGCTACCCTGGCTGCTCCGCTGTACCCGTTAACTAAGGAGAATGGGAACTTTGTCTGGACTCTAGAGCACCAGAGGGCTTTCGAGACTCTAAAGCGGGCACTATTAGAGGCACCCGCGTTAGCCCTACCTGATTTGACTAAACCTTTCACCCTGTATGTAGATGAAAGAAAGGGAATAACCAGGGGAGTCCTGACTCAAGCCCTTGGGCCCTGGAAGCGCCCAGTCGCATATCTATCAAAAAAACTGGATCCGGTAGCCAGTGGGTGGCCCTCCTGCTTAAGGGCAATTGCCGCCACTGCCCAGCTGGTAAAGGATGCAGACAAGTTGACCCTGGGCCAACAGATAACCATAGTAGCCCCCCATGCTTTAGCGAGCATTATCAGACAACCGCCAGACCGATGGATGACTAACGCCCGGATGACTCACTACCAAAGCCTGCTCCTAACTGAAAGAATTATATACAGACAGCAGGTATGCATTTGCTACTGCCCATGTCCATGGGGCTATTTATAAACAAAGGGGGCTGCTTACACTTGCCCAAAAAGGTGGCAATCATCCATTGCCCGGGACATCAGAAAGGCACCGACCCCATAGCTCGAGGGAACCGCTTGGCGGATCTAGAAGCCAAGCGGGCGGCACTAGGACCCATGGTTCTGACCCTCCAGGGAACTAAAACCAACAAAACCGCCTCTAGGGAGGAATTGACTAAAGAAGAAAAGGTCCTTTCAGTTGTAGAAGGGCGAGAATACCTATCACATTTACATCGGCTAACCCACTTGAGCCCTCAGAAACTAATTGAAATTATCCAGGCCTCCCCGTACCAGGTACCAGATTTGAAAAAAACGGCTGAAGAAGTTTATAAAAATTGTAGAGCCTGCGCTCTCACAAACGCTGCAGTTTCCAAATGCAGCACGGGACACAGACTCCGGGGAAATAGGCCAGGAGCCTTTTGGGAGATAGACTTTACTGAAATCAGACCGGCCCGGTATGGAAATAAATATCTTCTAGTATTTGTAGATACCTTCTCGGGATGGGTAGAGGCTTTCCCCACCCGAAAAGAGACTGCCTCTGTAGTAGCCAAGAAGATATTGGAAGAAATCCTCCCGAGATTCGGGATCCCAAAGGTAATTGGATCTGACAACGGTCCTGCATTCGTTGCCCAGGTAAGTCAGGGACTGGCCAGTCAACTGGGGATCAATTGGAAATTACATTGTGCTTATAGACCCCAGAGCTCAGGCCAGGTAGAAAGGATGAATAGAAGAATTAAAGAGACCCTAACTAAATTGTCCATAGAGACCGGCGATAGTGACTGGACAGCCCTCCTGCCCTTTGCCCTGTTCCGCGTCCGGAACACCCCACAGGGACCCTTAAAACTTACACCCTTTGAAATCCTCTATGGAACCCCTCCCCCTTTGGCACAAATAGGGATACATGACCCTGACATTATACCTTCTATACCTTTGTCAGCCCGCTTGAAAGCACTCGAGGCCGTCAGGCGCGACATCTGGCACCAGCTAAAAGAGGCTTACCAGCCTGGTGATCTGCTCATACCGCACCAGTTCCAGGTTGGGGACTCTGTCCTTGTGAGACGACATCGGACGGGGTCGCTAGAACCACGTTGGAAGGGGCCCTACGTGGTGCTCCTCACTACACCCACAGCAGTCAAGGTGGACGGTATAACTTCTTGGGTTCACGCCACACACGTGAAGAAGGCACCCCAGAATGCAGCAGATCTTTGGAAGGTGGAAAAGACTGATAACCCTCTTAAGCTGCGTTTGCGTCGTGGGGACGGCAGACAGACCGTCCAATCCTAACCCCCACGCTCCTCAACTGCTCACGTGGCAAGTCGTCTCCCAGGTAGGAGATATAACCTGGTCAATCCAAAAAACTGCTTCCCCTTGGACATGGTGGCCAGACTTACACCCTGACCTTTGTAAACTGGCTATAGGAACCCCCGACTGGGATTTCATGGGTCGACGAGGGGGGGGCAAAACAAGCCGGAGGATGCCACTCCCCCCATTGCAAGGGTAAACTAAAGGCATACCCCTATTTTTGCGTGCTTGTGCAGTTAGTGCCTAGAATTTACTATCATACTGCCAATAGTTTCGAAGATGAGTTTGATCAGAAATCTATACTAAGGAAAAGAGAACCAATATCCCTCACCCTAGCTGTGCTCCTGGGACTGGGAGTTGCCGCGGGCGTAGGAACCGGCACTGCAGCCTTAGTTGCAGGGGAGAGAGGATTAACTGCCCTGAGCAATGCTATAGATGAAGACCTCAGGACTTTAGAGCAGTCCATCTCTAAGCTAGAAGAGTCCCTCACCTCCCTGTCTGAAGTAGTGCTCCAGAATAGAAGGGGATTAGATCTGTTGTTTTTAAGGGAGGGAGGGCTCTGTGCAGCTCTTAAAGAAGACTGCTGTTTCTATGCAGATCACACAGGAGTAGTCCGAGATTCAATGCAAAAATTAAAGAAGAGATTGGACATGAGGCAGCGAAGCAGGGAGGCCCAACAAAGCTGGTTTGAATCCTGGTTCACTAAGTCCCCCTGGGTGACGTCCTTACTATCCTCCCTAGCAGGGCCTTTGTTAATTCTTTTTCTACTTTTGGTTTTTGGACCGTGTGTTTTCAATAGAATTACTGCTTTCATAAGAAAAAGAGTCAATGCAGTGCATGCTATGATGCTCCAACGCCATTACCAAGCTCTCCCACGCCATGAGCCACTAATAGTAGACACCGAAAACTAAGTTCTAAGATTAGAACTAGGGACAAAAGAAGAAGTGGGGAATGAAGAATGTAAATTATGTTAAAAATTTAATATGTTAACACCTTAAGGGGCAGTTGGGGCGAGTCTTCTATGAATAGAGTCTATCGATCCCAACTGACTCTGTTCGCGGAAGACTCACCCTAAACTGTTCAGAGAAAATTGAGAACAAGGGAGTGCTACAGAGGGATAAGTTTGGGAGGGTCGGGGTGGAGGGGGCCCAGGTGGGGACATGTGTGTGCACCTTGATAGCTGTTTCGCGCCGTAGCAATTCGCGCCATAAAATGTAACTGTCTGAATGTTTTGAATTAACCAATCATGTAAAACCGCGCCAACCTTTTCCCGCTTTATGCTCCCAAATCCTATAAAAGAACTTGCCCCCTAAGGCTCGGAGTCGACCCCTCTGTCTCCTGCGAGAGACACGAGTCGACCCGGAGCTCCGTTCAATAAACCTCTTGCGTTTGCATCAAGTTCGGTCTTCTGTGTCTGTGGGCCCGCGTCATCCCGAGACCTGGTGAGTTGGGATTTCCCTCCCCTTCCCCTTGGGAATCCAACAAGGCAAATGGAAAATGCCATGGGGGACTCATTACAGGTCTTAACATATGATACAGCAATGATGTTCCTCTCACGCTCCAGTGCTCCTGGAGACCACAGCATTCACACCCTGTTCATGTAAATAACACCCTACATAGCATCAAGAAATCCATTCATTTTCCTGGAAGTTCAATTTTGAACTTCTCTGAAGGTCTGCAGCATTCACACATGGGAATGGCAGTGGCCGGATTAATGACCTAGTTCTCTTGAAAGACTCAAGGGCCATAAAACAATCTTCTATTAGAAAAACAAGAACAAACCACAAAACAAGTTACCAGCAACTGCCAATTCCTCTGCCTTCACCCTGAGCCAGCTTTGGGCGAGGTCCTTTATATACGTCATTGTACTCATTCTCCTGTAGCCCACTATGAGGTTAAGAAATATATTCTCCCCATTTTACAGATGAGGAAGCTGAGATTTAGGACTGCCTTTGAATACCATGCGGCTTTGAAAATGATCTGGAGTCTAAACCCAAGGACCCTCACTGTTCCCTATGGGATGGTCAAAGGGAGGCCACGACTCTCAAACTTTTCCATCGTTTGTACCTGTAAGGGCAGACAAGAGAGGACAAGCACCAGCGCAAATCTGAGGTTTATCCTAAGTGGCCTACCACCGGCTTCAAATTTCCTTGACGTCTGTTGTATGATCTTTTTAAATAAATCACGCAAATCTTCCATTTTATTTCATGACATACTGATTTTTAATAAAAATAATGTTTTAAATGCTTTATCATCAAAGAAATAATACTCCGTGTGTGAAGCCCCAGATCCCAGCAGGGTAAGCACGGGAGACCGGAAAGCAGCTCGAGAAGCGCCACAGGCCCACAAGGAGGGCCACCTCTCTCCACTTCCCTTGCGGCAGGCTTCCCAGAGACAGAAAGGCTATTTCGTGTTTTGTTTTGTTTTTTCTGGTGAGGAAGACTCGCCCTGAGCTAACATCTGTGCCAATCTTTTGCCTCTATTTTGTATATGGGACGCCACCACAGCACGGCCTGATGAGGGGTGTAGGTCCATGCTCAGAATCTGAACCCATGAACCTGGACTGCCAAAGCAGAGTGCACCGAATCCAACCACTATGCCACCGGGCTGGCTCTGAGAAAAGCTATTTGATTAAGATTATATGGTAGCTAAATTGGAAAAGCCACGGCTTGAGAAGAAATCAGACATTAAAAGCCAAACCCAAGATCCTCTCACATTAAAAACAATGACAATTCTAAAAGTAGATATACTTATGTGAGCGGGGGTAATTTTAACATGCTAGAATTTTAGAAGTTAATCTTTTTAAAGACTTTGGGCCTCCCTCTCAGGCCTCTGGAGACTGTGATGAACAAGTCTGGACACTGATATTGTCAAAAGGACAAATAAAAGGAGGCACTTCTGTTGAAAGGACTGTGCTTTTCCTCCTTTCCTTCTTAGGTCCTGACTTTCCCTTGATTTTTTTACAAGGTCAGCAAAATGTTTAAAATAAGAATTCTTTCTTCAAAAAGGAATTTTGTTTATTCTAGATCTAGCCTTGATATTTTCTGGATATGCTGCCTCCTCGACATCCTGCTGTGTTAAGGCAATGAAGGAAATTCTGACCTCCTTCCCATTATGATTAAATATATTGAATCACACACACAAATACTTCTAAAGAACTCTCATAAATACTAAGTATTTTACAGTATTCTAAAAATACTTATTTACAAGAGAGACTAGTCCAAAGTCAACCAAAAAGTTAATTGCTCAGCAGTACAACATGGCCCTTTGTCTACAAATTCTGAATGGAATTCACTGGTTTCCTAGACATAAAGCTGTTGGAATGAATTTTGATGCCTTATATTCTAAATTGTAGTAATTTTTTATAAAGCAAGTAAAGGGATGAAAATTAAAATATCACAATTGGTATCTATCAACATTAGTCAGTGAACAGCTACTGTGTGTCTGGTCCCATCGTAGCCATTGGCCTAAAGAGAAAGACCTAGTAATATAGATACTGTCACTCAGTTTTGATAACTATTTTTAAAATGTCCAGGCTTTTTCCTTGTTTACTAATATCAAGGATGAATTAATTTAATTTTACTATAAAATTGAAATAATATATTTCCTTATAGAAAAGGCAAGAATAATTTAACTCATCAATGTAGAATCTTTCATGCAAAAATCTTAAACTATTTTTTGAACTGCAGTTATTTTCTTTTTCCCAGTATTTTGCATCTTTTACCAAAACCTTGGTTTATTTTGAGCTCAAAACTTTACTTTCAGCCGTTCTTTTGGACATGCATAATATAGCAGATTAACAATGAAATTAAAAGGTAGGGTTCTAAAAATATAAAATTTTAATTTATGCTTTTTAAGCCAGCAAAAGACAAATACATTGTTTTATTTTCCTTTATCACATTGCTGATAGAAAGAGAAAACACAGAATAATCTTCAAAAATTGAATTGTTCTCTTATATTGAAAATCTTTTACATAGAAATTCTAAAGTTTATGTAGTAAAAATGAAAAACAATACTATTTCAGTATAATATACATCTTTTAAAATATATTATTTCTGAAACCAAATGCTTGATATTTGACTCAGTATTTCCTTCCAAAAAATGCCAAGAAAAAAGGAACAGAATCTCCCATGGCAGACCTGCATCCTCTCACCATTTTCTTATACCTATACTGTTTTATAGATGAAATGGCCACAGCAAAATGACAAATATAACACATAAAAGAACAAAAAAGGGCAATAAATCACCAGTGACACTACAGCTCATTAAAATGCATTCAGCTGGTGTTGCAGAAAGAATGAAAATTTCCCCTCACTTTACATTCTTTCTACCTGAAAAGGAAATTTTAGAATCCTCAAGCAACCGTCATAAGAGATGCTGAGATTCCAACCAAATTTTCCTCGCACTAATTTTCTATATTGGCTCCATGGCCAAAACATATAGCACTGATACCCTTGTTCACAGTTTAATAAGAAATGTCCCAGATGGGGCACGTGAATTATTAATATGATATTGATATGATTCTGCATTTGGAAAAAACAGGATACCTAATTATTTGGAAAATGGTAGCTCTAATTCAACCACTATTTCCAATAAATTGATTATCAGGTTAAATGAAGAGTTTGGCCATTTTTACTTATAAGGAAGCCTAAAGGAGGCATTTTCTTCGCTTAATTTTTACCCAAAATTCCCTCGAAAGGTCAAATCAAAGCTCCTGGCACTGATAAAGACTGGTGTCATATAGGTATTACATTTTAGAGTAAAACTGCATATATGTTAACTCATTTCATTACGCACTTATCATTATTACAAATAGTTCAAGATATCGGTAAGTTCACTGAAGTGGAATATTTATTCAACTGTTTATGTTGGTCTTAACAAAGATGATAAATATAAGTTCCTTGAGAGCAGAGAGCGCACGTTACACTTCTCTGAGTTCTCCTCATCTCTTACGCAGAGCTAATTACACACCATGCTCTTGAAGAAGAGGAGAAGCCCTTGAAGGTCAAGGATGCACGAGTGAGCGCCTCCCTCCTACAGTACAGGCAGGGAATGTGCGTGGAGCAGCGAGAGCTGAGCTCCTTAAAGCTGAGTAGTTCAGGGATTGAAAAGTTGTAACTTTCACTTCTATCAGAACTGAACTGTACACACTTTAGAAAAGTGTCCAACGGGAGGCTGACCTTGGGAGGTCTGTGTGACACTTGGTCCAGCCACACCTCCCCAAGTCCTACTCATCCTGACGGTAGTCACAGTCAGGGGCTCCTCTGCGGTAGGGATGTTATTTAAAAAAAAAAAGAAAGTGGTATGGAAATTAGTTTACACTTTGAAGGCAATTTTATCATTTACAAATGAATTCATTCCATCCGAAATTTACAGCTGGTCTCTGAGTGCCTTCCAAGTGCCAAGCACTGAGTGGCAGGTGTGGAAAGTATAAAGATATATAAAATACGGCCCCTGTAATAGCAGATAAAAATATTTCTACACATATTTCATAGTACACAAAATTAACAATCTCCCATACAACACTTTATGAGTCTAATGACTAAACTCTTGACAGGGAAAACTGTACCTGTCTGCAGCTAAAGGCGGTGAGGTTTTATCTCAGTGCCCACATTCAAACAATACTGCTGAGTTTTGTTATCTATTCTCTTCTTTGCCATTTTTGATTCATATGCATACCCCAGTAAACAGCTTTCAAAAGAAATGAAGTGGATACCTCAGGCAAGAGGTTGAATGAAACCAGTCCATCTCGAAGGTACTCAAAGTGTTCCTTTGATAGGTTTGAACCTGGCCCTTAAATTCCCTACCATGTGCCCTTCCATGCTGATTGTAGATTATCAATAACCCAGGACTTATTATCAATAACCCAGGTACTTAGATGGTATTAATTTCCTGGCATTTAGCTCTTCTATTCATATCCACTCATTCTGTTCTTTTCTTCTAGGCTGGAAGACAACCTTCCATTTCTTAGAGTTTTACCTTTCTTAGAGTTTCCATTTCTTAGAGTTGGCCTCTTTCATCTCTCCTCCAATGTTCCTCATGTGGCTGGAGTGTATAGGGCAAACTTGAACCTGTCTGCCCCTCCTGAAAACACATCAATTGCTTCCTACCACTCCTGGGATCAAGACCAAAGTCCTTAATGTAACTTACAAGCTCACAGTCGGCCTCTGTCTGCCTGTACAACCTGACTGCTCACCACACATCCTTCTAGCCATGATGGCCTTTTTGCAATTCTTCATTCTTGGTCATGCTAATTCCCAGTGCAGGGCCTTTGCACCTGTTGTTCCTGCCACTGACTGAGCTAAAAGTTCAATGAACAATCCCACTGTCTTCAAGCCGTATCTAGTGCTCCAAGCTACTCAATGTGACTAAGATCTGATTTTAGTTACGTCTTCATCTTACAAATAGAGACCCTTGGGTCCACAGAGGGACAAACACCGCCTATCTGCATTTAGGGCTGCCCCTGCTATGGCTCATAAAGTGTACCAAGGATCTACTGGCTGGGTCTGACAGGTGGAGGAAGAGAAGTGGACGGATGTAGTCTGGGAGTAGGAGCAAAACAGATAATGTTGGTGTGAGTGGGCCGGCCACTCTCTAAACAGTTAAATTAAAATTAAACCCTTCTTATAGCCCTTGCCAAAAGAAATGGCTGATTAAAATTGTGCTTTTGTAAATGGGTTGAAAAACCATGGGTCTGTTTTACTTGCAATGGAAAGGTCTAGCGAATTTAGAAAATAAATACTATAAAGAAGAGACATCTTGCAACTAGCATAAAATCAGTCAAAATTATGTAAAATAAACCAATTTCAAAATATTTCTGTCCTCATTCAAAATCTGTTCAAAATTTACTGATGATAGTGATGAAAGCTATGAAATACCTGGGAATAAATTTAACAAGGAACATCATCAACTGTTCAGTCATTCAGTAAATAATTCTGCTGGGTGCCTGCGGGGCCACGCTGGGAACAAGACAGATGGACAAAGCCCTGCTCCCACCGCATTCTAGGAGGGAGACATAAGTCATCAGGGAACTTCAAAAAGAGGCAGAGCGTGGGGCTGCCCCGTGGCTTAGCAGTTAAGTGAGCGTGCTCTGCTACTGGCGGCCGGGATTCGGATCCCAGGCACGCACCGACGCACTGCTTCTCTGGCCATGCTGAGGCCGCGTCCCACATACAGCAACTAGAAAGATGTGCAACTGTGACATACAACTATCTATTGGGGCTTTTTGTCCCCAAAAAGGGGGAAAAAAAAGGGAGGAGGTTTGGCAATAGATGTTAGCTCAGGGCTGGTCCTCCTCAACAAAAAGAGGAGGATTGGCATGGATGTTAGTTCACGGCTGATCTTCCTCACAAAAAAAAAAAAAAAAAAAAACGAGGCAGAGTGACAGGCTAGATGGTGGCTGGGGGCCGACAGGGCCACTGCACTTCAGGATGGTGTAGGGAGGCCTCTCTGAGCAAATGCCATTCGCGCTGAATCCCGACTGTTGAGGAGCTGGTAACATGAAGACTGGGGGTTGAGGTTTCAGGCAGAGAGAGCAGCAAGTGCAAAAGCTGGCACAGAATCCAGAGCGGTGTTTTGGAGAAACAGAAGATCAGTACTGAGCGTGGGAAAGTGGTAGGAGAAGAGGGCCAAGCGAGAGACCAGGGCCCGACCACGCAGCCCTTCATGCTGGGACACAAAGTTTGGAATTTATTCTAAGTGCAGTAGGAAACTATTTGAAGGCTTTAAGAAGAGGGGTGACGGGACCAGATTTCAATTTTTAAAAAGTCAGTCCAACTGTTATGCGGCAAATGAATTAACAGGGGGCCATGAGAGTAAGTTGGAGCCCAGCCAAAGTGCCTGTGCAGTGGTCTAGGCTGGGCAGTGGCCGTGAGAAGGGGAGATGTCAGTGAACCCAGAGCGTACTTTGGAGGGAAACCTGACAAGACTGCCTAATATAGAAAACTCCAAATTTGTATTAGAAGTCTTGTAACAAGATCTGAATTAATGGAGAAATCTATCATATTTCCACAGTCACGACAGTGTATAAATTTACTAAGATTCCAACGAGAATCCCAGTGGCATTTTGTGGCCTTCACTGCCTAGTGTGTACCAGGCCACCTTCTCGGTGCCTAGGATATGTCTGAACACAGCAGATGAAGATTCCTGCCCTCAGGTGGCTTATGTTTTAGGAAGGGGCAAGACAGTAGTAGTAAACATGACAAATAAGCACAGAATGTGCTAAGTGCTATAAAAAAGGAGAAAGTAGCAGGGTAAGGGGACAGATTGTGTCGAAGGGACGGGAAGAGGAATCAAGGCAGGCTGTCGTGTTAAGAAGGGTGAGTATTCAAGGCAGACTTCATTGAGAAGGTGGGTTTGAGCATAACGGTAGGAGGAGAGAGGGTTAGCCAAGTGTGTATCAGGGAAGAATATTCTCAAGCAAGTGAAAAGCTGGAGCAAAGCCTGAAGGTGGGCACGCAGCTGATGTGTTCAAAGAACAACGGGGGCAGTGCGACTGGTGTGAAATGAGGAGGAGGGAGCAAGGGGAGAGGAGTTAAAATGGTCGGGGCCAGTCATTTAACGCCATGTAGACCAGGGTAAGGACTGATAGGTAGACATGGAAAGATAAGAGGTGAGGGATTTTTGACAAAGAATTAGGAGAGAATTCTAGTTTTATCACATAATAAAATATCATAAAAGCCAGTAAAATCAAATGATTATGATAATAGCATAGAAAGAAACAAAGAGCACCATAACAGAATCTGTATGTGAGAACTTAATATATGACAATATGTATTTCAATTTTATGAGAAAATAATTGTTTATTTAATAATGACAGCCAGCCTAACTGGTTGTTTATCTGGAAAAAAGCGAGATCTCTCCCCCGGCAACACTCCACACCATGTCAGTGGTAATTTTTAAATGATTCGAGAGCTAAAATTCAGGGTTATGGCTGAATAACCCGAGAGATGTGATCTTCTTAAGCAAAACAAAAACCTTGGAGAAACAGAGGAAAGTGGAGACATATTTGATTATCTAAAAATGAAAACTTCTTTATGACAAAAGACAATAAACAAAGTCACAAGAACAGTGATTGGCAGGAGTAAGCATGGACAGATCCAGAAGAAGAAGTGCGAATGGCCAGCGAACACAGATCCCCAGCTTCGGGAGAAGTCACTGGAGTTCCATCTTCACCCACCACACTGGAAACTTAGGTTGTCAACACCCAGTGCAGGCAGAGCTGTGGGAAAGGGGCCCTCAGACACTTGGTGGGAGGGGCAACTGCTACCATTTGAGAGGACAGTAATCTGATCAGCTCTACATAAACAATTGCCCTTTGACCCATATTTGGGAATCACTTAGAAATAAAAGTTATAATGGAAAGAATACATACAGAAGGTTCTTTATCCTAGTTTTTTGTTGTTGTTAGTAGGAAAAGACTGATGAAAACATGAATGTCCATTAAAAAGGGGCTGCATGAATAGATCACATTACATCCATACAGAGGAACAATATTCAACTGTTAAAAAGGATGTCTTAGGTTGATATATATTGGCTTGAAAGGAAATTCATGACATATTAAGGGAAAACCGTGAATTGCAGAGTTAAGTATACGGATGGTGATGAAGAAACTGTGTATACGTTTGTATACTTTTACATGCATAGAGAGAAAGGTGTGGAAGGTTCAAAACCTGGATGAGGCTAGGTGTAGACACAGGGTGAACTTTTCCAGTATATCTGAGTTTTTATAAGCTTTGTTCACTGAGCTATCCCAAGAACCTAGCACAGTGTCTAGCATATAGCAGATACTCAGGAAATATGTGCTCAATGAATCAAGAAAGAAATGAAAGTCTGCATTCTTCCCACAATTTAAAAAAATGTGTTAAGATAGAATAACAATGATCTAACATTTGCTGAGGGTTTACTAAGTACTCTATTTGTTCATTTAATCCTGACAACAACTTTATGAGTGGATAAAACTATAATTCCCACTTCACAGATGAGCAAACTGAGGAACAGAGATGCTAAGTAACTTGCCCAAGGTCACTCTGCTGGTAAGGGGCACACTGGGATTTGGATCCAAGCACTTTAGCTCTAGAGCCCATCCTCTTACCTCCCATGCTACCCACAGCTGTTCTAAACTGAAGCTGCTGCCCAGTCAGGAAGCCTGTGGCCTTTCCACGGAACCCCACAGAGCACTGTTTGAGAATCACTGGACCAGACACTTTATAGGGTTTCCACTTCTGATGGTCTATGATATGGCAACTGACGAATGAGCGTTTGTGGAATGAAGGATTTGAGATGCTTGCCTTCCCCAGTGTACCCCTCCACCCATAGTCACCACCAAATTTAGATCCTAATTTAGCCTCCCTGCCTAGTTTTGAGATAGGTAGCTAGGGAGACATGAGTGGGAGATCATAATTGGAGTCTCTGCTGCATCAGTGGAGCGTCTTCCTGGCACCCAGACAAGAGAAGGGAATCACAGCTGGAGACCTTGCTACATCAGTGAAGCGCCTTGCTGGCATCCCCACAAGATACTCATAGCACCGGAGTCTGAGACCTTCAACAATGATCATAAAAGTAACAAGTGCACAAAACAAAGCCTTCTGCTCTACACCTCTAGAGGACATTGACCTTTCTTTAATTTACGTATGAATTCCATATGCATTAGCCGCCCCTTCCTTGGGGGGAGGACTGCCAGGACAGTTCCTTAGACTCCCCTAAAAGGTCAAAAACTCCCCCTCCTGACGTGTGGGTAAAGGAAAAACCATTATTGGCTGATAACCAGATAATGCAAATTCCCTTTAAACAGCCCAAATAAAAATAAAACTAACCCAAGACACGGGGCAGATGCGTTCCCTGGCACTGCCCGCTCCTCACT
This sequence comes from Diceros bicornis minor, assembly GCF_020826845.1. Classification (NCBI taxonomy): domain Eukaryota; kingdom Metazoa; phylum Chordata; class Mammalia; order Perissodactyla; family Rhinocerotidae; genus Diceros; species Diceros bicornis. The sequence continues at coordinate 6,282,705 of NC_080755.1, read as the reverse complement.
TGGAGTGTATCTGACCTTTCCTCCAATAAATCTTTGCCTGCTTGCTGTTGCCATTGTATCCGTGTCTGAATTCCTCTCTTACACTGACCAAGAACCTGGGCGATTGGACTTTTCCGTTTCAGCCCTTGTCTAGGGCTAAAAATCCATACACTGGAGACACATTGGATCTAGGACTCTTCATTCTTTGTAAAGATCGCAGGATAAACTTGTATTCTGGAAAGAGTGTTAGGGCTTCAGGAGGTACTTAAATTTGATATTTGATATAGACTCACTCATCAATGAGAGTCCTAGAAATCTTGGGCTACTGTTGGTGGACTTCAATTACGGTTTTTATTCCTAAGGAAAAGATGTCCTTTTCTGTGACCCGATGGCTAGGATCACCAGGGGCACAAGGAAGGCCTAATGTGCCAAGGCTGGAAAAGGACTGCCTGCCCAGGAGAGAGGGCCCAGCAATGGAATGGGTGGCCTGACCAAACCATCTTCGGGCTCCAGGCTGAGAGAGTAGCCGGGGTGGAGGTGGAGGGCAGCATCCTCCCACTGCATATGCAGGAGACATTCATCCATCAGCAGAAAACACCAAGGTGGTGGTAGGGGCGGCGGGGGTGGGGGTAGGGCACACAAAAAGCACATACCTCAAGTAGAATTAATCTGCCTGTTTCTGCCACTTCTCCAGCAACACTTGGAAGTACAGAAACAGAAGCCAAGGAAGCAGGTGATGGGATTTTCTCAGTGGGGCACCAGCATGATGTGTGGTAAAGGGCAAGGCAGCAAGGGGCCAAAGGGTCCCAGGTGTTGGTGAGAACCCAACTGAAAGGGCTACGTAAGGTGTCAGGGCCAGGTAGAAAACGAGTGAGGCCTGGAGGGTGAAAAGGGGGGTGGTCAAAGGACCCCAAGTCACAAAACCTGGGATCAAATTTATGTCCCTGAATTGACTGAGTACCAGACCTCTGGGGCCCATAGCAGTGAGTATAATCCCTTTGAGCTGCCTTTTCTCAACTGAAAAGTGTAACGATGTTTCTCTCAGGTGCCTGTTGTGAGAAGTTAGTAAATAATGCCTGGCGAAGTCTCTGGCACAGTATATAGAACACAGAAGTTTCTCCATAAATACTGTAGTTGTTTTTCTTCCTCAGTGGGAATCTAGTTCAGTGACTTCCATGTTTTATATTTACATTAAAAGAAATATATCTCTATTTGCTTAAAGAGCCACATTAAGGAGAAAAAGAAATTCCTTGGGATTTATTTCATGATAGCTTTGCCTATATACTGTGAAAATCAATAAAGGGAATCCTCATTAAAAATGGAGTCAGGAGGCCAGAAAAGGGAGTTCCCACGCAATACCACTCGGCTTAATTACTGACCCCAACAGAAAGAAGTCAACAGGAAAGAACTGTCAATTACAGGAAGAAACGAACATTGCATCTCAACAGAAATCACTACCCCAGCAAACTCAGCCAGTGAGAAATCATCACCTCCCTGAACTCCTGCTTTTCTCCAACGGACTTTCCTTCAAAACAACCCCGCCCAATTTCCTCCTTTTTCTCTATAAAATAACATTCTTCTCCCTTGTTTGTTGGATTTGCCTATGGTCCACCATACCATGCACATCTTCAATTGCAATTCTCTGGCTATTCCTGAGTAAACTTGTTTTGCTGGTAAAATAACTGGCTGTTTTATTTTATTATTATTTGTGTGTGTGTGTGTGTGAGGAAAATTAGCCCTGAGCTAACATCCATGCCAATTCTCCTCTTTTTGCTGAGTAAGACTGGCCCTGGGCTAACATCCATGACCATCTTCCTCCACTTTATATGGGACGCCGCCACAGCATGGCTTGACAAGCGGTGCATCGGTCTGTGCCCGGGATCCGAACCTGCAGACCCCAGGCCACCAAAGTGGAGCTCGTGCACTTAAGCGCTGCACCACCGGGCCGGCCCCTGGCTGTTTTATTTTTAAGGGTGACAACACTGACAAAGATTCTTTCTGTGACCAAACTCCAGCCAGGCTGTTTGGAGCCCTTTTAACACAAAAGGACATTTGTGTCCTGAGGACCATACCCAGAAGAAGCTGATCAAATATCCTCAGTTCCTTTCTCAAATGTCACCAATCCAGCGAGTCACTGCTCCTCCCATGGGAAGGGGTGAGCATCGACAGAGAGTCTCTCCATGCCCACACTCTAGACAGGTTCCTCTGAGTTGTCTTCTCCACTAGGCCTCGACCTTGGCCTCTGAAGACTTGAACAAACACTAACATATTTTCTAACAGCTCAAAGCTGCATCCCTAAGATAACCCTAGCCTCTCTTAAATCATCTGCCTGAGAAAACTTGTGTTCCAGCTGACACCTGAAGATGGGCCCCAGCCCCTCAGCCTCTGTGGGAGGAGCCTAACCTGGATGAGCGCCAGCTGGCAAGCCCAGATGGGTGACACACGGACCCACACACCCTTCCCGCTTTGTGTAATTTTTCACTTCTCTGATTCCCCACTCACCCCCAGACTCCCTCATTCTCCCTTTAAACCACCCAGTCAGCCCTGTACAAATCCGAGTGGAGTCCAGCTCTATCCCCTACAGTCAGCAGTTGAGGAACAAAATCAGTTCTCACTCTTTAACTGATGTCCAGCTGTGTTTATCTTTGACAACACAGACATATGGCACATGTATCTTTTTCAAAAGTTGAAACTTATGGGGAATAATTGTTGGCTACTTCTTTATATATTTTTTTAGTACTAATTATATCTAGCAAGTAATTCTACATGCTCTGATATATCTGATTTGTACTTGAATCCCAGAAGACCTTTTGTTTATAAATTCTCTAGAATACAGATCTTATCATATTAGACGTATGGGTTAACCAAAATGGATGATAAAAAATTGTTTAAGACAATCATGCACCACAGCATCTCAGAGCTGGCTGGGTTGTTAAATCATAAACAGAAATAGTTTAATATAAAAAAAAACCAGCCTAGAGATATTTATGAAGTTAACTAAAAAATCTTAAGAGAGAAATTTCTAACATGTACAGCTTTTAATTTTCTTCCCAAAGCCATTCTATCACAGACAATTAATCAAAAAATAAAAGGAATGAAGTAGAAACCTAAGCATTTCCAGTTTCTAGAACTTTCTCTTTAGAGTAGGAGTTTTGAGGTAGACAGGACCTTTATTCCAATTGTATATTCTGTTCCCTTTCATCATCTCCTAAATCTAGTGGTTCAGTAAAGCATTTTTTAAAACATGGGTTACAACTCAGTGGGAAATAAAATCAATTTAGTAGGTAGAAACTGGAATTTTTTTAAAAATGAAATAGAATAGAAGGGGACAGAACAGAACAAATCAGAGTGCATCTTATTCCGTGAGTAGCTTTGTTAGTACAGTATCTAAAGCTTTTGCTTCAGGTAAACTTATGTGTATGTTTCTGTGTGTATATTGGATGATGATGTATTTTTACTGTTGATTGAAGACCAAAAGTTTAAGAAACATTCCCCAGTGCAATGAGAGGATGCTTATCAAACATGCTAGCACTCTGCAGTGTCAGCTCATTCATTCAATGAATTAAATCAGCCAGTATTTACGAGCACTCTGTTGTGTCGGGCACAGTCTTCGTGCTGAGGTCAGGTCATCAGGTGCTTGCTGTCTTTGGTGTTAGGTGACCCATGGAGGTCCCATCCACATTGAGGCAAACCTAACCAGCATGTACCTCATTCTGGGACGAGAGGAAGGACAGCGCAGAGGGCTCAGGATCTTATCAAGGTTTCCTAGTGCAAGTAGAGCCTTGAGTAACATTTGTATGGGCAAGATTGTCACCAAGGAGGCGCTTTGAGAAACTCAAAGGTGGGTTTGGAAGCAATTAACTGTTTTTCCAAGTTGTTTCTTTTCCTTTTGTATGTTAAGGACATGTAACCACCAGCCATCCTCAAACTGACCAAGCCTCACCACAAGAGCTGTGCCCATGACCTTTGCCTTATTTTTAATGCAAAGATCTCTCCAGGAGGAGCTTAGGCCTTATTTTGTGGAAGCATGTTCTCCAGCTGAGCCTGTGCAAGCTAATACCCGCCTCTCCCTTTTGAATATTCATTCCCCAACCAAATAAAAGTTCCTGCTTGCCTTCATTCAGGACGCCATGACTTTGGAAATGATTCCTCATGGCCTTCTATTTGCTGCAAATACATTTTACTTTGTGAGACAACTTCCACTGTGTGTAGAGTCCTATTTAACTCACGAGGAGCCAAGCCCACTTAGTTCAGTAACAAGATGTCAGCACAATTAAAACAACAAACAAAAAAACTGCTGAAGGCACTTCAGAATGTATCCCTCATGTATCTCCCATTGGCTTCTGGAAGGGACCATGTTGATCTAGTAAACAAAACTACAACTGTTCAGTGGGTCACAGATGTGAGATGTTCAGAACTGTCCCACTGACTATCTCCTAAGCTGCTCAACACGACGAGAAAGCTTTTGAAATACATGTCCTTTTCTCTATTATTTATAAAGCCGTTGTCTTTTCTTAAGTGCTAAATGACAGCATGACAGTAATTTTTCATGCGCAAGAGCATGTATGTATGTGGGTTTGATGTTACTAATGCAAAAGCCTGGGCAACCATACAGAGTAAGACTCTTTGTAAGAGCAGATCTACACCTGGCCCACAGAAGGTGCTCAAAGAATGCCAAACCAGTGACTGAATGAATGAAGGCTCGAGCTTGCAGTATGCCTTAAGAATAAACCTATTTAAAAAGACAGTGTTACTGCTATCAAAGTTGATGGCTGATGCAAATGGAAAATGCAAAAAAAATATTATTTGAGTTTGAATTTATCTGGGTAAGATTAACCATCATTAAAACCAGCAGTGAATACTGAAAAAAGAACAAGAGTAGTTTTTTACTGGGTTTTGAGGCTTATTCTAACACTCCATCATTTAATCTCTAATAAACCAAAGTAAATGATGGAGATCACCTGTAGCCCTTAAGAGACTGGCAGCTATATACGTCAGCCAGGGGTGTGTCCATCTCAGACTACTTCCCAAATAACTACATGCACCGGATCTGAAAGCCCTGTGAAGGAGGCTGATTTATCAGCTATCTTCTTAACCATGCAAGGTTTAGACAGAAAGCTGTATTCAGAAGTTTCACTTCTTGCCCAGTAATCAACATGTTTAATTTGAAGGTATCAGATTATAGGTAAAGCCTGATAAAGGGGCTAGTCCACAAGGACTTTCTGGACAGTGGCAGGCCAGCCCATTTTGATTGATTTGCTGGCAAGACTGGTACCAGCTCAGACATAATGGAGGAGATCCCAGATTACCTTCAGGAGGGACACCTAACCCTACACAGAGGGCCAAGGGCCATCTCTGAAACGTAGGGGTTTAGAGAGGAGGACCGATGTTAAGAAAGACACTGCCTCTTACGTACTTCTACTGTGGGAAGAGCACTTCAGAAGGTCAGGATAAGAGAGAGTCTGTAACGAGGAGAACTCAATCAGTAAACAAAATATGCTTAAGAGAAACTTGAAAGCCAGGGAAGCAGAACTGTTAATAAGTTTACAGCTTTTGGGCCCTGAAGCAAAGGACTGAAAATATGTATAGAACTCCAGTGGAGAAAGAAGTAGAATCACCCTATATTTCTTTAGCTTTTAAAAAATCAGTCTAGGGGCCGGCCCGGTGGCGCAAGTAGTTAAGTGAGCGCGTTCCACTGAGGCGGCCTGGGGTTTGCCGGTTCGGATCCCGGGCGTACACTGACGCACCGCTTGGCAAGCCATGCTGTGGCGGCGTCCCATATAAAGTGGAGGAAGATGGTCATGGATGTTAGCGCAGGGCCAGTCTTCCTCAGCAAAAAAACAAAAAAACAAAAAAAAGGAGGATTGGCAAATGTTAGCACAGGTCTGATCTCCTCACAAAAAAAAAAAAAAAAAATCAGTCTATAATTTTCCTGGGTCTCAGTTGCTTTATTTTCCAAAATAAGAAGTTCACAGAACAACCTAAACATTTATGAGTTATTACCATGAGTTAAGCTTTCCTTTTTTCCTTAAATGTTAGAGTATATTCCCTAGTTCCATACACACAAAACAGTTGCTGGAGTGCAGATTCTATGGAAAGCAGTGGAGTGTTTCTTACTCGGCTTTCATCGTGCCCGTGCCACATGCAGCAAGCTACAGCATCGCCGATGCCTCTGAAACCAGGATCTGAGGGCTGTGCATGTAATTGTGTTAGAAATCTTCACAATGGCTTGCTTTCATTGCAGGGCAAAAGTTTGTCTTCTGGCATTCTCTAACCACTCACCTTCAGTCTGGAGTAATTTACTGGACTCTTCTCCTATTTGAGTTTATACAGATGTCCATGCACCTTTGGAGGTAGTACGAATGGACAAGCTAATTTCTCTTGGTATAAAGAAGCACACAGTTCAACTCCTTGACTCTAAACTAGTCAGTTTTTTAAAAATGTCCCTAAGTTATTCAATGCATTGACTTGCAGATGAGCCTCTGCTTTACATAAATACTCTACTTTGAAACAAGGATCTGCAGTCAGCTCTGCTCCTGTTATAGGTACACGAAAAGCTATTTGAACAGCATCACCCCAATCAACTATGGGGGTGGCTTCATTTCATAACACTGGCAGACAAGATTGTGTATTGCTAAGTATGTGTGCAAACTAGACCCTACAAGGTGAAAAATCAACCCCTCTCACCCTCAAATTGCAATCTTTTTAGCTTAATTTGGATAACTGGGAAACATCTTTATGTATTTTGTTTGAAATCTTGTTTGATGTCATTGCTACTGCAAGTCCAGCAAATTTCATTTCTATATAACATTAGGCTAGAAAGGCACATACCAATAGACAGACACGATGAAAACATGCAGTGGAGTTGTGCTTAATGCATGGATATAAATGTGCACAGAGAAGAGGCCAAGCACGTCAATTTAATGCGGGCACAGGTCTGGACCAAGAGTCTGAAACATTGTAAACAAGCCTTAAGCAAAGGAGGAAATGTAGAGGGAAACAAAGCTGAAAAAATGAGCAGGAAATGGGCAAGATGACTCGTCTATACTTGAACATCTGACCTGTCAGCTGGTCGTCGCCTGCGGCAGGGGCGATGCGAATGTAAGGTGTTGTAAGCTGAGTCACGATTATCGCAGCTATGGCAAAGGAAGATTCCCAGGTCAGCATGCATGAGGGAAGAAAAAGCCAGACTGAAGCTAGGCTAGCAAGGAGAATCTCGATCAGTATATCACATTGTCTCCACTTTGTTCCAACAACAACAAAAAGAGAAAGAAAAAAGAAAAAACCACAGCAAAGTGTTGAATTTTCCAAATTCTTTTCCCTTACATGAGCTTTAGTCAGGCAGTTAGATTTCTAACTCTGACACACTTGCAAGTTTTGGCTGAGATTTTGGATAGATCAACTGAAGAAAAAAAAGTAAAAACAAAAGTGTTAGTCCTAAATAAGGCTCTAGACTGTATAGTGTCTCCAACTGCTATTGAGTGTAGCGTAGAAAGATTCATTGTTAATGCTGATGATCCAAACTTTAGGCTTTTAAAATTTATTAGGTTACTTAAAATTCTGCTGCTTAAGTCACAATATTTTCTCTTCTTGCTAAAATCACCTTTGTGAAGAATATTATCCCCTTTCACTGAAAATATTTTTATGTAGAGAAATTTCTCTGATAACTAAATTTCATGTAGAGCATTTTCATTTAGGAACCTTATTTTGTCACATTAAAGGAATGAAAAAAATGCACCTCAAGGCATTGGTTAAAAAAATAAAAGCTAATCCGCCTTTGCTATCATTGTCATGGTTAACAAAGAAATGATTAAGATTCTTGAAGAGGACCAGGCAGGCTTCTTGGTTTGCCTGCACAGCTCAACAGTTGTGTTTAAATGGTTAACATTTATGACACACAGATATTGAAAAAGAATTAAAAATTAAAACATCAGTTCTAACATGATACAGCTAGAAAATGGTGCAAAGAAAAAATATTGGAAAATTAAGGACAGGCTTACATGAAAGATTACTAATTTACATGGAACAGCCTGGGTGCTATCAGAAATGTGGCAGCGAGTAAGGAAAATAGATCATCTACCATCTGCAGACAATTAAACCCAAAACTGCTGCCACATAATATTTTGAAATATCCCTCTGCACCGTTCAAACAGCGCTGCTCCTTGCAACTAGACGACTGCAGCAACTGGGTTTAAAAGTGGTATAACCGTCTTTCAGGCATTATTAATGAAAACTTTCTAGTCTTGCTAAGTGAGATGAATAAACTAACAGTTTGGTCAGAGAATGGAGACCTCCCAAGGTATTACAAAGATAATTTTCTTGATATAACACAGTATGCAAAAGTGTATATAATTTGATATAATAAATTGTAAACAGTAAAATGTTATTTCTAAGACTTGTTACAAAGGTGTTACCAATTCCAAGTTTATACATAGAACATTTGCTTGGTCATAGACTACTGTTGTTCAACCAAAATTCCTGTGTGGGTTTCCATTACTGACAGGAAAATCTGACCTACTCTACTTTTGAGAAAAATTATATTGTCTTATACAAAAGCAGAGCATCTATCCAATGCAGAAAAAGGTAAACAATATGAACAAAAAGTTACTTGGAAATAGTTATGTGGGGCAGCCATGTATTTATAACTAAAAGGAAGGCAAACTGCAGTCTGAGGCTCAAAACTCCCATGGAAAAAGTTCATTCCAGATACCAGGAAGGATTTTTGTATGATCTCTATGATCTTCCTTGAAAAGTGTTCATTTGTGACTATTATTTTTAGTTGCAAGGAAAATACTTGATTATGTTACAAATTACCTTAAAATAGGGGTCAGCCGGCCCACAGCCTGCTTTTGCAAGTAAAGTTTTACTGCAACATAGTCATGTTATTTGTTTATACACCAATGATGGCTGATCTTGCTCAGCACTGGCAGAGCTGAGCGTGACAGAGACCATATGGTTCACAAAGCCTAAAATATTTACCACCCACCCTTTACATAAAAATTTGCTGCCCTCTGTCTTAAAATATCAATAAGAATGCATTACAAACGGGAAGATTGCTAAATTTGGTAAAATAAAGTCAGAATTCCAATCCTATGCTTTGAAGATAATATCGGGTGCTGATAAATTGAGGGTCTCCTTTAGGTACAAGGTGTGCAGGGAAGAGTGAAAATGCATCCAGTGTGCCTGACTTCCAAAGGGCCGTTTCAGCTGTGTGCCCTGGGACCTTCTGGAAGTTGATGAACCAGTATTTACCAAACTGTTTACCTGACTGGTCTTCCTTGAAAAATGAGTTAGGGTCAAATAAATTTGGGCTGCATAGGGTTGAGCAAAGTTAAACAGGTTTCTTTTCCTTCGGAACTTCTCAGGGGCCTTACTGTACTCATGACGCACATTGTGGAGACTATTTCAGATCAAGAAAAGAAAACATTTTCTCTATAAAATGCTGAATGACAAATGTATATCATAGTTATCTTTCTATTTCTAAATCCATAGCTAAATGATAGCAGATGAGCATATATGACTGGTCTTACTATATAATTTGTTTTTCTGTGTACTGAATATGAGCAATTAAAAGGAATCTTAATTAGCTTCACATCTCAACAGACATTCTTTTCAGTCTTTTATCTATTTCAGTTCTTTTTTTCATTCTGTAGCCATGTGGCCTAGAAAAGATGATATTTCTTTGAACAAAACAGTGAACAGAAAAACAGTCTAGAGAAACTTCTCAAAGAGATTAGTGATTAAAAAAAGGAAGATCCAAATTTCGGTATATAGTTAGAAATTGTATCAGAACAATGGAAATCCTTCCAAGTTTCCTGAAGGTCTTCCAGCAAAGCATATGCCCATTCCAGTACAAATGTAAGTTAAATAAAATACTAAACTTTAAAAACAGTGAAGCATTTTTGCACAGAAAATTCACCTTAAAATATGACATTAGAATAGTGGTTTGTTTTCCTTTTGTTTAAAGTGTCTGGTCTGACTACTATAAGACGTTTTGAAAGACTTGAGCCTGTGTTCTCTGCAGTTTTTGCTTTGATTTCTAGCTACACTGCTGTGAGCCAAATCACAGCAAGGAAAGGAACAAGTATACACCTATGACCCCACCCCCATACACTAAAAACAGAGAAACAAACCAAAAAAAACCCCAAACACTTTGATGTACTCAAAATCCTCAAAATTTAAAAGGTGACATATTTATGTATCTGTACTTGGAAGTCTTATAGATTACACTATGCCTAACATAGAGTAGGCACTCAATTTTTAAAATAAATGTATAATAAGAATGCTCTTAAATGGCTATACTGTCAAGGAGAAACACAGCTGGCATCATGTTATGGAAAATATTATATCATGGAAGATTGATGCAAAGTATACAGTTTAAACTGATTGCTATATCAATTAAAATGAATATATCTCATTTAATATAAGAAATCTAATTCACTAACAAGGCAGATTTCAATTTTTAAGTGTATCCTGTCAGTTCAGAATTGATCATCAACAAAGTCTTCTAAAACTAGTGTAAAAAGATTTTCAACCCTACCAGTTACCATAAGGCAGCCTCAAGGTAAATAAAAGTTAAAGAAAACACATACACCACTCATTGCTAAGACACAGTTGGACCAAGTGGTCTTGAAAAGAATCCAACTACAAAAATGTGAATGTGATTAAAAGTAAAAATAAAAATTAAGAGAATCTAAGAATAGCTACAAGCTATTCTATTTAACTCCACGGTACAGATTAAAAAGAATCCTATGAATTGGGAGAGTAACATCCAAACATCATGTACTTTCTCTCATTGTACAGTGTCTTTATCTTTTAATTCAGGAGATAGACTATTCTGTGATGAGTTTGCCTATAGTGAACAATCAAAATACAGTCACATACACCAATGAGGAATTTGGATGTATAAATTAAAGGAGGATACATAAAGATATAGGTAATCCCACACACATATGGAGATACGTAATAACACACCTTAGGTTTCTTCCTGTGTCTAATTTTTTGTGAGGCTTTATATTTGAGATGATTAGTGTCAAAATATACCCTTGGAATATGATTAAAATAATCACAACATTAAATTTATAAATAGTATGAAATATATCTTTAAGAGAGATACCCTTACTTGAAATTACAAATTAGTTTCTTGTGAAAAAAAAAAATCCACCTTCACACCTGCTCTATCAAGATACTTGTCAGCAGTTGTTTCATGACAACATTAAAATCTTTGTAAATTCAAAATGCTGCTTACGAAAGTGGTTTAGTATCTGAAAATTCAATTAAGCACCACACTGTCAGCGATACATGGCAGATAACAGTCAAGATGTTTGAACTCTTAAATTTCAAACATTTTTTCTATATGGTACCAATAGAGTTGTTAGACCTGCCTATTTCTCTGTTTTGACTAAGTAGTCAAGATGGAATGGCTTCCTGCACTGCAAAAAGAATTTTTTTAGTATGAATATGGAAAAATTATCTGATTATAAAGGTGCTGAAACATTAGACTGTGCTGTAAAGGAAGGTGGCTGAATCTATACATGTAGAAATAAATATAATAGTACCAAACAGTGTAGTTTCACCTGGAAGGAGAATATCTTCCAAAGTTTCCTCTTGTACTATGATTTTTATGAACAGAAATGACAATGTTATGTAGTGAATATTAAAATTTGTTTCTCCCTTTCCCCAAAAGGGGTTATTTGGATAGAGTTTCTTGCTGTGTAAACGTTTGCAAATGACTCAGAAAATATGAGCGGGGAATATTTAGTCAATCAGGTCATCTGATTGCCTAATCATCCTTTGGTGAATTGAAAAACAAATTACAATATTGATTAAATCTAGCTGATGAAAGAAAATGATCCAAATCACCATTTCATTCAATCTATTGTGAAAACAGCAAACGTTAGATTTCCATATTTACTAGTGTGTTATTTCTATAATTATTTAACTATGTAAACGAACATGACGGCAGATATTTCATTGTTTTCAGAGCAAATGGGGCAGTGACTTAATTCCAATAAAGAGGAGGACAGCTACTTATACAATGCAATACTGTAGCTGGCCAGAGGCTCCACTGGGTGAAAAGCCACGGGATACAGCAAAACAGTGGGGTAGAAGTCCGACTGCTTGGGATCAAGCCTCAATCCACAGATTATTAAAGTGACCTTGCTAAGTCAATTCATCTCCAAAAATAACGCATTTTCTTAATCTTAAAAATAAAAATAGCAATACCTGTCTCCTTTCTCACAGTAATGTTGGAGAAATAAATGAGAACATGTGTATGAAAGAGATTTTAAAACTTTCAGCTGTGATGTTAAATATAAGGCATTATAAATCAGGCACTCTGGAACTAGATTTACTTTTTGAGACCTCAAGGGTAAGCAGAATTCAATAAAGCAAGTTGAGCACGGGCGATGATCTGGAGATCTAAGAACACCAATACCTCATTCAAGGGCCTCAGAATACTGTAATAATTAATAGTTAAGAGGGTATTACAGTGTATAAAACATATCAATGTCTATAATTTCATTAATATATTCCTACAAATAAAGGCACATAATAAAGTACATCATGATATAAAGAATTGAGTGTTTTAGAATCAATATAAGTAGATTCTTGGAAATAGAACTATGAGCCCATGAGGACAAACAAAATCAAATGAGGTGAGCACCTCACACAATGCTTGGCACATAATACGAAACCAGGAAATATTTGTCAAGCTAACTGAATAAGAAGGTCATGTATCTTCATGAAATAAGAATTCAATGAGGATTTTGAAAATGCAGATGCATGTCCATGATATATTCAAACTATGATGCCTGAAAGTTAAACAAGAAGATATTTTCATCCAACAGAACTCATCAAGTGACTCTACCTATGACCTGATTATATCTAGTGCCACAAACCCAGTGATGCTTCTTGCATCATTTCTAAATTAAATCACACAGAACTTCCTCATTGTACTCATGGTTACTCTAATGGTCTGAAAGAGTGTATTTGACTACAAGTGTTAATTTATAATGCCTCATTTTAATGCAGCATTTTACATTTCTCAAAACATTTTCTCACATACTTCCACATGTCATGGTTGAAACCACACTGCCAGGTTGACAAGATGACACTACAGCTTGTGAACACAGACACAACTGCACTTTCTCCTTTAGGAGGTGCTGTGTGGTGAGCTTAGGGTGGTTCGCCCTCACCACTTATACATCTCATCCTTGATCACATTTTCTCAGGATTTAACCAGGCCTGGGAAACTAACATCACTGGGTTACTGGGTTCAAAGAGATACACATCGTCAGTGAAAAAGACACCCATGTAGACTCCACTTTATAGAGCTACTATAACTAGATAATTGCTGAAAAATAGCAGACAATATTTTACTACTTTGCATATGAAGATTCACTAGATATAGTACTACTAACATATGGTACTATGCTTTAACAAACATGCACTAAGATCATATAAAAATTAATTTTATTTTAAAAGAATTTTTAAAAAGATAACCATTGAAAACTGCTTGGAACACAGCAATATGACTTCTTATTTTAAAAAAGTATCTACGTGAAATACAGTCAGTCAGTGTTAACTGCCATAAGATCCTAATACATACATGCACACACACACACTCTTATTTCAATAAAGTCAACATTTCAAGAAGTTTTAAAATAACACAGAAAATTTTAAAGATATAAACTAGGAGGGCATCCCACAATTTTAACTTACCTTTTGTGGCCACTTGGACACAGTCTATTTTGGTTTCCTGTGTCAAATAAAGAGAGGAAAAAAATCACTATTTATGTTTCATTTAAAACCAATAAAAATATCTGCAGTTCTATTTAAACACTGATAAGACCTCATTATTCCACGTGTGGCGTTAATCTCACAGTGATCACTCCTTGAACCACGCTCAGATACATTTTCCGGCTCCAGTGCTAGTGGAGGTGGGCATTTCTGGAGCACACAATGAGCGAGGAGCTAAACACAAAAAAAGTCTCTGCCTGGGGCCCCCAGCCTCCTTCTCCAGACTCTCACTTGCTCCCACGCAAACTACTGGAGAATAACTCTGCATCCCAGATTTCCTCCCTTTTCATGGGCAAAAGTCAGGTGAATGATGACTCCTAGACCCACGACACTGTGAAGGAGGGAACCACTGTGTTATCTGGAAAACCTGCCCTTCTTTCTAAGGAGACTTGAATATCTTATCCGAGTTCTGGGTGGTCTGAACAAGGAAAGGGAAAAAAAATTCAGAAACGACTTGATAGTTTTATTTTGTTTCCATCTCATCTTTCTGAAGCTGTTTTCTCTTAGGAAAAAAAAAGGATACCTACTTTAGTCACAGCTATAGGAAGCATAAAGTCTGTGGAACCAAAGAAATGGGACAAAATATGCTAAAAAGACAGATGTCGTGAATCTCACAAAATTTTAAATGGGCTGAATGTATGTGTTGTAGCTATACTATTTTCATATAAAATAGTAAGCTAAGCAGAATTACTAGCCAACTTTTGGTAACAAGTGAAAACCGAAAATAAAAACCATCATATTGTTGACAATATACTCTCCCTACCAAAACAAATATAAATATATTCCTTTCTTTCTATAAATTTCTCTAGATGAAAATAATTTTAAAAAGAGTAAAAAACCATACTTCTTCCAAGTAAAAATACACAGAAGATGACTTTATTTCTTACTATTTCTATTTCTTACTATTTCTATACTATTTCTATGTTATTTAATCTGATTATGTTCACATTAATAACTCTAAATAGCCTAAGTAAGCAGCCATCTATGAAACTTACCCCATTGGCTCTACTAGCAGCTTGGAAATAAACTCTGTAGCTTTTATGGGGGAGAAGAGGAGTGTTCCAGTATCCACTGTATGTCTTATTATCACCAACAGTAAAAGGCTGAGCAGCTGGGAGGCTGTTTGCTGGGAATTCTGCAGCAAAGTAGTACTCCGAGTTCAGTACTGAAGCATTCTGGAAGTGAATTGGCACTGGGTAGCACTTTAAGATTTCTGTCGTCTTTTTAGTTCTTCGAGGACGTTCTTCCTCAACAACTATTTGGTAGACACTAGAAAAAAAAGAGTAGCATCAGTGTATTTTATGATAATTGAGCTGATCCCCTTTGCCTTCAAATGCATGGACCCATAGGATATCTTTATTTTGGATATCCTATGGGTCCATGTATTTAGATATCCTAAAGGATATCCAAAATACACTGAATATAGTCAATAATAAGTGCTTGGTACATAATGGACAAACACTCAACAATTGCTCAATGAAAGAGAGGGAAAGTGCTTAATATTCTTCCACAGAACTCTCTCGCCCCAAAGAATACAATTCATTGAGGGAAACAAAACTCAGCATAATTTAAAAAAATTTTTATATAACAATCTCTGCCTTTTATGTGAACAGGACACTAAAATAATGTTTTTCTCACATGTAACTGAAGATGAGTTTGTAGATAATTCATTCAGTTTACCTAATAAATGAAATTATATTAACTGTAAGTTTATTAAAAAAAAGGCAATGTATTATTTTCTTCAATGACATCTGTATGAATGCATGTGAAGTTTTTTTTTGTTTTTTTTTTTTGTGTGTGTGAGGAAGATCAGCCCTGAGCTAACATCCGTGCTAATCCTCCTCTTTTTTGCTGAGGAAGACTGGCTCTGCGCTAACATCTATTGCCAATCCTCCTCCTTTTTTTTCCCCAAAGGCCCAGCAGATAGTTGTATGTCATAGTTGCACATCCTTCTAGTTGCTGTATGTGGGACACGGCCTCAGCATGGCCGGAGAAGCGGTGCGTCGGTGCGCGCCCGGATCCGAACCCGGGCCGCTGGTAGCAGAGCATGCACACTTAACCGCTAAGCCATGGGGCCGGCCCATGTGAAGTTTTAACAAGTCACAAAATACAATTTATCTTCCCATATTTTCTTATATTCCTTTGCCCTTCACCACATTCAGTCAGTGGTAAGAGATGACATAAGAAAAGCAGAGAAAAGGAATTGGAATTTCAAAAGCCAAGGCCTTGGAGTCACAAACAGATTCTATGAGTAAATCATGAACAGGGCTACCTGAATTATACATAAAGATAAGACAGGAATGAGCATCCTCCAAAGAAGCCTGCAAGGATACAGGTCCCCACGGAGGTAAGTGGATCTCCCAGCACCTACCCACCTATCCCCCCCCACCCACTTCCAATGTCTTTGAATTTTGAAGTAACCTTAGGAGAATGGGAGTAAGAAGGAACGGACTTTTTTTTTTTATTAAGATATATACATTTACTAGAATGATGAACATTTGTGCAGTTTTGTTGGGAAAAAAAGTTTCTAATGCTGAGGAAAACTGAATCGTGACAACAGCCTTCAAAAACTGAATCCAGATTAGGTTGAAAGTCCTTCTGGAAAGGATCTTTTTCCTACCGTATCAGAGAAGCTCCTTGACCCCCAGGAACAACGCTGTAATCCTAGAATTGCTCAGTAGGAGTACTCATTAATGCAGAGGAAAAAGAAAAGAGGAGAGGTCCTACCACCCCCACCTGCCTGGGGAAGGCCTGGAGAGGGCCCTCTTCCGGCTCCTGCCCGTGTGAACTCCAAATCTGCACTCAGTGAAATTACCATCTCTGAGAGTACACTTAGCACATTCTGTTCCAGTCATGCAGCGCAGCTGCCATTCAGTTTGTGATTCCGTGTAAACAAAGATCAATTGTTGCAGAACATCAGGATGATTGCTCAGTAGACAGGCAGTCCAGCGGGTTTACAGTGTAAGGGTAAAGTGAATTCTGAGCAGTGATGTAAACTTAAAAACAATGAAAAAAAGAATTACGACTCTTACTTCCTAACATAAAAGACTTTCTATTGGTCATGTAAGATGCTCCACCGAATCTCGTAGAGTTCTCACTGCACGATGGATCCAACATGAAAGGAAGTGTGTAGGAGGAATCTTCCTACAGGGAGGACAAGGAACACGTATAGAGGTGAAGTGGACTTTGATTTCTCACTCCTTCTCCCTGACTTCTTACACCTGCAGTCAGATGTGGCCATTTAAAAATATTTCTGCGGGGGCTGGCCCAGTGGCACAGCGGTTAAATTTATGCACTCCGCTTCGGCAGCCCAGGGTTCACAGGTTTGGATGCCAGGTGCGGACCTACACATCGCTTATCTCATATAAAGTAGAGGGAGATGGGCACGGATGTTAGCCCAGGGCCAATCTTCCTCAAAAAAAAAAGATAATTTTTATATTTCTGCATATTCTCTGATACTTCTCCCATCAAGTATGGGGTTGGCCAACCTTAATGACTACATGTGACCAACAGAATGTAACAGAGGGACAATGTGTAACACTCAAGGCTTTGGTCAGAGAAGGCTGGGCATCTTCAGCCTGGTTCCCCAGAGAAGCTAGCTCTGGGAGAAGAAGCCAGCCACCACATAAGTGGTCCAACGGCCATGAACCTGCCACACTGGAGAGGCCACGTTCAGGCACTCTGCTCAGCAGTCCTTAAGAGCTGCCAGCCGACAGTTAGCATCACTGACAGCCATGTGTGTGGGCCATCTTGGAGGGCCATACAGCTGAGCCTTCAGATGACGGCAGCCCTGGGAGACTCCAAGCAGGAACTGCCCAGCCAAAGCCTTTGCTGGCCCACAAAATCACAGCAAAATAGAAAGGTTGTTTTAAGCTGCTAAATTCTGAGTAATTAGATATGCAGCAAATATTAACCAGAATATCAGGTCATAGAGTAGTAAGAGTAAAGAGCTGAGGTCAAAGTAAAAGACAGTAGCACAACCACAGATGATCAGTTGACCCAGGAAGAAGTTTAACCCAGTATTCCATTAAATACACACAGCACTGAGAAAGTGTGACTGTTCTCTTGAAATGCCTTTTGTAGGGGTGGGAGACAGTGGCATGCCCATCGATCTAGGCTCTAATCCTAATTCTGCTAACAACTGAGGATTTAAATTAATTTCTTTGGGTCTTATTTTTTCCCTATGAAATGAGAAAATTAGATGGATCTCTAAGGTGCATTTTATATTTTTTTACTCAGAACATTTATTCAGCATACAAGAACTACTCTCACAAAATGGATAAATCAAAGGAATAATTAATTGCTGTGCAAAGGGATTCTTCATTAAATAAAATAATTTTTATATAAGTCAGCTTTTCTAATTTATTTGCTATAAGACATGATTTTCTTTCTTTTTTTTTTTTTAATAATTTTATTTACTTATTTTTCCCCCAAAGCCCCAGTGGATAATTGTATGTCATAGCTGCACATCCTTCTAGTTGCTGTATGTGGGACGCGGCCTCAGCATGGCCAGAGAAGCAGTGCGTCGGTGTGCACCCGGGATCCGAACACGGGCTGCCAGTAGCGGAGCGTGCGCACTTAACCGCTAAGCCACGGGGCCAGCCCAAGACATGATTTTCAAAATTTGACTTTAAAAACAACCTCTGGGAAACCTATAGACAAAGTGGAAAAATGAAGATACATATGAAGATAAAAAAAAATTGCAGAAATTATTCCATACAGTAAGTGCTAGGCCAGGTGCCTCGCACATGTAGGTTTTATTTTCCCATATAACTGATGAGAAAACTGAGGTTCGGAGGTGAAGTGCCCATTCTGTCTGGGGCACACAGCTAATTAAGTAGCAGACGTGGTCTCTTAACCATCAGACAAGACAGTACTAGCACCATCTGTTAAAAAGTCCTGGTTAAGGCATTCATGTGAAATGTCTGTCTCACGGGCATCTTCACTTGCTCATGCAGACACAATTTACGTACACCAGTCCCCATCTACTTCCCATCATCAATTTATTTTAAGTATCGTGTAGAGATTCTTTCTCACGTATCACATCAAGGGAGCTACAGATGGTAATAATACCTTTGACCTCAATTCCTTCTCCATTCTGCATTAATGAATTCCAGGGAGGACACTCTCCTGGACTCCACAGTGATGCCACCACCTGGCTGGTGTCCTCTGCAACTCTTGATCCCTCACAGGAACCTCGTCACCAACGGCACCGAGGACAGTGATCACTCACTTCTCAACCTGGAGGGAACTCCCTCCTGATTCTAACTCCACTAGATGAAAGATTAGCACAGCCACGTCTGGACTTCCCAAGTCCAAAATCTTGAGTTCTCCTACCACAAACTTAGCTTTTCCTCTATTCCTTCACCCTGGCCTGGACCCGACTTCCTTAGTTAAATGCTGTTCTCCCCAACACACTGAAATCTTCTGTCATTCTCAGCAGACAACCCTACCTCGTAAAAAAGTTGAGACCCTCTCATGAACTCTCTCTCTCTCAGGGGCTTACGAGCTATTCCCCCATTTTGATGTAGTCTTGCTCTGCTGCAAACTCACAAAAACATGTTTTCTGTGAAGACTTTACAGTTATTTGTGTCCTTTTATCAAATTGTTAAAAGTCTTGTAAGTTCCTGGAGGAGGAGAGCTAGGATTTAGTCATTTCTGTATCTCATGACACTTAGAATGAAGTGGCCATGAAGTACATATTTTTGAAAGTATAATATAACCCAGCAGTAATTTCTATTTTATATACATTATATGTAGCTGTAGGGAGGAAATACACTGGTGTTCACAAATATGCCTCACTTTACTAAAATTTAACACTAAGTGTATTTTGTATTCATTTCCTGAATACCCAAAAGCTAACAGAGGAGGAAATTCCAAGAAAAAGTTTATGGAATATGAGACCGCTGGTCAGATTGCAGGTTTACCCACAAGCAGATAATGAACCCCGAGAGAATCAAGCTGCATTTCTGTGGTCTCCCCTCCTTCTCTCCCCTCCATCTCTCACTTTCCACCGTCTTTTCCCAACTTTGCTAGTATGTGTGCTGTACTGTGTGTTTACTCATTTATTAACTCAATAAATATTTTTTGAGGGCCCACTATGTGCCAGGCATTGTCCAAGTTTAACTTGAACAATACAATATTTGACATTGCCTAATGAAAGAAAATTTTGTTTTGTAATTTAAATACTATCCAGGTGAATATGGGTGAAAAAATTAATTTTCCAAACAGCAATTTTATGAGGATTAGATGAAAATTTGAGAGTTAAATGATCATTTAACGGGCCTCCGTTTCAGCCAGTATGTTATACTCTACACTCTACTTCAGATACATTACTTTTTAAAGGCTACCATCTACTCATCTTAAGATAAATTAAAGGAAGAACTAAGTTGACTAGAGCAATTTTAAACCCAAAATGTCTTTTCATCCTTGCTCCACAAGACAAATTGGATTTTCAAGCATCCAGACCTGAAATCTATTTGCTCTTTAATAATTTAAGCACTGAAAGGTCAAGCAGCTCTTTTCTATTCCCCTTTATCAAAGTCCAAGTGCTGATGAAAAATAGCTAAATCCTATCTGCTGCCCAATTGCCACACACTGCTGTCTCCCTGATGGAAATTAACACATTATTCACACCTAGGTCAATGGTACCTCGACAGAACTTTATGACAGATATGATTTTTATTTGTGCAAATAACATCATTTCACTAATGAATGTCATAAAATCTTTCCAACTACAATTGTAATCTCAAAAGTGGCTTTGAAAATGTCACTGGTTGAATGGTTTTTCTAAAAAGATGATTAGAAAAAGCAAATTCTCAAGGATGGAAAACCAAGCAGAAATTTACAGCTTAGTGAGCTGAATTAAAACACTATTATCTTTTTAATGTATCACTCATGCTCTCTTTGTTGATTAAAGTCACACCATTCCCAGCCTTGTTCCACCACTATTCTGGAATTTAAAGTAACATAAAATCTTTCCACAGCATTTGCAATATGAAGGTACAATCCATAGTGAAGATGAACCTGCCAAAAATGTGACATCACTATATCATAAGTTTCTCAAAGTTTAATTTATGCTAGGCTTTTCTACAACAAAACTCGAAGGCTTTTACAAAGAGATAAGAAATCTGCATTTACACAGAATAACATGAAGTATAACTTAGAAAAGACGTCCGAACATCTTTCATGTACTTTGTTAAACTTGAAAATTCTAATGTGACCAAATGTTTTTGGTCTTTTCTAACTTTGAAGATTTTGAGGGGAAGCCTGCTGCAGATTTGAAATTGACTTTAAAATTTTTGTCCTAATTCATTTCAAGATTAAACTCTTAGTCGTATCCATTTTTCTTATCTACTTATTCTATTTCTTATCAGCATAAAATATTGGAGTGTTATCCAACTGGCTAACAGAACAGGGGGCAAGGAGGAGAGGAGAGAGGGAGAAAAGTAATGATCCATTTCATCGTTGCTTTTCCTTATCCTTTAAAATAGGCACTTCTGATCACCTCGAGGACTTAGAATAGTGTTCATTTCATTGTATCTAATAGTGGCTTTTAGCTTGATTGCAATTTTTGGTAAAACCCATCTATTCTATATGTTTAAAAGGAGAATAGAGACTAATATTAATATCTTCCTGTAGATTAATTTTTTTGGGGGGGTGAGAGGAAATGCAAGTATAAATTATATGTCAAATATGTAAAATAAATGCATAATTAAGATTTATTGCCATGCAACAACACAGAATGTATTTTCTTCCTGCTCTTTGTTCAGTTATACTCTTTGCCTAAAACTGTCAGCATTTACTGAAATGACACCCTAATAGTCCAAACAACCTGGTACAATTGAGCTAAGTTTTAAAAGTATTGTCACCAGTTTAAGATTAGAAAGAAAAAGTTCAGTTCAACATGTTTGTCATCATGACTCGGATTCCTTAGGGTCCTTCATGTAACACTGACGCTGAGAGGAGCTGACCTAACATAGTTCTGCTTATGAAATCACAAATGAGGACTGATAACTAGTTTTACACAGACCACAAGCACTGGGTAATGTGCTGCACAGCATAAGGAGGTCTGCGGGGCTGAATATTCCACGTTAGCAATTTTCATTTCTCTTTGTCCTGCTCTGATCTAGATAAGAGTGGCCATAAATTGCTGTGGAATATTTGTGGGGCATTACAAACAGATTTTATGTTCTCTTAGCCATAACTCATTATAAGGAGCTTGCCTGGCATCTGTAAATTACTACTGTTCTGCATATGTGTCTGTGTGCGTGTGTGTGCATGTGTGTGCGCACGTGCAAGCACGCCTGGACATGCAGTCCAGTACCCTGCCTCTCTGCTAATTAGTGATAAAATCTGATATAATAAAATATTAACTACAGCTGAAAATCTGGGTGAGAAATATGAGCTCAATTACAGTTCCATATTGTGAACAAAGGGCAGGAAGAAGAATCCTTCACTTACGGAGGTTGGGATAATAAAAGAACAATTAGAACATTAGACTCAGGCTGGGAAGTTCTGTAAAAGGCCACCTGTTATTAATCTTCACAACAGGCACCAAATTTCAAGTAAATTAGTCCTAGATGGAACATATTTAAGAGTGATTTCTCTCCCTTTTAACAAGTGAAGCCCTTTTCTTCTGCACATTTTATTTCATTTAAGCTTATAATAATTTAATCATCACAAGTTATTAATAAACATATGACTATAAAAATTATAATTCAAGGTAAACTACTATTATTAAAGCATATTCTCTTAACTAGCTCTAGTGATTTGAATAAAAAGAGAAATCGAATACTATCAAAGCCGCACTAAATATCTTCATTCTTGTATGTTTGTATTATATTCCACTTACAATGTTTCAGTCCCTAAAAGCAGTAATCCTGCAGGCCTGGTGAGCCGGAATACGAACGCCACCATCAAAGAGGCAGGTGCACCACGGGGGCACCGCAGAGAGAACGCTGGATTGGGAGTCGCCATCACGTAGACAACTGGCTCCAGCTTTGCCACTAAATCATCCACTGACCACTAAGGTCCTTTCAGGCTCTAATATTTTATAACTCCTGGTACAAGATCAGGCAAGTTGTGACATCAACAAATGAAAAAAATTATTTCATTCACGTTTCCTCTGTCCTTCCTTTCCACAATATTTATCACATATCAGGCCCTGTGCTAGGCGCAGGAGAAGAATAAAAAGAGGAATTAGGCACAGACCTTCTCTGTCCCTGAGAAGCCCAGCCTAAGGATGTTAGAAACAGGTCGCTGAAATGAGGAACTACTGTGACAAGGATCTGATAAGGGTTTGTACAAAGTGTAACAAGGCACAGGGGAAGAGTGTCAATGTCTACATCAAAATCCCTTGTAGCATCTACTTCACTGAGGACATCTGCCCGGGACCTAGTGCCCAAACAGTCCTACTGCCAGTAACACCCGAAGAGGGCTCCTGTATTGCCTACAGCCACCAACTCTCTCCTCAAATTAAAAATAAAGCAGTGGAAACAAACAAAAAAGCTAACGTCTTTAGATTCCCAATGCAGTCTCCATTCACTCCAACCACTCATGCAAACAAAACTCCACTGAAGTCTAAACAAGTTTTTGCATCACACACACTAAAGGATGCTTGCAACAGCTTCCAAGAACCCATGAAGACCCTTTATCAACAGTACAGAAGACTGAAGGTAATGGGCCGGGCCCCTGCTCAGATATCTGCCAACGTCCTGGCAAGCATGCCTTAAGAGCCCCTCGAATTACCCCAAAAGTAACACCAACAGTGGCAGGGTTTTCCTCACTCAAGTTCCACACTGCCTGGCTCCTGGCAGAACTACGCTGTAGGGCATGACAATCAGGGTTAGTTGTCTTGACTCCCAGGGCCGCCCATGATGCCTGAGGTGAGGAACAGGAACAGAGGGATCTCTGCTCTTTGGGACTGGGCGGGGGAAGAAGCCCACACACATGCCTAGAACACATGTCTCTGTTCCCCTCTACCTCTCTCCAAATCACTGACAGACAAATTTGAACTACTCTTTCTACCTTCTATAATCACTCCTCAGGTTACAAGATCCACAATTTCTCTATCTTAGTATTTCATTCAATATCCATTTTAATCCTAAGGTCAAATCAAAATATCACACATGTTTTGTTGCTTTCCCGGGGTGGGGGGTGATGGTGGTAGACTTGGCACTGAGAGCCACTTCCGGCCCTCCCTGTCCACGGGCGGCCTCTCTGCTCTGCCTCCTCCACAGAAGGCCCGGCCAGCACTCCGAGCATGGGGCCTGTGCTCGCTGGGGCACCTGCCCTGCAGGCCCTGGCAATGAGACTGGAGCTCTGATCTAACACATAAAATCCTTCAGAAGAGGGGCCGGCCCGGTGGCGCAAGTGGTTAAGTGCGCACGTTCCGCTGCGGCGGCCCGGGGTTCGCCGGTTCGGATCCCGGGTGCGCACCGATGCACCGCTTGTTAAGCCATGCTGTGGCGGCGTCCCATATAAAGTAGAGGAAGATGGGCATGGATGTTAGCCCAGGGCCAGTCTTCCTCAGCAAAAAAGAGGAGGATTGGCATTGGATGTTAGCTCAGGGCTGGTCCTCCTCACAAAAAAAAAAAAAAAAAAAAAAAAAAATCCTTCAGAAGAGATGATGTTGAAGAAAAGGAAATGTGAAAAGTAGGGGAAGGAAAGCTATGCGGCATATTTTCATGCATAAAAGCAAGTTTGAAGTGGAGTTTGAGGGAAAGTTAAATTAAGTTTCATTGTATAAATGCTCAAACACATCTACTGTATTATTATTACCTTCCCTGCCATATTTAAAGCTTCTTTTCAAGGGTTCTTGAAGAACAAACTTAGTTTCCAAAATGAATTTTCAAAGACATGATTGACATTGTCATCCTAGAAGCAACAGTAATAAAAATCATCTTTGTTTCCTGGCAGTAAAGGAATCCAGAGTATTGTTTTTTAATACAATAAAATTCACCTAAAATCAGGTAGAGGAAGGGTAGTGTGATGGTAATAAGGGATTTAACACCTTTTGTTAACACATACTGTAGCAACTCAGTTATAATAAGAAAAAACAAGCCAATATAGTAATATAAGACTGAAGTTTTACCATTGGATGACATTTTAGTCTTTGTGATTATGTGTACTCCCCAATGAAAAAAGGGAAAAGTTTAGGTTGGTAGTCAGATCTTTAGAGCTCCTTTCCTTAAACAATTTTAGCAATGGGGAGAACCTTTTCAAAAGGTTCAAGAACTAGGACAACAGGGCATTTAGCCCAAAAGGTTTAAGATGCTCCTGCAGTTTACAATTCTTCAATAAATAAGAGGGAACAATTAAAAAGTTACTTATAAGCATTTCACAAGAAGTAGTAATTTTTTTCTTGATTCCCTGGAGACTATTAAAAATGGTGAAACAAAAAAGAACACTAACAAAAAACGACCAATCAATTTGATTAAAACAATCCATTACACTAAAACAAATTTGTTTAATCCAAATTCTTCAAGTTCTCAAAATTTCATTGCTAAACATTTAGCAGATTTGATGGAGCTGGGCTTGACCAATGTCTTAGTTGAAAAAAATGATGAGGAAAACAACAAAACTCCTGCCTCTAATGTCTAAGAATTAAGTAATAGGGATAACCCCAAAGACTCCAACGATCATAAACTGAAACAAAGGTGTAATAGGTTTTCTTAACACTAGAAGAGACAATAAAGAAAGGATGTTAATTTGCGGAATAGCCCATGTCCACAGAGGAACATGTAACCACCTTGGTTCCACAGAGAGTCTGCAGGGAAGGTGTCTGTGGGCTGAGAGGAGGGCGTGGGGACGGCTCGTGAGAGGGGCAGGTTCCTCACGCTTCACATGGCCATGTAGTGTTGCAGGGAGAGAGCACAGCTGTGGGGTTAGAGGGGGAACAGCAGCTAACTTTTCCAGATCTCAGCTCTCTCATTGGTGAATGAGGATGCTGGCAACTAACTAGGAGTCTGCTTTGGACGAATGAAATCATTTCATAAAGGACCACGCATGGACCTGGCGCATTATAGCTACTCAATCCAAGTCACAATGATTATTCGTATTTATATTTATTATTATAATTACTATCCCTATGTCACAAGCTGCTCAGATCATAACTGAAGTTCAGGAATATTACACTAGGACCTAGAAAATTTCCCAAGACATGGGCAGAAGAAAAGGGGCTACCACATTATTGACAAGTTATTGCCATCATTACAGGCCAGAAGAGCATCAACAATAAATAAGAAAAGCTATCCTATATCGAGCAGCTAACATATGTGTTCTCCCAGCTGCCCTTTGAGGCAGATATTATTACTCACATCTGATTGATGAGGACAATGAGACTCAGAAAAGTTACACGACTTTCCCACGCATACAAGGCAAATAAGCGCCAGGATTTAAACCCAGGATCATCCAACTCCACCATGCGGTTGGTTGCATTTTTTATGATTCTGAGCACCTTCGCACTTTCCTTCCCAGGAAAGAGCTGTTATTTGTAACTACTCCATCCAGCAATGCTTTCTCATCACGGTGGTGTTTTGATGGAACAAAAGGTCTTCTAAAACTTTGATGATTTTATAGAATGAATGCACAATATTAACACCAAACACACTTTTCTTACAACTTCCATAAAATTACTGTCATAATATGGGTTATCTTTAGAACATAGATCCTATTTAAGTGATAATCATAGTATACTGGCATAAAAGTTAAAGGGCAGTAATGATTAGAAATTTTAAGCGTATTACCAAAAGCAAGGAATAAAGGGAATGAAGACTAAATAGCAATCTAGTCAATATGTTTGTTAAGTAAATCCTGATATTATAGTTTTACCTTTTTTAGGACTTCAGTTTACAAAGAACTTTCACCTGTATCAATCTTCATGACAACACTGTGCGATGGGTAGGTGCGTACTGGAATCCAGTTTTAGAACTGAAGAAAGACTCAGAGCTCACAGGATGGCCCAAGGTCACACAACAGTAAACAACACAGTCCAGACGCAAACCCAAGGCTTCTGGTCCATGCCAAGTGTTTTTTTCTTTGGGACGCCACCCTTCTAAAAGATTAAGTCCTATGAATTATTTACATTAGAGATATCAGATTCCAATCACTCTAAATAACACTTCAGTCAGTCGGAGAGAACTCAGAGCATGCTCACCAGCCTCCTCCCACCCAAGAGCCCCTGTGTTTGATGGGGGTCGAGGCTCTAGAGCGCCCATCCAGGATGATCCATTAACTTTCCATCCAAACGCTGCACAGGCCCGTTTACTTCCTCTATGTCCCTGCACTAGTGATGGACCTAATATGCAAATCCAATCATATCTTTGTGCCATTAAAAATCCTTCTACAGCCCAACCATTTGTGTGTGTTGGGGATGGGAGGCAGGGCAGAGGAGGGAAGAAGAGAGAAGATTCCATGCTAAGGAAGCATCAAATGCAACCTGGCATACTCTCAGTACTGTGAGTACAGTATATTTACATGATTTCAGCTGGAGGATGGCTTGAAGGGGAGGCTGACCGAGGAAATGACTAGATAATGGACACCTTCCATACTAGACAAAGAAGTCTGGATATGTCCTGAGGAAAATGGTGAAACACTGATGGATTATCAAGCAGGAGAGTGAAAGATCCCCGCAGCCACACTGTGGAGTGGGGATTGAAGAGCTGAGAAAGGCAAGGGTATGAACTAAGGCAGCAATGAGGGGATGGAAAGGAAAGGAGAAAAGGGGGGTGAGAAGCAGGATAAGCTTCCGAAGGAGTCAGTACAGGCGTGCAAGATTAGAGTGACCCTCCTGAGGGAATCTGAGCTTGCAGCAATGGCTTATTTGAAGTAGTCTTTCTGAGTTTCTCTTTTCATTGAAAAAAAGAAACACCACATTGATTCAAAGGTAAAGGGAGGGTATTCTTGTATGCTTCTGCACTATGTGAATGGGTCACAGCATTTAACTTTCATTTAGGGATGAAAATATAAACTTAAAACTCTTCCTGTTCCTGGCACATCTGACTAGTTAAAAGGAGGTTTTAGACCTGCAGCTTCTTATCTATGAGAGCTTCAGAGATGACTGCTTCTGCTCATGAGAAAAAGATGAGGTTCAATTCAATAAACATTTATTGCACAGTTAATTAGGTTTGAGGTACTGAATGATATTCAGAAACTAAATTATGAAAATCATTTTGTGATCATTTTGCATTTCCTATTACATTTATATACATTTTATATAATGATTAGCCTGGGAAAATGCTCACTGCCAGCATTAAATGCATAAATCTAATTAATACTCCTGAGTGCTGGTCAAGCCTCATTTACTATGTGTGTGTTTTTAATTGTATGTACTAGGATGACCACTGTTGACATCTCTATACTTTCTCTCATCCTCGGCTTTTCCACAGGTTGCTCCTCTCCTTGGTGGACCTACATTCCAGCCCCACTGGCCACTTCCCACTGCTCCTTTGGGTTTCAGCTTAAACAGCACATCCCGGTTCCCTTGTTGACATTTCATCCTTCTGTCATATGCTCTTAGTGCACCCTGGACTTTTCTATACATTGTTGATCACCATCCCAGCACAGTGACTTGAACATAAAAGTGCTCAGTAGGATTTGGTGAATGAATGAACAATAGCCGAATGTCAACCCTAAAATTTCCTATAAAACTTTATAATGTTATAAAGGGCAAATTTTTAACTAGATACTAATAACTACAGAGAGCTCTTCCCGCTTCTCATTGAGCAGAAAATACTCACACTGACGCTGGACAGGAAAACACTTTTAGGTAAAAGTAGAAAAATGAAAGAACTGGGGCACAGTTAGAGAACAATTCAAAAGGATACAGGGACATGGAAAAAACTAACATCACTCCCTAATTGGTCTACTGTCTTACAGGTTGCAAAAATCGAGTATTAATTTATTTAAGTAGCTGCAAACAAAACACAAGTAACCATCACAGGCATAATACAATAATGTGCTTCATACAATAGTTTTTGATGAAAGAGAAGGCAAATCAGCATTTTTGTCACACCATTACATTTCGTATACAATTACATCATATGCATTTATAGGTGCTGTTTGATAAAATGTTCTGCTGAAGAGAATGACATAAAACAGAGTTCATTATATGGCTGTGCCCCGCAAAATAAGACCGAGAAGTACTGTAACACGAGGAAAGTGGTCAGATCCTTTCTGGGTTGCTCCTGGGCTCTGAAAGTCTGTGCTTCTAAGCAGCACACTGGTTGGCTTTCACTACCTGCCCCAGACATGACTTGATCAGCCTCTTACAACTTGTAATTTTTTATCATGTATATATGTGGTTTTAACACTTTAAAAAAGTTAAAGTGAAGCATCTATAGTCAAATCAGTTACTCTCGGTCAAAATTCCCAAGACCTTCTCTCCCAAAGGCCATCAGTTTTAGCTGAGAACACCTCTAGAAATTCACCCCTTAAACTCCCTGGAATCAACAATCGTATTAGGAAGCCCCACAGCCCCTGAGAGTGAATGCCATAGCAGCTTTGAGATTCATAACTAAGGCAATACATTGTTCAATTCAAGGCATTTGCAACCTTTTGGTGCTGCGGGTTTACAATTGAGACTACTTTTAAACTATTCCACTGTTAACATTTACAGATAGTCTAGAGCGATGGGTGAAAAGAAACAGCATGTAACTTTCTCTATTGTCAGTTGAAAACGAGATCAACTTGTGTGTCTACCTCCCTCACCTGAGGGCTGGCTTCAGAGCTGCTGGTCAGTATGGTGGAGGAATGCACAGCACTGCCTGCTCTCACCTCTAGGGAGACAGTGATGTATAAAATATGGCCTCTACTGTAAATGACACCCGAGGGCTTCAGGCAATTTGTAGTTCCAATCTCAGACATTTACCTTTCCAGAGACAAGTATGGGTTCCTCTGGGCACAGCAGGAACGAGAAATAGCATGATCAAAAACTTGGCTCTTCCCTGGCCTCAGCCAAGAATTAGCCACAATCTTCCACTAAGCATACTGGTGGCATTCCTTTTGGAACTGAGAGAAGCATTTGCCCTCCGGTTTTTAATAAGCAAAGACACCACCACATCCATTCAGTGGTCATTGCATACACACCCCAATACATGTAATAATCATCACAAAAGTGACTAGCGCAGGCTCAGGGCAAAAGAGTTAGGCTGATGCGGTAAAAGGAAGGTAGAGTGAAGCAAAAAGAGAATGATGGAAAAGGTTCTTCTGAGCAAGAGGGACGAAGAATGCCACATATTTACTGCTTATAAAAATTGGGATTTAAGGCACCGGCCCCATGGCTTAGTGGTTGGGTGCACGCACTCCGCTGCTGGCAGCCTGGGTTCTGATCCCGGGCGCACACCGACGCACCGCTTGTCCGGCCATGCTGAGGCCACGTCCCACATACAGCAACTAGAAGGATGTGCAACTATGACATACAACTATCTACTGAGGCCTTGGGGAGAAAAGGGGAAAAAAAAGGATGGAGGATTGGCAATACATGTTAGCTCAGGGCCAGTCTTCCTCAGCAAAAAGAGGAGGATTGGCATGGATGTTAGCTCAGGGCTGATCTTCCTCACAAAAAACAAAAGAAAATTGGGATTTAAAAATATTCATACAATTAGTGATTTCCAATAAACAGGCATTGCTAAGCTATGTTTTCAAAATCTAGTGTTCTAGTATTCACTTTAACAATACTTTAAACAGTTAATATCACTAATCACTTTGATTAGTCAATATATTCTCTTTTTTTATTCTAAAAAGGACTAAATGTTTTTGATTCCTCTAAATCCTGTCTCGAATGAAAACTAGCATTTGGCATTTACACCACCCCTTCCCTTCATGCTGTAAGGGTCAGCTATACCTTAACTGGGCCCAGTGAAAAGGAGCCCCAGGAGGGCCCAGCACATCCTCTAGCCTGCACCTCCTCTCACCTCTCCTATGTCCTGCCCCCACTAATCCACCCTCCACTGCTGGGCTGATCTTCCCTACGTTTTTTTCCTCACCTCAATCCCTTGAATGGCTACTTGCTGCCTAAAGGATAAATCTCCACTCCTTGGCGTGGGGCATAATGTCACCCAATCAAGCCCCATCCCCCTTGCTCTGCTTCCGTTCCACCTGGCTCTAATTATAACACACTTCTCATTCCTGGATCAGACCAACTCACTCAGTCCTCCCTGCCCTCTTGGAACTTACCTGTCTCACTCCTTATTTATTCTCTGCCACATACTTATCCTCCCCTGCAGCACACCTCCCCACGACATACAACCCGTGGACAATATCCACCTGTCAAGATTCAGCTGCTCGGCTCCAGAGTTTGCTCCTCTCTGAAGTCTTATCTGACCGGCCCTGTGCAACCCTTCCCCTTCAGGCCCCCTGGTGCCGGTCCTCACCCCTGCAACAGGAGACCAGATGACGTGTCGCTCTCTCGTTTCTAGATTGCTAACCCCTGGAGAAGAGCATCCAAAACAGGCTCTTCAGTATCCTTGTGTTCAGCACAGTGCTTGGAACCTAGTGAGTACTGAATAACTGTAATCTAACAACAACTCCATGAGAGAAGGTGGCATTAGTCTTGCTCTGGAAAGATGAGGAAAACGAGGCTCAGAGACGTTAAGAAATTGGTAACGGTCACTTAGCTAGTCAGTGAGAGAGACAGGATTTAAAACTAGGTTTAACTACAAAGACTATGTTCTTTCCCTATATCATGGGGTTCATTTTAAAAGTGAGGTCCACAATTCATGTGACGCATAAATTAGAGTAATTATTTGAATAGCAGAACAGTTTCCTCCTTAGTATATGCCAAAGGAGCAAAGAGTGGTTGCTCCTGTCTAAAAGGCTATGCATGACACCTGGCACTATCTTGTATTTTAGGCCAGAATGATCTTGATTACTAATTATTGATAGATTCAGTAGTTTCTAAGTTAATTTAGAGCAGAGCCTTGTTTAGATCTGGAAATTATACACAGGCGAATTTAAAATCAAACTACTTTTAAATTTACATTTTAGAATCTTTGGATCTTAAGGTAAAC
The DNA here is from genome assembly GCF_020826845.1 of Diceros bicornis minor. Taxonomy (NCBI): domain Eukaryota; kingdom Metazoa; phylum Chordata; class Mammalia; order Perissodactyla; family Rhinocerotidae; genus Diceros; species Diceros bicornis. The sequence continues at coordinate 6,250,915 of NC_080755.1, read as the reverse complement.
TTGGCATTGTGAGGTTTTACACTATAGTCTTTTCTTTCTAAAAATAATATTGGCATTCCGGCAAGAAAATGAAATAGAGAGATAAACTTTTTTTGTGAATAAATAATAAAAAATATTTGCAAATCACTATTTAACTGGCTCCCCTGAGCCAGGATCAAACTCTTGGACACAACTATTCGATTAAAAAGATAATTTTTAGACTCTGGGGATTAAATTCTAGCATAATCATAAAATGGCATTTGAATCACAAATATGTTTCTTTTAAAGAAAGCAGAAGGATCACATTCTTCAAAAGCGAATAGAACATAGACTTCATTGAGTCAACTCTTCAGGGTATGTCATGTTGTGAATTTTACTTTTAGAGTGATTACAAACAGAAGATCAGTTTCCTTTTGTTTTATGGTTAAGTTTTCTCAGTACAGCTCATAATAAGCATAATTAGCTAATGATTCACGGGTCAACAGGGAAACACCTAACTTTTTTAAGAGTTGTTATACTACAGAATTGGGGTCAGGGGAGAGTTCATTACCTATTTTATAATATTAATTCCTAAAAACAAGCAACTGCATAAATAAACAGGTAGCCAGATGCAATCAAATTTTAAAATGCAGTAGAGATACCAGAATTTATAGAAATCCTATTTATGATTTTATTGATAGATAAAATTGTTAAATCCTTAATTTATTTTTCATGTACAATTAGATTTTTCGTGATAACAGATTTGAATAAAATGAAACACACGAAGGAAAAGTTAGAGGACCAGGGCTGGTCCTGTGAAAAGAAATAGCACAAACTACCTACTGAGACAGTTTGATGAATGCCACAGCAAGAAAAAAACACATACAGCATTTAGTATGTGCAAAGTATGGCTTGAAGTGTTTTAAAAAATATTACCTCATTTAATCCTCACAAGAACCCTATAACGCTGATATGCTCAAAGGCTTGCATGGAGGAGAAGAGAATGGAATGTCCAGGAAGGGGGTGTTAATGGAGTGAAATGTGTTTCTTTGGACTTACAGATGGTGGATAATCAAATGGATTACTGCCACTTAAAAAAAAATTTTTTTAAAAATATCTGGTCCATACTTCATAAAGTCAAACTTCTCTAAATGATAATCAATTATATGCCAACAACTATAATTCCTAACAGGAAACTTCTTAAAACAAAACGCATGATTCCCTCCGACCTTTCATTAATAATAATGATCTCCTTCCTTGTCTTCACTATGAAAAGATGTTTCACTGTCCCATCTGAGGTGGCAGTTTTCACAGACTATCTGACACTCTCATGCTGAGTTCTTTTAACAAAAACTGCTGTGTGATAACCAGCTGGGGACATGAGTACAGGCTGATGGCCCACAAGGAGAATAAATCTCATTTTCCGGATAGCTCCAGGAGCAAATCAAACATTTTTAGGAAGTGTAACAAATTTTCTTAAAATAAATACAATTTCTTTACTGCCTATTTATCCTCAATGGAATGAAAACTTGTCCTTCACCTTATTCTAAGAACACAGCATGAGTTTTTCAAAGGACGAAAAGCTTGATAATGAGAAAAAATAGTATCATTTAATACATTTTTAATTTTCTGTCTAATTTGTTAAAAAAGAATATTTGATGAGTAGTTTGAGTAAATCAGAAAATATTAGAAGTGAACAATGAGGCTTTAATATCTCTACTGTACACATTTCCCTAATTAACTACATAAGGCAAAGCAGCAGTAGGAAAAAATGAGAGAGGAGTAAGTGAAAATAGCACACACCCGCAGTCTACCACGATAATGAATTCAAGGCAAAATCAATTTAATAAAAGTCTTGACATATTATATAAAAATAAATAAATTCTTAATTTATATATGAAACCGAAGTTGTTTTATGATACAAGTCTTTATTTAAAAAGAAATCAGAAGTGTTTTAGATGAATAAAGCATTTATGCTTGCTCTCTACTAACAGGAAATATTTCCCATCTCATTGATATCTTACCTAGGACACATTGTTAAAAAAAAGCTAGGCAAAATATTTCTTCCATTCCTTATGCTCTCATCTCTTCCCCATCCATAATGTAGTGAAGTTCCTATTTGCTTTAAGATTGGCCCTAACTCTCAGCAACAGAAACTAGTCACAAATTGCTTTTTAAATATAACTGTTGAGGAAGCGTTCAATTGCAAATGCAACCAAAGTATAATAAGTTACCAATGGCAATAAAAGCACAGCATTACCATAATTAGGGCTATTTTTACTAGAAGAACAAAGTGGCTACCATAAATTAAAATTGCGTTCACATGTTTAGGCATTGGTTTTGATGTTTTGGCTGTTGATGTGATTACTGCCCTCCTCCCATCCCCAGGGACAGACAATCGTAACAGAGATCTTCCCCACTCAATAGTTTCTCCTGAATGAACGAATCAAAGAATGATTTGGTAATCTTTTACTATTGCACTGAAATGAATATCAGAATATTTAATTAATTAACATATTCAAGCACTGAGTTTTAATTAAGAAGACACATAGCTCCAAAACATTTATGAACAAATTAAAGCAACAATGCCTAACGAACAAAAATGAGAGTCATTTGAAAACACCATCACCTAAGGCTCAAAAATGTGACTGTGTCTCAAGTCTAGACCATTAGAAGGTATAAAACACCATTAATGAGGGGTATGGCACACAATGATTATGTATATATCACAAGAGTAAGCTCACAGAGAGAAGTTTTGTTGCGCGAGCAAAGCACAACACTTTGTGTACCGCCTGTATCTAGAGCTGCTCTTTCACTGGTGAATGACAAGGGTTTTCTCTGTTGGATTGTGTCTGCATGGAATGAACAGTGGAGAGAAGAGAGAGAAATGAGGTGATTCTAAATGAGTACAAGAAAATTAAGCTTTTCCCTGACTTATTAAAGGAAAAAACTGACTACATGAACAGACATTAAAATTCTGTCCCAGGTGCTAGTTTACTGGCTAGAATGACAGAATTTGTGTTCTTTCCGGCCACCTCAGGATTTAAATAATTTCATGTGACAGAGCTGATGTGTTGATCAATAAAAAGACAACAATCGTTTACACTGAGAGTTTAGTGCAATTTCAAGAATCTGCATTAACCAAGCTGAGTGTCTGTAGTGGAATCAATACACAACCACCTTACTTAGTGAAGTGCATAACTGAAGTCCGACTGAATTTTCAACACCAATGAATATGAATTAAAGAAAAATCAAATCAACTGAAAGAATGGGCTTTGGAAATCACACAATGACAGTATCTTTGAACATATTATACCATGCAAAATCCAGGAAAGCGAACAGATGTTGACTTTCATTTCCCCTCTTTCTTCTAGTATTTATCTTATGATTCGGGAAAAGCTTTCTTATATAGCAGTTTGATTACATGTGCATTTTGCAAATTTCCAGATGTGTTCAAATCTTTTAATCTACATTAAGGCTTTATATTTTAGGTCCCTATGATTCCCTAATCAGAGTTCTTATTTCTCTAAACATAAAATAAAATTGAAAATTTTCATATATCCCATTTAGTTTGTGAGTATTCTGGACATTTTTTTTCCAAACTATCCTTCTAGACATATTGGTCTTCTGTCTACTCAATAGATAATCAGTCCCATTATGTTGTACTAGAATAATGAATCCTTTGAACAGAATATTCACTTTTCTGCAGGAAAAAAAAAATCTTTTGACAGGTGAGGTTGAGATAATTCCCTCTCTCATATACGTGCCCATAAAATTTACCCATTTAAGACAAGCGTCCTTCTAGTAAAGGTGGTATCTCTAGTGGATTTCCCTGTAATGCTAATGGAATAGTGTCCCACAAGAAGTGATCTTGATTCTAACATTATGGATTTAGATGATGAATATAGACAGCAAATTTATTAATTTAAAGATACTAACAATGTGGAAGAAGGTATAATAGAGGCAGAACGCAAAGTGACCCTGGCAAATTCGAGGAAAGTTTAGCCAATAACAAGATGATGTTAAATCAAAGCAGAGCAGTGCTGAACTTGGAAAACAAGGCATTACGACAACTGTGAAAGAGGATGTGACAACATAAACTGAAATATTAGCAGAGTGAGACAGCTGAGCCTGACGAAATGACGTAAAACCTGTGGTGAAAGCTATGTATTTTGGACACTCTGACAAGCATTTGAATCTGTATTTTGATAGCTATAAGAATAGAAAGGCTGAGGATATCTAGAATTAAGTAGCTAGTAAGGCTCTAAAGTCTTCAAAAACAACTAGAGATGTGTAAAAGTAAACAACAACAAAATAATGGCTTGGCAAGGCCTGTGACAGAAAATATAAACAGTAGTTTGGAATGCAAGTGACACTTTAAAATGATAAGGCCTAACGTAGATTGCCCCAAAGGAATCTCATTTGAAAACTTAGACTTGGAAAGATCTACAAAAGACGTGGATGGAAACCTGACTGAACAGGTCTGAAGGAAAGACGTGCAAAGAATAAAAAATGTATAAAAGGAGTTTATATAAGAATAAAGTAGAATAGGGAATAACTGGCTGTATAGGAGAAATGGTTAGGATTTCAGCTTCCTTCAGTTTGGAGGCATTGAAACTGCGTGACCTCTACTCTTTCGTTTCATCACGATGCTTCTTCAGTAGAACACTGACTCCTGTCCTAATGGCCTGTTATTGCTGAGTCTGGGCAACTGTTAAATTGGTGAGAAAAAAATGATGCTCTCAAGGCCATGGTCAGAGCATCAATTTTCATTTAATAATAATTCAGCTTTCTGGAGTGGAAAGAGTCTGACCCTCAGCTATGGGTACACTTGAATCTTGGACGGCCGTCTAAGGAGTGTGCACCTTGGGTTACTGAGGTTAGTGCAACCCCTCAGCACCACACAAAGTAACGCAAAGGGCCTGGGGAGTGTCAGTGGCATCACTTGTCTAGCAGTAATAATATCTGAAATTTGGAATCGACTTTTTATATATTTCATAGTGTTCTCACAAACTGCATCTATGAATGGCAATCTTAAATCTCTTACATGAGCTACTATGTTAAATAAGTCAACAGAGTAACTAAAAACTGTTGCATAAAATTTTGTAGATTTTTCAAATAAAAGTTTCTGACTCCTGGGCCGGCCCCGTGGCTTAGCGGTTAAGTGCGTGCGCTCTGATGCAGGCTGCCCGGGTTCAGATCCCAGGCGCGCACAGATGCACTGCTTCTCCGGCCATGCTGAGGCCGCGTCCCACATACAGCAACTAGAAGAATGTGCAACTATGACATACAACTATCGCCTGGGGCTTTAGGGGAAAAATTAAAAAAAAAAAAAAAAAAGTTTCTGACTCCACCCTAATTTGATTTCACTATCAATGAATACTATTCCGTTTTTCCTCTTGATTCTATGAAATGAGACTTGTGTACATCTTATCAAGTAGAAAGAAGTCCAACCAACCTCCCTGTGATATTGTAGTGAAAATGGGATCAAATAGAGCCAGGTTTCAAAAGGTCAATGAAATAAAATTCTACAAAGGAACATGGAAACAAACCCTCTATCGCCTTAACGTGAACGTAAATGTTTCCTTGGAGTACGTTATTCAAAATAATAAATCATTTTGAAGAGAATCTAACTCCGATAGTACAAAATACCTAAATACCTCTGAAACAAGTAGAAATTTCATTTATACAGATTAATGAGCTTATGACAAGTTCATACTCAAGAGTGATTCAGGCATTCCTTTGCTCCTTCCTAGGAAGAATAAATTTATTTTATTCATTCACTGTAAAAGTTACACTTGGTAATTTCTTAGCTATATAAATCATCATGGAATGAGATATGGGGGCTGCATGATGGTAATAAACTTAAATCTGTTCAAATAAAGATTTTACAATGCTCTTTCTAATCATCTGTTTCTTTTTAAGAAATAATTATACACTACATAGTCAGTTGAGAAATTAACCAATTTACTATAAGTTAACTGACTTAAAACCCCAGGTAAACAAAAAAACCCAAAGGTCCATTTAAAGAATAGAGCTCAGGATAAAACGTCATCTGCCCATGGGTAACTAAATTGCAGCAAGCAATTACCTTTTAGAAGTAAAGCCACCTCTCAAAAGACTGGGGCTTTTGTTCTTATCTTCAAAGAACAACCCACTTGTGGCAGAATCAAACTCGTTACATAATACTTGATCACCCCACTTCAAAGCACTTTCCTCTTCCTCAGTCATTTCTTTTAATTAGAGCTAATAAAGACATGGGTTTACATGCTGACTAAGGTTTGTAGCAAATCTCTAGAAAACACACTCGAGAAATTAATCAATTTGACTTTAGTTTTTCTCTCTCTGGAGCCAGCCCACCCTTCCCTGCTCCGTACCTGACAGGCGCGCCTCGGCTGTGTGCAGGTTTCAGCATGACTGTCACTGTATTGTCAGTTTGATTCAAAGGGGTCTCAAGTTCATAAGCTGGCATAGAGGGTGCTGGGGAAAATGCAAAAGATGGAAGACTCATTATCTCTGATTTATCCTTTCAATTTTCTTTCTACTTTCCTTTACAAAGAACATTAAGAACACAGTGCCCTTAGTTTAAATTGTAGCTATCAACTGACCATGAACAGCCTTTCTGTGTATACCCTACCCTATATATCTGTGTATACCCCCTGCATTTGTCCTGCAGAATATCAGGACAACTGCTGAAAACAGTGTGTGTTGACTTCTTTGATCTTAAGTTTCTAAGTTGGGACAGGGCATGAGGGGGGCTTGTGATGTATTAGTAATATTTTGTTTCTCAATTTGGAGTCTCACTAAATGGGTGTAGTGTGAAATTCATCAAGCTGTATGCTTACAATCTGTGTACTTTTCTGTACATATGCTTTTCTTCAAAAAAAAATTTACTTCAAATGCATATTTAAGAAATAATTATTATGATCAGAACTGAACTTTACACTTGTTCCATCTAAGCCCAGGTTCTCATGTACCAAAGATCCATCTGGGGATTTGAAGAGGATTGTTGAAGCCAGAGAGGCTTGTTGAAAAATTAGTGACGACTTGTGGGCTCCCAGAGAAATCACGAGGGTAGAAAAGATACGGGAATTGAAGTAAGAAAGTCTTGGGTTTGACTTTTTGTTGTTTTGTTTAAGAGCTTAGGCGCATTAATTATCTCTGTAACTTCAGTTTACTTATCTTTCAAAATAGGAAGAATTACCCTCTGGGGTTATTATGAGAATTCAAAGAGATAATAAAGAGAGCCAGGCAAATATAACTCTATAAATGTTAGTTCTCCTCCCAATGTGAATCCTATTTCCAAGGCCATTTCCTGGCATTCTTTGTTTTCTAGATTGTTAAGTCTTATTAGGAGAAGATAACAACAGAGCTCTTTGGTAATTTTGTCATCACCATAGACAAGAGAATTCATTTCATGAAGGCTGTGATGTGGGAGGGCACATGGTCTTTTTAAGACCCACAGGTATAGGTACCCGATGAGAAACAGCAGAGATCACCTCTTATAAATATAGGTTTTAAAAATCTCTCACATATAAAAAGTTTTTATGTAAAAGACATGGGCTATATCTCTGTTCTATTTATTGGATTTTCTCAGCATTAAAAATTAACTCCAATTCTATTAAAAATGAACTCTAGGGGCCGGCCCGGTGGCGTAGTGGTTAAGTTTGCACGCTCCACTTTGGCGGCCCAGGGTTTGCAGGTTAGGATCTCAGGTGTGGACCTACACACCGCTTATCAAGCCGTGCTGCAGCAGCGTCCCACATATAAAATAGAGGAAGATGGGCACAGATGTCAGCCCAGGGCCAATCTTCCTCAGCAAAAACAGGAGGATTGGCAATGGATGTTAGCTCAGGGCTAATTTTCCTCACCAAAAAACAAAACAAAAAAAAACAAATGCAATTCACAGCATAGAATTACATCTTGCATAGAGAGTAGTTCTCTATCTGAGGTCCATGAAAGCAGAAGATAGGGGCCCATAAACTATAAAAATCAAATAGTTATTCTTGATGAGCCTTCTTAGGCTAACTAAAATGTCAAATGTCTTTGCCTTTGGATAGAACTGTATGAACTTGGTGGGCTAACAGTGACTCATATCAACCAAAATTTTTATCTAATACAAATGGTAAAAAGAAATTATTTTTTTTCTAAAAGCATATCCTCTTTAAGATATTAATCTTTGAGATATGGTTTCCATAGGGGAAAATTACCCAAAAAAGAGCTTGAAGGTATACACATGGGCACAAAATTCCTCTTTAAATCTCCATGATAAATTCATGCACCAGATAATATCCTGTTAATTCATTTCTAGGGATAAATTCACCTGATCAATATCAGAGAGGAAGTACATGGAAGAATTATAATTAGAACCTACATTTTCTGATTCCAAGTCTGGTGGTTTTTCTACTCACTCCTCTGTACAACGTGTTTCACTCTCCTAACCTCTAATTTTTCTGACCTCCCAAGGATTTCTTCCTCTTTCCCAAGTTTCCATATTGTTCTTAAAACCTAATGCTTTATATCAAATACCAAGAGTATATTAAACTTCAAGTCAACTTTGTGTTCATAAATAAAACCTTACATAAGGAAAAATCTTCCCTTGTTATAATTGTTTTACAAAAAAATTCCAAATCTCCCTCCTTCAAAACCTAGTAGAATGCTTATAGTACGCTAGTTATGAGTACCTCCCTTCCTTTAATTCTAAACAAAAACTTTTACAAAACTAGGAATGAGAGACAATAGATATAAAAATCAGGCTAAATATTACTTAGCTAAAACTGACTGATTAAAAGAGTGACCTCCCTCACCAGCCTCCTGCTCGTCTACACCCAACCAAAAGTCAAAGCCAAACTCAAATGCTTCCCCACTCATACCCAAAGGGGAAAAAATGAGAAAAGAAAATGCCCATGGAATCGTGTTTACTGCTGTTACATATCCCACACCAGATGGCAACTCCATTTCCTCTAGTCTATAGCACAAAGACATTTTCTGCACAGTTGCACATGCCCAGAAATATTTCTCAAATTATGTCTTTTGTTGGATGGCATAATTGAATTTCTACAAGCAAAAAGCTAGAGTCGGTGAGTGCCTGGTGCCACCCCTCTGTTGTCGCCTCTCTCTTCAGGACTTGAAACCACTAATGGTGAAACTACTAAATACCAAGGAAGGCTGATTCTTCTGGAAGTGGACTCCATACACTGCTGTGCTTCTGCTGAGCACTCAATCATTCATGGCTCATTACAGAGACTTTTCCAACACTGCTGCTCTGGTAACTTGGAATGGTGAAGGGGATAAGAGTACACAGAACAGAACCTTCTCCTCATGTCCAAGTCCTCCAATGCAAATCATTAAAGTGGCTACTTCCTAGCACAGGAGGATCGTAAGCTCCCAAATTATAAATATTTGTAGTATTTCATTTAATTCCAGACAGATTTCCAGATGATTTTCAGGCATCCGAAAGTATTACTTTGAATACAATGTGTAAGTTTGGGTGAGCTTTACATACTTGACAATGGGCATGAAAAGGTACAAAAGTGCTATATTCTGATAAAAGGCATAATTCATGAATACACAATACCTGATATTTTGGTGGTGAACTGATTTGTTGCTGGAGGTCCAAAACCCTTAGCTGTGCTAGCTCGGACGGTAAAGGAGTACGTGGTCCCCGGACACAGTCCAAAGAATAGAAAATGGGTTTCATTTCCCAGTTTTGAAACTCTTCCACTTTGACTGGATAAATCTATTCCTGGGTCAAAGGAACTGACTGCTTTGTAGGTGATCTGCAAGAGAATAAGAATGTAATAAAATATCGGGAGCAGATGGACCAAGACTGCATCTTTATCCAATAAAGCCTTCTGACGTATGCACAGTCAGACACCTTACGACAAGCTCTCCTACTCACGTAGTCTCTTCAAATCCTGGATCCAGTGAAGGCGCGCAGGAACTCAGCCACAACTGTTATGAGTTGTTACTTTTATAGACAGAGGAACTGAAAGCCAGTAGATTAGAACATAAAGGATGAGTTCAGGTTTAAGCTAATACCTTGAAGTTGTCTGCTTTCAAAATGTCATTCTGGAAAACTACATTCCAGTTGGCTTAAAACAAAATAACAAAATATACAACTAGCTCAAACAGATAAGGACCTGACAAAGGTAAGGCCTCATCTCTCATTCAGCAGCCATAGTTTCATTTAGCACTGAATAGGACTATTGTTTACGGGGAACAAAGATGTTTTAAGTGTTTTCATCCATGTGGGCAAGATATCTGCTCCAAAAATAAATCCTAGACACGTGTCAGTAGCTCTTGATGCTGTAACTGTGGTGCTCATGATGGGTCATATTTACTTTTTCTCTTTAGAGCAATGCTGTCCAATAGAACTTTCTGTCATGATGGAAATGTTCTATTCTGCTCTGTTCAATACAGTAGCCACTAGCCACAAGTGGCTATAGAGCACTCGAAATGTGGCTAGCTAATTAAAATTAACTAAACTTTAAATTGCCACATGTGACCAGGAGCTGCCATTTGGACAGTGCAACTCTAGAAGCTTTTGCCACATAACAGGTATTCAAAGCACGTTGGATGAGTCTGGAATGTGTGAAAATAAATATAGCATAGGTGTCTTTAAATTTTGCCCTTTCAAATGATTTTTTAAAGAATTTCACTATAAGTAGTTCATCAACGATTCAAGAAAATGCATTTTAGTGGTGATTATGTAATGATATAATTTTTAAACGTGGCATATTCAAAAGCTTTAAATTGCAAAACTGAGCACTTTTCTTGTTTTTAAATAGGTAAACTTACTTATAATTTATGTGCATGAACACTAACACTGTTATTATATGAAGTGATAATTGACATTCTTCTTCTATTTATACCATGTCATTATAATTAAGGAGACCTCTCTGTGAGAATATTTAGATTGAATCAACTAAGCTTTAGCAAGAAAATGTTTGCTGTATATATTAATCACTGCAGTGCATGACACTGTCAGAGCCAGGCAGCTATCCGTCGGCAACCCTCTCGCAGACTTCCCTCACGAGGTTACTCCAAGCCAAGAGACAAGACCACGTCCACCACCCAGCTGCTGTGGGAGAGACTTCAGCAACATCACCACTGTGTGCTTAGTTGCTTACTTTGACCCCCATTCTGATTCCCCCAGAGAAAAGGGTGTTCAGAGAAGGCAGATCTAAGCTGTGACAGCCTAACTGCCCCCTCAAAGTTTCTTAATTCATTCATTCACCCATTCAAAATACATTCACTGTGTGCCTCCTATGTACCAACCACCCTGCTCTGAGTTGGGGTCTCATATGGTGATTCAGACCTGGTACCGGCCCTGGAGGAGATAATAGTCTGGTGGGGAAGGAGAGAAGCAATCCAGCAATTATAATACAGTATAATTAAAACAAGAACTAGCACTGTCCGCCAGGGCTAGGTTAATCTTATTCGTTTTATTGACTTACTAAAACTTTAATGGGATACAGATGCATACGGGACAAAGTCCAAAATCCCTAGCTTCGTGTTTAAGATGCGCCTAGACCGTCTTCTCCAAAGTTATTTCTGAATATTTGACACGATAACATTAGATTTTCTTCTGTCTTCATCAGGGGATAAAGATTTACTGCCTCACAAACACTGGGTTTTTCTGACACCGTTTTTGCTCATCAACTTTCACTGGCCTGGAACTTGGTAGGTTATCTCTGTCCTGTTTGCTCCACCATGAATTCAGATTCATGCATTCCATTCACATATTGATCAAACGCTGACATTCTGTGAGCCCTGGAGTCATCAGGTAGATGCAGGCCCTGACCTCGGGTAGCTAAGAATCTGGACTGGGGTTGGGGGGAGCTGCGGAGATACACAATGAGTAGATTGATAATTTTTAAACACTAAGTTCCATGGAAGAAACAAACAGGGTGCTAAGATAAAGAATACTGTGGGGAGAGAGGGGTACATACACAGCCATTTAGAATGGCTGGAGAAGGGCCCACTGAGGAGATGTCAGTGAATCTGAGGAGACTTGAACTTTGTGAAGGAGCCAGCCATGCCAAGAGTGTGAGAACAGCATGAACCGAGCCTGTGAAGCAGGAGCGTTCTGGGCAGTTAATGGCGAGAAGGAAGACCTGTGTGGCTGCAGCCCAGCGAGTGAGGTGAGTGTGGTTACTGGTGGGCTGGAGAAGAGGGCAGCCGCTACACCATGCAGCGCTCTGTATTCCAAGATACGAAGCACGGACACATACAATGAGGAGCCTTTGAACATGTTCAAGTGTGAAAACAAAATGGTCTGATTTCCTTTATAAAAAGATCACCTTGGTCGCCAGGTGGGGGACTGATTTGATGGAAGGGGGCAATAAAAGTAGTAGGGAGACCATTAGGAGCTACTGCAGAGACCACGGGGTAAACCTATAGTGTAGGTGAGAAAATAAGTGGCTTGGACTACAGTTGGGGCAGTGAAGAGGGCAATAAATGAAAAGAATCGGCATATGTTAGAGACAAAACGGACAGAACCAGTGATGGATGAGATGTGAGGGAAAGATGGAGGAATCAAGGATAGGTTCCACGTTGTGGGCTTGAGCAAAGGATGGCCCCACTTAATGAAATGGGATGGAATGAATGAGGATAAGTTAACAGTTGGATTGTGGACATATCAAGTTTGAGATGCCTATGAAGTCAAGTGGACATACCATCTATGACATAAAGCTGCGATCTTAGAGGTCTGGCCCAGAAATAGAAACTTGGGGGTGATCAGAACCGAAATATTATGGTTTAGGAATGCCTGAGGTCACTGGGGAAGGGATTTTAGGGGGAACACTCATATTTAATATGGGATGGAGGAGGAGAAGCCAACTAAAGAGCCAGAAAAGGAGGATGGAAGCCAAGAGAGAGAGCTGTCATAGAAATCAAACGAGAAAAGAAAAGAAAGTGTTTTAAGAAAAAAATGCTTTCCAAGATGCTGTTGAAAGTTCCAGTGAGATTGGAACAAAAAAGTATCCATCCATGTCTCAAGCCAGAGTTCTCATTTTACTTATCCATAAAGCCTTCCAATATCTGACCTAACAAATCACTGGACCAGCTGAATGTCTACTGTTGTGACTGTGTCCATATAAATCATTTGGCAATAATGTTGCATTATTACTCTACAATGTATTATAAGAGCTCGTGTGTAGTCTTAAATCATGACTTGAATATGCCAAAGGAACTGGAACTTTTCATATAATTGTATCTTCTTTCTGAGGAGTGACTGATGTCTTATTCTTCTTTCTGATCCCACTGTGACCAGTAAATATTTGGCACTTAGTATATATTTTCCTAAAAAGACTCCTGGAGAGAGCAGGTGTGAGAGCGCTCACATAAATGCTCACACTATAGCAAGCAGGATGTTTGCTCCACCGGCTCAGACTATAAAGCAAAAAGCAAATGCTTTATCAAAGGACTTGCTGTTCCACTGGGGCTGATGGGTTTGTACTTGCCTATAGCCCTGAAGTTGTAAGGGGGCTGAGGGTTCTTAACTGTCTTTAGTCACAGCCCTTTGATAATTTGATAAACATTATAGATCTTCTCTTCCCACCCATAAAAATGCACATATACACTAATTCATGCACTCCTAAAAACTATGAATCCTTTCCCTCACCTCTAACAAACAAATATTTGTGGACACAAATCATCTGAAAGTTCATGGATTCCCCTCAAACCCATCCAGAGCCCTGAGAGTTTGAATTGCAGGGATTAAAAAAAGATCCTCAGGAACAGGGGCTATCTAGCTCTAGAATTCCACTGCCTGCCACAGATTTGATGCTCAATAAACCTCTGTGCCCCTGAGTAGTAGTTCTCAGGGGCACCAGGATATAACCCCACACTCAAAGCCAAATGCAACACGTCCCTTTGGCATTCATTTTTTCACTTGTTCATTCAGTAAGTGTTTATTAGGTGCCTATTAAGTACCAGGCTGTGGAAAAGCAGCAGGAAACTCCCAGAAGGAAAGTTTAGGACTGCTTTCACACTTGCACTGCGTCACCGGCTGAGGGCCAATGTGATTTTAATGAAGCTCCTATAGAGAACACTCATGTTCCAGTGCTGGATCTAGATGCCCAAATCAAAAGCAAAGGACATGCAAACAACATATGTAGGGGTTAGATTTAGGTGAGATGGAGTCAACTGCTGCTTATGTTGGATGATTTCTGATTTGGATGTAAGTGCTTGAAATATTCCAAAATTATCTTCCCCTCCTCCACTTAAAGTTTCAAATTCTAAACTGAGAGATTCATAGAGAACCAAAATGAATTAACATGTGCTCTTTTACCAGGAAGTGAATCAAAATCTTCTAGGGAGTGTGAGTTGATTGTAATTCCATTCAGCATTAAATACAGTCCTTTAATGGAGGTCCAAACAATCAAAAGAACAAATAAATAAATCTGATTTCAGAGGAGGAAAGGATACTTCAGGGAAATGTACAGTATTTAAATCAAACACTGAAAGATAAACAGAAGTATCACAGGAGGAGAATGGAGGGGAGGGCATCAGGAGGAAAGAAGGATATAAGCAAAAGCTGGGTGGTGTTCAGAAGGTTCTTGGAGAAAATTCCATATACATGGCTCCTTAAATTCCAGGAAAAAAATAATCGGAGATGCAGTAATAAATATAAACTGGGATTAGATCACGGAAGGCCTTGAATATTGAAACTAAATTTCTTTTTTTTTTTTTTTGTGAGGAAGATTGGCTGGGAGCTAACATCTGCCAATCCTCTTCTTTTTTTGCTGAGGAAGACTGGCCCTGGGCTAACATCCGTGCCCATCTTCCTCCACTTTATATGGGACACCTGCCACAGCATGGCTTGACAAGTGGTGCATCGGTGCATGCCCGGGATCCGAACCGGCGGACCCTGGGCAGCCGCAGCGGAGCGCGCGCACTTAACTGCTTGCACCACCAGGCCAGCCCCGAAACCAAACTTTTTAACATGGCCCCTATAGTCTATTTCTTTCTTTACTACTACTATCTCAGTCAACAGTGATTAACTGAGCCTAGTTACACAGGCTCAGGATCTTGAGGTGTCTTCAACTCTTGATTAGTCAATACCCCAATCAGTTGAAAAGTCCAGACCATTCTACTTTACTATGCGCCCAAGCAACCTGCACTTTATACTCTATTCACACATTATATTGATTTGCACTTATTGATTTGGTACTTATTTGGTACGTATTTCATTCTCTCTCTATTGAGTTGTTGATAAGGCTGTTACTTTTAGTATACAAGGGACAATACTTTTTATACTTTTGTCTTCACTCACTAGGCTATTGTGAGCTATGTAAATTTAGTGAGGTACAATGGAAATACTGTGTATTTGGGAGTATTACTGACTGATAAACTTCTAGAAATAGGTTTGATATGCAATGTTTAAATTTTGATAGATACTCTCAAATTACCTACATAAGAAGTTGCAAATGTATTTTCCCACTAACAGTCTATACATGCACACATTTCCCCACATCACTGCTTACCATACCAACTTAAACTTTCTGTAGCACTTGCTTTATTGCTTTCTTAATTATTAGCAAGGGGGAGTAGGTATCTTTTCATATGCTTGCATGCCATTTGGATTTTTTTTCTATAAGTTGCCTCCTCTTATTCTTTGTCCATTTTTTCTAATGGAGTGTTTTATCTATTTCTTATTAATCCATATCAATGCTCTGTATATTACAGCCACCAGCTCGTGACTGCTATAAATGTTGACAATCATTTCCCCAAGTCCTCTGTTTGTGTGTAGACTTTGTGGTATCTTTCATCATTCAGAAGTTTAAATTCTTATATAACCAAATCTGTCAATCTTTTAAAAAATGACTTCTGGGTCAAGCTTAGAAAGATATATTACAAAAATGTCTTCCTTATTTTTCTTATAGTGTTCTTATAGTTTAATTTTTGTGTTTAGATCATGAATCTATTTGGTATTTATTTTTGTATGATGTGAGGTGGGGGTCTTATATGGCATATTATTCTTATAATAAAATGCTCGATTTTCTAAGATTTATCAAATTTTATCCATCTATATTCATAAATGAACTTACCCTATAATTTCTACCTTTACTGTAAAATTTGGAAGGACATGCATCTAGTTGTTAACAGTAATTGTATCTGAAAAGTGAAATTGGGAAGCAAAAATATTTTATTTTGAATATTTCTGTACTGAAAATATTCTTTCAGAGAGCAATATTACATTTATAATTTGATAACACAAAATGTTGGTAGCTGTTGAGGAAGGGTGTAATTATAGTCCCAGGTTTTAGGAAGATGACTCTGATACAATGAAATGGCTGATAGGGAGGTAGGGTACATGGAAGGCTGGAGCTGGAACGAAGGTAGGGGAACAGAAAGGAAAGGCTAGTTTGAGAAGGCTGAAGATGGACGCTAGGGGAACGTAGGGCAAAGAATAAGACCAGAAGAGTGCTTTAAGGTTGTAAATTGTCATAGCTCCTGGCAAAAATGATGTCAGCATTTTCCAATCATTAATCGTTTGGTATATCTTTCACAAGAAGTAAAGAGAGAACTTGAGAATATACCTGAACCCATGGCATATTCATTTACAGCATCTACACCATTCAATCTGTTTTTCCTTCTTTCCTTCAAAAGCTTTCCAGGGGCCAGCCCCGTGGCTTAGCGGTTAAGTGTGCACACTCCGGTACTGGCAGCCTGGGTTCGGATCCCAGGCGCGCACCGACACACCACTTGTTGGGCCATGCTGAGGCGGCATCCCACATAGAGCAACTAGAAGGATGTGCAACTATGACATACAACTATTTACTGGGGCTTTGGGGAGAAAAAAGAGGAGAAAAAAAAAAAAAGAGGAAGATTGGCAATAGATGTTAGCTCAGGGCCAGTCTTCCTCAGCAAAAAGAAGAGGATTGGCATGGATGTTAGCTCAGGGCTGATCTTCCTCATACACACAAAAAAAGCTTTCCAGTATGCTCCCCACACTAAAGAACACCTGTATCACTTATTACTAAGCTTTTTTCCAACTATGAAAATTTACCTCCCCTTCTAGATTTTACCTATAGTTATATATGTTTCTATGAAAGAATATACTGTTCTTAAGGTTCCTGCTTCCTTTTGGGCAACTGTTCTATTTTCTTAGCATGATGTCTGCCCCAGGAGACTGGGGTTCTCCAGAGAGGGGCCAAGTCTGGTTCAACATCCGTCCTCAGGTCCAGGAAGAAGCTATGTCTATCACAGACTCTGGCACAAGCTGGGCGAATCACAGCAGGCAGTGAGTCTCAGCTAAAGAAGAGCTCCCTCCTGAGATCCCTACCTGGAGGAACCCAGAACTCCCTCCTTCCTACTTCTGGAAAACATGGGGAAAAGAGAAAGAAAGATTTGGCGGTCAGAAAACCTATATATATACACATATATATATTTTTTTGGTGAGGAAGATAGTCGCTGAGCTAACATCCGTGCCAATCTTCCTTTATTTTTTGTACGTGGGATGCCACCACAGCATGGATTGATGAGTGGTATATAGGTCCGTGCCTGGAATCTGAACCTGGGAACCCTGGGCCACCAAAGCAGAGCATGTGAACTTAACCACTACACCACTGGGCTGGCCCCCAAAAAACTTATATTTAATCACTTAAGCCTGATTCACACATTTGACATTTTCTCTCTAGTACCTAAAAAAATGAACCAACCTGCTCTGCTTACCTATATCTGATTTTTAAAACCCTGATTGATGACACACTGACGCATCCCCATTGCAGTACCATTTAGATCAGTGTTCAACTGGGAGATCCTGGCTGCTGAAGCCGGAGAGATTAATGAGTTCTTCTTTTGAATTATTATTCCTATTGTTTTCACATTAAAGTTACTTATTACCCAAAAATAAATGTTCAGTGGGATCAGAAAGAAAGAATCTGGCTATTATTTTCTGTCTGTCGAGATATCAATATGTGGCTTTTAGGACAGGTGGACCTATTTCTGGGAACTTAACATTGATTTCAAAGACTGTATCCTTTCTAGCAAAATATTCTGTTATTCTTAGGTAAGAATCTCCAAAACTGAGACTGGAAAATGGTTATGGGGCCAAAATATTAATTAAAGTATAGTTATTATAATCTAAAAGACTCTGATTACAGAGAAAAAAATACAAACTTGTTTGATTTCATTATAAAACTTAGTTCTATAAAAGCTGAGCCATGGATTTTTATAACACTCGATTCTTTTACAATGAAGCAGCCAACAAGCAGCATCAATAACAACGTGAAAATCAAATTTCTTCTTTCATCTTTTCTCTTACTTTGTTAGGCTTTCAATTAAAAACAATCTTTTTTTTTTTGCATTTCAATACCAATTTTCAAAAGGTATAAGGAAACATAAATGTGAGGCTAGCTGGGTCAGAGAAGGGGTTTACAGTGATTATCATCTGACAGCTAATCTGCTCAGGCTTTTGTCAGTAGCTCTGAAAGGTGTTCAAGCAGAGCTTCCACAGGACGAACTGCTGCGATTTTTAGAAACCTAACAACTTATAATTTTGTTGAATTTGCATTCATATAAATGCTAGTTTTAAAAAAATGCACCTGCTTGTTTCTATGACAATAGGCATAGTGAAATGATGTTCACACAGATGTGATGATGACTGTCACCCCGTTATTGCTATTATTTTTTTCCTTGAACAATTCATCAAATTCTTCTCTGCCATCTATCATTCAACCATTTAATATGCCTCAGTAGAAAAACTATGTCACAGAAGTCTAAAGGATGTTTTGCTAATACTAAGAATCCAAAAGACATTATTCTATTGTTATTCTTGCGACAATACCTATTGACTTTGCTAATTGGATAATCAGTGTTTATAATTCAGCAGTAAAATATTTTATAGCTAGCAAGAATTGGATTCTGTGATTGCCTCCTAATCAATGTACACTGCAAAATACTTATTGTTTTTAAGAAAGGTGATTTTTAAAATATTATGTTGTGTCTTTACATATAATAACATATAATCTGGAAACATTCAAATCATTATAAGTATACATCCTGAAATTATACATAATTCAAAAACTCAGTTTTAATTTTTTTGCTTCTATTCAGTAACCATTACAACTATTGAAGGCATTAAACTTCTTAAAAGGCATGCAATTATGCATTTTTTAATACTAGTCTAGATATCAAAGAAAGTAAAATTAAATTACTAACAAATGTGTATACTACCTCATATAAAGTGATGACACCATATGTTTGAATGGGTTCTCGCCACTGAAGAAATATCTTCTCTTCGAAGGTACTTCCTTGTATGGATTCAGTAGGAACAGCGCCTGGCACTAGAAGGGGAAAAAAAAATCGATAAATGTTTGAGTAATAGACTCCCCCCTAAATTAGATTTTTCTAGATTTGATAGGTTTTTAACTCTTTATTGAGGCACAAGATTTTAACAGTCCATAGATACACTCAATTTTCTTTTAAAAATCTGAAATTTAAAACCATTTTGGCTACACTGTTCTTATAAAGAAAAGAATTTTATTACTTTTTCTTTAAAGTTTGAATCAACTGGACAAAGCTCAGTAAGCATCTTTTAAACAAATTTTTTCATTCTTCAAAAATAAATAAAGATTAGAGCAATGAGAATTCCCACACATTGCTTGTGGGAATGTAAACTGGTATAGCCACTTTGCGAATTATTTTCCAAAGTTAAAGAGGCATGTATCATATGACCCAATAATCTCACCTCCAGGTATATATCCTAGTAATATTCTCGCACAAATGTACCAGGAGGCATATACTGACATGTCAACATAGCAGCATTTCTTAAATAAAAATAATAAATTGGAGACAAACTAAATGGTTTAATAAATTGTTTTATATTCACACAATAAAATACAAAAAAGATTGAAAATAAATGACAGCTATATACATTATTGTGGATGAATTTTATAACCATAATATTAAGTGACAAAAGCATGTCAAAGAAGAATATATATGAACTACTGTACTGATATTTAATATATTATTAAAAATACACATAAAATAGGTATTTCAAAAAGATGTGAGGTAGATGAAATAATATATTTTTAAAAAAATTATTTTATTTATTAATAATGTAAAAGATTTGGGAAAGTTTGATGCCATTTTTTAAAATCCTATAATACACAACACCTTTTGATCAGTTTGCAAGAAACTCTAATTGACATAAGGGAAGATGGAAATTTACTTGCCAATATTCTATAAAACATTTAATATTATTTTAAAAATATTATTTATCTTGTCTTCATTTAAATTCAGTTTTTGACTATGCTTTATATTATAGACAATTTGGTGTATTAGTGTGTCTACTCTATTCATAAACTAGTATATCTGCAGTACTTATACATATATTTGGGGGGGCATGATCAAATTTTTTGGTGATGGTGTAAGTAATCAAAAAGTGGTCAGAGAGGACTCACACTTCTCGATTTCAAAACTTAATACAAAGCTACTGTATCAAGACAGTGTGGTGTTGGCATGAGGACAGACACACAGATCACTGGAATAGAGTTGAGAGTATAGAAATAAACCTACACATTTGCAGTCAATTGATTTGCATCAAGGGTGCCAGGAAAATTCAATGGGGAGACAATAATCTTTTCAGCAAAGATTGGGACAACTGGATATCCACATGCAAAAGAATGAAGTCGGATTCCTACCTCACACCATATATAAAAATTATATCAGAACAGATTAAAGAGCTAAATCTAAGAGTTAAACCCACAAAACTCTTAGAATAAACAGGTGTAAATCTTCATGACCTTGTATTAGGCAATAGTTTCTTAGATATGACACCAAAAGCAAAAGCAACAAAAGACAACATAAATAAACTCAACATCAAAATGAAAAGCTTTAGTGCTTCAAAGGCCACTATCAAGAAAGTGAAAAG
Source organism: Diceros bicornis minor (assembly GCF_020826845.1). Lineage (NCBI taxonomy): Eukaryota > Metazoa > Chordata > Mammalia > Perissodactyla > Rhinocerotidae > Diceros > Diceros bicornis. Next base: position 6,230,073 of record NC_080755.1, on the reverse strand, counting down.
ACAACACACAGAACGGAAGAAAGTTTTTGCAAATCATTTATCTGGCAAGAGACTTATATCTAAAATACATAAAGAACTATTAAAACCCAATAAGAAAACAAATAATCCAATTAAAAATGGGTAAAGGATCTGTATAAATCTTCTCCAGAAAAGATATACAGATGGTCAATAAGCACATGAAAAGATGTTCAACAACATTAGCCAGCAGAAAAATGCAAATCAAAACCACAATGAGATACCACTTCATACCCACTAGGACGACAAGAATCCAAAGACATATAATAGCAAGTATTGCAGAGAATGTGGAGAAATTGGAACCCTCATACACTGTTGAAGGGAATGTAAAATCATCCAGCTACTTTGAAAACAGTCTAGCAGTTCTGCAAACGGTTAAACATAGATAAATTTACCATATGACCTAGCAATTCCACTCCTAGGTACATAGCTAGGAGAACTGAAAACATATGTCCCTCAAAAACTTGTATATGAAAATTAATATCAGCATTATTCATAATAGCCAAAAAGAAGAAACAACACAAATGTTCATCAATTCATGATCAAATAAACATATGTCAATCAAGTTTAAAAAAAGGAGTTGGAGAAATGTTTTAGATTGTGGGATGATATGAGTAGTCCTTTAAAGGTTGGTAAGATCTCCCAGGTTGGAAAGACTGATGAGAATTTCAAAAGGACTCATAAGTAGTACACATTTTTTTAGTTGAGGGACAACTTATAGGTAGATGTAGGACATTTATAGTTATTCTAAATAGAGCTAAGTATTGTTTAGCAGGAAAAAAAATTACTGATTCAGAAGGGAGGCCTGGGTTCTGATTTAAGACTTTCCAGCAATTAAACTGTGCAATTTGAGTAATTCACTGAACCTCCTTGGGTCTCAGTTGAATCATTTCTAAAATGAGGAAGTTAGATTAAGTTGATCTCTATTGTCTAAACTCTAAATAATATATAAATATGAAAATAATTGTTTGTCTTAGGTTCAAGGAATTGATGTGAAACTACATCGACGCAAAGAAAAACAAGGTATTGAAGAAGTTATGACACTGATGAGTTCTAAGAAAATTTGGGTTCCAGGCTCTGAGACTAAAACGTTCATCATAATCAGAAGTTGAACTGAAATGGGCCACACCAGAGAAAGGTGTAAGTCTCTTCCTCATTACCTTGAAAGTGTTTATGACATCATCATCAATTTTCTCACAGCATCAAGATAACTATGATGAGTGGCTCTATTATTTTGCAATGATATTTCTTAAATAGAAAATATTCATTAATCTCTGTGCAGATGAAAAGAAGGTTAAAACAGAAAAAAACAAACCTTTGATTTCATTCAATTAGTATAAATGAGAGTAAAATAAAATGGGAGATAGTCAAAATTATGTTAATCACGGGTCATTTTAAGAGGTTAATTTACTAAAATGTACTGGAGACTTTGTAATTGATGGTGTTATGGAAATGTTAACAGCTAAACCTAAATGAGATTCATATAATTATTTTTAGGTAATAAACTCAAAATGGATTAAAGACTTAAATGTAAGATCTGAAACCATAAAACTCTTAGAAGAAAACATAGGCAGTAAACTCTTTGACATCAGTCTTAGCAATATTTTTATTTATTTATTTTTCTTTTTAATTTATTTTTTACCCCAAAGCCCCAGTAGATAGTTGTATGTCATAGCTGCACATCCTTCTAGTTGCTGTATGTGGGACGTGGCCTCAGCATGGCCGGAGAAGCGATGCATCGGTGCGCGCCTGGGATCCGAACCCAGGCTGCCAGCAGCAGAACGCGCGCACTTAACCGCTAAGCCACAGGGCCAGCCCAAGTCTTAGCAATATTTTTTTGGATCTGTCTCCACAGGCAAGGGCAACAAAAACAAAAATAAACAAATGGGACTACATCAAACTAACAAGCTTTTGCACAGCCAAGGAAACCAACAACAAAATGAAAAGGAACCGACTGAATGGAAGAAGATATTTGCAAATGTTGTATCTGATGAGGGGTTAATACAGAAATCAACTCAATATCAAAAAAACAAATAATCTGACTTAAAATGGGCAGAGGACATGAACAGACATTTTTCCAAAGAAGACATACAGATGGCCAACAGACACATGAAAAGATGCTCAGGGGCCGGCCCCGTGGCTTCGCGGTTAAGTGCGCACGCTCCGCTACTGGCTGCCCAGTTTCGGATCCCAGGCGCACACCGACGCACCGCTTCTCCGGCCATGCTGAGGCCGCGTCCCACATACAGCAACTAGAGGGATGTCCAACATGACATACAACTATCTACTGGGGGGCTTTGGGGAAAAAAAAAAGGAGGAGGATTGGCAATAGATGTTAGCTCAGAGCTGGTGTTCCTCAGCAAAAAGAGGAGGATTAGCATGGATGCTATCTCAGGGCTGATCTTCCTCACAAAAAAAAAAAAAAAGATGCTCAATATCACTAATTATCAGAGAAATGCAAATCAAAACCACAATGAGATATCACCTCATGCCTGTCAGAATGGCTGTCATCAAAAAAGACAACAAATAACAAGTGTTGGCAAGGATGTGGAGAAAAGAGAACCCTTGTGCACTGCTGGTGGGAATGTAAACTGGTGCGGCCACTATGGAAAACAGTACAGAGTTTCCTCAAAAAATTACAAATAGAACCACCATACCACCCAGCAATTCAACTTCTGGGTATTTTCTTGAAGAAAACAAATACAATAATTCGAGAAGATATATGCACCTCTATGTTCATTGTAGCATTATTCACAATAGCTAGACACGGAAGCAACCTAAGTGCCCATTGAGGGATGAATGGATAAACAAGATGTGATATATATGTATAATAGAATACTACTCAGCCATAAAAAAGAATGAACTCTTGCCATTTGGGAAAACATGGATGGACCTAGAGGGTATTATGCTAAGTGAAATAAGTCAGACAGAGAAAGACAAACACCATATGATTCCACTTACATGTAGAATCTAAAAAATAAAACTAATAAACAAACAAAACAGAAACAGACTCATAGATACAGAGAGCAAACTGGGAGTCACCAGAGGAGAATGGGGTGAAATAGATGAAGGGGATTAAGAAGTACAAACTTGCAGTTATAAAATAAATAAGTCACGGGGATGTAATGTACAGCCTAGGGTATATAGTCAATAATACTCTAATACTTTGTATGGTGACGGATGGTGACTAGACTTAACATAATGTATATAAATATCAAATCACTATGTTGTATACCTGAAACTAACATAATATTTTATGTCAACTGTATTTCAATATAAAAATACATAAATTAATTTAAAAAATAAGAAAAATAGAAACATTGAAAAAAATTGTTTTAGGTCAGAAAGAGATAAAGTGAATTGAAATAAAATACCAGAAGAGCTAATTAAAGTAGGGAAGACAGTACCTCACAGGAACTTAGCCCTAATACCTGTTTTTGGAAGTCCTAGGAATTCAGGATGTGGGATATACAGCCTTAATATCTAAGTTTATGGAATAGAGCCCTATGCTGCTTTGTGATACTCTTAACAGTAATAAAAAGATAATTTTTTTCCATGCACTTTCTCATGAAATCAACAATATTTTAATAAAAAATGTATACTACAATAAAATGCACAATTTTCAATGAATTGTAGTCTTTGTTAATGGTAGATAAAGTGACTCATCATTCTTTTTCCTCTTCAAACTCAGTATTGTTTGACAACTATTCTATTTCTTTCTTTTCTCTATCTTTTTTGAAGTAATTTTTGTTGTTGTTGTTAGGAAATATAATTTTAAATACAAGTTTTTTAATTAACTAGATGCCAGTGTGCTATGAAAACGATGGATTTTTATTTGGAAGTAATGTATGCCTCAAGTTCAGGGACTAGCAAGATAACTTAAACAAACAAAAATATAAGTTATTCTGATCTCACATTTTGACAGAACTCAACAGAATTCCTAGCTCATGTCAGTTCTCAAGTTGAAATCCAAAGGTGCTGAGTGGGGTCATGCTTCAGCAAGATGCATCTACCCGCTCATCTCTAAAAATAACTGCATTTATCTCCCTCTACCATTGATTAAAACACTACTGTTGATTAAAACAGGAATTAAATGATTGTCAACAAATTTATTGTTTTATTTAAAGACTAATAAAATATTTTTGAGTGTTTATTACCTACTCAATATCATGCATATTGCTACAGAAGAAAAACAGCTTCTTCTCTCAAGTACTTTATGGTTAAGAGAAACAAATATAAATATAACATAATGAGAGAACAAGGAAGGGTCACAAGGAGTTGCTCTGAATTGTTACGACAATAATAATAATAACCAGTTATAAAAGTTCCCTTTCTGGCAGCTACAAATAGCTTTTGATGCAAATTTCTTCTAACACTAATATGCCTGAGGATTGTTATTCTCATTTCTCAGGTGAGGAAATTGAGGCTTAGAGATTTAAGGATCTTATCAAGTGCAAATAATTTCAGAAAGGTGAGAGTAATATGGGCTGGAAGATTTGGAGACATCTTTATAAAGAACATGAAACTTGAGGAGAACTTTGGAGGGTAGCGGAGGAGATGGAATTGAAAGGCAGCCAGGTGGGAGAGGAGGGCATACAATGAGGAAGAGCCTGGATATAAGGCATGTGGCATACAGGACTGACTCTGAGGTGACATCTTTGCAGGATGAGCTGCAGTGGAGGATAAGTTATTACTTCTAGAGTATGAGCCAAGAAGAAAGAAGACCTTGAAAGTCAAGACTTAGATAAAGAGAATCACTGAAGGCTCTTGTGGAGAGAGTGACATGATGCAAATGTATTTTAAAGATTAGTTTAGTGATAGAGTAGGGGGGCATTAGAACGGGAAAAGCTGGAACCACAAAAAAACTTAGAAACCATTACAGAAATTTCAGCATAAAATAATGAGGATCTGAACACAGGCCTTGGAAGTTGAGAGGAAAGAACAATCTAACATTTTGGATGTAGAAACAACAGGAGTTAGGACCAAATTAAATATAGAAATGCAGGGGAGGAAGGGTCTAGAGATGACCTGTTGACAACACCGACACCTTCTTTCCTCTTTTCTGGGAGACGAAAAAGAGCTGGAAGAAACAGAAATAGGGCTTCCAGCCTCAGCCTTGACTGAGTGACCTGTATCAAACTAATACTCCTTACAAAAGTAACTGTAATAGAACAACTATTTGAGAGCAACCAGCGAAGGCAGGACTTGAGGGGCTACAAAAACCAAAAGAGAAGGATGTGAGGTGAGCTCCTCATTTACTCTGGCTGTTTCCATGTTTTTCTTCTATAGCAATATGCATGGTGTTGCACAGGTAATAAACACTCAAAAATACCTTGTTAGATCTTTATTTTTTTTTTTAATTTTTTGTTTATTGCAGTAACATTGGTTTATAACATTGTAAAAATTTCAGGTGTACATCATTGTACTTCTATTTCTGCATGGACTACATCATGTTCACCACCAAAATACTAATTACAACCCATCACCACACACATGTACCGAAGTATCCCTTTCACCCTCCTCCCTCCCCCCTTCCCCTCTGGTAACCACCAATCCAATCTCTGTCCCTATGTGTTTGTTTATTGTTGTTATTATCTACTACTTAATGAAGGAAATCATACGGTATTTGACCTTCTCCCTCTGACTTATTTCACTTTGCATTATACCCTCAATGTCCATCCATGTTGTCACAAATGCCTGGATTTCATCGTTTCTTATGGCTGAGTAGTATTCCATTGTGTATATATACCACAGCTTCTTTATCCATTCGTCCCTTGATGGGCACTTAGGTTGCTTCCAAGTCTTGGCTATTGTGCATAACGCTGCAATGAACACAGGGGTGCATGTACCTTTGCAAATTGGTGTTTTCAAGTTCTTTGGATAAATACCCAACAGTGGAATAGCTGGATCATATGGTAGTTCTATCCTTGATTTTTTGAGGAATCTCCATACTGTTTTCCATAGTGGCTGCACCAGTTTGCACTCCCACCAGCAGTGTATGAGAGTTCCCTTTTCTCCACATCCTCTCCAACACATATTGTTTCCTGTCTTGTTAATTATAGCCATTCTGACGGGCGTGAGGTGATATCTCACTGTAGTTTTGATTTGCATTTCCCTGATAGTGATTTTGAACATCTTTTCATGTGTCTGTTGGCCATCTGTATATCTTCTTTGGAGAAATGTCTGTTCAGGTCTTTTGCCCATTTTTTAATTGGGTTGGTAGTTTTTTTGTTGTTGAGATGCATGAGTTCTTTATATATTTTGGAGATTAAGCCCTTATCAGATGTATGGTTTGCAAATATCTTCTCCCAATTGTTAGGTTGTCTTTTCGTTTTGTTGATGGTTTCCTTTGCTGTGCAGAAGCTTTTTAGTTTGATGTAGTCCCATTTGTTTATTTTTTCTATTGTTTCTCTTGCCCGGTCAGATGTGGTGTTTGAAAAGATGTTGCTAAGACCGATGTGGAAGAGCGTACTGCCTATGTTTTCTTCTAGAAGTTTCATAGTTTCAGGTCTTACATTCAAGTCTTTAATCCATTTGGAGTTAATTTTTGTGCATGGTATAAGGTAAGGGTCTACTTTCATTTTTTTGCATGTGGCTATCCAGTTTTCCCAACACCATTTGTTGAAGAGACTTTCTTTTCCCCATTGTATGTTCTTGGCTCCTTTGTCAAAGATTAGCTGTCCATAGATGTGTGGGTTTATTTCTGGGCTTTCGATTCTATTCCATTGATCTGTGTGTCTGTTTTTGTGCCAGTACCATGCTGTTTCGGTTACTATAGCTTTGTAGTATATTTTGAAATCAGGGAGTGTGATACCTCCAGCTTTGTTCTTTTTTCTCAGGATTCCTTTAGCTATTTGTTAGATCTTTAAATGGAACAATAACGTGTGATTATAAACATTTAATTCATGTTATAATCAATGGTCAAAGAGCATAATCAGCTGCATGAAGAAACAAAAAGTTAAACACCTATTTTCCCAGGAATAAGTAAGTGTATTCATTTAATGGGCTTCCCAAGGTCTTTGCCACTTATTCTGATTCCTAGCAAATGAATTTTAGGTCAAATATATGAAACATTACCACTGTATTTTCTGTGCTATATGAACACATAATTATATAGGAGAGTCCCCTGTATAATCAGAGTAAAAGCACATTTATATCCATGCTATGGGATTCAAGTATAATTTTACTATTTTAAATTATTTTAGAGGTATATTGCAATTGAGTATTTGCTTTTTTGATGAGTTGCTGATAACATGCAGGTTTATTTGTTAAATCCTTGTTTATTAAGGTAACATCCAATTACAACACTGTTCCTATGGGAAAGTATGAACTATTTCATGACAGCTACCCTAATGAGGTCGTTTCCCAGCACTGCGCTAAAAAGCAAGGGCAGCCTCTATTCTGTGCTGAATTTTCATCTGAACTTTGAAAAATGTTTCAGAATGCCATTTAAATATATTTAAGTAAGCATTTCATATAAATAACGTAATACCCCAAACAACAACTTTTCAGTCCAACCTGATAATAAAACTTGAACAAAGAGGTATTTAGAGCAATACAGAATTATTAGATATAGAAAAGTAACTATACGACTCATAAAGAATTAAAATAAACTTCTACGTCTTTCTTCCCTCTACCTTTTTTAATCAATGCTTAAGTACACAGAAGCACAGAGACACATTTGTATCATTCAACACAGTAAATAGGTTTCTTCCATTTTCATTATAAAGATCTCAATTTACAAGAAACAAAAGCTGTCTTCTGAAAGAATATATATTTCCCATAAACATATCACTTGAAGGTACTCACGATCTTCATCTGTCTGTACTATGAGTTCTTGACTTTCCTTCCGTCCCTCGGGATTCATGAGGATGAGTTTCACGCTAACATTGGTATATGGTGAGAGGTTAGTGATGGTGTGTTGAGGGTGTGAATTATCTGTATCCCAGCTTACTTCTTCTCGCACTTGTTCCTGTCCTCCAACTTGGTAACAGTAGTGGACTGTAAGATTATAACTATGGCAACGAGTCACGTTGTATCCAAATGGCTCCCAGCGGATAGTAATTTGCCGGGATTTGACTTCTACCACTTCCAGTTTTCTTGGGCCACGCATGGGATCTATTTAGAAAAGAAAAGAAGTAAAAAGAAGACATAAGAGAAAAGAATTATACAAGCGCTGGTGAAACCCAAATGTCACAGATAGCCCTACCTCTCCCCAATACCTGGTCTCCTCTTCTTTCAGAACAATAAAATCTCTAAATCTTAGCTGGGCATAAGGCCACCCAGAATACAGACTAAAATGTCCAGCCTCTTTAGCGAGGTGTGGCCGTGTGCCTAAGTTCTGGTGAGTGGCATATAAGATGAGATGTCTAGAACAGTTTCTGGGAGGTGTCTTTAAAAGGAAGGGGCTCACCATCTTTGTTCCTTCTTCCTTCCTATTAGCTGGATTGAGGGTATGATATTTGCAGCTCATGCAGCCATGGTGCACCATGAGGCACTTAAACACTAAGAATTCAAAGCAATGCTGAAGACGGAGCTGGAGTTGCTGAGAATCACTGAGCTGCCGTACCATCCCTAAATTGTCTACTTCCAAAATTTTTATTAGAGAGAAATACAATGCTTTTACTTAAGGGTCTTCACCTCTGGGTCTCTGACACACAAAACCAATCTTAACGCTAATTGATACCTATATTTTATCTTTTAAAATTAATTTACAATTATGCAATTGGAAAACATAAGAGTAAAAGGTTGAGGATTCAGCATGAAATAATATAATGATTAGAGAACATAAACTTCTGAGCAGAATTCCAGGCCTTTTTGGGTTTTGATTTGTACAGAATTCCATACAATCAATGCTAAAGTAGTTCTTTCCTATCCCTGACAATGTCTTAGTTATCATCCCTTAGCTCAAGCCCCAGGTACCAAGTTTCAAGCTTAGAAATTTAAGTGACATGCAGGGAATATAAGCATTTTGAATAGCTCGAAAGAAAGAATATACACAGAGAAAGCTTAAACTTGTTAATGAAATGACAATGATAATACAATACTAAACATATAACACTTATTGAGCACTTGCTATGCGCTACACACTTTTCTAAGGAGTTCACCTTTCATGGGTTTAGGAAGAACCTAATCTAAAACGCTCTGCTTTGCTTTTGGTACACCCATAAATACATTTGATCCATATATTTGATTTTTCTTTTCCTGAATTGTGGTCACCACATTTGAATGTCAAAAGATCTATAATTGGTAAGGAAAATAAGCAATGAAAACTTGAGAAACAATAGCTACCATTTACCTGTGTGCACTTACTAAGTGCGAGTTGTTTTACGTATATATTCTCCATTCCTTTATTTATTATATTATTATTATTCCTTTATTTATTATAAATAAATATTATTATTTATTTATTATTTAATAATATTATTTAATAATAAATTATTATTTATTATTATAAATAAATAAATATTTATTTATTATTTTTTAAATTTTATTTATTTATTTTTTTTCCCCCAAAGCCCCAGTAGATAGTTGTATGTCATAGCTGCACATCCTTCTAGTTGCTGTATGTGGGACGCAGCCTCAGCATGGCCAGAGAAGCAGTGCGTCGGCGTGCACCCGGGATCCGAACCTGGGCCGCCAGCAGCGGAGCATGAGCACTTAACTGCTAAGCCACGGGGCCGGCCCCATAAATAAGTTATTTAGAAATAACATTGAAAGTTTTTTCTAGTCTAGTGACTCTTTACAATTTAAAAGAAATGTCTAATTTTATCTAATGCCTCATTAGTTGAATGTTTATAAAAACTTTTAATAAGCTCCAGATCCCTCATACATAAACAGATTAACATGCATCTCTTACCCCATTCCTTCTTAATAACAAGTTTCCACAAGGACTGTTCTAAAGCATTTTCCCAAGGTTTTCATCAATTTTCCTTACTAATAAAATGACTAAATGCTTCAGATATTAGTTTAAACAAGCAATGCAGTTCTAACTTAATTTCAGTAGAAAACTACTTTCCACTACATAAGTAAGCCTGCCTTATTTCAGCATTCCTTAATCAAGAAAATACACACTTGAATTAAGCCCCAGGATTTAAAAAAAAAGGGTTCTACCTGTCTACTGGTCAAGTTTTCCTGAAATGCATGCTCCCTTCCTCTCTGTTATTACCTTTTAGAATCCCATCGTGGTAAAATTACGTCTCAAACTTTTCTTAAATTTGCCAAGTAAAATAGCTAAGTCTAGCACAAAACAACCATCTCTATGAACAAGGCTCCAGAGTCCCTGTTGCCATGAGTGGTAATTAACAGACTAGACAAAGAGGCTGTATAAAGTCTAAATCTTAGGTGGAAAGAGGCTTTGCTCACTGGCTTGCATCTTCAAGTTCCCGATTAACCAAAGCAAAACTACCCTACAGAAGCTTTTCCGAACAGAATATCTCCATTTGTGCTCTTTGTCGGCCTCTGCCTGTAGTATAGTACTGTTGTGTCTCCTAATGTGTCGACACCAATGTGGCAGGTCAATCAAACCAACAGGGGTAGAGATGGATGCTACTTTGACTCTGATTCCTAAACACGTCTCCCATTAGTCAAAAGTTTAAGAGCAAAGTTGAGTCAATACCATGAGGCAGATGCCAGAGTCCGTTTTAGATGAAGCGCTGTCATTTCCTCTCGCCAGGGCCCCAAGGCAAGAGTAAGTGAGTTGGGAAAATGGCTAGTAAAACACAGATACATCCAGTAACATAAACTGAATGTCGTGTGCTAACCAAGTACCTATGATAACATCCTCCTTTGACGATAGTGTTGATAGGCTAAGTTCAATGATTAAGGAAATCGGACAATTCTTTCTTCTCATCCTCAGCAAACTGCCTGATTCCGTTGCTTCTTTTTTCTTTTCTCCTGCCATTCTGCACAACTGAGTTCTGATCCGGCAACGGCTTATAATGGTTATATCTTAAGTTAATGTTTCATAGAACCTTTATCTTTAGCATCTATGCCCGGACCATTTCTATTAGTGTGCTGCTAACTGTGAATGAGGCATTCCACAAGGTGGTTTACTCTAATGAGTCACACTGATGATCACTGAAGACTTTGAAGGACATCGCTGTAGAAATATATCACACCAGAAATGCGTAATTTCAGTAGGCTAATTACAATTCATACTGCAGTTCTGGGAGCAGAATACAAACACTGCCAAAAAAATCTGGCACACTACTACCACCATTCTATGTGCACAAAATAAATCTCTTAGAGTTAGATAACAGGGTAATAAATTATATTCACAGGACCACTAGTTGTAGGATATTTGCTTCCCTTTCCTCACACTCCTAAAGATGCTTCTGAGGATGAGGGTCGATTCCAAGGTCATTTCTCTTCATACTCGCACCCTCAGCCACACTGGAATGGGTATCACGAAGGCCCCGTTGGCATGAATCATGAGGCCAGCCAGTCCAGTCTGGGCACACGGACTCATGATAAGAGACTAGAACGGCCTCCCTAAGGAGTGCAATAGCTGTCGCGGCTGAAGCTTAGTCAAGAGTTCTTACCGCTTCCCCTGCTGGTGCCAGCAGCATTTTTCATTCTGTTGTCTTCCTGCCAGTTTGAGCCAGGTTTCAAGCAGAGAAGTCTGATATCGTCGCAATCTTGACCTGAGCGACCAGCAAGCCCAGATCTAGCCTCTAGCACGTTAGCATCCTATTTAATCAGTGATCCTGGCTCCTTCTACATTCAGTCCTAGTTTTCTACGAATAAGGGCAGAAACTGACTGATAGGATCAATTTCCATCGCAGGTTCAATTCACAGCTCATTTCTCTGGAACTCTGCACTTTACCTTCTATTACTACCACAGTGCTTTTTCAGAAACTCAATTTCAGAACCCGTGAGAGATATTTGGGTGTGATTTTAGGATCCTGTCATTGATAATCAAAAACATAGATTACAAGCCAATGCTCTTGCTAACAGGTTTCTCTTTTCTACCTCTTCAGGAACTACCCAGAGGTCTGTTACAATAAAAGGAATCACAACCAGAGCTGCACAGTGGGCCCTCCTCAGCACCTTCAGCTACTGCATTTCTGCCTCACCAGTCACACAAAAGAAGGCGACAAAATAATAAAGTAATAGCTTTACTTACTTTACTATTCAGTTAAATCAGAACAAAGACCTGATTAACTAATATTGAATTGACCTACCTAGTCATTCAGTATTCCCAAGCAGCAAGGATTGCAGGCACATGGCACTGTTTTCAAGTGACATAGCTATAGTTTTTGAATTAGACAATGTTTTCCAGAGTTGAAAAAGCGCCCTTTGCAGTGAAGTCGAAAATCTGAAACATATCAATCTTTAATTTACACTACCTACAGGCATCTATATACCTGTGATGTAATTGAATAAATTAAAACTTGTCATAAGAACTACATGAATTTGAATACTCTTCTACCAAAATACTTTCACATTAATAATTTTTACATTTTATCACAATTAGAATTAAAAAAATGCACTTCAAAATGATGTTCTTAAATATATCATACACTCCTATAAAAAAGAATAGTTGCTTCCTGAATAACAAACTGAATTTGAAAGACAGTACTAATTTAAGAGATGAAAAAGCAGTCTCACTGAATAAATGACTGAAAGGGTGCGATGCCAAGCTTTACACAGAATCAGACATTCTACTTTATTTCTTGGTTTAGGATGGACATGTTCCTTACAACGTCTTTTGTGTTTTCCAAGTGCTAGTTTGAACTTGGCCTAAATTGTAAAGGTAAGTAACCTACTACCCCATGTTGCTGCGAAATGGAATATACATATATCAATTATATTGATCGGTTTAATTTCGATCACAGTAGAAAGCTGGAACTCTTACTCCTGTTTTATGGGAAAAGTAAAGGATTATCTTACATAACAAAACTAGGACACACACTAAGTGAGAACTCAGATCCATTCAGGCAAGAAGGAAGGCTGCACACGCACTCTAAACGTGAGCAGCCACTGCCAGCCTGAAGGGAGCATTCTCCAGTGGCCAGGGACCCTGAAAGAGCAATGTGCACAAATGCTTTGCTTAGTTCTTGGTTTGGTTTGTACATTTAAAAAATAAAGTAAAAGAATACATCTTAGGCCTTTGGTTAGTCACCCATGGTGTCTGGTTTCAGGATAATGTCATCAAGTCTCTTAGGATAATTTTTTTAAAGAATTTTTAAATGGAATATTCTTAAGTAAAGAGTTTATTGAATAGAGGTTGGAAAAACGAGGCAGTAGACAATTTACTATTGACACTTTCCAAAGTAAAGAAATACCAGCTGTGATAAGGTACTCAATGGCAATAACGTTTGTCATACTTTATTCTGCCTGAATTGGTTAACTGTACAAAATAAGGCTAAGAGTCCCACAATGATTGAAAGATGTTATTCTGTTAAAGTATTCCTTTTTGTTGGTATTAATTTAAGGTTTCATTTTAAGTAATTTTTTAAGAAAAAATTTTAAGAAATTTTAAGTAATAAAAGCTTTAAAACACATTGAAAAGTACAAAATAAAACAATCACCCGTGTACCAACTAATATCAAATGTTAACATTTGTGTTTTGCTTCAGATCACTTTTTTTTTTTTTTGTGAGGAAGATCAGCCCTGACCTAACATCCATGCTAATCCTCCTCTTTTTGCTGAGTAAGACCAGCTCTGAGCTAACATCTATTGCCAATCCTCCCCCTTTTTTTTCCCTCAAAGCCCCAGTAGATAGTTGTATGTCATAGCTGCACATCCTTCTAGTTGCTGTATGTGGGATGCGGCCTCAGCATGGCCGGAGAAGTGGTGCGTCGGTGCGCGCCCGGGGTCTGAACCCAGGCCACCTGTAGCGGAGCGCGCGCACTTAACCGCTAAGCCACGGGGCCGGCCCTACTTCAGATCACTTTTTATTAAAGAAATAAAATATTACTGATATAAATCCTTTCCACATTCTTGCAGGCTAGCTCAAAGTTATTATGTATAATCATTCCCAGACAAGTTTTTGTACTTTAATTATTACACATATCTGGGATGCTTAAAATTTTACATAAATGCTACCATTCTTTGCAACTTGAGGTTTCATTCAACATTAGCCAAGTTGAAATATATAGATCTAGTTCAGATCTATAGATAGGTCATACAGATCATTTTAACTTAATATAGAGAATTGCACTAAATATATAAAGCATAGTTTACTTATTCATTCCCCTATTGGGGAACAGATAGGCTGAATCTACTCCTTCTCTATTACAAGTGGTGTAGAATGAGCATCCCTGAATATACGACCCCTTGCTCACAGTTTCCTTTGGGTGAACACAAAAAGTGGGACTGTTGGCTTGTAGAGTCTGTACATCTTTAAGTGTACTAGATAATGTCAAATTGCTCTCCAAAAGGAAATCAATGTTCAGATGTTCCTTTTCCCCCAAAGAGATTCTGTTTCAAGGCTATAAAGCTAATGCCAGTTCCTGAGGATAAATTTTGAATTATTGTTACTGGTTCCAGTGAAATACAAACAAGCAAAGTCTAATACGGGACCATTTTAGGAACTGCATATTTAACATAACCCTTGAAATAAAAATTTATTATGTGCACAACCATTTCTTTCTTTGGCTATAGCAACTCTGTTTGACAAGTGTTTATGTTAAGACTCTCTCCCAATAACCACTCATGATATCATATCATTATGTGTGTTTGTATCAAAGCAAAATAAAATAAACAATTCAAACTCATTAAATAGAGAATTAAATTAACAAATTGATGGATAATATATTCCTAAAGTAACCATTAACATTTCTAATTACAACATAATGGCAAGTTATTTACATAGAAGGACTCAAAACACCCAGATCCAGCCTAAGATCATTTTTTCATTGCACAGGATGTGATGTGTCTCCAGTGGCACCTCACACCGTGTCCCTCGTCTAAAACCAAGTATAAGCTGAAACGACAGCTCTGTAACCTAAAGGGTGACGTATACCAGCTCTGCAATCTAAAATCTAACCCTGGGTCCAGGGGCACCAAAGGGAAGCTAAACCTGATGCTCCTAGGTTAATACCAGATACGTGGAAGTATCTAAAGCATCCATAGTCAGTACTGTCTCCTGGACCCCAGCAGACACAAACACAAATCTTCTCTGAACAAAATCATGCCTAAATTAGGTCCCGTGTTTTCAAAGATAAAGACCAACCAAATATGAGGTCATTGGCAGAGATCACCAAAGACCTAGGAAACAAGCTACTATGAGTGAGAGTCAGCAGAAATATGAAACAACAGATTTAGATCCCAAAAATTATCAGATGTAGAACATAAAACTTGAGTCACACTTTCAAATTTAAAAATGTAATCACAAAAATGAGCATCTCACTCTGAGAAATGACCAAGCTAATTTAAAAACAACTAAATACAACTGTTAGAAATAAAAAAAAATTGAAATATAACAAAAACTCAATGGATGGACAAGACAGCAAGATTGAAAACAGCTTAGGAAATAATGAACTAGATGATAGATCAGAGGGAATTATCAAGAATGCAGCAGAGAGAACTAGAAAGAGGAAGGCAATAGAAAATAAGAAAGAGAGATAGAGGACATAATTTGAATATCTAACATATTTCTATTTGGATTCTAGGAGGAGAACAGAGAAGATAGAAGGGAGGCACTACCTGAAGAGATGTCTGAGAAATTTCCAGAATTGACAAAAGACATCAATTAAAAGATATAGAAAATATAACATATATCAAAAAAAGGATAAATGAAATTAAGCCCATACTTAGACATAGTGTAATTACCTACAGATACCAAAATCAAAGAGAAGATCTTAAAAGCATCTAGAGAGAAAAGACATTTATCACTTACAAAGTAACAGCAATTAGACTGACAGAAGGTTTCTCAACAGCAACCATGGAAGGCAGAAAACAAGGGAACAATATGTCATCAGTGCTGAGAGAATACATGTCAACTTAGAATTGTATATCTAGTAAAACTATCCTTCAATAAATAAAGGTTATTTCAAAGAATCAAAACTGAATGAGTTTACTACAATAATCTGTGATAAAGAATAAACTTCAGGAAGAAAAGAAGATATTTGAAGGAAGGTCTGAGATGCTAGGAGAAATGACGAGCAAAGAAATATCTAAGTTTATATTTGTAAAATAATAATAGCATCTAATTTGAGTGGGTTTAAAAAACAATACAGAATTAAACCACTGACAACACAAGCAAGATAAGCAGGAAAGGCGATGCTCAGAGTTAGAATGGGCTAAGAGCTGACAACATTAGGAAAGAGGTGTTTAAGATACAGACTTTGTTAAGTATGTATGGCAAATTTTCTGGAATAACCACTATAAAAATAGCACTAGAGTGATAATTTTTGCAATAGCAAAGAATAATAATAACTTTTTAAAAACCTAATACACTCACAGGAAAAAAAGTCTAATATTGTTACTAAAGAAAAAAACAAGTCTAATACTAGCATATGCAGATTTGTTTTGGAAGAAACAAGTCCAAATATATTATTAATCATAATAAATATAAATGGAACTCTGTCAATTAAAATATCCAGAGAATTATACTCAATATCAAATCAATATCATGTTTATAAGGAATAAATCTAAGCCATATGTACACAGAAAGTTGAAAGTAAAAGAATATAAAAAAGATATTTGGCAAATATTAATCAAAAGAAACAGAGTAGTTGAATTAAGAGTCACAGAAAATCATTACATAATGATAAAAATTCCAATTTATCAAGAAGATATAACTACTGCAAATTTTTATGCACCCAATAAGATAGCCCTAAAATATATGAAACAATTGATATCTTAATACCAAAACCAAACAAGGATAATGTGTGTGAGCAACATTTTTCATTCATGAGCATTAATGAAAAAATTCTAAACAAAATATTCAAATCCAGCCATATATGTATGAAACTGGTAACACTGCATGACCAAGTTAGATTAAGTAGGATGGTTTAACGTTAAAAAAAATCTATAAATGTAATTCATCACATTTAAAATTAAAGAAGAACAACATACGACCGTTTCAATAGATGCAGAGAAAGCATTTGTTAAAATGTCCATTCATGTAAGAAAAACTTCTGGTAAATGAAGAATAGAATGAAATTTCATAAACCTGGTCAGCAAACATTGTTCTTAAGGGTAACACATTAAGGAATAACACAAAGATGCAAACTATCACTGTGTCTATTGAACATTTTCCTCGAAGTTCTCTCCAGTATGGTAGGAAATAAAAGGTATAAGAATTGAAAAAGAAGAAACAAAACTCTATTATACACAGACAACGTGAACGTCTTAGCACCGCATAGGATATACAAATTGTAAGAAACAGCAAATGTTTAGCAAGGTGGCTGAATATGAGATTAATATTAAAATCCTTTATATTTCTATATATCAACAACAAACGGAAACACTAATTTAAAAATCTACCATTTACAACAGAACGAAAATATATAAGGTACTCAGGAATAAATTTTACAAGAGATCAATAATAAATAAAAATCCGAAAATTAATTGAAAGGCAGTAATGAGGATCAAAATAACTGGAGAGCTATACCATGTTCTTGAATAAGAAGACTCAGTATTATAAAGGTATCAGTTCTCCCCAAGGTAATCTATGGAATCAGTGTAATTTCAATTAAAATCTAATTAGAGTTTTGAGACATTTGATGAGTTGATTCTATAATAAACAAAGAACATTGGCCTCCAATCAGTCATAACACTCCTGAAGAATGGAGAAACTTGTCCTATCAGACAGCAAGAGGTATTTAAAAGCTACAGTAACTAAACAGTGTGGTATGGCTGAAAAATAGACATGGAGCAGAACAGAAGGCTAATATATGACAGAGGTGGCATTCTGACTCTGACTCCTGGGGGAAAAAAATGGTGCTGGGAAAATTGTGGATCCATCTTGGGAAAAAAGACAGTGGATTTCTACTCTGTGCCTCACACAAAAATCAATTCCTTCTGAATTAAAAGCTTAAACATAAAAAAAAATTAAAGTTTTATAACACTATGTGAGGGATTATCTTTTTGATCTCAGGGTAAAGAAGTATTTCTTAAACAACAAAAATAAGTGCATCAAGTATCAATGAAAAGCCTGCTAATGTATACTACATTAAAATCAAGAACTTACGTTTACAAAGTTGTACCATAAAGAAAGGAAAAAGCTAAGACATAAGTTTATTCTTAGAAGGAAAAGAAAAACAAGCAAATAGAATAATGACAAATGGGCATTTCATAGAAAAGGCAAGCCACAGGGCAGAAGACATTGGCAACCATTTAACAAAGGGGATATCTAGAATACATACAGAATGCCTACAAATCACAAGAAAAAGATGGCAACTCAAAATAAAAATGGGTAAAAGCTAACAACAGGAATTTCATAGAAGAAGAAAAAATAGACCATAAACATATGAAGACACGTTCCAGGTGAGTATTAATCTGGGAAGTGCAAATTAACTCAAGTCATAGTGAGTTTCCATTTTACAACAACCAGATTAGCAAAATTTAAGAAGTCTGCTCTTGGGGCCGGCCCGGTGGCACAAGTGGTTAAGTGTGCGTGCTCCGCTGCGGCGGCCCAGGGTTTGCCCGTTTGGATCCCTGGCGCGCACCGACACACTGCTTGTCAAGCCATGCTGTGGCGGTGTCCCATATAAAGTAGAGGAAGATGGGCACGGATATTAGCTCAGGGCCAATCTTCCTTAGCAAAAAAAAAAAAAAAAAGAGGAGGATTGGCATCAGATGTTAGCTCAAGGCCAGTCTTCCTCACCAAAAAAAAAAAAAAAAAAAGACTGCTGGCAAGATGCGGATCAACACAAATGAGTGTGAACTGGTGCAGCCACAGTGGAAGACAGCTTGGCATCGTCTTATGGCAAACATTTGAACACCCGACAACTCAGCAGTTATATGCTTAGGTGTATTTCCTAGAACAGTACTTCTAAACTTCTGTAATGACAAGAACAATCTGGAACACTTTTTAAATATCACGCTTCCTGGGCCTTTTCTCCAGAGATTCTGATTTGCTGGTCCTGTAATGAAGCCACAGTATTTGAATCTTTATGAAGCAGCCCTAGTGATTTTTACCTCCAGAGAAGTTTGGGAAACACAGCCTAGAGCCCTGCTACTCAAAGCCTAGTTCTTGCAGCGGCAGTAGTGGCACCACCTGGAAGCTCATTAGAAATGAGGATGCTCAGGCCCCTCCTCTGACCTCCTGAAGCCAAATCTTCATTTGCACATTAAAGTTTGAGAAACTCCAGACATAAGGGAGTGTTTTTCAGAGCACAGGCTGGGTCCCTAGGTCTTATACTCAGACTAGCATTTGTTCTAAAGAAAGAGAATAGAAACTAAAACATTAGAATGCATTTTAGGTTGGAAGGTGAGGACTGTATTGTGCAATTTTTGGTTTAGGTATATATACACACTCTCTTGCAAATTTACAGGTGTGTGTATAACTGTGTCACAATGTGAAATATATTTCATACTGCAGCAAAAGAGTGATAACACATTCCTAGAGAAGTTATTCCCCAGGGGCACCAGGAGATATGTACACAAATGTTCTTAGCAGTATTGTTGACAAAAGAATAAGAAAGAAAATCGTGGAAACCACATAAATATCTATAGACCAGAAAACAGATAAATATTCATACGATGGAAAACTATACTCCTGTATAGTGAAAATGAATAAACCAATAATGAATCTCAGAAACAGAGAATTGAGTGAAAAACTCAAGTCAGAGAAGAATATTATGACACAACTTTATAAAACTGAAAAACAAGCAAAAGTGAATTAAGAACATATATATGTGATAAAACTATTTTAACAAAGTAAGAGAAGAGCAAAGAGAAAATTTACATGAAAACTTAGGATACTGGTTACCTCTGTCCTGGAAACAGAGGGATAAAATGGGAAGCATGCAGTTAGATGCAGAAGTTCTAAGGATGTTCTATTTCTAAGCTGAGGAGCCAATTATTGTTATGCTGCACGATTTATGTAGGTTACATATATGCTTTTGTTAATGCAAATATTATATAATAACTTCAAAAAAAGATTATCACAGGGAAGGCATGAATATCCCAGAAGCATTGTTGGCTCTTTGAAACTTCCTTGCCAAAAAGTAGCCTTTGATTCCTTTCAATCTTGGTTCAAAATCACTCTCTTTTATGACTATTACTTATTAAAATAAAAACTCAAGAGACTTTCATTGACCCACATGGTCAAAATCCTAATGTTCATACGGTGGTTTTGTTTCTCCTTTTGTGTGTGTGTGTGTGTGTGTGTGTGTGTGAGAGGAAGATTAGCCCTGAGCTAACATCTGCCAATCCTCCTCTTTTTGCTGAGGAAGACTGGCCCTGGGCTAACATCCGTGCCCATCTTCCTCCATTTTATATGGGACGCTGCCACAGCATGGCTTGACAAGTGATGCGCTGGTGTGCTCCCGGGATCCGAACCTGTGAACCCCGGGCCGCTGCAGTGGAGCGTGCACACTTAACCACTTTGTTTTATTCGTGCTCTGTCACCATCAAGTTCATTAAGTACTGATCCCATGTCTAACATGAATGCTTTATCCTAGAAGATGCCTATATTTGCTAATCAACACATTTGACAAAAGGATACTAACAGAATAAACAGCAAGCATCTTGCTTAGTTCTTGTGTTTTCATAAGTCAATTCAGGAAACATCTTTTCTCCAGTACTTACCAATTTTCTACAAAAAGCATTTCCAAGTTCTGTGTTGTGACTTGCATCTCTGTTTTACTTTACTGTGTTAAAGAAATCACACAGGCACTATAAACACGGCTTCTAACAACCACGGGAACAGTCTATTTTTGCCTCAGTTCCTTGGTGACATTTCCAAAGCGTAAAGTTCATCCCCGTAGAAGGAACACTACTGCTATACAGTAAAATTAGAATCTTCAATTGTTTCCATGCACTAGCATGAACAAATTGCAATTCATCCTAGAGATGAACTTTACAAGAAACTGTTGTATGAAATAAAAACGAGTCTGCAATAAAAGGCTTGGTATTTGTTTCAGACTATATAAAATAGGAAGAGGCAAAATGATTTTCACAGAGTTTTTCAGAACTGTCAAAAATTGGTTTGGAATGCGTTTTGACCTTCTCTACCCCTGATAAAGCTGTGAAACTCACAAAAAGCCCTGGATGTCGGGATCTGATATTTTACCCAGAGCAAAAGGATACCCAAACCGTTCACTGTAACCAAACCGTTACAGAAGTAATGTAATCAGTGTCGGAAGAAAGCAAATCAAATACACTTTACTTTCACCTATAGGAACCATTCTCTCTAGTTGATACTAAGCAGATAAATGTTATTTAAAACGTGTTTACCTGTTCAGATCCTCGTACTTTGGTATTTACAATCTTTTTATGATTAAATAGTTTTCTGCTTCAAGTTCTTTATGAGTCTGGGCAAATGGTTTCACAAAAGACCACACTCAACTATGCTAGATTGATCGCTATACCATAATTATTCTTCTGTGTTTTCATCAACAACTTGTTTTAAAAAGAGCTTTCCTCAATTTAAAATCACATACGACTGATAAGTTTGTATTTAATAACCTAAGTTTTCCATGGTTCTAATCTTCCAGGGAAGCATAGAGAATGAAAGGGTAGAAAACTCAGCTCTAGAAGGACTGCACACTGCCAGCACCCCACTGAGGACTGTTAATAGAGGACAGAAAGAAGGATCACCACAGGAAGAAAGGAACCCGTTTCTTTTACTTTGAAAAGGTAAGAGAAAAAACAAAGGTTCTAACTTGAAACTGTTTCTGTTCCCCCAAACAACAAACAACTTAAAAAAAAAAATTGCTGTTTTTTAGTGTAGTTTACCTCTCTGCTGAATTATCTCCAGATTTTGCTATCAGATTAGCACCATTTCAGCATCAATTTTACCCTAACAGTAGTTTTTGTGTGAGATTAACTTCATTTTCCCACCTTTCTGACTTTGCAGTGTTACTTTTCTAACCTTTCAAATGTTACGCCTAAGGTAATATGAGAAAGCTCAATTTTTTTTTTTATTGATGTTTTAATGGTTTCTAACATTGTGAAATTTTGGGTTGTACATTTTTGTTTGTCCATCACCCCATATATGACTCCCTTCACCCCTTGTGCCCACCCCCCACCCCCACTGCCCGGGTAACCACAGTCCAGTTTTCTCTGTCCATGTGTTGGTTTATATTCCACATATGAGTGAGATCATACAGTGTTTGTCTTTCTCTTTCTGGCTTATTTCACTTAACATAATACGCTCCAGGCCCATCCATGTTGTTGCAAATGGGACGATTTTGTCTTTTTTTATGGCTGAGTAGTATTCCATTGTATATATATACCACATTTTCTTAATCCAATCGTCAGTCGAGGGACACTTAGGTTGCTTCCACTTCTTGGCTATGGTGAATAATGCTGCAATGAACATAGGGGTGCATAAGCCTCTTTGGATTGTTGATTTCAGGTGCGTTGGATAGATTCCCAGTAGTGGGATGGCTGGATCATAGGGCATCTCTATTTTTAATTCTTTGAGGAATCTCCATACCGTTTTCCATAGAGGCTGCACCAATTTGCATTCCCACCAGCTGTGTATGAGGGTTCCTGTTTCTCCACATCCTCTCCAACATTTGTTGTTTTTTGTCTTGGTGATTATAGCCATTCTAACGGGCGTGAGGTGGTATCTTAGTGTTGTTTTGATTTGCATTTCCCTGATGATTAGTGATGTTGAGCATCTTTTCATGTGCCTATTGGCCATCTGTATATCTTCCTTGGAGAAGTGTCTGTTCATTTCCTCTGCCCATTTTTTGATCGGGTTGTTTGTTTTTTTGTTGTTCAATTGTGTGAGTTCTTTATATATTATGGAGATCAACCCCTTGTCAGATGTATGTTTTGCAAATATTCTCTCCCAGCTGGTTGGTTGTCTGTTCATCTTGATTCTGGTTTCATTTGTCTTATAAAAGTGCTTTAATCTGATAAAGTCCCACTTGTTTATTTTTTCTTTAGTTTCCCTAGTCTGGGTAGGCATGTCATCTGAAAATATTCCTTTAAAACCAATGTCAAATAGTGTGTTGCCTATATTTTCTTCTATGAGTTTTATAGTTTCAGGTCTCACCTTCAGGTCTTTGATCCATTTTGAGTTAATTTTTGTGAATGGCGATAGCACATGGTCCACTTTCATTCTTTTGCATGTGGCTGTCCAGTTTTCCCAACACCATTTATTGAAGAGACTTTCCTTTCTCCATTGCATGTTCTTAGCACCTTTGTCGAAAATTAGCTGTCCGTATATGTGTGGTTTTATTTCTGGGCTTTCAATTCTGTTCCATTGATCTGTGTGTCTGTTTTTGTACCAGTACCATGCTGTTTTGATTACTATTGCTTTGTAGTATGTTTTGAAGTCAGGAATTGTGATGCCTCCTGCTTTGTTCTTTTTCTTTAGGATTTCTTTAGCTATTCGGGGTCTTTTGTTGCCCCATGTAAATTTTAGTATTCTTTTTTCTATTTCTGTGAAGAATGTCATTGGGATTCTGATTGGGATTGCATTGAATCTGTAGATTGCTTTAGGTAATATAGACATTTTAACTATGTTTATTCTTCCAATCCACGTGCATGGGATATCTTTCCATTTCTTTATGTCATCGTGGATTTCCCTCAATAATGTCTTGTAGTTCTCATTGTATAGGTCCTTCACCTCCTTGGTAAGATTTATTCCTAGGTATTTTATTCTTTTTGATGCAATTGTAAATGGTATTATCTTTTTGAGCTCTCTTTCTGTTAGTTCATTATTAGCATATAGAAATGCAACTGATTTTTGTAGATTGATTTTGTACCCTGCAACTTTGCTGTAGTTGTTGATTGTTTCTAACAGTTTTCCAACAGATTCTTTAGGGTTTTCTATATATACAATCATGTCATCTGCAAATAGTGAGAGTTTCACTTCTTCGTTACCTATTTGGATTCCTTTTATTCCTTTTTCTTGCCTAATTGCTCTGGCCAAAACCTCCAGTACTATGTTGAACAGGAGTGGTGAGAGTGGGCAGCCCTGCCTCGTTCCTGTTCTCAGAGGAATGGCTTTCAGTCTTTCCCCGTTGAGTATGATGTTAGCTGTGGGTTTGTCATATATGGCCTTTATTATGTTGAGGTACTTTCCTTCTATTCCCATTTTATTGAGAGTTTTTATCATAAATGGATGTTGTATCTTGTCAAATGCCTTCTCTGCGTCTATTGAGACGGAGAAAGCTCAATTTTTTAATTTGAAAAATAGAAAGGCAACGTGGATTTTTTTTTTCCTGTTTTCCTGAAAGCCAGAAAATCAATCAATTATTTATTGAAGATGTACTGATTCATAGTTATTTATTCCAACACTCTTGCAGGCTTGTCGTCTGCTCCATATCCCTTTTAAGAGTAGTCTATTACATTTATTTATAAATAACTACCCCAAACTTCTCCTTCAAATGAACTCTTATCCCCGATCTCATAGCACTCAACTGGAAAAAGCTCTAGCCATCCTCATTTCCACAGTCCACAAAGATGAGCAAGGGCGGGGTCACACAGCCCCCAAGAACCCCTTGTCATTTCATGCATTGACCTCACCCTCCGACCTCCCCAGATTCTGACATTCAGCTGTCTCAGGGGAGGGCTGGGAGTGTGAGGAATTAGGATAATGTGGAGTTTTATAAAGCTCCACAGGTAATCCAGAGACCACCCTCATCCCACCTGGTGAAGAAATCTCTGCATTACAAACATGTACATGTATACTATTAATTTAACACCTGGAGAAAGTGGGCTGTGTCTTGGATATACCACAGCACATTTTTGTTCTTAGGTTGCTTGGTCCTATCTTTTCTTTTTTTAACTTATTATGTTTTCCAGGTATCACCTTGTTTAATAAAATAACAAGGGAACTTGTAATAACGACAAGGATAATAAGGATAATAATAAAGATTATTATAACAGCTAATTCCTCACTCAACTTTTGAAAATAAATCACAGTTCACTGATACACATTTCTTTCATTTTTAATTCTGCTTATTTGCCACAGAAACTTAAAAAAAAAAAAACTGACAAATATGCTCCCTTGAATATTGCTTAGAAGTGGCTTAAAAAATGGAATGTATTAAATAATCTTATGGTATTAAACAACTTTATGGTAGATCATTCATTTGCCATCTAGTGTTCAGTTTAATTAAAAATACTCATGATTCTTACTATCTTGAAAATTAATTAGACTTTTTCATGAGGATCCACGATAATTCTAATGCGTTACTGATATAAGAAACAGTAAAAAATATCAGCTTTCTTCATCCTTTCTGAAGTTGAATTATTAGCAAAGAATAACGTCTTTCAAAATTAAAAACAAACTTTCTTTGGGGTTAGTGCTCATGTTCCTGCATTTCTAGACACTTTCTCACTAATCCCTTGCAGCAAGAGCCCATGGTGAATCAGATGCAATAGGCTCAAACCCAGGCGGTGTGAGGAGGCGGCCATGCTTAGCTTTGACATGGAGGTCCAGATTCTAGATTCTGAGGAGAGCCGTTTAATATGATCACATCTATGCTTTGAACATCGTGACCTGACAAAGTCAATTTGCCGCACTGGGGATTATGAGAGGTGCTAGGTCCTGAAACTAGATCTCCTTGTGGGGTTGAAGATGATGGAATACAATCAATGGAGACTGTGGCAAAAGATAATAGATTGAGGCAAGGAAACCTCATCATAGAGGACAAACAGATGCACAGACTGGGGGTCTTGGTGATAAATAATTACTCTTCCTCCCCAACTGCCATCACCTGAAGATGGGGCCCCAGTCCCCCAGCCTCTGTGGGAGGAGCCTAACCTGGATGAGTGCCAGCTGGCAAACCCAGATGGGTGACACACGGACCCACACAACCTTCCCGCTTTGTGTAATTTTTTCCCTCCCTGACTCTGCTGAGCCCCTGCTCACCCCCTTCCCTAATCCTTCATTCTCCCTTTAAAATGCGCATCACCTCTGAGCAAATCCAAGCTGAGTTTAGTTCCTGTTGGACACGTTTTCCTCTTGCAACAGTATATTTCTGATTAAAATATGTCCTCACCACTTTAACTAGAGTCTGGCTCTGTCTGTCTTTGGTAGAGGGCAGGAGAGGGAGGGGCTGAGGAGGAGGTCCTTTCCTCTCCACGGAAACATCAGGAGTAGAGGATAAGTACTCCCCCACAACACGGATAATGTGAAAAAGAACTGGGAAAAAAAAAAATCTAAATAACATAACAAAAAAAAAAAAAAAAGAAAATCAACATAGTACACACAAAGCTTATTTCTAACGTAAATCAGAAGAGCAAGCATTTATTATGAAGACATTACCATAAGACCAAATAACAGAGACAGGGCAAAGACATTCTAGGTGGAGGGGACCACATGCATGAAGACAAAATGTCAGATGATCACATGACACAGCTCTTCAGCCAACTAAAGCAGTGACGTCAGGGTAACATTAGGAAATTCTGCCAGTGACTAGCAAAGGTCCTAAGTGCCGAATGGGACCCAGGGACAATATTAGGCATATTATTAAGGAGGAGGGTCAGGCACTGCAATAGGTAGCTGTCTAGTTGCTTGACATGGGGTATAAGTTGAGATCTAATCTGTTTAGTTGTCACTGGGGTAACACGAAGTTATAAGGCAGCCAGAAGCAAAATGACCAGGTGCTTAGCTGCACGTCCTCCTCAAATCTCCCCTCTGTGAGGCCAGTAAAGGAGCCAGGATTAGGCCTGCATGTGGGCTCCAGCAGCCCCCGCTGTGGGGAGAGGAGCTCTGAGGAGCCTGTGAAGCAGACACCGGTGACTAGCCTGTTGGCAGCAGAGGGATGGACTGGAGAAGAGAAAGCCTGGAGGAAAGGGCACGAGGCTGGCGTTCTCACAGGAGCACCATACTGGCAATGGTAAACTCAGCCTGTACCAGGAAAAAGGCAATGTGAGAGACATCTTGGAAACAAACCACAGAATGTGGTTGATTACACAGTCAGGGGGGTGGGGATGGGGGTGGAAGGTGGGACAAGGGACAGGAAAAAGACAAATAAAAAAAGACTCAAATTGTAGGCAGTCTTGCCAAGACAGGGAAGAGAGGGAGAAGAGGCTGGTGGAGATGTATCTGACTGTTTGCTACTTGTGCGACATCCATGAAAGAATACCCCGCATGTCATTTAAGGTAAATCTGAAGCCCAAGGTCAGAGGTGGAGAATTTGGATGTTACGGGACTGTTCAAGCCACTGACATAGATGGTGCTTCCAAGGAAAAGCATTTAAAAATAAGAGAAGAATATTGGAAATGACATTAGCTGAACTTCATTTTATGCTGATTTTATGTTTTTCCTTTTAAGATTCTTCAAGGCATCTGCCCTCCCATATGAAACTGACAGTGTTAAGATATTAAGAGCTATAATTTTTAAACCATTCATTCCCTGATATATGCCATTTTCAATATATTATTTTACAATAGGTTTTACTTGAATTTTAAAAGAAGATAAGTTTTTAGTCAAGTAAAGAATTTTCAACTCTGAACTACAGCCAACTGGTATTTGGATTTTTATATTTGGTACATACTTAATAGTTACACATTTTAGAGAATGCTTCATTTAAATTCTAATGTATTTTAATAAGGAATGAAAGAAAATATCACCCAGCATATTTTTTTTCTTAAATTACCCCTAGTGCTTGATTACTGCTCCACAATCAAAATCACGTCTTAAATATGAATGATACAAAACAAGACTCCAGCCTGAATGTCTAACAGAGAGATTTTAGCTGCTTGTTTAAAATGACATACCTAGCTATTCAGTAATCACTTTATAATAACCCCTTTCATTTCCAAATCTACTTAGCCATCAGGCAGCAGTGAGGAAAAAGCTGGCAGCAGTTTTTACAACTGCACATTAGTTTTACATTTCATGACAAGCTAATTCTAGAGAGTTCTAAAGAGAGACAAGCATGGGTCCTTGTGATTTTCTTTCCTTTGCATGAAGGAAACACGTGTCTAGCTGCTAAATGAAAGATAAAAGACTACAGACATACACTTTTCACTTCACCCTTATGTCAGTGACAACTGCCCCAGTGCACCTCAGTGCCATGGTACCTATCTAAGTCAACAAAAAGTAACTAGGCTGACCATTACCCTTCAACATGAGCCAAAGAGTTCTACTGCAGGGGTTCAGAATCCCAACCACAACTGGACTAAATCATAGTATGAGGCTCAGGTCTTCATAAGAGGTCCCAGGTTTAAATTCTGCATCATCCTAATGCAGAACTTCAGCTTATACAGTTTATAAGGCAGAACAGATAACCACTCTGTACCCGAAATGACAAATATGCTTGGCCATTTTAAATTTGGTCATACAAAAGGCATTTCGATGCAGACTAACTCAAGGTCATGCCTTTTAATGATGCCTCTAATTAAATTCAAAACCCCACTGAGTGTCAAATGTATGTCTCTATAGCACTAAATAGCTGAAAGAGTAAACTGGCTTCAAAGCATTAGTTAAGCCAAGCCATGATCCATACCTAAGCAATACTATAAGCTCTTGGTTTAAGCTTTTAAGGTTGCCATGAAAATTACCTGGTAAGATGATAAACCATGGTATAAATCTCAGATTTGAGCAGCTCCATCCTTGCCAGGGAAACAGAAGCACAGATGTTGTTTATAATGTACAAAAATAAATGGGATATGCTATTTCATACATTAGTCTGAAGAAGATGTAGCAGGACGTTCTCGCTATCACTGCGGTCTACTGCTGTTGACAGACTCCATTAATTCAAAGTCATTATCCCTAACGATGTTAACTAAATTGAGAATTTAAGATAAGACTTTACTGAACCAAAGTGACAAGTCTGAGTGACCATATAAATCCAAGCTAAAGGTATGCTATCAATTAATGCTACGTGGCTAAATAACAGAGTTAATTTTTTTCTAAACAGATATATTCTGATATGTGTAATCAACCTGAACCAAGGAATGTAGAATGAAATCAACTTTGGCAAATTAATTCTCAAAGGCAGGAATTAATAAATGAAGAATATTCCCCAGATCAACCGGTGAAATAAACTTTGAATTGCTCCGTGCATTCAGGTGCAGAATAAACAGAAATAGCTCTCTCACCAAGCAATTACACATTAACTATTTTAAACATCCAGCAACAAGACAGAACAGAGCACAGATGTGAAAATGGAAAAACTTGAGATTAAAAGGTAACAAATGAAAAGAAATTCACTTTTCTTTTTTGACCTAATCTTATTCTTTTTATATTTCCCCATACAACCAATCCATATCATTGTTCTCAAAAAGCCTGTGATTCTTTTCCTTTAAATCCTATCACTACCAATGACCTTAAACTATATCTTATCTCTCAACTCCAAGTCAGCTTTTGGTTGACTTGCTACATAATTTATTAATAGCACACATACTGTTAGCCCAATGCACTCTTACACTTAACTGTACCCAACCACAATACACGAAGCAGGAGTACCTGGCTCCGGACCTGGGGAATTACCCAAGTACAAAAATAATTCTGAAGAGGGGGGCAGGGGCTGGCCTGGTGGCGTAGTGGTTAAGTTTGTGCACTCTGCTTCAGTGGCCTGGGATTCACAGTTTTGGATCCCGGGTGTGGACCTACGCACCACTTATCAAGCCATGCTGTGGCAGGCGTCCCACATATAAAGTGGAGGAAGATGGGCACGGATGTTAGCCCAGAGCCAATCTTCCTCAGCAAAAAGAAGAGGATTGGCAACAGATGTTAGCTCAGAGCTAATCTTCCTCAACAACAACAACAACAAAAAATTCTGAATGGGAACACTGTTTGGGTGAGAATGAGGAGAGCAAGAGTCATGCTTGGCTGCCATACACCAAAACACGTGGGACATATTCAGAGAAAGCACGCCAGCCAGCACCTGCCCACTTTTCAGGAGCTAAAATGCACTGCTCTGAGTTATGGCTAAAACCTGGAAGACGGGTTGCTCATGAGGCTAAAACTAAAAGAAGTGATAGCAGTGGGTAGCAAAGACTCCACATCATCATCACTAGGGCTCTAGGGCAAGAGGAAGTTGAATTGAGTTGGGGAGATGGGAGAGGTTTTCAGAGCCTGGGGAATCTGTACAAGGAAAACGAGTGGTCAGGTGGGGGAGGGGTACCCACACCGTAAGGATCCAACCACCAGTTCAGGGGGAAATTATCCACCACAGGTTGCATTTTTTCCATCTCAAAAAATGACTTCTTCACTAAAGCTATGAATGAAAAAGATTTAAATTACTAACCCTAATGTTCTATCAGCTTGTAATATATCCCGTTTGCAATATATCCAAGCAGGTTTTTTCTGAATTGAGACCTTCAGTTATTATTTTTGACCAGAGTATGGGTATCCACAACTATGGGAAGATCCTTTCAATAATCTCCAAGTCTCAAGACCTTCTCTAGCCTTACCTCAATTGCCAACTATCTCTGAAAATCTTCTGTCCTGGAAAAGAATCAATATGGATCTAACCTATATCAAATAACACATTTTAAATAATAACATTAAAGATAGTATCTATCATTTTTGAATACTCATGTTCCAAGCAGTATTCTAAGCAGGTATACATACATATTTTTTAGCAAAATTATTAATTAAACATAGAAGAAATAACTCTAAAATTACACTTAAACTTTGTAGAAATATAAGATCAAGATCAAACCTCCTTTGATTTAAATAAGGAAGCAGAATTGAACAAGTATCAAATTGTTGAGAAGAGAAATATAGTAAACTGCAATAGTTCCTCGAACTTCTTATGAGGCTTCATTTCTTCATGGATGGTTTATATGCATACAAGATAATATACAAGATTTAACGGGTATTTGCAACACTGACAACTGCATTTTATTAACTTCAAAGGCTGGCTTCTAGACAATAAATCTGGTGTGCTCTAATAATGCAGGTATTAAAAATCTGCTACTTCAGAATTATGAATTTGGTAATTACTTCTGAGTTGCACGAAATCATAAAATGTACCAGGTTTTCTTTAACATAATTCTACTAAAAAATAAACTAAAAAAAGTAGTTCCAGTTATTTATTAGTATTAAGACCTTTTCAAGATGTCACAAAGACATGTTTTACCATGGATTTTGTTCCTAGAACTCTCTCTAGCAAATAGCCTATTTCTGGCTATGTGTATAACTTTAATCACTTCGCAGCTTCCCAGAATTAAAAGAGGGGAGGAAGGGAGACTTGCCTGATAAAATCCAGAGGCTGACTAAATGGCTACTGGAAATACTACTAATATTGTGACAATATTACGATTAGAAATGTGGCTACTTTCTAAAAATTCAAGAAGCTAACTGCAGAGGGGAAAAAAAGACAGAAAGCTAGTGTGTATTTCCTAAAACTGTGCAGGCTCCTTTCCTCCCTCTATCCATGCAGCTGTTTCCCTCCTGCTAAAACAAACGAAAATTTGATTAAGGTGACAATTAACCTTATTGTAAATTCCAGAGATGTTATCAGAGTCTGGTGGAAAATAGAAGAGTCACACTTCTCTTTGTATCCTAAAGACTCCTAAGTGGTATTGGGGGGAAACCTTCAGTCATTCGATGAACAGTGAGTGACTGAGCACGTATCATGAATTCTAAGGGTAAATAAATATCAAGAATATAAGGAGCTAGGAGTCTACTACATCAGTCATACATAAATAGTTTCAATACAGAGTAAGAATTTCAAAAGTAGACCCATGTTCTTTCAATGGTAGCACCTAAGAGGGAAAAAGCCCCAAAGGTATTAACAGATAAACGTCAGTGATCTTGAGCTAATACAAAACAACACTGCTCTGGCCTCAGGACTGTTCCAGACACTTCTGGGACATGTGGGCTTCTCCACTTGGTCTAGCACTATCCCAGACCTCCTCTTCCTCAGATTAGAAGGCCATCACCACCCAATTCACACTCAGCCTTTAAAAAGCACCTCAGAATTAAATGAAGTAAATATAACCCATTTAAAAGTTTTACAAATTTGAAGTGAACTGAGAAAAAAAAATCAGAGAATTAGAACCTAAAAAGATGTGTGAAACTATTATATTAGAGAAGGTGTACGTATGGAGTGGAGAATTCAGACTGCTTTATTCACATATACATTTAACTCCTTTCTCAAAAGGAGAAATTTAGTACCTCAAGGGAAATGGGTATTTTTCAATAACTGCAGTGAACTAAATATAGGCTTCTCACACTTAAGATGCTGAATCAGCAATAGAAAAATCACAGTATGCTGCCTCAGTAATTAAATAGTAAAATCATACCTAAAAAGGAAAGAAGAAATTTTCAAAAATGTAAAGAAGCACAAAATACTTTTCCTCATAGGTATGTTCTGAGAGCCTAGAAAATTAGTAAAATGTAAGAAACTTATTTTCTAAGTACATGAGACAATGATGTGGTAACTCTAACTAATGAAGGTGTTAAGTGTGAGAGGTACAAAGCTACTATGCACAAAAGCACACACACGTTGAAAAAGCCTTTATCTATTCTGAGAAAACACCTTGAAAAATGGGACTTTTCCCTTATCCTACATGCTTTATTCAATTTCATTTTTTACTTACAATGCCCATATTTTGTCCTGATCACTTATCTGGCTGAAAGACTCACTCTCTTTAAGGTATGTGTTCTTTCATAAAACAAGCAGTTTACAATGCCAGTTCAGAGAAGGTTCTTCAAGCCAAACCCCAGGATTGATAAACACTAGTGAAAGGCAACTTCCTCTGCACTGTAAAGTTGTATCACTGCAGACACAAGGAGAACTATATTTACATTATCGTTGCCAATATGGCAATCTTTGAAACGGGATAGCACATATTCAATTTAGGTATACCCATGTTAAATGTGCACTCAGGTGAGGTATCCAGATAACTCCTCAGGGCTGCTGGAGCTCAGGTAACAGAGGAAGAAATAAGCAAAAGTCAGTACTGCCTAAGAGACATGCCTAGTTCTTCAGTGTGTTAAATCTAACCATAGTTAACAACATCTCTGAGAAAGTTTAACTTTTAATTCATGTATAGTTGAGTGCCCACAAACTGCATTCTGTCAAAAAAAATTGTGTGATGCACTCAGAATAATAAAGTCACTTTGAAACCAACTATTTTCCCTTTACCAATTTCGCACCTTAGCCAGTCCCTCCACCTTTGAGGAAAGTATACAGCTAGAGAAACCACTTACAAAAGGAAGTCTTCTACTTACAGCCTGGGTTCCCACTGTTTTAGTGTTAAAAAGGAATAAAGGACAATTTATTACAACTTCCTACCTGATACATGAGTACCTCTTAAAAATCTCTAAAAGGTTACTTTGCCTTCTGTCTTAGCATGCATTGCCTCGCAGCAGCCAGTTTCTGTTTGGGACAAATATAATGCAGAACATTTTTTCCATTGTGTCAGAACAGCCTCCTTGAATGAACCCATTTTTTCCTTTGAAATCAAACAAAATAATTTTTATCCTTCTGCTACTCAGAAGTATCCTGCCATATGTGAAGGGCTATCATGGTCCCCCAAGGCTTCCTTTCTCACAAACATCACCAATTGATTCAACCTTCAACAGGATATGGCTATTCAATCTGAAACTATCTTTTTTGCTCTATTTCAATAATACCTGGACTATTTATTCAGTTTTGGCACTCCATTCCTACCTCACGGAGGAGTGAGTTGCTCCCGTTGTCTCTCGCCTTCAAGTTATAACTACCAAGACACCCAGAGACCAACAAAGGATCGTGTGCACAGCACACCAGAATGCCTGAGAGATCTATGCATCTATACATCTGAGGGTGGGTGGACTGGACCTCATGCAGGCGGAGGAATCAGGGGCACAGCGGGGGCTCCCGAGACTGGAGGCTCCAGGAACTGTGGTAACACCCAGGAACAGAAACCCCAGGAATCGAGGCAGCCCACGCTTCCGGAGGCTCCAGGAACACAGTGGTGCCCATGACCAAGCCCCCTTCCTCTCCCCTGGTGATGGCACCTCTAAACCCAAACCTCCCAGCAGCAGGAGTTGCATCCAAGACCCTAGTGCCCCTGACCTACATTCCAGGAACTACTACAGTGCCTGAGACCAGAGGCTCCAGGAACCGAGATAGCACCTGCGGCCAGAGGCTCTGGGAATCACGGTGGCACTTGCAACCCAGCCCCTCCTCCTCTCCCAGCAGTGGTGGCAGTGCTTGTGACCTGAGGCTCCAGAAGCCATGGCAGCACCCAAGACCAGAGGCTACAGGAACAGCCAGAGGTGCCTGTGACCCAGGCACTCCTCCTGCAGTGGCAGTGGCAGTGATGAACCATGACCTAGTTACCCCTCCCCTCAGGGTGATGGCAGCAGCACCCGTGACCCTGGCCCACCCAGCAGCGTCACTGATACCTTCAGAACTAGTGACCCTGGCAGCGGCAGTGCCAGAACCCCCAGAAAATCCAGGAGCAGCAGCGGAGGCATCATGTGTGACAGCAGTCCCTGGCTGTAGCAGTGCCCAGGGCCACGGAGAGCCTGGTAATAGCAACAACAGAGCCCAAGAGCCCAGCCCCCTCCACGTATAGCAGTGCCCACAACTCTGGCCTCCCCAACCCATGGCAGCAGTGCCTGTAGACCCAACAAACCCAGATGTGGTAGAGGTGGCCATGAACCTGGCTTCCACCCCATCCTCCCTGTGCCCCCATCAAGGTGGGGAAAACCACAACCCAGGCAACCCTGAAAGCAGCAAAGGTGCTCGCTGGCCTGGTAACCCCAGTGGTGATGACTACAACCACAGTGACACGGTAAGCAGCCTTGCACGAGCAACCTCAGAGTCATAAGCAGCACAACAAGGGCACTGATGACACCTCTGGCAGAGGTACTAGAGGGCAGAATGTACAGGCTCTCAAATACAATCAGAAGCAGCTCAGATTCAAAGTAAAGAACCGTTACTTAAATAAGAAAGGTGTTTGCTGCCACAAATGCACTAGCAGAGGAACAACTTATCAAGAACCATGAAAAACTACAGTAACATTGTATTAAAAAAGAAAATAACAACTTGATTTCTCCAGAAACAAAATTAGAAATCATGGAAGATTGCGATCTAACTGACAGAGAAATCAAAATAGCTGTCATGAAGACTCAACGAGCTATAAGAAAACTCAGAAAGACAGTTCAATAAGCTCAGATATAAAATTAATGAACAGAAGGAGTACTTCACAGAAGAGACTGAAACTCCAAAAATGAACCAAACAGAAATTCTGGAGCTTAAGAACTGAATAAATGAGATGAAGAATAAAGTAGAAAGCATTGGAAATAGAGCAGACCATATGGAAGAGAGAATTAGCAAGCTCAAAGATAGAAATCTAGAATTGATTCAGGTGGAAGAGGAGAGAGAACTAAGATTTTAAAAAATGGAGAAATTCTATGAGAAATATATGACTCAATTAGGAAAAACAATATAAAGATAGTGGGGATCCCAAAGGAGAAGAGAGAGAGAAGGGAGAAGAGATGAGAACTTCCCAAACCTGGGGAAGGAACGGGGTATACAAGTACCTAAAGCTAATAGAATACTCAATTATCTCAATGCAAAAAGACCTTGTCCAAGGTACATTATATTAAAACTATCAAAAGTCAATGACAAAGAAAGAATAGTAAGGGCAGCCAGGGATAAAAAAACAATAACCTACTAAGGTACCCCTATTAGACTATGAGCAAATTTCTCCACAGAAACTCTACAGGCCAGGAGAGAATAGAATGATATATTCAAAATATTTAAAGATAAAAACTATCTGCCAAGAATACTTTATCTAGGAAAGTTATCTTTCAAATATGAAGAAGAGATAAAGGCTTTCCCAGACAAACAAAAGCTAAGGGAGTTCATCACATTAGACTTACCTTACAAGAAATCTTAAAAAGAACTATCCAAGAGACAAAAGTTTACAAAGCTTCAAGCAAGGTGATAAATAGACAGACAGAATAGAAAATTGGAACTCTATATCAGAATAGGTTAGTAAAAACTTACTTATAACATAAAGGTTAAAGGGAAATAAAGCATTAAAAATAACTATAGCCACTTCAATTTGGTGATGAACTCACAATACAAAAATGGATAATTTGTGACAACAAAAACATAAAAGGGGAAAAGGAAAAGGAAGGAACCTGCATAGGCAAATGGAGATAAGATGCCATCAGCAGAAAATGGACTATCTCATCTTTGAGATTTTTTATACAAACCTCATGGTAACCACAAAACATAAATTCAGAGCAGAGTCACAAAACATTAAAAAAAAGTCAACTGAAAAACACTTCACAGAAAACCACCAAACTGAAATGGCAGACAGAAATACAAGGAACAAGAAACATGAAAAAAGAAACAATGGAAATATATAGCAACCAGAAAACAAAAGATAAAATGAAAGTATTAAGTTTTCATATATCAGTAATCACCCTAAATGAAAAAAGATTGAATTCACCAGTCAGAAGACACAGAGTGGCTAGATGGATTAAAAAACAAGACCCAACATTATGCTGCCTCCATGAGACCCATCTCAGTTCTAAAGACAAATATAGGCCCAGAGTGAAAGGATGGGGGATGATACTCCAAGCAAATGGCAACCAAAAGAAAACAGGTATAGCCATACTTATATGAACAAAATAGACTTCAAGCCAAAAAAGATAATAAAAGACAAAGATGGACATTATGTAATGATAAAGTGGACAATCCACCAAGAAGACATAACATTTATTAATATATATACACCTAAAATAGGAACACCAAAGTCTAAAAAGCAATTATTAACAGACCTAAAGGGAGACATTGACAGCAACATAATAATAGTAGGGAACTTTAATATCCTACTTCCATCAACGGATAGATCAGACAGACAGAGTCAACCAGGAAACATTGGATTTAAATGAAACGTTAGACCAGATGGACTCAAAAGATGTATAGAGAACATTCTATCCAAAAGCAGCCGAACAGATATTCTTCTCAAGTGCACATGGCACATTCTCAAAGACAGACTATATACTGGGAAACAAAACAAGTCTCAATAAATTTAAGAACTTTGAAATCATATCAAATATCTTTTCTGATCAAAATGGTAAGAAACTAGAAATCAACTACAAGAATAAAGCTAGAAAAGTCACAAATATGTGGAGACTAAACAATATGCTACTGAACAACTATTGGATCAATGAAGAAATCAAAGGAGAAATAAAAAAAATAGAGAAATGAAAATGAAAACACAACATATCAAAATCTATGATATGCATCAAAAGCAGTACTCAGAGGGAAGTATATAGTAATACAGGCTGACCTCAAGATCCAAGAAAAATCTCAAATAAACAATCTAACACTATGTCTAAAAGAACTAAAAAAAGAACAAATGATGGCCAAAGTCAGTAAAAGGAAGGAAATAATAAAAATCAGAGTGGAAATAAATAAAGATACTAAAAAGGTAATAGAAAAGATCAAGGAAACTAAGAGCTGGTTCTTTGAAAAGATAAACAAAATTGACAAACCCTTGGCTAGAGTGACTATGAAAAAAGAGAGAAGGTTCAAATAAATAAAATCAGAAATGAAAGAAGAGAAATTACAATAGATACCACAGAAATACAAAGGATTATAAGAGAATACTATGAAAAGCTGTAGGCCAACAAATTGAATAACCTAGAAAAAACGGATAAATTCTTAGAATCAGACAACCTCCCAAAACTGAATCAAGAAGAAATAGAGAATCTGAATAGACTAGTCACTAGTAAAGAGATTGAAACAGTAATCAAAAACTTCCCCCCAAACAGAAATCCAGGACCAGACAGCTTCTCTGATGAATTCTTCCAAACACTCAAAAAAGATTTAAGACCTATCCTTTTCAAATTCTTGCAAAAAATTGATGAAGAACCAACACTTCCTAACTCATTTGATGAGGCCAACATTATCCTGATACCAAAACCAGACAAGGACAACATAAAAAAGGAAAATTACATGCCAATACTGCTGATGAACATAGGTGCAAAACTCCTCAACAAAATATTAGCAAATTGAATACGACAACATATTAAGAGGATCATACATCACAATCAAGTGAGATTTATTCTAGGGATGCAAAGATGGTTCAATATCCGCAAGTCAATCAATGTGATACATTGATATCACAATCAGTGTGATATTCCTCATTAACAAAATGAGGAATAAAAACCACATGATCATCACATTTTTCCACAGCAAAGGAAACCATCAACAAAATGAAAAGACAACCTAACAATTGGGAGAAGATATTTTCAAATCACATATCCAAAATATGTAAAGAACACATGCAACTCAACAACAAAAAAACAAACAACTCGATTAAAAAATGGGCAGAAAATCTGAAGAGATATTTTTCCAAAGAAGATATATAGATGCAAACAGGCACATGAAAAGATGTTCAACATCACTAATTATTAGGGAAAGGCAAATCAAAATCACATTGAGATATCACTTCATGCCCATGAGAATGGCTATTATTTAAAAAACAAGAAGTAAAATGTTGGAGAGGACATGGAGAAAAGGGAACCCTCATACACTGTTGGTGGGAATGGAAATTGGTGCAGCCACTATGGAAAACAGCATGGGGATTCCTCAAAAAAATTAAAAATAGAACCACCATATGATCCAGCTATTCCACTTCTGGGGTATTTATACGAAGAACACAAAAACAGTAATTTGAAAAGGTATATGCACTCCTATGTTCATTGTAGCATTATTCACAATGGCCAAGACTTGGAAACAACCTAAGCACCCGTCAACAGATGAATGGATAAAGATTTGGTGTACGTATATATACAATGGAATACTACTCAGCCATAAAAAAGATGGAATCTTGCCATTTGTGACAACATGGGTGGACCTTGATGGTATTATGCTAAATGAAATGTCAGATGGAGAAAGACAAATACCATATGATGTCACTCAGAAGTGGAATATAAAACAACAACAAACAAACACATAGATACAGAGATTAGATTGGTGGTTACCAGAGGGGAAGGGTGAGGGCGGAGGGTGAAAGGAGTGAAAGGGCATATGTGTACAGTGATGGATGGCAATTAGTCTTTGGGTGGTGAACACAATGTAGTCTATACAGAAGTTGAAATATAATGATGTACACCTGAAACCTAAATGTTATAAACCAATGTTAGCTCAATAAAAATAAAAGATATACACTGAGGTATAATAAATCTATCATATCAAGACTCTAAAATCATTTCAAGTAGATTGTTTCCTCATCTACCTTGAACCTCAATTTTTTTCTAACGAGGCACTTCCTCTACATCCTATTTGCAGATTATTTTTCTTGATAGAGAAAACATATCTGAGAGTTGAACTTTTTGTTCTCTTTTTATTGTCTCTTAATTTTACATCCTTTATTCCAGACACTTATGCACCTCATTTTTCCTTGTTTCTTACGTAAACTTTCAAAAGTGCATTTTGCATTGTTGTTTTCTAAATCTCTTCTCTTTGCCTTCCTTCCTTATGCTTACCACGACAAAGTGTGAGAGCACAGGGATCAGAATCAGAAAATGTTGAGTCTGAAGCCAAGTTTCACTGGTTTCCAGTTGAGTGACACTGGGCATGGGGCAACTTCTCTGAACTCCAGCTTCCTTATTTCCAAATTGAGCTAATAATTCCTATTAGAAGGTTATTTTAAGGATTAAGTGAGCTAAAGCACTTACTGCTCCCAGCACAGTACCCAGCACATAGAAAGCTATTCCTAGAAATCTACAAGTGGGTTTTTCCCCATAACTTTATGTTATTACAAAAACAATAGAAAGTCATTGTTCAAAATTTTGAAATACAGATATATAAACAAAGAAAATATGAATCACCTAAAATCTTATTACCCCCAGATATTGAACTCAACATTTTGGGGCATATTATCTATACTTCTTCTATATGTGTATGTGTCTATAATTGTAAAAAACTGGAATCATTCTAAATTGCATATTATAGCCTACTTTTTGTACTTTCAAATCAAAATTTTCTGTGATTAAAATATTTAAAAGAATATCGGGGCCGGCCCGGTGGCGCAAGCGGTTAAGTGCGCGCGCTCCGCTGCGGCGGCCCGGGGTTCGCTGGTTCGGATCCCGGGCGCGCACTGACGCACTGCTTGGCAAGCCATGCTGTGGCGGCGTCCCATATAAAGTGGAGGAAGATGGGCACAGATGTTAGCCCAGGGCCGTCTTCCTCAGCAAAAAAAAAAAAGAGGAGGATTGGCGGATGTTAGCACAGGGCTGATCTCCTCACAAAAAAAAAAAAAAAAAAAAAATATTTAAAAGAATATCATTTTAAATAGCTGCACAGTATTCTACTGAATATGCATACCAAAATTCATTTAACCAATTCCCTATTGTGGGTCACTGAGAATATTTACCATTTTCAAAATATAAACTTTACTATAGAAAATATTCTTGAAGCTCTCTTTGCCAGCATGCATGATTCCCCTCCCCCCACTTAGATTGTACTTCTAGAAATGGAAATGCTAGGTTAAAGACAGTAAATGTCTAAGAATTTCACTATGAATTGCCAAATTGCCCTCCATGAAACTGTTCCCTTTTAAATTTCCATTAACAATGTATGACAGTATTTTTTCTCTAATATCAGGTACTGTAGTGGATTGAATAGTGGCCCCTCAAAAGATATATCCATGTCCTGGAACCTCTGAATGTGACCTAATTTGAAACGAGGGTCTTTCCAGATGTGATTAAGGATCTTGAGATGAAAAGATCATTCTGAACATTGTGGGAAGGCCCTAAATCCAATGATAAGTGTCCTTATAGAAGACACACAGAAGAGATTTGACATAGAGAAGAGGAGAGGGCCACAGGAGGATAGAGGCATCACTGAAGTGATTCAACCCAAACCAAGGAATGCTGACAACCACCAGAAGGTAGAAGAGAAATGGAATGTCCTCTAGAAGCTATGGAGAGGGCACAGCCCTGCTGACACCTTGATTTTGGAGTTTTGGCCTCCAGAACTGGTGTTTTATGCCACCAAGTGAGTATATTTGTTACAGCAGTCACAGGAAAGTAATACAGATTTTGGTACCAGAAAGTGGAGTGTTGCTGTTACACACATGTAAAAATGTGGAAGTGGCTGTGGAATTGGATAGTGGGCAGAGGCTGAAAATATTTTGAGGCATATGATAGAAGAAGCCTAGATTTCCTTGAATAGGCTGTTGGTAGAAATATGATTGTTAAAGACATTGTTGGTGGGGCTATAGAAGGAAATATGAAACATGTTATGTGAAACCAGAGGAAAGGCAATTGTTATCTAGTGCCAGAAAACTTGGCTGATTCATGTTCTACAGTTGTGTGGAAAGCAGAATTTGCAAGTGATAAACTTGGATATTTAGCTGAGATTTCCAAGTAAAATGGTGAAGGTATAGCCTGGTTTCTCCTTGTGGCTTATAATAAAACCTAAGAGAAGAGAAAAATTGAGGAAGAAACTGTTAAGTCAATGGAACTAGCACTTGATTTGGAAGGTTCTTAGCCTATCCAGATTGCAAAGGATGCTAAACTTAGGCTATTCACTATTGGGAAAGGTAGTCTAGAGAGAGAGCCAAGGGGATAGCTGGATAACATTTTGCTGCAGAGATTATGTGTGTGACTCATGGGTCCACCCAACTATCTCAGTATAAGCTAGCAATACGGATGGGGTTATCCAATTTTTCCTTTTTGGAATGGAAATATCTATCTTATTTCTGTCCCACTATTTTATTTTGGAGACAGATAACTTGTTTTTTAGTTTCACAGGTCTACAAATGAAATGGGGTTTTGTACCAGGATCGATCATATCCAGAGTCTCAGCCATACTTGATTTGGATGATTCAGATGATAATGTTTGGGACTTTTTAGCGATAAAATTTAGATGAGACTTTAGACTTAAATTGATACTGTAATAGGTTGAAACTTTTGGGGATGTTGGGTTGGCGTAGATGTTTTGTGCAAATGGGATGGACATGAATGTTTTGGGGCCAGATGGCGGGCTGTGGTGAGTTGAGGGGTGGCCCCCAAAAAGATACGTCTATGTTCTCAAACCTGTGAATATGACCTAATTTGGAAAAGGGGGCTTTGCAGATTAAATTAATTTAAACATCTAGAAATGAATATGTCATCTTGGATTACGTGGGTTAGCCCTAACTCCAAAAATCAGTGCCTTTGTAATAGACACACAGGGAAGATTTGACAAGCAGATGAAGAGAAGGCATATGAAGATGGAGGCAGAGAATGGAGAGATGTAGCAACAAGCTAAGGAATGCCAACAGCCACCAGAAGCTGGAAGAGGCAAGGAATGGAATCTTCCCTACAGCCTCTGAAGGGAGCACAGCTCTGCCAACACCTTGATTTCAGACTTCTGGCCTTTGGGCTGTGAGAGAATAAATTTCTTTTCTTTAAGCCATGAAGTTTGTGGTAATCTGTTATGGTAACCAATATCAGGTTACTATAACATAATACAGGTACTATTATTTTTTTTTAAATTGCCAATTTGATATACACCAAAAAATATATCATTTAAATCTGGATTTTTTTCTATTTATAACTCGTGCTAACTTTAACATGTTTAATAGCCATTCTTACTTCTGTTTTCATCAATTGCCTGTTGCAATCCTTTACTCATTTTTTTTTCTTTTTGGTGAGGAAGATCAGCCCTGAGCTAACATGTGATGCCAATCCTCCTCTTTTTGCTGAGGAAGATTGGCCCTGGGCTAACATCCGTGGCCATCTTCCTCTACTTTATATGGGAGGCTGCCACAGCATGGCTTGACAAGTGATGCACTGGTCCACGCCCAGGATCCAAACCTTCGAACCCTCGGGCTGCTGAAGCAGAGCGCACGCACTTAACCGGACGCCACGGGGCCAGCCCCTCTTTACTCATTTGTATTGGATTCACCTTTCTCTTATTGATTTTTATGAGCTCATATATATTGAAAATATTATTCTTTTTACTTCTGGTTTTAAATATTATCTCTGGGTTGTCATTTGCCTTTCTTTTTTTATGATTTTTGTATTAAGAGATTTAAAAATCCATACTCAAATCTAGCAATCTTGAATGGTTTTGACTTTGAGATTATGTTGAGAAGAATCTCATGTTCCTCAATGCTCAAGAGAACAAATGTATTTACTTGTCCTATTTTTTTAGTACTTCCAAGGCTTCACCTTTTTCAGTTAAGTCTTAATCTATCTTAAATTTATGTTAGTAGAGTGAAATAAATATCTAATTGTATTTTTTTCTAAATGATAATTCTGTTGTCCCAAAACCATTTATTAAATAATTCACTTTTGTTCATCTAGATTTGAAATGCTACTTTTGTAAACTTAATATGCTTGTACTTTCTATTTTTATCCCACTGAGCTGTAATATAATAACTACACAAAATGTTTTAATATATGTAAAACAAATCACCCTCTCCTGAATGCTTGTTTCTTTTTTTTTATTAGTTTCACGTCTATAACTCTCCAAATAATTTTTTAAAAATTTTGCAAGTCCCTAAAAGTTATTGGGATTTTAATTGGAATTAGATTAAATTTATAAGTTACTTTTGGGAGAACCAACATCTTTAAAATATGAAGATTTCCTCCATTTATTATAGTATTTCTTGTTAGGTTTTGTCCTAGGCATTGTATATTTTTTAGTAGTACTGTAAATGGAATCTTCTTAATTACATTTTATATAAAGATTACAGGAAAGCTAGGAATAGCAACAAAATGATAAAAGTAAACACTTATATTGTAGTAACCATGTGGTAGGCACTGTTCTACGGCTTTACATATAATAATTTATTTCATCCTCATAACAATCTCCCTTCATACAGATGAGGAACCTAAGGCACAAACATCCGGTAACTTGCCCAAGCTTACGTAACTGAGCCAGAATTTGAATTCAGGTAGCCTGGCTCCAGAGTTATTGATTTTTATATATCTTACTTTACAACTATGTATTTTTCTGGACTCTCATAATAGCTTTAATCGATTTTC
Organism: Diceros bicornis minor; assembly: GCF_020826845.1. Lineage (NCBI taxonomy): Eukaryota > Metazoa > Chordata > Mammalia > Perissodactyla > Rhinocerotidae > Diceros > Diceros bicornis. Next base: position 6,186,068 of record NC_080755.1, on the reverse strand, counting down.
AGGGGATTCTTCTATATATTCCAGTGAGAGAACACTGAAAAAAAATTGATAATTCCCTTTATTTTCTTAATATTATACTTAATTTCTTCCCCTAATTTATTGAATTGGCAAATGATTCCCTCATGGTGAATAACTATGACTCATTGTTTACTTTGGGGTATTGATGGCTGTTGTATTTGGCAAGTGTTTTGCACGTTATAAATGCGTCATCAGTCATTCATCTCTTGCCCCTTCTATTTCCTGGTTGATTCAGGCCTTAGTCATCCTTCACTAACTCCAGAAGGAGACCAAGCTCCACTAGCCTAGAAAAGACTGCTGATTTGCAACTTTCAAATTCAACCACAGCACTCTTTTACACCACTTTCCACATCTCCACGTACAACACGTGCCAGACACTTGTTATATATAGTCCCTTGATGGTAAGCCACCTATGACTCCTTTGCCTACTTTTTCTCTTCATACTGAAGACTATAGCACTGCAAATGTGCCTCCATTTTAACTCTACTACACTGCCTTTCCACAATGCATTCACTTCAGATGCAAGGGGAAGACACATTTGTTGCCCTGACTTTTTTGCAGAACTGGCTTGCTGTTCAGACTGCTTTGTTTTTGGCATTTTCATTAATTCCACGCATATTGTATCTGACAGAATTACTGCTGTGTTTGTTGACAGGACTCTCTGGCCTCCAAACATCAAACACATGATGTTCCTATCAAACTTGACACCTGTTTTTCATTCCCAGGCATTGATTTTCCACCCACTAGCCAACATATTTCATAGAAAAAACTGTTAGCAGTATCTGCAAAGTATTGATTGCAGTAACACTGAAATCCCTACCTGAAAATTTATAGCCTTAATTTCCAGTAGGTTACATCAGTTATCTTGAAGTGGGTGAACATTTAAGAGTGTGATCAGCATGTGCTAACTAAAATGTTTACTACTCAACAGCCTACACAACCTGCAACTTAGAATTGGAAAGATAGAAATAAATACTAAGTAACTGCTTACGTTTCTCAAAGATCAGATGAAATGGCCACTGTTTTCTCAGGAAAGAATCAAAATACATACAAAGTATAGACTCATTCAAAAAAAGTAGGCAAATTTAAAATGGAAAGAAAATGCAAGTATTCAATGCTGCAATTTAGGAACAAAAGACTGGGTAGTTCACAGGTAATTTATTCTAACACTAAGAGAAAAAAGTCTTGTTTTTTGTAAATGTTATGACACAGAATTTATTACTTTATATATAAAACCCAGAGAGTCTTACCAAGATTTAATTATCTCATTCACATTCAACAACTATATATTGAGGGACTACTATGTCCTAGTTACTGTATTAAGAATTTCATTTGAATCACCTCATGTTGTCCTCACAGTATTCATAAGGCTGGTACTATTTTCCATACTTTTTGAGAAGAGGGACCTCACTTAGGAATTCCCTCTGTGTTCTACATAGAGGGGACACAGAGAAAAAGTTTTCAATAATGGAATTGAAAGGACTTAATATTTCAAAATTTCTTATATTAAAATAGACAGATGAACTTGAAGATAACCTGAGGGTCAGCATGCTGCCCCAGAGAACCACCACTTACACTTGTACACAGAATTCTATACATGTGGTTTTGAATAAATTCTCACTTTAAGGCAACATGGCAAGGGAAGAATTATTGGACACTTATTTAGCAGTGACCTTGGAAAGCCAGTATATCAGGTTCTAGGCCCTCAAATCACTTTCCACTCCACGCTACCTACAGCAACAATTACTGATTACCCAAGCATCAGGCCCAATACTGTGTTCAGTGCTACTGGAAACACAAAAGAAGTATAAGGTACAACTCATGCTCAAAAAAATTATTTTTTGTGTGAGTATGAATCTAATATATACAGAATATGTGAATGAAGATGGTACATAATGTCTACTCATTATCGTACAAAGCAGATACTTTATCTTCGTTGAGAGTTCTGATAAGAGAGACATAACACAGGCTGGAATTGGCTATATAGCATATGAAGATGGTGGTATCTGGGATCTTACTTAAAGGTAGAGATTGGTCTGAATTGTTCACTGAAGGGAGAAAGAAGGAAGGCATTCTTGGCAAGGAAGACATCATTAGCAAAAGCTTGATGCCAAATGAATGTGTCTGGATTACGAGTCGAGGCCACGTGGACAGGCTGGCTCAATCACAGGGGAAATCAGATCACCCAGAGCTGCAGCAGACTTCGAACTTCATCCGTCACACGTCAGGAAGACATAAGGAGGAAAACATTCAATTCAACAAATATTTACGGAGGGTTTACTGTGTGCCAGGCACTATGTTGATGGTGGGGATGCAAAATTGAGTACGACATAATCCCTATTTTCAAGGAGCTCATATTCAGTGGTAAAGATTGATATATAAACTGATAAGAATTACAAAACATTACATGAGGACAAGAACAGAAGTATAACCAAGGTCTGAAAGAAGACAGGTAAGGAAGGAATAAATTCTTAATTGGGACACAAGCAATAGCGGCAGGGGGTCAGCGCAAGGAAGGCTTCCCACTGGAAGTGCCATCTGAGCTAGGAGTAGAAGAGCAGACAGATGATGGACAGGCAGGCAAGGCTGGGAGGGGCACTCCCAGCAGAACAAGAATGTCAGGGAGGTGGAAGGGGACTGGAAGTGAGGGAAACCACATGGATGAAGCCAGACAGAAAGTTACTTCACACTCCATTTAGGAAACACACACATCACCCACTCTATAACGAAACCCCAGGCCAGTGCATTGGGGAAAGAAGAGAATGAAGAACCCACACTTTCATTTCCTGGAGGATTTAGCTGGATTACAACGTTCCACAACTAAAAATCAAAGAGCATGAATTAAAATGCATTGACCTTGCCAGCATTTGAGATGCTATTGCCAAATCATTAAAAGGCAAATGGTGAAGGGGGCTCATTTTCAAGACTAAATCACGGTCTTCTTTGCACACCTTGTCTTCCTCTATCAGATCCTCTTGGTAAATACTATTGCCATTCAACCAGTTGAATATGCTAGAAATGTAGAAGTCATCTTTGATACCTTGCTTGTGTCCCTGTCTCTTCCCCTTGTATGCAATTCTTCATCAAGCTCTGTGTGTTTTATTTTCTAAACATGCTTTGAACTAACCAGTTTTCACCTTGTCCACTTCCAACATCACAGACCAAGCTACCGTCTTTTACCTAGACTATACAATGACTCCTAACTCCAGTGTCTGATATATTAAGTATCTACTAAATATTAGCCAAATTAATGAATAATTTATTGATTAAGGGAATTGTTAAGTAGGGCTCTAGGAGGCAGCACAGACAATAGTGCACATATGGTTTTAATGGGCAAGTTCTGGACAATAAATCATATGGATCATGGCCATAAGTTTAAAAAATGCTGAAGGTACTAACTATAAATATAAAAATGCACCTGTTGTATCTACATTTATTTAATAAATTTTCCTATAGTGACACTAAGGGCCAAGCATTATGCTAGCACCTACTTGGTCCTCTCCAAGAAGAAAAATTAGAACTCCAGAGCTTAGCTTCCCCACCACTAAACGAGAATGCCTCCCTAATGGCCACACAGAGTAGAAAAAGTCAAGATCAGCTGAAGCCTTCTGAGAAGATGGCAGCGTAGGAGGACTCTGAACTCACCTCCTCCCATGGACACAGCAAATTTACAACTACCCTTGGAAAAATTATCCCTGAGAGAGAACCAGAAACTGGATAAAAAGAACCCCCACAACAAGGGACAGTGCTGACTGATGCTGAAGAGGCAGAAATTACTTTCTGGAGAGGAAAAAGCCACATTCTAGCTGCAGTACTTCATGGCTGGGAGCAATCTTAAAGTACAAAGCCTTCCCTGGAGGAGTGGGGGATCTGAGCAGAAGAGCTTTGCCACCATAAGCAGCTTTTGGACTCAGCGCAACCGAGACAAGTGTCATAATACCTGGCTTTGCTGGCTGTTAACGACAACAGGGAATAACCCCAGAAAAGCTATGGAATGTAAGGGAAAGAAAAGCCTGCACTTAAAGGGCCCATGCACAAATCCACTTCTTTCGGAAAGCAAACTAAAATCACCAAAGAGAAAGGTGCACAGTCCTCCAGTGAAAAATGACTCGCTTGATAGGCTCCATGTGCATCTTGGTGAGAAGTGAGACCTCCCCAGGTGGAGACCACCTCCCCAGAGACTGAGACATTGGCGGCAGCCATTATTGTGACCTAGTACAGCTGTGCTTACCCAGACGCTGGCAGTCACCATTGGAGTTTTTCCCCTGGCCTGGTAGCACAGAGGTCTGCCCCATCCACTAGAGAATTGATTTAATCCAACTCAGCCAGGGCAGGCAGGCCGCCTTAAGGACTAGCCTTACCCACCAGCAAGCACTCAGGCAACTTGTGGGCCCACATAGGCTGAGTATGTGGGACCTCTGCAGGAGGGCAAGTAGGTCTGCCCCTGCGGGGCAGGGCATGTGCACAGGGCAGGATGGCGTTGATGGGGTGTGTGGGCCTGCGGGCGGTAGGGCTTGTCAGCTGCAGCAGACTTGTGCTTCACAAACAGCCACACAGGGAATAGGCACCACCTTCCAACGCCTGAAACAATTGTGCACTGCCACGCCTGGGGCCGGCCCCACTCAGCTGCACTACTGAGAGAGCTGACAATAGCTTTGCAGACCAGAGGCCCACAGCAATTGTAAGCCCCTTGGCCTAGCAACCAGCAATACCGGGGGCCTACTCACTTAACAGAAAAACTGCAGCAGGAATGTGCTATTAGACCTTGCAGCCAACTGTGCTGTGGCTCCCCACACCCAATAAAGAGACTGAAGGGTCCATAGCAGCTGCATGCAGCTGAGCATTACAACCAGCTGGCCAGGGGACAGCCTAGCCTCCCCAGCACCTATAGCAAGAACAACTCTTCCACAACAGAAGGATACACATAGCCCATACAGTAGACACTCCTGGGACATTTGGAACCAGTGACAAGAGGGAAGCACACTGCTGGACCTCATAAAGCACCTCTTACATAAGGCCACCTCTCCAAGATCAGGAGATGTAGCTGATCTACCTAATACATAGATATAAGCACAGAGAAAGAGGCAAAATGAGGAGGCAAAGGAATATGTTCTAAATAAGGGAACAGGAAAATCCTCAGAAAAAGAACTAAACAAAACAAGAGATAAACAATCTACTGACAAAGAGTATAAACTAACAGTCATAAGGATGCTCACTGAGCTGAGGAGAAGAATGATGAATACAGTGAGAACTTTGACAAAGAATTGGAAAATACAAAAAAGGACCAATCAGAACTGAAGAATACAATAATGGAAATGAAAAATTCACTAGAGGGAATAAATAGCAGAGTAGATGATACAGAAGAACAGATCAGCGACCTGGACAAAAGACTAGAGGAAATCACCCAAGCTGAACAAAAAAGAGAAAAAAGACATAAAAAGAACGAGGACAGTCTAAGGGACCTCTGGGACAACATCAAGCACACTAACATCCGTGTTATAGGTTTCCCAGAAGGAGAAGAGAGAGACAAAGGGGCCAAGAATCTATTCGAAGAAATAACAGCTGAAAATTTTCCTAACCTAAGGAAGGAAACAGACATCCAGGTACAGGAAGCACAGAGAGCACCAAACAAGATAAAGCCAAAGAGGCCCACACCAAGACACATCATAATTAAAATATCAACAATTAAAGACAGAGAGAGAATCCTAAAAGCTGCAACAGAAAGGCAACAAGTTAAAGACAAAGGAAATACCATAAGGCTATGAAACCCCATAAGGCTATCAGCTGACTTCTCAGCAGAAACCTTACAGGCTAGAAGGCAATGGCATGATATATTTAAAATGCTGAAAGGAAAAAACCTATATCCAAGAATACTCTACCTGGCAAGGTTATCATTCAGCATGGAAGGACAGATAAAGAGCTTCCCAGACAAGCAAAAAATAAAGGAGTTTATCAATAATAAACCAGCCTTACAAGAAATGCTAAAAGGACCTCTGCAGGAGGGCAAGTGGGTCTGCCCCTGTGGGGCAGGGCATGTGCACAGGGCAGGATGGCATTGAAGGGGTGTGTGGGCCTGCAGGCGGTAGGGCCTGTCAGCTACAGCAGACTTGTGCTTCACAAACAGCCACACAGGGGATAGGCGCCACCTTCCAATGCCTGAAACAATTTAAGGGGAAAAGAAAAGACCACAAATAGGAATAAGAAAATTATCACAATGAAACAAAACAATAAAATTACTGGTAAAGGCACATATACAGTAAAGGTAGCAAATCAACCACCTATGAAGCTAATAAGAAGGTCAAAATACAAAAGTACTCAAATTAGCTATTTCCTTGATAAGAGGGTAATGGATACACATGCACAAAAAGAGGTTAAATATGATATCAAAAACATAAAATGTGGGAGGAGGGGAGTAAAAGAGGAGAACGTTTAGCAAGAGATCAAACTTAAGAGACCATCAACTTAATATAGACTGCTATATATGTGGGTTATTATATATGAACCTCATGGTACTCACAAACCAGAAACCTATAATAAATACAGAAAAAATTAAGAGAAAAGAATCCAAATATAGTACTAAAGAAAGCCATCAAACCACAAGGGAAGAGAGCAAGAGATGAAGAGAGGAACAGAGAAGAACTCCTAAAACACCCAGGAAAAAAGTAACAAAGTGGCAATAAGTACATAGTTATCAATAGCTATGTTAAATGTCAATGGACTAAATGCTCCAATCAAAAGGCATAAGGTGCCCAATTGGATAAAAAAAACAAGACCCATATAGACGCTGCATACAAGAGATACACTTCAGACATAAAGACACTCAGAAACTGAAGGGATGGAAAAAGATACTCTGTGCAAATGGCAATGAAAAGAAAGCTGGGTTAGCAATACCTATAGCAGACAAAATAGACTTTTTGTGTGTGTGTTCGAGGAAGATCAGCTCTGAGCTAACATCTGATGCTAATCCTCCTCTTTTTACTGAGGAAGATTGGCCCTGGACTAACGTCTGTGCCCATCTTCCTCTACTTTATATGGGACGATGCCACAGCATGGCTCAACAAGTGGTGCGTTGGTTTGTGCCTGGGATCTTAACCTGCGAACCCCAGGCATTGAGGCAGAGCGTGAGAACTTAACTGCTATGCCAAAAGGCCAGCCCCAAGACAGAAAAAATAGACTTTAAAACAAAAACTGTAACAAGAGACAAGGAAGGGCATTACATAATGATCAAGGGAACAATCCAACAAGAGGATGTAACACTTGTAAATATCTATGCACCCAATGTAGGAGCACCTAACTATATAAAGCAATGATTAACAGATATAAAAGGATAAATAGACAGTAACACAATAATAGTAGGGGACTTGAACACTCCACTTACACCAATGGATAGATCATCCAAAAAGAAGACCAACAAGGAAACACTGGCTTTAAACGACACATTCGACCAGATGGACTTAGTAGATATATACAGAACATTCCATCCAAAAACTGCAGAATATACATTCTTTTCAAATGCACATGGAGCATTCTCCAGGACTGATCACATACTAGGCCACAAAACAAGTCTCAATAAATTTAAGAAGACTGAAATAATACCAAGCATCTTTTCTGACCACAACAGTATGAAATTAGAAATCAACTACAAGTAGAAAATTGGAAAAGCCACAGATATGTGGAGATTAAACAAAATGCTACTGAACAATGACTGGGTCAAGAACAAATCAAAGGAGAAATCAAAAATACCTGGGGACAAATGAAAATGAAGCTACAGCATATCAAAATTTATGGGATACAGCAAAAGCGGTTCTAAGAGAGAATTCATAGCAATATGGGCCTATCTCAACAAACAAGAAAAATCTCAAATAAACAATCTAACAGTGCACCTAAAGGAAATGGAAAAAGAAGAACAAACAAAGCCCAGAATCAGTAGAAGAAAGGAAATAATAAAAATCAGAGCAGAAATACATGAAATAGAGACTAAAAAAAAATAGAAAAAAATCAACGAAACTAAGAGCTGATTCTTGGCAAAGATAAACAAAATTGACAAACTTGTAGCCAGACTTACCAAAAAGAAAAAAAAAGAGAGAATTCTCAAATACATAAAATCAGAAATGAAATAGGAAAAATTACAATGGACACCTCAGAAATACAAAAGATTATAAGAGAATACTACAAAAAGCTATACGCCAACAAATTGGATAATCTAGAAGAAATAGATAAAGTCTTAGAATCATAGCACCTTCCAAAACTGAATAAAGAAGGAATTGAGCATTTGAATAGATCAATCACCAGTAAAGAGATGGAAACAGTAACCAAAAACCTCATGGGCCGGCCTGCTGGCATAGTGGTCAAGTTTGCATGCTCTGCTTTGGCAGCCCTGGGTTCATGGGTTTAGATACTGGGGCGGACCTGCACACTGCTCATCAAGGCATGCTGTGGCAGCGTCCCACATACAAAACAGAGGAAGACTGGCACATATGTTAGCTCAGGGACAATCTTTCTCAAGCAAAAACTGGAAGATTAGGAATGCATGTTAGCTCAGGGCCAATCTTTTTCACCAAAAAAAAAAAAAAAAAAACTTTCCAAAAAATAAAAGTCCAGGACCAGAAGGCTTCCCTGGTTAATTGTATCAAACATTCAAAGAAGACTTAATACCTATCCTTCTCAAACTCTTCCAAAAAATTGAAGAGAAGGGGAAGCTTCCTAACTCATTCTATGAGGCCAGCATTACCCTGATACCAAAATCACACAAGGACAACACAAACAAAGAAAATTACAGGCCAATATCACTGATGAACATAGATGCAAAAATCCTCAACAAAATACTAGCAAATTGAATACAACAATACATTAAAAAGGTCATACACCGTGATCAAGTGAGATTTATTCCAGGGAGGCAGGGATGGTTCAATATCCACAAATCAATCAACATGACAAACCTGATTAACAAAATGAAGAATAAAAATCACATCATCATTTCAATAGATGCAGAGAAAGCATTTGACAAGATACAGCATCCATTTATGATAAAAACTCTGAATAAAATAGGTATAGAAGGAAAATACCTCAACATAATAAAAGCCATATATGACAAACCCACAGCTAATATCATACTCAACAGACTAAAAATGAAAGCTGTCCCTCTAAGAACAGGAACCAGACAAAGATGCCCACTTCCACCACTCTTATTTACCATAGTATTCTAAGTTCTAGCCAGAGAAATGAGGTAAGAAAAAGATAAAATGGATTCAAATTGGAAATGAAGAAACTGTCATTTTTTGCAGATGACATGATTTTATATATAGAAAACCCTAAAGAATCCACCAAAAAAATTTTAGACATAATGAATGAATACAGCAAAGTTGCAGGATACAAAATCAACATACAAAAATCAGTTTCATTTCTATACACTAACAACGCAGTAGGAGAAAGAGAAATTAAGAATACAATCCCATTTACAATTGCAACAAAAAGAATAAAATACCTAGGACTAAATTTAACCAAGGAGGTGAAAGACCTGTACAGTGAAAACTATAAAACATTGTTGAAAGAAATTGAAGAAGACAAAGAAATGGCAAGATATTCAGTGCTCTTGGATTGGAAGAATTAACATAGTTAAAATGTCTATACTTCCTAAAGCAATCTATAGATTCAATGCAATCCCTATCAAAGTTCCAATGACATTTTTCACAGAAATAGAACAAAGAACGCTAAAATATATATGGAACAACAAAAGACCCCGAATAGCCCAAGGAATCCTGAGAAAAAAGAGCAAAGCTGGAGGCATCACACTCCCTGATTTCAAGATATACTACAAAGCTATAGTAACCAAAACAGCATGGTATTGGCAGAAAAACAGACACACAGATCAATGGAACAGAATCGAGAGCCCAGAAATAAACCCACACATCTATGGACAGGTAGTTTTCAACAAGGGAGCCAAGAGCATACAATGGAGAAAGGAAAGTCTTCAATAAATGACACTGGGAAAACTGGACAGCCACATGCAAAAAAATGAAAGTAGTCCATTATCTTACACCATACACAAAAATTAACTCAAAATGGATTAAAGACTTGAATGTAAGACCTGAAACCATAAAACGTCTAGAAGAAAACATAGGCAGTATGCTCTTTGACATTGGTCTTAGCAGCATATTTTCAAATACCGTGTCTGACTGGGCAAGAGAAACAATAGAAAACATAAACAAATGGGACTACATCAAACTAAAAAGCTTCTGCACAGCAAAAGAAACCATCAACAAAACAAAAAGACAACTTAACAGTTGGGAGAAGATATTTGCAAACTATATATCTGATAAGGGGTTAATATTTAAAATATATACATAACTCAACAACAAAATATATACATCTCAACAACAAAAAAACAAACAACTCAAAAAATGGGCAAAAGATCTGAACAGACATTTTTCCAAAGAAGATATACAGATGGCCAACAGGCACATGAAAAGATGTTTACCTATCAGGGAAATGCAAATCAAAACTACAATGAGATATCACCTTGCGCCCGTCAGAATGGCTATAATTAACAAGACAAGAAATAACAAGTGTTGCAGAGGATGTGGAGAGAAGGGAACTCTCATACACTGTTGGTGGGAACGCAAAGTGGTGCAGCCACTATGGAAAACAGTAGGGAGATTCCTCAAAAAATTAAGAATAGAACTACCATAAGATCCAGCTATGCCACTGCTGGGTATTTAACCAAAGAACATGAAAACATGAATGTGTAAAGATATATGCACCCCTATGTTCACTGCAGCATTATTCACAATAGCCAAGACTTGGAAGCAACCTAGGTGCCCATCAAGGTATGAATGGATAAAGATGTGGTATATATACACAATGGAATACTACTCAGTCATAAGAAAGATGAAATCTTGCCATTTGTGACGACATGGACGGACCTTGAGGGTATTATGCGAAGTGAAATAAGTCAGAGGGAGAAAGTCAAATACTGTACGATCTCACTCATAAACAGAAGATAAAAACAACAGCAAACAGAGATTAGACTGGTGGTTACCAGTGGGGAAGGGGGAGGGAGGAGGGCGAATGGGGTGACTAGTGGTGAATGGTGACTAGGGCGAATGGTGATGGATGGTAATTAGTCTCTGTGTGGTGAACATGATGTAATTTACACAGAAATGGAAATATAATGATGTAAACCTGAAATGTATGTAATGTTACAAACCAAAGTTACCTCAATTAAACAAAAAAAGAAAAAGTCAAGATGTAATTTTGCTAACACGTAAATTTTCAAAAAAAAAAAAAAATTAAATTATCAGATTAGGGATCTGTACATCTAAGAATGGTAATCAGGATGGATAATCAGATTGGAATGTGTTTAGAAAGAAAGAGTAAATGGCCTTGTCAAGCAGCATAGAGACAATCAACCAGGGGAAGCGGTGCAAGATGACAGAGATGAGGAAGGGATGGGAATGGCAAAGGGAGAGAGGAGGGGAGGGGCTAGAGGAGGAGGAAGTGGTGGACAGATGGAAAGGAAGTCAAAGGGAAATTCTATTTTTTTATTTGCAATTTTTTAAAATATAAGGCAAGTCTTTATGTCTAGTCAACTGTTCTCCTAAACTGTGGTAAACCTATCACTTTATACATGGTTCTACTTTGTTGAGTCTTCCTTACTAATTCAGAAATTATGTTCCTTATTTAAAATCAAACTTTCATAGGTTAAGTTCCTCCTGTTTTATGTTTGCTGTGTTTTTTTTTAATTTTGCTATATGAGAAGTCTCTTTAACGTCTGCCTAATAAACAGATATTTTTATACTTGTGTATATTTGACTATGAAATATGTTAACTGAAATGTCCAGAATCTAATTAAATAGAATTTCCAAATGACTTACAACGGTTATTACCTCACAAATATACACATTTCCATACAAAATATATTCAAGAGGAATGTAAAATCCTACTAACTCTCATATGCCAAAGCTGCAGGGGCTTCCATTTTCTTAAGGGATAAATTTCTCATTCTAGAATATAAGAAATTAATTATCAGGCTATCTAAGTAAAAATTGATTGTAACTAGGAACACAAAATAAATTTCCACCTAACTTATTATATTAAAATAATAAAAAGACTGAATATGTCACTCAAATTCTGAAAGACTAATCATTAAATGAATAGATCAAGACAACTTTAACAATATTTTATAGTGTTTTGTTGAAAGTGAATTTTGTTTTTTGGTGAAGAAATGAGCATTATCAAGCTCCAGCAAAGGCTCTTTACTTCATGTACATAATAGAGAAGAATACACATCAGTACCAATGACTATCTGTTTGTGTAGTAATAAATATCAATAATTTGGGGCATTTAGTATCTATATTGTAAAGATTCTTTGACAGGGGAAATAGTTTGTTTCTCAATATATCACCAGCTCCAGAAATTAGTGCCTTATAATACAAGACACTCAGCAAAGATCATATCAGTCATATTTCTAAATGATATGCTTTGATTTTAAGTATACCAAAATCTGGAAATATGATAACTGAAATATGGTTAAATCATATTTCAGATATTAGGAAGTTAGTATGCAATTAGGTAAACATAACTACTATTATTGTTGCCTTTACTTCTCTTGACTCAACATTGTGTGTGATTTTGGATCCTAATTATTTTGTACATAATATATTCTTATACCACTATATGATACTCACAACTATTATTCTAATTCCTACAGACCATTCAACATGGAGTTCTAACACATGTCAAGTATCAGGAAAGGATTCCAGGCCATGGATATGTCTAAGCAACGGAAAATTTGATACCATCTGCTTCCCCTTCTCTAAGTCTTCCCCTGATGGCCACACTATTCTCAGACTGTCCCTACCATCCAAGGAGGCAAAAACCTCTTATTAACTTGTAATCCAGAGGTGAGTTGAGGTGCCCTGCCTCTGCAATGCAAAGAAATTGTCTTCAACCCTGGACTGTAATCTGAGGGTGCCCTGTGTCTGAGTCTAGCAATTTCTCTAACGAGCTTTGAGTAGGTGGAAATACAATTTGTATTCCTTTTGGCGCTGAGCTCTTGGTCAATTCCTTCTGTTGCTGAATCTTGTGCCTGTTTCCGATTGCACTAGAACTATACAGTCATTCACTGAACAAGCACTTTTCTTCCCTGCTCTCTCTTGAAAATCTCTCTCATGCATGTATTTACATGTGCAGCAGATCTTACTGAAGTTCTCAGGGGGTGGATTTTTTTTTTTTAATTTTTAAAATTTTTAAAAATTTTAAATTTTTTTTAAAAATTCCGCATTTTTAAAAAACCGGAAGGATTTTACAACAGACCCGTGTAGTAAATAACTAAATATTTAAAAGATATCCTTTGGCTTTTTTTTAACCTGAAGCTCATCCCTATCTCCTCCTCTCTCTCCTCCCATCTTCAAATCCGTTTTTCTTTGGAATAGACTAGCTATCTTTGTTTCCTTGACACCTGAAAACCCATGGCCTCTGATACTATGTCATGCCAAGCAGTTTACCAAGGTATTTTTCCCAAACCAACTTCCTTCCCTAATCTGGCGCCAGCTATGGAAATAATCCATTTCTTATGTTTATGTGATTGTTATAACACTTCATATAATATGAAATACAGACATACAAATAAACACACAAAAAATAATTGCTAAGTGAGTTAATTAATACCTTCCTTGAGTGCATTTACCTTTTACAGAAGCTTAAAGGAGACGCCAATGATTAACACAAAAGAAGAAACCTCTTGTGGTACCAAGTCAGGCAGATTGGCAGAGAGAAACGCCAGGGCAGGTGCTCTTCCCATCCCTCCATAACCTTCACGTCTCTGTCAGAGGCTAGAGGAGCCACAAGAGTGTCCAAATGTTTTCAGAACAGAGTCAATCAATTTTTCTTGTCTTCAAACTTTAAGGTCCCTTAAGTTCTTTTCAAACATTCATACAAAAGAACCACTAATAGTGGAGGAGAGAGAATAGCGAGGTCTCAGAATGCTGTATCAAGCAACTTGCTGCAAACATGATATTTCTTTAAAGACTCAAAATTTTATCTTAAAAATGTACAGACTTTGGATCCTATTCCATAAAAATATTTTTAATGTAAAACAGTATTATTCATTAATATCATTTTTTTTTTTTTGTAAGGAAGATCAGCCTTGAGCTAACATCCATGCTAATCCTCCTCTTTTTGCTGAGGAAGACCAGCTCTGAGCTAACATCTATTGTCAATTCTCCTCCTTTTTTTCCCCCCCAAAGCCCCAGTAGATAGTTGTATGTCATACTTGCACATCCTTCTAGTTGCTGTACGTGGGATGTGGCCACAGCATGGCCGGAGAAGCGGTGTGTCGGTGCGTGCCCAGGATCCGAACCTGGGCTGCCAGTAGCAGAGCACGCACACTCAACAGCTAAGCCACGGGGCCGGCCCTATTCATTACTATCATTGATTAAAATTGCTATGTTAGGAAGGTGTCACTTCTACCCCATAGTTTTGCCTATAAATTAGAATCCAGGTTTCCTGATTTGAGAAGAGCAGTCTTAAGTAAGAAAGCGATTTGCTGAAATATGGACAATCTAAGACTTTGAACAGAAAAGTGGTTACTTATAAGTAGAGTGCCCATATTTCCTGGTTTACAATGGATAGTCCCGATTTTAAGCCTGATGTTCTGGTATAATTATTATTAGCTAAACATATCAAGGTTTGGATGACAAAGTAGACGGTGACCTTGCCTATTCGCCATGAAACTGCCACCATGTTCTAGACTCACAGTTCTCTGTGGCAGAAATGCCTGCAGGACATGGGACAATGAGAAGGACAGCCAAAAGGCTGCACATTCAGATCAGGCTCCAACAGAAACTAATAGACGGAGATCAACCAAATGGTAAGGCAGTCAAAAATCTGACATCCAAATATTTAATTGAAATATTTACCTGAAATTAAAGAAAAAAATCAACTAACAATGCTCAAATCAATTAACAAAATCACTAATACTAAAAAGACGCTGAAATTAAAAACAAAGAAACAAACAACAGAGCTCATCTCATAGCAGATCTGAAAAATCATTTCTGCCCTCATAATACACAGACTGACATGAGACTTCCTAAGGGCAAGCACAGCATCTGGTACTTTTTTTCTTTATATGAACACATAGTACCAACATAAAGGCACGCATCTGGGCCTTTAATCAAGAAGTACATGGTAAATTGAAGCAGTCATATTGATTTCGGACTTAGTTCTCATTCTATTGATTAAAATAAGTATTAGAAAAATGCTTTCACTAAAGACAGGAAAAATGCAAAGTCAGAAGATGGTTCATTGTAGGAGATTTTTACAAGTGTGCATATGTGTGTGTGTATGCTGATAATTTACCATTATAAATTGGTAATTATCAATTATTCATTTTGTACATTATTTGTGTAAAAAATTGTACAATGTTTAAATGTTCAATTTCAGCTGATATTAATTTAAAAATTTTTTCCTTTGATCAAAAATAACAAACTTCTCAAAATTTGCCTAAAACTGAACTTTTTTTCAGCTTTATTGTAATACAATTGACATATGACATTATTAAGTTTACAGTGTACGATATTTAGGTGATGATTTGATATACATAAATATTGCTAAATGAGTACCATACTAAAATTAGTGAACACATCCATCACCTTACATAGGTACCATTTTTTTGTGTGTAGTGAAAACTTTAAAGATTTACTTTCTTGGTGACTTTCAAGTACAGCATTGTTAACTATAGTCACCACACTGTAATCAGATGACTAGAACTTATTCATGCTATGATTAGAAGTTTGTACCCTTTGAACAACTTCAACTCTTTCCTCCTCTACTACCCCTCACCCCTTGGCAACCAACAATCTACTCTATTAGTTCAGTTTTTTTAGATTCCACATATTAAGTAACATCATACAGTATTTGTCTTTCTCTGTCTGACTCATTTCACTTAGGATAATGCCGTCAAGATCCATCCACCTTGTTGCAAATGGCAGGATTTCCTTCATCTTTATGGGTGAATAATATTCCACTATACACACACACACACACACACACACACACACCATATTTTCTTTATCCATTCATCCATAGATGGACACTTAAGTTGTATCCATGTCTTGTCTATTGTGAATAATTCAGCAATACACATGGGAGTGCAGCTCTCTCTTCGAGATCTTGATTTCACTTCCTTCAGATATATACCAAGAAGTGGGATGTGGTAGTTCGATTTTTAATTTTTTGAGGAATATCCATACAATTTTTCATTGTGGCTGTACCAATATACATTTCTACCAGCAGTGCACAAGGGTTTCCTTTTTTCCACAACCCTGCAAGCACTTATCTCTTGTCTTTTTAATAACAGCCATTCTAACAGGCGTGAGGCTACAGTATGTCATTGTGGTTTTGATTTGCATTTCCCTCACGATTAGTGTGGCTAAGCATCTTTTCATGTACCTGTTGGCCATTTGTAGCTCTTCTCTGGAAAAATGTCTATTCAGGTCCTTGCCCCTTTTTATATAAGACTATTATTATTATTATTGCTATTAAGTTATGAGTTCCTTAGATATTCTGGATATTAACTCCTTATCAGGTATATGACTTATAAATATTTGTTTCTATTCCGTGGGCTGATTGTTTACTTTGCTTGCAGAAACTTTTAGTTTTATGCAGTCCCACTTGTTTATTTTTGCTTTTGCTGCTTGTGCTTTTAGTTTCATTCCAAAAACCATTTCTGAGACTGAAGTCAAGTGGCTTTTCCCATATTTCCTTCTAAGAATTTTATGGTTCAGGTCTTACATTTAAGCCTTTAATCTATTTAAAGTTATTTTTTGTGAGTGATGTAAGACAGGAGTCCAGTTTCATTCTTTTGCATTTGAATATCCAGCCTTCCCAACACCACTTATTATAGAAACTATCTTTTCCCCATTGCGTATTCTTGGTTCTCTTGTCAAACATTAACTGACTGAATATGTGTGGGTTTATTTCTGGGCTCTTGATTCTGTTCTATTAGTCTATGTATCTATTTTTATGCCAGTACCATACTGTTTTGGTTACTATAGCTTTGTAACATAGTTTGAAATCAGGAAGTGTGATGCCTCCAGCTTTGTTCTTCTTTCTCAAGATTGTTTTGGCTACTGAGGGTCGTTGGTGGTTCCATATGAATTTTAGGATTATTTTTTCTACTTCTGTAAAAGGATGCCATTGGAACTTTGATAGTGGTTGCAATGAAGACATAAATGGCTTTGGGTAGTATGGATATTGTAACAATGTTAATTCTTCCAATCCATGAACACAGGCTATCTTTCCATTTGTGTCTTCTTCAATTTATTTCATGAATATCTTATACTTTTAAGTGAACAGATCTTTCACCTCCTTGCTTAAATTCATACTTAAGCATTTTATTGTTTTTGATGCTCCTGAGAATGGGATTGTTTTATTTCTTTTTCAGATAGTCCATTGTTAGTACATAGATACACAACTGATTGTTGTGCTGATTTTATATCCTGCAACTATACTGAAATTGTTTATTAGTTCTAAAACATTTTGGTGGAGTCTTTAAGGTTTCTATGTATCACATCATGTCATATGCAAACAGAGACCATTTTACTTCTTTCTTTCCGATCTGGATGTCTTTTATTTCTTTTTCTTGCCTGACTGCTCTGGTTAGGACTTCCTTGAACTTCCTATTATGTTGAACAGGAGTGGTGAGAGCAAGCACCCTTGTCTTGTTCCTGATCTTAGAGGAAGAGCTTTAAACCTTTCACAGTAAAGTATGATGTTAGCTGTGGGCTTGTCATATTTGGCCTTTATTATGTTGAAGTATGTTCCTTCTATACCCATTTTTTGAGAGTTTTTATTAGGAAATGATAATGAATTGTCAAATGCATTTTCTGCATCTATTGAGAAGATCATGTGATTTTTATCCTTCATTCTATTAATGTGATGTATCACATTTATTGATTTGTGTATGCTGAATCATCCTTACATCCCAGGACTAAATCCCACTTGATCGTGGTGCATGATCCTTTTCATGTGTTGTCTAATTTGGTTTGCTAGTATTTTGTTGAGGATTTTTGCATCTATATTTATCAGGGATTTTGGCATGTAATATTCTTTTCTTGTAGTGTCCTTGTCTGGCTTTGGTATCAGGGTAATGGTAGCCTCATAAAATGAGTACAGAAGTATTCTCTCCTCTTCAATTTTTTGAAAGAGTTTGAAAAGGATTGCATTAATCCTCATTAAATGTTTGGTAGAATTCACCAGTGAATCCATCCGGTCCAGGGCTTTTCTTTGTTGGGAGGTTTTTGATTACTAATTCAGTCTCCTTACAAGTAATTTCTCTGTTCAGATTTTCTATTTCTTCATGATTCAGTCTTGGTAGCTTGTATGTTTCTAGGAATTTATCCATTTCTTCTGTTATCCCAATCTGTTGGTGTATAATTGTTCAAAGTAGTCTCTTATGATCCTTTGTATTTCTGTGGTATCTGTTGTAATGTCTCCCCTTTAATTTCTGGTTTTATTTATTTGAGTCCTCTTTCTTTTTTTCTTGGTTAGTCAAGCTACAGATTTGTCAGTTTTCTTTATCTTTTCAAAGAACCACCACTTAGTTTTGTTAATCTTTTCTATTGTTTTCCTATTCTTTATTTCATTTATTTCTGCTCTAATTTTTATTCCGTCCTTCCTTCTCCTAACTTTGGGCTTAGTTTGTTCTCTTCCCTTGAGGTGTAATTAGGTTGTTTATTTGACATCTTTCTTTTTTCTTGATGTATGAGTTATAGCTATAAACTTTCCTCATAAAACTGCTTTTGTTGCATCCCATAAGTCTTGGTATGTTGTGTTTCCATTTTTGTTTGTCTCAAGATATCTTTTTATTTTTTATTTTTTGATTTCTTCTTGGATCCATTGGTTGCTCTGGAATGTGTCGTTTAATTTCCACATATTTGTGAATCTTCCAGCTTTCCTCCTGTTATTGATTTCTAGTTTCATACCACTGTGCATGGAAAAGATACTTGATATAATTTCTTTCTTCTTGAATTTATTGAGACTTATTTTGTGGCCTAACATATGATCTTAGAAAGGGTTCTGTGTGTGCTTGAGAAGAATGTACATTCTGCTGCTGTTGGATGGAATGTTCTGTATATGTCTGTTAGGTCCATTGGTCTATAGTGTTGTTCAAATCTGTTGTTTTCTTATTGATTCTGTTTGTATGATCTACTCATTGTTGACAGTAGGCTATTAAGGTCCCCAACTATTATTGTATTGCTGTTTATTTTTCCTATTAGTTCTGTTAGTATTTGCCTTACATATTTAGGTATTCTGATGTTGGGTGTATAATATTTATAATTCCAGGGTTCCAGGATACCCATACTGCGTATATTATTTTCTTGATGGCATCCCATGAGTCCAGTAGGCTTTCTTCACTTGTTTTCATTCTTTATTCTTTTTGCATCTCTTTTGGATAATTTCAAATGATCTATCTTTAAGTTCATTGATTCTTTCTTCTGGTTGGTTGAGTCTGTTGTTGAGGCTCTCTATTGAATTCTTCAGTTCAGTCATGGTATTCTTCAGCTCTAGGATTTCTGTTGTTTTTTTCCTTATGGTTTTGATTTGTTTGTCGAACTTCTCATTTTGTTCATGCATTGTTTTCCTAATTTTGTACAGTTGTCTATCCATGTGTCCTTGTAGTTTGCTGAACTACTTTAAAAGGATCATTTTTTGATCATGTTTACCTGGTTGTTCAGGATCCTTGTATCCTTGCTTTTGTATTTGCCCATTTGGTAAGCAGTCTTCTCTTCTAGACTTTATAGGTTTACTTCAGCAGGGAGAGATCTTCACCAGTTAGCTCAGCTTGGGGTACTATACCATTCAGCTGGTATCATCCATGGGTGGGTGGGGGGGTTTACTATCGATGTTTTTAGTTGAATGAGGCCACTGCCCATGCTCTGAGGTCGTGTGTGGGGGTGCCTCTGGCAAGGTCTGTGGTTGGGTGGGCCTGCTGGTGTGTTCTACATTCAAGTGGGGCTGCTCAGTTGGCTCACTGATTGAGTGGGGCTGCTAGCTGTGCTCCACAGTCAGGTGGGGCCATGAGCTGGACTCTGCAATCACCTCGGTTTGGGCAGGTTGCAGGCTGTGTTCCCTGGCAGGGGGCTGCCTCTGGTTGGATTCTGCAATGGGGCAGGGCCTCAGGCTGTGCTCTCCAACCAGATGATGCCACTGGCTAGAGTCTGTGTTCAGGCAGGGCTACAGGCCAAGTTTCACAGTCAGAAGAGGCCCCAGGCTGTGGTCTGTGATCAGGTAGGGCTGTAGGCTGTGCTCAAAGTTGAGTGGTGCTGCAGGCTGGACTTTGCATTTGGGTAGGTTGTTGCCTGTACTCTGCTGTTGGGTGAGGTCACTGGCCAGTCTCTCTGTACCCTCAGTAGGGTGAGGCTGGAAACTGCTCTGCGGTTAGTTGGGGTCACTGTCTGGGGTCTCTGGTTGGGTTGGGCTGCAGTCCATGCTCTGCAATTGTCCAGGGTTCCTGGTTCCTGAGTGAGACTACAGGCTGTGTTCTGCAAATGGGCAAAGCCACATGATGGGCTCTGGTGCTGGCTAGTATTGTAGGCTGTGCTCCACGGCTGGGTGGTACCATAGGCTAGACTCTGAGGCTGTTCAGGGTCACTATGTAGGCTTCCTGATTATGCAGTGCCAGAGGCTATGCTCAGAAGTTGGGCAGGGCTGCTGGCTTGACTCCCTGCCTGGGAGGATCATAGGATGTGCTCCACATATCCTGTAACCATGCTTCTCAGGGAGGCAGGACTGGAGCCTATGCTCAGTAGTTGCGTGGGACTGTGAGCTTGCTCCTCTGCCTGGATGGGCCATAGGATGGGCTCCATGGCTGGTATAGCCCATTGGCTGGGAATCCAAATCAGGCAGCACTGCCAACCAAGCTCCCTGGCCAGACAGGGCCACTGACTCAACTCCGCAGATGGGTGTAGCCACAGGCTTGGATCTCTGTTTGGGTGCCACTGCAAACAAGAACACGGCCTGCCAAGAACTGAGTGCCGGTTGCTGTAATCTCTGCCCCTTTCTTTGTCTCTATCTGATCCCCTGTGGTGAGGCTCTGCAGAGTCCCCCAGTGATCCCCATGAAGTGAGACTCAAGCGGGCCTACCAGGAAGCATCCCATCATGCTAGGAAAGCTAGATGTCCACCTTGGCTTTCTTTTTCCCACTGGAGAAACCATGAGCCCAGGCAGGCACTTTCACTGTGATGCTGTGCTGGCCAGGGGGAGGGGTGTTGTGTTCAAAGTTTAGCTTTTCCTCAGTGCGGTCCTTCTCAGTCTCTGTGGTCCGGTGGGGGGGCTTTAGCCTCACACCTGGGGTTCTGGGATTTTCAAAGTGGTGTCTTGTCTATGGATAGTTGCTAGTTGGTCTTCTTGTGAGGAGGACTGAAGTTGGGAACAACCTATGTCACCATCTTGATGATGTCACTCCCTTGAAGTATTTTTTTTTTAATTTTCTAAGACTCCCTTCACTTAGCTAAATTCTGAGCAAAACACTAGAATGCTATAAAACTATCCATTTGTATGCCAATTTACTGCAATAAACTACGAAAACAAATTTAGTAGTTTCTTAGAATAAAATCCTTTGTGTCAATTTATGAATGCACACTTATATATGCCAACTGTATTTAAAATGGAACTATACCTATTATTATCTTAAGTTAAACATAGATAATAAGATAAGTATGGTCTCTTTTGAAATCAATCAGAAGATACTATCGGTCTTGTACATTAGTATATGATTTCAGCAATCCATGCTCTCCTGAGAACATGTAAGTACTTTATTATCACCTGGAATTAATGTCCCCTCCAAATTCCAACTTGATAGAATCTTCAGTTTCTTCAATGTATCCATTTCTCCCAGGCTATCCACCCCTTTCCTTCCTTACTTTTTCTTCTTTCCCTCCCTAGCAGGGGTGGCCTGCTCATCCCATTGACGACTCTCAGTTACTTACAACTCTTGATCCCTTTCCTTCCATTACCTCCACACAGCAGACCCTACATTCCTGTGTTAGACTTCCATACTCTGACTCCTCATTTCCATGTCAAGGACTTTGTAAATTGCTGGTTAATTCTGTATAAGAGGTTGGTGCTACATCAAACTGATGATATCTAATCTTCCTGAGGCTAAGGCATCATTAGAAAGTTTCCACTTCTCTTCTCTCCTCTCCCATTCCCTCAGAAGCTTGTCGAATTTCTGTTCCAAATATTTGCCAAACATTTTATATCCAAAGCACTTACACAATACTCAATAAAGTTTAGGCACTTAGGGGCCGGCCCCGTGGCTTAGCGGTTAAATGCGTGCGCTCTGCTACTGCCATTCGGATCGAATTCGGATCCTGGGCGCACACTGACGCACCACTTCTCCAGCCATGCTGAGGCCGTGTCCCACATACAGCAACTAAAAGGATGTGCAACTATGACATACAACTATCTACTGGGGCTTTGGGGAAAAAAGGAGGAGGATTGGCAATAGATGTTAGCTCAGAGCTGGTCTTCCTCAGCAAAAAGAAGAGGTTAGCTCAGGGCTGATCTTCCTCACACACACACAAATAAATAAATAAATAAATAAATAAATAAATAAATAAAGATTATCAATTAAAAAACAGTTTAGGCACTTAAATATCTTTAAGTGAATAGCAGAGGGACTTCTTACATATTAAGGAATTTTCAGGCCATTCATATGGCTGAAGGATATGACTTATTTCATATTGCCCCAGAGGGCAAGTGTAGGCCTTGGGAGGAAGCAACAGAAAGATGGACTTCAGACCAACAGGGTTGCAATTAGGAGCCGCCTAAGCATTATCACGTACATGAGGTGTGAACTTCCTATCCATATGTGTGCTTTAGTAATGGTGAGCGGGGATACCTGTTACGGGTTTTGTACAGGTGACTGTGGTTAAGGTAAGGAGATGATCTTTAACGGTCTCTTCAAGATTCAGATCCAACAAAGATATGCCATGAGCCGTAAAATGTAAGGATTGTATATGGAGAGTAATGAGCAAAAATTAGGAGTAATAGAAATTGAATCAGAAAATGCCTCTCAAGATTCTATGCTTTCTCTGCATGGCCTGCCCCCAATAACTCAGTACTATGCTCTCGCCTCTGTGCAGTGAGAGCAGGGTAGAAGAACGAGAAATATCAAGAGCAGCGTATCCCTGCAAGAGGATGGCTTTTGGGGTTTTGGCAAGTTCACAATTAGTCTTTCTAACTGGTCCTCTCATCCAAAGAAGTAAGCCCCAGACTCAATTTTATTTCAAGTGTCCCTGCCCCTGGCAGCACAGCTCGGGAGCTATGGACAGCCTACATAATCTTCTACAGCACCTACAGGGCAGGAGACAACGGCCCTCAGAGACAGGAAGAAATGAAGAGAGGATGTAGAGATGCAAAAGAAAGAGAAAGTACTAGTTCACGCCCCAGACAAGGTTACGTCCTCTCTATGCGTCCTCTCTATGACGCATGTCTGTGTTCTCATCTATGTCTCTTTCACGCTTAAGCACATATCACTTGGCTTCCGTTACCTGGAATCAAAGCAGCTTAACTAGTATACCACAGCTCCTGTAAGACTGCTTGAAGCAGCCACCTCACACCAACCAAGGCCTACGTCAGAAATGCTTAACCGTCACCATGGACAGAAAGTATTCCTTATTGCCCAAAGCAACTTTAACATAGCATGTAGCAGGACAGTCACCAGGTATTGCTACTCAGAAGACCGCCAGATTTTAACAACTTTTCTAGAAGCCCTCCTGACAGGTGTTTCTGGCCAGGATCTTCTCACATTTATTATCAGAATTTATCTAGTTACAACCAAGTCCCATTACTGCATTGGAAACAAAAGGCTCGGAAAATGCTACTGGAACTGTGCCCAGAAGGTTCGGTGATCACAAGTGCCAGAGCTTTAAAAAAATCATAGTCCTATCAGAACTATTCCAAATGATACTTGACTGAGCACATTCAGATTCTGTGCTCATCTGCTGCACAGAAACAATATGCAAAATGAGTGTTGTCATCTTTTTCTTTTAATACCATCAACGAACAAAACTGACCAACAAAAGTGGAAGAAAAAACTCTGAAAGAATAGTGTGCAGCACAATATAAATATACCACAATTGAGCTGTAAATGCACCAAGTAAGTACTAAGAGACCAAGAAGTGATTCAGCTGATTAAGCAAAGATATCTCAAACCCTCTGTAACACAGAAAATGCTCCATGTTCTAAAACATTTTTTAAAATTCTCATGGGATCTATAAATACTTTCTAAAGAATTTTCACCTCGCTAAAATGTCATTTTTTTAACAAAGCATAATCTGGAGCATTGCATAAGTCTTAGACATTTTTTATCCTCAAATTTTGAATACTCACAGGACCAGAAAAATTCTTTTTAATCACATGCATTACCCTTCAGACACACAGTTTACGATAATACTGAAAAGACTATGCCTTGACCCTCTCTCTCCTTTTTCATGTCATAAAGACATACGAGCCCACAAATAATTAGAATCCCACTAGTGTGATTCAAATAAATGAATGGCTATTTGGACAGGGAATTGGGATGGCTTTGTCATATGCATGAAAAAAAGGATGGGGTGGGTGTGGTTTTCTTAAGTGAAGAGTAATGGCCGCAGGGACTTTTTGCCACAGATAGTTCAATCAAAATAGCCAGTGAGGATTAGTGTCGACAGTTAATTATAAACTATTTGTATATATTAAAACTCTTAATCAAGGCTTCTTCTTGGTTTGATTTTTTAATTATCAATTCTTGTTACCCTACATTACTGGAAAAAGTAACAGTGTCCTTCTTATTAAATAATAATCAAGTTTCTCAGGGGGATCTCTTTCTCAGTCACCTTGAGTTGCAGGGATTCAACTCACGAGAACAATCTCAACAGCTCAACATTTAGATCCAGAATGAACTTGAAGTCCGTTTTACAAAGATAAAACACAATCTCTAATCCCTTGCTGACAGGCAGCAAAGGATAAGAAATAGGAGGGGGAAAAAAAGGTGTGTTCTTTTCCACTGCTGTATAGTTTTAAAATACTGAGTAAGGACTAGAGAGATGGTGAAATTATTAGAAATAATGACCAAATAGAAATACAACCAAATCTTCCTATGGACTACCACAGCATTTTGTGTATTATAGAGGATAATAATGCTTTTTAAGTATTTTTCCACATGGGCCAAAACTAAAATGAGAAATTCAAGTAGAATCTTCTGATTGTAAATGCCACTAAACATTATAACGAATTAACTTATCTCATTTAATTCTTACAAGTCTAAGTTTTGCATGATATCTCTAATTTTATTATAAAGGATGAAATAGACTCAGTCAAATTAAGTAACTTGTCTCAAGTCACACCAATAATGAGTAACAAATTAACTTCAAAATCAAACCACTTTGCCTTCCACGGCTAACATCCATACCCATCTTCCTCTATTTTATATGGGACCCCGCCACAGCACGGCTTGATAAGCGGTGCATAGGTTCGCGCCCAGGTTCTGAACCTGCGAACCCCAGGCTGAAGTGGAGCACACAAATTTAACCGCTACGCCACTGGGCCGGCCACTTCTGTTCTGTTTTCACTCAGTACTTTTCCAAGAAGTCTAAAGCCTGTCATAGACATTCCTTTATTAATCTTTACTATTTATCTGGGTGTACTAGTTTTGGATGTTATTACTATTATTATTACGGATGGGAAAATTAAAGCGAGCATTGGTGAGCAGGAATGTTAGCAAGTGAGTGGCAGTATTGGACTAGAAGTCTTGCCACCTAATACATAATCCAGAGCCCTCGCCACTAAATCTTGCTTTTTGTGATATAGCCAAAAACACAAGGTTGTGCTACTATTAATCTTTAATGAAACCAAATGTCAACAATACTATTCTGAATCATCATTCAGTTTCTAGCATAATATTCAGTATATATTCAATCTCAAGACCACACTGTCATATATAAAGCTTGAAAGAAAATCCAATTTCCTTCTATAATTACATAAATTATTTTTAATGTCACAACAATTTTACACGAGAAAAGAAAAAGAATTTATCCATCAATTTACACTCAAATATTTTTTCTCTCTTTATGGAACTGATCCCCTAATATTGTAGATTAATTATTTTTCCTTTCCTTAAACAATTCTTAAAAAGAATGATGTCATTCTGATAAATGTTTCGTTTCCTATTCATCAGCAGCAGATGTCCACGTCTGCCTAGAGGACAAGTCTATTGCTCTGTGACATGAGGGGAGCATAACAAAGAACCACACAACAACTTGTGTCTCAGCTCAAACTGGGTTCACGATGGTGTTTCTTCCTTTTACAATGTACAACAAATACAAAAACTGCCATTTAGAAAGGTTCCTATAGGTTTCCCCATAATGCCTAATATTATTAACAATCAGGTTCCTATTTTAGTTGGATCTTGATCAAAAACTTATCTTTTATGTGGTCCCTTAGCAAAAATAGAAATGATTTCAGAAAAACACACACATCAAGGTCAGGCTGTAAGCTCTCAATAGATGACACATCCATTTCACTTAATGGCCTCTGCATGGCTCAAAATTAAAATAAAATAAAAAGTATGTTAACCCCTCTATGTCTTCAGGAATGCCATTTCTTCAGCCTGGAATATGCTCCTACTTTTCTTCATTATCAAGAACAACCTTAGTTATCCTTTAAGGCTTGGCAGAAAGACTGCCTCCTCGGGTCAGCCTTTGCTGGCACACTGCTGGCTTGAACACTGGCTTGTCTCGGGTCATATAACATTTTGGTGGTTCCTCTATTAAGCAAGCATTTCCCATTTGCTACCTAGTGGTTTATATGCCTATCCTGTCTAAGGCTGTGTGCTCCTTGAGAGGTGGAGCCAGGCTTGTTTTAGCTCTGTACTTCCTCTAGCATATTCCCCTATGTAGCTCTTAAATAGGTTAGCCATGAATGTTTGGGAAAGGCAGTACAGAGGCCCCTTGAGCTATAAGATTCTTGGGTCTACTCAGAGCGCCAATGGCCTTGTACAGGTGAAACCACTCACTTTAGCTACCTCACTGTAAAATGGACCCATGATACCTGTTTCTGGGAAGCTGTTTTCCAGACCTCAAAGCATAATTGAAATATGCTTTGTAAACTGTGTTTTGCTATATACAAGTATAAGGCATCGTATCTATATGTATGTGTATTTTTTCAAGGATAAAATGTCACATACTATGTAAAA
The DNA here is from genome assembly GCF_020826845.1 of Diceros bicornis minor. Classification (NCBI taxonomy): domain Eukaryota; kingdom Metazoa; phylum Chordata; class Mammalia; order Perissodactyla; family Rhinocerotidae; genus Diceros; species Diceros bicornis. Next base: position 6,158,812 of record NC_080755.1, on the reverse strand, counting down.
CACTTGAAATAAAGAATACAGTGTCTATATAACATATTTGATTCACTTCAATTAAAAACATGCTTAAAGGAAATACTCTCAGAAGTCAGCAGGAAATAGAGCTACCCAACTTGTGTCTAATTTACAGATGAATGGAGGAAAAAAATCTGTATCTACCAGTTTACATAATGACCATCTACACACTTTACCGTAACTACCATGGCAACCTTGCAAATGTGGGACACAGAGAAGTAACCATATCTACCAGTGCGTGAATACGGGCCAGCAACATAAACGGAAGAAAATGGAGAGGCAGAATCATTACCTAAAGCCCTTACTTAACGTTCTTTGTTCAAAATGTGTGATCATCTTCAGATTATTCATATGAACAGAAATATTCTTTTAAAAATGAGTGCATTTCTAGTGATCAAATGGGATCAACAGCTACACTAATTACGTGCCCTTTGTCTAAGTCACCCTTTTGTCAACTCTCCTCTTGTCGTCTAGATTGTGTGACCACAGGTTTAGTTTCTCTTTTCTCCTGTACCCACCAAACGAGTACCTTTTGAAATGAGTATACCTTTTGGATGCACCAGAAAGAATTTGCTTATAGAAGGAACAGATAACTCTCTAATATTTTTCTTAAGATTTTTTTTTTAGTGAGGCAAATTAGGGTGTTTCTGTCAAACACTCAAGAGCAAAAACCTAATCACCTGTTTTCTTCTGTCCGTCAGTGGAGTTTTAGTTCTCTCTTCTTTCCCTGTCTCCCCATTCCGATCTCCCCTCCCCTGTTAATAGAAATGCTGTCATTTCTAGTGACAGCATTTCAGGACCATCTCAAGTTTACTCCAAAATCTCATTTTAGTGTTTACACACACAAAAAGGGATCCTAGTTAACAGGCTATACTTCTTAGAAGACATTCTAGGCACCATCTTTTGTTACTTGATTATACTTTGAGGTTTCATCCACCTCAGGAGCTTTTCCAAATAACTTTAGTCTTCATTCCGAGATTAATTCTGGTAAATTCAAATTTTTCCTATCTTTAGGCACCTAAAAAGTTGTGGGATTTTTTGGGGGGGGAGTGGTATTTTCAATTATAATTCCAATTTAAAAGGCTTTAAAATAATAAATGCTCAATTCTATACTTATCTTGAAAATAATTAGTAATAATCCTCTTTCAAAGCTTAGGAGCATCCATATAAAGACCATTTCCTTCTCTGACACTTAGGTATTTAAACATTCTTGTCCCAGATATCATGGAAAGGTTTTGCTCTAAATTAAGTTTAGAACTATTATACTAATACTAAATCAAGTAAACCCTACAAAAGTAAGCTAGGTTGTCAATTACAGTGGTTAGAAGGCCAGAGATTCGAGTCCTAGTGTGTTATTCAAAGGATTAGGGACATTTCCCTTTGTTGAATTTGAAGCTATATTTCATATTTTGAATTAAGTATTAACAGCTTTAAATGAGAAGAGGACTTCATTAAAAAAAAAACAGAAGTTTAAGAAGCATATTTATTGTCATCTTTAAAATAAAATGAAATAAAAAACATAACTACAGAACTACTATGAGCAGCAAGTTTTCATTTTGTCTACCTGTTCTTTAGAGAGGGCCTTTGTCTGTGGGCAGAGATTGGGGTCAGTGTTGGAAGATCTATACTCTGTATATTTGTTGCCATGTAGAAATGTGATGCCCTTTCTTGCATGATTGAGTCAGTAGTAGGCTCCCTAAGCCACATGCACAAATGTGGATTCATTGAAAAGAACAATTTCCAAAATTTAGTGAGCTTAGCAAGAATGAGTCCAGCTGATGGACCCAAACAACACTCCCAGACTGTAAAAGTAAGGGCCGCGATGAGCCCAGCCCTTTTCTCTGAGGCACCAGGTAACTACTGGAGCATGAAAAATAAATTTTGTAATTGACACACCTTCTCTGGAACAAGGCATTATTGGAATGCATCTAAAGAAGGAGCTATTACAAAGGATAAATCCCATTTGCTTTTCATCACAAACTTCTGACACTGAGTATAGACTTGTTTCAGTGTGTTTGGTGTGTATGTATATAAGTGTGTATGTATACATATACACACACACATCTCTCTCATGCACACATACATGTGTATATATGTGTGTATATATAATATTCTTAATTTATTCTTAATTTAGACCTATCTACAAATTTTCAAACAAAACATGATTTTGTACATTATTTAGGTCTATTTTGTGCATTGTTCTTTACTCTAACATACATTTTTACATTTCATTTAGCAGTAAACAACTGAAGCATAATGTATCCATAAAAGGGAACTATTCTAACGGTTCTAATTATCTTGTAACACTTGCTCTCTTTTCCTTAAGTGTGTAGGTATACAAATGTCTGTTTTCTTCAAGAAAGAAAAAAAATGTAGATAGAAAAGATGTTCTTTTTTAACAATTCACTAATCCAGGAGACTGCCACCTCTTTAAAAATAAAAAGATCTTTGAAATGAGAAAATATGAATAATAAAATTTCCATTCAAAAAATTGCTTAATTATCATAAATAACCCAATCCTTGGCTTAACACAGGCTTTCTAAATTAAATATATATATATTTATATATAAAAATATGTAAGTGTTAAGTTTTAGGTGATATGTTTAAAATTTTGATTATCTAAATTCCTGGTGATAATTTTTTTTTTCAAAAAATTGGCCCAATATTAATTTCTTGTATTCTAATAGTCAGGAAAAAAGTTACCTAATTTCCTCAAAATCTAATTAAATAATCTACACCAAAATAAAAGCTTGTTCTTCTTACATTGCCTGTGTTAAAGAAGAGAAACAACTTGAACTGATACTAAAATCTTAGTTTTTTTCATTTTAACTTGAATTTGTTGTTTATGGTGAAATTCTGAATTTCAGGATGGCATGTTTAGATACAATTTTCACTAATGGATGTAAAAGAACTCTACGCCTAAAGCATATATTTGTACTTTTCTCTCGAAAGGCCTAAATTTTTTTTTTTTTTAAGATTTTATTTATTTATTTTTCCCCCCAAAGCCCCAGTAGATAGTTGTATGTCATAGTTGCACATCCTTCTAGTTGCTGTATGTGGGACGCGGCCTCAGCATGGCCGGAGAAGCGGTGCGTCGGTGTGCGCCCGGGATCCGAACCCGGGCCGCCAGCATCGGAGCACGCGCACTTAACCGCTAAGCCACGGGGCCGGCCCTCGAAAGGCCTAAATTTTTAATGCTAAGAAGTATATCTTTTTAAGTAGAGTGATATAACTCCTACAGTTGGATATTCTTGAAACTGTAGAAAAACTTTCAGAAGCCCAAATGAATTTTCTCCCTCAAACATATATGTGGCCATTTCAACCAGTGCCTGTCACTCTTGAACAAATGGCATTCCTCTGTCAGAGGGCCTGATAAAGAGAGGTGCCTCGGGGAATGGTATTTTTTAAACTAAAAGAGATTGAAACCTAGGATTTTGGTTGTTACAAAAGGAAAAATTCTGCTAGTTAATACTATTTTCATACTGCTTTCTGAAGGTTTTCATGCTGTTGAACACTGACCCAGTCCTTATAAACATGAATACACTGAGCATGGTATTTATACCAAGATACGGTATTTGCCCGGCCAGTGTGGCTAGCGAGCAAGGCTTCCCTTCCTCCTGGACAGACGCCCTACGGGGAAGGGCGGTGGCTGATGAAAGGCCCTTTGCTACCACTCTTCCTCCTTCATCCTCCTGCCCCCCACCCATTCACCCTAGACCTTTCCCACTCCTTCTGTGCCTTTCCCACTCCTCCACACTCTGGGTAAAACAAAAAACATACCTTAAGAGACACAACATTGAATGAATTGTGATTCCCTTTGTTAACAGAGAGCATTCCCAAACACCACAGAGGTGCTCGTGCAAAGAACAAAGGTAACATAATTGGAAGGTTGTGGGATGCCAGAGGGACATCTTGGTAGAAAAAAGGTACTATTCCAGAGAAATTCTCCACAACTCTCAATTTAGCACAGAAATGGACATCCTTTAGAGTTTCAGGAAACAAAAGAAATCATGTGTAAAATAACACTTAAATTTGAAATAAAAGCATATGTACTATTTCCCAGAATTGTATGGAATCAATAAAGAAAACTTTGCATCTTAAAAAATAAACTACCAGAGGTCTAATTACTATTTTGGAAAGAGGCGAGAATTCCCTAAAGTGCTGTAAATCACACAGATTAAAGTTCCCTCAGGGTCACGTCTCCTCGCCTGCCCCAGGGACCGTGATCACACCGATGGATCTACTAGGGAGTAACCAGAAATACAGAAAGAGAACCACAATAACAAGAAATCCTGATTTTCTACTCTAAGGGAGGGAGGGCTGAAATATGAGAGAGAAAAAATACACAAGAAACATTTCATTTTGTACCTAGTCCTATACGTATAATTTGGTCATTTTACTGTGATTGATTGTAAGATAAGTACTAATAAGTGTATATTTCTTCTTTTAAAGGTGAAGGTGGTATCCCTTCAAGAAGCAACAGTTACCATTAAATTATTGTTAGTTGTATTACAAACACAGTACGTTAACCTTTGTTCTTGATATTCCTGTTGAGATCATTAGCCACCAGAAATCCTGCACATCACCTGTAATGATGCTCTTGAGCAATTCTTCACTAATAGCTCAAGTTTGCCTTTGCATCTGAAAGTTAAGAAGGAAAGAGCATGGTAAAGAATGGTTGCAAAACATTTCATGTTTCTGCAAAAGTCGCCGCCAGGTTACAATAGTTTGCCTGGGGCAAAGAGTGACTCTGAGCAAATAATTTGCAGCAGAACTCACTAGAAATAATCATATCTTTAAATGAATCTAAAAATAGGTTGAAAGAAACTTACTGGAATGAAGCAAAACCATGCAAGGGATTTTTACAGGGACTAAAGGCTACAGATGGTTGGCCGTGAAGAAGTGAACATCAGAAAACGTCCCATTCAGTCTCTTCCTTACAAGCAAAGAGTTGCCTGCTTCCCATTACCCTGCCAGCAGGCAGGCCCAGGTCCAGAGGTTTGGAGCATCGCTATCTCAGCCATGGTTTTCCACTGCCAACATTTGTCTCCAATCTAGCTTCCAGCCTGAACCGTACATGATCTACTCTCTTCTAGCTCTCCTTATACAGTCTCAACCCAAATCAAGCCCTGCACTGCTCTACAGGCCCCAATATTCCCTCACCTTTTCTGGAAAACCTGTTCTGTTGAGCAGTGTAAGCAGACACTCACTTGATTTCAATCTGGATTTTCCTAAATCAAAATACTTTCCTCCTCCTAAATACCCTGAATTATAGGAAAGAATCTTGGGTTGGGCTCTTCAATGCCTCTTCTAGACTTTTTTAAACACCATTTCCTCACAGTCACAACAGTGTTGCCAAATTACTTCCATGGCATCCAAACATCTTCCTAACCAGTCTCACCTCTAGCTCACAGCTTTCTCCTGTCCGTCATCACCTAGAATCTATAATCTTTGTATCTATATGAGCCACATTAAAAGTTAATCTGGCTCAAAGAACCCCAAGCCCCTCCCTGCCTCTTCTGTTCCACCTGCAGTTCAGAGACATCTTCAGCCTCAAAGCATGCTAAGTCCAACATCTTCAGTTGAGCTCTTTCCCTCCCTGATTGCCACCTCCCGCCTTCAAGGTTTTCTACTCTCCCTGTCCTCAACGAGTCTGTAAATTCTTTGACCTTTCATATTCGCCCGCCCTATCTGCATGCTGTTAGCCTAGGGAGAATCACAACCCTAATGTCTGAATAGTTCCTTCTCAACTCCTGCTCTTTTCAATGTATAAAGCCTCTTTCTTGAGCTGAGTCTTTTGTCATGGAGAGAGTCTGGCTAGGCTGTAAGACTAATGACAATAAAACCAAAAGGGTATGAAAAACAGGATTTATTTGAGGTCTATGAGTTAATCACACCGTAGGAACAGAAATTTCATATGGAAAATAATAAGAGAGAACACCAAAAAGAAGGTGAACCCAGACAAGAAAGACTAATACTTTTGTGCGTCATTATGAGACAAAAGTCACTGAAGGCTTCTGGGCAGGGAAATGACTTGACCAAAGAAATTTTAGGAAAATTAATGAAGTGACCCTGAAAATCATTTAGTCTAGAATGTCCTCCTGTCTCTGTATAACACGCTGTTATTACAGGCATCACATCTGCTACAAAACATGTCTGAAAACATGCATTCTCTGACTTCCTACTTTGTTTATTTCAAGATGGAATAGATACTTACATATAAGAAATACCCAGCCAACTCTAATCTGTATACCTGTTCTTGAAATTTAATTCCCAAATAATTTAGTATTTTACTATTGTAGGAATGTAAACTAAGTTTACATGCAAATAGGTATTACAGTTTAAATGAAAAAATATAAATCAGGAAAAGAAATTGGCAAAATAGTTTAACTGTATTGTCCCCAGTCCCAGTTTCCCTCATTCATTATAGCAAATCGCTGTATTTCAAAATGGAAGGTACAGTAGATATCATTTAGTCCAACTGACACACTTTACATGGAAGAAAAATAAGGCCTAAAGCAAAAGGTGATTTATTTAGTTTCTAAGCTACTTCATGGCAAAACCAGGATTCTACCTAAAGTAGGTAATTTACTCTTTCAGGCTCCAGGATTAAAAAAAAAAGTTACAGAAGCCAAGGAAATACAACTGCTTTATTCATTGTCTCATGATGCCTCATCTTTTAACCATAATTCTTCAAAATGACAGTTAATACTTATCGAGCACCTTGTGTGCCAGGCATCATGCCCCATGCTTTACATACTTCACCATGACAGTGTACCCAGTGCACAAGATCAGTTTATAAATGAGGAACGTTATTGTAGATGCTCCCTTGTTTGAAATGTCCTTGCTTCTTTCCCTCCATTTACCTCCCAGATACCTCCACAATTACTGACTGCCTTTCAAAGCTCAGCCTAAGTCCCGAACCCTCTGGCCCTCTGGGAAGACTTCTCCTGTGGCCATTGCCAAGCCCAGCATCTGAAGGGCTGGAGCACAAACCTGTGTGTAGTACCATGCCATTCATCCGTTTAGTTTTAAGTCTCCTTATATTCTTATCGAGCATTTAATTTTTACTCTTTGCTTTTCCTTCTAGACTCTCAAGTGTGAGTGGGCAGGAGTTAGCTCTTGCATCTTTTCACATTCCCAGTGCCCGCTGAATGATTAATGCACAACAACCACGGCAGTGGAAGGGAGTGATGTTGGTGTGGATCTCTAAGCACGTGCTCGTTTCCGTGGAGCTGAGCAGGAAGGACCAGGGCTTCCAGCCACAAGGCTTTTCTTCTAGCGAGCCTCCAAAAGTTCAGGGAAAACAAACAACATTCACATCCAAAGCTACAGGAAGTCAAAGAGAACAATCCATTATTTCTTCTCTTTGTCAACAAAACACATTATTAAACCCTAAATCACCCAAAATACAAGGAAATAGCATTACTAGTTATTTAACTTTTGAACCAAGGCATTCAAGCACTAGGATATGGAAGACTTTCTTCTCTCATTCTTTAATTATCTATCCCTAAAAACAATAAGACCTTTTATTTAAAAACATAAAACAAAAAAGGGGGATTTTCTTTTAAGATTTTTAAGCTGAAAGATCTAACCTTTCACCAACCTTCTTCGTCAGCTTTTAATTTTCCCATAGTTAGTCCTGTCAGCGGCTGTTTATCGATTTCTCAGAAATTTATTCTGTATGGTACAGAACTGAGCCGCCGACCTCCCACTGTACACAGCTGATCCTCTGCAGTGTCAGGGAAAGGAAGAGGAGGACTTGGGCTTGGCTGGATCAGGGCAGCTGCATCAGCCTGTGATTAAGCAGACATTGCCTCCAATACAACGCCACTTCAGTTGATTTTCCATTCTTCAAACAACAGCCAAACTGCAAATACCTCATACGTAGTTCAGGGATAATTTCCACAGAAATATTTCTTAGATATTTAATGGGCTCTAAAAAATAGGCAAAGATGTGCTGTCACTTTAAAAGTGATGTCAGCCACACAAAGGGGAAGCACCTGGCAGCCCAGGCCTTAGAAGGCGGTTACTGTGGGGAATTCAAATTAAAAAAAAGGGTCAGGATTGATTCCTCTGCTAATGTCTTAAACCGTTAGACAAGAAGCTACCACCAGAAATAATCACAATGTATAAAATAATTTAATTTATAGTTTCCAACTCAATGTTAAAATTTCAATTTTTAGAATTAAGACTCTCAGTGGCCAATGGCAGATTTAGTATTGAATCTCAAACACTGGGCCCCACACTGTTTTATCCCGTTAGCCCTCAGCACCCTCCACAATAGTGGACCTCAACCACAGTGCCTCAAATATTTGACCAGTTCCAGTGTTTTCTACTTGTTAAATCAGGATGAGCACTGACCAAGAAGCCCCCTTTTGGATCTATTCCTACCCGATAGCTTGCTGGGCACCCATAGGCAAGTCGCCTGACTTTCCTATGTTTTAATTTCACTTGAAAAAGAGATCACCTATTACTTGACTGATTCCGGAATGTTCCAATTAAAGAACAAATACAAAAAAAAAAAAAAAAGAACGAATACAGTGTCAAGTGCTTTGAGAAGCATATGTTAGTAGAAAAAGTTAAAGGTATTATTTATGTAGCAAATATTTGTTGAAGAAAGTAATCCCATTATCCAAACTTGCCTGATAATAAGAATCTCTTGCACTTGTGAAAACACAAAATCCTGGATCCCTTAGATTCAGAACAGGCAAGTCAGATTCAGTCTAGGGTAATTGTGCAGGGGACAGAAGGACAAACATGTTTTTGTTCAGTTTCCTGGCTCTCATGGAATTTAATAAACAGTTGTCTAGTTGGACTAATATTAATTTTGGGGGGGTTAGGATCCAGTTTTTCCATTTGGGTAAAGTTGACAAGTACCCTACAGAGAAGTGAAATGGAAATTAAACTCTTAAGCCATTTTGAGAACACAATAATATATATTTGTTATCTGAGGTGAGTTTCCTAAAATAAGACTTCAGAGAGTCTCAAATAGAGTCAGATGACTTCTCATAGACTATCCACATTAAAACCCACATAGAGATACAAGAACTGACAAAAAAGACAGTTTTGCCCATGGACCATTTTTGGTCCATCTCTTGAGGACGTGCATGAGTGCTCTGGATGATGCTCAAGAAGATCAAGAATCGTGGCACTGTTTGGTGTGACTCAGGAAGGGGGCCCAGCACACTGCAGCAGTCCTAAAATCCTGACTCAGGGGCTGTCATGGTTTTAGGAATACAAGATCCTCCTAGCTCTAGCTCTCATCTTCTGGAAATGGGGCCAGAAACATACCAGATTCCCCTCTTGGGAAAGCCAACAGACAAGAGAGAAGAGGGGAACCTGGCCCTGCCACGTGCTCTTTCGCCCTATACTACAACAGTGATTTTGATGCAAGGACCTTCTGACATACTTTGTGATTAATCAAGGACAATAAGGCTTTATAATGTAATATGCAAATGTCTTCTGCTAAACATTCATTATGCCAACCGTACCACGGCAACTCACGTGGATGTCATTCACAGAAACCCCCTCATAACATGCATGCCTATTATTCTTAAAATGAAGTCTTACAAGGCAGTTTAAATTTCACTGACATCTCTTCAAAGTATTTATAAATGTTGATTTGAGACAAAGGACATGAGCTGGTAACTCACAGAGCAGTAGCCAGGAACCATGTGAAGATCGATTTTTCTCACTAGTAATCAAAACACATATAAACCTGTGCTAGTGGGCAGCGGGCCTAGTAGGAGCTAGTTCAGAAGGTCTCAAGTCCACCTGCTCCAATCCCCCCCCCAACCTGGGCCTTCCACAGCTGCAGGCGACCAGCAGCAAAGGAGGAGATCATGAATCCTTCTTTTACCTCACGCCCCTCTAAGTCACCCTAAAACCAAATAAATTAGTTTTCCCCTTACATGTAGAGCTCCACAGATCCAGTATGATTCAGAGGATTCTCTGAAGGATATCCTCATCTCCAATACAGGCTTACCCACTGTAGCTCCTGAAATCACTTTTAATAAGGAAAAAAAAGCCATTTATTTCACAATTAGAAATTAAAAGGCTTAAAATACAAACGATAGATTGAGGCAGTGCTTAAGTATAAACGAGTTTCAGCTGTACAACAGTAATAATAATACAATGCTTGATAACTAATGGGAGCAGAGGAAGAAAGCGAGCATCCCAGGAAATATGAGGCTCCCCAAACAAGAGAGGCTGCCCCTGGGGTGACAAAAAGGCACTCTTCTACAAAGACAAAAGCCACTGGAGGTGGTGGCTTGGATACAAGTCTGTGTCCCACTATTCACTTGCTGTAAAATTCAAGGAGAATCTTCAATTTGCTGAACCACAGTGTACTCATCTATAAAATGGGGATGATGTCGACCTCAACCACTGCTCTGGAAACCAGACAGGATTACTCACGTCAAAGCATTTTGAACGTAGACAGCCATGTATCAAAGTTAAGCAATATTTGAGCATCAGAAGGCTGGAGACAGAAAATAAAAACCTCCCAGAATCGTGATTTTGTCCAAAGTGAGGCCTGTCTGCTTTAACAGGATAAAGACAATGAGATGTGACATGTGAAGCTAACCGGTTATGCAGCTATGGAATCAGGTGGCTCTACCTGAGAGGATTTATGAATCATTAGGTTTGGTTGTAACACAGTTGACCTGATTATCAAAGGGGATTCCTTAACTGAGATATACTTTTACACAGCTCTGTTACCCTGTCTTGAGGTATATTTCCACCATCTATTTGCCAGCCATGCCCAAGGGCCCATTCCTTAAACAAGCTCTGAAATAAAGTTAAGACTCAGCCATACAAGCTGCAAACAGGTTTCTGGAAAATACAATATAGTGTATGCTCATCATTTACATAAGCTGACAGCTGGAGTCTACAGAAATGCAAATTTTGTCATCACTAAAATGCACTGAAAAAATATTCACTGAAATGCAAGGACGAGGGGGAACCATTTGAGAAAAAGAGTTATCAACAAATCCAAACTTTAAGTAAATAAAAAATAAATTCAAGTTTTCCATAAAAGTAGGGTGGGGGCTGACTTTCTTCATATGAGTCTGTGTACCCTGACTTACACCGGGAGCCCGCTGCTCTCCCACAGTTCCCTCCAGCTCTGAAAATCCACGGCGATTAGCTGCTGAAGCATCTCTCCTTTCCCTGACGCTGCAGACTTTTCCTCATTAAGACTTTCTTCTGTCACACCAGAGGTCAGCCATCTTCTGAACTCAATTACTGGGGGCTGCGAAGGACACTAACTCAGGCCCAAGCCCACCCTGTCTTTGCATTACTCAGTCCAAAACCTGTTAGAACATTTTTCTTTCTTTTAAGTCCACTTGGGCTGGCCCCGTGGCTTAGCGGTTAAGTGCGTGCGCTCCGCTGCTTGCGGCCCGGGTTCGGATCCCGGGCTCCCACCATCCCACTGCTTCTCCGGCCATGCTGAGGCTGCGTCCCACATACAGCAACTAGAAGGATGTGCAACTATGACATACAACTATCTACTGGGGCTTTGGGGAAAAAGAAAGAAATAAATAAAATTATAAGTCCACTAGACAGGCAGGCAAACAGCCAGTCAAATATGCTAACTGGTGCTATTGATAATATTTATTATCAATATGAATTGCCTGAGTCATTTCTCTATCCAATTCCCTACAAGATAGGTAGACACTACTCACAAGGCACACACACACACTTTACATAAAAACAGGAGAAGTCCATGAACTGCAAAATTACAGTGATTCCATGGATCACTTTCATTATTTTAAAACAAGGGGCTTATCCCACATGTACCTCTCAACCCTCAATCTAAATGAGAGGCTGCTTTCAATTGAAAGCCCAAATCACTTTTAGCCTTCAAAACAATCCTCAATTCACCTTCAAATCAGAGAAAGTGATTGGGATTAAAGAAATTCAGTGCACAGCTGAGATGCCCCCTCTGTCACTTTCTGTCCAGGCCACATGGGGCTCCTGGAGGTTAACAGGTCAGTCCACGAAGAAAGAATTTCCATTTGTTCAGAGAGGTACGCACTTTCTGCACCAGGCAACACCTGGCCATCAGAAGAGTTAAAGTCAGGGCTTTTCACCGCTGGAAGGGTTCACTCAGCTTCTGTTTGCCAGAACTATTATTGCACTCTTGGAGCTTCTGGCAGGAAATGAGTGACTGAACTTGGTGCTCCTACGGAGAAGAAAAGGAAAGTAATATTTCTCTTCCTTGTTTCCTGAGTTTCCTTAAATAGAATGGTCACAGGCAGAAGGCCAAGAGGCAGCACAAAGAGAGCATAATTAAGGAATGCCACCATGCATGCAGTAGGCCCTCAAATGTATATTAAATGAAGCTGTTGAACTAACAGTGCAATTATACAGATGCAAAGAAATACACAATCTCTTAAAATCTTTAATGTACCTAATGTAATTAACTCCCAAAGATTTAGTCTAGGGCTTTGAGCCACAGCTATGAGTGTTCTGCAGAAGCTAAAATCTTTCTTTGCCTCTGTAATCTTCAAGATGGCCTGAGCGAAGGTGAGGATCCCTTCTTCATTCAGCAGATGTGAGAAGGCTCGGAGAAGACCTTCTGCAAGTACAGAAACCTGTCCTCTGGCTGAGGCACATTCCTGTTTCTGTAGCCTGCAGAACACCAGCTCTGTTGTCTACACTTGAAACGGATGCCCACTTTGCAGCTCTTTTCCAGCCATGGCACAATGAGAAGCACTCTGAGAAATATGGCGCAAAAATGAACATCAGACTGTTTTGTATATTTCATTTTATTTTTGGTCGTAGCAGTGAAGTTTTAGAGGATTCTTTCATATTTCAGTTTTTAATAGAAGAGAAAAATTTGGAATTAAAAAATAACTACTCCCCAATCCTGTTAGTCTCTTGAGTTGCTTGTTGGTGAGTAGAGACATACCAGCATTTCTTAACCTTTATCTCAGCCTGAGGATTGCGATCATGGAAACATGGAAGTGAAATTCATTTTAATTTCACCTCTGTTGGGAGATGATTATTTATTGGTTCTTGAACATCAGAACACATTGGAATCACCTTAAGGACTTGTTAAAACAGGATTTCTGGGTCCCACCACCCAGAATTTCTAATTCAATACATCTGAGCTGGGGCCCGAGACTTTGCAATTTCTAGCAAGTTCTCACACAGTGCTGATGTTGCTGGTTCAGAGACCACACTTTGAAAACCCTTGACATAGTAGAATATATAGGGCTGGTCCTCAGAAGAACCGAGAAACAAGTATACCCAGCTTCTCCCAGACTCAGTGATTTTTATTAACAGCAGTTTCCACTCCACACCAGGCATCCAATGACTTGATATTGTGTCTTTTCTGCCACTGGCTGTGACTTCTACTTAATCAATAGCAGGTGCTGTTGGGTGCTAATGAGTTAACATATGTTTAGGTCAAATCATACCTGGTAAGGAATTACTTGTTCTGCTACCTGAATTTATCACCCGAAGGCAGGTTCTTCATTCTCTTCTGAATGTTTGCTTTTCAATGTTATCAAGGTTTTTAGAAACCAAGCTCAAATAAGAAAAGACGAAGGAAACTATGTGTATATATATATTCTCAGCATCCAGACACCCGAATGTCTATTAGCCATCTTTTCCAGGTGTGCGGTTTTTCTGCCTTGGGATAGGGCTTCATAAATCTAAATACAGCTTGAATGTAGGTGGATAGATTACCTGCAATTTTCCTATTATTGCATCCCACGTGCTTCATTGATGGCCAAAATAATCAGAAGCAATTTTCAACATCTCACAATAATCCTTTTTAAATTCTGAACCTAATTACATTGGCTGAGGCAGAACTGCTCAAGGAGACCAATGGAACACATCTGCTACAACGCACAGTATGTGCTGGCAGTGACCTGGGCGCCAGAGAGACATAATACAGGCGTCAACTAGAGTAGATCTTATTTGTTCAGTAGGACCCATCTTAAAGCCTTCTGTCTGCAGGGATTCCAGAGCTGCCTGCCGTCAGTCAGCCTCATCGCGCCAACTTGCTGCTGGAGTTCAGCAAAGACAGCAATACACAGGGACACTGCCTGGCTTTTTGCTGAGAAAAGATCAGTGCAGAGAATGGGATGGAAGGTCTATGAGCAACGCAGATTTGACCACTGGATTCTTGAATCATTTCATAATTATTTCTAATTTTCGAATATATATCTGAGGACAGCCCAGTGAAATCACAAAAGCCAGTGTGAATGAAGGCAAATCAAAAGCCCCACCTTTCATCCAGCCTTCTATCACCAGGAAACCTTTAGCCCGTGTCCCATCTCTCAGCAGCTTTTGTTAATTTCCGGTAGGACTTCCAGTAAACCTTTCAGACCAGACACAAAACACACAGACACACCCCAAATTTCACTATGGTTTTTGGTCAATGATTTGTGCCATTCAAAACTGAGGAGGTGGCAGTAATTATCCCAGTAGTTTTAGCAGCAAAAGCATCAGTGCCTGCAGGTATAACCAGAGCTCCACTCCGGCATTTCTGAGAGGTCTACAACTACAACTGTATTCCCTAATAGGGGACACAGGAATGAGAAGTGCCAGTCCTGCTCAGCAGAGAGTTTTAATAATTCATTCCTTCACCAATGCTGTCAAAGGCAGTGAGGGATGGATGCGGCTGCTGAGCCGATTCTTTCAGGGACATACTGAGTCAAGCATGTTACTCTGCTCTCTTTCAAAGCTTCGCTTGCTCACTCTTCTGCCTCAATTAGATATTTTCAGTTTGCTCTAAAATGCCATTTTTCACTCAATATTTTGGAAATGGTATTCTCTTTCCTGTGTGCCCACAATGTTTCACCAATTCATCCCAACCGCCATTCTTCATATGTCTTAAAGTCATTTGCTGTGTTCCGACTTGAGTAGTTTATTCAAGTGCCTGCCACCACTGGAGAAGGTGAATAAGTCTTGGGAAAAACACAAAGAAATGTCGGCAATTATAAAAGCTGACTACTTTGTTGACTTCCTATACAGGAACATTTAGCATATAATGCCATCCAGAACCGTTTGTTTTCTTCTCTCTTCTTGTGGCTTCATAATGCATGGTTTGCAATGGAGGAGGCAGCCCTTGTAAGGTACACCTCTATCTCTCTATCAAACTTGGTCTAAAAAGGTAGGTCTAAGATCCCACTTTAGACTAATGTCCGTAAACACGAGTATTTATAACTAATGGTCTTATTTCCAGCTCAATTATAGATGGTGATTATTTCTTTGCTTAACCAACTCTCTGTACCATATCAATAATTATTTTTGAATAAAAATGTGAATTGAGGGCCGGCCCCGTGGCTTAGCGGTTAAGTGTGCGCGCTCCACTGCTGGTGGCCCGGGTTCGGATGCCGGGTGCGCACCGACGCACCGCTTCTCCGGCCATGCTAAGGCCGCGTCCCACATACCTCAACTAGAAGGATGTGCAGCTATGACATACAACTATCTACTGGGGCTTTGGGGGGAAAAAAATAAATAAATAAAATCTTTAAAAAAAAAATGTGAATTGAGGCAAGGCTTTCACAAAAAAATAGAATTCTCTTATTCAAATGTACTTATAAAAATCCAAACATATTATTTCTTATTGACACATAGTAAGACCATAATAAATCAAAGAGAATGACATAAATAATGGATTTGAATTAATAACATACCTAAGTCACTTTAATAAATGTATTTATAATAGTTTATCTCATATGGACTTTTGCCTAAATACAGCACAATTTTCAGCTATCTACAAATGACATGTAAATTTCGGGCATTCACAGCTGTGATGGTTAATTTTATGTGTCCATTTGACTGAGCCATGGGATGCCCAGACATTTGGCCAAATGTTAATACTTCTAAACAGTTTGTTAATCCTGAGACTCTGAAACATCACCCATATATCTCGTGATGGATTCCTTCCTACATGATTCCATAAGTTACGGCCTTTCTACACTTGTCCGATAAGTGATGACCCTTTACAACATTCACTGCTCGCGTTTTTCTGGGAATCTGGAACCACATGGACCATCAGCAAAAGCCTTAGTGTGAACAGTTACTAACGGGCATAAGCTCTCCTGAATCGCCTAATTAGTTTAAAACTGATCCAAACCAAAGACGTTCTATATAAAGGTGCTAGAATGGGCTACTACTGAAAAATATAAATCTGCTTGGTGCAGCTGGTTCCTTTCTTTAAGGAAAATTATTTGCTGCAAGGATGTTAATGAGATTAACGCCCTGGGATTCTATTAAGTGCTACTGCCTTGCAAACAAATATTTGTTTTACTTTAATAATTACATCTGAAGACTGCTTGAGATTTGCCTCTCTCCCTCTCTCCCTCCCTCCCTTCCTTCTCTCCCTTCTCAGGCCATAAGCCATTGTCCAGTCACAAAGAATAGTAATTCTATTAACATTACTGCTAAATTCACCACAGTCCTCAAGTGGTTAAAAGCATTGTGTCGCTGGAATAAAACCTGCACCCCCCTCTATTTTGCATTATTCCTCACTTAAGGAATGGTGACCAACGGACGTGGTGTTTAACTTTAATAGTGGGTGGGATGAAAGGGTTAAAAAGAGTATTTTGTTAAATTTCCCCAATGCTTTCATGATATTCTCCCTGAGGTCAGGGCAGAAACTGAAAAGCAAATCAGGAACCTCATTCATGGTTTTTTCATTCTCAAGAACACACTGATATTAATTGCAAGAATATAAATTCACTGATTCCACTGAATTACACTCAGTTATACTGGGTCAGTAAGCTTCAAGCAAACCAGAAGCTTAATCTGAATCATTTTCACAAGGCCTCCATTAGCTACAACAATCATTCATCTAAGAAACCATTAAAAACACCCTGTCGCCTATAAAACCTGGCACACTGAGACAAGCTTCCTGCAATTCACCCATCCCCCTGCCCCCGAGGCCCCACCATCATTTATAGACATGGACCTGGGCTGACATGAACACAGAGCATATTCTTCAGGGAAAAAAACAACTTACAAAAGGGCAGTGTGGAGGGGAAGGTACTCCTCTGTCTAGGTGATCAGTGCCCACTGTCTACACGTGAGCCTCCTAGGTTTTTCCCTCAAGGTCGGAAGGCTAACAGCACTGCCAACCTTCTAGGAAAAATTACTGAATCCTGAAAATAACACGATTGAAACTTTTAACACTAAAATATTTTGGCTGTACATTGAATAAATTTTAAATTCATATTTTTTACTGCATGTAAGTAGTTATCACTCAAAAATATCATCACTGAAACCATTCACTAGACAGCAATCTATATGTAACATTATCCAAAAGAAGTCCATATGGTCCCTCCTTATTAGGAGACTGTAATCTAAGATAAACTGGCTGCAATGAAATAACGAGAGAATCAAACAATAGAACACACTTAGCACACACAATCACACATATACACAATTCTTCACAGTGCTAAAATGCAAAGGCACTGGTGCATTTTGAATGATGGTTAGCGTTAGAATAGATGTGACAGGTATATATTCAGAAAAAGTAAGATCAGGAGAAAATACCATCTTGAAAATTAGAGAAGACTTTGAAGAGCTGCATGAAGGAAGAGAGAGTAAGTGAGGCCTGTGGGAGGGGAAGTGAGGACTAAGAGAGTAGATAGTGGCAAGTGAATAATATAGAAATGTAGCTTTCATATTCTAGACATAAACTATAAGCTTATAGTAAGTGTGGAAGTGAACCAATTCAACATTAAAAACGTTGACCAACATACAGATGGGCAACAGGTACATGAAAAGATGTTCAACATTACTAATCATCAGGGAAATGCAAATCAAATCAAACCACAATGAGATATCCCCTCACATCTGATAGAATGGCTGTCATCAAAAAGGCAAGAGACAATGTGTTGGTGAGGATGTGGAGAAAAGGGAACTCCTGTGCACTGTTGATGGGAATGTAAATGGGTGCAGCCACTATGGAAAACAGTACGGAAGTTCCTCAAAAAATTAAAAATAGAGCTACCATATGATCCAGCAATCTCACTTTTGGGTATATATCCAAAGGAAATGAAATCAGGATCTCGAAGAGACATCTGCATTTCCATGTTCATTGCAGCATTATTCACGATAGCCAAGATATGGAAACAACCTAAGTGTCTATCAATGATTGAATGGATAAAGACGATGTGGTAGATATATACAATGGAATATTATTCAGCCAGCAGAGAGAAGGCAATCCTGCCACTTATGACAACATGGGTGGACCTTGAGGGCATCATGCTAAGTGAAGTAAGCCAGACAGAGAAAGACAAAGGCTGCATGGTATCACTTACATATGGAATCTAAAAAAAGAAACAGTCAAACTCATAGAAACAGAGAGTAGGAGTAAAAGAGTGGTTGCCAGGGGTTGGAGGTGGGGGCAATAAACAGAGGCTGGTAAAAGGGAACAAAATTCCAGCTGTAAGATGAATATGCTCTGAGGATCTAATGCAAACCATGATGACCACAGTTGATAACAGCATATTGTACATTTAAATTTGCCATGAGAGCAGAACTTAAATGTTCTTACCAAAAAGAAAAACGTAAATACGTGAAGTGATGGATGTGTTAATTAACTAGATGGGGGGAATCCTTTCACAATGCGTACGTATATCAAATCACCATGACGTATGTCCCCTTTAAATATCTTATAATTTTATATGTCAATTATACCTCAATAAAGCTGAAATTAAAAAAAAATCTTGACCCAGAAGAATTGAGTGGATATGGTAGAACAGCTGAAGTCAACAGGGGATAGGAGGTCACCCAGCAGGATGTAGTGAAGGGACTACATGCATAAGGGGTGGAGAGGAACCCTGCTGCTTCCTGCTGGAGGTAAGCAGAACAGAAGGGCTTCTTCTCGTGCTTACAAGTCGGGCACAAGGAGAGTCATGGTTAAATTTTAATTCATGTTAAGAATTGAAGATTGATACGCAATGTAAGGAAAGTTCTGTGTTAAGATGGATCAAGAGGGGTTAATTTAGGGATAATAATAGCAACAGGTAAGCAAAATGAGTACAGACTTCAGTTGAGCCCACTGGCCTCTGGCATACTGCTCATGGTTTAGCACAATAATGTCAGCTACTAGAGGGCATTCACTGTTTCCTGTTACTTTGCTTGCAATTCGGATAAGTTAGCCACATCAATCAACACTGCTCTCTCAGGTTTGTGTTCATAGTAATTACAATAATAAACTTAATGACTACAAGACAAAAATCCTGTTATCGGTAGTTGTGTCTCCTACGATGCAGAGTGTCCCGGGGACTCTACATTCATCATCTTGTCAGACTTCGTGGGACACCAACAAGGGGGAACTGTTTCTAATCTCACTTGAGGGGTTAGGAAACTAAGGCCCAGACTAGTTCAACAATTTGCTCGAGGTCAGAGCTTGGCAAACTCTCTGTACAGGGCCAGACAGTAAACCTTTCAGGCTTTGAAGGCCTGTCTCTGCGGGAACTACTCAACTCAGCCTTTAAAGTGTAAAACAGTCAGACAATACGTAAAGGAATGAGCAGGGCTGTGTTCCAGTAAAACTTTATTTATGGGCACTGAAATCTGAATCTATATAATTTCACATGTCACAAAATATCAGTCTTTGTTTTTCCAACAATTATACAGTTCTCAGGCCTTACAAAAACCGGAGGCAGCCCGGCTTTCGCCCACGAACTGTCCTTTACTGCCCCCTGCTCAAGGTTATGCACTAAGGTAAGTGGCAGAGCCAGGATTCAAAGCAGGTTTCTCAGCCCGCAGAAACCGTGCCACCTCCTACAGGCTTAAAAGTACAGTCCACCGTAACCGTTAACTCCATTTGGTCTATGAGGCTAACCCAAATGTTAACTAATGTTAACATATATAATAGCAACTCATAAACAATATAGAGTGAACTTTCAACTTAAGTCCAATAAATATTAATTGAATATATATTAACATAATAGGCAAAGTATATATATATATATATATATGTAAGAAAAGGTACATTTTCTCTAACTTTTAGGTATTAGTGATAGTTCTTTACTCTGTAGTTGATTTTCCCCATGCTTCCATTGACTTCAATCTCCAATCTAAAATTTTGTGGGGCCTAAATCCAACTTGTACCAAAGCCCTTAGAACTGAAACAGATACTTTTATGTGAATGTTCAGAGCAGCCTTGGAAACAACTCAAATGCCCATCAACAGATGACTGGATAAACAAAATGTGTTCTAGACATGCAACGGAATATTATCTAGCCATAAAAATGAGTGAAATTTTGATATATTCTACAACATGGATGGACCTTTAAAACATTGCTTAGTGAAATAAGTCAGACACAGAAGGACAAATATTGTATGATTCCACTTATATGAAATACCTAGAATAGGCAAATTTGCAGAGATAGAGAAGATGAATAGAGGTTACCAGGGACTGTGGGGGGGGAGGAAGTGAGAGTTATTGTTTCATGGGTATAGCATTTTTGTTGGAGATGATGAAAATGTTTTTGATATAGATAGTTGTAATGGTTATACAACATTGTAAATGCATTTAATGCCACTGTATTGTACACTTGCAAATGGTTAAAAGGATAAATAGCATGTTATGTATATTTTACTGCAATAAACATTTTTTTTAAAAGCCCTTACTAGGGAGTCCTATGACTTTTTCTTTTAATCAAAACTGGGAAGGTTCTATTCATTCTATTCAAACCATGAACTGATGAAAGGATTACACTTATTTTACCAAAAATTTCAGATCATTGAAAGTAGTTCTAAGTCATTTTTATTTTCAAATACGTACTTGCTTTTGAAAGAAGAGTGAAAAGTTTTTGTTTACTTAAAATTTCAAAATAAACAATAAGCATTGTGAACAAAAACAGATGAATCGCAATAATGTTGACTCTGAAAACCTTGTTTCTAATCTTCAATGATGTGTTTTAAAAGTTAGATAGTAGGATATTGAGAGCACTAAATGTATTTGCTTTTCATGGGTTTTTCTAAATTAGGTAAAACTGAAATCAAAACATCACCCAGGTGAATTTTATCAGCCCTCGCTGTGTCCTGGAATCCAGTGGTCCCCACTCCCCATCCTCTGTCCCCCTGAGAATCACTGACAGCCATTGGCTGTGGGTTTGCCCTCAGCTCACTGCAAATGGGTTACACAGTGGAATGATAAGGAGGCTGCCAAGAAACACTCATGACTGCTCTCCTCCAATCACTGATTCTCAAGTCTATTATATATTAAGTATTTTGAAGTGAGAGCTTATGCTATTAATAATTTAAGAACAATTAAAGGTAGTAAATATTTCTCTTATTGTTCCTTTACCAGTGGCTTAGCCAGCTTCAACTGACTCACATAATCACAAGAGTCAACCTTCTTCTCATTATAATGTAAGAATAATCCTTTTAAAATCATAATACAACACAACCTAACAAGGGTTTACATAAACTTTTACACATGTTTCTCAAGAGGCATCGTGTGGGGAGTAGGGAACTAAAGATAGATTTTGGGGTACAGTCATAGCTTGAAAGAGCTGTGTTCAACTGAAAGTCTCCATATCGGGGTTACTGTCTGTCATAGATTTCCAGGGCTGCCATAGCAAAGTACCACAGACTGAGTGGCCTAAACGACAGAAATTTATTTTCTCACAGTCCTAGGGGCTGGAAAGTCTAAGATCCAGGTGTCAGCAGGGTTGATTTCCCCCGAGGCCTCTCTCCTGGGCTTACAGGTGCCCGTCTTCTCCCTGTGTCTTCACATGGTCTTCCCTCCGTACACATCTGTGTCCTAATCTCCTCTTCTTATAAGGACACCAGTCATACTGGATTAGGGCCCAACCTAATGGCCTCATTTTAACTTAATTACTTCTTTAAAGACCTTCTCTCCAAATACAGTCACATTCTGAAGACTGGGGTTAGGAGTTCAATACATGAATTTTGGGAGAACACAATTCAGCCCATAATACCAACCGAGAACATAGCTGTAAATTACTGTGCATAAAGATACTCTCCAAGTTGAAAAACGTTGCTAAATTTGAACATCCCAGTCCACACTTAACCTCCGCTGCCTCCTGATGCTGAGTTAACCCCAGTGCCTGCGACTGCTGCTGGATCTCTAAGGAACCACAGCCCCTGCGTGCAGGGACCTTGGCGGGGACGCGTGTCCACCGTTCCTGAGGTTGGGCCTGAGCTTCCTATCTCCACTGAAACAATGCTGGCTCTCTCTGGCACACGGAGGCAATGGGAAACACTGCCTGGGTGATGACTGGCAATCACATATTTGAATAAGTGCCACTGTGTTTCTCTGTGTTGCTCTAAGAGTGGACCAGAACCACAGAATGGAAAATACTCCTAGGCAACCAGGCACATAAAAGGAATCTTGTTTTTTCTTTCCTGAGAAAATGAAAACACATTTCAAAACCCACAAAAGACTTTGATTCCGTGTGTGTTAGGCTGAGCTAAGCTGCTTTAAACCCTGTTACACAGTGCTGAGGACTTGAACTATAGGGGACCTGTTATCACATTCATTTCAAATTCTGATAAGCTCTCTAGAAATTTTTTAAATGTTTTCAGCCCATCTATTTGAGTGTTGGGCCTCAGACAGCTCTCCTTTTATCTTCCAACTTCAAAGTATAATTTTGAAATAAAGGTTTACTTTTCCGTGAATTCTGAAAGTTTTATACTGTCAGGGACAACGGGCTGATGTTTTTTAGAAACGTATCCCAGACTTTGAACGAACTTTCATTTGCATTCCACATCCTCCCCCTTAGATGGTGGTTAGAACCGCAGCTATTCTAGAGTCCACATAGCCCCCGGACACTGCATGAAGTTTACTCTTTGAATATTTATCGTGATGGTAGAGTTTCTAAATATTATCTACATTTGTATCACTTTGAACTTTTTAGTTCCCTAGCAACGAAGTAGTGTGCCATACCAGAAAGAACCTGGTGTGGAGTCAGACACATGTGGAACTGTTCCCGAGTTCTGTGCGACCTGCGGATATCACTTAACCTCTTGGAACCTCAGCTTCCTGATTTGGAAAATGAGGATACTGTTATCTACCTCACAATCATTTTGAGAATTAGGTGAGAAAATGGATGTGGCAATACCTTATAAATTACAATGCACTAAAGATGGTATTAGAGGGGCCATTTTCCTTGATTCTTCAATGACTATGACTGCTAGTCAGCAGTCACCACTGCCCTTTGTTTAAAAACACCAGGTGGGCCGGCCCCGTGGCTTAGCGGTTGAGTGCGCGCGCTCCGCTGCTGGCGGCCCCGGTTCGGATCCCGGGCGCACACCGACGCACAGCTTCTCAGGCCATGCTGAGGCCGCGTCCCACATACAGCAACTAGAAGGATGTGCAGCTATGACATACAACTATCTACTGGGGCTTTGAGGGAAAAATAAATAAACAAAATCTTAAAAAAAAAAAAAAAAACACCAGGTGGCCTGGTGGCATGAGTTGTTTCATATCCTGACTTTATCTGGAGACTATTCCATGAGGAATACTGAAACACATTGCTTTCCAGACCACACTATATTCTAAGAATTTACATTTTTATTCATCAAGTTAACAATATTTCAAGGAAAACTGATCACCTACCAACCTTGATAATGCTGATTTACTATTATGGATGAAAATCGCAAACATCTCTTGCTCTGGAGCATCAAATATTGAGTGAAAGTGGTGCTTTTATTGACAGCTTTACTTTATTTTACTACCACGTGTTTTTATGTGACAGTAAAGCAGCTAAACACACATTAAATAAGTGCTAAGATAACTTGATAATGATCTTTCACAGAGTATTTTCTCCAAGAAGGCTGGTGCAAAGAAGATAGGAAAATGTGTTAAAAGGAGGAAGCAGCCTGACCTGGACAGAACTAGGAGTAATTCCTTAAATATCCAAAACATTTCTGAGCCCTGGTGTGTGCAGGCACTGATGCGCACGACTTAAAAAGAAATAAGTCTATGTTTTTGTCTTTTTTATTTTATAGGCTGATGATGGAGCCAGAGACAGAAAACATATTTAGAGTACATGAGACATACGCCATAATAAAGATACATTCAAAGTGTTACGGCAGAATAGGGGACAGGGTATTGATTCTGTATGGTGAATAAGGCAAGGCCTCACAGGTCCTTTACACAAAGTATGTGTTAAGTGTCTGACAAGCAGAAAAGAAAAGGAAAGGCATTTCTGAGAAAGGGAATAGCACGTGAAAAGGTATGGAGGTACGCAAAAGAATGCCAGAATAACGTGCTTCGGGAAGTTCCAATGCAACTGAAATATCTGCTGTCATGGGGGATCTGGTCAAGTGTGTTGAGCCTGAATGTGAAGGGTCCTTACAGGCTTCTAAAGCCTCCTGATTCTAACAACCCCCACAGAACCATCGATATACTCAACACTTGTTTACACGTAAGGACTGTAACACGACAGCCCCTCCTCAAGAGCATGCCTGGAAGTTAGAGCCTTCAGCTGGGGTGAGGTCAGCGGGGGTGAGTCAAGGATGCTGGGACGTGGGTATTAGATTGACTGCCTCACGCTCTGACTGACATAACTGGCTCCTTTGAGGAAAAAAACGTATCATTCACTGCTCATTAGACACTAATCCAGACTTGGAATGACCGGGATCATTCACTAAGTATTTGCTGAGAGCCCACCCTGGGCAGGTGCTGTGTGCACATCAGTGAACGAGACAGACAGAACTCCTGAAGACTCGAGGCTTCCATGTAGCAGAGAGAGAGACGTTTAAAAAACGAGCTCAGGGGAATGCACAGTTCCCTCGCCTAGAGATAGTTTAGGGAAAACATCCCTGAGGAAGGGCTATTTCAGCAGAGATCTGAAGGGGAGGGACACAGCGGTGAAGTCGGAGAGTGCCAGTGGCAGAGGGGCACCACGTCCTGTGCTTCCCAGGCAGGAAGGAGCGGTTGGAGTTGAGGGAAGTGAATCAAGTGCAGTGAAGCTGAGCTGAGAGAGCAAGGAGCCAAGGGCGAGAGCTGATGGAGAGGGAGGCCAGAGCCGGGCAGCGGGGAACACAAGCCAGCTGTGCATTCCTGCTCCGAGTGCCTTCCATGGCCCTGGCACTGCAAACAAGATGGATCAAAAGCCCTGCCCTCCCAGAGCTGACGTTCTAGCGGAGGGAGACAGGTCAACTGTCTCATCACCTGTGAGACCAGTGATGGAGAAAAAAAGACAGGGAAGGGGACAAGGAGTGCCGGGGCCACTGTGTGTTAAGGAGGGTGTATTTTATTTTCTTTCCACTCTTGCTTAGACATGGTCTGATTACATTTGTATTTTAAAGAGATCTCTGACTACAAGATAGAGACACTCTGGAGGGAACAAAAAAGAACGTGGAGTGATGAGTTGGAGGGTCGCAGTGAGCAGGGCTGGTGGCTGAGGCCAGTGCAGAGGCATTGCAGATACACCTCCTAAACACCAAGACATTTAGGAAAAAGAACCAGTGGGATTCAGTGATTGATTCAGTGTAGGGGGGGAGTAGTGCAAAGAGTCAAGGTTTACGGCCAGAATGAGTGGAGTTTGTGGAATTATTTATTGAACTAAGGAACACGGAGAGAAAAATATCTATCGTGGGGGCAGGGGAGAGGGAAGGCTGTGGGGGAGGAAGAAGATGCTCAGTTGCATTTTAGGGATGAAGAGTTGGAGATACCCAGGTAATGCAAGTGGGGGTGTCCAGCAGACAGCACCTGGAGCTCCCTCTGAGCTGGGCTGAGGACACTGACGTGGAGATGCTGGGAGTGTTGGAACCCAGGGTGTGGAGGAGCTGGCCCCTTGCCCTGCAGTCCTTCTCAGTCAGGAAGAGGAAACTGGTCCAAAGCTGCTTCAACTAAAATGGCAGTGCAGCCCAGCCCACACTCTCCTAAAAGCCCACACAGCCTCTCCTGTGGTGCCCACCACGCTCTGCCAGCAGACTGCAAGACAAGAGGACGCTTGCAACACCAAGACGCCACAGCCTGTGGTTGCCCATTCTCACTTCTTACTTTACATTTCATTTCTGCTATTAATTATTCAAAATGATATCATTTTCTGAGCATAAACTGCTGGGAAAAGATAAGTAATGCAAATATATTATGGGCTCTACATTCTCTTTGGAAAAAAGAATGTTTAACTTAAATATTTTTCATTTAGACTAATAAATACATCATGTAATATATTAACTATTTGTCTCAAATGAAACACCTTAGATTCATAATCTGTCCAAAAGAGTAGCTTAGGTCTATCTTTCTAAACCTATTATTAAAATATTTTCAAAGGTATCCAACTGATGAACTTATCAGGAAGATTTATAAATTGCAAACTGTTGGAATTTCTGCTTCCCAAATCCCAATAATTTTATATACAGAGTAACCTATATTGCTGGTTTCTTTCAAAGTCATTCTTAGGAACTCCAGGATTCTATCCTAGAATGGAACATTGTGTGTTTTACATACTTAGGTGAGGTTAGACAAAGGCGGCAGAAAAGGAAGCTACAATGGAGGGTCAGTGATTTCCTCTGCCGGCTGGACAGAGATCATCTGCAGAAATCACCTCTCTGCCCTCACTCCTCTTTGCACTTGGGCTACAGCGAGGGCTTCAACAGCCACAATGAAATTAAGGACCCAGCTTACAGGCAGGTCACACAGGGAACATTCAATTTTCTTTGCCATAGGTCTATGGCTCAGAGAAAACACAGGTGTAGAGCCCAGAGCCACGTTCTGTCAGCTTCCATGGCGAAGCACTGTGTTTTAAAAACCGCTATAGGCAATTCTGAGGCTGGAAAAATGTGTTTTTGTTTTCAAAAAATTATGAAACAGTACTGGAATTGATATGAAAGAATACTGTCACCTGCTCACAGACCCCAAGAGTTAATATCCTAAGCTTACCATCATGATATAAATCTTTTTAATAATTAAAGCTGAGATGTGATCAGTATGCTATAAGGGCGGGTATAATATTGATAAAAGACAGAATGAGAGTTACGATTTCAGAGTACTACAAAGAAATTCTTTTTTAAAGAGAAAAAGATACATGACAATATGTCAAAACCAAAAAAAAAAATATGTTACCCGTGTACATCTAATAAGCGAGAAGGAAGGACTTGCTAATGTAAGAGAGCTTAACTGAGGACAAAACATTTAATGTGGCCCCCCTACTAAGTCAACACAACCTGCTGGCTAGGAGGCATATTTAATACCTAGTGGTCAGAGTTCCACTTTATAACTTAAAATAAATTGAACCCAGCCTCATAGAATTGCAGCAAGAAGCAAACACAGAAATCGAGAAATAATAGAGAAGGTCGACTAATCTTACATTCTAGTTCTTGGTCGAGTTACAGCTAAATGACCCTGTCAGATAATTACCTTTTATTCCTCCAAGTATCTCTTAGTGCAAAATAACCCTGTCAGGCTACATCTATATGCTATATACGACTAAACACCCCACTCAGTTCACATCAATTTCCTCTGGTTCTATCTTGAAATGAGAAATTCTTATCGTCCAATCACATCCTTAAATCAACTCTAAACCAGGGCTTTAGGTTTTACTCACAGAACTGGGTTTCGTAGCGAGGCAAAAAGCAAAGTGCGCCCAGAGCTGTGAGTGCTGGTTCTGGGAGCTGCTTCTTCAGCAAGAGACTCGCTGTGTACTTGTGTAAAGAGACTTGCTGTACACTTGTACAAATGGACTAGCTTCACAGTTGTGCAAACAGAATCACTGGGCACTTGTGCAAACAGAATCACTGTGCACTTGTGCAAATGGACTAGCTTCAGTTGTGCAAACAGAATCACCATGCACTTGTGCAAACAGACTCACTAGTGCACGTGTGTAAAGAGCCTGGCTGTGCACCTATGCAAACAGACTCGCTGTGCACTTGTGTGAGTTGCTTCAGTTATCCGGGTCTCCATTTCCCAGTCAACAAAATGTAGGAGCCAGATGAAATTATAAAGAACTCAATGTTTTTACTTCTAAATCTATCCTGTCAAGAACTGTAAAGAGTCTGAGATTTTATCCAACTTTCAAATTAACAAGTTACCTGACCCAGTTTCATGGATGTTGGCAGATGTGAGACTCCTGGGTTAGAGACAAAGGACTTTATTATTAACAACAGAGCAAGCAGCATGAGCTTCAAGTTCCTGTCGGTTCCCCTTGCCCCAAAGTCCCATGGGGGCAACATAGAGGGATCCAAGTCATGCTACCCATGCGATAGCCTTGTGTTACATCTGAAGAACCCTATGTTTAGGGAATCCAAATTTTCTATTATGAGTGCAAGCAAATTGGTCTGCCCTCTGCTCCAGAGAGAGATATTATCTTTATCATACTGAACAGTAAGACAGCTTATCCTCTGCTCCAGCGGGAGGCACTATCTCTATCTTCCAAGGCTGTGCACTATACAAACATCCTTGAAAAGATGGCCCAGGATGAAGGTCATCAGTGCCGCTGCCGGCAAGATATGCAGAAGCATGAGAGGGCCATGGAGAATTGCAGAGCAACATCCTCTAAACAATTCAGGTATTACAAATTTCTTTCATTATAACTGAACTCAAGGTTAGATCCACACTGAGTATGAAGAATGGATTTCCAATTAATCACTATAGTAAATTTTTCTAGTATCCCTACTAAAATGAAGTTTTTTTTTTAATATGAAAAGCGAGGATCTTTGCAGATTCAATTCTGATTCATAGATAGTACTTAACAATCTTGAACACATTTACTCATGATCAAAATAAACCTTACTCAATTTCTCAATAGTAATTTGACTACAAATAATGCATTCAATTCATATCAACTTGTATAATGGACACTGTTAGTTCTTATCTAGCAATCATTCTCCTCTCTTCCTTCCCAGTAGCTCCCCAAATCCTGATTTTGTTCAGCTATTTAGTTCTCCTCAGCTTGTGGCTCAGGGATGGCTCAGCCCATCACTAGACCCGAGTACATTTTTTTTTTTAGAGCAGTTTTAGGTTCACAGCAAAACTGAGCAGAAAGTACAGAGACTTCCCATATACTCCCCATCCCTACACATGCATAGCCTCCCCCCATTATCAACTTCCCCCACCACGGTGGTACATTTGTTACAACTGATGAACCCACACTGACACGTCATAATCAGCCAGAGTCCATAGTTTACATGAGGGTTCACTCTTGGTGTCGTGCGCGTTTGGACAAACGTATGACGACATGTATCCACCATTACAGTATCATACCGAGTATTTTCACTGCTCTAAAAATCCTCTGTGGTCTGCCTGTTTATCTCTCCCTCCCCTCTAACCTCTGGCAACCACTGATTATTTTACTGTCTCTTTAGTTTTGCCTTTTCCAGAATGTCGTATAGTTGGAATTATACATACATAGCCTTTTCAGATTGGCGTCTTTCACTTAGTAATATGCATTTGTTTCCTCCCCGTCTTTTCATGGCTTGATAGCTCACTTCTTTTTAGCACTGAATAATATTCCATTGTCTGGATGTACCATAGTTTATTTATCCACTCACCTACTGAAGGACATCTTGGCTGTTTCTAAGTTTTGGCAACTATGAATAAAGCTGCTGTAAACATCCGTGTGCAGGTGTTTGTGTGGGCATAAGTTTTCGGATTCTTTAGGTAAACACCAAGGAGCGCTATTGCTGGACTGTGTGATAAAAGCATATTTAGTGTTGTGAGCGACCGCCATGCTGTCCTGCAAAGTGGCTGCACCGCAACGAGTGTGAGCTGCTGTTGCTCCACGTCCTCAGCAGCGGGTGGCGAGGTCAGCCTTCCGGATTTTGGATGTTCTGATAGGTTTGTAGTGCAAGGGTGAGTCTTCATCACTTCCAAATCAGTAACTGTCAGCCAGCAACATCAGCATCATTCGGGAATTGGTTAGAAATATAAATTCCTGAGCATGACACCACACTTATTGAATCCTAAACTCTGGGGTAGGACACAGCAATCTACCTCTTAACAAGCCTTCCAGGTAATTCTGAAGTACACTAGCATCACTAAAGTACATTGACGTTGAGAATAAGGACACTAAGTCAATCTGTTCACAAAAATTTCCCAGTTATTATTATCGGTCCCTAATTGGCCTAACACATTGAAAGAAAGGAGTCATAGTCTAGGCCTGGGGAAATGTTTCTATCTCCCCTCTGCCAGATTTGAACAAAAGACGTTTTCCTAGTTGCTTCTAAAGGCCACCTTGTGACCATGAAGAGGACCAGCCTTGGGTTGAAGCCAATGCAGTAGAGATTTGGAAAGAACTTATGTCCCTGGTAATATTACTGAGCCACTAAGTCAACAAACTGTAAAGTGTGACTTATCCATGAACTTCCTGTCACTACAAGTTAATAAATTTTCTTTTGGTTAGTCTGTATGAGCTGGCTTTATTTTACTTGCAGCCCAAAACATCCTGATGAAAACAATATATTTGTTAAGTTTCCTGTCTGCCCTAATGTTTACGTTTATTTTAGAATCTACTCCGTACAACAGTTCTGGGAATCTCTGCAAGCTTTGCTTCATGTACATATGTGCACGCATTGCAAACTAATGGAGAACTTATATAATTAGAAAGCTACGTCCATGAGCTACTCATTTGCTTTACTCACCACTGTATCCCCAAAGCCTAGAACAGCGCCTATCAAATAGCAGAGTCTCAATAAGTATTTGTTGAATACATTAATCAATGAATAAATAAATGAAGCAAACCAAAATGAAGTGTGGAGGGTATTTTAATTCAGTTCAGTTATGTCTATTCAGCTTTTATACCAGCTGTCCTTTTAGCTGGTTTCCCTGTGGTCACTTGATGCCTGCCCCACTCCTGGACACCACATCCCATAACATCCAAAGGTAAGAAAGGACACTTTCTCCTTATACATCATTAAAGAGGAACAGAACCTCTCCCAGAAACCTGCCTAGCCCTGTAGTCTTCCCCACTTGTCTTTTTGACCAAAATTTCACTGGTTGAAGATCTAAGTGTAAAAATAAACTCTTTTAAAAATATTCAAAGAAAATGTGGAAAAATACTTTCTAAAACAAGACTTGAAAGTGAGAAGCCACTAGGAAAAACAATGGCTTAATTAGCAAATGTTATTGCATAGCTGGCCATCCACCTAGAATAAATTGTTTGGATTGATTTAAATTCTAATGATACTTTTATCATATACTTATATATATGGGGGGCCCTAAAGGGTCTGATTGATAGGTTTAACTACATAATATTTAAACATTTCTTTTTAAAAAAATATACCATGAATAAAGTCAAAAGGCAAATGGCAGAATGATGGAAAATATTTAGAAAACGTATGACAGACAAATGGTTAATGACCCTACTACATAAAACACTCCTACAAATTGAAAAGAAAAAGATTGGAAAAGCATCCTAAGGATAAAAATAGATAATCTAATGAAGAAAAAATATAAAAAGTCAATAAACATATGAAAAAAAGTGAAATGCAAATTTAAATAGTGACATACCATTTCCAAACCAACAAACTGATAATAAATTTTAAAAGATCATTAACATTCAGTTCTCAAAAGCATGTTCAGAAACTAATATTCTCACACGCTGCTGATGGAGTTTAACTAGCTGGAAACTTCTGGAAAGTAATCTGACAACATCTACTAAAATCTTAAATGCACATATCTTTGGGCCACCAATTCTGCCTTAAAACTATAATCTACGGAAATAAAGATATTTTAATATAACGAGATAGACTGATATTCATTGAAATACTCCTTTTAATAGAAAATAGCAATAAACTGACTATCCATCAAAAGGAAAAGGGCTGAATAATTTGGGCATCCATATTCCAGAATAATAAATACCTACTACTAAGAATGAGTTAAATCTCCATGTGTTGTACTAGACTCTAGCAACTAGAGAGATGGACAGAGAATACTGGCAGATGTGAAATAAAGTTGCAGAACACCATGTACAATATGATCTCAGTTTGTAAGAATTAGTAAGGAAGGGACCTGGGACATATATTGATATTTATATGTCTAATGGGCACAGAGAGAGATGTGGAAGGAGAAACACTTAAGGATTATCCCTGGGAAAAGGACTTAAAGAAAGATGAAGGAGGGCCAGCCCAGTGGCTTAGCGGTTAAGTGCGCGCGCTCCGCTGCTGGCGGCCCGGGTTGGGATCCCGGGCGCACACCGACGCACCGCTTCTCTGGCCATGCTGAGGCCACGTCCCACATACAGCAACTAGAAGGATGTGCAACTAGGACATACAACTATCTACTGGGGCTTTGGGGGAAAAATAAATAAATAAAATTATTAAAAAAAAAGAAAGATGAAGGAATCTATTAACTGCTTCATCATACTCTTCTGTATTTTTTGCCTTCTTATATGGCATCCATGACTTCAGTAATTAAAATTGATCATTAATAAGATATAAACATTAACAAATAAAATATTACTTATGATGAATTCATGATCCAAATTAATAGCAATACAGCATATCTAAAAAATAGTGAAATTACAATATAAAATTTTTAACAGAAATATATTTTAACATCTATATCTTTTCTACTGATAATTTGTGCTACAAAGGGTTTTCAATGCCAACTATAAATGTGTCTATATCTATATGAAAGAAATATTGCTATTTGGCCAATAGAAATATTTTACCTGAATAGTTAATATTATTTATTTTATTCATTCTACAAGAGTAATAACATGGATGGAAGATCAGCAATTTTGATATCAAACAGTTCTACTATCTTTCTTATTTTAATAATAGGTATAACCATACTTCCTAATAAAATTTCTTGTATTTGTAGTTTTAATTTCATTTATATGCATTATTCATTTTTAAAGCTTTCTATTCACTTGCAATTTATTTTAATAGGTAATATAATTACTAAAATTAATTTATAAAACATATTACACAAAGGAATATATTTTGTTCCCTCATAAACTAAAATTCTGACATATCATCAAGCTTTCATAACTTGTTATTACTGTGCAAGTTTTAGCTCTCATTTATTCTACTTATTAATTTAGTTTTTAACAACACGAGTGGCATTATCCTTACAGATAAAGCAGGCAAGTTCTAATTGGAGGCCAAATGCTACTGAATGTGTTCCCGTCAGTTATCTGTCCACATTAATGGGGACAAACAAGCTGAGAGCTGGTTTGATAAAAGGAGAATGAATCTGAGTGAGCCGAGGCAAGAACGGATAGAAGCACACAGGACTTATGAGGTCAAAGATAAAATCCATCTATTTCCCAATTCATGCAATTGGTTTTGGATATGCTGCGTCTGAGGTTCCAGCCACCAACACAGAGCATACCTGGTAAGTTAAGAGTGAGTGAACTTTTCCGAAAATGTTCTGAAGACAAAGGCCATCTTGAGACTAGTTCTTTCTGCTCTTGGGTCAGGGGCACAGAATACAGGTAAGCCTGTCTCAGAAGCAGTCCTCAAAGTAGAAGATTTTACCTGGGTGCTTCAATTCCCCAGATCCACAGCATCAGGACCCTCATCTCCAACCTCATTCAGCGGGGGTCCTCTGCCTTCCTGAAGTCTGCGTGTCTATGAGCAAAGGGAAAGATGTCCCCCAAGACACCTCGGTTATACTCCTAGGCTGCCTGCTGCTCTGATCAAACTGTTTCTCAGGCTTTGTGTGTTCTGGGCAAACTCAGAGGGGTTAGGTTCTGGGCAGTACTCCTCAAAGTGTCAAAAATACTCATCAAGTCACTAATATTGCAATACGTCCACTACCACAGAATAACTGTCTCACACGTGAATAAAGCATTCACATTTATTCTATTTTCTTTGCCACCCTCCAGTGGCTCTGGGTCACTATGCTGTTTTCTGTCCTGACAACGCTTGAAAGAGTCAAAATGCAACATTTTCCTGGGTTCCAGTGAACATGCGATCATTTTTGTACATTCGCTTGGGGACATACACATATTTTTTGTTTTACTTAAAGCAACTTGCAACTTGACGTGTGTGTGTCAAACAAAACCCAACCTACTCAGCTTACAAGTTCTATTGGAAGATTTTGCCACAGTAGTATGTATCCTCAGTTGTAACAAGTTTATTATTAATTTTATAAACTGATTAGAATTTGCTAGCAAGCCTACTTAGAATTCAGGGTACACCAGGTGACCAAAGTACTCTGCTAACCATTTTTTATGCATTAGAACATTTAATTCTTCCAGCAAAGCTATGAAGAAGGTGCTAATATTGGTAGAAAACCACCTAGAATTATTAGGAAACTTAG
Organism: Diceros bicornis minor; assembly: GCF_020826845.1. Lineage (NCBI taxonomy): Eukaryota > Metazoa > Chordata > Mammalia > Perissodactyla > Rhinocerotidae > Diceros > Diceros bicornis. The sequence goes on along the minus strand of NC_080755.1, from coordinate 6,124,635 downwards.
GCTCAGGACAGTCAAGTAATTTGTCAAGCTATTTTTCAGCTATTAGTGTCAGAACCAGCACTCACCCCAAGTCAGTCAGACTTTTAAGTGAAAGAAGTTAACCAATGGACATCGTCTCCTCTGAATATGTCCAAAATATTTACAAAGGTAGTGACAAATTTACACACCTCTATGATAATTTAGAACGGTTAATTATACTCCAAGTCATATCAAAAAACATAAGTATGTAGTACATACCAATTATGCATGTATTATAAATGCTTACATCGAGACCATAAAATATAACTCTACTGTACCATAAATTTGATAAGGAACTAAGGCATTTATTTACTCTAATAAAAATTAATAATTTCATTATCAATACTTCTTTTTGCTAAACATATAAGAGATTTGGGAAGATTTAGATGATGCAGAGTCTCTTCAAAAATTGTCCAAGGAAGATTTAGTAGATGTCTCCCTTTTTCTAGAAGATACTGTTGTGAGCAGCAGAGGCATCCTCTGGCATTCCGGTGGCCTTAGGACCACACTCAACATACCATAGTTGGTGCTCAATAAGGGATTAACACTGATAACAATGATGGTTCTCTATGATAGCAAACCCCTCTGACGAGACCCAGAGACCAAAATAACCAGAACACTAGAACAAGACATTTGTTCAAGCCCCTAATAGATGTACAAAATGTGATTGTTTTTAAATGTTAAATGGCCCATCAGAGGCACAGCTCGGCAAAGCCACAGGCCATTGAATGACAATCCCCAGATCTTGCTCCTAATTTTCTCTACCTCAGCTTATTCATAGCCCCACAGGAAATTGCCTACAAAGACTTCAAAAACACACCTAGAAGAAGTACTGTAAGCTCATTCATCTTTCACAGCCAACTGGCCTGCTTGACACCTTCCAAAGAACTATCACAGTCTCTGCATAACTAAAAGCAACCACTTCCATTTGTCCCATCTTTTCAGAGGAGCTTCCAAACCTCTCACACAGAATTGCTCATGTAATTCTATCCTATCCCCCCCGCTGCTATGGCCTTTAGGGTTCAGACATGGGAGGGTGCTGAACCAATGTTTAAAGGCAGCAGGATTTAAGGATTAGGTATTACAAGCCCCCAGGGCATGAGGCCCTTTAAGGAGGGGACTGGAGGTACTATAATGAAAAAGGAGCTGCATTGCTGCCCTGTTCCTGTCCTCTGCCCAAACACTATGCTACCCACTGCAACGTATTTATATCTGCCGTCTAATGGGAGAGATACTTTTTATGCCCTTTTAATGTTTATAATTTAAAAAGGTTCTTAATGGTTTAATGTGTTGGAAATGTGTTAAAAACATGTTGCCCTGTGGCAGAGCTGTTTTAGAATTAGAACACTTAAATTTTTCCCTGGTAAATAAACTTAAATTAAAAATAAATTATGTTCCATTCAATGAGGTCTTCGGCCTGTATTCATTCTGAAAAACAGCCACTGTTAGATCTTAGATGGGCTCCCACCTGTCCCCACATGCCTGTGGGTCAGCCATGTGAGTCCAAGTACGTATTGTAATGCCAGCGACAGTTTTGTACAGAAAAGATAAATCTGGCTATCCTTGATTTAAGAAGAAAACAAATAGGTTTTGGCAGGGTTTAATTTCAGATCAGGCTCATTCCAATCCAAATGTTTCTTTTTTCTCCCACAAGAGGAACAAGAATAATAAATAAATAGACACAGAGTGACCGGCCTTCAGTGCAATGCAGGAATCCACAGTTCAGGCTTCACGTAAGGCCCCCTTGTCAAGAAACCCATCATCACTCTTTTCCCATATGTGAATCTCATTCAAAAGTATTTAAAATTAGTCACTCCAGTGTCAAATTTAGCAAACACAGTGAATTAATATTTCAAAATGTGAAAACTAATAAAGAGAAACCTCATTTAAAATGGAGTCAGGAGGCCAGAAGGGGGAGCTCCCACACAGTACCACTCAAGGTCAATTACAGAAAAGACAGTCAATTACAGACCCCAATTGAAGTCCTCAACAGAAAAGAATCATTAATTACTGGAAGAAATGAACACTGCATCCCAAACAGAAATCACTACCCCAGCAACTCAGCCAATGAGAAACCATCACCACCCTGAACTCTTGCTTTTCTCCAATGGACCTTTGCTCTAAACAACCCCTCCCAATTTCCTCCTTTTTCCCTATAAAATAATGTTTATCTCCTTTGATTGTTATATTTGCCTATGGACAACCATAGCATGCATATCCTGAATCCCAATTCTTTGGCTATTCCCGAATAAACTTGTGTTGCTGGTAAAAATAACTGGCTGTTTTATTTTCAAGGTCAACAAAAACAAATATTAACCTGAATCTTGTGAGATTTAGACTGGATTTGGTAGGACAGAGTGTGCTACTACATAAAGCATACTAAGAGATGTTCTCAGGGTATATGATAAAAGACAACACAATCTACTGGGGCTTTGGGGAAAAAAATAAATAAACAAATAAATAAATAAATAAATAAATAAAAAGACAACACAGAATTTTAACCTTCTAGTTAGTAGAACGTTCCCACAGTCCGGGATGCTGGGACTTTGCCCTGAAGGACTGCTGATCCCTTGCTCATATACGCATGTGTCCATCAAAGCACATGGTAAGGATACAAGAGAGCTACACAGATATATCTGTTCTAGTGCAACAGTTCAACTGCCATCACAAAGAACAGACAATACACGAAAATGTACATCATAATGAATTGGGCACAAACTCAATCTCTCACAGACCAAAGAGTACTGTAAGATGAAGTGACTCGAAGTAGATGAAAAGTATGTTCCCTACCTGTGTCACTGAAAGTACTACAGATAAGACAGCTATCACTGCATGTTAGCAAAGCAACTGAGAACAAAAATTAATTTTAATGTAACACATATTTGAAGTTCTCATTACAGTTATGTAAAGGGTTGTAACTAGACATATATAAAATTAATATACACCTCTACACAAAAAGGTATAAAAATTTACCCATCCTAACTAGTACAAAGAATGGTACAGGATGAAGAAAACCCTCTGTTTTGTTTTCTTATCTATGACTCTTTATTCTTGACAAACAGGCTGACGGTTGACGGAAGGCTCTACCACTTGGACAGCATTTATTTGTACTTCGACTCTCTGGAAACACAGCAATACTACCAGCTTTAGTAGGCGAGACTTCCATATGTCAGAGAGGTGAAGCGTCTCTAAACTTTGAGAATTATTAATTTAATTAAAAACTAAAGTCATTGCTTAAAGTATCAAAATAGTTTACAAAAAATCACATAAACTAAGTATACACAGTACAATTATCAGAGTAATTAAAAAGGGGCAATCCCATATTTTATAATATGGATGAACCTCCAGGACACTCCGCAAAGTGGAATAAGCCAGACACACAAAGCCAAATTCTGTCTGATTCCACTTATGTGAGGTCCCTAGAGCAGTGAAATTCATAGAGACAGAAAGAAGAACGGTAGCAGGTGCCACGGCCTGGGAAGCGGGAAGAATAGGCAGTTAAGTGTTTCAGTTTTGCAAGATGAAAAAGTTCCGGAGATTGGTTGAACGTATTTAACATTATTGAACTGTACACTTAGAAGTGTTAAGATGGTAAATTTTATATTGTTATTTTACCACAGTTAAAAGTAAAAAGTAATCTCATAAAAATCTCCTGCCCCCCCACTCTTGATCTCTTCCCTATTTCCCCTCACAGCATTCCTCATATCATACATGCAGATCCATTTGTGTATTGCCTGCACACTCCCCTCCACTAGCTCCATATATCAGCTCCCAAGGCAGGATCTCGCCTTTCTGCTCCACCCTCGGGGCCTGGAACACTGCTCTGTAAATACAGGTGCTCAGTAAATATCTCATGAGTAAAGTTTGAAAGGTGTAGTCCTTCTTTGTTTTAAAGATTTTTAGATATCTTAATTCTAAAGAAGACATTTCAGCTCAGCTTTTTTTTCATTCTCACCAACCTTAACTGTTAAGTCATTAGTTTATCATCATCCTTCTCTAACTCCTGGGGCTGGTTGTTAGCTAGCCACTTAACCACAGTTAAACAGTAACTGGGATACATAAAAAGCAATATCCCAAAATAAAACACATAAAAAAGTCCACTGTGAAAATTTATCTAACAGCATCACCCGTTTCTCTTTTTCAAGTATTTACCACTTAATGGCACGTTATATCCAGGCTGCAAATAATTATAAGAATATAAGATATAATAGAAAACACAAACTAAATTGCATTTTGCTTAACTAGATACTGAAGTCATTGCAACTCTCTGAGGTTACCCAACTGTAGCCGAACTGCAGAGCTGGAAAATAACTGGATATGTGTATACGTCTTGAAAATAGCTCCTGATTATAATCATTTTTTTAAAATACCCCATGTAAGCAGAGCATTTTATCATTTGTAAAATACTTTAACAGATAATATCTAATCTGATCTTCAAAAACACCTCTGATATTGTTGGGCAGGCGTCCCTGCCCCTATTTAGAGACGAGGAGGTGGAATGAGAGAAGCTAAGTGATTTGATCAAGGTCGCATGTGGAGAGCCTGTGCATATATTTGAAAATAATTTGCAGAAACATAAGAAGCAAGAGCTCTGGAAGCGCACTACACTACAATTCTTGAAAGAGATCTGACGAGGTAATGAGACTGCATCTACAAGCCACACGTGAAAATCAATTCCATTGCACCGAGACGGACAATAGTAGTGATCTGGCCATTTTAATGCAAGAAGCGAAATACAGTTTCATGGGTGTCACCAAAACATGGTAGGGTAGGGTTCATTGGCACAGCACAGAAATGAAAACAGAGAGCTTGTCCAAAAGAAACAGATTTAATAGAAGAGAGGATAAAATGGCGCCTGTCACGAATGCCATGCTCAACTGTAAGGAATTCTATGAACCAAGATTTTCGATTTACCAGATAAATAATATTTCTAAAACACTAGGGCAATGAAATCAAGCTGCCAACATCTAATTCTTTTGAATGAAAATGTTAAATGTTTTAGTAGCAGTTAGCTTTTATTGACTACTTGCTATATGTAAGGTTCTGTTCTAGGCACCTTATATCAGTAGCTCATTAAGGCTTCACGGCCACACTACGAGATACACATTATTAGCATCACCCCTGTTTTCCAGACAAAGTAACACACAACAGCAGCTCAGAGGACACACTCACACTCACATGCACAGCTCTGGGAAGACTGAGAATTCAAACCCAGGCAGCCTGGTGCCACAGCCTGTGTTCTCAACTGCTGACTCTGGCCCTAACACTCACCAGCATCACCCTGTCATAAAAGGGATATTTTAGCACAAAAACCAGGCAGAAAATCTCAGAATAAGAGTCAGTCCCTCAAATTTAATCTAGGCAGCAGTATTAAAAACTCACTATTTTTCCCCCTTTTGCTCCAATTTTTGCAAACATCATCATAGACCTCCAGTGGCCTGCAGAGGAGGACTTGCTAAGCACGATTATGGAGTATTCGGACAAGGATAAAATAAAAGTGAAACTCAAAAGCTTTTGGGGTGAAACATACGATGGAGCGTTTCATTAGACAGAGAACAACCATGAATCACAGGATCTTCATGTTGAAGAGATCTTTAGGGTCAACCAGCCGAATCCTCTTCTGAATACAGAAGTCACCTACTACAACGTCAGGTTCTGCTTGAACAAATCAGCCACTGGAAACTCACTATTCATGACTCAGCTCTTGCGAAATTTACACATAAACCCTGTTCTTCCCCAGCACTTTTCTCAGTTGTTTCCATCATTCCTCATTGGTCTAGCAAGGTTCCAGAACCTTTCCTATCCTAGGTGCTTTCCGTTGAGCACAGTCTATTTTAAAATGCAGGAACCAGGGGCCGGCCCCGTGGTGTAGTGGTTAAGTGCACGCACTCCACTGCTGGCGGCCCGGGTGCGGATCCCGGGCGCAAACCGACGCACCGCTTGTCAGGCCATGCTGTGGCGGCATCCCATGTAAAAAGTGGAGGAAGATGGGCATGGATGTTAGCCCAGGACCAGTTTTCCTCAGCAAAAAGAGGAGGATTGGCATGGACGTTAGCTCAGGGCTGATTTTCCTCACAAAAAAATAAAAAATAAAAATAAAATAAAAAAATAAAATGCAGGAACCAGAAGTAAGTGTGATAATTATAGGGAGGCTAACTAGCACTGGTAGAGTAAGAATTGCCTCCTTCAACATGGGCATTTTGCTTTCTTAATGCAATTTAGGATATGTTAGAGGTTTTTCTGGGGGGAGAAGGGTGAGGCAATAGCATTACAGAGTGATTAATACAATATAGATCACATTTTAGATTCGTGTGCATTTAAACCAAATCTTTAAGCTCTTTTTTTACATATGCTGCTGCTAAATTTTTTTACTTTAATTTCATACTATACTCTTGGCTTTTTAAGCCATACAGGATGAATGTACAATTATTCCCACTACGTGTCATCCTATCAGATTCATCCAATGTTTAAGCCTGGCCAAGGATATTTTCATCTACTTTGCAGAATGCTTAGAGTCTCTCCCAGGTTATGAGATCTATGACTTGCTCTTTATGAACCTCAATGCTCACAAACCATCTGGATAACAGTCTGGGACCACCATCAAATTTTCAGTCTATAGTTTACAGCACTTGTCTTCTTCCTTTTAACTCAGTCCTGCTTTCCACAAGGTCCCACTGCTCACCAACAGCAGCCACCAGGCGTATCTGCAGATTTTCTCAAAAGCCTCAGGCCAAGAAAGGGGGAAACTCTATTCCTTCATAGGTAAAGTCTCATTGGACTTCACTTCCTCACCACCCAACATGCCTTCCCCTCTTCTTCCTACTGTGACTCTTCTCACCTAACAGACTTCTACTACCAAGATTGATTAGCTCAACTACAACTGTTTCAAAAATGTTCAACACCAGTGGGTGACATACCAGGCACAGTGTTGACTGCAAGCTGCAAAGGGTAAGAGGAAAAAGCCTGCTTTATCATCAGCTTCCTTGCTCAAGTGAGCTTGAATACTTTAAGGCATAGTGTTGGCATGCAAATATCAATTCAAAATTGTTTTTAATTTCTTAAAAAGGACTGCCAATCTATTATAAAAGGTATGCTGTCTCTTCGAGAGTTATGTATTTATACATTATACAGCAGTAAGAAAAAGCCTTCCTGAAAACAGGGCCACATGATTTATCTTCAGGGAAAATGTCTATAGTGATTGTGTCAATAGCTGACACATACAGAGGCAAAACCAAGAGAAAAGACAAAGTATGTAAAATGAACAGAACTGGAAACATTAAGTAGGTGGGGTTGCTAGTGACTAGAATGAAGCAGATCGTATCCTCTCTCCAAAGGAATTCTAAACTTCTTTTGAAGAGAGAGGGAAACTATATATCGCCATGGCCTAAACAGGGTGCCTCAAAATAACACTGAAGTGAAACTACACTAAACTTATTGCTTACAGAGCATGCTTAGGGGAGGGCAGCAGATCACGTGGCTTCCATTTGCCCGCCTGTTATAAGGGGATCACGGTGTCTGCCCCGGAGACTTCATGGGGCAGTTACAAAATAAATAAGAGATCCGAAAGCAATTCCTATGTCGTAAAATGATATATACAGTGTTATACATAGCTATTGTTTGCATTACAACAGATGATAATATAAGAAATTATTTCACAAAAAGGAAAGGAAATTTTATTCAATGAAAGAGAGAAAGGAGGTAATATAGTTTAGAGAAGTGAGGAAGAGCAAGGATTATGAAACTCCTTTCTCCTCAGAACCACCCATCAGGGCTGTGGGCATCATCAGTGCAGAACAGCAGTTCTCATTCAGAGACTCTGCACTGAGGGCGACACAGGTGTAGGATCTGGGAAACAGACACAGGGTTGACTAAACAGGCCCGTCATTACACTCAATAGCACATACCCCCCCAAAGAAAAAGGTACCTGCTCCCTTTTCTAATGAAAATTTAAAAAAGAAAAAAGGGAGTTTTTCCATGAGTTTTTAACTTGTGGAAACAGTATACTCCAAATTATGAAGAAAAAAAATGAAACAGCTACAAGCGTTAAGGTTTAATCATTTCTTGTACCAGACAGTCAGACTACGCTCTGAGTACTTTTGAAACTTAAAAAAGAAAGGAAACATATGATAAATGTCATCTTAAATAATGTTGTCTGAAGAATCAATTAACTGCATAAAAATTTATGGAATCTCCTCACCTCAGCCCACAATTCAATATAGGGATTCTGCATTTAAATGATGAATGGATACTTCAGTATCCCAATATATTCTCTCTCTCCTTCCTACCCAAGAGCAGCCCTACAGAAACCATACTATAATCCCTCATGGGAGCTTTCTTCAGGTTTTGATTTTCACAAGACTCTACATTTTTCTCTCCATCAACCCTCCTTTTATTTAAGCTGCAGAACGGGTTCGGCGCAGTCAATTAGAACTTTATAATCTAAGCTTCAAGACTGCATGCAGCCCACAAATCACCCCTGCTTATTCTACAAACGGGCCCCACGCCATCAGCAAGCAGCCCCTCCATGAAATATCCATCAATAAAAACCCAGCTGGAAAGCTATCTCTAAGGTGGAATCTATTATTCCAAAGCCCCTCCAAGCTACAAGCACATTAACTGTGAACATAAAACAGAGGGATCAGGATGAGAGGATCTGACCTACGAGCAGACATCATTAAAGTAACAGTTTCTGTCAACTTTAGGGATAATTCTATATGAACTAAGTGAGACTCGTGTGTGGGAGATCAAGATTTGGCCACCCTGAAATCTATCTCTTTACCTTGGTTGTTTTCTCTGAGGACATTTGACCTCCCCCACTAACTGCCTAAAGAATTTGACATGGTAGCTCCTTCCTGGAACAGATCTATCATGATGGCTGTAAAGATAACGTAGGGTAAATGTTACAATAGGAAAGGCACCAACAAGCCCCTCTTATCAGAAGTTCTGTCTCTCTGGCCACATTCTCTGGATGACCCTGCGAGGAGTTGCCAGACAGTCATTTACATTTATAAGGGAAATCTCCATTTGTAAAGGTATCTCCCTCTCTGTTTGGAGAAGAGAGGGGGATGAGCTCATTTCTAGTGACTTATCAATGTGGAAGGTGAGGCCTTGAGCTACATAATAAACCTTACTCTTGTTTACTGTGCTTTAGTGGTAATCTCCTGTAACTGACTCCCCCCACCGCCAAAATCCTCCTTTGTCATTGGCTGAAAAAGATATTTAAGACGAGAATTTCTGCTATTGTGTTGAGAAACGCAGTGTCCCTGCTTTCTCCCATGTATACATGTTATTAAACTTGGTATTATTTTCTCCTGCTAACCTGTCTTGTTGATTATTTGGCCAGCCAGAAGAACCTTAAGGGAAAGGGCAGAGGGAGATTCTCCCTCTTCCCCCGACACATGGAAGGTGTAAATTAAGACTAGGAAACAAAAGGGAGGGGGCCTCTTGAGAGAGAGCAAGCCTTGAGGTCTTGAAGTCCCCAGGGCTACTGTTCAGGCGAAGGGAATTTTTTGTGCCTGTACAGATTCTGACAGAGCTGGGGAAGCGTGTCAGCCACCCGACATACACCAGTGCTGCAGGCCAACGCCTAGAACGACAAGGACGACTAGTCCCAGGTTTCCCACACTCACCGGCACACTTTGTTCTGGTTCTGAGAGCTGGCCCAGGAGATCCCGTGCCACCCTCCCCCGGCCTGGTGAGGAGCACGCTGATCTCATACTCCGTGTCCGGGTCAAGGTGCCCAATTTTATAACTCGTGGAATCCACTGGCTGCCGGTCATTCCAGCTCCCACTTGCTGTGCAGTACTCCACCTCTCGGGCGACGATGGGCCCGTCCCCATTGATGGAGTTGGCATTGAGCTGTATCCACAGGTATGTCGCCCCCACGGAGGCAAGCTGAGGTGGGGCAATGGGAACAGGTGGTTCTGAAAGGCAAAGCAGAGACCCATCTTTCAGACACTTCAGTCTCCAGTTTAGAAGAGCTAAATGTACATCAATCATTAAAATACAGAAGACATTAACATTTCAGGAATGTATTGATGAGAACAGTTTTGTTCAGGTTAGTAAGAAAAAGCATACTGATAAAGGTTTTCACAATGTTCAAATTTGTGAAATGAACCATCTTTAAACCCTAAGCTTGCTTAGGTAGATACACTTTCAATTTCTTTTTAGGATAGAATTCATTTTTCTCGGACAGCTACATAAACATCAAAAGAATTTTTTTATAACTAAAAGTAACTTGCTAAATCTCTCTCAAGTGGTAGCATTTAAGCTCTAGAAGGCACTCTGTCGTTGTCAGCCTCCTTGCTGGGAATGTCTTCAAAATCACCAGAGGTACAAGTTGTATCATTAAATTCAGTTTCCTCATATGTATATTCCAAAACTATCATCACTTTAAAAACATGGCCAAAATTATAGTTTATCTCATCATAAATGCATTTCCAGGATGACTCGTTTCCCCAAAAAACTATCACAGTGGACTCATTCAGCTACAGGAGAAGTGAGCAGTCTGGATCATAACGCCCACCACTGCTACTACTCAGGGAACTTCCAGGAATGCGTCTTATTAAAGCAGTGACTAGAAAGAAGAGCTCTGAAGCAAAGCACAAGCTACGCCCAGCTTGGTAAGACTCTGAGCAATCAACTGCAAACACTCTTTACAACCGGAGAAAGTCTGTCTCATTGTTTAAAACCTACGACTGACTTTTTCCAGATCATTGTCTGAGAAGGGAGAGACAGACACTCTTGTTTTAAATAATATTTGCAGTGCATTGGTTAGGCGCTAGCTGAGTGGCTCTCCAGGCATCACAGGAAGGCATTCCATATGCCAATATCACCGTGAGTGGCACCACACAAATTAGGAAAGGAGATAATTATATGAAAAACATGCTTCCGTCTTAATGATAGCCATCTGAGAAAAACGTTAAGATCTAGTGATTTTTTTCAAGAATGTTTCCACAGGTAGTTTGTTCCTTTTGAGTGTGTTTTGTTTTTAACTCCTCGTTTAGCTCATGTGAATGCATGCAAAATAAAGCCTGCTCTGTTCTATTACTGGCATCTGCTGGCTTCGATGCTGCTACTTCTGTCCGCTCCATGGCAGACATGGCCAATTGATCACGATCATGTTTCCAATCATGTTTCCTGCTGAACCAGACCTCAGGGCAGCTAGCCCTGACCTTGGCCCCTGAGATCTAGACCCGTTAAGAAATCAGCAACATCAGTTCCCTTTGTTGGGCTGAAGTGTCTTTGTTCTTTTCTGTATTCAAGGTATAAGTTATACTGACTTTTTGAAATAGCTGGGGAAATCTCAATAGACTGAGTAAAAATAAGACACTTAAGGATGAGTTTTGTTTGGAGGACTACAAATTTAGAGTAAATTTACTAAAATATTGTTCCTATTGTTTATAAACTACAACTTTGTGTTAGCTCTTCATTTCTTTAAATAGTTCTGACTCAGCTCATAATGGTTTGAGATCAATTTATATCATTAGGCGATTCCTTGAACCAAGACATGAGATGGGCCTTTTACAGGATATCCCAAGGCATTTATGTAGCCAGGCTGAAAGAGCAGTTAATTACTTTGAAGTTGCAAATGCAAGCAAGGGTTGCTGAACTGCCATTCAAAACACAAGTCAGGGGCAAGGCCACAAGGTTAGTGAGAACACCAATTCATTTAGGACATTGTTACTAGTATCCTGAAATAGACATGACTTTAACGCTTGTGTATCCTGTGAATATTTTCTCTATTAATTCCCCATTAAGAAAAGTACCAAATTTGTTAAATCAAATGAAAGATTCAACTAGAACCAGGAAATAATTGAGACAGACATTCCAAAGGACTTTTGGATTGCTGGAAGAATCAGTACAAGAACAAGTCAGTGTTTGAATTTTCAATAAACTTTCCCAAAGGGAAGGAAGGATGGAAGGAAGGAAGGAACTCAAGCTACACTAAGTGATAAAAAGCAATTTAAAATATTTAATTCAAGTGGAAGTGAAAGGACACAATAAAAGCAATTCTAAATGAGGCCAGCAATGATAGAATTTATACACAGAGATACATATACGTGTATCTAACTGATACACGTATATGAATGCCTAATATATATCTCATATAATTAAATATGATATTGATATGTATCCATACATACAGGCATTGTGAAGATTATATGAAATATTTTTATGTCCTTGATTACCAAAAGCAGTGCTAGACATGAATAGGATAAGAGTGATGGTTAAATCATTACTTGGGCTTCATTAGGGGCCTGGCACCAAGTCAGTGTGTGACCTTGAGAAAGTTATAAACTCTATGGACTTTAGTTTATCCCGTTTTTAAAAAATTAGCACTCCAAATATTACATGCATATAAAAAAGTATTAAATTATATACAAGTGGCTGAAAAATGTCACTGTATATTTTAAACTAATTATCTCAAGGTAATACTTTGTTAAGTATAACATGCTAGTAAAATCTAGCATGTTATCTCATCTTTAAAAATAAAATATATGAAAAATATGGCTATAAAATTATAAATGGAGGAAAAGTCAAATTTCCGATTTGAGCCATAACTGCAAGCCAATTGTCACTGACTTTGGCAGTGTGCAGGCACAGAAAGAGGTGCCTGGACGTTTTTATCACAATGACCCAAGATACCTCTACACCGTCATGACACAGGGCAATGTGCTGTATAAACGTGAATAAGAACCCACTCATCATTTGTGTTTATGTTTGTGCTGGAAGGCTAGAAACTTCTGATTTTCTTATAGCTCCCAACAAATGAACTTTTCCACAGAGGCAATTTTTAGAGGAGTTACTGGATTTGTATCCTACTGATCATGAAGCAGAATGCCTCAAGAACACAGGCACCATAGGCATTGTAGCAACGATACATCAGAGAACGGAACACAATCACAAGGAACTGAGCCAAGATGAAAATTAAGTCATAACCCATTCTTCACGGAAATAGAACAAAGAATCCTAAAATTCATATGGAGCAACAAAAGACCCCAAATAGCGAAAGCAATCTTGAGAAAAAAGAACAAAGCTGGAGGCATCACAATCCCTGACTTCAAAATATACTACAAAGCAATAGTAATCAAAACAGCATGGTACTGGTACAAAAACAGACACACAGATCAATGGAACAGAATTGAAAGCCCAGAAATAAACCACATATCTACGGACAGATAATCTTTGACAAAGGAGCTAAGAACATACAACGGAGAAAGGAAAGTCTCTTCAATAAATGGTGCTGGGAAAACTGGACAGCCACATGCAAAAGAATGAAAGCAGACCATTTCTTACGCCATACACAATAAGTGTGAAAAAAAAAAAGTAGTATGAAGCTGAGACCTGAAACTATAAAACTCCTAGAAGAAAATATAGGCAGTACACTCTTTGACATTGGTCTTAGAGGGATCTTTTCAAATACCAACTCTATTCAGGCAAGGGAAACAACAGAAAAAATAAACAATGGGACTACATCAAACTAAAGAGCTTCTGCAAGGCAAAGGGAACCAGCAACAAAATGAAAAGACAACCCACCAGCTGGGAGAAAATATTTGCAAATCAGATATCCAAAATGGGGTTAATCTCCAAAATATATAAAGTACTCATACGACTCAACAATAAAAAACCAAACACTCCAATGAAAAAATGGGCAGAGGACATGAACATTTTCCAAAGAAGATATACAGCTGGCCAACAGACACATGAAAAGATGTTCAACATCACTAATCATTAGGAAAATGCAAATCAAAACCACAATGAGATATCTATCACCTTACATCTGTTAAAATGGCTATAATCACCAAGACAAAAAATAACAAATGTTGGAGAGGATGTGGAGAAAAGGGAACCCTCTTCTACTGCTGGTGGGAATGCAAACTGGTGGAGCCTCTATGGAAAAAAGTATGGAGATTTCTCAAAAACTTAAAAATAGAAATACCATACAATCCAGCTATCCTACTACTGGGTATTTATCGAAAGAAATTGAAATCAACAATTCAAAGAGACTTATACACCCCTATGTTCATTTCAGCATTATTCACAATAGCCAAGATGTGGAAGCAACCCAAGTGCCCATCAACTGATGATTGAATAAAGAAGATGTGGTATATATACACAAGGGAATACTACTTAGCCATAAAAAAGACAAAATTGTCCCATTTGCAACAACATGGATGGACCTTGAGGGTATTATGTTAAGCAAAATAAGCCAGACAGGGAAAGACAAACACCACATGATTTCACTCACATGTGGAAGATAAACAAACACGTGGACAAAGGGAACAGATTAGTGGTTACCAGAAGGGTGGGGGTTAGGGTGTGGGCATAAGGGGTGAAAGGGCACATATATATGGTGACTGACAAATAATACTGTAACTGAAATTTCACAATGTTATAAACTATTATGACCTCAATGAAAAAAATCCCACTCCCCCCAAAAATTAAGTCATAACCATGATAATAAAGAACTCAGCCCTGGGAACACTGAGACTGCTGCTCCACTGGCTTTGCTGGTAAATGGTGCCCATTTTCTGCATTGTGATTCCTCAGTTCCCAGAAAGTCTTCTGCAGAGTAGGGTGTGCATAACGATGAAGAGTTTCAATTTCTTATAGATATTAAACCTAAACTCAAATACTAGCCAGACAGGCTAGTTAAAGTTTCACTACAAACCAAAATTCATAAGGATGTGGCAAAATATCGTATTAAAGTCGATACTCCAATGTGCGCTTCCTTACACAGGACAGCAGTCACCGCAGCAGATGGACGCTGCCTGGGGTGGGCTCACCAATAAACCTTTCCTCTCACAAGCCACAGATGACTAGTACTGGCAGCAGTGATTTCACAACAGAAGCATATGCCAAAATCACCTGTAGGTTTTATAACAAAGGCTATGTCCTTAGAGATTCTAATTCAACATGGGTGTGGCAGGGGGAGGGGAGAATGGGTGAGCAGGCATTTATATTTTTTCAAATTCAGAAAGGTAGTACAGACATGCATTCCTACATGAAGACCACTAATGTACCGGAGCAGAGAATAAGAATCACCTCGTCTCCCTCCTCCTCCCATCATGGGCTGAACAGGGGCTGGCTCCTTACTGTGGACACTATTCTAAATGCCATTCATATACTTTTTGCATTTGATCTTGCCAATAGCCCTATAGGGTAGGCAACATTATTATGTCTGTTTTATACATGAGGAAACAGAAGCACAGAGAGAGTAAGTCACTGGCCCATGCCCACATAGCTCGTTCTGGGGTTTGAACCCTGCAGTCTTTAAAACTACCTGCACGGAGAAATTTGCTGACAAAAAGAATAGTCATCCCAAAGAGATCAATTTTATGTTCCATATTTAACAAATGCAGGGAAAAAATTTTAAAAAGAGGCATCATTCTGTTCTCCTAGGATGAAAGAGCAATGGCCTGCCACAAGTTGTCTAAAAATGCCTCATGGTACATCTAAAAGTCCAATTATTCTGTCTGCAACCAAAACTCCGCAGCCCACAAAAAAAAAACTTACACCAGGTAAAAGGAAATTTATTTCCCCTCCCTTTTCTTCTTCTTCCACCTTCCTGAATGTAATGACTCAATTTTTCAGTCAAGTGAAATAGAGTAATAGACCTAACTGCAGCATTATGAATGTCAACACGGTGTTATCAATACGGGTAGTGTGATATGACTGAGCATTTTTATACTGACACTGCTTCATTTTATTAACCACCCTGCTATCACAAACACCCTGGCTGGTGAATATTTGCATTTTAAGTGATTTCTTATCAGTAAAAAATTTTCATTCCTTAAAAAAATTTACAGGTTGTAATCTCTGTATACAGAGTTGGCACAAGAACTTGCCACGAGCACATTCATTGCTTTGTATGCAACTAACCAACATAAATAAAATACATTTTTCAAAAATATTGCTCATGTGCCAAATTTGTACTTAAAATGCAATCCATCAACACAGCCTGTGACCAATCAACTGTTCAGAAACAGACAAGGATAAGTTTGAGCTTTCAACAAGTAATGAACTCACGACCATTTAACATGTCTATTTTAACAGACTATTTTGGGGTATAAAAATACATTCAATACCTTTAACTACCAGTTCTGCATAGTTTGATACTCCAACACCACCTTCGGTGCGAATCATGCAGCGGTACTTTCCAGCATCTCGCTTTGTTGTATTCACGACATTAAATGAAGCTATGAATCGCCGGGAACTAGGCACCTTGATTTCCTTCAGAGGAGCATCTCGTACATCAATGCCCTGTGGGAGTGGGGGTAGGGAGGACAAGAGGAAACGATATCAACTGTAATATCGAAACAGTAAGACACCTGATGGCACGTTATCAATGTTACTGCCATGCAGATCTTGGCTCAGCTGTTTATTACCCACGGGCAGTGGATCCAGGGGAACAGCTGGCCAGGAAACTGAAATTTTGCCATGTTCAACCCTTTCAAGATTGAAGGATGTAAAATTAAGTGTGCAGAAATGTCTTGGTTTTGTCCCTTCAAGATATTAACTATGTTAAATTGACTCAACAAGAGAAGAGAAAAAGCATATGGAAAAATTCTTTATTTTGCTCCCAAACTATCAACATTTGGTCTTTCCATAACAGTTTATCTTCGTTTTTATGCTTGGCTAGGAAAAAAAAATTCATTCACACATTACCTTATTACTGACCTCATTTTATATATGAACAAATAAACAATTTATCAAGAATTACATTAAAAATCTAAGTAGGTATTAGCATATTCCCTATCAGGTTTGAAGGACTAGTCTAAGCTTTATGATGTCCTCCCTGGATACACAAAACCCTAGCAGAAGTAGATGCTTAATATTACCTGATGCTGAAATGCTACAAGAGAAATTTTTCTCTACATCCCATAGTCCCAGGACCCTATAAAGCAGGTTCCATCACTGAGGCAGCTTTGTCTTATCTTATCCCTGACACATTCAGTAATGTAAGTCTTCAGTGCCGCATACTTGGAAATCCATCCTATGCTTCCTCTAATTTAAAGCCTCAAAAGAAGGTTGCAGAGTTCAGTTCCATATTTTCTTTTACAATTATTAGGAAAGAGGCTACCTTTAACATGTTATTTACAAGTATTAAGTAGAAAATAATGGGCACAGATTTTTTTTTTCTTTCTTTTGTGAGGAAGATCAGCCCTGAGCTACAGCCATGCCAATCCTCCTCTTTTTGCTGAGGAAGACTGGCCCTGGGCTAACATCCGTGCCCATCTTCTTCCACTTTATATGGGACGCCACCACAGCATGGCCTGACAAGCGGTGCCTCAGTGCGCGCCCGGGATTCGAACCCGGCCCTCAGCAGTGGAGCGTGTGCATTTAACTGCTACGCCACGGGGGCCGGATGGGCACAGATCATAAGGCTAGTGCACAATGCCAAGCACTGTGTCCATTTATTCAGCCAGTAGCCATTCTGGGGTGCCATCACCGTGTTAGACACCAGGCTCACAGTGCGAACAGCAGAAAAGTGGTTGCTGTGCTCACGGCGCTTCAGTGAGTGGGAAGTATAGGCCTGGAATAAATACACAGTCACAAATGATGGCCAGTGTGGTGAAGGGACAGCTCAGGTGGCCGGCAGAAATCACCACGCGGCCCATGGGAGGCCACTGTGAGGACGTGACATTGGAGCTGAGATCTGAAGGGTAAGTAGGAGCTAACCAGGCAAAGGGGGCGCGTGGGAGAGAAGGAGCATTCTCGTCAGAGGAAACATACAGGAAGCCTGAGAGGGTCAGAAAGAGCTGAAAGCTTTGGATGAAATTAAAGCAGCCAGTGGGACTGGGGGCAGGCAAGCGCCTGTGCATTCCGGGACTGGCAGGCTATATTAAAATGTTTGTATTTGTAACACGAAAACGCTAGGCTACAAACAGTAAAACTCATCTGTATTACTCAGTGATTTATATTATGCCAAGTCTTTTAAAAGCTTTTATCTGTGATATTTTCTTTGGCGTATGTCCTAATGGCCCTGAGTTTGGGAGTCAGACTGACCAGGGTGCCAAGCCTAGCTTCGAAGTGGTTACCCCTGCTGGAGTCTGCCTGTCCTCATCTGTAACGCGGAGACGGAACAGGCACTCTCAGGGCAGCCGTGAGAATTTAAAGGTATCTGCAAGGACACGGGCACAACGCCTGGTACCACAGGTCCCTGCCCTAATTCTGGACCAAGTGGGTGATGACTTCAAGGAGAAAGGCAGACAGGCTGTCAAGATGCCACCTTTATTACTGATGAACCAGACACTGCAGAATATGGCTGATGTGCAGTGATAATGGGTTTGCTAATAGTGAAGCACAGAATTAACCAGACTCACCTACCCAGCCACAGGCCACGCTAAAAAACCACAGGCCTCCCACGTGTTGTGTGCTGCTGTGAAACTCAGAGATGGAGGAACAGAGTTCCTACAGGCAGTCAGCTCCCCAGGAAGGGGCTGGGCTGTGCTGCTCACAGCTTCCTTCCCAGCCAGCACTCACTTGGGCAGAGAAAAGGCTTCAGGAGTGCTGCACTAGTACAGTTCCTGCCACGGGGAAGGAAACATCAGGAGTGGGGAAGAAGAGTTCCACCGACATCACCAGTAGTATTATCTGTCAAAACAGCCTTGTTAATACCTTTAAAAGTCATAAATCAGAATATGAAGTTCCACATATATCTTATATGTCTTATGTGTGTCTTTTCTTTAGTGAATCCCCTAAATTTGGTTTAACAGAGGGCACCAAGAAGTTAGGAAAACAAAACCAAATCAATCTAGCATTATTAATCAATACAACAGGAGAAAGCATTCCTCTCTGTATTCCACGCACTCAGTCTCCCATCCTCTCCCCCAGATAAATAAATAATCCAATTCTATCACTAGCAGTAACCTTAGACCTACTACTCTATAAAATTAAGTTTGTCTTTTTTCAAACTGAAAAAAAAAAACCCATCTCCAGTTTCGGAAAAAAAAAAAAATTAAGGGGCCGGCCTGGTGGTGTAGCGGTTAAGTTTGCGCACCTGCTTTGGTGGCCCGGGGTTCGCAGGTTCAGATCCCAGGCACAGACCTACACATCGCTCATCAAGCCATGCTGTGGCGGCATCCCATATAAAGTAGAGGAAGATGGGCACAAGATGTTAGCCCAGGGCCAATCTTCCTCAGCAAAAAGAGGAGGATTGGCAATGGATGTTAGCTCAGGGCTGATCTTCCTCACAAAAGAAAAAAAGAAAAAGCCCCAAATGCAGATTTCATATCTGTATTTGTTTTATTAATAACAACAACAACAAAAGGGCCATCTACTTATTTATTTACTTACTTCTGGCATGAATTGTGTAAGAATATACTTTTATAGTATCCCATAGTATTTTTCCTAATAGAAGAAGCCTATCTCAAAAGAATGTGTATCCAAAAGAATTTTAAAGTATGAACTTACTGATCCCTCACAACTATTCAAGGCTGTACTGAGGGCACTCAAGGTTAAGAAAACACCCTTTTTGGATTTATACATACGTTGAGAAGAGTATTAGTTCATAGTTGTTGTCTTCACGCCACAGATTTATCCTTTAAAATAAACAGCTTCAAATTAACAACTCTAATGAGTCACATGAACTCTGAGGAATGGGTCCTTTTTTTTAATCCCATGTATTTAATCACAGAGAAAGTCAGGTTCAGCTTCTTCAAGAGAAATGGTACATAAGGAGAAGAAACCAGGTGCTAACTAGCAATCATTTTAGCTTAGGATCCATAATAAATCATAAATCTTGTTCAAAGCTGCAGTCATTTTGTATTTAATCATTTGCATGTACCTAGATCCAAGCATTCATTCAACCAGCACTCAGTAGAAATCTTCTATGAGGCAGGCACTCTATCATATACAAGGAGCATAGAGTTAAAAGAACAACCCCTTACCTAACTGAATTTACAGTCTGGTTAGAAAAACAGACAAATAAGGCAATAATTACAGTACAGAGCAATGAACTGCCTAATACAGTAAACCCAGGAAAGAGGACCTCACTGGAGAGTGGTGTGAGGGTTAGCTTTCTCGAAAGCACAACTTGAGGTCAAGCTTAAGGATGCACAGGAGTTGCGCCTTCTTCCTTTCTTCCTCCTGCACAGGAGTGAAGGAGGAGAAATGGAGTCCAGTGAGGAGAAGAGCTCTGCACAAGTCAAGAGGCAAGAGAGCATGGACCTGTCGGGGAAGCATAATGTACATACAGCTAGAACAGAAGCGCTTCCAGCAACGGCAGGTGACGAGGCTAGAAAGAGAAGCACAGTATAGACCACACCAAGGAGTATGACACGTTGAGGATTACAGCTTATCCTGATGCCAGGAATGGAAGGATTTTAGGCAAAAGGGTGACATGAACAATAATCATGGACTGAAGGAAAGAGTGTGGGAACCCAACGGATGTCAAGGGAAACTAGCTATATTTTTCTCAGAAATCACAGCAGCAAATGACAAAAAGAGGAATGAGAGACAGGAAGGGAAGGATTCTAAAGATATTTAGGAAATAAAATGAAGAAAAAGTGTGTTATACTACAGTAACATCTTTCTCTTCTGCCAGACTATAAGGTCCTCAAGGTCAAGAAACAGATCTTATTCACTTTGTATACATGGGTGCACAAGAAATAGAACTCAACAAATATTTGCTGACTCTACGAATCATAGCCTCAGTGGAAAAAATGTTCCAGAGACAGAATAGAAAAGTGAGGTGGTTAAATTAACAGATTTATACCCCAGAGCCTAAAATGGACAATTAATCTTTATTTACAAGGGAAACCAATAGGGAAAATAAAAGGAAATTTTAGAGTTTCTGTGTGTTCCTCATCAGCGGCATTGCCCACTCATCATGATTGTGATAGGCAGAATAAAGGCCCCCGAAAATGTCTACTCCCTAGTCCCCAGAACCTGTGAAAATGTTCCCTGACATAGCAAAAGGGAGTTTGCACGTGTAATTCACATAAGGATCTGGAGATGGGAAGATTATGCTGGATTATCTGAGTGCACCCAGTGTAATCACAAGGTAGGAGGGAGGCAGGAGGGTCAAATGCAGAAGAAGGAGATGTGACCACAGAAGCAGAGGTTGGAGTGATGTGCTTTGAAGATGGAAGAAGGGACCATGAGCTAGGAAATAAACGTGGTCTCTAGAAGCTACAACAGCAAGGAACAGATTGTCTCCTACAGCTTCCAGAAGGAACCAGCCCTGCCATCATCTTATTTTAGGATTTCTGACCTCCATAGCTTGAAGATAATAAAGTCACTAAGTTTGTGGTAGTTTGTTATAGAAGCAACAGGACACTAATACAATGACCATCAGGATAATGAATAAGCATGTGGCTTTTCAAAGATGTACAGTAGTCACGTGTCCTGATTTGTTGGAGCTAGACAGCAAATCTTTAAGGGTAGTTTAGGTCTTAAGGGTTAGCAAGAGTTCTATTCAAAAGCCATTACTGTAGCCAAAACAGAAGAACAAAGTTGGAGGACTCACACTTCTCACCTCCAAAATGTACTACAAAGCTACAGTAATCAAAAGTACAGTGTGCTGCAATGAACATTAGGGTGCAGATATCTTTTTGAATTAGTGTTTTTATGTCCTTTGGATAAATACCCAGAAATGGAATAGCTGGATAACATGGAAGTTCTATTGTTAATTTTTCTTTTTTTTGCTGAGGAAGACTCACTCTGAGCTAACATCTGTGCCAGTCTTCCTCTATTTTGTATGTGGGTTGCCGCCGCATGGCTAATGAGTGGCGTAGGTCCGCATACAGGATCCGAACCTACAAAGCCAGGTGGCCAAAGAGGAGCGCACCGAACTTAACCATTATGGTTTGGTTAATCACCATGGGGCTGGCTCCTATTTTTAATTTTTTTGAAGAATCTCCATCTGTAGTTACCAGAGGAGAAGAGGGGTGGGGGGAGGGTGAAAGGGATAATGAGGTACATTTGTTTGGTGATGGATGGCAACTAGACTCTTGGTGGGGAATACCATGTAGTCTATACAGAAGGCGAAAAATAATGATGTACACCTGAAATTTATACAATGTTGTAAATCAATGTTACGTCAATTTTTAAAAAAGCATTAAAAAAAGTAGTGTGGTCCTAGCATAAGGACAGACATAGACCAATGTAATAGAATAGAGAGCACAGAAATAAACTCTCATATATATGTTCAGTGGATTTTTGACAAAGGTGCCAAGACCATTCAATGGGGAAACAATAGTCTTTTCAACAAATGGTGCGTGGGTATCCACGTGCAAAAGAATGAAGTTGTACCCTTATCTTTCACCATATACAAAAGTTAACTCAAAACAAATCAAATACCTAAGATCAAGAGCTAAAACTATAAATCTCTTAGAAGAAAACCATAGGGGGAAATCCTCATAATCTTGAATTTGGAATTGATTTCTTAAATATAGTGCCAAAATCATAGGCAACAAAAGAAAAAACTGACAAGATTTCATGAAAATTAAAAACTTTAGTGCATCAAAGGACACTATTAAGAGAGTGAAAAGACAACCAACAGTATGGGAGAAAATATTTACAAATCATATATCTGATAAGGGTTTAATATCCTGAATACATAAAGAAGTCCTACAACTCAACAACAATAACAACAACAATAAACAATCCAATTTAAAAATGGGAAAAGGATTTAAATAGACATTTCCCTCAAACAACATATACAAATAGCCAATAAGCAAATGAAAAGATGTCAACATCATTAGTCAATAGGGAAATGCAAATCAAAACCACAATGAGATATCCAATAGGATGGCTATTATCCAAAAAAAGAAAGAAAAATAACAAATGTTCGCAAGGCTGTAGAGAAATTGGAACATTTGTGCATTGCGATGGGGATATAAAATGATGCAATCACTGCAGAAAACAGTTTGGCAATTCCTCTAAAAGTTAAACATAGAATTATCATATTTACTCAGTAATTCTACTCCTAGGTATAACCTCAAAGAATTGAAAACAGGGACAGAGATACTTATATGCCAATGTTCACAGCAGCATTATTCACAATAGCCGAAAGGTGGACAAGAAACCAAGTGTCCACTGATGGATGAACGGACAAACAAAACGTGCTCTATACATGCAATGGAGTATCATTCAGCCTTAAAAAGGCAGGAAATTCTGACATGCTACAACATGGATGAACCTTGACAACATTACATTAAGAGAAATAAACCAATCAGAAAAAGACAAATACAGTATAAATCCACTTATAAGAGGTATCTAGAATCGGCAAATTCATAGGGAGGTTAGCAGGGGATGAGGGGAGAGGTGGATGGGAGTTATTTTTTAATGGTTTTTGTTTCAGGTGATGGAAAAGTTGTGGAAATCAATAGTGGTAATGGTTACACAACACTGTGAATGTACTGAATGCCACTAAATTGTACGCTTAAAAATGGTCAGAATGGTAAACTTCATGTTATATATATTAAACCATCACTACCTACTGCAGTTCAGCAGCATAAATTCCAGCTTTTGTACCTAAATTTGAAGACTGCGTTAAAATAACCTCGAATGAGGTTAAAAATATTTGCAAAGAATAGGTAAAACATACTTGGTGAGTTGAATGGAGAATGGAATGAGAGACACAAAGCAGAACGTGATTATGTCCAAGCAAGGACAGACGAGGAAAGCAGGAAAGAAAGGCTTTATTCAGCCAGGTGGGGCAGGGGGAGGGGGCAAATACAGAATCCAGGTGGCAGAGCGTTATAGATGTCTACAAGATGCCAGACATACCTGGCACAGTGCAGAACTACACAAAGTATATTCTTAAGGACAATAAAAAGAGAAATGATTTTTAAATTCAAATGTTTACTATACAAACATTTTTTAAATATAGGAAAAAAATGTAGACATTTAAAAAAACAATACATAATCTCATCACTTAGAGATAAATATTATAAATAGTTCAGGGTATTTTAGTTAACTTTTTCTGTTGCACATTATTTTAATTTAAATAATATTTGAAACGGTGGTCCAAAATACATATAAGGTTTTATCTCTTTCTTTAAACTTCCTGTGATGTCTGTAGAATTTTTCATAGCATCAGATAATTTCAAACACATGCCTTTTAATGCTTCCCATTTTATGGCTATACCAATTATTTACATAAATATTTCCCTACTGCTATACATTTAACTTACTTTATTTATCACTATTATAAATGATGTTAGGACGACCCCTATTTCCTAAAATTATTAGGTCAAAGGGAATAAAAACTTTTAAGGTTTTTTTTTGATAAATAACATAAAAGGCACTATAGAGTATGTATTTACAAGAATTAGGTTTTTTTTTTATTTTTTATTTTTGTGAGGAATATCAGCCCTGAGCCAACATGCATGCCAATCCTCCTCTTTTTGCGGAGGAAGATTGGCCCTGAGCCAACATCCATTGCCAATCCTCCCTCTGTTTCTCCCCCAAAGCCCCAGTAGACAGCTGTATGCCACAGTTGCACATCCTTCCAGTTGCTGTATGTGGGACACGGCCCCAGCATGGCCGGACAAGCAGTGCGTCGGTGCGCGCCCGGGACCCGAACCCAGGCTGCCAATAGCGGAGCGCGCATGCTCAACCGCCAAGCCATGGGGCCGGCTCCAAGAATTACGTTTTAATGAGAGTTCAAATGGTTCCTAAAATCAAGTTTCCATCTCCTTTCAAATACTACAAACAGATCAAACAAGACAGAGAACTGGCCTAAATCACTGACATTTTCTTACTAATATTTCCAAAACAGTATACAATAGAAAAAAAAATCTCAGCTTATCTTGGCTAAAAGATCAAATATTCAAAAGAATATTCCTATTTATTTTTGTGGTACTGCATGGCTTCTACAGTATAAGTTCAGTTATTCTCTTACTAGATAGCATTTTTAATATTTTAAAGCATGATAAATTCCCTGTAATATTCTGACATGCAGTCTACACTGACCTCTTTCCACAGGATAAGGGTATTTCTTGAAATTCACATCTTTATTATCCATAAATGGGTATTTCTAAAAATGGAATATACAAACCAACTAAGTAAGATTAAGTGTGCTTAAAGATAATTTAACTGAAGAGCATGTAACACTACTAAAATGTATAATTAGAATTAGGGACGCATGGCAATATTTAAATATCTATAAGATTAATCACTCAGATTGATGCATATCATTAAAATATGATACGTAATGTAATTTCATACAAGTAGAAAATCCCACTTTGAAAATGCCAGACTGAAGAATAAAAGGAAGAAAGAGGAAAAAGTGAGACACACAAAGGAGAAAAGACTATGACAGTGAAAAGGTGAAAAGTTAGTAAGGAATGGAGAGGAGTTGGGCAAAGTGAGAGGAGAAAGAGGGAACAGGGCAGAGGAAAGGATCCGAGACGGCAGGGAAAGACAGAGAGAGGCGCAGAAAGGAGACCAGACTCGGTGCCCAAACACGGGAGAAAGACGTAACTCACACAGGAGAAAAGAGCCACTCCCTGGACAATATTAATTCTTTTCCTTTGAAATCCTGACACGTATGTTTTAATAATAGTCCTCTTGTTTCTTGATGCTGAAAAAATTTGACAGGTCCAACAGTAACGTTAGGTTGGTATTAGCTCAATTATCAGATAACACACATAAAGAAGCAATCCATAGCTGGGTTAAGGAAGGAGAAGTGAGAGAATATCCTCAGAGTACTGGGGGGGAAGAGAGAGGAGAGAGATGTCACTCGTTACGCTGTTGGTGTCAAATCCTGTTTCTTGGGCCATTAGGGAAGGAGGAAGACACAGTGTTTGCAGCTATTGGCGAGGCTTCGGGCAGCATCACCTATGATATCTCCACGGACAAGAGGAGAGCAATATGGGACAAACGCCAAGAAAGTCTGGTGGACCGGAAACCTGCGAAGGAGCAGAGTCCAGGGCTGCTTGTCAGTGTGGATGCTGAAGTACGTTTCCGGAACCCTGGCACAAAGTTACTTCCTTGACTCCTCTAGCATGCTTAGATAAAGCCATAGAGGTGCTGTCAAATGTACAGGTGACAACTAACCATCGCATGAATGAATAAAATACCATAAAAGAAAAAGGCATCTTCAAAGCCTAACAATGAATTTAAACTAACAAGATAAACTTCAATCAAAATAAATACAAATCCAATTTGTACTTCCTTGTAAAACCAGACTTTACAAGCAGGTAACTGGAGACACGACTTAGGAGCACCCTCATTACTTTAAGGTATATGAGGATTGTGAAGTGGAGTTTTTTAAACCTAATTAAATTTTCAGTTGTATTCATAGAAGTGAAATACCTAGAAAGGTGGTGCTGGGAGACACTCCCAGAAGACAACATTCCGTTCCGGGCACCCCACTTTCTGAGGAGCATACAAGAAGTAGGCGTGCTCACCTTCTCCACAGGTAAACAGCTGGTAAGCACCTGGAAACAGAGGACTCACGAGGGCGAGAGCAGCCATCTTCTGGTTCCGGGAGACCAGGTGTATGCAAGAGGAACCGCACTGGCCTGGCCTGGCCTGGCCGTGGGCTCTGCTGCTCATCTGAAGCTCTCGTGGCAAAACATGTTGCAGAATTTGGATTTGCTTTTATTTTTAAAAAGGTGTGTATACTGTATATTATATGATGCTCCCAGGAGAGTCTGGGCCAGCACTCCATAACCAGACTCATTGATATTTCTGCATCAAAACACACGAATATTGAGTGTAAGGAGGAAAAACAGAGGCCATAAATACCTTCAGGTCAGTTCAGATGAGGTTTTGTCACCAAAAGAATTACACGAGTGGGCAAGTTTTGCTACTAAATTGGTATGGAGAACTTTGAGTTTTTAGATTCCGGAATAAAAGAATGACCTCCAAGAAAGTACACACCAGGTCCTACCCACCCCACACACAATCACTGTCTCCCCCACCCACACACCCCACCAGTCTGCTAGTTACCTCAGCCCCAGCCACACTGGCTCTTGCTCTCTTGTCACCACCCAAGTATGCTCCTCCCTCAAGGCCCCTGCCCTCCTCCTCCTGGAATGCTCTCCTCCCTACTAGAACACAAGTTTTACAAAGGCGGGGATCTTTGCCAGGTTTCTTACTGCTGTATCCCTAGCACTAAACCATGCCCGCTGCATCCTAGGGAGGGTTGATGGTTATATTGAGAGGAATTTAGGCATTGAATGGGTGACTGAACAAGTTGATTTTTAAGATGCCTTCTGGTCCCCAAACACCCTTCCTCAGGTCAGAATCAAACAGAGAAGTGTGGGGAATAGTGGCTAGCCCATTTTCTCTGATACATGGAGGTGTGAAAAGGCCGTGAGTTCCTTTCCCCATCTGCCTTTCCCCATGACAGGAATAACCAGACAGGACAATGTGTTCAGAATCTTGGGTACTTCTGAGCATCTAGGAGCCTATGGGGAAACTTTTTGTCCTTCTGGCAGAACAAAATGATGAAAATGTACAGTGGGTAGAGATAGCAAATTTGTCAGCCGGTTTTCTTTCCATTTTCAGAGTTAGAAAGAGGCAGCCCTGCCAAGGGCTGGAACTCGGTGTTCATAGAGCACTGCAACAGCACAACGGGAAATCATCAAGAAGGGGCCTTCTGCCTGTTCTCTCGAATATTAGAGTTCACTCTGAGAGCGAGCCTGGGACACATGTGGGAACAAAAACCCCAGGCTCCATGCAAAGCACAGCCCCTGAAAGTCCAGGGTTGTTAAAGAAATTGCTGACCCATCTTTCATTAACTTAATGAAACAACCATAATGGCCGTGTCTAAGAGGAAACCATCTTAGTGGGTTAAATACAGCTTTTTATAAAAGCAAGAGTATCTTTTAATCACGTATGTATTTCAATTTGAGCAAGCTGGAGAAAAAGTACTGATAGTTATTTAAATTAGAGTTACAACCTTCTTTATGCAATGGACTAACTTAGGACTTCTAAATAAGCAGTAATTTACCAGCAAAAAGATACATATTAAGTCTTTCAGAAAGAGTTTCAAAATAATCAGAGCAATGATGGAAAGAAATTGAGGTCTGGGAAGTTAGCAGCACTTGGAGCAAATTAATCAATCGCAGGCACTTTCGAGTGGCTGTGAGTGCATAGGCTCAGAGGAGATCTGGGCCAGTCACCTTCCCCTAGCCAGACAGGTGGGGATTAAACTGCACTCTCATTTATTCAGTAGGGAATCTGTATTATCCCACGTTCAAATATGCCCATTTGTAAAATGCTGATTGAAATTCTTACCCTGGGATCACTAATAATATCAGCAGGGCCTGGAATAATTTTGTTTAAAACATTTCATGTAATCTAAATCCAATAATAATTGAATACCTCAACAAATCTACTTTCTGGAGCCCATATATTCTTTATTTTAATAACTAAGATAGTGCTGATCTTTGATTTCTAGGTCATACCAAGCTAACCCAAATATTTATCAATTTGGAATACCAGAAACAGAGTTCTTACTTAACATTATCGTATACTATGAATATATATTGACAAATATACTTTAATTTGCTAATGGATATACAGATACCCAAAGTAATATGCAGAAATCCAAAGTAATATATTATTTGAACATATAATTGTCTTATAGTCATATTCAAGTAAAAAATTTGATTATGGAAATTTAAAACCTCATTCTGATATTTAGACAGTTCATTTCATTATATATTTGTAATATCTGAATAGTATTATTTAACCAACCTATTTTTAAATTTCATTTATAATTTCATTCAAATAAGATAGAATACACATAATAAATGCAGTAATTAGAAATACCAATGAAATTAGAAGTTCTGTCACTGACTAGGCGCCTCAGGAAACTCAAAGGTGAGTTTGGAAGCAATTAACTGTTTTTCCGAGTTGTTTCTTTTCCTTTTGTATGTTAAGGAGATGTAACCACCAGCCATCCTGAAACTGACCAAGCCTCACCACAGGAGCTGTGCCCATGACCTTTGCCTTATTTTTAATGCCAAGATCTCTCCAGGAGGAGCTTAGGCCTTATTTTGTGGAAGCATGTTCTCCAGCTGAGCCTGTGCAAGCGAATATCTGCCTATCCCTTTTGAATATTCATTACCCAACCAACTAAAATTTCCTGCTTTCTTTTGTTCAGGAACACCCTGACTTTGGAAATGATTCCTCATGGCCTCCTATGTGCTGCAAATACACTTTACTTTGTGAGACAACTTCCACTGGTGAAGACAGAGTC
The DNA here is from genome assembly GCF_020826845.1 of Diceros bicornis minor. Taxonomy (NCBI): domain Eukaryota; kingdom Metazoa; phylum Chordata; class Mammalia; order Perissodactyla; family Rhinocerotidae; genus Diceros; species Diceros bicornis. The sequence continues at coordinate 6,095,447 of NC_080755.1, read as the reverse complement.
TTATTGAACTCACCAGGAGGTGAGCCCACTTGGTTCGGTATCAGTTCTTTAGTCTTAAAATCAAATATCCGACTTGTTGACTGGATTAACCTAGCCACATCCAACTAAAGAGCATGACCTTGACCCTGACTGGCATTTCCTGTTGGGTTAAGAGTTTGTATTTGCAAGGCAAGGACTCAACCCTGTTTACTATGGAACTGTAATAATGACACACTAACATGAGGAAAAGGGCAGTGCCTGTGTAATCGTTCAGGATCTAAAAGACTAGGCTAGTCATAAACATGGCTGGCTAAGAACATCACTTTTTCCCAATCAATATGCCTTAACATACACTACTCTTTCTGAAACATAGTTGAAAGAAGATAAAGATGCAAGATAAAGGAAGCTAAAAGCCCTGTAGATCTGAATTTGAATTGGAATTGTCAATATGATCTCAGAACGTTTTGTTTTTAAATGTGTGCATATGTATATATCCTAGCTCTTTCCAATGAGGAGATCTAGAAATAGTAAACAGTAGTACTGAGTACCTCTATGCTCAGATTGTAATTTCTGATTACCAGTTCCCTCTAAAAAAGAACCAGGGCTCCATGGAGGAATGGCTGATTCAAGGTCATTAAGATGAAAAATGTAAAATACAAGCCTGGAACATACCGTTACACCAGAAAGCAAGAAAGGTATCTGAGACCGCCCAGGAAAGGGGTCACCCAGCCTGAGTAAGCCCCACTATTTAGAGGGGGGAAGATCCGACTAGCAACAAAGACAGTAAATGCAATGAATCCAAACACATCAAATGTATTTAAATCCACAAGTTGGTGGTGATGACAATGATGGTGATGATGACAATAATGACAATAATACTATTAACTCCCTTGGCCAGTTTTAGGTGATGCCGGTAAACAACCTCATTATTTTTGAAAATTTGTTAAAAAAAGACAAAGTATCCAGTATTTATACCATCTTCCCTTTATGGTTTATATCTCAGAGTAACCAAATAGTTGATGTGGGAGAGCTTTTCTTTTTAGAAGTATTCTAGGTACTAAACAAGGAAGGACTGATAGAATTGGACCTTTCTGCAATTAATGAACCTAGGCATGATCATCAATGGCTGATAACATCACAAAAAGAGACAATTTACAAGAAATACAATAGTCAGAAAAACACATTAAATGACACTACCAGAGGGCAATAAGCAGAACTCAAAATATGGGAAACTGTACAGGACAAATAGAGCTTCAACAACAATAACAACCACCACAAATGGGGGGAAATGGATGGAGAACCTAAAGATGAAAAGGACTTAAGAGACTCAGCATCTGACTGCAAAGGGTAAATTCGATTGCAATCGTAATTCAAACAATCTGCTGAAAGAAATAAAGTGATAAGACAGTCAAGGAAACATGAACACTGACTGTTTTTCTAGAGCTTACATAGTCACTATTACTATTATTTTAAGGGCTCTTATCTTTTAGAGCAGGGGTCTGAGGCTAAATCCAGCCCATCACCTGTTTTGTACAGCTCGCAAGCTAAGAATGGTTTTACATTTTTTAAATGGTTGAAAATAAATCAAAAGAATAATACTTTGTGACAATGAAAATTATATAAAACTTGAATTTCAGTGTCTATACATAAAGCTGTAGTAAACACAGCCACACTCATTCATTGCTGTGTTGTCTGTGGCTGCTTTCCTATGACAACCACAGAACTGAATCATTGCAACAAACACCATCTGGCCTTCAACATTTACTATCTGGCTCTTTACAGAAAAAGTTTGCCAACCTCTGTTTTAGAGAAACATTTACAAGTTAAATGATGTGATGACTGAGACTGTTTCAAAACAATGAGAGGGGAAGCAGGCGGAAACACAGAGGAAGCCATGGGCTACATACTGTGGGTGCTGAAGGTGCACGCGGAGTACGTGAAGCTCAGGACGTTATTCTCTCTGCCTCTGTGCACATCTACAATTTCCATTTTTAATTTTAAATTCATAAAGTATAAAATTTTACACTTTTAAATTTTTAATAAGTATAAAGATAAGTATATTTTCAAGTAAATTTTAAGTAAAAATTTTAAGTATTTTAAGTAAATTTTAAATTTTATACTTTACTTTTCTGAAGTAAAAAGAATTTTCTTCAAAGAAACAATTAGAAAATAATCTCCCATTTTGTACTTTTGAATGAGTTTTTTAACCATGATTATTTCCCCAAGAAAATAGATGGTTTTCCTGCTGGCTTATAAATACTCCAATGCTGTATGAATCAAAGAACCACTGTGTCTAGGTCTCATTCACTTCCTGCAAAAGACTCAAGCCATGTGTATGGTAAAGACACCACCAGGGCAGAAGAGAAAATGCGGTGTGGGGAAAGGGCACCATAGCCCAGATGCAGCAGTCCTCTCCAGCAGCAGTGTTCATGTAACTAACAATCACAGACAGCGAGCGAAATGCAGGTAATATACGTTTCTTGAATGAAAGTAATAACCAGCTTCTACACCTTAAGAATAAATAGAAACTCCATTAATCTGTCACTTGTCCTTTGTGCTTAGTGGACATCACTTCTCATAAAAGAGACAAACATTATTTTATTACATTTGGACAATAGCCAATTCTCTTTCCTTTGAAAAAATGGAATGGGGATGGCATTTCTATAAGTAGGAGAGATGCAGAAGACAATAACGATCTGCTTTATGATTTCAAAGTTCATCCTCTGTAGGAACTGCCTGGCCGCCACTGTGTGCCAGTCAGAGATGTCTATGCCCTTGTCTCAAACTGGGTCATGCTAGGACTGAAAGTAGCATGATTTGTTCTCCATTCCACTTCCATGGTCCTAAAAACATTTTTGAAATTAAAACCCATCAAAAGTTGTCAAATTTTCTTTCCACCTCAAAGAAGGACCTAAGTCAACTTCTCTCTCTTTTCTAGGTACGTAATTCCAGATTACCAAACTGAAAATCTAGGACTTTCAAGACCACCTAAGGCAGATACATAAAACTCCTAGCAAAAATATTTTCCATTTTTTTCCTCCCCTTCCAAAAAGAAAAGGCAGAAGAGGAAAAAACCAGAGATCTTAACAGTGTCCAAACTCTGTAGGACCCTCGCCCCAAGGCCTGGATCACTAAAAGGAGACAAAAGAGGCAGAGCGTTAGTATTCTCAGCCCTCAACCCTGGAAACTCTGGAGCATGGCCATCTCCATCTTCCCTTCTCGTGATACAGCTGCGAATTCTTGAAAGCGTGAGAAACGAACCGTCTGATGAACATGAGAAAGGAAACAGAATAAATGCTTTCACAGGATTTACGGTTCTTAGGTCCAAACCAAGCAGTCCTTAACACTGGTAGTTGATGCCTTTCTCTCCTGCCCTCCAAATTGAACCATCCTGACCTACAGTTTTCAAAGTACAATTTCACATCCCGGCCCAGAGCCCTTCAGATTGCTGTGGAGGGGAAAGCTCTCCCACTGCTCTTCCTGGAGCATCCTATTCAAAGCACCAGTTGCTTACCTTTTTTGACTGAGTTAGGTAATATCACCAAGTAAAATTTATTAATTAATGTCTCCCAGCATCTCCATAGACATGTCATACTGTTCCATCAATGTAAAATAAATCTTTACCTTTAAATTAAGGTAATTCAAAATCACACTCAGTTAAAACATATGATAAATGCTTCAAAGGCTTTCAGTGGCTTCAGTCTGAATGCTCACTGTTGTATTATATATGGATATTTAACTAACTAAAACAATAATGGATGTGATTTCAACCACTCAAATTTTAAGGAGCAAATGGTTCCTATAGCAACTCAAGATAGTCCTCTTTGTGCATTCCTGGTGTTTTCTATGACGGTAAGTGATGTTAAATTTAAGCTTTAATATATATGGTGTAAAGTACTCAAGTTAAGCTTGCCAGGGGATCCATAATTTTTCTTCTTTTCAAATCATTTTATGGCTTCTATATATAATAACAAAATTGTTCTGATATACCATTGTGATTTTTTCCCTCATAATCTATAAATGAAACTAAAAGCCACCAAGAAAAGTTAACCAAATGTATACATCTCTTAACCAAAGAGCCAAGGCAACATTCCACACACATGAATACGATTTTTATTTTAAATTCTGATAAAAGCTATCAGTTAAATTATTACATGATGTTTATGCACCCACAAGGAAGTGTCTGAGTCTTTGTACTATGCAGGAGGCATGAAGGTTAAGGATGTAGATTCCGGACTTAGATGGCCTGATTCAAATCCCAGTGCTTATTACTAGCAATGCACAACTGGAAAAATCACTGAAACTTCCTGAGCCTCAGTTTCTTCTTCTATAAATGGGCATATAAGAGAGTTATCCTAGGGATCAGTTAAGAGAAAAATGTCTGAACATAGCTTAGCAGAAGACCTAGCACACAGCAGTGCTCAGCAAAGGGAGTTGTAATTATTTTATTTCAAACACATCTGTTAAAGTCAGTAATGTGTTGTCATTATTTTATTTCAAACACATCTGTTAAAGTCAGTAATGTAAATACTATTATTATAATTTATAATTTACTCATTGATAAGCCAAATTCTCTAGTAGGTCAGAGGAGCTATTCTTATGAGAATCACTTTATAAGTTACAAAAATTTCAAGATTTACCTTTTTCTCTCAAAAAAAGGTCTAAAATTATCTGAGCTCAGAAAAGTAATGTGAGAAGTTTATTAGGCTAGCAAAAAATACTTTTTTCACAATTCGGTAGGTCATACCCAGTTAAGTGGATCTCGAGGCTAACAAGTAAAAAAGTTTTAATCTCAAGTGAATATTATTTTTAGAAAATCAAGATTCCCAAATTAAGAACTCATATTGAATTACATACAAAAATTTACATACAATTACATACAAAAAATTCCATACCAAAAAAAATGAGCGAGGTGGGTTTACTTCATTAGTTATGATGACACAGGTCTGTTGCCCTGGTGAGCTCTCAAATGGATGATCCTTAATAGAGCTATATTTCTATCACCCTTAACTGAGGCCTGTGGCAAGAAATTTTTCTAAAGGGAGAATTAGAGAACAAAATTTGACAACAGAGAATAAAAATGCCTAGGGAAAATACACAAGAAACCAAGGTTTAGGAAAGACGATATATTGACCACATTTGCTTCTAGAATTTCTCTAACTCCACATGATATTTGCTATATATTCGGAAACAGCAGAAGAGACACCACCAGGCTCTGTACGTCCCCCCTCTCATCAAAGACCATCTCTCTGGGGAGGAGCTGTGGGCCTAAAACAAGCATTCCAAGAGGACAGCATTCGTGCCTGTCTCTTTGTGCCTATTTCCTGGTCCAACTCTGGACCCTTGAGATTCACCTGGAAAAGACACGTGATTTGTCAGGGCAGTCAGTAAGCCAAGTGCCCTGAGCAGGTATTCACTGAGCATTTGTTACATGACAGGTAATATTCTGGGCGCTGCGTTGCAACCAGTGATTTTAATAGAGTACTTCACAGTAACACCATCCGATTTCCTTTTCTATTTCTATGAATTGATGCATGGTGGGAAACCATTTTAAAATGCTGTTCTGTGCCTTACTTCTAATAAACACCAAGCTCTGTTTGCTAAAAGAGTAAAACTCAATTATATTGTGCTATGATAGTTCTAAAGTTAACAGAGGTTATCTTCACAGTAAATCTGAGAATATTTGGTTAAAAGGTTGATAGTATTTGAAATACAAGGTTACTCAGTGAAGAAAAATGTCCAAGTGACAAAATGTACTAATTTGTAAATGAGCAAAAAATATTTTTACATAAAATTGACTTTCCCTAGCAAAATGGAGTTATCTTTAATAAATATCATAATAATTGGATATATGACTATGTTAAAATGTTCTGCCTTTCCTGGGCTTCCATTTTCTCATTAATAAAATGAGGAATTCAGTTTGAAGATTGTTCCAAATCCAGAAGTTACATAATTTTGTGATTATAAAAAGTGAGCCATTTAAAAATGATAGGGGCCTGTAAGATCTGTACAGAGAGAGAAATATTATTTTCCAGGTTTCCTTCACCAGCTGCTATTCACCCGACATGCACATGTCAGTGCCTGAGCTGATCAAAGCTGCCATTCATCTACTATTGAAAAGGCATCTCCACTGGCTCCTTGCTTTCCGCCATTTGTCTTGGAGGCTGAACAGTTTTCATTTCCTACACACTTCTGAGTTTGACATGCTAGCTAAGTGCTATAGAATGAATGAATGTTTCCCCGCAAAATTCATATGTTGAAACCTAATCCCCAATGTGATGGTACGTGGAGGTGAGGCCTTTGGCAGATGATTAGGTTTAGATGCGGTCATGAGAGTGGAGCCCCCATAGTGGTATTAGGGCTCTTACAAGGGATGAAGAGACCAGAGGATGTAAAGACACAGCGAGAAGAGAGTGGTCTGCAAACCAGGGAGCTGGCCCTCACCAAGAACCTGGCCACACTGGCACCCTGATCTCCAGCCTCCAGAACTGTGAGAAATAAATGTTTGTCATTTAGCCATCCAGTCTACGGTAGTTTGTTATAGCAGCCAGAGCAGTCTAAGGCCCTGAGTAAGAAGAATAAGGAATGGAGGAGCCTCTGCAATGTATTGAAAATGAATTAAAGAGCAGAAATCACAAAAATGCCCAAACTGGACCAGATCCAGAAGAAGAGGGTGAGGTGGCCCATGTTCCCTGAAAAAGAATGTGCGCAAGCTGTCTTCAGATTTAGAAACATTACCGCTAGGTTTGGTGATCATCTTTATTTACTGAAAAGCTGTAATAGGTATTATAAATATTAATTCTCAAGAGAAACAAGCACATGTAGGAAAATAAAATTTAAAATACTTAAGAAAGAACAATAGTAATTTTAATATAACCACACATGGCTTAAAGGGTCAATGACTGCATAAAAATGTAAGTATAAAAAGAAGAACATCTAAAATTCCACTTTCTCTTCTCTGTGTCTTATATACACACATACTCTGATATATTTTCTAAATGTAGGCTCCACAAGTGATCAGAAAGTTGATTATAACAAGAAATATGGTCATATTTTGGGTGCTTGAATGATTTTACAAATACGTTTCATTTGAGTATCTCCTATCGTTACAGTCCATGTTGTGTGTATAGACTACCATATCTGATAGCATATAGCAAGGATCTTCAACAAATTCAGAGCACATCCATTTTGTACTACATAAAAAGAGTTTTATATATACTGTCTTCCTACTTACATTATCTGGAAGGGGTTATAAGTACTTTGCAGCTGTAATACTGGAAGCTCATGAACTGTGCTTTATTTTGTTGTTCTGTATTCTAGAAACACCGATCCCACATTGGCAATAACCTGTGTGGCCCACAGATAAGATGGAGAAAATGTAAGCAAACGAGACACATTTGTTAATCATAAACATTTCTTCATTAGTGTCATCATCAGATTTATTTGTGTCATGTTTTTGTGAAAGATTCTGACAGTGATCATATTTAATCCACCTTTTAAACAATCAAACAATTGGGCATTTTTCATGGATGTGGATCAATGTGTGCATGTAATACATATGAACATTTCTTCCTATGGTCAGGATGGCTCCTTGATGTTAATCATGTAATGTTGGTCACATCCAAATTCTTCTAACAAAGTGGTAAGTGCATACTGCCTATGCACCTCGCTCAGGCTCTGAGAAGGTGCATATGGTAGTGGAGTTAGTGGTGAAGTAAAAGGACAGAAACACGGGTGTACTCTCCCAGCCATGCCATTACCTTTGTGACCTGGGACAATCCTGCAGCTCAAACTCCTTGTCTATGAAAGAATATAAGACCATGGGATGCACCCATGAAGCTGTGCAAATGCCTGTGGCAGAACTCAAAGATTGTGACACAGGTAACACAATTTATTATAATTGATTATACTCAAACCATTGATGTTCTCCCAGTAAAAGATGTATTATTAATCTCTAAAATTGAGTTGGGAAGATTCAAATTATTAAAAAACCTAAAAAAATTTTTTTCTAGTTTTCTGTCTGGATCTCAGAAATATTTTGAGGCTCCAAATGTGTCTATACGTGGAAAAGCATTTTTGAAGCTGTCATAGCATTAGAGCAATAAGGAAGAAGGTCCATATCCATGCTTCTAGACTAGAGAGTCCTGGCCCAGGACTCCAGGTTTGCTTCTCCCCACAATGTCTGAAGAATGGCCAGAGGCAAAGGGCAGGGGCAGGGGACAGGAGGGCTCTGTGGAACCATCACCTGCCACAAATTCTCCTCACTCCCGGAAACCACTCCCCACAAATACAGGTTAATAGAAACCACCCTTGAAAGTGAAGGACACAGTCTTATTTCATCAGCTAATAATAAAATAAATATCTCCCCACAAAATGCCTATCCAACCAGAGGAAATAAATCATTTAACGGTACAATTATTCTAACCTCACCAAGATTCACAAACCAAACAGCACGTGGAGCCCAGGACAAATTAAGTCTCACTTAGAATTTCCAAGTCACGATAGTTCTACCTTTATCATCCCCTTTGTGGCCGACCTTATGGAAAGTTGTGGGGCAACATGCAGTCACCTCTGACAAGCAGGGCAAGAAAGGACTGGGCAACAGACAAAGACAGGCACTAATGGACTGACTGTAAAACAATGTATCAACACTATGACCAAATTCCACAGAACATAAACAAGAGAGACCTGCTACATGGGAAATTCAACATGAGACTCACATCTGGGCTACTGAATACAGGGACCAGCCACATCTTCTATTTGCCCTTTTCTTTCCTGACTTCCAACACGTGTTGCACTTGGCTTCGGCATAGTGATTTTCAGGCATGTTGTAATCAGCTGGGGAGTCTTTAACAAAATTCTGAATGGTGGGCCCCACCCCACTAATTAGACCAATTAAATCAGAACCTGGGTGTAGACCAGACATTTTTTAAAACTCTCCAGGTGATTCTCCAGCGGAGTCAGGGCTGAGAACTCTGCATTTAGGCCCTTGTTTCAAAATAGCAGTTGGCTTTCTTCCTACAATATGACAGATTCTCTTTATTTTTTTAATTAATTAATTCATTTTTTTTGTGAGGAAGATCAGCCCTGAGCTAACATCCATGCCAATCCTCCTCTTTTTGCTGAGGAAGACCGGCCCTGAGCTAACGTCTATTGCCAATCCTCCTCCATTTTTTCCCTTTTTCTCCCCAAAGCCCCAGAAGATAGTTGTATGTCATAGTGGCACATCCTTCTAGTTGCTGTGTGTGGGACGCGGCCTCCGCATGGCCGGAGAAGTGGGGCGTCGGTGCGCGCCCGGGATCCGAACCTGTGCTGATAGCAGCGGAGTGCGCGCACTTAACCGCTAAGCCACGGGGCCGGCCCCTGACAGATTCTCTTTAAAACAAAGTCTCCCACTTTGTAATAGGATGCAGTTACAGATTCCCAACCCCCAACAAAATGCTCGAGTTTAAGCAGGAGCATCCGAAGTGCAGAATATTTACAAAAACAAAAAGAGAAAATTGGGAACTCCACTTGCCTATAAATTCTTGGGAATATCTAAGACTCTGTTGAGGCAAGAGCTTAGACCTTATTGTATTCTCTCAAGTAACATTAACACAAATATCAGGAGCAAAAAAATATTTTTACATGAAAACTTAAGATTTCTAGAGATAAATCAAAGATGGCAAGGATAGTTTCATTTTTAACAGGTAGTTAGTGCGTTGTGAAATGTCAATGAAAAGGGTCTGTCTCATCATTAATTACTACTATAGATAGCCAATCTTGATCATGTTTAATACCAAACAACCACTAAGAAAATAATTCTGAATCTGTAACAAAAAGAATTTAAAATAACTGGGAAGTAGGATAAAAAGGGGAAAAAATGTTGAATACTGAAGACCAGGAATAGTACAGTTTTCACGTGCTGCAAAATGCTCTTAAAGTGGAGACTGCAAAACTTTTAGAGAGAAGGAAACAGTAAAGATAAACGTGGTACATACAATTTCAGTCCTCTGCTACATTCCTCCTTCCTATCTAGCGGAGTCTCTAACAGGGACAGTAGAATATGAAAAAAGAAAGTGACATCAGGGTAGAAGGGTAGAGAATCACGTGCACAAGACCCAACCAGTATTTGAGAAGCCGCCTTCAGAATATATTCCCCATTTGTCAACACATTATTGACTAATCTTGGGATAGTACATCTGGCTGTCTCTCATTTTCCCCAGAAATGAAGGAATAAAAATGATCATTTATTTCAGTTGTGATGATTAAAAGGGATAGGAATTTAAAAATTATAGTGTCATGCAAATGTGACACGTGACAATCATTATTACGCTGCAGAAGAAGAGGCATGATAGGAGGCTATGATAGGAGGCACGAAGAGGCATGATAGGAGAGATGACACCAACACAGGAAAAGTCAACATGCATGAAGTGGGTGCCCAGTAGGATGGAATAGTACACACAGAGGGTTAAAACATGAAGCAGCTCAGTAGCAATTAGAGTAAGTCAAGAACCAAACCAAACCAAAACCAACTGTAGGATCTCGAAGGAAAGCACGGGGGAGTCAACACTAGTCAAGGTGAAGGAGTGAGCAGCCTGCAGACTAATTTAATGCTCAAGGGACGAAACAACCATATTGAATCATTATGTTGTATACCTGAAACTAATATAATGTCATATGTCAATTATACCTCAGTAAAAAAGAAAGGAAGGAAGGAAAAGAAAGAAAAAGAAGGAAGAATGAAATCAGAGAATACTATGGGGGAAAAGGAAACCTAGAACCTAAAGAAGTGGGTGGCACTCTGGTTAGAGGGGATAAGTCACTTCATCCCACTTGTTCTGTCAGAATTCCTGAGACCATGGATATATACATATGGTGGAATTTGAAAGATTGGAAAACAAGTCGCACGAATGAGGATAACACTAAAAAATGTCTACTTGAATGATCAAAAGTAAAAGATGTTATTAATTTCTAAGTTTAGGTGTAGTGCTGTGGAAATTCAAGTTACAAAAGGCCTATAAACTTGCATGCGTGTGTGTGTGTGTGTGTGTGTGTGTGATTCTTTGGATTTTTCTCTAGAGGAAGAGCAGGGGGAGGGGACTATATTTTGGACTTTAATATTCTGCTCTAAAAGTAATCTGACAGCCAGATCTTCAAAGCAAGATAACTAAGCAGAAACAAAGGGAAAAAACAGAAATTCAAAACCAGGTCTGTGAAGAACAATATTAGCTTTTCTAGAACTCTTAGCAAGCTGGTCACTTATTAATGAAGAAGGAAGGGAACCAGGAAGACTCCTCACAGCATCAATCTTCCATTAGCGACCCGATGCTCACCCATTGCTCTGGGCCACTCCCCAGAGACCATGTATTCCTCCCGCTGGACTCCCGCTGAACTGGTGAAAATGAATCACTGTACCTGTAACCAGAGCCTGTCGCCTGCCACAGTCCTGCCGATGGCACTGCACTGGAAGGTGGCAAACTGGCCGGCATTGACTTCCACATTCTGAATCCTCAGGAAGTGGGGAGTTCTGGCTGCATGAAGAAAAAGAATTGAAGATATTAAAAGTGGAGATCTGTAACTAATGTGTCTTTTTGAATCTATTTGCAATTTCAGGCCTTTCATTCTGTTTACTTTTGAAGAAAATAAAGCTTTTGCTTATAAGGGCTTTAAAGATTTCATTATGATTGTAAAAGATATCATGGAAGGATTTGGTGTGCTCTGTAAAAGACTAAAAAAGCCAAGCATTCTGGGATAGAACCAAACAGAAAGAAGATCTTTTATTGTTCCTGCTGTGCAAATTATCATAGCTCAGCAGTCTTCTTGTAATAACAGATCTGTATTAATAAAGATTATATTGAAGCCTAATTGATGTTTTGAACAAAAACATATTAGATATTTATACCAGCAACATGAAAAGAACAGTAAGAAGTTAAATGATGCTGTCAAGGCAATTTTTTAAGCCAAGTACAGAGCTGTGGGTAATATATATTTTAACACAACTAATTGGTATGCAGCATTACTTGTGTAATATTTCCCAGCCACCAAAAATACTCTCCCTATAGACAGACTCTGAGATTATGCTGGGACTGCCAGAGCATGGCAGTTTTTGCTGATTCTTATTTCCAATTCAAGAAGAAAGAATGATTCCAAATGCTAAACAGCATTAAGTCTCATAACATACATTGTCCATAGGGGACAGCTGTGTAAATAAAGGATAATTCTACTTGATCTGAGAAGCACAGAGCATTTTCTGCAGCACACTGAAAACATGTGTCAAGGAACTGGAATGATAGGTCACAAACTACATTTTGTGATAAATTCTACTTTTAGGAAAAAATTCTCTTATCATAACAAAGAGAATGAAAGAGTAGCAAGGGGTGGAGAAGGGGAGGTTAGGGAGTAGAAAAGGAAGAGAACAGCAAGACAATATTTTCTGAGAGGGATGGATAAATCTGGACAATAACTAGAATAAATCTTTTATGCCTTGCCAGCTTTTGCCCATATCCAACGTGTCTTTAGGCCATGTCTAGACACTTTCAAAGAATGATGCCCCGCTACTGCAGACCCGAAGATGATAAACTAGCATTAATATTAGCCTGTGCAGAACATAATTAGGAATGGAAGTGTTACCACCCAAGAACAAAGAAAAATGTATTTTAATATCAATAACACACAGGAAAACCCCACTACTAATTTGGAGACCACTAATAAATCAGACAATGTATTCAAGATGCTTAGCATGCAAAATGTCCTAAATAACTTCCAAAAAAGCTTTATAACTATGGGTCATTGTTTCTAATATTAGTATATTAATTTAAAACCCAATTAACTATTTTTCATTAACGTAATCAAATTATCTTTGGTCAAGAATAACACGATTCTATGGTTTTTAACAATCTCTGTAAAAAGTACCTAAATCAAATTTCTCTTCTACTCTCTGTTCCCAAAAAGCTGAAAGACCCGTTGTTTTTAGAAAATGGAAAATGGTAACATTTTTTGAGCACTTATGTGCCAGAAACTTTTCCAGTGAATACTCACAAATGTTGTGTGAGGTAGGTGTTTTTTCCATTTTACAGGTGAGGGGAACTTGTGGGTATTTGGCTAGTGTCAGACCCAGAGTATAAACTCTGGTCTACCCAATTCCAAAGCCCAGCACCGCCCACTACCGCACTCTGCCTCTGCAAGCCTTGCCGTCCAAGTCTGCCTTCCCATGCTCCCTCCCACTGGGACTGTTGGAATTTTAGATTCTTTAGAGGGTCTTCTCAAATGTGATTCTTTCCATGAAGCGTCCATGGATTCTCTTATCTTGCCGTTAGACCCTTCCAGTATCACATGTCCTCTGTCTGATACACTACAGTTATTGGGATGGCACTCCTAATCGGGATTATCAGGATGACCCTCACTATTGTCTTACATGCAATAAATAACACTGGATATTAAGGACTCCCACATAGCAGACACTCAATATCATAATTAAATTGAATTCCTATTATTTAAAATTAATAAAACCATACATATATTCCCGAAAATTGTTTACTTGCGATTTCAACTTCTGTAGAACTCCACTCTCCCACCTCACCTCTGATACAAATGAACAAAATTTACTAAACAAAAATTTATAACAATTATTATTTTAGATTTACTTACACCAGAGGTCTCCAACATTAATAGAGATCATTAAGAATTTGAGATTTGACTAAATTAATAGGACTACATTGGAAGCCAAAAAACTGTTTTCTTGTCAAAGAAATTTAAGCAAAATTGAGTATTTCTCTTCTTCTAATCCAACACAGGATGTCCATTATAGTGCATACGTCATCAACTGGAAACGTTTTCACCTGTTTTTTCCCCCTGTAAAATAATTCTAAGCACATTACCCCGAGCCACATGGACACTGAACTACACACCATGTACATACCGTTGGAGAAAAGAAGAGAAACGATGGAAGTGGCAACTCCTCTGTTCACCAGTGTATTTATACGACAGTAGACTTCAGCTACTTCACAGGAATTCTAAGGTTGCTGATCAGAGAGGTTTCTGCTCTGCCATCTTTCAGGACACACACACGCGCACACACACACTACCCTGCATTTCTGACTCTTTAAGGAACTACCAGGGCCGTTTCCGGTCAGCCATCCTGAGCCATTGGTGGTCCCCTGCTTCAAGGGATCTCTCAGTCACTCACCACCACAGGCTCCACCCCTCTATGGAACCACTCTCCTCAGATCACCAACTAGCCCGGAACTGGCCCGAGAGCCGTCATTCCTTCCTCTTCCTGTCTCCCAGCAACGAGAAATCCTTTCAGCCACACTGATCTTTTTTCAAAACTTCCTAAAAAACTTTCAAAGTTCTACTTTCAAAGTCATTTTCCTATTGCGTTTTCTTTTGTTCATTCTTCATCATGCTCTTCCCCTAACTGTAGATTTGTCTCAGAATTAAACTTGGCTCACTTCCCTTTTCAGAGTGGGTGTGCTCCCTGGTAGGTGTCTTCTGCAACCATAGAGTCAACAACCCAGAGCACAGCAAGAACTTCTCAAGCCAGATCCCCTATCCTCTCACTAAAAAACACAACAAACCAGAAGGTAACATTTCTGCAGCTCTTAGAAACAAAGGACCTGTGAAAGTCTCACCGGGCTACACTCCTGCCACCGACAAGGGAAGTTCTCAACTACTAGGAGCCTTGGAGCCCCTTCAGTCAACTGTGTGCCTCCACAAGGGCAGACAGGCCCTCCCAAGTCAAACCTGACGTCACGCTGCACTCCAGACCCAGGGCATCCAGACCAAGGAAAAGAACAGCCACTATACCCCGCACTGGTCAGCTCTGTCCTACAGCCAGAGTCTACTGCTAGGGTCACACCAAGAGAAAGCTGATAAGCCAGGTGTGGCCAGAGGGTGATAAATACTATCAGGAACTAACGTCCTATGAGGAACAGGTTTTTTAAAAGCAGATCCTTCAGTCTAGTGAAGGAAAAACTGGGGCACAGTGGAAGGGTAGGGGCAATTGAGAATGACAGCTGATTGAAATTTTGTGAGATGGATCCAATATGCAGAAACGACGGGGAGGCATGTTTCCCTCAAGGTAAAGAAGGGTTTTCTAACTCTTAGGCTGACAGGCCATGTATGAGCTGGCTACTGAGGGAGCCATTTGTAGAGGCAGAATTTGCAGCTGGCAGGGCAGAAAGGTGCGTAGCCTGGGCCCCGCATTTGCGACTGGCGTCCTACTGACTACTGCCAGCTCTCAGCGGGTTCCTTCAAGTCTTAGCCCGTGAGAGCCCTTGTCGCCTCCCCCCATTGCCTTGGTAGCGCTCTGCCTATGGCAGTGGAGTCCTTGCTTATGTTCCCCCTGGCTCTCTTTGGGCATGGGGGCTGCATCCTCGGCGCCCTCTTCGGGACACCTCTTGCATCCACAGTTGAACCATAAGAAGGCTTATGGTTTGAGTCACATTTGGGATTAGTTAATCTCTGAAGCTGGGCCAGAATTCCAGGCTTCTTTATTTGGAAGGTGCCTCTTGGGTTGGAAGTTCTTCTGCCTGGTCTTGGTTTTGAGGCCTCTCTGTTCTCCCTACTTGATCCTGCTCCTTTCACAGGAGCTCAGTCAACTGGATCCCCCTTCTCAAATCCCTGCTGACCATGTGCTCCTCTGCCACTACAGCACTAACTGTGTGCTTCCTTTCTAGTTGACATGACTTTACTAAGGATAATTTAGAACTTGGCTCCTTTGAGAAAACTTCAATCTCCCAAGCTGGCTCCTACATACATTGACCACCCCCCCACTTTCATATTCCTGTGGATCGTTCAAGACTGCATATGCCAATAGCAAGGTATCTCATTAATGCTGCCCTCTCCTGCCCATCTCATGGCCTTCTAATTCTGCTCGCCTCTTGCTCAGGTCACTATAACAAGTTGGGTCTTTAACACAAGGTGTTTTGCTGTGCAGCCATCTTTCACGAAAACTTATGTTAAAGGAGTGTTAACACCTAAGGCTGCTATTCTACAGTTTCACTCACTTGGTTAAGCCCAGGGTCAGTTCTGAGCCCGTGCTGGAAGCCTGTTAAATATTTTGAGTATCACTCCTGATATATCCTCACATAGTTAAGCTACTAAAAATTAAAAATTAAAAAAGTCTTCCCTAAAAATCCATTGCAAAATCTCCACGTGCTACTCAAGTATGGCTTAGGCCTTGGCTTCTTACTCTGTACCCCACCTATGACTCCCTCTTCTCCTTCCTCCTGTTTCCCCCTCCCCGCCTTCCAAGGCTGCCAAAATTCTCAAAATCTCTCATGCTTTTCTTATGCACTACAACTGAATTCTCTTAACTTTCTTCAACCAGAAGGGCCCATCAAGGTGTTCTGGGAAGAGCAGAACTCTGCACCCGCCCCTCCTGTAGATGCAGAAGTGCAGGAAAGGTTTTCTTTCCTACAGCAACCTTTCCCTTCCTGCTATAACCATTAGAAAGAGATTGCAGCCTTTCAAAGGCTTCCACGTCCCTGAGTGGCACATGGGGAAAGCTAAAATACATTTATAGTTTGGAACATCAAGAGTGAGCTTCTCATGGACTGAAATCATTTACAGAAAATGAATTTCAAACCTTGAAATTTCTGAAGTTCATTCCTTATCAAGCATGTCAGGAGAGTTATTTGGAAGAGCAAGGGTGGGCTATCTATATAGTTTTCTTTTCTTTTACTTAAATATTATAGCATGTTTCTGAACTGTCTGAGAAATAATATAATTCATTTTCCCCAAAATCTGAATGGCCTCCTGAAACAACTTACCTAGACCATCTTCATTTTACATGTTCCTCCTACTAATATGACTAATATAGTAAAGATCTCCAAGATATTTGAAATCAATTTAATTGTTTTTCCTAAGATTTGCGATTAAAGTAATTTGTTTTTCACTTTTGGAAAATATTTTCAATAATAAACATTAAAAATACAGAAGTACTTAATTTTTTAATCATATATAAATTTATCTCTAAGAAGCAACTTTTGAAATATGCATGCATTTCTGCACACTTAATTTTTTTTAAATGGAAAGCATCCTGCAACCTGTTGAGGAGACACATAGTATGTTGACCGAAACCTTGGGCCTCCTGAGGGAGGCTGGGAAATTACTTTGATTCATCTAGGTTGATAGTGAATTCAGGAATGTTCACATGGATGATTTATTTGCACTAGATGAGGAGGTTGATGAAAAGCCAAACCATGAGAACAGCTGAAAATGGGGTGGGAATGGGGAGGGGAATGAAGGTAAAAACAATTTCCTATTAGAACCAAAAAAAGAAAACTTCCAGCACCTGGTAGAATCCTCTCTCATGTGGGCATATTATGGGCAGCTATGTTATTCATGGGCTGCTCTGCAAGGCCTGGTGGGAGTTTCTGGCTCTGCACAGCACTTTCAGAGCAATCCTTTGCCATTAAAGAAACTTTACATCCTCTAGGGGCCAGCCCAGCGCCGTATTGGTAAGTTCATGTGTTCCACTTTGGCAGCCTGGGGTTCGCAGGTTCGGATCCTGGACACAGACCTATGCACTGCTTATCAAGCTATGCTGTGGCAGCGTCCCACGTATAACGTAGGAGAAGATGGGCATGGATGTCAGCCCAGGGCCAATCTTCCTCAGCAAAAAGAGGAGGATTGGCAACGGATGTTAACTCAGGGCTAATCTTCCTCACCAAAAAAAAAAAAAGAAAAGAAACTTTATATCCTCTAACTTGGTCTACCGGTATCTTTCTACCTTTTTGTGGCGACCATGCATTTTTTTTTTTTAATTTAACAAGATATCATCAGCATTTTGCCTTATTAAATATTCATCTAAAACCATTTGAAAATCTGCCTAATATACATCAGTGGTTGTCAATCAGGGGCACAGTCGCCCCCCAGGGAATATTTGACAATGTCTGGAGACATTTTTGGTCGTCACAACAGGGGTGAGGAAGGTGGGGGTACTACTGGTGTCTGGTGGGCAGAAGCCAGGGATGATGTTAAGCATCCTACAATGCACAAGACAGCCCCCACAAAAAAGAATTACCTGGCCCAAAATGTCAATAGTGTCAAGGATGAGAAATCCTCATATACATCATATGGACACACAAAAGTTTACTGGAACATTCCTCTACTGTTGAACATTTGAGTTTCTTATACATAATGCCAAGATAAAAGTTTTCATAATTAAATCCTCATGTAGACTTTTCTTTTTCCCTTAAGGTAAATTTTTAGAAATCGAATTACTAAGACAAAAAATATGCATTTTTAAAAGACTTTTGACACAAACTGTCAAACTGTTTTCCTTAAAGCACATAACAATTTGCATTTCTACCAGCAGGGTATATAAGAGTGCTCTTTTCACCACCCCTCAAAAATACTAAGTATTAATTTCTGTAATCTTTCCTGAGAAACTTACAAAAAAACACATACTCTGCTCTATCAGCTAACTGAATAATAATAAATAATTTGAATATCGAGATTGTCACTGGTTCTGCCATAGGTCTGTTCATCCATAGGAAGTCTGCCCCTGGAAAAATTGCTTTCCTAAGGCCTTGTTTCTAGCAATGGCTACCTGAACCAAAGAGTAAGGCACAGCAAAACTCATTTATCAATACAATCTGCTAATACTTACTGTCTCCAGGGGGTTGTCTGTGAGCATAATTTCAATTTGGAGGCCAAAGATATGATTGTGTGATAGTCTTTCTTTGTTTACCCCCATTCTTAATAAAGACATGCAGCACAGAATGAAAGTTATTACCTCTTCTTTAGAATGGTGGTGATCTTCAACATGGCTTTCTCAAAGACTGCCAGTGCATATTTGCACAGTGACATTAAGGGTCTAAGCAATCTATACCTCTGTTCAAATTGTATTTTGGGAGGGCCCTTCTCTGGAACAGATTGATTGTCTTTGGTTTGGTAAATAGTGTTGCTTGGTTGAGAAAAAGACTGCCAGAAAAAAATAACCTGGCTAAGATAATAAAGCCACACCTCAAATGGAAACCATATGAAGACATACAAACGTATTAAGCAGAAACACTTTCATAAGCCAATTATCCTTTTCAAATGAAAGATAATTAATTGACCCAAATGGATGATAGTAACTCAACCACCAGGGTGAATAAGACAAAGAGACTGTGGAATCTGATTTTCCAGATCAATTTCCTCCAAGAAGATAGAAGTCAAAATTTATACTAATGGCGTTTATAAGTTTTTTCAATAAATGTTAGAGGCCTATATAATCTTTCCAAAGTTTTAAGATGCCTGGATTCTGTCTGTCTAGTGCTGTAAATCCTAGAATTGTTTTCAGTTGGGAAGTAGTTTCAGGCTGATACTATTTTAGGATTTGGATTTCAGCACATGTGTGTTCAAGCATCAATACTTCCGCCCCTTATTACCTCTGAAGAGAAGCAGAAGTTCCTAAACCCAAGCCTTAGTGCATTTTTTTTTTTAATTTGTGAAATAGGGATTTTAAAAAAGTACCTATTTAATAGGGTTGGGATAAAGATTAAAAAAGATGATGCCAGGAAGGCATTCTGTGTGCCTGGTACTTAGCCTCAAAAATGTTCATTACTATTTAAAATAACTAATCTATCACTGGAAACTGGAAAAGATCCCAAGAAAAAGAGCTCCATAGCCAGGAAAGTTTCGATCCCATGCTGAGCTGTATGCTCTGAACCTTGCCAAACTACCTTAATTGTAACACCAGGTACAGCACCGTTAGAGTGAAAAATTTCAATCTATCCCACATTGAAAAAGAAAAATTCTCTCTCTCTCTCCCCAAATTTATAGGCCCATTTGTCTCCTGGATACCCTTTCAAAATGCTATGCCAGCTTTCTTCTAAAATCTGCAGGAGTTCTAAAAACTAAATATCTTCCATGAATAGCAAACAGGTTTTCCTAGTACAACTCTCCTATTTTCTCATCTCTGCCATATTCTGTTGCTTCTTACTAAGAAAACACTTTTTTTTTTTTTTTTTTTTGTGAGGAGATCAGCCCTGAGCTAACATCCGCCAATCCTCCTCTTTTTTTGCTGAGGAAGACGGCCCTGGGCTAACATCGGTGCCTATCTTCCTCCACTTTATATGGGACGCCGCCACAGCATGGCTTACCAAGCAGTACTTCGGTGCGCGCCCGGGATCCGAACCAGCGAACCCCGGGCCGCCGCAGCAGAGCGCGCGCACTTAACCGCTTGCGCCACCAGGCCGGCCCCACTAAGAAAACACTTTTTAAAAGAATAGAGATTCGGGGGTATTAATTGATCTCAAATTAGCCTTTTGATCCCAAAGCCAAGAATTATCACTGACCAAGATGCAAATCTTTTTGTAGATGTTTCATATTATTGATTCTTCAAAGCCTGCATCAAAATACTGACAACGAAATTAGAGAACAGTAATTTTGGAGATCAAAGTGCAAACTGAAGTGGGACAAAAGAGGACTGTGTCCTAACCCCTTTTCAGTTTCATTTACATTTTAATGTAATGGCATAGGTTGAAATGAACTGGAGGCATGCCCAACTGCCAGAGGAAACAGTCAACGTTCCTCTCTATTTCTGTAGCATATCATCACATACAAGGAAGCCAACTTCTACCAAAAAGAACAGCCTGGTACTGCCTACTTTAACACTAAAAACAATATGTTTTGCAAAATTTTTTTTAATTTTAAAATGAACACAGCTAAGTTACCCCCATCTAAGAAACCAATCAATTTAGTTACTTGGGGATACAATCAGCAGCTAACTCATTCTAGTGGGCCTATTAGGATGTAGGGTCTGATAATAATAATAGTAACAGCTCACATTTATTGAGCTCTTACAATGTGCTAAGCACTGTTCTAAGTTCTTTATGTACATTAATTCACTTAGTCCCTACATTGACCCTATGAGGAAAGCATTATTATTATTATCCCCATGACATGAATAAGGGTACAGGGCCAAAGAGGCTAAGTAACTCTTGTGATAGAAGCAGGAAGTTTTGTTCTTACCACGTTTCAGGACAAAACTATTTTTGTTTTGCTTGAAAGTTAAGAATGGATCTTAATGGAATAATTTTTCAAGTGGAAAAATAGATTCAACATTCTTATCATAGAAAAATAAATTAGGCAGTATAAACAAATAACTTTTATACATCACTTGTATCTTGAAGAAGAATGATATTCCTCTGGAGAAAAATCCAAGTTAAGTTCCTACATCTTTAAAATGAAATGTCAGCTCTGAGTCTTATGCATCTCTCAACCAAAGCAGAGGATCTGTCTTTATTCAACAGAATATAATTCAGAAAATAATTCTAGTTTTTTATTTATCACTATAATTCCTACTTTAATCACAAGTTTAATGTCTTCGTAAAAAAATCTAAATTTGGAAGTAGGCAAGCAATGCTGGGTATGCAAATAAATCAATGAGTGAAAAAATTAATTATGTTTTATTTTTATTTATTTTTTTAGAAGATTTTTATTTATTTATTTTATTCCCCCCAAAGCCCCAGTAGATAGTTGTATGTCATAGCTGCACATCCTTCTAGTTGCTGTATGTGGGATGCGGCCTCAGCATGGCCAGAGAAGCAGTGCGTCGGTGCGCACCTGGGATCCAAACCCGGGCTGCCAGCAGCGGAGCACGCGCATTTAACCACTAAGCCACGGGGCCGGCCCAATTTTATTTTATAAAATAAGAAAAATTTGAACGTAGAATGCTATATTATGAACACAGCATTTCTTAAATGTTTAAAGAAACCATTAACATTTAATATTGCAAAGTAGTAATACAGAATAGTCTTGGATTTTGTATTCACTTTATACAATATGTGGCACAGGGGTTTATAAGGTTTTTTTCCCCCAATCTTTTCCATTATATTAGTATGTTTTAAAATTTTCAGAAACATAATGTGGCATGATTCTGTGTAATTTTAGATTTCAGAATTCAAGGAATCATATGTGCAAATTAATGTGTTATATGACAACATAAAAAATTATTATATGCCATAACCAAGTAGAATTTATCCTAGGAGTGCTATGTTGATTTAACATCCAAAAATCAATCAATATAACACACCTCACTAATAAAAGACAAAATAAAAGGAAAAAACCCACATGATAATCTGAGAGATGATGGAATTCAGGAAACGGTAACCCAAAATGTAGCACCATGGCATATTGAATATTTTAAGGTGAAAGAGTTTGAGAAAATGGTGGAAGTAAGAAGGTCACTCTGATCTTACCCCACGCTGACTCTTCTCCCCTGAAATAGTAATAAGACTCTCATGTGAGAGGTGTCCTCCCTATACCAGGGGAGAGGAGCTTCCTTACCCCCAAAACCAAAAGGACACTGAGAAGAATCCTGGACAAACACATCTTGCTAAGCCTCCCTCAGTTTCCTACATTTACCTCATACTCTTTAACACCTGTACGAAACTTGTACTCTGAACACTGTAAATGGTATTGAAGGAAATTTTAAAAGACTCCAATAAAGGGAAAGACATCCCATGTTCATAAATCAGAACACCTAATATTGTTAAGATGGCAATAACCCTCCACTCAAAGCGATCTACAGATTCAATGCAATCCCCATCAGTACTTTAGCTGGCTTTTTGGCTAAAATTGGTAAGTTTATCCTAAAATTTATATGGAAATGCAAGGGACCCAGAATAGACAAAACAATATTGAAAAAAGAGGAGAAATGTTGGAGGATTCACAGATCCTCATTTCAAAACTTACTACAAAGTTACAGTAGTCAAGACACTGTGGTGCTGGCAGAAGGACAGGCATATAGATCAACAAAATATAACTGGGTGTCCAGAAATAAACCCTTATATTTACAGTCAATTGATTTCCAACAAAGATGCGAAGACAATTCAATGGGGAAAGAATAGTCTTGCAACAAATGGTGCTGGAATCACTGGATATCCACAGGCAAAAAGAATGAAGTTGCACCACGTTCTTATATCATATACAAATATTAACTCAAAATAGATCATAGACCTATATGTAAGAGTTGAAACCAAACAACTCTGAGAAGAAATCATAGTAGTAAACCCTTATGATCTTGGATTAGGCAAAGCATTCTCAGATATAGCAGCAAATGACACAAGTGGCACAAGCAACCAAAGAAAAAAATAGAATATTGGAATTCTTTAAAATTAAAAACTTTTTGCTACAAAGGATGTCATCAAAAAAAAAAGAAAAAATAACCCACAGATTGGGGGAAAATATTTTCAAGTCATATATCTGATAAGGAACTTGTATCCAGAAATATAAAAATACTCTTAAAACTCGCTAATAAAAAGATAAATAACTCAATTAAAAATGGGGAAAGGATTAGAATAGTCACTTCTCCAAAAAAGGTATACAAGTGGCCAATAAGAACATGAAAAGAAGCTCAACATCATTAGCCATTAGGGAATCAAAACCACAAACAGATATCACTTCAAACCCACTCGGATAGCTATGATAAAAAAAGACAATAACAAATACTGGCAAGAATATGGAGAAATTGGAACCCTCAAACACTGCTCTTCAGAATGTAAAATGGTGCAGCCAATTTGAAAAACAATTTCACCATTCCTCAAAATGGTAAAATAGAGTTACCATGTGACCCAGCAGTTCTCCTAAGTATATACCCAAGAGAATTGAAAACAAATGTCCACACAAAAGCCTGTGTTCATAGCAGCATCATTCACAATAGCCAAAAGTTGGAAACAACTCAAATGTCCATCAATTGATGAATGAATTAAAAAAAAGTGGTATATCATACAATGGAATATGACTTGGTTTTAAGAAAGAATGAAGTATTGATACACTCTACACCATGATGAATGGTACAATGTTATGCTAAGTGAAAGAAGCTAGATAGAAAGGACCACATATTGTATGATTGCATGTAAATGAAATATGGAGAGCAAGCAAATCTATAGAGACAGAAAGTAGATTAGTGGTTGCCTAGGGCTAGGGCTGGGAGCCAGGGGAAATGGAGAATGACTGTTAATGGGGACAGGGTTTCTTTTTGAGGTAATGAAAATGTTCTAAAATTGATTGTGGTAATGGTTACACAACTCTGTAAATATACTAAAACCCATTGATTTATATACTTTAAATGGGTGAATTGTATGATATGTGAATTATATCTTAATAAACCTGTTAAAATTCTGCATGGCTTATAAGATATAAAAATATATATCAGCACCACAAGGTAATAATAGAAATACCCATATATGCATAGCTTATAACCTACTTAAAAACAGGAGACAACATTATAAGGCTGATAAAATGCTTCTTCAGTTTCTCCTACTAGGATTATTGAAAAAAATTCAAAATATATTTTTAGTGTGCATACCAAATACAAACATTATCTATGTTCATTAGAAGTGGTCTTAAGCCAGAGAGCTGCTGATTGTGCACAGCCATCTCCACATTTCAAGCTGATACTGCATCTTATTGTCACTACATTAAAATCAATTTTATGAGCAACTGTATACCCTTAACAG
The DNA here is from genome assembly GCF_020826845.1 of Diceros bicornis minor. NCBI lineage: Eukaryota > Metazoa > Chordata > Mammalia > Perissodactyla > Rhinocerotidae > Diceros > Diceros bicornis. The sequence goes on along the minus strand of NC_080755.1, from coordinate 6,071,031 downwards.
AATAGCTACTTTTAAAAATGTTGTAATGCCTACTCATAAACCTATGTGAATCCAAACAGGAGCCTTTAGAGTGAAGGAAAGTAAGTTCAGCAGTTTTGCATCATTTTAGAAAGCATAGTTTTGGATATGAAATATTTATGCTCCTTTATGATTTAAATTTAATGAGCATCAAAGTTTCAAAGTAATTGATTATTATTTAGAAATCTTGATAGGAAATCCCTTAAAATATTACCTGTAAAGCTTTCCATTTTAAGATCAAACTATTGCCTTCTTTAAAATCTTTATTTGCATGTGAGTTTCAGGAAAAAATAAATACAGAAAGACTATCATCAAAACCATTTAAAGCTTACAGTTCAAAATGCCATCGTATCATACATCACCTTGGAACAGAGCCTGTCTTGCAGTTCTGTGTCTCCTAACAGCAGTTTGCAAAGCCAATTAGGTATTAGCACCGGTATTCTCCCAAGGGGAGGACATAATCACCATTTCTATGGCCGTGGGCAGCTGGGCTCGGAAGAAATGAACAGAACTGCAGGAGACACATTCCAGGAAGGCTCTGTTAGGAGGACAAGCATTAAGTCTTGATGTCTTACTGAAGGCACTGACTCAAATCCTGTGCAATGGGAGGGCTACACTTCAGGAGCTGTTTTGTTGGCCAGATGTGCAAGAAGGAACCGAGAACAAGAAAGCCCCAAGCCAAGTTGGCCTCGGCCAGGGCATCTGCACCCAGGGCAGCAATGACATCTGCCTTGTGGTGAGCTGTGCTCCCTTGTGCTGAGGGAGCGCCCAGGACATAGTGGGCATACAGTACAATTGTCTGATTTTTCACCTCCTGGTAAGAGGTAACTCAGAGGCTGTGAACATTTATGCACATTAGAAGATCCCATGGCACTTTTCCAAGCCTGAGGCTATTACTCCAAGGATCTGGCCATGTTCCAACTCAGGTAATTATATTCCACATCCTAAATTTGTCCTGCTGTTCCAATTAGGTACAGCATTGTTCGTTTCCCTGCCTTTTCAGAAAAAAAGGGGAAGAAATTCTTCTTGAGCTCACCGGTGCTCCTGAAAGAAGAAAAGGCAAATGGAACACGCTACAAAAGTGACGTCTGCCTTAGTAAGAACAAGACGACTGCCATGCTTGAACTCCGCGGCGGTGGCGAGCTCCAAGCACCAGACAAAGATCTCAGAGCAAAACTTCTCTGGATGGAGTCTGACTGGTGCACCACGACACGTTCGTCAGATAACAACTGCACAGGGCTTCTCTGTAACAAGTACAGTGAGTGTCGCATGATCCAGTCAAGCCACACAATAAAAGTGGAGATACTCCTGCAAGTGTTTACCTTCCTAATATCATTGTAGCTATAACCATTCTCTCGTGAATTTGGGTAGGGATCATCAGCAGAGAACCAGAAAGGTATGAACTAGCCAGTTTCTCTTTAATGCTGGGGACTCTAAAAATACAGCAGGCTGCCATCCCTCAGATGATCAAAGATTTAAAGTCTGACAATATCAATTTTGGATTGTCAAAAGGATATAGGGAAAATAAAACTTCCATGCGTTGCTGGTGAGACTATAAACCAGTTAAGACACTTTTCATAGCAATTGGGCAGCACCTAGTATAACTAAAAATGTTTCCACCCTACATCCCAGCAATTCTGCTTCTAAGAACATACCCTACTGAGGCTCTCAAACACTGCACCCAGAGGCACACATGGTGTTCACTGCAGCAATGTTTGTCGTAGAGAAAAAGTGGAGGGAAATCAAACGTTCGTAGAAGAATAGAAAAATAAAATGCCGTGTATTTATACGATAGAGCATCATGGAATGACCTAAAAAATGTAATGCTAAGTTGGGGGAGAAAAGAATACGGAGTCATGTGTACAGCTCCATACCATTCATTAGAATTTGCAAAAGGCAAACACTGCTCTCTTACTTTTTATGAATACATAGTGATTAGGGGAAACATAGTGTGCATACATGCACACACACATGCACACTCACACATTTTCAGTGTTTTGGTTGCTCAGCTCTCAGAGCCCTGTTTTGGGTTGGGAAATTCCCCACTGTGTGTTTCTTGGTAAAAGTCTAGGCCTGGGTCCCGCAAGAGAAGTTAAAAAAGCCACAGCTTGCTTTCCTACATCACCCCAATTGCTGGCAGAGGGATGAGCACAAGTCTAGCTTGCCCACCCTGACAATCCCACTCGGGCATTTGAGCCTAGGCAGAGGGTGCGAAGGCACAGAGACAGTGACAAATGTCCAGGTACTGGTGGCAAGGGTCAAGTGGCCAGAGGAGTGGGCTCCAGCACCCGGGTCCTCATGGAGGACCCCTCTGGCACAGCATTCACTGTGGTTCTGGCTGCAGAGCCTCCCTTTTGGTTCCTGCTCATTATCTGAGCCAAGATCACTGATGTTCCCAGTGATTCTATTTGCCACCCAATTCCTTTTCAATATAAAGCTTTTCTGCTGAAATCAGCTATGTCAGTTTCTGCTGATTGTGGACAGAAACTCATAGATGGAGAGGAGCAACAGTAAGCTCCCCACTGTGGTAGCCCCTGGTGAGGTAGGGGAGAAACGGGACTGGCAATCTGCAATATTTTATTGATTTAAGGACAAAGGTTCAGATGCAAATGACAAACTGTTAATAGTTGTTCATACTGCGTGATAAAAAGAAAAGTGTGTGTTTATCATCCACTGGACTTTTTTTAAAGTACAGTCATGCCTCACTTAACAACGGGGACACTTTCTGAGAAATGCATTGCTAAGTGATTTCGTCGTTGTGTGAACATCATAGAGTGTACTTACACAAACCCAGATGGGGTAGCCTATCGCACACCCAGGCTATATGGTACTGACCTTATAGGACCACTGTCATATATGTGATCCATCATTGACCAAAATGTTATGCTGCACATGACTGTACTCATTTTCCTTTTTTTTTTTTTGTGAGGATGATTAGCCCTGAGCTAATATCCGATGTCAATACTCCTCTTTTTTGCTGAGGAAGAATGGCCCTGGGCTAACATCCGTGCCCATCTTCCTCCACTTTATATGGGACACCGCCACAGCATGGCTTGACAAGCTGTGCGTCAGTGTGCGCCCGGGATCCGAACCTGCGAACCCTGGGCCACCAAAGCGGAGCGTGTGCACTTAACCACTGCGCTGGCCCCTGTACTAAGTTTTAAAAGATGAAAACAGGCCATTTCTGGGGTCCCCAGGTGGTTTAGGTAGATTTCTTATATTCAACAGATCCCTATATTCAATATTGCCCCATTTGGGGGCTATATTTTTTGAAATCAGGCCAGAAACGTACTGAACTCAGGAACAACACACACAGATTCTCCACGTTCAACCTTGTGATACCATTTACGAAGGAAATCCAAAGATCTTTGCGAGGCTATTTGAGCACACCAAATTATCCCATTAGTCCCCATTCCTCATGCTCATTTTAAAGATACTCAGATACACGCAGTGACAATGCTCATAAAATATGTGCTTTTTGGACGTCTGGGCGGGCAAAGTAACACCCCAAGACCTGCCAGGGAACCCTCTCAGCAGGACCACGTCTCCCCAGGTTTTAGTGCCTTCTCTTAATCTGTAATGTAAATGTGCCCACAGCGACTAAAGATTACAGATTACGTTGCAGTGCCCCTGTAAACATGCCGATGTACCCAAATGCTTAAAAGTCGAGGCCACTTACTACATGGATGTCCTAACACCTTCACTTCATCGATAGCGAGGTAGCCTTGATGTCCAGAAGTTATTACTTCAAAAATCACCTAGAAAATTGAGAGAGATTTACATTATTCACTCATTTTGTCAAACTTTTACCGAATGTCTCCTATATGTACGACATGTAATTTCACTCATTCATTCGTATTTCCGACAAACATTAATGGAGCACTTAATATCTACCAGTATGTTCCATATCCTAAGACTAAAAAATAAATAAGACCCAGACCCAGTTTCCAGGGAGGTCAATGGGAATGGGTGGGTCAGATAGCACCCTACCTCAAGGACTCCCCTGGTAAGGGGGATACCATGGTTAAGAGCAGATATTTGGAAGACAGAGGCTTAAAGTCATTTACCAGGGGCAATGTTAAGATTTAAATTGCTTTATGAGAATGTATTTTCTAGTCAACTCCTTTAAGGGGACTCTATGACCAGACTGAACCACGTGGGGCCCCAGGTTTTATGCAACTAAAATTTAAAAAACTGCTATAAGTGCTATGAAAGAGAAGTACAGGGTACTAGAAGAACATACACCAAGAGGACCTCCCATGAGGAGGTGACATTTGAGCTAAAAGCTGAATGTGAATGAGCTAACAGTATGAAGGGGGTAAGGCTCCTTCCAGAGCATGTGCAAAAGCCCTGAGGCAGACATGACCACCGCCATGAAGAGGAGAACTGGGACCTACAGCTATAAAGGTCAACTGTAAGCAAGTTACAGAGGCTCTACTCACAAGGCAGAGATTTCAGGAAGGACACCATATTAATAAAATAGAGAAGAGCCTATGCTAACTGAAATTCGTATGGCAGAGGTATGAATTAAGAAAAGAATGATATAAAAATCTCTGAGGTGGTGATGAACCCAAGAGGGCTTTAGCAACTGCTTGATCATGGGAGAAACAGGGTAAGAGAAGAAGAGCAACATGCTCTGAGGTTCTCAGAAGGAATGATATTTTTGAGATGGTGGAGCCACTTAAGAGAAATTGAGGCCAAAGCAGAAAGAACCACCAGTAAGAAGGTTATCAATTTTCTCTCTTTTTTTTCTTGAGGAAGAGTGGCCCTGAGCTAACATCTGTTGCCAATCTTCCTCTTTTTTCTTTTTTCTCCCCAAAGCCCCAGTACATAGTTGTATATCCTAGTTGTAGGTCCTTCTAGCTCTTTTATGTGGCACACTGCCTCAGCATGGCTTCATGAGCAGTGAGCAGGCCTGCGCTCAGGATCCAAACCTGTGAACCCAGGGCCGCCGAAGCGGAACACATGAACTTAACTGCTATGCCATCAGGCCAGCCCGCAATTTTCTTAATATGACTGTCTAAAGGTGTCTGTTGTCAGGCAATTACTAAAAAGGTCTGCATGACATTATTTTAAACCTCCATTTACACACAGCAGGAAACTCTATCAGTAGGGAGACCATAGCTCATGTAATACAAAGAAGACAAGTCTTAAAACACAACCCAGCAACTGAACTCTTGGAGGAATGAAAATTTTCATTCATATAAAAACCTGCACATGAATGTTTAGAGAAAATTTATTCATATTAGCCAAAAACTGGAAACAGCCCAGATGTCATTCAAATGGTAAAGGATTAAACAGACTGGGATACATATATAGCATGGACTACTACTCAGCAATAAAAAGGAAATAACTGTTGATAGACCTAGCAAGTTGGACGAATCTCCAGAGAATTACGCTGAGTGAAAAAGCTGAGTGAATCACAAAAGATTTCATACTATATGGTTCCATTTATGTAACATCGTGTAATATCAAAATTTTAGAAATGAAGGACAGATTAGTGGTTGCCAGAGGTTGGGATGGAGGGAGAAGGGGCAGGGGAAATGGGTGTGGTTACAAAAGGCCAACATGAGCAATCCCTGTGATGGTAGGCCTTTTAAGATCTCCACTGTGATGGTGGATGCACGAATGTACTCAGGTAATACAACTGTATAGCCCAGGGCAGCATCACTCACATCAGCTAACACATGGAAGCAACCCAAGTCTCCACTGACAGAGGAATGGATAAGCAAAATGTGGTATATATGTACAATGGACTATTATTCAGCCTTAAAAATGAAGGGAATTATGACACGTGCCATGACATGGGTGAACTCAGAGGACATTATGCTGAGTGAAATAAGCCAGTCACAGAAGGGCAAACATTGTATGATTCCACTTATGTGAGGCATCTAGAGTAGTCAAGTTCATAGAGAGAGAAAGTAGGAGGTGGGTGCCAGGAGCAGGGGGTAGGAGGAATGGGGAGTTATTGTTTAATGGGTACAGAGTTCAGTTTTACAAGATGAAAAGAGTTCTAGAGATGGATGGTGGTGATGGATACACAACAATGTGAATGTAATCAATACCACTGAACTTTACACTTAAAAATGGTTAAGATAATAAATTTTATGTTATTTGTATTTTACCATAAAAAAAGGTGAAAAAAACTGTATAGAACTAAATACACACACATGCACAAGTACAAGTAAAATGGGAAATCTGAAAAAGCTCTGTAGATTTTAATAATGTCAATATCCGGGTTTTGATAGTATACTTCAGGTTTGCAAAATGTTACCATCGGAAGAAACTCGGTAACATGTACACAAGAATCTGTATTATTTCTTACTACTACATATGAATCCACAATTATCTTCATAAAAATTTCAATCTAAAAAAATCATTATAAGTTACCGTTTATTAAGCACATTACATGTTACATCCACCAGGCAGCTACCACTCCATTATCTTATTTATTAGTTCATGTGAAAATTCTTCAAGGATTTCACATTTAAGAACGAAGAGATGTAGATACAAAGTTATTGTCCAAGAACATGCAATGAGTCTATTGTAAATCTAACTTAAAAACCCAGTCTTTTTGATTTCCAATATCATGATATTTTCGCTACGACACACTGTCTGAACAAACACTTCAACCACAGGACTGCATTATTTATGTTTGCGCAGTGGATGCAAAAATGGAGAAAGCAATCAGCAGAGCCCAAAATGGAAAAGCTCAGGGGGCTTCCTAGATAAGAATTCATCTCAGAAACACCTGCTAGACTAGAGGACAACGTGTCATAATGTTACCACACTAAAATACAAAACACACAGGGGAGAGGAGAGGCCCAACAGAAAAACAGAAATGAAACAAAACTTTGTCCTGTTCATAAGTTTAATATTTTTTTTCACTGATGATACAGAGAAAGAAAGAGATGCACGGATATTCCTGCAATGGAATCTTGCTAATTTCTCTCTCTTACTGATGTCTATAGGAGAGCAATTGAGGGGACAAAAGCAGATGAACATTGAGAGCAAGTATAGGAAAAAGCCTTCCAGAGGCCCTCCAAACAGACCCCTGGGTAACAGCCATATCCAGCCTCATGGGAGGCAGCAACAGCAATCAGGGCAGGAACTGCCCAGCTGCTCTGGTCAGAGTGGCCACTGCACAGACTGATGCTCACAACTACCGGCTACCCAGGAACACCATCGCTCTGGCCATGAAAAAGACATTTTGAAAGCCAAACCCAGAAATGTTCATCCATCCTTCCTTCCTTCCATGTGTCTTTCTTCCCCCCACCCCTCCCTTTTATTCATTTGTTCAACTCAAGGTTCCCACGAGTGTCATCTCTATTCTAGGTGCCGTGATAAGCACTTGGAGCATATCATGGAACAGAACAGATAAAGACCCCTTTCCTCATCAAAACTGTCCTTCTTCTTACAGAAAATTATATTTTACTTTATCAACTACAAGAGCTGAAGCTTCTCATAAAAATGGGATAATCCTCCGTTTTGAAGGGATGCATTGACTCTGAGAATACAGTGTACATTCAACACATGCTCATGTGGATCCATTTTTGAAGTGGACGTGTAAATTTAATGCACAATATTTTATTTAAACCAACACAGGCCACGGCCCTACCAAGTAAAAGGGGAGGGAAAAGAAGGAGGCGAAGAAATCAGAGACTGGAAAAGCCACCTTCAACTCTCTGAATCTGTTTTATCTTCTATCAGATTAACAGAATTTATGACTCACAAAAGTTTTACCCTCAAAGATTCTGAGTCTTACTGCCCAAATATTAGTAGAATATTTACTACATGCTCTAGAGAGAACCAAAAAAAATTAGACCATTTTATGAAATTTAAGCTTCAGCTGGAGAGAAAATAAGAAGACAATGAAAGAGCAGAATACGACAACAGTGGCCAGATGACGGGTGGGAGCAAGGAGCTCACAGGAATGTGACCCTTCTCCACCACAGGACTGTCACCTCCTCCTTACCAACCACCCGGGACGCCTATGATACAGCCAACACGACATTCCTCACAGTTTCTCAGCCTGCTGGCATAAACTCAGAGATGCCAGCAAGGACGCACAGGTGTCCCTACCAGACCAGAGGCAGAGAGAGACTCAGCAACAAGCCGACGCACTCCACGTCCCCAGCAAGATCACTGGCCAGCAAGGCCACAAGCAGGGAATTAAACACATGCTTATTTCGGAAACTTTCTTTGCTCCCCCCAATCCTCCCATTGGAATACGAAAAAGCAAAGACAGACAGTAACTGATTATAATACCCTAAGAAAACAATGGGTGCCCCTTTCAGTTCATCAGAAACCTCTGAGAGTAAACTTCTGGAACCTCACAGGTTCCAGCACTGACTTACAGCTCATTGTAGAGACAAAAAGACAAAAACAATCTTTATAATATGTTTATGTGTGTGTGTCTGCACACACATGTGCACACACATACATATTATATACAACATATAAATAAAAATTCTATATGACACATTTAGGTTTTATCCATAAGAAAGTGGATTATGTGTTACAAGTCTGAAGGAATAACTTCAAGATTTCTTTCCAAAAATTGAAGTAAGTTTTTCAAAAGACCATTTTCCAGCTCTTTCTTAGTAATTTCAGTCAAAAGACTTATGAGTACAAGTTTTATTAGCTGCTTCATCGAGTTTATAATTCACTATAGAAAGGTTTCAACACATACCACAATTATAGAGGAGGTATGATTTGTATTGAAACGCGATTAAATGACGACATCTGAATTTAGGTGCTGTAGAACAATCTTAGATTGACCTAACTTGATTTTAACTCCTGACCATTAAGAGATTTACTTCGTTGCTTCCAACAAACAATAGGGTTAAAACATGCAGCTGAAAAGGTGCGGCCTATCTTAAATAGGTTTCTTAAAAACAGATTTAGAATCCCATAAAAAAGTTTCCTTGTCTTGAACTCTTGCTGTCCGGCAAGTTTCAATCTTGTACTTTTTTCTAGCCAGCACCCTTACCAAGAAAACCTCAAAAGCAAAAATATTTTTCCTTCTTTTTGTCAGAGAACGGACTACTCTATTGAAGGTACAGGTATCACCCTAGTGAAGTATAACAAGTGTACGCAGAACCCAGCGCGGGCCCCTGGAACGTCTGAAAATGCCAGTATCTAGGATCAAAAAGATCAAGGTCAGGGGAAGCAACAGCAGGAGAACAGCAGGGCACCACTGGAAAAAGAAAACAGAAAGGGGTAACGAATTGATCTGGGCATGTGGCTGTGTTTATTTTTATCAAACAGAACAGAATATAATGCAAATCCATATTAGGAGTGAGGGTCGGCTCTATTTAGGGAGCCACACCATGTCTTTTCTTTTAAAAAATTCAGTAAGTCAAAAAACTTTTCCATATTGCATATATCCATGTCCCAGTTAACTTTCGTATATATTATTTAATTTTTCCCAGTCAACCATACGAAGCAGGTAATATTAACTTTCTTTTAGGAACGAGTAGAATTTACTCAAAAAGGCTAATATTTCTGAGGTCACACAACTAGTACACTGTAGAGAGAGGGTGTAATTCTAGGTCTATTTTACTTCCAAGTCTGAACTCTTTGCATGTTACCAAATTGCCTTAACTAGCAGATATGTGAGACTATATATGTACAACACATATACATATATATACCTACCTATATATACATGCACGTATATATGAAACACACAACCATGCATACACACACACAGACATATATGTCTTTCAATGCATATATAGATATATATCTATATATGTTCTAAATTTTTTACTTCCAGATTTAAGTAATAAATGTAGTAATCACCTATTTGACCTGGAAATGTAGATGCAAGGACCAGTTATCTGACATAGTTTAACATATAGATTTTAAGACAAGAGTCAGCAAACCACAGCCAAAGGGGCGAATCTGCACCAACCTCTGTTTTTGTATGGCCCACAAGCTAAGGACATTTTTATAGTTTTCAATGGTGGGAGTAATTCAAAAGAAGAATATTTTGTGATAAATGAGAATTATATGAATTCAAATTTCAACATCCATAAATAAAGTTGTACTGGAACACGGCCACACTCATTCATTTATGTGCTGTCTGCAGCGACTCTTGCACAACAACAGCAGAGCTGAGTAGCCGCTGCAGAGACCATCTGGTCCGCAAAGCCTGAAATATTTACTATCTGGCATCCTGCTTTAAGAGAAAACTTTCCTTCTTGGCTCACCAACACACTGTCATTACTCTAGATAACAAGAAAGCATGTGTCAATAGCAATAGTTTGTCACAGCTGAATACAATATGCCTGTGCTTCATGTGGGAGCCTTGTTTTCCAGCAACGGCAGACAGAAACCCTCTCCCTGGCTGGACTTGTTCCAATTATATTACACGGGTGATGTTGTAAATACCCACTTAAGCTTATAGTATTGTTACCAAATTTTTTAAAAAGTGCCTAATGGCAATATACCAAAACAAAATCATAGAAATTAATTACTTTATAGACCTCAAAATACTGTATAAAATTAAATTAAAAATAAAATAAAACCTAACTCATTTAGAAGTCAAATCTTCTATAAAGAAACTGAACTACTGAGAATTGATAACACTTTTATGTTAAAAACTGACCCTCAGATCTCATTCTACATAATGTTCTTTGGCATTAGCTAGATTTCAGCTAAATGTTTATTGTTTATTTTTAACAAAACACATTTTTAGGAAAACTGTCTTTGCCCTCTAGCCCAGCCTAAATTGTGATTATTTGAAAAGTTGAAAGCTCAAGTGGTGGATCAGTATGATGGAATCACAGAGCCATACTATCTTATTCGGGAATAATTTTGCCACGGCACAGAATTTAATTTTACATCACCTTTTTTTTGAATTTAGCTTAACAGAAAATATAACCAATCCTTGTTATTCTCGGATTCTGCTTTAGTGAATCTGCATACTCACTACTTTATTTGAAACCCCAAAATCAATATTTGCACAGGTTTCATGGTCATTTGTGGATATGTACAGAGTAGCAAAAATTTGAGTTGCCCAACACACACGTCCCAGCTGAGCTGGAACAAGGTAATGCTCTGCCGTCTTCTCACTTCTCATACCTAAACAAGTGCCCTTATCTCGGTCTATTTAGTGCCACGTTTTTCACATTTTTGTGCTTTCTATTGATGATGTTGCTATTTAAAATGGCCCCAAGCAGTGCTGAAGTGCTGTCTGGTGTTCCTAAGTGCGAGGCTGTGATGTGCCTTAGAGAGAAAATACATGTGTGAGAGAGGTTTCATTCAGACACAAGCCACAGTGCTGTTGCCTGAGTTCAATGTTAAGAATCAATAGTATATATTAAATAAGATGTATTTAACATAAACACACCTAAAACAAGGTTACGTATTGATCAGTTGATGAAAATGTGACCAGCGGCTTGCAGGACTAATCCCATATTCCCACACACTCAGGGCTCCCGGTGACTTTAGAGAACTGAACGACCACGGCTGAGTCAACTGTGTGACTGTGTTTGGATTCACACTGAGTGCCCATTTCCATCAAAGTGCCTGGGCATAGGGAAGTCTCTACTCATTTTGCTGATGGTTCCCAGATATTATCTGCAGTCACAGGATGTACAGAAATGTAGAAGTGAGAGGATCAATATTCATTCAGTCACTCAACAAATAACATCTCAGGAGACAAGATGTCATAAGCCCAGAGTCTCTGGAGCCTTTGGGAAAGGCCATTTGCTCTCAGGTAGGAAACAACTGGGTAAACCCCTCACAGGTGCTCTTTCATTTGCTCATGAAAAGCCATCCTGGATGCTGGCCTGTGAGGGGTTTGACATCAGGCTGTCCTTCAGCTGCTGCCAAACAGGAGACAGGACGCAGTTTAACACTGCAGCATCCGATCCTCCTGCTTCAGTGAAGAGCAAGATTAGCTTTCCCTGCTGCCACTTTCCTTTACTACGTGTGAGCACAGAAAAGGGGTTTACTTGCCAACACAAACACCGCAGAGAAGGTGTTGGTGGAAGTCATTTGTCAATTCCCTAGAACAAAGGGGATTAAATAGTATATGTCTGTCCCCCCACACGTAACCTAGTAGATCCTTTCTGGTTTTGATTTATATAAAAAGCAAAAGTAGATAATTCCCATTTACAGATACTGTTGTTGTCATGTTTTTTCCCAAATGAGTTAAATAAAAAACAAAAACATATACACTAAAAGAAAAGTTTCTGTAATAATAAAGAGCCAAAGCAAAACCACAAACTATGTGACCTTAAAAAATCAGGAACAAAATATTGAAGCATTTGTTTATATGGACATGTTATCAAAGTAAAGTAAAAAGTCTACTTTCCCAAAGTTAAAGGAGTTCAAGGGACCAGATTCACAAATTATCGGTGCCCCGTCAGCCCTATTCATTTAAGTCATTCTTAAAGGACCATCTGTTTTTTTTTTTTTTTTTACCAATAAACACAACTTTCCTCACTTTTCTTTTTGTTTTCCCTTTCACTTTTGAAAGGACTAGTGCTCTTTTCAAATCTTTTCTAATCATAGCTCACATACTCACTCTATAAACAGGATATAAAAGAAAATCAAGGTCGAGGAAAAAAATAGGAAAGTTATAAGGCAGGGCACTGTTAAGCAAGAAGCAACCGACCACAGCGAAGGATAAGATGTTAACCCAGAGGAAGTCCTTATCCTTGATCAGAAAATAATAAGCACAAGCTGAGAATGAAACTTAGAGATGTGGTAAGTTTTTAAAAATAAATGAATAAAGACATTATCTTTGAGGATGAAAACCATCACATGAATCGATCTACTTCCTAAAGCAGCTCTGGGTTCACATGAAAGTGCCAGCCTAGTGTGTCCCTACTGATTTCTTAAAACATACGGTTCACCTTTTTTAAGCACAAAATGCAGAGGACAGAAGCAACCGCTTAGAATAGCTTTCCTGCTGGGGACAGAGTTCCATTTCACTGCCACCTCTAATTCCCTACGTCATCCTAGAGGTATGAAGCAACTCAATTGTCCTACACTTGGAATAAGGGATAAGGTAAGGAATTTATGGAGTCAGGGAATGTTCTATTTTTCCACTGATACATATCAGTATTTCCCAAGTGCTCCAGGGAACACCAGACTTGAGAGACGCTCTGCAAAAGCCCAAACTCCAGCTGGGCACCTGCACCTACCTTTGTCCCTCCTGGAGATTCAGAAACACTCCCTGGCTCTGAAATGGCTTGCAGGTCAGAATGTGTTCAACTTTGTTTAAATCAGGGCTTCTTCCCATTTGGTCAACTTATGCCTTTTCGCGTGCCTGGCATTTGTGGAACACAATTAGGAAAACACTCACCTATTCAGACCTAAAACACTGTCTCCAGAAGCAAACGTATGTGGAGCTGCTGCCACTCAGGGTGGCGTCCATGACTTCCCGGTAAAATAAGTGGGCTGAAGGCAAACAAAGCAAAGAAACTGAGGTGGCCGTCCAGGGAATCAAGGCTGGAGCTTAACGTGAACAGATGGGAAAGAGCAAGTCATTCCTATTCCCTCAGTTCCTCATTTACCAGGAAAGGTGTCAGACTGGTAGAGGGTCAATCTTGGTTTAGCCTCCCCCAAAGTGCAAGCTGCTTTGTGTCCTCACTGCACAGAGAATTGAGAGCAGGGCTCAGCTGGAATCCACTCTCCATCTTCTCCAGGACACTTCAGTACATCTAAGGAACTTGTTTGTTTTTACAGGGAGGCTCCAGAGAAACAAAAAGACTCTCATCATTCCACAACATTATCCTCACATTCCCTCTCTCACTGCCCACCCACCCCCAGCTCAACCCCTTTACTGAGAGGCATGCGGGAGGGGGTTTCACAGGTGATGCATTTTTCTCTTTTCAAAGCAACCATTTGTATTCAAGATCACTGCCTTCTTGGGCTCTGCCTGGATTCAGAATCGCTGTATTCCAAAGTGGGGAGAAAGGCAGTGAGCGTGTGATGCAGTGGCCTCTCTAGGTGCATGCACAGTTAGGAACCCACGGAAATCGAGAGGTGGCCTCTGGAAACTTGTGGGGACAGGAGAGAGGAGAGACAAGGGGAAGAAGCAGAATCAAAGGAAATCTTTTTAGTCAGCACAAAATGCGAGAGGGTGCTTGTGAGAGGAAAATAATATTCTTAAATTGGCAGGAAGTCAAAGTCTCCATCCAATGGCGCAGGTAGAGGAGCCCAGGTGCCCTCCTGAAGACAGGCAGCAGACACCTCTCGCTGCACCACCCAACAGAGGGCAGGTTCTGAGTCGCGGCAATCAGGACAAACATTAATTAAGGAATTAAATATCTGTTAATCACCAAATATTTGACCATTTATGTTTTAAGGAACAGTAATTAGCCTGCAATTAGCTGCATTCTGTGCCCGTTTCCATTAGATTTGTACCTATAGAATACTATTCTCCTATAAATAGGAAAAGCTACATAAAATTTGGCAAGAACACTTTTCCAACTACTACAGGACTCAGATTCTGACCAAGAGGAAAAATGACTTAGTATTTTGCAGCCAAAACTGAGTGAGAAATGGACATTCTTGACAAAAGCACAGGAGAGTCAGGGACAGGACAGATGGAAGGAGCCCAGAACAGCAGTTCCCAATCATGTTCCCCAGAGCACTTGCTCCCCAAGATGAGGTCAAAGAGTCCAGCGAAGGCTGATACCCAGACCCCTAGGAAACCTCACCTCCCATTTTTGCATGATAGCAGTCCTCGAATGTTCTGGTGGAAAGGAACTTGTTCACTCCGTTTCACCTGATGTTTCCCTAAAGGGTTTGTTCCCGGAACGCTTTTTAATTGAACACCTTTTGCCATTCCACTAAACCCACTGAAGGAGCAACTTAGCAGGGGGAAAGCACTCAACTAGTAGCTTTTTCTCTTTTTACTGTCGTCCACAAATCTTAACCTCAGTCAACTACCACCATTTATTGAGAGGTCAGCACATCCCAAATGCTCTTTTGCTTTCATCTTCACACCCTGCACAGTCTTTATATTTAGTCCCATAACTAGGGAAGTGAGGCTCAGCACATTTAAATCAGTTGCTCAAGCTTACAAGTAAACAGGGTGGATATTCAAATCCAGTTCTGTTGGACCCTATGCATACGTTCTTTTACTACACTATGAGGCTGCCTGTTTTCAAACAATATTATAATAGGAAATTCCTTTAAAAGAGTTAATTCATCAATCTTACATTATATCAAAACTACTTAATAAAGTGTGAAAAGTATCTCATAGAAATAAAGTACTATATGAATATAAACTATTTTAATACACTGGTATTTCAATTATACATTCACTTTACATTAATTTTTTAGATCTCTATAATGTATCTTGTAGCCTAAACACTAACGTAGAGGTGATGTCTGGGGAAGTCTGTGCACTGAGAGAGGGTCTCTCAAGGGTACCGCCTTCTTTAGATGTCCATGCCCTATCACCTTGTCCTCAGCTGTCGGGCTCTCAAACAGCCAATCTGTAATGCATCATTTGTATATCGACCTTTATAAACCATGTTCATAAAAGAAAATGTCACACACGTGCACGCACATGTGATACCAGAAAAGTATTTTTTACATTTTGTGATTAGAAATATAATAGTCACATACACAGGCTCACATCCTCAGGCTAGTACAGATCTCATTATAGAGAAATCTATCTGGGAGACTGATTCAAAAGGGGACAGTCTTGTGCATGATGCATGTTTTTAAGAGCATTAGGATATGACAGCCACCTCTTCAGTAAGGGTGTGCTAGCCCCATGGGCTGGGGGCCGCAGGCAGCAGCTGGGAAGCCCCTACCTGGGGCAATGCTGTCTGAACACAGCCAACTTATTTTTCTGATCGTCTCCAGGTAGGCTGACACCTTGGGCCAGGGGTGGAAATAGGATCTGGTAGGTGTTTTCCTTCTTCTTCACCTCTGTTAATACAGCTTGTCTTTCTCATCCAAACTGGGAAACATCATTCAGGTCTTATGTGGCAATTTTAAGGCCTATCGCTCAGCCTTTGGGGAGTTTCCTGCTGACATCTCTCTTGTATCATCTACAGTGTGCCATTTACCTAACAGCTTATGTTACTGTTAGGGTAACGACTTCAGTGTGTTTACTGCCCAGCAGATAAAGGGGAAAGAGACGGAAGTATAACCTTAACTGTGCTGTTAAAACTTTAAAGGCTGAGGCTTGGTTGGAGAGCTTAGGAATTGAACGAACAAGTGCATTTTCAGGGGATCCAAACCATTTACAGATGTTGATCACCAGGTTCTTAAACACTCAGCAATGCTATATTAAAGAATCTCTACAAATCCACCTTTAAATCCAAAGTCTGAAGCTATTTCTAATGAATCAGCCATTGAACCAAAAAGCTATAAAGGGAATTAAGTTCCAATTCCATTTGGTAAGTCATGCACTGCTCAGTAATGTGAGAGAGGTCACAGTGGGAAGTGGGAGGGCATGGGCGTTAGGGTCAGAGGTTCACAATTGGGAAGGCAAAACATTTTATTCAAAATGTTCAAGAAAGTAAGAATTCATTGAAAATAACAATGGTCTGATACACAGGACCACCTTACTTTTAATATAGTTTGTTAATTCCTTTTTAAAGGCTTGTCTCCTAAGACTGTTTCTAAATTAAATTATTCCTTTAATTTTGACTGTCTAGCTAGGTGTGTTAAAGGCTTTATGGATTGAATGTTCTGCCCCCTCAAATTCATATGTTGAAGCCCTAACCCCTGATGTGGGGGAATTTGGAGATGAAGCATTAGGGAGGTAATTAGGTTTAGATGAGGTCATGAGGGTGGAGCCCCCATAATGGGATTAGTGTCCTTATAAGAAGAGGATGAGAGACATATGAGTGTACCATGAGAAGACGAGAAAGTGGCCATCTACAAGCCAGGAAGACGACCCTCACCAAGAATGGAATCTGCAGGTACCTTGACCTTGGACTTCCCAGTCTCCAGAACCTTGAGAAATAAGTGTCTGTTGTTTAAGTCACCCAGTCTGTGGCATTTGGTTATAACAGCCCAAGCTGACTAAAACAAAGGCAAAATAAAAATGTAAGATGTGGATTGCAGACAATGTCAAAACCAATCCAATGCATTGGGCTCTGGAGGCTGTGAAGGGTCCCAAGAAAGCTCACTCCTAGAGGTTTTCAGTGGGCACTACTAAGATGAAAGAGCAGAAAACCAGGGCAAAGGTGAGCAGGACATACCTTCTGATCTGTCTAGAGTGTGTTCTACTGGCATTGATCCAGCAGATGCCTGGACACTAAGGAGGAGCCCAGGGCAGGTTCCAGAGGGGCAGTGGGCCCTCACAGAGCTAGGCCTGCTCTACTTTTGGAAGGTCTCCTCCAAAAGAAGTTTCTAAAAACACTCAGCCTCTTAGCCTAGTCCACCACAAAAAAAGCCCTCTGAAGCCTAGCTTAGCCAAACCCACTTCCCTGCTTCCATTTTAACCCTAGGAAGGAAGAAACTTTGTCCTGGAGGCCATATGTTTGAATTATACCACGTCTAGTCGTATAATTGGTTATGAATACATTAATAAAAAAGGTTATTCATTAAATAGGATATTTTCCCTCTGGAATAAAAAAGAGTTTTTACTCTTTTTTTCCTTATAAGTAAAAACAGTATGTGTACATGAGGGCAAATTTAGAATACGACAGATGGCAGAAAGAAAAAAATTCAAATCACTAGCTGGGGAGATACCACTTTTTAACATATTTATTTCAGCATTTATTTTAGTCCTTTATATATATATTTTGTATATAAATTCAATTTAAACATATTGCTTTATACTTATATTTTCCACTTCACAACATACGCTTAAATACATCATTAAATGATCTTTCATAACATTATTCCTTTTTTATGTGTGTGTGTGAGAGGAGGATTGGCCATGAGCTAACATCTATTGCCAATCTTCCTCTTTTCGCTGAGGAAGATTGCCTCTGAGCTAACATCCGTGCCCATCTTCCTCTATTTTGTATGTGGGATACTGCCACAGCATGGCTTGATGAGCGGCCGGTATGTCAGTCCACGCCCGGGTTTCAAACCCGCGAACCCTGGACCATTGAAGCAGAGCACGTGAACTTAACCACTACGTCACCGGGCAGGTCCCCCATAACATTATTCTTAATAGTTGCAAATTGAACTTTTGTACTGTGGTAGCATAAATTAACTAATCCTCTATTGTTGAGATTACTACTACTTCTGACTTTTCATTATTATAAATAAACTGCCAGGAATATCCTTTGTTAATTATTTGCAACCACTCTTTATTATTTCCTTTGGATGAATTCCTAAAGCAGATTGCTAAATTCACACATATCTAAATTTTTAACACTTTTAAAATGTATTGCTGAAGTGTACTCTAAAAAGATTTTAACAATTTACATGTGGACTAACAAAGCTTTTACTACCTCTTCACTTCCATTTATTTATTACATACCAGAAATTGCTGTAGCTATGAGGTTGCAAAGATAAATAAAGCAAGAAACGTACAGCCCCTTTCTTCCCGCAATCATATCCAGGGACAGAGGAATTGGGATTGGTACATCTTCCCTAATAAACACCAAACCCACAGGATGGATTCCTGGTACTGTTCATGCCATTCAGATGACAAGCAGCCCTCAAGAAGACCCAGTTTTCCCTTCCCTGAGTCTAGCCGAACACCTCAATTCAACATGAGAGATGATCTTGGAGACGTATTCCAGTTGGCTCCTGAGTGAGCCAAAGGAATTAAGAAAGAGAAAAGCAAAATATTGCAATCCTCTTAATGCATCCTCTTATCTTAAAATTAATGGAGTAGTCTTAACAGCCAGTTATGTTTTTTTTTTTTTTTTTTTGTGAGGAGATCAGCCCTGTGCTAACATCTGCCAATCCTCCTCTTTTTTTGCTGAGGAAGATGGCCCTGGGCTAACATCTGTGCCCATCTTCCTCCACTTTATATGGGACGCCGCCACAGCATGGCTTGCCAAGCAGTGCGTCGGTGCGCGCCCGGAATCCGAACCAGCGAACCCCGGGCCGCCGCAGCGGAGCGCGCGCACTTAACCGCTTGCGCCACCGGGCCGGCCCCAGCCAGTTATGTTTTAAAGGTGTTGTGGACAAAAGGACAAAGAGTGCCAAACGACATTGTCACTAATTTCCCACCTGTGATCCCAAGGCAGGATGCTCTGTGGTGCAGACTCTCTGAGAGGATGGATGTGACATCAGGATTGCTTTTTACCACTTCTTAACTGCTCCTGGGCCTCCGCCCTTCACTTACTTCAGACAAGAACTCAAAGTGGGCAAGTGGGTCTCAACAGAACATTCCAAATCACAGGACAGCAGCCCCTTCACGACAAGGACTCAGTCTACATGTGGTATTTTCCTCCCATTGCTTACAGGGTGGGAGCAGGGACCTGCACCTCACTAGCTGATCTTCACGAGGGCTCCCTTCTGAATGACTCATTTACTCCTGAGATCCACTCACGGGAGAAGGGGCTGCTTCTTGTAGAATCAAGTGCTATCTCCCTGGGTCAGACATGGCTTACTTAA
Source organism: Diceros bicornis minor (assembly GCF_020826845.1). Classification (NCBI taxonomy): domain Eukaryota; kingdom Metazoa; phylum Chordata; class Mammalia; order Perissodactyla; family Rhinocerotidae; genus Diceros; species Diceros bicornis. Next base: position 6,051,498 of record NC_080755.1, on the reverse strand, counting down.
TACAGAAAGTAAAATTTTCTTGCAGATAGCACTTCCTACCCTGCTGCAGGTTACTGCTTTTATTTTCTTAAAGCAATGTATGCATAAACAAGTTTGAAGGGTATTTTTTACTCATTTCTCAAGGTTGTGTAACAACAAACAAAGCCTTAATACGCTCCCTATCAAATAGCATAAGCTTTCCTTACATTGGTATAAAAGAAATACCAACACTTCTTATACTTTCTTTGATTATACTAATAAAAGCAATTCATAATTTTAGAAGTTAGAGGATGCATCAAAACGTGAAATGAAATCAAAGAGCATACCTGATAAAAGTTAGGCCAAAAAGTACTAATGGCCAGCTCTGCCCTGTTCCACGTTCGTGTCGGGTCTCCAGATATATTCCAGATAGGATTCCCCAAAGGCCCATTATTGACCTTCACGTAGACATTGAGTATCCCAGGAGCAGAATTACTCTTGCTAGATACAAAATAGTGAAAATCAATGCAGTGGGTATCATTTTCTTTAAGCTGAGGTAAGAGGAGGTGGGCTCTCTGCCCCTCAGATCTCCCGGATGTGTTCACCAACATGAAAGAGCCTGTAAAAACAAAATCAAAGGAGAGTCACAACCTGAAACACTACTTTCCAGTCATTTCTGAAAAGCCACCATCATTTACATGGGTGGACACTGCAATTCCACATATCTTACTTAGGTTTTAAAAGTTCCATCTCTGTCATACCTTTTTACCCCCAAAGTGTTCTCAAGATCAGCAAATGGAAAATTCCCTTGATGTCGTTGCAATTAGTCTCCTAAGGAAAAATATGCATAATTTGCAGACGTGCACTGATCAGTCTGGTAGTCACTAGCCACATGTGGCTATCTAAAAATAAATAATTTAAATTCCATGATATTAAAAGTTTAGGTCTTCAGTCACACTAGCCCTATTTCAAGCGCTCAATAGCCACATGTGGCTAGTTGCTACCATATTGAGCAGCACAGATATTGAACCTTTCCATCATCTCAGAAAGTTCTATTGTACAGCACTATTCTATAACAGTACCACCATTTAGTCATCACAGCCACATTAAGATTCTCATATAATCTAGAGAAAGATAACAGATTGGTGTGGTTTGTGGAATCTTAGAAAACTTGATTAGCCCCAGGATGCTCCTTGTTGTCCATATAACATGATCCTCTTACAGTTCAGCACCACCACTCCTGCCCACTGCTGGGACCACCGACTTCTCCCTGACAGGGGAGGTGTTTTCATGACGGGGTATGACTGAGCACAGTGACGCACTTGCTGTGCAAATTGGAGGATGGTCTTTCTCAGAAGACTCTATGAGCTTTCAGTATCTTCACATCCATGGCACTAACCCACCCATGAGTGCTGAAGAATTTCCACATGGATTCAAGCTTTCCATACCCTGGCATCAGAGATGTCACTTGGGCCCTCCTCATGTCTAAGATTAACAAAAAAGGCAACTAAAAAAATTGTATGAATTTTATATATCACATAAAGAAAGATAAAAGCAAAATGTTCTATGACGAAAGGGAAAACATCCTAAGTCCTCCTTAGCAGAGAGGAAAAATATATTGAAACTCCAAGGGGGAAATACACCTAAATTTGGAGTAAAAAAAAAAAAAAATACTACCTCAGGTAAGGTTGGACTCACGACTTCAATACTCCAATTGAGTATTCTTTTGAAAACTTCCCTGATTGTGAACCACAATCTTCACAGTAGTGTGTGTATGTATGTTTGTGTGTACAGTATATATAGTTTGTGTTTTGGTACACATCAACACATATCTATAAACATGCATACATAATGCTAGAAAAAGTGTGGAATTTTTATCTTGTCTACCAACTGTGATTTCCTAAACAGCAAAATGAGAAGACTACCTTTCCCAGAAAATTATTATAAGGACTAAATAAAAAACATAAATGTAGATATATCCTTTATAAATTAATAGGCTTTTGTTAAGGGATCAATATTATAAAATGTTTGCTTATGGCTGTTACCCTCACCATGCCCTTATATGAGGTGAGCTAGCATTAATGCCATTTAAGATAAATAGGAATTGAGTCACAGAGAAATTAGGAAGCAGCTTACCCAGGTTTTAGGATGAGTTAGTGGCAAGACCAGAACTGTGATCCTCTGGGTTTCCAGCCCACTACTCATATTGTCACACTCCAGTATCCCATGTTGCTTCACGTGCCATTTGAGCATACATGAAGAAAACAAACCCCTCATGACAGTGAAGGAAAATCAGAGTAGCTATGTGAAAATAGAGCAATTTTTCAAGAGATGAATGCTATGCACCTGGAAACATGAAAGCCAAGCCACAAGGTAAGGATTATCTATGGGGCATGTATCCCAGCAATGAGGAAGAACTGCAAATGTGATTTATGAACGAGTTGGGGTCAGAGAAAGGGAACAGGTGTCAAGAGAATATCACTGAAATAATTTGGGTTAGCTCAAGTCTACACAATGCAAAGTAATCTTCAAAATGCACAGGGTTCACCAATCCCACCACAAATCTAAAGCAGGCTGTTGGTGTTTGTAACATGAGTTTAAAATTGTACTTTTCTGCTCTTAAAATATAAGTGGATTTATTCCATATTCTATCATTTGGGGCTCTGCTATCCAAAACATAGTTAGAATGTACATTCTTTTTTTTTTTTTTTTAATTTTATTTATTTATTTTTCCCCCCAAAGCCCCAGTAGATAGTTGTATGTCATAGTTGCACATCCTTCTAGTTGCTGTATGTGGGTCGCGGCCTCAGCATGGCCGGAGAAGCGGTGCGTCGGTGCGCGCCCGGGATCCGAACCCAGGCCGCCAGCAGTGGAGCACGTACACTTAACCGCTGAGCCACGGGGCCGGCCCTAGAATGTACATTCTTACTGATGGGGTTGAGGCATGACACGGCCATCAGGCCAAGTTTGAATCACCAAAACCTTCAGTATTGCCACACTGCCAAGAATAGTATTTCTTGCAGTGTTTCAATCAATTGAACTTGGGTAGCCAGTGGTGGTAAACACTGGCAATACGCAGAGGACGGCAAAAGTACACGTTTCCCATATCACATGAAGTCTAGTTTGGATGCCTGGATGAAACTGAAACAGAGGAGCCTCTTTTCACATGGTGCCATAAGCTGGGTAACTTTCTACCATTACTGTTCAGTAAACAGTAAATCACCAGAGTTTCCTAAAATACTATTTTCCTAGTTACACAGTCCATCCTCCAATATTTACTCCACAGTCCATCCTCCAATATTTACTCCACTGTGCTCCATTCCAGCACAAAATGCTCTCTCAGCTTTTGAGCTGTCCAAAGTATATAGAAATTTTTATTTTGAGGTTGAGGTGAAATCCTGGTATTCTAAGTTACAAATACTCAAATGATCCTAATTTTTATACTCCTTTCTCCCTTTCTCCCCTTTTTGAGCCAGAATACAGCCTGTTTTATAAATAAGGCATGCTTCTGTAATGTAGATTAGTTCACATAGGGCAGTGACATCCATCCAACACAGGAGTCCCTTTGGTTCATGGGTGATTTTTTTCAGGACTTTAAAGTTTTAGAGTGATCAGGGCAAATTTTTCCCCAGATAAAGGGGGGCGACATCATGGCCTTTAAACAAAGCTAAAAATCCTGCAAAATTGCCTTCGTTTAGCATAAGAAGTGGCAAGAAGTTTAGTGGTTTCAAGAGCCATTCCTCTTCCCACTCTGTTAAGCTGTCTGGGAAACTGCGAGAACACATGAAGAAACTGACGTTTCTGCTCCCCTCCTGTGTTTAAAAAGGAAAGAACCCTGACTGATGAAGAAGGCAAACCCTGGATCACATTTTTAGCTCGGCAGAAAGTGGTCTCTGTTAGAAGGCAATGACTTCAAGGGCCTCTCTAGGGAGGAGGAGGAAGCTGGAGTCCAGGCCACAGGGCTCAGGACGGACTCACTGGGATCCTAAGTACCAGAGGGGAGTGAATGGGGCCAGTATTTTCATTAGGGTTGCTACTGTTTTTGTTGGTTCTCTGGCTACAAAGCAGCATAGATTTTGTGTAGTCAACCCCATTTTTCTCACAAGATCGATCATTTTTAGTGTGTGATTCTGTGAAATTAGTCAGGGGTTTTCCAAGAGCACGTACGGCGCTGGTGGAAACGCTTATTCTCCCGCACCGTCTCCCGCCTTCTCTTGTTCTGGCCCTCAGGAGGCAGTGCCGTCTGGACTGCCCACTCTCATGGGCAGAGCTACGCTTCTTCCAAACTATCCAGAAACCAACTGAGCAGCACTCTGATGTCAACATGCACAGTTTTTTAGAGGAAAAGTCTCTCTTTACCTGCACTTGTTCCCTGGGATAGGGTCCCCTGAGAATTCTCTGTTTTATTCCTCCAGAGGCTCTCAATTGGTATTTCTATGTAGCCTCCACAATCAAGGATTCATACATAGAAGGCACTTAGGACAATGCTTGCCACATAGCATGAGCTCAAAAAATGCTGGCGATTATCATAATGATTACTTTGTTTTGTGGGAGATCAAAATATGTCTCTTTACCTTGATTATTTTCTCTGAAGAATATTTGAGCTTCCTCTCCCAAACTGCCTAAAGAATTTAACATAGAAGGCCTGTTTCAGGAAGGAGCCACTACCACATGATGGCTGTAATATAATGTAAAATACATGCTGCGATAGGAAAGGCACCAACAAGTCCATCTTATCAAAAATTCTGTCTCTCCCAGGCCATTCTCTAGGTGGCCCTGTAAAGAGTTGTCAGACAAACATTTGCATTTTCATCTCCCTGTGAGTTGTCTTCTTCCCCTCTTAAATCCCCCATAGCTGTATCCTCCACCACCAACATCCTCCTTTGTGTTTATCTAAATCTATTTAAGGTGAAAACCTCCATCATTTGTTGAGAAACTCATTTCCCTGGTTTCTCCCTTATATACATGTTATTAAACTTTGTTTGATTTTCTCCTGCTATTTGGTTTCATGTCAATGTAATTTGTAACCTAGCCAGAAAGGACCCAGAGTCGGTAGAGGATACTCTTCCTCCCCCAACAGTTTCCTCACACCTCCTAAATCCACGGCTTCTCTAAATTATCTGCAATTCCTTAGCATTTAGCTCTATATATTTCCACCTGTCCACCTCACAACCCTCCTGGTCCTATCCTAATTCGACTACGTGGTCATTTTTAAGTTTCCTTTCCTTATGAGGGAGGAACACATAAGTATTGAAATATTACGAAACCTTCACCTCAATTAATCTTGGCCCTACATCTAAGCTTTGGGAAGGGGATCTGCATTTCTGTGTGTGATCATGAGGACTTATCTCCTGGCTTCAAAGTATAGAAGGTGACATTTCAGCAACACAAGTATTTCCTAATAGTGCTGCACTACTGTTTTACGGTGAGTTTACAGAAGAAAGTGTGAATGCTTATGTTTAGCATAGTCTAGCAACCCAGAATCCTGGGGTAAATTCACAGTTGTGCATAAAGGAATGGCATGTGGGAGGGAAGAGATGCCTTTTAATGGTTAGAATTTATCACCTATCTGCTATGAAAGTAAAGTCAACTCACCAACCCACTGTCTAAAGAAATCAAAGCATTTATATTCCATTTTAGACTATTAAGTCTGTTTTTTTAAAACCTCCCTATATGGCTGAATGTGTCATTTTCACCTTCTACTTCAATGTTTTAACTGTGAGGAAATGCATTTTCAAAGAGTAATTGGGTCTCCCTCGGTAGGTACTTCCTTACCCCATCTTTTTTTCCCTACAAAAAAACACTCCAACTGGGCAAATAAATAAAAGAAATCAGAATTAAATTAGCATGAAATTCTGTTTGTGTTCAGATAACAAAACACCCTTAAGTCACTAGTACAGAAGGAGAGAATGCAACATTGCAGGCAAATGAAAAGAGCTCCACGTAATGGAGTCAGTTTCGCAAGGGGCAGTATTTACATGCAGACTCTGAAGGTCTATAAGAATAATTATTTCGGTTTCCCTGAAAAGGAAAACTCCGTTATGAGAACATGCAATGTTCGCATTCTTGAATCTTTGGGTGAATTAAATTTAGCTTAATCATATCCACTGGCAAATGCTTTTGATTAGACTATCTTCCATCATTGTTTGTGACAGCAGTAATAACTACATATAATTAGTTATTCCCTTCCACCCCATCATTAAAATCTGCATTGGTGTGGTAGAGGCTCTGGATTTTTAAACGCTGAGGAAACTGCATGAATTCTCTTCCTACATTTGAGAAATCTTGTGCACACAACAAAAAGGGGGGGGGGGGTTCCCGTCATCCAGCAGGAAGAGAGAATTATGTGTGTTATTAAATACTTCAGCTGACAGAGAAGCAGCATTTTATAAGCTTTAAAACCATTATAACATTCACTTTTTAAGCTTCTTAGTTTTAGTAAAAGTGCACAGACCATTGATTGGTCTTTTTCTCTCTTTGGTTGTTTTGTCTTCATTTTTCCTCTCTGACCGTGCCTTCAAATTTGACTTAAGACCCAAAAGCTACATACGAAGTTTACAAGTTCTACCTTTGCTGGCAAATATCCTGCCTCTCTCTAGTTTACAAAGCCATTTGTAGTTCTTACCACCTATTTAGCTACACTAGTTGTAACAATTCAGTTATCTGGAGCAGCGCTTCTCAAAGAATCTATGATGAAGGACCAGTTTTTAAATTTCCAATGCATCTCAGATCAAATTTATGTAAAATATAATAAACACGAATTTCTAGAAAAAGGAAATAAAAAGACATGCAAAATGCAAGCCCAAATTTGTTATTAGATTAAATAAACATAAAATTACTCTATCAAATTCCTATAAAAATTTCTAAAGACTTGCTCTCCATTTCTATCCTGGTCATGGACCAGGAACAATGTGTGGACCAGGTGTGATCTGCAGACCACACTGAGTGGCACAGGCTTCACGTTATAACGGTACGGCATCCTGGGTACGCAAATTTACATTTTTCCTCAACAGCAGAAGGGGAAGACTGAGGCAGACAAACTGAAAGAAAGGAATGAAAAGAAATCCTCTGGTTTCTTAACCCAAAGATAATGGCTATAATCCCAAGTCTTTTGGCTATGAAAGAAAGTAGTGAAAGAAAAGGAAGAGGGAGAGTGGGAAGCAAGTGGACAAACAGGGAGGAGACAAACATGATCATGGTGAATGAAAAGGCAGCATTGAGACTCTGAACTCAGAAAAGAACCAGCTTCAAGGCAAGAAAAGAGAGAAGTGGGCAGAACACGGTGCAGGAATCATCACTTACATTGGCTGTTCTTAAGGAGAAGGGGAGAGCGCAGGGAAGTAAAATGTGTCCCCCAGTGCCTAGGCCAGGGGCTCCATACACTCCATCTCATTCAGTCCTCCCAACAATGAAGACCCCAAGAAACAGAGAGAACAGTTAACTCACTGAAGCGGCCCACTGACAGCACTGGATAGAACTGGGGGAATTTGAACTTTTTACATTCACCCTCCAAAGGCAATGCTCTAAAACCAGTATTTTCCAAACAGTTTGACCATAACTCAAAGTACCAAATACAGTGTATACTGCAACCCAGTGTACGTGTGAGATGCTGCGTGTGCATACATACACTTACATACACACACACATTCAGACACAAAACTATCCTGAAAAATTGTGCGTCACTGTGTTTCTTACTACGTGTGTATGTGTATCATACTCACATTTTCTATTCTACCCTATTTTGTTTTGCAACATAAATAAGTAAGTGAATGTTGGGTGCAACCCACAATTGATTGCACAGCCCTCGAATGCTTTAAGGCCACACTGCAACTCCTCCCCTGTAACCAAAACCAACAAGATCTAAACTGCACTCTGCCTCCTCAGTAGGAAAGCTTTTTATTTTTAATTTGTAATTTTAAATTTGGTCTCATCCCCCAAACATCAAAACACCAGCTGCATCCCTCCTCCTGCTCCTCAGCCGGTACTGACAGTGGCCCTCAAGAACATGTCTTTTCTGATGAGAAACGTCAGGAACAAGAGAAGATGGAAGCCTGGGGAGAAATAAATGAACTCAGAGCACAGCTCAAAGGGAACAAAGCCTCTGCAGGGAGACGCCACCATCACTTTAAAAATACTTATTAGCACCCATTTCAGCCTGATGAAACCGCCGTCTCCACAGCCACAGTCAGGCTCTTCAGACCAGATGTCACCCATCCTTCTTAAGCCACTGCCTTGTCTATGCCCCTTTCAGAAATTTCACCCTAGTACAAACGTGAAATACTTATTTGGCAACCACTAGAGAAGAAAACTTTAACAAAAAAAATTGTCTCTGCACCCAAATGTCATATCTCCCTTTCTATTCTGTCTTCTCTTTTGCCTTTCTTGTGGATTCTCAACAATCACTGGGCAACACCATGTTAGTTGCACTAATTTTTGCCACATTCCTAATATGGTGGTGCAAATACAGTAAGATGGCAAAGAAGCAGCACCATGCACGGGGAAGCCCCAGCAAAACTCTAACCAACTGCACGTGCTCCACTCCTCAGGAGTCCAGCTGGCGCTCACTGGGGGAGAAGGCGACGGCTGCCCTGGCGTGGGCCTTCCTACAGGTCATATGATAGCAAATGGCACTCTGTTCTCCACGAGGGAACTCCACATCAATCTAGGTGCTCTAAAGTTAATAATAAGCATAGCTTATATACCTAAAATGTGCATAAAACACTTGCTTCAGATATTTATATTAAATACCCAAGAGATACGCAATTGTCAATTTAGAGATTCACAGCCTAACTGAATGGGTATTTTTATTACTGATTATTCATAAAAATACTGAGCTGACCGAAATAAATTCATTGACCTTAACTAGTTACTTTTAGCCAAGGCAGGACTCCTCTGAGTGCCCATCATGTACTGGGCATTTTGAGAAATACAAACAATAAAACTTGGATCAATTCCTCCAGCAAGAACCTCACAGTTTAGCTGTATGTCATATTTTAAATATTTTGTATTCAGCACAGAAAAAAAAATTTCACAGAATTAACAAATCAGATCCACTAGGTTCACCAACATTCATATAACTACAACCTGAACTGCCTGTAAAATTTGTAGATTTAGAACTATCAACTAGTAACTCTTAAAAAAAAAGAATTTTGAGACAATTATCATATGAGACAAAGAAGGAAGGAGGAGGCTCACAGAAAAGGGAAGAAGCCCTGAGGGTTCCATTGAGTTCCACCACATGCTCTCCCTTCACAAGAATAGGGAAGCTCCAATGAGAACTAACGCATATTACAATGTGTCATCCGGACAAGCTGCTTCAGTGACTTGGCTGGAAAACACTAGCTGTGCGCTTTACAATTTATAAGTAACGAACAACCACAGAGTAAAGCAAACACAACCTTTTAACTATCTGACGATGCTAATGACTGTATCTCAGGAAATGAGCCACAAGTACAATGCAGAAGTGACAGGTAGACTGTTTAGGACGTTCTTAAGAGACTGCTTAATTTCCCATACGTCAGGCTTTTTACTGATTGACATCTTTAGAAACTAGTTCGTTTTGTTCTAAATCTCAGAATGACACAAGCTATCACAATATAAGCTTCTGCTTCTTTTTTTCCCTAAATTACTGCTGATTTAGAGATGATTTTTTTATATGTGTATCTGGTGATAGCCTACCAGCTAAACTGCCTTGCTTAAAGAAGATATTATATAGTTAGCTTCTACATAAAATGTAAACCAAACTTAAATATTTTAAAAGTGCATCACCTTTGACATTTCCAGTTTTACTAGAAGCCTGCTAATGGTGCTCAAAAGGAGTTAGCTACATCATCCTTCGTCATACAGAAGAGTTCTCCAAACAACTCCAAGGGTTCTGTTAACATCCCTGATTGAGAGCTCCCCATCTTCCTGAAGAGGAAACCAAAGGATTTGCTTAAGATGTTTTACTAGCCTGGCTGGGGTCAGAAGCCAAAGCCACATGGGAATTTGCACTGATTGATCAGAGGGCAGGAGCAAGGAATTACCAAAACTCAACAAGGTTAGCCAGTAAAGGAAATTAAACTGGTTTCCGCATTAAACTGATGATACAATATCAAATTTATAAATGATCAAAACAGCCTGGAATTTAAGGAATCTGTTGGATTAAGTAATCAGAAAAAGCATCAAGATACCAGCAAATAATTAGCAAATGATATGAAAAGGCAATTTGCATTAGCAATTGTAGAAATACAGTAAGTGAAGAGATGCCTGGGAAATACTCATCTTCACCATTAAATCAAAAAATTTAAATTAAAGCAAATTTCAGGTATAATTTTAAACATGAGTAAATTTCTTAAATATGTAAAGATTTCAAAACCAAACGTTTGCGAGATTCTGGTGAAGCTCCTGCACGAGTTAAGGAAGGAAGCATTGTCATTATTACAGCAGTAATGGTAAAGACCATAGAGTCGCGCTCTTTGCCCCACTGGTGGGGAGAGAAATCTCACCTACAAACCTTACTTAGCCCTGTGACCTTATGAAAATCACCCTAAACCTGAGTTGACTCATCCATAAAATAACAAAAGGAGTGTCTACTTTAAAAGACGTTCTGAGGGCCACGTGGACTAGAGTGGGCAAAGGACTCACTCTGGTGCGTGACAAGGCATAGGGCCTCCTTGAGTTGGTGGGAAGAGATGGGGCTCTGCAGCCAGCCAGCTGGTATTTGGATCTCAACTCAGCCACTTAACTGGATGTCGCTGAGCAAGTTAGCTAACTTCACTATGCCTCAGTTTCCTAATCTAGGAAGTGGGAATAACACTGTAGCAACTTCAAAGAGGTTGTTCAGTGAATTAAATGAGATGATTCACGTAGAAAGTTTCTTAGAAGAATGCCTGTACATAGTAGGCCTGTGCCAAAGTTTGACCTCGACTCTGGTTTTCACCCAAATGTATTTGGCCTTAGCATAGGAAGATGAAATAGCTGAATGCCTACTACAAGGTAATTTCCGGAGCCCCTGCACTCGTGTGTATCAATGATCGTGTGATTATATAGGCTACCATCATCTGCATCTACTCAACATAATAAGGTCAGTGACACAAACCAGATATGCCATTCAGATTCAGTTTCAATATCTAAACATTAATCTTCAAATATACGTAATCATTCTAGATGTAACTCCAGAGTGTAAAATCTCCTAATGTGATTTAAATGTTGAATTTTTACCAAATCTGATGAATTATAAATGTATGTTTTTTATTGCAAGAGTAAAATGTTACAATAGTTAATGGCGATTGTGAAAGCTGTTAATTGTATGACAACACTAATTATTAAGAACTTTCAAATAGTTAAATAAATAGGTAAATATATTGACTATTAATATGGGGAGTAATAATAGCTAACATTTATATGATATTTAATATGTACCAGGCATCTTCTAAGTGCTTCACATATATTAACTCTTTTAACTCTTACAGAGGATGAGAAAGCTGAGGCATACAGAGAGGTTAAGTAACTTGTTCAAGGTCATTCAGCTAGTAAGCAGTAGAGATGAGATATGACCCCCAGGCAAACTGGCTCAGAGTCTGTGTTCTTAGTTTAAGCTCTCAGTTTAAGAGACTGCACATTAGTTAGATAACTTTAGGAAGAACATTATATCCTCTATCTCTAGAGACAGAGATAGAGATATAGTCTAATTCTGATAAGTAAACCCAAAACTACCAGAGAAGAAGAAACACGTGAACATACATGTTCACTACCAGGCGAGCAACTCCGGGCTAGCCTGCTGGGGACGGGAGACCCCGTGAAACAGAGATGAGCCTTCCCAGCCGGGCCCAAGCTGATCTAACAGCTGACTGCTGATGCATGAAGAAGCCTAGCCAAGGCTAGCCATGTATGCCCAGATTAGCAAAACCACTCAGCTGAGCCCAGCCCTAATTGGTGACCCACAGAAGTGTCAGCTATGGGTACTGTTTTAAGACACCAAGTTTGGGGATGGTGTGTTATGCAGCAAAAGCTAACAATATCTGGTTGAATCTAGGTGATAATTATATGGGGTTCACAGAAGTATGCTCTCTACCCTTGTATATTTTGAATATTTTCATAATTAAAGTTTTAAATGATAAAAAAGTTTTTAAAAAACTAACAATATCTAAATGGGCTGAATTGTGGATCATGTTATATCACTGAAAATGCATTACAGAAAATTAATGCATCTTTCCGAGAGCACTCAGTTGTATATGTGATTCAGAAAAAGATAATCTATTGGGAAATTTAATTTGATCTAAACTAATTTTTTAAACATCATCTAAGATTGAGTTTATGTCAATATATACCTTGTGAATTACACACACACACACATATTATACATATATACAAATATACACATACACAGGGAGAGAGAAGAAGAAGGAATTTTACAAATTAACTGAAAAAAAGAGTCAAGATGGTAAAGCCCAAGTTTCTGGCAAGAATAGTGTATGTTACAAAAGTGCTTCATTTATACCCATGGCATCCTTGACGGTACCATAGTATATTGAATATTTACCCACTGTTACATATTTCAATCATCATTCCTGAAGCATTTCTAAATGGAGATTTTGGTTTTCTCTCTACCTTAGTATTAAAATAGTTCAATTCTGTACATCTTGATTTAGTCTATTAGACAGGTGATCTAAAAATAAATTCAGATATATTTATTCTATCACTGTGTCTCTAAGCTTGACTGCGTGGAAAGTTACTTTTTATAGGAGTTCTACTATTTAGGTTTAGTTGTTTTTTCCTTCAGAATGCATTATAACTTCTTACATTTATAATAAAACCTAAGGTTTTAAAACACTTCTCTCTCATCCTTCATGGAGTTCTAAAGAGATTTTTTTTTTCTCTCTTCTAGCACATTTTATTTTCCCTTTTAAGTAAATTTCATATAGCTTAAATTTTAACCAATTTAAATTGTTCATTTTTATTAAGCTCCTTTCAAAACATACTCACTTGATGAATTGATCTGCTTACAAGAGAAAAAGCTGTATACTTGGGGAAATTCCAAGGAAAAGTATATATATTAGCTTTTTCAATAGCAAAGAACTAGATAGAGCAATTCTAAACATCCTTGCAGACTTTTCATACATAGGCCCAGTTCTGTCTTACCCTGTGCTTTAACTTTTTACTTTACCTTTTTTAACTAATAAAAGTAATATATGCCATAATAAAAAGTCAAAAAATAAAGGAATTCAAAGGAAAAATTAACCACTTCTTCTTTACTCTCAAAACCCACAAACTTATCCCACTGAGGCAATAGTGTATTTCCTTCACACCCTTCTTTATACACACAAACATAAATTCACCTGCAAGAGGTGAGTATTTTTTTGGCCTTTTTCTATTTTTTTCTAATAATAATAACCTGACACATTCCCCTGCATTTCGTTTTGTCCCCTAACCAACAACATAGCGTGGACAACTCTCTAGGCCAATGCGGACATATGGACCCAGCTCACCGTGTTGAATACCTGCTGCTACTACGTGCGCGCCAATAAACACCCACGGAAGACACTGACACTTACTGCTGTAGAATAGAGTCCTACAAGTCAGGGTTCTGGCCAAAAGGTATCTTTAATTTTCCAGGGTTTTAATTTATTGGATATAAGTACTAAACAATTGCTCCAGGCATGAAAATAGTAATTATTTTTATTAATGCTAATAGTCAGTCGTGTACATAAAGTGGCCCTGTTACTTCAGAGAACAGCAGACGGGCTAATGTGAAAGCCGGTTTGAGTCTAGAGGACACTGTCTCTTGGCCTTCTCTGTTCCAAGCAGGGACAATCATCATGACTTCCTCTTCACATTATTATTATTGTTGTTGTTATGAATATTTATCAAGTACTTGCTAGGTGCCACTCACTCTGCTAAGCACCCTATATCCGCTCTTTTATTTGGTCCCCTTGAAAACCTACTGAGGGGATTATTATTATCACTTTATATTCAGAAGGCTTAAAAATCTTCCCCAAGGTGAGACAGAAAAACCAAGATTTTAATCCAGTCAGTCTTACCATAGTACTGATGTTTTAACCCAATATATAATCAAGATTTCACAGCACATCTCAGAGTCAGATAACCAAATCTTTGTGGTGTATGCTCTCTGGAGAAATTGAAAAATAGAAGATGGGGCCGGCCCGGTGGCGCAAGCGGTTAAGTGCGCGCGCTCCGCTGCGGCGGCCCGGGGTTCGCTGGTTCGGATCCCGGGCGCGCACCGACGCACCGCTTGGTGAGCCATGCTGTGGCGGCGTCCCATATAAAGTGGAGGAAGATGGGCACAGATGTTAGCCCAGGGCCGTCTTCCTCAGCAAAAAAAGAGGAGGATTGGCGGATGTTAGCTCAGGGCTGATCTCCTCACAAAAAAAAAAAAAAAAAAAAAAAAAAAAGAAGAACAAAACAAATGACTAGAAGCTGTTAGGGTCATCTTCAGCTTTGAATTATAACTCTTAAAAAATAAAATTGGTCAATTCTCAAATCATGTGAGCTATTTATTCTCTTATTTAAAAACAAAAATTAAAACCTACCATGCTTAAAATGACAGTATGGAGCCAAAATTAGTTCTATTATTTTTTTCCTCAAGTAAACAAAAGAGTTAGTGACAGAATGCAAAATAAGGAGATGAGAATAAAATCTATTTCTTTAAAAACTACCAAGGTTTGCTGAAAAATATGAATTTTAAACAAAACATTTAATAAAGCATAAACAATTAGATCAACCTCTGGATCTCTTCAGAAGCCCAGAGCACACTGTTTATTCTTGTTGCTTCCTAATGCAATAAAATGATATAATAACACTCATGTGGCTTTACTTAAAAATGTGATGTAAGGTCAAATTATTCAAAACAGATGTGCAATTTCCTTAGCTTACACAACCCTAGAGAAGACAAACATTATCTGCTAAGTGCTAAAAGAGTCTGGGGATCAGAAACATTTGTGATGTATAATAGAGGCACTCAACGATGTTAAGTACACTCCATCTTCTTCCCTAACAAAGAGTTCCCCATTCACATGCTTTGTCAAGAGGCCCCACAAAAATCATTCCCAACATTCGTTACTGCACAAGTAATATGTTGATGGCTGCTGGTAATGAAATGTGAAGAAACGGAGGAGAGTTAAAAATGTTGATTATCTTAGGAATTTTTATTCAAGAGTAACTTCTCTTTCATTTAACCACTATTTTTGTGAATAACTCGTACAAAGTATTGCCCTTAATCCAGATGGAGATACAGACCATGTAGACATAAACACAGTGGGGAGAATTACAAAGCAACACGAATACAAGTGCACAATAATGTAATTTTTTATGTTAACATACAGAGGAAATATTAGGAATAGTAAACCAACGATGGTAGACCAATCTAGGGAAACGACATTGGAGAAGTGGGAAAAGATAAAAGGGACAGGGCCATCCCTGTGGCTTAGCGGTTAAGTGCGCGCGCTCTGCTACTGGCGGCCTGGGTTCGGATCCCGGGCACGCACCGACGCACCGCTTCCCCGGCCGTGCTGAGGCCGCGTCCCACATATAGCAACTAGAAGGCTGTGCAACTATGACATACAACTATCTACTGGGGCTTTGGGGGAAAAAAAAGGAGGAGGATTGGCAATAGATGTTAGCTCCGAGCCGGTCTTCCTCAGCAAAAAAAAGAGGAGGATTAGCATGCATGTTAGCTCAGGGCTGATCTTCCTCACACACAGAAAAAAAAAAGATAAAAGGGACATTGCAAGTTACAATCAAAGAATTTATGCCTGAATGGATATTGAGTGGCTGGGGACTGATGGTGTCCAATATGATTCTTAGCCCAAATGATGTAGGAGACCGGTGATTCCATATTTTGCTGACAACTGAATTTTACCTGACATAAAGGAAAATAGTAAATTTTGTACTTCAATATCCTTAACCTTGCATATTACCTGGCATATGGGGGGCAATCAGTTAGCTGTTGAATTAACTACCTGAATGTATTAGAAACAAGAAATGGCAATGGATGTATTTTAAAATCACTTTATGTATCTTACTGGTAGAAATATTTTTTCTTTAATTTTTCCTCTTTATTATTTATATAATTAACACAGTAGGATAAAAAAGCAAACTTCTACAAGTACCTCCACAATACATTCCAAATTTCTGAGCAAAGCATTCGAGGTCTTATCAGTCTACAATTACAACCTTATCTTCGTTCACTCTTTAAATCTATAAAAGTGTATTGAGTAACTACTGTGTGCCAGGTACTGTAGTTGGTACCACTGATTCAAGGTTGGGTAAGACTCAAGCCCCATTCTCAATTCAAGTTGGGTGGGCCAATAATCATATTGCAATGGTGGAAGCAGTGATAGAGCTATTCCAGTCATTTAGGGCACAAAGAAAAGGGGCACTAAAGCTAGTCAGGGAGGTGAGTGTCAGTGATGGCTCCTTAGAGGAAGGGATAGCTGAGCTGAGTCTCCCAGGATAAGCAGTTAGCCAGGCCAGTGGAGGAAGGAAATGGATTAGGAGTTCAGCATTTGTTAATTCAACAAACATCTGTGAGGCCTCCATAGGTAACAGACACTGATATTGGGCAAGAAAAAGATGTCGGTGGCCCTTCAGCAGCTTCAAGTCTAACAGCACAGGCAACCATATAACAAATAATTAGAATACAAAGTTATAAGTGTATGTCAGAGATATATCCTCAAAGTACTAAGCAGTAGAGAAACATGGCAGAAAACAGTAGCTAATGCAACTTTAGTATTATTGTCAGGGTAATTTAAGAACTAAACTGGATCATCACTGAGAAATTTTAAAGCACCACACAAGTTTAAATAATGATGATCCTTATCTTTACGGATAGATGAATGCTTGTGATTCACCTTATTCACTGTGCAAACTTTAGACGAATTAACCAGCACTCAACAACTGAAATCGAGATGTGATCTGACTGCACGAGGAGCAGCATTCCCACAGTTGTTTTAGAAATTGCAGTATGTCTTTCCAGGAGAGCAACTGAGCTCTTCCAGAAGTAACACTGGCTCACATTAAAATGCTTTGTTTTTTACAGAGTGGTGCTTTGCTTTTATAAAACTTCTTTCAAGAGCTGCATTGCTGCCTTAAGTGAGATGAACTCCCACCTGGCACACAAACAGGTCAGATACTTTAAAACTAACCATTACTGGGAGGGGTTTGAAAGCTATTTTAGCCCCATGAGAGTTAACTGCCAGAGAGGCAGTTCTTTTGGAGAGCATTTTAGAGAGCATCTTTAAACCTTTCATTAGGTAGAATTACTTCTACACCCAGAGGAGAAAACTGAACTAAAGACAAAAAATACTTAAAAATCATTCAGGGGAAAAAAAAAAACAAACCTTAAATGGTTTTATAATGTTTTCAAATAAAAATCACTCTGTTCAATATTTAAAATTATCTCTCATACTTCATATTTGTTGCTAGACAGTGAAAGGAAGAGATGAGAGGATGGGTACTAACTATTTAGAATTAAGTTATTTATCAGCAACATAAAAAATTAAGTCCTAGAGTGTAAGTATACCAAAACAAAAACCATGAACAGCCAAACAGACGTCATCAAGTTCATTCACTTATTTGGATGACTCAGCATATACATAAAAATTATGTTACCCAGTTTCTGAACCTTTAAAAATTCACAAGAAGAGACTGCTAAAAGCAGACATGCAGGCAACAATGAGGAAAATGCATTGCCAAAAGGGAAGCCACTCTAAAAGACAGCCATGACACATCCAAGCACTGCAGCTGAGGGCAGTTATGAGCATATGTAAGCCACTACGCTGCAGCAGGTTTGTGGGAAAATCTTCATATTCTTAATGATGACCTTAACTTACCACCAATAGGTTAGCTTACGTTCAGCAAGGCAGGGGGAAGCCTGATAGGGTTCAGAATGCATTTCATCTAATAGTAGTTAAAATAGTTCCTGGTACTAGAGGGGGTTAATTATCAGCCATCTTGAAAATTCAGCTTTGCAGAACAACTTCATCTGCCCAGGACTAAGGACAGCCATGCTGTGTTGTAATTTTAACTTTGGTTTCACTTCTCATTCCACAACCATTAGCTTTCACGACGATGCAATAAAGATAAACCTGCACGTGGCCCAATCTCCAGCCCACGGGGAGACACTGGGCCCTTAGCTTTTAGGATATTCCTCATGCTCATGTCAGTTAGGTGCTTTGAGAACAACCACATGTGGTCAGACACCAAGTGAGCTGATACTCATGGCGCCTTAGGTCCTCCTACTGCTCACCAGTCATTTCAGTTCTAGGCCTCTCCCCAGCAAACTTCACAAAGGTTTCCAGAGAGTTTTCTACAGAAAATTAACTTACCTGCACAAAATGTGGCATATTAACTAGTCTCATCATACTGTGGATATCTCTAGACAAAAGACTTGGATGAAAGGTTGCTTGCAGTCTTCTATATTACTGCAACTCACCTTGTCCAGAGAGGTACCTATAAAATGCTCCATTTCTGTGCAGGGGAGCAGAATTTGCCACCTCAAGATGAGTCTCTTTGGCATGAGGATTATTTTGGGATTGTTATTTTTCAAAAACTGCCGACATGGGAAAAGCTCTGAAAACCAAGTAGAAGTTACCCTTTGTAAGAGACATTCACATTTGTAAGGGAAATCTCCATTCCCTGACACCTTTAAAGGTGTCTCCCTCTCTGTACCAGGAAGAGGGGGATGACCTTATCTCTACAAACCCTTACAGATGAGGAAGGCAAGGACTCAAATCTGCATAACAACCTTACTCTTGTTTACTGTGCTTTTTCTGGTAATCTCCCATAAATGACTCCCCCCATCCCCAACATCTTCCTTTGTCTTTAGCTGAAGATGGTATTTAAGATGACAACTTCGGCCATTCTGGCGAGATACTCAGTTTTTCTCGGTTTCTCTCATGTATACATGCTAGCAAACTTTGATTTTCTCCTGTTATTCTGTCTCATGTCTATTTAATTCTTAGACCAGCCAGAAGGACCTAAAGGGTAGAGGAATTGTCTTCCTCCCCTACAACTGATTACAAAAGTCTTGGAGTCACTAAAATCTGACATTCAACAGAGTCCCAGGCACAGGGCAGAAACTCCTGATACAAAGAAACTTCCTTCCTACCTGCAAATTAAAGAATGCCCAGCAGGGGGTATGTGGGTGTGTGGCTGCTTTATCCTTTAAGGAGATAAATTTACAAATACAATCTTAAACTGAGTTTAGATCATGTATTACTTTTACTAAAGAAGAACAGCAAGAGATACCAGTTGCTTTTTCCATCATAACCTACAACTGGAAAGCCTTTATTTTATTTCTTTTTGAAACTGTGGTAAGTTCTGAAATAAGCTGTTAACCACTAACATACAAAATGTTAATATTTTTGTTGGCAAATGCACAGACCATCTGTAAGATTATAACAAGCATCTAGAATGCTATAGAATGGCACTTACATTTCATCATGTAGTTTAACAAAAAATAATATAGCTGGTCTTTGTCCCTGGCTCCTGCCACAGAGCTTCAAAAATCCTTGGAATTTCCTGAGTGACAGGAGTGTCTTTGTGGTGTTAAT
This sequence comes from Diceros bicornis minor, assembly GCF_020826845.1. NCBI lineage: Eukaryota > Metazoa > Chordata > Mammalia > Perissodactyla > Rhinocerotidae > Diceros > Diceros bicornis. The sequence goes on along the minus strand of NC_080755.1, from coordinate 6,031,987 downwards.
GAGTTGACTCAGGGAGGGACCCCTCCATAGCTTCAGGATGAGGGCTGGTCACCAGAAAGACCAACCACATGATTAGAGGATTAGAATTGTTAGCCCCCACCCTCCAACCCCCACGTACCTTCAGGGAGGGGGAGGGATTGGAAATTGAATTCAATCTCATGGCCAACGGTTTAACCCATCATGCCTATGTAATGAAACCTCAACAAAAAGTCTGGACACCAAAGCTCAGTAGAGCTTCCTACTTGGTGCCCGGATCCCATGAGGAAACGGCATGGAAGCTCTGCACACTCGCACATGCCACCCTAGATCTTGTCCTAGCACCTCTGCCATTTGGCTGTTCCTGAGTTGTATCTTTTATAATAAAACTGTGATTGTAAGTATAGTGCTTTTCTGAGTTCCGTCAGTCATTCCAGCAAATGACTGAACTCGAATGGCAATCATGGGAATCCTCAAATTTGTAGCCAAGTCAGACACAAGTGTAGGTGGCCTGGGGCCCCAACTTGCAACTAGCATCTGAGGTAAAAGAGCAGTCTTTTCAGGAGGCCTTCTCCTTTCACTTCTGGGATCTGATGGTAATTGTGGGTAGTTAGAGTCATAATTGAAGGCCTCTGCCCTTAACTTGTGGAGTCTGTGCAAACTCTGGGTAGCCAGTGCCAGAAATGAACTGAATTGTAGGACACCCAGCTGGTGCCAGAGAGTTGGTGCTGGAACATAATCAGCAGGCCCTCCCTTCCTAGCTTTTATTTTTTTCTAGCCACTCACTCTTCCCGTGTTACAATACAGCAATGCCAAACCACTACAATCTTCCCCAATGTCATGTTCACACAGGCCCACAAGACTTTGCACATCCCCTTCTGGAACATTCTCCCTGTTCTACATAAGGTAAATTTTTACTTTTCCTTAAAAATTCAGCTCAAGGGCCATAACTTGCAAGTATATTTCCTTTCAAACAAAGCTATTTCTGCTCGAGATGAAGGAACCACAAAAAAAGAACCACCTTTTGTACAGTACTCTACTTTTCCAATCTAGCCTCAGCTTCTGCTAGTCCTCCTTTAAATGTTATGTTTCACTAACAAAAATAGTCATTGCCTAACATGCTACACCTCCAAGGCCTTGCATATCTTGTTATCTCCTCCACCCCCGCCTCAATCCTCCTGGTAAACTCTGGCTCTTCCCTCCTCATAGCACCCTCTCAGCCACTCTCTTGAAGTCTTATGATTCATCTGCTCTTCCCACCTGGTTTCCCACAGTCCCCACAACAGTCCCCATCAGCATTCACCACCTCATACTGCTTGTCCATATGCCTTAGGGGCACAGAACTTCTCTTCTCACCCTCTATCTCTAACACATTTGCCACAGTGACAAGAATATAGTACAGGTGGAGTAAACACTGAGTGAAGGACATCGGAGTCTCTTAGTTTCTTCCAAGGCAGTATGGTAGGGCTGAAAGCATAATCAGCTGAAATCCACAGCCCTCTGCTTCAGACCCAACTTGTCGCAAAATTATCATACAACCCCGAACAAATCCGGTCTGGATATTAGGATATTAATAATCTGAAGTATCCCTTAAGTATGTATCTATGGACATATACAATTAGTAGAGAAGAAGGTAAATAACTGTGGCATAAGTAACTCAAGGAGTTAGAAATAATTTCCATTAGGTATCTGTGAAATTTGAACTAAAAGAAACCCTAGACGCATTACCACAAAATGTTACCAGTGGTAGGATAAGCAAAATGTCAGATGTTCATAGAAAGCATCCAACGAATATTCGCATTAGAACATCTCAGAGAAATCAGCACTCCTAAAAAAGCTATCTGTTTAATAACTGCCACTTAGTGGCCACTTTAGAAAGAAAAGATAATTTCTTTCCCCGGGAAGATTAAAATCTAAAAAACATTAAGTCTCATCATTCATCTACCAACATTTTAATTGATCCACCAAACCCCAGATCAATTAAGTCAAACTCATAGTTTACATTACCTTTTTATACTTAAAAAAAAAAAAAAAAGACTAGCACTTAAGTAAAAGGGGAGTGAAATTCTGATGACCAATGCTATTGCCAAACTTTTCCCCATCCAAACCTAACAGCAGAAAGATAAATACAACTATGGGAAGCCGTACAGAGTTTCCACAGAAATCTCCCTGAACAGGGATGTGCACGTTTCATTGTCTCTGGCCAAAGTTTCCATAGTGACTTCTGATAACCCAGTCTCCAAAGAGAGGTCGTAGGGCACGCCTCCCTGAGCCCCAGGTAACTCACCCAGGCAGGCTGCACACCAAGGCCTGCCGCTGATGATATCACAATTCTGTGTTAATGAAAGAGGGATATCATTTCCTCTTAGATTCAAATGAAGGTGAAATTATTCAGAAACTCGGTCATACTTACTGAGTAGCTGCACTTAGCCTGTTCAGTATCATAGGGACAACATTAATAGTTTTAGCAGAAGTAGCCCCAGCAAAAGTGTCACATTCATCTTCCACCTACCTCACCCCATTTTACTTCTGTTACTCTCTACTTCCGTGCCCCTCCATTCATCTACTTAAGAATTTCTTCAGAGAAAACCCTGGGAGGAGACCATGGATAAATTTCAGAGTGTCCGTAAACTTGGACAAACAAAATTACATCTTAATTTTCAATACCTTCTAGCTGCATGTAGCATTTCCTTCAAATATAGTATACGTAACAAATCACAATGGTATTAGCAGAACTTGTGACTTTGTCATCAAACAGAAAATCACAGAGATTTTCATATCACATTTCCATGCTGTATTAACTACCTTGAAATTATACCAGAGTTAATAGATGTACTCATTACTAACGCAACAATAAAGACATCATTATTATTATTATATCACAATTGTTTTTAAGATTTGGATTCCTTCATTTCAATTTAATTTAAGGTTCCATTGTAATCTTACGGATTTTATTTTATGTATTCAGAATCAATATTCTGAGAAGGGGTCTACAGAGTTCACCATGCTGCCGAGGGCATCTATGGCACAAAACAGTTAAGAACTCAAGTTCTAAATGTTCGTGCCTTTCTATGATTCCACTTCCCTTAAGACCATTTGCATTTTAAAAATGTTTTCAAAAAACATAAGGTTTCAGGCACCTAGACAAGATATAAATCTGAAAGAGAGGTTTTCTCCCCAATATTCAATCAAACAATGGCCTACAAATTCCTTTCTTTTCTGGTAGGTACTGCTGTCTATATCAGGATTTCAGCTTCCTAGATATATGAGGGTTCTCTCTCTCTCTGTCTCTCTCTCTCTGTCTCTCTGTCTCTCTCACACACACACACACACACACCCCCCCCAATACCAAACAGTCACTATCCTACTGCCTCCTCTGTGGGAGAAAGGTGTGCAGGATTGTAAGTAAAAGGCAGAACATCTTTTTGTGTAGATTCTCTGTCCACCTCTCTCTCTAGGCCTCGTTGTGTCTTGACCTCACCAAAAAACAGAACATATCCTCAGAAGAAGAAGCCATCGTCACCTCCGCATTTGAGTCAGTTTAACAGAAGCCTTCAAAGTGTGACCGTTTTTAGACTTGTTTTGTGTATATTTGTAGAGGTTCTAGGCTCATTTCAATTCATCCAAAATAAGCTATAGAAAATGCTTATTAGGTGCAAGTACAAATATTTTAAAATATTACGCTGTCGTTTGCAAAACCCTGCTGTAATAAGCCAGAGTGCATCCAAATATTAAAGATGTGAAAATTCTCAGTGAATAATTGCTAGCCTCACTTAGTTTTCATATTACTATAAATACTGAGTATGTTTCATTTTAATCATTATTCTGTTTACTTTATAAGCAGAAACTTAAAAGCACAAAGGATAAATTTTTAAACTTTCAGTTTAAAAAAAAAGAGAAATCATACATAGTCACTGAGAACACATTTATTCATGGTCTAGACACTGAGCTAGGAGCTGGGATTCAAAGTTGAAGAAGATAGGGACCTGGGGCTCAGGGAGCGCAGTCTCATCCTAGAGGGGGAGGCAGACGTGTTTTAAGGCATAACTAAGAACGCAGCATGAATGTAGGATGTACAGTGGAAGCACACAGGAGGGAGTAATTAAGGACGGATGGAGTAGGAAGGTCAGATCAGATATGGCTTCTTTTTCAGAGAAGAAAGCTTTAAAGGATGTGTTTGCCATCTGAGCCAGAGAAGAACAAGAATAAAGATTCAAATGGGAGGCAAGTGAGAGCACTGGCCAGCACAATTCCTTTGAAATGGTAGAAGCATGAACCAGAGGACAGGAGACGGCCTGTAAAGTAAAGATTGGCACGTCGAGAGAGAGTAAGGAGTGGGCCTCTACCATGCTTAAGGGCATCACAATCCCTGGGCAGATTTAGTACAAATCACAGATCTTTACAACTTTCCTTCTATAATATACATCTCAGATAATTTCCCTGCATATTGGGTAAAGCTTGTTTCTGCTAAATGTAAGTATTCCAGAGGGACCAGATGGACAGTGGAAAAGCTGGAGAAGGAGGCTAAGCAGGTGATTCCCATTTGGAAAACGTAATGAGGTCTCATGATTTTAGTGCTGGGTTTCCCAAGTCGCACACACCAGGTACTTTGCCTTGGATCTGAGGCTAAAGGAGAGAGACCCCTGTTCTGACCTCATTGAGCACATAAATCCATCTGTTTATCTGAATCTGTTTTATCTCTCCCAAACTAAAAGAAGAAAAACTAAGACATCTGGTATAAATACTCACAATTCAATAAGGATGAGAAAATTCTCCACAAATTTTCTCAAATGTAAACCCCAAACCCACAAGCCCTCCACCTCTACTTTACCCTGGGTTCCCTCGAAAACAGCCTTAGAAAAAGGCTTCCTGGCTTCCATGTGAAGGGTAGTGAGGGGGAAGGCAGGGAGGGAGCGGGAAGAGAAGAGAGCTGGGTACTGACCTGGACACAGTTCTCGCGAGCACAGCAGATCAAGGAGCTGTAACTCCACTGAATCCGCAGACAGCCTGTCACGGAGGAAGAATTTATTCACTAGCTCTGGTCCCCTCCAATGGTCAAGGCTTGCCTCACGGGCACCAACCCCCAGATTTCTGATTGGCCCCCTGCTTCCCTGGTGGCGAGTCCCACCACAGGGGAGGCATGTGCTGTGAGGACCACGGGGTACAGGGAGTGACAGTAGGTCCCAGAGAGCACTGACCCTCAGAGGCACAGGCAAGCCCCTGTGTGTGAAGTGAGAACGCTAGTTCTTCATCACAAGCGACATCAGAGTGGGGGACAGGCATAATAGCAGGCCTAGTGGGCCCAGCAAAGGCGCCATGACCATATGGCTGCCACCATAAAGGATCAAGGTGGAAACCTGTCCTCTGTGTCTAGAGAATGCAGCAGGCATCAGGTAATCTCCCTGGAGGGATATCAGTGAAGCAGAACAGAGAACTGTGGCCAGGAGGTTCCTGGAAGATGCATAAACTGGGTCCAGCACAATGTGTACTTAATGTGTATATCACATATATCTATACATATTGGAGATCTAACGTAGATCTTAAACACTTGGCTTCAGCTTTATATGGAATTCATTTTGCAGAGGCTTACACAAAACAGGAAACATCAATAGAAGTGTTATGCCTTGATTAGTGTCATTTTAGTTATGAGTTAAGTGAAACTGTTCAAATCTCATTTATATCCTTGGGTTTCACATTTCCTGCACGTTGGGGCAGGACTTCAGAATTCACTCACTGCTTCAGTGACTTCCTTCTGTAATCAAAGGATGCAGTGTTTTTAAAACAGTCGTATGATTAGAGTGACAAGTAAATTAAATCATGAATTGTCCTTCCCTTGATTGAAGACTGACTGGCCAGTCGTACACTGGCATCTCAGTTCCAGGAGGACTTGTTCACAGATATCCTCGCATCTGGATCTAACAGGGGCTCAGTAAACAATGTCTCATTCTTTATCTAGTGTATGGAACACACGGAGCTAGCCTACCAAGATCATGGGATTTCCCATTATAATATTCTTACTTTAAGATTTCCCTCCAAAACGTTTACAGGTATTGTGCTAAGTATTTTACATATATTAACACGTCTATTAAATTAAATTATATTATATTGGTAACTCCCATCACAATAATAAGAATAGATTTTGCCAAAAGAACTAACTTAATTTTGCAATTTCTAAGTGCCACATTTCAAACTAGCATCAGTGAAGTAATCCTGCACTCTTTTAAAATGTGACCTTCCCTTGTACAGCACCTTTATTTACCCTATTTGATATGAAAAATAAAGTCCACATCAAGATTTAAATCCTTAATAATCTCTAAATGAACCTAAGCTTAATGGGCTTTAATTTAATCACAGATTACTTAGGGCCAGGCAGAAGGAGCCTTATAACCTGAGAAATTGGAAAGATTCGAATAGAAGATTCACCCTTTCTTTCTCTCCTAGTAGCAGTTAAAAAAAAAAAAGACATTAAAATAAGTAAGCCCTTCTTCTCTTTGCTCCACTTTTGTAAAGGTCCCAGCATCTGCTTCTCCATCTCTGTCTGTAGCTCTAAAAAATGAACACTAAGATGTAATCTCAGCTTTATTCTCGCCCACACCTCCAAGGTCTGTATTCAAGGGTGTTGTTCCAGTGCTACACTGATACAGAAGAGTTGACTGTAGAAACAGTTACAAACAAGCCAGACAGTAAGCCTGCTCTTGGAAAGGTAATATGGTGGGGCCCCAGGATGCGGATGCAGGCCCCGGAGGGGGCGGCGAGGATGCCTGCTTGAAGACCGAATGCAGCAGAAGCTGGAGCTTTCCTGTCAAAGGCCCATTTTTCAAGCCACACAACCCCTGAAGTGAAATGTTAACACATGTAGAGGCTCAGCCCTCCTTCAGCACATTAATCAGCATTTGTTGTAATAATTCTTTCCTACAATTTTGAACCATCGCATGAAAATTTTCCTTCATGCAGAATCCCTGAAGCCGGTGTCCCAGCTGTATGGTAGGGCTACCTGTTAGCATAGTTATTAGATCACAGTGCCAATCAGACCTGGGCTGCTTATTTTAACAAAATTTTTAAAAATTTAATCTGGTTACGTTATTTTGAGGTTTAAAAATCAAGTTTCCCGGTTGCTTATGAGATAAAGCCCAATGTCTTTAGAATGACACACTTCAAACAGGGCCCAGTCTCCCTATTAAGTATTACCACCTATCGACCCCTGTGCCGGGGCCTCTACACCACTCAACACGGAGACCTTCCACCTTCCACGGTCTCCCACAGCAGAGCGGGGCCAGCAACTAATCTTCTCTGCAAGAGTCAAGAAGGGCTCCCCAGAAGATACGGCATCTGAAGTACGAGGAAAGGGACAGTGAAAGCATTCTGGATCCACAGGCTTTCTAAAAAGTGCTTTCAGAAGCATGGGCCAGGGAAGTGGGCCCAGAGATAATGCTCCTCTCTGTGAGCTATCTGTAAGCAGGTGCATCTTAGATGTTAGATGTTACCCCCTTGTCCCCTGAAAACGCACCAACTGGCTACAGTTTAGCGTATAAACACTATACACTATGACACTTTGTGTCATGCCATGACACATTGATGACCTTTTTAATTGGTCCAATACTTACAAGCATTACTTAAAATAGTTTTTAATTTCCATGTTTAGAACTGCTACTGTAGTTGCATTGCGTGTCTATGAGAGTGTATGTGTAAAATGTGGCTGTCTTTGTAAACTTTGCTATCAGGTAATTGTTTTCAAGACCAGTATAATATAAGAACGCATAAATAAGAACAGAGCAGGCATCAGAAAACTTTTCCATTACTGCAGAAAGTAGCAGGGAATCCAGAATATTGGATTATATCAACTTCATTAATCACATATCCACTATGACTCAATATTTAAAAGGGGGATGAGGACACCTAGAACCTGTAGGGCTTATACACATTGAATGATTTAATAATTAAACCAAGACAATGAACAGTATTATACCAATTTTGCAGAAGCTGAGAATTGGTGAGTAACTTACTCTAGGTCACCAAGGCCAGTGGTACCCACGCCCAGGTGCACTTGATTCCTGTCTGTGCTTTTTCTCTTGTGACCTACTCACTGTGGGGATGCCGCTTTCAGCCACATTCCTGGGCAATGTTCAACATTTGAATTATGCCATTAATTCTCCTTATTCTGATTCTGTGTTCGCTAAATTACCCAATTGTCTCTCCAGCTAGTTAATGTGCTACCCAGAGTAAACCAGTGTCCTCTCTGATTGAGGGTTATATTATTTTCATTGCAAAATAATAAATTGGAATTTAACTTGATACAAGTCTTTTGGGAGCTTTGTTGCCAATAAGCTGATCCATTCTCGCTTTACTGACAAAAGCTCACTTAGTCATAAGAAACTGCAAGGTGAGGTCAGTATCATTATTTCCACTTTACAAATGATATAGTAAGATTTACTGAGGGGAAGTACATTGCCCAAGATTATTCAGCCACAAAGGGGTGGAGATGGAACCGAACAGCAAGTCAGTTTCTGAGTCTTTGTGACTACAATCATTACATGGCTGCCTTCCTTCCTTGAGTGGGTCCTACCACCCCCCAACCCAGGCATGGAAGGCAGAAAAGAAAAGGAGCCAGAGGGAGCTTTGGGGGTGGGGATCAATCCTGTGAGACAGAGGCATGCCAGGTGGAGCAGGATGAGGCACCATTTCCCAAGCCATAGAGCCCGAGCCCCATGCCAGCGATGCTACATGAGGCTGTGTCTCATTAATTACTGTTTGCCAAGCAGGTCAAATAACACCTGAGACATTGCTCATGATAGTTGAACTTTTTGTTTTCCCTTGTGTTGAGAGCTCTTAGGATTTACTCTCTTGTCAACGTTCCTGTATATCATACAGCAGTGTTATCTATAGTCATCATGTTGTACGTTATGTCCCTAGTACTTATTTATCTTATAACTAGAAGTTTGTATCTTTGGACCACCTTCCTCTACTTCCCTCCTACCCCTACCCTCAACATCTGGTAACCACAAGTCTGATCTCTTTTTCTATGAGTTTGTTTTTTGTTTAGATTCCACATATGACTGAGAGATCATACACTGTCTTTCTCTGTCTGACTTATTTCACTTAGCATGATGCCTTCAAGGTCCATTCATGTTGTTGCAAATGGTAGGATTTCCTCATTTTTTATGTCTGAATAATATTTCATTGTACTAATATACCACAACTTGTTTATCCCTTCATCCATTGATGGACACTTAGGTTGTTTCCATGTCTTGACTATTGTAAATAATGCTGCTATGAACATGGGGGTGAGGATATCTTTTTGAGTGTTTTCCTTTCCTTTGGATATATTCCCAGAAGTGGCATTACTAGATAACATAGTAGTTCTATTTTTAATTTTTTGAGGATCCTCCATACTGTTTTCCATAGTGGCTGTGCCAATTTACAATCCCACCAACAGTGCACAAGGGCTCCCTTTTATCCAAATCCATAACAGTATTTATCTTTTACCTTTTTGATGATGGCATTCTAACAGGTATGAGGCAATATCTCATAGCGGTTTTAATTTGCATTTCCCTAATAATCAGTGATGTTGAGCATCTTTTCACATACCTGTCGCCCTTGCGTATATCTTCTTTGGACAAATGTCTATTCAGGTCCTTTGCCCATTTTTTAATTGGGTTATTTTTTTGCTATTGAGTTGTATGAGTTCTTTATATACTTTGGATATTAACCCTTTATCAGATATATGGTTTGCAAATATTTTCTCCCATTCCATACGTTGTCTTTTCACTTTATTGATTGTTTCTTTTGCTGTGCAGAAGCTTTTTAGTTTGACACGGTCCCACTTGTTGTTTATTTTTGATTCTTTGCTTGTGCTTTGGGTGTCATATCCAAAAAAAATCACTACCAAGACCCATGTCAAGGAGCTTTATTCCTATGTTTTCTTCTAGAAGTTTCGTGGTTTCAGGTCTTTCATTTAAGTCTTTAATCCACTTCAAGTTAATTTCTGTGAGTGGTATAAGATACAGGTCCAGTTTCATTATTTTACATGTGAATATCCAATTATCCCAACACCATTTATTGAAGAGGCTGTTTTTTCTTCACTGAGTATTCTTGGCTCCCTTGCCAAATATTAGTTGACTGTATATGCTTGGGTTTATTTCTGGGCTCTTGATTCTGTTCCATGGGTCTATTTGTCTGTTTTTATGCCAGTAAAACAAACATGCTGTTTGATGACTATAGCTTTATAGAATAGCTTGAGGTCAGGAAATGTGATGCCTCCTGCTTTGATCTTCTTTCCTAGGATTTCTTTGGCTATTCGGAGTCTTCTGTGGTTCTATACAAATTTTAGGAGTGTTTTCTTTTGTAAAAATTGTCATTGAAATCTTGATAGAGATTGCATTAAATCTACAGACGCTTTTGGTAGTATTACATTTTAACAATATGAATTCTCCCAATCCATGAACACAAGATAGCTTTCCATTTACAAGTGTCTTTTTCAATTTCCCTCATCAATGTCTGGTAGTTTTCAGTGTAGAGATCTTTCACCTCCTTAATTAAATTTATTCCTAAGTAGTCTATTGTTTTTGATGCTATTGAAATGGGAGAAATTTCTTTATTTCTTTTTCAGAAATTTTTTTTTTGTTACTGTATAGAAACACTACTGATTTTTGCATGTTAATTTTGTATCCTGCAACTTTACTGAAATCATTGATTAGATCTAACAGTTTGTTGGTTAAGTCTTTAGGATTTTCTGTATATAAAATCAAGACATCTGCAATAGAGAAAATTTTACTTCTTTCCTTCCAATTCTGATAACTTTTATTTCGTTTTCTTGCCTGATTGCTCTAGCTAGGATTTCCGGTACTATGCTGAATAGGAGTGGTGAGAGTGGGCATGCTTGTCTTGTGCCCGATGTTAACGGAAAAGCTTTCAGCCTTTCATCATTGAGCATGATGTTAGCTGTAGGCTTATCACATTTAGCTTTATTATGTTGAGATATGTTCCTTCTATACCTAATTTGTTAAGAGTTTTTATCATGAATGGATGTTGAATTTTGTCAAATGCTTTTTCTGTGTCTATTGAGATTATCATATGATTCCTTTCTTTCATTCTATTAATGTGATGAATCACATTGATTGATTTGCATATGTTGAACCATCCTTGTATCCCAGGGATGAATCCCACTTCATGCTGGTGAATGATCCTTTTAATGTGCTGTTGAATTTGGTTTGCTAGCATTTTATTGTGAATTTTTACATCTATATCATCAGGAATATTGGCCTGTAGTTTTCTTTTCTTTTTTATTTATTTATTTTGCTGAGGAACATTGGTGCTGAGCTAATATCTGTACCAACCTTCCTCTATTTTGTATGTGGGACACCACCACAGCACCACTTGATGAGCAGACTATAGGTCCATGCCTGGAATCTGAACCCACGAACCCCAGGCCACTGAAGCAGAGTGCGAGAACTTAACCACTATGCCACCAGGCCAGCATCTCTTTTCTAGTAGTGTCCTTCTCTGGTTTGGATATTAGGATAAGGCTGGTCTCTTAAAATGAGTTTGGGAGTGTTCCCTCCTCTTCGATTTTTTTGGAAGAATTTGAGAAGGATTGGTGTTAACTCTTCTTTAAATGTTTTGTAAAATTCACCAGTGAAGCCATCTGGTCCTGGGCTTTTCTTCATTGCTAGACTTTTGATTACTAATTCAATCTCCTTACTAGTAATTGGTCTATTCAAATTTTCTCTTTCTTGCTGATTCAGTCTTGGTAAGTTGTATGATTCTAATAATTTTTCCATTTCTTCTAGGTTGTCCACTTATTTGGCATATAGTTATTCATAGTAGGCTTTTACGACCCTTTGAATTGCTATGGTATCATTTGTAATATCTCCTTTTTCACTCATAATTTTGTTGATTTGGGTACTTTCTCTTTTTTCCTTGGTTAATCTAGCTAAGAGTTTGTCACTCTTGTTTATCTTTTCAAAGAAGCAACACTTAGTTTGATTAATCTTTTCTATTTTTTTTTTGTTCTCTATTTATCTCTGCTCTAATCTTTATTATTTCCTTCTTTCTACTAACTGTGGAGTTCAGTTTTTCTTCTTTCTCTAGTTCCTTAAGGTGTAGGGTTAGGTTGTTTATTTGGGATCTTTCTTGCTTCTTAATGAAGGCATTTATTGCTATGAATTTCCCTCTTAGAACTGCCTTTGCTGTATCCCATAAGTTCCAGAATGTTATATTTCCATTTTTGCTTGTCTCAAGAAAGTTTTTTATTTCCCCTTTCATTTCTTCTTTGATGCATTGGTTGCTCAAGAGAGTGTTGTTAATTTCCATGTGTTCATGACTTTTTCAGTTTTCCTCTTGTTACTGATTTCTAGTTTCATGCCACTATGTTCAGAGAAGATACCTGGTATGATTTCAATCTTCCTCAATTTGCTAAGACTTGTTCTCTGGCCTAACATATGGTCTATCCTAGAAAATCTTCCATGTGCACTTGAGAAGAATGTGTATTTTGCTGTTGTTGGATAGAATGTTCTGTACATGTCTGTTAGATCCATTGGTCTATAGTGTTATTCAAATCTGCTGTTTCCTTATTGATTCTCTGTCTGGATCGTCTATCCAATGTTGAGAGTAGGGTATTAAAGTCCCCAACTATTATTGTATTATTGCTTATTTCTCCTCTTAACTCTGTTAGCTTTTGATTTATATATTTAGGTGCTCCACTGTTGTGTGCATTAATAATTACAATTGTTGGGCCAGCCCCGTGCTGTAGTGGTTAAGTGCGCACACTCCACTGCTGGTGACCCAGGTTTGGATCCTGGGCGTGCACTGATGCACTGCTTGTCAGGCCACGCTGTGGCAGTGCCCCACATAAAGTGGAGGAAGATCGGCATGGATGTTAGCTCAGAGCCGGTCTTCCTCAGCAAAAAGAGGAGGATTGGCAAGGATGTTAGCTCAGGGCTGATCTTTCTCACAAAAACAAAATAAATAGATAATTACAATTGTTATATCTTCTTGATGTATTGACCCCTTTATCATTATATAATGAGCTTCTTTATCTCTTTGTACCATTTTTAAAGTCTATTTTATCTGATATAAGTAGAACTATCCCTGCTTTTTTTTGGTTACCATTTGCTTGAAATGTTTTTTTTCATCCCTTCACTCTTAGTCTATGTGTGTCTTTAAGGCTAAAGTGACTCTCTTGTAGGTAGTATATTGTTAGATTTTGTTTTTTTTATTCATTTAGCTATTCTATGTCTTTAATGGGAGAATTTAATCCATTTACATTTAAAGTAATTATCGATAGGTAAGAACTTACTATTGCTATTCAGTTAATTGCTTTCCTGTTGTTTTGCAGATCCATTATTCTTGTTTCTTATCCTGCTGTCTTTTTGTGTGTGTTGATGTCTTTTGGTATCAGTATTCTTTGACTTTATTGTGTTCTTTTGTGTAATTACTATAGGATTTTCCCTTGCAGTTCCCACGAGGCCTACATAAAATACCTTAAACTTACAACCCCCTATTTTGAAATGATAACTTAACTTCAATAGAATTTGTAAGCTTTAAACTTTTATTTCTCCTTCCCCTCACATTTTAGGTTATTGCTGTAATAATTTACATGTTTTTTATATTGCGTAACTAATAACCAATTATTGTAGTTATAGTTATTTTTACTATTTTTTTTTACTTGTTAATCTAGAGTTGTTTGTGAATTATGCACCACTATTACCATATTGTAGAATCTAACTATGACTATATATATTTACTATCACCAGTGAGATTTATGCAACCTTTTAATGTTTTTATAATGTTAATTAGCATTCTTTTATTTCCACTCAAAGAACTCCCTTTAGCATTTCTTATAAGGCAGGTCTGGTGATCATGTACTTCCTCAGATTTTGTTTGTTTGGAAAAGTATCTTTCTCTCCTTTGTTTCTGAAGGACAGCTTTGCCAGATATAGAATTCTTGGTTGACAGTTATTTTCTTTCAATATTTTGAATATATCATCCCATTCCCTCCTGGCCTAAAAAGTTTCTGTTGAGAAATTTGCCATGTGGGTCCCCTTGTATGTAACTTCTCTCTTTTCTCTTGCTGCTCTTAAAATTCTTTCTTTGTTTTGACTTCTGACAATTTACTTATAATGTGCCTCAGTGTAGCCCTATTCAGTTTCAACCTATTTTGGTCCTTTGGGCCTCATGGATCTGGATATTAATTTCTCTCCCCAGGTTCATGAAGTTTTCAGCCATTATTGCTTTAAATATACTTTCTGTCCCTTCCTCTTTCTCTTCTCCCTCTGGAATTCCCATATTGTGAATATTGTTTCTTTTCATCGTGTCCCATAATTCCCATAGGCTTTCTTCACTGTTTTTCATTCTTTTTTCTTTTTGCTCCTCTGACTGGGTAATTTCAAATGTCTTATCCTCCAGGTTGCTGATCTTTCTTCTGCATGATCAAGCCTACTTTTGAAACTCCCTATTGAATTCCTCAGTTCAGTTACTGTATTTTTAAAGTCTAGGATTTCTGTTTGGTTTCTTTTGATTTTTGCTATATCTGTGTCAAACTTCTTGTTTTGTTCACTCATTGTTTTCCTAATTCCATTTAGTTGTCTGTGTTTTCATGTTGTTCATGAAACTTCCTTAAGAGGATTATTCTAAATTCTTTGTGTGACAGTTTATAAATCTCCCTTTCTTTAGGATAAGTTATTGGAGCTTTATTAGTTCCTTTGGTGGTGTCATATTTACCTGACTTTTTGTGATTCTTGATTCCTTACTTTGGTATCTGTACATCTGAGTAATGGGTTCCTCTTCCAGACTTTACATGTTTACTTTGGCAGAGACAGTTTTTCACCAGTCAGCTCAGCTGGTGTTTCTGAGTGTGCCTGTTGGTAATGTCCTTGGGTAGGTGGGGTCTGCTATTATGGTCTATTTTTGGGAGAGGCAACTGTTTGAGCTCTGAGGACAGGGATGGGGGTGTATGAGAACAGTCTGAACTGCCAGCTTGGTTCCCTACCCAAGTGAGTCTGTAGGATGGGCTCCACAGTTGCCTAGATTCTCTGGTCAGGCTTACTAGATGGTTGAGACTGGTACTATATTCAGTAGTAGATGGGACTATGAATTAGCTTCCCTGCCCTGGCAGAGCAGCAGGCCAGGACCCAGGGCCTATAGAGCTCATTGTCTGAGGGCCAAATCAGGCCTCAGTGTACACTGAATTCCCTGGTCAGGTGAGGCTACTGGTTTTTCTCTGCAGACAGGGGAAGCTACAGGCTGTGCTCTCTGTTCAAATGCCGCTGTATGTAGAGCTGTTAAATGGGCTTCACAGCTTTCTGTGGCCCTGGTTAGGTTCCTTCGTCAGACCATCTGAAGGCTGTATTCTAATTAGAGCTACCAATTAGATTCTCTGCCTGGATGCAGCAGGAGAAGCCGCTCTAAAACCAGTAAAGCTCCTTGTTTGTTGTCTTAAGCTGACTCACACCCCAAGTTTCCTGGCTGAACAGGGCCACTGGCTTTGCTCTGAAAACTACTGGCTCTGCCTTCCCTTCTCTTGGCTCATGTGCCACCGGGTCACACAGCTTTCAGGTCTTTTCACCAGCCCCTCTGGTTAGATGGGGCTGGAACTACATCGAGTGGGGCTATGTCCCAGCCCCCTTGCCTGGGCGGGAAGGAGAGCGGCCACTCCAGGCTACTCCCAAACAGGCTCTCCAGTTGGGAGGGGCCAGGAGCTACCTTCAGCCTTGGCTATGAATTAATCCCTCTGCCTGTGTATAGCAAGGGAAGCCTCCATGCCCATGCCTAGTACTGCCTTTGCTCTGAAGGTGATCAGTTCTGCCTGCCTGTTCTCAGTTTGAGTGCCACTGGGCCGCACAGCTTCCACAGGTTGTCACCAGCCCTTCTGCTCAGATGGGGCTGGAAGGCATTCTCCATAGTGGGTGGGGCTGTGACTCAGTGCCTTGTCTGGGTGTGGGCAAACTAGGTTCTAGGGTCCACAAAACTCCTCATTGGAGGATCTGATTCAGGCAGACCTGCACCCTGCTGAGTTTTCTGGTCAGAGTGCATGCCTGACTTGGTTCTGCAGATGAGCAAAGCTACTGGTTGGGATTACTACTTGGGAACTGCAGGTAAGAACTCCGTCTGCCAAGATCGATGTGCTGGTTGTTGAGAGCCCCTCCCCGTCTCCATCACAGTCAGATTCCCAGTGGTTGAGCCCCGCAGATTCCCCTGCAACCCCTTGATCTTGCAATGGGGCAAGATCAGAGCAGAAGCTCCCATGAAGCAATCCACAATGCTGAGGGGCAGGCTGGTTGTTCCCCTTAGGTTCTCTTTTCCCACTGGAGAAGCTGGAGGCTCAGGAGAGACCTCTCATCGTATACCTTTTAATGTAGTTTGTCTTGGTCTCTTAAGTGCAGGGTGGGGACTTCGGCCACACTCCCATGTTCTAGGATTCTCTCAGTGGTGTCTCGTTCTTGAATAGTTGTTAGCCATTCTTTTTGCGATGAGGAGCAAAGTCAGGAAAGACTTATGTCACGATCTTGGTGACAGCACTCCATAAGCTTATTTTTTAATTGCAATGAGATAGAAATTTCAAGAGAGAAAAGGCAGTACAGGCATACTCCGTTTTATTGCGTTTTGCAGATACTGCATTTTTTACAAATTGAAGGTTTGTGGCAACGCTTTGTTGAGCAAGTCTATCGACGCCATATTTCCAACAGCATTTGCTTACTTCATGTTCCTGTGTCACATTTTGGTAATTCTCACAATATTTCAAACTTTTTCATTATATGGTGATCTGTGATCAGTGACCTTTGATGTTACTACTGTGATCGATTTGAGGCACCATGAACTGCACCCATATAAAACAGCAAACTTAATCAATAAATAAATGCGTATGTTCTATCTGCTCCACTGACCAGCCGGCTATTCCCCCCATCAGCTCTCCCTTTCCTTGGCCTCCCTTCCCTGAGACACAATAATATTGAAATTAGGCCAATTAATAGCCCTACAATGACCTCTAAGTGTTCAAGTCAAAGGAAGAGTCACACGTCTCTCACTTTAAATCAAAAGTTAGTGAGAGCTTAGGGGCTGGCCCCGTGGCATAGTGATAAGTTCACGCGCTCTGCTTCTGCGGCCCCGGGTTCGCAGATTCGGATTCCAGGCGTGGACTGATGCACCACTTGTCAAGCCATGCTGTGGCGGGGTCCCATATAAAGTAGAGGAAGATGGGCACAGTTGTTAGCCCAGGGCCTATCTTCCTCAGCAAAAAGAGGAGGATTGGCATCAGATGTTAGCTCAAGGCTAATCTTCCTCACACACAAAAAAATTAAAAATAAAAAAAAAGTTAGTGAGAGCTTAGTGAGAAAGGCATATTGAAAGCCAAGACAGGACAAGAGCTAGGCCTCTTTCGCCAAACAGCCAAGTTGTGAATGCAAAAGAAAGGTTCTTGAAGGAAATTAAAAGTGCTACTCCAGTGAACACATGAATGACAAGAAAGCAAAACAGCCTATTGCTGATATGGAGAAAGTTTCAGTGGTCTGGACAGAAGATCAAACCAGACACAACAGTCCCTTACACCAAAGCCTAATCCAGAGTACGGCCCTAACCTTCTTCAATTCTATGAAGGCTGAGAGAGGTGAGGAAGCTGCTGCAGAAAAGTTGGAAGCTGGCAGAGGTTGGTTCACGAGGTTTAAGGGAAAAGCTGTGTCCATAACATAAAAGAGTAAGGTGAAGAAGCAAGCGCTGACGTAGAAGCTGCAGCAAGTTATCCCGAAGATAATTAACGAAGATGGGTACACTAAATAACAGATTTTCAAGGTAGGCAAAACAGTCTTATCTTGGAAGAAGATGCCATCTAGGACCTTCATAGCCAGAGAGGAGAAGTCAATGCCTGGCTTCAAAGCTTCAAAGGACACGCTGACTCTCTTGTTAGGGGCTAATGCAGCTGGTGACTTTAAGTTGAAGCCAGTGCTCATTTACCATTCTGAAAATCCCAGGGCCACTAAGAATTACGCTAAATCTTCTCTGCCTGTGCTCTATAAATGGAACAACAAAGCCTGGATGACAGCATATCTGTTTCCAACATGGTTTACTGAATATTTTAAGCCCACTGTTGAAACCTACTGCTCAGAAAAAAAGATTTTTTTCAAAATATTACTGCTCATGGATGATGTACCTGGTCTGCCAAGAGCTCTGATGCAGATGTACAACGAGATTATTGTTTTTTTCATGTCTGCTAACAGAACATCCATTCTGTAGCCCAGGGATCAAGGAGTAATTTTGACTTTCAAGTCTTATTATTTAAGAAATACATTTTGTAAGGTATAGCTGCTGTAGACACTGATTCCTCTGATGCATCTCTGATGGATCCTCTGAAGGAGCCAAGTCAATTAAAAATCATCTGGAAAGGATTCACCATTCTAGATGCCATTAAGAACATCTGTGATTCATAGGAAGAGGTCAAAATATCAACATTAACAGGAATTTGGAAGAAGCTGATTCCAATTCTCATAGATGACTTTGAAGGGTTCCAGACATCAGTGGAGGAAGTAACTGCAGATGTGGCAGAAATATCAAGAGAACTAGAATTAGAAGTGGAGCCTGAAGATGTGACTGAATTGCTGGAATCTCATGATAAAACTAACAGATGAGGAGTTGCTTCTTCTGGAAGAGCAAAGAAAGTCATTTCTTGAGATGGAATCTACTGCTGGTGAAGATGCTGTGAAGACTGTTGAAATGACAACAAAAGATTTAGAATACGACATCAACTTAGTTGATAAAGCAGTGGCAGAGTTTGAGAGGACTGACTCCAATTTTGAAAGAAGTTCTACTGTGGGTAAAGTGCTATCACACAGCATCACATGCAACACAGAAATCATTCTGGAAAGAAAGTGTCAATTGATGCAGCAAACTTCATTGTTGTCTTATTTTAAGACAGTGCTACAGCCCCCCAACTTCCAGCAATCATCACCCTGTGTCAGCAGCCATCAACATCGAGGCAAGACCCTCCACCAACAAAAAGATTACAACTCACTTAAGGCTCAGATGATGATTAGCATTTTTTAGCAGTAAAGTATTTTTTAATTATGGTATGCTTTTTTTTTTTTTTTTTTTTTTTTTTTGCTGAGGAAAATTTACCCTGACCTAACATCTGTTGCCAATCTTCCCCTTTTTGCTTGAGGAAGATTCACCCTGAGCTAACATCTGTGCCAGTCTTCCTCTATTTTGTATGTGGGTTGTCACCATAGCATGGCCACCACCCAGTGGTGTAGGTTTGCACCCGGGAACCAAACCTGGGCCACTGAAGCGGAGCACAGAATTTAACCACTAGGCCATGGGGCTGGCCCCTCATTTTTTTAAGCCATAATACTATTGCACACTTAATAGACTATAGTATAGTGTAAACATAACTTTTATATGGACTGGGAAACCAAAAAATTTGTGTGACTTGCTTCACTGCAAGATTTGCTTTATTGGGGTGCTCTGGAATCAAACCCATAATATCTCCAAGGTTGCCTGTACAGCTGAGCTATAAGTAAAGACACTAATGCACAGCATTCTAACATTTTAAGAGGCTATGTACACAGAGGCTAGTAACCAGCTGCTCTTCTCCACTGAGGAGAGAAAGGGAAGAAAATGGCCTATGTTGTAGCACAAGTCACTTAAAATATATATACTCAAGAATTATCTTCATAGCAAATAAAGTCATAAATTCTCCCCTGGAAACTTTTCCATAGAAAATGCTCATCTGCCTAGGTGGCTGGTGGGCATGCTAATGTCTGAAGGCAGGAGATATTGCTACCTAATCTCTAAGGATATGTATATAAAATAATTAACTATTGAAAATGTTTTCCTCGGAAACAAATCTGTCAAACAAAGATCAAAAGTCTGCTGGATGAAGCAACAAGAAATGAATCTTCTCTTCCATACTCCTTATATAATAATGTTTACACAGAGAACTTCTAGATCATTAAAAATCCCTTCTTAAATATGACATAGTGTAAAGAATTCTAACATTTCAAATGTTTAAAAAGTAAAAATTACAAAGTAAAACTTAGTAAAAATCTCCCACTCTCTCAAACCTTTAATTCCATGCCTCAGAGGTGACCAAATGTTAACAATCTCATGTGTGCGCTCCCAGACATTAGCTTCATCTTTAAATAGTAGGTTAGGGTTAGGAAGCAAGCCAAAGAATATTTCTGTTCTGGAACCTGCATTTTCAAGTAGTTGCCAGTATCCTATACTACAAACTTTCATTCTGTAACAGAGTTTCAAGTAAAATGAAATTAGGCTGCATTTCATTTTTCACACTAAATTTTTTTGACAAGACCTGTCAAGGTTTTACATAGAAAATTCGCTTGATGCTTACAAAAGTTAAGAAGAACCTTTGCAGAAGTGTAAAGGGGTAACATCCCAGATACTCATTATTTCTACTTTAGCCAAGAGAGGGAAAACAAGTGTGAACCAGAATTGGAAGCTCATGGAATTCTTTCCCTAATACGCTCTTATTTCTCCTATATTTCAGCAATAAAAACCAGAGGTCACACAGTAAAAGCAGAATGACAATTACTGGAAAATGGTAGACAACCATTGCTTTAAAAGCAAATGTACATCATTTCCTTAAGCTAAAGGAATTATTTTCTTTCATTTTCTTACGGTACATAAAAACTAATATTGCTGTTTAAATTTTCTGTTCTGTGGAACTTCAGGGGGAAATCCTGAAATACATCCTAACAAATGGCCAATTCAGCAGTCTAGGTCCAACAGATAGAGAAAGATAATTTTATGGCTCATTTTCTCTCCAACACCTGCTCTCATTAGCTATGCTTCTTTGAATGAAAAGAAAACCAGACGGGAAACGTAATCCCACTGACTAACAATTTACAAAATCAGTTTTCATTGAAGTTCAAAGCTGTAAACCTGATTAGAAAAAAACTGCTCCTTGATTGAAGCTGTTTATCTTGGTGGACAACAGCAGTTCTAACGAGAATCAGCTTGGTAAAGAATATTATTTTAAGCTCTTTCAAGAATACTTTTTTTCAAGTGCTATATTTCCCTTCCAAAGGCACATACATGTCTCCATGACTTCTAGTCAACAGAGATGCTTTCATTAGGCAATGAATAACTGGAGTATGAGACACAAAATGAAGAGATTCAGAACCCCAGTGTGATTTTCTTTTTGTGTTTTTTTTTTTTTTGGTTGTTTTTTTGAGCAAGATTGGCCCTGCACTAACATCTGTTGCCAATCTTCCTCCTTTTAGTTGTGTATCACAGCCGTAGAGTTGTAGCTCTTCTATGTGGGACACCGCCTCAGCATGGCTTGATGAGTGGTGAGTAGGTCCGCGCCCAGGATCCAAACTGGCGAACCCCGGGTTGCAGAAGTGGAATGCATGCACTTAACTGCTGTGCCACCGGGCCAGCCCTTGATTTTCTTGATGCTCACATTTCTGACATACTGGGTGAAACACCAAAGAATGAAGGAAGGTGGGCTCCTCAATCTTCTTGGATGTTCTCACTTTATCCAGCTACTTCTGGAGCCAGTGTACTTCTGGTAAGACTTGCACTAATAGCACAAAAGAAAACAGCCTTACTACCAATTCTGGACTTTACTTGAAGCTCCTAGCTTTGGCCCACATAGCAGCAACTTCAACCCCTGGGAAAGGCAGACCAAGTCTGTTCTCCCCTCCCTCACACCGAGCCCTGTGTTCCATGTCCTCAACTACACAACTGAGATGACAGAAAACATCACTCTCCTTTGAAAGGGATTGTGGAAAGGAATGGCATGGGCTGAATTTGAAAACTACACAAAGATGGAGTCAGCATCAACATTTTCCCAGCACCCTGAGAACTCTCTCTTCTCTGTGGCAAATTCTCTTCTTTACAGTTAAGTCTCCAGAACATTAGGTAGTATACTATCTGTTATAAATTTTCAAGTTATGCTATGAGGTAGATAACACTTAGAAGGGTTCTATTTTCCTGTTACACTGAAACTCTTATCAGTGTAAAGTTTCCCATTGCTACTAATGCCTCTTGCCTTAAGTCAGCTTTTTCTGATTTCAGTTTAGTATGCCAGCTTTCTTTTCCTTTAGGGGATACAACCTTTTATTTGCACCTTTTCTATACCTTTATATTTAATACGGGTCACTTGTAAGTAGTGAATACGCTTTTTTTTCCCCTCTCCTTTTTATCCAATCTGACAATCTCTGCTTTGGAAGTGGAGATCTACTTTGTGTATATTTAGGATAATTATAGCTATACATGGGCTGGAACTTTCCATCGAGCCACCTGTTCTTTATTCCTGTTTCTCCTCTTTATTGCCCCCTTTGGGATTGAGTGTTTTTATTATCTGAGTTTCCATGCCAGTAGCACGTTATTCACCGATTCTTCTCTATCCCTTTCGTGACTGCCCCAGAGATCGCACTACGGTTTCCTGAGCGCTGACGTTCAATACCAGCTTGTAGGTAGACCACTTCCCGAAAAACTCCAGAAGTGTACAACATTTTTAACTGCATTTTATTTTTCCTGACATGTGCTATTGCTGTCATGCATTGTCAATCTCTAAGTGAGGCCCCGAAAGCTACTATTATTTTTGTTTTTCACAGTTGTTATTTAGATTTACCCTTGCCATTTCTCCTCACTGCTCCTCGCACCTTCATGCTTTATCTAGGATCACTTTTCTTTTGCCTAAGGAACTCCCTTAAGCATTCCTTTAGTACAGTGGTGCTGGTCATTAATTTCCTCAGCTCCTTTTTTTTTTGGTATAAAAATAACTTTTGTTTCATCTTCATTGGAAGTAGAATTCTGAGTTGATAGATATTTTCTCTCAGTACTTTGAAGGTGTCGATCCACTGACTTTTTAGCACTTTCGTCATTTAGTTGTCAACATTATTGCTCCTTTGAAGGTGACATGTCTTCCTTCTCTAGCTGCTTTTAAGACTTTTTTTGTCTTTGGTTTTTAGCATTTTGACTACAGTGAGCTTAAATTTTCTTTGCATTTATCATGCTTAGGTTCACAACTCTTCTTTACGTTTGTGGCTTGATGTTGTTTGTCAGTCTTGGAAAAGCTTCCATCCTTATTTCCCCAAATATTGCTCTGCCCCTTTATCTGTTTCCTCTCTTTCTGGGACTCCAATTACATATGCCAGACCTTCCACTTCCCATGTCTTGCATTTTCCTTTCTGAACTTCAGGCTAACTATTTTTTCTGCCCAAATTTTGGTTAACTAATTCTTCCTTTAGCTGTGTAAAATCTTCTGCTAAACAAACCCATTGAGTTTTTAAAGTTAATTTATTACAGATTTTCATTCTAGAATCTCCGTTTGATCCTTTTCTATAGAATTAGTTCTTTATGAAACTTTTCCATCTTATGATTAAATTCCCTAATATTTTATCGTTATATTAAAGTTCTTTGATTAATGTTACATGACTCCAATATCTGGATCACCTAAGAGTTTCTATTGTTATGCTTTTTGTCTTACTGATTTTCCCTTAAATCCTGTGTTTTGGGTTACCTGGTTATTTTTAATTGAATAACATTGTAAATGACAAATATAGAGAAAATTTGAGACTCCAATTGATGTTACCTTCCTCCAGAGAGGATTTACGTTTGCTTCTGGAAGACAGATCGGTCAGGATCAGATTCCTTTATTTTGGGGCTTCAATCACTGTGAGAACCAGTCTCTTCCAGGTTCACTCTTATTCCTTCGGTGTAACCCTTTGGGGTCCCAAATGAAAGCGTGGACTATTTACCAGTGCTCCTTCTCCTGGGCAGGACATGGGTTCCAAAGCTTCCTCAGTCCTCCAGAAGCTCCAGTCTGCTCTTCAGACTCCCAGATAACACTTCTGATTGAGCAAATGCCTGAATGAGAAAAGTTGTGCCAAATGCTGGGCTCATCTTTTCAGACTGCCTTCTCTGTGGAATATTAGCCCCACAAATTCTTGTTGTCTTACAAATCTCAATGCTTTCAAAATTATATCCCTCACCCCTTCTAGACTGTCTAGTTGTTCTAAATGAAGAACGGTCCCAAACAAGCTAATTGGCCACTGCTGGAAATGGCATTCCAACACTGTTATTTAAAAGCTCAAGAACAAATCTCAAAACCTTAAGTTCCCATTTTGTTTTCTCTCAAATGACACATATTTTAAGATATATCTTGGGACAAAATCGTTGTAAACATGCATATATAATGCAAGTTCTTATTCAAGACTGATGCAAGGGTACATGAATTGGCTACATCTGGAGATTGTCTGAGTTAAAATCTTGGCTGTTAGACTTTGGACAAATTACTTGACCTGTGCATCCATTCCACCATTTGTCAAATGGGAATTTTACTACCTATGGCATAGGTAGCTGTGAGGACATAAACAAAACACATGAAAGTATTTAGGAAAGTACATTCTACTCTAGTAGTAAAACCTCAATAAATATTAGCAAACTATTATGATTATTCAAATAAATATCAATGTAAGTAGCATCTTTCATACCATGCATTCCTAAAGACAGTTCCATGTTTTATACTGGAAATCTCTCTCTTGAGTTTGTCACCTCTGGTGACTCTGCCTCTTGCTCCCATATTTTGCTCTCAATCTTTGCTGGGTAAAGACACATCTCATCGTTGATTTCTGCAGGGTGGCCAGACTGTTCTTTTATTTCCCCACAATTCTCACTGCACCTCATTATTTTTAGGTGTTTCCAAAAAGTCTACATATCATAACTGCAAAGAAACATATTAACAGACAACCCAATTCCACTGATTTCATTTAAACTGGGACATAGATTCAAAGAACAACCACCTTGAGTTGGTACCAGCACACGTGAAGATGCATCAGTCAGCATCTACTCTCAGTAGCGACTCAAGAATTAGAGCTAGAGTTATATATTTCTTCAGAGATATACTGTATCTGAATACTTCCACTATACTTCTTTATGTCTAGAACTCTCAAACAGACAAAGCCAGGATTCATTCTCTTTGTTTAATACAGATTGCAAGGGCAGGGAGTGAGCATGGGGTGCAAGAAGGAGGCATGGGGAGAATGTCATTAAAACACACACCAAACTTCTCCAAGAGAACAGCACTCTCTTGATAACCTGAAACCTGCTGGATCCCCACTGAAATCTACAAGACTTGCTGTCTGCAATCATGGACGATGCATTCCACCCAAAGTGAAACATCACCATCAGCCACTGCAGGAAAATCTACTTCACAGGTAAAAGGGAAAGTCAGAAGCATTCTGGGTGCAATATATTTTATAAAAAAAATATATATAAATATATGTTTATGAGGCAGATGCCATCTCAGATCAAGCCAAATCAGCCACCTGCTCCCCTGTGGCACTGGAGAGGAAAATAACTGAGAACTGTCAAACTCCTAAACCAGAATCAAGGCTGAAGCACACTTGCCCGTTTATTTATAAAGAAATTTGCCACATTTACAGTGAAAGCTATTCAACTTTCAGAAGTTAATGTGCTACTTTATATAATAAATTACCACGGTTTTAAAAGAAAATGAAAATATTTCATTTTAGAAACAGTGGGGTTATCCTTACTGTGTAAAGTAGGAGCACTTTAAAGCAAATTTTATTTTTAAGTAATTCCTTGTAATTCAGAACTTAATGTTAACAAAGCCATTAGATGACAGTAAATCACATCTTTTTTCCAGTTGAAATATGGTGGTTTGCCTATGATTGCAGGAGTAAGGTTTATCACCATCACGACAACTTGTATGGTTAAACTTTTAAGCATTTTTCTTACTGTTTCATCTGTGCAGAAAGACAATATCTCTCAGAGCTGCCTGGCCAATCTTACTCTGAAATATTCTACTTGTTTAAGTAGAGATGCAAATAAAAACCTTGACTCTGGCTTTGGTTTCCTCCAGCAGACGTTATGCAATGCCTCCTCCAGACTGGGCACGGTGCCAGGGAGCAGAGGGCCACCAGTCCGGTAGGGGGACTGGAAGGAGGAGACCAACGCAGATACGAGGAGGTAAATACAAGGTGACTAGGTGGCAACTCGATGTCTACATATTGCAAAGGTGATGCATTTGGGTACAGATTCTGACTCACTAAGTCGTCGACCAGACAGACCTGTAAAATGAAGCTTTGTCTATGTTTGCTTTGTCCATCTCTCTGTTGAAATAGTTCTCTATACATGAGTAGCCACTCTCCTTTTTGGGTGACAGAGGAGAAGTATTTGCACAGCATCCCCTCCCTTTAGGGGACTCTCTGCACAGTCTCGGTCAGTCTGTTAATCAAGGTGAGCAGATGTTTCAGGCTGGCAAAGGAGAATTCTTCCCCTGGTAACGGTGAGTGCATTGTTTGGATCTGGGTATGGGAGGCGCTCCACAAAATGTGTACTATGGATGCTGAGAGGGAGAAAGAAAGTTCTTCCTCCTTTTCAATCCTAGTTGTAGAAAGATAAGCTTAAAGTTGTCATTAGTCATCTCTCATGCCACAGGGAGAAACTGTGCCTGAGAACAAAGCCACAGCATAGGGGGAAGTGAGCTGAGCTACAGAAAGGGAGACAGAGCATGGCTGGCATTGTTTGATCCCCTGGATCCAGCTTTGCCTAAAGCCATACTCCATTCCCCCACACTCCCAACTATATAAGCCAATAAATTCCCCTGTAGGATTAAGCTAGATTTGGGTTTCAGAAACCACAACCAAGCAAGCAGACTAGGGCCCTTCTATGTCCAACACTAAATAGCACTCTGTCCAGTCAAGAAGCAACTACTGGACAACTAGTACAAATTAAAGTCTAAGAGACCTTCCAAAGATTCATAGTTCAGACTTGCTTAGTTGCTCTGTCCCTGAAAATAAAATGATACTCTGAAATAGGCAGAGAGATCAAATCGAGAGTAGGAAGTCCCAGAGATCAGACAAAATAGAGTAGAAATAAGGAGAAAAAACAAGTATTTGGAAGAGGGACCAACATCAGCTACAGGTCCAGAAACCCCAGTAATATTAAGGATTAGAATTAAGAGCAGGCAGCAACTACTCTGAAAAGCTGAGTGGAGTGTCAAAGACAAGAAGGAAGGCAAAACAATGCCTTATGACAGGGGACAGCAGGCAGGAGTCAGTCATTAAGCATTTACTGAGTGCCTTTGAGTGCCAGGCACATTGCCCTGCAAATGAGAGGAGATTAATAAAACATGGCCCAGCCTTCCAATCCACAGTGGGACAGGGACACATAAACCAACAGCAACCGTGTACGGATAATAATCACGCTATGCACAGATTACTGCTATAGACATATGGGGGAGACCCACTGTCCTAGACTGAAGGATGAGAGGACAACATAGGATGTTGGTTGGTACAATGATACTCTAATATCCTAGAGAAAAACCGTTTTCACTAGTTGTGGGAGATATAGGAAAACAGTCAAAAGCATTTCAAGTTACCTATGATTCTTGTGGAAAAGAAGTCATTGTTTTATTTGCTGCACAATGATATAAAAATGATTTTTCCTTGATTTTAGAAATGAAAACAAATAAATCAACCAAAAAGACCCAAGTGTTCTATCTCATGAGAGATCTACCACTACCACATACAAATAATTTGTCTGGCCTTCCCCTACCTCATTCCGCTTTGTGTGTGTGCAGTGGCCACTGATGTGCTGCCCAGATTCCTGCCCAGATTCCTCCCCACCTCCAGGACTGACGGATACATTGCCACAGCTGTGGTGAACACTGCTGGCCATCAGCTGTCGGCCTCTAGCAGTGCCTTGGATGAAGAGAGTTACCTTGCCCAAGGTAACCCACATCTAGCAACTGATCAACACTGGGATATGAAGACTCAGCCTCCTAACCCCAACTCAGGACAACTCTGAAAGGCCCTCAGAGCTTCAGATGTTTCAGTAGGGGTTGGCTGAGGCTTCAGAGCTTCAGGGGGGTCGGCTGAGGCCTTAGTTGAGACTGCATCACAAGAACGGGCAGAGGTAGAAGTAGGGCTGCTTCCTTCCCTTCCCTTCCCCAGAATTGACCCCAAGGGCACCTCTAAGAAATATCCTGCATACTAATCTGGATCCCAGGGAACCCAATCTGCAACACTGTGCTATGTCTTATGGACATTGGGAACCCGGCAGGGATTCTACAAAGAAGGAAAAGAAACTCGTGTCTAAATTTCCACTATTGAAAGATGAAGGGCAAAAATAAAAAAGGTAGTGCCAAACTTTTAGTAAAAGGGAGTTCTGTCTATGACTGTAAAAAGGAGAAATCAATAGCAAAAGAAAAATATTGCCAATCAGGCTGTTTCATTTATAAAATATTTATATGTAATATTATATAAATATAGAACATCTATAAATATTCTATATACAGAATATCCATAGATATGTAGGCTTCAGCGTATTGAAAATTTTTCACAAAATAAAAGTTCTGATCATGAGAAAATCCTGCAGAACCTGTGTGGTCATAAGAAGGTGAGATGCTGTTCACGTGAGTGAGAATACAAGGAAGGGTCCATTGCTTCATTAAAGAGTGACTGAACACATAACCTAACTTATGTAAAGCACACAGTTTTTTTTTTCATGAAGTTCTCAAAAGTGTCACACATTCACCTGAGACTTAACCAATGCAAACTCACGTGATACAATTTTGAACATGATTGGTCATATTCTAATTGTTGTTTCAGGAAAAATAATTTCAGAACCTCAAACTTTTCCAGCTTAATGCTCTTCTAGGAGAGATCACGAATTCTAGCCAGCAAACAACTTTCGCTGATGAACCCAAGGGTACACCATAAAATCCTTTAACAAAATCTCAGAGAGACATAAGCCAGTGCCTCAGAGAACCGTGCCATCAGACAAAAGGCTAAAAATTTTAAGTGCATGTCTCAGAGATCCTGTCTATTACACAGTACTGTCTCTAAACATCTTAAGGGCGACACTCCTCAGCAGAACCTCAAGAGTTTATTTCAAAGAGATGGGTGTGGCTTTTGTCTAAAGGAATGAACCTCAATTAGATTCAAAGGAAACCCACCAGGTTTTTAAAAAAATTGGGCTGACAGAAACACTCCCAGCTCAAACTAAAATGGACAGACACAGTTCTAATGAAGAGACCTCTGAATGCCCAAACTACTACAAGCAGAAATAAGTCTGGGAAAACTACTCAACAAAATTGACCATTTCTTATGAAAGAGAAAGAATGACTTAGACAGAAACCAAGAGTCATGGAGAATCACTCCTAGGTGGCAGGACTGAGTCCTAACCAAGCAGCTGCATCACATGCCAGGCAGTATTTCAGAGCTTCTGAGCCAGTGACTCATGTATGCTTCGCATTCCAGCCCTTTCTGAATAGGATGCTCTATATGGCAGTTCTCCTATGCCTGTCCCACTATTCTATGTTGGGTGGGTGGGTGGGAGCCGATAACTTATCTCTTTAGTTCACAAGTCTTCAGACTGAGAAGATCTGTACTTGAGGAGCTGTACAAAACCACACCAGAGGCACCTCTTCTGCACCTGAACCTGATTTAGATGTGAGATCCTGGACTTTGAGCTGATGCTTTTATGAAATGAGGCTTATAGTTATTGGGGGAGGAGGTGAGTGTATTTTGCACAAGGGAAGGATGTGATGTGAATTGTTGTGGTTAGAGGATGCTGGGAAGACTGTATTTTCCAATGATGGCCACACCAATATATATATATATTGTTTCCCATGCTCTTCCTAAAATGTCCTAAATGGACATGTCTCCACTGAAAGGTGGGGTCTATGTTCCCTCCATTTGAACTCGGGGAGCATTGCAACTGCTGTGAAAGTGATGCTTTATGATGC
Organism: Diceros bicornis minor; assembly: GCF_020826845.1. NCBI lineage: Eukaryota > Metazoa > Chordata > Mammalia > Perissodactyla > Rhinocerotidae > Diceros > Diceros bicornis. The sequence continues at coordinate 6,002,283 of NC_080755.1, read as the reverse complement.
CCGGGGCTGGGCCATAAAATGCAACGCAGTGCCCATCTATCCCCCCAGGATGCTTGCCTTTGGAACCTGGTCACCATGTTGTGAGGAATCCTAGGCCACATGAGGAGGTCATACGGTCCCCACCCGACAGCCAGCATCAATCACTAGACACGTGAGTGAACAAACCTAGACGATTCCAGGCCCTGGCCTTAGAGACTCCCGACTGAAGCCTCAGACATCACGGAGAAGAGATAAGCCATTCCCACTGTGCCCCGTCTGAATTCGTGACACACAGAAACTGTGAGAGATAATAACGATTCTTGTTTTGAGCCATGCATATTCCTGTATCTCAAAATATTAATCTTGATTATAAATTCCATACAGGAATTTACCTCTCAGCGTAATATAAAAATGAAAGTTTTAATATTTCTTATACCTAGTACAATATGAAGTTCAGAGAGTTACCCATTCCAGCAGGCTTGGGAAATGCCAGCCTATTGTGTCACTTCTGAATTAGCATTACCTAATGATGACAATGATAATCTATTGGTAGGCTTGGAGTAGGTCCTCCCCTGAAACACTGATCAGAAATTCTAAAAATGCACAGGGATATTCCTTCATAGATCCTGAACAAACTTTGTACAAGGGTGACTGAAGGTGCATAGTGTTGACAAGAAGGGCCTGTGGCCCACGGTAATACTGACACCAGATCATCACAAAGGCTTTGGTTAATGCTCTAGCAGCAGAAAACTGTCAGTAACAATGAAGAGTCTCAGGAAGAGAGAGGGCCAGTAGAAACGAAAATCACATTAGGGCTTTTTGTTGTTTTGTTTATGTTTTTTAGAGGCAACACAGCTTAACAGTAGAGAGCTTGAGCCCTGGAGTCTAAATATCTAGGTTCAAATCTCATGTTTTCCATTTATGAACTACATGACTTGACTTTAAATGAGTTAACTAACCTCTCTGTGCCTTTGTTTTATCTGTAAAATGCGGATTGCCTGAGTCAGGGTTCTCCAGAGAAACCAAACCAATAGTATACACACTGGTTATATAATAGTATATATCAGAGAGAGAAGATTTTAAGGAATTGTTTCCTGCAATTGTGGGAGCTGGCAAGTCCAAATTTTGCAGGGCAGCAGGCTGGAAACTCAGGCAAGGTTTCTATGTTGCAGTCTTGAAGAAAACTCCTTCTTCAGGAAACCTCAGTCTTGTAAGGCCTTCAATTGATTGGATGAGGCCCACCCATATCGTGGAAGGTTATCTGTTTTACTCAAAGTCTACTGATTTAAATGATAATCTTTACTTAGAGTCCCCTGATTAAATGTTAATCACATCTAAAAGCAACATCTAGACTGCTCTTTGACCAAACAACTAGATACCATGGCCTAGCCAAGTTGACACATAACATTAACCACCACAGGGATAAAAAATAGCACCTACCTCATTGGGTTGTAGCGTGGCTTAAGTGAGATAATGCCCACAGGTGCTCAGCACAATGCTGGGCACAGAGTAAATGCTCAATACATGCTAATTGTTACTGGGATGACCATCATTTTACCCTGGACAGCGCTAGTTTATACCTATTTTTCTTGCATAATTATAAACAGCACCCTTGTGTCCCTTAGTTATTACCTACAAATTAATCTTGCAAACCAGAGGATCCTTCAGTCCCATGCTTTACCCCCACTTCATGTGAAAGTGGCTCTAAAGGAAAAAGGAAAGGGACACGCTGCATGTTTCTGAGGAAGCAGATCCAGGGCAGCGTCCTTTTCAGCTCTGGGTGCCCTCACCTGCTCGAGGAACCTCCAGTCGCACTCCATCACAGTAACTCAGTCTCTGAATGAGACTGAGTTGTGCGTCAACAAGAAAAGCCAAAGTATGCTTACCATATCTCTATTTTGGGCATCAGAAGAGTACATCATTTGTTTTAGAAAAAAAAAAGTGCCTCAAAATAAAACTAAATTCAAAATGTTGGCACTTAATGTGTTAAACACTGATTACAATGACTCCTTTCTCAGGATTTAGAAAGCTTAAGTATAATATACTCTGGTGACCTCAGAAACAGTTTAAATTAACCTAGGGTATTAAAAAAAAAAGTAGTGCAAATGTCATGTTTGTATGCCCAAAGGATAGTAATTTCAAAGTGTAAGTTCAATAGTTTTTCTGTTATATTTCTCTTCCTTCTCCCACTCCCAAGCCAAGGGGCTCATCTTATAAACTTTCTGAACCTACAGTTCAATTTGGCATCCCACAAAATTCTCAAATCACCCTGCAAAAGCCATCCATAGCATCAAAAGCACTAAGTCACTTCCCTTTCTAGGTAACTGGCTATTTTCATGATTATACTAATGTCAGAGTATTTTAAGCGACTCTGGTGCTGGATAATCTATAAATCGCTCTCTGAATAATCAAGTGATCTCATTAAGCAATGATTTGAGCCCAAAATGCCCTCATCTATCTGACCTAAAGTTAAAAATACAACTACTCTGTTCTTGTAAAGAGGCATTAAGCAGAAGAGAGGCTCCAGAATACCCCTATATCTTTTCTGAATTATACAATTTTGGTTATGTTATCATCACTTACCATTTGCCATGAGCTTCAGTGTTGATAGAAATTCCTTCTTTCTTTTTTTTAATAATTTTATTCATTTATTTTTCCCCCAAAGCCCCAGTAGATAACTATATGTGGGACACGGCCTCAGCATGGCCAGACAAGCGGTGCATCGGTGCACGCCCGGGATCTGAACTCGGGCCGCCAGCAGTGGAGCACGTGCACTTAACCGCTAAGCCACGGGGCCGGCCCAGAAATTCCTTCTATATGATCTGCTTTACAACTCAACAAACCCAAAATAATGCCACGTGACTGACTATAAAATAATAAGCCTGATTTTTGCACGTAGCTTCTCCAATTACTTTCATTGTGGTACTTTACAAATTGCATCTTGTCCTTTCAACTCAGATCAATTTGAAATTAAAAAAAAAAAAGGCTGTCGTACACAACAAAAGTCCCAATAAAATTGATATAAAGTTTAATACAAGAAACACATTGACCAAAGCATCTTGGATTTTCAAGGACATGTCAAAGCCAAATAGTAGCAGCTTCCGGAGTTCCAACAAAACAAACAAATTCTGCGGCCAACTGATGTACCATATGTTTCCAATGGCTTTTACTCTACATAAAGCCAATTCATCCTTTGAACAAAAGACAACACAGAGGCACATCACTGAAGGCACATTTCTAAGCATTTGTCAATTTCTTGCTACAAGCAGCTCTGACGTCTGAACAGGAAGCCAAATCCTGCCTGAAATTAATAGACACATTGCCAATGACTTTTCCAGCACAGACCCTGCCAGAACAGTGAAAAATGTGCATTACTTCCCCTGTGAACTTTTGGAGGTAGACCTACGAAAGATTCTCACAGCCCCCAGATACCTTCCCAAGAGCTTCAAGATATGATACCTTCAAAGGAAGAATTTACCTACTGACTATACATGCATGTGTGTCCTCTCATAAGTAAGTTAACTTATATCTTAACTAACCACATGTATATTTTTCCCTTGCATATTATCTAGAACAAAATTTAAAACTCAGCAAGGCCTCCTCTGCCAGTCAGTGATCCTGCCTGGAATGTTAATTGGAATGTTAGGAAAATAATTATATTTTTGTGTTGGCATAAGACCAACATGATAAGGAAGGTAGAGTTGCTCCCCAAGAGTTTTATTTCAAAGTAAAATATAAATAACCTTTGGCAATATTTAAGACCACTGTCCCACTTCCCCATACAGATAATCAATAGTTGACAACTGCAATCCAGCTGTTGTTAAAAATAAAAGGAGTATGTATTTTCCTCAAAAACTAACTGCACAAAGTTGAAGATTGCGATTATCCAGAACTTTCAAGAAACTTAAATTCTCCCCACCTTATACCACAATTCTGCCTAAATGCTATTCTGGAACTTCACAGAATACATTCAAGCCAATCCCTTATATATCCTATCACATCCCTCGAAATTTTTCAGTAGTGAGATGAGAGATTGAGGATAAACTCCACACCCTTCCCCATAAACAAACAAAAGGCAGAGTCTGTTCTGTTCACTGTGACAGAAAACTCAAATCAAACTAGGCTAATCCAAAAGGGAAATATATTGGCTCAAGTGACTAGCAGATCCGGGGATAAAAATGCTCTCAGGAGCGGGGTGAAAGGACTCAAATGACTATCCATCAGCGGTGCCCTTCAATGGCTGCCTTCATCTCAGCCAGGACGACTGGCAGCAGCAATGGGCTTATCTCCCACCTATTCAAGGCCTGTAGGAAATAAAGTGTACCTCTTCCTAGCAACTATGATGTAAGTCTCATGATTCACTCTGACTGGATGTACGCAGTCTTCTAAATAAGTAATGGTGGCCAGAGAGGTGGGACTAGATGGACTTGCAATATCAAAGTCAGATTCCCAGCTCTGAACCAATCTTTAGGGCTAGGGGAAACTGAGGCTCCGGCCAGCCCTGTGTGACATGTCCCACTCCTGCAGTTGGAGTGGAGCCCCACCTGAAGCACATGGTCAGCAATAAGAGAGGTGGTGCCCAAAGGAAACGTGGGTTTTGTTACTGAAAGGAAAGGGAGTGAACATGGTGAAGCAAAACACAACGTTTGCTACATTCTTGTTATATTAAATTCATTAAAACAATAAAGTGTATTGAGCTATGTTTATGAGATGCTACTCACAACAGTTGAAAGAAAGGAGGTGTTCCATTTCGGTCCAAGTTAACCAGAACATTCATTTGGTAACGTACAAGACAATAATTGTTAAATGATTTAATTACCCCTAAACATAAAAATGAGACAATCAATACTCAATTATTAAAATGTTGGACACCAGAATGAAGGCAAAGTGAACAGAGAAGTAAATAAATAAATAGAAAGAAAAGTCAAGAAAAAAGAAAAATACAAATTCCCAGGGGGGAAAGGACTCTGGTTAGCCAGTTCTTCCTCAAGAAGGAGCATTCTAATTTCCACTAAAAATAGAAAAAGTTTAGAATTACCATGTGGAAGTCTTTACTCTTCCTTTCTATGACCAAATGAAAGAATTCCACTCCATGAGACCCACAATTACATATACTAAAGACTGTTGCATACGATCTTGCAGATCCTTTATGACACACTGAGATTTATGTCACATTGACTTAAGATATCTTTAAGAGAGATCTCACAGCCAAGATTTTCAAATTTCAATAACATAACAAAAACACGTGTTTTGGTTACTGATACGTATAATTTTTCAATTAATATTCCACATATCTACAAACTCATGATATAACAATGTCACTTTACTTTAGCAATCTAGTTTTGGCCACCTCTTTCTGGAATACAAATACCTTGATTAGCTAAAGTAGAATATACTAGTATTTTCCTGGAAATAGAATATGCATCTATTGTTATCTTGAATGTGAAGAGAGTGTCATCTTGAATTCTAAGGCAGGCAAATATATAATTATTATGTACTCAGGTTTTCAGGTTTCCTGAAAATATTATGCAGAAAAATGTCTGTAACATTTACGTATACTGTTTTGTTTGTTCCTCTCAACACAGAAGTGCTTTGAACCATACACATCATCACAAAGATATCACTATTATTATCATTATCTATATTCAGGTTTCCATTATTTATGATAAAAATGGTATAGATGATCCAAATGGCAGATAATCTGAAAAGCACTGCATTTTGATTTCAAAACACAATTTGGTCTTTACCGTCAGAGCACGTCTCTGAGACTGTGGGATCAGCAGCACTGCACAGGACTCACTGGAGGCCAGACGCAAAGGAGAAGAAAAGTGGTTCTTTATCGCAATGCTTCAAGAATGCCATTATTCGTGTAACTATTTTTTCTTTTACAAATATTTTCCATACCCATGACTTCATTTATCTTTTCAAGAACACTGCATACAATTAGTACAGGTACTATATCAACTGTAGTACCAGCAGGGCTCATGCCGCTATCCAGTTTTTCCAGATGGCTTCCAAAACACTGTTTCTCCATTAGACTGGAATCATCCCTTTCACTGCAGTCTTTCTGACTTCTTATTTCAGTCTAAAAAAACAGAGCATCCTCCCCACCAGATGTACGGCACAGTGCACTTCTATCCCTCTCAGCCCAGTTCAATAGAACTCATGAACGCAGAGCCTGCCCAGGTGCCAGGGTGACAGGGCCTCGAGCAGACCCTGCACAGATGAGGAGGAGAAGACAGGCCCTGCTTTAAGGGCCTGACAGCCTTGTTGCTTTCAGGTTTCCATTTCCCCTCTCTAAAACTCTCCAAAGTTTTCTGGGTGTTAAGAATTCTAACTCAGTAGTTCCTAAACCTGGTTACTCATCAGAATCACGTGAGAGGCTTTTAAAACTCCAAATCCCTACAGTCATCTGATTTCAGTCAGTATGAGGTGGAACCAAGTATACACATCATACACATGTGCACATATTTACACACACACAGTATTTTTAAAACTTTCCAAATGATTCAGATCTTCTGCCAGGATGTGTCAGCAATTGTCACACTGGTCTGGATTATAAACTGCCTGTGGTCATGGACTCTATCTGTTCCTCTCTAAAATCCCTGAAGCATCTGATAAAGCATCTGTATAATACAAGCAGAATATGTCTACTGACTTTTTAACAGGTAATCGATAATGTCCACAATTGGGAGAAAACCACATTTCCTGACAACCTCGAGACACCCATGTCCATTATGGATATGCGTACAGAGATGTGGGCACATGTGTTCACGTGGGGAATCAGAACTACACCAGTGGTGCTGCAGATGGGCCCTGATAAAGAGGCAGGCAGATTCCCTGAATGCTCAGTGTGGGGGTCGATTCCCCTTTGGCTTCTGCTGTAAAAGTTTAGGTGATCCTTGGTGCTCAGTGGCTGTGACCCACCAAGATCACCAATGCCTGGAGCAGGGCTCTAGCTGGAAGGAGATGCACACATTTATTGAACACTTACTATCTTCCAAGGGTAAAAAGATGGATAAGCCATACTCTCTAACCTCAAAGAATTTGCTCTTTAGAGGAAGAGAGAGATTTGTAAACCAGAGCACAGCTATGGGAAATGCTACAGCAAAGGGGTAAAGACGGAACATATTTTCTTTTGCCTCTGCCCTTAGGTGAATTTTAATGAAAAATTGAGAAGGGCTACAGGCCACAGCTACCTTTAATGAAATCAATTCCACACTATGAGAAGGAAAAGAAGAGGGAGACAGCAGACTGGGGGGGGGGATGTATGGTTGAGGGGAAGTATTGGGTTTGTTTTTAAGATTAGGGAGATAATAAGTTGCCTCTCTTTATACCTGTATTAATGGAGAACATATGTGTACGCTACTTTACATGAAACTGCATCCACGATGCCCTGCACATAGTCACTGCACAATAAGTTTTTCTTAAAGAAAAGGAAGCATATCTTTGCCTAGAAAAAGAGTAAAGGAAATATGCCAAAAAGTAAAGAGTTGTTTTCTTTGGATGATATGATTGTAGTCACTTTTATTTTGTTATACAATTTACTGTATTTTCTATGATGTGCAAGTATTACTTTCATTATGGGAAAGAGAATAACAGCATGAACTTTATTTCATGGAAATTCCATTTGACATAACCATTAACTATTTAACATCTTTAATTTCCTAGTTTCTGCTGACTTTTGCTTTTCAAGGAAACAACTGAGCCCAGAAAATGGAAACAAAGCATTTTACAATGTCCAGTTCACATGTCCGAAGTCACAGACCGTGACTTTACTGGATAACACAACTCACAAGTAAATCACTTCATTATGATCAGAAAGAGCTTGGGTAGCACTGCCAGTCTACATCCACCTCAGCATGCTGTGTTTAGAGCAAGCCCTACAAAGGTGTATTAATAGGGGACATGCCCATTGTAAGGCTTAACATTTTGCCAACATAGCTTCCATTAAGTCTGAAATATAAATCTCACACATGGAGATGCAGATATGCTCAGACAAAACTTTTTAGACCACGTAAAGTGTAGTCTGCTGTGAGCTAACATAGAGCAGGCTCACATCACTCTATCAGAGCATCATACAGTGATACATGGAACCAGATTCATGGAGCCGTGTTTCATTCAAGTTCTAAATGCCGTGATCGTGCCGGACCAATATCAGGTTGATGAGGACACAACCCAATGGGCCGGAGCAGCAAGGTCTGAGAGTCACCATGATGGCAGACACAGGTAAATGGCAATAATTACACTTATGGAACAAGTTTTGTGAGAATTAAATGAGTTAATATATGCAAAGCTTGCAGAACAACGCCTGGCTCATAGTAAGCACCACTAATACCCTATTAGACATATTCCAGAAAAACGTAAGCTTCAAGACGTGAGAGATTTCTGTCTGTTCTGCTCACTGCCATCTCCCCACGTAGGTGGTGTCCAGAGATAAATATTTACTGAATGAACAAACACTGGGGTAAGAACAAAGAGGCAAAATGCTTGGTCTCAGGGGTTTCGGGCAGTGAACGACTAGCAGGGAATACAAGCGTCAGGGCTCGCCTATCAGAGAAAACCTAAGGAGTCTCTGGCTCAGAGCACTGTAGAGATCAGCGGCTACCAGCCAACCTGGAAGCCTTTTAAATTAGTCATTTTGACCCAATTACCCAACTTCCAAATCTGCATTTTCTTTTCTCTCACCCTCTTTCCTACCACTCCTCCCTCCTTCATAAACACCTGGCTCTAAAGGACCTTCATTGTTCCCTTAGAGCAAAAGTGCCCAAACTTTCTTGGTTCATGGTGCTCTTAGTGTTTCAGTGATTTTTTTCATGGTACCCCTAAACCAAAAGAAATAGCTAACCACTCTGTTTATTAAATAGCTGAGTCTAAACAACTTAATAGTAGTCTTTTACATGGTGTCCAGCTGATATTGCTGTGTTTCCCTTGAAAATGGAAACATCCCACAATACCCCTGTAAATTCCTTACAGAGCCCCAGGGTGCCTTGGCACACAGTTTGGGAACCAGGGCCTTAGCAATTAGCCTCTATTCTCTTCAGGATAAACTGCAACTAAATTAGGAATGCCATTTAGTTCAGCATCCTGGCCCCTTGCCACTTCCTCCTAGCCAATGTCCTCTGTAATTTACCTGGACAGAGACCCTAGTCTCAGCAGCAGTGACAGCTACTGCATGTTAAATGACAGTAAGCCTTCTATCAACTGAAGCAAGAGAAGACCAATATCTCCATGTCTTTAAAACAGACAGACAGACATGTTTAAGCATTTGGCATAGATCCAGGAAGAAAAACTAAAGTTTGGAAAGCACAGTAGCGAATCCATTCACCCAGGAGCTCCAGCAAGCAGCCAATGCCATCTTTAATGGCATGACCCTCCCCACAAGCTTCCCCTGGGCCAGAGTCCACTCACCTGATGGCAGGTGCCTCACATACTCTTGAGTTAGCGTGGACAAAGCACACTGGGACTATGGGTCTTTCTCCCTTCACCATATCCCAAGAGGGAGAGCTGTATTTGAGGTGGTGTTTTATTTTATTATAAATGCCAAGGCAAGGCTTTTAACCTTAGTAATTAGACAGGAAACTACAAAGTACAACTGAATTTAAAAATGTACGTTGCTGATAGGACTAGTCTGACTAGTTATTGAAAGGAAAGGAAAAAAAAAAGATGAGAAAAAGAGAGAAGAAAACCCTGAAAATTATGGAGAAAAAAATGAGCAATAAAAGAGAATTTTTAAAAAATACTAAAGGATCTCTTCTCTCAAAGAAAGACAATGCTATTGAGCAAAAACCAAAACAAAATAACCACCACCAGAAAAATGCAACAGCTTCCCACTGATCTTGGGCTGGGTGGTGACCACCATTAGACCACCACGGGGTTGTTCCTATGCCTCCACTGTGACTGATGAGCAACTGTCCAGAATGACATTGCCCTGGGGAACACTGAGAATCCTACTTCCTCTAGAAGCTTATTCTGAAAACTGACGTTCACATCTGAGTGCTGCACAGGAGAGTGGGGCCCACCCACCGCAGGGCCTCGGTAATGCACATGAAGAACAACTATGGCCTGACCTTGGGGAAGCAGAATAGGGAACCACTGTGAGGACTGCATGGAGACAGGGATTCGTCTGAGAAGTGACATGGAAGTGGCTCGGGAGTGGGGACGGAGGAGGCCAGAGAGGGAAGGGCTCGGGGACATTTACTGCTGTGGCTCTCACGCAGCCCAGTGTGAGAAGCCACTACAGACTAATCCAGCCAGCAGGCTTGATTGAGGGCATCAGAGCTTGGGGCCCCTTTGGTCCAAGCTTGAATTTACAACTGCCTGCTGGGTACCACTCCTGTGGACATCCCTCTTAGTCAGCTCAAGCTGCTATAACAAAAACTTCATAGACCGGGTGGCTTAAACAACAAGCATTTATTTATCACAGTTCTGAAGGCCAGGAAGTCCAAGATCAAGACGCTGACCAATTCAGTTTCTGGTGAGGCCCTTTTCCTGGTTTGCAGAGGGATGCCTTCTTGCTGTGTCTTCATGGGATACTTCATTCAATCATTCAAGAGCAGTTCTGACTCCATCCTAAGGTAAAATTAATCCCTTCTTCTTGCCTCTTCCTCCCGGGCACAGACTGATATCCTAGCCCCTGTGACACTTAACTGAACCCTTATGTATCTTGTCTTTGCCCACTGGACTCTGGGGTTTTATTCATCTTGGTATCATAGAACCTGGCACACAGGGGTTCTGGGAGAGAATAAATAATGAATTGTCCTAAGCCCACCTGAATCCTTGCTTGCACTTAGTAGCCATGGCATCTTGGGGCAGTTACCTACCTCTCTGGCCCAGGTTTTTGCATCTCGAAATGGAAATAATAGTAAATTCTATATCACAGAGTTGTGGTCAAAAATTAAATGTCCATGAAGTACTACTCTGTGCCTGTGCCCATGAATGCTTAAATAACATTAACTGCCATTCTTATTGTTACGGATGGAGTGAAGGCAGGAATGCACATGTGTAGTTGCTGACTTCTATGCTAGAACATGAGGAGAGAGAGCAGAGTTTCTGTCTAGGGGAATTCATGTTCCAGTAGAGTGACAGGCAGAAACTCATGGTGGAAGTACAGTAGGGTAGAAGGGTTATATGAGGAACCCAGGAAGACTTAGGAGCAAAAGGTTTAATTCTTTTTAAGGTTAAGGTTGAGGAAGTTTCTCAGAGGAGAAAAGGCCTGGGCAGTGATTTGAGGGAAGAATATCAAAGTTTTCTAGATGGTCAGTACAGTAAAGTAGAGATAATATGCTTGAGGGATTTCAAGTGGTTTACTTCTAGGGTGAGACTGAGAACAGGAGAGGGATTGGGGAACGCTGGAGAAGGGACTGGGGAAGGAAGCCAGCCCCTCCACAAAAGGCAGTCAGGAGCCAATGAAGGGTTTTATAAGATGGAGGGTCATGGTCAAATAGTAATTTGTGAAAAATTAATACCAGGTAAGTTCCCATCAGATGACATATTTAAAAGAATAATTACAACATTTTATTTCAAAATGTTGATATTTATAATTTATTGGAAATTATACCATTTACACATATTGCAACTTATGATGAAAAACTTTGCATGTCAATTTACGAGTGCAGGAGGAGAGTACATTATTGTTTTAAAAAAATCTAGTTTGAAGACAGCTAGACTGGAAGATCTCTATGTCAACTCTCTATGCCATGCCAACTCTGAGACTCCAGCTTCTAAGAATTAACATGTCAGAGAAATATTCTTTAACTAACAGAACACAACTTTCTCTCTTATTACAGCGGCATTTTCCAAAGGCAATGCTAGCCCAATCAGAGACTCTTTGGAAAAAGGGCTCCATGTTCAAAATCTGAAAAACACTGCAAAGGGAACTCTATTTGCCACAAACACAGGGGCCAGATTTACTGTCTCATGTGAAAGAAATAAAATACAAATAAAATATACAAAACAATAATTTATAAGACACTGGATTCCAGGAAATGAAGGACAATGATCTTTGAAAGATGGGAAGCAAATGAGGTGAACCCAACAATTACCCCAGCGTACTCCCTTGAGAGAGTCTCCACGCTGGGTGCAGGTGGGGGAATTCAGGCAGAGCCCAACAGATTCCCTGGGTTGAAGGGACAATCAGAGAGAGTTTGGAGAGGGCAAAGTGGCCAGAGTTTTCAGGACAGAGTACCGGAGAAAAGACGGCTGCACAGAGAGAGAGAGCCCTGGAGATCTGCAGAGCACTCCCCTCCAGTATTCAGTTGAGTACTCATCAGCACAAGCACATAAGGAAATGACCCAAGTCTGGAGAAAGAATCATCTAAAAGAATTAGAGGTGACAGTGTCCACACCGGGCGAGGAATAGTGCATGTTCCCACCAGCCATTCTGAAAAGTCTCTTAATTGACAGAGTGCTGTGAGGACGCAGGAGGGTCTTGCTTCAGCAGTGGGGAATAATTAACCCTAGATGGCACACTGCTCCAGTTCTGCCTCATAAGTTTTCAAAGCAGGATGAAAAAGGATCAGATTATTTCCAAATAAGTTAACACATCCCAGAATAAAGCTGAAGAATATTTACAGGAATACAAATATATCCGGTACCCAACAACGTAAAGTTCACAGTGCCTGGCATCTAATCTAAAGTTACCAAGCATGCAAACAAACAGGAAAATAGGACCCGTAATGAGGAGATCAATCAATCGATATGAACCCAGAACTTACACAGATATTGGAACTAGTAGACAAGGACACTTAAATAGTTATTATAACTATATTCTATATGTTAAAAATGTTAAGTGGAGACATGGGAGGAATAAAAAAAAAAACAAGTAGAACTTTTAGAGATGAAACCCACAATGTGTGAAATGAAAACTACGCTAGATTGGAATGACTACAGATTAGATATCGTAGAATAAAAGATCAGTAAACTTGAAAACATAGCAATAGAAATTATCCAAAATAAAACAGAAAAAAGAATTTTTTTTAAATGAACAGAATATCAAAGATGCGTGGAACACCTTCAAGAGGCATAATAAATATATAATTAGAGTTCTTAAAGAAGAAGATAAAGAGGGGCAGACAGTAAGGTTATTTCAAGGTATAATGGCAAAAGTTTCCAAATTTGATGAAAACTATAATCCCACAGATCCAAGAAGCTCATGAAATTCAACAAGCACAAGAAATATGGAAAAAACTATGCCAAGGTACAACATGATCAAATTGCATCAAAGTAGTGATAAACAGAAAAATCTTAAAAGCAGCCAGAGGAAAAAAAAAAACACAATACTTACAGAAGATCAAAGATAAAGATTAAAGCTGATCTCCCAGCTTTAATCCCAACACAGTACACAAGACAAGAAGTGGAGCAGCATCTTTAAAATACGGACAGAAAAAACCATCAAACTACATCCAGAGAAAATTTTTTCGAAAATAATGAAGGCAAAATAAAGACATTTTCAGACATACAAAAGCTGAAAGAACTCATTACTCACAAATACACACTATAAGAGATGCATTAAGTACTTTAGGTAGAAAAAAAAAGATATCAGACAGAAATATGGAGTTACACAGAGGAATGAAGAGCACCAGAAACGGTAACTATATGGGTAAATATTTAAGATATTTCCTATTATTTAAATCTCTTTAAAGAAAACTGTAGAAATAAAGGTAATAATGTAATGTGGAGTTTATAAAAGATGTAAGAGTAAAACGTATGATGACGACAGTATAAAGGCTGAGGGTAGAGAAATGGAAGTTCACTATTGTACTGAAAGTGGTCTAACATCACTTGAAGGTGGCCTGTGATAAGTTAAATACATAAACTATATGACTACTATAAGAATTATAGCTAACAAGCCATCAAGAAGACAAAATAGAACAAAAAAATACTAAATATAAAAGAAGGCAGAAAAAGAGAGGAAAGTCAACCAAAAAAAGATGGGACAAATAGAATACAAACAACAAGATGATAGATTTAAACCTAACCATATCAATAATTACATTAAATGTAAATGATCTAAATATGTCAATTAAAAGATAGACAGTACCAGATTAGATTAAAAAAGCAAGTCCCAACTATATACTACCTACAAGAAATGCACTTCAAATACAAAGATATAATTAGGTTACAAGTAAAGGAGTAGAAAAATATATACCTAATACTAATCAAACAAAAGCTGGAGTGGCTATAAGATAGATTTCAGAGTATAAAATATTACCCAGAATAAAGGAGGTTATTTCATAAGGATAAAATGGTCAACCTATCAAGAGAATATAATAATCCTAAACATATATGCACTCAACAACAGAGTTTCAAAAATGAATGAAGCAAAAACTGATAGAACTGCAAGGAGAAATAAACCAATCCGCAATTACAATCAGGTATTTTAATACTCCTTGCTCAATAATTGATAGAACAAATAGATAGAAAATCAATAATGATATATAAGATTTTAAAAACATTATTAACCAACCTGACCTCATTGACATTTATAGGACACTACACCCAATGACAATAGAATACATATTATTTCCAAGTGCACAGAGAACATTTGCCAAGATAGCATATATTCTGGGCTATAAATAAACCTCAACAAATTCAAAAGGATTCAAATTGGGGCTGGCCCCGTGGCTTCGCAGTTAAGTGTGTGCAGTCCGCTGCTGGCAGCCTGGATTCAGATCCCGGGCGCGCACAGATGCACCGCTTCTCTGGCCATGCTGAGGCCGCGTCCCACATACAGCAACTAGAAGGATGTGCAACTATGACATACAACTATGTACTGGGGCTTTGGGGACAAAAAAAAAAGGAGGAGGATTGGCAATAGATGTTAGCTCGGAGCTGGTCTTCCTCAGCAAAAAGAGGAGGATTAGCACGGATGTTAGCTCAGGGCTGATCTTCCTCACAAAAAAAAAAAAAAAAGGATTCAAATCATACCAAAGTTATGTATTCTTGCCACAATGGAGTTAAATTAGAAATCAATAATATAAAGATATATGGAAAATCTCCAAATATATGTGTGTTTCTAACACACTAACTCAAAATAACACACACTTCAAAATAACCCATAGGTCAAAGAAGAAACCAAAAGGGAAATTATAAAGTATTTTGAACTGAATGAAAATAAAAAAAACGTGAAAATTTGTGGGATGCCACTAAAACAGTACTTATGGGGAAAAGCATTGTACATACTCAGATGTGTTGACTTTGGTAGGTCCTAGAACGAAGGAATTGTCAAACTTATTCTGTTGCAGAATCTTCTGGTTTTGATAAAGCTATTAAATCTTGTTAACTTGGGACCCAAAAGTACATATCACTCACTTTGCACTCAGTGATATACTAGTCAGTGTTACTGAATTTTTCATTCAGACATGTCTTATCTCCCCTGTTAAATCAGACTCTCTTCAAAGGGACAGGATATAACATACGTTGACATCCTTCAAACAGTGCCACACAACACACAAGTCAGATGCTCCCTTGCATTTACAATTTTTCATTGGTTTTGTACTGAAACTTCATTTTGCTTCTCTTTATTGATTTTCCCTCCAAACACTAAGTCCATTTCCATACTTTAAACTATAATCTCTCCCAAATCTGCTGCTTTCATCGTGACCTTTTCCTAAAATTCTAGGCCTCTATTTCTAACTGGACATCATTATGAGGAAAACTTAGCATTAATAAGATAGAACATGCCCCAAACCAAATGTATCACTTTACCTCACGATCAATTTTCCTGTCTTCAAGAATGAAAGTATAAATTAGTGGATATGTCATCAGTGACTGAGACAAGGGTGGTAGAAATGAGAATAGAAAAAAGTGGGCAAATTTGAGGGATATTCAGGGGGAAGAAAGTATAGGATCTGCTAACTGCCTGAATGAAGAAGGAAGAAGCTGGGACCACTCCCCGATTTCTGGCTTGAGCAACTGGATGGACGGTGGTGCAGGGTATAGAGTGAAAAAGCCTCTCTGTGCTTGACACATATAAGCCTCAACTGATTTCATTTGCTATTTATTATCATCCCTCTCTAGTGAACTAGAGGATATGCGTTACCCAAAACCTGTCTTTGATGCCACCTGTTCTTTGTTCATCCAGTTGCCTGCACTTAAATTGCATTCCCTCATCATCCATTCTTCAAGGCCCATCTCAGAATCCCCCACAGAGCTTTTCTTATTCCCCTCAGTTTGATGTAACATGTTCCCTTTTTGAACTCCCATAAAACCATAATTTTAATGTGGCACTTATTTTACTGGGGGTACATTCAGGGAGATAAAACCCACCTGGCCCAGTGCATGCACGGAGCAGGTCTGAGCAAGTTCACCCAGGAGGCTGATGACACCCTGGAGGAACAGAGATCCATACAGCAGCACCAAATACCCCTCTCAGTATCCACCTCCCACACCCTCTGCAGAAAAGCAGCTGAAAACAAATATAGCCTCTTGAATTGGGTGATATCAAACCTCAAGTGTAGAGATGGACACACAACCACAAATTGTTAAGCACTTAAAGAAAACAAATACCAGGAAAGAGAGGCAGTAAATACAACAAATAGTAAAAGTAACACTCTGGCAAATAGGTATTTGAGCAAAGAGGAAATTTTAAAAGAGGTCTGAATAGAAAGACTACCATTTAAAAACAAAAAAGTGATTTTGAAAATGTTAAAAAAATGATTTTTGAAATGAAAAACACAATATTTGGTCTAAACAGGAAAAAGGATACAGCGGAAGAATAAATTAGTAATCTGGAAGACAGAGCCAAAGAATTATCCTACAAGGCAACTCCCTCCCACCAAAAAAAAAAAAAGAGAGATTAAAAAATATTAAAGAAAAGTTAAGACAAGCAAGAAGTTTTAACATATGTCTAATATGAATTTTGAAAGAAGAAAAAAGATAAAGTAACAGAAAAGACCAAAAAATAATAGAAGAAAAATGCGCAGAGTTGAAGGCACACATCCTCAGTCTGGAGGGCTTATGAAGTTCCAAGCAGGATGAAAGCAACAATGGCCCACATCTGGATAAGAAGCTCCTTGGAGCCGGGTCCTCTGTTTTAAACACTTGAATATTTCTTATGTGGCCACCAGAAATGTTGCATTCAAAGAACATTCAATACTTAAACTATGGCATCGAAGGAGAGCCCAGAAATGAATGACTGATTCTGTCTTTGAGAACCGGTCTTACCGGCTACTGAATCCAAGCTTTTGAACTTTGTCAATCTCAGCGAAGTTTCTGCTGCAAAATTCATCTTTGAGATCGCAACACACTAATGTGTATCATTGTAATCTTACATCCACACTCATTCTCATTCTCTCTTCTTTTTTTCTCTCTCTCTTCCCTTCACCTGCACTTGTTATTCCCTCCTACTTTCATTTCCATGAAAAACCACGGGAACCTGGTCTTGGCATATGTTTATCTTCTGGGGAATCACATAAGAGATCCTCTTGAAGGGAAACCTCACCACAATGGGCATAATCTGCAAACACATGAAAGTCACCGGGGTTAATCCATCAGCATAATGTCTCATAGAAAGAGGCAGCTGAAACATTGTTAGTTGCGTTCTACATGAAGAGCACAAATAAGCTACAAATAAGTCAGGTCTTAGAAATACCCTGCTCTCTGCTTCAGTCCAGTCTCAGACCCACAAGTTGTACCAGGACCCTCTGCACTTCTGCTGCTAGTTATCATTTCACAGCCTGTTCACGAACTGTGGAGCTGTACTTAATGTTCACTCTTCAAAGAGCTAGACCATCTAGACCCAATTTCTCCTTCGTAAGCAAGTGCACGTTGAACATGTATCGCTGTAAAAGAAAAAAAACCTTCCCAAGTCTCGGTTTTGAACATTCAGTAGTAAAGTTGGCAACTGGATATTTTAAACTCCGGACTGATTACACAGCTCTCCCACATGGCTTTGTAGAGTTTTATTTTCTTACAGTGCCATGACAATCCATCATATTCTGTCCTTAAGGAAAGAGAAAGAATCCACCTTTTATAAATAGCTGCAGGAGATTCCTGGGGCAGATCACAGCCCTGCTGCACTAAACCCACGGAGCTTAAGATCTAGGAGGCTCACTTCCCACTGTGAAAGATCATTCTTCACCTTTGGTCCCACAAACGCTAATGGGGCCACCTCTGGGTACCTTGACTGGAAAGAAAAAAGCAGCTTATGAGAAATGTTCCTGCTTATGGAAGGGGAGAGAGAAAAGCGAGAGAGTGACAGCACACAATGGACCGAACTGAACCTACAGCCTCATTATAATAACTTAAAAAAAGGTTAAAAGTCACCTGAAAAGCTGAAAAAAGGGAAAAAAAGCAAGCCTTAAGGAAAGTGAATGATGGCCACAGAGGACCTGAGGATTGGAGGAACAAGTGTCAGTACTCAAGAATGTCTCATTTATCTAATAATGTCATCACAGAGATAGGGTTGCTAATGAAAATACACTAAATTGAAACTGGATTCAATTCATTTTTTTCTTGATGAGGAATTGTCATTAAGGGCAAGGGCCTTAATGGACGTGAACTACGACACAAAAAGTTTCAAAACCAGGGCTCATACCCCAATGACATATGCTTGAACTTAATTTTATAAGACATTATCCCAGATATTAATCTATCTGGGGTCTCTTATAAACAGAGGCTGCCATATATGTGCAAAAACCACCCCAAAACCTTGGTTACATGAACTCTTTCAAGCGTTCAGAATAGGGACTATAACTAAGCGCCAGTACTTCCCAGGCGAAGTTCCATGATCTCTGTCTGCTGGCGTAACAGGGCACACAGCCCCAGGCCCTCCCTTTGGCTCTCAGCCCACATACTGCAGCTTCCGCCTGGCTGCAGCCATGGTGCAGACATCATGACTTTTGAGTGTTCCCAGCATCCTGTGCAAAGCCAACGCAAATCCCCTTGCTGAGGACGTGCAATCAGGGCAAACTGCACCTGCTGCAGGACAGGACGCCAGGGAAACTTTTACATGCTCTGAAAGACGGTGGCTCCGATGGAAGCCAGTTCAGGGTTTGCTCTCACGGGCTGTGGCCACTTATCGAGCCATTCTTGCCTCTCCTCTGCTCCTTGCAGAAATTGGACCAGGGAACCCCGTCGATGTTTGTGCATTTTTTTCCTGTGTTGCACAAGGCAAGCTGGTTGCCTATGCTGCAACATGACTTGTGGCAACTGGCCCAATATTGATTGAAAAAAAAAAATTGCTGCACAAAACATGGACTAGAAGAAGTATCCAATTGTTCAGAAAAATTGTAAACCATGGATGTGTTGATTTCATTAATTTAAAATGAAGTTAAATTAATACCTTCATTCAAAATAGCATAAAGTATGAAAGGTATTGAAAATTGGAGTGTGCTTTGATAAAAACCTATACATTTCAAATAGGAAAAAAACTGCTAAGGAAAATAAATCTTCTAATTGAAGCTTACTTCATATAAGATAAGCCTGACAAGTACAGTGCATTTTATTACGGTACGTAACTTCAGCAATTCCACTAAAATCGGTCCACAAATCTAATGCCCCCACCAAACGCGAGACAATACCTTCCAAATGTCTGTTCAAACATTTGAACATTTGAAGAAAAATGATTGTTCAAACATTCAAACAATCTCTCCCTCCCTCCCTCTCTCTCTTGCGCGCGCGCACACACACTACTAAGTAGGTGTCTTTCAGGCTAGTAACGCACTTAGCTCACGCTATTTCCATTGCACCTCTAACGCTTTAACAGTCAAGTGCAAACATATACAGTCCACAAACAGGCTACCCGTTTTTAAGCAGTGGATTATATTTCTTTGCTGAAGAAATTCATTTGTAAGCAGGCTACCTAGAAATCATAATAACTGCTCTTCAACTTAATTTGCATCCCCAGGCTATTCATGAGTCCACGTATCACACTGTGTCCCACGGTTAGTGCGGCAACAAGCGTACCACTGAAGCTAACTATGAGATTACAGTGCCACCAGGGGACATGCAGACTGTCTTGCATTTTGGGGACCTATCCATACCTCCACCCCAACTTGCCAAAGGGCGGTTCCTGAGGCCCAGAAAAACAGGGACAGGAGCTGAGGAAAGGCGAGAGGGGGTGAGAAGGGGGTGGGAGGTGGTGGGATCTTTGCTACCCTAGATCCCTAAGAATAGATACTGCTGATTCCAGCTGGTTCTCCAGTTGGCTTTTTTATTCCCCACTCTCAGACTCCACCTGCCTCCTGTTGTTCCAAAGTTGCCATGTCCTGCAGAAGCTCAGGACTACTGACTCGCTCTGGACAACTCGCTGCCGAGAAAGTACTCTCACAGGTTTGCCCCTGAAGCCAGCATGTGACCTTGAGGCTTTCTTGGGAAATGCATTGCTGGCATCCTCAGGGTGCTTCCCTCTTCCGTTCCAATGTCCCTTCGCTCCCCAGTCTGCTACCCTGCCCCTCTCATCCCAAACTCTAAGGGAAAGACAAAAATCACACGAAGGGCTCTAGTAAAACTTACCTTCACTGCAAAATTAACATGACTCAGGTTATCCTGAGCATTCAATCCCAACAGGGCTGGTGCAGCGTGGGAGGGGTGCCAGGGACTGTGGAGAAGGGAAGGAGCTGGACCTGAGCCAAGGTGCTTGGACACAAGGAGATGGGGTGGTAACAACGGGAGGAGAGTGGCCACATTGAAGATGGGGGAGCTACAGACAGTTCCCCTCTCTCCCTGCAGCCCGTCCCCTGCCCAGACTCAGGACAGGTGTCAGTGGGGCCAAGAGCAGGTGGGAGCAGAGCGGGGCCAGCAGCTGTCCACAGAAGGGAGTGCTTCCTAGGTGCCAGAGTACCCTTTAAAGCTCTCTTCAGGTATTAACTCACTGGGCCCTACTGAAGAGGTAGGTGCTGTTATTCACAGAGGGGAAATGGGCACAGAGAAGCCGAGCAGCTTGCCCGAGCCCCACAGCAGAAACTCGAAGGCAGGCCCACTTAGGAGGGTGTTTGCTCTCTCACCCACCTCCTCGTGGGCATCCCAGAGAACACCGGGTGATCCCAGGAGGCTGAAGTCAGAGAGAGCCAGGACAGAAGCCTCACCGAACGTTTGCCAGCTCTGTGGAGGGACACTAGTTCCTTTACCTCCTTAAGTCCCAGAGTCCTTAACTGTGCAATGTGGGTAATGATTACTAAGTTTAAATGCACAGGAAAAACAACACCGTGTCAGGTGTAGAGCAGGTACTCCCTAATTGGCTGCTATTACTATCTTTAATATTATTTAAATATGGGAGTCTCAGTATTGTTTCCGTTTCTTCCAGTCAGGAAAATGCTGCAAATCAGAAGTGACTATATTTACACTCAGTTTATATTCACTTTTAATATTACAGAATATTAAAATTTTACAGAAAACTTAGGAGACAGTTATAACATAATACTAACAAAGCTAATAAAATATTCTTTATTCAAAGAAATTCCTCATTTCTCATATTTAGAGTTTTAACTGCATATCCCACTGATCAAAAACTTTCTTCAAGATTAGCTGAAATCTTTTGATACTGCATATGTAATTTCAACAATTCAACCTCAGTCCTTTGTCAAACAGAAAGTTGAGCACAGCAGAAATAAAATCAAAAGTATATCACCACATTCAGGCTCATTTAAATCCAATGAAGAGTTAACAATTACGCAACTCTTTGTTTTAAACCTCATAAAGGTAGAGCTTCCTTGAGAGCTGCAGGCTACATTTTCTACACGTGGTTAGGTTCATCCATTTAAATGAAGTAGACGCAGATTTTATCCAGGACCACTGCCTAGAATCTCCCCGTGAATAAGATCTGTGTCCCCACTGGCAGCAGATCACCTCTCTGTGGTCAGGGATGGTAGCCTCCTAGGCCAGCACACGCCCCTCCGCTTCTCCTCTCTGCCTTCGGCCCACTTTTGAACCACTTCATCACACAGCTCTAACTCTTCAATGGCGTGTGAGAAGACATAAAAAGGGAAAACAAAATTCCACTCTGTCAATTTTGTTTCTATTTCACTTTGATGAAACAAAGATGAAGGAAGAAATATTGGCAAATATGAAGTTTGGGGAATGCCTTTAATACTTTCACTCAAGCTCCATCCAACCCTCAGGACAGACAGACTCACTATATTATGAATATGCATGAGACATTGGGACACAGAAAAACATGTCTTTTCCTGGGATAGCTGAAAAGATTTACCACTTACTTTAAACTTAAAAAAGAATCTTAAGAATCGGAGAGGATAAAATAAAGGCTAACTCTGTACCTCCAGAATAATTACGTGAGGCAAAACCGTAAGAGTGAGATTGCACAAACTCCACGCATGCTGAGTCAGATGTAAAAATAAAGTCAAAAATTACATATATCCAAATATTTGTACCTATTTCCTCAAACACATAAAACCAAAAATCAATATCAGAGCCTCAGCAGATTAGCTGCATTTGTTTTCCATTTCTCAACATGGTGCACTGGGTCGTTCACTTGGGGACTTCTTGGGTGTTAAAATCACAAAAATAACTAAGGTTACAATGAAAAAGAAGAAATGCAGGCACAGATATCTTTTTTTCAGATGGCTTTTTGATATTTAAGCAATAACTTTAATGAGACATCCAGAAATGCTTGATGGTGGAATACATAAAATGGGGCAGGGGAATAGGTAGAAGGATTACGTGGGTGGGAAGCAAACAAGCTTTTTAAAAACCTATAGGTATCAGGTTCTGTTTTGTGTTTTTTTTTTTTAATTTAAGATTACAACTAAAGCATCAAAGGACTGCCTAATATCCTGTATTTTAATAAACTTTAGTCACGTTAACCTACAAAAATCTTACTTTTTCTGTTTCCCATTTTTGCTGCCAACGTTCCATAAACAGGATAAAAGGAAACAATCTTTCCTAAAGGAGACATTTCAGCAGGTATCTTTTCAAAAATCTACTCATGTCAGCACTACAAGAAAAATAATGACATCACCAACAACTTCAACTTCGAAAGTTGGAATCTGTGAAGAGACATGAACACTTGGAAGCAGACTGAGGTTTATCAAAGGAGAAACAACCAGGAATACAGGAGGACAACGGCTTATCTCATGACGGGCACGCCTGCCCCAGGCAAGTCTCCAAATGCACACTGCCCGGGTCCCCAGGACGATCAGATACCACCTGCAGCGTTCTCCAGTGGAGGCGGGAAGACTGGTGAGGACAATAAACACCTGGCAGAGAACACTGCAGGCAGGGAAAAAGGGAAAGAAAAGAACATTCGGTCCTCCTGAAACCAACCCTATTTCACATCTCTCCTCTCCAACGCTGAAAGGATTTTAGGCACCATATCATCTTACTCACATGGTAGCCCTCTTCGTCATGAACAAGCTTTACAACTTCACCTCTGCGTACACAGGTAACAAAAATAAGGTCACCTAAATTTAAAGGAAAAGCGGCAAAAAATCAATTAAGCCTGTAGTTGTGAACCTGTGCCTATCAAATGCCCCAAGTCCACCGAAAAGGGGGCAATTGAGTGAAGAATGAATATTCCCGAGCAGCACCATCTGTCTATAGAGCAGCCACAGTCTCTGGTCAGAGCCCAGCCCTGCGCAAATCAGCAGTGATGTGGCCTCAGATCCATCTTCTGGTACAGCAGCCCTCTCTCCGCTGTGTTTGGTTTGCTCTTGAGTCATTGTAGTGAATGTTTTTTTAAATTGAATGGCTCTATTTTGATTTCTAGGTTCTTCTTCCCCAAATCAGTCTGTAATTTATTTTTAATGCCCTTGTATGTCTTGCAGATTGTATTCCTTTAGTTTTTATTATCTATAATTGATTAGTTTGATCTTCTTTGTTGTGTCTGCTGACAATACCTCATGGCAGTGGATTTTCAGATGTGTTTCTAATATTTGGCTGTGAGCTCATAATAATTCAGAATCTTTTTTCCATGGAGGTCCCACAAGTGTCTTGAGTTGTGGAGGCATCCCTGATGAGGTCCTATGGGTACGATGATTTACAGACCCAATTTTATGTTAATTTCTGAGTTTGTGGCTCCCACATAACGAAAATTTAGCTCATCAAACATGAAAGGGCAAGCTAGGGGGTCCAATTTCCAATATGGATTAAGAGTTTTTCCAACGGGACTTTCCTGCCCAAGTCTAAGCCTATCCCCAATGCGCCACGAGGCTTGAGGCCTACAACCTTAGCCTAAAACTCTAGACCCTAAAGCACATATCTGCTCAAGTCACCCCCTTGCCACTCAACGCTGTGGTCTCCCTCTTCATTCTTGGCACCTGAAGATTTCCCTTTCTTGGTTTTGATCCTGAGTATGTATTTTTAAAATATTTTTAATATTAAAATTTTGATATATTTTTCTAGCACCTCCTTTGATTTAGGAGTGGTGCGGTCTTCTCATCAAGATGGCAGGTTCTGCCATCTTGAAGAACAACAGGCTTCTCACCTAACCTCAAAACTCATCATCTTTGTACTAAATTTACTGAGCATCTACCTTTTATAAAGATTAGTACTTGGTTCTGAATATACTTTATACAGGAAAGCATAAACCATGCTTTCTGCCCTCCATGAACTTACAGTCCAGAATGAAAGATAAGACAGTTGCCCATAGAACAAATAAGTATCAAGTAAATAATGTAATCACCAAGGGTTAAGAAGTTCAGAAAAATTGCTTTTAAACCTGCTGTCAAAAGAAGGATTGAGATGTAAAGCTCAACTCTCAAAACTCTTTGGACTTTAATAGTGTTTTAGCAAGTTTTTATGTCAATTGTACCAAGATTAAAGTAAAAGAGATTTAGACAGCACAGCAGGTTATGGAGGAGTTTCAGAAATCTTATAAGAAACTGAATAGGTGGGTAGCAATCATTCTGGAAAGAAATGGGTAGAAACTGAGGGAATAAACGACAAGCTGTGGTGACTGTATGAACACGCAGAGTGTGTCTGATAGAGAAATCAGAGATAGTGAGGCCGGTCCAGGGATGTTAAGTTCACAAACAAGTGCTATCAACAGATGAACGTTAGAAACAAAGCTGGAAATGTGGAACTAGAGACAGGTGTCAGATTTGGAGATGTGTTTCTGAGTCATCTTCAGAGAAATGCCGGTGAAGGGTGAGCAGAGAACGGTAGTGCCTCAGAACAGAAGATAATCCAGATGGAAGGGATTTCAAGTGTTTCATCAACTTCAACATAAATAAAACCAATCAGAGAAATAACGACGCTCTAATATATTTTCTATTTGCTCAATATGAAATAGTGCCCTTAAAAAAAGTAGACATGGCCCACTTACAAATGACAGAAATGCTGGGAGCAGGATGTCATTACATGCTCAATGTATAAAGAACTTGGAATTATCATAAAGCACATCTATATTTAAATGAAGATAATGTGACTGAAAAAGATTTACTGCAAGTGAGACTAAATCTACTGACAGAGACTGAAAGAGATAGTCAGTTGCTTAAGGGAAGAAAGTGATCTAAAATAAAAGCAAGATTTTTTTTTAATTTTTATATGAGGTTTAATTAAATATTTCCATTTTCAAAGTCAGGCAAATGATGTCAATTATTGAAAGTCTTTGCACTGATTTTAAAGGATAATTTTGCAGACCACAGACATGTACATCTTAAGATTTCAGATCCAGGGGGCCGGTCCAGTGGTGCAAGCGGTTAAGTGTGTGCGCTCCGCTGCAGCGGCCCAGGGTTTGCCGGTTCGGATCCCGGGCGTGCACCGACGCACCGCTTGGCAAGTCATGCTGTGTAGGCATCCTATATAAAGTGGAGGAAGATGGGCACAGATGTTAGCCCAGGGCCAGTCTTCCTTAGCAAAAAAAAAAAAAAAAATAGAGGAGGATTGGCAGATGTTAGTTCAGGGCTGATCTCCTCACAATAACAAACAAAAAAAGATTTCAAATCCAGGTCCATCTGCAATCAGAGACTAGCAATAATATGATAGATTTCAGATGCATACTGATGATAACATATGTCAAAGAAATTTAGACAATGTACCAATCTTAGCAGTTTTAAATGAAATTTGGTTACAAAACTCAGCACAACTCTCAAAACATGCTGTTACTTTCAGAAGCAAGCTTTCTAAATATCATTGCCTAAATATCAGAGTAGACAACTATTCTCTGGCCTGCCTAATTCATGTGTCACATCTCCCTGGCCACAGTGAATGGTTCAGGAATGAGCACGGGACTCAAGGTGGTCCAATGAGACTCAATCCGAGGACTTCTGCTGGAACTACTGCCCACCCCTCGGTGCCAGGGTGACTCATCCCATAAGCTTACAGCCTGGAGCTCTCGTTGGACATCTTGTCTCCACAAGGGAAGAGCCTACTCTGATAAACGATAAAATGCAGGGGAGCAGGGATGGCATTATTTGACACCCTGGACCCAGCTATGCCTGAAAGATTACCCTTGGAATTTTCACTTACATAAACCAATAACTCCTCCTGTGTAGTTTGGGTGCACCTGCAATGGGTATTCACCAGATGGAAGAGTCCTAATCTAAATATTGATCAATATTTTGAATAGCCTGTCATCAAATTCTTTCCAGAATTGCATTTTTGGTGTTCTGCCTATATCTAGGAATATTCATTTTTTATTACTATTTCATATTTCAGATTGAGTTCTGATAATTCTTAAATTAATAAGCTTTAATTTATAGTCAATGAAGCAGGCATGTGTTATCAGTTAAGAGCCTCCAAGTGCAGGTAGGGAAAGTTTTCAATAACTCAAATGTAATTATTTCACTCTTTAATGGTCCTCCATTTTCCTTAGGATGATATTCAATCATGTTTTCACGGCTTCCCTCTTCAGTCCTGGCTCTTGGTTATTTGCTCCCCTGGGCTAAGCTTTTAGCCATGCCAAATTTCTTTCTGCTCTTCAAATATGCTATGTTCTTTATCTTCTGCAACAGGTAGAATAATGCCCTCCCTCTACCACCAACCATGTCCATGTCCTAATTCCCCAGACTCCGTGAATATGTTAAATGACATGGAAAAGGGGAATTAAGATTGCAGATGGAATTAAGGTTGCTAATCAGCTGACCCTGAGATGGAGAGATTATGTGGTATTATTGAGTGGGCCCAATGTAATCACAAGAGTCCTTACAAGTGGCAGAAGGAGGCAGGAGGTGAGAGTTAGAGATGTGAAGATGACAGGCTGCTAGTTTTGAAGATGGAAGAAGGAACCACAAGCCATGGAATGCAGGAAGCCTCTAAAAGCTAGAAAACGCAAGGAAATGGATTCTCCTCTAGAGCCTCCTGAAGGGATAGAGCTCTACTGACACCTTGATTTTATCCCAGGGAGATCCATTTCAGGACTTCTGACCTTCAGAACCATAAGATAACTTTTCTTATTTTAAGTCATGAAATTTCTGGTAATTTATTATAGCCACAACAGGAAACTAATGTATCTGTCTAAAACATTCTGCCTTCCCCCATCATCTCACCATAAATCCTTACTATCCTTCAGGTCTCAGATTAGATATCACTTCCTCTCTGAAACACTGAACAGGCATCCAATGTTAGGTACCCTTCTTCTGTGCTTCCATAATTCTCTGTATTCCCAGCATTGGTTTTCCATAATTCTAACTGCCATTACACAATTGGAATTACCTCTATACCTGCCTATATTCCTCAATAAATTGTAACTTCCTTGAGGGTTTATTTACTCTTGAATATGCACTACTTAGTGGAGTGCCTGATACATAATAGTTTTTCAATAATTATTTGAGTGAATGAATGAACCAATTAATCAATAAAGAGATGTAGTACTTTCTGTAGAACTCAGATAGACTAGCTCTCTTATTATAGGCAGAACTCAATTTATTAGGAGGTTGGTTTCAAAAGTGACATCAATGGCGATCAAGTGTTCAGATCAGTCTACATGTCTTTACAAATTTCAATACAGATTAAATATTGCACATTGGTAATAATGGCAGTGGGCTGTCACCTGGAAATGTCAGAAAACAGGCAGAAATGTACAGTGGGTAGGCTGCCACGGCAGAGACCCTCAGGAAACAGGAGCCAGCAAATGAAGCTTAGGAGCTGCCTCAAACTGGGAAGCGTAGGAGAAACCCTCCGAAAAAGAAGGCAGGAAGAAACAAAAAGTTCTTCTGGGTACAGGCTGCCAGTCTTAAGAGAAGGAAAGGAATAGAACATTTCTAAATGTGTGTTCTCTACTGTACCCTCCAATACAGTCACCACAGCCACATCTATGTAATTTACAATTTAATTAATTATAAAGTAAAAAATTTAGTTCCCCAGTTGCACTAGCCAGATTTCAAGTGCTCAGTAGCCACACGTGGCTAGTAGCTATCATATTGGACAGCACAGACATAAAACATTTCCACCATCATAGAAAGTTCTATTGGGCAGTGCCCTGATAGATTTGCTATATGCTTTTGGGTTCACCTGCCTGTTGAATCTAACTGCCAGCAACTAGAGAGGGGAGAATTTAATGCTTTCAATGTTGGATTTAAATATTTTCTCATAATACTAATAAGATGCAAAATTAATTTTAAGGGCTTAGGGTAACTGAAACAACTTTATTGATTAGGATCCAGCTAGACTCATATTTGTAAGGTACCCAAATCCAAATATCTCACACTCCTTAACAGATCTGGGGCAGGGTAGTGTCATTGCACATTCGTAGATACTGCCATGGCATGTTCCCCAATCACAGCTAAGGACAGCAACAGGGAAACCTCAGTGAACACCATGATTTTAACAATGATTAATGAAGATGCATTGCAATCTTTCTTTTTAAAATCAGTAACAAGATAAGGAAGCTAGGTCTATAGAAGACACAAAAGAATCTACAGAAAACTTTTAGAATTAATAAGTAAATTTAACAAGGTAGGTGGCTACAGGGTCAATATACAGAAGAGGAATATAGTACTATGTACCAGCAACAGTTAAAAAGTGAATTTTTAGGGGCCGGGCCACTGGTGTAGTGGTTGAGTTTGGTACACTCCACTTGGGCAGCCTGGGGTTCGCAGGTTTGGATCCTGGGTGCAGACCTACACCACTCATCAAGCCGTGCTGTGGCAGTGACCCACATACAAAGTAGAGGAAGATTGGCACAGATGTTAGCTCAGGACCAATCTTCCTCACCAAAAAAAAAAAAAAGTGAATTTTTAAATATAACATTTACAACAGCATCAAAAAATATCAAGTATCGAGAATCAAAGCCGTTCAAAGCCTCTCCAAGGTATATTATAAAACTTTACTGATTAAGAATAGAGAAGATCTTAATAAATAGAGATATCATATCGAGTTCACTGATTAAAAGGCATGACATATTTAAGATACTAAATCTCTCCCACATTTATCTATAGATTTAAGACAATCCCAATAAAAATATCAACAGGTATTTTTGTAGAACTTGACAAGCTTGTTTTAAAATACGAATGGAAATGCCAACAGTAATAAGATACTCTTACAGAACTTGAAAAAGGACACATTAGGACTTGTTCTAGCAGATATGAAAACATAGTATATAACTGTAGTAGTCAAGACTGCATAGTTCTTGGTGCGGGCGTGGACAAGCTGACCAATGGAACAGAATAGAGAGCGCAGATACATAACTACATATATGTATCTAGTTATTTCTTTATGTTGATTTATGGCAAAAGTAGCACTGCAGAACAGAGAAGAAAGAATGATCTTTTAAATAATGTTGTTGGAGAAATTTGATTTCCATAATGGAAATTAACAGGAAGGAAAGAAGGGAAGGAGGGAGAAAGAAAGGAGGGAGAGATGGAGAAAGGAAGGGAGGAAAAGAAAAACCCTTACTTCACATCATGCACAAAAATAAAGTCTAAGTAGATTAAACGACAAAATAGAGAAAAAAATATATAAAGGTTCTATAGGATAATACAAAATATCTTCCAGACTTTGGTATATAGAAGGATTTGTTAAATAGTACACAGAGAGTCTTAACCATGAAATAAAAAAAATTAATGTCTAACATAAGAATTCTATTGATTAAAAGACACCATGAAGAGAGTGAAAAACAAGACACAGCATGATAGTTAACACGCAACTAACAGAGAACTTATAAAAAATATTTACAGAACTAGTACAAACCAATGAGAAAAGGGCTTCAGAAAAGAGGAACTCCAAATGACCGTAAGCACAAAATTGTGTCAACTTAATTGGTAATAAGGGAAATACAAATTTCAACAACCACGAGATTCTGTTACTTACCTATCATCTCAGTAATTTAAGTTGATAATTGACAATACCCAGCATTAGAAAGATGTGGCACAAGAGTAACTCTTATACGTTGTTACTGGGAATGGTACAACTATCTTGGAAACAGTTTGTCAGTACTGAAAATAAAGTAGGTCACACATACTCTACACTCAATTCCAATCTTTGCGTGATTATGTTCATTAGGACACATACATAAGACTTTTCATAGCAGCATTGTTCCATGGCAACCTAAAAACAGAAATAACCCAAACGTCCAGCAAGAGTAAAAATGAGTAAACAAAATGAGGTATATTCATATAGGAATATCATTAAGCAACGTAAATGAACTAACTACAGCCACACACAACATTCTTGAATCTTAAATAATACTGAGAAAAAGAACTAAGATACAAGTTAATATAGTGAGTATGATTCCATGTAAAGTACAAAAGCAGGCAAAACTAAAATTGGGTGTAGTGTATGCATAGGTGTTAAAATTATATTTACAAAAGCAATGAAGTTGTAAAACTCAAGATACTGGTCACCTCTGGGAAGAGGAAAGCAGTTGTGATTGGGAAGGATAACTGAAGCCTTCTTCAAACAAAAGAAAATGTTCTGTTTCTTGACCTGGATGATGGTTAAGCAGATATTAACATCATAATTATTTAACTGTACATTCATATTTCACTCAGTTTATTGTAAGCATATTTCATAATAAAAATTCTTTACAAAAACCAAAACTTCAATGAATGACATAAATATGTACGACCTCTTGATAAGATCCTATACCAAGGCACCTTGAATATTGCATACTTTTTCCTCAAATTTCCCTAGAAATTTAAAATAATTAAAAATATACACAAAATAACAATGAAAGATCATCATGTGTGATCCTGGGTCACACATGGTCAAGAAGTGGCTGACGCGCAGGGCTTTAGTAAGGCAAACCAGAGACACAGAATGTGAAGAGGTGGAAAGCGTGAAATATATCTGATCTTATCATTACTGCCAAATATTATATGGTAAAAATAATTCACATTAGAACACAGAACATTATCAATTTAAATTAGCCTAAGACAGTCATGGTTAGTGTTTGTTCAATACTAAGATGTGTCAAGAATCTGAGAACATTTATAATAAGCTTAAAGACAGATAACAAATATAAGAAGTTCTAGACTAAAATAGATTTTTCATCTTAAACATATCTCTCAAAAGATGTTGCATTCTCTATCATGACCATATAAAGGGATCATTTAATAGGTTGGTGGACTAGTTTTTCTTTACATTCAGTCATTTGCCAGGTTTATGACTGTGTATAAGGCACACACTGAGATGCTCTTTTTTACAGTCACAAGCAGGTACCGTGAGCATTACAATCACTATGCCCCATGACTGCAGAGTTAGAGACCTTTAACATATCTAGTCCAGCTCCTTCGTTTTACTGCTTGGTCTGCCCTTTCTGGGAATTACATTAGTTGAGCTAATCTATACATCTATTTAAAAAAACATTTTTAAGAACTAAAACAATGATTTTGCCGCAAGTGCATTCTGTGAGGACAGATTGAGTTTTCAACACTAACAGACTTGCAATGTTTTCATTGTCAAGGTTGTATGGGCAATGAAGTTTTGTCTAACATAATTAATTAAAAGAATATTAACATACTTTAGTTAGAATTTTAAAATACCATGAAGTCTTACACTAATTATTTTAGTGCTGATTAAGGCAAAAGATAAGCCTTTATTTCTCATTTAAGCAAATGTTTACACAAATCAGAAAATAAGGACCTATAGAAAGATGATAAAGAAAACTCAAACCGTTGTTGTAAAGGCTATGGTTATATCCTTCTAGACACTGTCTATAGTCCTGTATTTTTGCATAATGCAATCACACCATATATTTTGTAATCTGACTTCTCCCTTAGTTAATATTGTATACTTTTTTATTGAGGTCATATTGGCTTTTAACATTGTGTAAATTTTAGGTGTACACTATCATATTTCAGTTTCTATACAGATTGCGTTGTGTTCACCACCCATAGTCTAGTTTTATCCGTCACCATCCCTTAGTTAATATTATAAACAGCTCTAAATGTCAATAACTGTATATCTACAGCCCCCTATAATAGCTTTAGAGTCTCTAATATAGGGGTGCCCCATACAAAGTATAGCCAACTCGAGGTTGTTGGACATTAAGATTTTTTTAAACATCAAACCACACACAAAAAAATAGAGAACAAGTTTAACTGTCTGTAGACTAATTTACATTTTGTGTCCAAAGTAATGGTACTATCCATTTGTATAAAATATCCAGAATAGGCAAGTCTATATAGAGAGAAAGGAGATTAGTGGTTTCCAGAGGCTGGGAATAGTGGGAAGGAATGGGAAGTGACTGCTTAATAGGCACAGGGTTTCCATATGGGGTGATGAGAATGTTATGGAACTAGATAGTGGTGATGGTTGCACAACGTTGTGAATATTTTACCAGAATAAAAAAAAATACTAAAACTTAAGTTCAAGCAAAAAAGTTCTTCTAAAAAAAACCCACTAAAACAAAATATTGCCAAATGCTCTACGGTTCACTCACATTCCTCTAATTTGATAAACCAAAACTAAAAACAGGCACTTGAAATATTCATTTTTAACAACTTTGCTGTCTTGACCAGTAGGTTCTTTCAGTAAATTTACCAGAGACTGGCAAAATCAAGACATGAACATAGATGTAATGTTGAACATCTTGAGTTTGAAGAAACTGTCTAGTAGGCTACTAAAAGTACATATCTCTGACTGCAAAGAAAAATATGGCCTAAATATTTATAACTAGAAGCCAGAAGCCTACTGGTGGTAAAAGAACAATGAAGAATATTTACGAAATATTACATTATTTCATAAATTCTTACTGATATAAAATATCAACATTATTATGAGCAAATGGTAGAAAAGTTAACTTTAAAAATATGTATTGATTGACTGGGTTTGGGGAAGCATCTTTTAGCCTACTGAGATGATTAATAAATGTTTCTGAATCCTAATTCATCACTAACCATGGTAAGCCTAGAAGAGACTTTGAGATAATTTTTAAAAATTTTTAATTGTGATAAAATACACCTAACACAAAATTTACCATCTTAACCATTTTTAAGTGTACAGTACAGTGGTGTTAAAATACATTTACATTGTTATGCAACCAACCTCCATGATTTTTTTTTTTAGCTACCACCCTTCATGGGTATTTTATTTCCCCTTTTATGCTAAGATCACAAACTCATACGTTTCTGTCACTCAAGAGAGTTCTAACCCTAGGGTAACTATATGGGAGAGTCCTCCCCTGCCTCAGGGAAAACAGCGTAGGACATCTGCAGGCAGGAGGGAGTTGTTAATGGCGGTGGCGGCAACAGCAGCTGTAGACCTTGAACCTGGGATTAGCCACTTCCAAGACTGTGGCTAAAGAACCCATTGGACTGCCCAGAAGATCACAGGAGCCACCAGGCCAGGAAAAACAAGGCTTCTGGGGGCTTAAGTCCCAGGGATTCTACTGCTCAGATCCGGAGGCCAGAGGAAGCCAGGGTTAGGCTCAATTAAGTACTTTTCAAGGCACCAGACAATAGCCTAAAAACCTACAATAGTTCACATGCATCTAAGTAGCTGGTAAGTCACAGTGGACGATCTGCATAATTAACTCTTAATGCTGTCATCCTGAATTACAGAGGACCACTGCCTGTTAAACAAACAAACCTAAAGGCCAAAGATGCGGCTGCTCTGAGTGGAGGTGAGCCCTGGGAAGAGACCACATCCCATGTGGGAACATTACCACAAAGAAAGAAGGGCAGCACCACAGGCATCTCCCCAGGAAGCAGCGGGTGCACAGAGCACAAAGAGCAAACATTTAGGGGACATCGGGAGGGGGGAAGTCTTCACAGGGGAAGATGTCTTGAGCAGCAAAGGTGCGGGAGACAGGTAAGGCCAGGCACCTGCAGGTAGTTCAGGACAGCAAGGCAGGAGGAGGGAGAAGGCCACTTGTCCTGATTAGAGCCCAGCCCCGGACACTCAACTCAAATATAAGTCATCCCACCTTCTTTTTAGAGAAGCTGGAAACCTAGTGACTCAGGGCAGGAAAAGCACAGAGAGATGGGGGCGGGGGGGGGGGCGGGGATCCTGTCTTTGACAGTTGGCCTCATAAAGCATTTAACTTTATCTGGTGATCCCCAAAATGGTCCATGGGAGATGTGGCAACTGCAGAAAAAAGGGGGCTAAAGGCCTTTTATTTACATACATTTCACAGATTTGAAACAGGAGAATTACAATGTTGCTCACAGTCATCCTCTGAGGATACTGATAACTGTCTCATAAAAGTTCAACATGTGCTATATAAGTGCCTCCGGAGGGGAATCACAAGAACATTCCCCTTGGGGGTGGCACTCCCAGGTTCAGCAACAACGACCCCTTAAGACGGTCACCAGATGGAAAGCTGGGACCCTGGTGTTATGGTGATACTGCTGTGGGTCTGGATTTGGATACTGTGATTTGACTGGAGGTTGACAATAGCACCCAGAGATGCCTGGGCTCTGCTAAAATAAAAGCAGCTACACCCATTAGCCCCATGAGAGGTAGTGGCCTTCGGTCCTCTCCTGGGAATGGTCGAGTGCATCAGGGACACTCCATTTGGTGGATGACACTACTGTTCCTGCTGGAACTCCTGGGGGAAGTGAACTGAACTCTGACTTCCCTTCTCCTAGATTAGTCAACTCCACCCGCTCTTTCTGAGCCATGTGGTCAAAGTACACACAGGTACGGAAGTCTTTTTGCTTAGTCTGAAAGGTTATGTATGTGTGTGTTTCTCTTCCCTCTAAACTCAAAGGGACCTGTAATCTGATCCACAGCCCTGTTTGTGACTTGAATGACCACACACACCTGCCACCCACAAGCACTAAGCCGGCTCACCTCTGCCAAGGTCAGCGAAGTCCAAAGTTCAAGTCAGTTAATACGCATTTACATTATCATTTTGCTACTAATCACATCTGTTAAATCTATCATCTTTGTTACTATTGTGTGGTGCTTTAGCCCAAATTTGCAATAATTGATCCAGGTTTCAAAAGTGGTCTGTTAAAATAAAAAGTATTGACAAAAATAGTAAAAACATTACAGTTCAAAATAATAATATCTTGGTGAACAAAACCCACAATGCAAATATACAATGTAAGTTAGTATGTGCTGGTACAAGAGTATCTAAAAGAGTGATGGTTTCATACAATTTGCCAAAATAGATCAAGCGCAAATAGAAAGGAAGATGATGAATATCTGAAAGTTAGATGTGACATGTGCTGTGTGTGATGCAGCGGCCCCCAGTTCTCAGTAAGTGGACCATCATAAAACTTTCACAAACAGTGGCATGAGAAAAAGTTTGCAAAATTTTCCAAGAGCATCTCTGGGTAACCCAATAGGGATTTTCCAGAACAAGTACATTAATTTCCTCTATAAACCTGAAGAATGTCATCATGAAAGAAAGAGAAGACCCTCAATTACAGAGGCACCATTCAAAATTGTTCTCAAGGGAAAAAAATGTACAAATCACACTTTGAGACCCTCCTGAAGCCAGCTGCAAGGTTGATGAACCATATTATGTGCAGAGAAAGCAGAAGAGTCTCTTGGCAGAATTCCTACATCAGATGACACTGCTGGCCACCAATTGAAAAACAAAATGCAATAGCAATAGAAAATCCAAGTCATACGATGGAGAATGACAACTGCTGTCCACAATACCTGCCAGGAGATAACCCCTGAACGCAGTCTGTGGATCAGCTCTTAGAACAAGTCGGGTTAGAAGGGAGAAATGCTCTACAACCTCTGGTGTTTTCACAGGACTAGAGCATTTTGCTTAATGTATTGAGGTTTGTTTTATAAGGCATGATGTAGATTTGGAAAGTGCTCTGAGGTCATCCTACTGGAGCCCTGGCCAGGCTTCCATCAAAGGAGCTCAGAGCTGCACCTGGCTAACACCCCACACCTGATTTATGCATGGGCAACAGTTGGCACAGGGCAACTCAGGGTCCAAGAGTCCCATGCCAATGCTATTTCTGAGATCCCTGGCACATTAAAAAAAATTCAGAGATGGTTAAGAAAATAATTTTTAAATGGTATTATTTTAAATGTTTAACATATGAACACTGAAAATATTATAATGCAATATAGTTATGCTATTCATAAAATAATAAAATAGATTAAAAATACTAATTTCTGGTGCACTGTAAGCAGTGTGATCCAGCAGTGAGATTAGACTTGCCTACATGATGAACACATTCTACAGTCAATCTTTTTTACGTCTCTGTGTCACGAGTTATTCGTTTTTGAAGATGGTGTTGAAAGTCTAAGGGTGAGTCTTGGGCCCATGGCTGTCTTGTCCCTCCACCCTCACCCCATCACACACTCTGGTGGACTCAACACCATAAGCCTCCTTCTGATCTTGATTCGCTGTTGAATAAAACAGTGAGAATGGGGAAATGACCAAATTTTAGCCAAATTTCCAGCACACTGTGCATGAAGAAAGAGAATGGCTTGCTACAATGAAATGTCCTGGTTGGTCACACACAGTGCCAAAAAAGACAGTTTGACTTCATGGGACCAATTCAAGTCACCTATTTCAGAAACATATTAAGTACCTTGAAGAGCTTGTCACTCTATCACTGGGAGATAAAAATAAACCCATATGGGTGCCAAGACAATTCAATGGGGAAAGGATAGTGTATTAGTTTGCTAGAGCTGCAATACAAAAATACCATAGACTGGGTGGCTTAAACAACAGAAATGTATTTTCTCATAGTTCTGGAGTTTGGAAGTCTAAGATGAAGGTGCTGGCAGGGGTGCTTTATCCTGAGCTCCCTCCCCTCGGCTTGCCGATGGCCCTCTTCTCACCGTGTCTTCACGTGGCCTTTCCTCTGTGCGTGCACATCGCTGGCCTCTCTTCCTCTTCTTGTAAGGACACCAGTCACATTGGATCAGAGACCACTCTAATGGCCTTATTTTAACTTAATCGCCTCTTTAAAAACCTAATCTCCAACTATGGTTACATTTGGGGGCTAGGACTTCAACACACTGATTTGGGGTGGGGGGGGCACAATTCAGTCCACAACAGATGGTCTATTCAATAAATGGGACTGGGACTTTTGGATATACACTGCAAAAATAGATTAATAAACTTAGGCTCTTACCTCACACTACATACAACAATTAACTCGAATGAATCCTGAACCTAGATGAAAGATATTTAGGAGGAAAATATAAAACTTTTAGAAGAAAATCTATCTGATCATAAGATATAACACCACAAGCATGCTCCATAAAAGAAGAAAATGATTAATTGGACTCTGTACCAGACATTGGTCTAAGCTCTGTACACATTCTCTCTCATTTAATTCTTCAACAGCATTATGACATGAGTCGTGTTCTCTTCATTTTACAGATGAGGAAACTGAGGCTCAGAGAGGTCAAGTAACTTGAACAATGTCATATAGTTAGGAGGTGCTGAAGTCAGAGAGCGCTTACTAAGTATGCTAACAGCAACCTTCCTATCGGGCATATTACAGAGCAGAATTGGAACCCATACCCTAATACTTCCATAGAATTAAAAAATAGTTTCTAAAGCTGAATGCAACCAAGTTGTGGTTTGGGAATCTATTTATTATCATCTCCGAGTTGGACCACCCAAACTCCCAGCTTTCAACTGTGGGACATTGCTTGATGTGGTCTTGCATCGTCTGCAGAGAGAAATCTCAAGGGCCAGCTATGTAGATAACTTGAAAATAGAGTTTAAAACATTATTTCATGGGAAGTAAACCATTTTTACTCTTGCCAATTTAAAATATGACCTTTCAAAATTTATTCTAAAATTTGTGATTGATCTTTTGTGATTTTTTAAAAAATGTATTATGTGTCAGTCATACAATCGGTGAGCCCCAAAAGTTTGAGAAATATAGGCCCATACAAGGATAGGTATGGACCCAGGAAGTCGAGCAGAGATGTTGTCAGAGGGATGGTAGACAAGAGAACAGCAAAACCACACAGCACTGAGCAGAGCAAAACAGAAGGGAAGAGAACAGAAGCACCAGGGGCTTGGCACCCTTCAGAGTTTTCCTGCAGAGAAAGAGAAGCCACAGTGGTCCACCTGCACCTCTACAATAATCCACTTCTCCCAGCTTCAAGCTTAAAACTGAACTTGACATATCGCACAGACCACTAGGAAAAATAATCTACAAAAATTATGATGATGTCATCTATTGGTATCCACAGCTTTAAATTATGGGTTGGCATTTTGGTTTATTAGGAAGCTCCTTCAGATGTATTAAAAATCTGTTTACTCTTAGTATTGATTTTTTGATAAATATATTATCCAGAGAGGTTACATGCAGTGATTTCCCTGGGAAAGCTGACATTTACTCAATGATATTTACTTTACTGAATTGAGTAGCAACATATGCTCATATATCTTTGCTATATCTGGGGCATTATCTTCTCAGAGTTAAAGTAAGAGAAGATCTGTTTTATAGAAATATTTGGGCATGGTTAATAACATAAAGCTTAGGAAAGGCTCTAGGTGTGTAAGTTCTACTAGTTATGAATTAATTCTTCACTGACTTTAAATCAAAACACCACAAAGTTAAAGTTAATTCTCAAAACTTATTTTAGTCAATTAACTGGATTTTTTAAAGATGGCATTCCTTTAAAGAAAAAAGAAAGCCATCATTATATTCAATTTCAAGTCATTTCCTCTTATAATAATTTACCAAGACTACGGCCTTTTATTAAATAAAATCCCCTAGGGCCAGTGTGGCAGAGGCTGCAAGCTAGTCACGAAATTTTCTCTTCTTCTTCCTCCTGGGCATCCAACTAAACCAGCCCAGCTGCTCTAGCAGGCTGCAGGGACCACATGACTTTGCTCTCTCCACTTCCAAATCTGGTCCATAGAAACCTCCCACGCAGATCCTCCGCAGACTTTCTCTTTTGCCATCTAGATGTCTACTTGAGGGCAATCTCAGAGAACACGTGCTAACCATGGCAGTCCTTTTCAACCTGGATGACTGTGGGGAATGCGGTGCCCACTCCACCCCATTATATGAATGGAAAATAAATGTCTACAGTGTTAAAGCACTGAAATTTTGGGATTTATTTGTCATAGTATCTAGTAGATTTTTGTATTCTATAAATTCTTAACAAAAAACAAAGAACTTCATTTTCCCTAGAAAGCTCTTTAATCTTAAAGTAAAGATCTAGATCATAGGACCTATTGAATTTGGATGTAGCCTATTCTCAGAACTCATTCAATAAGTCAATAGACATCTGTGGAATAATCATTTCATTTGCTCTTACAAAGACTTACAAAGTAAATGAAAATGTCTCCCATGGATATAATTAATCATTTAGCTTGGCAAACAACTTATTTGTAAACTGCATCTTCAAATTACAGAGAAAGCCTAATGATACCAAAATACAATAAACTACTAGCTCCTTAAAGAACAATGCCTTTGGTCACAATTGGGTTTTTTATTTATTTGCTTGGTTGGTGAGTTGTTTTCCGTGCTTATTTTTGTTAACCGATTTTCATCTCCAATTCTTAAGTGTTAGCTGCTACTCCCATGAATTACCTCAGGATGTTATCTTTCTTTTCTTTGTCATATACTGGAGGAAAGTTCATTAGCTTAGAAAGCACTGACTTAAGAATTTGAAAACCAATCATTTTCCCCCACTGATCAGTAGAATTAGCTAGAAAAGCAAGAAACGCAACAAATGACATGACTCTAGAGGGCTTCGCAACAATTAATATTTTTGAAATGTTTCGTTGAATTTGTCAAAGATGAAGTCTTAGAGATCTCTTCTTTAACTCAACTGAACTGAATGGTGTAAGTAATCAAGGAAGAAAGGAAAACAATCACTTAAACCAGAAGATCCCTTGAAACTAAGACTGCTTTAAAATTCCTCTCTGTGTGTGAGTGGGTAAGTAAAGAGGCATATGACGATAGCCTCTCTCTATTCCCTAGGCTGACCTGAGGAAATCTGTGGCCAAAGTTTATCCTGCTGGCTGAAAAAAGATCTGACCTTTGGGATTTACTCTGAATCAAAGCATGGGCCCGCTGTGGCCTGTGAAAGGATCACATAGGATTTAAATCTGCCCCCCTGGAGCTCAGGGGGTTCTCTGCTCCTTGCTTTGCCATGGATATGTCATTAAAGAAAATATTGTTCTTATCTACTGAGGAAGGTCACTAACGATAAAGACCTTATGAAATGCAAGAATAAATAAGAACTCTTAACCAGTCAAGGGAGAGGAGGGAGAGAAGTGCAGAAGGCATATTCACTGGCTCATGTGCAAAACCTGACACCACATCTTAACTAGAGAAGAGCAGCAATGTTACTTGGGGCAACAAGCTGACCATCCAATAAAAGAGCAAAGAATTACACAGTTCCTTCTGCTGGGGCCTTAAGGAATTACCCAAATTAGAAAGTGTGACTTGGAGCAACACTTATTTAAAATCCTATTAAAGATAAATTAAATAAGAAAAGAAAATACTACCTCATTTCAGGGACAAGAAGGTGTGACTGGCCATACCAGTCACAACTATATACTTTTGTTACTTAAAGGTTGAAATGAAACAAATAACATGCCACTTCTCTTTTCAGCGTCAAGGTGAATAAGGTATGAACTAAATATAGGCATTTTATAAAGAGGTACTCTCTCGCACTGAAGGCAGGCCCTGCTCCGTACAATTCTACCGGAGAAAGGAGAAAGCTGTATCTTCAGCCTCTTGGGGCAGCTGAGAATGCCAGCTACAGCAAATGGGCAGGCGGCCACTTCCGACTCTTGATTACATCTATTAAATCTTCTTAGGAAGCCTAGTTAAAGTGTTCTCAGCCTGTGGGGGACTCCAAATAACAGTGGCTCTCTAAAGGGAGCCCTAGGCTTCAAAAGCCACCATAACGGTTAGGCAATTAGTAGAAGAAATTAATCCTTGGTGAGTCTTTGCCCCTTCGTGAATTTAATTTTCTTTTCTTTGGTTCAGTGCATTATTCTATTTTCACACTTGGTCTTTCTGTCAAGTAAAGCATTGCCTCCCTGTGCTTGGGTCATCTGTGACATTCCTCATCTCTTAGAAGACAAACACTGCCTGCCCACAGCAGGTGCTTCACAAGCATTTACTGAAAAAAGGAGAAAAAGTCCTAGCAATAGAAAGGGCTAGAAAGGTCATCCGCTCCGTCTCCTTCCTCAAGCCTAAGTATTAACTGTCTATAATAGCTGGACAAACCTATAAAGTTCACCAGATTCCCCTGCTAACGCTTTCCATGGCTATATTATTATTAAACTCAGAAAATGTTCATTTACCATGCCTTTCAAATATTAGCAAGTTCTGTTAGAACGCCTATCTTTGGAAATAAATGTGTTACCTTACATAATGGGGCTATTGATGGGAAGTGTGTGACTGGTAAGTTCACCTACTATATGTTTCCAACTCACATGCAATTTCTATCAAGCACAATTCCCAAGTCTCCCTGATAATGTTCAGCCATCTTTATACCATTTTGTCACTATATGCTTCATAATAAAAGGGGTTGAAATTATTTTATCATGACAATATATATGACAGTTCCACAGTTAAAAATATCAGAAGCAGCACTACTGAATGAATTTATACAGACTCACCCATATATGAATGTTTAAATAACTCACTCTATCCAAGCCTCCGCTCTGCAGAAAGCTACACCCAAACAATTTCAAATATATGAATATCAATCCTACTTTCAAATTTTTCTAGAGCATGAGATATCATAAACTCAACCTGCAAAGAATCAGTAATATTCAGTTACGTGGCTTTATACAATGTAATTTTTTGTGTATTACTTCATTTAAAATGGGTATTTATTAGTATAAAGATGGAATACTTTTCAATAATAGAAATGAACTATTTAGATTGTTTTTATTCAAAAAGTGAATTATAACACTCAGGGATATCCTTTTTGTAATATTTCCAAAATCTTTTCCCTTTTTTCCTTTTCCTTCCAGACTCCTCTGAGCCTTTAATTGTAAATCATCAAGGTAGGCATATCCCTTAAGATGGTCTAGGTCAGTGGTTCTCAAACTGTCTTCCAGGGACCCCTGAAATTCCTGAGATCCTTTCAGGGAATCCCATAAGGTCAAAACTGTTTTCATTATAATAATATGACATTATTTGAATTTAATATTCCCATTCGGCTCTCAGTTACTAACAAGTGTACATCATTGCTCTGATGGCTAATGGAATGTATGCTTATATACTCTTTTTTTTTTAATTTCTCAGTTGTAATTTCTAATCTAGAAAATATAAATAGATATTACCCACATGAACAAAAGCCCTTTGGATGTTTCAAAAAAATTTTTTTGAAGAGTATAGAGGGGTCCTAAGATCAAAAAGTTTGAGAACCATTCAACAAACAACCCCAAAATCTCAGTGGCATAATAAAAGAAAGTTTCTCTCTCCCTCAGGAACATGTGTATGTGAATGTGGGGCCAGGAGAAGTCACTGCTGCATTTCTTCACTCAGGCATTCAGGCTAGAGGCATCCTAATGCTTCCTCAATCTCCAAGGTAGGAAAAGGGGAAGACAACATGGGGAATCTCATACTGGCTCTAGAAGCTTCTACCTGAAAGTGACACATGTCACTTCTACTCACATTTTACCAGCCAAAAGAGATATGGCCACACCTAAATCAAGGAGGACAGAGACACACAATCCTCCCATGTTTCTAGAAGGTGAAAGCTGAAAGCAGTTATTCAACAACACTACTAACTACCACAAAGGCCAGCTCTTCAGGCAGCTAATGTCTTCCCAGAATCATTTCCTGAAGTTATGCACCCTCATGACCAAGTACCCCTGGGGCCTCACAAACCACATTTCAGGAAATGTGTGGAAAGATGGTATTTAAATATGACACACACAAGTTCACATATTTAAAATTTTCTTTCAAACGAGAAACATCAAATCTAAACAAAATATATTATGGTAAACTCTTGCCAAAGCTAGTATATAGTGCTACTGTGTAAAATGGGCTTTCTCAAAGCCTTTGACCAACACGTAAAACCAATTATTTATAATAATTTGTGCCATTAACAAATGTCCAACACCTTTTTATAGAAGCAAGACCCAGATCAATTCAAATAAATTAACATTCCTGTCTGAACTGACTCATCCAGCCCAAGTAACAAATTCACACGTTAAGGGTGGGCTGACCCAATGACCGATCTGCTGAAAAATACAAATTGTACCATTTTTTTTTCCAAATAACAAACATTGATTGCAGTGTTAGAAAGGTCAATTGTCATCAGCTCATTTGTTGGACCGTTGGCAAATTGCAGCCTGTCATTCCACGGTGAGCCAGGACCATCAGGAGGAACTAAGTCACGTTGTGTTTATAGAGTACAATTGGGGAGGTGACACCATTTTCACAAGATGTGTGTTTAACAGGATGAGTGTCACAGTCAACAGAGAGGGAAAGAGGAAGCAGTATGAAAAGGAATGACTATAAGAGAGATTTCATAATTTCCCAGATGACTACCAGAAACCTCACTGATTTATATCTGCTTTAAAATGCACTGGATCAAACTCAGTCTATGTCTAAGTCTTATGCCAAGGATTTCAGTATTTTGTACATTTTCTACGGGTAACAGAATAAATACAAAAGATATGTCTTTCAAGTTCCCTAGAAGGAACTAGGAAAAACAAAATTAAGAAACAACCCCATATTAGACAACCCAAAGCAGACAAGTAAAGATGGGTCATTTGAGAAACACATTTTCAGTGACATCCTTTCTAGGACCACTGTGTACATATGCTACCCACACGTCGGATTCAGACACTTCCTGTTGCATAATCAGTGTCTCAACTTGTCCGCCTGCCAGAAAGAGGCATTATGATTGTCCAACTGACAATTAATTAAATAGCCATATTTATTTCTATTTCAACCACTTAAGCTTTTAAATATCACTTTAAGATATAATTTATCACAATCTCCTAGAATAAAATATCAGTCAACTA
This sequence comes from Diceros bicornis minor, assembly GCF_020826845.1. Classification (NCBI taxonomy): domain Eukaryota; kingdom Metazoa; phylum Chordata; class Mammalia; order Perissodactyla; family Rhinocerotidae; genus Diceros; species Diceros bicornis. Next base: position 5,958,122 of record NC_080755.1, on the reverse strand, counting down.
TGCATTAAAGACCACTCACTTAAAATAATGATCTGCACAATCATTTCATGGAGTTTGCCAAAAAATTCTGTATGATTTTTTCTGTATTTAGCCCCATATTATGGACAGGATACAAATGAATGCAAGCATGTATCCAAAAATAAAATTTAATAATTCTGTATGCGTTTTCTTACAGTTTCAGTTAGCCACCAAAATATCTACCAATAGGATAAAGATCTTTATACTTGATACACTTACTGAGGCATAAGACCACAGCATGAAGCATTTGTCCTATTTTAGAAAGTCCTAAAATTACATCCCTCAAGTTAGCTGCTTCAAATTGGTCCACCAGCTCCACCCTCCAGTAAAGATCAAGGGATCATCCCAATATGCTCAGAAAGGGAAGCTATGGGTCAGCCTACGTTTTTTCAAATGTAAATATTTTCAATGCGATTTGACAGGATAGCATTTTGCCTCAAATGCATCAGTGGCTAAGAAGTGCATTGGAATAGCACCAATTCGGTGTACCTCATTCATGTGTCTTTTGTTTCCCCACATATATAGCAAATTTTGCTTAGTTTCAAAACTAAAGAAAAGTTTAAAAAGTAGTGTAATAAATACTCATACATACTTTACCCAGACTTAGCATCTTGTTAACATCTTACCACATTTGCACACACACACTCTCTCTCTCAACACACACACACACACACACACACATTTTTTTCTGCATGGACATCCAGCCACTTACCCCTAAATACTTTAGCACAAATCTCCCAAGAAAAAGGACATTCTCCTACACATTCATAAGTTTTGTGGTACTTATTCACTAACCAAATTTCCTTATTACATCTTTTCCTGAAAACATTCATGAGGAATTTTGAGTTCTCCTCTAGATGTACACAGTCAAATAATTTCTTTTTTCCTCCCTTTTCCAGAAAGCAACAATTACCTCCTTGCTTCGCATCCTTCACCAACTCAGTAAGGCCTTTGAGAGTCTTCCGGCCAGCGCTCATCTCTCCGCCTTTCCCTCCCCAGTCTATGCAGTTCCATGTTGGCAGTTCCCCAATTCTCTGTGGAATCAGAGCAGCCTTGTGAGAGCACGTGCTCTCCCACCCTCCATGCACTGCCTCGGGACAGGATGTTCCTTCTGCCTGGCATGCCTACCTGTTCAGCCTCACTCTTCATGCTTTCATCGCCCCTCTGGGGAGCTGCCTCCTCCTGGAAGCCTTCCCCCTGCCCTCATCCATCAGTCTCTGTCTGGACAGTGGCCTGGCCCCCACCAGAGCACTGGCCACACCACTTCTACGTCTCCTGGAAGACTGGGCACCGTTCATCACTACATCTCCAGTGTCCAGAACACACACCCCCAGGGCCTCACACACAGCTGGTGCTACAAAAGAGGACTTCCATTTCTTCTTGGTCTTAAAGTAAAAAGAATAATCCAGGCTTAACCATTTCTTATTTAAATTATTCAGCTCTTGGATTTCCTGGACCATAGAAAGTTGCAAAGTCGCTTAAAGGGGAGCCTGTGCCTAGGATGATTTGGCCTGACACAGGCAGAAGGAGAATGGGGTAAACCAGAGCCCTTAGGCCACACAGAATTTCCAAGTCCTTCCCCATGCTGGGTGTCTGTGTGAGGGCAACTTTAATGCCACCATTAACCTTCCAGTGGCCGCGCAAGCTAGCACATCAGGGGCCCACCCCAAACCCATCTAATGCAAAGATCCTGCCCTCCATAAAGAGAGGCTGCTGCCCGGCAGCCCTGGACCCAAGTGGCAAGTCTTCCTCAGGCCTTGGGCTCTCTGGTCTTCAGAGAAATTGTTTTCAAATCAGCCTATTTCCACCCACCTCCCCTGTGTAGTCCAATAAGCAATCTGCACTCAGAAGACTGAAAGACTGTCTCGGAATTTCACATCAAAACCCGTTGTCCTTTCTCTTGACTCTTATTGCCAAAGTGGGCTCCTCCATCCTAACCACTTGACCATGCCCATATAATCACCTTCCCATTGCCCCATTGCTCTGAACCTCGCCTCTCTCACCTCTCGTCCCCTCTACTCAGATTCTGAGAGATTTACAACATCTGTCATCATGATTGGCTGCCTGTTTATTCCATTACTTGGCTTCACATAACTCTTATGATGTCATCTGGTAAAATTTTATGGGAAATTAAGCAAGAAATAAACATGTTTTAAAAACATATATTTATATACACATGCTCATTCATATATTTTTTAGCCAATATTTTTAAAAAATAGCTAGCCACTGTTCTTACTTTTTGTAACAGTTTCCAATCAGCCCAGATAGGAATTGAGAAAAAACTTAAGAACATTTTTGAACACTGAATATAAACTATTGAAATAAATGGTCATAGACAATACACTGGACCCCTGAAACACTTAACTATTAAAAATCAAGACACTTTTCAAAAAAAAAAAAAAAGAGTGCCCTGATCTTGAAAGTCTTTGCATATAAAAACTGAATCATTGAAAACATTATGCCAAGTCAAAGAAGCCAGACACAAAAGGACAAATACCCTATGATTCCACTCATATGAAGTACCTAGAATAGTCATATCCATAGAGACAGGAAGTAGGAGGCGGTTGTCAGGGGCTGGGGGAAGGAAGAATGGGGAGTTAGTGTTTAATGGGTGCAGAGTTTCAGTTCGGGAAGATAAAACATTCTGGCGATGGATGGTAGAGATAGTTGCACAACAATGTGAATGCATTTAATGCCACAGAACTGTACTCTTAAAATGGTTAAAATGTCAATTTTACTGTATGTGTTTTCACCTCTGAGTGGAGCACATTGTTTACACCCATGTTAAAATGAGGCTCCCAGAGCCTTGTGCTATTTAGCTAAGAAGTCCCCACACATCACTGATCAGAAATGTTTTTTTTCCCTTATCATCTAAAGTTATTTTTCTAAATTTTGTAACTTAGCAACTGCTGACAGAATATAGCTCCAGTCATTTCTTTCACTGTGTGTCATCATTCACCGTTTAAAAGCTAAACGGAAACTCATGCTAAGCCTCACCAAGGTGATGTGAGTAAGATGCAGGGAGAGAGCGTTCATCAATGATTGTCTTACATCTGGACGTCAGGCAGGCACCACTCTAGGGGACGCTTGAAGGAGAGACTCAAGGACAATAAAACTGTTTTCATTTCCTGAGTTCACTGACTGGAAATCTTCAGAATCAACTAAAATAATACCAAATTTAATGATCCTCCCAAAAATAATTTTAAGTGTTACTTTTTTTTTTGGGGTGAGGCAGATTGGCCCTGAGCTAACATCTGTTGCTAACCTTCCTCTTTTTGCTGACGAAGATCAGCCCTGAGCCAACATCTGTGCCCAGCCTCCTCTATTTTCTATGTGGGATGCCACCACAGCATGGCCTGATGAGTGGTGCATAGGTCTGCGCCCGGGATCTGAACCTGTGAACCCCAGGCCACGGAAGTGGAGTACGAGAACTTAACCACTACGCCACCAGGCTGGCCCCTTTAAATATTACTTTTTATTATAAAGTTATACTTGATCATAAAGGAAATGTGTGAAATACAAACGATAGGGCCATTACCCCGAATCCTACCATCCTGACAAAAACATTGTTAGTATTTTAGCTGACTTCTTTCAGCTTGTTTTTTTAACCCACTCAAAAATCATATGAAGACCTATATCTTCTGTTTCTTATTTGGTATCATTTAGAAGAGAAAATAAAAACTTGGCATGAACTGCCCACTTCACAGAGAGTCCAAATTAAGCTAAGGGAGGAATTCATACCAAATTGCTTCTAAAAAATTACTTAATAATAAAAGGAGGACATTTCTTGAACACCGTGCTGGGCCCAGTACGAGGCTCCGTCCCTGAAGTGGACTGTTTTGTCTCACCTGATTAACGACCAGAGGAGGCAGGTTCTCAACGCCTTCCCGCAGCTTTCAGGGTCCTGTGAGACGGACTGCCCCACTCCCTCAGGCAGAGCTCACCCCTGCCTCAGTCTTCGCTGCTGCTCTTCCCTCTGCCCGGATCACTCAGCCTCCACGGCCTCTCTGACGCCGTCTGGATCCCCACCTTTGCTCACAGACGGCCTCCTCAGAGAGGATGTCCTTGTCTACGGCTCCACCACTCACTAAGCCCTTATCCTGACTTGGTTTTTCTTCACAGCCCTTAGCAGGTCCCACCATCACAGCACATGTCTCTGCTTATTAGCTGACTGTCTGCCTCCTCCAGCAGATACAGTCACCACTGCAACTCCAGCACCAAGAGCCAGGCCCAGGGTCGCCACTCCACAAACACACATTACTAACTTAATGGTTTACAGACAAGGAGACTGAGAAACTGAGAGCTTAAGAACTCGCCCAAGGTCAAGAGCTACGAAGCAACAGAGCCAGCGTCTGACCCAGGCAGGGCCTGCAGCCCCCACAGTAGAGCCTTCATGTTCATTTCGAGAAGATCCAAATAGGTCTCACCTGGGATGAAGACTGTCCCCTTCACTAGATGCATGTGCTCATGTGGGAAGATCGTGGCACTCAGAAGAGCAAAAATGGGGGCTCTTTCTCTCACCTATAAGCCTGGGGCAAGTTTAACTTCTCTGAACTTCAGTCTCCTAAGGTACAAAATAGAGATAACGCCACCCAATCTCCCAGGCTCGAAATGAGGATCAAATGATAAACAGCAAAGAAGCAAACTTTGTCAACTGCCAAGAGTCACTGACGTGTACAAGATAACTTGGTTTTATATGGGAGAATGATCGGAAGGTACTGTGCTGCCACTTGCCTGTGATTTAGACATTTTGCTTGTTTTTGTTTTTTTTAAGGAACAAAGCATACAAGAGATTTGATGTGATAGTGTGCTGAGTCTGAGGAACTGAATTTTTATATTACCTTTTAAGTATTCATTTCCAGAAAGTCGTTAATAAATGAGGGAAAACATGGTCTTACAGGACATAATCTTTCAGCAATCCGAGAGTGATCTTAGCAGACTGAGAGCGTGAGGTGCACGGGGGAGGCACCCCGATGTGGTCCACTCAATGATAAAGCCCAAGCGTCTCTAACAACGCCTAGCACAGAGCAGGTGCTGAATAAACATTTGCTGAATGTTGACAGACTCAGAGAATTAATAAGATAATTAGACAACTGTCTGAATATTCTGTGCTAAAAATATGACTCACTGAATATACACTGAACTATAAGCAGGAAAAATGCCTTTTCAACCCATAGACTTCTTCTCTTCATCACTCACTAAGTCCTGCGTAAGCCCTGAAGTGTGAACAGAGAGGGAAGTCTTCCCTAGCATGAGGAAGATACGCCTGATGAACGCACCCAAAGAAAAAACTTCAATTCCTTTGTCTATCAATGCATCATCTGTCTCAAATCGGAAACTGACTCTAAACAAATATACGCAGTCATTCTTTCCATTTTCTGGGTCATCACACTAAGAGTGCATGTTGCCTCTCCATCCAGGCACTTCTGTCTCTCTGCCTTTCCTATGGGCACCCATGGAAATGATTCAACCCTTACTTATAGGATCTCCATAAAGATCAGAAACACCACCATTCCCAACTTGCACTATGTAAAACTAAGATGCGGAAGGCTAAATGAGACTTCCATTCAGTGCATGCTACACTGCCTGGAAAAGTACTAAGAGTATTGTTTTCCCAACACAAGGATCCAAATTCACTTAATAACAGCCTTTAGAGGTATGCTATCTTAAGGGGATCATGTGCGGTACAAATAAACGTTAATTTTATGACTTTCAAATGGCTAAGATTATAAGCTACCTTTACATTTTTAATATTATGAGTGAATTTATTGCTTAATTTTTTTTATAACAAAAGGTCACATTTTCTTATATATAAGATATGGATCTTATTAAATATCCATTCTACAGAACCGGAGCAGTAAGGTACAAACATTATATTTTAATGAATATAAAAACATCAACCATTGTCAAACTGTGCAGGTGGTTTTTACATCATAAAACACTTCTTAATCAATACTTCTTAGTCTACTCTGATAATTACATGTGTAGTGCCGTATATAAAGTGATGGAATACAACAGTGCTAACAGAATGTAGCACGTTATTATGTGGTTACTTATTGGGTTCTTGTGCTCAAAGTAGTAATCCTTATGATAAAGTTTGAAAAGTTCCCACTGTTAATGGAGATCAATTGATATGAAATGAACCACGCACCTACCAATAAAAGAGAAACCACGTGTGGCATAGTTTCACCATCAAGAAAACTGTACGGTTCAGAGCTAGGTGCAAAGTATCTCCACTCTAACATACATGTCAGCTTCAAATACAAACATTTAAATGGCATTTGGTATTTCTCTGCCCTAAATATGTATTTCCAGAGCCAACGTCACTCAGAATAGTTATCAAGTCAGCTCGTATAAAGCTCCAGACTGTATTTAAATTTTTTAAATGTGGCTAAAAATAACTCACACATGAAGACACAGAGAAATAACTCCTATACACTGGAGCATCGATTTCAAAAAAGAAGAGGTAAAATTTTTATTACAGTAAATTTAAAAGTTTCCATCTCTCACTGTCATAATTTTTAAATTTATCTTGATAGATTATTTTCTTATTAGAATCACAATAATCCCACAAGGATTTTGGTCTAAATAATGAAAATCATGATGCTTTTTCAATAGATAGCAAATTTATGGGAAAGACAGAGAAAATCCCTAATGATCATGTTTTTTTTCCTTACTAATTTTAATAGCCCAGTGTTTGGAAAACATACAATCTGAAAGTGAAAGAAAATGACAAGTCATGTTTCTATGTTAATAGTTATAATACGAATACAGAAAATAGTAACAATACAAACTAAGAGTCCAAGGGAACAATTACACGCTGGAGCCAGAAGGGTCTAAGAGAAGGTCAGTAAAATTTTTCGGTAAAGGGCCAGACAGTAAATATCTCGGCTTTGTGGCCGCAACAGCGTCTGCTGCAACTGCTCAGCTTGGCCGCTGCAGCTTGGAACCAGCCACTGGCAGTATTTAACAAATGGGTATGGATGTATGCCAATAAAACTTTGTTTCTGGACACTAAAATTTGAATTCCACGTGTCACAAAATATTACTATTCTTTTGATTTTTTCCAAACATTTAAAAACATAAAAACCATTCTCAGCTTGCAAGCCACACAAACACTGGTGGCAGGCTGCATTTGGCCTACAGAACACGGTTTGCCAACCCCTGGTCTAAGGCATCACTGAACCAGCCTACACATGTAAGACCAAACACAAAAACACATTCAAGAACAAATCCAATAATATTTTAAATAAAAGTTTAAAAAAAGTAACTCTCAAGGGCCAGCTCCCGTGGCCTAGTGGTTACGTTCGGCACGCTTCGCTTCCCGGGTTCATTTCCCGGGTGCAGACCTACACTCCTGGTTGGCGGCTATGCTGTGGCAGCAGTCCACTTATAAAATAGAGGAAGACTGGCAACAGATGTTAGCTCAGGGAAAATCTTCCTCAAGCAAAAAGAGGAAGACTGGTGGCAGATGTTAGCTCAGGGCCAATCTTCCTTAGCAACAATAAAAAAAAAATTAACCCTCAGAAAGCTATGGTTGTATCTGATTTTGCCACCCCTTTACCCTGAGAAATTCATAAAACTAGTTTCTATTTTAGCGTAAGATGGCTAGCTTTAGAATTTGTTTTTGAAAGGAATAAATCATGTTACACATATTAATGGAAAGGAGGAAGAGAAACTAAACAGTATTTAAAACTCACAGCTGTATGTACATAGAGGAAACAGTGTTAAAATCTATACCTCAGGATACTACTAGATGCAAGTTTATAAGACGATATTTCCTTACTTCTAGCAATGATATTTCATGGAGAATTTAACTTCTTACATTAGGCAGATCGGTCAGCTGGGCACAAGTCCAGATCCTTTATAACATATTGGGCTCACGGTAAGAAAACTGCTCTTAGAACACTTCTGGTCTACATCACACTTAATCATATATAGTTTTAGATTGTTCACTAATTGTATTTTTGTAACTTTCTTTCCCAAGTAGATAAATTCCTAAAGAGAAAGAATCATTTCCTATAGTCCTTCATCTGCCACAGTAATCAGCATCATGATTAGCATACACTAGGGCTCAAAGAAATTTCTTTAATTACTAAAGTTTGTTTAATGAACACTAGGAAAAAAAAAAAAAAAAGACAGTATTTGCAGTTTTGTATTATGGCCAAAAATTTGATCTGATGGAACAACTATCAATTTTCAGAAATCTCATCTGGACCCATGCCCATACGCCTAATCAGAGGAGAGAGGAACCAGACTTTCCCCAATGCCCCCCAGACCTGCAAACCCTCTCAAACCACCCACATGTCCCAACAGGGACTTGGACCCTGTTTGGGGGTGGGGTTGAGGGCACACCTTTTATAATTATCAGAAACCAGATGGAACTGATGTGCTGGAAGATAAAACACTCAGAGATTTTACGTTACAAAGGCCTGTTATTAATATTGGACCCTGTTTGGGGGTGGGGTTGAGGGCACACCTTTTATAATTATCAGAAACCACATGGAACTGAAGTGCTGGAAGATAAAACACTCAGAGATTTTACGGTACAAAGGCCTGTTATTAATATTAAATAGGCTAATAAGTATTCTATTAGTCAATAGAAGTAGAATAAATTCAAATAGACATTTAAATGCCCCCACTTCATTCTTCCAAAGGCAGAAGTGTCTTCAAATGGCAGATATTTTGCAAGGCGGCTTCCCCTTTGTTCCTTCAATTACCCAACTGATTGTTCCAGGATACAAGTGGTCTTTGATCTTTATTGCCATTTTTGTAATGGCCTCTGCTAGGAACCCATCCTTTCTATATTTAAAATTTGGACAACTTGGTCTGAGATGGTATTATGGGACATCAGAAAGAAGAAAAAAACAAGACAATGACAAGAAGTGATCCCATTCCCCTCCTTTATGGAGGGAGGTGGGTCATCGCGTGACAAAAATTGAATCAGTGGAGGCTGAAGAAGATACTGCAATATTGGGGCTCCTCTGTAAAAGTCAATTCCTCCAAGTCAGCCTTCAAACTAAAGGACCACAGTAATAAAATTTACTACCTAATGTGAAAAATTACAAATTTTTCACCAAATTAGAAGATAATAAAGAAAACCTGAGTGCACTCTTGTGGCGAAATCTCCCAGGACTAAATCCAAGTGCCCTCCAACTACCACAGCCTCAGCCATCCCCAGCCTCTCTGGACACAGGCTGGATCCTCGAGAGAGAAGAGGTGATGACCAAAAGGCCCTCAGGGTGAGAAGCCTGTTTGGGAAGCGACAGCTCTATATGCAGAGCGCTATCCTCTCCTCTGCCCCCATCCCCACCAAGGACAAGAATGAAAGCAGGAAGTGGAATTTGGAAAAACAACTAAAGTACCACTGATTCAAACACAAGTAATATTCAAAAGCACACACGTACATTACAAGAGAAAAAGAGAGACAGGAAAGGAGAATGTCAGTTGCAGGGAAATAAACAAGAGCTAGGGAGGTTTTGAAGTCCAGTAAAGGCATGGTGCTAAGGAGCTCAATGTTCCCTCCTTTGAAGTTAAAAGGAGTGAAATGTGGGAAGGAGAGGGCAAGAATGTGGTGGGCATCATAACTGTTAAAGCTTAGTTAAGAAAAACACTAAACGCTATTTCATGTTTAAAAGCTACCTTTATGAGACTACTTACTAAATGTAATTATTGCTAGGTTTAGGTGCATTAGCGAGGAAGTGTACGGTCATTAAAAAGTACAAAAAATGTGTTTTATCTGAAATCCAGATCAGTGTAGCATGTTTTAAAGTTTGAATCCCGAATGGGGCACACTCACCACTCCATTTGTAAAATGAATGTGTAAATCTAAAATTTTAAAGGGATGTCCAACACCACAGTCTGAAAAGAGATCAAGCTCCAATGTGATTAGAGTTCACTAGTCACGATCTTCCCACTCGTCCTTCCAAACGAGAGGCAGAATTCTCACCGGTGTTCAGTCTTTCACTCATCAGAAAATTTACTAAGCACTTCCACAGTGGAAAAAGTATCCACGTGTATCCAGCATCGCCATTTGATCTTCAGAATGCTTTCAAGATCACTGGCATCCTCGGAGATCTCCAGGTGCCAAGTGAGACTGACAAAGTTTAAGTGACCTCCCAAGGTCTCTTATTTGTGATGGAGATGTTGTTATTTGGATTCTTCAGCTAGAGCTTCATCCACTAGATACATTTGCCATCAATCTATTTCCCACATCTGCTGCTTGAGAAGGGCTCAACTGGGTGATGCCCATTAATCTAGCTCAGGTGATCCAAAGATAAAGGAAGTAAACTTCAATTAGACTTTAAAGGAGAGATACAAAGGTTAACTCTTTGCAATTGGTCCTCTTAATTGTACCATCCTCGCTAGCTAATTGGCCTTTGACTGACACAAAGACCAACACCCTCACTCATTCAACCAATACCCAGTGAACATTTGCTGTGATTACCACCCTGTGCACCTTTGATTTTAAAAAGAAAACTTAAAACTAAAGGCAAACCTGATGGCATCCATGGATCAGAAGTTGGCTTGGTCAAGGTGTTCACCTGTTCCCAATTGAAGTCATCCTCTTCAGCTTGACTATATCCACACATGCTATATGGCTCGTCAAAGAGGCAACCACCTGAAATGTAAAAGAATGAAAAGTAATGTAAATAACAACCAGACTATGGAATAAGCTATGATGATTGCAGGTGACCATAAACCTACTTGATGCAAAACTAAATCTGATTTGACCTTTGTGCTCAGGGACTGGGGATCTTGACCTATTGTACACTTGCTGAGTGCGAGCTGAGTATTAACCACGCCTTAACAGTACTGCTGTATTCTATTGTTCCCCCAAAAGAATCCAACATTTGTATAATCTAATTGAACGTAAAACCTAAGCAAATTTATAATTCATATTTTCCAGATTTATATAATTTTGGAATAATTGATCTTGTGTTCAATGTAAGTGTTCAACATGTTTTCAATAGAAAAAGCATTGTAATTTGTCCAAAAAATTAAAAGAGAAATGCTTTCACCACAACACCGGCACAGCAGTAGGGGCAAAAATGCAGTAGAGACCATGGACATAGCTTGCAAAATATTTTTCTGAGGATTATTCTAAATCTAACATAGAAACAGATTTCACTTTAATACTTTGGAGATCTGGGGTCTCAAAATTAAAAGAGATTATAAATTTGCTTATAGTCCACACAAATTTTAAAACCAAGAATAAATTCAAAACTAAACATATGGTAAACATCTGCTTAATTTTAGTGCTAGAAATGAAGCTACTTAAATAAAAAAAAAACAAAGAATAATAGAAAATGCTGTATACAGAAAGCAATTCAGCTGTTTCAGCATCCTGGGGCACATTGATGATTTTCAGTCCCACCCCATATCCTTTTAAATGTTTCCTGTTACTTTGAATTATTGTAGTATCAAATATTTTCCCCAATGTTTCACATTGCAAAAGTGAGTGATTACATTGATCATCTTAATTATTATGAAAATTCTACTGTCCATTATATGCTATTAATATTATTAATTAAAAAGATTAATTATAATCACTGCCAATGACAGGAATTAAGGGTCTGAGCAGGAAAACACAAAAATAAGAATATTATTACACTATGTCTGTAATGTATGCGCTGGTGGCAAGAAAATAAAAACAGCAATTTTACAAACTCAGAGGTAAAACAGATGTTAGAGGTCACCTGGCCCAACTCCCATCCAAATGTTTACGTCAATTCTACAGTCTTCTAGACAGACAGCTTCCGAACAGGTGAGGCACTCAGAATTTAAAAAAGCATCCCCACCATGTAGACAATTCCTCCTTAAAAAGGCCCAAACCCTGCTTCTTGAAATGTATACTATTTATCTTAGCTCTATCAATGAAGACATAGTAAAAAAAATCTCGGTTCTTACACAGGAAAGTTGATTATCTGAAAAGAGCTGTCATGTTCTAAGTCTTCACTTCTCGAGGCAAAACATGCTTTGCTCCTCTTACTTCCTCCTACCAGAAGGTTTCAGACTTTCACCATCCTGGCAGGTGTCCTCCGAACACTCTCAGGTTTATCAGCACTCTCCAAAAGAATGACTTCCAGGCCGGTAGCCAGAATTCAACTGGCTACTTCCCTTGACCTCGTGCTCTTTCAACAGTCTGGGCAGAGTGCTGGTCCATTCTGAGCTTCTGTGAGCCTGAAAGCCCATATGTCTTTTTCATACCACTGCCGTTGAGCCATTTCTCCTGTCTTGTAATAAGGTGAGTGACTTTCTGAATTTAAACACAGGACTGTACATTTATCCTTACTAAAGCCCATCTCATCGTTTTCAGGGCATCACCCCAGCCTGTTGGGAGCTGTTGGAGTCCTGATTTTGTCATTTGGGTATTAGTTATCCCACCCAGATCTGGGTTATCTGCAAATTTGATAAGGATGCTTTCTATGTCTGCCTCCAAATTGCTGATAAAATGTTAAACAGAGCAGAGACGAGGGACCTCAGACCATTTTAAAACATCTCTCTCAGCTTTCTAGCTTTGTCTTAGTCATTTGCTCCAGACAGGATGATGAAATTAGTGGCCCTGGACATTGTCTTCTGTAACAATTTTAACAGAACTGGTCAATTAAACATTCTACTGGGAACAGAAAACTCATTACAAAGACACAACATGAACTCAATATTTCACCTTGACAATAACTGGTAATATATACTTCCTTCTTACTCAGCTTTAACAAGTTCAGATACAAAGTGGATTTGTTTAAGTCACATAATACTAACAACTTTCCAAAGTAGGGTAAGAAATGTTAGAAAACCATGCAAACATTTATGAGAAATATTTTCCCTTGGTTGCAAATCCTAATTTTGACGTAGAAAATAGCTTCAGTATTGTAGGAATAAGCCCAAAGAGCAGTATCACTAATAATATTCAAAAAGAAAGAAATAACCATGAATTTTGACAGAAAAGGGACCTCCAATGGAAACACAAATAGCATTTTGATGAAAGGCCTGCAGTGCAATCTTCAACAGTGAGAAACAGCTACAGGCATCCACAAACAACTCAAGGCTGGTTAAAGATCTGGTTTACGTTCGGAACAACTGTTGGCACTGAAGATACAGGCAATAGCATGCCCAGCTGACAGCAAAATCCGAAGACTAATACAACGCAGGCGCAAGGATATAATTTCCCCATTACATAAAGCTGTTTTTATCACTTGAAAAGAAACATAAAAAGTATGATATGGTTCTTTCTAGACCAATGTATGATTATCAAACCTCTGGAAAATGGGATCGACTATGAATTTCCTATTGCACAAAGACATATTCCCCTGCATACCAATTTTCAGATCCACTACTGGCTTTCATCCAACAGATGCAAGGCCCTAAGAATAGCAAAGGTGGTTTACTGAGCTAAAATGAGATGAGATTAAGGTAAACGACATTGGAATTGATATAACCAATTAAACAGAGAACAATCAAGCGTTTAGGTTTCAAGGCAGCTTTGTGTAGAGGTGAAGAGAACAAGTGCCGGAGGCAAATGTCTGGCACATCCCCATTCCTGCACTGCTAGCTTTGTGACTGTAGACAAATCACTTAGCCTCTCTGAACCCAGTTTATTTACCTATAAAATGGAGATAACATGTACCTCACATGGTATTTCTGACCATTCAATTAGGTAGCAAATATAAAGTTAGTGTAACATGTGTTAGGCATGTCAACCAGTTATCAGTTACTATTATTAGTTCTTAAACCCTTCTTACCATATATACCTCATACAACAATTACTCTCAGGAGTTCATTTCATTGCAAATAGTTGGAATATATAATTGGAAACTAAAAAGTGTACTTCATAGGAAGGTGAAGAGTTGTGAACATTCACGCAGACACACTCCTGCTGGCTCCTCTGCGGTGCATGTAGGAGCAAAGAACAGAGGGCTGGCTAGGTTTTTCAAGTGAACGCTTTGGGGCCAATGAAAAATATGATAAGGAAGCAAAGTTCCCTAAAACAGTGAAATGAAGCATTTCCAAAAATAAGTCTCCTGGATTTTCAGAATAACAGAGTTTGCCATCATATACAGGAATGTGGTCAGTAACAGACTTGCCAAGGGTCCTCCAGAATTGTCGTACATGGACCAACACCCAATGGCTCATGGTTGGACTATATTCTTCCATCAAAATCAAAGTAAACTACTTCTCTTTTGTGGAGGGGAATCAGGACTAAACCAAAAGTCATATACAAGATGGAGGAAAGGCGATACAAGCTGGGTGGGGTAGTAGTCTGCATGATTCATATTCTCTTTCTCTCACAAGCACACTCATACATGCGTGCGTGCCCACATGCCTCCATCATACCTTAAGAAAGGGCTTTTCCTTAGCAACTCCAAATACAACACAGATGTGTTGGATGAATAATGAGTTATTATGCAAAAGAAGTGTCAATAGACGTCCAATACTCAGGTCATCAGCAACAACGATGATGATTTCTCTATAACAATGATGTCTGCATGGCCTACTCCAGGACATGCAATGCAAAACCAGAACATAAAAATTAAACTAACAAAATCAAAGAATAGTAAAAGTTAAAAGGCAAGGAAAGTAGAGCAAAGAAAAAATTAAGAATGACACCAGGAACATGGCTGGGACACCACCATCACCACCAAGTAACAAAAAATGTCACTAGGTTCATTTACCGGAAGTAAGCCACAAACTTCACTTTGAGCTTTGGGGTAGCCAGTGCAAAGAAGAAAATATGATTGATTACATAATTCACAATATCTATGAGATAATAATATCAATACTAAAACTAATAATAGGGGCTAACATTTACTGAACACGTTTAATCCTCACGCCTACCCTAGGTGGTAGATACAGAACCTGAGGCCCAGAAGGTTACACAGCGTGCACCGGGTCTCAAAGCTGGAAGGTCATGAAGCAGAGATTTGAATCCAGGCATCCTGTCTTGAGAGCCCACATTCTTAATAGCACGTGATAGTATCTCCAAGCCGAAAACCCAAAAGAAATACGACTACTCCTAATCCTAAATCCAGACAGAACTATCTTCCCAGGGCCCTGGTAAGAAGCAATCAATTTAAGTTAATGAAAAGAGTTCTCAACAGCACCCACCAGCACAGAGCAACGGGTTTTAGAGTCTATTCAGTAACGTCATGATAGCATGTCCTCAAACTTCAATTCAATAAACTTGATTTTGTGGGAGCTTGGTGCATTCTAGGATTAAAGCTGTAATAGCCCTTAAAATGATCTTTATGAATATTTTTTCTCTCAACAAAGTCTTAGTGGGCTGCCATAAGTTTGTGTATTTACTCCCCAACTAGAAATTGCAACTAGTCTGTGCTATTACTGAAGTGTAGAGCCACATGCTTTAGAAATCAGATAAAAAGGCGTTAGGCCTGATATGTTTTCATGAGAACTGCCGAGTTTAAAAAGAACAGGTGTCTGAAAGCCTACAGGCAGGGTAGGAATTCTGCTCTAAAGTAATTTTGATTATAACTCTATCTTAGTCATCTTGGTATTCCCTAGAGCTGGTACATGGTAGGCACCCGATAAATGCTTTTTAGAAAAATGGATAACGAATTCCCCAAAATTCTATGCAGAATTTGGCTGCAATAATTTTGCCTGGAAATTTTTAAAAGAAGTGTAATGTAATATCCACCTAAACAATGAAAACAATCTCAATATAGCCCCACAAAACACCCAGCCCTGTCCTGGTGTATTCCAAGATGAACCAGCTACAAATGTGACTAAACCACTGAACAAGTTCATTTTTTATTATGGTTGAAAACGATAAGCTGCTTAAATGCTAATGAAGTCTCCACAAATTATGGTTTTTGCTTTAGAAAAGTTGAACTTTTTTTTTTTTCTGCCAATAACTAGATAGCAAGGCTAGTTGTCTATAAAGGTCATTCTTGATTTATGAAAATAAAATATTGTCATTTTCATATTGGAGGGAATTTATCTTTCTTCTTTCTTTGGAGTAGCAGAAAATTATTCAGTAGATCCAAGAATAGTTTGACATCATTAAGATAGAAGCTATAAAGGAGAGGATGGTCCACTGTTTCCCCAAAGGAAACATTATAAGATTTTTTACATAACCAATCTATATCCTACTGAAGCTTCAGGTCTGAAGAGCAAAGGAAAACAAATTGACAAGGATTAGAGCCCACCATTTAGAGCAGTATTTTAAAAAAAAATTTTTTATTATGATCCACAGTTTTGACACCTAGACCCAACACACATATATGTACATTTTACAAACAAAATTTATCTGTACTGAGATACTCTGCTATTTTTCATTTCTGTTCTATTTGATTTTGTAAAAGGCAGGTCTAGATCCACTAAACTGACTTCAGGATCCTTCCAGAGTTGCTACCTGTAGTCTTTAAGGTTTGGGAATGAGAATCATTACCTGCAACTGTTTATTGATCTTGAAGTTATTAATCAACACTACTATGTGAGAGCCCTACAAAGCAGTCAGAGTGCAAAGTGTGATCTACAAAGTTCTCTGGCATTAACAGCTACCACTTCCTGAACATCCGCCATGCGCCAGCCAGATTCTGCTAAACGCAATACATATAGTTTTATTTCATTTACTCCTCACAACCAGTATAAGACTTTTGTCTCAATATGTCTGATTCAAAGAACTCGTTACATAACAAAACCATGCAAATGTTTACATGTATTATTTAATCTTGAAAATCCCAAAGGCAAGCATCGATGTCCTTTGCGCCAATTATCAACATACTACTTCTCAGCTCTAAATTCACCTTTCATAGCTTACTCTGCAAAAATGTATCCAGGCCCTTTCCCTACGTTTCCTGTCCCAGTAGGCAAGATGTTAAGCTTTGTCAGTAGGGGGTTCGGGGGAGGCACTGTGGGAGGAAGGGGAGGGCTTGCAGGGCTTCCTTGAAGGCTCGTCAGCACACGGGGCTTTTCCAGCACCAGGCCCGCAGCAGGGGCCTTTCCACTGCGCAAGCTCCTCTGGTGCACGGTGGCCAGCAGGGCCCAGCGGACAGCAGCTTGCCCCAGCGCTCTCTCTGTGGTTCTGTAGCAGAGCGCCCCCAGAGGGACGCCTCCCCATGAGCAGCTTTCCCTGCTACTCACGGACACATTTCCTCCACATTCTATCCATGTGGCCTCACAGCGACTTCCCTATCATCCACTGAGCCCTGGATCTCAGCTCTAGAAGGATCCTTGGAGCACTATTTCTGCCCTGGAGCAGTGACTGCTCCTCATTTATTCTTAGAGCTCTGCTTTTCCTTTATTCTTAGAGCTCTCTTTACTTTGTACTAGCCAATATCTTATATTACAATCTACTGTTACAGTTAATTTTTCTTTATATTAAACTCTCCCTATTCAAATTACTGTGTGGTTTCTGTCTCCTGGTCAGATCTTGATCGACACATACCTATTTTTACAAAGGGCAGTTTGGAGTGGTCAAACATCTCGCCCAAAGTCACACCGAGTTCCGTGTAGGACTAGCAGTTCAACCGAGGTCTGAAGCCAACGTTCATACTCTTTCCAGTCTGCACATTTTCGCCCTTAACGCAACTCTATGAAGTAAGTAAACAACAAGGTATAATATTTTTATGCTGATTGTTACATGAATTGCATTGCAAATGAGCTCCTGAAAGTGCTGTTTCTGGGAAGCCAGGGGAGGACAATCAAATGTTAATTTCATAAACTTATTTGTAAGATACATACATACTTTGAATTGTTCTGCCTTTAACAGGTTAAATTGACATATATTGTAGGAATCGTTCTTCTTGTTATAATTACAGTCCATTTAAAGTTATTTTGTAAAAAGACAGTAATACTCCTTGAGGAGATTTCTGGAACACTTTTCTCATTTGTTCTAAATACAGAATGACCCCATTTAAGGCAGCCTTTTAAATGCGTAAAGTATTAAATGGGTCTCTCTATGGAGAGGGAAGATCAAAAACTAGTGCTAAAGTATCCCTCAAAAGAACTAATGTTATATGTTCTATTTTCCTAAAATAGGTGTAATCTCAGGTGGTGCTATCCACTTATTTCAAATTTAAAACTGTGAGATCAATGACTATAAACTACACATTTCAAAGGATAAACAGAAAGTGAGCTATAATATACATAATTGTTTTGAATTAATAAAACAAGCCTTCACCAACACAGCACAACCACTGCTTTCTCCTTGTAAATCAATCCCAGGGACGTCCCCACTGAACTGCCTGCCAAACAATGAGCGCACATAACGCGTCTTCACCTTGGAGTGCCCACTGACGGTTAGTGAACCAGACGCCAAGCGCTACAGAAATGCCCTTCCACACAGTTTAATCTGGCCAGCAGGTTTACACATGGCACAGGCATGTAAACGGCTAACGCTACGATCTATTGTAAAAAGTGCTATTTGCTGATGGATATATTTTATATGATTCAAAGGAAATGAGTTGTCTTGTTCTTAAAGTTTCTATGGCTTATCATATTTAACTGCATATTTCATTTCATATCAATCTATTGATTCCTAATTTTTAAAAAGGCCTGAGTGCAACAACTATGTATTTTTCTTACTGATTTTAAAATCTGTCTTTTTAAATGAGTAATGGTGTTATTTCTATTCCCAAATATTACATAGATGCAGCCAAATCATTCGGACTTGACCGTCTCAGTTTTCCATATACAAACAAGTACCTCATCGAGTTGCTACAGGATTTAATTAAACCACTCATACGAATTCCCTGTAAATTGGAATCTACCTGAATATAACTCTACTTTTATCCTCAACACCAATGTTAAAAACTAGAGTGTGAAAAATAGTTGTTTCCCTCTAACACAGCAACAGGAGTGAGAAAGGAAAACAGAATGATGGAACATCTGTTAAGAACCGTCCAGCGGAGGAGATGAGCAAATCTAGATCAGCACCTATCACCTCATCTCCAGAGTCGCCTGTGTCCGGAGTCCCACATTGGAGCAGTGGTTCTCAGCATGGGTCCCTAGACCAGCAGCAGCACCTGAGAACTTGCTAGAAATGCAAACTCTCAGGCCTCATCACCGACCTACTGAGTCAGAAACTCTGGGTGGGGTCCAGCCATCTGTGTTGTAACAAGCCAGACCTCCAGGTGATTCTGATGCACATTAATGTTGGATAACTACTGTTCTAGACCGACCTATTTAACCAGAATCTTCTGGGAGCAGCCCCAGGAACCTGTGGTTTTAAAAAAGTTCGCAGAAAAAATCTAATTATTGACTCATTTTAGAACAGTGCTCTAGATGAGTAGTTTCAAAGATTTTTAAGAAGGTATCTTACCAGTTTTTTAAAAAAGGCACAACCATTCTATGCTTACTTATTTATACATTATATAATGTAGTACTCTATATATGCAGATTTTTACAGACCCACATTTAATTTACCTTTTAAAGTACAAACTTGAAAATAAATATAAACCGAATTTCAAATATTTTCTTCCATACATTGATGGATAGTATTACATACCTCAAAGAGGGTAGAAAAAGCCTTTTGGAGATCAGCATGCTAAATAACTCTTTTTATCATAAATATCGCTCAGGTGAATAAGAGCAACAGAAGAACACTGCTTGATCAAAGTGTTGAATTCCACGCTCTAACTTCCTGCTAAGAAACCCCAGATCTGTAATTTTTCCAAGTGGAACTACTCAACAAGAAGAGATATCCTAGGTAGAAAACAATCCTGGTTGTTGGTCAGAGATACCCAGGAAATTAATAAAAAAACAGAATTTCATTTTATGCACAGTAGCGCCCCTGCCAGTTTAGTGTGATTTACAAATCCATCTCTTGATGATTTTATTAACGTAAAGTCGTTATCTGGGACAGCTGATAAAACAAGCTCCTGAATTCACCAATATGCAGTACAGCCAAGCCGTGTTATTCAGCTTGAAACAGCCAGCCAATTGCTTATTTTCACTGGATGCTGATTAACCTAACCCAATCAATGCATTTCCCTCAATGAACATTTTTTATACACACTACATTCATTGGGTAGAACCCAATTATAAGGAAAAAGTAAATATGATTTCCTATAGCCTCTTGACAAAAACATTCATTCCAATTTCCAATCATTAGGAGTATTTATTCTAAAACAAAAATTGCTAATTTATAAGATTGACTCAACTTAATTGGAATCCGAGACTCGGGATACATTAAGTCCTGGATCTGAACAGCTACCTATTCTATCTTTGGACAAGTCACAGACTGTGTCTTGTTCACTGTATGAAAAGGGGACACACAGTGCTCACATCATGGGTGCAATTAACATACCTGATTACAGCAATGAAAATCGGGAGGGGGTTATAAAAGAGCAGTCTTTCCTCTGCTCCAGGAGCCTAACAATCATATGCCCCAATGAGCTAGAACTGAGCAATACGAACTGTTGCCCCCCACTCCCACCCATCAGTCACTTCATCCTTCACACCTTTCTTAGTGTGCACATCTCATTGGGTTCAGCATATTCTCATGTTTAAGAATCTGCATTTTTTATAAAACATGGATCCAAAACCCAAGTCTCCTACCTAATTTGGTGCTCAAATGAGGAAAAAGCAATCTATTCCAATCAGGGGGCTGGTCAGTGGGGAAAGTGGCTCTTTTGGACTTATAGAGAAACAGTATGCTGGTTTTCAACCCCGAATTTCCCTAAAGGATTTTCAGGGGCAATTTTGGCCATAGCAAATCCCTGAGGATTTATGCCCTATAGAAGATATGACTCTTTTGTAATATTTATTACCTAACTCCCAGGGAAATGTTGAAGGTTGAACTTGGTGGTGAATGTGAAAGTGTATTCACTGTTACAAGACGACGAACATGAAAGAAAGCCACAACTATGTTTGGTGTATGCTGTCTGAAACAGGAAATTAAAGTGATAGGCATCTCTTCACAGATACTGTCTATTTTGGTTGATGGCACCACAAACCAAAGGCTCAAACCAAAACCCTGAGTCAACCACCTCTCTACCCAACAGTCTATTCCCCAAACGACTTCCTGAATGTTTCTCCTATCAGTCTCCTATTCCAACCATGCCACAATTTGAGTTTCAGCTCATGTGCCCACTGAACTTGACTCATCCTCTCACATCTAGACTCTGCCCTCTCCAGTATATCTCACACACTACCAGCAAGCTGACCTTTTATAAAACACACAGCTGAAAACGGTCTCTCCCTACTGAAAAATATTCATCAGCTCTTCATTGCCCATGGGATAATATTCAAATACTATCATGTGAGATATGAGGTTTTCCAGATTTGATACTTATCTACTTCTTTATCTTCATTTCTTGCCACCACTTCCCTTTCCAAGTATACTCTGGTAATCCCTGACTATCTGTAGATTTACCCCAATGATCATGCTGCCCACACAGCACACATCTGCTCACGCTGTCCCTGCACCCCTACCCCCGAGTCCACCCGGCAGACTCCTGTCCACTGTTTAAATCCCATGCCACCTCTCTGGGGTACCTGTTACTGATTCCTTTTCAGATAAAATCAATCACTCCTTCCTGTGTACCATCACTGCAAAATATATAGGTCTTCTAGATGTCCTCATCACCCCACACAGCAATATGGTTATGGGGCAGCACGTTTGTCTGCTCTACTGCACCATGAGCTCCCGGGGTCTGAACAATGTTCTCTTCACCTCTGTGTCCCCAGTCCTGGAAGGTGCCTGCTACTCATTACATATCTGCTGGGTTTAACAAAATTTGGTGAAGTTTTTTGTAACAAAGGTAAGAAGAAAACCCCTTTACTGTTCTATCTTTATTAGAAACGAACACTGAAGAAAAAAATACTAATGGACTCTATTCACTAAACACTCTGGCCACACCAAGGGAAGATGAACTCCTGATTCTAGAGTTCCTGCCTTTTTGATACGACTCATGGCATCTCTTTTCCTCCCTCCTTCTCACTTATGTGCCAGGTATTACGTTGGGCACTGGGGAGGAAGGGGGAGTGGGTTAGAGGGAATATACAGAGGATGAAAAAGAAGCCCTTGTCCTCCAGGAAGACAACTTGGGGGACAGAAAGTAATTAAAAAAGGAGAAATATGAAAAATGCTGTGGGATCCAAGAGAAAGAACAAAAACTCACCTTGAACATCTCTTGTCCCTAAAGGGTCCAGATAAAAAGAAAACCAGACAGTCAGCAACGGGATGCGAGAATCTAAGATATCCATGGCCTATTATCCTAACAATCTGCATAATAAGGCAGTTATTTGGCAAACCTCAGCATAAGTCAACAGAAAGCATACAGATTTTCTGTGTATCTATATATTATACTGGAACTCTGCTTTAAGGCCTCACTCGGCTGTGTTTGATTTTATGCTCTGAACATAAAAAGAATGTTAATGATTACATATTATATATCTTTCAAATTTGTGAAACGTTCAAGTAGTGAATACTTATTCAATATCAAACTTCAATTCTCAGGCATAAAGAAAGTACACTTTGAAGAAAAATGATTCGTTATATAAATTTTTAAATTAGGAAGCTGGATTCCATGCAAAAATCTCCAATCTAAGAGCAATACTGACATAGCACAAAAATTGTGAATCAGCTTTCCCTCCAGTCATTTTACATGACCAACTAGTTGCTAAAATATAGGGAACTAAGAATATTAATCCTTCTCAAGGTCAATGCAGCTAGGGTGTTTTTCTTTTTTTAATTGAATGTTTACTCAATATTCTATTTACTTTTTTGGCAGGTATTATTTTGCCACTGACTAAAGGGAACAGGTGGTCTGAGGGAACAACTCTGGACCAGGAAGCAGACGGTCTGGGTCCCAGTCCTGCCCCTGCCTACGTGTGGCTTTGGGCAAGGCAGCCAGCCAGCAGTGTGGAGATACAATGCAAAGAGTATAGATTTGCCACCACAAAGACCTGAAGTGAGTCCCAACCCTATCAACTTAAAAGCCTTCCTCATCTATTCATCTGTAAAGCCATCTATCTTCTAGAATGTTTTATATACTGTTTGTGTTTATATATACACATATATATTATACTATCGATCTATCTATCTATCGATCCACCTACCTATCCACTTACCTATCCGTTGACCTAGTAAATAGGTAAACGTTGGCTCCCTTTCCTTTCTGGTCCCAGTGTTCTGATCTATATAAAAGAGCACGGATGAACTAGATCATCGGTTTTTCAAACTGTGATCCAGAGAACCCTCAGATCCAAAGTGAACCCATTGCAGGCCTTACTAAAACCCTGCTTCAACCTCATATATTCAATGTTCATTTACTTTAAATGTTGGGGTTCCATGGGCAATAAAAGAATTGTACCCTAAAAAGTCAATATTTAACAATATTTGACAACTTTAGATCTAGATGACCTCTAACGCAACATTTCCATTCTAAGATTATACATTCTATTATTTTTCTTTTTCTTCTCTTAAATACAACACTTCTTTATCAGGAACATAATGGAGGTTAAAATGTGTTGGTATGTATCCAGGGGTATGGTTGAGGTGGGACTGATAATAATATAAAACTCTCAAATAAAATAATGTTAAATAATACAAATAAAACGATAGCCGAGCTCAATGTTGAAGAGAGAAGAGAAGGTTTAGGAAGAGGTAGTGATTGGAGGTAGAAGAAACTCTCCTGATATGAACATCTGTGTGAGGGCTGGCCAGGCTCCTGGCCTGGGAAGAGCAGAGAACAGTAAATTACAAGATCAAGCACCCTCTATGTTCAATCCTAGGTAGACTGGGACAGATTTGGGGTGATCATTCCTATCCAAGTCAACGCCCAAAAGATTACCCTGAAAAAGATATTTGCTGAAAGGATCATTTGAGAACATACAGTAGGACTCTTCTCAACCCACCTGCTCCTCAGCATCTGCTTACTCATGACCAAATTATCTGAATCAGTTTACATTTTTCAATCTACAACAAAGAAGCTCAAAATCTAAAACCCAAACAAACACTATATGAAAATGGATCCATACAGCCAGTCCTCTAACCACATTCACTCCAAAAAAATTTATTTAGACCTATCACGTGCAGGCCCACACAAACAATCTCCAAGTACAAATAACCAGATATGAAGTATTTCTCATTTTGATAAAGATAACTTAGGGACATTAGACATAGGAAAAGTTGATGGGGAACAGGTTCGAAAAAGAAGATAATATCAAGGTCAGTGACTTCATAATATGCCTGGGATGAGCCCTATTTGCTTCAGAAACTATTCACTGGGATATTTTTAACATAAAGCCAGGAGAGTGGAGAGTTCTGCTTCTCATGAAACTTTTTGTTTTCATATGACTGAGTTATTATAAGAAACTGTGGCCCCTGGGATTAGTTAATCAAAGTGTCACCATATAGTTGGTTTTAATCATCTGAGTGTGTAATTTTACACTTGATTATATGTGGCCTGGATCTCTCTTTCTTATGAGATGCTCTTGTAAGCTTACTT
The DNA here is from genome assembly GCF_020826845.1 of Diceros bicornis minor. Taxonomy (NCBI): domain Eukaryota; kingdom Metazoa; phylum Chordata; class Mammalia; order Perissodactyla; family Rhinocerotidae; genus Diceros; species Diceros bicornis. The sequence goes on along the minus strand of NC_080755.1, from coordinate 5,933,691 downwards.
GTTGGCCCTTGGCCATAATGGACACTTACCTTGGCCAATACCTAACCTATCACTAGGTACCTTATGAATCAAGAATAAATGCTTGAGGGCCAGCCCCGTAGCTTAGCAGTTAAGTGCGGGCATGCTCCGCTGCTGGCGGCCCGGGTTTGGATCCCGGGCACGCACCGACGCACCGCTTCTCTGGCCATGCTGAGGCCGCATCCCATCCCATACACAGCAACTAGAAGGATGTGCAGCTATTACATACAACTATCTACTGGGGCTTTGGGGGGAAAAAAAAAATTAAAAAAAAAAAAAGAATAAATGCTTGTGGATCAATCTAATATTGACTGGGCTTAAGAAATAGTGACCCTTCATGGGGCCAGAAATTTGCCTAGAGGAAACTTCACAGACTGGCTTAATTTCTGTAATGTTTAAGCCAAGGATCAGATGCAGGACTTTGGGAGCCAAAGCCTCCTGCTAAGAACAAGGTTCTGTTACCACCAGAGGGCTCAGCCTCAGCCATTGCTGGAAAACACATCTCTGATCAGAGCCCTCCCCCTACATTTACAGCATCCCATCTGATTTTTCCAGTATAAACAATGTGCCCCCTTTTCCTTTGGTTTAGGAAAAAGAGAGGGAGCAGGCACCACTTTTCAGCAGTACACTTAACTGACATGACAGTTCTTGGACTGGAAGTAAAAACCAAGTTGCATCAATATCAATTTCTTCCTCCATAAATTTCCAAAAGATGTTTATCATAGAAATTCTGACCTGACCTTAGCCACAGGAGAGCAACATGTAGCCTGGTTACTAATAATTCTCAATAAAGACCTTCATTACACTAAACTTTTATATCTTTCTAGCTTCAAAACTAAAAGATAAAACCCAAGGGAAACTAGAAGATTTAATTAGGTCAGGCCAAAAAATTGTTTTTTTAAGAAAAACCTATTATAGGTAAATTGTTGAATCTCTAGATCCACCAAACATTGTTATCTCCTTTAAACATTGAGATATTAATGTTTGTATGAAATTTATGTTTATATAATATTTATATTAAATATAAATCCCGATTTACAAACTGGGTGGCAAGCCCACTTGCCCAATGTGTTTACAGTAGAGCTCCTGAAAACACCAACATTCCCTATGTCACAAAACATTCCTCTAAAGGTTACTATTCTCCAGGATTCCTGCCGTAGCACTGTTCTCATTCTGTTTTACTTGCTTTTCTTCTAGCTCAGTGATTCTTTTTTTTTTTTTTCCTTTTGTGAGGAAGATCAGCCCTGAGCTAACATCCATGCTAATCCTCCTCTTTTTGCTGAGGAAGACCTCAGCAAAAGGCTCTGAGCTAATATCCATTGCCAATCCTCCTCCTTTTTTTTTCCCCCAAAGCCCCAGTAGATAGTTGTATGTCATAGTTGCACATCCTTCTAGTTGCTGTATGTGGGACGCGGCCTCAGCATGGCCGGAGAAGCAGTGTGTCGGTGCGTGCCTGGGATCCGAACCCGGGCCGCCAGTAGCGGAGTGCACACACTTAACCGCTAAGCGACGGGGCCGGCCCAAGCTCAGTGATTCTTAAACTTTTGGGAATTTATGGATCCTTCTGAGAATCTGAATAGACCTATCCACGATCTGTCTCCCCAGGACAAATGGATAATGTGCAAGTTTTATAATTCCTTGGGTTTACAAAGCACTTAGGGACAATTCAGCATTTACTCAAAGGGCAGTTCACTGGCCACCTCTGTCAGAATCACTCAGATAATTTCGTAAAACACAGATCCTGAGCCCCACTCCAGACCTATGGAATCAGAATTGTTGGAGGTGGAGTTGGGTCTCTAAATTTTAGTTCGCTTCCTGGTGATTCTTCCACCAGTTGAAGGGCAAGTAAGATCCTCTGCTGTGGCCATTTTCCTATTCTCTCACAGCATCAACTCGTTCTGAAACAGATGCTCCTCTGGCACCCACTCACCTCTCTCCTGGGGAGCCCAAGCTCCCCAGGTCACTTCTCTCCAAGGTCACTTCCACATGACCAAAGGGCACTTCTACCTGCATCTTCCCCGGCTCTACACGCCAGGTTCCGTACTTCCGCAAACAACCACTCCTAGTTCCCACGCACAGCAGGCTCTCAGACTCTTCTGTACATTTACTTGAGGCGTTTCCCACCCACCTCCCAAGCAAACTCTTGCTCACTCATCTATTAAGACCCATTGCCACAGAATGTATCAGCTCCCCTCTTTCTTCCTGGGTTATTAGCTCTTCCCTGAATGCCCATAATTCTCACATGGATGAAACTGTCCCTCGTCTCACTCTGGACAGCGTGCCTTCATGCACTGGTCTCCCCGACTACACAGTGACCACCCTGATCCTACTGCAGAAGCAGCGCCTGGCGCCTGGCTGCCCAGGGTGGTCACTCCTTAACTGTTTGTATTAAGACTGAAGCATGTCCAACTTACATTTCTACACAGGAACACAGATCACCCCAAGTATTATGCAAGTAAGGAAACTGAGGCTGGGGGATTTGCCTGATTTATCAGTCAGCAACCAATAACTCCTGATCCATACAAGGGCACTGTGCAGTGTGGTAACAGATGCCAAAACACAGGATCCTGACCTCAACTTTAATCTAGTTATCGATACAAGACACATATATGACCAACTATAATTCAGCATTGTGTTGAGAAGGTGACGTAGTACCAGAGAAGCTACCTCAGATTAGGAAGAACAAGGGAGAATTCATAGGGGAGAAGACATTTAAGGCGTGGCTGGGAAGATGGGTTAAGTTTTAAGGGGCAGATAGAGAGACTGCTGCGAGCATAAACACATAGGAGAGAAGGCTACTGTGTGTGCATGGAATCAAAGTTCACTGCAGCACGAACAACATAAAGGAGGGCTGAAGACCAGGCTGCAAAGACAGATTGGAGCACTATAACGCCAGGTGGGGGTCCACCCCGGGCAGGAATGGGATTACCACTCTGCCACATTCATGATTCCATATGGTCATCCACAACAGTCTGGTGACAAAAGCGGGCAAAAATGTGATCCCATCTTACAGACAACGGAAGAGGTCAGAACATGCTCTGACTTGCCTACAGCAGAGAGGTAGACGACAGCAGAGGTGGAACTTGACCCTTCGTTTTCTAACCTCTAAGAGGCACGTTTTCCTTACAGTATAATCACTGTTCATAACTACAGTGGGATGACTGTTCCGTGTATGCTCCTTCCACTTCTACTACTTAAGTAAAGTCTATCTTTTCTAAAATGGACACGTTAGACGTCATCCTTGAATTTTATTCCCAAACAACACTGACATCTTAACACCACTGAAGACCCTTTATGGACTTATTAAATAAAGATCTGACGACAACAGAAACAAGTTAATTAAAGAAAGGCATGGAGAAGTGAGATTTATTTCGTCAAATAGATACCAGAGAAAATTCACTCCTAGAATCAACTACTAATAATTCTGCCGAACAAATCAATCCTTTACAACTGAAGCACGTTAAGCAAGGGTGCTCTGAGAGCCAATAAACTGAGGTAGGTATGTTTACAGCAAAATACAGGGACATGCAGAATTAACTGCTTTTTTGCTTTTCCGTTTGTATCAGAAACCTGACCTTACACTGAAAGCAGCCACAAAGAACCATTAAGAAAACTCAGACACTGTGGCAGGGTGCTGAGAGATCAAATCTCCCTTCAAAATTGAAAAGAAATGTTAATGCTCTCCAGCTCAGAACTGCTGTACTAGAAAGGAAATTAATATCGAAGCTGGAATAGCATCTACCGTTCCATCCAGTAAGATGAAAACAATGATGTTTGACCAAAAAGTACAAGGAAATATACGAGTCCGATAGGAAGACAGAAAATGAAGATGGATCTTACAGAGAATTCAAAAAGGAACAAAGTTGTACAAGTGAAACTCGAGAGGGAGAGTAAGGTTTGTGTGGAAAAGGATGTGACCACAGCAGCCTCTCAGCTTAAAATTCTATATTCTTTATACTCTTACCTTAGCCTCCCACATAGAGAGTGGCAGATAATTGGAACGGCACTATAAAACAAAAAATTTGTAGAAAAGCACAAACATAACTAATGGCATCCTATCATTTTTTTTGGAGGCAGGATTTTCTATACAAAAGGTTTGGTCACACATTGGGCCAATAATATTTAAGAAAAGAAACAAAGAGATGGGGGAAGATTGTTTTCATCTCATTTTGTTTCAAGTCAGTTTAAAAGCCAAATGACATACCCTGCACAAAATTCTTGCACTGTCTTCAAATCCTATTTTGCTTTGGACGCAAATTCAATCAGCTGCTAAGCATTTCAGTTACTCCTCCATGTGGACCATACATGTTCTTTTCCTTGCTGTAGCAGGAGGACTATCCTCATCCATGCCCTAAAAGAATCTGTTGCCATTTTCTTATTTCTCTTCTCATTTCTGGTCCTCCTTCTCATTATTAAAAATACCACACTGATTGAACAGATCACAATATCCCACTCCTCAATGGACCTATGAAACCTCGGCTCCTTCTGGCTGGTCTTTTTTTTTTCCTAGACCAATCTCTGGTTTGTCTGTGTTTTCACTGATAATTCTACCCCTTCCTGTAGGATACATGTCCTTCCTCTACTACTAGTTGTTTGATTTGTCTGATTATTATCTTAAGATTCTTGGCTCCAAATATCACAGGGTGTACGCTGGTAAATTTAAAGAGAAGAGCAATTCACCAGAAGGGGAATGAATAAATGGCAGCTTGGAGAACCATGCTCTGGCAGGGACCCAGAGAGGCGAGACACAGACAGGATCGGGCCTCAGGAGCAGTCCGCTTAGGAACACGGGACTCTCACATCACTCTGCACTCTGCACAAGCCACACAGTGAATCATCTCTAACTAATCCCGCTGGTCATTCCCTCAAGGTTCACATTTCCTGCATTCAGCTCCTTGTTGGCTGCATGTAGGCAGTGAACCACATTCCAGCTACCAGGGAGAAGACAGAGGGCCTCTCCACCCCCTCCGGCCTCCTCAGAGGGAGGTGCGTCCTGCCTCCCTCTTGTCCCGAGATCCCCCGACCCATTGCCGTCCACTCCTGCTGCTTATTTCTCGAAAGAACTGTGAAAAGAATAAAGCAACACAGCTGTGAAGATGCTGTCACAGGTAGTGCAAGTCCAATCAAATGACCTGTCACCTCATTTTCAAGTGGCACAACCGCCTAGCAATTATTCCCGGCACTATGGAAAAGAGCCTGACACCTCAATACTTGCAGAAAATGAAGACAGTGAAGGGAGGTAACATCTTGGGAGCCAGAAGTCTAGTCTATGGCAATGATGCACATGTCTATTTCTTTACTATTTACACACTCTCTCTTTCAAATATTTGCTTGGACTATGTGTCCATATTTGTTTTAGATTGAAGAACCTAGAAGATGTCAATTTGTATTCTATGAAATTCTGCCTACAATAAGCACAGGAAGCGGGGAGTCACTGCAAGGGTCTCTTAGAACTGCTCCATGCCAGATCCAGCACAGTGCTAGGCACAGGAGGATCCTTAATCATCATTCACTGATGACAAAAACTATGAGGTGTATGAGGAAAAGGTAAAGAAGAAATAGAAAACCGAAACACAACTACACAGCACTGGTTAAGATTTTAAATGCCCACTAATTTATATGCAACATGAAGTTCTAAGGCATTTTCACATACTTGAAATATAAGCTTGTCATTTTGAAAAATAAAAAGAATAAAAAGGAATACTGCCCCATTAAAGATGTATTGGGTAGACTTACAGCACACGTGTGAACAGTTATGTTAGCAGCGCCAAAATGAAACAGGAGGAGATAGGCCAAAGAGGAGAAGGAAAAAAAGGTGAGTGAAGCCAAAAATCCAACAGTGTAATGGGTCCCAAAATGAGACAGTATGCAGACAGCCAAAAACAAAATAGAATTATAAATTAAGCCAACAGAAAATGGTATCCTTCCACCAAAAACATTATCATGTTTTTGATAATGTTTTTACAGCGAAACATAACGATTTGAAACTTCTTAAAGATAGTATGGCAAAGCTAGTCTGTAGTTGTATATGAATTAACTCACTTTGTTGATTTAAACCTGGATATATTACATATAGGGAATGTCATACTTGTTGATCGCCTACTATGTCGCAGTTACTTAACACACCTCACTTAATATATACTCACACCCAAACCCAATCATATAGGAAGCATTGTGCTCAGCTAACTGATAAGCAAACTAAAGCTTGCAGAGATAAGTTTCTCAAGATTATATAAGCAAGTTAATAACAGTAACTAGCACTCAAATCAAGATGTGCCTGCTTTCAAAACTTTTCCACCTCAATTTGTTTTCCTTTCACAAATATTGGATGGGATATAGAGATCACTGGCTACCTCTCAATGGATGCTTTATAAAAGTACTAATTTTTCCAAACAGGTTTAATCAAATTTATATGACTAGAAAAAGATCTGTATCCGCTTCCAAACTAGCTTCAATACTCTACTAAACCAAAGAATCATACGACTGCTCTTCAGTGTCTTATTCATCATAATATTTCCAGAATCTATCCCTCTCAATTATTCAACTCCTAAATAACTTTTTCCTTTAAGGAGATAGTTAGAAAGTAAAGAATACTTACAAAAAATAAACAAAATAAATTTTAAGCCAAGAGCATCCATGAAAGTAACTAATAAACTTAGAAAGTACATTCTTTGCCAAGTGGCCACAACCAAGAAGCCAAAGGACATCTGAGCTGACTGGGTAGTTTTCTCTTGAGTATTGTTTCCATGGCTCACAAGTCCATGTCCAACATTAATAAGACCTAAAATTAACCATTACTGTCATGTTTCCTTACTAGTAGAACTCACAGATATATTAAAGACAGAAGAAAGTACTCAAGGCCTATCATACGTACGTTCCTAGCATGTCATATAGCCCAAGCACAAAAGACGTTCAGAATCACACCACAAATATTACAAGATCCAGAAAACATAAAAATGCATTCAGCAAAATTCAACATGGTTTAATAACTTAGGCAGGAAACTTGGCTAATCCTTACGAGATGAGATTTTCAATAAGAACTGAAAACAAAAGCATTTAATTCATTTGATTATCAATACATGTATGTGTGAGGGGAACAGGAGGAAGGAAAGGGGAACAGGAGGAAGGAAAATAATCAAAAAACATGCTATTAGGCTTGGTAACTGCCAGATGGAAAAGCCATTCACTCAACAAATATGCACAAGCACCGAGTGAGTGCTGGGCTGTGCACTGAGTGTCAGGATATGGTGGGAAACACCATATGGTGGAAGCAGCATCTGCCCTCATGGAGCTCACTGGTTACTATCAAGAATCTACTGCCTAGTGGACAAGACTGGTCTTCTCTCTAAAGGTTGGAAATGAAGCACACTTAGTCTTTGTTTGAGAGGTTGATGAGCTTGGGAAGAAGCAAGATAAAACAAAGGGGTGGTGGTCTGGCCAAAAGACAATCAAGTCAAAAAAGTTCAAAGAAGGAAGAGAACACCACCATCCTCCTTCTGATTCTTTCCCTCTGGAGGCAGCCGTGCTGGCTGTGATGGTTAATTTTATGTATCGACTTGACTGGATCACAAGGTGCCCAGATGTTTGGCTAAACCCTATCTCTGGGTGCATCCATGAGAGTGTTTCCAGAAGAGACTAGCATTTGAATAAGTAGACTGAGTAAAGCAGAGGGCCCTCCGGTTTGGTTGAGCCCATCCAATCCACTGAGTGCTGAATAGAACAAAAAGGTGGAGGAACAGAGAATTTGCTCTCTCTGCCTGACTGAATGAGCTGGAACATCAGCCTTCTCCTGTCCTCACACTGAGACTTACACCATCAGCCCTCTGGGTCTCAGAACTATACCACTAGCTTTCCTGGGTCTCCAGTTTGCAGACGACAGACCATGGGACTTGTCAGCTTCCGTAATCAAGTGAACCAATTCCTTATAATAAATATCTTTATATAAATATCTATGTGTGTATATAGCAGACAATTAGCAAGGTCAGATCCTCCTCAAAGGTGTGTGAGGACAGGAGGGAGCCGAGGGGCACATTCATGTGGTCAGTAAAGCAGGTCAGAAAGGTAAGCTGGGAACAAACTGACACTGGCCTTGAATGTCGTGCCTCCAGCCTTCTTCACGTCACTGCACATTTCTGGACCTCTCACTGGAGTCAGGGGTGACAAGTCCAGTCCCTGTCCTTCTGGGGGGAAAGCTACACCTGAAGCCCATTTGGGGCACACAGGCCAGAGAGTTCTGCTCTGCATGGGAACCAAGAAGAAACTATCTTTGTTCCCAACCCAAGGGGACTTGCTTCCATCTTATCATTTCTGGCCTTGGATGCTCAACCCCAGACACTGAAAGGCTCAGTTATGCTGAGAGTTCAGTTTTGCTGAGGACAGAGGCTGTGAAGGAGGCAATTCTAGGTGGATACACACTGGTCCAAAAATGAAGAAATCAGATAAAATAAACTGGTCATGAGATGGCACACATTTTATCCAGATTTGTGGGGACAAGAACTATTCTGGAAGTGACCAACAGGTGGGGAGGATAAAATGGGGGTGTGGCATAGTTGAGGTAAGAATGTCAGGAGGGTCTTAAACGTCAAACAGAAAAGTTTTATTTGCTATAATGGCCAATAAAGAGCCATTCTTGACACCCGAGTAAAGACTGACAGGAGGAGTAGTTTTCAATTTGCAGCTGGGCAGTATGAACCAGAAGAAAAAAGAGACTAGCCAATGCCAATAAGCACATAGGTGGCTTCAAAACTGGAAGAAAGGGTTAAATCCACAAAGGATTCTGGAGGAAGATTTGACAGTATAAAAGATGGAGCGTTAAAAAATAGCCTGTAACAAGCTTGTTCACTAAAAGGCTTAGAAATAATTTGAATGTTCTTTTTTTTTTTTTTTATAAAACAACAGAATTTAAAAGTGAACAAGGATATAAATTTAAATTTAGCTTATCAGAACTAAACTTATCCCCATGGTATTTCCTTTTACAGTTATTAAAATGATAACATAGAAAAATATCCTTTAGTCACAAAACTATCCTGGTAATTCCAATTTTCTTAGCAAAACCTAGAGAGATATTATATATTTGGAGATTTATATGGTAACTTTTATCAAGTAGGATACTAGGTCTTAAAACCTAAAGTGAATACTTAAGAAGTCAAAAAAGCAACAGTTAACTGACATTAACTGTCATTATAACACTAGACACCAGGCTTCTTAAGCCTTTTGCAAACACAGGCTTTTATCCAACTTGCTTTAAATGAATTTTTTAAGTGCTTGACAAAGCGGAGACAGATCTCGCCTCACAAGGCAAACAACTTTACTTAAAAACAGAATTGTTTGACCCTAGGGATTTCTGCAAAGATTGTTTTAAATATCCCTAACACAGGGATTGAGACTGTGTATCTGTGCTTTATGAACCACAAAGCACCAGATTCAGGTAAATCATCTTTCAAGTGAGTGACTCTCCCAGCAAGCCCCATCCTTCTGCCTGTGACCCTGTAAGCATAAACTGTGTGCTATCCCATTAATACAGCTCAGGTTACTAGGAACAAATGGGGTCAGACTGTAATTACACTTAAATAGGGCTCCAAGTCCTACTGCAGTCAAGACATGCATTTCCCACGTGGTCCCAAGGAAGTTTTTTTTTTTTTTAAATAAATAAATAAATAAGTTAATTAATTAATTCTTTTGAGGAAGATCAGCCCTGGGCTACCATCCATGCTAATCCTCTTCTTTTTGCTGAGGAAGACGGGCTCTGAGCTAACATCTATTGCCAATCCTCCTCCTTTTTTTTCCCCCCAAAGCCCCAGTAGATAGTTGTATGTCATAGTTGCACATCCTTCTAGTTGCTGTATGTGAGACGCGGCCTCAGCACGGCTGAGAAGCGGTGTGTCAGTGCGCGCCCCGGGCCGCCAGTAGCGGAGCGCGCGCACTTAACTGCTCAGCCACGGGGCCGGCCCATTTTTTTTTTTTTAACACACCCATAATCTCAGGTAAAATACAAACATTACTGGCTCACATCTCTGGATATTCCAAAGTATACAAGGACACGAGGCAGGTTCTAGATTGCAGGGAGAAATGCAATTAATGAGCAATTACTATTTAAAGACCAAATCCCTGTCAAAACAGCTTGACAAAAAATGGTGGTTTTTAACACACACAGCTTGCAGTAGTGCTGCCAACAAAAACAGTGGTTGGTAATTCTGCCAGCTAAAATGGTGCTGTAATGGGGCAGGGGCAAGGAGAACCGTTCTGCCCTCCCACAGACTCCCTTTCCTGCAGCAATTCACTTGGCCACATCCCAGTCCCATTCCTTCAGAGCTCCCTGGTTCTTATCAAGGCCATCTGGAGGGTATATTCGGGCAAAGAACCCCAAAGGCGAATGTTGGAGCAGCCAGAGGATCTTCAAAGCATGTCACACCAATGCGAGTGGTCTCATTCTAAGCAAACTTAGAGCACTGAAGTTGTAATCAGGAAACATCAACTGAGGAACGCTAAAATTATCCCAGAGTGAAACACTGGCAAATTGCTTTAAGCTTTTAACTGAAGAGAAATTTCCAGGACATCTCATCAATGTTGGAGGTTACTTCCAATGGGGGAGAGAAGGAAGGGGCTTCCTTAATGACATCCTCTCAAAATCATGGGAATAGAAGGCCGGGAGTCCCTAGGTCAAGAACTCTGCCTCCTGTTTGCAAAGAGGTTTTAATGGTGACAGCAAGGATTTGGGGTGCTATAAAATATCCATCTATCACCATCACTTAATGATGCTGGGAAACTATACTTGGTTTTTGCCTCCTGTATTAATTAGGATTAGATTAGTCAAAAAGTCCAGGAAAACCCAAATGTCAATGGGTTAAACAAGAGTATTTCTCTCCCAAATACATGAAGTCTGTATAAGCAGCCTGGGGCTGATACAGTAGCTCTGCTCCACCATGTCCCTAGAGGCCCCGAATACCCCCAGCCCATGGTTTCACAGCCTGAAGGTGTAGTCTTGATCCTCACTGTCCAGACGGGGTTCCAACCAGCACAGTCACATTCCACGCAGAAGGATGGAGGAGGCAGGAGAAGGGGGCATCCCTCCTCTAAAGATGCTTGGTGAAACTTGTGCACAGCATTTCCACGCAGAGCCCACTGTCCAGAGCTGGGCTGTTCAATTCAGGTCTACTAGCCACATGGACTATTTCAACTTAAGCTTAAAATAACCAAAATTAAATGAAATTTAACATTCATTCCTCAAAGACACTAGCCACATTTCAAGTGCTCAGCAGCCTCACGTGCCTACTGGCTGCTGTTTGGATAATTTCATCATCATAGAAAGTTCTATTGGACAGTTCTGGTTTAGAGTCTAAGCAATCACATGGCCAGAGCTGCTGCAGGAGAGGCTGGGAAATGTAGTCTTCGTGGTTGGGGGGCCATGCACCCAAATAAAAGCAGAAAATCTCTTCCTACATAAGAAGGGAAGAATATATTAGGGTAGAGGCAACTTGCAGTCTCTAAAACACTCTCCTGAAAAGTCTAAGGTGTCACATATTCAGAGACAAGCCTTGAATACAGACTTCTAAAACTTTCATGCATTCTTCACATAAAAACAGCCCTCCTGGAAATGCCAAATGCTATGGTCTGAACTGAAAATTCACATGTTGAAGTCCTAAACCCCAAGACCTCAGAACGTGACCTCACTTAGAAACAGGGTCATTGCAGATGTGAGTAGTTAATATGAGGTCCTACTGGAGTAGAGTGGGCCCCTGATCCAATATGACTGGTTTCCTTATATAAAGCAGAAATTTGTTCACAGACACACACACAGAAAGAACAGAACACCATGTGAACATGAAGGGAAAGATCAGAGCAATGCGTCTACAAGCCATGGAACACTAAAAATTGCCAGAAAAACCACTGGAAGTCAGGAGAGAGGCCTGGAACAGATTCTCCCTGAAGGTCCTCAGAAGGAATCAACTTTGCCAACACCTTGATCTTGGACTTCTAGCCTACAGGACTGTGAGACAATAAATTTCTATTGTGTAAGCCACTCTGTGGTTCTGTGTTGCAGCAAACTAATACACTGCCTCAGATGGCTGGCGTAGGTAATCCATTTTTCTCTAGAGGAGCTCACTGAGGCGCCCTCCCCTTCTCCTTTCCATGGGCTCTCAAAGGCACTATACCTGTTTTGGTACTGACATAAATAGGCCAGCTCTCAGTGTATCTCCAGAATGCAGCTGAACCTTACTTCTGTATCCTGAATAACCCCACATGTTCCATTAATGTGTATGTTTGGGAAGGGTGTTTTGACCCCTTACATGTTTCATGTGATTACATTAAAATAGTTCATTGCTAGATTTAACAAACAAAAACAAAACTTTAAAAGAATTATGTGCTTGTTCTAGGATCAAAAAAAGAGAAAAGCTATGAGACTGGGATTCTTTGCTAAGGTAACTAACAGCAAAAATTATGGCCACAAACCACAGAAAGAAGAAAGGAAACATCCTGGGAGTCCTGTGAAGGGAAAGGAGGTAAAAGATTTCACTCGGTGAGAAATAGCCCTGAGGGCTCATGGCTGTCACTGGGCCCCTGGAGTCACAGAGCCTTCATCGTCTTCCCTCGCTCCCTTGAATATACACAGATAGCCCCTGATGCCTTTCTACCTCCCTCCATCACCCCTTACCAGAAGAAACAATCACCACGCACTCACCATCCAGTTGGTAGAAGAAATGTGGGAGGAAGGCCTCGTCCTACTGTCAAGGCTATGATGTCAGAGGCTACTACTGTCAAGGCTGTAATGGGGTGAAAAGGCAGAGGGAAGAAATGTTCTAGGTATCTCAAATTAAACTCTGAGCACGTGATTTTACAGAACGATCACTGTATACGGTGGTCAAGTTCTACTGATTTAAAATATGATTTGGGGGTCTATTTGGGGCTCTAAAGAATTTAGTGGGCTGATAAAATTTTACATGTCTGAAAATATCTAAATTATGTCCTCACTTTTGAAAGCTACCATCATTGGATATAGAATTCTAGATTGGCAAAATTCTTCCAGGACTTCAAAAATGTCATGTCACTGTCCTCTGGATGCCACTGTTTCTGTTGAAAAATCAAGTCAAAATCTTGCTGCTCTTTTGAAGATTATATGTCTTTTTTCTCTGGCTGCTTCCAGCATTTTCTCTGTCTTTGATTTTCAGCAGTCTGACCATGATGCACCTAGGTATGGTGTTCTTTGGGTTTATCTTGTTGAGGTTTGTAATCTTCCCAAATCTCTGCCCTACGTCTCACCAATTTTGGAAATTCTCAGGTGCCATCTCTTCAGACATTGCTTCTCTCTCATTCTTCTGTCCTCTTTTTCTAGGCCTCTACTTCCTTGTTAAGTTATATGTGTCCACCATGTCCATATGTCTCTTAGGCTCTTTTCTCTGTTTTTCATCTTTTGTCTCTCTTTGCATCGATTTGGAATAGTCTTTTCACTATTTTTCTCTTCATATATTTAAATCATCTCTTGATTTTGTAATTTTAGCTATTCTACTTTTCAATTTTAGTATTTCTGGTAACTGATACCAAAATTCTCAACCTTGTCTTTTAATTACTTTAACATATTAATCATAGTTATTTCAAAGCACATGTTGCTCCACTCCTTTTTCTAGATACCCTATAGATCTGTTTGTCGTGTCTATTTCTTCTCTTGGTTTTTGGTCACAGGTCTGCCATCTCTTCATATGCCTAGTTATTTCTGACGGGCTTCTGACAGGCAGATAGGCTTGGGGTGGCAGCAAGTCCAGAACACCTTAATCTAATCGGTCATTGAGATGATTTGAGCTGGTCTCCTTCCTATTTACCCTAACACCTAGATGTGGCCTTTGGGGTCCCCAAGCCTAGGGTGTTTACCTTCTTCGTGGCAAGCCCTGAACTCCAATTTAGTTGCCCTATCCCCAGCACTGTGAGTCTCTTGAAAGCTCTGCTCTTTGACATTTATTACCAGTTACCAAAGCACAGGCTGACAGGCTGAGACACTCAGTCTTAGGGAGAAAAGTGGCCCCAAATGCAGGGCTCACAGCTCTGTGCTTCCTGGATCATGCAACTATTTAGCAAGCCTCTGGTGACTTCCAAGAGACAGCTGTATATATAGTCCAGTTTTCTAATTGTTCTCAGCAAAAGGGTAGGCCTAAAACAACTTAGTCCTATTGCCATTGACTGATGATGAGCTGATAAACTTTTACTTCCATCCTTACAACCGTAGAAAGTACTACTTATATTTGACATTTTATAGAAGAGAAGATGGATTTCAGAGAATTTTGAAAATTTATCCAGGTTAATCAGCTCCCAAAAGACTAAGTCAGGATTTGAGCCCAGTCCAATAGAACTTCAGAGCTGAATCTCTTCACCACTATATATTAATACTTTCTCTGGCTTGATCCTTAATACCAGCTAAGTGATAGAAAGACTCAGAAAATGGCATGCTGGGATTCAGAGCTAGTATTCTCACTTCAAAATCCCATCCTCCTGATGGTCTTTCTACTAGAGTTTGGAATCTAAATACATTTAGCTTTTGTTTTTTCCTATGGGAAAATACATTTGAACTTTAAATAAACGACATTTTGAGACACGGCCCCATCTCCACTGAAAGTTAAGATAATGTCTATGATCAAAATTGTCCTCTTGCTGTTCTGGGAGGGTGGTGTCCGATTTCCTTCTCATTTTTTATATGAATAAACTGAGGACTGCAAAGATCAAGACCTTGGCCTCTGGTTTGTTTATTCATTCAAAAAATATTTATCTATTACCTACTACATGCCAGGCACTGTTCTCAGCACCTGAGACATATTTTAACAGGCAAGAGAGAACGTAAACAATAAACATAAATACAACAATTATACTGACCCTGAGTTCCCAGGGGAAAGGAGAGCTGTGTAAAAGGATCAGGAGGGCAGGGGATAAAGGGCAGGTTGCAGGATTCTACTTTTACATAAGATGTTCTAATATAGTTGATAATTACTCCACTCCCCTCCCACTCTGTTCTTCATAAAGACATGCTTCTTTACAGAATAACTGAGCCTTTTCTCACTTGCCAGTTCAGTTTCCTACCATGTTTAAATGCCCTGGGACAAAAACTTTAGCAGTCTGTATTCATTCTGAGTAACTGTCATGCCTTTACGACTGGCCGGAAAACAAACACACTATCACTCTTTTGTAACAGAATCTGGTATTCTCCACACTGTGGTCTTTTTAAGCCCCAAAATCTGCAGACAAATGTGGTCCAATTTTTTCAAACCTGATTTCACTTATTTTTTCACAACACCTTTTAAAGAAGCTCTACTGAGTAATTCTTAAAAATACTATATAGTCTGGTTTAGGCTTTAAAAAGGATTTCCTCAGTTAATCTAAATAACATAAATCCAAGTGTGATGCTTTCCCACTAATTGCAGAAAAATCTAAGTCAGAAGCCTGATTTCATGGTAATCATTGCCATTTGTTTGATGAACTTGGCAGTTATTTCAGAATACTCATGAAGCCTCTCAGATAAGAATACACTAAGCCCAGAATAAGAGCTACTGAATGATGTATTCCTGCTTTTATGTAAACAAAGGTATTATTAATCTTGATAGTTTCTATAGATATTCTTAATCTACAATTTAAAAGAAGAACATAGGTTTCTATATAAACCGGTTTATAGACCAAAACATATGTAAGAAATAATTATATTACATATAAATTCCCCTTTTTTGTTTTATGTCCAAAATATTCAAGGGAAAATGCACTGGCATCAGCCAGCCACATGCTTCACCCTGTGGTGGCAGCCCTGTGGGGCTTCTACATCTTCCTCCTAACTAAGGCAGGGCTCCATTTGTCCAGCTTGCTCAAATACCAGGTTTTAGCCAGCATTTTCCTTTTTATTTTAAGAAAATATTATTCAAAATTTGTCAAGTAATTGTTTCTATTTCTACCACTCTGGTATTTCACAGTAATCACACAGTAAACACTTAGGAACAAACTGACAACCCACTGACACTAGCTAGGACAGAAGAATTTCTTAGACTGTGTGAAAGATGCCACTTAAAAATATGGTGGAATAAGTATAAGAATATTAACTTTCATTTATATAACATGAAACACTGCACTAAACATGCATTATTCCAGAACAGCCTCACAATAGTGTATTAAATTTGATAAGATGGGTATTACAATTCCCATTGTTGTAGGTGATAAAAATCAGGCAAAGAAAAGTGAAGTGACGCTCAATGGCCACACAGGTGGTGAGTACAAAACTGGATATTTGAACCTTTTCCTTTCTACTCAGAACAACGTAAGGTTTAAGCACTGAACAATAATCATTCCAACCTAGATTTGAATGCTTATGGTTAGGTGACAACTGGACATTTACTTAACATTTTGTGCCTTTCTTTTCTCATTAATCAGATGGGATGTGATCTCTGGTTTTACAGCCCTCTTATGAGAAATCAACCAGGAAAAGTGCATGGAGCACTGTGCCTGCTGTCCATGTAACCGGCAGATACTCTCCTACAGAAATCAGTGCAATTTCATTTCCAATTTTAAAGTTACATTTTTACTTTCAGTAGAAATTATTAACAATTTTATAAACAGCCTTATCACAATCTATCTCTGGCTGTTTCTCATACTTCTGTCTTGTAGGGCTCATATATGCTTCAAAGTCTTGTTCTGTGTCCGAAATCTGATCTGTTACACAGAATCCCAGGGTCTCCCTCCAACCAACCGAGTTCTTTAAAAAGACAGAACTACATTTCTCAAATATACATCTTTTTATCCATCTAATTTCCTAGTACAATACTTTAAACATAAATGATGAATAGACAGTTGGGTAAATGGATGAAAGGATGAATGGAAAGACATGTTACTGGTTAGGAAAAATCCAGTGACTTAACTATTTTGCATAATCAGACTGAGAAAATCCTAGAAGCCCATGCACTGTATAAGAAAAAGAATTAAAAGCGCATTTTTGCATCCACTTATCCAAAATTCTGTGTTGGATATTTTTTTTAAGTTGTTGGAAATAACCAACACATTTTTTACTCACTGCAATTCAAAACAAATTCTGCTCTAAATGTGTATAATGCCTTAAAAATGGGAAGATGGGGGCCAGCCCAGTAGTGGTTGAGTTCGCGTGCTCCACTTCAGAGGCCCAGGGGTTGCAAGTTTGGATCCTGGGTGCAGACCTACACACCATTCACCAAGCTATGCTGTGGAGGCGTCGCACATACAAAATAGAGGAGGACTGGCACAGATGTTAGCTCAGGGACAATCTTCCTCACACACAAAAAAAGGGAAGATGAAAATTGTATGTAGGATTCCTTTACACTATCCTATCCTATATCACCTTTTTCCAGGTAATTCCACGTTTATCATCTTTAGTTTTAGGTATTTGAAGATATTTATCAATCGCTTCCACACACCTATATCTTGTCTTTCTTCAAACTCTGGGAAACTTCAGTGGGGAACAATGTGTTAATGCCATAAGTAATTAGGTTCTAAAAGCTGTCATGTTTTTTATAGAACTGGGAAGAATAGAAGGTGGCACGTCAGAATAACAATAGCTCTTGACAAATGGGTGCACAGCCATTCCAGTAAACAGGAACTTCCCTGCAGGAAACCTTCCTCCCCTGGGATCTGTAATTTGGCTGTTGCCTTAGCGAACTGATGCAAAGCAATTACTGGACAAAAAGGTTGATTTCCCGCCTCTGTGGAGGGGAAGCCAGGGATAAGGTTTCACTTATACTAAAAGAACTCAGGGTTTCTTTCAGAAGAGAACCCTGAAAGATGAAACCCATCTCATTAGAGGCACAGGCACCTTACTGAGATGTAAATCCCTTAAAGGTCAAGCCCCTTATTAAGAGTTTTAACAGTTTCATCAAAAATTACCACCTTAAGTGCTTCAAGAAGCCATATAGGAAATGGAACCATTCCTGCTTATGAACTAAAAAAATAAGTGACTGACAAAAATAACGTTTTATTAAGAGTCACCAAGGAAATCAGGCACGAGAAAATAAATTTCTTCCTGTCAATGTTTTAAAATGCTCTGCTGTAGGAGCCCTTGCTCTGTGGCAATGACAACCTTTGCTCTATGCTCTCGGAGTAAGGCAGGCATGGCAGCAGGTGGAATGAATTCTCCCCTCCTCAGCAAAACTGAGCGCCACTCTCGGCCTAGAGACCACCACCCTCGGCCTAGAGACCTCCACCCTCGGCCTAGAGACCGCCACCCTCGGCCTAGAGACCGCCACCCTCGGCCTTAGAGACCCAGCTGGCTGCTCACCTGGCTGCAGCCTGAGCACAGCCAGGGGCAGGTGCACTCTGATGAAACAACGAAGAGCAACAGACATACTAGAATACAGGAGGAAGCCATCTGGTTTAAAACTAGTTCGACCTGACCTTGTTTTTCCAGAAAGGCCTGACGAGGCCTGTTGAGCATGCTTTGTACATCTGCTTTAAACATTTACAATGTCCCAAAGCCGAGAAGGATGCCCTTAACGACAGGGATGTTGCCTCCCGATATCAGCATTTCTTTAAGGATAAGCATGTCTTCCCAGAAACTAAGGATTAATTACTGACCTGCTGTGACTCCTCTCGTGACCACTGACCTGCTGTGTTCACTTTGTGACCGCTGACCTGCTGTGCCAGCAAGGCATCTCGTGACAGTAGTAAAAGAGATATTCCTGTCATGTGTGATGTATGTGCTTTGTTCCAAGACAGTATATAACCACCCTGTAAACCCGGCTTCTTTGGAGAGCTGGGCTATAGTCCTCAAACTGGCTCATATAATAAACTCACCCCAATTTTGATTTATAGATTGATTATGGATTATTTGCATCAACAGCTCTCAGGCATGATGCCCAGTGAACACCTACCATATGCAAGGAACATTCACTGAATACCTGATTCATGACCACTACTGTGCTAAGAACTTTTCATGAAGCCTCTCATCTTGTACTCAGAACAACATAAGGCATTATATATACTATGATTATTCCCATTTACCCATGAAGAAACTGAGACGAAGAGAGGTTGGCACCTTGCTCCAGTTCACAAAGCCAGGCAGTTAAACTCCAGTCTACACACTTACCACTGCCCCACACTGTCCTCTGCAATCCCTAAAAATTGGGAAGGTCACAGACATGATGCTTCATGCTTGGAGCTGAGGGTGCGGTGGAGAAAACCAATCAAGGCCCTCAGAGACCTGAGAGCAGCCATATTTTATAGAACCTTCTCTGATGATGGAAATATTCAGAACTGCCCAATACTGTACCCACCAGCCACATGCAGCTAGTGAGCAACTGAAATGTGGCTAGTGTGAATAAATTTTTAATTTTACTTAATTTTTAGTTGTTTAAATTTGAATAGCCAATGTGCCTAACAGCTACCGTATTGGACAGCAGTCTTAGAGTTTAGGAGAGACAAGACGTTTTTTCATGTCAACACAGGACAGGAAATACAAAGTGGTAAATTCTCTAAGAGACATTCAGATAAAGTCTCTTCTTTTAAAAATTCAAGGAAGAAGACATTACCTATAGTTGTAGAAAATCAAGGTTGATTTGGCCACACCACCACAGGTGGTAGAAGCAAGAACTCTCTAGGCAGAGTAGCATTCTAAGCAAAAGCAAGGAGACTGCGAGCAAGTACTAGAGTGTTATTACAAGTACCACATGACCAGACTGTAAAACACAGGAGAAATTGGCAAAATAACATGAGAGATCAACACAGAAAATCTAGTTAGCTGTTAAGATGTTTATTGTGTGCATGCTCCACTAAACAGTAAGGTTGAAGAGTGAGAAAGCAAAAGGAAAATAGTCTACTAATCAAGAGAAAGGCATCATTAATACAAAGAAATGAAACAGGACTACGTGTCCATGGAGATAGATCATGGTAAGCAAAGACAATACGTTGAGAAAGCATTTTTTAGAAGCATGCATTGAAGACAGCAGAGTGGAACCCAAAACATTTATGAGCATGGTCACTAGGGAAGCTAGTGCCCAGCACTGGCCACACAAGGGCAACACTGGGGTGTGCCAATGGGTAGCCAACAGCCATCGCCTTGGGTTAGGGGAGCAAATATTTGCCTTTCAGTGTGTTTCATCGCCACCCTACTGGGAATCACAAGTCCCCTTCAGGGTCTGGGCCCACCTTGGCCCAAAAGGTACTCGGGCTAGGGCAGAGGAACTGCCACGGACAGGCTGGCAGACAAGGGGCTGGCACAGGCCCCCTCCCCCCAGCCCCAGGCATGGATCACATACAACGTTCCCAGGAGCACCAGCACCAGGCTGCGGCTACGTACCAACCAATCCACGGGTGTGTTACCATTGTAATAACCAGATGCATACTGGTTGAGTATGAGGTCTGGAGTTTCATCTAATCCATGATGTCAAACGAAACCTACACCACAGGGCAGAGAAAAAGCCAACAGGTGGCCTGAAGACTACATTCAGGTTTCATTTGCTTATATAGTGTTGAACACCAATGGTCTTTATTTCATTGCACTTGAATTAGTTAACAGCAGAGAGAGACCAGGAAATTTCAGTTTAAAAATTCTAGACTTGGAGCTTTTATGAAAACTCAGAAGATCTGGCAAAACTGGGCCCATATTCCCACCTAGAGCTGAGCAATAGCGGCCCCTCTTATATCAGGCCTGTTTCACTCACTAATGTCACCTGTCACTCAACCAAGAAATCATCTGGGTCTGTGGCCCTTGCCATGGAAGGTGAGGTGTCTGTGCTATAAAGCAGCACTGCAGTGAAGACAGGAGCTCAAGCTGAAGCAAAAATAAATACCCAGAGGAAGACAGGCAATTTTTGTCCTAATGAATTTGGAACTATCACTCTATAGAGAATTATTTTTTCCCCCAGAATGCCAATGGGGCTACCACAGACTATTTTTAATTGAACTTGAGTAATGTTACAATACTTCCCAGAACATTAATGCCAGTAAGGCTCTTTCAAGCAGTAGTACAATCCCATACCACTTTCTCCCCTTTTCTAATTAACGTATACAATACATCTGCTTCACTTCTTAAGAAAGAAACTACAACTCAGATCAATTTTAAACATCAACTCTACTAGAATCCAGATTTGCCTGCCCTCTCCCCCAAATTTTTACCTGTTTACAAAATTATATGATACTCTTGATTTAGTACTTAGAACATTAGTATCGCTTAAGTATACATAAAATCACAATTATATGAACATATTCCAGATTTATTAGATAAGCTAAAACCTAATTTAAAGCTGAAATACGACAGAGCATGGGCAAATGCGTTACACTGCAGCCTCATTCGCTTTGAACAGAAACAATGTACCATCTTGTTCCTTCTTTTCCTACCAACCCCTCCCCTAATCCCCTCCCAGAAACCAAGCTGCCCTGACTCACACATATTTAGGGCACCTGGTCTCTATCCTTCTTCATGGTGCTTGATATTAATCCTAATCATTGTCCTCAGCCAATTGGCACAGCTGGCTCAAAACAGGCTTCTGTACATTTAATGCAAAGCTAAACTGGGCCTCAGGTGGCTTTCGATGTAGATGTGGAACATAGGACTGGGAGCTTCAAGCCCTTCATAAGTGTGAAATCTTTAGGGTGGAGAGCATTTTTCTCTTTTGGGGGGAAGGAAGGAGTCATATCTAATGCCTGTATTGTAGTGCAAAGGTTCCTAAACACATCAGGAAGCTGGCTGCCTAGGAGCCCTGGAAAAGCTTTGGAAACCAACCCACAAGCTTTATACTCAGAGATTCTGCTTCAGTGATTCAGGTATGGGACCCAAGAGTCCACACTGTGGATAAATTCCCCAGGAGTTTATGAAGATTAGGTGGATTAAAGAAGCAATCCTCCCTGCTGCTTTGAGCTGCATTGACCCACCTCCCTCAAGGATGCAGCCATATTAAGGCTATGCGGGAGGCCAGAAGAGGTACTTGGAAGGCGGTGCACAGATACAGAGAAGAGGAACCAAGGGTCTGGTAGGGAAGAAAAGAAGCCTGAGGGTATGCCTTATAAGAAATCAAAGCTTCGAAGCGACTCTTCTTCTACATTGCTAGCCCTGTATTTTGTATGCACAGGACTATGGGGTGACGGGCTGTTAGCGGTGGGAGGGCGCTATATTGAAAATATAACCTCAGCATGCACACAAACACAATAAAACTGGCCTTTCTCATAATTACCTTGGCATAATAGAACTAGAGGAGAAAGAGGCTGGTCTTAAGAGTTACTCAGTCCACGGTCCCTTCTGGTCAAAAGTCCATTCTACCATATCCCTGACCAGTGTTTATTCAGCCTCTACTTACATATTGTCAATGACAGGGAAGTCAGTACTTTTCAAATAACCGATTCCATAGTTTCACAGCTCTAATTGATAGGACGCTCTCATTAACTAAAACCACCAAGAAACTCCAAATGACAACAACAACAACACAACAAAAAAACCCAACAACTTCCGTCCTAATGTTGAATTATATATAATGAGTTAACTGAAAAGCCCAGTCTTTTCATATGAACTACTGGCAAGGCTGATATCCTCTATTCTTCACTTACGTACTGATTTCTTAAACTAAAGGCATGGCTTTGTGTCGCTTATATCTGTTATTCCAAGAGTTCATTCATTTACAAAAAACGAGTTGCATTAAAAAGTCAGGAAAACTCAGGCTGAGCAAATAGAAAAATAGTGTTAAGTTCAAAGGAGGTGATGACCCTGATGCTGCAGAGGAAATCCAGATGGGAGCATCACTCTTCAGTAAGGCACAATGGCAAATCAGCAGACTTGTAAACAACGGCCATGCCCCCTCTTAGTGAGAGATTGAAAGATAGTAAAATATGAGACTCAAGTGAGGAATGAAGCATATTAATGTGGTTGGTAGGCTGAGAAGGGAGGTGAAGGTACAGAATTTGTTTACTCATAAAGCTCCACCTAAGACCTTCCAGGTACTAGGCAAGTAACAGTACCTTCAGGCACTGTGCAAGTCACAGATTATTGATCTTTAAACATTTCAAGGGGTATGAGGCTAAAAAATTAAAAATAAAATGATACTCTCAACAACCCACAGAAAGGGAGAACATATTTTCAAATCATATATCTGATAGATTTATAACTAGACTATATAAAGTACTCTTAAAACTCAATAAGAAATTAATAACCCAATTAAAAATGGGCAAAAGATCTGAAGAAACAATTCCTGAAAGAAGAGTCAAATGGCCAAAACGCGTAGGAAAAGATATTCAACATCATTAGTCATTAGGGAAATGCAACTCAAATCCATAGTGAGTACCACTTCACACCCATTAGGATTGGCAGAATCAAAAAGAGGACAATAAGAATTGGTAAGGATGTGGAGAAATTGGAACCCTTATACAATGCTGGTGGGAATGAAAATGGTGCAGCTTCTTTGGAAAAGTCTGGCAGTTCTTCAAAAACATAAACATAGAGTTACCATATGAACAGGAGTCCAACTCCAAGGTATATAACTAAGAGAAATGAAAACATATATCCACACAAAATCTTGTATAAAAATGTTCATAGCAATATTCTCCATCAATAGCCAAAAAGTGGGAACAACCCAGATGTCAATTAACTGATGAATGGATATGTAAAATGTGGTATACCTACACAATGGAATATTAAGCCATAAAAAGGACTGAAGTATTGATACATGCTACAACATGGATGAACTTTGAAAACATTACGGTAAGTGAAAGAAGTCAGTCACAAAACACCATGTATTATATGATTCCACTTACATGAAATGCCCAGAATGAGCAAATCTGTAGAGATAGAAAGTAGATTAACAGTTGCCTGGGGCTAAGCTTGGGGGTGGAAATGGAGATTGATTGCTGATGGGTATACGATTTTAGCGGTAATGAAAACAATCTAAAATTAGATTGTGCTAATGTTTGTAGAAGTCTTTGGATATACAAAAACCATTGAATTACACACTTTAAATCAGTGAATTGTATGGTGTGTGGATTGTTATTTTTTTTAAGGTTTTTTTTTTTTAATTTTATTTATTTTTTTCCCCCAAAGCCCCAGTAGATAGTTGTACATCATAGTTGCACATCCTTCTAGTTGCTGTATGTGGGACGCGGCCTCAGCATGGCCAGAGAAATGGTGTGTCGGTGCGCGCCCGGGATCCGAACCCCGGGCCGCCAGCAGCAGAGCGCGCGCACTTAACCGCTAATCCACGGGGCCGGCCCTGGATTATATGTTAATAAAGCTGTTTTAAAAAAATAACAATAAAAGACACTCTGTCATTTCAGAAGGGAGACCTAAACATCAATGCTTAGAAGAATGAGCAAGTTAAATTTGGGGGCAGAATAAAGTATGACAGTCCATCCTTTAGGTGTGACCAACAACCAGAATAAGCTATCTCACTGAGGAAGACTGCAAGCTCAGGGAGAAGCTGAATAAGCGTCTGAACTAGCTGCCGTAGGTGGGTACCTACAGTTGAGATAAATCATTTGGATCCGTTGAAATCTAGGTGTAAATGCAACCCTAAAATACTACCAGTCTATGTAACTGATAAGTGTATGAAGAAGAAGAACCTGAGCATTTTGGGGCCAGCCTGGTGGCGTAGCAGTTAAGTTCGCGGCTCCAGTGCAGCGGCCGGGGTCCAGATCCCACAGGCGCACCGACGCACCGCTTGTTAAGCCATGCTGTGGCGGCGTCCCATATAAAGTGGAGGAAGATGGGCACGGATGTTAGCCCAGGACCAGTCTTCCTCACCAAAAAAAAAAAGAAACAGGAGGATTGGCATGGATGTTAGCTCAGGGCTGATCTTCCTCATTAAAAAAAAAAAAAAAAAAAGGGAACCTGAACATTTTAATTCAATACTTATTCTTCAATAAGACTACTATAACAATAAATAGTTTAAAATAAAAAGTAAAATAGAAGCCAGAGCCCTATCACCCTACAAATTTTAAAGTTTATTTCAAATATATGTATACACTAGGAGCAGCGAACAAATCTTTAATATTGCTTTCTTAATCTTTACTAATCTCTCTTCTTGCATTGAACAGTAAGCTGCCTTCAGCCTTACTGTTAAATTTATCTGAGTGTATGTGCTCTGACCATTGGGAATTGTATACATCCTGTGTACCCACAACGGAGTTTAAAAAATAATAAAAGTTCACCACTAGATTCTGAAAAATTTTTGCAGTCAAGGTCAAGTAATTGATCTTTGTGGAAAGCTATGTTCCAGGGATAACGCAATGCACCAGACTACAGGTGTGATGATGGCATAAAGGAAAGAGTCTTCTCTCTATGACAGTCACTCTTGTCAGGGGCCGGGTTTCTTACAGGCTTGGTCTAATTTAAATCAGGTTTTACCAGGTCGATGTTGCTTTCAATTTTTTATTTTAAAATTACAAGTGGGAAAAAATAGTTAAAGCCACACTTTTCCAAAAACAGAAACCATTATGATTGTCCTTTTATCAGCAATTCCTAACACCATGGTTGATTAAAACAGAAAATATATAAAGAGAAGGAAGCTTTATAAATATCACACTAGCGTACACGAGAATGATATGATGAAAAAGCAGAGAAGTGTTACTACTTTCCATCAACAGACATGTACTGAGTGACAGCTATGTGACAGGCCCAAAACCTGATCCTGGAGGGTCACCCTTTTTGTTCTCCAGGAGTTTATACCATACATTAAAAAAAAAAAAAAGGAAATTACTAGAGCACATAGAAGATAAAGTTTCATGAAAATAAATAGGAAATCAATAAAAATATTTTTTATTGATTTTATTGAAAATAAATAGGTAAATCAACAGGAATTCAGAAATAGGTCACTTTTGGAGGGTGGTATGAGCAAAGCCTTGAGGCACAAAACACTAACTTCAATTTCAATCACTAGGAGGTATATGTGTAAGGAAGCTTTAACGTACACTGCATTAAACAATCTAAAATTTCTCAACATTTTTATAATATGCGTTGATTCAATATAGCCTCAGAATAGCTTTCTAAATTATCAGGATCTGGGGCCGGCCTGGTGGCGCAAGTGGTTAAGTGCACACGCTTGGCTGTGGCAGCCTGGGGTTCCCCGGTTCGGATCCCGGGCGTGCACCAACGCACTGCTTGTTGAGCCATGCTGTGGCGGCGTCCCATATAAAGTAGAGGAAGATGGGCATGGATGTTAGCTCAGGGTCAGTCTTCCTCAGGAGGAAAAAAAGAAAGAAAGAGGAGGAGGATTGGCATCAGATGTTAGCTCAGGGCTGATCTTCCTCACAAAAAAAAAAAAAAAAAGATAAAATATCAGGATCTACTTATCCCATATTTTATCCCCGCTAACCTACAATGAGAACCTTGGTTCTCAACATCAATATGTATACCCATTTACTCTATCCAACAGTACACAAATATAATTCAGAAGGTCTACATCAATACCACTAAGGAGAGTTCAGGATTTCTTTGTGGTTGTGTGTTTTTTCCTGTAGAGAATATATAGCGTACAGAGCCCAAAATTTACCTGAATTAGCCTTTTCTTCTGTGTGGTTATGTCATCATGAGGTTTGTTTGTTTGATTTCAATTTTCTGGTTTGCTTTTCTCATTCCTTTTAACTTAACTTTAAATTTGAATACTTAAAACATTACATTGTTCAAAAATCAAAAACATTCCCATAAAGCTTCTGTGCTGTGTTCTGGGAGGCAGTTAAGTTAATTGGACACAGTCTGCTCCTTTCAGATCTTGTGTTAATGATTTGTTAGGTGGGTCTAAAATCGAGGTTTAATGATTCCTCACTTCTATGTCAGTCTGGTTGGTGGGAACCGCCCTTTGTGTGCATGCCAGGCACTGTTCCCTCCAATCCTTCCTGATGGTTCCTTTCCCAGGCTGGACTACTTTCCTCACCTGCATGTGCTGAGCTGCTGTGTACTCGAGGGGCACACTGTGCATATCTAGGGTCTGCCCTTTGGGCAGCTCTCTCCTCTCCCGTACTCTGTGCTAGGAACTCTAGCTGCCGTGGTCTCCCCAGACTCTGTCTCCTCAGCTCAAAGTCTGCTGCGTTCCACCTGGGCTGTCCTTCCCTGCACTGTGGTCTGGAAATCCTCCCCAGGAGTAAGCAAAGGCAACACAGGGCTCGCTGCCTTGATTGGCCCTCTCAGAGACCACCGTCCTTTGCTGCCAGATGTCCATGTCTTGAAAACCCCTCTGTCATTTTGTCTTTTCTTCTTAGGACTTTTGTCTTTCTTTTTGGGTTGTTTCAAGTAGAAGGGTAAATTCAGTCCCTGTTATTGCACCTTGGCCAGGAGCAGAAGATGTACTAAGAGAAATCTCACCCCCATCTGATCCTTTCCATCTACCTCCCAAAGTAATTTTGTTTGATAGCTAACGGTTTACCCTTCCAGTGTTTATACAAAAATAAGCAGATATATGTTTATTTTACTATTCCCTGGTCTTTCCTGCATACAAGGTAGCAGAATCTACCTACTCTCTTTAGTAACTTTCTCTTTTCTCTCATCAATACATCCTGGAAACCACTCTACAGCAATCCAGAGAGACCTTCAGCTTTATTTCTAACGGCTACAGAATATTCTGCTTTGTAGATGCACCATGGTTTACTCAGCCAGTCTTCTAGGGTTGGGTATTTAATTTGATCCCATTTTGCTATTACAAACAATGCCACAATGAGTAACCTTGAGTAAATGTTGTTTCTTTTTTGGAGAGATGCATTTTCAGGGTAAATTCCTAGACCTGGGATCGCTGGGTCCCAGGGTAACCGCATGCGGCATGGTCTTAGTTTGGGTTCTTCAGAAGCAGACCTTGTGACCAGGAAACACTTGCAAATGTCTATTTGAGAAATGCAGGGGGTACTGTTGACACAGGAAGAAAACACAGCCAAGAAAGGGTGCTCTATCGAGCCTCCTGCCTAGTAGAGACAGGGAATCCTGAAGGGAAATGGTCAAAGAACAGGCCTTAAAATTATCCCACCTGAGCAATCATATCAATGCTCAAGAGTCAGTGAGTGAGAGCTTATCCCGGAGAAGGTTAATTCCCAGACATTTCCAGCCTGCCATGCTGGTGGGCAGAGGAAACTTCCAAGGTTCTGGGGGCGGGGGAATCCCAGAGCACACTGAAAGATTAGGGGGAAGAGGGGGTATGGACAGGGCCAGCCACTGTGATTTTCTTAGTCTTTGCTAAATCTCCTTCCACCGGCCAGGGGTCATCTTGCACTCACACCAGGAATGTAAGTGACGGCGTGTTTCGCCTCAGCTTTGCCAATAGAATTTGTCAAGATTTTGAATTTTTGCCAATCTATTGGGTGAAAAACGGTATCTTAATGTAAGTGCTGTTTTAATTTGCATTTCTTTTATTATTAGAGTACTTTAACATCTCCACATATGTCTAAGAACCATTTCCATAACTGTTTACATGGACTGTCTGTTCATGTCTTTTATCCATTTTTCTCCTGAGTTTTTGGTCTTTTCTTTAAGAATCCTTTAATATTTGGGAGTCTATGTCTTTATTTCTGACATGTTGCACGTATTTTTTCCCAGTGTGTCATTTCTCTTTTGATTTCGCTTATGGTGGGTTTTTGTCATGCAAATCTTTGTCTTTAATTTTTTATGTTGTTACAAATTTATCAATCTTTCTTCTATTCCATCTGGATTTTAAGTCATAGGAAGGCTTTCCTTATATGCAGTTTATAAGTGAATTCACCCAAGTTTTATTCCAGTATTTGTATGGCTTCATTTTTTCCCTTGATTTTTCTCTTTTTTTCTACAACTAGATCTCTGACCCATTTGAAGTTTATTCTGGTATATGGTGTGAGCTATGAATCCTATTTTATATTTTCCAAATGATTATCAAGTTGTCACAATACCACTTATTAAAAGTCTATCTTTTCCAATAAGAAGAAATGAACTATCAAACCACCAAGAGACACAAAGGAACCTGAAATGCATACTGCTAAATGAAACAAGCCAATTTGAAAAAGCTACATACTGCATGATTCCAACTATATGACATTCTGGAAAAGGCAAAACTATGGAGATG
This sequence comes from Diceros bicornis minor, assembly GCF_020826845.1. Taxonomy (NCBI): domain Eukaryota; kingdom Metazoa; phylum Chordata; class Mammalia; order Perissodactyla; family Rhinocerotidae; genus Diceros; species Diceros bicornis. Next base: position 5,904,697 of record NC_080755.1, on the reverse strand, counting down.
GCAAAAAAATCAGTGGTTGCCAGGAGCGTGGGGTGAGGGAGGGAAGGGACGGATAAAGAGATGGAGCACAGGAGATTTTCGAGGTAAAGAAACTATTTTTCTATGTGATACTGAACGGTGGACACATGTCATTATACATTTGTCAAAACCCACAGAATACACAACACAAAGAGTGAGTCCAAATGTAAACTATGCATTTAATAATCTACCGGTATTGACTCATCAATTGTAACAAATGCACCACACTCATGCAAGATGCTAAAAATAAGGGAAACTGGGGGAAGAGAGGGTATATGGGAACTCTGTACTTTTTGCTCATTTTTTTCTATAAACCTAAAACTACTCGAAAAACAAGGTTAAATTAAAACAATGTAGTACTGGCATAAAGACAGATATATAGAACAATAGAACAGAATAGGTAGCCCAGAAACAAACTTGCACATATATGGCCAAACGATTTTTGACGAGGGTGCCAAGACCATTCAATGGGGAAAGAGCAGTATTGGGAAAACGATACATCCATATGAAAAAGAGCATAAAACTGGACGCTCACCATGCACCACACATAGGCATACCTAGTTTTATTGTGCTGCATTTTATTGCGCTTCACAGATAAAGTGTGTTTGTTACGAATTGAAGGTTTGTGGCAACCCTGCATTAAGCAAGTCTATCAGCGCACTTTTCCAACAGCATTTGCTCACTTTGTGTCTGTGTCACATTCTGGTAATTCTCCTAACATTTCAACTTTTCCATTATTATTAAATTCACTATGGTGATCTGTGATCAGTGATCCTTGATGTCACTATTGTAATTGTTTTGGGGCACCACAAACTGCGCCCATATAAGACGGTTAACTTAATTGATAAATGTTGTGTTTTCTGACTGCTCCACTGACCAGCCGTTCCCCCATCTCTCTCCCTCTCCTCAGGCCTCCCTATTCGCTAAGACACGACAATATTGCAATTAGGCCAGTTAATAACCTTACAATGGCCTCTAAGTGTTCAAGTGAAAGGAAGAGTCGCAGGTCTCTCACTTTAAATCAATAGCTACAAATGATTAAGCCTAGTGAGGAAGACAGTTTGAAAGCCAAGACAGGCTGAAAACTAGGCTTCTTGTGCCAAACAGTCAGCCAAGTTGTGAATGCAAAGGAAAGTTCTTGAAGGAAGTTAAAGTGCTACTCCAGTTTACACACGAATGACAAGAAAGTGAAACAGCTACATGGAGAAAATTTTAATGGTCTGGATAGAAGACCAGCCACACATTCGCTTAAGCCAAAGGCTAATCCAGAGCCAAGTCTTAACTCACTTCAATTCTATGAAGGCTGAGAGAGGTGGGGAAGCTGCTTAAGAAAAGTCTGAAGCTAGCAGAGGTTAGAGTATGAGGTTTAAGGAAAGAAGCCGTCTCCATAACATAAAAGAGTAATGTAGGGCCGGCCCCATGGCTTAGCGGTTAAGTGCGCACGCTCCACTACTGGCGGCCCGGGTTCGGATCCTGGGCACGCACCAACGCACGGCTTCTCCGGCCATGCTGAAGCCGCGTCCCACATACAGCAACTAGAAGGATGTGCAAGTATGACATACAACTATCTACTGGGGCTTTGGGGGAGGGGTGAGGAGGAGGATTGGCAATAGAGGTTAGCTCAGAGCCAGTCTTCCTCAGCAAAAAGAGGAGGATTAGCATGGATGTTAGCTCAGGGCTGATCTTCCTCACAAAAAAAAAAGAGTAATGTGAAGCAGTAAGTGCTGATGCAGAAGCTGCAGCAAGTTATCCCAAAGATCTAGCTAAGATCATTAATAAAGGTGGCTACTCTAAACAACAGACTTCCAATGTAGACGAAACAGCCTTCTATTGGAAAAAGATGCCATCCAGGACCTTCATAGCTAGAGAGGAGAAGTCAATGCCTGGCTTCAAAGCTTCAAATGACAGGCTGACTCTCTTGTTAGGCGCTAATGCAGCTAGTAACGTTAAGTTGAAGCCAATGCTCATTCACCATTCCAAAAATCTTAGGGCCCTTAAGAATTATGCTAAATCCACTCTGCCTGTGCTCTATAAATGGAACAATAAAGCCTGGATGACAGCTCATCTGTTTACAACATAGTTTATGGAATATTTTAAGCCCACTGTTAACAACTACTGCTTAGAAAAAAAGATTCCTTTCAAAATATTACTGTTCATTGACGATGCACCAGGTCACCCCAGAGCTCTGATGCAGATGTATAACAAGATTAATGTTGTTTTCCTATCTACTAACACTACATCCATTCTGTAGCCCCTGAATCAAGGAATAATTTCAACTTTCAAGTCTTATTATTTAAGAAATACATTTTGCAAGACTACCATTACCACATATCCATTCCTCTGATGGATACGAACAAAGTAAACAGAAAACCTTCTGTAAAGGATTCACCATTCTAGATGCCATTAAGAACATTCGTGATTCATGGGAAGAGATCAAAATATCAACATTAACAGGAGTTTGGAAGAAGTTGATTCCAACTCTCATGGTTGACTTTGAGGAGTTCAAGACATCAGTGGAGGAAGTAACTGCAGATGTGGTGGAAACAGCAAGAGAACTGGAATTAAAAGTGGAGCCTAAAGATGTGACTGAATTGCTGCAATCTCATGATCAAACTTGAATGGATGAGGAGTTGCTTCTTCTGGATGAGCAAAGAAAGTGATTTCTTGAGATGGAATCTGCTCCTGGTGAAGATGCTGTGAAGACTATTGAAACGACAACAAAGGATTTAGAATATTGCATAAACTTAGTTGATAAAGCAGTAGCAGGGTTTGAGAGGATTGACTCTAGTTTTGAAAGAAGTTCTACTGTGAGTAAAATTCTATCAAACAGCATTGCATGCTACAGAGAAATTGTTTTTGAAAGAAAGAATCAATGTGGCAAACTTCACTGTTGTCTTATTTTAAGGAAATGCCACAGCCACCACAACCTTCAGCAACCACCACCCTGATCTGTCAGCAGCCATCAACATCAAGGCAAGACTCTCCACCAGCGAAAAGATTACAACTCGCTGAAGGCAGAGATGATAGTTAGCATTTTTTAGCAATAAGTATTTTTAATAAAGGTATGCACATTGTGTTTTTAGACATATTGCTATTGCACACTTAATAGACTACAGTATAGTCTAAACATAACTTTTATACGCACCGGGAAACCAAAGAATTTGTGTGACCCACTTTATTCTGACATTTGTTTTATTGCAGTGGTCTGGAAACAAACTTGCAATATCTATCTCCAAGGTATGCCTGTACAAAAATTAACACGAAATGGATCAAAGACCTAAACATAAGAGCTAAACTATAAAACTCCTAAAAGAAAATATAGGGGAAAAGTTTCATGGTCCTGGATTTGGCAATGATTTCTCAGATATGACACTAAAAGCACAGGCAACAAAAGAAAAAATAAACTGGACTACTTCAAAATTTAAAACGTCTGTGCATCAAGTCACAATCAAGAGAATGAAAAGGCAACCCACAGAATGGGAGAAAATATTTGCAAATGATAGATCCATTAAGTGGTTAATATAGAGAATATATGAAGAACATCTGTAATTCAACAACAAAAAAACAACCAACCTGATTAAATGACTTGAATAGACATTTCTCCAAAGAAAATATACAAATGGCCAGTAAGCACACGAAAAGATGCTCAACATCTTTCATCATTAGGGAAATGCAAATCAAATCCACAATGAGATACCATCTCATGCCCATTAGGATGGCCAGTATAAAAAAAAAAAAAAAAAAAACCCAGAAAGTAACGAGTATTGGCAACAAGATAGAGAAATCGGAACATTTATCTACTGTTGGTGGGAATATAAAATGCGGAAAACAGTATAGCGGGTCCTCAAAACAATAAAAATTACCATATGATCCAGCAATTCTGCTTCTAGGTATATACCCCCTCAAAAAATTAAAATCAAGGTCTCAGAGATATTTTTTCATGTACGTTCATTGTAGCATTATTCACAATAGCCAAAGGGTGGAAGCAACCCAAGCGTGCATAAATGGATAAACAGATAAACAAAATGTGGTGTATATATATACAATAGAACATTATTTAGGCTCAAAAAGGATGAAAATTCTGATACATGCTATAACATGGATGAACCCTGAAGACATTATGCTAAGTGAATATGTCAGTCACAAAAAGACACTGTATAATTCTGTCTATATGAGGTCCCTAGAGTAGTCAAATCCATAGAGACAGAAAGTAGAATGGTGGTTGCCAGGGGAGAGGGGAAATGGGGAGTTTTTTTTTAATGGGTATAGATTTTCAGTTTTACAAGATAAAAAGAGTTATGGGAATGGATGGTAGTGATGGTTGCATAATAATGTGAATATACTTATCACTGCTGTATACCTAAAAAATGGTTAAGATGGTAAATCTTATATTTTATCACTATTCAAAATAAAAGAAAATAAACAAAGTCTACTAATTTTTTAAAAAGTCTAGCTTTTCCCACTGATTTGAGAATCTGCTTTCATTATACTATTTCCATGTGTTCTTGGGTCTATTTCTGGACTTTTTTCTCCAGTGGCCAACTGGCGTGTAAGCACCACACTACTTCACTACTGAGGCTCGAGAGTGTGACTACTGGATAAAGCAAATCCCTCATGACTCTTCTCCTTTCAGGTTTTCCTAGATATTCGTGTATATTTATTTTCTAAATGAACATAAGAATCAAATTATCAAGCTCAAAGTAAAACATCACTTTTACTAGTTGCATTAAATTTTTTAACTTGATGAGAAATGACATCTTTATGATGTTGAGTCCTCCTATCCAAGAACAGGTTATGACCATCCATTTGTTTCCGTCTACTTCTGAATCTTCCAGGAAAGGTTTTGAGTTTTCTTTAAAAAGATTCTGTACATATACACTTAATTTTACTCCCAAGTATTTTATTTTCTTGTTGTTATTGTTGTTGCTACAAAACAGGATTTTCCTTTCCATTTTATCTTTTGATCAGTTAATGTTTGATTTTTGTATGTTAATTTTATATACTGGTACCTTCTGAGTCCTTTTATTGTTTGTGTTAGTTTTCTCATTGATTCTTTTGGATTTTCCAAGTATCACCTTCAAAGAGATACTGTCACCTCCTCTTGTACAATTTTTTTTTTTTTTGGTGATTTTTATTGATATTTTAATGGTTTCTAACATTGTGAAATTTTGGGTTGTACATTTTTGTTTGTCCATCACCCCATATATGACTCCCTTCACCCCTTGTGCCCACCCCCCACCCCCACTTCCCAGGTAACCACAGTCCAGTTTTCTCTGTCCATGTGTTGGTTTATATTCCACATATGAGTGAGATCATACAGTGTTTGTCTTTCTCTTTCTGGCTTATTTCACTTAACATAATACGCTCCAGGCCCATCCATGTTGTTGCAAATGGGACGATTTTGTCTTTTTTTATGGCTGAGTAGTATTCCATTGTATATATATACCACATTTTCTTAATCCAGTCATCAGTCGAGGGACACTTAGGTTGCTTCCACTTCTTGGCTATGGTGAATAATGCTGCAATGAACATAGGGGTGCATAAGCCTCTTTGGATTGTTGATTTCAGGTGTGTTGGATAGATTCCCAGTAGTGGGATGGCTGGATCATAGGGCATCTCTATTTTTAATTCTTTGAGGAATCTCCATACCGTTTTCCATAGAGGCTGCACCAATTTGCATTCCCACCAGCTGTGTATGAGGATTCCTGTTTCTCCACATCCTCTCCAACATTTGTTGTTTTTTGTCTTGGTGATTATAGCCATTCTAACAGGCGTGAGGTGGTATCTTAGTGTTGTTTTGATTTGCATTTCCCTGATGATTAGTGATGTTGAGCATCTTTTCATGTGCCTATTGGCCATCTGTATATCTTCCTTGGAGAAGTGTCTGTTCATTTTCTCTGCCCATTTTTTGATCGGGTTGTTTGTTTTTTTGTTGTTCAATTGTGTGAGTTCTTTATGTATTGTGGAGATCAACCCCTTGTCAGATGTATGTTTTGCAAATATTCTCTCCCAGCTGGTTGGTTGGTTGTTCATCTTGATTCTGGTTTCATTTGTCTTATAAAAGCTCTTTAATCTGATAAAGTCCCACTTGTTTATTTTTTCTTTAGTTTCCCTAGTCTGGGTAGGCATGTCATCCGAAAAGATTCCTTTAAAACCAATGTCAAATACTGTGTTGCCTATATTTTCTTCTATGAGTTTTATAGTTTCAGGTCTCACCTTCAGGTCTTTGATCCATTTTGAGTTAATTTTTGTGAATGGCGATAGCACATGGTCCACTTTCATTCTTTTGCATGTGGCTGTCCAGTTTTCCCAACACCATTTATTGAAGAGACTTTCCTTTCTCCATTGCATGTTCTTAGCACCTTTGTCGAAAATTAGCTGTCCATATATGTGTGGTTTTATTTCTGGGCTTTTAATTCTGTTCCATTGATCTGTGTGTCTGTTTTTGTACAGTACCATGCTGTTTTGATTACTATTGCTTTGTAGTATGTTTTGAAGTCAGGAATTGTGATGCCTCCTGCTTTGTTCTTTTTCGTTGGGATTCTGATTGGGATTGCATTGAATCTGTAGATTGCTTTAGGTAATATAGACATTTTAACTATGTTTATTTTTCCAATCCACGTGCATGGGATATCTTTCCATTTCTTTATGTCATCGTGGATTTCCCTCAATAATGTCTTGTAGTTCTCATTGTATAGGTCCTTCACCTCCTTGGTAAGATTTATTCCTAGGTATTTTATTCTTTTTGATGCAATTGTAAATGGTATTATCTTTTTGAGCTCTCTTTCTGTTAGTTCATTATTAGCATACAGAAATGCAACTGACTTTTGTAGATTGATTTTGTACGCTGCTGTAGTTGTTGATTATTTCCAATAGTTTTCCAATGGATTCTTTAGGGTTTTCTATATATAAAATCATGTCATCTGCAAATAGTGAGAGTTTCACTTCTTCGTTACCTATTTGGATTCCTTTTATTCCTTTTTCTTGCCTAATTGCTCTGGCCAAAACCTCCAGTACTATGTTGAACAGGAGTGGTGAGAGTGGGCAGCCCTGCCTCGTTCCTGTTCTCAGAGGAATGGCTTTCAGTCTTTCCCCGTTGAGTATGATGTTAGCTGTGGGTTTGTCATATATGGCCTTTATTATGTTGAGGTACTTTCCTTCTATTCCCATTTTATTGAGAGTTTTTATCATAAATGGATGTTGTATCTTGTCAAATGCCTTCTCTGCGTCTATTGAGACGATCATGTGGTTTTTATTCTTTGTTTTGTTGATGTGATGTATGATTGATTTGCGGATGTTGAACCATCCCTGCGTCTCTGGTATAAATCCCACTTGATCATGGTGTATGATCTTTTTAATATATTGTTGTATTCGGTTTGCCAATATTTTGTTGAGGATTTTTGCATCAATGTTCATCAGCGATATTGGCCTGTAATTTTCTTTCTTTGTATTGTCTTTGTCTGGTTTTGGTATCAGGGTGATGTTGGCCTCATAGAATGATTCAGGAAGTGTTCCATCTTCCTCTATTTTTTGGAATAGTTTGAGGAGGATGGGTATTAAATCTTCTTTGAATGTTTGGTAAAATTCACTGGAGAAGCCATCTGGTCCTGGACTTTTATTTTTTGGGAGGTTTTTGATTACTATTTCAATCTCTTTACTTGTGATTGGTCTATTCAGATTCTCCATTTCTTCTTGGTTCAATTTTGGGAGGTTGTATAAGTCTAAGAATTTATCCATTTCTTCTAGATTGTCCAATTTGTTGGCATATAATTTCTCATAGTATTCTCTTATAATCCTCTGTATTTCCATGGTATCCGTTGTAATTTCTCCTCTTTCATTTCTAATTTTATTTACTTGAGCCTTTTCTCTTTTTTTCTTAGTTAGCCTGGCTAAGGGTTTGTCTATTTTGTTTATCTTCTCGAAGAACCAACTCTTTGTTTCATTAATCCTTTCTACTGTTTTTTTGGTCTCAATATCATTTATTTCTGCTCTGATTTTTATTATTTCTCTCCTTCTGCTGGCTTTGGGCTTTGTTTGTTCTTCTTTTTCTAGTTCTGTTAGGTGTAATTTAAGGTTGCCTATTAGGGCTTTTTCTTGTTTGTTAAGGTGGGCTTGTATCGCTATGAGTTTCCCTCTCAGGACCGCTTTTGCTGCGTCCCATGTGGTTTGATATGGCATGTTATCATTTTCGTTTGTTTCCAGATAGTTTTTGATTTCTCCTTTAATTTCATCAATGATCCATTGGTTGTTCAGTAGCATTTTGTTTAATCTCCACATTTTTGTCACTTTCCCAGTTTTTTTTCCTGGTTCATTTCCAGTTTCATAGCCTTATGGTCTGAAAAGATGCTTGTTATGATTTCAATCTTCTTAAATTTATTGAGGCTTGCTTTGTTTCCCAACATATGGTTTATCCTAGAGAATGTTCCATGCGCGCTTGAGAAGAATGTGTAGTCAGCTGTTTTTGGGTGGAGTGCTCTGTATATGTCTACTAGGTCCATCTCGTCCAGTTTTTCATTTAAGTCTAATATTTCTTTATTAACTTTTTGTCTGGATGATCTATCCATTGCTGTAAGTGGGGTGTTAAGATCCCCTACTATTATTGTGTTGTTGTTGATTTCTCCTTTTAGGTTTGTTAATAGTTGTTTTATGTACATTGGTGCTCCTATGTTGGGTGCATATATATTTATAAGTGATATGTCTTCTTGATGGAGTGTCCCTTTTATCATTATATATTTCCCTTCTTTGTCTTTCTTAACCTGTTTTATCTTGAAGTCTACTTTGTCTGATATGAGTATGGCAACACCTGCTTTCTTTTGTTTGCCATTAGCTTGGAGTATTGTCTTCCATCCTTTCACTCTGAGCCTGTGCTTGTCTTTAGTGCTAAGATGTGTTTCCTGAAGGCAGCATATTGTTGGGTCTTGCTTTTTAATCCATCCTGCCACTCTGTATCTTTTGATTGGAGAGTTCAACCCATTTACATTTAGGGTAATTATTGAAATATGAGGGTTGAATGTTGCTGTTTTGTCACTTATTTTCTGGTTCTTTTGCATTTCCTTTGTTTCTTGTCCCATTTGTTTTGGACTGCCAATTCAGTTTGGTTGTTCTGTCTTATGATTCTTCTAGTTTTCTCTTTGTTTATCATATGTGGTTTTAATTTGATTATTTGTTTAGTGGTTACCTTGAGGTTTGGGCGAAAAATCTTCTGTATGAGATAGTCCATTATCTGATAGCCTCCTATTTCCTTATACTAAGTCAATTCAGTCACTTTCCTCTTCCCCTTCTAAGTTGCTCTTGTTATACCTTATTCTATCTTGTGTTGTGGCTGTGTGTTTACAGTGATGAGGTTAAATTTATTTTTGGTGAATTTCTTCCTTTGATCTTTGAGTTTAGTATTTAAGTGGTTGCTAACCTATTCCGGTAAACATCTACTATTTCTCTGATTTTGTCTACCTACTTTTCTCCTTACTCCAAGCTTTGTGTTCCCTTTCTCTTCTTGTTTTCAGGCCTGAGGGCCTTCTTGAGTATTTCTTGTAGTGGCGGTCTCGTGGCCATGAACTCCCTTAGCTTTTGTTTATCTGGGAGAGTTACTATTTCTCCATCATATTTGAAGGATATTTTTGCTGGATAGAGTATTCTTGGCTGAAAGTTTTTGTCTTTTAGTATTTTGAATATATCATTCCAGTCTCTTCTAGCCTGAAAAGTTTCTGTTGAGAAATCCGCTGAGAGCCTGATGGGAGTTCCTTTGTACGTTATTTTTTGTTTTTGTCTAGCTGCCCTTAATATTGTTTCTTTGTCGTTGACCCTGGCTAGCCTTACCACTAGGTGTCGTGGTGAAGGCCTTTGTCTGTTAATATATATAGGCGTCCTGTTGGCTTCGCTTACTGGTATTTCCTGCTCCTTCCCCAGATTTGGGAAATTTTCAGCTATTATTTCCTTGAATAGGCTCTCTGTTCCTCTTTCCCTCTCCTCTCCCTCAGGAATACCTATAATTCTTATGTTACATTTTCTAATAGAGTCCGATATTTCTCGGAGTCTTTCTTCATTTCTTTTTAGTCTTAGTTCTCTCTCTTCTTCCATCTGGAGTATATCTGTATTCCTATCCTCTAAAGTACTAATTCTTTCCTCCATATTGTCAGCTCTGTTCTTTAAAGATTCCAGATTCTCCTTTATCTCCTCCATTGTGTTCTTCATCTCCATCAGCCCTGATAGGTTTTTCTTTATGATTTCAATCTCTTTTGTGAAGAAACTCCTAATCTCATTTAATTGTTTGTCTGTGTTGTCTCGTATTTCGTTGAGTGTTTTTATGATAGCTATTTTGAAATCTCTGTCATTTAGTTTATGGATTTCTGTGTCTTTGGGGTTGATTTCTGGGTGCTTGTCATTTTGTTTCTGGTCTGGTGATTTCATATATTTTTGCATTGTGGTTCCTGTGTTGGTTTTGATTTTCCTCATCCTGGAAGTCTGTGGTTGCAATTTCCACCTGCCGCCACTGTCTGGTGGTAAAGGGCTGTGTAGTCTAAGCCCCCTGCGCTCTGCCCCAGTTTTTCTGCTGCGATCCGCAGTTTTGTTTTGTTTTGTTTTGTTTCTTTTCCCCACTGCGATCCACGGGTCCAGTCCAGTTTATTCAGGTCTGCCTCGGACCGCTAGATCTGGTCGAGCTGCAGACTCCGGGTTGCGGGGAGGGGGGAGCTCTCTCTTTTGCCCTCTGGGTCCCTGACGTGGGAGGCTTCTCGTTTGCCCCTCTTTATCCGCTCTCTGGGTTGCTCAGATGTTGATGGTAGCCCTGTGGCTCCTCTGAGCCCTCTGTGCGGGAGTTTCCCACTGGCTGAGAGAGCCCGAAGAGCTACAGTTTCCCGCCGAGGGCCGCCCCTCCCCCCTCTCTGGGAGCCGCGCGGACTGGATCGCTGATCTGATGGGGAGGGAGCAGAGTTCTCCTTACCTCTCCCCACTTCCTCCGGGGGCCCAGCACGTTCCGCTCTCAGATGTGCTCCTCTTGTACAATTTTTATTCTTTTAATTATCTTTCCTTGTCTGATTTCTGTGGCTAATACCTCCAACATAAAGTTAAACGCAAGTGAAGATGGTGTCATCCTTGCTTTGTTTGGGGGCGAGTAGTGATGTTTCTCATATTTCAACTAAGATATTGACCTTATCTTTGCGGTCTAAATATTTCAGCTAACGTTAAAGAATTGTTCCCCAATTCCTATTTTATTGAGTGTTTTACTTTTTGTTAAGTCATCAATGGATGCTGAATGTTGTTAAAGGCCCTCTCAGCATCTATAAAGAGAATCATATTAAAGGCTTTGACCATAATCCCATAAACTCCATGAAGGCAGAGACCTTGGCTGTCTTTTTTAACACTGTATATACAGAATGTTAACACATAAAGCTGAGCATTATTTTTGATAAATGCATGAATGAGCAATTTTAAGTTCCTAAGTCTTCCATATAACACATTGATTGTTATATTGTTTTCTAGTGTTTATAATACACCATGAGCACATTATAACTGTCAGAGTGTTCACACTTGCTCATGTAATAAGTGGACTCGAGAAATAAAGAAAAACTAGCAGTGGGAGGCTACAGACTTCACCTGTACAATCTAAGCTTTAAAGCATTTGATAAAAATCCCATCTCTATACTAAGGAACTTGTTTCTTTGCTCTCTCTGGAGGTCAACAGCAGCAACAGAAAGCTAATCTAAGCCTATTTTAAATAATCTATACCAGCGTCAACATTCATTATGCTCTCATTGTAAAAACGTTCAGGTGAAAAGCTCAGGGCATCTAACAGCAAGTTGAAAGCCTTAATTCAGTGGGAGGAGGGGACACCATAAGCCAATAATAGAAAAGCCTTTTTAACAAAGGATGTTATTCTCTTAAAGTAGTAATCTATAGCAAATTACACAGAACAACTTGATTATAGTTTTCAGTCTTTTAGAAAAGGATAATTTCGTATGAAGTTAAAAGCTGATTCGTTTTTGCAAGAGTTTTACTAGTTGTCAATTATACTCTTTATGAATTGTCCACTGAGTTGATGTAGAGTTAAACACAGACTGGGAAACATTATTTGGTTACAATTAAGGCTCTCAATACGATACTGTAAAAGTCGGAAATACTACCAAAAATATATATACTTGATCTCCTGTTTAATTTATATTTCTATAGTCCAGATATTCACTTTATTTTTTTATTTTTATTTTTTTTAAAGATTTTATTTATGTATTTTTTCCCCCCAAAGCCCCAGTAGATAGTTGTATGTCACAGCTGCACATCCTTCTAGTTGATGTATGTGGGACGCGGCCTCAGCATGGCCAGAAAAGCGGTATGTCGGTGCGCGCCCGGGATCCGAACCTGGGCCGCCAGCAGCGGAGTACGCGCACTTAACCGCTAAGCCATGGGGCCGGCCCCAGATATTCACTTTATTTAAAAACCTTATGTTTACTGAAAGCCAGCTCAAGAGCTGAATAAAGCAGTTGTGCATAAATAATCAAAAACACTTTTAAACAGCATATTCTGCAATATTCTACTGCTAAACTCCTGATAGAATACTGGGAAAAGTCAACAGACAGGGAATCAACTTTTGGGATCATCTTGTCTGAACACACAAATAGAATACTGTAGTAGCAAGGACTTTGAGGATCACCTACTAATAAATTCAATCCTCTCACAGAATAGAGAAAAAACTTGAAGTCCAGGAGGTTAAGTGATTTTCCAAGCCACACATCCAGTTATTGATATAGCCAGAACTAGTTTTGTGTTTCCCAATCAAGTACGAACTCCACTTCTTCTGTTTCTGTCTCTAAACCACAGTTAACACAGAGAATATGGGACACAGCTTGTAAAGAATTACACAATACATTTTTAGGTAGCTGGCACCGGATGTCAATTTATATTTTGCTTAAAGACCTAGAGGTAAAGTTCCCTGAAGACATTTAAAAAGAGCCTGCAGGTGATTAATAAAATATTTTTCTCTCCTTCATTATTTTAAATAGTAAAATACAAAGTTAAACGGTAGGGCCTCAAGTAATTAATAATGCTTATATTTGCCTATAAAGAGATTTAAAAATGCTCTCTCAGACATGAGGTAGGTTTTTAAAACTGATTCCACAACGATCTCCAACAGGAATTCAGGCATCAAGAGCCACCAAACATCAATGATCTAAAAATTCCTGCCTTAAAAGCCACTTTTTGTATTTGTTCCACTCCCACTGCCTTCATCCCCCACCCCCAAATCCTGAAGCGTTTTTCCATGACTAGCCTCAAAAAATTATTTCCCAGGAAAGTTTAAAGGCAGGATGGATAATAATTTATAGTTTCTTTCCATAATTTTTTTTCTGTTTTAAATCATAAATCATCCCTAATACTCTCAAAATTTTCAATATGTGCAGTATCTATTTTCAGGATAACCTCTTTTACAAAGGTAGAAGCAACTGTCCTTTTTTTCTTTTTCCAACTACTCCTATTATTAGTTTCACTCTTTTTTTTTTTTTTGAGGAAGATTGGCCCTTAGTTAACATTTGTTGCCAATCTTCCTCTTTTTTTTTTTTTCTTTCTTCTCCCCAAAGCCCCAGTACATAGTTGTATATCATAGTTGCAGGTCCTTCTAGTTTTTCTATGTGGGAGGCCACCTCAGCATGGCTTGATGAGCGGTGAGTAGGTCCGTGCCCAGGATCCGAACCGGTGAACCCTGGGTCGCCGAAGCAGAACGTGCGAACCTAACCACTAGGCCACTGGGCCGTCCCCGCAACTGTCCTTTTGTATTAACAAGAACAAAGGTGTAGTTTGCGTTGTGTTCCACTGGGACAGTCTGTTCCTCCATATCAGAATCTTGGCTTCCTATCCTTTTTATGTTGTCTTCTATTTTAAAGAAGCACCTCTCTTGAGCTATTGTAAAATCTCAGTGAGAAAAAAACTGGCCCCCACAAAAAAAACCCTAGTTATTGCCTCTGTCTTGATGTCTCGCACCTTCGTGCCTATAACAGATGATCACTATTATGTCATTCTCAGAGGATCTGGACCCAAGCAATGTCCCTTGGTTGTCTAGAAAGAAAAACATATGAAAAAGATTACAGGAGTAGAGAACCAAAAAGAGAACTATTACATAAAATAATTAATAAATAAGATTCATACATTCTATATATTGAATAATCAATATAGTGCTCCTTTATCCTTTGAGTTTCTAAGGAAACTTCAATTAAAAAAGTGGAAATTGTTTACTGGAATTTAATATGCAGAAATAACTTCATCCTAAATCTTATAATCAATGAAAAACTACAAACCAGACACAGCTGATTAGACTCTGGACCGTGAAGCAGTGCATATGTTAAATACCACACTACAATGCTTACAATGGTTTTTTTTTTGTCTTCTCCAACATGAGATTTCCTTTTTTTTTTCTGTTCCAAAAAATTATGATCTAACTTTGGGAAAAAATAAAATAGAGACAATAAAGAAGAATATTTTAAAACCGGATAATACTAACAACTCAAATACAACCACTGTTAAAACTCTGAGCTGTATATAGAAATAAACATAGATGTAGATATTGATATATTTTGCAAAAATTTTTAGGTAGAAATGATTATTTGCCTTTATAAAAATAGATCATGATATTCACATTTTATAATATTTTTTCATTGAATATATTTATTTCATTTAACCTATTTGTTCTTTTCAACTGACATTACTGAAATGTTGTTTCTAGTGACAATATAGTATTCTATTATACAGATTTAATGATTTATTTCATATTGGACATTCCATGTTGGACATTTACTTGTTGAACATTTACTTATTTTCAACTTTGAACTCTTAAAAACACTGGGGTGAACAACTTGGTAACTAAATCCTCACATATAATTTCAATTACTTCCTTAGGATACATTCCTTAGGTGAAATTGCAGGTTCAAACACCTTGCACAATTTTAAGGCTTTGTTACTTTGTTCCCTGAAATGTAGCAATGTAAACTTACCAGCTAAGTGGAGACTGTTATATGTCCCAAGATCCTTGTCAACATGATTGTCTATTATCTCAGTTTTGTGGATTGAAATAAGTAAACAAATGACTGTTATTTTAATTTTTATCTCTGCAAGTATTAGTAGGGTTATTTGTGTGTATTGCCTATTTGTATTTTTCTTTTGAAAATTATCATGTATTTTTGTTCATGTCAAAAATTTATTAATTTCATCCCTAATCCCAAGTGATAATTTAGCTAGGTATAAAATTCTAGGATAACACTTATTTTCTCTTAGCACTTTAAATTCCAATGACTTCTGTCACCTGTTATTACTGATGAAAGATCTCCAGTCAGTTTATCTTTTTTTTTTTTTTGGTAAATAATCTGCCTACTCTCTTTGAAAGCTCTTAATATTTTCTCTCTCTCCTTGATGTGCTTTGTAAATTTTCACCATGAGCTCATCTTTACTACAAATTATCTTCTTCTGGGGTCCTGAGAGGCATTCCTCTGAAAGGATTTTATGGCTGCCTCAACCTAAGCCCAATGTGATTATGAAGTACTTGGTCAGATGTTATGTTGGTTTCTTAGTCCAGGGCTTCCCCAGAGGAAGCATTCAGTTCCAAATGCATGCACTGCAGAGTCTAGGAGATCCAGTGCCTCATAATTTATCTTGTTTACATCAGCTGCCTAGGACTCCAGCTTCTATGTCTCATCCTTTAGCCAGCAGGCAGAATTTTTTCCAACTAAACCACTCTTTCCTGGCTACTGGATTTATGCTGGGAGCCTAATTCCTGTTCATACTCACGTGGTTCTGTACGGCATTAAAACCCCAGCATATAAAGGGTTTATCTGGTCCAGTTACCCTTACTAGCCATGTGGATTCACTTCCTCTCACCACTGAGAGTTCTCACTTCACTTTTGGCACCTACAGATTTTATTTCCTTATTTTCAATATCAGCTACATATTTTTCTTTATAAAATATTTTTAACTATTATTTTCATGTTAGAATGGAAATATAAGGGACCTTCCACATCAACTCACTGTAATGGTATATTCTTTTTTGTGTGTGAGGAAGATTAGTCCTGAACTAACATCTGTTGCGAATCCTCCTCTTTTTCACTAACATCCATACGCATCTTCCTCTACTTTATCTGGGACACCTGCCACAGCGTGGCTGGATGAGTGGTGCACAGGTCCACACCCAGGATCCGAACCTGCGAACCCATGTGCAGAGGAGCACATGAACTTAAGCACTACCCCACCAGGCCGGCCCCTCTAATGGCATATTCCAACCTACACATTTTTCAGAAACAATCTTGTGACATGTACAAAATTCTGTAAGTCCTCATTATAGTATCCTACAATGAAAGTAGCATAATAGAGTGACTTATTACAACAATGATACTTCAGTACAATGGGGGAAAGGATGCTCTTTTCAATAAATGGTGCTGGGTCAATTGGATAGCCATAGGGAAGAAAGGTAGCTAGACCTTATCTCACACAATTCACAAAAATCAATTTCAGAAGAACTGAAAATATAAATGTGAAAGCAAAAACACTAAGTGTTTATACAAAAACAGGAGAATATCTTAGCAATGTTGGAATAGGCAAAAATTCTTAAACAGGCCACAGAAAATGTTAACTATTAAAGGAACAACTTATAAATTAGACCCTATTAAAATTAAGAACTTCTGTTTATCAAAATACAGCATTAAGAGACTAAGAATGCAACCAAGTAAGTGGAAAATATATTTGCAATAAATATATCAGACAAAAACTTAAATACAGGATTTAGAAAAATAACCACAAATGAATATTTAAAAAAATAGGAAATCCAAAGGAAATATGGGTAAATGACTTCAAGACCATTCACACAAAGATATCGAAGTGGCCAATAACACATGAAAAGGTGCTGAACTTCCTTAGTCACTGGAGATTTGCAAACCAGCACTGCAATGTGAAAATATCACACAGCCATCAGAATGATCGAAATAAAAATGATAGACCAAGTGCTGGTGAGCATGTGGAAAAACCTAAACATTCTTACACTGTTGAAGGAGTGTAAACTGGTACAATCACACTGGAAAACTGTTTGATTGTGTCTACTGAAGCGAAGTATATGCAGACCCTAAGACCCATTAATTCCACTCCTAGATATACACCCATCAGAAAATAATGACAGTTTACTAAGATCTTAGAAGTCTGATACAAAGTAATATATTTTAGGCAACTTTCCCATAAAATGGTTAAAATGCAAAATTTTGTACTTATTAAGTTTCAATCATCCAAGAAAATTTTACTTGTGTGCTAGATATCCTTCCTTTTATCATGATGCTGGATAGATAAGATAATTATATAAATTATGAGATGTTTACTGCATTGAACTAGGTAAAACAAGGAAATGCTGGGATTAGGATAATGAGGAATTTGATCCAGAAGTTATTCTTTTGGAAAGCTCTTACAGAAAAAAGTAAAAGAAAACAAAACAACAAAGCCACCAATTATATGAAGCTTCACCTCCAGGGCCATGTAAGAGTAAGATGGACTGGCACTATTGATATTCAGTATAAGCAGGAAAGACAGAGTATGAACATATCTTCTACTTCAAGCTCTCTGGTTGACTTCTAAACATCAACAAAGCAGGACATTCAGAAAATTCAAAGAACCCTGTTTTACTCTCAACCATCCCAGGCAACATTCCACTCCAGTCATCCCATGTAACTACTTACTTGTAGCTACAAGAGATATACCAAGTAAGTAGTTCCTTTGTAGGAAATCTTAATGCTTTTCCTGTTACTAAAATCAAAGCAGCCACACAGAAAAATGAGCAAAAGACATTAAAAAGAAGGAATACAATGAACAATAAAAGTTTAAATGATGTTCAAATTCACTATTAATCAAGAAATGCAAATAAATCCCCTTCCACCAACCTAGTCCAAGAACAAAAATTCAGTGGTAGTCACAGTCCAACTGAGTGCTCTGGTTTCTCTGGACACATTCCTACATTCCACAACTATTGATCTAAATGTCCATACACAACCAAAGAGTGAGCCTCCTTAAGTCCTCCTGCATGTCAGGCTTGTAGTAGCATCGCTTCTGGGCTGCCGTGACTGCTTACCCAGGGTCTTCTCAGCAATCATCTTACCAGGAAGCAATCATGCATTTACTCTAAAAACACTACAACATGTGGGGCCCTGGGAACGCACAGCTGAGGAAGACAAAATCCCTACCCTTGAGGAGCCCACAGACTACCGCGGGGGACAGAAAGTTGCAATGCTACGGGATGTGTGCATCCCTGGGGTATGGAAGAGGCACTAGACTCTGAAGGAGGAAGTTCCATCCCCTAGAAGCTACAATGTGAAGCCCTGACTTTCCTTTTGAAGGGTAACAAGGAATTCAGCAGACAAAGTGGGAAGAGCCCTCCAGGTGGAAGGAAAGGCAGAGAGTCACAGAGGGTGAACATCAGCGGCCTGCTGTGGGAAGGTGGGAGGAATGGCAGAAGGCCGCTGGGGTCTTCCCCAGAAGCTTGGGCTGTATGTAAGGGTGGATGTGTGCACTACACGAGTGACAGCAATATGGCAGATGGCTTGAGGCTAAGACAGACTGGAAGCAAAAAACCAGTTAGAGCTGACCTCAAAGGCCCAGGGAGGAAGGCGGCTGCCCTGAAGTGCAGCCATGGGATGCTGGAGAAGAGACACAGTGAGGAAGCGAGAGCGGCAGCAGGACTCAGGTGGGAAGAGGGACTTTTTTTTCCATGCAGGGAGTATCCGCACAGGGTGAGGGAACAACAGACCACGTGTGGGGTTTGGGAGGGAGTTTGCTGCTGTTGTTTCAAGAGGAGGTGATGAGGTTTTTGTGGTAGACAACTTAAGTTTGGCCAACAAACACATTAAGCCACTTATCTCTTCCATGGTGTTCCCTCTGTACTTGCATATACCTCCAGCTTACAACTCATGAACTATTTGCAGGTATTATTTTTAACACAATCAGTCACCCTGATTGCAACAGAACCAAAGGATGGTGATGGTCTGACTCACTTTTCGGTCTTCAGCATCTGGCAGTGACTGGCACGGGGGAGGAACTGGCAGCATTTTCTGGGGACCACTTTTTTCTCCATTCTATCAAAAACTATTTGAATATGATTTTTGAAGATCTGTGTCTTCTCCCTCCATCCCCGTGTACGGAATGTAGACAGGCATGATACCCTCTACTAGTGCCTAATGAGAACTCTTACCATGCCAGGTTGGGGTAGCTCTCTAGATTACTATTTAAATAAACTGAATTGCAAAATTATTAGAACCACAGTATTCATAAGAGTTGAACCTCTTATAGTTTGATAAGGACCAACCTGCTGACTTGATACCCTCTATTCAACTACAGAGCTGTCTGCTAAGGACAAGAGTGAACAGTAATTCAGTACTACTCCAAGAAATTTGACATCACACCGTCGGCCCTTGTATCACTCTACCGGACAAGATCCCTATTAAACCCCTCAAGTGTGTGTACCAAGCTTTCAGTAAGATTGAACCCAGAGTAAGCCCTCAGTATCTGTTAATCTTGTTTATTTGTTAATGATAGTCTTTAATTCTTTCTAGGATTTGGAGAACATTAAAAAAAAAGAACTCAGTAGGACTTTAATGAAGGGGTACACTTTAATTCTGGCATGACCAAGTAACCAGGTATCTGTATATCCAGAAGCCCTCCACACGGGTGACGTTCACGATCTTGAAAATCTCTAGCAAACTGCTTCATCAAGGTAAACTAAAATCAACCCTGGGAAGAGAATGTGTTAATAGTGACCCTTTGCTGGGTTTTATTCATTTCCTTTCATGCTAACACACCCCAACATTCAATAGTGATCAAACAGCACATATGGATAACGCTGTTTGGTATATGCTAACAATCTTGGCAGGTTTCCCTTTAATAAACCACTCCAGATGTTAGTCTCAGTGATTATGCCTGCCATCATTCAGCTTTAGGAATGAAATACTGCTGCTACAATTCCTTGTTTGTGTTTCTATGGATCATCTACAAACATAAAGCCTGCAAAGTAAAGACAGCCCATGAATGGGCTCTGCACAGAAACGTGCATAAACACAGACCCAGCAATAGGAAGACCAGTGTGAACTGGTAACTGTGAAAACACAGATGCTATCAGAAGTTTTCAAATGATTCTTATATAGTGCATTTGCACCTCTATAGCTAGTGAAACATTTACACATTCCTATGCATTATTGTTTCAAAATATGCCAGAAAAATGACAAATTTGATTCAAACAATTATCTGTGGTACATGGGTCGTACATGAAGAAAATATCTACTCTAAAACCTTGTTCCTAGGAAAATTAAAATTGAGATTTGTGTTAAACTTTTAAGAGTGTTGTTAGAATCAGAATGAGATTGTCTTCATTTTTCAAAGGCCTAATTTGCAAAAAGCCAGGCTTGGTGGTCCAGTGGCTAAGATTCGGTGCTCTCACCACTGCAGCCTGAGTTCCTTTCCTGGTCAGGGAACCACACCATCCATCTATCAGCTGTCATACTGTGGTGGCTGCATGTTGCTATGATGC
This sequence comes from Diceros bicornis minor, assembly GCF_020826845.1. NCBI lineage: Eukaryota > Metazoa > Chordata > Mammalia > Perissodactyla > Rhinocerotidae > Diceros > Diceros bicornis. Next base: position 5,884,155 of record NC_080755.1, on the reverse strand, counting down.
TGAAAGCTATGTCACTAAGATTTCAAATGCGAGCAGGGTCACTCATGGTGGAGAAGTGTCAGCGCAGCTTCCAGACTAAGACAGACTAGGAAGAAGGACCTGGCCACCCACTTGTGAAAAAACTGGCCAGTAAAACCCTATGAACAGCAGCAGAGCACTGTCTGATACAGTGCCAGAAGGTGAGAGGATGGCACAAAAAGACTGGACAGGGTTCTGCCCTGCTATACACAGGGTCGCTAGGAGTTAGGTCGACTCAACAGCACTAATGACAAACAAAATTTGCAAAAAGCCTTTTGAAATACTATTAAGAAATAAAATAAATCAAAATAGATCTATAAGTAAGTGTCAGATCCATAAGTTATAATGATTTAAAGAAAAAACTCTACACAAGTGATGCAATTTTCTTGACTTTAAAATGAATCTACTTGGTGAAGAATAATCAACGAAATCTTTTGGGATATTTACATGATCGTGCTAAAAAGCCAACATTAACGATTTAATTAATTAAACTGATATCAAATGATTGCTGACATTAGAATACTGAAAGTATTAATAATGGTGTCAGTGTCATCGAGGCACTGAGAAAGGAATTTTTATACGAACTAATTTTACATCAAGGGGTTTAAGCAACATTTTCACCTATTTATCTTCAAACCATCATGAGAACCACATCAATATTCCCGTCAAAACCCATTTGCTTCCCTGAAGGTATAAAGCGAAAACTGCACTTTGATGGGAGGTTGGCCACAAACTGTAGGCCTTACCACTTGAACCACGTTAACAAGCAGCATGGCACCAAACACCACTGTTCCTATTAACGTTGAGAAGTCAAGAGTCAGAGGAGCTAATTCTATATAAAAGCCTTCTGAGGTAGATGAAATCTAAACAAGAAATACCAAGTAAACTGAAAATAAACACTGTATGTCAAAGACAGACAACGGCATTTTAAAGCTTAAAATTACATGATGAGGCAGATCTTACAGAAAGATCAAGAAAATTGTTGTAAACTTACTGAACAGCATGTCGCTGAATGCACTCAAAACCTTCAGAAATGACTGCAAGGGAATGTACCCACCCCAACAGTTCTGGCACGTCCCATGTAAGCAGTAATGGCCACTGAGCGGCACACGCGGCAGCAGCACAGATGACTGCGTGGCAGCTCATCTCTACAGTTGAAGGACACCCATGGCACACGCTTCACTGCACTCCTGTACACACAACCAACAACCGGAAGGGACAAGGTATTATCAAAACCAGTCTGACATTTAAAATGTCCCCTTTTGTGTCACATATAACTCAAAGGCCCTGGGACTACTTTTTGGTTCATATGTCTTGCTAACAAATCTGAGTGACACGATGAGCTCTGAGTCCCCATTTATGTGGGAGGTTAGAGAGCAGCAGCCTCTGAAGTGGGGCCGCCCTGGGTTCAAACCCCACTCATCCACTTGTTAGCTGTTCCATCACAGTGGTCAGGTTGACCAAACTCTCTAAGCCTCTGTTTTCTCATCTTCAAAATGCGGATCACATCAACTGCTCCCGCTCAGGGCTACTGTCAGGATTAAAGGAGATGCTGCTCAGGAAAAACTTAATGCAAGGGCTGCCCTCAGTAAGCCTTCAGTAAAGCTTCGTTTCTGTTTCCTTTGTTTTGAGTTTTTTTTTAGCCTCAAGTTTTTTTTCAAGTGAGTTTTTATGTGTTTTTTTTTTTTCGAGGAAGATTGGCCCTGAGCTAACATCTGTTGCCAATCTTCCTCCTTTTTTCTCCCCAAGCCCCAGAAGATAGTTGTATGTCATAGTTGCACATCCTTCTAGTTGCTGTATGTGGGACATGGCCCCAGCATGGCTTGACAAGCGGTGTGTAGGTCCGTGCCTGGGATCCGAACCGGCCAACCCCAGGTTGCCGAAGTGGAGCGCGCGAACTTAACCACTACACCACCGGGCTGGCCCCTAGCCTCAATTTTTAAAATACTGGTTTATACATATTTATCCTGACCTTTATAAACTTATCACATTCTATAAAAGAGCTATTACCTTGCATGAATACATTCTTACAGCCTGTTCCTTCTCTTTATAGTTAATACTGCGGTGGAAAGGAGTTTCCTATGCTTGCTACTATTAACTGTCCACACCTGATCAAATTCAAAGTAAATGTTTTCCAAAGCATTCTTTATGAGGAAGAATCATCATTACACACCCTCAGTAATTTCTCATGACACTTCACACAATGGAAAATGGTTTCAGAAACACGAGACACATGGAACTTATCAAGACTAGAATGCACACCCTCCTATGTTCTGGGGCTGCTGAGTCCTCAAATTTAAGGGAGCTGACAACACAAAGGAAACACAACACAGACAGAGGAGTCATTACGAGCCTCGGGAAGACCACAGCCCAGAACACAAACTACCAGGCTTCTGTGAGCACTTATGCTGAGCCTCATCACTGGATTGCACAACAGACACCAGCCATGCCTAAAACAATGGAACCCCAAGGCTTTCTACGGTACCCCACTGCCTACTGAACAGTGGTCAGGTCCTAAGACTTTCTAACACCTGGCACCACCAAATTTCTCTCTATAACACATTACAATTCAAATTACGCCTCGCGTTTTTTGAAACACCAGTTCCATCTCTTCCTTTCCCAATTTCATACTTGCCCCATCCCCCACAGCCCGAGTCTGCTCCTCTGATAGCCATCTGGCCTTCCAGAGCCCAGCACAAATGCCACTGCCTTCACGAGGCCTTCCTAGATTTTCCTTAGGTGCAATTACTCTCTTCTTATAACTTTTAAAAAGCATCTATTTTCCACTTTGATTTAGAGTTCTTTACTGATATTCTAGATTGCCTCTATTATACCCCACTCACTCCTTGAGCAAAGAGCCTTGCGTGGGACTCGTCTTCACATTTTCCTCACATCATTTCACATGGTAGACAGTCAATACATCTTTTTGGCAGAAGGAGTGAATTAAGTTAAATGTTTTCAAATGTTAGGCATATATCACTGGTTACCAATGCCCCATGTGTTTCTGTTTATTTCTGTTCGTTGGCCTTTTAATATTTCTAGAACAGAAGGGCACTACAAAAGAGCAGGAAGGTTAGTCTTTGGGATCAGACTGCCTGGTATCCCGTCCTAGTTCTGCCTCATATTAGCTGTGGAACCGTGCACAAGTTACTCCCAACAAACAGGCGTATGTAAAAGTGGATGACGACAGCGTCCACCATCACAAGGTGGGTAGAAAGTGGAATAAGACCACAAATGTGGAGTGCTCAGCAAGGAGTAACCCTCCAATTTTTGCTACTAAAATTTTTACAAATACACATTCATGCAGTCACTAGTTTCCCTCACATAAGAATAAAATCAGCAACGTCAAGGCAAGCGAGTCTGCAGCCCATCTCAGCCTGCCACAGTCATCTCCAGAGTGAGCACTGACGGTACTTGCATTAGTTCTAGGTAATGCGCAAGTATTTGATGAAACATCGGTGTGAACTCAATGCCCCAGAAAACTACTCCCAAAATATCAGCAATTCCAGGAAATTTATTTGTCCAGATTCCTCTGTAACTTTCAAGGTCTTGTTCTCCAACTCCCTCGTGCTTGTTGACAAGTTAACTAAAGAAGGACGGACATACGTCCTCCACCCAACTCTCTCACGCATGTGCACTACACAATGTGTCATTCCTAGAGACTCGCTGCATTTCTCTCCAGTCATCAGGTAATCCACGTATTTTGGTGGTCATAAGGATAGCATGCTCCTGGTCTCATTAGAAAACCAACGATAATTTGGTTTAACCAGTGAAAATAGACGAAGATAGAGCTTTAGCACTGTAGCAGCATTTGTTTGTGAAACCCAAGAACAAGTATGGTTGGCCTCAAAAATCACTTAAAAGTTTCTGATTACCCAATTGTTTCCACATAATCATTCAAAAAGAAAACATTTGTGGTCCTTAATAATGCCAGTATAGCAATACATTTTCTGCTCCCATTAAAATGTTCTGCCATCCATACTCTGACTTTTTAAAGTCGTTTAATAATCTTCAGGCTTGATCAAAGGTACTGTCATGGATTCTGAGATATAGTCAGGACTACATGAGGTATAGAATTCCAGAAAGAGAAGGCAAAAAAATACTTGATGTGGTGTTTAACATGTCTGAGTCAACTTTTCATAATTCATTCATTTCATAAACATCAATGGCACCAATTACACGCCAGGTTCTGTGAAAGTCACTTTGGATAAAAAGAAAATTAAGACACGGTCTCTCCTCAGGGGGCTTACAGTCAGAAGAGGTTCAGTCTGACAGAGATTTAAATCTCAAAATATAAACATATAACCCTATTCAAGTTCTCATTTAAAGCACCGCTCAAAAATTTCCATGTTTTTCCCATATGTTCAACACAAACATTTTAAATGTTTGCTTCCAATATTTCCAAATATAAACCACTCTGATTTTCAGATTTTCCCCTGTAAGGAAGTTGGTTGAAGTAATTAGAGGTCTTAAAAATACAAAAATGTACAGTCAAAACATCACTGAACAATTCTCTTTTTAAAATTACTTAATCAATGGAGATGTGGCATCTAAGAAATATTCATCCCCAAAATGAAAAAAGGTAAATATTTTTCTGGGTCATAGGACTAGGCTTTTGAGATCTATTGTAATAGCATTATTCACATTCCATTAAAATTCCAGGAAACAAAGAACTCAACATATAATCATAATTTAATTTCCCTTTGGATTAGAAAAGAATTACAGCCTTGGAGAAGGCCTGTCCTGAAGCCCAGTACTAACCCCTTATTTGTGATGACTGTGTAGCTGAAGAATCGTGAGGCTTTTCCTGAAGGTTTTTATCAAGGGGGTCAAAATTAATGAAGTTTAGGTAACAAGCTTAATTTTAAAATACTAAATTGTATTGCTTTCAGACATTCTTCAATTTACCTATGCTAGGAGTATTTCCTGGCTTCCCGACTTGGGATTCTGAATAGATTTCTCTCTTGAAAACACTTATACATGTGGTTTCCTAGAACCTATTAAATGTTATACTTTCATTCACTAAAAAAAAAAAAAAAATTCATAATGAATCATATGTACCTGGAATAGCCCTGAGCACTTTCTAAGACACATTGTCCCCTGCTCATAGGGAACTCTCAGCCCTAAAAGCAATACTGACAAACAAAAGCAGGTGTAATATAATGCGCTAAATGTAATAATATAAACAACATATAAGGTAGAGCAATGGAAGAATATACAGTTGTTAAATATGCACTTTGGGAGCTGGCCTCAGAGCCTAACCAGGGTTTTAAAAATGCCATTCCAAACAACTAACAAAATACTTATAGAAATGCAGCCTTCTGCTCCACACTGGGGGCCGCCTGTGACCAGAAGGCCATTGTGACTCTGTGTCTACCTACCTGTACTTTTCCAGATAGGAACAGGAGCAGAGATGTCCAGCCTCCTGTAGCTCCTGTCACATAGCGTTCATCTATCACAATTCAGGGTTTGCTACTGAGTAACATTAATTTCTAGAGCCATTAGTAAAAGATCTTGATTGTAACCATTTTCCACATGGCTCCCTCTCTTTGATTTCTGCTGATACCTGACAGACAGTGTCAATACAATCGTCTCTTCATACCTAAGGTATATATACCTAAGGTTCCTGAATGTGAAAGATCATGTAAAGAGAACTATTTGACAATTCTTTAATTGGGCTCTTTGTGGCGCACTGATTAAGGATAATGATGTATCACCTTCAAGATAAATAAACCATTTTTCAGAAGGCACGTTATTCAGTAAAAACACTAAGTATAAACCACCAATACGAACTAAGAAAATTATTTTTAAAAATTAGAAGGTATGTACTACTAATCACAACTTTAATGAATGTAATAAATAAGAATAAAGCCAGGGATGTCAACTGACAAGGAAAGTAAATTCATGTAGCAGGCATCCCTAGTTGCTTATTTTCTGACATTGGTCTGTAAAGTTTTCAGTAGATCACTGCTAAATTTTAAGTTCATATTTGTACCGCTCACTCCACTCGCTCACGTAAGAACAGTACACATCAGTGTTGTTGGTCTGTGCCAGTCTCCTCTGCTCCTCGCCACTACAAGAAAATACCACACAACCATGTGCAGTCCCAGAGCGTGGGGCAGAGCATCACACTGTGGGCTGTGAGCATGGGCTGTAGAGCGGGATGGCCTGGGTCAAGTTCAGATTTCTGATACTCTTTAACCTGGGCAAATTGTTTCCTTATCTATAAAATATGGACTGTTATGAAGATTAGGTGAGCACATAGGCCATTTGCTTAGCACAAAGCCTGGTGCTTACAAATGTAATAAAATTCTGCTTGTATTTCATCGTTCCTTCTCCATAAGCTCTGTCATGACCTCTCAGGTTCTTGCACTTTGTGCAACAACCACTGCTCCAGCACTTACTGTGAAACCTCAGGTGTGTCACTGTCTCTCGGTGGCAGTTGTACCAACTCTCAACCAAGTTCAGTAGTGTCACTGCCCCAGGGATAGGCTGTTGGAAGATCATACGGGATAATTTATGTGAAAGGGCTTTACAGCCTGCAAAGGATGGTCATACTGCTGATGGTGGCATTCTTGTGCTGTCAGGCAGCCTGAACATAAGTTAATATAAATTTTCTCTATGCCATCCAGATGGGTGAGACATGGTTACAAATCAGGAAACCACAAAGCTCAAATGGGTGAACAAATAATTCCAGAAGACCTGCATGGAGAAATAATCCACAAAATGATGAGATCTTTCTGGTTAATTTCAGATCTAAGATCTAGTAAACGAAAAAGGGGGTGGGAGGTATACATGTAATCACCCAGAGCAGACAGGATTAGGATTTTAAAAGTCTTGTGGAGTATTTCCTACGTATGAGGAGACCAGCAGCTTTCCCAGTGGGGAGAAAAGCCAAGAGCTGCCTCAAAGACAGGGATAAGCGGGGTGTGAGGAGGTTGTCACCGCAAGTCCAAGGGCCATGTGGATCTGATATCCTGCAGCACTGTGTGGGCATACGCACTCAGTGTGGCTGGGCATGAGTCCTCTTTCCAGGGCCTGGAGTCCAATCTTTCACAGGCTGAGGTCATACTGCCCAGAACTCAGGGACAGATGCCATACAGCTCCTTCTTGTTTAACTTCCCCCTTCACTGCCTTAATTCCCTGGTCCAGTCTGTTTTCAGATTAATCTTACTCAGATCAAGTCACTGTCCTGCTCACAAGCTTCCAGTGGCTTTCCATTGCCTTTAAAGTCTAAAGTCTTTACTACACTATTTCCCTTCTCTTTTGTCCAAAACATGACCCTAAGCAACCTTTCTAAATACCTCTCCAGGCCTCATTAGGCACTCCATACCCCAAGCATATTTAGCAATTTTCTTTTCCTGTGTGGTCCTCTCATCCCAGCTTGCCCCTGCAGTTGGCTATCATAGTCCATGTGCCCTGGAATTCAGCAACTTTCCCACACACTCTCCCACAGTTACCATGGGACAAACTCACCTCTGGTCAACTACCATCATCTCCAGCAACTCTTCCCTCATCGTCTCTCATTTTCTCAACTGCCAAAGCCTTTTATACGATTACCATATGTCTATCAGAGTGCTTGCACATAATAAATTCTTTTTAGGCGTGATCAGTGAGTGAATGCATCTTTAACTCTTTTCTAGAATTTATTACTTTAAGTTATAAAAGCTTAACACCTAATCTATCTCACATACTAGGTTGTAAGGTACATAAGGACAGAATATCAGTCTAATTCATGCTTTATTCTTCACAGTATCTACAAAATGCTCTGCCTATTATAAGCAGTCAGGAAATATCTGTTTAGTCAGTGTTAAATGTGGACTAAACTGAGAAACTAATTTCCAGCTTCGTGCCCTAAGTCTAGCATTTTAGATCAAGCCTCTTGTATTCTTAACATATTGAATATTACATGTTTATTAAGTTTATTTCTAAGTATAACACAGAAAAACAAAAGTATATTCAAGTATTTAAAATTAATTTAAATTATATAGCATTTATAATTTTGGAAACCTAGTATTTTAAACCTAAAATAGAACAGAATAACAATCAACATTAAAGATGCATTCACTCATGGGCAAGTAAACTTGAAAATATCTCAGGATATTATTAACCTGTGGTTTCAAATGTGTCATTTGGGGTTGTATCATTTCACAATTTGTGCTTATGAATTATTCAAAGAAGAGTGGAGTAGGAATAAAGATGGAAGCTGGTCACTGTCTGTGGGCAGCAGCAGAGAGCCCGATGTAAGCAGCTTCTTTATCCCACTGGGAGTTCAACTGAATTCGGTCATGCTGGGTCCATCAGTGGGATGACAAGGAGAAACAACTTTTCTCCCTCTAAAAACTACATCAGTTTTCTTTCAATTTGCCATTCTCTTTTTAGAATATATTATTTCTCAATGAATAGTTCTCCCAGAAGCTCACCATACATAGCAAAATTTAAATAGAATGATGCACATAGAGGTTAATTTAATAACACACTGGCTCATTTATAAGCCTGATTCCAGAAAACCTAGTTAGGTGAAAATCTATACCACATCAATTACTTACCCAAAATCAGGAAAGTTACTCTGATCGTTATACTTTATTCATGCTATCTTACAAAGTAGTATTTTATGCTTAAAGAAGGTGACAGCATGAACAATTAAAAAAGACAGTTTTGCTGTTTTATATTTTCCCCTGGAAACTCCTCCCCCTACTTCACCATCTGCACTGTACAAATTAGATGATCATGACCCTCAGTGCACTTAAAATGTGCTCTCCACTCACCTGGACCTCTCAAGGGGCATACAACGAGACCAAGAAAATACACGACCTCTTCTATCTCTGTGTGTTTAGATTTATCGAGAAAATTCTGATAGAAGTAGATGGTAAAGAAAGTAGTGAAAGCACAAACACTGTTATGAACCTGCTTTGACTTAAGATGAAGGTCAAAAAAATGCTCCAAGGAAACCACACTTGGCTCACTTTGATAAAACACACACACAGAATTTTTTAAAAAGTAATTGTTTCCCAACTTATCTAACATGTATGGCACAAGTTGTGTCCTTTAACATATTTTACATTTCTTTTCAGCCAAAGAAGAGACGATTAATAGATCTCAGATGCTTACACACTCTACTTTTACCTAGAATTTACTAACACAATGCAACACTTATTTCATCTTCAGATTACCAAGATTCAAAAAGCTAAACAGTATATACTCTCTGCTTTAAAATTTTTCTACTTAGCTCAAATGTCTGATTTAGCACACACATTATATTCCAGTCGAATTAAAAGCATATTTTATAACATCTTTTTAGGATAAAGGTGACACGATTGCATTCCTCTGTAACAGTCTTCCTATCACTAAAACCAAATAATTATATTTATCATATCCACTTGGTATCATATTTGTTGGATTCACTCCACATGAAAGGACACGGCTTTCCTGCTTGATTCCTCACTAGCTTCATTTCCTTTGTAACATATTTTAAGCTTTATTGCATATTTATTATTATTATTATTATTGCATATTTAAAAGCTACACATAAAATTATATTATTCAGGAGTTATTCTAAATGATAAAAATGTTCTTCTAGAACCTTAATACCGTTCTATCATGTCCTGAGTTGTTTTTTTATAATACTTAAATAATTTTCCTAAGAACATTTCTCCCTTGTGTTGTATTGAGTACACTTTATATCCTGTTTCTCAAATTAAAAATGGTTCTCTGCAGTACCTCTGAAATTTGAAGTAATCCACATTATTCTGCTGAGTAATATACTAAAACTCTGAGGTAACAGTGTGCCTATGAATACTAGAGGCGAAGAGGAAAAAAATCTCTATATATGGACAATATATGAGGTGGACAGACTGGGTCACCACACACAAAGAAGACAGCTAGAATCATCTTGAGCTCTGGGGTCTGTATCTCTGTCCCCATCTCAAGGGCTTCAATTCTCCATTCAAATGCTCTATGTTACGGTCCTAGCTTGTTTACAAGATTCCTTTGGAGTTTTAAAGTTTACCATGGCACAAAAGTTTACCAGCTTCTACTAACTTCACACCTTTAAAAAGTATAAAGCCAAAAAAGGATGAAGAAAAGTTATCACAGCTCAGTGTCTGCCTGACTAGGTAAGTAACCATTCCTCTTCCCTACAGAGAGGGATATCAACAGACTTCCATCCTCGTGTTTGGATTCTGTGTGTGTTCAGTATCCTTACACCTCTGGAAGTGCTTTGGAGGGTCCGGAAAAGCATCGGGGTGATGAATTCCTCTGATTACCTAGTCACATGCAGAAGAATGAGAGACAAGATTAAGGTTTTATAAACTAAATATTATCCATAAACCTCATGTATAATTCATGGTGCTTTAAACTATTCCCTACAACATGGAATGCTATGTAAATTTGTGCACTTCAAACTTTTATATAAAGTCTATGCAGATATTCTCCACTGGCTACTCCAAATCCACCTTCCACCCTTCTCTACCCTTCTCCGTGCCCTGGAGGCCAACCTACTTGGGCTCTGCCTCTGGTTGGGTTCCATCAGCAGAGGGCTCCAGGAAGAGGTCAGAAGGCTCCAGGAGGGAGAGGTCTGCCATTTTAATCCACAGCCTCCATCTCTGAAGCCTTTGGTTTGGCACCAGCTGAGTTCATCTACAAAAGTCACAGTTCCTCTGACTGATCCCCTCCAATGGCTGCTGCCAGCCCTGACAGGAGCTTTGCCATCCCCTCTTGGTGTATCTTAACCCCGGTTCCACCTTTCTAAAAAGTTCCTCTATTAAATCCTCTTCAATTACCCATTTTAAAGGTACTTTCTGTCTCCAAATTTTTTCAATTCACCTCACCAAGGTGAGCTCTTTCTCATATGAATTCTACTTACTTTATATTCCATTTATACAACATGTACACTGGAATTACCTAAATATCTGTCTCAGGCTTTTCCATATAATTATGACATGCTTGAAGACAGGAACATGTCATACTCGTGGTTGTTTGCACCAGATCTTATTCAGACTGTGGGTACAAAACGAATACTTAATAAATAACTCCTGAAGTTACTTTACACTAGAAGTGTGGGACAGAGTAGTATGCTAATTTGCATCTAGTCACTGAGACCTCCTTCACAGTCACCATACTGAGGGTTTCTTCCTGTACTGGACAGGCATGAAGCCCCATGGGCCCCGCCAGGAGCACTGTCCCCTTCTGAGGGACTTCCTGCCACAGTAGCTCCATCTGCATAAATTTGCTCTGGTCTACAAAGTCAAATTCCCAGAATAAACATATCCTACCAATTTGGCCATAACCAACTGCGCTGAGTGCACCAACAAAAGGAAAAAGCACAGGGAGAGATACCTGAGGGGCAGCTGTTATCACCCTACAGCAAGTCCCCACGGCTTGGAAGTGCCGGGCTCCTCTCTCCCTGACATCATGAAGCACCTACTATTGATACCTTAGGCATCAAGTCTTCTCAGCCTTCCTCCATACCTTGTATAGCTTCACCACACGCTAACCTTGGGATTCTCCTGAATGCCATCATCTGGGATTTATTTTTCCCCAATACGTATACCCTATCCTCGACATTTGCAGGAACAGAGCCAGAAGCCTCCGTCCTCCAATGATTGGCAGAGGATACCCAGAAAGTACCCTCGGAAGCCTGGAGTACTTTCTGACCTTTTTTTCTTCATCCCCAGAGCTTTTCTGAAAGGACTATCTCTGTATTTCCACCACCATCTTTCCTTTGAAGATTTTCCATCATTCCCTCTCCTTTCTTCTAGTGAGGGTAAGCTAGAAGATTTATCTAGCAGTTCCTCTTTGTGGAATAAAGCTCCCTGCAGGGGAGCCAGGGTCAAGGGCAGGAGAGGACTCTGTCTGTCAGGTGTAGGGCACAGGTTCATAAACATGGCACCGTGGCTTCTGAGAAAGAACCAGTCTGGCCCATCCCAGGACAAAGGCAGACGTAGGTCTTCAAAGTGCTACCATGCTGGGGAAGTAGCTTGAGCTGGAGTATATGTGAGAGCTGACAAAATATAACATCATAATCTTAGTTTGCCCCTACGAAGGCACTTCTGGGGAACTTTTTTAATGTTTTAAACTCCTATAGCTCCTTGTTTATGCTACATACAAACACAGAAGGTACATGTAGTAAAAAGTAATTTTAGTCCATCTCCATTACCATAAAATATGAAGCATACTATTGCTGTCCATTAAGAAAATTATCATCCGACATGAACATAAACATCTTCTGTTGTCAATACATACTTTATCGTGTTTAGATGTGCATTTTAAATGGAAAGTTAAATTATTCTAGGGAATAAAATTATCATTAGGAACGTTTCCTAAAGCAACTACAGTAGCAGCAGATTTTTAAATTATCATCTAACAGGCTGCTGCTATCAGATAAATCAGAGTAAATCAAAATAAGATTAAATGTGTAAAGAATGTGTTGCTTCAATTCCACTATAGGTGTAAGTTGTCACATGGAATGGTTTTTATTTAAAATGAAGAACATTCACCAAAAGTATCATTTTTTATTTTCCCTGGTGGTTTTATGCCATTATTTTATTTCCTTACCAGAACACAATTAAATCTTAGATTTTATCTGACTCACCAACAAACCTCTTTTCGTCTATTTATCCATTTAGAAATCTCATATTTTAGTATAAAAAAGTCTATGCTATCAAAAGTAATGATTTGTTCTTGTCAAAATTACATTATCAAAATTTAAAACATTTTTTGCAATCTAACAGTAAAACTGGTCTGTGTCATTCCCAATGCACACATTAAATTTTTACTTTGAAACATTTACAAGATTAGTTGAGGTTATAAACTGGAAAAAATAATTTTGAGTAAGTCAGAAGCAATAACCTTATTTTATACCAATTCTTTCTATAGCAGGTTATATTTGTTTTACAAAACAGTCAAAATCTTTTTGAAACTAATATTTCTTTCAGGAGCCTTCTCTTTTATGTCATTAACTTTGGCCTCTTTTTTTATCTTCAATCTTAAATTAATTCCCTGGGAAGCATGTAGCTTGTTGGCTGGTTGGAGGGATTAAATATAAGGGCTTATAAAGAAAAGCAGCTTTTGATACAATGCTATTACAGCATGATCATTTACCCATAAATTGTCAGATACAGAGGGTTTTTTACGTTAGACATAAATGTTGTTCATTTTAAAAGCTATTATCATGCAACAAATAGAATGAGGATTATTTTTGCAGCTTGTATTCACTTTACAAATAAATAATCAGTTAGCACAACTCCAGGACAACAAACAATGCTTTTTGCTCCTGTGTTATTTGCTTGCAGATTTTTTTTTTTTTTTTTTTGCCACAGGTTTTCATTGTGATATGCCAACTGGTCTCTTCTTATCTACCTAGTCAAAGGATTTCATTGATATTATGCAAACAAGGGGATATGCCTGAAATATTCTAATTTAACATTAGATTTTGGGGGGCTTCTGGGTTTCTATGATTTAAGACAGCAATTGTGTAGCAGTAAAAGGCTACCTTGTTTAAGGCAGAAGTGTGTTTTTTAAATCACCATTAATACATTTTTTTGAATACCTTTTGAGAAAGCATTTTAAGCAAAAAGATTCTAGAGTGAAGGTTGGTTTTTTGTTTTAGGGTTTTTCCCTAGCATCTACTCCCTCCTTGCTTGGTAACTGCACCCCGAGTCCCTTTGAAATATGTATCTATCCCTCCATCAGTAGGTGCAGACTGGCTGTGCCCTTCTGGAGAAAGGTCCATGGGAGCATCTCTTCAGGGCTTTGAGTCTTGATTAGCGTGGTGCCCAGAGAGAGAAAAGGATGCTGTCTTGTTCCCTGCAGCATGCTCTGAAAAGACAGGGCAGTAGTTAGGTAATAAATCTTTCTCTCTAAAACTCTGCATTTCTCCTAACTTTTATCCTGAGCCCAGCTTTCTGGCCTGCCACTGGATTCTGTGAGCTTCCTGATGCCCTTACAATAAATTCCTCTTCTGCTTTAAATTAACTGTGGTCCAATTTTATTGCTTGCAACCAAAGAACTCTAACTGATACAGGAGCCCTTTTGTGAGATTAACTCCGTGATAAAGTAATGGACATTAACTCCATTTTAGCCATCAGGAGCTCTTCCCAGAGATGAATGATTGCCTGACCTTGCCAAGTGGCCCTCAGGAGTCCTCAGGAGGTAAACTTGAAAAAATCAATAGCCTTAGGAGAACTGCTTCTAAGCGTTTTGTTGCTAGTATGTCGCCCTAGGACTTGGTAACTGATCAACACGGTAATGCTACATTTGCCCATTCACATAATGGACCTTCTAATTTATGACCTATAATATCAATTATATTTGTAGAAACCCCAAGTGACCCACTTCCACAGACTCATTCCCACAATAAAATGAGCAGTGAACTGCCATATAATATGCCTTTGTGTCACCTATAAGACACATTAAGAGTCTGATATAGATAGTTCTAGAAGGAGTGAACAATACTTTCTCCTTTTCTAATATGTTTACTATCATCTTTAGGAATCTCTAATGCCCTTTGAGGCATCAAGATATAATGATCATACTTTAGCTGAAATTTCTGCCCACAAATTTCTTAAAATCAAATGAAAAAATTAGCCATCTCTACTGAAATAAGATGTTTGCTGGGCCACTGAATAACGGTACAGGTTGTGCTTGTTCCAGCAGGGTTCAGATGGAGCTAGTGGCACTTGGAGGCATTCTGAGATGTCCCTTATGGTGAGTGGAATTCTAAAAATGCACTCACCCCGCCCGCAGATTCCAGACCCTGTAGAACTTGTGAATATGATGACATATCATTCCTGTGATTATATTATTAGGCTTATCATATGCATAATTATGATTATGAGAACATGATTATGCCATGTTTTTATATGGCAAAGTTGACCTTAAGAGTAGGACATTCTGATCTCTGGGTCTGATCTAATCTCTTGAGCTCTCAAAAGTGGAAAGCTGTCTCAGGCTGGTGGCAAAAAGGGGAAGTGAGAGAGATTTGACTGGATGAGCCATTGCTGGCCCTGAAAATGAAGGATTCCAGAAGAAGGAATGCAGATA
This sequence comes from Diceros bicornis minor, assembly GCF_020826845.1. Classification (NCBI taxonomy): domain Eukaryota; kingdom Metazoa; phylum Chordata; class Mammalia; order Perissodactyla; family Rhinocerotidae; genus Diceros; species Diceros bicornis. The sequence continues at coordinate 5,869,095 of NC_080755.1, read as the reverse complement.
ACCTTAGAGAAGTCGAGAACCACCACTGTGGCACATCACCAAGGAATTGGGGACCTCAGATGATAGCCACAAGCAACTGGATTCCACCAGCAACCTGAATAAGCCTGGAAGTGAATTCTTCCCCAGAGTTTCCAGATAAGCACTCAGCCAGGGGACACCTTGATTTCAGCCTTGTGATGCCCTGAGCATAGCAAGCCAGCCCAGCCTTCTGACTTAGAGAACTGTGAGCTAATCAGTGCATGCCGTCTTAATCTGCTAAATTTGTGCACCTTGTTAGACAACAGTAGAGAGCAAATACATCCCTCGATGGAGAAAGTCTTGGTCAGCTAAACTTACTTCTCACACCAGGGTTTCTAGGTCTCTTCCCATGGAAAAGAGGGTGTCTTTGGGAAATTATTCTCCAAGTTCTGCTGCCAACCTCCCATGCCCAATACGACCCTCTAGTTGTCACTGAAGGGAAAGAAAGATGAAAGGAAAGGACGGCAACACTTAATGAGTGACGATTCAGTGGTAGTGATATCATGAGGGGTCTTCACTTAACGTACACAACAATCCTGGTGGCAGAGAGTGCATCCTTATTTCACAGAAGGAGGAACTAAGTCCCACAGATGTCGGGTTACATAGAAGATCAAAGTTACACAGCAGCAGGTGAAAGCAAATGAGGAACAAGCTGTTCTCTAAACTGGGTTTTTACTGTTAAATTTATCCCAAATTACACTCACCCAAAAACTACTGCAGGACACTTAACCACAAGGGCGAAGGAAACCTAAAGAGTAGGCTTCAGTCCTGGGGCCCTCTGGCCAACGTGACTCACACCTCACAATGCCTGAGACAGAAGAAAAAGATAGCTTCGCAGCGCCATTTAAAATGAAAAATCCTAAAACACTTCCCTCAAGCCCCTTAAGCAATTATTTGTGAACGCAAAAAATTTGTGACATCTTATAAATAATGTTTAATTTTTTTATTGATGTTTTAATGGTTTTTAACATTGTGAAATTTTGGGTTGTGCATTTTTGTTTGTCCATCAGCATATATATGACTCCCTTCACCCCTTGTGCCCACCCCCCATGCCCCACCCCCACTGCCCCTGGTAACCACAGTACAGTTTTCTCTGTCCATGTGTTGGTTTATATTCCACATATGAGTGAGATCATACAGTGTTTGTCTTTCCCTTTCTGGCTTATTTCACTTAACATAATACGCTCCAGGCCCATCCATGTTGTTGCAAATGGGACGATTTTGTCTTTTTTTATGGCTGAGTAGTATTCCATTGTATATATATATATACCACATTTTCTTAATCCAATCGTCAGTCGAGGGACACTTAGGTTGCTTCCACTTCTTGGCTATGGTGAATAATGCTGCAATGAACATAGGGGTGCATAAGCCTCTTTGGATTGTTGATTTCAGGTGCGTTGGATAGATTCCCAGTAATGGGATGGCTGGGTCATAGGGCATGTCTATTTTTAAGTCTTTGAGGAATCTCCATACCGTTTTCCATAGAGGCTGTACCAGTTTGCATTCCCACCAGCTGTGTATGAGGGTTCCTGTTTCTCCACATCCTCTCCAACACTTGTTGTTTTTTGTCTTGGTGATTATAGCCATTCTAACGGGTGTGAAGTGGTATCTTAGTGTTGTTTTGATTTGCATTTCCCTGATGATTAATGATGTTGAACATCTTTTCATATGCCTATTGGCCATCTGTATATCTTCTTTGGAGAAGTGTCTGTTCATTTCCTCTGTCCATTTTTTGATCAGGTTGTTTGTTTATTTGTTGTTCAGTTGTGTGAGTTCTTCATATATTATGGAGATCAACCCCTTGTCAGATGTATGTTTTGCAAATATTCTCTCCCAGCTAGTGGGTTGTCTGTTCATCTTGATTCTGGTTTCGTTTGTCTTATAGAAGCTCTTTAATCTGATAAAGTCCCACTTGTTTATTTTTTCTTTAATAATGTTTAATTTTTAAGCTACATTTTAAAACTAACTTGAAGAGGTCACGTATTTTATCAACCCTAAAATTACACCACAGTGGGTCTTTTTTGTTGTTTTTTGGCATCTCTAACAAATAAGCTATTTAAATACTTTCTACTATAAATTGTACAACAAGTAGACACTGTACCAATCATATAACAATTGTCTCATATCCTGAGAAAGCTAGGATAAATCAAGTATAGCCTAATAGTCAGGGAGCAGAACTTAGTGAAATTTAAGATGCTACAGGCTTTTCTACTTTATTCTTTTTTTTTCCCCAAGAAAATTTACAATCTTGATAACATGAAACCCACAGCTAAATAATTCTAAATAAAATTGCCAGTGAGTATGCTTTTTAATACTAGTTTCTCACTCAAGATGTTTCATATACCTTCTTAGACATTCCCTCAAAATAGCTCTGAGATATTCTCCAGCCAGAATATTTAAATACACGTGAACCAGGATAAGGGTAAAATCTAGCCTATGGGTTACAAACTGGGACTCAGGAATCTGACCAACTGAATTGGAATACCAACTCTGCCTCTTACTAGCTGTGTGGCCTTGAGAATGATACATAATCTTAGCTTCCTCTTCTGGAAAATGGAGATCATAATAGTACTCAGCCCATAGCGTGGCAGAGGTGAAATGAGTTAACACACACAAAGCACTTATATAGTGCTCACTAGGCGCCAGGCGTGATTGTAAGTAACAGCTCTAAGGAATGTTTGGCTCTATTGTATGCACCAACTCCCTACAGCCATTGTCAGTGCATGAGGACAACCAGGACAGACTTCTGGGGAATTCTTTCAGGGTCCCCCATCCCTACATCTGCCCAATTGAGCTACCAATATACTCATCTCCAGCCATAGGTATGAGAGGACCACATTTTTAGTGCATAAATGAAAACTTAAAATGAATGTAGAAACTTCAGAGTCGTTATTAAACGAAAAGTAGCCAACAATCAAGCAGGTAATGTGGCTAGTGAAGTGGCTGCAGCTGTCTGCAAGGCGGTGTGGATCTGCAGCATTTAGTAGTTAAACCAGCAACGCATTTAGGAACTATTTCTGAACACGAAAAAAGATTCTTTTTAGGAATGTAACACTATTTTAACTCCAAAACACAGGAAGTGAGAGAGTACTGAGCAGAGATATGCATTATCAAACTGATGCTAAAAACAAAATCATAAGGAGAGGACTTGATGGCATATGCCAATAGGCTCTACTTGCCCAGAAACCAACAATTACAAATTTGCTCATTAAGAAAAACTGCTTTTGCAACTATGACATACAACTATCTACTGGGGCTTTGGGGAAGAAAAAGAAGAGGAGGAGGATTGGCAATAGATGTTAGCTCAGGGCCGGTCTTCCTCAGCAAAAAGAGGAGGATTAGCACGGATGTTAGCTCAGGGCTGATTTTCCTCACAAAAAAATAAATAAATACAAACTAAAAAAAAAAAAGAAAAACTGCTTTTAGCAAAGTCCTATAAAATGTGGGTTTTATAGGCAGACATACCCTCTACTTTCTAGCTATGCTTGACCTTGGCAAGCTACTTCAACACCACTAAATCTCAATTTCTTCAACAAGAAAGATCTGAGTACTTCTCATAGTTATCTGAGTATTAAATGCGATCATGCATAACAGTTGATAAGAAGGGTTCCTTGAGTTTATCCATTATTATTACTATCGTTGTTATTATTCAGGCAATTCTGAGCTCCACACTAAAAAAAAAAGAACTACATCACTAAAAGGGGGAAAACCCCTCAAGACAAATTCCTTCTTCTCTACACACGTCGACCTTAAGAAAGTTACGAGTTTCTAAAGCAGTGCGCAGCTTTTCCTCTGAGCTCGAGGACCCCCTGCGCGCAGCCCACATACACTCCCCCTGACCCCACCACACATGCCATGCTGGATTCCAAGACCCAAATATGTCTGCAACCCCTAGAGGACAGGGGAAATGGTCACCTCCCAGGGCCTGGGCAGTTCACTATGGACTGAGCCACACACTGAGCCAGCCACCCAGGAAAGACGTGGAATCAAGGGTGGCTTTTCTTAAGGGAAGGAGGAAGGAAGAGTGATACCCTGCATGGCACACAATTAGATGAAGTCATGGCCAGTGGAGGGTGTGAGGACCAAAGGGAATGATACATTTCATTATTTTCAAGGAGTACTTACACCACAAAACTGTAAGACAACAGGTATCTGTTTAGTTTTCCCTATGCAAGCAAAAAATGCACAGTTTCCCAGGTAAAGCAGTAAAGAAATATCCCCCACCCGCATTATTAGTCTCTGGTCTACGTGCATTTGGACACAGGAAGTATAGAACAAAAGTGCTAACACATGGGAACATCTTTCCTACGTCTACTTGAAAATGTCATCCCTTACAAGCATGAGGTCCAGTAACACAATTCCTTTCATCACTACCAGACAACAATATATTTTTATTTTATGCTACAACATTTCAAGCATCAATCAATGAAGATTTCACAATACACTAAGGCCCCTGAAGACAGAAACTTGCCACCCTGAATATAGCACGTTTTTGTAAGCAAGTTGCTGTTCACATGGTTGCCTTTGGTTTTAGGGAGAGAAATGCCATTATCACACGGCACAGAATCACATATGGCCAACGTGCACCACCTCTCATTAATCTGCCTCTCTCCATCACATGTGATCCCCTCAGATTTGAAATATTTAGAATTTATAGCTTCCACTAAATTATACTTCAATAATGGGTAAAGTCTATTGTCAAAGTTAACTATTAACTTAAAAATTACGTGACAAATTAATGATCCACAGTCCCCTATATTTTTTCTTATCAAATATTTTATTTTTTTAGAGCAGTTTTAGGTTTACAACAAAACTGAGAGCAAGGCACAGAGATTTCTCATATACTCCCTGCCCCACACATGCACAGCCTCCCCCATTCCTCACCAGACATTCCTCACCAGAGTGGTACATATTTTACCACTGATGAGGTGGATGAATCTACACTGACTCATCACAATCACGCTCCATAGTATACATTACAGTTCACTGTTGGTGTCGTACATTCTATGGGTTTGAACAAAAGTATAATAACGTGTATCCATCATTATAATATCATACAGAATATTTTCACTGCCCTAAAAACCCTCTGTGCTCTGCTTATCCATCTCTCCCTCCACTCCCACTGCTGGAACCCACTGTGATTTTTTCACTGTCTCCATAGTTTTGCCTTTTCCAGAATGTCATATAGTCGGGATCACACAGTTATGTAGCCTTTCATAGTGGCTTCTTTCACTTAGTAATATGCATTTAAGTCCCCTCCATGTCTCTTCATGGCTTGATAGCTCGTTTCTTTTTTAGCTCTGGATAATATTCCATTGTCTGGATGCACCACAGTTTATCCATTCACTTACTGAAGGACATCTTTGTTGCTTCCAAGTTGGGGCAATTATGAATAAAGCTGATATAAACGTCAATGTACAGGTTTTTGTGTGGACATAAGTTTTCAACTCCTTTGAATAAACACCAAGGAGCACAAATGCTGGATCACATGGTAGTATGTTTAGTTTTGTAAGAAACTGCCAAACTATCACCCAAACTGGCTGTACCATTTTGCATTCCTACCAGCAATGAATGAGAGTACCTGTTGCTCCACATCCTCACCAGCATTCCATGTTGTCAGGGTTCTGGATTTTGGTCACTCTAATAGTGGCCAAAAATACTCTATACTCTAATAGGTGTGTAGTAGTATCTCACGTTTGTTTTAATTTGCATTTCCCTGATCACATATGATGTTGAGTATCTTGTCATATGCCTATTTGCCATCTGTAAATCTTCTTTGGTAAGGTGTCTGTTAAGGTCTTTGATCCTTCCACATTGTTTAAGGCACTCAAAATCTTTTAAGGACAGTCATTATTCACCATAAAACTTTGCATGCTAAAATTTTACATATATATCTCTAAGAAAATAAAAATATTCCCAATTATAAACCCTGATCTGAAAGTTCCTCATTAACAATACTTAGAAATCAAACCTCGAAATACGTAAAAAATATCTTACATGTGAAATAAGTGACACAATATGGGATAGGAAGATAAAACCAATTTTTTAAAAATTTAAACAGTATAGCTTCCTAATTGTCTAAATTTTACTTAATGAATACCAGCAGTTAGTAAATGCTACACATCTTGGAGGTGCAGAATGCAAAAAATCACTGGACTATATGATAAAATACATACTCAAAAATAAAGGGCAAAAGTAAAAGATAATCTCATTTTTTACCTGAAGGATTAGAAAAAATAAAAGGATTTGGGCATCCACTGTTGGCAAAGGTGTGAGGGAGCAGGCATGCCCTACATTGCTACTGGGAGGATGGACTGTACATCTTTTGGGGAAAGTATCTGGCAATGAGAGTTAAAATTTTAAATGCACATACCCTTTGACTCAGCAATCCTGCTGAGGAGTCTGTTCCATAGAAATAAAAGCATCAGCATTTAAGGATAGATACATACACATATATTTTGTTAAAAAAGTATTTGTAATAGTAAAAAATGAAAATAGCCTGAAAGTACATAAACAGGGACATGGTTGAATAAATGATGATAATCCACCTATAGAATATTATGCTGCAATTAAAAAGAATGAAGGAAATCAATATGTATTGACCAGCAAAGATGTTTTGACATGCTAAGTGAAAAAGACTTTGGTAGGTCCTGGGCATGATATAATGCCATGTCTCTAACATAAAACAGAGAGGTGGACTTCATATATAGGTACATATTTATATACCTTTGTATAAGCCTGGAAATTATATAGAAAGACACAAACCAAAGTGTTAACATTGAAAATCTCAAGAGGGCTGGGTTTAAAAGAGAAAGAAACTTAACCCTTCTAACAGCAGGCTTAAATGATTTTTGTAATAAAAATAAGAAGAGTCGAAAGGTAAAGGATAAAGTTTAGACTGGCATACTACATTTATTATAAGTGAGCATGCACAGATATAATTTTTTAGTTAAATACCATTAACTGTTCCCTGTAAAAATATAGCCCATATGATACTCTTCTTAAATTATCTGCCTGATATCAACTGCTCCCCAAAGTCAGGACATACTCCTAATCATATCCTGTTTGTTTCATCATTTAATGGCACAAGCTTTCTATTAGCAGGTCTACCACCACCATCAGACCGCCCCAGACCCCTAGGGCTGAATCTAGCCAGGCTAGCGGCTTGTGGTGGGGGAAATGGCTCGCGTGGGCCATGCAGACAGACTAGGATCTCCTCGGATCACTATGGTTCTTGATCACTGTAGTGTCTACTTCTACAGGACCTGACAGATGACATGATAGTGTTTGCTGGTCCAGAACTGCACACGCTCAGTGATTCTTTGACGGAAGACCTTCCCACTCCCCTAGGGCCCTGTCCAGGCAAGGGTGCAACATGCTTGTGCCCGAAAGTTCCCTCTCTTAGTGCTTTCCACTTTCAGTCCTCACCCACAGAACTGCATCCCTGGATGCAATTAAATGTCTTAAGTAGGATGACCACATATTTTATCATCCAACCAGGGAAACTTTTGGGAAGCAAATATTAGGCAGGAAAAATAGGTGTATGCCAGGGCTATGCCAAGGCAAAAGAGACATATAGTCACCCTACCCAAGAGCACTGAGCCATTACTGGGTACCACCCCCTTTTCTCATGGTGACCCCTCCTTAGGAATGGGTGTCTTCCTTCATCCAGTACAATCATCACCTACTTTCCAGCGGACAGTGTCTCAAGTCCTTCCACATTAGGTGCCATAAGTGCCATATCCTCCTCCCTCCTTCACTCATTCATTCCACAAATACATACTGAGCACCTACTACTCCTTCATTCACTCCTTCAGCTGATGACCAAGTGCCTGCCAGACACTCAGGCACCAGGGACACAACAGTGAGGAGCACAGAGAGCCTGTCTTTGTGGACGTCACATTCTGCTTGGGGTAGACAAACAACAAAAAAATAAGCAGACACGTAATAGGTTAAGTGATAAGTCTCACAGAGAAAAATAAGACAGGGCACGGGGCATAGGGATGGGGGGTGAAGAGAGTGGGAGCTGCTCTTTCTATGGGGTGTGGGGCTGTTCTCTCTAAAAAGGAGGCATTTAAGCAGAGATCTAAGGAAAGGGGGCAGGGCATTTCAGGCAGGAGAAATGGCAGGAAAGGGCTCCAAAAGGAGAGCATGGTGCTCAAGGAGTGAGCACGAGGGAAGCAGTGGGCCTGATCATGCAGAAGAGGACTTTGGGTTTTACTCCGAGAAATGAGCCAAGTAACACGTGCCAAGAACTCTCCCACGTGGTGAGCAGAAACAGAGCAGCCTCTGTCTGAATGGAATCAGTGTCAAGGGGGGCAGTAAGATATTAATCAACCAGAGAAATAAAGGCCTTCTAAGGGAGGCAACTCTCATCAACTCCTTTTTAAACTGTGGTCCATCTGCTTCTCTTGCTAAAGATAAGAAGGGAAAAATACCTAAGTTCTGGTTCACTGCCATGCCAACAAGTAGATATCGAAACATCGTATGCTCTATCTGCTGAAACATACAGCTGTTAAACCAGTAATCGTCTGCTATTTTTAGTTGCAAACGTTTACTATTACCACTGAAAAAGTAAAGTAGTTCCCTTACACAATATACTTATTAATCTCCAAACAATTCCAAAAGCTCATGTTCAGAGAAGAATCTAGTAGGGTTTTATAAACTGTAGGAATGTGTAATCATCAGCTGCCTGGCAGCAATTCCAGAAATAACATGTAGATTTTACACAACTGCTTTATCAGATTTTAAAGAGAAAGATCTTGAGAGGGGAAGAAAAGGGTATTTAGAATGAGTAGGATATTACGTGTAGCCTGTCTAGAAAGTGTCAGCTATAACAAAATTAAGAGAAAACGCCACTCCTTAAATTCCCAAATAATTTCCATGGTTGGCCCTAGACTTTGCATATCAGTGACTTCATTGGCAAAACTGTGCAAAGCACAGAAAATTAATATTTGTCCAGAGACTTATAAAGCCTTCTCAAAGAATTAAAAAAGTACTTTTTAAAAAATATTTTCATATTCTCAGGACTTAACAAAAATCACCTCTTTTATATTGTTCTTGTTTTTAAATAATCTGGCACATTCAAATCAGTACAACACTTGTCAGTATGATTTTTGCAGTTAAATCCTTAAATTTGGGTGGTCTCTTAATACCCTAATCCTTCACATACACTAGGCTAGAATCATCTTTCAGCTGATGGAAAACTTGCCCAAACGGGACATCAACCAACCATTCTGAGACATGAAATTTTGGAGAGGGGTGTGGGGATGAGAGTTTAGTTATGAACATCGGTAACACTGATTTTGGCTACACATTGATCCTTTACAGCTAACCTTTGCAAGCAAGATACAGTGTAAGTCAGGCTAAAGGGCAAGGATGAGATAGGAAGTTCAAGGTCACCAAAGCACTAGAAATAGAGATGGCAACACTCCCACAGCTAGAACTGATCAGTGGTCACCAAATTTTTCTTTCCTCCATGCCAGGGCTCTGAGGTGACCAAGAGGTTCTCTATCTACTGACCTGTCACTAAAGAAGCTAATCAGGAGACACAAGAATTTTTCCAACAACTGCAGCAATAAATAATTGCTGCTTTCTAATAGCCAAGAATGCTATGGAAACAGTAAGAAAGTAAGCCAAGAGAAATGTCTTTGCTTCCCTGAGTTTCTAAAAGCTTTGAACACACTTCTCGAGAAAAAGAGCCAAGTCTGAATTATGTGATCATCCCTTGATGCCTGACACAGTGCCACACATACAGCAATTTCACAACAAAAATTGTGTTGAATGAGTAAAATAAATTTCTCCTATCAACTGCCAAGTTTCGTGTAATGCAGATTATCTGCAAAGGTTACTGTGTGGAAAAGGCTCAGATGCAGGGTGAAGTGTCAATGGTTCTTCACCAAGTGAAGGAGGATCGAGAACCTGTTCTGAAACCATGTCCAAGCAGCCGATGTTTATTCTGTCCTCACCACTGGAATGAAAAGAAGTTGTGATATTAGTTAACTTCCAGAGATGTTTTTAGACTATACGCTTTGGGTTTAACTTTTATGTACACTTTTCTTACCCAAAAAATGTGTGGGCTCTCAATGGGCCCCTCATGAGTTTAAGCCCCGGTGTTCTTCAAGTGTGCCCTGTGGATGAGGGCCCTCACTCATGGAATGCTGCTCAGTTTTCCCTTAATGTCACAATGTCCTCACTATCGATTACAGCTTCCAGCTAATTATGTGAGATGATTTAAAACGCAAACTATCTGTACAACTGAAAGAGCATTTTTAAAACACTAAAAGAATGAAGGCCCTAAACTAAAACAAAAATCTCTAATCCAAGGACTCCATAAATAACACCCAAAAAAGAAGAATAAATTTCTATTTGCAATATTTACAAAGCGGGATTATTTTATTAAAACTGATTTAGTTTATGTTTTCCTCCAAGTTGATTACAATTGTATTTCTAGATACAGCTTGAGTATGCACATTGTTTCAACACTTAACTCTTACCATGCCACCACACAGCACTCTTTACTGCCCATCATCCACTAGGTCTAGAACAAATGTGTCACTTTAGGGGACAGTTGGGGCTTTTAGCACTTCCTACTTGTATTTTTGAACCACTAGGACTAAAAGTCATTTCTTTTGCATTTAACTGAGCAAAACAAGAGTGTTTGGCTTCATTTCTATGTATTCACAGAAACAGAATGAAGAGCTTATCAAAGTCGATCTAGGCAGAATTTAATGCATCATCTTTATTTATTTTACTTCTACCAGTGTCTAATTCTCTAGGTTGTGTACAAAATCAGAGAACCTCACAAGTAACTAATTTCTTTACTTTTTGCTGGAAATCTTACTACTCCCCTCATCTATCTCTGCCTTATCTATCCCTAGGAAGGAAAAGGAACTACCTCTCTACAATTATGATCTCAAAAGTCAGCCCTCTCCCCACTGCCTGCCCAGTCTTTGGTTTCCTCCCCAGAGTTCCCTCTCCTTCTCCAAAGACTGCCACAGATTTGCTCCTCCCCTCTGGTGCCATCCCATCTTCCTCCCTGTGTGCTTCCCCACCTCCTGCCCCTTCACAGAGAAAACAGAAGCCACAGCAGGGAATCCCTTTAGCTCCCATCTAACAAACAGACACCTCTATCTGAACATGCTTCCCCCACTTCCTCCAGCTACAGTGGAAGAGGAAATTTTACTCTTATTTTGGGACAATCCTTCTACCTATGCTTAGGATCAAATTCCCTCCCATCTTCTTGAGAGGTTTTTTCAACTTACAGGAGAATGGTTTTCAAATTTAACTATCCTTTGGAATCACCTGGGCAGCTTTTAAAAATCCCGACCCCAGCCATGTCCAACGCCATCTACATCAGAACCTCTGTGGGTGGGACCCAGTATCAGTATTTCTTAAAGATTCCAGTTGCTTCCAATGTGCAGACAAAGCTGAGAACTGCTCTCCTCTATCTTCCGTCTCTTGAAGGGTGTTGAAGTATTTGCAAGTCTCTTCCATCTTAAAAACAGGCCCCCCCCCATCCCGGGTAACTCTGTAAGTACTTCCATATCTTTCTCATTTCCTTCATGATGAAACTTCTTAGAAGACTTGTCTACACTCTTCTCTACTTCCTCACCTTGACTCACTTCTCCACCCAGTTCATTCCAGCTTCTGCCCTACTGTTTTCACCACAGCCATCACTAACCCTGTTGCTAAGGCCAGTCGTCCTCCAGTGCGCTTGTTCTCAACGTCCTCGACCGCTCAGCAGCACGTTTCTCCTTATCTGTTTTCTCCCAGTAAAGAGTGTGCCCTTCTGACTTACACATAGCATCTTTCTTTTTTTATCAGTAAGGTTTTCTCCTACTATGTCTTTGAATATTTTTTGTTCTCATTTTCATTCTCTTCCTTTGGAAAAACAAGCGAATATGTGACAGGTAATCCTCTGTCTTTCAGTGTATCATCTTCAGAGAAATCTTTTTTTTTTTTTTTTGGTGAGGAAGATGAGCCCTGAGCTAACATCCATGCCAATCCTCCTCTTTTTTCGCTGAGGAAGACGGGCCTTGGGCTAACATAAGCCCATCTTCCTCCACTTTATATTGGACGCCGCCACAGCATGGCCTGACAAGCAGTGCATCAGTGCGCACCTGGGATCCGAACCCGGGCCGCCAGCAGCGGAGCATGCACACTTAACCGCTACGCAACGGGGCCGGCCCCCAGAGAAATCATTTTTATTTCATCTTTTTTACTTGTAGGAATTTCTCAAGTCTGACTTGTATATCCTCGTGTTTTCTCTTGGATTTATTATTTTTTGTGGCTTCTAATGTGATTTTCATCTTTCTAATAGTTTGATTTTTCTCTTTTATTTCTTTACTGAGATTGGTCACCTCACTTTTTCCATCTCCTTTCTCTTTTCTTTCATTATATGTATCTTTTCCTTAAACATTTTTTGCAGAAAACCCAGTTATCATTATCCTTGGAGGCCATTGAGAACTACGAGTCTAAATTTTTTTCTGTTTGTAAGATAACTTGCCCTCTGATATATATTCTTCCTGTCTTTGTCTGTGTTCCTTTCTTCTGTTAATTTGCGCCATCTATGCCAAGGTGTGGTACTAACCAGAAGGCATTCATGCTGGAATGGAGTGCAGGAAGAATTGCCTAGCTTCAAGTTCAGGAGTGAACTCCAACATTTTCTCCAGCTCTCTTGAGTCCCTGTACCAGGGAGTATTTCATACTCTAGTTTTTGGTGTGACTCTTCAGTTTAAGCAGAGAGTCAAATGTAGGTTAGAGATCTCATGACCACTGCTACCTTTCTTCCAGCCTCACTTTGAGCAGTCCCCTAATTTTAGGATCCTATATTAGACATTAAGATGGCATGCGGTCACCAAAGTGGCCAAGGGAGGTTGGGCACTCACTCCAGGGGACTCCATTCACATAGACTTTGATGTTAATTGGTCCCTAGAGTTGTTTAGTTTACAACCTGCCCAACTGTACACAATGACTCTTTTCTGTCAGCTCCATGTCCCCCAGCTTTCTATGGTGCACGACCAACCTGCTACAGTGGAAGCCCACCTCTGCTATCTTATCATTTTAGTGAAGCCATTTAATTTCTATCGGACTGACTACTTGAGAAACCTCTATCCTCCCGAAAACTTGAGGATGGTGTAAGCTCATAGCATCTTCTCTCCTTTGGTCTCCATTTCACTACATTTGGCAAGTCTTCCTTAGAGTTTGCTATTTAACAGAGAACAGCATTCTCTTCTTTGTTTTTCTTCTTTTTGTCCCTTTTGGGGGCTTCAAGACAGAAAAATGGAATAAAAATGCCTTTGCTCCACCATTTTTAACTAGGTCTTTGTTTAATTTTTAAACAGTTTAAACTAAGGCCAATAAACATTTTTTTTTTCAGTAAAGCTGACCAAATACTAACTATCCCAAAAGATTAAGTTGATTAAATTAGGAAAAATTACTTACCCTTGAATTTACTATTCTGAATATTTCCAAAGACTGGACTCATTTCTAAAAGACAAATTATTATTTTTGTTATATTTCACTATGTTACCTCATGTGCAAATCATAAATATATATTTTGCTTTCTGCCTATTAACAATCCCCATGAGGAAGTGTTCCACCATGGGCTTCAGTAACCATGGATTCCAACACTCGCTGAGCTTGTGAACTCATTTTAAAAAGTAGGTTCTTGAAAGACATGCTTAGAAAATTATGATTCCTTCCAATGCCATGGATTAACTTTCATTTAACTTAATCCTGAATAAATTCAGGCTGAGTGCTTTAAGGTGGTTTTTCCCTGAGAAATTACATTGAAAAGTTAACAATGATGATTATAGATGACCACCTTCCTCTCTTAACCTTGCCAAGTATGAATGAAGCCTTCATAAACTCCTCCATTTGTGTACTTCAGCACAAAATTCTAATCTCATCTCCATTTATGTTTTAAGTTTTTTATTTGTTTCTTTTTCAAATCAATATAAAAAAATTAAAACTATAGCAATTGTACGGGCTTTAAAAAGTCCAGCTTTCTCTTCCACTCCCAGCTCCCAGCCCTCCCACCCCCCTGCCACTGAGCTATCATAACCTCAAGTGCAAAATCATGATCAACTGCAACAACCAATTATATCTTTGACTTACAAGTGATCACTAATTTTCTCTAAATCCATTTACTTTCTTTTGGGAGAATATTTTTGAAATAATAATTGTTATGTATTCCATATTATTATATATTCCATTTACACAATAACAAAACATTATTTTATAATGTAAATATTTCCTTCATAAAAAGACAGTTGTCTAGGTATAAAACAAATAAAAAATTCAGGTGGCCTATTACTGTATTTTTTCCTGAGAGTGACAAAATGAAGAACTGCTAGATTGAGACCCCTCGGACGCTAGAGTTCTGTGGTCAGGAGGAAGCAAAGAGAAGAGAGGCAGGGCAGAGCGTCTCTCAGGAGCAAGGCACATGTCCTGCTAACGGAGGAGGCAGGAAATGCAACCTGACAAGGGTTCAGAGACTGCAGCAATCTTCTATCAAGTATTTTTAAATTCAGTTCCACGCAAGCCAACTCAGTTTTGCTCCGAGATTTTACCAGACATTTAGCTGGTGTGCATATAATTACTTGTCTCTCTGAATTGGGGGTGGGGAGTAGAAAACAGCACAGGAGGGGCAAAGTGTTTACAGAAAGGAATGAACCAAAAACCGATGTGAAAAAGAGCTCAGACTTAGAGATTCCTTCCAACATGAAAAATTTTTTATTATATTTTAACAACTTTAAGCAACAATTTTCTTTTTAAATCTAAAGGTTGTCACCTTTGTTTTGCTTAGAAGGCTAAGAACAAATATGTAATGCTCCTTATTCCTGACGGAAGATCTACCTTCTTCGTCTTATTTATCACAGGTATCTGAGACTGCTGTAGGATTCTTAGTGTATGTTACAACTTCCACTCATCCTTCACAGTCAATCAAGTTACTTGCCATACCACGAGCATCCTTAGAATACCATCTTCAGAATTCATTTGAAGTGTTTAGTAGCTGAAATTCCTTGGAAGAGGTCCTACTACTTTATATAATCTTCAGCTCAGTTTTGAAATGATAATAATATTGCCATATACAAAATAGCAATTGTACACGAATTCTTAAGCCAGACCTCTATAAAGTCTCACGTACCAAAACAGAAACATCTATCAGACTGCTCCATGAATGTCTATATAGATCCCAGTTCTTATCTTCTCTGCTTCTATTGGATATATCTTTGCTACTTGATTCATCAAATATTAAGGTGAAATATAATTCTCATAACTAATAACTATGTTCATGATCATCTATAGGGAAATACATATGTTTCTTTCTGTGTTAAATAGTCTGACTTCATAATATCAAGCATGCTACCACATAGTTTATAGACTGAAAATATACTTTGAATCAAAGCAAACTTTTTTAACAAAGAGAGAGAAAGAATCTATACACAGTAAGCTTTTTATCTTAACACAAACTCTTTACAGCTGCACTGTCCAATATGGTAGCCATCGGCCACATACAGCTATTGAGCACTTAAAAGGTGGCTAGTCCAAATTGAGATGTGAGTATAAAATACACACCAAATTTTGAAAGCTTAGTTAAAAAAATGTAAAATATCTCATTAATAAATTCCATATTGATAACAGGTTGAAATGATAATATTTGGAAAACAAGTTAAATAAAACATATTAAAACTTTTTACCATTTTAAATGTGGCTACTAGAAATGTTATAATTATGGCTCACATTATATTTCTATTGAACAGTGTGGTTTTACAGACTAATGTTGAAATAGTCTATAAGACAATTCAACCATCCATTAGATTAAATGAACGTGCAAGACAACATGCATTCTCTCCCTAACTCTCTCATGTGTGTGTGGCAGGGGAGGGGAACAGCAAAGCTGTCCATCAGGAAGGTTACAGAAACAAAAGATTCAGCTCGTTGCCTTTAGCCTTATCTCTGACATTTAACTCTTCCAAAAATTTCCTCTGCTTCACTGCTTCCTGCTGTGAAAAGTTTCCAAGCAAATGGTGACCCATCTCCCAGGAGGCAGGCACACACTTTATAGATCAGTTGAGCTATGGCAATCACTACTGCTCTAGAAACTCTAGGATCCAAACAGGTATGCGAATGGACAGACACCCGTAGGAGTTCATGAAATTCTCTCAGGTTAAACATAAGCAGGACTTCAACACAAATCAGGCCACCCACTCAACACCCAAGCCACACCTGTGGTTCTCATCCTATCACCACTCCTGCAGAGGCATTCTTTCCATCAGACTGGTCACCACAAAGGGGTGGGTGAATGGGTTATGGTCATCGTGCTGAATTCTAGCCCTAGCCTGCTAAAGCTCTCTACTGCTTCCATTGCTTCCCATCTTCCAGCCCTTGACTCCCTAGATTTCTACAGTAACTGGAAGTCCCGTTGGTCAATGAGT
Organism: Diceros bicornis minor; assembly: GCF_020826845.1. NCBI lineage: Eukaryota > Metazoa > Chordata > Mammalia > Perissodactyla > Rhinocerotidae > Diceros > Diceros bicornis. The sequence continues at coordinate 5,852,632 of NC_080755.1, read as the reverse complement.
ATTTACAACATGGCGCCTGGGCGCTCTTTCACACACCTTGGGGGCAGCAGATTTAGCATTTTCATGGAAGACTTTCAGGATATACATGCATTCACTCATTCATTCAACACATATTTATAGAGCCCCTACGATGTGCCAGGCGTTGTTCTAAGGCATTTGGCACACATCATTGAACAAAAGAGACAAAGATCCCCTGTTTGAGCAGGTAGACAGACAATAAATAAGAAACATAATAGAAAGGTGAGTGTTCTCAAACGCGGTGAATGCTAACCAGAAAACAAGCAGCACAGGGCAACGGTTAGGAAGGCCTGGGACTGAGGAGGCAGTGGCTATACGGAGTGGTCAGCGTGAGCCTTCACTGAGAGGCTGGGGTCGACACAAAGACCTCCGAGGGTGAGCGGAGTGGGCATCCGGGGAGGGGGACTGACAGCAGCATGGTCCACGTGCAGGAAGGAGGCCAGTGTGGCAGCAGTCAGCAGGGTGAGGGGCTGAAGGACAGAAGAACACAGGGGTAACAGGGCCAGACCAGACAGGACTCGGAGGCCATTATGAGGACTTCAGTTTTCACTCTGAGATGAGAATCTGCTGGAAGGTTTTAAGCAAAGGAATGATTTGCTCTGCCGTCTGCTTTGAAAGAATCATCCGGTCTATTGTTCTGCATACTCTAGAGGTCAAGGACAGAAGCAGGGACTATTTAATTAAAATGCGTTAAATACTATTGCAATCAAAAGCTAAATAATAACGACGAAGACAAAGAAGGATAAGAATCATGGTTTCTGATCCGGGCTGAGGGAGGAGAGGCTGCAGGTGGTAAAGTGGGAGAAGTGGAGAAAACCCACGGTTGCCAGGACACAAAACGGTGCCCTTCTGACCCGTCTCTCAGGAGGAGGCGTGGCAGACGTTTGCCCGGGCTGCCGCGCGCTCACGGCGAAGCCCCTTACTGCTCCTGTCCTTTGAAAAGGACTGCTGTAACCAGAGCTCCACCTTCCCTCTCCTGTGAAAGAAACTCCTTCTCGAAAGGCAAACAAATGACAAGAACAACAGAAAAGAAAAGGATGAACACACTGACCCTGAGAATTCGAACCTGATTCAACATTTTCTGTGGATTGTCTTCCGGTTTCCTCTAGCAGGAAAATGTGAGCATGTAAAGAAAAAAAAATTACCAGTATAAATAAACAATAATACAGAACTAATTTTCTTAGTTCTCATTTCACTGAATAATTATACCTTAGGGCTAACATGAATAATTTATTAAGTAGCATGCAGTTTATATGTAGCCCTGCAACTTTCTGCCCTCATTATGCAATAATCATTTGAAATCATTCCAGAGCAAACCATGCCTGAAAAGTGACTGCCATGCAAATGTCCTTTTCCTATCAACCTACAGATAGTTTACTAAGTATCTTTCTCTAGGTTAACAAGAGCTATTCAAAAAGCTATTTAAAAATCTTCTGTCTGAAATATATCCAATAATTCATTAAAGTCCTAAAATGCCAAACTTCTTTTTTTTACTAGATTATGCATGCTGATTCGTAACTGGAGTAAGCCTTTAAGGAATATAAAACCATATATTTGCTTCCCAGTTTCTCCAGTTATCAAAAGTAACCTATACTTCAACTAGGACCATTGTTTACAATGCTATCCTCACAAAACAATTCAGTTTCGGTGGTCTGGGAGCTAACGGCCCTAGCAGAGTTGCACTTCACATTAAAATGGTCTCCACTTCTAGCTGTTATAATAAGCCAATATGTAATGAAGCACCAATGCATTAATCCTTAGAGGTGACCTGTTTTGATAAGTCTCACATAGCAAAGAACACTGATTATACTGACCTGAGTGGTCCTCATTTTTCTTGCTTCTTCACGTTCTCTGTTACATTGCAGATCATCATAAAATGGTAATCTAATTACTATAACTATTAATTATGCTCGTGATTAATTTGAAATACCTGACACAAAATGTAAACGGCATGGTGAGAAACAAGTCTTACTGAAATTCTAACTCCTGAAACTGTTTGGCCTCATTATCAGTCAAGTAACTGTGCTTAATTTCCCCTCAGCTGGGCATATTAATAGAGTTGGTCCCTAGTATTATTTACTAAAAATGTGCTTCAACACAAAACAATTAGTGTGCACCTGAAATATGGCTTGGAACTGCAGACTCCCTTCCCCTATCAGGCTCCCAGGCCAACCCTAAAATAAAATCATTAGTCCTTGCTTTTGACTTGCCCTTAATACCTTCCCACCCATTCTGCCCAACGTGCAGTCCCCTCAAAAAGTCTGCTGATTGCCTTGGAACCTCCAAATATAATAAGGAATACAATCCTTTTGTAAACTGCTATGCAAATTGTTTATATCAGAAATAGTGGGGGCCTGGCCTGGTGGCATAGTGGTTAAGTGCACGCGCTCCGCTGCGGCAGCCCGGGGTTTGCAGGTTCAGATCCCGGGCGTGGACCGATGCACTGCTTGTCAAGCCATGCTGTGGCGGCGTCCCATATAAAATAAAGGAAGGATGGGCACGGATGTTAGCCCAGGGCCAATCTTCCTCAGCAAAAAGAGGAGGATTGGCAATGGATGTTAGCTCAGGGCTGATCTTCCTCACACACACACGAAAAAAAGAAATAGTGGGGAGAAGGTTGGTTGAGGGGGAATAAACAAAAACAAGCACACTTAGCCAAAAACACCAGGACCCTCTTCTGAAGACAGTGATCCTGAGATACAGGACTGAGGAGTGGAGGGACCAGGCCAGAACAACCTGTTGGTTTCCAGAAGACTCAGCCTAGAACTACAGGGGATGGAAGTAAATCTATAGGATAGCCCTGGGTGCCGGGACAAAGTGTTGTGAAGATTCTTCAGGCATGGGAGCCTTTCCCTTAGTTAAACTAAACTAGAACTGTTAACCAGAGCATTAGGCTGCCCAGTGTCTATTCCGGCCAAAGCCCCCAGTAACTCTGCTCTCTTCAGGTCCAGTTATGGAGAAGGCGGGAGTAACACAGCTATGAGTGCTATTATTGATCTAACCTGGGTTTTCCTTTCTATCTACTTATCAATTTCCCCTTGCAAGCAAGAACCCGGGTCTTTGTTCTCAGAAAGGAAGGGAAAAGAAGGTAAAGGAAGAAAAGGAAAAAGGGAGAGAAGAAAGAAATAGAGGGGAGGGAGGGACTATATATAGGGTAGATTAGGGCAAAGGGTGGAGGGGAGGGAAGGAACATGGAATCCAAGAATAAATGCTTTTTAACCAAAACTTTCATTAATAGCTTTACCTCTTAAGTTTCTGTTAGTTAAAACCTCCTTTTTTAAATTAATTTTTTATTGAGGTCACACTGGTTTATAACTATATAAATTTCAGGTGTACATCATTATATGTAGACTTCTGTGTAGACTACATCATGTTCACCACCCAAAGACTAATTACCATCCATCACCATACACATGTGCATCCTTCTGCCTCCTTCCTCCCTCCTGCCCCTCTGGTAAATCTACTCTCTGTGTCTATGTGTTTGTTTGTTGTCCTTGTTGTCGTATCTTCCACATGAGTGAAATTATACAGTATTTGACTTTCTCCATCTGACTTATCTCACTAAGCATAATACCCTCAAGGTCCATTCATGTTATTAGAAATGGCAAGATTCTTTATTTAATGAAACATATTTTAATGATATATCTTTAAAATATTTTATGGCATGTCTTTCTCCTAGGATCAAAACACATCCTGTCATTTTGCCAACAATCAGTCTATCTCATTGTTTGAATATACTAGAATATTTGCCACCTATGATTCATAGAATATTAACAAAAGTTAAATAGACCTACTCTATAAAACTCTGATTCAAGGATAGGTAGGGTAAGCATACTGCCCAAGGAATACTTCCAAATATCCTAATTTAAATGTTCTTTTAAATTATAATACCTTCAAAAAGAAGCAGATCACTGGAAGACAGCAAGAGGAATAATGTGGTCTCCCAATCTCAGAAACACTACTGAAGCTGGAGCTGACTTCTATACAGTGTGCCTGACCAAATGTACAATAAATAAATACATATAAAGCATCCATTTAAATGAAAATCTGAACATCTTAAAAATCCAGATAAGCTAAAACAAAACCATAAACTGTACAGCATCTCAAAGGAAAGATTATTGCTGAGATTTCTAGAATGCAATACCTACATGAACACGCATGGGCATACACACAGCCCTTAAAAGGAAAATTGGTGGGCTGAGTGAATGTCATTTCTATCCAAACATATAGGTTGAGGAAATGTGATAATAACACTTAATAAGCATCTAAATGTAAAAGGAATATTCACCCGCAATGGTAAATTAACTGTATTCATGAGAGGACTCCTACCAAGAAATATATTCACTTTCTTATTGATGTCTCGGTGACAACTACAAAATTTTTGTCCCTAACCAAGACCTCTTCGACAGGCACCAGCCTATATGTCCAACTGCATACTCAACTGAGATATCTTGGTCTTCACTTAGATATCTTTTGACATCTCAAACTTAAAATGTCCAAGCCAAACCTGATTTTCCCCACCACATCCCATCTCCCAAACCTGTTCCTCCTATGGTCTTCCACATCTTGGTTAATGGCAACATCCTCAACCCACTTGCTCAGACCAAAAACCTTGTAGTTACCCTCGACCTGTCCCCTGCTAACTCAAATCCAATCTGTCACAAATCCCACTGATTCTACCTTTAAAAATACATCCAGAGGGGCCGGCCCGGTGGCACAAGCAGTTAAGTGCACGCGCTCCGCCACGGTGGCGCGGGATTCGCCAGTTCGGATCCTGGGTATGCACCGACGCACCACTTAGCAAGCCATGCTGTGGCGGGGTCCCATATAAAGTGGAGGAAGATGGGCACGGATGTTAGCCCAGGGCCAGCCTTCCTCAGCAAAAAGAGGAGGATTGGCAGATGTTAGCTCAGGGCCGATCTTCCTCATACACAAAAATATATATATATATCCAGAGACTGAGCATTCCTCATCACCTCCACTGTTACCACCTGGTCCAAGCAACCATTAATTCTTGCATTGAATATTTCAATAGCTTCCTAATGGGTCATCCTGCTTCCACTTTTGTCCCTATACAATCTTTTCCATAAAAAGCAGCCAGACTGATCTTTTTAAAGAGTCAGATCATATGACACTATGGCTCAAAGACCCATATGTGAGTAAAAGCCGTATACTGTCCTACAAGACCTGAAACCATTGACCCCTCTTCCCTTTCTGAACCCCTCTCCTACTACTCTCCTCTACTCTCACTTTGCTTCTGCGTCTCTGCTTTCCTAATTCTCTGCAGACAGGCTCTCTCTTCTGCCTAGAACCCTCTTTCCCCAGATATCTATATGGCTCCATCTCTAACTTTCTTCAAATATCAGGGAGGCATTACCTGACCATACTATTTAATGTTGCAAACCACCGCCCCCCACCAACACTCCTTTTCTACCCTTCTCTGCTTTACTTTTTTCCACAGCACTTATCCCCATCTCCTATACCATCTTACTGTGGCAGATTATGTTTTCTTAAAATATAGCTCCAATAATATGTCCAGACCCACGTGTTCCTCTAGAACTCTGCCACTCGCCTGTCAAGAGGTGGAGTCCATATGCTCTCCCCTTGAACCTGGGTGGGCCTTTGTGACTGCCTCTGCTAATAGACTCTGGTGGAAGTGACTCTATGTGATTTCCACAGCTAGACCATAAAATGCAAGGCAGCTTCTGCCTGCCTCTCTTGGAATACTTGTTCTTGGAATCCAGCCACCATGCTACAAGGAAAGCCAAGCCATATGAAGAGGCCCATATGGAGAGAAAAACCAATTCTCTCCTTGCCCATCTTAGCCTGGACTGAGCTCCCAGCTAAGAGCTGGCACCAACCCACTCACCCCAGAGTAAGTCACCTGAAGGTACCTCCTCCAGCACAGGCTGTGGATGTGGGGCCAGCACAGTCACACAGGGCCCTGTGCTCACAAGGGCTTGTATTTGGGGTTTAATGCTCTGTGGTCACAGTCTTGAAATTCCTAATAATTTTGCCTTTGAACTTGTATTCTGTACGTGAAGCCTGAGGAGACAATGGAACAGAAGCTGGGGACTTGGAGCCTTGGCTCCTGTGTGGTCCCTCATCCCTGACAGGTTCTCAGCTGCCCACTTCCTCCACAGTTGGCTCTCCTGCCCACCGTCACCCAGTGACTGCCACCTCCTTTGCTCCAGGTGGAGGCCTGAGTGCAAACACAGGGAGAGTATCCTGTGATGTGTCAGGGTGCCGCTTGGCAGGGGCTGTCCCCACCTTGAGCTGGCAGCCATGGCACATGTGACAAGTGATTCAATGTGCATGAGCCCTCATTCACCCCCAGTCCAGGTATCAAGCACATCCGGCATGGAGGTTGCTCTCCTTGAGGGTCGCCAGTCCACTGCAGGTTGGGGTGGTGGGCCCAAAGGAAGGGGAGAAGCCTGGCTTGACTTTCCCACCCTTGGCCGGGGCACAAGCCATCTGTCCTAGAGCTGGCAGGTGGCAGGCTGCATGTGCTGAGTGGCAAGGCAGGCCCCCAGGTGCCAGTGATGGTTTGCACTGCCCCGCAAGTATCCCCAAGTCCGAGGGAACCCATCAGTACAAAGCAAATAAAAAACACCATGACATGTTGAGAAAGAGATAGTGGAAGGAAGGAAATACGTTCTATATTTTAATACCATTAACAGCACTTTTTTCCTCTTTTCAAACAAGAGGCCTCCTATTTTCATTGTGCATAGGCCTGCTCCAGCCTTCACGTGAACTGCCCCAGCTGACGCCACATGAAGCCAAGAAGAACCTTCCCCACTGAGCCCTGCCCTAACTGTGCAGATTCCTGAGCAGAAGAAATGGTTGTGATGCTTTTAAGTCACTCAGTTTGGGGGTGGCTGGTTGTGCAGCAGAAGATAACTAGACCGCGTACTTAGCTCTTGATGTCCCGATTCCTCCCTTCACCTCCCTCCACAAACATGCACACGCTCTGTGAAGGCAGTGATTTTGAGGGTGTGTTGTTCACTGCTGGATCCCCAGTACCTAAAACACTGCCTCACACATAGTGGTCACCCAGTAAATATTTGTTCAATGAACTGAAGTCCCATTCTGATGAAACTTTATCTTTAGATGGGGATACAGATAAGTGAGTCACCAGTACAGGAAAACTTGACGAGGTTCAAATACTGAGATGTAAATAGTTGGAAAGTGTGCAGTGCATGCCTGCTGATGGCCAGTGTGCTCAGGACGCAGTGGTCTTTCCCCACAGCCATTAGTGGTCTGGTGGTTCTAGGAAGAGGGCACCGAGTTAGCATCATGCAGACAGGACTGCCTCCCCCACCCTGACCCGTCCCTTACCCCTCAGAATACAATGTCCTGGCGCGTGACCACCATGCCTGCCACAGGCCTGCTGGGAGGAGCTGATGGCATGATGCGTGTATTTTGCGAACATGGACAAAACATCTACTAGATGCCAAGAAGTATTCTGAGCCATTAAAGAAGGTACAAATGTGAACAAAACGTGGTCCTTAGCATTAATCTTTTATTAAGATTATATATGTGAACATGCTTGGCAAACTATATTGCCACTTGAAAATAAAACCATTAATGGTAGTAACAATGATTATTCAGGCTCTTTCCATGATACCACGTTGCCCCTCACCCTCAGATGTTACTCAGTACTTGCTCAACCAGGACAAAGAGGGTATCCACCAGGAGTCTATAGGAGTACCATATGCTGGCAGTGTAAGTGGTTTTCCATGTAGCAGGAACTACAAGTCTGCAGTAGGAACATGCTCACCTTTCTGCAGGATTGTGGATATTTCTGAACCATCCAGATCGTTTTTATCCACGACTTCATCTTTATGAATGGTTGGGGGAAGGTCACTCTTCCCAACAAGTATGGATTATGTTTCCATTTACTTGCCTGGAAATTGGCAAGAGACAGATTTCTCTCTCTTCTTGGCACATTCCTTGTCACTGCCTTCCCAAGGACTCCTCCCAACGTTTCCCTACTGAGATCTCAGTCAGGGCTGACATCTTTAGTGCAGCAAACTCACTGGCAGGATCCCCCACGAGCAGCATAAGTGGTCCAGAGATGCAGCTCATGCAAGAGACAGAACCAACTGCTAATCTCGGGTCTTCTTTTCTCTTAGTGGAATTCAGACACTGAACCACATCTGTAATGGAAGCTTCTAAAAGCCACATTGGTGCCACATTAGCTGTTATTATGAACATTCTGAGTGTCAGAAAACTAAATGAAGATGGATGCTAAATGTCACTTCTCATGAAAAGAAAAACAGCTTTTTAAAAATAAAATTTTGTTACCAAGACATCAAAGGTTTCTTGAACAGATCTTTCACTTTGCCTCCCCGCCCTCTGCCCTGTGCGCAGACAGTCCTGTTCTCCAGTACCTCTCTCTCCTGTTGCCCCCGGGACGCATCCCTCCCTTCAGCTGACTTGGCCATGTTAGAGAGCGCGTCTATCGTGGTCTCAGGAAGGCTAGCGGGCTCCCTTGAGGGGAGGACCGAGCTCTCCTCAAGTCCCGTATCTGGTGCGGTTAGGTCGTCTCCAGGTGTTCGTGGAAGAGGATCTAAGCGCTGCGATTCGGAATTCTGCCCGTCCCTGCGAAGGCTCCACAGCTTCTCTTTCTAAGTGTCCCTTCTGTGGCGCTCCCTCTGTCATCTGCCGGCTTGTGCGGAAGTGCAGCGCCTTCCAGGGTCCACCTGCGCCCTCTAGGGGCTGGGTGGAGAAGAACTCTTCAAGGCATTCTGTCCACAGACCTCTCTGAACCCCACCAAATGAGGCAACATGACAGACAACTTGAAAAGGAGGCAAAAGAGGGGCCGGCCAGTGGAGCAGCGGTTAAGTGCACGCACTCTGCTTCAGCGGCCGGGGTTCGCAGGCCCAGATCCCCGGGGTAGAGCAATGCACCGCCATGCTGTGGCGGCGTCCCATATAAAGCAGAGGGGGATGGGCATAGATGTTAGCCCAGGGCCAGTCTTCCTCACAAAAAAGAAAAAAAAAAGAGGGAGAAGAGTCAAAATCATTGACTTTCTGGGACAATCTAAGGCTTCTCTACTACAAAGACTGGGCTGTTTTCTTTGGTGCCAGGCTTCTCCACTAACCTACACACATTTGAGTTTTCATTGTCCAGAGGGTACCCCAAGGTCAAAAAAAAATACATGCGTCACAAATGTGAAAAAGATCTATTCAGTGAGGCTCCTGCTACGGGGAGCAAGACGTGAGGCTGCTGTACAAGAGAGATGGAGAGCAGGAAGAACAGACCACTCGCGGAGCCAACTGCTATTTACTGAGCATCTACTATGTGCCAAGCACTGTTGTAGGTTCTGGAATGTCAGTTAAGGAAGGTAAGCAAGGCCCTTCCTCACTTGGAGAAAGGAGAGACAGGTGACAATTAAGGAAACAAATAAATGAACAAGGTAACTTCAGATTGTAGGTAACGGCTATGTAGAAAAGGAATCAGGGTTGGGGGGTGATGATGCAGATAGGGTGATCAGGGAAGGCCACCACGCATTCACTTATCCAGTAAATATTTATTAATTTCCTAAGTGTCAAGCACTGTTTTAGACACTGAGAACACAGAAGTGAAATCAGAGAAGGGAATACAGAGCAAAGAGATTCCTGAATTCATGCACTCACATTCCAGTAGGAGACAAACACACAAAATAATGAAAATGTTTAGTATGTAAGATAGAGAAGAGTCTGTGGAAAAAATAAAGGAGGGGAGGGAGATATGGGAGGGTGTGTATGTGTCTGTGTGCTTGCAATTTTAAATAAGGTCATCAAATAAGACCTCATTAGCAACCAGGTGCATTCAGATGGAGATCTGGATATGGAAATGCTGGCCATCTGAAGAACTGTGGGCAGAGCTCCAAGCAGAGCGGCAGGAAGCGCAAAGCCCCTGAGGCAGAAACCAGGCTAGAGAGTTATACTGAAGAAGTCGTCAGCAGGACTGAAGCACAGAGAATGAGCAGAAGAAGGCAAGGAGAGGAGGCCAGGCAGGTGACCAGCACAAAAGCACTCCTGGAATCAAAGTAAGGCGGCCGCAAGAGAAAGAAGGTACAGCTTCTGCTGATAGTCGCCAATCTATTCACCAGGAAAACCTCATGCCTTTGGCTGTTCACTAAGGCAACCAAATATTAAACTGAGGACCTACTATGAGTAAGACACTGTGTGCTGCACTTTCTCTGTAAGTCATGTCACGCTTTGGGCCAACCTCCCATCCTACCAACAAAGTCTTTCCAGGAGGAGAAAGCATACTGAGGACAGATTAGAAGGCATAAGTGCACAATCCCTACCACGACTGTGACTGGACACGCTGGGATACGGAAGCAGAGGCCAGGCGATGCCACTGAAGTCTGCAGCTGAAACCCTGGGGATGTCTGATCACTCACCGAGCATTCTATCCCCACACCGAACACACTCACTGTTTAAGCATATATACTCATGAGAGAAAGCTACCTTCTTTTAGGAGGTCTCAAAGTTTTAAATAGATTCTCAGGCCTCCTAGGAATTGTTCTGGAGATAAAGAAGCAAATTCTGCGTCACTACATTTGAGCCACCCCACAGCCCGGAACAGCACTCAAGATGAACAGCAGACATCCGGGGACTCTTCCCAAAGGAACATGACTAAAAATCCTCATCATTCTTTCCCGGGGAAGAGGCTTCTGAAAACAAGGCAAGCCCATGCTGGCATGAGCAAACCACAAATACAACACCCCACTGCTTTTTGAGCAGCGATGCTTCAGGAAGATTTCAGCCTGTCCTGAATGATGGCCTGCACAGGCCAGCGTACCATTAAAATCATAATGCCCCTTTCGTGGCTCAGCTTGTGTAAACCCACCGTGTAATCTGACTAGAATACAGCATATGAAACGAGCGAGGGAGCTTGTGTGTGTCTTCTGTCATTCTGTATTACTGCTGCGTCAAGAATGAAAGATGCAAACGCACAGTGAAGAGCGAGGTGAAGGAGGGACAGGAAAATGCCAGGAGCGGGAGGAAGCTGCTAAATGGCACCGAATGCCTGGGTGCGTGGGCGGGCTGCCCGTGTGCTGCCTGTCTCCCTCAATCCATCACCAGAAAGGACAAGCCACCTCAGGAGGGATCAACGTCCTAAGTCAGGAGGCTGGAGAGGCCGCCATCCCAACTGCCCCCGGCGACACAGGCCTGCCCTAACTGTCAGTTTACAGGCGTCGCTGCAGTCTGGCTGCTGTCAGTGGGAGACCCAGAAACAGCAGCGCACAGGGACTCCTGCCCAAACCCTGCCCACGAGTTGGCAAACATGAAATTCAGAGGGTAAGTATGGTGATTTTAAGCATCTTTTAAAGGGACAGTAGATGGACAGGGACACAACTCTCTCCTCTCTTCTGTTCAATTAAGAATCCAAATTTTAGCAACAAGGGTCACCCTATGCCTGCAAATGAGGGGCTGGTACACAGCAGAGAGACTCCAAGGGCAAATGGAGCTCTCTCTGCTTCCCACAGCCCACGCTCGCCCTGGAGAAGCAAAGGCGGAACAGGACGGCAGCACACTCCACCAGACAATGCTGTTGCTACCAGCAGCCTACCGCCTCCCAGGAGGAGGACACGTTTTAGGGTTTGAGAGAAGAGAAAACTATTTGCACAAATGAATCCCCTCCTCAAATAAGGAAACAGCAAAACTTTTCCTAGTTCTCTCAGAGAAAAGGAATATGAAGTGCTGCCAATCATCCCTGAAAAGAAAGGCAGGTCACCAGGGGCCCTGCAAAGGAACACAGCGCACCTCCAAGGAGCTTCTTACCGGCTCCTTGTTATGTTAACATATGTTAAGAACTGCCGGAAAATCCACTGCACTCCACCTAGTCATGCCCCCACCCCCATCCCCAACCCCTGGCAACCACTGATCTTTTTTTCTTTCTTTCTTTCTTAAATTGTAGTAAAATATACTAACATAAAACTTACAATCTTAGCCATTTTAAGTGTGCAGTTCAGTAGTGTTAAGTACCTTCACGTTGTTGTGCAACCAATCTCCAGAACTTGTCATCTTGCAAAACTGAAACTCTGCACCCATTAAACAATAACTTCCCATTTCCCTCTCTCCTCCCCCAGGCCCTGGCAACCATCATTCTCCTTTCTGTCTCTATGAATTTGACTACTCCAGGTACCTCATGTAAATGGAATCATATAGTATTTGTCCTTTTGTGTCTGGCTTATTTCATTTAGTATAATGTCCTCAAGGTTCATCTAAGTTGTAGCATGATTTCCTTCTTTTTTAAGGCTGAATAATATTCTATTGTATGTATATACCACATTTTGTTTATCCATTCATCTGTCGATGGACACTCAGGTTGCCTCTACCTTTTAGCTGTTCTGAATAATGCTGATATGAACACTGGTGTACAAATATCTCTTAAAGACTCTGATTTCAATTGTTTTGGGTATATATCCAGAAGCGGAATTGCTGCTATACTATTTCCCACAATGGCTACACATTTTACATTCCCACCAACAGCGCACATGGGTTCCAATTTCTTCACATTCTCACCAAAACTTTTATTTTATTTTTAATTGTTCTTGGATAGTAGTTGTCTAATGGGTATGAGGTAGTTTACTGTCTCTACAGGTTTGCCTTTTCCTGAATGTCATATAGTTGGAATCATATAGTATGTAGACTTTCCAGACTGGTTTCTTTCACTTAGTAAGATGCATTAAGGTTCCTCCATGTCTTCTGTGGCTTGATAGCTTATTTCTTTTTAGTGCTGAATTCCATTCCATTGCATGGATGTATAATAGTTTGTTCATTCACCTACTGAAGGATGTCTTGGTTGCTTCCAATTTTTGGCAATTAGGAATAAAGCTGCTATAAACAGTTACGTGTAAGTTTTTGTATGAACATAAGTTTTCAACTCATACCTAGGAGCACAATTGATAAATCATAAGACTATGTTTTAGCTTTGCAAGCAACTGCCAGACTGTCTTCAACAGTGGCTATACCACTGTGCACTCCTACCAGCAATGTACAAGAGGTTCCTGTTGCGCCATGTCCTTGTCAGCCTTTGGTGTTGTGAACACTTTGGATTTTACCCATTCTAATAAGTCTGTGATGGTATCTCTGCTGTTTTGTTGCAGTTCTCTAGTTGCATATTACATTGCTCAAGCATCTTTTCATATGCTTATTTTCCATCTGCATATCTTCCATGGGGAAGTGTCTATTCAGATCTTTTGCTCACTTTTTAGTTCAATTGTTTGTTTTCTTATTGTTGAGTTTCAAGAGTTCTTTGTATATTCTGGATATTAGCCCATTATCAGATATGTGTTTTTAAAATATTTTCCCCTAGTCTGTGGCTTGTCTTTTCAATCTCTTAAGAATGTTTTTTGCAGAGCAGAAGTTTTTAATTTTAATGAAATTCAACCTATCATTTTTTTGTTTCATGGATAATGCTTTTGGTGTTCTATATAAAAAGGTATTGCCAAACTCAAGGTCACCTAAATTTTCTCCTATGGTATCTTCTAGGAGTTTTATAGTTTTGCATTTTACACTTAGGTCTATGATCCATTTTGAGTTAAATTTTGTGAAAGCTAAAGTCAGTGTCTGTATTCATTTTTTGGCACACAGATGTCCAGTTGTTCCAGCACCATTTTGCTGAAAAGACCATGTGTTTTTTATCATATTCCTTCAATCTTCTCTGCTGACAAATGCTGAATGAATATATGGGATGCTGTAGCGTATATCAGTCCAGTCTGGATCATGAATCTCCATATCCCTATGGTACCATACACAAAGAGTCTTCTTTCTATAATAAGAGTTTATGGGATGGTTACAGATAAGGGTAAAGAAAAATACTGTCACTCATTTCAGGTAAACTTTAAAGGATCTTTAATCCAAGAATTAAATATTTTTAAACTAAGATATCTGAGCTTCTAAAGTCTTTTTGCCAAAAACCACAATAAATTATGGTTTAGGGGAATTTAAAATTTGTAGGCTATTTCAATAAGGGACAGAATACACAAACAATATGGTTTTTTCATTAAGAATGTCATCAAGTAAAGCAATCATTGGCTTCAGACATAATGAATGATTTGTTTTAAACATTTTTTATCCTTTTGTTCATAAATAAGTATAGGGCTAATTTAAAGACATTAAAATCCACCAAGAATATCATAGAAACTTAGCTTTCAAAGCACTTCATCATATCTATCTATACCAATGGTTCTCCCAGTGTGGCCCACAGACCAGCAGCATCAGCCTCACCTGAGAACCTGTTAGAAACGCAAATTATCAGGCCCCGTGCAAACTTTAGGGATGAGGCCCAGCAATGTGTGTTTCAACAAGTCCTCCTGGTAATTCTGCTGCACTCTAAAGTTTGAGAACCCCTGCTGTATTCTATATGACCACCTTAACCACCCTTTGAAGTCAATGAAGCAAGTGTCCTCAATCACCATTTGCCAGATTCCAGTGTGTTAAGAGACAGGCTCAAAGAGAGCTGGTTAGGGGCATGGCCGGGACACTCAGTTAGCCTTACAAATCTAGAGCACTTATGATTATACCATATTTCTTATTAAGCTAAAATTAAAAGAACCAAGATTTCAATATCCTATAGAAAACAATATCTTCAGGGGATATTTCCTCTCACTATCCACAAAATACATCCCTTATCTAGAATGAACCTCCATCTGGAATGTTGTCCATGGGTACTGATCATTTATCTAATAATTTTCTCATTCTAACTTTTACAAGAAGGGGGAAGCCCAGAAGTATGAGTATATTAGTGAGAGACAACACTCTAAAATCTAACTCAAGATTTTTAGACCAGATTTTATTTTGATACATCACAGAAATAATCTGAATTTACCCTTATGAGATTGAGTTTTTCAACAGAATTCTTGCACGTGACAGGAAACTATTGGTTCACATTTCATCAGAGTTTTGCTTGGCTGATTTATGCATAAATCTTTACCCTCAATGTGCATCTTAAATGCATTTCTCATTTAAATCATTTCTCATTTAAAATTATTTCTCTTAATATATAAGAAAATGACATCCTAAATTTATTTCAACCAACCCTGCATTCACCATAACTTGTCTCCTGACCAAGTTGCTTAGGACTAAAAGGACTTGTAGTGGCCTCAGACAGTGCTCATGATACACGACAAATGATGGCAAAGGCCAAAATGCTAGAGATAATATCGTACAGGGTGAACAGAAACCCATTTCTCCCCCATCTGTGCATTCTCCCCTTCCAGGATTCCCCCACTCCTCCTAAAAATATACAGACACCCCCCCAAAACATTCCCACTTGGAGGAAGCAAGGATGGAGTCAACACAAGTCCACTTGGGCGGCCCTCCATCTACCCAAGGATACACAAATAACCATCCCTGCGTAACGAAGCGGGCAGCGGCAGCCTGGAATTGCAAACGAAGTGCTCCGGGCACACCACAGGAGAGACAGCAAAGATGACTCAGGGCTGTCCTGGAAGGGAAAGCAAGATGCCGGCAGGGAAGGGCAGAAGAAGGCACTCAGCAGAGAGGGGGCATAACGAAACGCAAAGCCAGGTAATGAAAAGCAAACACCTGCGAGGGTTCCCAGCCTCCGCTGGGAAGGGCAAGTCATCTAGGGTGTGAGGAACAAGGGCCTGCCTGTGAGATGAAGTCAGAAACACAGCAAGACGGCAAGACCGGAAGAGCCTTTAATGGAGAAGAAGAGAAGGAAATTTACATTTACTCTAAACACTGCAGTGGACTTGTTTTTCACACATTATGTCCTATGAGCTTTACAACAACTAAAAAAATTGTGAACTTCCCATTTTACAGATTAGGAAACTGATACTAAAGAAGTTAGGAAACTGACCCCCACATAGCTAATAAACAAAAGTGCAAGTATATAACTCCAAGCATGTCTAATTCCAGGTCAATGTTAAATGTTGTTTTTGGAAGGCTTCCAGCCAAAGAAAATGAGCCTTTATTTTGTGGGCAGTAAGAAGCCACTGAAGTCTAGAAAGAAAGTAATACATGGTCAGATCTGTCTTTCAAGACAGGACTGGAAGATCAGGAAGGTACCACAAGTAGCCAGCAATGGGAGGACGAAGGCCTGAGCAAGGCATACCCTGCAAAGAGAAGTGAAGCCTGAGAACTGGGAGGTGTGGCAAATGAGGCTGCCGTCTGAAAGTCAAAAACTTCACAATTCAACACAAGAGACCAAAAAGATATGCAAAGTAACCTTTAAAAGAAACACATCAAAGGAAAGGCCATGTTGATCCACTGCTGTCACCTTGTCATCCATGGAGATCCTCAAGGCAAACACCAGCACCAGCAATGCCCATTCAGGCCAGAGGAGAGGGAGGCTGCCCCAGCCCCCGGCTGCACCTGGCCAGCTGGAGAACACAGGTGTGTCCTACTCTGGCAGTGGATGCATGAGGCCATCCTAACAAGGACCCCAGTTGAGACCAAAGCCAGGCTTCCCACTACCAATAAGATTTTATGGTGGCTTGGTGGAGCAGCCCATCAGAAATCCAGCTGCATAAAAAAATGAGGATCCTGAAAGAAGGGTGAAGGATGAAGAACTGGCAATGCCACCTCCCTCGTCAGGGCAGAGAGACACTTCTCGGTACCGTGATATAGCTGCTGAGCCTGCCTCCCTGTTCGATCTCCCACTAACTCACAGCCAAGTTCTGTGCCGGGAAAGTTCTAAAGTGAAGACAAAGACCATGTCACTGACAACTCTGGCCACCAACATCTCCAGTTTGGATCCTCTCTAATGAAAAGCAACAGCAGGAGGAGGATGGCAGCCCTCCCTTGGGCACAGGAGGCAGCTACGGAGGACGTGGGGTACCAAGCAGGCAGTAAGGCTGGGCCCAGGCACGTCCGGGGGACAGTGGACACTGGCCTGCCTCTCTCCAGCCCCACCAGCTCTCCCCTTCCTCACCTCACCTCACTCTCAGCACTGGCCTTCTCCCCTTTCCTTGGATATCCGTTCCTCTGCATCTCAGGCTCTCTGCACGTAGGGTTTCTCTCCCTGCCATACTTGTTGCTCCTCATTCCACGTGAGTAACCCCTCTCTTCCTTCTGATCTCAGATGGGTGTCAAGTCCTCAAGGACCCCAGACTTGGTTTGATCCCCCCATCCCATGCTCTCATATGTGTCTCAGGAGATGCCTCCCTTCTAGATAGCTAGCCCTATAAGGACAGGACTCCTGCCTGCACAGCTTATCAGTATGTGCAGGGTACAGGCAGGGGACAAGAACGCTTCACTGTTAATGTTAACAGGGGCCCAATTTCAAACCTGGGCATATGTTTACAAAAGAAACCTAAATCTTCCAGCACATTCCATTCCCTCCTTCCAGGCCCACCAAGAACACTGTGATTATAATGGGTTCCCCACATAGCTTGCCAAAAAAGAAAGGTTGGCCTGCCTAAGGTTGTGGGTGCCCAGTTCTTTTAAGTCTGTCTTATTTTCTCATTATAAATAATAAAATTCCAATCTGACTCTAGTTTGGGAGAGACCTAGTCCTGGTCAACTGACAAATGCTGGCTTCTGCTTCTTCAAAGACCGAAAGACGAGACTCTGGATCTTAGCTAATTCATAAAGGAGACACCGCCCTCTTAGGATTATCTGGGCAGCCAAATAGTCTATTCCTCTACAATGTCACTCACTAGATGGACTTTTAATTTCCACAGGTGTTACAAATCCAGGAGCGAACAGCACCATAGGCTGGTCTTTATCTATGTCGTATATTGAATTATTATTAGTCTGACAGCCAAGATGAGCTGCATTCCATAGTGGCAGATAAGACAGCTCACGCATTTATTGCCTCTGAGACTATACGGCTGGTATGAGCATTTGTGCTTTTAACGCTTCGCAACAACCAAGATGCATTTCAGCATTCTACCACTAAAATGGCTTTAAATTTTATTCGACATGCCTTCTCAAAATGTCTTTTATATTTTAATGACTAGAAGTGACCTAAACAAAAGAAAATCAAAGCTTACTATTTTGATAAGATAGGGAGGTCAGAGTCAATTTCTAAACACTAAGGATTTTCCTGGAATTAGTGAAATGGTTACATACATAGACTTGAAACATGATTAAATCATAGGCATGCAAATG
Organism: Diceros bicornis minor; assembly: GCF_020826845.1. Lineage (NCBI taxonomy): Eukaryota > Metazoa > Chordata > Mammalia > Perissodactyla > Rhinocerotidae > Diceros > Diceros bicornis. The sequence continues at coordinate 5,834,530 of NC_080755.1, read as the reverse complement.
CACCTGATACTGAACTACTCCCCTAATAAATAGTGTCAAATGAGGTGGGTTATATAAAATTAGATTTTATAAATTGAAAACTTGCTTTTATTTTAGTTAGATAAATATTTAATTAAATCCTTGCTGGGTTTCACCTAAAAACATAACATTTCTGCAAAACTTCCCCAAAGTTTAATCATACAAGTATTTGGAGAGCTTTAGAGAGAAACAAATTCTTTTTCTATTAAACTACTTTAACATGACAGAAGACACACACCTGTTTGAAATAGCTGAAAAAGGTTTTATGTAGACATATTAACTGAAATGAAATCTATGAAGCAAACATATATTATTTAACAATGACCATTAGAGGAGAAGGCCTCTTGTTCAATCGTGAGAAATGATTAGTTTTTTAGTTAATTGGAAAGAAGTTTCAAAAATGAGAACTAAAAAGTAATAAATTAATCAAATGATTTATTTTGAACTTAAATGATCTCAGTGTATATCATTCTCCAATCTTCTCATGTATGGCGAAGGTCTTTTCACGGAGCACAGGTCTGATTAGCGTTCCCACTCACCCATCTTGCATAAACCTCACCATTTATGCTTCTTCTTATGTTTCCAGTCTAGGTTTCCTCTAATTCTTTTCTAATTTTTTTCAGCTGCCTTGCTTACCTTAGCACAACAGCATTTTTTTTTTCCTAAAGCAGCTCATCTTTGGTCTTTCCGAAGGATTCATCTAAATTTTTATAGGACAACTCTCTTTCTAGCCCCTACCCATTTTCATCAATTTTCTTGATAGGGTAATTTTGTAAATTAATTAAATTACAAATACAATCATCATAAACAAGGCTGAGAACATATACAACTGGCTCTCCCAGATGTACAATTCCACTGTGTTTATCGTGGGGTGCACATTAATTAGCATATTTTACAGAAGTAACGGAGAATGTTAGTTGGTCAATTGGGTTAGTAAAAAATGTTTCCACAGTAAATAAAGATTTTCTAATTTGAAAATAAAATAAATAGAAATGTTCTTCACTCTAAAAAGGATAATATAGTATATAACAATCTAAATTTATAAACACAAATAACAGTGTTTATTTTTAAAACTCATTCCTGATTTTGCAAAAGAATTAATCTCAGATCATCTTTAGTAAGTGGAAACTTCCAAATTATTATAAAATATTCTATTCATGGCATTTCACTTAATATGAAACTTTTAAGAGGAAAACACTCTTATTATAAGTAATACTAATGTACAAGAAATTTGTTTAAAAACAAATTCCTACAGAATTATGATGTTTAAATATGGGCTGCCTGGTAATTACAAGTTTTCTTGCCTTTTAACTTTTTTAAAACTTGATTTCATTGATATTAAATTGTTTTAAGAATAGAATGATATTTTGAAGTTAATCAACAGAGTCCCCATTATGAATTGTGCTTATATGTACAACTGCAATGGAAAAAAGAAAGAGATAATCTGATTAAAAATTAACAACTTTTCTTTAGGCTGCTAAAAAAAAGGCCAGATTATTTTAAATTGCGTATATGCTTTACTATTTAAAGAAAGAGTAATTTGGATTTCACAGTACATTGAACTAACCTGTAAAACATGGATTCACACTAAAAATAAAGAAACGTAGCTCGGAGCCTTGTTAAGAAACAGAGGTTTTCCAATAATGGCTTTTATTTCATACTGTGTCAATATATAAAGTTTTATTTTATAAAGTATTATAGAAAGGAAAAACAAAGCACAAGTAATTAAAAGGAAGCAACAGCCAATAACCCACGCAGGGATGCGGGGACATGTTTTTGCTGTCGTGAACACCCCCATCTCATGGATTCATACAGGAACCTGTGTCTTTGTTCTTGTAACAGAGCATAAAGAATATCTATTTTAAGAGGAGAATATATTTAAATTTTCTAAAATACTATGCTAAATCTATTCCTAAATATTGTGAAAGAATAAGTTTTATCAAACCAGCAAGTGAAGTTCATTCCCCATATGCTATCACCCCACATATGGAAAATTTATTAATATCTCATTATTAAAAGATAAATAATACAAAGATGAAATTTTTTTTTAAAAGTCATAAAATATGGAACAAGAGGCTATTATTGAAGTCTCAGGCCCCTTTACCATGCAAATATTTGCAGGTTGATATGCCGCAGGTAATTAGGCCAGAAGTGTAAAAACTACCCACAGTTCTCATGATAAATGTTCAAATAAGCACACCAAACGACCATGTACCACAGCTTCTCACAAATAAAGTCAACACTTAAACTCTCTGTTATCCAGACATGCTGCTGCTATGAAAGAAGTACAACCTGGAAAAAGAAAAAAAGAAAACACAGGCTTGTGGCAGTCTGTTATTCCCTACACTGTGGAATAATTTTTTCCATTCCCAAGATGATTTAAGTTGACAAATCGGTTCTTCTGGTCGCTTAGCTTCCTGACCTCGAAAAGTCCATTTTCTAACTTCTGTCTCATCCAGCTGTTGACAGGCTAATGCTACCAACCAACGTAATAAAACCTCCACCGGGTTTAGGATTAGGGTAGGAAATTGTAATGACAGCAGAATAATTAGATGTGAAGTCTGCTCAACTTTTAAGACCAGATCTTGTCTCTAAAAGAGAACAAATAGCTCTCTGGAAGGAGGTTAATGTATATTCCATTCCTCCCAGGGTACAATGTTGTGAGCATTTCCTGAGAAAAAAGTGGAAACTCTTATTGCCTAAAACACTTCTTGAAAGTCGATACAATTTAAGGGTACTCTCTACTTTGGTACAATTTTTTTCAGAAACAAATGTCCAATTTTCTTTTCTTCACAGAACCATAAGTCAATAAACCTACCAGAGCTACTTGCTTTTAGATCCTAAGATGTTTGAGGCAGTGTGTGCTGTGGATGCAGGCAGAAGAACGGGTGGTTGGAGGGTCAGAAGTCTGCCCTTCTGTATGCATCTTTTGTAGACGGTGCTCCTGCACGTGTCCTCCATATCCCTCCCAGTACCCAAGGGCCTGGGCTCAGACTCGGATCTGCCTTAGATTGCTGACTGATCTCTCAAGGCCTCAGTTTCCTCATCTGTAAAGTGGAGCTTTATTTGCAATAGGCCCCACGTCGTGGATGAAGGGAAGATTAATTAGAATGCATGTAAAGCACAGCACTGGACCCAAAGTAAGTACTCAATCACATTTTCACCTTTTTTTTACTGCCCTATTCTCTGATCCTAACAAATTAATGCCTGTAAATAAAAGTCTTCCATTTTAAAATTACCTGTGATTAACCACTATGTTCTCAGTATTATATCAAATCCTTTAAGAAAGTTTAGTGATTATAGTTACCATCCGATATAGAAATACAGCTTTGGGTAATTACCCTCTTCTTAGGATCCATGCTATCCCTCTGGTTTTATATATGGGGTATGCTGAAAGTATACATTAATATCTGTAAGATATGTATACATTAGTATCTGGAAGATATGTACATTTTATTGAGTGAGAGAATGTAAACATTCTGTTGTTACGTGATAGCAATCATATCTTGATATATTTTGCAGTTTTGGATTAACCAAGCCTTTTCTTGTCTCTTCCTTCCCTTCCTGATGTTATGGAATATTTCTGATTACATTTATAACAACTTACCAAGGATAATTAGGAAAAATCAAAGGTAAAATTTAAATACACACATACATAAACACACACTTATTCAGTATTTAATATATAAAAGGATGTAGGGGAGGAAGACAAATCCTCTACCCATTCTAGGTCCTTCTGGCTGGGCTACGAATTAAATTGACATGAGACAGAGTAACAGGAGAAAATCAAACAAAGCTTTATAACATGTATACATGGGAGAGACTCAGGAAAACTGAGCAACTCACCAAAATGGCCGAGCTGCCAGCTTAAATATCATCTTCAGCTAAAGACAAAGGAGGATGTTGGGGGTAGTGGTTTGGGACTTCAAAGGGGAGGAAGGCAAATCACATGGAGATGGAAAAGCAAATGTTTGGTAAGTAGAACTTGGATAAGAATGGGCTTAGCAATTTATCTTAAATGTTTTTAGGCATTTAGGGGGAAGGGCAAAGTTTCTTTCGGAGTCTTTTGTTTTTAAAAATAATCAAGGCAAGGCAAAGAGATACATTTTGAGGTGGCCAATTCTGATCCCCCACAAAGACAGATTACATCTATTGGCTGAGGTGAAACTTATCTGTGAATTAAACTTCGGGCAACCTCTCACCTTCGTAATTCATACATATGACTAAGAAACAAAGAACTAGTTAAATATGATTGAGCCTAGCATAGGCCTCTGACCATAAAAGATGCTTCCCATAGCAAATCAAAGCAAAAACACAAGTATTTTGAAACTCCTACTTCATACTCAGCACTGTACTTAGAAAAATGAGGAATACAGAAAAACTCAAGATGGGCCCTGCTCTCAAGGAACTTCAAGTCTGGCGAGGGAAATGGGATCATCTACTGAACTGAACAGAAAGTGGCTGAGAAGATAACAAAAGGTTCCCGGAGAAGAAACACATGGTTGGCTGGCGCAGGTGGGGATGTGTTCCATGAAAGGGCAGGACCAGCAGCCCAGAGGAGGAGGCACAGGGCCAGGGCTGGGTCTGCTCGGGGGCAGAGGAAAGGCTGGAGGGACCTGCGTGTTGAACAGATCACTGTTTGCTCTCAGGACGTATTTCCACTCACGTGAAAAAAACTTCTAACCTTTTAGCAGATTCATGCTTTATTCTGGTCTATGTTTGTCGCATCATTGTCACTGAATGTTTTATAAAAGCCCTAATCTCCAAAAGACTGTAGTTACAAGCTTTTATTGGCTTCAAGTCAAAGCTTTGGAACCCAAACTCCTGCGTGCCCTAAAGTGATGACTAAATAATCATCTCAACTAAGAGTTAGGCATCCTTCTACTCAACCCATCATCCTACAGTGTATTAGAGTTTTGATGGAAATGACATTAGCTGGGAAGTCTAAAGGCCAGAGTCCACCAGCAATTCTACCACTAGACTAGGTGGGTTTGCTTCCTTTTTCAGAGACCTGCTTCTCCCCTTCCAGGTGGTTCTAGTGGATCTGCCATCACGTGACCTTCCCCCATCATATCCTCAGGATTGAGGACACGACCTAAAATTATGATACCCAACCCCTAGCCACAGCAATTGGCTGGGACATCTGCACATGAGCCAAGGCAGGAAAGTCAGGTTATTTCCTGATATTTTAAATGCAGCTACAATATACAGGAGGATTGGAAGCTGCACTCCTTTCTTATTGGGATGGCTAACCTGGAATAGGCTCAATCGCCACTATTAATCAAATTCATGGTTGTTGCAGGGGCCTGGAGTAGGAAACACAAAGAAGATGCACAATTACTTACTATCTTGTAATTTTCTTTTGTCATTGCAGGATAGAAGGGAGCAAAAACTGAGAGGAGAGCTGTGCCGAGAGATGGAGGGACGGGCCTGGCAATACTGTTGAGGCTCCAAATCCACTCCTAGCCTTCCCAGTCAGTACTTTTTTTTTCCATTTGTTTAAACTAGTTTCAACTGGGGATTCTGTCACTTGCAACTGAAAGCATCCCGACTGATATGCAACGACCTGTGAAAAGTCCTGGGTCCTCAGTTTTCCTCATTATCACAAAATTCCTCCCAATAAGATAACCTCTAAAACTTCTTCCGTATAATTATTTGTTTCAAATTATGTAACTATCAGATAATTTGGATGGCATAGATATTTGTAATTAATTAATTCCTTCAATTGGACATTGGAAAAAAGTTGCTTTCTTTCTGCAGTGAGTTCTGGTTTTCAAACTGCCTATGTGTACTGGGGCAGAAGAGAGACCCCAAATGCTAATCGTCAATATAATAAAGTATATAACATTTTTCTTGACCTTCTAAGGTACAGGAAACTCATTTTAAGTATCATTGTCTTTTCCTAGGTCAATATCTGTCACTGCCAGTTATTCTTCCATTCTGCCATTCATCTTGAACTATAGACCACCTTTACCCCCACTATTCCCACAAAATAAATTATCTGGAAAAGATTAGCTATTTACATCCTTTGAATGACTTAGGAACTTGTGTCGGGTTACAAGTAAAATAAAGCATGATAACAAGGCTGTTTCCTATGTTTCTAATCTATTTGTTAAGATGTGGCAGTATTCTCTGGGTAAGTTTTAATGCACAGATAACATACTAACTGGAAAAGAAAAGTAACGTAAAGACATTCTATTTGTTCACAGGAAATGAGTCAATGGAAACAGCAAGAAATTTCGTACAACATAAGGATAGTATCTGCTTGCTCAACATATATAATTAGAAAAAATTCCTAAAAAGTGGAAATGTGATACCTAATTTAAATGTATCACCTGGAAACCAAGAAAACTTACTTAGAAAAGGTAAAATACTACAGTTTTAGAGAAACAAACATAGTTAAATGTATTTAAGAAAATCAACTTTTCCACTGTGAGAAAAAAGTTTATAATGATTATTGCCTGTGGAATAATTTAATATTTAATTAAATTTAGAAGTGTTATTAATGAACTATGTCTTGTACCAAGCAAATAAATCAAAGGAAAATCATTTTCTAAAATATCATAAAAAATGCATCTGCATTTTGGACTATACAAAGTATTGCTGAATCAAGAGAAAAAAATGATAATTGGCAGACTCAAGCATATTTGTTAATAAATCAAAAATTAACATAAGAATCGACCTAATAATACTCAAATAACAAATGCATTAAAACTGCAATTCTAATTTCAATAACTTAATACTGTCATGTAGTACTTCCTGATTTTGCCTCAGAAGACAGCTGACATAGCATTCTCAACCAATAAAAATGAACTTAAAATCATTAAAAGACTAGAGTAGACACAAAAGGTGGATGCTTGCAAGCATATGTCCTTAAACCAATGTTTAGGAGATTATAAGCCACTGAGAAGTTTATACAGCACAGGGAAAGGAGAAACACTGATAGTTCTCTTTATAATCGAATTTGAAACTTTAATTGTACTCTTACATTATCTTTGTCCATTTCCAAAAACTTGAGCCATAGACCATATATTAAGAAGCATAAATTTTAAAATGAAAAACTAGGTTAATCTCATAAAGTCAAAATTATTAACTTTCAACTTCTGTCTTCCAAAAGAGTTTCCTCTTATAAATATAATGCTCTTCATCAGACACTGTATTCTGGATCTCTTTCTACTAACCTGGCTTTGCTGGGTCTCTCCAGGAAATGTGAGTAACTGGGTGTTTAGGGGTTGGGTAGAGGGAGCACATACCCTATGAGGCTTTAACTAATAACCAATCCTTAGTTTTCTGTTGGTTGATTGAATGGTTTTTTTGCTCACCTTCAAATCAGAGAAGATCTGAAATGGGCTAAATAAATTTTAGCATTAATAAATGTATACAGAACTTTAAATATCTGTTCTCCTGACAAAAGCCAAGAAAAGTCTTTCATGTTTAAATTACTACCAAAACCCCACTAGATGGTAAGGTTAGTCAAACTGCAAAATTAGATTTTTGAACACTGATCTGATTCCTCTGTGGAATTATCTGTTAAATTAATGCAAAGCACCAGAAAAGTTTCAAAAGTAGTAAACACATTCTGTTCCAATGAAGCTCTAGGAAACACAGTGCTTAATATCTGTACGCAAGTCCAAACCATAATGGCATTTCCAACAAGTCTATCCTGCTCATCAATGCCCTAATTCCACGCTGAGATTTTTCAGTATGCACTCATTTGATGATTATTAAGAACCCACTGTCCCCCAAGGAAATTTGAATAGAGTAGGAGAAAAAAATGAATATGAAACATCGAAGTCACGCAAGCAGTAGACAGTACCTGGTGCATAGTAGGTGCCTAATAAGTATTCGTTGAGTGAGTGAACAAATGAATGAGGTGGCTCCGAGGCCAGTGGGAAACAGGCAGTGTGTACTCATTACTGAGTAAACTTTCACTTCCTTACCTTGACCAGGGACGCCGTTCAACATAACTTCAAAGGATAGCTCAGCATGCGATTATATTGCCTTTTTTATATGAAGAATCCCAATACTTAAAAGAAATAAAACAATAAAAGAAAAAAAAACCTGAAAATAACAAAACTTCACTCTGAAATGTCCTGTACCAAAAGGAGATAAAAGGGGGAAATCAAATTTATCTTAAATTTGACAAAGAGACATCATTTTACTTAGATACATATAAATTAAACTTTTAATTATCATAACTTCACTGATATGACCGTACAATTACTAATTACCACGCCAGCTGTCTTCTCTAACTGTAATGCCCTCTCTCAATGCCCTCTCTCAACTTAAGCCACTTCTGTAAATCCAAAGTTTCCTTCAAAGCCTTGTTCAAAATGCAGCTTCCTGTCTGAAGTCCTTTGGACTTCTCCAGCTGTACATATATGGTCCCTCCCTCTTAAGTCTCTCAGCAGGTGACAGGCCTTCTGTCCTGAACTGAGAGTGCTGTGAGCAGGTCTCATCTCCTGCCAGGCTGATGCACCTCCAGAAGAGGCAGGCATCCTGCTTATGTTAGCCCCACTACCTCCCAGTACAGTGACTTACAATTCTGAGATACACCGTACTTTTGAATCATTAAGAGAATAAATAAAATTAATATTATCATGACAAGGAAGACTGTTTTTACTTGAATGTAAGTGGTATAATACAATTAATGACCTAATGATCAATTCCACTCATTCATCTGAAAATGACTTAACCTTCAGGCAAAACACAGGGCCTTGGGAGAACCAAAGGAGAATTAGAATTGAGCCATCTCCAAGAAGTGAGCTATCTCCTCTACCTGGAATACCATCTCCCTCAGTTTGTCATCTTGACCCCAGTATTCCCTGAATGCCTATGATATTCCAAGTCCTGCAATGGTTAATGGGTATACAAAAAAGAATGTGTTACAGATAAGGCCCTAGCCCTTAAGGATCCACTCTCATCTTAAATGTGACACACCCAAACAAGTGCTTTTAGAAAGGCTTTCTTTCATGTGACTAGAGTCAGAAAACAGAAGCTGTTGTCTGCTGGCACAGGCTCTGACATTTTCTCCACTGCTTTTCCTACCTTTCTCTAACAAACGGAAGCCAAATGAGTCATTAACCATAAATAAACTGAGTAACTAATCTTAACCAAATGGGTAACTCTATCAAATTTAGTTGAAGTGGGCATTCTATGCGTTTTACAGTGCCTTAGCGGTCTCTGAACACTGTAATATATCCCCTGTTAATGTAGTCGAGCTGCCTCAGCAAGGAAGCCATAGACAGGCAATTGTGGCTTCTGCTTAGTCCCCAGGGGCTCCTTCTGTCTCCAGCGGCTTTTCTGGGATCATTTAGGCATTAACTTGTCTGTGCTCAGGGGTTTCCACCATGTTTAGGCTCAGTCTTATGAAACATCAAATAATCAAAGCTACTTAAATTTTAAAAGAATGTTCACAAGTTCATTATTTATTCAGTGGATAAATATTTATTAGTCCCTTACAACGTATAAAATTCTCTACAATCTCAAAGTATAGTTAGCTAGAAAAGACATATAAAAATAACTATAACAAGGCAACATATGATGAATGGTAAGTCAAGACGGAGTCTGAAAAGAGGTCACTTCTTTATGAATAACAAAATCTAACATTTATTGAGCACTTACTATGTACTAAGCACAGAGTACTGCACTAGGCATTTCATACGAAATATTAGTGCATTAAATCATGAAGTACTGGGGCCGGCCCGGTGGCGCAGCAGTTAAGTGTGCGCACTCCGCTGCGGCAGCCCAGGGTTCACAGGTTCGGATCCCAGGCGCGCACTGATGCACTGCTTGTTAAGCCATGCTGTGGCAGTGTCCCATATAAAGTAGAGGAAGATGGGCACAGATGTTAGCCCAGGGCCAATCTTCCTCAAGAAAAAAGGGGAGGATTGGCATCGAATGTTAGCTCAGGGCTAGTCCTCCTCACAAAAAAATAACAAAAAACAGAAAACAAAAAAAAAAGAAAAAAAATCATGAAGTACTACTTATCTGCTGGGAGGATAAACAGCAAGAAAATGAGATTAGGGCCCTGCATTATAAAATTGCTTAGCCCTTAAATTCAGAAGAAATTTAAATATGAGAATATAAAATAAACGTTGATTTAAAAATGAACAGAAGTCAATTTTTACTATGTTTCTATACTTTTTAAAAATATTTAAAACTCTAACGTACATAGCGTATTCATTCCAGTATACTTGAAGCATATATTCCAAATATATGAGAAAATTTTAGAAGACTCAATGCAAATTTGAAAGTTTTTTTCTTTTTAACTAGTGATTTCTTCTTAAGTAAAAATACTCATTTCCTCTGAAATCCTATACACACCCTATTAAGATTATATTAAGATCAATTTAGTTTTATTTTTATATTTTAAAAACAAAAAATGAAATAAGATATATACCTGTATAGTACATTAATAATTCATTTTTTCTTATCTTTGGGACATTTAATATGAAAATAACACATTTTAATTTATTATATGCATGTTATTTCTTGTTCATGTAAATAATTCATACAATTTCCACACTGAGATCATTTGAAATATGAATTTAGAGCTGTCTCTATCAGTTAGTAAGTTGGGTAAACAGCATACAAGTGATAACTTAGGGAACAACAATCAAAAATGAAATGAAAATAAATCTATCATCAAGGAGTTTTCGAGGATAACAAGGAGAAAGGTGTTGACAAATAACTTATATGAGGCCAAATGCAATCGATCTCCATAAGTAGTAGCAAAATTCAGAGGAGAGAGGAATACATTTTTGTTGGGAGGAATCTAAGACATTTTCCTGTGGGTGGCAATTGAGCTGGGCATTAAAGATAAGGAATAGGCCTTTAACAAGTAAAAATGAGAGAACTTTTCTGCATGTGCCACTTTCACAGCCATCACAACAAAGACACAACCAAAGCCAACCTGGGGTCAGGTAAACACTCAGGTGTAGCTAGGGTATCAAGTGTGACGGCCTAAATTAAATAGAGATCTGGGCATTGTGGAGAAGACCAAATGCCATGGTAGGGAGTTTGAACTTTATTTTACAGGTCTGCATTCCTCAAATTGGAGAGGGGAGATAGAGAGAGAGGGACAGAGGGGATGGATAGAGCAGTGAATAAAATGGAAAAAAATCCTGTTATCTATGGAGAGAACATTCTTGAGGAGGATACAGACAACTAAAAAGTAAAAAATAGTGAAAAATAAAACCACAGTATTTTGATGTATAATACAAAGGTAGGTATTTTAATATGGGGTGACATTTGACCTGAGGGAATTGAGGGAAGCCATGAGGGATACTGGGGACGTGTAGTCCAGGCAGGAGAAGCAGCAAGAAGAGCTCCAAGGAGAAAGGATACAAGCGTGTGCGAAGTACAGCAGGGCCATGTGACGAGAGAAGGGATTGAGGGGAGAGCAGAAGGGGATAAAATCAGGGAAGTGTTGGGAGCAGATTTACAGTGCCTAGGGGGCCCTAACAAGGAATCTGTATTTTGCCAAGTGAAATGGTAAGCCACTGAAGGTTCCATAATCTGTTCATTCTTTGCAAGTATCTGAATAGACTATCGTGGAGCAATGTGGAAAGCAGGAGGGCCAGTTAGTAATATAATAATCTGGAGAAGAATCACACCAACAGAGACCTTGCCTGGTGGCAGGGAAGGTGGCTGGAAATATTCTGAAGGTAGAATCAACAGGATTAGCTAACAGGTCGAAGGTGAGTGTGAGAGAAACAGAGAAAGCAAGGATGACTCCAAGTTTTTCGGTCTGAGAAGAAGACAAAAGGCATGTCATTTACTGAGATAGGAAAGATGCAGGAGCATTTGGAATGAAAGATGGGAGAATCAAGAGTTCCAGGTAAGTGATGCCTGGTCACTCTGCCAGGAGGATATAGAGCAGGCCAGATTGAAACTAGATCTGTCAAACTCCAATGCCCACACACTCTCTGTTCAGCTTGATAAAGGCTGAGATGCAGTAACAAGCGGGTGACAACATGAGGGATTCTGAGCAGAGTGAAGGGAAGGCAGGACAGTTGACAAGAAAGGGGAAGTCAAACAGAAGGTGAGGCAGGGTGCCAGGAAGAAGGAGAGGGGAAGAAACCAGACAAGACGTGGGATATTTGCCGAGTGATTCTGATACAGAATCAACCAAAGATGAATTATCTTTGAAGAGCAAGAACATGGAGACTGCTGCTAAGATTAGATAACATGTTCACGGAATATATGAGGGAGAGCCCATTTCAGCAAGGAATGGTTGCACAATCTGAACCCCTTTGAATTTAGCAGCAATATTCCTCTTTCCAGGAGGCACTTGGAATGTCTTCCTTTTACAACAATGTCTTATTAACAGAACAACTAAATAGCCCACTTACCTCTAAAGAGTGTAAGAGTTCATGATACAGACTATTGCTTAGTAATGTGCCATGTTATGTAGCGCCCTGAATTGAATGAAGGAAAGGATGGCACTGCTGCTTTTAGAGAATTATTGCTCTAGCGTTTTTCTGCTTCCATGTGCTGTCTCAACACCACTGCTGTAATGACATACAGTGGTGTGATGCATCAGTGGCTAATCCTGAGGATTCTCTATCATCTCCTGCTTTAGGATGTGCAGCAGCAGAAATCTGATGGATTAATGAAAGACTGTTAATGCTAATTGCTGACATAAGACTGAGGCAATCACTGAATTTTTTCAGATGTTTTCACAGCTTTTCAGAGCACTGTACTAATCAGTCACGCTAATTCCAACAGTAAACAGCACATAGCTTTGGTGAGAGACCATTAAAACTCTCCTTCCTCATTTCATCTCTACAACTCCTTCCCAAATACCAACCCTAAATCCTGAAAATTTGCCTTCGACAATTTACCAGCTGTAAAGTTCACTCTATACAGACTCCAGGCGCAACTGATGGCTAGAAGTTTACAGATCCCTAATTAGAACAGACGTGGCCCCCCACGGCAGCCAGGGAGGCTTTCTCAGTCCCCCGGCTTAGAATATGCCTCAGCAAAGTGAACCAGCCCCTCTGCTCATGGAAAGGCCGTGAAGTGCTGAGGCACGAGGTTTCTTGGAGATGATCTGTGCCACTGAGGACCTATGGGCCACCCAAATCTTAACAGTAGAGCACAGTGAGTAGAAACACAGCCTTTAGAATTAAACGTGAGCTCCAATTCTAATTCTGATCCTTATTATCTGTGCAACTTTTAGGCCAATCATACAACCTCTCTGAGCCTCACTTTCCTCAACTACAGAATGAGGATATCACTTCATGTCTTTGCATATAAAATGTCTAGTAGAACACTGCTAAAAAATGGCCCACCAATGATTCAGAAAACACTATGGTCCAGTTCTTGCCCTAGGTGTGTCACTATATGAGAAATGGATACACCAGTCAAACAGCTTGATGACAAATGGCCACTGACATCATCCCCTGTGCTGATTCCATAGACAACCAGCCTTCTAACTCGGCTTGCCCTTAGGTTGTTTAGATCCGGGTACGATATGCCCATCACAGAATGTTATATCACATCATCACTGTAAACTGATAAACTAGCATTTGACATTTGGGTCTTTATACATCTGCGCCTTGTGATTTTGTTTAACTTGAGTGAGTACAATCAGTAACTTGAGTGAGTACAATCAGCACAGGCTATATTGACAATCAAATTTCATTAACCTCCAGGACCTAGAAGACATGATGCTAAGTGAAGTAAGCCAGGCACAGAAAGACGAATACTGCATGATCTCACTCATATCTGGAATCTAAAAAAGTCAAACTCATAGGAGAGAGTAGAACGGTGGATACTAGGGGCTGAGTGATGGAGAAATGGGAGATGTTGGTCAAAGGGCACAAAGTTTCAGTTATGCAGGATGAATAAGTTCTGGAGATCTAACGTGCAGCATGATGACCATGGTTAATAATATTGTATTGTATACTTGAAATCTGCCGAGAGTAAATCTTAAATGTTCTCACCATCAAAAAAAAAAAAGGTAACTATGTGAGGTGATCCATGTGTTAATTAGTTTGATTGTAGTGATCATTCCACAAAGTATACGTATATCAAATGCACAGGTATGTGTATACTTTAAATATATACAATTTTTACTTGTCAATTATACCTCAATAAAGCTGGAAAAAAACTCATCAAGACCCATAACTAGTGTTATTGCCTGTCCTCGACGGATGTGTGGCACTAGAAGAACCGTGAAGAGAAGCCCAGCCTCAGGAGAAAGGGCGGTATGAGGGAACCACCCATCTATGGAGGGAACAGTTCTGTGTCTAACTCCCTAACTGGACTCTGGAATCCCCAGAAGCACCCCAATGAATCCCTGGTGTATCATGAAATTAAAACGTCAGCCCCACGTTAGGTAACTCCCTCTCACTTTGAATATAAATGTGTTATTACGGCCAAGTTAATGGGAAGAGATATATCTTATCACAGCTACTAAAGTTGAGAATCAGTGCTGTAGAAAATCAAGCTGATTATTTAGGAAAGGAAGGGTAAAGACAAAGAAAGAAATTAACACAGGTTTTGATAAGACTGGGTAATATTTTCTCAGTGGGATTCAGTTTCAATTTAAAGCTGAAAGGACTCTTTGAGCTTAAAGATATTGGGTGATTTGGTTAAAACTCCCGAGGATTGGATTCAAGATGACTTTGTAATCTCATGACTTTAAAACCTTCTTAATTAAAGACTTACATTTGTTTTAAATGAAACAGGACATAGATCTGTAGACCAGAAAAGCAAATCAGTACGAGGGAAAATGGTGCTGATAGTAGTCCCCAAGGCTCCCAAATGTAACGTGATACTCAATTAAAGAGGAAAGTCAGAGCCTGGAGGAAGGCTTTTACTCGTCGGTGAGCTGACCTAAGGCCCCCGAGTACAGAGCCACCTGCGCATATTAACTCCATCCTCCCCTCCTTAGGTAATAAGGTGAAATGTGGTACTAACAGTGTGTTATCTTATCTCAAGAAGAGAAAAACAAAGCCTGGGTCTCAAAAAAGTTGCTTCACAAGGGCTCACTGGTGTAAGAGACTGGCAATAGAAATCCACTGTCCCTTCAAAGATTTCTTCAGAGGTCAAGACAGAAAACATTTTAAGATAGCAAAGATGAGACTTTAAAAGCATTACTCCAAAGTTTTTTCAATTCCCCCACATGCAATTCTAAAATGAATCAGCAAATAGGCCAAAAGTCTATTCCATTTTTTAACCTGTTTTAAAATCTCCCCTCCACTTTCTCTGTCCTACTTGTCTGCTCCTCCTCATAACCCAGTTTCTCAGGAGGGTTATCTAGAATCGCTGTCTCTGTTGCTCGCCCCTCGAGCTCACTGCAGCCTCCCCCACCACACACCAAGGGCTCTGGCTAAAGGCCCAGTGATCTCTACAACAGGGAATCAAGGCTGTTCTTCCCAGGCGCCATCTTTCCTCCCATCCTCACCACTGCACCATCTTGAAACACTCTCTCTTCCCTGGGCTTCCACGACAGCCCTCCTGGTTTCCTCCTGCATCAGGCAGTCTCTATCAGGAGCATCTGCCCCCGGCCCTGGTTCTCTTCTCACTCTTCCTGCTCCTAGACAGTTTCATCTGCCCCTTTGGCTCCAGCCCTGACCTCTCCTTCTGAGCTCCCATTAGCGATCTCAGAGTGGCTGTCTCTGCACCTGAAATTCTGTACATTCAAAACATTCTCACAACCCTGGTTCTCCACCAGTGTTTCCTCGATGAGTAAATGGCATCACCCTCCACTCTTAATAGTCCCTTTCCCTCATCCACGTTGTCCAATCTATCACCATCCTGCTGATTTCAGCTCCCACGTACCTCCTTATTTCCCAGTGTTGTTCACCTGGAATACTTCCATGGTCTATGAACCGATCTCCTGCCATCCACCTTGCCCCTCTCCATCCACACTTCTAAATCCACTCTCTTCAGAGCCTGAGTGATCTTTAAAAATATTATGTGTATTTGTGTGTGTGTGCACATTCACACACACTCATATCATCTTGCTACATTGTGTTCTTGTAGGCGAAAAAGGTTTCTAATTGCACTCAAGATCCTTCACATGGTTCAGCAGACTCTCATTTCTGGTCACCATCTGTACCTCCACATTTTTCAATACAATTCTCCCTTTACCCTCTGTGTTACAGCCATGTTGGCCTTTCAGTTTCTAAAATATTCCATATACTCTCCTCAAAAAAGGGCTTTTGCCGGTTGGGTTCGCACGCTTGGCTTCAGCAGCCCAGGGTTCAAGGGTTCAGATCCCGGCGTGGACCGGCACACTGCATCAAGCCGTGCTGTGGCGGTATCCCATATGGAGTGGAAGAAGATGGGCACGGATGTTAACCAGGGCCAATCTTCCTCAGCAAGAAGAGGAGGACTGGCAACGCATGTTAGCTCAGGGCTGATCTTCCTCACACACACACACAAAAGGGCTTTTGTACATCTGTGACCTCTGCTACACCACCACCACCCACCACCACTCCTACCTCACAAATGGATCATTGATTGTTGATTAAAAATTCAGATTATCAGACCCCACCCTAAACCTAATGAATCAAAACATCTCCGAGTAGCCAGAGTATATCCTTTCAACAAGTGGCCAGATAATTCCAATGAGCAGGCTTAGGGACCTAATATAAACGATCATCCATCTAAACACTTGAAACATCCCGACCACATTTATAGGCCCAAGATCTCCAGTCATCACTCACCATTAATGAGGCAATCCATTCCTCTCGTGGAGAGGTTAGGCAGCTCTTCCTTATATTGACCTGGAGCCTGTCTCCTGGAACCTTCTACCCATTGATCCTAATTCAATAATTCCTTAAAATCTCCCTTGTAGGACATGCTTAGCACCCCTACCGTATTAATGGCTTTCCTCTGAGGCTGCTTCCATGCATCTACCATCATTTTTTTTAAGAAGACTTTCATTTTTTAGAGCAGTTTTAGGTTCATAGCAAACTTGAGGGGAAGGTACAGAGGATTTCCCACGTACCCCCTGCCTTCACAGATGGTTAGCCTCCCCAATATTGACATCCCCCACCTGAGGGGGACATTTGTTAGAAGTGATGAACCTACGTTGACACACCATTATCACCCAGAGTCCATAGTCTACCACCATTTTTAAGTGTAGTTCCTAACGCCAAATCTAAATGGTTCCAGGCCAATTCTTCATTGAAGCTCACTAAACGGTTCAAAAGGACTCTCTCACTGCATAGTGGTAATGAAACCAGCACTGGGGCAAATGGAGATGGGCTAGAAACCTCACTGGTCACTTAGGAGGCTTGAGATTGCAAACGGCACCAAGTCTCAGCTTCCTCATTTATTAAATTGGGACAATAGTAGTGCCTTCCTCTTTGAGCCAATATAAGGATTAAAATAGCTCATGCATGCAAAGCACACAGCCGGATGCCTGTCTCGTAGAGGTGTACATAAATAGAATGCAAGCTCCCTGAAGACAGAGCTTTACGTCAGTTTTGTTGAGCACTGCTGGCACTTCAAATAGCACCTGACACACATTGGGCATTCAATTATTTATTGAATGATTGAACTATTAACAGTCATAGAAAAAACCAGAATTTAAAATAAGAAAAATTTTAATTTTGAATATAGTAAACAAAAAAAAAAAAACGCAAGATGGAAATGAATTATAATTCAGTTTTCCTTTTCATTTAAAGTACATTCTTTAAGTGGCTCTTAAAATCCAAATAATGATTTTGACATATCACACAGTGATTTAAATATTTTATTCTTTTAAATAAAATGGAATAAGGAATGTCTGATTTCTTTTCTTTTCTTTTTTTTGAAGAAGATTGGCCCTGAGCTAACATCTTTACCAATCTTCCTCTATTTTATATGTGGGATGCCTCCAGAGCATGGCTTGATGATCCGTGGGTAGGTGGTCCCTGCCTGGGATCCAAACCTGAGAATCCTGGGCCGCCGAAGCAGAGCATGCAAACCTAACCACTATGCAACCAGGCTGGCCCCAGGAATGTCTGATTTAGAATCAAGTTTTTTTGCCATATTTGCAATGTTCAGAAAGCTATATTATCTTTTTCAAGTCTCATTTAAAAGATAATAACTACTGTGCAACAATAGTATACCAGGGAATAATAGAAATACGTTAAATCAGTTGCATTAATTTTAAGTAGAATCATTAAACTACTTAACATTTTTTGTTTCTGAATGATTTTAATGTTTTGATGTTAAAGTGAAAAACAGTGAATGCTTCAGATACTCAAAAAAATCTAATCTGGTAGACAGAAACCTAATAGTGGCTCACAGGATATGTATCCTAACATGTATTTTTTCTATTACTATTGCAATATATTCTAAGTATTAGTATATTCATCATATGGCCATTTGAAAATTCTTCAAGTTCTTTTAGAGAAGATAAGATGGCTTTTTTGTTTTCAAATAGGAGTATGGGGAGCCAGACAAACCAGGATTTCCATTTGCACAGGGCCTCTTATTTGGAAGGAATGGAACTCTGCTCACTTGAGCGTCCCACAAGAAACCTGTTGTGTAACTCATCTGTACTGCTGTTTTCCATGCTGCTCCTTTTAGAGGGAAAATAACTGGGTTAAAGTTCAGTCTACTCCCTACCACAAAAACTCCCCATCTGAAGCGCTTCAAATGACATTTAGGGCAAGCATGGCGGAGCACCCGGAGGCCTCGTCTTCATACTCCTTGGGATCTAGCACAGGGCCCGGCAGGGAGCAGGTGCTTCCTAAACACTTGCTGGAATGAACTGAGCATCTCCACAGGTCCCTGGGCATTCTATATCACAAAGGCTCCCTTCCACAGTCCCCCAAGGCCTGGAGTCCAGCCTGGAAATCCTAGGACAAAGACCTTACCCACAGATGGGTGTGCACTGGGAGGGGCCCACACTCTGGGCAGACAGGCTCTCACTCCCAGGGGCCTGGCCAAGGACAGGGCACATGACCCACATTGGCGAAGAGTAAACTATTTCCCTGCCTTGCTTCTGGGCTTAACGAGGCCCTCAGGGAGGGGGCTGAGACCCTGACAAGGGAAAGGCGAGCATCTGAGGCCCAAAAGAACTGTGACGTTTGGTGGCCAAAAATTGAAAAAGGAAAATGTCCTGCCAAAATGAGGACAGAGTGGCTAGTTGTGCAAGTCAGTGGTCAGGGAGTGAGTAGAAACAACATGGGATAGAGGCAACAGCTTCTAGAAGGAATCCTAATTCCACCACCATTTTAGTGCATCATCCCAGAGCCTTGAGAAGAGGAGACCAGAGAATTCCCTCTGCAGAGAGGAAGGACACTAAGCCACCTGCACAGTGTGTGAGGCCCGGAGTCTGGCGTCCAAGTGAGGGGCAGCCAAGTATAATTCATTCCCCATGGGGGAGATGATTGGATAGAGCACAAGAGTACGTCAAAACCTCACAACCATACCCCAAGCAATCCTAGTGTGGAAGTTGGAGTAACACAGGCCAGGCTTACACCCTGAGCCAGGGCGCTGGGTCGTACACATGACAACCTCAGGACCAGCAGGCCTCTGATGTTCCCGAAGCCACCAGCGTTATTACAGCAGGGGTGAGGGCTACGCTAGCAGAAGTCATCTGTGTGCTCCCTCCCACTCTCCTCACACATTTTATTTTCCAGCCCACACGTTCTTCAGGCCATCCACCTCCAGGTCGACAGCTGAAGTCTCTGACAGCAGTGTTTAGGTCCCTATTATGAGATTGTGAAACAGGATATTTTCTCTCTGACTAAACTCTGTGTATCAGGTGTACACTATAGGAACCCTGCTAGAGTCTAAAGACTGTGAAGCCCTTTTAAGTGGGGGTGAGGAAAACAATCTTTGCCAGAGTCAAGAGGTTATCTCACAGAGGGCATGCCATTTCCTACGCCATATCGCCTGATTGGTCAGTGTAAGAAAATAACCCAGTTTAAAAACAGACCTACAGGGGCCAGCCCAGTGGCGCAAGCAGTTAAGTGTGCGCGCTCCACTGCGGCGGCCCGGGGTTCGCCGGTTTGGATGCCGGGTGCGCACCAACGCACCACTTGTCAAGCCATGCTGTGGAGGCGTCCCATATAAAGTAGAGGAAGATGGGCACGGTTGTTAGTGCAGGGCCAGTCTTCCTCAGCAAAAAAGAGGAGGATTGGCAGATGTTAGCTCAGGGCCGATCTTCCTCACAAAAAAAAAAAAAAAACCAGACCTAGAACACAGTCCCGCCTTGAAGGATTCAGTTCTGATGATAGGTCTACGCATCCTTTCCCCTGTGAACAACATCATCTGGGAAAAAGGTGCGAAATCACGGGAGCCTTGCATGAGACTCGTTCACAAATGTTAACTCATTCAGTGCTGACAGGAGAAAGTGGTATCTCTATTTTTCGGAAAATGGAGCTGGGAGGAGGCGTGGGTGTGACCTGTTCCAGGTCACTCTGCTGCACACTGCGGACCTGGGTTTCAAACCCAGGCCTGTAACTGCCAGTGTCACACACTGACAACTATTACCGGTCCTCCTGCAACCTTGCTGGTGACTGACCAAGACCAATGAAGTGCATCTGGATGGTCCGCAAGGCCCCGGCTGTGTCACGGTGTCTTCTCCCAGTAGGGCCCAGAGGAGCTCTAAGACAGCTTTGTTTTCTATTCTCGTACCTAGCACGGTAATTTCACCACAGAGCAAGGATTAGGCCATATTCCTTCTTCACCTTTAAGCCAAAAATAGCTAACTGATTCAAATAGTGTAGGTAACTAGACTTTTAAAAACGTCTATTTGCATTCACTATAAGAGCTAGAAAATTACCAGTAGGTGAAACCAAATCTGGAAATCTCTGCCTTCTTGATATGCTGTTAGGTTGTTTTGTTTTTCAACAACTTTCATATCATGAAGAAAAGGAAACATCTGAGATGACATTCTAGTGCCTGCTTAACAAGAGCTGAACTTGGAGTATTCCTAGCCTTCTAAAAGCTTTTTTCACAAAAACTTTTATTACTCTCCTTAAATATACACTCTTCAATGACAACTATAGGTGTACTTCAAGCTCCTACAGAGTTTCTATGAATTTTGTTGGAGGTAAAAAATGATTCCTTCAAGGTCCTTGAAAATCTCAGCTGACGGGGAACCGGCAAAGCCTCGTGCCTGGTTCCTCAGACGGCGGCGGCTACCCGCGCACGGTGCTCGGCACACGCCAAGCACTGGGTCAGGCGCCTGGCATTGGCAGATACTATTGTTGTCTCCATTTTACAGAGAGGAAACTGAGGCACAGAGAAGTGAGACAACTTGCCCAGGCCCCAGAGCTAAAGAAGGGAGAGCCAATTTCAAACGAGGCAGCGTGGAGAGAAGCCCCTTTAAAGACATGAGCGGACCTGGACCTCCGCCTCCTCATTCTTTAGGAAGCCTGTATGGCAAGAACATGGAAGACCAACTGTGGAGGGTGTGGTCCCACTCAAGCTATAAATAATTAGTCGTGTGGCCTTAGGCAAATCACTGGAGGCCTTATTTTTTAAATTTAAAATGCCAGAAGCTGGGGAAGGAGAGTTTGTGTGATAGTTTCCAGCATATTCATATCTGATCTGGTTTCCGACCCACCAGTATTGGTAGGTTTTTATTTAATTATAATGGCTTTTTCCCATACAATTTTCAGTAGTCCTCCTCTCATAACTCTCTGTGTGCGCTCAACCTGGAAGAGAGGAGCAGTGAAGAGCTGGAGCTGGACCCAGGAGGTCCTGGGTTCACATCCCAGCTCCTCGGCCAAACAGCTGCAGGCACCAGATTGGTCTGTCCGTTTCTTTAGGGGGAACAATGCCGCTCACCTCACAGGGTTGTTCTCGGGGTACAGTGCCTGTCACGTGGGAGAAGCTTATGAATAGGAGTCATTTTTATTACTCTAGGCCTTAATCATCTCTCATCTAAACTATTAAGCCTCATAAAAACCTGAAAACAAAGGCACTCAATGTAGCATTAATAGTGAAAAACTGCTAACAACCTAAATGTCCCACATTGCAAAAAGTAAGAACATACAAATTATGGAATAGTATTAAAGTCACACGTGGCTATCAAAACTCATATTTGCAAGATTATTTTTCAGCGTGGAAAAACAATGATGATCTTGATCCCTAAAAATGCAAGCTGTAAAAACTGCATGTATAGCATATTCACTATTACGGACAGAAGTACACATGTTGAATGCATATATACACAGACGGAAATCTGGGAAAAATACTCAAATTAACAGTGCCTCTTGGAGTAACTGGATTAAGTTTTATTTTAGTTTTGATACTTTCCGGTATTTTCTAGTTTTTCCTACAATGACTCATATAGTCAGAAAAAGAGTTAAAAACATAAAGCAATTTTTGACAAAGAACAAAATACACATTTTCAAATAGAGGTAAGATTTACACTAAAAGCAAAGCCATTTTTTAAGTAACTAAATTGTAAAATATCGCCCCAAAGAAATCAGCTTACACCAAAAAAGGAAAATAGAAAAATGATTACTTTCAGAAATTCAAATAGCATTAAAATAAGCAAGTTTAACATACTGAGAATTTAAAAATAAAAAGGGTATAATAAAAATTTTACACAAATGACTGGCCAGAATCACAGAAAAATCAGGAATGGAAAGTTTTAAAAAATTGATTTTTCCTCTTATGCCTGGAAAAAATATCTTGGAGGGATTACGGGTTCAGAGGAAAACTTGGCCGAACTTGGGCTTGTTTCAACAACCCCATCTTTTGTTCCTTCTCCCTGCCTCAACACAGGCACACATACACACAAAGCCAGGCCCAGTCAAGTATTTGACTCTCGACTCGAAGACTAACAAGACTCCAGCTTCCCGAGAGCCTCACGCACCGGGGAGCGTTCTGTCCGACTGCACGCTGAGGCTGCCTGAGCCGGTAGCCTGCTCCTTGCTCCTGGCCCCGCCTCGCTGACCACCTCCCAGACCAGCAGGAGGGCTGCCGCCCATCTTGGGGCTTGCCTCTCGGTACCCACCCTATTTATCTGGGGCTTTGCCACAGCACAGCCCACAGCAGGTGTCATCCAGGCCCTCGGCTGCATTGTGCCTCTTAAGGTTTCCCTGACAGCAACTCGTGAAGACTAACAAATCTCAGGCGTGGTCCCAAGATAGTTCACTATAGGGTCTTTTATTCTAATTGTTTTCATCCTACAGAAGGCAGTCACATTAACAGCTCTTTCTGAAAGGACAAGACCTATAAACTAGGGAGCCCAGTATAGACCATAGGGAGCCCAGTATCAATTCCTCTCACGTGAGAGGCCTGACCCCTACCATGGGCTGCAATGGTGAGGGAGGTGTGGGGGGTGAAAGTGGTGGCTAGAAGCTTAAAAGATGAAACAATAATGTATACACACAGTACATATTTTTCTTGATTCTTAAACCAAAAAACGAACCATAAACTACATATTTCAGAAAATGCAGACCATGGATTATTCATAAGAATTCCATTCAAGAATATTTTTCTTCATTTAACAGTCAAATTGCTGTTCTTTAGAGAAGGATTCTAGAGCCTGGGTTCAAATCTCAGTTCACCAATTATTAGCTGTGTGGCCTTGGGAAAGTTTCTTAACCTCTCTGTTTAAAGCACTTAGAACAGTGCAGCATATAGTAAGCACTATATAAGTTTTAGCTGCCGTTATTATTTTATCATTGTTGTTTTATTATTGTTGTTATTATCTATTTGGACTGGCCTTCTACAGCTTCAAATATTTCTGACTCTTTCAACTATGTCTATTTAATTTTACTCAAAAGCCATGTGATAATGCAGTACAAAAGGGTCTGTTTTGGAATCAGAGGATCTTTTGAAGCTGGGTCAGCTATGCAATGGCCTTGTGGATAAGCTGAGTATATCATTACCTTCTCTGAGTCTCAATTCCCCATCTAAAAAATGCATATTATACTACCAGCCTCCCACAGTCTGTGAAGAGTGAAGAACATTTGTGAAAGGCAGATTTTATAAAGCATTGAGATGTACCTAAGGAAAATAGGTCTCGAATGTGATTTCCCAACAGCTCTGGCTCTGTGAAATAGATAAATCTTACCTGCTTGGCAATTACAGTGACCACTTTCATCAACTTTAGGACACAGAGTTTTTCCTCATCTGTGGCAGATAAGAGGGTGCCTGCGGTCCCATCACTCACGGCAGTATATCTAAAGGAGAGGAGTTGCTTTCAACTTTGGGGTTAAGATGAAAATATGAATTCCTACCAAGAAACCATCCAAAGGATAAAAACGGAGTTAGCTGGTGGAGGGAAGAAGAGAAAGAATGTTCGAGGCGACCTATGGGAGAGAGAGAAAAGAAACTGAAGAGAAAGGCCAATTCCACATAAAGCTGTTCTTGTTTAGGAGCCACAGGTGTGTCTAGTCTGACTTAACACTCACACGTCAGCACAGGAGCTGCTCTGCTCAGTGTGAGGTAATAAAACGCCAATGGGCCACCTAGGCACACCTGTTCTCCTCGAGAAGAAGCCAGCACCTATGGGTTATATCAGTCAGGGTGGGCCAAGCTATGCTGCAGTAACAATCACAAAATATCAGGGAATAGATCACTTCTCCTCCATACTCCAAGCCACCGCAGGTCAGCTGGGGCTCTTTTCCAAGTCATCCTCACCCTGGGGCCAAAATACAGCAAGTTGCCATGGCAGGGGGCACAGGATGTAGAGAAACACACGCTGGCTCTTAATGCTGCTGCCCAAGTGACATTTAATTGGCCAAAACAAGTTATATGGCCACGTATGTTCAAATGGACAGGGAAGTACAGTCCTACTCTAGCCAAGAAAGAGAGTCAGAATGATTGTGAATATCCAAGACCTGCTTTTCCCCCCACTCCTTAGAGAACACATTCGGGAAACGTCCCCACCATGATCCTGAATGACTGACTGGAGAGTGTGACACAGAAGCTTCGCCCGGCTACCATTAGACAAACTGCGACTGCTGCTCTCCCACCTCTTCCACACGTGTTCTCTTAAAGCCTACGCGTTAAATAGTCCAGAGCTTAAACGGTTCCTTAAGACTAACTGATTGTCACTATCCTGCATTTCAAACACATACGCGTGCATACATACACAAGCAGAAATTGCCAACCATCTGTACTGAAAATAAAATATTCTTTTTTTTATGAATAACACTTTTCCAGGATTGGAGTCCCCAGTGAAATGTTTCTTTACAAAGCTCAGTCAATCCCAAGTGAAAATTCTTTCTTAGAAAATGTCACCGTCTATAAATGTTCCCTGGGGCCAAGCTCAAGTAGGTGATGGAGAGCTTCTCCCAGAACTGAACCTTCCGTGAATCAAGCTTTTAGATATTCTCAACACTCTTGGCATCCAGACACTCGTACAACCCTGAATTATTTATTCGCCAATCTTTGCACAACTTTCTAAACACCAATGGAGACCGGGACAGTTTCAGCTATTTGATGTTACATCTTCTCAAGTGCTAAAGAGGCTATAAAGCACCCCATTGCTTGAGCCTGTCATCTCAGTTCCATTAGCAGTAAAGACCTCTCGACTCAAACTGCTAAGTAAATCCTCTGAGAGCCCAGGGACTGTTTCATGCCTGAAAGCAACTGGTAAGTATTTGACAACAACCAAACTGTTCCTATTTAATCCTTCTCCCAAGGTAAAAAGAATTATAGGTAAACATATGCCTTCATTATTTGCTTTGCTGCATTTCAATACCCAATCCCACACAAAATTGCCAGCCAAGGATTTAATGCAATCACTTCTGTATTTCAGAGTTATTGCCTATGCAGAATGCAAAGAGCTTATCAAGCGCTATAGAGCTGGTTAGCCAGCAACTGTATTTTGTGAAGCATACATCTTAAATGTCACAGGGGTGAAGTCTGATCGTAGTGATGCTTTTTACAAGTTTTTTTAAGGTGATTCAAAATAACAGTTCCAGGTCTCTTTTAGCTGGCAACAAATATTTAGTTTTGAACTCAAATCAAAGGTTACACCTAACTACGGAAAGAAAAATGAAGAAAGATGTTGCAGAACTGAAATTTTTATTATTTGGTTTTGAAAGAGAGTAGATATGGAGTATAGGGTTCAGGACTTATTTTTGGATTTTTTTTTCAATTTGTTTTGTTTTTTTATATCCTTTAGTAGTTTATATACTTGTAAAACTTCTGAAAACCAACCAGGGTTAGGCAGGCCATCTTCTCCAGTAAAGGACTATTTGGAAAACCAAAGCATTAAAGCAATTTTTTTCAACAGCTCTACAATCTCCAATACTTCCTCCACCACGACCATGATCCCCTACCACCCACACATATGTACCAACAGTCATCAAGATACCACTTTCCTCATGGCAAAACCTTGCGGCAAGATTATCAAGTGAACCAGCAATGATAAATATCCTAAGTTACGTTTCTACATTTTATGATAACCTCTCTTTACATACCTGCTAACCAAGCTCTTCTCTAACTACTGAAGAGGCTATCTAGGTATCACTCTCCACAAAAGCAGTTTCTGTTGTCAGTTACTTAGAGGAAAGACTTCTATGTTATTTCCATTGTGGAGTAAAAAACAGTTGCTATCTACCGGGATCTTGACCTAAAAAACAATGACACATTGTCTATTTTAATAATACTTAATCCTGTGCAAATCTCCCTAAATTAAAGAGCTATTGTATTTCCTAAGACACTGAAACATTATTTTCCCCAAAGGTACATGCTCTGCTCTTGACTGGTATTTTGAAGACGGCACAGATTAGGGCACACACGATAGGCCAAGCAACAGTTGGAGGACATTCTTCAGAAGTCCATATATGAAAAGAGAGCATTTTCAAATCAAGTTAGAACAATTACTTTTGCTTTTTTTCACTTCCAGGTATACTGTAGGTCAACAATCAAATACACATCATAATTTCCTTTTTCTTTTACAGTATTTTACATTGGATTTGCTTCTAACAATATAATATTTTACTAAAGAAGGGCACTTACTAGCTTTGTTATTATGGAAAGTGAAAATATGAAATGAGTTCTTGTTATTCCTAACTGAAAGATTCAGAAGCACCCTAGTAAAAATCTTGAGATTTTCTCAATAATATCCTAACTACAATGAATTTCTATTTGAGATAATATCACCTCATTATTTCAAGATATATTTTTAATCCTATTTTTTTTCCTGCTAATTTACCACATTTGAGGACTCTTCTCTCCTTAATCCATTTCAATTTGGCAAACTAATTTGAACATTAGGGCAAAGTGAAATAACTAAGAAGGTAAGTGAGCTCCTGAAGTTAAAGAGGTATGACTATCATCATTTATATTGTGTTGTCCTTGTCACGGAGGACTGCCCTTTCTGCTGGGTGGGAAACGCCTTCTGGCAGCTAACCGATCCTCTCCTGGGGAATCCTGGTGCCCAATGTGCTACCCAGAAGAGCAAGGGTGAAGTCCTGCGTGTGGGCACAGTGCATGGGGCAGGTGGCGGTGAAGAGGACTTGTTTTCAGGTATAACAGCCTGAGAAGAGGAATCAAAAGCAAACACACCACCAACTCTCCAGGCACAATACTCAGCCAGTCTGTTCACTCAGTCTAGGTGTTAGGTCCTAGATTTAGGACTCCTACTAAAGCTAATTTTATTACTACGTTAAAAAGAAGTTCCAAAACGTAATAAATCAGAATGAAACTGAGGGTAAAAAATGCACTTTAAAAATGTATTATTCAAGTAGAATAAATAATCAATAAATCAGAAAAAGAGAAGTGGCAGTAACGAGCAGGAGGAAGGGAAAGACAGAGACACACAAGTTACCTGACTGCAACATTTATACATATCTAAGATCGTTAACCCACCTCATTTCCCTCAGGGAAGGAAAGACACCATTTTCTTTATTGTACTGTTTTATTCAACTGTCTATGAAATGTGTACTATTAAGTAATCACTTCCAGAAAAAAAATGTTTTCGGTTTTGTTTTGTTTTGTTTCAGGACTTTTTGCTATATTATTAGCAAGTTGCACGTGAAAATAAAACATTTTTATTAATGGTGGAAGAATATTTCCAACATGGGGCAGTCCTCAACAAGTCAGACTCAAGGCAACATCTTAGAGAATGGATTCCAGTCCACTCTTCCCACGATCCCAGGCCCCGAAGCTCACAATCCCAACAGCTACTTCTAGCATTCCTCCTCCCCCAGCCAGTTCACACAGAACCAAGAGGCCGGGGCCGCGTTCCAGATCTTCCAGACCAAGAGTAGGTAAACCAAATTGAAAGCAGAAACGTTCACAATTTATTTAACGATGCAGCATTCCTGAACCTCCCACTTCCCAGACATTCCACCACACTAACTCATGTGGTTAACGATTATTGTCTTCTCACGAAAGGCTTATAGTGAAATATGTGTATATATTCATATATATCCCCAGTGTTCAAGCTCGATGCAAACCCTCTCCAGAAGTAAGCTTTTTAATTAAGGCTTATGTTTTTTCATTTAGGCAAATAACTTCTAAATTTACTCAGGAAAATAGAAAAAGAAATACTATGTGATATTCTTTGATTCAATTCAATAAATCTTTATTGAGTATGTAATTTTGCTCCAGGGAAATAGAATGAAAAAGGGGAGGTTATGCCTTCAAAGAGCTTACAGATTAATAGAGAAGAAAATCATTTAAACAAATAACAGTAAATTCTGCAACATATAATGGCCATATATTCTAGGCCTAGAAAATCATCAAGCAGATATTAGTGCTGTCAGGAAGAATCTGGGGAGGCTTCAGAGAAGAGGTGAATTTAAGCAAGGACTTGAGAGTTGAGAAGAATTTTGATTATCCAACGTACAAATAAAAATGTCTGCCCCATCACTTCAAGTTTTCCGAGTTTCCCTTTCCAAACTCACCTTAAAACTATAAAATCCCCTTAGAAGATCCTGTTATCAGAATCACGATCTCCACACATTCACTGACATGGGCTACGTACCTTTCAAACATGCCATACCCTAACGTGCTACAGCGTCCTAGATATTTTATACTGGAAAGAGGCCCTATTCAGCTGTGACCTCTATTTCTTAGGCATCTACTCAAATACATTATTTTAAATTCCCTTCTGCTTTTTGTGACTATGAAACCTCCCTCTCCACACTCCTTTTGATCAAAGAGGTACTGATGGTGAGAACAACGTCCAATGACCCAGCATAGCCCAGACACTCACATGTGGAAACACTAAGAAACCCTCGTCTTGGGCACCGGCCAGGAAAGCAGGCCAGACAAATAAGAGACACTGGGAGCAACTTGGCCCTGTGAGTGGTGCGAACGGGTGGGGCTCCTGAGGCCTCCATAAAGACCCGCCCTGGAAGCCGCCAGCAGCTCTGCTCTCCTGGGAGGGCAGGCAGGAAGGGAAACAGAAGGAGACGCTCTGACAGCCTTGCTTTCCTCTGAGCACAGACTGGCTGTCGGCTCTGGAGGCGCCCTCGAGGAAGTGGGCCCTGGGGTGGGAGAAGGGAGGAAGGGGGCCCAGGAGGGAGGGAGACGTGGAGCTGGCCACCTGTCCTCTGCGGGGCGGGTACCCGGTGAAGGTATCCAAAGCTCTGCAGAGCAGCATAGGGCCTTTCTGAGAGCAGGAACCAACGGCGGCTAAATGAGGCAAAGGGTCTCAACAACCAAAAGAAATCAGCAGGGCTTCGCCGCTGTTGCTTTGGGTCAGGTCTGTGGGAAGCTGATACCTGCAGAAGAGCGTTCCTATGCAGGTCTGAAATGCCAGCAGCATCCCGACCCAGGAGTCCTAGTTTCCTGCAGTCCCTTCCGAGAAGGGAGGGAAAGATTCCTCAAGAGCACCTCAAGGGAAGAAAGAATGGGCACAACTCCTTAGTCCTCTTGCTGCTGCAGAACAAGATGGCAGGCAAAGGCCTTCTGCGTTCTCCCTTGCTGCCTCCTACGTGGTGGGACAGCTCCTCAGGTCACACAGAGGAGCATTTACTTCTGCAAGGCTCCCCTTCATTGAAGTGACAAGATGCAAACACCGGCATGACTTTTGGCCCCGGTCCAAAACCTTGCTCCTTTCAGTGACATACAACCTTTCTTTCTCTGTCTCCCTGTTTCATCACAGCACACATCAGACTTAAGAAAGGGCCCCAGGGCTCATCCCTCCACACACACAACACTAGAGCCCACCAGCCTTGCCAGTGACAGGTGCCTCTTGCTTTGTCACTCCAGCACATTCCAAGTGTGTCCCAAAGGGCAGCAGCCACTCAAAGGGCCCCATGGGTGAGGACATGTGAGATATTCTGCAAAGCATCGCAATCTTAGCCTTCGATGAAGAAACCTGTTTAGTTCTGTTTAACCTCAAGTTTCAAACACATCTTACACCACCAATCAACTTTTTTCTCATGTAACACCTATTCCTATGTCTCACACAACATATTAGGGAAACGGGCCCATTCCACCGATGGAATGCGCTGCCAGAAAATTCCTTCCCTTTATCACCTTCCCCCATGAAACCCAGCTTTCTCTCCTGCAGCCACATAGAACACAGACTCTCTCTTTAAAATGCCTGCCCTGAAAACTCTGAGGGATGGTTATGTTCCCTTCTCAACTTTGGCTGTGGAGGTGGTATTGGCAATACTGGATTTTAATTTGTGCTACAGGTAATGTAATTGAAGCTTCTTGAGGACAGCAACTTTTCTGGTATATTTAATGGCAAGTTGTCAATGAACTGGATTTTTATAAAGCTAGTTGAAATAAAGGGATGAGACTTTAAGAATAAACTCTCTAAGAAGATCAGCTCATCTCAAACTACCAAGCAAGCCACATGTGGAGAGTTTATTTATCAGGGAAGTGCAGAGATCTTTCCAAGAGAGGTCCCTATACTTTGGCAGAGGGGATCAGTTGAAGCCTTTCTGGAAAGTACTCTGAGACGGACAAGGGGATCTATTTCAGCTGTGCTCTTCCTAACACTGGCCTGCCCGAGGGCACGTCTGCCCACGGTCTGCAATTCCCCACCCGCCTCCCACCACGCTGTTCACACCTTCTCTCACTGCATCCCCAATCCCTATTCAAAGCAGACTCTCACACACCCTACCGTTACAGTGGTGCTTGTCTCCCATTGTCCCCACCCTGAGCCTTCTGTGGGACCTCACTGGAGTGCAAAGGAAAGAGAAGTTCAAAGAGAGACGGAAGGGGGCAGAGGGAAAACTCCTAACAGATTCCACACCTCCTTTTCTATTTCGAATTAGAATGCAGATGTGAGAGGGCTGCCAGACAGACACCTATTAACACATGAGTATGATCTGAAAAAGAAATCAGACCTTTCCTGAAAAAAATTAAATCTTATTTGGCTACTTGGTTTGATGGTGAGGCCTGGCTAGGCCAATTAGGTTATGAAGATACAAGGTTTTGACAGAAAACATATGTACAGCAAATATCAATACACAGGTAACTTTTTAGACATAGAGTAAAACCTTACAAGTGAGGATTATTTCACATGAACAGAAATTTCTGAAGAGCATTGCCACAGGATATATAATCTTTCAGAGCATCTGCCACACAGAATGACGATTTCTTGGGTGAGGGCCAACTATCCTGGGTGGTCCTGCGTTTTTGGCACTCTCATCCTTGGACATCAGAGGAAGGTTCAGGCCTCTCTCCTCCTGTGCCAACTCCTGACCCTAAACCATGCCAGTCACCCCTGTGCAATACGTGAGGATAGTCACAGATAATCCACAGGACCAGGGTCATCTCAGCACTTGACTTCCAGTCTCTGAATGTTTTATAGGTACACTAAGAACAAACAAACCCAAAGAGTAGAGTATACGAAATAAACCATGCTGCTAAAAAAAACAGAAAGGAAATACACAAATGATTACAGTGATTTCATCAGTGTTAAGATCACGGGTGATTTTTTCTTCCCCTTAAGAGTTCCCAAATTTTCTCTATTGTTACATTACAATTATAATTTAAATTAAGTGTATTTAAAGGAAGAGAGTTTTTTTAAGCAAAATCAAACCAGCTCCGCAAATTGAAAAATTATCCGAGTTAAACAACAAGGGATTTTGAAGGTAATCTTCCTTAAAATTCTCAATGTTAACCTCTTGGAATATCAACCTAAAATTTTAAAACAGACAAAGAAGGTACTTGTTGAATCTTATTAGAATATTCTATCTGTTGTTGAGGGGAGGGACAAGTAAGGTTAGAGTTAAATTCTCAACCCCAGTCTCATCCTGATGTGTGAAACAGTTAAAAACTGACTGTCCCTCTTAAAAATGTGATGAAACTTCTAAAAATAGTTGTGAGAAGGAAGTTTATTTACATGTCCCCTGGAGTGGA
This sequence comes from Diceros bicornis minor, assembly GCF_020826845.1. Taxonomy (NCBI): domain Eukaryota; kingdom Metazoa; phylum Chordata; class Mammalia; order Perissodactyla; family Rhinocerotidae; genus Diceros; species Diceros bicornis. Next base: position 5,802,301 of record NC_080755.1, on the reverse strand, counting down.
AAACAAGTCTTTAAGCCCATGCTTTAAGAAGCCACACTACGGGATGAACACAGGTCTGTGCTGAAGACTGATGGCAATACTGATCCTGTGTCAAACTTACTGTTTGTCAACAGCAGCAGACAATTTCCTAATGAAAAACAAGAAGTATACTGAACTAGTATTTCACATTAGGCAGGGGAGGCAAGAAAAATTCATCAAGATGATTTGGTTGGGGCTGATAAAATTCAGATTATTAACTGGATCAATTGCCCATAAGTGATCCAACTTTCTCCGAAGAAAAAAACATCCCTTCAGAGTGACAACAAGCTGTTTTGTTCTTTTTAGGATCACTTACCATTCACTCCCAACTTCTAAGCTTACAAGAAGCTCTAATCACCTCAAACACGAACCTTCCCAGGTTCTTGAATATTCCTTCAGTTCCTTAGCTTCGAAATGATCTTTGATCATACAAAATCAAACTTCTAGCACCTTTTTCTGCCTCTGAAATTGGATCCCAGATGTGCTCTAACTACGGCCTTACACATCCCACAAGCTCATTACCCTGTGTATACTTGATTACTGTGGAGCACCGGCTTGGCCTGGCGTTTGTGCTGCTTTATGCTGAGATGGCAGTTTGAGTAAATGTCCACAATAACCCTTAAATCATCTGTACAATTAGTAGGTTTGATTTGGATTCTATCTAACACATGTTCTCTGGTTCTGCTTCTTACCCTAAAATATTCTGCGGAGGACGGAGGTTTTTATCCACTGTGATGCATTCACCACCAGTAGACCCTAAGCCCTCAATGAACCAAATCCAATCTCCCATTAAAACATCCACGTGTCATCTTCTTGTTTCCAGTAAATATCTAGCAGCCTGAATAAAGCTATCAATGTTACCAGGGAAAATTCAGATTTCCACTCAACAGGGTCATTTCCATCTAAACAACATTACAATTATCTACCTGGTTCAAGTGAAAAAATTATGAGTTAGCCCTACTGGAGCTGATAATAGCAATCTGCTGATCCTAGGAGATTAGTCAAACAGTGTCACCTTTTTGTTGCACTTAAATCAATCAAGCATTTATGTCCTGATCAATAACTGCATGGGTAACATAGTCCCTGCTCTCAGGGGAGTTTCAATTTCTTGGAAGAGACAAGGTAGATAGGTCAGCATCAGCTATAAGCATTATTTATTGAGTGCCTACTGAACGAAACAAAAGTGACTGAAAATATAAAATTAGGAGTTAAATTGTGTTTTTAAGGGTTTTAATTTATATAATATCATAGGGACCTAAGTTTGAGAAACCCAAAATTATCCTTTGAGACCATAAGCAAAGCTATCTTCTTATAGATAGGGGTGATAACTCCCCTAAAGAGAATAAATATTTTGCAGTGGCAAAAAGGTCGAGTCACAGGGGCCAGACCCGTGGCCGAGTGGTTAAAGTTCCATGCTCTCCGCTTCGGCAGCCTGGGTTCGCGGGTTTGGATCGTGGGTACAGACCTAGTCCACTTGTCAGCCGTGCTGTAGAGGCATCCCACATACAAAATAGAGGAAAATTGGCACAGATGTTAGCTCAGGACTAATCTTCCTCAAGCAAAAAAAGAGCAAGATTGCCAATGGATGTCAGCTCAGAGTGAATCTTCCTCACCAAAAAAAAAAAAAAAAAAAAAAAAAGTCAAGTCATATACAGGACACTGGTTTCCTTAGCCAGGCAGGAAGGCACTGTCTGTCACTCTCTAGGTCCTGTTCTCCTGAGGAAAGACATGGAGGCAGGTTTGAGCAGCAGACACACCTGAAGGGAACCCTCCTATTGGAGCTGAGTAAATTCTACTTGTAACCCAATTAACTAGTCACACGTTATTTTATGAAGCCTGGTTGAGGTGTTCCAGCATCGTCTATACCATGCTAAAAGAACTAAAGGTCCCTGAGGTCAAAATGGAAGGGACAATGGAAACGGGTGAGTACCCTAAGGAGAAGTCATGTCAGTATGTCCTCCTCACATATCCAATTTTGGAGGACCGTGCTGGAATGTATGATTTCATTATAGCTTCACTCCCATTCATTGAAGAGCTACGATTTCATGCAAACATTAAGGTATAGTTGGGATTTAGTTGGAAGAAGAGACATTTTAAATAAGAGGTTTAATATGAAGCAAGTTTCCAAGGCAGATAGATCCAGGTGAATTTGTGGAACAGGCTTGACAGCATGGTTAAGAGATGCTGGGAACAGTGGAAAGCGCCTTGGACTAGTAAGATGAAGTCAGGCTAAGGAAAGGCCAGAGCCTGGACGTGCATCATCTGATGCAGTTAAAAGGGAGGTAGTGAAGATTTTCCAAGCAGAATAAGGATCACTTGTCCTTAAAGCCACCTGTAATGTTACCAGCACTTCCACACCAGGGTCCGTAGACATTTTGGACATTTACTCAGAACAAAGAACAAAAGTAAATCGCAGTATGATAACAGTAGCGCACTCCATGACACATGTACACACAATGCACATTAGTTCACTTTCCTTTCTCTCTCTTCTGAAGAAAAAGACACTCTCTCTTCTGAAGAAAAAGACAAAGAAATAAGTTATTCCAAAAAGATGTGAGAAAAATTCATGTAATCTGTGGTCCTAGTTACCCTGGTATCCCTCTAAGTCAGTGTTTCTCAAATCTGAATAAGGTTCAGAAACTTTCTGAAGCAAAATAGTTATCAAGGACCTAAAGAATATCTGACTAAAGGGTTCTGGGGGGACTCTGGTTTGAGAAACACTGACTTAAAACTAGAAAAACTTTAAAAAAAGACTTTATAACTGACAAAATATATTTTTAAGACATCAAGACAAAGTTTACAAATCATGTAGAACTTTCACCAAGTGAGAATTATCACAGGAACTCAAGTTTGAGAACTCCATTTGGAACTGTGCAAAACCCAGAAATTTCTATCAAACAAGCTGCTCTTGTCAGTTTGTCCTAATGTCAAGGTAACTACAAGAAATTTTTCAGTTCAAGGAGTCTTTGTGAGACATTTCCTAAAATGACCACTTCTCTTATCAAGTTTTCAAGCTGCCCACTAGAGTTTGTCTTGTGTCTTTCGCATCCTCCATTTCTAATGGGTCTCCCTGTTAATGTTTGTAATATAATTATCACTTTCATTAAAATGTCTCCCAATCCCCAACACTAAACTAATAGTTTAAGTCATTTGTCTAGGGCCTCCCCAGGGAAACAAAGTTGTCATAATCCCATCACCAACAACATGGGAAGCAACCATCGTTAGCAGTCATCATTAGTAAAATTCTGAGGCCAGTCCCCTCAAACCATTAGAAATCCACTGGAACCAGCTTTTTACCTCTGAGGAAATATCTTCCCTAACTTAAGACTAATGGCCATAACTGGGTAGTAATCAGAAATGACAGAGCTGATAGGGTTTGGGGGATCCTCTAATTCCAAGAGATCAAAAATTGAGTTTTTTCCCTCAACTGGAGGTGGTGCCTGGGGAGCTACAAAAGGAACTGAGGGAGAGGTGAAGTGAATGGATATCAGCTTCATGTAGATACATTTTCTAAACTGAGGTTCCATATAAAACCATGTGAAGATAGGGCTTCCCTGCTACTGAAAAGGGGAAGGGCAGTTTTGGAATGCCCTGCTATTCCATGATTTCATTCTATGTGAGAGAATTCCAAGTCTCTGCAATGGGAGATGATGTCCCAAGGTAGCAGGCAGCCGATGGCAGCGGCTGCCTCAGAACACATGGGCCTGTCCCCAAGCCAGTGCTTCACCCCAGGACCTACCTGTGCCCCTGTCCCTGTGCAGGTCATGGCTTCTTAATGAACTGGGAGCTCAGTCTCATCATCAAGAATCTCCTATCATTACAGCCATGCAAAAAAAAAGAATGTGAGGGCAAAATTCACTAGGATTTTAGAAGACCAAAATCTCAGAAGACGAAAGAAAGGGAGCTGGGCAGGAATATCTCAGGAACTCTTAGGACTACAGAATTATCTTTAGTTTTAAATAACATTAGCTAGAAAGTATACACTAGGATGGAATGAACAAGTACATGTAATCATTTAATAATAGCATAAACATGCCCTGGGGGAGAAAACAGGAATTAGGAAGAGCATCCCAGATAGCTAACCTTGACATCTGCCTCTATCCCCTCAGATCAGCTGACCTTCTGGGCCATGAAGGAACTAGTCTGCACTTTCAGAGTTTTCCAGATGTTTCTGGAGTTGCTCTCTTTCTTTACTTCTTACATCTGTTCTAACTGGGAGAGGCTACTCTTTAATCAGACTGACCCCACCCCCAAGTCCCCACCCCAGTTCCCAAGAGAGTTCTAAAAGTTCTCTAAGCTGTTTCAGAGCAGTAATACTACTACAATTTTTCATGCTCCAGTTCATCCCCAAATCCACATGGTTCAAGAATGAGACCCAAGAATTGAAAGAGCCCAACATGGAAAATTTTAGTGCCTTGATCCAAAGGCTCAAGGGGTTAAATGGAAAATCCAAAGGAAATCTGAACTCTACAGATACCCACACACCAACTTTAGTCACCTTCTCAGGACTGAAAAAGAGCCAGGTCCTTCCCATTCCCATTTTGGAGACCTCAAAAGCTTACTGACATTAATTCCAGAGATCAATGTGGAGCTTCAAGGGAAAAAAATCAGATACCAAGAGAGTGGTTTCTTAATATAATCTCACAGATCAACAGGAAGGTCTTTTACCTGGAACTCTGAGCTTTTTCATAAAAATGAAATGTAAAAAATTAGTAGAAAACTTTCTTATCTTGGACAAGCTGTATTTAAACTGGTGCAATGTCAGGAGTGTGCAGAAGCATGCAAGACTGAAATAAAAGTTGAATCAGGAAAAATGATTCTTTGTCTCTCCCGACTATCCCTGCCTCCCTTGCGCATTTCATCTCAATATTCTCATGGTACTTCTATCCTGTTGTCTCTACAAAAGCCTACTCAGAAGAAAAGGGGATGTTCATTCCTTTGATGTGAATATCAATCAATGTGATGCCTCTCCCAGGAGGCCTGGCCTTTCCAGCCTCTTCTTTAACTAGCCAATAGAAGGCTTTACGGTTTCATTCACTACTAGAACAGGTGGGAGAGACATCCTGCAGAGCAAGAGGGTGCAATGTCCCTAAAAGGCCAGCACATGGGCAGCTGGTAAGGCTGGAATGGCAACAAGCCAGCCACTGAGCTGCTCCCCACCCCTCCACCCCCATGCCATTTGAGATTAAATATCAGACGGTGGGGCAGAAGAAAACCACACCGAGGCAGGGTGGGAGGTGGCTGCAGCGTCCACAGGACTTTGACACACGTAGAGAGGATGATCAGTTCTCTGAGGACTGCAGAGAGAGGAATGAGCAGCTTACCTATGGCATCCAGGATTCTTATTTTAGGAAAATGACATCTTAGCATTCAGCAGGCAGTCAGCAACTTGAAACTTACCAGCCTAAAGGCTATCACAGAGAAGGCCCCACAACACCAGCCTCTACCAGATTAAGCTGGCAGATGCAAGAGAAATCTTTACTCATTTTCTGGCAAGAGACTATTAGAATCATACTCAAATGCTTAATTTATTTAACCAATATCTCTAATTGTGAGGCACAGAGAGGTTGCGTAATTTGCCTGAGGTCACACAACAAGTTGTGGGGCCAGAAATCTGGCTCTAGAGTGTAAGCTGCAGTCTAAACCCTAGGCTAGGCTGCCTCCCTCAGGTGGGAGATGCATGCAGAGGAGACCACTCAGCACAAGGAACACATCAACTATTCTCACTGCAATTTATCTACAGGCTTTTCCATATGCAATAGGCAAAGAAAGGAAGCATCAACTGGTTGCAGTGAAAATTTCTGTAGTAAATATGTGTGAGATATCTCCATTCCTTGTAGCTCCAAATCTCAGTTTCTGCATCATTAAAATAGTGAGAAGAACAGCATCTCCCCTTAGGAGCTGGTGTGAACATCTAAGGAAGCAGTGCCTGTACAACACTGCACCTGGGGCCTGGCACACACCCAGCTCCCTCTCCACCTTTCAGAGGACATTTGTGAAGTTCCAATGGAAGAGTCCAGGTGTGGGTTAGGAACCCCCATGGTAAGGCACCTGAATCTCTGTCTATACAGCAGAAAGTGAAGTCAATGACAGAGTAGAAGTAAAATTCAGGGAGCCACGGGATGAGCTGGCAGGTCAAGGGACCCCCAGCAGAGCAGTTTCAATCAAAGTGGGGTGAGGGGAGTGTGCAGGGAAACCAGGGCCAACGAGGTCAGAAAAACCTGCTTCTCAGGGAATCCAGGGACCAGAAACTAGCAACAGAGGTTCCTCCAGCATCAGTAGGGCACACTGAGGACAGTAAAAGAAACTCCGCCCATCGGTTCAACCAAAGCCAGGGTGTGTGCCTGGATAAAAAGCTTAGGAACTAGGAAGGTAATTAAGGGCAAGAGAACCCAAACCACCTCTTCATGCTTTAAATCAATGTAAACTAGCCAAATAACACAGCGCTCCCTTGCTTGCCTCCACAAAGTAGGCACTGTAGAGTACCATCACACCCTGCTAGCATGTGGTATGCACGACTGTGTGCATGTGACATGCACAGGAATCGTAACCCTTGGGTGAATTCAACAATTCAAAGTCAGCCGTGGAAAAAAAAACATCGAAAATAATTTTCACCCTCTCTGACATCAGAACCGGATCCTAGGACAAGACGCTCTTCACCTGCACATCTGATCTCTGGGAGGTGGAGAATAAGAAGCAACGTTCCTGCTGCCTGCTCCCCATTAGGCCCCAACCCATCCAAGATCAGAGCCTGAGGTTGATCTGTGTCCTTCAGGGAAGGAGGGTGATGGACCCCAGAAGCGACCATGGTGAGAGTGCTTCTTCTTTCTGGAGCTGTGCAGACCCAAAAGGCCCCCTAGATCACCTGTGCCTAGGGACCAGGGGTGGCGACCACTTGATTCTCCAGCCTCAACACCATTAGCCAGAAGCATCTTCTCCCAAACACCCAATGCAGGCCATTACGTCCTCAGGAGTTTTAAGGATGGTCTCAGTCTTCATTCCAGAAAGACCGCAGGTAGCAAGTTGCAAGGCAGCACCCACAGTCATGGGAGGGGACTCAGGGTCCCCTCTGCTCCATCCGGAGAACAGGTAAAGGGAATGGCTGCTCCGAGGGGCTCTAGAAGAGCTTCCTGCCCTCCCTATTTCCCAGGCCCTGCTCATCCCCAGAAACACTTCCTTGGTTCCAAACCGCAGCCTCTGCCTGTGTATTCTGTTCTGCAAAGGCTTTTCCCAGGGTGAGAACCAGATCCCCAACACACCACCTAACCCCATATCAGCTCTCGGTCTGTGCCCATGTAGGCCTTGAGGAGCTGGACTGGACAGGCTGGACTGGCAACACAGCAAACCCCTCCCCAAATCACTGCCACAGGCCTCAGAGCTGATATATGACGGCCCGAACATCACGACCTACATGAAATTGAAGCTGTCCAGAAGAGGTAACGTCAGAATGAGCCGTGCATGGCTAACATCAACTCACTGCACACAATTCAACTCTGCAAAGTAACCAAGGAACTAATCCTTACAATAACGGAGAAGATTTGGCTTGATCCACTGCAAGGTCTTGAAAAGACAAGCTGGTTTTCACCTGCTCCTTATACTTCGACTGGAGAAAAGAATGCTGGTGTGCTATGAACAAGAATATCTTTTCTTCCCGAAACTTTTTGCTACCAAACATGCTACCACAAAGGGGGGGGGGTTGTATGTGTGACATTTTTGCTGATTTCTTAAAAAACAAAGATTAGGTGATAAATACAGCTAATTTCTAAGACTGTAACATGGAAATTTTATATATTAATATTCTAGGGAGTAAAACTGACTTAGTTGATCACATTAAAAATTTATCTGTGTTACGCTGGCAGTTTTTCTCAGTATTCCAAATTGTACCAAAGTGTCAGCACCAAAAGAGAAAAGCCAAAACTCTACTTTGGGGGAACTATGACAGCTTTACTGTAATGTAAATTGAAAATTACTGTGTAATACCACTGAGAAATATGAGAGTATTAGAACTCTTTTATCATTTCATCCAGAACTAAATGAGAAGAAATACTTCTCTTCCAACTACAGCTCAAGGAAACACAGGCTGCCTGCTGTGCTCTCTACCGTATTTCCATAGAAATGAACCAGGTGAACAGGACACCTCCTGGGCATCTTTCAGGAACCATACCCTCTATTGCCTCTATTATTGTTTACAGTTACTGCTAGACCATGCATTTCACAGGATGGTAATGTCAAATAAAATTTTAAAAGTCTTTTATTTCCTCCTCCTGAGTACACACATTACTTCAATATTCATACGTTCAGCATCACCATCAACACTTCACATTCTTGAAACAAACATCACTTGCAAATTTCCCCATGCAGCCCCAACAGGGCCTACTTCAGACTCCTCTGAATTGAAATAACATTTCCAGGTGCTACCACTAGTGTTGGGAACTCCACAGCATTTCCCACATCAGAGCATCTTGGTTTTCTAGATTGTAGCACATATTCCACTGGAATCAAGCTGGGTTTTTGTTTTGTTTTAACAGAGCAACAGCTATGTCCAAATCCTGACACGAACCTCCAACCTTACCTCCTGGCATCTGGCATGTGGCCAGGCAGCCACCGTGTCTCACTCTTAACTCTCCAGACCCTAAATCTGTCTCCCGAGGTCCCACATTTAGCATGGAGACTTGCTTGGCATGAAAAGAATTAGAACAACTCATTCGCAACCTGGATCATTTTTCGGTCTCCCAAAAAGAGAGGCAATTTTAGTAAACCTCAAATAAAAGAATAAACGGATCAGGCTCAATTCACAGTAACTATACTGATCAATACATCAACTGAAAATCATTTCTTATATGAGGAAAGAAAATCAGCATATCTGATGCAACGTAGTGACTTCATAAATGATTATGTTGGCATCAAAAATCTATAAGACAGCTGATCACTAAATTATAAAGGATGGAGATGAAGGGGAAGCAAGCACCCTATTTAACTATAAACAAAAGCCAACATGTCAGGTCTAAATGCCCACTGAAAGTACTTTCTGACAGAGCTCACACTGAGCTGCAGAAGTCTGGATGCCACTCAGCCTTGAGCATCAATGCTCCATTGTGAACCCGCAGGCTTAGCAGAAACTCAACAGGCTACTGTGTGTTTCACAGCAAGATCCCTGAAAGGATAAAAATCACTAATTCTGAACCAGGAGAGCAGGAGGTTTGTCCACTTTAAAGCCAAAGCTATCAACCAGCAGTAGAAAGAAATGAAGATGGAGGAACGAACAGAAGGGGCAGGCCTCAGGCAAACAGTCCTACAGCAAAGCAGAGAGGCAGACAGAACTGGGAGGTTCTGTCCTGCTCAGGACCTGGCCACCAGACTCTCCTTGTGAAGGGTATCTGGCCTCATGTTGGTCTTGCAGACCCCCAGCCTAGGTAAGAGGAAAAGCCAATGCCAGATAGGCAAGGCCTGGCAAGTGTTAACAGCAGGAGCCCTAAGCAAAAGTTACCTTAACATCCAAATCAGACACGTCCAGAAAGATGCAAAATGACTCTCCTAAATTGCAGTGGATCTCAACAAAACAAATTCTATAGTTAAGGAAAACTCCAATTATTTCTTTACCATAAAGTTAAAGGATAACATCAACAAAGATTACAATAGTGATTCCAAAGAAATTGTTCTTAGACATTTTCATAATACCTTATCTTTTTCATCTAATATTTTTAATGTCAAATATTGACATACATACCTAAACTCACTGAAACATTAACAAGCATTCTTTTTTATTGTAACAAGTTTATTTTTAAGGTACCAAAAGGTAAATGAGACTACCTGAATAACAGTATCATTTAACATTTGTACAGTGCTTATCAGTTTATACAGTGCTTTTATAGAAGCTTCGTCACAATCATATTTTCCAGATAACCCAACATCTAACGCTAAATTAAACCTAAGCCGATGAAACCTTTGTCTAAAGCTTCTCATTGGCTTTCTTTTGATTTTTCCCTCATTACTTCCCTCTTCACAGTCCTTGCACTGGGCAAGACTAAAATCAAGTTCACAGAGGTGGACTAACTCATCTGTGGTCTTATACCATGTCAGTGCTGGAAACTAGGACACCAAGACCCCTGCCCAGCCCTGACTTGTAGCCACTTCTGTGCAGCCCTGACAGTCTTCGACCACCAGGAGTGCACTGCTGACTCTGCCACCAACCAGATAAGCAGACCTGAGCAAGTTACTAAAACGCTCCATGCCTCAGTCACCTCGTCAGGAAGATGGGGATAATGGTAGCACCTTTCTCCTAGGGCAGTGTAAGTTGGTACATATCACGGTACTTGGCACACAGTAAGGGCTCAAAAAACCATACTGTTTCCGTAGTTAGCATTTTCACTCCCTCAAATATGAAAAATTCCCGGCAGCAACCAGATTACCAAAATGAACTGACACAAGACTAGTTTATGGAATTGGTATGATATAATGATATATGATCATATAAACTATTATTACACATGTGCAGTACACTGAAGAAGGGCCACCCAAAGACATCAAGTCCTAATCCCTGGAACTTGTAAATGTTACCTTCTTTGGAAAAAAGTCTTTTCAGATAGAATTAAAGATGCTGAGATAAGGAGATAATCCTGGGTTATCCAGGTGGGCCCAACTCCAATGACAAGGATCCTTAAGGAGACACACAGAGGAGAAGAAACATAGAAGAGAAGGCCACATGAAGACAGAGGCAGAGACCAGAACAATGCGGCTACACGCCACGGCTGGCCGCAGCCTCTAGAAACTAAGGGAGAGGCCTGGAATGACTGTCCCTTGGAGCCTCAGGAGGGAGTGCAGCTCTGCTGACACCCTGACTCCGGACTTGTGGCCTCTAGAACTGTGAGAGAATAAATTTCTGTTGTTTTAAGTCACCAAGTTTGTGGCAATTTGTTACGGCAGGAAACTAATGCTCAGGAAAAACATAGTGATTTGTCGAGCAAGACAGAAAAGGGGGAAAGAGAAATTTCCACAGCTAGGATTCTACTTCTTGAAGAAACTGCTAAGGGGGAGGAAACTCCGACTGAAACTTGGACTTAACATTCATGAAACTGTTCAGAAATTGTTACAGTCTGGAAAAACAGTCATTTGGACACCTTGGCCAGTTTCCTCTCTTCTAAGAGGCGGGAATGTGGACCTCTGTCCCCTGCAGAGCAGGGCCGCGTTACCCGGGAGAGTTGGCTGTGTCAATGCCCAGTGCTCTTTACAGGCTCGCTTCCCTTGGACGACTGCTGTCTTTTCCAAATGTGATGTTGGGCTCTGCGGTTCTGAGGAGATGAGCTTGTTCTAGGCAAGCAGCACTCACTGCAGAGGAAGGAGCAGTCTCCTCCGAGGCAGCACCAGGAGGCCCACGGAGAGTCAGGTGCGGCTCACGGAAGCTGCAGGCACCTTCTGGGGGATCAGGAAGGGCCTCCTGGGTGCAGATGCCAAGAGCCCACAGTGCACACAGCCAGCAGCCACCACAGGTGCTCCCAGAGGCAGGGTGAGGCCTGGCACGGAGACTGCTTTGGGAGCAGGGGAAGCATGTCCTTCGGGGAGGCTCCAAGCAGAGCGAGGAAGAGATGTGTTCTACAGTCCAGACTGCTGAGGTTTGGCGACATCCAAGTCAGGAAATGTGTTTGCAAGTGAAGTTAATTCAATTGAATCAACATTTGCAGGGCAGTCTGGGGAGCAAGTGGTGTGTCAGGTGCTGGAAATGGAAGGGGAGACAAGATGCCTGCCCTCCAGGTGTCAGAGGGAGTTCTGTACGCTGATGATGAAGACAGTATTAGAGATAATAATAAAGACAATGGCTGACCTCTGTTGCATGTTTACTATGTAACAGTCACTGTCCTAAGTTCTCTATATTTATTATGTCATTTGGTCCTCACAACAGACAGGGAGGTAGTCACTATTCCTCCACTTTGCATTGAGGAATCTGAGGCCCAGAGAAGTTAAGTAACTTACTCTTCCTCAAACAGCTAGAAAGGAGGAGCCAGGTTCCAAATCCAGGCAGTTGAACTCCAGGGTCCTGCTGTTAACCACTGTAAGAAGTGTGAAAAGGGATAAGAGATCTGGGTAAAGCATAATGAGAACACAGATAAGAGAGCCACTGACTATACACAAAAGTAGGGGGTGTTGTAGGAGAAAAGGACAGTGAAGCGGTGACATGAAATTAGACTGTGAAGATGAGATCCCCAGGAGGAAGGTGGGCGTGGACCTCACACCAGAGCGTGGGCAAGAGAACAAGGGCGAGAGTTTCATAAAGCCAGCTGTGCCTCAGGAGCAGCTCAGCCATCTGTGAGGGGTGCCCCACGAAATTCACCAAGTGACACGGAAAAAGCGGCCAAGATGAGCTTCTGTCCATGAAAAGGCCTGGGCTTTCTTTCAAGAGGGCTTTACAATCACCTGTGTTGCTTTGTTAAACTGCAGATTCTCCTAGGTCCCATTCCAGCCTCCTGGATCAAAACCGTTCAGCATGGTCCAGCTCTCTGCGCTTTAGCAAGCCCCCCAGATGATGGTGTGAATCCTAAGGCTGGAGAGACTCTGCTGTAGCAAATGGGACCATTGTGGCAATGGTCCAGGCAAAACATGTGAGGGTCCCAATTAGACAGTGGAATTCCCATATAGAACTTCTTAAACTTGCAATTGTATAGACAAATTGAAGAATCATTTGAGACTAATTAGACCTGCATTAATTCTCATAGTACAATCCATGTTCTAACTATAGCAGTTCAGCTCCTAATTACAAATTCAATCTGTCTTGGGGTAGAGCCATTTATTATTTCAAGTTTGGATACTGCCTTGTAGCAATTAAAAATATGTATTTTAGCTATATCTCAAAACACAAAGCACAATGAGTACATCTTATTTTCTAATCAAGACTTCAAAGTTCCTTTTCCTTTAAAAGCTCTTAACGACAATATACTTACAAAAGCTTCGTAGTGACTGAAGAATGACCTCTCTCAACAATAGCTGAATTAAACTCCTCTGAACAGGCTGCAGCCAAGAAATTCTAAACACTTGATTAAACTACTCAACCCACAGAAGGCCACTGTGTTTTGGAATGGCAAAAACTGGAATGAGACAGAATATTTTTATTTGGTCTAAAACTTGATAATAATGCTTTAACATGTACAGAGTTCCAACAATTCAAGAGTCCCTACAAGGAATATGGAGTTCATATCCTTTAGGAATGAGACTTTACTGCTAAGTAAGTGGGTACAAATCATCTTAAATTGGCTACTGCACCAAAAGACACACAGTTGCTTGCTTAATCCATGTTGCCTTAAAAAAAAAGAAAAGGCTCAAAACTGTATTCTCAGGCCAAGGAGCCAGTCAACAAAAAACAAACACTAAGATAACAGCAATGTTTAGCAGGAAACAATCTAACATGAGGCAAAAGTTGAATAAGCAAAAAACACTTCTCCCAAGAAAGTGCTGAATCAACAATACTATTAATAAGCCGAGCTCAACTACGGGTGGGAACGCTGTTATGAACGCCAGATGAGCACTATTCTACATCGGCCTGAAAGGTAATGTTACTTAATTCTGGAAAATTCTCTCTGAGTACCTAACTTCCTCTCCCTTCCCTCAAAGAACTAAGCTCTGAATCGAGCACACAGTAGATGATCAATAAACACATGTAGCCATGATCAGTAGAGACAGTTTAATGAATACCAGACAGGTTTATCTTAACCTCAGAATTATGCTGTGCTCATTCCTATGAAACTATGTATAATTTCAGTACAATCATGAGCACTCAACTCAGATTTCAGTTAGATAAACAGAGGATCATAATTTTCAGCCACAGAGTTTACTAGAAGATATCACTTGGCTGTTCGTAATAAACATTTCGAGTTTAGAGAAACCAAATATTTTCTTGGTAATTCTGAGCTCAGAAACAAGAAATATCAACCAACATATATTCTGATTAAGATAGAAAGAATTTCATCTTGTTTTAGTTTTACATAAGTAGAATTTTTAAAAATGTAGGCCTTTCTTTTATTTAAGAATCTGATCCAATGTTATATCTAAAACTTCTTATTAATTTCAAAAGGGCTCTTTCTATAAAGGCGATTTTGAAAATGCAAAATATCCTATTTTTTGAAATGCATCGTTCCATGTTTTGAACATTTCAGTATTCATTAATGCCAATATGTGTTATTTACAAATGTTCTGACACATGATCCTAAACTGCCCACATCCGGACAGTTTTAGGGAAGAATCTTTTCACCTATCAATCACATTTTTATTATTTGCAAATTTTCCTTCTCTTTCATATAGTGTGGTTTCTGACATCTTTGCAGAAAATCTAATGTTTATGCACATCTAAACTAGCATTTTACAAAAAATCTGTAATACAGGCTATTAATGGATACTTGAATCATGCATCATCTAGGCCCACCGGACATGCCATAATCCGCTCTGATTCTCCTCTCCTTCCTGCCTGACCAGCGTGGTGTAGCACAGAAAAACAGAGAGGGGCAAGGGGGCAGAAACTTCAGTACAAAAAACAACTTTTTAAAAAAACCTCAGCTGTCCTCGGGGTTGTGACAATGGCTAGCTCTCTCTGTCTAATTTTATCCTACCTCCATTTTCCCACAAAACAGCACAACTGACTAGAGTCAATGGTCATATTGACGGGCAGTCAATAATCTGCCCATTTGGGGCAAGAATTACCTCCAATTAGAACAGTCATAAGATGGATAAAGAAATATTAGCATCCACATCTGACGAAAAGCAAATGGACCAGAAAGGAAAGGACAGCTTCCTTCCAGCCCACTTAACACCTCTCCACCAGTGACTCAAGGCCTCTACTGCTGATCACAAAAGCAGTTCTTTATCCTGACCACATGCCCACACACACGCGTACACGCATCCAGTTAAGTTCCTCTATGTTAAGAAAATGTTATGAATTAAAAGATAAATGAAGAAACTGGGGAAAAATACTTTGAAGAGAAGGGTAAGTGACATTCCTACAAAGATTTTAACAAAACAATAAATAAGATGATGACTCCAGTGGGAAAAAAAGCAAAGGACAAGTCAATAAACAAACACAAATAGCCAATAAAACTTACCAATATTTTTTCAATATATTTCCAAAGAAAATCATCTTTTGTCAAAGAATTTGGCAAAGACTGAATTATTTCTGGTGTGTTTTGGGGAGGTGAATATAAATGGATACCTTTCTGGAGAGCAGTTTGTCAGAAATCCACAGATACATTTATGGTGATTTGTCCTCTGTACATAACCAGGGATGTGCAAAAAGTTGATGTGTGTAGAAAGATGTTAATCACAGAACCATTTAGCATTGAGCATAATAGCCACAGGTTGGAAACAATATCCAGCCTAAGAGAAAGCTGCATAAAAAACATGTACTTCTACATCAAGAAGTATTATGCAGCCATGGAAATATGCTCTCAAATGTCTTCTTAAATTTTAAGAATATAGGAAAATATAGTCTAAGAGTATTTAAAGTTAAGTTAATTTAAGGTCACAATTTAAGGTTAAACTAAAAAAAGAAAAAGATGGAATTATATATGTATGACTCTAATTTTTTAAAATACACACAAATTGCAAACAAACTGGAAAGAAATATATTGAATTATAGTAATGACAAATAGCAGCATTATAAACATTTTTTTCTTCTTTATATGTTTATTATCCAAACTCGCTCTATGAAAAAATAAATATTATTTTTAGCAAAAAATAGGTAAAGGGAAAAGAAACTGTACAATATATAAAAAGTAAAGAAATAAATTAACTATAAAGAAATCTTTCTAGAAAAATACTCCTAGAAGATTTGAATTCAAAAAATCTCATTTTAAAAGGTTATCTACAAAATGGAATTTCTGATAGAGACGTTTTAGGGTAAAAGGTAAGCTCCCCAATGCTATAATTTATGAAACTCATTTGCTCGTTGAAAAAACGAGTGTCTGTTATGTGCCACACATCATTCTAGGCATCAGGGACACAGAATGATCAAGTTTAATTGAAATCAATTATTTAATTATAAACTAGGCACTTACGGTGAGAACCTTCACTGGGATGGTTGAGGAGCACCCTCCTACTTACTTGGGGAGGGCACACAACACCTTAGAAAAACTGTACAGATGGAAAGAAATAACACAATACTCTAGTGATTACCTCCAAAATAAGAGAGAAATTAGATATTTTTTCTAAAAATGGCAAATGGGATTTTAACTGAGCAACCTTTATCAGTAATTTTTTTTAACAAACTCACCTACCTTAAGTATCAAGTTTATATATTTAGTCCCAATTTGGAGCTAAATATTTAGTGGAAAAGCCTTCAATAATTGGAAATCTAGAAAGAAAATTCAATACAATATTAAAAGAAAGTAACTCTGAAAATAATTCATTACATTTCAATTTGCTTTGTTCACTTCTGGGTCTCCATTTTAATATCTTTAATCCTTTCAAAGTAAAATAGTTGAATTTGACATTTTCACACGAGTATTTATTCTCCTAGTCTCCACCAAACAGACATCTGGGGAAAATTTTCCTATGATGTTTTCTTTAATACAGTCTCCTTGTGGCAACAAGAATGATCAGCTCAAAAGCCACTTCTTCAAGGAAGCCTTCCCTGATTAGCTCAAGCCTTCCCCATTATATAAGCTCCCAGTTTATGGTGCGACTTTCTTTGTAGCACTCATCTCGGTGTGTCATTCAACATGAATTTGTGTGCCCCCTCCCCTAAAATGCAAGCCCATGAGGACAGAGAGACCAGGCCTGTTTGCTCACCTCTCGATCCCCAATACCCAGCACAGCCATTAGCATTCATGGACAGACCAGGTAAGTAAAAGCCATAGTGGTCTGGGCGTGAGAAGGCTCAGAGAGAGCTTATTATACCTTAGGATAATTAGGTCCCAAGTTTCCTGTGAGTTAGATTAGCTTCATTCAAAGAAACACACTGCTCGCCTGCTCCAGGCCAGCTGGGGAAGGGGCACTAGAAACCACATATCTCATTCCAGATGGGGGCCACCATAAGGCCATGAGAAGAACACTGGGTGTGGACCTCGAAGGCTGGTGTTCACATCCTGGGCTCTGCTACTTACCAGGCATGCCAGGCCTGAGTGTATTTCCCCATCTCTAAAATGTGAGAGCTATTCCCAATCTCATGGGGATTACCTTTTTAGAACAAAATTAATTTTTTGAGAAAAGAAAAAATAAAAACTGCAAAACTATAGAAATGTTAGGTTTTATTATTATCTTGGTAAGTGAAGACTATACTGCTTCAGCCTCAAGTGACCTCAGGATAGAAGAGGCACACCAAATTCAAATATTCACAGATGAACAGCAGAGCGGGGCAAAGACCCGAAAATGAGACCAGAAGCATTCATTATATAATTAACAGGAAGATCTTCATCAAACACTGACAGTAAACATAATAAAAACAGAGATAGGGGCCGGCCCCGTGGCACAGTGGTTAAGTTCGTGTGCTCTGTTTCGGCAGCCCAGGGTTCACGGGTTTGGATCCTGGAGGCAGACCTGTGCACCATTCATCAAGCCATGCTGTGGCAGGCGTCCCACATATAAAGTGGAGAAAGATGGGCATGGATGTTAGCCCAGGGCCAATCTTCCTCAGCAAAAAGAGGAGGATGGGCAACAGATGTTAGCTCAGGGCTACTCTCCCTCACCAAAAAAAAAAAAAAAAAAAAAATTTCAGATAGAGCAACATTGCTATTGAAGTATCTGTGCCACTTTCTTCTATTAACATACCCACTTGAGACTTCGCTGTACGGTAAAGTGCATTTGACATGCCAAGCCTCCCCTGCAGTGCTGCATCTCCTCGGATGACAAGGGTCAGGAACTGGTGTTACCAAACAACCTTCACCTAACTATTGTCCCCCTACAAGTCTGCCAGAACAAAAATCACTGTGAGATAGACATTCCCCAATACTTAAATAGCAATAAAAAAAAAAAAAAAAAAGCCACTGCACACTTAGGCCAATCTGTTTCATTCCTAGAGGGGCTAGGTGCAGCCAATCCCTCCTCAGAGCACATCGGGGAGGCACCGACATTGCTTAGTTTTTGACACTTCATAGGCACCTTTCTGAGGTTTTCTTCCAGCCATGGTGACTGCCTGGGTACTACCTGCTCCAAACCCTCCAGGCAAAAGCCATCTCTGCCATCATCAACGGCAGGGTGCTCTGGGATCATAACCAAGCCCTGTCTGAGCCTGAAGAGAACCCTCGACGTCACTGAAATGAGCCGTTCAGAGAGTGTAGACTCTAGAATCCCAAGGCACTGCAACAGTGCTGCTGTGGCCTCAGCTGTCAAAACTCAAGGCAGAGAAGTGGGCTGCAAGGATGTTACTTTAAGAAACAAGCAATGTTTTACTCTGCTAGGATGCTGATTTCTGTCCCTAAATCAACTCAGTTACACATCATCTTTGCCACCCATAGAGTTACCTTCACTGAATTGTTTTCAAGTTATTCCTTCAATTTGGTGGTCAGGTTGAGAAAAAAATAGCTGCATACATTTTGCTGCCCCAGTGACGTCGACACTGCTCCCGAGAAGAGCATCAGCCAGCACCTCCATCAGCCTGCTGACACACGGCCCTCGGCAGGAGACCGCGGGCAGCAGGCAGGAACATCGTCTCTCTCAGAGGAAGACGTCCTGCACTTCCCTCTTCCGTGACCACCAGGGAGCTTAAAACCGATATCGAATATATACACACCTTTCTTTCTCACTCTTATGTTAGTAATTTTCTTATCCTTTTATGTCCCACTTCAAATAAATTAAATGGAATTAACTTTACTATTTCTTCTACAAATTTGATTTTTTTTTTCTTTTGCCAATTGAAAACATCTATTGCTTCCCTCACATCTACAGGAACTAGACTGGGGAAGAGGTGGGAGGGGGTGAGACTTAATTCTATCCTCAAGGAGCTCTCTAACCCACTCAGGAAAAAGAGTATTACATCTGACTGAAGGAGTTCTCGGTTCAAATCCCAGCTCCACCACTTAGTTACCACGAAACCTGAGATGAGCCGCATAGGTTTTCTGAATCTTGGTCTCCACATTTGTGAACTGTGGGTGTATGGCCTTCCCCACCAAGCTGTTGAGATTCACAACTGGCAGAGTAGGTACAGGCAAGTTATAATCTGTAGAGCATTATATCCGAGTAAGCTCCTTATGTCATTAATACAGATGTTCAAGGTTAAAGGCTTGCCAAGTACAATTCCTGCAATGCTGTTTCCTCTAGCAGGGAACTAGCGGGTAGAAAGTTGACTTAAGTGATTGCTAATGCATTAATGACTGACATGTGGCAGCAACAATGAGACACACAGATGCAATTTGACATTAATGGAGAGATTTGCCTGTGGTCATGTACATGGGGGGTGGTCATGTACAAGACCCACCGCCTCTTGCCTTTAACTTGGATATGAAATCAAACGTCAGCCAAGATTAATTAGAAGCCTGGAGTTTCATTCTACGCTACTGATAGGAAAAGCACATTTCCATAATGTGAGGAAGCGTTTCTGTGGGACGCAAATCTGGCTGACATTGAAGGAAGGGCTGCTTGATTGTGAATGCTGCCTGTGCAGTGCTTGTCAGGGCAATTACTTTCAGCTCAAGTGGCTGGCTTTTTAACATTTTATTATCTTAACAACAAAAACCCTGGAAGCAATAATTATTTATTATGTTAATTCTTTAGCTTTCTTCCTGAAATTTCTGTAAAACCATTAAAAACTAGCTGTGCCCTTGAAACAAACCATGAGTTTATTAATACTCAACCAATTAAGAGGAAGAAAGCAAAGTAACAGAACGCTCCACACCAGCAATTATTAACTAAGCAGTCGGTCTGCACATTTTCCTTGCCACAGATTTTATTCCAGGAAGCATCCCATATATTTAACTGACTGGAAAACAATGTGAAATGTGTTTACATCATTACAAGGGCTTTAAATCTGAAAGGAACAGTAGCAACCTGCTGTACATGTCTAGAAAGTGTTCAGATCCAGGTTATAACGGAAGCCATATTCCTTTTCCACCTCTCACAAATATGGAAAGCACCTCCAGAGTCTTTCTGCAACCCACTACGGAAGGCCTCCAAAGCAAAGGGCAACTTTATCTTTTCAGTTCAACGCCCTTTCCCCAGCACACCCCTGCGCAGACACACACACACACCTGACCCCCTTTGTAATTATTAATTAAACCTTAGCAATGTTTCTCTTTCTGGAACACTTTTTCAACATCACTCCTTTTTAATAACACACATTCCAATCTTTTAGCTCCCCATCACTGTAAAAGTCAGGCCAATTCACTAACAGCTCCAGGGCAGGGCTAGTAACTAAGGAGCCACTTGCAATGCCATGCTGCAGGGGGAAGCTGTGATCCAGTAACTGGGTGTGGTGCTCCCTTCCTCAGGCAGGCAGTGGTCTGCCAGCTCAGGAACAGGAAAAATCCAGAACAGGTAGGACACTGCAGCCCACAAGGAGCAAGGCCACGAGACCAGTCCATGCTGGTGGTGATAAGGAGCAGAGCCGCCCCCATGGCATTCAGGGCAGAAGACCTTGCCTAGGCAAGGAGAGGAAAGCTTTTGGGAACACCCTTGGGACAGCCCAGATTTCCTGACCCGGAGGGTGGAGCACATGATGAGCTGGAGGTCCAGAAAGCTGAGAAGCCAACATCACCTCCTCCTCTTTCTCCTTATTGTTCTATCTGCCTGATTTTTACCCTTCAAGCCCATGTCACCTGCACAAACATGATTATGTAAAACTTCAAAGATTAATTATGGCCTTTATTTTTCTATTTTCCAGGTGACTCTCAAAATCTGTGGGACCATCCAATTTAAAACAAGAATGACCACAAGAAAAACACTCAGTGAGGTCTACTGGATCTATTAAGAAAGTAAAAATTCTGACTACTTCTGGGTTTGAAATGGTTTTCATTGTTTTTTTTTTTTCCTTTTTTCTGTGAGGAAGATCAGCCCTGTGCTAACATCTGCCAATCCTCCTCTTTTTTTGCTGTGGAAGAATGGCCCTGGGCTAACATCCGTGCCCATCTTCCTCCACTTTATATGGGATGCTGCCACAGCATGGCTTGCCAAGCGGTGCGACAATGCGCGCCCGGGATCCAAACCAGCGAACCCCAGGCTGCTGCAGCGGGGCGCGCGCACTTAACCGCCTGCACTTAACTGCCTGCGCCACCCGGCTGGCCCCCAAAATGGTTTTCATTCTTAATGGTATTTCTTACTTCTAAAGTACTAAAATACATAATACAAGGAGTCAACAACTTTAAATCAAACAACAGGCTGCTAAAAATTTTTACTTGTAGTTCCATTACTGTTGCGATAATGCTGTGTGATAAACTGTAAACTCTTTCGGGAAAGGAATACCAATAGGTACGTATAAGCAATGGGACACACAGTGAGGCCAGTGTTAATGCTTCCTCATCTGTTCCTCATCCGTTCTCCCCGTCCCCACTGCTCGAAGCATGATAAGCATTCTCGGGTGCTGAACTCATCTCTCTTACTTGCACAAGAAAGCAGCTGCCAATCATGGTTTTTAAAAATCAGTATATTTCAGGCTATTATCTTTAGTTTTCAAAATAAACATGGTCCAATTATATTTTCCGAAATTGTTTCTCTCTTTAAGCACAGAATACCTGTTGTCTGGTGTCTAAATATAAACACAGGCAACCAGAATTAAAAATCTAAGACTCTTGAATTTTTTTTAATTCTTGCTCACTTCTTTTCCTCCAAATAAAAGTAAATCCTAGGAGATCTAAATAAAAAGAACAAGCTGGCTCTCGTTCTCTCTCTCTGTCACTAACAGTGTTTAAACATGCAGCAAGGAAGCTGTTTCACGTGCTTTAGAATATTTCTGAACTTTTAGCAATGGGGATTTCAATCTGTGTTGTATTGGGTGGGGGCTCAATTACAACACAGACTCGCGTGTTAGCCTCACTTATCCTTTCTCCCCAGCTCCCTCCAACCACTGGCACGCTGCTTCCCCAAGCTCTCTGATCTAATTCTGCACAAATGCTTAATAAGGTTGTAGAGATTTAATACAATTAAGAGTGTTGCTCACAAGTTAACCAATCCATTAACACTCTAACAAAGAAACAATTCCAGAGGAAAAGCCAGCCAAACGAGGATTAGAAGACAACTGGCTAAGGGTACAATCTGTTTAAAAAATCACATTGCGATGCATTTTCACACCTGCATTTATATGTTTTGTGTTTTACACATTTCAGAGCAAAAAAAAAATGAAGGTAAATTGTGTCACCTGAGAATTTTCCTCTTTCCCTGTTTGGTTTCCTAGAGGTAGGAGATGATCATTGCTCTTTGCCAGTTCATACTCAAAATCATCATAGTTCTTCATTGAGTTAAATACTCATGGATTCAACTCTTACATAATAACTATTTTAAATAATTTTCATCGTAAGATGGATATATAAACACATAGAAGGAAATCGGGTAAATATGCAAAAGTTAAAAAGAAAGCAAAAATATCAATAAATTCACTATCCAGCAATAACCACTATTAATATTTTGGCTTATATTTTATACATTTCTATAGATTTTTTAAATAAACCTTTTAAATCATTAAATAAAACTGGCCTTATCCTATACACATGATTTTGTCACTAGTTTTTGTCCCATAACACTATGTGATCATCTCACATCCTTTAACACTCTTCTTTGTCGTAATTCTTAGTGGCTGCATGGCATTCTGTTATTTGAATACACCACAGCTTAATCCATCCTCTATTGATGGATATTTAGGTTATTGTTGATTTTTCACTATTCTAAATAATGCTTTGATGAACACACTTTCAGGGGATTCTATGTACATATCCACTCTTATTTCCTTAGGATGAATTTATCTTTTTTTTTGCTTGAGGAAGATTGGCCCTGAGCTAACATCTGTGCCTATCTTCCTCTATTTTATATGCGGGACATCTGCCACAGCATGGCTCCATGAGCAGTGCGTAGGTCCATGCCCAGGATCACAACCTGAGAGCCCCAGACCCTCAAAGCGGAGTGCGTGAACCCAACCACTACGTCACCAGGCTGGCCCCGACTTTATATTTTAATAAAGTCCCACTCTTTTTGCATCCCAATGCATCATCTTTCCATGTTCCAGGTGTGTACACTCTACTTTAGAGACCTGTGCTTTAGATGATCCGTCACTCTGGAAACAACCACCGGCCAATGGGTTGACCCTGAATAACCCATCACCTTGCCATCTTTTACAGACCCACTCAAAGCACATTATAAATATCCTTACATACGAAAACTACTAAAATACTTACTAGATGCTAGTGTTGTATTTTCTGAAGGAAATTTAAAGGAGAAACTTGACTTAATATTAGTAAAGGGATATGTGCTTCACCATTTTCCTAAGTAGTGCATTACAAAAGATTTGCTGCCTTGCTTTAGAATGCAGGGAAAACTGAGCTCCGGCTTTCTCTAGGGCCTGAACAAACCATTTAACCTGCGCTTCAAGATCCATGTAATAAGATAATTCCCACCCACCTCCCATTAAAGCAACATCAAAGAGACCACACAAAGTGAAGAAAGAATCTCAAATAATCAAGTGCCTTGCACGCACAGGCCATTTTAAGCACCTCTACAGCAACCTGTGCTTCTTGTTCCCTCAAAGTTCTGCTGCCCGGAAGGAGGTGAGAATTCAACTGGAAACTGTTAATTGTCTGGAAAATTTAGTTATATAATAGGAAACTAATTATTTTGCTAGAGTCTTTCAGGTCAAATTGGTTTGTTCAGGTCAAATGAGGAGTTTACTCCATCGTTTGGTTTTCATATAATTATTAATAACTCATAAGCTTAAGTCCTAATACCTAAATTATTTTTAAGTCATAATGACCTGTTTCAATTCAGAACTGTAGTTGAAGCAGAGAGACATAAAATATTTGTCAAAGTCACAGACTAAGTCAAGACCAGAATACCAGAGTTCATCAGCTTGGTTTCTGCCTCTTCGTGTTGGGGGAGGGAGGAGAAACAAACAGGTGGAGCACAGAGGATTTTTAGGGCAGTGAAAATACTCTGTATGATGCTATAAATGGCAGATACATGTCATTATACATTTGTCCAAACCCATAGAATGTACCACACCAAAGAGTGAACCCTAATGTAAACTACGGACTTTGAGTGATAATGACGTTCCAATGCATGTTCATGGATTGCAACAAATGGACCATTCTGGTGGGGGATGTTGATAACCAGGGAGGCTGTGCATATGGTGGCAGGAGGAATATGCATATGGGGGCAGGAAACGTCTGCACCTTCCTCTTAATTTTGAATCTAAAACTGCTCTAAAAAATTGTGTTTTTTAAAAAATTAAGGTCTCTATCTAGAAAGATAAAGGCTACAAACCCCTAGCCATAGGGCCTGCTCCATCATTTCTGGTGTTGGTGTGAAAGTCCCCACAGAGCAGGGGACCTCTGCAGCTACAGGAAAATTAAGAGGTACACAGAGCTGATGGTGGGAAGGGCACCAATTTCCATCCCAGCATCAAGTAGGTTCTTCTCTCCTGTCTGCCCTTTCTCAACAGACCTCATACCTTACAAAAGGAAGACACACCTCTCAAGTGTAAGAACCTCCATGGCATCCAAGAAACAATGTGAGCTATTGCTCTCAAGGAAGCCTTCTTTAGTGATTAATCGAACAGCAGACACTCCCTGTAGGGGTTCACGTCTTTCCCTGTCATATCCACATTTCATTCAAGGGTAAAACAATGTACTAGAGATAGACTATATTAGCCCTTGTGGAATGTTATAAAATCAGATATATTATACAATTTAATGACACACATCTTCCTTCCCTTGATTGTAAAGAACTCATTTCACAGCCAAAGAATTGGTGAAATTGAAAAAAAAAAAAAGGGCCAGCACCATGGCACAGTGGTTAGGTTCCTGTGCTCCACTTTGGCGGCCTGGGTTCGTGGGTTCAGATCCCGGGTGTGGACCTACACCACTCGTCAGCCATGCTATGGCGGTGACCCATATACAAAATAGAGGAAGACTGGCACAGTTGTTAGCTCAGGGCGAATCTTCCTCAGCAGGAAAAAAAAAAAAAAATGACACTGGTAAACGTTAAATTTAGAAAAAATGACTTTTAACTGTACCCAAATGTAATGATTCTTCTTTAGCATATATATTCACACTCAAACATGACATTAACTGGAAACAAAAGAACCTTCAAACAACTGCAAGTGTGGATGTTCCTGACACTGATTCTTATTGCAATGCTTTTCCAAAATTTTCAAATTATACAGGAAAAATTCAAAAATAAAAATACATAAGACTTAGTTTAGATTCAGTGTGTATTATATAGTAATATAGTTAAAATCCAATTTATCAAATATTTATGAAGTAATTTTTCCAATGAAAGTCAACCCTCATCTTATAAAATATTTAATATTTGCTACCTTATTGTCAAAAATATGCTATATCAATTTGCTGCTGTGTCAATTTATTTTGAGTAGCCTATACTTCTCTTTTATTAAATACATAGGAAAAGTTGGATCCTGATATCTTCAGAAACTGATGCAGTTGTCTCTGAAAGAATGTCATGATTCTTATTTAATTATTCCGGAAGTTGAACACCAGAGTTCAATACATACATTCACACACATTTACCAGAAAAACAGCATGCTTTTTAATTGTAATCCTCTCTTTACTATATCTCATAATTTTAGGTACCCATTATATTACATTAATGAGAAACAGAATAGATTGCCAGGGTTTTACAACTTCTTACAAAATATAATTAATTCTATTAAATTTACATAATTTTAAACTTGACTAAACTGCTTAAATAATCTGTCATATAATCTCTTTTTACCGTTTTTTAAATTTTTCCTCAAACGCAAATTAACATTTATTTGAAATTAAAAACTAAGTTAGACCTTTTCTGATAGAAAGTAAGGCTGATTTGACTGACAGCTTTGATGAGGACTTAATATGACAGATATTTTTCATTCACTGATTAGCCTAAATTTTCACCTCTAAGGTTTGACCAGAAAAATATATACATATACAATATACATACATTTATATAATATATATGTATATTTAAAGCAAGCATTGGCTAAAGTATATTAAAATTATTATTTTTGTTTTCAAAAACACTTCTGGATATTTCTGCATTTCTGGGTTAAACATGGTGCCTTGAAGCTAAAAACAAAAACAGGTGTAATTAACAGTTATTGAGGAATCTGTGTTTCCTTGGTCTGCTTGGTTTACTTCCCAGCAAATGAGAAGGTGCATGACTGGACAGCAAATCCTTCAGAGACTAGCTGGTTTCTAAGTTTTTGCTTCGAACAATTTTGAGAATGAAACTAATCAAACTGTCAACTCACAGGTCATTAAAAATAATTTCTGATGCTAGATCTCAATGTGCATCTGGCATGTAACTTGGAAAGAATTCAAAGTGGCACTGCTATAACAAAACTCCTCTACCCTATCTACCTATTGATATGAACAAGTTTCCCAACACATATTTATAAAAATGAAAAATGGAAATAGAATTAATTGGTGTTTAACCCTGTTTAGCAGTAATATCTATCCACATATACATGAGCTAGTTTTTTAAAGTCCAGTTGATTTCTGAAATACTGTTCCAATAAATTTTAACGAGTCAACTGTATACTAATAATTTTAGTGATAACAACCAGGTAAAATTTAGCACTTAGAGCTCTACGGTCCCATGAAATTAAAGAGAGAATTAAATTTTCAATTTTATACCTATTTTTGTTGCAGGGAAGTTTGATAAGTAATCACTAAAAGACTTTCAAGCTTAAACATGTTATAATAGGATAAGATTCTATGGGAAAATAAAATGTAAATACCAGCTCAAGAAGAAAAATTATGCAGGTAAAATTTCTCTCAATCAAATAAAAGCTTGTTCGTGTAATTTTAAATGGACAATGGAGAGTATCAAATCCCTTTGGGATTTGGATTCTGTTTCCGATGGATGCCTTTAAAAGATTTTTTTTAAGTTTTATCTTAAAATGTCAATATTGACCATAGGTCATAAATTCCCTCCTTCTCAACTGTATAAACATATGATGCAAAATTTCAGATGTGAACTTATCAATGTGCAAGGAAGTATCCAATTTTTAAAAATTCTTTGACTGGATTCTCAAGCATAAAAGTCAGAAGACCACCCAGAGTCAAGGCCCCACAGACGCTGGAACTGAGCAGCACTGGCTCCTCGCTCAGGAAGCCACAAAGCACTATCTGTCCCTTGTTCTGTCCTGACCCTGGCAGTTTTGCTGGTTATGTTACAACGCAGTCTCCAGAATGATAAACCCATCCATTGAACTCTGTTTTGAGTCATCCTCCAAAATAAAAAGACCCGCCTGATAAGTGTCCTGAGAGCCGGCGTTCTCCTCCATTCCTTCATCCTGTTATGCAGGGGTCCCTGCCCTTTACACTCGAAGCATCCGTCCACCCTCCCTGGACTTTGAGCTAACCCATCAAAAGGGACACATACGAAAAGATCCAAGGTCTTGAAACAGAAGCAGGTTAAGTTCCCGGTGTGTGCAGAGTGATTCTAACTGTGTCCCCACACAAAGACGTGGCAGGTACTGTGGCTTAGCGGCTTCAGATACTGAGAGCTTCAGATCAAGCTCAAGCCTCAGCTCTGCCCCTGCAACTTGTCCGCGCTTGGTCACTTCACTGGTCACTCTGAGCTTATTTCCTGGCCTATAAAATGGGGGTAATATAGGTGGTTATCAGTATTAAATCAGGTAATACATATCAAAAAGCACTTAGAATAATGCCCAACATTTTAAGTATCCGATAAGCATTAGCTGTGCTTTTGTTATGTTATAAATACTTTCACCCTTAAGTCCTGCTGTGCTGATTAGAAACAAGATAAATAGAGAACCAGCCCACCAGCCAGGTGTCTGACACCGACATGCTGGTGGTCACACTTTCACCTACCCCTTCTCTCTATTTGGATCAACACTCACTGTCCTGACCGCACCCTTCAGAGAACAAACAGGATGCCTAGTAGCCTGTCCACTGATGATTCCACCACAGTAAGAGGGTGATCAGTGTGATACGGATAATTGTGTAGTTCACCACTTTCGTTTAAAATCCACCTCTTACACGAAATGCAGATGGAGGAGGGGAAAGAAGGAAAAGGAAAAAGACAAAGCTTTGGACTGTGATATCAGGCATGAGGATAAAAGAAGCCAAGTATCTGATTCCCGAACCTTCCCTAACACCCGACACTTTTCTAACTTCTGGCCAAATTCTCATCCCTCACCAAGTCATTCTTAAATACAGCAGCAACTATGATCTACTGCATGGATACAGAAGGGAAAGGTACCAAGTCACCAACAACATAATCTTTTAATTAAAAAAAAAAAAAAAACTATGAAAAGTTTGTTCCTCTCTCCAATTTCCCAGGCCTTTTCTTCTGCATCTACTCTAAGTTGATGACCACTACCTTCAAAAACTCACTTGTGGAGCCAGCCTAGTGGCGTAGTGGTTAAGTTCACGTGCTCCACTTCAGCGGCCCAGGGTTCACAGGTTTGTATCCTGGGTGCGGACCTACACATCACTCATCAAGCTGTGCTGTGGCGGCGTCCCACATACAAAATAAAGGAAGATTGGCAACGATGTTAGCTCAGGGCCAATCTTCCTCACATACACACCAAAAAGACTCACTTGCTTAGGAGGCATCCCATTGTAAGAGGAAAACCAACAAACAAACATTTAAAGACAATATTTAGAGGTCTCTTGTCTCCCCTCCCTCTGAATAGTGACCATGTGCCCCACGGGTGGGGGCAGCTCCTAATTTCCACTGGCACACTGCGCCCCCACACCCTGCCCCGTGAGGCCCTGTGAGCTGACCACTGGAAAGCGCTCCCTCAAGGGCCTTCCTCCCTGCAGTCTCAGCTTCAGGCTCCTTTGCTGAGCCAACCTTGCTTACCTGTGTGCCCCTTGAGTTTTTCTGCAAGCTCCTGTGAGCCAACCCTCTTCTTCGACACTCTTCTATCCCCAGTACCCAGCACTGCCAGGCCCCAGGGGCTCAACACAGAGCTCATCGGCCAGTCCTCTCCCACAGAAGGCACAGCCACTTCCTACCGCAGGAGGACTTCATCCTGCCTCATTGCACTCTCAGTCCTCGATAATTATTTATTTTTGGAAAAGAATATGCCTTGCAAACAACTTTTGACTATTCTCCAATCACTGAGGATTTCTCACTCCTGTGTTCAGTTTTAGTCTCCAGAACTGAGGCAGGAAAGAATAATCTTGGGGTATGAGGGGTGGTCTAGAATAGAACAAACAATACGCTTTCAGAAAGCATCCCAAGAGGAAAAAAAATGCCACTTAAGAGCAATTTCCCATTTACAAAGAGATAGAGAACAACCACCAGGCGGCTGTAGCTGTTTTATTTTCACTAAAAGCAGGCCTAGGAGGAGGGTCGCAGGGGCAGAAGGAGGAGCACAGCTTAGCTCCACAGAACGTCCTGACTCTAGCTGACACCCTGAGAAACAGCCAACCAAGGGGCACGACGGCAGTGGCTCACACGTGGCGAGGACTTCATAGCTGAGAAAGCAATATTTACAATTATTTAATCTGATCTTCATAATCTTTTTAGGCACTTTAGTTATTATAACATCCATTTTATTATTCTGGGACTTGTGTCACATTAGGAGACCTGACCCCAATCATGCCAGAGGGAAGCACAGCCAAACATGAGAACCCTGAGGTCAGCCCCGGATCTGCCTTATCCTTAACAAGGAATAAACCATCTCATCTGACCTCCAGCTGCTCAGAGTCCTTCCAAAATTAGTACTTATGTATAAATTTGCATCTGTTGACAATGATCATCATTTCATAAATGATTTTGACAAAAAAAATCTAAATCCATAATTTTTAAAAAATCACTCTGAAAGATGCTAATTCTCTTAATATTCACTTACTCTACATTTACTAATGCACAGTTTATTTTGCTTATTTTTCTCCCCAGTAACACTGCAAAAAAAGGGGTTTAAATAAGCAAAGTATGTAACTATTGTAGACTATTCTATACCAAATAGTTCCTTCCCATGGTGACTACAATTAGCCCCGACTCACTGGTTTGTTTTAAGTCCTTCAAATATGGATCTACATGCTTTCTCTGCCTTTGTCCAACCCCAAAGAAAATGCAATTTGTTCCAAAGAAGGTGACTAACATCAAACTCCAAAGGCCTGACAACTTCCACCTGGAGGGATAAGTCTTTAAATAAATTATAACTATGCCCCTGAGACCACTAATGCACACAGATAAGAGATTTACAAAGGATTTTCCACTTTTCACCTCAATCAGATATCCAGATGCTAAGCACAAGAAATTACAAAAACACAATTCTATCTAGAGGATTTGAAACCATGGAGAAGACAACATTCTGCCCTCCTCTGCTCATGAAAAATATGGATAATGTCTCTAATCAATTAATTTCATTCAAGTTACCTAGAAGCTAAGTACTTCTAATTTACGATTGCAGAGGGCAGTAAAATAGCAGTAGCTACAGTGCACTGCTGGACTTGCCAACTTTATAATCGTTTTTAACATCAAAATGAGAAATTGTACCAAATGCTTAAGCACATTCAAAAATTATGACATGTGCTTTGGGCCCAACAAGCAGGGCCAAGAACACAGGCTTTGGGCCCAAGAAGCAGTGGAGGAATGGAGCCCTTTGGGGTCCACAAAGAGCTGTACCCACTGTCTGTGTGACATCCGGAAATGTACTGGGGCCTCAGTTCCATAAACCATAAAATGACAGTGCCACCACTTTCACCTTATAGGGTTGCTTTGGTAGTAAATAACACATAAAGGACCCAACACCTAGGGGGCATGCAATATTCATATTTCCTTTTCCCTTGCCGCTGGGAAGCCAGAGGAAACAGCAGCAAGTTTATTAGATTACAAATGGGAGAAAACCTGAGGCTGAGGGAACCACACCCTTTGGGGTCTGCATACATACAGGGAACACACAGACAATGACTCAAGGTTACTCCGTGGTCATACGGACTCTACAGACCGGGCGCTGGGCTTTCCGCAGGATGACCAAGGAGGCAGACATCATCCGTCTTCACAGATGAAGAAACTGGCCTCAGAGAGGCAACATGACTTTCACAGCTGATAAATGACACAGCCAGGATGAGAACTCAGGTTTAATCAGGCTACAATCATATTCAGATTCTACCCAGAGACACAACAGTTTGTAAAAGTCTCTTTTTATACAGTCCATTATCGTATTTGATCTCTGGAGCAAATCTACGAATCAGAATGCCATTGAATGACCTTATTTACAGATAAGGAACTGAGTTCACTGAGGTTAAACAGCTTCCCTCTCAGAAGACAGTAAGTGGCAGGGTGGGCCACTGAATGCAGGTCTTTCAATCCTAAATTCCGTTTTTTCCGGCTGCCAGTGACTTCCCAATGGTGTTCTGCAAAGCAGAGGCATCTCAGAGCACAGGCACTGAGTCCTGGCAGACCCCCGTGTGGCACTCAACTCTCCACCTCTCCTTGTAGCCACACTCTTTACAATGTGGTCCTGCAGCCCCACACACCAAGGGGTGAGATCTATTTCTCTACCTGTGATTCTAGGCTGGCCTTGTGACTCGCTTTGACCAGAAGAATAAGGTGAAAGTGACAATGTGCCCATCCCAAGCATGAGCCAAGAGGCCCTGGCACACTTCTGCTCTCTCTCTGGAAACTCTGCCTGCTGGAGAATGAAGGACCACATGGAAGAGAGTGCAGCTGTCCCGGCCGAGGCCATCTTAGACCAGCCTACAGCCCGCCAACCCCAAAATATCAAGAGAACCAAGCCAAGATCAGCTGAGTAGAGATATATACATAAAGTATACCAATCTCAGTTTAGATCAGCAGACACCCCATGGAACATAAAAAATAGTAAACAGTTCTTGTTCTGAGCCACCAAGTTTTGGGGTGGTTTGTTACACAGTAAGAGCAACCATTATACCTTGTTTCCAAATTTGGAGAGTCACTTTTTTAACCTGCCCACATAAAATTTTGTTTAACCAGAAGATTTGTATGTTTTTCTACCTATGTAAAATTTTGCTTAACCAAAAGATTTTGATGCTTTAAAAAATAAGGTGGAGAACTATAGGGGCAGACCATAATAACCTCCCTACCATCTTCCCATACCTGTGTTCTTCACTTTTAGTGCATTATGAATGTTACGTGGTGTCCTAGGAAGTAAAAGAAGTGTGCACACGTAAAAGTTGTATTCAGAACACTGACTCAGATGTTAAGATTTGGAACTCACTTATTTTCTGCCACCATCACCCAGTTCCAAAAGATTTAATGCATTTATAATCATACATAAAATACAGCAAGATAAATTAGAATGAGGTGAGAAAAGTGAAGAGGAAACTAAGAATCAAGCCAGGAAAAGGAACCAGAATGAGGCCCTCCTGCACAGATGGTCGCTCTGGGCGTTTTGCTGCTTTTTGCCCAGCCAGCATCCACTCTCTTCAACTGGTAATGGAACCCATCTTTCCACAGAGAAACCTCCATGTCCCCACTCTTATTCCATGTGGTTCATGTGGGCTGACCACACGCTTGGTCCAGTGGCTGGGTCAAGCAGAGCATGAGGTTAAAGAGGAAGCAGGTGACGTGAGCCACTCGACGAGCCCAACAGCAGGAGTGGTTTGTACCACTGGGGGAGAGAATCTCTCTTCCCACTGGGCTTGGAGCTGGAGGATTCAGTCTGTAACTCCTCAGAAACATCACATAGAGAGGAAAGACGCTTAGAGAAGAAGACTCAGAACCCCATGACTGCGTTGAGCCCCTGGGACCAGCTGTGCCCACCCACGGCCTCCTCTGTTACAAGAGCCAAAAAATTCCCTGTTTGATAGAGGCCAGCTTTGACCGAGGTTTCCTGTTCGAAAAAGTTCTAACTACTGCAGAACACACATTTGAACCTGGCTTTCTAACAGCCAACATAAAGAGGAAAACTTGACAGGTTATACAATTTTCTATGTCCACAAGAAGAAACTAACTGCACAGAAGAATCACAACTTTCCTGGAACTAAGACCTGGAAAGAAATCTCCCCAGAGGGTCATTATACAGATCGTATATTGCGTAATAAGCCATCACACAGCATCTTTCTACCAGATACAACACTGCATTGAAACGCTTTTGCTTAGAGCGCACCTCCACACAGGTGGATGGCATCAAATCAAAGGATAAATCAGGAAAAGGCAACTCTGCACCTGTGTGCATGGGGCAGGGCGATCTAACACGGTCCCCATACCCCCTGCTCAGATTGCCCGGCTTTGCTAGGAATGGAGGCAGCTTTACCTCCCAAAGCTTCCATCAATTCTCTCAGCCAAGCTTTAAGTAGCTCCTGGGCAACAACAGGTTTGAGAATATCATATCCTCTCAGCACAGACCTAGCACATAATTAGTGCTCAATATATGGTTATCGCTTATTACTATCAATTCTAAGGCCCTGAAATAAGGCTGAACTATGTTGTCAATATTCAAGTAGAAAATCCCACCTAAACAGTCTGGTTGCTGCAGAGCCTTTGGTGGCACGTGTGAATGGCACATAGGAATGTGTAGTTACATTCTCAAGTACAGAGGAAAAGAGTGGGCTTCATTTGTGCCTATCTCAGCAGAGGCACCTATGGCAAATGTGGGAAGCATCTAAAATCCTCCAGACATCCCTGCAAACTCACTTCCTTTTAACAAGCAACTTCAGGCTATATCAGGCAGATTGGACCCAATGTTCCAGACATTTCTCCCATCCTCATCTATCAAAAATGACCTTGACCCAGGTCTCATTCTCTTACACCACGCTATCGACAAACTAATTTGAACTAAGATGACAATCTTCATACTCTTTAAGTGATTGGAGAGACCTTATAGATACCTGAATCAAATGTCTTCATTTTACAAGTGAGAAATCTGACATCTAAGGATGTCAACTTATCGAGATGACAGCTAGTTGGGGATGTCATATTTAAGATGACTTAATGAGCCACCTCTCCCAGAGACGACATTTCAACAAGCACCTTTCTTTCTTGGTCAAAATGATGAGCTAGTGAACATTTCAAGTGCCTTAACAGACTGGTACGCCCATTTCGAGGTTCGTGCGTATTTTAGGAACTACGACACTCAAAATGCCAAGCCTTTGGCCCATGTTTATGGGGCCCCTAGGACCAGGAATTCTACAGTGTCCATATGTTTTAGCAAACATGAGATACAGGCATCAGGGCTGGAAAATAATCTTCCCAATATCATCTTGTCTCATGTTCTTCTCTGAATGAGTCACCTAAAAATGCAGCTCACATCTACAAATTTAAAGATTTAAAAATCATCTGTGTTCAGATTACTCTGAAATGTCTTTATTCCTCACTCTAATATCCTAAAAATTCCAGACTGATATCACATGTACTAGAGGCCTCCAAGTTAGAAGGCGGGTATGAAGCAGATAATTTTCTATAAAATACCTTGTTTCACAATTCATTTTCTCTTCTGACACCAGAAAGCCTCTGCTTCATAAAAGAAATACTCTCTACTCAATTATAGTTTGATATGTAAAAACTGACGTAATGATCCTCAGATGCCTTCTCAATACCAGAGAAGATGTGATAAATTCTCCAAAAGGCAGGGTCTCTGAGTCATTGCTGATTTCTTACCAGTGGTCTTTCAACTTTTATTTTTATTTATTTATTTATTTTTTGTGAGGAAGATCAGCCCTGAGCCAATATCCATGCCAATCCTCCTCTTTTTGCTGAGGAAGCATGGCCGGAGAAGCGGTGCGTCGTTGCGTGCCCAGGATCCGAACCGGGTCACCAGTAGCAGAGCGCGCGCACTTAACCGCTAAGCCACGGGGCCAGCCCTGGTCTTTCAACGTGAACGAGCATCAAGATCATCTGAAGTATTTCTTTACCAGTTTCTGTCGCCCTACTCCAGAGATTCTGACTCTGTTAGTCTGCGGGGCCAGGAATCTACATTTCTAACAAAAGCCTCAGGTGACTCCAATGCAGGTGTCCAACACTACCTTCCACGGCACCGAGCAGTGCTGGCTTTTCATCACTGCTGGCTTTTCAGGGTGTCAATTCTTTTTTTTTTTTTTTTTTAATTTTATTTATTTTTCCCCCAAAGCCCCAGTAGATAGTTGTATGTCATAGTTGCACATTCTTCCGGCTGCTGTATGTGGGATGCGGCCTCAGCATGGCTGGAGAAGCAGTGCGTCTGTGCACGCCCAGGATCCGAACCCGGGCCGCCTGCATCGGAGCGCACGCACTTAACTGCTAAGCCACGGGGCCGGCCCTCATGGTGTCAATTCTGAGGTGATCATTTTGCTATTTTTGGGGGGGTTCTTTTAAAACATACTATTGGCCATATATTTATAACACATGTATGTGTATAACCACATCCACATCCACATCATCTGTACAGCCTCCAGGCACAACTCAAAGCCTTGGACCCAAAAGGGTATCTATTAGTTTGAGCCACATGAAATTGCCAAAATGCAACTCTTTCTGACTTATAAAAACAGCAAGTTAAAATGGGTAAACCTACAATGGACATGGACAATGGCAGAACAGACTGATCCCCTCTTTTCCTCACAACTGAACAGACACAGCCCTGTTACCTCAAGAGGGCTCCTAATCCTGCTAGGTATTTTTCCAGAAAAGAAAACTGAGGCTCAGAAAAATTAAATAACATGCCCAGGGCCACATGGCTATTCAGTGGTGAAAAAAAAAAGAAGTCAAAACCAAAAATACCTGATCTGGGGGCCAGCCCAGTGGCGTGATGGTTAAGTTCGAGAGCTCCACTTCGGCGGCCCAGGGTTCGCAGGTTCGGATCTCAGGTGTGGACCTACACACCACTTGTCAAGCCGTGCTGCAGCAGCGTCCCACATACAAAGTGGGGGAAGACTGGCACAGATGTCAGCCCAGGGACAGTCCTCCTCACCAAAAACAAAACCTGACCTGCCCAAGGGGCCTCTGCCCTTCTTTCCACACCCCAGGTACCCCATGGCTGACGTCAGGGCTCTAACACCCTCCACTTGTCCAAGGCCCTCTGTGACCAGGCAGGACCCTCAACAAGCTTCCCCCATGGCTCCCTGCCCAGTGAGCAGTGCTACACAGAGGGGAGGGGCTCTCTAAAACGCCACCCAAACGGGATGAAGATGGTAACTGAGGCACGAACCCCCATAACATACACACGTGACATAATGCCGATGGCTGACAACTGTGGAGACTTTATACCGTATTCAGCAGTCTGGATTTCAAAGGTCAAGGAAGCAGAGAACACAGTTTATGAGACTGTTGTCAAAGTAGCCTCTTTTTATCAAGTTTCAAGTTTCATCACTTGAGAGTACACCACACTGAATGAAAAGGACCGAGAGCACGCCAGCTACGCTG
Organism: Diceros bicornis minor; assembly: GCF_020826845.1. NCBI lineage: Eukaryota > Metazoa > Chordata > Mammalia > Perissodactyla > Rhinocerotidae > Diceros > Diceros bicornis. Next base: position 5,765,875 of record NC_080755.1, on the reverse strand, counting down.
AAGATGAGCTGGATGTTAACCTGATCGAGTCTGAGCTCTGTGTGGGCACAATTAATTTCATTCCACATCAGAAACAAAAACTGCAGACATACTACATATTATTCCCTGTCATGGAACCTGCTTACTGGTGATACTATGGTTCTTTTAAAATACCAGTGACTAAAATCAAATCCCCTAGAGTCAAGCCATGACAAATCTACTGCATGGTGAATTTCTTTTTTTAGTGATAAGTATTATATCAAAATTCTGCTTTATGGCAATAACTGATTTATAAATTATACATGATAAAATTACAGGCTTACTTTTACATATTTAATAAACAAAACATAACACTTTTTCCTTTAAATTTAGCAAGTGAATCTCTACATGCCTATAAATTGCTAAGGGAACCAAGCACAAAACCCACAACATGGGCCTATTGTTAAGTTTATTACAAATGCTCAAAAACGTCCCACTTGATAGAAAGAAAAAAAAAAGCCAGCAGTAAGCATAAGTAATTTTATTTTTTTCTTCTCGAAGGGAACTTCATTCAGTCATTCATTCATTCAACAAATATTTATTAAGTGATTACTACATGCTAAACACTGTTCAGTAATTTGATTTTATAGATTATCAGTATTTATTTTAAAAGGAATGCGTTAGATCACTTTATAATTTTGTATCTGGAGAGAAAACCTCATTGAGTCAATTTCAAGCATGTGGCTATGACACGATTTAAGGTACCTCAAACTACTCCAACTGAGAAGAGAGATCAAATAAGATCCATCAAAAATGGTCTGTAAAAAGGGTGTGGTCCAGTTCCCTTTCCCCCACTGTCTGAAGCCCATCTGGAGCCTGTTCCAACTCCACCATTGGAAGCAGGGAAAACAGTAGGGCCTCTGACTTCCGCAGTAACCCAGACCAAAACATATTCTTTTCATCGTACGCAATAAATCTGCTTTCTGCATATTGAATAAGAAAGAGAGATTAAAATGAGTATTCACCCATCTGAAAACAAACTGATGCTCTATAAGCTTTTATGCTTTGCAGACCATGAAAAGCAAATGCTTTGCTTCTGCTTAGGTTGTTGTACTTTTAAATAAATCATTCTGTCAAATGGTGGCCTTTTATTCCGAGGAAAGTTCTAAGAATGTCTCTGTTTTGACCAGTCTCTGACAACTCTCAGTCTCTCTCCTGCAGGTACCGTGTCATCGCTCTTTTGCCGGTGACGTGACTTCCCTCCTTCCAGCCCCAGTTCTCAGGTAAGTGACACGGCCTTCTATCAGATCCTCCACCCTCCTCTTTCTTCCAATTCGGGGCCCAACACTTGTGCTTTACATTAAAAGTTTGTGGGACTCATCAGTCTTCAGAGTTTTAAACAGGAAAATAGACTGAATCAGATTTCCATGCAAATTTTAATGACTTCCTGAATTATAAACCTAAACCGACAAAGCACAGAAGTAACGTCTTGCAGATGTAAGCGCAGTACAGAAGCCACTTCCTATGGATGTTACACACCTCCACACGGCCGTTCATGCACTGCCTTTTCTGGTCGACTACTGAAAGGCCTCATCGAGACGTTCCCAAAGGTTCACATGAGCTCTTAGTTGGCAGATACACAACTTCCAGTTCCAGTGCTATATACAGAAGAGCAGTTTATGTGTATGATACAGCAAAAAGAAAAAATGAGAAAGATTATCACAGAGGCGTCTCAAGTTGCCTTGGGGTCAGTGCTGAACTACAACAAACTAAACTAGAACTACAACGAATGGAATAACAACTTCCACTGCAGAATGTCACGTTACAACACAGAGCTAGAGACAGGCATCCAGGCGCCCTCGGCAGCTGGAAGCGGAGGCGCCCCGGAAGCCCTCCGCCGATAAGGCTGGCCTTTCTGGCCTCAGGCAGGTGGGCTTGGGATGCAGCCACACCTCGTGAGCAGCTGTGCCCACAACAGAAGGAGCAGGAAGCAGGAGGCTAGCCTGCCCTGTGAAAAGCACTCTGTAACGGACTCGCTGAATTCAGTCTGGTGACAATATTTTCTAAATAAATTGTTAAATGACATCACAATCACTTTTATTTACCTGGAGGTTTAAATGACAGAAATGTAATGATTTTCTTTTGCGGATAAGAGAAAAACAAGGCTCTATTTAGGATACACATTGTTAGTACTTTAAAAAGATGTATAACGAGAAACTTCTATTTGGAGGTTGAGTTTATGTCCAAAGGCAAGTTTCACATTTCCACATTAAAATTCCAAATTTTATGTACATTAACTTCTAGTTCTCTCCTAAGAAATCCTTGTTTCTTTTCATTTCAGTGGATTTTGAAACTTCTAATAGATGCACAACTTTTCCAAGTACGGTACTACATCTTTCTTTGCCCATTATCAACCCAGCCCTGCCCCCCATACGGGGGGCCTTACAAACAGTAAGTGCTCAATAAATATTTACTTGATTTAAAGGCATTATTTTAATAGGCACAATGGGCTATGTGCTTATTACAAAAACCAACAAATATCTTCTATATACAGTATCAACCCAGAGAAATTTCCAATGGCTAATCATTATGGCAAAATATAATTAAAACTTTATGTTTTGGTAAGTAAAATTATAGAAAACTTTTTCCATTTAAGTTTTACAACTGGCTGGATCCAGTATCTTGCCCAGATAAGACTATTATTTGAAATGTCACACTGGCGGTTTCATCTAACAGGCTGAGAGCCATCACACAATCACATCTGCCTGCTCATAATTTTGGCCGTGGTCATCAGAAGGCTAATAAGTGCATGAAGATGAATTATATTTTACCCCTAGTTCTCCTTCAGCTGTTGTCAAGGGAGGCTGATCATGTTCTTTGGAACAGTAGTTCTCAGACCTTATCCAGCACCAGAATCCCCTGGAGGGCTTGTTCCAACACAGACTGCCCCCGGCGCCCCCAGGGTTCCTGATTCAGCAGGTCTGGGCAGGGCCAAGAGTCCACACGTTTGATGCTAATACTGCTGGTGCAAGACAACATCTGAAGAACTACTCTTTCAGAATGTTTCTCAAAATGTGGCCACAAACCAGGATCACCTAGGGATGCTGTGGGACCCTCCACAGACCTTCCACTTGAGAACCACTGTGGGTCGGCCCCAACAATCAACATGGGAAGGCCTGCTCCAGGTGATCCTCGGGCACACTAAGTTTTGAGAAGCACAGGTTTAAACATAGCTCGCCATCAACACTGGCTCAAAACGCCGACGCCTTGCCCAAGGCCACCTGAAGCCGCTGAGGGGCAGGATGTCAGCTTGATCTCCCTGCAAGCCTGTCACGCTTGATTACCCTCCCTTAACTTTCCACACCTTCCACCCTCAACAGCAAAGGGAGTTTAAGGGCAGCGACCCTCCGCTGCCAGGATCTCCAGAACTTAGGGTGTTTATCCCTGAGCATACAACCCTTTTCTTGGCATCCCTGTTTTCTTCTTTTATTTTCTCTCACATACTCCCGCCCCTCAATTATGCCCCAGCCTTGCCAGCGCCCCACCCACCCCCACCAAAGGTGGGGGGCACTACAGACTACCAAGGTTGATGACTAAAGCTTTCCTGCTATCTACCCAATGCCAGCCCTGCTTATTTTTCTCTGTTGAGTTTTTGGAGCTACAGTGTAAACTCAGGCTCTCTGATGACTAAACTGAAACCCATGGCATACCTGAGAAGATGCATCCTCTGATGATGGGAGGTTTGTATTATTTTGTATCTTTTAAAAATTTTTCATTAGTGAGTCTGAAAAACATTAGTAATTAAACCTTCTCTCACAAAATAAGCTTATTAATATGTTGTATTCATAAAGATAGAAGCACACTAAGATGTAAAACTGTAAGGAAGTTTCTGGGAAAGCTGGTTTTCAAAGAGAGGAATCTTAAAAGACATGGTAGACGATACCCTTAAGAAAAATGTTACACTGTTGAAAAATGCCTGACCCCTAACTGAAAACCATGTCTTGGGATATTTAAATAATACACACTCATTCTAGAAATCTTAATAAAATCTAAAACCAAAACTGAAAGGAAACAATACTTAATCCAAAACATAGTTTCTCTACCAAAATAGACATATACAGCCCATCAATTTCTAGAATATATTACAATTGTTATGGAACTATGAAAAATGTAAATAAAGGCATCCCCTTTTACAGAATTGTCACAGAAATACTTAAATTCTAAAATCTACATTTCCCAAAACAAAAGGCTATGCTTTATTCATATAGGACTTATATAATCTGAAGACATAATTCAGATTACTTGTTCATTAAAGAAAGTTCATTTAGAATTACTCAAATTATATACACACATCCGTATATTATATACACACATCCGTATATCACTGTATGTAAGTAACTCCTCTTCTGGAAACCTGTGAAATAGCCCTTCGAAAACATAGGAGACTAAAATCTGTAATTTTCCAGATCAGAACAATTTATTAGGCTCAAGCAACACTTCTTTACATACACATAACACTAAAAATGTTATTGTAATTTCTTGGCATATTTCTTTCATTTTTTAAAATTTGAAGTATTTTCATCATATCAATTATCAATCTAGGTAAAGCACCACAAAAACGTAAAATGTCATGACGATAGTTATCCGAAAAAGAAAAAATAAATCCCAATGCTAAACAAATCTATTCCCACTCTTTACAAAGAGCACTTTAAAATTTTATATTTTGAAGTGATTTTAGACTTACAGAAAAGTTATAAAAAGAGTACAAAGATTTCAAGTACACGTTCACCCACCTTCCTCGAATATTTACATCTGACAGAACCATAGTAGAATTACCAAAACTAAGAAATTAAACATTGGGACAATACTACTAACTAAACTACAGACTTTATTCCAATTTCGGCTGCTTTCCCATAAATGTCATTAAAAGAGTATTTTAAAAAATAAATTTCTCCACAAGAGTCCCAAATTCACAAGTTTATGTTAAGGTTTAATACGTCCCAAATACAGGAGTGGAAATAAAGGGCCAAATCTGTTTGTATTTCTATTTCTGCTCTATTTCTGCAAACAAAAGTTTGCTTAGCAGAACTTAACACCTCAGTCCTGTTATCAGGTAAAACTAAACACTTCATCATATAATATTTATCACACCTTGGCTTTGAAGAAAATTAGGTCAAAGAGGAATGACTTGCCAACTATTTGGCTTCTCGCTATGGAAAAGAGAATCTCAAGCAAAAGTAAAATGATTCCCTTTCTTCCTCATGTCTTGCTTGTACACCTTTTTATGACGGTTACTTTTAACCATCACTAAAAGCCTAGAAGGCAGAAGGTGAGCCTCCAATACTCTACCTAACAAATTAGAGATCGTAAAAGGAGAAAGCGATTTTTTTAGACGGATGTTTTAGTAAATAAAGTCCTCACAGACCAAAAACCTAATTCTTTTCTTTTTTCTTCCAATAAGTTTAGCACTCTATTTCTGATGGCTGGCATCCAAATTACATGTAGTCACCTCCAGAAATGATAAGTTGACAATCATATACATTCCAAACCTATTCAAAAAGAGCATATGAGAATGAGGAAAACTGCAGAAGGGCAACAGCAATGCACCTGTGTATAAATCTTAGTTACACCAAAAAACCTCCCCTGATTCCACAAAATCTCACGATGGAGTCCATTGGGTGGCCTAAGAGAACCTGAGCGGAAAATGGTAATTTCAAGGAAGGAAAAAGGCAAGCCAAGTCTGACTTGTAACAATCACTCCTTTCCCTCCCTTTTGTGTCAGTCAATTCACATACAATTTGAATGTTTGCAAATGATCAGGATTCACATTAACGATTTATTCAACAAATAGTTAGGGCCTATTAGGTCTAAGGCTCAATGCTAAGTGTTTTATGGGGAATCAAGAAGAAAAAAAACTGACTTTGCCCTCAAGAAGCTTATAATCTAGCTCCTCTATCTCTAAAATTGATTCCCATGTCAGGTGAAAAGCAGCCAATTATCACAATTTGTGGAAGAATCATAAAAAGAAATAAGTGCCAATGCCATCATAATTAACTTTCCCAACATACAAAAAACCTGACTTTTCCAAAGTATTACATGCCTTACACTTATACTACCTAAAATGCAAAGTCCAGAGGAAAAAAAATGTAATGCACTGCAACATATCTGATCCTTGCACACACAAAACTTGCCAACTTCAAATTTTTAAAATTTCAACATTTCCAAGCAATCCCTTAGATACTTCCCTTCACTTCCCCTTTACCCACTAACATATTAGGATAACTCTGGATTTCCAAATATAAAGAAAGCACTTCAGTTAATGGTATGGTAACTCAAACAAACAGAATGATATATTTTCCCCCAAGAGAACACTCCGGCTAACTTTTAGTAAAAGTCTCTTTTGGTAGGACTGATAATTTAAATCAGCCTTAACGAGGACACAGGTCAGTATTAGGTAGGCTGAAATCCTTTTTAATAATGAGGGACCGACGGTTTAAATAAGCTACATAAATACTTGTTTCCACTCCCTTAAACACAACTTAAAAATCATCGGAAAGCTGTTTGACACAGCTTAACTTTTACGAAATCCCGGGCAGAGAGTTCAGGATCTTAATCAAGAGAAGGCCACCGCGAACGCCCTGGAACTCGTCTTCTCATATTAATGAGATACTAGGCTCTAAAACTGGCGCGTCTGCTCCATAACTCACCAATAAGAAAGAACGTAGGCCAAAATCTGCATCAATTTTATATCAGACAGCAGTGTATCGTGTTGTTAAGTCCTCCGGAGCACGTGCGATTACCAGAGGTTAAGGAAATCTCAAACTCAGGAGAAGGGTTTTTCTCTACTGAAGGTGACGTTGAGGTTTTACAGCACAATCAGCCAACTACAAATTCAGCTTCATCTCTGTGGCCAGCTGTGGTCAAGGGTCCTGCAGCTCAGCAGCATACGAGACACAGCCTTCTGTGCCTGTATGTATCTTGGACTCCAAGAAGGCCAAAATGTATGTTTCCACGAGCCAGAGAGCCAAATGTCTACACTGTTTAAAATGGACGTTTTACTGTTGGTGAAATTCTCCTTCTTCAAATTTTAAAAAAAAGGTCCAACTTAGTCCTCCCGAATAAACACAGAAACCTATTTTGCAACCCCAGTTTAAGGCCATTTAGCAAGCTTTTTAGTAAAAGAAAAACAAGAAGCCCAGTGGCACCACTGTGTGTGCCACTTAATGAGAATACACACAAGAAAGAAAGTGGGCAAATGTGCAAGCGTTTGCTGTCCATCCACGTGTGTGCTCCCGGCGCTGACGGCGATCCGGAGGTCATCCCTGTAACTCCGTGTGGGGTTCAGCCCCTCGCCTGACCCCGGACTCCTGTTCACAGATCCTCTCCGCCGGGAGCGCCTCCGGGCTCGGAACGCCCCGCGCGCGCAAGCAGGCACACACGCACACTCACACACATATTTGCACACACACTGCCAGTCCCCTTCCTGCCCACCTGGGACCCCCGGGCGGCGGGGCTGGGCTAACAAGTTGCCGCCGGCCGCGGCGCTCCGCTGGGGGCCGAGGGTGGGGAGTGGAGCCCGGCCGGCACAGGGCCGCGGCGCCCCGGGCCCCCGCTGGGACGGAGGAGGAACGCCCGCCGTGGCTCTCGGAGCTGCGGCGCGGCCGCCGGACGAGCCAGGGTCACCGGCCGCGACGGGCTGGGGGCGGCGGCAGGAAGGGCAGGGTGCCGGGCGATCGCAGCCGCCGCCGGGGCTGCGGCCGGGTCGGGGCGATCGCCGCGGGCGCAGCCGTGCACTGGCGACCCGGCCGCGGCTCCGGGTCGGAAGGACTGCGCAGCGCCCACGCCCGGCGGCCGGCGGCTGCAGCTCCGAACTTCAGGCAAAGTTTTCTGCCGTGCCTCTTGGAGCCGGCCGGGGACTCCGAGCGGCGGCTGCCGCCCCGGGCAGGAGCCCAGGCCGCGGAGGGGCGGCGCCGAGACGGGGTCGCGGCTCCGGGGCTCACGCCCGTGCCCGCCCTCCCCGCTAGCCCCTCGCCCGGCGCCGGCTAACCGGCAGGCGCGGTGCCCGGCCCCCCGTGCCCCCTCCCCGCGCCGCCACTCGCCCTCGGCTCTCGCACCCGGGGAGCTGCCGGCGTCCCGGGCCCCCGCTCCGGCCCGCGCGCCCCTGGAGACGGCAGAAGTGGCCTCGCTTACCTGAAAACGTCTCCCCTGCGGCAGTTAGCAAAAGTCCGGCCAAAGTCGCCAGGCAAGTCCCAAGTCTCCTCATGTCGCTCGCTGAGTGCGCGCCGGGCCGCTCCCCGGCGGCGGCGGGTGGGCGCGCGAGGGCGGAGGGCGGACCGGAGCTCCGGTTTCAAGGCAGCGAGAAGAGAAGGGTAAACAGCCAAAAACACAACCAGACCCCCAAAGTGCCGGCAGTTGCCGAAGTCCGAACTCCAGCGGCTCCCGGGGCCAGGGGCCGGGGTCCTCCTCCCCTGCCGCCCGCCCCACTCGGCGTCTGGCGCTGCTGCGAGAGGGAGCGGAGGGCGCGCCCACGGAGCCAAAATCCGCCCTCGGCTCCGGCGCAGCACCCGCCGCCGCTCGCCTTCCCCTGCTCGGGACCCGCGCCGCCGGCCCCGGCCGTGGCCGTGGGCTGGCCGCGCGCGTCCTGCCCGCCGCCGCTCCGCCTGCAGCCCCGAGCCCAGCCCCCGGGCGGCGGCGCGCCGATGGCCGAGCCCGCGCCGGCTCCGCGCCGGGCTCCTGCTCCCCGACTGACTGGCGGTGCCCCGCGGCCGGCTGAAGGGAGCGCCCACGTCACGGCCGCCCGGCGCCGCCGCGGCCCGCTAGAGGGCGTGAGCGCCCGACCCCGCCGGCCCGGCCCGGCGCTCGGCGGCCGCGGCGCCTCGGGAGGGAGCTCGGCTGGAGCGGCCGCGGCCACCGCCGCCGCCAGCGGTGCGGCGTCACCGCGCGCAGAGGACGTGAGACCGGTCTCCCCCTGCTCCCCCTCGTCGCCCAGCCGCGTCCTCTGTTTGGTGGCTGACTTGCGGGAGGTGCCTGTGCAAGGGGCTGCGCCTCAGCCAGAAGTTTGTCCCGGGTCACGAGCCGCGAGTAGTTTGTGAGAGCGGCGGGCGGGACCCGAGGCCTGCGGCCCCGCGGGCGCGGCGAGCCAGCTCCGCCCCGGCGCCGGACGGCGTGTCACCGAGCCGGGAGAGCTGCACCCCAAGTCGCAGGGCCCGCGCTCCCCGGCGGCTGCGGCAAAGGCGAGCCGGGCGATCGGGAGGCTCGGAGCGAAGTTAGCGGGCGCCGCGACCCTGCAGCGGGACGCCGCGCTCCTGTCCCCGGGGCCCCCGCACCCGCGCAGCCTGACGCGCTCTGCCGCTTCGTCGTGCCCTCGCATCCCCGGTGGGCCGGGGCGAGCCGCGGCCAGTGCACGGAAGGCGGCGGTCACAGCGAAACCAGGGTTTGGACATAACCTGTGATTTCTGTGTCTGGTGCAAAGTGTTGGGAAACAAGATGGAAAGAGGCGTGGGTGATGAATCAAATAATGTGTTGAAATATTCAATTTGCCATTTTGGGTCTGGGATGACTATTGAGTAACTAAAAAAGCTTCCAGTGCTTCAGTAAAGAGGTTCACTTTGTGAAATTACAAGGAAAAAAAAGTGGTCCTTCCGTCTCCCTCGGAGATGGTTTCAAGCACATTGAAACCAGCACAGTAGACGCCAGGCCTAGCTAACTGAAAGCAGTAGAAGGCCTGGGAAGAGGTTAAATTAGAAACCAAAGTAACTAACCGTGAGTAACATGGCGTTCTAGCACGGGCGGAGACGTGGGCAAGAAGGCAAATCCATGACGCAGGCGTGCCCCGGACCCCCCAGCGTGCTTCCACTTTGTGCTTGTAGGGCCTAAAAAATACGTGGATCCCACGCTTATCTTGACCCTGTCTCAAGTGGACCCCAGAAGGAACAGACAAGGATGTGTTACAGCTGTCACTTCCCCGGGGCAAATTTAGGGACTAGAGGACTTTTGCCTTTGGTGTCCCAACCAACACCTCCTCTTTCTTCAAGAATTCCACTTTCTAGACTCTTATCAGAAGTGCTCTTTAAAAGGCTCTGTATTAATAATTTACTTCTTAAAATGACCTTACATCATCCTGCTACTTCTCCCAAATATGTACTTGTTGAGCCTTATCTTTAATTGCAAAAGGAACGTTTGAAGCATCAGAGAGGAAGGAGAGTTGCATACCTCAAATGAATCAACAAGTGAGGGTGGTCCAATCTGGAGCCCAAATTTGCTTTTTTTTTTTGAATGGTAGTGTGCTTTCCAACAGAGCTAGAGCTTTCATGCTGGTAGATACATAGAGGATCAAGAAAAGGAGGTAAAAGTCAATCTAGTCACTTTCCTTCTGAGTAACTTCTTTGAGGTGGGTGAAGAAGCTAATGTTAGGGTAGGATTTCATTGGCAAAGTATGTTAATTCCTCCAGCACCTATCTATTAAGGCCATGCTATATGCCAGGCACTATGCCACATGCTGGAGGTTGTCTTAAGCTGGGATCCCCCAGAAACAGATCTGGAGGTAAGAATTTAAGTCCCAGTGATTTTTATTGGGGAAGTAATCCCAGGAAGCAGTACAAGAGGAATGGGAAAGTGAGACAGAGGGAGAAAAAAACCAAGTCAACACAGGGTGTCTTCATGAGCAGGTTACCACTGTGGGCACCTGGACATAATCCTGGGGGCCTCAGGGAGAAAGTGTGGGCCAGCCTGAGAGCTGGAACAGCTGGGGGCAAGGGAATGTGTAAGGCGGCTTGTGGGGGTGGGGGCTACCCTTGCAGTGTGTCCCTGCACCAGTGGACAGAAAGCCCTGCAGAGACTCCAGCTGCGGATACCCTGGTAACCTGAAGATACTCTGTCCCTTCTCTTACTGGAGAGTTTAGTGGGGGGGGTCAATGGATTTCCATGATCCCCATTCTCTAGCCATTACAATGTTAAGCTGACTCTACCCTTATTATCCTGCAACGCACATTTCAAACAGTGATAGGGTTTTTGCCAGCAGCATTTTCCCCTCAAATTTATGACAGCTCCTGTTGATTTACTCCCTCTTACAGGTAACAGGCCAAAGCAGCATTGAGCCCAAATGGAAGGCCTGTCTGGAAAATGAATGGATTGGACTTCCTGTAAGGAAGGGACCCTGTAGGAATCCTCTCAGTGGGACGTTTGCTTTGACTTGTTTTTTCAGCAGTGGAGGTTTTTCATTTTAGTCCAGCCACAGGATGCTCCTGTCTCTCTGGGGACTATAGTGACATTTGCAAATGGCCAGAGTTAGGAGTACTGTCAGGCCAGCCTCCAACATTCGTGGGCTTGGAGCAAGTCTACCAAATGGAGACCCATCATATGTCTAAATATTTCAAAGTTATTAATCAAGCTAGCAAACTATTATATCTTCCTACCTTGACAAATATAACAATATTGAAAGAAAAGAAAACGTCTGGTTTTTCTGTGCCAAAAGTCAGCAAAAATATCAAAGACAACTGAATATATCACTATGCATACCTAGATTTTCTGTTGATAGTCTGGCTAAATGGATAAGCAATAAAGATGTACATAATTCATACATTATTATATATTTATCCCATAAAATTGATTTTTTCCTTTGAGTAAAATCACTATGTTGTTATAATCAAGATTATCACATAATTTGCATTCCAGTGACAGTAATGATCCGAAGCTTTGCTGTTCTATATGGAGCACCTTTTTGGTCTATTTTGTTCTGCAGTGGCACTAGCTATATTGCAAGTGCTCAGCACTTGTGACTGTGACTAGTAGCCACTGTATTGGACAGCACAGATATAGAACATTTCCATCATCACAGAAAGTTGTATTGGACAACACCAATAAAAGATTAGTGTACTCAAATTATACAAAATTGGAGTATATATTTTCATCAAAAATGTAAATTACATTTTTAAAATCAGAAAATTAAAATACTTTCCTATAGTTGTTGAAAGTTTTCTTCCAAATGATTCAAAGTTATCTATTAAAGTGCAAGCTACAAATTATGATTATGAATACCAACATTTAAATGAAAATTATTCATAAAAATGTTAAAATTTTTATTTAATATTTGAAAATTCAATTATACCTTACTAACTTTTTAATAAAATAGAAACCATTAGCAATTCTAGCATTCAACGTCCACCTGATTGTCCACATAAAGAATTGGTGTCAGGGGCTAGCCCGGTGGTGCAAGCGGTTAAGTGCGTGTGCTCTGTTGCAGCAGCCCAGGGTTCGCCGGTTCGGATCCCGGGTGCACACTGACGCACTGCTTGTCGAGCCATGCTGTGGCGGCGTCCCATATAAAGTAGAGGAAGATGGGCACGGATGTCAGCCCAGGGCCAGTCTTCCTCAGCAAAAAGAGGAGGATTGACATCAGATGTTAGTTCAGGACTGATCTTCCTCACAAAAAAAAAAAAAAGAATCGGTGTCATGTTTCACATGTGTTATAACGACATTTCTACCATTTTAACTGTAATATTAATTATTTAATTTTGCAAAATATCCCTCAATCACCATGTTCAACTAGGTGCAAATACTATACTAATGGGTGACTTCCATCAGAACTGTGGATTGAAACATGAAGAGAAGCAAGAAAATTGCTGCTTGTCACTACTGGGAACACTACTCATTATTTAAAACTGTATGATATACTTGCTGTCTGAAAGGAAGGATTTGATTTTTAATAAATTTGACTTCAACACAGTGCCTCTGCCGTTACATCATCCACACACCTAGGAGTGTCCATCCACCGTGTCGGCAGCAGCACACCCCAGAAACCCTCACAGTGATGTTTCCAGGACATGGGACCAAAGTTGTGGTGCCAGCATTTCTCAGGAGCCTAAAGAGAGTTGGTTTTGAGAGCAGATGTTTAGGGTTATGTTATATGCTCCCTCAGCACTGAGCAAGAGACCCCTAGTGACAGAAGTGACCATGTCTCCCTTACTACATTTATTTTTACAGGTTTGTGATACTCAGGGCCCTGAAAGGCACAGGTGTGGGGGAGGAGCCCACCTTGCCAGGTCTGTGGGCAGAACTGCCCACCATGCTTACGCGGTAGCGGTATCTTTAGAAGCAGTAGCTCTGTTCATGAAACCTGTCCAAACCCCATTAAAGACAACATGTAAATTAAAAAAAAAGAAAGAAAACTGATCTGACCATAACCTATCCCTACCTACCCAAATTGTATGTTGAACTTAGAGGTTAACCACACGCAGAAAGTGCGTGATCCATCCAGAGTATCACCACACCTGCCAAAAGCCTGGACAAAATTAGATCACTTAAATACCCCCAAGGCCGCTTAATTGAAAAGATTGTCATTATTTTCATTACTCATGTTTTCTTCTCTAGGTCTTACTGTCATGAGTATTTCCCACTTTTTGAGATGCATTGAGATCATGAAAGTGTATTTTGAGATAATAAATGGAAAATGTAGGCACCCTTGTATAGGTTTCTACAGTGATATATTGTCTTTCACGGATCAAAGATAGCATGTTGTTGGGAAAAAAAGAAAGGAAGGAAGGAGTTGGGGAGGGAGAGGGGGAGAGAGGACGGATGGAGAGAGGGAAGGAAGGAAGGAGGAAGAGAGGGAGTCGAGACAGAGCTAGCTCAGCATTTGGAGTCCACCTGGATTGAGTCCCGACTGTGCGAGTTACAGTAGTGGATTTCCGCTTCCTGGCTTGTAGCAGCGGCATCACACGTGGCGGCTCTGCGTGCACCCGCCGGCACTGGACAAACTGATGCCCTGTTATGTGGACCTCCGATGAAGCAAAGCTTTCGGCGCGCGGTGCATCCAAGTCTCCGCCCGCTGCTCGGAGAAGCGTGGGAGCCCCGGGCAGCAGTGGGGACGCGGACCCGGTGCCTTGCAGACCCCTGCCCTGCACATGCTCACCGCTGGCATCTACTCTACTCAGTTCTGACAGGAGAGGAGCAAACAGAACTTGTCACCCAGGCCTTCACATCGTTGCTCACCTTTAGAACGTGTGTACATGAAACCAGTGAGAATGGGATGAGATGGAAAACACGTCCTTAGTTTTTCACAGGGGCCGGAAGAAACCAGGTCGTTTAAACTTTCCCTAGTGCAGCCTGTTCTCACCTGAACGGAAGAGAGAATGGGGCAGGTGCCCTTTCTTGTAGCTGTTCATATCCCACCTAAGGTTGGAACCTGGCACCGACAAAAGGCAAAGCTCAGCCCAGCACAGTTCAAAGCCACTTTTGCATAAAGGATTAAATCACTAGGGTGAATTTTTTGATGCCCCAGGAATTCCTTCTCATGGCCTAATTAAAACGGGAGAGGTAATAGATTTTAGTTCTTTGCTTCGCCCACACTAACCTCAGAATATAAATTAATCTCCTGAAGTGTTGATACCAGGGCAATGCACTTGCGTATTATTTTTAAAAATCTTAACCCTCACACTGTTAGTCTGTGTGACATTGGGCAAATCACTTAACCTCTCTGTGCTTCAGTTTCTTTATATATAAAATGAAGGTAATAATTGTACCTACTTCACAGAGTTGTTGTGAGGATTAAGTGAGGAATAAAGTGTTTAGAACAGTTCTTAGCATGTCATTAGTGATATATAAATTGTTATTAACCACTGATTTTAAAATCAAATACTAAAGAGAGTCTGCTATGCACAAAGTTCTTGCTGGGGTTCTGTACAGGTGGATATGGGATAGAAATATCTAATTGGGCCCAGTTGCCATTTGGATGAGAAGACCTTCAACAGATGTTCCTATCCTTTCTCCTCAGACTCATCTTTTGGGCATACCGAAGTTCTGTCAGCTGCCAGACCCCACACCAGACTAGACCCAGTAAACCTCGTGGTTCGTCACGTGAGGCCTTCCTGTTTGCTTATCTGCAAATGAGAATAAGCATTTCTGTCCTGTCTACCCTATTGCGTTGTAAGAGTCAGTGACCGTGTGTGTGAAAGCTCTTTATAAACAGGCCCTCACTTACTGGACTTGGAGTTTATGATGTAGCTCTTCTGCTTCATTTTACCAGGTGGGACTAGAAGTTCACAATTTGCAAATAGGTCATATTTTTAGTTAAAAAAATCTGGGGGCCGGCCCCGTGGCTTAGCGGTTAAGTGCGCGCGCTCCGCTGCTGGCGGCCCAGGTTCGGATCCCGGGCGTGCACCAACACACCGCTGCTCCGGCCATGCTGAGGCTGCGTCCCACATACAGCAACTAGAAGGATGTGCAGCTATGACATACAACTATCTACTGGGGCTTTGGGGGAAAAAATAAATAAATAAAATTATAAAAAAAAAAAAAATCTGTTTCTAGTTGGAACATTTACCTTTTCACTATTTTAGGTAAAAAAGTTAGGTAGGTTGATATTCTCGAAAAATCCCCTACTTAGTCATGGGTCCGTAGCAAGGTGGATCCTGCATAGTGATCGCAATAAACTAGAAAATGTAATAATTACAGCCATGTCCAAATCTGAGTTCCCAGGAACAGTAGATATAGGAAGTGATCTGCTGGAGAGACCCTGGCCACAATCTAACCTCCAGAATATCTGTCGCCTCTGTGGGTTGTTTTGTATACCCTGCAGGGAAGGACACAGATGTCCGGGTGACTTCCCTGCCCTGTGTAGGCAGGACACTAGGGCTGCTTTATGCCGAGGGACCCTCTGGGGAAACAGGTCATTCCGTACCCTTTGCTTCTGCTCCTGCATCCTGGACAAGGGGAAACAACTGCCTTCGAGAAGCACTCCTCTGACCAGAATAGCCTGTCCACCCTGCCCTCCAGGACGGGAGAGCCAGTGGCAGGCCTTTTCCTGTCAGGAAGCAGGGATCCATCTACATGACCAGTGGCAGTAGCAACATTAGAGACACAGTAACCATCTCCCAAACACACATCAGTGGTAGTTTTCAGGCTGGTTCATTGAATATGGAAGAAGAAAAGGAAAAAAACTGATTTATGAAGATTTTATCAGAACCCTCTGGCGGTCCCTGTAGAGTCGCTTCTTGTGTTTAAATCACCAAGAAGTCCTAGAAGAAAATGCTTTCTGCAATCTCTTTCTGGAGCTGGGGAGTTTTAGAGATCGCTGGCTCACTCAGAGGGCAAAATGACACGTCGCTGTCTGCATCACAGTCAGTTCAAAGGCACGGGCACCAGCTCCCCAAGCGGCAGCTGCTTTCCATGCGGGGTTCACTGAAGGAGAGCGCATCTGTCTTTGTGTCCCTCTCTTCTCCCCAGATGGTTTGAACTAGCGTTTTATATTAGTTCTAGTGCCTTTGTATGAGACAACTGTTTTTCTCACAACACAGTTTGGAGGTTAGTCAGATTTGCCAAAACTTGGAGTAGAAATCATGGTACTGTATCATGTTCCCATGGATTCTTATTTCCTTTTTACTTCACTTTCTTTAAAACAAATCCTTTGAAGTCAATAGGTATGTTCCTTAAAGCTCTGCTTGACTAATACTGTTAAGAAATGTTATGCTAACAATGTCAGTCCTCCCTCAGATTAAATTATTGCAACAATGGTGTCCTATGTCTTGTGATCTGTAATAGGGCTGGGTTTCCGCTAGAATTTGAAAAACGTATTTCAATGCTAACATCAGAGATAAGATCATCTTTACTTTCTCTTCAGCTTTGATATTTTAAAGTTTCCAAATGTTGCATTTTAAATTGAAGATTTCTAAAAGTTGTTACTGTCAAGATGAGACAAGCTGTAGAGGAAAACATTCAAACTTATCTCAGTATGTTTTTTGAGCCAACATTTACTGAAGTCTTACTAGGAGCAAAGCATTTTGCTAGGGCATTAAAAATCTGAGAGACATATATGATTATTATGCCCATTTTAGAGATAAGGAAACTGAGGCTTAAAGATAGAATGACTTAGATCTTATAAAGATAAGCAATATAATTAGGCCACGGTCACTCACCTGGTAGTAACTGGTGGCACAACAATTCGTAGGTAAACATTCTAATTTCCAGAGCTCCCTTTCTTAATCACTCTGCTGTAATTTCCATCTTCATCTTTGTCTCTTTTCCTACCATAAATTCTTTGTCACGTTGTTGTCTAACTTGCCATCCTCTGGCCACACACTGCACTGATCTTTGTTTATATGGCGATCTCAAAGCTCCTATCTAAATTTTATCCATCCTTGAAGGATGTGTAAGTCAGGAGTTCGATCATCTCCGGGTAACAGACGACCCAGCCAACACTGGCATAGAGAACAAGGGTTAAGGGTGTAGGATTGAGTAACACACTGTCTGTGTTCAAAGTCCAGCTTCTCCACTTTCTAACTGAATAACTTGAGTAAATTATTCACCCTTTCCATGCCTCAACTTCCTCATCCAAAAATTAGGGTAGCAATGGTACTCACTTCTTTAAGTTCTTAGGATAACTATGAATTTAAATAAATGGCTTAGAAAGTGTTGAAAAGATAAGGTACCATTATGTAGTTTTTCATGTGGAGATAGGCAGCCCAGGTGGTGCAGCGGCCTCACCATGCCATTTCTCCTGCTTCCTGCTCATTCTCAGCCCTGCAAAATGTGAGTGCTTCCTGCACTCCAGGCGGAAAGGGGAAAGGCACAGGACACAATGACTTCTTCTTGTGGGCTTTTGGCTTTTCTTTGGGAAGGGAAAGCCCCTAAAAGACATCCTCCTGCAGCAAAAAATGGTGTCACGTGGCCAGGCCTCGCTTCCATGGTGGCTGGGAATTTTAGTCATATGCATTCCAGCCTCTCCAGTGGAGGAAGACAGGGGACAATGTGGTTGGGAATGAGGGTTGAGAGAACTGACCTGTAGTACCGCCCCAAAGACCCAGCGCATAGCCACCTGCTTGTCTTCCTTAATTACCAACCTAGAGGACAAGACTTACACTATTTCTTTGGAACTAATTTATGGGTCTCTCTGCCTGGGAACCATACTTCTGCATGGTTGATTTTTTCTTGTCTTCAGGTTCCAGTTAATGCCTTCTCAGAAAGGAATTCTCTAACGACCCCAATGAATACAGGTCTCTCTTCTTACCCTCCTGTGTAGCACTCTATTTCCTTCAAAATGCTTAATTCAATTGGCAAGGTGAGAGGGATGATATTTTTTATATTCCTAATAAGCAGGGTTTTCTCCTTGCCCTTGGTATACCACTATGGCCCCTACTAAGAGGGCAGGATGCTGTCCCCTCAGGAAGGAGGAGGATATGCTGTGGAAGTTCATGTCAAAGAGAACAGGAGGTGGAGAGCCATCCCCTTGCTGCCACAGTGGAACACTGGAAGAAAAAGGAAATGAAAGTAGAGCTACGAGGCCAGGCATCAAGGCAGAGGTGCCCAAGAACATTGAGGGCAATGGCCCGATTTCAGAGAATAGTTACACCTCTCACGGAAATCCCAGGTTCTACATGTCACTAGTCTAACAGGGTCAGCCTCAGTCATTCAATAGCTGCACAGAAATGTAGCTAGATTTCGTTGAATGAATGAATCATTTTGAATGATATGTTTTGACAGGATGTAAATACCCCATATTTTGATGGGATTTGAGATTTTGGCATCACTACAATTTAGCTACAATATGACATTTTGTTCCCTCAAAAATGATGACTTCTTCAGGGCAGAGATGGCCTATTTTCTTCTTTGTATCCCCTTCAGGGCCTGCTACGGAGGTACTCCATGGGTATTTGTTAATTGATTAAATGAGGGGCTGAAGATAAAAATGACAAAACTAGGAAGAAACAAAGGATTATAAACCCTAAAGGTACCTGTATTTTTCTTCAGGTTGGTCTGTATAGCTCAGCAGAAGAGAGAGACACTAGCAGACGGTAACGGCATATACTGTCTGCTCACTTCTGTGTTTAATATGGAAGAACAGCCATGAAGGGAACAAGATTCTCAGAGGGCATCTAAGATAAGAAAATCGGTATTTAACCTTAAGAAATAGGGCTTTGTACTTAGATAATGACTTGTGTCATGTGCATCCTTACCAGGAAATCAAATTTGATGTCTTGAAATCTTGATTAAATTTCTAGGTTTCATTCTGTTTCCCTAACCATAGATTTACCTGAATTTTTTTTTAACATTTGTTTGGTAGATACTGGGATCTTTAATTCCTGCCTAATATTCTCGTTTTTGTCAAATTATGTAGACATTCAATCAGCTCCCAGGATCAGGTCTCTGCTCTCTTACTCTTTGTCCTCTGTTCATTCCAGGAGCTCCACCAGGCCACGCGGCACACAGAAGCGCTGCAGTTCTAATTCCACCCCTTGATGGCAGAGCGACCTCCGGGGATGTGAACCTCTGTGATCCTCAGTTTCCACTTAGGTTAAAGGACTAATACCTGCCTTAACTGACATATAAATTTATCAGGAGGATGAAATGAGATCTATGTGAAGCACTTTATATAATGTACAGTGATAAACAGATGAGAATTATTGTATCTTATACATAGCATCATAAGCCTGTATTTCATTCCCTTTTTACAGGAAAAGATACTGAGAGCAAAAGGCCAAACAAATTTGTCAGGGCTTTTGATTAAAGATGGTATATCGAACCCACACTTGTACCTTTGCCTCCTCCTGAAAGCCCAGCAATAAAGGGATAGGCAAAAAAAAAAGGAGGCAACAGCAACAAAATTTTGGAAGTAGAAAAGCAGAAGGAAGAGTGGCAACTTACCCAGCAGAACGAGGAAAGACGAATCCGAAGCTGCCGCTTGAGAAACCCGAGAAGCACCACTGAAGTCCCCAAAGCTTCAGGAAGTGGAGTCTAAGTCGGCTGAAAACAGACGAGTTGGTTAAAAGTTTATTTAGATGTAGTTACAGCCCCCTTGACCAAATCATCCTTTCTCCACTTGGCCAAGGTGACCACCTCTCGTCTGCTCTGGGTGAAGATTGGAGGCTACCGCTCTGCAAAGTCTTGACGGTCGGTGTCTGCACTGCTTGGGGACATCAGGCACAACTGAGGCTGGGAATACCATGTTGAAGATGGTGCTTAAGCGACAGTGTAAAAAATGAATTTTGAAACACCTCAACTCTTTTTTCCGCTTCAGCTTCCAGAACATTGACAACTAGGCTTCTCCCCTCCAGACAGAAGATGGGAAGATTCTTCTCTGAGCAATCAGACCAACTCAAGAGACAAGACCTAGATTCTGACGTTGGGGTTCTGCCAATGAAACCATCCAGTAGCTAACAAACATTCACATGCCTCACCCACATGCTCAGAACTGCCCACAAACTTCATGATGCCCATTTTTTTCCTTTTATCTGTTTATAGCTCTACTGAGATATAATTTACAACTGTAAAATAACACCCCACTTTTAATTATGAGCAGAGAATCAGGGACCACCAGAAAGCAGAGGAAAATCTCTAATATGAGACATAAATAATAAACAGAAACAGCCAACACCAGATATTGGACAGAGACATGAAAACTTCAAAAAAAAAATCTATCAATAACATTCTTAGAGCCTCTTTAAAATAAGAACAAGATACTATAGAAAAGAAATATCCAGAGAACAAAAATAAAGTCTTAGAAATTAAAAATATAATAGCAGAAATCAAAGATTCAATAGAAAGGATGGAAAATAAAGTTGATGAATTTATTCATTAAAGTAGAACAAATTTAATTTCCATTAAAGCAGAAAGAAAAGACATGGAGAAGAAATACAGGAAAGAAAAGATGAGAAAATCAGAAGATTAGGCCAGGAACATTTACCATCCAGAAAATGAAGTTCCAAAGGGAAAGAAAAGAGAAAACAGGGAAATAAATAATCAGGATATAAACCAAGAACATTGTCCAGAAATGAAGGGCATGGATCTCCAGATTGAAAGGGCCTTTTGAGGCCCAGCATAGTAGAAGTAAATAGACCCAGACCACACACATCATCGTGAAGTTTCAGAGCAGTGGGACAAAGAAAAGATACCCCAAGCTTCCAGAGAGGAAAAAATGGCTTCAGAAAATGGATTGTGAAGCAGAATGACTATGGACTTCTCAACAGCACTCAGAAGGCTGGAAAACAATAAAGCAAAGCCTCCAAAATTCTGAAAGAAAACTATTTCCCATCTGGAATTGTATTCTCAGCCATACTACAATAAAGTGTGAGGGTGAAATAAAAACATGTTCAAATATGCAAAGTTTCAGAAAAATTAACTCCTTGTAAGGAAACTACTGACAGATGTGCTCCACCCAAATGAGAGAGCAAACCAAGAATTAAAAAGGCATAGAATTTGGAATACAAAAGATTCAACACGGAAAGACAGAGAGAATTCTCAGGATTATAGCATGAGGAGATCTCAGGATGACAGCTGTGCAGGACACACAGGGAAGACTGGATTGAATCAGGAAGTCCAGGAGAGATGTCTCCAAGATGAAATTAACTGAATACTTAATATGTTTAAACATACTGAGAGGAGATTTAAATATTCGTGCATAGAATTTGGAATGAACTGGTGATAGAAATTAGATGATTAGAAAATTAAGCCAGCAAAAAATGTCTATTATTAATTCCAAAAAGTTGTGAAGGAAAGAAAATGTGATCATAGGCTACAACGTCTCAGTTGTGAACAGCATTTGGTTGTCATAATAGTGTTAACAATAAATATTTATCTCACCCAAATCATGATATAACTGTATTGAGAGGATGGGAGCACAGAAGTGTGGAGTTTCTACTGTATGGGGATAGAGGGGAAAGAGTGAGGGACCTTGGTAAAAGAAGGCTGAATCTTCATCCTCCAAGGTGGGGAATCAATAGCAAAGCCTTAAATTAGTAGTATATAAACATGGCATTTAGATATGTGAAGGTAAATATCAAAAGAAATGACCAACAGAGTTGAAAGTGATTGCCGCTAAGAATAGGAAACGTGTATGTGGGGGGCAGGGGGGAGGTTGTCGTAATGTGCTCATTATGACAGATTTTGTGCATTTGTAAGTGTAATACAACTATAAACTAAATTTCTCAAAATATCAACTAAATTGCCAGACTATATTTTTGGCACAGGGGACAAAATTATAATTTCTCAAGCCTAATTTTTTCTTTGGATTATACAACTTGCCCCATTTCTAAGCACTTGAGACACTGAATTTACAAATGGACAATGGCCAGAGCAAATATAAAAATAGAACTCTGACCCACAATCTGCAGCAACCAGCCCAGGAAACCAACCCATTATCTATAGTAACCAGCCCAAGAAGCTAACTTGCTCTAAGTCAGCCTTGGAGGAAATCAGATCATAACCCCTTGTAACATTCGGCCCCAAATGGCCATAACTTGATTAATAACTGACAGCCTCCCTAATTTTTGTCTCAGCTTCCAACCTAGGACCAACCAGTGAAAGGGAAGTGTGCACCCCTAACCAATCACATAGGATGCCTCTCTTCCAGTTAGCCCACTCCCCAATGCCATCCTCCAAGCACGGCATACTTGAGGACTTCCCTTTTCCCCACATAGCTTTCCCACTCCTTAGCCTGCCTTTGCGTCTTGGCCAAGCACAAGTGATGGTGGCTGACTCCCTTGCTACAGCAAGTTCTTAATAAATATGCTTTGCTTGTTCTCATTTGGTTGGTCTTCATTTATTTCCACACACTATTTTGTGGCATTGCAAATTTTCAAAGATTGAAAACCATTTTATTTCTTGAGAATTGGTGTCAGCTAAACCAACAATCCAAGTTCAAGAAGACTTACTAATTTCTTGACAAATCCTTACATTTATTCACTTATATATTGTACTCTATTTCCACATGCAAAGTACTACACTGGATGTTATGGAAGATACAAAGATAAATTAGGTAAGTTGAGTATTTCATTTAATTGGATTTAATAATTTTAGAGTTTCTTAAATTCAGGTAATCAAAATTATCTCAAGTTTAGATAACTCAATTAAAGCTGTATTCATATTTTTAAGAAAATGAACATAATTTTAAAAAGCAAGTTGCCAAAAAGAGAAATTAACCTAGTATTATACTTTTATACTTTTTTATTTTAAATTTTCTCTCAAATTGCCCAATTTAAATTTTCTTACTTAACTATCTTGGCATATGTCTAAAATATGCTTTTTTGCCCCCTTGAAATCTTCTCTTATGTTTACTACTACAAGTATAAATGTTAAATGAATTTCGTTTATGCATATTTTCCTCTTTGTGCTTTAGAAATGAATTGCAGATGTCCTATGAAGGGGCATATATATGATTATGGAAAATTATTCTATTGAAAATAACAGTAGTTTTTATAATGATAGAAATCTGAGAAAGCAAAAGAAATTGAGGTTGGAAAAACAGATCTATTTACTAAAAAACTACTGTGTGCACATGGTGAACTGGTTTTTAGCAAGATTCAAATAATGCAATCAGTGGGAATTTGACTAGTCCATAGAGTTATCAAAGGCATGTGGGATGTACAAATAACAGCTGGAAATTTGTTGTGGACACGAGGCTATTAAGCTTGTCTCCTGCTGCATTCAATATGGTAGTAAAAACTATTATTAAATAACTGATTTTATAGCAACTGTTAAAATTATTTGGCCAAAGTATAAATTAAAGTTTATGATGGATGCAAATGTATGTCTTAAAATGTATAACACTAATTTAGGTTCCTTTTCCATTTTAAAATGACCACTCAGACGAAAGAACAGTGATTACCAAAATAACAGCAAATTAATAAGGCTGCAGGAGGCCTTCATAAAAGTCTGAAACACTAAATGTGACTTTGCTTTTCACACACAGAATCCCACAATTATCAGGGATCTCTTCCCTAGCTGAGTGCACACAGCTTGCATTAGCGTAATGGGGTGACACACGTGAAATCCTGAGAACCGATTAAGGGGCACAAACGATGGATCTGATTCCCGGAGCCTTCTGTGTCACACGCAGATGTGTGGAGGGTCAGTCGGCACCCACCACACCTGGAGATGTAGAATTGCAGCTGATTAACCAACTGGTGTTGGCTAGCTTTTCTAGCCTTTGTTTCTACTGGCATCATTTGTTCCCTCACAGTCCCTGAAATAAAACTTGTCAATTTATAAAAGACAAAATTTTTTTGCAAAGGAAATGTCTCATTGTAGGTCTCATCCATTGTATCATTGAAGCTTTTTAGAAATGAGATTCCCAGGCTCTGCCCTGTATTTACAGTCTCTGAGGCTGGATATTGGGGCGGGTATTTCCTAAAGCTCCTCAAGTGATCAGGGCTGAGCCCGGGGGCTGGGCAAGGTTTGAGAAGCAGTAGCACTGCCCTGTAATACGTAACTCAGTACTCAGCCAAAAGTAAACACAGCATATATATTTGAAGGTAGATCAATTTTAAGAAATATTTTAAAATACTTGAACAATTTGGAAAGCGAAAATTCTTAGGAGCATAAAATGAGTTGGAAGCTGCTCTAGAAGACATAGAATCTGAGTTTTAAAAACTAATCTGTCTGGTCATCATTTGCGGAGGTTTGTAAAGATAGATTACTGGTCTCCTGCCTAACTACTGAATCTACGTTTCTGAGAATGGGGCCTGGGCTCTGTATGGTTTAAAATTTTGAAAACACATCTTATGACTCATCTAGGAATTATAATTTTTCTGATGAAGTGTCCCTGCTCTTTCAGTACTTCCCCAAGCGGCACGGTTTCCTGCCGTTGTCACCCGGTCACTGTCCTTCGCACCAAACGCAGTTGGCCTGCTTCTCCCTGAACGTCCGGTTACTGTGTGGACGTGATCCTTGCCCCACAAGCTCTGGACTCTGGTGGTGCCAGAGAACCAAGATTCAGTTAACTCTTCTTTTTTTTTTATAATTTTTTTTTTGTGTGTGTGAGGAAGATCAGCCCTGTGCTAACATCTGCCCATCTTCCTCTTTTTGCTGAGGGCCCTGGGCTAACATCCGTGCCCATCTTCCTCCACTTTATGTGGGACGCCGCCACAGCGTGGCCTAACAAGCAGTGCGTCAGTGTGCCCCCGGGATCCGAACCTGCGAACCCCGGGCCGCCAAAGCAGAGCACGTGCTTAACTGCCGCGCCACCGGGCCAGACCCTCAGTTAACTTTTCTGGCATCTTTTTCAAATTTTTGGCTCATGTTGATCTACCAGTTAACCAAAAATGTTTAACCAAAAATGTCATGTTTTGGGTTTTTTCCCCCAAAAGTGCAATGACACCGTTGTTCCCCCATCTTGGGTTTGTGGAGTGGAATGTTAACCTAATATAGAGCCACTTAAATTTGGTTTTGTTAGATTTAGTTCAAGATCCAGGTTGTCAGGTTCATTTTGGATTCTACCATTCAGTGTATTAATCTCTGTCTCTCCCAGCTCATGTCACACTTGAATTTGATAAATATGCTATTTCTGGCCTGACTGAAGTTATTAATAAACACATCGAATGAAAGAGAACCTTTGGCAGACCTCCTAAAGATCTCTCCCTGGATAAACAATGGTCACCACCTGGTCAATCTAGTTTTCACCTGGTCACATACCCACCACATATCCAACTGTTCAGGCCAGGTTTCACCATCTTATTAATAGAAACACTATAAGAAATGTTTTAAAAGCTGCCTGTTAAAATTAAATCTTAGTGGCCAGCCCAGTAGCGTAGTGGTTAAGTTTGCACGCTCCGCTTCAGGGTGGCCCAGGGTTCCCAGGTTCAGATTCCAGATGCAGACCTACACACCACACATCAAGCCATGCTGTGGCAGCATCCCACGTACAAGATAGAGGAAGATGGGCACAGATGTTAGCTCAGGGTAAATCTTCCTCAGCAAAAAGAGAAAGATTGGCAATGGGTGTTAGCTTAGGGCCAATCTTCCTCACCAAAAAATAAAAAAGTTAAAATTAAATCTTAACAGCTACATTGTTTTACATTACCCCAAATCTCTGTATCTGCAACATATATTTTATTTTATTCCTTTTATTGTCAATAGATACATTGCCCATTTTACAACTTAATTGTTTTTTTTTCTCTTTATAGGGAGAACTTTACCAACATGAAACTTCTTATGATTCTTTTTTCTAAACTTCCACCAACATACGCTGTCTCCTCTCATGACAAGATTCTAGCTAGTCCAAAGGTTACAATGTCTGACAGTAATTCGTCAAGGTACCACATTTCAATTGCTTCGGCAATTTCAATTAGGAGACCTTTGAAGTGAGAAAGGAAAAGAAATAGACTGGGAGTCAGGTGATACAAAAAGAAAAGTAGCATGAAAAGAGGGGATAAGAAACACTCTAGACAATGGAAAAAGCAAAAACTCTAACAGGAATTCTCAAGAACAACTTGATTCCACCTCTGACTCAAAGTAAATGTTCATAAAATGCATGTATGGGTATTTCAAAGCATTGAGTTTAAGCAGAAAATTCCCAAAGCCTTTATAATTATGAAATGGATCCAATGTGAAATACTTTTACAGAGGTTATATTCTAATAGTGGAGATGTAATTTATGCTAGTATTTCTGTAAACAAAAAGAAAAAATCTAGCTTAAGCAAAAAGGGAATTTACTGGTTTAAATGTTTATAGTCCAGAAGCTGACCTAGCTTCGGGCCTGGCTGAATTCTGAAATGAAGTCATCAGGACCCATCTCCCTCTGTTGTTCTCTACTTCATCCTTCTGCTGATCCCGTTGTCTGGCAGGCACTGTATCCTCCTCTTGGTGGCAAGATGTCTGCAGGCTCACACACTCAAAGCCCAGTCCAGAATGCAGGAGACAATGTTTCCTCTCATTAATTCTGCCCAGGTGTAACAGGCAGAATAATGGCCGCCCAAAGATATCAGGTCAAAATCCTTGCGACCAAGAAACAAAGGGTCTTGGCAGATGTGATTATGTTAAGAAACTTGACATGGGGAGATTATCCTGGATTTTCCAGGTGGACCTCAAATACAATCACAAGGCTTCTTATAAGAAGAAAGCAGAGGGAGACTCCACACACATACGGAAAAGGAGGAGGTGATGTGACCATGGTGGCAGAGATGGTGACGATGCGGCCATAAGTGAAGGAATGCCGGCAGCCATCAGAAGCTGGAAGAGGCAAGGAACGATTCTCTCCTAGAGCCTCAGGAGGGAGCATGGCCCTGCTGATACCCTGATTTGGCTCAATGAAACAGATTTCAGACTTCTGGCCTCCAGAACTGTGAAAGTATAAATTTCTGTTGTTTTAAACCACCAGGTTTGTGGTAATTTGTTAGAGCAGCCACAGGAAACTAATACATCAGGGTAGTGGTTCACTCTGATTTGACCACCCTGAGTCACATGACCAACTCTGAACCAATCACTGCACACTGACAAGTCAGCCTGGGTTATCCACTTCATCCTGGGACCATGGTAGAGCCTTTCCTGGGGCCAATGAGCTCCAAGCACAGGAGGGGGAGGGTGTCCAGAAGGAAAGCGTAACTAGAACTTAGATGCTGACCAGAGAGAGGGCAAGAAACAGCAGATACCCATTTGGTGTTTGAAAGGAGACGACAGAAGGGAAGTGCAAAGTTAATATTTATGTGCAAAATTACTATAACATTAGTACAGTTAAACTTGTTTTGTTGCTGTGATGATGTTGTTAAACGGCATATTATCAGGAATACACTGAGTTGAACAGTCACCACTTACTGAGAGCAGATTTGTTTTTATTGCCAATCACTGGAACTTCTCCAGCTCTGACATGTCTCCTTTTGGAAAATTAGTACATTAAGATCACACATTTTATTCCAAATAGAAATGTACTATAATATTAAGTATTTATGTACTATGATATTTTGTATTTATTTTCTAATATTCTTTCCGATTATGTGTAAGACATTGTGTTAACAATGTTTGCTGTAAGAAGAACTTGTGCAGGTCTGCAGCGTGAGGTCTGTCCTATTTTCCACACCTCTTCTTGGATTATAACTAACTGGCCTACGAAGACTGTGCTCGAGGATGGCTCTGCCTCTTATGAGCTCTTTGATCCCGGGTAAGTTACTTGCTTTCCTAATGTCGGTTTCTTCATATGTAAAATGAGGATGCAAAATGCCACAGGATTTGTTTTGAGGATTATCTAAAAAATATGTGTGAAAGAATCTGGCAAGGTGCATAGCACAAAGTAAGATGCTAATAATGCTCCATTATGAACCTATAATCCAATAAGCACAATTTAGACCATTATTCCTAGGATTTATCCTCTTCTTCTTACCCACACTGAAGCTCTTCCAATGATTTATTTCAGCTTCAAAAGATGTACGTGTAGTTTCCATTTGGCTTAGCATGCTGATTCGCAGAAAAGCCTGATGTCAAGTTCACTCTTGGATGTTTTACCATATTCTCCACCTTTTGAAACTTTGTGAAATTTAAGGTAAGATCACTTTCAGTGCTGAACCATGCAGAGCTAAACCTGCTTACTTACTCCCAAGCTGTTTTTGATGCTAATACAATTGCTTTGACAGGAGTGAATATCATGGCCCACCTCCCCAACCTGCCATGGCTCGTTTGTCTTTGTTCTTTCTTTTGAAGCTGTCAGATTTTATTTTGAAGGTTTAAATTAATTGGATCTATTAGTTTTTCCTTTGCTCTTCATTATTTACTGTCAGAAACTCTAGTAGATAAGACAGGCATAATTTCCCTTTATGTACATTTGCTGGTGGGAAGAGGAAAGCTGGCATTATTTGATCCACACGGGAGAGAAGTCCCCAGTTAGGGCGCACATTAGCCCCTGAGTGCCAGTGCCTGTGACCCAGTGTCCCTCCTTGTGAGCCATGCCACAGCAGCTCTGAGTGCCCTCCGGACATTCGGGAAATCTAGGGCCAGGTTGGACAGGTTTTGGGGGTTCGTATTACTCCATATTTGCCCGGGAAATTTTAGAACTCTGTTGCAGAGCCCTCACGAGCATTTGATTGCTGGCCTTTTTAATTTAATGAGTATCTGCTTATATTCAGGGTAGTTGTCATTCCAAACATAAACCACATCTAAAATAGCTACATTTTACTGGGCTTCAGAGACTTAGGGAGACATAGAGATGAAATACAGAGCGATGACTTTTATGGATATAATTTAAACTTTTGCTAAAATTTAAATAATGAAGCTTACTATGTAATGAGGAATTTTATCCACCTTGTATTTATAATTTATACCTTGTTGAATATCATAAGATTTCACCTGTGAATACCATGCATTCTGGAAACACGTATGCCAAAACTCCAAATCTTAAAAGTGGTAAGATTATGAACAGTTTTTAATTTCTTCTTTTTTCCCAGGCACATTTCCTAAAACGTCTATATTTAACACGTCATATTCATAATATGAAATATTTTGATTAATATTTTTAAAAAATAAAGAACTTTTTAAAAGAAACAACAATTATGAATTTGTATCACACTGTTAGTTTTATAAGTTAAAGCTAGAAATATACCCAATAACAGAAAAGTGTTTAATTAAAGTTTCATACTCATACAGTAGAATGCAATTATCCCTTACTTAACAAGTATTTCATTTGGGAGGGGGATACTATCTTAGAAATTTATACCCATTTCTCAATTATCTTTTTTTTGCATTGTTTGGCCAACAAGCCATCCTTTTGACTCAACTGGAGTCTTCTCCAAAACCTAGTTGTATTCTCATACCCAGATGGAAGGCTTACATCAATGAGAAGCAAGAATGATGTTAATTAAAAGAATATGATTTATATTTTCACTTGGCTCGTCTGAGAGTGTGACTTTACTGCTAACGTCCAACTGGAGACTGAGAGAAAAGGCCCTTTAAATGTTGAGGAATTAATATCACGAACACAGGGACATTCAGACTAGCTGAAAGTGTCTGGAATTCAGAAATGAATGTGAATATGAGAGGGTAGAATATTCATAAGTATTTTTTCTCTGAGTTTGGATAATAAAATACCGTTCAAAGAAAAAAAAAGGCAAAACTCCCTTAGGATAAGAAGTGATTGTGTAAAGCACTGGGAGTGATTGTAAAATGAGAGAACTGGGGATGAAGCAAAGCAATGCCGATGTTAAGTCCGTTTCTAGTGAATGAGTGATCCACTCATGTGGTTGCCAAGCAAGCAGCCCAACTAGAAGCAGAGTAACATTTCCATGGAGGGGTCTCCTCTAGGTTGTTACCCTCTTAGCCAGGTAGAGGAATTCCAGGCCTTAGCAAAGAGGACATCTGGTGTCTTCTAAGTGTCATCCAAGACTATGACTAGAGGGCCAGGTCAGCCAGTTGAAGGTACTGATAGAGACCTATCCACAGTAATTAAGGTTAGCAGACAATGCAGGGTTTGTCACTTGAAGGCAGGGTAGACCAAAGTGACAAATGTTTGTATCCTATTGCTCTAAAGTCTTCAAATACGACGCACAATGAGTGAACAGAACTGAAAAGTTTCTGGGTGTAGATAGACTCAAACTGAGTGGAATGTTTATTTTCTATTTAACATTGATGAGGAAAATAAATTTATATTGAATGTACTGATGGCAGTCAAAGCTTAATGAGTATAAATTTTACTTTGCCTTGGTGTATTTTTAAAATATTTCTCCATATTTTATCCCATTTTTATACCAAGAAATTAAAGATAGGTATAAATATCATGCCATTATTTTCACAGAGTTATATGCATAAACATCACAATTAGATACATCATGTACTGTATTCTTGCCTTTTCTTAGTTGTCCCCACCTGAAAAATCTAATTGATGATCTATGTAACCAAAGCCAGGCCTCATCATTCACCCAAAGGGAGTCTGGGCCACATATCAGAAATAGAATGTAGTTAATCTTCCTTGTTTTATCAGTGGGGTCTCTAAGCCAGCAAGCCCCTTAGGAAGAGATCCAAGTAATTCCTTCTCTGTGATCTTTTTAATCAAAACTAAAAGACCCAGGCTTGAAGAGAATGGCACAGAATTTTTAACCCACTCTGGCTATTCTTGACATTGTTCTTACAACCTTTAACTCAGAATCTATTCCTTTCCACTTGACCAGAGCTGCAAACCAGTAGACCTCGTATGTGAAATAAGAGTTCATTGCAGCATGGAGAAAAATCTCCAAGTGTGGCATGGTTCCAAAAAGAAGCTTCTATTCCGTTTAGGCATTAAAAGAGATTAAACAGGGCTCCTGCATCTACCACGTCTATAAAACACACACTTCCATGGCAATTCATCTTTTGCAATTTTAGGTCATATTCTTTGTTACTGAAATAGGCTCAGAGTTATCAGATTGGCCCTAGAGAAAGTCATTGTTTCTTCCTAGAAGTAGAGTCTAGAACTCATGTCAGTGCTTCTAGTTACAGTGTCTCCTTGAGGAGAGGTACATTTTCGAGGCCTGTTTCAGGTGTGGGTGACAGAGAATACCACAAATCTGCCGCCTCAGATATGTATTTACTCATACTTCGAGTTTTTCTCTAGTCTGCTATCCCCAGTTCTTTACCTTTTCCTCTTTTCTCTCCTCTTCAAGTGGCTCTGGATAAGATTTTACACAATAGACAGAACTAGATTTAGCCTCATTTCCAGGAGCGATTATAGCCGGCTCTCTGCTCACGAGTGCTCTTCTCTTCATGTGGTTCCTTCAGAGGAACAGGACTTCTGTTTTGTTGAAACTTTGAAATCATCACACACACACACACACACACACACATACATATGATAAAGCCAGAGGGGTTTCCTCTTACCTTATTATCAAATGTGATTACTTTTTGGAAGTGATCATGTCCATTTGATCCTTTCTTTTTAGATCCTACTGTACATACAAGTATTGTGTTTTCACGTGAAAATGAACGTTTTAGTGGAAGACACATACACACATACAAATAACAGTAATTCGGAATGAAAAGTGATATAAAGAGGCATGACCAGACACATACACACATACAAATAACAGTAATTTGGAATGAAAAGTGATGTAAAGAGGCATGACCAACCACTATTGAACAAAAGGAAGAAAAAATTAAAATTAGTGGAGAGAAGACAGAATTGATGGCAATTGACATAGGTCATAAAGAATGGACAGGGGTGTTCAGATCACTATATAGCTTTGTTTTTATCTGATGTCAACATTATATATAAATTATGTACATATAATTTATAAAAATTGTATATATATATACACATACATGTATATATGTGACAGGATATAAATGGTCAGACTTTAAATATAAAAATGGAACTGGTTTTTTCTTCCCTTTTCTTGTGACACTAGAAGAACGAAATGGAAAATGTTCCTCTCATCTCCTGGCAGATTGCAAATTTCCAGCCCTTAAGGAAAGGGTAACCAGTTTTGGAGGTTCAGAATCTAGCTATAATGAGCCACCAAATATGTTGTGAAGGCTCACCAGGAAGGGTTGAGTTAGAGAGAAAGTCCTGTGTTCTAGAGAAGGAAGGGTGGAGTGTTCCCTAGACTAGGAGGGGAAATATGCCCAAGGGTCCCAGGGAAAGAGGACCTGTTTCCCTGGTGACCTCCTGGGCAGGGAATCAGGTCCCAAAGAAGCTCTGTGATACATGTCAGGAGGGATGTATCTAGGGACTGTTAGTTCTCAGTAGCAACATGGAAACTACAGGAAGTGTGTTAACCATGTCTTTTTACTCTCTCTCTCTATATATTTTTTTTGTGAGAAAGATCAGCCCTGAGCTAACATCCATGCTAATCCTCCTCTTTTTGCTGAGGAAGACTGGCTCTGAGCTAACATCTATTGCCAATCCTCCTCCTTTTTTTTTTTTTCCCCAAAGCCCCAGTAGATAGTTGTATGTCATAGTTGCACATCCTTCTAGTTGCTGTATGTGGGACACGGCCTCAGCATGGCCGGACAAGAGGTGCGTCGGTGCATGCCCGGGATCCGAACCTGGGTTGCCAGTAGCGGAGCGTGCGCACTTAACCGCTAAGCCACGGGGGCCGGCCCTACTCTACATTTTTGATGCTTTGACTCCTTGGGGCCTTGCTAACTCTTCAGGGTACTAATCTTATGGGACCACTGCCACATACGTGGTGCATCAGTGACCGAAACATCGTTACATGGCGCATGACTGTATTTCATAGTATGAAAGAAGTATAATTTGTTTAACCATTTTCTTGTTGTATATTTAGATTGCATTAATCCTTTACTATTATGTTATGCTGTCTTGAATATCTTTGTAGTGAAAGCTTTATCCATATCCATTATTATTTCTTTAAGAGAAATTCCTAGAAGGGCAATATATGTGCCAAAAAATATGCATATTTAAGGCTTTTCTATATGTTGCCAAAACACCCTCCAGAAATTTACCTCTCAGGAGCAGTGTTGAGAATTCTCACTTCCTCACATGGTAAAGGATTTAACAACAAATTAGTTACACAGGTCATATTCTTGTTATATATTTGTGTGCGATTTCTGTATGCTGTTCATGATTCCATAATAAAAAAATACACTTTGATAATTTGTAGAGTAAACTGAGGAGAACCTACATAACTATGAGATAATGTGTTTGTGTTGTATAAGCTGCTAAATTTGTGGTATTGGTTACTGCAGTGGTAGAAAACTAATACACTGGCTGAATAAATAAATGAAAAAGAAATAAATGAATAAAAATGAATTAATGAATAAATGAATCAAATGTGGTTTAAGAGAGGAAATTGTCATATATTTTACCAAAAGAGTTGTGGAATCACAGGTCCATTTTACTTCCAAGGTCCTTTGAATCCTTCCTTTCACTTGCACATCCATGTCAAAGTTTTGTCCCATCTACAGCCTCCAAGAAAACACAATTAAGTGAACCACCATCTCTGCCTTGTGATAAGATTTATTGTCATGTTTAGTGTGTAGTAACTATTTTGTGCTTGTGATTTCTCATAATTATTGCTTGAAGAACGTGAGCATTTCCCATCCAGCACACAAACTGTTAATCTTCTTAACCAGTGAATTCAGAATTAAGCACCTGCATACATTCATTCTTTTTCTAACAGGTATTTACTAGACTCCTGTTCTGAGATAGTTTTCTGCTAGGCTCTGAAGCTATTACAAAAGAAATACAGATAGTTCCCAAATTAAAAAGTGATTTATGCTCTAGAAGTTTATCTTAAGTTAGGGCTTTGTCACTCAGAACATACTTCCGATAGAAACAATATCAAAACATTGACTCTGTACCTAAATCAGAGGTACAGGATGAAGCCCATCAAAATTTACTTGAACTAATCCTAAAAGAATTTAACCACTATTTGTTTTTCCTATGGGAAAACGACTCAGTTCTCCAGTTTGTGATGTTAGAAGCTCAACATTCTGCCTGGAAGAACTGGCTCCTTCAGCAGTGAATTGGGCATCAGAGGCTCCGTCGAGTAACGGAGCATATAGTCCTGCATTAAACAAAAATCTTTACTATATGCTTGCTTGAACTATCTTGTTTTGTTTTGCTTTAGTTATGTGTATTAGGAAAACCAGTTATCCTTCTGTTGGATCATATTGTTATCTCTTCAGTGTCCACTATCTTCACTTTAGTTGCTTTTGTTATATCCAGATTCTGTAATCATCACTATTAACTTTCAGCATCTTACATCTGTCACCTTAGATATTTGATTTCTTAGAAATAACAAATGGGAAAATAAATGGCAATTAGCTCCACAGAGAAGCCAGTGCTCAGATTCAGAATCTAAGTTTCCTTAGCCTTTCATGTATTGTCATTAATAAAGGTGCTGCCACTCAGTCGGTCATTATCTATGATCTTTAAGACATGCCACCTACAACCAGCTAATATTTTCCTACTTGGAGACGAGTGGAAAATGGTTGTGCCTGGAATGTGCATGAACCCTTCTATTAGGTAGATTGATAGATAACTTATGTCACGTGGTATATACAGAGAGATGATATGGTATAGACATAGATATCAGTTACATACAAAAGTAAGTGGTACAGACAACAAGTATTTTATGCTTTAAGAAAGTGGAACTCAGCTTGTGCTTTATTCAACCATTCAACAATCCCCAAATATACGAGTAATTTCCTTGCTCATAGTTTTATCTCTTCCTTGTAGACTCCTCTTCCTCTACCTTCTCCATCTCTGTATATCTAAATCTTACCCACTTTTATGGCCCAGCACGTGTGCACACTTCTATGAGGCCTTCCCTGACAGCTCCATCTCAAGAGAATCTCCCATTTCTCGTATTTCTCAGGGTAACCCATCACTACTTTTCCTATGATATAGTGAAATGAAAATGGGTAGGTGTGTTAAGAAAACTGCAAGGATGGACTTTAAAAACCATGTTAAGCAAATGATAAGGTAAACTGACATTTATAGAAGAAAGAAGCAGGCAGAACATTTTAGACATTGTGAAGGTGGTTAGAGTAGGTGATGAACAGAGATGTAGAGGCTGGAAGTCAGAGGGACGGCTTTCTGGAACCACAGGATTCCTACTGAAGATGGCAGAAGGTAAAATTTTCAAAAGCAGTTGGGGAGCAGATGGTGTAGGCCCTTTCACAATGCCTCAGGGATGAAGAGTTTGGACTTCATCCTGAAAGCAACAGGGAGCATCGAATGTACTGTTAAAGTAGGCATTTAGGAAGATTAATTTGGCAGCAGTATATAAGATGGATGCAGAGAGCTTATTAAAAAGATATTTTAGTAATATGAGGGGGAGAGCAGGTACAAATTTTAAAGGCCCCAGTCAAGTGTGCAACAACAACATAAACAAAACCCAGAACTGTT
The DNA here is from genome assembly GCF_020826845.1 of Diceros bicornis minor. Taxonomy (NCBI): domain Eukaryota; kingdom Metazoa; phylum Chordata; class Mammalia; order Perissodactyla; family Rhinocerotidae; genus Diceros; species Diceros bicornis. The sequence goes on along the minus strand of NC_080755.1, from coordinate 5,730,384 downwards.
CTCATTTTCTAGAATTCATTTTAATTTCCCTTCTACTTGCTGAAGAAAATTTACTCTAGTCACTTCCAGGTAAAATAAGTCCAATTCTGTGTTTTCTCAGCTTTTTGGACTCCATCATTTCAGGAGGGGGTGGAAGGAGTGGGAAGGTGAATATGGGAGACATTCATTTTAACATTCTCCACACTATGGTGGAGCTTGTACCCAGTGTCACTCATCTTGTCTGTCCTCCATGTGGGTGTGGGATGGTGGTCCCTCAGACAAAGCCTGGATGGTCACTGGGAGCAGAGATTGTCCACACAGAATTCTTCTCATGAGAAGTTCCCTCGTTCTGACTGTGAGATCCCTTTCAGATCCCTTTCTTAGATAACCCTAGTCTCCAGAATTGGAGAGCCCTGGGAGCTTTCAGACACCATCCACACCACTCCTGCCCATAAGGCACTAGATGAATTGTCTCCAGCTGTCACTGCACGTGAGCCACAGCACCAGTTTAAGCTTGCAGCGTCTTTTGAATGATGGCAGGGCCATGGGGGAGGGCCAGGGGGATTTCTCTCACAATTTTGCTGTCTGCTGGCTTCCAGCCCCACTCTATCAGAACAACTTTCTATTCATGAGTCCCCAAACTTAAAGAAGAGGACCAATTATGTCCTATCTCAGGACTCATCCTGAGGGGGGCAGAAGGCAGGGCACAAGCTCTCACACTCATGTTTAAATCCATTTCTTTTTCCCTGCCAACCCCTCCCCTCATTTCCCTCTCTAGCAGCTTGGAGAATCTTTTTTTTTTCGTCTAGGTAGTGGATTTGTGCATGTGGATCGGAATATTTCAGTATTACCTCAAGGGTTTTAAACTTAAGAATCCAGAATTTTCTGCCTTTGCTGTCCTTTGTTTTTTCCTGGTTCTACAATGGGTTCCAGAGTGACAATGGGTGTCTCCCATCTGACTCTGATCTGGAGGGGGCTCTTAGGAAACAAATGAATGACTTAGGTGGGAGTAGGAATGGGCATGGGTAATCACATCAATTCATACTTTGAAATACTTTGCCATCATATAATTATGGTATCCTCAAGGCCTAGACTTAAGTTGAAGAAAGGATAAGAAGGAAAAATTCATTGGATTTAATTAAAGTGTTAGAATCTGATGTAGGTAGAGAATTCATAGAAAGTTTTTAAGATTTTGAGCCTGAGTGAACAGGAAATGAATGAAGTGGAGGGGACTGAAAAAAGAATGGGAAAGGGGCCGGTCCAGTGGTGTAGTGGTTAAGTTCTCGTGCTCCGCTTCCGTGGCCTGGGGGTTTGCAGGTTCGGGTCCTGGGCGCAGACCCATGCACCACTTGTCAAGCCATGCTGTGGCGGCATATAAAGTAGAGGAAGATGGGCACGGATGTTAGCCCAGGGCCAACATTCCTCAGCAAAAAGAGGAGGATTGGCAATGGATGTTAGCTCAGGGCTAATCTTCCTCACACACACACACACACACACACACACACACACACACACACACATACACACAAAAAGAATGAGAGAGAGAGACAAACTAGTTGTTTATGTCCCGTGGCTTGATACCCGAACCTGGACGAGAGCAACGTATATAGAGTGTACATTAATTTTATTAGTGATCTAAGATTAGTAGACTCTAGAGGATCAAGTCCCTTGACCCCACTCACTAAGAGTGGTTTGGAAATGAGTATATCCATTCATTAATTTACGTTGGGGATTATATCTAACGGGATGACTGTTAGTGGTCATTTGCACATGACCACTGGGCCACTCAGATGGAAATTGATGCTTGGCCATCAGTTGGATCAGCATGTTGATTAGTGAACACGGAATAAGAACAGATCCATCTGCTGTAACTAGGGGCTATACAACTATTGAAGAAGATGAATTGCTCTTTTTGGTTCTAGGGATATTTCTGTCTAAGATATCCCATTGTAGTCCTTAGAATCAGCACGTTTCCTTTTCTAGAGATTGTGAGGACACACTGACAAATTCTACTATACTATTCGTTTTCTATATTCTGTATCTGTCATCCAAAACCTCTATCATTTCCTTATGACAGTTTGCAATTTCTTAAATTACTGCTAGTATTCTACCAGTTACATTTTAAACTGATGACTTCCCTTTTAGGGAAGCATGCTAGACCCCTGCTGAGCCTTAGAAAGCACCCTCAAATTGCTAGCAATATGTTTGTGAATCATCTCTCTGGTGGCTTATTTCCTGTGATGTTTTCTGCAGATGGCTAATCTTATCCATTTTATGTTGATTCCTATTAGTGCTAACCTCTAAGCATGATAGTATCTGACTCTGTCCTAATTTTAGGTTATACTTTTTGCTTGTTATCCTTTAGCCTTCCTTTCTAAATTTCCATATTTCTTGCATTTCCCAGGATTTAGAACAGAATGTGGTGGGGAAGGACTGACTTTAGTTTAAGGTATATTGAGAATTTGATACATGTTCCATATTGAGCTAATTAGAGTAAGAATATGTTAATTGTAGAGGTTTAAGGGAGTCAATACATAACACCTTTTTCTTTCCTTCTCCAGTTTTTCTTTTTCTTTCCTCAGTGAAGCATTAAGATCTGGAAATTGGGCAGATAGAAAAAAAAAAAAAATAACAGCTTTATTACTCTGTCCCAAGTGCTTAAAACAGTGTGTGGGACATAATAGGTAGTCAAAAAAGATTTGGTAGGTGAACAAAGGAACAAAACTTAGATTGAAGAACATAGCTTAATGGACAACCAAATTGGCTTCCTAACACTTCATTTCTGAATTACAGTGACCCATCCAGTTCTAGGAAGATCTAGACAACCAAAGCATCTTCAGTAGAGATGGACAAGCCTCCCTCTACAGCAACTCATCTAGGCAGGCTGGTTCTGAGACAGCGGGTGAGAGCTTCCACAGCAGGGCATGTCACTTTTCCTCTCAAGGAAGAGAGTGAGTGAGAAAGTGGAGAGAGACCAGAATGTTACCCTGAGGGGAAGTCTATAGAACAAAAGACCATGGGATGAAGTCTCCTTTAAAACATCTCCAGCTTGTGGCTCCTTTAAGTCACTTAAACTAACAGTAAGTGTATGATCAAACAGAACCTGTCCACACCTGAGGAGCATAGCCATAGGAATTAGACAGAAGGAGATTTTTGTTTCCAATTTTTTTATAGTGGTAAAATACACATAATATAAAATTTACCATTTTAACCATTTTTAAGTGTACAGTTCGGTGGTATTACGTACCTAAGTACATTCATTTCATTGTGTAATTATCACCACCATCCATCTCCAGAACCCATTTCATCTTGCAAACCTGAAACTACATACCCATTAAACAATAACTCCATAGTTTCCCCTCCCCCCAGGCCCTAGTAACCACCATTCTACTTTCTGTCTCTATGAATTTGACTATGGCAGAAGGAGATTTGCAAAAATCAGCATTATCACAAATAGATACTGGATTGGAGGATGAAGCTTAGACATATGGCCAAAACAGCCTTCCTAACTCTAAATAAGTCTCCAGAATTAAACTCACTCAACCACTTGCCAACCACAGATCCCTCCCATCCTCTCCACCTCTCCCACAGAGGCAGACCACTCAGGAAGGTTGGGTGGAGGTTAGACCACTCTGTGGACAGGCAGACCCTGACGAGGTGCCTGGTAGGGCCTGAGCATGTTCAATCCTTCCCTCAAGTCTTCCCACAGGGAGGAAGAAGTGGGGATAAAGTGGGAGAGGCCAGGAGCCCTACTCTGAGGGAAGTCTCTTCATGGGGACACAAGGTCAAAGGATGTCAGGAAATGTGGAAAGGAGGCCTAGAAATTTAATCTCACTCTCACACTAATCGCTGTCCAACCAAACAAGAGGAAAGCCAAAGCTGGGAGGAGTGGGGAGGAGACCGCCAACTAGCTGGGAGCCACAGCACACCGTCATCGAGTCGTGTCTGTCCCTCTAACAGTAGAAAGAAAAGAAGCCCACTGCCTGGAAGTTGATGACTGACAACTGGCATGCATACGTTTGTTTCTAAGTTGATTTTTTGTATTACAGAAAGAGTGAGTAACAACTCTATAATCACAGACTAAAGAGATTGTTATCCTCAAGAGATCACTTTTTCAACCCAAAGTGAATCAGTGGCTTGTGTCAGCTGCTGTCTAGATAAGCTATGTTAAAACATTTGCAGAAAACTGTGACAGAGCTGGGAGAGAGAGGGAGCGAGCCAAGCATTCAGGCTCCCTTTCTGCTTTTTCTCTTTCACTATTAGTGTGCAGGCATTCCTCTCCCAGCAAGAGTGGTTCCCGTCTTGTCTCAGAGTAATGGATACCCGAAATGCTTTCTAGCACATCTTTTCTCTCAACGTTGTTCAAAATTGCGTCTGAAGCTGAAGCCAACAGAAGACGTGCTGGTCCAGGGCCCTTTGTGTGGCCTCTCATGAAGCAGGCACTTGCACTGGAGGAAGCACTGGCTGTTTGTTTTAGAAAAACTGATTGCTTCTGTTACCAGCACACTGAGAAGAGCAGACAACCCAGGCAACTGGTTAACTTTAACTGGCTGTGAATTTCTTTCCCAAAAGCTTTCAGGGTCTTGAATTTTTTTATGCTTGCGGGAGTTGGAATTCAGGAATAGTCTAAGGTTGGAAATCTGACAAGCCAGCAGTTGGAAGACTGACTTTCCTGGGAAAATGCCAAATGACCCAAAATCTCTCAGGCAGTACTTGCACAGGTATTTAATCTGCTCTTCTGAGGTTTTTCTCTGCTCTTCTCGGAAGATTGTATTACGTTTGGCATTCCACGAATCTTAAAGAGAATAGGTACCTCGTTGAGGCAATGAGGTGAAAAAATATTTTGCGTACATAGAAAGCTGCTCCCAGGAATCTGCTCTTGCAGACTCCCCCATGGTGCCACAGAAAGATTTTTCCGACTGGTGGCCCTTAGATATAGTTCTTATACTCTTCTTTAGAAACATACGATAGCTTATCTTTAGACAGGAACCAATGCTTTCATACCTTGAACACTACCCTGGGACACTAAGAGTTCTTGCCCCAAACTTGCTTTAGGAAAAATCAAGTAGAATTTGCTGCTTCTCTGCTCTTAGATGTGCATTCCGTTCTCTTCCTAGGGGATGATGCTCTGCCTGCCTCTGTTCCTTTCTCAGGATGGGGAGGGAGGAGAGAGCATAATCGGGTAAGGAAGGCCCCTCTGGGTGTCCTTCCTCCTATCCCAGCAACAGCTTCCTTCTGCACACCACCCCCTTATTCACCCAGCCTTAGGGTCTGCTTATTGTTCTTTGAGTAGTTCTTAGGAAAGCTGCAAGAGAGTTGACCTGGTGGATCCCGCCGGCAGATGTACGTTGCCTCTGTAGGCCCAAATTTCAGAAATCCACAAAGGCAAAGCTTCCTATTAAGCATTTTATTCTCTGTAAAAGTACTGACACATTTTGTACAATTACCCTTCTAAAAGAGGTTATTTCACCATTAATGGACTTTTTAAGCTGATCTGCAATTCAGCTAAATAAATAAGTGGTGATAGAATGCAGACTCAAAACACATTACTCTTGAATCAAATTAGTGCTTTGAAAATTTTGGCTTTTAGGAGAGCAGTCTTTGCATTAATGTGGTCTACTAAGCTGAGACCAAAAATCGTAAATAAGTTGAAGTAATGCACTTATGACATTGTTTCAATTGCAGATGTAATTTTTCTAGGTTTGGATCTATTCTTTCATTCGTGTGCAGTTAAAAATTTCCATTTAATATGAGTATTACACTGAAAGTGTCCGTGTGCTTGGGTCTCAGCTACTTGCTGCTAATCTTTGTGGAGAGAGGAACCTTTTCCTGGTGAGGTGGAATAACCCTGGGACTTTCAGTAAAAAGAATGGCTTTGAAATTTTGCCAGTTTCCATAGTTTCTGTGAATATCAGTTTCCTTACTTCTAAAGTGAGGAAAGTAATATTTACATGACAGCAGGTGTTTCAAGAATTAAATGGTATAATAATGGAAAAGCAATTAGGCCACTACATGATCAAATTTAGCAAATATTAAATCCGACAGTGAATTGGAAGTTAGTTTTTAGTGCCAGCTCTGCCACTTCCTCACAGGGTGATCTTGGGATAGCTGCTTAAACATTTTAAGCCTTGGTTTCCTCGTCTGTAAAATGGGAACATAGAAATGAGCTATTGTTATGTAAAATGTTTAGTGCTGTGTTAAGCTCATGGTAGGTTTTCTTCTTTTAAACAGCTTTATTGAGCTATAAGTCACATACGACACGATTCACTCATTAAGGTGTACAATTCAATGATTTTTAGTAAGTTCACAGATATGTGCAACCATCACCATGGTCTATTTAGAACATTTTCATCACCTTGAAAAGAGCCCCGTACCATTTAGTTATCACCCCTCTTTTCTCCTATCCCTAACCCTCAGTCTTAAATAACACCTAATCTACTTCCTGTCTCTATAGATGTCCCTGCTCCTCACATTTCATGTGAATGGAATCAGATGATATGTGGTCTTTTGTGTCTGTGTGTTCTTCCACTTAGCGTAATTTTATCAAGATTCATCCATGTTATAGCATGTATCAATACTTCAATCCTTTTTCTGGCCGACTTATATTCCTTTTTATGGATATACGACATTTTGTTTATCCATTCTCCATGTATCCATTCAAATATTGGTGGACATTTGGGTTGTTTCCACCTTTTGGCTATGATGAATAACACTACTATAAACATTCATGTAAAAGTTTTTGTGTGGACATATGTTTTCATTTCTCTTGCGTATCTACTTAGGAGTGGGGTTGCTAGGTCATATGGTAACTCTATGTTTAATAGTTGAAAGAAATGCCAGACTGTTTTCCAAAAGAGCTGCACCATTTCACATTCTCACTGGCAATGTACAAGGGTTCCAATTTCTTCACATCCTTGTCACCACTTATCTGATTTTTTGGTTTTAGCCATCCTAGTGGGTATGAAGTGGTATCTTATTATATGCTTGATTTGCATTTCCTGATGATTAACGACGTCAAACATCTTTCCATGTGCTTATTGCTCATTCTTCTTTGAAGAAGTGTCTACTCAGATACTTTGCCCATTTTTTAATTGGGTTAGTTGTCTTTTTGTTGTTGAATCGTAACTGTTCTTTATATATTCTGGATACAAGTCCTTTATCAGATATATACTTTGTAAATATTTTCTTCCATTCTGTTGGTTGTCTTTTCACTTTCTTGATAATGTCTTTTGAAGCACAAAAGTTTTTAATGTTGATAAAGCCCAATTGATCTATTTTTTTCTTTTGTTGCTCATGCTTTTGGTGTCATATCTAAGAATCTTTTGCCAAATCCAAGGTCATGAAGATTTGTCCCTATGTTGTCTTCTAAGAGTTTTATAGTTTCAGCTCTTAAACTTAGGCCTATGATTCATTTTGAGTTAATTTTTGTATGTGGTGTGATGTAAAGGTTCAACTTCATTCTTTTCCATATGAATATCCAGTTTCCCCAGCACTGTTTGTTGAAAAACCTATCTTTTCCCAATTGGATGGTCTTGGCACCCTTGTTGAAAATCAGTTGACAATAGATAAATGGGTTCATTTCTGGATTCTCATTTCTACTCCATTAACCTACGTGTCTACTCTTATATTAGTACCACACTGGCTCAATTAATGTTGTTTTGTACTAAGTTTTGAAATTGGGAAGTATAAGTCCTCCCACTTTGTTCTTCTTCGAGATAGTTTTTGCTATTCTGGGTCTCTTGCAATTCCATACAAATTTTGTCAATTTCTACACAGAAGTCAGCTGGGAACCTCATTGGGATTGCGTTGAATCTGTAGATTGGTTTGGGGAGTATCGCCATCTTAACAGTGTTAAGACTTCTGATCCATGGACATAGGATGTTTTTCCAGTTATTTAGATCTTTAATTTCTTTCAACAACATATTGTAGTTTTCAGAGTATAACTTTGCACTTCTTTTGTTAAATTTATTTCTAAATATATTATTTTTTATGATGCTATTATAAATTACATTGTTTTTTAAATTTTATTTTCAGACTGTTCATTTCAAGTGTATAGAAATACAATTGATGTTTATATATTTATTTTGTATCCTGAAATCTTGCAGAACTAGTTTACTAGTTTTTTTTTTTTGGTGGATTTCTTAGGATTTTCCATATACAAGATCATGTCAACTGTAAACAACGATAGTTGTACTTCTTCCTTTCCAATCTAGATGTCTGTTATTTCTTTTTCTTGCCTAATTGCCTTAGTGAGAACCTCAAGTATAATGTGGAATAGAGGTGGTGAGAGCAGACATCCTGGTCTTGTTTCTGATACTTGGGGTGAAAACATCCAGTCTTTCACCATTAAGTATGATGTTAGCTGTGGGTTTTTCATATATGGTCTTTATCATGTTGAGAAAGTTCCCTTCTATTCCTGGTTTATCAGATGTTTTTATCATGAGACAGTGTTGGATTTTGTCAAATGCCTTTTCAGCATCTGTTGAGATGATCATGTGATTTTTTTTCTGCTATAGATATGAGGTATCATGTCAACTGATTTTCACATGTTGAACCAGACTTGTATCCTTGGGTTAAATCTCACTTGGTCATGGTATATAATTCTTATATGCTGCTGTATTCAGTTTGCTAGTATTTTGTTGAGGATATCGGTGTCCATATTCACAAGAGATACTGGTCTTTAGTTTTCTTTTCTTGTGATTTCTTTGTCTAGTTTTGGTATCAGGATAATACTGACCTCATAAAATGAGTTGAGAAGTGTTCCCTCCTCTTCTATTTCTTGGAAGAGTTTGTGAAGAATTGGTATTAATTCTTTAAATGTGTTGTAGATTCAGCAGTGAGGCTGTCTGGGCCTGAGCTTTTCTTTGTGGGTAGTTTTTGATTACCAATTCAATCTCTTCACTTGTTATAGGTTTATTTAGACTATTTTTTTTTAGTTAGTTTCAGTAGTTTGTGTCTTTCAAAGAATTTGTCACTTTCACTTAGTTTATCTAATTTGTTGATATACAATTTTTAATAGTATTATTTTATGATCCTTTAAAAAATTTTCTGTAAGGCCCTTAGTAATGTCCTCTCTTTTATTTCTGCTTTTAGTCATTTGAGTCTTTTCTCTTTTTTTTTCTTGGTTGATCTACCTAAAGGTTTTTATAATTTTATTTATTTTTTTATTTTTCCCCCAAAGCCCCAGTAGATAGTTGTATGTCATAGCTGCACATCCTTCTTGTTGCTGTATGTGGGACGCGGCCTCAGCATGGCCAGAGAAGCGGTGCGTTGGTGCACGCCTGGGATCCGAACCCGGGTGGCCAGCAGCGGAGTGCGCGCACTTAACTGCTAAGCCACGGGGCCGGCCCTACCTAAAGGTTTTTAAATTTTGTCGATCTTTTCAAAGAACCAGCTTTTGTTTTCATTGATTTTCTTTATTGTTTTTCTATTGTCTATTTTGCTAATTTCTGCTTTAATCTTTATCATTTCCTGCTTGTGTTAGGTTTTGTTTGCTCTTCTTTTTCCAGTGTCTTAAGATGAAAGGTTAGGTTATTGATTTGAGATCTTTTTATTCCTTAATATATGCATTTACAACTATCGATTTCCCTCTAAGCTCTGCTCTAGCTGCATCCTATTAGTTTTGATATGTTGTGTCTTCATTTTTATTCATCTCAAAGTATTTTCTCCTTTTCCTTGTGATTTCTTCTTTGACCCATTGGTTATTTAGGAGTGTGTTGTTTAATTTCCCCATATTTGTGAGCTTTCCAAGTTTTTTCCTGCTATTGCTTTCTAATTCTTTTTCATTGTGGTTGAAGAACATACTTTGTATTATTTCTATCCTTTTAAATTTACTGAGTTTTGTTTTACAGCTGAGCATATAGTTTATCCTGGAGAATAACCCATGTGCATTTGAGAAGAATGTATATTCTATTGTTATTGTGTGCAGTCTTTTATAGATGTCTGTTAAGTGTAGTTAGTTTATAGTGTTGTTCTAATCTTCTATTTCCCTGTTGATCTACTGCCTGGTTGTTCTATCCATTATTGAAAGTGAGATATTAAAGTTTCCAACTATTGTTGTTGAGCTGTCTATTTCTCCCTTCAAATATATCAGTTTTTACTTCATGTATTTTGGGTCTCTGTTTTGGGTGCTTATATGTATATAATTGATATATCTTCCTGATTGATATTTATTATTATAAAATGTCCATGTTTATCTCTAGCAATATTTTTTGTTTTAAAGTTCACTTTGTTTGCTATCAGTATAGTCACTCATCTTTCTTATAATTGCTGTTTGCATCATACCTTTTACTTCAACCTGTTTGTATCTTTGAGTCTAAAGGGTATCTCCTGTAGACAGCATATAGTTTGATCTTATTTTTTTAAATTGAGTCTGACTATCTTTGCCTTTTGATTGGATTATTTAATCCATTCACATTTAATGTTATATAGTTGGACTTATGTCTGCCATTTTTCTTTTTGGTTTTTATGTCTCATGTCTTTTTGCTTCCTCTATCACTCTTCTACTGCCTTCTTTTATAATAAATCAATATTTTTACTGCAGCACTTTAGTTTCTTTAATGACTTTGCCACTATATTTTTTGAGTTATTTTGGTGGTTGCTCTAGGGTTTACTATATACATCTTAATTTATAAAATGACACTGGGATGACAGTGGTTTTGGCAGCCTCTATTTCTCTCTTTCCCTGACCACACCCAGTTGTTAAACTCTAGTAATTGTTGGTTTATTGCTCTAGTGTTTTCAGCAATGCCCTAGGGCGTGACAATTTAGCTAGTATCTTGAATTTCCTCTCAATTGCCTTTCACTACAGTCTCCACTGTTCTTGACAGCACTTTAGGTTTAAACTTATCCATGCCTTGTTAGGAATGAAGTCCATACATTTGGAAAGAGATTGAGAGATATGGGTTTTATAGCCTGCTCTCCCCCAGGCAAAAATCTCTAAACCAGAGCTCTGGAGCTGGGAGTGGGGATAATGGCAACCTTCTCTCTGTTACTGCTGCTCTGAGACCTGAGTGCTCTGTGGACTGTGAGGCTTGGGGAGGGGCAGCAGCCTGAGGTTCTCTTGGCTTGTTTCTCCTAGCATGGAACCACACAGTGGGGCAAGGGTTATCAGGGCCCAGTATTCTCAGTGAGCTGTGCCCAAGGTAGAGCCTCCATCCCATGAGTCAGGGCTGGCTGGAGGAGGAAGGCATCCCCCTCTCAACCACACTTGCACAAAACCTCGTCTCAGCAACAGGCAGCTGGGGGCAGGATGAGAAATCCTGAGGTCCTGCTCCTCTTGGGAAGAAGGCGCTTCTACTGGGAGCTGGGAGGACAGAGAGCTCTGCGTTCTTGGCTGCAGCAGACTGGAGTGGAGTCTCCACCTTCCTGAGCAGGTAGTGGGGAAGAGAGAACAGTCTTGGCTCAAATATCACAGACTCTCATCTTTATTACAAAATTTTCTCACATAAACGTTTTCTTCATTTGCTCTTTGCCCTTAGGACCATTTGCAGAGGCTTTAAATAGTTGCCTTTTCATGGTAAGTATTTAACACATGTTAGTTAGCCTTCTTTTTACCTCTATTTCCTTACAAAAGACTAAAACAATCTTGAAAGCCTCTTCTAGCCAACAACTTTTATTTTAGTGTTTCATAATCATTAATTGCATTAGAAAGACTTCTTTGTTCACATCCTATTTTCTTGTGATGCACTTAGGGATCAGCGTCTTTCTACATGCCAGGTAGAATCACAGAACACTCTAACAGATGACGAGGAGGGATAATTTAACACCATCTTTTGCTTATGGTCCAGAACCTTCACTATCTTCTAAGCCTTTATATTTTACCCAGCTCTTGAGGGTATTTCTAAATAAATAATGGCTCAATGCTACTTCTGAGTCCTCTCAAGAGAAATGCTGGTTGGTCATTTATTCATAACAGCAAATTCTCAAGAATCTTTGTGAACCATAAGAACACCATGAACACTTTTGCTTACTCCACTGCTACCAGACTTTTTTTCAATGGCACAATTAGTACAACTCCTTCCCCACCATTCAGGGGTTCTGTTGACATTATATCAACACCTCAAGGTTTATACTTTGGTATATTCAAGCTGATGATACAATTTTCCTACACACTGGCTTAGTGATTTCAAGTCCTGGTCACACTCTAGTCCTCATATCTGCTTTCTGCATAAACACAGGGGCCTATCATTACATGATCCAGCCATAATTCTGAGCAGCAGTGCAGCACGTATACCATCACATCAGTGCCGTTCTGTGTTGAGGGCTTCTTTGGGTTCCTGCCAAGCACTCTGAAGTCTAGGAGAGCTCAAACTGGGCTGTTGTGAGTATCACCTTTCTCATTTCCGGATCTGACAATTCACCATATTTTTACTTCAGAATATCATGAAGACTACCTGAGATTATGGACTGGTGAATCTTATTTTCCAAGAGGTTACAATTCAAGGGTCCATTATGACTGAAAATAAGGAAAAACATAGAAAATAGATTTATGTACACCTGATGGAGGTGCAGTCACACAAAGCAAACGTGACTCACAGAATAAAAAAATGAGAGGAAGAAAGGAGAGAATAGAGAAAGAAAATACTGCATCAGTCAAAGAATTAAAATTTTTAAAAAAACCTCCAAAATTTTATGATAATTTTAAAAATATTGCAAAGCAATATCTCTTGCCAGATCAAAATGAAATTCCTTGTAATATGTACTGTATGATTGCTGATCTCTATTTATGACACTTATCTTTATGAATTCATTGATTTCATAAGGGAGAAAGGCTAAAATAGTATTGGCATTATCTTGCTTGTCTTCATGAAGAGAAATGTCAGTGTCATAATGAATATGAGGTATCCACAGATACATACTTCTTTTATATTATATTTTTAAATTATAAATTTAAAAAAATCAGCCTAGTTTTTTAAATGTCTTGATTAATAAAAGCATGAAGAAGAATATACTCATTTTTTATTGAATGATAATAGAGTTATGGATGTTCAAGACTATTTCTATTTGGCTTTGGAAAATAAATTTTGGACTGCAATATGAATTTTGGTATACTTGTTATTCAGGGAACTCATATCAAATGAAATATTGAGGCAATGTTGTGAAGATCCACTTAGGAGGAATTAATAAATTCTCCACATTTTACCGCTGGTTCTCTGATCAGCTCCAGTCTGCAATTTCACGTTTGCAAAAGTTGCAATCACCTTTCAGTCTTAGGCAAAGCACATTTGCTTTTCTAAACTTCCTTGTTTCCGTCAAGCTCTCAGCTTTCCTTGGGACTAGAAGAGAAAAGACTTATTCTGGTAGTTGGGAGTAAGAACTTGGAATATCTTTCCTTCTAGGTTCTGCAAGCTGCATATGTAGTCACGGAAGGTGACGAGTCGATAAGAGTTCAAAAGAGAATAGAGGACCACTGGGAGAGAGCTTAATGCTTTTCTAGGAATGAATAGTGGATCATTGTTCCCCAAATGGGTTTGTAACATTTGTTAAGCTGCTATTTTATGTACACCCAAATCCACATTTCTGGTTATATGTCCATTTCTGCGTATTGCATAGTTTATGTCATCTACAGCTATAGATGCTCCTCATGACAATGAGAGAAAGAAGCAGGTAGAGATGACACAGTGACCTGCACAGAGTGGCAGAATCCTTCACCATGGGGCCGACTTTCTAGAGGCAATCTTGCTGAAGAGCTGTTCTGACTTCCACCAGCTGAATCTCTTACTGCTTGTTAATGACCAAACTCAAAGATATTTCCCATTTGTGTGAGACACACTCAAAATTTATACATAAATCCAAAATTTATACATAAATTGTATCAAGGACAAATTCCAGTATTCTTTGGAAAGCTAATTATTGTTATCATATCAAGACAATGAGAATGCCATTATTAAGTTCAATTTTCCTACTTATGAGTATCTTACCACATTTTTCCAGGCTATATCCCCCAGCACGTGCTTTTCATTTGCATCAGAAGTTCCCTCATTAAGATGATCATGTCCAGCGTTCACACCAGCTGGTATTGAGCAACAGACCTACCGACTAACCGCATTAGTAAGGCTTTGCTCAGGCAGAAAGATGAGTTCCTTTTTATTTTTTCTTTGTTTTTGTAACTTCAGGAGGGTAACAGTGATATACAGCTTATGTTCCTGGTGATTTGAAATCGAAGCACATAACACAGACAGAAGCTGAGTATGAGAAGAGAGACAAAGGGTGTCTAAAGCATAAAAGGAGCAAAGGAAAATGTCAGTGTGAAGTAGACTGAGAATAAAGGAAAAGGGGAGAAGTGGGAAGAAGAGACTGTGAGGGAGAGAGGAAGTGACCTGCCTACAGAAGGAGAGGGTGATCGGGGGAGCAGCGCTGGTACCGCTGGGAGGGAGGCTGAGACAGAGCAACAGGCCATCCTTCTACTTTAATAGCCCACTGAGCAAACAGTTCATTGAATTAGACTTGCCAAAGGAACACCATGCTTCATATTATCAGAAGGAAGAAAATGACTGTAAATGACTTAAAACTAAGACTGGATCTATGAGGTGGAGGGGGGAATACTTAAGACTGTAAAGATCTAGATGGGTCACAGAGACGGGGCCTGAATCTGTGTTTTCTGACTTTGTCACTTTCAGAACTTGGCCACGTGAAGTCAAGAAGGCAAGCGTTGTACCTCATAACAAAATGTGGGGAAGTGCTTTACCCTGTCCAGTTCCTGAGAACAGCTGGTCCTGGATCAGACACAGCAGGCGTTGTGTGGAGATGAGGTAAGAGGTACCTGCATGGCTCAGTTTGAGGAACCTAACGGGCACCCTATGTCAAAACGCCACCTTACTTGAACCCATTCCGCTCTTAAAGCTTCACTACTCTGGTTCGTGACATATCTTCCTTTGCTTTTAGCAGGGACTGATGGACAGTCTATTAGAATAAAGTACTAAGCAGCAAGGAATGGGGAGGAGGAGGGGAAATAGGCAGGATGCCACTTAGAAAAGTGCAGGGAGTTTCCTAGGACTTAGAAAGGGTTCCAAGTGTTAAACATTTTCCTTTTTTCCTTGACCTGAATTAGATCATTGCCGCTATCCTTTTCTTAATTAATATTTTATAGGAAAATCTGGCAAGTTAATGTTTGAGTGTCTCAAACAGGATTATCCATCTCGCCTTCCCACCCACTGCCACACACACAGGGAATTTTTGGTTGTCACACTGGGAATGGGGTGCCATTGGCATCTAGTGGGCAGAGACCAGGGATGCTGCTCAGCATCCTACAATGCACAGAACAGCCCCCCACCACAAGGAATTATCTGGCCTAAAATGTCAAAAGTGCCAAGGTTAAGAAATCCTGGTATGCTGACACAGTCATATAAATGAAAGACAAATAGTTCCAGGCAAATTCGTTTGTCCATCAATTCATTCATCAGCAAACATACAGCGAGTATGTTCAGGACAGTGTGCCACGTGCTAAGATGCAAAGATGAGAGGCACACGATCCTTGTCTTTAAGAATTTGCCAGTTTCAACAAAAACAACAGCGTATATGATATAAACATTCAGAGCAAAGAGGGACTATTCCCAGGTGTGCATCAGAGAAGGCTTCAAGAAATGGCAGTTTTAAATGGACAGGTGGTAGATATGCGGAGGAGGGGGATGCACTCTCTGAAGGAAGGAAAGAGAAGGGCAATTAGGCAGAACAGGAAGCAAAGCCGTGGGACAGGATCAGAGCTAACCAGAGTGGAAAGAGGGAAGAGAGCGCTGGAAGGGCAGTTGGAGCCAGGCTCTAAGATGTCTTGAAACCAGGCTGGGAAGATTTTGTTGCTCTTCTTCCTCTGTCCGTCTATTTGTTTTTACTGCATCTTATAGAAAAGGGAATCCATTAAGGATTTTTAAGCAGAAACATGCCATGATCAGAGACCTGAAGTTGGAACATTTTCCTGGCAGAAGTGTGTGACTGGTGGCCTTTGAAAAGCCCCACGTCCCCGCTGCTCCCTGCACTGGTCAGCTAGTAAGAGAACTGAGTACACGCTCTGTTCACAGTCCTGAGTCTGACAGTCTTCCTTAACCTGTTCTGTAAGCCCAACTGCCTTTCCTAGACACTGATCTTGCTGCTTACCTCCCATTTCCTGCCTTTCTCCACTGTTAGCATTTCATCTTTATTCCTCTTTTTTGAGCTGTGACTCTAGGTCCTCCTAATGACAGAATTTGTTTCAAGACCCCTTTGGTTCTCACACAGTGGCATCAGAATCACTTGAGGATGGCAGGGGTGGGGGGATTACCAAGGTGTGATGGTATGTTGACTGTGGTGATGGTTTTATGGTGTGTGCTTATGTTAAAACTTACCAAACTGTACATTTTCAATTTCAGCACAATTTACTGTATGTCAATTTTATTTCAACAAAGTTGATTAAAAAAAAAAAGAATCACCTGGAGGGCTTGCAATTTTGCATTTCTAACATTCTTTGAGAAGCACTGCTCTAAACCCAACTTGGATAAACCAGTTCCCTTCCCCTTTCTGCGTGATTTCCAGATTTTCCTGTCAGGATCCCTTTTGAAAGGCTGTCTGGCACCTGCTGACCTTCCTCCATCGACTGCTATTCACCCCAGGTCATTGCAGTCTGGCTTTGCCTTCTACTATTCTAACAAAATTGCTCCTTCAAGGATTATAGATGATGATGATAATCAGTGTTTATATAGTTCTTATGTGCCAGTTTTGTTCCAAATACTTTACATGTATATTAACTCATGAATCCTCAGAACAAGCCAATGAGGTGGGAAAAGTAAAGTACAGAGAAGTTGACCAATGGGCCAGGCCCCATCCCGAGTAAGCAGTGGAGTCAGTATTTGAATGCAGGCAATCTGGCTCCAGAGTCGTGTTCTTAACCACTACTTGTCTTAATTGCAGCATCAATGGCCTCTTTTAACTTGACCGCTTAGAAAGAAAAAGGAGTACATTCTGAAGCTGGCCTGGCAGTCAGGGCTGTCTTGTTATTCTCCTGTTAGATATAAACAGCCTCACAGAAGAACTTCAGCCAAGGATACCCTCAGACGATGGTAAAAAGAAACAAAACAAGGCCACTTCATAATTTTGTCTAAGAACAGACAAAAGCAAGGTTATTGTGCCACCACAAAATACCAAACACCCTCTCTCTCAGCCAACGAATGACTGCTCTTCTTTACCAATTTCAATTCTATCTTCTTTCTAGCTCTCCCTCCCTACAGAGACCATCTATTGAGACACCGAATTACAGAAGTGATCCCGCTCTCTGACAGCACCCAGTTCACAGTGAGCCCCTGCTTCCTCAAACTCTCCTCAAATCCCTCAACCAAAGCCCGGATCCCATGGCAGGGTCTAATGCCGTCTTACTGAGACACCCTGAGGTTCCCCATGGTGTGTGCCTTCCCTCCTGCAACAAGTAATAAGCCCAACTTGTTCGACTACAGATGGGTCCCTGGTGGGCTTTGGCTGGAGAGCATTGACGTTTCTATGCCACGTAGGACTTCCCACTCCTTGAAATCCTCTTCTTCCTTGGTTTCTAGATACCATTGTCTCCTGATTCTCCTCCTATTTGTTGATGACTTCCAATGATTTTTACCCCTTGGTATTCATGTCCTTGGGTAATCCCTTCCCCTTGAGTGTGGGCTGGACCTAATGACTTCCTTCTAATGAACAGAACACACCAAAAACAATAGGATATCCCTTCTGAGATTAGGTTACGGAAAGACTCTAGCTTCCATCTTGCTTGCCCTTTCTTGCTCTTTCATTTGCTCGCTCTAGTGGAGCCAGTTGCCACACTGTGGGCTGCTTTGTGGAGAAGCCCATAGGAAGTAGGCTTGCCATAGAGAAACCCAGGGAGAAGTGTCAAGGAACCAAGGTGGGTTTGCAGCCTCAGGAGAGACTTCGAAGAGAGGCATTCAGCTAAGCTGTGCTGGATTCCTCACCCACAGAAACTATAAGATAGTACATTTTTATTATTTAAAGTCTTTAAATTTTGGGATAATTTGTTATGCAGACATAGATAACTATAATAGACCTCCGTAATATAAAAATTAATTATTCTAGGCACAGAACTAGTCATGTCACTGGCATAGACTCTTTCATGGCTAACCACTGCCTCTAGGATAAAGGTTCACAGTCTGACCCAAGCTTGACATGTCCTTTGCTTTAGCTGCAATGAACTGCCCATAGGGCCCAGAACATACCATGTGACCTCGTACCGTTTCCTTGTCATAGAGTGTTACACATTCTGTGAAGTATTCCCAAGAGCTCCCCTATTAGAATTAATTGCTCCTCCTCTGTGGTTCCAAAGCCCAGAGAGACAGATAGAAATGAAGGCAGGAAAAGTAGAGAAAGCACACAGAAATGAGGAAGTAAAGAAAACTAAATATAATAACACAAAAGACAGCAGCTAGAAGAAGGATAAAAGCAATTCATCGGCTCCGAAGAGAAAGGACTGTGCACTGCAGCAAAATGCAGACTTGCTCACGAAGGGGATGGCAGACATTCTTTGTAAGAGAGTCAGTCTGATCCTTGGGTTGGGAGTTACATCTGTAGCTGGGGGGAGTGAGGATAGGAGCCTTAGGGGGAAGCTTGCTGTTGCTATTTTTGGCCAATCAACATAAGCAGCCCGAGGCAAAGGCAGATGCCCGGGGCCCTGCTCCTGCGGTGCCCATCACGCAATTGCCTCTGGGGACATTTACAAATATTATTTTTAGATGTCATTTCTGGCCCTCAGAACTTTTGGCTATCAGAGTTACTTCTGTGGAATGTCAGGGATTCTGTGATGAAATCAGATCAACTCTGCTCAGAATTGCTATTAAATCTTCTTTAAGAATCTTGTTTTTATTTTTCCTGTTGGGGGTGGCCATTTGGTCTAAGGAAGTTTATAATGAAAAACCTTTGTTAAAAGCAACAGAGCTGGAAATATTTAACAGTATGCAAATCCAGCAGGCAGCGCCTAGACTGAAAGAGAAGGGAGGGGCAGTTCTATTCTTATGATGAGGAGATGTATTAAAATGCAGTCATTAACTGGTGGAGTGTTCTAGAATTGGCGATTACCTGCTGGGAATTTGGGTTACGATTCTCTGGGGGTATGACAAAACTGTAAATCCTCAGGGGAAGCCAGAAAAGAGGAAGACTGGGAACAGTGGAGCGTGGATCTTAGCAGAGTGAGGCCGAGATGGAGAAGGAATGCCTTCCCCTTCATCATTCTGATGGAAGGTGGGAAAGGTTGCCTGTGGCTGAGACAGGTAGAAGTGCTTGTTAACCGGGGGAGAGCAGTCCCACCAGGGCTAGCCAGCGGCCACGTATTACTCATTTACCTTGCGCGAGTTTTGACACGAGTGAGGAGCCCAGGTAAATTTTAAAGAAGCACTCTAATCACTGCTTAGGGCTGCAGATAGCTGATTAGAAGGATAATAAATTGAAAGAGAGTGAGATACACAGTGTATCTGCTGTCACTGAACCCTGAAGTTTTAGGACCCGGAAGAGGCCTTAGCACTGATCATAAGATTCCTTACTTTGATCAACTAAGGTCATAAAGCGACTTTTTAATATGAAAAGCACACTAATATTTTATCTGGTTTATGAATCTCTAGAACTGACATATGTAGCCCAGAGTGGTCATTGCAACTATTATTTATATGGCTTGTCTGTTTGCCTGCTTGCCTTTTCCTCTCTCTCTCCTTCTTTCCTCTCCTTCCTCTATGCTCCAGGAACTCGTTCAGGAAGTAGGCAATGCCTGCACTCAAGGAGCTGCCTCCAGACCAGCTGCTAACAAGACCAACCCACAGAGATCTTCACTGTTGCATGCTCCTGTGCATCAGCGGAGGGCAAATCAACCTTCCAAGGTCTTCAGTTGCTGCAGGCTCTTCCTGCTGCCTCAGCACCTCCATCCACATGGAGCTCCCCCAACCTGGGGTGTCCCAGGGGTCCAGGCCATCAAGCCTCTCCTGGCTGCCTTTGTCACCATGAGAAGTCCAAGCCTCAAGATCACCATCATTGGCCAGGTTGCCCTGAATATGCCCTAATCTGACCTCATCCTTCTCTATCCTCCCAAATCATTCCAAAAGGTCCCTTTGAAATTCATCTCCATCATCAACAAAGTCCCAGTATGTCTTCAACCTCTGGCCTGAATATTCTATACCCCTTCTTGTTCTAACTTGGGTAAGCAAACATTTTCTGTGTGAAACTGACAAACAGTTAGCCATTGATGACTAAGTAGCTAGGAAATAAAGATTTTTCCTTTTTGCAGTTACTGGTTATAGCTTTTAGCTGTTTACCCACCTGTTGTTAACTGCGCAGTTTAGGCAACATGCTATCTGACTCCCACTAGATAACATCTCCTTGAAGCCTGGGTCACCATGGTAGTGGGTGTTTGAGCTGTTTTCAGGCGTTAGAACCCCTTGTCCACTTCAGGCCGGTTGAGACCACCAACCCATCAACTGGGCCCTCGCAGATGTCCAATAAGAGACCTTTTGATGTCAAGAGGCTAAAAACTCCAACCTCAGGTCATGCTGACGCCACCATTTTGTGAACATGTGTCCTATGAAGAGGCATGAAGTCTGACTACGTTTGTGCAGATCATCAATTACCTCACCTCTCCTCACCTCCAATCATCTATCTCCACATTTCAGACCACCTTGCCCTGTCAATATCCCTGAGTCCCCATTATCGGGGAGGCGGATCTGAGACTTGTTCTCCCGTTTTCCTCACTTGCCTGCCTTGTGATTAAACCCTTCCTCTGCTGCAATCTCGGTGTCTCAGTGTTTGGCTTTCTGGGTGACTGGCAAAAATGGACCTGGTTTGGTAACGTGTAGGGTCAGGTAGTACATATTTTAGGGTTTGTGGGCCATATAGTCTCTGTCGCAGCTGCTTAACTTTGCCATTCTAGCGTAAAAGCAGCCACAGAAAATATGTAAACAAAGAGTTCCAATAAACTTTATTTACTAAATCAGGGGCAGGCCCGACTTGGCCTGGGGGTGCTAGTTTTTCAATCCCTACTTTAACAGAAACCTGGCTACCCCCACAGGAATCCTGCTTTCCTCAGCTTTCAGGTGAAGGTGGTTTTTCCTTCTTACAACCTTCCTAGGTCAGGGCTGTCAATTGAGAATCTTTCTGTTACGTTCCCCTACTCTTTGATGACCTGAACACTTGACCCTGTCACTCTTAACCCTGTCACCATTCTTGGAGACTTCAGAATTTAATAAATGGTCATCCAACACCCTGGTCTCTCAGTTCCTTAATCTTTTAGAGCCACTAATTCTTATTCTACTTCACTTCAGCAACCCACTCACAAAACCATACCCCAGACCTTGTTATCACCAAGCAAATTCCCAACATCTCAGTTTCAAACATATCCTCTCCAACCATTACCTCCTATTCTCCAGAATATCTAGTAAGCTCAACTCAAGAGTTCCCTGAATTTAACGAGACCTCAAATCACACATTACTCCCTTCTTGTCCTCACTTCTCTCCTAGACTTGATGATCTAGCACTAGAACCATTCCCCTGAAAACACACAGCCCTTTGCTCCTGTATCTCCTCACCATACTCCGATCCTGGCTAAACTCAAATATCCTCCAAATCTGTACCTGCTGCAGAGCAATTCAGTGTGGCAGAAAAGAATCACACAACCACACGGACTGGCTTCACTGCAGACAAAACACAGCAAACCCGACAAGAATCCCCATCCTGATGGAACTATCATTCTAATGAGAGAGAAAAGACAATAAGCAAGATAAATAGTTAAGATGTGTAGTAAATTAGAGGAGGATAAATTCTAAGGAGAAAAAAATAAAGCAGGGAAGGAAGTTATGAAGTGAGAGAGGGATGTGAAATATTAGACAAGCTGGCCAGGGTAGGCCTACTGAGAAGATGGCTTTCGCATGAAAACAAGAAGTGAGTAAGGGCAAAAAACCATGTGTATGTCTTGGGGAAGAACATCCGAGGCTGAGAGAACACAGCAAATGCAAGGCTTATTGATGGGCATGTGCCTGGCTCACCTGAGACACAGCAAAGAGGCCTGTGCAGCTCAAGCAGAGGGGATGACCAGAACGGTAGATGTGATCAGCGAAGTAACAGGACTGCATTAGTTATCTATTGCTGCATAACAACTTATCATAAACTTAGAGGCTCAAACAACATCCATTTATTAGCTCACAGTTTCCTTGGGTCAGGAGCCCAGGTGCAGCTTAACTGGGTCCTCTATTCAGGTCTCACAAGGCTACAATCAAGGTGTCAGCTGGGCTGCATTCTCATCTGGAAGCCTGACTAGGGAAGGAGCTGCTTTCAGGCTCATTCAGGCAGAATTCATTCCCTTGCAGCTGTAAAACTGAGAGCCTCAGATTTTTTTGCTGGGTATCAGCGGAGCCTGCTCTCAACTTTTAGAGGCTGCGTAGAATTCCTTGCCACATGGCCCACCCCATAGGCAGTTCACAACATGGCAGCTTGCATTTCAAGGCCAGCAGGAGAGTGAGAGTCTGTCAGCAAGAGGGAATGTTATATAAAGTGATGTAATTACAAGAGTGACATCCAACACCTTTGCTGTATTCTGTTGTTCAGAAGCCAACACTCACACTCAAGGGGAGAGGATCACACAAAGGCATTGACACCAAGCGGGAAGATCATGGCACCACCTCAGAGTCTGTCTGCCGCAAGGACTCAGATCACATAGGGATACATGGGCCCTTGTGAGGGCTTCGACTTTTTCTCTGAGTGAGCGTGGGAGCCATCAGAAAGTTTTGAACTGAGGAATGACATAATATGATTTGTGTTTTAACAGGATCACTCCAGATAGTGGCTTGAGAATAGACTTCAGAGCGCTAGGGGCAGAAGTAGGGAGATCAATTAAGAGGCTATTCCAATAACTCAGTTGATAGTGGGAAGTTTAGAGTGGTGGCAATGGAAAAGGAGAGGCCACATTCTGGGTATAATTTGAAGGCAGAGCCAACATGATTTGCTAACAGGTCAGATGTAGAATGTGAGAGAGAGGGCACAAGGGTTACCCCAAGGTTTTTGGCCTGAACAACTAGAAGGATGGAGAAGATTGAGGGAAAGCAGGTTTGAGGGAGAATATCAGGAGCTCTATTTTTGATATGTTTGAGCTGCCAGCCACTTGATGGCAGGTCAGTTATACTGGACACGTGCAACTCTGGAAGGAGGAGTGATTTGTGCTTACCGGAACTGACATTTATCCCAGATTTGGGTTTGCATTCCACACCTGCAGCACATCTGCAAGCACCACTCTGAGTGCTTACAGAGTGCTTCAGTTATAGGCACAGTGTCCCAAATAACATTGTCTTGCACCAAAGGACCCATTTTATGGCAGAGGAAATATGACAATGGGCACATGACCATGGGACACACCCTACTTCTCATCACCTGGAAGCAGTAAGAATGGTGGAACGGCTTATTACACGTTCCAGAAAGGCATGAATTTGGGGATGCTGTCTTTAAGAATAGGGTATATGCACTGAACTGCTGGCTGATGTGGAGTGCTGTCTCTGATAGCTAGAATTCCTGAGTCCGGGAACTAAGGGGTAAAAGCAGGATTGACCCTTTCACCATCACTCTCAGTACCCATCCATCCTGCAACTCTAAGCTCTAATGGATTGAAAATTCTGGTTCCCCAGAGAAGATTGCTTTGACCTGGGCACAGTCAAGCTTCCGCGGAAGCTAAGGCGAGTATGCAAGCTGGGCAGTTTCGTCTCTTCAAGGTGGGAGACTGGCAGGCAAGGAAAGCAGTAGTTCGTGTCTTGGCAGGGGAAATCAATTCTGCTTATCGTGAAGAGGTACTGTTGCTGCTACAGTGCGACAAGGAGGAGCGTATTTGGAACTCAGGGAATTCATTGGGGCATCTTGTAAGGGCTCCAGGATGGGTGAGTCTGTGACTAAATGAACCCAAAGTGGACATGAGCAGATCTGAGAGCCACAAGAGGTTGACCAGCAGACACTTGTGGTCTGCATATCACATCCCACCGCCTGCCTCTGCTTTCAGCTGCAGGAGCAGTGGACAGTTCCTGTGTATGCTGCAGTGTTCAGCCTCAAGCACCTTCTGCATCCTTGTTTCTCTAGTCTAGAACTTTCTCTGAACTTGCACTAGCTCACTCAATTGAGGACATCGTAGCTGGAAAGCATAAGGGATTTAATGCCTTCAGGGGCAGTCGTGGAGCGATAGGAGATGGGACCTAATGGGTAATGCCCAGCCACCCGTCTTTTCGTGGGACAATTTGGAGTCACTTTCTGCATGGGGCCTCAGTAGCACTGAGCCTCAGGTGCCCGGAGCAGTAACCAGCTCAATAACACACACTATAGTGGCTTTTACTCCTCCCATCTCTCCCACTTTTCTTTCTCACTTCTACTTCTGGGGCTCATCTCCACAATAAACCACGGTTCTCAAATCCAGTCTAAGACAGTAGCCCGCAGGCCAGCAGTCTGTGTGTCTAGCTGATCCTGTGGTGAGAGCCTGTGCTGCGTGGGTCTGTGCTGAAGGAGAGGGCTGCGGGCTCTGGGTCTGGGAGGGTACCCCAGGGGCAAGCCGAGGGCCTCCCTGGGCAACAGAGCACAGGGCTCTGGCCTTCCCTAAGCTCCAGTCTCCTCCTTGTTCTAAGAACAAACCACGATGACCCTTTTCCCAGGTCATCATCTCAAATTATAGCTTGTTGTTTAGGGATGCAGTTGGGGAAATTTCTGTATTGATTAGAAAGAGTTTAAGACTTCTTCCCGACTAGAATTGACATTGTACCCCCAACTTCCCTAGCCCTACTCCAGATAGACTGTTATTCATAATCCCTATCTTTAAATTATTTTTGACTTGAATTCAACGTAAATAAGGCACTGCATATTCATGCATTGGTTTATTGCTTTTATGCTGAAGTTCTTGTTTCATTTACATGATTTCCACTTGGAATGGGCAGCTCCTGAAAGACAGGAAATGAGAATGTGTAAGTCTCTTTGATATGTAGTTAGGTGCGTACCATGTACAAATCTCTTTTGCTAATGGTGGAAGCATTTCCTTCCTCACTTGAGGAGGAACTCTCCTCTTCTACTCATTCAGTTATGACTATAGATAAATATATCATGCAAGGACAAGAAATCTTTTAAAATTATATGCATTCTTTCTTATCTAAATCAGTTCAGAACTATCGTTTTGACAAATGTCCTAAAGTATTAACAAACCTAATTTTTCAGAGGTCAAACAGTGGCGGAAAAAGGAATGAGATGGACGACATTGGGGTGATGGCCTTGCAGGCCTGAGTGGGAAAATGGAGCCCATCACATACAGCGATGAGACAGAGGTGCCTATCTTCCCACACTTCATCCAGCTCAGGTATTATAAAAAAATGCCAAGTTTTGTTAGATCTCTAATCGATTGTTAGTATTTCAAGCAAAGGAGTGTCCCTTCTCATGATCTTTCTTTCGAAGAGTGCATTTCTTTTCTTCCTAACTGATTGCTCTCCCTTGTAAGACTGAACGCGGTGGTTCATAGAGCTGCTATCTCTTGATCAAGGGAAACCAATAAAGAATCAGGAGATTTCCCAGGGGCATCCCAATAGCCTCTCCAACTAAAGCAACTGCTTCTGATAACCTACAGTGCTCACGCAGTTTTGGGGCAGAACCCTCTACTCTAGCTTGGCTGTTTTCTCACGTCTTTGAGGTGTAGCGCTGGCTGTTGCACGTGAGAAGTGAAGCCAGCACAGGCATCACACCCAGACTATGCCTTGTCTACTTGTGAGCACCGACCCTCTGAGCTAAGAATGGTACATGGTGATTAGAAATATATTTTCCTTGTTATGCAACACCCTGCTTGGGGTAATTAAAAGGTGACTATTAAAAGTACTGTTTCTGGGCCGGCCTGTGGCTTAGCGGTTGAGTGCGTGCGCTCCACTGCTGGCGGCCCGGGCTTGGATCCCGGGTGCGCACAGACGCACCGCTTCTCCGGCCGTGCTGGGGCCGCGTCCCACATGCAGCAACTGGAAGGATGTGCAGCAATGACATACAGCTATCTACTGGGGCTTTGGGGGGAAGAAACAAATAAATAAAAATTAAAAAAAAAAAAGTACTGTTTCTGTCTTTTTTTCCCTAATTTAATGATATAGATTTATTACTTAGCAGCCATATACGTAACATAAATGAGGTTCATTTATTAATCACTATAAGAAAGTGCCGTTGGGCTTTTCTTGGCTTTTGCTGCTACTTACATCTAAAAACAACAAAGATTAAGTCAATGAAAAAGGCACCGTGTTTTGTTAACGTAAGAGTCACAGCAGACTGCTGAATCGGGTTCCTCTGACTGCACGGCTGAGGAAAATGGTGTTAGAGATGGGGACTCTGTCGCCTTGCTGGGTTAGGTCCTCGTGGCACTGGATGGAAGCTCTCATACGTGAAGCCCAAGGCTGGGAGAAGAACAGAAACTCAGCAGTAGATGTTTGAATGGACGGATGAATGAGGAGGGAATGAATACATGAGACTGAGGGTAGTACGGCTGTGTGCTGAATGGCCAGTTCAAGGACATTTCTTCTCCGCGGAGTTACCCTGCGAATGATTCAGAGGGCTCTGTGCTTTGAGGCCATTGGCAGTTAGGAAGATCCTACCCAGCACATGGCTTATTGTCCTGTTATCATATTAAAGGGACCTGTAGTCAGCATGCTCTTGAAATGAAATCTAAGTAATCAAAGGAAACAGACTGATTCAATTTTTCTTCCAATTTGGAAAACACAAATAATATACATAATAATTTTTCCTGTTGTATTCCTCATCTTTTTAAAGGATGAAATAAAATTCAAAAGAGCAGGAGTCAGACATCAGCACTAACTTTCTAGAGCTGTTACAGCACACCTGAAGATGTTCAGTGCGTGTTCCTGCAATTTTGTTACTTGTAATTTTACTAAGGTTGCTGCACGAATTCAAAGTGTCTATTGTTTGGGGGTCACATTGGTTTTAAAAGTTCAGTCCTTTAAAGATTAGTAACTAATCTCAAATTCCTGTGGCTTTCCTTGCTTATCCTAGTGAAATAAATTTGGTTTAAATTGCATACATCCTTCTAATTACATGTCAAATTATTTTTTAATCATTTTATTAAAAGATGGGTAAAAGATTTTCAACAAGTAAATATGATCCAATGAAATATTTACATAGAATTTGTTACAAGAAAAAGAACCTCTGGATTTTTGTTTTTAAAAGATGATGTGAATTATTAATTAAATTTTGGTCCTCTGCATGTCTGGTTCTGGTTCCATTTCCTCCAAAACTCCTCATTAAAACATCAGGAGTTTAAAATTGCTAATAAACATTTTTAGAGGATCTTACATATTTTGAGGTTTGATTACTTGATGAGAAGCATTAAGTATTCACCATATTCTTATAATTAAAACTTACCCTGAAAAATAGCACTTTGCTCTGTTACTGCTGTTTCAGTCAGGTCTTACTTAGCGTTGACCATCCACATTCATTCTGCCTCAGGGATCCACACAAGTCTGACTCACAGTCTGTTTTTATCTGGCATGTGGGCTAACAACTAATTTTACATTTTTAAATGGTTTAAAAAAATCCAAAGAACAATATTTTGTGATGCATGAAAATTGTATAAAATTCAAATTTCAGTGTCCACAAATAAAGTTTCATTGAAACACAGCCATGCTCATCCATTTATATATTGTCTATGGTTGCTTTCATTCTACAATGGCTGAGATGAGTAACTGCAGCAGAGAGACCATATGGCCTGCAAAGCATGAAAAATTTCCTATCTGGCCCTTTTCAGAAGAAGTTTGACGCTTCTGTTCTAGTCTGTTAAGTTTTCTCATGAAAAGGCTATAACTGCAGTGTATCTTAGAAGTTATCTTTCCCTTGTTTGCCAGCCCCTAGAATTAGTGACCTTTAGCCTGAATTTAGCTCCTAGTGGGCTGTGAAGCTTTTGTTCATATTATATGTCCACACTGAGTTTTCCTTTCCTTAACACCAAAGAAGCCGTCTCCAAACAGCTGGGCTGCAACCTGGGACTTGTGGTAGCCAGCCCTTAAGATGGTCCCAGTGATGCTGGCATTCACACCACTGTCTAGTCCCCTTTCACATTACTAGGGTTGGTTTTTGTGACCAAAAGCATATGGTGGAAGTGATTGTATGCCATTTCAGAGATTATATTCTAAAAGACCCGTTGCTTCTTTTTTTGTCTCTTTCTTGCCCTCTCACCCTCAGATCACTCAGCTTCTGGAAATAATGTTGTAAGCAACACCACGGAGAAGCCCATGTGAAGAGGAAGCCTCCTGCCACCACCACATGAGTGAACTTGGAAGTGGATCCTCCAGCCCCATAGTCAGAATTCAAAGACTGTAGCCACAGCCAACAGCTTGACTGCAGCTCATGAAAGCCCCTGAGTCAGACCATCCAGCTGATTCATTCCTGGCTCCCCGACCCTCAGAAAATGTGTGAAACAAATAAATGTTTGTTATTTTAAGCAGCTAACATTGGGATAATTTGTTATACAGCAACAGATAACCAATACAGAACTTGAAAAGCCTCATATTGTCTACCATGGCTCTTTTATCTCTTTATGATATCCTGTCTATTCTGCCTTTTTTGAAATGTGATTTTCTTTCCCCTTTATGGCCTTGCCTCATCTGTGGAACCTGATTTTTGAAAAATTTTTCTTGACTTTGAACTTGTGCTTCTCTTCTCAAACTGGAATCCAGCTTCTCCCCTTGGCTATTTCCCTCCCTAGAGACTTTATAGTTCAGTGAAGACCCCTTGGTTCTCTCTAACCCCAGAATATAAATCATTTCTAGGTTGTTGATGTCAAGGTCTCTAGATCAATATTTTAAATTGGAAAGTAATGTGGAAAATTCCCCAGAAAAAGCACTTGCTGTGTCTTTTTGAATATTCTTGCTAATATCATCATCTTATTTTTAGCCTCTTATTTGAGGAAAGTAAAGGATATAAGAGAATTTAGAAGCAGGAAGGAAATTTAGAAATGGCATAATCTGACTACCTAATTTATACATGATAAAAAGAGGTCCCTGATGTTATGTGATGTTCCCAAGGTCACTCAGCCAGTTAGTGAGTCCTTTAATGCTGTGAAAGACTATTTAAACGTAATAGGCCTGTGAAGGGTAATTGAAGCTAATTCAGGCTTTTTTGGGAGGTAGGGATAGAATGAGTCTTTGCTGAGGATATTGATCAAGCTCTTCTGCCTGAGTGAGTCCTGGTTCAATGACCAGAGACTGGACACTGAATACAATGGACCATTGGCATGAGTCAAGATGGCTGGGTCAAACAGCAGCTGCTAGATCTCAGTATCCAGCTTCCATAAGACGAAGTAAGAATCTTTTGTCTACTGATGATTAACTGTATTTTGATTCTATGGATTGTTACACAGACACAGACAACAAAGCCTAATTGAGTCGTAAGAGAAAAATCCAAAACTGGCTGACAGAACGCCTCAGAACTGGACTGAAGGTGTGGACAGAAAACCGGTTGGACGTGAAATCTGTGGGTAGAGAAGTGAGAGGAAGTGTTAGTGTTTTACTCTATGTACTTTTATATTTCTGAATCTTTTACAATAAGAATGTATTTGAGCATTTTTATGTAATTTTCACAAGGTTTTACAGATTTTTACCAAAAAAGTAGCCCCACTGGTCATAACCATTTTAGAAATTGAGTTTGAAAGAAGAATTTGCGATAGTGTGTTACAGGTACACAACTCAAACAATTGTCTCTGTGAAGCAAGTAAGCACCAGTGGATTACAGGCAAGAAAAAGCCAAAACAGCCTAGAAATCAAGACATCCGCTTTGACAGAAGTGAAAGTCACAGGCAGTAGATTCAAACACAGCCCGTCTCATGAGAAGAAATGGGGTTAAGTTACAGTTTAAGAGATTTGAATTAACTGTAACGAAGAGTTTCTTTATGTAGAGCTATTCAGAGCAGGAAGGATATTTAGTAACAAATTATTTGGGCAAACCAGGAATCTTCTCCCCCAGATATTTTACAAATGGAATTAAAAAGCACTTGTTTCTGACTAATTGGGTATAGTTCAGCTTGTGGGTTGAACTAGTCAACAGCTTCTCTATTGGGTTAATAGAGAAAAAAATTAGTAGCAACTTCGATAGCCACAGTCAACATGCAATCATTTAAAAACAAAAGTGGGTGATAAATCTGTGTGTTCTAAGTCCCTAACTAAATCCTGGAAAATAAGCTCACATATAATTTTAATATCTCTTGTAAATATCTTCACTTTATTTCTCACCTATGGTTCAAGTTCAGACCTCCAAATCTTTTAAATGTTTTAAAACTTAGCTATATTTCCTATTTTTTCTATAATGGAAACATTTTTGTGTAATTAAAAAATACATAAAAATCATAAAGAAAAAAGGCAAGTTCCTGGAAAACCTAATACAGTAAAATCTCACTATTTTGGACTTGGGAGAAAAAACAAAATACTTCATTTTAAATGATTTTAATACGTTAAGGTAAATATTATACATAATATAAACTAGGACAAAAAGTAGTTGTTTTAATGTTTTTAATGAAGAAATAAGAGTTAAATATCTCCAAAAATATGTGAGGCAAGCTTGTTATTATAAATATTTTAAATGTTTTATGTTGATTAAGCTATTAACTTATACTAGGAGTAAAAGAAGGCCGACTTGCTTGGGAAAGCAGCCCCTATCACACTTAGCCACAATTTTCAAACAGAACTGGTGTTACCAGGGTTCACTACCTTGTTGTCCTTCTCCCTGTGAAGAGACGATCTTGGTCTCTGCTGAAGGGAAAGAGGGCAAGACAAAGGCGGAAATGAGGAGCGAAGGCCTTGCATAACTTCTGCAAAAGAGAGCAGGAAATCAAAACGCCAGCAACTAAATATGGAGGCTAGTTTTTCCACATGAGAAATTATTGGCCATAGCTGATGTGCTTTAAAATTCATTCCTCAGGGAGTATGTTAATCACTCCCTATGCTTATATCCTGGTCAAGAAAAGACCCAGGGTAAACGAAACAAGTTAATCCAAATATCATATTGAAATTCTGCTTGGTAAGAAATGTTAGAAATTATTAAAAATAACGGCTGTTTTCATTTGAGACGTTTTCAACTCCTTTTTTTGTATTGTGATTTTCAGATGTGATATTAACTTTCTTGTTTACTTTAGTTTACTTTCAATTATCTCAGTAGCCATATTAATATTTAGGGATTAAACAATTATATAAATGGTAGAATTACAACTATTTAAAATTTACTTTTATCTTTCATGCTTTGATGTACTTTCTGCCTTTTTAAAAAAACTAATGAGCATCCATTATTTTTACAATAAGAAAGAATCTCCATGTTGTGGGTTAATAAAAGAACAGTGGATGCAGAACCTTGTATCTTTTAGCTCACTAGCTGTGCTGCCCTGAAATTCTGTCTGGAGAAAGATTTGGAGGAGTTCTGTCCAGCGATCTCCCCCAAATCACAACATCTGGGAAGGCTCTAGGCTAGCGTGAGCCTCCGCCCCTTTTTAGGGTGTGCCTGGCAAAGCCAGAGATCACTCCTGCAGGTCTCAAAGACTTCATGAGCTAGGAAGAGGAAAGAGCTGGTCAGATACTGCCTTCTCCTTCACCTCCTCCTCTTCCTTCATGATGAGGAGATGAGTATAATTTTTTTAAAATTCCATTAGGAAAGTATCGTAAGCAAAAAAAGAAAAAGTGTATGTGTGCATTCATTCACTCACTCATCCACTCCTTCACCCACTCATTCATTCGTTCATATTGGCTGCCTCCAGGAAGGGGAACTGGGTGGGGGCTGGGGAGCGGGGGAGACTTACTTTCCAGTGTATATGCTTTTACACTTTTTGACTTTTTGACCATGTACATGTAATGCCTATTCAAAAAAGTAATTACCTAAAGAAAATTAAGTTGTCTATACATTCTCTTTCGTAAATACTCCTCCCAAGACAGTTACATGGTTTGCCTCCTCACTTTATTCAGATTCTGCTCAGCTGTGACCTTATCAGTGGGGCCTTCTGCCCATTCCCCCAACCTCTGTCTTTCTTCTTTTTTTTTTTGGAGGAAGATTGGGACTGAGCTAACATCTGTTGCCAATCTTCCCCTTTTTCTTTTTTCTCCCCAAAGCCCCGGTACATAGTTGTAAATCCTAGTTGTAGGTCCTTCTGGTTCTTCTATGTGGGACGCCACCTCAGCATGGCTTGATGAGTGATGAGTAGGTCCGTGCCCAGGATCCGGACTGGTGAACCCTGGGCTGGCGAAGTGGAACATGCGAACCTAACTGCTATACCACTGGGCTGGCCCCACTCTGTCTTTCTTTATCCCCTTACTTGGTTCTTTTTTCTTCACCTAACATAACCTCTGGTACCTTATTTGCTTATTGTCTGTCTCTCCTGACTGGTATTTAAATTCCAGGAGAGCAAGGACTTTGTTTTGTTGGCTACCATGTTCCAGGAGCCTAGATTAGTGCCTGGCATGTGGTCAGTACTTAATATGTATTTGCTGATGAATGAATGAATGAATGAATGACTTGAAAGACATCCTTCTCCTTTGTTTTCTGCATCTACTCAGTCACTGATATCTGTAAATTCTTCATAATGACTTTCATGCCTTTCCTTTCCTTTTCATTACCACAACCCCAGTGAACCTTCTGCCTGGAGACAGATCCCCCAACTTCCACTCAGTCTGCTCCTCAAATCTACCTTGAACACTGAGGTCAGTTAAGATGCCCAAAGCCACTTTCACTTTCAGCTGAAGTAGAAAAGTATTTAGACTTTCTTTATCTATTCAGTCTAATATTTGAAAAGCCAAGTTACTCTCTACTGCCTTTAATATAAGCACAAACCCTTAGCTTGGTTTTCAATGGACTTCACATGGTATTAAAGTATTTTCAAATTTTATTTCCCATTATTGTCCTAAATGAACCTCTCTTTCCGCTGTCTTTGGACTATTCCAGGTCCATTCTTAATTACAGATCCTCACTCGCATTCTTGCTCCAGCCTCTTAGAATTTGACCTAAATTGTAAGGCTTAGCTCAAAGCCCACCTTGTTTTGTGAATTCTTACTCCACCCCCCCAGTGACACTCCCTCTGAATTTGGAGTCCTTTCTCTCTGTTTCACTCACTTTTCACCTAATCACATGATATAGCCTGAAGAAATTTTTCTTCTGTACATGTTTTTAAATTGTTGCTTCCCTTTCCAATGCCAGTTATCTTTTAATTTCTTTTGATTTTGTTTCCCCAACGATGCGACAAATTAGGTTGTTAGTTAAGTCATTCAATATGAATATTAATCAGTGTAGACCAGGTTATGCTGCAGTGACCAAGTAATCCACAGATCTCAGTGGCTTAATAGAGCAGAGGTTCCTTTCTCATCCAGGCCACTTATCCAGTGCAGGTGGCTAAGGGGCTTACGTCTCAGAGCCTCTCAGAGACCCCAGCTGACAGAAACTGCAGCACCTCACAGGTAAACTCCATGGTCACTGCAGTGGGGAGCTGAAGAGGGGGGGCACTTACTCAAGGTCTTAAGTTCCTCAGACAGATGTGACACTCATCACTCCCACTCATAGCCTTTTGACCAGAGAAACTCACATGACTCCACTGAACTGCAAGGGGACTGCAAAATGTGGGAGCACACTAGATATTGAAGAAAATATTTATATCATGACTAACTCACAGTTACTTACACAAGTTGGTTGACTTTACCTAGGATGGACCAGACAGTAGATAAGTTTTAGGATAATAGCTGTTTCATACATCTGAGAAATGTCATATAATTTATTTGCATGTTGAGAATAAGTATCTTATTACTGTGATTTAATTTAAGGTGAAAGCTCAATTCAATGCCAAACCATAATGAGTTTATTTTTATGCCTTCAACTTAAGAATCAACTGGTATAGATTCCTGTGTACACAAAGCAACTGTTTTTAAAACTTATTTGCCAAGTCTTAAAGGATTTTCATATATCCCAAGATGACTATGGAAATCATCTCCTTATTTAATATGTGGTTGATGCCTGGTTAGAAAGAAATGTCACTTTCTTAGCATCTCTTACTAGCAATTGGATAGGGAATTGGAACACTTGGTATGTCACTCAATCTTTACCGAAGGATTTTCAGGTCAGAAGTGCACTTCTCAGTTCCCCTGCTGAAGCGACAAGATCTATAATCAGTTAATGAAATGTTTTCATGAATCATGACTAGGGTATTTCACTCAAATGTAACTGAAATAGCACAGCCTATTCTGGCTTGAAAAGATAAAGCTGTGTGCAAACTTATTATGCAATAAAGAACAGCTTCATGTTCAAATCACACTTGGTAGACTGCATTGGGATAAGTCAAAGTCAGAGTAATGGCTGGGTTACTTTGTAAGACGCAGGTTTCTGGGACACAGGCAGGCTTTTGGTCAGCACTGGTGAAGTCCAAAGAGCTGTTCCTTACCATGTATCAAACAGTATTCCTGATGCCTTTTAAATCTGGATTTTCTGTTTATAACGTTCAAAATACGTTTTCTCATCATCATGTGAAATAAGATTTTAAAAAGAATTTTTGCAATTTGCGTGTGTGGCAGATACCTCGAGTATCCAGCACCCCTTTTCTTCCTTCCTCCCTCCTTCCGCTTCCTCCTCCTCCTCTCTTCCTCCCCTTCTCTCTTTTTTTCTCTTTTTCTTTGGGTGCAGAGGTTGACTTAAGCATTCATTAAGCATTAATGTTCATGGATATTATTAGTCCATATAAGGCTTTTCCCTCATTTGTTAGTGAGTGAGTGAGTGAGTTTGGTTGTCTTTATATTTAGTCTCTTTTGTCAGTATACTTGACTACCCTTCCTATCTCTCTATCACAGGCAAATATTTAAATTTAAGATGCAGCTTTGTATTTGCATGCCTTCTTGAAAAATGCACATTGTTTCTTTGTAGGTATTTTTAATTTATATGAAGTCTTTTAAATCTCATTCTAGTTACCACTGTGTTTCGTAGGTCCATGTAGGTTGGTATGTGAACTTCCCCTGGTTCTAATTGTTGCATGGTAGACCATGGTGTGCATCTGCATGGGTCACTTTCCCAGTGATGGGAGCTAGGTTACCCCCCACCCCCTGCCACCACAAACAATGCTTAGTCGACCATCCTCATACGTGTCCCTTGATGGGCATGCATTAGAATTTCCACGGCATTTGAACCAGAGTAGAAAATTTGAGTCACATACAACTTCGCCGTGTCATATTACTCTCTGAAATGGGTGTCCAGCACTGTACTGTGGACTCCCCTCCCCATCCTCTTGAATGCAGAGGAAGCCATCATATTGGCACCATTTGGCCTTGCCTCCTGGCCTCGGTTGCTTTGACCCTGATTTCATACTGGGTCAGTGAGTTCAATCCCAGGGTGTTAGGGCTCACTTAAGGAGGGATTGATTTGGGCGAAGAAGGAATTTCAGTGCAAGTCAGGGCCATAAGACAAAAGCCCAGCTACCTCTAGTTGAAAATTGGGGGGAAATTAAAATGTGGTGGATGTGAGAGTGCCCAGCGCTCAGTGGATTCCCAGTTAGGGGACTGCAGACAGGTGCCTCCACTTAGAAACCCCCTGTGTCTCAGCAGGTTGTGCCAGAGCCATGTGGTGAGCAACGATCCAGTATCAGCAAAACATCATCATCTCTCACATTAAATTAATGATGTTAATTTGAATGTTATTGCTTTTGTAGTTCTGCTTATAATTAATTTGTAAATTTGTTTTGGTTTTATAACTGTAAATGAGCCATGATCATAAGGAGTTTATACCTAATTTTATGTTTCTTTATATTTGAGTAGCAATGTGATAAAAAAAATTAAAATCAACCCCGAGGGGGTCCCTTTGTTTCTTAAAAGTGTCTGTATTTTCCAACTCAGGCTGGAGAAGTATTGCTCGAGTCTGATCTCATGGACTTGGCTCTTGGGCCCAGCTTTAGGCACGCACATTATCTCTGTTTTATATCATCGTATTAGGTTCCAGTCCTGACGATCATTTTCATCTTAATTCTGTCATCCAGTAGATTGCTTTCCTTCCAGCTTCATGCCTCTGGCAGATTTGAAAAGCATACCACCGGTCAATGTTCTTAGTTGCAAGCAACAGAATGGACTCTGGTTGATGTAAATAGAGAAGTAATTGGTTGCAAAGATTTGGGGTGGTTCATAGGTTCTCGGGAATGTCATAGAACTGTGGGCTGAGGCAGGAAGAGGGCAGCCTGAGCTACAGGAGAGATGCCATCACAAACCAGTCTACAAAACTCAACTGTGGAAGATGTCACTGTCCCTCATGCCTGGATGGCACCCCTTGCTGGGCCTCTGGTCCTGGACCATAGACACAGGCCCTGTGGTATGCCAGTGCTGCCCAGAACCCAGAGCTGCTGTGGTAGCCCATCTCCTACCACCAGAAGGCATTTGCCCAGGTCACTTCTCTGAGCCCTCATCCTCTGTTTCAAAGTTGGGGGTGTGTGAACCTGAGTGGCCCGGCCTACGTCACCTACCCACACTCTGGCTGCAAGGGAGGCTGGGAACACAAGTATCTAGTACTTTCAGGATCTACTTTTGGAGGTGAACTCTGCCTCCCATCAGGGCTTGTTATGCAAGCAATTCTCTAGACACAAGAAGGAGGTTCAGATGCCATGCAGGAGGAAAAAAAAACAAATTTACACTCTCCATGCCTTTTATATCTTTCTCCAAATAATTGTCAAAAATGTAGAATAGGACCAGGGTGAGGATGGCTAGAGCTGGCAAGAGGCCTTCCTCCTGCCACTCTGCCCACAGTGATGACTAGCAGGATGATTCCATGGAGTGGGACTAAGCAGTGTGTAATGTTTGCCTCTGCTCTCTGCCTCATCCATGAATCACATTTTCTCCCAAACCCATATTCATGAGGGGAGGAGGAGGGGGGAGCCAGGAGGAGAGCATGTTAGTTCTTGTTTCCTTCATGTTCTTTCATCTGGCTAGATGTGTTTCCAGAACCACGTAAATCAATGGCTTTTTTCATTACTGCAATAAAATTTGCCTTTGTACCTGACTCCCCCAGGAGCTGGAACATAAGCAGAGCTTCCACAATTCACACTTCACCACACTCGGGAGCAATGTCTTTGTTAAGACTCTGTTTGATCATTTCGCTTTTGATCTGCCTGTTTGCTTGGCAAGAGCCCTCCGAGTCTGCTGAGGGCCCTTCCACAGCAACTCCTCTGAGAAGGCCCTCTCAGGACCCAGACCAGCTCCCCTTGGAAGTATCTTTTGTTTACGTTGGCTCATCACTCAATCGTGCCTTGCTCTATGGGAAACCTGCCAGCTTTTACAAAGTCAAAATGCATGGAAAGTCCAGGGCATGTTTGCCAACACACTTGTCTTTGAGCAGCCGAGTGTAGGGCCAGGGTGGGAGGTGGGAGGCTGATGAGGGGAGGGGAAATTATATCAGGAATCCCCAGTGGCCAGTAGCTGGTCAACTAAAACCAAGTTATTTTCCCCTTTAGACCAGAGCAAGAGAAAGAAGGGGAGCCCACGGAACGCTCTTTTCCTTCATGTTCAGGAGGAGATGCTGAAGCAGCAGCTGCAGAGGGAGCTCAACAAGCGTTAATCAAATAAATGTAGAGAAAAAAGCTATGCATATTCTTTACAAACAATACTGGATCAATGAGACTTATAAACACCAACTGTAATCTTGCACCAAAGTCCAGGCAGTCACTTACTTTCAGATGAAATAAGCTATAAAATTCAAAGTCTAAATATGGTGGGGGAGGATCTCAACAGAGCTAAAAAATATCGTAAAACAACTTGAATTATAGCTCCTCCAGGGCTGCTTACCCAGCGGTCCTGCAGGCTGGCCAGAGCCTTCGTATGTAGGCAGCAGCCGCTAGCACCCAGGGCTTGGGCAAGCCCAGTCGGGCACCCTCCCTCCTCAAGGCGGTGGTCCCCTCCTGTCAACCGCACCCCTGGGGCAGAGGTGCTGGGTTGGGCAGCCCACAGAGCCTCAAGCCTTCACTCTGAGATGCTCTAGCTCCCAAACACTGAAGTCAGGTGAGGGGTCCGACCCTTCCTTCCTCCACCGCAACCGCTTTTACTCCACCTGGGAAGGGGGATGCATCCACATATGATCATTGTATGGAAAACTAAGACATCTTCTAAGATGAAGTGACTGATATCTGTAGAGAGATGAGTAGCCTGTTATTAGTATTTAATTATTTGTAAATGCTAAAATGTTGGGCCCCAATTTCTTAACTATGTTATGCAGAAGCTGTATTTGGATTAGGTCTTGCAATGTGGATAGAGCTTCACTGGAAAATGCCCGGTCTTTTAAGCTGAATACAAAGGCAGGTCAGCATTTGTTTGTTTTACTCATCATCAAATCCTAAGGAACTTTGATAAGGAAGCCTTTCATCCTCCTTGTTTAATAGAATTGGAAGCAGAGAGATAGGAAAGCTGAGGCTACTCAGGGTCACAACTATCTGGTGTCAGAATACTTGAATAACTGGAATGATTATTATTAAATACACTATAGGCAAATTAATCATGTGTAAGGGAAAACGCATTTGTTCCCTCCTCAGGGAGAAGCAAAACGAGGAAGTTCGACACTAGGTAAGAAGCCAAGCACACTTCTTCCTCCTGGCTCCTGGGTGGCCAGCTCCCTGGCCTGTGTGTGCACCTTGTTCTCCCTCACTCACGCGAGGCGGAAGGGCTCTCGCAGCGCAGGGCGGGGGAGATCTCGGCCCTCTCCCTGGGTTTCCCCTCCACTCCACCGTGAACTTGCAGTCAGGGTGTCTTCCCTCTGCAAGGACTTACGGAGTCATGTCTACACACCCAGATTGGAGTCCACCAGTGACTGAGTGGCTGCGAATCCTGGAAAAAGTAGCCCCCGTTTCCTCTGTTATCTAATGATAACAGAGACAGGACCTACGCCATCGTTTGTTAATAAGCAAATCCATCTAGAACATTGTTCAGAGTGCATGGCACTTACTAAATTCTCAATAAATGTCATTTATTATTATTTAAGTAATCCTCTTTATTATGCCCTTTACTTGGCATACCGATTGAGAACACATCAATATATCAATGATCCTTCATTTGTGTTCACATATGAAAGGAAGAGACTGTCAGACGTCTAATGAGAAGAACACTCAGTGCTGTTTTCATGTGCTGTACGTGGCTGAGGAGCACAGTCTTGAGAGCAGCACACGTTCTGCAACTACTGCACAGCGTGTGCGTGTGTTGGAACTCCATAACTGCCTTTGTTTAGGAGACGTTTTTTGGGCTCTGCCACTTCAACTAAGCATGAATTCAGTAATTCCAAATAATTCTTATGTACTATATCTGGGTACACGCTAGTCTGGATATTCAAATTCACGATTCTAAAACATTTATTTTTCCTTCTTCATTAAGTCTGATACCATGACAATATAATTCTGAGTGGAAACTTGTCTTATTTATAGTTTTCTGGAACGTTTTTTTATTGAAAAATATCTTTTTACAGAAAAGTACATTTTAACAATGATCAAAACAAAGAAAAAGAGAATGGAAGTGTTTTGAGGGGTGAGATGTTTTTACTTTTACTCATTTATTCTTTCATCAAGAGGTCATTTTTATTTATAGAGATCATGCTTAATGTGGAGATGGTGAGAACTCTGTTAATGTGATGGTTTTAGAAACTTTCAGTGTTTTTTAAAAAAACAACAATAAAATCCTCAGCTTAAAAACAAAGTGATGTATTTTCATTTTTCAGTATTTAGAACATTTGAGTGTATAACACCAGGCACACTAATTACTTTTAGTCTTTTTTAGACTCCGGAAATATGCGTCTACCAAATTCCAAATCTAGGGTCAAGTCTGTTTAGAACACATCTTTGTAGGGATTTCTCCCCAACAGACGGATTATCTTTGCATGGAGTTTAGGTTATATGTATTTTCATGATGTATTTGAAGGATTGGATGTTCTGAACATACATTTCCCTCAACTAATAAAATAATTTCATCCAATTCCAATTCATTCCCAAAAATATTTTGATGGCTTCCCAAAAGCTTTTATTAGAGATACAGTTAGAAAAGAGAAATGGATACCATTAGATTCAGTCTGACTGTTTCTAATGTTATTGCTCTGAGCCTCCTCACAGTGAAAACAAAGAGGAAAATGAGATTAGCTACAATATTAATATTTTTTTAAAAGATTAAATGCTCACTACTAGTTGCTTATGAGGAACACATTTTGTCCTGGCCCTGGGGCATGAGAAAAATTTTTCTATTGAGTCTTGTAAAGATAAAACTATGTAATATGATTTTTAGAATGTTCAAAAAAATCCCTAAAACAAATGCAATATTGAACTTTATATGATTGTCCTTACATAAGTAGAAGACATGATGCAAAACCACAATTCCATAAAAGTAATCCTACAAAAGACCAAAGCAGAGATGAGTAATCTAGGACCCGTGGGCCATGGGAGGCCTGCTATTCTTCCATCACAGACCAAAATCGAATTCCAGTAAGCCCTGCATGTAAGGAGATGACTTAACCGCAGTCCATGGCAGGTTGGCAACACAGTCAGAACAAAATAAGGTTTGCTTCCACAGACTGACCTCGCAGAACTCCTCACCCAGAATCATCAGCTGCAGGAAATATGATACTTTCTAGAGCAGCGCTGTCCAAGAGAACTTTCTGCAGTGACGGAGATCTTCCATACTTGGTGCTGTCCAATATGGTAGCCATTAGCCTTGTATGACCATTGGGTATGTGAAATAGTGAAACTGAGGAACTGAGTTTTAAATTTTGTTTATATTTAATTACCTTAAATTTGAAAGCCAAAGTGGCTAGTGGCTGCTTTATCAGACTGTGCAGCTCTAGAGCACCATGAGGTGGGCACAAAATTCAGCTTATCCCTGATCTAATTCTGGGCCTCTGTGTTGTTGGATGCTTCTATCGGCCAAGTCTGGCAGAAAGAGGAAGATCCAAAAATTGTGTTTGTCTAGAGGGTGGTTCTAAGCATGAGTTAGTAATGGCCTCAGTCAGGGATGATGCAGAAAAGAAATATTGAGGCACGTGGGCGAGATGCCCTAACTGGCCAAATGCCTACAGTGGTTGTGGGATCCTAGAGTGCTCACAGCCCTCAGAGCCTTCAATTACGGCCACTTCTGCTGCACCCTCCCTGATGGCTGCGCCTGGGGAGAGGGGATGTGGAGATCTGCCTGGGACTGAGGGCCTGACGAGAGCCAGGCTGGGGTCCATGATGGCGGCTCTGGTGACAGGTGCAGGCTCAGCTCTGTCTCTATTTCCCTGCATCCTTCTCAGGCAGGAGGTGTGGATTTCCCCAATTGAGGAACCACAGTGCCCATGAGTAATAATGTCTTACCTCATGTTAGTTACGCTGCTTATAATACAATTCATGAGCTTAAAATTTAAAAATTTTAAAAAGAATGTAATGGTAAGAGGTAACAAGACGCAAACCGCATTTCACAATACAGGTCCAGTTAAGGAAAGTAAAAATAAACCACATTGCATAGCATCTTACTCAACAATGAAATGTGCTTAAAGGGCAATGTTACTCCAGAGCATTCCAGTAATTTCTGAAATTTTAACCCCCAAAAGGATACTCTTTGGTGATACAGGAATAACGAGAATATTTTGGAATAGTAGCAGACATTGCATTCCTTATTTGAAAGTATATAATTCTAAAATAAAAAAGAATGATGCTTGTAACATTTTATTATTTTTTTCAAAAATATTGTTTCTTATGCAGAAAAAATTTCTTGCTCAGAAACAGGCCAGTGTGATACAGTTCAAGTAAAAAGCTTCTTGTACACTGGCTTAAACCAAGGATTTCCCTAAGTATGATTATGTGATTTTTCATAATGATCATAAATATTAATGTAAATGCAAACCCATTACTCTCTTTTTCACTAATATATTGTGCTAGCTATAGAAAGTGATGTCAGATTCAAATCTAATTACTTCTATTTCATTTCTGCTATTTTTCTATTCTCTTTATTGTTTTGCTGTCTGAGCTTCCAACCGTTTCTTAAAAGATGCAATATTTCTTTATCAAGTAGCAACAGAAACTATGTAAATAAATAATTCCGTACAAGGTAAATGGAGTCAATCATAAAAGGAGAGTGAAACAAACTATTGCTCTCTTCTAACAACAAGTTTATTGGGTAAGTAAAACGATGCATTAAACAAAAATAAGATTCAAACTCAGGTCTTTCTGAGTCCAAGTTCTGCTGCTGATATCACTCACATGGGAAATAGACTCTTAGGGCACTGGATTCCTCAAAGTGTCCAAACAGTTTGAATCTATTTACTGTTCCTATCACTCTCACTTTTTTGAGTAAGAGTTGCACAGGTTTATCATCGACTTTTAAGAGGCTTTCCTCATATTTCATTTTTTCATATTGAAATATAATTGACACATAACACTGTATAAGTTTAAGGTGTACAACGTGTGGATTTTATACATTTCTATATTGCAATGTGATTACCGCCATAGAGTTAGCTAACATGTCTATCACGTCACAGAATTACTTCCTTCTTGTGGTGGGAAAAATTAAGATGTAATCTCTTAGCAACTTTGAAGCTGATAATACAGTACTGTTGACTATCATCACTGTGCTGTGTATTAGCTCTCCATGGCTCATTTACCTACTAGTTCCCAGTTTGTACCCTGAGACTTCATCTCCCCAATACCCCACCGCCCAGCCTCTGGTAACCATCATTTATTCTCTCATTTCTTATTTGTTCGCAGCTTTATGAGGAGGCCAGTAGGTACTGCTGGCCCAGTAGTTGGATAGGCACCAGCTTCGTTTTTGTAATGCCATATAGTGCAAGCCTTGCTGTGGGGCAGACCTGGACGTGAATCCTGGTTCTGCCACTGTGTGCTCTGGGGAGTAACTTAACCTTGCTCTGCTTCAGATTTCTCACGTATAAAAAGGGGCTATCTATCTCCTAACTGGGGGTGTGAGGTTTTCATTGGATAGGAGGTGAAAAGCCTGGCCCATAGCAATTGCTCTGACAGTAAATGCCAGCCCTGTGCTCCAGGGCTGAAGTGAGGTTGTAACTGCTTCAGGGGAACAGACAGCGCACAGTGAACAGTGTGGTCTCTCCTTCCTGCGTGCAGTTCTCAGCCAACTAGTTCAGACAGTGATGCCTGGACAGTTCTACTTCCTTTGGGCTCTTGCCTGCTTGAGCCAATCTATTGCCTTTACACCCAAAGGACAACTTGGCTTCTTGTACGACACTGGTTTTTGTGCTTTCTCCTTCAGATCGCCGCAGGCACTGCGCGGTATGGTCTGGCACTGACGATCCAGGAAAAGTTGGTGCTAGCCTGGCTTCTCCTCCGCCTCCCCCTCGCCCCATAATGTATCTTCTTCTTCTGCCTGGATCCCTGTATGATTCTTTTTTGAAATTGAGGATCTGTAAATTTAGAAAATGTGTTCTGGTGTTGACCATTCTGTATCACCTTTTCCCAGGACACAGATTTGTTTAAAGAATTCATTCAACAAATTTGTATTAAGTTCCTTCCCTGTGCCAGGCACTATTCTGGGTGCTGTGGGTACGTCAGTGAACAAAACGGACAAAAGCCTTGCCCTTATGAAGATTATATTCTCATGGAGGGAGACGATCAATTATTACACTACATAGTGTATTATAAGATATAATATATTATATTATATAAGTGTAACCTAAGGAGTAAGTTGTATAGTGTTGTGAAAGGTGATCAGTGCTCTGGAAGGGGGTAGAGGGCCTGCAGGATAGAGGTGGCTATAACTTTACATCGGTATGTTTGGGTGGGCTGCCTTGGAAGTGACGTTTGAGTAAAGGGTTGCCGGAGGTGAAGGTGAGAGGACGTGGCTGTCCTGGAGGGAGGAGGAGCACGTGCTGAGAGGAAACACGAGGAGGCAGGCCTGGTGGCTGCACAGAGTGAGAGCAGAGGGGAGGGGGCTAGATCCAGCAGCCCTGTAACCACATGGGGTCTTCAGCTTTTTATCTGGGTGACACCGGAGCCATTGCAGAGTTTTGAGCACAGGAGAGACCTGATCTGACTTACACTGTAAAAGGAACAGCAGCTGTGGCCACTGTGTTAAGAATAGACTAGGGTGGGGACAGAGTCAGAAACACTTTTATTCAGAAACACTTAAAAAAAAATAAATCCATTATCTCTTTGATTGCTTTCGTTCACTTTACCTTGATATTTTCTTCAGAAATAAGAATTACCTGTGTCTTGGGTCCC
Source organism: Diceros bicornis minor (assembly GCF_020826845.1). NCBI lineage: Eukaryota > Metazoa > Chordata > Mammalia > Perissodactyla > Rhinocerotidae > Diceros > Diceros bicornis. The sequence continues at coordinate 5,686,244 of NC_080755.1, read as the reverse complement.
TTGGTCAGTGCCTCACATTTATCATCTGTCACCTTTTCAGATGCTGCTTTGCATCCCACCATTTTAGTGAGATTTCCTCAAATGTGTTCTCTGCTTATTTATTCATCTGACAGACAGTTATTCAGTGCTTTGAGTGTGTTAATCACTGCTCCACAATAGACAGTACAGGGGGAGCAGATGGCAGAGGCCCCTGCTCCACAGACGCTCATGTACTAGAGCAGGAGACAGACAACACACCAAGGAGACAAACACACACAATGACATCAGATAGCAACAGTGTTATCAAGAGTATAGTGGGAGTTATGTTCTAGAAAGGGACGAGGGAAGGAGCATTAGATACTCGGGTCAAAGGAGGTCTCCCTGAGGGATCTCTGAGCTGAGATTTAAGTGGTAAGAAGAGACCAGCCACGCACCTGGTCAGGCAGAGAGCCATTGAGGTAGCAGGAAGTGCCAAGACCTGAGAGATGGGGATGAGCTTGGAGTGTTTGAGAATGAAGAGAGGACGGTGTGCGGTGAGCAAGGGAGCCATGCAGGCGGCAAGGTCAGAGGAGTAAGCAAGCAAGGAAACTGGATTTCACAGTCAGGGCAACCGTGGTCCTTGGAGGGTTTTGAGCAGGACATGGCTGTGGTCTGATTCTGTTGCTGAAAGGCCAAGGTAGGGCAGGATTTCTTAAAGAAGACATAAAAAGCAAATCATAAAGGAGAAGATTTATAAATCTTGTTGCCTTAAAATAAAAAGTTCTATTGTCAAAAACATGATTTAAAAAGTGAAGCAACAAACAACCATAAAACCAACCAATGATTAATATTCGGAATATATAACATTTTTTTCCTATAAATCAATAGGAAGGAAAAAAGTCAATAGAAAAATGGGCTGAAGATATGAATAGGAAAACAGAAGTCAATAAGCATGTAAAAGATGCTCACTATGACTGGTATTCAGATTTTAAAAGACACAAGATACTATTTTGCAGCCATCAGATTGGTAAAAATTCTTAGACTTGCAATGTAAAGTGTTGGAAAGGGTGCAGAGCAATCGGAGCTCACACACGGCTAGAGGACAGAAAATTGCTAACAAATATTTTGAAGAATGGTTTGGTAAGATCAAGAAAAGTTGAGAATGCTTATTCTCTTCAACCCAGAAATTCCACCACAGACTATACACCTTAGATACATTTTTGCACATGTATGCAAGGGAATATCTCAAAGATGTTCACAGTAGGTACTCAGTCTGTTCAGGCTGCTATAAAAGTATCACAGATTACATGGCCTGTAAACAATAGACATTTACTTCTCACAGTCCTGGAGAAGCTGAAAGTGGGAGATCAGGGTGCCAGCATGGTCAGGTTCTGGGAAGAGCCCTCTTCCAGGTTGCAGACTGCTGACTTCCTGCTGTGTCCTCACAAGGCAGAGGGGGCAAGGGAGCTCTGTGGGGCCTCTTTTATGAGGGCACTAATCCCATGCATGAGGGCTTCACTCTCATGACCTAATCACCTCCCAAAGGCCCCACCTCCAAATACCATCACATTGGAGATTATTTTTAAACATATGGATTTTGGGGACACATTCAAGTCTACAGCAGTAAGTAGCATTGTTTGTAATAATGAAAAAGAAACAAGCTAAATATCAACAGGAAAATGGAAAAGTTATTTTATGTATTTGGAATAGTATACATCAGTGAAAAATGATTGAATAAGAGTCATGGGTATCAAAATGGATTAATCTCAAAAATATATTGTGGAGTGAAAGAAAATTGTAGAAAAATATACTTAGTATTACATGCATAAATACAGTTTAAAAACATACAAAACCAACATATTGTTTAGAAAATCAACACAAGGATAAAAATATATAGAAATACATGTGAATGACAAACACAAAATTCAGTTTAACGCTTGCCCTTAATGGGGAGGAGTGGGGGAATAATGAGGAAGGACCACTCAAGAGCTTTCACTAGTTTGCAATATTCGACTTCTTAAGCTGCATTGTGGGTATATGGGTATAGATTTGGGGTTTTGGGTTGCTGCTGTTTTTACATTACAAATGTTATTATCAAATATTTAAATCTAGAAACAGGCATAAAGAAAAAAGTTCCCTTAGTCTGGTTGTGAAAAATGGCGAGCAAGAGTGAGAGCAGAGATAACCAGTGGAGGATTGACTAATGCATTAATCCAGACAAGAAATGGTACAGATGGGGAAAAGTCAAGGTGGTGCCAACCAGACTTGGCCATGAATTAGTGGAGTGAGTGGAAGAGAGGAATCAAGTCTGACTCCTAGAATATTGGCTTGAGGAATGGAACAGATGCAGGACCACTTAGGAGATGAACAAGACCAGGAGATACATATGTTTAGGGGTGGGAGGAGACTATGAAGTTCAGCTCGGAATATGTTAAGTTTGAGATGTTTAGTAGGCATCCAAGTCAAAATGTCAAGTTGACAGATATGAGTGAAGAGCTTGAGGAAAGAGATACGAATTTGGGAGTCATTAACATGCAGATGGTATGAGAATACCTGGAGAGAGATGGTAGGTAAAGTAGAAGAAACCCAGGAACGATCGATGGGCATTCTACTACTGGCTGAGGAGGAGCTGAGACAGAAACCTGAAAAGGAGTCAAGTGACATCAGAAGTCAGGTGACAGAATGATATCAAGAAGAGAAGGGTTAATCATGCTGAAGTCAAGTACAATGTGGACAGAGAAGTGACAATATGGACGTTGTTGGATATCTTGACATGAGATGTTTCAGAGTGGTGGTCAGGGCAAAATACAGATTGGATTGAGCTCATTAATAACTGGGAGGAAATAGGGCTGGATTAATCCACCTATTAAAAAAAATAAGCAAAATACAAATACCACTGAGGCCCTTTTTTAACCTTCCTCCTATCTCATTTCCCTCCCACCTCAGAGTGAATCAATGTCTTGAAGGTGGTGAATATCCTTTTTGCCACATTTTTATATTTTCACTAGATATGCATATTTACATAATTAAAATGCTATGTGTTTTTAAAGTTTGTACAAATGCAATCGTAGCTGACATGTCAATGTGCAACCTTTTTCATTCCACATTACAGTTCTGAGCTATGGTCACATGACACCTGCAGATTAGTAGACTGACTACTTATTTTTAACTGCTTTATAGGATTCCACTGTATCAGTATAAGATGAATAGTTAGGTGGGTTTCCATTTTTGTTGTACATGACTCCTTGAACTCATATTCCAAGTTTCTCCTCTCCACATACCTAGAAGTTGAATTTCTGAATTTCTAGGTTATAGATGTCTTAGTCTGCTCTGGCTGTCATTACAGCATACTACAGACTGGCGGGGGGCCGCTCAAACAGCAGAAATTTATTTTCTTACAGTCCTGGAGGCTGGAAGTCCAAGATTGGGGCGCCAGCATGGTTGTTTTCTGGTGAGAGCTCTCTTTTTGACTTGCTCTCAGCCACCTTCTTGTTGTGTTCTCACATGGCAGAGAAAGAGAACTCTCTCTCTTTTCTTACAAGGCCACAGTCCTATAGGATTAGGGCCCTACTCATATGCCCTCATTTATCCTTAATTACCTCCTAAAGACCCCATGTCCAGATATAGTCACATTGGGATTAGAGATCCAACATATGAATTTAGGGGTGGGGGACACAATTCAGTCCATAACAATAGGTTATGGGCATTTTCAACTTCACTAGATACTATCAAATTGCTCTCCAGAGTAGTTGTGACAATTTACACTTTCATAAACAGAATAAGTACTTACTATTTTATTTTATTTTTATTACTTTTTTATTGTGAAATTTTTGTTGTACATTATTGTTTATCGGTCACCATATAAGTGTATCCCTCCAACCCTTGTGCCCACCCCCCCCAACCCCCTAGCCCCTGGTAACCACCAAACACTTCTATCTGTCCATGTGTTGGTTTATCTTCCACGTATGAGTGAAATCATGCACTGTTTGTCTTTCTCTTTCTGGCTTATTTCACTTAACATCATACCCTTGAGGTCCATCCATGTTGTTGCAAATGGGATGATTTTGTCTTTTTTTATGGCTGAGTAGTATTCCATGGTATATATATATACCACATCTTCTTTATCCATTCATCAGTCGAGGGACTCTTGGGTTGCTTCCATATCTTGACTATGGTGAATAATGCTGAGATGAACATAGGGCTGCATAAGCCTCTTTGGAATGTTGATTTCAGGTTCGTTGGGTAGATACCCAGTAGTGGGATAGTTGGATCATAAGGTATTTCTATTTTTAATTTTTTGAGGAATCTCCATACTGTTTTCCATAGAGGCTGCACTAGTTTGCATTCTCACCAGCAGTGGATTAGGGTTCCCATTTCTCCACAGCCTCTCCAGCATTTGTTGCTTTTTGTCTTGGTGATTATAGCCATTCTAATGGGTGTAAGATGATATCTTAGTGTGGTTTTGATTTGTATTTCCCTGATGATTAGTGATGTTCAGCATCTTTTCATGTGCCTATTGGCCATCTGTATATTTTCTTTGGAGAAGTGTCTGTTCATTTCCTCTGCCCATTTTTTGATTGGGTTGTTTGTTTTTTTGTTATTCAGTTGTGTGAGTTCTTTATGTATTATGGAGATTAATCCCTTGTCAGATATATGGTTTGCAAATATTTTTTCCCAGCTGGTGGGTTCCCTATTCATTTTGATCCTGGTTTCATTTGCCTTGTAGAAGCTCTTTAATCTGATGAAGTCCCACTTGTTTATTTTTTCTTTTGTTTCCCCTGTCTGAGTAGACATGGAATTCAAGAAGATCCCTTTATGGCTGATGGCGAGTAGTGTACTACCTATATTTTCCTCTAGGAGTTTTATAGTTTCAGGTCTCACCTTCAGGTCTTTGATTCATTTTGAGTTAATTTTTGTGTATGGCAAAAGAAGGTGGTCTACTTTCATTCTTTTGCAAGTGGCTGTCCAGTTTTCCCAGCACCATTTATTGAAAAGACTTTCCTTTCTCCCCTGTATGTCCTCAGCTTCTTTGTCAAAGATTAGCTTCCCATAGATATGAGGTTTTATTTCTGGGCTTTCAATTCTGTTCCATTGATCTGTGTGTCTGTTTTTGTACCAGTACCATGCTGTTTTAATTACTATCGTTTTGCAGTATGTTGTGAAGTCAGGGATTGTGATGTCTCCAGCTTTGTTCTTCTTTTTCAGGATTGCTTTTGCTATACGGGGTCATTTGTTGCCCCATATGAATGTTAGTATTCTTTGTTCTGTTTCTGTGAAGAATGTCCTTGGGATTCAGATTGGGATTGCGTTGAATCTGTAGATTGCTTTAGGTAATATAGACATTTTAACAATGTTTATTCTTCCAATCCAAGTGCATGGAATCTTTTTCCATTTCTTTATGTCATCATTGATTTCACTCAGTAATGTCTTATAGTTTTCATTGTATAGGTCTTTCACTTCCTTGGTTAAATTTACTCCTAGATGTGTTATTCTTTTCGTTGCAATTGTCAATGGGATCGTCTTCTTCAATTCTCTTTCTGTTAGTTCGTTGTTGGTATATAGAAATGCAACTGATTTCTGTAAGTTGATTTTGTACTCTGTCACTTGGCTGTAGTTGTTGATTATTTCTAATAGTTTTCCGATGGATTCTTTAGGGTTTTCTATATAAGATCATGTCATCTGCAAACAGTGAGTTTCACTTCTTTGTTGCCTATTTGGATTCCTTTTATTCCTTTTTCTTGCCTAATTTCTGTGGCCAGAACCTCCAGTACTGTTGCAATTGTACTGTCATATATGGTTTTGACATATATAGGTCATATAGGGTCTGTCATATATGGCCTTTATTATGTTAAGGTACTTTCCTTCTATACCCATTTTGTTGACAGTTTTTATCATAAATGGATGTTCGATCTTGTCAAATGCCTTCTCTGCATCTATTGAGATGATCATATGGTTTTTATTCCTCATTTTGTTAATGTGGTGTATCACATTGATTGATTTGTGGATTTTGAACCATCCCTGTGTCCCTGGTATAAATCCCACTTGATCATGGTGTATGATCGTTTTAATGTATTGTATTCAGTTTGCCAATATTTTGTTGAGGATTTTTGCATCTATGTTCATCAGGGATATTGGTCTGTAGTTTTCCTTTTTAGTATTGTCTTTGCCTGGCTTTGGTATCAGGGTGATGTTGGCCTCAGAGAATGTGTTGGGAAGTGTTCCATCTTCCTCTATTTTTTGGAATAGTTTGAGAAGGATAGGTATTAAGTCTTCTTTGAATGTTTGGTAAAATTCTCCAGAGGAGCCATCTGGTCCTGGACTTTTACTTTTTGGGAGGTTTTGATTACTGTTTCAATCTCTATACTTGTGATTGGTCTATTCAGGTTCTCTAATTCTTCTTGATTCAGTTTTGGGAGGTTGTATGAGTCTAGGAATTTATCCATTTCTTCCAGATTGTCCAATTTGTTGGCATATAGTTTTTCATAGTATTCTCTTATAATCTTTTGTATTTCTGTGGTATCCATTGTAATTTCTCCTTTTTCATTTCTAATTTTATTTATTTGAGCCTTTTCTCTTTTTTTCTTGGTGAGTCTGGCTAAGGGTTTGTCAATTTGGTTTATCTTCTCAAAGAACCATCTCTTTGTTTCATTGATCCTTTCTACCATTTTTTTTTTAAATTTCAATTTCATTTATTTCTGCTCTGATTCTTATTATTTCCTTCCTTCTGCTGACTTTAGGTTTTCTTCTTCTTTTTCTAATTCTGTTAGGCGTAGTTTGAGGTTGCTTATTTGGGCTTTTTATTGTTTGTTAAGGTGGGCCTGTATTGCTATGAGTTTCCCTCTCAGGACCACTTTTGCTGCATCCTATATGAGTTGGTACAGTGTATTTTCATTTTCATTTGTCTCCATATATGCTTTGATTTCTCCTTTAATTTCATCAATGATCCATTGGTGGTTTAGTAGCATGTTGTTGAGTCTCCACAGCTTTGTCACTTTCCTCATTTTTTCCTTGTAGTTGATTTCTAACTTCATGGCATTATGATCTGAAAAGATGCTTGTTATGATTTCAACCTTCTTAAATTTATATAAGCATGCCTTTTTTTCCAACATATGGTCTATTCTTGAGAATGTTCCATGTGCACTTGAGAAGAATGTGTAATCTGCTGTGTTTGAATGGAGTTCTTTGTATATGTCTATTAAGTCCATCTCATCTAGTTTTTGGTTTAGGTCCATTATTTCCTTATTTATTTTCTGTCTGGATGATCTGTCCATTGATGAGTGTAGGGTGTTAAAATCCCCTACTACTATTGTGTTGTTGTTAATATCTCCTTTTAGGTTTGTTAACAGTTGCTTTACGTACCTTGGTGCTCCTGTATTGGGTGCATATATATTTAAAAGTGATATGACTTCTTGGTGGAGTGTCCTTTTTATCGTTATATATTGCCCATCTTTGTCTCTCAGTACCCGTTTTATCTTGAAGTTAACTTTGTCTGATATAAGTATGGCAACACCTGCTTTCTTTTGTTTGCCATTAGCTTGGAGTATTGTCTTCCATCCTTTCACTCTGAGCCTGTGTTTTTCTTTAGAGCTGTGATGTGTTTCCTGGAGGCAGCATATTGTTGGGTCTTGTTTTTTAATCCATAACACCACTCTGTGTCTTTTGATTGGAGAGTTCAGTCCATTTACATTTAGGGTAATTATTGATATATGGTGGCGTGTTGTTGTTATTTTATTGCTCTTTTTCCCGTTCTTTTGCATTTCTTTTGTTTCTCATCCTGTGTGTTTCAGACTACCAATTTAGTTTGGTAGTTCTGTATGGGGGTCCTCTTAGTTTTCTCTTTCTTTATCATGTGTGATTCTGTTCTGATTATTTGGTTAGTGGTTACCAGGAGGTTTGTATAAAAAAATCTCATGGATGTGATAGTCCATTTTTTGATGGCCTCCTATTCCCTTAGACTAAGGCGACTCGATCCCTTTCCTCTTCCCCTTCTAAGTTATTATTGTCACATCTTATTACTTCTTGTGTTGTGAGTTTGTGTTTAACTTGATGAGGTTATATTTATACTTGGTGCTTACCTTCCCTTGATCTTTGCTTTTACATTTAAGTGTTTGCTAATCTATTTTGATAGAGGACTGCAATTTTTCTGGTTTTGTCAACTTATTTTCCTCCTTGTTCAAAACTTTGAATCCCTTTTTTTCCTCAGGGATGAGAGTCTTCTTGAGCACTTCTTGTAGTGGGCATCTTATGGCAATGAACTCCCTTAGCTTTTGTTTATCTAGGCTAGTTATTATTTCTGCATCATACCTGAAGGATATTTTTGCTGGATAGAGTATTCTTGGCTGAAAGTTTTTGTCCGTCAGAATTTTGAATATATCGTTCCACTCTCTCCTAGTCTGTAAAGTTTCTGTTGAGAAATCGGCTGAGAACCTGGTAGGAAATCCTTTGTATGTTATTTTTTTTTTGTCTAGCTGCCCTTAATATTTTTTCTTTGTCATTGACTTTTGCCAGCTTTACTACTATATGCCTTGGAGAGGGTCTTTTCATGTCGATATATTTAGGAGATCTATTGATTTCATTCACTGGTATTTCTAGCTCCTTCCCCAGGTTTGGGAGGTTCTCAGATATTATATCTTTGAACAAGCTCTGCTCCTTTCCCCCTCTCTTTTCCCTCTGGAATACCTATAATCCTTATGTTGGATTTCCTAATTGAGTCGGATATTTCTTGGAGAGTTTCTTCATTTCTTTTTAGTCTTAGTTCTCTTTCCTCCTCCCTCTGGAGCATTTCTGCATTGCTGTCCTCAATATTGCTAATTTTTTCCTCCAGATTGTCAGCTCTGATGCTTAAGGCTTCCAGATTTGTGTTTATCTCCTCTATTGTGTTTTTTACCTCTAAGCTTTCTGATTGTTTTTTTTTTTTAAGTTTCAATCTCTTTTGTGAAGAAACTCCTGATTTCATTGAATTGTCTGTGTGTGTTTTCTTGTGTTTCATTAAGCTTTTTTATGATGGCTATTTTGAATTCTCTGTTGTTAAGGTTATACATTTCTGTGCTTTCTGGGTTGACTTCTGGGTGCTTGTCATTTTCCTTTTGTTCTGGAGATTTAATATATTTTTGCATGTTGCCTGTTGGTGTTGGCTTACTTTTTCTCATAGTGAAAATATATGGTCGCAGTTTCCTCTTGCTGCTGCTGGTTGGGGGTCAAGGGCTGTGTATTCTGGCCTGCCTCCATCTGTGGGCACTCTCGCCAGCCCCTGGCTGATCTGAGGTGTGGCTGAGTGGAGGCTGCTGGGGGGGGAAGTGTGGGAACAGCTGGAGCTGGGGTGTGGGAACAGCTGGAGCTGGAGTGCAGCTAGGCTGAAGCAGCTGGGGCTCAGGTGTGGGTAGGTTGAAGCAGCTGCAGCTGAAGTGCCGCTGGGCCAAAGAAGCAGGGGCTGGAGCGGCACTGGGCCGAAGAAGCTGGAACTAGAGTGTGCTGGGCCGAAGAAGGAAGAGCTGGAGCACCACTGGGCCAAAGAAGCTGGAACTGGAGTGTGCTGGGCTGAAGTTGCTGGCGCCAAGTCAGCTGGAGCCTGAGCACAGGCCAAGCCAAAGCAGCTGGAGTCGGGGGGAGGGGGGATGGTCAAGCCAAAGGAGCTGGGGGCGTGGCACGGGGAAGCTGGGACTGTGGCCCGAGGAAGCCGGGGAAGCTGGGGCCGTGGGTTGGTCCAGCCAGAGCTGCTGGGGCTGTGGCGTGGTGGGGCCTGAGCTGCCCACTGCCTCTCGTGTGGGGGCACAGGCTCGCCTCACTGCTGGTTGGGCCCAGGCACCTGGGGGCCACTGCCTCTGGGAACAGGGCTGAGCTGAAGTGCCCCTGTGCTGAAGCGCCAGTCAGGTGGGCCGGGTGGGGGAGGGCCTCTTACTTTCGCCTCCCCAATCTCAGAGGTCTCTCGCCTCGCTGTTGCTCTCTGCTCTCCTGAGGGGCTAGCTTGATGAAACTACCCTTGCAACAGTTGTTCTCCCTCCGTAGGGGGATCCCCTTGGGTTGTGAGGGGTCTTGGAGAGCGCCGGTTTTCATGCAGCGAGCCGCCCCTCCCCCTCCTCTGAGAGCCGCGTGGTCTCTGGGTCACAGTCCTCGGGGAAGGAAAGGAGCTCCTCTTACCTCCTTCCACTTCTTCTGGGGATTCCAGCACCTCAGTCCTCAGGTGTACAGCTGCCTGGGTGCCTCAGACGTCCCCTGTGTTGTGTGAATAGCTTCTGTTGGAATATGAATGTCCTTTTTGTTGTGTCCTAGAGGGGGAGAGTTCAATGGGGGAAGCTCACTCTGCCATGATGCTAGTACTTACCCTTTTAAAAGGAAATCAAACAAAGAAATTAAAAATTTGAATTTCTATAACATTTTGGAGCACAAATTGATATCTGAAATCGGAAACTCATAAGAAGTGATATGAATGGGAATCCAGATTCTAGAAACCAGTAAATCATAGACTCTAAGGAACCTCACCTTTGGGAGACACCTTAAGTGACATATAGGTAATATCAGAATCAGACAAGGAGTCTACGCAAACACCATACATCTATTGAGCATGCAGCATTTCTCAACATCTGTCCACTGTGGAAATCATTAACTTGGAACACCTGTGTCATCTCATGAAGCTACTGCTCTTTAAACTTCAGTGTGGGAAATGCTAGATTTGAGCATGGCAGGAGCAGAAACCAAGCACAACCTTCATATATCCACTCTGTCAGTTCCTAGGACAAATACCACCTCTTCCTGATGACATAGTATAAGAAGGCCTTGGTCAAGAACTCAAGAGGTTCAGAGCTGACTTAGTGGAGGTGTTGATCCTTTTATGATCTGATCTTGGTTTCTATGAGTGTTTCTTGCTAAGGACTAAATGGTACCTTGTAGCCTTCTTTCCAGTAATTGGGTCCCTTCTTTTTATATCTGTTACTCCAACCCTCTCAAATGGGGCCTACTTTGCTCTTCCCTTCCTTTCACAGCCTAGAGTTCTGTCCATCTACCTAGATCTTGTCGGCTCCCTCATATAGCACTCACCCACTGGCCTCAGCGTCCTCTTTTTGCCTTCAGTGTATTCTGGCTACTGTTGGTCTGATCCACACTGCTATCCTATCCATTCAACAAATAATTTGCTGAGTTTCTACTGAAAGTTGGGAAGACCAAAATGAGCAAGAAATACTCCCAGAAGAGGTGAATTTTGAGCTGTGACTTGAAGGACAGAGGCGTATAGGAGAAATGAGAAGGCATTCTAGGTGAAAGAAATACCATTAGCAAAAGTGTCATACCTCTGGAATGGACAAGGCATGACAAGTTAGATAAAGCCAAATGAGAAGGCCAACGACTAAAGGGACAGACTCAGTTCCAGCTGCTAGTAGAACAAGCATTGGGATAGGAGGCTAGCACGCAGCCATAGAGTAGCTGCAACACTGGTGGCAGTCAAAGCAAACGGGGCCCAGTTGAGAGGATGTAGTTTTGGGATGACACAGATAACATAGTAAGAGGTCCCAAGAGGCAGAGAAGAATAGTAACAGTGGGACACAAGGTGGGTAATCCTCAAGAAGGCAAGGCAAGAAAGTCAGTGGCATCGGGCAGATCTATGGTGAGGGATTAGTCCCAGCCACCCAGCTGGGGCTCAGGAAAGAGTTAGAGACTCAGTTCCTGGAAATGAAGGAGGGAAAGTCAAACTCCTTTCAGGAGAGGGAGGGGCTGAGGCAGCTTACCAGGACATTGATATCTAAGTGTAAGAGTGGGAAGCACAGGGAGAGCCCTGGGGCCCTGGCCAAGACTGTTAGAACCAAAGCACCCCGGCAGGAGTATGGCTAGCACGTCACCCCCTAAGATTGACTTATATATCTTTGTAGATTTGGACTGGTCCTGGGAAAATGAGAATGGCCTCCCCTGCAGGTGGGACTCAGCAGGTTGTAGCTGTGGCTGGGGAAAGGATGCCATGCTGAAAAGAGTCAAGAGGTGTGACGGAGAACAGCTCCACTCTGGGGGCACAGACCCGTGTCCAAATCCTTGATCCTGCCCGGGAAGGTCTTGTTGGAGTTGAGAGAGGCAGTGAAAGGAGAGAAATGTGAGTAAGAAGAACAAATATGTTCATAAATATGATTAAAGGTGGCTAAATAGAAAATGTTGGAAGCCAAATTATTTTTAAAAACAGTTTGCAATGTTTATATACACTGCCACAATCTTATGGTTGTTTTCCAAATATTGTGCTTTGACCGATGTAGATCTAAGTATGAATCATATGTTTCACTTCTTAAAATATAAAAAGGAGGGACATTGTGTGGGATCTGTTGACAATTGCACATATGTAGTGAAATACTGACAAGTTCTTTCTTCCTGTAAGCACAGCACACTGCCTTGCATAGGCATTTCAAGATTTTAATTGACCTTAGAGTAACTAAATCGAGAGCACTTAAAAAAAAAGCTTACTAAAGAAATAATGCCCTTGGGTTATATCAACCACAGACTTCTCAGAGATTCTGGCAGCTTCTTATACTGGCACCCCCCGCAAAGCCTGGAATAGATGCCACGTCAAAGAGGGGGATGTTTGCCGGGGACCATAATAGGGCTTTTGGCATATGTGAGCCTCTTTGCTCCTTTCTACAATTCAGGCGTTTCAGTGACTTTAAATAATAATAGCAATTATAGTCTATGTCTAGACAGCAACTTTCTGCCTTTGTATGAGGATAGCTATGAAAGTCTTTTGACTCACATGCTCACAATTTCTCTGGAAATGGGAGGAAATATTGGTTGCCATGCAGAGGTTCTCCTGTCCTGGGGGCGGGAGCAGCATGTCTCCCTGACTTGAGAGCTGTGTTGGGGGCTGGATGCTCTGCACCAGTGATACGGGCAGCTGCCCCTTAGCCCAGGCACTTCTTTGAATCTATAAAGTTGCTGTATTTGATTAAATTGAAGATGCTACCAATTGCAGAATGTGCTGTTATTTTATGTACCACAGATTTTAAAAGGTGCTGCTAGTTCTAACTGTAAGACACCATTAACGCCAAGGCACAGCCTGCTACCAGAGACGTGAGGATGTGGAAATGGGGAGAAGTGGACATGTATCTTAAAAGTAGATGAAAAAGGGTGCTTATGCTATTCTGTGGAGCCTCCTGGAAGAAAATGGGCAGGAACCTTAGCACAGCTTGAACTTTCAAAGACAAAAATAAAAATTGCAGGAAAAGCCACATTTCAGTAAAAGCCCATAGGAGCCCTGAGAAAGAGCTCACCAGGAGGGGTAACGGAATCTGGGGACACAACTGAGAAGGCCTGAGGGTCAGTGCAGGGGCCTGGTGCTGCCTATGGGCCCTGGTGCACGTGGGGCAGATGAATGTGTGTGAACTGAAAGAGCTGCAGCTCTGGGGCTGTGGGACACGACGAGAGTGCAATCGGTCTCTCTCTAGGGCGTGGAAGAACAGGTTGCACGAGGGCGGGTGGGGCGGAGGCTCCGCCACACGCCTGGGCTGGTGGCACGGCTTGCAGTCAGACGGCCGCAGGTGTGTGGGGTGCCGGGGGCTGGGAGTGGGAGAGGCGGGAAGCCCTCTTCAGGTTGGGCTCAGAGTGGGCACTTCCCGGCAGAGGTTCGAGGCCACGTGTTGGAGAACCTTGGGTTTATTTAGGTAGAGTTGCTCCCGACCCGAGGAGAAGCTGGAATTCTTGCCAGAAAGCAGACTTGGAAATTTGAGCACGTGTGTAAATCCAGCCTTGTCTATGCTCATGTGAGATGAGGATGAAACAAATTAGTCACGTTCTGATAGAGGAGGAGCCATAGAGATGTGGGAATAAACCCAAGTACATAGACAGTGGTAGTAGCGACAGAGGTAGGCCAGGAGCAACAGAGCCCCTGGATTTCAGATTGCTGGGTGGGGACAGTGGGAAAGCCTCCAAGTTTCTGTCCCCCAGCTGTTGGCAGGGCGCATTGGGTGAGGGGGTCTCCTCACACAGGGACAGTATCATCACAGTCGGGGGTGGTCTATCTCCCCTCAGTGGCTTGTCATAGCATCTAGAATGCTAGTCAGCTGTGTTAGTAAAATGAAAGTCATGTGCACTCACGCTTGTGTGGGAGAGCAGAGGCCCACACACATGGTGAGTAGGACTTTTTGCTGGGGGCAGTGTTGACTGGTGGTTTGTATGGGGGGGCTCTGGGTCAGAGTTCAAAAGGTGCCAAGACGAGAGTATGAAGCTTGATATACTTTTCAATGGAGTTCCAGAAGGAGAGAAATGGGAAGATGGGGGAAAGGCAATATATAAAAAATAAGTGATGGAGAATTTTTCAAAACTGATAAAGCTGAGTAGAAATTAGAACGTGTGATCTCCAAACTAATAGAAAGAACAAATATAAGGAGGGGGAAGGGGGAATACTCTCAAACAATACAAAAGAAGGCCAGAAAGGGAAACATAGCAGCCTAGAAAGTCGGGACAAACAGAATATACAGAATAAAATGGTAGCAGCACACCCAAATACATAAGTACCCACCATGGGTGTGAATGTACCACGTTTCTGCTGGACCGTATTTAAAAAGTCCCCAGCAAAGGTTGTTTGTAAGCCCATCTCTATAAGACAAGGCTTCAGAAAGATGAAACCGACCAAGGGCTCAAAGATACACCAGATCTGCCAATTTGTGTTGAGTCAACCTGGTTATGCCGGAATTGTACTTCAGAGTCTCTTTTTATCCTAGACCATGACTTCGGATTTTTAGATGCCCTAATTTTTTCTTTTCTGTAGTCCTGTGCTAATTTTCTACACTAACTTAAATCAGTAGCCGAGCAGCATGAGGTCTGTTTCCTGATTTCTAGATAGCACTGTGGTCTGCCTAAGATTTCTGTCCAGGAAGGACCTGGGCAAGTAAGCATCCTGCTGCCAAAGGGAGACAGGGAAGGACGGGTAACTTTCCCAAGGTCACGCGTGGAGTTAAAGACAAATGGTTAGCACGTGCACATCCTTTGAGCTTTCAGCCTAGGAAGGTGATGCTCAATGGTCAAGGGCTCCTTCGTCCCACTCATATCACAGGCAATCTTCTTGTCGAGGTCTGGCTGCCTGTCTCATCTGTCTGGTCCCAGGGTCTCAACTCCTCATGCTCCTCCTGCAGCTACTGCCCTGGTTTTCCCCTGAAATCTACTCACCCTTGTCTCCTCTCCCTCAAGAGATAGGATGTGAACTGGCTAGGGGATAAACTCCAAATTCATCATAATTTTCTGAAGAAGAACTTCTCCAACTAGGAAACAACAATTCAGTAAATTTTGGTTGAGAATCTACTATGTATAAAATACTGTACCAGATGCCAATGATTGAAGAATAAATCAGACCCTCTAGTCTCTGCTGTTGAGGCCTTGGAGCCTAATGGATGAGATAAACAAGGAAACACTTGATTTTGGGGTCATCTGTGTTATTCTAACAGCAGAGGAGACACAGGCATCCCTGACTCAGCAGGGGTCAAGAAAGGTGTGTGGAAGAAATACGCCTGAGAAGGAATTAGGTGGAGATGAAGGGCATTTCACACAGACAAATTAGCATGAACAAAACACAGAGGAGTAAAACGACATGCATGGTTTGGGAAAGTGCCTGCCCTGTGGCATTACTTTGCATGAAGTGCAAAGGAGATGGCTGAGAACTGTTTTGCAGCCCTTGAACCTCACCCTCTTGAGGGTGTGAAAGGTTTGGAGTAAAAATAACCAAGAAGTAACTTTTGTGTATGGCTTAAGATAATGGTCTACTTTCATTCCTTTGAATGTGACTGTCTGGTTTCCCAACACCATTTATTGAAGAGACTTCCCTTCTCCAGTGTATGTTCTTGGCTCCTTTGCCAAAGATTAGCTGTCCATAGATATATGGGTTTATTTCTGGGCTCTCAATTTTGTTCCATTGATCCGTGTTTCTGTTTTTCTGCCAGTACCATACTGTTTTGATTACTATAGCTTTGTGGTATATTTTAAATTCAGGGAGTGTGATATCTTCAACTTTGTTCTTTTTTCCCTGGATTGTTTTGGCTCTCTGGGGTCTTTTGTTATTCTATATAAATTTTAGGATTCTCTGTTCTATTTCTGTGAAAAATGTCATTGGGATTCTGATTGGGATTGCATTGAATCTGTAGATTGCTGTAGGTAATACAGACATTTTAACAATGTTAATTCCTCCAATCCATGAGCAGGGAATATCTTTCCATTTCTTTATGTCTTGAATGTAAGACCTGAAACTGTAAAACTCTTAGAAGAAAATATAGGCAGTATACTCTTTGACACTGGTCTTAGCAGTATCTTTTTGAATACCGTGTCTACTCAGGTAAGGGAAACAAAAGAAAAAATAAACAAACGGGACTACATCAGATTAAAAACCTTTTGCAAAGCAAAGGAAACCATCAACAAAATGAAAAGACAACCCACCAACAGGGAGAAAATATTTTCAAATCATATATCCGACAAGGGGTTAATTTCCAAAAAATATAAAGAACTCATATGACTCAACAACAAAAAAATGAACTACCCAATCAAAAAATGGGCAGAGGATATGAACATTTTTCCAAAGAAGATATACAGATGGCCAACAGGCACATGAAAAGATGTTCAACATCACTAATTATCAGGGAAATGAAATCAAAATTACAATGAGATATCACCTTACACCTGTCAGAATGGCTATAATTAACAAGACAAGAAATAACAAGTATTGGAGAAGATGTGGAGAAAAGGGAACCCTCATACACTGCTGGTGGGAGTGCAAACTGGTGCAGCCACTATGGAAAACAGTATGGAGAGTTCTCAAAAAATTAAAAATAGAAATACCATATGATCCAGTTATTCCATTACTGGATATTTATCCAAAGAATATGAAATCACTAATTCAAAAAGATACATGCACCCCTATGTTCATTGCAGCATTATTCACAATAGCCAAGACGTGAAAGCAACCCAAATGCCCATCAGTGGATGATTGGATAAAGAGGATGTGGTATATATATACAATGGAATACTACTCAGCCATAAAACATACAAAATTGTGCCATTTGTGACAACATGGATGGACTTTGAGGGTATTATGCTAAGTGAAATAAGTCAGACAGAGAAAGACAAATACTGTATGATTTCACTCATACATGGAAGATAAGAAAAGAAACACATAGATAAGGAGAACAGATTAGTGGTTACCAGAGAAAAAGGGGGTGGGGGGATGGCAAAAGGGGTAAAGGGGCACGTGCATATGGTGATCAATAAAAACTAGACTGTTGGTGGTGAACATGATGCAGGCTACACAGTAACTGAAATATAATAATGTACACCTGAAATTTACACAATGTTAAAAGCGAATGTGATCTCAGTAAAAAAAAAACAACCAAGAGCTGGAAACCGGAGAGAAGATCTGTTTTGAGGGTGTTGCGGGTGTGCTGAGTCCTCCCCTACCTCCTTGGAGAGGACATGAGGTACTTGCTCCTCACTTCACACCCAGGGGGGAAACACTACACTGAAACTCTCTAGAGGACTTGATGTATGTCTGTGGGACTTGGATGCACAGCCGAATGGTGTCTGACTCAGGCCTGAAAAACATAAAGGATGAGAGGCTGTGGCTGGCTTGCTGCTGTGGCAGAGCCAGGAGAGGTGAATGCATTGGGCATGTCCCATGTGGCTGCAAGGCTGGGGGTGCATGTGGGGACAGAGAGAGAGCACTTAGCCTGGGGTTGTCTGCCTCAGATTGTGTGAAGAGTCCTTCCCAGAGAGGCGACGTCAGCGAGGCGACGTCAGCCCAGCAGAGAGAAGCTGAAGGTGGCCAGAATGCCCAGCTGGTTACATGCAGGCGAGAGATTGCCAGAGAGGAGGTTCTTTGAAGAACCCATGAAATGCCCCATGAAAGGGAGCCAGCTTCTACACCTGCCACGCCCAAACAGCAGGGATGCTGGCCCATCCTAGTAGTCATCAGGTAAGACCTCTTTTGTCTCCTCACTTCTTCTTCCTCTCTCCCCCTACTCCCTAATTCTGGGCCAGGGGCTGGGAACAAAGTGGGGTTAGCAGGTGGCGGAGGAGGATGGAAGTGCAGGGTGGGGAAATTCTCCCATGGAGACACAGGTCCAGGACGTTTGAATTACTGACACACATCCGTAATTGATGTGTGTGTGCCACTACAGATGACTGAAGGACTAGCTGCACTTTAAGAGTGAGCAGAGAAGTCATGGAACTTGATCTAGACTTCATCCAATAGGCAAGAAGAAACCCTAGCCAGTACCAAAGAGACTACAAGGCGCAGCGGGGAGAAAGGATGCTGTTTTGGGTCATGTCCCTTTGAGGGTTATATTTGTAGGCATCACACTCTACTGAAATGGGCTTATCTTAGCATGGCTTCAGCTCACCAGGTCTCAGGTTGGATTCTATTTCATTAGTTCCTCCGCACACTCACCGTGTAACCTTTGGTAAGTTGCTTGATTCCTCTAAACCCCATTTTATACATAAATTAAGATAAAATGAAGTTTTGTTAGTAGAAGTCTTTGTTCTGTGCTAATACAGTAGTCATCAGTCACACGTGGCTATTGAGCGCTGGAAATGTGACTGGTCTGAACTGAGGTATGCTGTGAGCATAAACACACACTAGATTTCCACAACTTAGTATGCGGAAGTGATAATGTTTTAGATATATTGGGTAAACAGGATGTACCATTAAAATTAATTTTACCTGTTTCTTTTTGTTGATTTAACATGTCTATTAGAAAATTGAAATGACATAGGTGGTTTCCACCACATTTCTATTGGATGGCAATGGCTTAGACAACGCTTGACTCTGAAACACTCAGTAAGTGTTAACTCTGAGTATGTCTGAAAAGACTTCGTGAGGGCAAGGAATGCATGTTTGTTACTGTCCTGTCCCAAGTACTAAGGGTGTCTGGCACATAGTGGGTGTTCAGTGATTCAGCTGACTGGTCAAATGCAGGACTGATTTGCAGGCAGTCTTCACGCAACGGCTGCACTGCTTGCTTCTGGACAGCGTGTGTTCTGTTCTGTTGACCAGCACCTGTGTTGTGTGTATTCTTAAATATCCTCAACATCACCCTTAGCTGGTTGCATCCTTGTGGTCCAACTCACGTATCACTTCCTCCAGGAACCTATTCCCAGTTCCTCCTCCCTATTCTCTCTCCACTCAGAAACCATCTCTCCCTCTTATAAATTCATACATTTTTGAAAAATATTTTGAAAAATTATTTCTCACAGGAGTTCTCACTTATTTCTCACAGCCTTTGGCCCCTCTAATATATTAATGTAAGTTCCTAATGAGCTTGCTTGCTCTGCTGCATCTCTGTTCTTAGCGTATTGCTCTGTGCAGAGCAGGTGCTCAATGTGGGTTTGTTGAATTGAATTACCATTTTCTTTGCATTATTCTTATACCCTTCTCTACAGAGCTTAGCATCTTGCTGGCCATTTAAGAGTCCAATGAGTGAATAAACCAGTGGGACTGACCTGCAAAAGGAGAGAACGAGGAAACGTCTGTTAATGTCAATGGCATTTTAATGGTGGTCTTGGAGACCTCCCTTCTCCATGGTTGCAGCCACTGGGGCTTCTAGTTCAAGCCAGGAAGAGTAAAAGGCAGTTCTCACTGGAGTAGCAGAAAGGTGGGGCTGTTCCAGGGTTCTGATCTCACCTCCAGGGAACTGCCAACTGGCAGAGCCCATGTTTGTGCTCAAGAAATGAACTTGCTGACTCTCCCAGCGATTGCTCTTCTATGGGAAAAATGGTGTTAGCAGGCGACCTCCTCCATGGCCTTTCCAGTACAGGGGCTGCATATTCTCATTTAGGACTGAGGCCTGGGCAAGGCAATGGCTCACTACTCAGTGTTGGTCAGTCAATGCCCAGCATTGGTCAAAGCAAAGAGAACAAAACCAAAACAAAACCAAGATTTCTATGCAGAAAAGACAGTCCATTTCCACTCAAAATAAAAACCCAACAACAAACTCCTTGCCCCCCCAATGAAAATTCTTGGATTTTCTGATGGCTTTCCATCAAGTTCTTTCTCACAGACAGGGTGCACTGAGGCTGGAGAGCAGCCGTGTGAATGCCCAAAAGAATAGGAGAAGGCCTGCCACCCACAGGGAGCAAGGCGGAGGCCCCCTGGGGCTGGCTTTGGAGTCAGAAAGGCTTGGCTTCGGATCTGAACTCTGCTACCCACTGTCCTTGGGTAGTCCCAGTGTCCTTGTCCTAGTTCTCCAGTGAGAACTACCCTGAGCTGTCCTTGGCAAGTCAATCTCTCTGAACCTCAGTTTCCCCTGCTGTAGTGATAATACTGGATAACTTATTCGGAGAGGCACTGTGTGCCAGGCCCTCTGCTAAGTGAGACAGGTTTCATTGAAGCTTAGGAGGTAAGTGTCATTGTCACCCTCATTTATAGACGAGGAGCTGAGGCACAGAGAAGGTAAGTGACTGCCCAGTCACACTGCCTCAGACGTAGTCAGCGGGTGCTTTGGAAGGCTGTAACGTTCACCACGTGGGGCTGCTTCGAAAGGGGTACCAAAGCGCCCTGCTCCCAGGAAGCACTCCAGAGAAAGTGGCGATGGCTCACTACCTAAAGTGGGCCCCGCCCCAACAGCAGCAGCCTTTCTTTGACTGCTGGTGGCGTTGGGAGGGAACGAGGAGCTGTGAACCTGTTAGCACTGACGGTCAGAAGAGCTTCCGCCCGAGGAGCTGTAATGAATCACAGGTGTCACTGAGGTACCGTGTGCAGTCTGGACTCCATCTACACTGCTGAGCAGGAAGCACTGTGACGCCATTCATAGTCACGTTCTCTCTTGTATGGGTAAGAAGTTACTGATTTCCTAATCCTGTCTGGTACTTCAGACACTGGATGTGGCTACTTTGTCATCTAGAAAGCAACTTGGAGTGACAGGTATTTCCTGCTTCTGTTCTAGGATGACACTCTGTTTTGTCTGTAAGGAGAATCTTCCCGGTGAGTAGCCGTTCAGAGTGTGTTGTGAAGTGAAGCCAGGTAGCAGCTAGACTGGCAGCCCAGAATCTGTGGAGAATAACTTGTCAAAATATGATCCAGTTGTTAGACACACTCCCTTTGTTTCCCTCTTTTGTCTTTACACCATTCCAAATTTAGACCAAATCTGGAAACATGCAAGGGATACGAGGGGTGACGTGAAGAAGTCGGTAAATGAAAGAGTCTATCCAATCCATTGCTGTACATTTTGAAACTTTTTTTTTTAAACTAAATCATTAAAAGGAAACAGTCACTTTTATTCTGGGTGTATGTTCTGTCGTGTGTAAGAACAAAACAAAATAATACAAATACATGGAAAACATATGTCACCTAACTATGTAGTAGTGTTTGTAATTTGGGTTGTTTTGACAACACACAAAGGAATATTTCCTGAATTTTAAAAATTATAACAGATGTGTTGATATAATTACACCTTCAAATAAACAATCGGATGATTTCAGTTTGACTTCTGTGAGCTTAAGAACTTGTTTTTCAGCAGGTTCCAGGTGTTCCTTCTTGTAAGTCAAACATCATTTACTCTTTTCATATTCTTATCAACATATTCTGTTATAATTTTTTTATTGAGGTATAATCGACATGTAACGAAACTCAACTATTTTTATTTATTTTATTTTATTTTTTTGTGAGGAAGATCAGCCCTGAGCTAACATCCATGCTAATCCTCCTCTTTTTGCTGAGGAAGACTGGCTCTGAGCTAACATCTATTGCCAATCCTCCTCCTTCCCCCCCCCCCAAAGCCCCAGTAGGCAGTTGTATGTCATAGCTGCACATCCTTCTAGTTGCTGTATGTGGGACGCAGCCTCAGCATGGCTGGAGAAGCAGTGCGTCGGTGCGCGCCCGGGATCCGAACCCGGGCAGCCAGTAGCGGAGCGCCACGCCCTTAACCGCTAAGCCACGGAGCCGGCCTTCAACTCTTGATGCAAGTTAACATTGTTCACACCTGAGCCCCTGTCTCTAGCCACCTGATGGGGTCTCAGTGCTCAGCCGAGCAAGGCTGCCTTTCTCCATAGTGGGCACTCGCTGTCGGGCTCTGCGTGGGAGCCCAGGTCACTGACTGGGGCCCTGGAGCATGCACCGGCCAGAGAGGGCACTGTGCTCAGTGTTGGCACATGGGACGTGAATGACTGTGATTTCCCAAGCTAGAAATGATGTGCTTTACTAAACCGCCAAGAGAAAACCACATTTACTTAACCACATGTTTCATCTGACAAAATATGTATCACCAGTTTCATCTAACTACTTAAATATTAATCATTTGTTGAATTTGAAAAATTTTAAACCAATCCTAAAAAATTACACTGTTCTCTAAAACGTTTATTATTAGTATTAGATATAGAAAAAGGAAAAAATGGAATATGCTACAATAATGGAGATCATCACAACAACATATGTGTTTGTTTTTGTTTTTTCAGATTCAAACCCTTTGTCCGAAAAGCAAGTCCCTGCTCTGCTTCCTGGAGGCAAGGACACGCTCTTCCTTAGTACTGCTTCCTCAGGCGTGCAGAAACTGGCCGGAGTCCAAACAAAAGATAAAATAATAGGGATTTCAGATCAAAAAGGATTCATGAGTCAGCCTGGTTGGGTGGCAAAGACCACAACCTTGAGGTTGGGAACAAAGGCACCTCCAGAGGCCACGTGTCCCAGCTTTTGGTTCTCAGTCCCCCAAAAAACAAATAACAAACATAATTCTGCATTGCCAGGCTGACAAACAAGTACACACCAGAAAAGAAGGCTTCCTTCTGCAATCCAGTTTTTGCTTATGCTTCCTCCCAAGCCCTAGACTAGGAAACAAAATGTTTCAGCAAACCCTCTCCCCGGGAAGAACATTCTCCCTCCTTCCTGCCCGAGCACAGTCCCCTGAGTATCACTTAGTTTTATCCCAGCATGTTTGGATAAAATGGGTGCTGTCTCCATGTGCAAGCCTTTCCACGCATGCCGCAGATGGGCACAGGAGATTTCTCTGAGCACACAGATTCTTTTGAAGGAGACAGAGAAACAAGCCTTGTACAGATTTGGGAGGGCGCCCCCTTTTGTGCAAGTGGGAGATTGATTACCTGTTTACCACTGAAATCCAGGAGGAGGATTTTTCATTGCAGAACAAGCAGCTGACATTGTACTGCTGGTGTTTGCAGAGCCAACTATCAAGATGATAGTAAAGAAGGAGACTGTCGCATCAGAGGGAAGATGGAATCCTGCTCTCTCTTCCTCTTGGCATGAGTGTATACATTTATTAAGCAGGGAGTAAATCCTGCTAAAAGCCCTCTCCAGGGGCCGGCCCGTGGCTTAGCGGTTAAGTGCCTGCGCTCCACTACTGGCGGCCCGGGGTTAGGATCCTGGGCGCGCACAGACGCACCGCTTCTCTGACCATGCTGAGGCCGTGTCCCACACACAGCAACTAGAAGGCTGTGCAACTATGACATACAACTATCTACTGGGGCTTTGGGGAAATAAAAAAGGACGAGGATTGGCAATAGATGTTAGTTCAGAGCCAGTCTTCCTCAGCAAAAAGAGGATTAGCATGGATGTTAGCTCAGGGCTGAAAAAGCCCTCCCCATGCTGCTTTAGAGACTCAGAATAATGGTATGTCTGGGACTTTTTGTACCATTTTCTGTAGTTGAATCTAGTTGTATTATCTTTCAACCTATTCTAAACACAAGTCACAACTGACTTCACAAAGATCTTTCACTTCTGCAAAGTGTTCTAAAACTTGTATTTATTTCTCTCATTTCTAAAACACAGTTTGAATGTCTTTGTAGAAGCTTTAGTATTTGGGGTCTGGCTGAAGCAAAATGAAATGGCATCATGCTGGCTAGAGTTCAGCATTTAACATTTTAGAAAAAGTCTTTAGAGAGAGCACAGCTGAAATAGACCTAGAACTACATTCACACGGTTATGAAAGGAACAGAGAGAACAGGCCGGGAGGCACCGTGTGCTGCGGCAGGCCTCAGAACAAATACCAGCGATCCACAGGAACATGGGCAGGGGCCAGGAGAAAGAAAAGCTTTCTTGGGGCAACAGTTCCCGAATTTTTCACCAGTGCACAAAGAGACAAGAGAAGCTGATCTCTGACAAGGACATGGCTACATCAAACCCAGCTTCAAGAGACTGCTTAAAGTGGGTCTCCGTGGCTCTTTGGTGCCCTGATTTACATGCAGTGGGGTGGGAGGGGCTGTGGAGATGGCTCCAGCCCAGTGGCGGGCCTGCAGGGCTGGAACAAGCAATAGATGTCTAGGACCTTGGAGAGGAAAACTGTGCCTATGTGGTCTCCGCCAGCGCAACACCAGGACGGCCTGGCACATGTGAGACACCTGGGGAACAGTGGAAGGAGCTCTGTCAAGGCGCCCCGGCTCCACAGGCTGGGAGTCCTTCACCTGCTGCCGGTCCCCGAAAGGGCCGGTGAGTGCACCCCGCAGCTCTGGGAAGGTAATGAGGAGCAGCCGTCCCGCAGTGGTGCTGTGATGTCTCTCCAGGCCAGGGCTGCCATGCTGAGGAAGCGCACAAAGGCTCCGGGCTGATTACACGAGGACTTGCAGCTCCTGCACACTGCTGAAAGGAGTCGAGCGAGGCAGGGACAAACAGCCCAGAAACAGGAGGATGAACACAGGGGCTGCCAGTGAAGGGGGAGGCCCCCAGCGCCCCAGTGGGGCAGATGACAGAACACTTGCCTCCTCAACAGTGGATAAGGACTTTTTTACTGATGTGCTCAAGAAGAGATCTGACAATTCTTGGCAAATAGCTAAATACTAAAGAAATAGTGGATTTAAATATCAATGATTTTAAAAGGTAAAATTAGCTGGAAATATTGGAAAAAAGTTGAGATGAGCTAGGGAGAAGCACACCTATTCAGAGACTTTGCTGGAGAAGATTTCAAAGGGTTATTGTTGTGTTTTTGTTTTCAGTAATAACAGCTCCATCAGAAGCAGTGTAAATTAGGGATAGAATAATAATATGTAGCAATCCAGTCCCAAGGAGAATGTTGAAAGCTCATAGTCCCATTTCTTTTTGGTCCAATTTTAGATTTTTCTATAAAAGAGAAATAACAAGGACTGTGGTAAAAACTCTTTTTCTCTCCTCTTTTTAAAAACACTTACTCCATAATTAGAATTTTGATTCCATACTAACAAAATGATATGGATGCAGGAATATTTGACATTCACAGCTGATTCATAAATAGTATCTTGCCAAGAATTTCAGCCTCTCCTCCAGTAGACCTCTCTCCATAGAACAATGGAAGTAAGCAAACCTGTTTTGGGCTTGGATGCTTTAGCTTTTTTGTGCCTATTGTTGGGCGAACTGACACAGAGGTGAATTCAGCAGAGTCATGGCTCAGTTAGGGACTATTCTGGGTGACTGAAGTCATAAACTTCAATGGACATTACTAGAAATTCAGCCCTAGTGCCAGCTGCTGGGAAATGTGGGAGTGTGGAGCTGTCATCAAGTTTGGAGAGGTTGGCAAAATTCTAATTCTATTCTATGAAATACGTATTTCAAATGAGGTTGCCATCAGAAGGGAAGATGGGGCTGTGGCCCTAAGAGTTCTGGCTGAGGCTCTGTGTGGACAGGCATATTGCTGTGTTTTCTTATTTTCTATATGCTTGATGCGCTGGCATTTGGGGCCCTGATCTTGGAAGGGCTGCCTTTCCCAGGGCTGGCTATTTCCTAGAGATAGTGATCAGCTCCTCTGTGAGCACAACTTTGATACGTAAACCAACCAGTCAAGAGAGAGCCCACACCCCCAACCATCTCCTTCGTCAAACTCTCACACCATGCCAATGTTCCCTCTGCCCTAAATCACCCCAGGGCCAGGTACCAGACAACTAGGGACCACCCCTATAGCCCAGAGCCTGCTGAAATCATTCAAACTGTCCAATCCTAATTTTATTCAGTGTTCCTATCCTGCCTGGCCCATTCCTTCCCGAGAAATCGCTGCTACATGCTCTGGGCCATGCTCTCCCCTCTCCTCTTCTGGCTCCTGATGGAGCTTGGTGCTTCTCCATGTGGGTCTGCATGCTTGGCGTGCATCCTGGTTCTAGGGATCTGTGAGTATAAACTTCTTCCTGCATGACAATCATTGCCGTGTCTGTTGTCTTACCACACCTGACTAAAACAAATCCCAGGTACGTTTTAAACACAACAGGGTTACTGACCATGCAAGACTGGGTGGTGGTTTGTGACTTTCCTGTTCCTGCGCAATGCCTGGGAAGAGGGCTAGGAATGCAGACCCTTGAGCTGCAGCCCCAGTAGTGGGGTGGGGGCGACCAGGAGTCTACATGTAATTCTGCTGTAGGGGGGGTCTGAGTATCAGAACTGACAAACCAGGACTAGGAAAATCTAGCCATGGGAAGCAGAACTGGTAGAACCAGGTCAACAATTGTGTCCTCCCTTTAAAATGCACTTACTTGTTGATGTAGCAATTCTAATTCTGGAAATTGATCATAAGGAAATAATAAGATATGCACAAATATCTTTGGAAATGTTTTTATATTGTACCTTATTTATAGTAAACAAAAAGAAATGCCCCTAAATAGGCAGCGTTAGAAGATTTGTTAAGTGTGTAATGATACAGTCACGAGATGCATTACTTAGCAGTCATCCGGCATCGTGGTTCAGGTCATGGGAAAATAATAACAAGATATTGTGAATTTAAAACGTCAGTAATAAAACAGGGCTATAATCTCTTTTCATAAAATAGACATGAACATACATGCAGAGATTAAAAACTGGAGTTATCTGGATCATGCCATCATACTTGTTTTGTGTGTGTGTTTATTTTTCTGCATTTCCCAAATTCTGCACAGTGAACATGTACTAATAAATTAATTTCATTATTCTCCAGCATACAGGCTGGGTTTTCCCTAGAGCAGGACAGAGAAACCCTGAGTACCAAGAGATTCCTGTAGAAGGAACACGGACAATGAGCTACCCCGCCCCCAAAGACTGGAGAGATCTACACCCTACACCGAGGGCTTTGTAAATAGTGAGGGTTCAATAAACCCCAGGTGGTTTGGCCTTAGGAGAAAGCATGATAAGAGTTTATCACCAAGCCCTGCCTGCCAGTACTGACACAGGGCTCCCTGGCCCTGAGATGAGGCCTGGTCGCTCCAGGTGACCTGGAGGCCACAGGGGTGTTATTAGACCCGGGCAGGGACAGCGATACTGTGGTGATGCTCCAGTTGGTGTGGAGAACTCATAATTAGCAACAGCAGGGGTACAGAGCAAGGAGCCAGAGAGAGAAAGAGGAGGAGAAATAACCTACCAGCAAAGGGCGAGAATACTCCACTCACTAGATCATCAATCCCTTAATAACCGAGGGGTGATAATACTCACAGTAAATACACTTTAAAAGGAATGAAGGCAAAGACTCTGATAAGTATATAGTAATTTGTGAAAAAGAGTAAACATAAGAACATTCCGTAGTTAATGCATCTACATAGAAAGGAAATCAATACTGATCAATTCATTTCAAGTTACAATCTCTATTTTCATTAGGAAACCACTCTTTCTTTCTCAAATTTAAGGATGAGGGTAGCAGTACCTGTCACTTTTCAATTCCTCAATGATGTTCAGAGGAACGACAAAACCTGGGAAACTCAGCGGCATTTGAAACGAATGCTCAGAAAATACTTGTTGCATTAATTGAAGTCATGTAGTATTTTTATAATTACAAAGAATTGTTATTAAGATGTGAGTAATCCCAATTTTAACTCTGCTGTATTCATGAGACAGACAGTCGCTTTCTGACAAATAACCTGTGACAATTTCATAATACAGGGTTCAGAAACCTCAGTAGACCACACGCGTGGCGCAGCTGAAGCCCTCACTGGTTTCCAAGGCTGTGTGAAAATGTAATTAGACAAACCACAGGCACCTGCAAGTGTGGCGCTTTGGCTCCAGACAGGTGGAATCTCAGGGTGCCCCAGAGCTTTCACGGGACGATTTACTCTCAGTGTCAGTGACTCCAACACACACCTAAGATGGTCTTTTTGCTCTTGCAGGAGAAAGTATTGCTGAATGCATGGACTGAACGATGTCTTGCCACCAGGTTTGGTTCTATCCCCCTGTGTGCCACCAAATGCCGATGGGAGCCGGGACACTTTCTGAGCTACAAAATGGGTGCGTGGTCCTGGGCACTGATGCATGGGCCCTTGCGGGGTATCGCTAAAGAACTGGCCATAGCTGCGAAGCAGACAATACCATCCACGCCTTGTGGAGCTAATTCCCAGTGCTCCACGGCATGTGTGCAGTCAAGGAGCGCCTGGAAGCGGTGTGCTGGTGGTTCTGATAACGTCAGTAGTGAACCCTTCAGTGGATGTTAGATCTACAAGCTGGTGACGCAAATGGTAATGGGAGGAGGCAGATGAGATGCTAACTTACTGTCTGGACAGTATTTCTGGAAGAAAAGGTCCTGGTCAAGGAACCATTGGGATGTGCTGTGGTGGAAAAAACACAGGCTTTGGAATCTGACGGATCCAAGCTTGGGCTCTGGATGTACCATCTGCCTTTGTTATCTTTGACGTGCTAGTTAGCATATCTGAGCCTCAGTTTTCTCTTCTGAAAAATTAGGGTAATAATATTTCCCTTATGGGGTTTTATTGAGGATTAAATGATAGTTGTCAGCATTATTTTGAGAAGTATTAGTTGATATGTACCCCCAAATTCACACACACACACACACACACACACTCCCTTTGACCTTGTCCATGCTGTGTATGATCTGCTAACACTGAGGTCTCTTAGCCCCAAATGAAAGTTGAACCAGAGGAAAAAATATGTCAAATTCTTGGCTTTTAATGAAAACAAAACAAACAACCCTCGTTGAGAGAGTAGGACAGGAAAATTTGAGAATTCTTGTGCTGTCAGATCTGCCTCTCTCTCAGCCCTGACCTTGAACCTTCCTTGTACACTATACTGCAGAAGTAGGCAGGCTTAGGGGCATCTAGGAACCAGAGAGGGTACACTGGTCCACTAGGAACCTAGGCTCAGGGGGCAAGATTTCCCCTCTTGAAGCCCAGAGGCCAGGCAATAACTGTGAGAATATTACCTGCTCCTTTATCAGTACTGCCTATCGTGAATAATGCTGATATGGTTGTGGGTGTACACATATCTCCTCAAGACCCTGCTTTCGATTATTTTGAGTGTACTCCCAGAAGGGGAATTGCTGAGTCATGGTAATTCGACGTTTACTTTTTGAGGCACTGCCGTATTGTTTTGCACAGCAGCTGCATCATTTTACATTCCCACCAACAATGCACAAGGGATCCAATATCTCCACACCGTTGCCAACACTTATTTTCTGTATTTTTGTTGTTGTTGTTATAGTAGACATCCTAATGCATGTCCCATAAGTTTTTGAAAGCTCTTTAGTGGCTTCTACTATTCAGTCAAGGCTGAGAGCCTCTGCTCAGAGAGTTAGCTGAGTGCAGACTCTGCCTCCTCCTTGGGCTAAACCAGCTGGTGTGGAGAAGGAGCCTAGAGACAACACAAGAATCCACTCCTAGTGGAGGGAGGAGAAATATCAGCAAATGTCCAGCTCCTGCTAGGCTGGGGGAGCCATGAGAGAGAAACATATCCTTTGTAGGATGGTAAAGATCCACTAGGAAGGACATTTGTGATGATTATTTCAATGTATTAGTTAACGTT
This sequence comes from Diceros bicornis minor, assembly GCF_020826845.1. NCBI lineage: Eukaryota > Metazoa > Chordata > Mammalia > Perissodactyla > Rhinocerotidae > Diceros > Diceros bicornis. The sequence goes on along the minus strand of NC_080755.1, from coordinate 5,656,669 downwards.
TTTCCCTAACACACTCCCTGTTAAACATTGACCCTCCCACATGTCATTCATTCAGGCCCCAGGATGTGAGGTCTCCAGTGCCCCAGGAGGGAGTGGAAGTGGAGAACAACAAAGTCAAGTTCTTGGCTTTTAAGTTAAAAACAAACAAATATCATGAGATGAAGACAGAAAGTTCTTAGAAAAATGCTACTGGACCTCCTCTTTCCGCCAGATAAAACTCCTCTGAAGTGAAGAGGGGCAAGCATCAGGAGAGAAACAAGGAGCCTGAATGTTGGCGATGCGCTGGTGCAACCACTGACCTAACATCAGTGATGGTGACAGCAAAAAAGCCTGAGGTCGGGCATCTGTGGGCAGAGGGACCTCGGGCTCCCGGTGTGAACAGGGCTAGTCCACTGCACATCTTTCCTCTATGGGTGTGCACATGGGGCAGCTGTACAGATCAAATTGTGTCAGGGTAGGTCTGGATGCCAAGGACCCAGGACAGGCCCCTGAGTCTTCTGTGTCCTGAGAAAGGTGGATTATTTGAAAGCCTTTCCTGCCCCAGAGAGAAGATAGGCCGAGAGAGGGCAGTGGGCCAAAGAAATACTATGCAGAAAGTGGTGGAGTCCCACTCGTCTCCACCACCCAAAGTGTTCCAGGCATCTGTGCACCTCCTCATAACATCAACTCACTCCTGGCTCCAGGGACATAAGATTTTTGTCTTCTCCTTCTAGCCATGTGTTTACTTTCCCATTTTCTGCTCCAGGATAGGCCCCTTTTCAGGGTGAATGACAGCAAGACCATCAATTCCCTTAGGTGGAACCCCTTCACCCCACACACCACCCCCAGAGCTTTGTCCTGACCCTGTGGTTCTAACAACACGTTCACACTAATCTGATAGAAGGATAGGCGTCAAAGTCTGGGTCATTAAGTCTTACACAACAGCATATAAGAGACATCAACAGCCTAGTCTACTATGGCTGCACCATACTCAGACTAGATCCTTTTTAGTCTTTCTCCATCAGCATTTCAATAAACCTCAGCATCTAGTCTCACCCAAGGCCGTCTTATTATTTTAATAAGCTTCGTAGCCATCTCTGAACCAAGTCCACCTGCTCTCATTCCAGTCACTTCTCAGCCCTCATCTGCTGTACCTTACCCCAAAGGTCTCATCTTTTTAAAAATTGTATTGTAGGGGTGGTGCTGTCTTGACCAATTTCAGTGGACTGTGTGTGATGACCTCTTGTTAATGCCCTACTCCTATGAACCCTGTACTTTTGCAAAGACCCCTAACCATTCTTCATAAAATCCTGGAAGAGAACTTTTTTCTCTGTCCTGAAAAAAAAAAATGCAACTAAGAAATAATTAGTGAAAAATTAGCCAAGCAAGTGACCTCTGGGGCTGAACATAATTTTTCTGTCCTCATGGGCTCCAAACAGCAATTGAATAAGAATTATTCTAATTATCATTTTGGAGAGGCCACAGCCCTAGGATGAGCAACAAGAAGGTGACATCTGATGCCTGGACCTCGCCTCATGCCCTGCATGCCCCTTAACCCGGGAAGCTACTGTCGGGAGAGAGGGAGAATCTCCCTCTGCCCTTTTCCTTAAGGTTCTTATGGCTGGCCAAATAATTAACAAGACAGGTTAGCAGGAGAAAATAATACCAAGTTTAATAACGTCTATACATGGGAGAAACTCAGAAATGAGCAACTCGTCCCTCTGTCTAAGCTGCTTGCTTAAGTATTATAGCTAAACGCGAGGAAGGTATTGGGGGTGGGTAATTGTCTGGGACTTCAGAGGGCAAGAAGACAATTCTTTTCAAGGTCATCTATAGATAACGTGGTCAGGGAGAGAGAGAGTTTTTTGATAAAAGGGGCTTGGTGCCTCTCCCATTGTAACATCTACCTTACATTATCATTAGAGCCATCATGATAGAAGATCTGTTCCATCAAGGAGCCACCACGTCAAATTCTTTAGGCAGTTAGTGGGGGAGGTCAAAAGTCCCTCAGAGAAAACAATCAAGGTAAAGAGATAGATTTCAGGGTGGCCAAATCTTGATCTCCTACACTACTGATAGATGTGATTGCTTCTGACTGCCACCCAAGGGTCTCATGAGGAATAATCAATTACCTTCATAATGGGGTGACTGTCACTGGCATACTCAATAACAAGCAGTGAGGTGATCCGAGGTGAGACCCTGACTACCAGTTCCTCTTCCTTTACACCCATTTTACAGAGTTACGTGGGATTTCTGTTTTTAAACACAAGTAAGATGTAACTCATGTATAATTCTTTACAGGTTCATGTCAGGGTCTTTTTATTCTACTCAAATATCATCACTGTTGTACTGAAAATCCAGTGAAGGCTTTGGAAATGGACAAAAAAAATAATAGCCAATTATTGTTAGCTTATTTTATTTCTTCTTGGAGTGATTTCTTTTTGGAACACAGAACGACAGGTTTTGAATACGCCTGCTCTACTGGACCATACAAAGGAAATTAATGTCAAGTGTGACAGCAAATCCCTGGGCCATTTCAGTTTTTAATATTCTACTAGTGTAATCATTTTTCAAGATTCTATTCACAAAGAAGATTTTAGAGTGTTGATGTCCATGTAATCCTTAGAGACTAATGAATACTTTTCAATTTAATAACACCTTACATTTAAACTGGCGTGGATAGTCTTTACAAAGTACTGTCTTCTTTACAAAGTACTGTCACTCAGCAGTCTCTCATCTCTTCCTTTAACGTTCCCATGAAACAGGCAGAGGTATCCTTCCTGTTACACAGCTGAGCAACACAGAGCTGATTTGCAGACAATTTAAGGGCCTACATGGCTGATTACAGGCCAGAACCCCAACTAGAACTCAGCTCTTTGAATTATCGTCTAATTACCTTATTGCACATGCTGGAAAGAGCTTCGGATTTGGTGTCAGAAGACTTGGCTTTAAACTTGGATTTACATATGTGGCTGCGTACTTCACTGGGTGGTTGTGTCAAGTGAGTGCACGAATGTAAAAATGCCACACAATGTAGACTCTTGTTCCACTTGTGAAACTGGACAGTCTGGTCACACGAGGGCATGAAAGGACTTCCACTTGGGAGATGGTTTCATTAAGTTTCCTGTGGTGTCTCTAGCCCAGTGGTCCTCACCTGGGGAGGGGCAATATCTGGAGACACTCTGGTTGCCACATAGGCGGGGTGCTACTGGCATCTAGTGAGTAGAGGCTGGGATACTGCTGAACATCTTACGATGCACAGGCCAGCCTAGGACAAAGAATTTTCCAGCCCCAACCATCAATAAAGCCAAGGTTGAGAACTCTTGCTCTAGAGTAGGGCTTCTGAACCTGAGGTCCGTGGACTCATAGTTGAGCTGTGAGGACCCAGGAACCCAGCCTAAAAATATTCTATGGTCTACTGGGGGCAAGTGTGTGTTTCCCTGTGGCAAGGGCTCATGACTGTCAATAGGTTCTCACAGAGATCTATAGTTTCAGAGCAGTTATGATCCTTGCTCTAGCTGTGTCTTAATACCCAGTGAAACTGCTGCTTACACAAAGTTTTGTGTCTTCATATCCTTTTGGGAGGCCAAAATGACGTATCATTTAATAAATAAAATATACTGTATTGACCTCAAGTAAGTAATGAGGGAGAAAGATGCACTGGAGGATCGAGCAGGTGATGAGGCCTCAATAGTGGGGACCAGGCAGAGCGCGGGTAGTGCTGGGAGAAAAATGTCCTTTGCACTCTTGACTTCTTTGCACTTTGTCCAGGAGGAGTCAGAATGAGGCTTGGACGTACCCCTGAGAGTGGCCTGCTCATCAGGTGAGCGAAATAAACATTTTTTAGGGCAACAGCATTTTCTTCTGTGTGCTTAACAATACCCTGAGAAGTTGACTTATTTGAGATTATTTCAGTCCCACAGGATAGCTTATTCACCCCAGATCCAGGTCTGACTCTCTTACGAGAAGAAGCTGGAAGCCCTGCTGGAATCCAAACATCCCATTCTGACACATTGGCTAAGTGGCCAGCAGGTGAAGGTCATCATAGTGTGAAAGATTCACTACTTCACCAGAGCAATGACTCACAACCTGATAAATTATAACCACTGGTGGGAGCCCAATGAAGTTATGAATGCCACCTCAGAAGACCGCTATGTGCCCCAAACACACCTAATATTGCCTTTTCAAGATGGCAAGCATTCAGATTCTCTCTGGTCCACAATTACATCTTGATTAGAGCACGCCCATGCTTCTTTGTCCCTGTATCCTGTAAATATTTATTTCATAAGTTCTCAAATCAACTTTAGCACTCTCTAGCTTAACTTTCTAAATTACCTTCCTAGATTTTTTGACAGGTGGAGGAAATAAGATAGAGGAGAATAGTTCAGGCTAACTTGCAGACAGAATACTTTATTTTAATGGCTATGGACTGTTAAATTGTAATATATTTTTCTTCTCTAATCTCTATGCATTGAACATGTCCAAAATACAAATAGTTATTGCTGGTGTTACTGCCCAGGTCATGCTGTCTCCAGGGGGGCATGAATTCTGTGGGTGAAAATAACCTGTTCCTCTTTCTCTATATCTTGACTATTACTCAAAAAAGCCCTGGAGGTAGAGTATAATCCTTACCTTCCATTTTATTCTGGATTATTTTGCTCCAAGTCCAAGCCTCATTCACAGAACATAAATGAAGTTTACTGCAAATGAGACAGTTATAAAACTTTCTAAAAAGACAACCTTATTGTGAAGGTAATCCTTTAAGAAAAAATAAAAAAGCTAATCATCCCCTTTCTGAAAAATGGTTAAAATTGAGAAGCACTAATGGGTTATAGAGTTTGTCACCTGCGACTCACATGGACCAATCCTATCATAGCTGAAGACAATCACAATTTTTTATAGCCACTCTGCTGCCTGCATGGTCTCAGCCCAGCTCCTAACTCAAGTGCCCGTGTTACTAAAGCTATTGTCAGCCGCCACTGGCTCAGGAGGGAGCAGTCGTGCAAGCTCAGCTACTCATCCTTTGAGTGAGCTCTTCAGGGTAGGGCTTTGGCTCATTAGTTGTAACAGAGTATGGCCCTTGCCGCGCAGTCCCCTTGTAAGCATAAACCGAAGAAACTTGTTTCTCCAGAGGTCTCAATACAGCATCCATCTCCGGAGCCAAACTCATTCAAAGACTCTGAAAGAAAAGCAACCCATCTTCTGTTAGTACAAGTCAGTAATCCAGCTGGAAGTGAGGACTCCCCACAGGATGGAAAATAGGGCCATATCCTGAAGTCCATTGTTAGTTGTCTCTTACAGGCTAACCTCTTCAGATCGATCAATTCAGACGTCACTGGTGACTCAGACACAGACAGTAAAGGGGCAGACAGAAGAACTGTGTTCTCTGGAAGGTAGTGTTTCCAAAGTGTCAGAACATTTGTAGTAAACATTCCAGAAGTAGGGGAAACAGTCCAGGCATGAAATATCTGGAACGAAATAAGGTTGGTTATATTTTGGTATAAAATAAATGTTAAGTATTGACTTGGTAAGATAAAGCGAGTCAGCTTGCATATGATGAAGAGTACATAGTCTGCAAACAGACCACCAGCGTTTGCATTCTGAGTCTTTCACGTCCGGATGTGTGATCTAGGGCAAATTACTTACCTTCTCTGTGACTAGTTTTCTCATCTGTAAACTGGGGTGTGCACAGTCTCTGTGTTATTCGAGTTGTTGAAATTTAAGATAAATAATATATTAAAGTATAGAGCCTATGGGCAGTGCTTCAAACAATCATCCAGGCAACAAATATCTACTGAGTCCAACTATGGGCCAGGTGCTGTGCTGAGCAGTTGGGAGATAACAATGGACCAAAGAGACAGAAATCACACACACATAAATCTCAAAAACTCATGGAGGTCACATTTTATAGCGAGTACTCAATAAATGTTCACATTTTATAGCCAACATGCAATAAATAGTTAGTGCTATGAAGAATCGAATCGATTCTTTTCATCATGAATGCAACATTCATCCAGGAAGCCTAAACCCTGGTTCCCCAGGCACATTGCTCAGAGGATGTGACCACCTCAGGAGGATTTTCCTGGTTTTCTGACGAACCCCTTCTCTTCCTGGACATTTTTAATATTGCTTAAAATATGGCCTCACCTGTGGCCAAGGAACTGGAGGAGAGAGACTGTGCAGAGAACCTCACAGCCCGCAAGGCCCTTTTCTGTCCCTCTCAGCACAGGGGCCGTCTCCGGAGGGGAGGGAGGCCCTGCCGGCGCGGTGATCTGCCCTGATCACTGCGGTTGTGGCAGGTACAAGTTCCGGCTTCGGGGTGACACCTGAGGTTGTCTGTCTTGATAGCCACAGCCCCTCTTGACGTTTAGTCACTTTGTCTCTACTCAGTGTGTGGAAGCCGAAAATAAAGGCATTGTTGGTGCTTCCGCTTGTCTGATTTAGAGCATGCTGGCTGGAGTGGGCTCAGCCCGTTGCCTGTCTCCATTGTCAGAGAGGTAAGAGGCAGTAGTTAAAGAGACATTGCCTGAGACATTGCCATCCCTCATCCCATGGGTAATGGACCAACAAAAGTTGCTGACCCCTTTTCCAATATGTTCCAATTCACTGCTGTTAATCTTTTTCACATTTAAGATTGCATGCAGAGCTATGCAAATTAGCAGAGGCTTATAAGCTCAGGATTTGAGAGAAATTGAGCTGATCTAAAATGAAGTGATGGATAAGAAAGAACTTTAAAAATTTAGAATACATTCCACAGCCCTGGAGGAATAGCTCTGCCTATTACCAGGGAAAGATTGCTTAAAAAAAAAAAAATATATATATATATATATAGTTAAAATGTCTTTGCATGAAAGATAGTTTTTAAGCTACCTGTAAGGTATAGCAATATTACATTATTGTATACATTACATTATTACATTATCTCTATATACACATGCACATTATACATATACATACACATATATACATATCGGAGTAAGTTACTGAAATGATATACAACTTTGCTGCATGAGCACAGTCTATACTAATATGAACTTTTTAAAATAAAATCCACATGATGAGCTTTAGAGGATGATATATCCATGATAAGTTTTAAATGAGATAATGAATAAATAAAGTCTATAGATTTATAGAACTGAAATGTAAATCATATAATTATCAGTTTGGTTCAGGTTCAGAAATAATTTTCATGTTCTGAAATTTTTATATTAGAAAATATTCAACTTTATTTGCAGTTAAAATATATTTTCTCATTGTCTTTAGTTTGTTAAATGAGTTAAATTTAAAAAAATATGTCATTTAGATTTGGTTTAGACTGAGGCTCTGAAAAACTCATGAGGCTTCCTCTGGTTCCATTAAAGTTGCTTGCTGCCAAAAATCCACAAATTTCATTATAATTAAAAGATTCAAGTTTTCTTCCATTAAATATTTTACAACAATAAGTTGTAAAATGGACTTATTTGAGTCTAACATCTGCAAGATTCCTGTCTCCAAAGTTAGAAACTGTAAGAATTAAAAGAAAATGTAGAATTATCTCAGAAAAAGCAGAAAAATGCTTTTGAAGTTTGACTCTTCCCTCCCCTGAATACTTTCCTTATTAAAAGAAGTAAATGCTACAACCTTCATTATAACTTCAGTGAAGCTCAACTTTAAATGGTATTAAAATTGCCTGTATGGTCGTCTGCTCGAAATAGGATATTCTGAAAGGGCTCAAATCTTGTTCTGTTTTTTTTTTTCTAGCTGCTAAAATAAGGATTAGAAAGTTACTATTAATTGGTTTCAAAAGCCTCTTTAAATAAACGTGACCCAGCAGCTGAGTCAAAATATTGCAATTTTAAAGAAAAAGTAGACATAATACTTCCTTCAGGAAAACAGTGTTTTTCAACAAGATATAGAGACTTTAATGTTGTTTACTTTTTATGCATTTTCCTCTTAATTCTCCAAAGATCGTAGTGACAGAATCGTTAAAATGAGGGTTAAAAAGACCCAAGAAAGACAATTGAACTAATGCTTGTGCCAGACAAACCACGTTAAAGGATAATTTCTGCAGGAGATACAGAGAGCTATAAAATATTTCTTTTACAGATTTCCCATTTTCTGTTTTCATTTCAATTGCTTAATTCCACTTATAACAACCCACGGTGACTGGTTGTCTATGATTGAACATGAATTTGTAGACCTAGAAGAGTCTGTAGAGATCGTTTGGTCCTGCCTTATCACTTTACCAGTCAAATGAGAGAGACTGGGGAAGGAAGCAAAGTCACTTATCTGGAACCACACAGGTGGAGAACCAGACTTTGCCCAGGTTCTCCCCCACCCCCAGTTCAAACACTTGTGCTAACACTTCTAGCTATCAAATTTGCATTGTCTGATGTACCAGAGAGAAGAGAGGGGGTATATCTGGTCTCCCCATTGCACCTCTTTTCTCAAATGCTCAGAACTATCCACTTCACTCCAGCCTTCCCTGTCCAACTTGGCATGAGGAAAATGAAAAAGACAAGCTCATGGAGAGCTCCCCTGACCTTCTGTAAATGAGTATTTGTGAATATCAGGCACCGGGTGGTCTTTCAAAATAATCCAAAAGTTCTTTATACTCCTGTGGCTGTCTTTTACTCCCCACCAGAAGTGGAAATGAATATATTTCTGGCTTAAAAAAATCTGCAGGAAAAACAGGTGAGGGGTTGCCCATGGCTGTCGGGGGAGGGAGGGCGGGACTGTAAAGGGGCAGGAAAAATCTTGAGGGTGATGGAAATGTTCTAGATCTGGGCTGTGGTGGTGGTTTCTCAGGTGTATATAACTGCCAAAATGCATGGAATTGCACACTTTAAAAGGACTTTTTAAAGAACTCAGTTTTTGTACATTAATGCTTTTCTCATAAATTTTAGTTTAAGAAAACTGTGTCAGGAATCGTATGATAAAAGCTTCTAAAGTATTATTTCTCTTGTTATCTAATGAATAAAACAGTTAGGCCCTATTATTGTTTTATGTAGTTTTAATAAGATTATCATAAGATAATTTTGAGAAGGCAAAACCACTCACCTATATGATATGGGAAATGAAAGATTTCTGAGTATCAATTGACACTTAAAAATATAAGACTGTGTACGAAAGGTGAATTTAATTCAAGATTCTTCCTTTTCCTATCCCGCAAAGGATTGGAAACTGATCTTCATGGATGTGAGAAGGAAGAAGCCCTATCTCTTCACCTCTTTGCTGACCAGAGTGTCCGCCTCAGTTCACAGGCAAGAAAGAAAGACCTTTTAAAAGCTTACTACTTTCCTTTACTTATTTTCCATTTGACCTGATATCTAAAAATATACAGCTATGCAATAGTCTCCCTTTCTCCATCGCAGCACATAATTAATCTACAGTTCTGGTCAACTATCTTAAGTCTGCCAATTAACTTCTATCTTGAAGCATGCCATTTCACATGGCCTCTCCCAGAGTCTCTAGGGAGACTGTCTAAATGCAGTGCCCTATTTTCATGCAACCTAACGCTCTTAAACCTGATACTATCTCCTGGATCTTGGATTAGGCTTGATGTGGAAGGTACAGATTCATAGCAGCTGAAAGGGCCTCGATATTTCTCCTGTAATGCCGTGGGAAGTGTATGGTGCTACCTCTGCCCCTGTGATACAAGACGAAAGCATCACAGGTTTAATACATTAAATGGGTGGAATTTCTCACAGCAAATAGTAAGTAAGACCAATCAGGCCCTTTACCAATGCTGTTGGGTCTTTACATAACAGAGCAGAATGCCCTGTGGGGAAGATGCGGTCCGCATGCAGAAACAGCGCTGGAATGGGCAAGAAAGAGGGTCTCTCTCACCCAGCACACGCAGGCCAGAGTGCCCGTCTCTGATGCCCTGGTGTCCTCAGCTCTTCTGCCGCCCGAGACACCTTCCTTCTGTCCTGCTCACCTCTTTTCTTTTCCTGCAGAAGCTCTCCTATTTATGTGTGACTCATGAGAATTCAGTACGATAAGCAATTTAATGACCAGAATTAGGAAAACAAGCTAGATTTTTCTCTCTCTGAAGCCCTTCCCCTAGGGTTATCATTGATTCTTTGTGTAGTGGTTTTATTTTTCCCTTTGATCTGGTATATTTCCATAAAAATGCAATTTTCCCTTACAGATGTATATTTCATCTGTGTACATAAGGAATGAAAATAAGTAGGGATGTGCCTGAGGGTGGAATGGAGATCAGAAACGGGCAATTACAAATCATGACAAAGGTCATCACCCAGCATTATTTTTTGTGCTGGTGTTTAGGAGAGAATGGGGCTGAGGAAGGCACGTTGACTCTGAAATCCGAGTTACCCAGAAATGGATCGAACTCTGCTACCTACCTGTTGGGTGACCTGGGGCAAACACGTCAGCTTTACTCAAACTGTTTCATTGTCAATAAACAAAGAGGTAAAAGCGTGTTAACAGGAAGCTTGCTGGGTTGACATTTCAGTCCTTGGCTTCTGGAGACTGTCCATTTTTAAATTCCATGATTCTGCTAGCTTGAATAAGAGTTTATTCTTTTATTCTGGGAACCAGCACATCACACTGTGGACCCGAGCAAGTGCCCCGTGTGGGAACCGTTCAAGGGAGGCAACGGAGCCTGGAGGAGACAGCACGGATTTGGAATCAAAAGATCTGGTTACCGCAAAAAGTACCACCGCATCTGTGGTGTGACCGTGGGAAAAAGGTGTTTTGTTTTGTTTTTAATAATAAAATTAGTGTTCCTAACTTTCTCTGTAAAAAAAAAATAACAGTATTTTGATGTACAGGTTTGGTTTCAACAAACGACTAATGCCAAACTGAACAAGAACAGCTCAGTGACATCTCAGTTGACAACAAATTAGAATCAGAAGCTAACATCTGCAAGTGTAAAGGGGGATGAAAATGTCATAGGAGGAACATCAGAGATTTAACCTGGAGGAGGCTAAAAGAAGTGGGGAAATGCTCATCACTGAGAAAGAAAAGTGATTATGAATGAGGCATCTGTAGTAAGAGGGGGGTTTTAGTAAACAAGGATTCTTCAGAGGAAAGTAAAAGTGTGTGGTCGACACAGGACAACAGGGAAGCCTGGAGAGCTGGGCCCAATGATGCAACTGGTGAAATTCACTAATGGGAACCTTTTTCTTCTCCACCAGAAAAAAATAACAAATTGGCTAAATGTTTGGAATTTTAAATTTTTGCTTCACAACTGAAAAACCAAACCCAACAATGTCTAGTGGTTGCCAACAGATCTGAGTGGACACAAAACAAGTGAACCACAGAGAGACCTGGTGGAAAGACTCAGGAAACAGCCATTCAGGCTAACGAGCACGGTTTTCCTCAGTGAGCCTGTGTGCTCCGGGTGGTCAGTTTAGGTTAACTGCATATAATATAGTCTCATTTTTCTGCTAAGAGGACATTTACCAAATGCTTAGTATGTGTCTAGCACCGGGCTAAGTGCTTTCTATGCAAAGATCATTTAATCCTGACAAGAACCAGAAATGTAGGTCCAAATCTGATTCCCATTTAAGAAAGTAACACGCTGGACAACTGAGTTGCTGGGCAGTGTACCCAGGTCACACAACTAGCAGGAGTTTGAGGTCTGAACCCGTGCCTCTGACTCCAAAGTCTGGGCTCTTCATTTCTACCTATGCAGCTCCTCACTGCCACACTAGAAGTGACAGTGCCAGTCTTTTGTGACTCACAGTGTGTTCGGAGAGAAGTATATAGAAGGAGACATGTGAAAATGCAACGTGAAACATAAACCATCTTCCCAATATGTGTCACAAGGGGACGAGGCCTAATTATATGCTAGCTGAAAACAATGAAAAACCTTTTGGAAATCTGAACACATTATCATTTTTAAAATATTAATAAAAAAATTTTAATACATTTTATGGGCCTAAGATAGCTTATTTAAATCAAACAATTAACATTGATAAAGCATGAACATTTAGCGATGTGGATAGATCTCAAAGACGTACTGTTGAACATAAAAAAGCAAGTCGTGGAATGCCATGTACCCTTTTTTTTACCATTTGTTCAAATGTTTGAAATACAAAGTTGTACTACATATTATATATGAATAAATACATATTTAGTAAAATTATGAAACCATGGATCATGTTGAAATTCCTATCAGGCAAGCTGCTCTAACAAAGAAGCCCTGACATTTTAATGGCTTTAATGCAATAAATGGTTATTTATTCTCGTTTACATCACAGTCTAATTGGATGTGCCTGGTTCTACATGGCCATTCACGGACCCTGGCTGTTTCCATCTTGTGGTAGTTGGTCCCTCTCTCTTCAGTGGCAGACGGGGACAAGGACCATGTGCAAGGCATGTCTTTAAGTCACCACCATGGCAGAGAAGTGACATCATTGCTTCCATCCAGGTTCCAGTGGCAAGCATCAGTCACGTCCCCACACCTAGCTACGTGGAAGTCTGGGGACCCTAGTTTAACCTTGGGCCCGAGAAGAGAAGGTAACTGATTTTGGTGAATTGCCACAGATGAGGGGGTACACAGTAACTTCTGAATAGCGGCTGTGTCGTCAGGAAAAGAGGAAAGCTAAAGCAAACACGCAAAGTTTAACATCTTTATAGCTGAGTCAAGGGTACAGGACTGTTACATTACTTTCCGTACTTTTCTTTATGTTTAAATGTTTTATAGTTTTAAGAAGAACAAAAGAGGTGCAAGTGGGAAACCTTTCTTAATGCTAGATATTAACCTGCCTATGGTCCTTAACTAAAACAGAGTTGGTAAACTAAGGCCGACAAGCTAAGTTTTTACACGTTCAAAGGACTATAAAACAGAATAATGGTAATATATGTCAGAAGCTGTATATGGCCCACAAAACCTAAATATTTACCATCTGGCCTTCTGTAGAAAAAGAAGACATTGTCAACCCTTGTGCTAGACCAAAAAGAAAGTATGATTTACTGTCTTAAAAACATAAATTAAAACTCACTATATGCCAGGCACTGTGCTCACACATGAATTCTTTTTTAATTTAATCCTTATAACAGCTCTATTAAGTAAATAAACAGGAACTTGAGGCACAGAGATGTTAAGCAACTTGCACAAGGTCACATAGCTATTACGTGAAATTTAATGGAATTCAGACCCTGGCAGTCTGATTTCAGAGCCTTTGTTCTTCACTACTATTCTATTCTTTCTTCCTAATTTACTTTTTGATTTCTCATATTTACAAGAATTTTCTGAAAAATAACAGTGTTTTCTGAATCTTAATAATCAACTGATAAAATTAGTTTACATTAAAGTCATGTGTTTACATTCAAATTTAATTTGACATTAAACTAACGTTACCTGTGGAGTAACAGCTGGACGTCATGTGAAGTTCTCAATACCTCCTAAGCCACGGCCTCTTCTGAGTGGCTCCTTACCTGCAGGTTGCTGTGTCTTGTCCCAGCTCTGGCCACACCTAATTCCATCTGGAGCTGGTTGGTGTCTGTCTAGAAAAGCTGTCAGTGGCCTGGCAAAAGAGTCTTGCTTGTGGCACAGGTGGTGACAGGCCAAGCTAATCTTGCCTTTTCTCTTAGGGAGCTTGAATTCCAGGCTGACTTGGTGGCAGCAGAGACAGGGCAGCTGAGTCATCAGCTGGTACCAGACTTGCTCCTGAGCCAGCAGTGCTGTGTTGAATCGTAGAGCCCTCTGCTCACCGGTGAGCCACAGCCTTCCAGGGCAGCTGGCCAGGGCTCTGCTGGGACTGTTTCCTCTCTCAGTCTGTGGTGCCTTATACAGAATCCTCCTGAACTAAGATATCCAAAGGGTATCTTCCTTTTCTGACCATCTCAGAGAGCCTAAGCCTAGGAAGGTGGTATGGGGGACAAAGAAGGCTTCATACTGTGTTGCTTCCAGTCCAAGATGTTATCAGTTGAAAGGCACATCACCATTTTATGTTCCAAGAAAGAAAAAAAAAACTTTCAGTAGGATTGTAAGGGGTCTTCAATCGTAAGAAACATTCTGATTTCAGAGATGTTAAATGTGAAAAACATGTATTAGAATTGATGAAATACAACACATTCAGAAAGTACGAGTCAAGGATGCTAAAGATTGAGTGGAGGGAGCTATTCGGCAGACAGAAGATGAAGACACACCAGGAGGGAGAGTGGGATGAATAACACAGAGGGTCCCACCAGAAGCAGAAGGGACCCGGCTCAGGGACACGGAGAAGTCTCCATCCTCGAGAGATGTATGGTGAGCCGTGCAGATGTGGGTGGACACAAGAGCGTCGGTGAGAGGAGAGCCATTCAGAAAGCTTGGGCCTCTCTGTTCTCAGCTGCTGGAGCAATGTTGTGTTTCATTTTGGAATTATTTCAGGACTTTTAAAATGAATTCTTTTATAAGCCCAGACTTGCGTTTCTTAGTGTTAACTGCATTTTACCAGTGATTTTAGAGGTGGCTGAGAGCATACGGATGTAGAATCTAGTGTTTAATAAAGAACGAACACGCTCCAATACAAGAGTGCTGCTCATATGATCCCACTGTACTTCGGCAGAATGGCAAACAATAAACATCACGTGATATTACCAATGATGTGAGCTCAGATTACGATGTTTAACGAAAATATTGCAAACTTGCAAGTACAATGCTAGAGCAGCCTGAGTACGTGGAAGGTGTTTATTACGCCTACAAAGGTCTGAAAGTTCAGTTACAGATGAGAAATGAGGCCGGTGGGCGACAGAAAGTGCAGAGTCACGGGGGGGGAGCGTGTGGACCAGGTCTCCAGAGCTCCTCCTCCCAGACCGGGGCTTCCTCCACACCACCCCATCACTCACTTGCCAGTTTTATAAATTCTCTCTTCAGACTAAATATTTTCATTCATTTTTGAACAAAGTTATGTGTGGTTTTGGTTTGCTTTCCACAAAGATAGTCATTTTACTAACATTCAACTCCAGGTGAAGAGGTTCTGGAGTTTGGAGCTTTGGCGCTCACCACCAATGTCATGTTGGTAGGTGATTTTGACTTGTCCTCAGTGGACAGAAGCTCATCGAGGGCAGAGGTTGCAGTGCCCTCTGTGTTCTGTGCAGCCGGGTCTTGACTCGGGGCCCCATCTGCACTTTGACCTCACCTTAGTGCTACTTTACAACAGGCTGAGTGTGCAGGTGACCCGTCATCTCAGAGAAGACCATCCCTTCAGGCCAGCTTTCGAGGCTGGACGGGGACGCAGCTTCCAGCTCTATTCCCCACGGGCCATACATGAGCTCAGGTTACTACAATTGTGTGCTGTTACATTGATCCCTCTGCGTTTGTTCACGCTAATCTCTCAGGCTGAAGCACTTCTACTCACCAACCTCTTCAAACGTATCTGCTGCCATGGAACCTCCAGTACTTAGCCACTGCCTGCTGTGCACAGGTACTGAGGCAGGCATGGCCTCCAGTGGTGCACCAAAATGATCTGGTCTCTGCCATCACTGGTTTCACAGTCCAGTGGGAGAGAAATACACCAGACACACGAACACACAGAAATGCGTACATCATCACAAATGGGAGAAACTGATGCTATGAAACCGAATAAGAGGGGAACTTACTTTAGATTGCTTAGTGGTCTGGAAAGGCTCCTCTGAGGAAGTAACATTCAGGATGAAACCTGAAAACCCTTTAAGCTCCAGCCACATCGACGTGTTCATCATTCCCAGCAAACAGCGTGGCGTTTCCTGCCTTGGTCCTTTCGTTTGAACCTCCTTGTTCACCTACACTGCCTCCTTCTACTGTTTCCTTCTTCCCCTGACCTGTTCCTGCTATACTGTGACATTCGGCTTAGATGTCACCTCCTCAGAAAGCCTTCTGTGAGCCTCCTCGTCTCATTGCTTGGGTGTGGTGCCTCCTTCTGTGATCCCAGGGCACCTCGTGCAAGCCACTATCGTAGCACCTGTTATGCTGTGCTGACATCGCCTGTCCGCCACCATCTCCCCAACTATGGGCTAAATCACAGGGCAGGACTAAATCACCCTTGCAGGCCCAGACTCTGAAACAGTATCTTGTACATAGTAGGCACTTTGCAACTGTTCTTGAAGATCCACAGTTTATTTATCCAAAGAGTCTGAAGCACACTGGGAAGTTACGGTTCTCATTTGTTGAAAAACACAACTACAGGAGAACGCACATTTTGGATAGAAGTTACTGTTGATGTCACATTTGTTTTAACCAATGTTCGCTTGTCTATGTTAAAGATTTCAAGATTCAGGAAATATTTCTGAATTTGGGAAATCAGACTGTGAACCAGGAGGTGAATGGTGCAGGAAGATGGTCACCCGCTATGAGGTCACGGCTCAGTGTCCAGCTCCTATCCTTCTCAGCTTCGGGCCTTGGGCAAGTGACTCCACTCCATGCCTCATACTTGGCATCTGCAACATGGGAAACACATTAGCACCTACCTTATACAGCAGTTGGAGGATTAGAGGACACAGCATACATAGTTTGTCATGGGGATACGTATTATGTATGGAAGTAATATTACAAAGGCTGTGGAAATAAGTTTTCTCAAAAGCTATGAGCCCCCTAATCTTTTTGTTTTACTGCCTCCAAGATGCAAACACTAAAAAGTATTTAGTTTTTATCATCTGGCTTGAATTTTCATAGCCATTAAACAAATAACCAGGTGCATCAGTCATGCCAGGTTATATGTTTTGTGGGAAGACATGAGGGTGGAAAGGGCCAGCCATTCCTTTAGATGTTGCTCCTTCTTAAATTTCAATATGTTTAAGAACGGTGCTTAATAACCAGAAAGTACTATTTGAATTTCTCACACCGAAGAGACAGCCAGAAGGAACCTGAGAGAGGGTCTAAGGAGCGGATTTCAAACTGGGTTCCTTGGACCCCTGGGTCTGTGGCCATGACTCAGGGGCTGTGGGGTCTCTGGGGCTTCAGTGTTGTTGCTGTGGTCCTATCTAAGTTCCTCCATCCTTCTGTGTGCCTCAAGCACCTCATGCCCCGTCATGGACTCTCTTGGGACTGGCCTCTTCCTTGTCTTAAAGCCCTCATGATTCATGTCTGCCTATGCATTTCCTTGACATTCCAATTAATTTATTCGGAGGTCTGGCTTGAGTATGCACCACAAAATGTTAATTTCTTACTTAACTTATTACCCTCATCTGCATCCTTCAGACTCTGCCTGCCCCTCTCCAGCAGGAACCCTCTGTGTCCTTGTTTTGTGCATGGTGGTCTCTGCTAGATGAACATTCTGGAGGTTCAGAGGACCTCTGGAACTCCATTGTGTGAAAGCACCATGCCGGACATGGAGTCTAAGCTGAAGATGACCGGACAGGGGTGCAGGTACATCAACTGGGATGGCTCAGTGTGAGGTGGGTCCTGTAAACCACGCCGTGCCCAATGTCTAGGCCACAGGGAGATGCGTGACCACTATTCAAGTCATCAAGTAAGAATTCGGCCACGTTTATTTTTCTAAATTTAAATGCAGTTAGGTTGAGAGTTTTAGTAAATGTTAAATATGTGTAATTAATGGCAAATATTTTGTTCAGAGACTCTTAACAGATAATTTGTGATTAATCAGTTGATTCTGAAAGTTAATCAATCAAATAAAAGAGTTAGCCACATTTCCTAGACTAGACCCTTAAAACTCTCTCTTTCTCACACACACACACACACACACACATACACACACACTCTCGTGTGCGCCAGCTGGCACTTCACATATCACTCCCTGAAGAGGCTAATTTCCTCCCAAGTCTGCCACTTCCGATGTTTCTTGAAGTCAGGCTTCGTCTCCACTTTTGCCAAATTCCCCGTCTCTCCTCTTGTCAAACAGCAAATACAGAGAGATTGGAAAATACAGTTGTATGTCTGAAGTAGCTTTTACTTACAACTTGCATGTTCCCATCAATGAGTTCTGGATCTCGATGTGGAGCTGTCGTTGGCCGTGACACACAGTGTTCCCGTCGAGGCTGAAAGCAGGCTGTGTGGTGATCAAGAGGATGGAAGGCACCAGTTAGACTCAAGTGTTTGGATGATTAAAACAGGGTCCACTTTGAGCCAACTGTTTTTACTTTCCCACGGACATGACCATCAACTCAAAACCCTGAAATTATTTTACTAATACATTAAATTCAGAAAGAAAAATTACTAAATTGGTCTTTTATTTTCCATGCTGAGGAAAGTTCAGAAAGTCTGAATGAAAGTCCTTTTTAAGAAGTACCCTTAAGGGCTGGCCCCGTGGCCTAGTGGTTAAGTTCACGTGCTCCACTTCAGCTGCCTGGGTTCAGATCCTGGGCACGGAACTGCACCACTTGTTGGCAGCCATGCTGTGGTGGCGACCCACATACAAAATAGAGGAAGATTGGCCACAGATGTTACCTCAGAGTGAATCTTCCTCAGGAAAAAAAAAGTACCCTCATAAATTTCAGGAAATGTTGTATCCTCCCCTGTTGTAGGACACCTATAGAATAAAAGAAAATGGTGAAACCTGTACCCATTGTGGGACTCTTAGGGATAGCCTCAGAACTCTGGCTTGGGGAGTTGGCAGATCTGGCAATGGTGGTCTCTTGGCGGCAGAATGAAAAGCTCCCATGCTGCCTTTCTTCTTCCAGCCTCACCCTGGTCCCTAAAGCAGCCACTCCAAGTCATGTGCCCATTATAAGCCAAGTGCTCTCAGACTGCCAATTAATTTCAAGGTTTCTATAAAATTTTGAGTTTGTGGCTGACTTCAAAAAGTTTACTTTTAAAAGAAGCAGAAAAATAATTTTCTTTGGAGCTTTTAAGTACTTTTGAAATCAAATATAAATTCTCAGCTTTGAACTAATTAGGTATGACAATAATGACAAATACAAAACTCTCCACACTTATCCAATATTTCTGGAAAATTTCTGAAGTATTGTCAACCATTCTTACCTTATATAATATCCTTTCAATAAAGGATATTGAAGCCAAAATAAAGACTCTGATAGCAATCAAAAAAAAAAAAAATCAAACAGTAGCCTCATGGTAAAAGTAGTATTTTTAATCTATCAAATAGTTGGTATCTACCCTGCTTACCTAACTTATGGACTCTTCATGAAGATCCAATAAGATCCTGGAGAGGCAAGTACCAGTGAATTGTGAGATGGTATACAAATGTAAGGGACAAATTTTGTTGTTACAGTTATCATTGTTGTTTTTATTATTATTGTGGCTAAGAGTTTGGTGTGTGCCTGTAACCAGCCAGAGAATCTTTTGGAAGAAATAATAGACAACCACCTAGAAATGTATATGAAAACATCAACAATGTTCTTAGCGCCTTTCCTAGAGCCTGACTGTCAGGCAGCACTGTGCTCCTGGGAGTCCCATTTGATCATTATTGTGCTTTGCTTAAATCTTACCAGGCAGGAAAGCTTGTGGCAAATATTGTTCAGCAATTCATTCAACAAACATTCCTATGCAGCTGCCTGTGTGCTAGGCCCAGATCTACGTGAATAAAACAGACAAAGATCTCTGGCATTGGGAAACTTAACAATCTAGAATGTCAGAAGTAGCTTTACTTGCAACTTGCACATTCCCATCAATGCGTGTCTGATCTAGTCTAGTGGGAACAGAATATAACCAACACAGATTAAAGGTAAGTGAATTAGGGGCCGATCTGGTGGCACAAGCGGTTAAGTGCGTGCGCTCCGCTGCGGCGGCCCGGGGTTAGCCGGTTTGGATCCCAGGCACGCACAAATGCACCGTTTGGCAAGCCATGCTGTGGCGGCGTCCCATATAAAGTGGAGGAAGATGGGCATGGATGTCAGCCCAGGGCCAGTCTTCCTCAGCAAAAAAGAGGAGGATTGGCAGATGTTAGCACAGGGCTGATCTTTCTCAAAAAAAAAAAAAAAAAACAACAGTAAGTGAATTACATAGAAAATGATAAGTAGGTGTATAAAAAGGAAAACACAGAACAGGTTGAAGTGGACAGGAGTGTGGGGGTGCATTGCCATTTTCAATGAGATGACCAGGACAAGCCCAATTGAGCTGCTGACACTTGAGCAAAGACCAGAAGGAGATGAGAGGAAAACCACACAGATTCCAGGCAGAGGCATAGCCAGTACGAAGGGCCTAAGGTGAGCACCTGCACAGCCTACTTGAGAAGCAGCAACAAGGCTGGTTTGGCTGGAACAAAATGAGTGAGCAGGCGAGTTCAAGGAGATATAAAGTCAGAGGCAGAGCTGGATGAGCTGGGGGTGGTTACCAGATCATGAGGGCCTTATAGGCCATGATAAGGACTTGATTTTTTTTTCTTTTAGTGAGTTGGGAAGCTTAGAGTATGGAGAGAAGGAATGGTGTGATCTGATTTGTCCTTTAAAAGGATTCTCCCAGGGGCTGGCCTAATGGCGTAGTGGTTAAGTTTGCATCCTCCACTTCGGTGGCCTGGGGCTCACAGGTTTGGCTCCCAGGTGCGGACTGATGCACTGCTCATCAAGCCATGCTGTGGTGGCGTCCCACATACAAAATGGAGGAAGATGGGCACAGATGTTAGTTCAGGGACAATCTTCCTCAGGAAAAAAAAAAAAGGATCCTTCTAGTCGTAGTGCTGAAAATAAATATGGAAGTGTGTGTGCAATTTTGGAAACACAGTGACCGGCCAGAAGGGTATTGCAATAATCCAGGTGAGAAATAATAGTATCGGACCAGTGTGGCAGAGGAGAAGGTGGCGAGAAGTGGTAAGAGTCTGGATATAACTGGACGTCAGAAGTAACATGACTTCCTTTCAGATTGGGTGTTGCTGGCCTGACAGGGAGGAGCCAGGGAGCGCTCCAAGCCGACATGACAGTGCACTTTTCTCACAGGCAGCTTCTGGAGAAGTATGATACAGTTATTGAAATCTTTTGGTTATTTTGTTAAAGTGCCCTTTAGAAAATTGTATCAATTTACATTCCTATCAATTGTTTTAATTTGTATTTCTTTAATTAGAACTGAGTTTGAACTTTTTTCGTATATTTATTGGACATTTGATGTTTCTCTTGATTGTATAATCAAATTTTTTCCCATTAATATGCCTGTCAACTTGATAGTATACAAAATGTTCAGGTTTCCTGGGCTAACCATTACCTCTTATTTTCAGACATTTTATGATTATTTTCATATGTTTATTCTTTCCACAAAAATACGGAATTGTTTTGTTCAGTAATGTCATCCTGTTGGGAATTATACAGGAACCAGATTGAATTTAGAGATTAATTTAGGGAGAATTGACGTCTTTCCTTTCAATATCTTATTTTTCAATATTTATTTTGTAAGCAATCACCTTATAAGTTTTCTTATTGTTTCTAATTTTCGTTCATTTGTTAATCCTAGATTTTCAATATGTGAAAACGTGGCATCAGAAAATAACAATAATTTTGCTTCCTTCTGTCCATTGGTAATACCTCTTATTTCATTCTTCTCATCTAACTGTATTTGTCAGCATGTTGAAATTAACGTTAAAAGAAATTTATGTTAAGTGAAACCTGAAGTGATTCTAACTCTAATTCAAAGGATTGTGTTTTTTTTAACCATTATGCTTGCTCTTTCTAAATTATATGTATGTACATATAATAATAATTTTTCAGAAAACATAAAGAATTTAGAAGATGGCTTTTTGGCATCTATTAATATGATCATTTTTGTCTTTTGACTAACGTGGTAAATTATACCAATAGTTTTTATTATATTGAACATCTTTGCATTTCAAGACTTTAGGAATAAACCCCATCTGGTTAATTATTATTTTAAACTATAATGAATATCTCGTGATTCATGCTGTAAATAACAGCGACAATGCGTGATTTCAGTCTTGCTTCCGGTGGTTCCTGTTTGTTAAATTAATTATTAAAACTAATCAGAGATAAAATGCCATGTGGGGAAGTTCATAATACCATGGACTCAGTTTAATTTTACATTTTGGGTAATTCTGAAGACGTAAGACACAATTGGCAGCAAAAGCTTAATATTTCAGCTTTACAACATAAAGTAAGAAATGGGATGAAACCCAGTTTGTAGTGTAGATGTAGTAGCAAATAACTACAGAGTTCCTGGTAAGATGATGGAGCAAAGGCGTATTCCACCCCAAATACTTATTAGAAAAGGCCTGCAATCAGGAGCCACTTGACATGCCTCCCTTTCCCAAATATATATGTTTAATTGGAAAGTTCAGCATATAAAATAGTGAGTTTGACATCATATTGCTGTATCTTTCAACCTCAAGAAAAGAAACAAAAATATCTCTTGGTGGCATATTTCTGTAAGGGACAAACCAAATTGGATTTGCTTTCTGTCATTGTGTGGTTAATTAGATCAACTTTGAGGCTTCAGTTTTGATAAAAACAAAACAAGCAAGGTTGGGGGAGAGGAATGAACAGGTGGCGCACAGAGATTTTTTGGGCACTGTAAACACCCCATATGATACCATAATGATGGACACGTGTCATACATTCGTCCAAACCCGTAGTATGAATGTACAACACCAAGTGGGCACCCTAATGTAAACTATGGACTTTGGGTGATAATGATGTGTCCATGTAGGTTCATCACTTGTGACAAATGGACCACTCTGGTGGGAGATACGGATATTGGGGGAGACTATGCATATGGAGTCAGAGGGTATATGGGAAATTGCTGTACTTTCTGCTCAATTTTGCTCTGAACCTAAAACTGCTCTGAAAAAGAAAGTCTTAATAAAACCAAACTAAACCGGCAAGGGTGGTGCAAGAGTACACTCTCCCTCCGTGCTTGTCGTGTTCTGGCTTCTTCAGCCTCATCCTCAGCTTCTTTTGACCCCCTTTCTCCCCAGGGGTCTCAAAGCTAAACATGCGGGTTTCCATCTTTCTCCTGGAAGAGTCTCTAACCTTTAAACCCGGCTCCCTTTTCCTAGAAGCTCACATTTCTTGTGAACTTGTGTACCCTTTAGGGGACCTCCTTTCTGATCTTTATAGAAGAAGCCAGGGAAAATACTTAATGCAGAAACACATACCCATTGGAGAGGGATGAGGATGAAGGAGATCTCAGGTCCTATTGAAAATTTCATTTCAATATTTATAAGGCCAGAAATGAATTCAATTTTTCATCCTTGAGTCCCTGAAACTGATCAAGACAGAGAGGAAACGTTGCGCTCGCCCTCTCCAGCCTCCTGCCTCATGCGTAAATGCAGTACCGCAGTTATAGCGCATCTTCCTGGGAAGTGGGCTGCCTACCTTACAATCAAAGCGCAATAGCAATTTTGTTTACCAGATACTGTGAAATCATTCCCCCTCAGAATATGTATATTTTTATCTTCCAGTTCTAAACAGTCTTCGTGAAGGCTCATGTCTGAGGATTTCCTCAGCATTTTTCATGTGCAGTAATCACTCTGTTTCTCTGCTGCCTGACATTTTCTAATAAGAACTTCCCTTAGGCCTCAAGATGACTCCTGCTGAGAAGTCACGACATGTCTATTCATCTTCTGTCTTTCCAGAGACTCAGGGACACCAGGTTTGCTGTAAAGGGATGCAAGTCTTGTACTTTCTGTCTCAACCAAAAGTGACACCATGAAAAGGTCTCGGAAATGCCATGAGCATGATTCTAGCAGTCGGATCTCTGAGAGCTTTGCATGTTGAAAGAGACAAAACTCCCTACGCCTGTGGCCTCCGATGGGGAGTGTTCCACAGTGGGCATGCGGCTGTGTGAAACTCCTCTTTGTAAGATAAAAAAGGCACTTCGTGTGGTATTTGGGTGATGCCATGGGTCCCCGAAACCACTGCTGGAGATACATGCTTCTTCCCTCTTCAGTCTGCCCTGCTCTCTCTCTCCTGCCCTCCGTCTCCATGGGATGCTTCCCGGGTGCCTCCCATGTGCCAGGCCCCGTGCTATGCTCTTTGGATGCACAGGGGAGCAAAGTGCCATGTCTCTGCTCTCACGGAGCTTGCAGTCCAGTGAGGGAACAGAAAGTAACCAAATGCTTACACAAATAAATGTCATTGCAAACATGATAACTACGGAGAAAAAAGCTATAGAGAGCTGTACAAGACTCTGCAATGGTGATATTTAAACTAAGACCATAAAAATGAGGAGGACATAAGTAGGTAAAGAAGGGAGTGGGGAAGAGCATTGTATTTAGAGGGCCCAGTATGTGTGTGTGCTAGAGCGGCAGCAGCTGAGAAGAGCCTGGTAAGGCAGGAAGGGGCCGTTCGTACAAGGCTCTGAGACTATATTAAGGATTTTGGTCCAGTGCTAAGGGCAATGAGAAACCACCGACAGTTCTAGTTGGGGAAGGGGGGTGGGTGATAGGAGCAAGTTTGCATTTTTCATAGACTTTATTTTTTTTAATTACTTTATTGAGGTCATATTGGCTTATAACATTCTGTAAATTTCAGGAGTACATTATTATATTTCAGTTTCTGTATAGACTGCATTGTGTTCACCACGGATAGTCTAGTTTTTATCCATCACCATACACATGTGCTCCTTTACCCCTTTCACCCTCTCCCCACCACTTCCCCTCTGGTAACCACCAATCTGTTTTCCTTACCTATGTGTTTGTTTGTGTGTTGATCTTCCACATACCAGTGAAATCATATGGTATTTGTCTTTCTCTGACCTATGTCACTTAGCATAATACCCTCAAGGTCCATTCGTGTTGTCACAAATGGCACAATTTTGTCTTTTTTGTGTGTGTGTGTGAGGAAGAGCAGCACTGAGCTAACACCTGATGCCAATCCTCCTCTTTTTGCTGAGGAAGATTGGCCTTGAGCTAACATCTGTGCCCATCTTCCTCTACTTTATATGGGACACCGCCACGGCATGGCTCTACAAGCAGTGCATTGGTGCGCACCCGGGATCTAAACCAGTGAACCCTGGGCCACTGCAGCGTAGCGTGCACACTTAACCGCTTGCACCACTGGGCCGGCCCCACAATTTTGTCTTTTTTATGGCTGAGTAGTATTCCTTTGAATATATATACCATATCTTCTTTATCCATTGGTGCCCATTGATGGGCACTTGGGTTGCTTCCAAATCTTGGCTATTGTGAATAATGCCGCGATGAACATAGGGAAGCGTATATCTTTTTTAATTTGGTTTCATGTTCATTGGATAAATACCCAGTAGTGGCATAATTGGATCATAGTGTATTTCTACTTTTAATTTTTTGAGAAATCTCCATACTGTTTTCCATAGGGGCTGCACTAGTTTGCATTCCCACCAGCAGTGTATGAGGGTTCCCTTTTCTTCACATCCTCTCCAACACTTGCTATTTCTTGTCTTGTTAATTATAGCCATTCTGATGGGTGTGAGGTGATATCTCATTTTAGTTTTGATTTGCATTTCCATAATGATTAGTGACGTTGAACATCTTTTCATGTGCTTGTTGGCCATCTATATATCTTCTTTGGAAAATGTCTGTTCATATCCTCTGACCATTTTTTGATTGGGTTGTTTGTTTTTTTGTTGTTGAGTTGTATGATTTTGTTGATGATTTCCTTTGCCTTGCAGAAGCTTTTTAGTCTGATGTAGTCCCATTTGTTTATTTTTTCTTTTGTTTCCCTTGCCTGAGGAGACATGTATTCAAAAAGATACTGCTAAGACCAATGTGAAAGAGTGTACTGCCTGTTTTCTTCTAGGAGTTTTATAGTTTCAGGTCTTACAGTCAAGTCTTTAATCAATTTTGAGTTAATTTTTGTGTATGGTGTAAGATAATGGTCTACTTTCATTCCTTTGTATGGTAAATAAACACCATTTATTTATTTATTTATTTATTTATTTATTTATTTATTTTTGTGAGGAAGATCAGCCCTGAGCTAACATCCATGCCAATCCTCCTCTTTTTGCTGAGGAAGACAGGCCCTGAGCTAACATCTATTGCCAATCCTCCTCCTTTTTTTCCCTTTTTCTCCCCAAAGCCCCAGTAGATAGTTGTATGTCATGGTTGCACATCCTTCTAGTTGCTGTATGTGGGACGCCGCCTCAGCATGGCCAGACAAGTGGTGCGTCAGTGCGTGCCTGGGGTCCGAACCCAGGCCGCCGGTAGCGGAGTGTGCGCACTTAACCGCTAAGCCATGGGGCCGGCCCCGTAACACCATTTATTGAAGAGACTTTCTTTTCTCCATTGTATGTAGAAATAAACAACATAGAGACTAAAAAACAATAGAAAGGATCAATGAAACTAAGAGCTGATTCTTTGAAAAGATAAACAAAGGCTCACTAAGAAAAAAAGAGAGAATTCTCAAACAAACAAAATCAGAAATGAAAGAGGAGAAATTACAACGGACACCACAGAAATACAAAGGATTATAAAAGAATACTATGAAAAGCTATATGCCAACAAATTGGATAACCTACAAGAAATTCCTTGAATCACACAACCTCCCAAAACCAAATCAGGAAGAAATAGAAAATATTAATAGAACAAACAATAATCAAAAACCTCCCAAAAAACAAAATCCAGGACCAGACAGCTTTTCTGGTGAATTCTACCAAACATTCAAAGAAGATTTAATACCTATCCTTCTCAAACTCTTCCAAAAAATTGAAGAGAAGGAGACACTTCCTAACTCATTTTACAAGACCAACATTATTACCCTGATACCAAAACCAGACAATGATAACACAAAAAAGGAAAATTATAGGGCAATGTTGTTCATGAACATAGATGCAAAAATCCTCAAGAAAATATTATCAAATTGAATACAACAATACATTAAAAGGATCATACACCATGATCAAGTGGGATTTATTCCAGGGATGCAGGGATGGTTCAACATCCACAAATCAGTCAATGTGATACAGCACATTAATAAAATGAAGAATAAAAATCACATGATCATCTGAATAGATGCAGAGAAAGCTTTTGACAAGATCCAACATTCATTTATGATAAAAACTCTCAATAAAATGGGTATAGAAGGAAAGTACCTCAACATAATAAAGGCTATATATGACAAACCCACAGCCCACATCATACTCACTGGTGAAAAACTGAAAGCTATTCTTCTGAGAACAGGAACAAGATAATAATTCCCACTCTTGTCACTATTATTCAACATAGTACTGGAAGTTTTAGCCAGAGAAATTAGGCAAGAAAAAGAAATAAAAGGCATCCAAATTGGAAAGGAAGAAGCAAAACTATCACTATTTATATAAGACATGATTCTATATATAGAAAGCCCTAAAGAATCCACCAAAAACCATCAGAAATAATTAACAAATACCATAAAGTTGCTGGGTACAAAATCAACATACAAAAATCAGTTGCATTTCTATATACTAATTACAAAGTAGCAGAAAGAGAAATCAAGAATACTATCCCACTTACAATTACAAGAAAAAGAATAAAATACCTAGGAATAAATTCAACCAAGGAGCTGAAAGACCTATACACTGAAAACTATAAGGCATTATTGAAAGAAATGGAAGAAGACATAAAGAAATGGAAAGATAGTCTGTGCTCGTGGATTGGAAGAATTAACATAGTTAAAATGTCCATATTTTCTAAAGCAATCTACAGATTCAGTGCAATCCCAATCAAAATCCCAATGACATTCTTCATGGAAATAGAACAAAGAATCCTAAAATTTATTTGGAACAATGAAAGACTCCAAATAGCCAAAGCAATCCTAAGAAAAAAGAACAAAGTTGGAGATATCATACTACCTGAATTCAAAATGTACTACAAAGCTGTAGCAATCAAAGCAGCATGGTACTGGCAGGAAAACAGACACGCAGATCAATGGAACAGAATTGAAAGCCCAGAAATAAAACCACACAACTATGGACAGCTAATCGTAGACAAAGGAGCCAAGAACATACAAAAGTTTGCTTTTTTTTTTTTGCTGAGTAAGATTCACCCTGAGCTAACATCTGTGCCTATCTTCCTCTTTTTTGCTGGGGAAGATTCGCCCTGAGCTAACATCTGTTGCCAGTCGTCCTCTATTTTGTATGTGAGTCACCATCACAGCATGGCCACTGGTAGACGAGTGGTGTAGGTCATGCCCAGGGACTGAACCTGGGCCACTGAAGTGGAGTGCACCAAACTTAACCACTAGGCCACTGGGGCTGGCCCCAAAGGTTTGCATTTTTAAAGATCATTCTTGCTGCTATGTGGGAAATGGATTAGGGAGGAGCAAGCATGGGCATGAGAGGCCAATTTGGGGTCCAGGTAGGGTTCCAAGTAGTTTGGCCTGAGCTGACAGCAGTGGAAATGGAGAGGAGATGATGGGTTTGAGAGATAGTTAGAATGTAAAGTCCATAGCTCTTGATAGCAGATTAGATATGGGGAACAAAAGAAGAGGCAATATGAAAGAATGTTTCTGTCCTGCACAAGTGGATGGGTGCTCATGCTATTCACTGTGAGAGGCAACTGCAGACAGATAAGGTCTGGGGTAGTGGTGGCAGAACCAGTCATTCATTCAGTGTTGGACACATCGAATTTAAGGTACTTTTGAGACATCCAAAGAGAGGCATGGAATAGAAGATCGGACAGCAAAATCTGAGGCAAAGAGGAGAGGTCTGGCCTGGAGATACACAATTGTGAGGCATCAGTGCATAGGTGCTATTGAAGCCAAAAGTATCGATGAGATTGCCTAGGAGGAGAATACAGAGTGAGAGGAGGAGCTCAGCCTTGAGGAACTCCTACATTAATAGCTGCGTGACAGAAGGTGAGGGTGCAAAGGAGGCTGAGGAAAATCTATGGCATTACAAAAGCCAAAGGAAGGAGAGAATGGTCCATATTGGAAAATGCAGGCGACAAGCCAAGTAAAATGAGGACTGAAAGCATTCAGTGGAATTATTAACATGGAGCTTACTGAGGACGTTGGTGAGCTTTGTGACCTTCAGCTGACCTGAAAGCAAAAAGTACATATTGCTCCCTGAGTCACTGAGAGAAGCGAGTTCTGGATAGAGACAGAGAGACGTAACATAATTTACTGACAGATACAGTTTATTTTACATTGACCTCTTGAAACAAAACAAGATAAATAAAAAATAATGAACAATAAATTGAAATGATTGAAATCTGGCGAGATACAACTGCAAATATGTATTTTTATAACTACTCTGTATTTTGTTTTATACTAAGATGTTATTATTTTTTTTTTTTTAGGCATTAAGAAGCCAAAGAAGCCAAGGGTCTTGTTGAAAACTGTAGCAGAACAAGTTCAGCAGTGGCTATAAACCTAAAGAAAAAACCAAAAACCAGTTTTCAAGGGTGCAGGCTTAGAAAAGATTCTGGTCAGTGACTAGTGTTTTCAACCAAAATAATCTAGGTTGATATCAACTAAGTCAATAGCAGTATTTTTTAACAGTACATAAAAGCATGTTCCTAGTGACTTACTTGAGGTTCTTGCCTAAAGATATTTTTCTTCTAAAAGCAATTGAGGAGATCCCATTTCTCCCATTTTCAGACAGAGGGGATTTTCATTGAACATTCTTCCTTCATCCCTGGTGCTTGAACCTAGGCATGCCGTTCAGTCAATATCTTCAAATATTTAATCAATGAATGCTTACATACACCTTTGCCCAAAATGGCTCTATTGGACAAGTTCTAAAACTGTTCTCCCCATGAAGTTAGTGAATTGCCAATTTTCATGTCTACATCTTTAAATGAACCTCCTGGGAGACTTTGCTGTACTAGAGATCTGGTCAATAATGGTGGAATTCCTCTAGAACAGAGATTGGCAAACTATGGCCCGTGGACAATACAGTCTGCTGCCTGCTTTTGTATGACATGCTGGCTAAATATATATATATATATTTGCAATTTTAAATGCTTGAAAAAAACCAAACGAAAAATAACTTTTAATAACTGAAAATTGTATGAAATTCAAATTTCAGTGACTAAAAATCAAGTTTTATTGGAAAACAGCCCACTCATTCATTTATGTATTGTCTATGACTTCTTTCAAGCTATGGCACAGTTGAGAAGTTGTAAAGAGTCCATATAGCCCACACAGCCTAAAATATTAATCCACTGACCCTTTATGGGAATAGTTTGCTAAATGTACCCCAAAAATGATCATCTCAGGGCTCTGACTGCCCAGACTCTTGAAGAGTTGGCATGGGGAGTGAAGATCATAATGCCATTTCTCGTTTGCCAAGAGTTCTACGGTCCGGAGTGTTTCATCCTCACAATAAGCCTTTGAGTTAGGAGGGGTGGGCGTTATTAAATCTATATTACAGATAAAGAAATTAGGGCCCAGAAATATTGACCAGCTTAAGCTCACAGCAACTGTTCAAATAGGTATTATTATTTCCATTTTAAAGATGGAAAGATGCAAACTCAAAGAGGTTAAGTAACTCACACAAGATCAGCCTCTGTGTCAGAACGGGACTTGAACTTGGATCTTCTGATACCTAATAAATACCTAATTTCCTCACACAGCCATTGACTGCTCCCTGGATGGAGCAGCTGGTGGCTTTTTCAGCTGTCCTTTTTCTAGAGAGGATTAACTTTGTTAATACTGACACCACCATGAAGAGAAAGCCCTTTGTTCTTGGTCCTAATTTGGTTTAGGCCAGAAAGCAGTAGAATACATTTGAGGTTTCTTCACATCCCCTCTGTAGACCTTGGGTAACCCTAGTTTCAGTGGCTGTTCCAAGATGGCAGCCAATATGTGCTGAGGAGGGCAAAGCACAAAATTGTTCAGAGAACTGAAATTGCGGCTAAGGAGAGCAGGCCTTAGGCGTTGTTGGAGCTTCTGTTTCTCAATCATTTCTCTCTTCTTCTCCAGGCATCTTTTGTCCTCTTTCTTTTATTTGCTATTTGTATTCTCTTTTCTTCTCCTCTTTTTGTTTTTCTCCTCACATTCTCTAGGTTTAAGTGCCTTGACAGTGGCAGCAAAAAGGATCAAGAGCATTTTAGGGCCCAGCTCGGTGGCGTAGGGGTTAAGTTCGTGCATTACACTTTGGCGGCCCACGGTTCACAGGATCAGATCCTGGGCACGGACCTTCACACTGCTCATCAAGCCATGCTGAGGCAGTGTTCCATGTGCAAAATAGTGAAAGATTGGCACAGATGTTAGCTGAGGGACAATCTTCCTTAAACAAAAAGGGGAAGACTGGCAACAGATGTTAGCTTAGGACCAATCTTCCTCACCAAAAAAAAAAAAAGAAAAGAAAAGAAAAAAAGATCAAGAGCATTTTAAATTCATGAACTGAAAATTTTGAAGTAATGTACAATTTTATTTTGTCATTCAAATTCATTTGTTTAGAGCATTGCTGTGACCCTGGACTGCCTTTACCGTGGCCAGGAAGGCCCTGAATGCTCTGGCTCTTGCCTGCTCATCCTCACCCCCTTTGCTCTGGCCTCTTTCTGTTCTTTCACATTTCAGAACCTTGAACACGCTATTCCCTTTGCTCAGACTTCTCATCACAAGAACAACTTGCTCTTGTCTGCCAGGTCTCAGCTCAACAGGCCCCTCCTCAGAGCTCAGAGAGGCCTTCTCTGACCACTCTGTCTAGGACGCCATGCCCCTCCTCCCTTGCCCTGTCACGTCACTAGTTTGTTTTGTTCATAGCACTTCACCCACTGTATTATCCTTTTACTGGGTATGACAGACCTGAACATGAGGTCCAGGACCTTCTCTGACTAACATGTACCACCACTGTCCCAGCATTCATCACAGTGCCTGGCACAAAGTTAGGCAATCAAGAATATTTTTGGATAATGAATAAATAAAATTTTCAAAAGGTGAAATTCACAAGATTAAAATTTGTTTTGATTTGCAATTCAACGTAAGCTCTAAGTTCTCTCATATATGTAGTTTAATTTATTTTAACAATTTAAATATAATTTAAATAAACTAATTAAATATATAGTTTAATTTATTTTAGACATAAAAAAAGTACTGAGGACTTCCAATTCTGGCCAAGATGCTGTAGCCCCACTGTTTACTACTCCTACCATCCTTGCTCTTAACTAAAAAACCCGGGACACAACATAATGAAGGAAGATTCTGAAAAGTGAAAGGCTGCCTCGGAAACCTGCCACTTCAGGAACAACACTGCGTGAGGCCCCTGGGTTTTCTTTTTGCTTCCATATATCCAGAAGGGGTACTGGAAAAGTCTGCAACCCAGAACTGCCAAAAGGCACAGACCAAAAAGAAAAGCCTCCTCTCTCTCTAGTGAGAGGACTGGGAAAATAATAGCCTATCAGGACAGAAAACCATCATGATAATACCTGCCCTACTCTGGCCAAACACTAAAGGAAAATCTGCCCCCAACCCCAAAGCCCTATGCAGTCAGAAGGGCCTAGTGGGGAGCTGGATTTCCGTCCCTTCCTGGCAGAAACAAGGCAAGGGAGTTGACACCGCTTCTCCATCAGGACGGTGCCAGTGGGGCGGAATACGGCACTGAACTTCCCCTGCACCAGTGGCCGTGAGAGGGAAAGAGGCAGAGCACAATGGTGCTCGTTGGCACTCCACTGCTGCCTTCTCCTGCTGGTGTCAGGAAGCCCGATGGGGAGCTGAACACCCAGCCCCACCGGCACTTGTAGAATACACCTATACAGGGTGACTCTGCAAAAAAAAAAAGATTAAATGGGATCATAGCATACTACCTAAAATGCCTAAAATGTCAATAGATACAATAGAAAATTATTCATGATACCAAGAACCAGGAAAATCTTAACTTGAATGAGAAATGACAAAGAACAGATGCCAACACCAATATAACACATATGTTGGATTTATCAGCAAGGATCTTAAAACAACTTTCCTACAAATGCTTCAATGGACAATTACAAACACACTGAAACAGATAAATAGAAAGCCTTAGCGAAGAAACAGAATAGAAATAAATATAAAGAACCGGAAGGAAATTTTAGAACTGAAAAATACAATTACTGAAATAAAACTCACTGGATGGGCTCAACAGTGGAATGGAGAGAACAGAGGAAAGGGTCAGTGAAGAGAGGATGTTAGAGATTACCCAACTTGGACAACAGAGAGAAAACAGACTGAAAAGAAATGGACAGAGCCTCAGAGGCCTGTGGGACAACAACCAAAGTTCTAACATTTACATCACTGAAGTCCAAGAAGGAGAGGAGAAAAAGCACGGGGCTGAAAAAATATTTGGAAGAATAAGGGCTCAAACATTCCTAAGTTTGACAAAAGACAGAAACCTACAAATGTAGGAAACTGAGCAAACCCCAAAACAAGATCAATCCGAAGGAATTCAAGCCAAGGCACATCATAATCAAACTCCGGAAAACTAACGGCAAAGAAAAAATTTCTTTAAATAGAAAGGAAATGATAGAAGAAAGAAACATGCCATATCAAGAATGAAGAAAGAACAAGAGAAAACATAAAAATGAGGGTAAATATTAGAGACTATCCTCTTGAATTTTCAAATTATGTTAGATGATTGAAGCAAAAACTATAACATTGTCTGATGTTGTTCTCAACACATGTAGAGGAAATATTGAGGTTAATTATACTATGAGGGGGGGAGGTAAGTGGACCTAAATGGATCAAGGTTTCTACACTTTCCTCGAACTTGTAAAACGATGAGATCAGCGGACAGTGATGAATTACTCATGTGTAGTATAGTACCTGGAGCAAACACTCAGACAGCTGTACAAAAAGCTACACTCAAAAACTTGACATAAATCAGAACAGAATTCTAAAAAATGTTCAAATAAGCCCCAGGAAGGCAGAAAAAGTGAAAAGAAGAAAGGAAAATGAGGACAAACAGAAGACAAACAGTAAAATGGTAGAATTCAGCCTTAACACAGTAATAATTAAATTAAATGTAAATTTCATTCATCTAAATACACCAATTAAGAGACAGAGATTGGCAGACTGAACTTTTAAAAATGGCCCAACTATATGCTATCTAAAAGAAACTCACGTCAAATGTATTTGTGTATAGGTAGGTTGAAAGAAGAAAACATGAAAAAAGACATATCATGTACACATTACTCAAAAGAAAGCAAGAATGAACATTAGATAAAGCAGACTTTAGAGCAAAGAAAGTTGCAAGGGACAAAGAAGGTCATTACATAATTATGAAAGGGACAACCAGCTGAAAGATGATAAAATAAAACTTACTTTACTCTCCGATACTCACCTTTCAA
Source organism: Diceros bicornis minor (assembly GCF_020826845.1). Taxonomy (NCBI): domain Eukaryota; kingdom Metazoa; phylum Chordata; class Mammalia; order Perissodactyla; family Rhinocerotidae; genus Diceros; species Diceros bicornis. The sequence goes on along the minus strand of NC_080755.1, from coordinate 5,622,695 downwards.
TATGATTTAGTTTTTAATTTTGTTCATCTTTTTCTTTTTGTGTGTAAAGATGAGTGTATTTGCAAATAGGGCTTATAACGTTCACACTTCACTGTTTTTTTTTTCTTTTGATATCTGATCTTCTTTATTTGTTACTCTTAGAAAATCACATTTTTGACTGGACTCAGACCGAGAGGTAGAAGCCCTCAGAGAGGACAGCCTCTGTCTCTTGGCAATCTGTTCCTGGCGTTTTTCTTTGGCCTCCTTCATTCTCTCGGCCAAAAGTTTAGCGTATTCTGCAGCCTCTTCCTTGTTTTCCTCAGCACGCTGTTTCTTCAGAGCAACTGGCCGCCATATGTGTTGCAGGACACGTGGAGTAACAAGACGCTGAATTGCGGGTGCTTTGGTCCCAGGTTTCTTACCTTCTCTGTTTAGGGGCTTTCTCATGACATTCTGGCGGACATCGTCTTCTTTAGAGAGATTGAAAAGTTTGCGGATTCTGCTAGCTCTGCTGGGCCGCAGGCGACGAGGCACAGTAGTATCAGTGAGTCCAGGAGTATCTTTCTCCCCTTTTTCTACAATGACCAAGTTGAGAACACTCAGATTGGCAACCACAATGCAACCCCAAAGAGATTTGCGCCTTCTTTCTCCAGTCCTCCTTGGTCTGCAACAGGAATGCCCCTTACTCAACAGCAGGGGAACACGGCCATGGGTCAAGACACCCTGCTTCGTGGGGAAACCTTGCTTTGTCGTTCCCACCACTGATTCGGACGACATAACCCTTCCACTCTTCACCCAGAGTGTCGGCAGCAACTTCTGTGGCCATATGCTTCTCATAAAATGTACGAAGTTTGCGTTCATCGTCCACTTCCATGAGTTTCTGGCAGCCAGTGGCTGGGAAAGAGATGTTCAGCTTCATCCTGAAGCAGCCGACTGCCTCCGAGGCGCCATGAGAAAAAGCCTCTTTTTACCATTTTTTTAATTTAACAATATGTCATGAATGGATTTCCATGTTTTACATTTTTTTTCCTATAATATCCTTTAATGTCTTACTAGTGTTAAATAGATGAAAATAATCCAGTTGTTTTCAAAGAAGCAGAACACTTCTTTAAACCCTGACATTAGAGGGAGATGAACGGGGAGCTGCTCTTTGCAGAGTGGGGAGCAGGAGGCTCAGTGGTGACTTGTGTGGCCTCCCCAGTTGTTTTCTATAACAGTCCCTGACGAAGCTCTAGCAGACCTGAAGCCTCTGGGGATGCAGGTGTAAAATTGTGTCATTTTAAAAAACAATGACAAGAATGCTCTATCAAATATATTCAGTGCTAAATTTTTAATTGTACTCAACTCCATCCCTACCTTTTACCGGCTGTGATAATCACGTTGCCTCATATTTCATTTTATAAGGAAATGAGAAACATAAATGTTTGAGCTGTAGTTGCTATGGTGATAAGCAGAGTCGGGGGAGTGGGCTAGTTGACCTTTTCCATGTTTTCCAGGACTTCTTTAAAATTCCTACTTTCCTAAGCCATGTCACTGTAGACTCAAGCTGTCCATCTTGACAGCTGAGCTTATACAGCAGTATATGCTCTTCTACATGAATTAGTTATTGGCATAACACTGTTAGCAATGCCGAGTTTTTCTTACTGAAATTGAAAATATGTCAAGACCTCCAAAATCTTTCTAGCAGTAATTAACCTAAGCATGCCCTATGTGGTTTTTGCTAGTATAGATAATTTGTAAATATGGCACAATTTCTTTAAAAGTTTGAGCATTTGGTAAAATAGTCAACTATCATGTATAGATCCAGCTACATAAAATGCCTCTTACAAAAGCATGTACTAAAAATTATATTTAGACTGCAGCTTCCCAAGAAAACAATTAATGGACCATATCGAGTAGCACATACTTCTGCTAGAACTGAGTGAAAAGGCCGTGTTTTCTCAGCGAGACACGCCTTTGGCAATTCATTCCATTTGCAGAAGTCTGAGGTGCCAAGTTTGCTGCTAATCAGGTTTTCTATCTCAGCCGCCAGTCCTGGTGGAGTGCCATGCTTTGATTTACTTGTGCTATTTAATGTCATGATTTCAGAACTTTGGAGAAAGTGGGATTGTCTCTACTTGGCACACATGAAAAAGGACAACCAGGTTTTCAATGCCTGCGTTTTCTGGGGAAAACAATTATTGATAAACAATTATTGATACAAACTTGAAAAGTTGCTCCCAGAGGACTCTAACAATCATGGAAATTTTAGAGTGTAATCACTTCAAAAATTAGCCTTCCCACATGAGCTTGTCAGAGCCCTCAAGCGCCCTTCTAGTGCCATTCATTGTGCAAAGCTCAATTACCTTGCTGCCTGGAGTAAAATGCAGTTCTAGGGGCCTCAGAATTCCAAGACTGGATGCAACCGCATTTCAACCTCATTAACATTTCTTGTGAATTTCCTTTAGTCATGTTCCATTTCAGGGACTATCACTAACGCTTTCAGCAAAGCAGCCCAATGGAATGATTAACAAAACCGAAGCTTTAACTCAACATATTTCTGCGAGATCTTGATTAGTGAAAGCAAGTGAACTAGGAAAGAAGACTGGACAAAAAGAACAATGTCCGTGTGGCTGGGCTTTGCTGACTTCCAGTTGACCTTGTGCTTCCCGTGTGGAAGGATGCATTTTTCACGTAGTGTTTGAAGTTTACCTCCTAATGCATTGGGACCTTGGTTCCCCCATAAGACAGGCAGATAATGGAGCAGTTTTGCATTTGTGAGATCAGGGTTCTTAGTGAATAGTTTGATTCATAAGCAAGACTCATGACAAAGTGAAAGAGGGTCTGTGTGTTCTTGGTGAAATCAAAAAATGGATGTAGAGGATGTGCAGGGTAATTTGGATTACACTAAGATGCTCTGACCACTCAGGCTGGGGCCAGGCCGTATAATATGCATCTGATTCACCTTGTTTTCTCCTTCTTCTGAGCTCCCCGTGATCTACAATATGTGTTTATCAATTTACAACCAGCACATCATGTATTCCGAGTAGTTCACACTGGCTGCAGCACAAAGCACATACTTATTAGTGACATAAATCAAGAGTTTCTGTGCCTGAATAAAGATTAATCTGTAATCCATACCCATAAAAGGAGAACTGGGAAGCAGTGCGGGCTGTCCCTCTGGTAAACACTGATAACCCCCTTCCCAGAACACTGGCCGTATGGTGTGGATTCTGTTTCCATGGGAAGAAAGGGCAAACAGGAAGGTCTGCCCATGGTTTAAATCAGTTAGGACCTCAGAGGACTCCGGAGGTGGGAGCTTTCTTTTTCTTAACTGTGATACGTTTTCATGACAGAGAAGGAGGCCTGGAAAAAAGAGTTGTGACTAGAGTAAAAGATGACACAGGGGCTTTCTGCACAAAGACATTCTGTCTGCCAGATCTTTTCTGGTGATAGTGCTAACTATGCTCTGTCTCTGCAAGAGACAGGCAGCACCAGGTGAGAAACTTTGGCTTGAAAATGGCTGCTTCTTGAGCAGCAAATGGGTAAATGAAAGATTAAATGACTTTTAAGGCCCAAATGAGTCAACTAGAATTTGGATGCCAAATGTTCACCCAAGTGAGGTGAATAAATGCTCACAGGGCACCTGAAAAGCACGTAGGTCCTTGGAAGCGATGGGGGGAATTCATCAAATGAGGAAAGCCATTGCCCAGGCCTGTAGACCCTTGGTTGGGTGAGTTGCAGCATGGGACTGAGGAGGCCCAGCCCCGAGGAGGAAGATCTGCGGGAGATCAGCGGGCAGCACCATGGCCCATGGCGCCCAGGGCATGCTGCCAGCGGCACCTGCAGCATTGGACAGGCAACCTTCAGAGGTGATCTTCACCTGCAGTGGGAGCACATCATGATTTCTTGTCAGGCTCAGAATCCCATTATTTCCGTGAAGTCTACCCCACCTGCTTAAAGGATTAAGTTAATAAAAATGTGAAAAAAAAAAAAGAAAAAACATGTGTCTTCGGGCATTGTTTGATGGCTGATGAGTAAATTGCCTTTATTTATAAGAGGAGAGCAAGGGACATGTCATTGTGACTGGCACATACTAACTGCAAAGTCAAAAGAACAAGTTGCCTGAGTAAGGGTTTCCCAGTCCCAGGAACAAAATTCCCAAGACTGTGATCGTCAGGGGTTTGAGAGGATAAGCCTGTTAAGTATAGCGAGTGTGTGTGTGCACACGTCTCCCTCCTAAAGCAGGAACCTTTCTTAGGAACTCCCTCATAGGCTATTAAGCCTTTCCTGATGTAGTCAAATGCGGAGTCCACATTTGTTTGTTTCTTTTCTACCTTTAGAATGCTCTAGGAAGTAACCAACTTTTTGCTGACTGGAGGAAGCATTCAGTTCTTTCTCTTCCCACATACCTTTGTTCACAAGATAGATAAGAAGTTTAATCAGGATCATATTCTTCTAGTTTATGTTACTGTATTTGTGGATTTATATTTCTTTCTTTCAATTTCCTTCTTTTATAATGCCATGCCAAAATATAAAAGAGATGGAGTAGTTTCTTTCACTTCATTTGAATCAGATTGTTGTCTCCCATCCAGTTAAGAACATCAAATCAGCATCGGATAAAAGAACAAGCTTCAAGCTAAATGCCATTGCACTGAGAAAACAGAAGCCTGTGGAAGCACTGCCTGCTCCCGCCACCACATCTTCACAAGGGCCGGCACCTGCACCCATGAGCTCCTCCTGTCCCCGTTACTGTGGCTCCACTGTCCATGCTCCTATCGAAGCCTGGATCCTCCTCTTGGGCTCCCTTGTCTACTCCTGGGCATCCTTCCAGGTTCTTCCTTCTCCTGTTCCTTTGATCACACACAGTTTTTCCTTCTGTCTTAAAAAAAAAAATCTCTATTGACTCTAGTCCAGGTTCTACTTCACCTCTGTGCTCCCTTTACAGCAAAACACCTCAAAAGAGTGACTGATACTCTGTCTCACATCCTCCCTCCTACTCTCTCTTAAATCTGATTCATTTGAGTCTTGTCCCCACTACTGCACCAAAATTGCCCTTGCAAAGGCGCCAGTGACCGCCGTGGTATTTGCTTGGCCTATCGGTAGCACTTGGCACAGTTTGTCACTCCCTCCTCCTAGAAACTATTCACTTGACTTTTGGGATACCACATTCTGCCGGTTTCCCTTCAAACGCTGCTGGCTCCCCACCCCCCCCCAACCCTAGTCCCCCCTTTCTCAGTTATCTTTGCTGGATCCTTTTCACCTTGCTGACTCTTGCTTGGAGTGCCGAGGGCTCCAACTCTAGTGATCTCATCCATGCTCATGACTTTAAGTACTGTTATAATAACCATGTCTTTTATTTTCTGCATGCTGGTGCTTTGACGTCTGGGGTCTTGCTGACCTGGAGGGACTGCCCCTTCCAGGGCTAGCCAATTCCTAGAGATAGTAAACAATTTGCCTGCCTGTGAGCACACATTTCAAATGCAAACTAACCAATCTAGAGCCGCTATCCACCTGCCCTAATCATGCCAGGGCCAGGTACCAGGTATATAGATACAGCCCCTGTGCCCCAGAACCTGCTGAAATTATTCCAACTAGCCAGTCCTTCAATTAGCCTGCTTCCCCTGCCTTGCCCATTCCTTCCCACGGAAACCACAATAAAGTCTCTTGCCCACAATTTCCCTCTCTGTATGTCTACCCACCCCTGTCACCTTGGCGCTGCCTCATGTGGCCCTACCTGCCATGCCTCCTGTTTCTAGGGAACTGTGAGTATAATAAACTTCTTCCTTCATGACAATCATTTCTGTGTCAATTTGTCTTACCTTACCTGATTAAAATAAATCCCAGGTACTCTTAAAACAACTGTAATCACACACACACACACACACATAGACATACACACTCCAAACTTATGTCTCTGATCCCAGACTTCTCCTGTAAACTCCTCACTCATATATTCATCTGCCTTCTGAACATCTCCACTAGATGTCAAATAGTACCTCACACTTAACACATCCAGACCCTGATCTTCTACTTTCCCCCCAAACCTGTCCCTCCCTCAGTCTTCCCGGTATCAGTTAATGATATCTCAATTCTTCCTGTTGCTCAGGTCAAAAACTGAGATGTCATAGTTTACTCTTGTCTTTCTCTTGTATCTGACATCTAATCCATTGGCAAATTCTTTTGACTCTATCTTCAAGTGACATCTAGAGCCTATCCTTCTTTTACAATGCCATGCCAAAATAAAACTTACTGCTGCTACATCAGTCTGCTTTCCTCAGGCTGCATATAGCTCATAAAAATGTACCTGGAACATAGTAAATGCTCAATAAATGTTTTGAATGACTGTCACAGTAAATGTATTCTACTTATTTTATGATCTGATTAATTGATAAATTAATGTATGTCCTACGTTGTTATGTTACGGGATAACATAACACGTTATTTCAATCTTAGACTTGAGGAAAGATTAAAATTTATTGTCCCAAAGTAAGCTGAGCTCTTGAGATCAAGAGGAGATTGCTTCAAGTCCAATTCCATTCTCTGTAGAAGTTCAAACCCTTTCCAAAGGTTTCCATGAATTCCCAAGGAACCTGATTCTCATGATCACCCCTGACTCTGGCTGCCGTGGAAATGGGTAAGTCTATGGATTGCCTTGCCATCCTCGATCTTATGAGCCTTTCTACTTGAAGTTGACATGTGACACATTTTTCACTCTCGCAAATCATTTTGAGCATAGCACAATTTACAGAAGAGGGAATTATATTTCAGAAACACAACAATTTCAAATTAACACCCACGAGTCATTGTTCTCTCAGTACTGGGGGCTGTCTAATGGCCAGTTGACTTCATACAGTCCTCAGTGCCACACTTTTTCTCTCCCTGACTCCCCTGTCTCCTTCTTCCTAGATTGCCAGTCCATCTCCCTTTAAAATTCTTCTCATTTTTTTCAGGAAAAGAAAAAAACGGGCCTTCTATGTTACAAGATCTTCTACCTAAGATGGTTGTTGTGAGTTTTTTTTCTTTGTTTTTATTATAAATTATTTTTTATTATGAATAATTTCAAATATATAAAAAATTAAAGAATAAGACAATGAACATCCACCTGTCACACCATTCAGATCTAATAATTGTTAATATTCTGTCATACTTTCTTTATCTGTATCTTTTGCTGAACGATTTTAAAGTAATTTACAGATATTATGGCACTTTGTAACTTTAGTATCTTCTTCAAAAAATGAGGACATCACCGTACATAACCACAGTGAGATTTCCACATCTAACATATTAACAATATTCCTGAATATCATGTAATGCCTGGTTCATTTTCAAATTTCTCCACTTGCCCTTAAACAGTTGTGGTTTGAAATAGCAATTTTATTTATTTATTTATTCAGTTAAACCGGTATTTAAAACAGCATTCTATTGTTATGAAACATTTGAACATGGTTGCATGCTTTTCCTAATACTTTTCTTTGCACAAAGTGGAGACAAATACCAGTAGCCAAATGCTCTTTAGTATATTACCTGTTGGAGTAAACAATACTGTTCAAGTGGGGTCTCTATTTTACACAGCTGTTTAATGGCATAAGATGTATGAACTCATTTGTTAAACTGGGATCTGTAAACAGAAACAAATGGGAGGAAGGGCAACAGGGACAGTGAGTAATGGGAATCGTTTCCAGACCACGGAAGCTGCGGCTTTAGTGGAAAATATACGCAGCCTTGAGGAAAGATTTTCCTGGGTCCCTGTGTCTGTTACCTAGCAACAAGCCCATTACACAGGGGCACGCTGGAGTCCAGTTGACAGGGCGCAGACAGAGCGCGTGAGTAAGAGGACCAAATTTCTTCTTTTATCCTATGTTAATAACTCAGGGCTACGGCAGTCTCTGACAGGGGTGAGTGTCTGAAGACATCATCCCTGTGTAATGCTTTCCCCACGTTAAATCCCTAAGGGAAGAAAATGGCTTAAGCTTAATTTACTGTGCACATGTCATTACTTATGTGTCCATATATCCATCTGGTAAGAGTTAAATATACCATATGATAAAGAAAATTGTCCAAACTCAAATTAGTTTTGATTTATGGTGTAAGGCTCTAAGACCCATCCAAATTCATTCCTAATAGCAAATTAAGTCGGTGTCACAGATTTACCATTATTATTATTTTTTTATTTTTATTTTTATTTATTTTTATTTTTTTTATTTATTTTATTTTATTTTTTTTTTGTGAGGAGATCAGCCCTGAGCTAACATCCGCCAATTCTCCTCTTTTTTTTTTTTTTTTGCTGAGGAAGACGGCCCTGGGCTAACATCTGTGCCTATCTTCCTCCACTTTATATGGGACGCCGCCACAGCATGGCTTACCAAGCAGTGCGTCGGTGCGCGCCCGGGATCCGAACCAGCGAACCCCGGGCCGCCGCAGCGGAGCGCGCGCACTTAACCGCTTGCGCCACCGGGCCGGGCCCTATTATTATTTTTTTTTAAAAAAATTGCTTTTAAGTAAATTACTGCACTTTTCAGGTTTTCCGTCTTTCTTCTATTAGGTGTTAATCTGAACTGACAAGATAGCTTCTCTGTCACCTGTTTTTGCCTAAAATTTTCAGGGAGAAAGGTTTCTTTCAATAGTACACTGTTTTAATAATGTAGTTATGCCAATGGTCATTAATAACAACACCATCTTTTTAAAAAATGCTCCAAGTGCTTTTCTAGTGCTGCTCCTCACTTACCTTTTGGCTAAGTCAAGGTAAGATACGCACCAACCAAAGTCAGGACAGGAGCCCAAAACTCCTGACCCCGACCTAGCTTTCTATCAGTTAAACTGTGTTTTCAATTTTGTGTGTGTCTTAAAGTCTTTAAATTCTGGTAAAATACACATAACATCAAATTTACCGTCTTAACCACTTTTAAGTGCACAATTCAACACTGTTAACTACATTCACATTGTTGTACATCCAATCGCTAGAACTTTTTCCGTATTCCTAAACTGAAACTCTGTACCCACTAAACAACAACTCTCCATTCCCCCTCCCCCAGCCCCTGACAACCACCATTCCACTTTCTGTCTCTACGAATTTGACTATTCTAGGTACTTCTTATAAGTGGAATCATACAGTATTCATCTTTTTGTGACTGGATTATTTCACTTAGCAAACTATCCTCCAGGTTCATCCATGTTGTAGCGTGCATTAGAATTTCCTTCCTTTTTAAGGCTGAATAATATTTCATTGTATAGATAGAGCATGTTTTGTTTATCCATTCACCAGTCTATGGACACTTGGATTGCTTCCACCTTTTCAGTATTACAAAAAATTCTATGAATATAGGTGTACAAATTTCTCTTCAAGACTATTTTCAATTATTTGGGATATATACTCAGAACTGGAATTGCTGGATCATATAATAATTCTATGCTTTTGAGGAACCACCATACTGTCTTCCATAGTGGCTATACCATTTTACGTTCCCACCAGCAGTGCATAAAGGTTTCAATATCTCCACATCCTCACCAACACTTGTTATTCCCTGTTTTTTTGATGGTAGCTATCCTAATTGGTGTGCGGTGGCATCTGGCTGTGGTTTTGGTTTGCATTTCCCTAATAATTAGTGACGTTGAGCATCTTTCGTGTCCTTATTGGCCATTTGTATATCTTCTTTGGAGAAATATCTATTCAAGTTCTTTGCCCATTTTTTAAATCAGGTTTTTTGGGTTTTTGTTGTAGTTGGGTTGTAGGAGTTCTTTATATATTATGGGTATTAATTTTGGTGTCATATCCAAAAAATCATTGTGAAATCCAATGTCATGAAGATTTTCTCCTACTTTTTCTTCTAAGAATTTTATAATTTAGCTCTCATGTTTAGGTTTTTCATCCATTTTGAGTTAATTTTTGTGTCTGGTATAAGGTAAGGGGCCAACTTCACTCTTTTACTTATGGATATCTGGCTTTCCCAACACCATTTGTTGAAAAGACTGGCTTTTCCCCATTGAATGAGACCTTCCTCAAAAATTATTTGACCTTATGTGTAAGGGTTTATTTCTGGGCTCTCTATTCTATTCCATTTGTCTATATGTCTATCTTTATGCCAGTACCAAGTTGTTTTGATTACTGTAGCTTTGTAATAAGTTTTAAAATCAGGAAATGTGAGACCTTCAACTTTGTTCTTTTTCAAGATTGCTTTGGCTATTCGGAGGCCCTTGAGATTCCATATGAATTTTAGGATGGACTTTTCTATTTCTGCAAAAAAAATATCACTGAGATTTTGATAGGGATTGTGTTTTTCAAATTTTTTGAGGTTACAGAAACTCATTTGTCTGGTATTATGCTCTGAAATCTCAAAGTTCTGTAGACAATGAAAGTGGGACTTAGAACTGACTAAAAAGGCAATGGCCACATTGGCCACATTTTCATTTTTTGGAACAATAATTCTTGTTGATGTTCAGGAGACTCTGAGATTCCATAATAACAGTAAACTTTTATGTAAGGCTTACTATTTGCTATGCACTGTTCTAAATACTTTAAATGCATTAAGTCATTTAAATTTCACAGAAGTTCTATGGGGTAAATACTGTTATTAACCTCATTTATAGAAGAGGAAACTAAGGCACAAAGAGTTTAAATGACTTGCTCAAAGTCATGGAGCTAGGAAAGAACAGAGCTGGGTCTGAACCTAAGCACCAGAACTCCCAAGTCTATGCTCTTAACAACTACACCATCCTGTACCTTTATATTGGTTGTTCATTCCTTTGTTTATCCAACAAATCTTGTTGTAAGGCACTGGAAATTCATTGGTGAGTGAGGTAAACATTTTTTCTGCCCTCACAGGCTTGTCCTCACAACTGATGGACATAATAGCCAAATGCCAATGGTTATTGCTGTGCTATCACCCTGGTGATACCAAATTATTACAAACCTCCAGGTAAGTCACTACTAAACTGTCAAAGATCAGGCTTTTTGTTAGGGAGATATGACTCATCACTCATTCATTGATTCACTTATCAAACACTTATTGGGTACTCTTACTATGCACCAAATGCTGGATTAAAGCATGTTGCAGAAACAGGAATGCACAAGAATGTGCCCGTGTGTTAAGGATTGGTTTTTATAAAAAAGATGCCCAGGGTGTTTGGGGAGCATGGAAAATACTTGAGCTGATGGGTTAAGGAGGAGGGCAGCTGTTAGGAAAGGCCCCTCATCCTCCTCTGCTTGTCTACCTGTGTAGGAATATAGATGCAATTGGTATATGACTTTTTATTTTTCTGTAGGACCCATAGGAATACTTTTACTCAAAGCCCCTCTCAGCCAAGGCTCTCCTCCACGGACCGCTCGGCTACCTAATCTTCTAAATCCTTAGTACTCCCCACCTACACAACTTAGGACCACCACTTACAATCATCGCTAACCACAGAGCCACGTGACTCTAAATTGCACTTTATACGTTATTATAATATAGAAATTAGAATCCATAAGGGGCCATTGCAGGCTGTAGCAGGGCTGTCAGTGCCCCACCCATACCCATTGCCCTCACCAGTTTGGTGCCCTGGGTTTCCAGCTGCCAGCACCTACATTTCTTTTCCTCAAGGCATTCACGGGCTCTAGAGTGAACTTTGTCTACCCATGATAGAAGCCAAAGTCCCATGGGATCCACGTGTCCTGGGAGCAGCCCTTGGCCAATAATAGCAGGTGGGACATCGGAAGTGCATCTTCTACACTTGTTCCCGGATTTCCACAGCAGGATGGAGTGCCAGGCACCTGCTGTGCGAACCACTTTGCCCTTTCTTGGCTACCTTTCCTTTTCTGTCTTGCTTACTGTCCTATAGGCACTGCCTGGGTACCATCCCAAGTAAGCTAATTGCACTTGAATCTTTGTCCTGGAGATTGTTTCTGGGGTGCTCAAACTAGGACCGGACACAGTCTGAGAACTCCTGTCCTAGAGGCTTGACAAGGTTCTGGTGCCATTTCCACCAGGACCTACTCATCCACAGGTACATTGCAGGCATAGCTGTTCCATGGAAGACCTTCATGCAGAAAGTATCATGTCTTCCTTCAAGAGAGACCAAGAATCTCAAACAGTGTTGATTTGCCTTTTAGAAGCTTGCATTCTCAATTACTCCCCACTACTTGGCATTCCTATTTATTTGTTCACTCATTTCATTCTGGATGCATTGTTTAAGACGCCAGTGTATGCTGGTCACGAAGGTGCTGGCAGATTTGCTTTCACTGCCCCTGGTCTTCAGGTTATGACAGCTTGGGAGGCAAGGCCATTCATAGTGTTGTTTTGTGACTTCAACGCAGATGAAATCTGTGCTTGACGTTACCTTCCTGGAGGTGCCAGTAGTCTGGGGATGCATTTCTCACATATGTCTCCATAGCTACTAAGATGGGGAATAATTCTGCTGGGTTAAGGGAGTGACATCATAACATTCCAGCACACATTGATATATTTTTTTAGCCGGAACGGCATCAGTCTAGAGAAGAACTGAGATGTACTGTGTTGGTACATCAAGGAAGAAGGAAAGAATCTGAAGATAGAAATGATTGAAAGGTGTTAGGGGAGGCAAAGTTTACAGAGTGAGAGGGAAATTGACAAATGCGGGGAGGAGAGAGGCAAGCAGGAGATAAGAAAAAAAAAAAAATCCAAACATGTTTTCTGTCTGCTTTGCTTCTCTGCATTTGACCTCTCTGCTTGGAAAACAAAAAGGAAAGAGGGAAAAACAGATGACCACACAGCGTCCAATGCCACAGTGGACGGCAGTCCAAGACTCCTCCGCAGGGCCTTCCAAGTTGTTCCTACAGCATTTCAAGTGTTCCTTCAAGTGTTCTGATAATTACTGCCCTATAGCGACGCTATGATTTTTGTTTCTCATCACATCCCATGCAAACTGACGGTGTCAAAATCAGAGTCTGTTTTGGACTCAAGAGTTTACCACGTGGCTGCTTGTGGGTTGCTTAGGAAATGGGACATGGCTAAGACTAGCATTTGGGCTCCATCAGAAAATTGCATCATTTTTCATATTTTGCTACACCTTTTTTTTTTTCTCAGCTCTGGAAAATGACAAAATGAGTTTTAACTTCTTACTTCTTTGAATATTATTTAACCAAAAAATGAATTGTAGCAAAGCAAAATGCTTCCCTGTTTTCTAACTTGCAGGCCTCCTGCCATCGAAGGAAGTCAATTTCAGGAGCCGGATGGGAAAACACTGCATCCTTTTTACATAGAACCGTCCACTCCGAAACCCACGTTGCAAAGGGGCAAATTACCGACTGCACTGGCACTGGTAAAGGATTCAAGATGAGGAGACTGTCTCCTGTTTCTGCCGTTCCTCATCATTTCTAAGCTGCCGACGCACAGAAACTGCTTGATCTGCTTCTCACCGGAGTCTCCTCAGGGGTGGGAGAGTAACGGCCAGGAACATGGATAGCCCACAGACCCTGCACGTTTGCGAGAGAAGCATCCAGCCCAGAGTCTGGGATAAACTCCGTTCTGTGGAAACGGCCCAGAGATATTAGACGTCGACAAAGAGCAGATGGGAGCCCTGCTTCTCCAAGGTCTCCTTCCAAAGACCCCTCCACACACGGAGGCCAGGGATTAGCCCCGATGTCTTGTAAAGGAGGGTGGGGAAAGGCTGAGTTGATTTTGCTTCCCTTCCAGTCTGAGGTTGACTCTGGCTCAGAAGGAGGGAAGCAGCCTGGGTGGGAAAAAAAAAGGTTCGATCATAGGTCCACTGCTGGTGTGGCCGCTCCTGTCACTCGCTGGACCTCTCTCTCCATCTGTGAAATGGGGCGAGGATTCTGACCTCAGATGAAAGTTCGGGACTTAATTTATGTGTGCAGAGCTTTGAAATCGAGAACAAAAGGTGTAATTTGAACATAAAGCATTGCTATCATGTCTCCCCCACTTCTGCCAGCACTCTATTGTCCTCACCATGGACTATCATCCAAGGTTTTGTTTGGAAACGATGACTGTGCATCCAACACCCATGCCACCACGTCTCTGTCGTCCAGAGGGTGGCTGCCCACACGGCACGAGGACAGCGCCGTTAGCGGCTCTGATATTTTTGCTTATTAATTAAATGAAAACTTGAAAACACACACAAAAGATGGTGATTTCCCATACACTCTGGGAAACTTTCTGCTTTAGAATGAAAGCAAAAGACCTCTTTCACCTTCTGCCCAACACAGTGTGTGCACACTGGGCATTTCACCTCTCTGGCGGGATCACGAGCACCGGGAGCAGGAGGCTGCGTGCTGGGAACGGGCGGTGCGTGGAGTTGACGAGGGTGGAAGGCTGCCCGTTATTCAGGACCGCAGAGCTCGGGGCTGACCAGGGGAAGGGCGTCTCTTTGCTATCACCTCTCGTACAGTGCCTCCATAAATATCTTCTTTTTATTATTATTTCTGCTGTTTTTAGATTTAGTTTATGGAAGCAGTTAATGCTGTATCTGAATGTTAAGAGAATTACTGTCCTTGTTAAGATTCTGACCACTTGGGGAGATCTGCTTAGGCCTTTTTTTTCCCCTGTAATAAACACATCTGGTGGATGACAAGGGGCTTATTTCGCCACTGTGCGCCCTGGCCAGTGTTCGGTGGGAGTGAGTTTTAAGCACCAAAGAGAGCATTCCCTCAAACATTTAACATGCTTGGATGTTGGCTGAGGAAGGTAATCATTTAGGCCTGTAGTTAGGGAGGAAAGGACCAGGAGCCTGGGGCAGCAGCCAGGCTGTTTCTGCATAGTCATCCCCTAAGAACAAGGAAGAAGCAGCAAAGACAACACGGATAGGGGGCCCATACCACATGGGGTGCAACCACCATCCAGCGCTAGCTACAGCCCCTTCCTGTCCCAGAGAGGAAGATGGTGCTTAGAATGGTGACTAGTTGTGGGATGAGAGATTTACTAACTGCGGAGATCAAAAACTAGATTTCCGAGAGAGGTTGATCCAGTCCCTTGGACGACGTTAGTCACTTGGAAGAGGTGGTTTTGGAAGGAGGAGGTACTCACCCAGCAATCAAAATCTTAATTGGCTGACCCTAATGCCTTTGATAACAACATTTCACAGTGTCATGGGAACAGAGCCAAGGTGCACGTGTGTGTGTGTATAATTTCTCAGCCAGAACTCTTTCCTGTACTTCAGAGCCGTATATCTAATGGCCTGTGGCTCATCTCTACTGATGTCCATAAGCACCTTTAGCACAATATTCTCAAAACTCACCCCATATTGTTTCCCTCCCAATCTGTTCTTTCTTTTTCTTCATTTAAGAAAACCATTTGCTCATCTGCTCAGCTGCCCAAACCCGAAACACTGATGTTCACCTTACCACCTTTGTTTTCCTCTGCCCCCGTCCATATCCATTAAGTCACCAAGTCATTTTGATTCTGACTTATAAATATCCTCTCCGTCCTTCTGCTGTTCTCTATTCCAGTTGCCATCACCTTGTCTCAGACTACCATTCTAACCTGGATTAATGCAACAAGCTTCCAGTCTGGCTCCTCCGACCCATTCTCCTAGTGTAAACAGTGACATTTAAATTCATAACACCTTCATTGACTCCTTATCACCTTCAAATAAGGGTCAGGCTAACCTGACTTAGAAGCCCCTTTATGGTCTGATTCCTCTCACTATCCCAGGCAGCCCCAAGGCCCTGGCCATACTGAATTACTTGCAGTTCCCCAAACCACCCCTGCCTCTAATTGGGCCTTCGCATATGTTTCTCTTCCTACCCAGAGCAATCTTCCCCGCTCTACACCTGATTCTAACTCAGCCTTCAATTCTTTACCTAGATGCTACTTCTTTCAAGAAGCTCTTTCTGCTCAAAGATTGGGCAAGATACCCTTCCAATATCCTCTTGTATCCTGCTCAGCATTCCTGAACCAGAGATGAGGCCAATCAAAAGGGTTATGGATGGAGGAAGGCCACTTCCACTCGTGAGGAGTTTTCTAAAACCCTTCCCGCCACAGCTGGCTCCCACTCCTGAAAGGACCCAAAACATCTTTGTTCACAAGCTAGCACCTCATCCTTTACCTCAGATGCTAGCAGGGTCATATTGGGCTATAATGGCCGTTTACTCATGAGTCTCCTATGCAAGAGGATGAGCTCCTTGAGGAAAGCAGACACTACATTTTGTTCATTTTTTAATTCCCAGCATACAGTACAGTTTCAAGCACCTGGTCAGCATTTATATATTTGTTCTATAAAAACATGCATGAGTCTTCTTATGTCCAGTTCAATCGTTTTCAATTATATTATGGATTCCTTTCCTCTATTTTTCCTTATTTTATTTTGAACTCTATATTTTGCTGTCCAAGTCAATACATCTATGTAGACCCACAGTTTCACACCCTACACAAAACTGTGGTTCATCTCACCCAAGTAGAAAATAGGTTGGCAATGCCATTGGAACAGTAGCAGCAACAACAGTGGTACACAACGCTTGTTGAGCACTTGCTGAATGCTGAGCAGTGTCCTAAGCTTACATTTGTTATTTCGGTTAATAGTCACCAGAACCCTGCAGAGGAGTTACCATTTATGTCCTCACTCCGAAGATAAGGTAACTGAGGAATAGAGGGTGAGGTTTACTCAAGAATTAGAAAACGGTGGAGCCATGACGCAGACCCAGGCAGACTGACTTTAACATTCAGCCTTTGAATCAATAAGCTTGCTTTGTAGAGTTGAAATTGAGTTAAAGTATGATATTGTGAATGTTTTCTCTTGGGAATTTTTCCCAGTGAGAAACAAATAGTTCCACTGCATTTGTGTTATTAACAATGCATAGGAGTGACTGAATTTCAGGGATTCCTTCCTTTTGGAGAAATTTTTCTTTCCTCTGAGGATCTGGAAATGGAGAGGCAGTTATGTCTTGTGAACAAAGATTTCTCGGGTCCAGTCTTCTGGCTACCATTGCCTCATCACAACTACATCCATTTGAGTGAACAAAGGTTGTGAGAAGTCCACCCTAGGATGGAGCTGCTTCATGCATGGCTACTCCTAGGGGTTGATGAGGAGTCCCGCTGCCTGCACACCTTCTCATGAGCTGAAAGCCTTGCTCAGTGATGTCCTGCCTCCCATAACAATTCCTTCCTTCACCAATGCCAAGCTACCTGGTAGCAAACAAGCTACTTCACTTTCTTCCCCCATGTTCCTAGCTTTCTTCAGTTCTCAGAGACAAAAGATGTGAGGAGAAGGAAAAGCAATAAGGCTTCCTACAGAAGCTGCAGTACCCTCCCTGCACTCAAGGTTCAGACCTATCTTCTCCTAAGGTAACAACTCCGACTGCTGTGGAGGAAAGATTAAAAGCCTTGATTAGTGTTTCAAGATTTTAACCAGTTGGCCAGGCTCAAATAGAAATTACAGGGCTGCTTTCTGGTGCTTTAAATGTCAAAGTGTTGGCCCAACATTTCTACCATGGAAAGATGGCTTCCAGACGAGGCATCTGGCATTTAAGCTCACACGAGCGTATGTGTTTACTGTGTCCAGAGGAGTCAACACTTTTGTTGAGCACCTGCCCTGTGCCCAGAACCGGACTGAATCAGCTTCAAGTGTCTGGCAGCAGTGATACATATGTTTGCCTTTAGCCTAGTGAGAGCAGAACAGCAGATGGGAAGAGATGACAGTCGAGTGGGGAAGCCTGGGTTCTGAAGATGTCTTCCAGTGTGTACACTTTTCCAGCTCATTAGTAGTTACTTCCTCCAGTGTAGTTTTTATTGCAAGTCTTACTTCTGCCCCCTCCATAAATTAGCCAGGTGAGGCTAATAGAACAATGCAATGGGCAACATGAAAACTGGGAAGGAGAGGTC
Source organism: Diceros bicornis minor (assembly GCF_020826845.1). Lineage (NCBI taxonomy): Eukaryota > Metazoa > Chordata > Mammalia > Perissodactyla > Rhinocerotidae > Diceros > Diceros bicornis. Next base: position 5,604,948 of record NC_080755.1, on the reverse strand, counting down.
GAAAGCAGGCAGCCCCCAGACATACGACGGGCAGAAATTTACTTATTTATGATTTAATTGCCAACACACATAGTGCTTATTATGCATCCCGTCCCTGTTAAACATTAACTATATACTCATTTTAGCCCATAACAACCCAATGAAGTATTATTATTTTATCCCCATTTGATGGATAAGCAGATGGAGACACAGAGAGGTTAAGTAACTGCCCAAGGTCACACAGATGTGAATTTTATTTGGCCAACAACATGGACCAAATTCACTTGTCAACGTTTGTAAATTCAGACATTTCCACAAAAATCCAGATTTATGGTATTTCTTTAAAAACTGGAAGATCTGATGACACCGGGCCCTATGGCAAGCAGAAGTAAGCCGTAAAATATAAACATTTATCAGTGACAGGACTTATTTTGTAAATCCTGTGACATCCCCACTCTTGTCCCTACAGGTACTAGGAAAAGCAATGTTTATGAAAGATTCACTTTGAGACAAAAATGAGACAGTATTCTAACAGCCAGTTCAACTCCCCTTCTGGTGAGATTAGGCAATAATACCATTCAATAAGTTACGAGGCAAAAGACCAAACAGAGCTCCAGACTAAGGGTGCTGCTCCTTTTGGTAGCTAATGTTGGGCTAATGGATGTGCAAGGTTCTCAAACCCCTTCATGCAATGATGGAAGTGCATGAATAAAATTTACTCATTACGTCTATAAGAAATTATTTCTAGGAATGCTTATGGTCAGGGTAGCTATATAATTTGCTTTCTAAACTAGGGCACTTGTAAGTGTGAAAGTGGTTGTTTCATTTCTCAGTTTATCGCGTCTCATCTCTAAGTCTATCCTTCATTGCCTGCTCTACTATAACACAGATGAACCCTGTGAATATTTCTCCTTAGCCAGCTTGTATGTACTGGAAGATGCTGGAGGAACACTGAGGAGGAAGGGGTTTCTCTTCCTGATTCTGGTGTGCCCCTCTCCCGGATTTTGCACATGTGGTTTCTCCAGCCCGTGGGTCTGGTGGCACATGGTGGCCAGCAATGCCCAGTAGCCAGTAGCTTCTCCCAGCACTCCTTTGAGCAGCTCTGCATCTGAGTGCCACCACAGAGGCACCTGAAATCCCCTTGTGGCTTTGTAGCAAAGTTCTGGGGCACAACACCTCCTCATGGACAGCTTTCCCTGGCACTCTAGAAAGCAGAATTCTGGCAAGTTCCACCTGCATGGCACTACAGGAATTGATTTCTCTGACATCCAGTGAACCACAGCCACGTCCTCTCCAAGGAGGTTTGGAATTCGAGCCTGGGACCTGAAGGGGTACGTCTCTTCCCTGGGTGCTATGTCTTAGCCTTAGGGACAAGGCTGCACCTTACATCTGCAATTCTGTAATTCTTTATTATTCTTCTTAACTCTCACCAGTCAATTTCTCATTATTCCAATAACCTGTGACTAATTCTTTATATTAAACTTTCCCTATACAAATTACTGTGCGTTTTCTGTCTTCTGATTGGACCCTGACTGATACACAATTGATAGTGAGAGTGGTCCCAGGAGATAGATTTGCCAAAGATGCAATTTGGGGGTTGGTTTGCTGGTGCCCTTTGGTCTGAGCACATCAACAATGGGAGAGGGGATGCTAGCAAGCCGTGGCTCAGGCGGCATCACAGTCAGTCAGGCTGCTACCTGTGGTGGGTTGTGGTGAAGCTCCGACTTACTCACGTGCTGGGAGTACAAGCGGCTGCCGCACTTGACGGTTATGGTAACAGTAAGTACTATAGGGTCTGGTGGGGGGTGGTTCCTTCTGAGTGCACTTCAGCGTGTACAGAAAGGAAATGACAAGCTTAGGTTCTTTAACTTTTGGCAAGTCACAGTCTGAGGACTAGGAGCTTTCATGACAGCCCTAAAAGAATCTCTTATTTCTTGTTGCCATAGGGCTCACATTGCTGAAAATTAAATACAAAATTTAATTGCGTTGGTTGCTGAATTATGACAGTTGGATTCACAATCTTACCAAGTTTCTCATGTAAGAGTCAGGGCATTGAATGGGGAAAAATAGGCTCCTGAAACTTAGAATGGGAATGTCTGGTTAGATGGATTGTCAAGTGAAACTGACATCCAAGTCTCATTACCAGTGGAAGTGGCTTGCCCTCCAGGTTCTGGCGAAACTAGACTTGTGTGCTTGAAAACATGTGATAACCATGCCCAGTGGGGCAGATGCCTTGAAAGGGGATTCCTATTCTCCTCAAGACCCTCCAAAACTACCCATGTGGCCAATGGACTCAGAACTGGGCTCGAATCTCTGCATGCTCCAGAGACACAGGCATGTGCCATGGCCCAGGAAGAAACAGGTTATACACCAGAAGGATTACAAGACTTTCCTAATATATATCCACAGAAACCTGAAGAACATGTGTGGGGGTGGATTCTAAGGGTGATAGATTAGGGAGGGACGAATATAATTGGCGATAGAACCAAATTCATAGATATTGGTGCACTTACTGGTTTTGGATTTCATGCGTCAGCTCCTGCCCTTAGAGGTGGCTCTAACAACAGACTTGTTTGGTTAGCTGAAACTGGGACCCAACAGGGGCCTGCATTTAATGAGGTTGCGAGACCAGAGGATCCCTGGCCTAATGTAGAGGAGAGGAGCCCAGGACTTAGGGAGAGAGGAATGTGTGACCTGCACGTCCGCCCACCTCCACAACTACCACAAGTAGGTCGGGAAGACTCTCCCTTCACTAACGCCATTGAGAAATGTCTTGACGAGGGAGCGCCTGTTTCTGTGGAAAGCTCTGTGGTTGCTATCTTTTGTAGGCCAGGTGTGACCTAGGGGATTTGGTCATTCAAATGGGCTCCCTGATTTCAGTGGGGCTGATGGGATCCTGGAGGTGCAGAGGCCGAGGGGTGCACTGTGTATGATTGTGCCTGACCAGCAGTGCAAACTGGCCACACCAGGAGCTGCAGTCACCCTCCTCAGGGATAGTATGGAACCATTGCCCGCAGATTCAGATAGCTATATTTGAAGCGTTTATCTCTGGGTTGTAGACCTTTGATTAGGGTCTTTCAAATGCTAACTAACTACCCCTGGAGTATGGATTTCTAATTTGAAGGGTACTTCAAATGTTAACTGACTGCGCCAAGGGCATAGATTAAATTAAATTGTATACACCTACGTATCACACTGAGGGTGCTAAAGTATTTTAAAGTAAATTATAGATAACACAATCAACAGTCTTTCTCTGGTGTTAATAATCAGCTGCAGCTGAGTGACAGCCGCTCGATGTTAGACGGGGCATGCAGGCTCCCCTTCACCTCAGTCCCTACCACTCCCTAGAATCTCCCTGTGATAGTATCCTTGGCCATTTGTCATCATGTTTGCTCCCTCATTTTTTTCATAGAGGTGCTAAAAGGAAAGTGGAATATTTGTTGTACTATGTCTCTACCAAAAGAAGGAAAGTGAAAACTAGACCTAGGAGGGTTGTGTTTTCAAGAAAAATAGGAGACAGTATAGTCCTTATTTGTAAAGGATATGTCTATGCAATTAATATGCAAAGCGAAGTCCTTCTGGACTCCCTCTGGAAAGAATACAGTTTAAGACACTGTGGTGGGTTGTTCATCCAAAGATGGCTGTGGCATTGTCTCCCGCCCCATGTGTTCTTCTGTAATGTGACTGACCACACTTCAACAACAGGTAGGGTTTGTAGATGAGGAAACATAGGTGAAATGTCTTGTTCCAAGGCCACCCAGCTTATCTGCAGTACAATCAAGTTCCAGACCCATTTCTTCTGACTCCCAATACAGTGCTCATAGAAGAGTACAAGCATGCCGAATAACAGCAGGTCCTGGGACCTGGCTCTGTTTCTAGAGTGGTGCCTGATGGGTGAATGCAAGGTTGGAGAGAGAGAGAGAAACTGAATCAGCAGTGAAATTCAAAACGGAAAATTGGAGATAAAGACAAGAAAGTCAGTGCAAGAATGTTGAGAATAAGAAACAAATAGACTTGAACCTGGGCTGAGCTTAGTGATTTGTTTGGCCAGTAAAGTGTGGAAGTAATATTCTGGGACCTCTGGGGCTAGGTCCCACGTGAGCCAAGCCAACCCATGGAGGCATGAGAGAGGATTGTTGTTTTAAGCCTTTACTTGTGGGCGTGGTTGTTATGCAGCAACTGATAACCAAAATAGACTCCTTATGAAGTAATCCTGTTTTCTACTTATTACATTTCTGCCTGGACCCTGGAGGCACGTAAGTGTGTGACCTCCCACTTTAGAGTTTTGTCATTGTTGGAGACTGAGGTCATGCACCGTGTCCACTAGTATTTGTCCATCACGAATATTCATTGCGCAGAAACACAGATTCAGCTGGCATCTGTTGAGCAACAGAAGATCAACAGAGCTTGTTTTTTTTTTCTTGGAGGAAGAATAATCTCCAGCCCTTCCTAGTCATTCTCCACCTCAGAGATATGTTCCTGAGCCCTACAGGTGCCCCTCCAGACAAGAAGGGGATTCATATTTAGGAAGAGTAGTTGTTTTTCACTGTAACAACTAGATTTGCTTTTCATCTCCAAAAGACTTCTAAAAAGAGGTTAAATGATGCTGTTTCATGATGGAGTACAGTGGCCTCACCGTGGTTATACTGTGGCAAGGGAAAATCTAGGCCTTGTTACTGTAACCTTGGGTCACCTACCGTGAACCACCGTGCTGCCAGCACTCTTCTCTCAGCCTTGCACCCTCTCTGACCTCTCCTGACTTTGTTCCTTACTCTCTACGTGCTTGCGTTTGACCTTGTCTTCGCCTCTGCAATTTGACCAGCAATCCAGTTTCTCTCTCTCTCAACAAACTTGCCCTCACCCACCAGGCACCATCCTGGGAACAGAGCCAGCTGTGAGCAGCCTCTGTTGCTTGACCTTCTTCTCCATGAGCACTGTACTGGGAGTCAGAAGAAATGGGCCCAGGACCTGGTTGTGGCTGGATAAGCTAGGGGGCCTCAGAGCAAGATACTGCATATCTATTTCCTTATTTGGAAAAAATAAGGGAGTGGTCTCATTCCAGAGCTCCTTCTAGCTCCTGTTCTTACTCCCACATCCTCCTCCTCATCTCTTTGGCCTTCCTCAGCAGGCCACTCACAGGCTATTCAAGAACTTCCGACAAGAACCTTTTTGTGGATGTATAGGGATGGGGTTTGACCGCAAATATATTTTATCCCTCTCTTCTTAATATATTATTTTGCACTTTGCCCTTAACTGTTTCAGAAATCCCAGTGAATATCTGCAAAGATTAAATCCAACCTTGTTGTAATTTTGGTACTGCAGAAAAGCAATAGCTTCATCCATCATTTAGCTCAGTTCCACACTAATCAGATCGAGATTACATAATAGTCTTTTTCATAGCACCACAAAACAGTAGAGTTCAAATAATGCCTTTACCAAGACCCTGAGCTATTGTTCCAAACAATTAAACAGCATTCCTATCAGAAAAGGCCATCTTTTTCCTGCCTGGGCCAGTGGGCCCTGCTTTGGGAGAGACATGCACAGACAGGAAGCCACTCCTCTTCCTCTTCCCCCACCTGGCCTCAATGCCAGGACCTGGCTCCAGAAAAGGCCTGGGTGGCCCGGGCTGCTCTGGTCCCTCTGCTGAGTGGGACCTTGGGGCAGCCTGGAGCTGTGGTGTCGTTCGAGGTCTTGCCTCTGCACAGAATCCGGTCGCTGAAAGGGAGCCCTCCCACTCAGGGGTTTATCACATTCTTTTTCCTGAGACCCAGCCCAGCCCACACGGCTCACAAATGCTATCAGCATTCTGCTTCTTCCCCTGCAGATATGCTTGGGAACAACTTCTGAATATAAAGACTTTAAACAATGAGCAGCATTTGAGATAGAATTAGGGCTAAGTCCTGAGCAAACAGCTGGATGAAATACGTCTTTATCTGTGACTGTCTCTAATTTAAACAACCCATAAGATGTTTGTTCAAAAGGCTGGCCATATCTGGCTGTGCCTGCTTTTATGAATTCCACCCCACCGCCTCCCGTCAGCTGCTGGGAGAAAATGACGTCTTTTCCTAAAAGTTGATTGCTTTCTCTCTTCTCAGGATGCATTCCCACCAGAGTCGGGGCTAGGTCGGCTTTCTGAGGGTGCTTGCTGTGTCCTGCTCGAGGCCATCCTGGCAGTGGTCCCGGGGTGGGGCTGGCATTCAAAGGCCCCCCGTTTCCGGGGCGGCACGGTGTGGGGTTTGCTGCTTTTCCCCCACTCTGGAGAATTTGGCGTTTAGCTACCTGCGTCTACCCAGGTCTTTCTGATCTCCAGTTCAGTTTTAATTGAATCTTTGCAGAATATGCCAGGGGAGGAATTACATGGAGAAAGTCATCAGTGTGATATTTACACGTCATTAAAAGGAAGAGTGAGGGACGGGAGTGCAAAGCTGGAGAAGGGGAAGCAGAGAGGAGGACAGCCTTGCTGCGTAGACACAGGACGGGAAAGTAGCCCAAGGCAGGTGTGGACTTGACCCTCAGGTTTTACATCCGGAGTGAATTCAACACATCCTTGGGGAGGAAGATGGTTCTTCGATTGTGTGAGTTCCTGTTGGCCCCTCTCCTTTTTGTCTCACACCACCCTCAGTATCAGGAGGTTCTCAGAGCTCTCTGACCACCCTTCACATTTCCTTCCCAGATGGAGGGAGAAGGTGCGCTTGCATCTGTCGGCGCCTGTTGACCTGCCGTCCTCGTGGCTCCCTTTAGACACCTAGACCAAAGCGTCACTCGAAAGGTGTTCTCACAGCTGTTGTCCGCCTCCCTGGCCCTCCCTGGTGTGTGTGAACCCACACCCAACGACTGTCTGAAAGCTCCACCGAAGAGACACAATGAGAACCAGTGCCCGTGAGCCCCGCGAGCCGGGGATGAGGCAGGCAGAGGAGGGACAAGCGCTCGGGGGCCTCCCAGCACCCTTTTCCACTTGACTCTGGCAGTCTTGTTTCCAAATCCTTTCTTCTGTCAGGCTAGTGTATGGAGAGTCCTGACAAGTATGCTCCACGGGCCTCCACGTGCTGGGATGTACGGGGCTTGCCAACTTTTCTAGGGGTTGCTTTCCAGAAAGGTAAAGGAACCCACGGGGTTCTAGCTTCTTTTCTTGCTCAGATTGAAAAATATTTCAAGGAAATGGAGTTTTACTGGTGGCACAGAGTAACAAGTGCATAAATAATAAGGGACCTGAGACATGAGTGTTGTAAATATGCCAGGCGCCCCCTCGTGCCAGTCACTTGTGGGCTCCCCTGCCTGCCTGTCATGGTAACTTGCCTAAACTTGATGAGCAAGCCATACAAGGCACTATTTTGCTTTCCTAATAAGAATAGGTGCCTGGCTCTAAACAAATGGCTGTAATTATCAAGTGCCCCATCACAGCATTGTGGTGCTGCACGAATATTCACATTCCGTTCAGAAAGCACCCTGAAAATCATTACATTGCTAATTATAAGTGGAGCCGCCAAGACCCCAGCTTCCTTCTATTCTTCTTACCTCCTGCAGACGGCCAAACTTAGGAACTAATCATCAGATTTCCCTGGAATGGCAGCTGGCAGCTTGATAACCCAGCGTTGGGGGTTTGGGCTGTGGCAGGATCTGTGAGAGACTCAGTCTCTCACATAGCACGGGTTCTGCCTCTGAATGATTGGGGCACCTTGAGAGCACATCCCTGTGCCTTGGCAGGGAGCCCCACCTGGAGCACTCCAGTTGGCTAAACATGCTGCCCTTCTTGATCCTTGGGCATCCCTAGCTCCAGTGTAGTTTTGTCCAAAAGGACCCGGTCCCCTTTAAATGTGATTCCTCAGCGTTGGGAGGGTGGCATGGAAAGCATATCGTTTTATCAGCCCAGTGGCAAGATTAGATCCAAGCACGTAGACTTGATCTGGAACAGTCTTTTTTAGAGCTTGGGGATCACCTTTCAAGAAATATGGGGATTGGCTCCATCCAATGCACACAGTGACAAGTGACAACTTGGCCTCTCCCCTCCTCGTGGGGTCATTGTGTCCTTCCAGCCCTGAGGCTCATGGGTGGTTAATGGTTCTGGATTTTTTCTTCATTATTATTTTTAATATGGCTGGAAAACTGCCCAGTGGTGTGTATCCAGCAGAGAATCAAAATGAGAAAACGTATGACACTACTGGTCCAGGTTCCTGAGAGCAGCAGAAGGATGGAGGGACTCAGCGTCAAAATCATGCATTAGAAGTGCTCTGCCGCTCCCTGACTGTGTGACCCTGCGCAGGTCACCTCATCACTCTGGACTCCAGCTCTTTCTTCCTATAAAATGAAGGCTGTACTAGGAGCTTTTTCAATAGTTGATATTTAATATTAAATCATTTAACAGCTATTGGTTGTCCACTTCAGGCAATGTGCTGGTTGTTGAAGACCAAACAGCTTCAGGTCACTGACCTCGAGGGGCTCACCCTGCACACTGGGTACAGACAGCACCATCCCGCAGTGTGGCAGATGTGGAGATGGGCTGCTGTTCCCAGCTCAGGAAGAACTTGCTGCGCAGCGGTAAGCAGAGAGCCCCACATCCAAGGTCACGCCCTTCCAGTGACTCAGCAAGGCCCAGGGGATCAAAGGGTGCAGGACGACTCACTGCCGTGTTTGCTCCAGAGCCTGCCGGTGGCTGAGGCTTTGTGAGGCCTGACTCACGTTTGACCTCTCCTTGTCCCCAGCCCTGCTTTACCCTTTTCTTTCACAGGTGCCCATCCCCAATCCACATCTTGTCCTCCAAACTCCACCGCAGCATCTATTTCCAGAGAACTGACTGCAACACATCTAGCGGGGCCACGCGGGGTCACGGAGGTGATTGTGTGGATGGAGGAGCTCAGGGAGAGGCTTGGAGCCCATCCTTGTTATTTCTCCACTGCTGTCACTGCGGTGGAAGGGCTGCACCCTCAATACCTTCTGTCTTAGTTTGGTCCTCCAAAAGCAGAGCCTGAGCCAAGGCCTTGGGCGGAGGGGGTTGTTAGGTGACACCAGGAAGCAGGAGTAAGAAGTGGAGAGAGTAGGGTGGAGGACGAGGAAAGCCACACGGTTGAGTGGCCTAACCTCATGGGTAACTGGGGTCCGTCCCCCTGGGGACCCGCTAAGGAACATATAGGACATGCTGCAGAACGTTCCTTCTGTTTGCTGACGCCCAGCCCTGCTGGCTGACAGCTGCCTCTCCCTTCCGCCCCTCCTCCACTTCTGGGCTGTGTGGTTCTTGGGCTAAGCAAGCCCTGGGAGCTTTGGAGAAAGACCTGAGGCTGAAAAGGGAAAGACGCAGTTGGCACTTGAAGTGGTCCCACCGGCGGCATCACAAGGATCGTCTCTCACAGCAGCAGCTGAGACGAGAGGTGGCCAAGGGGGTGGCGTGGGGCCCTGTGGTCACCAGAGCCTGTTAACTCCCTATATTGGGTTGCTGTCACTCCCTACTCAGGGGTCACCCTAAACTTCCCACCGGGGTCACAAATGAAAGACTGTGGCAGAACTGGGCCGGGGACAGGCCATTTTGGACACGTTTAGGGAGCGCAGCAGTGCCTGGCCCTGCCTGAGAACTCGGTGCCGGGCTCCCAGCAGCACCGAGCTGTGGCTGTGGGTTGGGGCTCAGGAGCCTAAGGACATGGGCTCAAATCCCAGCTTTGCCACTCGGGAGCTGTGAGAGCTGACGTCAGCTGCGTACCGTTTCCTCCTCTGTGGATGGGGATTATCAAAGGGCTTCCCTGGATATGAAAACGGGTGGTCGTGAGCCTCACATGCAGCCACGCTGGAGAGCGCTTTGCAGAGAGCCCCACGCGGATACCGAGGTCCACACTTGTTAGTGGTCGGTGTTATTAGGTCTACTGTATCTTTCCTGCAGTGGGAGTCTGAACACTGCTTCCTCAAGCCATGGGACAGCTGTGGGGACCGCTTTATTGTCCAGTGTAATAACCCCACAATTGCAAGCACAGGAATGCAGACGCACTTCCCCCGCAGTTGTGAGTAGCAGCCCTACAAGTATTTCCTTCTTTTTTAGTGTGTAAAAGGGCAACAGAGGCATTGTTGGCAGAAAGAACAGACTGCACCCCTCCCACCCCGCAAGCTTCTTGGACAAGCTCCGCTGTGAACTCAGAGCCTCTCTGAGGTCACTCACATCTACAGCTGCGTCAGGAGAATGGTTGCAATGCTTGTGCCCAGGTCACCCTTCATGCTCCGTGGACAGACTGCTTTAAAGTCATCTTTCAGCAGCTCTGTTTTGTGTTTACTAAACTACTTATTCTCCAATAAACCTGATGAGAGGCATGCTTCATTATTCTTGAGTTCTACCCCGGCAGAAACACAATATCCTGGACTCAAGCACTTCTGGGTGCTTGTGTGTTCCACTCACCCTTTGATTCCTCCTCTTCCTCTCAGTGCCGTGTGTCACCCTGGATGCTGGTCACCTGTCCTGCTGTTCCTGGGGTCAGGTTCTGGAAGGAAGGAAACCTTCCTGGTCTTGGTGGCTTTCATCAACCTCTGAAGGATATAAAATCAGGACAACACAAAGGTGGTGGTAGCACAAGACAGGTGCAACTGACTCTGAACCCAGGCTGAGGTCAGTCCACCATGTGGAGCACTTGACACAGTGCCTGGCATATATCAAGCTAAAGACAAGTCCCATTTAAAGTATTGCATGACATATTGGAAATAACAGTGGTTTTGAATTTGGAATTTCAGATGGAGCATTTCTAGCATGTCTTAGGTGTGAATTTCAAAAACCTAATTAGAGCTTCTAAACTTTCCTTCATAATAGGTATTGTCTCCCCAGGGGTATTTGATGGTAAGTCTAGAACATGATCAAAGGCCTTTTAAAATATTGTTTAATATTTGTTATTATAATTGTTATTATAGTTATTATCATTACTGTGCCCAGGCACAACAGAGGAGAGAAAAAGAGAAATGTGTGTGTTGGATGGGGGCTGGAGAAGCGCAGGAAGGGAAGGGCCCACCGCCTCTCTGCTGACCCTGGCTCAGTGTGGGTCATGGAAGGAACCTCCCCGGGTAAAAGGACACTCTGGAAGCCCTCTGAGCACAGACCAGATGAACAGAGGTGCTCCTCAAAAACAAAGCAAAACAGGCAAGTGAAAAACAAATTTGGGAGTAGCTTGTGAAGATGCTCCACCTTAGAGTGGCTTGCTCAAAGTTAGTATCCACTCAGTTGAGTTTAGTCATCACCAATTAAGTAAAAGCCAGAAGTTTGAAATATTAGTCCTGGGTGTCAGGCCCTCAGCCTCTGATGGTGGCTCCTAGCTCCCCATTTAATCATGTAACATCCCTTGACATAGTTCTTACTTGGCGTACTATCTAGGCAGATTAGGTTATGCTGTCTGGCTCAGCTTATTTTCCAGAATAGGAATCCTCCAGTCTTCTCCTTAACCGACAACTCAGGGATTGGAATCCTGTCATTGTATGCTCCATCATTATTGAGTCCTTTGTTCTTAGCCTTGCAAATGGGAAAGAGAGGAGAAAGCAAGGAAGATCGTATGTGGGATGTTTTATGACTAGCCTGGAAGGCAGGGATACCATTCTGCCCCCATTCCATCAGCCAGAACTCAGTCACATGGTCCCAATCCCACTGCAAGGCAGGCTGGGAAATGTAGTTTTCTTGAGTGCCAGGATGAGTAAATGGTACTGGTGGGCATCCAGCTGGTCTCTGACACCCTGGGCATTATTTCAGACCGTGATTTCTGCTAATAGTTAGCTAATGCTCTTCTCTGCAATGCTCTTAGGTGGTTTGCAAAAATGAATTTACATTCAGAGGAGTTAAGTGAAATGCTCAAGTTCACAGAGTTCACTGAAAAGGTAGAACTACCTAGTTTTCAACACCCACTTGTGTTAGTTGGGACAGGCTAGGCAACGCTACAGTAAAAACCTCAAATCTCAGTGGCTTGAAACACGAGGTTTATTTCTCACTCCAAATCCCATTGTGATCTGGAAAACAATCCAGGGCACTACTCTCCTTGCACTGGCTTGTCATTTCAGGCCACTTTGGTCTCTTGGCTTGTCCTTCTCACATAAGAATTCCTGCATGATTGTGCTGCAGGGGAAGAATGTGTGCAAAAGTGCACACTGATGCTTAAATGCTCCCACTCGTAAGTGATCCCCGTGACTTGTGCTCCTATTTCATTGCTGAAAGCAAACTGCATGGCCACAGCGCATTCAAGGGAGCAGGAAGTGAGACCTTCCCAGACGTCTGGGAACGGAGGAGATCAGGAAACCTCGAGGAGCACCACTCACGTCTTCTATCCCCTCGAGTAGTGAGGAAAGGGGCTCAGGAATGCTCGTTGCGCCTGATTTCAAATGGTTGCTTACACTGCTTCTTATTTCTACTGCTGATTTTTTTCAGAATATAAAATCTGAAAGTCTGTTGGACACCACGATGTCTGATGCTTTCCATCCTCCCAGTGCCCTTCCTTCTGTTCTACATCCCCCTTTATCTAACCCTTCTGGTTCTGGTGGGAGTGTCTGTCAAGAGATCTTGCATTTGTGTTAAAATGCAAAGCCCCTTCAGGTTATAAGGCAAGGCAGGTTTTAGTTTCTATAGGATTATGAACTGAAAGGAAAGAGCTACTTTCCCAATTCCTGCCTGTGGCAGGAAAGAATGAGGACAATAGGCAAAGGGGAGCAAAGCTAAGGTAGACACAAACACACACACATACACACACACACAGCGAGTGTGGAGGGTGTGCTCTGATGACATGGTTGGGACCCTGGATCCAACCACATCTGTTCCAGCCTACCATTGGCCTTCAGAGTTACAGCACCCAGTAGAGCCCCAGCACGTTCTGTTTTCCCCGGACTAATTTGAGTTGAGTTTCCTTCACTTAAAAATGAAAACATTCTGATTAGCATACTCATATATGTAAAATTTCTCAAATAGTCTTTTGGAGAAATGCAGCTCTGGTCCCTGGATGGAGCAGCAAGCAGGTGCACTGCCGTAAACCTGAGAGGAGCTGGAGGACTCGTCAGGCTACCAGAGACATCATGGAAATGGACACGTGTCTAGATCTTTGGCGAAGAACCTGGATAGGCTCAGGCCTGGAGGATGGGACACTGTAGTTCTCCAGGGAGTCTGAATCTGTTTAGGGAAAGGTGGCTGGGATGGTGCACCCTGAAGTCTCAAGTCTGTGCAGTTATGGATGACTTCAGGAGCTTGACACTGGAATGATTATTTTCTATGTCGTCTCTGGTAGGAGTCATAATGTAGGCTACTTCTAATGAAACTGAGTCTATACAGCGCATTAACCTTCATTTAGTTTTTATTATAATTTTTCTAGTCGATTTTTAAGAAACCAGGGAGGTCTCTTCTAAAGATAGGTGCTAAGATGCAATCGTAATTGGCTCCCAGCCCCTCTGGATGCTTGGGGGAAGGTGGTCAGGTCTTCCTGTGTGTGAGCGGACCTCCCGGGAGAACAATCAGGGAAGAAGGAAACGAGGAAATGGCTTTAGTATCTGCTCCGCTCTCTGTTCCTGCTTTCTGTATATATAATGGGTTTAATCCCTCGAGATCCTGAAAGGAAGGTGATTTTTCAAATGAGGAGGTGTAGGCTGAGAGAGGGTAAGTAACTTGCCTCTCTCTTAGAGCTAGCGCGTCGCCAAGCTGAGATAGCAGTTGGCTTTCTCTGATTCCAATGCACTTTTCAGGGAACAACGTTGCCAGCCCCCACCCCTATGACCCCCCACTCCCATTTGCAGATGTCTGAAGTTCTATGATAGAAATTAAAACACTAAAGTCTTTCATTTGTGATATAAAGCAAAACTTTAGATTTAGGATGAGAGGAAGAGTCTCAAAATCAGGGAGACTTGTGTTCCCGGTGACAAATTTCATTCATTTCATAACTTTGTGGCTGGTGACAACAGCAAGTCATGAAGTCAAGGGCCCGGCGCCAGTGTTGCTGGAGAAGTCAAGGATGAGACAGCCTGGGGACCTTGAGGCCCTGTGGTAGGTAGACACTGAACTGTACACGAGTGAGGGGACAGGGATAAGAGTCAGGGCTTCCAGGAAAAAACAGTTTCCACTTCATTTCTACCTCTGTGTAAAGTGATAGGGAATGAGGAGGAGATAATAGCCGATAAAGCAAGACGGTAATATAATAGCAACAAAGCCAACATGTACTGAATAGTATTTTGACATTGGAGAAGGCATTTCCTCTCTTGAAATGCTCCGGAATTACGGGGGTGGAAATGAATGGGGGACACTGAACATCCACTGGTTTTATCAAGGAAAAGAAATGTGGGAGATGAATTTCTAGGAGAGCAAGGTGAGGGGAAAGTCATACAGTGGAATATGATACAGCAGCAAAAATAAAAGAACTAGAGCTACATGTAGGCACATGTGTAAATCTCAGAGATGCAGTGTTGAGTAAGGGTTCCATGCTGTATTACAATGTTTACGTAAACCTTAAAAAAAAACAAGGAAACCAGTTAGTTCTACATATTGTTTAAAGGTACATGCACATGTAACGTAAGTATAGTCAGGCACGGGATCAATCAATCAATGCCAAACCCAGGCTTGCAGTTCCCTCTGGGTGGGGAGGGAGAGGAATATTTGGGATGACCACCACTATGGGGAGTGCCACTGCTTTTGCGGTGTTCGTCGGTTAAGCTGAGGAGGGACAAATTGGTATTTGCTGTTTTAGTCTCTGCATGTCTTTGATGTCTGAAATGTTTCCTAACAAATAAGAGGGATATAGGGGACAAAGATTCATTCAGCAAAGGAAAGTAAAAGCTAGGGGCCATGGAGAGGGGAAGGGTCCTAAGATCCCCTGAGAATGGTTTGTCCCAAGTGTGGGGCTCTGCTGTATTGTGTATTTGGCTAACAGTAAAAAACAGCTTAAATGTGACATTTGGAAATTGTTTTTGTCGATGAATCAAACACTTCATATGTCTTAACCTCTCACTTTATGCAAATATAATGCCAGTCACACAACGGAACAATCTCTTGTGGGTGATTTATTATAGGAAACTGATATGTTTTCTTTTCTAGTCTTTTTATCTTTGCCAAATTATAAATATTTTAAATGTCAAAAAGGAGGAAGAACCACGCCATGTGCAGGCCTTTGGGAGGAGACAGCTAATTCAGCAGAAGGCAGCATCCAGGATGAACAGAGGTATTGCATTTGGTGATAGCCAACCCCTATCCTTGCAAGTTTACAACTTCAGAAACTTGTGTTATTATAAAATAAGAAAGCTAAACCTCTTTTACCTATATCTTCAAAAGTCTTATTGATTAAAATATCATAATAACCTTTACCATAAAAGGGCTTTTATAAATCCAAAAGAAGGTAAACATCCTAAAAAAAAGTGCACAAGAAATATGAAGAGACAATTTACAAAAAGAAACATGGATGATCAAAGATATATTAAAATGTTCAATTTCATTAATGGTCAAAGATATTCAAGGTAAAACTATTGAGGTTGCATTTCTATTTTTCATCTATGAAGTTGCAAGATTAGAAAAATTGAAAGGACCATCTTCTTATCATGAGGTTCAGTGGCATGCTAAAATATGTTGTTTTCCTTAGAACAAGAAGTAGTTCCATATGGAGAGAGAATTGCTTCTGAATTGTTTTTGTAGTATGACTTAAAGTGTACCAGAAAATCTTTACAAAATATCTCCAAATTAGCCTATTATAGGTAATTAGATTTCTTCCCCTGCTCAATCTTTACATAAGATGTTCAAGGAGTTTATTAAAATGCAGTAAATTATCTGGGTGTGGCAAGCCCTTAGACATTATCAACTATTAAATCCATTACTAAAATTAGATTATCAGATTAGCTGCTAATTAGCCACTAAAAAACTCTTTTTCTTCTAAATTTTTGTAGTTTTCAGCAGAAAATACAATTGCAATAGCAGAGCTCATGATACATGTACAACAAACTATGACAAACATGTATACATATATTTATCTATATTTATACTGTGCATATGTATGCAACATTATAGAAATTAATTAACTTTGGGTCTGTCTGTTTTCTTTTGTAATGAAATGAAACTTACAACAAAGTTAATTTGGCATATCTGATGTGAAACATGGTTATTATCTTACCATGCAGTAGTTAGGCATAAGTGGTGGGAAGCCCATAAAAAAAAGAAAAAGAATTTTCTTCTTTCTTATTTTGTTAGTTTCAAACATGTATAATCAACATCAAGTTAACATTTTTTCTAATGCAATTAATCACAGACTATTTGCCCTTCACGCACGTAATATCCCTCAATCTTGTTAAGAAGTAAAGGTTTTCGGGGCCGGCCCGGTGGCGCAAGTGGTTCAGTGTGCGCCGCAGCGGCCCAGGGTTCGCCGGCTCCTGGGCACGCACCGACGCACCGCTTGGCAAGCCATGCTCTGGCGGCGTCCCATATAAATAGAGGAAGATGGGCACAGATGTTAGCCCAGGGCCAGTCTTCCTCAGCAAAAAGAGGAGGATTGGCAGATGTTAGCTCAGGGCCGATCTTCCTCACAAAAAAAAACAAAAAAAGAAGTAAAGGTTTTCAATGAGGCTTCCCAACTCTGCCAGGTCCCTGGCTTTTGACAAATGCCCGAAGCAGGTACTCAACACTACAAGCTGTCTTGGGTGCGAAGGAGCTTGATGCAAAAGTAATCTTGGCTTACAAAGTTATGGATTGTAGACTCAGGGGTGGTAGGGAAGATCTAATTAAGGATTGGAGGCATGAAGGAAGAAAAGGACTGCAGGGAGAAGAGAGCCTGATTCCTCCAAAATAATGAATCTTGATAGGTATGAGAAATGGGCAGAGATAAGCTAAGAAAGCCGGGAAGAAGATGGACTGACGGAAGCATCCTCCTGTTCCTGCCGACTCAGCACTGGAGGGCATCCTAGAAAGCCCACAGCACGTTCACACTGCAGCCTGGGCTTAGCTGTCTCTTAGTTTCAGGGCAAGACGAAGCTTGGATCTGCTGGCCCAACATTACTCCTATCTTCTCCCCAGGGCCAGCTTTCCTTTAGCTTTAGGCAAAGCCAGGTGAAGAGGATTAGATATACAAATAAATGGAAGAACGTGCACTCTGTGAGAATGACACAGAGTTGAACTATAATCCACGCATGGTAATATGTCTTGTTGAAGGAGAGGGAAAAGGATCGAAAGCAGTGTGGGAGGTGGTCAAGAGGCAGAGCAAGTTCTTGCAGAAACACTCACATTCCACTTCAAACACAAAGCTATGATAAATAAAATAATTCTTAAATATACATTTGCTTCATTTTTGTAAGGCTCAGTAAAAACCACTCAGTCCTCAAGAAACAGCATAACCATCTACATGGTCCAGAAATAAACTGGGATCACAGAACAGTGAGCAGGGACTGAGCAGGAGGAGAGATGGGCAGGGGTGGCCAGGAGTTCTACTCCAAAGAGAGAAAGGGGATGGAAAGTTCCTGTGCACAGCCAGGTGGGATGCTGGGAGGCTCCCTGCAAAAGAACATAGGTTGAAGTGAGTTACAGCTACTAACTAGAGCTGTGGTAGAAAGTTAGTTTCTTGCCTGGGTGGAATAAAAGAGCAGAAATAGCTCTGCAATATGAAACTAGGCCTAACTAGTTTGGATTTGCATCTAAGGGCTCAAGCTGTAGCATAAAACTTGATTATAAGGGGACTGTGCAGTGCTGCGAGGGGGCAACCCCCAAAGACCAGACATGAAAGCTTGGACATGAGGAGAGGAAGTGTAAGACAAAGAACTCACACTCAGAATTTCGAAACACATGAGGAAAATTAAAGTCATAAAAGGTAGGCAAAACACTCAATAACTGAAGAATTTATTTCTGAAGAAGTGAAAATAATAGAGTAATCTGAAACAATTTAAAATAAGTATGGTAATATTTTCAAAGGAGTAAAGGAAGGAAAAATTTTATTTAAAGAAATACAAAAACTGGCAGATATTAATCACTAGTAGTAGGTATGTAAAAGCACCTGTTAGGAGCCAAGAAGTGAAAACTATAGTTGTTGAAATAAAAAAGAAAAACTCAACAGATGTTATCAAATCTATATAAGACACAGCCAAAGAGGATGCAGTAAAATTAATTAAATGTTGTGGGATTCACCCAGAATACAACACGAAGAGATGAAGAGATGGAAGAAAAATGAAAAACACTGAGACATGAAAGAGAGAGAGGCACCATCATACATCTCTTAGTAATTCCAGAAGTAGAGGGGAGAGGAAATAGTGGTGAGGCAACAGACAAAGAGATAATGACAGAGAATTTTCAGAACAAAGAAATATACAAGTCCTCAGATTGAAGGAACACACCAAGTTCTGCACAAGGTAACAGATGTTCAAGGTGTAGCTGCAGGTCATCAAGAAAGAAGAGACATTACTAAAGATACCAGAGAAGGAGAAGAAAACCAACCTTAGATTTTCTACAAAGGAATTACAATTGGATTGAGAGCGTTAGGAACAATGGGAGCTGGAAGACAATGGAGTAATAGCATGCGTAAACTGAAGGAAAGCACTGTCAACCTGGAACTCCATATAGAGCTAAATGATCATTCAAGAATGAGGAAAATATAACTTCAGAGCTACAAAGACAAAGGACGTACATCATCAAAAAGATAAATAAATCCAGAAGGATGCAGAAGATGCACTAAGCAATGGTCACTATAAATAATGCAACAGAGGCTAAACTCTAACCTGGACAATGCCAATATCCCAGGGGAAAACGCTCAATGTGTGACATGGCCCACTGGGATTAGATTAGACATTAGGAACATGGTACTTGAAAGTAAACACCAACTTCCAGTTGAGTGAACTTCATTACTCTGTAAGGAATGAAGGGCGGCAGGAAGAGACAGAGAGAAAGAAAAAGGGAGGGAGAAAGAAAGGGAGGAAGTTGGTCCACCTGTCCCTAGATTTCTCAGGAAGCAGGGAGGTGAGGCATTCCTGAAAAGGTCTATTTGGAAATACGAGCAGAAGGGAGTTGAGACCTGTTAAGTTTACTTCCATCCCTAGGGGATGGGAACTGGGGACACAAGGAAAATGTGAGCCCAGCAGTTTCTGAGCAGTAGGCAGGCGTTTGCTCCCCTGGACAAGAACCCCACGGGGAGAGCATGGCAGCACAGGGGGCGCCACGCAAAGGCAGCCTGCAGCGTGGGGGGCCACGCCTCTCTGGGACCCGGGTTGGGAGTCGGGCAGAGATTTCTCAGAGTGGGCGGAAGGCGCTGAAATCAGAGGCTCCCGTTCTGTATCAAGCCAGCCGGTATTTGGGGCACCCCTCAGACTCGGAAAGAGTTCAAACGCAGCTCTCTCTGCCCCCATCCCATCTCCATTAGAAACCTGAGAAGCCAGTTCAGGCGGCTGCTGTGCGATAATGAGTGGGGCCCTGGGGAGACACATGGCAAAGAGGATTTTTAACAACTTAGCTCAAATTAATGAATGAAATCCCTTCTTGGGCCTTTTTGAAAATTTATAAAGATTTTAAAATTGCTTTTAATTGCTTCTTTTGATATCTGACTGGTGTTTCTTTTGAATGTGATGCTGTACTGAGACCATGAACATTCAGCTTTCTTTGGGTTACACACATAAAATGAAGCTCCTGTCCCTCTGGTGGAGGAGAAATAAGCCAGCTGTACTTCCTGCCTCTTGGTTTTGACCTGCCCACGCACAGGCTGAAAGTTGCCACCCGAGGACTATTGGGCTTGGAGGGCCAGGTGTTGGGCCAACCCTGACCAGAGAGCCTTTGCAAGGCCCCACAGTTTCATGTATTCTAGACTTTCTCCTCAGCAGACCCAGCTCAGCCTTTCCTGCATGCAGGCGTTTCCTCTGTGGGGACCACATCCCTCAGTGGGCAAGGTGCTACACCATGCACAAGGTGTCCAGCATGCTCATGAATTAGCTCACCTGTCATAAGGCACTAAAGGCAGTCTCCACAAGAGGAAGGGCTTTGTCACGGCTACATTTCCAACACCTAGAATCGTGCCTAAATATTTGTTGAATGAAACCACATGGATAGGGGCTATCTCTTGACATCCCTGCTTTTGCATGGGCTCTTTTATAAATACCTTTAGAATGTGCATTATTTCGTGATAGAGATAAAACAAAAGTTGGGGTTGACAGATCTGAATATTGCATAGGATACAAACAGGCCAGAAAAAAATGGTTTAGAGAAATAAGCAGGTTTCTGAGTGCATTTTAAGTGGAGGGAAAAGGGAATTCTGGCTGTCTGCTGCCTGAGAGATTTAGTCTAAAAAATATTGCTGTGTTGTGAAAGTAATTACTATCAGAAAAGAAAGCCTCCAGTGATTTAGAATTATATTGCATATATCTATGTAGTATACTACAGCACATTAAGAAAGCTAAAGTAAATTAAAAGCCCTAAAACAATCCACATATTATTTCAAGATCCCAGTGGCATATTAATTATGCCTTCTGTACTATTCATTTTCTCTTTTGTAAATATAGGTAGTCTCAGAGTTAAACCACTCGACTAATAAGAGGTCCTTGCATAGAAACAGCCATTGATCCTCTGTCTTCTTGTCATGTTACAGGGGCTGTGGCCACCAAAGGTCTTGGCCTACCGACACCCCAGAGCTGGCGCCTGTGGAGCCCCAGTGCTAATTCCAGTTTCAACTTCTCTTTATGCCTTAAAGCTTCCAGCACTCGGGTCTTTGGAATATCCTAAGGAGTATTCCAACTGTGTTGATTCCAACTGTGATGAAATGGGCCTTGGGGTCCAGCCTGAGAATCTGCTCATCACTGAGAACATATGGATCAACTGTGAGTCCGTATAGCCTAATTATTAAGAATGCAGTTCTAGAGAAGTCAGACCACCTGTGTTTCCGGGCTCCGACATTTGTGAAGAGTGTAACCTTGGACAGTTTGGCTGCTCTTTGCCTCTGTAAAATGAGAACAATAATTATAACTGAACTTATAGGTACTATTACTGACTGAATTGTATGCCCTCAAAATTCATACATTGAAGTCCTAACCCCTAGTACCTCAGAATGTGACTGTCTTTGGAGACAGGGCCTTTAATGGAGTAAGTGAGCTAAAACGAGGTCCTACGGGTGGGCCCTAATTCCATATAACTGGTTGTCTTTGTAAGAAGAAGAAATTAGAACACAGACACACACACAGAAAAGACCATGTGAAGACACGTGTAGGAGACGGCCATCTGCAAGCCAATGAGAGAGGTTGCAGAAGAAAATAACCCTGCCAACATCTTTGTCTTGGACTTCTAGCCTCCAGAATTGTGTGAAAATAAATGCCAGTTGTTTGAGCCACCCAGTCTACGGCCTTTTGTTATGGTAGCCCTAGCAAACTAACACAGATGCTTTTGAGGATTCCAAGAGACAATGCATGAGTGAAATGCTTAGAAAGGTGCCTAGCATGGTAGGCATGTGACAGATGTTCACTCTCACTACTATGCAGGCAAATATTTGCAAATTCTAAGTGATTTTCTTAAGAATTAAGATTTAGACTACAACCTGTTCATACTGTGGGGACTGTTACATATTAGGATTACCTTGAAAATTGTCTTTTTACATTAAACATTCATTTGTTCATTCATTCATGAAATAAACTTGTATTCACTGCTAACTTTGAGCCAGGAACTATGTTTGGGGCCAGGAGTATAAGATGGATAGCACACAGCTAGTAACCCTTCCTTGAGGAGTGTACAGTATCTGGAAGTGGTCCGACATGGCATTTGGCATCATTAGAGTGACTGAGTAGTGGCTGGATCCAGTGTGTTGAACATGGCAGTCAAGGAGAACAATTGTCTGTCTGCAGGGCAGGCAGGAGAGGGGCTCTCTGGACCAGCTGAAACCCAGCCCAGCTCTAACAATGAACTTTTCTAGAGAAGTTCTATAGTCACCCGGTGCTGAGCTGCAACATCCAGAAAAAGATGGCTCTCTCTGAGCAAAACTTTCACACTGGGCTGGAGGTGAAAAGCTTGCTAGTAAGGGCCAGCTCTGCTGGTACAATCATAGTCAGGGCATAAGGGTCTGGCAGGTGCGGAATCTAATGGGGAAAAAGTGCTGAGGCCATCCCCTCTCCCTGGCCACACTGTCTGGCAGAGAAAGACTGAACTAGTCACTTACGTGTTCCTTAGGGAGGCTGCTTACATAGCCAGGTCAGATTTCTTTCCAAGGATAATGTCACTAATGACTTTCACAATTTCTTTATTTTCTTAAACCACTTTATTCAGGTATAATTGACATACAATAAAATACACATATGTAAATTGTAAGATTTGATGTTTTGACATATGTATTCACCAGTAAAACATTCACCATGATCAGGATAGTAAGCATACCCATCATCCCCCAAAGTCTCCTCACGCCGCTCAGTGATCTCTCTTTCTCACTCCCCCTCTTCCCCTTCCTGCAGGAAGCCACTGAGCTGTTTGCCGTCACTGTAAATTAGTTGTCACTTCCTACAATTTCCTATAAATAGAATCATACAGTACGTATTCTTTTTCACCTGGCTTTTTTCATTCAGCATAATTATTTTGAGATTCGCCCACATTGTTGGTGTGTATCAGCAGTTCCTTCATTTTTTGTTGCTGAGTAGTATTCCATTGTACAAATATGCTGTGATTTTGTTTATCCATGCACCTGTTGATGGGCATGTGGGTTGTTTCCCCATTTGGGCTTTTGCAAATAAAGCTACTATGAACACTGGTGTACAGGTCTTTGTATGGTTATATCCTTTCCTTTCTCTTTGGTAAATATATAGGAGTGGAACGGTTGGATCCTATGATAAGTGTAGGTACACTTTTTTTTTTTTTTGAGGAAGATTAGCCCTGAGCTAACATCTGTTGTCAATCCTCCTCTTTTTTTCTGATGAAGACTGGCCCTGGGCTAACATCCATGCCCATCTTCCTCTACTTTATATGGGACACGGGCACAGCATGGCTTGATAAGCGGTGTGTTGGTGCGCGCCCGGGATCCAAACCTGCGAACCCTGGGCTGCTGAAGTGGAGCGCATGGCCTTAAGTGCTATGCCACCAGGCCGGACCCACATGTACACTTTTTTAAGAAACTGAAAACTATTTTTCAAAGTAATTGCATCATTTTACATTCCTACCAGCAGTGGAAACTGTAACTTGGGTGAGGCAAAGATTTCCTGTCTCTTCTTATAAGGGCACTGATCCCATTCAAGAGGATGAACCCTCATGACCTAATCAACTCCCAAAGGCCCTACTTCCTAATACCATCATACTGGGGGTTAGGATTTCAATATGTGAATTTTTGAGGGGTCGCAAACATTCAGTCCATATTACATGTATTATAAGAACCATAGAATGGTATATTCCATTTCTCTCTGCCAGCCTTTATGCTATTGTTGTCATGTCACTTTTACATGTTATAAAACCCACAATACATTGTTATTATTTGTTTAAACAGTAAATTATCTTTTAAACATATTTAAACAATGAGAAAAAAGTGATTATATGTTTAATCATTAGTTACCATTTCTGGTGTTCCTCATTTCTTTGTGTAGATCCAGATTTCCATCTGGCATCATTTTCCTTCTGTCTGAAGGGCTTCCTTTAACACTTCTTATAGTAGAGGTCTTCTAGGGCAATGAATTCTTGCAGCTCTTGTATGTCTAAAAATATCTTTATTTTGCCTTCATTTTTGGAAGGGCATAGAATTTAGGTTGACTGTTTTCTTTAAAGATGTTTCTCCACTGTCTTCTCTATTACATTGCTTCTGTCAGGAAATATGCTGTCTTCCTTGAGTATGTGCCTCTGCACATACATCCTTTGTCTCCTGATGATTTTTAAACTTCCTTGTCACTGGTTTTGAGCAATTTTAGTCTGATTTGCCTTGGTGTAGTTTTACTCATGTTATTGTGCTTGGAGTTCACTGAATTTCTTGGGACTCTAGGTTTATTGTTTTCATCAATTTTCAAAAATTGTCGGCCATTATTTCTTTAAATATTTTTTCTCCCCTGCTCTCCTTTGACAACTCCAATGCCATGTATGTTAAGGTGCTTGAAGTTGTCTCACAGCTCACCGATGCTCTTTCAATTTTTTAAAAATACTTGTTTCTATGTTTGTGTACATAGTTTCCATTACTATGTCTTCAAGTTCATTGATCTTTTGTCCTACAATAGCTAAACTGCCTTTAATTCCATTCACTGTATTTTCACCAAAGACAATTTAGTTTTCATCTCTAGAAGTTGGATTTGGCGATTTTTATATCCTGTACGTCTCTACTTGACTTTTTGAACATATGAAATACATTTATAATAACTATTTGCCCTTGTCTGCTAATTCTAACACCTGTGTCACTTTTGGGTAAGTTTTGATTGAGTGATTTTTCTCTTCATTATGAGTCATCTTTTCCTGTGTTTTTGCATGCCTGGTAACTTTTTATTGGATATTAGAAATTGTCAATTTTGCCCTTTTGAGTACTGGATAGTTTTGTATTCCTGTAAGTATTTTCTTGAGCTTTGCTCTGGGATATAATTAAGTCACTTGGAAATGGTTTGGTCCTTTCAGGGCTTTCATTTAAGATTTGTTATGTGGGACAAGAGCAGGACCAGTTAGCGTCTGCTCCTGAGGCAAGGCCCTTCTGAACGCTTTCCCCAGTGCTCTGTGAATTACGAGGTTATCCAGTCCCGCTGGTGGGAACAGGCACTATTCCTGGCTTTGTGTGAATGTTAAGGATTATTTCTTCTTATCCTTTAAGAAAAGAGAGGGTGGTTCTTTCCCCATCCTTGGGTTGTTTTCCCCACCTACACACTGATCAATACTCAGCTGAACACTCAGAGCTCTGGAGTTCTCTCTCTGTGCAGCTATCTCCCCTCTAATATTCTGTCCTACAAACTCTAGTCACCTTCTTCTCCCTAGATTCTCAGCTCTGTCTCCTTAGCTCAGTGAGTCTGCTCCTCCTGTTCTCCTCTTTCCTGTGCTATGCCCTGGAAACTCTCTCAAGGCAGTAAACTCAGATGGTCAGGGCTCACATCATTTGCCTCCCATCTCTCAGCAATCACTGTCCTTCATGACTGATGTCCAGTGTCTTGAAAACTAGTGCATCATATATTTCGTTCACAAAAAGTACAACGTCTTATGACCTAGCCTCAGACATTATACTTCATCATTTCCACAATATCCTGCTGGTTAGAGAAGGTAGTCCTCTCCAATGTGTGTGTGTTGGGGAGGGGGTGAGGGGAGACTACACAGGGCCTGGATGTCTGAAGTCAAGAATCACTGGAGACTGGTCACCACCCACAGGCAGTGAATGCATCAACTTGGAGAGTGGAAAAATTAGGTTGGATGGGAAAGGAGGAGCCAGATGACAGCACATCAGACAGAGTTGATACCCATCAGAAAGAGTTTTGACAGAAATAATTCCCTTCTACTCTGTATTCTATAAACATTTCTGTCTCAGTTGAGCTTTCATCACACTGTCTCACTATTATTTAAGTGCTAGCCTCCTCTACTAAATTGAGAATTTCTGGAAGGCAGAGACCATCTCTTACTCATATTGGGTCCCCTAAGCTCCTGGTGTCGTGCCTGGATTATAGTAGGAGCTCAAGCATGGTTTCTTGAATGGAATCAAATTGAAAGGGCTGGAACGATAAGTTTGCCAATATCTGTTACATGGCCCTAAATGTTGAGCTATGCTAAGCTGGAAAGTGGCATATGAAAAGGTGCTTTAGGAGAGCTGATTAGAACCAAAGGTTTAGAGACAGAGGTCAAGAAGGTCTATTTCAGTGTGAGAATTCAGGCATAAATTGTTAAGACTTGGAATAGAGGGAAGTAAGAAGTAGCAATAAAGTGGAATACTTGAATTCTATACAAAGAAAATAATTATTAGGACTTATTGACAATTGGGTTTAAAAGCAAGGAGGAACCAAAATGACTCTAGGGTTTCCAACCAAGGACACCTGAAAATTGTGGTGTCACCAACAAATTAAGACAATTCTCAGACTGGATGAATCACTCTCCTTCCAAAATTGTTCTTCTTCCTTTATTTCCTATCTGAGTGACCTAAGCTAGAAATTTTGGAATTGATCTCAACTTTTTCCTCTTCCTTCCCTATGAATCAGCTGCAGCTCGGGTTTCCTGTGAAGCAGACTCAGATGGAGTTGAGTGTGCAGGGTGTTTATTAGGGTGTGCTTCTGCCATCAGCCCTGTGGAAGGGAGGAGAATGAAGCAGGAGTAGACAGAGGGAGAAGCGAAGCTGCATATGGCCTAGGATCATCCCACAGGGAACACTGGAGCTAGAACAGCTCTTCAGAGTGGCCTCAAATTGGACCAAGGTGGCCAAGCCTTCATGCTCTCTCATCACTTAGTCATTGGGCCATGTTGGGTTGGGCAGTGACTTCAGGCGAAGAGCTCCGTGCAACTCCAGCAATCCCTGAAGGGGTTGGCAGCTGCGGACTGTCTGCTCACAGCATTCCCAGTAAGTGGGGCAGCAGTTCCTTCATTGATGGGGCATTTAGGTGGCACATCACAGTGTTCACATCACTATGACCACCAAGTCTCCATCCCCAGCTTCACAGGTTAGTTATTTGGGGTTCTCATTACTTTTTCCCGAATCGCTGCAGCAGGGTCCTAGTTTATCTCTCTGCTTACTGCCTTCACCTCTCTCCAATCCATTTTTCACACTGCTGCTGTGATGATCTGTGTAAACACAGACATAATCGTGCCGTTCTTCATCCTACAATCATTCAATGGCTTATCATTACTTGTGGGATTCACAGTCTGGACCTCCAGCCAACCTGCACTCTCTCCCTGACAAACTCCTCAAGTTTCACATGTCTTCTAGTTCCTTCTCTGTCGGATATCTTCCTTCTCTGACCTGAGTTTTTGCTTAGCCAACTCCTCCTGCCCTGTCCTGCAGACTTACCTCCTTTACAGAAGCTCCATGACTCTGCTGGCCTAGGCTAAATGGCATTTCAATATGTCACTACAGCCCTCATTATTTGCCTTTTTGTAGCATTTATTACACGATGCTCCAATTGTCTGTTACCAGAAACTCATCTGGTTGAGAGCACAGACAAACAGTTTGCTCTCTTTAACCCAGACTCTAGCACATGGCCTGGCATATAGAGGGCTCTCAAATGCTTGGACAGTAAATGAATTAATCAAATAACAGTTTGAAAAATATGCTTACCCAATTTTATTCTCCTGATTACCAACTAGCCTCCTTTGGACATCTGGAACAGAGTTTTCAAAAGCAGGAATCAGTCTATGACATGAGGCTTACTGATGGATCGGCTCTGAGCTTCCCAGTGAAAATATTGCAGTCTGTGAAGTTTAGCCAAGGAGCTACTTTGGATCATTATTAAAGATCGTCCCTGTGGCTGGTGAGTAAGGTACTGTAGGGAAGGAACCTGTTGACTGCTTGGCCCCAGTGTGCAACTGTCCCTCTGCTCTCTGCCTCTCATAGTCCATGGAGTAAACCCAAGAGTAGATGTAGGAGGAAGTGTGTATCCCTTCCCCTCCTCGGGGGGCTGAGAGCTGTGTGGATGTCTTCTTCTGCCTCTGTTTCCCGAGTTCCAGGTTTGTAGCCAGGATGAGAAGAGATGGTGACCCCACTCCCAGTCCAGTGTTGTCCAGACTCCACCATCTCACGTGTCTTCTTCTCTGAAGTGAGAGAGAATCTAGAGTTGTCCCAGCCACTTGTTGTTAACAAACATTCAGTGCCCTCATCACCTGCACATCACTGAGCTCTGGAAGAGGTTCACACCGTTGAATAGAGGCCATCCTACTCTCATGGAGCATTTTAGTTTTCCTAATAGACCTACACGCAGGAGCAGAGAGACAGTTGTGTGGACAACCATGATCTTTTAATAAATTCCCATAACTTATTCATCTGTATTAGTTTAGGATTACTTCTAAAACGACCCTTAGACAGAATCCCATATTGCTTCAAACACCATTGGCTTTTTGGAAGTCACAGAGACACTTTGAGAAGCTTTAAATAATTTATTTTACAAGGCCGTCCCCTGTCCTGGGAGGTTTTCATGTTGAATTCTATTAACAGTTTTTGTCTTTTGTTATAATGCACATATTAACAATTAAAAGCCATTTAAAATAATTGATTCAATTCACTAAAGCCAACAAATTAATTAACTGATGCATAATTAATCAGAGTGGCAAGGCATCCCTTCTTAAGGGACTAGATAGGAGAGCTGTGATTTGCATGTTCATGAACAGAGTAGATAGTCAGCTGTGCTCTTGAACCAGATACTGATACAATCAGGGTCATAATTTGAGAGCCGAAGGCTGTTCAGTCCACAGAAGGAGCACTTGGCCTTGGCTGCTCTGCTCACCATGAAGTGATACTTTGTGCTCGAGCTGGGTCTTAAGATAGACACAGAATTTTGGACATCAGAGCAGGGGTTGGGGATGGGTCCTGAGAGAGCATCCTGGTCCATTGCTCAACACATACCAGTATACTCAAATTGCAGTCTGAGGAAGGTGCCCACCTGTAATTTGTTTCAGGTCCATGAAGAGATGAATCCAAAAATTGAGAGTAAGCATTTAGAAACTTTTATAGGAATTTGACATTCATTTTATGTCTGCTGAATCTAATATTTTAAATTTAGGCTTGTATTTTTATGTTTTTTTAAATTTAATTTTCCTAGTAATTCATTTTTATTGTGCTTAAAATAAGTATCAGTATGCAGTAGATTATAAATTGTAAAAAAAAAAAAAAAAAAAAAAACTAGTCCTTTACTACAGGTATTTCTAGAACTACTGCCTTGGATCGTTCCAGAAATCCTTAAGCCCAAACCTTGCAAAATACTATCTGGCCTTCACATGAGCTCTACTATCCCTTTGAAAGTGAGCCGGAAATCAGATTTGAGACACCTTGCATTCGTCTCTGTGGAGGTACTCCTGTGCTCCGCAGAGTCAATGCCTTCTAGAGAACAGGGTGAACAAAGATGGAGCAAAGCCATGCAAGCCGTAATAACATAGCTGCGCTAATACTCATCTTGAACATGTGCCTACTGAGAGGGCTCCGAGTGAACTGTGAACAGTGATGTACTGTATGACCAGCAGCCACAGCCGAGTGTTAGAGGGTGTGAGAGCATCCCACAGTGGATTAAGGGTCCCAACCCCCAGAACGAGAGTGGCAAGAACTGAGGACACGCATCTCGGGCTTGTAGCAAGTCAACAACTGAAAAGAAAACTAAGAGTCGCCCTTTGAGATAGAGGGATGTTGATGAACAGGTTAGCAGAGAGGTAGTTAGCCATACCCAGACTTTACCAATAAAAGTGGAGCACGTGCCGCCGCTTGCTTGAAGTGGAATGGCCTGACTCGAGGCCGTCCTTGGGCCGTGGTAAGGAGAACACCTCTAGCAAGTTGACCCTAAGCCGTTTTTGTGCTGAAGTAGCTGTGATAGCTGCTGCAGCTCCTTAGGTGGGATGCAAGGCAGCCTGTCTTGGCGATGTATAGGTTACCGTATACGCACATATGGACCGCACAGGATGACTCCCCGCAAATCCCCGCATCCCTTCCCATTCCTCGAACTCTTACCGTGTACAAGAGCTCTGACTTGAGAATGAAGGGACTTGTGGTTTGATTTTTGTGTGTGAGTGGCCTTTGAAACATGATTTCAAGATTTTAAAAGTGAAATTGCTATTCTGAAAATAAAAGTTGTTTACTGTAAAACAGCTACTATATTGCCAAATCACAGTAGAAGAGAAAATCCCTCTCTTGAGATGGTATGTGAGATCCATTTAGTCATATGAATGGGGACAAATCTAATGTACTGAATCAGGAATATTTTACTTCCAAACACCAAGGAGCCACTCAGTGTAGCACACCTGGTGCTTCTGGAGCCGCCTAAATAACAACAGAGAATACCAGTAGTGGAGAGAATCTCATAGATCTGGGTTCAAATCCTAACTTCTCTACTTTCTAGTGATATCATCTTGGACACTTTACTTGGCCTCTCAGCCTTAGGTTCCAAATTTGTGAAAGGGAGATGGTGACACCTACCCTGAAAGGCTGACACTTACGGAACACTTCCTATGTGCTAGTCCCTGTGCTCAGTATTTATGTATAATTTTTTGCTTATCCTCACAGCAAATCTTTAAAGCTATATACTACACTAACTGGATACCCAAGTCCACTTAGCCGTCACAGCTTTAGAGATCAAGTGTAGAGAGGACTGAGCACAGCGCCTGGCTCATAGCAGGTACTTAGTAAGTGGAATCATTAGTCTATTATTATTGCTACTACTGCTCAGGGAGACAAAGGCAGCATGGGAAGTGAAAATGCACACTTGGTTTTTGCTCTGGACCCTCCGCTCTGCTCTGCTCTCATGGCCCTGGGAGGCCGCCCAGGCTCCAGACTTCCCAGGCCCCAGCTCTAGCCCCAAGCACAGCGGTAAGAAAGCGCGTTTACCTTCAGGGCCAGCCTTAGGCAGAGAATAATTTTAGGGACAACTGGAAGGCTCCCTGACCTCCCATCCTCCCTTAAGGCCTGGAGGTTGCCTAAAACTCATTTCAGGGGAGTTATGCCATTCATTCTGCTGGGATAGCAGGAAAGCTCAACTATGCAAATCTCTGAGAGAGGTTACACAAAAGTGTGAATAAATTTCAGACAAACAGTATAAAATGATATCAGGCCTTAATAGCTGTGACAGAAGAGACTTTAAAATGTAGAAAAGCAATGGTCTCCTAGTACGGGTTAGAAGACGATGCTATGGAAAGAAAAGGAGGCTGGAAACAATTTTGAGAGTGTCTCTGTTTTGTATCTGGCTGGCCCTGCTTATCAATCTGTGCAAATTCCATATTGTAAGCAAAGGGAGGAAGCCTCTGGAAGAAGTGTGCCTGCACCTCCATGCACCTGTATGAGGGGACTATGCTTGCCACTTCGGCCCAGCCAACCTCTCCTCTTGGGCCATGGGCCTGGGTGTGTGTGTTCACGCAACTTCCCCTCCACCCCTCTCCTCTTCATCTTCTTACTGCATGTGGCATAATGGTTACTAAAATTAGGCTGCCTGGGTTCAAATCCCATCTCCTCACTTGTCAGCTTCCTGACTTTGGGCAAGTGCTTGATGTCCAGGAATAGGGAGCTCATGGAAGGATGAGGATGAAACGAGACACTGAGCTCAGGCGCTCTGCTCTGGGCCTACCGGTATGTGGTAAGCAACTCCCCATTCCTGTTTGTGATTCACAGGAAGGACAGGTGCCAGGCCACCCTGTCTTCTCAGACCAACTGTGCGACTTGCAGCTGCACACACCTTACCTCTGAGACGCAGTTATTCATTCACAGAGATAATACAGTTTCAAAATGTTTCCTTTCTGCTTCACATGAATACAAACCAGTGACCTATCTCTTTTACATGAATGTGGGTCTTTAAAGATACAAACCCTCTAGGGCAGGAGATAGGGGTTCTGACTGCCACATGTTCTCTGTGACCCTGGGGAATCACCTTGCTTCACCTCTTGTGTTGTGTTTCCTCTGAGGTAAAACGGAGGGGGCGGCTGAGACAACTTTCAGCAATAACTCCCTAGGCATGCTCAGGATTGCCATGTAAAGCCATATTATATTTTCTGAGCCTCAGTTTGCCTATCTGCAAACCCAAATTGTCACTGCCTTATGACAATTTACTTAATATGAGTATTAATAAGCTTCATACTTTCTTTCCAGCTCTCTCTAAGCATCCCTCATGCCATGTTCCCACCCCCTCTCCCCAAAAAAGGAAATGAGAGCTTTAACTAGCTTCTGGGGACTGCACATCGGCTGAAACTATCTGATGACAAGACCAGTAAGGAAATTCAGTGAATATGCTTTTACATGCAGTCAATAACACCATTCAAAAGAGCCTGTGGACGTATCACACAGTCCACAAGCACCTGCTGAGCATCCACTGGGGCCAAGCTCCTTGGATAAAGCGAATTCACGTCCTTGTTCTGAAGGAATTTACAGTATATTATGGGGAGATAAAGCATGAATCCAAGTAACTCTAACTCAAGGCTGGAGGGGTAAGTGCCACAAAAGAGATACAAATTAAATATCGTGTGAGTTCAAAGGACAGAAAGTTACTTATAGCTGGGAAATCAGGTCCCTTACACTCTAAACGCATGCTGTAGGAAAGCTTTGTGAAGAAGGAGTCAGGGGAGATGAGCTGTGAGGGTAGGTAGGGTGTGGATCTATGAAGATGGGATGGGTGGGGGGTCTGGAGGAAGGGAAGGAAAGGAACATTCCAGAGCAAAGGCATGAAGGGGGAAGGGGATGTCCAGGGTGGATCCATGTGTAGTGGATGGTGCATTCAATTGGCCTGGTTCTGAGCAATGAGGTTATAAATATTGTCAGAGATCTTAGAAAGCCTTGAACACTAGGATAAATAATTTATGCCCTATTCCTTAAGTTATTAGAAAACATTAAAAGTCTTGCAGCATGGAAAGATATGTAGGATGAAATGGAAAGGAACAGGTAGGGGAGAGGGTGAGGAAATATGGTACCAATGCAAATTAGAGGGATGGGGGTCCAGATTAGGGTCCTGCAGGTGAAGGGGAGAGAAGAGATTTGAAGACAGAAGGACCACACATCCCTCCAGTTTGCCAGGGACAGTTGTGGCTTCAGCCTGTTGCTGTGGTGTGATTATTAATGACACTCTTTTTACAAGTCTACCAGTTTGGACAATAAATTATATGATGACCCGAGTTAAAAGTGATGTTGAGGGGCCGGCCCCGTGGCTTAGCGGTTAAGTGCGTGCTCCGCTACTGGCGGCCCTGGTTTGGATCTGGGCGTGCACTGACGCACCGCTTCTCCGGACGTGCTGAGGCCGCGTCCCACATACAGCAACTAGAAGGATGTGCAACTATGACATACAACTATCTACTGGGGCTTTGGGGAAAAAAAGGAGGAGGATTGGCAGCAGATGTTAGCTCAGAGCCGGTCTTCCTCAGCAAAAAGGGGAGGATTAGCATGGATGTTAGCTCAGGGCTGATCTTCCTCACACACACACACAAAAAAAGTGATGTTGAGTTGAGTAACTAGAAGGGTGAAACGGAGAAGAAGAAACAGGTTTTAGAGGAAAATGAGTCTGGTTGTGGACATACCAAGTTTGAGGTAGTGTAGGGTTTTTAAGGGGAACAAGATAACAATAATAATAATAGTCAACATTTCTTGAGTGCTTACTCTGTGCCAAGCAGAGCATTCACTCGTTTATTCTTCACAACAACCTCGTGAGGTAGGAACTATTATTACCCTCATCTTATAGGTGATGAAACTGGGCAGAGAGGGTCATATGACCAGTAAACAGCTAAAAATTCAGGCCTGGACCTCAGGAGACAATTCAGTTAGAGACAAGCACCTGGGAATTATCCACCAAGAAGAGGTGGCAGAGGTCAACATAGAGAGTGAAGCAAAGGATGAGGGTGAAGAACAAAAATGGAAAAAGCAGGAGAAGGAAGAGGTCAGGAAGACCTAAGGGGAGCATTCAGGTAAAGAGGTGGAGAAACCAAAATGACAGCATCTTGAAAGCCAGGGCAAGAGTAAAGAGAGTAGCAGCTCATTAGTGCAGAACACTGCAGAGAAATGGGGGCGGGGCGGGGGGGGGCCTTGGAAAGGAATGTTGGATTGGTGACTTCTGACCCAACAGCAGGCGGGTTAATCTCTCCATTGTCAAAAATGTTTCCCTTGTACCAGACTGTTGGACAGCCACATGAGGACAGATGCCGAGCTCCTCCTGACATTCTGCATGGTGTGGAGATTGCTGCCTAGCCTCATGTTTTTTGGGGTTAGGAAGCCCATTTGGAGGCCACTGCTGGCTCTGGGAGGCTGGATGGCTGAAGCACAGGGTGAGAAAGGCTATGTGTGTGTGAGGGGTCATTTCTGCCATTAAAGCAGGCTTTTTAAAGGAAAGCGATCAAGCAGTTCCCTCAGCGGCTGAGCAGTACCTAGAAGTAAATGGGAAACAGCTATAAGGCTTATCTCACCTTTGACTATTGAAAGGAACTCACCAACCTCCAAGGATGGACTGTCACTGATCTGTAAGCCTAACTGGGTGTGACTCTCAGCAGACAACGTAGGAGATGTCTGTTGTGCATGCCAGGTGGTGACAAAACGAATTCTTAGTGTTTTGTTATGTTGTGTGCCTATTAGCCTTTTGAGTATTTGTTTTGTGTCCTACTGGAAGTACGATGCAATTAGCCATGAACTTCTTGTTTCTCTTGGTATTAGATATAATAAGTTACTGTGCTAAAACTACTAGAACCTCAAAATCTGGGGTATAGTAGAATTTATTTTCTCTCTCAGTTTCAATTTATATTCTTCCTCCATCAGCACCACCTTCCTCCCTGAAGAATCTGGTGCTTTTGTGATGAATCTTTTGATCTAGGAGAGAAATTGAGGGCTTCTTGACCTCAGCACCGTTGACATTTTGGGCAGGATACTTCTTTGTTGTGGAGGTCTGACGTGCACTGTAGCTTGTTCAGCCACCGCTCTAGCCTCTCATCACAAGATGCCAGTAGCAACCTACCCCTCTCCCTAAGCTCTGACAATTAAAAGTGCTTCCAGACATTGCCAGATGTCCCCTAGGAGCAAAATTTCCTGAGTTTGAGAACCCTGTGGTAAGCTCATTCATACAAAGATGTTAGTGACTTAATCTGATGTTTCTCCACTGAACCTTTCCATTTTGCAAGGGGAACTAAGGGGAAATAATGCACGCAGGCAGAAATGTTGATCTCTCTATTATTCTGTAGCCCAATTAATCTCTAATTTAAGCTTCCTGATGGCAGAAATACAATCCATGTATTGGGTAGACTTGGTCATCATCTGGATTGGACTCAATCAATTCACTTCAGGGTTTCTGGCTCAGTCCTGGGGTATTTGCACAGTGCGATACTCTTCATTAGGAAGGAATAGATGCTGGGACTTGGCCTGCCTGGTGCTGGCACTCTCTGTGTCGTGCAAGCGTCCTCTCTGTTTCTCCAGTGGAGTCACCCCTGCTGGCACCTACTAGAGTTCTACCATCAGCTCAAACGGTGTATCTACTCTGTGTCTTCCTTGCCCTGACCACAGGCTCCTGTAGGACACAGGAAACTTGAGAAAGTTCTCTCTGGCTTCTTTGAGACTGAGGCAGACTCTCCTGGCCTGGAGCCACCTTGCCATGGTCCTGTTCTACTGCTGCCAATGCGTGCTTGTGTGACTTCCCTCTGTCACTGGGTCCCTGTGCCCATTTGGGCTTTGACTCCTTTTTACCACCCTGATACAGCTAGAAGGGGAGGCAGCCAGTGTCCACCTCTCTTGCTTTCCCTCTTCCCAAGCTTGGAGGAGGGAGAGGGAAAGTGAAGTCTCTTAAACTTAAAAGCCAAAAATTCACTGCCTGTGTTTGATTCTGCAAGGGCAACTTCCTTCTAAGACAGTGATGAATCATTGCTAGCTGCCTGGGCTGGAGGAAGGCCCCTGGGCCTAGTGGAGAAATTGACTGGAAAGAGAACACATGGCTTAATGTCCTCCCTGCCCTCCTCACTCAGCACTCTTCAGTCCATAGGTACCGCATCTCTTGACGTACACATAGGCAGCTTTTCCAGGCACTTCCTCCATAAACAGCATGGAAGACACTGCACAGGGAGACTTCATTTATCTAATTCCACCAGGATCTTTGATGGGTAACTATGGGCCAGTGGCATGGAACCTCAGACAATCCATTTCTCATCATCAGTCATCAAAACTACATCCAAGTACACATTATAAAGCGGTGTCTCCTCCACATCTCTGTAGACCTGAGAAGTACAATGGGAAATCTGGAAGGGGGTCAGTATGAAGACAAATATTTCTAAATGTGTGCATTCTACTTGTAGAGAATAACAATACCCTTTATAGTGGGGACACATAAGACACAGTGAAAAATAACACTGCCTTCCTACATCTGTAGTTAAGAATAAATGGCATCAAGCATTTATCTAGCACTGAAGACTATCTCATGTGGTCTTATAATTACCAAGATAACTATCTCACACATTCTCTTTCTTTAAGCTTCCATCACCTACTACCCTTCCTTACTCTCAAGATTCCCTTGCTTTATACTTCACCAAGGAAACAGAAGCAGAGAGCACGGAACTTGCGCGAGCCTGTCCTCCTGCACCTGCACCTGTGTTCTCTGTCTCTCTCCTGTCACTCCGGGTAGGGTCAGCTCCTTCACTTCTCCTAGACCCCATCTCCTCTCCTTCCTAAGAATTCCTGCATGCAATTAATTCTCCCGGCTCTTTCCTGCCTTGTTAAAGCCTGCCTTTCTACTCTTTTTTCCTTATGAGAAGAGTAAATATACTTTTTTCTCTTTGATGTCAAAAGAAAAGAAAATTTAAAAAACCCCTCTGGACTTGGCTTCCTCTCCACTATCACCAGATTTCTTTCCTTCCCATTACAGGAAACTCCTCAACGGAGTTGTCCATCCTCACCTCCTCCATCCTTCCACCAACTCATTCCCATCAACTTCTGCCCACCTGTCAACAGAAACTGCTGATTAAAGGCACCAGTAACCTCCAGCTGTAAACTCAGTTGTCGGTACTCACTGCTCCAGGTTGTCGACCACTTTTCCTTCTTGACACACTTTGTCCGCTTGGAATGCAGAACCCCACGCCTCTCCTCTTTCTCCCATTCCTGCGATTCCCTCTCACCTCTGGACGGTGCAGTGTCTTTGGATGCGTTCTCTTCTCTACGCACACTCACTCCCTGGGAGTGCTCAACTAGTGGCATGACAGTAAATGCACCTACATGCTGATGATACCCCAAATGTATATCTCCAGCCTGCCTGCCTCTCTGGGACTTCAGACTGATCTGTACATCTACCTACTTGAAATCTCTACCTGGATACCTACAGACATCTAAAACTTGTCATGTCCCAAACTGAGCTCCTGATTTCCCCCCCTTCCCTCCCAGCCACCTCAAGCCTGCTCCGCCACTCCTCCTCACTTCGGTGAGCAGCAGTTCTAGGCTTCTGGTTGAGCAGACCAAACCCAGGTGTAATTCTTGACTCTTTCTCTCAAATCTGCATATGGTCCATCAGCAATTTCTGTCAGTTTTACCTTCAAAATATACCCCAAATCTAAACGCTTCTCAGCTTCTGCTCTGCTACCACCTTAGTCAATCCCCGTCCTGTTGTTGATATTGCTTCCTAGTCTCCACTCAACACATGAGGTCCTGTCCAAAGCCCGTGAGACCCGCGGTTCCCGCACTATTAGTCTCAGAACATTTTATATCCTTAGAAGTAACTGAGGACCCCAGAGATTTTTGCTATGTAGGTTATACCTATTGATATTTACTGTATTACAAATTAAAACTGAAAGTTTAAAAATAATTGTTTCATTTAAAAATAATAACAATACACCCATTGCATGTTAACATAAATAGAATAATTTTATAAAAAATAACTATTTTCAAAAACAAAAAAGGTGAGAAAAGTAGCAGTATACATTTTGAAAAGTATATTTTGCAAATCTTTTTAATGTCTGTCTTAACAGAATATAGATGGATTCTCTGATCTGCTTCTGCTTTCGATCTGTTAAACATTATATATCTTGTAGCCTCTAGAAAACTCCACTGTGTACTCGTGAGAAGACAGGCATGAAGAGGACAAATTATGTTTAAATTTTGATGAAAATATTTTACTTCACGAGGGTCCCTGTAAAGGTCTTAAGGACTCCTAGGAGTCCCCCGATCATCCCTTGAAAATTGCTGAGTTAGACCAGGTCATGCCTCTGCTCAGAACCTGGCAACGGCTTCCCGACTCAGTGACAATGAAAGGCAAAGTCCTTACAAGGATCTTCAAGGCCTCATGTGACCTGTCCCCATTACCTGTCTGGCCTCAGCCCATTGCTCACTCTGTTCCTGCCATAATGGCCTCCTTTCCAGTCCTGAAACACTCCAGGCATGGTCCTGCCTCAGAACCTCAGCACTTTCCTTTTCCTCAGCCCAGAATGTTCTTCCTCCTGATTCTGCCTGGCTCACTCTCTCATTTCACTTTGTGAATTTACTCAAATGTCACCTTGTCAGTGAGGTCTTGCCTGGCCTCCTCTCTAAAACTGAAGCTCCATCTCCTCTCTCACTGCTCTCCTGATGCTTCTTATCTCCTCCTCACACTTTATTTGTTCCTTAGCATTTATCTCCATCTAACTTACCACTTATTTTACAATTTATTTTCGTTTACTGCTTCTCCCCTATCCCCAAACACATCCTATAATTGTTTACGATTTTAAAAATAGGAAAGATTCTAA
The DNA here is from genome assembly GCF_020826845.1 of Diceros bicornis minor. Classification (NCBI taxonomy): domain Eukaryota; kingdom Metazoa; phylum Chordata; class Mammalia; order Perissodactyla; family Rhinocerotidae; genus Diceros; species Diceros bicornis. The sequence continues at coordinate 5,566,802 of NC_080755.1, read as the reverse complement.
ATATCTAACAATGAAGAATAAGTTAAATAAATGATGCTACATCTCATGGATGCATCCCCATTAGAATGCAGGCAGGGATTTGGGTCATTCTGTTCACTGCTGTCTTCTCAGCAACTAGGAGAGTATGTAGGACGTAGCAGACACTCAGTAAAGTTGGAAGAATGAATGAAACGAATGAGTGATGTAGGTATTATTACATTTGTATTCCAGTTGAGGAAGCAGAAACTTAGGGCAAGACTTTGAGTCGCGGACTTAGTGAATGACAAGTCTTGAATACAGGTCTGCTGACCGCCAAGCCTGTGCTCTTTCAACCATACAACCTCCAATTCGTACACAGTTGTGCACACTGGATCCCACATCAAGTTCAAGCCAACTTGGAGATGAGGCATTTTCTAAGTGTACCTTTCTCATTGGATAGTGGAATCTAATGCTCTCATTTCACAGGTGAGGACGATTGGCCCAAAAATGTGACATGACTTGCCTAGAGTCACAGGCCACAGAGCAGGAATCAGAACATGCATGGTGTTCCACCAAGGAAACACAAGTCACGAGTGACTCGATTTAACCCCCTGTAGTTTGGTTAGACATTCTGCCTTTGGAACGATTCATGGTTAACTCCCCACGTTTGCTTGGATTGATGATGTCACAGTCATATTGACTGTCTGGTATGGTTTTCCTATAGAGACATGCAATTTCAGGGTGTTTATTTTCATGGCTGGGTGACAAGTCAGGGCACATGCTGGTGCTGCAGAGCCACCTTCCTCATGGTCAAGGCTTGGCTGCTGGGCTCAGGAGTCCCAAGTCTCTGCTTGACCTACTTTCCCAAGGGCAGGGGTTACCACTGCCCACGCACCGTCTGCTTGTGCCAGGAACCGTGTTGATGCTTTACCCACATCCATGATCTCATTCATGGCCCAGCACAACCTTGTGAGTGGTTATTATTATCATTCCAACTCTCAGGCTCAGAAGGCTAAGGAACTTGATTAAATTCGGAAAGCCAGTGAGTGAAAAAGCCAAGAGTGGAACATACATCTTTCTGATTTTGTGCTCCTGGCACCTTATAAAGTAGGTGTATAGCATGCCTGCCACTCTAACTTCCTAGGAAAAGCAGGGAGACAGGGCTTAACCTCCCCCTACCCAGCGCCCTCAGAAGGGTCTGGCGAGACAAAGGGGAGGAAGGAAGTAGGTCTTATCTGTGGTCCTTTCTTACGCTTCTCTTCCTGTCTCTGAGAAAGAGTTTAGAAAGTGTTGTATTTGTTTTAAAATACTCTAGGAAAGAAAAAAAAAGTGTGTGTGTGTGTGATTGTGTGTCTGTGTTGGGGGAAGTGAGATAGATGAAACAAGATTGACAAATAGTTGATAATTTTGAACTTAGGTACTAGGGATGTGGGGATTCATTATAGTATTCTCTTTATTTTGTGTATGTTTGAGATTTTCCATAATAAAAATAAAAAAGAGAACAAAGATTCAGCTAAAAGAATGTTCATCCTATAATTGTTTATGATAGCAAAATATAGGAAATATTCTAAATATTTAGCAACGAGGGATATGTTAAATAAATGATATTACATCTGATCTATGCATTCACAATGATGTAGATGTAATTTACTGATGTGGAAAATATACACATTGTGCACAATAAAAATAAAAAATAATTTCCAGGAAAAGATATATATTAAAATTTCATTTTGATTTTTAAGCATATATTTATATTTTAATGTTTGTGTTTATACCTGCATTGAAAAGAGTCTGGAAATATTCTTTGAAGACTTAACTTCATATACTTATGTAACATATGAACTTTCAAAATAAGGATGTATCACTACTGCAATTAAATTTTTTTTACATTTTTAAGATGCAAATTATAAAACAGCATGTATAAGATGGTCATATTTTCATTTAAGGAAAAAAAGGAAGGAAACAGGAAAGACTCAGAACCACAGCTTGGACATAGGAGGCAGACTGTATCTCAAAATTAAGAGACCAGAGCTAATCAGCCGGAGGGAAAGTTTGGGAGAAAAACCTTGGACCAGACACACTGCTGGGAGCACAGAACACAAGCACTCTCCCACCCGCGACTGGGAAGGTGGTTTTAGTGCCACGCGCAACGCAAGGCCCAGCCAACACTGGTTAATTTAAAAAGCTCCTCTCTGCTCTGCTCTGGGAATGTGCATTCCCTGAACAGAGGGGGAGAATTGAGTTCATTATTTCTTAGGTTAGAAAGTTCTGATAAAAAAAAAGTCTCCTTTGAAGAGAGAAAGGCAGCAGTGAACAGAACAGGGGGAAGTCATCACCGGCCTCTGCCTAGTGACAGCTCTGCTGAGTGACCTTATGAGTGACTAGGTGCAGTACCTTCCAGGGGCGAGGAGTGGAGGCTACCGATGCACTTTTACTCCAAGGAGAGGCGAGACGATAAAGTAAACAAGTGCATTAGGATGCCGTAGGCAATCCAGGGTTTGTGATTGTAGACAAAATCGTGCCGGCAGATTCATGCTGTCCGGCTAAAGAGAAAATCTGTAAGTCAGACCATGAAGGAGGCAGCTGGGTTTGTTGCTTTAGATAACATAAATCTAAGGTCAGAAATCTTACCCTGGATGTGCTACGGTGCGAGGCTCTCATCTGTATCCTTTAGCCATCAAGTACAAAGTTAAGCTAATATGTCAAAGCAATACTAATAGGACTCCATGGATTCTATTAATCAAATGTCTCCAATCAATTAGGGGTTTTAACTTAGTCATCCCAACATAAATATCCTTTAACATCAATTAAGGCCACTGTTCATCATCATGATGGCTTTATCACCGTATGTGGGGGTTTTTTGCTGCTGAAAATTTAACAGGGAGGAAGACAAGACACTCGGGGCTGAGTAGAAGATTTCCTAGCCCTGGACCCACACTGGTGTCAGGGAATGAAGATCATGCCTGTGCTGTGCTGGAGGTGCTCATGTTTAAATGCTCCTTGAGCTCGGTGCGGGGGGTGGTCATTTAATGGGACAAATATTTTTCAATAACCTGTTTCGAGTGAGAAACTCTGCTAGGCCCTGGACTTTACTTGTTACACTGAATAAATAAATAAATCTTCTGACAAGGTTTTCAAAGTTAAATGACATCAGTAAACGTCTAAATGCTTAAGAAATGCTGATCAGTATTACACATTATAACTTCTGATTTAGGATTGAGCTGCATTTATGGTGAAGAAATAAAACAAGTCTATAATTGTTTTCACATTGCTCCTACTGTCACACTCCTTTCCCTTCGTTCCCATAAAAAAATCTGCAGTAGGGGGCTTTTCTGTCCCAAATGCCCTGCAATGGCACAATCTTACTACAGGAACCATCATAATCGATAAACATCTGAGGAATAAAATGCTTTTAAGCACCTTGAATTACAGTAGGTCATAAAAACTTCTCTAAAAGTTTCCACCAATATTGAGTTAAGCATTGGTTGTTAACCTTTTAGGGGCATGTTGTGTGCAATTTCAGGGGGTTCTCAGAACCCCTGACACCCATGCCAGCCCCCCAGGTTCAAGTAAGTATAAACGAGTACTACCCGTCCATCCATCCATCCATCCCTCAACCCACTCATGCACCTGTTCATCTTTATGAATTCATTTTCACCCATCTTAGGAAGAGAAAATTGCCCTGAGACTGGGAAGAACCATTACCAAATCATAACTGACATCAGACATATGTTTAAATATTTATTAATATTCAGAAGTTATATACAATTCAGATGCTATATATAAATATTCAGATTAACACTTTCAAAACATTTGTATTGTACCACCCTCCATAACAAATTTTAAGCATCCTCAATATATACACATATATTCTATATATTTACATGTATCATTGTACCAATATATTATGTGCATTATAAAATATACATAAAATATACATTTTTAAAAGCGGACTTGAAATTAAATATAAAGTTCTGATATTTTCATCTCCCACCAATACAATATACATTGTATATCTTGAATATACACATTCCACGGTAGAGGCACTGGGTTAGAAGTTACGTTGTGTTGCCTGCTTGCACCAGTGGCAAGTCCCACATCCCATGCTTGAGCAGATATAAGAAATAAACACTGGCAGCTCTATTTTCTCATGGAATCTTGTCGGGGAAGTGATTCTTCCCTTGTCCTTTCACATGAGCCAAGAGGTTTTCTTGAAATGTATGGGCGTGGTCAACCTCTTTGTCTTTATAAGTTTAGTTTAACAGATACTGGGGACATCACGATCCATAGGACAATGTCCTGGTGCTCATAGGCTCAGAGGCTAATCAGGAGGCAGAGGTACAAATGGGTAAGTGGTGGAGTGCTGAGTGCTGTGTGTTCAAGGGGCACAGAGGAAGGTGCTGCAGACCGGCCATTATCGTCCTTCCCCCAGACTGCTGACAAGATCCAAGGCCACACACTGGATGTGCAGTCAACGTGCCTCTACGGTCTATTGCTTCTTCACAAACCTCAGGTAAATCACAAATTAGACTTCAGCACCAGAGCTCCTGTGTTGTATTCTTTGACCACTTTGAGCAATAAACAAACATACACACAGAATGACATATCCACTGAACTATAGTCCTACAATTCTTCTATCCATTCCTTTACATTCTCACCATTATCAATGCTACAATCAACAGCGCATCTCTTTCCACAGTGGATGGCGGCAGCTCTACATCATTGTATCAATCAAAAAAATGAGAAACAGACTACTGGTGCCTTGTGATAAAGCAGAGCAGTGTGGGAGAGCTTTGTTATCTCTAGAGAGATAAGGATAGTGTCATTCATTTCATTTCGCCTCACCTAGCACAGCGCCTGGTATGTAATGGAATTTCTACAAGCGTTTAATGAAGGCATATAGATGTTGGTAGGTCTCCTGGATGCAAATTAGCTTTTAGGACAGAAGTGCAAAATTAGGTTGGGGATGTTTAGAGACAGTGATAGAGCTTGGAATGCTATACTGCTGGATGAAGACCTGGAAATGATGGTAAGTTTTTGAAGCAAAAGTGGGAAATAACGGCTGCTGCTTTTGAGAAAGATAATAACGGTAATATTATCACCTGGGTATTTACCACGCCCCAAGCACTGTCTAATTGCTTCTTCTTAGTTAGCTCAATTGACCTTCACAGCAACCTTGTTAAATGGGTACTTGCATTTTCGTTACTTTATAGAAGGGGAAACCAAGTCACCAAGGGGATGAGTAGCTTGGACACTAATAAAAGGCAGAGCACTCTTCTGCACCAGCCCCTGGACCCCGCCCGTCATATGAACCCTGCTTTCTGGGGTGGAGGAAGTCAGGCAGGAGTTACAGGTTGAGAAAAGCTCAAGCCAAGAGATGCGGGAGAGCCGCAGACTGCTAAGTGCCCGTGGTGGCAGAGCATAGAGAGTGCGGGGAGGGAGTGTGAGAAACCACGGAAGAGGCAGATTATCTCCCTCTCCGCCAGACTCCCTCTTTGCTGTCTGCCTGAGCATGCTTTGTGCAGATTTTCCTGGATTCTCTGTACATCGCCAGGAAGTCAGGATGCCATAAACACACAGCAAATTCCCCTCTGCTCAGCATGCACGCCAAGTAAACTCGCAGATCTGGACCGTCGCGTTTCCGTAGAAGGCTTCAGCCACGGGTCGGCAAGCAGTGTTTTTCCTGTAAGGTGTTTTGAATACCAAACGATCCGATTGTATCCAAATATGTTTTATCCAATTTGACCTTAACAACGTTCAGTGGTGGAAACATTGGCGGGTGTTAAATGACATAGCAAACAGTCTATTTAGAGAGCAAGCAAATCACCCCTCTCTCAGGAGATTGTGTTCTCCTTCAGTTTTCCTGGAGTGGATCAACATGGATTTTTATAGCTGCTGGTGGATTGGTTTGGAACCACATTTGTGTGCCAGTTCAGACACAAGTGGTGACTTTTTTTATTTTGAGAAAATGAAAACAACCTAAATCTGTTTGTTTCCTTTTCATGGGCTTTTAGGACTGAATCCAGCTTCTTTCTGTTTTATTTCTTTGTGTTCCTGGGGTATGATACACATGTGACCATTGCAGCCAGCTGAGCCCTGTCTTCGTCGTTGGGTGAAAGTGTGCTCAGCATTCGCGGAAATGACCAAGACGGGGGCTACCAGCCCCCTTCACCCCAAGGCGAACCGCTTAGAGAAAGGCTTTGCAGGAACTTTGAAAGAACCAAGCATGTCTGGCCTCCCTCCTATGACTGGTGTCATCTGAAATCCTGGTCTTCTTTCCTACAATTGTTTCCCAGCCCCACCTCCCACCCCTGCTATGTGCCTCTGTTGCTTTTATTCACCTGTTTTCTAGGATAGTATAATTTTCCTTCAGAATAGATGTGATGTGATGGGACAGAGGGAAGCACTGGGAGTTGTCCTGGGAGACTCAGAACGCTGCGGCTTTGAGAATGGGGGCTCTGGGCAAAGCCCGGGCCAGTCCCAGCTCCGACCAGTAGCAGTGTGGGACTTTGGGTGTCACTTAGCTCTCTGAACTTCAATGTCTTCATCTGTAAAGTGGGCAAAATAATAATAGCTCTGTGTACTTGTCTAACCTCCTTCTGTTGCAAGCAACAGAGACTCTGCTCAAATTTGCTTAAGCAGAAACAGGGGCATTGGCTCACGTACATTAGGACAGAGGACACATGGACCAGGTTTGAATCTCTGTCCTTTCTGCCCCCTCTTCATGTTACCTTGTTCTTTCCAACTGGGCCTTGCCCAGCGGCAGGGGCAAGACCACAAAGGGCTCCACATCCTGTCAGTTCTGACCTGGGAGGCAGAATGGAGGAGTCCTCCCAGGGCCAGCCAGAAGTATCCAGAGGAGGCTGTGACTGAGCTGGCTTGGGCCCCAAGCCCACCTCAACCAAGCACTGGTCGGGGCTGTGGCATAATTTGATGGCCCCAAACTCCACCAGGACTCCCTGCTCTGGTCAGGGGGCCACAGGAGCAAGGTGTGCTGGGGTGGCAGAGATGGGAGCCACCATATTACCTCACTGGGGCCTGATGAGGCAGAATGGCAGATGTACAGAAAGCACCCGGGCAGATTATCTGGAACAGAGTAATAACTCAGACTTGGCCATTGTTACTGAAGTGGCAGGTGCAGGCCTGGGATGCTGCCGCTGGGGAGCCTTGGGAAGCAGAGGAGACGATTTTCAGCAGATGGGAGTGGGCTGAGAGGGTGTTGTCTGGAAACGGCTTGGGCAGGCTGGTGAAGCTGTGCCTGGGGCTTTACAGGGCTGCACTGAACTCCCACCTGACCCACTGCTGTGGGAGCATGTGGACACACCCACACGCTCATACCCACATGCTCACACCCCCATGCTCACACACACTCACATGCTGGCTCACACACATTCATACATACATGCACACTCACACACTCACTCATGCACTCACGCTCATACACATTCATGCACGTACTTGCGCATGCTCACACGCTTACACACGCCTGTGCACACTCAAAGCCAGCCCTTCCTGGCCTGCATTGCATTGCCCTGGGTTGCTGGTACAGAGAAAGAGTCCCTGCGAGCTGGGAGCATCCTCCCGAAGGCATCCCAGAATATAGGTTTGTATCTGTCAGGGTTTTGCCAGGAAAGAGGTCGTATACTCTAATGGGGGACCGAGGGGACTTCCGTGCCAAGATGACTTACAACAGTGGGATCCAATTTAGAGAAAGCAGCAAGAGGTGTTGGAGCCCCGGGGTGAGTAGAGCAGAGCAGGGTGGCGCTCTCAGGGCTGAAGGGGCGTGGGAAGGAGTGGGTCCCCAGCCTGCAGAGAGAGCAGTGGCTATGGGAGAGGCCCAGCAGATGGCAACTGGCTCTTTGGTAAAAGAAGCAGGGAAATCAAGCCCCCTTGACCTTTCCTCCTAGTCTCTGATCTCCTGCCACTGCCACCTATTGACCCAGACCAGCCAGCCCCCAGAGGGAAGGCAGTCAGTTGAAGTGGCCCACACAGGTCAGCCCCCGTGGAGAAGGAGGAAGATCGAGGCGTGGGGGGAATAGCCAGCTCCAAACCAATGGGGAGTCCTTCAGGGACCAGGAGCCTCTCCTAACATTAGTCCCCAAGGTCAGAGGGACATCCCAATGCCACCGCAATCTAATTATCTGGATCCCTAGGAGCAGCCAGCTCAGGAGACTGCTCACCCTCATCGCCCCCGAAGCTGGGGTCAGGGGTGAGGGTGTGTCCTAGCTCCACCCATCAGGGAGGCAGCCCTGACTGGGCAGCAATCATGTCTCTGAGGCTTGAGATCAACTGCGCTGGAATCTTCCTCTGCTGTGTGACTTTGGGCAAACCAACTAAACTTTAGGAGCCTCAGTTTCTTCTCCATGAAATGGGAGTGACCCTACCTCATAGGATTAATATAAGGATTTCGATAACACAGGAGAGACTCCCAGGACAGGGCTGGGAGATGTGCACTGTACTGTAGCTATTACTATGAGGCTTAAAGGGAAGAGTTACTTGGTTGATAAAACCATTTTACAACCTTTTGGAACATTTTTATGACTTCAGAGATGCAAGGGAAACCTTCTGTGGCATAATGCACATGAGCTTCCACTTAACATTTTGACTATAGAGTTAGCACCTTGTCAGGGTGCCTCCAACTATCCCGCTATCCTGTTTCTCACACAGGCACAAAATTCTTTGGTGGTTTTTTGTTCTGACACAGAGCACTAACTGGTAGTTGATCACGAATATAGTCATGGAAATATTTCTAGCTCCATAAAGAATCCCATAGTCATAGAGCTGAGAGCTGGAAGGAACACTCGAGATCATTTTATCAGTCTCCCAATTTGCAAAGGAGGAATAGGCTGATCGGAGTTAAAGGTGAGTGCAGGGTGTGCAGCCTGGCACCCACTCTCTCCAGCCCTCCATGCTCATGGTCCCCCTGCCAGACCTCTTCTTGGCCATAGCTCCTCTGAGATGTTCCCTCATGGTGCAGGGGCTCCCATACCTGACTGATCATCATAATCACCTGGGCACCTTGTTAAAGATCCCTGGGCCCCCTGTGAAGATTCAGATTCTCTAGATCTGTGGTCCAGCCTGGGAAGCTGGGTTTTGGACAATTGCCCCAGGTGTTTCTGATGCACAATCAGGTGTGTGAACCACCATAATGATGCACATTTAGGACAAAAAAGGACTATGTCAGCATGGGGTAATGGAATGGAAACCCATATCCTCATTGACTCAGATCAGAGGGCCTGGCTGGCATTTCAGATGGCTTTTATGTTTCAGCATCTTTTCCTGGTCCAAACTGATGGCATTTTGGTACATGCTCTTGTGTGCTTCACATCACCTCCCAGTTTTCTTTGGTTTGACTACTGACCTTTTCTAGAATGATGTCCTGGGCCAGTTGTCTACAAAAAATAATGTGGCTCCACGACTTTGGCATTAAACAAGAGGTTGAGTTACTCCACGTTTTAGCTTTAGGCTGCTAAGGGTTACTTAACTCAGGAAACCATGTGATCATCCGTTAACTCAGTGGTTCCACTCTCTTTGGAGACCGTGGAAGGTTTTCTCCTTGCGGCGCATGTTGAACCCACTGTTTTCCTTGCACCTAACAGGGAATATGGTGCAGCACCTCTGATCCTGGCCCCCACCTCCTCCCCTCCAGGCTGCCCTCCTTCTGTCCCATCCTGGGGATTGAATGTTGAGTAGCCTCTTCTTTAAATGCCAATCAGGTTCTATCGCTCCCCTGCGTAAATCCTGTGATGGCTGCCCCTACAGTTCCTATGAAATCTGCCCTCTAAATTCACCTCCCCCACTCTGCCCCCTCCCTCACTGGGCTTCTTTCTGCTCCTTGAACCTGCCAAGTGTTCTCCTGCCTAGCGCAGACATTGCATTGATTCACCAACATCTGTTCCCAGGGGATTATTCCAGACCATTCATAGTAATTCTATTCCCCTTGTCGGGGCTTGGCTCAGGAATGGACAAGCCTGAACCAAATTGGGCTAATGAGAAGGCAGGGGAATTCAGCCAAGGAGCACCTGGAAGAACATCTTCACTTCTAAAAGAGAGCCGAGGGAAGAGATGGGGGTGGATGAGGCTGCTGGTAGCCCTTTCTAAGGTCTTGTAGGATTGCAGGCTTGGGATGAAACGAATGCTGAAAATAGCCAAGTAAAAAGAGAGAAAGGACCTCATCGTCTTGTTGAACTGCTGAATCAACCAACCTTGATGTTGGGCATATCTCTGGACTTCCTGTTATGTAAGAGGATAAACTTCCTTATTATTTAAGGCAATTTTTTTCTGAGTAGAGATTTTTGCTTATAACCAGAAGCATCCTAAATGTTTGACGTTGTTCTCTCTGCCTTGGGTCTTCCCATTGCTCACTCATTATCATGAATCTAATTCCCTTTGTCAAGGGAATTAGATTTCCTTTTAAACAGCCGGTCTGACCCCACTGAGGAATTCCTCTGTGACTTCTCTTTATGTCCTCATAGCTCCTCTCACCATCTTAAATTACAATGTGGACTCTTTCCTCCCCCATGAGGGGCAAACTCCTTAAAGGTAGGCACTTTCTCCTGTTCACTACCATATCCCCCCACCCCGAAACAGTGACCCGCACAGAGTGGGGGCTCCGTAAATATGTGTTAGGTCTTTTCCAAATAAACACTGTTCTGTGAGCAGAGCGTTGTGCCTGGTCCTCAACTGTAGGCCAGGGTGAGAGGAACACAGCAAGCATGGGGGGTATTTCTGCCCTATTCTGGAGGGTATTCAGAAGGCTGATTGGATGTTTAATAAATATCTGTTGAAAAAAAATAAAAATCTAGAACACTAGGCTATAAAATGTTGTCATTGTATGTATTAATTAGTGTTTCTCAAACTTTAAACCCATGCTTCCTTTAATTAACATACAAATCTCTCAGCACTCCCCCGCTCTGGGAAGCATCGCGCGCGCACACACACACACACACTCATGGGTGGAGGGGCCAGTGTTGGGTCCTTCCTGGGAACCCTGACCCTCAAGAAGAGTTAGTTGAGGTTTGCTTTTGGTTGTTTGCCTTACAAATCTAACAGACATCCCCTTCTTTCTCTTTCCCTTCCTTGCTCCAGATACATGATCTGATTGAGAATCACTGCTTTTCAAGCCAGCCAAGGCTTGGGTGCATATTAGGAACAATCTGCTTTTCCAGTTTGGTTCAGGAGGAAAACTGCCTTTGCCTCGCAGGGAGCACGGTCATCAAGTGCTGGAATGACAGTGACGGTTTATGGACAGCTTACGATGTGCCGCACACTGGGATCGGCTCTTTAGCCGCTCGATGCGATTTCGCCCTCATGTGAATCAACTGAGGTAGGTCACAGTGTTCTAGATGCGGATGTTAGGCTTCACAGATGCTAACTCACTTGGCCAAGGCCAGGCCTGCACCGGTCCTGAACCTGCACTCTGAGCCGTTTCTCCATTGCATGAGTGTCATCTTGGAGCCCATGTGGCCTCAGTGTCCACGGAGGCAGAGCAGAAGCACTCTCTGGAGGGGAGCGAGTGACCAGGGTGTCTGCTCTCCATCTCCCCCCGATGCACAGCCCATCTCAGAAGGCAGCTGCAGCCGGCACCGCAGCCTTGCAGCCGGAGGCCTCCAGGGAGCCGTGCAGCAAGCCACTTGGAGAATGACAGCGGTGTAGTTGAGATAAGAAATAATGCAATTCTCCAGGCAGAACTGCAGTCTTCCAGCTCATATAAATGATTCCTTTAGTAATTTTGCCAAGGAATATGTGTTATGTGTGCTTGGGGAACCAACAGAGCCTGAGAATTTGTCAATATTTCTAGAGAAGTGTGCATGTAATCAGTCAGGCATTCCGAAAAAAATGTAGTCAATGATTTTAACAGCAAGTGGTTTTGACTATGAAAAGATTCAACTATAGTTTTTGTGTTTTTCCCCCCAAGAATCACCCTGAGCAATTTCTTAAAGACTTAAAATGAAATGTTTCTGGGGTAACAAATCATCCAGACTCAGGGCTTGGAGCTTTATCACTCTCCAGCTACTGGGTCTGGAGAGAGATTGCAGATTCTCGAGACTGCAGTAGAGACCCTGCAGAAGGAAACACAGGAGGTGCTGTCAGGACGTAATTGTTTTGGTTACAAGTTAGCCTCTTCATAGTGCCGTGGGAACAACGAGGAGAGGATAGACAGTGCGGAGGGCACACAGGGAAGGGGCAGTTCTGTCAAAGTGGGGCACCAGGGCTGAGATGGTCTCCAAGAGAGAGCACTCCGAGGAGGGGCTGGCAGGGCAGGGCCCTTAATTCACATGACTCACGGATCTCTCCCTTGGGTCTTCATCAAGATCTGGTTTGGTTTATATAATGGCTGTCTTAGTATGGGGCATTCGTCATTTTGTGAAGAACTAAAAGTGGGTATCTGTCCTGGAAGTGACATTTTCTTTGGAAAAGAGTGTATAATGATTTATTACCAGGTTACTGTATTTTGGAGACTGGCTCAAATTTGCAGTCCTGCAGGAAACATCACTGGCAGAGCATTACTGGTTTCTGAAGAATATCCATTAGTGCCTTTGCTCTGGAAATTATCTTTGAGAGGGAAAGAAGAGAAAGGTAACCAAAGGCTAAGAACAGAGCCAAAGGAAGCTGTCTGAGACTGAGATGAAGTTATTACAAACCCACCAAGTTTTGAAAGGAGGGGCAGGATTTCTTTGCTCTTGACAGAACCGTCTCAGGCATCCATGAGAAAGCTACACATGATGAGCCCTGCTGGGAGTGGGTTCTGGCTCCCATGGCTTCTCCATCACCTGTGTCTCTTCTGCATCTATCATGGGTCTTGTCACACCTGTCACCCCTCACATCAGAAATCAACAGCCAGGTCCAAGTTCCTATTCTCCCATGGCCTGCGGGCCTCTATGCCCGAAACACACAGACTCCTGTGTGCCACTGACCCACCTTCCCCCACAGCTTTCTAGCTCTCTCCGGGCCTCTCCTCCTTCCCTCTACAGCTGAGACCCCATGGCTGATTATATAACCACTCTTCCATCAAGACCCTCCCCGCTTGTACCCTGTCTTGCAGAGCCCCAATCCTGGAGCAGTCCCACAATCAGTTTTCCGTGCCATATCAGTTGAGATTGTGTTTAGTTGTATGTGATAGAACCTGACATCAGTGTCATAATCAGAGTTTTTACTTTTTCCTTCATAAAATAAATCCACAGGGCCAGGCCCAGTGGCCTAGTGGTTAAGTTTGGTGCACTATACTTCAGCGACCTGGGTTGGGTTCCCATGCACGGACCTACACCACTCGTCTGTCAGTGGCCATGCTGTGATGGTGACTCACATACAAAACAGAGGAAGATTGGCAATAGATGTTAGCTCAGGGCGAATCTTCCTCAGCAAAAAAATAAATAAATAAAAGGAAAAAGAAAGAAATCCACAGGGCTGATGTGTATGTGAACAGTGCTCCCAACAGGTTCTTTCTTTCTCCTCACTCAGTCATTGGTGGCATGTGGCTTTTGTCCTCATGCTAGTTGCCTTGCAGTCATAACATGGCTGCTCTACTTCTAGCACTGTGTCTGCATTCCAGGCAGGAAAAGGGGAAGGGTAAAGGGCAAAGGGCATGTGCCAGTGAGTGTGTCCACAAACAAATAAATTAAAAAAAAAAAAAGACAACACCTTTTCTGGAAGGATCACTTAGGCATTTCTGCTTATATCTCACTGGCCAGTCACAGGCTACCCCTGGAAACAAGGGAGGCTGATAAATGTAAGTGTCTTTACTAGGCACATTGCCTCTCTAAACAGAATGCGGCTCTGTTAGTGAGGAAAGTGGGGAGTGGATCTGTAGACAACCAGCGGTCTCTGTGCTCCTCCACCCCAGGCTGCTACAGAGGGGAGCCACTGCAAACACGTGGTCTCCGCTCAGCGTCTCCCTCTCTGCCCTCAGAGGCTGTCCCACACCTCACTACTGTCCTCAAGCCCTCTGCCCAACCCCACCCTCCTCGTTGTCCCTGCTTTGACAAGGACATTCCAACCATCAGGCAAGTCCTCATACATGTATACACATTGACACCTTTCTTGAGTCTCAGCAGATGAGCTCTCCTCGTCACCGCCATCTATCTGTGCTTCTGTAGCCCCTCCTCGTTGACTTGGCCCCACTCACGGTGCACTGGCACTCAGATCTTCAACTTCTTCCTCTCTCCTGGCTGTCTCCCCACAGCCTCTCAACATACAGTGCATTCTGTATCTTGTTGCGAGAACCACCTGAGTTAATCTGTGTGAAGAACTTAGAATGGTGACTGACCCATAGAAATAGCTCTACAAGAATTAGCTGTTATGATGATTATTCTAAAAAAAAAAAAAAACCAAAACAATAAAACACCCTTTGACTCTTTATATATATATACGAGTACACATCTGCTTGTGGAACCCAGTCACCTGAATATCCCAGAAATACGAGCTTCAACATGTCTTAAACCAAGATTGCCTTTCTCCTCAGGCTTGTTCACTGTCTCAGGGAATGGGACCAATATCCAGTTACTCAAACCAGAACCCAGGGGCCACCCTTAGTTCTACCTTCTCCCACTTTGTCCCAACCCCAGAAATCATGCAGTCAGTCTAGTAAACCTCCTAAGTATCTTGGAGTTTGCTCCTTCCTCTCCACACTGTGCTCACAGCCTAGGCGAATCCAGCAGCATTCTAACCGACCCCTTGGCTTGGGGCATAGTCCCCTCGAAGCCCTCCTCCGCATGACCACCTGTGCACCACATACTGTGCAGGCCTGCGCGTGGCACTCTGCACAGCAGTGCTGACAGCTCGCAGTAGCAGAGCTAATGAGCATTTCTGCTAGAAAGCTTACTTGATAGTACTTAAGCAAAATTTAAGTAAAAGTTTTGTTTTTAAATACTGCTTTTTAAAAAATGAAAATAATAAAAGCAGAATGCACTGCTCCCATGTGGTTCTGAGGGCTGAATCTAGTTCTAGAATGCAAGCCTGGTCTGTTGGGGGTACATGATGGAGCCCAGCTGGGGCAGCAGTGCTGTGGCCACTTCCCCACCTCTGTCCTTCCCTACCCCTTGCCACAGCTGGCTCTCCACCTTCAGCTGGACTGAAGTCACGATGATAATAAGCATTCCTTCCCCTCGGGATGGCCAGGACAGAGCTACAGAGTCCAGAGCCGGAACTCATGATATTTATAAATCTTTTTTAAGCCAGAAATCATCCTTGTAAGAATGAGGAGAGAACCTTGTTTTTAAGTGGGAACATTTTCTCAAAGAGCTTAAAGTTTTCTGATCCCAAGTCCATTTTCTAAAGTCTGTATTAGGTCAAAAAGAGGCCGGGATCCTCACTGCCATCTGACAGGAGATGGAGCTGAAATACCAGATAGGAAGGTTAGTAGCAACTTGCTCACAGTGGTGGGGCAGACAGATCTGAGCCCAATTTGATCCCTATACAATGTTCTCTTCATAGCTTACACTTCTCAGGTAAAATGCAGCTTGCTGTAATCTGTAAATCTGGACTGTTGTTTGGAGGGTGAAGGGCAGAGAGCGAGGCGGTCATGCTATCAAATTAATAAGGTTTTCAGGACTAGTGGGGAGAAAATAAAAGGAGGGGAGAAGGTATAATGTAGAAGTCAGCTTCTTCCAGTTCTCAAACACTGCCTATTCCAGTAGTGTTCTATCTTTTTGTCTGTAATCTTATTGCTTCCATTAAGGTACCTAATATAAAGTTTTTATGTTCACCCTGAGAAAGCACACTCTAGTTTCAGGCAGAAATGGCATTCTGAGGCAGGGCTGGAGGATCAAACTCCTTCCAGTGGTCAGAAGAAGGCTGTGAGGCCCAGGTATACATAGCGCTCCCTTGTTCCTGGGGAGGAGGAAAGAGAGGGCAGGTGGCAGGTTGTGATGTGCAGAGCCCAAGAACTGGGGAGCAGTCAGGCAACTGGAGGTATATAGCTAACAAATGGAATAATTATCCTGGAACCACAGCTTCTCCCTATTGTGATCTAAAACCCTGAATTTTAAAAGCCAGAGGTAAATAATCTGGATAGAGGGCCACTTGTGGTTTGGTCACTGCCTAAATCGTCATTCTCATCTAGCTTTCCCAAGGGAACCCTCTGTTTCCAACCACACCAAGCCTTTCTTCATGGACCATACTTTCTTATGCTTCTGGCCTCTATGCTGCTATACCCACTTCCTGGAACGCTCTTCACTCCTTCTCTACATGCTTGACTTTTACTTACATTGCAAGATTCAACTTTCCAAGACAGTAAAATAGGGACTTCTGTAAATCTGCTCCTCCATAAAAGCAATGAGAATACAAAAGCAATGATAAAATCAAACTCAACTTTATTGGAATTCTGAAAACTAACTAGAGGCTTGCAACAGTCTGAGGAGACTATATTCAAGAAAGCTGAATTTCAGTAAGAAGAGCAAGATTTGTAGCATTTTTGCTTGCCCTAATCCCATCCTCCTCTCACCAACTTCACAGTAATCTTGAAAACCAACAGCTTCACAACTATGATAGCTGCAGAAGCAGCACCCTAGCAGCCACTGGAGGAGGCAGAACAGAGTTGGAGCTTCCCCAAAGCACTATCTTTAGAGAAATGTCACTATTTGATCTGTCTGGCCAGTTGTTGAAAAGCTCCATTCTTCGTACTTGCCTTTATTTCACTTGACTCAGAATTCCAACTGTATGAACAGCAATATCTCCAGGCAATTTTCTGAAAACAATCAGCAGTAATTGTTTAACACGGCAGCTTCCTGTGGCAGTGTTAGCAGTTGAAGCTAATAAGAAGCTGACCAAAAAACTTTAAAGAAAAACTGGGTATGGAAGCTCTGTGGTGGGCTTTGAAAAGTCCAGCATATTCCTGGGAATCTAAAAGGCAATGCTCACATGCAGGGCTGTGTGCCTGCCCAGAAAAGGTAGAAGGCCCTAGACTCTCACTTCTGGCTGACCCTGAGGTTCTATGTGAACAAGAAGTAAAGGCTAAGGCATAGTTGTATAAACACTGGGTCATTGAAGGCATGCTTCACTATGCACAGAGTCCCTCAGCAAAAGCTAGGGGAACATATTGGTTCAAGTATTCAAGGAAATCTCTATTCAATCATTAGCTGGACACTAAGCTAACCACGTGGAGAATTTAGTGGCCACACACAACAAAGAATACGAACTTTACAGAAATAGTCCAGAAAAGTCACTAGGCACACAAACAGCAACAGCAGCAACAACAATGAAACTTGGGGAAGAGAGAGGGATCTGATTTCCAGAATTGGCACATTGTATTATTTTAAATGTCTACTTTTCAACAACAACAGCTACAACAAAATGAGACAGGCACCTTGAGCAATTTCTTAAAGAATTAAAATGAAATATTTCTGGAGTAACAAACTGATTCAAGAGAAAACAGAAGATCTGAGTAGAGCAATAACAAGTAAAAAGATTGAACTATTAATAAAAAATTTTCCCCATAAAGAAAAAATCAAACCAGATGTCCTCACTGTTAAATTCTACCAAGGATTAAAAAAAAAAAAGAACACCAATCCTTTGCCAGCTCTTCCAAAAAATACAAGAGAGAGCACTTCCCAATTCATTCCTTAAGATCAGTATTACTCAAACAGGACACCACAAGAAAAGAAAATTATAGGCCAATATGCCTTAGGAATATAGATGCAAAAATACCCAACAAAATACTAGCAAATCTAATCTAGCAACATATAAAAGGGATTATGCACCATTACCAAGTGGAATTTATCCTAGAACTGCAGGTTGATTCAACATACAAAAGCCAATCAGTGTAATGCATCATATTAATAGAATAAAGGACAATAAAATACATGATCGTCTCAATAGACCCAGAAGAAACATTTTAGAAAATCCAATACCCTTCATGTTCAAAACGTTAAATAAGAATATACGAGAACTTCCTCAACCTAATAAAACCCATAGCTAACATAATTGTGAAGTCATAATCATAGTGATTATGCCGAATGCTTAACAAGATGTGGATGTCCGCTCTCATCCCTTCCATTCAATATTGTACTTGAGATTCTAGCCAGGTGAGCAAAAGAAATAAGCATCAAGATTGGAAACGAATAAGTGAAACTATCTCTATTCACTGATGACATGATCTAGTGTATAGAAAATCCTAAAGAATCCACAGAAAATCTATTAAAATTAATAAATACATTCAGCAAGATTGCAGGATATAAGACCAATAGACAAAAATCAACTGTATTTCTAGACACTAGTAACGAACAATTCAAAAGTGAAATTAAGAAAACAGTCCCATTTACCATAGCATCAAAAAGAATACATTTAAGTAAAGAAGCATAAGACTTGTACATACACTGAAAACTACAAGACGTTACTCAAAGAAATTTCAGAAGACCTAAATAAATAGAAAGACATCCCATGTTTGAATTGGAAGACTTAATATTGGGAAGATGCAGTACTCCCCAAAGTGACCTACAGATTCGAGCAGTCCCAATCAAAATTCTGATTGTCTTTTTGCAGAAATTGACAAGCTGATCCTAAAATTCATATGGAAATGCAAGGAACCCAGAGTTACCAAAACAATCTTGAAAAAGAAGAACGGAGTTGGAGGACTCACACTTCCTAATTTCAAACTTACTACGAAGTTACAGTAATCAAGACATGTGGTACTGGCACAATAGACACAGATAAATGGAATAGAATTGAGGGTCCAAAAATAAGCCTGCATATCCACAGTCAGCTGATTTTTGACAAAGTTCAGAAAAATGCAAAAGAATGAAGGTGAACCACTACCTCACACCATATACAAAATTTAGGTTAAAATTGATCATAGACCTAAATTTAATAGCTAAAATTATAAAACTCTTAGAAGAAAACAGGCAGAAATCACTGTGACCCTGCATTAGGCAATGGTTTCTTAGACATGACACCAAAAGCATAAGCAACAAAAGAAAATATAGATAACTTGGACATCATCAAAATTGAAAACTTTCAGCTTCAATGACACCAACAAGAATATGAAAAGACAGTTCATAGAATGAGAGAAAATACTTACAAATCATATATCTAATAAAGGACCTGTCTGTATAAAAAACCTCACAAACATAAAAAGACAACCCAATTTAAAAATGAGCAAAGGATTTGAATAGACATTTTCAGGAAGATATAAAATGTCTATTCAAATAGACATTTGAATAAATGTCTAATTGAAACACACACATGAATAAATGCTAAACATCATTAGTCATTAGGGAAAAGCAAATCAAAACCACAAAGAGATACCATTTCGCACCCACTAGGATGGCTATAATCAAAAAGACAAACAATAACAAGTGTTCGCAAGGATGTGGAAATATTGGAACACACACCTCGCTGCTGGGAATGTGAAATGGTACAGCAGCTGTGAAAAACAATTTGGTAGTTCCTTAAAAAGTTAAACATAGAGTTACCATATGACTCAGCAATTTCACTCCCAGGAAATTTGAAAACATATATCCACACAAAAACACCAATGTTCATAGCAGCATTATTCATAATAATCAAAATGTGTAAACAATCCAAATGTCTGTCAGCTGAGTAATGGAGACACAAAATGGGTAAAAGGAATGCAGTGCTGATACATGCTACAACATGGTGAATCTTGAAAACACTACGCTGAGTGAAAGAAGCCAGATACAAAAGGCCACATGTTGTATGATTACATTTATACAAAATGTCCAGACTAGGCAAAGACATGGAGACAAAAAGCAGATTAGTGGTTGAAGGGCCTGCAGAGTGCAGAGTGACAGCTAATGGGAAAGCATTTCTTTTTGGGGTGATGAAATTGTTCTGGGACTAGATAGTGGTGGTAGTTATACAACTTTGTGAATATTCTAAAAACAGAGTTTTTCACTTTAAAATTGTAAATTTTATGGTATGTGAATTATGTCTCAATATTGCTGCTATATATACATTTTTTAAAAGACTCGATATGAACCTCATCTCCTCCTAATTCTCCTTTACAGTTTCCCCAGGGTTAATCAAGCATCTTCCCGCTGCTGCATCCTGTGCTTTTCTCTTCCTTATTCCAGTGGATTGTAATTAAGGCCCTTCTCTGCTTTATTTCTACGTCACCAACACTTAGTACAGTGACTAGCACAGCCCAGCAAGTAGTAATTTGGGAGACGTGAATGACTTTTACGCTATTTAATGCTCAGCTTGTATCCAGAGTGACACGCCCAGCTCTGCCACCATCTGTGGGAACTTGGGAAGACCTCACAGCCTTTCTGAGCAGAAATCGCCTCATCTGTAAAGTAAAAATGATAAAAATCCGCTCTGGTTGTCTAGCCCCTCCCCACCCTCACTGGACAAGTAGGGTCCTGGGATTGTGGGCTGGGGTTGGGATTTGGAGGTGTGGACTGGCTGAGGGAGCAAGGGTGACTCCTTCCAGCATCAAAGGATGTGCTACAAGCAGCAACCAGAGGTGAAACGAGAACAGAAGCCCCACAGGACAGGTTGGGCAGAGAGAGAGAATACCAAGACAGGCACCAGGGTGTGTGTCTGGCATGGGGATCCCAGACCAAGAAGAGCAAGAAGGTTCGAGTGGAGGGCAGGAAGCGGAACCTGGAGAGACTTCCTGAGCAGCTGGATGTTGTCTGGGCGAGCCTGAAATATCAGCTGGGAATGAAGAAGAAGCAGTCAAGGGCTCTGAGCTGACTGAATTAGGGGTGTCTTAAAGGCCAACCAGGACCCTCATGGGTGAGAAGGGTGGGGGCGGATTTCAAGTAGTGGCCACATGCCCCTGTAGGAAATACGGATAGAGACTGAAGGAATTAGAGTGGCCATGTTGGCTGCTGGAGGCCAGGAGGAGACTGGAGGGGGCAGCAGTGGGAGGCAAGAGACGTAGATACAAGCATCATTATGAGCCTCTGGAGGAGGAACCTCCAGAGAGATAATGACGGATGATGTAAGAATGCTTGCCATGTGCTTGGCATGATGTTAGGCATGTTTCATGGATTCCTCACGTAATTCCCACAGCAAGTCTATAAGATGGATACAATTGTACTACCATTTTAGAGGCGAGAAAATTAAGGCTGAGAAAGGTTAAGTTACTTACCCTGGTTCACTCAACTAGTAGGTGCAGAGCTGGGAGATACAGGCCAAGTGCTACTTGAGGAGGGAGGAATCTGCTGGGAGGCCGGCAACACAGGGGTCCCTCTCCTGATGTGGAAAGTGTGGGTGTAGATGGACACACATAATCAGTGCAGCACTCGGCATATTTGGGGTCTTTATTAGCTAGATTTTGAGTCTCAGTCTTGTATTTCCAGGCCGCCCGCTCTAGATTTGGTCCGGGCAGAGAGAAACAGGGCTGGAGTAGGCGTAGCACCAAGTCCACATCTTGTCTCACTGTGATTAAGGAGGGAAAATCAGAGCTTGTAAGAAGTCTGTTTTGGAAACTCACAGTGCTTGCCCATCCAGAAAGACTGAGCTTTGAAATCCAAAACAACGAGTTGAATTAAACATATTTTAGAGCCCAAAATGGAGAAAATTAATCAGGTTATAATACAGTATAAACCAGGGCACCTCCAGTCTAAAAGGAAGGGAAAAAAAACCCACAGATAGAATTGACCCTACGATTCCTGTGATCTGATAGATGTGTATTGTCTGAAAGGAATTATTTGGGAATCTGTTCTGCGTTTTTTGCCTTGAAAGAGAGAGAGAGAAAGAGAGAGCAACACTGTAGTCATTAACATGTCAAAAGCTGTTTTGAGGTGAAGAGAGTCAGGGGTCCATTTTCCTCCAGCTCCTGTGTATTTGTCTCCCCACAGCCTACGTGGGCGAGATAGCAGGGGCTGGGGGAGATCTGTGGTGCTTAAGGGATTTCTTCATAATCTCTCCAAAAGCACGTATCAGTGTTCATGATATCAAACTAAAAGCATGTAATCTGTTCTATATTGAAATTTATATTAAAGGCACCACAATTTGGGAACTAATGTAGACGGATATGTAATTCGATGATTAAATGATACGGATTTCACAGTGGAGAATTTATTTTCAGATTCTAATTAGAACCAAAATGACCTGTGTAGATTCTTGTTAACTCACATGGATTATCTTGTACATTATAATATTAATAAAACTCTTTTTTGTGTGTCATTTCCAAAGCAGTCAGGGAGCCAAAGTCGGTGATCAGAGAGAACAGCTTTCTCCAGATGTCCACAGGATGCCAGAGATCAGGCATCAGATGGGAGCTGGACAGATGACCTTCAATTGCTGTATGGCTCCATGATGGTAGGAATCTACTGAGGAGGTGATTCTGTGACCCTCCTCCCGGGGCAACTCCCTGCTGCCCAAGGCAGCGGACAGACAGGACTAAGGAAAGGATCCTTTCTCTGCGCTGAAAATGTGCAATCGTCAGAACTGCTGTTTACTTATGTAACCTTCAGCCCGGCCACAGGGATTTCTCTGGCTTACTATTCACACACTTATATTTGAGCTCTTACAACAAGTACCCCTGTGCCAAAAAAAACCAGTGCCTCAGCTAATTGAGTGTGCAGGTTTAACCAATTTACTCAAATCATTAGCACTAACCAGTCTCAGTTCCTCTTAGGTTCCTGCCTATGAGGAAGGGAAAGGCTTCCTTGGCCACACGTGTGAATCAGAAAGATGGGTGGTACTCATCCACCTTACTCTTGGACTTTCAGCAGGACATCAGTCTTTACTTCAACCAGGGGAAAAAGAAGAGAGAAGGGAAGTAGTACATTCTTTTTTGCTGACTAGCTAGGCTCTAAGCCACTTGTACATAGGTCCTCTCATTTAATTCTCACGAAATTCTGAAACTGAGCCCAGAGAGGCTAAGCAATGGGCCCATGATCACACAGCTCTAATTCAGAGCTGATTTAGAGAACAGACCTCCATTTCTTATAGTCTGCAGTCATTGCCTTCTTCCCATCTCTCCTGAGGAAGGCAGCTCCTCAGATCCTGAAGAGCGGGCCACTTGTACTGTGCTGAAGAAAGACACTTCAACCAATCATGGACCACTGGGAACTGGAAAGCTGGCAGGCCTGTGATCTGGACCTTCAGTTTCCCTTCCTCTGCCTGCCCCACTCCATCTTTGCCCGTTGCATCTAGATGTAAATAAAAAATTGAGAAAACAAACCAGTCTCCTGAAGCTTGCTTAGTTTCCTGCCTCTGTAGACTATGAGAACAAGGTGCATTGTTCTTCTCTGCTGAAGACAGTTTTCATATAAATACGAGATGTGTAACTCCCTTCACCAATGCTAGAATTCCATTTAAAAGTAAATTGACTTCCTGAAATATATGTATTGGCAGCAGTGGCCACCACAGCTGGTATTACATTTTACATTTAACACAGTGCTGTTTGCCTTGACAGATTCCATATTTTTTCATACATAAATCAATAGAGTGATGTTTGAAGAGCTCGAATCTATCTTTCATCGTTCCCCTCACTTCAACCCTGCATTCTGAAACCCATAAAGAAGGAACTTTCTAGCAGGTGTCATTTAGTTGGAGATTATTATTTACAGCATTTGACTGTAACACCATCGCCTGTAAACTCAAAACAAGAAATGCTAGGAGGGAAAGTCAGGAATTTGGTTCTGAAAGGAAGCATTATAATGATTTTTAGAAATCATATGTGTGTGTGTTTGCATATGTGCATTGTGTGGGCATATGTGTGTATGTGCATGTGTGTGCATGCATGTGTATGTATGTGTGCGTGTCGTGTTCATGTGTATGTGCATGTATATGCACGGGGCGTGTGCATGTGTGTGAGGTATACGTGTGTGTGTTTGTGTATGCATATGTGTGCATGTATGTGGTAAGACCAATTATACACAGTTTGTTCATGATCCTCTGACCTGACCATGGTGGACATGAGTATGGCAAGGAGCAGCCAGCCAAGGCAAGAACTGTGAGGCTAGAGGGGCTGGAGCAGCAGAGAATGAGCAGTGGTGGGAAACGGCTGGGTGGGTGGAGGCTCAGAGATGGCATGAGTGCAGACTTTCCTTGTGAAGCAGCACCTTTTGAGCCTAGCATTTGGCTTTGGAAAGGAAGAAAGCCACTGAGGCCTCTAGCCTCTACCACAGCCTCTTCACTCAACCCTCAAGTAGGGCAGGTACTGATCAGATAATCACATTCTAGGCTGGAAATTTGGCTCATTTTCTAGTGGGTGGAATTTGGGGCTATACAGAAGCTTGTGCAGAGAAATGGGAGTGTCCCTGGCTCCATTTCTGTGCATGTATAGCGGAAAGGTTAAACTTTGGATAGAATCCTTTTTTTTTTTTTTTTTTAAGATTAATGACCCATAATTTGTTGTTACCACAGAATGACATGACTTGTAGCCTTATTTTCTAGAATTGATTGATAGATTTAAAACAGAGTAAGTCAAGAACTCTCTGGGACCTTTTACTGTTTAACATTTTAGATAAAGCCAGAGATGCTGAGTCCTAACCGTTGTAGGTGAGGGCTATAAGTGAAAGGGAGGTACCAAGGGTAGAGAGTAGGCATTTCAAACTAGGAGCTGACCCGCTTGTCGATATTTGCATAGCCCAAAGGACAAAGCCAATTACACAGCTGTTGTAGTAATTCTCATATTTCGGGAGGTCTCTACTGTCCCCCTCCTCAACTTGCTTTTAAAGAAAATAGTTTTTTCTTTTATTTTAATCTGAAACATTCTGATTGTTTCCATATATAGAAATTTACAGAATATTTTACCTCTTTTCCTTGTCTTTGTAGTGCCTAGATTTTCACATCATTTATTCTATTCAATAAATGATATTCATTAGAAAGAGAACCCTGTGTGATTTAAGTTTTATTCCTTTGCCACTCCATATATTCTACTTTGGGGGTCAGAAAGGAAAGTCACTCCTGTGACTCTCTATGGGAGAGTTGTCTCTGTCCCCTTGACTCCACTCTCAAGGAGGAAACCTGCTGGCCCAACAGATGAGGCCACATTTCCAGGGGAGTTGAGCTTGGAGACAGACTAGGAAATGAGACGTCTCTGTTACAGTTCTTATCTGTCAGGAATGTATATATTTTACCTTTCTTTTCAGAGCAGTATAATCTGAAATTTATGTTTGAGCAGAGAGAAAAGCAACTACTTAGGCTTTGGTCCTCGACAAACGAGTCTTTACCAGGATCCAGCCCAGCCTATTGGTGTTCTGCATTGGGATTTGGATCAAAGCCATAGGCAACACTGGGGCTGGCCCTGTGGCATAGTGGTTAAGTTCAACGTGCTCTGCTTCAGCAGCCCGGGTTTGGTTCCTGGGCGTGGACCTACACCACTCTCAGCCCTGCTATGGTGGTGACCCACATACAAAATAGGGGAAGATTGGCACAGATGTTAGCTCAGGGCAAATCTTCCACAGCAGAAAAAGCCATAGGCAATGCAAACATGCCTTAGCCCTTGATTTTGCTAATCATTGCCTTTGATCCTTAGGGACTTAGGAGGGAGTTGTGATCAAGGGTGGGGTTTTAATAGTCCTGGTTCCTTGAGAAAGTGCTCTCAAAATACCATCTGGTAGCTTCCAATCTCACTAAATAACAACTCTACGAATCAGGTCCCATGATATCAATAGTTGGGGCAGAAATAGAATTCAATCAACCAGGATGCGTGGCTAAGAATTGAATTAAAGGAACCTCGTTTAGATTCACTAGCCAAAAGATCACAGAGAGAAGCAATTTGGTGAAGGCAGAGGAAGCTACACCAGTCTACTCACTGTCCCTTTGATTCTCCACCCACATTCCCTAGCAGAGGTCACATAGGAGTGGACAAGCAACCAGCTGGCTCCAGGGAGGTCTCTGATGAATTTTCACATCAGAGCCCTTTGCTCTTCCCCTGCTGCTGGAGCATGGAACACCCACCACCACTGTCCAGATCTTTCTTACCCGTTCCTCAAGATCCAGTTCAAGTCCAAAGTTTCCCCTATGGTGCCAGGCCACAGTGATCCTTCCAGAATCATTTGGAACATGATATGATGGCTTCTTCTGTTTGTTAAGTTTTTAGTTTTATTCTATATGATTTGTCTTCTCAGCTAAGTTCTAAACACCTTCAGGGTTGTTACCACATTTTATGTTTCTCTGTACTCTCTTCAGAGCCTATCGCAGTGACTTGTATACAGCATGGACTCATTTACTATTAATGGATTTTTGAATGAAGAGTCTAAAAGGCCCAGGAATGGGAAAACCTGCTTGGATTTTTGATAAAAAAGGAAAACTAACTCCTCGAATCTTCATCTGCAAGGCTACTCCTGAATAGCAATGAGAACATCCTTTGACATGTTCTTGGCATAAGATCATTCCAACCTCCTTATTTCAAGCTGCAGTTAAATTAGTTAGAAAATAAACTAATTTTGGAAAGAATATGCATACTGTATTCCATCAATTCTAAAATGCACATTTTTTTTCATTTTTAACACTGATGGCTCTTATAATTGGTAGTATTTCTTTTCTTTCTTAGTGTTATATAAAATAATGGTGCTTCTTATTATGAACGATGACTTAAAACTAATGGAATACAATGGGTTTGTATCCATCGTTTGTCATTTGCCCATCTGGTAATTCATCTATAACTCCGTGCAATGGCCTTTACTTGATGAATGATTGTGGAAGGAGTTCATAACTTACATCAAAATGTGACAGTCCCCTACCCTGTTCCTTCCCCCTGCTGCCACTGCCATGCATGTTCCTAGGCATCCCCTTAGGGCTTTTAGGGTGTCAGTGGACTCAGAATTGGGGAAAGAAAAGGTTGCATAAGTAGAAGGTATAGCAAGGAAAGTGTATCCAGAGGAAGACACCAGACACAGCTGGACCCAGACACATCCAGTTTTGTGTCATCTCTACTTCCATTTTATCTTCTTTTTATTATTTCTTTATGTTCATGCAGCTTGAAATTTCACCAATCTGTGATTTATTGGTATGTTGTAAGTAGAAATAATTATATACTTTAAAAACACAAATATCTGAGTTAGTGACTTAACCTGAGTGTGTCTTAATCTATCTAGCTTCTTCTTACTAGTCAACTGAGATCAGCAACACCAAGGTGGAGGAGCATAGAAGAGAGGAATGGATGGCAAACTTGGGGGAATTGGAGGATTATTCTGTATAGTCTTGAAAACACAAGTTTCGATATGGATTACTTTGGTCTCAATGAAAGCCTCTGCCTGTACTGCGAAGAGGGCTATAGGGAGGATAGGTGAAGTTGGAGGTTTACAAGCTGGCTTTGTGCAAGGAAACAAAGAGAAGACACTACTTTCTCTTGGTTCTTTCTATAGCACTTGTGTGCTGAGTAGGGATGCTGTATCCGGCTGTCCAGCATCCATCCTCCCTCCCTCCTTCTGTTTCATTCAGGTATTGGGCCTTCGCCCTTTCAGTTCAGGAGTTTCAGGGAGACCTTACACTACCCCCGCCCCCTGATTTGCTGAAGTCAATGAACACATCCCATCCCAGAGAAAGCGCTTAGAAATGGACATATGACCCAATTTAGGGCAATGGGATGTGTGTTTCTGAGAAAGAATCATCTCTCTGCTTCTGAGAAAGCTGGTAGAAGAAACACTTTTACTTGCTTTGGACAGGGTGGTGTAAGGCTGAGGTGTTCCATTCTCCTTTAGAACTATATAGATTTTTGTAGGTTGACCTGGAAACCTAACCAACGCATATATCATTTTTATAGTAGAAAATTTTCATCTTGGGAAACAGTTGACTTCAAGTAAACTTTTGGTAACCAACCTGTTCATCAATCCAAGAGTAATAGTGGCAATTTTTGAATAATAAGAGTCATTGATATGTACCAAAGAAGTGAAGAATCTTTTCTATAATATTTCAAAAATTTTAGAGTGACATTGTATCCTATAGTGATATATTAGATTAGAAGGGAATATGACACCCTGATACAAAAATGCAAGAAACTGAAGTAATTTATGAAGTGCTAGCAGCTAGCTTCACGTTAACTCTCACTGTGTGGGCACTAAATTACTTTGGATGCTACGGTGAGATGCTTCAGTACCTCATGTTATGAAAGTACCAGGTTCAATGTCCAGTGATCGAAGGTGGGAAGCTCTTAGGAAGGAGGGTCTGCCCAGCATATTGGAGAATAGAATATTTTAGCTCAATCTGGCCCAAGGAGGGGCCCCGGGACATCTGAAGATTGAGATCCATTTGGATCCAGGATGGTTGAGAAAGTTCTGCTTTATCCGTGGGTAATCTTCACACTCAAATAATAAATAAATAAAAGAATGATAACAGCCAATGATCTTAGAGGACTTTTCAGTTTGCAAAATGTTTTTATGTATATGTATCTCAGTTGTGCTCAGGGGAGGTAGCATGCCTGTTCTAGATAGCGGCCAAGAACTCCGGGCACGCTCGGGGTCTCATAGCAGAGCTGGGACTCCAACAGCTTTTCTGTTGACCCAAACAGAAAACTCGAGTTTATTAGCTAATCCAGATGTTTCCACTACATCATGCCTTGAGCTTTACTAAGAAAATTGAAATCACCCGGTGTGAGTTTCCTTGTTTTCTCTCATCTACATCTTAATGTATCTTTGCAATCATCTGTACTTTCTCCGTTTTCTCTTGTCTTAACTAAAAGGAAAAGATGACCCCTCCCGTATCTAGAGCAAACTCGCCGACCTGTGTTCAGCCCTCCTCTACGCTTCCCTAGATCATCTCTGGTTTCTTTGTCTCCTGCCTCCTTCCCCCTTGTCTACAAACGTTGAACTCTGCCACGTACAAAAAGCAAAGCTTTCATCTGTGGTCACTATCCTTATTCTTTTCCTTCCTTTCCTTTCATCCCTTACCCTTTAGAGAAAGCAATCCTTACGCGCAGGCTCACCAAGCATCCTTCGCCCTTCTGCACACATCCAGGCTCTCACCAAGCACTGTTAGCTCTCCTTTCATTGTGCCTCTGGATTTGTTTCTTCTTCTCCATGCCCAAGGCAACCATCCTAATTCAAGCCCTTATTATCCCTATTGTGGACTAAATTGTGTCCCTCCAAATTCATATGTTGAAGTCCAAACTCTTAGTACCACAGAATGTGTTTGGAGTTGGGGCCTTAAAGGGAGTAATTAAGTAAAATGAGGTCATTAGGGTGGGCTCTAATCCTATATGACTGGTGTCCTTATAAGAAGAGGAGATAAAGATACACACACATGGGAAAGACCATGTGAAGACACACAGAGAAGACAACCATCTATAAGCCAATGAGAGAGACCTCAGAAGAAACCAACCCTGCTGACATATTGTCTCAGATTTCCAGCCTTCAAAACTGCAAAAATAAGTGTGTGTTGCGTAAGCCCCCCAGTCTGTGATACTTTGTTATGGCAGCCCTAACAGACTCATACAATCCCCAAACTCTAATTAGCTTACTAACTGCTTTGCAAGCTCCCAGTTTCTTCCCTTCCAGTGACAATGTCCTTCTGCATGACCAAGGACAAGAATAATTTTCCTAAATCATCACTTTGACCACAGCTCTCCCCTTCTCAAAAAATTCCAATGGCCTCTTTCTCCCTGTATAGTAAGTTTGAAAAGTTTTCATCCTAGTGTTTAAGGCTCCCACAATTTTGTTACCATCTCCTTCTCCAGCTACATCTTCCTTAACTTCCAGCATGAATTTCTGCTTCTTTCATACTCAACTCTTTACCATACCCCACCATGCTTTTCCTGTGCACATCCCTTCCCTGCCAGCCCTTAGCATCTCCATTGATGGAATCCCCACCCACATTTCAAGGCCAAGGTCAAACGGCACCTCCAAAAAATCTTACCTTAACTTCTTTTTTCTTCCAAATTCCAGAGGAAAATACTATGTATTTTACTCATAGGACACATAACCCACCACGCTTAATTATAATTATGTGTACACTGGATATAACTCAACTCCTTAACTAGACTCTCATCTCCTGGAGGACAAGGATCAATGTTTGTTTGTTTGCTTGTTTTGTATTCTCTATACTTGCCAGGATGTTTTATACATAGCAAGTGATCAGTAACTTTTAGTAATAAATTAATAAATCAAAGTACAGGTTAAAGTGAGTAACTATTGTTTCCTCATTCCCGGGTAATAAAAATAATATTTTGATGGGTATAGAAATGTGGAATCTAGCTCAATGCTCTACAATGGACCTTATTTATTTTTATATACCTATCGTCTTTGTTTTTATTTATCTATCTCCTGTGTTTTACCTGTGGATTGGTTTGGTTTTTATCTAGTTATGAAGAAGAGCTGGTATAGAATATTGCTCTACTTCACTTGGGTTCTCACTTCATTACTTTTGTAATGTATTCATTGTATTATTTGAAGTAGTTCCTGTATAACTTCCATGATCGAGTATATTCATTTCATGAAGATTAAAAATGGATAGAAAACCATTTTTATTATCATATATGTGTTATTAAGGAAAGTATGCTATTGCTTTGTAACTTTAGATTCAGAGAGAATTTCCTTTTGTTTGCTGTGCTGATGAATAATGCCCTGCTCCCTACCCGATTACTCTCCAGAATAGCTCTGGCTTTGGCAGAGCTTACTGGCTAGACAAATATATCACTGTGACTGGAAAAATATCACAAGAGGGACAGTTCCAGGTTTGAAAATAGGGCAATTAGCTCTCAGCATGAAAAGGTGTGTCAGATGTTCCTAGAACTGAGTGACAGAGAATGTTGACTTGAGCCAGGCATAATACCAAGGGCTGAAATGGCCATGCTGGATGCCCCCCTGCATGTTTCTGTCAAAGAGGACTTCTGAACTGAATTCCATGCTCATCCCAGGAGAATGTGCCAGTGGGCAGTTGTGCAGAAGTGTATAAATATGGGGTCAAATATTCATTCTCCTCATCATTTCCTTTATTAGTAGGAGGAATTCTGCTGCGCAAATAATGTTGACTCTTCAGAAAAATCACCAGAGGGGACACTGGGTATGCGGGTCAACAGCAGCCCCTTCCTCAGGAGAGCTGCTTTTCCTCAGCTCCTGTTTCTGGTGGGTCTACCAATCATGGTTCCTGATAACCTGCCTGGAGAATCATAGCCCCATACTCAACGACTCGTCACAGTGGTGAGTGTGTCATACACACCAGGCCAGTGAGAGATCTTCCCTGGGAATCACATATTCTGAAGCAGGAGTGAGAGGCTCCTTTCTCTGGGGCTGCTGCATTGACATGATATAAGCCTGGGTTTAGCAGTGCCCCATGCCAAGTGAATACAATCTGCTTGGATTGGAAGGGAAAGAAGAAGCCAACTTACCAAGATAAACAAAGACAAGTTGGAGAGTGAGAGAAAGAGAGATTGATGACATTATTTGCATCACTGTATCCAGCCTTCCCTACAGCTGTTTCTCCTACTGTTTTCCCAATTCCATGAGTGCACAATCCTCTTCTATTCACGCATGCATGAGGCTGAAGAGCCAGCCCCTGGAGAAGAGGGGGTGGTGGTGGGTGTGGAAATGTGGGACACTGCCCTGTGGGAGGCCTGCCTCTTGGCCCTCCCTGTGCAGGAGCTGTGCTTGGATATGCCAGAGAAGGCTGGCAGGAGGTCAGAAGTGGCCACATGGTGTCCTGGGTCAGCATCATGTAAGCTGGGCTGCCAGGTGAGGTAGCCATAGAGGTTGTGTGTGGCTCTCCAGAATATAGTTTCTGTTGCAAGACTCTTTCAGTCTAGTCTAGGAGATGAGACAAGACACTCAGAGAAATAGAGAACAATCTGGGGCATCCTGCGTCGGTCCACCAATGTTCATGGCATGCTCGTTGGTGCTACAGGGCTGTGGAAAGGAGGAGACAGGTGGGGCTTGTAGGGTCTCTGAGAGTTCTTGGTGGCTGTGGCCCTTGATCAGGGTCTTAGAAGGGCGGCTAGAGTTTGTGGTCAAATACAATCCCAAGTCTTTAAATGACAGGATAAAATTATTCTCCTCACCCTTTAGACTTTTATAATAGCTAGAAGTGTTTGATTCCTACTTTTCTTGAAGGTTTTAGGGTTTTCCTTTCGTTTTATTCTTTAATTGTCCCAAAGATTATCAGGGCCACAGCAAAGTGCAGGGCAGACTCTGCATTAATTCTGGTCTTGGCCAAACTGGGACACCTAGCTCTCACAGCTGTAGGGAAAAGTGTGTCTCTTTGCAATGTAGTCAAATGGGGGCATGTGACTACTTGTTCTACCTACCTCACAGCATTACTGTGACCAACCAATAAGATAATCTGTGTGACAATACTTAAGAAAAGCAAATGGCATAAAGAAAATACTGAGTATTATCAATCGAAGCCCCTCAGCTCTGACACCAAATATATTACCCAAATGAATGGACCATAGCCTTGCAGTTTAGGTCCGCATGGTTCAGTGTGGTCCTTGCTGAGAAATGCCGTGAGCAGATGCACTAGGTGGCCTCCATCCAGACTGTTGTTGTGAACAATGATGCTAACGAATCCTTTTACTTTTCGGTATTTACAAGGAAAGAACTTATTCAAGAAATTGTGAATGAGATGTAATAATAAGGCATTTGTTTAACTCTCTGCAATTTATAAAATTATTCTATACTTATAAACTCATATTTAAGACAAATTCTAACTTAAAAAATGGATAAAGAGGGAGAAATAAAGCAAAGAGAAAAAGTATATTTGTGACAAGTACTGTTCAAAACAATTTAAAGTTTCAGGGATTAAATTCTCTTCCTACAGATCAAGAACACTTGGGAAGACAGAACTGATGTGGCCATGTCAATTCTTCCCATGTGAGTACTAACACCTAGAGTGAGATAGTGAACAGCTTCTAAAGAGATGAATCTTCATTCTGGGGATGAATATTAAATTTCACATTTCATAAAGGACTTGAGTCAGATCTACCGCATGAAAAGTGACTCAGTTAATGTCATTCAAAGGAAGGCGAGCACCTTCTCCTTGCTTCCGATTGGGATTGCCTGGCTCACACCAGCAAAAAAAAGGCAGTCCTTTCCTCTTCCTGGACACCTCAGCTGTCCCTTTTATGTTGAAGACACCGTAAGGATATTTTAATGCTGGACCAGGGCCAAGAGGTTTCTCAATCTATCAAGATTTGTCCAAACCTAAGTTTGGTCATCAAGAAATGTAGGGAAGATAATCTCTTGAGCTTCTTGAAACTTGTCTAGCTGGTAAACATGGTAAAACAAGACGAACTCATCAGAGAAATGGCTACGATGGAGTGTGCCTGTTTGACTGAACTCCCCCCCAATACCTCTGAATCGGTATGGATTTGCTCAGGACAGCTTGCTGTTACAGAGTTAAGAGCTGATGTTGCTCTGAGTCAGGAACCTAGAGACAATTGCTGCAGGTCTTATAGGCAATCCTCTGGAGGCCTGAGGCAAATACAACATCAGGGTTGAAGCTGCTGAACCACTCATACCCGGCAGGACCACATCCATGACTTCCAGAGGAAGAAACAAAATGGATCCTCTCATCCTTCCCCTTGCCAAATATCAAGGGAATTCATCTCACTGATGAAATTTAAAATGTGTGTGGAACACTGCTGGCAAGGGAGAAGGAGAAATGTAGTTTCCAAGTTTCTGGCCTGTGAAACATGATCAAAAACATAGAAGGAGATATATTACCAACAGATAACACCCAGCCCAACATGCATCTTAAGTATTTCTAGTTTGGTATCTTTCCTTCACCAACCCCCCACCTTCCTAACTTTCAGCCACTGTCCAGTTCTGCCTGATGCTTGCCCATTGATGCTTATTGTCCTAGATAAATTTCTGCCCTAAATGAAAAGCAATGACCAAGTGGTCTTCAAAATAATTCCCCATTCACTTCTATTTTTCTCCCTCGGACCCAAACCTCCCTAATTCCTTCCACTTCTACTTTTCTTGAGTAAAAAATAATTGCGTAAGTAAATATCTTAACAGAGAATGGGAACGCTAATATGTGTCAAATTTATTAGATCTGACAACAGAGACGTTACCATCATAAATGAAAGCTGTTGAAAGTGTAGTAGCTACGGTTTGTTTAAAAGAGCGTTAATTCAATTCAATACGTCCATTTACATTTAACAAAAGACTCACAATGACATTTTGATATACTTTTCCTCCTCTTGGATTTGATTTGTGTAAAAAGTAAAACCATGCTTAGAAAACATGAGGATGTAGTGGTGGGAGGGTCAAAAGATAAAATAGGGAAATTTTACTTGAATCTTCAAGCTAAAGAGAGGAAATAAGTTATGCTGCTTTCAGTGAAATTTTATGTCACATCAGAGCAATAAAAGGAAATGAGTCACTGAGAACATTCCCCCCTTCAGACTAGAAGCCACTTGATGGAGGATCAATACTTCAGTCCGGTGGCGTTGTTGTCCTGGGTTGAAGCCCATGGGGGTGAGGAAATGTGGTTCTGTGAGTATGCTGGCGACTCAGCTGTGCCTGTGAAACCTGCCCTGTGAGACCAACACTGGGCCTGCAAGCCACATCGCTGCCGTGCCCCCAGCCCCGTCTGGCTCTGCCAGTGGGAGGCGCTAGAGGGAGCCAGCAAGGGATAACCGAGGGACTTGATCTTCCCGTCAGCTCCCCATTCCTCCGAAAGTCCCCCTAGCTGCAATTCTTCATCCCAGTGGTGGCGATTCCTTTCCATGGCAACAGCCGAATCCAGTCGGCAGTTTTTCTAACACTCACAGAACCACCCTCATCACATCAGCTCAGAGCCCAGCACCAGCTGAGCAGAGCCTTCTTAAAGGCTGAGACCTCACACTGCCAGCCCCCAAGCTTCCAGGTCTGACACCCCAACCACGGGGTTTGCAGCTACTCACCACCACACCCAGATACCTTGCTCTCCTTTTGTCTATTTAGATGTCTAGTTAACAATTTTATGCATAGTTTACAATTCTTTATACTAAATTCTCTCTCTTAAAGTAACTGGTGTGGTTTCTGTCTCCTGACTAGACCCTGACTGATTCCATGACCAAACAGCACTTTTGGAATATAGAAGGCCTTGTATTTGCTGAATGAATGAATGAACAAATGGACCAACGCCCCTAGTGCTGTTTGAGGCTGATCAAAGGCTATGCTCATTGCATGCTCAGAGGGAATGAACAAAAGTGCCTCCCTGGGAGGCCAGCAGGGTGCCCCTGGGAATTTCTCCCAGCACACTCCCTCGCTTGTCACCCCAACTCCTACTCAGCTTTCTGGTCAAGCCCCTTTCCAGCTCCCTCTTCTGGGCTCCCTTGTGTCAGACAGGGACAGTTAGCAGACAGTCTCTGGACCCAGGGTAAATATGCCCCTGGCCAAGTGGATGTCTGCACGAGGCCACTTGGAGCTATCAGTAAGGACTCTCAGTTCTGCACGTAAATACCACATTTCTGTTGTCTGCCGGACCGGCACTTACAACTAACTCCCAAACTCTGGCACATCTCAAATGTCATATCTGGCTCTAGGAAAGAACACAGCAGGGGGAGAAATTGGGTTGACTATTACCCAGTTGAAGTAACACAGTAGGAAGCAAATGAACCTGATTAAAGAAAATGGAGTACATTTCTGCTTGGCAGAGAAAAAAATATGTAAATAAATTTTTAAATGCACCTGAAATTTTCCCTTGTCACCGCATTACTTAGGAGGTGAAATCCTAAAACAAGAGTGCCACCTGCTGTCCCTTGTCAGACCTGAACGTCATGGGTATTTCAAAGCTGATGCCCAAAGTGGTACCATCGTGGACAAAATATTCTGTGTTAACGTGGTCTGAAGGCATATATGCACGACGGCCTAAGTCACTAAGTTTCCACAAGATGTTTGGCCCCGCCCAGAGCAGGTGAACTTACCACACATCCAGAGTTATTCCAGGGGAGGCATGCTTTTAAGCATCTGGCACTTTGAAAAGGTACCTCATCCATAGATGGGAAGTATGCCACACTTTCTGGCAAAACTCTCAGCAGACAAAACTGTAACTGAACAGTTAATGTATGGAAATAAATAGTTATGGCTGTGGATTAGATACAATAAGAAGATTACAGGAACCTGTTCCATAGAATCAGTGAACTGTAGGATGCTAGAACCAGAAGAGGTCTTTGAATACTTTTTATAAGAGCCATAGCAAACCTTAAAAGTAGGTGAAGTGGTTGACAGCTTATAGATGCCATTTTGGGGTACTGGAGAGGATGGTGCCTAGGAAAGAGCTTTGAAAGTATCGAGTGGTGCTGATGATGATGGTAAATATTATTTGCTAACCCCCTCCCTGGATGAGGAAAAAAAGACCACCTTTCTCTATCAATTTCTGAAAACCTTAGCAAGAAACGTGGCTCTTCTAGACAAAATTAAAGGTGAAGATTAAAATGCAAATACCACAGAAAAAAAGAAAACACAGACTCACATGTGTTACTCCAAAGAGAAAAGTGTTTAAAATTAACTTCTTTCCTGAAACAGTTTCGGAGTGGTGCAGATGTGAGGGGCGTGTCTAGCCTGAGTGAGCGAGGAACAAACCAAAAAGGATGGCAATGGCGATCAAGTCAGGGGAAGAAGGAAAGAAAGCGATGGGTGCCTCAGACCAAGCACACTCAGCACGATGTGATCAGGACAGGTGAGCTCAGATTTGTGCAGTCGGAGGGCGGGGCCTGACTCTTTGTTATCCTGCCAGCTCAGCCCTCTGCCTGCAGCCTGGGAAAGTGTGAGGAGGCCCAGGATGGGCACAGTCCTGCTTACAGAGCCAACAATGTACGTAACCTCAAGATAACTTGATACCATGGTCTCCAATGTAAGAGGGTTTTTTTCTGTTTTCTCTTTTCAACATTTACTGCTTAATTTTTATTTTGTGTAGAACTTATTTCACAACTTTGAGGTAGACATGTGATTTATCCCCTGTCCTACTATCTATAGTTTCCCCATTATGGTTCACATGTATTCATGGTGTCTCTCTGCTATCCACACATAATCCATCACGACTCTGTTCACTGGCACGCGAGCGGGATCAAGTGATATCCACAGTGAGACACCACAAGACCCTAAGGTACTTCTAAATCATCAGTGATCGGATTATGTTCAGTGAAATATTAGTGAAATACAGTACGTTTCCCTGTGATCCAGTTTCCTAAGATGGAACGTCAACATCGCTAAATGGGACATTTGGTGACTCCCTGTTATCCAGGGTATAAATTGAACGGAATTGCTCCTCCAAGTGTGCTTACGCATCATTTGCAATAGAAGCAAATAAAGTCAAATTAGTTTCTATACTGATAGAACATTTTTGTTTCAATGATAATTGAAGTCTTTCAGGGCAAGAGAAATTTACCTTAAGGTAAATCTCAAAAAATTATTAAGAATATCAAAGCATGTCCGTCATAACAAGTATTTTCATGATATTGATAACATTGACTTAGCGAAACTAATTGGAGAGCCTACAGTGCCTCAGACTTTGTGCTCAGCACCGTGGGGGAGAAAAGAACAAATAAGATGTGATCTTGCCTTCTCTGGATACTTTGTCAAAATTGCCTTCTTCTGCAACCCCTCCACCATGTTACTATCTATACCATTAACCTGGACTTATTTTTCTCCATAGCGGTTAACACTATCTGAAATAATATATGATGGTTATAAAGCAAAACAATGTAATGAACATCCATGAACACACCAACACCATGCATTTCTTTCCTTGTTGGTTTTCGGTCTCCCCCAGGAGTAACGTCCATGAGGAGAGACACTTTGTCTCATTCTCTACTGAGTCCTCAGTGATAAGAAGTACAAAGTAAGTGTTCAATAATTATTTGTTAATCCAGGAATGATGGTTAAAGAAATATATTTCAATATGTATGTTAGGGTTTTCTATACTGCCTTATTTTTTCCGTATTAGGTAAACCCAGCTGTTTCTGGTTTAGCAAAATGATTATTGAAATTTAGTAGGTGCTTTAATTGCTCTGCATGATACATTTATAAAAATGAGACATTTTCTAATTCACATATATCTTCGTAACTCATTCAT
Organism: Diceros bicornis minor; assembly: GCF_020826845.1. NCBI lineage: Eukaryota > Metazoa > Chordata > Mammalia > Perissodactyla > Rhinocerotidae > Diceros > Diceros bicornis. The sequence continues at coordinate 5,528,987 of NC_080755.1, read as the reverse complement.
TTTCTACCAAATTATGTGTCTCACATTATTAAACACATCCCTTGGACAATTGTCTTTTGCTTTCTAGTCATTGCAGCCTTTTCACATTAAGACATATAAATGCCAGAAATATCATTAATTTGAAACAGGTCAGATCCTGGACATTTATGTTAAGTGATCTGCTGTGCAACCATTTATTGAGTGAATACTGTATGCCAGAGAAGTGCCAGCACTTTGCACATGTTTCATTTTAACTACATTTATTCTAAAAATAAATGTTATCCTCATCTTGCAGGTAAAAAAACTGAGTCTCAGGCCAGTTTAGTAATAAACCTAAAGTTGAACATCAAATGAATGTTAGACCCTGGATCAAACTCTTCTAACTCCCAAATCGAGGCTTTCCTTGACCATTCACATGTACGCTTTATATTGTACAAGATGGCGTACAATAAAAAGTGCTAAAATCTTTTCTCACGCAAAAATAAAGCAGAAACAATATTGTTTGTAAAGATCAGTAACACCAGTTTGCCAGTAAATGTGACATTTTCTGCCACTGCTTAGGTATTTGAACACTAACCCATGACCGGGGCCACCTCAGATGGGTGACTGAGGCAGGGCAGGGGATAATAAGGTGCTACAAGCCCGGGGGTGCAATGAGCTCCGTGTGCACTCAGTTCAAGGGTGCTGTGAGTTCGGGGGGTGCCATGATTTCACAGGTGCTATGAGCTCAGGGGTGCAATGAGCTCAGGAGGTGCTGAGAGTTCAGAGGCGCAATGAATTCAGGGTGCTATGAGCTCAGGATGCTGTGGGCAGAGTGGTCTATGATTCATGGCAGGGCTGCATTGTGACTTTCACGAGCCCGAGGCATTTTTGTCCTCGTATGCTTCTTCCTCCATAAAAAATATTAAAAATTACATTGTTCGACTGTGCTAGTATAAAGACAAATATAATACACGCTGGATTCATTATTACACATTTGTTATTATATTCAGTTTTTCTTCTGATTTTAAAAGAAATTATGTTAAACATATTCATGGGCCCCTACAACTATTGTGGGCCTGTGCCTGCTGTACAGAGTGGGTAAGTTCGGCCCCAATGCAGGGGGTTAGGCAGTGCACCCCACACTGTATTTTTCCTAAAGTGTATTTTTTCTACTTCTTGAATTCCCATCATTAGAAAGTTACTTGTTTAGATCACACGCCTATTAAGGCATAAATATCATTGGAAGAATAGACATTAAGTTAGCACCCTACATACAATTTAAATTGACAAGAAGAGAGACAAGATGCTGAGAGCAGAAGCGGGCTTGGCAGAGGGCCTGCACCCGAGCTCTTTGGGAAGATGCCACCCCCGTCAGCATCCTACAGCAGGACCAAGGGCTTGGTCTGGCGATATCCTGGATGTCTGTCTACACATCTGGTCCCACCTTCTTCTTCTGTTGTTGTGTCATATTGCTTGTTTTCTCTAAATATAAAATCAACATATGTTCTCATAGAAACCAACAAATTTTGGCCCATTTCTTTTCAGTCTTTTTGCTGATATCCACCCACATGTGTGCACATACACGTATTAAAATTTGAATCATTCTGGGGCTGGCCCACGTGGCGCAGCAGTTAAGTTCATGCGCTCTGCTTTGGTGGCCCAGGGTTCGCCGGTTCAGATCCTGGGCACAGACTGACGCACCGCTCATCAAGCCATGCTGAGGCGGCGTCCCACATAGAGCAACTAGAAGGATTACAACTATGACATACAACTATCCACTGGGGCTTTGGGGAGAAAAAGGAAAAAACGGAGGAAGATTGGCAACAGATGTTAGCTCAGGGCCAATCTTCCTCAAAAAAAAAAAAATGAATCATTCTGTATACATAGGTTAAATTCTTCGTATTTTCCCTTGTCCTTAAAACTTTACTGTTTTTTATGGCTCTTCACTAAGACTTGTGTTTTAAGTTTTTGTTAATGCATTGGGTTTTCCAAAGACTTGGAAGGCATATCTTATTTTAATTCTAAGAGCTTTCTTTTAAGCTATAAAAATATTACTTCACATACATTTCCCTAACTACCAAAACAAAACAATGACATGTAGCTCTTGTGTACTCCACACAAGATGAGGTATTTAGTGTTATTTTAATTTAATATCACCTCCTATATACCAGACTTTATGAATAAAATCTGGGATTTTAGACCAATTTTCTCTTATTAAATTACTATTTTTCTATCAAATAAAATTCTATACTAAATTTGAAATTTTCAGGAGATTTTCAAGCTAAATTTATAACAAACTTATAGCTTTTATGCTATCTTTATAGATTTATGCTAAATCTACAATTTAGCAGATTTCATTGTTCACCATTGGTCCTTTTACATCACAATTACCCATTCACCAATAGCAGTTAGTTTCTTGGTTGGCTAGAGGACATCTAAGGCAATTTTTACCAGAACGGTACATTAATGCCTGTTCCTTGAACCTTAAATATGTGGAAATATCTTTCTGTTGCCTTCATATGAAAAATAACTCAACTGAGCATATATGTTGGGGCTGCAATTGCTTTGCTTCAAAACGGCAAATGTTCCATCACCAGATCTTGGTGTTTAATGATTCTCTAATTTCTGAACTTCTGTGGGTAACCTATTTTTCCTGCTTGAATGCTTGTTGGATTTTTTCCTGATCTCAGCAATTCAGAAACACTGTGAACATGGCTCACGTCATTGATGCCTCCACTTGGCGACCTCTTTCTAATTGCACACTCAGGTCTTTTTTCAGCCCATGCTCAGGAAGTTCTCCTCCCCTCCCCCAATCATGTCTTGGATTCTTACTCCATCTGCTCCACTTGTGTCTCTTTCCTGGGGAATGGCCCTAGCTTCCCTCACATGCTTGTTATCCGCCCCCCACAGAGCTACGTACCCCTGTTTTGCAGATGAAAGATTTGTCCAAGTCCACACACACAGAATGTGCTGGGGCTGAGCTTCAAGTGCACATGACCCGAAGGTCAAGCTCTTTGACCCCCACGCTGTACTTTCTTCTTCTTGTGTCAACCCCGCCTTTGTCCCGGTCTTCGCGTGTGATTCTCTTTCCTCTCCATTCCAGGAGAACCTCTTGGGTTTGTCTTCTCACTACTGAGCAGTTTCCAAGGTGTCATCCTGCTCTTCACTGTATCGGGGTGGATTAATTCAGCCACTGCTGAATTTCTAGTTTCCTGTAACACTTCCTTCTTTTATTATCTCCCTTTCCTTCACATTCTGTCTTGGTTCCATATCAGTCCCTTCTCCCTTAGACATTTTGTTCTCATTTCAAAAAGACAACATGGTTGGCGAGTGACGTCAGCATCATGGCGGAGTGAGCTTTCCCGTGAATTCTTCCCCCACAAAATACAACAAAAGTAACAGCCACAGACAAACAACGGAATCCCAGACAGTCAAAAGCTGGAGCGGAGGGATCCACACTGCCGCACATCTGAGAGCGGAACGTGCTGGGCCCCCGGAGGAAGTGGGGAGAGGTAAGGAGAACTCCGCTCCCTCCCCATCAGATCAGCGATCCGGTCCGCGCGGCTCCCAGAGAGGGGGGAGGGGCGGCCCTCGGCGGGAAACTGCAGCTCTTCGGGCTCTCTCAGCCAGTGGGAAACTCCCGCACAGAGGGCTCAGAGGAGCCACAGGGCTACCATCAACATCTGAGCAACCCAGAGAGCGGATAAAGAGGGGCAAACGAGAAGCCTCCCACGTCAGGGACCCAGAGGGCAAAAGAGAGAGCTCCCCCCTCCCCACAACCCGGAGTCTGCAGCTCGACCAGATCTAGCGGTCCGAGGCAGACCTGAATAAACTGGACTGGACCTGTGGATCGCAGTGGGGAAAAGAAACAAAACAAAACAAAACAAAACTGAGGATCGCAGCAGAAAAACTGGGGCAGAGCGCAGGGGGCTTAGACTACACAGCCCTTCACCACCACACAGTGGCGGCAGGTGGAAAGTGCAACCAGAGACTTCCAGGATGAGGAAAACCAAAACCAACACAGGAACCACAATGCAAAAATATATGAAATCACCAGACCAGAAACAAAATGACAAGCAACCAGAAATCAACCCCGAAGACACAGAAATCCATAAACTAAATGACAGAGATTTCAAAATAGCTATCATAAAAACACTCAACGAAATACGAGACAACACAGACAAACAATTCAATGAGATTAGGAGTTTCTTCACAAAAGAGATTGAAATCATAAAGAAAAACCTATCAGGGCTGATGGAGATGAAGAACACAATGGAGGAGATAAAGGAGAATCTGGAATCTTTAAAGAACAGAGCTGACAATATGGAGGAAAGAATTAGTACTTTAGAGGATAGGAATACAGATATACTCCAGATGGAAGAAGAGAGAGAACTAAGACTAAAAAGAAATGAAGAAAGACTCCGAGAAATATCGGACTCTATTAGAAAATGTAACATAAGAATTATAGGTATTCCTGAGGGAGAGGAGAGGGAAAGAGGAACAGAGAGCCTATTCAAGGAAATAATAGCTGAAAATTTCCCAAATCTGGGGAAGGAGCAGGAAATACCAGTAAGCGAAGCCAACAGGACTCCTATATATATTAACAGACAAAGGCCTTCACCACGACACCTAGTGGTAAGACTAGCCAGGGTCAACGACAAAGAAACAATATTAAGGGCAGCTAGACAAAAACAAAAAATAACGTACAAAGGAACTCCCATCAGGCTCTCAGCGGATTTCTCAACAGAAACTTTTCAGGCTAGAAGAGACTGGAATGATATATTCAAAATACTAAAAGACAAAAACTTTCAGCCAAGAATACTCTATCCAGCAAAAATATCCTTCAAATATGATGGAGAAATAGTAACTCTCCCAGATAAACAAAAGCTAAGGGAGTTCATGGCCACGAGACCGCCACTACAAGAAATACTCAAGAAGGCCCTCAGGCCTGAAAACAAGAAGAGAAAGGGAACACAAAGCTTGGAGTAAGGAGAAAAGTAGGCAGACAAAATCAGAGAAATAGTAGATCTTTACCGGAATAGGTTAGCAACCACTTAAATACTAAACTCAAAGATCAAAGGAAGAAATTCACCAAAAATAAATTTAACCTCATCACTGTAAACACACAGCCACAACACAAGATAGAATAAGGTATAACAAGAGCAACTTAGAAGGGGAAGAGGAAAGTGACTGAATTGACTTAGTATAAGGAAATAGGAGGCTATCAGATAATGGACTATCTCATACAGAAGATTTTTTGCCCAAACCTCAAGGTAACCACTAAACAAATAATCAAATTAAAACCACATATGATAAACAAAGAGAAAACTAGAAGAATCATAAGACAGAACAACCAAACTGAATTGGCAGTCCAAAACAAATGGGACAAGAAACAAAGGAAATGCAAAAGAACCAGAAAATAAGTGACAAAACAGCAACATTCAACCCTCATATTTCAATAATTACCCTAAATGTAAATGGATTGAACTCTCCAATCAAAAGATACAGAGTGGCAGGATGGATTAAAAAGCAAGACCCAACAATATGCTGCCTTCAGGAAACACATCTTAGCACTAAAGACAAGCACAGGCTCAGAGTGAAAGGATGGAAGACAATACTCCAAGCTAATGGCAAACAAAAGAAAGCAGGTGTTGCCATACTCATATCAGACAAAGTAGACTTCAAGATAAAACAGGTTAAGAAAGACAAAGAAGGGAAATATATAATGATAAAAGGGACACTCCATCAAGAAGACATATCACTTATAAATATATATGCACCCAACATAGGAGCACCAATGTACATAAAACAACTATTAACAAACCTAAAAGGAGAAATCAACAACAACACAATAATAGTAGGGGATCTTAACACCCCACTTACAGCAATGGATAGATCATCCAGACAAAAAGTTAATAAAGAAATATTAGACTTAAATGAAAAACTGGACGAGATGGACCTAGTAGACATATACAGAACACTCCACCCAAAAACAGCTGACTACACATTCTTCTCAAGCGCGCATGGAACATTCTCTAGGATAGACCATATGTTGGGAAACAAAGCAAGCCTCAATAAATTTAAGAGGATTGAAATCATAACAAGCATCTTTTCAGACCATAAGGCTATGAAACTGGAAATGAACCAGGAAAAAAAAACTGGGAAAGTGACAAAAATGTGGAGATTAAACAACATGCTACTGAACAACCAATGGATCATTGATGAAATTAAAGGAGAAATCAAAAACTATCTGGAAACAAACGAAAATGATAACATGCCATATCAAACCATATGGGACGCAGCAAAAGCGGTCCTGAGAGGGAAACTCATAGCGATACAAGCCCACCTTAACAAACAAGAAAAAGCCCTAATAGGCAACCTTGAATTACACCTAACAGAACTAGAAAAAGAAGAACAAACAAAGCCCAAAGCCAGCAGAAGGAGAGAAATAATAAAAATCAGAGCAGAAATAAATGATATTGAGACCAAAAAAACAGTAGAAAGGATTAATGAAACAAAGAGTTGGTTCTTCGAGAAGATAAACAAAATAGACAAACCCTTAGCCAGGCTAACTAAGAAAAAAAGAGAAAAGGCTCAAGTAAATAAAATTAGAAATGAAAGAGGAGAAATTACAACGGATACCATGGAAATACAGAGGATTATAAGAGAATACTATGAGAAATTATATGCCAACAAATTGGACAATCTAGAAGAAATGGATAAATTCTTAGACTTATACAACCTCCCAAAATTGAACCAAGAAGAAATGGAGAATCTGAATAGACCAATCACAAGTAAAGAGATTGAAATAGTAATCAAAAACCTCCCAAAAAATAAAAGTCCAGGACCAGATGGCTTCTCCAGTGAATTTTACCAAACATTCAAAGAAGATTTAATACCCATCCTCCTCAAACTATTCCAAAAAATAGAGGAAGATGGAACACTTCCTGAATCATTCTACGAGGCCAACATCACCCTGATACCGAAACCAGACAAAGACAATACAAAGAAAGAAAATTACAGGCCAATATCGCTGATGAACATTGATGCAAAAATCCTCAACAAAATATTGGCAAACCGAATACAACAATATATTAAAAAGATCATACACCATGATCAAGTGGGATTTATACCAGAGATGCAGGGATGGTTCAACATCCGCAAATCAATCAACGTGATACATCACATCAACAAAACAAAGAATAAAAACCACATGATCGTCTCAATAGACGCAGAGAAGGCATTTGACAAGATACAACATCCATTTATGATAAAAACTCTCAATAAAATGGGAATAGAAGGAAAGTACCTCAACATAATAAAGGCCATATATGACAAACCCACAGCTAACATCATACTCAACGGGGAAAGACTGAAAGCCATTCCTCTGAGAACAGGAACGAGGCAGGGCTGCCCACTCTCACCACTCCTGTTCAACATAGTACTGGAGGTTTTGGCCAGAGCAATTAGGCAAGAAAAAGGAATAAAAGGAATCCAAATAGGTAACGAAGAAGTGAAACTCTCACTATTTGCAGATGACATGATTGTATATATAGAAAACCCTAAAGAATCTGTTGGAAAACTGTTAGAAACAATCAACAACTACAGCAAAGTTGCAGGGTACAAAATCAATCTACAAAAATCAGTTGCATTTCTATATGTTAATAATGAACTAACAGAAAGAGAGCTCAAAAAGATAATACCATTTACAATTGCATCAAAAAGAATAAAATACCTAGGAATAAATCTTACCAAGGAGGTGAAGGACCTATACAATGAGAACTACAAGACATTATTGAGGGAAATCTACGATGACATAAAGAAATGGAAAGATATCCCATGCACGTGGATTGGAAGAATAAACATAGTTAAAATGTCTATATTACCTAAAGCAATCTACAGATTCAATGCAATCCCAATCAGAATCCCAATGACATTCTTCACAGAAATAGAAAAAAGAATACTAAAATTTATATGGGGCAACAAAAGACCCCGAATAGCTAAAGAAATCCTAAAGAAAAAGAACAAAGCAGGAGGCATCACAATTCCTGACTTCAAAACATACTACAAAGCAATAGTAATCAAAACAGCATGGTACTGGTACAAAAACAGACACACAGATCAATGGAACAGAATTGAAAGCCCAGAAATAAAACCACACATATACGGACAGCTAATTTTCGACAAAGGTGCTAAGGACATGCAATGGAGAAAGGAAAGTCTCTTCAATAAATGGTGTTGGGAAAACTGGACATCCACATGCAAAAGAATGAAAGTGGACCATGTGCTATCGCCATACACAAAAATTAACTCAAAATGGATCAAAGACCTGAAGGTGAGACCTGAAACTATAAAACTCATAGAAGAAAATATAGGCAACACACTATTTGACATTGGGTTTAAAGGAATCTTTTCGGATGACATGCCTACCCAGACTAGGGAAACTAAAGAAAAAATAAACAAGTGGGACTTTATCAGACTAAAGAGCTTTTATAAGACAAATGAAATCAGAATCAAGATGAACAAACAACCAACCAGCTGGGAGAGAATATTTGCAAAACATACATCTGACAAGGGGTTGATCTCCATAATATATAAAGAACTCACACAATTGAACAACAAAAAAACAAACAACCCGATCAAAAAATGGGCAGAGGAAATGAACAGACACTTCTCCAAGGAAGATATACAGATGGCCAATAAGCACATGAAAAGATGCTCAACATCACTAATCATCAGGGAAATGCAAATCAAAACAACACTAAGATACCACCTCACGCCCGTTAGAATGGCTATAATCACCAAGACAAAAAACAACAAATGTTGGAGAGGATGTGGAGAAACAGGAACCCTCATACACAGCTGGTGGGAATGCAAATTGGTGCAGCCTCTATGGAAAACGGTATGGAGATTCCTCAAAGAATTAAAAATAGAGATGCCCTATGATCCAGCCATCCCACTACTGGGAATCTATCCAACGCACCTGAAATCAACAATCCAAAGAGGCTTATGCACCCCTATGTTCATTGCAGCATTATTCACCATAGCCAAGAAGTGGAAGCAACCTAAGTGTCCCTCGACTGACGATTGGATTAAGAAAATGTGGTATATATATACAATGGAATACTACTCAGCCATAAAAAAAGACAAAATCGTCCCATTTGCAACAACATGGATGGGCCTGGAGCGTATTATGTTAAGTGAAATAAGCCAGAAAGAGAAAGACAAACACTGTATGATCTCACTCATATGTGGAATATAAACCAACACATGGACAGAGAAAACTGGACTGTGGTTACCCGGGAAGTGGGGGGTGGCGGGTGGGGGGTGGGCACAAGGGGTGAAGGGAGTCATATATGGGGTGAAGAACAAACAAAAATGTACAACCCAAAATCTCACAATGCTAGAAACCATTAAAATATCAATAAAAATGTAAAAAAAAAAAAAAAAAAAAAAAAAGACAACATGGTTTTTCATCCTGTGAAAGATGATCATTTTTCTCTAAAATGGTTTAGTGGTTTTTGTAGAAAAGTATCACTTTCAGTGAAATTTTAGCATGAGATTCACTTCCTTTGGTCTATAAGATTTTTTCAAAGACTCTCATTTTTCCTTTTTGCTTATCCAAGAACACAGAGCAGCACAAGAGAGGGAGACAAGCAGCGGCGAGCCCCTGTCCCCACTCTGCGCCACTCCTAGGAAGAGCAGGGGACATCCCGCCCCTCCCTCACCAGTGTCTGTGGGACTTGCATCGTGCTATGTCTTTCCTACCCTCCCTGTCTGATGTTCTGGCCCTGCTAACATTTGAGGGCCTGAGGAGCAGTGGCCTCGGGTCGCACTGTGCCGGGCTCTTCTGGTCTCCGCCCCCTTTAACTGTGACTTGAGGGCACTGCTCCCTCCAGAAGGCAGCGTTCTCCCTGAGATGTCCCGGAGTATCTAACCAGATGGAACATCAGAAGTGCATGTATGGGGAGGAGGAAGACAGAACTGGGTCGTGTCCAAAAGTCACATCTGGAGAGTCAAGGCCTGAACTTCCTGTTTGTTGCAGACGCAGAGTTTCTGAACGGGGCAAATGTTGGGGCGGGATGAACGGGACCCGACCTCCTCCAGCCAGCGGAGCACTCCGTTCCTGGGGCCCAGCTTCTGCCTTCTCCACTGAGTCCCATTAGCCCTACAGTTTGTGGAAATTCTTCCCAAACTCTGGCAAGAGATTGGCTGACAGTCCCTGTGATGGGTTACGAACATCTTCTTCTCTTAGAAATTGATAGTTATTTCAATGGGGGTTTAGAGGGGCTGAATCAGGAGCTGCTGGCAAACCTTTAAATTAGAAACCTTCTTTGCATTTCCCTCCCCGATATAAAAAATTACTGCATCACTGACTAATTCCAAGAGAACTTAACATTGAAAGTTTTAACTGTCCTAATCAATAAAGAGATGAAACAGAGAGAATGATAGTGTTATGATAAAGTGTCCACTGCACTATAAGAATATTTCAGCCTAGTCTACCCAGGGTTGGGGCACCACCTTGTAGAGCACATCCAGAGGGAGCCGAACGCTGAGCCGAATGCCCGGTCCTGGGCCCTCTGGGAAGTCCATGGTGACTCATTTGGGATGCAGAGTATCTGCTTAAAGAGGAGACCCTCCTGCTGTCATCACCAGTGCCAACATCAGACACTGCTCCAGAGACCCCACCAGCCACCCCTTCAGAAGGCCTGCCCTGGGGGGGACCGGGCTGGCCTGGCACCCTCACTGTTCTAGGTCTCATGGGACCAGCACCTGTCTGAAGCAACATAACTCAAAGATTCCTTTTATCCCCCAGCATAATTGGGGTTATTCAAAATTTCTAGGTATTAGGTGAGGAGGGAGGTTAAAGGAAGTAGCAAAAAGTACTCACACTATTTGTAATTTGCATTAAACACACTATTTCAACAATAACAACAAAACAAAAAACCCCCAACTGCTGAGAGAACCAGTTGTGAGAATGAACTGCCACTTAGAAATCTGTGGGGTTTTACTGCCGGTTTCAGCAACTCTTATCAAACTTTCTGGATACGTAAAGCCAAATAATGTGGCCTGTCCAGTTGGCCTTAGCTTCTGCCTGAGCACTGCTTCCTTGCCTAGTTGGGCCTCTTCTATGCCTGTCCCAGTGGGAAAGCAGGGGACCATCACCTCAGCTCTTCTGTGCCCGCCCACCAGTGTGAGGCGGCCCTCCTGAATCAGCCATCAGAGTAAGCGTTGCAAACCCTTCTGATGAACGGACTTGAACCCCAAATGGTGGCCAACGTCTCTTTCACCGTGCCCTGTGCCCTCAGGACCTGGATTCTTGACACGTCGCGTCTCAGACAGCTACTGGAAAGAAAGGGACTTTGGGGTCAAGAAATGCTGGGTTAAAAATCTTAGCTCTTGGAGTGACGTCAGCATCATGGCGGAGTGAGCTTTCCCGTGAATTCTTCCCCCACAAGATACAACAAAAGCAACAGCCACAGACCAACAACGGAATCCCAGACAGTGAAAACCTAGAGTGGAGGGATCCACACTGCCGCACATCTGAGAGCGGAACGTGCTGGGCCCCCGGAGGAAGTGGGGAGAGGTAAGTGGGGAGAGGTAAGGAGAACTCCGCTCCCTCCCCATCAGATCAGCAATCCCGGTCCACGTGGCTCCCAGAGAGGGGGGAGGGGCGGCCCTCGGCGGGAAACTGTAGCTCTTCGGGCTCTCTCAGCCAGTGGGAAACTCCCGCACAGAGGGCTCAGAGGAGCCACAGGGCTACCATCAACATCTGAGCACCCCAGGGAGCGGATAAAGAGGGGCAAACGAGAAGCCTCCCACGTCAGGGACCCAGAGGGCAAAAGAGAGAGCTCCCCCCTCCCCTGCAACCCGGAGTCTGCAGCTCAACCAGACCTAGTGATCCGAGGCAGACCTGAACAAACTGGACTGGACCCGTGGATCGCAGTGGGGGAAAACAAAACAAAACAAAACAAAACTGCGGATCGCAGCAGAAAAACTGGGGCAGAGCGCAGGGGGCTTAGACTACACAGCCCTTTACCACCAGACAGTGGCGGCAGGTGGAAATTGCAACCAGAGACTTCCAGGATGAGGAAAATCAAAACCAACACAGGAACCACAATGCAAAAATATATGAAATCACCAGACCAGAAACAAAATGACAAGCATCCAGAAATCAACCCCGAAGACACAGAAATCCATAAACTAAATGACAGAGATTTCAAAATAGCTATCATAAAAACACTCAACGAAATACGAGACAACACAGACAAACAATTAAATGAGATTAGGAGTTTCTTCACAAAAGAGATTGAAATCATAAAGAAAAACCAATCAGTGCTGGTGGAGATGAAGAACACGATGGAGGAGATAAAGGAGAATCTGGAATCTTTAAAGAACAGAGCTGACAATATGGAGGAAAGAATTAGTACTTTAGAGGATAGGAATACAGATATACTCCAGATGGAAGAAGAGAGAGAACTAAGACTAAAAAGAAATGAAGAAAGACTCCGAGAAATATCGGACTCTATTAGAAAATGTAACATAAGAATTATAGGTATTCCTGAGGGAGAGGAGAGGGAAAGAGGAACAGAGAGCCTATTCAAGGAAATAATAGCTGAAAATTTCCCAAATCTGGGGAAGGAGCAGGAAACACCAGTAAGCGAAGCCAACAGGACGCCTATATATATTAACAGACAAAGGCCTTCACCACGACACCTAGTGGTAAGGCTAGCCAGGGTCAACGACAAAGAAACAATATTAAGGGCAGCTAGACAAAAACAAAAAATAACGTACAAAGGAACTCCCATCAGGCTCTCAGCGGATTTCTCAACAGAAACTTTTCAGGCTAGAAGAGACTGGAATGATATATTCAAAATACTAAAAGACAAAAACTTTCAGCCAAGAATACTCTATCCAGCAAAAATATCCTTCAAATATGATGGAGAAATAGTAACTCTGTCAGATAAACAAAAGCTAAGGGAGTTCATGGCCACGAGACCCCCACTACAAGAAATACTCAAGAAGGCCCTCAGGCCTGAAAAAAAGAAGAGAAAGGGAACACAAAGCTTGGAGTAAGGAGAAAAGCAGGTAGACAAAATCAGAGAAATAGTAGATATTTACTGGAATAGGTTAGCAACCACTTAAATACTAAACTCAAAGATCAAAGGAAGAAATTCACCAAAAATAAATTTAACCTCATCACTGTAAACACATAGCCACAACACAAGATAGAATAAGGTATAACAAGAGCAACTTAGAAGGGGAAGAAGAAAGTGACTGAATTGACTTAGTATAAGGAAATAGGAGGCTATCAGATAATGGACTATCTCATACACAAGATTTTTTTGCCCAAACCTCAAGGTAACCACTAAGCAAATAATCAAATTAAAACCACATATGATAAACAAAGAGAAAACTAGAAGAATCATAAGACAGAACAACCAAACTGAATTGGCAGTCCAAAACAAATGGGACAAGAAACAAAGGAAATGCAAAAGAACCAGAAAATAAGTGACAAAACAGCAACATTCAGCCCTCATATTTCAATAATTACCCTAAATGTAAATGGATTGAACTCTCCAATCAAAAGATACAGAGTGGCAGGATGGATTAAAAAGCAAGACCCAACAATATGCTGCCTTCAGGAAACACATCTTAGCACTAAAGACAAGCACAGGCTCAGAGTGAAAGGATGGAAGACAATACTCCAAGCTAATGGCAAACAAAAGAAAGCAGGTGTTGCCATACTCATATCAGACAAAGTAGACTTCAAGATAAAACAGGTTAAGAAAGACAAAGAAGGGAAATATATAATGATAAAAGGGACACTCCATCAAGAAGACATATCACTTATAAATATATATGCACCCAACATAGGAGCACCAATGTACATAAAACAACTATTAACAAACCTAAAAGGAGAAATCAACAACAACACAATAATAGTAGGGGATCTTAACACCCCACTTACAGCAATGGATAGATCATCCAGACAAAAAGTTAATAAAGAAATATTAGACTTAAATGAAAAACTGGACGAGATGGACCTAGTAGACATATACAGAGCACTCCACCCAAAAACAGCTGACTACACATTCTTCTCAAGCGCGCATGGAACATTCTCTAGGATAGACCATATGTTGGGAAACAAAGCAAGCCTCAATAAATTTAAGAAGATTGAAATCATAACAAGCATCTTTTCAGACCATAAGGCTATGAAACTGGAAATGAACCAGGAAAAAAAAACTGGGAAAGTGACAAAAATGTGGAGATTAAACAACATGCTACTGAACAACCAATGGATCATTGATGAAATTAAAGGAGAAATCAAAAACTATCTGGAAAAAACCGAAAATGATAACATGCCATATCAAACCACATGGGATGCAGCAAAAGCAGTCCTGAGAGGGAAACTCATAGCGATACAAGCCCACCTTAACAAACAAGAAAAAGCCCTAATAGGCAACCTTAAATTACACCTAACAGAACTAGAAAAAGAAGAACAAACAAAGCCCAAAGCCAGCAGAAGGAGAGAAATAATAAAAATCAGAGCAGAAATAAATGATATTGAGACCAAAAAAACAGTAGAAAGGATTAATGAAACAAAGAGTTGGTTCTTCGAGAAGATAAACAAAATCCACAAACCCTTAGCCAGGCTAACTAAGAAAAAAAGAGAAAAGGCTCAAGTAAATAAAATTAGAAATGAAAGAGGAGAAATTACAATGGATACCATGGAAATACAGAGGATTATAAGAGAATACTATGAGAAATTATATGCCAACAGATTGGACAATCTAGAAGAAATGGATAAATTCTTAGACTTATACAACCTCCCAAAATTGAACCAAGAAGAAATGGAGAATCTGAATAGACCAATAACAAGTAAAGAGATTGAAATAGTAATCAAAAACCTCCCAAAAAATAAAAGTCCAGGACCAGATGGCTTCTCCAGTGAATTTTACCAAGCATTCAAAGAAGATTTAATACCCATCCTCCTCAAACTATTCCAAAATATAGAGGAAGATGGAACACTTCCTGAATCATTCTATGAGGCCAACATCACCCTGATACCAAAACCAGACAAAGACAATACAAAGAAAGAAAATTACAGGCCAATATCGCTGATGAACATTGATGCAAAAATCCTCAACAAAATATTGGCAAATCGAATACAACAATATATTAAAAAGTTCATACACCATGATCAAGTGGGATTTATACCAGAGACACAGGGATGGTTCAACATCCGCAAATCAATCATACATCACATCAACAAAACAAAGAATAAAAACCACATGATCGTCTCAATAGACGCAGAGAAGGCATTTGACAAGATACAACATCCATTTATGATAAAAACTCTCAATAAAATGGGAATAGAAGGAAAGTACCTCAACATAATAAAGGCCATATATGACAAACCCACAGCTAACATCATACTCAACGGGGAAAGACTGAAAGCCATTCCTCTGAGAACAGGAACGAGGCAGGGCTGCCCACTCTCACCACTCCTGTTCAACATAGTACTGGAGGTTTTGGCCAGAGCAATTAGGCAAGAAAAAGGAATAAAAGGAATCCAAATAGGTAACGAAGAAGTGAAACTCTCACTATTTGCAGATGACATGATTTTATATATAGAAAACCCTAAAGAATCCATTGGAAAACTATTGGAAATAATCAACAACTACAGCAGCGTACAAAATCAATCTACAAAAGTCAGTTGCATTTCTGTATGCTAATAATGAACTAACAGAAAGAGAGCTCAAAAAGATAATACCATTTACAATTGCATCAAAAAGAATAAAATACCTAGGAATAAATCTTACCAAGGAGGTGAAGGACCTATACAATGAGAACTACAAGACATTATTGAGGGAAATCCACGATGACATAAAGAAATGGAAAGATATCCCATGCACGTGGATTGGAAAAATAAACATAGTTAAAATGTCTATATTACCTAAAGCAATCTACAGATTCAATGCAATCCCAATCAGAATCCCAACGAAAAAGAACAAAGCAGGAGGCATCACAATTCCTGACTTCAAAACATACTACAAAGCAATAGTAATCAAAACAGCATGGTACTGTACAAAAACAGACACACAGATCAATGGAACAGAATTAAAAGCCCAGAAATAAAACCACACATATATGGACAGCTAATTTTCGACAAAGGTGCTAAGAACATGCAATGGAGAAAGGAAAGTCTCTTCAATAAATGGTGTTGGGAAAACTGGACAGCCACATGCAAAAGAATGAAAGTGGACCATGTGCTATCGCCATTCACAAAAATTAACTCAAAATGGATCAAAGACCTGAAGGTGAGACCTGAAACTATAAAACTCATAGAAGAAAATATAGGCAACACAGTATTTGACATTGGTTTTAAAGGAATCTTTTCGGATGACATGCCTACCCAGACTAGGGAAACTAAAGAAAAAATAAACAAGTGGGACTTTATCAGATTAAAGAGCTTTTATAAGACAAATGAAACCAGAATCAAGATGAACAACCAACCAACCAGCTGGGAGAGAATATTTGCAAAACATACATCTGACAAGGGGTTGATCTCCACAATACATAAAGAACTCACACAATTGAACAACAAAAAAACAAACAACCCGATCAAAAAATGGGCAGAGAAAATGAACAGACACTTCTCCAAGGAAGATATACAGATGGCCAATAGGCACATGAAAAGATGCTCAACATCACTAATCATCAGGGAAATGCAAATCAAAACAACACTAAGATACCACCTCACGCCTGTTAGAATGGCTATAATCACCAAGACAAAAAACAACAAATGTTGGAGAGGATGTGGAGAAACAGGAATCCTCATACACAGCTGGTGGGAATGCAAATTGGTGCAGCCTCTATGGAAAACGGTATGGAGATTCCTCAAAGAATTAAAAATAGAGATGCCCTATGATCCAGCCATCCCACTACTGGGAATCTATCCAACGCACCTGAAATCAACAATCCAAAGAGGCTTATGCACCCCTATGTTCATTGCAGCATTATTCACCATAGCCAAGAAGTGGAAGCAACCTAAGTGTCCCTCGACTGACGACTGGATTAAGAAAATGTGGTATATATATACAATGGAATACTACTCAGCCATAAAAAAAGACAAAATCGTCCCATTTGCAACAACATGGATGGGCCTGGAGCGTATTATGTTAAGTGAAATAAGCCAGAAAGAGAAAGACAAACACTGTATGATCTCACTCATATGTGGAATATAAACCAACACATGGACAGAGAAAACTGGACTGTGGTTACCCGGGCAGTGGGGGTGGGGGGTGGGCACAAGGGGTGAAGTCATATATGGGGTGATGGACAAACAAAAATGTACAACCCAAAATTTCACAATGTTAGAAACCATTAAAACATCAATTAAAAAAAAAAAAATCTTAGCTCTTGGGGCCGCCCCCCTGGCTTAGCGGTTAAGTGCACGTGCTCCACTACTGGCGGCCCCGGTTTGGATCCGGGCGCACACCGACACACCGCTTGTCTGGCCATGCTGAGACGGCGTCCCACATACAGCAACTAGAAAGATGTGCAGCGATGACATACAACTATCTACTGGGGCTTTGGAGAGAAAAAAGGGAAAAAAAGGAGGAGGATTGGCAATACATGTTAGCTCAGGGCCGGTCTTCCTCAGCAAAAAGAGGAGGATTGGCATGGATGTTAGCTCAGGGCTGATCTTCCTCAAAAAAAATAAAATAAATTAAAAAAATTAAAAAAAAAAATCTTAGCTCTGGCATTTACCTGTAGCCAGCAAGTTACAGAATCACTCTCAGCCTCCATTTCCTGGTCTATAAATTGGGTAATTGCGACAACTTAGTGAAGAAATATAAAGTGCCTAATAGCCTTGCACAGAGTATAAATGCCAGCTTTGCTATTTTGCCTCTCTGCATGGCTCCTGATGTAGGAACGAGGCCTCCCAGTCCACCCAAATGGCCAAGTGGATAGGAATTATGACCACATTCTTTCTCCTGCCCCAAAAATCTTCTGGCAGAAGAAAAGCTATCAAACACGACATCCAATAACAGCCCCCTGATACTTTACTTCCCTTAATGTCTTTGGTGACTGGGGAGGCTTGGCAGATAATGAGATATCATTGTGCCTTCAAGAGAGCTCTGTTCCCAAACAGCGTGCGGAGCAGGCCTCTGCTGGCCTTTGTGGGTGACTCTGGCTAATAAAGGGCTTCGAGGGTGTCGTGGGGTCTGGATCTGGGAACAGTTCTTTCTAATTGGCCTATCAGAGCAAACCAATGCCCTCATCTGCTCCCTGCCTCTCAGCCTCATCTCCACAGACCAGCTGCTGGGAAAGAAGAGCCCAGCTGGCCTGTTATGCCAGACACACAGTCCTCTCACAAATCAAGGGCTTTAAACGTCTGAATTCAGAGAGATGAAGAAGATGTACTGACCTTTTTCTTCTGCTAGATACCAGTGGTATGTTACTATGTAGAAATACATCAAACTTCTCATTTTCCCTATTAGAATTGTTCTTGATTATTTTCTATTTATTTTTGAGGTGTGGCTGAGAAGAGATCAAATACTGAAGAGATATAAAGGAGAAACCACTAAAAGGATGGAGAATAGAAAATAAGGTCTTTGGGAAGAGGTGGGTTAGGAAACGGGGCAAGGTCAGTGCTATAGGGAGGGGCCCATGGTGAGGGCAGGCGAGAGATTAGGAGAAATCGTAGTGCAATCAGCAGGGAAGCAGGGCCGCTCCGTGGGGCCAGGAGCACTGCCCTTCCCTTCCTGAGGAACATCAGTGGTTCTGGCTAGTTGCATCAGGGATAAATTGGGCACCAGAAGGAAAGATGCTCTGGAAGTCTGTGTATAATGTATCAGAATATTCCTAAGATACATGTTACCAAAAAACCTTCTTTATTTTGTCCAGGGATTTTGAAACAAACCAACAGATGCACAAACGAAAAATCAAGTATCCAAGGGAATAATTCTGTACATAGGTACTCATTTTACAGCTTTCCCAATTCCAGCATGCTCTGAGGTTCCATAAGCAATGTTTGCCATTATCCGCCATTCCAGAAGAACATCTTAAAACAGCTGTTTTAGGCACTTTTGCAAAGAAAGGGAATATGGCTCTTGCCAGCTCCTTGTCTAAGTAGAAACATTTCAGTGATGCAGCCAGTACAATTGGTAGACTTTGACCTCTAAAGGCTGTGACAAAACCCTGCTTTGCTTGCAAATAACAGAGCTAATTATTTTCCGGCCTTTGATAGATATTTGGCCACTGCCCCAAACTGAATAATTGGCATCCTGTACTTCTGTCCAACAGAAATACCACAGATGAAACTCTGGAATTACCCACAGAGAGGTATATGCTATCTGGGTCTGGCTAATTAGATAATTTTCACAACCTAAATGCATTGACTGGTAACTCAAAAATTCACGCCGGGCATGAAAGAATCGATCAATGAATTATTTGTGCCAAGAGCCGTCTTTTTGGCCTTCCATTTGGCTTCCAGCTTTCCTTTGTAAGTGGGAGACACATGTGGTGAGTTCAGATCCGGGGTGGGGAGGGCTGAGCAGAGGAATCCCAAGGGGATTGGCAGGTGACAAGAGCCACACCAGTCCATGTCACATGCAGGATTCTGGCCCTCAGTAAATCCTCAGCCGTACTGTGGAAAGACTTATCAGCCAGCCAAGAGGGCCACCGGGACGTAGTGACAATTCAATTGTCTTTGTCTCCTTTAGCGGTAGTACTGTTTAATTATTGAATGAAAATAATCCAGACATGGATACCAACTACTTAATACATAAATTAATAACAGTGCCATGAGTCAATTATCTAAGCAGTTTGTTCTTGAAACAACAACTCTATTTTATGTGAGCCTGGGAATTCTGAATAAAGGCTTCTTTTTTTCTTTTATGCTACTCAGTAGCAACCTGCAAGTTGACAAAGCGTCAGCTGATGCCCGTTTTTGTGAACAAGCAAGCCAACCAGCGGGCTGGGAAATGTCTCTCACTCTCCTCCTCTGTTCACAGCAGATGGCAAATCACAAGGTAGGACATAAGCAGAGGGATTTTCCCAGCCTCCTCTCCCTGAGAGGGGCACGCGGGCTGCCTGTGCAAAGTCTGCCCATGACGCAGAGAGACAGAGGGAGGAATTTTACAGGGGTCCTTTAACCCCTTATTTGTTAATGAGAGGAAAGCATGCTGGGTGCAGGGTTAAATCCCACCACTCTGAGAGGACCAGGAAAGAAGGACCTCCCTTGCCTGACTCGGGGGGATCCCATGATTCAGGGAGAAGTCTTCCAGCATGTTCAATCACTCAGCCACCTCATCAGGGAGTGCTTTAGAATAACAAACGTGAACATTCTAACATTACTGGAGGGATTATTACATCGTGTTAAATATTTCATTTATCTGACATCACCCTACTGACTCACTGCTATAATTTATTAAATCAGCCTCCTAGTAAAACTATTTGATCATTTTTCACAGTGGGGCTTGACTTTCAATGTCCTCTCCTGCCACACCTGCAAACGTGTTTCTTCCCTTCTCCTTCTATCTGGTTCCCCTTCTCCACAAGTGGCATGTGGGAGGTGGTAGATCCCTGGCTACATGAGTGGAGCAGGTGGACAGGGTGAGAAGTCAATGGGAATGAGGCAAAGGGAGGTGAGGGTACACCAAAAGCGGATGTGGATGGACATCTGGTCAGTCTGTTGGACAGAATCAGGATTCAGGCAACAAGCTTGGAAATAAGGGGCAGCCCCCAGGTCCTGACGCCTGAGGCTGCAGCAGGCAGTGAAAGGACAGCCTTCATCCTTGGGGCAGCTGGACACCTCAGCTGGAAGTCATCAGTGTTGGTCCCACTGAAAGCTTCTCGATAGGACAGCAATGCACCTTTTGCCTGTCTTCCCAAGATTGATTCATTCTATGCCTGAGTACTTTGTCCATTCACTCGATGAGTATTCGTAGAACTACTATGTGAATCAATAGAATCAATGATGATCAAGCTATGGTCTCAGAACTCATGGACTTACACAGTCAGGTGAGATCACTGCTGTTTACCTTGTGCCAGGTGCATTTGAGAGACCATTTTCAATCCTTCCAGCAACCCTGCAATGATAGGTATTATCAGCCCCATATTATAGATGAGAAGTTAAGTACCTCTTGTGAGTTCATGCAGCTAGGACATCACTGGCCCACCATTTGGACTCAGATCCTTGTGACCCCAGAGCCTGAGATTTTTGTTAGAGAAGGGGATCCTACTTACCCTAAATAGAGCACAATGGGTGTTATCCTTCATTTGGCTCTACAGAGTCGATGAGTAGACCCACCTAGTACTTCTCATTGAAGGAGTTAAAAAATGACTCTTCATCTTTTGTGCTCAATGAGGTCTAATGGAAGGTGTTCAGGGTTTCCTTGGCCTTGCTACTATCTATGGCCTTGGGTTCTTTCAATGGAAACCTCTTCCAGTGTTCTGCACCCCTAACACCTACACCCACGAGCAAATTAGGTCCATGTTCACTCGAGGAGGCTTTAGTGGAGAGGAAAGCATGGTTATGGACCAAAATAGTTCAGATCAATTGGAGATTTTTGTCAGTTTTCAGATATTTTGGTAACCTGGATAAAATCCTATCTACCACAAGTCAAGACGGGTTTGTTCAGGCCTTTGCGTGAGGCATGAGGTGGGTGCAATTCTATACCTGTCTCAGAGACAGGGCCAGAGGTCTGAGGTAACATGAAATTTCTGTAATTGTAATTAGGTTATTATATGGAATCCTTTTTACTCATAAAATATAAATGATCCTTGCAATCCCAGTCCTAATTCCATCCTATTCCCCTTTCTGTTAGATGGAGCTCAAACACAGCCTACAGCAGCATTTAAATAATCGCAGTGCCATCTCTGCATGGCCTCGGTCCTTTATAGCTAGATACTTGACCACCTCTCACCGAGTGGCACTGTTTCTTCAATTACTACTCCTCGTGGTTGTCTGAGTCGATTCTTTTGATTAGATCCACCAGGATAGATTACACTGAGGAATGCAGTATATCTTACAAGCAATTAACTGATCTGCTATGACCTCAGAATAGAAAGGAAGAGAAATACTGCTATCCTGTGACTTACATCTCAAAAAAGAATGATCACCTTCCAACTACATAAATCTATTTAAAACAATTGTGTTCTCAACTATTCAAAAATAGAATAGATACCAAAAGCTGGATAAAAGTAGGTATAAGAAAATATAGGTAGTGGCTGCTTCTGGATGGTGGGATTAGTGGTGATATCAACTTTCTTACTGATACTTTTCCATTTCATTTAGCGTCTGTAATAAGCACGTGATATTGTTATAATTAGAACCAGACAACAAACATTTTGTTAAATCTTAATTTATGAAATGTTACCAAAAAACATTGACATTTAAACTGTATATTATACACACATGAAGTCACTTGAAACCTGAAGATGTGACTTGACATTCCCATAAAGTCTCAATTCCAGGCCTCTGTCTCTAGCACCATGGCAAAACCTGGGTCGTGATCCCACATAAAACAAATTTAAAATCTGAGTATCGTATTTTAAAAAATTGTTTTATATGCAGCAGTGACCTGGCAAGTGGGAATTCAGAGAGGTAAGGGAATTACTGAGGCAGGTATTTGTAAACCAAAGTGTTTGCCAAACCTAGATGAAACTGAGCTTAAATTTCCGTAGCTTTTTAGGGCATGAGGGAAAGGAAACAAAGTCTGGGTCTGCCCAAGGGGAGAAGTCTGTCCCCTGCCCTCAAAAAAACCTCACCTCTGGAGTGACGTCAGCGTCATGGTGGAGTGAACTTTCCCGTAAACTCTTCCCCCAATAAGATACAACAAAAGGAACAGTCACAGACCAACAACAGACTCCTAGACAGCAAAAAGGAAGATCAGAAAGACCCACACCGCCACACATCTGAGAGTGGAACATGCTGGGGCCCCTGGAGGAAGTGGGGAGAGGTAAGGAGAACTCCTCTCCCTCCCCATCAGATCAGTGATCCTGGTCTGCGTGGCTCCCAGAGAGGGGGGAGCGGTGGCCCTCTGCGGGGAAACCGTAGCTCTTTGGGCTCTCTCAGCCAGTGGGAAACTCCCACACAGAGGAATCAGAACCACGACAGGGGTACAATCAACATCTGAGCACCCCAGGAGAGTGGATAATGAGGGGCAAGCGAGAAGCCCCCCATGCCAGGGACCAAGTGGGCAAAAGAGAGAGCCCCCCCACTCCCCGCAGGCCAGACACTGCAGCTCAGCTGACCAGACCAGACCAAGCAGCAGGCCGATTGCAGCGAGCAGCCAGGGCAGAGTGCAGGGGGCTCAGATTACACAGTCCTTAACCCCCACATGGTGGCGGCAGATGGAAATTGTAACCAGATATTTCCAGGATGAGGAAAAACAAAGCAAATATAGGAACCACAATGCAAAGGTACATGAAATCACCAGACCAGAAGGAAAATGACAAGCACTGAGAAAACAAACATGAAGACACAGAAATCCATAACCTAAATGACAGAGATTTCAACATAGCTATCATAAAAACACTCAACGAAATACAAGACAACACAGACAAACAATTCAATGAAATTAGGAGTTTCTTCACAAAAGAGATTGAAATCATAAAGAAAAACCAATCAGTGCTGATGGAGATGAAGAACACAATGGAGGAGATAAAGGAGAATCTGGAATCTTTTAAGAACAGAGCTGACAATATGGAGGAAAGAATTAGCATTTTAGAGGATAGGAATACAGATATGCTCCAGATGGAAGAGGAGAGAGAACTAAGACTAAAAAGAAATGAAGAAAGTCTCTGAGAAATATCTGACTCTATTAGGAAATGTAACATAAGAATTATAGGTATTCCTGAGGGAGAAGAGAGGGAAAGAGGAACAGAGAGCCTATTCAAGGAAATAGTAGCTGAGAATTTCCCAGATCTGGGGAAGGAGCAGGAAATACCAGTAAGTGAAGCCAATAAGTCAGCTAAATATGTCAACAGGCAAAGGCACACTCCACGACATATAGTGGTAAGGCTGGCTACAGTCAATGACAAAGAAACAATATTAAGGGCAGCTAGACAAAAATAAAAAATAATGTACAAAGGAACTCCCATCAGGCTCTCAGCGGATTTCTCAACAGAAACTTTACAGGCTGGGAGAGACTGGAATGATATATTCAAAACACTGAAAGACAAAATCTTTCAGCCAAGAATACTCTATCCAGCAAAAATATGCTTCAAATATCATAGATAAATGGTAACTTTCCCAGATAAACAAAAGCTAAGGGAGTTCATGGCCATGAGACCCCCACTACAAGAAATACTCAAGAAGGCCCTCAGGCCTGAAAAAAAGAAGAGAAAGGGAATACAAAGCTTGGAGCAAGGAGAAAAATAGGTAGATAAACTCAGAAAAATAGTAGATCTTTACCGGAATAGGTTAGCAACCACTTAAATACCAAAATCAAAGATCAAAGGAAGGAATTCACCAAAAATAAATTTAACCTCATCACTGTAAACACACACCCACAACACAAGACGGAATAAGGTATAACAAGAACGACTTAGAAGGGGAAGAGGAAAGAGATCGAACTGACTTAGGATAAGGAAATAAGAGGCCATCAGATAATGGACTATCTCATACACAAGATTTTTTACACAAACCTTAAGGTAACCACTAAACAAATAATCAAAACAAAATCACATATGATAAACAAAGAGAAAACTAGAAGAGTCATAAGACAGAACAACCAAACTGAATTGGCAGTCCAAAACAAATGGGACAAGAAACAAAGGAAATGCAAAAGAACTGGAAAATAAATTTCAAGACAGCAACACTAAGCCCTCATATATCAATAATTACCCTAAATGTAAATGGATTGAACTCTCCAATCAAAAGATACAGAGTGGCAGGATGGATTAAAAAGCAAGACCCAACAATATGCTGCCTCCAGGAAACACATCTCAGCTCTAAAGACAAACACAGGCTCAGAGTGAAAGGATAGAAGACAATAATCCAAGCTAATGGCAAACAAAAGAAAGCAGGTGTTGCCATACTCATATCAGACAAAGTAGACTTTAAGATAAAACAGGTTAAGAAAGACAAAGAAAGGAAATATATAATGATAAAAGGGACACTCCACCAAGAAGACTTATCAATTATAAATATATATGCACCCAACATAGGATCACCAAAGTACATAAAGCAACTATTAACAAACCTAAAAGAAGACATTAACAACAACACAATAATAGTGGGGGATCTTAATACCCCACTTACATCAATGGATAGATCATCCAGACAAAAGTCAATAAACAGTGGACTTAAACAAAAAACTGGACAAGATGGACCTAGTAGACATATACAGAGCACTCCATCCAAAAACAGCTGACTACACATTCTTCTCAAGCACGCATGGAACATTCTCAAGGATAGACCATATCTTGGGAAACAAAGCAAGCCTCAATAAATTGAAGAAGATTGAAATCATAACAAGCATCTTTTCAGACCATAATGCTATGAAACTGGAAATCAACCACAAAAAAAAAAAAAACTGGGAGAGTGACAAAAATGTGGAGATTAAACAACATGCTACTGAACAACCAATGGATCATTGATGAAATTAAAGGAGAAATCAAAAAATATCTGGAAACAAACGAAAATGAAAATATGCCATACCAAATCATATGGGAGGCAGCAAAAGCGGTCCTGAGAGGGAAATTCTTAGTGATACAAGCCCGCCTTAGCAAACAGGAAAAAGCCCAAATAAGCAACCTTAAATTTCACCTAACAGTACTAGAAAAAGAAGAACAAACAAAGCCCAAAGTCAGCAGAAGGAGAGAAATAATAAAAATCAGAGCAAAAATAAATGAAATTGAGACAAAAAAACAGTAGAAAGGATTAATGAAACAAAGAGTTGGTTCTTTGAGAAGATAAACAAAATCCACAAACCCTTAGCCAGGCTCACTAAGAAAGAAAGAGAAAAGGCTCAAGTAAATAAAATTAGAAATGAAAGAGGAGAAATTACAATGGATACCACAGAAATACAAAGGATTATAAGAGAAAACTATGAGAAACTATATGCCAACAAATTGGACAATCTAAAAGAAATGGATAAATTCTTAGACTCATACAACCTCCCAAAACTAAACCAAGAAGAAATGGAGAATCTGAATAGACGAATCACAAGTAAAGAGATTGAAATAGTAATCAAAAACCTCCCAAAAAATAAAAGTCCAGGACCAGATGGCTTCTCTGGTGAATTTTACCCAACATTCAAAGATTTAATACCTATCCTTCTCAAACTATTCCAAAAAATAGAGGAAGATGGAACACTTCCTAACTCATTCTACAAGGCCACCACCACCCTGATACCAAAGCCAGACAAAGACAATGCAAAGAAGGAAAATTACAGGCCAATATCGCTGATGAACATAGATGCAAAAATCCTCAACAGAATATTGGCAAACCAAATACAGCAATACATTAAAAAGGTCATACACCATGATCAAGTGGGATTTATACCAGGGACACAGGGATGGTTCAACATCTACAAATCAATCAACGTGATACACCACATCAACAAAACAAGGAATAAAAACCACATGGTCATTTCAATAGACACAAAGAAGGCATTTGACAAGATACAACATCCATTTATGATAAAAACTCTCAACAAAATGGGTACAGAAGGAAATTACCTCAACATAATAAAATCTATTTATGACAAACGCACAGCCAAGATCATACTCAACGGGGAAAGACTGAAAGCCATTCCTCTGACAATGGGAACGAGGCAGGGCTGCCCACTCTCACCACTCTTATTCAACATAGTACTGGAGGGTTTGGCCAGAGCAATTAGGCAAGAAAAAGGAATAAAAGGAATCCAAATAGGCAATGAAGAAGTGAAACTCTCACTATTTGCAGATGACATGATTTTATATATAGAAAACCCTAAAGAATCCATTGGAAAACTATTGGAAATAATCAACAACTACAGCAGCGTACAAAATCAATCTACAAAAGTCAGTTGCATTTCTGTATGCTAATAATGAACTAACAGAAAGAGAGCTCAAAAAGATAATACCATTTACAATTGCATCAAAAAGAAAAAATATCTAGGAATAAATCTTACCCAGGAGGTGAAAGACCTATACAATGAAAACTACAAGATATTATTAAAAGAAATCAATGATGACGTAAAGAAATGGAAAGACATCCCATGCACATGGATTAGAAGAATAAACATAGTTAAAATGTCTATATTACCTAAAGCAATCTACAGATTCAATGCAATCCCAATCAGAATCCCAATGACATTCTTCACGGAAACAGAAAAAAGAATACTAAAATTCACATGGGGCACCAAAAGACCCCGAATAGCTAAAGAAATCCTAAAGAAAAAGAACAAAGCAGGAGGCATCACAATCCCTGACTTCAAAACATACTACAAAGCAATAGCAATCAAAACAGCATGGTACCGGTACAAAAACAGACACACAGATCAATGGAACAGAATTGAAAGCCCAGAAATAAAACCACACATATACAGACAGCTAATTTTCGACAAAGGAGCTAACAACATACAATGGAGAAAGGAAAGTCTCTTCAATAAATGGTGTTGGGAAAACTGGACAGCCACATGCAAAAGAATGAAAGTGGACCATCTGCTATCGCCGTTCACAAAAATTAACTTAAAATGGATCAAAGACCTGAAGGTGAGACCTGAAACTATAAAGCTCATAGAAGAAAATATAGGCAACACACTATTTGACATTGGGCATAAAGGAATCTTTTCGGATGACATGACTACCCAGACTAGGGAAACTGGGAAACTAAAGAAAAAATAAGCAAGTGGGACTTTATCAGATTAAAGAGCCTCTACAAGAGAAACGAAACCAGAATCAAGATGGACAGACAACCCCCCAGCTGAGAGGAAATATTTGCAAAAAATACATCTGACAAGGGGTTGATCTCCATAATATATAAAGAACTCACACAATTGAACAACAAAAAAACAAACAACTCAATCAAAAAATGGGCAGAGGAAATGAAAAGACACTTCTCCAAAGAAGATATACAGATGGCCAATAGGCACATGAAAAGATGTTCAACATCACTAATCATCAGGGAAATGCAAATCAAAACAACACTAAAATGTCACCTCACGCCTGTTAGAATGGCTATAATCACCAAGACAAAAAACAACAAATGTTGGAGAGGATGTGGAGAAACAGGAACCCTCATTCACTGCTGGTGGGAATGCAAACTGGTGCAGCCTCTGTGGAAAATGGTATGGAGATTCCTCAAAAAATTAAAAATAGAAATACCCTATGACCCAGCTGTCCCACTACTGGGAATCTATCCAACAAACCTGAAATCAACAATCCAAAGATGCTTATGCACCCCTATGTTCATTGCAGCATTATTCACTATAGCCAAGAAGTTGAAGCAACCTAAGTGTCCCTTGACTGATGACTGGATCAAGAAGATGTGGTATATATATATACAATGGAATACTACTCAGCCATAAAAAAAAGACAAAATTGTCCCATTTGCAACAACGTGGCTGGGCCTGCAGGGTATTATGTTAAGTGAAATAAGCCAGAAAGAGAAAGACAAACACTGTATGGTCTCACTCATATGTGGAATATAAACCAACACAAGGACAGAGAAAACTGTATTGTGGTTACCAGGGGCAATGGGGGTAGGGGGTGGGCACAAGGGGTGAAGGGAGACATATATATGGTGATGGACAAACAAAAATGTACAACCCAAAATTTCACAATGTTATAAACTATTAAAACATCAAAAAAAAAAAAAGTACAGAAAAAAACACAACAAAACCTCACCTTCAACCAAATAGCTAACCCTCAAGATAAAGATGAGCTAGAAAGAAACCCACATTCCTACTCCTGGAGTTAGCTAGAGAAATGTCCAATTTTAAAGATTTGGGCTGAGCAGAGTAGAAAGTCTCCACCTAGAATCTACCTGGAATAAAGACGTGCCTGGCCTCGAGTAGGTGTGCAGCCCAAATCTGCACCATGTGTGTGGTCCAAAGCTTTAATTCTGTACATTAACTTAAAGCCAAGCCATCCCAGGTAGAAGAGGCACTCAAGAACCAGCAGAGGCAAATACAGATCCTCTCTAGAGGAATCCTCTCCCCACTTCCAACCTAATTTTCAGAGGACTCCTTCACTTCTTTCAGATAAAGCTCCACACTTAAAAATCACAAAATTTACAAGGAAACAAGGCCTATGAGCAAAAGGCAACAGAAACAAAAACAACAATTAGCATGACTAGACTAAGACATTAGATATTGGAATTATCAGACAATGGACATAAAATAGTATGTTTAATATCTTAAATGATGTAGAAAGAAAAAGGATTGAAAATAGTAATGAGGAAAACATGAGAAAGAAAGACCTAGCAGATTGGAATGAGAACCAAATAAAATTTCTAGAAATTAAAAATATGACAATTGAAATTAAAAATTCAATTGATGTGTTTAACTGTTCAAGACTTAGCTGAAGAGAAATTAATGAACTAGAAGATGAACCTGGAGAAATTTTCCATAATTCAGCCTAGAGAGAAAAAGTGATGAAAAATATGAAAGAGAAGTTAATACCTATGATAGAGTAAGAAAAATCTAACAAACACTGAATTGAAGTTGCAGAAAGAGTGGATAGAATAGCGAGAGGCAATCATATAACTGCTGAGAATTTTCCAGAACTGAGGGAAAATGTCAATCCACAGACTCAAGAAGCTAGTGAATCCAACCAGTCTGATCAATAAAAATAAAACACTAAGAAACATCATAATGAAAGTGAATAAAAACAGACACAAAGGGGAAAAATCATGAAATCAGTCACAGATAAAAGATGAATTGTCTAAAAAGAATAGCAGTTGGACTGACAGCTGACTTTTCAAAAATAGCAATGGAAGACAACATAGAGGGGAAAGATTTTGCTAAAAGAAAATAACACTCAGCCTACAGTTATATACCTGGAAAAAATATCATTCAATAAAAAGGACAAAACAAAGACATTTGTAGATAAATAAAAACTAGTAGCATTTTCCAATAACCACTGCCATGCTCCAACCAAAGGAAATTCTAAAGGATATACATTGGTTAAAGAAGAAATGTGATTCCCAGATAGGAGGTCTAAGCTGTAAGATATAACGATAAGGCAAAAATGGGCTAGAACGAACAAACACAGACTGTCTTAATAATAAAAATGTCCTATGTGATTTATTTTAAAAAGAGAGAGAACTAAAATACAAAATGTGAAAAAATGTGTAATAAGTAGAAAGAGACATAATCAGAATTAAAGTATTTTTAAAGAGCTTGTATAGAAGGACTGTAGAGACATAGATTAACTTTAGACTTTGACAAGTTAACTGCATAACTTCCCAACTAGTAGAGCAAAAAATGAAATGGGAAAAATTAAGTCCAAAAGAAAGCAAGAAAGGAAAGAAGAAACCTATGGATAGTAGAACAAATAGGACTAAATAGAGAGTAGAAAAAAATAATCTCCATTCCATACAGAATTTAGAGCACCAGTCCTGGAACACTGGGGTTATCAACCTTAGATATGCAGGCAAAAGGAAAAATCAGAAGTTGACTAGCCTGGTTCCTCTAGGCACTGCTGTGATAGTTGGAATGTCTGCCTCTTTGAGACAGGTCAATCTTCTTCATGATCCCCCTACCATCAAAACTCTACTGAAGCAAAGATCACATCCTCTGAACTCATTCACAAGCGTTGAGGGATTCCCTCAATGTTCACAAAGGAACAAACCTCAGAATCAATGATACAGTCCAGGGGTCGGCAAACTTTTTCTGAAAAGAGACAGATAGTAAATATTTTATGCATTGGGGGCCACTAAGGTCTGTGTTGCAACTTCTCAACTCTGTTTTTGTAATGTGAATGCAGCCAGAGACAATGTGTGAAGGAATGAGCGGGGCTATGCTCCAATAAAACTTTATTTACACAAACAGGCAGTGAGCCAGAATTGATCTGCAGGCTGTAATTTGCTGACCCTGATTTAGCTCAGAAGGCACAATTAGAGGAGATGCTTTACTTCATCTAACAATATTAATTCCAGCTTTTAAATAGACTTGGGAAATGCCTCCTGTAATATGGTCTCTGTGGCAGCTGACCACATGTAAGGAACTATTTCAGGCAGCAGTGGGGCTGTGCCAGGTAATTCACACATCCCCATATGGCATCCACAATGCCACAAAGCTACCAACAGAAGGCATGAAAGAATTTGGTCACTTAATTAGGTGCCATCTCTCCACAAGCGTCACTCACAGGCACATACCTACACCTGTGCTTAGGCGATGCTGTGAAGTCAGTCCCAGGGGCCATGGATGCCCCCCTGGGTGATGTCCCAGTACAGTAGAGGGATTAGGCTTGTCTAAATATGTTGATAAATAGAGTGGAGGACAGGTGGCTCTACCTCATGACTCTTGAAAATAGAGGCACAGCAAGAGCGTAAGAGGTGAGTGACATTAATCCCCACCAACCACTTAACAAGGAATGCCAGAACAGCATTTCAAACTTGCAGCTTGTGGGGGTGTATTATCCCAGAACCACACCTCAGAATGGGCGCAAAAGGATCCATGGAGAGTGAGTCCTGGGACCAGAGAAGGCAGTGGTTAACGTGGACCTCCACAAGAAAGGTTTCACACAGCAGAGTGAAATATCTGCAGAGGAACCTGAACGGAAACCAGAGCCAGAAACAGAACTGGGAAACACTGCAGTGGGTGGGGAAATGAAACCCTAACATTTGGAGACCTCTAGGAAACAAGATGAATGCAACGTCTGGAAGAAAAGGGTCTTGAGCTTGAGAGGACTCTGCTGGGGAATGAGGCTGAAAGAGTAAGAGGCAGAATCAATTTCTGAGAGTCGGGGTTAGCACATGAGGATTCTGCAGTCAGCCACCCGCCCCAGGCGCCCTGGGAGAGCTGTTGGCCTCTTTCTTGTTGGTTGTTGCTCTCTCCCAGTGAGGGACAAACTGTGGAATAGCAGCGTGCCTGGACAGGCACTTCTTACAAGGATACCCCGGGGCATGGAAGTTCCCATGGGATGAGACTAAACTTCGCTACATTTAAAATTTTTTCTTCTTTTGACTTGGACTATGTAGTGCAAAAAGCATGCTCTATATCAGCAGCCAAAGCAATTCATCTGGGACATGCAAGCATCATCCACCACATTCGGCATTTTGATTCAGTGCTCTGTCTGAGGCTTGAAATAACACAGCTGCCACCATATGTGAAATCTGCCTTCGCTGTGTTTACCATTTCATTTCATCCTTGATTTACTGCCGCTTTGAGAGGTATTGAACACATTATCGAAGGGCCGAGTCGATGTCTACAACAGTCCTTAAGCTGTCTTCGATTTTCACAGCCAAATATTTTAACAGAGTTGCTACAGCTGAAACCAGAGTGTAAAAACGTTTGTATTCGTTTATCGGAAAACACAATCAGTAAAATATTACTATCATGTTTGAAGACCTGTCTAAATCAGAAATGGCAGATTTCATATCAGGATGGGTCGGCGTGTTTGAAGCTCTGAACAGTGAAGATGCTCTGCAGCCCAGGGGGAGTGAGCTTAATGCAGTTAACCACAGTGTCCAGCCTGAACTGTAGGCCTGGAGGATGACACAGATGGCAGTCACCCTAGGGAGATGGCTTCCAGCCTCAGCCCAAAGAGTCAGCAGGAAGACTGGGGAGAGAGGGAGACAAGGAGAGGATGGGCTGTCTGGACAATGGCAGACACCTCTCTGCCAGCACGCACCCCAGATGAGACCTTCTTTCCCAGCAAACACCAAGGAAGTCTGGTGTTTGAAGAGCTGCGGACGCTCAGGAGCCTGGGGCGGGAGGTGCTGAGTGGAGTCACCCTGACACCCAAGCGGTCGGAGTTTGGGCATTAACCACTAGAAACTCAGAGAGCAACGTGCGGAGAAATATGAGGGGCTGGAGGTGAGTTCTGCGCAGCTGAAGTGCAGTCTGTCCTTGGAGGATTTAAGTGCGGGCCATCATGGCCCCCAAACTAACGGCGCTCTTAGAGGAACATGCTGGTTTTGTTACAGGTAGGGACCCTCGTAACCCCCACAGCAGGGCAGCGCAGGTGAGAAGGGAAGACGCAAAGCAGTGTCAAAGGAAGAGGCCTTCCCAGAACGGACGGAGACTGCCCAAAGGCTCCTGGCCCGGCGGCGGCGGGAGAAGAACGCGGACGGGCAGGGGTGTGCCGCCCGCCCCCCGGCCGCCCCCGCATCCGTGCTGGCAGCCTGTGAAATCCAGCCGGCCTCCGGTGTCACCCGCTCTCACCCACCCCTCCTTTCGCTCGTTTCTCCAGCTCTGACTCACGCTGACGTCCGAGTCTCCCCACCAGGGTCCCCGCCGGAGATGGTGCCTCCTGTGGGAGCAGATCCTCGCGTTTCCCTAAGGTTGCCCTCACTGAGCGGCAGCCGAGACGCGCCCAGGGCCGCCCTGGGAAGCCGGTCCCCCCAGGCGGGGAGGGGCGCCAGCCCCCAGCCTGCTGCTCCTGGCGGAGGGCTATGCGCACGCTCTGTGCCCACTTTCCTCACTTATGGAAGATAATAACCAATTAACAGGGTTGTTGTAGAGATTAACTGGGAGATATACATCGCTATATAGTTAATACAGAGCAGATCCTGGATGAGGATTCACCAATACCCACCGTGCGGGAGTTGGTAGTAATACCAAAAACTACCATGGACCTGCTTGAATGTTAATAGTCGCTTTCTTAAATTCACATTCGGGTGTACGAACTGACTTTAATCATTAGTAAACTGCATAGCTCTCTTTACTTCAGTCTTTTCTTATAAAGTTCTGAGTAAAGAAATCTTTTGTGTGCTAAGGGGAGATATCTAGGCAAAAAGGAAGGGGGCCCTCCTGTAGTCACAATCCCGATGCCCTCCCTGGGGAGATCAGAGCAATGTACCTGAGAGACAACACAGAGCAGTGGTTAAGAGCTCGCTCACTGGAATCAGACATACCTGGGCTCACTGCCCAGCTCCTTCAATTACTAGATTGACAAGTAATTTAAGCTCTTCAGGTCTCAGTCTCCTAACCTGTAAAATAGGGTCATAATAGTATCTATGTAGTAGAGATCTTGTAAGAATTAACTAGACCTGACTCATGGTAAGTACTCAATAAATGTTACCTATATTTGTTTTATTATCCTATTTAATCATTATTATTATTTAGTCCACATACCACCAACTAAGAAACATATGTAGCTAAATTGTAGCAAGTAGACAATGTCCTCTACCACACAGTGAATGAGGTGATGCTGCCCATGGAGGCCATTCTGTCCCCAAGCTAATCATTTATTTATTTAACTCATGACTGTGAGTTTAATTACGTATGTACTGTTAATGTTAAAGTTAACCTGAATAAGTGATGAGCACTTCGTGTGTTTATTCTTTACTTCTCATGTACAAAATTTTTTAATGAACATAACTTTGTTTTATTGATGTGATATATCACGTTGATTTATTTGCAGATGTTGAACCATCCCTGTGTCCCTGGTATAAATCCCACTTGATCATGGTGTATGATCTTTTTAATGTATTGCTGTATTCGGTTTGCCAATATTTTGTTGAGGATTTTTGCATCTATGTTCATCAGTGATATTGGCCTGTAATTTTCTTTCTTTGTATTGTCTTTGTCTGGCTTTGGTATCAGGGTGATGTTGGCCTCAGAGAATGATTTAGGAAGTGTTCCATCTTCCTCTATTTTTTGGAATAGTTTGAGAAGGATAGGTATTAAATCTTCTTTGACTGTTGGGTAAAATTCACCAGAGAAGCCATCTGGTCCTGGACTTTTATTTTTTGGGAGGTTTTTGATTACTATTTCAATCTCTTTACTTGTGATTCGTCTATTCAGATTCTCCATTTCTTCTTGGTTCAGTTTTGGAAGGTTGTATGAGTCTAAGAATTTATCCATTTCTTCTAGATTGTCCAATCTGTTGGCAGATAATTTCTCATAGTATTCTCTTATAATCCTCTGTATTTCCGTGGTATCCATTATAATTTCTCCTCTTTCATTTCTAATTTTATTTACTTGAGCCTTTTCCCTTTTTTTCTTAGTGAGCCTGGCTAAGGGTTTGTGGATTTTGTTTATCTTCTCAAAGAACCAACTCTTTGTTTCATTAATCCTTTCTACTGTTTTTTTGGTCTCAATTTCATTTATTTATGCTCTGATTTTTATTATTTCTCTCCTTCTGCTGATTTTGGGCTTTGTTTGTTCTTCTTTTTCTAGTACTGTTAGGTGTAATTTAAGGTTGCTTATTTGGGCTTTTTCTTATTTGTTAAGGTGGGCTTGTGCCACTAAGAATTTCCCTCTCAGGACCGCTTTTGCTGCATCCCATATGGTTTGGTATGGCATATTTTCATTTTCGTTTGTTTCCAGATATTTTTTGATTTCTCCTTTAATTTCATCAATGATCCATTGGTTGTTCAGTAGCATGTTGTTTAATCTCCACATTTTTGTCACTCTCCCAGTTTTTTTTTTGTGGTTGATTTCCAGTTTCATAGCATTATGGTCTGAAAAGATGCTTGTTATGATTTCAATCTTCTTCAATTTATTGAGGCTTGCTTTGTTTCCCAAGATATGGTCTATCCTTGAGAATGTTCCATGTGCACTTGAGAAGAATGTGTAGTCAGCTGTTTTTGGATGGAGTGCTCTGTATATGTCTACTGGGTCCATCTCGTACAGTTTTTCATTTAACTCTACTATTTCTTTATTGACTTTTTGTCTGGATGATCTATCCATTGATGTAAGTGGGGTATTAAGATCCTCTACTATTATCATGTTGTTGTTAATGTCTCCTTTTAGTTTTGTTAATAGTTGCTTTATGTACTTTGGTGCTCCTATGTTGGGTGCATATATATTTAAAAGTGATATGTCTTCTTGATGGAGTGTCCCTTTTATCATTATATATTTCCCTTCTTTGTCTTTCTTAACCTGTTTTATCTTGAAGTCTACTTTGTCTGATATGAGTATGGCAACACCTGCTTTCTTTTGTTTGCCATTAGCTTGGAGTATTGTCTTCCATCCTTTCACTCTGAGCCTGTGTTTGTCTTTAGAGCTGAGATGTGTTTCCTGAAGGCAGCATATTGTTGGGTCTTGCTTTTTAATCCATCCTGCCACTCTGTATCTTTTGATTGGAGAGTTCAATCCATTTACATTTAGGGTAATTATTGAAATATGAGGGCTTAATGTTGCTGTTTTGTCACTTATTTTCTGGTTCTTTTGCATTTCCTTTGTTTCTTGTCCCATTTGTTTTGGACTGCCAATTCAGTTTGGTTGTTCTGTCTTATGACTCTTCTAGTTTTCTCTTTGTTTATCATATGTGATTTTGTTTTGATTATTTGTTTAGTGGTTACCTTAAGGTTTGTGTAAAAAATCTTGTGTATGAGATAGTCCATTATCTGATGGCCTCCTATTTCCTTATACTAAGTCAGTTCAATCACTTTCCTCTTCCCCTTCTAAGTCGTTCTTGTTATACCTTATTCCGTCTTGTGTTGTGGGTGTGTGTTTACAGTGATGAGGTTAAATTTATTTTTGGTGAATTCCTTCCTTTGATCTTTGATTTTGGTATTTAAGTGGTTGCTAACCTATTCCGGTAAAGATCTACTATTTTTCTGAGTTTATCTACCCATTTTTCTCCTTGCTCCAAGCTTTGTATTCCCTTTCTCTTCTTTTTTTCAGGCCTGAGGGCCTTCTTGAGTATTTCTTGTAGTGGGGGTCTCATGGCCATGAACTCCCTTAGCTTTTGTTTATCTGACAGAGTTACTATTTCTCCATCATATTTGAAGGATATTTTTGCTGGATAGAGTATTCTTGGCTGAAAGTTTTTGTCTTTCAGTATTTTGAATATATCATTCCAGTCTCTCCTAGCCTGTAAAGTTTCTGTTGAGAAATCCACTGAGAGCCTGATGGGAGTTCCTTTGTATGTTATTTTTTATTTTTGTCTAGCTGCCCTTAATATTGTTTCTTTGTCATTGACTCTGGCTAGCCTTACCACTAGGTGGCATGGAGTGGGCCTCTGCCTGTTGACATATTTAGGTGACCTGTTGGCTTCGCTTACTGGTATTTCCTGCTCCTTCCCCAGACTTGGGAAGTTCTCAGCTATTATTTCCTTGAATAGGCTCTCTGTTTCTCTTTCCCTCTCTTCTCCCTCAGGAATACCTATAATTCTTATGTTACATTTCCTAATAGAGTCAGATATTTCTCAGAGACTTTCTTTTTAGTCTTAGTTCTCTCTCCTCTTCCATCTGGAGCATATCTGTATTCCTATCCTCTAAAATGCTAATTCTTTCCTCCATATTGTCAGCTCTGTTCTTAAAAGATTCCAGATTCTCCTTTATTTCCTCCATTGTGTTCTTCATCTCCATCAGCACTGATTGGTTTTTCTTTATGATTTCAATCTCTTTTGTGAAGAAACTCCTAATTTCATTGAATTGTTTGTGTTGTCTCGTATTTCATTGAGTGTTTTTATGATAGCTATTTTGAAATCTCTGTCATTTAGGTTATGGATTTCTGTGTCTTCAGGGTTGGTTTCTGGGTGCTTGTCATTTTGTTTCTGGTCTGGTGATTTCATGTATCTTTGCATTGTGGTTCCTGTATTGGCTTTGTTTTTCCTCATCCTGGAAATCTCTGGTTGCAATTTCCACCCGCTGCCACTGTGTGGGGGTAAAGGGCTGTGTAATCTGAGCCCCCTCCGCTCTGCTGCGGTTTTTCGCTGCGATCCGTGCTGGTTGCTTAGTCTGGTCTGGTCCACTGAGCTGCAGGGTCCAGTTTGCCGGGAGGGAGGGCTCTCTCTTTTGCCCGCTGGGTCCCTGGCATGGGGGGCTTCTTGTTTGCCCCTCGTTATCCACTCTCTGGGGTGCTCAGATGTTGATGGTGACCGGTAGCAGTTCTGAGTCCTCTGTGTGGGAGTTTCCCACTGGCTGTGAGAGCCCTAAGAGCTACCGTTTCTGGCAGAGGGCCGCCCCTCCCCTCTCTCTGGGAGTGGCGCAGACCAGGATCGCTGATCTGATGGGGAGGGAGAGGAGTTCTCCTTACCTCTCCCCACTTCCTCTGGGGGCCCCAGCACATTCCTCTCTCAGATGTGCGGCAGTGTGGATCTTTCTGATCTTGCTTTTCACTGTCTAGGATTCCGTTGTTGGTCTGTGACTGTTCCTTTTGTTGTATCTTATCCGGGAAGCTCACTCTGCCATGATGCTGACGTCACCACAAACTTTGTTTTAAATTAAAAGGCACTTCTTAATCAAGGACATACATACATCACTTGGTTGATAAAACAAATTTCAACTAAGGCACAGTTTCTGAATTAATGATTTCTAATAATCAGATATGAATGCATTCCGTACAATGTACTAAGTAGGAAATGGGGGCCAGGAAGAAAGTTATATGTAGGGTAAGGCAGCAGTGAAATAAGGCAGGTACGCTGCCTGCTGTGACAGGTGGGATAGATATTATATGAATTATATGTCCATATGTGTAATTATATATGCATTTAATTATATGTGCACACAATCACACACAGGTACGTGTAATTTCAATTGTGGTTTTTAAGTACTATGAAGGAAAAGTGGAAGGCCAGAGAAAGCTTTTCTGAGAAAGTGTGTTGAACTGAAACCTGAAGGGTGAGGAGGCTTTAGCCAGGCAAGATCACTCAGGGGGAGGGAATAGTGTGTTTGAAAGTCCTAAGATAGGACAGTGTTCAGAATCTTCAGGAACTAAAGAAGGCCAGCATGCGTGCACATTCGTGAGAGAACAGAGGGGTGTGCAATGAGTCTGAAGGAATAGTGGGAACTAGAGTTTGCAAGACCCTGTGGATCATAGGATTTTGGATTTTATTGCAAGTACATATTGAAGGACTTTATGCAGGGGTCTAACATGACCCAATTTTCATTTTTTAAAAATCCCTCTTTGTGCCTGTGTGGAGGATGGAATGAAACAGGGGCCAAGAGAAGGAAATAGAGAGATCAGAATGAGGCATGATGATGGCCTGGACAGGATGATAGTGGAAGAGAAGGAGAGAAGGATTTTGAGGCAGAATCTCAGGATTGGGTGATAGATTAGATGAAAGAATAAGACAGAGAGATGGCTAGAATGAATCTCAGGTTTCTGAGTGGATAGAGGTGCTATTTATAGAAATGGAGAACTAAGGAGAAGGATCGTATTTAAGGGAGAAATATCAAGAAATCAATGGACTGGACTGTTTGCACATGAGTGAGCCCCAATACTGAAAGTTTCTGAGCACAAATGTTTTTTAAAGAGATATGTATGGGGAAGAGTTTAGATTAGAGTCATTTTAATGTTTGTTTGTTCCAGTTCTAGAGTTTGCCACTGTTGAATGGATGCTAGCCTGGGTAATATCAAGAAGAGAAAAAACATAAATGTTTGGCCATCCCTTGACCTATGAAATTGGGTTCAAAGTACAATTGTTTATTACCTTCAATATCAAACTAATTGACATTTCTCTGCCATATAATGGATTGTTATAGTATATGAAAAATTGTTCTAAAGATTTGAAATAATGTGGTAACATTATTATTAATAAAGCCTCATTTTTGCACAAAACTCAAAATAATATTAATCCTCAAAGTAAAAAACAAATCAAGAATTGCAATTTCAAAGCTGATAAATCCTGTGAATTGTTAATGGTGTTTATATTCCTTTCCTGTGGCTGTGTCATTTTAGATGGTAAGCAGAAATACTGATTATTCTTTTCTAGAATTAGTGATGAACTATGACAGTTTTGAATTACATAAGATAAAGAAAACATCCTTACCTACAGTGAGGCTTCCTATGTAGCAGAATTATAGGATTTTAGCTTAGAAATTATCTTGCCCAGCTCCCATAGGTGTAGCTTTATACAGTGCTATGAACCCAGTAGAATTAGTGAATTGTCTCTTCTTCCAAATATTTCACATATATTCTCCAATGTATTATTTTAACAGGTTCTTTCTTCTCTTCCACTTTGTCTCCCATTTTCCCAAAGTATAGATTTAAAGTAAGTTTTTAGCAGATTGTAGACAGTTTTTAAACTGCACTGATGTGTAGGTAGAATGGCAAGTATCAAACCTGAAATTATTTCTTACATTTCTGTTCCCCAAGGAGGAGGAACTGCAATACGGAAAAAGGCCTATCACCATCAAAACACACGTGGAGAAAATAATTTCCCAGTGAGAAGATATAGTTCTGTGGGCTGTCTCTGCAGTTTGAGCAAGGCATATAGGGTCTGTTCAGAAGAACTTGTATTAACAAGAAGTAAACGACAATCGGATTATTTGACCAATATGTGGAAAAAATAAGTGCACACACATGCCGATAGACCTTTTTGGTTTTCAAAACTATTCAGCATTTTGTTTTATTTTATTTAAAATATAAAAAAAGAGAGAGAGAAAGAAAGAAACAATGGATCACATCCTACATTGATCTCAGAAAGGAAGTCCCTCTCTCTGTGTGATTGGGTAAAAACGGATCAAAACCTGTGGGGCAGTGTCTGCTCCACATGCAAGAATAAGAGTCTACAGCACCATAATTCCCCCTTGTGTGTGACTTTATGGTGTTTCCACGCCTTTGGAGAGAATATGAGATAAGGGCAAAATAAAAGATAAGATTTAGTTAGAGTTCCAAAAGAAAGCTGTTTGCTTCTGCTTAAATAAGAGAGACATTAGTCATTTAGAACAAGAAAATCAGCAGAACACACCATACCACAGAGAGTAACAGAGAAGCCTCTGGGTGCCTTGTCTCGTGGACCCATCGAGATGCCATGGGGTGAAGCAGGTATCTGTAGTACGTAGGTGGAGAAACTGCAGGGTGAACTCGAATTCCATTTATCAAATTTTGCATTCTAAAATGTATCTATGAGAATGACAGATTTAAGGAAAGTTTTTCTTTCCAAAGTTCAAAGAGGAAATCTAATGTGAATGTTAGTTTTGCCATCCCTCACTCTCATTTTAGGTACGTAGCTTACAAACATAATGATGTTCCCCAAGATGGAAACAAAACCAATGGAGAAGGAAAAAGAGAGAAGGGAGACGCATTGAGACTTGTCCAACTGTATTCCGGTAAATGTGGAGCGAGACCACATACATCTCTGCTTGATGACTGATTAGAATCCCTTGCCAATTAGGACAGTGGGGAGGGGTAGTTGAGCAGACAAAAGTGGCTGGGGCAGAAGTGTCCACTCTGAACGCTTGCCCTGTATGCTCTAATTTCTGTGTGATTGCAGAGTGCCTCTCTTTCTTGTCAACCAATAATTTTAGGGGTTTTCACAAATACAGATCTGAGATCTAGATATAGTAATATCTCATTTACTCAGCATCTGGAAAAAACAAGCGTTACCACACATGGGAATTTTCCAGATAACTGAGTATAGCACTTTGAATACCAAAACTCAAAGAAAAAGAATCACCATTTTTGATTGGAGCCCTTCACAATCGATACATCTTTTCCTGACTCCTTCCTGTGTATTTTGCTGATGATTCCCAAATTTATGTCTCCAATCCATACCTCTCCCATGAACACTAGATTCTTAATCCAAGTGCCTATTCAGTAGACCCATGTGAAAGTCTATTTATCATCTCAAAATTAACATGTTGATCTTCTCTTCTAAACCCTTCCTCTCTCAATAAAATGACAACTTTATCCTTCCAGTTGCTCAGGTCAAATACATTGAAGTTATTCTGGATCTTTCTGTCTCTGTTTCTCTCTCTGTCTTTTTCCCTGTGTGTGTGTGTGTGTGTGTGTGTGTCTCCCCACATCCAATCCATCAGCAATTTCTGATGGTGCTATCATCAAAATATCTCCACAATCAGATCACCTCCACCACTTCTACCTGGTTCAAGCCACCCTTACCTGTCACTTGCAATATTGCAACAGATCCCTAACTAGTCTCCATGCTTTTGCTTTTGCCCTTACAGTCTATTCTCAACCCAGTAGTCAAAGTAACTCCTCTAAAATGTAAGTTAGTATGTTTCTTCTCTACTTAAAACCTCCAATGGCGTCCCACCTCACTCAGAGCAAAAGCCCAAGCTCTTCGAATGGCCTAAAGCCTTACGTGAGCCATCTCCAACGTCAGCGTGGCCTCAGTGCTCTCCTCCGCACCCACTCCATTCCACGCACAGACCAGCACACTTTCCACATGCTTCCCCTTCTGTCTGGGGTATTTTCTCCTAAAATACCTACCTGGCTATCTTCTTCCCTTTCTACAGGTCTCTGCTTTAACATTGATTTTCTCACCTTATAACAAATACCCCTCCAGCCCTAGTCTCCCTCACTGCTTTATTTTTCTACATATATTTGTCATTATCTAACATAGTATATATGTATGTATGCCTTCATTCATTTATTATCTTATGATGAGCTTAAAGGTCTCACCTATGAATAAATGAATAAATGTATGACGTGAACTCTGGGATCTCAGCTGTATTTTGAATAACTGAGCTTGACACGTAAATGACCTCCTAATAGAGCAGCATTATTCCACATTGGAGGAAAATGTGATATGCCTGATATCTTGTCAAAGGGTTGTCTGAGGGGCAAGAATGTCCAAAAATGATGTGAGAGCTCCCTCTGGGTTGTCTGGACAATAAGTTAGTGGGACCAGGGCTTCAGGAGGGAGTGTCACTCTAGGTTGTCTTCTCCAGGACTGATGAGGTCCACTCCTTATGGCAAATCCATGATGCCCAAATCCCTCTTAGACAACTCCTAGCATCAAAACCAGACAGGCAGGCACCAAAGAGGTCTGATTATTGTGCTCAATATTTCCCTACAAAGAGACAGAACTATAAAGAAGGTGAGTTCTCTCCCAGAAAGGCATACCCACCAGACGTGGCCAGCATGGAGGGGAAACTGAGGACCTGTAGCTTCTCTTCCCTTGCTTTCTTAATGAAGTCTACTCTTTAACCCATGCTCTTTGGGGGATCCCCAAGGCCACCCTCAGGTGCAACAATTTGCTAGAAGGACTCACAGAATTCAGAAAATCTGTTATACTCATGGTTATAGTTTATTACAGCAGCAGGACACAAGTTAAAATCAGCAGATAGAAGGAGCATATGGCAAAATCCAGGAGAGACCAGGCACAAGCTTCCCATTGTCCTCTCCTAATGGAATTGTTTGATGGTGCTTAATTCTCCCAGCAATGATATGTGACATGTATGGAGTATTGCCAACCAGGGAAGCTCACCTGAGCTTTGGTGTCTGAGGTTTGTACTGGGAGTTGGTCACGTAGGCATGGAGCTCTCATGTGGCTGACCTTATCTCCTCAGTCTCCAGCCTCTCCAGAGGTCAGACTGATACTATGTTGCCAAAGACCAGGCCATAAATCACACTGTAGCATAGAATCTCTGGTGTAGCCCAGGTACACAAGGACACTCCTATCAGGCAGGTTATTCCAAGAGTTTAGAGGTTTTTTTCCCCAGGAGTTGGTCAAAGGCCAGACTTCTCTTGGAAATGTGCAGAATTTGAACAGCCTAGACCTGCTGAGTCAACCCTTCACTGCACACATGCCATGTGATTTTGTCAAATTCATGCTTGGCCTTTGCACAACAGGTGATGACTATGAGGGAACTGACCTCACGTGGCATGAAAAATGAACCTGTTCATTTTGATCTATCAGAAACGTTCCTTCTTCAGCAATAGAAGAGAGTCAGCTAAAATGACATTTGAGTTAGTGGATTAATAACAAGAGCCTGGCAAGTTCATTTACAAACTAAGTGAGTAAACTCAATTTTCTATAGCCAACATATTACACTGTCAGATGAACAATTAAAATTTTCTATAACAAACATATTATATACATTTCTGGGAGATTAAATAGATTTCTTAATTATTTACAATAGATGTTTAATTATGATAAGAAAGTATAAAAGATTAAAACATAAAGAAGACTTTTATCCTTCTTGGCTAGATTCTTTGTTTATACTACTGTGATTTCCAGAATGAAAATATTCCTTAACCTTCTCTTATATATCTTGACCGAGGAGGATAATACCAGAACCATACTTTGAATTCTCAAAGTATTATGGCAACAAAATTATTCAAGAATTCTTATCAAACACAATTTTAACTTGCCTTCTTGTATGGCAGGTTAGTCAAAAACAAATTTCTAATTTCTACAATGTAGATATCATCAATTTGTGGCTTTACTAAAACAGTGGAGGCAGAGAGAGGAGCAATATTATTAAGAATCAGAGAAACCAAAGGAAGAGCTATTTTGCAGCTTTGTATGTGTTCATTTCCAAAAGTCGCTTTTGAAAATCTATAGCAAAATTCAAGTTTGACTCATATGTGTGTGTGGATGGGGAAGGGCTGTGAAGGAGGTGTAAATTTTATTACAAGAGTTCAACTCACGCTTGGAATACATTATGCTTTTTTTAAGAGGAAAGATTTCAGCTCTAAGTGCCCAAATCTTATTATTGAATCAAATCCAATTAGCGCTTTTTTTAATGGAAAACAGATAATTAGAAATTCCTTCTCTTCCAAAAACATAGGAGTTTAAAATCAATCAACAAAGCCAAATAGAAATGTTCCTTCTGAGCCTCCAATCCAATAAAAAAGTTAGAGACGCAATCCAGACAATCTGGAGGTCTGCAAACTCGAATCAAAATTAAATTATATTTTCTGTGGTGCTGCAAGGAGATATTAAAACACTCATACTGATGTTGACCCATCTCCTCAATGCTTTTCGCTTTCCTTGAGTAATCACAATGATTATAAGTTCAGATATCTATTCACTGAGGCATTAGAT
Source organism: Diceros bicornis minor (assembly GCF_020826845.1). Taxonomy (NCBI): domain Eukaryota; kingdom Metazoa; phylum Chordata; class Mammalia; order Perissodactyla; family Rhinocerotidae; genus Diceros; species Diceros bicornis. Next base: position 5,484,221 of record NC_080755.1, on the reverse strand, counting down.
AAGGGGAAGACAAAGAAAAAAAATACAGTCAGAATTTCAGAGCTGAAAGAAGCTTAAAGCGAGTTCATTTTAAAGTAAGTTCAATTGCCTCACTTTACAGAAAGCTGAGGCCCACTGGTGCACACTGGTTCATTTTTCGTGCATTCATTCAGTACATTATTATTGAATATGCTGGATGCAAAGATAAGAGCCAGCAAAGAGTTCCAAGTCTAGTGGCAGAGCTCGTCAGGAAAATCAGCAGCACTCAGGTAGCAGCTTAGTCTAGAATACAGGGCTTTACCCATTTTCCGGTGGGCCCACATTCTGCTAGCCCAGGTTTTCTCTCGTCAGCCTTATAATAGGAAACACCTGGAGTACTGGTCGGACCTACACACACCAGCCCCTGCCCTAGACCTCCTGAATCTGAAAATATTCCACAAGAACCTGGGATTCTAAATTTTTAACAAGTGCCCAGATGAATTTAATCATGAGGCCCCATTAGGGCTTCCACCTGCCTGCCAGGTTCAGCGATCTCCCACCTTTTACTGCTGTCTTTCAGTTGGTAGTCTCCAGGCCCCATTGGCTTAGTCCCACATCTGACCGTTTAGGGAAGAGCCTACATCAGCATTTCTCAGCTCAGAGTCAGTGACAGAATTACGTACTGAGCTCAAAAAGAAAAAACAGGGGCCGGCCCGGTGGCACAGCAGTTGAGTGCGCGCACTCCGCTGCGGTGGTCTGGGGTTTGCAGGTTCGGATCCCGGGCGTGCACCGATGCACCGCTTGTCAAGCCATGCTGTGGCGGCGTCCCATATAAAGTAGAGGAAGATGGGCACGGATGTTAGCCCAGGGCCAGCTTTCCTCGGCAAAAAGAGGAGGACTGGCATTGGATGTTAGCTCACGGCTGGTCTTTCCCACACACAAAAAAAAGAAAAAACAAAAGAAGCCCAGGCCTCACTCAGACCAACTATATCAGAATCTCTCAAATGGAGGTTCAAGGCTTTCTTTTTTGAAGTTCCACAGGGGATTCTGAGGAGCAGCCAGTGTTGAGGACCACTGCCAACCCACGGTCCTTTCAGAACCCTCAGGAAAGACCTTCGCCCAAAATGCGGTAGGGAGAGGCTTGGGAGTATCTCTCGAACCCATGACATGTGGTGCCACCATCACTGTAATGTGCCCTCTCTCCCCCCATGTGCCTACCCAAATCTTAGATTCAAGTAGGAAAAAAAAAATGCCACAAAGTTGTTATAAAGCAGACCACTCTGGGACAGTGAGATTCACAAATTTTCCATCAAGATAAAGCAAAACAAAGGGACAGTTGGGTCGATAACTGTCATGTTAGATTGTGTGTACCCACACCGTTTCAGTCATGCCACTCCTCTGTGCCTCCTGCAATCCCACTCCCAGGGCTTTGTACCAGTTTACGCATCTATTAAGGCCACTGTTCTCACAGGGTTGCGTCATGTTTAGCTGAGCCTCATCTTCTTTGCCCATGGACTTGAGCGCTCTTGGAGGGCAGGGAGCTTGTCCCTCTTCCCGTCCCCAACACCTGTAGCCTCAGGAGTCACAGATGCTCAGTAAGTGCTATGCAATCAACATATGCAGCTCTCAGGCAAGAGCTTTTCCCACCACGCCACAGGGCCTCTTCTCAAATGCATGCACAGGGTGACGGGCATGACATTCAGGAGACAGAATACAGATTTCCCCAAGTGGCGTGTCCTGGCACACTGACTTCTGGGGAACTCAAGTCACTCAAGACCAAAGAATATGGGTGATTATGTGGTGTTCCATCAGCAGCTCTAGCCCATGCCATAAGGCCGATAGTCTGGTAGTTTTCATAATGTATGTTTCTCTCAAAACCATCAGGAAATAGTTTGACATTTTGAGAATAGACTTCAGTTCACCTTTTATTTTCTGTCCTGTGCTGAAATAAGGAGTAAGTCTAGAAGCAGTAAGAAATAAGCTCTCTCCTTGCAAGCAGATTCCTTAACACTACTAAAAAAATCTGCATAGCAAGCTGCGTGCTAATGGCTTTCAGTAATGCTTGCCTAATGACGCTCACAAACGCACGACTAGTCTTCTCTGCCGCCCTTTTATTACTGTGCTGTCCTTTTTTATTTTTAATTAGTAATGCTTTGGGTTCAACTGGACAGGTAACTTAAGAGGAATACTCATAAAAAGTTCTTTTGTCAACAAGATCAAGATTGTTCCCATTATTGTTTATAATAGCATTCATGTTCCTCTGAATTTTATTTAATTTTTTAAAAAAGATATGAAGATGTTGTGTTTTGGTGTTCTTGGATGAATACATCCAGGGTACTGGTACTTAGTTGCGCATTGAATCTAGGCTGGGAAGTGGTGTTGCTCAAGTATATCTTATACAGTGCCGAAAATAATCCTTTGATGGAGTAAAAAGAGCAGACATGGATACCTAAGAAGATGTCATGGAACTTGAGCAGTACCTTCATATTAGCTAAATCTAGCAGCTTGAATTTTTGCTTTTTTTTGTTTTTTTATGACCATTTCCTGAACTCATCTTGTATTTTTCACCATTTGTAACAAAGCCTCAGGAACTCTGTCCAGACAGAGACTCTCCCTAGCCTGTGGGTATTACTGAGAAGAGGCACTGACGCCCAGCCTGCAGGCCTCACTCGCCCCTTACTCTCAGGCTGTTGACACTTGCGTGGGCTTTCCAGTGACCAAGCCCACAGTGCTTCAGTCTTCCTCTGTTGTTCATGCATAGCTATCAAAATGCATATTCAGTACTTTGAGGCATATGAAATGGAATTTTAAAATGCACTAATACATGACCGAAAGGAAAGCGTTCAGTTTACCGGATCCCTGCAATAATGACAGCGTCCTCTCTTTTTCTCTCTCCAGTGCCAGCACGACTTCAGTGTGCAGCATGGGTGCACAGTCCTGCAGTCGCTCTGTCTTTGGTTACTGCAGAAAGGCAGTCTATTAGTTAAGCCTGAGAATGGAGTACAGTTCTATTAACCATTTATTAACTCAACAAGTGAAGGAATGATGACATTTTTCTTTCTATTATCCAGGAGTTTTATGCATTTAGCAGTATTATTCATTGAACAGATGTGTCTTTTCAAAGATGTCTTCCTTTCCTATGAACACAGGATTTCTTCCTAATTGTATGGTTTTAAGCTGCAACTGCTTCAAAAGGTGCTTCTGAACACACCACTGAGATTGCTTCCTACTGAGAGCCAAGTGACATGAAAACCACAATGTCATCAAGAATGTGAGCAGCCGGCTCCCCACATCAAGCACTCAATTAGCTCGCATTCTTGGGCTAAATATACTCCACAGTCAGTGCAGTCATCCTCAGTGTTTCGATTTCAGACGCCTTAGAAATATCTGGGAGTTACTTGAATGTGGCAGTATCAGAACTACAAAAGAGAAGCCAGCAGCATTTCACAGTCAGTCAGCAGACTGTAGAATCTGACACTGAAGGTTGTATCAAATCACTGCTACATGAGTGTTTTGAATAACGAAGCACATTAACCAGTTTCCTGCACAACACTTCCCTTTATCAATAAAAGAGCATTCACAAAGAATCAATATTTAAAGCCCATCGGGCAACTCCTAGTACTTTTGTGATTTCCTTGATGCTGAGTGTTAACAAAGGAAACCTTGCTACTTTACTTTTGAAAGGCTCCAATGGACGCTGGAAACCAAGTGATACTACTTTTTTCTTATAAGAATAATAAGCTCTTGGGTCACCTTCAAAATATGGTTCTATTCTTTCCCTGGAGTAGAGTTACTGTGGGATCAGGTGACTGAAAAAGCGAGGAGAGGAAGTAAAATGATGGCGCAGCAGGAAAAGCATGGTGCTGCTGTCTCTGCCCACAGCAAGGTCATGGAAACTCAGTGTGAGCCCCAGTGGTTGTCAGCAGCAGACACCAACAGGTGTGATCCTGGCACACGCCGGTGTTTGTCCGACAGCTGCATGTGTTCTGGCCAAAGCTCCCGGGAGCGATCTGCCTGGTTCTGCTCTGCAGAGGAAGGCCCGTCCTATGATTTCCCACTGAGTCACGAGGTCAAGTGAGAATCCCACCGATGTCTTTAAATAGTCTTGGCTCCAACAAGCTAATGTGGGTGATGCTACTGGAGTGTGCCTGTGTGTGCCTGGCAGGGATATGCGGCTCTCGGGTTGCTGCTGGAGAGGGAATTTAGAGGGGACTTCTTCAGGTACCTCCCAGTGACGCTGGTAAGATCTGTTTGCAATGATTCAACAGAAGAGCTCATGCACAAATGTGCTAATGGAACTATGGTATCGGATGATAACAGCAGGAATTGTTTCCCTCTTTTATGGATGGGAAAATTGACTTTGGGGTCTGTTAGGAAAATCACTTGTCCCTATGAATAAGTTATATGGACCCCCTTTGAGCAGCTCTTGGAAGAAGGAAGAGGGCAGCTCCACACTAAAATTGCCTAATCTCAGAACCTGAGAATGAGTTACCGACTGCCCCAGCACTTTGCTACTCTTTCCCAAATGGCATGAAGGGAGGAGGCGAGGAATTAGGGTGAGATGCCTGTAGCAAATGGAGGGTTTGGCTAATTCATCCCACCATGTTCTTCGGTTACCGTTCTTTGGTTACTGAGATTTTGGGGCTCAGCCTAGTCTACCCCATCCAGTGTGTCATCCATGCTTTAGCCCTTTGCTTATGATTCTCTTTAGCAGGGATCACACTTGCTACATATTATAGAAACCCACATGGTCTGTCTCTTTCACCAAAGTGTGAGCTCCTTGGTGGAAGGAGCTGGGCGTTATTCCTCTCCAGGTCCCAGCCCAGTGTCCAGGCTAGAGAAGGTGCTAATAAATATGTTTAACTGAATTAAACTTAAGGTGTTAAGAAGTTAGTTGCAAGCCTTGGCAGCAACTCTAAATCCTAAGTCTTGATATTGTTTGCTATGTTCTGTAGAGAAAGGTGCCCAGAAACCTGAGCACTTGGCTCTCCATTATCTGAAGGTACTGTACTTTCTTTATTGCCACCTTTTCATCCTAAGTCTTTAACTCTACGTAAATAGTAACATCTTAGAGACTCTTGGCTGCTGTGACAGCAGTAAGATACAATGACCTTTGTGTCAGGAATTCTGTAATTGCTTGTCCTGATGTTTGTGTTTAACTAACAGCTGTGTACTTTTAAAATTAAAAACAAAACAAACAATATTTTTAAAGATCCTTTTGTCCCAAGAGCTTTTAAATGTCACTAAACTCATTTTTGGAATGTCTGTATGTGAAAGCCAAGTGGCAAATATTACCCTCCTCTGAATGGGAAAAGGCTAATTACTTTTTTTGTGTGGCTTGTCTATGCCTTACCTCCTCTTTCCTGCCTTTTGGCCATTTTTTCCCAATTATTAGCTCATCCTCGAGAGGGCAAATCTAGAAAGGGAGAAGTAAAGTTAGAATCAGATAACCATTGGCTGGCATCTCTAGAAAAGCTCAGGGATATGCCTATGGGTGCAAGAGGACTGGGAAAGAAGGTGGACACTGACGTTAAGGTTGGTTTGTATTTATTATCTGAAGGCCATCATGCTATCCCCATCACTCACCACCAGACGTGAACATGAGCAGCTTGATTATCACTCTACAGTTATTTTAGAGACAAAGTTCCTATGCTTGTTTCCCCCAGAACCTGAGGGCAAAGCTCTGCCTGATTTGGTCATGGCCGCAGGGCAGGGCCCCAGCTGGCTCTTTGGTCCCAGGTAACACTTATCAAGGCTGATGGAGGACCAGCTTGCTGTCGCTACCTGGCTGCAGGTTGCCAGTTCAAGGGTTGAAACCAGATGGTGTCAACGCCTCCTACCACACCTGGCACACACCACATACTTAGCAAATATTTGACTTGGGGATTACATTGAATCAGACCTGCTGTCCACTAGTCCAAAGGCTGAATCCCACCGCTCCGCAGAAGAATCAAAGCAATTATTTCTCTTTGGAGAAAACCAAAGGCTTGTTTCAATTTATGTTTAGAATGAGACGAACATAATATTTTGGGGGTTATTAGGAACCTTCCCTATTTGGGAAGCAAACACCTCCCTACAACAGGTGTGCGATACGATTTAGCAAATGGTAACACAAGCATTGACCTACGCAGACAGTAAGAAGAGCAAGTTCAGACTAGAGAAGTACCCGGGTGGCAGAGTCCCGATGTGCTGGCTACTGTCCGTGCCTCCGGGGCCCACGTCAGGTGTGTTTTTTATCCTTCAGGTAGCTGAAGAGCATCTCCAGGCCCCCCTCCACCAGCTCCGGCAAAGGCTTGGAGAGAGGGTTATGGGAAATGTGGAGCCCTTTGTCCATGGGGTTCCAAGCAATCCTGGCCAGTCTGCACAGCAGGTAGAGTTCATCTGGGAGGGTCTGGATGTCGTTGTTGTTCAAGTTCAGCAGCTCCAGGCTTGTGAGCAGGCAGAGCGACCGCGGGAAGGAGTGGATATTGTTTCTCTCTGCGATGAAGATCTGCAGGCTGACCAGGCACTGGATGCTTTCAGCGATGTTTTCCAGGCGATTGGAGCCCACGTGCAAGAAATCCAGCTCCTTCAGCGAAAACACACAGATGGGGATGTGTGCAAAGGAGTTGTCGCTGAGGTTCAGCTTCCGCAGCCTGGGGAGGCCGGCGAGGCTGGCGGGCAGCTGCGACAGGCAGTTGTGCGACAAGCTCAGGACTTCCAGGCTCTGGCAGGCGCTCAGCTCGGCCGGCACCTCGGTCAGGCAGTTCATGTTGACAAACAGCACCTTCAGGCTCTTGAGGAGGCTGATTTCTCGGGGCAGACTCTTGAGGCGGTTCCCGCACAAGTTCAGGACCACGAGCCGAGTCAGCTTCCCCACCTCGGGCGGGAGAAGCCTGAGCTGGTTGTGAGACAGGTTGAGTTTCTGGACCTCAGACAAGCCCCACAGAAAGTCGGGGATGTCCGTCATTCCCTTGGTGACCAGGCTGAAGCTGACGTGGCGCATGCCCCGCTGCAGCAGAGACCGCGGGTCCTTTCCTGAGAGCAGGGCGTCGTCCCATGGCGAGAATTTCTGCCTCCCGCCCAGCAGCACCATCCCCTTGGGGCCCTTGTCCTGGGAGCGGGCACTCGACTGCCGCGCCCCCATTTACCTTCCTGTCCACCCTCTCTCCTCCGTCGCCCGAAGGTTGGGGTCGTGCCCTAACCCAGCTGCTAGAAGCCGGGCTGCCGCAGGCAGGGAGCGTGTGTGGAGGCGAGAACAGAACTGGGGCGGGCGGTCCAGCGCGGAGGCAGCTCCCAGAGCGGTCGGTCAGCCCTTGCAGACGTCCCAGACGCCCCGCCGCGGTGGGAGGGCCAGGCCTGCCCGGAGCGGGCGTCGAGGTGGTTTCTCTCCGCGCAGCCGGGCTGTAATGATATACTGTCCCTGAGGCTGCAGAACTGAAGCGCTCGATTCCCTCTGAATGCCACCAGGCAGCTGTCACTGTCACTCGGCCCGGGTTTTATTGGCCTGGTATGTGCAAACAGGTCACAGGGAGGCTGCAGCTAACTTTCCCAGCTCAGCTTTTCTTGGGTATCACAGCTGAGCAGGGTGATTAGCAAGCCCATCTCCAAAAAGAAGCAAAGTGGAAAAATAAAGCAGCCCACGCAAGCGCCAGGGTGTCTGCACCGTCACAGGAACCCATCCGGACTGCGGTGAAACTGGGCTAAATGCTAGTGCCAGAGTTGTGTTTCCGAAGCTGAAGATCGTCAGACGGCATCAAACGCACCCATTTCAAACCTTGGCGAATTGTGTAGCTCTGAAAAAGTAACAGGGGGAGCCTGGACACCTGGAATCCTCTGGGCCGAAGGTTTCCACGCGGTGCTCGTCAGAGGTGATTCCGTGAGGAGAGAGTGAAGGAGCGTCTGGACCCCAACTGCCATGTGTCCCAGAGCAGCTCTGGGGTCAGTGTTGTGCAGTGAGCTTCTGAGGTTAGGAGGGTGCGCCATAAATGTCAGAAGAGCACCTCAAGCAGTTGCCTTACTACGGTGAGCACCAGGTGCCCTTTGTCTGGGAAGAACGTCCCTGGTACACACCAATCTCTCTCTCTCGAGTTAAAAAAGTTAACTTATATTCTAAGTATGTAGAGTCAGTTGTGGGTATTATGGGCTGAATTGTGTCCCCTCAAATTTCAAATGTTGAAGTCCCAATCCCAGTACCCAGAATGTTACTGTATTTGGAGATAGGGCCACATGAAGACACGGGGAGAAGCCAAGGAGAGAGGCCTCAGAGCAACCAATCCTGCCGACACCTTGATCTCAGACTTGTAGCCTCCAGAATTGTGAGAAAATAAATTTCTGTCATTTAGGGCACCCAGCCTGTGGCACTTTATTAGGATGGCCCTAGCAGACTAATACAGTTGGGGAGGAGGCAGACATATTTGCATACATGAAAAATCCTAAAAATAGGCAGTGATGAAGGAGAGAAGAGACATCAAATTTGAGGACCCAAGTTTGAGAAGAGGGCTGCGGCCTGCAGCGAGGGCCGGCTCAGCCTGGAAGCACGTGGCTTTTGCTGGCAGCGGCCTATGTGCGCAGCCCTTGGCACAGCAGCTCTGTGTCCTGGAGATGATGCTGGTCCTGTGAATGTGGTCACAGAGCCGTAATCACCAAGCCAGGAGCTCAGCTTGGCCCTGGCTGGGCGATCCTTGGAGAATCTGCAGGTCCGTCCACTGAGGGGCCAGTGCCTGGGCAAGAGGAGCAGCGGGAGGTGAAAACAATGCCAGGCTGTTTCTGCTCCACTGGGCGTTTGAGAGCCATCTGATCCCTTTCGACTGAGTGACCCTCTGGCATTCTTGGACAAAGGTCAACACTTGGGACTTTTTTTCTTTATGGGATACTTGAGTGTTCTAGCTATTAATCAGAGGAGAAAACTTGTATCCTAGCTAAACTCGTATCCTAAGTTTTTGGAGCAGACTATGCCTTACACATGTAAATTTCATACGACAATGGAATTCTGCTGTTCAAACAAAGAAGTTAGCTGTGCTTCCTCTGTCCTCTTTCCTTACATGAGCGTGACGAATGATGTTAGAGTTCTTGAAAGGTGGGGAATAGCGGGAGCTGGGATGGTTTGAGCAAGAGTCAGCAGCTTTCTTCTTTGTGGCAATTCTCTCTCTTTCCCCTTAATACAGTTTTTTCCAATAAATACTTTTTTTGAGCACTTATCAATAGTCAACGTTTATCGAATGTTTACGATGTGAAAGGCATTGTACTTTACATGCAGGATGGGTATTAAAATTATCTCTATTTTACAGATGAGGAAAGGAAGACAATGAGAGGTCAAGTTAGTTATGCAAGATCAAGTCACTTGCCCAGGTTCAAGTATCTAGTCAACGGCAGAACCAGAATTCAAACCCAGTTAGTCCAACTCCATGGACCAGGCTGAGGGCTATAAGAAAACTCTGGGCTTAGCCCTGTAGAAAGATGGAATAACTGTGGCTAGGATACCTTTTTTTCTTTTCAAATTGTTGGGGTAAGGTTGGAGGGAACATAGGTAAAGAAATTACTACGTAACTACATGCATAGAAATAATTACATAATTAGGCATTAACCCTGCTTATTCTACCCCCAACAAAACTAGGAAAAGCAAAAGTTAAAATATCATTCTAGAAGACTTTGGCATAATGGATTTAATCCTCTCCAAAAATAGTTCAGTTCTTCTCTAGCGAGGTTCTCATATATCAAATGGGTGAGCTGTGTGAATAGCTGACTTTGTTTCTTCTGATGTTTTGAAATGTAGATACTGACCACTTGCTTAACAACGGTTATCCAGTCAGAGCGTGGGTACCCTAGAGAATGGTCATCGCCTCTGGGTCTGTGTCTTCCCCTATGAAACAGGCCATTTGAGGAGGAAGATTTCCCAGATCCCCTTCCCACTCTTCACGTCAGACTCTCACTACAAATTAGACCACCGTAGGGAAGTGAAAGTCACATTTAACCTCTTTTCTAAAGCGTGCAAAATCCAAGGCAGCTTTTGTTTGCTTCCATTCATATTGGTCCCCAGGGAATAAACAGTGACAGGGATGCTGTTGACTTGAGGACTCACTATGGAGACTATACATGCAACTTTTGCCAAGAGAGACTTCTCAAGGCTCTCTGAATGGATTTCAGTTTGGAATAAGCCTCAGAATAAGACATTGTTGGACAAGTTTTTGAGATTCCAGAGCATGGTAAGTAATGTGATTGTCTTTAAAACCTAAGGAAGTTATAGAGTAATTGAAATGTATTTAGTATGCTCAATGCATTTACTACATTTTTTGTATATTCCAACTGATTATTGTTCCAACATATGAAAATCCACATTTATTATTTCCTTAATCCTAAATAAAATAAAACTAAAACGATGAGAGAATATAATAATAGGTTATGAAAACATCCAAACCTACTCCTGAATTCACACCTATGGAATAACTGTTGAAAACAATTCTTTTTATTCTCGCTATGGCTTTTCAGCGTATGACTACACATTATGTCTGTTAATTTTGGATGAAAGAAATGTGTATGTTTAAATAGTTTATTAAAATAACCATTTTACTGACTTAAAATTTTAAAAATGGAAAATATAGGCAAGTACTAAGAAAGACAATCCAGCTAACATTTTGCATATGTAAATCTAGATCTTGTTCCTATGCATCTCTACTTCAATGTATTTTCTTTTACCAAAAAAAATAAAAAATTTTTTTTATCTGTCTCAGCCCAGGTTTCCCCAAAAGCAGAGCGTGAGGCAAAAGCTATGGGATTAATGTTTTATCGAGGACTGCGATTCAGGCCAGCGAATGTAAGAGGCCTGGGAAGTTGCACGAGGAGGGAGAGCAAATAAGAGCCGTGCGTTCCAAGCTGGCCACATCCTTGCAGGACGCACAGCCTACTGCTAGGTTTTGCAGACACCTGCAGAGAGGCTGTATTCAACCACCATGTCTCAGAACAGTCCATGGTCAAGCATCTGTAAGATGCATGTAATGGTAGAACCCCAAGTCCATAACACAATTGCCTGATTCGTGGTTATTGATGGTATATGACCCATAGTACAGTGGTGAGACGTGGTAAGACCCCAGTAAGTGACAGTTGTTCCATAAACGATAGCTATTATACTATTATACTCATATACCCCCTGCCACACACACATACCCCTGAATTCATTTACTGAACATTCTCCACGCGTTTGATTTTTATTTTGTCCCTGCTTGTATACTCTATGTACTCTTCGAGGCCAATCAAACTGTATCCATGAAGCATCTCTCACATATCTTTCACTCACATTATATTTGCAGAGTATTTAGTTAGTGTCAGGAGCTGTTCTAGATACTGCTATACGGTCTATCTGATGTTCACGAGACTCACGAGGTCGATATTGTTAACCTCACGTTAAATATGATGAAGCTAAGCTTCAATGGAGTTAACTGATGCTCCAAGATACAAAACTAGTTAGGATCGAAGTTAAGATCAACACTGGTCTTCTGATCTTAATACTGTTCTCTTTCTGCCATGTGAATACACGGCCTCACTCTGCACAGTGGCTTATTATTGCTCTGATTAGAGCATGCCCCAGCCTTCCAGCTCATAGCCACCATAGTGAGAGGCAGCACAGCCTGGTGGTCGATATCAGCCTGATTGCCATGGCTGGGCGCCTTGGGTTTTAATCCTGGGTTTATTACTGAAAGGCCGTGTGACCTTGGGCAAGGTACTTAGATTGTCTGTAATTTCCATTTCTTCAGATGTAAAATGGAGATAATCATAGTACCTTAAAGGTTGCTGTGGGAATTAAATGACTTAATTATATACAAAACGCATGGAACATGTCTCCACATGCAGTGAATGGATACCTGACAGAACACAGGAAGACGGCCAAGTGCACTGCCGTCTCCAGGGGCCCAAGAGCGAGGATCTTGTCCAGTACAGGGTGAGCCTGGCCCTTTCCTCTCCTGAAATCTCCCTCTTAGCCAGCCAGCAAGCAGCTCTGAAACAAACTCACTGAAATGAGTTCATTTCATGCTCACTGAAATGAACAAACACTTGGGGCCTAACGGAAGTTTGATGGGAGAAAAGAACAATGCAGAAGGCACTTGGCTACCCCGTCTGTTGTGATTGCTTCTCTGTTACTGTATTTTGACGTTGATCTGCTTAATGTGTCCCTGCAGAGGATTTTACCCACACCCTGTGTGCGAGGGCTGACCACAGGACCCCTGATTCAACCTCCATCGCAGCAGCTCCTTGGACAAAGCTTTGCTAGACAAGCTAAGTCTGTTCCATCTTTCAGGGGAGGCCTTGGCACCTTCTCGGGGAAGGTCCTGGTCCTGCTTTCCTGCAGGCTGCCTGGCACTGAGCGAGTGAGCCTCAGCCCCTCTCCATCCTCGTCTGTAAATGGGATAATCATGCTTCCTCCTCACAGGATCAAATGGGATGATGTAAGTAAAGCGAGTAGCACAGCACCCCTGCAAAAGGGCCCCTGCTGCCATTCAAGAGCCACTGTAATCCATCCTCAGTATCATGGCCAGAATGTTCTAGAAGTCTGCTCCTACCAGTCCGCTGTGTAAGCTGTCCTTGCAGGCCATGGTTACACACTTGCCCACCTCGCAGTCTCACATCCCACCATTTACCCTCTAACACACTCATGCGCGCACACTTGACCTTCCAGCAACACTGAAGGAGTAACTCACGGCCCTGCATACCCCTTGTGTTTTCAGGGTGCTATCCCTTTGTTCATGCTAGTCCCTTGCTTTGCACGCTAGACCACTCATGTTTCCCACAAGACACAGTGTCACTTCCTCAAGGGAGCCTTCCCTGACTACCCCACCTTACTCCAGGGCTGCCTGGGCATCCTTCCTCGCTTCTTGGGGCATCCTGGACTCTCCTTTGTCACACACAGCGCTCACCCCTCCTAACAGCAGCAATTCTCAACTGAGGCAATTTTGCTCCTCAGGGGACACTTGGCAATGTCTGGGGACATGTTTCATCAACTAAGGGGGTGGTGGTGGTGCTACCAGTATCTAGGGGGTAGAGGCCAGGAATGCTGCTAACATCCTGCAGTGCACAGGACAGCCCCCCAGCAAAGAGTTATGGCCCCAAATCTCGCCAGTGCTGAGGTTGAGAAACCCTTCCATGGGGGCTCAGCAGCTTTTGTGCCCGTCTCCTCCGTTAGACCATATACACTTGTTAGAGCTGGAGCTGAATCTATTTATCACTGTTTGTTCTCTTTGAGCCTAGGATATCGGCCAAGGTATGGTGCCCATTCAATGAGCCCGGCTCCTCCCCAACTAAATCCTCTTATTTATGAATCAAGTCCTCTCTATTTTGGGAGGGTCACTGCCCCTCTGTCACTCTGTGACCCGAGTGACCAGAAACATAAGTAAAACCTGCCTTGTGTGTCAACTGGTACCGGACTTCTCTTTATGCAGAATCACACTGCTGACGTTCTCCCCGCAGGAAAAGAGAGTGCACAGCGAGGCTCCAGGCTGTCACAGAAACCAAGCCCTGGTACAGCTCTAGGAAACACTGAGTCTGCCTTCCTGGCAGTTGCATCTTGTCAAACCATCTCAACAAATTAAAATTGAGCTTTTAAAAAGGTTGCCGCCAGAAAGAGATCCACCTTGTCATCCCACAGCTTTTCATCTCAAGAAATCCCTCCGTTGGGCTCACCCTGGCTCTGCAAGCTTCCGTTTTCCCTGCGTCTTCCTGTTTGTCCTCGCGGAGCAGAGTAACCAGCAAAGGCTTTTATAGTCCTGCTCGTCTGGGCCTGATCATCAAAGCACACTTCACGTGTAACGGCTGTGAGGGGAAGAGGAAATAAAAAGATGCTTTGATTAAAAGTCGAGAGAGTAATCAAACAGCAAATCAGCATTCTGCACGTGAAGTTTATATCAGAAAGCAAGGTCATGAATTTAAGAGCAATGAGATTCCATATAACATCCTCACACCAAAGTAGCAAAGCTTCCTTAAAGAGCAAGTCTCCTTTCAAGAAGTTTCAAATTATTGAGACATTGTAGGATAATAAATTTTAAAATGGCTAAAAAAAAAAGAAAAAGAAGCAGAGAGACTAAGTTCCATCAAATGGACCACACAGTCCCTGTCTGAGACACCTGCCCCTCCAATAGGAGGTTACAATATGCAGTGTGTATTTAATGGATGTGTTTGATAAATTATAAGTTGGAATCTCATTTAAAAACTCCTCCAAAAACCTATTACTGTTTTAATTTCAGATTTGGCCTGAACTACGTTAGCAAAAAGAAATCTCCCCTCCCTGTCAAGGGGACAAGGTAGAGGAGAGAAGAGTCGACACTCTGAGTCTGAGGGATCCCACATCCAGTTTCAAATCCTGGGTTACGAGTCAGGCTGTGCAGTCAGAGAGCTGACAGCCAATTCCCAGCTCTGTCACTTGTGGCCGTGTGACCTGGGGCCAATTACTCAGCCTCTCAAACCCTCGGTCTCCTCCTGAGATGTGGGGAGGATAATCACTTGGCATTGCTGTGAGAATCAAGTGAGCTGAAGCGGGTAAACCGCTTAGCATGGGTGCTGGTGTATAGTAGAGCGATCGCCAAGCATTCATGTTGGCGAGCACTATTACTGTTCTACTAGTTGGGTGACTTCAGGCACATTGTCAGCCTCGCTGAGTTTGTTCTGGGGATTAGAAATAGAACATACATGACAATGGCTCAGAGTTGGAGCTCCTGTGAGTGTAGTCATCATCATCATCACCACGGATGTTACTGTCTTGGTAGTTATTTGACTTTTAAGTGACAGCACTTTAGCTGAAAGAAAGGGAGTTATGATGCCTCTATACTTAAAATCATATACACAAATTATTGTAACCACATAAAAATCATATACTAACATGGACAAGAACTGAAAGAAAGCAGGCAAGAATAGAAATTGATTTTTTGGGGTGTCAGGCATATGGATGAAGTTTTGTTTTTTTTCTTTGATTTCTACTACTGTTATAATTGTGTGTACTAATAATGCTTAAAAAATTTTCTTATATAAAAGTGTAATAAATCCCCACATACCTACCAGTCACCTTCAACAATTAATAATGCTCTTTTATAATTATGAAGGAAAACTCAGGTCAGCACTGTTGCCAATTGTGATAAATTTCATAAGCGAACGAGGCAATAACGTTGACCTGGAATAAGCAGGAGCATGAGGAGTTTGGAACAGAAAATACACGGGTCTGGCTCAGTCAAAAACTTCACTGCAGCTGCTCAAAGTAATCGAGAGCCAGCCCAGGTGTGTTCATGCCACCTGGTGGTTCCTTGCATTCATTCAACAAGCATTTATGAAGTGCTTGCTCTGTACCAGGCCACGGGAGAGGTCCTGGGAATGAAAACAGGAGAGAGCCACCAGGCAGACAGCAAAGTGTGACCAACTCATGTCCTTACTGAACTCCTACTGTATTTCAGCACGCGTGACAAGTGCTGTGATAGAAATATGTCTAAGTTGGGGTAGGAAGAGACAGAGGGAGGAAGACGCTCAGCGAGGGATGGGGACATGCAGGATGCAGGGGAGGCAGGACCTTGGTTGGCCACATGGGAGCTGGGCTGAGCACGGAAGGAAGAGGAACTAGCAGGAGCAAGATGTGCCCCGTGCCCCGCAGAACTGCAGGGACTTTGGAAAGAACAGAGGAGAGGATGCAAATGGGTGAGAGAAGCTGCCACAGATGGAGCAGAGAAGGTAGAGATTGACTATCAGAGAAAAGAAATGAAAAGTGTACTCCTTCAGGGTTGCTTTTCTCAGAATGGATCATCTTTAAAGAGTTATTTGACCTGACTTAATGACTTGACTTCCTTTAATAGTGATTCTGCTCAACGTGAGTTTGAAGAGGATTTCATTGTTCCAGTGGCATACTTTTAGAAAAATACGTGGCTTTGGCTACAGGTCCCCAAAAGTTTAATGACTATGCATTTAGGCCTTTGCAAGATTTAATTATTTATTATTGTAATGGATTTTAAATATCTCTTTAAAACTAATTAAAAAGAATAAGTCTTGATTAAGTACTGAAAGTACTTAAAAATTTTTGCAGTTACATATTATATCCAACAAAGTAAACTTTATTTCTACATTAACACATGTCTTGTAGTTGCATATTCTCATCTCTTGTGCTTCTCCCCTTGCAAGCTCCACTCAGGCACACAGGCCTCTTTCTCAAATGCACCAGGCTGGCTCCTACATCAGGGCCTATATTCCGCTGCTTGGAGCTTGTCTCTGCAAATTCCTGTGCACTGCCTGCAGCCCTGGCTACGTTCCTGAGGGTGGGGCTTGCCTGGGGGACTGAGAATTGATGGGATCTCCACCAGTCAGTTGGAGGCTGGAAGCATGGAGGATGGGTTGCCCAACATCCAGTCTGGTTGCCCTACAAGGAGGGAGTCCAACAGAGAGCTCAGAACCAACCCAGGGATGGGGGAAAGAAATTTCCAAATTTGATTGAGTTTAAACCAAAAACTACTGCAACATCACTGAATTTAATTGCATTTATATGGACAGCTTTGTGTAAGTTTTCAATTACCAGGCAGCTATGAGAGCTTGCAATAGATTTAAGTTTAGTTATAAAAAAACAAGAGAGTTAATTTTTGCACAGCTCAGTTTGGCTGGAGATCATGCATACTCTATCTACAGAGCTTTTTAAAATTCAAAAATAAAATTAATGAAAACATTATGGGAAAGAAAGCAAATACATGTTTTTTTGAAAGGGAAAGAAAATCAACCATTGCTGTGTGTGGTTCATGGCTCTAAAAACATTTGTATATTTGGATTCAGTTTGCTCTGCAGTTCAGTGAATTAGAGCAGTTTGCTTTGGCTTTTGGTCTAGCTCACATACCTGTCAATATACTCGCCCTTCAAGAAGCAAATATGCTCCAAAAGAGTAAATCTAGGACAGCACCTAGAGGGCATCCCTGAAAATCTCTATCAGTTTGTAAGCGTATGAAAAACTCTACCCAGGTGTACAGTCAAACTTTCTTTCAGAGGCTTCTGGCTCCATGTGCATGGACTTGTGGTCTTAGACGAGCCCAAAGTCTGTTCTCCTCCTGAGGTGTTCTGTTGAGCTCCCCGGCAGAGGTGGCTTTACTGTGAAGCTGGTGCAGATTAAACTTCAAGGCCCCTCACTTGCCCAGGATACTTGCAAGGCACCAGGTGAGACCTTAATGATATGTTCACGTGGTGGCATTTTTCTAAATAAAATGTATCAAAGGAAGGCATTTTAGCTACAGTCCACTTGACTTCCCCTCCATTGTACACCCTCTCAGTTCAGGTGGCATTGGAGTAGCTAAATATTTTTGAGATCCAGATGAGAGGAATTTGGATAAGGAATGCATCTTGTTTGGGTTTACAGTAGCGGATGGTATTTATGTGGTTCTCTGTCATTTCTGTGGGTAGTTACATTATTGCTAGCCATCCTGGGGTCAGAATAGCTTCCAGGACAACTCATTGCTCATTGTATTTCTCAGTTGGTGTCATGACATGAAGGTGCAAAACTGGAGGTCATATTGAGATACAAATGTGTCCTATGGCTCCTGGCACCAGAAGCAAATATGTGGAAAGTTCTTTAGCTGTTAGACATGGTGGTACATTGTTTGCAAAAGTGTCTATAATAACTCTTCCCACCTTGCACATTCACTCTTCTGCAATGTGTCTTTGCTGCACCTCCCATCAAGAGGTGGAGTCTATTTCTCAATTCCTTGAATCTGTTCTATACTTGGGACTTAGTTTGACCAATGGAATGTAGTGGAACTGATAGATTCAATTTTCTACAGTTCAGTAAGTTGTTTAAGCCTAGGGCATTCAGCTTCCATTCTCACTTTATTTTTACCATGTGAAGAAGGTTAGTTCCCTTGAGGATGAGAGTCTATAAGAAAAGAGATGCCCAGCTGACAGTCAAGACTAACCACCAGATATGTGAGTGGGGCCATCTTAGCCCATCTAGCCCCAACTGAGCCATCAGATGGCAGCTCCATGAGTGATCACAGGTGAGACCAGCAGAACCACCCAGCTGAGCCCAGTCCAACTTGCTGATCCACAGATCATAAGCAAATAAAATAGTCATTGTTTAAAGACATTAAGTTTTGGAGTGGTTTGTTATGCAGCAAGAGATAACTGATATACATGTGTAAAGTTATACACAGTGAACTTGGTTCTCATCCATGCCTAGTGAAAACAGAAGTTGCCATCTGTCAGGAAGGTACTCAATAAAGCAGTGGATAAAATTGTAAATGAGTCATACATTATCCCTTATTACTTTCCTCCCTTCCTTCCTTCCTCCCTTCCTTCCTTCCGTCTACCTTTCCTTCCTTCCTTCCTTCCTTCTCTCTTCTTCTTTTTTCTTTCACGGGAATGATACATTTGATAAAACTCAAATAAGCCTTTTAAAATGCAATTTGGATAGATGTTTTGAAAAGTATCAGTATAGCAAGTAAGAAATTATAGACTTGTGATTTAAATGTATAGGAAGAGTACCTTCCTTTGTCATCTTTAACTTTACTTACTAAAGAACACAAAGAAAATTCAGGTAAAAAATAAATGGAACAGCAGATCCTGATTGAGCAACATTCTACAATGGAGATGGCCTGTACTCTTCAAAAATGTCAAGATCATGAAAGTAAAAAAAAGAAGACTAAAGAATTGTTCCCTATAAAAGGAGCCTAAAGAGAAATGACAACTAAATGTAATGTGTGATTCTTGATTGGATCTTGAACCAGAAAAAATTAATTTTCTCATTTTACTATAAGGACATTGGTGGGATAATTCTGAAAATTTGAATAAGGTCTGTAGATTAGATAATAGCATTGCATCAATGTTAATTTTATGCTTTGAAAATCATTCTGTGGTCATGTAAGAGAATGTCATTTTTTAAAAAAGAAATAGACACTGAAGTATTTAGGAGCAAAGGGGCATTATGTCTATAACTTATTCTGAAATGGTTAAGAAAATATGTATATAAATATATTTATAAATATTAAATATATAAAACAGAATAATAAAGCAAATGATGTAAAATGTTATCTTTTGGGGATTGCTGGTTAAGAAAATGTAGGAACCTTTTGTACCATTTTGCAACTTTTCTCTAAGTCTAAAATTATTTCAAATTAAAGTGTTTTGGAGATTTAATGCACAACATGGTGATTATAGTCAACAATACTGTATTATACTCAAAGTTGTTAAGAGACTAGATCTTAATTGTTAACATAAAAAAGAAATGATAATTATGTGACGGTGATAGAGGTGTTAGCTAATGCTACTGCAGCAATAGTACAAAATATAAATGTGTCAAATCAACACATTGTAAACCTCAAACTTACACAATGTTATATGTCAATTATAGCTCAATAAAAAAAGAACACTTGCAACAAAGATACTTCTAAGAATGCTTCTTGCCTGCTGCATCGAATATAGTGTTATATCAGTGTATGGATTTGGCACCCATTCAGCAATGCATATAGAGAAGTATTTAAGAACACATGCAATAAATGTGTTTCTAAGAGAAAAGAAAAGATAAGAAGGCCTAGAGAACATATACGAAAAGTGACTCAACAGAACCCAGAAAAGAAGAAGAAGAAAAAGGAGGAAGGAGGGGGAAGGTGGCTGTTTCATTAGCTTCAAAATCTGGGCCACACTTTTCCTCTGTCACTTGGAAGGATCAATTTGCTACGTGGGGGAACCATATTGCTCAGTAGGAAAGCTTACAGGTAAGATCTCAGGAAGGCTGGGGAGGTTCAGCAGCAAACCCAGAGAGCACGGCACGAGGGTCCATGTTATAGCACCAACAGCGAGAGAGGGCTGCACCTTAGATTGTGCAAGGGATTTTGTTTACTGGAACAACAACTTGCATTATTTCATCACTCGAGTCCTAGACAAACTCTCACCTGTCCTCCCATGAAACAATGTGGAGGCAGATGTCTTTTATTAACAGTGACTTGCCATTACTATGCTAGCTTCTCCTTTGTCATTTTACCATCTCCCTCTGGCCATGTTTGTCCCCAAAGGAGTTTGTTGGCTTTTAGCAAAGAGGGTGGGAGAGGGGGAAATGGGAGGGCTAGGAATGAGAGATGGGAGAATGGATTTCACAGAGAACTTTGAAAATGAAAAGTTTTCTTTTCAGTCTGGGAATTCTAGTGTTTTTCTTGCAGTAGCTTGGGAATCACATTTCTATTTCTTTTACTCCTCTTTTTTCAAGACCCCGATTCTTTGGTAATGCATACAAATGCTCATGTTTTCTACCCTCGACTTTGAGAACTACTTCTCTATAAATTAATTCCTATTTCAAAAAAATTACCTCTTTTCAAAAAGAATGAGAGAGAAAGAGCTTTGCCGTTAAGGGACTGGCCCTGCATCCCTGGAGCCTTGAGCGTCTGGCTGCAAACTGGAGAACTGTTGTAAGAACTGGGTTCCTCAGCAGAGTCTGGCTCATAGGACGTGCTCAACAAGTGAGGGCTGCTATCATTTTCACTGCCTTACTTCTCCCTTCCCATACTAAAATACAGAGGTGACTTACCTAAATGCAATCAGGGCGGGCATACTGGAAATCAGGAAGCACCTTAGGAAAATCAGGCATCGAATCGATTGAACCTGCTCCACCTTCTCTTGCTCTTTCCTTTCCAACTTGTTCGTGTGTATCCACCACACTAAGTACTTCGTGTCTCTATTTCTCTGTCTCGTATCCGATCCAGCATCACTGCTATGTACGAGGCTCTATGGCATCTGCTACAGGGGAGGCACCAAGATATGGACACTGCCCTTGAGCAGCAGCCAGGAGGAAGAGCGGACGGTGGGGGACAGTAGGCGGGAAATTAAAGATGTAATTGGAGGGCTGAATAGACTTTTTGCAGTGTAACGACTTTTATTAACTAATCGCAAGGCTCAGCATAATCCCAAGAATGACATTTTGCAGGTTTAACAGATTTAGCAGTTCCATCAACTAGCCAGATTAGCCCCAATGACACAATAAAACTCTTATGTTTAATGAAAGTTTATAAGACTTTGAGCCCTAGGCATTTTTCCAGAGAGTAGAATAGACAGTGGAAGTGAAAGGAATAGAATACAGATGAAGAGAGAGAAATGGAAAGAAGAAAATAAAGACAGTGCATACAGTAAATATGAAAGGAATGCAGGGCTTGATGACTACTAATGATGAGAGCTGGGAGAGATTTGGGAAGGTCATTGCCCTTGGAAGTCATTACAGGAGTACGGCAGCATTCCGAATCAAGTTGACACAGCATCATCTTTTTCTAGAAGAATATTCAAGAAAGACTTTGTTCAAGGACTTTGTTCAAATGATACTTGTTCAACTTCAACAAGTATCATTTGAAATGGGCTAACCAGAGTCAAGTCTTACCATGTAAAGTTCTGCCAAAAAGTTTAACAACTATGTTTTTGGAGCCAAGTAAATTATTTTTAACCAGTAGGCACTAAAGACTCTCTGAAGTATGTCATCAAACAGAAGTCTGGGTTCTTTCATTGTTGATTCTAATCTCATAATTCAAAACAGTTGAGGGGCCGGCCCAGTGGCGCAAGTGGTTAAGTGCACACGCCCCGCTGTGGCGGCCCGGGGTTCGCCGGGTCAGATCCTGGGCACGCACCAATGCACCACTTGGCAAGCCATGCTGTGGCGGCATCCCATATGAAGTGGAGGAAGATGTGCACAGATGTTAGCCCAGGGCCAGTCTTCCTCAGCGAAAAAAGAGGAGGATTGGCAGATGTTAGCACAGGGCTGATCTTCCTCACAAAAAAAAAACAACAAAAAAAAACAGTTGAAAGGTCTAAACATCAACAGAGAACATACCACAAAACTAACAAAAACCTAGCATGCTAAAGCTGGGAGGAATCCCAGGTCTCTGGTTTACTGCCTCCGAATTAATACATAACTGAACGGAGATCCGATGCTGTTGAATGATGCCCCCAGAGCTGAACAGCCGATGGCAGAGCAGGGGCTGAACTTGAATCCCAGCATCCCAACTCTGGCTCAGCAATATTCCACTCTACAACATGGCCCTCTCCTGAAAACACCTTAAAGTATTACCCTTCTTAGGGATAATATATTTTAAGCAGAATCAAATCTTCAAAGTGAAAGGAATAAGGCTGTAATTGGTTGACTCCCAGACGTTAGTCAGAGATTGCCCCATGAAGAGAATGGTTGCCTGCTCTCCCTACAGTTAAGAAAAACTTTAGGGGAGGAAAGGGAGAATTTGGGTGACATGTGGAACACTGGTGTTAGTGTGGAGCCTCTTAACCTTCCTTCCCTCACAGGAATAGAAAGGAGGTATTGGAAGAAACGTGTCATCATGACTTGGGGCACTGGATAGAGCATTTGGTTGGCAGCAGGGAGACTTGACTTTGAGACCTAGCTCTTGTATTGACTGTCTGGGCAATGTGTCTTCTTGCTCAGCCTCTGAACCTCAGGTTCCTCATTATAAAATAGAGACACTATCTGCATTAGAAAGTTGTGGAGGTGACTCAGTGGAATAATAGACATGATCACTCATTGTAAACCATACTTCATTATACAGACTTAAGTTGTTGTTTATTATTATTAATTGGTGCACTTTTTCAAAAATCAATCACTCTGGCCCTTGCTACTTAGCTAGTTAGCAAACACCTGGATGGAACTATTCAGCTTGACCAGGTTAATATAAAGTAATAGTTAAAAGAAGGACTTTGGAGGGAGTTCAAGATGGTGGTGTAGGAAGATCCTGAGCTCACCTCGTCCCACAGACACAACAAATCTACAACTACATATGGAATAATTCCCTCAAAAGGGGACCTGGAAACTGGATGAACACAGCCTCCACAACAAAGGACAGCACTGAGAAGGATAGGAGAGACAGAGATACAGTCCCAGTCCCACTAAAGAAAAAAGTCACAATCCAGTCATGGTGTTTCATGGTTGGGAGTGATCTCAAAGGTACAGAACTTTTCGCTGAGGAGCAAGGGATTTGAGCTCCACAAAAGGCACCCCAACCCTTAGATCCTCACAAGAGAGATGAGCCCTCAAAATACCTGGCTTTGAAAACCAATGGGGAATACATTCAGGAAAACTATAGAACTGTAGGGAAAGGAAAACCTGCTCTTAAAGGGCTCATGTGCAGCCTTACTCAACCCAGAAGCCAGCACAAAAACACCAGATTGAAAAGCACATAGAACATAGGTGAAGGAGACCCACTTACTAATCTTGGAGAAGCAAGAGACAGCTGGGACTCTCTACAAGGACTGAGACACTGGAAACAGCCATTTTTGAGATCTCGTTCTGCTGTGCCAATGTGGATGCTGGTGGGTGCCATTTTGGAATCCTCCTTCTAGCCTGATAGCATGAATGGGTGTGTCCCACTGAGAACCCCACCCATGCCTGTGCCTCACCCAAACCTCACAGCCAGCTAAACAATAATCCTGCCTGCCAGCAAACCCACAGCAGCTGAGGCCAGGCCTTGCATCCAGCCACACTGGGGATCAGCCCTGCCCATCAGCATGCCCCTAGCAGTAGCAGTCATGCCTCACAGCCAGCCAGGTCAGGGACCAGCACTGCTTGCCAGCATGGCTGTAGCAGTCTAGGCCAAGCCTTGCAGCCAGCTGCACTGTGGGCCAGCCTTGCCCACCAGTATGCTCAAAGCAGGCATGGCCAGGCCTTACTGCCAGCTGAATCAGGGGCCAGCCCTGCCTGTCAGCATGCTTTCGGTAGTTGTGGCCCCACCACAACAGGAGAGTGCACAAAGCTCACACAGGGAACACCCCTGGAGCACCTGGCTGTGGTGGCCAGAGAGGACTGCACTGCTGGGCCCCACAGGACATCTACAGACAGCCACCTCTTCAAGACTGGGAGACATGGCTGACCTACCTAATGCATAAAAACAAACACAGAGAATTAGGCAAAATGAGAAGACAAAGAAATACGCTCCAAACAAAAGAACAAGACAAAACTTCAGAAAAAGAAATAAACAGAGATGAGCAACCTACTCAACAAAGAGTTCAAAGTAATGGTCATAAAGATGCTCATCAAATTCAGGAGAAGAATGGATGAACACAGTAAGAACTTCAACAAAGAGATAGAAAATATAAGAAAGTACCAATCAGAGCTGAAGAATACAACAACTGGAATGAAAAATATACCAGGGGGAATTGACAGCAGATTAGACGATACAGAAGAACAGATCAGTGATCTGGAAGACAGGGTAGTGGAAATAACCCAAGATGAATGGCAAAAAGAAAAAAAGAACTTTAAAAAATGAGGATAGTTTAAGGAACCTCTGAAACAACATCAAGCATACTCACATAGGGATCCCAGAAGGAGAAGAAAGAGAAAAGGGGCATAAAGCTTACTTGAAGAAATCATAGCTGAAAACTTCCCTAACCTCAAAAAGGAAACAAACATCCAAATCGAAGAAGCACCACACCAAGACACATTATACTTAAAATGTGAAAAATTAAAGATAAAGAGAGAATCTTAAAAGCAACAAGAGAAAAACGACTAGTTACATACAAGGAAACCCCAATAAGACTATCAGCTGATCTTTCAGAAGAAATCTCACAGCCAGAAGGGAGTGGCATGATATATTCAAAGCACTGAAAGGAAAAAACTTACAACCAAGAACACACTACCCATGAAGGTTATCATTCAAAATTGAAGGAGAGATAAAGAGATTTCCAGACAAGCTAAAGGAATTCATCATCACTAAACCAACATTACAAGAAATGTTAAAGGGACTTCTCTAAGCAGAAAAGAAAAGGCCATAACTAGAAATAAGAAAATTATGAAAGAAAAATCTCACCGGTAAAGGCAAACATATAGTAAAGGTAGTGAGTCAACCACCTATATAGCTATAATGAAGGTTAAAAGACAAAAGGAGTAAAATCAACTATATCTGCAATAATTAGTTAAGGGATACACAAAATAAAAAGATGTAAAATATCTTTTTTTTTTTTAAAGATTTTATTTATTTTTATTTTTTTCCCCCCAAAGCCCCAGTAGATAGTTGTATGTATGTCATAGCTGCACATCCTTCTAGTTGCTGTATGTGGGACTCAGCCTCAGGATGGACGGAGAAGTGGTGCCTCGATGCGCACCCGGGATCCGAACCCGGGCCACCAGCATCGCAGCGCGTGCACCTAACCACCAAGCCACAGGGCCGGCCCGTAAAATATCTTTTGATGTCCAATATGACATCATTGGAAGGGGGGAGTAAAAAGGTAGTGCTTTTAGAATGCATTTGAACTTGAGTGACCATCAGCTTAAAAGAGACTACTATAAATGTAGGTTGATATATATAAACCTCATGGTAACCACAAACCAAAAACCTATAACAGATGCACAAAAAATAAACAGATAGGAATCCAAGCACAACACTAAAGAAAGTTATCAAATCACAAGGGAAAAGAGCAAGAGAAGAAGAAAGGAACAGAGAATAAATACAAAAACAACCAGAAAACAATGATCAAGTGGCAATAAGTACATACCTATCAATAATTACTTTAAATGTAAATGGACTAAATGCTCCAATCAAAAGACATAAGGTGGCTGAAAGGATAAAAAAACAAGACCCATATAAATGCTGGCTACAAGAGACTCACTTCAGATCTAAAGACAAACAGACTGAAAGTGAAGGGATGGAAAAAGATATTCCACTCAAATGGAAATGAAAAGAAAACTGGGGTAGCAATACTTATATCGGAGACAAAATAGACTTTAAAATAAAGACTGTAACAAGAGACAAAAAAGGACATTACATAATGATAAAGGGATCAATCCAACAAGAGGATATAACACTGGTAAATATCTATGCACCCAACACAGGAGCACCTAAATACATAAAGACAACAGAGACAAAGGGAGAAAATGACAGTGATACAATAATAGTAGGGGACTTGAATATCCCACTTACATCAATGGATACATCATTCTGAGAGAAAATCAATAAGGAAACATTGGCCTTAAATGACACATTAGAGCAGATGGAATTAACATATATACATAGAACATTCCATCCAAAACCAGCATAATATACATTCTTTTCAAGTGCACATGCAACATTTCCCAGGATAGATCACATGTTAGGCCATAAAACAAGTCTCAATAAATTTAAGAAGATTGAAATCATATCAAGCATCTTTTCTAACCATGACAGTATGAAACTAGAAATCAGTTACATGAGGAAAACTGGAAAAAACACAAACACACGGAGGCTAAACAACATGCCACTAAACAACCAACGGTTCAATGAAGAAATCAAAGAGGAAATCAGAAAATACCTTGAGACAAATAAAAATGGAAACACAATGTTCCAAAATCTGTGAGATATAGCAAAAGTAGTTCTAAGAGGGAAGTTTATAGCCATATAGGCCTACCTCAGGAAACAAGGAAAATCTCAAATAAACAATCTAACCTTAAACCTACAGGAACTAGAAAAAGAAGAACAAACAAAGCCCAAAGTTGGTAGAAGGAAAGAAATATAAAGATCAGAGTGAAAATAAATGAAATAGAGACTAAAAAAAAAAAAAAGAAATAGAAAAGATCAATGAAACTAAGAGCTGATTCTTTGAAAAGATAAACAAAATTGATAAACCTTTAGCCAGACTCATCAAGAAAAAAAGAGAGAGCCCAAATAAAATCAGAAATAAAAGAGAAGTTACAACCAATACTACAAAAACACAAAGGATCATAAGAGACTATAAACAATTATATACCAACCAATTGGACAACCTAGAAGAAATGGATGAATTCCTAGAAACATGCAATCACTCAAAACTAAATTATGAAGAAATAGAAAATCTGAAAAGACTGATGACTAGTAATGAAATTGAATCAGTAATCAAAAAACTCCCAACAAACAAAAGTCCAGGACCAGAAGACTTCACAGGTGAATTCTACTAAACATTTAGAGAAGAATTAATACCTATCTTTTTCAAGCAATTCCAAAAAATTGAAGAGAAAGAAATGCTGCAAAATTCATTCTACAAGGCCAGCATTATTCTGATGCCAAAACCAGACAAAAACAGTACAAAAAAAGAAAATTACAGGCCAATATCCCTGAGGAACATAGATGCAAAATTCCTCAACAAAATATTAGCAAAACAAATTCAACAATACATTAAAAGGATCATACACCATGATCAAGTGGGATCTATTCTAGGGATGCAAGGATGGTTCAATATCCACAAATCAATCAACGTGATACACCATGTGAACAAAATGAAGGATAAAAACCATATGATCATCTCAATAGATGCAGAAAAAGCATTTGACAAAATTCAACATCCATTTACAATAACAACATTCAACAAAGTGGGTATAGAGGGAACACACCTCAACATAATAAAGGCTGTAAATGACAAACCCACAGCTAACATCATATTAAATGGTGAAAAGCTGAAAACTTTTCCTCTAAGATCAGGAAGAAGACAAGGATGCCCACTCTCATCAATTTTATTCAGCATTGTATTGCAAGTCCTAGCCACAGCAATCAGACAAGAAAAAGAAATAAAAGGCACCCAAATTGGAGAGAAAGACGTAAAACTATCCCTATTTGCAGATGGCATGGTACTATATATAGAAAAGTCCAAAGACTTTACCAAAAAAATATTAGAACTAATAAATAAATTCAGTAAAGTTGCAGGATACAAAATTAATATACAGAAATCTGTTGCAGGGGCCGGCCGGGTGGCGCAAGCAGTTAAGTGCACGCGCTCCGCTGCGGCGGCCCGGGGTTCACCGGTTTGGATCCTGGGTCCGCACAGATGCACTGCTTGTCAAGCCACGCTGTGGCGGCATCTCATATAAGGCATCCTATATAAAGCGGAGGAAGATGGGCAAAGATGTCAGCCCGGGGCCAGTCTTCCTCAGCAAAAAGAGGAGGATTGGCAGATGTTAGCTCAGGGCTGATCTCTTCACAAAAAAAAAAAAAAAAAAAAGGAAGAAATCTGTTGCATTTCTATACACTAATAACAAACTATAAGAAAGAGATATTAAGAAAACAATCCCATTTACAATTGCATCAAGAATAATAAAATATCTAGGAATAAATTTAACCAAAGAACTATAAGACCTTTACACTGAAAACTATAAGACATTGATGAAAGAAATTGAAGATGACACAAATAAATGGAAAGCTATACTGTGCTCATGGATTGAAAGAATTAATATTGTTAAAATGTCCATACTACCCAAAGCAATCTACAGATTCAATGCAATCCCTATCAAAATACTGATGGTATTTTTCACAGAACCAGAAAAAATAATTCTAAAATTTACATTGAAACACAAATGACCCCAAGTAGCCAAAGCAATCTCGACAAAGAAGAATAAAGCTAGAGGTCTCATGCTCCCTGATTTCAAACTATATTACAAAACTACAGTAATTAAAACAGTATAACATTGGCACAAAAACAGACACATAGATCAACAGGACAGAATAGAAAGCCCAGAAATAAACTCACACTTATACAGTCAATTAATCTACAACAAAAAAAGCAAGAATATACGGTGGGGAAAAGACAATCTCTTTAAAAAATGGTGTTGGGAAAACTGGACAGCTACATGCAAAAGAATGAGACTGGACCACTTTCTTACACCATATACAAAAATAAACTCAAAATGGATTCAATACTTGAATGTATGACCTGAAACCATAAAACTCCTAGAAGAAAACATAGGCAGGAAGCTCTTTGACATTAACAATTGTCTTAGCAATACTTTTTTGAATCTGTCTCCTCAGGCAAGGACAACAAAAGCAAAAATAAGCAAATGGGACTACATCAAACTGAAAAGCTTTTGCACAGTGAAGGAAACCTTCGATGAAATGAAAAGACAACCTACTTACTGGGAGAAGACATTTGCAAATGATACATCACATAAGGGGTTAATATCCAAAATATATAAAGAACTCATATAACTCAATATCAAAAAAACAAACAATCTGATTAAAAAATAGGCAGAGGATCTGAATAGACATTATTCCAAAGAAGACATACAGCTGGCCAACAGACACATGAAAAGATGCTCAACATCACCAATCATCAGTGAAATGCAAATTAAAACCACAATGAGATATCACCTCACCTGTTAGCATGGCTATTATCAGAGAGATAAGAAATAACAAGTGTTGGTGAGGATATAGAGAATAGGGAACCCTTGTGCACTGTTGGTGGGAATGTAAATTCATTCAGCCACTATGGAAAACAGTATGGAGTTTCCTCTAAAAATTAAAAATATCATTACCATATGATCCAGCAATCCCACTTCTGAGCATATATCTGAAGAAAATGAACACAGAATCTCAAAGAGATATCTGCACTCCCACGTTCATTGTAGTTTTATTCACAATAGCCAACCTATGTGTCCATCAATAGATGAATGGAAAAAGATTATATATATATATAATGAAATATTATTCAGCCATAAAAAAAGAATGAAATTCTGCCATTTGTGACAACGTGGATGGACCTTGAGGGCATTATGCTAAGTGAAATAAGTCAGACGGAGAAAGACAAATACTGTGTGATATCACTTATATGTGGAATCTAAAAAATCCAAACTCATAGAAACAGAGACTAGAGTGGTGGTTACCAGGGGCTGGGGGGTGGGAGAAATGGGAAGATGTTGGTCAAAGGGTACAAACTTCTGGTTATAGGAGGAATAAGTTATGGCCATCTAATGTACAGCATGGTGATTATAGTTAACAATACTGTATTATATACTTGAAAGTTGCTAAAAGAGTAGATCTTAAATGTTCTCACCACAAAAAAGAAATGGTAAATAGGTGACGTGATACAGGTGTTAGCTAATATTATGGTGGTAATTATTTTGCAATATGTGTGTATCAAATCAACGCATTATACATCTCAAACTTACACAATGTTATATGTCAATTATATCTCAATAAAACTGGAAGACCAAATCCTTTGTTTTTTTTTTCAATCAACATACATTTATTGAACATATCTTACAGAGAAGGTACTGTCCTAGACATAGCTGAGTGCAGAAATGAGCGTAAGACCTGCTCCCTGTGGAAAACCAAATCCTTTGAACTATGGTCTGATCTATGCTGTTTGTTTAAAAGATCAGTTGTCAGCATGAGATCTGCGTGGTCTTAGGTTGCTAAGGTGCTCTCCGTCTTTGACCTCTTGTGCCCTGAGAATCCCTGAGAAGCAAACATTTTTTTGTGAATTAGTGTGAAGCTACTTGGGTTAAAAGAAATGGAAAAGGAAGGGCAAAGCAGCAGTACAGGAGAGCATGAAAAATCACACATCTCTCTAGATAGGTAACAAATCATAGCAATCTTTTCTCTTATGGTTTCTGTCTTTCGGATCATATTTTTTTGGTATGATTTCCTTCTCCTTGTGGAGACTATAAAGTTTCTTTCACATATTTTCTTCTAATATATTAGTATATTTGGGTTTCAGTTTTAAGCTTTTAAACTTTTAAATTTTGATCCAACTGAAATTTATTTTTTTTAGGTGTGAGTAAGAATCCAACTTTATTTTTTTTTCCCAAATAGCTATCGAGTTATCCCAATACAACTTATTAAATAGAAAACATTTTCCTCCTGATTCAAAATCATTTGGGCTTTTGGCATTTCTTGGTGTTCCTCATGGGAGAAGCCGTTTAAACTAGCATTGCTGGTCACCTAGCCTCAAGTGTCTGGTAGATATTCTAACCTGGAGTGGGATAGGAGGTGTTTGTCTCAACTAGATTGGAATGGTCTGGGGTAAATTTCAGGATACTTGTGCTGAGGGAAAGGAGAATAACACATGGTAACTAGATGGACTCCATGCTTGGAATTCCCATGTGTTGGATTTTTGCATTCTTGCTTTGCTCTTCCAATGCTGCAGGAAAAATTAGCTGTTCTGGACATATTGATGTTACCTTATTAAAATGTGTGTGTGTAAGTAACTAAGTGTGAATGAGTGCAAGTATGTGCATGTATGTGTGTAAATGTGGGTGTGTGTGAGTGTGTATATGTGTGTGTGCTTTTACAAATTTGGTTATACATATGTAATTTTTGCCTTGCATGCTAACTTTATAATTTGATTCCATATATAATGTGATTATACAATACAGTAGGAGAAGTAACAGGTATGTTGAACACAGTTTTTACTGCAATGACCACTATCACACAACACACATCCACGCATTCTCTCCCATGCATTCTACTCCAGATCCACTCTGAAGTGAAGGGTTTGACATCTTCCTAAATGACTTAGAAATCATCATAGACAACTCCTATGGAGAATATGATGAGAATACCCAGCTCTTTTTGCTCTGCTTCTACTTAAGAAGAGTTAACATATGAATAGCTTGGAAGTTCAGAAAATAGCTTGAAATGGTCTCCCTTTTCCTCCCCATCCATTAAGCATATTCCTGTGTCAGGTTCAGCTCCATCCTTATCTTCTCCTTATAGCCTTCTCTGATCATTCCACCTCATAGTGATCTGTCCTCATACTTTGAACTCTGATGTAAAGTGATTGAGTAGATTTATTCCATCAGATTCCCTTTGGGAAAGTCAGTCTATGTATTTGAAAACACTACTTTGAAAACCTTGGATTAAAAGTGAGACTCAAAGGGAATGAATAAGTAACAAAAGATGGCCACCAAACTGCCTTCTAAAGAAGTTGGAACCTGTTACCTGGAGAGCTCATAGTTTGGCTAAGCAACAGTGATAAGTTTAGGGGTGCAAGTTTGGGGGCAGTTGCTGGTACAGTGTTGAAGTTCTTTCCATAATAGAAGAGTAAGGTATTTGAAGCTCCCTCTGAGAAGAAATCTCAGAGTGAGAGGAAAGAAGCCAGAGGGGCTGACATGGGTTGGTGGGCATATGAGGGGCAACACTGCAGCCAGCTCTGAGAAATCACTTTGGAGAACACCACTGTCTAGGCAGGACTTTCCAGTTGTTTGCTGAGGAGCACGTGATCTAATCCGTCTTCTACATGTCCAACACTCAATGTTCACTAAATTTGACAGTGCTTTCCAGGGCTTTCCTCTGAACTCAAGGAAGAACTGAGATGGGCATCTGGGTTGGCTCAGGGGATGGAGACAGCACGTGCAGACAGATGCCTGGAAGATAAGGGGGCGCCATCTAGGTAACCCTCGAGTGATGCTCTGTGTGTGAGCCACTGCTCTAGCACCTCACCAGTCACATAAAGTTGTATATTCTGGTCTCAGCCTCAAGGAGGAGACAGACAAGGTACATAAACACAAGGAATACTATTGAAGATGGAGTCCTAATTGCAGCCCAGTGTGAACAGATGGAGAAGTGTTTTCTTCTTTGTATCATTGGCCCATGCCCTTAGTAGCTTCTCACTAACTGCAGACTGACAAATGGTTGTCTCTACTCCTTCTAAACAACTTCCTAGGTTTCCCTTTCACATGGGAGGACATGTTGGGCATCACGCCTACCCCCATGGGGAATGTGTAGCCCTTTCTTTGGCTAGTCTTCTATTAAGGAGAAGTTACTATTTGATTTGGTTGGCTGTTCAAAAAATAAGCAAAAGTCTAAGAATTAACTCAGATCAGATTTCGAGTCTTCAGAGATCGCCAGGGTCCCGGTGAAGGCTGGTAGCACCCTCTAATGAAACATTTATTAGGACGGCAGTTTTGCAAATGACAAATCAATTTGAAGTAATGTTTCTTCTGGAAGTTGGAGGAGCACAGCTGAGATTCACACCCATCACAGGCTGACATTTCCTTGAACCTCCTAGCTTCGGCCTTTGGTTGTGTAGCAAATGTGTGACACAAATGTAGCAGAACGGAATGCTCCTGCAAGGGCACAAACCACTCTGACAAGGCCAGTGCAGCAGCCCACGTGCCCAACATAAATAAAGCATCAGCAAATTCAGGAGAACAGAACGCATAATTGAACTGAGGTGAGGAGAAGAGTCAGGTCTTGTAAGATCATCCCTAAGTGGATGCAGCTAAAGGCTTTATCATTTCTTCTCAAATCAGGGCTGAATGGTTGAGTAGGCAGCTTAGGAAGCAGGTAGCAGTGAGGGAAGGATCACAGACATACAGAGCTTCCAAGAGGCACACACGGGCTGTCTTGTTGGGGAAATACTTTTTTAGGAGGCTTGGGAAATGAATGGAGGGAGACGTAATGAACAAAAGAAACAGGTAGGGGTGTCCTCTGTTTCACAGAGAAATCCTAAAGTCTCAGAAAAGCTGTTTTCTGTAACTGCATTAGATTCTTGAGTCCCTATGGGGGACTATGGCTTATTCAAATGCCTGATACCGGGCCGCCCCCGTGGCTTAGCGGTTAAATGCGCGCGCTCCGCTACTGGCGGCCCGGGTTCGGATCCCGGGCACGCACCGACACACCGCTTCTCCGGCCATGCTGAGGCGTCCCACATACAGCAACTAGAAGGATGTGCAACTATGACATACAACTATCTACTGGGGCTTTGGGGAATAAAAGGACAAGGATTGGCAATAGATGTTAGCTCAGAGCCTGTCTTCCTCAGCAAAAAAAAGAGGAGAATTAGCATGGATGTTAGCTCAGGGCTGATCTTCCTCACGAAAAAAAAAACAAAAAACAAATGCCTGATACCTGCCTGGCACCAGGCACGGTGCCTCACAGGTAGAAGGAACCCAGTGAAGGTGTGTTGAACTACTTTTATCTCTAACTTAATTAATTCCCTGTTCCTTCTTTCCTCCAAACCCTGGATTCCCATTTAAATGGCTTTGGTTTAATGAAATCTTAACATCTGATTAGAAGTGGAAAGGCAAGCAGAAGGCAGAATCATGGAAATTGAAATTAGGGTCAATAGTAAATTTGAGACTTTCACTTCTAGTCAAGGTAGAATGTCCAAAAAACAGGACAAAATACATGAAACCATGGTCTTCAGGCATTGGACATTAGTGCAGGACGTTGATTCCTGAAATAGGAGAAACAAATAAAGTAGCCCTACTATTGCCTTCTTACTGCCTGGAGAGGGGGGCAACCAGGAATAGCTGGGAAGCCTCCCTGAGTTCAGGAGACGATGCTGGGAGTATGGGGAGGACAAAGGGGCCAAAGTTTGTAGGGCAGAGAACTAGAGATGTGAGAGCTCCACAGAGAGAGCTCTGGAGATCTGCAAAGGGGCCCTCTCCAGTCTGCAGCTGAGTAGTGATCAGGGTAGGCATGTGGTGAAACCACCAAGGACAGGAAAAGAACCAGCCAGAAGGATTTCAGAGAACAACTGCCTCAACTCACAGGACCAGCAATAGTTTGTGTTACAGAGTGGAAAAACTGCAATTTATACTACACCAGGTAGAGTACTCATATAGTATTGCCTCAGTAGTGGAAAAACTTTAAAATAAGACCTGCTTGGACTCAGCCAACAAATCTTAAAAGCAAGCCACAAAAGGATCCAACCCTTTTCAAGGAAATAAATGGCATTCCAGAACACAGCTCAAAAATGTTTATAGTAACACAAAATATGCAGACTCTAACAAGGTAAAACTCACAGTGTTATTGTTATCCCATCAGAAAATGCTAGGCAGGCAAAGAAGCGAGAAAATATGACTCAGCTGCAGACTTGAGGGGCCTCTTGCAGATCTCAGAACTCTCTCTGTGTGTAGTCTCACCTCTCTGGTTAACATCTATCAAACACTTAAGAAAGAACTAATACCAATTCTACACAAACTGGTCAATGAAATTGCAGAGAAGGGCATATTTAACAACTCATTCTATGAGGCCAGCATTACTCGGATACCAAAACCAGACAAAAGTATTACAGGAAAGAAAACTACAGACCAATATCCCCCCAGAACGTAGATGTAAAAAGCCTTAAGAAAACTGTAGTAAGTTTAACCAAGCAATATATAAAAAGGATAATGCATCATGTCCAAGTGGGGTTTATTCTAGAAATGCAAAGTTGATTTAACATATGAAAACCAATCAGTATAATGCATATATTAACAAACCAAAAAAGAAAAACTACATGATCATCTCAATAGATGCATAAAAATCATTTACAAAATTCAACATCCATTCCTGATAAAAACTCTCTACAAACTAGAAATAGAGGGACATTTCCATGACCTGATAAAAAGCATCCACAAAACTCCTACAGCTAACATCACATTCAATGGCTAAAGACTAAATTCTCTTCTAAGATCAGAAGCAAGGAAAAGATGTCACTCTTACCACTTCTATTCAACAATGTACCAGAGGTCCTAGCCAATGCAATAAGAAAGAAAAGTCTTCTAGATCAGAAAGCAAGAAGGGAAACAGGCTTTATTCACAAGCAACATGTAGAAAATCCTGCAGAATACATAAACATCTAAATAACTAATGAGTGAGTTTAGCAAGGTTCCAGGATACAATATCAATATACAAAAATTGCATATTAGTAACAATTATACATTTAAGTTAAACAAAAACACCATTTATAATAGCATCAAGATTATGAAATACTTAAGGATAAATCCGACAAAAGATGTATAAGAATTGTACATTGAAAACCACAAAACATTGCTAAGAGAAATGACGTTAATGGACTGGAAGATTCAACATTTTTAGAAGGTCAGTTGTGCCCAAAGTGATCCGTGATTTGATAAATCCCAACAAACATCCCAGCAAACTCTTTTATTGAAATTGACCAGCTAATTCTAAAATTTGTATGGAAATGCAAAGGACCAAAATAACTTTGAAGAAAAGAAACAAAGTTGGAGGACTTACACTACTAACAGATTTCAAGACATTATAAACCTACAGTAATGAAGACAGCAAAGTCTTGGCAAAAACTATTTTTTTTTCCTCAAATGGAGAGTCCAGAAATAGTCTGAATCTACATACATATATTCAATTGATTTTTGACAAAAGTGCAATTTAATGGCGAAAGGATAGTTTTTTTTCTTGATGCTGGAACAATTGAATATTCATATGCAGGAAAAAAAAAAAAAGAAAGAAAGAGAGAGAAAGGAAAAAAAGAATGAACTTCTATCCATAACTCACATCATATACAAAAATGCATCATAGACCCAAATGTAAAACCTAAAATTATAAAACTCCTGTAAGAAAGCATAGGAGAAAATCTTTGTGATCTTGAATTAGACAAAGAATTCTTAGATACAACATCAAAGGCACAACTCATAAAAGAAAACACTAATAAAACGGACTTCATAAAAATTAAACACCTACTCTTTGAAAGACACTGTTAAAAGAATGAAAAGACAAGTGACAAACTGGGAGAAAATATTTGCAAATCACGTGGAGAAAATATTTGCAAATCACGTATCCAACAAAGGACTACTATCCAGATTATATAAGGATTCTCAAAATTCAATAATAAGAAAACAAATAAC
Organism: Diceros bicornis minor; assembly: GCF_020826845.1. Lineage (NCBI taxonomy): Eukaryota > Metazoa > Chordata > Mammalia > Perissodactyla > Rhinocerotidae > Diceros > Diceros bicornis. The sequence continues at coordinate 5,448,007 of NC_080755.1, read as the reverse complement.
CCAACTGAAGATGGGCAAAATATTTGGACATTTCGCCAAAAAGATATGTGCATAGTAAATAAGCATGTGAAAATATGTTCAACATCATTAGCCATTAGGGAAATGCAAATCAAAACCACAATGAGATTCCACTATACAAGCACTGGAATAGCTAAATTTCGGAAGATTAGCCACGCCAAGTGTTGGCAGGGATCTGGAGCAACTTTACTCTTATACACTGCTGGTGGGAGTATAAAATGGTATAACCATTTTGGAGAACAGTTTGTCAGCTTCTTAAAAACTTAAACATACACTTACCATGTAATCCAGTCATTCCACTCCTAGGTATTTACTCAAGATAAATGAGGGCATACATCTACATAAAGACTTGTAGTCTACGAATAGTCATAGCAAATTTATTCATAATAGTGAAAAACTAGAAACAACCCAAAGGTCCATCAACAAGTGAAAGGATAAACAAATTGTAGTATATCCATACAATGAATAATACTCAGAAATAAAAAAAAAACTATGGATACCCACAACAACATGGGTGAATCTGAAAATAATTATGCTGAATGAAATAAGCCACACACACAAGAGTACATACTTTATGATTCCAATTACATAAAATTTCTGCATACATAAACTAATCTATAGTGACAGAAAGTACATCATTCATTACCTGGAGATATGGTGGCAGGGAGGAGCAAGGAAGATTGCCAAGGGATATGAAGAAACTTTGGGGGATGCGTGTGTGTGTGCGTCAAATTTTATGAAATTATATTTTAAACATGAACTGTTTATTTTATATCAATTTACTTTCATAAAACTGAAAAAGTAAATTAATTTCCTAACTTGTTTAATTAGGAAAAATAACACTTACATTTTGAGGGTAACCTCTTAGTCTTTGAACAAGTACGACTTGCATTTTATGATTTTCATAAGAACCCTATGGAGCCGGGGGTAGAGTGGTGCTATCTCCACTGTTGAGAGAATGATTCTGATCTCAGGGAGGTGAGGTGTTTTGTCTCAGTGTCCATGGCCAAGCAGGGGTAGAACCAAAGTGACACCTCAGGTTTTCTGACGACTGGAACAATCACAATACCTGCTCTGCTTAGCACACAAGTCTCATGGGAAACACTGCAATTGGCCTGTTGGAGATTCTGTTTCTATCAGCCCAAATTCAACCAATAAATCTCTGAAGTCATTGTACTTGAACGTGTTACTAGATTTGGAATAAAACCAAAGTTACCAGTGACAGTTTGAGAGGGTCTTCAAACACAAAATGCAGAGTCCATTGCACTCCAGCCACCCCAGATGAGTTACTGGTCAGCTTATTGACCATGTTGGGTAATCACTGAAATCCCTTGAAGCTCTAGGACTGGGAATTGTGTCAGGGTGCACAAGTCACTCCAACAAAAGGAGGAGTCCACAAGAGAAAGTCTTCTTTGTGAATAACACAAGTTCCTTATGACTCTCAAACTCCTAGTGATGATCTTGTTGTTGCTAGAGATACGTTTTCTCTCCATATGTATCTTTGAGTTTTTCCTGTATCTAAAATCTCTATAGTTTTCATAAATGACACAAGGAATTTGGAACACTTCAACTTTGATTACATCTCTTACTCTGGTGCATTTTTCTTCCTTGTTTTTGTTTAATCCTTCAGGATTTGTTGATATTATTCTATACACTCGGTGCTTGCATAATTTATCCTTTCTCACCATTCCTTCTCACATCTCAGATCTACAAGTGGGATCACTTTCCTTTTCATGAAATATATCCTTCAGAATTTCCTTAACAAAGGTTAGTGGCTGAAAAAGGTTTTATTTGTATGAAAGTGGTTTTATTTTACACTATTATCTGACAGATATTTTTTGCTAAGAGTACAATTCGAAGTTGACATCTATTTTCTCTAAGCACACTGAAAATACCATTGCACTGTCCTGGGCCTCCCACTGCTGCCGGTGAGGAATCAGATCTCAGACTAAATATGCCTCAGTCGTAGATAATCTATGTTTTCTCTCTAGCTTTTAAAGAGATCTCTCTGTCTCACTATAATGTGATCCACTAGATGTGGATTTCTTTTTCTTTTAACTGTGTTTGGAAATTGTTGGATTTAATCTGTGAGTTGAAATTTTTTTCGGTTCTGAAAAATCCACAGTTATTACCTCTTAAAATATTGCCTTTGACCTATTCATGTATTAGATCTTTTCCCTCTAGCCTCCACATCTCTTGATCCGTCTGTCATATTTTCCATCAGTTGGTCTCAGCTGCTGAACCCTGCATAATTCCTTCCAAATTAGCTTTCTTTCTGCTAACCCTCCCTCTAGGCATGTATAAACTGCAACTAAGCCTTTTGACTGTTTTAATGTCAATTATTACACATATCTTGTCTAGAAATTATTCAGTTACTTTTAAATCTGCTTGTTTTTATTATTTTAAGCTCTCATTCTACTTTCTTTAAAACATATTAAACATTCTTATTTCATATTCTGTATCTGATAATTCCAATACTTGCAGTCTTGGGTCCGATTCTGCTGTCTTTGTTTTTGCCAGCTGTCAATCATGGTGCTTTGATTCCTTGTGTTTTGTGATGTTTAACATTGAGCTCGTATTTCTTAGAATTTTATATGAGGAATTCTTTGTGATCTCAGTTGAAGGCAAATGCCTCCTGAGATAATTTTGGTCTGCTTTTGACACTTATCTCAAGCACCAACAAATGTGGACTACTAGTAACTAAATTATGACAAGACCACTAAAACTGAGTGAATTCAAGGTGTAGACCTGCATGAGGCCACCTGGTAGTGATGACTTCTCAAGGAAGATTTCTTCCCCTCTCTAGCCCAAGGCGTTAAGCTGGTACTTGGCCTTGCAGTCGCTGCGGGTAGAGGACCAGTATCTCTAGTCCACCCTGACACCAAGTAGGTAATCATTTGAGATTCCAGCTTAATACAAGGGGTTTCTTATTATAGTCCCCTTCTTGGACCATCCATGAAACCAAAGATCAAGGCTCCAGGTTTGGCAAATGTACTCAGGGCTAAAACCTGCTTCCTATCTACCTTCTGTTTCAGGTTCTACATTCACTTAGCTTTTGGCCTCTGTGTATGCCTTAATTTCTTGTTGTTTTACCGATACATTATAATTATTTTGTAGCCAAGCTCGTTGATTTTATGTAAGTGGAAAATCTGTTCAGGGTATCTAGTACTCAGACTGTTGGAATCACAAGCCCTCTACTGTCCTTTCGTCTGAATCTTAACGATTCTCATATTATGTCAACATAGTCTCATTTACAATAATTGAAAAAATGCTACTCTTGGAAAATATGCTTCCTTTTCTTGTCTCCATAGCTAAGTTTCTGAGCATATATTCAGGAACAGAAAAAAGAATAAAAAACAGAATCACAGAACTGAGGTCATCCAGCAGGCACAGGGGTTGAAAGCAGGCAAACAGGAGACAGGCTGTTCCAACTCCCGAGCCAGCAACACAGCTCAGCTCACGTCCATGCATTTCTGCAGTCAGGACAAGTGCATCTAAAGAGGCTAGGGCAGGATAGACAGGTCCAAAAAACCACTGCTGGTCATAACCAAGACTCCAAATTTAGACCTTATTCCAGAAATTACACACGTTCAGATGTATTTTTTTTGACCCATCAGAGTCTGTTAATGAAAACTGACTAAATGAAATTGAAACTCATTTTTCTATGTGTTTATTATCAGAAACTTGTAGCTAACCCTGGGTTATTGGATTTGTACTTCTGCCTGCAAATTCAAACTGTGAATGTTTCACTTCCTGGTTCAAAATTTGATCTTCTCTTTGTTCATTTTAATGAATGCAGAAAAATGATGGGTTAATATAAAATATTAACCAACTCTATATGGCTTACATTTTTAAAGTTAATTTGATAGCTTGCCTCTAGCATGCTAAGTGAATGCAGTTGGACTGAGTGAGGACCACTGACACAGGTGCACAGCAAATGATGGGTGGAGTCTGAAAGAAGTGACTTTGTCAAACTTTCAGCTGGATTAGCACATCTTACTGATTTGGTTTCTCTATGCAATTTGTGGCTCCATGTAATTTTGGTCTTTGAGTCTCTTTCAGTTTAATTTTCAAAGCCTTCTGGGAATCTTTTCTCTTGTTATACATTAACTTAGGATTATGCAGAATAATTTTCCATTTAGGTGATGAAGCAACTAGGAAAGCTAGTAATGAACTCACCAATCTCTACTAAGCATTGTGTACACTTGGAGAAAACTTTGAAAGGAAAAAATGAATATCTGCTTCTTTTTTAGAATTTTATAATTTTCCCCAAATGTATTAGTGACAGTTACTTAACCATATTTATTAATTTCTCAAGAAAATCCAGTCAAATATTTTGGTCTTACCAGTGGTATATTAATATCTGCTATTCTTTTAATAAACCCTTACAATTATGTTTTGATAAGTTAAGACGACTGATTGTTCTGGGTTAAATTCACCTTTATCTGAGTTGTTTCAGATTTAAGACTATTTAAATAAATGCATCATCTTATAAAGTCTTTCAGTTACTAAAAGAATAATTGACATATTGTTTAACTTATTCCTAACTGATAATTAGCATTTTCACTTACAGTTTTTGCTTCTACTTGTGAAAATCTGCAATAAAATGTGGTTTAAATCTGAATTTGTGCTGCTTTAATGGGGTTCCTAGGTTAGCAACCATCAACATCTAGTACCCCTGTTATTTCACCAGGGGGCGCTGTTGATCCTCCACTACGCCGTAAACCAGCAATCCGTCTACCTCGTCTGTACAGCGACTTCCTGATTAGGAATGTTTCATCATCACGTCAAGCTTGGCACAATTATGAAAGAACTCTAATCATTCAGAGACGCAGTAACGAAGCTATGAAAAAGAAGCTGATAAGCTCAATCAGATACCTGAAAACGTCTAAAGAATGTTCAGCTGGCTTCAGGCTCACCACGAGATACTAACAAGTACTCTAATATAGAACGTAAAATTATAAAAACTCCACACAAGAAACATATCTCATTAAAGTTGAAAAGGATAGGAGGTCAAAAGTTACATGATAAATGGCCTCCAAACTGCTTATTAGAACAAATGGCCATGAAAATGTTGTCAATTAATCAGACCTTCTTTTTTGTTTTTGTTTTTTTTTTTTACTTTTTTGTCTTTTTCAATCCAATTCAAAGAATCTAGATATTCCTAGCGAGCCGTCCACAGCCTGAGGGTACGAAAGAGGTCACATGATCACTGGGATCTGAATTTTTGTCAGCTTGCTAAACGCATTTTGTCACTGAAGTCCCCCAGCGTTCTAGAATGTCTGAGCGGGGAGTCTCCAGTTGGGGAAAAGGCTCCTCTCTTGTGGTTCTTTCTTTAACGGGGGTCCAGACGGTTCCAGAAGCAGAAGCTCTCTCAGATGGCGCCGAGCCTGTCTTCCCCGCATGCGAACCTGCTGCGGGGCTGAGGGAGGAAAGGCGGAGCGAGCAGTCAGGGCGTCCCAGGAGCCCTGGTGCGCTCCCGCGCGCCGCCCCCTTCTCTGGAGGCATTTCTGCTCTCGGGCCTGCTATGCCTCCTGCAGGTCAACTTTTATAAACCTTGTTTCCTCAGCCAGTTTGCCAGGCTTATCCACGGATCTCCTCAACCTCCATGGAAAAATCAAAAAGATAATACTTTGAAAATTAATATTTTCAAACTAATGGATTTCTTATTTCTTCCCCTGTGAACCATGTCCTACAGCACCCATACTGCCATTTTGGAAAGGAAGAAGGCAGATCAGAAAGAGGAAATGATAAGAAAACTCCCATTTGGAAAGGAATAGGAAGTGACAATCGGGGCTTCTGGCCCCTGGGGATTGTACAGAGAATAGAATGGAGCTGTGGAAACAGCAGAGAAGGGCCCTGTGATGGGCTGAATTGTGTCGCCCAAATTTCCTATGTTGAAGTCCTAAACCCTAGGACCTCAGAGTGGGACTGTATTCGGAGAAGGGCCCTTAAAGAGGTAATTAAAGTAAAATGAAGCCATATGGGTGGCCCTAATCCAATCTGACCTGTGTCCTTATAAGAAGAGGAGATTAGGACAGACTGGCACAGAGGAAAGACCACGTGAAGACACAGGGAGAGGAGAGTCATCTGCAAGCCCAGGAGAGAGGCCTCAGGGGAAACCAACCCTGCTGACACCTGGATCTTCAGCTTTCAGCCTCCTGGACGGTGAGACAATATATTTGTGTTGGCTAAGCCCGGCTGGCTGTGGTATTTTGTTACGGCAGCCCTAAGACAGCAATACAGGCCCCGACTTCCCTCTCCTGGCTGACGTTTTAGGGGGGCTGTCACGTGAACAGGTTGAAGAGACACTGAGAGCGGGCTTTTTGTTCTACTTCCTGTGCGGGATTCTGGGAAGAAAACACCTTGGAGTCCTTGATCCAACATGGGGCGTCCCACTTGTGTGCAGCGAGTAGCAAAGTTGGGCGTGGAAGGACAAATGCCTATAAGGTCACTGACACAGATGCTGACCTAGTGGAGGGCATGGACGGTACTCATGTGCCAGAGGACCCCCTGGGGGCGCTGTGAGGGAGAAGTCTGGACTCTGCAGGCCAGGTGGGCAGAGTGGACTCCCTGCAGGGGAGCGAATGGAGTCAGAGTCAGACGCGTCCCTTGGAGAGTGAGGTGGGGCGGGGCTAGCAGGGAACAGCGCCAGACCCAGCTGAGCTGGAGGGTGGGCCATCAGCAGCAGACGCCAGCAGAGTGAAGCTGTCGAGGACCCCCGGTGCAGCCCTGAGGGCTCAGTGAGCACCCCTTGCACAGACGCCATCTTGGAAAGAGAAGGGAGATAGGGGCTGTGGAATCTGAAGAACTGAACCTTCTCCTAAAAGGAGACTGGAAGAAACTGAAAGATCATTCTTTAGCAAATGTAACCTTCCCTTCTACCTGCGAGATGGAGGACCAAGTTTGCAACCTTCCTACACAGGTCGCATGAGGGCGGCAAATTTAACCCGGGAAATTACATGTAGCTGACACCATTTCTCCTGCTGTACGTGGTAAATCCCATGTACCGTGTTGGCACTGGGCCCTAGAATGTCACCATAGCTGTGTGACATGATGACCTATCCCTAGGAAATGTCCCTCTCTTTTTTTCGTTTCTTTCTGTGTTATCAAATTCCAGTTCCCCAAAACTATCATCCAGACAATCTGCTAATAAGCAGACAGAGCTGTGTTGACTCTTACAGCGCTAAGGTTGGAGGCTCAGAGCGAGGAGGCCAAAGCCAGGATCTTTACCGAGATTTTGAAGTCTGGTTTAACTGAAGGCGCCTTGATTAGGATAGGGAAGCACAATAATGTAATCCTTCAGGATCGCTGGACACAGCAAGGCAGAGGTTGAAAGAGTCTTGGGGTGTAAGCTGTCTTTGATGCTTTCTATTGAAAAAGCTGATGGATCTTTCAGGAAACTTCTGGAAGCACAAAGTAATTTGCAACTTTCTGGGCGAGAGCTTCCTGGAATAGTCAGCTTACCTTGAGGAAGACAGTGGAATAGTGAAGTCACGTAAACGCAGACAGAGCTGCACGAGTGTGGGTGGTTCTGGTTCTAGATCTGGGGAAAGCCTGATGTGCAGACAGCGCCCCCAGAGGAGGCCTGTGGTTCCGAGCATGCGCGCTGGCGCTGCGCTCAGCCTGTAAGGGATGTGGGGCGAGTTACCCGACCTCATGACCTGGGAGACAGCAAGTTCTTGCTGTTCGTGTTGTCAGAACCCCTCGTCAGCCCTCAGAGAACTTCAGCAGTCCTAGAGAAGTCAGGCACGCACACAGACGGGTGTAACAGAAAGTCAAACAGCAGAAGCCAGGGCGGGAGCAGGGATTTCTAGAAGGAGCTCTGGGAAGCCACGGGCAGGGGGCTGGGGGCACGCGGGGAGGGGCGAGTTTTCGGGAGGCGGTTTGGGGTGTCGTGGCTGTCTGCCTCCGCCCTGGCCGCCTTCCCCGGTGGCCGGCCGCGTCAGACTCGGGCTGCGCCTGCGGGGGACACGCTCCCGGCCGCGCCTTGCGGACGCCGCGTCGGGGCAGGCGGGAGGAGCAGGCGCGGGGCGGCGCCCCCCGGGAACATGCGGACCCCGGGCGGGTCCCCTCGCGTCCGGCCTCTCACGCCCCGCGTCTCTGCTGCGACCTGCGTGGGCTCGTCCCTGAGCCCGGCGACAGCACGGCGCCGTCCGTCTCCAGTGCGCTGCCAGCTGGAGCGCCCGCGCGGGCTGCCCTCGTGTTCCCAGTCTCCCCTTCCCCGCAGGCTCCCGCACCCCGCACCCCCTTCCTCCGCTCCTCTGCCGCCCGCCCCGCGCCCACCCGCCTCCGCCGGTGCCCCTCTGTACCCCTTCCGTGTGTCTTGGGCTTCTTTTCTGGGTAAAACCTTGATTCCAGGCCTGCACTTGTCTCGTTCTGGTTGACTCCGCTAAATAGCTTACCACAGATGACGAAGCCTGCGGGATCCTGGGAAGAGCTCCGCTTTGGAAGCGAGTCTGGGGTCAAGCCCGGCCCACCCACTTACTAGCTGCGTAGACTGAGGCGAATCGCTTCCTCTCGCTGGATCTGTCGCCACATCTTAAAAATGAGCTTAGTAAAAAGAAATTTTTTAGATGAGCATGCTGTAGAGATGTTTGTAGAGATGTTTTTCCAGATTATCCAGTGCAGATAAATAAACAAATGCTCCCCTCGCCTCCCAAGGTCTTCTGGGCAGTGGGAACCACCCGGCGGGTGGCCCGGCGCTGGTTCCCCTCCTCTCATCTCCTCTGAGAGGGCTCAGGGTTAGGACCAGGCTGCTCGTGTTCAGTTCCCGGCCCCGCTACTCAGAGCCGGGACCAGAGGGAGAAGTGGGCCCTCGACTTGGGCACAAAATTTAAGGGGGCACCAAAACCTCGGTAATCAGGATACATAATACTGTAATGCAGTGTTTAAAACATCACGGACATCACGGTAGCTGATGATGGCCCCCAGACTGGCCACCTCTTTTTGTAACAAACATTTTGTTTCAGAGCTGGGATTAGGGTGAGGCGAGTGTGGTCAGGTTGTGTGAGTACAAGGTCGAATTCTATCCTTATTTAAAATTTTAATATTTTGTTCATCATAAATTTTTATGCTAATTTTGATTTTTTTTTTTTCCTGAGGAAGATTCACCCTGAGCTAATATCTGTGCCAATCTTCCTCTATTTTGTGTGTGGGACGCTGCCTTAGCATGGCTGGCAAGTGGTGTGCAGGTCCGCCCCCTTAGATCCAAACCCAATGAACCCAAGCCACCAAAGCAGAGCATGAAAACTTAACCACTATGCCACCCGGCTGGCCCCTGACTTGTTTAAAATATCATATGAAGACATTATTTATCTTGATTACTGAGTGACTTTCGCATTCCTTTTCATTTTGCACCCAGGTGAGTGGCTCACTCGCCTTGCCCTAGTCCCAGCCCTGCCACTGCTGCCTTAGCTATGTGATCTGTGCAAAGTCACTTTCCCTCCGTGTCTCAGTGTCCTCCTGTATGAATGGGGATGGGAAGAACAGCACCTGTGTCAGGGTTAGGTGAAGGTCAGATAAATGGATAAGAGTACAGCATTCACCTCGGTGACTGTGCACTTCCTGCTGTGCCTTGCCTCCAGCACTGCCCCCTCCTTCACTCACTCACCTGCTCAACCCACATTTCATTCACACCTCATCTGTAGAAGACAATCCATTAGGTGTAGCAGAGGCTTTAAAAATGTGTAAGACATAGTCCTACAAATTTATAGTCCAGTTCACAGGTATGTTGGGCTAATTTCAGCTGCAAATAGCAGAATACATGACCAAAAAATTACTTAGGAATTAGAGCTGTACAGAACAGGAAGTCTAGAGCGGATGGGTCCAGAATTGTCCAGAGGAGCCACAGCATCATGGCTAGGGTGCAGCTGTTTTGTGCGGCCCTTGACTTCTCCTTAGGGTTGCAACATGGCAGCGAAGCCTCCAAACACAGCCTCACCTGACAGCATCCAAAAACAGGAGGAAGGGGGGGCTGTGCCTGTGCGTCTCTGTCCATGTGTGTGGTCTGTGTGGTGTGTATTGTGCATGTGTTGTGGGTGCATGTGTTTTGTGTGTGGTGTGCATTTTGGGTGGGTTGTGTTTTGTGTGGTGTGCTTTCGTGTGTTGTGTGTAGTCTATGTGGCATGTGTACACGCATGTGTTGTGTGTGGTCTTGTGGCATGTAGTCTGTGTTTTGTCTGGTATCTTGTGTGTATGTGTGTTCTGTGTGTGTACTGTGTGTTGTGTGTTGTGTGTGTGGTGTGTGCTGTATATGGTATGTGTTATGTGTGGTCTATGCGGTGTGTTGTATGTGCATGTATGTGTTGTGTGTGGTGTGTATTGTGTGTATGTGTGTTGCGCGTATGTGTGTTGTGTGTGAAGTTATTTTCATTTCCTCTCTCTCCCTATTTTCTCACATCCCATCAATCTCCTAGAGCTTTTATTTGTACAGAAACTTTAACTTTACCATCATTTTGATAACAACTTCTACCCTGTTGTGGTTTCAAAGCTTCCCTGTCATAGAGAAGATCAGTATTGCCATTGTCATCTAACTGCTGATAAAAAAGTAAGGCTCTAAAATGTGAAGTGATCTGTATCAGATCAGAAATTTGGATCCAGCCTGCAAACTGGATTTTTATACTGAACAGATTTTTATACTTCTCATTTCTCCATCTGCAAAAAAAGTAAATTTAAAAGAAGACAGAGAACCCGAGCCCAGGAGCCAGTCCTTCAGTGAGGGGCAGTGTGGAGGTTTTGTGTCACAGGCTCACGTCAGGGAAATGTGTTCTGGCCCAACTGGACCATTTGAGTTTACCAAGCCTTTAGACCCAACTCTCAGGTACTGGAATCGCCAGGGTTGAAGAGCAAAGTGGCTCCAGATACATTCGGGAAGAACATTCAGCAGGACCCCTGGCAGGGCCCCTCAATATTCTGGATTAAAAGAGATCCAGGGAACACAGGAACCAGGTGCAATGAGTGCGCTCAGAGTGGATCCGGGTCAGAGTAAGCTGGCCATGAAGGACATCTGGGGACTATTCAGGACATGTGAATACAGAAGGGGTGGTAGATGAGAGGCAAATCCGTGGAGGGGTTTAGATTGTTCATTAAAAATAGCAGGTCACAGAATGGCCTGGACAGAACCATCTCATTTTGGTAAAAATATCTGTGTCCATAGAAAGGATACAAGCCAATGCGTTAATGGTAGAACTCTCCGGATCAGTATGAACTTGGTGTTTCTATTTCCTTATCTCTGCTTATCTGTGTTTTCTAATATATATGTTGGAAATTGTTATATAGATGTTTCTAAAATGTATAGAGATATATAGATATATATGCTTTTTAACAATAATATTTTTAAAATATTTTAAAAAATAATTTCCTTTAAGCACAAGAGGGAGATCTCTACTCCTGCACACCGTCTGTGTCGATGTCAACCTTGGGGACCCCTGCCCCCCTGCACATCTTGTTCCCTCCTGCTCGCCCCTCGCAGGACCACGTATTGCAGCAATGCACACAGGTCATTGTCCACGTTCCCCGAGTTCAAAATTACCTCATGTTGCCCCCTAAAGAGCTGCCCTCTTCCAGGTCTCAGGTTGCAAATGGTCTGGTAAGTACCCTCAGGGACCCTGTTGTGTTACCATTTTATTTTATTTTTGCCCCAAAGGGTGATCTCTAGTGGTAAATACTCAGCCATCACACACACACACAGTCAGTTGTACTGAGAAGGAAGCGGTCAGGGAGCGTCCAGCCTCCGGGATCCTGCCCTCCCCGCCCGCACACCTAAGCCCCCCTCCCCAGTGGGTGAGTAGGGGAGAGAGTAGGAAAGACATCCAGAAAGAAGCAAAAGGAAGGAAGTGTCCTAATTTCCTCTCTCAGGGAAGCTCAGACAGCAAAGACAGGAGCTATTGGTCTCCACCCACTGCCCGCCCCTACCCCTGGGGGACAGTTCCAGAAAAGCGTGCACAGGAAAGCTTTAACAGTGGTAATCTCCAGATTGGCATGGCTGTGGTGGCAGTTCCAGACAAGAATCCGGGTGGTCGGGACAACTTGTGGGGGAGTGCTGAGTGGCCCCCATGGGCCTGGTGATGGAGCAAGGACACCCCCCACAAGCGTCCGGAGGAGAAGATGCCGAGAAGCTGCATAGGTGGAGAGGCCCAGGCCCATGGTGGCGGGAGGCTGACGAGGCCAGGGCACTGAGGTATCTCTCAAGCTCAGCAAGGCAAGTGTGTGGGCCGGAGACGGCCTCAGCAACCCAGCGACCCTCCCCAGGGACAGCACCTAAGGGCCAGAGCCCACCAAGACCCAGCCTGAGGCCAGAGGTTCCCCCCGACACCTCCAACCTAAGTCCCCTGAACCCAGATTAGCTCAACTTTGCCTGATTGGGTCCCCAAAATGTCCATGGCCATCCCCATGCCACCTGACCCAAAGAGAGTTCTGGAAAGAGCAAGTTGGAGTGGAAAGATAGGATGCTCCTGACCCACTGCAGTTAAATCTTCTTAATTTTGTCAACTGGATGTGCCATATGTAACCAGGTGGATATTGTCGGGTCCCTCTCCAGCCTTCCAAGAGATCTGAGTGAGGAGCCTGAAGTTTCATTAGCCTCCAGGTAAGTCCTCCTCTGCCGGAACAGACTGAAGCATAAAGAGAAACTCGGGGAACGATGAATTTCCCTCCAATTACAACTCTGCTCAATTCCATTAAACTCTAGATATGGTCTCTATTTAGGGAAGGATTAACTGCTTCCTTTGAAAGATAATGCAGATAGTAAAAAGCCACATATTAATGAATTTAAAGCTTTCTTATAAAATCCTCATCATCAAAAATTAGATTTGAGGCAGGTTAAAAAAATACAGTTTATTTTCAAACATTCCCTTGGAAATGATGTGTGCAGAATATGAACATTAGTCTCAGCACCTTGGAGCTTTAAATTCTTAATTTAGTTGTTGCCTATTTTCTTGAGTCTTTCTGACCTTTCATAGCTGAGCGCTTTATTGCTATAGGTTTTTTGCTTTATGGTGTTTTTTTTTTAATTTTTAGCTACTCTAGGGTAGCATGTAGAGAATATCTCATAATGGTTTCAGGGCACAATCTTTGACAAAATGAAGTCAATGCAGGTTAATTAAGAAATTTAGAAAATTCTTCCATAGACAACTCTATGCCCTGAGAGGAAAGGTTATAATTAAGATAGATTCAGTGTCATTAGGATCATTTAAAATGCCAACTCTTCAAAAACTGAAGATCATAAGGTCAGTAGGGAGAAAACATGCTGTATGTTTAACTGGTTTATTAGATGAACTGTCCTGTCCTTGTTGGGAACAAGGAAAAAGAAACTTTCTTCTTTCCCCACTGTCCCCACACCGGCATAGTCCGATCGCTATTTCCAAGGCCCAAAAGATGTCCGTAAGCTTTCCCTATCATTTTCAAAATTAGAAGAGTCTCATTTTCAGGCCTTAAAATGTCCAGACCCTTACGACTCAAAATGTAAGTCTCTCATTCAAGTCAAAGCTTCCCAGAGCTCAGGCCCGGCCTGGGTTTGGTAACACCTGGGGCAGGCGTGAGAGGCAGGATGGAGATGGAAAGGCGAAAGGTGCTGCCCTGTGGAGTCATCTTCTGACATCAACACTCCCCCTTCGCGTGGCAGGGGTCCCATGATGACTGTGTGTCTCACGGGCTGCTATCGTGGGTTCTTCAGGTACACGCACACACAGCTGGGGACATCTGACACTGCTGCTCCCCAGAGGGAGCAGGGATGAGGTAGGCTCTGAGTCAACTCTTGAAGCACAGATAGGAGAGCGTGGAAGAGGTGAGGGCCGGGGGGGCCTCCCAGGCTAGGCTCAGGTGGCCAGCAGGGGGGCAAGCAGGGCATGGGAAGCACCTTGTATTACTTTCCTAAGGCTGCTGTAACAAAGCACCATGGACTACAGGACTTAAAACCGCAGAAATGTATAGCCTCACAGATTTGGAGGCTAGAAGTCCAAAATCAGGGTGTCGGTAGGGCCGTGCTCCCTCTGAAATGTGTGGGGGATCCTTCCCTGCCTCTTGCAGCTCTGGTGGCTGTGGACAGTCTGTGGCATCCCTTGGCTTACACCTGCGTAACTCCAGTCTCCCTGCCATATTGGTGGACTTCATATGAGGACTTCAGCCATCCTGGATTAGGGGCCGCCCTGCACCAGTATGACCTCATCTTACGCCAGTTACAGCTGCAATGACCTACTTCCAAATGAGATCACATTCATAGGTACTGTGGTCAGGACTTCATATCTTTTTTGGGGGAGACACAGTTCAACCCATAACAGACCTGGAAAACCTTTGCTGGCTCCTCATAGCCTAGTGTTTCAAGTCTCAATGTCAGAGAGGCATTCACAGTCCCTCACAGTCCTCCTCAGCTCTCCCTTCCCGTCTTACAGCTGGCCAACCTCCCCTCACTCCACACTCAAGCTTTGGGAACATCCTAGTTAGTCCGACAGCATGCAGTGGTCTCTGTAGGCTTTCCTCACACCTCCCCGGCCCCTCCGCTGAGCCAGCTCTCAGTGTTTCAAGCTCAGTGTCACGTCCCCTGCAGCACCTGCCTTCAGTCTTCCACCATCCAGAAGAATGAGTCACCCCCTCCACCACCACCGAATTTTCTTCTGAGCCCTATTACAGCATTCAGTATGTAATATGTTAACTAGTGATCCCTTTTTAACTCTGCCAATCGCCCCCTTTAGGTTTTGGGCTCCTTAAATAATAGGATTGTTAGGATTGGTGGCTAAATTCTCCGCCAGCTCCCCATTTAATCTCTAGTCTAGTTAAAGTGAAATGCTCCACCTGACAAGTGGCCAATGTTTCTCCAAAAGAAGGCTGGAGATGCCCAGAACACCTCCCTCCCACGTGGTAGAGGGAAGGAGCAGAACTCCAGCTCCCAGTCTCTGATGGTGGCCTCCAGAGTCAGGCCAGGTTAGCAGGTGGGGTCTGGCGGGCGGCTGAGCAAAAGTGTAGGTCCCTAGGACAAGATGTCACAGGGGGCAAGGGCTCTGGCTATTTCAGGACAGCAACGGAGTTGTGAGGAAGAGGGAGGTAGATGGGAAAGAAGGACGAGAAGGAAGTTCTAGGCGTCTACGACTGGAAGGAGAGAGGAGCTCTTCTGGCTCCTGCTTTTCTTGTGGAATCCTTAGAAGGACCCAAGGTGGGGATGGCGTGGACATTGGGGATGGGATAAGTATGCTACGCATCATCAGGAGATAGTGGGTTTTGGTCAGCGATAGTCAGACTATTACAAAGACAAACGAAATGGTAGAATCCCTCTATGTTTCAGTATAGGAATTCACACTTGTCGCGTTTGGATAAAATGTTTGGAAACTAGCTCTGCAGAGCACAGATTTGTCCTGATGCACGGATGCGCAGCGCCATCTAGTGGCGCTCTGAGCAAACTGTTCGTGGTCTGGAAGACGTAAGGACCCACGTCCTCTTTCACATCCAAACCTCTATTACTCCATTTGTATGTATTCAAAATAATTCATTCCAGATTAGGATAAAACTTTAACGAGAAAAGACTTTTTGCATGCCTATAATGCCTCTCATTTTAAAACTGTTGGGAGGAGTGCAGTGAGGAAACGGTGATCTTTAGACCGAACAACATTTTATCATTCGACAAATATTATTGAGTGCTTACCATGCACCAGGCCCTGGGCACAGCCCTGCCCTCATGGGACATAATACGGGAAGT
This sequence comes from Diceros bicornis minor, assembly GCF_020826845.1. Lineage (NCBI taxonomy): Eukaryota > Metazoa > Chordata > Mammalia > Perissodactyla > Rhinocerotidae > Diceros > Diceros bicornis. Next base: position 5,432,301 of record NC_080755.1, on the reverse strand, counting down.
TCATAGTTGTTTGTGCATACTCTCATATTTTGGAGAAGCTGCTTCACACATATGCAGTCTAAAAAATTATAGGGAGAGAACCTTGAGTTTATACGATGTGTTAGAACACTCAAAAGTCTACGTCTTCCACCATTATTTTGAAATATGAGAAACTTCCTCATTTTTAATTTTTTAGTTTTGAGGTAGGAGAACTCATGATCTCTGCCATCCCCATGGCAGGCTCCTTTCTGTTCCTCGCACCTCTCCTTGACTGCAGGTATCCCCTCAGCCCTTGTCCCTCCAGTCTCAAGACTAGCTGGCACTTCTGTGTGGCTGACCCATACATCTACATCTCCTCCCCCGCCTCGCATCTTACTCGCAAATCCACGTTTCCAAAGGCCTGTCAGTTATCTCCCCACATCTTCCCAGATGACTTGCAAGCGCCTGAAACTCAGCGTGTCCAAACTGAATGCAGTACCTTCCCCTCTGTCCCTCTGCCCTTTTTCTCTTCTGTGGCTCCTGGCGTAGCATCCACCAGGTCCCCTGAGCCAGAGATCCTGGCCCCCTTCGTCCTTGACTCATTTCTTTCCTACATCCGTGAGGCACAGTGCTGGGACCACGGGGAATGCAAATGCTTACACATAAAATTTAGGATTCCAGTCAGTGTATTTGCTGAAAAAAATCAAAGCTATTTCAAAATAGAAATTAATAAATGTGTACACGATTACCAAACCTAGATCATGTTAACTTCAGAAATTATTATATTTAGTATTCATAAATATTCATTAGTGTTTTCTTTGTAAGAATTCCTAAGTATGTGTGATGATTTGTGAGGAATCATAGCTGATCAAGAATTAAAAGAACAGGGCCGGCCCCGTGGCTTAGTGGTTAAGTGAGCGCGCTCCACTGCTGGCGACCCGGGTTCGGATCCCGGGCGCGCACCAACGCGCTGCTTCTCTGGCCATGCTGAGGCTGCGTCCCACATACAGCAACTAGAAGATGTGCAGCTATGACACACAACTATCTACTGGGGCTTTGGGGGGAAAAAATAAATAAATAAAATCTTAAAAAAAAAAAAAGAATTAAAAGAACAAATTATTGCAAATAATTTCAAAGATAAAATAATAAAACATACCTTCTAAATTTTTACACTGGAAAAATTGACAATATATTTACTCTAGGAGACAACAAAGGAAAAGAGAGAGGTTTCAGCTAGGCTGTCAACCTCAGCAGATTGGTGGAAGCTGTTCAGTCCTCTGTGTTGGGAAGGATTCTGAGGCTGATGTGCAGTAACATAAGTAACTGAGCCCAGTGAGTCGTATTGTCCATTTTGGGAATGGAGGGGTAGGGCAGTACGTATTCAGTGGTGTGCTGAAATGCTGAAACCATAATTTTGTAAGCCAGTTGTTAAACACGGCCATTACTAAAAATTAAATTATAAAAACTTATAATTAGATAAATTCTATTAAAAACAAAGATAATAAATACTCAAAATTTATCGTTTCCTAATGATAGATTTCCTAGTCTATGCACTTGAAGCTACTATGTCTCCTGTATCTGTGTGGTGGAGTGTGCTACTGAGCATCTCTTATCAATTCTGCATTTACTGACATCATCCTGGTATCTTGAAAGCAGCCATGGTGGGAGCATTTACACCACGAAAATTGGCAAACACTACAAATCAGGGCTTTTCTCTCCAGAAAGCCAGTTGTTAAGCATTTACCAGCATACCACTGCATATGTTATATATATATATATATTTGTATATATACATATGTATGTATATATGATGCTTATGCAAAGGGATAATTTCCAGAAGCAGGGTACCACAGGCAGGAATAATAAAATAAGAGTTAACACTTATATAGTAGGTTTTATGTAGCAGGCACTGTTCTAATAGTGATATAACCTCTATATAAATATGTTGGTTCATTTAATTTAATCAAATTCTCACTACAACTCTGAGCTAAATCCTATTATTATTCCCATTTTATAGATGAGGAAACTGAGGCACAGAGGTCTTAAGAGACTTGATTAGAAGTTCATTGGATGATGGGCCAGCCCCATGGCGTAGCGGTTAAGTGCGTGCGCTCCGCTACTGGTGGCCCTGGTTCGGATCCCGGGCATGCACCGACCACTGCTTCTCCGGCCATGCTGAGGCCGCGTCCCACGTACAACAACTAGAAGGATGTGCAGCTATGACCTACAACTATCTACTGGGGCTTTGGGGGAAAAATAAATAAACAACAACAACAAAAAAGAAGTTCACTGGATGGTCAAGTAAAACTATGTAATTGCTGCGTTCTAGGAGCTTTTGATTGTACAGGGGAGGCGGGCATGCAAAGAACAGCAAACTGTGTAAGACGGCTCTAATGAGAGTGTGTAGAAGGTTCGATGAGTACACCGCCATACCTCGCACTTATCTGAGATGACATAAAAAGCGTCACTTTGTTGAGATTTGAAAGATGAGTATAAGTTTGAGTTTCCACCTTTCCCTAATCCCAGATGGGTGTATGCGGCGCTACCATGTTTATTTCAAGCCTGGTGAGGGGTTTGTCTTTCAGGGTAGACTCATTATGTTGCAGAAACAAACAATGCCTAAATCTTAGTGACAGAACACAATAAAGGTTTGTTTTCACTCACACTACATGTCCAGTGCAGGTCAACTGGGGCTCAGCTCACTGCCATCTCTCAGGGTCCCGGCTGATGGAAGTTCCATCTTGACACAGGTTCACAATCACAGCAGCAGCGATGAGGGGATACAGTGACTCATGCGTGGCCTCCTAAAACACCCACCTGGAAGCAACACAAGCAACTTCTCTTCATTGTCCACTTCCAACATCAAGGAGGTGAGGAATTGTGATCCTACCACAGTCCCTGAAGAAGGAGAAATGGAATATTTGTGAACTGCCCTGAGTGACTACCAGGGGTTTGGGGACTGAAAGAAGAAGATCCTTGAAGATCAGGGACACGTGGCTGGTGCCTGACACAAACTTGAAAACCTAAGCAGCCTTGGCAGCAGGATGGAGGAGGCTGTGGTGGGATTGGCCTGCATTCCTACAGTGTCCAGACAAGGAGTGAGGATGGTGAGCATGGAGACAACAATGACTAGCACTTACGTAGCTCTTACTGTGTGCCCATCACTGCTCTGGGTGATTTCCATATATCGACTCACTTAACCCTCAGACCTATGGCCCTAATAATTGGAGAGCTACACACACCTTCAGAAGAAGACTGTTTCCATGGTTTCTAGTATCTCACTTGTCTCTTTTTTTAACCTCTAACACCAGGATGTTGCGCAAGTTGTCGAAATTCCTAACCCCCAAGCAAAATTCATAGACTAAGTAACCACATTCTTTTGCAACAGAGTGTCTTGGTTGAGTGGGACCTAGGGATGATGACTCTTTCTCCAATTTCTAATTTTGTAATGTAGCTTCTAGAAAGTGAAGTTGGCCACCATCCTGTCTCCAGGACAAACATCTGTATCCACTGATTTGCACAGTGGCTATAGAGCCACCTGGCCAAACAACTTAAGCTCATCCATCACTGGGGTTAAAACTTAAATAAATTTCTCTGAGGTATTTGAGTGCGCTTTGACAGAAGCCAGATTGTAAAAGGGATAATGGGATCCTAAGAGAGAATTCCTACTCAGCAAGCATGATGATGGAGAGGAGCTATCAGGGTCTCAGGTGTCTGCTCTCACCGATAGGGGTTTTGGGTGGGAACTGAGAGTGCTGTGACTCTTTGGGGCAACAGGGAGGGTTTCTGGGCTCTAGCTGTGGAGAGCATCTTCACGGAACTGCCTTGGGTTGGTCTTTCAAAGCAATGAGAAGGCTATATTACCATCATTATCCTCATGATTAACATGTATAGAACTTTGCACAGTTCTAAATGCTTCATGTATACTAACCACCACCACCATATGAAGTAGGTACTATTATTGTATTCATTTTCTAAATGAAGATTCTAAGGAACATAAAGATTAAATAAGTTGCAAAGGTCACACAGCTAATAAGTCGTAGAGTCAGATTCTAGCCCAATTAGTCTGGTTCAAGGTTTTGATAAGTTGTGAATATTTAAACAGTAAAAAATACTGGAACTAAATTCTAAAGAGCAAAGAGCCCCTTCTATTTGAGCTGAGATTGCCCCTATACTCTTCATTGGGGTGCATTTGTCAAGTCTGGAGACAGGCAGAGAACTGGGATTGGCCTAGGCAGGGTGATTTACTGAGGGAAAGGAAATGAAACAGAGTTTTTTCATGGCCATATGAGTTGGATTGATGGATTTAGACTTGGAGAAGAACAAAATTAATGACAGTTTTTCCACTTCCTGCATGCTAGGCTAGTGTGTGAGGCTACACGGCACAATCTCACTTTGCTTGGGAGGCCGATTCCACTGGGAGGGAGAGGCCTACAAGAAACATACAGCAGATCTCACCCTAGAGACATTTAAAACCAGAAGTGTTCCAAGGCTAATATACATAATGAATATTTTTTTAAATAAAAAAAAAATTATGGTCAAAATTTAAAATTCTCAACAGAGAATCTGGATTTATAAAAAATTAAATGGGAATTTTAGAACTCAGAAAAATCTGCAATTAATAAGGCATTGGCTGAGATTAATGAACATTTGCTGGACATAGCAAAAGATAGGAGTAGTGAACTTGAAGAAAGGTCAGTAGAAAATACCTAGACTGAAGCACTAAGAGAAAAAAAGACTAAAAATAACAGAATGGAACTTGAGAGACACGTGGGACACAGTGAAATGGTCTAAAATATGTGGAATTAGACTCCTAGAAGGAGAGAAGAGAGAGATTGGAGTAGAAGAAATATTTGAAGGGGTAACATATGAGAATTTTCTAAAACTGAGGAAAATATCAACCCAAAATCAAGTAACTCAGTGCACCACAAACACAAAGAAGTTGTACAAATAACAAATAAGCATATGAAAAGATGCTCAACATCACTTATCATTAGGAAAATACAAATTAACACAATGAGACACCACAACACATGTAGTAGAATGGCTAAAATCTAAAACACTGACAATACCAAATGCTGACAAAGATGCAGACAACAGGAACTCTGATTCATTGCTGGTAGGAATGCAAAATGGCACAGCCCTTATGGGAGACAACTTGGCTATCTCTTAAAATACTACACAGGATCTTACCACGCAACTCAGCAATCAAGCTCCTAGGCATTTATCTAATTCATTTGAAAACATATGCGCACGCAAAAACTAGAACCAAATGCCTGGTCAAGAAAAAGCCACACTCAAAACAGTAGGAAACTTCATGCATTTTTGTTTTATTTCCTTGTCGCATCCCCTCCCCAGCACTCAGAAGGGAGCTGCCCATTTCCTGGTTCCTCCCTCAGGAAAGAAGGAAAACAGTCTAACTTATTTGCAAAATGCAGGCCTCTCAGAGCTCCTTGAGGAACTGGTTTCTTTGCTGACTGACTCAGAAGTGAAACAAGAACAGTGGCATAGTTTAGACATCAGGTTGGAGGCTACAAGAAGCAGTAGTGAGTGCTAGGGTGATGAAAACTGTAGGGGGCCACAGACCTACGGGCACCTAGGGGCAAGAGATTATGAGCAGAGGATATAGTAAAATGACAAAGGCCCTGAGAAGAAGCAGGGGTAAGACTCTGGAAAATTAAGATATTTAAAAGCAGTTGTGTATCCCATGGAATGGGGAAAAAATACATGCATAGATGCAGGGAAGATATATGTGCAGAAAATCCAGAGTGGACCTTAAGCCTTCATGCAGAGCTGGTTAGAAAAAGTCTTCCCCTGCGTGAAGCCAGTCAGCAAAGACTGGGAGAGGTAGCTGTCAATTTAAAATAGATTATTATAACTTTAGGGTGTTTTTTGTAATCCATATGGTAACCACAAATAGAAGTCTCTATAGAGTATACGGAAAAGGAAATGAACAGGGAAGCAAAATGTACAAAAAATCAACTAAACACAAAAGAAGACAGTAAGAGAGGAAAAGAGGGGCAAAAAAATACCTATAAAACATACAGAAAACAACAAAGTAGCAATAATAAATCCTTCCCTATCAATAATTACTTTAAATGTAAATGGATTAAATCCCCAATAAAAAGACATAGATTGGCATAATAGATTTTTAAAAACCCCAACAAAATAGGATCCACCTATATACTAACTACAAGAGACTCACTTTAGATCTAAGGACATGCATAGGTTGAAAGTGAAAAGATGGAAAAAGATACTCCATGCAAATAATAACCAAAAGAGAGCAGGGGTGGTTATACTAATATCAACAAAATAGATGTTAAGTTAAAAACTGTTACAAGAGACAAAGAAAGACATTATTTAATGATAAAAGGGTCAATTCACTAAGAAGATATAACAATTATAAATTTATATGCATCAAACATCAGAGCTCCTAAATATATGAAGCAAACATTGACAGAATTGAAGGGAGAAATAGACACCTCTACAATAATAGTAGGAGACTTCAATATCCCACTTTCAGTAATGGATAGAACACCCAGACAGAGATCAATAAAGAAATAGAGAACTTGAACTACACCATAGACCAATTGGACCTAACAGAAGTAGAAAGAACACTCCACCCAACAATAGCAGAGTATATATTCTTCTCAAGGGCACATGGAAAATTCTACAGGATAGACCATATGTTAGGCCAGAAAACAAATCTTAATAAATTTTAAAAGATCAAAATCATACAAAACATCTTTCCAATCACAATGAAACGAAACTAGAAATCAACAACAGAAGGAAAACTGCAGAAGCCACAAATTGTGGAAATTAACAACATACTCTTAAACAACCAATGGGTCAAAGAAGAAATCACAAGTGAAATTAGAAAATATCTTAAGAGAAATAAAAATAAAAACATAACACACCAAAAGTTATGAGATGCAGCAAAAGCACTGCTAAGAGGGAAATTTTTAGCTATAAATACATTTAAAAAGAAGAAAGATCTCAAATCAATAATATAAATTTACAACTTAAGGAACTAGAAAAAGAAGAACAAACTGAACCCAAAGCTAACAGAAGGAAGGAAATAATAAATAGTGGAGCAGAGATAAGTAAAATTAAAAAATCAAAATCAATGAAACCTAGAGTTGGTTTTTTGAAAAGATCAACAAAATTAACAAATCTAACTAACTTCACAGAAATAAAAAAGATTATAAAAGAGTATCATGAACCATTGTACTAATTGGATAACCACAAGAAATGGAAAACTTCCCTGAAACACACAACCTACCAAGACAATCTACCAAAGAATGATGAAGAAATAAGACATCTGAACAGACCTATAAGTAGTAAGGAGATCGAATTAGTAATCAAAAACCTCCCAACAAAGAAAATCCAAGGACCAGATGTTTTCACTGGGTGAATTCTACAAAATATTTAAAGAAGAATTAACACCAACCCTTCTCAAACTCTTCCAAAAAATTGATGAAGAAGAATACTTGCTGGTCCCGGCCCTGTGGCCAAGTAGTTAAAGTTCCACACACTCCACTGCAGTGGCCCAGGTTTGGATCCTGGGTTCGGACCTACTCCACTCACCAGCCATGCTGTGGCAGGGTCCCACATATAAGGTAGAGGAAGATTGGCACAGATGTTAGCTCAGGACTAGTCTTCCTCAGCAAAAAAAAAGAAGAAAAAGAAGAAGAAGAATACTTCCTAACTCATTCTATGAGGCCAATGTTACTCGTTACTCCAAAGTCAAAGACGCTACAAGAAAATAAAACTAAAGACTAATATCTATGATAAACATTGATGCAAAACTCCTCAAAAAAATACTAACAAACAGAAGACGACAGCACATTAAGAGGATTACACACCATAACCAAGTAGAATTCATTCCTGCTGTGCAAAGATTATTTAACATACAAAAATAAATCAATGTAATATACAACATGAACAGAATGAAAGACAAAAACCACATGATCATATCATTTATATAGAAAAATCGTTTGACAAAATTCAAACCCTTTCATAAAAAAGCACTCAACAAACTAGGAATAGAAGGAAACTCCTTCAAAAAAATAAAGGTTTTTCATATATGAAAAACCCACAGCCAACATACTTAATGGTGAAAGACTGAAAGCTTTTCCTCTAAGATCAGGAGCAAGGCAAGGATGCCCACCTTTGCCACTACCTTTCAACATAGTACTGGAAGTTGTAGCCAGAGCATTTAGGCAGGCAAAAGAAATAAAAGGCGTCCAAACTGGAAAGGAAGAAGTAAAATTATCTCTTTGCAAATGGTATGATCTTATATATACAAAATTCTGAAGATTCCACAAAAAAACTGTTAGAACTAATAAATTCAACAAAGTAGCAGGATACAAAGTCAACACATGAAAATGAGTTGCATTTCTATGCAGTAACAATGAACAATCTGAAAAGGAAATTAAGAAAACAACTCCATTTACAAAACCATTAAAAGAAATAAAATACTTACGAATAACTTAACCAAGAACGTAAGCAAAGGATTTGAATAAACATTTCTCCGAAGAAGATATACAAATGGTCAATAAGTACATGAAGAAATCCTCAACATCACTAATCATTAGGGAAATGCAAATCAAAACCACAGTGAGAAGCCATCTCACACCCTTTAGGATATCAAAATATCAGAAAAAACAAGTGCTGAGGATATGGAGAAATTGGAACTCTGGTGCACTATTGGTGGGAATATAAAATGGTGCAGAAAACAGTATGATGGCACCTCAAAAAGTTAAACATGGGGGCCGGCCTGGTGGTATAGTGGTTAAGATCTGGTGCTCTGCTTCCGGTGGCCCAGGGTTCACAGGTCCAGATCCCGGGCACAGACCTACTCACTGCTCATCAAGCCACACTGTGGTAGGCATCCCACATAAAGTAAAGGAAGATGGGCACAGATGTTAGCCCAGGGCCAATCTTCCTCAGCAAAAGTGAAGAGGATTGGCAACAGATTTTAGCTCAGGGCTAATCTCTCTCACAACAACAAAAAAAGAGTTAAACATAGAATTTCCATATCATCCAGCAATTCTACTTCTTGGTATATCCCCAAAGGAATTGAAAGCAGGAATTCAAAGAGATTTTTGCACACCCATATTCATAGCAGAATTATTCACAGTAGCTGAAAGGTGGAAGCAACCCAAATGTCCAGCAATGGTGAATGGATAAACAAAATGTGTATATACAAAGATTGGAATATTATTCTGCCTTTAAAAGAAGGAAATTCTGACACATGATACGACATGGATGAACCTCGAGAACAGTATGCTAATTGAAATTAGTCACAAAAGGACAAATACTGCATGATTCCACTTATCTGAGGTGCCTTGAGTAGTCAAATTCACAGAGACAGAAGAGAATGGTGGTTTCCAGGGCTGGGGGCATGGAGTAATAAGCAGTTATTATTTAATGGATGCAGAGTTTCATTTTTGCAATATGAAGAGTTCTGTGGATGGGTGGTGGTGATGGTGGCACAGCATTGTACTTAATGCTACTGAACTGCACCCTGAAAAATGATTAATATGGTAAATTTTATGTGTATTTTACTCCATTTAAAAAAAATTTCTTTTAATGAGCTATCAGGCCATAAAAAGGTACAAATGAGCCCTAAATGAATATTGCTAAGTGAAAAAAACCAGTCTGAAAAGACTGTATACTGTACGATTCCAATTATATGACATTCTGAAAAAGGCAAAACTAGAGAAACATTAAAACATTCACTGGTTGACAGAGGTTTGGGGGCAAGAAGGTAAAATATAGGGGATGTTTTAGGGTGTTTAAATTATTTTGTATGATACTATAATGGTGGATGCATAACATTATGTATTTGTCAAAACCTATTCCTATAACTTTGTCGCACAAAGAGTGAACCTTAATGTATGCAATTTAAAAAATATATTTAAGAGCTTGTGGAATCTCAAGATGGAATGCAACCCATGATAGAATAATCTGACTATTACATATGTCTGAAATAAGCTAACTGCAGGAGATGGGGGAAACAGTGCTGACTTTAGTAACTTTGGAAATGAGTGGTATTTATAAGACTAAAGGCAAAAGGAGCTGCACTTAAGAACTGTAATCTAGTTGATAAAGTTGTTGCCCATACTGGAATAGAACAACAGTCGAAGCCAAGTTTCTCACTGTTGGAATGAGAATTTATAGACTAGAAGTAGAGGAGGCTAGGATTATCCATGTGGTGATGGATTACAGTTGTAGATGTCAATATAAACTCATGTTTATCTTAATATATAGAGAGAAAGCAAGCCAAAAAAATAAATAACCTGCAATGATGTTGTTATGTCAAAGGGACACAGGAATCAACTGAAAGAGCTCCCAATAGCCAAAGTTGGGACAATTTGAGCAATAAAATAAAGAAGTGTTGGATTATAACCCAAAGTATAAAATAAATATCCATGAGTCCATCCTAATATAAATAAATGATTAAATATAGAAATAAATGAGGGACAAGAGACAAATATCCCATGGAGAAGAATTCCAAATAACTTATGTAGATACTCTGCCCTCAAGGAGAAGGAGCATAATTCCCCACTTCCTAAGTGTGGGCTGTGCATAGTGACTTCCTTCCTAAAAGTACAATATGGAATGGAGGAAAAAAGAATAACTTTACAGTGGAGAAACTTGATAAACACTCCTTAGCCAAATGATCAAGGTCAACTTCAACAGTCATAAATCACATACAGTTATATGCCACATAGTGACGTTTCAGTCAACGACAGACCAAATATATGATGGTGGTCTCATAAGGTTAGTACCATATAGCCTAGGTGTGTAGCAGGCTATACCATCTAGGTTTGTGTAAGTACACTCTACAATGTTCACACAATGATGAAATCGTCTAATGACACATTTCTCAGAACATATCCTCGTCATTAAGTGACACATACCTGTAGATTGTATGTACCTTTGATATGATGTGATGAGAAAGATACCTTACCTCTGTGGTCTTCCTCCAAAAAATTCATAACCACAGGCTAACCATAAGATAAACACTATAAAAATCCTAATAGATGGGAGTGATGTCAGCAACATGGCAGAGTGAGCTGTTCCCTGCATCTCTCCCCCTTTGAACTACAACTAAAAGGACATTCATTGATCTGCAGAGGATACCCACACAGCACATCAGGACACCCGAGATACCTGAGCAGCAATACATCTGAAGGTGGATGGACTACCCTCCAAGGATGTGGTGGAGATAGGTGAGCACCCTCTGGACCCCAGGCAGCCCAGCACATGTGTATGACTACTTTCCCAGCTGGAGCAATCATAGCACCACTGCAGTCCCCAGAGTGGGAACATGCCTCAGCACGACTGTGAAAACAGGTGATGGCAGCCCTGAGCCCCACTGTGTGATTGCTTCCCCATCTAGTGGGAGAACCCTCAGGGGCATGCAGCCCACAGAGAGCAGCACAGACTTGGACCCAGTGGGGAAGCCCCGCCCACCAAGCACAATGGCTAGTGCCACCCAGGAGCAGAGGGCGGCTGAGCTGCTGCCCGGGTGAATAAGCCTCCAGCTGCCGTGAGCTCTCATAGTACTGCTGCAGCCCCGAAGCAGGAAGCACAACTCCACGGGCCTGTGGGAGCAGGCGGCAGTAGACCTGAGCTCCCGTGTGATGACTCTCTTGTCTAGTGGAAGAAACCACAATCCCACCGCAATCCCAGGGAGTGGCTTTGGCTTGGTCCCAGAGGGGAGGCCCCACCCATCAAGCACAAATGCTGGTGTAACCTAGGAGCAGAAGATGGCTAAGATCCCAGTCTGGGCAAATAAGCTCCCGGCTGCTGTGAACATCCATAGTACTGCTGCAGCCCTGAAGAGTGGAAGCTTGACTCAGTGGGACTGCGGGAGCAGGGAGCAGTAGCCCTGAGCCCCTATGTGATTACTTTCTCATCCAGTGGGAGAATCTACAATCCGACCAGGTCCCAGGGAGTGGCTTTGGCTCAGTCCCCGAGAGGAGGTCCCACCCACCAAGCACAAAGGCTGGTGCAACCTAGGAGCAGGAGTTGGCTGAGATCCTGGTCTGGGCAACAAGGTCTCAGCTGCCATGAGCACCCACAGGACTGCTGCAGCCCAGAAGCAGGGAGCACAACTCTGTGGGTCTGTGGGAGCAGGCAGCAGTAGACCTGAGCTCCTGGGTGATGACTCTCTCATCCAATGGGAGGATCCACAATCACACCAGGATCTTAGGGAATGGCTTTGGCTTGGTCCCAGAAGGAAGGTCCCGCCCACAAAGCACAATGGCTGGACCAGAGGGCAGGAGAGACCAAAAAGCCCCTGGCTGCTGTGAAAGCCCATAATACCTCTGCAGCCCAGAAGTGGGGAGCACAACTCTGCAGGACTGTGGAAGCAGGTGGCAGCAGCCCTGAGCTCACATGACTACTTTCCCATTCAGTGGGAGACCACAGGGCTGCTGCAATCCCAAGGAACGACCCAGACTCGGACAGGCACAGCTGACAGGGGTCACGGCAGTGGGATCAGATTACACATCTTCTGTCCCCCCAAGCAGCGACAGGTAGAACCTGCGTCCAGAAACCATCACCATGCGCCTGCACAGATCCACTCCATCAAATGGTATAAAGAAGTATATTAATACTCCAGACCAGAAGGAAAAAGACAAACACCCAGAAACCAATCCTGAAGGCATGGAAATCTACAATCTAAATGAAAGAGAATTCAAGACAGCCGTCATAAGAATACTCAACAAGTTACAAGAGAATTCTGAAAGACAGTTCCATGAAATCAGGAACCAAATTATTGAACAGAGGTAATTCTTCACAAAAGAGATCAAAACTATAAAGAGAAATCAATCAGAATTGTTGGAGATGAAAAACACAATGGATGAGATAAAGAAAAATCTGGAGTCCTGACAATGTGGAGGAATTAGCAATCTGGAGGATAGGAACACAGAAATGCTTCAGATGGAGGAGGAGAGAGAATTTAGACTACAAGGAAATGAAGAAATTCTCTGAGAAATACCTGACTAGTTAGGAAATACAACATAAGGATTATAGGAATTCCAGAGGTAGAAGAGAGGGAAAAAGGAGCAGAGAGCTTGTTCAAGAAACAATAACTGAAAACTTCCCAAACCTGGAAAAGGAGCTGAAATTACATGTAACAGAAGCCACCGGAACTCCTAATTACATCAATGTAAAAAGACCTTCTCGAAAAGCGTATATTAGAAAACCTGGCAAAAGTCAATGACAAAAAATATTAAGGGCAGGAAGGCAGAAGAGAATAACCTACAAAGGAAGCCTGATAAGGCTTTCAGTGGATTTTTCAGCAGGAAACTTACAGGCGAGGAGAGAGTGGAATGATAAATTCAAAATTTTGAAAGACAAAAACTTTCAGCCAAGAGTACTATATCTGGTGAAAATATCCTTCAGATATGATGGAGAAATAAAAACTTTCCCAGATAAATAAAAGCTGAGGGAATTCATTGCCACAAGACCCCCCCTACAAGATTTGATCAAGAAAGCACTCATACCTGGAAAAAAGAAAGAAAGGGTTTACAAAGCCTTGAGCAAGGGGTTATATAGGCAGACAAAATCAGAAAATTGCAGCTCTCTTTTCAGAACAGATTAGCAAACACTTAAATATAACTCTAAAGGCAAAGGTAAGGAAAACACTGAAAATAAATACTATCACTTCATTTTAACCACAATTTCACAACACATAATGGAATAAGTTGTGACAAAAACAACTTAGAAGGGCAAGAGGAAAGGGATGAAACCTGCTTAGACTAAGGGAACAAGAGTCTATCAAGGAATGGACTATCTCGTCTATGAGATCTTTTATACAAACCGCATGGTAACCACTAAACAAAAAATCAGAATGAAGACACAAATGATAAATAAAGAGAAAACCATCATAGAGAAGCACCAAACTGAACTAGCAGTCCAAAACACATGGAACAAGAAACAAGGGAAATACATAACAACTGAAAAACAAGTGATAAAATGGCAGCATTAAGCCCCCATATATCAATAATCACTCTAAATGTAAATGGATTGAATTCCCCAATCAAAAGACACAGAGTGGCTGGATGGATTAAAAAACAAGACCCAACAATTTGCTGCCTCCAGGAAACACACCTCAGCTCTAAAGACAAACACAGGTTTAGAGTGAAGGGATGGAAGATGATACTCCAAGCAAAGGCAAACAAAAGAAAGCAGGTGTTGCCATACTTATATCAGACAAAGTTGACTTCAAGATAAAACAGGTAATGAGAGACAAAGAGAGGCAATATATAATGATAAAAGGGACACTCCACCAAGAAGACATATCACTTATAAATATATACGCACCCAACACAGAAACACCAAAGTACATAAAGTATATCAACAAACCTAAAAGGAGATATCAACAACAACACGATAATAGTAGGGGACCTTAACACCCAGCTTTCATCAATGGACAGATCATCCAGACAGAAAGTCAATAAAGATATAATGGACTTAAATGAAAAACTTGATGAGATGGACTTAGATATATATAGAGCACTCCATCCAAACACAGCAGATTACACATTCTTCTCAAGCACACATGCAACATTCTCAAGAATAGACCATATATTGGGAAACAAGGGATGCTTCTATAAATTTAAGAAGATTGAAGTCATAACAAGCATCTTCTACAATCATAACGCCATGAAGCTAGAAATCAACTACAAGAACAAAACCGGGAAAGTGACAAAGATGTGGAGACTCAATGCTACTAAACAACCAATGGATCATTGATGAAATTAAAGGAGAAATCAAATTATATCTGGAGACAAATGAAAATGAAAATACACTGTACCAACTCATATGGGATGCAACAAAAGCAGTCTGGAGAAAGAAACGCACAGCAATACAGGCCCACCTTAACAAACAAGAAAAAGCCCAAAGAAGCAACCTCAAATTACGCCTAACAGAATTAGAAAAAGAAGAACAAACAAAGCCTAAAGTCAGCAGAAGGAGGAAAATAATAAGAATCAGAGCAGAAATAAATGAAATTGAAACCAAAAAAACAGTAGAAAGGATCAATGAAACAAAGAGCTGGTTCTTTGAGAAGATAAACAAAATTGACAAACTCTTAGCCAGACTCACCAAGAAAAAAGAGTGAAGTCTCAAATAAACAAAATTAGAAATGAAAAAGGAGAAATTACAACGGATACCACAGAAATACAAAAGATTATAAGAGAATACTATGAAAAACAATATGCCAACAAATTGGAAAATCTAGAAGAAATGGATAAATTCTTAGACTCATACAACTTCCCAAAATGGAATCAAGAGGAAATAGAGAACCTGAATAGATCAATCACAAGTAAAGAGATAGAAACAGTAATCAAAAACCTGCCAAAAAATAAAAATCCAGGAGCATATGGCTTTTCTGGAGAATTTTACCAAGCATTCAAGGAAGATTTAACACCTATCCTTCTCAAATTATTCCAAAAAATAGAGGAAGATGGAACACTTCCCAACACATTCTACGAAGCCAACATCATCCTGATACCAAAGCCAGACAAAGACAATACTAAGAAGGAAAACTATAGACCGATATCCCTGATGAAAATAGATGCAAAAATCCTCGACAGAATATTGGCAAACCGAATACAGCAATACATTAAAAAGATTATACACCATGATCAAGTGGGATTTATACCAGGAACACAGGGATGGTTCAATATCCACAAATCAATCACTGTGATACACCACATTAACAAAATGAGGAATAAAAACCACATGATCATCTCAATAGATGCAGAGAAGGCTTTTGACAAGATCCAACATCCATTTATGATAAAAACTCTCAACAAAATGGGTAGAGAAGGAAAGTACCTTAACGTAATACAGACCATATATGACAGACCCACAGCCAACATCATACTCAATGGGGAAAAACTGAAAGCCATCTCTCTGAAAACAGGAACAAGACAAGGGTGCCCACTCTCGCCACTCTTATTCAACACAGTACTGGAGGTTCTGGACAGAGCAATTAGGCAAGAAAAAGGAATAAAAAGAATACAAATATGCAATGAAGAAGTGAAACTCTTGCTGTTTACAGATGATATGATCTTATATATAGAAAATCCTAACGAATTCATTGAAAAACTATTAGAAATAATCAACAACTACAGCAAAGTTGCAGGGTACAAAATCAACTTACAGAAATCAGTTGTATTTCTACATACCAACAACGAACTAAAAGAAAGAGAATTGAAGAAGACGATCCCATTGACAATTGCAACAAAAAGAATAAAATATCTAGGAGTAAATTTAACCAAGGAAGTGAGAGACCTATACAATGAAAACTATAAGACATAATAGAGTGAAATCAATGATGACATAAAGAAATGGAAAAAAATTCCATGCACTTGGATTGGAAGAATAAACATAGTTAAAATGTCCATACTACCTAAAGCAATCTACAGATTCAATGCAATCCCAATCAGAACCCCAAGGACATTCTGCATAGAAATAGAACTAAGAATACTAAAATTCATATGGGGCAACAAAAGACCCCAAATAGCTAAAGCAATCCTGAGAAAAAAAGAACAAACCTGGAGGCATCACAATCCCTGACTTTAAAACATACTACAAAGTGATAGTAATCACAACAGCATGGTACTGGTACAAAAACAGACACATAGATCAATGGAACAGAAATGAAAGCCCAAAAATAAAACCTCACATTTACAGGTAGCTAATCTTTGACAAAGAAGCTAAGGACAGACAGTGGAGAAAGGAAAGTCTCTTCAATAAATGGTGCTGGGAAAACTGGACAGCCACATGCAAAAGAGTGAAAGTAGATCATCTTCTTTCACCATACACAAAAATTATCTCAAAATGGATCAAAGACCTGAAGGTGAGAAGTAAAACTATAAAACTGCTGGAGGAAAATATAGGTAGTACACTACTCATCATCAGCCATAAAGGGATATTTTGAATTCCATGTCTACTCAGACAAGGGAAACAAAAGAAAAAATAAACAAGTTGGACTTCATCAGATTAAAGAGCTTCTACAAGGCAGAATCAAAATGAATAGGCAACCCAGCAGCTGGGAAAAAATATTTGCAAACCATATATCTGACAAGGGATTAACCTCCAAATATATAAAGAAAGCACACAACTGAACAACAAAAAAACAAACAGATCAAAAAATGGGCAGAGGAGATGTTTAGACACTTCTCCAAAGAAGATATACAGATGACCAATAGGCACATGAAAAGATGTTCAACATCACTAATCATCAGGGAAATGCAAATCAAAACCACACTAAGATATCATCTTACACCCATCAGAATGGCTATAATCACCAAGACAAAAAGCAACAAATGCTGGAGAGGCTGTGGAGAAATGGGAACCCTAATCCACTGCTGGTGGGAATGCAAACTGGCACATACTGGAAAACAGTATGGAGATTCCTCAAAAAACTAAAAATAGAAATACCTTATGATCCAGCTATCCCACTACTGGGTATCTACCCAACGAACCTGAAATCAACAATCTAAAGAGGCCTATGCACCCCTGTGTTCATTGCAGCCTTATTCACTATAGCCAAGATATGGAAGTAACCCAAGTGTCCCTCAACTGATAAGTGGATAAAGAAGATGTGGTATATATATATATACCATGGACTACTACTCAGCCATGAAGAAAGACAAAATCGTCCCATTTGCAACAACATGGATAGACCTGGAGGATATTATGTTAAGTGAAATAAGCCAGAAAGAGAAAGACAAACACTGCATGATTTCACTCATATGTGGAAGATAAACCAACACACGGACAGATAGAACTGTTTGGTGGTTACCAGGTGCAAGGGGAGTGGGGGTGGACACAAGGGGTGGAGGGATGCATTTATATGGTAACTGACAAATGATAATGTACAACAAAATTTTCATAATAAAGAAAAAGAAAAAAAAAAAAAAGAGGTTCAGGGGCTGGCCCGGTGGCACAGCAGTTTAGTTTATGCATTCCACTTCAGTGGCCCAGGGTTTGCCAGTTCAGATCCTGGGCGCAGACATACTCACAACTCATCAAAAAAAAAAAAAAAAAATCCTAATAGATGAACATTCTACGAAATACCTGACCCATACTCCTCTAAACTGTCGAGGTCATCAAAAAGAAGGAAAATCTAAAAAACTGTCACAGCCATTAGAAGCCTAAGAAGACATGACAAGTAAATGCAATGTGGTATCCTGGATGGGAACACAAAATGAATGTTAGGTATAAACTAAGGAAATCAGAATAAATTGTGGATTTTATTTCATAGTAATGTATCAATATTGGTTCATTGATTATAACAAATGTGCTTTCCTAATGTGACATGTTAATAATAGTGGAAATTCCAAGCAAGTGTAAGGGAACTTCCTAAATCAGATAAAGCATGTCTAAAATACCTCCAGCTAGTATCATTACTAATAATTAATTTTTCAACACTTCCTCTGATTTTCAAAATAAAGCAAGGATGTCCCTTATTACAACTTCTAGTCAACATTTTACTGGCAGTCCTAGCCAATGCAATAAGCCAAGTAAAATAAATATTGAAGAAGAAGTGAATCTATCTTTATTTGCAAGTGATATAACTTATGTACAAAGAAAATACTAACAATAGGGGCCAGCCCAGTGTGTAATGGTAGAGTTCGCGCACTCCGCTTTGGTGGCCCGGAGTTAGCAGGTTCAGATCCTGGGCACAGACACCTATGTACTGCTCATCAGGCCATGCCGTGGCAGCATCCCACATATTAAAAAAATAGAGGAAGATGGGCACAGATGTTAGCTCAGGGCCAATCTTTCTCAGCAAAAAGAGGAGGATTGGCAACAGATGTTGGCTCAGGGCTAATCTTCCTCACCAAAAAAAAAAAAAAATACTAACAACAAACAATTTGAAAGCTAAAGTTAAAAATCAACACCATTTACAATAGTATGCAAATGAACATGAGGTTTCTTTCTGGGGTGATGGAAATGTTCTAACATTAGATTGTGGTCATGGTTGCATGACTACTAAATTTACTAAAAGTTAGTTGTACACTTAAAATGAGTGAATTTAATGGTATATAAATTATATCTCAATAAAGCTGTTAAATAAATAAATTTACTCCATATTTAGATTGATGTAGATATAGACATAGACATACATACATAAATAAATTTACTCCATATATAGATTCATATAGATATAGATAAATACAGATATAGATATCATAACATAGAGGTAGTAATAAAAACAGCTTCCTGATTATCTACTATATATTAGATATATATATTATAAATGATGACAACAACCTTTCAAGTTTGGCATTATTAGTCCCATTCTACATATAAGAAAACTACAACTCAGAGATGTGAAGTAAGTTGGCAGATGTAACCACTAGACAGTAAGTTGCAGAATTGAGATCTGAGCTTGGGTGGTCCAAGGCCTGTGCTTACCAGGGTCCACTTTATTGCCTCTATTATGAGAGGTCCCCAAATGATCTAGTCTGGGAAGCCAGAGTACCAGAGCTTGCTAATGTTCTATCCTGGGATGCATGCCATACAATTTTAGCTGATACCTGAGGGAGGAGAAAGAAGGAAGATTTAGACGGTGGGCAGTGCCTCACTGTGAGCCAGAAGACAAACATCCACTCTTTAAAAAGAGTCTCAAGCCATGAGGCCTGCTGGTTGCCGCCCCCACCATGTTGCATCCCTGGCCTCCTGCACCTTCATCTGCCTACATCTCTTCCTGATTTGGATCCTCATCTCACTCACATTCCACATCCAACATGTCCATTCCAACTAGGGCCTTCAGATGAAACCTCCACCCACACTGCTTCTCTAAAATCATCCCAGAGTTTATACAGTTTTATTAGAATTGCAGCGAGGTTGGGTTATCAGGGAGCTGCCAGAGCAAGTTCTCTAAACTGTTACCCTTTTGAAGGGGTAAAGGCACCATGTACAAGTCATGATTTTTTTTTTCGGCAAGGAAGATTAGCTCTGAGCTAACCTCTGGTGCCAATCCTCCTCTTATTCCCGAGGAAAATTGGTCCTGAGTTAACATCTGTGCCCATCTTCCTCTGTTTTATGTGGGATGCCAGCACAGCATGGCTTGATGCGCGATGCGTAGGTCCACGCCCAGGATGGGAACCTGGGAACCCCAGCCAGCTGAAGCGGAGCTTGAGAATTTAACCCTTATGCCACTGGGCCAGCCCCCGCCTTAATTGTTTTTTAAAATGATGAAAAGAGCTTGAAGGGAGCAGTGTGAAAGCAAGAGCTAGAGGCTTTCCTAGAAGATGGTCAAAGGAGGTAATAGCACCACAGAGCCCTGCTTTGGCCCCTTCCCCAACTCCTCCTGAAGGTAGAACTAAGCTAAGCCCCTGGTTTGAGTCTTCACAAAGCTCATCTTGTTCTCTGGAAGGAGAAAGACTAGTTTGCTTTGGTAAAGCCTTTTGTCAAAAGACAAGGCAAGCCAACTTCTGTAGAGTTTGTAGTAATAATGATGATGATGATTAAATCAACACTGTGAACATTTCCAGGCTCAGGACAGGCATACCCTTTCCCACTACAGATCAGGGGAGCATGTGGATTTACACGTTTATTGACACATCCACTAAGGAATTTCCTCCTCCTCTCCCTCTCTCCATGCCTCAATTTCAGAACTGAGCTGGCACTACAGTAACACTCTGAGAAAACAAAGAAAGCTTCCCAGGCTTGGGTTCAGAATTGGCTTCATCCAACAACTAAAGATCCTTGGGTACATTTCTTTGCCTCCTTGTGCTGTTTGGGAGGCCCCAAAGAGAATACCGTACCAGTGTCCTTAAGAGTTCTAACTGTCTCCTCCCATTCAATTTACTGTGTCCTGTCACCTGTCTTCCTGACTTGCTCCCTTGCAAGGTGCCCATTTGGTAATCAGATGAATTAATTTAATAAATCCTAGGCAGTGATGGAGGTGGAGTCCTTTAACAGCTTCTTTTCTGTCAGAAGAGTAAATGCCCCAATTACCCAGGGAAGAACAGTAGTTAAAGCAGTGGTCTATCTTGTTTACAGCTTAATCATCTCTCTATTTTTTTCTCACCTAACATTAAATAGTACTTTGATTAAAGATCACTCCTCGGCATTAATAAATAAAACTGTTTACATTTCCCACCCTAAGTTTATATTTCATATCAAATAATCAACCATGTCAATATTTCATGTGATACCCTCTAACTCTCTAATTAGGAGCCTGATACTTCATCCAAAACCAAGCCTTTGGGAACCAGAAGTGTAAACAATGTGTTCATCAGTGTGTTGACTCCTTTTGTGTGACACAGGACACTAAAAAGTCTCTAATACCTAATGAACTTTCTGCTCATCTGTCCTGGAAACCATAAAATCTATACTCTAGTGGATCACTCAAATTGCATTCTTTCTGTACTTAATGTTATAGGAAAAAATAGCAAACAGTAGTTAAATATTTAGATTTATTCATCTTTATTATATGTTGGGCTGGTTATTCTCCACTTGCTCCCAGCTCCATTCCCTGCCCTTCCTTGCCCAGCTCCATACCCCAAGAGACTCATCCGGTGAACACACCCCGCGGGCTCCCTGTCTGGCTCGCCTCTAGAGGACTCAGCCATTCAGAGGCGCCATTGAGAGACAGAAGGCTGAGAGGTCGGGGTATTTCTTCCTTGCTCCCTCCCTGCCTTGGCACCATGTCTCTAGCGTTAGCTGTGTCTTCCCTTGACTACACCTCCTTTGAAAAGATGAATAGGGTTTCACCAGATGAAATTAATAGTGGGGGATTTCTGCACAAAGAAAAATAGACTGGAAAGGCAAAATATGTTTGGAGAAAAGCGTAAGTTCACTGTGGTCAGATACACTTTGTGTATCTTATGCACAGAGGGGCACTGGGGAACAACGCTGAAGGTAGATCTGGGAGGTTCTAGAGGGGCAAAGGCAGACTGGAGAACTTGCACTCACCCGGTAGGCGATGAGCAGTATTCAGCAGGGACTTCAGTGAGGTGAAGCTGGCAGTAGTTTACGGGAGAGGCTAAAAGAGAAACCAGGACAAGCTGTCAAAGAGGTAATTGCCGATATCTATCTTGGACAAAAGTACTGTAGAGCAGAGTGTTGAGAAAGGGGAGAGAAAGAGGCTGGAGGAAGATCCTTGGACAAGTCCTATGTTTAAGAGATGGGGCGACGTAACAGAGTTGTGGCAGACTCTGCCATTTGCTACCTTGTTATTATTCATCCTGAAATTATTGCCTAGTTAAAGAACTTTGATTTTACTTGAGGCAAATGTGTCCCCCACCCAAAAGACTACATTTCCCAGCCTCCCTGCCAAGTGTGGCCATGTCTGGCCAATGAGATGTAAATGAAAATGTGGGGGACTTCCAGGAAAGCTAATTTACCAGGAGCTGGACCTGGCCGCTGTGCCCTTTTTGCTCTTCTCCTGCTTGTTGCTGTAGCCAGGAATGCAGACATGCTGGTTGAAGCTCCAGCAGCTGTTACTGGGCCATGAGGTGACCTTCAAGAAAGAAGCCTGGGGGGCCGGCCTGGTGGCGTAGTGGTGGGGTTCAAGCACTCTGCTCTGTCAGCCCAGGGTTTGCGGGTTTGGATCTTGGGCTTGGACCGATGCACTGCTCATCAAGCCATGCTGTGGTGGTGACCCACATACAAAATAGAAGAAGATTGGCAACAGATGTTAGCTCAGGGCCAATCTTCCTCATCAAAAAACAAAAAAAAGAAAGAAAGAAGTCTCAAGGTGAGAATGATGGAGCAGAAACATCCTGAAGACTTTCTGGAATCTCCATGTCAGTCCTCTACTAACTACCTCCAGAATTCTTCTGTGTAAGAAAATAAACACTTGTGTGTTTCAGCCATAATTATTTTGGGTCTTCTGTTACATGCAGTTCAATTTGATATGAGCTGATATAATATCGAACAGAGGAAAAGACAGACAAAAGAGAGGCAGAGGCCAGAAGATAGGTTTGTCTACTGCAAAAAAGGACAAAGTAACGAAATACGATTCAGGTTAAAAGACAAATAGTAAGGAGGGAAATGTTTTTGACATACGATATATTTCACCAAGTGTCTGTCACACTAATGTCCTCTAATCCTCCTTCCTTTTAAGACTATTTGTTCTTTTAACATCAGAGTGAAATGAATCAGTCTCCACCCTGTGTACAGGAGGAAGTCTGTGCCCTGTCACCGTTTCTGGAGCTTCTCCTGAAGGGCTCCTTCATGGTCACTTGGTCACTTCCTGGTCAGAATCCCTGTTCTTGAGGAATTCTCAGTCATCCTCTGTGTCAGACTGCTCCTCATTGCTGCCTTCCTCTGTCTTCATCCTCCTCTTCACCCTGGATACCACTTTTCTTTCCTCATTCCACAAAGCTCTTCTAACACAAGGCTGGCATAGAGCAGTCTTTTTCTGAAGAAAAGGCCATTTCAGCAGAGTACTATTTTAAAATACAATAGAAGACATCACTGTTGTTCAATTTCTCCACATTCAATTACAGAGACTCTCATTCAATACCCATTCCCTCTGGCCCGACCTACTGCCATTTTGCTTGGACCCCCCTCTCCCAACTCTTCTACCTGGTTGCAGGCATTTCAAAACCTTGTCTTCCCAGCCCTGCGATTAGGGAAAGATTTAAATTTTGCATTATTACTTTTAAAAATTATTCTTGTAAGCAGGGAAATTTAGTTTTCTTTGTTGCAACCCTCACCCATCTAGACTACCTTGGGAGGGACTCATCATAGCCAAAGGGCCCATGTGAAATTTTACAAAACAAAAGGGACATGAATCCCTGATCTCTGATCTCCGTCCTAGTAACATAAAGAACTGGCGAAAGCTTTGAACTTCAAGTTTTCTTTTAACTCGGGCCAGATCAAATAGTTGGATAAATTCTTCTTAGCACTAAGTGGAAGGGGTCTGTAGAACATTGGGTTTTTCCTTAGGTCCTTGACTCATGATTCCTATTTCCCTTCCTGATACACAAATGACAAAGCATTAATAGCTCTAAGATAATAAACCCTTGCACCTTAATAAATAATGAATATCCTAATAGAAAAATAGCCAAGCAAGCAATTCAAAAAAGGAGAAATATATACAGGCAGTACATTTATTATTTAACATTTTTCAACATTATGTAATCAAAAATACAAATATAAGTGACAACTATATATACTTTTTATTAATACGTTGGCAAAGATAAAAAAGATTGATAATATTCAGCACTGGCAAGGCAGGGAGGGAAAATGGATCTTCTCGCACACGGTTGTGTGTCTACCATGTGGCACACTTCCTTGTTTCTGCTCATCCCCGTCTGCCTCCCAAGCCCTCGGTTGCTTGCTCAACTGAAAGCTCCAGATGCAGCAAGAGTGGCCTCATCTCTTAGCACCACAGGTGGTCTTGACCTCCCCTGTGGTGGAGGCCAGCCCCCGGCATGGCCTTCACTACTCTGTAGCAATCCTGGCTCCCAGGCCCACCCACCTGGACCAGAGCAGGCTCTTTTTTCTCCACCACTTCCTGCCTCGATGATGCATACTGGGCCTGGGATCCAGCTTCCCTCGCAGCTGCTCCCTCCCTGGAGGGACAGGGGAGTTAGCACCCCGTAGGGTACACTGTGACCAATGAGAGAAAGCAGCTGGTAATTTCTCTCCTTCACTCATTCCAACTAGCTCAGTGGTTCATTACGACCTGTTCAGAGATGTCCTCATGATAAAGAACCTGCCTATTTACAAGAAGCGGTGACTCACTGGGTAATACAGCTCTTTTATCTGCTCTCCTTCCTTTTGTATTTCCTTTTTTCCCTCGCTCTTTCTCCCCTGAAGTAGCACCCCTATCCCCAATAAAGCTTTTAGCATTTAAGCTTTGTCTCAGGCTCAGTTTTCTAGGAAACCTAGAAAGATGTAAAGTAGTATAACTTTTTTAGAGGACAATTTGGAAATACACATCAAAATGTAAAAAACATATGTACATTTTTTTATTGTGGTGAAGTTTATATAATATAAAATTTACCATTTTAACCATTTTTAAGTGTACAGTTCAGTGCCATTCCATACATTCACATTGTTGTGCAACCATTGCCACTATCCAACTCCAGATCTTTTTCATCATCTCAAACTGAAACTCTACCCATTAAACAACAACTCCCCTTCCTTCCACCCCCTAGC
Source organism: Diceros bicornis minor (assembly GCF_020826845.1). Classification (NCBI taxonomy): domain Eukaryota; kingdom Metazoa; phylum Chordata; class Mammalia; order Perissodactyla; family Rhinocerotidae; genus Diceros; species Diceros bicornis. The sequence continues at coordinate 5,407,182 of NC_080755.1, read as the reverse complement.
CCCTAGTAGCCACTATTCTACTTTCTGTCCCTGTGAATTTGACTACTCTAGGTACCTCATATAAGTGGATTTGTATAATATTTGTCCTGTGTTTGGCTTACTTCTCTTAGCACAGTATCTTCAAGGTTCATTCATGTTATGGCATGTATCAGAATTTCCTTCCTTTTTAAGGCTGAATAATGTTCCATTGTATGTATATACCACAGTTTGTTTATCCATTCAACAGACATTTGGGTTGCTTCTACCTTGTAGAACTTGTGCCTGGTGTGTGGAGTGAGGGCTGTCTTGTAGAGGATAGTGACCTTAACCTCTGAGGATGGGCCTAATTCCGGATTCCACTGTACTTTGTTATTTAATATAGTCATTTTTACTATCTTTTAGTTCTATTTTTGGCAGTTAGCCTTTTGGCATTGACATAGAGTGAGAAATATAAGAATAATGAGAAATTTGTTCCTGGTTAGCATTTTCATGCAAACATTTAAATTTCAGGCATAGATTACCACTAAGTAACCTGTATTTGGAGAAGTGTGTAAATATACATGTTTAAGGATGTTCATGACAGACTCTTTTAAGATCTAAATTTTGGAAACAATCTCCATGTCATTCCTGGGAGTGCAGACAAGTGAATGGTTTTGAAGAACTGCAAATAGCAGTATATACCAGCCTGTCTCTAGAGGATCCTGAGCATAAAGATACATTTCCAGGTTAAAAGGACTTAGAAGAAATATGGTTTAGAAAGTCTTGGTTCTCTGTTAAGGAAAGAGGAACACTTTTTCCTTTCCATCCACTTCGCTGTCTACTCCTTTTCTCTCAGAACAGGAAATGCTAACCCCATAGGTCGAGGCATTGTTTAGATCACATTTGTTGGTCAGCAGGGTCACTGAGCATTAAAAGGTTCTCTACTCACATGGGATTGAGCTGCTAGAACTGTCTTAGGAAAGGCCCAGCTAGCTCTTTGCTTTCTCTCTCTTTTTTTTTTTTTTTTTTTTTGGCCTTCTTTTACACTAATTCTCCTCCATGGGCTCTCTGCTTACTTCATCAGTGAGCTAAACCAAGCCTAGGTGTCCTTGGGGACTGGTCATTTCTTCTCTCTTCTTCTTTCTCACCCCAATCTGAGCATGCTCATTATTGTGGTAGGCTGAGTTCTAAGGATAATCCTCAGTAACCCTTGCCCTTGCAGGTGGAAATGTGAATGTGAGCAAGTATCATTCATGTGATTATGATATGTTATATGGCCAAAGAAAGATTATCTTGGTGGGGTTAATCTAATCACATGAGCCCTTTAAAGTAGAGAGTTTACTCAGGCTGGTCATAGAAGGGGAACTCCGAGAGATTTGAGGCATTGAAATTGCTGCACTGTTGCTGGCTTGAAGATGGAAGACACCTTGTGATGAGCAGAGAGTGGCTTCTGGAACTGAGAGTGACCTAGGCCAATATCTAGTATGGAAATGGGGATCTCTGCCCTACAACCACATAGACCTGAATTCTTCCAATGACTGAATGAGCTTGGGAGTGGATTTCCCCCCAGAGTTTCCAGATAAGAGCCCAGCCTGGCCAATACCTCAGCTTCAGCCTTTGAGACCCTAAGTAGAGAACCCAACTGACCCCATCCAGACTTCTGACCTACAGAACTATGACTTAATAAACGAGCATTGTTTGAAGCTACTAAATTTGTGATAATTAGTTACAGAGCAATAGAAAACTAATATAATCATCTTATGATCCAAAGAGCATAAGCTGGTGGAATTCCACTGAGCCTCAGTTTTCTCATCTACAAAATAGAGACAATAATGCCAGATGGGTTTGTTGTATGGCTTAAATGAGACAACAAATGTGGGAAAAACTTTGTAGATTGCAAAGTGCTAAAGAAAAGTGCGAAGAATTTTGGTTGACACTACTGAGCATGCACTCGAACTGGACCCAGTTGGCCTAAGGTCAACACTTTTTCCAAGTAGGAGTAGGGCAGTGTGGAGATTGTAGTTGAGGTGAGGGACAATGAGAAGGACACTGGTCAGGTTGAAGGTCTTCATAATCTATACCTGAGACTGCACTGTAGAACAGTAGCAGCAGAAATGAGCAATCCTCCCATTTTCATCTTTCTTTCCTGTTTTCAAAGACAGACAGTTCTTTAGATATTAGGAATGTAAATCACGTCAGATAGGTAGAGCATCTTTGGGAACTACACTGTTCTCAAATGTTTAATTGTCTTCTCCCTCCAAAAAAATGTAGGAGTGTGGGGGCTGGCCCCATGGTCTAGTGGTTAAGTTCAGCACACACTCCCCTTTGGCGGCCCAGGTTCGTGGGTTCGGATCCTGGGCTCAGACCTATACCACTTGTCAGGCATGCTGTGGTGGCAACCCACATATTAAAAAATAGAGGAAGATGGGTACAAATGTTAGCTCAGGGCTAATCTTCCTCAGAAGAAAAAAAAAATATCGGAGGGAGATTGTCTTGCCCCCTGTGTTTTATTTGTCTAAGTGTCAGAGGTGATCTTTCACAGCCATCTACTTTCTTGTGTCCTGTTGGCATTGCTGCCAAAATCTCCCCTTTCTGCCATCACCAGGCCTTCTTGTATCTCAAACCAAGGCTCCCTGGATTTCATGGCTGTTAATTACTCCTTCTCCTTGCCCTTGGGCATTGAGAGATCGTTCCATTTAACTTATGACTGGTGATTTTTCTGTCACATTTTCCACATCATCTGAAGCACATCCATAGTAGTTTCAACGAGTTATACACATAATGGGAAAAGAAGTAGCATTGCTAGGATTAGGTTCTTAGGAAAAGCACAGTCCAACTCCTTCATATTTTGTCAAGTATATTTTTTTTCCAAAAAAGGAATTAATTATATTCTTCACTATACCTAATTTAGAAAACAATAGGATAACAGTAATAACTTTCAAAATAAAAATTTTTTTAAACAGTTTTATTTTTTTTATTTTATTTTTTTTGTGAGGAAGATCAGCCCTGAGCTAACATCCATGCTAGTCCCCCTCTTTTTGCTGAGTAAGACCGGCTCTGAGCTAACATCTATCGCCAATCCTCCTCCTTTTTTTCCCCCCAAAGCCCCAGTAGATAGTTGTATGTCATAGCTGCACATCCTTCTAGTTGCTGTATGTGGGACGCGGCCTCAGCATGGCCAGAGAAGTGGTGGGTCGGTGCGCGCCCGGGATCCGAACCCAGGCTGCCAGTAGCGGAGCGCGCGCACTTAACCGCTGAGCCACGGGGTCGGCCCCTCATAATAAAGTTTTTTATACTTGCTTCCAAAAAGTGAAGGATTTCTTTAGGATTTTTCCATCATTTGAAAAAAAATAGGTAGTAGCTGCAGAAGGGAATATATTTGAGCCAGATGTATGTATCCGCCTTTATCTATACAGATGCTTCAATCTGTTACTAGGCCAATGTTTGAAGTGAAAATATATTGTTATTATGACTAAACTTATTATTTGGGAAAGTTTTGTTCTTTTGCTTCATTTTGCTCCCTCGTTTAATTTAAATATACACAACATTTAATAGAATGTGCCAGATAACACAGTAGAGGGCTTGTTAGAAGTTAGCTTACTTGTGTCACCTAACGTTTTGACCCATGCGGATGTTACTGAAGACTCAACTGGATTCATTCAATTACTCACTCAAAAGGTTTATTATTAACCATCTCTGTTATTTTTTCTCCTTTTATGACATATAGTCTATTGTTTCTTTAGTATAGATATGAGTTTGTTACTTTGTTTTTTCCAATACAAGGATATAAGTGCCTCAAAGGCAGGGACCACAGAATACTTATCTCCACATCTCTTACAATTCCTGGCACAGTGTATCACTCAGTACATTTCTGTTTAACTCAACTTAAAAAAATTCAAAATGACCAAGCAACCTAGAAGAACCCAGCTGGCAAAAATCTGGTGATATGTGTATTTAAAAGAATGTGTTAGGATGGTTTTGGCTGCAAGTAACGGAAAACACAACTAAAATTTGTTTAAACAATTTGAAAAGTGTATCTCACATAACAAGAAGTCTGGAAGTAGCTGGCTCCAGGTTGTTTAATTCAACAGCCCAGCAATGTCTTCAGGGACCCCGATGCTTTGCCTGTTTCTATTTGCCATCCTCAGGGTGTCAGCTACTACCCTTGCGGTCACAGGATGGCTACACAACTCTAGGTATCATATTCTCACACAGTAATGCCTGAAGGTGGGAATAGAGGGCACGCCTTCCTTCTGTTCCTTTCTTAATACTAGGGAAAACTAGAGTCCTTCTTGTGTCTCATTAGCCAGAATTAGGTCACTGTATTTCTATTTCTGCCCATGATCTAGTAACAGAGACTAGATTTAACCTCTCACATCAAACAACTAAAAAACTGGTCAAAATATGTAAAACAACACTTTTCTGACATTCGACAACAGGCAGAGCAGAACTGGGATCCATGAGAGAAGGGAAATAAATGAGGTGAGCCTTAATACACTGAGGGTTACTGCCCGGAGATAGTTTCCAGGACGCAGCACAGGAAGAACAACCAAAACAGATCTGGTGGCCTTGCGGACTTGAGGAGACTGAGATTGGAGTGTAGAGATCAGGCCTGCCGGGCTTCCTGGGCTAGAGCACCAGAGAGGAGGAGGCCAGCATGGCCCTGACACCACAACCATAAAAATATGTTACAGTAAAAGAACACCACCAATGGATGTCCCTCAAAAACATAGATACAAAACTGCTTAGCAAAATGTTGGCAAATGGAATCCAGTAATACGTAAAAGGTAATACATTCATAATACAATAAGTAATAAATTATGACTAAGTGGAGTTTCTCCAAGGAACGCAAGGTCAGTTTAATATGTTGGAAGACTAAAGAAAATCCATATGATTGCCTCAATAGATACAATAAAAGTGTTTGAGAATAATCAACACCTATAAGATAAAAACTCTCAACAACAACAGGGAGAAGGGAACTTCCTCAACCTGATAAAGTACTTCTACAAAAAACCTGTAGCTAACATCACCCTTAACGGTGAAAGAATCAGTGCTTTCCCTATCTGATTGGGAGGAAGGCAAAGATATCCGTTCTCACCACTTTTGTTCAACATTGTACTAGAGGTTCTAGCCTGGACAATTTTAAGGCAAGAAAAAGAAACAAAATGCTTTAAGATGGAAACAAAGAAGGAAAACTGTCTTTATTTGAAGATGACATGATTGTTCATGTGGAAAATCCTGTGGAATCCACAAAAAGCTACTAGAAGTAATAAGTGAGTTTAACAAGGTCACAAGATACAAGGTCAATATACAAAAATCAATTATGTTTTTAAACCTAGAAATAAACAGTTTGTAATTTAAAAAAAGAATACCATTTATAATAGCGTTGAAAAACCATGATATAGTTAGAGATAAATTTAACAAAAAATAGTATGTGCAAAATCTGTACACTAAAACTACAAAATATTGCTCAGAGAAATTACAGATCTTTGTAAATAGAGAGATATAGGGTGCTTTATGCATTGGAAGACTTACCTTTATTAATGTTAATTCTCCTATAATTGATCTATAGATGCACGCATTCGCAATCAAAATCCCTGGAGGCTTTTTGTGTGTGTGTGGTAATGACTAACACGTTCTAAAATGTGTGTGGAAATGCAAAGAACTTAGAATAGTCAAAGCAAATTTGAAAATGGAGAATAAAATCACAATACATTTTCTATCTGATTGTAATACTTAATATAAAGCTATAGTAATTAAGACAGTGTGGTTTTTGCATAAGGATAGAGATACAGACCAATGGAACAAGATAAAACATCCATAAATAGGTTCATATATACGGCCAATTGATCTTCAAAGGGGTCTGAGATAATTCAATGGAGAAAGAATATTTTCTTCAACAAATAGTGCTAGAACAATTAAATATCTATATTTTTTAAAATGCCCCTCAACCCTTACCTCATAAAATACACAAGATGTAGCTTGAAAAGGATTGTAGACCTGAATATAGGAAATAAAACTATAAAACTTAGAACAAAACATAGGAAAAACTGTGACCTTGGGTTAGGCATGATATCTTAAGTAGAACACAAAAAACTCAAACAGTAAGAGAAAAATTTGGCATTTGAACTTTGTCAAAAGTTAAAAATTTTGCTCTTCAAAAGTTACTATTATGGTGAAACTATTCTGTATCATACAGTGATAATGGATACATGACATGCATTTGTGAAAACCCATAGAATTGTATAACATAAGGAGTGGAGCTCAATATATGCAAATTAAAAATAATTATTTAGTAGGTTGAGGGATTCCAGGAAAGAATATAGACTCTGACAAGAGAATCAAATGTATTACACAGGGATGAAACAACCTCACTGAGCAGAGTGGGAGAAAAAGATACTGACCTAAGAAACTTTGGAAATGAATGCAGTCTGGAAGATTGAAAACGAAAAGAACTTCATTCAAACTCTAGTTGATAAAGTTATTTATCATGGAAATAGGAGTTAATAATTCTGATACTGTTGACACATGTATACATTCTGATACATGTATACTGGAATTGAACAATTAAGTAAATGAATGGCAAATGTTGGGAAACAGGTTTCTAACTTTAGGAGTGTGAATTTAGAGACAACCAAAAAGAGAAAGCTAGAATGATCCATGTGGTAATGGATTAGAATTGGAGACACAGATAAGAACTCATGTTTAACCTAACAGAAATAAAAAAGGTTACACATATTAATATTTATAGATATGTTATATACACAGGTTAATATACACACATATATTTCTTTGCTTTGTCAGCTGAGAGGGTCAAAGAGAAATGACATATTAGTAGCAACGAGCACACCCAGCATCCAGATTTTGGTTTCTAAAACATTCTCCAATAAAAGGAACTAGCGCTCCTTGGAGAAATTGCTAATTCTAGGCCTGGGTCAGGAAATATACAAGATGAGACTGGAACACCTTGTACTGCCAGAAAGTAAGCAAGTGCTCAAAAAACAAACCCACCATGATAAGGGTATGTCAAAGGAGCCAACTGAAGGAACCCCCAATGACCAAAGCTGGAGAAAAAATTTGAGCCACAAAATAAATAAAGAACTGTTGGGTTATAACCTGAAGAATAACATAATTATCTGAGTCTATACTGATATGGATAAATTATCAAATGAGGAAGAAAAGACAAAGCCCTTCTGCATAAAAATTCCAAATAAATTATGTAGCTACTGTGAAGGAGGGGGAACATAACCCCCAGTTTGTAAGTGAGGACCATGTACAGTGGCTTCCTTCCTAAGAACACAACATGAGAAGAAGGAAAAAGAGTAACTTTACACTGGAAAGACCCGACAGACACCGCTTCAGCCAGGCGGTGAACATCGAAACAGTGATAAATCATGTAGAGAGTGCCTATATATAATGTGATCTATGATAAGATGTGAGGGAAATGGCACTTTACTTCTGTCATCTCCCCCTCAAACCCACAACCGCAATCTAAACACGAGAAAAGCATCAGATAAATTCCAGTAGAAAGACATCCTACAAAATTCCTGGCCAGCGTTCCTCAAAACTGTCAAGGTCATCAAAAACCAGGAAAGTCTGAGAAACTCTCACAGCCTAAGGAGACATGATAACTAAATATAATGTGGTATACTGCATGGGTCCTAGGACAGAAAAAGGATATTAGGTAAAACTTAGGGAAGAGCCAGCCCTGATAGCCTAGCGGTTAAAGTTCAGCGCCCTCTGCTTTGGCGGCCTGGGTTCGGTTCCTGGGCATTGAACCACACCACTCCTCTGCCAGTTGCCATGCTGTGGCATTGGCTCACATAGAAGCACTAGAAGAACTTACAACTAGAATATACAACTATGTACTTGGGCTTTTGGGAGGAAAAAAGAGGAAGATTGGCGACAGATGTTAGCTCAGGGACAATCTTTCCCAGCAAAAAAAACTAGAGAAATCTAGAAAAACCATTGACTTTAGTTAATAATAATGTATTAACATTGGTTAATTAATTGCAAAAAATATACTGTACTAATGTAAGATGTTAGTAATAGGGGAAACCATGTGTGGGGGTAGGGGGTAAAATGGGAACACTGTACTATCTGCTCAACTTTTTTGATAAATCTAAAAGTGTTCTAAAAAATAAAATCTTAGGGATGATTAGGCACATGTGTGTGATAATGGATTGTAATTAGTATTTGGGTGGTGAACATGAGAACATGACGTAATCCATACAGAAATAGAAGTATAATGATGTACACCTGAAATTTATACAATGTTATAAACCAATGTTAGCACAATAAACAAAAAAAATAAAATAAAATCTTTTTTTTTTTTTTGGTGAGGCAGATTCATCCTGAGCTAACATTTGTTGTCAATTTTCTTCTTTTTTTGTTTGATGAAGATTAGCTCTGTGCTAACATCTGTGCCACTCTCCCTCTATTTTGTATGTGGGATGCCTCCACAGCATGGCTGATGAGTGGAGTAGGTCCAAGCCCGGGATCTGAACCCACGAACCCGGGCCGCCAAAGCAGAGTGCGTGGAACTTGAACCACTTGGCCATGGGGCCGGCCCCTAAAAAACAAAATCTTTTAATTAAAAAAGTCACTATTAAGAAAGTTAAAAGACAAGCATACAGTGGTAGAAAATATTTTAAAAGCACATCTGGTAAAGAATTTATATCCAGAATATTTAAAGAACTTTTACAACCCAATATTAAGAAGACAAACAACTGATTTTTCTAGAAAATAGGCAAAGATTTGAACAGACACTTTACCAAAGAAGACATACGAATGGCAAATAAGCACATGAGAAGATGTTCATTATCATATTACAACATTTGTTATCATTGGTAAAAGCAAATTAAACAACACTGAGATACCACTACTCCAATCATCAGTATTAAAAAGAGTGACAATTCCAAATATAAGTGAGGATGTGGAGCAACTGGAAATCTTGGAAATCTTGTATATTGTTGACGGGAACGTCACTTTGGAAAGCACTTTTGCAGCTTCTTGAAGAGTTCATATATATTTTCCGTGTGACTCGGCAATCTCAGCCTTAGGTATTTACTCAAGAGAAATGACAACTCATGTCCACACAAAGATTTGTGCTTGAATGTTCACAACAGCTTCATGCATGTGAACCAAAATCTAAGTCATTCAAATTCATAAGTAAATTATGGTATAACCATACGATGGAAAGCGACTCAGCTATGAGAGGACCAGACTGCCGAATCACACACCAACATGGAGCAATCTCAAAGGTATCATGTTAAGCGAGAGAAGATAAACTCAAAGACCACATACTGTATAATTCCATTTATGTGACAATTTAGCAAAGGCTAACCTATAGTGACATAAAGCAAAACAGTTATTTCTAGAAGGTGGGGAAGGAACTGACTACAAAAATACAGTAGGAAACTTTAGGGGTGAGGAAAATGTTTTATGTCATGAATGTGGCGGTTGTTACACGACTGTTTACATTTGTCGATCTTATCAAATTGTATACTTAAAATTGCTGGGTGTTATTATATATATAAATATATCTCAATAATGCTGATTAAAAAAAGAACTGAGTCACCAGGCTGTATCTAAGCTGATCACTGGCAAACAGAATAAAATTACCCTAATCAATTTGAATTTATCAAGATTCTTTACCACTCTGGGGTGGGAAAGAGCCCACCTTCCCTCAAGCACAGGTTTCCATCCTAAACCAGATAAACTGGGGGGTTGTTAGCAAGAAGGAAGGTGGGTTACAGCCAGCAGTGTCTTCTACCCAGGGTCATATATACAGGCTTTGGAGAACAATAACTCCTTATGAAAATGAATCATATATAATCTTCATCTCATGATTAAAATCCAGTCTTTCATGAATAGTAATTGCCTATGGAACCATTCCTGATGACCAAAACTGTGTAGAATGTTAATGAAAAATGGTTATTCAATTAAAAGACACATATCAAACCAATCCTCCAGCTCAATAAGCTGGCAGTTTAGGGAAGAGTAGAGTAAGCGCTCCCTTGAACAGGTTGTGACACTGTGACCAGCACATGTGGTATATGACCTTCTTTAAACTTCTCTCTTCCTTGCCTCTATACGGGTTATTTTGTTTTCAATCCTTGGCTGCTTAGCTTGTCCTGCTGGCTTTGAAGGGAGGGCATTTTTGGCTTAACTCTCAGAGAGGAAAGACATATGCTGCTTTGCTCTTGAAATCTGTTTATTTTTTCCCTCTACATATGTTTTGCTTCCTTCTCTGATGTGTTTGCTGAAATTTAAGAAGTCTGCCCTGCACTAATGGTTCTTATTAAAATAGGCCTAGGCTGGTACCTGCTTCTCGCTGGATGTCAGGACCATCGTTTTCTATGGGTGAGCTACAGAGCTATGCATAACTCATGTTCTGCTGCTTGTGATGCTTTACTGGTAGTCGTGAGAGAATGCAGGCACAGGCTCACTTGAAAGAGCAACATTTAAGTAAGCCAATCCAGTAGAAAAGTAATCAGTGAATTCTTCTAGATTCCCTAGGCCCTAAATACCTTAGGAATGTAGGTAATCAAAGAGCAAACAGACCCGCCTCAGTATCTCCACAGTCCCTGTCCTTCACAGCAGCCCACCCTGAGCTACAGATGGCAAGTGCCCTGGGCTCTACAGAAGATTAACATAAGAATGTTTGAATAGTACTGTCTCTTGGACCTGTTACTGAAAATATTGTCCATTACGTCGATAATTCACAAATAATAAATTCATTCTTGAATCTATTTATACTTAAAGGTGAGTCTCTGCATATGTGTTTTATTAGAAAATGAAAGCTATGTAGCCCTTGGCCCTTTCATTTTTTTCTTAGTTGTTAGGAAACATAAAAGCTAAACCTTCTGAAGAATTGTAACGCTGAGCCTAATCTAGAAACCTATTAACGGCTGAAATGCTTGATTTTTCAAATGGTCTTGGTCAGAGCCCCTGGTACATGCCCAACTCTAGAGACCCAAGCCCTGGGGACAACATGACTCTGATCACTTCTGGTACTTAAGGCCTTCTTGCCCCTAACACAGTTCTCATTCTGCCCCTTGAATTAGCAATGCTTTGTCCCAGGATAGACTTGAGGATGTGTGTTCCAGAAGGAAAAGAACATCCCCATCCTAACACAGAATAACGTTTCCTGGATTGGGAGGTCTCTAATAACAAGATTCCCTGTTTGCAACATCCTCCATCTGCACAACTACCTTTTGGAGAGTGATCCTGATTGTGCTTTTTTTTATTTATTTATTTTTTTGTGAGGAAGATTAGCCTTGAGCTGACATCTGTTGTCCATCCTCCTCTTTTTGCTGCGGAAGATTGGCCCTGGGCTAACATCTATGCCCATCTTCCTCTACTTTACATGTGGGACGCCTGCCACAGCATGGCTTGATGAGCAGTGAGTAGGTCCGCTCCCAGGATCCGAACCTGTGAACCCCGGGCTGCCAAAGCAGAGTCTGCCAACTTAACCGTGACACCACCGAGCTGGTCCCCTGACTATGCTTTTGATCCTAGCCTGGTTTGATCTTGCTCATCCTTAACCTGGCCACATCACCCATATCTGTCTCTCTTACTCTCCATTTCATATTCTACAGGCTCAGCTGGGGTGTGTTCTTGTTCTTGTATGTTTGCCCACCATGTCTTAGAATAGTCCACAGGAATTTCTCTGTGGTTGTCGTTAGTGCTGTTTCTCCAAATATTTCTGGTCCTCCCCTGCTTACAGGCACACAATAGGATTCCCCTGAGGTTAGGTAGAGCCAGGTGACTCGCCTTGGCCAATGAAAAGTAAATGGAAACTTTAAGAGCCAGTATATGATTTACTTCTTTTGCTGCCTCAGGGATTATGGAAGCGTGTGTTAAATCCTCCAGCTGCTTGGACTCCAGAGTTACAAGAGTGAACAGAGCCCCCTGCTAACCCACAAGGATCAAGAAAGATTTCCGAGGTTTGGGAGTCGTTTGTCACTGCAGTATAGCCTAGCATATCCTGACAATATGTCCTCTGCTGTGTTTGTCTTTTATTTTTCTGTTTCACAGTATTGTGTACCCATTTCACATCCTATATTTCACTGGAGCTTTCAGGACTTAGTCTGCATCTTTTTTTATTTTACGCCTTATTATCCATCATTATTCTTATTGACTGCAACACCTATGTTGATGACCTTCAGCATCTTAGTCTCATAGTTCCTACCCTCCTTACTTTTAGAACTTTTTTCTTTACATTAGTCAGCATCCAGTGGGATCATATCCCGGAACTCATTATTATAAGACATCTACACCAGACTAAAATCACTAAATCAAATCTTTCTTCCAAATTCCAAATTCCTGACCCATCTGCCTGGATTCCTCTTGGTTAAGCTACTTGGCATTTTGTGTCTGTACCTGTCTCATAGGCTGGTTGTGGGGATTAAATGAGATAATGTGCAAAGGCCCTCAGAGCAGGACCTGACCCCCTGCAAGTGCTCAGTAGCAGTTAGCTCTAATAATTGTCCTTATGATGTGCTGTTGGCAACTGCTCTCTACCGCACTCATTAGATTTGCTTCCATTCCTGTTATTTTGGATATTTTCTTCTAATTTCAAGTTCACTGAATCTATTGGCATTCTTTGACTATGGTGGGTTCCTGTGGTTTAGCTCCACGCATCCCACTCTGGCTCCTCCTAAATCCCCTACTTCCTTAGCCTGAAGTTGACTGCAGACACATGAAGGTTTCAGGGAAGGGAAGGCCAGCAGGAAAAGCAACCAGCTGAGCCAGCCTGAACTGATTCCACAGAATTATCTTGAGGAAAATAAACGATTTTTGCTCTAAGTCATTGTTTCGGGGTGATTTGTGACACAGCAAAAACTAACTGATACACTTTATAGCTGTATGGCTTTGAGCAAGTTGATTATCCTCTATTGTTTTATCCATAAATTGATCTTGCATGTGAGGATTAAGCAGCTGGCACGGCGAGTGCTCAGTAACGTGAGCGTCACGCATCTTCTCTATAACTTCCTGGAGTGCTCACCATAGCCATTATTTCATCCTTTGTCCTTTCTCCTTCCCAAATTTCCTTATTCCAACATTCCTCTTTTCACAGAAGGCTTAAACCATCTGCCAAGCTCTCTCTCCTCTCCTTCTTGTTTTCACTTGAGTTCGTGGTGACCTCTCTCTGAACAGTCCCACCGTGCCAGCTTGCTTGTGTCCATAGCTTTATGGTTGTGCAGAGACTGAACTCTCCATCTGTCTTGAATTTCCAGCTGTTTTTCTAACATCTCTATTTGACTATCTGGTAACATCTGAACCACAACGATCAAATGTACTCATTATTTCCTCTCCCATTGGCTCGCCTTCCCATCTAACCTATGTTTTTTCATTCTCAGAAAGAAAATTTTAAATCCCCAATTTCCTTTATCATCTGTATCCAATTAGTTACTTAGTCATATTTCTTCTTTTGAAATCTCATTTTATTCTCTTTCTTCCCCATTCCCACTGCCACTCCTCTCGGCTGTGTCGTTCCCACCTTGACCTCCATTCATACTAGTCACCCACCTTCCATTTCTCTTGACCCCACTTTTTCTGTTTACTGCTCGTAGGTAGATTTTCCTAAGAAATACTTTGATCTTGTTGTTTCTCTACCAAAGAATCTATAATAATTTCACATCACTTCTGCTTCAAGCTCAAATTCCTCACCCCAGTTTTCTTCCTAAACACCATGGCCTCACTGCAGTATCTAAACCTGTTTCCTACTTCTCACGAATTGCTCCCTTCAGGAGGGCCTGTTCTTAGCCCTGTATCTCCATAAACAGATACTGAGGCAAAGGTTAAAATGCTGATGATTTATTTAAAGTGAAATCCGTGGCAACAGAGAAGAGGAGAATGCGGAGAGAAGGAAGCAGAAATGGGAAGCAACATAGAGTGAGGTGGTGCTGGTGCTGCTTCAGGATGAGCCAGAAGGAACTCAGGAGCGGCTTGGCAGGCGTCTCCACACGCTGGACTTCTCCGGGCAAGCTGCAAGGAGACTCTGGGCCTTTAAGCAGTGTGTTGTAGAGAGAAACAGGAGGAATTTCTGTCTGGCTCCCTTTGTGTTGTATTTTTCATTGGTCAAAATTCACCCTACAGGGAGTAAACTGCCCCCGCTTCTTGGTTTTTATCATCTGTCCCATTCAGGAGCTGCTTCGCGGGCCAGATCTTATACTGTGTGGTGTGGTGTTTCAACCAAGGCCGAAAGTCTAAAGAGGAGGTGGAACTCCAGCAGCTGTCAGAAGAGGCCAGGGCAGCAGGCCCAAAAGCCCACGGTAGGTCTCCAGTCGGTCCAGCACTGCCAGGACCTGAGAAGGCCCATCAGTCTGTGTCCCACACAGTCAGCCTGTGGACCTAGCCCTCCAAACATGTTCCATTTTGTTTCTGTTTCCTTGCTTAGGCTATTCCCCACAACCTTTTATTTTTTTGTTCTGCCTTCCAAGTCATACTGATTCCTCAGTGACTGTTCATGTTTCCCCTCTCCGTAAAGCTCTTCCTGACCTCTTGGAGAAGACATTTGCTGTTTTGGTTGTTGTTTAATATCATCCTCCTCTTAACACTTGGTTCTCTTCTTGGGGAGGATTTCCTATCTTGTAAAACCTTCCTGCCTCTTTCTCACTCCCAGTTCCCACTATGGAAGGGAAGGGATCAATGCCTCTTCTACCCCCACTTCGGCACACAATTTAAGCTTAGCCAGTTACTGGTTCACCAGGTTTTGAAACTTGAACTAGTGAAACAAAGAGGAAGCAAACATTTGAAGGTCAGATAGCTCACTATGCTGTAGTCGCCCTCAGCCGCACTGTTTGGGTGGGTGACCTTGGCCGTGGTCCTGTTGCTGAGCATCAGGAGCTCTCTCGGTTGCTACGTGTTCTCTGAGCTCCATCCTCCAGGTTCCTGTGGATTCTGTGAGCCCCATTCTCCCCACCCCACAGATATCTCTCTAATTAACTTGCCTTTTTTAAAGGTGGCCAGAGTCAGCTCTTGTTGCTTGTGACTCAGAACTCAAAGTTTATACTTGGTAGCTGACATTACCTTCTGACGTCTTGGGATGTTTGTAGTACTTTGAGATAATTTATGTAACACATTTAGAATAATGCTTCGAACATAGCACATACACAAGAGCTACAACATTATTACAGATTGTTGAATATGATAACATTATTGTCGTATTCAACAAATGTCTGTCAAGTTTCAGACACAGTGGGAAGTGTTAGGACGAATAAAATGAAAAGGGGAATAATTTCCTTCTTTAATGTGAAAAAATATATTAATAAATCAGCACAATGGTTACAACAGAGATTGTATTACAAAGTATGTTGTTGGCACAAAGGAGCAAGCAGCCCATGAGTACTGGAATAATCACAGAAGGATGTCTGATTTGGGTCTTGAAGGATGACCAGAATTCAACAGGTGGAAGAAGGAAGGGATGGGCATCCTAGCCAGAGGGAAATGCAGCTGAGCTCTGAAAGGATGGGGTTGCTCAGTGGAAAGTGAACAGCTTAGAGCAGGTCCTGTGATTGCCAGGCAATTCTAAAGGCCAACTTTAAGGCCTGTGGGCATGAGCTGAAGAGAGACTGGTCAGTGTGGTTCTCCACCCTCATTCAGCTGCCATGATGCAGTCCCAGGACAGGGCAAGCTGGAGATTTAAGCAGAATAAGTGAGATAATGAGTGTAAAGTACACTTGCAAGATCCAATGCACGATAGCTGTTATTATTATTACTGTCGTTAGAGGCATCTGGTAAGAGATGTTGTTATTCAGATTTTACAGAGGACAAACACTGAGGCTCAGAGAAGGTAATTGATCTGTCCAAGAGTCAAATAGCCAATATTTTCCAGAAACATAATTTTAATCTTAGGTCTTCTGACTTTCCAATATCCGATGTTGCGTCCCAGGATTAACTACTTCTTATATCCTGTAAAGGATCTTTTGATGAAAGAATGCTATTCTATTCCTACAACAAATCCTATTTCTTAGTAACATCATTTTCCTAGAATTTGAATATTGTCTCTGCCACTAGACCATTGCTAGGTTTACACGTTATTTGACTATAAACTGGCTTCTTGATAAAAGGTCTGGAGAAGGTGTCATAAAATGACAAAAGATGGGGATCTTGAGGCAAACATGGAGAAAAGCAGTGCTCAGAAAACTGAAAGTGCAGAGTATTGTAGAATATCTGCCTCTATCAGGAGTGAATAGAAGGAGAACGTAATAAAAAACAGAAGGAAGCACCACTAATGGTGATGGTTTGTAAGGACCTTCTCCAAAACTTGAGCAGATGAAAATGACACAATGGCAAGTATCTTTATAAATGTCTATTTCTTTTCAGATAATTGGTGTCCAGCTATAAATTTCTCGTATGCTGCTACAATCGCAAACTTCGATTT
Organism: Diceros bicornis minor; assembly: GCF_020826845.1. Lineage (NCBI taxonomy): Eukaryota > Metazoa > Chordata > Mammalia > Perissodactyla > Rhinocerotidae > Diceros > Diceros bicornis. Next base: position 5,390,831 of record NC_080755.1, on the reverse strand, counting down.
CAAAGCCTGACTTTCCTGTTGAAAGTTTTTATTGTTACAGATGCCCAGCAGGTGGGGACGTCCTGCAGAGTCCAGGGGACAAATGCTATTTACATGTCCTTGTGAACAGCTGTCTTCCAGACTACCCCCAATCTGGCTTCCTCTTCCTCCATGAAAGAAAAAACACACTTGCCAAGTTCCCCAATGACCAGTTCCCTGCCAATTTTTTTTAAACCTCTTTGGGTTTTGCTATAGCTGGTAGCTATTTTATTTTAACCTTTATCTACTACTCAGCTTTCAGGAAGACATTCTTTTTTTTTTTTTTTATTGATGTTTTAATGGTTTCTAACATTGTGAAATTTTGGGTTGTACATTTTTGTTTGTCCATCACCCCATATATGACTCCCTTCACCCCTTGTGCCCACCCCCCACCCCCCACCCCCACTGCCCGGGTAACCACAGTCCAGTTTTCTCTGTCCATGTGTTGGTTTATATTCCATATATGGGTGAGATCATACAGTGTTTGCAGGAAGACGTTCTTTTGTAGTTCACCTTTCCCCTCGGGTCTCCTGTGCTTCTTCCATGTAAATGAGAAGGTGACTAATAGTTCATCTCTTCGCATGTGTCCAACTGCCTTTTATAAGCATGTGCTGACAAATCTGCCCATCTTCATTGTGGTCTTACAGTGGCTGCACAATGGTGCCTCCTAATCCACGTGTCATGCTGATGATGACAATAGTAGAAGAAAATATTTTTTGAACACTTATTGATGCCAGGCACTATATTAAGAACACTGATTCTCACCTTTTGATGTAGGTCTTATATTTATCCCTATTTTACGGATGAGGAAACGGAGGACAAGAAATTTGAATAATTTTCCAAAGATCACTCAGTCAAGTATGTGGGAGCTAGTATTTGGTCCCAGGCATTCTGATTCCTGCATTTTTCACCATTGTTTTTTCTTGTGTGAAATCCTTGTTAAATTCTACTTAAATGTATTTTTAAGCTATGCTCTGGAAAGTCAGATTTGTAAATGTAAAATACTCTAAGCCCTTTAAGAAACCATTAACCGTCAGAAAGCAGATGCTATGACCAGTAATGGAAGGTATATTAATATAAAAACATGCATTAGGACTCAGTTTTAAGTGACAAAAACCCAACTCAAAATAGTTAAAGAGAGAGGAAAGTTTATTGGCACATGGATATAAGGAAAGTTGAAAACCAGATGGTGCTAAAGGCATGCTGCCTAGGCAGGGTCCTGGATAATGATTAATTGGCCAACTCAAAGGGAAAACAGTGGTCTAGGTGGGGGGTGGGGTGGGGATAAGGCTGTGTTGTGCAAATTGGGTCTTCCCGTGGTAAACACAGAAGCGTAGGAAGGTAATTCTCACAAAGTATATGGGGGTGTGGTTAGACCATCCCATGGATGTCCTGTACAGTGGAGAAGCTAAGACATTTCCTTAAGAAATATTCTGTGAGAAATGTTGTCAAGAGTAAAGGCCTACATCCAGTGGTGAGCAATGCTCGCCTTTGGTAAGGCTCCTGACATTAGTCATAACCTCACTCTCCTTGTTCTGGACTCTTGCAAACAAATAATAGCAATAGAATTTTGAAAAGCAAAAATTTCCCTGACATTGAAGCAGATATAACACAGAATGTTTAAGGCAAAAAAAGCCATGGAGAGCCAAAAAAGAAAACTCTTGTGAGAAATATTGAAATGAGGATGTAAGATGTGAATCAAAATTAATTCCAAGTTAAGACATTCAGAATGAGTTAGAAAGAAGCATTCTACTCAGGCCTGGAGTACACTCACAGTAAGATTCAGCTTTGAGGCAGGATTTATTTTATTTTATTTTGAAACTGCCTCTTATGGAGTAGCTACTTCATTAATTAAGCTTAGCCATCTTAATAAGTTTCTATTTTTAATTTCAAAATAATTGGTGGAAAGTCAGGGTAATTTACTTTTGTTAAATGCACAGAGGAAAGCCTTGTTACTCAGGTTCTAGGATATATTAGGGAAAGGCTAGGTTGCCTTTATAAAGGACTCCAAAATACAATGGCTTAACTGAGATAATATTTTCTTTCTTCCCTATGCAGTACAGCCAGCAAGGCAGCTCTGTTTCATGAAGTTATTCACTTTTTTTATGTCTTGTTTCTTCACCATCTTCCAGGAGGTGTTCCCCACCTGTGGGTTGAAGCTGCATATGGCGGAACAACATGGGGTTTCAGCTGTGGAGAGGGGAAGATCCAGTGCGTAGGGCAGGGAGGTCTTCTTCAGTCTGAGGAGGCCTGAAGTTGCACACGTCACCTCTGCTCACATCCTGTTGGCCTGAAGTTAGAGTCTGTTATGGACTGAATGTTTGTGTCCCCTCAAAATTCACGTGTTGAAGCCCTAACTGCCAAGCGTGGCCATATTTGGAGATGGAACCTCTAAGGAAGCAATTAAGGTTAAATGAGATCATAACGGGGCAAGGCGAGAGCTGATCCAGTAGGGTTAGTGTCGTTATAAGAAGAGACACTGGAGAGCTTTCTCTCTCTGCACACACAGAGGAAAGGCCACATGAGGACATAGCAAGAAGGTGGTCTTCTCCACGCCAGGAAGAGAGCTCTCACCAGGAACCCAATAGGCCGGAGCCTTGATCTTAGACTTCCAGCCTCCAGGACTGTGAGAAAATAAATTTCTGTAGCTTAAGCCCCCTAGTCTGCGATATTTTGTTATAGTTGTCTGGGCAGACTAATCAAGATTTATGTTGATGAAAATAATAAGAATCATAAGTTTTCACATATTGAGGTATATGGGGAAGCCATTCTGGTTTAAATCTGATTTGACCTAAAACTTGTTTTTCCCAGAGCAGCCTGACTTATGGCCCACCAAACATGCACCGTACATCTGCTTCAAACATTTTCCCAAAGCAGAGAATGCACTCTTTACAGATAGGGATGAATGTCTCCCTCTCTCTGATGCCGATACCAGTGCTTTTTTGAAGATAAGCTTTTCTTCCCAGAGAACCAAGGTCAAGTTGACCTGCTGTGTATGTGCTAAACTGCAGGAAAACATCTCCTCGTAGCTTTGGGAAAAAAGTTGCACTCCTGCTATGCTTGATGTGTATTCTTTGTTCTGAAACAGTGTCCAACCATGCCGTAAACTACGCTTCTCTGGAGTGATTTCTTCCCTACGGAAGGGAACGCTTCTGAACAAGTCCTTCGCTCAATTAAATATCATTCTTTCATTCTTATCTAGAAATTAGTTATTGATTATTTGCGTCGGCAATGCCTAGCTGCAAGGGAGATTGGAAACGCAGGCCCCACCTGGGCGACGGAGTGCTCAGAAGAGAAGCTTGGATTTCGGGAAGGCACTAGCTGTCTGTCATCTAGGGCTATAAACAGAGTCCTGCCTATCACTTTATAGCTGCTTTGCCCAATTGTTTACAGAGTTTATAGCACACCAATTTCTGCAGGAAGCCCCAAAAGCGTGTAAACCTCCCAGTCCCTCAGGATAGCAATCCTGTCCTTCCCCAGGCTCCAGCTTCTCCTCTACCACCGTGCTCTGAGAACTTCTGTTCTTCTTCCTAATAATTCCTGTAATTTATTCAAATTCTTCCTTTTTCTGTATCACAGACATGAATGGAATTTTCAGGATCTGCTTCGATTTCAGTACAGCTGTTTATTATTTTTCCCCCTGACATCATTTCCACTCGACTTCTGAGAGACAGTCTTTACTAATGTATTAGTTCCTATTGCCGCTGAACAAGTTACCACAAACTTAGTGGCTTAAAATGACACAAACTTATTATCTTACAGTTCTGGAGGTCTGAAGTCCAAAATGGAATTCATATGGCTGAAATCGAGGTAGCATTAGAGCCGGTTCCTTTTGGAGGCTGTCGGGGAGAATCTGTTTCCTTGCCTTTCCAGCATCTAGAAGCTACTACATCCCTTGACTCAAGGTCTCCTTCCTCTGTCTTCAAAGCCAGCAGTGGCAGGGTGAGTCCTTCTCACACCAAACTCCTCTGGATCTCCTGCCTCCCTCTTTTACTCATAAGGACCTCAGTGATTACACTGGGCCCACCCAGATAATCTAGGAAAATCACCTCATCTCAAGATCTTATTTAATTGCATCTGCAAAGTCCATTTTGTCATGTAACAGAACATATTCCTAGGTCCCAGCCATTAGGACATGCACACCTCTGGGATGCCATTATATTTTGCACTACCTGCAACACCCACACCATCACTTACCCTCTTATCAGCTGAACACAACTGTTTTCTTTTGTATGTTTTTTGCAAATTTTAAAAGTCTCATACTTTAAAAGTGGCTATATAATAGCCTATCACATTGATTTACTATAAATTACTTAACCATTTAACTGTTATTTGGCATTTAGGCATTTTCGTTGTTCATTATTTATAGGTGACTTTGAAGAAAGCATATCTGTGTGCCTAGTTGAGCTGAATTTCTACTTTCTCACAAAACATGAATGGTCTTATACCCCTTTTCACCTTAAATAGGCCACCTCTGAACATTCATGGTGCTGTAGATAATTTAGATATTTCCAAGCGCGCTAAAGAATGGGAAAATTTGTACTGCAAGGTTAGGTAAGACATGTAGAATTGTGACATTTTTACTATTCCATCTTATCTGTACTTGTTCCTTAAATTGGCTTCTGAAATTCCTCTTTCACTGAAATCTTTCTGCTTAATTTTGAGCAGCGACAGTTTGTGCCAACTCACAACTTTTGATGCTGCCTATTCACTCCCCAAATGTGCTGACCCTTTGCTTCCCTTGGAGTCACAAGCGTGAGTTTCCCGTCTGCAGCTCAGAGATAAGGTCTGACTGAAGTCTGGACTGCATTTCTAGGCACCCAGGATATAGGGAGACAGATGACCCCTGGAGATTCCTCCTGTTCCCATGAGCTCATCCTCCACCATCTTGGTGCAGTGATGTAGAGAAGTGGGGCCAGAAATCAGGCCTGAGGTCTGCTCCCCACTGAACATTTGCCGACAGTGGGATCCTAACTCCCTGACCTCGTTTCCTGGTCTCTCACACTATCTGGCCATAGTACAGAACTACGAGCACCACGTGAGATAACCTATATGAGAGCACTTAGGACACTCTGAAAGATATATATGGAGGTGTGTAAATTCGTGTGTGCACAAAGTTAATTCACTGCAGAAATACCTATAATTCTGTATTTTAATACTTAAATGCTTAATACTGAATTACTTATTACTTAATTTACTTAATAATTGATTTGATAAGTTAATACTTAAATACTTTAACAGTTAAAAATGTCTGTATTTTAAATTTGGTACTGCGATGAGTCCCTTCTCACAAACTATATTGCATCCTTTGTAAAAGGCCAAATTCTACCTTTCTGTTGTTTTAAAAATAATTGCTAATATTATAATGATATTTTATTCATTAAGTGTTCGAGGAAGTGTCTGCAGAAAATGGTATTGGTAGTTGTCAAACTGACACAACTGAGATGAAATTATCTCCCTGTCAATGCAAAAAAAAAAAAAAAAGAAAAAAGAAGACAAAATGAGAGAGTGGGATCCTAAAAAGGGACTTGCATTATCTTATATGTTTACATTGTCAGAAACTGAGATCTGTAAAGTGTTATGAATACTTTTAGCAGAAAAAAAATCAGAGGGAATTAAAAATTCTTTGACGGGAACCAGATGTAGTTGAAAAAAGAACAAAGCAGTTGAAATCTCATGTTAAGACTAATAAATTTCCCAGAAAATGAGACCTCTTTCTGGAGCAGTAAGGGTAAGCTAATAACAATTAAATCCAAGCGACCCTCCTTGCCTTCCCTAGACAAAGTGGGAAACAAGTTACAACTTATTTTCAGAAAAATCTTCACAAAGTCCTCTGCCAACAGCGGACGGGGAAGGCTGGTCACCTAAACCCCGAGTCGCGTCTTGGGAGGGGGGGCTGGCGGCCAGGGCCCCGGCCACCCCCTGGGTGGGGGACAAGAAGGCTCGTGCTAGGACGAGGGGCCAAGCTCGGCCTCGGCCGTGGTCCCGGCTCTGGGCCTGCAGAGCCGCAGTGGGGCGGGAAGGGTCAACAGGGCAAATACTTGCTCGGAATCCACCCGCCCCGGCCAACTTGAGCAGATTTTCTCCTCCTTCCCAGCCCACTTTCTCCGCCCACCCCCCAACTGAGACGCGGGCGGCTGCAGCAGGTCCACCCCCGACCCCACCCCTGAGTTGGGGGTCGGCGGATAGCTCGAGCGCGGTCCGGGAGCGGCCGGTGCCCGCGGGTCCCAACGGGCCGAGCACGGGGGCCTCGCTGGGGGAGGGGTCTCCCGGGCCCGGGCCGGGGAGGGGAGGGGCCGGGGCTGCGGAGGTCGGCGGGCGGGCGGGAGGCGAGTGCCCGGCGGGGAAGCGGCAGACGCGCGCTCTGCGGAGTGTCCCGCGCGTGGCCGCGGCTTTCTTCCCGGAGCCACCGGAGCGGCGGCGGCGAGATGCGTGGCGGCGGCGCGGGGGTCGCGCTCCTGGCCTCGCTGCTCTGGGTCGCCGCGCAGTGCCAGCAGAGAGGTGAGCCCCGGTCCCCGGTCCCTGATCCCGGCGGGCAGGGCGGCTGCGGGACAAAGCCGGCCGCTTTGCCGCTTCTTAGGTCGGTGCGCGCATCCTAGTTCACCTCCGACCCGGAGATCGGACACGTGGGTCTCCCGCGCGGCCCCTGGAAAGCGTCTCCCGGGCGGGGCCGGAGAGGGCTGGGGACGCCATCCATGACGGACGCAGCCCCCTCCTCCGAGCCTTCGGCTTTAAACCCCTCGGGCCCTGGGGGTCCCACTCCGGCTTTTGCGGTCCAAGAGCGCCGTTGAAGAGAGCAGTGCGGGGTGGCGGGGGTGGGGGGTGCGCGGACCCCGCCGCGTCTCCGGCTTTCAGTCCCCGGGCTGCTGGTCGGGCGCGGGGAATGGATGGGAAATGCGTTCTCCTGAGTTGCCCTCATGGCCCTGAGGTGGAAAGTCCGGTCGTCCGCAGCCCGGAAAGGGCAGGCTCCTCGGGCCACTGGCGGCCCGGGTGGACTAGTGCGCAGGGACCGCAGTGGGAAGCGCGCTCCTCGCCAGCTGTCCCGGGCAGGGGGACCCACCTGCGCGGCGTCCGGGGCTCAGATGAGCCTTCCCAAACCGCGCTCTTTGTGCAGTCCCCGGAGTGGCCAAACGTGCTCATTCCCCGCGCAGGTTTGGACCGTTGACAGGGTGAAGGAGCCGGCGGAGAACGGAGGACTTTGCAGGCTCTCTCGCTGCACGGGTCCAGTGGCTCTCGTGCCAGGTTTGAGAAGAACAGAAACAACTCCGAATTTTCAAAGCTTATGTCAATGCTGAGAGAGAAAGGGAAACCTTCTTGCCTTTCTGCGGACAACTCCATTGCCGAATATACCCGTAGGGTTCGGTCTTGCCAGCGTCGATCCTTGTTGGCGGGGCGATCACAAATATATGTTGAAAACGTCTTAACGTGTGCAACACGTGACAGTGGACTTATTCCCTCAAATACACATTTCATTAAAAAAAAATACAGGTCAAAAGTAGGTAGGCAGAATGCGAGATACCCTCGTGGGAAAAATGTGTGTTTCGGCCTTATGCTGGGTTGTGACCTCTGCAGAGACGAGACCGTCTCATTCATTCAAGCATTCACCATGAAAGCACTGGCCCGGAGCTGGCAGCCCAGCTCTGAATAGCTCGGCGTTAGCTGTGCGCGAGGGCTAGGGCCGGCGGAGAGCGGATTTACATAGTTATCCGTGAAAGAAAGGAGCCCGCCTGGGAGAGGGGGCCTTGGCTCTCTGCAAGCCCAGCTCATCTCGCTCAGGTTGCTGAAAGTGAAGAGGTCCTGGTTTCCCACACGGTGGAGAGAGAGCAGCTTCACTCAGCTTTATCGTTCTAAGAAATTGAAAGCCCTAGACTGTGGAGATGTCCTGAGTGTTTTCCGTGCCCCTCAGGGCCCAGCACTTGGCCTGGGCGCTTATGAATGGTGTTTGGAAAAAGCGGGACCGCATGGGGCTTTCCTGCTTAAAGACGCTATGGAAAACCAGGCACAGCGGAAGCCTTTGAATCGTGCACGCTGCCCCCACCCCACCAAGCGGCGCCTTGTCTAACAAGCATCTTTGAGGAAGTTGTGATTTTTAAAAAAATATTTTGTGCCCCAGGTATACAACATGAGTGATTAGTGAAATGGTATAATTTGGTCATAATAAAATAATAACGTAATCCCGACCTGCATCATCACTTAGTTAGCTATCTGGTGTTTATATTTTTCAAAACGATCATTATCTAATAGCATTCCGATTATTAGGAGTTCTCTATCATTTCTGCAGTCTCTCTGTATTACCTTACAACTCACCGTAAATGACCCAATGGCTCGATTTCCTTTGAGATGTAACCTGTTTAAAGTGAGCTCTTCCTAAGTATATTATAGGAGGCAGTGTGTTTCTAAAAGTAATGTGTTCAGTCCACAGCTGGTGATTACTTAGAACTATAGTCGATTTACAGGTTGGCTCATCAACTCTTCTGTTTTAAACCATTCTTTTTTTTTTTTTCTAAGTAAAAATAGACCCTCCCAAGTATAGAAAAAAAAATCTATGAATAGAAGAAAATTTACTTCATTCTTGTAAATGACATAGTATGCAAATTTAGCATGTATGGACTGCACAGTCAAGTGTGTGTGCCTAAATGGATTTCAAAGGTGCATTTTTCTTTTCTGTAGCTGTTATTCCCCAAGTAAAGACCAATAAAAAATATTGACTTTAGTTGTTAGAAACAAGGATATGTGTAATAAAAACATCACTGCCCACCTCTTACATACCTGGGACTTGCGTCCATTCCTTTTTTCCCTTCCTCTTTTCCAGACATGAAATATGAAGTATACATCTGTAGTTAATCTAGTATGATCGAGAATTCAAATACAACAAGGCTATGAAATAAACATATTAACTGTTCTGTAGTGTCTTGTGCCACTCTTACAATGGCACTGCTTTATAAGCCAGTATCATAAAATGTTTACATGACTACTTATTTGAAGGTAATCATCGTTAAGACACCCTACCATTTTATAATAATTCATTTATGAAGTTCCATGGATATTCATTATCCTCTACAGTAAGGTTTTATGGGGAAATGACAACATATATCTTTAAGCTTTAGGTGTTTTACTCTCTGGCCTTACTAGCTGTGAGGAACTGGGCAAGTTACTTAACTTCTCTGTGCTTTAGTTTCACTATCTGTAAAATGGGAATAATAATGGTCCCTCCTGGGAGAGGCTGTTAATGATGCAATGAAACAATGTAAGAAAAGTGCTTAGAACAGCACCTAGTACAGGGTTAGCTCTCAATAAGCCTTCTCTACAAGCATCTGTATTAGTTTTACATAGAACTGTTGGGGAGGCTCTCTTCCAAGCTAGAGTCTCTAGGATGCATAATCGTGTAGAAATTTGGAGTTTGGATTTTGAATCAAATAGTCTTGGGCTCAAGTGCCAGACCTGTCACTTTGATGAGCTGGGACATTGGTGAAGTTTCTTAACATCTCTGCATGTCGGTCATCCTGTCTATAAAATAGATAGGATCAATGTTATTAAATAACACATGAGAAACATCGATATGGTGACCGGCATGTCACAGTGTCATAGGCGGGCAGTCCACCGTGGTGGCTGTCACTGGTAGGCCTGTCCTGAGTGCTCCTGTCCTGGACACCCCTCCCTCTTTCATTGCTCCCTCTTTCATTGCTCACGTTCGTTTGCATTAGACTTGTTTTATTTTGTCTCCTGAAAATCTATGCAATCCGTCTCCCATGTTTTGTCCCCACTGCTGACTGAGCTCAGGAATTGTTGGTTTTTCCCATGAAATATTGTTTCCCTTCTCTCACTGGTTTCCCTCCTCCTCTTCCTCTCTCAGCACTGCCACCACTGTGATTTTTCTAGAAACAGCAGCCTGTGTTGTACTGCCGCCTCCCAAACTCCTCGCTTCATAACACACACAATGACGTGGCGTGGATCACACTGGGGGTAAACCCGGGAGGCTGGGCCCCCCGCTGGCCTGTTGTCCCAGAGCCCAGGGTCGTTCTCTTGGCCACACCTGCGCCTCTCTGTAGCTGACCAGTGTTTCCTGGCGCACAGGCTCTGAAGTGCCAGAGCAGTCTCCGTGTGGCGCCACCAGCCTGGAAAACCTTCCCGGCGCCCTGGACGCGGACGTGGCTGTCGGGCGACTTCCCCGGCCTCCTCCGGCGCGCCCGCTCGCTCCTCCCGCGCGCCCGCTGGCTTGGGCTTCTCGAGGGCAGGCGCTGTCTTAGTCACACCTGCGCTTCATTGCTTTGCAATGTTCCCAGCAGTTAATAGCCACCTATCTTGGTTGAGCCAAATTGAAATTAATGTCTTTACTTATGAATCAAGTAACTTTTAAAAAATACTTTTGAATAGCTCATCCATGCGCATGGTACAAAATTCAAGCGGTGCTAAGGGGTGTAGAGAAAAAGGTTAAATCTTGACTTTGTCACCTTCTTCTGAGGCAACTACTTCTTTTGGTTTCCGGAATATCCTTCCATAGATGTTTCTTCTTGTACCTCAGAGGCAAGCTACTTCATGAAACCTCCTTCCCTAAGAGTATAAGGGAGGTACCAGTTATTTCCTGACAAAACATGGAACAACATTCCTCTCTCCACTGCCTCCCTCCATGCTACTTCTTCAGTGTACCTGTCGCAGGATATGAATACCTCACTTAATGAATGTGTATGCTTGGGCTTGTAAACTTTTCACCTTCCAAGATGGTCTTTTCCTCGATCATTTGAAATTTAAAAACTAGATCATCAGTTGATTTCATAAGTGCCCTTGTTTACCGTAGCATTAATAAGCAATTCCTTAAGCAGTAAACAATTTTTAACAATATATTTTAGGAGATTTATGATGTAGAGAAGCCAAGTTTGAGAATAATTCAATTAGAAATTTAGGATAGTGTGTTGTTTATTTTACCAATAAGTATGATTTATTACTGGGACACCTATGGCAGACACAGAAAAATTTAATTTTTAAAAATAATTCCTGATGAATAAAGTTAAGCCTGCACCTTGAATACAAAAGTTAACTGGAGACAACCAGAGAGAACTCTTGACCCTAGACCCTAGGTGAAGTTTTTAGTTACATCCCTCAGAAATATTTGGATGAACAAGAGAAACTATAGTCTCTAAGAAAGATGTATGTGGCTTATTTACACGTTTGCAAATAATTCTTTTACTTGTTTTATTTCTAAAATACTAATATGTATCCATGGACAGTTGAGTAAATAAATGCATTTCAAAATTAATGAGGAGAAAAAACTCCTTTATAGAAGTAATCTAGTTAAGGTCATGAACTTGGCGTCTGTTGGAACATGCCTGCCAGGGAGCTATTTCAGCAAGAAACACCACACTATAGCTGGGTTCATTGCATTTTCATGTCCTTTCTACTGAGGGTGACAGTCAGTGCCCAGAGTAACCATTTAACAGCACAGAGTCCTTCCACTTGGAGTCTTTGTTTTCTCAAGCCTGGATCAGCAGAGCTTTCTTTGGGTTAACTTGCTTCTGGTGGTTTTGTGTCTTGCTTGGGGGCAGGAGACAGACAATGGAGGCAGTGAGAATCCGCATCAGCTTGGTAGATAACATTCTTGCCTAGGTAAGCATTTATCTCAGTGTTAATCCAGAAACCGTGGTGTAGAAATGCGTAAGATCCTGATTTCAGCATGCGTGCGCATTTTTTTTCTCTTCTGAATCTACCATTTGAAGTTTGAATCTCTTCATTCCTGAAGTTATCTTTGAAGTCTGATCTGGTGGCCTAGCAGGCAGTGTGACTCGAATTCTTGTGCCAGAGAACCTCCTGTATTGCTAGTGGGCATGTCAAATTTAGATCAATGAGTATTTATGGAAAGTGCCATCTTTTCCCTAAAGTATTTCCTGCATTTTGTTCCATTGCTCCATAATTTCCTGCCAGAACCTCAGGAAATTTTCTACAACCATAAAGGAGATGCTTAAGTTTAGCAGATCATTTTTAGTTAAAAGAGAACATTTAGAAAGGAAAAACCTCACACCACAATGCTGATTATCATACACCACACATTTAAATGTCTTCCAACCTCTTTGTAACGATAGAATTTTACTAACAAAAAGTGATTATCTTGTGATCTCAGGCCCAGCGCAGGAATTCTTTCCTGCTCCAATTACTTGCCTCCATGTTTTTCCCAATTCATGACAATCTTCCGGTTACCTTGGCTTCGTTGTCCTTTTCTTTTTTTGCATCCTTTATCCAAATTCTCCCTCTGAATTTCTGTTTCTTCCTTTAAAAAATGCCCTGATGCTGGCCCCATGGCTTAGCGTTTAAGTGCGTGCACTCCGCTGCTGGCGGCCTGGGTTCGGATCCCGGGCGTGCACCGTCGTACTGCTTCTCCGGCCATGCTGAGGCCCCGTCCCACATACAGCAACTAGAAGGATGTGCAACTATGACATACAACTATCTGCTGGGGCTTTGGGGGGAAAATAAATAAATAAAATTATTTAAAAAAAAAAATGCCCTGATGTTTTTGTTTTTCCCAGTTACCGCTGCTCATGATCACCAGCTATCTAAATCACTATAACCAGCCACTGTTAATCATCCTTCCTCTTAGTCCAGTCTCACACTGCAGTGAGGCTGATGATGCTAACGGGCTGCCTTCATACTGTGTCCTCTGCTTCATCCAGTCCCAACTCCTGCCCACGGGCCATGGCCCTCCCTAATCCCTCCAAATTCAGTCCACAGCTGACTCGCCCTTATCCACACCTTTCTCTATCCTGAACGCTTCCTTCCTCTCTGACTGCTAGTAGTGTATTGACTTCCAGCTGCATGATTTTGTTCATATTACTCCCTCACCTGAATTGTACCCCCATCCCCACCCCGGCCACCCATGCACAGCCTGCAATTTACCTCCCCAGGACAGCCTTGTGTTATGGCTTTTGTCAACTGCCCCGTTTCTGAATTTGCATCGTATTTTGTGATGTCGGGATTCCCATCCAGCCAGAGTTGCCATCTGGTCCTCTTCTGGAGGGCTTTCCCAGAATGCCGTCAGCCAAGGTCAAAAAGAAGGGACATTTTTCTTTCAAAGATCAAAACCTTAGCTCCCAGCATTTCTTTCAATACACAGGTAACTTGAGGAGACGAGTTCTAGTGCTAAGACCTGTACCCTTGGCAGTGGGAGGGCAGTTTTCGCCCACGAGTGCTCCAGAGGGGCCAGAGTTGCCTTAACAACCACAAAAGTCTTACCCAGTGCCCAGATTGCAAACCCAGCCCTGAGTCCTGGCCCCTCTCTGGGCATGAGGTCCTCCAGCCCCCTGGATTTCATACCACCCAAGGGGATTAACGTTCAGCAGGTCTGGGTAGGACCCAGAATCTGTGTTTCAAAAAACCTTATTCCCATTTTGGTCTCCGGAGGCACAAGGACCTTTCCTATTGGTTTGGGTTTCTAGTTTAAATAGTTGTTTCCGGAACTATCCCTGCCACTTGGCTCACTTTCTGTCCCTGTTCCTCTATCGGGTGGTGGGCTAGCACTGTATCCTCACCCCTCAAAATTCCCACTGGCCATCCTTTCGTCTCCTTTATTGTGAATCTCTAATTGTGGCATTGCTATCTTTGTACAAAATATAGTTTTCCTAACTCTTTACAGCTCCACCCCCGGCTTCATCGGCATACTCTTGTTCATTCCAGAAGTTCGGGTGGGGAGAGTACGATATTCACTGACATGTAAAATGCCTTTGGAAGCTCACCCTGCATTTCTTTAAGGGAGTTGGCATTTTAAACAATTAATACCTTCTTGGGGTAGGGAATAATATTTTCTTGTGGGATTGTTGTCATTTCTATCTAGTTTTTAAAATTTTTTTGCTCATTCATTTATTCACTCATTCATTCATGCACCGAACATATATTGGGACCCTGAGTCAGGGATGTACAAAGGCTAGTGTGTTTTGAGGACCCCATTCTCAGCCACCTTCCTTGCTATGATTCCAGGGCACTTCCTGACATTCTTGATGGACTTGATTTTGAGGAAGTCCAAAAAGTACTTATCTGTATATAGAAAAAAGTGTTCTACATAGGAAATAAAGGTCAAGGAAGGAGTTGGAGATTAAAGTCACAATGGTGGAGTCACCAGCTATACTTTGCTTGCTTATTGTCCTGTGAGTTCACGTGGAAATGAGTAGACCAAGCTGTGGAGCAGGGAAGCGCCCAGCATTTGCTGGAGTTGCGGGATCAGCTTCTACACCGAACACCTTGTTGGCTGAAGGTATTTCCTTAGGCTTCCTTCCTTCCATGGGGCGCTCGGAAGAGCTTGGCTAGCTCTTCCATGCGCTTTAGGAGGGCAGGCACTGTTAATACAGAAGTTCTCTCTCTGGGCTGCGCATCAGATTTTAACAATATCAATGCCTGGGTCCCACCCCTAGGGATTATTATTTATGTGGTCTGGGGTGGGGCCTTGTCCTTTGCATTCTAAAATTACTCCCCAGGTTGATTCCACTCTGCAGCCAGGGTTGAGAGTCACTAGGTGAACATAATAAACTTTGCCGTGACAGTGAGTGGAATTACACAGCGATGTAAGCATGGAAAAGGATGCAGTACCTGGTAATAACCCCGACTCGTCCATGGGGTGCACATCGGGGCCTTGAGCCCATCAGGCCTGCCACAGCCCACAGTCTGTGCTCTGTACATACAGACCCCAACAGCCCCACTCCTCCTAGTTCACTTCCTGTCTATTTCATGCTATTCTGATGGCTCTGAGAAGTGGGGATGATAATACACACCTCAGAGTTGTGAGACATCCTGGTACTCAGAGCCTGGGTCAGTGAAGTCGCTCAGGGAAAGTCATCTCCTTTTTTGTCTCCCAGGAGCCCCTTGTCGAGTGTTTGTCACTGGTAAGTGCTCAGTTGATGTTTGTTAATTATTGTGCTCCTGTGAAGATGAGCACAGTTTCAGTCATGCTTTGCTAACTTGGTCACTTACCAAGGGGCTTCTTTCTTGTAAAAGTATTCCTGATCAAATTTGACATTTAGAGTCCCTCAAGTTTTGGGATAAGATCTAGCCTTGCAGAGTTGAGTGGTTGATGGATTAAATTATTCTTTCATTCTTAAATTGACTCATCCGAAATTGATTAAATACGTTCCATATGCAGGCATTCTTTGGTTCTGTGTCCCTCCTTCCCAACCCCTTTAAATGGACAAGCCACAGGTACCTTTTCTTTGGGATTATCTGGGCCACTCCTTCTCTCCTGATCCAGCGTGCACCTTCTCAGGTCTGCTCACTCCAAGGTCCAGCTGTTGCTGTTCACCTACTGCTCCCGTCCTTCTCCAGTCTTCTCTTTTTTTTTTTTTTTTGTGAGGAAGATCCGCCCTGAGCTAACATCCATGCTAATCCTCCTCTATTTTGCTGAGGAAAACCGGCTCTGAGCTAACATCTATTGCCAATCCTCCTCCTTTTTTTTCCCCCAAAGCCCCAGTACATGGTTGTATGTCATAGTTGCACATCCTTCTAGTTGCTGTATGTGGGACGCGGCCTCAGCATGGCCGGACAAGCAGTGCGTCGGTGCGTGCCCTGGGATCCGAACCCGGGCAGCCAGTAGCGGAGCGCGCGCGCTTAACCGCTAAGCCACGGGGCCGGCCCTCTCCAGTCTTCTCTTTACTTGATGATCTGTTGTGCACTTGCCTGTCCTGGCCTCCTTCAGAAGTTTTTTTTCAATGTTTGGCTTATTATTTCCTTTCTAGCTCCACCCAACAAAGTAAGCCATTCTTCCTTCTACATCCCTAGTGACACCCCCCCTCCCAAATACACATATCCCCTCCACATACCACCATGCATACACACCACATACCACTTACACCCTCCCCCCACCACACTTCTCATACACACACACAAACACCACACATACACCACATGCCTCGCCTCCTCCACACACACACACACCACCTGTGTTGACCTTGCAGACCAGCTCCCAGCTAAAGGTACTTGGAGAGACATTGTACTGACTAACCTCAGACTGACAGAGCCAGAATCTGGAACTGGGCCCGTCTACTGGTGTGAGGCAGGTGCTGCTGGAAGGGCCAGCCCAGCTGCAGGTGCTGGGACGAAGTCTAATGTGGCCAATAAAACAGTTTCCTAGGAGCCCAGAAAGCTGTCGGCACTGGAGATTCCCTGTGAGTTAGTGGACTGTGAAGTTGATCATGTCACCCCATCCCTGTTGAATTGTCTGATGGCTCCTCACTCTCTACTAAGCAGGACTTACAAGGCCGTCTGTGGTCTGGCCCTGCTCAGACCTCTCCACAGCTTCTTCTCCCACCACTAACTCTATTTTGGCCATTCTGAAGTATCTCTGGTTCCCATAATGTGACATGGGGGCTCACATCTGTGAGCTTGAACACCCCCCCGTTCTAGTACATGGAAAGCCCTTTATTTCACCTGTGGCACCCTAACTTATTCTGGTCCACCCAGTCATTTAGGCTTTCCTCCTGCTTACTGCCGTAGCAGTTTGTCTATACATCTGACCAGAGCATCATTTTGTAACTGTTTGTCTCTCCTTGAGGGCAGAGATTTTTGTTCTTATTTCTAATACCTAGCACAGTGCCTGGCATTTTGTGTTGATTCTGTAAATATTAGTTGGATGAATGAAGGGAAGCCCCAGTGCAAACAAGTGACAGGGCCTAGAAGGGAACGCAGGGGCCATTATTTAGAGAACCAGACAACAGGCACTGGGGTTAGGGAAGTCACCAAGCAGAAGGATAATCTCCTGGAAAGCGGTGGGCAGGGAAAGGACAGGGTGCCAGCTCAGGAAGGCTGGACCTTAGCAGGTCACCCAGACAGGATTCAAAGATGGGAAAGAAGGAAGAAGCCAGGTAGTCAAACTGAGGCAGAGGGTAGACAGATGTTTCAGGGACCAAGTTCTAGCCCACATTCTAACCAGAGCACGTGATCAGGAACAGCCTGGCCTTAGAAACAGGAAGTCAGGCACTCAGGCACTTTTTGTGCTTGCAGTTGGGATCCGAATATATAGAGAGAAGAGCCATAGAATCTGGTAACCAGGAGGGACTTGATAGCTTGAAGAGGTTATTAATCTGGTTTTTTTTTCTTCAACTCAGTACAAAGAAAATAATGGACTATGTTTTTGTAATTGAAATAATATTTACTGATGATGAATATTCAATATAAGCTAAAACCTAGATCACAGATCACGTTTAACTAAACCTCATTTCTAGATTTGGAGCCACTGACTTCTAGGCATCTCAAGCAAGCAATTCATTAGCTCACATATTCAACAAGTATTTGTTGAATTTCTAGAATGTTTCACACACCGGTGGCCAGTGGTCCTGGCAACCAGTGCTTATAGTCAAGCAAACATAAGAAGTGCTCAAAGAATCCTACTAAGGGTGCTTGTGAGTTCAGACTCGGAAGAGATTTCTGTTTCTGAACGCCTCGAACACCAGTGTAACTCCACTGTTGCTGCAGAGCAGTACACCGTGAGCAGGAGAACTCTGATTAAACACTGCGCTTCTACTGCATGGGGTATCCTCTCAGTTTGAAGACTGTGACATCAGAATATTGTATTGTGGGGGACTTCAGATGTGTGGGCATTTGTTGACTAGCTCTTGTAGTTAGTTATATTTTCATATAAAGTAGAGTTTTGTTTTCTTTCTTTATTTTAAAGAACTTTACCTGCCTTTGGAGACTTTGTTTAAGTGGGGAATAGCTGCTCTCCTCCGGGCATTCTGGGCTAAGCCATCCTTGTCTTCTCAGGAATAGAACAAAGGCATACAGAATTTATGTCGCAGATGGATTTTTGTTTGATAAAAATCACTTGTTACTGAATGAAAGAATGGCCTATTCTCTTTAGAAATATGAGCATAACATCTCCTGTGTCTTTTTTTTTTTTTTTAATTTCCCCCAAAGCCCCAGTAGATAGTTGTATGTCATAGTTGCACAGCCTTCTAGTTGCTGTATGTGGGACACAGCCTCAGCATGGCCAGAGAAGCGGTGCGTCGGTGCGCGCCCGGGATCCGAACCCGGGCTGCCAGCAGTGGAGCGCGCGCACTTAACGGCTAAGCCACGGGGCCGGCCCACATCTCCTGTGTCTTTAGTGGTTTCCAACTTTGTTGGTTGAGTTTTAATTATTATAATTAACTAAATTAAGATGTGCCTCATTCTAGGTGGTCAAAAATTTCCCAAAAATTTGTGCTTAATGCAGTTTTTTGTAGATGAAATAATTTCAAATTTAGTGTTAAAATAATTCTAAAATAATATTTGAAGAAATCAGCTAGTAAAGAAAATAAATATCCCTTTGGTTTCTGTTGTCAACTAACCTAAGCCAATTTAGTTATATGAAATGCCCAGAGGCTTTTGGTGGGTAATGGTACCCACTGAAGAAGTTTGAGGTTCATGAGGATTGGCTACTCCCCTATAATCTGACCACTAGATGATGACAAGAGCATAACTTGAACCAAACACCAGCTTACATATTAAACATTATTAACATGCCTTTATTAACAACCAGGTCCAAAACAGGTCATAGATCATATACTGTAAATTTGATAGAGTCACAGCTTTCTGTCCTTGTAGGTGTTCATATTTCTCCCTTGAATCAGCATCAAGCAATCAGCAACCTTCCTAAACCGCTGTCTGGCTACAGGACATGCTAGGGATCAAGCCTCAGGTAGCATCACCATCCTTCAGATTGCAGGCTACAGGCTGCATGATTTTACACCCTGTACGTACATGGGTGAGAGAATCTCCAACATGTTTTATCTGTTTTATTGGGGTATAGTTTACATACCATAAGATTCTACCAATTAGAAGGGTACAGTTCAATGATTTTTTTTTTTTTGTAAATTTAGATTGTTGTACAGTCATCACCACAATCTGGTGTGGAACATTTCCAAGACTTCAAAAGGTTTCCTCATGCTCATTTGCACTCAGTTCCTGCTCCCACCCTCACCCCAGCCCCAAGCAATCATCTGCTTTCTGTACTTAGAGATTTCTCTTTTCTGGAAACTTCATATGGAATCATAGAGTATGAAGTCTCTTGTGGCTATTTTCTTTCACTTAATATTTTCCAGGTTCATCTATGTTGTAGCATGTATCTGTAATTTGTTCTACTTTATTGCTGAATTGTATTCTATTGTGTAGATACACCACATTTTGTTTATCCAATCACCAGTTGATGGACATTTTGATTGTTTCCATTTTGGGACCATTAGGAATAACGCTATAAACATTCACAGACAAGTCTTCCTGTAGCATGTTTTCCTTTCTCTTGAGTGAAATCCCTAGGAGTGAATATGGGTTATGGTAAGTTTATGTTAGTTTTTTAAAGAAACCATCAAACTCTTTTCCAAAGTGGCTGTACCATTTGACATTCCTACCAGCAATTTATGAGCATTCCAGTTTCTCCGTATCCTTACCAACACTACATATTATCTGTCTTTCTGATTATAGACGTTTTAGTAGGTGTGAAGTGGTATCTTGTGGTTTTAATTTGCATTTCCCTAATAATTAATGACATTGAGCATCTTTTCATGTGCTTATTAGCCATTCACATATCTTCTCTGGTGAAATATCTATTCCAATATTTTGTCCAATTTTTATTGTTTTTTTTTTTGTCTTTTGTGTACTGAGCTGTAAGAGTTCTTCATATTTTCTGGATATAAATGTTATTTGAAATTTATCAGAAATGTGATTTGAAAATATTTTCTCCCAGTCTATGCTTTGTCTTTTCATTTTCTTAATGGTGTATTTTGAAGTGCCAAAGTTTTTTTATTTTGATTAAGTCTATTTTGTCAATTTTTTTCTTTCATGGATTTTTCTTTAGGTATCATATTTAAGAATTCTTTGCCTATCCCAAGGTCAGATTTTCTTTTATGTTTTCTTCTACAAGTTTTATAGTTTAGCTCTTACATTTAGGTCTGTAATCTCTGTTGAGTTAACTTTTGTGTATGATAAGAAGGCAGTTCATTTTTTGCATGTGAATATCTAGTGGTCCAAAAAACAGTTGTTGAAAAGACAAAATTACCTTAGCATTTTGCCAAAAATCAATTGGCCATAAATATAAGTGTGTATTTCTGGACTCTCTATTTTGTTCCATTGATCCACATGTCTGTTTTTATGCTAATATCCCACTGTCTGGATTCCTTTGGCTTTTAAATAAGTTTTGAAATAGGTAGCGTAAGCCGTTCAATTTTGTTCATTTTTTCTAAATTGCTTTGACAGTTTTAGGTCCTGCATTTCCATTAGTATCAGCTTGTCAATTTCTACAAAAAAGCCAGCCAGATTTTGATAAGAATTAGATTGAATCTATAGATCAGTTTGGGGAGAACTGCTGTCTGGCAATGTTGAGTCTTCCTATCTATGAATAGGAAGCATCTCTCCATTCATTTAGATATTCTTTAATTTCTCTCAGAAATGTTTTCTGGTTTTCAGTGTATTAGTCTTAAATTTCTTTTGTTAAATTTTTTCTTAAGTATTTTATTCTTTTTCAGTAAATATGCCTGGGGTGGGTGGAGAACTGATGTAGCCCTTCATTGGCGCTCATGTTTCCAAGATCTCCCTGTTAAGTTTTTGGCTGGTCCAGCTGTCTGTAGCTTGCCCCTATTGGGACTACAACTTTAGACTAGAGGGGCTGTGAGCTTCCTCATTCATTTTCTATGGAATTTACTACCTTTACAACAACATCATTGGGCATATTTCCCCTCTCTGCTCCAAATCAAGTCAGCTGTCCCATCGCCAGCAGTGAAACTGCAGGTGTTCGCGCTCGCCTGCCTGGTAATCACCAGGCCCAGGAGCTGGATGAGCATGGAGCAGCCCCAGAGGCTGATCTCTTCCACTGGTCT